>NC_064639.1:1072991331-1082991331 GCF_023864345.2 Schistocerca serialis cubense | reverse complement strand
TCACATGTGAAACGTCAACCACGACCTGCAACAAATGATGATGCCCCTTGTTCGTCAGAATAGAGGTCAGGAGCGGTGGGCGTTGTGATAATTAAAGGTAATCAAGCTGGAATGGACCGTGTTTACTCATATAACGATGGTACATGGGTGCCTCCGTAGGGCTGAGCAGTCCCAAGAGGGGTTGTCGTCTGTTCATCAGGAGGTTTGAGGAGAGAGGCAGAGGCTTGAGGAGCGACTACTCGGGGCCGAGGTAGGTGTTTTAGCTGCTGTCGCGGCTAATCCGCCCATCAGTAGCAGACAAACTGCGATAGAATCGGGAATCTCAAAAACGTCGGTGTTGAGAATGCTACAACAACATCGATTGCATCCGTACCATATTTCTATGCACCAGGAATTGCACGGCGACGACTTTGAATGTCGTGTACAGTTCTGCCACTGGGCACAAGAGAAATTACGGGACAATGACAGATTTTTTGCACGCGTCCTATTTAGCGACGAAGCGTCATTCACCAACATCGGTATCGTAAACCGGCATATTATGCACTATTGAGCAACGGAAAATGCACTATGACTGCGACAAGTGGAACATCAGCGACCTTGCCGGGTTATTACATGGTGCGGCATTATGGGAGGAAGGATAATTGGCCGCCATTTTATCGATGGCAACCTAAATCGTGCAATGTATGCTGATTTACTACGTAATGTTCTACCGATGTTACTACAAGATGTTTCACTGCATGACAGAATGGCGATGTACTTCCAACATGATGGATGTCCGGCACATAGCTCGGTGCTGTTGAAGCGGTATTGAATAGCATATTTCACGACAAGTGGATTGGTCGTCGAAGCACCATACCATGGCCCGCACGTTCACCGGATCTGACGTCCCCGGATTTCTTTCTGTGGGGAAAGGTGAAGGATATTTGCTATCGTGATCCACCGACAACGCCTGACAACATGCGTTAGCGCATTGTCAATGCATGTGCGAACATTACGGAAGGCGAACTACTCGCTGTTGAGAGGAATGTCGTTACACGTATTGCCAAATGCATTGAGTTAGACGGACATCATTTTGAGCATTTATTGCATTAATGTTGTTTGCAGGTAATCACGCTGTAACAGCATGCGTTCTCAGAAATTATAAGTTCACAAAGGTACATGTATCACATTGGAACAACCGAAATAAAATGTTCAAACGTACCTACGTTCTTTATTTTAATTTAAAAAGAACCTACCTGTTACTAACTGTTCGTCTGAAATTGTGTGCCATATGTTTGTGACTATTACAGCGCCATCTATCACAAAGGGAAAAAAGTGGTCCAACTAAAACATTCATATTTCTTTACGTACTACACGAATATGTAATAAAAAATGAGGGTTCCTATTTTAAAAAACACAGTTGATATCCGTTTGACCTATGGCAGCGCCATCTAGCAGGCCAACCATAGCGCCATCTGGTTTCCCCCTACAAGCTAGACAAGTTTCGTTCTTTGTACTTTTTTCATTTGACGCCGGATAGTTACGTGATTTAAGTAAACAGGAAGTGTTCAGCAGACGGAATCGGTGCATTAGCGGAGAGTGCTTTAAATCCTGTTGTATCTAACTGGTTGTTGTTTCCTCTGCACACTAGGAAGGCCGCGCGGGCAACTGCCCTGCCTGGAGGACTTAAGTGCCTGTCGCTGCAGAGAGTGCTGACGTAGGGCACTATTTTGTTACACCAGGTCGCTTGCCCTCGCAGCGCCATGAGGATATCAATCTGCTCTCGACTGTTAAGACACTGTCGGACCGTGCGAAGTCAGCTACGCCCTACGACTCAAGACGGCGACACCAGTAGTCCCGTCTGGGTGCATCAGCAGTTCAGTCACAGCACTACAAGTTGGCAGTACCAAGAGCCACGTCTCAGCACTCTACGCCACCAGAACCGACCCAGTTCGCAGTGGTCTTAACCAGCAGAAAGTCAGCATCTGGTCCGTCCTGACGCCACCACTTACTGCTACTCTAGGATTCGTCATGCAGGAACGTCACATACTAAATCAGAGAGAGATATTCCTGTTGTATGTAGTTGTGTGGATATTGCTCCAAGGACATTAAAACTTAGTTTCGTTTTGTTAATAAAGTTATTCTTTTAAAAGTGCCCTCTGCCACTCCTCAGAACGAGGACACGTCAGATCCTGTGCATCTGTCTGGGATGTTAGACTTATCGTTGCTGCACACAAAACAACCTGCAGTGGACAGCAATTCTGTGCCTAATATTTGTAGCATTTCAGTCCTGATGGGCAATAGTACATAGGTCGAGTAGAACCTGTTGCGTGACCTCCATGCCGGCCGTGGTGGCCGAGCGGTTCTAGGCGCTACAGTCTGGAAGCGCGCGACCGCTGCGGTCGCAGGTTCGAATCCTGCCTCGGGCATGGATGTGTGTGATGTCCTTAGGTTAGTTAGGTTTAAGTAGTTCTGAGTTATAGGGGACTGATGACCTCAGATGTTAAGTCCCATAGTGCTCAGAGCCATTTGAACCATTTTTGACCTCCATGTACACCTTCCTTAAAGCCTTTTCTTTCTCTTCTTTTTTCTTTCCGGTGCAAGCCAAGAGATCATTGTACATTACTTCATGTGTACTGTAGCTGAACTGACTGGTGCTTCAGTTTCGAGCTTCAAGATATAAAAAGTAATGCTCTCATGTTCAGCAGAATTGAACAGTTGAGCTGCGAAGATGTCAAGCATTTTGTGGTGGCTCCCTTTTCCAGTACGTTTGAATAATTAGAGAAGTTTGCCAAGAGTCTTGACGTAACTTATTGAACAAAAATTTTTAATGTAAAAGCTTTTAATGCCTAGATTCCAATTTTCATACAAAATTTAAAGCATGATGACTAGTTTCGGTTGCTTTCTACAATAATCTTCAGATAGTTTGGATAGTAAAAAAGAGTTGAATATGCATTGAAATGCATCATCATTAGCTACTGTCATGCAATGACAAGCATTCGTGTTATGTCCCAACAAGACTATGTCTGTGCGCAGTTAAAAGTCTCAACATGAGCGAGGTAAGCTGTAAGCCACAATCCCGCAACATGCAAGTAACAAAGAAGGAAAAAGGCCAGATGCTTTGGTAAAAATTGCATAAAATGCCCATTATCTATTGCACAGTCTCCTGGTACACCAAAGATTCACAGATTACTATGTCTTTGATACTGTTCAATCTCACCCATTCTGTCAAACATCTGTTTTTCATGGATACGTACTTAGGCGTTAGCTTCATCAAGGGACTGTCTAGGGCACTAACCGTGTTGAATTCAGCGGTGCTCTGGGTTTTCTCGAGCGCTATGTTGGAGACAGAGTCGGTGATGCTTGCACGACTAGGTCTAACGCATCGTCGCATTGTAGCGTGGCCGTCACCTTGCAACGTCCCCTTAGAAAAATTAATGAATTACTGTGCTGATAAACCTCTTACATTATTTGATTTTCAAACAGGTGAGCAGAACTGAACGTACTCAGACATTTCACCCTTTACCCATTCTGATCAACACTAAACTGACACACAATATTTTTTAGCGCAACGCAATCTGACGTTCAATAATCCGTACAAAAGAATAGCCCTGACTAACATTAACCTATACCTTTCACAAATCACTTACCTCACAAAAATCTTCGTTAGTCGAACTACTGCAATACAGCGAGCGCCACCACTGCCAGCTAAATAAAAGATTCTAACTACTGAAGGCACTAACTACTGATAGGCATAGTCAGCAAATGAAAGATTTTGATAGAGAACAAACAATGTATTTACCTTAATAGTGTTCAAAGGTCATGACATCCAGTCTTACAAATTTACTTTCTCTGATGGACACACGTCCAGATCATCCGCTCTCAAAACTCCGCCATCTCTCTCCCCACATCCACCACTACTGGCCGCTCATCTCCAACTGCCAACGCTACAATAGCGACTATTGCAACAATACCGACCAGCCTCAGACTGCACACAGCAAAGCCTGTGATTTTCATACAGAGCGCTACGTGGCGTTACCAATATAAAAACCTAAACAGCCTACCTACATAGCCCCCATGCTCCCCACAAAAAATTTTACAAATTGTTTTGGGCAATGACCAATACAGATTTGAAAAAAATTTTCATAATTACAATAACAAGGAAATCAAATGCATACACTTACTGTTACAATGTTGGTCAAAACCTAAAATTTCCTCACAGTCCATAAAGACAGCTCTGATAATTTCCTGATCATTCATCACAGTATTAATTACAATTTTGTGCACAAAGTCTGAGCAGTAAAAGAAAATGCACACGGAAGTAGTGGATTTCCATGCAGTCTTGAAGAAGTAGTGTTGTCCTTCCAACGGAAAGACAATGCTGACTCTTGACATGCACACAGGTAATGGGCCACAATAGAGCAAACCCACAGCAGAATATTGGTGGGTAGGTCATCACACAGCAGACCACTGTAGTCCTGTTAGAGAGGATGGTATTGGTGGGCCACCAGAGGTGCAGACCCACTGCAGTCCTTGTAGAGATGGCCAGCAGCCATCTGTTGCGACTGTGCAGGTGCACAATCACCATCGAAGAGTCTTGCAGACAATATAGCAAGTCCATAAACCACTACTTATGCACTCACAAAGTTTTTGGTATGTCCTTAGAAGTCTTGCAGACAATATGGCAAGTCCATAAACCACCACTTGAGCACTCACAGACTTTTTGGTGTGTCCTTTAAGTTTTCCTGAGTTTTTGCAAGTTGCGTAACCGAATCGGTAGATGCAACTGAGTCAATTTTAGCTTGCAAGATGTCGTGATTTTCATGAACAATAGTTTGCAGTTCCTTTATGGCTGCTTCGTGATTCTGTAATGCATTTTCATGACGCGAAAAATAGGTTAGAAATGCTCACAAATTTGTGTTTTTACGTCATTACAGAATTTTTGACATTTCGATTCGATTTTAAGTAACTCAGCAGTTAAACCTTCACATGTTTGTTCAAGCATGGTGTCTAACTTTTGAAGCTGTTTGCTGTGACTGTTTTTGATTTTGTTCCATTGCGTTTAACTGTTGCTGTGTTTGTCTCTGGTGTTGTTCCATTGTGTCTAACTTTTGAAGATTTTGTTCCATTGTGTCTAACTGTTGCTGTGTTTGTCTCTGATTTTGTTTCATTTGTTGCATTAATTGCAATAGTAATGTATTAGTGTCTGGAATGTGTTCCTCTATGCTTTTCGGCAGTGCATTTGGACCGGCAACATTCACATTTTGACGAGCAGAACATGTGTCTTGACTTATTTGAGAAAACGGTGAGGACGCAAAACCTGAATCTACAGTATTTGCAAGATTGTGTCCTGTCATTTCGGATTCCTGAGGCGAACTGTTGCTAACCAATCGATCGATTATGTTTCCCTGTTCACTAATTGTTTCACCGTCTACACCATTATTTGCCGCCTGCTACATTTCCCTATGCACAGTTACCAAATTGCTATGTCGAACATTAGTTAGTTCATTACACGGTGGAGCAGCTACACTGCTATCGTATTCACTGCCATTTTTCAATTTACTTTGTTGCCTAGTATTACGTTTTTCACACGACATAATTGTCACAATGTTTCACACGATAACACAAAAAAGCACAATTGGAAGAGTAAAATAAGAAAACACATTAATATAGCACTGAAAATAATATCTAGTTAATTGCAATTAGAGCTGCAAAATACTTGGCACAACTGTTTTACTGTACAACAATGAAAAACTACAACTACAAAGGAGATTCTCTCTAAAATTATGCACTAGCAATAAACAATAGCTACACTAATTACACAAACTACAAGAAAAAGCAGAAAATTCCAGTGAGGTATCTTGGCAGGGTCGCCATATGCAATGTCCCCTTCGAAAAATTAATGAATTGCTGTGTTGATAAACCTCTTACATTATTTGCTTTTCAAACAACTGAGCAAAACTGAACGTACTCAGACATTTCACTCTTTACCTATTCTGATCAACACTAAACTGACACACAATATTTTTAGAGCAACGCAATCTGACTTTCAATAATCCCCACAAAAGAATGGCCCTGACTAACATTAACCTATACCTTTCACAAATCACTTACCTCACAAAAACCTTCGTTACTCGAACTACTGCAATACAGCGAGCACCACTGCTGCCAGCTAAATAAATATTCTAACTACTGAAGGCACTAACTACTGATAGGCATAGTCAGCAAATGAAAGATTTTGATAGAGAACAAACAATGTATTTACCTTAATAGTGTTCAAAGGTCATAATATATATAGCAGTTCATGACATCCAGTCTTACAAATTTACTGTCCCTGATGGACACACATCCAGATCATCCACTCTCAAAACTCTGCCATCTCTCTCCCCACATCCACCACTGCTGGCAGCTCACCTCCAACTGTGCAACGCTACGTGCTGTTAACATCCAGCTGCCCAACACTACAATAGCAAATTCCAACAATGCAAACCAGCCACAGACTGCACACAGCACAATCAGCGATTTTCGTACAGAGCGCTACGTGGTGTTACCAATATAAAAACCTAAACAGCCTACTTACAACCCGAGTGGAGTGGGGACGAGTTCGACTATGGGTGCTGGGTTACTGGCCAGTGCAACAGCATCTACCAGGGCCAGCTCAGCCAAGACCACCTACAATAAATCAGAACTTAAGGCAGATATCGGTAATTGACAATATGGTGGCAATCGTGGGGGAAAACAAACCAGCATGCTTGTGTTTCCATAACGTGTGTGTGTAACATTGTATACGTGACGTTGAAGACATTACTAGCGAAAGCATTTATTATTATCTAGGCCTATTATTTAAGCTATATGGTGTGAACGTTGTCACAAGTGCTACGCTAGTATTTATTTTCTAGATTCTCTGGTAAGTTCGCCATAATTTAAATTGTAAACTGTCCTAGCGATGGGTAGTGGCTGGTGTGTAACAGGATATAAATCCAATTACGGCAAAACATACGATACTTCAACATTTAAGTTTCCCAACTAAACAGCACTGAGGAACAAATTGATTAAACTAATTCATAGGGATGATTTTGAAGTGAACGATAAAACTGTGGTATGCATTAAGCATTTTGAACCTAAGTTTGTGGTTAGGGAAGACGTTTTTCCTGTGGAAAATAGTGAACCCATACGTGTGCCACGAAAAATACCAAAACTAACAAATGATGCAATTCCAACTATCTTGCCTAATCAACCTTCTTGTCACACAGTATCAGATCCTAAGGAAAGGAAGAATCCTAAAGAATGAGTTCAACAGCTAGTGGAACGTGATGAAAGTTGTTTCAGTAATTGCTGCGAAAATGACAACATACCTGACTTTTAGCATTTTAAAAGCAAAGTGTAGAAAAGGAACGTTTATCCGTTTACACTTTTAGTAAAGGATGACTAAGTGTCTTTTATTATATTAAAGGATGATTCAGTCAGTGATGTGCCATTAGTTTCATTGTGCTTCAAGATATCAAGTCTCTTGAAAGTAAAAGTGTTTCACAAAAATGTGTGTTTGCCTACACAAACCTGGAAATGGATATTACAGTCTGGGGAGCAAGAGGTCTTCAAATGTGACAAATGGACGAAATCTGACACTCTGGTGAGTCACAGATAGCTCTATTGGTACCATGGACAAGATTAAAATTTTAGTCAATGTTCTCAAACAAGCACTGAAAGCTGGTAGTGATTTTGATGATGATGTAGCCCCTAAAATAGAATTTGCTTTGGAGCAATTACAATTTGCAATAACAAAGCAAAGTAGATATTATTCTGAGTTATTGATATGGGCAGAAACCATTTACTTTTCATTTCTTGGTGCCTACCATCACTTGAGAAAAACAGTGTGTTAAAATTACCTCACCCTGTCTGTTTAAGGCAGTTTCTATGCAAAATGGGTCCAAATAAACCTTGTATTGGTCCATTCCAAATAGCCACAGGAAAATGACAAGGTAATTTCAGTGATGCTATATGAAGTTTATGTTAACTCAAAATTCTCTTATAAAGCAGGAAAGATACTTGGTGTCCCTGAGAATACTTCAGATACTACAACAGCAGGTACAATGCAGGTTTTCAAGGCATCATCTTATATTCTGATTATAAAGAAGTAATAGCTCTCTTTCCTGTAAAAATGCTAATTCTGGTATACTACAGAAAATGATAATTGACATATCAAAGATAATGTATGAGTTTGGATATGATGTAATATGCCTGGTAACAGACAACACTAATAGGAAAATGCAACAGCTTATGTGTGGTGGCACTTTACAGCCATGTATTACAAATCCAATTGCTCCATCCAAATTTCTCTTTCTCCTGTTCGACAATGTGGACTTACTTATGTGTATCAGAAATAACTGGTTGAATGGAAAAAATGAATCATTCATAATGCCAAATACTGAGGATACATTTGCTTTCATTAATGCTTTCTACACAGTGGTGAAGGGAATGCTGCATGTGAATATACTGTCAGTGAAGCTAAAATTTCAGATTTGAGGAACCTGTTTCATTCTAAGAAAAATAAACTGTGGAAACTTGCCCAAAACTAATGAGAAAGGCAGTATATCCAACTTCTATTGAGAGACAGGATGTTACCCTTGCTCTCAGTGTTTTTGATCCTAAAAATGTGGCAGCAATAGAAATTTTGAAAAGTCAGAGGATTGAGATTTCTGATGGCACTATTCAATTTTTAAAATTAGTCATTAAATGGTGGGCAGTTTCTAACGTGGAGCATCCCATGAAAGGCAAATACACATCAGATGATGATGCTAGCCCAATCACTGAACCCACTCGCTCCAAACTTCTGTTTCTTGAAAACATATGTTGATATCTGGCATGCACTGCCTACTCATGGAAAACTAACCAATGATACAGATACTGCTTTCTCTCAAACACTTGCAACAACAGTTGAGTTATGCAGATATATCTTAACCATACAATTGGTCCAGCATTCTTACAGCAAAATTACACACTGATGCTTTAGAAGCAAGATTTGGAGCTTATAGAAGGCTAAGTGGCTGCACATATAATGCCTCACTCGAGCAAATCTTGAAATCTGAGAGGAAACTCAAAGTAATAAGTCTACTAAAGCTCAGACCTACTAAATATGGTGAATTTACTTTAAATGATTTTGCAGCAAAAGTAAAACATTCCCATGATGGATGGATGAATATTTGGTAGTCTTGGTACATACAAGAGTACTGAAAAGCTGAGAAAAACTTCAAAATGTTCAGATTGTGAAGATATCTTACAGACAGAGGATGAAATTTTGTTGCAGTCTGAAACCAAAGAACTCATTTCCTGGTTAAACCAACTGAATGGTGGGGGCTTAAAGTGCCCTTGTTCCATAATAATTTCTTGTCTTGTAACATATACAGGGTGTTTCAAAAATGACCGGTATATTTGAAACGGAAATAAAAACTAAACGAGCAGTGATAGAAATACACCGTTTGTTGCAATATGCTTGGGACAACAGTACATTTTCAGGTGGACAAACTTTCGAAATTACAGTAGTTACAATTTTCAACAACAGATGGCGCCGCAAGTGATGTGAAAGATATAGAAGACAACGCAGTCTGTGGGTGCGCCATTCTGTACGTCGTCTTTCTGCTGTCAGTGTGTGCTGTTCACAACGTGCAAGTGTGCTGTAGACAACATGGTTTATTCCTTAGAACAGAGGATTTTTCTGGTGTTGGAATTCCACCGCCTAGAACACAGTGTTGTTGCAACAAGACGAAGTTTTCAACGGAGGTTTAATGTAACCAAAGGACCGAAAAGCGATACAATAAAGGATCTGTTTGAAAAATTTCAACGGACTGGGAACACGACGGATGAACGTGCTGGAAAGGTAGGGCGACCGCGTACGGCAACCACAGAGGGCAACGCGCAGCTAGTGCAGCAGTCGATCCAACAGCGGCCTCGGGTTTCCGTTCGCCATGTTGCAGCTGCGGTCCAAATGACACCAACGTCTACGTATCGTCTCATGCGCCAGAGCTTACACCTCTATCCATACAAAATTCAAACGCGGCAATCCCTCAGCGCCGCTACCATTGCTGCACGAGAGACATTCGCTAACGATATAGTGCACAGGATTGATGACGGTGATATGCATGTGGGCAGCATTTGGTTTACTGATGAAGCTTATTTTTACCTGGACAGCTTCGTCAATAAACAGAACTGGCGCATATGGAAAACCGAAAAGCCCCATGTTGCAGTCCCATCGTCCCTGCATCCTCAAAAAGTACTGGTCTGGGTCGCCATTTCTTCCAAAGGAATCATTGGCCCATTTTTCAGATCCGAAACGATTACTGCATCACGCTATCTGGACATTCTTCGTCAATTTGTGGCGGTACAAACTGCCTTAGACGACACTGCGAACACCTCGTGGTTTACGCAAGATGGTGCCCGGCCACATCGCATGGCCGACGTCTTTAATTTCCTGCATGAATATTTCGATGATCGTGTGATCGCTTTGGGCTATCCGAAACATACAGGAGGCGGCATGGATTGGCCTCCCTATTCGCCAGACATGAACCCCTGTGACTTCTTTCTGTGGGGACACTTGAAAGACCAGGTGAACCGCCAGGATCCAGAAACAATTGAACAGCTGAAGCAGTACATCTCATCTGCATGTGAAGCCATTCCGCCAGACACGTTGTCAAAGGTTTCGGGTAATTTCATTCAGAGACTACGCCATATTATTGCTACGAATGGCGGATATGTGGAAAATATCGTACTATAGAGTTTCCCAGACCGCAGCGCCATCTGTTGTTGAAAATTGTAACTACTGTAATTTCGAAAGTTTGTCTGCCTGAAAATGTACTGTTGTCCCAAGCATATTCCAACAAATGGTGTATTTCTATCGCTGCTCGTTTAGTTTTTATTGCCGTTTCAAATACACCGGTCATTTTTGAAACACCCTGTATCAACTTTTCTAGTTCTGATTAGCAGCACATATGAATCAGAATTTCTCAAACTTGAAAATGAAAGAGATGCAGTACTTGTGTTAGGAACTGAATTGTGTGAAAATGCCGTTAGTAACCTCAGTGATGTGCGCTAATGTGACATTCCTTTAAAGACAATAATCAAGAAAAGTATTAAAGTGATTTCCAATATTTTTATTAATAATTATACAAAACTCTTAAATGAAAAGTGTGTTTCAAAGGTAATTGCACGAACACTAATAAAATAAAAAAGAGGAACTCATGAAGACAATGCAGCAAAAATAACAAAACGCAAAGGGGCCAAGCTGAGCAGCAAATAAATCCAACAGGTACTCAAAATCAAACCACTTCTAGCATATTACATAGTGACTGTGACTAGAATTAACTGCATGTCGTTTAATACAATTTAGAGCTTTAGCTGCACCATAAACTTATTATTTTTATGTAGCATCTATTTCGCAAATTATTATTAGTGTCCAAATATGCAAATTGAATGTGTTGCGTAGTAGTCTGTCTGGATTTGATTTTGAGTTTCATCTCCAAATTTTACTTTGTCATAGTAGTTACTACATAATATGTGACTTTAATATAAGTTTTTATTTAAGTTTTAATGTAGTAAAATACATACAATACGAAACTTCTTACGCAAATAATTTCGTATTGAGGTACTGCTGAAATACTTAGCCTAAGACTGCCGCCATCTTGGTTTCTGTGTTGTGGTCTGATTTATTGTAGATGGTCTCGGCTGAGCCCTCGCGCTGCTGACGACACCGGTGGTGGAAACGCTGTACACTCATCATCATCTTACCATTATTTTAAAGGTTCATAACCACAGGGTAAAATAAGGAAGCGTAGCACAGTTCAGAAACATTCAACACGTGATTTTCAGAGCTTCACAACAGCGACACTGCTAAAGAATACTTTCAAACTTTGACTGAAAGCTGTACAGAATGCTGTTCACTTGCAAGGTGCCATCTTGGTGTGATATGACTAATGGTTGTGGTGATGTAATAATAATAATAATAATAATAATGTGTAATACATTCCATATCAAGTGTTCTTGATAATGACTCACAGAGAAACTTAGCTAATAGCACAATTTTAATAAAGAGCAATACGGCCTACAACGAACAATGTATTCTTTTATGAAACACTTAGAGGCTGTGGATCACCATGGAAGCAAAATCTGAATAACAACTGCTTTGGATGTGTGGCGCTGAGCAGGCGACAAGCACTGCTTGCTGTGTTAATGTGCTGCCTCAGACTCTGGGGCCCTTGTCAGTCACACGGCGCGATATTCAGTACTCAGCATGTGTCACCACTTCTTAGTAACAGATGCAGCTGTGACTTCAGCATGCCATTCCACATCACACATAAACCACCCAGAGTACCTCCCTCTCTTCTGAAAAGCGTTTTAACCACTCAGAGGTAATTAACTCCAGAATATCTCTGACAGTATTCAAGTATACATAAATTGATATGAGCATCAGCACTCTGCGGTTCTTATCAAAGATAATAACAACCTTTATTATTCTGATGATGCTGAACTGCCAGTAGAGATCAGCACATTCACTTGTTTAAAAAATAGCAATCGTGAATAGTACACATTTACGGCAGTCAAGGGAAAATCCACAAACTCCAAAGGGTAAAGATGTCAACATGTATATCAACACTCCCTACTGCAAGGCTCTGTATTATCGCTGATAGTGATGAATAAGAATGTAGACAAAAACAAATATACATAAGAAATGATTCCTTTCCTTGCAGGCAAAGTAACATCAGTGCAGCCACAGCCACATGACATGGAAATAATGCTGTTCAGTCAAACGTACAGTTGAAACACCAGTGGCTGTAAGCGTATCAGTATCAGTATGGTATCGAATCAGGAGTTCTACTCTGTAACAGTATTTGAAAACCCACGATTTAGTGACATCAAAGTAATATTATCCGTGGATCAATAATGATGACTGCGCAATGTGCCAATTTAGATTTCAGCCTTGTTACAATGTAACATTCACTAATCATCGGTGATACTTGGTGAGCGTACAATGTCGACAGGGGAGTTCCCTAGAACAGTTAAAATATTTTATGAGGGAGAGTGTATACATTTACAGCAGTAGATTTTAAAAAATCTAATTTATAGCAGCTGTGCAATACAGCATCAGCTAGAGAGTCAACTACGGTGGTAGCTATATGCCCTCCGATTCTAGGAGATCTTGTGTAGTGCTATGCTTGAGTTAGCTCTCCAAACTCTAGACCAATTGGATGTAGCCATAGCTTCACTCTATGATTCACGCTGTACATCAATGGAAGTGGAAATGCATGAATCAACTTTGCCAGATGTGGGCCCAGAACTTTGACCATATTTATGTTTGGTTTCTATATTTAAACATTTATAAAATAAATTAGATTAAAAACAGCCTACCCGTTGCAAAGGATAAAGTAATCTTTACCTAGGTTTCGATAAGTTTAAACCTATCTTCTTCAGAAGTCGGCAGTATTATATTAACATTGAGTGATACGTCATTGCCATTTTTACAAACATCTCCATAGCTCCATTAGTCAAAATCGAATATAGCCCTAAGAGTAGGGCTTCCATGTACTTAATTTTATTTATCTGACAAACCCTACTCTTAGGGCTATATTCGATTTTGACTAATGGAGATATGGAGATGTTTGTAAAAATGGCAATGACGTATCACTCCATGTTAATATAATACTGCCGACTTCTGAAGAAGATAGGTTTAAACTTATCGAAACCTAGGTAAAGATTACTTTATCTTTTGCAACGGGTCGGCTGTTTTTAGTCTAATTACGTGGAACCGTTGCTGTTACGCAGCTATGTTTAAAATAAAAAAAATTATAAATTAAAGATAAAGCAGTCATACCGGAAACCAGGACAAGGACAGGTATCGATCACTACTCCCTGAAAATGTAATAGTTGATTGTTGTACCATCTAACTGTGGGAACATTAATCTTATTCTGTTGCTACTAACGCATCCTGAGGGGATTCACTTCGAGCACTGCATTTGTATGTGGTCACACCGAAAGTGTGAGGAGGCTCACACCCACTATGCATGCACGCAGAAAAGAAGAAGCATGGGAAGAAGGAGAGGGAGGATGAGATACTACCAATTTCATTGACCATCGTAGTGATGGTGAGATAGAGCATTCAGAGTCAACAGGAAGAAATCATATGTTAGGTAGTCACCGTACACATTTAACTGAGATTGAAATACCAGTTAGGAATGAGGACTCTGAAAGAACTCCTGATTTATTGGAGCTAATTTTCTTAAAAACTTCGAACGTCAAAAGTGTTTCCCAAAAGAGATGAAAGCGCATGGTACAACATTATGTATGGCTACCATGCACAGGAAAGGCACCAGCTCAAAAGGAGGAATGAATGGCTCAAACAATAACGTGTACAAGAGCATAATTAAACCCACATCAGCTGCTGTACGGAGTACAGTCAAAGGGGTTGAAGTTTAGCATAAAATACTGAAAAATCTGCCTCTGGAGAATTTATATTACAATGATCCAAAAGAAATCATAGGGCAATTATGACTACTCACAGCCTCAGCTGCTGCAGAAAATGTATCTCACATGAATGAAATCATGTCAATCATTTTAGATCTCCAAGAAAGAAGTGTCATCTAGTAATTATTGAGATAGCTGTTTGTGAGTTCCTTAGGCCAGCATGCATACACTACCGAACAAGCATGTCGTAGTATGGGCACTGGATGCTTTAAGGCAGGCCAGTCTCATGCGAGAATATTCACACTCACATAAAGTCCTCAAGTACTTTTTAACTGTCACAGATGTTGTTGTTGTGGTCTTCAGTCCTGAGACTGGTTTGATGCAGCTCTCCATGCTACTCTATCCTGTGCAAGCTTTTTCATATCCCAGTACCTACTGCAACCTACATCCTTCTGAATCTGCTTAGTGTATTCATCTCTTGGTCTCCCTCTACGATTTTTACCCTCCACGCTGCCCTCCAATACTAAATTGGTGATCCGTTGATGGCTCAGAACATGTCCTACCAACCGATCCCTTCTTCTGGTCAAGTTGTGCCACGAACTTCTCTTCTCCCCAATCCTATTCAATACTTCCTCATTAGTTATGTGATCTACCCATCTAATCTTCAACATTCTTCTGTAGCACCACATTTCGAAAGCTTCTATTCTCTTCTTGTCCAAACTATTTATCGTCCATGTTTCACTTCCATACATGGCTACACTCCATACGAATACTTTCAGAAATGACTTCCTCACACTTAAATCAATACTGTATGTTAACAAATTTCTCTTCTTCAGAAACGCTTTCCTTGCCATTGCCAGCCTACATTTTATATCCTCTCTACTTCGACCATAATCAGTTATTTTGCCCCCCAAATAGCAAAACTCCTTTACTACTTTAAGTGCCTCATTTCCTAATCTAATTCCCTCAGCATCACCCGACTTAATTAGACTACATTCCATTATCCTTGTTTTGCTTTTGTTGATGTTCATCTTATAACCTCCTTTCAAGACACTGTCCATTCCATTCAACTGCTCTTCCAAGTCCTTTGCTGTCTCTGACAGAATTACAATGTCATCAGCGAACCTCAAAGTTTTTATTTCTTCTCCATGAATTTTAACACCTACTCCGAATTTTTCTTTTGTTTCCTTTACTGCTTGCTCAATATACAGATTGAACAACATCGGGGAGAGGCTACAACCCTGTCTTACTCCCTTCCCAACCACTGCTTCCCTTTCATGTCCCTCGACTCTTATAACTGCCATCTGGTTTCTGTACAAATTGCAAATAGCCTTTCGCTCCCTGTATTTTACCCCTGCCACCTTTAGAATTTGAAAGAGAGTATTCCAGTCAACATTGTCAAAAGCTTTCTCTAAGTCTACAAATGCTAGAAACGTAGGTTTGCCTTTCCTTAATCTTTCTTCTAACATAAGTCGTAAGGTCAGTATTGCCTCACGTGTTCCAGTGTTTCTACGGAATCCAAACTGATCTTCCCCGAGGTTGGCTTCTACTAGTTTTTCCATTCGTCTGTAAAGAATTCGTGTTAGTATTTTGCAGCTGTGACTTATTAAGCTGATAGTTCGGTAATTTTCACATCTGTCAACACCTGCTTTCTTTGGGATTGGAATTATTATATTCTTCTTGAAGTCTGAGGGTATTTCGCCTGTTTCATACATCTTGCTCACCAGATGGTAGAGTTTTGTCAGGACTGGCTCTCCCACGGCCGTCAGTAGTTCCAATGGAATATTGTCTACTCCGGGGGCCTTGTTTCGACTCAGGTCTTTCAGTGCTCTGTCAAACTCTTCACGCAGTATCATATCTCCCATTTCATCTTCATCTACATCCTCTTCCATTTCCATAATATTGTCCTCAAGTACATCGCCCTTGTATAGACCCTCTATATACTCCTTCCACCTTTCTGCTTTCCCTTCTTTGCTTAGAACTGGGTTTCCATCTGAGCTCTTGATATTCATACAAGTGGTTCTCTTTTCTCCAAAGGTCTCTTTCATTTTCCTGTAGGCAGTATCTATCTTGCCCGTAGTGAGATAAGCCTCTACATCCTTACATTCGTCCTCTAGCCATCCCTGCTTAGCCATTTTGCGCTTCCTGTCTATCTCATTTTTGAGACGTCTGTATTCCTTTTTGCCTGCTTTATTTACTGCATTTTTATATTTTCTCCTTTCATCAATTAAATTCAATATTTATTCTGTTACCCAAGGATTCCTACTAGCCCTCGTCTTTTTACCTACTTGATCCTCTGCTGCCTTCACTACTTCATCCCTCAAAGCTACCCATTCTTCTTCTACTGTATTTATTTCCCCCATTCCTGTCAATTGCTCCCATATGCTCTCCCTGAATCTCTGTACAACCTCTGGTTCTTTTAGTTTATCCAGGTCCCATCTCCTTAAATTCCCACCTTTTTGCAGTTTCTTCAGTTTTAATCTACAGGTCATAACCAATAGATTGTGGTCAGAGTCCACATCTGCCCCTGGAAATGTCTTACAATTTAAAACCTGGTTCCTAAATCTCTGTCTTACCATTATATAATCTATCTGATACCTTTTAGTATCTCCAGGGTTCTTCCATGTATACAACCTTCTTTCATGATTCTTAAACCAAGTGTTAGTTATGATTATGTTGTGCTCTGTGCAAAATTCTACAAGGCGGCTTCCTCTTTCATTTCTGTCCCCCAATCCATATTCACCTACTATGTTTCCTTCTCTCCCTTTTCCTACACTCGAATTCCAGTCACCCATGACTATTAAATTTTCGTCTCCCTTCACAATCTGAATAATTTCTTTTAATTCATCATACATTTCTTCAATTTCTTCGTCATCTGCAGAGCTAGTTGGCATATAAACTTGTACTACTGTAGTAGGTGTGGGCTTCGTATCTACCTTGGCCACAATAATGCGTTCACTATGCTGTTTGTAGTAGCTTACCCGCATTCCTATTTTCCTATTCATTATTAAACCTACTCCTGCATTACCCCTATTTGATTTTGTGTTTATAACCCTGTAGTCACCTGACCAGAAGTTTGTCCTCCTGCCACCGAACTTCACTAATTCCCACTATATCTAACTTCAACCTATCCATTTCCCTTTTCAAATTTTCTAACCTACCTGCCCGATTAAGGGATCTGACATTCCACGCTCCGATCCGTAGAACGCCAGTTTTCTTTCTCCTGATAACGACATCCTCTTGAGTAGTCCCCGCCCGGAGATCCGAATGGGGGACTATTTTACCTCCAGAATATTTTACCCAAGAGGACGCCATCATCATGTAATCATACAGTAAAGCTGCATGCCCTCGGGAAAAATTATGGCTGTAGTTTCCCCTTGCTTTTAGCCGTTCGCAGTACCAGCACAGCAAGGCTGCTTTGGTTATTGTCACAAGGCCAGATCAGTCAATCATCCAGACTGTTGCCCTTGCAACTACTGAAAAGGCTGCTGCCCCTCTTCAGGAACCACACGTTTGTCTGGCCTCTCAACAGATACCCCTCCGTTGTGGTTGGACCTACGGTATGGCTATCTGTATCGCTGAGGCACGCAAGCCTCCCCACCAACGGCAAGGTCCATGGTTCATGGGGGGTGGGCGGGGGGCTATGTATTCCAAATTTGTGTAGGCTCTGGCTGTGAAGGTAAAGATGGGAAGGAAAGAGCGCAGGTGTTTGAACAATTGCTGCAGATTGGAATGAATTGGTGCCCTGATCATCTTTCAAACTGTCCATGAGGACGAATTTTACAATAGGCACTTCAAAGCGGTAATGAAACAATACGAAATAAACCACTGCTCATCATTCCCCCATCTGACAACTATCAGTAGTAGCAGTAGTAGTAGTAGTAGTAGTGGCAGTTACATTCATCCCTAGATCTCTTTTATGAGGATATTGCACATATCTTGGTATTACAATTAGGAAAAACAAAATTAAAGTAATTCATACATATAGAGACTCTTACAGACGTACAGGTTTAGTCGAGTATTACAAAACACAAAACTATGTTTGAGATGTCTTACACGCTGAACTGGTCAACGGGAATGTGTACAGTTCACAAAGTGTAGCGCAGAAAGTAGACAACTTACATCTTACGAGACAGTCACAGTGAAGAAACTGCAGTGAGTTTTTACGGAGAGGGATTACAGAAAAGCTCTGAATTGGATGTGTTCTTCATAGAGGGAGTTATAAGATGTCAAGTAAGCAAAGCATTAACGAAATGGTGTGCCTTCCCCTCAAAGCGCAACACATATATGAACGTTCATCATTTGCTACATAATTCTCGGTGTGCCACCAGCTGAACTTATCTCTGGATACAACTTCTCCGGATCTGGAACCAAAGCTGCAAAACCGTCTAGCTCTCGGCGGTAAGGGAATTAATATACTAGACGATGCTTGCAGGAAGCACAATATTACTTAGGCATAAATAAAGGTTGTCACATGAGGAATCAAATATTAGTTGATAAAATCAAGCAGCAAGTCGAAGAAAATATGTTGGTACAAGAAACAATTTTGCTGCTTTCGCAGTCGATAAAGCAATGGCTTCAAACTTAAATTGCATCCAATCAGCAGTTGCTGCGGCAAAATGGATCTTGAGGAAGAAACGAAGAAGAAAAGACGTGTTAAAAAGTCAAGGTTTCTAGCAGTACCTGAGACGTCGGGTGGAATAATTTCATTTCTACTTCCTGGATCGACGAGGCTACCTGCCATTAGCCGCGCGGTCAGGGGCGCCTTGACACGGCCCGCGTGGCTTCCCCCGTAGGAGGATCAAGTCCTTCCTTGGGCATGGGTGTTTATCTTGTCCTTAGTGTAAGTTAAAGTCAGATTAAGTAGTGTGTAAGCCTAGGGACCGGTGACCTCAGCAGTTTGGTCCCGTAGAAACTTACCACAAATTGCATTGATCGGTCTGGAAACATAAAATATCATAGCTAATGTAACTGATTCAAATAATAAACTGCATCTACAAAGTGATGAAGTAGCGAAATATTTTCCCCCTAAAATATCTAAGCAAGTGTGATGGGAGGGGAGAGGGAGTGTTGCGTTGATCGGTCTGGAAACATGGAACAGCATAGCAAGTGTCACTGAGCTAAACAACAAACTGCATGTAGAAAGTGCTGAGAGGCATACATAAAACGATTTGATAAAAGGGTCTGAGCCTTGTGTAAATGTTAATGTAAGTAAAACAGAAATGAAAAAACACAGAAGAGACAGTGGACTTCTGCCACAAAGGTTCAATAACGTTGGTACTAGATTTCTCTAGAAGAAAATTTACTAGTCAAATCAGCAAGTGGATATATTGCCAGCCGGTATGATTCGTGTTGAGTGTAATATCATGAAGAAATCGTACCTTAAGGATAGAGTAATCCGCAGTATATCCAGATTCTTTCCTACCATGGGTCCAGTTACAAGACTGTGGAAGTACCTAAAAATGCAGTCTACCTCCAAGTCACTATTCAGACAGTACACCATCTCAAGCTGAACACTGTAGATCAGAACAAAGATCTAGTCACTTTTTACAATGAGTAAATTATTGTACATCTTCATTTGAAAAAGCATCATGGATATAAAGTATTAATAAAATTCACACAAACAGCAGAAGACCACCCAGCAGTGGAAGCAGAGCATGATAACATGTTACAATCACAACTTTCTTCAGTCAGTCAGATTGAAACCTCACAATGACGTTGTAAGTAGGCTGTTTAGGTTTTTATGTTGGTAACGCCACGTAACGCTCTGTACGAAAATCACTGGCTGTGCTATGTTCAGTTTGTGGCTGGTTTCCATTGTTGTTTTCTATTGTAGTTTTGGGCAGTTAGCTGTTAACAGCGCGTACAGTTGCGCAGTTGAAGGTGAGCCGCAAGCAGTGGTGGATGTGGAGAGAGATGACGGAATTCTGAGAGCGGGCGATCTGGACGTGTGTCCATCAGAAAGTGTAATATATACATATATATATATATATATATATATATATATATATATATATAATGACTTTTGAAAACTATGAAGGTAAATACATTGTTTGTCCTCTATCAAAATGAAAGATTTGATAGAGAAGAAACAATGTATTTACTTTAATAGTTTTCAAAAGTCATAATATATACAGGGTTATTACAAATGATTGAAGCGATTTCACAGCTCTACAATAACTTTATTATTTGAGATATTTTCACAATGCTTTGCACACACATACAAAAACTCAAAAAGTTTTTTTTAGGAATTCACAAATGTTGGATATGTGCCCATTTAGTGATTCGGCAGACATCAAGCCGATAATCAAGTTCCTCCCACACTCGGCGCAACATGTCCCCATCAATGAGTTCGAAAGCATCGGTGATACGAGCTCGCAGTTCTGGCACGTTTCTTGGTAGAGGAGGTTTAAACACTGAATCTTTCACATAACCTCACAGAAAGAAATCGCATGGGGTTAAGTCGGGAGAGCGTGGAGGCCATGACATGAATTGCTGATCATGACCTCCACCACGACCGATCCATCGGTTTTCCAATCTCCTGTTTAAGAAATGCCGAACATCATGATGGAGGTGCGGTGGAGCACCATCCTGTTGAAAGATGATGTCGGCGCTGTCGCTCTCCAGTTGTGGCATGAGCCAATTTTCCAGCATGTCAAGATACACGTGTCCTGTAAGGTTTTTTTCGCAGAAGAAAAAGGGGCCGTAAACTTTAAACCGTGAGATTGCACAAAACACGTTAACTTTTGGTGAATTGCGAATTTGCTGCACGAATGCGTGAGGATTCTCTACCGCCCAGATTCGCACATTGTGTCTCTTCACTTCACCATTAAGAAAAAACGTTGCTTCATCACTGAAAACAAGTTTCGCACTGAACGCATCCTCTTCCATGAGCTGTTGCAACCGCGCCGAAAATTCAAAGCGTTTGACTTTGTCATCGGGTGTCAGGGCTTGTAGCAATTGTAAACGGTAAGGCTTCTGCTTTAGCCTTTTCCGTAAGATTTTCCAAACCGTCGGCTGTGGTACGTTTAGCTCCCTGCTTGTTTTATTCCTCGACTTCTGCGGGCTACCCGTGAAACTTGCCCGCACGCGCTCAACCGTTTCTTCGCTCACTGCAGGCCGACGTTGATTTCCCCTTACAGAGGCATCCAGAAGCTTTAAACTGCGCATCCCATCGCCGAATGGAGTTAGCAGTTGGTGGATCTTTGTTGAACTTCGTCCTGAAGTGTCGTTGCACTGTTATGACTGAGTGATGTGAGTGCATTTCAAGCACGACATACGCTTTCTCGGCTCCTGTCGCCATTTTGTCTCACTGCGCTCTCGAGCGTTCTGGCGGCAGAAACCTGAAGTGCGGCTTCAGCCGAACAAAACTTTATGAGTTTCTCTACGTATCTGTAGTGTGTCGTGACCATATGTCAATGAATGGAGCTACAGTGAATTTATGAAATCACTTCAATCATTTGTAATAGCCCTGTATATATCAGTCCATGATATCCAATATTACAAATTTACTCTTATGTAAGTAGGCTGTTTAGGTTTTTATGTTGCTAACGCCACGTAGCGCTCTGTACGAAAATCACTGGTTGTACTGTGTGCAGTCTGTGGCTGGTTTTCATTGTTTTTTGCTATTGTAGTGTTGGGCAGTTGGCTGTTAACAGCGCGTAGAGTTGCGCAGTTGAAGGTGAGCCGCCAGCAGTGGTGGATGTGAGGAGAGAGACGGCGGAATTTTGAGAGCGGATGATCTGGACGTGTGTCCCTCATAAAGAGTAAATTTGTAATACTGGATATCATGGACTGATAGATATATTATGACTTTTGAACACTATTAAGGTAAATACATTGTTTGTTCTCTATCAAAATCTTTCATTTGCTAACTATGCCTATCAGTAGCTAGTGCCTTCAGTAGTCTGAATCTTTTATGTAGCTGGCAGTAGTGGCGCTCGCTGTATTGCAGTAGTTTGAGTAACGAAGATTTTTGTGAGGTAAGTGATTCATGAAAGGTATAGATTATTGTTAGTTAGGGCCATTCTTTTGTAGGGATTTTTGAAAGTCAGATTGCGTTGTGCTAAAAATATTGTGTGTCAGTTTAGTGTTGATCGGAATAAGTAAAGGGAGTAATGTCTGAGTATGTTCAGTTTTGCTCAGCTGTTTGAAAAGCAAATGATGTAATATGTTTATCAGCACAGTAATTCATTACTTTTTCTAAGGGGACATTTCAGCGTCACTTAATACAACAATTGCACTTCAATATGGTGAATGTATCATTAGCCACAAGTGTTTTTCCCACAAACCTTCTGCTTTAACAATGTTTAACAATAACGATGGGATATGAAATCTTATTCAATATCAAATTGGTTGAACAATCGTAGTCAAGAGCTTCCTGTATTTGGAAGGGATATTTGTGGCTTGGAAGACTCCTGTCCATGAGAAGACTACTTGTACCAAAAATGGACATTAATTTGAGGAATAAATTTATAAGAATCTATATTTGGAGCACAGAATGGTGAAACATGGGCTTTGGAAAAACTAGAACAGAGGGGAATCTAAGTAGTTGAGATGTGGTACCGCAGAAGAATGTTGAAAATGAGGTGGACTGATAAGGTTAGGATTGAGAAGGTTCTCCACAGAAGAGGCGAGGAAAGGAATATATGGAAAATAATGACAAGAAGAAGGGACAGTATGATAGGAAATTTGTTAAGACCCCAGGGATTAACCTCCATGGCCCTAGAGGAAACTGTAGAAGGTAGAAACTGTAGGGAAGGTAGAGATTGTAATACACCCAGAAAATAATTGAGGATGTAGATTGCAATTGCTACTCTGAGATTAAAGATTGGCACGGGATAGGATTTAGTTGTGGACCCCATTAAATCAGTCAGAGAACTGATTACTCAAAATAAAAGCTCAATGCCATCGAACATACATCAGCATCAGATCTATATGCCTTAAAAAATGCTGGACGATTTATATGCAGACTGATAGATGGCCCCTTTAGTGTTTCTGTCCCACTCAAAGTAGAATTCTTCGAATATAAATGTACCATTATGTACGCTAAATAGAAGATGATTCTATTTCAAGGTTCTACTGGTAATAAATCGTACATACTAGAAGGAGAAGAAGAGCGTAAAACTGCGTTAGATGAATTGGTGTGGAAGTGCCACATGTACTCAATCATTTGAAGGCTAGTTGATAACTGTAAACCGAGCATTGGTAGATTTTACCCAAACTACTAGTTTTTCCATTCAGAAAGCAAAAACAATTATGGATTGCCGTATGACATGTGTGGAAGGTTGTACACATCATACTATGAGACTGATTGTGGTTTCAGATGTACACTCAGGACACAAAAGTTTAAGGTTTTACCACCAACAGTGGTGATAACTAGCTCAAAGAATCGTGAGATGCTGAAGACTGGAATTATGGACATGCATATTGAATTTGAATCATAGCAAAACTTCGCTGCAGGCGCCACAGCATATGTGTTACTGCTACATAACCATCTTGTAAACCAGTCACCACTAACAGGAATCGTACAATGCGCAGTATAGTTGCAGAGGTATTACACAACATCTGTTGTATTTTACAATGATGCTTCAAAGTGCGAATATCATCACAGATGCACAAGGGTATTACAATGAGTTTGGACAATTTATGGTTAGAGATGTTGCATTCATCGCAGTCCCTGACGCTGTACAAGTATTAATGAGGTATTCCACAACGGTCGTTTCACCCAAACCAGTTAGTTCAGTGCAGCGTGTTAAATATAAAAAACAATGGAGTGGTTCACACAATTTTACCATGCAAAACGCTGGGATGATGATGGGGTGGTGTATAAAGATATGATGTCATCGCTCCGAACTCATGACATAGAGACAGCATAGGTGACATCAAAGGTCATGAGAAGGTGTCCTGGTTTCAAGAAATTTATGAAAATGCGCCTATTCATAACTCTGAAAACATAGACATCCTGCCCTCAACCAGCTAAAGAAGAAGAGATGTGGACAATATGAGTTTATGAACGCTTCAGAAAATGTTTAACTAGTATTGAATTGGGTTACCATTAAATAAACTGTTTTTTCATATTTTCTGTCGCCCCGTTGTAGGCTTGGATAAGCATTTAGCATACAATCTCTGTGCTCCTGATGAAGAACTGAAGAAGTAATTCTGGAGACTTCTTCTAAACGATGACGAAACTGACAGCACTCGGCTGCTGCATGTACCCAGCCGCCTTTGCAAGCCTCACAGTATATGGTAAAACGCTAATCATCCCGAACTTGGAATGACGTACACACATAATCTGGAAAGTGAATTCTTTTTCTAGCATCCATGTCTACTGCACAAGTGGGCTCAACCAGGCACAGTGCAGCTGTGCCTGTAGCAGTCCAGTGACGCAGTGCACTCCAGTATGCTGCACTCTGGCAATGCATTTCGTGATTTTCAGTCACTGTACACAACGAAGGTAGCAGAAATGTATGACATCATTGTTTTATTAGAATCGACACAATTGTGACATCATTGTTTTCCACATGTGTACATGTAGTTGTGAAAAAATGCATGACATCGTTGTATTACCACGATGGCCTTCTGTGCCGTTGTGGGAACGCGTGACAGTTCTTGCTCACACCAGAACCGATGACACATGTGCGGGAAAAGGATTGTGCAGTGATTTCGCTGCCAGCCGGTATGGTCGAGTGGTTCTAGGCGCTTCAGTCTAGAACCACGCGACCGCTACGGTCGCAGGTTCGAACCCTGCCTCGGGCATGGATGTGTGTGATGTCCTTAGATTAGTTAGGCTGAAGAACACTCCTGGAAATGGAAAAAAGAACACATTGACACCGGTGTGTCAGACCCACCATACTTGCTCCGGACACTGCGAGAGGGCTGTACAAGCAATGATCACACGCACGGCACAGCGGACACACCAGGAACCGCGGTGTTGGCCGTCGAATGGCGCTAGCTGCGCACCATTTGTGCACCGCCGCCGTCAGTGTCAGCCAGTTTGCCGTGGCATACGGAGCTCCATCGCAGTCTTTAACACTGGTAGCATGCCGCGACAGCGTTTATGTGAACCGTATGTGCAGTTGACGGACTTTGAGCGAGGGCGTATAGTGGGCATGCGGGAGGCCGGGTGGACGTACCGCCGAATTGCTCAACACGTGGGGCGTGAGGTCTCCACAGTACATCGATGTTGTCGCCAGTGGTCGGCGGAAGGTGCACGTGCCCGTCGACCTGGGACCGGACCGCAGCGACGCACGGATGCACGCCAAGTCCGTAGGATCCTGCGCAGTGCCGTAGGGGGCCGCACCGCCACTTCCCAGCAAATTAGGGACACTGTTGCTCCTGGTGTATCGGCGAGGACCATTCGCAACCGTCTCCATGAAGCTGGGCTACGGTCCCGCACACCGTTAGGCCGTCTTCCGCTCACGCCCCAACATCGTGCAGCCCGCCTCCAGTGGTGTCGCGACAGGCGTGAATGGAGGGACGAATGGAGACGTGTCGTCTTCAGCGATGAGAGTCGCTTCTGCCTTGGTGCCAATGATGGACGTATGCGTGTTTGGCGCCGTGCAGGTGAGCGCCACCTTCAGGACTGCATACGACCGAGGCACACAGGGCCAACACCCGGCATCATGGAGTGGGGAGCAATCTCCTACACTGGCCGTACACCACTGGTGATCGTCGAGGGGACACTGAATAGTGCACGGTACATCCAAACCGTCATCGAACCCATCGTTCTACCATTCCTAGACCGGCAAGGGAACTTGCTGTTCCAACAGGACAATGCACGTCCGCATGTATCCCGTGCCACCCAACGTGCTCTAGAAGGTGTAAGTCAACTACCCTGGCCAGCAAGACCTCCGGATCTGTCCCCCATTGAGCATGTTTGGGACTGGATGAAGCGTCGTCTCACGCGGTCTGCACGTCCAGCACAAACGCTGGTCCAACTGAGGTGCCAGGTGGAAATGGCATGGCAAGCCGTTCCACAGGACTACATCCAGCATCTCTACGATCGTCTCCATGGGAGAATAGCAGCCTGCATTGCTGCGAAAGGTGGATATACACTGTACTAGTGCCGACATTGTGCATGCTCTGTTGCCTGTGTCTATGTGCCTGTGGTTCTGTCAGTGTGATCATGTGATGTATCTGACCCCAGGAATGTGTCAATAAAGTTTCCCCTTCCTGGGACAATGAATTCACGGTGTTCTTATTTCAATTTCCAGGAGTGTAGTTCTAAGTTCTAGGGGACTTATGACCTCAGATGTTGAGTCCCATAGTGCTCAGAGCCATTTGAACCATTTTTTTTATTTCCCCGGAATTACACGGCCAAAAGTGGCAGCTTGCCTGATGATTTCTGCAGAAACAATTTCTCTCAGCACATGCGTATGTACAACTAAATGCGAGTGCCCCGTGGGTGCCACCTGTACATACTAAGTGCTGAACAGCTCATACCCACTGCAGTCAGATCAGCACCATGAAACGATCGATACACACTGATGGCGATGGAGAAAGTAAGTAGTCCCATTTCAAGGAGAGGTCCAATGATGATGGGAGTCCACTATCACTCATTCTTGATGATACATTATATGTGGAGTTAATGCAAGATGAGGATATTGTGTGTAAGCAGCAGTTGTTCTAAGTGAGCATCTACATTTTTCTTCAATTCTTATTGACTGTTATGTTGTTTTTAGGAGTTGTGACAATTTTTTGATAAATCCCATGCATGTCAAAAGTACCAGATATAACTGATCCTGGAATGCATCATATATCTGCACATATGTGAGCATCTGCTTTTTTCCAGTTGCTAATGAACCCCCATCAGTTTTCACAGAATCAGGATAGCACAGGTATTTATGTGTTAGCCATACTGTCACTGATACCTACTAATGTTGATGGTAATATGTAGTACATGTGTGTGTGCTTGTTTCATATATACATGCCAAGTGCTGTTGATGTATACTAAACAAGGAACCTTGTTTGTTCTAGTGAGCCAGACACAGCAGCGCAGGAGATGGATGCCCCCTAGCCACATTTCTACTGATAGTAATGATGATGTACAGTTTTACAGCTGCTCAACAAATATGAATTACCATTCTATCAACTTTATCCATGACACCGCCAATGAAGGCCTCAGATGAGAAGACTGCTGGAGGCTGTGTGCACTTGGAAGAGGCAGAATTTTTAGCATGTATACGTCTGTATAATTGTGTGTATGTACTTGTATGCATGTTTGTGTAGTTTCAGGTGACACTTATACACTGAAGCCCCAAAGAAACTGATATAGGCATGTGTTTTCAAATACCGAGATATGTAAACAAGCAGAATATGGCATTGCGATCGGCAGTGCCTATATAAGACAAGAGTCTGGCACAGTTGTTAGATGTGTTACTGCTGCTACAATGGAAGGTTATAAAGATTTAGGCGAGTTTCTTTGACTTTTATGTGCATGTTTCAGAATTACTTGCTGTCATTGAATTGCCACCTGCTTGAGATGTTTCTCGAGGAGTGAATGCGTCAACTTCACATCTATGGGTGGGACATTCACCAGCAATAACAAAACCATCACTGCTGGAACTGTCATTGAGCCATCACATCTGCATCGTCATCGCCTCATCTGGGCCCAGCCCTTCTGCTATCGTCCCTGGCCTAGCAATAGCAACCTAACAACCCATTTTGTTTATGAAAATCCGGTAAATCAGGCAGTTGCATTAAACTTCTCTGCAGTTGCTGCTATTTTCAGGAACAACACTAATACTGGCTACTGGGATTTCCTTAGTGCTTGCTGAGCAGTGATGGAAAGGGAGTTCGCTGAAAACACCAATGGCTAGCAATATCCCTCCGTCAGATGCAAAGCAATTTTATTCTGTGAGCTGATGCACCTCTCCACAGAAGGCTGTAATAATACTGCAGAGAAAAGCATCGTGAAAATTTTGGGGAAGGATGGCATAATATCACTGGGTGAGCCAATTGTAGAGTGGTGTGGAACTTTTACTGACAGTGTCATCCTGTGTCGTTTTACCAACAGAAAGGAAGAAGGTCTGGTATGGTGCTCAGCTGTGCACTCTACCTTGATGTGTACTTACTTTTTGATCCAGTTAAGAGGGGTCCAGTTTCATGCTTCTTCCAGAAAATACTGCTAATGCTCAGAGTTCCGAAAAGACAGATGATTATGGTTTCACATGGTCCCTTCTGGCTTAGGAATTATTCAGATCTACCATGCCATACAGCACCAAACTTCTGTGGGCATTGTGACCCCAAAGGCATCTCATTCCCTGACAAGATCCCAGATCTACCAGAATCTGAGAAGCAGAACCCTAATTATACATTTGATTTTTATGGTCTAGATTTAGATGAGAAAAAAAGCAAATCAGAAGATGTGAAGCATAAAGTAGTTAGACATCTCTGCTTTTCCCAAGTAATCAGTAAGCATCACTAACACGAAGATTTGCTGCTATTCACTGAATGTGAGAAGCATCCCGACGTGTAGATCAAGATGTCCCAAGTAATTTCCGCCCAACTGAGTAAAAATAAGGGAACAAGGCATTTTTGTCCCAGATGCCTCAACTCTCTTAATAAGCATCCATATTTAGAAAGACATATGACTGATTGCTTGAGCTAGGGTACATGTGGAAATACCACTGAGGAAAAAAAGTTATTAGAATCTAAGAAGGTCACAACCAGAAACGCGGCCAGTTCGTTGCATACGTTGATTTTGAGTGCTTACTAATAGTTGTAACACATTGTGAAGGTGATTCTAATGACTCCCACACCATTATCGGAAAATGACACATCCCTTATATGCCGGTGTGTCAAGCTGCAATTGGGGATAGTCCTGTGAGATGGCTACTCTCTGCACTCAGAAAATTCTAGGCAGTACAGTCTGGAGCAGCGCGACCACTACAGTCGCAAGTTCAAATCCTGCCTTGGGCACGGATGTTTGTGATGTCCTTAGTATGTTAGGTTTAAGTATTTCTAAGTTCTAGGGGACTGATGACCTCCGATGTCAAATCCCATAGTGCTCAGAGCCATCTGAACCATTCTTTTGCGCTCAGAAAACTTCCATGGCATGTTGGTAGTCTTCATGACAACTGCCATGACACACGTCTTCGTCTGTAATTGGAGTGGGTATGATTCTCACTGTCTTACTGAGAACTTGGGTGATTTCGGCTTGGAACTAGATAAGGTCAGTATCATGCCTTACAGTGTAGAAAAATTACATCATGAAAAGCCACCCTCTGCTGCAGTCCTTTCGATTCGTGCAAGCACCTCTTCAGAAATATGTTGTGACAATGCATTGGGAAAGTATGCATATAGCCTGAGCCGCATGTCCTGGCGATGCAAACTTTCAGCTTGTGACGAATAAGGGGGTCTTTTCCATACAAATAGCTGGATTAGATTACGGCCTCTGCGAAACAACATTGCCTGATACGAGGTGCATTCAAGTTCTAAGGCTTCCGATTTTTTTTCTAATTAACTATTCACCCGAAATCGATGAAACTGGCGTTACTTCTCGACGTAATCGCCCTGCAGATGTACAAATTTTTCACAACGCTGACGCCATGATTACATGGCAGCGGCGAAGGCTTCTTTAGGAGTCTGTTTTGACCACTGGAAAATCGCTGAGGCAATAGCAGCACGGCTGGTGAATGTGCGGCCACGGAGAGTGTCTTTCATTGTTGGAAAAAGCCAAAAGTCACTAGGAGCCAGGTCAGGTGAGTAGGGAGCATAAGGAGTCACTTCAAAGTTGTTATCACGAAGAAACTGTTGCGTAACGTTAGCTCGATGTGCGGGTGCGTTGTCTTGGTGAAACAGCACACACGCAGCCCTTCCCGGACGTTTTTGTTGCAGTGCAGGAAGGAATTTGTTCTTCAAAACATTTTAGTAGGATGCACCTGTTACCGTAGTGCCCTTTGGAACGCAATGGGCAGGGATTACGCCCTCGCTGTCCCAGAACATGGACACCATCATTTTTTCAGCACTTTTTTTGGTGGCGGTGAATCCGAGTGCTTCCATTGAGCTGACAGGCGCTTTGTTTCTGGATTGAAAAATGGCATCCACGTCTCATCCATTGTCACAACCGACGAAAAGAAATTCCCATTCATGCTGTCGTTGTGCGTCAACATTGCTTGGCAACATGCCACATGGGCAGCCGTGTGGTCGTCCGTCAGCATTCGTGGCACCCACCTGGATGACACTTTTCGCATTTTCAGGTCGTCATGCAGGATTGTGTGCACAGAACCCACAGAAATGCCAACTCTGGAGGCGATCTGCTCAACAGTCATTCGGCGATCCCCCAAAACAGTTCTCTCCACTTTCTCGATCATGTCGTCAGACCGGCTTGTGCGAGCCCGAGGTTGTTTCGGTTTGTTGTCACACGATGTTCTGCCTTCATTAAACTGTCGCACCCACGAACGCACTTTTGACACATCCATAACTCCATCACCACATGTCTCCTTCAACTGTCGATGAATTTCAATTGGTTTCACACCACGCAAATTCAGAAAACGAATGATTGCACGATGTTCATGTAAGGAAAACGTCGCCATTTTAAGTATTTAAAACAGTTCTCATTCTCGTCGCTGGCGGTAAAATTCCATCTGCCGTACGGTGCTGCCATCTCTGGGACGTATTGATAATGAATGCGGCCTCATTTTAAAACAATGTGCATGTTTCTATCTCTTTCCAGTCTGGAGAAACAAAATCGGAGGTCTTAGAACTTGAATGCACCTCGTATAACAACATTCACCAGCAAATTCACAGACACTGTCACAAATGGATGCAGAGGCGGTGAACGATTGGCGGGATTTCAGCAATTCTATTTTAGAGGAATGTGCTAAGGTGTACAAAGAGACCGATATGTGCTTGCTCGCAGACAGTTTTGAGAAATTCTGGAGTGTATCCCTAGGCCCGTGCAGTCTGCATCGTTCCTACTGTTAGACCACCTCAGGGCTTTCAGGGGATGAAATGTTAAATAAAAGGACATGTATCAGCTTTTAACTGTTAATATGCTGCTTTTTTTCAAACTCAAGATTCGCGGTGAGCTTTTCCAGTGAGTGTCCGTAATTATGCCAAGGTGATTAACCCACGAATGAGTGAGGAGCAGTACAGACTGGAACATCTCACCAATTTGCGTGACATACTACGACTTGCTGCTGTGTCCGGAGCACCCAGTCCCTTAAAATGGTACTAATCCCATGCTGATGACAAAGGTGCGAAACAAGCAGAGATATAGTCTACGCTATAGGAAGCTCCTCCAGTGTCTCACGTTGGGAATGTAACTGATTAGAATCAGCTGTGGCATCTCCTTCAGTCAGCGTCCCAGGTTGAGTGAGTACATTGTCGTTAATACCGAACAGAGGGCTCTCGTAACCTGTGATTCTGAAAAAGGTTTTTATGACTTGATCAATAACTCACTCTTCGGCAAAACCATGGTGAAAGAAACCATCACGAAATTCATTTGCTTTACCGCTGGAATGGGCTTTATAGGGCAATAAATTAGTATGCAGGACAAATTTTAAGCATGCCACAATCTTCAGTGAAGGACTGTGAACTGTGGAGATGGCTAAGATTTCAGTGAAGTTAACAAAGCCTGTCTGTACCGGTAAATAGGCATTCCGTACCTCTGTAAACTCCATACGTACCGTTTCCAGTACAAGTTTGCAAAACCAAACTTCACTGATATCAAGTTATTTTACATGGCTACAGACAATTTCTTCCACCCAGTGAAAGGTTGTGACCCACAATTATGAAGTAATTAGGTACAATCTCGAGGAATTGGACTATCTGAAAATGCAGTCAATAATCCTTATAGCATAACACCTCAGAACAAGAACGTTACTGGACTATTTAAAGGTGAGGCAAATGGCTCACAGATTGTAGAGTTTGTAGGTTGTATGCATACCGCACACAGTGATGGAAACCAGTAGAGGGACAAGATACCTCCTAAAGTAATACTGCAATGTCTGAAGCATACATGTATCTGATTTATTTTGTAAGCAGTAGATACGTGTAAGACATAATCACTCATGTAGGAATTACATAGTTTCCTTCATAGCACGCAGAAAGGCAGTCACTGCCCTGTTGTGTTATTGAATGGTTAGTACTTTGCCCACCCTTCCGCCCCCCTTCCCCCTATTCTTTGCAATTACCTCAAAAATTCTCTTTAACACTGATTTTGTTAGGCTATGTAGTTCTTGCAAAGAATTGCCGTACGCTCTTCTCGTATCGTTCTTTCCAGCTCACACATGACCTCAAAATGCCTTCCATTGCGAGAAAACATGCCTTGAAAATATTCCCCAGAGGTTTTAGATGGGGCTAAAATCCGGGCTACGGCTGCGCCAGGGACAGACATCACTACTTTTATCTTCAAAGCACTTTTTAATTGTAGCCAAAACAAGCACATAAGGATTATCTTGTTGAAACGTCAGACGTTTGTCCCCTAGGTCCATACGTTGAAACGTCTCTGTGAAGTCGTTTCATAAGACGCTTGTCGAATTCGGTACAACCTATTCATTTTACTACCTGATTTTAGTTTAATTCATGAACTCTTCTAGAAAGACTGAGCACTCAAATAAGGCCTATTGATTATTACATGTGTGTTTTAATGTGGGTTTCGGTTTTGTTTTGTGGGAATCGCTGAATTGGTCATCGTCTGCTTCTCGTTGGAAGGAGAGCACAGGATGACCAACTTAGGTTTCCAATACCTGAACAGAGAGGTTTACCCATCTTAGTCGAAAGCTGTTTTTGTGTGTGAGGTTGGTGGCGGAGGGCTACCCCTCTGGTAGCTTCCGCTGCACGGGGCGCTAGGTAATCTCTAAAGAGAAAGGGGCACTCTTCGGTGAACGCTTGGTGAGTACGGATCGTAGCTCTTAAGGGGGGTATCAGGTGATAGGAAGCAGGTTGAGTTAGGACTTCGTTATGTTTAACTGTTGAAATACTTAAGAACTTCAGCTTAACTGAAGCGTGTGAAGCGAATTATTTTTTTTTTTAATGATTTTTAATCTTATATTTTGTGGAAGTTGCTTTTGTCTTTGTGTGTCGATTTTGTGCCACGTGTATGGCAATCAATGACCCTTCTGGTCCACCACGGCACCGCAATAGGCTTCATTTTAACAGTCTGCTTGTTTAATGAGCTACAATTTCTGCAAGAATATCTGTTCTTTCGTGCGCTTTCTACAAAGCAGCACAACAGTTTGAGTCAGATTGCACCACGTGCTCTAGTTCGGTCGTTTGCAAGTAGCAGACGCAGTTAGTATGTTAAATAATTATCGCACAGCCTTGTGTATTGCTTAAACCTCTGTCCAGAATAGTGCATGCGTAGAATCAAATCTCACTTAGCTATTTTTTTGGTATTAATGCAAAGGAGATGGTAGTATAATTGTCTCCCACTCCCGTCTTCTGTGTCTCTTCTTGCTGTAGTTAAATTGTGCTGTGTTTCATTCTCACGTAATTCTTACTTAAATATTTCGAGTCAAGCACCAGTTATGTGTAGCTAGGATGTGCAAACAAATATTTAGTTACAATAAATAATTTAAGATGAAGATAAATTCTTTGGTGTCGATCTTACCCCATCACTCTGATTTCCATTCCTGAATTAATCAAGCTGCTTCATGCACGACATGGAGTGCTATTAATCTGGCTGCTTAAAGAAATTTGCGTACTTGTAATTAAATTATTAAAGTAATTAAACTAATAATTTTTCAGCTCCGTTTTTTTCTAAATGGTTAGGAAGGGCTTGGACTGGTGCCGACCCTGAATTTCTTAATTTTTATCATTATTTGTGTGAGAGAAGCAGCTAGAAATGCGAGATAACGTATATGGCTCGATGAGAAACGTCGTAAAAATAGTAATACTGTGGTGTCACCGCCAGACACCACACTTGCTAGGTGGTAGCTTTTAAATCGGCCGCGGTCCGGTAGTATACGACGGACCCGCATGTCGCCACTGTCAGTAATTGCAGACCGGGCGCCGCCACACGGCAGGTCTAGAGAAACTTACTAGCACTCGCCCCAGTTGTACGGACGACTTAGCTAGCGATGCAACACTGTCGAAGCCTCGCTCCTGTGCAGAGCAGATAGTTAGAATAGCCTTCAGCTAAGTCAATGGCTACGACCTAGCAAGGCGCCATTAGCATTACATAGCATTTATCTAGAGAGTCTCACTTGTATCGTCAAGAGCGATGTACAACAATGATGGATTAAAGTTAAGTATTCCAGAAGCTACGTACTTTTCTTTATAGCATTCATTACGTATCCTGTTTCAAACCTCACGCCATCCTGCGTGAGCTTATAGCGTGCATTTCGGCCTTCCCTAGCTATATAACAAATACTTTACAACGTTCTAATCACTTCTGTCACTAGCATCTCAGTTTACATTTTAGAGTACATTCTAGAGTTCATCCAAGGAATGAATGATTTACCTTTAGTGCAGAAGTTTGCGTAAATCATACTTCCACCACCAAAATTTCTACTTATCTTTACCTGCTGTTGTTTTCTGAGATCATGCCACTGTACTGAAATTCATTCGGTCCATCTAAATTCAACTTCTTCTCATCACTGAAAATCACTTTATCCCATTCTGAAGTCTAGACATGTGTTCTTCAGCATATTCCAATTTGGCCTGTTTATATCTGGGTGTTACAGCAGATTTCCGCAGTCATTTCCTGATGCAAGAGATTTGTCATTCCATAAAATTTGTAGTACTCATCTGGCAGTTACCAGCAAATGAAAACCAGCTACGAGTTGATAAGAATGATGATTGTTTTCCTCACGGCACTGGCACACTCTTAGGTTACGTACACAACACGCCCTGTCTCTAACAATGTCAGTCTCCTGTACGCCGTAAGGGCACAGACGCGCGCACTAACACCAAACACAGCCGCCTGCCTTCATACAGAGTTCCATCCTCCACCACCTGAATCATTGATGTCTTGTTTTATACTGTACTGCTAAGATGATAAGCGGTGCCATTTTACTGCATTTGTCGGTATACTGGATCTCATACTATCGCATATACACTGTACACAAGTGTTCCAATTGACAAGTTAATTTTCATGATTTCCATTGGCGCAAATGCAGGTGCCACCCTAAGACATGCTAAGGATATGAATTATGTGGCTCCACAGGCTCTTACGATCAAAGATTATAAGGCATATCTGTTCGGTGGTGAAGCATCTCGACGTGTGATGTATCAAGCAATCTTTCGGTCATGATACGATGAAGTCATACTGCACTGCAACTAAAACTCGGTCTGTCGCGCCACGGCGACAAACGGCTTCGTCCGTGTAGATAGGTTCAGGACGCTCCACTTCTCACGCTGTTCACTTGAGTGTCTTTTTTCCCTTGTGTGTGTGTGTGTGTGTGTGTGTGTGTGTGTGTGTGTGTGTGTGTGTGTGTGTGTGTGGACAGATGAATAGATGAAGTGTTTGTCATAGTTGTGTTAACTCAAATGGTTCAAATGGCTCTGACCACTATGGGTATGGGACTTAACATCTGTGGTCATGAGTCTCCTAGAACTTAGAACTACTTAAACCTAACCAACCTAAGGACATCACACACATCCATGTCCGAGGTAGGATTCGAACCTGCGACCGTAGCAGTCGCGCGGTTCCCGACTGCGCGCCTAGAACCGCTAGACCACCGCGGCCGGCAGTGTGAATTCATGCGAATGATTGCACACATTGTGCAATTATCGCAATTATCTTTACTAAGCACACTTCTTTTTTCCACACAATGTGTGCTTCTGTATATGAACGTGAATGCGCATGTTTGTGGTTCTTTCTTCTTCACCTGTCGCTGCTAATCCCAATACACGGTAAATATTGCTTACAAAAAAAGCCATCGTAGTTGTGAATGTTAACAGAAATCAGCTGCTGTTGAGTAAATATTGTATACAAAATAAATCTCCTCCCCTGTTAGTATTAGTATGACATATTTCTGATAGTCATTAGGGTGGCCCTCAGCTATATGTAACTACATGCAATTTTCTGGCAGTTAGAACTGTTCTTCTGACATCCCCCACTTTGGTTCCAACTGACAAAAGAAACAGCCTGCGAAAAATTTTATCCCAATCCAACAAATTCTAGCCGACCCCTAAACGCCTGGCAGTTGGAACATAACATTCGCAACTTCCGTTTAAACATATTGTATTCTTCCTTATCTCTGCTCTAGACTTGTTTTACGTGACATTAATGTGTCACAAAGTCAAGTTAAATCAGAAATTCTTTAAAATCATTTTGACTCATATTAGAGAAACGTTCACTCGAGGAATCCAAAAAAATAGTCTGAAAAATCTAAGAAATATCTAGTTTACTTTCGACAATGCATACATTTTCAGTTTCATGCAAGTTTTACGTATACCCGTGGTCTAGGAGTAGCGTCTCGGTTTAGTAATCAAAACGTCCTCGGTCCCGGGTTCATAACCCGCCACTTCTTAAATTTTGATTAATAATCATAATTGGCGGTCGAAGACTTCCGGCACAAGAAGTAACACTGATTCTGCCAAAGACACTGTCAAACAGAGCGCAGGATGGGACAGAGGCTCAGGGCACTCTCTTGCCCTTGAGATGGGAAACTGCCTCTAAAGCTGAAAGAATCAGCAGTGATCAACGGCAGAAGGAAATGGAAACCATTGCATTAAAGACATATAACGTGTATCCACAGGACATGTAACCTGTAACTGAAAAAGTGTGATGATGATATTTCCATTGGCAAAAGATTCCAGAATAGTCCCCCTTCGGATCTTCGGGAGAGGACTGCCAAGAGGGAGGTGACCATGAGAAAAAGATTGAGTAACCAATGAAAGAATACGTGTCAGGGAGTGCAATTTCAAAAGCTTGATGGTGGTAGGGAAGTTAGGAAATGTTAAAAGGGAAATGCTAAGGCTCAGTGAAGGGGTCAATGAAGGGAAATAATAGAAGACAAGGATTTCTGGTCAGATGAGTATATGGATAGGGAGCTAGGGCAGAAAGTGTGTTACTATGGACAGTTCAGTGATAGGATTTTTCTTATCAGAATCGACAGTAAACCAACTCCGACAACGATAGTTCAATTACATATACCAGACGTCGCAAACTGAAGATGAAGAGATTGAGAAAGTATATGAGGACATTGAAATGGTAATACGGTACGTGAAGGGAGATGAAAATCTAATAGACATTGGGGACTGGAATGCAGTTGTGGGGGAAGGAGTAGAAGAAACGGTTATGGGAGAATATGGGCTAGGTGCAAGGAATGTGAGAGTAGAAAGATCAGTTGAGTTCTGTAATAAATTCAGCCAGTAATAGCGAATACTCTGTTCAAGAATCACAAGAGGAGGAGGCATACTTAGCAAAGGCCGAGTGATACGGGAAGATTTCAGTTAGATTACATCATAGTCAGACAGAGATTCCGAAGGCATACACTGGATTGTAAGGTGTACACAGGAGCAGATGTAGACTCAGATCACAATGTAGTAATAGTGAAGAGTAGGCTGAAGTTTAATAGATTAGTCAGAAAGAATAAATATGCAAAGAAGTAGGATACAGAAGTAGTAAGGAATGACGAGATACGCTTGAACTTCTCTGAGGCTATAGATTTAGCAACAGGGGATAGCTCAGCAGTCGTACAGTTGAAGAGGAATAGATATCTCAAAAAAGGGCAATCACAGAAGTTGGAAAGAAAAACATAGGTACAAAAAAGGCAACTGCGAAGAAACCATGGGCAAGAGAAGAAATACTTCAGTTTATCGATTAAAGAAGGAAGCACAAAAATGTTCAGGGAAATTCAAGAATACAGAAATACAAATCACTGATGAATGAAATAAATAGGAAGGGCAGAGAGGTTAAGACGAAATGCATGAAAAATGTGAAGAAATCGAAAAAGATATGATTGTCGGAAGGACTGATTCAGCATACAGGAAAGTTAGAACAATTTTCGGTGAAATTAAAAGCAAGGGTGGTAACATTAAGAGGGCAACGGGAACTCCACTGCAAAATGCAGAAGAGAGAGCTGATAGGTGGAAGGAGCACATTGAAGGCCTCTATGAGGGGGAAGATTTGTCTGATGTGATAGAAACAGGAGTCGATGTAGAAGAGATAGGAGATCCTGTACTGGAATTTAAAAGTGTTCTGGAAGACTTAAGATCAGTCATCAACATTTGTAAAAGGGAAGTGGCAACAAAACGACTGTTCATGTTGGTGTGTAGAGTGTATGAGTCTGACGACATACCATCTGACTTTCGGAAAAATATCATCCACACAATTCCGGAGACTGCAAAAGCTGACAAATGTGAGAATTATCGCACAATCAGCTTAACAGCTCTTGCACACAAGTTGCTGACAAGAATAATATACAGAAGAATGGAAAGAAAATTGAAGTGTGTTAGACGACGATAAGATGAATAGCGCGACTGCAGTCGCGCTATTCATTTGTCCTCGGTGGCTCAGATGGATAGAGCGTCTGCCATGTAAGCAGGAGATCCCGGGTTTGAGTCCCGGTCTGGGCACACATTTTCAACTGTCCACATCGAGGTATATCAACAACACCTGTCGGCAGCTGAGGGTTTCAGTTAGTCATCATTTAAGAATGTTTTTGTAGCAGTTGTTACAAAATATGAAAAGTCAGTATTTGGAGAACATGGTTTTTGTGTGAAATGTGCCTTTTCACATGAGAAGTCTACATTCACGCTTTTAGAGCGACTAGCAATCACATTGTATGTACTGGCGACTAGTAGTATTCTTTAGAGCCTTCACTGAGACTCAAGTTGCGGCTGTGGCTGTGCTGAGGCATAGTGAAACGACAGTAGTTCAGGAAGTGTGACTTGCCCTACTCTGGTTCAGGCAGGAACACTTACTTGCACTTGTCCAGCATTTCAGCAGCACTGGATCGGGGGACTATAACAATAACAACAGAACCTATATATAAACAGAGCATGTCACGACGTTATTACTTTATCTGTAAAATACATATGTAGTCGTACAAGGAAGCAGTATAACGTTAGCTGTTCCCCTCAAGCAGATTGGTGGATTTTGCTAATAATAATCATAATCTTATAAGAAAACACAATTGACAAAAATAAATTCTGATCTCTGCTGCTGGTGGTGGTACGTTACACTTGAAAAAGTACAGACAACAAATGACAGTCCACGTGTTATCAAATTATTACACTACTGGCCATTAAAATTGCTACACCAAGAAGAAATGCAGATGATAAACGGGTATTCATTGGACAACTATATTATACTAGAACTGACATGTGTTTACATTTCCACACAGTTGACCCTGTGAAATCAGTACCCATAACTATCACCTCTGACCGTAATAACGGCCTTGATAATCCTGGGCATTGAGTCAAACAGAGCTTGGATGGCGTGTACAGGTACAGCTGCCCAAGCAGCTTCAACACGACACCACAGTTCAGCAAGAGTAGTGACTGGCGTATTGTGATGAGCCAGTTGCTCGGCTACCATTGACCACACGTTTTCAATTGTTGAGATATCTGGAGAATGTGCTGACCAGGGCAGCAGTCGAACATTTTCTGTACCCAGAAAGGCCCGTACAGGACGTACAACATGCGGTCGTGCATTATCATGCTGAAATGTAGGGTTTCGCAGGGATCGAATGAAGGGTAGAGCCACGGGTCGTAACACGTCTGAAATGTAACGTCCACTGTTCAGAGTACCGTCAATGCGAACAATAGGTGACCGAGACGTGTAACCAATGGCATCCATACCATCACGCCGGGTGATACGCCGGTATGGCAATGATGAATACACGCTTCCAATGTGTGTTCACCGCGATGTCGCTAAACACAGATTTTCCCATCATGATACTGTAAATAGAACCTGGATTCATCCTAAGAAATGACGTTTTGCCATTCGTGCACCCAGGTTCGTCGTTGAGTACACCATCGCAGGCGCTCCTGTCTGTGATGCAGCGTCAAGCGTAACCACAGCTATGGTCTCCGATCTGATAGTCCATGCTGCTGCAAACGTCGTCGAACTGTTCGTACAGATGGTTGTTGTCTTGCAACCGTCCCCATCTGTTGACTCAGGCATCGGGACGTGGCTGCACGATCCGTTACAGCCATGCGGACAAGATGCCTGTCATCTCGACTGCTCTTGATACGAGGCCGTTGGGATACGATAAACCGCAATCGCGACAGGCTAGAATCCGACCTTCATCAAAGTCGGAAACGTGATGGTACGCATTTCTCCTCCATAAACGAGGCATCACAACAACGTTTCACCACGCAACGCCGGTCAACTGCTGTTTGTGTATGAGAAATCGGTTGGAAACGTTTCTCATGTCAGCACGTTGTCTGTGTCGCCACCGGCGCCGACCTTGTGTAAATGCTCTGAAAAGCTAATCATTTGCATATCACGGCATCTTTTTCCTGTCGGTTAAATTTCGCGTCTGTAGCACGTCATCTTCGTGGTGTAGCAATTTTAATGGCCAGTAGTGTAAAATTGTTAGGTTGAGCTTGCATGCTATGGGGCACAGGATGAAGGGGTGGGGGTGCCCATCACAGAGCAATCACATGATTACGTCATGGCCTTTATGCACGTGGCCAGATGTGGTGACGTGAGAATTCTGAGAAGGTTGATGTCATGGCTTTGACGCTTGTGTTTCGATGCGATGATGACAGAATTCCAAGAATGCTGATGCTGCCGTCAGCTACTTTTGGCCCAGAAGTCGCAGTAACCTTCTATCTACCATCTGTATAATTTTGACCGTAAAGGTTTGTGACACTATTCATGATGTCAGCAAACTACAGGCTTCAATTTGTATGGTACGCGTAAGACATGATGAAATTAGAGTGCTAGTATTAAGTTCATTGGCAGCCTACTGTTGACCACTATTAATGACCCATTTGCGTATCAATGGCAAAATGAGTTTTCCCATTAACATGCAAAGTAGCAGTCCCAAAACTGTTAACAAAGAAGGAATTTACCAAAGCACCTTATATCCAATGAATCCATTTGTATTTTTGCAGCGCTCTCTTACATCTGACAGAACTAAGTTCACGACTTTATCTGTATTGCACATAGACGCCTACTCTGCTGTACTTACCACGCACCAGAGATGGTTATACCGGTAACAGCAGTCACATCTCCTTAAACTTAAAACTAGCCAAAGGGGACAGTTCAAAAAGGGAAGGAATGTTATAGTAATTTGTTTAAAATATAAACATTCACGTAATTGTCTTCAATAATTGCAGGAGCTGAAGAAATGAATTAAAATTTGTGCCACAGCCGCGCCTTGAACCCAGGTCTCCTATTTACGAGGCGGATGTCATAACCATTACATCTCTGCAGCAGTATGGCCAATACAGTTGCATGGATTGCCCTAGTTTGCTGCCCTCCCTAACACAAACTTCAATTCACACCATCAAGTTCCGGTCGTGGCACAACTTTTAATACACTTCTTCAGTTTGTATTATTACCGAAGAAAAAGTTGAGACTCGTACGTCTCAAGAAAAATGTAATTCCATTCAAGTATTTGATATTGAATACATCCTCCACAAAAGACAAGGTATGGTAACCCAGAAAAACCATCACAGTAAGTTTCAGGCCACCAGTATCTATGGGCAACGTTACCGAAACGGGAGCTTACATCACTGTGACGAAAAACGACAGAATTCCATATCATGAGTTGCTACCACATGTACACTCCTGGAAATTGAAATAAGAACACCGTGAATTCATTGTCCCAGGAAGGGGAAACTTTATTGACACATTCCTGGGGTCAGATACATCACATGATCACACTGACAGAACCACAGGCACATAGACACAGGCAACAGAGCATGCACAATGTCGGCACTAGTACTGTGCATATCCACCTTTCGCAGCAATGCAGGCTGCTATTCTCCCATGGAGACGATCGTAGAGATGCTGGATGTAGTCCTGTGGAACGGCTTGCCATGCCATTTCCACCTGGCGCCTCAGTTGGACCAGCGTTCGTGCTGGACGTGCAGACCGCGTGAGACGACGCTTCATCCAATCCCAAACATGCTCAATGGGGGACAGATCCGGAGATCTTGCTGGCCAGGGTAGTTGACTTACACCTTCTAGAGCACGTTGGGTGGCACGGGATACATGCAGACGTGCATTGTCCTGTTGGAACAGCAAGTTCCCTTGCCGGTCTAGGAATGGTAGAACGATGGGTTCGATGACGATTTGGATGTACCGTGCACTATTCAGTGTCCCCTCGACGATCACCAGTGGTGTACGGCCAGTGTAGGAGATCGCTCCCCACACCATGATGCCGGGTGTTGGCCCTGTATGCCTCGGTCGTATGCAGTCCTGATTGTGGCGCTCACCTGCACGGCGCCAAACACGCATACCACCATCATTGGCACCAAGGCAGAAGCGACTCTCATCGCTGAAGACGACACGTCTCCATTCGTCCCTCCATTCACGCCTGTCGCAACACCACTGGAGGCGGGCTGCACGATGTTGGGGCGTGAGCGGCAGACGGCCTAACGGTGTGCGGGACCGTAGCCCAGCTTCATGGAGACGGTTGCGAATGGTCCTCACCGACACCCCAGGAGCAACAGTGTCCCTAATTTGATGGGAAGTGGCGGTGCGGTCCCCTACGGCACTGCGTAGGATCCTACGGTCTTGGCGTGCATCCGTGCGTCGCTGCGGTCCGGTCCCATGTCGACGGGCACGTGCACCTTCCGCCGACCACTGGCGACAACATCGATGTACTGTGGAGACCTCACGCCCCACGTGTTGAGCAATTCGGCGGTACGTCCACCCGGCCTCCAGCATGCCCACTATACGCCCTCGCTCAAAGTCCGTCAACTGCACATACGGTTCACGTCCACGCTGTCGCGGCATGCTACCAGTGTTAAAGACTGCGATGGAGCTCCGTATGCCACGGCAAACTGGCTGACACTGACGGCGGCGGTGCACAAATGGTGCGCAGCTAGCGCCATTCGACGGCCAACACCGCGGTTCCTGGTGTGTCCGCTGTGCCGTGCGTGTGATCATTGCTTGTACAGCCCTCTCGCAGTGTCCGGAGCAAGTATGGTGGGTCTGACACACCGGTGTCAATGTGTTCTTTTTTCCATTTCCAGGAGTGTATTTAGTTAACTTCAGCCGAAAACAAAATATGGCTAGAGTGCATCCACTTAGACACACAATTCTAGGCTATTCTTAGCAGCCAAGAAATTATGGAAAGCGTGATTCTTTGCTGTGTTCACCCCATATGCGGGCGAGAGGCTGGGGACAGCAGACAGAGGCGACTTGACATCAGGTCTGAACACTTGTGTGGAGTGGCACATATGTTGAGAGACCCTTCTACAGAGCCTGGGGCTCTTGCTGAAATAAGTGTCATTACACACTTGGTTGTGGCGACAGACTGACTTGAAGCTTAGTCTGAACCTTACGTTAAGCTGGAAAATGATAGTTTAACTGTGAAATGACGAAGCCTGTGGCTGTGGAAGCAAAAAACAAAAAAAAGTCAACAAACTCCATCTACTCACAAGTGCCCCTTCACACAACTGTCAGAAACTCCGAGACTCGTTTCGTTCGCATCGCCCTCTGATCCGCGCTCCCCTGTCTGCGTACTAGTCTGTGTGGCCTCCCCAGCCATTTGTCACCTTCATATGCCTTTCATTCTTTGTGTTTTTATAAATTAATACGGTGTCAAAATGTACAGGGTTATTACAAATGATTGAAGCGATATCCCAGCTCTACAATAACTTTATTATTTGAGATATTTTCACAATGCTTTGCACACACATACAAAAACTCAAAAAGTTTTTTTAGGCATTCACAAATGTTCAATATGTGCCCCTTTAGTGATTCGGCAGACATCAAGCCGATAATCAAGTTCCTCCCACACTCGGCGCAGCATGTCCCCATCAATGAGTTCGAAAGCATCGTTGATGCGAGCTCGCAGTTCTGGCACCTTTCCTTGTAGAGGAGGTTTAAACACTGAATCTTTCACATAACCCCACAGAAAGAAATCGCATGGGGTTAAGTCGGGAGAGCGTGGAGGCCATGACGTGAATTGCTGATCATGATCTCCACCACGACCGATCCATCGGTTTTCCAATCTCCTGTTTAAGAAATGCCGAACATCATGATGGAAGTGCTGTGGAGCACCACCCTGTTGAAAGATGAAGTCGGCGCTGTCGGTCTCCAGTTATGGCATGAGCCAATTTTCCAGCATGTCCAGATACACATGTCCTGTAACGTTTTTTTCGCAGAAGAAAATCGGGCCGTAAACTTTAAACCGTGAGATTGCACAAAACACGTTCACTTTTGGTGAATTGCGAATTTGCTGCACGAATGCGTGAGGATTCTCTACCGCCCAGATTCACACATTGTGTCTGTTCACTTCACCATTAAGAAAAAATGTTGCTTCATCACTGAAAACAAGTTTCGCACTGAACGCATCCTCTCCCATGAGCTGTTGCAACCGCACCGAAAATTCAAAGCGTTTGACTTTGTCATCGGGTGTCAGGGCTTGTAGCAATTGTAAATGGTAAGGCTTCTGCTTTAGCCTTTTCCGTAAGATTTTTCAAACCGTCGGCTGTGGTACGTTTAGCTCCCTGCTTGCTCTATTCGTCGACTTCCGCGGGCTACGCGTGAAACTTGCCCGCACCGCGTTCAACCGTTTCTTCGCTCACTGCAGGCCGACCCGTTGATTTCCCCTTACAGAGGCATCCAGAAGCTTTAAACTGCGCATACCATCGCCGAATGGAGTTAGCAGTTGGTGGATCTTTGTTGAACTTCGTCCTGAAGTGTCGTTGCACTGTTATGACTGACTGATGTGAGTGCATTTCAAGCACGACACTCGCTTTCTCGGCTACTGTCGCCATTTCGTCTCACTGCGCTCTCGATCGCTCTGGCGGCAGAATCCTGAAGTGCGGCTTCAGCCGAACAAAACTTTATGAGTTTTTCTACGTATCTGTAGTGTGTCGTGACCATATGTCAATGAATGGAGCTACAGTGAATTTATGAAATCGCTTCAATCATTTGTAATAGCCCTGTATTATTAGTATAGGCAGTCTTTAGCAGCCCAAGAAATACGGCGTTTTCCATGACAATCACACAGTAAATAAGTGAAATGGATAGCATATCTCAGACGTCTTTCCTGGGTGAGAATCCGAGCAGTATTCTCCTGTCCAGTTGTATCATTCCAACATCCTGAACTTACCGTGTTGACACTTCGCTTCCGTAGTCTGTCTTGCCATACTGGAAAATGGAGAGCCGTCTCTAAATAAATTCCTGAAAAACTATATTTTGCCCGTTCCAGTGGTTCAGCCCTTATGTTTTGAAGTGCAGTGGTTCACAAAAAAAGTGAAACACCCTGAAGACAAGGTCGAACCTCAATGTAACATCGTACGTGTATCCGTGATCGGCGGGTATGTAAATGACTAGAGTTGCAATTCTCTGTGACAGGTGGGATTTCCACCACACTGCAATACTAATTTTAAGTTTAATAATCAACAGCTTCAGTTGCACCGTTTACCTAGAATTTAGCTAGGTTTCAGTCGGGATAACCCAACCTTCTTCAGACTAACAGTAACTACCGTTTGTCCATAGTGGACATCGTCAAGCTAAAACTAAAAACTAAAATAAACTCCCCCCGAACAGACTATGAAAGCCCAACAGTACTGACCAGCTGCCGTGTCATCCTCAGCTCATAGGTGTCACTGGGTGCGGATATGAATGGGCATGCGATCAGCACACCGCTCTCCTGGCTGTTTGTCAGTTTCCGAGACCGGAGCCGCCACTTCTCAATCAAGCAGCTCCTCAGTTTGCCTCACAAGGGCTGAGTGCACCCCGCTTGCCAACAGCGCTCGGCAGACCGGATGGTCACCCATCGAAGAGCTAGCCCAGCCAGACAGTGCTTAACTTCGGTGATCTGAGGGGAACAGGTGTTACCACTGCGGCAAAGCCGTTGGCCAAGTTAAAACTACAAATCCATAAATTGTCGTCAGACTATAAAACTTATCTGGAACTGCCTCGGCCCCACTTCGCGACCGCGATGAGGCAGCCACGAGTGCTGCCCTGGAGTTCCAGTACACCACTCGTGGCTGCCGCATCGCGGTCGCGAAGTGGGGCCGAGGCAGTTCCAGGTAAGTTATAAATGTTGACATTCTTGCATCGGCAGAGGTTGACATATTTCTGTTCTGCTGGTCCGGGCCAGGGACGCGTTTTCCTTCTGATTCGGCGGCTTTTCCGCCATCGTACGAGGCCGAAGTGTTGGCAGGTCACACGCAGGTCTGCGGATCTCCAGTTCCAGCCTCAAGTTGAGCTGTTTTCTGTTATTTTTTTGATATCGTGCCACGGCTGTGGTGTCCCCGGATTAGGAAGTAAGTGACTCACTATTTTTGTGGGCGTGAGCGTGTGATGAAAGTCTTTGGCCAAACTGAGCACTGAGTTTCTTGTTGTCTTTAAAAAAAAATGTGGTTGAACTGTCATTATCATTTTAATTGTGTTTTAGGGGTTCGGCAGTATAAGTACTTACCGTGATTTATATAGAACAGACTTGTGGCCAATCAGTGAAGCACTACTGTTGCGCCGGCCGATGTGGCCGAGCGGTTCTAGGCGCGTCAGTCCGGAGCCGCGCTGCTGCTACGGTCGCAGGTTCGAATCCTGCCTCGGGCATGGATGTGTATGCTGCCCTTAGGTTAGTTAGGTTTAAGTAGTTCTAAGTGTAGGGGACTGATGACCTCAGATGTTAAGTCCCGTAGTGCTCAGAGCCATTTGAACTACTGTTGCTTCCGTTTCACTTGTGGGTAGCCCTTGCACAGCTTCGCCGTATCTCGTTTATATGAGAGCAGAATAACCAGTGGTGGTGTGTGCGCTTCAGTGTTTTTTTTATTTAATGTTTGTTGAACTTATATTCAAGTCCTGTTGTGTTCTAGTTGCGGGGACAGAGTGAAGCCGCAGGTTGCTTTAATTAATTAGCTGTTTATAGCCAGGCCACCACTCTGTTACACAGTTGACATGTTTGGTTCAAATGGCTCAGAGCACTATGGGACTACACTTCTCAGGTCATCAGTCCCCTAGAACTTAGAACTACTTAAACCTAACCAACATAAGGACATCACACACATCCATGCCTGAGACAGGATTCGAACCTGCGACCGTAGCGGTCGCGCGGTTCCAGACTGTATCGCCTAGAACCGCTCGGCCACTTCGGCCGGCTGACATGTTTGAGCACTATTTGTAATTCTATGTATAATGCAAATTTCATAACACATTGTACATTTAATTTAAAAATCTTAACTGTTTGTATGTACTTCCAAGAATCGTGATAACTGTCAGCTGAGTCATGACTGAATTATTATTAACTAAAAAATATTTGTTTGGGAATGATAAATGACGCATCGAGTTGAGTCAGCCTTCCCTATCCTTGTTGACAGTCTCACTTGGTTTAGAACACCGCGTAGGGTCTGAACCAAATGTGGTGGTGCACCATCTTGTTGGAAAACGACTATGTCTTGGCGGCGAGCCAGTTGTGGTAACGCGACGAACTCCAGCATATCAGAGGAATTGTTACAGGTAATTCCTTTTCTGAGAAAAAAATTGTCCTGCAACGCAATCATCGAATAAAAACACTTTCCGGCTGTCGCGTTCCATCACAGTTTGGGGATTGATTGTGTCCCAGAAGCGAACATTGTGTTTACCTTACCAAGCACGTGTAATGTTGCATTATCAGAAAATGCTAAGTTGTTTAGAAAAATTCCATCCTCCTATAAACGGTGAGGGACGACCACAGCGAATTGCATAGCTTGTGGATTGTCATCCGGATTCAGTGGGTACAGCAGTTGCTGTCAGCATGAATACAACTGTAAACGTTTCCGAAAAATCCGGTACGTGGTCGCCCTAAGGATTTGCAAGCCCTGAAACGCCCTCCGGGCCGACTTCTGTAGTGAGCGTTGAAAAGGCAATCGTTCCCGTTCTGTGTCGGCTTCATTTGTTCCAGGTCGTCCAGTACGACGCTTCACATCAACGCTTCCTGTCTGCATACAATTCCTGCACCTCCGGCGTGTCGGCGTCTGCAAGGGTGGTTGCTTCCCATTCCGTGTTTAGAAGTTCCTTTGAACCTGCGTGTCCCATCTGGATTGAATCAACCATTCCACACTCCGAACCTTTTCTTAAACGGTTGTCATTATGCTTCTTTCACGACAACCTGGAATACATACAAACAAATCATTGAGATTTTGTCTATCGTATAAGCTAAACATGGTGCGAATATCTTAATTAGTTTGAGCATTATGACACACTGAAGTTGTAGAGCAACTCTTGAGACGACCTGTACGTATGTGGAGTGGGGGTGAGGGAACATGTAAACACTTTAAAATTAAGTACGTTAGTGCACTTGAGAATAGCAGCCGCAATTAAAATTGTGTGACTTGTGTGACGACTGCGGTTCTACCCTGTCACTGAGTATCGCCAAAATACCCGAAAAATACCGTGTTAACTGATGCAGTCCAAATCAAGCCGTATCTAAATAGACGTTTCTCCAAATTTTACTTCCCAACACAATATCTGACCGTGCATTTATCGCAGTTTAGCATAGAGTAACCATATTAAATAAGATTTAAGGAGATTGACAAAAAAATTTGTTTCTAACATCAATAAACAAAAGAATACCAAAGTTGAGTGATGAACCCACAGTTTCACACGACTCTCATTCAAAGTAATCACAACCCGTGTGGTTTGACAGCTACCCACCTTTGAATTACCCACTATATAATGTTATCACCATATCAGCTTCACTGTCATTGGTCGACGTTTAAGAAATTAATGGCGGTCGCCCCTGTCCAAGTAGCAAAGCATTACAATACTTTTAGACACATACCCTCCAAAAGTTATAAAAAAAAACACATGCAGCGGGACCGGATTTAAAATGTAAAAAAAAAATATAAATAATAATGGAAATAATTAAAAGGGAAATGGCTACTGCTAATGAAAGTCAACAATGTCTCATTAGAACACACCACTTCGTGGGAACACTTTTATTCTAAAGAAGACAAATGTTACGCGTATGTCACCCAGAAGGAAATTAAAATTGTTTGCAATAATTTTGAGTCTTTGAGAGGAGAGCGCTGCTTTTAAATCTTATCTTGTGTGTTGTGAGGATGGTCGCGATATCGACGGCAGCTGGCTGGTCCTGGTGAAACGCTGAGATCTGCTCCCATGGTCGTGTGATTGCAGCTGATGATTTTTCCTCGTAATCGGGCGGGCGGTGGTATTCATTAAGCTGCAAATCTGATTACAGTGGCGTTTTGCTGGCCACAAGTTGGTCGATGTAACTGTTGTTGCAGAAGTCCGTATGTGCACAGTATTAATGTTACTGGCACACACAATATAAGTTTACTTATGCCACCCACAGTTTATAAAACTTGCCGACGGCGAATTCTATAGAAAGTGAATTCGTATTATGACTGCCGCGATCGCGAAAAACCGTCCTGGGCGGGAATGTACTCACACACAATAGACAGTTCGCATAAGTTCATAACGACTGTTACTGATCATAGGCGTCCGACAGTTCATCGAAACGCGAATAAATATGTAAGTTCACAGTACTTGAGTGTACGAAAGCACAGTCAAAATACAAGTGCAGTTCAATTCACAGACACAGAGCTACAATACCGCCCATTCTCGGTTGCATTGTCATAGTTACTTCGTATCACGGCACAGTCTCAGTATTTACTTCGCCCAGTTTCTACACTCACTATTATCATATCACGTACTGGTATAAAACAGTCATTCAAAACGTACATCGCTTGCCACTAAACTCAATCTTCACCAGTTCGTAAAAGTCACAACTCCCACAGTAAAACATGTGTCCGCCTCTCTACCTACCAACAACACAAACCCCCTTTGTTGGATGGACTATGGATATTGCTCTATCTCTTTCTCAATACTCTCGCCCACAGTTTATACAACATCAAAGTAAATTACATATATCTTCACACAACTATTTTCTACCAAACTTATTACAGTAAAATGTAAACACAAAAAAAATTAAAGCTTTCCACAATAAATAAACTCTAAACATATTTATCTACTTACAAAAAAGAAATAATTTCCAGTTACATATTACATCTAGAAAACAACTTTTATCTCTATATTACAGGACAAAAGAAAAAGAAATGCGCTACAACATCAAAGATATATGAACAGACGTGAAAAAAAAAACAAGATAAATATATATACCTATCGCAAAATAACGACGTCTTCACACTTGGTAATTTACTTTTATAAGAAACTGTTTTATTAACAGATTGAGTATATACATTCGGACATCAACTCAAATGTATTCGATTTTATTTTTGTCACTATATCTTCCATGACATAAAGTTTACGAAAAATAGAATTTAAGAAATATGAAGTAGCATTAAAATGTGACTATGATAGATGAAACTGTCCAGAATTTGTCAGGATCGTTTTATTTGGGTACATTCCTTAGTTTTGGAGCATACGTTTAGACTACGAGTGGTGCGTTTGCTGGTGTCCGCTAGTGTACCCCTCATCTTGTGAGTTAACGAGCATTTCGGTCATATTTAAGTATATGGCCGAAAGAGTCAGCCTTTAGGATTTTGAAACAAACCCTGTTGTCCAGGACTGCGTGACACAAAGAGTGCAGTTTCACCACGAGATGGGGAAACTCACAGGCGTCTATTGTACTGAATGAGACCTAAGCACTGTAGTGTGCAAGTGAGACAGATGAGAACCTACGTCATAGGGAAACCTTGTAGAAGGTGTTTGTGGCCAGGGAGATGTAGCAATGTTAAATATGGGTTGTCTTAAGATCGTTATAAAGGGAAACATTTATGAAAACTATTAAATTCTGTAGTAATTCAGGGAATGAAGCCACAGTAATTTCAGTCTACCATCTTTCTTAAAATTTCATGGTGATCCCCATAAAACTTGAATATTGATCATACCTTGAAACGTCCCCTTTGAACAATTATACATGACTGTGCTTAAACTGACACACAATATTTTGTTAGCGCAACGCAATCTGACTTTCAAAATTCCCTACAAAAGAATGGCCCTGACTAATATTAAACTATACCTTTCACAAATCACTTACCTCACAAAAATCTTCGCTGCTCAAGCTACTGCAATACAGCGAGCGCCACTACTGCCAGCTAAATAAAAGATTCAACCTATGGAAGGCACTAACTACTGATAGGCATAGTTGGCAAATGAAAGATATTAATAGAGAACAAACAATGTATTTACCTTGATATCATCATATATAAAAATAGCAGTTCATGACAAATTTCAAAACTCCGCCATCTCTCTCCCCACATCCACCACTGCTGGCGGCTCACCTCCAACTGCGCAACGCTACGCGCTGTTCACATCCAGCTGCCGCTGCCCAACACTACAATGGCGAGTATTACAACAATGCAAAGCAGCCACAGACTGCACACAGCACAGCCAGTGATTTTCATACAGAGGTGGCGTTACCAATAAAAAACCTAAACAGCCTACTTACATAGCCCCCATGCTCCCCACAAAAAATTTTACAAATTAGATTGGACAGTGGCCAATACAGATTTGAAAAAAAATTTTCATAATTACAATAACAAAGAAATCAAATGCACACACTTATTGATACAATGTTGGTCAAAAGCTAAAAATTTCTCACAGTCCATAAAGACAGTCCAGATTGTTCATCACAGTAAAAATGCAGAGTTTTTCTCAAAGTCTGAGCCGTAAAAGAAAATGCACACAGAAGTAGTGGATTTCCATGCAGTCTTGAAGAAGTAGTGTTGTCCTTCCAACGGAAAGACAGTGCTGACTCTTGACATGCATACAGGTAATGGGCCACAACAGAGCAAACCCACAGCAGAGTCAGTCGTAATTTTGAAGCGTATTGGTAGGTAGGTCATCACAGAGCAGACCCACTGTAGTCCTGGTATAGATTACGGTATTGGTGGGCCACCAGAGGTGCAGACCCACTGCAGTCCTTGTAGAAATAATGGTATTGATGGATCATCAAAGATGTAGACCCACTGTAGTCCTTGTAGAGATAGCCAGCAGCCATCTGTTGTGACTGTGCAGGTGCACAATCACCATTGAAGAGTTTTGCAGATAATATAGCAAGTCCATAAACCACCACTTGTGCACTCACAAAGTTTTCGGAACTGTTGTTAGAACCAACAATGCTGTTATCCAGTCCCTTGCTGAATTATTAACACACGTGCAAACAGTAACAGTCCCTACTTCTCACATATTGTCCATATACTATGACCAACGGAAATGTGTGCAGTGAAATGAATGCTTACAAGTTACTTAGTTTGATAAACTGGTGTCAATTACAATTTCATAACATGAGAATACAATAACAAAGGTACAGAATACATCATTAAAGAACATAACAATACAGATAACATTTGTAGTAAAACAGGCGTTACAAAAGAATAGAAATAGACATGTACGTCAGTGTTACAGGAATTATGACATGAGTACATACATAAAAGATCAGAATAACTTTTGAAACATCAACTTCACACATGAGCATTAAACAGAACAGAATTAATAATGTCTAACATCTTTACAAAGTAAATAACACATTATTAATGCCAATTGTATTTGAGGATAACAGTATTCCTCATCATAGTGAATGTAACTTAGTATTAGAAGAGAAAAATGTTCTATGAAACAGTACACAGAGACAGGAAGAAAACAAATAAACAAGGGTACACAAACATATAGTGGGACAACACAAAAGGGAAAGGACAGGGTTTGTTTTACTGCAGTATTTTGCATGGAGATCTCCCTTTGTTCATCATTATTCCCAAAAAGTCCTATCTAAGCCTGCTTTCTGTATTCTGTTCATATTTCTTTCAAAATAATTATTTCTGATTGTACAATACTCATTTGGGCCCAAATCTTTTTCATAACTTCGCAGTGCATTCTTTACCTATTCTCCATAGTCAGTTTCTTATATAGTCTACCCCCTCTTAAGCTAACTTAAATCTACTGAGCTCAGATGCTAAACTATGGGACGAGGCAATGCAGCAGCACATAAAACAATTAATATAAACAGCAATAAAAAAAATGGAAAATCGCAAAGCAAGCTACAGTAAATCTTAATTACCAAGCAATTCAACATTACAACTAATATGAGGCAATGCGCAGCAAACAAAAAAATAAATCTGGCTTAGCAGAGTAACACAAATTAAAGTTCAGTAGCACTATGCCTGGCAAACAGCAGCTTATATCTAAACATGACATAGATCAAGCAGAAAAAATATTACAGTAAAAACAACAATGCAGATAAGGCAAATGTATATTCACATCTTAATGTCTATGTAATTAAAGTGGTGCACCACAACTTATTCTACAAAATAAATTACCTAGTACTTGAAAAGAAAATTATAGATGCAGTTACTGTTATTAGTCCCTTCTTATTGTTCTCTCCATTCCAAGAGCTCCTTTTTCGAAGAATGTGGATCAGAAAATACTTATTTAATAAATCTGTTGACAGAAAGTGTTCACATTAGCAGATGCATTTAAGTTTATTTTATAAAACCAATGCTGCAACACAGCTGGAAACCAGATATTAAACAAAATGAGCAATCTCTTAACTACAAAGACAATAGATGTAAAATGTTTCTAATCATTTCATTAGGCATTTTAGTAAATATCATAAATTACGAGCTCCACAGTATGCTTTCAACAAGGAAATGTCAATAGCGAGGACAATGGCCTCCCCTTTCTTTTTTTCTACCTGTGCCACTGAAAGGCTAATGGCTTTTTTTTCGGGTGGCTGTCGCCCAAGTGGGTGCCCGCGACGCATTACGTGCAGGTGGTCACTTAACTTTCTTACGGAAATATTTACGACAGCAGTTTCCGCTACAGTGACAGTCTCACATAAAAATATTTCACAGGTCAAGAATTAGCGTTGCAAATCTGTAGAAAGAAAATCCTATAAATATAAGTGTCCAAATAAAATATTCGTCAGCATTGTGATACAGTCACGCATTTGCGCACATTTCATAACTCTTAAAGTACGATTCTTGGTTTCCAACATACTTCTTATTCCTCATATACGGTAGCATCATCTTATTGATCATAAACATATCTCAACAGCATAGTACACATCGTCGTCGTAATAATAACATCATAACACCTCAGTCAAATCTCAAAAACGTCGTAGCTTTCTGCAATAATTTCAAAACCTAAAAATAATTCTCTGCTCATTTAGATAGTGTCATCTACCTCAAACGTACTTTAAAAATCATGCTCCCTTACCAAATACATCATTCAAAGCTCTCATAGTATCACAATGATTCCGAAAAAATATGAACAGTTTACAAAGTACAGACAAAATACAGTTTCATAAGTGTGAAGTTACCCAACTGTGTATTGCGTAAACATGTGTCACTGATGTAGTAAAAAAATGTTTATCTCTCAGTTAAATGATCAGATAGCTGTGTAATTTGTGTGTTAGAGAAATATGGTACCGATGTGTAAAGTTGTATAAGCAAATACCATATTAGCTAGGGTTCCTTGTGGTTGCCACACACATGGTACACAAAGTAAGCGTGTACCCCCCTGAGGATTAATGTAATTATACCCTCAGGTGTTACAGATTACAGCAATGGAATGAAATGTATCATGGAAAACTTTCTTTGTAATTCAAAAATCCTTAAAAATAAATGTTTTAAGTACAAAATTAATCACTCAAATACGTGTACTGTAGCGCTAAATGTGCGTCTCGTTGCAACATAATCTGTGTGGAAGTGTCGTAGTTATCGTCCTCCGAAAGCTAAGTTCTGCAGAAGTCAATGTACTTACCTCGTAATACACAGAAGTGAAATGCTTTGCGTATAAATGTCTTAGTTATTACGCTTATTGCCGTGATGAGGAAAGTACTGTGCTGTAACATATTGTTGTGCTACGGAAAAGGCAGTCTCATTGTAGCTATACCGCAAAAGTTACTACTAAAACCTGTTTTACTTTCCAGAATAAAACAGAAAACTGTGCAGATATAAAACAGAAACACTGCAAAAGCAACATTGTAAATTGTCACTCATTAGTAGCGTCGTGATAAAATCGTGTAGCTGTCACATAAACTAACCACTGTGCCATCTGGTATCTCACTGAAAGTTCTTTAAATCCAGAATATATTTTCAAGTAAACCAAAATGTTGCATTAAAATCTCATTAGCAGTACTGGTAAATGTTCTAAGTATGTAAGCCTTATAGTCGTTCCATAATCGTGCAACTAACAAGCAAGAATGTACACACACAATAACACTGTGACGTCTGTTCACTATAACAATGCATTCGTCATTTCTGTTTCAATAAGTTCTCTTGGTTCTTGACTGGATATTTAACTTCAAACACTAAGTCTGACAAGCATACTAGTAATGTAAAGTGAAAAGTTTTATGGCAATGACAAAGTTAAAAAGCAGATTATCTTTCAATAAACGGTTTTACATGTGAAATGTGGTGTAAACCTTTACTCTTCCTAGTATGCAGAGTTTCAACTTCAACGCAATTATCATGTGGTATACGTCGGATTCTGTAAGGTCCATTGTAAACCAGAAAGAATTTGTGACTCAAGTGTTTCTTCTTATGTGACAATGAATGAGCTTTAATGAGAACTTTCTGACCAATATACAATTTCTTTGCATTTGCTTTACCGTGTAGTTCTCTCCTTTTGTCTGCTGCAGATTTTATATTTTTAAGAGCCAAATCAATTATGTCTTTGTGTCGAAGTTTACGTATATTCGGGAAAGGTACAAGCTCTCTGATTCTGTTCGGTGGTTCTTCATTCTTCAGTACAAGAGTAGGTGGTAAAGCAGTGGAATCATGAGGCATTTCATTCAGCACATTTTGAAATAATTGTAGATATCTGTCCCAATGCTGATGCTTTCTGTGACAATAAAGTCTGCAAAGCTTATTGATTTCTTTCATAATCCGTTCAGACGGGTTGCAATGTGGTGAGTACAATGAAATAAAAACAGGTTTGATTTTATGATTCCGAAGCGTGCGTGACCAAACAGCAGATCTAAATTGCGGTCCGTTATCTGAAATGACTTTAGTAACGTGGCCAACTTCACGTAAGAAATTTTTAACAAAGGCGTTGGATACAGATCGTCCAGTGGCTTTACGTAACGGAGTGAAAGAAACAAATTTTGAAGTAAGTCCAACAGCGACTAGAACGTACGAAAATCCATTGGATGTTCTGACAAGCGGTCCCAAGAGATCAACAGCAGCAAATTCTTTTAATTTAGAAGGAATAATAGGAAACAACAGAGCACGATGTGAGACAGTAGATGGTTTCGCCTTTTGACAAAGTTTACAAATAGACAAGACTCTTCGAATTCTTTTTTCCATATTGTTAAAGTAACAAGTCGTTCGAAGAATATGATAACATTTTCGTGGAGCAAAATGTGCGTAGCTGAAATGAATGTACCAAATGAGCTTATTAACAAAATCGTCAGGAATGCAAAGTACCCATAGCTTGTCATCAACAGTGCAGCGTTTGAACAGTATGTTGTTTCTAACCAGATAATAATGCCGAATCTGAGTGTGTGTCTTTTCATGCCATTTGCTCTTGATGTCTTTCCAAATCGGATCTTTATCTTGTTCATGAGCAATGTCCTTTAAAGATGTGGTGATGAAGTTTTCAAAGGCGACTTTCTGAATGTAAAGAATACTGAAATTTTTCTCGAGGTTGCCTTCTGTGGTACTTTTCTCAAGCCCAGCCGGTGCGCGTGACAGTGCGTCCGCAACAATGTTCTCTTTGCCGGGAATGTAGACTATTGTGAAGCGGAATTCTTGCAGAAACAATTCCCAACGTTTTAACCTGTCATGATTTAATTTTGAAGACATAAGAAATTGTAATGCACGATGATCACTGTATACTTTTACGTGCTTACCAGAAAGAAAGAAACGGAATTTGTTAAATGCCCAAACAATAGCTAAAGCTTCTTATTCAGTAACGGAATAATTTTTTTCAGATTTTGTTAGCACTCGGCTAGCAAAAGCAATGGTTTTCTGAATGGTAGTGTCATTTTCTATGGCTTCTTGAAATAAATGGGCACCAAGACCGACTTTAGAAGAATCCGTGCTAAGGCAGAAATCTTGTGACAGATCTGGATGAGCTAAGATTGGCGCGTGAAGTAACGCTTCTTTCAAAGAATTGAATTCCAATTGTGCTTGTTCGTCCCAGTTCCAAATAGTATTTTTTCCAGTGAGAGAACAAAGTTTTGGTGTAACAAGAATTTGCATATTCAGAAAACGACGGTAAAAATTTACGAAACCTAGAAAACTGCAGACTTGTCTTTTTGTGGATGGAACTGGAATGGCTCTGATTGCTTCTAACTTTTCAGGATCCGGCTGAATGCCTTCAGAAGAAATAATATGTCCCAAAAACTTCACCTTTGTCCTACCGAATTCAGACTTTTCCAAGTTAACTGTAATTCCAGATTCTGCAAAAATACGTAACAAACTGTTGAGGATGCGATTATGTAATTCCCATGAAGCTTCTGCTATTAGAATATCGTCCACGTATAAGGTGATGTGACGTTTTAAGAACTCAGGTAATATGGAATTTAGCCTGCGAATGAATGCTGCTGAAGAAATGTTCAAACCAAAGGGAAGTTTCCGAAACTGATAACAAACGCCGAAACAAAGGAAAGCTGTGTATTTTCTACATTCTGGATGAAGTTCGATCTGATAAAAGCTGGATCTGAGATCAATGGAAGACAACACTTTTACACCATTAAAATTTTGAAGAAGTTCTTCCAACGTTTGCGGCCTGTCTGTTTCAGGAATAATGATCGTATTGATTTGTCTCGAATCTAAGACAAGCCTGATCGATCCATTTTTCTTCTCAACAACATGTAATGGATTGTTGTATGAGCTTACTGCAGGCTCAATAATGCCCTCTTCGAGCATAGATTGTATTTCTGTTCTAACACGGTCCCTATAATGCGCCGGAATTACATATGGTCTAACACAAAATTTAGTATGCTCACGAATACGAAATTGGTATTGAAATCCCTTGATTGTTCCTGTTTTATGAGTAAAAACTGTGGAATGTTCTTGTAAAATCTCAAAAAGGTCCTGCCTATCAGTGTCATTACAATTCTCAATTGTTTGAATTTTATTCTGAATTAACTCATTAATTTCAAATATGCCGTCGATATCATCCCTGTCAGTTCTTGCAGAGTGATTGTTAGTGTCTAGTTCCGTAGAAAATTCCGAACTGTTGTCCAACAGAAGGTAAAGCCGATTGATTTCTTCGTCATGGTTTGAGAGCCAATCTTCAAATTTCAAAGCTATTGACTTACCTTCCTTCTCTAAACTTATTTCAGCATCGTGAAAGTTTAAGATTGCTTTGAATTCATTCAAAAAGTCTACTCCCAATATAATTTCCGTCGACAATAATGGAACAATAAGAAAGTTCGTAGAGAAGCTGTGGCTTTGACAAAAGAATTCTAAGTTGGTTTGTTGGCGTACATCTACACTTTTTCCAAAGATTGCACCTTGTAATTTAATCTTACGTAACGGAAGTGTGGGGCAATCGTTCGATTTGTTGCATTTGCTAAAGGCTGTTTCACTAATTACTGAGATGGGACTGCCAGAGTCAAGTACTGCCGTAAATTTTACGTCATTTACAGTAATGTGAATCACAGGATATGCAATGTTGTTAAGTTTTACGTCTTGTTCCTGGAGTAAGATGTCCCTAATGTCTTCCATTTTTACGTAATTACTAGCTACGGCAGCTGCGTCATCAGTTTCATAAGTACGTTTTGTTGCTGCCAGCGGTGTGAGTCATTGCCTATTGTCTCTTTGTTGGCGCGCGTCGTTATTGGGATTTGGAGACCTAACTTCTACAAATTCACCGTGACGAGAGGGCCCTGCTCTGTTTGAATACCGCCAGTTCTGATGCAATTCAGGTCTGTCGTTACGATCATATCGTCTGTCGTCATGTCGGTAGATTCCATAGTTTCTTTCTTGTCGGTCACATGGTGGAGAATTTCTCCCTGAATCGTAACTGCGCGCTGGTCCGTTGCGTCTAAAGTTATTCTGTCTCCCTTGATAGTATTTATTTTGGTTCCCATATTGTCTGTTTCTCTTATTGTCTCTGTGATAGTCATTACCATGGAGAGGTGATCTTTCCCTGTAGTTATTACTACTCTGCCAACGGTTGTCATACGGGTGGTGTCTGTTTTGGTCACGATTTGTGTTGTGAGAATAGCCTTGTCGTGTCAAGTTATTACTTCTTTCATCGCGGAATTGCGACGGATGTGACCTGTAATTGTTGTGTTCCTGGTTTCGCGTTCCGCGATTGTCAGTGTTAATTTCTAATTCTTGTAAGAGTCCCTGAAATGCTTCAATGTCGTCTTTGCAACGTCCTGCCAAAATAATATGTCGTAAATGTTCAGGCAGTTTGATTAAGCAAATGCGGATGAGTTCTGAGGGGCTGTATGGGTTTGAAAGATACTGATTCTTATGCAACGTGTCTTCAAAATATTTCATAAGACTGGAAAATTCAGATTGTTCGAAACGTTTCATCATTATGATGCTATGTTTTACTCGGTCTTGTGTGGCTTGAGACCAATATGCTGAGAGGAAGGCATGGTAAAACTCTCCTTCACTGTGGCAATCGTGAATTACCGATCGCATTCTTACAGCTGGTTCATTCTCCAAGTAGCCACACATAAATTCTAATCTGTGTTCTAACGACCAGTTGGGAGGAAAACAATGCGAGAATTGATGGAGCCATGCTTGTGGATGAATGTCGTTGCCAGAATTCTTAAATGTTCTGAATTTACGTGTAGTAATGAACAGCTTATAGTCAAAATCATCATGTCGGCGAGTTGCATATCGGTCATTGTTAGGTCGTGTCGGCCGTTCCACCTCAAAATTCGGTGCACATTGCCAATTTCTTTCATAACTTCCGAAATGCCCTGTGTTATTATTTTGCGGCTTTTCGGTATTTCTAAGTCCCTCTTCTCGTGTTGGAGCGCGAGTGTCCTCTGAAATACGTAATTCTTGTATTACCTGTGTCAGCTGAACTTGTACTTCCCGGATTTCTCTTTGGTGTTGCATATTAATTTGATTCAGATTTTGTTTCAGTTTCCTAATTTGTTCGCTCTCTTCTGTGTCATTAAATATTACCGGTTTTGTGTCATTCAGATTATCATCTACCTTCGTAGATAAATTATTTAGCTGATCCAAAAGTTCAACTACTTTCTCTGATAATGAACTAATTTCCTCCATGTGTCTTTCTACTGTGTCCTTTAAGTTTTCCTGAGTTTTTGCAACTTGTGTAACCGAATCGGTAGATGCAACTGAGTCAATTTTAGCTTGCAGGGTCTCATGATTTTGATGGACAATAGATTGCAGTTCCTTTATGGCTGCTTCGTGATTCTGTAATGCATTTTCATGACGCGAAAAAATAGGTTGAAAATGCTCACAAATTTGTGTTTTTACGTCATTACAGACTTTTTGACATTTCGATTCAATGTTATGTAACTCAGTAGTTAAATCTTCACGTGTTTGTTCAAGTGTGGTGTCTAACTTTTGAAGATTTTGTTCCACTGTGTCTAACTTTTTAAGATTTTCTCCCATTTGTCTCTGATTTTGTTCCATTTGTTGCATTAATTGCAATAATAATGTATTAGTGTCTGGAATCTGTTTCTCTGCGCTTTTCGGCAGTGCATTTGCACCGGCAACATTCACATTTTGACAAGCAGAAAATGTGTCTTGACTTATTTGAGAAAACGGTGATGACCCAAAACCTGAATCTACAGTATTTGCGAAATTGTGTCCTGTCATTTCGGATTCCTGAGGCGAGCTGTTGCCGACCGATCGATCGATAATGCTTCCCTGTTCACTACCTGTTTCACTGTCTACACCATTGTTTGCAGCCCGCTCCATTTCCCTATGCACAATTACCAAATTACTACTTTGAACATCAGTTAATTCATTACTCGGTGGCGCTAACACACTGCTTTCATTTTCACTGTCATTTCTCAGTTTACTTTGGAGCCTAGTATTACGTTTTTCACACGCCATTATTGTCACAGTATTTCACACGACAAAACAGAAAAACACAATTTGAAGATCAAAAATAAGAGAACACATTAACAAAGCATTGAAAATAATATCTAGTTAATTGCAGCTGCGAAATACTTGGTGCAAATCTACATGCATGCCACAACTGTCTTACTGTACAACAATGAATGACTGCAACTACAAAGGAGATTTTCTCTACAATTACGCGCTAGCAATAAACAATAGCTACACTAATTACACAAACTACCAGAAAAAATCAGAAGATTCCAGTGAGGTATCCTCGGCTAAGGGTCGACATATGAAACGTCCCCTTTGAACAATTATACATGACTGTGCTTAAACTGACACACAATATTTTGTTAGCGCAACGCAATCTGACTTTCAAAATTCCCTACAAAAGAATGGCCCTGACTAATATTAAACTATACCTTTCACAAATCACTTACCTCACAAAAATCTTCGCTGCTCAAGCTACTGCAATACAGCGAGCGCCACTACTGCCAGCTAAATAAAAGATTCAAACTACGGAAGGCACTAAAAACTGTTAGGCATAGTTGGCAAATGAAAGATATTAATAGAGAACAAACAATGTATTTACCTTGATATCATCATATATAAATATAGCAGTTCATGACAAATTTCAAAACTCCGCCATCTCTCTCCCCACATCCACCACTGCTGGCGGCTCACCTCCAACTGCGCAACGCTACGCGCTGTTCACATCCAGCTGCCGCTGCCCAACACTACAATGGCAGACAACAATGCAAAGCAGCCACAGACTGCACATAGCACAGCCAGTGAGTTTCATACAGAGGTGGCGTTACCAATAAAAAACCTAAACAGCCTACTTACAACCTATAATAGTTCAGGATTTACTGTTAAAGTGAAATTAACAAGTTTTGTAACAAAGACCTGAATGTTAAAATCTGAACGCTTTGTTCGATCCTAACTACCGACATTTCACATAGAAGCGCATAATTAAAATGACAAATGTTGTAAATATCCACTCTGTGACTTCAAATAAAGTAAAGGTATAGTAAATATAAGTTAACAGTATTTTCAGTTTAGCATCAGATCATCATTTCCTCCTCACAAAACACATTGAACGATAACAGCATGACACCTTATTGATTCATTAGGTAACAGAATATTTGTTGTAAAGTTTAGTGCATAATAGTTACTTTTGTTCTTTGTTTATTTATCAGATAGCACATTGGTGCAAGGCTACTGGCCATGACATTCAAAGTTAAGAAGGAAATTATATTGGTTGTATGTAAGAGAACTTTTATCATGTAATGGATATTATTTTTACCTTATTTAGAAAGTGAAAATGGTCAAGCTAGACCATTGCTGTACTGCAAGCCGACGAAAATAGCTTCCAACCGTGTCTGTCGTTTTGAATAAAATGATCAAAGTGTGAGTGATTGTTCACATGACTAGTACACTTAATCAAAAAGGGTTGGACTTTTCCAGCACATAGTGGAGCATAAAGAGGGATATCTTTGTGATCAACTGCCAACACAAAGTCACTTATCGCTTCAAAACTCTCTACTCCGATGCCGATACGCTTGATGTGGCCTCGTGTTCTATGAACGCTAGACAATATGTGGACTATTTGATTCAAACATTTCGCAACCTCTTCTCATATAGTAAGATTTTGCAGTGCAAGCACAGCAGAGAAAACTTGCCAGCTGGTGGCTTTCGTGAAAACGGACATTACATCACTCAGTGTGTACAGTCGTATTTTTTTATTCTGTAATTTACGTTACTTGTGCTCAAAATAATCACGAAGCAGCCATAAAGGAACTGCAATCTATTGTCCATCAAAATCATGAGACCCTGCAAGCTAAAATTGACTCAGTTGCATCTACCGATTCGGTTACACAAGTTGCAAAAACTCAGGAAAACTTAAAGGACACAGTAGAAAGACACATGGAGGAAATTAGTTCATTATCAGTGAACCGTTCCACCCGACTGCTAAATGACGCTGGACGGTTCTATTTATAATGAGGATAAACGAGCTGTTTCGGAGAATAATAGACCGATGTCGTTAACGTCCAGCTCTTGCAGAATCGTAGAGCATTTTCTATTCTCAGATACTAAGATGTTTCTCGAGGAAAGGAAATATCAGGAAACACCATTCCCTTCAAACACAGTTTCCGTTTTGGATAAAATCGTTCTGAGTGTTAAACCGCACCATTGTAAACCGCTAAAAGATTTGCAGTCTACCACGTCTGAATACTACAGGGGAGGATCCTTGTATTGTGTAACAAACGTTTTAGTATTTTATGATGACGCGGCCCAAGACACAAAATAATATTATTCAAATTAGCACTGACCGGAAAACCCTTCCAGCTTGTAACAGCTTGCTTTATTTACACACGGTATCATGAAGACAGAAGATTCAAATGATCAGGTAGCTCCTTTCTCGTAGATTTCTAAAAGAAATTACTGACCGTTCCATACTCCCGACTACTAACGAATATACGATCTCACTGATATTTACTACATAATCGGCAGAATGTTACGATGCCTGACAAAAATGTCAACACCCGAAGGCATTATCATATGTCAATGTAACGTTATACACATACGCACCACTGGTGGATACCTGAAAGATTAGAATTACAATTCTCTGTCAATGCTCCTCTAATGCACTGCTCTCTTATACCATGGGTACGCGATACTACTGCCATCTGCATATGTGCATATCGCTACCCCATGACTTGTCACTTCAGTTTCTAACGACAATCCATTAATAAACTAAATAAATACCTCACAATACTATCTATGATTTAAAAGTGATACCACAAATATTTCCTGGCACATGACTGCATCTCATTAGCACTGGTCAACATTCCCGTGAGGCTCCTACTAGTAACTGACTGGATAGCCAATGGAAGTCTTTATATTGTCAGGTGCGTTAGTGCAAGCCATTACATTTCGGTTTTTATACATAATTAAAAATCAGGTTAACTTAAAATAACAAAATGGTTCAAATGGCTCTGAGCGCTATGGGACTTAACTTCTGAGGTCATCAGTCCCCTAGAACTTAGAACTACTTAAACCTAACAAACCTAAGGACATCACACACATCCATGCCCGAGGCAGGATTCGAACCTGCGACCATAGCGGTCGCGCGGTTCCAAACTGTAGCGCCTGGAACCGCTCAGCCACTCCGGCCGGTCCTAAAATAACTCGTAAGAATGTTCTGTTATAACGTACAGCCGTTAAGAACTGTTTTACAGTGATTAAAAAGTGTTAAATTCTTTATTGTCGCGATATGTAGAGTCGTCCCAGCTAAAGGTGAATAATCAGTTGAAGTACCTTCAGAGTTAAAATAGGTCAGTAGTTGTGGCGTCGACTTGGCATTGTCGAAGAAGAAGATGTCAGCGACGTACTTAGTTAACGTTGTTCGCAGCAGCTGTTTGCAACGGCAGTGAAATCTGTGTTCGGTGTGCTGCACTGCGTTGCCGAGCGTCGGCGTCTTCAAACAAGCCTTTTGACAATGTGGACAAGCCAGTGACATGGTGCAGCCATCGGCCAAGAAGTATTCACGGTATAATTTTCACCTTTGTATGTGTATGGTGTCTTGCTCTTTCGGACTTGTCCCGAGTTCGAGTCTCGGTCCGGCACACAGTTTTAATCTGCCAGAAAGTTTCATATCAGCAACCACTCCGCTGCAGAGTGAAAATCTTATTGTGGAAATGTTTAATTACTTTATCAATCTAACTTACTTATGCGGATATTTGTATAGTTTATCTTTGTTTCTACAGGGCTACAAGCCTTTTACCCGCCGCTTCGCCTGCGTGCGCTTAAAGCACATATACTACTCGCACCTCCTCGTCGCCCTTTCTGTACATCTCCTCCTTTTCCTTGTCTATTTCCATCTCCTTCATCCTCCATACCTCTGTGCATCTCCTCCTCCTATGTCTTTCCATCATCTTGTCACTATCCCACTGTCCATCTCGTCCTCTCCTTTTCTCTGTTCACCTCCTCCTCTCTCTATCCATCTCATCCTCCCCTCTCTCTGTTCATCTCCTACTTCCTCTTTCTGTCAATATCCTGCTGCCCCCATTCTCTCTGTCCATCTCTGTCTCCCCCTGCCTCTGTCCATCACCCTCTCTTCCCGTATCTCTGTTCATCTTCCCCTCTATTTCCTCCTCCTCACTGTCTGTCAATCTCCTCCTGCCTCTCTCTCTGTCCATCCCCTCCTCCCTCTCTCTATCCAACTCTGTCCATCTCCTCTTCCCACCCCCTGTCCTAATCCACTTCTCCCTGTTCTGACCACCTTCTACTGTCTCTGTCCATCCCTTCCTCCAAACTTTCTCTGTCTATATCCTCCTCTATCAACTCTCTGTCCTCCTCCACCCCTCTCTGTACATTTATTCTTCCTCCCACCCCCCCCCCATTCACTGCCCATCCCCTTGTCTCTCTGTCCACCTCTTCCTCTCTGTCCATCTCACCCTCCCACTTCTCTCAGTTCATCCACCTCCCCCTCTGTCCAGCTCCCCCTCCTCTGCGTCCACCTCAGCCTCTCTGACCAGCCCTTCTTGCCTCTGTCTTTATCTATTCCCTCCTGCTCCCTTTTCCATCTCCTCCTCCTGCTACCTCTCCATATCCTGCTGCCTCCTCTCACTGTCAATCCTGTTTTCCTCTCTCTCTGCTCAGCTGCACCCATCCGCTCGTGTTGTTGTTGTTGTGGTCTTCAGTCCTAAGACTGGTTTGATGCAGCTCTCCATGCTACTCTATCCTGTGCAAGCTTCTTCATCTCCCAGTACCTCTTGCAACCTACATCCTTCTGAATCTGTTTAGTGTATTCATCTCTTGGTCTCCCTCTACGATTTTTACCCTCCACGCTGCCCTCCAATACTAAATTGGTGATCCCTTGATGCCTCAGAACATGTCCTACCAACCGATCCCTTCTTCTGGTCAAGTTGTGCCACAAACTTCTCTTCTCCCCAATCCTATTTAATACTTCCTCATTAGTTATGTGATCTACCCATCTAATCTTCAGCATTCTTCTGTAGCACCACATTTCAAAAGCTTCTATTCTCTTCTTGTCTAAACTATTTATCGTCCATGTTTCACTTCCATACATGGCTACACTCTATACAAATACTTTCAGAAATGACTTCCTGACACTTAAATCTATACTCGATGTTAGCAAATTTCTCTTCTTTAGAAACGCTTTCCTTGCCATTGCCAGTCTACATTTTATATCTTCTCTGCTTCGACCATCATCAGTTATTTTGCTCCCCAAATAGCAAAACTGCTTTACTACTGTAAGTGTCTCATTTCCTAATTTAATTCCCTCAGCATCACCTGACTTAATTGGACCACATTCCATTATCCTCGTTTTGCTTTTGTTGATGTTCATCTTATATCCTCGTTTCAAGACCCTATCCATTCCGTGCAACTGCTCTTCCAAGTCGTTTGCTGTCTCTGACAGACACTGCTCGTGTATGCAGTCCTATATCGTTTATAATGACTAGTCAGTTGAACTGGGCTGGCCACTAAGAACTTAATGTGAGAATTTGACTAAAATGAACTTTATAGTAGCAAAAAACAGTACAGGATGATGACTTTCATTGCAGACGAAAGTAAAATCTGACGTGCCCCAGCAATTGTATCAGCCCAACATTCTGAGTACACACGACAACAACAAATCAGGCAGCATCAGCAGCTTCACCAGATTGTACACAGGCATCGGTGGGCTATATTAAGGAATTTCAGAGCGATTTGTATAGAATTTTCACTTAGTCTAATGAATTGTGGATTTGCTCTAAATATGGTTAAATACTAGAAAGTGACCATAAAGAAAAAAATTACGATATTGGGCAATAAATTTTTAAGTATTTTGGGGAAAAGAAATAAATGATGTTAAATGGGACGAATACGTAAAATCAAGAGTAGAAAAGGCGAATGGAAGACAGACGCGTAGTCTCAGGCCCACATTCGTTTCATTTCCCTTCCTGGGTTTTGTCTTTTCTAAACCGACTAACCCGACGGCACTTTTCGGTCATGTTTCTAAGTCAGTTATCATTGGTAGTTACATTTTTACGCTTCCATGTACACTACACAGACTCACACCATATTTTTTCCTTGTTTCAGTAAATGAATATGGAAATGTAATTTCCTGAAAACGGTCGTGTTTATAATAAAACAAAGTCACAAATGAAACGGATATTTTCAGTCTCACTATGCAGCCAGTTGCAGTTGTTCTGTAAACAAAGTTATGACGACAGATGTGTTGGAGTCGGATTCTTGGAAAGTGAAGTAGATATGTAAAGAAAATCGCACCCAAAAATTTTAGCATTTGTGTTTTTTATGACGTAGGCATGGCAGCGGACATCAAACGTATTCAGAGATGCACTGCAAGGATCTGAACTGCTGGGATCAGCCGTTCAATAAGCGTAAGAAACGTACTGTGATCGGTGTAATTGGAAGAAGGGTGACGTTATTCCCGCGAAACGCTGTTGGTCAAATTTAGAAGACTGCGCTCCCTTCGTGTTATAGCTCACCTTTCGCAGAGATCGTGAGAATGAGAGTAGAGAGAGGAAACGCGTCTCACCGTGAGAAGATTGGAATACAGTGTAGTAAATCTGTTGTGTACGTAAATCAAGTGTGGTGTTGGTTTCTCTAGTGTAAGTAAGATATTTTGTGAAAAACATTCCGGAAAGCATTTTCTACTTCACGGCAAACGTTTGCTGCGTAGGTAAAGGGTCCGCTGCATTTCTGTCAGATCTCCCATAGGGCAATACATGAATACCGGCCGGCGAGTTACTTCTCGAAGTCAGCTGGTGTTCCAACCCCTACAGTCTCGATGTATAAGAGATGTTGAACTTTAACTTCCGCTCCAAGGAATTTGTTAGGACAAGTAGGGAAGTCGTAATCTTATCCAGTCTAACAATAATATTTTTGCGATTTAAATCCTCTAGCTCCTAACATAAGTTCCTTTTCTTACGTCTGTCTATCGTTGTAGTGCTTTATAAAACAGTTGTAATTATCTTTCATCTCTGATACCAAACAGCCGTAAACACAACTCTTGTGCTGATATGATTATTTCCTTCAGGTAAATAAATTAAAGTTTTCTAATGGGATTGTTCTAAATTGTTATAATGGCTTTGTGTTACGGGACTGAGTAAAACCGACGTTGCGTCAGTTCGGTTAACCTATGAATACTGGATGTCTGTAATGAACTACAACTGTTATCTCGGTCGCTTTGGCATCCTATCCAGTTTTATACTTGTAAAGAATCGCTCATAATTTATTTGTTCTGAAAGTATTCGCACAGATGAACGTTATGATTTATCTTTCCTTAGTTTATTAGTTATATTCATTTTATCAGGTTGGTTGCCTGTTAGCGACAATGATTCCGCAATCATGGAACATGTTACTGCGTACGTGACTGAAAGATTGTTGGATTAATAAGTAAGTAAATCAGATCTATCAGTCTTGATTGTAATAAATCTGTTTTAAAACCACTGATTGCGGATTTTATTTCGAAGGATATTATGCTAGTTTCTGCAAATAAATAAACATTACTGGAAAAGAGTAGATTTACAATAGTACAAATATGTAAGTTACACAATCAACATCCACATCAGCATGTACATCTACACGATTACTCTGCAATTCACAGTCGAGTGCCTGGCAGATGGTTCATCGAACGGCCTTCAAGTTATTATTCCACAGTTCTACTTTCGAACAGCGTAAAGGAAAACCAAACAATTATATTTTTCCTTGCGAGCTCTGATTTCTCTTATTTTATTATGATGATCTTTTCTCCCACTGTAGGTAGCCGCCAACGAAACATAGTCGCATTCGCAGGAGTAAGTTCGTGATTGAAATTTCATGAGAAGATCCTTCCGCAACGGAAAACGCCTTTCATCTAACGATTACCACCACGCCTATAGTATCATGTCCGTGGCACACTCTCCCCTGTTTCTTGATAATACAAAACGAGCTGCCCTTCTTTCAACTTCTTCGATGCCCAATCATGTCTGAAGCGGATATCACACAGCGCAGCAACACTCCACATGAGGACGGACAAACGTAGTGTAAGCGGTCTCTGTAGTATAAAAGTTGTCTTTTTTAAGTGTTCTGCCAATAAATCGCCGTCTATGAATAACTTCCTCCACAACATTATCCGTATTATCGTTCCAGCTTAAGCTGTACGTAATTGTGATCCCTAAATACTTTGCTGAATTCGCAGCCATTGGATTTCTGTGGTTTACCACGTAACCGAAATTTAGCGGATTCCCTTTCGTACCCATGTGGATGACTTCACACTTTTCATTATTCAGAGCCAATAGCCGCTTTTCAAACCATACAAATATCTTGTCTAAGTCATTTTGCAACTGGTTTTGGTCATCTGATGGCTTTATATCTGTAAACAATCTAAGAAGGCTGCTCAGATTGTCTCCGTTTCTGTCGATCAGGAACAGCAGACGGTTCTTCATTAGGGGAAAGCCAATTATTACTTCTGTTTTACTCCAAGACTTTCCGTCAGTTATTACGCACTGTTACCTTTTTGATAAGGAATGGCGAATCCAGTCACACATCTGAGAAGATACTCCGAAGGCACGCAATTTGATTAGAAGTCGCTTGTGAGAAACGACGTCAAAAGCCTTCTGCAAATCGTAAGAATATTGAATCAGTTTAAGATCCACCATCGACAGTACTCATTACTGCGTGAGATTAAAAACTATTCGCGTTTCACAAATCTTTTTTTTATTATTTTATTTGTGAAACGCGAATAGTTTTTAATCTCACATAGTAATGAGTACTGACGCAAGAACGGTATTTTCTGAATCCGTGTTGGCTATTCAACAATAAATCGTTTCGTTCAAGTAATTTTATAATGTTTGAACACAAAAAGGGAAATGATTTAGCCTACTCCGCCCGCCGGTGTGGCCATGCGGTTCTAAGCACTTCAGTTTGGAACCGCGTGACGGCTACGGTCGCAGGTTCGAATCTGCCTCGGGCATGGATGTGTGTGATATCCTTAGGTTAGTTTGGTTTAAGTAGTTCTAAGTTCTAGGGGACTAATGACCTCAGAAGTTAAGTCCCATAGTGCTCAGAGCTATTTGAACCATTTTAGCCTGCTCCCTAGGTTTCAAGGTCTCCAATTTATGGCTCGAGCTTTTCATTTGCTCTGCGAGATTGTTGGAAAATAAATGTGCGGAACAATGCCCATCTCACTGTATAACTGGTCAGATAAGATTCTTTCCACGTGTAAATCGTTTTGTTGTGCCTGGTGCTTACTGGGTAAATGCTGAATTTCCTTGTAATTTAGTGAATATTATCAGTCAAGAATTCCAAAATAGGCTCAGCCATGTAAGTATTAGAATTCCAAGACTTTTATCCCAAACGAAGTTAAAGAACTGAGACAGCATGGCCGGCCGGAGTGGCCGTGCGGTTCTGGGCGCTACAGTCTGGAACCGAGCGACTGCTACGGTCACAGGTTCGAATCCTGCCTCGGGCATGGATGTGTGTGAAGTCCTTAGGTTCTCTCTCTCTATTCGTTTAGTCGGTTCCGACTCTTCGTGACCCCATGAACCAAATCACGCTACCTTTTCCTGTCTTGCACTTTCTCCCGTAGACCTTCCAGGTTGGAACACATTGCTTCTGTGATTCCATCGATCCATCTCATCCTCTGACGTCCTCTTCTTCTAGTTCCTTCAATCTTCCCCAGCATTAATGTTTTTACCAGCGAGGCATGCCTTCGCATTGTGTGTCCAAATTAGGTCAGCTTTTGTTTTAAGATTAGACCTCCCAGGGAGAAATCTGGTTTAATTTGCTCCAATATTGATCTGTTGGTTCTCTTTGCCGTCCATGGAACTCTAAGAAGTTTCCTCCAACACCACAATTCGAAGGAGTCAATTCTTCGCCGTTCAGCCTTTCTAATGGTCCAGGTCTCACATCCATACATCACAACTGGAAAGACCATAGCCCTCACAATATGGATCTTTGTTGCTAGTGTTATATCTCTGGACCTTATAACCTTGTCAAGGTTTGACATCGCCTGTCTACCGAGCAACAGGCGTCTCCGGATTTCATGGCTGCAGTCACCGTCAGCAGAGATCTGGGAACCAAGATAACTGAATGTGGTCACTACCTCCATGGATTCTCCTGCTATATCCCATGAATTGGTAGGTATAGTTGCCATAATTTTCGTTTTCTTCACATTCAGCATAAGACCAGCCTTTTCACTTTCGTCTTTCACCTTCAGTAAGAGTGTTCTCAATTCTTCTTCACTTTCTGCCAACAGGATCGTATCATCCGCGTACCTGAGGTTGTTTACATTTATTCCAGCTATTTTAATTCCTGTTTAAGTCCTTAGGTTAGTTAGGTTTAATTAATTCCAAGTTCTAGGCGACTGATACCCTCAGAAGTTAAGTCGCATAGTGCTCAGAACCATTTGAACCATTTGACACAGCATGTAAAGTTATTCAATTAAACATAACAGTCTGAATATAAAAAATTAATAAACTTTCACTTTACGTTGTTTGTGACCGTGCATGTTATTACAGTTCATGGCTGCCGACAAACAGAAATATTCCATACTGCACTCTGTGTGTGTGTCTGTGTGTGTGTGAGGCTCGTGAGGTACGTTCCGTAAACAGAGGGCGAACAACTCCAATCAAAATAAGTCGGGTGTGTTCACAAATTGTAGAGGAACAGGAGAATGGATAAAATCAGCCCAACAACTAAAAGTGCCTTTACGTCTGATGTTCGGTTAGACTATCTAACAACCCTACCACAACAATTATCAAAAATTAATTATGATTGTAGTGTTGCTCACGCTGCTAAATATTGTATTTTCGGGCAACAACAAAGTTATATTATGTGGCAGGTGTCATAGAGCACAGTTAATAGTCATTTCATGAAATAATGGATAAACTAGGCACTCATCTTTTCGTGTTTCCCACGCTGGTCTCGTTGTGAACTCATGGCTCAACCGTCGAAAATCTAGGTAGTGATGATTCCAAGCTCGGATGCAAAGAGGTCTAGGTGTTATTCTGCGATATTCAAAAGTTTCATAGATGTGTTTCATAAACCATTCTTGAAGATTAAACTTTTGCAAGTTAGGACAATGGTGATGAAAAAAAGTAATCAGCACTCCGAATTTAAGTTACACTTCTTTTTTATTACTTTAGTTCCAACATCACGTAACTTGTTCCAAAACATCACTTCACAATATAAAACATACTTGAAAATATCTTCCTCACTGTTAAATTTCTCATTTCATAAACATGACGACCAAAGCTTGACTCTCTAATAACCGCTTACGCGCCCAAAACTCAGAGTTGCAAGTACGTCAAAGATCATAATGACAAAAGAAAGAATACACATAAGAATAATATCATTGCAATATATACATATCGATGCATCAAAGTACCTCTACATTAATGAAATCAAATCTGAATGTTGTCACAGAAATATGGTAACTATTTTACAGAAACACAGTAGAATATTGCTGGTATCGAGAGGTTGAGGTGAGGTGCCGTAATGGTTGCGTAATTCAAGTACCATTACAACTAAGAAAAAAATTCGAATCCAAATTATTGATTTAATTTATTTATTTATTTATGCATCTATTGTACCTGGCACGTTCAGGGACTTCGAGATCTCTCTTACATTTAACTAGATTCCCTTAGTGAGTTAACATTACAAATTCAGATTACATGAGCTCCACTTAGTAATGGTAATAATAATATCAATAATGATAACTGCATGCAGAAACTGAGAGATTTCTGACAGAGACAGAAGATCAGGTTGTTGCGAATGGGAACCACCGGAATTATACCCAGAAAGAGCAAGAAGTAGAGACAGCTGCAGAAAGTTATTCAATAGGTGATGGTGCCATGGTGTTTGGGAAGTGTTGTCGTTGAATGACGGTAGGAGGATAGCATGATGACTTAGATAAAATTTCTAGTTGGTTGTGATGAGTGGCAGGTTCCTTTGAATCTACAAAAATGTAAGTTAATGCATAGAAAAAACAGTTCCGTAATTTTCGAATAAGGAATTAGTAGTGTATTGCATGACACAACTGGGTCGATAAAATAAAACAGGAGTACCGTTGCAAAGCGACGGACTGAGCACATATCTCAAACACATCCGTTCTTGTTTCCCCACTGTTCGTGATTCACTACCACACAGTTCTATGCTCCACACGCACATACTCAGAAGTGTCACACTTGGCCAGGAACGCCCACTTTGCCTGTAGGCCTACTACTCCCCTTTATATGTTCTTCTTGCTTACCCCGTATTGGGTATTTTGCTTCTAAGATAGTAAAACTTCTTACTTCGTGACCACCAATGTTGATGTAAAAGTTCTCTCTATTCTCATTTCCGCTACCTCCCACCGCTGTTGTCCTTTCCCAGTTTACTCGCAATGCATATTCTGTACTCATTTTACTCTTCATTCCGTTCAACGGATCCTGTAATTCCACTTCACTTTCACTGAGGATAGTAATGTCATCAGCGAATCTTATCACTGATATCATTTAACCTTGAATTTTAATCCATTCCTCTGAATCTTACTTTTACTTCCGTCATGGCTTTTTCGATGGATGAAATGAGCAGTAGGGGCGAATGATTGCATCCCTATCTCATAAACTTTTCATTCTATGTATCCCAGTCTTATTGTTTCCTCTTGGTTCTTGTACATATAGAACACAAGTGCAAACAAATCTTGGGTACTGCTCGAGTATTTGCGATCCCCACCAGATTTCATTGAAGGAAGACATCGAAGTTATTCAGGGGCGGGCTGCTAAATTTGTTACCGGTAGGTTCCATCAACACGCAAGTTTACGGAAATGCTTAGCGAACTCAAACGGGAATCCTTGGTGGGAAAACGTTCTTTTGCGGAACACCAGCGAGAACATTTAGCGAACCGGTATTTAATGCTAACTGCAGAACGATTCTGTTCCCACCAACGTGCTTTTCGTTTGAGGACTAGAAATATAAGACAAATTAGGACTCGTTCTTGGGCATACAGTCAGTCATTTTTCCCTCGCTGTGTTTGTGAGTGGAACAGGAAAGGAAATGATTAGTGTGGTACGAAGTACCCTCCGCCGCGCACCATACGGTAGCTTGGGGAGTATATATGTAGATGTAGATGTAGATGTAGCAAGTGTAGGGATGAAAAGCAGACGATATAACATATTACGTAAGGATATAAATCCTCACACTTACATAAAGTTGGGACAACAGTGTGCGTTAGTGAAAAACTTCTGTCCACATTACAATTTCAGTTCTGTCACTGTCACAGAAAACCAAAAACCCAACATTTAGTCGGACCGCAGCGAAATAAAAGATATAAAAATCGGCAGTAACGGATCTGACATAACGGTGATCGGCAAAGCTGAACAAGCCACCTTCCTCATTAGACATCGCTGTACACAATACCCCTAATCTGCGAGTCACTTGCGCTGATATAATGGCGAGGGATGCGGCAGATGAGATAAAAACTGTATGGAACACGAATCTGCACGCATCATCCCTGCCGTAATATCGGATATCGTCCTTAATCCTAAGCGTTCTGTGGAGAGCCTACAGGACCTATGAGTCTGTTGAGAATCGTACAAGGCAGTTGTGCTTAACACCTGCAGATCAGTTCGTCAGGAACTTGGCATACACAAGTCACTTAGTGATAACTTGTTATTTAAGCTGTTGATTTTATACAACGCCATGTAAATTTGAGTGAGCCTTAAATAATAGTAACACTTATAGTAATGTATGTATCTTGTTTAATTGACGTCCTTCTTATTATAATTGTCTCTAGTGGATTCTTCACCATGTTCTTGTCGAATGTGGGTAATGACATTGATATGTCATTGGCAGCAGTGCTGAGAGAATGGAATCTGATGATGATTTCGACTGGTCCGGATAACGAGATATAATAGGGTAAAAGTAGAACATAAGAAGAAAACAGAAATAGGTAAGGCTGAAAAAAGAGGTCACTGAATGTTCTAGGGACGTATGGTTGAAATACAGTAGGAAATGAATAGAAAGGAAATTTGGAAGGACGAAATACCACGCTTTTGAAGCCCTCTGAAACAATACCACAGCACCCACAGCACTCAAACAGATAATCAGATCGCCGGCCTTGTGACCGAGCGGTTCTAGGCGCTTCAGTCCGGAACCGAGCTGCTGCTACGGTCGCAGGTTCGAATCCTGCCTCAGGCATGGTTGTGTGCGATGTCCTTAGGTTACTTAGGTCTAGGGGACTGATGACCTCAGATGTTAAGTCTCATAGTGCTTACAAGGGAACCTCCTCATCGCACCCCCCTCAGATTTAGTTATAAGTTGGCAAAGTGGATAGGCCTTAAAAAACTGAACACAGGTCAATCGAGAAAACAGAAAGAAGTTTTGTGGAACTATGAAAACAATAAGCAAAATATACAAACTGAGTAGTCCATGAGGAAGATAGGCAACATCAAGGAGAATCCGACCACACGAGCGCCGTGGTCCCGTGGTTAGCGTGAACAGCTGCAGAACGAGAGGTCCTTGGTTCAAGTCTTCCCTCGAGTGAAAAGTTCAATTTTTTTTATTTTGAGACAATTGTTATCTGTCCGTCCGTCCGTCCGATGCGAGGTAACTGCGCCGTAGTATCGGGCAAGGTAGAAGAATCTTTTTACCCATTCGCCAAGTGTACAAGTTAGGTGGGTCGACAACATATTCCTGTCATGTGACGCACATCCGTCACCAGTGTCGTATAGAATATATCAGACGTGTTTTCCTGTGGAAGAATCGGTTCACCTATGACCTTGCGATCAAATGTTTTCGGTTCCCATTGGAGAGGCACGTCCTTTCGTCTACTAATTGCACGGTTTTGCGGTGCGGTCGCAAAACACAGACACTAAACTTATTACAGTGAACAGAAACGTCAATGAACGAACGGACAGATCATAACTTAAAAAAAAAATACAGGGTGATTCAAAAAGAATACCACAACTTTAAAAATGTGTATTTAATGAAAGAAACATAATATAACCTTCTGTTATACATCATTACAAAGAGTATTTAAAAAGGTTTTTTTTTCACTCAAAAACAAGTTCAGAGATGTTCAATATGGCCCCCTCCAGACACTCGAGCAATATCAACCCGATACTCCAACTCGTTCCACATTCTCTGTAGCATATCAGGCGTAACAGTTTGGATAGCTGCTGTTATTTCTCGTTTCAAATCATCAATGGTGGCTGGGAGAGGTGGCCGAAACACCATATCCTTAACATACCCCTATAAGAAAAAATCGCAGGGGGTAAGATCAGGGCTTCTTGGAGGGCTTCATCACTCGTTCTCGGCCGTCCAGAACTTTTCCCTTTGCACAAACACCCATTCTCTGTAAACTGTTTATACCAACGTTTAATACACCACCTATCAGGAGGCTTAACACCATACTTCGTTCGAAATGCACGCTGAACAACTCTCGTCGATTCACTTCTGCCGTACTCAATAACACAAAAAGCTTTCTGTTGAGCGGTCGCCATCTTAGCATCAACTGACGCTGACGCCTAGTCAACAGCGCCTCAAGCGAACAAATGTACAACTAAATGAAACTTTATAGCTCCCTTAATTCGCCGACAGATAGTGCTTAGCTCTGCCTTTTGTCGTTGCAGAGTTTTAAATTCCTAAAGTTGTGGTATTCTTTTTGAATCACCCTGTAAGTAAACTTTCCACTTGAGGGAAGACTTGAACAAAGGACCTCTCATTCCGCAGCTGCTCACGCCAACCACGGAACCACGGCGCTCCTGAGCGCACATCGTACTTGTCGTTGCCTATCTTGGGCATGGACTACTCAGTTTGTATATTTTGCTTTCTTTTTCATACTTCCGCACAACTTCTTCCTGTTTTTTTCTCGATTGATCTGTGTTCAGTTTTTCAAGGACTATCCACTGTGCCAACTTATAACTAAATCTGAGGGGGGCGCGATGGGGAGGTTCCCTTGTTAGAGCCATTTGAACCATTTGAAGATAATCGGATCTTTCCTTTTCGCGGTTGAGTGTAGATAACTATGTTCTGGTGAGCTTTGACTTTTCAGAAACTCTCCCTGAGCCGTTTTATTCGATCACCAGGTACACTCACACTTCCAGCACCGTTACAGTGATGTTATGTGACACGTCCCAGAAATAAAAGATTGTTATGGGTCACCAGTATAAAGAAATGACTGAAGAACTTTTGTTTCCGGTCGAGAGGAATGCTTTCCCGAAGATCTGAAGGATTTCGTAACTCTTCTGCACTTCGGATTTCACTAAACAGAAAATAATTTTACTCGTCGTAATCTGAGTTTCGCTGCGTGGCTCAAGTGGTAACTCTTGTAATACGTTCCATTGCAATTTAACTTCACCGAAAGGCAGAAGGGAAGTGAATGAAAGGAAATTAATCCGTACAGCAGTGCACAGTGTTATTCCACCCAAAAAAAAAAAAAAGGCAAACAATATGCCGAATGCGGGAGCCTCACGGGATGTATTTTATTTCAAAGCCGACGTCAAATAAAATTCGATATTGAACTGCCAATAATAAAAAAATTTAATTAAAGATGAAATACACAGACACTAAGCCCTCTGAATACTAATCCCTTACAAAGGCGAAAGGCAGAGGTTTTACATTAGCGCTAAGACACGCGGGAATGTTAGAAGACGACAGCCAGTCATAGGGGGACTTGGCGTCACAACTCTACAAAATAAAAAATACATTCTTCAAAATCAGCTGAACCCATAAATAAAACATTATTGTCCCCGCAGTATCCCCCTCCCCTCTCGTCCCTCCCTCGCTGAACTCCCCCCCTCCTCCCCTTCCCCCCCCTCCCCGTCACCGTCAGTGGGGGTTCTCCCGCGCCCCAGCGAATGCTCTCCGCAGACACACGTCGTTCTACAACACAACGCTGAAATTTTTATAATGTCCATTTCTCATTACATATCGGTTGTAGATGGTAATTAGCCCCGGCTCCGCCCCTCGACCAATGAGAGATGGGGACACGAGCGCTGCTTCTGCAATTAGTACGCGTGGTAACCGCCTGGCAGCGCCCTTGTCGAGTGCGCGGGCTCCAACAGCAAATGGTTTCCGGAGCTGCCACTGGAAGCGCTACTGTACTGTAGGGTGGATCAGCGCGACGTATTTTTTGAAGCGAACTTCAGAAATGCGTTTCCGAAGTATTTCCTTAGAAGGGTATGCTAATTTTCCGTACTTCACATGACCTTCAACTGGCCAAATAGACCTGTAAAACAGATACCTTTCGTTTCTTGCCATGATTACCCTTTAAACTGTTCGAAATAGCTGAACAGTTTTCTACATACCGCAATTTTTATCCCTTTATTTTTGAAGAATCGTCATATGGATCAGTTTTAAATGATTTAACTGCTGCTCGTTCGTCTAACTGTGGAGGCTGACATAGCATTAATGACAAAATCTTAGAATGTGCACACTGACCCACTGACTATTCCTATTGTCTTTTGTTTCCGTGCTTCTAAGAAAATAGCTATGAAAATATATATTACTTATTGTAGTTTTCAGTGTTTTCTTCATGTTCCCAAATGTTTTTGGTTGCAAAATGCTGAATCAAACAGTTCGTGTTTAATTACGAGCAGTGATGTGTAAGTCGGTTTCCTTGTGCGCTGAAATATGCAGGACTTCACCACTGCTTTCTTTTCTGGTATGTTTCGTAAGGTGCTGAAAAACAACTGAGTAAGATAAAAAAAGGCGCGACAGTGTTCGATGTAAGGCGGGATTATCACAACAGTTTGTAAATACTGTCTTTGGGGGCTTCTTTTGACCACCATAATAAAATGAAACACGTACAGCCATGGTTTTGGTGTCATTTTATTATATTGCAACCAGTTCCGGTGACTCAATACATTATCTTCAGCTCTTAAAATGAGGGGGGTGAGCTCCAATCGTATACACGATCCTATCGGTGCGCAATATCTATGAACTGGCTTCCGTAGAATACTGTCAAACGGATGTGTCTGTAACAATCAGCTACCAACTTAACTGAAGTAACTTACTTATTGTGCAAACTAAGAAATCCATTCATGATGAGGTGCAACAATAATACTTGATGCGTTGTTCTGTGGCTTGCATAGTTGCTTAGCGGTATTGGCCCAGTGGGCAAAGCGAGAACCTCGCATTGTATCCACAATGCGGCAAAAGAAACTTCGATTTCAGAACGCTATTTTGCAGACATGTAAGTGTACTATGGTGCAGATAGACACCTGATATTAGTACGAGCTCGAGAAATCAGAAAACTAAATGCTCTATTTCTGTCTGCTTCGTTAAGGGTTATGTATAAAGCGCTAAACTTGTAAATGGCGCTAAGTGTACATGATCATCCAAAAAATCTTCTGTAAAGCGAGTTTCTGGATAGGAAACTATCCCTTAAAATGGTGTGGTTGACAATCCTAAATTCATACTGACGATTTCTCGGCGTAAACTTGATCGTCTGCTAACAATCTCTTCTTCTGGAGTCCATCTGCTTTGGCCCCATTTGCTTAGCGAACTTTCAGAAGGAGATGTTCATATTAACGCCCGCTGTAAATAACAGCTCTGTTATTTTCTTGCAAGAAAAAATGATGACACTGTTCGTGGAGATTACAGAAATTTGTTTCTGCACTCGAAGTCAGTGGTAACCTTTCACCCTACGGTTCTACATCGCTACAAATTTTTGCAACTAAAGACTCTTCTTGGCCTCCGTACCGTTCTGCGTAGGGCATTTAAAAACCGAAAAGGGATTGAAATCGCCGATAACCAACAAAACCTAAGGTTTCAGTGTTCTCGCGGTCTGTCTTTCGGGGAAAGTTAGAAGGCAGCTACTGCAGCTCTAAATGCAGAAAAATGTAGGTTAATGTAGAGGAGTAGGAATAATATACCCACAATGTTTAAATACAATATTAGTAGCGTACTGCTCGACACAATTACATCAATTAAATATCTAGGCATAACGTTTCACTTACATTCAGAGACTCTGTTACACTGTATTAATAACATAATTACTAATTACATTATATTTAATTAATATGTAATATGAAATGGAATGAGCATGTAGTAGAGAAGGTGAATGGTCGACTTCGGTTTATTGGGAGAATTTTAACAAAGTGTGATTCATCTGTAAAGGAGACCGCATATAGGACACTAGTGCGAACCATCGTTAAGTACTGTTCGAGTATTTGGGACCCGCACCAGGTCGGATTAAAGGAAGACATTGAAGCATTTCGAAGGCGGGCTGCTTCGATTTGTTACCGGTAGGTTCCAACAACACGCATGTCTTAAGGAACCCAAATGGGAAACACTGGAGAGAAGGTATCGTTCTTTTCGAGGAGCGCTATTAAGAAAATTTAGAGAACCGGCATTTGAGGCTGACTGCAGAGCGATTCTGTCGCCAACGTACACGTCACATAAGGAACGTGAAAAAAAGACTGGAGAGATTAAGGCTGTTACCGAGGCATATAGACATTTGTATTTCCCTCTCTCTGTTTGCGAGTGGATCAGAAAAGGAAATCGCTGTTAGTGGTACAGGCTACACTCCGCCACGCACCAGATGGTAGCTTGCGGAGTATGTATGTAGATGCAGATGTAGAGATTTGCTTAGTAAATCTGTGACCACTCCCTCCCTTCAGCGTCGGTTTTCAGCTGTGGAGTGTCTCTAGCTACCTGGATGTCGACGGGACGTAATCAGAATATAAACTAAGACCCTTACAAGTACAATAGAAAGACATTTCCCTTATACACAAAAGTTTTCAGGATTCAGTGACGAAAAGAAAATCTTCATAATATGTTGTTCAAGAATATTTTCTCCGTATATTTAACTTTATGTGAAATGAAGCAATAGATGAACACGTAAAAGAAAAAATGGCTTACAACAACGACCACTTGTAGTTAGTCGAACAGTGTAAATTTTTTCGAACTACTGTTTCAAGGTTTTTAACTCCCTATAGGCTAATTGTTTCGTTTAGTAAACATTTTTTCTAGCACACGGACACACACACACACACACACACACACACACACACACACACACACACACACACACACACATATATATATATATATATATATTACTTCATTTACCACTCGGTTAAATACATGACTGATTCGTGTCCTGTCTTATCCATAGATTCCGAAGATTTTGCGATCAGGAATCCCGTATTTGTCATTGACTCACAAACACATTCATGTATTATGGGATTTTTCTTGATATTTCATATGGTCCCAATTAATATTCTGATAATTTAGAAAAACACAGAATCCTATCCAGCTGTATACTAACGGATATCATATCCTATAATCTGTGACACGAGGAGGATAATGACCTTAAATGACTTATCTCCAAGTGCCCATTTCTTAGAACATGTTAAATACAGCAATTAACATGAAAACTCTTCGTTGGATGAATTCGTTCTATAGTTCAAAAGAACGTTGAGTGTCATACGATAACTGTATTGTGCTTTGCTGATGTGGTACAGCTATCTGAATTTTAAGCGTTCAGCACGGCCAGATTGGTCCGCCAATGTAGTTGTTACTCCCCGTCTATGCGATATTTTCCCTTGATTAGCAGGCGTACTGTTTCTGGATTTACCCCTCATAGAGCTCTAATCCACGCTTTGTCTTCTAGGCTACACAGTGGAAATTTTGACTACTTCTGGGTGAGCACCACAGTCTCCATAAATTTCAGCAACGCAATTTCTATTAGGCTCTTATTTAAATAAGTACGTTATGAAGCACTATTTGGTAGTTAGACCGTGTAGTGATTAGATAAACAAACGGATGTGGACACTTACCAGGAATTCGTTCTAAACCGACAGCCTGGTGGAAATGGTGTCGTACTTTAAGTCGACATCCTGTTTTTTCTTTTCTTTTTTTCATTTTTCTTCCTCCGAACGTTCGAAGACCACGGTGGCGTCATAGTTAGATACAGCTTTAGTGTGACTGAAAGAAGTACTAACTATTTCACTGTTTCATTCCCTGCCCGAAATGAGTTGGCTGGGCTATTAGGGGAACGTTTCCTTTACATTCCTGTCAAAGAAGATACCTTCGAGTTGCAGCCAAACAAAATTTCCTGCCATTTTACTCGGAACTAAAAGCTTCCGTTTCATAGAAGGATAACATTTCCCAAGACCAAAATTTAATCGTAATTGCCCATCTGCGAAGGCTTGTGTGTAGAGCTTCACTTATGTCCTATAAATAACTTAAAGGACTGTGGAGGAATGTACTTTTTATTGCACCACACGCAAAGATTTAGCCCCTTACTAGTCACAAATGCAGATGACAATAATGACTACAATTACTGTAGTGTTGGCAGAAGTGCCAACACTGTGTTTCTAGAGGAGGCCGAAATGCACGCGTTTAATTGCACGCTGACTGGCGTGAGGTCTGGAACAGGACAATATCTTGAGAAGTGCAAATAAAGTACGTAGATGAAGTAATACTTAACTTTAATCCACAATTGTAGATGATGTAGTTGATGATACATGCTTCACATATTAATTATCAACTGAATACGGCGCCTTGCTAGGTCGTAGCAAATGACGTAGCTGAAGGCTATGCTAACTATCGTCTCGGCAAATGAGAGCGTAGTTGTCAGTGAACCTCTCCTAGCAAAGTCGGCTGTACAACTGGGGCGAGTGCTAGTACGTCTCTCTAGACCTGCCGTGTGGTGGCGCTCGGTCTGCTATCACTGACAGTGGCGACACGCGGGTCCGGCGTATACTAATGGACCGCGGCCGATTTAAAGGCTACCACCTAGCAAGTGTGGTGTCTGGCGCCGACACCACAATTACTACCTAGATGTGTCAGAGCAGCTGTTGTTAGTCTCGTATTCGCAGTTGCTACGGAAACAGAAGAAAGACGATGCATATTATTGTGTGACACATTGGAAATTGGTTGTCGAAAATTACTAACTGAATTTCCGCGGGATTGTTGCAAGTTCAGATTATTCAGCGTGTTTTTATTTCCTTAGAGCTGGAACCTGTAAGTAGTATCAACATCTAACACTATGATTTTACTTTATTTCTTCCTTACGACCTCTACTTTGTCGCATTGTCTACGTAAAATAAGCGAGTTGTAATAACTTTCGTTTCCGTCCCGGATGACGTGCTGCCCATCAAACAGTCTTCTGTTCAATGGTGGATCTAACTACATATCCAATATGAATTAATTTCCTTTAGTGGGAGCCAGTGCAACGCGGAATGAAAACTTTCCCTAGGGTCAAGAAACGATAAAACCATCTGTTTACGTTGATTTACGGCTGTATGAATATTTTACGTCAAGACTCGGAGGCAGCTCACAAATCGCTCGACATATACCGAAATGTGCCAACCGTCCATCAGCTAGTCATAATTCTAGGTTTATTAGAAGGAACTTGGCAGCATACGTCAGCGAGAGAGCTAAATCAATGTAAGCAGAGCAGGGTTCTAACAGCAAACCATTCAACGAGCTGCGCGTTTTGGTCCCCTCAGCCAATGGAGACGAATAGTACTGTCATTTGCTAATCAGGCGCAATGCTCTCGGCGATTGCCTACGCCTCTGGAACTTGTACTGACGTCAAGGTAGTGCGACAGCACTGCACTTGGACAGATGGGCGTCTAAAGCCTCACCAGTTTGAGACAGCATAGAAATACACTGCACTACGGAACCTCTATCAGTTATCTCCCTGTAGGGTTTCAGGATTCTTTCCTCTTATACACATACCTTTCTTTCCCTTAGTTTCAGTTGGCCGCAGTTACGTTCCGTCCTCGTCAGCACTCGACAGTCTGTTGATATGGGTGTTACGGCATCGTGAAACCTCCGTATAAATTGTCTGTTTCCAGTCATCTTCTCTGTCACTTTTATTCGTTCTATTCTTAACAGACAAATCACGCTTGTTTAACGAATATACCCCAGACAGGCGGAATCACAGGTGAAATAGGTTTAATAAGCAGGAAAAGTAGGAATATTAGCGGTTAACATCGCGTCAAAGAGGTGGTCATTAAAGATGGAGTAAATATTCAGATTGGGGAAGAATGGTTGAAGAAATTTGCCATGTTCTCTCAAAGGTACCATACCGGCATTTGTTTTAAGCGATGTAGGAAAGCGGTGAAAAACATAAATCTGGATGGCCAGGTGGGGGGACGGATTTGAACCGCCGTCCCCCTGAATAAGAGTCCAATGTCTCACCGCCGATTGGATAAGAGTTCAACAGGTGTTAGCCATGATGAGTTGAAGGAAAGCACTACAAAATTGCTGTCAAGAAAAGAACAACACTTCCAACGGGATGCTGCCTACGTCACTGCCGTAGATATAATAAAAGTCTCTTTTAGTTCCTCATTTTCGAGGAAATTCATTGGAGAGAAATCAAAATGGGCAAAATAAAGGTCTCGATGCCAAAGCGAAGCGTTTACGATAGGCAGAATCCACACAGTTGCTCATTTGTTAGTTGTAATTTCTACTTTCTCGGTCACAAAATTTGAGTACGGCAATCTTGGGAATAAAACAACAGCATTCATGTTCCGTGTATATCTTTTTACTAAATCACTTAGCCGTATTATACAAGGGGAAAACAGTAGTAGGGCAAAGTCTTGGAAGAAAAAGCATAGGGATTTTTGGTGCAAAATTTCATTCTAGAGGACGAAATCTACTTCTGTTGAGGAGTATGCGCGGAGATATTTTAAATGCTGACTGAGGGCAGTGTACTGAACAACATTACGTTTACTTCATTTGAAGACTAGGAGTAGTATGATTTTTTGGGTTGGTTAGTACGACCAAGTACATGTGGCGAGAGTGAGCACATTAATGGTTATTTTCGTCTGGACAGCAGATCAGATACTGAAGTGTTGCCTCATGGATGCAAAACGGGTAGTCTATACTGAGAGGTGTAATCCACTTGGTGGTGTAGTCACGACCTTGCAGAAGATATCAGCTAGTAAATTATGTGAGTTGTTTGCGGAAAAATTGTTAGACACGAAAAAAAAATAGCTAACACACTGAAATGGGTACATATTAAGGTATAAATGATCACAATATCTGTGCCTGTACCCCGAAACACCATACATGGAAACAAGCAACTACTAAATCTGGCGATTTTAGTGATCTGATTAATACCAAACCATTACAATAGTGTCGTCAAAACAGAATGGCGAAGGTATTGTAAAGATTAATTTGGAAGAAGAAATCTTACATAAAAAACAGTAATATAACAACGTACGGAAAATTCTGAGAGCAAAATGTTTATGTGATCAATTGTATTTAACTGTCAAGTACAAGATCAGTCTTTACAAAGGTGTTAAAAAAAACACGAATTAAACACGGCAATGTGACCAGTAAAAGAAGCGCATAAACATACCAAAGCAGTTTGGTCCGAAACCTGGGTACACCTCATGGCAGGACAATGAAAGGAACACAGCACAAAGAAATTCCTGCTTCGTGACAACCTGTATGCTGGTAAAGCGTGAATGCCAAGATTGTGCGCTGTTTTTTTCCGCGTGCGTGAAGGTCGGGGATGAATGAAACAAAATACTGCACTTGCCGGTTAGAGGCAGGCCATACGCAGTGTGCGGGTGGGAATTTGTGTCTCCTATTGCTGTTATCATGGGAACTTGATGAGTGTCCGCAACAGTATTCTCGCTGGGCCAGGGAGACGTATGTTGCGCCTGAGAATCTTCAGGGTACAGCGGATGAACGGATGTGATACGATATAGTTTTAGTTACGCCTTACATTTGTTAAGAGTTACTTCCTTTTCTTAGTAACACTGTGCTTAGCCATAGATGTAAGGTTGTAGTTTGTTTTCGGGATGTGGGGTGGGGGGGGGGGCGGGTGTTCGGGAGTGATACTGTGTGTGTGTGTGTGTGTCTGTGTGTGTGTGTGTGTGTGTGTGTGTGTGTGTGTGTGTATTATCAGTTCGGCAGACCATAAAGTGTTATCAAGTGGGTTGTGAGTTAACCAAGTGTCATTGCCCAAATCAACGCAGTTCAGAAACTCGTCTTCTTGTTCATTAAAATAGGAACTGTGACACATTTAGCTCCATTCAGAATGGACGCGGTCACCTTGAGCTCACTTCTCGGTCACAACAGCGTCGAAATTTACGTTTGGTGAACTGTGTTATGTAACGCACTCCACGTAACCAAATCTGCTGTGGAAAAATATATTTCATCTATTTACCTAAGACATTTATTTTCTCTTTTTGGTTAATCCTTGCATTTACTTGACAGAAGGTATAGGAAATTCGGCCTAAATGCCTGCATAAAAAGTCTGACTGAAAATAGTACTTCATAGTTTCTAGGAGTAAAGTTACGAATAACACGGAATTAAGAAAGAGAAGTTTTGTTGGTATAGGGCAAGATCTTTGTCCTTCCACGACTTTTACCTATATTACATCGATTATTGTTATTGCCCGAGGCTCAATTTGAGTGGATTACGGAGACGTTATTCTAAAACTACAATTCTCGCCTTTGTGTTTCCTTCGCTTTTCACGTCCGGCGTTAAATGACTTGCTGACACACGGATGGAGAGTTCAGAACATTTGATCGAATCAGCAGAGACTGTCTTTGCTTTTACGGTTGTCAGTTCTGAGAAAGTATTGAAACGTGTTAGCACTGCAGTTTATAAGCTGCTCTTCTCGGTTTTAATACATTATCTTGTAAACATGTAAATTATACGCAATTTCGGATACTGACCTGTTTAAATTATTTATAAATTTTCCATTCGTAATAGCTAAACATAGTACCAATTAAAGTCGCCCGGTTCTCTGTGTGTATGTGACGGTTAAACTCAGGAACTACTGCTGTGATTTTGATACAGTTTTGCGCCTGCAGACAGACTGATTCAGTGGTAAGGTTTGTGTATATAATTTATTAACCACGCCAGAAAAGTCGCCCGCCATTATATACTTAGCGTCACCCGTGCGACACCGGCGCGGGTCGCTAGTGATGTGTAATTGCGTGATTACGTTCCCACGGTCTTAACGCAACAGTTTGTAATATTCAGCAAATTCTCAGAGGTTCCTCAGTGGTGAGATACGCCATATTGACAATTATGCCTCCAATACTGCGTTTTTAAGTCTCCCCGCAAGTATTTTCAGCTTCTGTGTCCGCTCATGCTATGTTTCTTATTTTTAACATAGCAGCTCACAAATACGGCATTGTCAGCGTATTCATTTTGCCACTGTTCTATTAGAAACGAGGACAAAAAATTAACTGTGATTGTAGCGTTATTCGTTTTCATGTATTCGTGACTAAACCTTTGGAATTATGAAATAGTCGTACAATAAATACGCATATTGTACAAACGTATAAGTACAGCATCCAAATTAAGAAACATAGTATTGCTGCACGCTGGGCGTAGCTGTTTCACCGTCTACAATGCGATTTTGTAAACATCTCCAAGGCAACGCGTCTTCACAGTTCTGTAGACGGCCATTGTTTTGCCTACATCCGTTTGAGCATCGTAGTTGATAGCTATCAAAAGCGCCGCCAGGTGTCAGGGATTTCCTTAAGTCGACTCGACTGTAGGAGTGTCTTCAAAAAATGGTTCAAATGTTTCTGAGCACTATGGGACTTAACATCTGAGGTCATAAGTCCCCTAGAACTCAGAACTACTTAAACCTAACTAACCTAAGGACAGCACACAGCCGGCCGGAGTGGCCGTGCGGTTCTAGGCGCTACAGTCTGGAGCCGAGCATGGATGTGTGTGATGTCCTTAGGTTAGTTAGGTTTAATTAGTTCTAAGTTCTAGGCGGCTGATGACCTCGAAAGTTAAGTCGCATAGTGCTCAGAGCCATTTGACAGCACACACATCCATGCCCGAGGCAGGATTCAAACCTGCGACCGTAGCAGCAACGCGGTTCCGGACCGGTCACAGCGGCCGGCTAGGAGTGTCTTAGTAGTAAACGTTAAATGTATCAGAGCTTCATGTTTGATGCGACAGTTTTTTCACGTATTTCAGTATTTATGACATCATATCTCCTGAACCGCGGTAGGTAAGTGGTTCTTACCCATGGAGGCGTTGTTTTAATTTAGCTTGCAACGAAAGAAGTAAATTTTATAAACAAGGCAGACCAAGACACCACTCACCAAGTGTGTCGAAAACAGTCTCCCAATCTCTTGGAAGTAGGTTAACGCGAACTAACTTCACGCACGGACTTCTCCAGTTTTTTTCCGCAATAGACAACGTAGAGATGAGAACGTCCTAGCTATAAATAGAGACCACTGCCAGAGAGATGACTCGATACATCTTGAGACTGTTTAAAAGTATTAATCCCGTAAGAAACACTACTTTGAAAATAAGACAATAGCAAAAATACCGTACACAACTAATGAGCTGTGTAACTAAGAGAGTATCTCACATTGCTTTCATCGAAGAGATTGCTTCTTTGCCTTCCTGTAAACTGTGTATGGTGTGTCAAATTTGTAGTGTGAATCACAGTAGTAAGTGAGCGTGCAGTGTAGTGATACGTATGTGTAGTTGTGTACGACTTGTTGTGGATGAGTACGGAATCTCCTCCTTTCAAAACACAGTTACACGGCCGTCAGCTCAACGCCCTCGAGAGACAAACGGGTCTCCAGCAGCAGCAGCCTTACCACGTGACCTCGGTAGGCACTACAGAATCCACAGTACTGGGGTGTAAGGCGATCACCATGAGCTGTGCATTTCTACCTGCCCTGTCTACCCTGGGATAATTCTAGTAAGCCAGGAGTACTCGAACTACTTACCTCTGAGTCTAGACAGGCGTCTTTCTACCTCATTTTGAGACACAGGTTCCTGAAGTAATTGTAACTGTTAAAATTCAGCTTAATTTATGGAGAGGCTTTTCTCTGTATTCTCTGAACTCACAGTGTTTCGTACATCAATTCAAAAATGAATAACAGGACAACGTACGAACTGTGGCTCATATTGCACACAGACGAGGCATCGCAATATAGTTGTAACGATTACATTGTTGGCTACAGAAATCAACGCCAATCTATCTTTTTGCATTAGGTCACGGAAGCGTTGTAAAAGGAAACAGAAAAGACTGGAAAATAACCACTAAAAACTAAAATACAATAGAAAGCAGTACGAGGCCGATAACCGAATAAAACACAATTTTTAATCGATATAATCAAAACATTTTTAAATAAATGTCTCCACGTCTTGTTGTCGTCCAGGATACACGTACTACCCATGTAATTAATAATCAACGTTGGTTTTTATTACTGATTTAACGCTGGAACTTAACTTTTTTTTTTTCATTTTGTGACACTGGCAATATGTTTTTCACGTCCCATCATTCCTAGTTTTGTCTCAGGATCATCAAACCCAGTTACAGCTGTTGTGAAATTTAATCTCTCGGCTGAAGCATGCTGTACTGTTGGTTACGAGTAAAGTTTCTAGTAAGTTTTTAGGACATAGTGGATCAGTACGGAGAGTTGAATTCGGCATGGAATGAAATTAAATGTTTAGTCGGAACTGGTAGCAGAATGGGCTTCCCAACCTCTTTCAGACACCGTCGTGCTTTATGTACGCTTTCGGTGAGTACGAAAACTGGCTCCGGAAGTTATGGAGGGTGTCTGCGATGAAGAGCGCTCACGAATCGTCCTGGGACGTCCTCCATCGCTCCTAACGACGATGCGGATATCGACTCCTCTATGTTTCAAGCGTACCTCTTCACCGAAGCTGCACTACTATCCCCGTGTTTTGTCTTGATGTTCGTTATAGATGCGATGCACCAAATGATGCAGGTGGTTGAAAGCTGAACGGCGCTCCTCTGCACTATGCCAGCAATCCGTACTCAGTTTAACGGCGGCGCGTGATTCCTGCTGCAATCCGACACTGCAGAGGAAATCCTACAAACAGCCAGGATCAAAATCTCTACGCACGCGGCGCCACTATCAGCTTTGAACACGCCACCGAATACGTGCACAGGCCTGATCGACATCGTCGTACAGTATAATAGGTATGCCTTTTAATCACGCGAGTTGTTGAATTTGTTGTTATTGTTGTCTTCATTCCTAAAATTGATTTATCCAGGTAAACACTAACATATCTATTGCAAGTCTCTTCATGTCAGCATAACTACAGTAACGTTCACCTGTTTGAACCTGCTTACTGTAGTCAAGATTTTTTACCCCCCACCCCCCTCTTCCGCGCATCCATCCCTCACCAAATTTATACCTTAATGCCTCAGAACGTATCCTATCACCGATACCTCCTTTTCCTCAGATTCTGAAATTAATTTCTTTTCTCCTCAATTCGACATCTTCATTAGTTATCCATTCTACCTATCTAACCATCAACATTGTTCTGTAACACAGCATTTGAAAAGCCTGACATAAATTTCATTTCACCTCAGTTCGACTAATTCATTAGTTATCTGACATTTAAAACGCTTCTATTCTCTCCTTGTCTGAACTGTTTCTAATCTATGATTCACTTCTGTTTAAGGCCACACTCTTCTGAAAAATCTGGCTAACACTTTAATTTATAATTTATAATTATATCGTTTTCACAAACAAAGCCGATCACCATCATCTTTATTACCTAAATAGCAAAACTCATTTACTACTGTACTGTCTCATTTCGTAATCTATCTGCAACAGCATCACCTAATTTGATTCGACTGCATTTTATCACCCTTGTTTTAGTTTTGTTAATATTCATCTTATAATCTCATTTCAGAACATTACCTATTACTTGTCAACTAGCATCGAAAATCCCTTGTCATCTCTGACAGAATTCCATCGGAAAACGTCAAAGTTCTTTTTTAAAACCTGAACCTTTATTTCCTTTCCAAATTTCTCCCTGGTTTCGCTTATCGCTTAAGCAAAGTTCAGGCTGGATGACATCGGGGATAGGCTACAACAATGAGCTACTGTTTCCCTTTCATTCTTATCGACTCTTAAACACAGTCTGGTGCCTGTACAAGTTGTAGATAATCTTCCTGCTCACCGTCTTTTATCAGAATTTCAAAGAATATATTCCAATCAACATTTTCAAAAAAATTTCTCTAAATATACAAATGCTATACACGTAGATATGGCTGTCTTCAGTCTATATGGTTCCTACATTTCTCCAGAATCCGAAATGTTATTGACTTTGTATTTTAGACGTTTGTAGATATTAATATGGGAGACTGCCGATATCGTTTCGTCCCACGAGTCTTTCTTCAGCGCAGTTGAAGCTCTGTCTTTAACGATCTCGATACAGACAGCGTTATACTCTAAACCCCTTGTCGTATTGATAAATGTCCATTGGGCCTCTACATGAACGTTACAAGTACGCATGTCGCTGCTTGTATCATGACGTAAAATATTCTACTGCTGCTTTCTGGGAAATACGTTATCCTATGCCCAGATTCAGTCCCGAGTTCGTCAAATTAAGACCATTTCAAGATCAGTTTATAGTAGTTTCTTAAAATTTCTCTTAAGACTAAAGTTTTGTCAGGTATTACATCCAAAACCGCACGGTTTAAACAGGTCAGAAGTATATAAATTAAACAGAAACCGAGCTATAATTACGGAAAATGTACTGTACAGCACGTCTGAAGAAGTCTGAAGCATACAATCTCTTATTACTACCTAATAAATTTTCGCGGTATTAGAACCGGAATTGAATAGTAGCAGTTTTTCTAAGGCTTGCTGTGAATTAGATCGTTTCTTTTTGTTACTCAACAACATTCGAATTTCGTACCGAACGTTACAAGGGCGTCTGTAGCGATGAAACTCCGCAAATGGACGATTACGATGAGGGTGGGACGCTTCATTTCATTTTGCACGAACTGCTTAAAATGTGTTTGTTCCAGCGTAGAATACCGTTAAGTGATTGCAAAATTTTGCAAAAAACGGTACGGAGTTTATTTATGGTTGCCAGTAAGAGTTTATTAACTTGTAGCATGTTATCGTTAAAGAATTTTATACATCTATTTTGTGGATCAAATAAATTTGTAACGATACCACTGCGCTCAAGTAATTAATGATATATACGTCATTTTAAACGCTTATTTCCTTGATGCATGAAAGCACGATTCTGAAAACCACTCGTAATGTGTTTCATGTAAACTCATCTTACATATTTCAAAGAATAGCAAGGGCAGGGTATTACAGTTCGTAGTGAAATCGTTTTAGTAAACGTTAAATCACTCGCGAGCAGCTGATTCCTACCTAGTGGCATTTCATCGTTGAAGACTAAAACTGCCTCTGACAATTATTTGTAATCTAGAACGACGCTAAACAGAGCATCCGAAGAGGTGGAGCAGTATTTGGAGCAGTAGAGTTCGTATTTGGGAGTACTGTGACTGAAATCGGCAACTTATCATTTTCATTTAGATTTCACATAGCTGCGCGAAACAAATGAGAGTTTCCTATAACGTGGTGTGACCAGACCGAATCAGTCTCACACGCTAATCTCGTATAAGCCCGACAATGACGGGTCGTTAATTACCGTTTTACCGTCGGCTATAGTCGCACGATGTGGCCTTAACGTGGTACGGAGTCGTCCATGCGAGCGAGCTCCACTGTATACGGAAATACTGTACTGGGAAGCGAACCGCCGCGCTACGTGAACGAGGTCAGATGTGACGAAATGAAGTACATATTTCACAACCTTCTTTTGGATCCAGATTTTGAACCAGCACCGGCTAAGTTCTGTGCGCTTGCGTATTTCTGTTGATTCCAGTCTTTTAACTTACAAATCATTTTATAGTATTACGTTTCACATGAAATACAGGAATAATTTTAAGTGGCTAAGACGAACACATATTATTACACTCTGAAAAGGAACATCTAGCTACGTTCAACAACAAAAAATGTTTATCCATGTTGTGTAAGTCAGTATTTCCTCTCCCTTACTGTTTGTATTCAACTTTATCTCGCCTCTCGCAGTTACATTCATTCTGCTGTTTGATTACATACAAAAACTTGACATTCAGTTCGTAAGACATATGATGAGGATTCGCTTTGTCTCATTCTCCTAATTTGTTGGGATATTTAAGTGAAAATAGCTAATTTACTTAATAGCTTGCCTCGCTCTCGGGAGCCAGGACTGAGAGATCTAAATAATCGGGAAACAATTTTCTGAACTACAAGCTTGTCTGCTAATTGCTGAAAACGAATGTGATACACATACGAAAACACATTTTTTACTGAAATACAAATTACACTAAGTCACTGTCTAGTATGCATTATATTATCGTATGTTGTTGTTGCTGTTGTGGCCTTCAGTCCTGAGACTGGTTTGATACAGCTCTCCATGCTACTCTATCCTGTGCAAGCTTCTTCATCTCCCAGTACCTCTTGCAACCTACATCCTTCTGAATCTGCTTAGTGTATTCATCTCTTGGTCTCCCCCTACGATTTTTACCCTCCACGCTGCCCTCCAATACTAAATTGGTGATCCCTTGATGCCTCAGAACATGTCCTACCAACCGATCCCTTCTTCTGGTCAAGTTGTGCCACAAACTCCTCCCCAATCCTATTCAGTACCTCCTCATTAGTTATGTGATCTACCCATCTAATCTTCAGCATTCTTCTGTAGCACCACATTTCGAAAGCTTCTATTCTCTTCTTGTTCAAACTATTTACCGTCCATGTTTCACTTCCATACATGGCTACACTCCATACAAATACTTTCAGAAATGACTTCCTGACACTTAAATCTATACTCGATGTTAACAAATTTCTCTTCTTCAGAAACGCTTTCCTCGCCATTGCCAGTCTACATTTTATATCCTCTCTACTTCCACCATCATCAGTTATTTTGCTCCCCAAATAGCAAAACTCCTTTACTACTTTAAGTGTCTCATTTCCTAATCTAATACCCTCAACATCACCCGACTTAATTCGACTACATTCCATTATCCTCGTTTTGCTTTTGTTGATGTTCATCTTCTATCCTCCCTTCAAGACACCATCCATTCCGTTCAACTGCTCTTCCAAGTCCTTTGCTGTCTCTGACAGAATTACAATGTCATCGGCGAACCTCAAAGTTTTTATTTCTTCTCCATGGATTTTAATACCTACTCCGAATTTTTGTTTTGTTTCCTTTACTGCTTGCTCAATATACAGATTGAATAACATCGGGGAGAGGCTACAACCCTGTCTTACTCCCTTCCCAACCACTGCTTCCCTTTCATGTCCCTCGACTCTTATAACTGCCATCTGGTTTCTGTACAAATTGTAAATAGCCTTTCGCTCCCTGTATTTTACCCCTGCCACCTTTAGAATTTGAAAGAGAGTATTCCAGTCAACATCGTCAAAAGCTTTCTCTAAGTCAACAAATGCTAGAAACGTAGGTTTGCCTTTCCTTAATCTATTTTCTAAGATAAGTCGTAAGGTCAGTATTGCCTCACGTGTTCCAGTATTTCTACGGAATCCAAACTGATCTTCCCCGAGGTCGGCTTCTACTAGTTTTTCCATTCGTCTGTAAATAATTCGTGTTAGTATTTTGCAGCTGTGGCTTATTAAACTGATTGTTCGGTAATTCTCACATCTGTCAACACCTGCTTTCTTTGGGATTGGAGTTACTATATTCTTCTTGAAGTCTGAGGCTATATCGCCTGTTTCATACATCTTGCTCACCAGATGGTAGAGTTTTGTCAGGACTGGCTCTCCCAAGGCCGTCAGTAGTTCCAATGGAATGTTGTCTACTCCGGGGGCCTTGTTTCGACTCAGGTCTTTCAGTGCTCTGTCAAACTCTTCACGCAGTGTCGTATCTCCCATTTCATCTTCATCTACATCCTCTTCCATTTCCATGATATTGTCCTCAAGTACATCGCCCTTGTATAGACCCTCTATATACTCCTTCCACCTTTCTGCTTTCCCTTCTTTGCTTAGAACTGGGTTTCCATCTGAGCACTTGATGTTCATACAAGTGGTTCTCTTCTCTCCAAAGGTCTCTTTAATTTTCCTGTAGGCAGTATCTATCTTACCCCTAGTGAGACAAGCCTCTACATCCTTACATTTGTCCTCTAGCCATCCCTGCTTAGCCATTTTGCACTTCCTGTCGATCTCATTTTTGAGACGTTTGTATTCCTTTTTGCCTGCTTCATTTACTGCATTTTTATATTTTCTCCTTTCATCAATTAAATTCAATATTTCTTCTGTTACCCAAGAATTTCTACTAGCCCTCGTCTTTTTACCTACTTGATCCTCTGCTGCCTTCACTACTTCATCCCTCAAAGCTACCCATTCTTCTTCTACTGTATTTCTTTCCCCCACTGCTGTCAATTGTTCCCTTATGCTCTCCCTGAAACTCTGTACAACCTCTGGTTCCTTCAGTTTATCCAGGTCCCATCTCCTTAAATTCCCACCTTGTTGCAGTTTCTTCAGTTTTAATCGACAGGTCATAACCTATAGATTGTGGTCAGAGTCCACATCTGCCCCTGGAAATGTCTTACAATTTAAAACCTGATTCCTAAATCTCTGTCTTACCATTATATAATCTATCTGATACCTTTCAGTATCTCCAGGGTTCTTCCATGTATACAACCTTCTATCATGATTCTTAAACCAAGTGTTAGCTATGATTAAGTTGTGCTCTGTGCAAAATTCTATCAGGCGGCTTCCTCTTTCATTACTTAGCCCCAATCCATATTCACCTACTGCGTTTCCTTCTCTTCCTTTTCCTACACTCGAATTCCAGTCACCCATGGCTATTAAATTTTCGTCTCCCTTCACTATCTGAATAATTTCTTTTCTTTCATCATACATTTCTTCAATTTCTTCGTCATCTGCAGAGCTAGTTGGCATATAAACTTGTACTACTGTAGTAGGTGTGGGCTTCGTATCTATCTTGGCCACAGTAATGCGTTCATTAAGCTGTTTGTAGTAGCTTACCCGCGTTCCTATTTTCCTATTCATTATTAAACCTACTCCGGCATTACCCCTATTTGACTTTGTGTTTATAACCCTGTAGTCACCTGACCAGAAGTCTTGTTCCTCCTGCCACCGAACTTCACTAATTCCCACTATATCTAACTTCAACCTATCCATTTCCCTTTTTAAATTTTCTAACCTACCTGCCCGATTAAGGGACCTGACATTCCACGCTCCGATCCGTAGAACGCCAGTTTTCTTTCTCCTGATAACGACATCATCTTGAGTAGTCCCCGCCTGGAGATCCGAATGGGGGACTATTTTACCTCCGGAATATTTTACGCAAGAGGACACCATCATCATTTAATCATACAGTAAAGCTGCATGCCCTCGGGAAAAATTTCGGCCGTAGTTTCCTCTTGCTTTCAGCCGTTCGCAGTACCAGCACAGCAAGGCCGTTTTGGTTATTGTTACAAGGCCAGATCAGTCAATCATCCAGACTGTTGCCCCTGCAACTACTGAAAAGGCTGCTGCCCCTCTTCAGGAGCCACATGTTTGTCTGGCCTCTCAACAGATACCCCTCCGTTGTGGTTGCACCTACGGTACGGCTATCTGTATCGCTGAGGCACGCAAACCTCCCCACCAACGGCAAGGTCCATGGTTCATATTATCGTATTGCGCACACAAATACATATGTACACGTGCGCTAGACAATCATATTATGCTCTGTATGACACTGCCGGAGTAAAAAGAAAAAAACTTCCGGTCAAGATATTAGGAACATTCAATGCAGGCTTAGTAATTGGGTACTTCTCAACACTACTCCCAGCTCATAGAGCTATGACGGAAAACGAACGAGCTGTAAAACGGAACTGAATAGGAAATGTAATGAAAATGATAACAAAAAACCAAGGTGACAGTTGTCCTCCGGATACACTGCTGTGCATGCATCGACTTTACTCCTCTTTACACACTAACATTTGCACACAATAGCGCTCTTATTCTATGTCTGAGACATTTTGTTTCAGAAGCAAGTTAAAAATAAATTCCATCTCTCGATTCTCCTCTATATTTTCGGGTGGTTCCTCTTGGTTTTAAAATAAATGTTAGAAATGAATTTTCTGTTCCTGTTGGGAACGCAATTTAGTTGGATCCGGCATCTCAAACTGCCTGCCTTGTCCAGTGGGCAGTATGAAAGCAGAAACAGAACACAAATACGCAGAAAATGAGCAAATCGCGAGAAAATGTGCAAGAAGACTTCTTCAGTGCTCAATATTATTCGTTCACTAAATGTCAAGGAATTGTAAAAATTACGGTTTGATTAACAGACCGGCCAGAGCAGCCAGATTAATATGATTATTACTGCTCCAGCATCGGGCAAAGAATGTGTTCAGCATCGCAAGATTTAGGAATTTGCTTGTGCTGGTAAAATATGTTAAAATGTGTGGGTTCAACTACACGTGTGGTCATTTACGCACAACGAGTTGGTAGCATTAATTACATTGTGAAAAATTTAACCTTAAATTCGAGGTTTAAGAGTTACCAACTTTACGTAGTTGACTGCAGCAGTCGGCTCTAGAACGAGGAAACCAAAAATCCTCATGGTGAGCGCCTCATCGAGCCTGTTTATTTCTCCAGTTACTTTTATAGCCGTATAGCTGCTTCTCTTTCCTCCAATGTTATGGAGATGAAAACTTGTCTGTAAACATGTGTTATTGATTCTATTGATGGAGAAGATTTTTTGTAGGAATTTTTCAAGGTAAACAAAGCATACACAAAAATGAGATGTTTGTTCGTCAAAACTATTAACTGAAGGAAACTAATAACATTCATGGTTAGTCTTAATTTTTTCTTTTGGTTTTCACTGTATCACAAATAACGCAGTTGGTACGAATGTCTGTAATTGTTGTAATGAGAGAACTTTGTAATTGTTAGGGTCTTCTTATGTTGCAGAATCTCTTTTGAAAATAATCAGTGTTTAATTTTTCAAGAACGACTTTATTTAAAGTAAAACCCTTCTCCATTATTCTTGGTATGGTTTTGAATATTTTGTTGTGTGTGCATTTCACCTTACGCCACAAGGAGTCAGAGGTATTTTTTTGACAAGGATAAACAAACTTTGTAGTGAGTAGATCATTTTTAATTTACAGTGAACAGTGTAGGTAAAATTAAACAGTTATTTTCTACCGAGTTGAAGAGTATTTTATTTCGTGGATATTTCAAGACAAACTTTGCAACATCATGTTGCGGAACTTTCATAACGTACCTCAGTAATGAGTTACAGTTAAGTAGTTTTCAGTAAGTACACAATTAGTTACTTTCGGGATTTAATTAAATTACTTTGCATTGCTTCAAATTCAGTAGTTCACTATGTTTAAAGTTTTATTTCACGACACTGTTCACATGCGCAACCAGGGCCGACCGGAAGTCAGTATTGCTCAGCAGTTGAATACGATATCTGAAGCACGCGTTACAAAAAGGAGGACGTTTCTGAAAAAAGAATATTCAGTATTTTCATTTATAGATAATTTTTATAGAAAGTTTACACAATAATTAGTCTCAACCGGCTGCAGGTTGCTTACGTTGCGCAATGGTAGAGAGACGCACACAGGATAGACTAGCACGGAGAGCTGCATCAAACCAGACTTCGGACTGAAGACGACAACAACAACGACAACAACTTTCAAACCAGTCACACTTGTATGTTGATGGTGTTGGGACAGCAACGAGCCACAAATTTACTTTCAGTTCCCACGCTTTCCTTATAACGTGGTGTGTTTTTTTTTTCAGATTAATTGTCGTGAGATCTCACGACAATTAATCTGTAAAAAAACACACCACATGTTACAATGAAAGCGTGTAAACCGTCTGAAGATGAATCACAACGATTCGAAACCGGTAACGGTACCCTTTGAATAAAGGAACTGAAAGTAAATTTGTGGCTGGTTGCTGTCCCAACACCATCAACATTTGTCTTCAAATAACAGCCACGGTCTCCAACCATGTCACCATATGACAAAAGTACACTTGTATGTTATTACACCCGCGTGGAGTCTTGTGAGCTCCGCGACCGTTAATGATAACTCATGATAGTTGGTGAATGATGCAGCCGGCCACAAATACTTTTTAAGCTTTTTATTTTATTGCCATATCTGGTTTCGGGCTACCATGCCCATCTTCAAATGGGTAATATTTTCGTTACGCAGACGTTTTTACCAACAAGATGTCGTCTACTCCTCAATATATTCCCGTAGATGGATAATTTGCTATGTTGTGATACACGTGGTCTTCTAGATCGATGCATATGTTGTTGAATTCCAAACACCACATATTTATTTATTTGTTGTTCCGTGGGACCAAATTAAGGAGAAGTCTCCATGGTCATGGAACGAGTCAATACATGAAATTATAACACGATAGTTATAGACATAGATAAATTTTTGGGCTCACCTCATTATGTTCTTAAAATTATTTTTGAGCATCACATCATGCTATACACTTGATATTTTTGTGTACAATGCAATGCAGTGATAATCTTTGCATTGAATTTTAATAAAAAAGATCGAGTGTATAGCACGTGTGTGATGATCAACACAGAATGTAAGAATATTATGAACAGTGCCACAGTAATTTATTTACATTGTATGTGCTGTGTGGAATTCAACAGCATATACATCGAGCTAGAAAAACCACATGGACCACAACAAAACAAATCGCCCATCCACTGGAATTTTTTGTGGAGCAGATGACATGTTGTTGGTCGAAGCATCTGTGTAACGAAAAATATTAGCCATCTGAAGATGTGCACGATAGCCCGAAACCGGTTATGCCATAAAAATAAATAATTTAAAAAGTATTTGTAGCTGGTAGCGTCATTCACCAGCACTCGTATCTCTCTGAAACGCCGATACACGACGCCGGCAGTTCCCACCACGTAAGGAACGCGACGATGGGCTGTGCCTCTTTAAGGCGCCGCCGGTGCGGCAGTCGTGTGCGTTGCCGACGACGAGGCTGCTCGCTTCAACACCCCCTCCTCCTCCACCTTCCCCTCGTCATCCCCCCCACCTCTGCCGTCACTTGTGACTGCCGAGTGACTAGGTGCATTTCTTGCGACGCCCTAACTGCGGCGATCGCTGCGGAGTTTATCCGCGACTCGCGAGGCTGTCGCGCGGGAATATTAGATAAAGCGTAAGAACAGCGCAGTATTGTTTCGCCGTAAATACATCCTTTAGCGGAGCAGCGGGCCGCAGCCGTGGAGTGACACTCGGGGATCTCCCGCGGCCCGCGGGGATTACGGCCGACTCCCCGCGACCTTCATTAGAACCATCCGGCAGCTGCGGCGGGGCCCCTCGGTTTTAAACGATGACGCAAACAGAATAGGCGAGCCCTCCAGCGGGCGCTCGCGACCCAGGGACTCCGCTTCGATCCCGCTCGGGGGCGCCCTGGAGGACTCCCCATTGTGGCGCGGCCGTTTTCGCGGACCCCGCAAGAGGTGCTCTCGCTTCTCGGATGCCTTTTCTGCACGCTACGAAACAGTTCCAGACCGTGGCAATCTTAACGAGATGCGTAATTCCTTTGTGCTGCTAAACTTCGCAATTACAGTTCTCACCGAAGCGGCGACAACATTTCATAGCCCACTAGTAAGGACAATGTAACTAAGAGTTGGAAACCGTCTATTTAAAAGTTTTCTTCCATTCAAATCCTATCATACGAGATTAATTTGCGATTACTGTCTCTATACTTCTAGAGCACGTTGCTACGGAGCAGACGCAACATGCGAACCAGGAGATTGATCCCACGGTTTTTACCAGCTGTCACTAATAACATATGCGCTCCGAAGATAAGGTTTCGCTCACCCCACCTTATTCATAACGACATTCAACCCCTCGAAAATCTACACTACAGGCCATTAAAATTGCTACACCACGAAGATGACGTGCTACAGACGCGAAATTTAACCGACAGGAAGATATGCAAATGATTAGCTTTTCAGAGCATTCACACAAGGTTGGCGCCGGTGGCGACACCTACAACGTGCTGACGTGAGGAAAGTTTCCAACCGATTTCTCATACACAAACAGCAGTTGACCGCCGTTGCCTGGTGAAACGTTGTTGTGATGCCTCGTGTAAGGAGGAGAAATGCGTACCACCACGTTTCCGAATTTGATAAAGGTCGGTTTCTAGCCTATCGCGATTGCGGTTTAACGTATCGCGACATTGCTGGTCGCGTTGGTCGAAATCCAATGACTGTTAGCAGAATATGGAATCGGTGGATTCAGGAGGGTAATACGGAACGCCGTGCTGGATCCCAACGGCTTCGTATCACTAGCAGTCGAGATGACAGGCATCTTATCCGCATGGCTGTAACGGATCGTGCAGCCACGTCTCGATTCCCGAGTCAACAGATGAGGACGTTTGCAAGACAACAACCATGTGCACGAACAGTTCGACAAAGTTTGCAGCAGCATGGACTATCAGCTTGGAGATCATGGCTGCGGTTACCCTTGACGCTGCATCACAGACGGAAGCGCCTGCGATGGTGTACTGAACGACGAACCTGGGTGAATCCAGGTTCTGTTTACAGCATCATGATGGTCGCATCCGTGTTTGGTGACATCGCGGTGAACGCATAGTGGAAGCGTGTATTCGTCATCGCCATACTGGCGTATCACCCGGCGTGATTGTATGGGATGCCATTGGTCACACGTTTCGGTCACCTCTTGTTCGCATTGACGACACTTTGAACAGTGGACGTTACATTTCAGATGTGTTTCGACCCGTGGCTCTACCCTTCATTCGATCCCTCCGAAACCCTACATTTCAGCAGGATAATGCACGACCACATGTTGCAGGTCCGTAGGGACTTTCTGGATACAGAGAATGTTCGACTGCTGCCCTGACCAGCACATTCTCCACATCTCTCACCAATTCAAAACGTCTGGTCGATGGTGGCCGAGCAACTGGCTCGTCACAATACGCCAGTCACTACTCTTGATGAACTGTGGTATCGTGTTGAAGCTGCAAGGGCAGATATACCTGTACACGCCATCCAAGGTCTGTTTGACTCAATGCCCTGGCGTATGAAGGTCGTTATTACGGCCAGAGGTGGTTGTTCTGGGTACTGATTTCTCAGGATCTATGTACCCAAATTGCGTGAAAATTTAATCACACGTCAGTTCTAGTATAATATAGTTGTCCAATGAATACCCGTTTTCATCTGCATTTATTCTTGGTGTAGCAATTTTAATGGCCAGTAGTGTAGTTGCTCAACAAGTCGGCCAATTTCCGCTGACAAAATGCGGAATTTGTTGTGGGACATCGTGAAATATTCCTGCTTCGACTCCTATAGCTCCATGAAGTTTCGATAGGTGTCACCGCTATACGTTGCCTTCAAAATGGCGTCTGTAGTGAAGGTTTGTTCCCAACAGAGAGCTGCCATTGAGTTTCTTTTGGCGGAAAACCAGTATATCGCAGATACATAGGGGCGCTTAGAGAATGTCTACGGAGATCTGGCAGTGAACAAAAGCACGGTGAGTCGTTGGGCGAGACGTCTGTCATCTTTGCAACAAGGTAGTGTAACCTGTCCGATCTCCGCGTGCCGGCACTCCTGCTGACACTCTCACACGACCGACGGATCACAATCAAACGCCTCTCTATTCAACTGAACATCTCTTTTGGTATTGCTGACACACTTGTCCACGAGTTGCGATAGTCAATGGAGTGTACTCGCTGGGCTCTTCACCCCCTAACAGAAGATCATTGACAGTAATGAAGGGGCATCTGTGCTGAATTGCTTTCGCGTTACGAGGCTGATTGTGACAATGTTTTGACGAAAATCGTCTCAGGCGATGAAACTTGAATTCGTCACTTCGAACCGGAAACGAAGCGGCAATCCATGGAATGGTGCGACGCTACCTCTCCTCTGCAGTAAAAGGTCAAAGCTGCACCCTCAGGCGGCAAAGGCATGGCAGCGGAACCGCGCTGCTGCTGTGGTCGCAGGTTCGAATCCTGCCTCGGGCATGGATGTGTGTGATGTCGTTAGGTTAGTTCGATTTAAGCAGTTCTAAGTCTAGGGGACTGATGACCTCAGATGTTAAGTCCCACAGTGCTTAGAACCATTTGCATGGTCGCAGTCGTCTGGGACTCCGAGGGAGATTATTCTGTTCGATGTCCGGCCTCATGATGCACCGATCAACTCTGAAATGTATGTTGCTACCCTCAGGAAACTGAAGAAGCTACTTCAGCGTGTTGGTCTCCTCAAAAGTACAAACAAACTTCTCCTTCTCCATGAAAAGGCAAGGCCTGGCACAAGTTTGCGCACTCGGGAGGAGCTTACAATACTTCTTTCGATTGTTCTGCCTCTCTCACCGTACACCCCAAATCTCGCACCTTCCGACTTCCATCTGTTTCGCCCAATGAAAGATTGTCGTGTCCTGACATTGAGAAAAGGGGGTTACTGGTCAGTATGCGCTCCCAAGCGGTACTGAGCCGAAGACAGAAGGACGGTTCACAGTGAAGGCATTTGATTGGTTTCTTCTATTTGAGGCAGCACTGGTACAGGGATTTACTAGAAATGCACGTGGTGAGACTTGGTAGGGAACTCCTTGTGGAGACTCTTGGACAAACAGGGTTTTGAAATAGTTGTTTATTTCAGACAGGACTAACTAATACACTGGAGGCTAGTTCTAGGGCTAGAAAAAGCATGAATAGCACTGTTGCAACAGAAACCAGTGCTCAAATCCCAGAAGTGGATGCTAACCACTGTAGCAATCGCTGGCAGCATATGAAGGTAACAACTCAGTTGCAAAATAAAACATACTGAATGTGACACTGTTCACTGAGGCACTCCAAGTGAGAGAGAGCAGATATACCAGGAGCTGAACCGGCGCGGATTCGGCGCCCAGATCGTCTGACTGAGAACTCCGCAAAAATGCGGAATCTAAGGTTTTTAAAGAGTCGCGTGGGGGCATTGTTTTTCCCACTTAAAGCCATCCAGCCAATCCCGTAGGTCTCTTGCAGGTGCCTGCCAATCACCGTTTAGTTAGGTCCCCTCTACAGCTCCTAAGGTGGGGATGTTAATGCAGTTGCACTAACTAAGTCCGTATTTGGTATCAACAGAGTTCAGCTGAAAGCTAAACGTAACTGTTCTGCCAAATAAGGCTTGCAACATTATTGTTATACGTCATTTAGCCCCGCCCCTGGGGCTCCCCGGAGTAGGGACTACTAGGTCAACAGTTTTTGGCGTTTTCGCTCACTTTCTAACCCTTGTGAGCATATTGAGGTTGCTGTTCTCAGGGCTGGTATCAAGCTGGCTTTATACTCTAGTACGTGCCTGTTGGTTACAAAGTTCTACATTGGCAACCTACCACAGCGTCTAGACTTCATATGAAGCTACATGTTAATTCCCTGAAGAGTAACTAGCGCCCTGGGACCGCGTCTGGGGGCGTCTGCATTTTTGCGAGGCTCTCCCCTTACGGTTTACTTTATGTAACAATATCTCTCCTAGCTTCGTCTGCCCTCAGCATCGTCTCTGCTTCCGCGCCTTGGAGCGCCTGTCCTCCTTTCTCACAGCCTCTAGATAACATTATAGTAGCGAGGAATAATCAATATATTACAAGATGCACTCCGCGGGAAGCAGTACATGAGCGATGGGGAAGTTATTGACGCTGCACGTCGTTGGCTCCAGCGTTGACCAGTAGAGTGGTACCAGGAGGGGATACAGGCGTAAGGCCGTAGCGTTGATCGGGGATTATGATGAACAAGTGGGCTTCAAAGTGAAAAGAGTGCGGAATTACAGGTTGTACTGCAATCCTGCTTACAAGTAGCCTGCTTTCAGGAAAAACACGTGTTATATTACTTATTGCCGGCCGAAGTGGCGAGCGGTTCTAGGCGCTACAGTCTCGAACCTGGCGACCGCGCCGGCCGCGGTGGCCGTGCGGTTCTAGGCGCTGCAGTCCGGAACCGCGGGACTGCTACGGTCGCAGGTTCGACTCCTGCCTCGGGCATGGATGTGTGTGATGTCTTTAGGTTAGTTAGGTTTAAGTAGTTCTAAGTTATAGGGGACTGATGACCTAAGATGTTAAGTCCCATAGTGCTCAAAGCCATTTGAACCATTTTGAACCTGGTGACCGCTACGGTAGCAGGTTCGAATCCTGCTTCGGGCATGGATGTGTGTGATGTCCTTAGGTTAGTTAGGTTTAAGTAGTTCTGAGTTCTAGGGGACTGATGACCTCAGAAGTTTATAAGCAACTAGTTAGTGTTGTTCAGAGATGAATGACAGTGATCAAAATGCCATAATCATCTTGTGTGTTGATGGACCAACTACTTATGTGCCCTGCAAGCCATCACGGTGTTTCGTGAAAAAGGTACAGTGAGGGAGGGGGGCAGGTGAAGAACAACTGTCGGTAAAAAGAGAAAAAAAGAAAAAAAATACGGTTTTGGGCCATTTCACGAAATGTTCATGGGAAGACGGAATACGTTGCTTAAATAGTCTCTGAAAAATCATGAACAGTTTTTTTCAGAGAGTACCACCAGTCACGATTCTTTGTTGAAGTGGTTAAATTATACAATAGTGCAACATATGCACCACCGTATGCATTGTCGGTAGGCTGGCAGCACGATGATCACAAATTTTCTGCGAGTACAGGTTCTCTATATTTACGCAACAGTGTTTCGCTGGAACTACGTCTAAATATTCCAATTTCTGTTCCACTTTCGTACCTGCTATCGACCTGTTATCGTCCTCGTAGCACATATATGAAAATAAAAATGTGCGTATGACAAGTCTCTGAATTCGTTTGACGTCTGTTGCAACGTTTACTTGATAGTGACTCCAGACACTGGAACAATACTCGGCTGCGAAAGCGTCTTGTATGCGATTTGCTCTGCAGATGTATTACACTTTCCCTGAACGCTTTCAACAAATCCGCCTTCTTTAATAATGAGTTTATGTAATTGTCCCATATCCTAACCTTCTTATTATTAGCCCTGAATTCTAATAACATCTGACGAGCTTTAGATGTTCACCACTAATTTCGTAATCACTTAATATCTGTATATCCCGTTGTTTATGCTGTATCTTAGATTTATCCATACTTGATGAGAGATGCCATTCATTACGCCAAGTGAAAATTTGCTTTGGGCACTGTACCGTTTTTAGCGAGATTAGTGCTACAGTGTTGGAGGAAACACATGCTTAATAATGTATGTAAGAAATGGGTCGCTTACACTGCTTCGCAAAGAAGTGGCATAGAACCGTCCCATCACCTTGTCTTCCGTTAACTCGACAAACAGCGCTTGCCTGACGTGATTCCATAATTGTTTACTGTGTCGTTTAAATTTGCTTCAGCAACTGAACATTTCATGAAGACGCAAAAATAAAGAAAGGAATATAACGTAATATAATAACATCGCAGCCAGATACAAAACATGGAAACGTCAGAGGGTGACACATTTCAGAAAACAACTGTCAGATTTAACTCCTTTTCTGTGCGTTGGATGAGCTCCTCACACCATTTGCTCGGTCGAATGCATCCCATTGCGCACTAGACAACTGTTTCTTCATATAAACCACATGTGTAGTTATAGGCTTCTATATAAATAATCAGAATTTCTAAAATCACTGGGGGAAGTGGCAACAAAACGTCTGTTCATGTTGGTGTATAGAATGTACGGGTCAGGCGATGTGCCATCTGACTTTCGGAAAAACTTCATCCACACAATTCCGAAGATTGCAACAGGAGAAACGTACGAAAACTATTGCTCTATCAGCTTCACAGCACATGCATCCGAGAGATGGCGATCTGTTTGGCTTGTAAAGGCACAAAAGGGGCAATTCTGCCATTGCGGTTGATAACGAAATCAAGACTGAAAAAGTATCAAGACACGTTCCTGAGATTTGTCGACCTGTAAAAAGCGTACAACAATGTAAAATGGTGGAAGACGATCGAAATTTTTAGGAAAATTGGGGTAAGCTATACGGAAAGATGAGTAACATACAATATTCACAAGAGTCAAGAGGGAAAAGTAAGAGTGGGAGATTATGAATGAATTGCTCGAATTAAAAAGGATGTAAGATAGGGAGGTAGTCTTAGCCCCTACCATTCAGTTCATGCATTGAAGAAGCAATGAAGGAAATAAAAGTTCACGAATGGAATTAAATTTCAAGATGAAAGGGTATTAGTGATAAAAATCTGCTGATTACATTGTCACTCAGTGCAAGTGAGGAAGAATTACAGGATGTGCTGAATGAAATGAACTGTCTAATGAGTACAGAATACGTATTAAGAGTAAATCGAAGAAAGACGAAAATAATGAGAAGCAGCAGAAAAGAGAATAGCGAGAAATTAACATCATGATTGATGGTCATGAAGTAGATGAAGTTAAGGAATTCTGCTACCTAGGCAGCAAAATAACCAACAATGCACGGAATAAGGAGGACATGAAAAGCATACTACCATCAGCAAAAGGGCATTCCTGGCCATGAGACGTCTGTTAGCATCGAAGACTTGACCTTAATTTGAAGAAAAAATTTATGAGAATGTACATTTGAGGCACAACATTGCATGGCAGTGAAACATTGACTGCGGGAAAACCGGAACAGAAGAGAATAGAAGCGTTGGAGATCTGGTGCTACAGAACAATGTTGCTGATCAGGTTGACTGGTTAACTAAGGAAGGAATGTTCAGAAAACATTGACAAGAACAAGGAACGGGATGGCAGGACATTTGTTAAGACATCACGGAGTGACTTCTGTCGTACTACAGGGAGCTGTAGAGGGCAAAAACCGTAGAGTAAAAATAAATAAATTAATTAAAAGTAATAAATAATCCAGATGATAGAAAACATTCACACTAGATTCGTGCAACTGGAGCCATAGTCGGCAAAAGGTCACGACTCCGATGCTGTCGTCGAGAGGCAGTTTTCACGTCTTCCAGAAGAGTCTCCTGCTTTCGGTGGAATGGTCGGGCAGAGATAATCTTTCCTCCATTCCTCACGAACGTCAATGAAATGCAAGATTTTAATACACGGTCTTTGAAACTGTACAGGGAAATTAATCGTACAGGACTAAAGTACTGTTTAATCAACGCATTGATTGGAAATATTATGAACTAACAAAGAAATCGCACAACGAGTAGGTGAGTATTGTTTTTATTTAAAACAGTTGAAGACAATACGTGGATACACAGCAAAAGAAATAAACTGAAGAGTAAGTAGGGCTTGGAGTGCTTTTGGTAAATTAAATAAAGGTTTAAAAACTAAGCTGCCGACCTGTGAATTTTCAATTTTTACTTGTGGCAGTGAAATACGAGCTTTTAGTGTTAAAACCATTCAAAACTGAGGGTTGCTAAAAGCGCCTGGAAAATGAAGACAGACTGAAGAGGAAGACGTAATAATTGCTATTTCTGTCACTATTTCATGACGTTTGTCTACAGTCTGGATTGTCTCCTGTTGTAAAGGAAATATTTGGCACCAATTATTACCTTTATTTCATTTTTCTGATATCTAATTAGTTTCTCTAGAACTAAATTAAACGGTAGTTGCACTAATACGAATTCATGTGTTCTTGTCCTTTAAGTATGTTCACAAGCGTTATTATTTTTCGATATTTATTAACAATCTATCTTACAGACTATTTTATAGGGAGGTATTAATGTTTTTAGCATATATTGAAACGTAAATTAGTTAATATGCAAAGAAAGTGTCCGATGCACGAAATAAAAGTATCGCTGGCAATCGTACCTTGTACAACAACTCAGTGCCTATCTAAGGGTGAGCTAAGGACTGATATTCCAATTAGCTACAGAAAATAACATTTATAAAAGAGTGTGACTATTACAGAAATCGCGCTGCAAGAGTATTCAAATTAGCACAACAATTCATTCAGTTCCGATCTTTAAGTGACAGAATTGGTATTACTTATTGAAAGGAAATATGAGAAAAAATGGCCACACACTGTTAATATTACTACCCTGCCAACGAAACAGACGATCAATATTTGGAAACGTTGAAGTTAAGAATATGCCATTCACGTGTTTTCTGAATTCGAGCAATTCGTTTCATTGTTAGAGCATGCTTGGACAATGTTCGATAAACCTTTTCCGTCTGTTAACAAGATAAAATATGCAAGAAATTCTGACAAAGCTATTGCTGTGAGTACAATGTATGTAAGAGACACCAAAGATAAATTCCACATTGCTAATAATGACAGCAAATCACTATATGGATAGCAAACAAGAAATTATAAAAGCTCAAATACGTCGTACGTGAGACTCAGTAACGCTTGCATTCCAAGAAATATTCTATCACGAGTTTCACAAGGACTAATAAAGTTAATGTTTGTCGAAATGAACAACGAAATACTTCGTTCGTAATACTTAAGCTGTGTTTAGGTGCGTGTTCATGAACTGTGTAAATAAAACCAGAAAAAAGATGCACATAACTGCAGACACTCTCTTGCGACTCAAAATTTCCAGATTGTATGCGTCAGTGCTGTTTTATATCGCAATAATCGTGAAAGTTGCATCATGTGGAGACGTACTGTTCTGAAGCAGTATAATGATTTCGCAGTAAGTTACTTGTAGAGTAGTATAAAAATTGGCTAAAAACATAACAGCTATAAATTTTAAAAGAATTGTACTCACAGTGTAGTACATTGCTAGTCACTACAGAAATTATGTAGTGAAACTTAACGTTTTTTGTTGTAGTTGTTGCTGCAATCTGTTTACTCTAACGGCCTACTACAGCACGGTCATCTAAGTCCGGCAAAAACAAAGAGTCTTTATAAAAATTTTAATACCGCCTTCTGAGGACAAACGCGTCTCAAAGCTGTTTTGCTGAACTGCGAAACTTTTTTGTAATGAGACTCCTAAGTGATTAGAATGCTGAGAGATTTTGACGTAAAAAAAGGAAGATAGTATGTCCACTACAGAAATGTCCGAACCAGTTAACGTCACATATCGACGAGTCTCAAGCTACAACAGTAAGATTTTTTGTAAATTCAGTATAAAAATGTAGCTAGCAAAACATTGCTTTTGCAAAGTAACTACCATCTATAAACAATAATGACACCACCTACGCACTTCGCAGGTAGAGCTACAGCAGACCATCAGTTCTCATTTTCTTGGTTTTTGGCTTCGTGATTCTATTATTATTTTTTGTCTGTGCACGCACTTGAACGCCAGTTTTCGCTACAAAGGAACGCGGACCAGAAACTGTAAAAAGTGTATTGGAAAAAAAGAATTCTGACCCACTATAGATAGTTTTCCCGTGTTCCGACTGTCAGGAACGCTTAAATCAGAAATTCACAGCGAAATGTGTTCATACAAATGGCCTTCAGTACATATATTCGCAATGCAGAAGATTCTGCGTTTCGTTTCATTCTTCTTGCAAACAGCAATGTCTCCCTTTTACCGATCTACATCTTTAAGCATGCATGTAATTGATTATGTTTTACTTTAGTGGAAATTGTTAGTAAATATATTATTATTATTATTATAACAAGTATTGGATAAGCTGTTTGTTAAAAAACATATAGAAGTTTTGGATAAATAGATAATACAATTAATTTTCCATCCCTGGTTTGCTCATTTGTGCTGCTAGCACTCAACAGTTCCGGTCTAGGCTAGTAACTCTTAGCACTTCCCTATGTAGACAACAGTATGACTAAAAACGTCCTTCAGTGTAACACGGTGATGTTCTTAAGGTTGCTTCCTGTTTCCTGATATGGATCAAATAGCTGTCTAGGTGTATAATATTCCATTCTACATATCTTTACAGCACAACTCTCCATCGACAGATTATCTGTGAACAGCGAAATCAGGAAGAAAAGAGTTGTATCTTCCTACAGGTTGGAGTTCAGATCAAATCGATATATTTGTTCGAAAGTCTTTCTAAGGTGAGCGATTTTGCTAAGCTTATAATTTAAAAAAAAAGGCATTGTTATTTAAAAGGCAGGTTTCGGCCGGTCACTGCAGTGAACTCTAGCTGCGCGGTGCACATAAAAGGGCGCATGGGTGATTCTCGCTCTCCACTGCATCCTCCAAGCGTAGTAGAGACGATTAAGACAATTTTAATTTATTTGTCACTCAGCGTTAATCTTTTTCTCAGACGTGAGAAAGAATTACGGTAAAACACCAAAAACATGCAAGGACAGAAACGCGACCAATTTAAGAACATTTTTAGAAAATATTATAAAACTTGTAGTAATCTTTAATTCGACTATGGAGCTTAAATCAGCGTATGTATTTCAGTGGCGCTTCTGATGCTTCCTGCAGTGTTTTCATCTTTGCGTTTATAACGCTCATTAGTTCAGGGTAAACTTCAATTCCTTTCGTACTTTTGTTTCTGTTTTATAACAGTACTGCCAATGGAATTTCCTAAATGCATAATGTGTGAATTTTATTTAAAAATTAAGAAGAGTATGCGATCAAGGTGGAAGGATAAATTCCAGAACAATTTGGTCGACGGCCCTTACATGGACTTTTTAGCGTATATCGTGAATTTATTAGACCGACGGGGGATACGATTATTAATTTTTCTCTCGAAAACTATATACCACACATATTCTGTGTTCGTTAGCTATTCGATGTTATCACCGAACCATTTGCAGAATAATTTGTAACTCAATGGCAGTTAATAGACTGTTTATGTAAATCCACGTAAGTAAAAATCGGGCTCTATTACACCTAATAAATATTCACATCGCCTTCGCAAAGTGAGAAGTTCTTGGATGAAAACCGCGTGATTCGTAAAACGCAGGCTACTACCGGTAAATTTATCAAATTTTAAAATAATTCTATTGATCAAGCCTATTAATGGTCTCGGAAAACCAGTTCACCTACAGGTGGCCGCAGTACGACTAATTGAGTGGTGTCAGTTACTGCAGTTTATATAGTGCCCTTGCAGCAAAAAAGAAAAACTGTAAATCATTTACATTTGGAAGTGGAGTAGAAGCTAAATGCTGTTCGCAAGATAGACAGTTTTTTTCTGTAGATTACACTGTTACAAATGTCATGTAAGAAGATGAGTGATATCTGTCATAAATGTAAGTAGTAATAGTAATAGTAGTAATAGTAATAGTAATTACACTGCTACAAATGTCATGTAACAGAAGATGAGTGATATCTGTCATAAATGTAAGTAGTAATCTGAAGACGAAATGAAAAAGTCTGTTCGCTACTACCGTTATCAGGTACAATAAAATTATTTACATCTGGCTGTATGGTACTGTTCTTACTGCGGTGTCAAATAAAATAAGCTACCTTGTGTTACTGTAAGTACCGCAAATAGTAAAATGCGTTGATATTGTGAACAGTAGACTGCGTCAATCTTCAAAGTGTACTGCAGATTGGAGGATGTATCCTATGTACTAAAATTATTTCATTACATTAATGCATTTTACTGTTGACTTTATTGATGAATTTACCTGAGAAGGGAAATTTCAGTGACGCAGCATGTTCCTTTTTTTTCTTTTTGTTCAATTTTGACAGCACATTAAAAACACTGCCACATTGATGTAAATAATTTTACAGTACCCGAAGACGATCAGCAGCTCTGCTGTCTCTTAAATACGACTTTGTTCGAATAGTTACGAGCTGCGGAGCACCAGCTATAAAAATATATAAAGATGAACTGGCTGTAGGAAAATAGTAATAGAAAAAAATTATAGTATGATCAACATACTTCGGCAATTGTGTGGGTAACAACCGTTTCCAATAAATTAACAGAAAGAGAACATTCACATAAAGCTGTTTGGTCTCTACTGCATCGTGGCTACATTCCGATGTCACTGTAGCAAAAACTTGTTGATTTCGGGAAAACGTTTCTGGTAGCAAGAAGTATTGCCGAGTGCAGCGAGAAGTGCCTGCGGAAGGCAACGTCACGCGTGGGGGGAAAGCCATGGCCGCTCGGCGCCGTATTGATCGCCGTTTATGACCCAGTATTTCAGTTCGACATGTTGGACCATATCGCTGCGGTGGGCATAATTCATAGACGAAGCACAGTAGGCACTCGGCGCCTCTTAATTTCCTCGCGGGGCAAAAGACACGAAAGCCGCAGCCACTGGAGGCACCAGCAGGGAGGCAGCGAGGCGCTGGATCAAGTATTCGGCCGGCGAAGCACCGGCACGGGCGCCCGGCCGCTTGTCCGGCTCCGGGCGGCCGTGTCACATTTTCCGTCGACAGCCGCGTGTATAGTGTGTAGCGCCACACACGCACACGCTCACGCACTCACACATGCACACGGCGCACATGGCAGCTGCAGCAGACACGCCCGTCCACACCGCCGCCGCCGCCGCCGCCGCCGCCGCCTCCGACGCGTCGCACGCACCCAAGGCGGGACGCGCACCGACGCCGGCTGCCGCCGCCACTGCGCACGCGCCCCCAGGGCTGTCCACAGCGCCGCCGACATGCTCTCGCTAGGGGTGGCCACGCAACGCCCGCTTCACGCGCGTATTTTTCTCGCGATATTTATGTGCTGACATCTTTTTTTTTAATTTTTATTCAAAACATCTATAATATTTATACAAAATGAACCCACCACCTTAGTGATTAGTGGGTCGTAATGTTACTACAGTGTTATATATTATCAGCAGCTATTATTATTATTATTATTACAATGATACAATGTTTATTATGAGCTACAGACCGTGTAACAGTACAAGTTAATAGGCAGACTACAATTATTAATCTATACGCTACTAGCTAATTGTTAATTTTCCTGCCTACTTGTTAATTCTTAACTGCCTGCAGCGTTACAGGTGTGTCAGCCTAGATATAAACCTACTATAGAGCCTTGCTCCTCGAGCTAATCCCGATGAGCGTGCCCCTGACACTGGGCAGGCCAAGATTGTTTGTCGCTGCAGGTTCCTAACTTTATATCTATATCTAATGCTACAACTACTGTACTAACCTACGTCAATTCCGGTGCTATCTTAGTCAGAAATGAGTGTACCCCGGTCGCCCCAGTCCTGCACGTGGCGGATTCCAACTGAAAGTCGACCTGTCCACGCACAGGCGGTACAGGATGAGGGTACTAGGACGCGTTCAGTGTTTGTCTCTAGTCATGAAAGTCCCTCAGGTATGCCGTCAGTACAGTGCTGACTTCTTGTGAAATAAGGTGTCAGATTAATACTATGACACATACACACATTATCATCATCATCATGAGTCACTATGCTCATTGTTGAGCGTCGCGACCCCATGAACCAAGCGTCTCCGTCCTGGCGGTTAACAGCTTCCCTTTGTGCCTCCGAACATAATCTCAGTTCGAATACAATGAATTTCCTTGAGACAGAGAAGTTGCTGTCCATGCATCAGCACGGCTTTAGAAAGCATCGCTCCTGCGAAACCCAACTCGCCCTTTTTTCACATCATATATTGCGAACCATGGATGAAGGGTATCAGACGGATACCGTATTCCCTGACTTCCGGAAAGCGTTTGACTCGGTGCCCCACTGCAGACTACCAACTCAGGTACGAGCATTGTAACCTCCCAGCAGAAATATTTTAAATGGTAATGGAGCCAAATGTAAACTCTCCACAAAATATTGTTTAAATGAATTTTTCTAATATTGTAACTTGTGAACAAAATTGGCTCCCATTTATTGTCTGTGTGCTGAAATGCATTCACACTTAATATTCCCACAAAATTCTTTTTTCATTTAATGTCAAGTTCGAAACAGAAAAATTCCTAAACACCAAAATATTAAAAAAGTTTTGTAACCTGATGAATCTTATGAGGACAGCGGCGCTGACCTTCGGCCCTTTATTCTGAATAACAAAAGCAAAAATTCTTACCTCAATAAAACTGCAATTAAATCTGCTCTTAATTAGTCATTTTTCGACACAGCTTCGTGCAATGCTGGCGTATATTTTTTTTATTGTTGGATGCAACGATAATGCATTGGAGAAATTCTTTAAATTGAAATGAATGCTTTTCTTTAAAAGAGTTCCTTTATTTATAAAATTAATATTTGGGCATTTTTTTGAACAAATTAAATTACAATTAACATACATTATTAAATATGCGCAAGGCTGCTTCTTTACCTTCTACAACAATACTCATCCTCCAGAGTCCTGACCAGAGTCGCGAGCAGAGCACACAGCCGACACATGCCGACTCCCGCTGTCTCACGCAGACTACTACCGACTCGCTACTAAAGCCGACCGACTCCACTCGCGCAGTCAAGCGCAGACTAGCGACAAGCAACAACTAACGATAAACTACTCTCTGGTCAGAGATTCTGTCATGCCTCGCCCATCGCCGGCAAAGCATATGGGATTGGTTCCCAAATATGTGAGTGGCTCGAAGACTTCTTAAGTAATAGAACCCAGTACGTTGTTCTCGATGGTGAGTGTTCATCGGAGGTGAGGGTATCATCTGGAGTGTCCCAGGGAAGTGTGGTAGGTCCGCTGTTGTTTTCTATCTACGTAAATGATGTTTTGGATGGGGTAGATAGCAATGTGCGGCTGTTTGCTGATGATGCTGTGGTGTACGGGAAGGTGTCGTCGTTGAGTGACTGTAGGAGGATACCAATGACTTGGACACGATTTGTGATTGGTGTAAAGAATGGCAGCTAACTCTAAATATAGATAAATGTAAATTAGTGCAGATGAATAGGAAAAAGAATCCCGTAATGTTTGAATACTCCATTAGTAGTGTAGCGCTTGACACAGTCATGTCGATTACATATTTTGGCGTAACATTGCAGAGCGATACGAAGTGGGACAAGCATGTAATGGCAGTTGTGGGGAAGGCGGATAGTCGTCTTCGGTTCATTGGTAGAATATCGGGAAGATGTGGTTCATCTGTGAAGGAGACCGCTAATGAAACACTAATACGACCTATTCTTGAGTACTGCTCGAGCGTTTGGGATTCTTATCAGGTCGGATTGAGGGAGGACATAGAAGCAATTCAGAGGCGAGCTGCTAGATTTGCTACTGGTAGGTTTGATCATCACGCGAGTGTTACGGAAATGCTTCAGGAACTCGGGTGGGAGGCTCTAGAGGAAAGGAGGCGCTCTTCTCGTGAATCGCTGCTGAGGAAATTTAGAGAACCAGCATTTGAGGCTGACTGCAGTACACTGCCGCCAACTTACATTTCGCGGAAAGACCACAAAGATAAGATAAGAGAGATTAGGGCTCGTACAGAGGCATATAGGCGGTCATTTTTCCCTCGTTCTGTTTGGGAGTGGAACCGGGAGAGAATATGCTAGTTGTGGTACGAGGTACCCTCCGCCAAGCACCGTATGGTGGATTGCAGAGTATGTATGTAGATGTAGATGTAGACCAGAGATTTCTTGATTTGATCAATCCACCTATTCCCTGCTCTTTCCCTCGGTCTCCTGCCCTCGATCTTACCTACCATGATTATTTTCTCTAGGTTTACTACACATCTTCTCACAATATGGCCTAGGAACAGGAGAAGTTTTTTGGTTGCCACTAAAAGAGAAGCGCGTGAGATGTTGAGTTTTTTAGTCCGATTTTTTGTGCAGAATCCTGCACCGGCACTAAAGCCCAAATGCATAGATGCACTGTTTGTCTCTTGCTCTAAGGGTCCAGGTCTCGCAACCATAAAAGAAGACGGAAAACACGAGTGTTTCAACAAACCGGATCTTTGTGGTGTTCGTTATTGCTCTGTTCTGCCAGATCTTGGTGAGGTTCTTCATTAGTCATTGGCCCTAGCGTAATCCGTCTTCTTACCTCATCCTCCCAGCTTCCCATGTCACAGATGGTTGAGCCAAGGTAGATGAAATAATTTAAGAATCAATGACTTCCAGTTTCTTTAATCGATCTGTTAGATGAGCCTGTACCACGCGATCAGACTTGACACACACACATAAAAACTCCGTTCTTTGTCGATTACACAGGTCTACCAAAAAATATTTTTTTAAAGTTGTTTGAAATTTGATAACTGACTTTTATGTACTTTTCAGTGCTGATTTCAAAAATGCAATCCATCTTTTTCTATCACGTCAGGTTTTCGCACAAAAAAGGGAGTATTTTTTTGGGTATAATAACAAAATGTAGGCAATTCATATTTTTTCCAACGTTATAAAATTTTATTTTATTTATAAATCACGTTGTAAGCTACATTTCCAGTACACTTCCATTTAAATTTAACCTCATAAGTCCTTATAAAAACACCGTCGCTTTCTGTCGAAGCTTCTTTTATTGCTTTTCCGGCTGTGGACTCATCTCTTTTCATCATACAGGTAGTCCGCTATCATGTTGACGTTCCATCTACCTTGATATCTTCTTTCCATTTCTTTGATGTCCCGGTGGAATCTTTCGCCCTGCTCTTCACTTACATCACCAAGCTTTGCGGGGAAGTAGTCAGGATGTGAGTGGAGAAAATGAACTTTAATTCTCATGTTACAGCCCAGCTTCCTAAAGTTGTCGAGTATGTCTGCGACGATTCTCTTGTAGTTTGGATCTCTTTTGTTTCCTAGGAAACCAATAACAACAAATTTAAGAGCTATCCATGCTACCTTTTCTTTTGTTTCCATTTTGTCGCCAAAGTTGCGACCTGTCATTAGTTTTCTGATGTCTGGTCCGACAAAGATTCCTTCCTTTAGCTTTGCCTCGGATAAACCAGGAAACTGTCCACAAAGATATCTGAAACACTCCCCTTCTTTTGGCAATGCCTCAACAGATTGTGTCATCAGCCCCAACTTAATGTGAAGTGGTGGAAGTAACACCTTTTTGGGATCCACAAGGCTTTTCCTCTCAACATTTGTAACCGCTATCTGTAAGGTTTTTCTCAAGGGCCAAGCTTTTTTTATGTAGTGTTGCTTTCTGTCTCTACTGTCTCATTCACAGAGAAAGCCAGGGTACTTTGTGTAGCCACTTTGTTCACCAAGCAGCATTAAAATCACTTTTATATCACCATATAGTGTCCATTTGTGGTCTGGATAGCACAGTTTGCTTAAAACCAGTTCAAGGTTTTGCTAACATTCTTTTAAGTGAACCGAGTGTCCAACTGGTATAGAAACATACTTACTGGCATTGTGTAGAAGTACTGCTTTAAGGCTTCTTTTTGAAGAATCAGTAAAAATTCTCCACTCATCAGAAGCATATTCTATTTTGAAACGTGCCGTAAGTCCAGGAACATCACTGCAAAACACCAGTTTCCCTCCTTGAGAGAATAAAGATAGAAATTTCTTTTCCTTCGATCGATACCAAGAAAAGGATGTACCCGGAGCCAACATATGTTTATCGCTCAGTCTAGATCCTAAAACCTCTGCCGAGTCTTTAGAAAGGCCTAGATCTCTAACTAAATGGTTCAGTTCAGATTGTGAGAATGGAATGGGATCGGTTGTGCCAGGATCGAAGCAATCTCTGTCTTCTTCACTATCACATTGCTGAGCCAATGGCTTGAGATCAAAGAATCTGGAGGAGAGGGTATTGGTACTTCAGGTCCATGAGGAACAGGGAGAGTGGTTAATTGATTGTTAGGGTATGAAATATTCTTTTTGTATTTGAAACTGAAACCTCGTACGTTGCAAGAACAAAAATAGCAGTCATCACTATGATTTTTTGGCTGCCTCCAAACCATTGGTATTCCAAAACGTAACGAGTGTTTTTTACGTTGAAACCATTGCCTCAGATCTTCAACACACACTGAACAAACTTTGTGTGTGGCCCAAGGCTTATTTTTATCGTATAACTTTATACCAAAATAGGCGAAATACACTTTTTCAACAAAATCGGAAACATTTCTTTGCTGCTTTTTAACGGTATATTTACCACAAATGTAGCAGATGCAGTCTGGCGAGTTTATACATCCTCTGGTAGCCACTGTCCATTGTCAATAAAACAACTTCACAACAAAAGAAAACAGTCGCTACTTTGAAGCACTAGTAACAACAACACGTGAACAGCTCAGAGTGAAGAGGTACTGTGAACTGAAGGACGATAGCAGAAGCTCACTGCTTGGTGATGGCGGGGGAAGGGGCAGCGAGACAGACAGGCACTGACATGAAAATACTGCTGGTTTCTCCTAATTACTCTTTATTTTAGTATATGTGGTATAAAAACGGCTAAATAACAGTTTATGGAGATCCTGAAAACCAAAATTCAAACTCACTAGAGTGCTGAAATACCGAAAAAAGCTAAAACTAGACAAGCAGTTTCTGAAATAACTGTACTTGATGGAATTTTTTCACTACTTTTCCAGAAATCAGCCCTTGAAAACACTATAAAAATCAGTTAATAAATTTGAAACAATTTTTATGTCGCAGACCTGTGTTATTAAATAGTTTTTCAGAAGACAGAAAATGCACCCCAGTTTGCAATACATAGCCTAACTTAAATACCTGTAAGAACAATACCATAAAAATTTCAGACGAATAGTTAGTAGAACAGATGTCCTCCCTTTAGCAACTGTTGGGACGCGATATCGGCTATGCATACGAAAACGACGTCACCTATAATTTAACTAAATTTTAAATGATATGTGACACAATATAAATAAAAAAAGTGACAGAACAAGAAAGCATACAAATTTAAAGTTTTACGAAGTACGATAATGGCTACCCCACTCTAAATGATACAAGTGAATCTTGGATATTATCTACGAAAGACGAAAGAAGAATAGAGTCTTTTGAGATTAAAGTTTTAAACGAAGAAGGAAGTAAGATTAGAGGTCAACGTCCTGCCGACAGTGAGTTCATTAGAGACAAAGCAGATGCTCGGAATACAAAAGGATGGAGAAAGAAATCGGCCGTGCGCTTTCAAAGGAACCATCCCGGCATTCGCCTGGAGCGATCCAGAGAAATTACAGAAAGCCTAAATCAGGATCGTCGGACGTGGATTTGAACCGGTGTCCTCCCGAATGCGGTTCCAGAGAGCTAACTCCTGCGCCACCTCGCTCGTTTTAAATTTTTAAAGAAAACTCAGAAATCATACCAATGTCATAAGAGAAGAACTCAAAATATACTAATAAAAAATAGAGCAAGGAATACATCGGAGCAGGGATGCAGGAAATGGAAATAACACATCCACAGTATGCGGTAAGACAAATTAGTTAAATAAGTAATCAATTCTAAATCTAGAGGAAAGAGAGATTTAAGACGACCAAGGAGCGGATGGCTTCTTTGAGGAGTCCATATAGTGATAAATTAGAAGAAGCTTTTTTTATGAATACAGTAATTTTCGCAGTACATCTTATCGCTTATGAAATCTGTAGTTTGGCTTCTAAAGAAATGCATGTTAAAGGATGAAAGTTTTTATGGAAGCGTTTGTTATAACTACTGTAACTTTCGCAGTAGATGAAGTCACTTACGAAATCTGAGGCTCACAGTACACACTTACTTGAAGGAAGAGCTGCATCAGTAGACAAAACATAATCTTTAAGCTCCAAGCACTATCAACAAATGTCTGCAGTCACTTGGCGACCGAAGCGCTGATAAACCGAGGGAATCCATTCAGTAATGCGCACACATATGTTTTTCTTCAAACCGTACTACTCAACGTTTACATTACTCTAGTACGTGAAGGTATTCTCTATATACTCTCTAAAAGAAAACGTCCTGACTAAATGACTCACTGAATCATCATCGCCCAGGCCAAACCGCTAAGGAAAGGAATTTGAAATTGCGCGAGGGTGTTGATCGTATACTGTAGGCATCGTTTAAGAAGGGATTTTTCGGAATTCCACCCCGTAAAGGGGTGAAATATGAGATGAAATGTTTTCTTGAAAATATGTCGCTGTTAAGGTAATTTTGAAGCTAGAACTACGAAAAATGGTATATTGTTTATCGTTCAGAAACAAACAAAAAAAAATGCTTTACGTCTTTCGGAAATTTAAGCTCTACAGGGGGGAAATAATGAATGAAAGTTTTTTTCAGAAAATATATCATCGTTGAAGAATTACTAAACCATTTTTAAAGCTACGTCTATGAAAATTGGTGTTTGACTTCTCGGTTACAAACAAATACTACGTGTTTTAGTGTTTTGTTGAAATTCAACACCTAAGGTGATTAAATGTTTCATAAAAATATTTCATTATGAAGTCATTTTAAAGCTAAATCTACGAAAATTTGAATTTTGCTTCTTGGCTAGAAATTAAAAAAGAAACTGGTCTCAGTGTTTTTGGAAATTCAACCCCTAATAGTGTAAAATAGGAAGTGAAAGTTTTTACGGCAATATTTCATTAAGAAAGTATTTTTTAAATTGAATCTCTGAAAATTTGTATTTGGCTTGTACATTAGAATTTAAAAGTAACATATTACAGTGTTTTTTGGAAATTCAACACTTCAGGGAGTGAAGGAGAGGATGAAAACTTTTATAAAAATTTTCCGTTAGATTAAAATACATTTAAAGCTAAATCTATGGAAATCGGGCCGGCCGCTGGTGGCCGAGCGGTTCTGGCGCTACAGTCTGGAACCGCGCGACTGCTACGGTCGCAGGTTCGAATCCTGCCTCGGGCATGGATGTGTGTGTTGTCCTTAGGTTAGTTAGGTTTAAGTAGTTCTAAGTTCTAGGGGACTTATGACCTCAGCAGTTGAGTCCCATAGTGCTCAGAGCCATTTGAACCATTTTTTTTATGGAAATCGGTATTTGAATTCTAAAGAAATGTGTGTTAGAAGATGAAAGTTTTTGTGTAACTATCACCACAAGAACTCAAAAGGCAGGATTAACAAAGACCTTCGACTCCAGCTACCAGAATCGCTTTTGGTCAGAAGTACGTTCCGAAAATACCATGTTTCCACAGCCTTCTTTAACGTGAAATGCTTAGATGTTGCAATTTGTAAACATCAAAATTTCATTAAAGAAAAACAAAGAAACAAAAAGAAATCTGCAGACCATACATTACACGAGCGAAGCAGCGGGCGATAAGGTAGTATCTAACTAATTTTATTTCCTTCCTTTAAGTGCTAAAAGATGCCTTACACCTTGATTCTGGAAACCTCGTCTGACCAACAGAATGAACATTAGTTGAGGCACTGAAACTAAGACTCTATTGGTTACATTCATATAGCAAAGGAAACCACTGTTTGGAGAAGTACATAGTTAAACGTCACCCCAAGTTTTGCGTCTCATCCCAATAATAAAACTGTCAGGCCACTGTGGTGGCAGGTGCTCTCTCGATTCGAAATCGGATCGTTCCAAGACAGTTTTACTAGAGCGCCAATGAGTAGATAGATTTTTGCTCTCATACATTCACGTTTAAATTTAACCATTAGTTAGCCAGTTTAAAGGTACAGAGGGATCTTTACATAACAACAAAAATAAAATAGAGGGTAACACGCCAAATTCTGCATCCCTCCAGTCTGAGCCCTATCCCTGTGCAACAATATATTTTCTCAGCGTTCCCCGAATCCCCGTCCGAAACTAATTTTTATTATTCAATTCCACATGTGAAATAAATTTCCAAATCATTTTTGTTGCATCTTATATTATGTGGAAACCTGTGACAGGAATTTGTAAGACAGGAATTTGTAAGACAAGTAATGCAAGAAAGTCTAGCTTATTATCCCTTGCAATGAAATCGCTTGTCAGCCAACCAGGTCTCACGCTGTCAAGGACGTTTCACCGCAAGTCTCTGTTTACAGAAAGCGCGTAAACTGACAGTCCTCGTAGCCCCATAGTGTCTAAATGTCATCTGATCTCATGCCGAATAGATGCAGACCGAAAGCAATATGAAGAAAACTTGTCTGATCACGAATGCAAAAATTTCTTGATATTTTTTAACTATATCCCATATGTTTCATCTCCGTCCAGGTACTCCGGAAGTAGGTCTGCAGGGCCCATGACAGCGAGAGGCATGTGGCATGTGCTACATGTGCCACGTACACGGTATCCCGGCCCGAAGAATCCGAATGCCCCCTGGAAGACAAGGACTTGTTAGGTTGCGTTCACAGTAGCACCGGTAACAACTGTCAGACGACCAATATCATCGGCCGACAGCTTCTTCACAGGACTTCCGATCCCCTTCTTTAGTTTTTGACAGGGCAAGGGATAATGTTAGGTTAGGTTAGAATCTATTGTGTTTATTAATTAGGTTAGATTTTAATCGAGGGTACGATGGATAGCACGACTCCTCTGTGCTTGGAGACGAGTGCTGTTGCAGCTTTTGCTACTAAAAAGACACGTTTTTCAAACGTTTGAGATTTAGGGAGAAACGTCCTGTTACATACTCGAGATGATTGACGATGACCTTGATTACAAACACTTTGTTTTGCTGTACTTATTTGAAACTGTGGACACATAAGTCGATTATCGTTTAATCGTGTGACAGACGAGCGTAAAATTTTGAATAAAATACTCTAAATACCTTAACTGCTGAAAGCTGGAAACACGAACACCACATCTGCAACATACTTCACAGAACAGTCAACACCCTAATAGGATAAAAACCTCAGGCTGCAATAGCATTAATTTGCAAACAACTGCTACCTTCCTATTACTAAGCAAAAAACATCCAGTGCAGTAACTGTAAGCATAAGAAACGCCACCCTTCGCACTTGAAGAAATTATTTTTTGAGGCTATAATTTAAGCCTAAAAGTTCCGATAAAGATTTTGCTCACTTGCGGTTTCCAATAAACCTGCGATTTCACTCCAATGATTGCGAGTGGTAAGCCTATTACGAGGGCAGTTCAATAAGTAATGCAACACATTTTTTTCTGAAACAGGGGTTGTTTTATTCAGCATTGAAATACACCAGGTTATTCCCCAATCTCTTAGCTACACAACACTATTTTTCAACGTAATCTCCGTTCAATGCTACGGCCTTACGCCACCTTGAAATGAGGACCTGTATGCCTGCACGATACCATTCCACTGGTCGATGTCGGAGCCAACGTCGTACTGCATCAATAACTTCTTCATCATCTGCGTAGTCCCTCCCACGGAATGCGTCCTTCATTGGGCCAAACATATGGAAATCCGACGGTGCGAGATCGGGGCTGTAGGGTGCATGAGGAAGAACAGTCCACTGAAGTTTTGTGAGCTCCTCTCGGGTGCGAAGACTTGTGTGAGGTCTTGCGTTGTCATGAAGAAGGAGAAGTTCGTTCAGATTTTTGTGCCTACGAACACGCTGAAGTCGTTTCTTCAATTTCTGAAGAGTAGCACAATACACTTCAGAGTTGATCGTTTGACCATGGGGAAGGACAGCGAACAGAATAACCCCTTCAGCGTCCCAGAAGACTGTAACCATGACTTTACCGGCTGAGGGTATGGCTTTAAACTTTTTCTTGGTAGGGGAGTGAGTGTGGCGCCACTCCATTGATTGCCGTTTTGTTTCAGGTTCGAAGAGATGAACCCATGTTTCATTGCCTGTAACAATCTTTGACAAGAAATTGTCACCCTCAGCCACATGACGAGCAAGCAATTCCGCACAGATGGGTCTCCTTTGCTCTTTATGGTGTTCGGTTAGACAACGAGGGACCCAGCGGGAACAAACCTTTGAATATCCCAACTGGTGAACAATTGTGACAGCACTACCAACAGAGATGTCAAGTTGAGCACTGAGTTGTTTGATGGTGATCCGTCGATCATCTCGAACGAGTGTGTTCGCACGCTCCGCCATTGCAGGAATCACAGCTGTGCACGGCCGGCCCGCACGCGGGAGATCAGACAGTCTTGCTTGACCTTGCAGCGATGATGACACACGCTTTGCCCAACGGCTCACCGTGCTTTTGTCCACTGCCAGATCACCGTAGACATTCTGCAAGCGCCTATGAATATCTGAGATGCCCTGGTTTTCCGCCAAAAGAAACTCGATCACTGCCCGTTGTTTGCAACGCACATCCGTTACAGACGCCATTTGAACAGCTCCGTACAGCGCTGCCACCTGTCAGAAGTCAATGGAACTATACGACACGAAGCGGGAATGTTTGAAAATATTCCACAAGGAATTTCCGGTTTTTTCAACCAAAATTGGCCGAGAAAAAAAATGTGTTGCATTACTTATTGAACTGCCCTCGTACGATGTTTCCCATCCTCGGGATGCTACAAACTACTCTTTCTTGGGCTAAATTTAGCAGCTTCTCGCAGTCCATATTTCGTGTGTAAGAACGTCGGTCGATTTGACCAAAGAAATCAAAATAATTTCAATTTAGCCGATTGTTCTCGAAGGCTCTACGTTCACACGACGTGCCCGTGCTTGTAGTGGAGTACTCGTTTGAAAATATGGGCTATCTTCGGCCGATGTCGGTCGTCGGTGGAATCCACCGATATCGGTGCCACTGTGACCTCAGCGTTAGACGGCTCAGCGTTAGACGGCCAATTGGCGGCTGTAGTACCTGTGAAGCGCTACTATCGCAATATGGCGCTACATGTAATCCCCCGCGTGAATGCGCCGGCGGATAGCTCTCGCAGCGGCTGAGATACAGCCGCACTGCCGACGATGTACCAGTCCCGTATTCGCTTCTGTCGCATATAGTTGTCGCCTAGCCTGTATCCAGATCGTCTCCAATATGTTATCGCATCGTCTTGGTTTCTAGTTTGGTCACTCTTTGGAATCTGTTTGCTTATAGTTGACCTCTCCGTCTCGTGTTGTATCATCTTGAACTTTGCTTCCCATTGTGTCTAAGATTCTGCCAACTCACAACTACAGTAATATCGATAAACCGTCCCTGGCAGCAATCTATATCGCACTGAGAATCCCAGTAACAAAAACTTTGCTATTAACGTACTGGATGTCTGTAGTGAAAGCCGTGGAGGACAGGAATTCGTCCAGAAGAGAGATCGACGTCATTACTAAAATAACTGACAAACCCGGCATTGCCCATATATTTATTTCACCAACTTCCTATAAGAAACTGAAACAAAAAATTAACTGTGTTCGTAGTTTAATACCAAAAAAATTCATATGGATGGAGTTTAGACGTTTCGAGATGTATTTATATAGCTATTCGGTAAGCTCGGCGAGTTTTGAAAAGCTTCCAATTCGGCAAGGTTTACGGTTATTTGCTTCCAGGAGTACCGCAGCTCCTATAGATGCTGCCATCGAACTCGTAATGCAGTCAAAATTTGCATACAACAGTAAATCAATCTGCGAAACACAGGGAAATTCGGCAGTGCCTTGGACTGTTGTCACATATGACTTTTTTTTGTACACGTTTTTCATCCATGTAGCCATTGCTTCAAGTGTTGAGTCATTCATGCCCTTCGCAAAACTGTTTCAGTCAAATCAAATGGCTCTGAGCACTATGCGACTTAACTTCTGAAGTCATCAGTCCCCTAGAACTTAGAACAACTTAAACCTAACTAACCTAAGGAGATCACACGCATCGATGCCCGAGGCAGGATTCGAATCTGCGACCTTAGCGGTCGCGAGGTTCCAGATTGAAGCGCCTAAAACCGCTTGGCCACCACGACCGGCCTTTTATATTTAAAAAAAAATAAAAATAAAAGTTCGCACATTCTTTCATCAATCACTGAACTCACTTCGACAAGAAATTTTACAATTTGTGTTTGAGGTTAATTTTATTTATAGCTATAACGCCTTGGGCGATTATTCATGAACTATTTGACTGTGTGTCTCACAGTTTCATGTGGTCGGTGTAGTAACATTATGTTAATTTCTGTCGAGTATTCTAGCAGGTTAACTGAAGGATGATTGTTCTGAAAAACTGAACTTAAAATTTGGTGTAGCGCATTTTAAATACAAGAATGATGATTTTAATGTGCGTATGTCAGTAACCAAATACCATGTATGCAAAATTTTATAGACCAAATGTGAACAAAATAATAAATTAAAAAACTCTGCAGCGTGCACTATCATTAGGTTCACATGAGAACTAATGTCTGGAAATGACAGACTGTCGTTTTTTAAATCTAAAAGGAAGAAATTTTTTACTTAATAAATATTATTCCCATTAGGAACACTTAAGATTGACTTAGTTACACTGTGAGAATATAAATCACCAAAGTGGAGAGAATAGTAAACAGTACATGAGAAGTTTTAATGCATTTAGCTTTGTTAAAATGTTCTAGTATTAAACGTGAGTCCGCAAACACAACGTTTCAACCACCGACCCAGCTGTTTGCTTCAGGTGCTGTGAACTGTCCTATCACGTGTACTCGCTTCCTGGATTCAGTCCAGACTGCGAACTGTTGCTGATGTCGCGCCGCTATTTATAGCTGATTGTGAATTCGACACCCGAAGCACTAATGAAGACTTTTTTTTTCAGAAATCGCACTCATACTCAGTGAAACGCACATTCTATCAGTAATTCTCATCTCTGGCAGATGTCGTGGCTGGCGAAGTCTTCATAAATTGAGTACCAGGCCCAAGCATTGTTTACACTGAATCCTGAGTCCTTGTTTATTACGCACTCCGATATCTTTATTTAGATAAACTCCTTACTGTTGGCCGGCAGCTGTGGCCGAGCGGTTCTAGGCTCTTCAGTCCGGAACCACGCTGTTGCTACGGTCGCAGGTTCGAATCCTGCCTCGGGCACGGATGTGTGTGATGTCCTTAGGTTAGTTAGGTTTAAGTAGTTCTAAGTCTAGGGACTGATGTTCTCAGATGTTAAGTCCCATAGTGCTTAGAGCCATTTGCAACATGTGAGCCTTAATGTTGCTGTTCCGAGGCGTTAGCACAACGGCACTGATTTCATCGTATTTCATTTCATGATTATATTCGAGGCAGTGTCCGACGGCAGCTGATTTGCTTGCTTGTTTTAATGACGGTTGTAATATACTGTAGTTACAAAAGTCATGGGATGCCTCGTAATATCGTTTCGAACCTCCTTTTGACCGTGTAGAACAGCAGCAACTAGACATGGTATGGACTCAGCAAGTCGTTAGAGTCCTGTGCGGAAATACTGAACCTTGCTACCTTCATACACTCCTGGAAATGGAAAAAAGAACACATTGACACCGGTGTGTCAGACCCACCATACTTGCTCCGGACACTGCGAGAGGGCTGTACAAGCAATGATCACACGCACGGCACAGCGGACACACCAGGAACCGCGGTGTTGGCCGTCGAATGGCGCTAGCTGCGCAGCATTTGTGCACCGCCGCCGTCAGTGTCAGCCAGTTTGCCGTGGCATACGGAGCTCCATCGCAGTCTTTAACACTGGTAGCATGCCGCGACAGCGTGGACGTGAACAGTATGTGCAGTTGACGGACTTTGAGCGAGGGCGTATAGTGGGCATGCGGGAGGCCGGGTGGACGTACCGCCGAATTGCTCAACACGTGGGGCGTGAGGTCTCCACAGTACATCGATGTTGTCGCCAGTGGTCGGCGGAAGGTGCACGTGCCCGTCGACCTGGGACCGGACCGCAGCGACGCACGGATGCACGCCAAGACCGTAGGATCCTACGCAGTGCCGTAGGGGACCGCACCGCCACTTCCCAGCAAATTAGGGACACTGTTGCTCCTGGGGTATCAGCGAGGACCATTCGCAACCGTCTCCATGAAGCTGGGCTACGGTCCCGCACACCGTTAGGCCGTCTTCCGCTCACGCCCCAACATCGTGCAGCCCGCCTCCAGTGGTGTCGCGACAGGCGTGAATGGAAGGACGAATGGAGACGTGTCGTCTTCAGCGATGAGAGTCGCTTCTGCCTTGGTGCCAATGATGGTCGTATGCGTGTTTGGCGCCGTGCAGGTGAGCGCCACAATCAGGACTGCATACGACCGAGGCACACAGGGCCAACACCCGGCATCATGGTGTGGGGAGCGATCTCCTACACTGGCCGTACACCACTGGTGATCGTCGAGGGGACACTGAATAGTGCACGGTACATCCAAACCATCATCGAACCCATCTTTCTACCATTCCTAGACCGGCAAGGGAACTTGCTGTTCCAACAGGACAATGCACGTCCGCATGTATCTCGTGCCACCCAACGTGCTCTAGAAGGTGTAAGTCAACTACCCTGGCCAGCAAGATCTCCGGGTCTGTCCCCCATTGAGCATGTTTGGGACTGGATGAAGCGTCGTCTCACGAGGTCTGCACGTCCAGCACGAACGCTGGTCCAACTGAGGCGCCAGGTGGAAATGGCATGGCAAGCCGTTCCACAGGACTACATCCAGCATCTCTACGATCGTCTCCATGGGAGAATAGCATCCTGCATTGCTGCGAAAGGTGGATATACACTGTACTAGTGCCGACATTGTGCATGCTCTGTTGCCTGTGTCTATGTGCCTGTGGTTCTGTCAGTGTGATCATGTGTTGTATCTGACCCCAGGAATGTGTCAATAGAGTTTCCCCTTCCTGGGACAATGAATTCAAAGTGTTCTTATTTCAATTTACAGGAGTGTATAAGTAACTGTATAATTCACCTGATGGTGGCAGCATGTTGCCGAAATGCGTTATTCTAATAAAATATTAGTAAAAAGTGACTGCAGCAGTATAAATTATTCCACGTAACACTGTTTATCCCCCCATGAACCATGGACCTTGCCGTTGGCGGGGAGGCTTGCGTGCCTCAGCGATACAGATAGCCGTACCGTAGGTGCAACCACAGTCTGGATGATTGACTGATCTGGCCTTGTAACAATAACCAAAACGGCCTTGCTGTGCTGGTACTGCGAACGGCTGAAAGCAAGGGGAAACTACAGCCGTAATTTTTCCCGAGGGCATGCAGCTTTACTGTATGATTACATGATGATGGCGTCCTCTTGGGTAAAATATTCAGGAAGTAAAATAGTCCCCCATTCGGATCTCCGGGCGGGGACTACTCAAGAGGAAGTCGTTATCAGGAGAAAGAAAACTGGCGTTCTACGGATCGGAGCGTGGAATGTCAGATCCCTTAATCGGGCAGGTAGGTTAGAAAATTTAAAAAGGGAAATGGATAGGTTGAAGTTAGATATAGTGGGAATTAGTGAAGTTCGGTGGCAGGAGGAACAAGACTTCTGGTCAGGCGACTACAGGGTTATAAACACAAAATCAAATAGGGGTAATGCAGGAGTAGGTTTAATAATGAATAGGAAAATAGGAATGCGGGTAAGCTACTACAAACAGCATAGTGAACGCATTATTGTGGCCAAGATAGATACGAAGCCCACGCCTACTACAGTAGTACAAGTTTATATGCCAACTAGCTCTGCAGATGACGAAGAAATTGAAGAAATGTATGATGAAATAAAAGAAATTATTCAGATTGTGAAGGGAGACGAAAATTTAATAGTCATGGGTGACTGGAATTCGAGTGTAGGAAAAGGGAGAGAAGGAAACACAGTAGGTGAATATGGATTGGGAGACAGAAATGAAAGAGGAAGCCGCCTGGTCGAATTTTGCACAGAGCACAACATAATCATAACTAACACTTGGTTTAAGAATCATGTAAGAAGGTTGTATACATGGAAGAACCCTGGAGATACTAAAAGGTATCAGATAGATTATATAATGGTAAGACAGAGATTTAGGAACCAGGTTTTAAATTGTAAGACATTTCCAGGGGCAGATGTGGACTCTGACCACAATCTATTGCTTATGACCTGTAGATTAAAACTGAAGAAACTGCAAAAAGGCGGGAATTTAAGGAGATGGGACCTGGATAAACTAAAAGAACCAGAGGTTGTACAGAGATTCAGGGAGAGCATAAGGGAGCAATTGACAGGAATGGGGGAAATAAATACAGTAGAAGAAGAATGGGTAGCTTTGAGGGATGAAGTAGTGAAGGCAGAAGAGGATCAAGTAGGTAAAAAGACGAGGGCTAGTAGAAATCCTTGGGTAACAGAAGAAATATTGAATTTAATTGATGAAACGAGAAAATATAAAAATGCAGTAAGTGAAACAGGCAAAAAGGAATACAAACGTCTCAAAAATGAGATCGACAGGAAGTGCAAAATGGCTAAGCAGGGATGGCTAGAGGACAAATGTAAGGATGTAGAGGCCTATCTCACTAGGGGTAAGATAGATACCGCCTACAGGAAAATTAAAGAGACCTTTGGAGATAAGAGAACGACTTGTATGAATATCAAGAGCTCAGATGGAAACCCAGTTCTAAGCAAAGAAGGGAAAGCAGAAAGGTGGAAGGAGTATATAGAGGGTCTATACAAGGGCGATGTACTTGAGGACAATATTATGGAAATGGAACAGGATGTAGATGAAGATGAAATGGGAGATATGATACTGCGTGAAGAGTTTGACAGAGCACTGAAAGACCTGAGTCGAAACAAGGCCCCCGGAGTAGACAATATTCCATTGGAACTACTGACGGCCGTGGGAGAGCCAGTCCTGACAAAACTCTACCATCTGGTGAGCAAGATGTATGAAACAGGCGAAATACCCTCAGACTTCAAGAAGAATATAATAATTCCAATCCCAAAGAAAGCAAGTGTTGACAGATGTGAAAATTACCGAACTATCAGCTTAATAAGTCACAGCTGCAAAATACTAACACGAATTCTTTACAGACGAATGGAAAAACTAGTAGAAGCCAACCTCGGGGAAGATCAGTTTGGATTCCGTAGAAACACTGGAACACGTGAGGCAATACTGACCTTACGACTTATCTTAGAAGAAAGATTAAGGAAAGGCAAACCTACATTTCTAGCATTTGTAGACTTAGAGAAAGCTTTTGACAATGTTGACTGGAATGCTCTCTTTCAAATTCTAAAAGTGGCAGGGGTAAAATACAGGGAGCGAAAGGCTATTTACAATTTGTACAGAAACCAGATGGCAGTTATAAGAGTCGAGGGACATGAAAGGGAAGCAGTGGTTGGGAAGGGAGTAAGACAGGGTTGTAGCCTCTCCCCGATGTTGTTCAATCTGTATATTGAGCAAGCAGTAAAGGAAACAAAAGAAAAATTCGGAGTAGGTATTAAAATTCATGGAGAAGAAATAAAAACTTTGAGGTTCGCCGATGACATTGTAATTCTGTCAGAGACAGCAAAGGACTTGGAAGAGCAGTTGAATGGAATGGACAGTGTCTTGAAAGAACGATATAAGATGAACATCAACAAAAGCAAAACAAGGATAATGGAATGTAGTCGAATAAAGTCGGGTGATGTTGAGGGAATTAGATTAGGAAATGAGGCACTTAAAGTAGTAAAGGAGTTTTGCTATTTGGGGAGCAAAATAACTGATGATGGTCGAAGTAGAGAGGATATAAAATGTAGGCTGGCAATGGCAAGGAAAGCGTTTCTGAAGAAGAGATATTTGTTAACATCCAGTATTGATTTAAGTGTCAGGAAGTCATTTCTGAAAGTATTCGTATGGAGTGTAGCCATGTATGGAAGTGAAACATGGACGATAAATAGTTTGGACAAGAAGAGAATAGAAGCTTTCGAAATGTGGTGCTACAGAAGAATGCTGAAGATTAGATGGGTAGATCACATAACTAATGAGGAAGTATTGAATAGGATTGGGGAGAAGAGAAGTTTGTGGCACAACTTGACCAGAAGAAGGGATCAGTTGGTAGGACATGTTCTGAGGCATCAAGGGATCACCAATTTAGTATTGGAGGGCAGCGTGGAGGGTAAAAATCGTAGAGGGAGACCAAGAGATGAATACACTAAGCAGATTCAGAAGGATGTAGGTTGCAATAGGTACTGGGAGATGAAAAAGCTTGCACAGGATAGAGTAGCATGGAGAGCTGCATCAAACCAGTCTCAGGACTGAAGACCACAACAACAACAACAACACTTTTTATCTTTGTTGATGGCAGCGAAACATACTGGATATCATATTTCCGTGGGAGTCAACTGATTTTTCTAGCATAGGGGCAGCATAATATAGACAAGCAATTCTTCTCTTTCTCTGTCTCAGTCTCTGCTTGTTCACCGAGCGAGGTGGTGCAGTGGTTGGCACACTAGACTCGCATTCGAGAGGACGACTGTTCAGATCCGCGTCCGACCATCCAGAGTTCGATTTTCCGTATTTCCTTGAGTAGCTCCAGGAAAACGCCACGTAGCGCTCTGTATGAAAGTCACTGGCTGTGCTGTGAGCAGTCTGTGGCTGGTTGGCATTGTTGTAATATATATATATATATATATATATATATATATATATATATATATATATATATATATATATATATATATATGCAGGGCTATTACAAATGATTGAAGCTATTTCATAAATTCACTGTAGCTCCATTCATTGACATATGGTCACGACACACTACAGATACGTAGAAAAACTCATAAAGTTTTGTTCAGCTGAAGCCGCACTTCAGGTTTCTGCCGTCAGAGCGCTCGAGAGCGCAGTGAGACAAAATGGCGACAGGAGCCGAGACAGCGTATGTCGTGCTTGAAATGCACTCACATCAGTCAGTGATAACAGTGCAACGACACTTCAGGACGAAGTTCAACAAAGATCCACCAACTGTTAACTCCATTCGGCGATGGTATGCGCAGTTTAAAGCTTCTGGATGCCTCTGTAGGGGGAAATGAACAGGTCGGCCTGCAGTGAGCGAAGAAACCGTTGAACTCGTGCGGGCAAGTTTCACGCGTAGCCCGCGGAAAATTGGCTCATGTCACAACTGGAGACCGACAGCGCCGACTTCATCTTTCAACAGGATGGTGCTCCACCGCACTTCCATCATGATGTTCGGCATTTCTTAAACAGGAGATTGGAAAACCGATGGATCGGTCGTGGTGGAGATCATGATCAGCAATTCACGTCATGGCCTCCACGCTCTCCCGACTTAACCCCATGCGATTTCTTTCTGTGGGGTTATGTGAAAGATTCAGTGTTTAAACCTACTCTACCAAGAAACGTGCCAGAACTGCGAGCTCGCATCAACGATGCTTTCGAACTCATTGATGGGGACATGCTGCGCCGAGTGTGGGAGGAACTTGATTATCGACTTGATGTCTGCCGAATCACTAAAGGAGCACATATCGAACATATGTGAATGCCTAAAAAAACTTTTTGAGTTTTTGTACGTGTGTGTGTGCAAAGCATTTTGAAAATATCTCAAATAATAAAGTTTTCATGATATACAGTGTTACAAATTTACTATCTCTGATGGACACACGTCCAGATCATCCACTCTCAAAACTCCGCCATGTCTCTCCCAACACCCACCATTGCTGGCGGCTCACCTCCAACTGTGCAGCGCTACACGCTGTTAACAGCCAACTGCCAAACACTACAATAGCGAATATTACAATAATGCTAACCACCCACAGACTGCTCACAGCACAGCCAGTGATTTTCAAATAGAGCACTACGTGGCGTTACCAATATAAAAACCTGTTGTTACTTGGCAAGACAGCCAAGCCACTAGGAGATAGCCGAAAGGCACGCGTTTAAGCTCACGTAGGCTGGCGTGAGGTCTGGAACAGTTAAAGGAATTGAGTCTAGCAAAAAAGGTACATAGCTGCTGGAATACTTAACATAATTGGTGAACATCGGTCTGACGGTACATGCATCACAAGATAAATAGCAAATGCTAATGGCGCCTTGCTAGGTCGTAGCAAATGACGTAGCTGAAGGCTATGCTAACTATCGTCTCGGCAAATGAGAGCGTAATTTGTCAGTGAACCATCGCTAGCAAGGTCGGCTGTACAACTGGGGCGAGTGCTAGGAAGTCTCTGTAGACCTGCCGTGTGGCCGCGCTCGGTCTGCAATCACTGATAGTGGCGACACGCGGGTCCGACGTATACTACCGGACCGCGGCCGATTTAAAGGCTACCACCTAGCAAGTGTGGTGTCTGGCAGTGACACCACAAAACCTAAACAGCCTACTTACACATTGTCTTTTTTCCTCTTCAGACTGAAATTCATGGCATTAGTTTTCTTTATGTTCAATGTCGCTTTATTGCTTACTGACCAATCATAAACTTCCTTGAGAGTTTCATTTGCTTTCTCAGCAAGGAGTTTACTTGTTTTCTCAGTGACTATAATATTGCTGTCATCGGCGAAGAGAAATTTTTCACCATGAGTAACACTGCTGGGTAAGCCATTGATGTGTATCTGGAACAGTATTGGTCCTAATATGCTACCTTGCAGAACCCTCATAGTAATGTATTTTGGTTCTAATAAGTGTTTTACTAAATGTTTATATCTATTTGAAGTATGTGTTATCTCTACTCTTTGTGCCTGATCTGTTAGGTATGGTCGTAACCAGTCACTAGGTACCCCTCTTATTCCTCATGATTCTAATTTATTTAATAGAATATTGTAGTCGACTGTATCAAACGCCGTAGAAAGATCCAAAAATATGCTTGTGACACACTCATCATTATCAAGAGCATCAAGTACAACTTTTGTGAATTCTACTATGGCTGACTCCGAATGTTTGCCACTTCGGAAACCAAACCGTGATTGTCTTAAACGATTGTGTTTATTCAGGTAGTTCATTAATCTGTCTTTCATAATTGCTTCTATTATTTTTGAGAATACTGACAGCAGGGAAATGGGTCGATAATTTTCTATTTCTTCTGAATTACCTTTCTGAAGCAAAGGTACAGCTCTTACCTGTTTTAACTGCTCTGGAAATGTCCCTGACGTGAAGGATTCATTTATTATATTTGTTAAGGGGCCTTGTATGACCCCTATGCATTGTTTCAGTACACACAATGCCCGCGATGTCAATGGGACCTTAAACACCGATCTTGCTTCCTTCCTTCCTTCCTTCAGTCTCTTTCTCAGGCGCTCTCTTGATTTTCACTGCAATACGCGCTTATTCTGATACTCTGAGTATCCATTCCTTCGGAACAATACTCTTAGTGTGAGACCCTCTTCATCCGAAAGTGATGGAACTGTATTGGGAAAAGTCTTTTAACACCGAATTTCTGTGTTACGGATGGTGATATATCGAGACGTGGAGCTAGAGGTTAGTGTGCGTTTGTTTTTTATGTACACTGCGACAGACGTATCCGTTTCGGGCTCTCTTAACATTTCGGGGAAAAGTAGCTGGCCCTCTTTTTCTAATTCCATCGTGAATTTTGTGTTAGGATTGATAGACTTTAAATAGAGTTCAGGAAGCTAGTACACATAATAGTACAACTCGCACTGAAGAAGATGACTAGCTCGGTCGTCGAAATATCGTGTATAAAATGAAAAAAAAAAAAACTCGGTTGCACACGCAGAAGCACACGCCGAAAAAACCTGACGAATATAACAAGAGGCGCCATATCTTGTGGACAACGAATTGCTCAGTATTGCCGTGTAATTTATGTTGGGGTGACATTCTTTGTCAAGCGTTGTTTGTTCATCATATCATGACGTTTCGGCTCGTACACGGCATGTTGCTACGGCAATAACGCTCGTTTGCAGCGCGTGTTTCGAGCCAATGGGTATAAGACCTTCGAACGCTACGGGGATCGGGTACTATGCCAATGTGATTCCATCAGGGGACACAAATCTGAAATTGTTTCATACCACTTTTCATATCCTTTGGTAACTCTTAAATATTTTCATCTTGTACTTCGAAAATATCTTTCAAGTCAGTAATGTACATACTACCAATAAATTTTATGTCAGAAACGTACAGGTAAAGTTAGAAGAAAATGGAATAAACACTTGCAGAGAAAGGAGTCGAAAAGACTTTAGTTAACAAACCTTCAAGTTAAAGGAAAAGACGTGTTGGCAGCCTAAGGAAATGATTAAGACAACTGCATGACCTAACACTGGAACACAATAGCAAAAATATTCCACAAACCGTTCTTTTATTTATCAGGCACACATTCGTCAGGTAAAATAATGGACAATTAAATCTTTGGGCTGGGGCGGAAGCTTGTATAATTTTATTCAAACACATCCTTGAAAAAGATGTGTGACGTTGCAGTGTTAATAAGGCGCAGTTTTAAGAAACGAGCGGATTGTGTGAGGCGTTTCAACGAGTTCCTCAGACAATGAGAAGGGCGTAGTACATTTGCTTTGTATTCACATCGGCTGCTACGTAAATAATAACTCATTCCTTTCCAATTCAATTACATTTTGTTTCGTCATATCCTGCGTGCGTCAGCCTCTTGACACAGCAGCTTTCTCCAGTCGTAGCAGTTCCAAAACTCGGTATGTATCGGCTTCTTACGGACCTTAACAACAACGAAGGATGTTCCAGGTATATCTGCACATGCAATTTGTTGGCGAATGATGAAATCACCGTGAACTACAAACAAGAATCATGTACGAGGGGTAGCAACAGAGTTTTAATTATCACCCAGAAAACAAAGTTGCAGAGATAATTAACACAGGGTGAAGAAAAACTCGCGGACTCGGACTCTGCAGCGTGATACCTCACACACTTTTCTTTTACTGTTCAACCCTGAGGTTGGTTTGCAGCAGAGCGCCATTCCTCTCTTCTGTCTGCCTTTGTCTTCATTTCCACGTATGTCTTACATCCTGGATGCAAGCATTGCGTATAAGGGGAGAGAGAGCACATCCTTGTCTTAAACTACTCACATACTAGCAATACAAAAATGTCTGACACAAAATTTCATCCTTCGCATATTTCGAGCAGTAATTGGACATTAAAGATTTGCAATCTGGCAACACTTCAATCACGTGTACAGTAACTATTTCTGTCAGCAAATAGGTTAGCGCAGTGCAGTTGGTACAGAGGGCAGTGTTTTGGTTGGTATGCAGCAGGTCGAAAGTTCGATGCTGGATCGAGGCATATTTGTTTTTATTTGCCAAAAGTAGTGTGCCCGGTACGTTATCTGGCGTCTTAATCACCATGCAGAGATTACAGTGGATCTTCTACAAAACATTTGCAGCTAAACACTACGAACACAGAAATGGAAGTGAAATCGTGTTCATTGGGCAGCTTTTAAAGAAGCCTTTTGCACTTCGTGGGCAAGAATTTTTTCGCGCAACTGAAACTAATAGATTCCAAACCTGTTTTCTGTGTACTCTCTTCAAATGGTCCTGCCGTACTTATTTGCAAAGCGCGCTGCTAGCGCTACTGGTGACGGATTATAATGAACCTGAACGTGGCAAGAATAATAGTTGGTATTAATCGGTGGGTCCATTGGGGGAGGGTACACGCAAAACAAGTTTGGAATCTGCTAGACGCAGTGGTGTGTAACAGTTCGCGTCCAAGACATGCAAAAGGTTTCTTTAAAAGCTGACCAGTGGAAACTATTGTATTTCCATTTCTGTGTTCGTAATACGTAACTGCAAGTGTTTTATAGAAGACCCACTGTAGTCGCTGTATGACGATTAAGACGCTTGATACCGAACCACGCGGACTGCTTTTAGCAAATAGAAGCAAATTATCCACGATCTAGCATCGAACCATTGATCTCCTGCATGCTAACCCAAAACGCTATAGCCTGCACCAACTGCACAGCACGCCTGTTGTGTCCTGACAGAGGGAAGACTTGATTAGAGTGTTGCCAGACTGCCGATCCTTAACGTCCATTCACTGCCCGAAATCTGCCAGGAGGAGGCATTTTTGCGTCCCCAGCATGTGAGGAATCGCGCTACGAAGTCCGAATGCACGAATGTTTCCTCACCCTGTATATTACCTGGTAAATATCTGCAGCCCTGGTTCAAATTGAAATTCCCACGCTACAATCCCGTAGCAGGCTGTTAGACAAGTCCAAACAAAATTGTGCAGCCCTTTAATGAAGTGGACTGTCGTACGGTAATACTTTTTCATGTTTGAAGCGGAACTGCGCTGCCACAAATCACGCTGAGTTGATGGAAGTGTGCGGCAAGAATCCATCATCATACGAAGAAAAAAGCACTCCGACTTCAGGCCACAAGTGGCCCATCGGGACCATCCTACCGCCATGTCATTCTCAGTTCAAAAAAATGTTCAAATGTGTGTGAAATCTTATGGGACTTAACTGCTAAGGCCTCTAAGGTCCCTAAGCTTACACACTACTTAACCTAAATTATCCTAAGGACAAACACACGCACCGATGCCCTCCTCAGTTGAGGATGCGGATAGGAGGGGCGTGTGGTCAGCACACCGCTCTCCTGGTCGTTATGATGGTTTTCTTTGACCGGAGCTGCTACCATTCGGTAGAGTAGCTCCTCAATTGGCATCGAGAGGCTGAGTGCACCACGAAAAATGGCTACAGTGCATGGTGGCCTGGATGGTCACCTGTCCAAGTACCGGCCACGCCCGACAGCGCTTAACTTCGGTGATCTCACGGGAAACGGTGTATCCACTGCGGCAAGGTCATTGCCATCATCATACGAAGATCTCCTTCAAATAACGTTGTGTATCATATCTTTGGCAAAGGTGTGTTTACAGTGAAATAAAGTGGTGCATCACATGGACATACTACGATAGCAACCGATGTTTTTTTTCTGTGTACAAGTTGAGCTACTTGTAGTTTTAAAGTATACCATCCTGGAAAAACGTTGTATATCAATGAAAATGCGGACGTGGATGGTGTGAGTTTCACTCGGAAGGATAAAAGCATGTAAAGGAAAATAGATCCACGAAATTGGAAGAAGAATGTCAAGAAAAATCGGAGGAACAGTGGACAATATATTTCTACAGCTGGTAAAGATGTTCCTAGGAAAATACATCAAAGGTGGTGAGTATAAGGGCTCTGCATATCGTTATCGCGTAAAAATTATACACTAGAATAATTTTTTCGGCCTGACTCATTCTTTGGCCAAAAGAACGTATCGACAATGATAATTTGTGCAACTACCTTGTTTTGGAAGGTTGTTCCAGAACAGTACAGCATAATTCTGTTATTCCGGGGCGTAGCTTCCTGCCTTGGAGCCATCGTTTTCATTAATTGGGAAAAAAGAAGAGTAGTGGATGATATGATTAGTTATGAATGCACATATACACTCCTGGAAATTGAAATAAGAACACCGTAAATTCATTGTCCCAGGAAGGGGAAACTTTATTGACACATTCCTGGGGTCAGATACATCACATGATCACACTGACAGAACCACAGGCACATAGACACAGGCAACAGAGCATGCACAATGTCGGCACTAGTACAGTGTATATCCACCTTTCGCAGCAATGCAGGCTGCTATTCTCCCATGGAGACGATCGTAGAGATGCTGGATGTAGTCCTGTGGAACGGCTTGCCATGCCATTTCCACCTGGCGCCTCAGTTGGACCAGCGTTCGTGCTGGACGTGCAGACCGCGTGAGACGACGCTTCATCCAGTCCCAAACATGCTCAATGGGGGACAGATCCGGAGATCTTGCTGGCCAGGGTAGTTGACTTACACCTTCTAGAGCACGTTGGGTGGCACGGGATACATGCGGACGTGCATTGTCCTGTTGGAACAGCAAGTTCCCTTGCCGGTCTAGGAATGGTAGAACGATGGGTTCGATGACGGTTTGGATGTACCGTGCACTATTCAGTGTCCCCTCGACGATCACCAGTGGTGTACGGCCAGTGTAGGAGATCGCTCCCCACACCATGATGCCGGGTGTTGGCCCTGTGTGCCTCGGTCGTATGCAGTCCTGAGTGTGGCGCTCACCTGCACGGCGCCAAACACGCATACGACCATCATTGGCACCAAGGCAGAAGCGACTCTCATCGCTGAAGACGACACGTCTCCATTCGTCCCTCCATTCACGCCTGTCGCGACCCCACTGGAGGCGGGCTTCACGATGTTGGGGCGTGAGCGGAAGACGGCCTAACGGTGTGCGGGACCGTAGCCCAGCTTCATGGAGACGGTTGCGAATGGTCCTCGCCGATACCCCAGGAGCAACAGTGTCCCTAATTTGCTGGGAAGTGGCGGTGCGGTCCCCTACGGCACTGCGTAGGATCCTACGGTCTTGGCGTGCATCCGTGCGTCGCTGCGGTCCGGTCCCAGGTCGACGGGCTCGTGCACCTTCCGCCGACCACTGGCGACAACATCGATGTACTGTGGAGACCTCACGCCCCACGTGTTGAGCAATTCGGCGGTACGTCCACCCGGCCTCCCGCATGCCCACTATACGCCCTCGCTCAAAGTCCGTCAACTGCACATACGGTTCACGTCCACGCTGTCGTGGCATGCTACCAGTGTTAAAGACTGCGATGGAGCTCCGTATGCCACGGCAAACTGGCTGACACTGACGGCGGCGGTGCACAAATGCTGCGCAGCTAGCGCCATTCGACGGCCAACACCGCGGTTCCTGGTGTGTCCACTGTGCCGTGCGTGTGATCATTGCTTGTACAGCCCTCTGGCAGTGTCCGGAGCAAGTATGGTGGGTCTGACACACCGGTGTCAATGTGTTCTTTTTTCCATTTCCAGGAGTGTATAATTTCTGAAGGTTGTTTAGGAACATATTTCATTCCAAAAGAAATGAACCAAAATGTTTTTGTTGCTGTCAATGGTCTTGAAGTAATTATTGCATCTCACCCTAATTTGAATATTACTAACATGGCTGAGTATCAATGCAGATGATTCAAATGCATTGTATCAGATTCTTAGTCAGAACGTCAGTCATCCTTGGGTATGACATTTTCTGCTAAAAACGAAAGAGGAAACCAACCTCAGGTTAACATCCGTGTAACTGTACAGTGTCTGTGTAACCTCCTCAATAAGCTGCAAGCGTGAGTCGTGTTCAGAATAGCTTGCTGTGTAGTTGTGAGTGCGTCATGTCGGAGATGAGGAAATTTTATCTTGGTAAAATGGTTGTGGCTCTTGTGATGGGTGCATCCTTTCTTGTACAAACACCTTCACCCCCCCCCCCTCCCCCCTCGAGCAGGATAATGAAGGTATTGTTAGGTATGTGTCAATAACTTGATGTACAATACCGGAAATTTTATGTGAAACTACCTTTTGACTGAACAGTTCAATTCATTTTTCCTCTGTTAAAATGTTTCTTTGTTGTTGTTTCTTGTCTTGTATAGAACTACTTTTTTTTAGTCTTGAAGTTAATTAACAGTCATTGCATTGTTTCAGTATGTCAGATAATACACATTCAAGAAATTTCCATTATTTTCGCCATTCTATCAGAAAATTAATATTTTTTGATATACACCGTTATTTCACAATCTACTTTTACTGTATATGCAAAGTCGTTACACAGAAAGTTATGTAGAAATTAAGAGATCTTTCTAAATATTGTAAAATACCCTATATACCCGTTGCCGTTCTATAACACTGAAAGGTCTCTGTTGGATTCCTTTCATGTTAATTTCTTAAATATGTTGTCATTTACGGCATAAATTCCTCTTCTAAATTTACTGTGGTGTTTCTGACTATCTGGGAGGAGACTGAGCAGTGGAACGTGTTACTTTTACACATAAACAAGAACGATCTGTCACACTACTACACTTTAAAACACAGTTTATATGTAATTCATGGCACACAGTCTCAAACGGAACCTACATCCGCTTTCTTTTATATACTGTATATGATAAGATACTATCATCCCCCTTCCCTTCTGTGTGAGAGGATGAATGAGCAAATGTATTTCTAGTTGCATGCTTGATGGTAGCAGACAAGCCTGTCTGCTAGAGAACAGTAGGACCAACGTCGGAACAGGTAGCTACGCTTTCTAAAAGCAGAGAGGTTTCTATTCTTGGTATGGTCCTGTCCGTCCCTTGCCATGTTGGTATAGGAAGCTGCCTCTCTGGTCACTTCCGTTTGTATCTGTTAAGCACGCTCGGTAGCAGCCCAGGTCAGTCTGACCGCGGCGAGCGTCTGAAGTGGTAAGATCTCCGGCTAAGCGCGTGTCTGCGAAGTCCGTAGGACAATGGATTTCTTAAGTTCAGCCTAACTGAAAATTTAATCACCTTTATTTGAGGTTTAGCTCTAAAATATCTAATGTTATCTTAAATTACAGCGTAGTTTAATTCGAGTGTGAAGTTCAGAATATCTTCCAGTAGTTGCTTTGTCACTACTTTGTGAGTAAGGTGGAACCACGTGTTGATCAGTAACTCTAACTAAGATCAACAATCTTACATGCGAATGTGCGTGAGATTATAACGTCTCGTCTTGACAATATTCTTCAATATAGCAACTTTTCTTTATGTTCAACCCACGTGGGGTGTACTTTGTGAGACCAGTACCACGTGCCTATACAATTGTTTGACCTATCAGGCTAATAGTAAGACGATAGTAACCAGTTCGAGGTTTTTCTTTTGTAAATTTCGTTTCGATGTAATTTATTTTAATTATCAAAATTATTGTGGAGTTACATTCTTTGTGTAAACCAAGTTGACCACGTGAAGCATGTGGTGTAAGCATTCTTTTCGGGAAGATTTCACAGAGAGTTAGTATGAATTTAGTATACCAGTGTGTGGTAATTTCATGACGGACAGGATTGCGCTACGAACGTAACTTCTTTGGGTGAAAATTGAATCGGTTGGTTGTGGTTGATTTCCTCTTGGATATGTTTCAACGTTCTTCGTGTGTTATTTAATGAATGCAGTGTTGTATGTAGTCTCCCAATCTTGGCTCCCTATTTGATGTGTTCCGTAAGATTACAAACTCACATTTTCACAATCCTAAATAAGGCACCAGTTTAGTTATGAATAAAGTTTGATATACTGAAATTTTAACGGAACAATGATCAATGTTAAAATAAATGTCCAAATATAAACTGATTTATTTCTTTATATTAAACTGTCTTTATATATATATATATCACCGGTTATCGTAAGATGAGTACTAAAAGATTATAATTAATGTTAGTCTGGTTGGGACTTTAGTAAGCTAGACTGGATACCTGGTGAAACAGTTGCGCAGTAATGCAAGGTTTACTTCCTCACATAGCTCACAGCTTTTAACCCACTTTTATGGTCTTGAATATCAGCACCGCACTCAGAATAAATTAATGCAACAACATTACACATAACAACATTACAACACGTGCTGTATAGCTTGATTATACACAACACAGCGTATAAACAAATCTTGGCAATGCGATGATGTGATGCTAACAGATTATTGTCGTAGTGAACAAACCGTAATAAGAGCATACTATCAAAATTTCCTGACGAGGTTACGGGAGGCTGTGAAGACAAAGCGTAACGGGAAACTGTCCAAAAGGATGTTTTTGTTCCACCGCAACATCCCAGCTTATTTTGCAGAGGCACTGTTACACATAGTTCTTCTTTGGCCTATCAAATTTGTGCTCTGTTTCCGTTTTTTCATAACATGGCATCCACTGAATTCCTCCTCTTTTCCAAGATGAAGAATGCATTGCATGGCAGGCGCTTGCTGATAAGATTTTCGAGGGCGGAACGTTTTCTAAGCAGTCAAAATGAAGGCATCTACAGCCAACATCTCCAACAATTCATATATCGTGAGGAAAATGTGTCGATTTGAAGCGTTAATTTGTAGAGAAGCATAACTCGACCGCCATGTAACATGACTGAAGATGGATTTTTTCGAAGGAAGGAAGATTAGGGTTTAACGTCGCGTCGCCATCGAGGTCACTAGAGACGGAGCACAAGCCCAGTACGTTGCAAAGATAGGGAAGGACATCAGCCGAGCCCTTCCAGAGGTACCATCATTGTCCTGGAGCGAGTGAGGAAAATCACAGAAAACCTAAACCTGGGCTGACAGGGATTTGAATCGTCGTCCTCTCGAGTACGAGTCTAGCGTGCTAACCACTGCGTCACCGCGCTCCATAATTTTTGGAGGTTGTAATTCTAACTCTATGACCATCCCTTGTAGCAGGGTTCACAGTTCATTGCGTAAAACGAGCAAGACAGAGAGCTCAAGGACTTTAGGATTCAAGGACGGTAGGGGAGTTATCTTTTTGATTTATAAATAAACCTTGGCATCGGCATTAGACTGACCCAGAAATAACGTTTTAGAATTTATTGTGTACTTTAACCCATGCAGAGAAGTGCACTGCAAATCAAACGGTTAAACTCGTTACAAAATTTGTGAAAAATACTGACCCGCTAGAGCACTACTGAACACTAGCCCCAGTCGCAAGCAACGCCAGGTAGCGACGAAAGCTGGTACTTCGCTGCATTTTAGTTGACTTTTGGAACACTGCAAAGACATTGTAATTAGATAATGATTTTAAGGTTATATTTGTTATTTATAACAACCAATTTTCCGTTGATCACTTGAGATCATAAGTCTTACCACATTTTGACAAATTAATCGTAAATATGGAGCTGCGCACTTTCATTGTATCTGATTATTCGATAAATGTGATGAAATATTAGTAGAAACGTGTTAGAAGCTGATTACATGCTAAAATCTAGCCGCATTCGACAATTTAAGTGGTTCAATCTGTTTTGGTCTACTAGACTTGTCGAAGACCGTGCTACATTGAACAGGTTGTACGTGTTTCGTTTCCTATTGGAGAAAACGGGTGATTCATGCCGGTCTGTTCAACATACAGGTAGTTCCTTCTCTTACCACGACGATAATTAGCTGTTCCTTATTGGAGAAGGTCGAAGCAACACTGAAATAAGTTTAAGTGAACCCATAAACTCAGTTCATTACTTATGCCAAAATGAACACATCGGAACTCAGATAAAATGATATGTTATAAACCGTTTACAATTTACAACATCCAAGAAGAATCCTATTCCGACAGTGGAATGAGGAAGGTTTTTGTTGTTGTGGTCTTAAATCCAGAAACTGGTTTGATGCAGCTCTCCATGCTACTCTATCCTGTGCAACCTCCTTCATATCCCAGTACTTACTGCAACCTATATCCTTCTGAATCTGCCTAGTGTATTCATCTCTTGGTCTCCCTCTACGATTTTTACCCTCCACGCTGCCCTCCAACGCTAAATTTGTGATGCTTTGATGCCTCAGAACATGTCCTACTAACCGTTCCCTTCTTCTTGTCAAGTTGTACCACAAACTCCTCTTCTCCCCCAATTCTATTCAATACCTCTTCATTAGTTATGTGATCTACCCATCTAATCTTCAGCATTCTTCTGTAGCATCACATTTCGAAAGCTTCTATTCTCTTCTTGTCCAAACTATTTATCGTCCATGTTTCAATTCCATACATGGCTACACTCCATACAAATACTTTCTGAAACGACTTACTGACACTTAAATCTATACTCGATGTTAACAAATTTCTGTTCTTCAGAAACGCTTTCCTTGCCATTGCCAGTGTACATTTTATATCCTCTCTACTTCGACCATCATCAGTTATTTTGCTCCCCAAATAGCAAAACTCCTTTATTACTTTAAGTGTCTCACTTCCTAATCTAATTCCCTCAGCATCGCCCGACTTAATTTTACTACATTCCATTATCCTCGTTTTGCTTTTGTTGATGTTCATCTTATATCCTCCTTTCAAGACACTGACCATTCCGTTCAACTGCTCTTCCAAGTCCTTTGCTGTGACAGAATTACAATGTCATCGGCGAACCTCAAAGTTTTCATTTCTTCTCCATGGATTTTAATACCTACTCCAAATTTTTCATTTGTTTCCCTTACTGCTTGCTCAGTATACAGATAGAATAACATCGGGGAGAGGCTACAACCCTATGTCACTCTCTTCCCAACTACTGCTTCCCTTTCATGCCCCTCGAGTCTTATAACTGCCATCTGGTCTCTGTACAAATTGTAAATAGCCTTTCGCTGCCTGTATTTTACCCCTGCCACCTTTAGAATTTGAAAGAAAGTATTCCAGTCAACACTGTCAAAAGATTTTTCTAAGTCTACAACTGCTAGAAACGTAGGTTTACCTTTCCTGAATCTATTTTCTAAGATAAGTCGTAGGGTCAGTATTGCCTCACGTGTTCCAACATTTCTACGGAATCCAAACTGATCTTCCCCGAGGTCGCCTTCTACCAGTTTTTCCTTTCATCTGTAAAGAATTCGCGTTTGTATTTAGCTGCTGTGACTTATTAAACTGATAGTTCGGTAATTTTCACATATGTCAGCACCTGCTTTCTTTGGGACTGGAATTATTATATTCTTCTTGAAGTCTGAGGGTATTTCGCCTGTCTCATACAATTTGCTCACCAGATGGTAGAGTTTTGTCAGGACTGGCTCTCCCAAGGCTGTCAGTAGTTCCAATGGAATGTTTACTCCCGGGGCCTTGTTTCGACTGAGGTCTTTCAGTGCTCTGTCAAACTCTTCACGCAGTATCATATCTCCCATTTCATCTTCATCTACATCCTGTTCCATTTCCATAATATTGTCCTCAAGTACATCGCCCTTGTATAGACCCTCTATATACTCCTTCCACCTTTCTGCTTTCCTTCTTTGCTTAGAACTGGGTTTCCATCTGAGCTCTTGATATTCATACAAGTGGCCTTCTTTTCTCCAAAGGTCTCTTTAATTTTCCTGTAGGCAGGAAGGTAGCGATTAAAAAACTCGCTCTCCAGGGAAATGTTTGAGATATTATACTACACGCGACTAGTCGCTCTGTGTCTGGCCATCCATCGCCTCAAAATATAACTTTTATCTCCATAGTGTCTTCTCCGTAATTCCAGTTACATTAGTCAAATTATTTCTTAGTAATTGTAAGTACTAAAGTAATTAATAGTTAAAAATAGGCATATTGAGAAAACGCGTTTAATACAAACATAACTAGTATTCTACAATAGAGCGCATGCTGAGCCCCGGACGATTTCTCCAGTTGCCCAACCTGCAATGCCGCTTATTGTTCAGTGATCCTGGTGTTGAATGATGGTCCAGTCATTCCGACATACGACGTCTCCGCACGTACACGGTATGCGATATAATCCCTCACACTGCAAATGGGTTCCTTTCCTCTTTTGCCGATCTGAAACTATTTTTGATCTTCTTTGTCAGTGTATAAATAATCTTTACGCCGTGTTTGCGCAATATACAGTCGATTCTGTCAGCAGCTGTGGGAATATATGCCAGCCACTCGTGCTAGCGAAACGTCAGAAACATCATTAAACAAACGTCGGCTGAAGAACCCGAGACACAAGCCAACAGGCAGTTTGTCAGCAACTGGCCACGAAAGCCATTTGTCTTCTACTGCATTCTTATTTTCCATTTCTGTCAATTGTTGCCTTATGCTCCCTTTGCCACTGGTAACAGCCGCTGGCTCTTCCAATTTGTCCAGCTCCCTTCCTCTTAATTTCTTAACTAGCCGCAAGTAGTTCAGCTTTAATCTGCAGTGCACAACTAGCAAATAATGGTCAGAGTCATCTGGTTTCGAAGTTTCGGTCTTAGCGTTATGCAGGGCGAAGAAAATATCGCGCACTCGGACTTCGCAGCGCGATCCTCACATATTAGCAATACAAAAATGTCTCTCACAAAATTTCGTCCTGTCCATATTTCGTGCAGCAAATGGACGTTAAGGACTAGCAATCCGGGCAACACTGTAATCAAATGTACGGTAATTACCTCTGTCAGGGTACAGCAGGAGTGCTGTGCAGCTGGTGCAAAAGGTAGCGTTTTGGCTTCGCATGCAGCAGATTGATGGTTCGAGTCTGGCCCGATGCCTATTTGTTTGTATCTCCTAAAAGTAGTCTGCGTGGCATAGTGTATGGCGTCTTCATTGTCATACAGCGACTGCAGTGGGTATTCTATAAAACATTTGCTGTTACTTACTACGAACACAGAAATTGAAATACCACAATCGTTTTCATTGGACAGCTTTTAAAGAAACCATTTGCAATTTGTGGACTCAAAACTGCCTCTGCTAGATTCCAAACTTGTTTTTCTTGTATCCTCCCCCAATGTTCCCATCGATTTATACCAAGTATTATTCTTGCCACGTTCAGGTCCATTATATTTCTTTAGGACCTTACGACGCCAACGGGGCTAGCAACATGCTTCGCAAATAATTTCGATGCGACCATTGGGTGAGGGTACACAAAAAACAAGTTTGGCTCTAGTAGATGCAGTGGTGCGAAACCGTTCATGTCCACGACGTGCAAAAGGCTTCTTTAAACGCTGACCAATAAAAACGATTGTATTCCATTTCTGTGTTCGTAGTACGTAATTGTTTTGTAGAAGACCCACTGTAATCGCTGAATGACGATTAAGACATCAGATACCATACCACGCAGACTACTAAGGCTGCTAAGTCTAGACCCAGAATAGAACCATTGACCTCCTGCATGTTAACCCAAAAGGCTATCCACGATGCCCGCTGCACAACACTCGTGCTATCTCCTGACAGAGGTAGTTACCGTGCATGTGTTCACAGTGTTGCCAGATTGCCAATCTTTAATGCCCATTTACTGCCAGAAATACGCTCAAGACCAAGTTTTGTGAGACACATTTTTGTATTGCCAGCATGAGTGGAATTGTGCTACGAAGTCCAAGAGCGCGAATTTTTCTTCAACCTGTATAATCTACGTAAAACCTCCTGAGTTCCCAGTTCTCTTCCGTATATACAGTATTGATTCTTGATTTTTAAACCAAATTTTAGCAGTGAATAAATTGTGCACAGTGCGCAGTTTTTCCCAGCGGCTTTCATTCTTTTTCGTTAGTCCTCCTTCCTCTCACTACTTTCTCCTCTCTTCCATTTCCTATCGTTTCTTATTCATTATTAGACCTACTCCTGCCTCACTCTTACTTGCAAACTCTGTACTCAGCTCGCCAGAAGTCTTGTCATTCCTGCCAGTCAACTTCACTAATTCCCATTATATCTGCCTTCAATCTGCGCATTTCTCTTTATGAATTCTCTAACTTTTTCTCGTTTCGATATCATAAACTTTAGTCTCCATCACTACTGAAGTGTGACCTGCTAAACCCGACTTGGGAATATAGAATTCCATACTCCGTCCATGCAACACCAAGTTTGGTTTCCTTATATCAACATCCACCTGAACAGTCCCCGTCCGGAGATCCGAATGAGGGACTATTTTACCTCCGGAATATTTTACCCAAATGTTTGTATAAATTACGTGCGAAGTTTAGATAACTAATTCTCACTGCAGAGCAAAGTCTAAAACTTCCTGGCATATTAAAAATGTGTACCGGCACGGGACTGTAACGCAAAACCGAGTCAGCTACCTTTTTTTAGCGCAAAAAGTATTTTATTGCAGTGAAATACATGTATCTACACGGCTTTATAAATTTTGATACGAAGATTGACAATTACCACCACGTTAAATTATTTGCATTAAATACAGAAGCTATTAAAAAATGACAAAGAGAGTTTAATTTTTGAATCTAAAAAGAAAATAAATTATTTGAAGTAACATACTAATTACATTTCCTTCTTGCACATTTTTCTCTCTCTGCTATATTGATATAATATTTGTGTAGATATTCATGATGGATCAAACTCTTGCTGTCGAAAAAGTGATCAACATCGTCTTCATCTTGGATTCTGTCAGCTGACCTCTTTTGGGACTTGAAGGAAACGATGAACACTATGCCACTAATTGTCCCTAGGTCTCTGGATCGTATTAGTAGCACCATGGCTCATATCCGGTAATTATCCGGATGGCTATGGTGCTCCTAGCGATTCCGCAATTAGCATGTTCCTGAAAGTTTTCATCAGAATTCCGATCGATGTCTCAAGTGTGTTATAATTAATGGTGATTTTTGGAGTGCCAGTAAAGGTATTTCGTTCGTAACTCTTGTTCCCTTTATTGTTTGAGACCATTCGTCGTACTTATCAGATGCATCTTGTGTAGATCATCCACAATTAAACGTACTATAAAGGCAGAATGAGTTTGGTAGAGCCGTATCTAATCTTCCTGGTCTATGAGGGCGCATGGTTCACCATTTGATATGTTTTGACTTATTACTCGTTGTTATATAAATAGTCAAAACTGAAACTGTCTAAAACCGTCATGGAACACGAACTGTAATGAATAAAATATGAACGTAAAAGAGCAGCAGGAGAATCGATGGTCAAAGAGGCCATATGCATTTATAAATTCACGTGATTTTTTGTCACTTTGTAAAACCAGATGTATGCATGATTTGTGAATTTTGTTAATAACTTGTTTAGTACTGCGCTGTTATTATAATAAGAGGTCTCAAAACGGCGACAATAACTTTAACAGCTCCTTAGAATCTTTTTTATGTGTGTGATTAGCTTTAGCGTCTAACGTGAATTGAGTAGTGTATTTAAGGAAGAGCTGTAGAACATGGGGGGTTTTTCACAGTCTTTTACTGGTGATGGTCAGAGAGTGCATTTGCCGAGTGGACTGTGTGTGCGAGCAGGTGCGCGTGCTACGAACACTAACTATTCTTTGGATATAGAATAATTTCTGCGAGCGCGAATTACGTATCTTAACTTTGCACTGGACGCTGAGTTGCGATGATTTATTTTCCTTGACTTTGTGAACTTAACTTTGCGGATTTGAGGCAGCTGTGAACTGTAATTATTCGCGGCAGTTGATATTTATTTTCAAATGTGATGGACTTATTGAATGTTTCCATAACTGTTAGACTAACCAATTTAAGTTTACGTCGCGATTGGCAGTAGAAAATATCACTTGGGACTTTGATTGTTTGCTGTTGATTTTCGTGAATTAATGCTTAGCTAAATGACGTTCTGTCGCACGTGTTCCTGCATTCCACGCTCTGTTCGCACTAAATACATTATTATTTGTTTTTTGTTAGAAACCACAATTTATGTAAGAATACTATTCACATAGGTTTGATTATTATTCAGTAAAAATGTATTTGGTTTAAATTGTAATCCTCTTGTTTCGTCTACATTACTAATCCCACAGGATTATCGAGTCATTTCACCCCCTACGGGGCTCGCACTGGCCAGCTTTCGTTTTCAGTCCCTTACTCGAATTACTAGTTATGGAGTGGACGGCTCAAGCATATGTAGCTTACGGTCATGGCCATTAAGGCAGGGATAGACTTCATTGCCTATTTCTTGCATATCACGTTGTAGAGATACAATACGTGCTCAGCAATAACATGGGGTTATTCATAACATTCGTAGTTTTGGGGTTATTCATAGCATTCGTAACACTGCTTTAGTCCCACGGAGGCCCATCTCAGTATTCCACTCAGCACCATTCTGTCACCGTAGGCCTTCCACTAGCGAGATCCTAGCTGGAGTCCTCCACTACCGCTTCTCTTTGAAGGTTTAGCCCTTCCAGCCGTTACCACAAACGGTCTCCATTCTAATAGCTTCTCTTCTGTCTTCTCTGGCACAGACCTGAAACACAGGAATAGAGGAACATTAGAATGCAGGTGTGGCAATCTATTGGCGTTATGGCGACGCACATCGTTCTCCAGGTTGTGGTCGTGCCGGTTCTGTGATGTTCTAGATTTCTCTTAGATGTCAACTCTTCCGGAGGTAAAGTATTTCAGCTAGCTGGTGGAGTTCCATCATCGGGAAATCCAGACGTCACGTATGCTGGACAGCTGTTGAAAATGCTTGTCAATATTTTGAAAAGTTTTAGTTTTCACTTATTTATTTTAAAGTTTATTTGTGTTAATATTTGCTGTAGACGTAACTTATTAGTGGATTTTCATTAATCTCAGTCTTTCTTCCTGTGTTGTTCAATGGTCTGTTATTCGTGAGTATGCTTACGTCACTCATCCAAGGCCCTCGCCTCAGTAGTGTACATTTCGCGGCGTGCGGTTGCAGCTGTTACGGTTATAAAGTTAAGTACTGACGAAGTTGTTTGTGCACTGTTAAACAATTATTAAATTGAATAATTATCAACGGTGTTTCGTGCTGTTTGTGGTGAAATAATGATTTAATAAACTTTTGGAAACGTTCGCTCGCTGTGTTTTTTAGAGCTTTCTGTGCGTTGAAGTCGTTTAATAAATTTCGTACTTTAGTTCTCAGCTGACGTTTCTTATTGTTTCTAGTGAAACATTTCAGGAAAATATTCATTCATTGTTTTAAATTCGGTGAGTATTCCAGTGGCAGCTTGAATTTTTGGTTTACCTAATAATTTTGTGAGGTTTGTTTGGTATTGGTATTAGTTGTGGTTTAGTAGCATTAATAAAAGTAGTTGCTTTCTTAGTAGAGAAAGAATTTCGAGACCGCTGTTGTTAGTTATATAAATAATTCTACTGGTGTAACTGAACTTAGGTAACGTATACGTATAGTTTTTCTCAGTAACTGTAAAATTTTACCAAGAGTGAGAAGTGTGGGCTCTGTCGTAGGTTTGTGAGTAGTGGTTACTATGTGGGATTTGGTCGAAGTAATTTCATTGTGGGAATGCAACCAGTGGGCATTCGAGCGAGATCCTCTAGTAGAAATAAGTTGATAGAGGAGCAGGAGCGTAAGAACTGCGCAGGTGGAGTTACATCACACAAAGGAGGAGCTAGATAGGTTGAGGAGGTTGAAAGGTTCTGGGGAATGGGAACTGGCAGTTGGCAAGAAGGTAGCTAGGAGGATGAGCTATTCATACCGTTATACTCTGCGTATATGTAACAGATCTGACCAACTGTCAGAGTTGAGTGGAGAGGAGCCTCTGGTAGCTGTAGCTGTGGGAAACATGCAGCAATCCTCAGCAGTTGGGAGGCCTAGGTCAGTTGCAAAGTCTAACAGAAAGAAGGTGGTTCTGCTGCTAAGTAGTTCGCACGGTAGAGGTGCGGGCCAGCAGTGGCAGGAAGTTGGGGAATGGATACCAGGTCACCAACATTGTGAAGCCTAGTGCAGGGTTGTCTCAGGTGACTGACAGCATAGGGGAGTTATGTAGGAATTTTACGAAGGATAATAAGGTAGTGATAGTGGGTGGAGCAGGAAATAGTCTTGATAGGGATGGGGAACATGATGTAGGTGGCACTAATGCGCAGTTCGTGCAACTGTTTCAGCGTCATGATAGGCCTCATTCTTAATGCGGCTGTTAGGCGTGTTATCATGGGGCTGAAGAGGGCACTGGTGGCAGAGGGCATGGGTCACATTTCAGTGGTGCCAGTTGGGTCTATCAGTAGATTGGATTTCACTAGGCATGGCCTGCACCTCAATAGGTATGGGAAGGGAAGGCTTATAGGTGACAGTGTAGTGGGTGGTGGTAGCATCGCTAATGGATAAATTCCTGTAGTTTCTGGTGTTAGAGCTGCAGTGTTAGAGCTGCACCTTTTTTAGATTAAACTCAACTGGTAGGTTTACCCACTAAACGGAATTCCCTCTTACTAATGGTTCACCTTCAGAGGACGTCATGTTTCTGAGTAGAGAAGGAATTAGCATATTTCATCAAAATATAAGAGGTATTAGAGATAAAGTTAGTGAACCGCTTATAGATGTTGAGTCTGAAATTATTGGTATAATTGAGCACCTCTTAAATAATTTTACAATTCAGAGACTTCCTTTACCAGAATACAATTAGCTGGTTGTTTTTCAGGGAGTTCCTTGCAGGATGGGGAAGTGGCCATGTACGTAAAAAACAGTATTCCATTTGAGTCCATAGACGTTTCACGGCAGTGCACTGAATAGATATTAGAATGTTCTGCACGGGCAGTTGAATTTAGTGAAACTAAACTTCTAATTGTTGTTGTTTATAGGTCCCCTAACTTTCACTTCAGAGCATTTCTGCTCAAGCTAAAGAGGGTTCTTGATTCACTTTATAGGGAGTACCAGAAATTAGTTATATGTGGTGACTTCAATATTAATTTTGTATATGTTGGCAGATATAAATTCATGAGATCCGATGCAGATTGTGTTTTTTCCAACTAGGGTGCAGGGGAACAGTAGCACAGTCATAGGCAATATTTTTATTCATTCTTCCTTACTAGATGGGCATTCTGTCAGTAAAACGGTGAATTCCCTTTCTGACCATGATGCACAAATATTAGCACTAAAAGGCTCTTGTACTCAAACAATCGTCACATATAATTACAAACTATGTAGGAAACTTAAGCCAACTGCAATAGAAAGTTTTTGAAACCTCGTCAGGGAACAAGAGTGGCAGGATGTTTATAGCGGCGATAACATAGATGAGAAATATAATGCTTTCCTTAACCCATTTCTCATGTTTTCTTTGAGAGTTGCTTTCCATTAGAACGTTCTAAACGGTGTACTAACAGTAAATGGCAGCCTAAGTGGCTGACTAGTGGGATAAGGATATCATGTAGAGCAAATTGGGAATTATATAAAATGTTAGAAGTAGTCACAATCAGGCTACAGTAACCCATGACAAACTGTACGGTAAGGTGCTTAAAATATAATTAGGAAGGCAAGGAGTTTGTAGTACTCAAATAGAATAGCTAATTCACAGGATAAAATTAAAATCATATGGTGAGTTGTGAAGGAAGTGTCTGGTCAGCAGCACAAGGTCGACGATATAAAGACAGTTTGTAGTAAAAATATTTCTGTTACTGATAAATCAGATATATGTACAGTATTTAACAATCATTTTCTTAGCATTGCTGGTGAATTAAATAAAAAATTAGTTTCTACAGGGAATCATGTAACACTCTTGGCAAATGCCTTTTGCGAGACTGATGTCTGAAATACTCCTGTGTGATACATACTAGGGGAGATTGAGTCAATAATTAAATCACTGAAGACTATGGCCTCTCATGGATATAATGGGGTGCCTAGCAGAATATTAAAGTACTGTGCTGCACATGTTAGCCCTGTATTTAGAAATATTTGTAATTTTCCTTTAGGAATGGTCAGTTTCCTGAACAATTAAAGTACTCAGTAATGAAGCCGCTTTATAAAAAGGGATATAGAGATAATGTAGACCTATCTCTGTGCTATCAGTGTTTGCTAAAGTTATTGTAAGGATAGTTGGTCATTTTATATCACACAATTTGCTATCATATGTACAGTTCGGCTTCAGAAGTCGTTTAACAACTGAAAATGCTGTATTTTCTTTCCTCTGTGAGGTACTGGATGGATTAAATGAAAGGTTTTGAACGCTAGGCATATTTTTTGATTTAACTAAGACGTTTGATTGTGTTGACCACAAAATATTGCTCCAGAAGTTGGACCATTACAGAATATATGGAGTAGCTCACAATTGGTTCACCTTTAACTTTCTAACTTTAGCGACCGACAGCAAAAGGTCATTATTCACGATGCTGAGAATGGCTGTGATGTGGGGTCTGAGTGGGATACAGTCAAATGGTGGGTGCCCTAGGGTTCAGTGTTGGGGCCACTCCTGTTCCTTATTTATATAAATGATATGCCCTCTGGTATTACAGATAAGTCTAAAACATTTCTGTTTGCTGATGACACTAGTTTCGTAGTAAAGGATGTTGTGTGCAATGTTGGATTGGTTTCAAATAGTGCAGTTCATGACCTTAGTTCATGGCTTGTAGAAAATAAACTAATGCTCAATCACAGCAAGACTCAGTTTTCACCGTTTCTAACACACAATTCAACAAAACCTGACGTTCTAATGATTAGTGAAACTGAACAATTCAAATTTCTAGGCGTTCAGATAGATAATAAGCCGTCGTGGAAATCGCGCGTTCAGGATCTTTTTCAAAGACTTAATGCTGCCATTTTTACTATTCGAACAGTATCTGAAGTAAGTGATCGTTCGGCACGAAAATTTTCATTCGTTTATGTCGTATGGTACTATATTTTGGGGTACCTCTTCCCATTCTACAAGTATATTTTGGTTCAGAAACGAGCGGTTCGGGCAATCAGTGGTGTAACTTCACGAACCTCTTGTCGATTTCTGTTCACTAGTGTGGGTATTTTGATACTGACCTCTCAATATATATATATATATATATATATATATATATATATATATATATATATATATATATTCTTTACTGTCCTTTCTTGTTAACAATATCAGCTTATTCCCAAGAATTAGCAGCTTTCACTCAGTCGATACTCGGCAGAAATCAAACCTGCATTTGGATCGGACTTCCTTGACTCTTATGCAGAAAGGTGTGCAGTATACTGCTGCATCCATTTTCAATAAGCTACCACAACAGTTCAAAAATCTTAGCAGTAATTCACGCGCTTTCACTTCGAAACTGAAGAGTTTCCTCATGGGTCATTGTTCTGTCAAGGAATTCCTTGAAAAAGTGAACTGATTCATGTTGTATTGTTGATTGCGTTTACTTAAATTTATCGCTTGTCTGCATTTGGGTTCGTAAACTTTTATTTCATCTGTTATTACTTCTATGTTGCAATTTCATGTACTGACTCGTCCCATGACCTTGGAGATTTGCTAATCAGTTTGGTTCTACGAAACTTGACGCGTAAATAAATAGCACAGACCGCCTGCATACACTGTCCGTACGTGTATCGTCCACGTTTCTCCAGAGTATTTATTGCTTTACACTTAGAATTTGGTGCAGTAGGGTGCTGTGTTGAGTGCCTCCATTTATAAGAATGTTGACGTCGTGTTTAGAAATGTTGGAGATAGTGCACCCTTCCTATCGCTTTGGCCTTTAGTTCTTCAGTGTGTTGAAGGCTAACTCCAAACAGGACAGTGTTGTTTGTAAAACTGCTCCTTTAATCGAACAGCATGTTGGAAATGACCTGTTTCGAGTTAGCTCATTTCCAAGGCACAATGCGTGAGAATACGTCGTTCTCGTAAGTACGTAACAAAAGTCACAGTCACGCATGGCATGGTCATCAATGGACACAATCTCGGAATAAGATCGATAGACTTTACGTACACAACTGTTCGCAGTACAGCCATATATGTGTTTACAGATATGTTCGGGACAGTTAAAAATTGATTTAAACATTACGGCAATTACTACGACTAGGGGCGTGATTAACGCCCTTGATTGAAATAGGTAACAAATAAAGCACATGACACAGTAGGTTTTAATTGCTAATGTAACGCTCAGTAAATTTCTGAAGGCTGACAGGACTACGTCCGTGAATTGTGCAGAAGAGTGATTTACCTGACACGACTACTTGTTTTCATTGTTTCATTCACACACCGTGATGTTGCAGAGTATAGAATGTCTGCTGGTTAGTCCCATGTTCAATAACGTGAGATGAACAGTGTGTTCCAGAACACGTCACTCCACTGTGATCTACGCCGCACGTTCTCGCTTACTTTCGTTTACACAGCGGTGAAGCCATCGTAGTCCAGATACTTGCATATAAGTCCAACCTCTTGCCACTACTGACGATCAAAGGTGAACAAAAACTGTTTTGGGGGTAAATGACCTCCCAAATGGGTGCTGTCGTTTCCGAGTTTCTCGCCAGCACAGACCGTGTCATTGCCTTGTCACAGACTGCTGACATCCTCACGTTTCAAACACAGAGTCTAGCTCATGATTATGCCATATCCCAGTACTTTTTAGATGCTCGTAAACACCCTCTACAATTTACAGGAGCACATTCGAAGAAGCGTCGGAAAAGCGCACATGTCTCGTGAAATGGCCACGACGGGAAAATCTGACAAATTAAAGTTCGTAAGTTTATCGACAGCACCACGGACGAATGCACAGAGACGGAAGGAGAAATAGTGGTCCAAGAAACCCTCCGCCAATCATTGCTTGATTTTTTCTTTACATCTGTCAGATGAATTTCCGTTTATGGACTTTTATGTTAAAAAGCACCATTGTTAGCAACTTCTAGACTTTTTGGGTTGATTTTTATCCTCCATCATTTTCCCTAGCTTATTATTACAGAAAGGATTTTTTTTAATAGTAAAGAACCATCAAATTAAAATAGCTCTTGTTTTGTTGTTTTTCTTCAATGAGATGAACAATGGTTTCTGTTGTTTAATATTGCAAAAAAACTCTGGTAATGCTTCGTGGAATCTCGAAGTGTTTTCCCTGTTCTTCATTGACGGTTCAATACCTTCATTCTTCCTAATCGTCAGTCATTTGTTACGCATTTATATGCCAGATAACAAGAGTATTTTCTTTTTCACTCTCACACCACACACGATTTCCCATCTGCTCTTCATCGAGAGATCTCAACCAACAGTTCCATCTCTATAAAAAAGATGTTATTCTACCGTCTTTCATCACCTCAGTGTATGTTCCTGATCTAGCAGTTCTAACGAAATTGCAGCGAAACTGTAATAATCTTAACATAGTTGTTTGAAAGTGAATCACTCTGACAGACACGTATGTACACTTTTGCCTTTCCTTCTTTCAATTTGGCTGGTTCTCACCAGTTCCTGTCTCTGAGGGTGCTTTTGTCTTTCTCTCCCTCTCTGTCTCTCTCTGTTTAACTCTGTCACCCTTTTTCTGTCTTTCCTGTCTCTCTATCTTACTCGTCCCATAAGGTGTCACCACAGTAAATAATTACATTTGTGCGACCTATTAACAAGGACTACCTATACCCCTACCCCTGAGAACAATTTGGGATATCACTCCCTTCCTATAACGAAGTTATCGAGATTGCGGTTTATCGTAATTTAATATCAGCTGTGGTCGCCACGCGAGAGTAATTTTCTCTCGCGGGGAAGTTTGTTAGCGGCAGCACGTCACTCTAACGACCAGGCAATATTTTCGGTTGTCGTATTTGCCCTCACTTACGGCTTAGCTGCAATAATCGCTGTCAGTGTGTAACAGCCATAGCTCCTCGGTTTAATTACCTGATCACCGCTCCAGAAATTCGCAAGGCAGCAACCGGTTTTTTCATCCAACTGCGCAGAGCCTGTTCTCCCCTTGATGTGAGAATTTAAAACTTTCCTAAACGATCATAAATATGTCTCACTACAAGTACGTTTTTCATTTAACATTTATTTACATTTCCCTTTGCGAGGTTGGACTAGCAGAGAAGAATCTCCATCAGGTTGCCCTCCATGGGGTGGGTGCACGCAACGACTGTGGTTATATTGGGTTAGATAGAGCAGCAGTCAGTCGTAGAATTAAGTTGCTTTAAGATGACATTTATAGTCACAATGCAGATCAGATTTCGACCTGTGTCAGGTCGTTATCAATGCAGTGCGGAATTGTAGCAGTTGTTCGTGCTCAAGTGAATGCTTACTCAGTTCAATGGTTGAACTGTGTAAGCATTCACTTGAGCACGAACAACTGCTACAATTCCGCACTGCATTGATAACGACCTGACACAGGTCGAAATCTGATCTGCATTGTGACTATAAATGTCATATTAAAGCAACTTAATTCTACGACTGACTGCTGCTCTATCTAACCCAAGAGAAGAATCTGTTTCGTTCTGTAAATGGGCTGCCTCTGTGTTGGCAGCGCTATGTAGCGCTTTGCAGTGGATCTCTGACTGCGCTTTCTCTGTAAGAGACTCTGTGGCTGGTTGGACTCGTTGTTGGAAGTTAATCGCCAGTACTGTTGGGCAGTTGGAAGTTAGTCGCCAGCAGTGATGGAAGTACTGTTGAGCAGTTGGAGGTGAACAGCCAGCAGTGATGGATGTTAAATGTGAGAAGCTGGCATTCATGGAGGGTAGAGGCCTGAAGTGTTAGCGTAGGCTAACGATCTGTAGGTGTTCGACTTGGAGATTGAATATTATTCATGATTGTATACCTTTGTACTAGATTTCAATGACGATTTATATTCATGTCTGAACTGGATGTCACGTTATTAAGCTAAAAAAAAATACTTTATTCGGTTTGCAACAAAATCTTTCCTTTGATAACCACGTGCATATTAGTAGTTAGTGGCTTTACTAGTTAGAATCTTTTATTTAGCTGGCAGTATTGAAGCTCGCTGTATTGCAGTAGTTCGCGTAATGAAGATTTTTGTGAGGTAAGTGCTTAATGAAATGTATATGTTATTTTAGGATTTCTTTTTCGTCAGGGCCATTCTTATGCGTTAATTTGGTAGCAGTCGGACCGCGTTACCGTTGTATATTAAGAGTAATTAATGAATATGAAAAGTTTGGGTTCTGTTTGCCAGGGCAAATTCTGTAGGTCAGTGCTGTAAAGATGAAGACTAGCAAAATAATAGTTGAATTCAATTTCGCTGAGCAGTTTAAGCAAATATTTTATTAAGAAGTTTCAATTCCATTTCATTACATATTTCATAAACATAACGTAAAATGATTTAAGAGATTAAAGTAAGTGATGATATAAAAACTTGAAGTACGCAGTCTTGATAGTTCACCTTAACATACTCTAAGACAAAATAAGGCAAAAAGCCGACGCATCACGAAGGAATTGTCCGAATGGGACGGAAGTTGGTACATGTGACGTACATGTACAGAAAAACAAACGATTATAATTTCAGAAAAAATTGTATGATTTATTCTACAGAAAGAGCTTCACAAACTGAGCAAGTCACTAGAGCGTTGACATAGATTGATCTACTTGTTGGATGTCCTCCTGAGAGATATCGTGCCAAAGTCTATCCAATTGGAGCGTTAGATCGTCAAAATCCCGAGACGGTTGGATCGCTCTTCCCTTTATGCTCAAAACGTTCTCAGTTTGGAAGAAATCCGGCTACCTGGATGGCCAAGGTAGGTTTTGCCAAACAGGAAGACAAACAGTAAGGGCTCTCTCCGTGTGCAGGCGGATATTATCTTGCTGAAATGTAAGGCAATAGCGTCTGGCGATGAAGCGAAACAGAATGGGGAGTAGGATATCGTCGACATACCGCTGTACTGTAAGGCTGCCTCCGATGACAACCAAAGGGGTCCTAGTATGAAATGAAATGGCGCATCAGACCATCACTCCGGGTTATTGGGACGTATGGCGGGCGACAGTTTGGTTGGTGTCCCACCACTGTGCAGGGCGTCTCCAGACGCTTCTTCGCTGGTCATCGGACCTCACTTCGAAGCAGAACTCATCATGGAGGACAGTTTGTAAGTAGGCTGTTTAGGCTGTTATGTTGGTAACGCCACGTAGAGCTCTGTATGAAAATCACTGGCTGTGCTGTGTGCAGTCTGTGGCTGGTTTGCGTTGTTGGAATATTTGCTATTGTATGTTGGGCAGTTGGATGCGAACAGCGCGTAGCGTTGCGCTGTTGGAGGTGAGCCGCCAACGGTGTTGGATGTGGGGAGGAGTGATGGCAGAATTTTGAGAGCGGACGATCTGGACGTGTGTCCATCAGAAAGAGTAAATTTGTAATATTTGATATCATGAACTGATTTTATATATATATATATATATATATATATATATATATATATATATATATATATATATATGAGATCACTTTTGAACGTTATTAAGGTAAATACATTGTTTGTTCTCTATCAAAATCTTTCATTTGCTAACTATGCCTATCAGTAGTTAGTGCCGTCAGTAGTTAGAATCTTTTATTCAGCTGGCAGTATTGGTGCACGCTGTATTGCAGTAGTTTGAGCATCGAAGATTTTTGTGAGGTAAGTGATTCATGAAAGGTACAGGTTATTGTTAGTCAGGGCCATTTGTTTGTAAGGATTATTGAAAGTCAGATTGCGTTGCGCTAAAAAAAATGTTGTGTGTCAGTTTAGTGATGATCAGAATAAGTAAAGAGAGAAACGAGTACGTTCAGTTTTGCTCAGCTGTTTGAAAATAAAATAACGAAGAGGTTTTCCAGCACTGTCGTTCATAAATTTTTCTTAGGGGATGTTTCAAGTTCTGCTCCAGTCAGTAAGATCCCAGGCCGAAGACGAGTTTGGAGATTCCCCAAACAGTGATGCGGTACAAACCCAACTGTCACCATGCGTCCCGACAACTAGGAGTATTGCCCTGGGGCGCCATTCCTTTTCACCACGAGGACATCTTTGGTTGTCATCCATGGCGCCTCTACATCATTGCAGTACATCGAAAGATAACGCCTGTCCGCAAACGGCGAGAGTTTCTACTACATGTCTTCGTGCTTGCCAAATCCCACTTTGGCCAGCAAGATCTCCAAATATATCTCCAGTTGAGGACATTTGGAGCATTATAGGCAGAGCCCCCCAACCGTCTCAGGGTTTTGACGATTTAACGCATCAGACAGACAGAATTTGGCACGATATCCCTTAGGAGGACATCCAACAAGTCCCTGAATCAATGCCAAGCCGGATAACTGCTTGTATAAGGATCTGAGGTGGACCAAATGCTGCGTATCCCCGTACACTTTGATTTTATATACAGTTTATGTTGCATATCACTTTAAGTAAACTGTTGTTCTTGTGGTCTTCAGTCAAGAGAGTTGTTTGATGCAGCTCTCCAAGCTATTATATCCTGTGCAAGCTTCTTCATCTCCCCACTACCTACTGCAACCTACATCCTTCTGAATCTCCTTAGCGTATTCATCTCTTGGACTCCCGCTACGATTTTTACAATCCACGCTGAACTTCAATACGAAACTGGTGATCCCTTGATGCCTCAGAACATGTCCTACCAACCATACCAACCGATCCCTTCTCCTAGTCAAGGTGTGCCACAACTTTTTCTTCTCCCCTATTCTAGTCTTCTAGTCAGTACCTCCTCATCGGTTATGTGATCTACCCACTTAATCTTCAGCATTCTTCTGTAGCACCAAATTTCGAAAGTTTCTGTTCTCTTCTTGTCTAAACTATTTATCGTCCATGTTTCACTACCATACATGGCTACAATCCATACAAATACTTTCAGAAACGACTTCGTTACACTTAAATCTATACTCGATGTTAACAAATTTCTGTTCTTCAGAAACGCTTTCCTTGCCATTTCCAGTCTACATTTTATATCCTCTCTACTTCGACGATCATTATTTTGCTCCCCAAATAGCAAAACTCCTTCACTACTTTAAGTGTCTCATTTCCTAATCTAATTCCCTCAGCATCGCTCGACTTAATTCGACTACATTCCATTATCCTCGTTTTGCTTTTGTTGATGTTCATCTTATATCCTCCTTTCAAGACACTGTCCATTCCGTTTAACTGCTCTTCCAAGTCCTTTGCTGTCTCTGACAAAATTACAATGTCATCGGCGAACCTCAAAGTTTTCATTTCTTCTCCATGGATTTTAATACCTACTCGAGTTTTACTTTTGTTTCCTTTATTGCTTGCTCAACATACAGATAGAATAACATCGGGGAGAGACTACAACCCTGTCTCACTCCCTTCCCAACCACTGCTTCTCTTTCATGTCCCTCGACTCTTATAACTGCCTTCTGGTTTCTGTACAAATTGTAAATGGCCTTTCGCTCACTGTATTTTACCCGTTCCAGCTTCAGAATTCGAAAGAGAGTATTCCAGTCAACATTGTCAAATGCTTTCTCTAAGTCTACAAATGCTACAAACGTAGGTTTGCCTTCCCTTAATGTAAGATAAGTCGTAGGTTCAGTATTGCCAACGTTCTTAGGGAATCCAAACTGATCTTCCCCGAGGTCGGCTTCTACCAGTTTTTCCATTCGTCTGTAAAGAATTCGCGTTAGTATTTTGCAGCCGTGATTTATTAAACTGATAGTTCGGTAATTTTCACATCTGTCAACACCTGCTTTCTTTGGGATTGGAAGTAAATTATATATCGATTATTGTTACGAGACAAAAGATAAATTGCGGTTTTCGCTACTGGTTTCTGTAGTTGAAAATTTTAACTTTGTGTCCTCTGATCTGTTATGTGGGGATACGCACAACACTAAAAGATTTCTTGCTGTGAATGTATGATCTTTAATTTGCAAGACTATATTTTCGTAATTCTGATCCGCCTTGTTAGAAATGGAACACTGTATCATTACTGTAACTGATTACGAAATTAAACATGTCGTTCTCTACTTTCGTCTCTGAAATGCACTGAAAATTACTCTTATTATACGAACAGAAGTTACAGTATGCAGCGTTTGCCTAACATAAAAGCTGCAGTGGATTTTTTAAAATTTGAACACCATTAATTGCCACGGCTAACACGAGAGCATGAAACTAAAAATGAAAATTGATTTTAACTTTACTAGCCAAACCAGATTTCAACGCAGCAGTCTTTGATATCACATAAGTAAAGTTTTAACTCTCTGATTTGCGTAAATTATTTACGTCACGGATACTGTACTAGCAGTTGCCCATGTCCATCTAAAAATAACATAATAAAATCTACAATTCTCTTCTGGGGTCTCCTTGAGGCCGAAAGAAATAATTTTAATGTACCATTACCAGCACGCTTGGTTGCGGGAAAACTGCTTTCAGTCAGTTATAGTTTCAATTTACCGCGGCAGCGGCTCCCGCGATCGTGGCGCAGCACTGCGTCACGGAAAATTCTAAATTCGTTGAAAACGGCTTTTTTGTACAGCAGTATCCAAGGCATCTTTCTCGATAAAAGAAAAAAGAAAGCGAACTAAACGATCGAGAGAGCGTCACATGCTCTTACAACATTCACGGCTACAAGAAGACAGAGAGATAATGTCTAAACCTCCACTATTTATACGCAATTTAATAGGCTAATATATATCTTTGTTATATTTTTAATTACCATTGTTTGTTTCGGTTTCCACACTCGCCGACCACAGATGTTATTTGCAACATGGTCATACATAATATTACACAAACATAAAAATGAAAAATAATTATTTCCTTTTTTACGTTATCCACATAATCGATAACTGATCATACAGAAATGATATATAATAACACTGATAAAAGTTTTTTTTTTTTACATATATTACACCGATTTTACAAATGTCTTGCCAGGAGACGTCACACAACGCGTTGTTGACTTGCTCAGTTTCTGAACCTCTTTCTTTTCAATATATCATCGAATTTTGCTGAAATTGTGATCATTTGTTTGCCTGCACGTCTACATCACATTTACCGATTTCCGTCCCGTTCAGATAATTCCTTCGTGGTGCGTCGTTTTTTGCCTTGAGTGTGTTTAGTTTACAGTTGCTTATGAATCGTCTTTGGCCTTCTTAAACCATCCTGAGACAACTTAAAACTGTGGTGTCACCGCCAGACACCACACTTGCTAGGTGGTAGCTTAAATCGGCCGCGGTCCATTTAGTACATGTCGGACCCGCGTGTCGCCACGGTGTGATCGCAGACCTAGCGCCACCACAAGGCAGGTCTCGAGATACGGGATAGCACTCGCCCCAGTTGTACGGACGACATTGCTAGCGACAACACGGACGAAGCCTTCCTCTCATTTGCCGAGAGTCAGTTAGAATAGCCTTCCGCTAAGTCCAGGGCTACGACCTAGCAAGGCGCCATTAGCCTTACATAGTTTGAGAGTTATCGTATAAATGTCTCAAGAAGAACGATGTATACAACAATGATTAAAAGTTAAGTATAAAGCAGCTACGTACTTTTCTTGCTACCATTCAATAGTTATCATGTTCCAGACTTGACGCCGGTCGGCGTGTGTGTACGCGTGCCTTTCTTTTGGCTCCCTTCCCAGTGTGGCATAGCAGGCTTGTTACGCCACAACAAAAACTACATAGATTGTCTACACACCATCAGCAACGTTTTGTTGTTCTATAAAGATTATGTTTCCAAAGATAAAGACATGCACAAAGAACTATGAATAGATAACTTTACAACATATTATACTCAAAAATTAAATGCATGTGAATGTACGGGTCAAAACAGACGACTACGTTATGTGAACAAAACAAATGTCGAAAGTGACGAACAAGAAAAAATGGGTGGGGGCAGAAGTGATGAAGGAGTCAATGCAAAGTTCTTGGGGAACAATTCTACTATTTACAGCAAGCCTATTATCTTTACACGAGAAAAATATTAAGTGGCTGCTGCTACTTTAGCAAGGGTGAAAACTGTAGCCGGCCGGAGTGGCTGAGCGGTTCTAGGCGCTACAGTCTGGAACCGCGCGATCGCTACGGTCACAGGTTCGAATCCTGCCTCGGGCGTAGATGTGTGTAATGTCCTTAGGTTAGCTAGGTTTAAGTAGTTCTACGTTCTAGGGGACTGATGACCTCAGAAGTTAAGTCCCATAGTGCTCAAAGCCATTTGAACCATTTTTGAAAACTGTATTTGATCATTAGGATTCCACTATTGATGTTCATTAATATCCAGAATTTGAAGTAATGTTAGTTTTCTGCTTTTCTTTGCTCTGTCGGGGACAGCACATTTAATATCATACGAATGACATACATTCAGGGCATGTTCAAGAAATGTTGAATTTCATTTCTTTTTTCAACTTCTTTCCATACTCAATGAGGCTAGTAACTACAGTCCTACCTGATGGCGCTACATATAACTTCCCACGGGAATTGTAAGAAATCCTACAAAATTCACTTTGTTGTAAAGCGGGGTCTTGCAGTTAGCAGTTATTCTTGAACAGAATGTGGCCAATAGTATTCCTAGTATAGTATGTTGGTGCATATTTCCTGGATGTTACGTTTTGGAGAACTACTTGTGAAGTCTTGGCTACAGTACACATACCTTGGGGCCCTACTAGTTGCCAGTGTTTTAGTGCCTCCTGCGGAAGGTACAGATAGGTGACGATATGTATTATAAGGTTGTGGTGATGTCGCATGGTTTCTTTTTATTTTGAGGCTGATGTGAAGGCTCCTGTCAATTATTGGTATAGAATGTGATGTGGAAGGTATTGGAAAGAATGTTGCACGGAAAAGGATGTGGAATGATCATGTCGAAGGAACTAAGCATCTAGCCTGTAGGTGTGAGCGTGTGAGGGGAATGATAGCTGGGCAAGGAAAGGGTGCCTTGGAGCCTTCAATTGGCTTTTGTAGGGTAGGTTATCGTTGGAAAGAAGGGTAGATTTCAGAGATGATTTCACGGTCTGTGAGGGGAACGTGACTGAAATTACATTCAAAAGGATGTGGAGTGTTTAGAGATGTAGGGTTGGCTCAAATGGTTCAAATGGCTCTGAGCACAATGGGACTCAACTGCTGAGGTCATTAGTCCTCTAGAACTTAGAACTAGTTAAACCTAACTAACCTAAGGACATCACAAACATCCATGCCCGAGGCAGGATTCGAACCTGCGACCGTAGCGGTCTTGCGGTTCCAGATTGCAGCGCCTTTAACCGCACGGCCACGTCGGCCGGCGATGTAGGGAAGGTGGGATGCGTTGAGAGGGATGCGGCAGCAGGCTAGGGTTCTCCATGATGGAGAGACAATGCAGTATTGGGACTCAAGTTTACGGGATACGTAGGAGAGCCGTAGTTGTTCAAGGATAGGTGTTTGAGAACGTGTGGGAACGTTATGAGCCAATACAGGAAACAGGTGAGAGAAAATAGTAGCATAGGGAACATGGGGCAGAGTGTACGTCGTTCAATACTTTGGAGGGAACGAGGAAACTTGGAAGGAGCTGCATTGGTATAGGTAAGGCTGGGACCGATGGGGTTTATATGGATGAGTAATTCTCATGTTCGGCCAGTTAGTAGTTTTAGTTTATTCTGAGCTTCGTATTCGATGGTTGGTCGTTGGGAGCTCCAGGTTAGTTTTGATCCACTCTGGGTCCACGGTATTTTAGTGTTATAGTTAGGTGAACTGGGCAGTTGTGGATTTTCGGGTAAAGGTATCTGAAATGGAATACTCGAGTAATTTTTTCTATAATTACTACCAGGGGTTTTACACTATTAATCGAAAAGAACCATTGTTTACAACAGGAGGTTAAGAACACAACGATTTTATTCAGTCCACGTTAAAAAATAAAACTTACACTTCAGTTTCCGTGGGGGCATTGATATCTGATATGGGATTGAGTATTTACATTGCAAAAATTGTTTCCTGATTGGCATTAATTATGAGTTACGTGATACGTTTTATTAGATACTTCACTAGTACAAGCATTAATTACTCAGAAATAATCAAGTTTTGTAGGAGACCAAATATTACTAAGATTTCTTTAGTGAGAGTAGAAAGAGACAGTGTTGGATTCTTCCACTATTTGTCTCTAGTGTTCACTGTTTTGAATCCTGTGACTAATTTGTTTCTGTTGTTCGATGGTTTTTGTTTCCCTTCTTATGTGTTCAAAAATGGTTCAAATGGCTCTAAGTACTATGGGACTTAACATCTGAGGTCATCGGTCTCCTAGACTTAGAATTAATTGAACCTAACTAACCTAAGGACATCACACACATCCATTCCCGAGGCAGGATTCGAACCTGCGACTGTACCAGCAGCGCTGTTCCGGACCGAAGCGCCTAGAACCACTGTCTTATGTGTCCTGAAACCACTTCTATTTCATTGTGGAGAAGACGAGAAAGTCACAGGGCCCATATTCGGTGAGTAGAGTTCGTACGGAAGTTAACACTGCTTGACCATCAGCCTTGTAGTGGAGTATTCAAACCTCTAACCAGTTCTATAGGAACATATTTTTGTTCTTATTTTCCTATTTCATATTCATCACGTTTGGTGGTGTGATGTGGGTAAAATTATTTAGGCATGGAACAAATCACGGCATAATTCGAAGTATTTCTGCCTACTACACATATTGCCATAATGTTTGAGGTTATTTAGAACACAGAGAGATTTATAGGCGCCATAAAAGTAAAATCTTCAAGAAGTAGTGCAAAGTGTTGTAAGAAGTAGTTTAAGAGCTTTGAGGGAGCAACGTGAAAGACAGCAGCGACTTGAGGGAAATGTTTGTATCTGTAAGATGCGCCTGGTCGTCATCAGCTCGATGTCTAGATGAGAGCGGACAGCGTCTAGCAGCAGTGCTCCCTTCATCTACTTCTACGTTTTCGTATGACATCCGTGAAACTTCTGTGATGAATGGATGTTTTCTAACATTGCCTGACTAACAGTCGCATGGTAGGAGACAGTATTATACTGCGGGTTGCTAGTAGTGAAACGTGACGCAGCTCCAAAGGGAATGGCTGTAATGAAGAAACAGTCTATGAAACAGTAGTGGCAACGCAGGTGGGCTGAGAGGATTTGTGTGGAACGTTTTGCAGCAGCAGAAACGACATCAACGAAAAATTTAACAACAAAATTTTTGACCACAAAGAACAAGAAGGGAATAAATTCTGCCACCTACGCAGCAAGATAACCCATGATGAGCGAAGCAAGGAGGACATAGAAAGCACACTGGCGCAGGCAAAGAGAGCATCCTCGGGCAAAAGGAGTCTACTAGCATGAAACCTCGCCTATAATTTGAGGAACAAATTTCAGAGAATGTGCGTTTAGAGCAAAGCAATGTATGGTAGTGAAACATGGACTATGGGGAAATTGGAACAGAAGAGAATCAAACTGTTTGAAATGTGGTGCTGTAGAAGGTAGTTGAAAGTTAATAAGAAATGCAGTCCTCCACGGAATCGGCGAGGAGGCATACATATGGAAAACGCCAACAATAAGAAGGGTCTGGGTGATGGGACATGTGTTAAGACATCAAGGAATAAACTCCATGTCAATTGAAGAAGATGTTTGAAGGAGCTACCCACGGGTGCAGAGGTCGGCACAGGAGAATATTTCGTGGCGGGCCGCGTCAAACCAAAAACAAGTCGTAGTCCAACGGGACCAACAGATTTATGTTCATTTTTGCAGACAACGTGTAGCGGTTCTTTTATTTAGTACAGGACTTCCCGATGGCAGTGTTATACAACCGCCGGCTCCAAAAACCTATGATCGTACTTAAAGGGCATGAAGAGGTGAAATTAAACGAATAAATTTTGTTGTACCATGGAAAACAAAATGTTTCATTTTGTTCGTTAGGCAGAGTCTTTCAGTTATTAAGTTAGACAATTTTCTCTCCCTCTAAATGAGTTCTTGGCTATGTGGAACACCAGTAGGTGACTTAATGGAGACGGTACACCGTATTTTATCTTCCATCGCAGACGTTGGATTTGTGGAACTTTCTGAATAGCAATCAGAGTTCAAAAATGTTCAAATGTGTGTGAAATCTTATGGGACTTAACTGCTAAGGTCATCAGTCCCTAAGCTTACACGCTATTTAACATAAATTATCCTAAGGACAAAAACACACACCCATGCCCGAGGGAGGACTCGAACCTCCGCCGGGATCAGCCGCACAGTCCATGACTGCAGCGCCTTGGACCGAATCAGAGTTCGTCAGGGCTCCTAACAGAGGAGCAGGATGTGTAACATTGGCTTGCGAGTTTAAACGGCTACCCTGATGTTGTATCTATTACACATATGAAGGAGTATAAGAAGATGAGAGTGCGCCGATAAGAGTTTCTTTCGCCCAAGCAGGCGAAATGACGCCCTAGGGCCAACTCGCTAGGAACGTGTATCTTCTTGCAGCATTTGGTGTGTAGCCGTGGACGCTGATGAGGAAACGAACGTTTCACCATCTCTCGCTTCTTCCTGCTCTGACAGCGAATGTAGAAAGCTCTGTAATACTTCTGCACGTTGAGTCATTTGAGGAAAGATATCACGACTATCGAAGTCAGTTCCGTCAAAGTTGCCGTTTGTTACGAGCATCTTTCCCATCGAAGTATAATGCTTTAAAGCAACATTTTATTTACAGTATATGTATGAAACATTTGTAAGGCACATTCTGACCTGTGTGTCGTAGATGTTCAGCTAAGAGGTGCTCGAAACATTTTCGTGGAGCGGTATGTGCCTTTGACTTCGCAAATCTGCATATTACCATTTACAGAACCACTCAAAAACTTCCATCTCCCTTCATTCTTTTTGTCGATGGAAATGGGAAGTGAAGCAGAGTTTACTTTTAGGAAAGGTAAACTAGTGCAGATGAAAGTATATTTCAATTTGCATATTAAATTACGAACGTGACAAATCATATATTAGGGCAGTGGTACACGTTTCGTACTATACTTTCACACTGTCTTATTAAACGCAGAAAAGAAGATTCATATAAGTTTTTATGAAAAATAGTGTAGTATACCGTAGATTCAAGAGCTCGAGCACGCAACAAACGCTCTCGAATTCAGCAAAATTCGTAGTGGTTGATGACGTTGTCGTTTCAGTGAATATCCCATTATATTTCTTGCAGACTGAATCGATAAGACCCTCTGCTTCGCAAACATGATATGAGGGGTCAACGTTTTAAGTTGTACAATTGTCATACACCCTGTGATATTCCAAGATGTGCACTTTTAGGACGCCTGTAAAATACGTAACACAAACACAGGACGGATTTGTCGCACAGAAATATACACCACTCCACCAAACCAGTTACGAGTACAAAATGAGGCTCCAGCAAGGACACAAAGGAATACTGTACGAGCCGCTTGAAGATGGATGCAACAAACCCGAAGCCGCTCTGGGTCTTATTTAAAAGCACTTCTTTAAATCATACTTACGGCTGGTTGGTGTTAAAATCAGATGGCTGGTCGGTGTTAAAATCAGAAGCTTTATGACTGTGCTATAGCCATCGTACGTCAAACAAAATACCCTCCAGTTATTTCATCTGGATCATAAAATTGTACGAAATGCTAAATGTCAGAGTTTTGTTCTCAGACACTATCCTGGAATACTGCACTGCGAAACAGAGCCTTGAATAATAGGACAATTGCAGTTCAAAATAGTCCTGAGCAAAATCATGTTTAAGAACCACTAAGAGATGCTGATGAAGTATGTATTTGTATACTGCCATGGCCGGCCGCTGTGGACGAGCGGTCCTAGGCGCTTCAATTCGGATTCCCGCTGCTGCTACGGTTGCATGCTCGAATCCTGCCTCGGGCATGGATGTGTGTGATGTCCTTAGGTTAGTTAGGTTTAAGTAGTTCTAGGTCTAGGGGACTGATGACGTCAGATGTTAAGTCCCATTGTGCTTAGAGCCATTTGAGCCATACTGCCATGTTCAGTCAATCGATCGTCACCAGATAGTCTGAGTAGTAACACAGAGATCGCATGTGATACACTTGACTGTCTAACTATCAGTGCAATGATACGTGGTGAATGTGCACACGAGACTCTCATAAAACAATAAATAAAAAAATACTATCTTACGTCTCTGAACAAACATTTAGAGTACAAAGTGATGGAACTGACAGCTTTCACACATGTTGTTCTTGTTGTGGTCTTCAGTCCTGAGACTGGTTTGATGCCGCTCTCCATGCTAATCTATACTGTGCAAGTTTGTTCATCTCCCAGTACGTACTGCAGCCTACATCCTTCTAAATCTGCTTAGTGTATTCATCTCTTGGTCTCTCTCTTCGATTTTTACCCTCCACGCTGCCCTCCAGTACTAAATTGGTGATCAATTGATGCCTCAGAACATGTCCTACCAACCGATCCCTTCTTCTAGTCAAGTTGTGCCACAAACTCCTCTTCTCCCCAATTCTGTTCAATACCTCCTCATTAGTTATGTGATCTACCCATCTAATCTTCAGCATTCTTCTGTAGCACCACATTTCGAAAGCTTCTATTCTCTTCTTGTCTAAACCATTTATCGTCCATGTTTTACTTCCATACATGGCTACACTCCATACAAATACTTTCAGAAACGACTTTCTGACACTTAAATCAATACTTGATGTTACCAAAAAATGGTTCAAATGGCTCTGAGCACTATGGGACTCAACTTCTCAGATCATTAGTCCCCTAGAACTTAGAACTAGTTAAGACCAACTAACCTTAGGACATCACACACATCCATTCCCGAGGCAGGATTCGAACCTGCGACCGTAGCGGTCTCGCGGTTCCAGACTGCAGCGCCTAGAACTGCACGTGATGCTAACAAATTTCTCTTCTTCAGGAACGCTTTCCTTGCCATTGCCAGTCTACATTTTATATCCTCTCTATTCGACCATCATCAGTTATTTTGCTCCCCAAATAGCAAAACTTCTTTACTACTTTAAGTGTCTCATTTGCTAATCTAATTCCCTCAGCATAACCCGACTTAATTCGACTACATTCCATTATCCTCGTTTTGCTTTTGTTGGTGTTCATCTTATACCCTCCTTCATACATGTAAAAATAAATACTTGAATACGATAGGTTTGTTCAGTGCTACCTACCTCCAATGCAGCATTAATACTGTCAACAGCAAAACGCATTAATTTCATTAAGTAATCATAGTCCACTGTCTTTATTCAGGCCCTGTACTCTTGCATGTATGTGGTCATAATTTTCTCTAAAATTCGTTCCTAAATATTTAACAAGGACCCCCAATTATAATCAGCGCTAACACAATATTGTGTTTTAACTTCATTTTCTAACAGAAACAGATTTCAGATGTGCTTAAGGTAACTACAAACACTATATTAGTAACCTGCTACTTTAACAACAACAATAACAATAAAATCAATAATGAAATTTAGTTACAAAACACGAGTAGTAGTTATCCGTAGCTAAGAAATAAATCACAGAGACCTGTAGATAGTGCTCCATATATTTAAGACGATCGTGTGTTACAAATACAGTAGAGAAAAAATGTACAAGAATGATCAATTACGGATGACAATTACAGGTTACAGCTGGTCTGGAACGACGTACAGCTATCCCAAATCCGATGGTTCGCTTTAGCTTTACATTTACGAAGTGCGATTCTCTTCGAAGTAGTATGCTCTCAAGGTTCTCAGATAACTAGGTATACGCTATTTGAAAATTGCAACTAATATAAATTTAGACTAGAAGTAAGATGGGACAACAAGAAGGGAAAAGAAAGAACTGTTCGGATAAATGGACACATCTGATATCTTGCGTATCAAAGAACCTATAAAAGAAAGTTTCAGAAGTTGGGTTAATATTCAGTGTCAAGGGATGTCTAAGCAGTCATCAGTCCGAAGTCTGGTTTGATGCAGCCTTCCAACCTAGTCCATCTTATACAAATTCACCTCTGCATGACCACAGCAACCTACATAATTTTTAACCTGCTTACTGTAGTCAAACCTTGGTTTCCCTCTCAAGTTTTTATCTCCCACACTTTACCTCCAATGCCAAATTTGCAGTTCCTCAATGTATCAGGATGTGTGCTCTCAATCGATCCCTTCTTTTTAGCCAAGTAGCGCGAAACACTTCTCTTCGCCCCATTTTGGCGCCGTACTCATTACTTATCCCATCTACCCATCAAAGCGTTCTTCTGCAGCATCACGTTTCAGATGCTTCTACTCTCTTCTTGTCTGAATTGTTTCTCGTCCACGTTCGACGTGTACATAACCTTCAGAAAAGCCTTCGTAACACATCAATTTATTTTCTATAAGGAAAGAAGCTAAAGAAATGAACTAAAGTTTGTATGAAGGTCAGGTCTTGAATCCAGCTCTTCCGATTACTTGACAGGTGTGCTATCCACTACTACTAGCATTGTGGCTCAGTATGTCTCCAGCAAAGTGTAAAACCATCGGGTCAGTACATCAGTATATATTTAACGCTAATAAACTTCTCTTTTTAAAAAAGACATTTCTTATTATTTATTAACTCTCAACTTCGACCATTCTCTGCTAATTTTCGGCCCAAATAGGAAAACGCTTTCAGTGTCTCATTTTTGCTAAACTTATCCCCTCGGCATTGTCTTAATTTATTTCACTGTATGTCATTTTTCTTTTGTTTACGTTTGGTAACATTCATACGACCAACGAGCTAATTTTTACAACGAAATAAATACGCCAAAACTGTGAGCTTGAAGCACTGGGTAGGTGATACAATCTACGGTAGTAACAATGAAGACTGGTTGGGATTTTTAAGAGAAATAAAGATTATATGAAGTATTTCACAGATTCAAGTTGTAGCTTGAGGAGCAAGTGTTTCTACAGCCAATCGTCATTAGTAAAGCCTATTCTATTTGTTATCATCTCTTTTATTTAACCAAGGGAACCATTTGTGGCGTTTGAAGACACTGTCTCCTGTTTTTATTAATGTTCCTATACCTTTTAAAGCACTTTCGCACCAACGATTTTACGCATCTCATTCTTTCGACTGACACGTTTGCTGCCACACCCATTGATCGATTGGCTTACCACCTCGTTCGGCATTTTCTTTTCCTGCAGAGTATTCGGATTAGAATTTTCCTGAAATGTGTTCTTTCTTCATTTATATTTCGCCACCTCTCATTTGTTTTCAACCTCTCTGAACAGTGATGTGTAAAATGAAAGTCAGATCTACGTTGTTGATCCGCGTCACGTTCTTGTTCAAGGAATTTCCCTCGCTTGTTCTGAAGAAATGGAATTACTAGGTGAAATTCTTCCGGCTACTATTCCTGGTGGTTGTTTGTGTCACTCGCACATAATGCGGCGGGAAGCCACGAGGCTGGAAGTATAGAGCGGTCTTTACTAAAGAAGTTAAATTCGTTCTTCTCAATCGCTTCTCGGACTTCCTTTCTATAAATGTAGGTTACCTTGGCAACAACAAGCCCTTTGTTGAGATCAGTAAACATTGAAATTGCCGCGGTTCTACTGGTCTTTCGCTACCGGATATTTCACACTTTGTTTCAACCGCGAATGGCGTTAGTTTTCAACCGCGAATGGCTTTTGTGTTCTTTAACAAGTTGTTTTTCTGTCCGTCCCGTTAAGCCCATAGGTACTTTGCCAGAGCCAAACGTCAGTTCATAGATTCCGGCGGTGTGGAGGAAATCAGGCGTGTCCATTTTGCTTCGGAAAAATTCTTTTATGTCGTTCTGACTGCAAAATATATTCCGAATTCCGCTGATGAGGTCAGAAGCTCAACAAACGAACGGTAGATGAAAAGAGTGAGAAGGCAGTTTCTTTCTCTTCGAACTCCGATTCCAATCGGTTACGTCGCCGGTGCGGAAAGCACGTATGATATATTGCTGAGAATGTTTTCTTCTGACAAGGAACCATTTGAGTGCGAGGTCGCAAAAGGCTAATGATGTTTACGGCATTCGTCGCCCCACATGTTGTCTAACATGCTGCCAATGGCAACAGGGTGCGGAACTGGAGGTATCCAATGGTGAACACAACTTGAGCTTACGGAGCGTACAGCTATGCCGACTGTTAATCTGTGTGGTAAATGGGCTGGAAAGTTATTTATTATGCTTCGAGAAATTAGAGGTGCTCCGCCCCCTATGATTCTTTTTCTTTGCACGATGTTGCAAAGGCAGTGGCAAAAGTTCCCGTCACAACAAGCAAGAGTGGGAAAATGGGCGTAAGAGAACTACAACTATGGTATGACAAATTCTTGTGGCCAGTAGCTGGTCAAAATAACTTGCTTTTGATTGATTCTTAGTCTGCGGATAAAAATCATACTCCCTCGGATCAAAGAGTTCCTCCCGGAAAGTGTGTGACATTGCAGTTCACAGCATCTTCAACCATTTGATAAATTCAGCCTCTGGAATTATGTTTTTCCGTGCCTATAGAACATACACTACTGGCCATTAAAATTGCTACACCAAAGAGAAATGCAGATGATAAACGGGTATTCATTCGACAAATATATTATACTAGAACTGACATGTGATTACATTTTCATGCAATTTGGGTGCATAGTTCCTAAGAAATCAGTACCCAGAACAACCACCTCTGGCCGTAATAATGGCCTTGATACGCCTGGGCATTGAGTCAAACAGAGCTTGGATGGCGTGTGCAGCTGCCCATGCAGCTTCAACACGATACCACAGTTCATCAAGAGTAGTGACTGGCGTATTGTGACGAGCCAGTTGCTCGGCCACCATTGACCAGATGTTTTGAATTAATGAGAGATCTGGATAATATCCTGGGCAGGGCAACAGTCAAAATTTTCTGTATCCAGAAAGGCCCGTACAGGACCTGCAACATGTGGTCGTGCATTATGCGTTATCCTGCTGAAATGTAGGATTTCACAGGGATCGAATGATGGGTAGAGCCACGGGTCGTAACACATCTGAAATATAACGTCCACTGTTCAAAATTCCGTCATTGCGAACAAGAGGCGACCGAGACGTGTAACCAATGGCACTCCATAACATCACGCCGGGTGATACGCCAGTATGGCGATGACGAATACACGCTCCCAATGTGCGTTCACCGCGATGTCGCCAAAATCGGATGCGAGCATCACGATGTCGTGCTGTAGCGTTCTCGCTTCCCACACCCGGTTCTCGGGTTCGATTCCCGGCAGGGGCAGGGATTTTCTCTGCCTCGTGATGACTGGGTGTTGTGTGATGTCCTTAGGTTAGTTAGGTTTAAGTAGTTCTAAGTTCTAGGGGACTGATGATCATAGATGTTAAGTCCCATAGTGCTCAGAGCCATTTGAACATTTTTTTGAACCATCACAATGCTGTAAATAGAACCTGGATTCATCTGAAAAAATGACGTTTTGCCATTCGTGCACCCAGGTTAGTCGTTGAGTACACCATCGCAGGCGCTCCTGTCTGTGATGCAGCGTCAAAGGTAACCGCAGCCATGATCTCCGAGCTGATAGTCCATGCTGCCGCAAACGTCGTCGCATTGTTCGTACAGATGGTTGTTGTCCTGCAAACGTCCGGATCTGTCGACTCACGGATCGAGACGTGGCTGCACAATCCGTTACAGCCATACGGATAAGTTGCCTGTCATCTGCTAGTGATACCGGGCCGTTGGGATCCAGCACAGCGTTCCGTATTACCCTCCTGAACCCACCGATTCCATATTCTGCTAACAGTCGTTGGATCTCGACCAAAGCGAGCAGCAATGTCGCAATACGATAAACCGCAATCGCGATAGGCTACAATCTGACATTTATCAAAGTCGGAAACGTAATGGTACGCATTTCTCCTCCTTACACGTGGCATCACAACAACGTTTCACCAGGTAACGCCGGTCAACTGCTGTTTGTGTATGAGAAACTGGTTGGAAACTTTCCTCATGTCAGCACGTTGTAGGTGTCGCTACCGGCGCCAGCCTTGTGTGAATGTTCTGAAAAGCTAATCATTTGCATATCACAGCATCTTCTTCCTGTCGTTTAAATTTCGCGTCTGTAGCACGTCATCTTCGTGGTGCAGCAGTTTTAATGGCCAGTAGTGTACTATCGCACTATCTGCAGCTACGCCTTAAACGATAGGCAGTTTCGCTGTAAGCTCGACGATAGACTGTTTCGCTTTCGAATGCATGCCATCAGTTCGCATCACCCCGTTACACTGATATGTTTCTATACGAATTCTTTAAGAGTGGATACGTAACTTAACGTCCTGGACGGTTTGTAACTCACAGAGAGTTCGCCTCCGACTAAATGGTGCAAACCTCTGTGATCCCTGCGATGCTACATTTTTCATTCGGTGTCCATGGTGCAAGTTATTGGTTTGTTTTGAACATTTCTTGAATGTCGACGGGCCGGTGGTGGTGGCCGAGCGGTTCTAGGCGCTTCAGTCCGGAACCGCGCGACTGCTACGGTCGTAGGTTCGAATCGTGCCTCGGGCATGGATGTGTGTGATGTCCTCAGGTTAGTTAGGTTTAAGTAGTTCCAAGTTCTAGGGGACTGATGACCTCAGATGTTAAGTCCCGTAGTGCTGAGAGCCATTTGAACCATTTTTTGAATGTCGACGACGTCCCTTTTGTGTAGTGTAATACATTTATCTCATAGAAGACTGATCTCTTCACCTCCCAGTCGCTCATTTTCTGTCTTCCCCCTGATGCGCAGGATGAGTCATTAGATGCTAACATTTTTCCTGTCATGATTGTTAACACAGCTCTTTCAAATGAGCCTTGTATGTCCGTATGTATTAAACCGGGGACCAAGAAACGACGGAGAGGCTTCGACCCACTGTAGCCCTCAGTGGTTCACAACCCCACAACGTGCCATAGCAGTCCACCAACCCCACCGCCGTCCCACACCGAACCCAGGGTTATCGTGCGGCGCGTACCCCAGTGGACCCCCGGGAACGTCTCACACTACACAAGTGCAACCCCAAATGTTTGCGTTGTAAAATTATGGTGTACGCGTGTATTGAAACGATGCTTGGGCAGCAATCGCCGACACAGTGTAACTCAGGCGGAATAAGGGGAACCAGCCCGCATTCGCCGAGGTAGATCGAAAACCGCCTTAAAAACCATCCACAGGCCGGCCGGCACACCGGAACTCGACACTAATCCGCCGGGCTGGTTGCTGCCGGGGACCGGCACGCCTTCCCGCCCGGGAAGCAACGCGTTGGACCGAACGGCTAACCGGGCGGGCAAATGAACCTTCCCAAACATTCATTATGCGACCTCGCGCTCAAGGAATTCCCCGCAGTCTTGGTGACGATACCGAGTACCATCTAAACATTTGGTTTGCAGGCTTTCTATGAAACGTCCCCTTTGAACAATTATACACGACTGTGCTTAAACTGACACACAATATTTTTAGCGCAACGCAATCTGACTTTCGAAATTCCCTACTAAAGAATGGCCCTGACAAACATTAAACTATACCTTTCACAAATCACTTACCTCACAAAAATCTTCGCTGCTCAAGCTACTGCAATACAGCGAGCGCCACTACTGCCAGCTAAATAAAAGATTCAAACTATGGAAGGCACTAACTACTGATAGGGATAGTTAGCAAATAAAAGATATTAATAGAGAACAAACAATGTATTTACCTTGATATCATCATATATAAATATAGCAGTTCATGACAAATTTCAAAACTCCGCCATCTCTCTCCCCACATCCACCACTGCTGGCGGCTCACCTCCAACTGCGCAACGCTACGCGCTGTTCACATCCAGCTGCCGCTGCCCAACACTACAATGGCGAGTATTACAACAATGCAAAGCAGCCACAGACTGCACACAGCACAGCCAGTGATTTTCATATAGAGGTGGCGTTACCAATAAAAAACCTAAACAGCCTACTTACATAGCCCACATGCTCCCCACAAAAATTTTTTACAAATGGGATTGGGCAGTGGCCAATACAGATTTGAAAAAATTTTTCATAATTACAATAACAAAGAAATCAAATGCACACACTTATTGATACAATGTTGGTCAAAAGCTAAAAATTTCTCACAGTCCATAAAGACAGTCCTGATTCATCACAGTAAAATTGCAGTGTTTTTCTCAAAGTCTGAGCAGTAAAAGAAAATGCACACAGAAGTAGTGGATTTCCATGCAGTCTTGAAGAAGTAGTGTTGTCCTTCCAGCGGAAAGACAGTGCTGACTCTTGACATGCTGACAGGTAATGGGCCACAACAGAGCAAACCCACAGCAGAGTTCATTCGACGTTTTGAAGAATATTGTAGGTAGGTCATCACAGAGCAGACCCACTGTAGTCCTGGTAGAGATTACGGGTTTGGTGGGCCATCAGAGGTGCAGACCCACTGCAGTCCTTGTAGCAATTGGTGGGCCATCAAAGATGCAGACCCACTGTAGTCCTGGTAGAGACGGCCAGCAGCCATCTGTTGTGACTGTGCAGGTGCACAATCACCATTGAAGAGTCTTGCGGATAATATAGCAAGTCCATAACCACCACTTGTGCGCTCACAAAGTTTTTGGAATTATCCTTAGAACCAGCAATGCTGTTATCCAGTCCCTTGCTGAATTATTAACACACGTGCAAACACTAACAGTCCCTACTTCTCACATATTGTCCATATACTATGACCAACAGAAACGTGTGCAGTGAAATGTAACTAACAAGTTAATAATATCATGAACTGGTGACAATTACAATTTTATAACATAAGAATACAATAACAAAGGATTCAAAACACATCATTAAAACATAATAATACAAATAACGTTTGTAGTAATAGGGGCTTTACAAAAGAATAGAAATAAACATATACACCAGTGTTACAGGAATTATGACATAAGTAAATACATAAAAGATCAGAATAACTTTTGAAACATCAACTATACACATGAGCATTAAAACAAAACAGAATTAATAATGTCTAACATCTTTACAAAGTAAATAACATATTATTAACGCAAATTATATTTGAGGATAACAGTATTCCTCATCATAGTTCATGTAGCTGAGTATGAGAAAAATTCTACAACAAAAGTCTGATGAGGTAAACATATAAAGACAGGAAGAACATATATACACAAGGGTACCCAAACACATAGTGGGATAACACAAAAGGAAAGGACAGGGTTTGTTTCATTGCAGTATTTTGCAAACAAAACTTTCTTTGCTTCTTGGAGATCTCCCTTCATTCATCATTATTCCCAAAAGTCCTATCTAAGCCTGCCTTCTGTATTTCGTTCACATCCTCTGTCAAAAATAGTTTTTCTCTCTGCTTTCTGTATTCTGTTCACATCCTCTGTCAATAATAGTTTTTATCCACTGTACAGTATCCTTTTTATTTTGCCAGACCATTTTCTGATAACTTCTCAATGCATTTCTTATAAATTTATAATAGTTAGTTTCTTATATAGTCTCCTCTTAAGCTAACTTAAATCTACTGAGCTCAGATACTAAACTAAGGGACGAGGCAATGCAGCAGCACATAACAAATTAACACAAACAGCAATGCAAAAAAAATGGAAAATTGCAAAGCAAGCTACAGTAAATATAAATTACCAAGCAATGCAACATTACAACTAATATGAGCCAATGTACAGCAGCAAGAAAAATAAGTCAGTAGTAAAATTAGCTTAACAGAGTAACACAATTTAAAATTCAGTAGCACTATGCCTGGCAAACAGCAGCAGCAAATATAAAAAATATAAAAAATATAAAACTTATATCTATACATGACAAAGCTCAAGCAGAAAAAATAGTACATTAAAGATAACAATGCAGATAAGGGAAATGTATAATCACATCTTAATGTCTAAGTAATTAAAGTGGTCCACCACAACAACTTATTGTAAAAAAAATATTACCATGTACTTGAAAAGAAAATTATGTGTTACTGTTACTAGTTCCTTCTTATTGTTCTTTCCTTTCCAAGTGCTCCTTTTTTAAAGAATGTGGATCATAAAATAATTATTTAATAGATCTGTTGACAGAAAGTGTTCACATTAGCAAATGCATTTCATTTTATAAAAGCAATGCTGCAACACAGCTGGAAACCAGATATCAAATGAAATAAGCAATTACGCAAACCAAAGCATAAAAACATCATTCAATAGCTATGTGGCATTTCGTAAGTCAGTAGCTCTCAATACTCGTAGAAAGACACTTGTCATTATCAGGTTTGCAGATGTAAGAATATTTCCGAGGATAATGGCCTCCCCTTTTTTTTGTTCTACGTGTGCCGCTGAAAAGGGCTCGCAATAATGGCTTTTTCTCCAGGCGTCTGACACAGCTGGGTGCCCGCGACGCATTACGTGCAGGTGGTCACTTAACTTTCGTACGGAAATATTTACGACAGCAGTTTCTGCTACCGTTGCAGTCTCATATAAAAATATTTCACAGGTCAAGAATTAGCGTTGCAAATCTGTAGAAACAAAATCCTATAAATATAAATGTCCAAAATAAATATTCGTCAGCATTGTGATACAGTCACACATTTCATAACTCTTAAAGTACGTTTCTTGGTTTCCAACATCCTTTTCATAAATCAGAGTCCCTAAACACTACTCATTATTCCTTACCTCATTATACATATACATATTCGTTGACACTTCTTCAATATTTCATCGTGAGAAATACGTAGCATAATAAACATTCCTCAACAACATAATACACATCGTCGTCGTAATAATAACATCATAAAACTTCAGTCAAATCTCAAAATCGTCGTAACTTCCTCCAATAATTTCTAAGCCTAAAAAGAATTCTCTGCTCATTTAAATAGTGTCATCTACCTCAAACGTACTTTAAAAATCATGATCTCATACCAAATACATCATTCAAAGCTCTCATAGTATCACAATGGTTCCGAAAAATATGAACAGTTTACAAAGTACAGACAAAATACAGTTTCATAAGTGTGAAGTTATCCAACTGTGTAATTGCGTAAACATGTGTCACTGATGTAGTAAAATAAATGTTTGTCTCTCTCAGTTAAATGATCAGATAGCTGTGTAATTTGTGTGTTAGAGAAATATGGTACCGATGTGTAAAGTTGTATAAGCAAATACCATATTAGCTAGGGTTCCTTGTGCTTGCCAAACACATGGTACACAAAGTAGGCGTGTACCCCCCTGAGGATTAATGTAATTATACCCTCAGGTGTTACAGATTACAGCAATAGAATGAAATATATCACGGAAAACTTTCTTTGTAATTCAAAAATCTTGAAAAATAAATGGCTTAAGTACAAAATCTCTCAAATGCGTGTCCTGTAGCGCTAAATGTGCGTCTTGCTGTAAGATAATCTCTGTGGAAGTGTCGTACTTATCGTCCTCCGAAAGCCAAGTTCTGCAGAAGTCAATGTACTTACCTCATGATAAACAAAAGTGAAATGCTTTGTGTATAGATATCTTAGTTATTACGCTTATTGCCATGATGAAGAAAGTACTGTGCTGTAACGTATTGTTGTGCTACGGAAAAGACAATCTCATTGTTGCTGTACCACAAAAGTTACTACTGAAACATGTTTTACTTTCCAGAAGAATTCAGAAAAACTGTGCAGATATAAAACAGAAACACTGCAAAAGCAACATTGTAAATTGTCACTCATTAGTAGCGTCGTGATAAAATCGTGTAGCTGTCACATAAACTAACCACTGTGCCATCTGGTATCTCACTGAAAGTACTTTAAATCCAGAATATATTTTCAAGTAAACCAAAATGTTGCATTAAAATCTCATTAGCAGTACTGGTAAATGTTCTAAGTATGTAAGCCTTATAGTCGTTTCATAATCGTGCAACTAACAAGCAAGAATGTACACACACAATAACACTGTGACGTCTGTTCACTATAACAATGCATTCGTCATTTCTGTTTAAGTAAGTTCTCTTGGTTCTTGATTGGATATTTAACTTCAAACATTGTTGTATGTTAACAGATTCTAAGTCTGACAATGCATATTAGTAATGTGAAGCGAAAAATTTTATGGCAAAGACTAAGTTAAAAAGCAGATTATCTTTCAATAAATGGTTTTACATGTGAAATGTGGTGTAAACCTTTACTCTTCCTAGTACGCAGAGTTTCAACTTCAACGCAATTATCATGTGGTATACGTTGGATTCTGTAAGGTCCATTGTAAACTAGAAAGAATTTGTGACTCAAGTGTTTCTTCTTATGTGACAATGAATGAGCTTTAATGAGAACTTTCTGACCAATATACAACTTCTTTGCATTTGCTTTACCGTGTAGTTTTCTCCTTTTGTCTGCTGCAGATTTTATATTTTTAAGAGCCAAATCAATTATGTCTTTGTGTCGAAGTTTACGTGTATTCGGGAAAGGTACAAGCTCTCTGATTCTGTTCGGTGGTTCTTCATTCTTCAGTACAAGAGTAGGTGGTAAAGTAGTGGAGTCGTGAGGCATTTCATTCAGCACGTTTTGAAATAAGTGTAAATATCTGTCCCAATGCTGATGCTTTCTGTGACAATAAAGTCTGCAAAGCTTATTGATTTCTTTCATAATCCGTTCAGACGGGTTGCAATGTGGTGAGTACAATGAAATAAAAACGGGTTTGATTTTATGGTTGCGAAGCATGCGTGACCAAACAGCAGATCTGAATTGCGGTCCGTTATCTGAAATGACTTTACTAACGTGTCCAACTTCACGTAAGAAATTTTTAACAAAGGCGTTGGATACAGACCGTCCAGTGGCTTTACGTAACGGAGTGAAAGAAACAAATTTTTAAGTAAGTTCAACAGCGACTAGAACGTACGAAAATCCATTAGATGTTCTGACAAGCGGTCCCAAGAGATCAACAGCAGCAAATTCTTTTAATTTAGAAGGAATGATAGGAAACAACGGAGCACGATGTGAGACAGTAGATGGTTTCGCCTTTTGACAAAGTTTACAAATAGACAAGACTCTTCGAATTCGCTTTTCCATATTGTTAAAATAACAAGTCGTTCGAAGAATATGATAACATTTTCGTGGGCCAAAATGTGCGTAGCTGAAATGAATGTACCAAATGAGCTTATTAACAAAATCGTCTGGAATGCAAAGTACCCATAGCTTGTCATCAACAGTGCAGCGTTTGAAGAGTATGTTGTTTCTAACCAGGTAATAATGCCGAATCTGTGTGTGTGTCTTTTCATGCCATTTGCTCTTGATGTCTTTCCAAATCGGATCTTTATCTTGTTCATGAGCAATGTCCTTTAAAGATGTGGTGATGAAGTTTTCAAAGGCGACTTTCTGAATGTAAAGAAAACTGAAATTTTTCTCAATGTTGCCTTCTGTGTTACTTTTCTCAAGCCCAGCCGGTGCGCGTGACAGTGCGTCCGCAACAATGTTCTCCTTGTCGGGAATGTAGATTATTGTGAAGCGGAATTCTTGCAGAAACAATGCCCAACGTTTTAACCTGTCATGATTTAATTTTGAAGACATAAGAAATTGTACTGCACGATGATCACTGTATACTTTTACGTGCTTACCAGAAAGAAAGAAACGGAATTTGTTAAATGCCCAAACGATAGCTAAAGCTTCTAATTCAGTAACGGAATAATTTTTTTCAGATTTTGTTAGCACTCGGCTAGCAAAAGCAATGGTTTTCTGAACAGTAATGTCATTTTCTATGGCTTCTTGAAATAAATGGGCACCAAGACCGACTTTAGAAGAATCCGTGCTAAGACAGAAATCTTGTGATAGATCTGGATGAGCTAATATTGGCGCATGAAGTAACGCTTCTTTTAAAGAATCGAATTCCAACTGTGCTTGTTCGTCCCAGTTCCAAATAGTATTTTTTCCAGTGAGAGAACAAAGTTTTGGTGTAACAAGAATTTGCATATTCAGAAAACGACGGTAAAAATTTACGAGACCTAGAAAACTGCGGACTTGTCTTTTTGTGGATGGAACTGGAATGGCTCTGATTGCTTCTAACTTTTCAGGATCCGGCTGAATGCCTTTAGAAGAAATAATATGTCCCAAAAACTTCACCTTTGTCCGACCGAATTCAGACTTTTCCAAGTTAACTGTAATTCCAGATTCTGCAAAAATGCGTAACAAACTGTTGAGGATGCGATTATGTTGTTCCCATGAAGCTTCTGCTATTAGAATATCGTCCACATATAAGGTGATGTGACGTTTTAAGAACTCAGGCAATATGGAATTTAGCCCGCGAATGAATGCTGCTGAAGAAATGTTCAAACCAAAGGGAAGTTTCCGAAACTGATAACAAACGCCGAAACAAAGGAAAGCTGTGTATTTTCTACATTCTGGATGAAGTTTGATCTGATAAAAGCTGGATCTGAGATCAATGGAAGACAACACTTTTACACCATTAAAATTTTGAAGAAGTTCTTCCAACGTTTGCGGCCTGTCTGTTTCAGGAATAATGATAGTATTGATTTGTCTCGAATCTAGGACAAGTCTGATCGATCCATTTTTCTTCTCAACAACATGTAATGAATTGTTGTATGAGCTTACTGCAGGCTCAATAATGCCCTCATCAAGCATAGATTGTACTTCTGTTCTAACACGGTCCCTATAATGCGCCGGAATTACGTATGGTCTAACACAAAATTTAGTATGCTCACGAACACGAAATTGGTATTGAAATCCCTTGATTGTTCCTGTTTTGTGAGTAAAAACTGTGGAATGTGCTTGTAAAATCTCAAAGAGGTCCTGCCTATCAGTGTCATTACAATTCTCAATTGTTTGAATTTTATTCTGAATTAACTTATTAGTTTCAAATATGCCGTCGACATCATCCCTGTCAGTACTTGCAGAGTGATTGTTAGTGTCAAGTTCCGTTGAAAATTCCGAACTGTTGTCTAACAGGAGGTAAAGCCGATTAATTTCTTCGTCATGGTTTGAGAGCCAATCTTCAAATTTCAAAGCTACTGACTTACCTTCTTTTTCTAAACTTATTTCAGCATCGTGAAAGCTTAAGATTGCTTTGTATTCATTCAAAAAGTCTACTCCCAGTATAATTTCCGTCGACAATAATGGAACAATAAGAAAGCTCATAGAGAAGCTGTGGCTTTGACAAAAGAATTCTAAGTTGGTTTGTTGGCGTACATCTACACTTTTTCCAAAGATTGCACCTTGTAATTTAATCTTACGTAACGGAAGTGTGGGACAATCGTTCGATTTGTTGCATTTGCTAAAGGCTGTTTCACTAATTACTGAAATGGGACTGCCAGAGTCAAGTACTGCCGTAAATTTTACATCATTTACTGTAATGTGAATCACAGGATATGCAATGTTATTATGTTTTATGTCGTGTTCCTGGAGTAAGATGTCCCTAATGTCTTCCATTTTTACGTAATTACTAGATACGGCAGCTGCGTCGTCAGTTTCATAAGTATGTTTTGTGGCTGCCAGCGGTGTGAGTCATTGCCTATTGTCTCTTTGTTGGCGCGCGTCGTTATTGGGGTTTGGAGACCTAACTTCTACAAATTCACCGTGACGAGAGGGCCCTGCTCTGTTTGAATCCCGCCAGTTCTGATGCAATTCAGGTCTGTCGTTACGATCACATCGTCTGTCGTCATGTCGGTAGTTCCTGTAGTTTCTTTCTTGTCGGTTAAGTGGTGGAGAATTTCTCCCTGAATCGTAACTGCGCGCTGGACCGTTGCGTCTCAAGTTATTCTGTCTCCCATAATAATAATTGTTTTGGTTCCCATATTGTCTGTTTCTCTGATTGTCTCTGTGATAGTCATTACCGCAGAGAGGTGATCTTTCACTGTAATTATTACTACTCTGCCAACGGTTGTAATATGGGTGGTGTCTGTTTCGGTCACGATTTGTGTTGTGAGAATAGCCTTGTCGCGTCCAGTTATTATTTCTTTCATCGCGGAATTGTGACTGATGTGATCTGTAATTGTTGTGCTCCTGCGTTCCGCGATTGTCAGTGTCAATTTCCAATTCTTGTAACAGTCCCTGAAAAGCTTCAATGTCGTCTTTGCAACGTCCTGCCAAAATAATGTGTCGTAAATGTTCAGGTAATTTGATTAAGCAAATGCGGATAAGTTCTGAGGGGCTGTATGGGTTTGACAGGTACTGATTCTTGTGCAACATGTCTTCAAAATATTTCATAAGACTGGAAAATTCAGATTGTTCGAAACGTTTCATCATTATGATGCTTTGTTTTACTCGGTCTTGTGTGGCCTGAGACCAATATGCTGAGAGGAAGGCATGGTAAAACTCTCCTTCACTGTGGCAATCGTGAATGACCGACCGCATTCTTACAGCTGGTTCATTCTCTAAGTAGCCACACATAAATTCTAATCTGTGCTCTAATGACCAGTTGGGAGGAAAACAATGAGATAATTGATGGAGCCATGCTTGTGGATGAATGTCGTTGCCAGAATTCTTAAATGTTTTGAATTTACGTGTAGTAATGAACAGCTTATAGTCAAAGTCATCATGTCGGCGAATCGCATATCGGTCATTGTTACGTCGTTTCGGCGGTTCCATTTCAAAATTCGGTGCACCTTGCCAATTTCTTTCATAACTTCCGAAGTGTCCTGTGTTATTATTTTGTGGTTGTTCCGTATTTCTATGTCCCTCTTCCCGTGTTGGAACGCGAGTGTCCTCGGAAATACGTAATTCTTGTATTACCTGTGTCAGCTGATCTAGTACTTCCCGGATTTCTCTTTGATGTTGCGTATCAATTTCATTCAGATTTTGTTTCAGTTTCCTAATTTGTTCGCTCTCTTCTGTGTCATTAAAGACTACCGGTTTTGCGTCATTCAGATTATCATCTACCTTCGTAGATAAATTATTTAGCTGATCCGAAAGTTCAACTACTTTCTCTGATAATGAACACATTTCCTCAGTGTTTTTTTCTGAACCAAGCTTCAGAGTGTCCATTTGTGTTGAAATCGAATCTACTGTGTCCTTTAAGTTTTCCTGAGTTTTTGCAAGTTGTGTAACCGAATCCGTAGATGCAACTGAGTCAATTTTAGCCCACGAGGTCTCATGATTTTCATGAACAATGGTTTGCAGTTCTTTTATGGCTGCTTCGTGATTCTGTAATGCATTTTCATGCCGCGAAAAAATAGGTTGAAAATGCTCACAAATTTGTGTTTTTACGTCATTACACACTTTCTGACATTTCGATTCAATGTTATGTAACTCAGTGGTTAAATCTTCACGTGTTTGTTCAAGTGTAGTGTCTAACTTTTGAAGATTTTGTTCCATTGTGTCTAACTTTTTGAGATTTTGTTCCATTGTGTCTAACTTTTGAAGCTTTTGCTGTGTTTGTCTCTGATTTTGTTCCATTGTGTCTAACTTTTGAAGCTTTTGCTGTGTTTGTCCCATTTGTTGTATTAACTGTAATAACAATGCATTGGTGTCTGAAACATGTTCCTCAGTGCTTTTCGGCAGTGAATTTGCACCGGAAACATTCACATTTTGACAAGCAGAAAATGTGTCTTGACTTATTTGAGAAAACGGTGAGGATCCAAAACCTGAATCTACAGTATTTGCGAAATCGTGTCGTGTCATTTCGGCTTCCTGAGCCGAGCTATTGCCGACCGATCGATCGATAATGCTTCCCTCTTCACTAATTGTTTCACTGTCCACGCCATTGTTTGCCACCCGCTCCATTTCCCTATGCACAATTATCAAATTACTACTTTGAACATCAGTTAATTCATTACTCTGCGGCGCTAACACACTGCTTTCGTCTTCACTGTCATTTCTCAGTTTACTTTGGAGCCTAGTATTACGTTTTTCACACGCCATAATTGTCACAATATTTCACACGATAACACAGAAAAGCACAATTTGAAGAGCAAAATAAAATAACATAGCAATGGAAATAATGTCTACTTAATTGCCAGCGCAGCTGCGAAATACTTGGTGCAAATCTACATGCATGCCACAACTGTTTTACTGTACAACAATGAAAAACTACAACTACAAAGGAAATTCTCTCTATGATTACGCGCTATCAATAAACAAAATCTACACTAATTACACAAACTACAAGAAAAAAAATCAGAAGATTCCAGTGAGGTATCCTCGGCTAAGGGTCGACATATGAAACGTCCCCTTTGAACAATTATACACGACTGTGCTTAAACTGACACACAATATTTTTAGCGCAACGCAATCTGACTTTCAAAATTCCCTACTAAAGAATGGCCCTGACAAACATTAAACTATACCTTTCACAAATCACTTACCTCACAAAAATCTTCGCTGCTCAAGCTACTGCAATACAGCGAGCGCCACTACTGCCAGCTAAATAAAAGATTCAAACTATGGAAGGCACTAACTACTGATAGGGATAGTTAGCAAATAAAAGATATTAATAGAGAACAAACAATGTATTTACCTTGATATCATCATATATAAATATAGCAGTTCATGACAAATTTCAAAACTCCGCCATCTCTCTCCCCACATCCACCACTGCTGGCGGCTCACCTCCAACTGCGCAACGCTACGCGCTGTTCAAATCCAGCTGCCGCTGCCCAACACTACAATGGCGAGTATTACAACAATGCAAAGCAGCCACAGACTGCACACAGCACAGCCAGTGATTTTCATATAGAGGTGGCGTTACCTATAAAAAACCTAAACAGCCTACTTACATCTATACACTCTGTGTCATAGGGTTTTGTCATATCTTTGACAGACCAAGACATGTAGTAACGGGAAACGGACGTCAGGTGAACGCATAGCAATACCGGCATATTGTTCATAAAATTATCCTTTATATTGAAAATAGCTTTCCCGCAGACATAATTCACCTAACTGACGTGTGGAGGAAGTTTACCCCACTATGATTTCCATAGTACTCTGCTGGCCATTAAAATTGCTACACCAAGAAGAAATGCAGATGATAAACGGGTATTCATTGGACAAATATATTATACTAGAACTGACATGTGATTACATTTTCAAGCAATCTGGGTGCATAGATCCTGAGAAATCCGTACCCAGAACAACCACCTCTGGCCGTAATAACGGCCCTGATACGCCTGGGCATTGAGTCAAACAGAGCTTGGATGGCGTGTAAAGGTACAGTTGCCCACGCAGCTTCAACACGATACCACAGTTCATCAAGAGTAGTGACTGGCATATTGTGACGAGCCAGTTGCTCGGCCACCATTGACCAGACGTTTTCAATTTGTGAGAGATCTGTAGAATGTGCCGGACAGTGTAGCAGTCGAACATTTTCTGTATCCAGAAAGGCCCGTACAGGACCTGCAACATGCGGTCGTGCATTATCCTGCTGAAATGTAGGATTTCGCAGGCAGCGAATGAAGGGTAGAGCCACGGGTCGTAACACATCTGATATGTAAGGTCCACGGTTCAACGTGCCGTCAATGACCTTGACGTGTAACCGGTGGCATCCCATACCATCACGCCCGGTGATACGCCAGTATGGCGATGACGAATATACGCTTCCAATGTGCGTTCACCGCGATGTCACAAAATACTGATGCGACCATCATGATGCTGTAAACAGAACCTGGATTCATCCGAAAATAAATAATGTTTTGCCATTCGTGAACCCAGGTTCGTCGTCGAGTACACCATCGCAGCCGCTCCAGTCTGTGATGCAGTGACAAGGGTAACCGCAGCCATGGTCCCCGAGCTGATAGTCCATGCTGCTGCAAACGTCGTCGAACTGTTCGTGCATGTGGTTGTTGTCTTGCAATCGTCCCCATCTGTTGACTCAAGGATCGAGACGTGGCTGCATGATCCGTTACAGCCATGCAGATAAGGTGCCTTTCATCTCGATTGCTAGTGATACGAGGCCGTTGGGATCCAGCACAGCGTTCCGTATTACCCTAATGAACCCACCGATTCCATATTGTGCTAACAGTCATTCGATCTCGACCAACGCGAGCAGCAATGTCGCGATACGATAAACGGCGATCGCGACAGACTACAATCCGACCTTTATCAAAGTCTGAAATGTGAAGGTACGCAATTCTCCTCCTTACACGAGTCATCACAAAACGTTTCACCAGGCAACGCCGGTCAACTGCTGTTTGTGTATGAGAAATCGGTTGGAAACTTTCCTCATGTCAGCACGTTGTAGGTGTCGCCACCGCCGCCAACCTTGTATGAATGGTCTGAAAAGCTAATCATTTGCATGCACAGCATCTTCTTCCTTTCGGTTAAATTTCGCGGCTTTAGCACGTCATCTTCGTGGTGTAGCAATTTTAATGGCCAGTTGCGTGTCCACCACTGTCATGTTAGTAAATAAATATAACACGTTGAAAGTTACAAGAATGTCACTCGTGGGAACCTTAACCTTTGCTGGCCAAGGAAAAGAACATTTGTAGAAGGGATGTCCGAGAAGCGGCTGAGATTTGCAAGAACGAATGGAGAAGGTCGCTGTAGACTTCCAGCTTCATGGCACCTCGCTGTCAGGGTTAAAAATACGGCTGTATACTTCCAGCTTTGTGGTTTCCCGCCATCAAGGTTGAAATTACACGTTGCGCAAGGAATACAAACAACGACCAGGAAGCTTGTAACCTCCCCCTCACTTATCGACCTTAATGACAGTGAAAAATTAAACCTCCTATACCTAATGGAAATTTGAGAAAAGCAATCGTCACCGAAGTTAATCTGTCGGTAAACAGGGATGAAAGGGTTACATCTAAATGAAAGGAAAAATGCAAATGAAACTGGAGGAAATTAATTTTGAAAAGGGGTAAAGTTAATAAAGAAAGTAAATGTGCGGCCGTTACGTTAACAATTAACTAGTGGTAATTAGATATTTGAGATTTGGGGGAAATTATGGTCGCCAGTCCTATGGTCAATTACTATAGTAACTGAAAAAGAAAGGTTATTACACATATAATTAGCACTAGAAGCGTGGCAACTGAAGGTTGACACGTGTAGTGTGAAAACTGAAAGTTTGTCAGATGTAATAAATTTCGCTACACTCTGACTTAATTTAGCAAAAGAATTAATAAAACCGGAAAATCGAAAGTTAATTTAGTGACTGAAGTTAATAGTGAGCTTTCTTTCTCAAGCACATCGAAATTCAGTAAAATACGGTTAGTCTTGGACTACCTCAACAATCATTTCAAAAGCTACTTGAATCTACGCAATTTAGAAATAAGAGATTTAACTTTGAACTTGAATTAAATGATTCTGAACAATTAACAATAGTAAAATTTAGTACGTACCAAGCTGAGCTGCAGTCACAGGTAAGCTAAAATATGCAAACAAAACTCGCACTCTTAATTTGTACTTGTGTAATCTAAATATTGTAGCCAGCTATGAATACCTTAACTGAACTTTGAAATTAAAGCAGTGAAATCGAATGCTTTTACTTTAATGCTGGCGTTTGAATTTCAACGACACTCGAGTTCATTCCGGAAAAGGAAGGGACCCTGCTTGGTAATGCAATTGGGACAATGAGCAACAAATGTTCATGCTAAGTAGCTGTAATTATAGTTACGAAAATGGAACAGTTTGAAAAGCTGAGGTCTGCCATACAGTTCTAAAACTTTACGTGCTTCCAGTCTTCTTTGTTGGTTGATTGAAGGTTTGAAGCCGTCGATCGAGGAGGTGGCGACAGTCACTCATTGTCGGCCGTCGCTGTTGCAGAAGCTGGATGTTGGCGCGCCTTCTTCTCGACACGGTCACCAGGCGAAACGGGCTCTTGATGTGCGCCAACTAATGCTTCCCGTCCGCGACACCGTGTCAGAAACTATCATAGCAAGTCGAGCGCAATTACATGCTGCCAAACCCCGGAAGCGCTGCAACTCGCGGGAGCGTCACACAACACACCTGCTCCACTGCACCACCCCAGCCAGACTCCCTCTGCTCTGCCCGCGCTCCACGCGGCAGAGTTAACACTACGAAAGATCCTAAACACTTGGGTTCTCCACACGACCTATCGATGTATTCGTTCGATAGCATAGTTTTTCCTAGGCCAGACCCAGCGTATAAATACAAATAATATTCACAAAACAAACCAATTATAAATCGACATAAATGCATAAATATATACAAATAGTAAAACAATTACAATATTCAAAGACACAGAAATGTTGTATCTTCAGGTAACAAAATAAGGAAAAAACTTTCAGTGCAATAGATGGAAATAGGAGGATATGCATCTCCGGCGTTACAAGCTAGACGTTCATGCAGAAAGACGTGAACACCGTAAACGAGGTGCCCAACTGAAATCCTTTCAGTCGTTCTTCAACGTCGGACGTCTTGCCATCGCGTTAAGCGGAGCGCTCTACCATTAAACACTCTGGGAAAACGCTTTCAAAGTTGAAGATGTCACCAGTACATGGCAACGTAAGGGGCAAAGTTCTCATAGTCAAACTCAACATTCTTAATACCTCATAAGGAACGGCATAGGAGTACTTGAAAGGTAAGCAAATCGTTCGCCGTATGGTGAATAATTCATAAAAAGTCACGAAGTTGAATAGATTCTGGATGATGCGTAAACACACTTCGTAAAATTCGTCACACTCTGGGATTTAGGTGCAAGAAGAAAGCGAATAACCGGAAAGCTCTCCAGGAACAAAGTACTATCGGGGCAAAACCTACTGCTTACATGAAAAGTAACTGAGAGTGCAAACTTCAGTGTCCTCCAATTGCCTATCTGGACAAGGCGTATGTTCACATTTGTCACACCGCGTTGTGTGATGGCGAGACAGTTCACTAGAGCGTCAGCTGAAACCTATTCCGAAAGAAAGCAGAATTATCGTCATCCATGCTGGCGAGGAGGATCCTTTTGTACCAAATGCCTTCTTATGGTATAAATCTGGCCAGGAAACAGAGGATCATCACAACGAAATGGCCTTCTCAAATTACGAAAAGCTGCTCAGGGATAGATAATCTACAACATCATACTGTCCTCGTTATAAATAATGCCCTTTACCACAATAAGGACGTGATCCGCACTGCAGCATCAAACCCCATGAGGCGACAAAAGATGACCTTCTTAACAGAAAAGGGAATTTCTTTCCATAAGAACGTGCTCAGACCCCAACTGTTTTTATTGATCAAAACGAACAAACCAGGCCACATCAGTTACAACATAGACAGTGTTTCAACCGAACATGGTCACACTGTGTCACCACTTCCTCCATACCAGACAGCTTTGAATCCTATAGTACTGTTGGGGCCACATGTAGTAAGCGTTGCTTCACGCAGTGGAGAATGGCAAAACAGAGGCACGCCGGCGACCGAGGCGAAGTAGGCAGGCTGAAGTAGCCTGGCTGACAGCAGCAGTCTACCAACAGACTGACGCAAGGACGCACACAGACCGAGCGCCGAGCGAAGCCTGGAGAGTGCTGACAAGGGAACCTCCCCATCGCACCCCCCTCAGATATAGTTATAAGTTGGCACAGTGGATAGACCTTGCAAAACTGAACACAGATCAATCGAGAAAACAGGAAGAAGTTGTGTGGAACTATGAAAAAAAAGCAAAATATATAAACTGAGTAGTCCATGTGCAACATAAGCAATACAAGGACAATACTACATGAGGAGTGCCGTGGTCCCGTGGTTAGCGTGAACAGCTGCGGAACCAGAGGTCCTTGGTTCAAGTCTTCCCTTGAGTGAAAATTTTACTTTCTTTATTTTCGCAAAGTTATTATCTGTCCGTTCGTTCATTGACGTCTCTGTTCACTGTAACACGTTTAGTGTCTGTGTTTCGCGACCGCACCGCAAAACCGTGCGATTAGTAGACGAAATGACGTGCCTCTCCAATGGGAACCAAAACATTTGATAGCAAGGTCATAGGTCAACCGATTCCTCCACAGGAAAACACGTCTGATATATTCTATTCGACACTGGTGACGGCATGTGCGTCACATGACAGGAATATGTTGTCGACCCACCTAACTTGTACACTTGGAAAATGGGTAAAAAGATTCTTCTACCTTGCCCGATTTAGATTTTCTTGTCGATGTGATAATCACTCCCAAAAAAGTGATCGCATCGGACGGACGGACAGATAATAATTGTCTGAAAACAAAAAATTAAAACTTTTCACCCGAGGGTAGACTTGAACCTTTTTTTTTTTTTGTAACCATATATATTTATTTAAATATTTTAACAACGATACATTTAAAAAAAAGACATTTTATTCTATTAATCTATTATCCTAGTGATGGTTAATATTATTGTCATTTTATATGTTTTCGTTTTTATATTTTCCTTTTTCGTTTTTCTCTTATTGTTTGTTTCTTAAACCCTTTTACATGGCCATTTGTCGTCATTTTTTTTTTGCAGGACAGGCATAACAGTTTATATTTGGCATCATTGCATTGATTTGAGTTTATGTTTCTGTATGTGATGCACTTGTGATGACACAGGCACATTGTGTATTCTGGTTTGATCTCTTCCTCTAGTTACACTGTTTAGTGGGACAGTATGAAGGAACGTCACCATGATAGGTGGAACAGAAGTGGAAGAAACTTTTTTTTTTTTTTACATATACTACAGAATATACCTAATTGAAGAAGAGAGAAAATTTTGTCATATTACATAAGAGACGCAGAAAGGATAGTGTGAGTAATCAATAGAATTTTATAGGCACAAAATAAAGGAAATCAAAATATCTAATAATAATGAGTAGTTGGCACTTTCCACTAGGGAGCACTTTGTGTCACTGATTCCACTAGGAAGAAACACTTTATACTACTATACTTCACTATTTGATGCGAGAAGAGAAAGCTCTTTATCTTTTGTGTTGCACTTGTTCACTATCACTGCACACGTTATTCTTGTGGTGAGTGCGGTGAGGTGGCTGGTGGCGGTGCTGGGGGTCACAGGCTGGGGAGGACTCTGGCGATTGCTGTCTGCAGTGGAATCTGCAGGAAGTTTTTGAAGTTCTCGTAGTATCGCCTGTGCTGCTGGGCCGTCTTGTTCTCCTCCCAGAGGTCCATCAGGAAGGCCAGCCGGTCGGTCTGCCTCCGCGCTACGATGGCGTGTGCCGTCATGGCGAGGATCCAGAGAGTCGCCAGTCGCTTGGGTCGTGGAAATGGGTTGCAGTCTGGGGCGGTGATTGCTTCCACTGTGATGCTTCCCGGCGCCGTTCTGTTGATGTGGGCCACCATCTGCTGGCACGCTTCCCAGATGTTGATGGCATTCCCGCACGTGAATCGGTGCTCGAGGGTGTCGGTCATGCCACATACGTCACACTTGTCACTTGCGACGAGTTTTATCTCCGACAGTCTTTGGTTGGTTGGTACCGTTCTGTTAATTATTTTGTACCATGTCTCCTTCGCATGTTTAGGTAACACGTTTTCAGAGACGTTCCCCCATATTTGTTTCCAATTGTATTGCGGGAGTTTTTGTTCAATTTTGTTTTTTTCCGGCTTCCCCCTGAGGGCCCAGTATATTCTCTTGGCTGTTCTGTGGCTGGGGTTCGCCACGGTGTCCAGAACGTAACTTTTGTTGGCGTAGTGCAGCCTGACGTGTCGCATTCTGCAGGGAATGTGTCTCGTGTCGACCGGCGCTTCTTGTGATGCGGGCTTGTATCTTCCAATTATCTTGGCTGTGACGCTGTCAGGGTTTTTGTCCTGGATGGCGAGCGTTCGTTTCAGTAGAAGGGCTGCACATTTGGTCTTTATATCAACTAGACCTAGTCCCCCTTCTTTTGTTGGCAGCGAGCACGTTGCTTGCGCCACTTTGAATATATTTCGACGCCACAACAGGTAGTACACTGCGCTCGTTAGTGCTCGCGCAATTTCTGTCGGGATGCTTAAGATTTGCGCCAGGTACCAAGCTTTCGACAGGATCGCTGTGTTTATCAGTTCTGTTTTCTGGTGGATTGTTAGCTTCCGGTTCGCGTGCTGTCTGGAGAGACCTCTTATGGTGTGTAGCACGTCCCTCCAGTTGTATGCGGCCATTCTAAGTGGACAAGACTGTATCTATATTCCAAGAACTTTATGGCTTTCTGCTATTTTATACCATTGGCTGTCTGGTTTGAGTCGTTGATTCCCTATCGGCAGTAGCACTGTTTTTCTGGGGTTGGTTTGGGCGCCTGACGCTTTTTGGAATGTATTCATGATGGTTTCTACTCTCCCAATATCTTCCTGGTCTTCAATAAAGATGCCTAGGTCGTCAGCGTAGGCTATACATGCTACTGCTTTGCCTCCTACGGAGAAGCCTCTGATGTCGTTTGTGAGTTTCCGCAGGAGTGGGTCCAGTGCTATAGCGAATAGAGCCATTGACAATGGACAGCCTTGCCTCACGGATCTGTCCAGTTTTATCAGTTTTGTTTCCCAACTATTGATTATTACTGTCGATCTTGCAGTACTTAGTATCTTATGGATGATTGCGATGAATTTTTGCCCAAACCCGAGTCTATTTAGTGTCTCTACGAGATATTTGTGGTCGATCCTGTCGAAGGCTTTGTTGAAGTCCACCGAAATTATGGCACCTGCGCTTCTGGTGGTGGCTGCCTGTGCTATTATGTCCCTGTAGGTGCATGTGGCGTCAAATATATTTTTCCCTGGTACCGCACATGTTTGCCACGGACTGATGACTTTCCTCATCGCCGATTTCAGGTTGTTTGCGATGCATTTCGCTATTATTTTATAGTCGGCGTTGAGGAGCGTAATCGGACGAAACTCTTCAATGCGGCGGGCGGCTCTCTTCTTAGGGATGAGTGTTATGGTCCCTTCGGTCAGCCCAGGTGGAATTTCCGCCCCATCGAGTATCTCGTTCACCATTTCCGTGAATTGCTCTCCTAGCACGTCCCAATATGCGAGGTAGAACTCGAGCGGGATGCCGTCGGCGCCGGGTGCTCTTCCTCTTGCGCTGGTCCTCATCGTTTCTTTGATGTCATCCACGTCGACATTTTCTGTCAGCAACGCCCTGTCTGCGTCTGTGAGCACGCTCCTCGTCTGCTGGAGGATTTCAGCAGTTGCCGCGTCGTCTGTCGCTTCTCGACGGAACATGTCTCGGAAATAGTCCTCGATGTGTTTTGTTAACTCCGTTTTCGTCGTGAGCGTCTTCCCTTGCTTGTCCTGAAGCTCATTTACGCACTTTCCTGCGCCTCTCTCCCTTTCCCTATTTAGGTGGTGCATGGTGAGTGGCTCTTCATCCACATCGCCATATGTTTTACTTCTTGTGAGGACGCCTCTTATTTGCTGTTTCTTTGTTTGAAGGAGTTTTGCCTTGATTCTCCTCACTCGCGGCAGGTATTGCTGGTCGTCTGCTGGTGCGTCGAGTGCGTCTTTCAGGCACTGCTGGTAGAATTCGGCCGTGGTTCGCCTCCAGAATGACTTTTCCGCGCTGTATCTTATCAACAGGCTGCGCATTGTCGGCTTCGCTCGTGCCAGCCACCACTCGTTCGTGCTGCTGTAGCGTGAGCGCTGTGCCAGGCATTCTTGCCACATTTCCACTATTTGCTTGCGCAGTTCTGCGTCCTGCAGGTGTTCCGTATTTAGCTTCCACGTGCTTCTTTTGCTGACGTTCTTTCCTTTTTGGAGATGCAGGCTGCATTCGTAGCTGCAGTGGTCTGAAAAGATGACAGGATATACTTCGACGTGCGAGGACCTTTCGTTCCACAGCTGCGCACGCTAACCACGGGACCACGGCGCTCCGGATCTCAGACTGTCCTTGATGTTGCTTATCTTGTCATGGACTACTCAGTTTGTATATTTTGCTTATTTTTTTCATAGTTCCATACAACTTCTTCCTGTTTTCTCAATTGATCTGTGTTCAGTTTTTCAAGGCCTATCCACTATGCCAACTTATAACTAAATCTGAGGGGGGTGCGATAGGGAGGTTCCCTTGTGTGTATGGGGAAGTGAGGCCAGCACGCTAAGTTACGCTGCAACATACTGCGGAAGTAATAACAAAAAGCTACCACCGAGGGTAAAAAACGTCCTCCTGCCGGATATAAATTGTGGAGCGCAGGCAGCAACAGAGAGAAGCCATTAGGAAGCAGTTCAGGGATGAGGACGGACGTGGTCCGTGTCCGAATGTACAATCTTCGTAGGTGACGATTCCGGAAGTCTGTTCCAGCTCGCAGGAGTCATCCATTCGCCGCCAGGTGTCAACTTCAGCTCTGGAGGTCGGCCCGAGTTCGGTCGGCACCATGGCTGACTAACTACAGCGAGAACTTCCAGCAGGACCGGCCGCAGCGCGGTCTCGGTCACAGGCGCCGCAGGGGACTGACGCCCGGACTTCACGGCAACCCGGCCTCAGGGCGCGTGGCCCGTCCATGACGGGACCTCGCGGACATCGCGACTGACGGCTTCCCAGCCGCCGGTGCAGCAGGCGTCGGCAGCTGACCTCACGGCGACGCGGCTCAGTGGGAGTGCCGTACAGGGGCGCCGAGCGGCGACGAGTTCATCTCAGCCACAGGTCACCCTGGCTTCAGCGGAGCACTGGTGGCCTGAGGCTCCAGAGTGCGATCGGCGGCGCGCGTTACACGCATTGTCGGAGAATCTACACAGCAACAGCCAGGCGGAGGGATTCGCAGGGCTGGGCAGCGACGACGAGGGAGAAATTGTAAAGAAAGTTCAATAAATAATTGTAAAACTCCACGCCGTCTCAGTCTTTGGCGCAGCCACTGTGTCTGCTGCTAACAAGTGGTGCAGAAGGCGTAACAGCGCAGATATGGAAAAGAACCAAGGACGGCTTTCCCACACGTACCGTGACATTTAAAATGCACACGTTATTAACACTTATAGATGAACAAATTGCCTCCTTAACAAAAGAATACTGGAAGAAACGTTGTGAGCTCGTTAATAAAACTGAAGAGCAGCGTGTTTTTAAGTGAAGGTTTACAGGACCAAGCGCTGGAGATGATCATGTGGGAAGTGGTACAGACTCGAATAATGATAGTGATAGAAGCTATACTGTTTCTGTAAGCGAAAGGTGGATCAACTGACACTGTCAGTGAAACGGACACGGCTGCTGAAAATTAAGAAACATACAGTGAAGTATATTTAAAATGTGTTTTGTGTGTGGAAATACTGACAGTGAAAGATTCATAGTATTACTGGGTGTAGAAAAATTTCCGCTACCAGTCACAATATTGACAGTGAAATTTTTGTACACCCTATAAAAGAACAGTCATGGAGTTCAACGGCATCCGCTATGCATAAAATTCACTTCATAGTATTAAGTGAAACGTTCAAATGTGTCATTTCTAATGTGCAATTGTGTCTGCAATGACTCTAAAGATCGGTGAACGTCTTCGTAGCAGTGAAGCTACTGTTTCAGACCATCCACATGACTATGCTTGTAAAATACACCCGCTTACGTTTTCTCATGTATGCTCGAGTCGCCTCTAACACCTTTGCCTGTCCGTTGCACTGCAATACTTCTTCCCCTCCCTTGCAGTGTTCTCATCTGTCTGCAAGAGGTGTGCCTCTGCGGCACGACAATAATATACTGATAAATATTCTAACTCTTTTGCTTTCCCTGTTTCAGTTTCTATCCAATGACGTTTGCCTACCAGACGCAAGAATTTCACCCAGGTGCCCCATTTCTTCAGAATAAGCGGCGAAAAACTCTTTTGTAAATCAGCCCGACACTGGCTTTCGCTAGTGTTCAGTAACTGGGAACACAAGGAAATGCTGAAGAAGATGTTAGCACACGGCTCGAAACATTGATCATGTAAGAAGGTGTTCAAGAGAAACATGACACTAAGACCATGAAGATTTTGCCTTCAGTGACAACGCACATAAGAGCCTGCAGATTTACGTAAGATGTATAAGTTACTGCTCGACACAAGTTAACACAGCTTCATTTATTACATTTACTCATTTATTAGTTGTATAACTATTCCGATTCTGGGTCAGTTGTATGTTCTGATACACTTCGATTATTTCACATGACGTATGTCATCGACCATGAGATCCTTCAGTGAGATGATCAAGCCGTGCCTATTTTTTTATAACAGAAAAAGTGTGAACCCGCAAGCTGCACCTCATTTTTTTATGACATCATCAAGAGATGAGTGTGGGAAATTGAGAAATTGGTGGGAATTTAAAAAAATTAAACACAGTGTACGGCAGGTAATTAAGACAAACACACACACACACACACACACACACACACACACACACACAACACATAGACTAACTTTTAAAAATTGCTAGGAAATTTCAAATATTGCATTTTTTTCCTTCAACCAGTCGCAACACATACACATTTGAAAATTGTGCTGAATTTAAAATACGGCATTATTTCCGACGAGTCACAAAACATACGCATAAATGTTTATGTGTAATACTTAGGCTTATCATTAAATGTCACTGTTCTTATCCTTTGCTAATTTTCATACTTAAATACTGTACTCTCTTAGCAGTAAACTTCATATTTCTCTCTCTGTCTCTCTCTCTCTCTCTCTCTCTCTCTCTCTCTCTCTCTGTTTCCGTACTCCACTAACGTCTATGCCAAAAAGTGTACTATCTCATCATCAGTACATTGCAGAGGGAATACGCAAGAATATAATAAGTCAAACAAAATATAGACTAGATAAAAGTTTACCATATTTTAGAAATAGTTAGATGTACAGTTAGCTCACCGAGCACATTTACATACAACGACGAATACTCAGATTTTTAAATTCTACAACAATTTTTGCATCTTCACACTGCAAAATAATTTAGTACAGCTCGAACCAGTTTCTTATACTGAGAGACAGTCACTTTTTATGTTGTCAAAGACTTTATAATTAGTGTTCAGTAACTTTTGTCATAAAATCTATTGTAAAAAGTAAACACAATTTGAAAATATATCTGCTGTTTCGACTGACTCACAAACTGGACAGTCGTTTACTGGCCAGGGCAGCTGTCGAACATTTTCTGTATCCAGAAAGGCCCGTACAGGACCTGCAACATGCGGTCGTGCATTATCCTGCTGAAATATAGGGTTTCGCAGGCAGCGAATGAAGGGTAGAGCCACGGGTCGTAACACATCTGAAATGTAACGTCCACTGTTCAAAGTGCCGTCAGTGCGAACAAGAGGTGACCGAGACGTGTAACCAATGGCACCCCATACCATCACTCCGGGTGACACGCCAGTATGGCGATGACGAATACACGATTCCAATGTGCGTTCACCGCGATGTCACCAAACACGGATGCTGTAAACAGAACCTGGATTCATCCGAAAAAATGACGTTTTGCCATTCGTGCACCCAGGTTTGCGTTGAGTACACCATCGCAGGCGCTCCTATCAGTGATGCAGAGTCAAGGGTAACCGCAGTCATGATCTCCGAGCTGATAGTACATGCTGCTGGAAACGTCGTCGAACTGTTCGTGCAGATGGTTGTTGTCTTGCAAACGCCCCCATCTGTTGACTCAGGGATCGAGACGTGGCTGCACGATCCGTTACAGCCATGCGGATAAGATGCCTGTCATCTCGACTGCTAGTGATACGAGGCCGTTGGGAACCAGCACGGCGCTCCGTATTACCCTCCTGAACCCACCGATTCCATATTTTGCTGAGAGTAATTGGATCTTGCCCAACGCCAGGAGCAATGTCGCGATACGATAAACGGCAATCACTACAGTCGGAAACGTGATGGTACGCATTTCCCCTCCTTACACGAGGCATCACAACAACGTTTCACCAAGCAACGCCGGTCAACTGCTATTTGTGTATGAGAAATCGGTTGGAAACTTTCCTCATGTCAACACGTCGCAGGTGTCGCCACCGGCGCAAACCTTGTGTGAATGCTCTGAAAAGCTAATCATTTGAATATCGCAGCATCTTCTTCCTGTCGGTTAAATTTCGCGTCTGTATCACGTCATCTTCGTGGGGTAGCAATTTTAATGGCCGGTCGTGTAGTTAATATAAATATGGGTTTTGTCCACCCTTCGCCTTTATGACAGCTTGAATTCTACTGGGGACACTTTCAATGAGCTGTCTGAATGTCTGTGGAGGAATGGCAGCTCACTGTCACTCAGGAGCCGAAACGAGAGAAGGTCGTGGCAGTGGAAACTGAAATCTGGACCGAAATCGACGTTCTTGCACATTCTAAGGGAAGGGGAGGCCTTTACAAAAATTACGGTGGTATGTAATGATATTACCTGTTGTGTGGGCATTCGAAAATCCTCAAATTATCACGTAAGCGAACGTAGTTACTGGAGTGATACCAAGGATATCATGAGATTCAAGAAGAATATAATAATTCCGATCCCAAAGCAGATGCTGACAAGTGTGAATATTACCGAACTATCGTATTAATAGGCCATGGTTGTAAAATACTAACGCGAGTTATTTACATAAAAACGGAAAAAGTGTTCGAAGCTGATCTTGGGGAACACCAATGTCGATTTCGGAGAAATATAAGAACACACGAGGCAACTTATCATAAAAGTTAGTTTAAGGGAATGGAATGGGACACTACAAAAAAGAGAGCTATATATCCGTTTTCTTGCACATCAGTTTCGGCCAGTTCTGGTCTATGTCTTCAAAGAGGAACCGGAATCATTCCCTTTTTGATCCTTGTCAAATTACAGTGATCGGTCTGTAATGGTCGGTGTCGGCCAGATGACCACTCTCATAATTCCTTCTTACAGGTCCAGGGAACACAGGGGCATATCCCACAATAGAACGCATAGTGACGCACTGCGCCTTTCAGTCTAGCTTTCTATGAATCCTTGACATTTATATCATAATGATGGTACGGAACTGCTTCCTTGTCTACTGACACCGAATTCCAACATGCATTTTTATGAGAAAGCTATTCTATCACTTGCCTTACATTCTGAACCTAAACCCCTAGTCCAGACCGCATATTTGGTTTTACTTTATTTATAATACGTTTTCAATAGCTTAGTGATGCCTGCAGCATCTTAACATCATTATTTTTGCAAAACGTATCACTGAAGCAAATCTGTATGTTTATGAGCTTTTTGAGCCTCGTTGGTCGCTTTAGTAATTCGCTATGAGTTTTTTTTTTATAGTATGTTGGGTCATTACATTTTGTCGCTTACATTCACGCCATACACCTATCCCTTGCATTTGCGAAGTACCATCAATGTTGATTTCTTGCAAACGCATGTGTTCTGGAGCACTGTCTGCCTTCCTACGAAGTGTATTCTGCCAGAACATATCTACGTAAATTTTCACTTGCAGGCCTCTGGTTTCTGCGTTCGTACGCCTAAGTTATGGTTGCATATTGCAAGGAGACGTACTACCCTCCCCTAAGTTTCAATCAGAATTTTTTTGCGCCATATTCAGGAAAATAATTCCATAAAGTTTCTAAATGGCGGTGTTTCGAAGTACCTTGTAGGGTGCTCAAAAGTATCTCAAATGCTCTCTGTTTTCTTCATCATATTCAACAGTATTTGTTCAGAAAAATTATGTAAAACGGTACTTGCATGCATATGAATTTCAATTTTTTCTGTACATGTACAACAGAGCCTCAAATTAGTTATTTACACGTATAAATTGTTGTGTGATCAACGTACATCAAGTGTCAAAAAGCTGTCAGGCAGACATAGGCCAGAGTGAACTCACTCACTGTGCATTGGTTTGTTTCAACAGGTCTTGCTGATATGACGTCTGATTGACGTAATATATCACAAAAGCCGATTAGACACTGGAAAACTGTATCACTGACTGAGTGCGTTCCTTGTGTCGACAACTCTTGTCTGGCTGACATCCAGTAAGTATAATATGACACACATATCGTATTGTAAAACATACAGGAGCACTATTGCAGATGAAAGTTACAGTTTAAAGTACAACTGGCGATGAAAGTAGGCAGTGTTTTCCCACGTCTCTAAAACTGGTATAAAAGTCACTCAAACATTATAGTGACACCCAAATTAATTATTTCCACGTGTATGATGCTTATCAAGTATTATGATGTTCCATGTCTACAATATCTTCAAAAGTATGTCAACAACACAATAAAATGCAATGTTTGCATCAATTATCACAATATTATTTTACACACACACAAACACACACACACATGCACACAAACACATGTCTGTAAAATTCTTTTATAAAACATGATCTAAAGTAAAACCACAACACTATTTTCACACCTAAACACATGTGACTAAAAAATAGCATGTTAATCAGACAGTCTAAATTACAAGTGAGCCCTGAAAGAGCAATGTTGTAAAACTAACATGACCATTACTTAGTACTGTAGAAAGTACATGTTGGCTAAAATACTAGGCAACCTCACAAACCAATACATGTTCCGAATTACTGGAAGACTAATGAATTAGGTGCTCTCTTGATGTAAGTCACTACACTCTCGAATTTAAGCTAAATTGTTTTACGATTCTTGTCAAGTGTTACGTCTCTACATCGAGAAACATGTAAAGGGTGTTGTCATTTCAGCCTAAGGAAATCTTATAGAACACAAAGTCACCACCTAATATTTTGCACTAATGTTTCTCCTCTAGAAAGAAATAATAGATTTTACTGATTGACAGTTATTGAGTTCGATTACAAATGATTAGGCCTAGTCAAGGTTAAGCAAAAAACAAACTGGTGCAATATTTACTGTGTGGAACTGTGATTCTAAGGTCTCTAAAAGTTTACATACCATATTTCCTATAATCAACTACTGAATAGCGCAACATCTAATGAAAATACTTAATGTAAGACAACACACAATTATACACAATATAGCTAAACGCCATGTTAGAAAGGAAGGAAGGAAGGATGGAAGGGAGAAGGTGTTTTTTATAATGTATCACTTAAACTCAAAGAATTCTGCTCTGTTGACACACTACACGACTAAAGAAGAAGACAGAGATGTAACATCTCCAAATAGGATGACAGAGTCGATATCTAAAACATAAAATGTGTAGTAATAGCACAATGGATAATCAAATTAAATATTTTGAAATCTAAATTATTTAAAAAAAGACACAGCTTCCATATTTGTACTACTTAACTAAACTATAGATATTAGACAACGATAGTTCGATCTTTGCATCAGACATTAAGCTGAGCTAAATACGTATACATTTGTTACAATACACACACAAGGGTACTAATGCAGATCTACCTTAAAGCCTAAAGTGCATTGAGAATCAGCAGAGTAAACACTGAAAGTGTTACACATATTGGAAGGCACAACAACAAAATCAGGGTGCAAATGGTTTTGCTGATACATCAGATGGTGATTGTCCAACAAAACTACTGACAAGGTTGGAGCTATTGAAATGTGTTTCCCACAAGTATCATCATAGTCTTAACCAGTCCAGAGATGTTCTGGGAATTTCGTGCAGTTTACTAGAGCTTGCTATGGGCACCCCATTTTTTACACCTTCCAAAGTTACGAATATTTCATCTTCCTCATGTCTGAGAATCTTCTTTTTCTTTCTATTCTCCATGTCATGTTACTGCTGGAAACCTGAAATAAAATAATATGCTTGACTGGCAAGGCAATGACAGTTCCAAACAAATTTGCATCCAGAACTCAAAAAGCGTGCAACAAAGCCTAATAGTAGGTGTCCGCTTCTGAATCTTAAATAATATTAACGCTATTTTGTCGAAATTCGACATGTTGAGAAACGTGGCAGTTGTACCTAAGGTTTATAATTTATATAAAGAACAGCTACCAGCCACATCTATGGTTTAAAAAGGTTTATTATCTTCAGACCATGACCGGTTTCGGATTTTTCTTTACAAATCCATCTTCAGATGGCAGATTACAAGCATTCTTAGTTGGACCTGGTTTCGTTAGTGTTATTCGTTTGCTGCACTGGGAAAGGAAAGAAATATTTTTGTTGTCATATCGGTAATTGTATTTTTACGAAAGATTTACTTCTTTTATAAGATCTAATTGCTCATGAGATGGTTTTTATAAACATTAGTAAACTTGCAGGTTAGTGTACTTACGAGCTGTGTGGTTCTGCCTGACAAAATATTCGTGCGTTTATGTTTTCGAAAGCAAGCTTAATACACTTTTCAATATGCACTATGTGAGTGCTATTCCAGTCAATGGACGTCACTTTCAACCTCATCATCTTAATTACACATGCAGCACACACGAATAACGTTTACAAAACGTGGCCCAGCTTCACATTACAAACGAGAACAATATTTGCAAAGAGCTTACAGTCATAACGATGTTAACTTACAGATGCTGTATAGTCGAAATGGGTACAGTAAAATATCTCTTTGCTATTGTATGAAATTAATCTAAAACGGAATAAATAAAATTACATACAAATAAGATTACAAACATTATATGTAGAACAGAATTACTGTGTGTTACTTATTAGTTGTTACAATAGTAGGAGATAAATTCTAATACATGACATAAAATGCAATGCACATGTTTTCAATATGTAGATTTTTTCAATGACATATAAGCAGTTTTTGGGGCCTGTATACTAAATGTTTTTGATGGAATATTAGGCTTAAGTTATTTTAGAAAAGTGAAAGCTTCTTCAAAGTTATTTAGGAAGGGGGTGTTAACTGACTGTCTGTCTGTTCATTCAAAATGAGATCAGGGAACCTATTTTTATGTGTATGAATCTCAATCTCCTGTATGAGATTCAATGTGAAACCTTTGTCTTTGAGGTGTAATATCTGCAGATTGTTTTCTATATTCTCAACTGTATGATTGTTTTATGCAAGATGGGTGGCAAAAGCAGATTTGCTTAGGTTTTTCAGACGTAGGGCATCAAGGTGTTCCTTGAATCTTGTTTCAAAAGCTCTACCTGTTTGGCCAATGTAGAATTTAGGACAGTTGTTACACTTGAGTTTATAAATTCCAGATCTTTTGTGGGGTATGCTATTGTGTGGGAGTGAGTGTATGACTCTTTGTTGGAGTTTGTTATTGGTAGAGAAACTGATTTTGACATTCTTCTTCTTGAATAAGTTGGCAATTTTATATGAAAGTGGGCCTATATATGGTAGGGCTACATATTTTACTGATTTTTTGTCTTTCATAGTTATTGTGGCTGTTGCTTGTTGCAAAGACTTATTGCTAGTAATTTTTACCTTAGTTTTTTGAGAGAGTGTGTCTATGATTGAAGGATCATAGCCATTATTTTGGGCAATTGATTTGATTATGCTGATTTCTTTGTGCTGTTCAGTGGGGGTGAGGGGGACTTTATGCACACAATGTAGCATTGACCAGAAATTAGCCATCTTATGTTGGTTCGGGTGGCGGGATGAGTTACTGATGGTAACATCTGTGGTTGTTGGTTTTCGAAAGATACCAAAATGGTGTTTGTTATGTATGTTTGATATTTTGAGATCCAGAAAATTGACGCTATTGTTTATTTCATGCTCCACTGTAAATTTGATGTTGTGTAATTTGGTCAGGTCTTCAGCTAAGGTATCAATTTCGCTGCTGTTACCATCAAAAAGTAAAAGAGTATCATCTACATATCTCTTGTAGTAAATTATTTTACTGTTCATTTGGTTATTGGATGAGAAGAACTTTTGCTCAAGATGGTTAATGTAAATATCGGCTAATAATCCAACAAGACTGCTACTCATTGCAAGGCTATCATTTTGTTTATAGACTTTATTATTGAAGGTGAAGTAATTATTAGACAAAATGAGTGTGAGGATGTCTATTAACTCATATATTTCTGGTAGATTGATCTTTTTGTGTTTTAAAAGGTTACTTTTTATTATGTTAATTGTTTCTTCTACTGGGATGTTAGTGTATAGGTTTACAATATCTAGTGAGGCAAATCTAGCTGTTGGTGGTATGTGGATGTCTTTGATATGTTCTATAAGGTCCACTGTGTTTTTAACTGTATAACTGTGTTCGAACATGTAGTAAGTGGTAAGGAGATCCTTCAATTTTCTGCTTATGTAGTATGCTGGGCTGTTTCTTGAGTTCACAACAGGGCGTAAGGGGGAATTTTCTTTGTGTATCTTAGGCTGTGACCGAAGTTTCAGTGCAGTTGGATTCATGGTAATGCAGTCCCAAATTTCATATTTATTTAAAAGGGATTCAAAACTGTTGAGTAATTTAAGAAGTTTAGCTTGAAATTTTGCTGTGGGGTCTGATTCTAGTTCTGTGAAGTTATTGGACTAAAAAAATTCAAGAGTTTTTTCAATGTATTCTGATTCATAAAAAACAACAACTGAATTTCCTTTATCAGCCTTTACCAAGAGAGCTTTGTAAGCATTATGTTTATCATTGATATCTTTAAGAATTTTTTGATCATTATTAATCATATTATTTTTTGAAAGCATGTGTTTAGTGATGATTTTGTTGGCTCTATATGCCAACGCATTTTTCTCATTAGACTTAAGTTTGGCAATGTCAGTTTTGTAGCTGCTATTAGGTCTTTTATGTTCTTATTAGTTAATCTTGGGGCAATATTACGCTTGAAGCCTTTATCTCAGAGGTCAAGTTCATTGGGATTGAAAGAAATATCTGTTGTGTTTACCACTCTGTTATAGAATATGCGCTTCTTCTGTTCACCAGTCTTGCTGGATTATTAGCCGATATTTACATTAACCATCTTGAGCAAAACGTCTTCTCATCCAATAACCAAATGAACAGTAAAATAATTTACTACAAGAGATATGTAGATGATACTCTTTTACTTTTTGATGGTAACAGCAGCGAAATTGATGCCTTAGCTGAAGACCTGAGCAAATTACACTGCAACATCAAATTTACAGTGGAGCATGAAATAAATAATAGCATCAATTTTCTGGATCTCAAAATATCAAACATACATAACAAACACCATTTTGGTATCTTTCGAAAACCAACAACCACAGATGTTACCATCAGTAACACATCCTGCCATCTGAACCAACATAAGATGGCTAATTTCCGGTCAATGCTACATCGTGTGCATAAAGTCCCCCTCACCCCCACTGAACAGCACAAAGAAATCAGCATAATCAAATCAATTGCCCAAAATAATGGCTATGATCCTTCAATCATAGACACTCTCTCTCAAAAAAACTAAAGTAAAAATTGCTAGCAGTAAGTCTTTCCTACAAGCAACAGCCACAATAACTATGAAAGACAAAAAATCAGCAAAATATGTAGCCCTACCATATATAGGCCCACTTTCATATAAAATTGCCAACTTATTCAAGAAGAAGAATGTCAAAATCAGTTTCTCTACCAATAACAAACTCCAACAAAGAGTCATACACTCACTACCACACAATAGCATACCCCACAAAAGATCTGGAATTTATAAACTCAAGTGTAACAACTGTCCTAAATTCTACATTGGCCAAACAGGTAGAGCTTTTGAAACAAGATTCAAGGAACACCTTGATGCCCTACGTCTGAAAAACCTAAGCAAATCTGCTTTTGCCACCCATCTTGCATAAAACAATCATACAGTTGAGAATATAGAAAACAATCTGCAGATATTACACCTCAAAGACAAAGGTTTCACATTGAATCTCCTACAGGAGATTGAGATTCATACATATAAAGATAGGTTCCCTGATCTCATTTTGAATGAACAGACAGAGTCAGTTAACACCCCCTTCCTAAATAACTTTGAAGAAGCTTTCACTTTTCTAAAATAATTTAAGCCTAATATTCCATCAAAAACATTTAGTATACAGGCCCCAAAAACTGCTTATATGTCATTGAAAAAATCTGCATAATGAAAACATGTGCATTGCAATTTATGTCATATATTAGAATTTATCTCCTACTATTGTAACAACTAATAAGTAACACACAGTAATTCTGTACTACATATAATGTTTGTAATCTTATTTGTATGTAATTTTATTTATTCCGTTTTAGATTAATTTCATACAATAGCAAAGAGATATTTTACTGTACCCATATCGACTATACAGCATCTGTAAGTTAACATCGTTATGACTTTAAGCTCTTTGCAAATATTGTTCTCGTTTGTAATGTGAAGCTGGGCCACGTTTTGTAAACGTTATTCGTGTGTGCTGCATGTGTAATTAAGATGATGAGGTTGAAAGTGACGTCCATTGACTGGAATAGCACTCACATAGTGCATATTGAAAAGTGTATTAAGCTTGCGTTCGAAAACATAAACGCACGAATATTTTGTCAGGCAGAACTACACAGCTCGTAAGTACACTAACCTGCAAGTTTACTAATGTTTATAAAAACCATCTCATGAGCAATTAGATCTTATAAAAGAAGTAAATCTTTCGTAAAAATACAATTACCGATATGACAAAAAAATATTTCTTTCCTTTCCCAGTGCAGCAAACCAATAACACAAACAAAACTAGGTCCAACTAAGAATGCTTGTAATCTGCCATCTGAAGATGGATTTGTAAAGAAAAATCCGAAACCGGTCATGGTCTGAAGATAATAAACCTTTTTAAACCATAGATGTGGCTGGTAGCTGTTCTTTATATAAATTATAAACCTTAAATAATATTCTCTCAGATGAAGCTACAGTTTTATGTGCCATGTATGCCAATTACTTTCTCTTCTGGAATATGTATTACTGATCATGCGCAACCTTTATTGAGTCTAATCATGACAACGACTAAGCAAGATGAGATTTGTTCCGACAAATAAAACCAGTTAGTTCTCAAGTTGAGAGCTTACAATGTGTGAGCCGTGGTAAAAATTGCTGTTTTGAACGGCGCGCCGCAGCGCGTAGTGTGAAGCAGTCGCCCTCCATTTCTGGCGGTGGCGCCGCTGTGGCAATCGCAGCTTTGGTGTCTCCCTCTGGTGGGAAAGGGGAAAGGTTGCCTGTTCACGTGCATTTCAGGGGCGCTATCAACAATACTGACCTTACGACTTATCTTAGAAGAAAGATTAAGGAAAGGCAAACCTACGTTTCTGGCATTTGTAGACTTAGAGAAAGCTTTTGACAATGTTGACTGGAATACTCTCTTTCAAATTCTAAAGGTGGCAGGGGTAAAATACAGGGAGCGAAAGGCTATTTACAATTTGTACAGAAACCAGATGGCAGTTATAAGAGTCGAGGGACATGAAAGGGAAGCAGTGGTTGGGAAGGGAGTAAGACAGAGTTGTAGCCTCTCCCCGATGTTGTTCAATCTGTACATTGAGCAAGCAGTAAAGGAAACAAAAGAAAAATTCGGAGTAGGTATTAAAATTCATGGAGAAGAAATAAAAACTTTGAGGTTCGCCGATGACATTGTAATTCTGTCAGAGACAGCAAAGGACTTGGAAGAGCAGTTGAATGGAATGGACAGTGTCTTGAAAGGACGATATAAGATGAACATCAACAAAAGCAAAACAAGGATAATGGAATGTAGTCTAATTAAGTCGGGTGATGCTGAGGGAATTAGATTAGGAAATGAGACACTTAAAGTAGTAAAGGAGTTTTGCTATTTGGGGAGCAAAATAACTGATGATGGTCGAAGTAGAGAGGATATAAAATGTAGGCTGGCAATGGCAAGGAAAGCGTTTATGAAGAAGAGAAATTTGTTAACATCCAGTATTGATTTAAGTGTCAGGAAGTCATTTCTGAAAGTATTCGTATGGAAGTGAAACATGGACGATAAATAGTTTGGACAAGAAGAGAATAGAAGCTTTCGAAATGTGGTGCTACAGAAGAATGCTGAAGATTAGATGGGTAGATCACATAACTAATGAGGAAGTATTGAATAGGATTGGGGAGAAGAGAAGTTTGTGGCACAACTTGACCAGAAGAAGGAATCGGTTGGTAGGACATGTTCTGAGGCATCAAGGGATCACCAATTTAGTATTGGAGGGCAGCGTGGAGGGTAAAAATCGTAGAGGGAGACCAAGAGATGAATACACTAAGCAGATTCAGAAGGATGTAGATTGCAGTAGGTACTGGGAGATGAAAAAGCTTGCACAGGATAGAGTAGCATGGAGAGCTGCATCAAACCAGTCTCAGGACTGAAGACCATAACAACAACAACATCAGCTCGCCAGTCGGTCAGTCTGGGTCAGTCTCTCATCCCCAGCTTGCTAGTCTGTCTCTCGTCCGCATTTGTGAGGCAGTCAGTGTCTGTCTGTCGTCCGGAGTGCTAGTATGTCTTTCGTTCGGACCAACCTATAAGGCCGGCAAAATGTGAGTCCTTCCACTCCTCCATTAAGAGAACTCAATGAGTGGTCGCCCGGTCGGGGCTTAGTTCCTGCATCTGAGTCTGCGCGTTAGGCCCCCAGTCTGCTCGAGTTTGCTCAGGCAATGGTCAAGACGGTTGGATCAATCGGTCGGTCGGTCGCGCACTGAGGCACAAGATGACTTGTCCGTCTTCAGCATCGGCGCATGTGAGATCGCCACGTGAGTCCAGTGGGCCGCGCCGTATAGCGAGGGGGTAGTGGCTTCGCGGTCGACACGAGAGCAACAGGAGTCAACCCACGACATCAGTCTGGCCGGGGCGAGCTGCGACGCGTGAACGGCAGATCGGCGCGCCTACCTGCGTCCGTTGAAGCGGCTGGCAGCGGACGGTTCGGGAGAGCGATATGGGGGTGCTGCGCTAGGTCTTCTCCAGAAATCGCAGTTTATTAGAAGTTAAGTGATTGGTGATATCTTGTTTCATTTACTTGTTAAATTCTACTTGTTTTCTTGGTGAGGGCACCAGCCGTTTTGTTTTGGGGTCGTCGTCCCACCATTCTTCTCCGTTTGCCCACCCGCGGGAAGGTGGTTGTTAATGAATCGGGTGGTCCGTTTTTCTCTTTTGCAGTAGGGGTGGGGGTTACAGCAACCTGCGGTTCGGGTTATTCGGTAATCTCCCTATCAATCTATCATACGTTAGTAACTGCCTCTGACATATTTGTCGGATTTGGTGTGTTAACGAATTTATTGCTTGGAGTGAAACGGCCTAATTCCTGAAACATGTTTTCATCTTGCCTATCATCTTGAGAGGCGGTATCTGTGTACTGTAGAGCATGTTAACTTGTCTGGTCAGCCTTGTATAATTTTATATAAGATTGCATTTTATGGACTTTTATTTAAATGGGGATTTTAGTATATAAAGTTGCCACCCTTTCACTGTAAGACTTTTCTCAGAAGTTAAAATCAAGTTGCACCTTCGGTGGCAAAATTAATATTTTAATTTTACTGTTTTGTACCATTTCCATCCCTCCTACAGGGTACATAGTTTGTGTGCTTGTGTGAATTGTCAAGACTTTTAGTTTAATGTAATCTGGTATGTTGCAGATTTGCACCAGTGTACTATTTCAGAGGCTGTTGTGAGCGGTCGTAACTACGGCCGTGTCAAAAGTGAGCGGCAAGGTTCTCAGCCCGAAAGCTCATACAGTCAAAATTTGTTTCTTTCTGCCTCTGAATAAATTGTAACTTGATATTTAGAGGGTGCTTTCTGATTATAATTTTAAATCTGTTTCTTTTAAAAAATACTTAAGGCAACATTAAAGTGAATAAATTACCATTTGTTAAAAAGCAATTTGATTATGATTTCATCAGTTACTCCCGGGCAACTACTTCCATTCTTACACAGTGTGATTAAACGTGTTAATGTTCTTGATGAATCGCCAGTAAATAAAAGAAATTCTTACGAATATTCTTCGAAAATAAACCACGGTTCAGTGTGCATATTCAGGGGGTGTCACGTAGGTGGGTTGTTATCTACAATGGATGTCAGAGGGGGTCGGGCAGGGGGTCAACAGGCACGCGTAAGTGAATGAAGGACGGCAAGCTGTGGATGGTAAACGGTGAAAAATGGTAACGGTGAATGGTAAATGGCAAACGGGAACCAGTACCCGTTACTCGTTCTTCCGCTCTCACCTGGATTGCTTTCTATCATCCTCCTGTTTCTTCTACTTTTCTGTCTCTTTCCTTTCTTCTCTATAAGCCTCTGCTTTTTCCTCCGTTTCCTTTCTATCACCCTCTGCTTTTCTGTTTCTTACCTCTGATTCCTTTCCTTAAGCCTGCATTCTTTCCCGTGATTCCTTTCTATCAGCGGTCAGGAAGACACTTACGCACATTAGACTTGTCTCTATGGACCCACTTAGTCTCCAGCAAATGTTCCCAGTAGATGATAGTTCAGATGGTCCAAGACACTACCCACCTCCTGCAAAAGAAGAAGAAATAGGTGGCCTGCTGCTGGATTTCTGAAAACGTGGTAATCAGCGGGAACGAGGAAGCTGAAAGAGCAAAGAAGGCAGCTTGCTGGGAGAGTACCATAGTTCACCTCAACGTCCCCCTAGAGTGTGTTGTGTCGTGGGTGACAAAGAGAGTGTTGGCTGAGTGGAAAAGACAGTGGCTGGAAATGGCCAGCAGAAAGCTGCGGTCGGTCAAACGAGCCGTTCACCAATAGCGCGCTTCCTCTCAGACTCCGAGAACGGATGAAGTGGTCCTCGTTTACCTTCCTGTTGGATACTGCCAATGAAACATGCTTGTCTCTTGCAGTGTGAAGATCCACAAGAATGCAATGTTTCTGCCATCACGCTCTCTGTGGATTGTGTTTTAAAGACGTGTGTTTTGTATGCTGACAGGAGGGAAGTCTTTGGTCTATCGAGGGACTTACCTCAGTTTTAGGTGATGATGAAACAACAGTAAGAAAATTGTTGACATTTTGTGTAGCATCAGGACTCCTGCCCAGTTTAGTTGAATAAAAGTTTTAATTTGTTAATGCGTGGCACCAAGTATTTTTTTTTTTAATTTCCACCAGTATCCAACAGCTTTTTTTATTTCCTACCAGTTGCATCTAGGATTTTTTCAATTCCTCGCCGTTGCAAGTGACTGTAGCGTCGCAACTGCAGCGCTGGCTAGCGGCGGATTTATGAACTATGTGCCAAAGAGTCCATAACCGTACTACTCTTGAACTGTGTCTCCTTTCTCCTTGGTAGGAGGTACGTGATAAGAAATCTTGTGTGGAGGGTGGGGCTCTGGTGTGGATAAACGGCTTTTCTCAGATAGCGTACAGGCACACTAAGAATTTGCTTCCTGTCTAGCAGTGTATGACAGCATACTTTATGATACATGTTACTAGGAATTAGTTTCAATATACGCCGAATGGTAGGAAAAACCGCGACCAGTCTGTTTTTTATAATAATTTATTTTGCATTTGCCAATGGGATGCTCGATTGCTCATCTTCAGATGAGGTCCAGGTTTGGTTAGAATCTTACAGTCTGGTTGTTAGTTGACACAACAGGTGAATGTGAAAGCAGAAAAAACGGTGTGGTGACGGACCGACCTGTGGCGTAGCCTAAGGTCTAGGTTAGCCTGAAAGATGATGGTCTCATTATGAGCTGGCGAAGGCAACGAATGTGAAAGCAGAAAAATTCTTGACGTGTCTTGCGCTCCGCAGAAATGTCAACACGATTCACTCCCGCACTAATGTCACTCTGCACAGCTGTAACAAACTCGCAGTAAGGTCAGCCTGTAAATGGCTGCCTTTTTCCTTTTGGAATGTCCTGTACTGCCTGTTAAGTTTGTAAGTGCATCCTCTTGGCTAGCCCTCAGGGATAGAACTGAAAAATATGTTGTGTTGCACATAGCTCGGGATTTTCTAAAATTCCTAGCCTTTTCCAGACTCACTGTTTTCATTCAGTGTATTTTCCGAAAGTTAGCTGTGATACTACGACGGAATGTCAACAGTGCATTTCAGACATCAGCCTTCACGCAGCTCCTGAACGATGTCATTGTCCAGAGGGAAGAAAGTTTTCACATTGAGGGAAGGGGGAATGGGAACTGGAGTCGTATGCTAACATTTTGCCCTCTTTCACTCATAGAACAGTAGTGGATTTTGTGCTTTTGTGACTACTTAATTCTTTATTTTCTTGTTTTCTTTGTTTTTGTGGCACACTGCAAAGTTTCTACGATAAATTGGATATCTTTATCGTGAGTGTTCTCTCACAAGAGAGGTCAAGTAACTGAAAGGAAAAATAATTTGTGTGTTCCGGTAGCCGGGCAAATAAAAAGCCTATATCGTTGATAAATAATGACGTAAAATGATGAAACAATTTTCATTAAATATCCATTTTTGACATTGAAATTTTTAGTTTTATTGAAGGAGAACACGTTATTTGTAACCTAGAAATAAAACAAAAGGTATCGGATAAGGTAAAAAGGCACATATTGTTTTCTAAATATTGTCTGATATGTTTGTAAAGTATTTATTTTCTCTCGCAAATTAATGTTGATGTTTTGAAATTACAGACTGGCTTTTATCTTATTTATGGAAATGCATTCACATACGCTTTTTCTATTGTTTCAGGATTTTATCACGCAATTTTTTCCCAGAACGCTGTTTATGTATTAGCCACTAATATACATTATCATAGCTAGTTCATTAATGTCGATACTATATTCCGGATATTTGTGTACGGGAAGATATCCCATAACCCCAGATTCATCGTTGTTCACTGGGCTGAGCGAAGTGTTGTCGTGTTGACGTTCGCTCTAGTGTGAACGCACCGTCAATTGACCGAATGCAACGGCGGTGGCGTTGCCTTCCGTTGCGTTGACGTCCAGTGTCAATCGGCATTTAAGTTATCTCCCCGCCATAGAGATGGGTAGTTCGCGAACGAACGGGTGCAAAGGAACGGTTAACCAACATGAACGAAAGAACCGAGGAACGAATTCCAAGGAACGATCAGTTCTTATTTCACTTCGGTCGCGGCGGTCTACTTATAGTTCCCGGGAACGAGGAACAATCGGTTCTTAGTTCACTAGTTCACTTCGGTCGCGGTGGTCACTTCGGCAGTTCTCGTCCCAGCCTCGGTCGCACTCGTCGTTCTTTGCAAGACCACCTGTCTCAGTTCCGCTGCCGCCTGCTCCTAGTTAGTTCAGTATCCAGTTGTTCGTTTCGTTCACTGCGCTCGCCTATTTTACAAGTGTTCCAAACTGTTCTTGCACTTGGTTCTGGCTATTCAGTGTACACGAGCGGTGGTCAGAAAGTATTTTATAGTTACGTAAATTACATAAAAATTACATTGTATCTAACAGGTACGTCTTTTCAGGTAACAAAAGGGCATATCAGCTCACTTCATTATATCGATGAACAGCAGAAGACATACTTATAACAAGGCAAGATTTTAGTTATTCGTATATATTTTGGTTTGATCGACTTGCTTAGTTTTGCTTAATTTTTAGTGTAAGAAAATTCATATAAAACGATTTTCGTGTATCTTTGATATACAAAACATTACATTTAGGAAGGCTCTAATTACTTTTAAGTTTGGTTGTTTCCAATTTGCATTACCTGCTAGTTTGGTTTCTTTAAAAAAAAAAAAAAAAAAAAAAAAAAAAAAAAAAAAAAAAAAAAGTTGATTGTGGGTCATTTTGCTCAGTAGGAAAAGCGGTGCCTCTCTATTTGAGAAGACATAGATTGCCATAAAATTGTATTTACTAATTATCTCAAAAACATTTGTTCAGAAGGAGCTTTCAAACCAAAAACTTTATTACTGCGAACTTTGTTATTATTATTGCTGTATTAACGTTAATAATGCAACATAAAAACCTAATTTTCAGTGCGGTTCTAGGCGCTACTGTCTGTAGCCGTGCGACCGCTGCGGTCGCAGGTTCGAATCCTGCCTCGGGCATGGATGTGTGTGATGTCCTTGGGTTAATTAGGTTTAAGTAGTTCTAAGTTATAGGGGACTGATGACCTCAGAAGTTAAGTCCCATAGTGCTCAGAGCCATATGAACTATTTTTGAACCTAATTTTCACTAAGCGTATGACGCAAGTATGAGAAAACCATATTTTATTTTATGCTTCCATGAAGTCTCTACTTCGCCTACTAACTCAGAGACAACGTGAAGTACATATAGGGTGTAAACGATTATTGTTTACAACGTAGCATAGCTATGTAGTGGAAGTCGAAATGAAGAATTTTATACAAGGTACTTGTGGTCTGTCAAGTTGGGAAACAGCCACCAACAGGTTTACAAGACTACGTGAGCTGTAGCCCATGCGCGTCACGTGAGATTTACATGTTCTCTTCTCCAGCTCTCTACACAACGTCATCGATTGTTTAGCAGCTGTTGCTTGCATTAGCTTGTTATTTCTTCACTGCCTAATTATTTCATGTTTGTCTGTTTGTTGTATATCTGCTCGTAACGGGCAACACATCGTCCGTAATTGGCGAGCAGTCTGTACTCGGAGCCGGTTTTCCGTGCACCACCCTATATTACGAGGGCTATCCACAAAGTACATTACGTTTTGGAATTAAAAATAAATAGAGTATTGGAAATTTTTTTATTACATACAGATGAAAGCCACACTTAAATACTACTTTTCTACATAGTTGCCATTTAAATTAAGGCACTTATCGTAGCGATGGACGAGCTTGGAAATTCCTTCGTCGTAAAATTCGGCTGCCTGCTCCTTCAACGGCCGGGCCCACACGGCAAATGCCACTCGTGAAGTTCTCGAATCTTTTAAGTGGGAGTTGTTTCCTCATCCGCCGTACAGTCCCGACCTGGCACAGAGCGACTTCCACTTATTCCCAGCAATGAAGAAGTGGGTGGCTATGCAGCGTTTTGATGACGACGCACAGCTTCAAGAAGAGGTAACCACGTGGTTGAAGGCGCAGGCGGCCGAATTTTACGACGAAGGAATTTCCAAGCTCGTCCATCGCTACGATAAGTGCCTTAATTTAAATGGCAACTATGTAGAAAAGTAGTATTTAAGTGTGGCTTTCATCTGCATATAATAAAAAAAATTTCCAATACTTTATTTATTTTTAATTCCAAAACGTAATGTACTTTGTGGATAGCCCTCGTATTTCCATGCGATCGCCGGCCGGAGTGGCCTAGCGGTTCTAGGCGTTACAGTCTGGAACCGCGCGGCTGCTACGGTCGCAGGTTCGAATCCTGCCTCGGTCATGGATGTGTGTGATGTCCTTAGGTTAGTTAGGTTTAAGTAGTTCTAGGTTCTAGGGGACTTATGACCTCAGCAGTTGAGTTCCATAGTGCTCAGAGCCATTTGAACCATTTTTTTCCCTGCGATCAGCCACACAAGGCTACGGTTGACTAAACGAGAGGTTCTGCAGAATCACAGAAATTACTTCTAAAAGTGTGTAAGAATTCTGTAATGAATAAAAACTCTATATTCCAGGGGGGGGAGGCAAGTGCCCCCTCTTGGTACCCTCCATCCTTCAGTCACCTACACTACTAGTTTTCAGTTTTTCATGAGAACCATATACCAAGCACAAATGAACGGTGAACGAGTAAAAATGAACGGTTCCATAAAAAGAACGATGAGCAGTGAACTAGTTTCCAAGGATGAACGAGTTTGCCTATCTCTACACCGCTACACGGCGGCGAACGCACCGCCACAACGCTACGTGACGTCGCACGGCGGCGCCGACTGCCTGCAGCGGCAGCGGCATCAGCCTTCTGGAGCAGTCGGCTGGCAGCACTGCGCGCATGCGCACTCCAGAGCACCGTCAGGCGGCGGTGGTGGGGGGTGGTCCGGCGGTAGCGCCGGCGCCCGGCCGCTTGTTTTGACAAACCACATGGGGACAGCGGGGCGGCGGCGCGGAGGCGGCGGCGGCGGCGCGCGCCGTGTTTTTCTCTGTATTTTATTTATCATGATTAGGGCCGGCAGGGCGGCACTCGTGGGCGGCGCTGGCAGCCTCTTGTCGCCCGCTCTCCACTTTATTATTTATTTTCATTACTCTGTCTCCACTGTCCCAGCAACACCGCTTTAATTTATATAAAAACGAGCCGCGCGTGGCTCTCAATAACTCTTAAGCTCATCATGTTCTGCCCACCTCTGCCGCCGAGAATTAGAAAGAATGTGTGCGCGCGCGTCCTGCGGAGCAGTCGTTTCAAAATTAAACGCGCCGGATTCCCCTTCGAAAATAGATTATGACCGGCGCAGACCTCTGCGGGGCAGCGCTGCGCCTGCGGTCTTGTGAAGCTTTAGAGCGTCGCCCGAGGATAAGGCTCGCCACAGAAGGGTCTACAGTCAGTTCCTCGACGAATCGTTTCTTCGTGCTTCTGAATGTTGCGCACTGCATTAAACCCTAATTATATATCTGTACATGTTCTGAGGTGTGGGGTTGATCTGTTATTCTGTTATTCTGCGCAACGGATTAATCTGAGATGTACCCTTTACCCTGTGGCTCCTGCAAGATGCAATTTCCACCCCCACACTACTACAGAAGTCAGACAGACGCTCCTAACGTTCTAAAGAGAAATGCCTGAAAAATTTTCAGTAATAAATATCTTCTGGAGTCGTCCGCTCTAAGGAAATGACACAAAAATTCACAAAATTTCTTACGTAACTAGTGGGATACTTGGGTACTGGAGTAGTGCTAGTTAGTGTAAGAAAAACATGAAACTAACAAAAGTTATTTATTTTGCAAAAATTCTGAGAAATCACAATGGCACTTTTAGTTATGAATTGAACAAGTTATATCCTGGTTCTTTTTTGGAATGTGAAGTTACCTCTCAAGGATAGGATTCGCTAGTGAAACTTCTATACAAAGTTTAAGACAGTTGTTGAATTGGCAGAATGGCTGAGATGCGCGCCTACTCAATTTGAATAATTATCCTCTAGAATGTTGCTAGGTACAGTCAAGGCTGTTTCATGTGAAATGCTGTGAAGTGTACTGTTGTGGAGGAAATATGGGGCTCGCATTAGCTGTAGCGCACAATACCATAAGCTGCGATGACTGCTGTCTGCGCCGCTCGCTGCTGACAAATAAGGTAACTCTCATTCTATCTGGATTGACCTTCGCCAATCAGACTATCTCTATGCCTTGATGAACTCAAGGATTCGTATTCGCCCCGAGTCTAACTGTTGGCATGGTACACCGGTCAGATAACCAGTCCAACGCGATGTCACTCAAAATTCGCTTGCAGGCGTTTAACTATAACTCTGTCCATTCAGTCCGCATAATAAGTGTGTTGGCCAACACAGTGAACAATGCTTAATCACAAGGACTCAATATATAGTTGCACTCCGATTCGCTCTCGACAGAGGTGCTCTCCCAGTGAAGTACTGAGGAGAGACTTGTTCCTCGCTCCAAGAGCGACAGCGGAACGGCGCCTCTCCACGCCAGACGTGAAGGGGTATATCTTTCGGTCTCTTCCATTATTCCTTCAGCTCAAGGCGTCAGAAATATCGTCTGCCAATCAGCATTGCTCTTCTACAACGGGAGAATGACGTTTTGTTGAAGGCGACCAATCCAGAAACCTGTAGCATTGGTGTTTGGAGTTTGCTGTCTCCGTGTGAAAATCTCTGAAACTGTGTGCTATGTGTAAAGAATGCGTAGGCTGGTCGCTCCCACACAATGTAGCGGAATTTGCTTTTAAGCCGAATACGGGGTTGTTCCCCCCTTTCACTCGGGCCCACACTGCCCGCTACATGGGCGGTCACTGGCCGACATTGGCTGGGTCGTCCTCTGAAGGGACCAGCGTCCCATTTGCGGTTTCTCTCCTGAACTAAAAGCTTCTGTGACCGTCGTATCTGGAATGTATGTGTGAACGCCAGCCTCGAGTATTTCAACCAAGGTGCGCTTACATATTAATTGCATATCGTTTACATGAAATCTTATTGAGTTTGGGTTCGAATGAAGCGTCTTGATTGTGAGGGCGGGATATGTAAGCAATGAAGGTCAGGAGACCACGACGTCTTACAATGTTATAAACTGTTAGGTCACTCGCCAAGTCCTCCTGTATGTATGTGAAGGTTTCTCTATAGGTCTACAGTAGGGATTCTGAGACGCTTTTCACTGATAGACAGATTGATTCACAAGTAGAGCTAGTGTATTACGATATTATGAATTGAATCTTCAGAGTTAGCTGCTAATACTTTATGTGTGGAGTGTGGCATGCTATGGGTGTGAAACATGGTCTCTTAGGACAGAGGAAGACGAGAAGCTAAATTCTTTTGAAATGTAGTGCTATAGACGCATGCTCAAGAATAAAATGTATCGTCAAGGTCACAAACGAAGTGGTTCTGGAAAGAGCAGGTGAGAAGAGAAGCTTCTGGAGTTTCATTGTTAAAAGAAGAGTGCAATTTACAGGCCATCTATTAAGACATAAAGGACTCCTGAACACAATCATAGAGGGGTATGTTGAGGGAAAAAGACCAAGAGGAAGACCACGGCTGAGGTACAGGGATCAAATCGTGAAAGATGTGGGATGTAACACCTATAAAGAAATGAAGAGAAAAACTGAAAGACACACAGAATGGAGACATGCTGCCATTCTAGCTGTTGCAAACCAATCCTTGGATTGACCACTACAGAAGAAGAAAAAGAAAATCACACATGCCGTGCAAAGGCACCTGCGAATATTACAGTTTGTATTTCATTTACTTTTGCGATATTAGTATACAGCGTAGTCAATTGATACTGACCGGGCCAAATATCTCACGAAAAAAAGCATCAAACCAAAAAACTACAAAGAACGAAACTCGTCTACCTTGAAGGGGGAAACCAGATCGTGCTATGGTTGGCCCGACAGATGGCGCTGTCATAGGTCAAACAGATATCAACTGCGTTTTTTTTTAAATAGGAACACCCATTTTTTTCACTTATTCGTGTAGTACGTAAAGGAATATGAATGTTTTAGTTGGACCACTTTTTTCGCTTTGTGATAGATGGCACTGTAATTGTCACAAACGTATAAGTAAGTGGTATCACGTAACATTCCGCCAGTGCGGACGGTATTTGCTTCGTGATACATTACCCGTGTTAAAATGAACCGTTTACCAATCGCGGAAAAGGTCGATATCGTGTTGATGTAAGGCTATTCTGATCAAAAAGCCCAGCGGGCGTTTGCTATGTATGCTGCTCGGTATCCTGGACGACATCATCCAAGTGTCTGGACCGTTCACCGAATAGTTACGTTATTTAAGGAAAGAGGAAGTGTTTAGCCACATGTGAAACGTCAACCACGACCTGCAACAAATGATGTTGCCCAGGTAGGTGTTTTAGCTGCGGTTGCGGCTAATGCGCACATCAGTAGCAGACAAATTGCGCCAGAATCGGGAATCTTAAAAATGTCGGTGTCGAGAATGCTACATCAACATTGATTGCACCCGTACCATATTTCTATGCACCAGGAATTGCATGGCGACGACTTTGAACGTCGTATACAGTTCTGCCGCTGGGCAGAAGAGAAATTACGAGACGATGACAAAATTTTCTATTTAGCGAAGAAGCGTCATTCACCAACAGCAGTAACGTAAACCGGCATAATATGCACTATTGGGCAACAGAAAATCCACGATGGCTGCGACAAGTGGAGCATCAGCGACCTTGGTGGGTTAATGTGTGGTGCGGCATTATGGGAGGAAGGATAATTCGCCCCCATTTTATCGATAGCAGTCTAAATGGTGCAATGTGTGCTGATTTCCTACGTAATGTTCTACCGATGTTACTACAAGATGTTTCACTGCATGACAGAATGGCGATGTACTTCCAACATGATGGATGTCCGGCACGTAGCTCGCGTGAATAGCATATTTCATGACGGGTGGATTGCTCGTCGAAGCACCATACCATGGCCCGGACGTTCACCGGATCTGACGCCCCGGCTTTCTTTCTGTGGGGAAAGATGAAGGATATTTGCTAACGTGATTCACCGACATCGCCTGACAACATGCGTCAGCGCATTGTCAAAGCATGTGCGAATATTACGGAAGGCGAACTACTCGCTGTTGAGAGGGATGTCGTTACACGTGTTGCCAAATGCATTGAGGGTGACGGACATCATTTTGAGCATTTATTGCATTAATGTGGTATTTACAGGTAATCACACTGTAACAGCATGCGCTCTCAGAAATGACAAGTTCACAAAGGTACATGTATCTTATTGGAACAACCGAAATAAAATGTTCAAACGTACCTACGTTCTGTATTTTAATTTAAAAAACCTACCTGTTACTAACAGTTCGTCTAAAATTGTGAGCCTTATGTTTGTGACTATTACAGCGCCATCTAACACAAAGCGAAAAAAGTGGTCTTTACGTACTGCACGAATATGTAATGAAAAATGGGGGTCCCTATTCAAAAAAACTCAGTTTATATGCGTTTGACCTATGGCAGCGCCATCTAGCGGGCCAACCATAGTGCCATCTGGTTTCCCCCTTCAAGCTAGACACCTTTCGTTCTTTGTAGTTTTTCGTTTGACTCTTATTTCATGAGATATTTAGCCCGGTCACGATCAATGGACCACCCTGTATAGGTGGAGTTAACTGTACACGTATACTTACATCTCGCTGTGTGAGACATACATATTGCACCATAGATGAATTCTTTTCTCAATTGCCGCTGTTTATCTTATGGTAAAATGAAGTCACGCAGTAACTTTATAAACTGTAATAATCGCAGATGTACTTGACAGTGACAGTAATACCGAAATACTCCTATTGCACGAAATATAATAAAACTATTAGGAGTCATCTTAGAAGATTCAATTCAAAACGTCATGTTGCAGCGCGATTCATGCTGCAGGCCCGCTTGTACAAAACAAATATATATGGATAAATCTTGTGTATGCAGCTTCTAATTATAGTAAAAATGAGTGCATAATATGCATATTGTTATCTTTTCCATATTTAATTGGAGTTCGGAGTGACATCTCGTGGCAATGGTGGGAGCGACAGATGATCGACTACATAGGAAGTGCTATCTGACGGGAAAAGCAGTCAACAGCCGCAGCAACTCCAGAAAACAATGGAGCTTGAACAGAATGTAGGCAACTGTGATTGTCTTCGATCCACACAGTGTAAGTGACAGCTGTTTACGACGGACCACGTTAGTACTGCGACGCTGAGATGAACAATTTGATGGAGGAGACTTGCGGCCTATCAAGCCGGGAAACAGCCTCAAATTGGCCTACAAAAACCATCTAAGCCACAGCACATATGCATCACGCAATATTTTCTCGCTCTCTTACGGCAATAGCCCAGACGGCCATTTCTCTAACGTTGTTAAACTATTCCGTTGTGGTAATGAAAGAAAAAAAGAATTTGTAAACCTTGTGTAAAAACTAATTACGTTTACATTTAGATCCAAACCATCGATCTAAACTTAATCCTTGCAAGCAAACTGTTTCGTAGTAAGAAGCCCAGACAAACAAAACGGTTTAGTCGTTAGTTTCATCCTGTTAAAGTTCACAATATACTGAATTAAAATTTACACGTACGTGAATTTTGCATTTTGTAAGCCCAATAACAAGGGATTTTTAATATTTAAGGAAGATTTTAGCCAACAAAGCTTACGTAGCTTTTATAGACCTTTTTGAGGAGGTTTTCGGCTTGGCAGACCGTAAGTGTCCTGTATTAATTTATTGGTCTCAACTTCACCTACATGGCTATGGTATGTTCTGAACAGTTATCGTTTATTCCTTATATATAGATTAGAAACTGTAGTCGCCCACAGCGGTTTTCTTTCTGTATGAGAAGGCTAGTCTCAGGGACAACTGTAGGGTTTGCAAACCATTTTCACTAATACATAGACTTACTCACCACATACACACACACACACACACACATACACACACACACACACACACACACACACACACACACACACACACACACACGCGCGCGCGCGCGCGCGCGCGCGCGCAGTAATTTGAAGTGAAGCTCGTTGCGGAGGTCCAATGCACTGAATGTTAAATGTGCTTCGCAACTCACGCAGATATCGCACGTGGGAAGCAGGACTGAATTTAACCTACTTCTGTCACTGAAAAATCATGATTTGGCCGAATACCTGTATAGCACTTCTTAATTAAAACTACAAGTTCCAATCAAGTAACAGAAGTTCCTCAGTCATGAAGAACTGCAATTATCAAAAGACATGCTACCAATTTTATCGTTTGTATTTGGATCAATATAATACATAAACTGCATGAAAATCACAGAATGTAGGTAATTACTCGATTTACATATTAGGGAATACATTGCCGGAGCGAAGTATAAACCCATATCGCATTAACACTGAGTGACGATGGTCGGTAGTTTGACCGAAACAGGTAATTTTAAAAGACAAGTGACTTGAAGCTAATGTCCCAAATTATGATTTTTCAAAAAATTTAAAACCTGTAATTCATCTCCTTCTTAAAAAGTATATATAATTTCACTGTTGTGATCTGTCTGGGTTGTGAAGGGAGCTCCAAGATATTCTACATTCCTCACTACAGTAAATTCCTATAAAGTTATTGGCTGAGGCACAATCAAGTGGAAGCTTTCGGACCATTTAAATCACCCTTCACCAAACATAAATTGCTTCGTAGTTTTAATAGTTCAGCCCAAGAAACTGTGATCATCGCATGACTTCTTTCTTGTTTTTATTGCCGACGAGGATGAGAGAGATAACGGCCAGAGTAAATACCAGTGTTGGCCCATAGAGCTCTCAACGAGGCCACTTAGTTAGGCAGTTAGTGTCGTGTTGAGTCGAGTATTTGGACGAATAATCGTAATGTTGTGGAACGAGGCATTTTTACATTCACATTGCACATTCGTATGTAGACCCCTAAATTTGCCTACTTGCCGATCATCTACAATTTGTGCTGTTGTGACTTAATAATTTCTTCCCAACATCTTTTACACATTAAAAAATTAGAAATACTTCTACGAAATGGAAGGAGTTGACAAGGCAAAATTTCCTCAGTTTGTTTTCAAACTTAACGTTGCTGTGTATTAGATTTTTCAAATCACTGGGTAAGCAATCAAAACTTTTGGTGGCTGCCATGTGCACCCCTTTTTGTGCTAAAGACAACCTTAAATGTTGTGATGTACAGGGCGTACAGTTCGTTTGAAGTACAGTGCGGTATTTACAATAAACTTCATGAAGGATTGAATATACTGTTTAGCAATAGTAAAAACGCCTATTTTGAAAGATGATGGTGGTTGAACATCACATATTATGAAACTTCCTGGAAGATTAAAACTGTGTGCCGGACCGAGACTCGAACTCGGGACCTTTGTCTTTCGCGGGCAAGTGCTATACCAACTGAGCTACCCAAGCACGACTCACGCCCCGTCCTCACAGCTTCTGCCAGTACCTCGTCTCCTACCTTCCAAACTCTACAGAAGCTCTAATGCGAACCTTTCAGGACTAGCAATCCTGAAAGAAAGGAAATAGTGGAGACATGGCTTAGCCACAGTCTGGGGGATGTTTCCAGAATGATATCATTCATAACTTTTTCTTTCTTCATTCTTCTTCTTATTCCTTTTTTTCTTTTTTCAGTTCCTGCTTTATTGTCTTACGTCTTTCCTTTTATTCTTTTTCTGCTTTTGCGGTTACTAGTTCCATTTTGAAAGGGCTTGAGGTCAAAACTGCAGCTGTTCCTTCTTTTCGTTTATTTTCTCGTTTGATAATATTTGCTTTAGGGATTGGAACCAATTCCTGTGGGCTTACAGCAAAAGTATAGGGCCTATTGGTCTTGGAGATGCTGATTAAATCACATGAAGTACTGCAATGAGGCAGTGGGCTGGCTTGGCTGTTTGAAACACTCAATAGTTTTGTAAACAACATACAATACTATTATTTCTCAATGAAAATATATTTTACTTTATGTCCGGCAGAGTGGCCGCGGTCGGCCATAGTGGCTACAGACGTGGCTACTTTGCCCTCTTCGCCGTCATTACATACAGGGTGTTTCAAAAATGACCGGTATATTTGAAACGGCAATAAAAACTAAACGAGCAGCGATAGAAATACACCGTTTGTTGCAATATGCTTGGGACAACAGTACATTTTCATGCAGACAAACTTTCGAAATTACAGTAGTTACAATTTTCAACAACAGATGGCGCTGCGGTCTGGGAAACTCTATAGTACGATATTTTCCACATATCCACCATGCGTAGCAATAATATGGCGTAGTCTCTGAATGAAATTACCCGAAACCTTTGACAACGTGTCTGGCGGAATGGCTTCACATGCAGATGAGATGTACTGCTTCAGCTGTTCAATTGTTTCTGGATTCTGGCGGTACACCTGGTCTTTCAAGTGTCCCCACAGAAAGAAGTCACAGGGGTTCATGTCTGGCGAATAGGGAGGCCAATCCACGCCGCCTCCTGTATGTTTCGGATAGCCCAAAGCAATCACACGATCATCGAAATATTCATTCAGGAAATTAAAGACGTCGGCCGTGCGATGTGGCCGGGCACCATCTTGCATAAACCACGAGGTGTTCGCAGTGTCGTCTAAGGCAGTTTGTACCGCCACAAATTCACGAAGAATGTCCAGATAGCGTGATGCAGTAATCGTTTCGGATCTGAAAAATGGGCCAATGATTCCTTTGGAAGAAATGGCGGCCCAGACCAGTACTTTTTGAGGATGCAGGGACGATGGGACTGCAACATGGGGCTTTTCGGTTCCCCATATGCGCCAGTTCTGTTTATTGACCAAGCCGTCCAGGTAAAAATAAGCTTCGTCAGTAAACAAAATGCTGCCGACATGCATATCGCCGCCATCAATCCTGTGCACTATATCGTTAGCGAATGTCTCTCGTCCAGCAATGGTAGCGGCGCTGAGGGGTTGCCGCGTTTGAATTTTGTATGGATAGAGGTGTAAACTCTGGCGCATGAGACGATACGTGGACGTTGGCGTCATTTGGACCGCAGCTGCAACACGGCGAACGGGAACCCGAGGCCGCTGTTGGGTCACCTGCTGCACTAGCTGCGCGTTGCCCTCTGTGGTTGCCGTACGCGGTCGCCCTACCTTTCCAGCACGTTCATCCGTCACGTTCCCAGTCCGTTGAAATTTTTCAAACGGATCCTTTATTGTATCGCTTTTCGGTCCTTTGGTTACATTAAACCTCTGTTGAAAACTTCGTCTTGTTGCAACAACACTGTGTTCTAGGCGGTGGAATTCCAACACCAGAGAAATCCTCTGTTCTAAGGAATAAACCATGTTGTCTACAGTACACTTGCACGTTGTGAACAGCACACGCTTACAGCAGAAAGACGACGTACAGAATGGCGCACCCAAAGACTGCGTTGTCTTCTATATCTTTCACATCACTTGCAGCGCCAGCTGTTGTTGAAAATTGTAACTACTGTAATTTCGAAAGTTTGTCCGCCTGAAAATGTACTGTTGCCCCAAGCATATTGCAACAAACGGTGTATTTCTATCGCTGCTCGTTTAGTTTTTATTGCCGTTTCAAATATACCGGTCATTTTTGAAACACCCTGTAAATGGCGCACTACCGGCTGAACGAATCGCGCAACGCGTTACACAGACACACCATTTTATAGGCTAAATACACCTCTTTTAAGGTGTTACTATCAGTTGCCTGTATTATGAATAAAAGTTTGGTTATAATAGTTAATTAAATACACTTACCTTACATCAGGACTTTGAAAAACGCGAAAATGTTCAGTAACTTTTAAACAAGTGATCAGAACAGCTTCCACCTTCAACACATCTGAGATGGCCTACCAGTGGAATAGTTTACGCGTCCGCCGCTGTGTAGCAGCGCCGTGCAGTGCAGTAACAGCCAATGGCTATTATGCCCACCTTCCCCTACCGAGTGAGGAAACGTAAGTTTAACTCCCCTGTGTTGCGATAGCCACCTGACAGACTGTTTTCAAGCTAGTGGTAATTTTCTGCAAAATATTTGCAACGCTCCCGGGATTCAAACCGGAGGCTTGCGGTTATGCTTAGAACTAGAGGTACTGCCAATGGACCAACTTCTGAACACTGCGTATGGCAGTTCATTAAAAATTTCACGTGTCTTCTTCAACGAATAAACGGAAGCTTCCGCTATACACACCCTTTCATATATATATATTGCCTAGAAGAGGTGAGATGATGGAAAATGTGTTAAGAAATCTAGAAGCAGTTTTTATGGCACTTTAAGAAGGTGTAGAGGGCAAAACTGTATATGGATTTTGTGGTGTCACCGTCAGACACCACACTTGCTAGATGGTAGCCTTTAAATCGGCCGCGGTCCGTTAGTATACGTAGGACCCGCGTGTCGCCACTGTCAGTGATTGCAGACCGAGCGCCGCCACACGGCAGGTCTAGAGAGACTTCCTAGCACTCGCCCCAGTTGTACAGCCGACTTTGCTAGCGATGGTTCACTGACAAATTACGCTCTCATTTGCCGAGACGATAGTTAGCATAGCCTTCAGCTAGGTCATTTGTTACGACCTAGCAAGGCGCCATTATCATTTGCTATTTATCTTGTGATGCATGTACCGTCAGACCGATGTTCACCAATTATGGATTAAAGTTAAGTATTTAAGAAGCTACGTACCTTCTTTTACTAGTATAATTACTTTACCTGTTCCAGACCTCACGCCAGCCTGCATGAGCTTAAACGCGTGCCTTTCGGCTTCCTCTCCTAGTGGCTTGGCTGTCTTGCCAAGTCACAACAGATATATGTATATATATATATATATATATATATATATATATATATATATATATGTGTGTGTGTTTTTCTGTGATCATACAGTTTTGCCCTCTACACCTTCTTAAAGTGCCATACAAACTGCTTCGAGATTTCTTTTTTCCATCATCTCATCTCTTCTAGGCAATGTTTTTCGCCCATCCTGCGAAGAACCTCATCAGTCCACCTAATTCTTAACGTCTTTCTCTAGCGCCACATTTTTAAGGGTTCGAGTCTCGTTCTTTCGGGCTTCCCCAGTTTTCAAAGAATACGGCATACTTTACTTGATCAGTTCTGAGAACGGCGTATAGACACTTACAGCACTTTCAAGCAACGAGCAACAGCTGCAGCTGTTGCAATTAACCATTCCTGTCACGTGGACGAGTGGGAAATAATAAAAGCATAAAATGATGCTCACTGAGCATGGCCGCTTTTATCTGCACATAAATTTTCCCGGTGGTGTCTTTCATGGTTGAACTGCAGTTTCTCTGCGTTCCACAACGCGAATATTGCTTCCTGCCCTGTTCAAGACTGAACCTGTGTGACCGGTTCATTTCATATCCCCTCAAATATTATTTAAGAGACGTAACTGACGAAGTAAAAACGGCTCACGACAGTGCAACATATTATTACAAATACAGTTTCGTAGCACTCCACGAATTACTCTCGTTCGCTTTTCCATACACCGTTATTGTCAACAGGTGTACTCGGAACTCACCTTGCGGTTACCCATTCCATAAACCATGAATATTTGTAAACAGAATCGTGATGCTCGACTAAACGCGAAACGAGACCACTGTCAATTACGACGAATTCGAATGTGGATGCGTAACTGCATTATTGAATCTGGCCAAATTGTTTAATAATTGCTACTGATGAGTTGTGCTTATGATGGCAAGCTCTAATAATTGATACGATTTTCCTTGTAATTACTGCTTTCAGCTGATGATTTCCGATGGTATTTCCGTTCACACTCTTTCATTTCAGGGACTGCTTTGAGATGCGAGCTTTACAATAGATTCGACTGCGAGAACATTTTTTTCACCACTTCAATACCACTCATTTGTAGTGTCTCTGAGAATTATATCGCTTAAAAAAAAAAAGGAGTGTTGTTCCCAAAACGGGATGGAGACTATGTGATTGTCTGAAAATATGAGTTTTCGCTTATGCACTGCTCGTCTATCATGTGTGGTCGCTAACTGAATAGAGATGATGCGTCGCTGACGCCGTAGGATCGGCTGGTACACAAATTTATTCCTGTTATCAGTAGATTCGTGTAGTCTCCAAATTGGTGTTAATGGGATCTATCCCACAAACAATAGACCACACAACCTGTAAGGGCAAGCAGCATAGTGTGAATAGCTTAGATGAAGATGAAATTAATTTATTAATAATTAACTTTCGAATACGACCGTATCTTGTGTGTTCAAAGAATGCCGGTCAAATAAATGTTACAATTACATCAGGTTCCAAATCCTCAAGTAGTAGTTTGTTCGGATTATGTCACTTAGCGATTCCAAAAACAGGTTCTATAATGCCTTGTGAGCATAGGTTTCTGTAGACTGTCTAAATTTTCTGATGTAGTCACGGAACAAAACTCACTAAACAGGCCGATTAAGTTAATCTGTTCAACTCGTGTTATCCAAACCGCTTAAGAGGTCGTTATTCTGTTTTCATCCACATACATTGTGAAAACCACTCTACGTTACGTAGTCTTTTTTCACACCTATATTAATTTCAGAGATATCGGCATCAACTTACCTTTTTTCAAATGTCACTGAGATAATGTCTAGCTACATGCCAACTGGAAAGTAGAGGTCGAAACATGTAAGGAAGATTAACCAGTTGAAACGTCCCCATAGAAAATTTATAAATGACTGCTTAAACTGACACACAATATTTTTGGCGCAACGCTATCTGACTTTCAAAAATCCCTACAAAAGAATGGCCCTGACTAACAATAACCTATACCTTTCATGAATCACTTACCTCACAAAAATCTTCATTACTCGAACTACTGCAAAACAGCGAGCGCCAATACTGCCAGCTAAATAAAAGATTCTAACTACTGAAGTCACTAACTAAAGACAGGCATAATTAGCAAATGAAAGATTTTGATAAAGAGCAAACAATGTATTTACCTTAATAGTGTTCAAAAGTCATAATATATATCAGTTCATGACATCCAGTCTTACAAATTTACCGTCTCTGATGGACACACTTCCAGATCATCCGCTCTCAAAACTCCGCCATCTCTCTCCCCCCATCCACCACTGCTGGCGGCTCACCTCCAACTGCGCAACGCTACACGCTGTTAACAGCCAACTGCCCAACACTACAATAGCAAACAACAATGCAAACCAGCCACAGACTGCACGCAGCACAGCCAGCGATTTTCGTACAGAGCGCTACGTGGCGTTACCAACATAAAAACCTAAACAGCCTACTTACACAGTTAACAAAAATGGTTCAAATGGCTCTGAGCAATGTGGGACTTAACTGCTGAGGTCATCAGTCCCCTAGAACTTAGAACAACTTCAGCCTAACTAACCTAAGGACATCACACACATCCCTGCCCGAGGCAGGATTCGAACCTGCGACCGTAGCGGTCGCGCGGTTCCAGACTGTAGCGCCCAGAACCGCTCGGCCACCCCAGCCGGCACGAGTTAACAGCAGTAACATTTCTGCTCTTGTTTCTGCCAGAACCCTGAAAGAAAGGAGCAGCTAAGGAACTGAATCCACTTATATTATAAAAATGAATGTACGTATGTGTGTAAGTTCCACATCCCCCATATCCACTGGGCTTATTTCAATCAAACTTGGTACACTCATCCCATACTGCCAGGCATCAATCACTGTGGCGGTAAGAACCACCCACTCATCATAGTTCAGGAGGTATGACACAAAAAGCAATGACATGCGTGACAAACTGCCCCACCATGCATGACTTTTAACCATATTATTTAAATGTTACTATCTCTATTAGCAACAAATTTCGCAGACATTATCCACATATGCCACTAAATGCACCTACAAATTATATAACGGTACCACATACATGGTACCTTGCGAAGTAGGAGGCATGTGTGGAATGTGGCACTCATTCTGCAAACATTTATAAAGCATGTGTTGCCACTCTGATAATTATTATTAAGATCAGGCACCGTCAGTGCAGTCTCAGTAGGCCAGCTTGAAAATGAACCTGTAAGGTTTGAAATTAGTCTCCTAATATAAATACTGTATCTGTTGACATAATCGTTAATAAACGCTGAAAGTAGTTTAATAAAGTTGCTGGTCCCCTGTCAACAAAATATTGAAACTATTATTATTATTATCATTACAGTCATTATTGTTGTATTTGTTTTGTGGTTATCAGTCTCTAACACCGTATTTTATACTGCCAGAAACATGCTTACTTAAGCGTAAGAGGCGACCTCAAGCCCTTATAAAATTCCTGGAAGTGCATTTAAAACGAATTGAAATAATTATAAGCATTCACGCCTTGTAAATCTCTTCACTGAAGCCGATCTGTTGAAATATTCTGCCACAGAAAATTTGATCACTTATCCAAAGATGTTAAGTGGTAGATATGTGACAAGGATAAATTTCAAATGGCAAAGATAACTTTAAAAACAACTCAAAATCTTTTTCATCTTCGTATAATCTTTTATACTACAAACGATTGTTTAAAACCTTAATCACATCTTCTTCATTATAGCGTTGTATGTTAGACAGCGCGTGCACGTGCATTTCATTACAGCGAAGTTCGTTATTTAAAATCTTATTGTACAGGGTGTCCTATTTATGTTGACCACCCTAAATAACTGTTTGTCCAGATGCAAATTACCAAATGTTTCAAGTAAATGTTCTTTAGCCGTCAGGGGGACATCAACCAGCATGATTGCCTTCGTTGTAGCTTTGTTTTTTACAAATATATGAACAGCGGTATGACTTTTTTAAATGACGCCCTGTATTTTTTATTCGGTAATTCATTCCCTCTCCTAAAGACCTATTCAAAAATGTATCACATTGTATCATTCACTTAAACTCAACGTTATTAATTACGTAACACGACATTTTCGTTGAAACTCCCAGCGTTTAGAGCAGGTACTAGGGGGTAATGGAACACATCCACGTGCTAACGTTGACAGAGGACAAATGTAAACATAAGCAGAATGCAAACCCGTCATTCTGTCAACCATCGTCAGTTGAAGAGTTACGTGAGTAGAATGTACACCAGCGAAGAGAAGGTAGAAATGCTACTCATCTATGGGGGATGTAAGTTAGCAGAACAGTAATTGCAATACTGTTTTCTTATGTACGGGTACATTTAGTACAGTAGTTTAGTCCTTTTAAATTCTACTGTAGTAGGCATACAGTAAAGGCTGTCCTTCCTACAGATGTTTCTTTTATTGTTTTTGTTGAAGGTAGGCGAAATGCTACGCAGGCAGCAGCACTGTACAGAGAGCGATATCCTGAGAAGAACCCACCTTCCCGGCGAATGTTTTCTTGCTTTGTTGCGACGCTTCAGGAAACGGGAAGTTTCAACCCACGACAACGCAATCGTCGTAGCACTCGCACTGACGAAACTGACGAAGTTACTGTTCTCGCTTCCGTTGCTATGAAACCACGTGTGAGCACACGAGATTGGCATTCCTAAAACCAGTTTACATCGATTCTTACATGTCACCGGTTCCAGCCTTACCATGTAAACCTACATCATGAACTGCATGGGAATGATTTCCAGAATCTCGTACAGTTCTGTCAGTGGGCGCAGCAGCAAATCCTCGCCTACCCGAACTTCTTCTCCAATGTTCTATTTACCGAGGAATGTTCCTTCTCAAAAAAAAGGACAGGTAAATACAAGGAACATGTATTATTGGTCCAGCGACAACCCACGATGGCTTAGACAGGTGGAAAATCAGCGTCGATCGAGTGTTAACGTCTGATGTGGGATGCTTGGTACTACAATTATTGGTCCTTATTTCATCAATGGTAGTGTGAAAGGCACAGCGTATGCCAACTTCCTCAGAAGAATTCTTCCTCCTCTTCTGGATAAGTGCCGCTAAGAACCAGAATGCTTATGTGGTATCAACACGATGGATGTCCAGCACAAAATTCCTTTCGTCCTCGTCATGTTCTGAACCGAAGGTACCCTACCAAATGGATTGGTTGAGGAGGAACAGTTAGTTGGCCTGCAAGGTCTGCTGATTTACATCCTTTGGACTCTTTTCTTTGGGGATGCATTAAAGACGTTGTCTATCGCGATATTCCAACAGCTCCAGAGGACATGTAGGAAAGTGTCGTGCTTGCTTGTAATTCTCTTCAGCAGGCTACACTGGAAACAGTAAATAATTCTTTCATTCAACGAGTGCACCAGTGTGTCGGTGTCCAGGGTCAACACTCTGTTCACCTTTCAATGTTCTACTCCTGGGCGATGGTACAGCAGAGTCAAAGTCAAATTTTGTTTTATGTTTTTACTTGGTTTTCATTTGTTTTCTGACAGCTCCAGCAAGTGGACGAGTTTGTGATTACGGGCACAGAGTCAATGTTGCGTTATGTAATTAATAACGTTGTGTTTCAGTGAATGATACATTGTGATACATCTTTGAATAGGTCTTTAGGAGAGGAAATAAATTACAGAAAAAAATACAGGGTGCCATTTAAAAAAGTCATACCGCTCTTCATATCTTCGTAAGAAACGAAGCTACAACGAAGGCAATCATGCTGATTGATGTCCCCCTGACGGCTAAAGAACATTTGCTTGAAACATTTTGCAATTTTCCTCTGGACAAACAGTTATTTAGGGTGGTCAAGATAAATGGGACACCCTGTATACTATTATATTACAAAAAAGACGATACGTGTCACTGTTACTATGCCAAGTATTTTATGTTTTGTATAAACTCATGTGACAATTCTAAGCATGATTTATATCAGCTTGTCTCGTCCAATATTTGTTACGACTTACGCTGAAGGCTACTAGAGAACGTACGAAAAAATGGCACATTTAGGCGAATGTCAACGTCACCACTTGAATATATATCTTTCACTCCGTTGTTATTCTGACGAACTGGTAGCAGTATCTCGCTTCGAATCTAAAGGAACCAAACAAGTTTTGCAACTGTTTTAAACATGTGAGCTTGACGTTGGCCTTGAACTTATAACATTAAATAGTGCAAAAGATAAGGTATGTCATTCAGTTTCCATTAAGTAGGACGTGATACACTCACGATAACCGGACATACGTGCTGAAGCTAAACTGAAGAGCGAAAGAAACTGGTACACCTGCCTAATATCGTGTAAGGTCCCCTCAAGCATGCACCGTGGCATGGACTCGACTAGTGTCTGAAGTAGTGGGAATTGACACCAATAATCCTGCAGGGCTGTCCATAAACCTGTAAGAGTATGAGATAGTGGAGATCTCTTCTGAAAAGAACCTTGCAAGACATTCTCAACAATGTTCATGTCTGGAGAGTTTGGTCGCGAGCGGAAATGTTTAAACTCGGAAGAATCTTCCTGGAGCCACTCCGTAGCAATTCTGGACGTTTGGGGTGTCGCATTGTCCTGATGGAATTGCCCAAGTCCGTCGGAATGCACAGTGGATATGAATCCATGCAGGTGGTTAGACAGGATTCTTACGTACGTCACCTGTCAGAGTCGTATCTAGACGTATCACAGGTCCCATGTCAATCCAACTGCACACACCTCACACCTTTACGGAGTCTCCACCAGCTTGAACAGTCCCCTGCTGACATTCAGGGTCCGTGGATTCACGACGTTGTCTCCACACCCATACACGTCCGTCTGCTCGATACAATTTGGAACGAGACTCGTCCGACCAGGCAACATGTTTCCAGTCATCAACAATCCAATGTCGGTGTTGACGGATGCAGGCGAGACGTAAAGCTTTGTGTCGTGCAGTCATCATGGCTACACGAGTGGATCTTCGGCTCCGAAAGCCCAAGGCGATGATGTTTCGTTGAATGGTTCGCAGTCTGATACTTGTTGATGGCCCAGCATTGAAATCTGCAGCAATTTGCAGAAGGGTTGCACATCTGTCTCGTTGAATGAGTCTCTTGAAAAATGGTTCAAATGGCTCTGAGCACTATGCGACTTAACTTCTGTCGCCTATAACTTAGAAGTAATTAAACCTAACTAACCTAAGGACATCACACACATCCATGCCCGAGGCAGGATTCGAACCTGCGACCGTAGCGGTCGCTCGGTTCCAGACTGTAGCGCCCAGAACAGCACGGCCACCCCGGCCGGCTGTGTCTCTTCAGTCGTCGTTGGTGCCGTTCTTGCAGGATCTTTTTCCGGCCGCTGCGATGCCAGAGATTTGATGTTTTACCGGATTCCTGATATTCACAGTACACTCGTGAAATGGTCGTACGGGAAAATCCCCACTTCAACGGTACCTCGGAGATGCTGCGTCCCATCGCTCGTGCGCCAACTACACCACCACATTCAAACTCCGTAGCAGCAGTAAGCAATCTAACAACTGCGCCAGGCACTTGTTGTCATATATAGACGTTGCCCGCCACAGCGCCGTACTCTGTCTGTTTACATATCTCTGTATTTGAATACGCATTCCTTCTTCAGCGCTTCAGTGTACAAAGCAGTGTTATTTAAGGCACGCCGGTGGAGTAAGAGTGAACTGGGTGCTTGTACAATCCGTGGCCTTTCTTACACCTTTCTCATTATATCACCTTTCTGACAGGATGTAGGAACCTTGTAATGCTTTTTAGATACATAATTCAGTTGATGCCCTCCTACATAGCTCAGTGGTCAGCGTGTCTGCCATGCGGGGGACTTCCACTCGATTCCCGGAACTGCCAGGCATCTTTCCTTGGTGGACGGAACAAAACAGGTTGCACTCAGCCTTCTGATGCAAACTGAGGGGCTACTTAAGTGACGAGTAGAGTCTCGAAGTCTGGACAGCTAACAGTGGCTGGGAGTGTGGTATGCCGACCTTATGCCCCTCCATACCGCATCCAAACGATGCCTTTTCCAAAGAATGAGGCGGCAGCCGGCCGACAATCTGCGATCCCCAGGGCCTAAACGCGAAGTCTGTAAAACCTTACATGATAAGGAGATTAGTAACACTAAGACTCAGGCTTAGTTTATTCTATACATTCTTCTGATACAGGTAAAAAAAAAAAAAAAAAAAAAAGTCCGAACAGACCTTGAAGATCCAAAGGTACCGACCGGCCGCCGTGACATCCTCAGCCCTTAGGCGTCACCAGGTGTCACCAGATGCAGATAAGGAGGGGCACGTGGTCGCCACACCACTCTCCCGGCCGTGGTCAGTTTATGAGACCAGAGTCTCTACTTGCCAGTCAAGTAGCTCCTCAATTGGCCTCACAAGGGCTGAGTGCACCCCCTTGCCAACAGCACTCGGCAGACCCAGACAGTCACCCATCGAAGTGCTAGCCAGGCCCGACAATGCTTAATTCGGTGATCCTCATACATGTAATGCTTGCAACGATACTTTGCGTGTGTGAAAATGTCAAATGCCGGGCGTGATTCTACCCTTAGAAGGAAATTAAACGTCAACAAGAAGGAAAGTACACATTATTTCGAACAAGACCATTCAAAGCGATGTTCCGTATTTTTAAGCGTCCGTCGGGATGAGAATTGCTTTGCTTGAGTACATTATGAGAGAAGATTGAGCTTCAAAATGTATGTCCATCTACATTATTATTCTGCAATTTACAATTTGTTCTTGGCAGAGGGTTCATCGAACCATCTCTAAGCTACTTCTTCACCATTCCAATCTCGAACAGCGCGCGGGAAAAATGAACCCTGAAATCTTTCCGTGCAAGCTCTGATTTCTCTCACTTTATTATGATAATCATTTCTGTCTCTGTAGGTGGAATATTTTCATACTCTGAGCAGAAATTTGGTGACTGAAATTTAATGAGACGGTCCTGTGTCTGCATAATTTTGCGCTACGTGGCGTTACCAACATAAAAACCTAAACAGCCTACTTACACAGTTAACAAAAATGGTTCAAATGGCTCTGAGCAATGTGGGACTTAACTGCTGAGGTCATCAGTCCCCTAGAACTTAGAACAACTTCAGCCTAACTAACCTAAGGACATCACACACATCCCTGCCCGAGGCAGGATTCGAACCTGCGACCGTAGCGGTTGCGCGGTTCCAGACTGTAGCGCCCAGAACCGCTCGGCCACCCCAGCCGGCACGAGTTAACAGCAGTAACATTTCTGCTCTTGTTTCTGCCAGAACCCTGAAAGAAAGGAGCTGCTAAGGAACTGAATCCACTTATATTATAAAAATGAATGTACGTATGTGTGTAAGTTCCACATCCCCCATATCCACTGGGCTTATTTCAATCAAACTTGGTACACTCATCCCATACTGCCAGGCATCAATCACTGTGGCGGTAAGAACCACCCACTCATCATAGTTCAGGAGGTATGACACAAAAAGCAATGACATGCGTGACAAACTGGCCCACCATGCATGACTTTTAACCATATTATTTAAATGTTACTATCTCTGCCAACATTCGAAGAGGGCTGCTCAGATTGTCTCATAAATCATGTGATTCTTCAACTTGTCCTGGCGTATTTCTTGCTCGAACAGTCCACGGATGTACTGCCGGTTCATAGTGTCCAACGGGCACAATATTTCGGCGATCAGACATGCCGCCATCGTCAGGTACGCTGACGAACTGAACTCCTGAGGGCGGGCGGTCGTCCTAAATCCCCATCCCCCGCGAGGCGTTCTCTCCGCGGTCCGCCCCCACGCGTCGGCGGTCGCTGAGAGGCTGGCGTCGGCGTCTGTGGTGGCGTCGGTGTAACTGCCTCGCCGCCCTGGTCACTCGTTTGTTTTCTTTGCTGAGCCTCTTATTAATTAGACTCTGTGTTGGTTCCCATCCCTTGCTGAGGTTATAGCCGCAATCTCTGTTGATGAGTCCGTCCCTGGTATGAATTTCGATAGCCTCTCTAGCGACGCTGTACCAGTATTTACATGTCTGTGCCAAGACCCTGGTATGTTGGTAGCCCATTTCATGATTTTCGGACAAACAGTGCTCTAGGACTGCCGACTTCTTGGGGTACATAAGTCGAGTGTGCCTCTGATGTTCTCGGCAACGATCTTCGATGGTGCGCACTGTCTGTCCAATGTAAGTCTTTCCACACTCACAGGGAATAATGCTCATGTTTTATTGGGCGGGCAAAAGACAGTTCCTACTCCGTGTTTCCTCAATATTCATCCTATTTCCCACGACAGTGCGCCAGTATACGGTATACAGGCCGTGGCTATTTCTTTCACCATGGCTTCTTCCGTCTCCACACGCTGTACTGTAGAGGTGGGGCGGAGAGCGCGTCTGATCGGCCATTCCGAGTACCTGTTTTTCCGAAATACAGTTTTGAGGTGTTCCAGCTCATGGGGCAGACTCTCTGCGTCAGAGATGGTGCGCGCCCTGTGCACCAGTGTTTTTAATACCCCATTCCTCCGGCAAGGGTGGTGGCAGCTATTTGCATGCAAATACAGGTCGGTGTGTGTTTTCTTCCTGTATACCCCATGGCCCAGGGTCCCATCCGCTCTTCTTTTGACCATGACGTCCACGAATGGTAATTCCGGCTGAACTTATTTCCCGCTTTAGCCGGTTTTCCGCACCTATAACGATTTTAGACTCAGTGCTTTCTATCAGCGCATGCAGCTCTGACAATTACAATATTGACTGCTCTTATGTATACCGTCTTACTGTGTTCGTCCCGCACCCTTTAAAACTAAAGCTCTTACTGCATCTTCCAGAGACCCTCTCACATAAAAAAAAAACAGCTCAGTCCCATTTTTCGTGTTCGTTTTTCTAAAAAAATGGTATTTACAGCAGCTTATTTTATCAAGTTCTTTGATTCTGCTGTTATTCTTCCTTTTACATTCAGATGCCAGCTTGGATGCTTCCAAATATTTGACACTTGAGTGGGTCTTGAAGACAGGAAATATTGAATATTATGTGATAAATAAAATAAGTAAGTAGTTACAATTAAAAAATTTCAACATGGATCTCCTGCATTAACGACTTAGGCCATCCAAACACGAATCCATGCCTTACTCTGAATGTAAGAGATATTTACCTCCTATTACTTCCGAACCAGAATCTTTCCACTACGCTTGTGAAGGTAAATGGTTCAAATGGCTCTGAGCACTATGGGACTTAACATCTGAGATCATCAGTCCCCTAGAACTTAGAACTAATTAAATCTAACTGACCTAAGGACATCACACACATCCATGCCCGAGGCAGGATTCGAACCCTCGACGGTAGCGGTCGCGCGGTTCCAGACTGAAGCGCCTAGGACCGCTCGGCCACAACGGCCGGCCTTGTGAGAGTAGCATCACTGATGACACGGAGTATGTTTCACTGAGAGTGTGAATTAGAGTTGATCCTGTGGGTATGATGGGACTGCCTAAGGTGGCCGTCAACAGCCGTCAAGTAATTCATGAAATGCAAGTCTGACCATAGGCTGTTTTGTTGAAAACGTTATACACCAACTGGTTTCTGTCTTAGGCCTTATATCGGTTAATGATGATCGAAGGCCCAAACCGGTTGATACTTAAAGTTTTCGATAAAACAGCTGATGGTCAAATATATATTTCATGAACTGCCTCCATGATTTACACAATCGCTCGCTGTAAATACACTACTAGCCATTAAAATTGCTACACCAAGAAGAAATGCAGATGATAAGCAGGTATTCATTGGACAAATACATTATACTAGAACTGACATGTGATTACATTTTCACGCAATTTGGGTGCATAGATCCTGAGAAATCAGTGCCCAGAATAACCACCTCTGACCGTAATAACGGCCTTGATACGCCTGGGCATTGAGTTAAACAGAGCTTGGATGGCGTGTACAGGTAAAGCTGCCCATGCAGCTTCAGCACGATACCACAGTTCATCAAGAGTAGTGACTGGCGTATTGTGACGAGCCAGCTGCTCGGCCACCATTCACCAGACGTTTCAATAGATGGGAGATCTGGAGAATGTGCTGGCCAGGGCAGCAGTCGAACACTTTCTGTATCAACAAAGGCCCGTAGAGGACCTGCAACATGCGTTCCTGCATTATCCTGCTGAAATGTTGGGTTTCGTAGGGATCGAATGAGGGGTAGAGCCACGGGTCGTAACACATCTGAAATGTAATGTTCACTGTTCAGAGGGCCCTAAATGCAAACAAGAGGTGACCGTGACGTGTAACCAATGGCACCCCATACCATCAAGCCGGCAGATACACTAGTATGGCGATGACGAATACACTCTTCCAATGTGCGTTCACCGCGATGTCGCCAAACACGGATGCGGCCATCATGATGCTCTAAACAGGACCTGGATTTATCTGAAAAAGTGACGTATTGCATTCGTGCACCCAAGTTCGTCGTTGAGCACATCATCGCAGGCGCTCTTGTCTGTGATGCTGCGTCATAGGTAACCGCAGCCATGGTCTCCCAGCTGATAATCCAAGCTGCTGTAAACGGCGTCGAACTGTTTGTGCAGATGGTTGTTGTCTTGCAAACGTTCCCATCTGTTGACCCAGGGATCGAGACGTGGCTGCACGATCCGTTACAGCCATGCGGATAAGATGCCTGTCATCTCTACTGCTAGTGATACGAGGCCGTTGGGATCCAGCACGGCGTTCCGCATTACCCTCCCGAACCCACCGATTCCATATTCTGCTAACAGTCATTGGATCTCGACCAACAGGAGCAGCAATGTCGCGATACGATAAACCGTTATTGGGATAGGCTACAATCCGACATTTATCGAAGTCGGAAACGTGATGGTACGCATTTCTCCTCCTTACACGAGGCATCACAACAACGTTTCACCAGGCAACGCAGGTCAACTGCTGTTTCTGTATGAGCGATCGGTTGGAAACTTTCCTCTTGTCAGCACGTTGTAGGTGTCGCCACTGGCGCCAACGTTGTGTGAATGCTCTGAAAAGCTAATCATTTGCATATCACAGCATCTTCTTCCTGTCAGTTAAATTTCGCATCTGTAACACGTCATCTTGGTGGTGTAGCAATTTTAATGGCCAGTAGCGTATGATGGTGTTTATTTTAATTTTTTTACGTGTGCAAGAAAACTGAGTAGTGGCACTACATCTGTTGATCGAGAGAAAAGTACTTTTTAAGTATTCTGAGTAACGAAAATGGCTAATTTTTGCTGTGGTGTTGTTTTGTGCTTAAATCTTCATGAATTTTTTAAGTCATTAGCTCTCTAAATGGACTAAATTCCATGTAATAGATCTTCAGCCTGAAAATATTGAGCACTCTTGCTACAGGCTATTGTTAACATACAGATGATGTGTGGTTTGACTACCCGACTGTTATCCAACCGGTGTCCACAGAAAGTTTTGTCATGTTCTGGCTTTGAAATTGCCGTACACGCAATACCTCTTAGAAGTGACAACTCTGTCGACTTAATTTTTTTGTCGGCTATGGAGCTGCAGTAGCAAGTAGGCGTACGACGGTGGCTCGTTACTGAGCAGGCAGCGACGCTTACGTCAGTACGAGTGAGCGCTCGCGCGCCCGCGCGTCTGGTCGTATCTCTCTCTCTCTCTCTCTCTGTGTGTGTGTGTGTGTGTGTGTGTGTGTGTGTGTTTGCAGTCCCACTGTGATACTCAGCAGCTCGCCGAGGCCACGACGTCTCGCATGTCCCCCTGTCCTCCGGAGTTTTCTTTCCATTTCTGAAAGTGCTGCGCTCCGTGAAACTAACTTCCAACACTGTTGATTGTCATAACATTGTGCTTCCGTACTCTCATTCAGCTTTAAATTATAATAAAATACACTTCGCCAAACCAAATGAAGAAACTGTTTAGGACTAGTACTCGATAGAAAGTGACGTGCACATTTCCTATGATAATTGCAGCAATAATGAAGAAGTCCTACAACTGATATATCGCAGATTATTTCCAACCACCATTTTGACCATCTGCATCACCCAAATCCCTCCGCGATCACCAGTCAGAGAGGTACCTTATTATTATGTGACCAAGTTTCACACATGATTGAATGTGGTAGAGTAATAAAGTGACATATAGACGAATAAATACAGTACTGACAAAATTTTCTCGATTACAAAGCCTTTAAATTTCACCCGAATATTTGTTTATCTCTCTCTCTCTCACTTTCTCTCTCTCTCTTTCTCAACACGTCTTAGAACATAAATTCCTTACCAACTCCGACTCATCTTGCTCCATTTATTTCGTCCTGATAATGCTTCTATCAGCGGTGTAAGTGTACCAAAATCTGTTGGTCCGAAAAACACCTGCGCTGCGCAGCACGTGGGAAGAGGTTCGTGTGTGGCTTGTCCATAGCGAAAAATTTATCAGTGTGGAATATCGGGTGCAGAATTGTAGGGTTCCCCTTAATAGGTCAGGCGTGCATTGCACGCAGGAAGCGGCAATTAGGGTTGCGGCGTAGGTGGGGCGTGCACGTAGGGCTTTTTTAGGTTAGAGGACCCCTCCCTTGGGAGCAAACACGATTTGCCTGTTAAATCAGCCACAGCGATCTCAGAGAATCTTGGTCGTCGCAGATCAGAGATATAAAAGATTAATACGATTTTACTAAACTGCAGGAGCAGCCAAGGAAAGGTCCCAGAATTAGTATCGCTTATTGAAGGTTATAATGCACAGATAGTATTGGGAAGAGAAATTTGGTTGACAACGAAATTCTAAGTTCAGACTGGAATGTTTATCGTAAGGATAAGTTAGTCGCCAGCGGTGGCGGCGTGTTTATTCCACTAAAATTCGATAAAATCTAGCGAAGTTATCACGGATTCCGAAGACGGTCAAGAATGGTGAGCGGATGCTTTTATAGACCACCTGGGTCAGGATCTGTAGTTATAGATCGCTTCAGACAGAGCTTGCAGAATATCATTAGTAATTTTCCTAACCATTCCGTTGCAATAGGGGGTGACTTCAACTTGCCAGGTATAGATTTGGAGGGTTAATGCCATCAAAACAGGTGCCAGAGACAGGGAATCGTGTGGCATTGTTTTGATGTCTTGTCCGAAAATCACCTGGAGCAGATAGCTAAAGAGGGTAACGTCTTAGTCCTCCTGGCAACAAACAGACCTGAACTTATCGAATCAGTTAACGTAGGGGAAGGTATCAGTGATCATAAGGCTGTGACAGCATCTATGACGACGGGTCCTACAAGGAATGTTAAGAAAGGTAGGAAGATATATTTGCTCAACAAGGGTGACAGTATACAAATTTCGGAATATCTCAGCAGTCAGCATCAAATATTCGATGATGAGGACGAAGGTGTGGAGAACAAATGGAAAAAATTCAAATGCATCCTTCAATATGCCCTAGACAAATACGTTCCGAGTAAGGTTTTAAGCTATGGTAAAGATCCACAATGGTTTAATAGCCGTGTTAGAAAACGGTTACGTAAACAAAGAGCATCTCAGATTCAAGAGCAGTAAAAATCTAGCTGACAAACAAAAGCTGAACGAAGCGAAAATGAGCGTAAGGAGAGCAATGAGAGAAGCGTTCAATGATTTCAAAAGTAAGACGTTGTCATCCGGCCTGAGTAAAAACCCTAAGAGATTTTGGTCGTATGTAAAATCACTATGTGGGTCAAAATCATGTATTCATTCTCTAAGCGACCACACCGGCTGTTGTGGATTGGCAGGAGCCAACCCACGGAGTTTGGAGGAAGCCGAAAGGCACGCGTTTAAGCTCACGCAGGCTGGCGTGAGGTCTGGAACAGGACAAGGTAGTTAGACTAGAAAAAAAGGATATAACTGGTGGAATATTAACTTTAATCCATTAATGTTGAACGCAGCTCTTGTCTGTACATTCTTTACAATATCAATAGCAACTGATAATGACGCCTTTCTAGGTTGTAGAAAATGACGTAGCTGAAGGCTATGCTAACTATCGTCTCTGCAAATGAGAACGTATTTTGTCAGTGAACCATCGCTAGCAAAGTCGGTTGTACACCTGGGGCGAGTGCTAGGAAGTCTCTCTAGATCTGCCGTGTGGCGGCGCTCGGTCTGCAATCACTGATAGTGGCGACACGCGGGTCCGACGTATACTACCGGACCGCGGCCGATTTAAAGGCTATCACCTAGCAAGTGTGGTGTCTGGCGGTGACACCACACCGGCACCAAAACGGAAGATAACAGAAAAGGCCGGAATACTGAAACGGCCTTCCGAAGTTGTTTCACCGCGGAACGTCAGAATGGCAGATATTGAGATAACCGATCGCGGAAGTGGAAAGCAGTTACAATCGCTTTGTAGTGGAAGGGCTTCAGGACCAGATGAGATACCTGTAAGAATCTATAAGGATTATGCGAAAGAACTTGCTACTGTACTAGTAGTAATTTATCGTAGACCGCTTGAGCAAAGATTTTGTGAAATGACTGTATGCTTAATTTGTGGACTTTATTTTGAATTTTAAAGAGACAATTCCAATACATAACTTCTTTATTACTTTTAAGAAATGTCTGTATGCTTAATATGCAGACGTTAGTTGGAACGGAACACTGACATATCCTACTGCTTTCAGAGCCACCTAGCAGGCTGCCTGATTGAACAGCACTATTTGTGATACAAGTGTAGGTGTGAACTGACTGTATCAAGTTTTTCTTTTTCTTCTTTCTCTTCATTTTTATTTTAAACGAGGGATGTTTTCAATTCGTTCCTATACAACTACTACAAGGAATATTTAAAGACAAATAAAAATATAATAGCGATCAAGGCGGTCAGCTACACTGATATACACTGGCCGCTTTAGTTATAATGATCCATTTTTTCGCAAAAATCTAAGTTACTACGTTCTTTTCTTTTATTTGCATCCTCCTCCCACTTGCACAAGACGACTCGACTATCTTGGCTCCTTTTAAAAGTAAATTACATAGACAGAACAATGTCTCTCAGAGTTTCCTTGTTGGCCTTTAACTCCAGCGCTGCCAAAATCCTGTATTTAGCATTTTCTTGTATGGCTTACAATATCGCAGAAACTGCTTAATAATGACAAATTTACTAATATCGTCACTGAAATATATACTGCCCGTTCTTTTCTTCTTCTTCTTCTTCTTCTTCTTCTTTTTCTTTGTGATATATGTTAGCATCCAAATCTGCTAGACATCGTGTCCCTTCTGTAATTTCATTCCATCGATTTATACGACTTCACGTTCGTTAGCTTCTTCGTCGGCGCTGTCTTTCCATTCCCCTCTTCATCATCAATAAATTTAACGACACTGGCAGTCAGCCGTCACACCAGCTCGTGAACAAATTTTCCGAGATCGTTCTCCACGCTTACAAGTGCACTAGTTTCGCTGGCTGGGCCTGGTAGCATTGTATAGTTCACAGTAAGGCCAGCTCTACGATTCACTTTGTCAGATCGTAAAGTAGTATATAACAAACAATCTGATAAACTTTATAGCTTCGGTTTTAAGTAACGTCCAAATTTTTCGCTTCCGCATGTATTTTTGTAGGAACTTAGGACCAGAGAAAAAGTTACACTGAGAACGACATGATCATTGTTCCTTTTTCCTTGTTCCATAGGAATGAGATGCATATCGTCTACGAACAGCAGTTTTAAAAATAATAGCTCTTCTACATTTGTTACTCGTGCGTCAATGCGAAGCTTTAGTTTTACTGGACCGCATCTCTTTTCCCTTCTTTTTTTGTTAGTATCGTACATATTTTTTTGAGCTTCACCAAACTTCGACATTACCACATTCTATCAGGATTTCATAGCACGTCTTTTGTTCGTGAACAATCGATGTACAACTACAGATTTCACTGGACCGCGCACAGAGTAGTGGTATTCACCTACGTATCGCGTCTGCAATATTCCAGCCAATTATACGTACACTGCGCATTTGAGGATGAGCTCCACAACTCAATATGCATAGTTACACGTATAATTTTGGAAAAGATACATCGTGTGTTCATATTCATGCGGATTTGTAATGTATGACTATTAATTCCCATTATTGACTGTGATATATGATCTGCAATGGAATGCAGAGAGTTTCATTGTGCGTTTTCCGATGTCGGCTAGCGTACCGTTATGCTGCTGCAGGTACTGGAAGTTACTGTAACGGTACGTCGTTTAGGGAATAATGTAAACAATGCTATTATTCAAGAACTAAAAGCGACCTGAAACTGCAAATTATGGAGATTTTTCATCAGATACAGTGACATGTTTCCAAAGAACAGAAAAGCCGTGAAGAATGAACCTGTTTCCAGGGATAAAGAGAGTATTATGAGGAAAATGACTTGGAGAGAGAAGTGCTAGAAACATGTCATGTTATTAATATTTATGGCCACTTTTCCTCAGCTGTTGATTTACACACACACACACACACACACACACACAAAATACGAAGTACATTACAGCTAGCACGGAAATCATACCTGTTACTATGGTGTCACCGCCAGACACCACACTTGCTAGATGGTGGCCTTTAAATCGGCCGCGGTCCGTTAGTATACGTCGGACCCGCGTGTCGCCACTATCAGTGATTGCAGACCGAGCGCCGCCACACGGCAGGTCTAGAGAGACGTCCTAGCACTCGCCCCAGTTGTACAGCCGACTTTGCTAGCGATGGTTCACTGACAAATTACGCTCTCATTTGCCGAGACGAAAGTTAGCATAGCCTTCAGCTACGTCATTTGCTACGACCTAGCAAGGCGCCATTATCATTTGCTATTTATCTTGTGATGCATGCACCGTCAGACCGATGTTCACCAATTATGGATTAAAGTTAAGTATTCCGGCAGCTATGTACCTTTTTTACTAGACTCAACTCCTTTAACTGTTCCAGACCTCACGCCAGCCTGCGTGAGCTTAAACGCGTGCCTTTCGGCTTCCTCTCATAGTGACTTGGCTGTCTTGCCAAGTCACAACAGTTACGACTGTGCCAGATGTTCCTGAGAAATCCAAACAAGCGCAAATGGTGGGACTGCTTTTCACTGGGATCTTCCATGTTCCATTGATGATGAAACCCCTCAGAGAAATAGCTGGTACCTTGGGAAAGATGGCCAGTGTTTATTCTTAGGTAAAATGTGAATGTCGTGTGGCTAGGGCCTCCCGTCGGGTAGACCGTTCGCTGGGTGCAAGTCTTTCGATTTGACGCCACTTCGGCGACTTTCGCGTCGATGGGGATGAAATGATGATAACTGGGACAACACAACAACCAGTCCCTGAGCGGAGAAAATCTCCGACCCAGCCGGGAATCGAACCGGGCCCTTAGGATTGAGATTCTGTCGCGCTGACTAATCAGCTATCGGGAGTGGACATTCGTAGATAAAGAGACAGTCTTGCTTTAAAAATTTAGAAAAGCAAATTAACACTCGCTAACGGAGCGCTATCATGTAGTTTACTAAAAGCGCTTTCTTACTGCCTGTAGCCGCTTCTTCTTGTAGTCCTGCCTCTAGATTAGTTTAAGGTTTACCGACACTAGCGCTTTCTGTTGTTGTACCGACCTATTAGCGGGAGATACATGGTTTTCTTCTGCGCTCTAGTTTCAATGTGGTCTTCTCAAAAATGTGGTGAAATCTTATGGGACTTAACTGCTAAGGTCATCAGTCCCTAAGTTTACACACTACTTAACCTAAATTATCCGGAGGACAAACACACACACCCATGCCCGAGGGAGGACTTGAACCTCCGCCGGAACAAGCCGCACACTCCATGACTGCAGCGATTGAGACCGCTCGGCTAATCTCGCGCGGCAATGTGGTCTTCTGTTAGACCGGTTAGTCACCTGATATTCAGGTCATTCGATGTACGTGTGGTTCTACGCTGCGTTCATCTGGCGGTTCTGACAATTTTAAGGCATTTTTCCGTTACTTTACTTGTCCGTGCCTCTTCCTCCTCTTTATCTTTGCCTTCATACCTTTATCCATGATTTTTATCCTTTACAGTTAATACACTTGGTTTTGTTTGAATGTGTCTTGTTCGAAGGCTCTTCCTTTATATGATTTGTTATCATCGTTCTGACTAGCTGTGCTATCAGGCGGTGATATGTAGTGCTTTAATGGCCTTTCGTGAAAGTAAATTTCCTTTTTAAAACTTTTAAAACAATTTTTAAAAGTTTAGCGAAGCTTAGAATCATGCCCCTTAACATTTAATTTTGTATAGTTACACCCTCGCTTTTCTTTTTCGTTTAGAAAATCTGAGGAAGCCTTCATTAGGCGAAACGCTTCTTTTAAATAAAAATAACTTTGTAACAGAGAATGGGCTGACTACAGTACCAGTCAGCCCATCATAGTATGGAATAAGCTTTGCTGTATCGCCGGTACTAGCGCTACTCTTATGCGACAGACATCATCTTTCAGATGTAGAAACACGCCCAACAACTTTTGTTTATGTCGCACAAAACCATCTTGCGTTGCGATTTTTTTCCGCCAGTGTAGTTTCTCCACCAGAAAAAATCAAATTTCCTTTAAATACAAGCAGTAACAGTCGTAAGCGTTAGTTACCTTTGAGGTGGACGTGGTGAGTTAATGTTAGTCAAGAATGCCTTCAAGGCGCAAAGGCGGCATTATCAACACGCTGAGTTCGAACGAGGTCGTTCAATAGGGCTAAGAGAGTATAGATGTTACTTCTGCGATACTGCAGAACAGTATTTCAGGGGCGTTTTCCAACAAGATAACGCTCGCCCATATACCGCTACTGTAATCCAACATGCCCCACAGAGTGTCAACTTGTTGCCTTGGCTTGCTGGATCACCACACATGTCTCCAAGCGAGCACAACGAACGACAACTCCACAGTCATCCAGAAACAGCATTAACCGTCCCTGTATTGACTGACTAAGCACAACAAGCATGGAACTCCATCCCACAAACTGACGTCTAGAACCCGATGAACACAATGCACACATGTCTGTATGCTTGCATTCATCACTCTGGCGGGTACACCGTTTATTAAGTACCAGCATTTCATATATGCAATGACTTATCTCACGCTTACATTAACCTGTGATCTAGCAGTTTTAATCAGTTAGATATGTTACCTAGACAGATTTATTCCCGTAATTTCATTAGTCTCAATTAATTATTTTTTGGTCTTGTGAATTTTTTCGTCAGTGTAGGTCAGGGGTGAACAACACGCAAGAAGCGGGTACAAGGATAGCGGAGTATGTGTGGAGTGCACATGGTCGTTTAGAGTAGAGAAATCCCTCCACAGACTCGGTAAGATGCATTCTAAGTCCAGGAACGGTAGCATCCGTCAGAGGTGATCGGAGAAGGTATTATTATTATTCTGGATTTACAATGTGAGTACATTTATCCAGCACCTATTCTAGATTACAGTAAGTCACTAATTATTGTTCTCCACTCTACTCTATTTGTCCATAAATCTTCAGGAATGTTGTTCTTCCTCATTGCTGACTGAACTCCCTGTATCCATGTATCAGGTGGTCGTCCCCTTTTTCTTCTTCCAATTGGTACCCAGTCGATTATGCATTTTGGTAGCCTTTCCTGTTCCATTCGTCTGATGTGTCCATACCATTTAAGTTGTTTGTGCTCGATGAAATCAATAATTGAATTTTTACATTTCATCTTGTCTCTGATTACTTCATTTCTTATTCTTTCTCGTCTTGATATTCTTGCTGAACGTCTCCAGAAATCCATTTCTGTGGCTAATAATTTTTATTTCAGTTGCCATTTTGTTGTCCACACTTCTGAACCATATGTAATAATGCTCCTAACTATTGTTTTAAAAATCCTTATTTTGTTATCAGTTGTTATGTGTTTGTCCCAGAGAATTCCATTCAATAAAGAGATTGTCGTCTTTCCAGAATTTATTCTTGATCTAATTTCTTTGTCCTGTTTCCCATCATTTGTAATTTTCACACCTAAATATTTATATTCCTCAGTAGCTGTTATTGTTCCCATCCCTTCTTCTAATATTAAGTCTCCATTTACTCCACCAATTACCATGTACTTTGTTTTATTCATGTTTACATTTAGACCTGATTTTTTATATTCTTGAATCAATTTTCTGGTCATATACTCTATGTCCTCATAGTCTTGGGCTATAATCAGTTGGTCATCTGCAAATTGTGACGAGTATATTGTTCTATTGGTATTCCCATAGCGTGACATTTTTTCTTCCAATTCTGTAAAGTTACTTCTGTATATATTTTATACAATGTAGGTGAGATGCTACATCCTTGACGTAATCCTTTTGTGACTTGGAATCCATGTGATAGATATTTACCAATTTTTATTTTTGAAATAGAATTTTTATATAAATTTTGAATTGCTTTAATTATTCTTGGATTTATTCCTATTGATATTAAAGCTTTCCATAAACTGGATAAAGGCACACTATCATAAGACAGTCCGTTTTCTTAGCCTTTTTCGTCTCCTATTATATCCGTCCTGCTGTAATCTTATAGGCTTTTTAACCAGTGAGGTTTTTCCAATGAAAGGGGAGTTGGCCCATCGCATTAACCCCCAACCTGGAGGACCAGGTAATTTTTGCTCAAGGTTTTCTTCCTTTAGCCTTCGGTAATCCAATACCTAAACTACAAGGCAGTAGTTGCTAGTTTTGGTCCACCCCGGGTATTTTATTTCCCCGGTACCCCCCATATCTGGTGGGCATTCCCCTATCCGCCACCTGGGGAGGCGCCCGATGGGAGACTAGCAACTCCACACGGGTCGGAGAAGGTAAACGTTATAAATGTTATTATAGACCAGTTGACCTCAGGAGCGTCTCTGGAACGGTCCCGTAGTCTCGCTCATCAACAGTAGAAATCCCCACATAGAACTAGGGACAGAAAGCTGGCTGAAAGAAGATGTCAACAGCAATTAATTTCTGGACTCAGAGTGGAATGTACGGCAAAGATGGGCCCAAAGCTGGTAGTGGAGGCGTGTTTATAGGAACAACAAAAAAAAAACATACTATCTAGTGAGATTATTGCAGGTTCAGAATGAGAAATAATTTGGATATTTATTTATTCGTTCGGATCAGCTTCACAATGGCAATAAATAAATTGAAAATTATAATGGCTCTAGAAAACTTAAACTAAATTAACAGATATCTACTTTGTCCAATGCACGTTTTACCACAAAATCATGTCACTGTGGGCCAGCCATTCCAATGTTCCAGTGATGAGGTTGTAACGTCCCTCTTACTAATCGGCCTATCCTGCTTGCGACATAAAATATGACCGTGGATCGCGTGTATGCCTAATGGATTTTTCAAATTGTATAAGGCTATCTATCTTTCCCGAAGAAGTGATACCGATAAGTAGGAGGAAAGTGTACAATCGACCCTTCTGATGGAAAGTCGACTAAAATGAAAAAGTAATTAAACCGAACAGGACTATAACTTGGAAAATGAAAGTTATTTTGTGCATTCACTCACGGACAACACTGGACGGAAAAGGGATACCACTGATCATGATTTTAAAAATTACACTAATGAACGAAAAGGAAACAATTAACGGCAGCCAGCCCACTAGGGCAATTTACATCCAAAATCCTGTGCAAGATGATGGGAAAGAAAAAACATGTATTATTAAACAATGACGAGGCATCTGAAGGTTGTCACGTTTTTGACACTAATTTTAAGTGAGTATGTAATGATAAAGAAAACTGAGAGGTCACTCTTACGTTATGTTTGGCTTCAAATTTTTAAAAAGGCAATCGAGTAATGATTTGAAAATCTGCAATTTCTGTATGTTAGTACTGAACTTCGTTAGCCGAACAATGACTTTCAGTGACCACAGCATAACGTTATCAAAGAAATTTAGAAAAAAGGCAAGCACTTTTTACTTTGCCGTACTTGTTTTGCAAATTGGATTTCATATTATTGCCTGAACAACTGAGCCTTTTTTACAGACTTGAACGGAATTAAATACTAGAATACGTACCAAACCAAACAGCCATGTGCTCCAAGCTATATGTAAAATAAATAAAACTTCCGCACTCTTAATTTGTGCATTTCTTTAGATTTGGATTTTTTCCAATGAGTGATTCTCAAACTCGAAAAATAAAATTTCTTTACTTTAGTCATATACTGAAGCCTCTGTTGTACAAGAGAGGCTTGTACAACAGTTAATTGAAAGTAGACTGAGGCTAAAATTCTTAAAAGAGAATTTATTCATTTATAAACTGGCTGTAACTATTCACTTTGTTTCTTATGACACTCAGCATATTAGGAAAAAAAGGAACAAGGATCCTGCTTGGTAACAATGTCTGGGGCCATTGAGGACACAATCGCCCTGAGTTTAACTGATTGCTATTTAAAAAAGTCTTATCAATCAAATCACATTCAGTTGTGCTGCTGGGTTAGCCGTTAATACTTTCAGCCAATGAAGTCTTACTTCAGTACTGTGCGTGCGACGAAACTCGGAGCCGACGACAAAGCTGAGTTGCTGGAACTGCTGCTGTTGTTGAAGACGGTAGCATATTGTGGAGCTACGGCTAATCACAGGAACGGGCAATCGTAATTAATACAGCATCTTCCTCCCGTCCACTGCCCGTGCTCCTGCTACTAGACGTCTGGCCGGCGCACGTACATGAAGCTGCCGAAATGGTATTCTCTACTGCGAGAGCGTTAACACCACACCTCCGCGCACTACAAGCGCTGGAACCCGTCACTCGCTCTCTCCGAGCGCTCTGCGCAACAACTCCGTATCCAACAGTTTTACAACACACAAGCACTGCTATTATCGTTGCTAGTCGATGCAAATAACAATTCCTTTGGCTTTTTCCCGAAACTTATAAGTTTCACAGTAAACCACAGATAAATGCAATGAAACGTCAACAGACTTCTACCTAAATGTACACGCACAGTGAATCAATGTCCTTACTTATTGAAAGAAAGCATTTAAATTACAAATATTTACATACAATTCAAAAACAATGTTATATATCGGTAGCAGGTGCCATGCATCCTGCATTTTCGGTGTTACAAGGTCATGGATGTCTTGTAATGCACCCTAGAAGTATTTACTGAGGCAAACCATGGCCAGGTGGACGACTCTTTGCTCTTCAATTTCACATTGGTCGCGCATTCTGAAGCTCCCTATTGAGTTAGGCTGCTGTTGCAGATAACATTGTTTGTGCGAATCCCGTTGACGTTACACCATTGTCTTCTGAGAAGAGAAAATCCTGGGACATTCAAACTTGGATTTGTAACGAGTTCCTGAGATTCTAATCTTGCCAATGTTATCTCCAGTGATCATTGGTGTTGAAGCCGTTGGGCTGGCTGACTTCAGTCCCAGATGCTGCAGTTTAAGGAAAACTGTATGAACATGAATGGGAAGGGATGCATTGGCATTACATTTCTCCAACCGTGTTCTGAGGGCGCCGGCCGCGGTGGTCTAGTGGTTCTGGCGCTGCAGTCCGGAACCGCAGGACTGCTACGGTCGCAGGTTCGACTCCTGCCTCGGGCATGGGCGTGTGTGATGTCTTTAGGTTAGTTAGGTTTAAGTAGTTCTAAGTTCTAGGGGACTTATGACCTAAGATGTTGAGTCCCATAGTGCTCAGAGCCATTTGAACCATTTTTTTGTTCTGAGGGCCACCAGTCGTGTAGTTTGGATAAATACGATATTGTTCAGCAATGGTAGCCGCGGATGGGAGTTGCTTCTATAGTTCCAGTTATGATTCGTATTGCCTGGTTTAGCTGTGTGTCAACAGCACTGGTATTGCAACTGTTGATCCAGACATGAGCATAGTATTCCCATGTTGTGTGTACAAGGGCTATTGCGTTAATTCTTAAAGTTTCGGAGGTAGCACCCCACGAAGTATTGGCCAATTTTTGAATCAGGTTAGTTCTAGTCTTCATTTTTTCCGATAATTTTTCCAGGCGTTGTTTCACAGTGAGTGTTCTGTCGAGAGTGACACCGAGGAACGTATGGTGTGATTATGTCACGCCATCATCGTGAACGACTATAGTTCTCTGAGTTTCTCTACTGTTAAGATAAAACGATGTGACGTCAGTTTTGTTCGGATTCTGCTGATGCACCACTTTTTTAAACATGCCAAGGTGTTCTGTCAGCATATACTCAGTTTGAGTAAAGCCCTTACTTTGGGTACGGATAGCAATATCATTCGCATACACTAAATTTCCGACATATTCTTGACGGTGTATCTGACACATACACATTAAGCAATAGAGTAGCTAATACAAATCCTTGTAGTAGGCCTTTTTCTTCGCTGTGGAAAATACTTGACTTTCCACTGAGGTGTAGTTGGAAAAGTCTGTCACTGAATATCTCGTTGAATAAATGAAGAAAAAGTTTTCAGTGAATAACTTGAGTAGTAGCCTTGCTTTCCACGCTCTGTGATAGGCTGAACGTAAGCTAATAATGTAGCAAATTCTTTGAGTTGTTGTTAGAATCCTCTCTCTCTCTCTGTAAGTAGGCTGTGAACAAGAGGACCTGATCGCAACAGATTCTGCCCGGCATAAAATCACCTTGTTCTATTGGTATGCTATTGTTTACAATGGCTATTAGACGCACATAAAGTATTCAATCAAGGATCTCGAAGAAAACGCTTAAAACTACAATTGGTCTGTAGCTTCCTGGCAAAGCGATGTTTTTCTCAGGCTTCGGGATAGCAATAACATTGATTCTCTTGAAAGGTTTTGGTAACTTGGCTCTTTGTAGGATATCAGTATACAGATTTAAAGGCCAATGTCGCGTCTTTGGATCCATATGTTTACTGAATTCAGGATATATGTTGTCTAACACTACTGCTTTTCTGAATTTTGTTGATTCCAGTATTGGGCTCCTCAGTTGTGACAATATCCATAATAGGTAATAGCTATTGCTGTCTTTTACGAGTGTCCCTTACACCTCACTTCTCTCTTTCGTGTCCGATCTGTGTTGGCCTTTGACACATGCTTAATCCTTTTGGGTATCTTGGGTACACTACGTGATCAAAAGTATCCGTACACCTGGCTCAAAATAACTTACAAGTTCGTGGTGCCCTCTATCGATAATGCTGGAATTCAATATTGTGTTGACCCACCCTCAGCCTTGATGACAGCTTCCACTCTCGCAGGCATATGTTCAATCAAGTGTTGGAGGTTTCTTGGGGAATGGCAGCCCATCCTTCACGGAGTGCTGCAGTGAGGAGAGGTATCGATGTCGGTCGGTGACGCCTGGCACGAAGTCGGCGTTCCAAAACATCCCAAATGTGTTCTATAGGATTCAGGGCTCTGTGCAGGTCAGTCCATTACAGGGATGTTATTGTCGTGTAACCACTCCGCCACGGGCAGTGCATTATGAACAGGTGCTCGATCGCGTTGAAAGATGCAATCGCCATCCTCGAATTGCTTTTCAACGGTGGGAAGCAAGAAGGTGCTTAAAACATCAATGAAGGCCTTTGCAGTGATAGTGCACGTAAAATAACAAGGGGTGCAATCCCCCTCCATGAAAAACATGACCAGAACAAAATACCATCGCCACCGAATTTTTCTGTTGGCACTACACACGCTGGCAGATGACGTTCACCGGGCATTGGCCATACCCACATCCTGCCATCGAATCGCCGCATTGTGTACCGTGATTCGTCACTCCACACAACGTTTTTCAAATATTCAATCGTCCAATTTTTACGCTCATTACATCAAGCGAGGCGTTGTTTGACATTTACCGGCGTGATGTGTGGCTTACGAGTAGCCGCTCGACCATGAAATCCACGTTTTCTGACCTCCCGCCTAACTGTCATAGTACTTACGGTGGATCCTGATGCAGTTTGGAATTCCCGTGTGATGGTCTGGATAGATGTCTGCCCTTTACACATTACGACCCTCTTCAACTGTCGGCGGTCGATGCCGCGCGGAACTACCCGAGCGGTCTAGGGCGCTGCAGTCACGGGCTGTGCGGCTGCTCCCGGCGGAAGTTCGAATCATCCCTCGGGCATGGGTGTGTGTGTTTGTCCTTAGGATAATTTAGGTTAAGTAGTGTGTAAGCTTAGGGACTGATGACCTTAGCAGTTAAGTCCCATAAGATTTCACACACATTTGAACTTTTTTTTTCGGCGGTCGATGTCAGTCAACGGACGAGGTGGGCCTGTATGCTTCTGTGTTGTACGTGTCCCTTCCAGTTTCGACTTCACTGTCACATCGGAAAAAGTGAACCTAGGGATGTTTGGGAGTGTGGAAATCTCACGTACAGACGTATGACACAAGTGACACCGAATCGCCTGACTACGTTCGAAGTCCGTGAGTTCCGCGGAGCGCCCCATTCTGCTCTCTCACGATGTCTAATGTCTACTGAGGTCGCTGATATGGAGTACCTGCCAGTAGGTGGCAGCACAAAACACCTAATATGGAAAAATACGCTCCTGGAAATGGAAAAAAGAACACATTGACACCGGTGTGTCAGACCCACCATACTTGCTCCGGACACTGCGAGAGGGCTGTACAAGCAATGATCACACGCACGGCACAGCGGACACACCAGGAACCGCGGGGTTGGCCGTCGAATGGCGCTAGCTGCGCAGCATTTGTGCACCGCCGCCGTCAGTGTCAGCCAGTTTGCCGTGGCATACGGAGCTCCATCGCAGTCTTTAACACTGGTAGCATGCCGCGACAGCGTGGACGTGAACCGTATGTGCAGTTGACGGACTTTGAGCGAGGGCGTATAGTGGGCATGCGGGAGGCCGGGTGGACGTACCGCCGAATTGCTCAACACGTGGGGCGTGAGGTCTCCACAGTACATCGATGTTGTCGCCAGTGGTCGGCGGAAGGTGCACGTGCCCGTCGACCTGGAACCGGACCGCAGCGACGCACGGATGCACGCCAAGACCGTAGGATCCTACGCAGTGCCGTAGGGGACCGCACCGCCACTTCCCACAAATTAGGGACACTGTTGCTCCTGGGGTATCGGCGAGGACCATTCGCAACCGTCTCCATGAAGCTGGGCTTCGGTCCCGCACACCGTTAGGCCGTCTTCCGCTCACGCCCCAACATCGTGCAGCCCGCCTCCAGTGGTGTCGCGACAGGCGTGAATGGAGGGACGAATGGAGACGTGTCGTCTTCAGCGATGAGAGTCGCTTCTGCCTTGGTGCCAATGATGGTCGTAAGCGTGTTTGGCGCCGTGCAGGTGAGCGCCACAATCAGGACTGCATACGACCGAGGCACACAGGGCCAACACCCGGCATCATGGTGTGGGGAGCGATCTCCTACACTGGCCGTACACCACTGGTGATCGTCGAGGGGACACTGAATAGTGCACGGTACATCCAAACCGTCATCGAACCCATCGTTCTACCATTCCTAGACCGGCAAGGGAACTTGCTGTTCCAACAGGACAATGCACGTCCGCATGTATCCCGTGCCACCCAACGTGCTCTAGAAGGTGTAAGTCAACTACCCTGGCCAGCGAGGTCTCCGGATCTGTCCCCCATTGAGCATGTTTGGGACTGGATGAAGCGTCGTCTCACGCGGTCTGCAAGTCCAGCACGAACGCTGGTCCAACTGAGGCGCCAGGTGGAAATGGCATGGCAAGCCGTTCCACAGGACTACATCCAGCATCTCTACGATCGTCTCCATGGGAGAATAGCAGCCTGCATTGCTGCGAAAGGTGGATATACACTGTACTAGTGCCGACATTGTGCATGCTCTGTTGCCTGTGTCTATGTGCCTGTGGTTCTGTCAGTGTGATCATGTGATGTATCTGACCCCAGGAATGTGTCAATAAAGTTTCCCCTTCCTGGGACAATGAATTCACGGTGTTCTTATTTTAATTTCCAGGAGTGTATGTTTTTTGGGGTGTCCGGATACTTTTGATTACGTAGTGTATTAATAACCTGTTCAGTTGTATTTAGTTCATTGTTGGGTCACTACCGGTTTCGTGGCACTAAAAGCCACATCTTCAGATGAACTTAGAGCGGAAAAGCTTTTGGCTATGACTTCTGGCAGAGAGTAGTCAGTAGAAAGGATGGACTTTTTTGTCCGTTTTCTAGTTTGCGTGGTAAACTCCATGTTCTTCGGCTTCTGTCTTTAAAATTTGAGCTCTCCAGAGTTTCTTTCCATCTTACGTTATTAACGGATGCTGGCGGTTGTTTACCTGGTCCCTTGTGCGTTCATAAGAATCCTACAGTTTTTGGCACTCTTAATTCCAACAAGGAATATATAACTGTTACTCATCGGGGGATATGTTATGTGGTAGAGCTAATTATTAATGTGGCAAGTCTTTCGTAGCCTTCTACTTTTGGTGGGGTCCATCTCACGTCATTTTCCAGTCGTTCGCTAAACTTTTTCCTGTTAGCCTTTCTAAAACTCCATGTAGATAGGGGAAGAGAATAATTAGTGTGAATGGTTATGCCTAGTGTGATGACAGCTGGTTGTTCCTGAGATTTGAGAAAGCACTCATGTGCTTTTCTAATAGCGTAGCTTAATTATGTGCCTGTGGTTAAAAACGTTCAGTCAGGATTATATCCCTTCTCCCACCTTCCAGATTCGAAGGTGTGTTTCTGCCTGGCATCAAAACGAAACAGTAGTTTATTAGCTCCCGCCCAGTCTGCTAGGTTATGCCTGTGTTTTTGTACTTTGGGTGAAAATTGTTAAAGGTGGATCAGACATGGTCATCGGAGGCATTTATAGACTCCCTATCACAGTAGCAGTATTGGCCATAGACTGAGAGACTCAAGTGATTAGGAAGGGTAATAGCGACAGAAAATCGAGGGAAATCGTTGTCTTACCTGACAATTTCCTTCAGCAGTTAATCAGAGAAACGACTAGTGAGGATAACATCTTCGTCCTGCGGGTGACAAGCAGACCAGAACTCCCCCTCTCAGTTAGAGCAGAACAGGGAATCAGTGATCATAAGGCCATTACAGCATCACTGAATACAGCTGGAAATAGGAACACAAAGAAAGGTAGAATGATTCTTCTGTTGCGATGCATTTCAGATTACCTGCCAAGTCAGTACGAAAATTTAATGTCCAGAATTGACAATATCGAGCATCAATGGACTAATCCTGAGTAAAATTGTGAAGGATGGAAAAGACCCGCCATGGTTCAACAGCCATGTCAGAAAACTGCTAAGAAAGCAAGGAGACATTCACAGCAAATTTCAAAGTAACCAAAGCCTCACACACAAACTAAAACTAATGGAAGCCAAAATTAGAGTAAGGAGAACTGTGCGTGAAACGTTTAAAGAATTCGAAAGTAAAATTCTATCTACCGACTTGACAGAAAATCCTAAGGAGTTTTAGCCTGTCGTTAAATCAGCAGATGGATCAAAGAAATATGTCTAGATACTCCTTGACGATAATGGCCTTCAGACGGAGGATGACACGTGAAAGACCTAAATAATAAACATACTTTTGCCAAACTGTTCACAGAAAATGATGACACTGTAGTTCCACCTTTAAACTGTTGCACGAATGAGAAAATAACAGATATCGAAATAAAAGATCATGGGATAGAAAAACAAGTGAAATCGCTGAACAGAGAAAAGGCCGCTGAACGTGACGGGATACCAGATTCTACACAGAGTATGCGAAAGAACTTGCGGTGTACCGTAGGTCTTCAGAGGAGTGACGAGTTCCTAGTGACGAAAAAATCACAGGTCATCCCCGCTTTCAAGATGATTCGTCGAACGGACCCACAAAACTATAGACTTTGCCTCTGACATCGTCTACTGTAGAATTTGGGAATATGTTTTATGCAAGCGTATTTTAACATTTCTGGAGACCGAAAACCTCCTCTACAGGAATCAACATGGGTCCGAAAGCAAAGATCACGTGGAGCCCAATTTCCTCCGTTGGTCCACGAGACCCAGAAAGCAGAAAATACAGCTGCCCATGTAGATGCCGTGTTTCTTGACTTCCGGAAGGCGCTGTATACAGTTGAGCGCTGTCACCTCACGAACCGAATACGAGCGTACAGAATATGAGACCAACTGTGTGACTCGACTGAAGAGTATCTAGCAAACAGAACACAGCATGTCGTTTTGAATAGAGAGAAGTGTTCAAACGTAAAAGTATCTCCGGGTGTGTCCCAAGGGAGTGTTACAGGACCATTGCTTTTCATAATACATATACACACTGAAGAGCCAAAGAAACTGATATAGGCATGCGTTTCGAATACAGAGATATGTAAACAGGCAGAATACGGCGCTGCGGTCGGCAATGCCTGTATAAGACAAGTGTCTGCCGCAGTTTTTAGATCGGTTACTGCTGCTACAATGGCAGGTTATCAAGATTTAAGTGAGTTTGAACGTGGAGTTATAGCCGACGCAAGAGCGATGGGACATAGCATCTCCGAGGTAGCGATGAAGTGGGGATTTTCCCGTACGGCTATTTCACGAGTCTACCGTGAATATACTGCTTGCTCACGGGGGTCGTACACGATATTAGTTAGGCACGTGTACCAGTTTCTCAGTTTCTTTGCCTCTTCGATATATATATATATATATATATATATATATATATATATATATATATATTCTCTATCAGTTCCGAACGACTGTTTTGTAAGCTACTTCCATTTTTGAGGGACTAAATTTCCTGAGGACTCTTTCAAAGAACATCAGTCTCACATCTGCCTTACCCGCGATTAATTTTATGTTGTCGTCCTATATATATATATGGCCAGTGGATAAAGTCGGAGTACCAGTTTCTCAGTTTCTTTGGCTCTTCGATATATATATGCGAGAGAATTGTAGCTAAGTGCAGGAAGACCGTCAGGGGATCGACGCTTGGTGCAGGGAATGGTAACTGAACTTCAACCTAAACAAGTTAAATTTTATTGCGAATGCATAGAAGAAAAGAACCTTTATTGTATGATCAGAAAAATGTAGAACAGTCACTGGAAGCAGTTACTTCCATGGAATAACTAGGAACATTCGTACGTAGTGAATTAAAGTAGGACGACAACATAAAATTAATCGCGGGTAAGGCAGATGTGAGACTGATGTTCTTTGAAAGAGTCCTCAGGAAATTTAGTCCCTCAAAAATGGAAGTAGCTTACAAAACAGTCGTTCGGAACTGATAGAGAAATAGAGACGATCCAGAGAAGAGCAGCACATTTCGTTAAGAGTTCACTTAATAAGCACGAAAGCCTCCTACAGATGTTCAGACAACTCCAGAGGCAGACGTTGCAACAGAGGCGTTCTGCATGACGGTATGGTCTACTGTTAAAATTCCGAGAGTGTGCGTTGTTAGAAAACTCAGCCACTATACTGATTCCTCCTATGTGCATCTCGCAAAATGAGAGAGCTTTGACGCAACGCAGATGCTTACCAATAGTTCCTCCTCCGAAACGAACACGACTGTAACAGGAAAAGGAGAAATTGACAATGGTTCACAAATTACCCTCCACCACACACTGTAAGGTGGTTCGTGGTGTAGAGATATAGACGTAGATGTACGAAGACTGCGTGACAAGTGCTCATAAAACCGAACCACGCCAATATCCCAAATGATTATATATCTTTTTATTTTTTTAATTCCAAGCTTTTGGTGGCAAAGAACATACAGCCGTCAGTAGTTACAGAAGTGTCGTATTAACACATATGCAATGTCCCCTGTAGAACAATGAAAAGAGCTCGATGCGCAAATAAAAGGTCTTGGTGTAAAGTAAAAACATTAAAAGACGAACACCATACAACCAGCAGTAGCTACAACAGTGCAAAGTTAATATCAGTGCAATTTTCGCAATAAAACAAAGAGTGTGAAATACAAAGGTAAGTTCGTAAGAAACCAAAAAACACACCCAGGTTTCGAAATGGGTCGTTTCCAAAGGAGAAGGCCATCCACAACAACTTATAATTGAAAGCTGGGCAAAAGTAAGTTCTCAATGCAAAGTAAAAACACGGACTTCCCAATTGTCTAAAGGAGCTGTTTCATTGGGAGTCAAGATTCACACGACTTATAGGTCAAAGCTAGTTAGCGAGAGAATATCTGTATATTTCGAAGCGGTGATGGAAAGCAGTTACGCTTATAGGGAGATGGTAGCCCCTAGCAACCAATTTTTTGTACAGGACCGCCTATGCTGACGAGCTCTTGGAAAATCCCCATTATGACGTTGTTCACATCCGCCACCGCCGTTGCATCCTGATCACAGTGTCCAGAAATGATGATTTTTAAACGGTTTGGGAGAGCAGGTGTAAGTAGGCTGTTAGGGTTTTATGTTGGTAACGCCACTAAACGCTTTAGATGAAAATTACTGACTGTGCTGTGTGAAGTCTATGGCTGGTTTGTATTGTTGGAATATTTGTATTATACGGTTGGGCAGCTGGATGTGAACAGCGCGTAGCGTTGCGCAGTTGGAGGTGAGCCGCCAGCAGTGGTGGACGTGGGGAGAGAGATGCCAGAGTTTTGAGAGTGGAAAAGGAAATTTGTAATACTGGATATCATGAACTGATATAAATGTGATGACTTTTGAACATTATTAAGGTAAATACATTGTTTAATCTCTATCAAAATCTTTCATTTGCTAACTATGCCTATCAGTAGTTAGTGCCTTCAGTAGTTAGAATCTTTTATTCAGCTGGCAGTATTGGCGCTCGCTGTATTGCAGTAGTTCGAGTAACGAAGATTTTTGTGAGGTAAGTGATTCATGAAAGATACAGGTTACTGTTAGCCACGGCCATTCTTTTGTAGGGATGTTTGAAAGTCAGATTGCTTTGCGCTAAAAATATTGTGTGTCAGTTTAGTGTTGATCAGTATAAGTAAAGAGAGTAATGTCGGAGTACGTTCAGTTTTGTTCAACTGTTTGAAAACCTAATAACGTAGAGGTTTATCAGCACAGTAATTCATTAATTTTACAAAGGGGATGTTTCACAGGATAATACCCGTGTCCCAGCTTCATGGAGATGATGGAGATCACATAATGTTACTAAGCTTCACCGAGGTGAACCATGATCTAGACGAGAAATTCGATTGTATGGCGGGACACGTGCCATTCACATAGCATTCGTATTAAGCAGCTCTCTTGAGGATCGAGTCGAAATCCTACAAGGGATCGGTGCTGGGCAGAATTGTCCTTCAGTAGTTCTCCTCTTAGCGAGCAGGTCAACAGTTTCACTATGGAGAATACTTTGTTTCCCACGTCCGTGCGTCTGTTTTGACCTCCAAAACATCCGAGTCATATCTGTTAGTCTGTTTATCAAACGCCGGATGTTGTAGATTCTGCAAAACACTTTGGGAGTCCGTGAGGGTCAATAAGAGCCGGAAAGTCAGCGTGTCATAATAAATATCCCCCTGACGGCTACTGTCTTCGCCGTGTGGGCAGACGATTCAGGCTGCAGTGCAAACATTTAGGTGTATGTCGCTAGATGGACTGAAGAAGGGGTATCGTACACTGATTCACTTCTAGAGCCATCCAAGTGGATGCATGCGTACTGTGGCCAATTTCGGGTACGGAAGCGCTCCAGGTCGTGATTAATGTTCGTTCCCACTTACTACAGTGCGCGCAACTGGAAGGAGATGATAGCGGGGAATGTAAAGTGACTGAAGGGGGGGGGGGCGAACAGGGGGGGGGGTGAATGTAGGTAGTGACTGGGTAGTGTTATGATGAGGACGAACGAGTCGTCGCCAATGTTGACTAGTGGCCAATGATCAATAGAAACATATAAATCACAGCAGGTTTGTCAGTAAGGTCAAGGTGCTGGCCCTCATGGTCTGGATTTGCAACGACTAAAATTATTCGAAGTCGTTGGTAAAAAGTAATATATATTGTACTTAGCTGGTTGTACAGGATTCTTCTTGGCTGCCGGCCGCGGTGGCCGTGCGGTTCTAGCGCTGCAGTCCGGAACCGCGGGGCTGCTACGGTCGCAGGTTCGAATCCTGCCTCGGGCATGGATGTGTGTGATGTCCTTAGGTTAGTTAGGTTTAAGTAGTTCTAAGTTCTAGGGGACTGATGACCTAAAATGTTAAGTCCCATAGTGCTCAGAGCCATTTGAACCATTTTTTTTCTTCTTGGCTGCATAAATATAAACAGCTATTGAGGCCTGGCTTAGGCCATACGTTACTAAGCGCCTTGTTAGAGGTTGCTTCCTATCAGCTGAAGGCTATGCTACTTTACTACTTGACGTCTCGAGCAACAGCGGACGAGAGCTCGCTAGAAACTTGATACAAGGCGCGGAGCGGCGCTAGCTGCGCTGGTCGCGACTCGCAGGTCCAACGATACTAACACGGACCGCGGTCGATAACTGCAACCCCTAACAAGTGTGGTATCGAACATTGATACCACAGGTAACATAGTTAGAGGAGTAGTCATATAAGGGCATATCTACATCTACGTACATACTCCGCAATTCACCATACGGTGCGTGGTGGAGGGTACCTCGTACCACAATTAGCATCTTCTCTCCCTGTTCCACTCCCTAACAGAACGAGGGAAAATTACTGCCTATATGCCTCAGTACGAGCCCTAACCTCTTTTATCTTATCTTTGTGGCCTTTCCACGAAATATAAGTTGTCGGCAGTAAAATTGTACTGTAGTCAGCATCAAATGCTGGTTCTCTAAATTTCCTCACAAGGAAACCTCCCCATCGCACCCCCCTAAGATTTAGTTATAAGTTGGCGCAGTGGATAGGCCTTGAAAAACTGAACACAGATCAATCGAGAAAACAGGAAGAAGTTGTGTAGATCTATGAAAAAAATAAGCAAAATATACAAACTGAGTAGTCCATGCGTAAGATAGGCAACATCAAGGACAGTGTGAGCTCAGGAGCGCCTTGGTCCCATGGTTAGCGTGAGCAGCTGCGGAACGAGAGGTCTTCCTTCAAGTGAAAAGTTTATTTTGGTAAAGTTATGATCTGTCCGTTCGTTCATTGACGTCTCTGTTCACTGTAATAAGTTTAGTGTCCGTGTTTTGCGACCGCACTGCAAAACCGTGCGATTAGTAGACGAAAGGACGTGCCTCTCCAATGGGAACCGAAAACATTTGATCGCAAGGTCATAGGTCAACCGATTCCTCCACAGGAAAACACGTCTGATATATTCTATACGACACTGGTGACGGCATGTGCGTCACATGACAGGAATATGTTGTCGGCCCACCTAACTTGTACACTTGGCGAATGGGTAAAAAGATTTTTCTACCTTGCCCGATTTAGGCTTTCTTGTGGATGTGATAATCACTCCCAAAAAAGTGATGGAAACATACGAGTTTGTCACATAAACTGCAACAAATGGATACAACAGATTCACAGTCGCGCAGTTTTCCTTGTGCTCTGTCAAAACATATGTTTTTAACGTTTTCAAAATTTTCCGTGTGTAGACCGTCGCGGTGCGGTCGCAAAACACAGCCACTAAACATATTACGGTGAACAGAGACGTCAATGAACGAACGGACATATCATGTTGTTGTCGTTCTTGTTGTGGTCTTCAGTCCTGAGACTGGTTTGATGCAGCTCTCCATGCTACTTTATCCTGTGCAAGCTTCTTCATCTTCAAGTACCTAGTGCCTCCTTCTGAATCTGCTGAGTGTATTCATCTCTTGGCCTCCCTTTACGATTTTTACCCTCCACGCTGCCCTCCAATACCAAATTGGTAATCCCTTGATGCCTCAGAATACGTCCTACCAACCGATCCCTTCTTCTAGTCAAGTTGTGCCACAAAATTCTCTTCTCCCCAATCCTATTCAATACCTCCTCATTAGTTATGTGATCTACCCATCTAATCTTCAGTATTCTTCTGTAGAACCACATTTCGAAAGCTTCTATTCTCTTCTTGTCTAAACTATTTATCGTCCATGTCTCATTTCCATACATGGCTACACTCCATACAAATACTTTCAGAAACGACTTCCTGACACTTAAATCTATACTCGATGTTAAAAAATTTTTCTTCTTCAGAAACGCTGTCCTTGCCATTGCCAGACTACATTTTATATCCTCCCTACTTCGACCGTCATCAGTTATTTTGCTCCCCAAATAGCAAAACTCCTCTACTACTTTAAGTGTCTCATTCCCTCAGCATCACCCGACTTAATTCGACTACATTCCATTATCCTCGTTTTGCTTTTGTTGATGTTCATCTTACACCCTCCTTTCAAGACACTGTCCATTCCGTTCAACCGCTCTTCCAAGTCCTTTGCTGCCTCTGACAGAATTACAATGTCATCGGCGAACCTCAAAGTTTTTATTTCTTCTCCATGGATTTTAATACCTACTCCGAACTTTCCTTTTGTTTCCTTTATTGCTTGCTCAATTTACAGATTGAATAACATCGGGGCCGGTCGCGGTGGGCTTGCGGTTCTAGGCGCTCCAGTCCAGAGCCGCGCTGCTGCTACGGTCGCAGGTTCGAATCCAGCCTCGCGCATGGGTGTGTGTGATGTCCTTAGGTTAGTTAGGTTTAAGTAGTTCTAAGTTCTAGGGGACTGATGACCACAGCAGTTGAGTCCCATAGTGATCAGAGCCAGCCAATAACATCGGGGATAGACTACAACCCTGTCTCACTTCCTTCCCAACCATTGCTTCCCTTTCATGCCCCTCGACTCTTATAACTGCCATCTGGTTTCTGCACAAATTGTAAATAGCCTTTCGCTCCCTGTATTTTACCCCTGCCACCTTCAGAATTTCAAAGAGAGTATTCCAGTCAACATTGTCAAAAGCTTTCTCTAAGTCTACAAATGCTAGAAAGGTAGGTTTGCCTTTCCTTAATCTTTCATCTAAGATAAGTCGTAGGGTCAGTATTGCCTCACGTGTTCCAATATTTCTACGGAATCCAAACTGATCTTCCCCGAGGTCGGCTAACTTTGCGAAAATATAGAAGGTAAACTTTTCAGTCGAGGGAAGACTTGAACCAAGGATCCCTTTTTTTTAACCATATATATTTACTTAAATATACTAACAACGATACATTTAAAAAAAGACATTTTATTCTATTAACCTATTATATTCCTAGTGTTGGTTAATACACTCCTGGAAATGGAAAAAAGAACACATTGACACCGGTGTGTCAGACCCACCATACTTGCTCCGGACACTGCGAGAGGGCTGTACAAGCAATGATCACACGCACGGCACAGCGGACCCACCAGGAACAGCGGTGTTGGCCGTCGAATGGCGCAAGCTGCGCAGCATTTGTGCACCGCCGCCGTCAGTGTCAGCCAGTTTGCCGTGGCATACGGAGCTCCATCGCAGTCTTTAACACTGGTAGCATGCCGCGACAGCGTGGACGTGAACCGTATGTGCAGTTGACGGACTTTGAGCGAGGGCGTATAGTGGGCATGCGGGAGGCCGGGTGGACGTACCGCCGAATTGCTCAACACGTGGGGCGTGAGGTCTCCACAGTACATCGATGTTGTCGCCAGTGGTCGGCGGAAGGTGCACGTGCCCGTCGACCTGGGACCGGACCGCAGCGACGCACGGATGCACGCCAAGACCGTAGGATCCTACGCAGTACCGTAGGGGACCGCACCGCCACTTCCCAGCAAATTAGGGACACTGTTGCTCCTGGGGTATCGGCGAGGACCATTCGCAACCGTCTCCATGAAGCTGGGCTACGGTCCCGCACACCGTTAGGCCGTCTTCCGCTCACGCCCCAACATCGTGCAGCCCGCCTCCAGTGGTGTCGCGACAGGCGTGAATGGAGGGACGAATGGAGACGTGTCGTCTTCAGCGATGAGAGTCGCTTCTGCCTTGGTGCCAATGATGGTCGTAAGCGTGTTTGGCGCCGTGCAGGTGAGCGCCACAATCAGGACTGCATACGACCGAGGCACACAGGGCCAACACCCGGCATCATGGTGTGGGGAGCGATCTCCTACACTGGCCGTACACCACTGGTGATCGTCGAGGGGACACTGAATAGTGCACGGTACATCCAAACCGTCATCGAACCCATCGTTCTACCATTCCTAGACCGGCAAGGGAACTTGCTGTTCCAACAGGACAATGCACGTCCGCATGTATCCCGTGCCACCCAACGTGCTCTAGAAGGTGTAAGTCAACTACCCTGGCCAGCAAGATCTCCGGATCTGTCCCCCATTGAGCATGTTTGGGACTGGATGAAGCGTCGTCTCACGTGGTCTGCACGTCCAGCACGAACGCTGGTCCAACTGAGGCGGCAGGTGGAAATGGCATGGCAAGCCGTTCCACAGGACTACATCCAGCATCTCTACGATCGTCTCCATGGGAGAATAGCAGCCTGCATTGCTGCGAAAGATGGATATACACTGTACTAGTGCCGACATTGTGCATGCTCTGTTGCCTGTGTCTATGTGCCTGTGGTTCTGTCAGTGTGATCATGTGATGTATCTGACCCCAGGAATGTGTCAATAAAGTTTCCCCTTCCTGGGACAATGAATTCACGGCGTTCTTATTTCAATTTCCAGGAGTGTATTAGTGTAATTTTATAGGTTTTCGTTTTTATAGTTTTCCTTTTACGTTTTCCTCTTATTGTTGTTCCTGAAACCCTTTTACATCGCCATTGTCATGTTTTTTTTTTTTGGGGGGGGGGGGGGGGAGGGGTGGTATACATTGCAGGACAGGCATAACAGTTTACATTTAGCATCGATGCATTGATTCGGAGTTCATGTTTCTGTTTGTGATGCACTTGTGATGCCACAGGCACATTGTGTATTCTGGTTTGATCTCTTCCTCTAGTTTACACTGTTAGGTGGTACAGTATGAAGTAAACATCACCATGATAGATGGAGCAGAAATGGAAGAAACTTTTTTCGTATACTACAGATCATAGCTAAATTTAAGAAGAGAGAAAATTTTGTAATATTATATAAGAGAAGCAGAAAGGAAAGTGTGAGTAAACAATAGAATTTTATAGGCACAAAGTAAAGGAAATCATTTAAAATAATAATAATAATAATATAATTATGAGTAGTTGGCACTTTTCACTAAGTAATGCTTGTCTCCTAGACAATATGGTACAAATAATGAAAAAAAAAAAATAAAAAAAACAAACTGGTAGTACTACTGGGCATACTTTTGCAACTCTTTCGGGTGTGAGCATCGTTCCGCAGTTGCTTACGCTAGCCACGGGACCACGGCGCTCCTGAGCTCAGACTCTCCTTGATGTTGCCTATCTTTCACATGGACTACTCAGTTTGTATATTTTGCTTAATTTTTTTATAGTTCCACACAATTTCTTCCTGTTTTTTCGATTGATCTGTGTTCAGTTTTTCATGGCCTACCCCCTGTGCCAAGTTATAACTAAATCTGAGGGGGGTGCGATGGGGAGGTTCCCTTGTCAGTAGCGATTCACGAAAAGAACGCCTCCTTTCCTCCAGAGACTCCCACCCGAGTGGGAGCTGGATAGCTCAGCTGGCAGAGAAGTTGCCTAGGAAAAAGTAAAGGTCTCGAATTCGAATCTTGGCCCAGGACACAAATCGGCCAGGGAGCTAACACTGTCCTTGATGCTGCTTATCTTGCGCATGGACTACTCAGTTTGTATATTTTGTTTATTTTTTTCATAGTTCCACACAACTTCTTCCTGTTTTCTCGATTGATCAGTTTCTCATGGCCTATCCACTGTGCCAACTTATAACTAACTCTGAGGGGGGTGCGATGGCGAGGTTCCCTTGTCAGTAGCGATTCACGAAAAGGACGCCTCCTTTCCTCCAGAGAATCCCAGCCGAGTGGGAGCTGGATAGCTCAGCTGGTGGAGAAGTTGCCTAGGAAAAGTAAAGGTGCCGAGTTCGAATCTTGGTCAAGGTCACGAATCTGGCAGGAAGTTTCAGAAGTGTTCGTGTTCTCCTCCTTCTTCACTCGACTCTGCTCAGCTTGCCTCGGCAATTTTTTTTTCTGTTTTCTCGGCAGCCCTGCTTCGTGGCCCAGTGAGTACCTCTGGGGCGCACGGTCGCAGCCTCCTCTCCCAGCCGGTCAGTGCGCCTCTCCCGGACAGGCCAGCCCAGCCGCCTGCGCTGCGCCAGTTTCTGGCGCGCTGGTCACACGCGGCGCCTCCGCTGTTTTTCACGCACAGAGAGCGAGGGCCGTGCGGACGGACGCACTGCGCGCAAACAGCCGCCCTGCCCCGCCCGCTGATTGTACAAACAGCGCCGCCTCAATGGAATTATTCGCGCCGCCAACTCCGCCGAGGGAGGAGGACTCCGGCCGGGCTGCCGGCCTGGACTGAACAGAACCGAACAGAGCCCAACTGTGCTGGACGGGCGTGGGGGCTGCTGGCCGGGGAGACCGGGACCGCTCGCCGCCTGGCCCGCGCAAATTAACTTCTGATCTACGTTAAACCAGTAATCGACTCTAATGACAATTACGTGCGTCACAGTGAATTTACTTCGTTGTGTTTTTTAATTAAAACGTGTTATCTCCCATTTTATTCCCAGCCGGAAGATGGAAGATAAAAACACGTTGCCCGGATAAAATCTGGATCAGAGGTCATCATCATCATCATCATCATCATCATTTAAGACTGATTATGCCTTTCAGCGTTCAGTCTGGAGCATAGCCCCCCTTATAAAATTCCTCCATGATCCCCTATTCAGTGCTAACATTGGTGCCTCTTCTGATGTTAAACCTACTACTTCAAAATCATTCTAAACCGAATCCAGGTACCTTCTCCTTGGTCTGCCCCGACTCCTCCTACCCTCTACTGCTGAACCCATGAGTCTCTTGGGTAACCTTGCTTCTCCGATGCGTGTAACATGACCCCACCATCTAAGCCTGTTCGCCCTGACTGCTACATCTATAGAGTTCATTCCCAGTTTTTCTTTGATTTCCTCATTGTGGATACCCTCCTGCCATTGTTCCCATCTACTAGTACCTGCAATCATCCTACCTACTTTCATAACCGTAACCTCAACCTTGTTGATAAGGTAACCTGAATCCACCCAGCTTTCGCTCCCATACAACAAAGTTGGTCGAAAGATTGAACGGTGCACAGATAACTTAGTCTTGGTACTGACTTCCTTCTTGCAGAAGAGAGTCGATCGTAGCTGAGCGCTCACTGCATTAGCTTTGCTACACCTCGCTTCCAGTTCTTTCACTATGTTGCCATCCTGTGAGAATATGCATCCTAAGTACTTAAAACCGTCCACCTGTTCTAACAGGCTGTATTTCAGTCAGGTGTTAATTATCTGTAGAAGAGACTGAAGGGTAGCATTCATCTCACGCTAGCTGAGGAGAACCCTACGTCATAATGACGTAACGCTACGTCATCGTGACGTAAATAACCTAAATCGACTAAATGATTACGTATATCGATCTTTGCAGTTGTACCGATAACGTCAAAGCTAAATGTAAATACATGTGTACATACGAAGTGGCAGCAGTAGTGTGATATGCTCATCCCAGCTGAATGAATTGTTAAATGTAATCCCAACAGTCTGCGATGTTACAATGTATTTTTGAACATAATTAATGTCTGAGCGAAGAAGCCATAACGAAATCAAAAGAATGGTTGTCATTCTTTTTAAATCCGATGAAGCATAAATCGTGTCGACAGAAAAGTGAAGTAATTAATTATTAAACTGCAATCCAAAGAATGTGGGATGTTATTGCGTGTTTCACGAACGTAACCAATATCTGAATGAAGGAATCATAACCATAACGAAAGTTAAAAAAGTGTCTAGTCATGTTTTCATTCCGATTAATATTGAATAAATCATGTGGATAAAAACGTGAAATAGGAAGGAATTAAAGTGTTTCGTATTTTTATAAAATCCAATGAATTGTACATAATTCATGTGGGCAGAAACGTTGCACTGAGAAATTGAAGTGGTTCTGAAGATAATTCCGAATGTTGCTAGAAACATTAAACCATCTAGAATGAAATTTTCACTCTGCAGCGGAGTGTGCGCTGATATGAAACTTCCTGGCAGATTAGAACTGTGTGCCCGACCGAGACTCGAACTCGGGACCTTTGCGTTTCGCGGGCAAGTGCTCTCCCAACTGAGCTACCGAAACACGACTCAGGTCCGGTACTCACAGCTTTACTTCTGCCAGTATCTCGTCTCCTACCTTCCAAACTTTACAGAAGCTCTCCTGCGAATCTTGCAGAACTAGCTGTGGCTAAGCCGTCTCCGCAATATCCTTTCTTTCAGGAGAGCTAGTCCTGCAAGGTTCGCAGAAGAGCTTCTGTAAAGTTTGGAAGGTAGGAGACGAGATACTGGCAGAAGTAAAGCTGTGAGTACCCGCTGTGAGTCGTGCTTCGGTAGCTCAGTTGGGAGAGCACTTGCCCGCGAAAGGCAAAGGTCGCGAGTTCGAGTCTCGGTCGGGCACACAGTTCTAATCTGCCAGGAAGCTTCATTAAACTATCTAGTTCCATTTAATTTTGCCTTCGTGTTGTAAATCAACTAAGAAAGATAGTGAAATCTTTCAGACTATCTTCGTGGATCTGCTCGAAAGTTCTCTCATCTCCGTTAGAGCCCATGTTCAGAACGACGTACACGCTAGCAACACCGGACAATAGGACAATGAAAGCACATAAACAAATAACAATGCAGCTTCAAGACGCACACAACAGTCGATATATACAGAAAGCACACAACAGTCGATAGGACAACTAGTGAAACTCATGATGACCCGTGCCTACGTCACTATGACGCAGGGTTCTCCTCACCTAGAGTGAGATGAATGCTACCCGAGACTGAATGACTCAGAAGGAACAACGCAACTTGCACGCTAGCCTGGTTCCCTTCACCCTAGCAATACCAACGCATTTTCTGTAACATGTCTCGCCAAGAGAGCGACGACGAGGTGGTGGCTACTTTGTCCCCCAACACAAAAAGATTAATTTCGCTGATCGTGTTTATCTTACATTAACAATATACTTTTTAAATAGGTACTGATGTATAAGTAGGGCATAGAACCTGAAAATATCATTTTCCATTATGTTTACATCGAGAGGCGTGGTACTACATGACCACAATGAAAAATTTAAAAAAAAATACTGATTTCATTAACTGTGAAACATCCCCTCAGAAAAATTTATAAATGACTTTGCTGGAAAACCTCTACGTTATTTGATTTTCAAACAGCTTTGCAAAACTGAACCTACGGCGTAACCTTGTAAGCTTATTTGTCCGTCACTGACACAGAAGACCGCAAACCTTCTTTCCTTCCCGTCTGGGCAAGCTGTGCAGTGACTAGAGTACATGTAAAGCTTACTGGGACAGGGTAAATGCTAGCTACAATGAAGTCGAAAACAAAAAAAAAATGGTTCAAATGGCTCTGAGCACTGTGGGACGTAACATCTGAGGTCATCAGTCCCCTAGAACTAAGAACTACTTAAACCTAACTAACCTAAGGACATCACACACATCCATGCCCGAGGCAGGATTCGAACCTGCGACAGTAGCGGTCACGCGGTTCTAGACTGTAGTGCCTAGAACCGCACGGCCCCACTGGCCGGCAATGAAGTTGATAATTCGATTGTAATATTGATTGGCATTTTAGTTTGATATCCCCCACAACTGACCAAATTTACAAAAAAATGTGAATTTCTTTGTCAACCTGAAACGTCCCCTTAGAAAAGTTTATGAATTACTGTGCTGATAACCTCTTACGTTATTTGCTTTTCAAACAGCTGAGCAAAACCGAACGTACTCAGACATTTCTCTCTTTACTTATTCTGATCAACACTAAATTGACACACAATATTTTTAGCGCAACGCAATCTGACTTTCAATAATCCCTACAAAAGAATGGCCCTGACTAACAATAACCTATACCATTCATGAAGCACTTACCTCACAAAAATCTACGTTACTCGAACTACTGCAATACAGCGAGCGCCAATACTCCTAGCTGAATAAAAGATTCTAAGATTCTGCAGGCACTAACTACTGATAGGCATAGTTAGCAAATGAAAGATTTTGATGGAGGACAAACAATGTATTTACCTTAATAGTGTCCAAAAGTCATAATATATATGTATAATTTGTGACATCCTGTTTGGCAAATTTCCTCTTTCTGACGGACACACGTCCAGCTCGACCGCTCATATTAACATCTCAAAACTCTGGCTTCTCTTCCCAACATCCACCACTGCTGGCGGCTCACCTTCAACTGCGCAACGCTACGCGCTGTTCACATCCAACTGCCCAACGCTACAACAGCAAATATTCCAACAATGCAAACCAGCCACAGACTGCACACAGCACAGTCAATGATTTTCATGTAGAGCGCTACGTGGCGTCGCCAACATAAAAACCTAAACAGCCTACTTACAACTGTCGTTGGTTTTCATTCACAGCATACTCTCTAAAGTTATATAGGTGTGTAAGAAGGATCCTGAATCTGAAATTATGAATATGACATTTGGTGCGAGAAAATTAACATTCACTAACAAGACTTAAATTTTTGCGTTAAGCTGGCGAGAGAGCGTTACGGAGATGCTTAACAAACTCCTCTGGCAGACGTTACAAGAGAGGCGTTGTGCATCACAGAGAGGTTTACTACCGAAATTTCGGGAAAGCACTTTCCAGGAGCAGTCAGACAATATTTTACTCCCCCCACATACATCTCGCATACTGACCACGAGGAGAAAATTCGAGAAATTAGAGTCAATACAGAGGCTTACGGACATGCATTCTTCCCACACACTATTCGCAAGTGGAACAGGGTTGTAGGGATCAGATAGTGGTACCCAAGAGTACCCTCCACCACACACCGTTAGGTGGCTTCAGGAGTACGGTAGATGTAGATGTAAGAAAATATATAACAACATATAAAAACAATAAATATCTTTTTCAAAATTTTAAAATATAATGTGCCGGACTAGATTACGATACGTTCAAAATGTGGACAGTGATTTTTTTTTTTTTTTTTTTTTTTGAGTTTGTGGGTTTGCAGACGAGTTACTGCTGCAATTTGCCTTCCACGTATTTTGTCAAAATCACCAGATGCCCTCGCCTGGTGTCGAGTGCTGATTTTGTTGCCCTCTGTGAGGACTCCAATCAAACTAGGAACTGGACATGGTGCACGCCGCATTATCTAGCTAACTAACTAGCCCGGATTCCCTACAGACCACGCGCCACTATTTACAGGCAAGCTCAACACGTATCACCCGCTACAACTTTTGATGCCAATTTTTTCCGTAGCTCATGCTGTTATTCCTTGAAATGCACACCCTCTCAGGGTTTTTCAGCTCTGATTGATGGGATGGCGAGATCCTATCAAACTGAGTGTTGGAGCCCAAGTCTCGTTTAACCTGACCTTCCGTCACGGTTTAAAAAAATAGTTCAAATGGCTCTGAGCACTATGCGACTTAACTTCTGAGGTCATCAGTCGCCTAGAACTTAGAACTAACTAAACCTAACTAAGCTAAGGACATCTCACACACATCCATGCCTGAGGCAGGATTCGAACCTGCGACCGTAGATGTCGCTCAGTTCCAGACTGCAGCGCCTAGAACCGCACGGCCACTCCGGCCGGCCGTCACGGTTTATTTTATTCCTATAAACTGTTTAATTATGTTCTCCCAGAAACTTCGTGTTTGCGTCACAAAACCGTATTCCTCTGTTACTTAGCGATTATACTCGAAGCTGCGCTCGGCGACAAATGGTGAAATGGCTCTGAGCGCTATGGGACTTAACTTCTGAGGTCATCAGTCCCCTAGAACTTAGAACTAATTAAACCTAACTAACCTAAGGACGTCACACACATCCATGCCCGAGGCACGAATCGAACCTGCCACCGTAGCGTCGCGCGGTTCCAGACTGTAGCGGCTAGAACCGCTCGGCAACTAGAACCGGCTCGGCGACAAATCATTTGCTGGACTTCTTCGGTCGGCTGTCTCTCTTGTGTTCCTCGCACCTCTGCTCGACTGTTCTAATAGTCTTCCCACATAAGACAAGCCGCATTCGCGGGAAATGCGATGCACACCAGGCTTTCTGCGGCCTAGGTCATCATTAAAGTTACAATGAAATGAAAACCCTTAACTGCTTACAGGCGTTGACATACGTCTACGGGGACAGATGAAAAAATGTGCCTCGACCGGGACTCGAACCCGATATCTCCTGCTTACATGGCAGACGCTCTATCCATCTCAGCCACAGAGGACACAGGGGGTAATGCGACTGCAGGGACTTATCTCTGACACGCATCCCGCGAAACCCACATTCTCAACGTATTGTCCCTCACTACATTCGTAGAGCTCCCGCCCATTATACTCATTACTCGCGGCGCCTGTAAGCAGTTAAGGGTTTCCATTTCATTGTACTTTCATTCTAAAGAGCTACTTGGTCACCGATGGTATCAGTTCTTTCGGACATGTCCGAAAGAACAGATACCATCTTAGTATATATATATCATTAAAATTGCCAAGAAGGTTTTTGTCTCTGTTGGCGGGAGTGAAATATTACGACTAAACAACTCAGCTAACATCCAGAAGTAAACCATTAATCAGTCACTCCGAGAAAATCTGAGAGAGCGAGCACAATAATAAAACTGCTCATAGCACCTAAAGAAGAAGACTAGGTCGTGCAGAGAAATGGTATCTACACTTTAATCCCGATTAGCTGTTTCATTTCACAGACCCAAGAACTTGGCACCTTGTATAATGCAGCTAGTATCTTCATGTTTCATTTCATGCTCTCAGGTGAAACATTGTTCTGCATTAGCTTATTCCACTGGCTGTTCCGGCTGGGTGTGCCGCTTGTGTCTTTATACCTTTGACCAATAATTCTTGTGCGGGGTGTTTCTAAAAGTTTCATCTGATTTTATAAAACTTCTGCACAAATGAAGATAGAGACTTTGGGTGTACTTTAACTTAAGTGCAAAACTGCAAAGTGCTTTTTATTTTCAAAAGCATTGTAAGGGTAAGCCTAGGATGGACTGGTGTGGGCGGTGTCTCTATTGGAGAGGAGTATGGGTGCAGCAGAAGCGGCTACTCGTGGATACAAGAAACGCTTCATTACTGTTTGTTTAAACTCATCATTCTTCGATGCTGCTAGTGTTTATCCCAGCGGGCGCGCTAATACACCAACGTGGCGTCTCCCGCCTGTGTTGACCTTCCAGTGCTGGTTCTGTCAGCGCTAGTGAGCGCCTGATGTGCACGCTGCCACTAACTCAGAGGAGGTTTCGTGTTTCCAGCCGTGGCAGGCTGGCCTCGTTATTGACTGTTGCACCAAGACTGCGTCTCGGCCCCAGTGACATAATGAAAGAGTTCTCGTGGGGATCGCGGGAGGTGCAAGGATGGCTGGACCCCAGCGTCGTAATCCAGGTGAAAGCAGCAGGGTGCTGAGTTGCCGAAGCGCTCGGACGGGGAGGCACTAGATTCGCCTCGGTAACGCTACTCCGTGATGTCACAATGACGTGTACGTGCCAAGTTTCAACAGCTGGGGACGCCTATCGGCTCTCGTGATCCTAGCGAGTCCCGAGAGATGAAAGGAACCGTATTTGATAGGTTTTGTAACACCCCACCCGTCACTTATCTGGTTTTGGCGTGTGTTCACCCCAACTAATTGACTAACAGATCAACAGAGAGTGCAACACTTCCGCAATATCAGATAACGCAAAAAAACGTAATTAGGCCCTGTGACTCCTGATTGAACTGTGGTGTCAGTGTTGACATTAACTGATTCAGAATTGATCCCTTTTAATTAAAAAGTGGTGCACATTGATGTTATATTCAGCTATTGAACACCAGATGCAAATGTTGAACATAAAATTAATTAAGAAAGTGACTTGGGATTTCAACTACTTGATTGAAAATAGATGCAGTCGATTAGCACAGATTTATTTTTAACTCACAACCTTCAATCATCACATTACATTACATGACTCTCCTAACAGTCAGTGGTAATAAATTGCGTTTGCGTCGAGTGAAGCGCGATAAATCAAAAGTAATTCCTATCGACTGACCCAGGCGTAATGCGAAGTGCGAGAAGAATTCTACAATACACGGCCCATGAAACCCTCGTGGAAACTTTGCCGACGTGATCCAACAAATTACTCAGTGGCCGGAGCGGGCGCAACATCACCGAATTCAGCATGGCGGCGCGGCGTCGTTATGCGGACGTCGGCCGACCTCGTGGTGGTGCAAGGCTGCTCTCGTCTATTCACTTCTAGCTATCTTGCTCAGTACATAGCTGAACGAAAACTTTCTATCTCCAAGCTCAATCGTTCCGTTTGCTAAGTCCTAAACTACATAGATGCTCACTCTCTCTCAGGCAAGCTGAGTAAAGAACGCCACGTCCGCACTCTAGGGAAGCTGGAAACGGAAGACCACTACGGAGACTTCTCTCAGTCCGCTCTTCACCTCGGTTTCCCCTCCAGCAAAATCACTTACGCCAATTGCAGCGCAAGTCGCGTTAATTATGCGTTGCTTCCCAGCGCCGACCAATGCCTGCTCTGGGAAGTGAACAAATTCCCACAAAATTTCCCTTCCTCTCAACTTCTATTTAGCTCCTCCCAGGCCACCCATCAAGGTTAGCGTCTGCACAAAACACCAATTTTTCCGGAATTCTGATTCCCAGGAGAGTACTTCAAATTCCTTGGTCCTATGTTCCCATCAGAGGTCGGCGTATTTCATTCTGTCGCTCTTCACCTTATTTACTTCAGACTCTGCAGACCATGAATTCAGTGTGAAGTTATAGCCACGAACATGCATATTTTGGCCTCTGTTGACCACTCCACCATAGCTTTGTGCGGCTTACTCGCATGTTTCACTGAAAATGGGATGATGGTGATTTATCAACAGGCATACAAGTTCTCCGTCTGCTTCCCGGTACATCAGCATGGGGTCAACCACCCACTCACTGTCACTCAACTTAAGGCAGCTGGAGGCCGCGCCCTGTTACCGCTTTCCCAGTGCTTGAGCCACCCTAAGCTGCCTATTGTCGCTTTCCTTCGCTGCTCCCCAGCCGGCCACGGTCAACTCGAATACTTCCCTGGGATAAACTAGCTTCCAGTAAATCGACGTGTTTCCAGAAAGTTTTCATTTCGTGTGAATTACTTTAAAACCATCACCTGACATTAATTATTCGAATACGCCCATACTTTACCCTCTACAAGATGCATTGTGTCTTGTCAGTCATTTTTGTACAGCCCTACTGTTCGCTCAACGTGAGTTAGGTGATCTTTAATGACTTCATGTAAGGGGCATAGTTCTTTCCACCTTACAGTTTTAAACTACCACGTATGTCATATAAATATAGGCTGCTTCAAATATTGAGAATCTCTCGAAAATGCGTCGCACTTGGTACGATTTATTATAATTAAATAAGAGATAGTATCATTATGACAGTTGAAGCCTTCACAGTGTTTAAATGTGAAACTGAGTTTCTGGATGTAACACCCTGCAGTTGGTTACAATGATGGGTTATGAAACAGTATCAAGCTGGGGCATCAATTCAACTGCTACTTCATGTAAAAACGACCTTGTCCCTTTTAGTTTTTTTTATGATTCCAAGTTCTTATTAATTTGAGAAAAGTATGTTCTACAACATTTGTTGTTATGTAAATACACACATCAAAAAAAGTTTCGCATCACCCCAGTTCACAGAACTCCTGAAGACAGACGTTGACTGTGGATATTGTATCACAGACACAGTCCCTCTGACTGTTCGGAGATGTCAATAAACCCGCCTATAGATGTAAACAACCATGCATGAATAGCGCCTATTAGACGGAAGGGGTCTGACAGCCGATCAGTTCCAGTCATTCCACCAGGAAGGAGGTACACGGCTCATGTTGTCTGTAGTTCAACCATGCCTAGAAGGTCAAAACCGCGGTTCGATTGTGTCCGCATTGTTACTTTGTGCCAGTAAGGGCTCTCAACAAGGGAAGTTGCCAGGCATCTCGGAGTGAACCAAAGCGATGTTGTTCTGACATGGAGGAGATACAGAGAGACAGGAACTGTCGATGACATGCCTCGCTCAGGACGCCCAAGGGGTATTACAGTAATGTATGACCGCTACCTACGGATTATGGCTCGGAGGAACCCTGACAGCAACGCCACCATGTTGAATAATGTTTTTCGTGCAGCCACAGGACGTCGTGTTACGACTCAAACTGTGCGCAATAGGCTGCATGATGCGCAACTTCACTGACGACGTCCACGGCGAGGTCCATCTTCGCAAACACGACACCATGCAGTGCGGTACAGATGGCGCCAACAACATGCCAAATGGACCTGTAAGGATTGGCATCACGTTCTTTTCACCGATGAGTGTCGCATATGCCTTCAACCAGACAATTGTCGGAGACGTGTCTGGAGGCAACCCAGTCAGGCTAAACGCCTTTGACACACTGTCCAGCGAGTGCAGCAAGGTGGAGGTTCCCTGCTATTTTGGGTGGCAGTATGTGGGCCCATGTACGCCGTAACGGCTGTACGATACTTGAATGCCATCCTCCGACCGATAGTGCAACGATATCGGCAGCATATTGGCGAGGCATTCGTCTTCAAGGGTGTCAATTCGCGCCCCCATCGTGCACATCATGTGAATGAATTCCTTCGGGATAACGACATCGCTCGACTAGAGTAGCCAGCATGTTCTCCAGACATGAAACCTATCGACCATTCCTGGGACAGACTGAAAAGGGCTGTTAATAAACGACGTGACCCACCAACCACTCTGAGGGATCTACGCCGAATCGCCGTTGAGGAGTGGGAAAATCTGGACCAACAGTGCCTTGATGAACTTATGGATCGTATGCCACGACGAATACACGCATGCATCAATGCAAGAGGACGTGCTACTGGGTATTAGAGGTACCGGTGTGTACAGCAATCTGGACCACCACCTCTGAAGGTCTCGCTCTATGGTGATATAAAGCAATAAAAAGGTCGGAAATGATGTTTATGTTGATCTCTATTCCAATTTTCTGTACAGGTTCCGGAACTCTAGGAACCGAGGTGATGCAAAACTTTTTTTGATGTGTTGTAAGAGAACTCTCTTCCAGCAAGGAGTTGTAATTGTCTGTAATTTACAAATTAAGCATGGAACATGCAAATGCCAATGAACGTTCGAAATGTGTTGATCACCTGGTAGCGCCGGCCGCTGTGGCGGAGCGGCTCTAGAAGCTTCAGTTCGGAAACGCACGACAGCTACGGTCGCAGGTTCGAATCCTGCCTCGGGCATGGATGTATGTTGTAACCTCCCCACCGAAATTTTAAAAGACAGAAATAATAAATGAATGGGAGCCAAGCGTAACCTCCCTAGCAATTAAATTTAATGAAAATAAAAATGAGAATCGCAATCTGACTCAAGGTGTAAGCTGTCACGAAAATAATGAAAAACAATTCAATGCTAATGAGACTTCAGTGACAATGTAAACTCAATTAAACCAAAATATCGGTCTTTGGCCCTGTGCAAAAAATCATAATCAATTTCTTACCTCATTGAAACTGCATGTCAAATTTCTGCTCTTATTGTTGGCCACGGCTTGGAGGAACTGCATTTTTTTTTTTTTAAATTTAACTGAAACTTTTCTTTAAAGGAAATGGAAGGAAATCGTTCGTTCAATTAAATAGTTCTTTTGTTAAAAATATTGCTTTGAAATGAAAATTATTATTGGGGCACTTGTTGAAAATTAATTACAATAAATAAACTTTACATTATCTAATGGTTACCTTAATTAACAATATACCTCATTCAGCATCTTGACCAGAGACCCATGTCGACGCCTGCGACTGCATCCCGCTCGCGACCGTGACAGGACTAGACCACTACTGCCGACAGACTACATCACACAACTGCACTGGACTGCTACTACCGACAGACTGCACTGCCCTACTGCTACTGACAGACTGCACTGCTCACAGACTGCCCACAGACTACTGCTCGCAACTCTCGCGCGGTCAAGCGCAGACTAGCCACGATAAATGGCTCTCTGGTCAGAGACTCTGCAATGCCTCGCCATCGCCGCCACACAACATACGTGTTTCAATGTGACGTCCTTAGCTTGGTTAGGTTTAAGTAGTTCTAAGTTCTAGAAGACTGATGACCTCAGATGTTGAGTCCCATAGTGCTCAGAGCCATTTGAACTATCATCTGGTAAAATGAAGTAAGCACCACTGAAAATGAAAAGCATAAACGTAACTTAGTCTCAACCGTCTAAAGAGTATAACATAAAATGTACAAGCTAGTTATTTTAGGAGATGGTGAATAACGTTTTGCGTACTGGCTGTTAAAATACTTTTATTAAAAATTCACTACCGGTTTCGCACATCTTCAGGTGATAAGTTCCTTTACTTTTTTAAACAGTCATGGTGCAGCAAAGGGTATGTACTGCCATGCAGGGAATCTTGTCTTTTTACAATGGTACAATATAACAAATGGCTCTGAGCACTATGGGACTCAACATCTGAGGTCATCAGTCTCCTAGAACTTAGAACTACTTAAACCTAACTAACCTAAGGACATCACACACATCCATGCCCGAGGCAGGATTCGAACCTGCGACCGTAGCGGCCGCGCGATTCCAGACTGTTGCGCCTAGAACCGCTCGGCCAGTGCGGCCGGCGACCTTGCCGTTGGTGGGGAGGCTTGCGTGCCTCAGCGATACAGATAGCCGTACCGCAGGTGCAACCACAACGGAGGGGTATCTGTTGAGAGGCCAGACAAACGTGTGGTTCCTGAAGAGGGGCAGCAACCTTTTCAGTAGTTGCAGGGGCAACAGTCTGGATGATTGACTGATCTGGCCTTTTAACATTAACCAAAAGGGCCTTGCTGTGCTGGTACTGCGAACAGCTGAAAGCAAGGGGAAACTAGAGCTGTAATTCATCCCGAGGGCATGCTACTTTACTGTATGGTTACATGATGATGGCGTCCTCTTGCGTAAAATATTCCGGAGGTAAAATACTCCCCCATTCGGGTCTCCGGGTGGGGACTACTCAAGAGGACGTCGTTATCAGGAGAAAGAAAACTGGCGAACTACGGATCGGAGCACGGAATGTCAGATCCCTTAATCGGGCACGTAGGTTAGAAAATTTTAAAATGGAAATGGACAGGTTAAAGTTAGATACAGTGGGAATTAGTGAAGTTCGGTGGCAGGAGGAACAAGACTTCTTGTCAGGTGAATACACGGTTATAAATACAAAATCAAATAGGGGTAATGCAGGAGTAGGTTTAATAATGAATAAAAAAATACGAGTTCGCGTAAGCTACTACAAACAGCATAGTGAACGCATTATTGTGGCGAAGATAGACACGAAGCCCACGCCTACTACGACAGTACAGGTTTATATGCCAGCTAGCTCTGCAGATGATGAAGAAATTGATGAAATGTATGATGAGATAAGAGAAATTATTCAGCTAGTGAAGGGCGACGAAAATTTAATAGTAATGGATGACTGGAATTCGATAGTAGGAAAAGGGAGAGAAGGAAACGTAGTAGGTGAATATTGGTTTGGGGTAAGAAATGAAAGAGGAAGCCGCCTGGTAGAATTTTGCACAGAGCATAACTTAAAATAGCTAACACTTCGTTCAAGAATCATAAAAGAAGGTTGTATACATGGAAGAAGCCTGGAGCTACTAAACGGTTTCAGATAGATTATATAACGGTAAGACAGAAATTTAGGAAACAGATTTTAAATTGTAAGACATTTACAGGGGCAGATGTGGACTCTGAACACAATCTATTGGTTATGAACTGTAGATTAAAACTGAAGAAACTGCAAAAAGGTGGGAATTTAAGGAGATGGGACCTGGTTGTACAGAGTTTCACAGAGAGCATAAGAGAACAATTGACAGGAATGGGGGAAAGAAATACAGTAGAAGAAGATTGGGGGCTTTGAGGGATGAAGTAATGAAGGCAGCAGAGGATCAGGTAGGTAAAAAGACGAGGGCTAGTAGAAATCTTTGGCTAACAGAAGAAATATTGAAGTTAATTGATGAAAGGATAAAATATAAAAATGCAGTAAATGAAGCAGGCATAAAGGAGTACAAACGTCTCAAAAATGAAATCCACACGAGGTGCAAAATGACTAAGCAAGGATGGCTAGAGGACAAATGAAAGGATCCAGAGGCTTATCTCACTAGGGGTACGATAGATACTGCCTACAGGAAAATTAAAGAGACCTTTGGAGAAAAGAGAACCACTTGTATGAATATCAAGAGCTCAGATGAAAACCCAGTTCAAAGCAAAGAAGGGAAAGCACAAAGGTGTAAGGAGTATATAGAAGGTCTATACAAGGGCGATGTACTTCCGGACAACATTATGGAAATGGAAGAGGATGTAGATGAAGATGAAATGAGAGATATGACCTGACAAAACTCTACCATCTGGTCAGCAAGATGTATGAGACAGGCGAAATACCCTCAGACGTCAAGAAGAATATAATAATTCCAATCCCAAAGAAAGCAGGTGTTGACAGATGTGAAAATCTCCGAACTATCAGCTTAATAAGTCACGTCTGCATAACACTAACGCGAATTCTTTACAGACGAATGGAAAATCTCGTAGAAGCCGACCTCGGGGAAGATCAGTTTGGAGTCCGTAGGAATAATGGAACACGTAAGGAAATACTGACATTACGACTTATCTTAGACGATAGATTAGGGACATGAAAGGGAAGCAGTGGTTGAGAAGGGAGTGAGACAGGGTTGTGGCCTCTCCCCGATGTCATTCAATCTGTATATTGAGCAAGCAGTAAAGGAAACAAAAGAAAAATTCGGAGTAGGTATTATAATCCATGGAGAAGAAATAAAAACTTTGAGGTTTGCCGATGACATTGTAACCCTTTCGGAGACAGCAAAGGACTTGGAAGAGCAGTTGAACGGAATGGACAGTGTCTTGAAAGGTCGTTATAAGATGAACATCAACAAAAGCAAAACGAGGATAATGGAATGTAGTCGAATTAAGTGGGGTGATGCTGAGGGAAATAGATTAGGAAATGGGACACTTAATGGTAGTAAAGGAGTTTTGCTATTTGGGGAGCAAAATAACTGATGACGGTCGAAGTAGAGAGGATATAAAATGTAGACTGGCAATGGCAAGGAAAGCGTTTCTGAAGAAGAGAAATTTGTTAACACCGAGTATAGATTTAAGTGTAACGAAGTCGTTTCTGAAAGTATTTGTATGGAGCGTAGCCATGAATGGAAGTGAAACATGGACGATAAATAGTTTAGACAAGAAGAGAATAGAAGCTTTCGAATTGTGGTGCTACAGAAGAATGCTGAAGATGAGATGGGTACATCACATAACTAATGAGGAGGTATTGAATAGAATTGGGGAGAAGAGGAGTTTATGGCACAACTTGACTAGAAGAAGGGATCGGTTGGTAGGACATGTTCTGAGGCATCAAGGGATCACTAATTTAGTACTGGAGGGCAGCGTGGAGAATAAAAATCGTAGAGGGAGGCCAAGAGATGAATACACTAAGCAGATTCAGAAGGATGCGTATTGCAGTAGGTACTGGGAGATGAAGAAGCTTGCACAGGATAGAGTAGCATGGAGAGCTGCATCAAACCAGTCTCAGGACTGAAGACCACAGCAAAAATACTAAAAAATAGCGAGATGCACAGTATCTGCCATAAGAAGTTGCAGAACGTCGATTCGAATGTGAGAGATAACAGATATAAAGCTGTGAGAATGTTTTCCGTTTCTGAACTTTGGCTAAATTACTCTGCATTACTGTCCCTCGATGAAACTGCCATTTCGTGAAACATGAATTGAGAGAAACATGGGATGGTTCCGGTTGTTTTGATGAAACTGAACCAACAATGATACTAAAAAGAATTCATTTTAAATGTAAAAATTCTTATGTCCTTTGTGTCTCACGTAAAAGAAGCTAAAGATTTTATAATAGCCGATTATGTGTGAGAGGGAGCTAATGACCGTAGTCTTACCAGTATAAATAAAGCATTAAAATAACATACCGCAATAAATTGATTTTGTCGTTTAATTGTGTACCGTTCAGAGATAGTATGTATATCCTTGCTCTCAATGTATTACAGTCAATGCATTAATTTCGTTCTTCTTGCTTAATTCCCACTCCTTGTTCTGTCTACATACATGTAAGCATAGTCTTACAACCTGCAGTCTAAACTGTTTGTTGTTGGAAGTCGTATTATTCTTGCTGCGCATTGCGACATATTTCGTCGCATTGTGCTACGTTTCAACACGGTCAATCGTCACCCAACTTATAACTCTCCTACATCGATCTCTCAGCCTGGTTTCATCACAACGGGACAAAATAACGGAAATACACGCAGAATAAGCCACAGTGGGAGCTTATTCAAATCTTATCTAAATTCAAAACTAAAGAAACTTTGTGATTTTTCCACCTGAGAAGAACTAGCATTGTGAGGCACAACCATCTAGAAGTCCATCTTTGAATATTTGATCCGTAAAGAATGGCCGTATGAGGCCTGCGACTGTTGATAAATGTAAATAAAACAGTTTCTGCTTCAGTCACTTGTTTATTTTGTCGCTGCGCGTTTTGATAGTTCACACCATCATCTTCAGGTGGAGAATTGTTGATTTTCATAGATGGTTTTGATGAGGAGTTCAGACGCCTTTCCTCGGTAGCAGTCCAAGATCAGTGCAGGTTATTTTGTGTCTTTTGCTAATGACGAAAAAATTATCAAAGTAAACAATTTTTATCATTAACAAAAGACACAAAAAACCTACACTGCTCTTGGTCTGCTACTGTGAGAAGACATCTGTACTCTTCTCCAACACCAGGTATGCAAATAAACAGTTCTCCACCTGAAGATGATGGTGTGAACCATCGAAACGTGTAGTGGAAAATAAAGAAGTGACTGATGCTGAAACTGTTTAATTTCGATTTCAACGTTATTCTGACTACAAACGTTTTTATGCGGATATATCACATTATATATTTTTCACAAAACTGTATTGTATGGTGCAATCAAGTCGATGTGCTAAGAAGTCAGCATTTAATAAAATGTGATGGCTGTAAAAAGAATAGGAAAATTAACATAACATTGTAAAATATCACAGAGTGTATAGGCAGTCTAAAGTTGAGTAAGGAACTAGCCAAGAGATCGCCTAGATATTTCTGGGAACTCTCGAAGTGGATATGACCGAGGCAGGAGGTCAGCGGCCTTTAATTGGACGAGCAGGTCCCTGCCCGGCCCGGCTGCATTCCCGTGACAGGGCTGGAGTGCTTGCTTAATGCGCCCCCCGCTGTCGCTCTCACTATGGACATGGCCGCTAAATTGATCATTAGACGCAACAGCAAACCGCTTCCATTAGGGCAGTTTTTGTCCAAACAGCTCCACAGCCAAAAGAGCCTCAGTACAGCACCACCGCTCTCACTGGTAACGCCTAACGGTAACGCCTGTACGTGCAAACCGACGCTAAGCGCTGCTGACTGATCCCTCGGAGAGAGAGGTACCCAAAGCGGTTATACCAAATTTTACGCTAATTTGTTACACTGTGAAGAAGATGAACAAATTGACTTTGAAAAATATTTTTATTCTAAGTAATTTTTCCTATTGTTTGCTCTTCAGCGTTCCTGCAACAAACAAGTGTGGTTTGAAAATTCTGGTGGAAATGCAAGAAAAAATTTTTGTTTCGTAAGCAACGCATCTAATTTCTCGACATACTGTACTTCGAGAGATATACACCTGGTCCAGGCATCCTCCAGCATTTCCATCCTGTCGGAAAAACTCTGCAAAATACTCGTTGAGTCCAACTGTCAGTACCTCATTTGATGAAAATTTCACTCCATCAAGCAAAAGTTACAAGTTAGGGAACAATAAGAACTCACTTGGGGCTATATCTGGTGAACTGGGTGGTTGAGGAACCAATTCATGCACCTTCGCCAATATTATTGCTGGTTTGTGGGATGATGCATTATCCTGGTGAAAGAGCACTATTTTTCGTGACAACCTTGGTCTTTTTTCAGCCAACGCAAGTTTCAAACAAACCAGCAAGGAAGTATAATAGGGTCCAGTTATGCTTCTGCTTTTTTTCAAGTAATTTATGAGGATTATTCCTTGGGAGCACACATCCTCATAAAAAATAAAAAAATGCTGATTTAACCCTGGCCTGTAATGATGGCCCCAGGTTTTATCAACAGTTACAAATCGGCGCAAAAGGTCTTGCGGATTGCGGTTAAACATCGACAGACATTGTTGTGATGGATGCCCTTTTGCTCTATTGTGAGCAAACGTGACACTCGCCTCGCACACAGCTTCTCCTAACCAATTTTCAGTGCGGGATATTATGTGCTCACGCAGTTGAAATGCCTATAGTCTCAGAAATGTCACGAATTTTTATTCGGCATTCGTGCATTAGTATATCATGGATTTGGTCAATGGTTTCCTTTGTGGTGACCTCAACTGGTTGACCGGAGAGCGCATCGTCTTCAGTGCTTACCCGACCATGTTTAAATTGATTGATCCAAAAGTAAATGGTCCTCAGTGATGGTCCAGAGTTCTCACGAACATCATCCAATTCTGTTTTGATTTGTGCGGCAATCCAAGCCTTCAAATGAATACGTATGATAATAGCACAAAACTCAGTTATCTCCATTCTCACTCGTAGTCGACACACTGACCAATTCAGACCAATGAACTGACCGCTGTACATTGTTGAAATTCTTTATACAATCCTCAGAATAATCAGGCTTACCAGTTGTGGTGTCACCGCCAGACACCACACTTGCTAGGTGGTAGCCTTTAAATCGGCTGCGGTCCATTAGTATACGTCGGACCCGCGTGTCGCCACTGTCAGTGAGTGCAGACCGAGCGCCGCCACACGGCAGGTCTAGAGAGACTTACTAGCACTCGCCCCAGTTGTACAGCCGACTTTGCTAGCGAAGCTTCACTGACAATTACGCTCTCATTTGCCGAGACGATAGTTAGCATAGCATTCAGCTACGTCATTTGCTACGACCTAGCAAGGCGCCATTTATCCTTTGCTATGTATCTAATGAAGCATGTACAGTAACGAGAGATGTTCACCAATTGTGGATTAAAGTTAAGTATTCAAGCAACTACGTACTTTAATTACTAGACTCAACTCCTTTAACTGTTCCAGACCTCACGACAGTTTGCGTGAGCTTAACAGCGTGCATTTCGGCCTCCTCAAGCAACACGGTGTTGGCACTTATGCCAACACCTCACCAGTCATGAATGCGCCATAAAAATCTTCCACTCTTTGATGGAAATTTGGCAGACTTATGAAACCACCCTCGTACAGCCTCCCAGAGTAGAACTTTTGTGTATGGTGTAGTCCGATTTGTACCCAGACCCGACCACGAGCACAGCCAGATCTCGTTCTGTTACCCCAATGCTCTGATCCGTTCTTGTTGTGTTCTTAAGACCGAAGACTGGTTTGATGTCGCTCTCATCACTAATATACATCGTGCAAGCCTCCTCATCTCTGCATAACTACTGCAGCCTACATCCATATGCACCTGTTCATTAGTGGCTTGGTCTCTCTCTACGATTTCCCCCTCCCCACACACATATAGTTGTTTCCATTACAGAATCGACGATTCCCTTGTGCGTCAGGATGTATCCTATCAACCGATCCATTCTTTTAACGAAGTTGCGCCACGAAGTTCTTTTTTCCCCACTTCGATTTAGTACCTCTCTTTAGCTGTTCGAACTGCCCCTCTAATCTTCAACATTCTGTTGTAGCATCACATCAGAAAAGCTTCTATTCACATCTTGTGTTAACTGCGTGTCGTTCATTTTCATTTCCGTAAAAGAGTACACTCCAAATACCTTCAGCAAAGATCCAGCACTTTAATTTACATTCTGTTGTTGCTGCTGTGGTCAGTGCAGAGACCAACTTGATGCAGCTCTCCATGCTAATCTATCCTGTGCAAGCTTCGTCATTTCGATGAACCGACTGCAACCTACATCCTTCTGAATCTGCTTAGCGTATTCATCTCTTGGTTTCCCTCTACGATTTTTACCCTCCACGCTGCTCTTGATGCCTCAGAGCATGCGCTACCAATCGATCCCTTCTTCTAGTCAAGTTGTGCCACAAATTCCTCTTCTCCCCAATTCTATTCAGTACCTCCTCATTAATTACATGATGTTCCCTTCTAGTCTACAACATTCTTCTGTAGCACCACATTTCAAAAGCTTCATTTCTCTTCTTGTCTACACTATTTATTGTCCATGTTTCACTTCCATACATAGCTACGCCCCATACAAATACTTTCAGAGAAGACTTCCTGACACATCTATACTCGGTTTTAACAAATTTCTCATCTTCTGAAACGCTTTCCTCGCCATTTTATATCCTCTCTGCTTCGACCATCATCAATTCTTTTGCTCCCCAAATAGTAAAACTCATCTAGTACTTTAAGTCTTTCATTCTCTAATCTAATTCCCTCAGCATCACCTGATTCAATTCCACTACATTGCGATATCATAGTTTTGCTTTTGTTGATGTTCATCTTATGTCCTGCTTTCAAGACACTGTCCATTCCGTTCAACTGCTCTTCCAGGTCCTTTGCCGTCTCTGACAGAATACTATGTCAACGGCAAACCTCAAAGTTTGTATTTCTTGTCCACGGATTTTAATTCCTACTCCGAATTGTTCTTTTGTTTCCTTTACTGCTTGCAATATACAGATTGAATAACATCGGGGATAGGCTACAAGCCTGTCTCACTCCCGTCCCCACAACTGCTTCCCTTTCATGCCCCTCGACTCTAATAACTGCCATCTGCTTTCTGTACAAACTGTAAATATCCTTTCGGTCCCTGTATTTGACCCCTGTCACCTGCAGAATTTGAAAGAGTGTATTCCAGTCAACATTGTCAATAGCTTTCTCTAAGTCCATGTCACCCGTTTTCGGTTTTTGAGAAATGCTTTTCTTTTATTTGGAAGCAGTATCTTATATATTCTCGATTTCGTCCATCATCAGTTATCTTGCTGTCCAGCTGCAATACTTCTCTCCTGATTTTAGCATCTGATTTTGTAAACTAATTTGCTCAGCAGCGCCTGATTATTCCGTTTTGACAAGTGTAATGCCCACTTTACTCTTCGTCCTCAAGTACGACTCTGCTCTTTCTCAACTTATATCTTCTCCAACAGTTTCAGCTGAAAGTTAACAGTGATATACATTGGAACAGACAGCTTAACTGATGAAGAAATGGCTAAAATGCGCCTAGGTTATGGGTACACTGAATGAAATTGAAGAGCGGTGCAACTACTCTGTTCTCACTTATTCCAGCAGCGACGACAACCACATCACACGCCTTTTCCGTTTCTACGTAGGTTTCTACGAGGAAGCAGGGCCGGCCAGAGTGACCGAGCGGTTCTGGGCACTATAGTCTGGAACCGCGGGACCGCTACGGTCGCAGGTTCGAATCCTGCCTCGGGCATGGATGTGTGTGATGTCCTTAGGTTAGTTAGGTTTAAGTGGTTCTAAGTTCTAGGGGACTGATGACCTCAGAAGTTAAATCCCATAGTGCTCAGAGCCATTTGAACCATTTGAGGAACCAAGTCGCTCGGAGTTAGAATGGAAGATACTGATCGTGCAAGAGATGCCAGAACACAATATCTGAGAGCAAAGTGTTACACGGCATTGTGCGCAATAATGGATCCATTCATTAGTGTGTTGCATTATCTCTGACAGCAGACCGAACAACTGTTTTGAGAATCTTACATAAATGACAATGTGAACCGTATAATCCACAAAAGAGTGTACTCATTGTAGCCAGCACACTTCCCATATAGAGCGGACTTTACAAACTGATTCCTACTCCGGCTGGTTCCCCGAATATGTCTACATCTATATACATATATACCCCTCAGACCACTGTATGGTGCGTGGAGGAGGGAACCCTATGCCACTACTCGTCATTTCCTTTCCTGTTCCATTCGCAGATAGTGCGAGGGAAAAGCGACTGAGTGTATGCCTCCGTAAGAGTCCTAATCTCCCGTATCTTCGTGTTGCTTACACAAAATGTATGTTGGCGGCAGTAGGATCGTTCTGCAGTCAGCTTCAAATGCCTGTTCTCTAAATTTTCTCAGCAATGTTCCTCGGAAAGAATGTCACCTTTCCTCCAGGAATTCCCGTTTGAGTTCCCGAAGCTTCTCCGTAACACTTGCATGTTTCTCGAGCCTGTCGGTTATAAATCTAGCAGCCCGCGTCTAAATTGCTTCGGTCTCGTCCTTTAATCCGACCTGGTGCAGATCCCAAACACTCAAGCAGTTCTCAAGAATTGGTCGCACTAGCATCCTATGTACGGTCTCCTTTACAGGTGAACCACACGTCCCTAAAAGTCTCCTAATAAATCGATGACGATCATTCACCTTTCCTACCACAACCTTCACACGCTCGTTCCATTTTACATCGCTTTGCAACGTTACGGCCAGATATTTAAACGACGTGACTGTGTTAAATATGACACTACTAACGCTGTTTCTGGACTTTGCGAGTTTATTTTTCCTACTCATTAGCTTTAGCTTACATTTTTCTACATTTAGAGCCAGTTGCCACTCCGCGCATCAACTAGAAACTTTGTCTACGTCGTTGTGTATTATCCTTCACTCATGTTCGACACCTTCTCGTACAGCACAAAATCATCAGCAAACAATCGCAGATCTCTCCTCGCTCTGTCCGCCAGGTCATTCATGTGTGTAGAAAATAATATCGGTCCTATCACGCTTCCCTCGGGCACTCCAGACGATATACCCTTGTGTCAGATGAACACTCGCCATCGAGAGCAACATAATGGGTTCTATTGCTTAAGAAGTCTTCGAGCCACTCACAAATCTGGGAAGCTATTCCATATGCTCGTATCTTCGTAAACAGTCTGCCTTGAGATAATATGTGAAATGCTTTTTGGAAAATGGAATCTGCCTGTTGTCCATTATCCATAGTACGCAGTGTATCCAATAATTAAATGGCAAGCTGAGTTTCACAGGAGTGATGCTTTCTTTTGTAAGACCGTGTTGATTCTTGGACATAAGCTTTTCGTTCTCTAGGAAATTAATTGTATTCGAACTCAGAATACGTTCTAGAATTCTGCAGCAAACCGATATTCAACTTATTGATTCGTAATTTTTCGGGTCAGCTCCTTTACCCTTCTTATACACAGGAGTCACTTGTGCTTTTTTCCAGTCGCTTAGGACTCTCTGCAGGGAGAGAGATCCGCGACAAATGCAAGTTGCGTAGGGGACCACTGCCTTACGGTACTCTTTGTCCTCAGCGTAGGGCTCCCAGAGAAGTTTTCAGTTTACGATGCAGAAATGTTCACCATACTGAGGGCGCGAGGGCGAATGAGACGACACCGTGGCTAGAAATTCCTCATCTGCTCTGATTCCTGAAGCGCCCTTCTTGTTATTTGGCCGATGTGTCCAGGCTCAGAGGACGATGCAAGATGTCAGAGAAGCTCTTTCTCTCTTGCCTTTGCAAAGGAAGAAAATAATTTTCTGCCCGGTTCCGAGGCACATAAGTATTCGGGGAATTTAAGTTTCTGATGCTGACAATGAGGCTTGCTGACCTCTCTCTCCTGCTCGCCGTTCAGTCCCCCGACAGTCAACCACCACACACATGGTCCGCAAGACAGCGTATTGACAGAACGCTGGAAGTGAGAAGGAATAAGCTGCATAAGGTGAAAGCTATAGTGTGACTGTGGCGTACATGCTTCCGACCACGACGAGCTGAGGAAGCAGTCTGTATCAGGCTCACAAGGAGAGGACGCCTACTCGTCATCGCCGAATTCGTCCAAATTTACGCTACATGTAGGGCGTGGTGAGACAAGAAAGTACCCCAAGTGGAAACTCCAGATGGCCAAGCGTTTAGGAAATAAAAGGAATTTTGAAATGGATCTAGCACCATCTGCACCTTATCAACTGCCCCTGCGAGTGTGTGTTTAGAAAGCGGTGTTTGGTTCAGCGGTAAGAGATCAGATTTCGTATTAAAAGGATCGCAGGTTCGACTGCGCCCGGTGGCTAATATTTTTGTGCTCCTTGGCAATGCGTACGCTACTGTCATCACAAATAACCGCAACATCATATAGGTTATTTTATTTATTTATGTAACTACAATTTATGTAAGTACATAGGATGGATTGCGTGACTGCAAACATTTAAAATGGGATTGTAATTAACACATACACGGGAACGTCGTGTATGTATACCAACGTTCCCACGTACACGTTAACTACAATCTCTTTTTAAATGTTTGCAGTCCCGCGTTTCATCCTATGCCTATATTTCTTGTAATTATATAAATTAATATAAAAACCAATATGATGTTGTGACCATTCGTGATGTCAGTAGTGTACGCATTGCCAAGGAGCACAAAAATATTTGCCACTTGGTGGAGATGAACCTGCGACCCTTTCAATGCGTAATTTGATCTATTACTTCTGAGCGAAACACTGCTTCCTGAACACAGTCTCACAGGAACAATTGATAAGGTGAACATGGTGCTAGATCCGTATCAAAATTCCTTTTATTTCCTAAACGCTTGGCTCTCTGGAGTTCCGACTTGGGGCACTTTCTTGTCTCACCACGCCCTGCATATACCACAAATTTGGACGAATTCGGCGATGACGATTAGGCGTACCCTCCTTGTCAGATTGAGACACTGCCCATTAGCACACGGTTTTCTCCTACGGCAGGAGAACCCACCAGGTTGTCTAACATGTGTAACACGTCTGTTTGACGACCTGAGGGCAGACCTTGCTCTGTACTTTAAATGTCAATGAGACGAGTTAAGTTGTCTAATAACTTTATATGGACATCCTTATTCGCATTGTCAGACAAGAGACTGAATTTCTAACGCACCCGCTGACTTGGCTGCCGTTCTTTACAGACAATTTCATAATTTCTTCTTGGGAACTTAGGTTTTCGCCAGGCAGATAACGTTGATCTTTCACCCAGGTCTTTGATTGTATTAGACTTAATTGGAAGATTTCCTGTTGTATAATCTAGTTTTTCTGGTACAGTCAACGAATCACGTTTTAGGCTCAGACGAAAAGTATGACTAACAAAACCATTGATCGTTGTAGAACCAAAAAGCCTTTCTTGTGTTACGAAAACAGTATGTGACCTTCCTTGGTCTACCAATACATTGAGTTTCTTCAGAAATTCTTATTGTCTTGTAGGACGACATCCAAAAGACTTTAACTCCAGTATTTCAAGCGGCAACCTCTCTAACGAGAAATATACGTGGTTTCGAACTTGTAAAAATTACCTCTGTGACGTCATACACAGTACACAGACCGTCCCTTTCGCTTAGCTCCGCCGGCCATTGTGGCCGAGAGGTTCTAGGCGCTTCAGTCTGGAATCGCGCGACCGCTACGGTCGCAGGTTCGAATCCTGCCTCGGGCATGAATGTGTGTGAAGTCCTTAGGTTAGTTAGGTTTAAGTAGTTCTGAGTTCTAGGGGACTGATGACCTCAGATGTTAAGTACCATAGTGCTCAGAGCCATTTGAACCATTTTCCCTTAGATCCCTTTATATAATGCCTAAATCCCGATCACAGAGTAAAAAACTGTTTCCTCTTACTGGAAATTAATGTTCGGTTTTAAGGACTTTCCGAGAATCTGTTAGGTACAACAGAAATCTGCTGAGTGTGTGATTCTCATTCTGAACCGGACAGTTGTATTAGAATAGACGAAGTTCTGTGTATTTCTGAGCCATACATTTGGAGGCAACTCTTGTACTACAAATAATCGGTAAACACTAGTCCCACCCTACAATGCATGGTTAATTACGCTGATAGCAGAGACGACAATGAACAATAATCAGAATAACTGCAGCATATTGTTTTCTTGTGAACGCTAATCGTGACGCTATCTAGGGGTACATGTAGAAGGTATTAAATGGTATACCATATCGTCATTGCTGTTATCTAAACTTTATTTTCAAAGGAACGAGTCATGAAAGATGCGTCTTCGTTTTTCATGAGTCATTGACTGATGACCCTGTAAAAATAACTTTATTTTTTAGAATCCAATAGAATGTACGTTAACATACAGACCGACATCTCTTTAATATCAGTTTATGCGGTTACAAATATAGTATCGGAAGCATTAGCAAACTCAAAATCACCAAATTACAAAGTGATGTCCCTTTCATAATGTAATGTTCTTTTGTGAGCATCAGAGATCTTTCCTATAATATTTCTTGTTTTCTAAGTAGTCACACAGCCATAGTAATCTGGTCCCTTTCAAATGTATCTGTACCGGATTTTTATACTTGATTTGGGGGTCAATGTTGCTTCACGTCCGTGGGTGTAAACCTGATATTTGCCCCACACGTGATCCCTGGGTGGTGCTAAGAAGGCAACAAAACTGGCAGGCAGACAATCTTTCTAGATCTCCTGGCTATACGAGAAGTGCATAACCGTGAGGAAATGACTCGTAAGCACATCAAAAGCCCTTCTCAGGGCCAAGCATCTAGGAAACTTGGAACAAGTATTAAAATATGCCAATTGAACGTTGAGGGCGTTAGTACAACCAAATTCCAAATGCTTCAAAAGTTATTGACTAAGCACAACATTGAAGTGGCTGCCCTACAGGAAACCGCATAGATAACGAAGATCAACTACGCTCCAGAGGAAAAATACCAGGATACGATATCATTGGTGCAACATACCACCATGCGTATGGAGTAGCCACATACGTCAAAAATAAAATAGAGAACGCTCCACTTCTACAAATGACAATATCCACTCTGTAATAATCAAAATAGGTGAACTGGTCATAAGTAACATGTACAACCACCAGGATCCGCATGGCCGGCAGATGTTCTCCAATCACACCGCCATGCGGCGGTCTTCATAGAGGACTTTAACAGCCACCACATGCAATTGCGATACAGAACAACTGATACAAATGGTGAAGCCTTAGCAAACTGGGCAAAAGAAAACAACATCCACCTCATTTTCGATGCTAAAGATCGTGGTTCCTTCAGATCAGTGACTTCGAAACGAGAGTATGACCCAGGCCTATGCTTTGTCACAGCTGATGAGAATCACCAGCTGGTCAACACAAGCCGAAATGTTCTGCCAGATTTCCCTTACAGTCAACACCGTCCAGTCCTAGTAGAAATCGGCACAAGTATTCCATTGATAACCTCGACTCCTCGACCCAGATGTAACCCACAAATAACGGATTGGAAAGCTTACTCTGAAGACCTCGATAAATTCCTGGGATGGACCCGTCCATCTGCTGATAGCTATAAAAGATTTGTGCGAGCGGTCATCAGTACAGCAAAAAAGCACATACCTAGAGGATACCGCAAAGAATTTATTCCAGGTTGGAATGAGAAATGTGAGGAATTGTATAATGACTAACAAAGGAGCGATGACAGAGAAATAGCAGATGAATTCGTACACAGCCCTGATACTGCACGACGACAGAAGTGGATGAAAACTGCTCGGGCTATGGACTTTAAAGTATCCAGCAGAAAAGCATGGTCCCTGCTTAGAAAACTAGGAGGAGACAGCCGTATTACTCGAGAAGAAAACCCCACAACACCTAACAAAATTGCTTTGCACATTGTTAAAACATCTAAAGGGATAAACCACCGAGAGACAACAATAAGCATTAAACGTGAACTTAGAAAGCTAAAAGCAAAAGCCAGCGTTGACATTAAATGTTCATGCGACATCACCTCCGAAGAGATCTCGGCAGCATTAAAGGACACAAAACCAGGTAAAGCCCCTGACTCAGATGACATCCTCCCAGAGCTTATTATCAAGTCTGGCAAATATACCAAAATATGGTAAGCAAAGTTCTTCACATCACTACTGTAGACAGGGAACATACCCCAAGAACTTAAACGTGCCAAGATAATTGCCCTCCTAAAGCAAGGTAAACTGGGAAATCTTCCGCAAAACTACCGGCCCATAGCACTGCTTAGCATGCTGTACAAACTTCTGGAATGAGTACTACTTAACAGGATCGATCAGACAATACTCACGGCCGTCCCAGTAGATCAATCTGGCTTTCGTCCCAACCGAAGCTGTGCAGACCAAGTCCTGGCCCTTTCAACACATATTGAAGCGGGATTGCAAAAGAAATTAAAAACATCTGTGGCCTTCATTTACTTGTCAGCAGCCTATGATACCGTCTGGAGACAAGGCCTGCTCTATAAACTGATGAAAATAATTCCCTGTCAAAAAGTGGCAAGGCTTATTGGTAACATGATTGGTAACAGACGATTCCAGGTCGTCATGGGAAACAAAGTCAGTAGCCAGAAATTCCTTCAAAATGAGTCTGGTCCCTTTAATCTCCCAAAACCAACCAACCTTCAAAATGGGTTACCTCAAGGCTCGGTATTAGCCCTACTGCTTTTCAGCCTATACATTGCTGACATGCCAGAAACAGCTTGTATGAAATTTGGCTATGCTGATGACTGGGCTATTGCAACAAGGCACACCGATTTTGATACAATGGAAGAAACCATGTCATCCGATCTGTCTGCCCTGGCAGCATACTCCCTTAAATTGAGGCTTAGGCCTAACGCCAAAAAGACAGAAGTAACTTGCTTCCACTTCAATAACTGAGAAGCCAACAAAGCTCTGGAAGTATACCATGACGACACGTGCCTCAACCACAACAAGGAGCCAATGTACCTAGGGGTCACTTTAGACAGAACCTTGTCATTTAAATCACACCTTACAAAAGCAGCTGCCAAGGTGAGCCTTGGTCAGGCAATACAACAAGATCGAAGCAAACCCTGAACTACCGGTACACATCGGTATACCTGATCTGAGTACCAAGAGGCTTCCTCCTCTTGCTCTCGACAGCCTCTCTGGGTGTGACATCAATTCTTGGAGAAGAGAATGGCTCCAGAACGCTCCAACAACTTGCCACCTAATGCCTTGTATTACCGAGGCAGTACCTGGGTCTGATCAGCCCCGCAAGATCTGGTCAACTCTGAACCGATTAAGAATTGGGCATGGAAGATATGCTGACTCACTCTTCAAGTGAGGACTGCTGTCTTCGCCAGCATGTGACTGCGGCGCGCCTAAGCAGACCATCCAACACATCAGAGAAGAATGCAGTGCCAGAGCGTTCAGTGGGGACTTTGAAGAATTCCTCGTGGCGTCCCAAAGATCCATCGAATATATACAAGGACTAGATGTTTGTCTGTGAATATATGTAATTTTATGTAATGTAGAATAACGTGATCAAATACTGAAATGTACTTAAATGGCATACGCTACATAAATAAATACGTGATTTGATGAACAGTTATTGTCTGCATTTTATGGATGGTATTTTATGATTCTTCCGATGTGAGTGACGTAATTTAAATTTTTGTATGTTGATACACATTGGCTTTGAATTTGTTTTTTTATTTAATTTTTTTTAATATGAACATTTTTGATTAGGCTCTACTGTGACTTATTAACATTAAATGAAACAACAAGTTTACTGTCACCAGTCACTGTTTATCTACCTCCAAGACGCCTTTCAAGTGTTTAAACATCTATCATCAGGTGAATTTACATTTGTTACTATGGTATCTGTGTGTGAGTGTGTGTGTGTGTGTGTGTGTGTGTGTGTGTGTGTGTGTGTGGTTGTGTTACGTTACGATTTTTGGAGGAACTTAACGGCACTGTCTCTAGTGGTCACAGATTCCTTTCACTGTCGCAACACATCACATTTTATTTTAACCATCCTCGTCTCTTCTCATTCCATGCAAGGGCACCGATGTCCTCGCCTTTTAGCGTACTAAACCACTAACCATTAATACTAGCTAACTAGCGATGCGCAGAAAGCCACATTTTTCTTATTTCCGTCTTGTTCACGGATGGCGCCATGTTTACAAGTGAAGAATGTTCAACAAGACGAATTGCCTTGAGTGGGTAACGAAAACTGAAACATGGTAATGGGTCGGTCGTATCGACATCTGCATCTACATATCTACATACATACTCCGCTAGCCACCAAGCGGTGTGAGGTGGAGGGCACTATTCGCGCCAAAGCCATATTCCTACACCCCCACCCTCCGCTTTTCCACTCGCGGATCGCGCGAGGGAAAAACGACTGTCTGAACGTCTCAGTACGAGCACTAATTTTCCTTATCTTTGAATGGTGATCATTGCGCGATATGAAAGTTGGTGGTAATAATATATGCTCTATATCCTCGGCGAAGATCGGATTTTTGAATTTAGTGAGCAGCCCCTTCCGTTTAGCGCGTCGTCTATCTGCAAGTGTGTCCCACTTCAAACTTTCAGTGGGATTTGTAACGCTCTCGCGATGGCTAATGTACCAGTCACGAATCTTGCCGCCCTTCTTTGGAGCTTCCCAACCTCTTGAATCAGATCCAGCTGGTAAGGGTCCCATACAGACGAACAATACTCTAAGGATGGACGAACTAAAGTATTTTAAGCAACTTCCTTTGTTGAAGGACTGCATCGCTTCAGGATTCTACCAATAAACCGCAATCTAGAGTGCGCCTTGCCCGTTACTTGTGTAATCTGATCGTTCCATCTGAGATCATTTCGAATAGTCACACTCAGATACTTGACGGATGTTACCGCTTCCAAAGACAGGGCATTTATTTTGTACTCTTACATTAATGGGGATTTTCGCTTTGTTACACGCAGTAGGTTACACTTACTAATATTGAGTGATAACTGCCAGTCATTACACGACGCATTCATTTTCTGCAAATCCTCATTGACTTGTTCACAACTTTCTTGTGATACTACTTTCCTGTAGACTACAGCACTATCAGCAAACAGTCTAGGGCCGCTGTCAATACCATGAACCAGATCGTTTATGTAAATCGTAAAAAGCAGCGGATCTCTTACGCTGCCCTGGGGCACACCAGAAGTTACGCTCCCCGGTCAGGACGACCTACTGCTCCCTGTCTGTTAGAAAACTTTCTATCCAACCGCATATGTCATCGGATAGACACTTTTTGTAGCAAGCGACGGTGCGGAACTAAGTCGGACGCCTTTAGAAAGTCGAGAAATATGGCATCAATCTGGGAGTCGGTATCTAGAGCCTGTTGTATATCATGCACAAAGAGCGCCAGCTGTGTCTCGCATGACCGCTGTTTGCTAAAACCGTGCTGGTTTCTGCAGATGAGCTTCTCCGAGTCTATAAAGGTGATTATGTCTGAACACAAAATACACTCCTGGAAATGGAAAAAAGAACACATTGACACCGGTGTGTCAGACCCACCATACTTGCTCCGGACACTGCGAGAGGGCTGTACAAGCAATGATCACACGCACGGCACAGCGGACACACCAGGAACCGCGGTGTTGGCCGTCGAATGGCGCTAGCTGCGCAGCATTTGTGCATCGCCACCGTCAGTGTCAGCCAGTTTGCCGTGGCATACGGAGCTCCATCGCAGTCTTTAACAATGGTAGCATGCCGCGACAGCGTGGACGTGAACCATATGTGCAGTTGACGGACTTTGAGCGAGGGCGTATAGTGGGCATGCGGGAGGCCGGGTGGACGTACCGCCGAATTGCTCAATACGTGGGGCGTGAGGTCTCCACAGTACATCGATGTTGTCGCCAGTGATCGGCGGAAGGTGCACGTGCCCGTCGACCTGGGACCGGACCGCAGCGACGCACGGATGCACGCCAAGACCGTAGGATCCTACGCAGTGCCGTAGGGGACCGCACCGCCACTTCCCAGCAAATTAGGGACACTGTTGCTCCTGGGGTATCGGCGAGGACCATTCGCAACCGTCTCCATGAAGCTGGGCTACGCTCCCGCACACCGTTAGGCCGTCTTCCGCTCACGCCCCAACATCGTGCAGCCCGCCTCCAGTGGTGTCGCGACAGGCGTGAATGGAGGGACGAATGGAGACGTGTCGTCTTCAGCGATGAGAGTCGCTTCTGCCTTGGTGCCAATGATGGTCGTATGCGTGTTTGGCGCCGTGCAGGTGAGCACCACAATCAGGACTGCATACGACCGAGGCACACAGGGCCAACACCCGGCATCATGGTGTGGGGAGCGATCTCCTACACTGGCCGTACACCACTGGTGATCGTCGAGGGGACACTGAATAGTGCACGGTACATCCAAACCGTCATCGAACCCATCGTTCTACCATTCCTAGACCGGCAAGGGAACTTGCTGTTCCAACAGGACAATGCACGTCCGCATGTATCCCGTGCCACCCAAAGTGCTTTAGAAGGTGTAAGTCAACTACCCTGGCCAGCAAGATCTCCGGATCTGTCCCCCATTGAGCATGTTTGGGACTGGATGAAGCGTCGTCTCACGCGGTCTGCACGTCCAGCACGAACGCTGGTCCAACTGAGGCGCCAGGTGGAAATGGCATGGCAAGCCGTTCCACAGGACTACATCCAGCATCTCTACGATCGTCTCCATGGGAGAATAGCAGCCTGCATTGCTGCGAAAGGTGGATATACACTGTACTAGTGCCGACATTGTGCATGCTCTGTTGCCTGTGTCTATGTGCCTGTGGTTCTGTCAGTGTGATCATGTGATGTATCTGACCCCAGGAATGTGTCAATAAAGTTTCCCCTTCCTGGGACAATGAATTCACGGTGTTCTTATTTCAATTTCCAGGAGTGTATGTTTTCCATGATTCTACAACAAATCGAGGTCAGTGAAATTGGCCGGTAATTATGTGCATCCGAATTTCAACTTTTTTTTATAGATTGCTATGACCTGGGCCTTCTTCCAGTCCCATGGAACTTTCCACTGTTCCAAAGGAAAAGGCAGATATATTTTTAAATACGAAAATATACCAGACTGTTACTGTTCCAGTTATTGGTCAGAAGAAGAAACTAGAACTAAAAATATAGATTTAAATTACAAGATTAAAGTTAAAGCTGATAAATTAAAACAACACCAAATCAGTACATGAAAAGGCTTGCATTTATTATCTAAATATTCATATGTTTTAATTGTTACGAAATTTTCTGGAATAACTATATTATCCTGTTTAAAAAATCTGACATTAATGGTGGATAGCAACTAAACTTGCTATATACTTACAAATATTATAATTTCTAAAAATATAACATGGAGAAATTAAATTTCCATCTTCTGCACAATAAATATGGAAAACATTATATTCTAAATAACTAAGCAGTACTAGAAACAATTCCTTTTCTATAATTTCCTTTGTTATGTAGAGGCATACATTTATTTACTGAGGCTCAATATCTTTAGGAATAATTACTTTTTCAATTTATTTTGCTTAAAAATATTTTAGCATTTTTATATGGTGTTCCAGAGTGTAAAAATTTACTCCCTGCTAACATTAATAATAATAAATGGAATTTAGTAAAAGTACTTAAAAATTAATATTCCTTTATTTCTCTTTAAAACTGATGCGCATATGCTCGAGAAGAATAAGAATTTAACCCAATAACAGATTGCTTAGAATTTATATAAATATAAAAAAATTGTCCTATTTGGATTATTTAAAAGTCAATGAAAAGTCAACAATATTTATTAATGGAAAACAATATTGATTACAAATAAAATTTTAGCTTTTTGGTAGGGAATTGTTGATGGGAAAAATTTTAGTGCCTCAATAAATTACATGAAATATGGAAGTCAGGTCCCTGCCTTAAGGGGACATGCCTGTGAAAATGACCAAACATTTGAAAAGAATTTTCTTGGTTATAGGAAAGAGCATTTCATGTTGATTTCAAAAATGTATAGTATATGGGCATTATCATTTTCCGTTCATTCTACAACTGAGGTTGAACGTAATGTTGAAGTGTGTCACAATACGTGATGCATTATTATGTTCTTCCCTTTTTTCCATCGTTAGTTATGGATCGTTAGCACAGAAGGCACTGACTCCCAGAAACAAAGTACAGGCATGTCTAGAAGGCTATGGTTCGAATGTAACCAAAGATCTGAGAATATATGTTTTTGGAATTTCATATGCATGTGGTTTTGTAGTTATTGTGTGTAGTTTTCTTTTCGTGTGTGTGTTTCCTGTGCTACAAATGCCGAGAGTAAAGAAATTTAGCCCCAAACGAAAGTTTCGCGGCAACCAGTTCAAAACACAACCCAATAATACACAACAGTTGCTTCAAAAGTTGCCTGTGAGAACTGTGTCTACAGGCAGTGCTTCTAGACGTAACTTTCACTTTCTGAATGTAATAAGAACAAGCCTAGTAGTATTGTGAGCAGCAATAACGACGTAAATGTTATTGTGAACCTAAATATGCTGTCAAGACTTTTGAAGAGTGCTGTGAAATGAAAGTACTGCAATTTTGAAGATAGTATTGACGTTTCTGAGGACATTTCAGTAAGGAAGGGTCTTTCAAGTCGGTTAGTGATTGTCTGTAACTCGTGTAAGATGTACAGTGATACTATGACATCGCCAGTAATTGATAGTCGACATTACAGTGTAAATATTCAGCTTGCTTATACAATGGCCGGCCGCGGTGGCCGAGCGGTTCTAGGTTCTTCAGTCCGGAACCACGCAACTGCTACGGTCACAGGTTCGAATCCTGCCTCGGACATGGATGTGTGTGATGTCCTTAGGTTAGTTAGATTCAAGTAGCTCTAAGTTACAGGGGACTCATGACCTCAGATGTTCCATAGTGCTCAGAGCCATTTGAGTTTATGCAATGCGATGTATTGGAAGAGGAAGGAGAGCTGCCCATACTTTTTGTGCAGCTATGGATTTGCCTCCACCTCCACTGAGGTTTGACAGATACAATAAATTAATATATAATGCTTTATGTGGTGTAAATGGACATTCAATGAAAATAGCAGCAGAAGAAGCAGTAGCCTTTTCTGAGAACACAGACATTGTAACAGTATTTGATGGATCTTGGCAGAAGAGAGGTCATACTTCTCTGAATGGGGTTGTAAATGCCACATTTATTGAAACTGGCAAGATACTAGATTATGAAGGTCTAACAAAGCACTGCCAGCGTTGTTCAAGTAAATTTATTGGCACCCATGTTTGTGTAAACAACTTTGATGGCCCAAGTGGAAACATGGAAACAAAAAGAGTTATAAACATTTTTAGAAGATCAGAGGTCAGTCGTGGTGTAAGGTATGTAGGCTACCTTGGGGATGGAGGCTGTAAAGGACACACTACTATTGTTAATGACAGACCATATGGGGACATCTGATAGAAAAGCTAGAATGTGTTGAGCATGTACAAAGAAAGAATGGGAGCTCGGCTGAGAAAATTATGTAAAGACTTCAGAGGAAAAAAACTGTCAGACGGAAAACACATAGGTAGTCCACGTAGTCTTACAAAAAGTGAAACTGATTCTTTGACTCAGTATTATGGACTGGCAATAAGAAGAAATGTAGGAGATTTGGGGAACATGAGACGAGCTGTTTGGGCAACATGGTTTCACAGAGTGTCAACAGATGAAACCTAACAGCATGATTTTGTGTCCAAAAGGGGAAGATTCGTGGCGCAAGAACATGTTAAGCAATGCTACAGGCATAAGACATACCCACAAGCATTACTTACCACTTGCTTTAATGCAGGCAATTATGCCCATATATAGGGATCTGGCAAATAAAAATCTACTTAGGAAATGTATGCGTGGTCTCTCTCAGAATGCAAATGAAAGCTTCAACAGCTGTATATGGGGGAGAATACCAAAAACTGTATTTGTTGTGCTGAGAGTGCTGAAGATTGGTGTAATGAATGCAATAATAACATTCAATGGTGGTGCAATTTCAAGGGTCAATGTTATGAAGAAATTGAACACCCAGATTGGAAGGAATACGGCTTCAGCTCTAACTGCTATTGACAAGCAGTGGGTAACCGAAGACGAGACAGCTGCAGAATCTGCTAGCTAGGAGCCAAGGATAAGGATAAGAATGAAGAGAAAGACTATGGAGAATAAGAAGACAGGAGGATAACCGAAGTATGCAGCTGGAATGTTCTAAACGAGCATACTGGTAAGTTAATAAATCTGTAACTCTTCATTTGCAATTACCGAAAACTTGAATTTTCATCATTCAGGTACACTTTTCCCCTAAATGACTGATGTTAAACTCACAAAAATTGGTACGGATATTTAGAATGACCTTCTCCACCTCCATCGCCTACTATTTCCTGAAAAATTTATAACATGATGATGACAGTGATATTTGAGCTGTATTTTTAAATACCGTATTTTTGTTGTAATAAAATAAATTACTTGTGTTTTTACACATCAGCATCAGGGAAGGAAATTGGCGCCATAAAACACTTATGTGAATGTAGTCTGTTCTCTGACTCTTTTTCCAAGCTGTGCAGTCAGTGTTTCCAAAGAAAATGGTACCGCAGTGAAATAGCGTTCCGTTTTTTATACTATTATATATATTGTTGTCAGTACCAAAATATAATAAATATCTCAATGATTTTTTGGGAAATGCTTTGACTAATGACTGTAATTGTGTGTAAGAATTTTGAGCTCTCTCTCATTGCCCTATGAGGGTGATGATAATGCTGAAAGTGGAGCCCGCTCAGGGGCGTGTCCCCTTAAACTGAAGACCTAGTTTAAGTTACGGCCAGTGCCCATTAGCATAGCCATAGTTCACCATAATGACCTACTGACGTTGTTATAAGCAACGCCTAGCTCGTTAAGGTTAACTAATTGTGAGCGCTCTAGTTTAAATAGCTTGGGAGTAGTTAGAGCGGTCGCTAGTATGTCTACTAATATCTGGTAGCTTTCGGTACCAAGTGGGTACATGGAGCTGTGCTAACTATATCACTACTTGACGGTGAATTCTCGTTCCTTACCAGTTGTTCTTGTTTTCATGTTTGGTATTTATTGAGGCTCCTGCCGGTACGGGTCCTCATTTGTCGCAAATCGCTCCAGATACGTCGGGCGTTTAAAACTGGCCCCGCATTTGGGGAACTGAACTGGGCAACCTCAGAGGTGCTCCCGGTTCAAATGAATCTAGCACACTCAGTACTTATAATAAAGAGAGGAAACCAACACCATCCGATTAAAAGATCAGTGGTGATCATCTATAGTGTGTGACGTGGTGTTAGTATTTGGGGGTAGCATTAAGAGGCAAGTTGAAATTATGTTACACATTGCCAATGGCAGACAGATTTATTGGAAGGATTTTGAGACAGAGTTGCCCATCTGTGTAGGAATTGAAATTCTTGAATTCAGAGTCCTCATCACGTAAGCAGGACAACAGAGATCGAAAGAATTCAGAGATGACAGATGCACTACTAGGATTGTAACGTGGCGGTGCAGTGCATATCAAAGTATACGGGATTTGTTCAGGTGTTCCGGAAACTGGAATTCTTGAAAGAAGGGCGACGTCATTTTCACGAAACTGTGTTTGGTAAATTTAAAGAATCTGCAATGGATGGTGACTGTGTGATCATTCTGTTTCCAACATCATACACTGTCGGGTCACATTAATCTGACCACCACCTACACCAGGTGCAGTAACCACTCACAGACGGCAAGTGGCAGCACTAGCAGTGGAGGGTATACAAAGCGTGTCGGGTACGCGAGAAACAGTGCAGTCGTTGTAGTAATGCGAAAAGGGAGCGATTTATCTGACCTCCATAAAGGCATGATCATTCGTTTTCAGACCAACGGCGGAAGCATTTCCGAAACAGCTACACTATTGGCCATTAAAATTGCTACACCAAGAAGATATGCAGATGATAAACGGGTATTCATTGGACAAATATATTATACTAGAACTGACATGTAATTACTTTTCACGCAATTTGGGTGCACACATCCTGAGAAATCAGCACCCAGAACAACCACCTCTGGCCGTAATAACGGCCTTGATACGCCTGGGCATTGAGTCAAACAGAGCTTGGATGGCGTGTACAGGTACAGCTGCCCATGCAGCTTCAACACGATACCACAGTTCTGCAAGAGTAGTGACTGGCGTATTGTGACGAGACAGTTGCTCGGCCACCATTGTCCAGACGGTGAGAGATCTGGACAATGTGCTAGCCAGGGCAGCAGTCGAACATTTTCTGCATCCAGAAAGGCCCCTACAGGACCTGCAATATGCGGTAGTGCATTATCCTGCGGAAATGTAGGGTTTCGCAGCGATCGAATGAAGGGTAGAGCCACGGGTCGTAACACATCTGAAATGTAACGTCCACTGTTCAAAGTGCCGTCACTGCGAACAATAGGTGACCGAGAAGTGTAACCAATGGCACCCCATACCATCACGCCGGGTGATACGCCAGTAGGCGATGACGAATAAACGCTTCCAATGTGTGTTCACTCCGATGTCGCCAAACACGGATGCGACCAACAGGATGCTGTAAACAGAACCTGGATTCATCCGAAAAAAAGACGTTGTGCCATTCGTGCACCCAGGTTCATCGTTGAGTACACCATCGCAGGTGCTCCTGTCTGTGATGCAGCGTCAAGGGTAACCGCAGCCATGGTCTCCGAGCTAATAGTCCATGCTGCTGCAAACGTCATCAAACTGTTAGTGCAGATTGTTGTTGTCTTGCAAACGTCCCCATCTGTTGACTCAGGGATCGAGACGTGGCTGCGCGATCCGTTACAGCCATGCGGATAGGACTGCTAGTGATACGAGGCCGTTGGGATTTAGCACGGCGTTCCGTATTACCCTCCTGAACCCACGGATTCCATATTCTGCTAACAAGTCATTGTAATCCGACCAACGCGAGCAGCAATGTCGCGATACGATAAACCGCAATCGCGATAGGCTACAATCCGACCTTCATCAAATTCGGAAACGTGGTGGTACGCATTTCTCCTCCTTACACGAGGCATTACAACAACGTTTCACCAGACAACGCCGGCCAACTGCTGTTCGTGTATGAGAAATCTGTTGGAAACTTTCTTCATGTCAGCACGTTGTAGGTGTCGCCACCGGCGCCAACCTTGTGTGAATGCTCTGAAAAACTAATCATTTGCATATGAGAGCATCCTCTTCCTGTCGGTTAAATTTCGCGTCTGTAGCAGGTCATCTTGGTGGTGTAGCAAATTTTAATGGCCAGTAGTGTATGTTTGTAAAGCTCTCGCTTGCCGCCGTGGTTAACGTACGCCGTGGATGACAGAATAGAGCAGAATAGCATTATCCAAAACCGGCACCGAGGCAGCTATGGTGAACCACGGGCCAAAGGTGACAGGGTTGAGCAATGGGTGCAGAGATGTGTACGGGCAAACAGAATTGTAACTGTCGATCAACTGACTGCCCGTATGAACCCAGGGGCTGCCTACAGTGTCTCTTCGATGACCAACGATCATACGCCAAACTTTGCTGCATATGAACTTCCACAGCAGGCACCTGATCCACGTACCTTTGCTGACATCTGCTCATTGGCGACGAAGGCTGGAATTTGCACACCAGTACCACAAGTGGATTTGGATTTGTATGGAGTGTAGCCATGTGTGGAGGTGAAACGTGTACGATAAATAGTTTGGACAAGAAGAGTAGAAGCTTTCGAAATGTGGTGCTACACAAGAATGCTGAAGATTAGATGGGTAGATGAGGAGGTATTCAATAGAATTGGGGAGAAGAGGAGTCTGTGGCACAACTTGACAAGAAGAAGGGACCGGTTGGTAGGACATGTTCTGAGGCATCAAGGGATCACAAATTTAGCATTGGAGGGCAGCTTGGAGGGTAAAAATCGTAGAGGGAGACCAAGAGATGAATACACTAAGCAGATTCAGAAGGATGTAGGTTGCAGAAGGTACTGGGAGATGAAGAAGCTTGCACAGGATAGGGTAGAATGGAGAGCTGCATCAAACCAGTCTCAGGACTGAAGACCACAACAACAACAACAACAACAACTGGACGTCCACTGAACGGCGACAAGTGGCCTTTTCACAAGAGTCACTTTTTATCCTGCATCAGGCAGATCGAGGTTTTCATGCGCGGCGAGAAACGCCTGAAAGCAGACACCCTGCAGCCACCGCAGGAAGAGTCGAGGCCGGAGGGCTCTGCCTGGTTGATCTCGTCATTTTGTGAGGCACAATGAATGAACACAAGAAAGCATCTATCTTTGGGGACCATGTCCACCCCCGCACACTGTTTTCCCTCGGCGCGATGACATCTAGCATCAGTACAATGTAGCGTGTCACACGGCTCGCAATGTACGTGCGTGGTTTGAAGAACACTACGAAGAGTTTCCGTTCTCACGTCACTACCAAACTCTCTGTATTTAAGCCCTACCGAGAATCTATGGGACCAACTCGATCGGGCTGTTCGTGCCACGGCTCCTCGTCCGAGAAACTCAGCGCAACTGGCCACTACACTGGAATCAGCGCGGCTCCACATCCTTGTCGGTACCATCCAGAATCTCGCTGACCCTCATCCTGCGCGTCTCACAGCGGTCCACGTTGGCTATTCCGGCTTTTGTTAAGCGGTTCTATTAATGTGACTGGAAGGTGCAAACATCGCGTAGGTATCACGAAAATAAGATAAGAGAGGCTAATGCCCGTACAGAGGCACACAGAGAATTTCTCCTTCGCTCAGTGAGCGAGTAAAATTCGAGGTGCATTCAAGCTCTAAGGCCTCCGATTTTGTTTCTCCGGACTGGAAAGAGATAGAAACATGCGCATTGTTTTAAAATGAGGCCGCGTTCATTGTCATTACGTCCCAGAGATGGCAGCACCGTACGGCAGATGGAATTTTACCACCAGCTGCGAGAATGAGAACTGTTTTAAATACTTACAATGGTCACGTTTTCCTTACTTGAACAGCGTGCAATAATTCGTTTTCTGAAACCAATTGAAATTCATCGACAGTTGAAGGAGACATGTGGTGATGGAGTTATGGATCTGTCGAAAGTGCTTTCGTGGGTGCGACAGTTTAATGAAGGCAGAACATCGTGTGACGACAAACCAAAACATCGGGCTCACACAAGCCAGTCTGACGACATGATCGAGAAAGTGGAGAGAATTGTTTTGGGGGATCTCCGAATGACTGTTGAACAGATCGCCTCCAGAGTTGGCATTTCTGTGGGTTCTGTGCACACAATCCTACATGACGACCTGAAAATGCGAAAAGTGTCATCCAGGAGGGTGCCACGAATGCTGACAGACGACCACATGGCTGCCCATGTGGCATGTTGCCAAGCAATGTTGACGCGCAACCACAGCATGAATGGGACTTTCTTTTCGTCGGTTGTGACAATGGATGAGACGTGGATGCCATTTTTCAATCCAGAAACAAAGCGCCAGTCAGCTCAATGGAAGCACACAGATTCACCGCTACCAAAAAAATTTCGGGTAACCGCCAGTGCTGAAAAAATGATGGTGTCCATGTTCTGATATTGCGTTCCAAATGGCACTACGGTAACAGGTGCATCCTACGAAAATGTTTTCAAGAACAAATTCCCTCCTGCACTGCAACAAAAACGTCCGGGAAGGGCTGCACGTGTGCTGTTTCACCAAGACAACGCACCCGCACATCGAGCTAACGTTACGCAACAGTTTCTTCGTGATAACAACTTTGAAGTGATTCCTCATGCTCCCTACTCACCTGACCTGGCTCCTAGTGACTTTTGGCTTTTTCCAACAATGAAAGACACTCTCCGTGGCCGCACATTCACCAGCCGTGCTGCTATTGCCTCAGCGATTTTCCAGTGGTCAAAACAGACTCCTAAAGAACCCTTTGCCACTGCCATGGAATCATGGCGTCAGCGTTGTGAAAAATATGTACGTCTGCAGGGCAATTACGTCGAGAAGTAACGCCAGTTTCATCGATTTCGGGTGAGTAGTTAATTAGAAAAAAATTCGGAGGCCTTAGAACTTGAATTCACCTCGTAGCACGCGGATTCGCTAATGTTGGTGGATGTCCAGCTGTGTGCAGAGTAAACAGTGTAAGGTGGCTATAATTTTGCACCTTACAAGCACTCATCTACATACTCTGCCATGATTTACAACCGGAATTAGGTATAATTTGATAGGTTGTACATCGTATATATGAATATTTAAATAAGGCATCTTATAAATGATTGTTAACGCTTATGTATCAAAGGTGACGGAGTGTCTTTAATATCAAAATGGCGTAATGAATGATTGCCTATGCTAGTAGACATTGGAATGCCAGTGGAAATGAAACGGCAGACGTAACTCAAGCCCTAGGGGGAAAAGCCTGCACAGGTGTGTTGGTCCTGCTTCACACAGGACACGCCAAGAAGGACGGTCTGGACACCAGAGCCTGGAAGCACAATACAGTGGCGGCCGGCCAGTGTTGTTGTAGTGTGGGCCGGAAGGACAACCAGATAATACTTCGGAAACTCTGAAAATCTTGGATGCAGCAGACAGGAACGAGGAAGCGGTACCTCGGAAATCGCAGCCTGGGTTATTTCCAAGGATTTTTACTCTGAGAAGCGTACCATTGTATAAGTATTTCCTCGAAAGCTTTCCGCGCTGGACGACAAAAGACTAAAATATGGTTGTTCGGCTTTCGGAAGATCTGCAGAGAGGGAAAATATTCCTTGGTTTCAAGAATATGATTCGCCTTCTGAGTTACGAGAGAAGGGAGCCGAGCTTTGCTGGAAAGCCAGCGGTGGAGACAAGAGGTCTTCCAATTTGAGCGCCCGAGTTTGATGGTCGCTCAGTATCAGCTTTTATTGGTACCGGCCGTCTTACTGTCTTTCCTCTCAGGAGATTCCATAGTTAGAACGGTTAGGCACTGTACTGTTGCGAACTTATACGACTCTGGACTTCGCCTCCCGGCAGGGAGTTGTCGTTGAGTATGCAGGAATAAGTGATTGAGAGCACTTCTTCTGTCTATACTTACGTAGAGGAGACATTATCTGAATTCCGTCCTTGTGGCTGGGAGTTCGCGTTTCTCGTCTGCAGAACACAGAGAGGAGAAGACAGTATTAGAGTATACTAGTCAGAGGACCGCCTTCTGCCGTCCTCGTGTTCGAGTTTATTTTGTGGCTGGAGTTCTTCCATCATCCCAGACGTGTACAAGAACCATCACTTCAGCGCACCGGATGCAGTACATATGGTGACATTGCTAATTGCTTCGGCTTATTAGGGCTATAAGGCGAAACACCTGTGATCACGTAAGTTTTGTTTCCACTGAGGTTGCACACCTCTGTAGATCATCTTTGAAAGTAGTGTCTTCTAGTGTTTGGTACGTAGATGATGTCAGTCATCTCGAGTTATTTACTGTATATTAGATCGCGTAGCCATAAAAATGGGTAGATTTGGGCAATTGATCACTAATATCAGTTAAGAAATTCATTTGCATCTCTTTATGGCCTTTGGACATTGATGTATAAACATTTGTAATATATAAAGGGTTTTTAATCTACAACAAATGTACAAGCAGAAACAGCATTTATCGTCTTATAATTACTAGTTCCTCTAATCATTCATTTATGTTTATGTTGTAATTTATATGTTAAAGAGCAAGAAGCAGGAGATATCACCATAAAGAGATCCTAAGATTGGCTTCAGGGGGTAGTTAGACATGGCCAAATCTTCATTTTCGCGTTCAGTTTTTTTCCGTTGCACACATTCATTTTATACCCACCTCGAGTAGCATCTTGGAACAGGTGAATGTAGGAATTAGATTTCCAATTATTTAGTATTGACGAATCCATCCGGATACGTCCCCAAGAGATGTCAAAGGCAATAATGTTCACAAACGAGTATTTCACGTCCGTTTACGCTTTATTGTAATTCAAAGGTGGTAAAATGGTCCATTTACAGAGAACGTACAGGGAGTGGACAAAAGTACGGAAATACCGCAAACTCAATACGTTATCATGCCTAATACGGTGTAGGAAAGCGATGGATTATAAAACAGCTTCCAGTCGTCTCGGTTTGAATACATGCAGGGCCTTTATTGTTTTCGAGGGAGTAGCGCTCTACCTGCAAAATAGCAGCAAGTCCAGGTAACGATAATTGAGGTTGAAAGCTATCACGCATCATTCTACCCAAAGTAGACGACAAAGGCTCTATAATATTGAGATCTGGAGACTTTGGTGTCCAGGAGAGAAGCGACAATTCATTCTCGTGCTCACAAAACCATCCCTGGACGATGCAAGTTGTGTGAACAGGGACCCTGTCTCCTTCGGACACATTGTTAGTAGCCCGCATCTCGTGGTCGTGCTGTAGCGTTCTCGCTTCCCACGCTCGGGTTCCCGGGTTCGATTCCCGGCGGGGTCAGGGATTTTCTCTGCCTCGTGATGGCTGGGTGTTGTGTGCTGTCTTTAGGTTAGTTAGGTTTAAGTAGTTATAAGTTCTAGGGGACTGATGACCATAGATGTTAAGTCCTATAGTGCTCAGAGCCATTTGAACCATTTTGAACATTGTTAGTAGGCCCTTCGATTCTGATGAGACATTGTTCCAAAGTGTGTCGCTAAGAGATAAGGACAAATAAAAGACAACGCTGCGCTTTAGTCATTTACACACTTGTTTCAAAAATGGCTCTGAGCACTATGGGACTTAACAGCTGTGGTCATCAGTCCCCTAGAACTTAGAACTACTTAAACCTAACTAACCTAAGGACATCACACACATCCATGCCCGAGGCAGGATTCGAACCTGCGACCGTAGCAGTCACACGGTTCCGGACTGCGCGCCTAGAACCGCGAGACCACCGCGGCCGGCACACTTGTTTCAATAAATCTAAGAAAATTACAAAACCCTCGCACATTTTAAAAGTTAGACTTCAGACGTATTCTTCTATCGCACAACATCTGACGAGCTTCCCCATATCATCTTCAGAGTAATGGGCTGAGTGAACTGCAAAATGTTGTAATAAATCTGAGCACTAAAGTAATGGTGTGTAAGTCAGTAGTGAGATCTGGATTGCCATATGGAGCAGACACACCGGTGCCAACTAAGGCACCTTGTAAGGTTGTGGCTTCAATGAGAATTTTAAGATGATTTTGTGACGTCACCAGAGCTGATAACATCAGAAACTAGATAGCAAGAGACAACGTCAATGTTACGAAGATGTCGGCAAGAACATTCAAGAAACAAGACTGCAATGCGAAGCGCTCAAGAACGACTCAGATGAGACGAACTGTGACAGTAGTAGCACATACGACACGACACAAATAAAAAGGCGGAGATGTATTTCATGACAATGGATGTACGTTAGAACCTAAAACACTTTGGGATATACAATAGTAATGTATCTGATTCGTATGACACGCCTAACGCCCCATACACGAAGGCTTGCTGAAAAGTAATGCCTCCGATTTTTTTTATGTCAAAACTCTTCAAGATTTGTAAATAAAAAAAACGTTGTTTAACATTCTATCTCTTTATTCTACATGTCTACATGTTTCCAGCCTCTGCCACTAGAGGGCTCAAACCTGTAGCGTGTAACATGGCGGTGGGTGCCGTAACTATGTCGTTGCCTGGGAAACAGAGTGCTGTAATCGAGTTTCGAATACGAAGATTTCGTCCACACCCTCTCCTTCAGCATGACAATTCCGGACGACAAACTGAAACGTCCTCTTAGAAAAATTATAAATGACTGTGCTTAAACTGACACACAATATATTTAGCGCAACGCAATCTGACTTTTAAAAATCCCTACAAAAGAATGGCCCTGACTAACAATAACCTATACCTTTCACAAATCACTTACCTCACAAAAATCTTCGTTACTCGAACTACTGCAATACAGCGAGCGCCACTACTGCCAGCTAAATAAAAGATTCAAACTACTGAAGGCACTAACTACTAATAGGCATAGTTAGCAAATGAAAGATTTTGATAGAGAACAAACAATGTATTTACCTTAATAGTGTTCAAAAGTCATAATATATATAGCAGTTCATGACATCCATTCTTACAAATGTACTGTTTCTGATGGACACACGAGTGTCCGCTCTCAAAAATCCGCCATCTCACTTCCCCACATCCACCACTGCTGGCGGCTCACCTCCAACTGCGCAACGCTACGCGCTGGTAACAGCCAACTGCCCAACACTACAATAGCGACTACTGCAACAATGCCGACCAGCCTCAGACTGCACACAGCACAGTCAGTGATTTTCATATAGAGCGCTACGTGGCGTTACCAATAAGAAAACGTAAACTGCCTACTTACAGGACAGCAAACGATCTCTGCGTCCTCTCCAACAAATCGACACCTTCGGCTCACAGTCATCGACCACCCTCCATACAGTCCCGACTTGGTCCCTTCCGATTTTCCATTATTCCCAAAACGTAATGAACGCCTACGAAAACTGCACTGTGATAGTAGTCAAACACAGCAAGCGGAGATGAAGTTCTGGCCCGGTCAACACATTCAAACATTAATTACAAAAGGAGGGTCAGTATTTGTCAGTGAATTAGAAATCTTTATTTCTGTTGCATACAGATTTCAATCATTGTTTACAATCCTGTGGACTTGCTGTACTGATGGTCACGCAGTGATTTAAATCCATTTGCAACAGAAATAAAGATTTCTGTTTCAACGACCAATGTTGACCGTCGTTTCCTTATTAATATTAATGTGGTGGTCGTTGTGGAGATTCTACTTAAAAATTCAATCTACAGTTGCGGTATGAACAAAGTGGTCTCTCGTTGGGTGAAGTATATTCTTCGCCAGGGTGACTATGTTGATAAATGACTAAGTACATCTACGTCTGCATCTACATCTACATGGATACTGTGCAAATCACACTTAAGTTCCTGCCAGAGGGTTCATCGAACCACCCTCACAATAATTCTCTGTTATTCCACTCTTGAACAGTGCTCGGAACAAATGAACGTCTATATCTTTCAGTGCGTGCTCTGATTTACCTTATTTTGTTATGATAATCGTTTCTCCCAGTGTAGGTCGGCAACAACAAAATATTTTCGCAATCGGAGGAGAAAGTTTGAAATTTCGTGAGAAGATCCCGCCACAACGATAAACACCTTTCTTTTAATGATATCCAAAAAAAAAAAAATGTCTCTGAACACTATGGGACTTAACATCTATGGTCATCAGTCCCCTAGAACTTAGAACTACTTAAACCTAACCTAAGGACATCACACAACACCCAGTCATCACGAGGCAGAGAAAATCCCTGACCCCAATGATATCCACCCTGGCTCCTGTATCAGTCCGTGACACTCTCTCCCCCATTTCCCGATAATACAAAACGTGCTGCCCTTGTTTGAACTTTCTCGATATTATCCGTTAACCCTATATGGTACTGCGCAGCCGTACTCCTAAAGAGGACGACAAGCGTAGTGTAGGCAGTCTCTTTAATAGATCTGTTCCATCTTCTAAATGTACTAACTATAAAACCCTGTCTTTGGTTCAGCTTCCCAGCAACATTTTCTATGTGTTCTTTCCAGCTGAAGTTGTTCATAATTGTAATTACGGGGTATTTAGTTGAACTTCGGGCCTTTACATTTCATTGCTTTTTCGTGTAACCGAAGTTTAACGGATTCCTTTTCGCGCTCATGTGGATGACCTCACACTTTTCATAATTTAGGATCAATTGCCAATTTTTGCACCATACAGATATCGTTTCTAAATCGTTTTACAATTTGTTTCGATCTTCTGATGAATTTACTAGGCAGTAAACAACAGCATCATCTGCAATCAACCTAAGTCGGCCGAGCAGATTGTCTCCTGAATGGTTTGTATAGATAAGGAACAGCAGGGGGCCCATAACACTACCTTGAGGAACACCGGAATTCACTTCTGCTTTAATCGAAGACCTTACGTCAATTACTGCGAACTGTGAACTATGTGACAGGAAATCCCGAATGCAGCCGCACAGCTGGGACGATATTCCGTAAGAACGCAATGCCGTTTTTGAGGCACAGTGTCGAAAGCTTTCCGGAAATCCAGAAATACGGAATCAATCTGAAATCTATTTCGATGGTACTCAACACTTTGTGTAAGTAAAGAGCTAGTTGCGTTTCATAAGAACCATGTTTTCTGCATGCATGTCGAGTAAATGTCAACAGACCGTTGTCTTCGAGGTAATGCATAATGTTCGAAAACAAGATATGTTCTAAATTCCTGCTGCCTATCGACGTTAATGATATGGGTCTGTAATTTACTGAATTACTCCTATTGCCTTTCTTGAATATTGGTAGATATGAAGAGTAAACACGTAGAATGTTAATAACGGCTCTTCTGTTTAAAAATCTTCAAGGGTTTTCAGGTTAAAAAGTCGCAGGTATCACTCTCCGGCAAGCCCTCGTTCTTCTTGGCATTTCCTTTCAGATTAGAAGTCTGCGCTTTTCACTATTGTCTCGATATTGTCGCCGTGGTGTTGCAGTATGGAGTGCGAAAAAACTTGGAGTGCAACGCAAAGCATACGGCAAGATAGCTCATAGTGTGAGAGACATTGGGGGGGGGGGGGGGGGGAGGAGTGTGCGAATAGCAAGGTGGCCAGCCGCTAGCGTCTCAAACCTGGACAAAGGGATTCAGCTTGGGAAGTGAAGCTGACCACTGCACGTGGTAAAATGATTGCTGCAAAATGTATTCATTCGTGGGACACGTCGATGCAGTGACAGTGTCACTTGACAGTGTCAAGTACACGTAGGTGCCGGTCTTTGGATCGTCGTAAATGTATACTACCCCACACAAACACACTCTCATCCGAAGATATTGTCTTCGCGGATGTTTGATGCACAATCATTGTTTCACGGTAAAACACGTCCACCTTTCGTTTGGAGTTTAATCCTGGACTCATCCATGAAGACAACGGTCAACCATTGATCTGCCGTTGAGTGTATGTTGATATTCTCACTGTAAATACGTCGTCCGTAGTCGAACGGAGAGCAGTAAACACGTCGCTCATTACCTCGCATGCGTTCCACCTAATTGCATTCCCACGCACAGTACTCTGTGATATGCGCTTTGTGCCGGCAGCGAGGGCGAAATATCGATTATTTACACGCATGTAACGCTTGTACGAACTTGTGGATGAGCAAACGCTTGTTTCGAAATGTTGTCACGTGCTAACAACAACATAAGGACGAATATTTAACTACCTGGCAAACTGTACTCGTACGACTTGGCTATAGTATGCCGTACGCACTTCATTGTATTAGGTGCGATAAATCGTCTGTCAGGCCTTCAGCTACTGTCCTTAGCTCTAACATGCTGAGAATTAAACGAGCCTCGGCTGATGCTCTGTGACCATTACGGGTGGTCGCTACCAAAGGATGGCGAGGGTAGCACTAGTCGAAAGCTTGTGAGCTGCTCAGGGAGTCAGAACAGAGAAGAAACGGCTCACCAGAACAGGAATAGATGTACTGAAGTGCGCGAGATATGGCCACAAACTCTGCAGTGAATACACTGCAGCCAGCGGGCAAGGAGTGCTGTTCAATATGGCCTCTGTGGACATAAGCGAAGCCAACATTACCATCAGCCATTGAGCCGTCGGTGTAAACAACTTCAGAGGCCTGGAACACGTCAAGTATCGAGAGGACGTGACAGCGTAGAGCGGCGGGGTTAACGAAGTCCTTAGGTCCATGCAAAAGGTCCAGACGAAGGTGTGGCCGAGGTGTACACCATGGGGGTGTACGTGAATGGACCGCAAGTAGACGTGGTAAAGGGAAGGACTCCAGTTTGGAGAGAAGGGATCGCACACGAGCCGCAATCGTGAGCCGTGAACTAGGCCGCCGATGCAGGAGATGAACTGCCAAGTGTGGGAAAAGGAGACGATAATTCGGTTGCTCAGGAGAACTACAAATGTGTGCAACATAACTGGCGAGCAGTTGTGCACGTCGGATTCGCCATGGAGGAGCTGCGGTCTCCACCAGGACACTGGTCACCGGACTCGTTCTAGAAGCTCCTGTCGCAAAGCAAACGCCACAGTGGTGCCCTGGGTCGAGTAAACTCAACGCTGAGGGCGCCGCCGAACCATAAACCAGACTCCCATAGTCAAGGCAGGATTGAACAAGGCAGCAACGTAGAGCGATCTGCACCCCAGTTGGTGTTGCTCAGGCAGCGGAGGGCATTGAGGTGCTGCTAGCACTTCCGCTTAAGCTGACGAAGGTGAGGTAGCCAAGTCAATCGGGCGTCGAAAACCAGTCCTGAGAATCGATACATCTCCACTACTATGAGTGGATCGTCATTAAGATGAATTTCAGGTTCTGGATGAACGGTGCGACGCCGACAGTAGTGCATGACACACGACTTCAGGGCTGAAAACTGGAAGCCGTGGGCTAGAGCCCATGACTGCGCTTTGTGTCATTGCAGCCCTCTATATTTATTTTCTTGTCTGTTTCTAGTTGATAGTGCTTCAGTGTATTTTCGTTTTTTAGGTTTGTCAAATCCCATTTACTTGTACTTCTTTTTTTAGTGTTCTTGAATTTTAGTTCAGTCGTCATCATGACGAGTATGTGGTCACTTGCCACATCACAGCCTGGATATGATCTTCTGTCCTTAACTTGGTTTTAAATCTTTGCGCCGGCCAAAGTGGCCGTGCGGTTAAAGGCGCTGCAGTCTGGAACCGCAAGACCGCTACGGTCGCAGGTTCGAATCCTGCCTCGGGCATGGATGTTTGTGATGTCCTTAGGTTAGTTAGGTTTAACTAGTTCTAAGTTATAGGGGACTAATGACCTCAGCAGTTGAGTCCCATAGTGCTCAGAGCCATTTGAGCCATAAATCTTTGCTTCACTAATATGAAGTCAATTTGATATCTGTTAATGTCACCAGGCATTTTCCAAGTATATCTTCTTCTTGGATGATGATTAAAGAAGGTATTTGTAATGCAAAGTTTATTTCTTTGGCAGAATTCTACAAGTTTATCCCCTCAAGGGGTTATAGGCATTAAAATTTCCGAAAAATTGGGAAAGGTTTAGGGAGTTGATCAATCAGCGCAGCCAATATGTTCAAGGGTGCCGCACCATCTAGAGGGAGATATACGTTGCAGACAGTTATTTCCTGCGTCATCTGTGTCCTGACATCCATAGCTTAAAGAGGAGTTTGAAGGGGCACAGGTTCACTATATACTGAGTTTAGGACATAAGGGCAGGATTCCGCACTGCCGGGAACAGGTTTCCTGAAGGGCAATGCAAAAAGCAGGTGTAAAGCTTAACAGTTGCCATAGCTCAGCCACCTGGTAGAAAAAACCACCGCAATTCCACTGGAGGATGACGTGATCGTGAGACTGGGAAGACATGAAACACTCAGTGAGACAGTCTACACGTCAGGGTCACCTGCTGCCACCGACTTATTTCCTGAACAAGCTATATACATTGTGCCTGAGGGTTTGGCGAGGTCTAGGTCCTCAACGGAAGCCAGAATCTTCATCTCATCCACAGACACAGAGCTTGTAGGCTGCGCAATTCCCTTGGTCTTGGGGGTCTTCTTTCTGGATTTCTCTCGTTGATCCTTGGGTTTCTCTGGCTGCGAGGGCTTCACCGATTCAGTCACCAGGACTGAGGATGATCTTGAAGCCCTATGACCAGCTGCTTTTGGGCACTTCAGCCACTGGCAGGTGTCATCTTTCCCACTAGCAGAAACCTGGAAAAGGAGTGACCCAAGGGACCCCTTCCTAGCGAGAGGAGGCAAAAAGGACTTACGCTTCTCTGGCTGCGAAGTGGGGACTGATGTCGCCAATCAATGGTTATGGGGGAGGGGGGGGGGGCGGGACGACAGAGCTCCCGAGGTAGGTGGTGTGGGAGCAACAGGGAGGGAAGTGCCCCCTGTCACCAAGAGGGCAGGTGTAGTCTTCCAGCTCAGAGAGCCGACTGGAACTCGCGGAACTGATGATGCTACAACTGTTCTCGTAGCAGTGGCATAAGAGGAGGTCATAGCCACAAGATGTAGGCACTCCAATTTCCTCCTGGCCTCAGTGTAGATCAGTCGGTCCAGTGTCTTGTGTTCCACGATTTTCCTTTTGCGCTTTAAAATCCTGCAGTCTGGTGAACAAGGAGAATGATGCTCTCTGCAGTTGAGACAGATGGGAGGCGGGGAGTGATGGGATAGGATGGACATCCACAATCTCGACCTGTGATGTTGGGAGTACAGTGGGAAGACACATCGCCAAATTTCCAACACTTAAAGCACCGTATTTGGGGAGGGATATATGGCTCGACATCACAGCGGAAGACTGTCACCTTGACCTTCTTGGGTAATGTGTCACCCTCGAAGGCCAGGATGAAGGCATCGCTGACAACCTGATTATCCGTCGGACCCCGATGGACGCGCTGGATGAAATGAACTGCTCGTCGCTCTAAGTTGGCGCACAGCTCGTCGTCAGACTGAAAAAGAAGGTCCCTGTGGAATATAATGCTTAGTGACTGCTGGCGTTTGATCACCAGCAAGTGATGACGTGCTACACTCATCCAACCTGATGCCAGCCACTCCGACTAGGGGCCCTCCCCACGGGCGCTAACCAGCTGCAGCAAAGGCAACCTGGCAGGATGGCCATTGCCGGGAGTCCTGATGCCCCAGGGTGATGGGCATCTATTCCTTGGTATACATGAGGAGTTAACAGCGCAGGCATCAGCAGAGCGATGCCTGTGTTGTCAGAGGTTACAACCAACAGGGTGCAAGGCTACCATGCTGGATATGAGCTGCCAAGAATTCCATTGTCATCGTCGGCGCAGAAAACGACACTGCATAGTGGGTGGAGGAAAACGCACCCAGGAAGGTGTCCTCGCCCAAGAGATGGAGGATGAGCGGGACTGCAATGCCACGATGAGAAAGTGGGCTAAAGATCTCCATGCACGATGGACACGATGCACCATGTAAGGTGCCCTTCTCCAATTGGCTTGCTTTCTGGAAAAATTTTGAGAATGGAGGTCAGACCATACAGGGGACCGCCGCATAAAGGCCGAAAGGTGTGACACACCTTTTAGTCGCCTCTTACGACAGGCAGGAATACCTGGGGCCTATTCTAACCCCCGGGCCTGAAGGAGGGGGGGGGGGGGGGGGGCTGCCTTTGTGCATGCGCCTTCGCGCCTTGTTTTGGTATGAAGAAAGCAAAATGAACTAGCAGTCTCCAGTGCAAAGCTCTCACCTGAAGATGGTTGGATGGTTGGCATCCGAAATATCATGACAGGAAGTCGACGTTATCCGGTTGCAATACCGAAACATCATAGTACAAGCCAAAAAGAATCTTGCGTTTTATTTTAGCATCTGATAAAAACCCACACCATTACTAACACCAGGTCAACGGAAGATATCATCCTCGAGACAACGTCGCCGAGGTTAAGAATCTGCAATCATTAACTGAATGTACTCCTCTCCAAATTAATTCGAAGTGCAAAACAGAAGCTGTCTGCTATAAAATGCCTTCATTAATTAACTGTTCTCAGTAACATCATGGTTGGAGCTGGGTACATTTCAAGACAAAGGAAGCTGATTATTGTGTCAGGAAGTTAAAAGAGACAGCTTCTTGCATTATTGCACTGCAGACAACATACTTAATTTTTATGACCGTTAATTTAATTTTCTCCTCGTTTAGGCTACTGTTTTAGCGTCTATCGCCAAACTTATGGAGACCTGTGTGTATCAGCTTAACGTAGACACTGAAAGATTGTTGCTCTGCCCACGGACGTATTACTGCTGAGTAATTCTGAATGCCCTGTAGTTCTCATATTATTCGCATACTTCATAAAAAGTGTTGCTGCCCTACACGAGCCGGAAGCACTCAGATGCGTAACCCTTCTTGCGTTTGCAACACTTTTGGCGAGATCTAGGTGAGGGCTTTCCGAAGAAAGACCCAAGAAGTTTGTCAGTATCACAAATTATAAAACAAACCTCGAAATCCGTCATGGCTTGATCAACGGCAAAGAACTGTTACGAAAAGAAGACGGGCTCTTTAGGGAATCAACAAAAGTTCCGCAAAAAAACATCGTGCCTTTCGTCCAAGAGACCGGCGTCCACGTTGATACCGTGTCTTTGGCTTCCGGAAGGCGCTCGATATAGTTCCCACTGTCACCTAATGAACAACATGCACTCAGACGGAATATCTGGCTAACTATGTGGTTGGACAGAAGAGTCCCTAGCAAACAGAATACGTCATTCTCAACGCAGATAATATTTCAGATGTAAACGTAACACAAGGGAGTACTACCGTTCAAAACATGTTGAAAGAAAAAAAAAATCGCAATACCAAGCAGCAGTTGTGCGACATAAACGAAAGTTGATAGACACAACTGAAAGATGATATCTATTCAAATTTCGCTAGTACCGCCACTGTGACGATACAAATCAGGTTTGATTTAAATACTCTCTATAACTGTCCTGAGCGTTAGTTACCTCTGATCTGAGATTAAACGTGAGTTGTGGTTAGTCAAAAATGCCTTTAAGGCGACAAAGACGCCATTATGAACTCTCACTCAGTTTGAACGAGGTCTTGTAATCGGGCTACGAGAATCTGCAGTTCCTCCTGCAATAATGCAGAACGCAGCCTGTAACGCCGGAAATGCATATCCTCCTATTTCCATCTACTGTACTATAATTTTTTTCCTTATTTCGTTACCTGAAGATATGACATTTGTGTGTCTTTATATATTGTAATTGTTTCACAATTTGCATATATATATATATATATATATATATATGTCGATGTGTAATTGGTTTGTTTTTTAAATATTATTTCTATTTTTACACTGGGTCTTGTCAACGGAGAACTATGCCATCGAACGATTACATCGATAGGTCGTGTGGAGAAGCAAAGTGTTTAGGATCTTTGGTAGGGTTGGCTCTGCCGCGTGGAACGTGGGCAGATGGGGTTTGGCTGGAGTAGGGTGGTGGAGCAGATGTGTTGTGTGACGTTCCCGCGAGTTGCCGCGCTTTCGGGGTTTGGCAGCATGTAATTGCGCTCGACTTGCTATGATAGTTTCTGGCACGGTGTCGCGGACGGGAAGCATTAGCTGGCGCTCATCAAGAGCCCGTTTCGCCTGGTGACCGTGTCGAGAAGAAGGCGCGCCAACATTCAGCTTATGCAACAGCGACGGCCGACAATAAGTGATTGTCGCCACCTCCTCGATCGACGACTTCAAACCTTCAGTCAACCAACAAGGAAGACTGAAACTACGTAAAGTTTTAGAACCGTATGGCAGACCTCAGCTTTTAAAACTGTTCCATTTGCATCACAAAAATACAGCAACTTAGCGGGAACCTTTGTTGCTCATTGTCCCAATTGCATTACCAAGCAGGGTCCCTTCCTTTTCCGAAATGAACCCGAGTGTCGTTGAAACTCAAACGCCAGCATTAAAGTAATATCATCCCATTTCACTGCTTTAATTTCAAAGTTCATTTAAAGTATTCATAGCTGGCTACCATAACCAAACAGAATCACATTTACATTAAACAAGCACAAATTAAGAGTGCGAGTTTTGTTACCATATTTTAGCTTACCTGTGACTGCTGCTCAGCTTGGTATGTACTAAATTTTACTATTGCTAATTGTTCAAAATCATTTAATTCAAGTTCAAAGTTAAATCTCTTATTCCTAAATTGCGTAGATTCAAGTAGCTTTTGAGATGATTGTTGAGGCAGCCCAAGACTAACCTTATTTTATTTAATTTCGTACTGCTTCATAAACAAAGTTCACTATTAATTTCAGTCACTAAATTAACTTTCAGTTTTCCAGTTTTATTAATTCTTTTGCTAAATTAAGTCAGAATGTAGCGAAATTTGTTACTTCTGACAAAGATTCAGTTTTCACACAACACGTGTCAACCTTCAGTTTCCACGCTTTCAGTGCTAATTATACGTGCATTAACCTTTCTTTTTCGGTTATTATAGTAGTTGTCCATAGGACTGGTGACAGTAATTTTCCCCAAATCTCAAATATCTAATTAACGACAGTTAATTGTTAGAGTAACGACCGCACATTTACTTTCTTTATTAGCTTTACCCTTTTTCAAAATTAATTTCCACCAATTTCTTTTGCATTTTTCCTTTCATTTAGATGTAACCCTTTCCTCCCTCTTCACCGACAGATTAACTTCGGTGACGATTGCTTTTCCCAAATTTCCATTAAGTACACGCGGTTTAATTTTTCACTGTCATTAAGGTCATTAAGTGAGGGGGAGGTTACAAGCCACTACACGTGATTACTGGCAGGGGTAGAGCGATCGCAAGAAGATCGGGATCTCGACGGTCAAGTGGCAGTACCGAGAGGCTAGACCACCGTCTTGGGCGTGTGGCTCTGGTGCATCGTACTGTATCTGCAGCAGCAGCAATTTTAACAGCAATTGGCACCTCAGTGACACAGTGAACTGTCACAAATCTGTTACGTAAATTATAGCTCCGAACCAAAACCAATGGACCTGTAGCCTGTATCCCACTCCCAAACCTCCGCCATTTGCGACTTCAATATTGTAAAGCGAGAGCTCATTGGAGGGCAGGGTGGAGGTGTGCTGTGTTTTCTTATGAAAGCTGGTTCTGCCTCGTTGCCAGTGATGGCCGTTTGTTGCTTAGGAGGATGCCAGATAAGTGTCGGCAACCAACCTGTCTGGGTGCTAGACACACTTCACCTACAACTGGAGTTATGGTCTGGGGAGCGATTTCGCTTGGCTGCAGGAGCACTCTCGTGGATATCCAACGCACTCTGACTCCAAATTTGTACGCCAGTGTAGTGATTCGACATGTTATGCTGCCGCTCAAGAACAGTATTCAAGGGGGTGTTTTCCAACAGGATAACGCTCGCCTACATACTGTAGTTGTAACCTAACATAGTCTACAGGGAATTGGAATTATATATTAATACCTTCAGCAGGTGACGGGCGTTGATATATAGGGTTGTCCATTGATCGTGACAAGGCCAAATATCTCACGAAATAAGCGTCAAACGAAAAAACTACAAAGAACGAAACTCGTCTAGCTTGAAGGGGGAAACCAGATGGTGCTATGGTTGGCCCGCTAGATGGCGCTGCCATAGGTCAAACGGATATCAACTGCGTTTTTTTTTAATAGGAACCCCCATATCTTATTACATATTTGTGTAGAACGTAAAGAAATATCAATGTTTTAGTTGGATCACTTTTTTCGCTTTGTGATAGATGGGGCTGTCATAGCCACAAACATATAGCTCACAATTTTAGACGAACAGTTGGTAACAGGTATGTCTTTTTAAATTAAAATACAGAACGTAGGTACATTTGAACATTTTATTTCGGTTGTTCCAAAGTGATACATGTACCTTTGTGAACTTATCATTTCTGAGAACACATGCTGTTACAGCGTGATCACCTGTAAATACCACGTTAATGCAATAAATGCTCAAAATGATGTCCGTCCACCTCAGTGCTTTTGGCAATACGAGCAACGACATTCCTCTCAACAGCGAGTAGTTCGCCTTCCGTAATGTTCGCACATGCGTTGACAATGCGCTGACGCATGTTGTCAGGCGTTGTCGGTGGATCACGGTAGCACATATACTTCAACTTTCCCCACAGAAAGAAATCCGGGGATGTCAGATCCGGTGAACGTGCGGGCCATGGTGTGGTGCTTCGACGACAAATGCACCTGTCATGAAATATGCTATTCAATACCGCTTCAACAGCACGCGAGCTATGTGCCGGACATCCATCAAGTTCGAAGTACATCGCCATTCTGTCATGCAGTGAAACATCTTGTAGTACGGCGAGCAGTCCGGACACTTGGATGATGTCGTCCAGGATACCGAGTAGCATACATAGCACTCGCCCGTTGGGCATTTTGCTCACAATAGCCATACATCAACACGATATCGACCTTTTCCGCAATTGGTAAACGGTCCATTTTAACACGGGTAATGTATCACGAAGCAAATACCGTCCGCACTGGCGGAATGTTACGTGACACCACGTACTTATACGTTTGTGACTATTACAGTGCCATCTATCACAAAACGAAAAAAATGGTCCAACTAAAACATTCATATTTCTTTACGTACAACACGAATATGTAATAAAAATGGGGGTTCCTATTTTAAAATAGGCAGTTGATATCCGGTTGACCTATGGCAGCGCCATCTAGCGGGCCAACCATAGCGCCATCTGGTTTCCCCCTTAAAGCTAGACGAGTTTCGTTCTATGTAGTTTTTTCGTTTGATGCTTATTTCGTGAAATATTTGGCCCGGTCGCTATCAATGGACTACCCTGTATATATCAACGGGGACAGGTGTGCTTCGACCGGGACTCGAATCCGGGTTCTCCCGCTTACACGGCAGACGCTCTGTCCATCTGAGCCATCGAGGACACAGAGGACAGCGCGACTGCAGGGACTATCTCGCGCACGCCTCCCGCGAGACTCACATTCTCACCTTATATGTCCACGTACTACACCCATAGTGTCCCTACCCAACACACTCATTACTCGTGGAAGACATTCTTACCAAGTCCCGTAAGAGTTCGGGTAATATGTGTGCATCCGCACGACAGAAGAAGATCATGGCCTGTATTGCCAGAATTACACTCCTGGAAATGGAAAAAAGAACACATTGACAACGGTGTGTCAGACCCACCATACTTGCTCCGGACACTGCGAGAGGGCTGTACAAGCAATGATCACACGCACGGCACAGCGGACACACCAGGACCCGCGGTGTTGGCCGTCGAATGGCGCTAGCTGCGCAGCATTTGTGCACCGACGCCGTCAGTGTCAGCCAGTTTGCCGTGGCATACGGAGCTCCATCGCACTCTTTAACACTGGTAGCATGCCGCGACAGCGTGGACGTGAACCGTATGTGCAGTTGACGGACTTTGAGCGAGGGCGTATAGTGGGCATGCGGGAGGCCGGGTGGACGTACCGCCGAATTGCTCAACACGTGGGGCGTGAGGTCTCCACAGTACATCGATGTTGTCGCCAGTGGTCGGCGGAAGGTGCACGTGCCCGTCGACCTGGGACCGGACCGCAGCGACGCACGGATGCACGCCAAGACCGTAGGATCCTACGCAGTGCCGTAGGGGACCGCACCGCCACTTCCCAGCAAATTAGGGACACTGTTGCTCCTGGGGTATCGGCGAGGACCATTCGCAACCGTCTCCATGAAGCTGGGCTACGGTCCCGCACACCGTTACGCCGTCTTCCGCTCACGCCCCAACATCGTGCAGCCCGCCTCCAGTGGTGTCGCGACAGGCGTGAATGGAGGGACGAATGGAGACGTGTCGTCTTCAGCGATGAGAGTCGCTTCTGCCTTGGTGCCAATGATGGTCGTATGCGTGTTTGGCGCCGTGCAGGTGAGCACCACAATCAGGACTGCATACGACCGAGGCACACAGGGCCAACACCCGGCATCATGGTGTGGGGAGCGATCTCCTACACTGGCCGTACACCACTGGTGATCGTCGAGGGGACACTGAATAGTGCACGGTACATCCAAACCGTCATCGAACCCATCGTTCTACCATTCCTAGACCGGCAAGGGAACTTGCTGTTCCAACAGGACAATGCACGTCCGCATGTATCCCGTGCCACCCAACGTGCTTTAGAAGGTGTAAGTCAACTACCCTGGCCAGCAAGATCTCCGGATCTGTCCCCCATTGAGCATGTTTGGGACTGGATGAAGCGTCGTCTCACGCGGTCTGCACGTCCAGCACGAACGCTGGTCCAACTGAGGCGCCAGGTGGAAATGGCATGGCAAGCCGTTCCACAGGACTACATCCAGCATCTCTACGATCGTCTCCATGGGAGAATAGCAGCCTGCATTGCTGCGAAAGGTGGATATACACTGTACTAGTGCCAGCATTGTGCATGCTCTGTTGCCTGTGTCTATGTGCCTGTGGTTCTGTCAGTGTGATCATGTGATGTATCTGACTCCAGGAATGTGTCAATAAAGTTTCCCCTTCCTGGGACAATGAATTCACGGTGTTCTTATTTCAATTTACAGGAGTGTATATACTTATATGGATATGGGCTACAGGGTGTCAACGTGTTACCTTGACCTGCTCGATCAGCAGATCTGTCTGCAATCGAGCACGTAGGAGACATTATCGGACGTCAACTCCAGCATCATCCACAAACTGCATCATCTGTCCCCGTACTAACCAGCTAAGTGCAACAGGCGTGGAACTCAATCGCACAAACTGGCATCCGGCAGCTGTACAAGACGATGGATGCACGTCTGTATGTTTGCACTCAACATTCTGGTGGTTACACCGGTCATTAATGCACGATCATTTCACATTTACAATGAATTACCTCGCCGTTACATTAACCTGCGAACCAGAAATGTTCATCAGGTAAATATCTTACTTAGACAGATGTATTCGGGAAACGTCATTACTCTACAGTAATTATGTTTTGGTGTTGCGATTTTTTCCGTCAGAGCACACAAATGATCAGTGATAATGGTAGAAGCTCCATTGCTGTATTCAGAGACGTCGCAACGTTGGAAAACAGTATCGAAATCTAGCAAGGTCTTGAGAGGATCGACACTTGGTGCAGGCGTTGGCAGTTGACACTCAGCACGGACAAATGTAACGCATTGCGCATCGAAAGGCGGAAAGACCAGTTACTGCATGATCACACGTTTGGTGAACTATCAAAAGAAGCAGTCATATCCATTACATATTTGGAAGTGCGCACAGATTTAAAGCACAACGACCACTTGAAAATAATTCCAGAGGGGAGATGCCTGTCGGGGATTCATTGGAGGAATTCTCAGGAGACGTGGTCCACCTACAAACGAGGTAGCTTACAAATCACTCTTTCTACCGATACTTGAGTATTACTCGTCTATTACCTGATAGGGCTGTTGGAGGAAACAGTGATACAAAGAAGAGCAGAGTGTTTCGTCAACGTGCGTATGGCAAGTGCAAAAACCTCACGGAAATTCTCATCGAAATCCAGTGGCAGATGTTACAAGACAGACGTTGTACACTCCGTTGTGATTTATTATTAAAGTTCTGAGAGCTTACGTTTCTAGTACAGTCAACCAACATATTGCTTCCTCCCGTCCATCTCTTGAGGAAAGATTACACAGTTAAAATTAGACAGGGGTGAACTCAAAAAACTGCTTACCAACAATCGCTCTTCCCCTTCTCCATTCCCTACGGATCGGGAAAGGTTGGAAGTTACAGTGGAGCACAAAGTACTATATGCTGCAAACGATAAGGCAGATGCAGATGTACACAGTGGTCAGAAACCGTCTGAAAAGCTTGTAAGATTCTTGCAGGGGAGACTGTCTGAGAAATCATCGTTAAGAAAAAAGTTCAATACGTTACGCCGTCCCGAGTTATTTAGCATTGAAGTTAGCCAATTAGGACGTCGCGCGTGCAAATTCAAGCTCTCTGCCAGAGACGGTGCCACCAAAGATGTTCTTCGTTTGGTTTCCGCAAACCGAACAAAGGTAACTTTTACACACTTCGCTGAAAGGCACATTTGAACCGTCAATGAGCATTCCAACAAGTGGTAACTCACAAAACCACAGATGTCTGTGAGTTACCGCATTTTAACGAGTGCAAGTACTTGAATATGCCCGCGCAGTGAGCTAACTAGCTAACTTCAGTGCCAAACAACTCGAAAACGCGCAACGTATCGAATTTGTTTCTTAACAATTATTTCTCAGCACAATCTCCCCTGCAACCCACTTAAAAGTTTTTCAGACACTTTTTGACCTCCCTGTACACGTAGATGTTAAGTGAAACACGTTCAGACATTACAATACTGATTTCAAACTAGTAGACATTTACAACGAAAGTTTTGAATATAAGTGCAAAGGTAGAGAATGAGAACCAAAATATTGAGAAAGATTTTAGGTAAGGGGCAGGTGATGTAGAAATCCGATTACGATTTGATGAGGACTTACATGGAAAGACAGAACGGGTGATGTCGTTAATGCCATTTTGTCGCTTAATGACATCGGAGAGCTGTGGCTGTTGATTGGCAGAAAATGTTAATAAAATACAGCAGCAACCAGCCGTAAATAACTAGGGGTGCTTCTTGCACGTTACAGACATTCAGATAATTATATTGTTGGAGTTTTGGTGTTCTACAGACACAAATAAGGAATGATGGGCTACAAGATGACTAATATTTGACATTTCGAAGCACAAAGAAACAAGAGTCTCGATGATGCTGATACAGAAAATGCACATATTTTCCGCCTGTCGACAGCTGTTTCTCTTATCTCAAACTGACCGTTTGCAGTGTCGCCCATGTTTAAATTAATTATCGTGGTTACATATTAAGCACTGTTAACAGAACACAGTAAGTTACACATAATAAGTGACAGTGAAATTGATAGTATTACGTTAAAGCTGCTTGGTTTGTAACTACAAGAAATTATCTGAAGATGGGCGCCAGGCCCTGTTTAAGAGAAGAAAAAAAGAGATAGACAGACGGAAAATAATTGCATTTTTTGCAAACTGGGATCGCAGGTAACTCCCTTCCGATAGGTACGTACAATTTTGATAAATTTAATATAGTTCAAAATATATTGAGAAGATCTCAAACTCTTATTATTCCGCAGAACACAATCCGTGACACGGACGCATTGAAACATTACACAAACTTATCGAGGTTAGAATGTCCATTCAATAACAAGAAGCAGAGGGCCTGTTTCGGAGGAGCAAAAGAAGGCGTAGACCACTGGTGAAAGAGATATTGGCGGGATATGGGAGCTCGCAGCAGAATCTACACACATTGCAAAAGTGGATGCGTGTGTGTGAGTTCCTAAGGGACCAAACTGCTGAGGTCATCGGTCCCTAGACTTACACACTACTTAAACTAACTTAAGTTAGCTAAGAACAACACATACACCCATGCCCGAGGAAGGGCTCGAACCTCCGGCGGGAGGGGCCGCGCAATCCGTGACATGGCGCCTCAAACCGCGCGGCCACATCGCGCGGAGAAAGGGGGTGTCGGTGTGTGTGTGTGTGTGTGTGTCTGTGTGTGTGTATGAGTGTGTATCCAAATCTCCTCCTAAACCACTGGAGCGATTTCGACCAAACTTGGTACATATATCCTTTACTGTGAGGCAACAATCGCAGTGGGGGTAAGAACCACCTACGTAACATAGCTCACCAGATATGACGTCATAAACACTGAGATGTGCGGAAAATTGTCGCATCATGCGCGACGTTTAAATATATTATGTCTGTGGAACTTTCTGTGTTAGTAATGAATTCCACATAAGCCTCTAAATGCGCCTAGAGAATTATATCGTTGTATGACTCGTAGACCAGGAGGTATGACGTCATAGAAACTGAGATGCGTAAAAAGCTTGAAATTATTTACTACTGAGACTTTCGTACAGTCGATTCAAATTACGGTAATTCCCGACACATGGTACCGCTTTTGACAGCTTTCAAATGGGGAGCGCAAACGGCTGTAGGCGAAAATTGTAGCCGTCTGTAGAGCTATGAAAAGCCCTATCATAGAAACTTTTATAAAATGGCTTTGTAGACACGCGAAGCAACTGCTTCCAGCTCACAGAAACTGTCCTGGTTCATGTTTCTTAATTTGGATAGTGTACTTATACATTTTTACATTATGCTGTTTTCTCTGTGCTACTGTTTCATAACTTCAAAAGTGTTTTCACGAATACATGGAAATTAAATTTTTTCGATACTTCACTATAAACACAGTTCATTGTTTTCGTTTCTAATACAATTTTGGCAAAATGAATACGCGGCAATGCCGGTTTGTCAGATAGTAAGTATAAACACGGAAATATCGTGATACTAATTGTAAACACAGAGTTCATAAACTCTCAGTTTGCGCACAAAATAATAACATAAATAGAAGGTCAGGCTAAACGCGGATTAAGCCTACAGAATTAATATTTCACCTCACCGCGGATTTTGCGCCGCCTACTGACCGATTAAAACTGTGCCGAGGGGGGGACTCGATCCCTGACCTCCGCTTACGCAGCCACTGTTGAGCTGGCAAAAGCTGTGTGCACAGAAGGCAGGGTCCCGTGTTCCAGCCCCGATCCCTCTCACAGATTTAAACCGTCATGAAATTCCATACAAAGATTACACCGAAAACTGGTTGTTTCGGCGGCGATTGAGTGACAGTCCGTAATCAGGCGAGGAAAAAGAATGGGAGGCACGTGAAGACTGGTAGTAATAGGCTGTGGGTGGTCATACCTTGGAAATGACTTGTCAGTCGCGGAAACCGTGAGGCAATTTGTGCTGGGCGGTGCGGTGGCGCGTGTAAGAGGTACCGCGGGGGATTGGGGCTGAGTGGGGGAGGGGGTGACGGGGGGGGAGGAGGCAATCATAGTCGGCGCGGGGGGCGGTATCGCGTATCGACCGGTGCGTGGCGCGCGACCTCATCGGCCCTACAATAACTGACCCCCGGGGGGGCCGCGGCGGCAGACACGTCCCATCGACCGCCGCCGCGCTGCCCGAGCCGATGCGCTGCGATGGCCCTAATGACTGCCCGCCGCCGGAAAATGCCCTCTCGGCGAATAAACGATTGATGGTGACAGCTGTACTGCGTCAACACGGCGCCGCCGGCGTGCTTCGGCCCTGCCCGCCGCAGTTAGCGGCGTGCTCGGTGTCAACTCGCAGCCAGCCAGATAAGTCAGCGAATAATTCCGGCGGAAGCTCTCAGCGAGCCGCTGCCTGCGACACGGTGCCGAACGAAAACTATCGATACTTCGCTGACGAGCAGCACCATCGCCTAACACACTCTCTGCAGCCAAAGTTGTTAGCGTTTGACAGCTGGGGAGACAGTAGCGCTCCACGCGGTCAGAAAGCAGCGTCGTAAACATAAAGTTTATATTTAATTATTGTTTATGTATTCCACTGTCAGAGGCATCAAAACGGTTTTTCGCTGGTAACTTCCGACTCGTTTGTTTCCGATACACTGAGCCTTACGTCTAACTGATACATGTATCTGTCTCTATCATCCTTGGAATTTGTAACATCGTCATGGAGTCACTCTGTATACAGGGTGGTCCATTGGTCGTGACTGGGCCAAATATCTCACGAAATAAGCGTCAAACGAAAAAACTACAAAGAACGAAACTTGTCTAGCTTGAAGGGGGAATCCAGATGGCGCTATGGTTGGCCCGCTAGATGGCGCTGCCATACGTCAAAGCGATATCAACTGCGTTTTTTAAAAATAGGAACCCCCATTTTTTATTACATATTCGAGTAGTACGTAAAGAAATATCAGTGTTTTAGTTGGACCACTTTTTTCGCTTTGTGATAGATGGCGCTGTAATAGTCACAAACATATGGCTCACAATTTTAGACGAACAGCAATTTAATAATAAAAATAGTAAAAATGTTATTTAAAAAAAATTGCTTAAAAATTAAGTTGCATCTTAGTCTGTAGCATCTTACAGCCCGTAAAATACGGCATGGGTAAATAATAAAAACGTAATAATTCATTGCTTTAGTAGAGGCGGCCAAAAGAGGTCTCTGACACCTTGTAGTCCTGCACCATCTTTCAGCTGCGAATCACAAACGGCTGCAGGCGAAAACAGTGGCTGTCTGCAGAGCTCTGGCAACACTAATGTTGCCATAAAGACGTAAACAAAATCCATTTGCGTGACTGGCCAAGGTAGACGCGCGAAGCAGCCGCGGCAAGCCCACTGTGATTGTTCGGGTTTCTCTCTCCAGGAACTCGTGGTACTATTCTACGGCGAACTTTGCTTTTTAGATGAAAAAAAAGTAATCATATTGTTGCATGTAGCTGGCTTAGCGAAATACGTTTAAAACACGCGAGATTGGGGACTAGCCGGCCGGACTGGCCGAGCGGTCCTAGGCGCTTCAGTCTGGAACCGCGTGACCGCTACGGTCGCAGGTTCGAATCCTGCCTCGGGCATGGAAGTGTATGATGTCCTTAGGTTAGTTAGGTTTAAGTATTTCTAAGTTCTAGGGGACTGATGACCTCAGATGTTAAGTCCCATAGTGCTCAGAGCCATTGGGGACTATGGAGGGTGAATGCAGAAAATTATTTACTTGACTTCAAAAAACTGATAAATAACTTTGTTTAGATTCTTGTACATTATATGAATAAGCTACAGTGAAAATGATGGTCCTACACGTTCTCAAAGTACCTGGCCAATGGCTGAAGGCTCAGATATTCGTAACAACATGTACTAAAACGAGAGATAGGCTGAACGCATTTTCCGGTATACCTAATAATTATGAAAGTTTTTTTATCAGTCATAATGCGTACAACACAACCCGCGCGGTGTAGCCGCACGGCCTTGGGCGTCTTGTCACAGTCCCCCCATCGGAGGTTCGAGTCCTACTTCTGGCATGGGTGTGTATGTTGTCCATAACGTTGGATTAAGTAGTGCGTAAGCTCAGGGACCGATGACCTGTGCAGTTTGGTCCCATAAGATCTTACCACAAATGTACAACGCAGCTGGCACTGTGTGGTCCTTACTAACGAGTTCCATTTCCTCCAACACGGCATCTAGAGAGCTGATGTCATAAAGCCGTTTATCTGCGTTTTCGTCAACGGAAGTGGGCCGTGTGCCTAAACCCCGGTCCAAACACATCCCAGCCCCGCATAGACCGATTACGAGTGAAGCAACGATCTACATCTACTTCCATATAGCATGAATACTCTGCAAATCATATTTAAGTGCCTGACAGAGGGTTTATCGAACCACCTTTACAATTATTCCAATATCCAACAGCGCACGGAAAAAACGAACAGCTATATCTTTCCGTGCGAGCTCTTATTTCCTTTATTTTATTTTGATGATCGTTTCTCCCTATGCAGGTCGGCGTCAATAAAATATTTTCGCATTCGTAGGAGAAAGTTGGTGATGGAAATTTCAGCAGAAGATTCCGCAGCAGCGAGAAACGCCTTTGTTTTAATGATGTCCACCCCAAATCCTATATCATGTCAGTGACTCTGTCCCCTATTTAACGAGAGTACAAAAGGTGCTGCTCTTCTTCAAACTCTCTCAATGTACTCTGTTAATCCTACCTGGTAAGGCTCCAAGACCGCGCAGCTGTACTCCAGAGGAGAACGGGCCTGTTTCATGTCTACAAACTGGTAAGTTATTTTCAACTCCCAAGAATGGTCGCGGGTACCGAATACATCACCACCTTTAATAGACTGTGATCAACAGCTTTGATAACAGATATTTCTATACACACATCATAAAAACTCCTATAAAATTTCATTATGATGCGTCTACTATGAATTATTCGCATCATCATCCGGCAGACATTGAAGTTTAAAATGATATTTGTCTGTTACTGCAAAATACGATAAGCAACGCAAAACATTTTTTTATCCGAAAGCATGTTGGTTTTGTTCAGGATTCCAATACACCATGTTATTCCTCAGTCTTTTGGCTACAGAATCCTATTTTTCAACATAATTCCGTTCAATCCGACGGCCTTACGCCACCTTAGTCGGAGGGCCTCTTTGCCCGCATGTTACCACTCCACTGGTCAACTTCTTGGTGAATCAGTAACCTCCCCATCATCCACGTACGGATTCCCGCAAAGTGCATCCTTCGTTGAACCAAGCAGATGGGAGTCGTTAGGTACGAGATCCGGTCTGTAGAGTGGATAAGGAAGAACAGTGGACGAATGTGCCAGCACTAATAACGGAGACGATCAGATGAGCAGCAAGGTTTCTGATTGTGATCCGTCGAACACCTCGACAAACACTGTCCGCACGTTCCAACGCTGCAGGAGTCGCAGTTGTGTGTGGCCAGCCGGCCGGCACGCGGCAGGTCGCACGACGATGATAGACGTCGCGCCAAACGACTCTCCGTGCTTTTGTTCACTGCCACGTCTCTGTACACGTTCTGCAAGCGCCTATGGATAACTGCGATGCCCTGGTTTTCCGTCGAAGGAAACTCGATGACATCTCTCTGCACCTAATGAGAGGCACCCACATGCCTTGCTCTTACTGTGGCATCAAGCAGTCAGGCCTGCAAGATGAGTGGTCTGCCAAGCGAGTGGATTCATTCTTATTTATCGAGTAATATGAACTCTCGTACTCTCAATTAAGTTACAAATTATCCTCATGTATGAATAGTACTCAACGGAAACGCACATCTGACTATCAGTAATTTACAGAACTCTGACTGTTCACTACGCGCTGGCAATACCACATTTTCTTTTTGTCTTTCATTTAAAGGCTTTTATCAACACGTGGCCACCGCACTGAATATGAATGGCGCACACATTATAAATTTGGGACATCATGACAACATACAATTCGAAGGAAAAGTCCACCAATCATTTTCTTTCCACTGTCTTATTTATTCCGATAAATTCTATAACCTAAACACACAAATTCTATAACCTATAACAATAACACATGAGAAATTCCGCCCAGTGGGCATGGCTTTACATTGGTGAATCTCTATATTATGGTCTCGTAATTATTTAACGCTACAGTGCACTTTCTGGATAGGATGGTGGATCTTTTGCTATATCTCACGCTTCGACTCTCACAACCATCATCACGAAACTTTGCTCCAGACCGAGCGGTACAAAAGGAACAAGCATAACCCACTACCTCTGAAACTACCTTGCTACTCTCCCATGCAAACCACACATACTTAAATTAGATGACATACACCACACTACAACATGAAATACTACACAATAAATAGTCACAACATTATCACTTTCAGCTTTCCCACTTCAATTAATATTTATCCCAGTTTCACACGACACTGCCCCACTTTGTAATTCTACTTTCCTACTATGAACTCTGGAGTTATATGCACGTCTTCCTGTGCAATGCAAGCCAAGTGGCGTTGCTGGATAGACGGCCGACTCACCTTGCTTCTCTCTCAGAGTTTGAATCTAGCGTCACACGGAATCATATCACGCAAAGTAATATTAAGAACATATTCATCACACACGCGAGTCCTCAACTGATACCATGGACGAGTACTTCTCTTTATCCTTTGTCTCATACACAGATTGAGACTCACACAGTACTCACCACGTGGAAGTACTCGTCTCTAATTTCAAGTCCTGCACACGCCATTTCTTAAATATTTCAACTTATGGTACACACGCTATTTCTTAAATATTTCAACTTTTGTACGCACGCTAGTAATTCAGCTTAACTTAATCACACGGAAGTATTTCAACTTATTGCTACACGTGGTTTCATTGAGACCGTTGGTCACTTCCGAAGATTACTACGATCCCATTAATATTACCTGCCTGACATTTAATTCTCCCCACAAAAGTTCCTGAAATAGAGAAATTATTATTTCAAACTACTCTTAAATATTCCACATGCATACCATGTCTCCACTCTTTTGTCTCTACGGAGCACAACTAAGACAGGTCTTAACACCACAAGATCCAGCGGCAGAGTGCTGAAACATGGCCGTTCTACAGGTCATCTCGCACCTCTGCTGAAGTGGGGGAGCACCTTGCTACCGTATTGGTCAGCCACATTTCAGGCGCTCAAAGCTCAGGTAAATTTCATCTCTTTGGTCCCACCAAAGGTGGCCAAAGGATCGTCTCAAAGATGATCATATATTCACATTCACTATCTGCGGTTAGCAGATGACCATACATTCATTCATTTCACAGATCTCACCAAACTGGATGTAGGGATTTATTTTGTGGGAGTGCACATGTGATCAATTAAATAAATAAATTGTCATTCTTTCCCACACTGGTATCCGGCTTCGCTGTATTAATTGAAATTGAGTTATTTTACAAAAAAAATGTGTTGTTCTGACAAAAATAATGAAGTATGTTGTACCTATTTTCAATGTCTGGCGTTACTGTACCCTTTCACTAACTCATCTAAATTTCAGGCACCATTTTGAAAATTACGCTTAGCGCCGCCTTTCGCAACTGTGTCAAATCATAGAGGCTAAAATTGGAATATTTCAAGATGCCCCACAACGAATACCACATTTTTTCAACCGAATTTAGCGGGAGAAAATGTGTTTCATTACTTACTAAAAGCCCCCTGTCCGTTACATACAGGGGATTCCGTCTAAAAATTTCGTTGGTTCTTGAGGGATATTTCCTGACTGTTTTCATTTGGTGGATTCGTAACGGGCTACTAATGTACACTACTGGCCATTAAAATTGGCACACCAACAAGAAATGCAGATGATAAACGGGTATTCATTGGACAAATATATTATACTAGAGCTGACATGTGATTACATTTTCACGCAATTTGGGTGCATAGATCGTGAGAAATCAGTACCCAGAACAACCACCGCTGGCCGTAATAACGGCCTAGATACACCTGGGCATTGAGTCAAACAGAGCTTGGATGGCGTGTAAAGGTACAGCTGCCCATGCAGCTTCAACGCGATACCACAGTTCATCAAGAGTAGTGGCTGGCGTATTGTGACGAGCCAGTTACTCGGCCACCATTGACCAGGCGTATTCAATTGGTGAGAGATCTGGTGAATGTGCTGGACAGGACAGCAGTCGAACATTTTCTGTATCCAGAAAGGCCCGCCCATACAGGACTTGCAACGTGAGGTCGTGCATTATCCTGCTGAAATGTAGGGTTTCGAAGGTATCGAATGAAGGGTAGAGCCACGGATCGTAACATATCTGAAATGTAACGTCCAATGTTCAAAGTGCCGTCAATGCGAACAAGAGGTGACCGAGACGTGTAACCAATGGCACCCCATACCATCACACCGGGTGATACGCCAGTATGGCGATGACGAATACACGCTTCGAACATGCGTTCACCGCGATGTCGCCAAACACGGATGCGACTATCATGATGCTGTAAACAGAACCTGGATTCATCCGAAAAAATGACGTTTTGCCATTTGTGCACCGAGGTTCGTCGTTGAGTACACCATCGCAGGCGCTCCTGGCTGTGATGCAGCGTCAAGGGTAACCGCAGTCATGGTCGAGCTGCTAGTGATACGAGGCCGTTGGGATCCAGCTCGGTGTTCCGTATTACCCTCCTGAACCCACCGACTCCATATTGTGCTAACAGTCATTGGACCTCGACCAACGCGAGCATCAATGTCGCGATACGATAAACCGCAATCGCTATAGGTTACAATCCGACCTTTATCAAAGTCGGAAACGTGATGGTAGGCAATTCTCCTCCTTACACGTGGCATCACAACAACGTTTCACCAGGCAACGCCGGTCAACTGCTGTTTGTGTATGAGAAATCGGTTGGAAACTTTCCTCGTGTCAGCACGTTGTAGGTGTCCCACCGGCGCCAACTTTGTGTGAATAGTCTGAAAAGCTAATCATTTCCATATTACCGCATCTTCTTCCTGTCGGCTAAATTTCGCGTCTGTAGCATGTTATCTCCGTGGTGTAGCAATTTTAATGGTCAGTAGTGGAATTATAGTTCATCCTGTTGTTATAGCAATTATCTTTGTCTGTGTGGAAACCCCTCACAATCGTGAAAATCATTGTAATATGCAATCGCACCAAAGTATAAAAACGGAATAATGAAACAATCCTTAGATGCAGAAAGTACTGCGACCTGGTTACCGACGTCGCGAAAACCGTTCAGAACAGCATGGTTGCGCCACTCTTTTACTGCATTTTGTGAATATTTTTAAAAGTGGCATATCTGATTGTATACTCCCTTGTATCGCTGTTAACGTATGACGAAAACTGACAGAAAAACGAATCCTGCACGGAAACGAGTGATTTATAAGCTTAGAGGTGAGCAGTAAAGTGGGCATTGCCGGTAATCAGCAGCAAGTATCACAATTGAATGGAATAAGTTTGTTTCGAAAGAAAACACACAAATACCATCGACATTTGCATTGTTGTGCAGATATTTGAAGGGTAGTTCAGAAAAAACTTAAATAAAAAAATTAAAGGGCGACACAAGAAAACACCCAAAAAGTAAAATACATATGTGTTTCCCCTATAAGTTTAATATAAATGGTAATATTTTGATCTTAGCGTCGTTGCGTCGGGGCAGCGCTAAGTAAATAAAAGAAATAAGAAGTTAACATCAGCTATATTTTCTAGAAGAGCATACTTTCGTTTTTGCCAGGCGCAAGCCTCTTCGGTTTGGCGTCATCTCCTCAAATCCAGCCGTCCCGTATCCACACCTTCAAAATAGCTAGCTAGCAATAATCACTTATTGTATAAAATATGAAAACCAATCCGTCTTTAATGAGGTTAACGGTGTTAAACAATTGAGTTACCTACTTATTTTATGTCATATTTTTACATAATTACGTACGAACATAGTTTCACGCATAAATTTGTCTTAGAGGCCTATGTCCTGCAGTGGTTTATTAACAGCGTCCTAATTCACGCTTCATTAGACCGCCAGCTCGAATCGGTGCAGGGGTGTCACCAGGTGCGGCGACGTGAATGGGCAGTGCGTAAGGGCGGGCGTCACTCAGTGATTCAGTGATCTGCTATTGTTGTTTTGATGTTTACCTACGTTGACAAGGCGGCTTACCTGTATTTAAATTCCATACTTTATCATTTTTAGATGTATTCTCTTTTTATTTTATTTACTTAGTCGTCCCCCGAGGCGACAGCGCTGGGATCAAAATATTACAGCTTATATTAAACTTAATTCGCTGATCTACCTTTTTTTACTTTTTAACCGGTGTTAATGTCGATTTTTTTAAAAAAAATTTAAGTTTTATTTTATGCTTTTTAACTTCTTTATTTTGCTAGTAGACATTGAACGATCCTCACTCTGTCCCCACGTTCACACAAGTACTCTGGAGGACGAAAAACTGAAGTCCTACGTGAACCTTTTTCACTTATGAGATATCCGTGTTAGCAAGTTTACACTACTGGCCATTAAAATTGCCACGCCGCGAAGATGACGTGCGACAGACGCGAAATTTAACCGACAGGAAGAAGATGCTGTGATATGCAAATGATTAGCTATTCAGAGCATTCTCACAAGGTTGGCGCCGGTGGCGACACCTACAACGTGCTGACATGAGGAAAGTTTCCAACCGATTTCTCATACACAAACAGCAGTTGACCGGCGTTGCCTCGTGAAACTTTGCTGTGATGCCTCGTATAAGGAGGAGAAATGGGTACCATCACGTTTCCGACTTTAATAAAGGTCGGATTGTAGCCTATCGCGATTGCGGTTTATCGTATCGCGACATTGGTGCTCGCGTTGGTCGAGGTCCTATGACTGTTAGTAGAATATGGAATCGGTGGGTTCAGGAGGGTAATACGGATCGCCGTGCTGGATCCCAACGGCCTCGTATCACTAGCAGTCGAGATGATAGGCATCTTATCCGCGTAGCTGTGACGGAACGTGCAGCCACGTCTCGATCCCTGAGTCAACAAACGGGGACGTTTGCAAGACAACCATCTGCACGAACAATTCGACGACGCATGCAGCAGCATTGACTGTCAGCTTGGAGACCGTGGCTGCGGTTACCCTTGACCCTGCATCACAGACAGGAGCGCCTGCGATGGTGTACTCAACGACGAATCTGGGTGCACGAATGGCAAAACGTCATTTTTTCGGATGAATCCAGGTTCTGTTTACAGCATTATGATGGTCGCATTCGTGTTTGGCGACATCGTGGTGAACGCACATTGGAAGCGTGTATTGGTCATCGCCATACTAGCGTATCACCCTGCGTGATGGTATGGGGTGCCATTGGCTACACGTCTCGGTCACCTCTTGTTCGCATTCACGGCACTTCGAACAGTGGACGTTACATTTCAGATGTGTTACGATCCGTGGCTCTACCCTTAATTGGATCCCTGCGAAACCCTACATTTCAGCAGGATAGTGCACGACCGCATGTTGCAGGTCCTGTACGTGCTTTTCTGGATACAGAAAACGTTCGACTGGTGCCCTGGCCAGCACATTCTCCAGATCTCTCACCAATTGAAAACATCTGGTCAATGGTGGCCGAGCAACTGGCTCGTCACAATACGCCAGTCACTACTCTTGTTGAACAGTGGTTTCGTGTTGAAGCTGCATGGGCAGCTGTACCTGTACACTCCATCCAAGCTCTGTTTGACTCAATGCCCAGGCGTATCAAGGCCGTTAATACGGCCAGAGGTGGTTGTTCTGGGTTCTGATTTCTCAGGATCTATGCACCCAAATTGCGTGAAAATGTAATCACATGTCAGTTCTAGTATATTATATTTGTCCAATGAATACCCGTTTATCATTTGCATTTCTTCTTGGTGTAGCAATTTTAATGGCCAGTAGTGTAGGTATCACAAGCAGTAAGAAGTGGAGATAATTCTAAATCAAGACGGAAGAAACTGAGCTGTTATTGAGCTCTCTTGCAATGGGATCCTTGTAATATTAGGGTAAAATCATTTGTTTTAGTACTGAATTCTAGACCTCAAAAAGAGCTACAAGAAAGCACGCGACAGCATATGTTTATCTTTTACTGTTGAGTCATAATCACGTTTTCTTCTGCATTGTTGGTGCTGAAGTGGGTGACTTCAAAAGACAAAAGTCATCTTCGTTAGTCAACCGTAAAAAATAAACATTTTATTTACATCCTTTTGAGTTCTACATTCTGGTACTACGTAACTTGATGTAGCTCTTATGTATTACGTAGCGTGTATCATGCTAGCGCGCTGGCAGAAAACATTTGTACCTAATTTAGCTGATGAAACTTAAACAGCTGAACAGACTATCGCGGAACATAGATTAAACCATCCAGATTAAACCAGCTTTCAAACAGTAAAAACTGTATAAAAACCGGGTCTTTCGTTTGGGCGCTACGATATTAGAGCCAGATGCACACGATAAACTTATAACACCCCTCCGTTGGCGTCGGGATTAGAAAGGCTAGACACAGGGAAGAAATCAAGCGAAACCTGTTTACTGCGCAACGAGCCACCAGAAACCACAGATCTCCGATACCAAAATAATAAGAAAGCATACCTGAAATATCTCAGAAATTTCGTCGTTTAAGTTCAGGTTCACCCTGTATAAAATATTTGTCCTTGGTATTGAAAAGGAAAGTTCAGTTCCTTCGAGAGTTCCGAATCACTGCACAGGGTGTTCCAAAAGATAAGAATTAAAATTGTTAGATTGTAGAGGATTCTAAAATGAGAACTTTGATGTAAGGATCTAGACGTCGGAAGTACGTGAGAGTCTACTTATAAAACTTCGAGAACCGTTTCCTAGGGAAAAAAAAAAAAAAAAAAAAAAAAAAATAAGAAGAAGAAGATACCATATGCATCTCAGCTATAGAAATCCTTTAAAAACAGTTAGTTGGCTAACAGAAAGCATTTTTCACACTTACGACGTGTGAATGAAACGAACAAGATTCTTAATAAACCATATCTGATCAAAAGTATGTGAACACCTTTTAGTGAACATTAACACGGGACGTGTCCACCCATCCTCTTCATGATGGCTTCAACTCTGCTAAGGAATGTTTCAATGAAGTGTCTGAATGTCTCAGGAGGAATAGCAGCACATTCTTCTTCGAGAGTTGAAACCAGAGACGGTAGTGAGATCGGACACTGAGGTCTGAAGTGAAGTCGTTTATCTACCTCAACCCAAATGTGTGCCATTGGGTTCGGGTCGGGAATCTGGGTAGATCAGTCTATTTTCCACAAACCATTACCTCACGGATGATACTTTATCAAGTGTGCACTGTTATGCCGATACAGGCATCGTCTCAGAACAGCACCTGTACTTTAAGCAGTACGCAGTGCTCCACGAAACCCGAACCCCCTACACCGTGATATCATTTCCCCTGTACCTCCCTATTGGCTCTACTATTTCACAGACGGATAAAACGGAAAACTAACGCAGAATTGACCTTGCAAGACGAACACATTGCCGCTTTACTGCAGCGACCAGCTTCTCCTTGATGTCCCAGTGATGGGAAAGAAGGAGAATCCCCAACTTACATGGTGACGTAAGCTACCGTTTCCATTGGAACGAGCTTCTTGGACTTAAAAACATTACCTTTTTGTCCCTATATCATTCCTCAAGTGAGAATCATTCAAAATATTTAAGCTGGATGACGAGGAAATATCGAGTCAATTTACCCTGTTAATGCTGAACTACTCCAGGAAGTAAATCGACAGTCACATAGCCGCCGAACGTATTCTGCTGTTTTTCCAACTCCACATTTGACTTTCGATAGGTAGAATACGTTTGCTTAGCCAATGTGCATCTAGAGATGGGTACTACTGGGTAGACCTCCGCATCGTAGACATGTCGGAGCTGGCTTCCGCCACGCTGATTGAAAGCAAAAATCCCTAATAGTGGTGTAACTATGATCGTGGTATAAAGCATAGTTACGAGTAATATACAGATGTATATGATAAAGAGCAGAGGAAATTATCTGCGCGATTCTTGTCTCCAGTAGCTGTCGTAGTTGGTTTTGTTTTTCTGCCTGAAGTGGACTCTAAACTAAACAACTCATTTACCAGAACTGTTCCACTTGTTAGTGTAACCTCACCACAAAATTCATTCACATTCAGTGTAACCTCAAAACAGAAAAATTGCTAAACCTCTCAACAGTAAAAAATATAATTATGTCGTTCTCATTCAGTGTAACGTCCCAACAAAAAATAAATACAGTAACCTGGTGATAATACAATGTAACTACCCTCTCAATTAAATTGTCGCTCACTCATAACTTTTCAATAATTGACTGTGAATTTAACCTGGTAAATTTTGGACGTCAGCAGTGCTGCGCCATGGCCCTGAAAGATCATTCTGAATAAAAAAAAGAAAAATTCTTACCTCAATGAAGTCGCCGGATAACGCATATATATCTGCTCTTACAATAAATATTTCTGGCTCAGCTGTGTGCAATGCTGGCCGATAGATTTGTCATTTATGAAAGAAAACAACTGATTTTTCTTTTGCAATAATCGGGATGATAATGGATTGGAGAATTTAGTAAATTCTTTAAATTGAAATGAATGGTTGTTAAAAGTTATTTTTTATGAGAAAGATTATTATTAGGACATTTTTAAATCATTTACATGGGACTTGAGATAACAATACTACATATGCGCGAGGCTGCTTTTTACCTTATACAATAATGCTCAGGCTCCGGCATCGCTGCACCACGACCGGCGCAGCCAACACGATACACCAGACCAGACCAGAGCAGACTGCTCGCTAGCAACAACTTACTGCTACAGCTACACAGTTCCTACTGCAGTCAACAGTGCTCTCTGGTCTGAGATGGTGCAGTGGAAACGTGAAGGGACACGCACAGCACAAAAGCGTACAGACCGAACTCGTCTGTTGACTGACAGAGACCACCGACAATTGAAGCGGGCCATAATGTGTAAGCGGCAGCTATCTGTCCAGACTGTCACGTAGGAATTCCAAACTGCATCAGGATCCACTGAAGCACTGTGACAGTTAGGCGGTAGGTAAGAAAACTTGGATTTCATGGTCGAACGGCTGCTCATAAGCCACATATCACGCCGGTAACTGCCAAACGACGCTTCGCTTGGTGTAAGGAGCGTAAACATTGGGCGATTGAACAGTGGAAAAACGTTGTGTGGAGTGACGAATCACGGTACACAATGTGGCGATCCGGTGGCAGGGTGCGGGCATGGTGAATGCCCGGTGAACGTTATCTGCCAGCGTGTGTAGCGCCAACAGTAAAATTGGGAGGCGATGGTGTTATGGTGTGGTCGTGTTTTTCATAGAAAGGGCTTGCATCCCTTGTTGTTTTGCGTGGCACTATCACAGCACACGCCTAGATTGATGTTTTAAGTACCTTCTTGCTTCCCACTGCTGAAGAGCAATTCGGGGATAGCGATTGCATCTTTCAACACAATCGATCACCTGTTCATAATGCGCGGCTTGTGCCGGACTGGTTACACGACAATAACATCCCTTTAATGGACTGGCCTGCACAGAGTCCTGACCTGATTCCTATAGAACACCTTTGGGATTTTTTGGAACGCCGACTTCGTGCCAGGCCTCACCGACCGACATCGATACCTCTCCTCAGTGCAGCACTCCATGAAGAATGGACTGGCATTCCCCCTAACAAACCTTCCAGCAGCTGATTGAACTTATGCTGTCATCAAGGCTAAGGGTGGGCCAACACCATATTGAATTCCAGCATTGCCGATGGAGGGCGCCATTTTCAGCCAGATGTCCGGATACTTTTGATCACATACTGTACGAGTAAAATGCGCCATCAGCGAGATACTCCATGGAAATTCCGTCCCGCACTCACCTGGGGGTAACCTCCTTCTTGTTACTTCGGTTCCCCTCTCCCTTAAGCTGTCTGAAAACTGAAAAGATCATTCAGCAGGTTCTTTTCACATTTATTGACAAAGCATTACCAGCACCTATATTGTGATTGTTACAGCTAACAATACCTTCTGTCCCTTCGGTATTTATAGATTGAATGACAGTGTTGCTTAAGAATCACATATTCGAGACATTACTGTTGGCCCTTTATATTTTCTTTCCATCACGGTCTCATCACAACTGCTTTTCCTTTCACATTATCAGAAGCTGTAGTTACACAGCAATCACTCACTTGCTTAGTTTTCTTTGCGGCTTTGCGGTCCTACTCTTTAAACATTGCAAGATTTCGTTGCTTTTCTGGTTTGAAACTGTACGTTATTCGCAGCTTATGAAATTTCTTTGTGTGTTTCCAGCATGAGATTTTCACTCTGCAGCGGAGTGTGCGCTGATATGAAACTTCCTGGAAGATTAAAACTGTGTGCCCGACCGAGACTCGAACTCGGGACCTTTGCCTTGCCCGCGTAAGGCAAAGGTCCCGAGTTCGAGTCTCGTTCGGGCACACAGTTTTAATCTGCCAGGAAGTTTCTTTGTGTGTGTTCGCGTTTTTTAATGAGCGCCATACTCTCTCTTCATTTGTGTTGTTATGTGTTAGATGTGGTGCCAATAAAACCATTCATAAGTAAAACTGTTTTCAAGTAAATATATAACACTATAATGAATTTTTTACTCATGTTAAATAAGCGCATCGCATCTAGTGAATGAGCTTTCTAGTTTATAGTGCATTTGCGCCAGAAAAACAAAAACAGCTACGACAGCTGCAGAAGAGGAGAATATAACAAATACGAGGGTCAGTCAAAAAGTAATGCCTCCTATTTTTTTTTCTACGTTTAATTGTCAGGAAATTTAAATGCAATTACATAGGTTGAAAACCACAACATTGAGGATCATTTTGTCATTTTTCAATGTAATCTCCGCCCATCTCTACAGTTTTGGTCCATCTTTGAACAAGGGCATGTATCCCAGCACGGTAAAAATCACAGCTCTGCTTCCTAAGCCATTGACGCACGGATGTTTTGACGGCCTCCTCATCTTCAAAATGAATCCCACGATGAGCTTCTTTTAGTGGCCCGAACATATGGAAGTCTGATGGTGCCAGGTCAGGGCTGTATGGGGGATGAGGCAAAACTTCCCATCCAATTTTGACAATCTCGTCAGAGGTGTGACGACTGGTGTGTGGTCTTGCATTGTCATGCAAAAGAAGAACATCTGCCATTGATTTTGTTGGGCGAACTCGCTGAAGACGTGCTTTAAGTTTGTTGAGGGTTGTGACGTATTGAACAGAATTTATTGTGCATCCCTGCTCCAAAAAATCAACCAGAATCACACCCTCTGTATCCCAGAAAACTGTTGCCATAACTTTCCCTGCCGATCGCACAGTTTTGAATTTTTTCTTCCTCGGCGAGCTTGTGTGACGCCACTCCATTGACTGCCTCTTTGATTCGGGTTCAAAAAAATGCACCCATGTTTCGTCCCCGGTCACAATTTTTTTCAGTAACTCATCTCCCTCCAAACGGAAGCGCTGCAAGTGTTGGGAGGCTATTGTTTTCCTTGCCTCTTTATTCTGATCGGTTAACATTCTTGGAACCCACCGTGCACAAACTTTTGAGTACCCCAATTGTTTAATAATCGTGATCACACTGCCTTTACTAAGAGAAATAATGCGACACACTTCATCTGCAGTCACCCGACGGTCACCACGAATGATGTCATCAACTTGCTGAATGTTGTGTGGAGTCACTGCACTCACCGGCCTGCCGCTCCGCTTTTCGTCAGTCAACGGTGTTTGCCCTTCAGCTTCCTTACAACGACGAACCCATCGTCTAACAGTGCTGACATCCACTGTCACAACACCATACACCTTCTTCAGTCTTTCATGAATGCGTATGGGCGTTTCACCTTCTGCATTCAAGAATTCAATCACACAACGCTGTCTCAAACGAACATCGATGTCGGCCATCTTACAAACTTCTGCTGTGCTGCCACCTGTTGACACAGAAAGTTACTACTGCAGTGGATTGCAGAAGAAGGTTTGAGGAATGGCGCCAAATTCAAATTTTTCACTTAACTTAATTTCTTTAAGTAGAAAAAAAATGGGAGGCATTACTTTTTGACCGACCCTCGTAATTTCCCCGACTCTTTCTTTATCACTGTCGATTTACTTCCTGGAGTAGTTAAGAATTAACATTGTAAATTGTCTCGATATTTTCTTGTCATCCACATAATATAATCAGTACGAATCTCACTTTAGTTATGACATAGGGGTAGAAAATTTATGTTTTTAAGTCCAGGATGCTCGTTCCAGTTGAAACGATAGCTTATTTCACCAATTTCGTTGCGGATTCTCCTTTTTACTCATCACTGGGAAGTCAAGGGTGCTCTCTCTTCTGCAGTTACGTGCTAGTTAAGCGTTAAAGTGTTCTTCTTTTGAGGGGAATTCTGCGTTAGTTTTCTGTTCTAATCTCGCTAGAGATAAGACTTTTACCTCTTCTGTGAAAGAACCACTAGCAGCAGACCTACAGTCGGTAAAGGAAACTTAACTTCTCCCCAGAAGTTTTGTCGCTACCTCGATTCTGTACCCTGTAGATGAAAACGCGAAAAACTTGCAGAATTGAGCACTTGTTAATGCCTGCTTCCTTTGCTTCTGTCATGTGTATAGACTTCATCGTGAAGCTGAATGATTTGTTAGCTGGATTTCGTTATGTATCTGCCCTGTCACTACCTTTGCATACCTTCGTGGTAGTCTTTTCTGTGACACTACTTCAGCCGAAAGTGCGTATTGTTCTGGTTATTCGCGACAATGCGGGATAATTTGTTTTATTAAAAAAGACTTTTTTCAGAACGTTATCGTTGCAAGCTGTAATTCATTGATATGAGTTTGTGCATACTAAGTAGGTAACGTTTTTCGTTAGTTTTTTTAACAAACTTCCTACAGCAGATAAGCGTGAGGGATAAATTAATCAACAGCACTATGATCTCTCACCTTATGTAAAATTGTCTGACAATGCACAGATAATTTTTCGACTTCAAGTCTGTAGACAATATGTTGGTAGCACTTCGTTTCCTTGCGTGTATTGCTGTGAATGAGACAGTGAAGTTGTGCAGTTCAGCATAACGATAAGGCGAGGGATCTCGCGAGTTATATCACTGACTGTACGTATGAAAAACAGAAAGAGTTAACACAGGCTGCAAGGAAGGAAGAGAACAGAAAGTGTTTGTCATCTGTTCAGATAGCTCTTGATGTACACTACAAAAACTATATTAAGTAACTTCCTTCGACATGGATATCTGTTTATATGATTGATGTAAGCAATAAGTCTAAAAAATATACCTTGTGTATATCGCTAATTATGTATGTTTAATGATATTACTGTTCTCCACAAAAAAGTCACAAAGTAACATCGCTTCCATCAGCCGTACTTTGACCACAGTTCCCATTCAGAATATTCCGTATTATAAGATCTTCAGCTTCGTGGCAACTGACTTGTGTTTTCTCTGGCACGAACCAGCTATTTCTATTAGACGGTCGTCTATGTCGTAATTACTCTTGCTCTCCTCTTCTCTTTCTTACTTGGGGCTGCGGAACTTTTGCTACAGTGTAGCCAGGAGATGTTCCTTGAGCTTCCTCGAAACCAGGTAACTCTGATTCAACAGTATTTGATCTTGACGTAATCAATCTGGCAAGTTGTTCTGAGGAAATACGAATACTAGCATGCTAAACGACCGAAATACGAATAAAATTACTAGCAGTGAATGATAAGTGGCTTTCTGTTTTACATGTATTTATGTATAACGTTTACCTTAAACATTCATAAACAAATGAATTGTCGAATAACTGAATTTTATATTCGTTTCGCTGTCTTCGCCAGGCTATATGGCCCTACCATCCCCATTTCTAAATAGTCGTTTTGACATATGCAGTACCTACAGCTTCTCTTACTTATTCAACTTCTTTCTTGTTACTCTCAAAATGCTTTTTCGCTTGGCTGACTATTGAACAATCCGAAATTTTTAGACTATTTTGGACACTGATTATATACGTGCCGCTGTCATATATTTGAGGAGGTAGCGAACACTGTTTAAAAAGTCGTGTTCCGAACATACTGAGAATTTTCATTGTTGCATTCAGTTTCCTTCAGTAAATTCAAAACCATTTTTAATTTCTTGTTTATTTCCCTTATTATCCATTCGCGAGTTTAGTTGCTTTGAATTTTGCGAACTTTGTTCGTCTTGTGGCATCGATTGCACAGCGGCAGAACAGTTCCTCGACAATGAACGAGTCTGTCACTAAGGAAAATCTAGTAATTGTTTCCACAGAAATCATTGGTGAAGGAATAGCCCAATGATGAGATAGGCACCCTCTGAGAATTTTGGAACCGTTAGCGAGAAGGATCTGTGTACCTCTGACTCAAAAGCTGCAACTGCCAAAAATGCCTTACATAGTCTTTGAAATTGCAGATTATTATATTGACAATTCCTCTTCTTCAACTAGAATTTCTGTTCTCAAATTATCGCTCCTTCAAAGTCCCTTCTGCATAAAAGGAAGGAATCAGCATTTACGATCTTAAATGGTGTCGTAGGCACTTTACACCACAAGCCTGCCAGTCATCATTGAGCGTTTTTATTACTCCTACTGTTCGTGGTATGTTAAACCGATCGCCGTACTTAAGTCCTGTTAACTTGCACTTTCATTTATGTTAGTTTAAGACAGCAAAAACTTTGTCGCTGTAAGCAAATGTTAGCCTCCCTTGTAGCTCTTGGCAAGCCAATTGGCCTGCTTCTTTTCATGTATTCAGCTTTAACTTTCCAATTGCATGAGATTTTATTAGTTCAAAAAGAGTCGCGAGATCACAGTGATTGTATGATCTGAGTTCACTTCCTCTTCCTGTAATTGTTGTTGTTGTAATCTTCAATCCAGAGATTGGTTTGATGCAGCTCTCCATGCTACTCTATCCTGTGCAAGCCTCTTCATCACCCAGTACCTACTGCAATCTACATCCTTCTGAATCTGCTTAGTGTATTCATCTCTTGGTCTCCCTCTACGATTTTTACCCTCCATGCTGCCCTCCAATACTAAATTGGCGATCCCTTGATGCCTCAGAACGTGCCCTACCAACCGATTCCTTCTTCTAGTCAAGTTGTGCCACAAACTTCTCTTCTCTCCAATTCTATTCAATACCTCCTCATTAGTTATGTGAACTACCCATCTAATCTTCAGGATTCTTCTGCAGCACCACATTTCGAAAGCTTCTATTCTCTTCTAGTCTAAACTATTTATCGTCCATGTTTCACTTCCATACATGGCTACACTCCATACAAATACTTTCAGAAAGGACTTCCTGACACTTAAATGTATACTCGATGTTAACAAATTTTTCCTCTTCAGAAACGCTTTCCTTGCCATTGCCAGTCTACATTTTATATCCTCTCTACTTCGACCATCATCAGTTATTTTGCTAGCCAAATAGCAAAACTCCTTTACTACTTTAAGTGTCTCATTTCTTATTCTAACTCCCTCAGCATCGCCCGACTTAATTCCACTACATTCCATTATCGTCGTTTTGCGTTTGATGATGTTCATCTTATACCCTCCTTTCAAGACACTGTCCATTCCGTTCAACAGCTCTTCCAAGTCCTTTGCTGTCTCTGACAGAATTACAATGTCATCGGCGAGCCTCGAAGTTTTTATTTCTCCTCCATGGATTTTAATACCTACTCCGAATTTTTGTTTTGTTTCCTTTATTGCTTGCTCAATATACAGATTGAATCAGATTGAATAACATCGGGGAGAGGCTACAACCCTGTCTCACTCCCTTCCCAACCACTATTTCCCTCTCATACCCCTCGACTCTTATAACTGCCAACTGGTTTCTGTTCAAATTGTAAACAGCCTTTCGCTCCCTGTATTTTACCCCTGCCACCTTCAGAATTTGAAAGAGAGTATTCCAGTCAACATTGTCAAAAGCTTTCTCTAAGTCTACATATGCCAGAAACGTAGGTTTGCCTTTCTTTAATCTTTCTTCTAAGATAAGTCGTAGGGTCAGTATTGCCTCACGTGTTCCAAGATTTCTACGGAATCCAAACTGATCTTCCCCGAGGTCGGCTTCTATCAGTTTTTCCATCCGCCTGCAAAGAATTCGTGCTAGTATTTTGCAGCCGTGGCTTTGGAATTATTATATTCTTCTTGAAGTCTGAGCGTATTTCGCCTGGCTCATACATCTTGCTCACTAGATGGTAGAGTTTTGTTAGGCCTGGCTCTCCCAAGGCTGTCAGTAGTTCTAATGGAATGTTGTCTACCCCCGGGGCCTTGTTTCGACTTAGGTCTTTCAGTTCTCTCTCAAACTCTTCACGCAGTATCATATCTCCTATTTCATCATCATCTACACTCTCTTCCATTTCTATAATATTGTCCTCAAGAACATCGCCTCTGTATAGACCCTCTATATACCTTTCCACTGTCCCTTCTTTGCTTAGAAATGGGTTCCCATTGAGCTCTTGATATTCATGCAAGTGGTTCTCTTTAAATTTTCTAACCTACCTGCCCGATTAAGGGATCGGACATTCCACGCTCCGATCCGTAGAACGCCAGTTTTCTTTCTCCTGATAACAACGTCGTCCTGAGTAGTCCTCGCCCGGAGATCCGAATGGGGGACTATTTTTCCTCGACAATATTTCACCCAAGAGAAAGCCATTATCATTTAACCATACAGTAAAGCTGAATGCCCTCGGGAAAAATTACGGCTGTAGTTTCCCCTTGCTTTCAGCCGTTCGCAGTACCAACACAGCGAGGCCGTTCTGGTTATTGTTACAAGGCCAGATCAGTCCTCTTCTTAACCTTCTTTAATCCAACATGGTACTGGAGATATCAGTTTGCTTTATGGATGATTTTTGGAAGTGAGGAGAGCTGTGAATATGAGACAGGCGACTTGTAGCGGGGCCCAGTCGAATGAGCCATGGGCACGAGGGCGTTCACAGAAATACGTGGAGGAGAGGTGCAGGTACAGCGGCCTCATCATGTCGGGGGTGAAATCGCTTTGCCGAACGGTGAGCGGGTGAAGAGTCCACTGTCTCATGTACAGCATCGTCTGCAGGACGGCCGAGAACTGTGGCAGCGAGTGCTAAGCGCCAGGAGCTTATTAAAAGAAATACTTGATCTGATAAGCTTCTGGCTTTCTTAAAAACACGACAAAACAGTTCTGACATACTTAACGTTCAGAACTTGCAGCAAAGTCGCCGAGTAGGCTCTTGGACAGGGTTTTAACATTTTCGCATACCCTGTAATGCGAGGCTAGCTGGTGGCTGAATGAGCACTGGTTGGTGTGTTAGAAGTGACATCTTGAGGACGTAACACTTAGCGTGAAATTTTTTTGGGAAAGAAGGAGAAAAAGTCAGTTTATTGGCTTGTTCACGTTTCGCCATTTCTTGGCGCTGTATTTTGTCAAAGGAACAATTTCGCCGGCTGTAGCAACTTTTGAGAGGCTTGGTGGAGGAGTTTTGTTAGCACGAGAAAGGAGCAAGCTGCTACTTAGAGACTTAAAAATGTCATAGGTGTACAAGTCAAAGCCAGGAGACGATGAGAAGGGTTGTGGCTGCGCTCTTATGTGGCGCAGTCGTCTGGGCTCCAGTGTTCCAGTCTTCAGTTGCCGGTGCGCTTAACTTCAGACCAGAGAGCCCCAATGCCTCCGCTCTGCTCGAATTACATTGAAGACTATGGTAAGTGACTCTTACAGCTCCAGCATATTAAGACAACTATGAATATTGTAGGTGAAATTCAACACAGGTTTCATTGCCTCATGCACGTCCTGAGGTCTTTGGGATTCTTAGCTTCTCGTTGCAATCAAACAGTCACTCTGATCGCCACGGTCAGGTTTCCATACATTTCACCGAATGAGAGGCGGGATTATGAAGCAGGTCCACCTCATTTAGTAACTTTGCCACTTCACAGTTTTACTTTGCAATTCTAAGCGGAAAGTACACTACGTGATCAAGTGTCCCGACACCTGGCTGAAAATGACTTACAAGTTTGTGGAGCACTCCATCGGTAATGCTGGAATTCAGTATGGTGTTGACCCACCCTTAGCCTTCATGACAGCTTCCACTCTCGCAGGCATACGTTCAGTCAGGTGCTGGAATGTCTCTTGCGGAATGGCAGCCCATTTTTCACGAGGTTCTGCACTGAGGAGAGGTATCGATGTCGGTCGGTGAGGCCTGGCACGAAGTCGATGTTCCAAAACATCCCAAAGGTGTTCTACTAGGATTCAGGTCAGGACTCTGAGCAGGCCAGTCCATTAAAGGGATGTTATTGTCGTGTAACCACTCCACCACAGGCCGTGCATTATGGACAGGTGCTCGATCGTGTTGAAAGATGCAATCGTCATCCCGAAATTGCTCTTTGACGGTGGGAAGCAAGAAGGCACTTAAAACATCAATCTAGGCTTGTGCTGTGATGGTGCGACGCAGAGCAACAAGGGGGCAAGCCCCCTCACGAAAAACACGACCACACCATAACACCTCCGCCTCTGAATGTTAATGTTGGCACTACACACACACTGGCAGATGACGTTCAGAGGACATTCGCCATATCCACACCCTGCGACATTGTGTACCGTGATTCGTCACTCCATACAACGTTTTTCCACTGTTCAATCGACCAATGTCCACGCTTCTTACACCAAGTGAGGCGTCGTTTGGCGTTTACCGGCGTGATGTGTGGCCGCTCGACCATGAAATCTAGGTTTTCTCACCTCCCACGTAACTGTCTTAGTACTTGTAGTAGATGCCGTTTGGGATTCCCGTGTGATGGTCTGTATAGATGTCTGCCCATTACACATTACAGCCAGCCCTCTTCAACTGTCGGCGGTGTCTCTCAGTCAATAGACAAGGTCGGCCTGTACGCTTTTGTGCTGTACATGTCCCTTCACGTTTCCACTTCACCATCACATCGGAAACAATGGACCTAGGGATGTTTAGGAGTGTAGAAATCTCGCCTACAGGTATATGACACAAGTAAAACCCGAACACCTGACCACGTTCGAAGTCCGTCATTTCCGCGGAGCGCCCCGTTCTGCTCTCTCGCGATGTCCAATGAATACTAAGGTCGTTGGTATGGAGCACCTGGCAGCAGGTGGCAGTACAATGCACCTAATATGAAAAAAGTGTGTTTTTGGGGCTATCCGGATACTTTTGATTACGTAGTGTACATCATCGTAAAGTTCATTTTCACATACTTGTTTTTAATGCTTTATAGTTTCGCTTGTCTTTTTTAATAAACCATAGAGTACATTTAAATCTTGAGTTTGCAATCCTTTCATTGATATACATTATGTCAATTTCTCCATCCTCATGATTTATGCCGATTCATTTATTTATCACTCACATACAAGTGGAGTTCTTCAAAAATGGTTCAAATGGCTCTGATCACTATGGGACTTAACATCTGAGGTCATCAGTCCCCTACAACTTATAACTACTTAAACCTAACTAACCTAAGGACATCACACACATCCATGCTTGAGGCAGGATTCGAACCTGCGACCGTAGCAGTCGCGCGGTTCCGGACTGAAGCGCCAAGAACCGCTTTGCCACAGCGGCCGGCTCGGGTTCTGTGAAACGTCCCCTTAGAAAAATTATACATGACAGTGCTTAAACTGACACACAATATTTTTTAGCGCAACGCAATCTGACTTTCAGTAATCCCCACAAAAGAATGGCCCTGACTAACATTAACCTATACCTTTCACAAATCACTTACCTCACAAAAATCTTCGTTATTCAAACTACTGCATTACAGCGAGCGACACTACTGCCAGCTAAATAAAAGATTCTAACTACTGAAGGCACTAACTACTGATAGGTATAGTTAGCAAATTAGCAAATGAAAGATTTTGATAGAGAACAAACAATGTATTTACCTTAATAGTGTTCAAAGTCATTATATATATATATATATATATATATATATATATATATATATATATATATATATATATCGGTTCATGACATCCAGTCTTACAAATTTACTGTCTCTGTCCAGATCATCCGCTCTCAAAACTCCGCCATCTCTCTCCCCACATCCACCACTGCTGGCGGCTCACCTCCAACTGCGCAACGCTACGTACTGTTAACAGCCAACTGCCCAATACTACAATAGCATATACTCCAACAATGAAAACCAACCACAGCCTTCACACAGCACAGTTAGTGATTTTCATACAGAGCGCTTCGTGGCGTTACCAATAAAAAAACCTAAACAGCCTACTTACAACTGCACAGACAAAATCTATTGTTTTTCCCACTGCGAAGCGCAGCTGACCAACATCCAATGGCTGTTTATTGTTCCATTCGTTTGTAACATCAAACAGAAAATAGTACACGTTAAATAATTGTTTTCACAATTACTCACCTCATCTTTATCAGGTCCTTGATCCTTTTGGATAATTTCGATATCACGTCCTCAGTATAATCTATTTTGGGTTCCAGACCAATTAAACCCGTAGTTACTTAGCCTCGCAATGGCAGACGTAATACCCTAGTTACTGGTACTTCTTCCTCACTTCTCAACTGCTCTCTTCGATTTAGAATTCAAATCTTGGTCTCAACCTTTATAATCATTTTCTTCTTTATCGTGGTTTCAGCATATTCCTTCCCCTCATTCTGCATTTAACTGTCTCCATTTTTAATTTGACGACCATAGCTTCTTATTTCCTCACATACTGTTCTCTCTTTCTGTACGCAGTGTCGTTTCTTCCACTAGATTTGGTCTGTCAATTTCTTTCACATTTTTTCTCAGTCGTTAAATGCTTCGTACGTACAGTAACCATGTTGCAGTAAAGTGACGCATGTTAGATTCACCTACGGTTCCTTCACTAACGCCCAAGAAAATTTGTAGCCTATCCTTGACTCTACTAAGAGACGCCTCACAAATTACGTAATTTCATGAACTAAACATCAAGTTTTTGAGCAAAGTCTGTTGATTTTCGCCTACTAACGTCCGTCAGTCTTCTAGCACATTTTTGCAGTTTTCTAAGTTATTGTTACAAAGCTTCTTATTTTGCTATGCAGTTTATCAGCTCTTGTTGATTTTTCCCAATAAATAATGTCTGCTGCACGACTAGTGTGGGTCTTTGATGCTCAGTTAACTTTCACAGCCGTAAATTGTGAAAGGAAATCTTTAACATTTGTGTGATAGGTGACAATTTTCTGCAACATATTTCATATGAGAAATAGTCGATTAAATAAATTTTCTGCCACGCGGGGTAGCCGCGTGGTCTCGGGCTCCTTGTCACGGTCCGCGCGGCTCCCCTGCACTGGGTGAGAAGTACAGGGTTATTACAAATGATTGAAGCGATTTCACAGCTCTACAATAACTTTATTATTTGAGATATTTTCACAATGCTTTGCACACACATACAAAAACTCAAAAAGTTTTTTTAGGCATTCACAAATGTTCGATATGTGCCCGTTTAGTGATTCAGCAGACATCAAGCCGATAATCAAGTTCCTCCCACACTCGGCGCAGCATGTCCCCATCAATGAGTTCGAAAGCATCGTTGATGCGAGCTCGCCGTTCTGGCACGTTTCTTGGTACAGGAGGTTTAAACACTGAATCTTTCACATAACCCCACAGAAAGAAATCGCATGGGGTTAAGTCGGGAGAGCGTGGAGGCCATGACATGAATTGCTGATCATGATCTCCACCACGACCGATTCATCGGTTTTCTAATCTCCTGTTTAAGAAATGCTGAACATCATGATGGAAGTGGGGTGGAGCACCATCCTGTTGAAAGATGAAGTCGGCGCTGTCGGTCTCCAGTTGTGGCATGAGTCAATTTTCCAGCATGTCCAGATACACGTGTCCTGTACCGTTTTTTTCGCAGAAGAAAAAGGGGCCGTAAACTTTAAACCGTGAGATTGCACAAAACACGTTAACTTTTGGTGAATTGCGAATTTGCTGCTCGAATGCGTGAGGATTCTCTACCGCCCAGATTCGCACATTGTGTCTGTTCACTTCACCATTAAGAAAAAATGTTGCTTCATCACTGAAAACAAGTTTTGCACTAAACGCATCCTCTTCCATGAGCTGTTGCAACCGCGCCGAAAATTCAAAGCGTTTGACTTTGTCATCGGGTGTCAGGGCTTGTAGCAATTGTAAACGGTAAGGCTTCTGCTTTAGCCTTTTCCGTAAGATTTTCCAAACTGTCGGCTGTGGTACGTTTAGCTCCCTGCTTGCTTTATTCGTCGACTTCCGCGGGCTACGCGTGAAACTTGCCCGCACGCGTTCAACCGTTTCTTCGCTCACTGTAGGCCGACCCGTTGATTTCCCCTTACAGAGGCATCCAGAAGCTTTAAACTGTGCATACCATCGCCGAATGGAGTTAGCAGTTGGTGGATCTTTGTTGAACTTCGTCCTGAATTGTCGTTGCACTGTTATGACTGACTGATGTGAGTGCATTTCAAACACGACATACGCTTTCTCGGCTCCTGTCGCCATTTTGTCTCACTGCGCTCTCGAGCGCTCTGGCGGCAGAAACCTGAAGTGCGGCTTCAGCCGAACAAAACTTTATATGAGTTTTTGTTCGTATCTGTAGTGTGTCGTGACCATATATCAATGAATGGAGCTACAGTGAATTTATGAAATCGCTTCAATCATTTGTAATAGCCCTGTATTGTCGGAGGAGGGAGTATATTCCATAGAGTTGAGAGTGTGGTTAAAAAGATAGGGGTCTGTTCGGCAGGAAAACTATGAATACGATAGGTAGGTGTTGGAGTGGATAGTGGGAAATATAGACAGTGGGATGACAGAGAATGAGGAAGTGTGTGTTGTGTGGCTAGGGCAGTGGTTACAAGAGGCAAGGGATGGAGATGGATGGAGAGGAAGAAGAAGAGTTAAAGTTGATAGGATGGATAAATATTGGGGTGGATCTCATTCTCTGGAGGGAGAGTTTGTTGAAATTGAATTGGGATAGAATCTGGAGTTTCTGTAGGTGTAGGAACGGAGGGGTGTGTTTGTGAAGGCGCGGCAACATACCAAGGTTGCTGATGAGAGGGGAGACAATGGGGTTTGCAGACAGTGTAGCAAACGCGATGTTGCTCGATGTGTAGGGATGGGACTTCGATGAGATGGTAATGGATCCGTATAGAGGAATGTAAGCGGATGCAGAAAGCGAGACGGAGTGCATGGCGTTCGAGGATTTCTTGGGACTTACAGAACTTTGGTCCTAAAGTGTAACGCGCAGCGCGATTATATACGAGACAGGAAGTCAGCCAAACCAGGACAGAATCCGCGCAGCACAAAAGCGACCGAAGCTGTTGTCCCGTCCCAGCCTGAGTGTAGTTTTTACGCGATTTCCTAGGTTCGTTTAGGCAATTGCTGGGTTGGTCCCCAATTCCTCTCCAGAAAATACGATCCACAAACAGCTAAAACACGACCAAATGTGGAAAAACGTTTACACTGCTCACAGACATGTGGGGACATGACCTCCCTCCGTTAGGTAACTGACCACAGGAAAGACATCTGGTCGCAAAGTTAAATGAAATGAATTTGCCGAATCCTGAGTACAGCAGACCCCGTTCTAGTCCGAGTTGGCTCTAAGAGTAAGAACAGGAACAAACGAACTGAAGGCGAAAGTATTGTCCTCTCTACGACAGCTACTTTCCATCGAAAGTAAAAGATGATAGAGGAGTAAAGGAAACAGCTTGGTTCGCTCTCGCTCTCTGTACTTCACTTTGGTTCATTGAACTGTCGTGTCGCCCAACCAATATGGTGAGTGAAATGAGAGCGCATACGTACAGTTAACGAGACTGAGGTAAGCAACCTGGCTGCATCCATATAAATTCTAAAAAGGAGTGTGCGTATGTATGTTCCACATCTCCTCCACTGAACCGATTTCAACCAAACTTGGTACACATATTATTTTCTGGCTAGAAAGAATCACTATGAGGAATAGTACCCAACCACGTATTGAAGTGGTGGAGGTGAAAAAACAGTGTAACTCACGACGCGAGAATACGCACGCTTTAGTCATCCACTGTTTGTGAATGAGAGCATTTAGAGACTTGCAACATACTTTACACATAATTTCAAACCTTCACGAAACTTTTTCTCGCTGATGACCCCAACAAAATGATGAAAGGAGATAAAGTTAACGCTTGTAAAATTTTCGCTGCTCATGCATTAAAACTGCCGCATCAAGCATGATATTTTAATTTATTACTTCTTTACTACTAACTGTATTCGTGACACATTTTGCCGACGATATTCACATATCGTATACCACTGAATGTACCAGAAAAATTACATCATTGTACGATACTTCATTCAGGAGATATGACGTTATAAACACTGAGATGTGTGAGAAACTGCCACATCATTCATGACGTTTTAATTTATTAACTGTCTGCTACTAACTCTATTCACAACACATTTCGCAGACAGGAGACACAGGTACCACTGGATGTACCTGCAACCTTATATTATTGTACAGCACATAGGTAAAGAGATACAACCCATGAAACATTGAGCTGCACGAAAATGAAACTGCAGGGCGAAAGTCTCTAAACTTACAGATAAAATACGAGGGTTGGAAGTTAAATAGTGGCAGATGGTGCAAGTGGTTCGGTCTACTGCCTGTCAAATCTCTTAAAACAGTTCTGAAGCCAATGCTACGAAGTGGCTCCTTCATCTTCGGAATCAACTCAAAGTCACAAGTATGAGAGTATGGTGGATGGTACAGTATTTCCCGGTCCCATCGACCGAATAGAGCAGCCACAGCTTGAGCTGTAGGCAAAATGATGGTTGGGTTGCGCAGGACGTATCGCCGCTTCTTTCGCAAAGCTGGTCGCAGGTGATGCTCCAAACACGAACAGTAATACTGTGCATTGACGATCTGCCGTGGAGGAACGTAATGCGTTAGGATAGCAGCATCACAGTCGTACACGAGAAGCACCATAACTTAAGACCGCTCCATTTCCACCATCAACAGAACAGGCTCTGCTAATGGTATACTACGCCTTCCACATCGCTGGCAACGGGTTCTACACAACGCTGGTGACTACTTTGATGGACAGTAACAGATGCAAACATGTAACTCTTTTGTATCGGTTGTGAATAAATAGTTGCCATTATTTAAGTTCCAACCCTCGTATGTGTGCAAATACACGTGAAATATCTTAAACATAGAGAAACGTATTTTACATGTACACTTGCGCTCAGATCCACTGTTAAGAGGCTCATCATAAACCCCCAGAACGATTTCGTACATATGCAAGTAATAGTCTGGAAATAAATACTGTAGGTGTGTAAGAACCATCAGCCTCTTATTGGGGTGAGAATGATAAGGCAGAGGGCGAAGTGAGGACGAGGAGATGGACACACAGCGAGGGAGAAGGAGGAGGAGGAGATAGATTGGGGGTAAATTGACAGAGAGATGGGAGAGGACGAGACGGACAGAGTGAGGGCGAGGAAGAGATAGGCAGAGTATGTGGAGGAGGAGGAGGTGACCAGGCGGAGGGGGGGAGGAAATGGACAGAGAAAGGGAAGAGCAGGAGATGAACAGAAAGAGGGAATTGGAGGAGATGAACACAGAAAGGAAACGGGATGAAATGAACCGGGGGGAAGGGGGAGGATTAGGTAGACAGAGAGAGGGAGAAGCAGGAGATGGACTAATAGAAGATTGGAATAAATACATATCCTGGTAACATCAGATATTCAGCCTGTTAGGTAATAAATCAGTTTCTCATGCGGAAGCAATATTTTGCGAAGATGACGTGCTTATTTTTATGGTGTTTACGATTTTGAAGATCTAGGAGCACACCTTCCGCTTATCCTCCTGTGTCCAAATGTAACATAGCTAGTTATAAATAAGGTGAAAGTTAATATAAAAGCATCCCAATATGTGGACGTAACAGCAGTTTCATTTAACGTCATATAGAAGCATCCTAATATGTTTACATTCCAGCAGTTTTATTTGAGAAACCAAAGATGATATTGATATCTCTGTAATTAATATGGCTGTGATAAGAGACTATATTTTAATTAGGATGGAATCTCAAAATTCATCTGGACCAAAAGGGGATTACTAGATATCAAACGATTCAGGTTTTTTTTTTTTTTTTTTTTTTTTTTTAAAAACTGTCTACGTGTTCAGCCACCACTATAATGATTTGATTCACGAAGAAGGTATGTGTATATAATTTTTAAAAATTTCGTGTAATGATGGACTGATGGACTAAAGTTCCCACACCACTGTGAAGATGACGCTGTTGTCTTCTAGTAGCCGCTTTGCATTGGAAGCATTAAGTACGTACAGCGTAACAGTAATTTTGTTCACTAGCCATTGGGTAGAGTTATTATTAAAAACCGGAGAGAAAACAGATAACTGAATATAATCACTTTCGCATAACTTATTCGATTTGGGCAACACACGCTACGCAACATGTCAGAAGCCAAGAATGTATTTAATTGGCATAAATAGCGACATCTCATGACAATGATCGGAGCAGTGAGCTAACGCCACAAGTGGATCTCCTTGGAATCATCCATACCTATTATACACTGCTGGCCACCGTAAATGCAACACCTAGAAAGACAAGAGGTAGCACAACAACATTTATTTTGTAGATAACATGTTGACCAAGTATCAAATGATTACGTTTACAGACGTCTGTGACATGTGGTTCCTGCCAGAATCAGTAGCCAGAGTAGCCGCCATTGTTGGAGATCACCGCTGCCACACGTCTCGGCATTGAGTCAAAGAGACGTTGGATGTGTTCCTGGGGTACAGCAGCCCAAGCAGCTTCCACACGTTGCCAAAGATCATCTGGTGTGGCAGCTGGGGATGTAATCTGGATCACTCGTTGAGCAACCATGGACCACATGTTTTCTATCGGCGAAAGATCAGGAGAGCGAGCCGGCCAGGGAAGCAATTCAATCTGGTTATTGACGAAGAACCTTTGGACAATGCCGGTCACGTGTGGTCGCGCATTATCCTGTTGAAATATGGCTCTGGCCGAGCCCTGAAGGTAAGGAAGGATAACTGGCTCCAGCACCTCGGATATGTAGCGCCGGCTATTTAAAGTACCGGCAATGCGTACTAGAGGCGTGCGAGAGTAATATCCAATACCGCCCCATACCATAATACCTGGTGCAAGACCAGTGTGGCGGTGCATAATGCAGCTGTCCGGCATCCTCTCTCCACGGTGTCTCCACACTCGAATCCGACCATCGTGGTGCTGCAGACAGAAGAGTGCCTCGTCAGTAAAGACAACGTCATTCCATTCTGCCGTCCACATCCGTCTGTCATCACACCATTGGCGACGGAGACGTCTGTGGTTCTGCGTCAATGGTAGACGAAGCAATGGACGTAAACGCTCTGCTGTAAACGGCGTCGAATGGTACTTGCAGACACTGGATGATGCGTTACAGACGCAATGTGCTGTGCTATGGTTCGGGATGTCACTGAGCGATCCGTCACTGCCATGCGCACAATTTGCCTATCAGCACGTGCAGTGGTGCACCGTGGTGAATGCGATCGACCACGTCGGTCCGTCGTACCCTCCTGCATCCAACGGTCACATATCCGCATTACAGTTGTTTGGTTTCGTCCAACACGACTAGCGATTTCTATGTATGATAATCCACAATCTCGGTAAGCAACTATCCTTCCTCTGTCGAACTCGGATACTTGATCAAATGATGTTCGCTGTTGTCTACGAGGCATAACTGATCGTCTTGTGAAACAACCACAAGGTAAACACACGTGCCGAACGTACACTCGTCGAAATCGCCAAGCCTTAAATGGCGCTATGAGGTGGCGCCACAGGCATGCGTGATGTGCGTCTGCGCTGAAATTCTAATCAGTTGCATATCTCATCGCTGCAAACCCATGGTGTAAATTTCACTTGATTCGGATACTTCCTTCAGGGTGGCCAGCAGTGTAAATAAAGTAAGCTGCCACGATTTTATATCTGTATGTGAAATCTACTCTCACGAACTGTTGTAGAGGTTTTGGTACGGTTTTCTCCAATAGAATGATTCGCAAGGAAGGTCTGTGGGTACAGGAGACAGGCGTAACTGCACAGCCAGGTCGGTGTGAGTTACTGCTGCTGGTAGCGTGGTGCGAGCTGGCGCTAGCATCCTAAATAAAATGCGGTGCAGGAAGTGTTAGATATTAATATGTACTTAATCTATCTGACTGAAACGATTTTTTAATATAAAGTTAATGTTTAAGGAGTGTAAAGAAAATTGCGGTAACAGGTCGTACAGTTCGGCAGCCGGCAAGTGGCTTTTTTTTTTTTTTTTCAGTCGTCAGTCTTCTGACTGCTTTGATGCGGCCCTCCACGAAATCTCCGCCTGTGCAAACCTCTTCATCTCGGAGTATCTCGTGCAACCTACGTCCTCAGTTATTTGCTGGATGCATTCCAATCTCTGTCTTCCTCTACGATTTTACCTTCTGTGGGTCCGTCTATTACCATGGAAGTTATTCCGTGATGTCTTAACAGTTGTTTTCCACATGTTCCTTTCCTCGCTGATTCTTCGGAGAACCTCCCCATTCCTTTCCTTGCCAGCTCATCAAATCTTCAACATTCTTTTGTAGCACCAGATCCCACATGCATCGATTGTCTTCTTTTCGAGTTTCCCCACAGTCTCTGCTTCACTACCATACAATTTTGTGCTCCAGATGTACATTCTCAGAAATTTATTCCTCAAATTAAGGCTTATGTTTGATACTAGTAGACTAGGAATTTGGCACGATATTCCGCAGGAGGAGGTCCAACAATTCTATCAGTCAATGCCAAGCCGAATAACTGCTTGCATAAGGGTCTGAGATGGACCAACGCGTTATTGAATTGCTCAATCTGTGAAGCTTTTTGTCTTGAAAAGGTCTTTCAATTATTCCGAAATTGCAACTATTTGTTTTTCTGCACGTGTACATAACATCTACCGATTTCCGTCCCATTCGGGAAATTCCTTCATGATGCGTTTTTTTTTAATTTTTTACATTAGGGTGCACTTACTATTCCTGATGGAATGCAGAAAAATATTCGGATCGTCTACTGCTTAGTTGTAATAGGAGTAATGAAGTCGTAGTGGTTCTTATTCACCGTTAACATGTGTGTTCCACACTTTCCAAATGACTATCCGTCAAACGAAAAGGATTCCCGTCGATTACTGTACATACAACACTAACTGTTCACGACTAATTCAGAAGAAAGGAGATAATACAAAAATGGTTCAAATGGCTCTGAGCACTATGGGACTCAACATCTGTGGTCATAAGTCCCCTAGAACTTAGAACTACTTAAACCTAACTAACGTAAGGACATCACACACATCCATGCCCGAGGCAGGATTCGAACCTGCGACCGTAGCAGCCGCGCGGTTCCTGACTGAGCGCCTAGAACCGCTAGACCACCGGAGATAATACAGCTATCTCTTTTAGAGCTAACTCTTCTAATAACAAGTGAGTTACTTATTAACAATCTTTTCTCTGGAGCTATTTTTAACAGTTTATAACTAACAATTTTGACGTTTATTACTTCAAATAGAAATAAAACTCATTACGTGAAAAAAATTAAATGAATGAGAAATGATTAAGTTTTTCAAAAATAATATTATTTGGGTTATATCTATGTTTTAATGGATACTCTGTATATGAATGTATAAAACTATTTTATGGGGGTTAATAAAACTACGGGGAATACGAAGTTACATTTTCTAACGTGTCTGTATCATACAGTATTTTTATGAAGTGTATCGAATAATCCCTTTTTGTTAATGTAACGATAAGCACTATACGCACCGTAAGATGAGCTATTGACCAGTTCCATTACAAGATCCTGATAAAATCTGAAAATCACGCGAAGATTTCCTACAGAAACGTATCCTGTGCCTTGAAGCGTTTCTCTCTCTCTTTTGTTTCAAGGCTCAAATGTTTTGAACAAAAGCTTTGTCACGGCAGGGCGAGGATATGAACCCTAAAACTTTTTTAAGACCATAACACCTTGACGAGAAAGAGAACGCTCAATGACGACGAACCTGTTCTAAATTTTTACATAAAAAGTAAATAAATGCTGATGAAATTCCTGATAATTGTACATCAGGGTATGATTTCTGTCCACCGTCTGAAATATGTCACGGGGCCCGAGACATCAAGGCAACGAAGCGACTGGCGACGTCACTGTTCAGTAGTCAATGACCGATCAACTAACAATATTCATACTTAAAAGAATGTACGTAGAAAATGAAGGAAATTATGGATAGGTCTACCTCAGGGCGGATCCGCTTAGCGCTAATGAACAATCAACGAAAGAACAGGTATAATTGTTACAATGAAATGAATACCCCTAGCTGCATACAGGCGTTGATATAAGTCACGGGGACAGTTGAAAAATGTGTGCCCCGAATGGAGCCGAACCCGGGATCTCTTGCTTACATGGCTGACGCTGTATCCATCTGAGCCACCGAGGACAAAGAAGATAGTGCGACTGCAGGTACTTATCTCTGGGACGCCTCCCGTGAGACCCAAATTCTCTACTTATTGTCCCGCACTATATTCATAGTGCCCCTGCCCATTACACTCACTACTCGAGGCTTTTTGCCGATTCCCGTAAGAGTTCGGGCACTGTTTGTGCATCCGCACAGAAGAAAGTGGTCAAATGGCCCGTGATCCATGGTATCTGTTCTTTCGGACATATACGTATAATTGTTTCTCAGTCAAAACAAAATAAAAGCTGCTTGGTCTTGTTTTCGCTTCTAAAAGCTTATTGTCCGCAGCTCGTGGTCGTGCGGTAGCGTTCTCGCTTCCCGCGCCCGGGTTCCCGGGTTCGATTCCCGGCGGGGTCAGGGATTTTCTCTGCCTCGTGATGACTGGGTGTTATGTGACGTCCTTAGGTTAGTTAGGTTTAAGTAGTTGTAAGTTCTAGGGGACTGATGACCATAGATGTTAAGTCCCATAGTGCTCAGAGCCATTTGAACCATTTTGAAAAGTTTATCCTGGCAGCAAGAGCCTTTGACTATAAGACTTCACTTTGATTTGATAACATGAATTATTTTTTAGATAACATGGAAAAGAGCAACAGCACAGCAATTAGTTCGCAGCTCGTGGTCTATTGGCTAGCGTGGCTGCCTTTGGCTCACGGGGTCCCGGGTTCGATTCCCGGCCGGGTTGGGGAATTTCTCTGCCCGAGGACTGCGTGTTTGTGTTGTCCTCATCATTTTACCATCATCATCATCGTTTGTGACAGTGGCTAGATTGGATTGTGTACAAAGTGGGGCTCTGTACGGGCGCTACTGAGAACTAACGAACCAAACATCCTCATCAGAGCAATTACACAGCTAAATAGGTATACACAACTTTTTTCTTTTTATGCTTTTATAATTTCGTGCATGATGCTTCAGTATTTTTCATGGGCAACATTGGAACATTATACACTACAATATCAAAGAGTTACAAATGGAATCAGTCAAATAGTACAAATATCTGGGAGTAACAACTTATACGTATACAAAATGATGTGACCATATAGTCTCAGCCGTAGGTAAAGTATGCAACAGACTTAGATTCATTCACAGGATACTGGGAAAATGTTATCGATCTACAGAGAGACTGGTTACAAAACACTTTTGCGCCGCATCTTGTAATACTGCTCACGTCTATGGACAGGTACCAAATATGACTAACAGAGGATATTATCATATCCAAAAAATGGCAGCACGAATGCCAATAGATTTATGTAACTCAGTTGTGAGCAATCCAGAAATGCTGAATAACCTGAACTGCCAAAAGCGAAGACAGACGTAAATTATCCTTTCGACGTTTACTTACAAATCTTTAAGTATCAGTTTTAAGTGAAGAAAATACAAATACAGGCCACTTCAGGTCCGAGAAATCGCTTCCGTAGAACGAGCGAAGCCCAGTTTCGACTAATAACAGTGCAAACAGTGTCATTTAAGCGGTAATTCTTTCCACGCCCCTATCATGTTGTAGAACGCTAAATATCCTCTGTCAGTCATTCCACAGTGATTATCAGTATATGTTTGTAGATGTATGCACGAGGAGCGTTCAATAAGCAGTTCGACATTATTTCTTTCTCAGCCAGTTTCGTTTGAAACAATGCGGAATTTTTTGTGGGACGTCTTGGAACATTCCCATTTCAGCCTCCATAGATTCATGAAGTTCCAGTAGATGGCGGCGGTATACGTAGCTTTCAAAACGGCGTCTGTAACGGGGATGCGTTCCAAAGACACAACTGTCATTGACTTTCTTTTGGCGAATAACAGAATATCGCAGATATTCATAGACACTTGCAAAATGTCTACGGAGGACTGACAGTGAACGAAAGTACTGTGAGTCGTTGGGCAAGGCGTCTACCATGACCGCAGCAGTGTCGTGAAAATCTGTCCGATCTCCGACGTGTCGGCTCGCCGGCCGCACACACCTACGACTCCTGCAGTGCTAGAACGTGCGGACACTCTCAGTCTATGTGTTCGACGGATCGCAACCAGACACCTCGCTGCTAAACTGGACGTCTCTGTTGGTACTGCTGACACGCTTGTCCACCAGTTGGAATACCCAAATGTGTGTGGCCCCTGCGTTGCTCTCTGCCTAACAGAAGACCATCGCGATGATCCTCCTGGACTCCGAAGGAGTTGTTCTGTTTGATTCCTCCCTCATGGTGGAACGATCCACTCTGAAGTGTGTTGTACCACCCTCAGGAAGTTCAAGAAACGACTTGAACGTGTTCGTCGCCACTCAAATGCATACAAACTTCTCCTTCTCCACGACAACGCAAGGCCTTGCGAGGTGCCGGGGCTAGCAGTGTATTTAACACTAAATTCTTCTAGAATCTACATATGTAAATGATGCTCTAAGCCCCTCCTATTCTAACTCCGACTTTCGCTGTTGCACAAGGATTAAAAAAAATGCGCGAACTGACTCCAATCAACCCTGCCAGTGGAGTAGAAGAGAGTTTGGCACCTGCAATAATTTAATTTGATAAATAAGTTAAATAAAGGAAGGTTTCATTAACGTAGTGAGAAATGATGGGTTGCTCTACCGATTAACAGAATGAAAGTTCTGTCCAAAATAACAATATGATATATAAAGACTAAACACAAAATATTAAACAAAAACACATGAAACATTTATAATACATCAAATTGGCTCAAATTGCATACTCAAACAAACGCTGTGAAGGTGAAGTTGTCCCTGAACTAGATTGTGAGGTTTAAGACGAAGTGGTATGTGGAGCCAATTCCTTGCCACTCAAATCTTAAGAGAGACACACAGCTAACCCAACATTAATTGCTGCTACTCAAGACAGAACAAAGTTAGAAAAAGACGAACAGGCGCGCTCTGCTGAGCTCTGATTATCACCTAGGAAAATCCCTATCTGCCGGTGCTGCGGACATACATTACCAAACTGTATTCTTAACTGCCAGAACACGATCTGGCGTACCGGAGGCGATGGCTGGTTGCTTCGACGTCCTCGACCGAAAGGCGAGAGCCGACTACCTAGAGCACCCGTACAGGCTGAACACACAACATTCCCGCCACCACGACAGTGGCCATGGTTAAACGTTCCAATCAGCAACTCCAAAACCAGCGGAAAATTCCACTCTATTGCCGGAGAACTACCATTCCACCAATGGAGATTCTTGGCGCCAATTTCTGCGCTGATTTTGCTACGTCACGGAGCTATTTCCTGAGCAAGCCAATCACAGTTACTATTTTGCAGAAAGCGCGGGAATTTTCCCGCCACAACTGCCTGGGTACACAAGTCATTCCCACGCCTCGCTGGTAGCCCGCCAGAAAGTGTTTTCGCTAAGTTTCTGCGAAGTAACAGAACCTCTAGCCCAGCCGCTACTTCAGACCCCTCCGGGCGTGTCTTTTGACAATGTCGGCGTCTGCAAAGCATTCACTCGACTTCCTCACACCCGTCGGCTTAACCCTTTCCAGATCAGCAGAGCCCGCCTGTCACTGGACCACCCGGGTGACGAGAGACGCTGCGTGGGAAGTCCGCGTGTGAAGGAATAGCGACTTTTCACTGCATGCAATTAGAGAGGAAAATCGTAAGATAGAAATGTGAGAGGGGGCTCATGCCACCTCTCAGCCTCACACAAGTCTTCGCAGCCGAGAGGAGTTCACAGAACTTCATTAGACTGTTCTTCCTCATATATCCCATAAATAATGGTACTTTTATAATTGTGGCCATGTATAGGTCCCCAATGGAAATTTTCAGCTATTTTTGAAAAACTTGGATTCTTTGTTGTGCTATGTATGGTACAGAGGGAAGCAAATTATTGTTCGTGGGTACTTCAGTAGAGATTTCCTGAAAGAGTCCGATACAAAGATTGACCTTGATGTATTACTTGGTTCTTTTAATTTGTCGTCATTTATTGATTTTCCTTCTTGGGTGGTACAGGAAAGCAGCACGCTGATAGATAATGTTTTTATAGACCAAGAAAAATTTAATCAAATAAAAACTTTTCCTGTTAAGAATGGTCCGTCTGATCATGAAGCAGAGCTAGTTACAGTACATGACATAGCTCGCTACAGTAATGGCAAACAGTCCTCGAAAATAGTGCATTCAGTTAATTTAACAACTGAACATTTTAGGGAAAGTTTGCAGCAGTTGGACTGGGATGAAGTGTACAGGGAACCTGATGCTAATTTAAGATTTAACCTAGTTCATGATACCTATGTGAGTATATTTGAAAACAGTTTCCCTTAGAAAACAGTGAAATGTATTTGTAACAAACCATCCAAAAAGCCATGACTTACTAAATGAATAGTAGTAAAGAAATGTATAGGGTGGCGCACGAAATGTGTTACCATTTTGTTTTTGAATATAAACATTATTGTCAATACAATCTGAAAGGAACATATACTACAATGAAGAGCCGTCCATGGAGATTTGTTCTAACTCAGCACATGATCAATATGTCCACCATTTCATTTCCTAACTTTCTTCAAACGAACACTGAACTTAGTGATTACCCTACGGCACATGTCTTCCGTAATTTCACTGCAAGCTTGAAGAATAAGTCTTCTGAGCTCCATTAAATCACTTGGACGTTCCGGGAATTTTTTTTCCTTTAGGTACCCCCAAAGAAAAAAGTCACATGGATTGAGGGCTGGACTATTGGGGGGCCAATTTTGTCCGTCATTGAAGCGACCTGGAAACCTGAGTGAAATGATCCGCATGTCGAAATGCTCGTGTAAAAACTCCAACACAGTGTTTGCAGTATGTGACCTTGCTCTATCTTGTATGAACCAATGCGTGTTGAAGGGCAAGGCAGTAGCAAGAAGCTGTGGAATGAATCTATTGCGAAACATGCTCAAATAACGCTCGCTGTTCACAGTTTCTTCAAAGGAAAAGGGCCCAATAAGTCCGTGACTGGAAATTGCTGCTCACGCTGTAATCCTCGGAACATAATGTTGTCGTTCATGAAGCACTTGTGCGTTTACAGTGGCCCAAAAGCGTACATTTTGTTTGTTAACCACAGCGTCTAAATGAAAATGCGCCTCGTCTGAAAACCAACCGTTGTTGAGAGTTTCTTCCCTATCCTCCCCCCACTGAGCAAACAGTAGTCTCTGCTGCTTGTGTTCTTCAGTGAGTTTTTGTGCACAGGTCATCTTGTATGGGTACATATAGAGATCACTTTTAAGAATGCGTTGAACGGAGCGTCTGGATATTTCCAGTTGCACTGCTGCCTTTCTAAACGATTTCCCGGGACTTCTCTGTACAGCAACTCGTACCGCTTTAATATTCTCTGGCGAACAAACAGGCTTAGGCCGAGGTCGCTTCGCTTCCAATACTGTTCCTTCCTGTACAAATTTATCGTGCAACCTGTGGATAGTCTTCTTGCAAGGGACCCATCGTGTGTTAAACTGTTGTCGAAAACGCCTCTGAGTCACAACAAGGCTTTTCGTTTCATGAAAAAGTAACACAATTGCTGATCGTTGCTGCGTCGTCAGTCTTCCATTGTCAGTCATTGCTGCTTACTAGTCTCCTAGCTGCAGTATCGTGTATTACACGTCATTTCGTAACTCATTTGTTTTCCCAAGCTCTGTTGCTACTTCTGTAGAGATCCCAGCGGGATACCTAATGTGTGTCGTAAATTGTGAAAGAAACGATTGGTAACACATTTCGTGCGCCACCCTGTATTCATGATCTATGGTTCAAATGGCTCTGAGCACTATGGGACTTAACATCTGAGGTCATTAGTCCCCTAGAACTTAAAACTACTTAAACCTACCTAACCTAAGGACATTACACACATCCATGCCCGAGGCAGGATTCGAACCTGCGACCGTAGCGGTCGCGCGGTCCAGAGTGAAGCGCCTAGAACCGCCCGGCAACTCCGGCCGGCCATGATCTATGGAACAAGTATTAATGTATATAGGCCTACGTATATATGTATATGTATGTAGCCCGGATCTCGCACTTTCCAACTTCTATCTGTATGGCCCAATGAAGTATGCACTTCGCGGGAAGCAATACGTGGACGATGGGGAGGTTATTAACGCAGCAAGGCGTTGCCTCCGAGGTCCATCACTAAAGTGGTACCATGCGGGCATACAGGTCCTCTAAGTGAGGTGGCATAAAGACGTCGCACTGAACGGAGATTATATTGAAAAACAGGGTCCTGCAGCGAGAAGAGTGAGGAATGACGTGGTGTACTGGAATCCTGAATTAAACCAACTTGCTTTCACAAAACAATGTGTTGCGTTACATATCGAAAGCCCCTAGTGTGTTGGTGGAATCATTTTTTATGTGTAGGAAGCGATAGAGCGTGTCTGGAATTTGTAAAGAAAAGAGAGGAGTACTGTTGCGTTGACGTATGCTCAGATTACTCGTACACCACAAATTTAGAATAGCATGTTGCTATGATAGTTTGTTCTTTCCATATGCCTCACCTGAACGAACACTCACAACATTTTACATCTTAGTACGAGATGAGGCATTAACTACACGTATAGTTTACAGTGTAAATCGCTGTCATACGAGACAAAGGAAATAAAATTCGTGCACCTATTTAATGAACGTCGATATGACATCGGCTAGTCTAAATTGGGTTTGTAGGTGGTTTAATATACCGTAGAGACAGTCGTCAAAAACATGGAAAAATTTATGCAGTTCACAGACAAAAAGCATCTAAGTGCTCGGGAAAAATATACTTTTGCCCACTTAAAATATTGCACTGGTCGGTTTGGAGCGCTGTGGATGGTGTACCAGTGGTACCAGATGTGAGCCCCTACTGCTGACATAAGACATGGCAATGGAGCGGCAGGTATGTGGCAGTTGGTTCTATGGAATGAGTGCAGCAAGATGGGCCGATGTTGTAACATAATGACAGAAAGCAGCTACCTTGCTTCGACGTGGCTGTGAGCACACTGTGAACAAATTTATACAATTTTTTTGATGTATCAACACGTAATGTTCAATGTGTCTGTATGGAATGCTGTATCACTGGCACTCATGTAGGACGGCGTATGAACGGTAGTCGTAAAATAATTCTAATCGACAGTGACGGGAGAGGATTGTCTCGTGTTGTCAGTGATACTCTGCTTCAAGCTGTGAACCCAGATCCATTTCAGCGTGTGGTGTCACCGCCAGACACCACACTTGCTAGGTGGTAGCTTTTAAATCGGCCGCGGTCCGGTAGTATACGACGGACCCGGATGTCGCCACTGTCAGTAATTGCAGACCGAGCGCCGCCACACGGCAGGTCTAGAGAGACGTACTAGCACTCGGCCCAGTTGTACAGCCGACGTTGCTAGAAAAGGTTCACTGAGAATTACGCTCTCATTTGCCGAGACGATAGTTAGCATAGCCTTCACCTAAGTCAATTGCTACGACCTAGCAAGGCGCCATCACCAAGTTATATTGAGATGATAATACTGTATCAACAAGACCAATATTCAACAATTGTGGATTAAAGTTAAGTATTCCAGCAGCTACGTACTTTTCTTTATAGCGTGCATTTCGGCTTCCTCAAACAACACGGTGTTGACACTTCTGCCGACACTTCACAGCGAGTTCCCAAGCGAACACTGTTAAGGGAACTGCATGCAGTGGACATTTGGAGTTGGGTTCTCACAGAAGGCTACTGCTCACTGGTACATAAAGCTGACATCTTCAATAGGCCTGGCAATACATAAACCGTAGTAGCTGAAAGGGGGCGCGTAGTGTGCTCTGACGTGTCTCAATTTCGTACTCTTTTTAGAATGCTGCGATTCGTCGAGTTCCCCATAGGCTAAATGAAGGGATTAAACCGCAGTGTGGAAGGCATACTTCAGACTGGAGGTGGTTTGAGCCGTGCTGGCCGCGGCCTATGCGTTGGTTTAAACCTTGGCTGTTACTCTGTGTTTGGTTTCCCGCTGTTATTGTGGTTATGCTGTGGTTCTTCCTCTTTCTACGTGTGGCAGCAGCGGTGTGTATCGATATTCGCACCTTGTACTATCTTTGGTCTGGTGCTTATAGTTTCCGGCTAGCCGGTGTGCGGCAGTCGGTCGGTTGGTGTGGATCAGACGGGAAATCTCCGAGCGGCGCTGTGGGCCGGGCCCGCTGGCGGTCTCTACGCAGTGTCGGAGTGTGTGGGAGCTGTAGCGATTGCTACGGGGTTCGTGGCTCACCGACCCAGGACATCAAAGTTGAATGGTGATTTGATTACCGAAGCCAGTCTCTTCACATTGTGGCCTTGGTTTTAATTGTTGTCTGTTGGGGGGTATTCCCGTGAGCAACAGCGAGTGTTCGAGTTGGCGAAGTTTGGCCACCATCCGGTAGAGTTTAAGTGTATTTAGGTTATTTGAAGTCCAAGCGCACCAGCGGAATTTTCTGCCTGCTGGCCGTTAGCGTTCCGGTTACCTGCCCTGGCCGCTCACGTAAAATTCAGGCAGCGTCCTTTCCTCACTATGCTGTCGCGCTCCAACACGTGTGTGTAGTTTTGACAGCTTATGCACACTTGGTTGTGGGCGGCTACTCCTTTTACGTTTTGGCTTTGGAGTTCCTTGTGGGAAGCAAGTCGTCTTGTCGGTGGGTCCGTTGATTGTCTCTTGATTGGGTTGCCGGCGGATTGGATATAGTTGGGCCGACTACCTGTCTCTCCTAAGCGAACGTTAATATTTCGAGTGCAGACCGACCCACGGACACTTCTGAAAGCCACTGGCTGTACTGCCTTTTCTTATTGGTGTGCCGGCCAGAGTGGCCGAGTGGTTCTAGGCGCTTCAGTCTGGAACCGCGCGACCGCTACGGTCGCAGGTTCGAATCCTGCCTCGGGCATGAATGTGTGTGATGTCCTTAGGTTAGTTAGGTTTAAGTAGTTCTTAAAGTTCTGGGGGACTGATGACATCAGATGTTAGGTCCCATAGTGCTCAGAGCCATTTGAACCATGTCTTTATTGGTGTTTGATTGTGTATTTTAATGGCTCATAGCCGATGGCTTGAGTTTGTATGCTTTTAGTTGGGTTTTAAACAATGGGCCTTCAGACTCATTTAAAATATTTTTTCGATAAAACTTAGGGCCTTCTGCCTTTTGAGAGTTATTGTATTTGTGTTTTTCAATCATGGGTCATCAGCCGTCCTAAAATTAAAATTCCTTACTTGCTAAGTCTTGCATTGTTTGTGCCTTCAGCCTCATTTAAAATATTTTTTGGATAAAGCTTTGGGCCTTCTGCCTTTTGAAAGTTATTGTAGTTGTGTTTTTCAATCATGGGTCTTCAGCCATCTTAAAATTTAAATTCCGTACTGGTTAAATCTTAGATTGTCTGGGCCTACAGACTCATTAAAAAAATTATTTAAGGATAAAGCCTTGCGCTTCCTGCCTTGTAAAAATTTATTGTAGTTGTGTTATGAATCATGGGCCTTCAGCCGTTTTAAAAGTAAAATTCCTTATTGTTAAGCCTCAGATTGTTTGGTCCTTCAGCCTCCTTTTTTAAAATTATTTAAGGGTAAAGCTTTGGGCTTTCTGCCTTGTGCCCACAGCTCGTGGTCGTGCGGTAGCGTTCTCGCTTCCCGCGCCCGGGTTCCCGGGTTCGATTCCCGGCGGGGTCAGGGATTTTCTCTGCCTCGTGATGGCTGGGTGTTGTGTGATGTCCTTAGGTTAGTTAGGTTTAAGTAGTTCTAAGTTCTAGGGGACTGATGACCATAGATGTCAAGTCCCATAGTGCTTAGAGCCATGTGAGCCATTTTTTTCTGCCTTGTAAAAATTTATTGTAGTTGTGTTTTAAATCATGGGCCTTCAGCCGTTTTAAAAATTAAAGAGGCTGTGCCCTTCAAGCCATAAGATTGTGTGACATATTCTGTCGATAGTTAAGCTCGGAAATTTGTGCTGTAATGTTTGGGCAACTAAATAAAGTTATATGTGTTCGAGTGTAACTGACAGCTGCTCATTCTTGGCCCCTTTCCACAATTCCAACTCGTTCTGTCCTGCGGATTTAACCAGGCGTTTCATGGTTATCTTATGTTTTGGAGTGTTTTTTGTTTCATGTCTTTGGCCCACTCATTCATGTTACCGTGAACACGAACCATGATGTGTATTTCAACGTTGTCGGTTTCCAAGTGTTGTCGTTTCTTCCACACAATCGTGTTCACTGGGCTGCCCGCATACGTTCCTCGTGTTTAGGGACACTCAGGCACCCAATGGATTAGCTGGAAATGGGGTAACAGAGGTTGGAAAAAAATATGGGGACACCACGAAAATATATGCTTGAACGTAACTGCAGATGCTAGGCAAGCATGCAGGTTGTGCTGTTGTATTTGACCACCCAGCGGAGCCTCGGCGATGTCCTCAATAACTGCAGGAGTCATGCGATTGCAGTTTGTCGGCGCTAAGTGAATTCGAACGCAGAAAATTGTTCGTGCTCGTATAGCAGGTACTTCCGTCACCTAGGTAGCCGAAAATTTTGGTGTTTCAAGCGGAACCTCATCGAAGATTTACACCGCTCACTGGGGAAAGTTGCAACGCGCACGAAAGTGTGTGTGTGACAGATGGTCATTGAAGAGGATGGTAACCAAAAGTAAGAGGACGATAGCTGTAGAAGTTTCTGCAGAATTGGATGTCGCAGTCAGCACAAAAGCAACACGAAGGAGCTCCAGAAGCGACGAATTTCACAACGAGCTGACTTTAAGAAACGACTCATCAGTGAGGCAGATGACCGTAACAGGGTAACGTGTTCCCGATGACATAAAAACTGGACTATCAAGCAACGGAAGAAAAATGATTCGGTCGAATGAGTCTTGTTTCAGAATATACAGGGTGAAAAGTGTTTAAACCGTCAAACTCTGGGAGGCTGTAGGGGACATCAAAACAAATATTTTTCCCTAATTTCATTTTTTCCTGTGAGGACTATTTAAACCGGTAGAGGAAGATTTCTCTGGCAGCAAATTAGTTAAACCAACAAACACTATTCCATTTTTTTATCACCAAGAGACAACTCATTAACACAACCAACTTTCAATTACAGTAGATTTTCAAAAATGCCTCCATTCACACGTAAACAAAGGTTACGCCGTCGGATCATGTTCTGTCTGACACGGGCAAAAACCCCAGGAGTATCCTCAATTGTTCTGCTGCTGCTACTGTCCGGGCAACCAGATCCTCTACTGATGCAACAGAAGTTGAGTAAACAAGGTTGCGCATCTCTCGCCACACAAAAAATTCCAGAGGGGACATATCTGGGGATCGAGCAGGCCATGGTACAGGATCACCTCTGCTAATCCACGTTTCTGGGAACCATCGGTCCAGGAATCGACGCAAACGATGACTGAAATCTGCTGGCGCCCCGTCATGTTGCAACCACATGCTTTGTCTTGTAGGGAGCGGGACGTCTTCCAGCAATTCTGGCAATGCTCTGGCGAGAAAATTGGAATTGTGCCTGCCATTTAATAGCCTAGCTAGCAGATACGGCCCAATTAAACAGTCCCCAACAACACCGACCCACACATTAACGAAGAACCGCACTTGATGAGCGCTAGTAACTGTGACATGTGGGTTATCCTCACTCCAAACATGCGAATTGTGCATGTTGAAGACTCCATCACGCCCGAACTTTGTTTCATCGGTAAACAACACAGGGGATGGAAATGTAGGATGCATTTCACACTGTTCCAGGTTGTGGACACGCTGTAAGTGAAATGGACGCTACAACTGCGCCCGAACTTTGTTTCATCGGTAAACAACACAGGGGATGGAAATGTAGGATGCATTTCACACTGTTCCAGGTTGTGAACACGCTGTAAGTGAAATGGACGCTACAACTGCTGTCGAAGGACTGTTCGCACATTCGTCTGATTTGTCCCCATGTTACATGCAATTGTACGAGTGCTGACTGAAGGATCCCGCCCCATATGCTGCAAGACAGCTTCCTCAAATTGCAGCGTTCTTACCGTGCGACAGCGTCCCTGTCCAGGTAATTTGCTAAATGACCCGGTCTCACGCTGACGTAGGTAGACAGCAGCTAAGGTCGTATGATGCGGGATACGGCGATTAGGACATTGTTGTTGATAAACCCGCTGTGCAGCTCGTCCGGTGTGGTGCACTACGTAGTACGCACCAACCATATCAGTGTACTCACTCCAGGTGTATCGCTCCATTAGTAAACAGAGACAATGCATTACTACACGGTGGACAAAAGTTGCCCGCAACTGAAGAGCGTAATACGCCCTCTAACGACTGAAGATCTTAATACGGCCTCTAACAACTGAAGGGCGTAATTCGGCCTCCACCGGTTTAAATAATCCTCGTAGGAAAAAATGACATTAGGGAAAAATATTTGTTTTGATGTCCCCTACAACCTCCCAGAGTTTGTCGGTTTAAATACTTTTCACCCTGTATGCAACTTCTGGGTGACTTTGCGTCCGAAGAGTGAAACGCAGCGCTGGTTCGGTGACGATTTCGGCAGCAATATCGTGGTATTCCATGGGCCCCGTGGTTACTGCGCAAGGTCGCATTACTGCCAAGGTTTATGTGACCATTTTCGCTAGTCACGTTCATCCAGTGTTACAATGTTTTTTCTGCAATGGTGATGCTGTGTTGCAATACGACAGAGCCCCTGTTCATACAACTCGCATCGTCTTCTGAGCACGACGATGAGCTGTTACATTTCCTCCACCACAGTCACCACACCTAAATATTATTGGGCCTTTATGGTCTGCAGTAGAGAGCCGTGTGTGTGATCGTTACCCACCTTCAACTCGTTACACGGACTTGTAACTATAAGATAACCTTGCAAACGACAGAGGACCCGTATTTATCCATTCCGAGGTGATAAGAACCTGTTTCGAATGCCAACAGGTTTCCCACACAGCATTAGCCGTAGCAATGTCTTGTATTTGTGATGTTTCTGTATTTTTGTCCAGCCCCGAACCTGAATAAACTTGTGGACTCCTCGTCGAACTGATTCCACCATTAGTGCTACAGGATTTGTTACACGGTAATAGCGTCATGTCTCTTGTGTGGTGTCTTACTTTTTGTGCTGTGGCCTCAAGTTTTTGTCTCTCAGATTGTAAGGTGCCAGGACATGGGCACTTACTCGTTAGCTTACCAACATTAGTATTAATAATAAAGGGACTGGCAAGGGCATCAGATATTGACTCTGTTGAATTATGATAAATATGAGGCACTCTCGACCAGTATTCCCTGCATGTCTGCATGACTGAGCCACTAACTTAAAGTCTTGGTGAAAAGTGTCGGAAGTTGAGAACTGTGGAATATAAAGTCTGCAGATGGCCGTAGCTCGCCGGGCCGCCGTGGGCGGCAGGTTGCGGTCACCGGAAACGCGGGACAGTACGGCGCTTTTGGGGGTAGCCCGGCATCCGGAGCCACCTGTTCTGGGCAACATGGAGCGAAGACGGGAATTTCGTTTGCCTAGGGGCGTTATGACCTACTCGGTCATTGGGTAGATCTCAGAAATGCCGCTGGAGGGATTTCGGCAATGATAGAGCGTTCGACATTGGCCGAAACTTTGAGTATTCTTGCGCCGCGTTTTCGTACGCGTGGGAGACGGGAGAATTGTGGAGAGAGTTGACTTCGCCTTCAGCTATAGAGCGGTACGGACTTGGAGACGACGTCTTGGCCATCGTCTTCGCAGGGAGATATACGGTATGTATCGCAGCACTGCACCAACGCGTGTTCCGTGCAGAGTTCTGTGGTTAGACTTCTTTGTATGCTCACAGGCGAGATTTTCACCAACGCTTAGCCATTTCCAACAACTTACCTAATATTCTTGATCTGGTAGTTATCCTTACGAGGTGCCGAGTATTTATAAACGCAGCTGCCAGTAACAGGGGCGCGTAATTGCAAATTGTTAACGTGCCATTCTCAGGAGTGTGTGGGTTTGTAAATAGGCTGTTTAGGTTTTTGTGTTGGTAACGCCACGTAGCGCTCTATATGAAAATCACTGACTGTGCTGTGTGCAGTCTGTGGCTGGTTGGCATTCTTGAAATATTCTCTATTGTAGTGTTGGGCAGTTGGATGTGAACAGCCCGTAGCGTTGCGCAGTTGGAGGTGAGCCGCCAGCAGTGGTGGATGTGGGGAGAGGAATGGCAGAATTTTGAGAGCGGACGATCTGGACGTGTGTCCATCAGAAAGAGTAAGTTTGTAATTTGTAATATTGGATATCATGAACTGATATATATATATATGTTTGGTGAGTCACCTAACGTTACCGCTGGATATATTTCGTAAACCACATGAAATACTGACGAATCGATTCCACAGACCGAACGTGAGGAAAGGGGCTAGTGTAATTGGTTAATACAAACCATTAAAAATGCACAGAAGTATGTTTTTTAACACAAATCTACATTTTTTTTAAATGTAACCCCGTTAGTTTCGTTAGCACATCTGAACATATAAACAAATACGTAATCAGTGCCGTTTGTTGCATTGTAAAATGTTAATTACATCCGGAGATATTGTAACCTAAAGCTGAGGCTTGAGTACCACTCCTCCGCTGTTCAATCGTGTGTATCGGAGAGCACCGAATTACGTAGGGATCCAAAAGGAACGGTGATGGACCTTAGGTACAGAAGAGACTGGAACAACACATTACGTCCTTATGCTAACACCTTTTTATTGGTCTCCGATACACACGATCGAACAGCGGAGGATTGGTATTCAAGCGTCAACTTTAGGTTACAATATCTCCGGATGTAATTAACATTTTAGAATGTTCAGATGTGCTAACAAAACTAACGGGGTTCCATTTAAAAAAACGTAGGTTTGTGTTAAAAAACATACTTCCGTGCATTTTTAATGGTTTGTATTAACCAATTACACTAGCCCCTCTCCTCACGTTCGGTCTGTGGAATCGATTCGTCAGTATTTGATGTGGTTTACCAAATATATCCAGCAGTAATGTTAGATGACTCACCCTATATATATATATATATATATATATATATATATATATATATATATATATATATATATATATATATATAATGACTTTTGAACACTATTAAGGTAAATACGTTGTTTGTTCTCTATCAAAATCTTTCATTTGCTAACTGTGCCTATCAGTAGTTACAATCTTTTATTTAGCTGGCAGTAGTGGCGCTCGCTGTATTGCAGTAGTTCGCGTAACGAAGATTTTTGTGAGGTAAGTGATTTGTAAAAGGTATACGTTAAATTTAGTCGGGGCCACTCTTTTGAAGGGATTTTTGAAAGTCAGATTGCGTTGCGCTAAAAATATTGTGTGTCAGTTTAGTGTTGATCAGCATAAGTAAAGAGAGTAATGTCTGAGTACGTTCGATTTTGCTCAGCTGTTTGAAAAGCAAATAACGTAAGAGGTTATCAGCACAGTAATTCATAAACTTTTCTAAGGGGACGTTTCAGGTTGACAAAGAAATTCACATTTTTTTGTAAATTTGGTCAGTTGTGGGGGATATCAAACTAAAATGCCAATCAATATTACAATCGAATTATCAACTTCATTGCCGGCCAATGGGGCCGCGCGGTTCTAGGCGCTACAGTCTGGAACCGCGCGACCGCTACTGTCGCAGGTTCGAATCCTGCCTCGGGCATGGATGTGTGTGATGTCCTTATGTTAGTTAGGTTTAAGTAGTTCTTAGTTCTAGGGGACTGATGACCTCAGATGTTACGTCCCACAGTGCTCAGAGCCATTTGAACCATTTTTTTTTTCTTTTCGACTTCATTGTAGCTAGCATTTACCCTGTCCCAGTAAGCTTTACATGTACTCTAGTCACTGCACAGCTTGCCCAGACGGGAAGGAAAGAAGGTTTGCGGTCTTCTATGTCAGTGACGGACAAATAAGCTTACAAGGTTACGCCGTCAGTTGTCCACACAATTTAAGTGATCGTCTAACCACGATGAGTTAGCGCCGATGCTGTTTGGATTCAGGCAAGCAAGAACAGCGCGGGGAAAAAAAAATCAGTCAACGGCTGACGGTGATGGTGGATCTCTTGAATGGGAATCAGTCCTTTTTAAACTGTTTGCTTGTTACGTTCTGAACACCAGTTCTAAGCAAACTCTCTCTGAGCGCTTTAAACACTGCTCCGGTGATCCACTACACATTCTGACTGTTTCCAAGCGGGACACGTCCAGCGCTAATTACCACGTCAGTGAGGCACTTCCAACGTTAAATCTTTTCGCGTGTCTGTTCGCCAACGTGTTTGTCCGGGGGAGGCTCGACCGACAAGGGGGAGGCGTGCGGCCAAAGAGCCGCACTCACGTTGTTTGCCCGCTACAAAGCGCGCCCGGTGAACAAGTGACCGGTTCGAATCCCGGCGCGGCCGGAGCCTTCTTTCCGCGGCGGCGGAGACGACAGCGCCGCAGACAGCAGATTGCGCGCTAAACGCGTTTGACACGGCGTCATTAGCAGTTCGCGCGCGCGCGTCCGTGCTCGCACGTGCGCCGCCGCGCGCACCGGCTCGATTGCAATGTTGATGTTTATCCGACGGCGGCTTATCTGGCTGCTACAGGTAGTACTGTATTCCATTAGCATTACAGCAGTGATGGATCGCAGCTGGGTGTCGCGAGCCCGGCACGGCTACGGGAGGGGTGCGGAGAGGGGGGGTGGGAGGAATTGGCGAAGGCGGAAGGGGGGAGGGGGGTGGCCGTGCGGCTGGCACATTGTGATGGGGCAGCAGGGTGGGGGACGGGGGCAGCCAGATGCTGTAGCAGATGAGGGGCAAGGGGTACCGGACCCCGCACATGCGCGGTGCATAGCTACTAGAACGTGGCTACCCCCTCCCGACCCTGGGTCACCTCACAACCGCCTCTCGTGCAGTGCCCCGCAATGCGAACGAACGGTCGATTTCCGCTCGATAATTCAAAAAAAAAAAAAAGAGGCGAGGAAAACTACAAACGGAAACAGAGCTCGGCGAGTGTCATGCACAGCGAATCGGCGAGGCGCGCACTGACTGGCTGCTCTGTGCGCTGCCACAACCCCCCTCCCCTCACACCCCCTGCCGCTCTCCCGCCCCCTTTTCCACCCCTCCGTCGGCGAACCGGGCCAAACACGCGGCGGCGTCCGGATAACGGAGAGCGAAACCGTAAGCTAGACGCTAATATGAAATTAACTAGCGTATTATGTGTCGGCATAATGACGCAGCCCGCGGCTGAAGCGCGCCCCCCCCCCCCTCCCTCTCCCGCGCACTCCCATGAACCTCGCCGCCAAACACAGTGTTTTCTGGCAGGGAGGGGATGAGCCGGCCTGCGCTGCGCCCGCCGCTGCAGCCGGAATAAATTGGCCGCGCTCCGCATCACGCCATCTGTAAAATTCTACCCGATTTGTTTCAATCCGAATGTTTCATACAGCGGCGCCGCGCCGCGCAGCGCGGCCGGATGTCAGTCACAATATTTGGATGTCATTTGGTTGCGAGCGGCGGCCGCGTCGAGCCCGGAGCTCGCTGCGCGCCACCGGACGCACACCGTCCAATAGCGCCCAGCACGCTGCGGCGAACTGGCTTAGCGTACGGCTTTCCGCCGAAAACTCTATTAATTAGGTCAGCACTTTTAACATCCCGCCGTAAATGGTAGAAGCCGTTTATCTTGTATTAGCGTAGGAATAAGCAGGAACGCTCACCATGCTACAATAACGCCTGCCATCAGAGCTGCAACACCAGATAGCATTTACAATTAGAGCATCTAAGTCTACAACATATCAAATAACGACATTTTCCTTATATTACATAGCACAGTAGAATGAATTCGCAATCAGATTTGTAGATGGTTTGGAGGTAAACACTGTGCGAAATTTAGCATAGAGGTCCCTCACAGCAACAATGACTCTAACAAAGTCGATCATCGAGTCACATTGAGGAGTAGCGCCTTCGCATCGCTCCTGTTACTTGTTAGGACGATATCGTTATAGGCATGAATCATCGAATGTCACCAGCTGACATGGACCTGAGTTACAGAGCTGCTCGTAGTTGTATTAGTAGGCGGCAGAGGTCAGCAGTTGACGGACAGTGCTAGCAGTCGTAGTCAAAACAATGTTGTAAAGTTATGTTTGACCAGATGTTTGACCATCGAATGGATGTATTTGCATAATTGTAATTGTTTTACATGTGTAGTAATTAGCAGCGTGAGTGTTGTATGAGTGAAGAAGAACACAAGTAAATGAAAATTGTTTTGTTTATTCACGAAGTACCAGTTAAACTATACAGGGGATTTACTATAATTAAATATGCAGTCAGTTTATGCTACTAATAAATCGTGAGTAGCACACAAATTAATCGGCCATTTCAGAAGGAGTAAATTTATATTTGATACTTTTCTAAATTTATTTATTTAGCAATTGCCATAGAAATAAATGTTTTACTATGATTGGTCATTGAAGTAAAGCACGGGTTAGCGCAGGATAATACTGCAACCTGATTTGCTGTTTGTGATATCAGCCAATCAGAAAAATGCAGGCTCGCGCCAATCTATGCTGGAAACAAAGCCTTTGGTGTGATCTAAGTCAGTCGGGGCTGAGGGTTCGAACGAGTAACATCTCATTGAAAGCAGCTCCGACGAAAGTACTGTAAAACCGCGGAAAAATGCTAATTACGAGTTCGCGAAGTAGTACAAAGTGTATTAAAGTGAACGGTATAGTGGAAGTCGTGTGGAATTTCGGATGGAATATCAAAATTATTGCTTTTGACTGTTAGTTAAAACCGCGTGGCGTGTTGTGCGATCTAAGACTGGAACAGGTATTACGTGTAGAGCAGAGTGCACAACATTTGAGCGAGCATTTTCATAATTAAACGATCCAGTGAACTCTATTAACTTCGGTAACGGGTGTAAATACCATAAACTGGCTACGTGTGCGATTGTGGTGTGCACGGGAGCTTTACATTGTGTAGACACTTAGTACGGACTTGGCAGTATTAACTGTGATCTTTATCGTAAAAATACACCTGAAAATTTACATTGCCAAGTTAAAACTTTTATTTCAGTAGCTGGCCACATCCCGTTTACCGGACAATTCTATGTATGTTGCGACCTGCAGTAGACAGTAGTGGTCTAGTATTTTCTACTACAGCTTTTAGCTAGACAAATGAACATTGCAGGACAGTGGCAGGGCGGTAAAAAGAAACGTGACGCGCCGCAACATTGGATGGATAACACACTACTAGCCATTAAAATTGCTACACCACAAAGAAGACGTGCTATACACGCGAAATTTAGCAGACAGGAAGAAGATGCTGTGATATGCAAATGATTAGCTTTTCAGAGCATTCACGCAAGGTTGACACCGGTGGCGACACCTACAACGTGTTGACGTGAGGAAAGTTTCTAACCGATTTCTCATACACAAACAGCAGTTGACCGGCGTTGCTTGGTGAAACGTTGTTGTGATGCCTCGTGTAAGGAGGAGAAATGCGTACCATCACGTTTCCGACTTCGATAAAGTCGGATTGTAGCCTATCGCGATGCGGTTTATCGTATCGCGACATTGCTGCTCGCGTTGGTCGAGATCCAATGACTGTTAGCAGAATATGGAATCGGTGGGTTCAGGAGGGTAGCACGGAACGTCGTGCTGGATCCCAATAGTCTCGTATTACTAGCAGTCGAGATGACAGGCATCTTATCCGTATGGCTGTAACGCATCGTGCAGCCACGTCTCGATCCCTGAGTCAACAGATGGGGTCGTTTGCAAGACAACAGCCATCTGCACGAACAGTTCGACGACGTTTGCAGCAGCATGGACTATCAGCTCGGAGACCATGGCTGCGGTTACCCTTGACGCTGCATCACAGAGAGGAGAGCCTCCGATGGTGTACTCAACAACGAACCTGGCTGCACGGATGGCAAAACGTCATTTTTTCGAATGGATCCAGCTTTGTTTACAGCATCATTATGGTCGCATCTGTGTTTGGCGACATCGCGGAGAACGCACATTGGAAGCGTGTATTCATCATCGCCATACTGGCGTATCACCCGACGTGATGGTATGGGGTGCCAATGGTTACACGTCTCGGTCACCTCTTGTTCGCATTGACGGCACTTTGAACAGTGGACGTTACATTTCAAATGTGTTGCGACCCGTGGCTCTACCCTTCATTCGATCCCTGCGAAGCCCTCAATTTCAGCAGGATAATGCACGACCGCATGTTGCAGGTCCTGTACGGGCCTTTCTGGATACGGAAAATGTTCGACTCATGCCCTGGCCAGCCCATTCTTCAGATCTCTCACCAATTGAAAACGTCTGGTCAATGGTGGCCGAACTGCGGTATCGTGTTGAAGCTGCATGGGCAGCTGTACCTGTACACGCCATCCAAGTTCTGTTTGACTCAATGCCCAGGCGTATCAAGGCCGTTATTACGGCCAGAGGTGGTTGTTCTGGGTACTGATTTATCAGGATCTATGCACCCAAATTGCGTGAAAATGTAATCACATGTCAGTTCTAGTATAATATATTTGTCCAATGAATACCCGTTTATCATTTATCTTGGTGTAGCAATTTTAATGGCCAGTAGAGTATAATACACTCCGTCACTACGTCTTTTCGGCGGGTGAAAGATCCGGACAACATGCTTCCTTTCTACATTAAGCTAGGTCAGCACGACATGTGCAACATGTAGTCTCCCGTAATCTCGTTGAGTGCTATAGACAAGGAATTTCAGATCGATTCCGTATTTCTGGATTTCCGGAAGGCTTTTGGCACTCACACAAGCGGCTATTAGTGAAATTGCGTGCTTATGGAATAACGTTTCAGTTATGTGACTGGATTTGTGATTTCCTGTCAGAGAGGTCACAGTTCGTAGTAAGTGACGGAAAGTCATCGAGTAAAACAGAAGTGATTTCTGGCGTCCCCCAAGGTAGTGTTATAGGCCCTTTACTGTTCCTTATCTATATAAACGATTTGGGAGACAATCTGAAAAGCAGTCTTCGGTTGTTTGCAGATGAAGCTATCGTTTATCGACTAGTAAAGTCGTCAGAAGATCTCAACAAACTGCAAAACGATTTAGAAGAAATATCGGAATCGTGCGAAAAGTGGCAGTTGACCCTAAATAACGAAAAGTGTGAGGTCATCCACATGAGTGCTAAAAGGAACTCGTTAAATTTCGGTTACACGATAAATCAGTCTAATCTAAAAGCCGTAAATTCAACTAAATACCTAGGTATTACAATTACGAACAACTTAAATTGGAAGGAACGCATAGAAAATGTTGTGGGGAAGGCTAACCAAAGGCTGCGTTTTATGGGCAGGACACTTAGAAAATGTAACAGACCAACTAAGGAGACTGCCTACACTACGGTTGTCAGTCCTCTTTTGGAATACTGCTGCGCGGTCTGGGATCCTTACCAGATATGAGTGACGGAGTACATAAAAAAAAGTTCAAATAAAGGCAGCACGTTTTGTATTATCGCGAAATATGGGAGATAGTCTCACAGAAATGATAAAGGATTTGGGCTGGACATAATTGACAGAAAGGCGTTTTTCGTTGCGACGGAATCTTCTCACCAAATTCCAATCACCATCTTTCTCCTCCGAATGCGAAAATATTTTGTTGACACCGACCTACATAGGGAGGAACGATCACCACGACAAAATATGGGAATCAGAGCTCGTACGGAAAGATATAGGTGTTCATTCTTTCCGCGCGCTATACGAGATTGGAATAATAGAGAGTTGTGAAGATCGTTCGATGAACCCTCTGCCAGGCACTTAAATGTGATTTGCAGAGTATTCATGTAGATGTAGATGTAGATAATGTTACGGGGACCTTCAAGGCAGGGAACAGCCATCGGCTGTAACAGTTCGTATGTGTAACATTTGCCGTCCAAGCTACCAACCATGCGAGCGAGAACTAACAACAGCCGAAGGAGTCAGCACCCCAGAAGTTCACACCCGTCACAGGTGCCAATGTTTGTTTAGCTCAGCACGCAGTGGCAGCACTGAATCGTTAGGACGGACGATGAACCAAATTGAAATGGAGCTGCTCCAATTTTTAACAATAATCCAGGCAGGCGGAGGGAGAAAGTTAGTGCATCGGCGTGCACAAAGAGCTGCGTCAAATGTAGTCAGCAGGCACTCTGCAGCAGCAAATTCCGATGTGAGCGGGATGTGTCGTTTATGCAAAAGCGTGACCGGCCAGCCGCCTGGGGTGGACCTTCTACAGGAGGCACCCGACTGCAGATTGTGAACCAAGGAGCCCTGAGTAGGAGCCACGAAGCTGGTTGAACTCAGCCAGTAGTTAGCCCCCAAGTGGAAGGCACCAGTTCAATTCCTGGCCCGGGTTCCCGGGTTCGATTCCCGGCGGGGTCAGGGATTTTCTCTGCCTCGTGATGACTGGGTGTTGTGTGATGTCCTTAGGTTAGTTAGGTTTAAGTAGTTCTAAGTTCTAGGGGACTGATGACCATAGATGTTAAGTCCCATACTGCTCAGAGCCATTTGAACCATTTTTTTCAATTCCTGGGTGCATCAGGACTACGCACAGCTCACAGACCCACAGCTAACAGAGGCATAATCTAGCGGCAGTTAGGCGGGATGAACCACATCGGGTCGACGACTGGCATGGAGTGCTTCTCACTGACGGCTGCGAACTGCGACAGATACTGCGTAGCTGGGGCAGACAGTATTTATGGCTGTTCGACCCGGCCCTGTTGTCGCAGGGCATCTGTCTCGATCGCGTAGGCCGCGGAAGCGACACAGCACCGGACATAGGTACAGTGTAATCCAGGTCACCACTGCGACATTCTGCTCCTCATAGTAGATAGAGTTTCGGCCCTGGTAGCGGGCTCCAAGGCTACACGTGAAGCAACCAAACTCGCTTTAGTGCCAGGGTGGAGACTTCCGCCACGTCAGCTCGGCCCCATTTGGAGAGATCATCATGACATTTTTTCAATTACAGGTTCAAATGGCTCTGAGCTCTATGCGACTTAACTTCTGAGGTCATCAGTCCCCTAGAACTCAGAACTAATTAAACCTAACTAACCTAAGGACATCACACACATCCACGCCCGAGGCAGGATTCGAACCTGCAACCGTAGCGGTCGCTCGGTTCCAGACTGTAGCGCCTAGAACCGCACGGCCACTTCGGCCGGCCAATTACAGGTCACATGTCAAGTGGATACAAGTTGTCTCTTTAATGCAGCTGTTTCCATTGCCTTCTACATCCTCAATGCTGATTCTTCCGTCTTCAGGAGCAGTCTCCCACCCAATGACAAGAGAGTGCCCTGAATCTGTGTCCGCCCCTCCGTCCTCTTTGACAAGACAGTTGGCAAGGTGAGGGTGACTTCTTATGGTGGAAGTCTTCGGCCACCAGTGCCGATTATTAATCAAAATTTAAGTGGTTAGTGAGTTTTGAACCCAGAACCGAAACCGTTTTGGTAACTAATCAAATACTCCCCCGCTTTTTTATTATTACTATTATTTTTCATTTTGTTCAGTATGGATCGTTGAGTTTGGTCTGGGCGGACGTCACATGGCATCCGTTCAAGTTTGTCGTAGATTCCTTTACTCAGTTATTTTCTTTTTATTTTCTTTTTTTATTACAGAGGACAATCGCCCCTCTGCCCGAACACGCTTAGCTATCGCACCCGCATCCCGCTAGACCAAGGGTGCATGGTGGGTCAGGTGTTGCCAAATGAACAATGAAGCAATTTGTGGTCCACTGCGGGAACTATTTACAACTCAGAGAAAGCGCTTTAATTAGACATTAAAGCGTATGTGATTTATATGTCTCAACTTTACTGTGATACATGCATGACGCAAAGTAATACGTTTCTATGGAAAAGTGGACTATGTGAGTAGAAGATGTTCATACATTCGTTTCATAAGCTTTAACCTCAACCAAATTGTGTCACGGGTTAAGACTCGTGTTTGAAAAAAGATAAGGACTGGTAACTTAGTAATCAGTATTACAGTCTTACGAAACAGTGATAATAATAACAATCTTTAAAAAAATAAATTATTTTGTAGCCATAACACGATCCAATTCTTTTGATTTTATCGCTTGGAAAATTTCTTTTTACTCCTTAGGGGGTAAGTATCGCTAGGTCATAGAGGAACGAGGCGACAGCCTTCTGTTCACTTGGCTGCAGGTCACGGACAATGGTTTGGGAAGAAGTGTCGTAACAGTTAGATCAATACTGACACAGTTTATGGCTTTCCAAAACCACCGTTAATGATTTATGAAATTAAATCTGAGTAAAGTGACTTATCAATGTATACTGCTTGTTTCATGAGCATTTTGAATTTACTTTTGAATTGCTATAAATGACCACCAGTCGCCTTTGATTTACTACTTATTTCAATGTCCATTCGTTCGTCGTTTCCCGTTGTCCTTCGTACATGATTCGTCATCTGACTAACAGTCTCATTTCTGCACTTAATCTCTCTTTCAGCTCTGTTTAAACAAGTTTTGCGCTTTCTGCACTTAATTTTCAGACCGAATCTCACTCTCGCTCTGTGTTGAGCCTGAGATCTTCTTTTCGTTGATAAAATGTGTCTGAAGTATAAGAATTAGATACATTCGAAAAGCGAAGGGGATTCAAAAAGACTATTCGAGGCGTATTCCCTTTCATCCTTCCCTCTCACCTCAAAACATTTCGTCAGTACTATAAATAATGTTTAGAAAAATTAGTCTTTTATCCTAACTTCTATTTCAGTTCCAAATTTTTAGCTCTGATGATATTATCTAGTTGAATTTCTAATTGAGAGGTCGCTTAAGAAATTGGTGCATGCTCATTAGTGATACCCTTGTGTATTCCTGGTTTCTCCATCGTTGAATCACGTTCACCCTCAAACTGAGCCGCGCTGGTTAGCCGTGCGGTCTGAGGGACCTTGTCACGGTCTGCGTGGCTGCCCCCGTAGGAGGTTCGAGTCCTCCCTCCGGCATGGGTGTGTGTGTTGTCGTTAGCCTTAAGCTAGATTAAGTTAGATTAAGTAGTGCTTAAGCTTAGGGACCGATGACCTCAGCAGTTTGGTCCCATAAGACCTTACCAAAAATTTCCAATTTTCTAAAACTGAAAATTATGTCGCGATAGCAGGTGAGTGAGAACCAAAGTTCGCGAATGTTAAGTACCTGATAAAGATAGTGTTACTATAATTTCGTAGCCCCAATTTAATTTCTGGGATGGGCTGCGAAAGGTCTAGAATCAACTGCATATGTTGAAACGCTACGTGTAAAACTCATAGTGGAGTGAAAGAGTTATCCTAATCACGAGCAGCAACCTCCAGAGCTTTGTTAAGAATATTCATTCCTGGAGTAAGATATACCACAGTGAACTGAAGCAGCTTATTTCACAGTGGAAGATTTTCAAGAGTTATCTTTAGGATGACATGCCTGAAAAACAAATGTAGGGTGGAATAACTACTGCAACAGATTTTTGGAGTTATAAAGTAAGTCAAAATAGTGAAAGTCGTTAGAGGAGATTTCAGTATTTCAGCCTGACACGTCACTGCGGCGCCGTTATACGTATAATGCCAGCCATACAAACAGACGTATCCTGCAATACACCATCGATAATTGTCATATGGCTGCATCACAGTCGGCAAATTTTGAAACGAGTTTCCAGATTACCAGCCCTCTCCACTCACAAGTCTGTCCGTGTCAACACGTTTAGCGCGAATTCAGTGACAGTAAACAGAATAACCGGATTTCCAGTGCGGCAGTTGTGACTGAACACACAGGCGTGAACCTCATACCTCGTACGTAACAATGTGGACCGCTTTTAGGCTAGTTACAGAAGCTATCCAGCACATGAAAGCCCCGTTAAAAACTCGCAGTGGTATCTGCAGCGTGGCAAAACGTAATTCCATGATGATTGAAAGCTACCACCTACATCAGTTAATAAAATAAACTCGAATCGAAACGTTACTTGACGAATTGCTTTCGTACGCAGCTGCTGATCTCGGATTTGGTAAAATAAACTCATTATCATCATCGGCTCTTTAACATTATCTACAGGATAAAGGTGTCCAGTAGACCTTTCCATGTGCTCATTCCCTTCACCAATGTTGTTTCTATATATCTTCCAATGTTGTTCACCCACCTACCACTGGGTTATCGTCTTGGTCTTTTACTGTCTCTCGGAACCCAGCAAACAGCTCCCTCGACACATCTCGCTACATGTCCTGCCAACCTACATGTATTATTCGTTACAGTAACAATTACGTCTTCCACTTCAGTCTGTTTGTAATGCCCCGTCACACCGGTCAGTTAAGCCACTTGACCTTGAAACATCCCCTTCGAAATTTTTTTTATAAATGACAGTGCTGGAAAACCTCTACGTTATTTGATTTTCAAACAGCTGAGCAAAACTGAACGTGTTAAGACATTTCTCTCTTTACTTATTCTGATCATCACTAAACTGACACAAAATATTTTTTCAGCGCAACGCAATCTGACTTTTAATAATCCCTACAAAAGAATGGCCCTGACTAACAATAACCTATACCTTTCATGAATGACTTACCCCTCAAAAATCTTCGCTACTCGAACTACTGCAATACAGCAAGCGCTAATACTGCCAGCTAAATTAAAGATTCTAACTACTGAAGGCACTAACTACTAATAGGCATAGTTAGCAAATGAATGATTTTGATAGAGAACTAACAATATATTTAATAATGTTCAAAAGTAATAATACATGTATATACCAATTTATGACATCCAGTATTACAAATTTAGTCTTTCTGATGGACACACGTCCAGATCATCCACTCTCAAAATTCTGCCATCTCTCTTCCCACATCCATCACTGTTGGCGGCTCACCTCCAACTGCGCAACGCTACGCGCTGTTCACAGCCAGCTGCCCAACACTACAATAGCGAATACTCCAACAATGTCAACCAGCCACAGAGTGCACACAGCACAGCCAGTGATTTTCATACAGAGCGCTACGTGACGTTACCAACATAAAAACCTAAACAACCTATTTACAACCTACGGATTTCGGAAGCGAGGCTACCTGTTCCGAATCCAGCGAAATAAAATCAAGAAACATGCGCAACTCACTGCCGACAATGGCAGTAACTCACTGGACTGCAATATTTTTGGAATTATTGACGAGTAAAAGGGTTAAAGTTGGTACTGATCTTTCACGGAAATGAACATTTACAATGGCTGAATAACTTGTTTGCTTGAAATGAACTTGGATAATTCTAAAGTAGTGTGGTCGCCAATCAAACTGGAAGAATTTAACTGCAAAATCAATTGATTAAAATGTAATTTTGTACCATGCCGCCTGATGTAAATATTACTTGTAATATCAGAAGTTAGAATTTCTTAATCACTCTGCTCAGGAAAATATTCTTAATAGATAAAACGTCCTATGATTACAGTGTGAGGCACCCACATGCCTTGCTCATACTGTGGCATCAAGCAGTCAGGCCTGCAAGATGAGTGGTCTGCCAAGTGAGTGGGCTCATTCTTATTTATCGAGTAACATGAATGACTGATTATGAACTCTAGTACTCACAATTAAGTTACAAATTATTCTCCTGTTTGAATTTTACGCAACGGAAACGGATAACGCACATCTGACTATTAGTAATTTACACAACTCTGAGTGTTCACTGCACACTGGCAATACCACATTTCTTTCTTACCCAACGGCTTTGTTCAACACGTGGCCATCCCACTGAATATCAATGGTGCACACATTATAAATTCTGGGTATCATGACAACATACTATTCGAAGGAAAAGGCCACCAGTCTTTTTCCTTTCACTATCTTATTTATTCCGATAAATTCTATAACCTAAACACACAAATTCTATAACCTACAACAATAATGTGGTGTCACCGCCAGACACCACACTTGCTAGGTGGTAGCTTTTAAATCGGCCGCGGTCCGCTAGTATACGACGGACCCGTGTGTCGCCACTGTCAGTAATAGCAGACCGAGCGCCACCACACGGCAGGTCCAGAGAGACGTACTAGCACTCGCCCCAGTTGTACAGCCGACGTTGCTAGGAAAGGTTCACTGCGAATTACGCTCTCATTTGCCGAGACGATAGTTAGCATAGCCTTCAGCTTAGTCAATTGCTACGACCTAGCAAGGCGCCATTTATCCTTTGCTATGTATCTAATGAAGCATGTACAGTAACAAGACCAATGTTCACCAATTGTGGATTAAAGTTAAGTATTCCAGCAGCTACGTACTTTTCTTTATAGCATTCATTACGTATCCTGTTTCAGACCTCACGCCATCCTGCGTGAGCTTATAGCGTGCATTTCGGCTTCCTCAAAAAACACGGTGTTCGCACTTCTGCCGACACTTCAAATAACACATGAGAAATTCCGCCCAGTGGGCAGGGCTTTACATTGGTGATTCTCTATCTTATGGTCTCATAATTATCCATCACTACAGTGCACTTTCTGGATAGGATGGTGGATCTTTTGCTATATCTCACACTTCGAGTCTCTCACCCATCATCACGAAAATTTCCTCCAGACCGAGTGGTACAAAAAGGAACATGCATAACCCACTGCCTCTGAAACTATCTTGTTACTCTCCCATGCCAACCACACATACTTAAATTTCATGAAATACATCACACTGGCAACATACAATACAAAGAATAGTCACAACGTTATAATCACATCACTTTCAGCTTTCCGACTTCAATTAGTATTTATTCTAGTTTCACACGACACTGCCCCACTTCGTAACTTTTCTTTCCTACTACGAACTCTGGAGGATATATGCACGTCTTCCTGTGCAATGCAAGCCAAGTGGCGTTGCTGGATAGACGGCTGACTCACCTTGCTTCTCTCTCAGAGTATTATAGTTTGAACCAAGCTCACACGGAAACATAACACGCAGAGTAATATTAAGAACATATTCGTCACACATGCGAGTCCTCAACTGATACCACGGACGAGTACTTCTCTTTATCCTTTGTCTCGTACAATGATTGAGACTCACACGGTACTCACCACGTGGAAGTACTCGTCTCTAATTTCAAGTCCTGCACACGCCATTTCTTAAATATTTCCAACTTATATTACACACGCCAGTAATTCAGCTTAACTTAAGCACTCGGAAGTATTTCAACTTATTGCTACACGTGGTTTCATTGTGACCGTTGGTCACTTCCGAAGATTAATATTACCTGCCTGACATTTAATTCTCCCCACAAAATTTCCTGAAACAGAGAAATTATTATTCCAAACTACTCTTCAGTATTTCACATGCATACCATGTCTCCACTCTTTTGTCTTTACGGAGCACACCTAAGACAGGTCTTACCAACACAAGATCCAGCTGCAGAGAGCCGAAAACATGGCCGTTCTTCAGGTCAGCTCGCACCTCCGTCCAGGTGGGGGCGCACCATGTTACCGTATTGGTCAGCCACATTTCAGGCGCTCAAAGCTCAGGTAAATTTCATCTCTTTGGTCCCACCAAAGGTGACCAAAGGATCGTCTCAAAGATGAGCATATATAGCACATTCACTATCTGCGGTTAGCAGACGACCATACATTCATTCATTTCACAGATCTCACCAAACTGGATGTAGGGATTTATTTTGTGGGAGTGCACATGTAATCAATTAAATAAATAAATTGTCATTCTTTCCTACACTGCTATCCGGCTTCCCTGTATTAATTGAAATTGAGTTATTATTAGAAAAAATATGTTGTTATGACAGGAATAACGAAGAATGTTGTACCTATTTTCAATGTCGGGCGGTACTGTACCCTTTCAACAGTAACACTGAAAATAGCTTGAAATCGACAACACATAGACGTCGCAGCATAATAACGCTTAACTTCACAAATTTATTTGTAGCTGAATTAATCGTGCCTCGCAAATGCGTGCAAATGCAGTCCGCCGTTTGCGAGACCGCTCCACGGCTCAAACCTGCTGCTGACGGCTCGTTCGCAGGCGGCACTGCTGTCGCTCGGCTCGTGCACCAGCGCACGCCAACTACCCAAAGTAATTGTCAGGCATGGATCAGTCATAATATTTACAGTTTTCATTTCTTTATCATATTCCAGTTTTTTCAGTAATTACACATTAACTTTACAGGCATGCAATTTTCGATTAAAATGCAGTTCATGAAAAATCCATAGGAAACGAAAAACCTTACTGCCTTACTTTCTATTTAAGAAATGAAAAAAATTATTCATAACGAAATTCGGTGAGTTGTCGGTGGAGCCAGAAGCCAGTAATAGTGAATCACTTGCACACCATGCAGCTGTAGAAATTGGCGATGGGACAATACTGGTGCGTTACATGTTCTGCTGTTAATGTGTCTCTCCCGGTAACGTTTAAACTAATGTCTCTAGCGATTGCTGAGCAAACCTCATTAAAAGTCTCTATCTCGTTGGCTGAAGTCACAATGACAGCAAAACTGAAGATAGATACACGACATTTTTGACCTAGAACAGGAATATTGTCAAATGCTGCAAGGTGTTTGAAATTCTTAGACAAACAGTAAAACGCTAAAAGAAAAGGCGGGTAATAGACCACCTCGGAAAAGTACTACTGTCAGAGTACCAAGAAAGCTAATTTGCTCCTGTCTAAAAGACTCTGCCTGAAAAGTGACGTAGCAGCTCCCTATTTATAACTTCCTCAGCATCTTTAAAAAAAAATCCAAAAATTTTGGCACCGAACATACCCGCATTCTTTTAACATTCAGTTCACTTCTGGCTCCCACAAGCTCTTTTAACTGCAACTCGCTCACACTCATACGACCATCCATTCACACTTGTCCATTCTCACTTACTGGTTCAACCCATCTGGTTATCATCATCTCTTTGTGTCTCTCTGTTATTGTCTCCTGTGTCACAGCCACATTCTTCTTCGTTTTGTCCTACTACTACTGTCTGTTCTCACTGTCACTCTCTCATTCTTGCTCTCTTGTTACTGTAACAATCTCGTCCATTCCTTCCCACTGCTGCTGTCTCTTCTCACTGTCACTATCCTTCTGTTCCTGGTAGTCACTGTCATAAACTGTATCTCTTACTACTACTGGTTTTTACCCACCTCCACTTTCTCCTTCCCTTTACTCTTCTCCCACAGGCACTGTGTCCTTCACTCTTTTCCTAGAACTGTTCTGTCACTATCAAATACATTCCAGTGCCACTATGTCCCTCTCTCTGACACACACACATACACACACACACACACACACACACACACACACACTCTTTCTATGCTACAACCGCTGTCTACTATCGTCCAGCATTTATTACTTTTCCGTCTCTTTCTCACTGCCACTGTCTCCTTCTCTCTCCGCATAAAAAGGCGCGAACATGATCGCGTGCCAAAATTTCTGGGAAAATTTTTAAAGGTACCGAGGAAGATAGAATCAGGCAACTGGTACCCCACTTTTCAGAGTTCTTTAAAAAGGACAATATTCGTCTTTTAATGCTCAGATAGGAGAATTTTTCCGTTGTTTCTGTTCTTTTTCCTGCCACAGCAAGGCATGTCACTCGTATGAGGAGAACTTTACGGATGAGTAAAATTTTGAAAGTTTTCTTAAATATTCACTGATATAACTAGTTTCGGGTCTCACATATATTTTGAATTAAAGGAAAGCAGATTGTTACCCACTACACTAGTCTGTTACGTTGTCCTAGTGCAGTAATCACACAACAGGGTCCACTGGTTCAAGACGATTCACATATGCAAAATTTACCGTATCAGTTCACCATATCACTTCCCTCATATACGTTTAAGGAACTCGGAACAATCAAGATAGAGCACAAGAATAATCAGTAAGTCTGTAAACCCTGCCCTTCTAACCAGTAATTGTTCATAGGAGTCAATAATCACTAAGCCCTTCTCATAAGTTCTGACTCGAAATTAATTAGTGATTATTGTCACAGAAGTTATGAATTAAACCCAAAAGCGAAGAAAACGAACTGTACTCAGTATATGTGTATATTGCCAAATGTTAGCTATCGCACTACGGCACACTGCGCACGACAACAGCCACACAGTAGGTTGTTGTTGTTGTGATCTTCAGTCCTGAGACTGGTTTGATGCAGCTCTCCATGCTACTCTATCCTGTGCAAGTTTCTTCATCTCCCAGTACCTACTGCAGCCTACATCCTTCTGAATCTGCTTAGTGTATTCATCTCTTGGTCTCCCTCTACGATTTTTACCCTCCAAGCTGCCCTCCAGTACTAAATTGGTGAGCCCTTGATGCCTCAGAACATGTCCTACCAACCGATCCCTTCTTCTAGTCAAGTTGTGCCATGAACTTCTCCCCACTCCCATTCACTACTTCCTCATTAGTTATGTGATCTACCCATCTAATCTTCAGCATTCTTCTGTAGCACCACATTTCAAAACTTCTATTCTCTTCTTGTCCAAATTATTTATCGTCCATGCTGCACTTCCATTCATGGCTACACTCCATACAAATACTTTCAGAAATGACTTCCTGACACTTAAATCTATACTCGATGTTAACAAATTTCTCTTCTTCAGAAACGCTTTCCATGCCATTGCCAGTCTACATTTTATATCCTCTCTACTTCGACCATCACCAGTTATTTTGCTCCCCAAATAGCAAAACTCTTTTACTACTTTAAGTGTCTCATTTCTTAATCTAATTCCCTCAGCATCACCCGACTTAATTCGACTACATTCCATTATCCTCGTTTTGCTTTTGTTGATGTTCATCTTATATCCTCCTTTCAAGACACTGTCCATTCCGTTCAACTGTTCTTCCAAGTCCTTTGCTGTCACTGACAGAATTACAATGTCATCGGCGAACCTCAAAGTTTTTATTTCTTCTCCATGGATTTTAATACCTTCTCCGAATTTTTCTTTTGTTTCCTTCACTGCTTGCTCAATATACAGATTGAATAGCGTCGGGGAAAGACTACAACCCTGTCTCACTCCCTTCCCAACCACTGCTTCCCTTTCATGTCCCTCGACTCTTATAACTGCCATCTGGTTTCTGTACAAATTGTAAATAGCCTTTCGCTCCCTGTATTTTACCCCTGCCACCTTCAGAATTTGAAAGAGAGTATTCCAATCCACATTGTCAAAAGCTTTCTCTAAGTCTACAAATGCTAGAAACGTAGGTTTGGCTTTTCTTAATCTAGCTTCTAAGATCAGTCGCAGGGTCTGTATTGCCTCACGTGTTTCAACACTTCTACGGAATCCAAACTGACCTTCCCTGAGGTCGACTGTAAAGAATTCGCGTTAGTATTTTGCAGCTGTGTCTCATTAAACTGAGAGTTCGGTAATTTTCACATCTGTCAACACCTGCTTTCTTTGGGATTGGAAATATTATATTCTTCTTGAAGTCTGAGGGTATTTCGCCTGTTTCATACATCTTGCTCACCAGATGGTAGAGTTTTGTCAGGACTGGCTCCCCCAAGGCCGTCAGTAGTTCTAATGGAATGTTATCTACTCCAGGGGCCTTGTTTCGACTCAGGTCTTTCAGTGCTCTGTCAAACTCTTCACGCAGTATCGTATCTCCCATTTCATCTTCATCTACATCTTCTTCCATTTCCATAATATTGTCCTCAAGTACATCACCCTTGTATAGACCCTCTATATACTCCTTCCACCTTTCTGCTTTCCCTTCTTTGCTTAGAACTGGGTTTCCATCAGAGCTCTTGATATTCAGGCAAGTGGTTCTCCTTTCTCCAAAGGTCTCTTTAATTTTCCTGTAGCAATATCTATCTTACCCCTAGTGAGATAAGCCTCTACATCCTTACATTTGTCGTCTAGCCGTCCCTGCTTAGCCACTTTGCACTTCCTGTCGATCTCATTTTTGAGTTGTCTGTATTCCTTTTTGCGGTGTTGCTCCCTTTACTCTCAGCTGCAGACTGCCTGGCCTCAGATATGCTTCGTCTATATATTGCGTCGCCTATAAACAATATGTTTTACATTAACCATTATTGATGGCAGCCATCTTAAATAAGACATGATACGACCCTCAAAATATTGAACTTTCTAATTAGTCATTTAATTAAAAAGTGCTGCAGGTCAAATGCAAAATAAAAAACTATATCAACAAAATTATAATGCCAAATTTCAGAATCTAACAGTAATTTTGAGACATACTTTGTGACTGAAGTTAGTAAAGGTCTAAAGTATTAAAGTTAATTATCACAGAAGGTAATTAGTTTCAGACAATTGTAGATACTGTAAAATGAGGTGAATCCGATAAGGTGGTGTCAATCCGATCGTTTATCGGTTTTTCCACGTTTGGATAACTGAGCGTAGCATTTTAACAATTACATTGCAGCTGACCATTGCCATGAATTCTTGACTAATCTATCAACAACAATGGCGTGTTGGAGTGCGCACAGTCAGCAAATCGCATTGGCAGTATGTGTGTGATAATTGTGCTACACTCGTGTAGTCAACACAACAGTGTGGGAGCTTCTGCTGGCGCCTGTTACTTCCAAGTGTAACTGGTAAGCTACAATATTATTGCTTGAATATGAACTACTTAAGTGATACAGTTTCGTTTTGTTGCCCACTGCTAATACTGCTTAGTCACTATGCAGGCCTAATTACAAAACTGCATTTTCATAGGGTGAATTTGATCATGCCACTATACCAAAATGTTCTGGGACCAACACAGAAATCTAACTACAAACCAGAACTTCTTCTAAAGGTGGTGAAAACTGACAAAACAGGAAAATTAAGCATCCGGAAAGCTTCAGAGCAATACGCAGTTCCACATACCATATTAAATGACAAACTCAGGGATAGGTACAAATACAAAATAGGTAGCGAACCAACGTTAACCAATAATGAGGAAGAAATCCAGGTTGAAGGATTATTGCGCTGAGCGAAGTGGGGGTTTTCTTTAATGAATAATGATGTTAGGGACATTGTACACGACTGAAAAAAGATTTCATGACAATCGGCCTAGGCATGAGTGGGTAAAACATATTCTGAAAAGAAACAAAGAACTAACGTTAGAGTAAGTGAAAATGGCAAAGGGCAGAAGTTACCTGAGAAACAGTGTTTGATTAATTTTAAAAACCTTGAAGTTACCTTGAGTGGTGTCCCTCCCTCCAACATTATAAACTATGACGAGACAAACTTTTGTGACGATCCTGGATAAGTGGAAGTAATACTGAAGCGAGGCCCAAGACATCCTGAAAGGATAGTGGATAGTTCTATGTCAAGTATCAGTGTGATGATAGCAGCAGCTATCGATGGCTCAGTCCTCCCACCATACACAGTTTATAGGGCTACGACACTTGGGCTGAAGGGGGCACAACTGGTGCAGGTTATAATAGGAACCAAAGTGGTTGGTTTGACCTAACACCGAAACTTCCTGGCAAATTAAAACTGTGTGCCGAACCGAGACTCTAACTCAAGACCTTTGTCTTTCGCGGGCAAATGCTCTACCGACTGAGCTACCCAAGCACAACTCGAGATCCGCTTCAATTCTGCCAGTACCTCGTCTCCGGCCTTTCAAACTTCACAGAAGCACAGGTTGGGTCGAGAATCGTCCTTGGGTAGCTCAATCGGTAGAGCACTTGTCCGCGAAAGGCAAAGGTCTTGAGTTCGAGTGTCGGTCCGGCACATAGTTTTAATTTGCCAGGAAGTTTAGTCTCGAGTCATCGGTCATACAACGCGATTAAACTGTGGCAGGAACAGGACATTAAATTTGAGCTTCTACCAACTAATTGTACTCATTTGTGTCAGCCACTTGATGTGGCCCTTTTTAGACCTTTTAAACTTGCTTCGAGAGATGAGCTAAATGATTGAAAAGGAGGAATAGAGGAGTCGTGCCAAAATTCGAATTTCCTTTGAAAGTATAGCTATCACGTCCAAATCAACTGTAATATCTGAGTTCAAAAAAGCAAGTAGTTTTCCTTTCTGTCCTGATAGTGATTTCACAGATTCCATTAGTTTCCTGGGCAGCAGCCCTCGAAATGCAATTGAAAGAAGTTCGGTCTAACGAAATAAAAGGAAAGCTTCGCGAAGCAAAGCGCTTAACATTAACTCCAGGAGAAGGAATTGTTATTAGCGACTTCAATGAAAATGATAGTCAAGGATGTACCGATATACTGTACAAAATATTAAAACGTGCGACGAAAAATCAGACACAAAACAAAATTAAATGAAAATAGTAAAAAACTCTGAAAATGCGCTTGCAATTAGATCTCATAATGGTAATTTATAATAAAATTAAATAATAATGGTACAAACAGACTCTATAAGATAGCTGTATAGTACCTCTACGCTAAAAGACTATTCTTTTACTCGCTGACGAAAGAAACTAAAAAGACCAACATTATTACTCACTCTTTGTTCTAGTCTCGAAGCTGACACACGCTACGGCGGCCATTACGCATTGTAAGTTGTAAATTTTTAAATAATATATGGCAATTTATGAGGATTGTGTATTTTTTCCTTCATATACTTAGTGGTCTTCATGCAGAAATAAAAACATTATTTGTAAGGTTTTCAGTACGCTGGATAAACGACAAGAACGGTCGAACAATCGACCATTCTTGGCAGACATCTTGCGTAGGAAAAATTTCATTATAAATTTCATTGCGTTCCCCCATCAACGGACGCTTTAATAGACTCGTACCTAATTAGTAAGGAAAGGAAAGTGAATAAACTGTTTTATGTTGTATGAAAGTAAAAACTAAGAACATTCCATTAATTTCAAATATTGGCCGCTTCTCGCCAAGACGAAGATTATTACTTTAAGAAAGAATTAAATACTTTATTTCATTACAAGGTTTGCTTTAATTAAATTTCACTAAAGTAAAGATATCCTGCAGCAATATTTTAATGTGATAACGCGAAATACAATCCCTGAGATTAGGTTTACGTTTTTTTTTGTCAGTATGAAAGCTCCACGTAGACCTCTATTTAAACTAATTCTAAAAGCGCCTCATGCAATCCTATATTAACAAGGCGGTGAGTCACGCGCTGTTGAATAATCCGAGTTCAGAGAATTATTTTGCAGAAGTATAGATTCAGGTCCCTCATATGATCATGATTTTTTCTTATGTCCGCTCCGCCAAATAAGTGCTCTATTCACGCTCTTGCCTGGCGTAAATATCAGTAATCGTTGAGCACACCGTAAGTATACTTAAGACGGTGTACGGACCTGAGCGGTAGCGGCAGAAGTGGCGTCCAACGTGGGGCTCAACTAAATAAATATTTCTGTTCAGTATCCAATTTACCAGTCAGAAATATTGCTGTAGTGAGTAGAATATTTATTGAAAAATTAATAATACCAGATTATGTCTATGTATGTATAATAACAATTTTGTATAGTTTGTAATTCTGTAAATGTTTTATTCCATGTTCTTATAATAATTACAATTCATTACTGAGCACATAAAATAAATAACTCGCGCTGCTGTATTGGGAAAGACTGCAGCTGCCATAAGATTATTGTACAAAATAGACGTCGGAACCCTGATGTGGAGCGACGAGTAACACAGATTGCTTACCAAGGTATGGATACGACTGTATGAGCTCGCAAGTTCAATATTAGAATCATTAGGTAACTAAGGGCCATGCAGAGTGCTTACTGATAAAATAAAGTGTGACATTCAGTACTTTGATTAGTGCAACCGGCTACATAAGTTTAAGCTAGGTGTTTGTTTGATTACAGTATTAAAGTCCAAGTGTAGCCATATTCTTTCAGTTGGCACAGACATTTTGTGAGATAACCTACACAATCAGCTGTGTGACTACAGATCGTTTGAAAGTTCCATCCAAGAGTAATTTTAATTTGTTTGCCAAGGTGCTGCGAATGAGTTTTTCAGTGTGAGTTGGTTATGATATAGTGTATTATTGTGTGTACAGTGTATTTGTTTGTATTAGACTAAGTGGTGCGTTTTTGTGTTTTTGTGTCTTTTGGGGGTAACAGTGTTAATATAAGTATAGTTAAGACGCGCAAAGAGAGGAAACTAGGCATGGAGGACACAACAGACATAGATGACGAATCTGTTTCCGCAATCGACAATTTGGAAACAGTACATTGCAATGTAGAGGAAATGCTTCCTGCTGCTAGCGGTCAACAGCTGGAACACCAGACAGGCGTCAGCTCAGCTGACGACTCAAACAAAATAACATCAGTTGTAAACAAGGCTGATGTGCTGCCACAGCCAGCACTGACGACTAACGTTCTAGCCGTGTTGCTGGCATATCTTGAGTTGAGAGAAAAAGAAAGAGAGAAACGCGAAAAAGAGGAGCGATTAGAAAGAGAGAAACGCGAAAATTAGGAGCGTCTCGAAAGAGGAAAGGGTCTAATACACTCCTGGAAATTGAAATAAGAACACCGTGAATTCATTGTCCCAGGAAGGGGAAACTTTATTGACACATTCCTGGGGTCAGATACATCACATGATCACACTGACAAAACCACAGGCACATAGACACAGGCAACAGAGTATGCACAATGTCGGCACTAGTACAGTGTATATCCACCTTTCGCAGCAATGCGGGCTGCTATTCTCCCATGGAGACGATCGTAGAGATGCTGGATGTAGTCCTGTGGAACGGCTTGCCATGCCATTTCCACCTGGCGCCTCAGTTGGACCAGCGTTCGTGCTGAACGTGCAGACCGCGGGAGACGACGCTTCATCCAGTCCCAAACATGCTCAATGGGGGACGGATCCGGAGATCTCGCTGGCCAGGGTAGTTGACTTACACCTTCTAGAGCACGTTGGGTAGCACGGGATACATGCGGACGTGTATTGTCCTGTTGGAACAGCAAGTTCCCTTGCCGGTCTAGGAATGGTAGAACAATGGGTTCGATGACGGTTTGGATGTACCGTGCACTATTCAGTGTCCCCTCGACGATCACCAGTGGTGTACGGCCAGTGTAGGAGATCGCTCCCCACACCATGATGCTGGGTGTTGGCCTTGTGTGCCTCGGTCGTATGCAGTCCTGATTGTGGCGCTCACCTGCACGGCGCCAAACACGCATACGACCATCATTGGCACCAAGGCAGAAGCGAGTCTCATCGCTGAAGACGACACGTCTCCATTCGTCCCTCCATTCACGCCTGTCGCGACACCACTGGAGGCGGGCTGCACGATGTTGGGGCGTGAGCGGAAGACAGCCTAACGGTGTGCGGGACCGTAGCCCAGCTTCATGGAGACGGTTGCGAATGGTCCTCGCCGATACCCCAGGAGCAACAGTGTCCCTAATTTGCTGGGAAGTGGCGGTGCGGTCCCCTACGGCACTGCGTAGGATCCTACGGTCTTGGCGTGCATCCGTGCGTCGCTGCGGTCCGGTCCCAGGTCGACGGGCACGTGCACCTTCCGCCGACCACTGGCGACAACATCGATGTACTGTGGAGACCTCACGCCCCACGTGTTGAGCAATTCGGCGGTACGTCCACCCGGCCTCCCGCATGCCCACTATACGCCCTCGATCAAAGTCCGTCAACTGCACATACGGTTCACGTCCACGCTGTCGCGGCATGCTACCAGTGTTAAAGACTGCGATGGAGCTCCGTATGCCACGGCAAACTGGCTGACACTGACGGCGGCGGTGCACAAATGCTGCGCAGCTAGCGCCATTCGACGGCCAACACCGCGGTTCCTGGTGTGTCCGCTGTGCCGTGCGTGTGATCATTGCTTGTACAGCCCTCTCGCAGTGTCCGGAGCAAGTATGGTGGGTCTGACACACCGGTGTGAATGTGTTCTTTTTTCCATTTCCAGGAGTGTAGTTCATGTGAAGGGGATATTAGAAGGAGGACGTTTAGAGAGGGAGGAAAGAGAAACAGCAGAACGCTTAGAGAGGGAGGAATGAGAAAAAGCTGAACGCTTAAAGAGGCAGAAGAGAGAAAAAGCAGAACGCTTAGAGAGGGCGGAATGAGAAAAAGCTGAACGCTTAAAGAGGGAGAAGAGAGAAAAAGCAGAACGCTTAGAAAGGCAAAGGAAGGAAGAGGAACGTGACGAACGTTTAGTCGATCGACTAAACCGGATTTTAGGTGAAAGGGATAAAGTGATCGTAGCACATCTTAAGGGAGAAATAGATGGTCTGCGGGAACAAGTTTCCGGATTGGTAACACAAAGCAAAGGTGTTCGAATGAAAGTCCAGAAACTTGATGAGAAGGTAACCGAACTCGACAGAGCACAACAAGCACTAAAGGGTCAGGTGAAATCGCTAGAAAAAATATAGATCAAACAGCTGACAGTGTAGAAACAAAAATAGAACAAGAGGTAACAAATGCGTTGCAGAGATTAAATATAGGTCTTGAGTGTGATAGCCAGAACTCGAACACGCACTTAAACCCTGAACTAAATGAGATGCAGCAACGCATTTCCGGTTTAGAAAGGGAAAGTGGTCGTAGGGAACATAATAGCCCACCACACATTAGTACTCGGTACGGTAACGTACCTGTGAATATGTCAAACGGTGAGCATTTGGCTTGCAATAATGCCAAGCAGTAGTAGTAGTAGTTGTGGTAGTGTTGATGGTGCGACAGAGGTGGGTGCAGTGCTCACTGTCGCATAGGTAAAACATGAGTAGTCGCTTATTAAGCACAGGCAGTTCCAAATATTCACTGACGATAAACCCAGTAATATTTATCAAGAGTTTTAGAAATGTTTTACCTCTTTCGTGGACAGAGAAACAGAAAATACAATTCGTGATTTCTTTTATAAGCGGAGATGCAAGTCTCTGGGCAATGGAAGAAGCAGAGAACTGTCAGGTATACTCAGACTTTGAGAAGATGTTTTTAGCTCGCTTCTGGTAGTCATGTGTACAAGAACGACTCAGAAAGCACGTGTATAATCCTGAGCGTTTTAATCCCCGGCAAGGCAATCTTCGAAAATACTTCGAAAGATATTTAAACAAGACACGATACTTGGACGAGTCCATGCTTCCGAGATATTGCGTATATTATAGGCCAAGTTACCAATTTAAATTAGGGAAAAGCTTGATCATGTGCCTGATACGGACCTCAAAGAATTTGTGGCCACCATAGATTCGTTAGATTTGATACAACAAGAAGCCAAAAAAAAAGGTTCAAATGGCTGTGAGCGCTATGGGACTTAACATCTGTGGTCATCAGTCCTCTAGAACTTAGAACTACTTACACCTAACTAACCTAAGGATATCACACACATCCATGCCCGAGGCAGGATTCGAACCTGCGACCGTAGCGGTCACGCGGTTCCAGACGGAAGCGCCTAGAACCGCACGGCCACATCGGCTGGCGGAAGAAGCCAGCCAAAGCGAATGTGGCAATGGTGATCCAAGATCGAACAATAGTAACAATAAGCAAAGAAATCCAAATGGAAACAGTCCTAGAAAAGGTGGACAGAACAGAGAAAGTGATTACTAAGCCGATCACTGTAGCAACAAACAAATTAGTCACACTGGTTCGGCTGGCTACCAATACAATGGGAGTAGTAACCGTTACCTGAATAAAAGCGGAAACGGAAATTTAAATAGCAAACGAAGGAACGAAGACAGTTTTAACACTTCCTTCGTCAATAAAAATATGCGAAATGCAAATGAGCAGTGGCACAAATCTGGCCCTGCCGATTGGCGGACACAGCACGCTTCCGACGCCCGGAACGTGCCAGTGAATAACATAAATGTTATAACAATGCCGCCGACAACAACGCAGCAGCATCGGACACCACAACCGCAATATGTCCAAAAACAGCAACAACAGAAACAAAATGAAACAGTACGTATTTTGGAAGTGGTTGAAGAGCCGCAACCCGGATGTTCGGGGGCGGTAAACTCCAACCCACCTATGTATGCCTTCCACATAGGGTCGGTATGGCGCAAGGCGAAGGCAGGCAAAGCGTGCGAACATTCATGTTGAGATGTAATGAAGGTCAAAACCTCAGGGAGGAATTAATTGCTGAACCAAGGCAAGCACAGCAACCAAAGACTGAGTTAGTACAGGCTGCTTTTACGGCTCAGATAAACGGAATACCTGTAACTGTCATTATTGATACAGGGGCAAGTGCTTCAGTTATGGATTATGAATTTTTTAAAGCGTATACCAGGTTAAGAGACTGCCAGTTTTACCAGTGCAAAACTGTAAAATTGTGGGGGCCATACGTGGCCGGGTGCAGATCAGTAAATATCAGATACAGGCCGTTCTACACATAGAAAAGGAAGCGAGGAAATGCTCATTCTTGATCGTTAGGAACTTAGCGGTACTTTGTATCCTGGGTTTGGATACGTTACGTGAGAGGACCTTGCATGGGGGCTTAATTAAATACGATTGAAAATATTTTTAGTAGCTGTCTGTCCGATTACGCAAGTCTCGTAAACGGTTGGCCCTGACTAGTATTTTAACGCAATCTGACTGCATAGAATAACAACAAACAATGAAATGAAATTTTCGTTAACACAAATAATTAATTAAGTCCCCAGCAACTATAAAATCTACGAAGCCAACAAAGCACAAGTGTAGCTGTTCTGTATGTGGTAGTGTGACTCAACGTACACATCTGGCACGGTTCTTCTCCAACAAGACAAGAATTTTTGAATACCAATTTTATATTGAAGTAATTAAAAAAAATAGAAATACTATAATTGTGCAAGAAAATCAGAATTACACTCTAATACAAGAACACAAGCCAGATGCTTTGTTGACTGAACCTGTAATGATGCATTATTTGAGACACACAAATAATAAAGGAACATAGTGCTTTTTCCCTTCATATATATTGACGAAATGCACTCTGATCATTACAATATCTTCATTAGAATAACATCTGCTATCTCTCCCATCAAATAACTGCATAAAACATGGAACAAACACTCCCTACTACCACATATCCACTCCGACTTCACGACAAGCAGTGCCCACCACAACTTCTCAGCAAGAACTACCCGCCGCTACCTCTCAATAATCACTGCCAGTGGAGGCGGCGGAACAATACTCTCTGGCGCGATCTCTGGCGCTGTGGCTCAGTGTAGCCACCTCTCATATGCCCTTCCTTCACGGGCTAGAATTTGATGGTATTTTTGCCAGCATTGGTGGTGAAAATACCACCAAATTCGTCCACAAAAATACAGACAAAAATAAAAGATAATATTAATACCTAAATATCACATAATTAGTTAAAATTTTGGCTTTGCACTGACCTTTCAATAACCTAATATATGAAATACAGTAGGCAATACAAATTCTTTTCATACATGTGGCTTTACATAATACTTTACACAATACATAAAAAATCAGTTTATACAAATGTTCACATAAAATACTTTTAATTATCCAAAAAAAACAAATAGTTGATAATTCCAGCCCAGCAATGGTCAACAGGTGCAATCACCAACAAGTGACATCATTTCAGCAGAAACAGTCCATCAGTTGCACTCAGCAATGTTGAGCAGGTGCAGACACCAACAAGTGACATCATTTCAGCAGAAGCAGTCCATCAGTTGCACCCAGCAATGTTGAGCAGGTGCAGACACCAACAAGTGACATCATTTCAGCAGAAGCAGTCCATCAGTTGCACCCAGCAATGTTGAGCAGGTGCAGACACCAACAAGTGACATCATTTCAGCAGAAGCAATCCATCAGTTGCACCCAGCAATGTTGAGCAGGTGCAGACACCAACAAGTGACATCATTTCAGCAGAAGCAGTCCATCAGTTGCACCCAGCAATGTTGAGCAGGTGCAGACACCAACAAGTGACATCATTTCAGCAGAAGCAGTTCATCAGTTGCACCCAGCAATGTTGAGCAGGTGCAGACACCAACAAGTGACATCATTTCAGCAGAAGCAGTCTATCAGTTGCACCCAGCAATGTTGAGCAGGTGCAGACACCAACAAGTGACATCATTTCAGCAGAAGCAGTCCATCAGTTGCACCCAGCAATGTTGAGCAGGTGCAGACACCAACAAGTGACATCATTTCAGCAGAAGCAGTCCATCAGTTGCACCCAGCAATGTTGAGCAGGTGCAGACACCAACAAGTGACATCATTTCAGCAGAAGCAGTCCATCAGTTGCACCCAGCAATGTTGAGCAGGTGCAGACACCAACAAGTGACATCATTTCAGCAGAAGCAGTTCATCAGTTGCACCCAGCAATGTTGAGCAGGTGCAGACACCAACAAGTGACATCATTTCAGCAGAAGCAGTCCATCAGTTGCACCCAGCAATGTTGAGCAGGTGCAGACACCAACAAGTGACATCATTTCAGCAGAAGCAGTTCCATCAGTTGCACCCAGCAATGTTGAGCAGGTGCAGACACCAACAAGTGACATCATTTCAGTAGAAGCAGTTCCATCTGTGGCACCCAGTAAAGTTGAAGAGGTACACACAGCAACAAGTCACATTAGTTCAGTAGAAGCAGTCCATCAGTGGCACCCAGCAATGTTGAGTAGGTGCAGACAGCAACAAGTGACTTCATTTCAGTAGAAACAGTTCCAACAGTGGCACCCAGCAATGTTGAGTAGGTGCAGGCACCGGCAAGTGATATCATTTCCATAGAAGTAGCTTCATCTGTGCACCCAGTAATGTTGAGCAGGTGCAGAGAGCAGTCCATGATATTCACCATCACCGATCACACTGTTCATCAGAGTATATAGGCACAAATTAAACATGTCCTAGTGACACCAATCATGTAGAAAAAGTACAAGTAACAGTCCATAATATTCACTATCGCTGATCACACAGTTCATCAGCAGAAATTAAACATGTCCTAGTGGCACCAATCATGTAGAAAAAGTACAAGTAACAGTCCATAATATTCACTATCCCTGATCACACTGTTCATCAGCAGAAATTAAACATGTCCTAGTGGCACCAATCATGTAGAAAAAGTACAAGTAACAGTCCATAATATTTACTATCACTGATCACACAGTTCATCAGCAGAAATTAAACATGTCCTAGTGGCACCAATCATGTAGAAAAAGTGCAAGTAACAGTCCATAATATTCACTATCACTAATCAGACAGTTCAGGCATGAACAATAGTTTGAATGCACATACAAATGCTTTTACACTAAACATATAAATTCTAATAAACACACAAATGATATCAGATAATTGTCATATTAACTATTACAAATACTCAAATATCAGTAAACCTATAATATTTATGGGTGTCAGTGCAAGCCACTACAAACAAATAAAATAATATTTACGAGATAGGTGGGTAGGATTAGGAAAGGAAAACACACAAAACACACTCATTCATCTTTCATCCACATTAAGTACTACTGTGTAATTGAATGGTGTTAACTGTTGTTGTTGTTGTGGTCTTCAGTCCTGAGACTGGTTTGATGCAGCTCTCCATGCTACTCTATCCTGTGCAAGCTTTTTCATCTCCCAGTACCTACTGCAACCTACATCCTTCTGAATCTGCTTAGTGTATTCATCTCGTGGTCTCCCTCTACGATTTTTACCCTCCACGCTGCCCTCCAATACTAAATTGGTGATCCCTTGATGCCTCAGGACATGCCCTACCAACCGATCCCTTCTTCTGGTCAAGTTGTGCCACAAACTTCTCTTCTCCCCAATCCTATTCAATACTTCCTCATTAGTTACATGATCTACCCATCTAATCTTCAGCATTCTTCTGTAGCACCACATTTCGAAAGCTTCTATTCTCTTCTTGTCTAAACTATTTATCGTCCATGTTTCACTTCCATACATGGCTACACTCCATACGAATACTTTCAGAAATGACTTCCTGACACTTAAATCAATACTGGATGTTAACAAATTTCTCTTCTTCAGAAACGCTTTCCTTGCCATTGCCAGTCTACATTTTATATCCTTTCTACTTCGACCATCATCAGTTATTTTGCTCCCCAAATAGCAAAACTCCTTTACTACTTTAAGTGCCTCATTTCCTAATCTAATTCCCTCAGCATCACCCGACTTAATTAGACTACATTCCATCATCCTTGTTTTGCTTTTGTTGATGTTCATCTTATATCCTCCTTTCAAGACACTGTCCATTCCATTCAACTGCTCTTCCAAGTCCTTTGCTGTCTCTGACAGAATTACAATGTCATCGGCGAACCTCAAAGTTTTTATTTCTTCTCCATGAATTTTAATACCTACTCCGAATTTTTCTTTTGTTTCCTTTACTGCTTGCTCAATATACAGATTGAACAACATCGGGGAGAGGCTACAACCCTGTCTTACTCCCTTCCCAACCACTGCTTCCCTTTCATGTCCCTCGACTCTTATAACTGCCATCTGGTTTCTGTACAAATTGTAAATAGCCTTTCGCTCCCTGTATTTTACCCCTGCCACCTTTAGAATTTGAAAGAGAGTATTCCAGTCAACATTGTCAAAAGCTTTCTCTAAGTCTACAAATGCTAGAAACGTAGGTTTGCCTTTCCTTAATCTTTCTTCTAAGATAAGTCGTAAGGTCAGTATTGCCTCACGTGTTCCAGTGTTTCTACGGAATCCAAACTGATCTTCCCCGAGGTTGGCTTCTACTAGTTTTTCCATTCGTCTGTAAAGAATTCGTGTTAGTATTTTGCAGCTGTGACTTATTAAGCTGATAGTTCGGTAATTTTCACATCTGTCAACACCTGCTTTCTTTGGGATTGGAATTATTATATTCTTCTTGAAGTCTGAGGGTATTTCGCCTGTTTCATACATCTTGCTCACCAGATGGTAGAGTTTTGTCAGGACTGGCTCTCCCACGGCCGTCAGTAGTTCCAATGGAATATTGTCTACTCCGGGGGCCTTGTTTCGACTCAGGTCTTTCAGTGCTCTGTCAAACTCTTCACGCAGTATCGTATCTCCCATTTCATCTTCATCTACATCCTCTTCCATTTCCATAATATTGTCCTCAAGTACATCGCCCTTGTATAGACCCTCTATATACTCCTTCCACCTTTCTGCTTTCCCTTCTTTGCTTAGCACTGGGTTTCCATCTGAGCTCTTGATATTCATACAAGTCGTTCTCTTATCTCCAAAGGTCTCTTTAATTTTCCTGTAGGCGGTATCTATCTTACCCCTAGTGAGATAGGCCTCTAAATCCTTACATTTGTCCTCTAGCCATCCCTGCTTAGCCATTTTGCACTTCCTGTCGATCTCATTTTTGAGACGTTTGTATTCCTTTTTGCCTGTTTCACTTACTGCATTTTTATATTTTCTCCTATCATCAATTAAATTCAATATTTCTTCTGTTACCCAAGGATTTCTACTAGCCCTCGTCTTTTTACCTACTTGATCCTCTGCTGCCTTCACTACTTCATCCCTCAAAGCTACCCATTATTCTTCTACTGTATTTATTTCCCCCATTCCTGTCAATTGCTCCCTTATGCTCTCCCTGAATCTCTGTACAACCTCTGGTTCTTTTAGTTTATCCAGGTCCCATCTCCTTAAATTCCCACCTTTTTGCAGTTTCTTCAGTTTTAATCTACAGTTCATAACCAATAGATTGTGGTCAGAGTACACATCTGCCCCTGGAAATGTCTTACAATTTAAAACCTGGTTCCTAAATCTCTGTCTTACCATTATATAATCTATCTGATACCTTTTAGTATCTACAGGGTTCTTCCATGTATACAACCTTCTTTCATGATTCTTAAACCAAGTGTTAGTTATGATTATGTTGTGCTCTGTGCAAAATTCTACCAGGCGGCTTCCTCTTTCATTTCTGTCCCCCAATCCATATTCACCTACTATGTTTCCTTCTCTCCCTTTTCCTACACTCGAATTCCAGTCACCCATGACTATTAAATTTTCGTCTCCCTTCACAATCTGAATAATTTCTTTTATTTCATCATACATTTCTTCAATTTCTTCGTCATCTGCAGAGCTAGTTGGCATATAAACTTGTACTACTGTAGTAGGTGTGGGCTTCGTATCTATCTTGGCCACAATAATGCGTTCACTATGCTGTTTGTAGTAGCTTACCCGCATTCCTATTTTCCTATTCATTATTAAACCTACTCCTGCATTCCCCCTATTTGATTTTGTGTTTATAACCCTGTAGTCACCTGACCAGAAGTCTTGTTCCTCCTGCCACCGAACTTCACTAATTCCCACTATATCTAACTTCAACCTATCCATTTCCCTTTTTAAATTTTCTAACCTACCTGCCCGATTAAGGGATCTGACATTCCACGCTCCGATCCGTAGAACACCAGTTTTCTTTCTCCTGATAACGACATCCTCTTGAGTAGTCCCCGCCCGGAGATCCGAATGGGGGACTATTTTACCTCCGGAATATTTTACCCAAGAGGACGCCATCATCATGTAATCATACAGTAAAGCTGCATGCCCTCGGGAAAAATTACGGCTGTAGTTTCCCCTTGCTTTCAGCCGTTCGCAGTACCAGCACAGCAAGGCCGTTTTGGTTATTGTTACAAGGCCAGATCAGTCAATCATCCAGACTGTTGCCCTTGCAACTACTGAAAAGGCTGCTGCCCCTCTTCAGGAACCACACGTTTGTTTGGCCTCTCAACAGATACCCCTCCGTTGTGGTTGCACCTACGGTACGGCTATCTGTATCGCTGAGGCACGCAAGCCTCCCCACCAACGGCAAGGTCCATGGTTCATGGGGTGTTAACTGTGTAAATGTAATTCTGTCAAAATCTGATGTTCATCATGTGTATCATGTAGTAGTGGCAGCAATGTATAACAGTCAATAATAGTTAGGTCAACGTCATAGTCATCATGTCAAGACCAATGTTTGCCAAGCCAGATCAAATGTACTGTTGTTGAACAACTGTCAGTGAGCCAAGATATGCAAATACTTCCTCTCTTCAAAAAAAAGTATATACTGCTTAGTGATTTAACAAAGTGTGTGTAGACAATCTTCCTTCTACTTTAGTGTTCTAATCTGCTATCTTCATCCTCCTTGTTCCATAAGACCAACAAAAAAAATATGCATCTCACTTACTCTACCTCTTATCCACCAAAAACTCCAATAATCATCAACTTCACACAATCTCAATAATACCTCAATAATACCTCTTCAATGCATCGATACATATAAACCTTATTGCCAATATCATCTCACTTGCATCACAACTCTTTCCTCTAGTCAGTCTCCTCGAACAAGTACAGATAAAATCCTAGTGCAAACTTCAGTTCATCCTCCCATACAATCTGAAGACACATTGCCAACACGCAACCTCTGTGTAATCCATCTGACCCAAATCTTCTGCTCATTATGAATTATAAACAAAGAAATGCATACATGACCTCTAACAGACTTAGTTCGAATAACTCTCAGTAATTAAGTACGATTACGGAGTGTGAATGATCATAATATTTCACAGTGTGTACACCACTTCAAGAATTATGGCAGAAGCAAACATGTGGAGTATTTTTGTGTCAAGTGTCACTTCCTATTTCAATTGCTCACGAAGAATGCAGTGTAATAATTGTTAATGGTCTAAACCTAGTAATGGTATGTCATGTCGTTAGCTTCCTTCCTATTAGCATAAAGTTATACAGCTTCCATAAAACCTCAGCTCATGTGACTTCTATGAAGTTTCTTGTACTAATGTCGTTCGTCGAATTATAGCACTTCATTTTCTTATCTTAAAAATATAAGGCACTTAGCGTACGCAAAACAAGCAATAGCGAGTAAATATACCAGTAGAGAACAGAATGTCAAAAAGTGGATGCAGCACAATCCTTACAACGAGGCTCTGCCAAGCGAACAATCTATAATTAATCCAATAGTGTGACCTAAACTCTCTGTTTGTACACAGTATATCAGCATTTCTATACACCAAATTAAAGAGTAGTTATGACAACAAAACAGAAATGTGTAAATATGCAATCCATACGCATAGCAGCAAACATATGTATTCTAACATAATAAACAGGTCATTAGCACCATATCAGCATAAGCAAATAAATGTTCATATGTCATCTTAATAAGTAAACATGAAGGCGCAAGCAGATAAATCACAAAGTATAACTTACATACATAATCACAGTCAGCACAATTAATCAGGTTACAATTATAATTTAAATAAATAAGCACAGCAGGCACATAATAAAAACATGTGACATCAGTGAAAAAGCAGTGCAGCCAAGCGATGCATAATATACACAAGTTACAACCCAGTTCATTAATAATCATTGTCAAAATCAGTTAACGTACGCAAGCACGTCGCTTCACAAGTAAATTCATAGAACATGAAATTAGCACAAAGTATGAATCACGTAATCGCGAGCAGCAAATTACGTCTAAAGTACGTACCTAAGTGGAAATATGTTACCTGAAAAATAAACTCAATTAATAGTTACCTTTTTAGTTTATTAGTTTCTTCTTGGAAATTACATTCTTCCTGAAAATTTCTCGATAGCAAGTCCTCTTAACGTCGGAGACACACAGAATTTACCTGAAGTTCTTAAATATTTTATACAATCGTATCCTGAAAAATACTGAATGTTAATAACAGAATTCATCAAGTCACTATAGCTTTATACTGAATTTAATCAGAGAAATTAAAACTGTGTATTTGTTTACGGCTGTCAGTGCATTCGCACTGAGCGCTCGATCAGCTGTAGGCGCGTGACGTAGGAAGCAATTGTTCGCGGTCAACGACTACCTTGTGCGGCGCGCAGACTTGACTCTTGCTTTGAGTATGTGCCGCCGCCAAAACACAGCGTGGTATCCTTGTATTCTCTGCGTGTTTACATGTAGCTGTTAGTTTCTCTAAAGTATGTCATTCCACAAAAATTTTAACGTTTGATATATGATGTATTCCTTTAGAGCGTCGAGATTTAAGAGTTTCTACTTCGACAGTGTTATCATGAATAATTTTGCGAATTCTATATGGACCGTTATAAAGCAGAAAATATTTGCGACACAAGCCTTTTCCTTTGTGAGGCAAACGATGAGACTTAATTAACACCTTCTGACCAACTGACAAGATTTTTGAACGACCAGGACGCTTAGCTGATTTCTCTCTTCTAGCAGCCGCAGATGCAATATTTTGCAGAGCCAGGTTGACAACTTCAGAATGCCGCAGTTTCCGTGAAGGCGGAAAAGGAACTATTTCAGAAATGCGATTTGTCGGTGCTTTATTTTTTAATACCAGTATAGGCGGTAAAGAAGTTGAATCATTAGAGAGTTCATTCAGAATGTTTTGAAAAATATTAAGATACTGATCCCACGTTCTGTGATTCTGATGACAATAAAGACGACACAATTTATTGATTTCCTTCATCCATCTCTCTGAAGCGTTAGATTGAGGGTGAAAAAGTGAAATGAAAATTGGTTTAATTTTACGACGCTGTAGACTACGAAGCCAAATTTTAGAGCGAAACTGTGATCCATTATCTGATATAACCTTATCAACATGACCAACTTCTTTAAGAAAATGTTTCATAAAAGCGTTAGATACTGAACGAGCTGTTGCTTTGCGTAACGGTGTAAAACACACATATTTTGACGTCAACTCCACTGCTACGAAAATGTACGCAAAACCATTAGTAGAACGAACCACTGGACCGAACAAATCGACTGCAGCCATCTCCTTTAATTTCGCTGGAATGATAGGAAACAACGGTGCTCTGTGAGAAACTGTTGGCGGCTTAGCCTTTTGACATAATTTGCATTTGGCCAGAACAGATCGAATACGTTTTTCCATATTACTGAAATAACAATTTTCTCGTAATTTGTGAAAGCATTTTCTGGGACCAAAGTGTGCATAACTGAAATGCGTATACCAAATCAATTTATTGACCCACTCATCAGGAATACAAACTATCCAAACGGAGTTGTCGACCGATTTTCGTTTAAAAAGAATGTCAGTGCGAACTGAATAGCATCTAGTTCCTCTGGATCAGGAAGAATACCTTCTGTAGCAATAATGTGACCGAGAAATTTCACCTGAGAACAACCAAATTCAGATTTTTCCAAGTTTACTGTAATGCCAACTCTTGCAAAGATACGTAATAATGAATTCAAAATTTTGTTGTACTCACTCCAAGAATGTTTAGCAATAAGAATGTCGTCAACATATGAAGTAATATTGTCACGAAGATAAACAGGTAAAATTTCATTTAAACTACAAATGAATGCTGCAGAAAATATAGTAAGTCCAAACGGTAAATTCCAAAGTCACTTTTGGGTAAAACAATCATATCCGGTTATTGTTTGCTTACTCACTAGATAGATTGATAGTCGAAGAGTTGGTTTGACAGATGCAAAGAATAGTAAAAGAGTAGGCAGCGGTACAGAAAACTAAAAGAGAAATAGCACCACTACAGCTCGGGGCCCTATGCTCGCTACGGCACATATTCACTTAGAGTAGTGAATCCCCTGAGAACTTTAATAACTGCACATAATTTCAAGTTTGTGACTTAGTGGCCAATTTGGTGAAAGTGCGTACATAAATTGATCTAACCATGCACATGGATGTATATCATTCTTAGAGTTGCGGAAGATCTTAAATTTCCGAACAGTCAAAAAGTGTTTATAGTCAAAGTTTTCGCCTCGTGGCGACAAAGACCTACGGCGTCTGTCCCAGTCACAATGACGATTATTGTTAAATTCACGCGCCTGGCGCTCTCTTGTTGCATCCCGTAAATGAAACAAATTATTTTCTTCAAACCCCTCTGCTACCTGTGATTCTAAATTTCTTTTGCCGTCTTTTCCTACGATTTCGCCCTCAATCTGTTTGACTTGCTTTTTTAAAGCCTCAAATTCCCTTTTCACGCGTTCAATAAATTTTCCCTGATTTGCAACATGTTTATTTATGTTCTGATACTCTTCGGTTTCTGCAAATGGTAATGGAGCTGTATCATCCGAATCTCTGTCCCCATGTAAACTAAGATGTGTCAGTTTATCTGAAATTTCCTCAACTCTTTCCGATAAATCACCTGTTTATTTACGTCTTCCGTAAGTGTCGCGACTCGGGTTTCAGTATTAACACATTTAGTAGTTAACTGTTCATACTGTTGTGTTACGTTATTTAATCTGTCATTTGGTACGGATTCCTCGATTCTCTCAAATATTTCTTCGTTATCTTTTGCACGTTGTAAATTTAACTCTGAAAATTTCTGTACTATCACGCGATCTCTTTCTTCCTGTTCTCTATCCTGTTCCCTTTGTCTGATCTCTACTGCAACTAATCTATTATTGTGAGCATTCAAAATCGGTTGTACTTCTTCTCTGATTTCTTTCTTTAATTCATCTTTCATATTTTTGAAACATGTCCCTATTCGTGAATCTAACCGTGTTTCCAAAGTTCCCATCTCTGTTTTTAATTCAGATCCTAACTGTGATCCAAGTGAGTCTAACCGTGTTTCCATTGTTCCCATCTGTGTTTTTAATTCAGATCGAAACTGCTCCATTGTTCCCATTTGTAAGTCTAACCGTGTTGCCACTGTTTTTAATTCAGATCCCAAATTTAATATTACACCCATCAACTGCTCCATATTAAATTGTTCAGAATTCTTTTCGCCCCTAACATTTCCCGCAAAACTAACTGCCTTCCGCATAGCCATAAGGCTATCTGTGTTCGATACTATTCCAGAATCTTCTGTCGTTAATCTCAGATTCTGTGAATTTTCTGATTGAGAAAAATTTTGAAATGGTTCCGGACTGTCTTCCCGACTTATTAAATTATTTTCAACTCCATTATTCATCATACTGTTGTCCTGTGTTGGCGAGTTCGCCATGTCAACAATTTCGTCATTCTGACTATCCATCATTTTCGCCTTTTTCATCGATCGCGTAATCATTTACAAAATATACAAAAAATTCGTCACTGTACGAAAATTACACACAATGCCTCCTTATCTCCAACAATACCATTTACATGCAATGTCTCCCTCAAACACGATCAATCGAACAATTGAAATAATCGCACTAAATTGTCAAACCCGTAGACAAGACAACAATTTAAATTTTGAAAAATACCATTAGAAGAATGACAATTACCAAATCTACACATGCAAAATAGACTACAATTACTAACTACAAATTACTACAACAATACTACCGTCTACTATCTTTACAATCAGAAGAATCCAAGGGACGATCCGAAGCAGCGGTCGCCACGTGCATGGAGGGTTAATTAAATACGATTGAAAATATTTTTAGTAGCTGTCTGTCCGATTACGCAAGTCTCGTAAACGGTTGGCCCTGACTAGTATTACGCAATCTGACTGCATAGAATAACAACAAACAATGAAATGAAATTTTCGTTAACACAAATAATTAATTAAGTCCCCAGCAACTATAAAATCTACGAAGCCAACAAAGCACAAGTGTAGCTGTTCTGTATGTGGTAGTGTGACTCAACGTACACATCTGGCACGGTTCTTCTCCAACAAGACAAGAATTTTTAAATACCAATTTTATATTGAAGTAATTAAAAAAAAATAGAAATACTATAATTGTGCAAGAAAATCAGAATTACACTCTAATACAAGAACACAAGCCAGATGCTTTGTTGACTGAACCTGTAATGATGCATTATTTGAGACACACAAATAATAAAGGAACATAGTGGTTTTTACCTTCATATACACTCCTGGAAATTGAAATAAGAACACCGTGAATTCATTGTCCCAGGAAGGGGAAACTTTATTGACACATTCCTGGGGTCAGATACATCACATGATCACACTGACAGAACCACAGGCACATAGACACAGGCAACAGAGCATGCACAATGTCGGCACTAGTACAGTGTATATCCACCTTTCGCAGCAATGCAGGCTGCTATTCTCCCATGGAGACGATCGTAGAGATGCTGGATGTAGTCCTGTGGAACGGCTTGCCATGCCATTTCCACCTGGCGCCTCAGTTGGACCAGCGTTCGTGCTGGACGTGCAGACCGCGTGAGACGACGCTTCATCCAGTCCCAAACATGCTCAATGGGGGACAGATCCGGAGATCTTGCTGGCCAGGGTAGTTGACTTACACCTTCTAGAGCACGTTGGGTGGCACGGGATACATGCGGACGTGCATTGTCCTGTTGGAACAGCAAGTTCCCTTGCCTGTCTAGGAATGGTAGAACGATGGGTTCGATGACGGTTTGGATGTACCGTGCACTATTCAGTGTCCCCTCGACGATCACCAGTGGTGTACGGCCAGTGTAGGAGATCGCTCCCCACACCATGATGCCGGGTGTTGGCCCTGTGTGCCTCGGTCGTATGCAGTCCTGATTGTGGCGCTCACCTGCACGGCGCCAAACACGCATACGACCATCATTGGCACCAAGGCAGAGGCGACTCTCATCGCTGAAGACGACACGTCTCCATTCGTCCCTCCATTCACGCCTGTCGCGACACCACTGGAGGCGGGCTGCACGATGTTGGGGCGTGAGAGGAAGACGGCCTAACGGTGTGCGGGACCGTAGCCCAGCTTCATGGAGACGGTTGCGAATGGCCCTCGCCGATACCCCAGGAGCAACAGTGTCCCTAATTTGCTGGGAAGTGTCGGTGCTGTCCCCTACGGCACTGCGTAGGATCCTACGGTCTTGGCGTGCATCCGTGCTTCGCTGCGGTCCGGTCCCAGGTCGACGGGCACGTGCACCTTCCGCCGACCACTGGCGACAACATCGATGTACTGTGGAGACCTCACGCCCCACGTGTTGAGCAATTCGGCGGTACGTCCACCCGGCCTCCCGCATGCCCACTATACGCCCTCGCTCAAAGTCCGTCAACTGCACATACGGTTCACGTCCACGCTGTCGCGGCATGCTACCAGTGTTAAAGACTGCGATGGAGCTCCGTATGCCACGGCAAACTGGCTGACACTGACGGCGGCGGTGCACAAATGCTGCGCAGCTAGCGCCATTCGACGGCCAACACCGCGGTTCCTGGTGTGTCCGCTGTGCCGTGCGTGTGATCATTGCTTGTACAGCCCTCTCGCAGTGTCCGGAGCAAGTATGGTGGGTCTGACACACCGGTGTCAATGTGTTCTTTTTTCCATTTCCAGGAGTGTATATTGACGAAATGCACTCTGATCATTACAATATCTTCATTAGAATAACATCTGCTATCTCTCCCATCAAATAACTGCATAAAACATGGAACAAACACTCCTTACTACAACATATCCACTCCGACTTCACGACAAGCAGTGCCCACCACAACTTCTCGGCAAGAACTGCCCGCCGCTACCTCTCAATAATCACTGCCAGTGGAGGCGGCGGAACAATACTCTCTGGCGCCATCTCTGGCGCTGTGGCTCAGTGTAGCCACCTTTCAACCTCTCTCGCGCGACATGCACCATGAAAAACCACAACTATGTTATTGAACTGGCACTGATAAAGACTGCTGACACATACAATAATTACTGCGGGCAGTTTCAGGTGGATGTCTCTGACCAAAAGGTACTGCATGTAGAAAATGACCGCTACAAGGGGACTCGGAGATAGTCCATGATACGGAATCTGAAACAAAAGAAGTCAGACAAGGTGTTAAAGTAAAGGTGTCGGAATCGAGTTACCTCGACCATAACAAAAAGAATGAACCGACTCACCTGCTAAATAAGTATAGTCAGGTATACTCCGACAAGCCTGGTATAATAAGTGGATACATTTGATAATGATGAAGTCCTATACTCTGTGACAGAGCGTAGGGGAACGATGCTGGAGACCCGCACCGCCGTACTAGGCAAGGTCCTAGTGGAGGTGGTTTGTCGCTGCCTTCCTCCGACCCTAATGGGGATGAATGATGATGATGAATACGACACAACACCACCAAGTCATCTCGAGTCAGGAAAAATCCCTGACCCCGCCGGGAATCGAACCCGGGACCCCGTGCATGGGAAGCGAGAACGCTACCGCAAAACTTATTACATGCAAATTAAACCGCATGATACGTTTTGCCGCGCCGTGTACTCCGTGCCATGGGTTACAAGCAAGCCTTAGCTAAAGAGATCCATGTTGTTGTTGTTGTGGTCTTCAGTCCTGAGACTGGTTTGATGCAGCTCTCCATGCTACTCTATCCTGTGCAAGCTTCTTCATCTCCCAGTACCTACAGCAGCCTACATCCTTCTGAATCTGCTTTGTGTAATTATCTCTTGGTCTTCCTCTACGATTTTTACCCTCCACGCTGCAATCCAGCACTAAATTGGTGATCCCTCAATGTCTCAGAACATGTCCTCCCAACCGATCGCTTCTTGTAGTCAAGTTGTGCCACAAGTTCATCTTCTCCCCAATTATATTCAATACCTCCTCATTAGTTATGTGATCAACCCATCTAATCTTCAGCATTCTTCTGTAGCACCACATTTCGAAAGCTTCTATTCCCTTCTTGTCTAAACTATTTATCGTCCATGTTTCACTTCCATACATAGCTATACTCCATACAAATACTTTCAGAAACGACTTTCTGACATTTAAATCTATACTCGATGTTAACAAATTTTTCTTATTCAGAAACGCCTTCCTTGCCATTGCCAGTCTACATTTTATATCCTCTCTACTTCGACCATCATCAGTTATTTTGCTCCCCAAATAGCAAAACTCCTTTACTACTTTAAGTGTCTCATTTCTTATTCTAATTCCCTCAGCATCGCCCGACTTAATTCCACTACATTCCATTATCGCCGCTTTGCGTTTGTTGATGTTCATCTTATACCCTCCTTTCAAGACACTGTCCATTCCGTTCAAAAGCTCTTCCAAGTCCTTTGCTGTCTCTGACAGAATTACAATGTCATCGGCGAACCTCGAAGTTTTTATTTCTCCTCCATGGATTTTAATACCTACTCCGAATTTTTCTTTTGTTTACTTTACTGCTTGCTCAATATACAGATTGAATAACATCGGGGAGAGGCTAAAACCCTGTCTCACTCCCTTCCCAACCACTATTTCCCTTTCATACCCCTCGACTCTTATAACTGCCATCTGGTTTCTGTACAAATTGTAAACAGCCTTTCGCTCCCTGTATTTTACCCCTGCCACCTTCAGAATTTGAAAGAGAGTATTTTAATCAACATTGTCAAAAGCTTTCTCTAAGTCTACAAATGCCAGAAACGTAGGTTTGCCTTTCTTTAATCTTTCTTCTAAGATAAGTCGTAGGTCAGTATTGCCTCACGTGTTCCAACATTTCTACGGAATCCAAAGAGATCCAACAAATGCTTAAATGACAAATAATAGAACATTCATTGTCACCATACAGCAGTCGTCTGCTCGCAATCGCGAAAGCAGGTGGAAGGACGCGGTTAGTGCTGGATGCCCGAGACATTAACAAAATCATTATGTCTGTAAGAACCCGAGCTGAAATAGAAGATGATGAAACAACAGTAGTTACAGTAGTGTAAGGTTATTTCATTAGTTTTAAGTTCATTCTTGTATATCTCTTGTGTATGTGTATTATGAATATGTGTCTAAACTGCGAGAGACATGAATAACGCGAAATACAATACCTGAGATTAGGTTTACGTTTTTTGTCAGCATGAAAGCTCCACGTAGACCTCCGTTGAAACTTATTCTAAAAGCGCCTCATGCAATCCTATATTAACAAGGCAGTGAGTCGTGCGCTGCTGAAAAATCAGATTTCAGAGAATTATTTAGCGAAAGTATAGATTCAGGTCCCACATATTATCATGATTTTTTCTTGTGTCCGCTCCGCCAAATAAGTGCTCTATTCACACTCTTTCCGGGCGTAAGTATCAGTAAGGTTAAGTGGTAAAATCATACACTCGTTTCGTCACATTCGTTGAGTACACCGTAAGCATACTTAAGACGGTGTACCGAACTGAGCGGTAGCCGCACAAGGGCTACAAGGAGGAAGTTCCTGTCCAGAAAATCTAACAGTGATCTAGAACAACACAAGTCAATGAAAATGAAGAAATGGACAAGGAGTAGGATAGAGATTGGCATGAATTTAAAGAAAATGATTTCGCCATAGTAAAATTTCCTACGAAAAAAAGGTTCTGGTTTGTTATTGGTAAAATTGAAAGCATCTCTAACGACACCTGTGAAATGACATTTCTGAGAAAGGATGTTAATGATGGTAATGTTTATTTTGTCTTTCCAGAAATTGACGAAGCAACTGAGGTAGAAAGTGTGGTGTCACCGCCAGACACCACAGTTGCTAGGTGGTAGCCTTTAAATCGGCCGCGGTCCGTTAGTATACGTCGGACCCGCGTGTCGCCACTATCAGTGATTGCAGACCGAGCGCCGCCACACGGCAGGTCTAGAGAGACTTCCTAGCACTCGCCCCAGTTGTACAGCCAACTTTGCTAGCGATGGTTCATTGACAAATTTCGCTGTAATTTGCCGAGACGATAGTTAGCATAGGCTTCAGCTACGTCATTTGCTACGACCTAGCAAGGCGCCATTATCATTTGCTATTTATCTTGTGATGCATGTACCGTCAGACCGATGTTCACCAATTATGGATTAAAGTTAAGTATTCCAGAAACTACGTACCTTTTTTTACTACTCAACTCCTTTAACTGTTCCAGACCTCACGCCAGCCTGCGTGAGTGTAAACGCGTGCCTTTCGGCTATCTCATAGTGGCTTGGTTGTCTTGCCAAGTCACAACAGAAAGAGCCCAAACTATTAAAAAACTTGTTCCAGAACATAGAAGGTGAAGTAAATTTATTTTTGAAGCGATTGATGATTGTGACATTGAGTAAATGCTTTTCACATTCATTATGACATACATGTAAAAATTAATATTTGTTTGTCAAATTTCATGAATGCCAGTGATTTTATAGCAAAAATCTCAAGTTTAATGTGCTTGTAAAAATGTGTTTAGTTTAGAAATTGTAAAATTTTGTCACAAATACAGCAATATATGCTTAAAGATAGTGATCGGATTTGCTCGACTGCAAGTGTGATTCCGTTCTCGCATACAAAATACAATGGTGATCGGATTCCCCCCCAACTCAGGAGGTGAAACCGATCAACAACTAACTTAAAAACATATCTGCAATTATAAACTAAAAAATACCTAATACATGAATACATCACTATCAATGTTGTGAAAGAAACATATTGATTTTTTTTTCAATATTATAACAGTAAATGGACGAATTCTTTTAAAAAACTGCTGTTTTTGATCGGATGCAGCTTATTTTACGGTACATTATGGAAAAGTTACAGACATGTATTTTAAATGACAGGCGTTAATATGAAGATATATGTTTCCTATTGCTCACGAAACATGTAGGGTCATACTGTATTAACGTTTTCAATTAACAATATTTCATAATTCACAAAGTTTCTGAGATAACTAATCGGATTGCTTCAATTATATTAGCAAGTAGTATGTAACAATCAACGAAATTCAATGGGACAAAGTTTATTTATGAATCTGAAATTACTATGCACTCACTGGCTAGTAGGTACATTATCATACTGTCATTACCATGGTTTAGGAAAAAATTTAGAAAATCTTTGGAAGCCAAAAATCATAGCAGACGAGGTTGGATACTCAACTTGCTTTGTCTCATCACATGCGTCATTGGATTGGGCTTAGGGTTATAGAAAATAGCTCACTGGAAAATCCAATGATCCATTAACCAATAGTTAAAGACAACCAAATTTTTTTATGAATTATATCCAAACCAAAATTCTTAATGACCCTGGCTGGCCAAAAAGTAATAATATAAAGTATTACATAAGGCACAAAAATTTTTGGACACAAAAGAAAGCCTCATGTTGAATTCATTGACATATTTACAAATTAATCAATCATTTTCAAAAATGAAGCCCAAGCTCTCTCCAGTGTCGTACTAAAAAGCACAGAAAATCGTTACATCTACAATGAACAACACACAGTTATTCTTATCACAGGTGTCCCTCTCACTTACACCCTCTGCAGCTACCGTTTTCACTGAAACACTAACTGGCTCAACTGGTTTTACCAAAATCCACCACAGCTTACAAGCCCAGCTGGCTGTTCCTTTGGCTATTCCCACCCTACTCTCTGCAGAAATGTCTCCCTCATCAATGCACATGGAAACTAGAAACAAACAGAAGCCTGCTTTAGTACACTAACATTAATTACATTTACATCTGTGAAAAAAACTTCATTAACCCATTTTTTTACAGCATACAGGGTAACAAATCTCCAATCAGTACATAATAACAGATTACTGTAACACAAATTATATATGTGACAATTAGTTCCAAAATTTTCAAATTTGCTATGAAAAATATAAAACTATTCTTGAAAAAATAGTTAATCTTGGTTATATTTGCAAATATTTATTTATTACTACACAAAACTGTCATATATTTACATGGGATAACTTAAAAAGACTGAAAATTGTTTCCTATTCCTCAGTAATTTAAGTTCATTACTCATCTCAGTTTATTAAACTTGGAAATCAAATTTCCTCAGCAAGGTTTGTGAATGCCCAGTTACCATTTCTCAAAATTAGTGTCAACCAATTTAGTATATTCATATTGTTAGTCATTTTTATAATCATTGTCCCTTCCTTAACAAAAATCTCTCACTTTCTTAGCAAAAATTCTTTTTATCTCTACTCATAATCATTAACAACTAAATGAAAGGCTACTCTCAGCAAGAAATTTACAGTGGTAGCAAAATACCACTGTTATTTCCCCAAATAATTCATCAAATTCTCCTATGTTAGTTTCACACAGGCCACATAGTTACTCACATGTTGCCTAGTGTAGCAGGATTTCTAACCTACAATCCACTGCTTCTGATTACAGTTCATCTTTAAAATTTACACATGCCTGTCACTTCAAATCATGCACTTTCATTACAGACTTTGTTAACTAGAGGAGTGCATCCACCAAAACGATTCTGCTACAGAGACAGGCTTGCTAAACACTTATCCCTACTTGTTACATTCTGCATTACTACTTCATTGATCATCAGTTCGTAGTCTCATATTCATCATTTCATTATTATTTCATTAATTTGTTAACTCATTATGCAATACTTTTGCTTCATTATTACCTCATGTCATCAACTAAGGGAAATAACACCTGCCTTGCTTCTTGCCAATATAGTCCAAAGAATAACACTCCACAGTAGCTTACCATAATGTTATTTACAAAAACGTCACTCTACGTCATGTATCAGACACTCATTATTTACCACTTCATTAAGTAACTGTAGACCATCATATTATTCCTCATTGTGACTTAAAAGATATAGCAAACTCCCCCTCGTTTCATGCTAAATACATTCACAGGCAATTGCTCTTTCAAAAATTTTCTTTTCCTGTTCACAAATTTTTAAGGTATCTTCATTATGACGCACTTTCACACAGATTAGTTTTCATAGACAGTTACTCTGAGGATAAACATTCCATGTAATACTATAGATGCACTCTATATGTTACTTTCTCCTTTCATTGTTGTTGCTATATCAGTTCTTTACATAATATATGTTTACTGTTTATTCCAGATCTTACTCCACTACCAATGTTCCTGAGAGCAATTTGTTATCACTCATATTTCCACCAAACTTTCACAATTACATCAAAATGTAATGAATCTTTTATGTACTGCATATGAAAATACACTCCCAAAAAATTTGACTCTGTTCCTAAACAAACAGATGAGCCCGGCTATGGAAAACAGACCATGACAGTTGCTTCAAGGGGGCAAATTGCAAAGAAAGAGTATGACAGGGTAATCGCTAAACGAGAGATTTTGCAACTTTATTGCAAGTCAGCCAACTATTGGGGAGCAGAAAGGGACTTTTGGGGAGGAGGACCCCAACTTTTGGAGAGCAGAACCCCTGACTTTTGGGCACCAGAACCGCTGACTTGTGGATAGCAGAACCAATGTTACTGAAGCTATGTAACACCAAATGTTTTGGAGTTTAACACTGGATAGCAAAAATGCATGATAATGGTAGAGTAGAGTGACCCATAAAAAAAGAATGGAAACGCCAAGTTAGGTAAGGCACCATTCGCCAGAAGGTCAGCCGACCCTATACCTAAGTCCTATGTTCACGTATCAGTAGGTTTTCTTGACTAATAGCCAAATTCAAGTTTCCTAATTCCAAAAAATATTCTCTGTTTTCCGAATCCACAGTCATACACGTTCCTGCCAGTATACATGGTATAAATCGCTCACATTTTTCAAGCCAAAAATTCTGTCCGATTACGTGTAAACCAGGTCAGATGGATTATCACGGCCAGCACTTACTACTTTAAATGGTCGACGCTATTCATGCAAAAACTTCTTGATTTCCTCATTTATTCTCCTCGATTTCTTTTCAGTCTTAACGAGGACAAAATACTCAATTTTGAATCTACTCGGTGTAACATTCTTGCCATACATTCTCTTCCTCCATAATTCTTTTTTCTTCATCATCTCTTCTGCCAACGTAATCTTTTCATCCTGGACAAAGTCGTTAATTGCTAGAAATTCCACTTCCTCTCTGATAAATCTTGTGAGTCTTTCATGAAACATGAGTTCGCAGGAAGCAAACTGTGTAGACTCATTCCATAGATTATTGTGTAAGTAGGCTGTTTAGGTTTTTTTATTGGTAACGCCACCTCTGTATGAAAATCACTGGCTGTGCTGTGTGCAGTCTGTGTCTAGTTTGCATTGTTGTCTGCCATTATAGTGTTGGGCAGCGGCAGCTGGATGTTAACAGCGCGTAGCGTTGCGCAGTTGGAGGTGAGCCGCCAGCAGTGGTGGATGTGGGGAGAGAGATGGCGGAGTTTTGAAATTTGTCATGAACTGCTATATTTATATATGATGATATCAAGGTAAATACATTGTTTGTTCTCTATTAATATCTTTCATTTGCTAACTATCCCTATCAGTAGTTAGTGCCTTCCATAGTTTGAATCTTTTATTTAGCTGGCAGTAGTGGCGCTCGCTGTATTGCAGTAGCTTGAGCAGCGAAGATTTTTGTGAGGTAAGTGATTTCTGAAAGGTATAGTTTAATGTTACTCAGTGCCATTCTTTTGCAGGGATTTTTGAAAGTCAGATTGCGTTGCGCTAAAAATATTGTATGTCAGTTTAAGGACAGTCATGTATAATTGTTCAAAGGGGACGTTTCAATTGATAATATTTTGAAACTGTAGAATGTGACCAGCCCATGTCGAATCGTTTTGCTACAATAGGTCCTTCACAGTCTATTAATTTTCTTTACCATCCCTTGTGAAAAGTATGTTGAAATTTCGATTTGTTTAATTTTACACGTCCCAATACACTGCATGAATCTTTCCGAAATTTACTGTGGTCTGTTATGGACAACAATGATTTTTGGTACCCCCACACCGTGAAATAATCAGCCTCTAATTTCTCAGCTATGGTTTTGATGTTAGCTCTTTTGATTGGTAACAATTTTACATGTTTGGAGAAAATGTCTGGCACCACAGAAATGTGTCTGCAACCCCCTCGGGAGTGGGCCCAGTAAGTCCATAGTGATTATTTGCCTCAGTTCGTTAAGCAAAACCGAATGCATTAACCCAGATGGTACACCAGTGGTCCTTCCCCTTGACATTTATCACTCCATACATCGAGCAAGCTGTTAATTTCCCAAACGAAATCAAGAGGGTGCACTGTGCCATATGGTTCAAAATCATTAAATTTCTTACAACTCACAAACGGATTTACACTAGGCACAGCTCACCTACCATGTGAAGCCTTCTTTACCTCACTGACTTTCTTTCGTATCTCCACAAATTTATAATCTATTTCCTCATTAATATTCTCTATTTCCTTATCAATTACGGTCACACACTTATCCTCTACTTCTGAACCCACTACTTCTATCTTATTATTTGGTGAATTTGACTTTCGAGATCTTCCCTATTGTCATAACAAAATTTCTTAGTTTTCACTAAGTTACTATCACACTTCTGGTCAACGACCTCCGCCCTTTTTTCACATAACGTGATTACATTTGCGTTAGTAGGACAATCCTTCCTTACCAATTTAATCCTGTCATCCACATCTTGAAATACCTTGTCAATTCTGTCTTCCGGGTGAAGTTTTACAGCATGAAGTTTTTTATTTAAAATAATAAACAATGTCTCCTCCATTGCCCAACAATGAATGCCACTGAAAGTTTTCACCATCAGGATTAGAGCCAGCTTACCTTATAATCATGTATCACTACATTGGCTTGAGTGAGCAACCTCGTCTACAGAGATGAATAAAAGTACTCACATTAAAATGGTAGTAAAGCAGCTTCTGTTTCAGCTTTTCTATAGCAGTACGAACATAATTGTCAACTTTATCAAATGTATGAGGTAAACGGGTGTGTCATTCATAGTCGCAGCAAAATTAAGGAGTCCTTTGTGAAGTTTTAGATACATTTCTTGATTTTAGCACATAACACATCGTAGCTAAAAGCATTTAGAATTCATAAATTTACTATAACAATGGTATCTGTCGCGAATCATCTGATGTAGTTGAGTGTACGTATGGCACTTGAGATAAAGGTCACCGGAAAAAACTTAACTAGTCAGCATTTGTGGCTCTATGCATACATTCACGGTTTCAGATGTATCACCTTGGTTATGATGCTCAACCATAATTTTAACATTGCTGTACTTATTCGGCATGCACACATTCACGGTTTCAGATATATCACGTTGGTTATGACGCTCAAGCATAATTTAACACTTCTGTACGAAATTATGAACTTCATACAGCTAAATAAAATGGTTCAAATGGCTCTGAGCACTATGCGACTTAACTTCTGAGGTCATCAGTCCCCTAGAATTTAGAACTACTTAAACCTAACTAACCTAAGGACATCACACACATCCACGCCCGAGGCAGGATTCGAACCTGCGACCGTAGTAGTCGCGCGGTTCCAGTGTGCTCCCTGCCGCCGTTGGATAAGCAGCTGAGCAGCAAGTCGTATACTCCTAGCTCACTCATTTGTTACATAGTTTAATTCTTAATTTCTTTGCGTGTTTTTGGTACTTGCATTGTTTAATTCATAAATTTCGGGCGTATTATAGTATTTGAGAGTTGTAGCATCGCGTTTTAGTACCTGAATAGTGTAAATTCGCGTAGTCGTTTGTCTACTGTTTTTGTTTTGAACGGCCAGTGTCGGTTGGTCGCAGTCAGTGTGCTCCCTGCCGCCGTTGGATAAGCAGCTGCAGCAGCAAGTCGTATACTCCTAGCTCACTCATTTGTTACATAGTTTAATTCTTAATCTCTTTGCGTGTTTTTGGTACTTGCATTGTTTAATTCATAAATTTCGGGCGTATTATAGTAATTGAGAGTTGTAGCATCGCGTTTTAATACCTGAATAGTGTAAATTCGCGTAGTCGTTTGTCTACTGTTTTTGTTTTGAACGGCCAGTGTCGGTTGGTCGCAGTCAGTGTGCTCCCTGCCGCCGTTGGATAAGCAGCTGCAGCAGCAAGTCGTATACTCCTAGCTCACTCATTTGCTACATAGTTTAATTCTTAATTTCTTTGCGTGTTTTTGGTACTTGCATTGTTTAATTCATAAATTTCGGGCGTATTATAGTATTTGAGAGTGTAGCATCGCGTTTTAGTACCTGAATAGTGTAATTTCGCTTAGTCTCCTTCCGCCGCCGAGCAGTGTCAGCAGTGCGCAAGTAGCAGCATTACTGCATTTACTAGGCAATCTTGTATTTTAATAACCGTTTAAATTTTGTCGATTTGTTTGCGCTCTCTGTAGATTAGTTCAGACGTTCTTTGCAAAACAGTTTTTAGCATGGTTAGGGACTGCAACTGCTGTGTTCGGATGCAGGCTGAGTTGGCATCCCTTCGCTCCCAGCTTCAGGCAGTGTTGGCTTCGGTCACACAGCTTGAGGCTGTTGCCAATGGGCATCACTGTGGGGGTCCGGATGGGGGTTTGTCGGGGACGGCCAGCTCGTCCCACGCATCCCCTGATCGGACTAAGACTGTGGTTGCCCGGGATACTGCCGCATTGAGGCTGATCCCTCACCTGTGGTAGAGTGGGAGGTCGTTTCAAGGTGTGGCAGGGGGCGAAAGACATTCCGGAGGGCTGAACGGAAAGCCTCTCCAGTTTGCCTGACGAACCGGTTTCAGGCTCTGTCTCAGGCTGATACTGATCTTCGGCCTGACATGGCTGCTTGTCCTGTTCCAGAGGTTGCCCCTCAGTCTGCAAGATCCGGGCAGTCGCAGAGGGTGGGCTTACTGGTAGTTGGGAGCTCCAACGTCAGGCGCGTAATGGGGCCCCTTAGGGAAATGGCAGCAAGAGAGGGGAAGAAAACCAATGTGCACTCCGTGTGCATACCGGGGGGAGTCATTCCAGATGTGGAAAGGGTCCTTCCGGATGCCATGGAGGGTACAGGGTGCACCCATCTGCAGGTGGTCGCTCATGTCGGCACCAATGATGTGTGTCGCTATGGATCAGAGGAAATCCTCTCCGGCTTCCGGCGGCTATCCGATTTGGTGAAGACTGCCAGTCTCGCTAGCGGGATGAAAGCAGAGCTCACCATCTGCAGCATCGTCGACAGGACTGACTGCGGACCTTTGGTACAGAGCCGAGTGGAGGGTCTGAATCAGAGGCTGAGACGGTTCTGCGACCGTGTGGGCTGCAGATTCCTCGACTTGCGCCATAGGGTGGTGGGGTTTCGGGTTCCGCTGGATAGGTCAGGAGTCCACTACACGCAACAAGCGGCTACACGTGTAGCAGGGGTTGTGTGGCGTGGGCTGGGCGGTTTTTTAGGTTAGATGGCCTTGGGCAAGTACAGAAAGGGCAACAGCCTCAACGGGTGTGGGGCAAAGTCAGGACATGCGGGGACCAAGCAGCAATCGGTATTGTAATTGTCAACTGTCGAAGCTGCGTTGGTAAAGTACCGGAACTTCAAGCGCTGATAGAAAGCACCGAAGCTGAAATCGTTATAGGTACAGAAAGCTGGCTTAAGCCAGAGATAAATTCTGCCGAAATTTTTACAAAGGTACAGACGGTGTTTAGAAAGGATAGATTGCATGCAACCGGTGGTGGAGTGTTCGTCGCTGTTAGTAGTAGTTTATCCTGTAGTGAAGTAGAAGTGGATAGTTCCTGTGAATTATTATGGGTGGAGGTTACACTAAACAACCGAACTAGGTTAATAATTGGCTCCTTTTACCGACCTCCCGACTCAGCAGCATTAGTGGCAGAACAACTGAGAGAAAATTTGGAATACATTTCACATAAATTTTCTCAGCATGTTATAGTCTTAGGTGGAGATTTCAATTTACCAGATATAGACTGGGACACTCAGATGTTTAGGACGGGTGGTAGGGACAGAGCATCGAGTGACATTATACTGAGTGCACTATCCGAAAATTACCTCGAGCAATTAAACAGAGAACCGACTCGTGGAGATAACATCTTGGACCTACTGATAACAAACAGACCCGAACTTTTCGACTCTGTATGTACAGAACAGGGAATCAGTGATCATAAGGCCGTTGCAGCATCCCTGAATATGGAAGATAATAGGAATATAAAAAAAGGGAGGAAGGTTTATCTGTTTAGCAAGAGTAATAGAAGGCAGATTTCAGACTACCTAACAGATCAAAACGAAAATTTCTGTTCCGACACTGACAATGTTGAGTGTTTATGGAAAAAGTTCAAGGCAATCGTAAAATGCGTTTTAGACAGGTACGTGCCGAGTAAAACTGTGAAGGACGGGAAAAACCCACCGTGGTACAACAACAAAGTTAGGAAACTACTGCGAAAGCAAAGAGAGCTCCACTCCAAGTTTAAACGCAGCCAAAACCTCTCAGACAAACAGAAGCTAAACGATGTCAAAGTTAGCGTAAGGAGGGCTATGCGTGAAGCGTTCATTGAATTCGAAAGTAAAATTCTATGTACCGACTTGACAAAAAATCCTAGGAAGTTCTGGTCTTACGTTAAATCAGTAAGTGGCTCGAAACAGTATATCCAGACACTACGGGATGATGATGGCATTGAAACAGAGGATGACACGCATAAAGCTGAAATACTAAACACCTTTTTCCAAAGCTGTTTCACAGAGGAAGACCGCACTGCAGTTCCTTCTCTAAATCCTCGCACAAACGAAAAAATGGCTGACATCGAAATAAGTGTCCAAGGAATAGAAAACCAACTGGAATCACTCAATAGAGGAAAGTCCACTGGACCTGACGGGATACCAATTCGATTCTACACAGAGTACGCGAAAGAACTTGCACCCCTTCTAACAGCCGTGTACCGCAAGTCTCTAGAGGAACGGAGGGTTCCAAATGATTGGAAAAGAGCACAGATAGTCCCAGTCTTCAAGAAGGGTCGTCGAGCAGATGCGCAAAACTATAGACCTATATCTCTTACGTCGATCTCTTGTAGAATTTTAGAACATGTTTTTTGCTCGCGTATCATGTCATTTCTGGAAACCCACAATCTACTCTGTAGGAATCAACATGGATTCCGGAAACAGCGATCGTGTGAGACCCAACTCGCCTTATTTGTTCATGAGACCCAGAAAATATTAGATACAGGCTCCCAGGTAGATGCTATTTTTCTTGACTTCCGGAAGGCGTTCGATACAGTTCCGCACTGTCGCCTGATAAACAAAGTAAGAGCCTACGGAATATCAGACCAGCTGTGTGGCTGGATTGAAGAGTTTTTAGCAAACAGAACACAGCATGTTTTTATCAATGGAGAGACGTCTACAGACGTTAAAGTAACCTCTGGCGTGCCACAGGGGAGTGTTATGGGACCATTGCTTTTCACAATATATATAAATGACTTAGTAGATAGTGTCGGAAGTTCCATGCGGCTTTTCGCGGATGATGCTGTAGTATACAGAGAAGTTGCTGCATTAGAAAATTGTAGCGAAATACAGGAAGATCTGCAGCGGATAGGCACTTGGTGCAGGGAGTGGCAACTGACCCTTAACATAGACAAATGTAATGTATTGCGAATACATAGAAAGAAGGATCCTTTATTGTATGATTATATGATAGCGGAACAAACACTGGTAGCAGTTACTTCTGTAAAATATCTGGGAGTATGCGTACGGAACGATTTGAAGTGGAATGATCATATAAAATTAATTGTTGGTAAGGCGGGTACCAGGTTGAGATTCATTGGGAGAGTGCTTAGAAAATGTAGTCCATCAACAAAGGAGGTGGCTTACAAAACACTCGTTCGACCTATACTTGAGTATTGCTCATCAGTGTGGGATCCGTACCAGGTCGGGTTGACGGAGGAGATAGAAAAGATCCAAAGAAGAGCGGCGCGTTTCGTCACCGGGTTATTTGGTAACCGTGATAGCGTTACGGAGATGTTTAATAAACTCAAGTGGCAGACTCTGCAAGAGAGGCGCTCTGCATCGCGGTGTAGCTTGCTGTCCAGGTTTCGAGAGGGTGCGTTTCTGGATGAGGTATCGAATATATTGCTTCCCCCTACTTATACCTCCCGAGGAGATCACGAATGTAAAATTAGAGAGATTAGAGCGCGCACGGAGGCTTTCAGACAGTCGTTCTTCCCGCGAACCATACGCGACTGGAACAGGAAAGGGAGGTAATGACAGTGGCACGTAAAGTGCCCTCCGCCACACACCGTTGGGTGGCTTGCGGAGTATCAATGTAGATGTAGATGTAGATGTAGACTGAAGTGCCTAGAACCGCTCGGCCACTGCGGCCGCCTATTAAATCAATCATTTAACTTTTATTTTGTGTTTTTGTATATTTTATTAACTCGCAAGCAATTCCAGCCAATGCATAGACAATTTGACTGCAGGATCACAGCTACAGGTTATTCTTTGCAACAAATTACCTGCGTGGCATTAGGAGACATGCACCGCTCGACCCTATGACTACGTCAAGCTATTCTTCTTAAACAGAGCCGTGCATAACCCAAAGTACTTAAAGTGCCCCAGCTAAAGATGTAACAGGGTTGCTCGTATGGGGTGCTGTTTGGAAGAACAACTACATTTAGCAGTAATTGTTAGGTACCGACGCAGTGTGTGCGGCCATTGTCTAGAACTACGTAAGTTTAAGATCCATTTTTATTTTCGTTTGGTGGAATTATCAGGTAATCAAAATTATTAGAAAGACCACTGAAGATACTTTGAAATAAAATGAGTCACATTTGGTGAAAATAAGCTCTTTCGTGTTATACACTGAAGCGCTAAAGCAACTGGTATAGGCGTGTATATTCAAATATGGAGATATGTAAACAGGCAGATTACGGTGCTGCGGTCGGCAACGCCTGTATAAGACAAGTGTCCGGATCAGTTGTTAGATCGGTTACTGCTGCTACAACGGCAGGTTATCAAGATCTCACTGAGTTTGAACGTGGTGCTATAGTCGGCGCACGAGCGACGGGACACAGCATCTTCGAGGTAGCGATGAAGTGGGGATTTCCCCGTACGAGCATTTCGCTAGTGTACCGTGAATATCAGGAATGTGATAAAACATCAAATCTCCGACATCGCTGTGGCCGGAAAAAGATCCTGCATGAAAAGGACCAACGACGACTGGAGAGCATCGTTCAACGTGACAGAAGTGCAACCCTTCTGAAAATTGCTTCAGATTTCAATGCTGGGCCATCAAAAAGTGTCAACGTGAGAACCATTCAACGAAGCATCATCGGTATAGGTCTTCGGAGCCGAAGGCCCAATCATGTACCCTTGATGACTGCACGACACAAAGCTTTACTCCCCGCCTTGGCCCGTCAACACCGTCATTGGACTGTTGATGACTGGAAACATGTTGCCTGGTCGGACGAGTTTCGTTTCAAATTATATCGACTGGATGCATGTGTACGGTTATAGAGACAATCTCGTGAATCCAAGGACCCTTCTTGTCAGCAGGGGGACTGTTCAAGCTGGAGGAGGCTCTGTAATGGTGTGGGGCGTGTGCATTTGGAGTGATATGGGACCCCTGATTTATCTACATACGACTCTGACAGATGACACGTACGTAGCCATCCTGTCTGATCAGCTGCATCCATTCATGTGCTTCGTGCATTTCGACGGACTTGGGCAATTCCAACAGGACAATACGACACCCCACACGACCAGAATTGCTTAGAATTGCTACAGAGTGCTGAGTTTAAACACTTCCGCTGTTCACCAAACTCCGCAGACAGAAACATTATTGAGCATATCTGGGATGTCTTGCATTGTGCTGATCAGAAGACATCTCCACGCTCTCGTACTGTTACGAATTTATGGACAGCCCTGCTGGATTCACGGTGCCAATTCCCTCCAGCACTACTTCACATATTAAACGAGTCCATGCCACGTCGTGTTGCGGAACTTCTGCGTGCTGGGGGCCCTACACGATATCAGGCAGGTGTACCAGTTTCTTTGGGTCTGCAGTGTAACAGCGCTGGTTCCGAGCATATAGTCCGTTTCAGTAAAGTTATTCTGCATGATGCAGGCTGCCTATAATAACGCCCATAACTAACATCTTGACGCGCTCACACATCCAGAAACATTTTACTGAAAATAAAATACGTTTGGATGTATTGAAGATGTAACTTGTGTTGTTATCTTTGAATACAACACATGTGTGAATTTCTTTAAGCTTGCAATGTGTAACTCAATACACCTTCAGTGAATGAAAGTGGAATAAGATGAGGAATAAACTGTAAAGTGATAACTAAAGATCTGATTATATGCATCATAAAAACTTTAAAATATGCATGCAAATATGAATGAAAATGCTTAAAAGATGGATGAAAAGTGTCGAAATAAGCAAGATCAAATAAGAAAAAGCATGGTAGTTACTGCCTGCATTACATCTCAAAGTTGAACCTGTGCATAACAGTTTAGAGGAAGAGCGCCGGCCATGCGAAAAATCGGTACAATAAGCCTGCTGATATCATTTTCTGAAAACTTTCTGGTAGAGGTTAAGAAGGGGGCCTTTCTGGGATTATTATCTAAAAATTTGCAAAATGGGGATGTATACCGTGTTTCAAGAATTGTTGCTTCTTTGCTATTGTTGTCGTTAACAAGCAGATGCCTTGAGAGTGAGTTGCAGGGAAACAATCGATATGCACAGGACCAGCTTCTAGATATATAGCACGCAGAGGTGCACGCTCAAAAACTCCCTAGTATTTTATTTAAAAAACAACATACAATCATGAATTTTTGAACAGCAATAACTTTTAATTTATACTATTGGACCAAAGCAACATTTACAATTTATCTTAAATCTTTCTACTATTTTAAACATAAACGACCAAGTACTGTTCCAACTATTCAGTAGTGAGATTGCGTCTTCGATCACTCAAAACATTTTTATAAGCAGAAAAGGACTGTTCTACATCAACTGAAGTAATTGGGCAGCATCTGAATTTGGGTGCTATGTTGGCACTTACTGTTTGTGGTAAAACTTCCCCATCACATTAATAAAACTATCAATTCTGCACAAGGGTTCAAAGCCTGGGTTATTGTTTACAATGTTTTCAAACTTTCCTTTCAGTTTTCTTGGGAATACCTCCGGCAATAAGGAATTCACTAGAATAATTTTATTCAATAACTGAACAGATTTATTCGACGCCAAACCTTGAGTTCCAAGCTTTTTAACACTTGCAGATATATAAGAAAAATGAGTGCTAATCACAGCGCTGCCTTTTTTTAACACCAGAATCACTAAAAGCTTTCTTGCAGCGGTAAACTGCCAGAGCCCTGCGCTATCGAAGTCCTTTATTACCCCTCTATTGGCCTCGAAATGTTCGTTGTAAAACAACACAGCTTCGACCCACGTTACCCAGCGAGTTATCACTGGTTCGTAAGGTAAAGGCACATTTGGTAGTTTTTCTTTGTAGGTCTTGATGCGAGCAGGAGTCTTTAGAAACACTTCCTTTCTGGATGAAATCATTTTATTTACATTCACAAACGTGGAACGTACCTCTTCAGCAAGGCGATGTACTCCACAAGCAAAGACATGACATGAATCAAATTGGGATAAAATACTTGGAGGACTTTTCCTGTTTTGATCATACAGGAGGCAGCGTCTGAAATAAACACAAATACCCTTTCATCTACAGAAGATTCGGGAAATATTTTTCTTATACCCTCATTCACGAATCTGGCAGTATTAGAATGATTTACTTTTTCAGGTTCTTTGCCGGCCGCTAGATAGGAAGAAGGAGGCTCTTCTTTTAAAGCACCAACAATTAAATTTGCAATGTAATGGCCACAAGTGTCTGTAGTTTCGTCAACTGAAATCCAGATAATGCTGTATTTGAGTTGACTGCGTAATTCTTCCAGAACATTTACGCAAATTGTCGGTATGTAATTTTTACGTAATGTTGATTCATCTGGTATACTTTGATTTAAGCAATATTTGCGCAGGAAGCCTTTGAGGATAGGGTTTTTAAATTTGTGAAGAGGAATATTGCCTTTAATGAATGTTTCACATAGATCCATGTGAAACAGACTTTTATGTTTACCTTCGGACAGATTCCTGCTACTGCAACTTGTGTTCTCAGAAGCTGTTGTCGTGGTCCTTTCTTTTGCGTTCCTACGATATGAAGACTTGTCTTGACATGCTGGCCTATTTGAAACTTTTTTTGCACCGAATGTTTTTCTCGCAAACTCGACTATATAAAACAATTCCATCATATGTAAATGTTCCAGGACGGTCAGCTATCAACGAAACAACGACGTTTCTTTTTTCGGGAGGCATGGCGCGCAACACGTTACACACTACATATCGTAAACACGTTCAGCTGTGTACAAGTAAACAGAAATCTAAACTGAAACAATGGACGTGCGACTAAAAGTTTGTTTAGTTTAATTTAATGGTTGAAGACGCGTACGGTATGACAGCGGAGGGGATTAACCGGGGGGTGCGGTGGCAGTTTGTCTGTTCCTGTTCCTCTTCTGTAATGATTTCGCTAGGCAGCGGACTGACGGTTAACGATTGCACGCAGTTTTAGGTCGCGGTCAATCTATGAGACAATAAAACTAGATCCAACTAGAGACCGCCCGACAAAATTTTTAAAATATTGTAAACATAGAGCGAAAACATGCATCGTCACTGGTATTAAGTTAAAATATGCAATAACCGGTGAAAAAGAGCCAAATATGCAAATGCATATGCAATATGCACATGCATAAATCCGATCTTTAGTGATAACACGTAAGAGAATTGCTGTCCATTCACACGTGTCAGTTCATTGTAAACTTCTATTACGGCATTTATAGCTTTAGACGCCGCGATGAATATCCTTCAAGAGTCAGCTAAAGACCTACAGATGAAGCTGTCCTGTATGACCACTGCAGAAGAAAACGCGTTGTAAGACAGACGACAAATTTTGTTACTTTAATACTACTCATTTCACTGTCACCTGTTGTTCAGTAAAGTCAGTATAGTTGTTATTGAAACCTGAAGCTTACTTGACGTGTTTTGAACCTCTTGAATCAGAATTAATAAAGTTCACAAGAATATGTTTCTGTCACGTTAGAATGTAAACAGGAGAAAGTACAGAATAGGTCAGACCTTGATTCTACATTTGCATCTGTACCCTAACAGTAATCGTAAAGTTCATGACACACGGTAATTATTCAGAGTGATTTTGTCCTCGTCTATGAACATGAATGCCTGACGGGATGTGGGAATATAGTAAATTCGTACAAACCACCTTATTATCTTGTATTTTTTCTGCCGACTTCGCAGTTTGAAGTTGTCCGCCCCCGGTAGCTGAGTGGTCAGCGCGACAGATTGTCAATCTTAAGGGCCTGGGTTCGATTCCCGGCTGGATAGGAGATTTTCTCCGCTCAGGGACTGGGTGTTGTGTTGTCCTAATCATTATCATTTCATCCCTTTCGACGCGCAAGTCGCCGAAGTGGCGTCAAATCGAAAGACTTGCACCAGGCGAGCGGTCTACCCGACGGGAGGCCCTCGTCACACGCCATTATTATACATTTAGTTCGAAGTTCGTCGCGGAAGTTTTTTTTTTTTTTTTGTCCGTAGTCCTTCCCGTTCTGAAAGGAAACTTTGGCAATAAGACGGTAGCACTCTGCGGCCAACACATATTCTGTAAGGCAACGGAAACGTATTAGGAAACTGGCCCACAATATAACAAAAAACAGCAGTCAATAGTATTCTCCCTTAGTTGAAGTAAACTGAACAAACTTAATTCACTTCTCCTTCCCCCACACATGTTCAGCGTACTGCTTTCTATATTCGGTAGGTCATTGTTTTATTTTGCTCGATGAAAATAAAATACGAAGGCGTACAGTAAGCAATGTAACAAATTTCTTTTTGAAAGCAGGTTGATTTTATTCAGGATTCCAATACACCGTGTTATTCCCCACTCTTTTGGCCACAAAACCCTAATTTTCATTATAATCTCCATTCAGTGCGTCGTCCTTACGCCACCTTACTGGAAGGGACTATATGCATCACTTTACTGGTCGACGTCGGAACCAAAGTCTTGCTGCATCAGTAACCATCCCACATGCACGTACTGCTTCCCGCTTAGTGCATTGTCCATTGGGTCAAGCAGATGGGAGTCGGCTGTAGGGTGGATGAGGAACCCAGTGGGACACATCTTTGAGTACCCCAACTTATCGCGTCAACAGTACCAACTGAGATGTCCAGTTGTGTAGCGAGGTGTTTGATGGTGATCCGTCGATCACTTCGAATTAGAGTGTCCGCACGTTCCAACACTGCAGGAGCTACAGGTGTGTGCGGCTGGCCCGGACTTGGTAGATCGGACAGTTTGCGTGACCTTTTTGCGATGACACAAGCCTCGCCCAACGGCTCACCGTGCTTTTGTTCACTGCCAGGTCTCCGTAGATATTCTGCAAGCGCCCATGAATATCTGCGGTGCGCTGGTTTTCCGCCAAAGGAAATTCAATGACTTGGAATGCGCCTCCATTTTGAGGGCTACGTATAGCGCCACGACATATCGAAACTTCATGAAGCTATAGGGGCTGAAGCAGGAATATTCCACGATTTTCCACAACAAATTCTGCATTTTTTCAACCGAAATTTCCGAGAAAAAAAATGTGTTGCGTTATTTGTTGAACGCCTCTCCTATAGTAGCTTTTGAAACTCTTAGTACAAGTAAAGTTAAAACTATTTTTAGAAAGCAGAGATGGTATTTATAGCTCGCATGGAACTTGTAGTAAAGATAACAAAAAAATAAAAAATAAAAAAAAAATAAAAAAATCGCGTGCCCACAGCAAACAAACACGCTTGGACAATTGGACACGAGCAACAGTAATAACACTCGAGCTGACATAGAAACTGTATCTCGGATTGTATAAGATTACAATATATCAGTTGAGAGGCACCCACATGCCTTGTTCATACTGTGGCATCAAGCAGTCAGGCCTGCAAGATGAGTGGTCTGCCAAGCGAGTGGATTCATTCTTATTTATCGAGTAACATGAACTCTAGTACTCACACTTAAGTTACAAGTTATCCTCCTATATGATTAATACGCAACGGAAACACGCATCTGACTATCAGTAATTTACAGAACTCTGACTGTACACTACGCACTGGCAATACCACATTTCCTTTTTGTCTTTTATTTTACGGCTTTTATCAACACGTGGCCACCGCACTGAATATGAATGGCGCACACATTATAAAGTCGGGACATCATGACAACATACAACTCGAAGGAAAAGTCCACCAATCTTTTTCTTTTCACTATCTTATTTATTCCGATACATTCTCTAACCTAAACACACAAATTCTACAACCTACAACAATAACACATGAGAAATTCCGCCCAGTGGGCATGGCTTTACAATGGTGAATCTCTATATTATGGTCTCGTAATTATTTTTAACGCTACAGTGCACTTTCTGGATAGGATGGTGGATCTTTTATTATACCTCACACTTCGACTCTCACAATCATCATCACTAAACTTTCCTCCAGACCGAGCGGTACCGAAGGAACAAGCATAACCCACTAATCTTTCGAAACGACCACGCTACTCTCCCATGCAAACCACACATACCCAAATTACATGATACACCACACTACAACATGAAATACTACACAGAGAATAGTCACAACATTATCACTTTCAGCTTTCCCACTTCAATTAATATTTATCCCAGTTTCACACGACACAGCCCCACTTCGTAATTCTACTTTCCTACTATGAACTCTGGAGATATATGCACGTCTTCCTGTGCAATGCAAGCCAAGTGGCGATGCTGGATAGACGGCCGACTCACCTTGATTCTCTCTCGGAGTTTAAATCTAGCGTCACACGGAATCATATCACGCAAAGTAACATTAAGAACATATTCACCACACACGCGAGTCCTCAACTGATACCATGGACGAGTACTTCTCTTTATCCTTTGTCTCATACACAGATTGAGATTCACACAGTACTCACCACGTGGAAGTACTCGTCTCTAATTTCAAGTCCTGCACACGCCATTTCTTAAATATTTCAACTTATGGTACACACGCTATTTCTTAAGTATTTCAACTTATTGTACACACGCTAGTAATTCAGCTTAACTTAAGCACACGGAAGTATTTCAACTTATTGCTGCACGTGGTTTCATTGTGACCGTTGATCACTTCCGAAGATTACTACAATCCCATTAATATTACCTGCCTGACATTTAATTCTCCCCACAAAAGTTCCTGAAATAGAGAAAGTATTATTTCAAACTACTCTTAAATATTCCACATGCATACCATGTCTCCACTCTTTCGTCATTACGGAGCACAACTAAAACAGGTCTTAACAGCACAAGATCCAGCGGCAGAGTGCTGAAACATGGCCGTTCTCTAGGTCCTCTCCCATCTCTGTCGAGGTGGGGGAAGCACCTTGCTATCGTATTGGTCAGCCACATTTCAGGCACTCAAAGCTCTGGTAAATTTCATCTCTTTGGTCCCACCAAAGGTGGCCAAAGGATCGACTCAAAGATGATCATATATTCACATTCACTATCAGCAGTTAGCAGACGACCATACATTCATTCATTTCACAGATCTCACCAAACTGGATGTAGGGATTTACTTTGTGGGAGTGCACATGTGATCAATTCAATAAATAAATTGTCATTCTTTCCCACACTGGTTTCCGGCTTCACTGTATTAATTGAAATTGAGTTATTTTACAAAAAACTGTGTTCTTCTGACAAAAATAATGAAGTATGTTGTACCAATTTTCAATGTCGGGCGGTACTGTACCCTTTCACAGTAATAGTAAAAAAACACTACAATGAAGTTTATACGATTTGCAATACACCAAATACGTTCACTCTGAAGTAAAACACGAAAGAGATAGATTCCTACTTCAGATACAACGTTATATAAGTGCATATCTTGTGGAGTAAGAGACGGAAATCTGTTTCATGTAAGGCAACAAATTTTATAAAGGAATATTTAACATAATGTAGCTTAAAACCAAGGGACTGGCACAGGTCTACGTTTATTTATGATATATAAATATTATCATTGCTTTGTAGAAGCAGTTTTAAGCTAAATTTTTTGAATGATTTCAGAAGCTGCCTTCAAAGACAGGTAGACAGTAAAATGAACAAAAACAGAAGGCCAAAATGTGCTAAAATAAGTGTAACTAAAATAATAAAATTTATGCACATGCCAAAGTTTTGATACTGATAAACAAATTAATTCGGATTTTCGTATTCTCATACACACACGGCAAGCAGAAAACGAATTGGCTTTCTTGAAAGCTACATTTCTCATCGCTGTTTCCTATGTGAAAGCGTTATGTGTCGTAAAACAGTATTTCTATCTGCATTTCTATTTCTTACGTTTCTATACTATCTGTGATTGTTAACTCTTTTATTACGTTGTGGATATTAAGCTGCTGCGTCTCCCGTGGCCTCTAAGGTGAGAGACCGAGATTGCGTTCGGCAGGCGCGCACCTCTGCGTGTGTGTCTCCGCACGCTAGCACTGGCTTACGACTCGTGCTCTTCTGGTATTGGTGGTTCGTCAGCCGAGGAAATTAAGTTTGAGAAACCAATTTCAGCTTTCCTGTTCTGGCCAGTAGCCCAGGACTGCTACGGCTCCTTAAATCACGCCCTTTCCTTTGAGTATAAGGTGCGTTGACTTTCGTTAGGTTGGGAATAGCAACCATTTTTATTACATGAGTCATAAATTAGAGCCAGCTCGTGGGAGGTGATGGCTGTTGCCGAATGGCAGCGTTCACGGTAAGCAGCGTATAGCAGAGACGCCACTGCTCTTTCCACACGTCTATGCGATGAAGCTTGTCCGGGTTCCGGAGCTGGAAGAGATTTTATTCAGGATTCAGCCGCAAGCAGAGACGATGTGCTGGCATATCGTTGCTGGCCACCAAATTTGACATTGCTGTACTGAGGTAAATTCCCTATTTCCCAGCATTGTGTTACTGTGTGACTTAAGACATTTTCGATCGTAATTCAATAGTTGGTCAGATACGTTAAGCTTAATCGATTCTTTGATGGCATTCAAGTAAAGTAGACTCGGTGGTGACTCAGCACAAGTGTGGACTTCCTTCGCCGGCCACTGTGGCCGAGCGGTTCTAGGCGCTTCAGTCCGGAACCGCGCTGCTGCTACGATCGCAGGTTCGAATCCTGCCTCTGGCATGGATGTGTGCGATGTGCTTAGGTTATTTAGGTTTAAGTAGTTCTAAGTCTAGGGGACTGATGACCTCAGATGTTAAGTCCCATAGTGCTCAGAGCCATTTGAACCTTTTGAAGCACTTTATTCAGCAACACTGTGAGCCATATTAGCTCTCGATTGTCCGTGTCACAGGTGAAAATGTAGCTCAGATCTCTCTCTCTCTCTCTCTCTCTCTTGTATATATACCGAAGGCTTCTGAAGGAACAGCAAATAATTTACAATGTGGTAGCATAGACTAATTCGGCTAAAGCATTTCATATGAAAAATGACCAGTTTTTGCCTCTATAGCTGAGTGGCCAGCGCGACTGACTGCCATGCAGGGTGTCTACGTTCAATTCCCGGCCAGGTTGGAGATTTCATCCATTCGGGGACTGGTTGTTGTGTTGTCCTCATCATCACCCCTTCACCATCGACACTCAGGACATCGAAGGAGCATCAAATAAAAAGACCTGCACTAGGCGGCTGCATAACCCAAGGTGGGGTCTCCCGGCCAAAAATGCCATACGACCACTTCATTTCTTTTGCTACAGATACTGAGCTGTTGGTATGTAACGCAAATAAGTACTTACAGAAGGTGTTAGACAAGGGCAAATGATTAAGTTCAAAGTTGATTTTCGAAAATTTCACGTCTGACTTCAACGCACTTTACAATTCTCTTGACAACACCATGCACCCTAGGCACTATTCATAATCCGAATTACCAAGTCGACCTTTCACCTTTCAATAGTTCCTGAAGGCATAAATCTACAGTGATAATGTTCCGTGACCTTGCTGACCGTCTATGTCGATCCATCTAAACGTGACGTCTCCTGGGAGGTGGATCGGCACAAATGGCCACGTTTCTTGGCCGTCAAAGTCTCTAGACCCCATCCTTTTAGATTTTTGACTGTGGGGATGGTTGAAAGGTGAAGTATACAAATACACTCCTGGAAATTGAAATAAGAACACCGTGAATTCGTTGTCCCAGGAAGGGGAAACTTTATTGACACATTCCTGGGGTCAGATACATCACATGATCACACTGACAGAACCACAGGCACATAGACACAGGCAACAGAGCATGCACAATGTCGGCACTAGTACAGTGTATATCCACCTTTAGCAGCAATGCAGGCTGCTATTCTCCCATGGAGACGATCGTAGAGATGCTGGATGTAGTCCTGTGGAACGGCTTGCCATGCCATTTCCACCTGGCGCCTCAGTTGGACCAGCGTTCGTGCTGGACGTGCAGACCGCGTGAGACGACGCTTCATCCAGTCCCAAACATGCTCAATGGGGGACAGATCCGGAGATCTTGCTGACCAGGGTAGTTGACTTACACCTTCTAGAGCACGTTGGGTGGCACGGGATACATGCGGACGTGCATTGTCCTGTTGGAACAGCAAGTTCCCTTGCCGGTCTAGGAATGGTAGAACGATGGGTTCGATGACGGTTTGGATGTACCGTGCACTATTCAGTGTCCCCTCGACGATCACCAGTGGTGTACGGCCAGTGTAGGAGATCGCTCCCCACACCATGATGCCGGGTGTTGGCCCTGTGTGCCTCGGTCGTATGCAGTCCTGATTGTGGCGCTCACCTGCACGGCGCCAAACACGCATACGACCATCATTGGCACCAAGGCAGAAGCGACTCTCATCGCTGAAGACGACACGTCTCCATTCGTCCCTCCATTCACGCCTGTCGCGACACCACTGGAGGCGGGCTGCACGATGTTGGGGCGTGAGCGGAAGACGGCCTAACGGTGTGCGGGACCGTAGCCCAGCTTCATGGAGACGGTTGCGAATGGTCCTCGCCGATACCCCAGGAGCAACAGTGTCCCTAATTTGCTGGGAAGTGGCGGTGCGGTCCCCTACGGCACTGCGTAGGATCCTACGGTCTTGGCGTGCATCCGTGCGTCGCTGCGGTCCGGTCCCAGGTCGACGGGCACGTGCACCTTCCGCCGACCACTGGCGACAACATCGATGTACTGTGGAGACCTCACGGCCCACGTGTTGAGCAATTCGGCGGTACGTCCACCCGGCCTCCCGCATGCCCACTATACGCCCTCGCTTAAAGTCCGTCAACTGCACATACGGTTCACGTCCACGCTGTCGCGGCATGCTACCAGTGTTAAAGACTGCGATGGAGCTCCGTATGCCACGGCAAACTTTCTTTCAGGAGTGCTAGTTCTGCAAGGTTCGCAGGAGAGCTTCTGTAAAGTTTGGAAGGTAGGAGACGAGGTACTGGCAGAAGTAAAGCTGGGGGTAGCGGGCGTGAGTCGTACTTCGGTAACTCAGTTGGTAGAGCACTTGCCCGCGAAAGGCAAAGGTCCCGAGTTCGAGTCTCGGTCGGGCACACAGTTTTAATCTGCCAGGAAGTTTCAATGTTGTTGTCTTCTTAACACTTAACCAAAGCTACCTCAGCAGAGTTACACTTGGTGTTGTCTATAGAATTCGAAAGTGCGTTGAGGTCGGGGGAGGAATTTATGAAAAAAAACTACGAACTTAATGATCTGACTTTGCTTAATATCTTCTGTGAGTGTTTTGATTTACATTCCAACAGCCGTATCTCTGCAAGTAATAAAAACTTGACACATGTTATATGGAATGTTTTATTCCATTTAGACCAACTCCTAAAATATTTACAGTTCCTAAGAGTCGTGAGAAGCATTTTCTCTGGTGTTTCGGCAGATGGTGCAACTGCGTTTTTTAATAAATTAGAAATAAGTGTTTTACTAACCAAACAAATACTGCTCATCACATGTTTCACGTGACACCCAGTGTCAATGGAAAGGGTTGGTTTTGTGTCCCAGCACAAAGAAAATAATTTTAATACGGAGTTTTACGTGCCCATTTGATACAGCGATCCCAAATTGCTCTAGTGCGATATTCATTTTACCGATTTGTATTAACAGGGATAGTAAAATATGAAGAATAACTTATACTCCACCAGCGCCTCACTAGAGCTGCTGCATGGCAGTAGCACCTGGTGAGGAGCGGGGTAGAACAAGAATTGCTGCTCGCGTAATCGTTGTTCCTCGTGTCTTCATATTGATGACACGAATATCGGACTACGCTAATGCGCGATCGCCCTCTCTTATGAGCACATAATTTTCCACTATAAAAATTATTTTGTTTGTTATGGGAAACAAAGACGCTTTCGATTGACAGTGGGCATCACATTAAATATGAGATGAGCTGTATTGGTTTGGCCTGGCCCATAGGAGAAAAATGGTTCAAATGGCTCTGAACACTATGGGACTTAACATCTGTGGTCATCAGTCCCCTAGAACTTAGAACTACTTAAATCTAACTAACCTAAGGACAGCACACACATCCATGCCCGAGGCAGGATTCGAACCTGCGACCGTAGCGGTCACGCGGTTCCAGACTGAAGTGCCTAGAACCGCACGGCCACACCGGCCGGCCCCATAGGAGACATAAGCGGTATTTGTGCCTTCCTTGTATAGGGCAGTAAAACGGGTAAAATTTTGAAAGCCCAAGAGCGAAACTATCTCGCAACATTACAGCAATGTCGACACGAAACAGCCGCAATGAAAATATTTAGCCATCAAGATTGGGTCTGGGCAAAACACAATATCGGCGTTTCTTGCGAGCCTGACAGCAGATTTCATCAGAATGTGGTGGGTCACAGCAGTCAAATAGGATCACGTCACCTTCGCTACGTGACGAAAGGAAGGATAAGGTAAACGCTACAAACGGTACCAAGAGCTTTTACAAACCAGTTGTATACTATAAGAAACTCATCGAGCTAGCACATCAGAAGGAATAACCGCTGATTCCTTCGTGATTGGAAACCCTATGCGATCATGACGAGTGATGTCCGGTAAACATTAGCCACTACTTCGCTCTGTAAATACCCCATCAGTTTAGCTCGTAACTCAGTCAGTCAGGTGAATCTATGGCGTACATGACGTTCGTATTCGATTCCCTGATTGCAGCTATTTGACGTCTGAAAAAAATCTGTTGTAGATTTCCTACACGCTACACAAAACACCAGCCGCTACTGGAAGAGATGGCTACCTCGCCGCAATCACCAGCCACAGATTTCAGTACCACAGTCTGCGTCTGTCGCAAGTGGGAGGACCTAGAGGTCTCTCCTTCCCACCAGTATGAGGACACTGGCGTTCCTGGCATTCTGGCGGACTGAATAGTGCCTATCTGGACGGCAGGCCTATATCGTCGAAATTCGCAGCTGCACAGCAACCGTCATTGCAGTACGACGGATGACGAAGATGTGTAGTGAGAGGGAAGGAATAGAGCACCTCACAAGTCAGCAGGTGTGAGGTGAATACACGCGCCGCCGCCACTCGCTGGCGAGGCGTCGTCGTGCAGTCGGGGCCGGGGCCACCGCCAGAGCAGCAGCAGGCTGGGACGAAGAGTGCGGTGTCAGCTGCCTCGAGAGGGCTGAAGGCCACTTACGACGCGGTTCCTTAGATGGCACTGACAGACCATGCCAACGACTAGTCAAGAGGCTACCTGTATTTTTACGGAAATAAATAACTAATTCTGGATCTTCTTCCACTGCGCCTACTGGTGACCACAGATCAATATCGTACTTCCGAGGAAAAATGCCAAGGAATGATCTGGGAGAGTGCCTCCTGACTTACTCACATCAAAAAATGTTTTGCATCACCTCGGTTCCGAGAGTTCCGGAACGTGTACAGAAAATTGGAATACAGATCAACATAAACATCATTTCCACCCTTTCTACTGCTCATTAAAACCACACATTGCATGTTGACCACCATACAACGAGACCTTCAGAGGTGGTGGTCCAGACTGTTGTACACACCGGTACCTCTAATACCCAGTAGCACGTCCTCTTGCATTGATGCGTGGCTTTATTCGTTGTGGCATACTACCCATAAGTTCATCAAGGCACTGTTGGTTCAGGTTGTCCCACTCCTCAACGGCGATTCGGCGTAGATCCCTCAGAGTGGTTTGTGGACCATGTCATCCATAAACAGCTCTTTTCAATCCATCCCAGGCCTGTGCGATAGGGTTCTTGTCTGGAGAACATGCTGGCCACTCTAGTCGAGCGATGTCGTTATCCTGAAGGAAGTCGTTCACAAGATGTGCACGATGGGGCTGCTAATTGTCGTCCACGAAGACGAATACCTCGCCAATATGCTGCCGATATGGTTCCACTATTGGTCGGAGGAGGCATTCACGTATTGCACAGCCGTTACGGCGCCTTCCATGACCACCAACGGCGTACGTCGGCCCCATATAATGCCCCCAAAACATCAGGAACCTCCATCTTGCTGCACTAGCTCGACTCTGTGTCTAAGGCGTTCAGCCTGTCCAGGTTTCCTCCAGACACGTCCCCGACGACTGCCTGGTTGAAGGCATATGCCACACTCAGCTGTGAAGATAACGTGATGCCAGTACTGAGCGGTCCATTCGGCATGTTGCTGGGTCCATCTGTACCGCGCTGCATTATGTCGTGGTTGCAAAGACGAATTCGACGTGTACGTCGGGAGTAAAGCTGTGCATCGTGCAGCCTATTCCGCACAGTTTGATCGTAACACGACTTCCTGTGGCTGCACGAAAAGCATTATTCAACATGGTGGCGTTGCTGACAGGGTTCCTCCGAGCTATAATCCGTAGATAGCGGTCATCCACTGCAGCAGCAGCCCTTGGCTGGCCTGAGCGAGGCATGTCATCGACAGTTCCTGTCTCTCTGTATCTCCTCTATGTCCGAAAAAACATCACTTTCGTTCACTCCTAGACACTGGAAACTTCCCTTGTTGAGAGCTCTTCCTGGCACAATGGGGACGCCATCAAACCGCGGTATTGACCGTCTAGGCATGGTGGAACTATAGACTAAGCCGTGTGCCTCCTTCCTGGTGGAATGACTGGAACTGATCGACTATTAGACCCCCTCCGTCTGATAGGTGCTGCTCATGCATGGTTGTTCACATCTTTGGGCGGGATTAGTGACATCTCTGAACAGTCAAAGGGACTGTGTCTGTGATACAATATCCACATTCAACGTCTATCTTCAGGAGTTCTGGGAACCAGGCTGATGCAACCTTTTTTTTACGTGTGTGGAACCAACACGACTTACGCTCTCCCAGTAATCGTCTCTTACAAAACTGGTGCTTCCGATGCTTGCAACATCCACATCTGAAGGCTATACGAGAATTTCGTACAAAGCCACCGCAGCAGTTACAACAATTGTCCGGTGAGCCACTGAAAAGCTTTGTTTCTCACACAAGTATGTTTTGGTGGAGATCATGTCCAGAATAAGCCACAGTGCAGTTGATTCAGTCAGGACAACACCACTTGGGCTTAATACAGGAAACGCAATGTTTCATGTGCAAATGGAAGTGCTGCCAACTGTGGGACAAGGTGTCGCTGCGATACTTCGATTAGATTTTCTGATTTGGCATCGTGTCAGAATCAACTTTTGGCAACGGACGATTGAACTCGTTGGTAAGTGTTTCCGTTGGGTACAACGGTTGCAAATGTTTCTATATCACAAGATGCATCCATTGAAAGGGTGCCATCAAATAAACTGTGTATAAGTGCATTAAAAGTTGTTTCGCATGACAGAGTACCAGCAGGTACAGGAAAACTAAAGTGGATACCAGCAGACAGTAACATTCCACAGGGTTTAGTGTGTTTGATAGAACCACTAATAAGCAATGACATGTTGGATGAACAACATTGTTTTGTACGTAGGTGTATAATACATATGGTATTAATGATATTAATGATAAGATTATGGTACCAATAAGACTGGATAATTTTGCGGGAGATTAAATGAGTCTTCCAAAGGGATTACTGATAGCCACATTGGAGGGTCTCGAAGAGAAAGATACTGAGAATTTTAGGGCACAAGGTAGAATAGAGCAAACCATCGACTCAATTGTGTTGCGACGAAAAGTAAAAACACCTTCAGGGTGAAGACAGGACATTAATGAAATCAGTGTCAATACGGAATAAGGATTTGTCCAATTCACAAGGAATGTTACCTGCTACACCAGCGCACTAGCTACATTTCAGCGTTTATTAGATGGAGGTCTCAGAGATTTAAAGCCAAACAAATGCATGGTGTATCTCGACGATATAGTTATACTCACAAAAAGCCTGGGAGAGCACGTTCAGCGTTTGAAGATCGTATTTGACAGGCTGAGAAAGCTCAGCTTGCGCTCCAGATTGATAAGTGTCACTTTGCACAATTACAAATAAACTATCTGGGGCATATAACAAGCCAAGATGGAGTAAGGACAGATCCGCATCTTACATCAGCAGTACAAGACTTTCCAGACAGACAGTTAAACAACCACCATCTTCCCTTCCATTAATAAACTACTATAGAAAATTCGTGGAGGGACTTGCGGAAGTGGTACGACCACTAACAGAATTATTGCAGAAAGGTATTATGTTTAAATGGACACCTGAGAGTCAAACAGAATTTCAAAATTTAAAAGATCCAGTTCAGAGTTTTCCAGATTTCACAAAATAATTTATATTGTCATGTGATGCCAATGGTGCAGCTTGGGAAGCACTTTTATGGCATATCGCTGATGGGAAGCAACACCCAGATGTATATGCATCTCGTCAGTGTAATAACGCCAAACAAAATCGTCCTACCACTGAAATGGAGATTTCGCACTAATATATGGTATCTTTTATTTTAGATGTTATCCATATGGACGCAAGTTCATAGTGGTTGCCGACCACGCAGCTTTAAAATGGTTACTAGCTCTAAAATATCCTTCGAGGCCTCTAATCAGGTGGATGTGATTCACAAACTGTGTGTTAAACACACAAATTCAGGCACACTTAAAAGGAAGACTGGGGCATTGCAAGTCTCTGAATCTGATCTAAAAGATCTGAAGAAAGGGCAAGCAAATGATAGAGAGTGTCAGGTGTATTACAGACAGCCACGGTATGTCTTGCAAGATGGGGTTTTGTGTAGATCAATCAAGTGTGGACTGCATGTTGTGGTTCCAGCAGGTGTACAGACAGAAGTATTACGGTAAGCAAGTGGTCATTTGTTGTTAGGTCATCGGGGTAAGAGAACAACACACAGAAGAGTAGCAGAAAGGTTGAAGGGGAGTACAAGATGCACTGATGTTCAACAGTACAGCAATAAATGTATTCCGTGTGCACAGTATGCTGATTTATCCCATCCATCAGAAGATAGAATTACAAAGACTAACAGAGTCTGACCATCCATTCCAAATAATAGGCGCAGATATTCTGGGGCCATTTCACAGGAGATAGTCAGGTAACAAGTGCACATTAACAATTATCGATCGCTTTATAACACCCCCCTGCTTCCCGGGATTTGCGAAATTACAAGTTGACAATGACCGTTGAAAGGCGGTTACGCTGAGTCACAGCACCAGAGATTGCCCCAAAGAGTACTATTGCGCCGCCTCCACTGCAGCAGTTGTAGTTCAGAGGTTGCCGTGTGCAGTGCTTGTTGAGAGGGTGTCGAGAGCAGTACTAGTTGAGACCATGTCATGTGCAGTTATTTGTTCTGTTGGGCGAGAGAGTAGATGTTGTTCGGTTGGTGTAATGTATATTTGGAATATGTTGCAATGATCACAGTGTATTTTTCGTCAATATATATGGAGGTAACAAAAAATTTTCTTATTTCAAATCTCCTTAATAATAATGTTTCTTGGTCACAGGTTCAGTCAACAAAGCATCTGGCTCGTGTTCATGTATTAGACTTGTAATTCTGGATTCTATGTGCAATTATAGCATTTGTGGTTTTTCAATTAGTTCATTGTAAATGGTGTTTAAAATTTCTTGTATTGAGGAAGAACCGTGGCAGATGTACATGTACGTTGAACCACACTACCACACACAGAACAGTTACACTTGTGCTTTGTTGTTTCGTAGCTTTTATAATTGCAGGGGACTTAATTAATCAATTGTGTTAACGGAAATTTCCTTTCATTCTTTATTGTTATTTTATGCAGTCAGATTGCGTACTAATACTAGTCAGGGCCAACCGGATACGAGACTGCGTAACCGGACACACTGCTAGTAAAATTACTTTTATTGTATTATGTTTAATTAAGCCCCTATGCACCGTGAATTATGAATTTTGACCAGTGTCGGGATAAGGCATCCGAATCCGAAGTAAATAACGATTTTTCCGCGGGAAACAGGAGACGTTATAACTTGAACGTTGTTGAATGAATAATTTCATTCAATAACGATCGGTAAATGAAATAATGGAAAATAATTTGGAAATAAATTTTGCCAGTGGATATTTTGCCGAAAGAAATGATTAGAAATGATTAAGTTGTAAAAGCAATTAAAAAATCGATCACCAGCTCAACTGATGAGCGACAGTACTGTTAAGTACGTGAATAATTGTGTCAAAAATGAAGTTTACCTGTTTGTAGAGCAGCAGGTGGAACGGGAACATTTACGTAAGTGCTGTGTCAGGCTCAGTAGTCATATAAAATAATGTCATAACAATCTAACTACACTTAAACATTAACGGTTAACTTTCAATAAATATTTTGATAATTATTTTGTTCATAATTTGTCAGCTAAGTGCAATGCTGACAACACAGATAATTATCTATCGAGATTTTGAATAATGGACCGTCATTCTGTCTTTAAAATTAGGTACTTTGCACAGTTTAATCTACTGATAATGAAACGTATTGCCAATAATTGATTAACTATGTTTTGAATGATAATTAATTAATTGGGGAACTGTCAGGTGGAATAATCTTTATAGTTTCATGAAATATCCTTGAAGTAACTTCAGCTGAATATGCATTGAAATAAATCTTAATAATCAAATTTATTACTACATCTATTATTAAGTTACTACGGTTGGCGTAAGCTTATTAAGTGCAACAATTAACTACGATAACCAATCGTTGAAAACAGTCTGAAATTTACTCTTCACCGTCTATGCTAATAATTTGATAATTAACATATTTTCTCTTGATCCACACACTAGCCGTTAGATGTAACACAGCTAGGACTAGCACCACTCGACTGCTTACTCCGAGCACGGCGTCACAGCTACTACTACCCGCTGGCGCGCTCCGGTGCCCAGCGGCACGACAAAACAATCTCTCTGACTTCAACGTTAACTAAATATGCCCTGACTTGCCACTGTTAAATATTACATAATTTAAACATAGTATTTACAATACATATTTACACTAGACAATACATCATATATAAACAGTTTCATGTGTTAAGTAAGCGAGAAAATTCATAGCAAGGACTGCGTTGTAGCGTCACAGCTTCTCAAGCTACCTGGTAATAGTAGCAATACGAGATCAGAAAGCAAGCACAGTAGCTCACGCTATGGTAAATCATTGGATACTTAAATTTGGGGTCCCAAAAATGATTATTACGGACCAGGGAGCAAATTTCATGTCTCATCTCTTGAAGCAGGTGTGTCGGTTACTGAAAGTTAAGAAATTACGTGCAAGTCCATTCCACTTACAGGCAGGTCCATTCCACTTACAGGCAAATGGCCATACAGCAAGAGTCCATAGGACTGTATCTAAGATGGTAAGCCATTACACGAATTGTGAACACATAGACTGGGACGTATTGTATTGTATTGTATGGAACCAGGGACCTAGAAACGACGGAGAGGCTTCGTCACCGCCGTAGCCCTCAGTGGTTCACAACCCCACAACAGGCTACAGCAGTCCACTCACCCCACCGCTGCCCCCACACCGAACCCAGGGTTAATGCGCATTTAGGCCCCCAGTCGACCACCCCCAGAACGTCTCACACCAGATGCGTGTAACCCCAATGTTTGCATGTTAGAGTAACTATGGTGTACGTGTACGTGGAGGAAGTTTTTGCCCAGCAGTCGCCGACATTGAGTAACAGAGGTTATTCCACATTCGCCGAGGCAGGTGGAAAACCGCCTTAAAAACCATTCACAGATTGGCCGGCACACCGCACCTCGACACTAATCCGCCGGGCGGATTTGTGCGGTTGACCAGCTCGCCTTCCCACCCGGAAAGCAGTGCGTTAGATCGCACGGCTAACCTGGCAGGGTAGACTGGGACGTATACTTCGATTTTTTAATTTGCGCCTACAATTCAAAACCTCAAACAAGAACAGTGTTTTCACCTTACGACGTGGGGTATGGACGCAAAATAACTTCACCATTTGATGTGATTCAATCAAAGCTAGGAAAAGAAGGTGAACAAGTTAAGGTATTCACAAAAACTATAAAGGAAGCCTTGCGAAAGGTAAAGCAGGCTAACACAAATGCGCTAGGATGTCAAGAGCGTGTGGGGTTAAATAAGATGAATTTATCACAATATTGTATAGGTCAATCGGTATTACTTGAAGACCCTTACACTCTCAAGGCTAAGACAAAAAGTTTTTGACGAAGTTTCGTGAACCTTACCAGGTAGTCGAGGTAAAGTCACCTTCAAGTGTAAAGTTACAATTACCAGGGCGAACTTCAGTAGTCCATATCAGTACAATTAAACCTTCTCAAGGGGCCATAGATACTTTTCCTCAAGTATCAGTGGAAATGCCACATACAAGAAACTAAATATTAAACAAATACCTCAGAGTAAGCCATATGTGTTGAGACCAAGCAATATGTTGCGGTGGATGTAGATATACTTGGGTAATTGTAGGATTTTTTCTTTATTTTCATTGATTCAAGTAGTGTACTCAGGAATACATGAATTTTTGTTGTATTTCAACTTTTTTCTGAGGAGATAGAGAATAAATATAAATTATTTCCTCTAGGAGATGGCAAGGATGATGCCTAGATGGAGAATAGTGAGTTTTATGATCCTGCTCATCGTTGCAGCAGAAGGAATTGGCAACCAAAAAGGAGTTTGTTCGCACACCGGCATATGTAGTCCTCATGAATCATAGGTGACATTCAACAGCTGGGAGGTATGAAATGAAGTGAGAAGATTGCAAGATATGTTGTTAAAAGTACTAAACGAAGCAAAATAGGGTGATACAATAGGGGATATATGAAGTTAATATTATGAACTTCAGTTCACTTTTGATAAGCTGAGAGAGCAGTTACAGCAAGTGACAGGTACAATTCCATATTCTCTTGTACGGAGGAAAAGGAGATGGTTGCGTGCTCGTGGGAAATTACTGAAAGCCGTGTTTGCCACAGCAGATAGTGATGCTATTTCCAATTTTGATAGTATAATAGCGCAAGTGCAAGAAGAAGTGAGACATACAGGAATAATAGTAGACTGGCATATGACATAAATTGCGTGTATGGAGCAAGGATTGTTAAACATAACTAAAACAATGCATAAGATAACACTGGAATTACTGCACTGTGCTGATGGTAAAATGACTATAAAAGTTCAAATAAAACAACTTGTCTGTGTCAGTCACTTTTTATTTTTTTCCACAACGTGATAGAGAGTTTATACTCTCATCTTCAGGGGGAAAACAGCTACATGTTGTTGCATGTGTATCAGCTGGATACAGTTAATTGTTTATTTTAGTTTCATTTTGCTACAAAAAGTTTACCACTCACCTGCTATATATAATACATCTGAAATGAGAGTGAGTTACTTAAAATCTTTCCAGTGTACAGAACTCTGCACTTCGTCATAAATGAACATTTCTGACTTGATTTTTCAATGGAAACATAAACCACAAATTTAAAAAAAATTAAAGATTGTAGCGATGTAAAGATGTGGCACTGGCCTCCAGGACAATTCATAGCTAGTTCACAGTGTGGATCAGGGACGCATATAGCAATAGGAAAATTATTTATTTCTATACAATATCTTGATAGAAGTATTACATTAAAATATATGACAGTAACATAAAATAAAACCTCATAGCCACTGTCTCAGCTTTTTAATTTAGTGTGTTCTGTCCAAGTTTTCTGTTGTGAATAAAAATTTCCAGCTCTTCATAACGGTGGCCTTTGTTCATTTTGTGAAGTTGTTATTAGGTTGTCCTCTATGATATCAAACGAATGTCCTGTTTCCTGAATGTGTGTAGTTATGGAAGATTTATTGGGGATGTTGTATCTAAATGCATTACGTTTCTCTTTGTATCTAGTTCAAAAACTTTGTCGCTCTGAGCTACATACTGTACAGCGCATTGATTGGATTTTATCTTGTATACACTTGAGTTGGAGAATTTATCTTCATTGGTTTTTGTATTGTGTGGCAGTCTGTCACCTAATTTATTGTTTGTGTAGAAAGCGACTCATACGTTGTATGGTCTCAAACATTAGCAATTTCTTATGAAACGGTACCAAATTAGGGAATGGACAATGTTAGTACTTTCAACATTGCAGCCCAGTCAGCAATCGTGACCCTCTAATATATAAGAAACTATCAGCCTCGATTGCGGTAAGGAAACCAAGCATTACCTAGATTTCAGCCCAAGTAAATGAGCCTTCTTCAGAAGATAAACCTGATTCTATAGTATGTCTGCGAGGGCATCGTCTAGAAATAAAACTAAAACAGCTTGAATAGGCGTAGTCACATTTTAAAAATGTGGTACATAGGTACTAACAAGGGATCCTCCCCATCGCAACCCCCTCAGATTTAGTTATAAGTTGGCACAGTGGATAGACCTTCAAAAACTGAACACAGATCAATCGAGAAAACAGGAAGAAGTTGTGTGGAACTATGAAAAAAATTAGTAAAATATACAAACTGAGTAATCCATGCGAAGATAGGCAACATCAAGGACAGATGTAGGCTAGGTGCGTCGTGGTCCCGTGGTTAGCGACAGCAGCTACGGAAAGAGAGGTCCTAGGTTCAATTCTTCCTTTGAGTGATTAAAATTTAATTTTTTATTTTCAGTTTATATGACAAACTCTTATGTTTTCATCACTATTTTGGGAGTGATTATCACATCTACAAGAAAACCTAAATCGGGCAAGGTAGAAGAATCTTTTTACCCAATCGCTAAGTGTACAAGTTAGGTGGGTCGACAACATATTCCTGTCATGTGACGCACATGCCGTCACCAGTGTCGTATAGAATATATCAGACGTGTTTTCCCGTGGAGGAATCGGTTGACCTATGACCTTGCGATCAAATGTTTTCGGTTCCCATTGGAGAGGCACGTCCTTTCGTCTACTAATCGCACGGTTTTGCGGTGCGGTCGCTAAACACAGACACTAAACTTATTGCAGTGAACAGAAACGTCAATGAACGAACGGACAGATCACAACTTTACGAAAATAAAGGAAGTAAAATTTTCAGTCGAGGGAGGACTTGAACCCAGAACCTCTCCTTTTACAGGCACTCACGCTAACCACGGGACCACGGCGCTGCTTAGCTCGCATGTTCCTTGATGTTGTTTCTCTTGCATATGCATTACTCAGTTTGTATATTTTACTAATTTTTTTCACGGTTCCACACAACTTCTTCCTGTTTTCTCGATTGATCTGTGTTCAGTTTTTCAAGGCCTATCCACTGTGCCAACTTATAACTAAATCTGAGGTGGGTGCGATGGGGAGGTTCCCTTGTAATTTACCACCAAGACTTAAGCTCCGGCGAGCGCCTCGTCTCCATGGACGCAGTGCGGTGGGCCTCGGGAGCTCACATGAAACCAAGTAGACCTAGATGACACGCTGAACATCAACATGGCGGGGAACATTACGCATGTCTAACTGAGACCATGACTGTCAAAAATAAAAGACCAAAGCAGTTATATCTTAAGACAAATAACTTATAGACTGTTTGAAAGTCTGAAACATAAAGCCTCTGCACCAGGTTTTGACTAAAATGTAACAAACTATGCATGGATTTATGTGAGTGCGAACACACTACCCCGTCTTACACTATTAGAATATATCGGCCCTTTCACAACGAATACTGCACAACGCAACCATCGTTATTAATGAAATATGACATAAAACAGCGAAACGGTAGTATGTAAACGCCAAAATGCAATAATTTCGGATAACCTGTACACAGATGGTCGAGTAGGTGTTTTATCAGTCGATGTAGATATACTTCTTATTGCTGAATATTATCAAGATTAATTTCACTCACGCGTTATTTTTAGTAATAAGATAAAAATTAATCTTGATAATATTCTTCATTCAGAACGTGGCAGCAGTAAGACGTATGTCTACATCAACTGATAGAAACACCTACTCGACCATCTGCTACACTACGGCAATGCCGAGACGAGGCAGCCGCAATGAAAACATTTAGCCACCAAGATTGGGTCAGGGCAAAACACAATACCAGGGTTTCTTGCGAGCCGGACAGCAGACTTCAGCAGAATGTAGTGGTCACAGCAGCCAAATAGCGTCACGTCACCTTCGGTATGTGACGAAAGAAAGGCTAAAGTAAATGCAACAAACGGTACCAAGAGCTTTTACGAACCAGTTCTATACTATAAGAAACTCATTGAGCAAGCACAGCAAAAGGAATAACCGCTGATACCTTCGTAACAGGAAGCCGTGCGCGATCACAACGAATGACATCGGGTGAACATTAGCCACTACCTCGCTCTATAAATACCCCAGCCGTTTAGCTCGCAAGGCAGTCGGTCAGACGGATCGATGGCGTACATGACGTCCGCACTCGATTCCCTGAGTGCAGCAATATGACTGACGTCTGGCACAACTCTTTTGCGGATTTTCTGCATGCTACGGACGACAACAGCCGCTGCTGGGACAGATGGCTGCCTCGCCATAATCACCAGTCGCAGAGTTCAAAACCACAGTCTGCCTTTGTCTCAGACGAGAGGACTTGGAAGTCTTCCCTTCCCACCAGAATCAGGACACTAGCGTTCCTGGCAGTCTGGCGGACTGAATAGTGCCTGTCTGAACGGCAGGTCAATATCGTCGAAATTCATGGCTGCACAGCAACCGTCGTTGCAGTACGGTGGATGACGAAGATGTGTAGAAGGAATGGAGCACCTCCCAGGTCTGCATGTTTGACGTCAGTACACAAGCCGCCGCCACTGGCGCGGCGTCGTCGTGCAGCCAATGCCGGGGCTACCGCGAGCAGCAAACCGCCAGTGCAGCAGCCGGCTGGGACGAAGGGTGCGGTGCCAGCTGCCTCGAGTGGGCTTGAGGCCACTTACGACGAGATTCCTTAGCGGGCACTGACAGACCCTGCCAACGACGAGTCAAGACGCTGCCTGTGCTTTTATGGAAATAAATAACTAATTCTGACTCTTCTTTCACTGCGCTTACTGGTGATCATAAATCAGTACTATCCATCCGAGGAGAACTGGCAAGGAGTGAACTGGGAGAGTGCCTCAAAAAATAGGAGTACGGGTAAGCAACTACAAACAGCATAGTGAACGCATTATTGTGAGCAAGATAGACACGAAGCCCATGCCTACTACAGTAGTACAAGTTTATATGCCAACCAGCTCTGCGGATGACAAAGAGATTGATGAAACGTATGATGAGATAAAAGAAATTATTCAGGTAGTGAAGGGAGACGAAAATTTAATAGTCATGGGTGACTGGAATTCAAGAGTAGGAAAAGGGAGAGAAGGAAACGTAGTAGGTGAACATGGCTTGGGACTAAGAAATGAAAGAGGAACCCGCTTGGCAGGATTTTGCGCAGAGCATAACTTAATCATAGCTAACACTTGGTTTAAGAATCATGACAGAAGGTTGTATACATGGAAGAACCCTGGAGGTACTAGTAGGTATCAGATAGATTATATAATGGTAAGACAGAGATTTAGGAACCAGGTTTTAAATTGTAAGACATTTCCAGGCGCAGATGTGGACTCTGACAACAATCTATTGGTTATGAACTGTAGATTAAAACTGAAGAAACTGCAAAAAGGTGGGAATTTAAGGAGATGGGACCTGGATAAACTGACAGAACCAGGGGTTGTACAGAGTTTCAGGGAGAGCATATGGGAACAACTGACAGGAATGGGGGAAAGAAATACAGTAGAAGAAGAATGGGTAGCTTTGAGGGATGAAATAGTGAAGGCAGCAGAGGATCAAATCGGTAAAAAGACGACGGCTAGTAGAAACCCTTGGGCAACAGAAGAAATATTGAATTTAATTGATGAAAGGAGAAAATATAAAAATGCAGTAAATGAAGCAGGCAAAAAGGAATACAAACGTCTCAAAAATGAGATCGACAGGAAGTGCAAAATGGCTAAGCAGGGATGGCTAGAGGGCACATGTAAGGATGTAGAGGCTTATCTCACTAGGGGTAAGGTAGATACTGCCTACAGGAAAATTAAAGAGACCTTTGGAGGAAAGAACTCAGACCCATTTGAACCATTTTGATTACACCAGCAGCCGCTCAACCGCCACCTGCTCCTCACTGGTGATACTGCCATTGTGTATATACAGTACTGTGTTGATGTGTTGCCTTGTTGTCGTAGTGGACAAAAATTTTTAATGGACTATTCCATCGGCAATTGGAGGAAAATGGACTTATTAAAACTGAAATACGTTGTATTCATATTTCAAGATACTTGTAATATTTATTTTATATTTTTTGTGAAGTAGCTTGCAGCTTTGTAGACCATCAAAATGTTTAACAAACTTTTAATGTTTAAGACATTTTCTTCCATGCAGTACACCCGTTCATGCTCTCTGATCCATTTCAGCTTTGCTTCAGTTTAAAAGCGGTATAATAAAAACGACTTTACTATCATTTCTGTGTTAGTACTAAATAATTGCACCCGTTTGCTATACGAATTGCTGTAACTGCTGTTATAGTATTAAGAAGCGAGCTGTCTAAAAAAATAAGATAAAAATAACCCATTATTGGGAATCGAGTCCTCGAATTCGGGTATTCTAATGCATAATTCTGATCACTACACAAAGTTCGCAGGACACCAGAACAGTATTGAATGAAGGCCTTATCTATCACGTGACACCGGCGTTGTCAGATTCCCTTTCATCGATGTATTTTTCTACCTGAAATATGTACAGGATGTCAGAGCCGCTTTTTGTACTGTTGTGTCAGCACGCAAAGAATCGCACTATGACGTCCGAGTGAGCGAATTTCGGTTCACCATACAGATCCACATTAGATACACTTGTTTTAGGTAATAGCTTAATCTTGGGCATTAGGTAACAGTTAAATTTTTGGCACTGAAAATATACACGCTCAAAAAAATAAAAAGGCAATGAATAAAAATAAAAATGATTTACCGCGAAATAGCCGTCCGAATGCAACGAAAATCATTAGAAGTAACTTACATGTATAAATAAACGAATGATCGCGGCTTCAAAAATATTGGGTGATTGGATGATTTGTTAACAAGAAAGAGCTTCACTAATTGAGTGTCAGTAAATCATTGGGCCACCTTTGACCATCGTGCAAGCAAATATTCGGCTTGGCATTGATTGGTAGTGTTGTTGCATGTCGTCCTGAGGAATATAGTGCCAAATTCTCTCTATTTGGAGAGTTAGATCGTCAAAATCCCAAGCTTACTGGAGCGTCCTGTCCTTAATACTCCACATATTCTCAGTTGGGGAGAAATCCAGAGACCCTACTGGGCAAGATAGGGTTTGGCAAGCACTAAGTCAATCTGTAGAAGCTCTCACCCTGTGCGGGCGGGTATTATTTTGCTGAAATGTAAGGCTGGCATAGCTTGCCATCAAGAGCAACAAAACGGGACGTGGTATACCGTTTACGCATCGTTGTGCTGTAAGGGTGCCACTGATGATAACCAAAGGACTCTTTTTATGAAATGAAGTGCCACCCCAGATCATCAGACTTGGTTGTCGGGCCGTGTGGCCGGTGACATTCTGGCTGGTATCCCACTTCTGTCCGGGGCATGTCCAGGCCTGTCTTCGCTGGTCGCCGAGGCTGAATTCGAAGCGGGACTCATCACCAAAGACGACCCTACTTCTGTCAAAGAGATTGCAGGACGATTGTGTCCGACACCACTGCAAATGGGCTTATTGGTGCCCGCAGGTCAATGGTAGTCGGCACACTCTTGTGCCATGAGCGCAGCTCCCTTTCTGTGACCCCTTGTGGCCCTTGTTGCCACTGAAGCACCATCTGCACGTTGTATCGATGATGATGATGAATCTGGGTTGCGCTGAGTGCCCCTCTAACGGCTGCTTCGTCCTCAAGTGCTGTCGTCTCTCAAAACTCACTGCTTTCTTCTTGACGCTGTTGGGGCCATGGTTCACCCATTCCTGCCAACATCGTTGAATAGCGACATCACTCCTATTCAAATGTAGAGCGATTCACCGGTTATTCCAACCTGTTTCCTTGGTCCCAAGAACATGTGCTCTCTCAAATGCTGACACGTGCTTATGTTGTTCATGCGCCTCTCTTCGAGGCATGGCTACTGTCCAGCTGAGTATGCGGAATGAAATTCGCTAAGACTTTATGTCGCATTATTGACATGTCCCCTTTTTACTACTTGGCCGGCCGGTGTGGCCGAGTGGTTCTAGGCGCTTCAGTCTGGAACCGCGCGACCGCTACGATCACAGGTTCGAATCCTGCCTCGGGCATGGATGTGTGTGATGTCCTTAGGTTAGTTCGGTTTAAGTGGCTCCAAGTTCTAGGGTACTGATGACCTCCGATGTTAAGTCCCATAGTTGTCAGAGACATTTGAACCATTTTGAACCATTGCCACTTGCACAGCGAAAGTGCGCTGCAGCATGATACATTCATCCATCTGCTACCAAAGTTTCCACTTTTGCATTTTCCGCCGATACCTGCACAAATATCAGTCTGTGTCAATTTGTGACCAATTTGCACCGCCTTCGTGGTGCGTCGTCGTTCTGTGTGTGTGTGTGTGTGTGTGTGTGTGTGTGTGTGTGTATGTATCTGACCTCAGATTCTCCTCTAACACGCAGTTTTATCACAACGTGCTTTAGCTATAAACTAGAAAATTAAGAAAAACTTGAATAACTGTAACAAAAATTAATCTTTCGACATGGTCGAACGTTTTATTGGACTGTAGCCATGTATGGAAGTGAAACATGGCCGATTAATAGTTTGGACAAGAAGAGAATAGAAGCTTTCGAAATGTGGTGCTACAGAAGAATGCTGAAGATTAGATGGTTCAAATGGCTCTGAGCACTATGGGACTTAACATCTGTGGTCATCAGTCCCCTAGAACTTAGAACTACTTAAACCTAACTAACCTAAGGCCGTCACACACATCCATGCCTGAGGCAGGATTCGAACCTGCGACCGTAGCAGTCGCGCGGTTCCGGACTGCGCGCCTAGAACCGCTAGACCACCGCGGCCGGCTGAAGATTAGATGGGTAGATCACATAACTGATGAGGAGGTATTGAATAGAATTGGGGAGAAGAGAAATTTGTGGAACAACTTGACTAGAAGAAGGGATCGGTTGGTAGGACATGTTCTGAGGCATCCATGGATCACCAATTTAGTATTGGAGGGCGGCGTGGAGGGTAAAAATCGCAGAGGGAGACCAGGAGATGAGTACGCTAAGCAAATCCAGAAGGATGTAAGTTGCAGTACTTACTTGGAGATGAAAAGACTTGCACAGGATAGAGTAGCATGGAGAGCTGCATCAAACCAGTCTCAGGACTGAAGACCACAACAACAACAAACAAGAAAATATCTCTCTATTGTAAAGCATTAATGAGTGTATTGGCTTACATTTTCGTTCTTTCTTCTCCTTCATGCATCTAATATACCTCTTTCTCCAATGAACTGCGAAGTGAAGTGGCCAACAGCTGCCTATCATCATATTGGTATTCCAGCGACCCTTTTTCCATCACTTTGACATCCTGATGAAAGTGATCACCTAGTTCAACTGGTGTCACGAAACTTTCAAAGGAAAAAGTCAAGGTAACTGTTCAAAAAGCAAATCTCTAGGCTCATTGAACTTTTCCATAAAATTGGCTGCAGTAGAAATATAATGTGGGTCCTGCTTAGTTAGACCCGACCTAATGTTTATAAGTGATAAGAACTTCTTTCCAGGCCCTCTGTGTCGTGTTCTTGGCAATGGGCGCAACCGGAGCTGCCATGCTGTTTCCGACTGGCGCCACGGGCGGCGTTTTGAACTCCCCGCCAGCCTTAGAGCGATCCAATCAGCAACCCCCGCGCCATGGCCAATGAGATTGACTTCCACGTTGCGACAAGAGGCCGCAGGCAGCAATGCGGTTCATTTTCGGTGTTGGCCTATAACAGTTCTAGTATAGTGTTCCAGGGCTGCTGTTCGTAGTGTAAGTAGGCTGTTTAGGTTTTTTCATTGGTAACGCCACCTCTGTATGAAAATCACTGGCTGTGCTGTGGGCAGTCTGTGTCTGCTTTGCATTGTTGTAATACTCGCCATTGTAGTGTTGGGCAGCGGCAGCTGGCTGTGAACAGCGCGTAGCGTTGCGCAGTTGGAGGTGAGCCGCCAGCAGTGGTGGATGTGGGGAGAGAGATGGCGGAGATTTGTAATTTGTCATGAACTGCTATATTTATATATGATGATAACAAGGTAAATACATTGTTTGTTCTCTATTAATATCTTTCATTTGCTAACTATCCCTATCAGTAGTTAGTGCCTTTAGTAGTTTGAATCTTTTATTTAGCTGGCAGTAGTGGCGCTTGCTGTATTGCAGTAGTGGGAGAAACGAAGATTATTGTGAGGTAAGTGATTTAGTGATTTGTGAAAGGTATAGTTTAATGTTAGTCAGGGCCATTCTTTTGTAGGGATTTTTGAAAGTCAGATTGCGATGCGCTAAAAATATTGTATGTCAGTTTAAGGACAGTCTTGTAAGAATTGTTCAAAGGGGACGTTTCAGTAGCTACAGTTCTTAGTGGAAATTTGCCTGCGAGACTTAGTCTGCAAGTGGAGTGAGCTATAGCTTTCGCAAATTGACAAGTGCTTACTGCAGTGATTGACAGTGTGGTCCCAGGACGGACGTATTCTTGTGGATATCGAATTCAGTAACGCACGTCTTCAGAGCCCACTGCTCAGTCGTATCTGTCCGCAACCACGTCCAACGAATTGCTGTACAACTTTAGTCAAGTATCACAGCACAATAAACAGTATGTTTCTGTGTCACTTGGCCGAGCGGTCTGAGGCGCTGCAGACATGGACTCTGCCGCTGGTCCCGGCGGAGGTTCGAGTCCTCCCTCGAGCATGGGTGTGTGTGTTTGTCCTTAGGATAATTTAGGTTAAGTAGTGTGTAAGCTTAGGGACTGATGACCTTAGCAGTTAAGTCCCATAAGATTTCACACACATTTGAACATTTTTTTCTGTGTCACTAAATTGTGTGCACTGTCACAGTTTCTCCGTACGCCTCGGAGCACTTAAGCCTAATACGACATGGGTGAGCTATTCTGTCTAGACGCCGCATACGCTAAACACTCCATCCATCAAATATTTTTGTGCAGACCACTTTACTCTGGACCAAAATCGATCCCTTGCCCCTATATCCCCTTCTCATAAGAAACAGGAGTATTCAGTAAAGCTGCTTTGCTGGACAAGGAGAATTCGCCGGCCGGTGTGGCTTTGCGGTTCTAGGCGCTTCAGTCTGGAACTGCGTGACCGCTACGGTCGCAGGTTCGAATCCTGCCTCGGGCATGGATGCGTGTGATGTCCTTAGGTTAGTTAGGTTTAAGTAGTTCTAAGTTCTAGGGGACTGATGACCACAGATGTTAAGTCCCATAGTGTTCAGAGCCATTTGAACCTTTTTTTTTTTTTTTTTTTTTGAGAATTCATGGCACTTTTAAATAGCCAGATGTATACCAAATATAGACGGAACCATCTGTTTTATTTAAAATTCCGTAACGTTTCTTCATATGTAGTTTACAGAACAGTCGACAGACACTGATGCATAAATGTTACGAATTCTCATTAAAAGGCAAACTCCTTTTAGACGACTATATAAAATGCCTTCTTTTTTTCCTTTTCATATTCAGTTCCCAATTCATTCATCAAACTATCAGTATCTGAGCAGCATAGTAAATCACGTTCTTCCTTCAAACATTGAGAAAGTCTATGCTCTTGTCTATCAACATACAGGGATTTTTACGATTACTATTACAGCCTCATAGGCGTTTTAGAGGAGATGTAGTAGATAAATTTTTGGTGAGGAACTTACGTCCAGAAATGAAACGTTTGGTTGTAAAATAAATTTGAAGATCGAATCCGCTTCACGGTAAGCACATTGAGCTCAGACCTCTGTGGTCTGCAGGAGCCCGTGGCATGAGCAGTGTTTCGAGGTCTGGTCGTTGGTATCTCGTCTACGTGACGAAGAACGCCTTCAAAATCGAGAGGGCTGGCGCGTCCACGGAGCGCTATAGCTAACCGTCCTAACCCAGAACGTAACAGTTTCTAGCGGCCGTTGTTACAGTCGGACGAGAATTGTATGTGATCTTGTAATTACAACAGGGGCTGACAACGGCGCCTTTTTCTCTGCTTGTTTGCGTAACGTGAAGTGGGGGATCTGAAAGTTATTTGTTCTACAGACTTATTTTATAGCCATGTGGTACATACATTTCAGGACATGCGTTCTTTACTAGAACATCACTGCTAAGTCAGAGGTCACCAAACGTCTTTCACAGCGGGCCGGATAAGTGATAAAATGACGAGCGCAGGCCGTACCATCAACCTGTACGAGACTTGCAAACCAGAACGAGAGCTCTGGGAAAAAAGAAAAACTAAGTTCAGCATTCCGTGTTAATCGTGAGTGACTGACATGAAACTAACATATTTATTTACTAAAAAAGTTATCAAAGAAGGTCACGTTGGCAAAAAGACGGTTACATCAGACCTAGTGTGCACATATCAGAATCTCATAAACTAACCAGCAGAAGAACGTTACTGAGATCTGTGAAACTGACGTTTGGCTTTCACGATATCGTCAATATTTGGTTTTGTATTTTATGTCCAATCAAGAGATTTGCTTTCAAATATTCATCAGTAATTATCATTCGATATGCTGACTTTACGTACCTCGCTTACGAAAACGTTTGCTCACAGACGTAAGTTGTTCCAGATACAGACTCCATACCAATAGAAAATTTCTTCACTTTCGGAAACTCAACGTCATGTAAGCAGCGGTAGAATTAACAAGTCTTCCTTCTCCGTACTTCTGTTTCAACAAGTCATTTACTTGCAAATCAGTGAGTTCCACCTGTAGTTCAACTGGCGCATCGTCAAGGTTACAATCAAACAGATTCTGGAACAGAAGAATGTCCCTCTCCAAAGAACGCTTCTTCAACAACAAATATTTTTTTTTCGGAAAATCAACCTTGACTTCACAGGAGATTGTAGCTCTAAACTCCTTAAACTAGCGAAAATGAGGAAAGTTTTCCCCTTCCGGCTGCGCTTCAAACAATGACGGCTTTATCTGATATCCGTCGATGACTCTGTAGAGATCACAAACGAGATTATCCTTTCACCTGAAATTTCAAACTCAATCCTCTCATGTGGGATGTGATGTCGATCAAAAGTGACAACTTCGACAACCAAGTAGCATGTGACAGCTGTGGATCAGTTGTATCTCGGTCGGTGAGAAAAACGTCCATTTCATTTCGGAGCTTTCAAAAACGAAACGGGACTTTACCACACTCGAGCCGCCTCACTGTTGTGGGATAAGGCAAGCCACAGAACCCAGAATCAATTTCTTCAAGAAAAGCCTGGAACTGACGGTGGCTGAGCCCATGGCCCCGAATGAAGTTCACAACAGACAAGACTGATTTCAGTACACGAGAAATATCTACGTCTTTCCCATAGAGTGCTTGTACATGTGTGATTCAGTGTCTGAACGGAGAGAACCAGACTTTGCATATCTTCCAACGGAGGTCTGATCATTCAACACACTAAATGTAAGGCACGTAAGAGCCAGGAGATATCCGCATGTGTGAAGATCTTGTAGTATTCTAAACATAATATTTAAATTTAAATTGTATCACAACATATCGTGTTCCATGTGTTTCATATGGTTACAAGCAAATTGAAATACCGTCGGCGGGCCAGATGAACTGACATCATAGGCCAGATCCAGCCTGCGGGCCATAGTTTGGCGAACCCTGTACTAAGTCCCCTATACAACTCCCATAAGCCTTTAATACAATATCTTGTTGTCAGTATGTTGTTTTCATTGAGTCTGGAATCAAACGGTACAGCTTTTAGCTTCGTTAGGCCCAAATCCCTAACCGAAACATTTACCTCAGTTAGTGTAAACAGCTTTGACTCTAAATTGCCCATAGTAGAGTAAAACTCGTTATGAACTTAACTATCTGCATCAGACCGGGTATCACTACAAATATACAGGATAGAACCATCAAAACCTTTTGACCTAATGGTCGAAAGGCACAAGAGAGTTTACCTTAACACATTACTTTTTTATTACTTTAGTTGTAACCAGTATCATTAATTTTTTCTTGTGTTGCACTGTACCACTGGGATAAAGAATGAAAGGATTACTTTTTAAACATTTTCTGGTGCCTTAATACATACAAAAGGTACCTCTGCAGTGTCCATGCCTCATCTTGAGCCTGCCGGTGTGGCCGAGCGGTTCTAGGTGCTTCAGTCTGGAACCGCAAGATCGCTAAGGTCGCAGGTTCGAATCCTGCCTCGGGCATGGATGTGTGTGATTTCCTTAGGTTAGTTAGGTTGAAGTAGTTCTAAGTTCTAGGGGACTGATGACCTCAGAGGTTGAGTCCCATAGTGCTCAGAGCCATTTGATTTTTGAACACCCACTGGAAGCTATTTAGTGTAGTGAAGTTTTGGTCTGTCTCTACAGTTTTGCTCCCAAAAGCTTACTCCTTTCCCATAATTACGATTTTTTATGTCTTTCAAACGATCCCTTCCTTCGGTGCAGTTGCGCCGTAACACTCTTTTGTCTACAGTTTGGTTCAGTATATCACCATTATAGGGGGGAGTGTTGCGCCTAGAGGATAGTGTACCTAGAAACACATGATGTCCTTCGGTAAGGAATATTCTTGTCTTCTTCCTGCTTATAATTTGACTGTGATACATACATTCACTTTTCACTAGAATTTCCGGCTTTGACAGTGGAGCTGTAGATAAAAAAAGAAGGAAAAACTGAGAGCATAATTGCTGGGCAATGAGACACAATAGTATAATAACGCTTTTCGGACGACCGGTGACACAGTTCATGGGTAGGTGCAGAGCGGAAGAGGACAAGAGGAGGGACTGTTTCCCCATACTCCAACTCACTCTCACACTCATTCTTCTCAGCTGCTTACTATAAGGGATCTTGTGAGACTCAGTGTCATCTTAGTTTGATGCTGATGATCACTATGCACAATTTGACAGTTTTTCCTAAAACTAAAGTTTGACTCAGCATTTGCGTAACATTTGTGCCAAGACAGTTCCAAAAACACATGCTGGGACAGCATGACAAAATCTGCCTTGACATCAACAGAACAAAAAAGGAATCAGACCTTTTTCTAGCGTGTTGTCAAGGTTGATGAGCAATGGATTCTCGAGTACGAACATGAAACTAAACACAGAAATGAAAAACGATATACTGACGAACTTCCTGGATCAGTAAGCAAACAAAAGTAATCCATGTACATACTGTTTTTCATTTGGGAGGTTAGTTCAGAAATAACTTGTGCTTATGAGACAATCTATCAATGGGGTTTGCATGCAAAAAGACATTATTTACATCTGCCTTTCATGACAAAACTTCCTGCACAGTGTCATTTCTATCAGCCAGTTTTTTTAATGAATAAAAGTGATTTTTGTTGAACCCACATCTCCTCCCCCCCCCCCCCCCCACCACCTCATTCATTTTATTGGAGTACACGTGAGATTCTTTTGTTCCCTAAGATCAAAAACCAACTGCATGTATCAATAGGATCCAAAGGAGATTTTATACACATCATGTGTCATATCTCATGAGTATTTAATAAATTAAGTTGTCCTAGTCACCACAGCTGCTATTAAATGTTCTTCAACGACTAGAAACAATGCCTTTGATAATATTTGCCTCCTCTAGAGAACTGCTCCTTAAAGAATAATAGATATGTATAAAAATAAAATGCAAACTGAAGCAGAAAAGTAAGTCTCATTATTTTCCTCTCACTCCAAGCAAAACTTTCCTTAGAGCTCTACTTCTGTATGTTTCTTGTTTGTATGTACAGGGTGTTTAAAATGTTCCGTATTCTTGTAGTGGTTAATACTGTTCAAAGAATTAAAAATCTTATAAATATAAGTTCTGAAAAAAAAACCTTTAATGATATGAGCATTGTGCCTTGTGAAAGCAGTTTGTCAGTGACTCCACAGCCAGTGCTAAATACTACTGGCACTCTTTCTTACACACCCGTCGGCCCTTGTTCTCCATGAATGAGAACACTTCCGGCTATCCTGTATTTTCGTCATGCACAGGACACACACGCTTGCGTCTTATATACAAGTAAAAAATGACATATTCGCTCTACAGCATTTGCCAAAGGGCTCTACCGACGAAACATGTAGGAACTGTAATGTTTTCAAGGTTAATATCCCCTTTTGGTTGTTCTCTTAGACAAACTTTTTGTGCATATTATGGCCAATGCATTTTTTAGGCCAGAAGCCATGTAATCATTTCTGAGAGTCACACAATAGTTCTGTAAAAATTCTGTTTTTAGTAATTATTAATATTGTTCATTAGTCATCACTTTTGATAACAGTGTTAACATCTTTCGTTTTTCAGTAAAAGAAGAAGAAATGTGACCATTCTCTGGTTATAGCCATTTGTTACAGTCGCAGACAATTACAGATGTGTGATAAATGTTCAAATCTGTTTTTTGTGCCATTTGGCCAATATGTTGCTTCTACTTTGGCCAGTGTTTTACTGCAGTCGTGTAGGGAACGCCTCTCAAGTTACAACAATGGCACGCAGATTAACTGTGTTGCAGTTCACGTCAGCTGTGTTCAAGCGGTTATGAACAGTTTGTGATCTTCTCTGTTCGATGATCTAGCAAGTCGTTTATTTGTTAGAAACTTTGGAGCTCCGTTTATAGAATGCCACATAATTTGGTCCATTTTTTCTGGTAATCATCGTTATATCAAGTCGGAAACGAACGAATGAACTGGCATTGATTGCCCCAGAGCCAAAAATAATCAAATATATCTTAGCAATGCATATGTGGTTGAACATTTGAAAGGCCGAGACAACAGAAATTACTGAAGCTACAGATACAACAACACTGGGACGATCCAGCTATGATAGATACATGCAGATAACGAAAACTGCAGGTGTCATTTTGCACTGCAAGAATACAATGAAACGTTTCTGCAAGATGGATTTACTCCTGGTTTCTGGAGACTAACCTGTATGATTGATTTGTATTAAATGGTTAGTGATTGAATCTGAGTTCTACTATATGGAAGGGAATGGCTACTGAAATATTTGGAAATGAAAAACTCTATTGAATCCCTTAAACTGATCGATAAGAAGCCCTAAGAGCATTCTGTCAGATCATTCACTTAATTGCAAAGGCTAAGAGACCGTATACTATAGGTAAAATAAATGCATAAATAAAATAAATAAATAAAATAAAGACCTTGCATTATCAGTGGCTGTAAGAATCAATGACATTCTTTGGGACCAAAAAGTTAGGAGACGAACTGGAATAAATTCCACCTAAGAAATGATTTTGTAAGTAGACATAGCTTGGAAAGTAGTAGTGACAATGTGAGCAACGAATTGAAATTTGAAATTCAGCTGGATAAATCGACAGATGCTAGAAAGTCTTTGCAGACATTTACATGTACCAATAATTGTTATGCTGAGAGGGTGCATGAAAATTTGTGACGTTGACAGTGTTAGAGTAGCACGATACAAGTGAGGAAGTTTTACGAAAGGTGATGGAATTTTCTATGAAATAGGCTTGGAATGGAACAGATCTGTTAAAATCTGTAGCAATAACAGGAAAAATAGCGCACTACCATCCCGGCGGGGTCAGGGATTTTCTCTGCCTCGTGATGGCTGGGTGTTGTGTGCTGTCCTTAGGTTAGTTAGGTTTAAGTAGTTCTAAGTTCTAGGGGACTGATGACCATAGATGTTAAGTCCCATAGCGCTCAGAGCCATTTGAGCACTACCATGTTTGAGTTGAATCTGCAAGCAGTGGTACTACTACTTTTAACTCATTGCATGATTCATTGAGAAATTTAGCGGCCAAGGAAATTTCTGCAATTCTGATTGCTATGTTACAAAATACACTCATGCTCATAAATTATGGATAATGCTGATACATGGCGAAACAACGCTCTGGTGGGCGGTTTGCGGGTTAAATCACCTTGGGGTATGACCATGTGGTGCATCTCAACTGCGGTCGTCGCACGGTGGCGCTGGCAGCAGTCCACATACGGAGAGGAGTGTTGGTGCAGGTCAGAGTATGGTGCAGTGAGTAAGTGTCCAGTCGTTTTCAGACGTGCTAATGGTGACTGTGTGTTGAAAATGGCTCAAAGGACACATATTGATTTCGTTATGAGGGGCAGAACACTAGGGCGACTGGAGGCTGGTCAAACACAGCAGGTCGTAGCACGGGCCCTCCGTGTGCCACAAAGTGTGATCTCAAGATTATGGCAACGTGTCCAGGCGCGACAGTGCGAGACGTCCACAGTGTACAACACCACAAGAAGACCGATATCCAATCATCAGTGCCTGCAGACAGCCACGGAGTACTGCAGGCAGCCTTGCTCGGGACCTTACTGCAGCCACTGGAACAGTTGTCTCCAGACACACAGATCTACAGACGACTCAACAGACAAGATTTATTCGCCCGGAGACCTGTAAGGTGCATTCCACTGACGCCTGCTCACAGGAGAGCCCGTAAAGCCTGGTATCAAGAACACAGTACATGGTCATTGGAACAGTGGTGCCAGATTATGTTCACGGACGAGTCCAGGTATAGTCTGAACAGTGATTCTCGCCGGGCTTTCATCTGGCGTGAACCAGGAACCAGTTAGCAACCCCTTAATGTCCTTGAAAGGGACCTGTATGGAGGTCGTGGTTTGATGGTGTGGGGTGGGAGTATGACTGGTGCACGTACACTCCTGTATGTCTTTGACAGAAGAACTGTAACAGATCAAGTGTATCGGGACGTCATATTGCACCAATATGTCCGCCTTTTCAGGGGTGCAGTGGATCCTATCTTCCTTGTGATGGATGATAACACACGGCCCCACTGAGCTGCCATCGTAGAGGAGTACCTTAAAACAGAAGATATCAGGTGAATGGAGTGGCCTGCCTGTTCTCCAGACCTAAACCCCATCGAGCACGTCTTGGATGCTCTCGGTCGACGTATAGCTGCACGTCTTCACACCCCTGGGACACTTCAGGAGCTCCGACAGGCACTGGTGCAAGAATGGGAGGCTATACCCCAGCAGCTGCTCAACCACCTCATCCAGAGTATGCCAACCCGTTGTGCGGCCTGTGTACGTGTGCGTGGTGATCATATCCCATTTTAATGTCAGGGTACGTGCGCAGGAAACAGTGACGTTTTGTAGCCCATGTGTTTCAGGAAGGTTTTCTCAACTTTTTATCACCAATACCGTGGACTTACAGATCTGTGTCGTGTGTTTTCCCTATGTGCCTATGCTTTTAGCGCCAGTTTTGTGTAGTGCCACGTTGTGTGGCACCACATTCTGCAATTCTCCTTAATTTATGAGCATGAGTGTATAATTAAAATTATCAATCCGATTAAGAATCGTGCACTTAATAGTTGCCCATCACAATCTTGGGTGTTAACATGGAATCGATTTCTAGCGTTTTTTTTTTTATTCCAGTCTTTGATCACAATATAAATTTCCTTTGACGATAACCGGTTTCAGTCAGTAATGACCATCTTCAGATCTGTTCTACACTATGTCCTAATGTGATAGAGGCGTAATGGCATCATCAAAACATATAAATACACTCAGCATATGTTTTGATGATACCATTATGGCTCTATCACATTAGGACATGGTGTAGAACAGATCTGAAGATGGTCATTACTGACTGAAACCGGTAATCGTCAAAGGAATTTATATTTTGATCAAAGACTGGAATAAAAAAACGTTTGACAGTATTGGATCACTGTTCATATTCACGATTATGTCGCAGTTGGTGAATCGATTTCTGCACTCTTTTACTGCACGCGGAAGTGTGATGGCCCTCAAGGGGCTGAGCGGTATTGGGGTAAAATAGGAAATAATACTTTTGTCTCAAAACAATTGTGACTATGTAAGTTTCTTCCACAAAGCAACTGGCTGTTCAAATTATGCTGGTGCATAATTTCGTAGTGTTTTCCGTAAATTTAATAAATATAATAGAGATTTTAGTCAGCAAAAGTATTTTCTCCTTCACTATTTGCAACAGTCTGCCAACGCAGAGGTAACTTTTCAATTCCGCGACTGTAGGAATCACGTGATTTTGAGGAGAAGAATTCGTCGAGCCATGTTCAGAGACCATTTTCTTTCGGAAAGTATGTTCCTTGAAGGTTGTTCTATAAAGAGCGTAAAATGTGAAAATCTGAGCCACAACAGAAGGCGAGTAAGTTGGATGCGAAATTACAACTGTGTAGTGTCTTTGTCAGGCTAGCAGAATGCAGGAAGACTTTATTGTGGATTAGCGTCACTTCACGCGGTCTTCCTGGTCATCGTTCTTGGATTTCGTCTACAGGACGTCTCAGTTGCTGCCAATAGATGTCGGCAATGATGGTTACAACCCGGGGAAGAAATGCGTAGTGCATCACATCGTCACTGTTCCACCACATGCATAACATTGTCCTTTGTGGATGTGTGAAGGTCTTTGTAAGAGGAGTTCCTGCTTCGTTTGGTCTAAGCCATTCCTTTCTTTTCCTTGTGTTAGGATAAAGACACCATTTCTTGTCACAAGTGACCACACAGGATAGGAAAGGTTGCTGCTGTTGACGAGCCAATTGATGATAAGCAAGCAGAGATGACAACATGGTCACCTGCTAATTTTTGTGATTTTGGCTTATAGCATGCGGTATCCATACACCTGATTTTTTAATCTTTCCCATTGCATGCAAATGTCCCACAATCGAGGAATGATCACAGTTCACCACATCTGGCAGCTCTCGAGTACACTGAGGTGGATTATTCTGGATTAATGCGTTTAAACGATTCTCATCAACCCTGAAGGTCTTCCTGAATGTGGAGAGTCACTAATGCGAAAACGATCCTCCTTAAAACGAGAAGTCCATTTTCTTGTAGTGCTCTGTCCAATGGTCCTATCGCCGTAACAGCACAACTGTTTCTGGATGCCTTGGTTTCTGTCGCCTCTCTATTGAACTCAGAAGAAGGATATTTCGGTAATGTTCCGATTTCTCCACTGGACACTCCATTTTTTACCTTCTACAGGTCCACTCACTAACTCGAAATTGAGAATATGTAAACACAAATAGCAACAGTGAACTGGAAATAAAATATGACAATCGAGAAATAAACCAACAGCAACTGGAATACCCACATGCAAGCATTTCTCGGAGAGAAACACAAATGTCTTTGCACAGTGTCATAAACTTTACTTTTATGAATAAATTAAACATTTGAAATGTTATCACTTAGAGAGAATTTTCTTGTTGATAATAACTTTGATTCTGATTTGATTAAGCATGTCATAATTGATCATTTGTTCTGTTTGTAAAATATCTTTCAGAATTAGTTTGAAGCACACCTTAGTGATAATCAGATTAGATTCAATTGTCCTGTGACTCAAAAGAGAAATCTTCATTTTCGAGAAAAATGTTTAATCGCTGTCAATTTGGCGTTAAGGCAGAATATCCAGTACCACTAGCTTTAACAATGAGACTAGTTTCGTTCAATGGTGGCCATTAAACAGAAATATCGCTCAAGACTTCAGAGCACTGAGAGTGCCATGAGATCAGCAGTGACAGACAGTAAGCTACGATAATCAGCTGCAACCGTCACACTTTCAGTCTTCACCAAATACGAGTATCTTTTGTTGTATTCAAACTCTATTTGATAAATCAGTTAATAGTACATTTGTTTAAATTGTATGGTCTAATTGCCCTTGGTTTCCTTTGTTGGCGTTTTAACACAGTTTTTCAACTGTAGTTCTTTTGTGATACATCTATCCTGTTCAAGTAGTTTTATCAAATATCGTTTGCATTTAAGAGTTTACTCGATCAGGATTTCAGCAAAGAGGATTGTTGGGATACTGCTCATCCAGAAAAATATACACATAAACTAATGCATCGGTTGCTTCTACAGGCTATTAGTTCGGCACTGACGAAAACAAAATCGCAACACCAGAAAATAATTAATGTAGAGTAGTAAAATTCTTGGAATATGTTTGTCTAGGTAACGTTACAAGATCAGGGGTTAATGTAAGTGCAAGATAAGCCATTGCAAACGTGAAATACTGATGTAGCCGCCAGAATGTTGAATGTAGCGTTCAAAACTACACAAATTGTGTCATACAAATGTCGCTTGTCGTTTTATGGTATGGAGATCCATGCTTGTTGCACATGGTTGGTCAATACAGCAGCAGTTAATGCTGTTTGTAGATGACGCTGGATTTGTTGTCCGATGACGTCCCATAGGCCTTTTATTGGAGACAGACCTACCGATCTAGCAGACCAAGGCAATATGTCGATTCTCTATAGAGGATGTTGGCTTACAACAGTGGTATGTGGGCTAACGTTATCCTGTTCGAAAACACCCCTGGAATATGCTCTTCATGAATGGCAGCACAACAGGTCGAATAACCAGAGTGACGCACAGATTTGTAGTCTGGATGTGTGGGAAAATCACGAGAATGCACCTGCTGTCATACGAAATCGCACCAAAAGACCACAGCTCCGGCTGCAGGTCCAGTGTGTCCAGCACGCAGATAGGCTCGTTGCATGCCTTAACTGGCCTCCTTCTAACCAATACACGGCCATCACTGGCACCGAGGTAGAACCAGCTTTAATCGGACAACACAACACACCTTCACCCAGTCCTCCAATGAGCTCTCGCTTGACACCACTGACTTAGCAAGTAGCGATGTTTTAGAGTCAGTGGAATGCATGCTACAGGGCGTCTGGTTCGAAGCTGTCCTTGAAGTAGTAAAGGAGTTTTGCTATTTGGGGAGCAAAATAACTGATGATGGTCGAAGCAGAGAGGGTATAAAATGTAGAGTGGGAACGGCAAGGAAAGAGTTTATAAGTGTGGCCATGTACGGAAGTGAAACGTGGACGATAAATAGTTTGGACAAAAAGAGAACAGAAGCTTTCGAAATGTGGTGCTACAGAAGAATGCTGAAGATTAGATGGGTAGATCACATAACTAATGAGGAGGTACTGAATATAATTAGGGAGAAGAGAAATTTGTGGCACACCTTGACTAGAAGAACGGATCGGTTGGTAGGACATATTCTGAGTCATCAAGGGATCACCAATTTAGTATTGGAAGGCAGCGTGGGGGGTAAAAATCGTAGAGGGAGACCAAGAGATGAATAGCAGATTCAGAAGGATGTAGGTTGCAGTAGGTACTGGGAGATGAAAAAGCTTGCACAGGATAGAGTAGCATGGAGACCACAACAACAACAATCACCAGCATCAAAGTAAGAGATCTCACACGACCCCTTACAGTAAGCACCTGAAAAGAATGAGTGCTAGGGGCGAGGTGAGGAGAGGAGTGGGAAACTGTCCTTTCCCATCGCACCCCTCCGCCCGCGCACCTACCCATGAACTGTGTCATTGGTCGTCTGACAAATATTGCCTTATCATTAGAATTCTGAGTGTCCTTGTTCGTTGATTATGCTCACAGTTTCCGCTTCATTTTTTTTCTACAATTGCACTATCAAAGGCGAAAATTCCAGTGGAAAGTGAATGCAGGCATCCTATCTACATTTACAACAAGAAATGGACGAGAATTTCCTACTGTTGCCGATCTTTTAACTGAATAAAACGAAACGTGTAGTCGTAACGAAAAAACACGTTTCACTAGATGTATAGGCACATAAATAACTGATACAGCAGTTACTGGTGTCATGTACACAGATGGAGAATTTCACTGGAAGTATTTTGGAAGTATATGTGCACTGCAGACGTGAGATGATCTAATATATTTGCATGGCTCATACTTTTTCAAGTCAGTCACAATACGAATTTCCAACTACTTAAATTCATGAAAATGATTTTGGAACAGTATATACTATCCTGTATAGACCATACAACTCCACTTCCAGACATATTCCTGCTGCATACATTCTTCTCAGCTGTGGAAAGCACCTATTCCATTTTATAATATTTCAATATACGAATAGAATGCTTCTCTAAGCAGTGTTCGTCCTACAAGAATGTTATATACAACTGAAAACCGTGTACTCGTTGTAAGGGATGTTACTCAAGTTCAACACACAGATTCATTGCTCAAACTTGTGGATTCACCCAAGCTTAATGCCAGATTTGGTGACAATGTTACTCTATATTTCATTTTCCTAAATTCATTTATTATTTATTATACTGTTGCCTAGTTCATTAGCATATTGAAACTTAGTCTGCATTTCAAGGAAACACAGCTTTTAAAGTGTGGATAAGTAGTAGTCCACTGTCTCATCACGCTTCTGCCACATCTTCAGCTCTAGTCATAATTTCATTTGACAGCCTGTCACTTTGTCTAGGCTTCCAGATTTTCTTCATTGTTTGTATTTTCGAAATTCATAATTTGAGCTCAGTAACAACATTATTTTACTGGCTGCCATATTCTTTTCTGATTTTATCTGTTTATACATGGGTTATTTAATGTTAATTACAAAAGCTATCTGCAAATACTGTGTGTTTGTTAAATTCATTTCAGGGACTACAATTTGGGTTTTCACCTTCACATGAGCTTCAGTTCACTACCTACCGTCAGACAAAATGAAACAGCTGTGAATTTGCGAGAATGGCATCTCAGACAAAATTTTCACAACCTTGAGGTTCGCCGATGACATTGTAATTCTGTCAGAGACAGCAAAGGACTTGGAAGAGCAGTTGAACGGAATAGACAGTGTCTTGAAAGGACGGTACAAGATGAACATCAACAAAATCAAAACGAGGATAATAAAATGTAGTCGAATTATGTCGGGTGACGCTGAGGGAATTAGATTAGGAAATGAGACACTTCAGTAGTAAAGGAGTTTTGCTATTTGGGGACCAAAATAACTGATGATGATCGAAGTAGAGAGGATATAAAATTTAGACTGGCAATGGCAAGGAAGCGTTTCTGAAGAAGAAAAATTTGTTAACATCGAGTATAGATTTAAATGTCAGGAAGTCGTTTCTGAAAGTATTTGTATGGAGTGTAGCCATGCATGGAAGTGAAACGTGGACGATAAATAGTTTAGACAAGAAGAGAATAGAAGCTTTCGAAATATGGTGCTACAGAAGAATGCTGAATATTAGATGGGTTGATCACATAACTAATGAGGAGGTGCTGAACAGAATTGGGGAGAAGAGAAATTTGTGTCACAACATGACTAGAAGGAGGGATCGGTTGGTAGGGCATATTCTGAGGCATAAAGGGATCACCAGTTTAGTATTGGAAGGCAGCGTGGAGGGTAAACATCGTAGAGGGAGACCAAGAGATGAATACACTAAACAGATTCAGAAGGATGTAGGCTGCAGTAGGTACTGGGAGAAGAAGAAGCTTGCACAGGATAGAGTAGCATGGAGAGCTGCATCAAACCAGTCTCAGGACTGAAGACCACAACAACAACAACAATTGTGAATGTGAATTAACAGTACTTACCTGACTTCTCTCAGTGAATACTTGCCTCCTGCATTGAAGAGGAACTTCTACATCTTTGAGAACTTTTAACATTGCAGTACGTCAGCAATCGTGAATAATTTAATGATTATAAAGAATGTGCCCCGATTACAAATAGAAACCGGATGTTGATACTAAGGGCGATGAAGGCGACGTTGTACGTCCTTTCACGCAATTACATTAAGCCTGTCATACTAATTTGACCCTTTTCTCGTCAATAGCGCTTAGAATTTAATACAGTAACTTTATACGCTTATCCAAGTGTAGTCATCAAATACTGTCACCGACCTCAAGTAATTGGAAAATGGGTTATTCATCCCCCATACTTTAGCCTGCTTTCAGCTGACAGTATTTTATCTGTCCTTAGTGCATGCGTTTTGACCAACCGTGGAATTTACTATCCCACGTATACAGGGTGTTACAAAAAGGTACGGCCAAACTTTCAGGAAATATTCCTCACACACAAAGAAAGAAAATATGTTGTGGACACGTGTCCGGAAACGCTTACTTTCCATGTTAGAGCTCATTTTATTACTTCTCTTCAAATCACATCAATCACGGAATGGAAACACACAGCAACAGAACGTACCAGTGTGACTTCAATCACTTTGTTACAGGAAAGGTTCAAAATGTCCTCCGTTAGCGAGGATACATGCATCCACCCTCCGTCGCGTGGAGTCCCTGGTGCGCTGATGCAGCCCTGGAGAATGGCGTATTGTATCACAGCCATCCACAATACAAGCACGAAGAGTCTCTACATTTGGTACCGGGGTTGCGTAGACAAGAGCTTTCAAATGCCCCCATAAATGAAAGTCAAGAGGGTTGAGATCAGGAGAGCGTGGAGGCCATGGAATTGGCCCGCCTCTACCAATCCATCGGTCACTGAATCTGTTGTTGAGAAGCGTACGAACACTTCGACTGAAATGTGCAGGAGCTCCATCGTGCGTGAACCACACGTTGTGTCGTACTTGTAAAGGCACATGTTCTAGCAGCACAGGTAGAGTGTCCCGTATGAAATCATGATAACGTGCTCCATTGAGCGTAGGTGGAAGAACAAACTAAAATGAGCTCTAACATGGAAATTAAGCGTTTCCGGACACATGTCCACATAACATCTTTTCTTTATTTGTGTGTGAGGAATGTTTCCTGAAAGTTTGGCCGTACCTTTTTGTAACACCCTGTATAGTTTCAGCCTATCCACCTTCCATAATTCTATAAAATCGTCCTCGAGCTAGGACATTATACATACACACGCATTAACTTCCTGCGCCTTCGACCCGATCATCCGATCACTTTCGTAACACGTTTTATGGTAATCACATGGAAGAAGACGATTTCTCAATTTGCGCATGCGCGTTCCTTTCCGACATTCTCACAGCCTAGCTGCTGGCGCCACCTCAGTCTACCTGAGAGCCCGCAGCCCACCGAACGTTGGCTGGGGTGAGAAAGCACGCTTCTGACTTTTGAGCTAAGTACAGCTATTGACATGGTATACAAGTACCGTTTATTTTACACTTTATGCGAGTCTTTTTCCCTTTTGGGCGTTCTGTATTAATGTTGGACCATGCCTCTTTAGGCAGTTTGTAGTTTTAGTGTGTTCCGAAGAAGGCGTGGCTATCCGCGCCGAAACCTAGGTCAACATCCGGTTTCTACTTGCAGTCAAGACGGATTCAACATCCGGTTTCCACTTGCAGTCAAGACGGATTCTTTATAATCATTAAATTACTCTACATCTTTATTCACTCTCCACAAATTGTGACTTTTCTTTACCTAGTGCAGGACTCATATGTCTGCTTATGACTCAGTTATACCTAATTATAAATTCTTCGTAGTTATTAAGTAATAATTTAGTATCATTTTACTTTATTTGTACATCTATGTGAGACAACATAAAACACTACAGAGGAACGTCAAAAGGTGTGAAATTAGAATGGAAGTTAGGGTAGAGTGTATGGGTGTAGAGAATTGCTGATTGAGGAAAGAGGATGGGTTGTTGAGAAAAATATATGTTTCAACCCTATGGTTATAATTTGTTACATTCACGTACCACTATCAAAATTTTAGTAACTACTGTGTTGTATTCATAATTGCTGTGTGTGTGTGTGTGTGTGTGTGTGTGTGTGTGTGTGTGTGTGTGTGTGAATAAAAGTGGTAGTAAGGAGACAGAACAAAGCTAGAGATTGTGAACAGGTGTTATATTGTGTGTGTGTATCGGTTATCCCCCCCATGAACCAAGGACCTTGCCACCGGTGGGGAGGCTTGTGTGCCTCAGCGATACAGATAGCCATACCACGGGTGCAACCACAGTGGAGGGGTATCTGTTGAGGCGCCAGACAAACGTGTGGTACCTGAAGAGGAGCAGCAGATTTTTCAGTAGTTGTTGGGGCAACAGTCTGGATGCTTGACTGACCTTGCCTTGTAACATTAACCAAAACGGCCTTGCTGTGTTGGTACTGCGAATGGTTGAAAGCAAGGGCAAACTATAGATGTAATTTCTCCTGAGGACATGCAGATGTACTGTATGGTTAAATGATGATGTCCTCTTCGCTAAAATATTCTGGAGGTAAAATAATACCCCATTCGATCTCCAGGTGGAGACTACTCAGGAGAAAGAAAGCTGGCGTTCTACAGACAAGAATGTGGAATGTCGGATCCCTTAATCGGATAGGTAGGTTAGAAAATTTAAAAATGGAAATGGATAGGTTAAAGTTAGATATAGTGGGAATTAGTGAAGTTCTATGGCAGAAGGAACAAGACTTCTGGTCAGGTGAATACAGGGTTATAAATAAAAAATTAAATTGGAGTAATGCAGGAGTTGGTTTAGTAATAAATAAAAATGTAGGAGCATGGGTAAGCTACTATGAACAGCATAGTGAACACATTATTTTAGCCAAGATAAACACGAAGCCCATGCCTACCACAGTAGTACAAGTTCATATGCCAACTAGCTCCGCATACAACGAAGAGATTGAAGAAATGTGTGATGAGATAAAAGAAATTATGCAAATAGTGAAGGAAGACGAAAATTAATAGTCATGGGAGACTGGGATTCGATAGTTGGTAAAGGAACAGAAGGAAAAGTTGTAGGTGAATACAGAATGGGGGTAGGGAATGAAAGAGGAAGCCACCTGCTAGAATTTTGGACAGAGCATACCTTAATCATAGCTAACACATGGTTTAAAAATCGTGAAAGAAAGTTGTGTGTGTGGAAGAGGCCTGGAGACACTGGAAGGTTTCAGACAGGTTACATAAGGGTAAGACACAGATTTAGGAACCAGGTTTTATATTGTAAGACATTTCTACAGGCACATGCGAACTCTGACCACTATCTATTGGTTGTGAACTGTACTTTTATTTAGCGTATGGCTAATACAGACATATCATGAAATTAAATTACATATACATATGTACATATTGACACACAAGAAACTTAAGTTTGTCCTGACAACTGAATATCCAGTCCTTCAATCCAGTGCACTGCATCTGGAGTAGCTAGTAGGAAGTCCTCTTTGGCGCCGCGATAGGCTCAAATCCTGCATTCACTAACAATGTGGTCAACAGTCTGGTATGGACACACACAGCCACAGGAGCATCCCTGTTGAGAGTAGTCCAGGTCTTGTGTGGTAGGTCGAATCCACTTGGAAGTTTAGCCCCTGAGAAGATGTCATGCAGGTGCACATCTGTCACTGCTTCCCACCGACCTTACCATTTTTCAAGAGTTTGAAATCCTTAGCAACCAAGTCAGCAGCATTGCACAGAGTTGGATGGCGTGATTTCAGTCTCTTACGATTTAAAAGTGGAAGGTCGCTATGCTGGAGATCTTGTGGAATTCTCTCACAATATCAGGAGGCATTGTACTGGTTAACAGTGGAAGCTAATAAACTGGAGTAGATCTGATTGTACCAGATATTATGCGCATTGTCGTATTCAGCTGGGTATCAACAAGCCTTGTATGATGACTGTTCCTCCAAACAAGTGCACAATATTCAGCATTTGAGTACACTAAGCCCAGAGCTGAATATCGCTGGGTGGTTGCTGAAGATCCCCAGGTAGTTCTGCATAGCTTATGGAGGATGTTGTTTCGAGTCCTCAACTATTGAGCTAAATTAAGAAGGTATTGTTTGAAGCATAGTGTACGATCCAGGATGACACCAAGATATTTTGGGTTCCAATTATGACAAAGAATTCTGCCTCTGAAACTTACTTCCAGTTTTATGTTCACCAACCAATTTTTTAGATGGAAGCAACACACTTCTGTTTTACTCACACTGGGTTGGAGTCTCCAGATATCGAAGTAATTATCTAATGCAGACAGGTCGTTCGTTAGAATCTCTTCTGTTGTCTTCATTTCCTGGTTTTTTATGGCTAGAGCCAGGTCATCGGCGTAGCAGTATTTTCTGGACGAAGTATCAGGTAGATCAGACAGGTATAGGTTGAACAGTAATGGTGAGAGAACTGATCCTTGAGGCAATCTGTTGTTCAGCTTCCCCTCCTTACTTATGTTGCTTCCAGTGATTACCCGGAACTTCCAATTGCTTAGCATGCTGTTAATCAGTCGAGCCATTGTTCTGCAGGGTATGATGTGGATAAATTTGTAGATAAGGCGTTCCCTCCACACAGTGTCAAAGGCGGCAGTTAGATCAACAAACGCCACAGATGTTTTCTGCTTCATTTGGTATCCTGACTCTATGACGGATGTGAGAGACAATACTTGGTCGCAGCAGCTACACCCTGGTCTGAAGCCTGCCTAATCAACTGGAACGTTTTGTAGGATAGCGCTACTTATTCTGTTATATACTAGTCTGTCAAAAAGCTTGTAGCAGTGGTCAAGTAGGGCAATGGGGTGATAGCTTTCTACCATGCTGCTGGATTTGCCAGGTTTCAGAATAGATATTATCTTCGTCTTTTTAAACTCCAATGGAAGTTGACCAGTCAGCAGGATATCAGTGAGGAATTCTGTCAGCCATTTCCTAGCTTTTCCTCCCATATGGATCAGGAATTCTGGATGGATACCATCGAATACAGGTGCCTTAAGAGGTATAAGGTCCTTCAGTCCAGAGTCAATGTCTGAAACTGTGAAGGGATGGGTATCTCAGATGAGGGAGATGCCTTCTTTCAGGTCACGAAGCTGTGGTCTGATATGTCTTATATGTTTCTTGTCAGGAGGCACTCTTGAGGTAGTCATGATATGGGAAGCAATATGGTCTGGTGTTACTTCGGAATTTTTTCTGAATGCTGGTGCACTTCCTCCCAGTTTTCTCAGAAGACTCCATGCTTTCCTGCTCGAGTGGGTAAAGTCCATATTTTCGTCTGTTTCTGCCCATTTCTGCCTCCGAGACATGTCCAAGCTGGACAATAGTTTCCGTAGCTATCTCTGGGTCACCATTTTGCTGGAAGTGTTGGTACAGTGTTTCACTTTTATCATTCCATCCTGGAACATATTCTTTTCGGTATCGTCTTGGGATACACTTTTTAGCTGTTGCTATTACTACAGCAAAAGCGTTGATAGTTATTATGTGATGGAGGTATCCAGCGAATGGTCTTATCCAGTTCCGTTGAAAACTTCATCTAGTCAGCTTTCTGGAAATTCCATCGAGCATGCGCATTTGATCGTATGACAGGAACTGTGTAGCCAGTTTGTATTATTACAGGTCTGTGTTGGCTGTGAGAAAAGGCATCTATCACTTTCCTTGTGGCGTTGATAGGAAAGCCACTTTCGTTGCAGCTAACAAAGCATAAGTCAGGATTTTAATCCTAGTCCCAAGCAGCTGACCTGAAAGTGCCTTGATCTTTGGCATCAAACACTAGATAATGATTATTCTCTTCTACCCATTCTGCAAGCATGCTCCTATTTTCATCATTTTGGGGGTACTTCCAAAGTTCGTGGTGATTACTGAAGTCTCCTATGTAAATTGCAGGACGTTCTACTGTGTGTAGGACAAAATCGGGCCGTGTTGTTTTGAGTGGTTTGTAAACATTTTTAACAGTAATACCATGCAATTGTATGACAACTGTATCTAGATCTGCCTCCACACTTATAGAAATCAGTGAAGCTTCGTTTACATTGTTATGGACATACGTATCAATTGCATACACCTCATGGTAAGTTACACCAAGTGCAGAATATCCCGGAATTCGACATCGGCTTCGGAATATTTCTTCGCTGGAAACACGAGTTTCCTGAATGGCGACGACATCTATATTGTTGTCCAGCAAAAAGTTTGACAGGTAGTCACACTTTATCCTGCTAATGCTTTCGATATTCAGTTGAAGGAGTCTGACAGTTGGTCCAATGTTTCTCGTTAATGGGCTCTGAAAAGAACTGTTTCTGCTATGTAGTTGTTATGTCACTGCCAGGAGATCCTATGGATAGTCTGGCTGCCTGTAATCACTGTTGCTCAATTAGCACCACCCAGGAGGCACGTGTAGGGTATTTTAAGGTTAAACCTACGGACGTGAGCAACGTTACCTCCCTGTGAATTGTAGATTAAAACTGATGAAACTGGGAAAAGGTGGGAATTAAGGAGAAGGGATCTGGATAAACTGAAAGAACCAGAGGATGTAGAAAGTTTCAGAGAGAGCGTTAGGGAACGATTGACAAGAACAGGCGAAATAAGTACAGTAGAAGAAGAATGGGTGGCTTTGAGAGAGAAAATAGTAAATTCAGCAGAGGATCAAGTAGGTAAAAAGACAAGGGCCTGTAGAAATCCTATGGTAACAGAAGAGATACTGAATTCAATTGTAGAAAGTAGAGAATATAAAAATGCAGTAATTGATGCAGGCAAAAAGGAATACAAACATCTCAAAAATTAGATTGACAGGAAGTGCAAAATTGCTAAGCAGGGATGGCTAGAGGACAAATATAAGGATGTAGAGGCATATGGCAATAGTGGTAAGATGGATACTGCCTATGGAAAAATTAAAGAGGCCTTTGGACAAAAGAGAACCACTTGTATGAACATCATGAGCTCAGATGGAAACCCAGTTCTAAGCAAAGAAAGGAAAGCAGAAAAATAGAAGGAGTATGTAGAGGGTCTACACAAGGGTGCTCTACCTCAGGACGATATTATGGAAATGGAAGAGGACATAGATGAAGATGAAATGGGAGATATGATACTGTGTGAAGAATTTGACAGAGCACGGAAAGAACTAAGTGAAAACAAGGCCCTGGGAGTAGACAACATTCCATTAGAACTACTAATTGCCTTGGGAGAGCCAGCCCTGACAAAACTCTACCATCTGTTGAGTAAGATGTATGAGACTTGCGAAATACCGTCAAACTTCAAGAAGAATATATTAATTCCGATCCCAAAGCAGATTTGACAGGTGTGAAAATTACCGAACTACCAGTTTAATAAGTCACAGCTGCAAAATACTAACACGAGTTCTTTACAGACAAATGGAAAAACTGGTAGAAGCTGACCTCTGGGAGGATCAGTTTAGATTCCATAGAAATGTTGGAACGTGAGAGGCAATACTGACCCTATGACTTCTTTTAGAAGAGAGATTAAGGAGAGGCAAACCCACGTTTCTAGCTTTTGCAGACTTAGAGAAGGCTTTTGATAATTTTGACTGGAATACACTCCTGGGTCAAATACAGGAAGCAAAAGGCTATTTATAATTTGTACAGAAACCATATGGCAGTTATAATAGTTGGGGGGCGTGAAAGGGAAGCAGTGGTTGGGGAGGGAGTGAGATAGGGTTGTAGCCTATCCCCGATGTTATTCAATCTGTATATTGAGCAAACAATAAAGGAAAGAAAAGAAAATTTGGAGTACGAAATAAAATCTGCGGTGAAGAAATAAAAACTTTGAGGTCTCCCAATGACATTGTAACTCTACAAGAGAGAGCAAAGGACCTGAAACAGTAGTTGAACGGAACGGGCAGTGCCTTGAAAGGAGGACATCAGATGAACATCAACAAACGCAAAACGAGGATAGTGGAATGTAGTCGAATTAAATCAGGTGATGCTCAAGGAATTAGATCAGGAAATGAGACCCTTAAAGTAATAGACGATTTTTGCTGTTTAGGGAGCAAAATAACTGATGATGGTCGAAGTAGAGGGGATATAAATTTCAGGCTGGCAATGGCAAGGTAAGCGTTTCTGAAGAAGAGAAATCTTTTAACATCGAGTATAGATTTCAGTGTCAGAAATATTTTTCTGACAGTATTAGTATGGAGTGCAGCCATGTATGGAAGTGAAGCATGGACGAAAACTAGTTTAGACAAGAAGAGAATAGCAGCTTTCGAAATGTGGTGCTACAGAAGAATGCTGAAGATTAGATGTGAAGATCACATAACGGTGCTGAATAGAATTGGGGAGAAGAGAAACTTCACTAGAAGAAGGAATTGGTTGTTAGGACATGTTCGGAGGCATCAAGGTATCACCAATTTAGTACTGGAGGGCAAAACTCGTAGAGGGAGACCAAAAGATGAATCTACTAAGCAAATTCAGAAGGATGTAGGTTGCAGTAGTTTCTTGGAGACGAAGAAGCTTGTGCAGGATAGAGTAGCGTAGATGGCTGCATCAAACCAGTCTCTGGACTGAGACCACAACAGCAACATCTGTTATTTATGATTTTCAGACTGTATTTCACTCTACTGAGTGTTACGAATATCTTATGTCTTGTTGCATTTACATGCGATGTGTTTCTGATTGTCTATACTGCTGAGCCAGCAGAGCATTCATTTACAGGTGATTACTATTCAGCTGTTCCACAAAGTTGCAGCTTTGTCAAACAGTGAGAAATGTCTCTGAAATCAATATTCCATCAGACCATTTACAACTTATTGGGTTATGCACTCTGGATAAAGAGACACCTTATCAAAGACAAGGTCTTATTGACAAGGGATGTGATATGTAGTTCATCATTATAGGAGTACAGAATGTGGTGACAAATGCAGACCAAATGAAACACCCATGTCACAGTAAAAGGTGACAAATAAACGAATCAGTTCGCAGTAGAGCCCATTCTGGTGGCAAGACAGACTTTTGTTCTCACGTGCAAACTATCAAAAGTGCCGAATAGCATTCTGTGACAGACTGCCACTATCATCTTGCACCTTTTGTTGGATTTCGGCAATGGTTCTTGCAGGCTCTGTAGAGCGACTAATTTCGCGCTTTACCATGTCCCATGTGTGTTCAGTTGGTAAGAAATCTGGTGGTCTTGCTGCTCTGGGCAGTTGTACACCACAAAGAACATGCTTCATTGCAGTAAACATATTTGGATATGCGTTGTCCTGTCGAAAAGGCACATCACCTTACAATCGAAGAAATGGCAGTAGCACTGAAATAACAACCTGTGCAGTGTAGTGAGTACTGATAACTACACCCTGCAGAAAAGCCAAATGTGGCTGCAAGTTGTGATAGCATCCTGCACCATGAAGCCCAGGCTGGGACTAATGTGTCTTAGACAAATGCACTCTTGAGTAGCTTCCTCACCACGTATATGCGATACACATGTACATCCATCACTCATACAGATTCGAATCTTTCATGCCACCAGAGTAACTCTACTTGACAGTATCATGTTGCCAGTGGTAGAAAAGTAATCGTAATCTTGAGGCAACCAGGTATTTTGCAATCATCTTTGGTGACACAGAGAGTGCAACACATGCCCAGATTTCTTCCCGAGTGTTGTTCGGTCAGCCACCACTGCTTGCACAGTACATTGATTCTACATGCATCTGTAAAATGTGGATGTCCAGAACCTGATCTGTGGGTGTGGAAATGTACCAGGGACCAGTGTTGAAAGCAGCGACTCACCACTGAAACATTCTATCCAATATTTGCAAATATCCATCGATACATCCATCCAGATTCCTGCAAACTGACAATGCAACACTGTTCAAATGGCTGAAGTTGTTCAATAGGAGTATGTACTCACTGGTGGTATTTGGTTATACATTAAGATGAATGTTGAAAGTATTGTTCAGCTCCAGAATCATAATACTTACCGCCAGCAGTGTCAAAACAGGGGGTACACAGACAGGTATCCTGGGCGCCATCTCACTGTTGAAGGTGAGACAAAAGAATCACTAATACCACAACGCTTCAGTATAGAAATTTTATAACGTAATGCCACTGAACACAGTCGCTGAGGGTGCTGCATTTCTTTCCCACAGTTTATAAGTGAGTGACGTAGTGCCTCCAGAGACTAGTTTGTTAAGTTCCAAGCATATGAGTTGTTTGTGTCTGATTACGAAGTATTTTTCCATCACTGGCTGTCCATGTTTGTTTCAAACAAGCGAATCCAGCTGCCAATTAGTAGTGTACATTTAATCTTAGACCTGATAGATATTATTGGCATCAGATACCAAACATTTGACCTGTTGTAATTTCGACATATTTACTGCTGAGAAGTACATTCTGTTTATTCTTCCACATTAACAGGTAGAGGTACTGTGGGAATGTGAACTTACATTCCTGGCTGTTTGAATTTGCCTGCTTTGTTGGGGTTGAGCGGTAGTCACTGGCCAAGTTTCTGGATAGTGTCAAAACTTAGATTTATTCCATACACACCAAATTTTCCTGTGATTTCAAATGTAATTTTTTCAGTAAAATTGGGTTACTAAGTACTGTAATTTGTAATCTATATGTCTCTGTCACTTGTGGTCCTTTAATCTGCTTAATTTGACTGTACTCTATTACGTTTGTGAATAGTGGATAATAGATATTATTATTCCGATATGTCTGTTTATTACTTTCGATTCCCTAATTTGGTTCCTCATCAGACATGAGAATGTGGAAGGCTTTGCTGTTTGTGCATCTGTAACAGTATGGAATTTGTGGATCTGCTTTGTTTCCTGCTTACCAGTTAGTTATCCCCAAATTAGTTTCAGAAAATCATCGCCATTATCAATTGGTTATTTCTTAAAACAAACAAAACATAAATTGCTGTACAGTTGAAAATGTTAATCGTAAATTTTATTGTGACTAGTTTTATGCTCATATTTAATACATCGCATTTTCTTTTTTCTATGACATACACAACCAAAAACGTTGGTCCTGCGTAAACACATTAACATCAGATATTCATTATTGAACTAATATTGGCTGTTGAGCCATAGATACTTTTTAGATCACACAACCTGGTGGTGATGTTATGCATTCCAAACGTTCCTTGTTTGTGCCTCTTTATTTACTTTATTGGTTGCTAGAACCCTCCACTTGTACTAAACCTCCAGAAATGTCTCAGTTTAGCTGGCGAGTCCTTAGATGATGGTAGAAGGGGAGTACAGTATAACTAGCCACACTTTCCCACTCGAATTTTGTGATAATTAATCCAGTCCGTCCTTGAACTGACTTAGTGAGCTGCTGTGTAGGAATTCATCCTATCTGTTAGATGGAGATGTTCTCATAGTTTTATGCTGCTTCCAGTGCTGTAGCAGTGCCATTGGATTCTGAAAGTGCAATATTACTGTCTATGTTTTATGTAAGGAAGTGGGAAGAAGGTTTATGTGGAAATAATTTTTACGTGGCATGTCATTATGGTGTGTTTATTCAACAAACACAATAAAATGAACTTGTTCACACTGATTACAAGCTAACTACTAATGGTACGAGGGCATCGTTTACTGCAGGGCTAGATCAAAGACATTCTATCGACGACTGCCCACTATGGCACACACAACCTTCAACTGAGCGTACAATCGGTATATTTCATATAAGATCGTACACTTTTGGTTATGCCAAAGTCATTCATTTATTTAGTAATACTAACGTCTCCTGGCACCATAAAATTACTGAAAGACTGCATTTATGACCCATATGCTCCTCTTTAAGTCCGAGTGGTAAAACACAACTTTTGTTAGCAAATACTGGTTACTAACGATTACTTGAATCACGCCAGAATAAATGTACTTTGGCTACATATCTCTTTGCAGATGTCATGGCGATTTCTGCATCGGCACCTCATTCCACTGGCTCTGAAAGCGCCATATAGCCAACTACCCCTGCTAGCTAGTGCACGATCCACTCCTTGCTCCATACATACTGCAGCACTAATGCATCCACTTCACTTATGTGAAATAGTAGAACTGTAAATAAAGTAAAATGCACTCTTATCTGCAAATAAGGGGTATCTTACATGGTCTCAGATTTCATTTATGTTTCTGAGCATGGAGTTACTGTACAACCAGTATGCTGCGATTGAAACAGGTCTGCAACCTTTAAGCAATTACAATAAATATTGGAGGAACTATCTTAAGTTGTGTAGGAAGTCCTATTTATTTATTGATGACTAGTTTTGGACTCCTTGTCCATTATAATATCATCCATGAGTATCAGTCTTGGATTGAGATCAGATGTGTGTAGGTTACTTGTCACAAAACAAAAAAATGTGGCAATTTACAATATAGTGTCCACACATAATCGTCGCTGTAAGCAAAAACTGATAACAGTTAACATTTTGACATACAGTGATGTTCATATGTGGACACTATATTGTACATTGCCATATTTAAATGTTTTGTGACCCACAACGTACATGCACTTGTGGTTGTAATTCAAGACTTATGATATGTACATGGATGATTTGATAATGGGCAAGCCATCTGAAACTAGCTATCATTTAATAAATAAAACTTTCTACACAACTTAAGATGTTTCCTCTAACTGTTATTGTAAGCATGGAGTTCACTTGTGCACCCACTGCATGTAAAAATAAAATACTAAAAAATCAAATTATTAGCAATCTAATATGTAAATCCATGGTACCACAAATTTTCCACATGCACATATTCAAATTTCTTATATGTAAAAACACACCTGATGAAATTGTAACCAAAACAGTCCATCTCACAAAGGTATTGATACCTCTCAGAAAGGTATTACATGTGATACATTCAAGCCACATGTCGAAAATTCAAAATTATAATATTGAAAAATAATACCGGTATTCAGATCGAAGCTCTTCATTCCAGAATAACTGCATCTACAACTCATGATCATTGTGTTCTCTCTCCACTCTATATAGTCGTTTTGTGGTAGATTATACATGAAATAGAATGAATTCCAACATATGGTACTTTCCTCACCTTTTTCTAGTGCATAATGTTTCCACTTCCACAACACTGAGATGGGAAATACTTTCCACTCTTAACAGAAAAATACTTACCACTCTTAACAGACCTGTAAACGTATGTATACAAACTGAAGAGACGAACGAAAATTTGCACCAAGACCGAAATTCGAACCCTGCTCACTATGCAAATTTTCATTCATTGCTTCTCTCTGCATACATTACATACATAACAGTTGTCTGATACTTGTAAAGATCTCAGCAACCACGTAGTTTCATATGACTAAAGACCTCAAAATGTTCTGAAAAACTTCTTACCCTTCTGTTTCACCTTACTAGAAGAATAGTGGGTAGTACAATAACTTTTTGTCCCTTGACAAAAGTTATATTCACATTTTCTCTTGTATCCTGACTGTCGCTTTTTCTGTATTTTTAACTGCAATGTCTATCGTTTGACATTTCCTTATTTATCTTGAACATGGAATTCTGGTTATCTAATAGTGTCACTCAGTTCGATATTAGAGAGAACTCTCCTAAGACACAAACCTGTTGCACCACGTTGTTTGTGTTGTATTACTTCTAATTCCATATTCGATGTCAATATGATGATCTATCTTTTTTAATTACCTCAGCATTCGTTCTGTCAGATTTCATGCAGGTGAAATAAAATATAAATGGCTTTTATACAATGAGATTTAAGAGTTGTTTCCATATTAATGATCGCCGTTTCGGTAGTATGTTTAATAACACTCTGTCCATCGTTCCTATGAAATTTTTAATAAATATTTCGCTAACAGTCGTAGAAGTTGCGCTTGGCATAGGAACGAACGAAAACTTTGCAGTGATCTCCATAGTTCTGGCAGTCCTGTTACTACCTTGTCAACCACTTTTTGTTTATGCTCACTTCCCTTCTGCCTCTTTTCTGTCATCACTTTAATTAATTTGAACATGGAGATGAAAACAACTGGTACTAGCCCACTACTGCACACATTTCAACTGTGTTTATTTTGGCAGTAAAGTCATCTTAGTTGGTTGTAATTATGGAGTTCAACCTTCCATGTAATTTTTCTGATTCCATCCTTTCCATTTCATACCTCTTCAGCATACATTGTGAATCTATATTCAAAATAATACACTCATATGAGAGTATTAATACTTCTGTGTCATTATAAACATTTCGCTCTGTTCCTGCTTCTTCTACCTCCTCAGCTTCCATATTCTCCCAATTACATGTTACTGGCAGTCATTATTCGATCCTACTGGTGGTTTCAAAACTTAATTCTCATCCTTGTGAAATTTTTTCATTATGAACTACGAAACTACCCATATATTCTCGTAAATTTTCTAAGCCTACTTCAACAACTCACAGACACTCTAACTCCATTTTCCTCTTCTAGTGTTCTTCAAGCTGTAATGCTTTTTTTCCAACCAGCAACCACTAATTCACCATTTCCATTGCTAAAACCTGTTGTTACATTTTCTTCTTTAATTAATCACTGCCCAATATGACATCTTCATTAAGAACTTCTACTATCAGTAACCTTAAACCAAGTTCTATCCCTAGACTTCCTATAATTATACTGGACTGCTCAATTACTTCAACACATTTCTCCAAAAACACACCTTTCAGTATCACTTCCAGGTTCTCCCTGGTAGCTGAGTGTTCAGTGCGACAGGCTGTCATGCCAAGGGGCCTGGATTTGATTCTTGGCTGGGTTGAAGATTTTCTCTTTTCAGGGACTGGGTGTTTGCGTTGTCTTGAAAGAGGTGGCAACAGCAAGGGCATCCTGCCACATCTTAAATTAACCATGCCAAATCCGATTGTAACCATGCCAACCATGCGAAAATGCTGGACAAAGGCACAAGAAAAAGGAGTATCACTTGCAGAATGTGTAATATTCTACATGACTAAACAGTTTCAAACTTCTTCAAAGCATTCTTTTTAAATTGCCACAATCTCACTCACAGTGTCTACAGTCATCATCATTTCCGTATACATATATCAGTTTCAGGACATGCCAGACTTCTTCATATGTCGACTCTCTTCCAACAAATCTTACAGACTGTCTTCCCTATCTATTGTATTTACAAAAAATTTCTTCTCTTTCTGCTGCACTGTTTGAGACTCCACGAATACTTCATAAACACTTTTCCCGTTATCCAAATTCTTCTCCACATTCGTCGTCTTTAAAAGTCGTTTCTCCATCACTCATTCATTCAAGACATATCTGCATGAATGGTTCCTAGTCTGTTTGAAATAAATGAAACACTGTTCTGCAATTACTTTCCTACTGTCTTCTGTCCATGCATCTGCGCGCTTTTATTCGTTTCCTTTTTCCCATTACCAATCCGGTTCGATGTCATTTCATTACTAATTTTCTCTTCACACGCTTTCCCGAAACGTGACCATTGTGCATTATCTGCTGGTGCAGCAGGAGATCACATTTCTAGATTATTGTTCTGATGATCTCTTTTTGTCCATTGCTGAGATCGTTCTTTGGGGTAATCGTGGTCTTCTGGAAATTTGTCTGCATACCTCATCCAGTTATTATCAAATCTGTCCCATCGATTTCTTGGATCCCTGTTACTTCGGTTCCATGGCTTGTATTCCCTATGTTCCTGCTCAAAATCGCTTCCTAGCTGGAAGTGTTCCCCATTTCCATTGAAATTATTGTCACTTCGACATTCATTATCCAAATCCTCCAGCATAGAGACGAACAGTTACATGTTTTCTGTTCTAGTTGTGATGACAATCACTTGTATGTTCCATGGGGAATTTGGGATTAATACATGAATCAGATCTTCTAGTTGCAGCGTCTGTGATGAAAGTATGTTGTTCTCATAATAACAGTTTTAAAAATTCTGTGATCATTTTAATTTATCACCTCTCAAATAATTACATGCATTTCGAATTTAAGACTTCTTTTTAGACTGATGACTTTGTGGCCAAAATCTTTCTACAGATTCTGTAGAAAGGCAATTCTGAGCCTTTAATATTGTATTGTAGCTATAAAATAATTTCTAATAAAATTCATCTTCCTACCTTCCCTTTAGTTTGATGCAAGTGCAATATTTAATTTCCTCACCCATATTGCTGGATGAACTCTTCCATTGTATCTCTAGATGAGAAATCACTGATGTTCTCAGAACTCGTACATCTCACATTTTCGTTCCTCATATACAGAGTGCATCAGGAGGAAAGGTACAGGCTTTGGGGATTGATAATATTCGTGATTCTGAACAAAAAAACTTCATCACTGTATCTAACATACAGCTGTTTCAAAAACATGGGCATCAGTCGCATGTCCTTCATCACCATTCACATGGGAATACAATTAAAGTGACATTAGGGTACATAGAGTTGTCTCCCTGTGTATATTATGGTAGATCAAACTCAATGACGTTCTCCACTCAAAGCGTCCATATACAGACCTTCATTCACGAGCTGCTGTTTCTTCTGATCTTCCATAGCACAACTGCTACAGCTACAGAAGTATTATGAGCCAAATGGTATTCTTCGGCTCATGGTTCAGTATTTTCATATTCTTGCAATCACATTATTGACCTTGTTTAGTAACTCAATTTCTTACATGCAACCAAGTAAAAAAATATTCAGAAGTAATACTACCAGCAAACTGTCACCTGAAAAAGGTGTTTAATTTGCTAATTCCTATGTCTCAACTTAATTATACTGCACACCCCAAAAAAATTCATAGTACATTAGGTCACTTCCCTTGTCCCACTGTTAAACTGTTCAAATATGATGATAATAAAGTGATCAAAACATGCACCATGTTTGCTTAACAAAGAGCATCAAAAACACTGATAATATTGTTAGCCAACACTACTACATTATAAATATAAATTGTAGCACTGTTCATGAATTTGCATGCACAGTTTAGCCAGAATATTTACATCAAAATGTATCCTGGCACTGGGTGCCAAACGTAACTTTCATCTACTGGATTTTTCATTTTTGAACTTATAAGTGTTAATTTTTAGATGTCTTTTTTCTGCAATGGATTTTTTATATCTGTTCATGTGATGTCATGAAATGAGGTAAGTGAGAGAATCAATGTCATACAAACTTTAATCTTGATCATTAAAATTTCAGTGTCTTCATCCTGAAATAGTGTTGTGATGCGACATGCTTTGAAGAAGTATTGTGTTATGAAAGCATAAATGATTTCTGTTTCCTTCTAAATGATGGTGAGCTCCACTTGAGCTTTTCCTGACATTGGTTCACTGGTAGAAGATTAAATAATATAAGAGTCAAATAATTATTCGTTTTGGCTTATAATGTTTCCTCTTTGTTTTATAGCACCAACTGTTACCACACAGTATTAGTGTTGATAGCACAATTTTGTTTCATCACATTGAGCACTTTGATGAAACTTGGATTGATAATTCTTATTATGCGGTAGTCATATCTATCTTATGTGATCAGTATTCTTTCAAAAATTGTTAATTATCTCAGTATTTCTGCAGCACTCCCATATCATTCATCGTATTTCTCTCTTACATCCATCTCTTTGAACGTTCTAGGCCACTCTTTTGTGTTATGATTCTACCTTGGTGTTCGCTCTAATGATTTCACATTCCTACATCGGGCATTCTAAACATGTAAAGCTATGTCACAATTTGTGGCAACACTTTCATCCTGTGAACACCCATATATCTGGCAACATATACCAGTGAGATGTATTGTAGACAACATGGGAAATTACTACCAATTAAGTATTGTACACAGAAGCACAGGATATTAACAGCAATCATAAAGTATGTAATGATTTGACTGACAATGCTAGAAGTGATCTGAAGGAGCTGCTACTACTGCCGTGCCAGTAGCTCACTGGCAAACTGCCTGGTTGTCACTCACTGAACCAGAATCAGTTCCATCATCTAGACAATATTCTTTTATGACCACAATGTGATAGGTGCCAAACAGCCTTTCTGTGGGAGCTTTTCTTGTGTCGATGAATACAATACCAGTGCACATTATTTGTAGTCTTTAAGAGAACTACTGTAGCACAAGCTAAAAAATTCACATGATTTTAAAATAAATCGAACCAATTTATTTTAAGGACATTAGTTTTATAGGAGTGATAGAATATTATGTTGAGGAAAAAGTGATTTTAGATCAGTCAGGCATCCAGCAAAATTTTATCTTTTACAAAGCTTGTATTTCAAATGTTGGAGAGAGTAACTAATTCTTTGGCACAAATGAAAATGGCAGTGATACACTTTTTTTCAATTTGTGCACTGAAATGTAAGAACGAAGCTCAACTGCAACCCTTCTGCCCTTTCATTTGGGAACACTAAAAATTCATTATCATCTCAATTTCGAAAATAATCAGCTCCAAATAATGTGCCAAAGAGAACGTTTTGAACGTATGCATTAAAAAATGCACTAAAGCAGCCCAAACGCAAAAACTGAAGAAGCAGAAAAAAATAATTGAGATGAAATCCAGTAAGAGAATAAATGTTTAACAATGGCCCAATGAATTTTGATCTCTAAATAAAATTACAAATATGCTGAGAAAAATTAGTTCAGCTATTTAATGTAAGTCCTTTAAATTCTGTAAGACAATATTTCTTAAAATCTGGTTCGATGTGTATAATGCACAATCCTCCAACTGACAGGAAAAGCATACAATAGGGTTTTCAAAGGTAGAGTATGATTCGTTTCCCCGTAATTTACAAGGAAAATAGAACTCGACAATGTTGCTGGTCTGCAGGTATGAAACTGCAGATGTGCTACTCTTTGTCTTATTCCAATTAGAATTTAATTTGAGTAAATGACGGTTTACATCCTGATCTGACATTGTTTTTAATTTACCCAAAAGATACTATGATTACTGTAAATGAATTTGGATATAGATGAAAGATACCAATTATGAGAGAGTTCGCTAATGTGAGAAAGCTACATTGTGACTAAAGTATGTCCTCAGCTCTGCTGGGAGGTATTACAACTTCGTTCTCACAGTACAGAAGGCGAAGAGCAATGACAATAAGACCATTTACATAGATGGATATTGTCGAGAATCTTTGATTTTAAAAGTGTTTGATTCCAAGTTTTTAGAATGTGTGTGCTTATAGGGCTTTAATATCTGCAGTTGAGTAGCTGTTGCAACAGTATTCATAAGATTGTTTTTCACAAAGTTCTCCTTCATTGTCGTAATGAAATGTTGTTTTAACGAAGTAGGACAACTATGAGGCTAGGTTTCTTAACGTCAGATGACTTATTCCTAATATCTGATACCATGATTATACTCAAGAGTAAGGCATATTAGAACACAAAACCTCGTATTAGGGTAACTATATCTTGTCACACTAGTAGCTGATTAAGATATTTTTACTATGTGGTTTGACAATTTTGTGTAACTTTGTGAAGCCACATGCTGATGATTCTGCTGTGATAATACTTTATGGGGAACATATCACATTTGTGTCATAGACAAAGGAATAGAAAAACATATCCACACCATCTGTTTATTAGCCCATTCCACACATGAAGTACAGCCTCTTGTTTGTAATTCATGGGACCATTTAAAACCCATTATCCGCAAGAAGCAAAACCTGGTGGGCACACAACTCACAAGGGAATGGTCCAATACGACCTGTCGAAACCTACCTCGAAATTCTTTATTCAAGAATAATACACCAAAAGGAATTCACTGTCAAAATTATAGCTGCTAATGTGCACTGCAAGTATTTTTTACTCAATGTTAAAGTTACTCATTTTTGCCACACGATGAACCGCTTATAACAGCGGCTTTTACAGCCCTTCCTGCCTAGCGCACAAATAGGCGGACACACCAATGACAAGAGAACACAGCGCCGCACAGCGTGACGTCCAAAAGTGCACATATGGGTATTTTGAGCACTTCAACAATATGACAAAAGTCTAAAATCGTTAACATTTTGAGTAATTTAGTATTCATATCGACAGCTAAACTGTTGCAAATGCAATTCTTACACAAGTGACTAGCAGATGAAAGATAATCAAGGCAGTGCATGATTTTACATTACAGACGTCATCCATCAATAATCAATAGACACTTTAATTTGTTGACATGAAGTATTTTGTAATAATCCCTGTAGCACAGTTTTTATGGTAGCTTTTTAATAGTGTATACTTCACTACAAATGGAACTGATGTAAGAAAATGAAACGCCTACAGCCGTCCTTATGATCTTATTTATTGTGTAGTTACCAGTTTCGATGCTTCTATGCGCCATCTTCAGGCCTTAGTTGATGTTGAAGGGGTTATCACGACCCATATATAAACTACATCACTGGCCAAAATAACTTGTTTATGCATATATCTGTAACTATGGTGTCAGCACTCCAACCATCATCTGCAGTTACCGATGTTTGTGCAACCCAGTTACGTTGGACACTGATTCAGTGTATATATGATCGTGACAAGTCCTTGGGCACCAACTACGGCCTGAAGATGGCGCACTGAAGTGCCGAAACTGGTAGCTACACAATAAATAAGATCATAAGGACCGCTGCAGGCCTTTCATTTTCTCACAGTAGTGAACGGCCGTGGTCCCCAAGACCTCTAGTCAAAGGGATGGACATAAAAAAAGGGCACTGTTCTTTGCTTATTCCAAGTAGTCGTCACTAAAATAAGAAGTGTCTATTACATGACGACATTTTCCTAACGCCAGCCGCACTTGATAAAATAAAAATGAATGCGCTCAAGCACTTCACAGTAGTTACTAGTTTTATATAAACTGAATTCAGATGGAGTAGGTAGTGTGGTGGCCGTTGTTCTGCATTTGGAGCTCTGTAGCAGGCATAACTGATCAAATTCGTAAGACATGCGGATGCAAACTGACAGTGCACAAATGGCTAAAGCTTAACAATGCTGTTCTGCTGATGTGGTGGCCGTTGTTCTGCACATTGTGCTGTGTAGCTGGCATAAGTGATCAAATTCGTAAGACATGCTGATGCAAACTGACAGAGCACAAATAGCAGCAGTTTAACACTTCTCCGCTGGTAAACATGAAATGATAAACAGAAATCGGAAATTACATTGTCCGACAGCTTTCTGAAAAATACTTTCCCGTGACATTTTTTTTTATTTTTTATTTATTTTTTTTAATCGGGAGACCGAATCGCATCCATAAGGAATCCGAATTACATAAAATCTTTATATCGTCCATCCAAAGTCAGAGGTGTTGGTATGTCCTTCCCAAGAAACCAAGAAAAGAAGACGTTTCGGATGTGACACTGAAAATTATCCTCTCCCATTCTGACAGATTTCGCTATGTCAATTACAATATTTATGCAATTAAACAGTCCACATTTAAATTGTATCATAATTTTATCGTGATTTGCCTTGAGGTTCCTCAAGACAGATGTAGAGCTACCGAAACAGTAACCCACTGATACTTGTCACTGGCATTGTTGTATACGAATGTGTCACAGCATTCATTGACTTGCGGTGGCCGAGTGGTTCTAGGCTCTTCACTCCGGAACCGCTGGACTGCTACGGTCGCAGGTTCGAATCTTGCCTCGGGCATGGATGTGTGATGTCCTTAGGTTAGTTAGGTTTAAGTAGTTCTAAGTTCTAGGGGACTGATGACCTAAGATGTTAAGTCCCATAGTGCTCAGACCCATTTGAACCATTTTTGACACTCCGTCTTTTTTTTCGCTCGAATTGGAGAAAGCATTGTTGGTATGCAGTTCTTGCACGAAACCTGAATGATTGACTCCATACATAGCATTTTACAGTGTAACAAGAAGCTGCGTCAACACATCAGCCATGAATTTTTCCACAGTGTTACCTAATAGTAATATCTCCTCTACACCTTTACTTGAGATAAACTCCGTAATTTCCTTTTTCTGTATAGGTTCCTGAAGCTGTTTAACTAGATCGACGAACCCTGGAAATAGGTAATGTTCATCTCACTCGCAATTCAGTGGGCCCATTCTCGTAGATCTCCCTCTCCCTCGGTAATGGTGCACTGACTATCGCGCGCAGTTCTAAATCTTTCGAGTAGTTTTTCTTTCACTTTTTTGCGAGTTTCATTTTGGTGCATGTTTTGTACTGCGTATAAATCATTCTTCCATGTATTTAACGCACGTTCAAATTTTACGAAACGAAACCAGCTGTGCAAAGAGCTTAACTTTTAAGCATTGATATTGACGGCCTTTTCTTTGTCAATGAAAGCTATTACTCTTCATGTTTTCTTTAGCCTAGAAAGGTACTGTATTTTTACTCTGGACTTTCAGTACCACAACAATCATCGCTGAACCACAGTTACAGAATTGTCAGAATTATTTGCTGTTTCTTCTAATATTTCCACAATTTCTAATGAAATGTCGACGTCATTCAAATGAATGTCCAAGAAATTAACTAATAAATAATACGTATGTAAGTTTTCAACAGAATACAGTGATTTTGACTGCATATCACGTTCTTTATATATGTCTTTGCGATATTGAAACCATTAATTGGATTCACATTACTATGAACTCTGAAATCTATACAAGGATTCATGCTACCAGCAAGCATATAAGATGAAATTACAAAGAAATAATTCAGTTTTATATCCGTTGTTATTTTACAGATACTACAGAGGCAACTCGTAATTTTTATAGGTATTAAATGTCTTCCAAATGCGAGGAATTAGTAACTGTGAACAACTGTGTCAGAGAAAACTATCAACGGAACCTGAAATTCGCTTCACAAATTACGATCACGTTGTGCCGTGTTTACCGATGTGCCGTCTACCAAAGCTGTTGTGTTGTGCATGTGCTGTCTGCTACAATTACGGTAGTACTGTACATTTGTCCAACCACCCGACAAGCCACGAATTTGGCACTTTCCAACTTTTTAAAAAGTACTTGCAGTGCCTCTTAGCAGCTATAATTCTGAAACTGTGTTTATGTTGGTGTAATCTTCATGTACAAAAAATGTCAGAGCAGTTTTGACATGACGGATAGGACTGGTCCCTTGTCAGCTCAAGTGATAACCACATTTTTGTTTACAAGGTTGCTCGTAGCGCCCTGCCTGAGAGCAGTGACAATGGAAAATGCTACAAACGGCCTCTGGAAAACGGGACGCATCCCGTGTAACAGGAACATACTTAGATACAATGTCTTTGCAGTACAGCTGGACTTCAAGATACAAACAAAGATTACATGCGAATCCAAACGATATCCTGCGACCTCACAAAATAAGCAAGCCAACATCAGCAGCCAAGTTCAGTAATGTTGGGAACCGACTGGTTTGGTGAGTTGGCAATTACGAGCCACCCGTGCACCATTTTATGCTCATTTGTATAGTTTATACACTAATGGCCTTTAAAATTGCTACATCACGAAGATGACGTGCTACAGACGCGAAATTTAACCGACAGGAAGATGATGCTGTGATATGCTAATGAGTAGCTTTTCAGAACATTCACACAAGGTTGACGCCGGTGGCGACACCTATAACGTGCTGACATGAGGAACGTTTCCAGCCGATTTCTCATACACAAACAGCAGTTGACCAGCGTTGCCTGGTGAAACGTTGTTGTGATGTCTCGTGTAAGAAGGGGAAATGCGTACCATCAAGTTTCCGACTTTGATAAAGGTCAAATTGTAGCCTATCGCGATTGCGGTTTATCGTATCGCGACATTGCTGTTCGCGATGGTCGAGATCCAATGACTGTTAGCAGAATATGGAATCGTTGGGTTCAGGAGGGTAATACGGAACGCCGTGCTGGATCCAAACGGCCTCGTATCACTAGCAGTCGAGATGACAGGCATCTTATCCGCATGGCCGCAACGGATCGTGCAGCCACGTCTCGATCCCTGAGTCAACAGATGGGGACGTTTGCAAGACAACAACCATATGCATGAACAGTTCGACGACGTTTGCAGCAGCATGGACTATCAGCTCGGAGACCATGGCTGCGGTTACCCTTGACGCTGCATCACAGACAGGAGCGCCTGTGATGGTATACCCAACGACGAACCTGGGTGCGCGAATGGCAAAACGTCATTTTTTCGGATGAATCCAGGTGCTGTTTACAGCATCATGATGGTCGCATCCGTGTTTGGCGACATCGCGGTGGACGCACATTGGAAGCGTGTATTCGTCATCGCCATACTGGCGTATCACCCGGCGTGATGGTATGGGGTGCCATTGGTTACACGTCTCGGTCACCTCTTGTTCGCATTGACGGCACTTTGAACAGTGGACGTTACATTTCAAATGTGTTACGACCCGTAGCTCTACCCTTCATTCTATCCCTGCGAAACCCTACATTTCAGCAGGATAATGCACGACCGCATGTTGCAGGTCCTGTACGGGCCTTTCTGGATACAGAAAATGTTCAACTGATGCCCTGGCCAGCACATTACCCAGATCTCTCACCAACTGAAAACGTCTGGTCAGTGGTGACCGAGCAACTGGCTCGTCACAATACGCCAGTCACTACTCTTGATGAACTGTGGTGTCGTGTTGAAGCTACATGGGCAGCTGTACCTGTCCACGCCATCCAAGCTCTGTTTTATTCAATGCCCAGGCGTATCAAGGCCGTTATTACGGCCAGAGGTGGCTGTTCTGGGTATTGATTTCTCGGGATCTATGCACCCAAATTGCGTGGAAAGGTAATCACATGTCAGTTCTAGTATAATATATTTGTCCAATGAATACCTGTTTATCATCTGCATTTCTTCTTGGTGTAGCAATTTTAATGGCCAGTAGGGTAATTCGAAACATGCAATCTAAATTTCTAGTCACGAAGTCCAGCTACCGCTTTTGTGTAATGCAAAACATTCCGTTGCATTATACATTACATCATAACGATGCGCCTTTATCAAGCTTTTCAGATATACGACTCTGCAGCTGACTGCAAGAAAAAATCATAATAGTGGGTAACACAGGCGCTATGCCAAGTAGGAGGTTTGATATTAATGAACGTTGATATTTCCATGACACATACTTCTTTATTGTACTCCTACTGTAGTCACTAAGATAAATCAAATTTCAATAATTTTCTTTCAAATTAACTATTCCTTTCGAGAGAACATTACACATGGGTTTACTCCAAAAAATAAACGAAATCCGTGCTGCTGTAACCGAATCGCCAACGCTCAGTGCCTTTAGCATTGACAATAAGAAAATGAATTGTGGTTAAAGTAAAATGATCAGAAAGAATGAAATCGAATCGCAGTAGTTAGCAAAATTTGGAAAAAAATGTTATGAATTCAGTTAATGAGTAAAGAAAATTAACAGTCCCTAGCTCAGTACATGAGCAAAATTACTGATTCTGTAATTACTTACTTGTATTACTGGTAAACACATAAGAATACTTGGAATGTTATCAGGCGAAAATAGCACACAATTGTTAAATATCACGTTAGCACAGCTTCAAATGGGTATCTCATAATGGTGAAATACTTTCCAGCATGGAATCAATTTACTAATGAACATAGAACGGAAAAATTTTATTACCTGTGGAACGTTACGTAAAATGCAAAACTCGTGATGTTAACTCCCTGTAATGCTACTGTCGTTACTTTTGCGCAAAAGGCATGTATATTTATTCATTGACAAATGCTCTCAATTAAACTGGAAAACGACATGATGATAACAGCCGTGTTCACTAACCACTTTCGTATAATTCAAATTTACGTAATCTACAAATCAAATTTTCAACTGCAAAAGTATGTCAAAATTCGAACAATGCTTTTACTGACTTGCTGCTCTCAAATAACAGCATCTTTCGCTATTATTCACTAACAGTAACCGAAAATCACTTTGTACAGTTACTACCATTATTTGCTCAAGACTTAAATGCTTTTGACTGATTACAGTTGCGTAAAATAAAAACTTATTTATCATTGAAAAATTCGCAAAAGTACCTTTTGCTGAAGTTTACTTTGTTAAGTACTGCTTTTGAGATTACTGTTCAAATTACTAGGCGTAAATACTTTGGTTAATTACTATGTTGCAAACCACTAAGACTTTAAGTACTGTTACCCTTTCAGCATAGCAGAATGTTACTTAGTGCTAAGTTATTTTATCTGACCTAATTCTTTTAGAGAGAAACATTGCAATTGCTTCTCATTTATTAGGACTTTCTCAGGTTAATAATAATGGGTGGGATGGAACTTTGTCTTAGGTAGAACTGACAATAGACACTTTGAAATATCTGTCTGATATTCAGTCACAAAATGAGCTACACACGCCTGATACAATAATTACTTAGATCTCCATGTTGAGTCGCCGTCAATGCATGTTAAGGCGTTGTTCGTTGCCAGTATGTGGCACAGGCTCCTCTTCTTGCAGTTCCAGTAATTAAAATTGGTTCCACAATACTCTTCATGTTAGCTACTACGAGTATCCATTTGCAGTGATTGTCCCGTGCCCACATGATGGCTTATACTGGACCTGGCCACACCAAACATCCGCCGAGGCATTACATATTTTAGCACTTAGCCTTACTACCACGTCGTAACACATACGTCGTATCACTATTCTCTCCACCGTTCCCCGTACGCGACTCGACTCGACTTGAGTGTTGACATGTCAACACCGCTTTACACTGTACTGCCGGCGAGTTCGCACGCCCAGCGATAATGTGATAGCAGCTTCGACAGCAATGCATAACCCCGACTACGCCAGAGCGTCTAAATACGACTAGTTTACATTTAACATTCATTTTATTGTACAATAGAAAAACAGCATAACATTTCACAAGAAAGGTATTAACACAACACATCGTAACAGCAAAACTGAAAAGAAACAATTAGTAATCCACAGGGTTAATATGTAACAACACGAAACATAATTACTTTGGGGAAAACCCAGACCCTCAAACGCTGCCATACAGCTACAACGTAACGACTCATCTCTATTCTTATTTGCACATTCGAGGCTGAAACATCTCAGCGTTTCCAACAGATAAAAGTAAGTGTTACAATGTATATACAAAACAATATGCAGTAATTATACTCAACTACAGAAAATCAAAACGATCTATAAGTAAAATCGTTACAATTTCCGGTGCGTGTTGCGTTCCCAGTGCTGCGAGCTGTACACAACTGAAGCTTTACGAGCTTATCAAGACATACGAACAGGCATGATTGTCGACTGTATCTTCACTTAAAGTGTTCAGTAACGTCAAAAAAAAAGATCTCTCTTCAGATATCTTCAGTTCGAAGCTGATCCTGTGTTGGGTAGTTCTAGCCTGACCTCGGTATCTGCATTTGTGGACTGCAATTTTAGAATTTTCTTCCTCAGTCTCATCTACACAGTGTAACGCACTGCAACTACCAGTGTTCTATCTCATCTTTGTTCCTTATCGTGTCTGGCGTTCCACATCTACGTTATAGTTGTGGGCCTCAGTCCGAAGATTTGTTTGATGTAGCTCTTAAGGATAATTTTCTTGTGCAAGACACTTCGCCTCTGCAGAATGACTCCAACTCCCTCCACAAATTTATTTTCCCCCAGTTCTGTTTAGTATTTCTTCGTTAGCTGTTCGACTTTCTCGTGTAATCTTGAGAATGCTTCCGGAGCGTCAAAAAAAAAAAAAAGATCTCTCTTCAGATATCTTCAGTTCGAAGCTGATCCTGTGTTGGGTAGTCCTAGGCTGACCTCGGTATCTGCATTTGTGGACTGCAATTTTAGAATTTTCTTTCTCAGTCTCATCTACACAGTGTAACGCACTGCAACTACCAGTGTTCTATCTCATCTTTGTTCCTTATCGTGTCTGGCGTTCCACATATTCGTTATAGTTGTGGGCCTCAGTCCGAAGATTGGTTTGATGTAGCTCTTAAGGATAATTTTCTTGTGCAAGCCACTTCGCCTCTGCAGAATGACTCCAACTCCCTCCACAAATTTATTTTCCCCCAGTTCTGTTTAGTATTTCTTCGTTAGCTGTTCGACTTTCTCGTGTAATCTTGAGAATGCTTCCGGAGCGTAATATTTCAACAGCTTCTATCGTCTTTACTTATGAGCTGTTTGCCACTTAATGTGTGAATTCCTTACAAGGGTACACTCCCGAAAAATACCTTAATACAAACCTTCTCAACACATTTACATTCGACGTTTACCTTTTTTTTTGGAAATGTTTTCTTGCTGCTGGTAATTTATTTCAGCAATGTTCACTTCTTTGGCGTCCGATTATTTCTAGTGTCTCATTTTCTATTCTAATTCCCTCAACATCACATTATTTGATTCGACTACATTACGTTACGTAATATCTTATCAAGACACCGTTGATACTGTTCGATTCAAATATTTTGCTGTCTATGGTACAATTACAATGTCACTGGCACTCTTCAAAGTTTTTATGTTTGTCCATGTTATCCGAGAAGCAATGAGATTTTTCCTGAGAAGCTGTAAGCACATGCCTCTGAGATGGCGCCACACATGTAGAAGAGTCTGCGGTGTCAAGTCCTGCATCTGAAACAAAGACACAAAGTAAAACAAGGTGAGAACAGCAGTGAAGAAAGTGTTACCAATTCTAGTAAATGGAACATTGCATCACGTTCCGTAACGGTCAGAATGTAGCTTTTACACATCTTAAAGTACATTCTAGTGCCGACTAATGTTTTGCTTAGTTCTATAACTATAAAATATTTGACTGATATTATTAAAACTAAAGAGGTAAACACGCAATATATATTTTTTTTACTTATTTTCCTCTCTGCAAATTAAAATAAAGCATTTTAGCTAAGCGAACAACAGAGAGTCACAATAGTTAATTGGAAGTAGGATTGGAAATCTTTGACAGTTGTGCAAGCATGATGCAACTTTGAGCATAGCACTCATGTAACACCAAAACTTTCAGGGGCTGACGTCATTACACTTAGCAACTTACTGTGTCACTAGTGCACAAGGATCAGAAATACTAGCAATTTTGTGAACAGACGATAATGATGATACTGGTATCAACATTCACAAGGGGTCTACAGAAGCTGCTTCATCAAGTGGGCCCTTAGTACCTTCGGAAATCGTACCGGCAGACTGTTTCTGCAGTACAGCATTTCTTGAAATGTTTTTGGAATGGCATAGTGAGAGGGTAGAAGTGTTTCAGAAAATGTTTCTATCATATGAGGCCATGATCCGCATTGGCGCTTTTGTAAAAGGATCGTTACTATTATTTGTAGTGAATAAATAAATTCCCAGATTTGTGTTGAAACATGAAAAAGTCCCAGAGTAATAACGTTATGCGATATCAAGGAACTTTTTATAAAAAAACAAACAATGGGAATAGATATCTGCAAGTGCTATAAGAGCGTTTATGTGGGGCTAGTAACTTGTCAGCGAGACAGTAGAGCAAAACCTGCAACTATTAGCAGATGAGGACCGCAGGTTCCTGCGTCCCTGGAATGGCAGACGAGGACCACATGAATGAATCTCATGGATAAAACTAAATGCGGTATGATACCGAACCCACTTCGGTGTTTTTAAGCGCAAATGCCCTCCCGTCCTCACAACCACTTCGTAGTGTTGTGGCCTCTGCAGTATTACTTGAATCTAATGTTAGGAATTCTTATATTTGTAACTGCAGAGGAGAACTGACAGAAATGAAATTCTTCCTCAGTGTAATAACTAAGGATACAACATGAACCGATAATGACCCTTGAAAGAAGATGTTAAATATTCATGTGCACGTAAATCAACAACCTGGAATACCTTCCAACGTTGAGAGAATATGAAACTTCCTGGCAGATTAAAACTGTGTGCCGGACCGAGACTCGAACTCGGGACCTTTGTCTTTCGCGGGCAAGTGCTCTATCAGTTGATCTACCCAAGCACGACTCACACCCCGTCCTCACAGCTTTACTTCTGCTAGTATTTCGTCTCATACCTTCCAAGCTTCACAGAAGCTCTCCTGCGAACCTTGCAGAACTAGCACTCCCGGAAGAAAGGATATTGTGGAGCTACGTCTTAGCCACAGCCTGGGGGATGTTTCCGGAATGAGCTTTTCACTCTGCAGCGGAGCGCACACTCCGCTGCAGAGCGAAAATCTCATTCTTGAGAGAATATCGTCGAAAGTACGGAAATGATAAGACATTTAGAATTTCAGTTTTCTGTTGTGATCTTCGTTACCTGTAGACGTCAAGTGCTCTTTTGAATAACTGTTCATTTACCTTGGGGGGTATATAGAAAACTTACAGTAATTTGATATGTAACAGAACTTGGCTGGTGTTTGAGTATACAAAGGAAGCGTTCTGACGCACGCTATACTTGTGCTTGATAAAATTTCCTGTATTGTACTTAAATGAAACAGGGAAAAGACAGGAGAAAATCGCAATGAAAATTAAGGTTAGAGGTACACATTAGCAACTGTGCGGGTGGTAGACGGACCAAGAAAGTAGTGACGCTCCCACTGCTTGAAGGAAGGATATCCCTTCAGAATAATTCCAACTGTCGACATAATAAAGCAGCTTCTGTGGACTCCTTACAGATGTGTTGTTAATAGAATCTAGCGGAATCCAGAAGACAGGAAAACACCGTGACTGCAGCCTATTGCCGGCCGGGGTGGCCGAGCGGTTCTAGGCGCTACAGTCTGGAAGCGCGCGACCGCTGCGGCCGCAGGTTCGAATCCTGCCTTGGGCATGGATGTATGTGATGTCCTTAGGTTAGTTAGGTTTAACTAGTTCTAAGTTCTAGGGGACTGATGACCGCAGAAGTTAAGTCCCATAGTGCTCAGAGCCATTTGAACCATTTGCAGCCTATTGGAACATAAGTGGAAGACACACGAGAAGATGCACGGACACTGTGCATACGTAGACCTGAAGAACGTGACACATATAAAAGTCCAGAGCAAACCTTTATCCACCATTTCACGCCAAATGCTTTATAATGGTGGTGGTACTGGTGATGATTCGAAGCATGCATAATTCGCGAAGGCAGTAGTCTACAGAAAGTATTTATATGAAAAAAATGCAAGTCTCTGAAAACGCCATAAATGCAAGGTCCCAGAAGCTGATTAATGGGCTAAACACGGACAGAAGCAAATAAGTTCCCTTATGAAACTACTCTGAGGTCACTAAATTCATGGGGTACCTCCTAATACTGTATTGGGCTTCGTTTTGCCCAGTGTAGTGCAGAAAATCGATGTGGCATGAACTCAACAAGTCGCTGGCAGTCCCCTGTAGAAATATTGAGGCAATCTCCATCTATAGCCATCCATTTTTTTTAAATTTTTTTTTTACTGCCTTTGTCCCGCATTGTGTGCAGGGTCGGCAGGCTTAAGTACGGAATTGGCATGGTTAATTTTAAGGGGTGCCCGGACGTCTGCCGGCCGGAGTGGCCGAGCGGTTCTAGGCGCTACAGTCTGGAACCGCGCGACCGCTACGGTCGCAGGTTCGAATCCTGCCTCGGGCATGGATGTGTGTGATGTCCTTAGGTTAGTTGGGTTTAAGTAGTTCTAAGTTCTAGGGGACTGATGACCTCAGAACTTAAGTCCCATAGTGCTCAGAGCCATTTGAACCCGGACGCCCTTCCTGCCGCCACTCCATACCCACCAGGAGGGAATTAGTGTACCCCAGCTGTCAGCGGCTAGTGTAAATCGTGAAATTATGTGAATGTGTTTCAAATGTCTACAAGTCGTGTAACTGAGGCGAGACGCGGGGACCAGCCCGGTATTCACCTAGTAGGATGTGGAAAACCTCCTAAAAACCACATCCAGGCTGGCCGGCACACCGGCCGTCGTCGTTAATCCGCCGGGCGGATTCGATCCGGGGCCGCCGCGCCTACCCGAGTCCAGGAAGCAGCGCATTAGCACTCTCGGCTACCCTGGCGGGTTAAGTGACCTCTCGATTATGTTCTATAAATGCTCGAGGAGTTTCATGTCAGATGATCTGGGTGGCCCAATGACTCGAACTGTCCATAATGTTCTTCAAACCAGTCCAGAAAAGTTGTGGCCTGGTGATATCGTTGCTTGTGAACGTTAAGTCCATGATCACCTACGGTTTTCAGGTAGACGGATATAACCATTTCCGGTCAATGATCGGTTCAGTTGAACCATGTAAGCACAACCCACACCATTATGGGACCACCACCAGTTTGCACAGTGCCTTGTTGATAACTTGGACCCATGGCTTAGTGGGGTCTGCACAACACTCGAATCCTACTATCAGCTCCTACCAACGGAAATTGGGACTCATCGCACCACGCCACAGTTTTCCAGTCGTCTGGTCATGAGCCGTGGCGAGGCGTTGCAGGTGATATCGTGTTTCTACCAAAGACGCTCACGTCGGTCGTCTGCTGCCATAACCCAATAACGTCGAATTTCGCCGCACTGCCCTAATGGATATCTTCGTGGGACGTCCCATATTGAGTCCTGCGGTTACTTTGTTTGTCTGTTAGCACTGACAACTCTACGCAAACGCAGCTGCTCTCGGTCGTTAAGTGAAGGCCGTCGGTCACTGTGTTTTCCATGGTGAGAGGTAATGCCTAAAATTTGGTTTTCTCGGCACACTCTTGACGCTGTGGATCTCAGAATATTGATTTTCCTAATGATTTCCGACAGGGAAGCGCCATGCGTCTAGCCCCAAGTCCCACTCCGCGTTAAAAGTCTATCGTGCGACCATAATTACTTCGGAAACCTTTTCACTGTGTACAAAAAGCAGCTCCCTCAATGGAGTGTTCTTTCACACTACTGCCATCTGTTTATGGACATGTCGCTATCCCAGGACTTTTGCCACCTCAGTGTAATTGTAGGTTTACGGAGAAGAGACAAAAGGAGAATGACATCACTGACACATCAGACTCGAAAGTATCTGCAAGAGTAACCACCTGAGGGCAATGTGAAGAACGTTATTATGGTGTTACTTACAACGGAATTCGTGAATAGCTATTTTTTTCACAGAAAAAAGTCACCTATTTCGGTTCTTAGCTCGAAAACTGTAGGTTAACTTTTATAAAATCAACATAGTTTTGTGTGTCCTGTAAGTGTTATCGAGTCAACAGCCAATTGGCGGGTGGCGACCGTGGCAAATTCTGGCTCTGTGGACTCAGATTAGAGTACATGTTTCGAATTCATGGAAACATTTTTACTCGTGTAAATAAATTTATAAGTAGTTTCATTTATCTGATGAAGAATAAATCATTAATAGTAAAAATTTCACATTTTTATTTCTTTGATATTTAATATTTACTTCAACTATTACACACTTTATTGGTGTTCAGAGCATTCTTACTACAATTAGAAGGATATTTTTGCAAAGGTGAAAAGCAGAATCGTGAAGCATTACACATACATGTAAAAATTTCGGCACGACCTCAAAACATATCGCCAATTAGATTTCTTGGCACCATTAAAAAAAAAAGTAAGCGCAGAATACCAACATTATTACTGTTGGCAATTCATACAACTTATGAATGCATCTAAAAAAACGTAGAAAGAGACGGAATGAAGGAGAAGAAAGAACATTGTATTACACAGGAAAGAACTATTTAATGACAAACAAAAAAGAAGCTAATTCACTATTTGAATAAAACAGAAGAATTTGTTTCAATACTGCCCTTCCACATCGAAGAATATTTTTGATAGAAATTCACTTTTTCAAAGAAATAATCAACATTCATTGTTATATTGGTATTAATTTCGTGTCAAATGAGTTGTAAATGTAATCAAAATTCAGATTTTCATTTCATTAGCAATTAATACTTTTTTCAGTACTTCTGTACTACAATAACTGTAATAAACATAATCTACACACTAGCTTAACTTCTACCTAACACGTTCTGAATGTATCAAAAATTCAACGAAAACTTGTCCCAAAAACGGAAGAAATATGACATGCAATAACTGGATGATACTATCTGCGTTGTAAATTCTTCCACATCAAACAAATAAAATTATTGGATTATTTAAAAATAATTATTTTTGTAGAAAAATCTTTCCTATGGATCGGGAAAAAATGAATCAATTAACCTGGAATGTGACGCCTTTATGAGTCTAACAAAGGATCAGCTCGCCAATATATTTGTTCTTGGCATTAGAACTTACGGACAAATCTTGTATGTCGTTTTTCTCAAAAACCGGGGAGTGTCGAAGTGAAAGCCTAAATAATTGTCTCTCTCTCTCTCTCTCTCTCCCTCTCTCTCTCTCTCACTCACTCACTCTCACTCTCCCTCCCTCTCTCTATCTCTTTCGCAAATGATGTACACTTGTCTGAAATTTTATTAAGCTATAAGACGTGTAATTAACGGCTTGGGTAGCTCAGTTGGTAGAGCACTTGCCCGCGAAAGGCAGAGGTCGCGAGTTCGAGTCTCGGTCGGGCACACAGTTTTAATCTGCCAGGAAGTTTCATATCAGCGCACATTCCGCTGCAGAGTGAAAATCTCATTCTGGAAACATCCCCCAGGCTGTGGCTAAGCCATGTCTCCGCAATATCCTTTTTTTTCAGGAGTGCTAGTTCTGCAAGGTTCGCAGGAGAGCTTCTGTAAAGTTTGGAAGGTAGGAGACGAGGTACTGGCAGAAGTAAGGCTGTGAGGACGGGGCGTGAGTCGTGCTTGGGTAGCTCAGTTGGTAGAGCACTTGCCCGCGAAAGGCAAAGGTCCCGAGTTCGAGTCTCGGTCCGGCACACAGTTTTAATCTGCCAGGAAGTTTCAATTAACGGCTTGTCCTTGTATGAGAAGCAATGAAAACTATTTGATGGGAGCGAAACAAGACACAGGAGCTCTCCCGTCTCGAATTCCGTTGTTCGCAAGTGCTCGTCTTGCGTTATGATGTATATGTTACGTAAGTTAGTAAATGTTCTTAGGCTGAGTATTAGGGTTATTAAACCGTCAGCATTCGTGACTGAATGGTTCTAGGCACTATGAGAGGGAAACACATAGAGGAGCTTCTAAAAATACTCTCTCGTTTCACTATTACTGAGTTGGAAAACTGTAGCTGTATATTGTGACACGTCAGTGAGTAGTATAACCAAGTAATGCAACCTGCGTTCCCCAAGCATTATCTCTGAAACATCGAATGTACTGAGAGACGAATTACTGGCGTAACAAGACAAGAGAAGGAAATCATCCATGACGTTGTTCAAAGATGTGATTCAGGGAAAGAAGGGAGACAATAAATCAGCTTTCAGATGGAGATTTCAACCCACCTCTTCCCAAACACACAACCTGTGTGTCTTAAGCAGTACTCAGTCTTGCCAAAGCCACAGGAAAAATTGCATAAGGGATCACCACACCTCGTCGGCTTCAAAGGTTCCGCGTGAACAAGTTATGGATTTACAACTGCTGGGAATGGTTGACCATTGCGAATTCTGTATTTTGTAAAATAGCAGCTAATATGGGACGTAATGCTGTTCAATGAAAGGTGCATCACAGAACACCGAGAGAACACTGAACTTGATGTCAGTAAGGCATGGCACACAACTCACCAGTATGTCAACAACGAGCTCGAAGAGGTACTCTTGGTTCAGTGCATTCCTCCACATGGTGGTCGTTCACATGTTGCAAAGTATAATCACAACCTGTTCTTTGCATGACTTGTTCTCGCTTCATGACCTGCGTGTTAAACAGACATGCCACCTCGAAAACATGTCTGGGATTTTGCCTATCGGTGACAAGCTCGCAAGCTCCGCTAGTAGACTGTACAGGAATTATCCGACGGAAATCGGCAGGTCTGATGTACATGCACAGTTTCAGAAAAATTGGTTGATTGATTCAGGAGAAAGAGTTTCACAAACTGAGCAAGTCAGTCGAGCAAGTCAAGTCACTGCGAGTAGTTATTCGGCTTGGCATTGACAGAATCGTTGATGTCCTCCTTAAGGATATCATGCCAAATTCTGTCCAACTGGCACTTTAGATGATCAAAATCCCGAGTTGGTTGTATGGCCCTGTGCATAATGCTCCAAATGTTCTCAGTTGGGGAGACATCCGGCGACCCTGCTGGCCGAAGTAGGATATGGCAAGCAATAAAAACTCTCGCCGTGTGCGGACGGGCATTATCTTGTTGAAATGTAAGCACAGGATTGCATGCCATGAAGGGCAACAAAACGGGGCGTAGAACATCGTCGCCATACCGCTGTGCCTGAGGATGTCGCGAGTGGCAACCAAAGGCTTTCTGCTATGTAATAAAATGGTACCCCAGACCATCACTCCCGGCTGTCGGGCCGTGTGGAGGGTGACAACGAGGTTGGTATCCCGCCACCAACTGGCGCGGCACATGATATGTCTTCGGCCTGAATCCCATTGACTGGAGCAGAATCTTCTTCCGTGATGCGTCCGGCTTCCAACTGAGCCCGATGACATCGACGACGTGTCTGGACATGTCATGGAGAGCAGCAGAGTGTGAACTTGACTGTTGCCTGCCATGCGGCCCGACAACGAGGACTGACGGTCTGGAGTGTCCTTTATTCTCATAGCAGGACCCCTTTGATTGTCATCCTTGGACCTTTCACAGCACAGCGTTACGTTTACAATATTCTACGCTTCGTTTAGTTGCCCAACATGGCAAGCCATCTTCGGCTTACATTACAGCAAGAAAGTTAATGCCCGCCTGCACACGGGGAGAGTTTCTGCTGCTAAATTTCGTGCTTGCAAATCCTTCCTTGGCCAGCAAGATCTCCAGATCTTTGCCCAACTGAGAACGTTAGGAGCGACACGGGCAGGGCCCTCTAACCATCTTGGGATTTGGACGATTGGATAGAATTTGCCATGATACCTCCTCTTAGGAGGACATCCAGCAGCCGGACGAAGTGGCCGTGCGGTTCTAGGAGCTACAGTCTGGAACCGAGCGACCACTACGGTCGCAGGTTCGAATCCTGCCTCGGTTATAGATGTGTGTGATGTCCTTAGGTTACTTAGGTTTAATTAGTTCTCAGTTCTAGGAGACTGATGACACCAGACGTTAAGTCGCATAGTGCTCAGAGCCATTTGAACCATTTGACATCCAGCAACTATATCAGTCAGTACCCAGCCGAATAACTAGTTGTCTAAGGGGCAGAGGTGGACCAACGCGTTACTGACCTGCACAATTTGTGAATCTCTTTCTCTTGAATAAATCATCCAGTTTTTCTGAAATTGTAATCATTTTTTTCTGTATAAGTACATCACATCTACTGATTTCAGTCCCACATGGACAGTTCCTTCGTCGTGTGTCTTTTTTGCTTTTTTTGTGTAAGAATGTAGTTAATGTCAGTATTTTTGTATTCTTAACTGTCAGCACCTGCCTTCTTTTGTACTGAATTATTACACTGATCAGCCATTACATTATGACCACCGACTTACTATCGATATAAACCCGGCCAGCCGAAAGCAGCGTCAACTAGCGAGGAATAACTGCTAGTCAGGCACAAGCACTGTTCCTGGAGGAGGGTGCTGTCCGTGTATAGAATGGAGAAGGCGCGCGACCTATCTGAGTTTTACCGAGGGCAGATTGTGATGTCCCAGAGGCTCGGCAAGACCATTTCGAAAACTGTACTACTTGTCGGGTGTTCGAGGAGTGCTGTGCTGAATGTCTTCAACAAGACTAAGTCAAGTTGAAACCACGTCCAGACGTCGCGGGGTTGGGCGACCACCCCTCATTATAGATGTCGGCAGACAGTTTACACATGGAAGACGGCGAACTGTGGCAGAACTAACATCAGAGGTTAATGTTGGGCAGAGTACGAGTGTGTCTGAACATACAGTGTACCGAACACTACTAGCGATGTGTCACAGCAGCCGACGACCCATGCATGTGCCAATGTTATCAGCACGGCATCGGCAAAAATACGACTGAAGTGGACACGTGACTGTTCGCACTAGACGTTGACGCAATGGCAGAGTATTATTTAGCCTGATCAACCCGATTACCTTCTTCATCATGTCAATGGGAGGGCTTGAATCCGTCGTCGTCCAGGAGAACTGCTCCTTGACACCTGTGGGTTGGAGAGTAGCTGGCGGTCGCTCCATTATGCCCCGTGGAGCAATCACGTGAGCATCCATGGGTCCAGAGGAGCTCGTGCTAGGCACCATGATGGGGAAAGAGTATCTTGCAATGGATGCCGATCACGTACATCCATTCGTGACGATCATGTTTTCTCATAGCAGTGGCATTTTTCAACATAACACTGCGCCATGTCACAAACCACGAGTGTGACGGAGTCGTTCGAGGAACTCAGTGGCAAGTTCCAGTTGATATGCTGGCCTCCCAATTCGCCATATCTAAACCTGATCGAACACATCTGGTATGTGACTGAAGATGGATTCAGAGCTGATCGCCCCTTCCCCGGAATTTAACGGAATTAGGTGACTTGTGTGTGTAGACGTGTGTGAACTCCCTCCAGCTACCTACCAAGGCCTCATTGCTTCCATGTCACGGCGCGTCACAGCTGTTATACGTGCTACAGGTGGACATACCAGCTGTTAGGCAGCTGGTCATAATGTTCTGGCAAATCAGAGCACATTGTCCTTGAAGTGTAAGGATACTTTCCTGGTCTCATGGTCTCATATATGTCGCACACCAGTTGGATAATTTTGTAATGGCTGATTCCCCTGAGGTTCTCAATAAATGTAACGGATTATCCTCTAGTCCCGAGACATTATTTCTATGGAGGTCTTCCTTTGTCACATTCTTCTCACAATATCACGTCTCCTATGTAATCTTCGTCTACTCCTTTTGCTCTTTCTATACTATTATCCTCGAGTCTCTTCCCCTTACACTGATCTTCCTCATATTCTTTCTAACTTTAAGCTTTACTTTTTTTGCTTAATACTGACTTGTAATATGTATTCTTGATATACATGCAACTGCATTTCTTTGCTCTCCCCCAATATCATTTTTAGACGTCTCTATTTCTTTGTCGCTGCTTTATTTGTTGCATCTTTATATCTTCTCCTTTTGTTCCTCCTACGAGACTTTATCTTCATACTTACTTGATCCTCCACTGCCCTCACTAATCTCTCAGAGATAACTGTGGTGTCACCGCTAGACACCACACTTGCTAGATGGTAGCTTAAATCGGCCGCGGTCCATTAGTACATGTCGGACCCGCGTGTCGCCACTGTGTGATCGCAGACCGAGCGCCACCACAAGGCAGGTCGCGAGATACGGGATAGCACTCGCCCCAGTTGTACGACGACTTTGCTAGCGACTACACTGACGAAGCCTTCCTCTCATTTGCCGAGAGACAGTTAGAATAGCCTTCAGCTAAGTCCATGACTACGACCTAGCCAGGCGCCATTAGCCTTACATAGTTTGATAGTTATCGTATGAAATGTCTCATCAAGAACGATGTATACGACAAGGACGATTAAAAGTGAAGTATTAAAACAGCTACGTACTTTTCTTGTTACCACTTATTACGTATCCTGTTTCAGACCTCTATCTAGCCTAAGTGAGATTACGCGTGCCTTTCGGCTACTTCAGTGTGGCGTAGCTGTCTTGTTACGCCACAACAATAACCATTCGCTTTCTATTGTGTTCCTTTTGCCTATTTCAGTCAGTCTCTGATGTTCTCTCCGAAACTGAAGAAAATCTGGTTCTTTCAATTTCTCCAGGTCCCATATCCTTAATTCCCATCTTTTTGTAATTTCGTCGGTTTTAATCTATAGTTCATAACTAACAAAATGATCGAAGTCCACATAATTACGTCGCTGGAAATTTTTCGTAGTTTAAAATTTGGTTTCGAAATTTCTGCCTTACCATTATATAAAGAATCTGAGGCCTTTCAATGTCCCCAGATCTCTTCCACGCAAACAAACATGTTTCATGACCCTTAGAACCAAGCGATAATAAGATCATGCTCTGTGCAAAATTCTACCAGGCGTTATCCTTTTCCATTATTTTGCCGCATTCCATGATCATCAACTCTTTTCAGTTCCCTTCCTTTTCCTACTATGAATTCAAGTTATACATTACAATCAAATTTTCGTCCTGCTTTATATCATATAGCCTTTCAATTTCTTCATCATTTGTGAAGCTAGTTGGCACGTAAACTAGTATTAATGTGGCGGGCGTTGGCTTCATGCCTGTCCTGGTTATGATAATGTATTCATCAGGCAGTTCATAGTAACCTACATATATTGAAATTTTCTTACTCATTATTATGCCTACTCGTGCATTACGCCCCCCCCCCCCCTCGACCCTTCCCCGTTTGATTTTGTGTCGATAACCCGTACTACCTTGACCACAAGTCATATTTTCCTGCCAGCACACTTACGTATTATCCCTACATCTAACCTCCCTTTTTAAATTCTCTCTCCTATCTATACGAGTAAGGGATCTAACATTCCATGTTCCGATGCACTGAATGCCAGTCTCGTTTTTCCTGATTAAATCCTCTGAGCAGTCCCTGCCCGGAGATCCAAATGGGGAACTACTTCACCTCCGGAAAATTTTACCCGAAAGATGCCATGATTATTAAGCCATAAAGGAAAAAATATAACAGCTCTTGTTTCATCTCGTTTTCATCTTCTCGCAGTACCAGCACAGCAAGGCCACGCTGGTTAATGTTACAAGGTGATATCAATCAGTCATGCAGAATGTTGACCCCGCAAGTCTTGAAAAGGTCGCTTCCCAACATCAGGAACCACCTATCTGTCTGGTCTCTTCACAGAAAGCTCTCCGTTGTGGTTGCATCTACGGGACGGCTACCTGTATCACTGAGGCATGCAAGCTACCCCATCGCAGGGGAGTGTCGTAGGACCATTGCTATTCACAATATATATATAAATGACCTTGTGGATAACATCGGAAGTTCAATGAGGCTTTATGCGGATAATGCTGTAGCATACCGAGAGGTTCTTACAATGGAAAACTGTACTGAAATGCAGGAGGATCTGCAACGAATTGACGAATGGTGCAGGGAATGGCAATTGAATCTTAATGTAGACAATTGTAATGTGCTGCGAATACATAGAAAGAAAGATCCTTTATCATTTAGCTACAATATAGCAGGTCAGCAACTGAAAGCAGTTAATTAAATTATCTGGGACTAGGCATTAGGAGTGATCTAAAATGAAATCACCATATAAAATTAATCGTCGGTAAACCAGATGCCAGACAGATTCGTTGGAAGAATCCTAAGGAAATGCAGTCCGAAAACAAAGGAAGTAGGTTACAGTACACCTCTTTGCTCACTGCTTGAATACTGCTCACCGGTGTGGGATCCGTACCAGATAGGATTGATAGAAGAGATAGAGAAGATCCTACGGAGAGCAGCGCGCTTCTTTACAGGATCATTTATTAATCGCGAAGGCGTTACGGAGATGATAGATAAACTCCAATGGAAGACTCTGTAAGAGAGACGCTCAGTAGCTCGGCACGGGCTTTTGTTGAAGTTTCGAGAACATACCTTCGCCGAGGAGTCAAGCAGTATATTGCTCCCTCATACGTTTATCTAGCGAAGAGACCAAGAGGATAACATCAGAGAGATTAGAGCCCACACAGAGGCATACCGACAATCTTTCTTTCCACGAACAATACGAGAATGGAATAGAAGGGAGAACCGATAGAGGTACTCAAGGCACCCTCCGCCACACACCATCAGGTGGCTTGCGGAGTATGGATGTAGATGTAGATGTAGAATCTTGTATGTGCAGTCACAATAATGAAGAAATCTGTCATCTATACGAAGTGAAGAAATAACACGTAGAAATGAAACTACGAAGACTCTCTGTATAGATATAGTTTTGACTGTTAACAATAGGATAAACCTTAATTGATAAGAATAAGGAACAGAATGTGTTGTTTGCGTAGTCCTGGGGACTACTTTCGACAAGATCGAGTGTGTATGTCAATTTGAAAGTGGCGTAGATACACCATGTCCTGACTCCACGTCACGTTTTATATCCCTTACCACAATTACTTGCTGAGAAAATTCGTTCAAAGGTCAGAGAAAGGTAAAAGTATGCGTGTACTACCTACAAATGGGCCACGCATTGTAGACAACTGAGGTGTTCAAACGAATATACGATCGCTAAAAACATCTCTAATAGTCGACATCTTAACTTCCTGATTACGGACATCTGATGCAGCTCCGCGACAGTATCTGCAGTTGGCTGCCTTCCCCTTGTACAGATCATACACAACCCTGAACGCCTTTTCACCACTACTCCATTATGCCGCACAGTCTACGACCTACAAGCCTCGCACGGTAGCTATAAGCAGGATACTGTTTCAAACTGCTTCCTATTACGTTTATTCCTATAAGGAAATATTCGCTTTTTCATAGCCGTAACACAGTGATACTGTCTATGTTTATGTTTGTCCTCGGCCCTCTATCTTTCGAGTCGGGCCATGATCGTTACCCCTCTGTTGGCCATGTAATGTAGAATATTTAGGGAAAAATATAAGAGTCAGGAATACAGAATTACACCCTCAGTCTCCACCGAACGTTTCGCTGTTTTTACATTTCACAACGGATTGAAACGTCACCTTACCGGTACTCGCAACTGGACATCTCATTTTTTGATGACAGCACATTTCTCACTGTTATCCGTAAAAGAAAGGATTTCAGTCCAGATTCAGGTAATACCTAGACTAAAGTTCCAGCTGAAGGGAATGTATAAAGTATGTTAGCAGCGTGTTACGTGGACAAAAAATAACTTAGTCATGGACACAAACCCATACGGCTATAAACATATCTTCTGATCTTCGTACGTTTGTTCGTGAGCCCTGTACAGCGATAGCCAAAACTGTACTGCGTGTACCACTATCTGAAGGGCGTGGCTTTCACAAACAGGGCACAGAAATCGGAGGAGTTGTGGTGGAAAGCAGACGCAGCGAATCAGGCTTGCCGCTGTCCTTGTAAACTCTGTGGCTACTGATCGAGCCTCAGCGTGAACGCTGTCGATAACCGCGTCGCTCCACTGCAGGAAACACACGGTCCTGCGGCCGCAGTGGAGTACATCGCCAGCCTCCAAACAATGCAGAAACGCCGTTACGTTGTCAGCGCGCTGTGAAACAGGTAGCCCGCGCTCAGGTGACGTATAAAGGAGTGTGTGCACGTGGACTGGGACTGGCGGTTTATGAGCGGGAATGGCCACAGAGATGGCGCGTAAAGATGAAAGCTATGTCGCTCTTGCTCTTTGCTTACAGCTTTTCTCTCTGCAAAACTGTTGTTACTAAGCAGTGGCAGTAAATCAAAATTTCAGTATCTTGATAAACATCCCATATAAGCAGAACATCCCTTTCATAAACGTTCCACATTTGTGGATAGACATCACCAATCGTATGTATGCACACAGAAGTTCAAATGTTCAAATGTGTGTGAAATCTTATGGGACTTAACTGCTAAGGTCATCAGTCCCTAAGCTTACACACTACTTAACCTAAACTACCCTAAGGACACACACAAACACCCATGCCCGAGGGAGGACCTCCGCCGGGACCAGCCTCACAGTCCATGAATGCAGCGCCCCAGACCGCTCGGCTAATCCCGCGCGGCCACACTGAAGTGCCGAATGAAATTTTGTACAAAGGCCGGGATTCAAACCCAGGCAGATGCGCTAACCACTATGTCACCCTGAAACAGGGCAGGAGACCCGGGTTCGAATCCCAGCTTCCTAGCTTTTTAGAAATTATCATTCGCCGTTGCAGTCTGCACATATACATCATAGATGTCTGAGACTTGAAAAGGTCTCTGGAGCCATATAGTTTCATTTAATCACCAAAGGTATTACTGCAGGAGCCCTTAATGATAAACTATATGTGGCATTTAATAACTCTTCAAAGTGATGACTGTTATCGTCAGTACTACAGTAGAATACCGCACAGAATTACGTTGTATTTGGATGACACCTCTTATCAGTCACGTAACCAATCATGAACCTCCTCAGGATACAGGTCCTCTTTTGGTTGCCGTCTGGTACATTTATGACTTGGCGAGCCACCAAAGAAATAAAATGTGAAGCGTTTGCTGCGAGGTAGGTCTTCCTGATGAACAGTGGGGCTTTTGTACTGATGGTGGGGAACTTCAAAAAAATAAGCAGGCTGTCATTCGCTCCTCTTTTGTTTGTTGTTCCTATTCCTGTAACTTTTAGTTTATAAGTTCGTGAACAACCTGCCGTTCTATTGACAGTTTGTTAGTGATAGCACGGTGCCATTAGACGCCAAACGACGGGCCTTTCGCTCACAGGTTGGATAGAAAATTCTGGGACAATCAGACAGGTATTAAGCTGGTGGAGCGTAAGCAGCTCTAGTGATGGAAATGGAAATGAGCGTTTGGCGTCATTGGCCGGGAGGCCCCTTACGAGGCAGGTCCGGCCGCCTCGGTGGAGGTCTTCAAATGGTTCAAATGGCTCTGAGCCCTATGGGACTTAACATCTGAGGTCATCAGTCCCCTAGAACTTAGAACTACTTAAACCTAACTAAGCTAAGGACATCACACACATCCATGCCCGAGGCAGGATTCGAACCTGCGACCGTAGCGGTCGCGTGGTTCCAGACTAGAACCGCTCGGCCACACCGGCCGGCCTTGGTGCAGGTCTTATTACATTCGACGCCACATTGAGCGACCTGCGCGCGGGATGGGATGAAATGATGATAAAGACAACACAACATCCAGTCCCTGAGCGGAGGAAATCCCCAACCCAGCCGGGAATCGAACCCGGGCCCGTAGGACGGCAATCCGTCACGATGACCACCACTCAGCTATCGGGGCGGACAGCTCTGGTGACGATCTACCATTTCAAGGTAAGACCACACTGAGCGTAACTGCACAACAGCAGAGCGGCGCGGCTCCACGCTACCAAATATTGTTTATACGATATGTATGAGACCCAGAAAATATTAGATACAGGCTCCCAGGTAGATGCTATTTTTCTTGACTTCCGGAAGGCGTTCGATACAGTTCCGCACTGTCGCCTGATAAACAAAGTAAGAGCCTACGGAATATCAGACCAGCTGTGTGGCTGGATTGAAGAGTTTTTAGCAAACAGAACACAGCATGTTGTTCTCAATGGAGAGACGTCTACAGACGTTAAAGTAACCTCTGGCGTGCCACAGGGGAGTGTTATGGGACCATTGCTTTTCACAATATATATAAATGACCTAGTAGATAGTGTCGGAAGTCCCTTGCGGCTTTTCGCGGGTGATGCTGTAGTATACAGAGAAGTTGCAGCATTAGAAAATTGTAGTGAAATGCAGGAAGATCTGCAGCGGATAGGCACTTGGTGCAGGGAGTGGCAACTGACCCTTAACATAGACAAATGTAATATATTGCGAATACATAGAAAGAATGATCCTTTATTGTGTGATTATATGATAGCGGAACAAACACTGGTAGCAGTTACTTCTGTAAAATATCTGGGAGTATGCGTGCGGAACGATTTGAAGTGGAATGATCATATAAAATTAATTGTTGGTAAAGCGGGTATCAGGTTGAGATTCATTGGGAGAGTCCTTAGAAAATGTAGTCCATCAACAAATGAGGTGGCTTACAAAACACTCGGTCGACCTATACTTGAGTATTGCTCATCAGTGTGGGATCCGTACCAGATCGGGTTGACGGAGGAGATAGAGAAGATCCAAAGAAGAGCGGCGCGTTTCGTCACAGGGTTATTTGGTAACCGTGATAGCGTTACGGAGATGTTTAGCAAACTCAAGTGGCAGACTCTGCAAGAGAGGCGCTCTGCATCGCGGTGTAGCTTGCTCGCCAGGTTTCGAGAGAGTGCGTTTCTGGATGAGGTATCGAATATATTGCCTCCCCCTACTTATACCTCCCGAGGAGATCACGAATGTAAAATTAGAGAGATTAGAGCGCGCACGGAGGCTTTCAGACAGTCGTTCTTCCCGCGAACCATACGCGACTGGAACAGGAAAGGGAGGTAATGACAGTGGCACGTAAAGTGCCCTCCGCCACACACCGCTGGGTGGCTTGCGGAGTATAAATGTAGATGTAGATGTAGATGGTGCAACACTGCAAGGCAGAGTTGACCAGCTGGCCAACTGTTACGAGCTGAGAGGCGTCGCCTACTAAAGTTGTCGCTAGTGCGGTACGCCTATTGCATGTGTCGCCACACTGCAATCCATTCAAATCGTAGCTCTTTCGAGGTGCGAAACGAAAGTTTGTTTACCAAAATGGTGTTAGACGAGAAAAAGTTACTAGTATGTAACAGGTGTCCGGGAAGTAAGGACGAATTTGAATTTTGCGCTATTTTGTCAGGTGACGGTTGGCAGCAGTGTTTTTTTTTTCATGTTTGTTATCTGCGATCCTTCTCATTAGTAGCCTGATAGCTTTTGTGTGGTGATATTGTTGTTTGATGTTTGTTTTTGCCATGGAGCAGATGACAACTGAGCAATGTATCCAAGTGATGAAAAGTTATTACAAAAGGAATGGAAGTCCAAAGACAACCGTTCGTAAATTGCGTATGGCACTCTGACGTAATGCTGATACAACCGAATCATCGGTTTGGAAGTTGATGCGGAAGTCTGAAACTACGGGTTCTGTTTCAGACGTTAAGAAAACAGGACGACCGCGTTCTGTTCGAACACAAGAAAGCACTGCTGTCGTGCGTGACAATGTGACCGTAAGCCACAGAAAATCGGTTCGCCGACGAGCTGAACAATTGAATTTATCACTAAGTTCACTGCATGAAACCCTTTCAAAAGATATGAAAGTGCATGCTTACAAGATTCAACCTACACAAGAGTTGAAACCTGCAGATCATGGAAAGAGACATCGATTTGTTCAGGAGGTTTTGGTTCGGCAAGTGAAGAACGATAACTTCACAAAAAGAATAATTTTCTCAGACACGGCGTACTTCCATCTGAGTGGGTACATCAGTAAACAGAACTGTAGAATTTGGGGTAACGAAAATACGGGAGTGACTGTGGAAGGTGAGAGGCGTACACAAAGCACGATTGTGTGCTGTGGGTTCAGCCGGCCGCTGTAACCGAGCGGTTCTAGACGCTTCAGTCCGGAACCGCGCTGGCGCTACGGTCGCAGGTTCGAATCCTGCCTAGGGCATGGATGTGTGTGATGTCCTTAGGTTAGTTAGGTTTAAGTAGTTCTAAGTCTAGGGGGACTGATGACCTCAGACGTTAAGTCCCATAGTGCTCAGAGCCATCTGAACCATTTTTCATGTGGGTTCTGGAAAGGGAGAGTGATCGGCCCGTACTTGTTTGAAAATGATGACGGAGGTGCCGTCACTATGAACGGCTCCCGTTATCGAAACATGTTTTCTGATTTGTTTTTCCCTCTTATTGATGAAAATGAACATTTTTTGTTTCAACAAGATGGTGCGACATTTCAAATATCCCGTGAAACGATTGCTCTGCTGAATGAAAAGTTTCCTCAAAAAATTATCTCTTCGCGTGGCAACAAGGAATGACCTGCCAGATCATGCAACTTACGTCGCGTGACTTTTTTGTGGGGATTTGTGAAATCAAAAGTGTACGAGAACAAACCACAAAAAATACATCAAATGGAGGATGAAATTAAAAGGTTAGTTAACGGCATCGCACCAGATGTTTGAGAACGCATCATCGAGAACTTCAATAAACGCATTGCTCGTTGCCGCGCGGCCTTGGGTGGTCATATGAAGGATATAGTTTTTCATACATAACTAGGAGAAGTTACTTAATGTGTTTGTAAAAAAAAGACATTTTCAATGGATTTTGTATGTTTTGTAATACTTTAATACTCGTCCCTACTTCCCAGACACCCTCTACAAGCGGATACTAAAGTTACATGACCTTCACAATGAACATTATACAGGGTGTTTCAAAAATGACCGGTATATTTGAAACGGCAATAAAAACTAAACGAGCAGCGATAGAAATACACCGTTTGTTGCAATATGCTTGGGACAACAGTACATTTTCAGGCCGACAAACTTTCGAAATTACAGTAGTTACAATTTTCAACAACAGATGGCGCAGCAAGTGATGTGAAAGATATAGAAGACAACGCAGTCTGTGGGTGCGCCATTCTGTACGTCGTCTTTCTGCTGTAAGCGTGTGCTGTTCACAACGTGCAAGTGTGCTGTAGACAACATGGTTTATTCCTTAGAACAGAGGATTTTTCTGGTGTTGGAATTCCACCGCCTAGAACACAGTGTTGTTGCAACAAGACGAAGTTTTCAACGGAGGTTTAATGTAACCAAAGGACCGAAAAGCGATACAATAAAGGATCTGTTTGAAAAATTTCAACGGACTGGGAACGTGACGGATGAACGTGCTGGAAAGGTAGGGCGACCACGTACAGCGGTCCAAATGACGCCAACGTCCACGTATCGTCTCATGCACCAGAGTTTACACCTCTATCCATACAAAATTCAAACGCGGCAACCCCTCAGCGCCGCTACCATTGCTGCACGAGAGACATTCGCTAACGATATAGTGCACAGGATTGATGACGGCGATATGCATGTGGGCAGCATTTGGTTTACTGACGAAGCTTATTTTTACCTGGACGGCTTCGTCAATAAACAGAACTGGCGCATATGGGGAACCGAAAAGCCCCATGTTGCAGTCCCATCGTCCCTGCATCCTCAAAAAGTACTGGTCTGGGCCGCCATTTCTTCCAAAGGAACCATTGGCCCATTTTTCATATCCGAAACGATTACTGAATCACGCTATCTGGACATTCTTCGTGAATTTGTGGCGGTACAAACTGCCTTAGACGACACTGCGAACACCTCGTGGTTTATGCAAGATGGTGCCCGGCCACATCGCACGGCCGACGTCTTTAATTTCCTGAATGAATATTTCGATGATTGTGTGATTGCTTTGGGCTATCCGAAACATACAGGAGGCGGCGTGGATTGGCCTCCCTATTCGCCAGACATGAACCCCTGTGACTTCTTTCTGTGGGGACACTTGAAAGACCAGGTGTACCGCCAGAATCCAGAAACAATTGAACAGCTGAAGCAGTACATCTCATCTGCATGTGAAGCCATTCCGCCAGACACATTGTCAAAGGTTTCGGATAATTTCATTCAGAGACTACGCCATATTATTGCTACGCATGGTGGATATGTGGAAAATATCGTACTATAGAGTTTCCCAGACCGCAGCGCCATCTATTGTTGAAAATTGTAACTACTGTAATTTCGAAAGTTTGTCTGCCTGAAAATGTACTGTTGTCCCAAGCATATTGCAACAAACGGTGTATTTCTATCGCTGCTCGTTTAGTTTTTATTGCCGTTTCAAATATACCGGTCATTTTTGAAACACCCTGTATTAACAGTATGAGAAAAATCATCATTTCGAAAGGAACTGTCAACAAGATAGCAGGAAACATAACTTAAGAATATCTAAAAATCACGATTTTTTTCGTGAAACGGGCGATGAGGTCTTTACCTTTTATGACGATGTGCTCACTATACTTTTTTTTTAGCAGGTACTTATTTTCTCCCCCACATACCATGTTTACAATATCCTTTTGCCAGACCAAACTTCCTTGCAGGGAACTCGGATGATCTTCGAATCTATGCCGTATCTGGAATTTGCGAAACTGCCTCCTATATGAGGAACGTCTCTTAATTTTAGCTCTTCAGTCTCTTCATTGTCAAACAAGACTGTACCGTGTTCGAGAAACTTGTGCAAGACAAATGAGAAGAATCACGTTCTTTACATGTTCCGGACAGAAACAGATCTTGCGATAGTAAATCCTAAATTTTTGGCACAATATTCCAAAAGTGTTTTGAAATTCTTCGGGCTCTATTATATCTGAAACAGTATACATTTGTCGATTGGTCATCTAATTGTGTTCCAGGATAAGTCTCATCAAAGAGGCTTTCAGTGGAAAAGCTTCGTCTCCACCAATCGCGTGAGGCAGTGGAACTCTCGTGCCAAGTATTTCTTTTGGACCTGGTATATTCAAGGCATTTGTTTCAAGTTTTGTAGTTAAATCTTACCGTGAAAAGGTCCCCGCATCGCTGTTCGTTCCGAAGTCACCAACAGTCGCATATACAAGATGTTCGGAAATTCCCATTACAGACTTCTAGGACTTGTAGAGGAGAGTAAGTACATAATATTTTCCATACCCGGAAAGGTCATCCAATGACGCTATAGAGCGTCAAAGTTACAGACGCCTGTAGACGCATGTATACACAGGATGACTCCATGATGAAGATAGGAACTTTCAAGCACAGTGGACAAGGATAAGTGTATCAATTTGAGGTAAGCGTCCCTGTGCCGGTAAAAACGAGTCGAAAGTTATAAGCAAAAACCTTCCTGATACCTCCGACCCCGTACCGGTACTGTTGTTGCTAAGTTTGTAGGGTAGGAAACTTTCAGCGGTGGTAGTATGAATCAAAACAAGAATAAAAGTCTGATAAACATGGGCTCTAAAATTAGTATCTGAGAAACTATGAGCACTTGTTCATATACGGTAGCGTAAAACACATCTCCTGTGTTGAACAAATGCTCATAGTTCTTAAGGTATGAATTTTAGAACCCCTGTTTACTAAACTTTTTTCTTGTTTTGGCCCGTATTGCCACATATCAAAGTTGCCTACTCTACAGTCTTAGCAACAACAGTAGCGTTACATACTGTATATACCACTGTCAGAGGTTTCAGAACGATTTTCGATTATAAATTTCGACTCGTTGTTTTCCAGTAAGGGAACCTTACCTCAAATTGATGCATTTATCTTTCCCTACCATTCCTGAAAACTTGCAACACCATCAAGGAATCACACTGCGTACACAGTTACAGGCGCCGGTGCCTATAACGTTGACACTCTGTAACGTCGTTTAATGTCATTTCCGGACACGAGTTCCTGTTCAAAATATTATGTTCAAAAATGGTTCAAATGGCTCTGAGCACTATGGGACTTAACATCTATGGTCATCAGTCCCCTAGAACTTAGAACTACTTAAATCTAACTAACCTAAGGACATCACACAACACCCAGCCATCACGAGGCAGAGAAAAATCCCTGACCCCGCCGGGAATCGAACCCGGGAACCCGGGTGTGAAAAATATTATGTACTCATTCCCCTCTACAGGTCCTAGAAGTTTGTAAAGGAAATTTACGAATACCCTGTGTAAAGTTTTAGTCTTTTTCCTCATATAACGAACAATTATTATCACATCCACGTCATTTTCCTCCATGTTGTTCGCAGGTTGCCGAACGACTTACATCCAAAATTTGCTGCGTACGGTCGCTGTGTTGCGGTTCCAATGCGCTAACCCGGGCCGCATCGTACTGCGGCGCACTGCTTCAGTGCGGTTCCCTCCTCGAGGCAGAGTTTGACCCAGTCAGTTTCAAAAGGATGTCTCGCTTGCATTCTCTCTCATCCTTCATTTCATTCACATCGACTAACCAGGAATCGTGGGAAGGCAGTGGTTGTGACCTCGGTCGTTGGCTGCTTAAGCCTATGTGTTGCATTTCGCTTCGTACAGGTAGAAAAATGGTTCAAATGGCTCTGAGCATTATGGGACTTAACTTCTGAGGCCATCAGTCCCCTAGAAGTTAGAACTACTTAAACCTAACTAACCTAAGGACAGCACACACATCCATGCCCGAGGCAGGATTCGGACCTGCGACCGTAGCGGTTGCGCGGTTCCAGACTGCAGCGCCTAGAACCGCTCGGCCACACCGGCCGGCTGAGCGAGTAGAAACATCGTGGCTGCGACACCAAATATCCAGCCTAGAGACTTTTAACTTTAGACACCGGAACGCTTGTGCAATCTTCGATATGTTATGACTCATTCGTGCTGTACGTTCGAAGCTGTTTGTTGCCTTCGTAGCGCAGTGATCAGCGCATCTGGCTGTAATGCAGAAAACCCGAGTTCGATTCCCTTACGGCCAGAGATTTTTCCTTGGTGGGAGGGCTTAACAGGTGTGCATTCGGCATTATGACACCCTTTGAGGAGCTGCCTGAGTGATAAGTAGCGGTTCTAAGGTCAAGAACGACCTAGAGAGCGGATCCTCCATATCGCATTTAATGACGCCATCGGCGGAGAGACTCACACGGCGGTTGGTCAGTTCCGAATGGCTCACCAGGGCCAGAACGCGGAGTTCGCTTCCTCCCCCCCCCCCCCACCCCCCCACCACCCCAAATCTGATTCACTCGCGACGTGTCTCCTTGTTCACTGCACGCCTGTCTGTTAACAGACTGTTCAAATATCATGTGTTCACGTCACGCCATACACCCACACGGCCGCATTATTCGAGAGAGAGAGAGCTGCTTCAGACCAGTCTCAGGACTGAAGACCTCAACAACAACAACAACAACACAGCACATGTTCCAATAGGGCAACCATTCCAGTGACTTAGAGCTACTCAGTTTCTTTTATTGTTTATCTACTTTTTTTTGTTTGTCATTGTTAATGTACTAGAAGTGTAGTTCATTTATGATTATCAAAGAGCATTAAAGAGAAATAAAAATAACAATGCCGTTTGCAAAAGCTCTAAAGCGCACCCTAAAGAAAATATTACAGTCGCAAAATGTGCGAGCCACGATCATAACAGCACCCAAGAACCATAACCGGCTCGACGGAAGGATGTACGTTTCCCTACTTCTTCGAGATGAATGCAATATACAGTAAATCTTTTAATATCACTACTATAGTGCCGCTTTGTGAGGAATTATCAACTACTCAAAATAATTTGAGTGGTACACAGCCGGCCGCTGTGACCGAGCGGTTCTAGGCGCTTCAGTCCGGAGCCGCGCTGCTGCTGCGGTCGCAGGTTCCAATCCTGCCTCGGGCATGGATGTGTGTTTTGTCCTTAGGTTAGTTAGGTTTAAGTAGTTCTAAGTCTAGGGGACTGATGGCCTCAGATGTTAAGTTGGTTCAAATGGCTCTGAGCACTATGGGACTTAACATCTGAGGTCATCAGTCCCCTAGAACTTAGAACTACTTAAACCTAACTAACCTAAGGACATCACACACATCCATGCCCGAGACAGGATTCGAACCTGCGACCGTAGCGGTCACGCGGTTCCAGACTGAAGCGCCTAGAACCGCACGGCCACACCGGCCGGCAGATGTTAAGTCCCACAGTTCTCACAGCCATTTGAACCATTTCAGCCAATGGCACACCAGATCCTTGATAGCAGGTCCCATAAGGATGAATGATTCAGAAGTATGATTCGCGATGTAGAAAGCTTCTCAAACTGCACCAACTTTTGTGTGTTTCTTACTGCCTCACATCCAGGAATCATAGGCTATTTTTCCCACAGCATCGTTGGTAGTCTATTGTCACGGGGAGAACCTAGCATTTTCGCTCTCACGTACCTAGGGTTATGTATTGTAGGTTTCTGCTCCTCAAGACTTTATTTCGGTCACGCGGTGCAGAAGAATCTGTCAGGGTGGATAAATTCTTCGTTAAGTTACGATAAATAAGACTGATTACCAGAAAAAAATTGCGGTCAATATGTTGCTCTTCATCATACAAAACAACATCCAGCCATCTGGTTTCTACAAGTCATGATTTCCGCTTTATTGACGTCTTGACGTGGCTATAGATTATAAGATGGATTAGATGGCAACTGATCAATGCTGATCTTTTCAGTATGCATCGAACGAAAGCGGTATTTTTGTACCTTTCACTATTTCCATGTTGGTTTCTCAGTGCTGACAACTTGTTTCAGGAAAATTTTCCGCAGGTCCTGGACGCAGATTATAACAATCTCTGTTTTTCAGGTGACTCTACTACTGATCGTCTACTTAATACAGAATTGTTCCCGTCAACTTCTTTGTCTGTTCTCTTGCTATAACCGTGCATCACTTCCACTGATCTATTTTGCAAGGTTCCGCTAGTCACATTCTTCGAAAACTCATACCAGCTGTTTTTCGGCTGAGTGAACTTGATGCAGTTCATTAAAGCACCATTTCAGTTCTCGATTGTCAACATAATGTATTGAGTTTCAATAAATGACGTTTACTTACCTGAGACTTACCGCGATGTCTATGGGTAACAGGTGTTCTGCACACATGTATCATAGAGAGAATTATCCATAACATTTCTTTGGTTTATGAAAACATCTCTCGTTGATTTCTCCACAAGTCCCGAAATTAGCACAACGTAAGAAACAGCATGTGGTCAACTTTTTTTGTCTTGCTATACAATTCTCTCTGCCAGAAATACAATCGCTGAAACACTCTTTCCTCCTTCGTTTCCTTTATAGCCAAGACTCTTTCCTGTATTCAAGATTCAGATCCTTGATTACCGCATGACCATCCAAAACCTTCTGTAGCTTCGATCTTCTCTCTAGCAACAATTCATCAGTTGCATATTTTGGCAGGTCGTGCTTGGAACCCCAGACAATGCTACTACTACTACTACTACTACTACAACTATTATTATTCATCCACAACACAAACTACGTATTTAGATACAGTCAAATTTGCACTAGTTTCTCCCTGCTTCCAAAGGATTAGAGCTGGTGAGTAAAGAAGTGATTTTACACTTCACGCAAAATACAAGGGGTTTCAAGCAACACTGTTTCACTGTCTTTACTTTATCTCGTGTTTCTGGACAGAGCGCTCTTCAGGTTACATGGTACTGATTCTGTGGCACCAACGATGACGTGTCTGATACCTGTTTCAACATTTCACATTCGACGAACAGTGATGAACAAAATTTTATGTTTCAGTTTCTTCTAATACGCCTTATCATTAAAGTTGCCATCACACGGACTTGAGTCATCGATTAAGAGACATGTTCTTTTACCTAGCTGACATTCAACAAAATCAGGCTTGACAGATGTTACCGTTCGGCTGATATGTATTTGCTGATCGTACAGGCTAGTGTTATATCTAGTTATCATGACAGCTGGAGGTGAAGCGCTTTGTTGGAGAGATCTGGTAATCCTGGAGTCCTGAATATTTGCCATTTATGGTCTGAGCACATATTATTGGCCCCTTGAGACATCCATTGCTCGTGAAGATAAGGCAGCACTATTTATGTAGTTTGGTAGACTGGGTATGGTTGTGACAACTTTCATTTGATTCCCTATATTGTTGTTACTATGCGAGTTAGATGGAGTAAAAATGTTTTTTATAGTACAGTGTACATTTGTCTAAATGAAAATATTAAAATTTTTTCGCTAGTTACAATGGTTATCTCATAGGAGCAAATTAGAAAAAAAATGAAAAATGTCACAACCGACCACACCACAGGGGCGGTTGTGACAGTACCTGGGGTCGGTAGTGACACGTTAAATATTGCATCAAAATAATATAAAATCAGTTTTATTGCAACTAATATCTAACATAACAGCAACATAATCTTCTTCTGTAAAAATTTAACTTTTATGCAACAAAAGAAATATAATCTTGGAACACTTTAATAGCTTGTAATTAATAAGGAACTCTAGCATCTATAGCTGTTATTATAACAGTCATCATATTACAATCAGCAAAAGAATTTAACTAAAATATCAAACTATACAATATAATAAGTGTGTTGAAATACAAAACATGTAAATAAATAGGCATTATAAAAACCAGTGAAACAAAAATCTTAAAATGTCTTATTCAAGGAAAATCTAAGCATTTGTGTAAATATGATCACAAAAAAACAAAGAACAGTAGAAATATAAGGTTGATTCTTAGTTCTAAAAGTGCAAAAGTACGACTCTGAGATCTAGTCTGACTCATCACAATTATGACAAATGTAAAACTGACTGCCACCTGCGCACTCCAAGTGGGACCAGAGCTCACGTTTTCCTTGACATTTTATCCATTTTTCGCCAGGCCTACTTTTTGAATATGGGCCTAAGCAAACGAGACAGAAATAATCTTCTTCATCCGATGACGATGGTGGTATCTTCCTTTTCTTTGCTTTGTTTTTTTCCTTTCCCTTTATTTATTCCTCTTGATTCAGTAAGATGTTTCTTTACCTGCTGAGCCTTCAATCGTTTCTCTTTTTCGTCATATTATTGCCTAACTGCCTCTTTTTCAGGCGTGTCTGTATAAATGGTTGACTTTTTATTTCTGGAACCTCTTGTTTTTCTTTGCGGAGCCTTAGGAAAGGGCCGAACAATTGCAGGCGAGAAAACAGGTGGAGTGGCTGAGAATGACGCAGTTAGCTCAATACTACTTCAACTTGGGATTGAAGATTCGCATAATAAAGAAGCTGAAAGTGGCTCCAATTCATCATTGCGTTCAGGATTGTTCTCTCCAGAGTCAGGTCTTTCTATTTCAGACGATGGTGAAAAGCCAAATTCTTGTGTTAAAAACTGTGGTATTTCATTGTTAACTCCAGCATTGTTTTTCCCAGTCTCAGGGTTCGGTGTGTGCATTTCAAGAGATGGTGTTGCACAAGTGTTCTTTTCTGTGTCAGGGTTTGTTCCGTCTATAACAAAGGAAGATGCAAAGTCAGTTTCTTGAAATACATTACGATTATAGGGGTGAATACCAGTTTTGCAAAAACCAGACTGAATGTTCGATTGTGTGAAAGCCAGAGGCACAGCAGTTTTGATAATACCTGGTATATCGTAGATTGTCATTGTTTTTCCAGGGTGACTCCGCATCCAGCCATCACAAGCAGTATTTATAGCTTTCGTGAAGGGTCCGAACACAGATCTATCCAAGGGTTGAAGTTTGTGCGACCAGTGAGGAGGAAATGAAAGCAATGTGATTCCATTTTCTTTACAAAAATCCAGTGTGTTGATGTGGATGTGTGAGGAATGGTTATCCAGCAACAGCAACACTTTATGCGTTTGAGAAGCATTAGAGAATTTCTTAAAATGTTGGAGAAATACTAAGAACGATTCATCTTGCATCCATCCTGAAGGATTTGCAGTCCCAGTTGATCCTACAGGCCCATCCCTAACAAAATGATCACGATAACGAACCCGTGGAAATATAAATAGAGGAGGCATAGTATTCCCCAAGGCATTTACTGCAAAAGCAACTGTGACTAATGTGCCTCGCTCAGCTGAAGTAAGAGCTCCCACTTGGCGTACCCCACGTCTTGCTACTACCTTGTCAGGTTTTTGGACAGTAGTGACGCCTGTTTCGTCAACATTGTATATATCCTGTGGTTCATATTTCTGTCTGTCCATAACAGTTTGCAAATTGTCATAAAAAGCTTTTACGTTTGTTTTATTAAAGCTCATTGCTCTTGAAAGGCTAGTTGCTTGAGATACGCGAACAGAGAATGAAGGATTTCTATTCATGAATGAACGAAACCATTCCTCGCCAGCCATATCATTTTCGACCCAAGTAGCAGGTCGCTTCAGATTGTATTTAGTACCAAGTTCGAAAGCTGGCTTCCGCACCTCTTTCCAAGAAAGGCCAAAATATATTTCTGCGCATCGTGTTATATAAAGTGCCAGCTGCTGTTCCTGCTCCTCAGAGAATACTTTATTATGTGCGACATTTCCCATACTGACGCTGTCTTCATTCTGGCCTGCAATGACTCCATCGCGTTTACGAATGTATCGTAGCGAAGACATGCGGTTAACTTCGTGCATTTCCGCGGCTCTGCGTATAGAACTCCCGTTTTCCACTTCTTTGTAAGCGCCTTCATGTTTTGTAATGCCACACTGCCCTCTGTCAGTCTTCCTCAACCTCTTTCTGGGCATCTAGAAAAAAATAATTATCTTCGTGTCACAACGGTGCCCAGAAAATATGTCACAACCGTACGCTTAAAACATGTCACAACCGTACCCAGAAAATATGTCACAACCGTACCTAACGCACTCCTCCACAAGAAAAACATCGCAATGGCAATACAAAATTTTCTACGTGCGAAGTAATCACTGATATTAAACTACTAATGTTTAACGTTTAACGAGAAGGAACTCTCATTACTTTATCAGTACACATATAGCAACAATCATTGAAAGAAATGGAATCAAGAAACTTACATTTGACTGTTGAAAAGTAATGTAGACCGCTGCTAGCGTTATTGTCGCGCGACGGCTCAACCAATACTGTGACACAAGTCCAGACAGGCACGCCGCTTTTGTCTCCCTCCCACTCTCCACGTTATTCTTTTTTGTTTGGCTAATATGGCGACTGTCACAACCGTACCCTGGCACAACCGTACCCAGTCTATCCTACGTGGTGTCAGAATGTCCTCTAAAGTTGGTGTCTATCGTCTTGAGTGTTCTTTATTATTACTTTTCCGTAGCTTCATTATTATTATTGTTGTTGTTGTCATTATTATTATTATTATTATTATTATTATTATTTCATCTACCGATTTTGTGGTGAAGGCACCCAAGCAGTTCAAGGTGTGACTATCTTGTCGAACAAATGGTCTATGTAGAATTAAGAATAAATACGACGTAAGCATCAACGAAAAGATTACTGAGACAGCAGATTTCTTTGAAACTTCTGAGAGGATTCTCAGCCGTTTGTCAGGATGAGTAATGGATTACAGTTGTTACAAAATAAGATGCTGCTCCGAACCTGAAGGCAGTACGTTCGTGCGATAATGAAACATCTCTAATCGGATGCAACTTTAATTCGTAGATGGCGACTGGTTATTTTCCTGTTTCTTTTGTTCTAATTTATTGTACTTATTAATGTTATTTATTATGACACCATATTTCATCAAATCATCTTCTTTTCATTGGTAATAAATATAGTCATGGTAAGGTAATTATACACTCCTGGAAATTGAAATAAGAACACCGTGAATTCATTGTCCCAGGAAGGGGAAACTTTATTGACACATTCCTGGGGTCAGATACATCACATGATCACACTGACAGAACCACAGGCACATAGACACAGGCAACAGAGCATGCACAATGTCGGCACTAGTACAGTGTATATCCACCTTTCGCAGCAATGCAGGCTGCTATTCTCCCATGGAGACGATCGTAGAGATGCTGGATGTAGTCCTGCGGAACGGCTTGCCATGCCATTTCCACCTGGCGCCTCAGTTGGACCAGCGTTCGTGCTGGACGTGCAGACCGCGTGAGACGACGCTTCATCCAGTCCCAAACATGCTCAATGGGGGACAGATCCGGAGATCTTGCTGGCCAGGCTAGTTGACTTACACCTTCTAGAGCACGTTGGGTGGCACGGGATACATGCGGACGTGTATTGTCCTGTTGGAACTGCAAGTTCCCTTGCCGGTCTAGGAATGGTAGAACGATGGGTTCGATGACGGTTTGGATGTACCGTGCACTATTCAGTGTCCCCTCGACGATCACCAGTGGTGTACGGCCAGTGTAGGAGATCGCTCCCCACACCATGATGCCGGGTGTTGGCCCTGTGTGCCTCGGTCGTATGCAGTCCTGATTGTGGCGCTCACCTGCACGGCGCCAAACACGCATACGACCATCATTGGCACCAAGGCAGAAGCGACTCTCATCGCTGAAGACGACACGTCTCCATTCGCCCCTCCGTTCACGCCTGTCGCGACACCACTGGAGGCGGGCTGCACGATGTTGGGGCGTGAGCGGAAGACGGCCTAACGGTGTGCGGGACCGTAGCCCAGCTTCATGGAGACGGTTGCGAATGGTCCTCGCCGATACCCCAGGAGCAACAATGTCCCTAATTTGCTGGGAAGTGGCGGTGCGGTCCCCTACGGCACTGCGTAGGATCCTACGGTCTTAGCGTGCATCCGTGCGTCGCTGCGGTCCGGTCCCAGGTCGACGGGCACGTGCACCTTCCGCCGACCACTGGCGACAACATCGATGTACTGTGGAGACCTCACGCCCCACGTGTTGAGCAATTCGGCGGTACGTCCACCCGGCCTCCCGCATGCCCACTATACGCCCTCGCTCAAAGTCCGTCAACTGCACATACGGTTCACGTCCACGCTGTCGCGGCATGCTACCAGTGTTAAAGACTGCGATGGAGCTCCGTATGCCACGGCAGACTGGCTGACACTGATGGCGGCGGTGCACAAATGCTGCGCAGCTAGCGCCATTCGACGGCCAACACCGCGGTTCCTGGTGTGTCCGCTGTGCCGTGCGTGTGATCATTGCTTGTACAGCCCTCTCGCAGTGTCCGGAGCAAGTATGGTGGGTCTGACACACCGGTGTCAATGTGTTCTTTTTTCCATTTCCAGGAGTGTATGTAATGATATGTAATATGATATATGTTACTAAACTCTGTAGCATATTATTTCCGCAGTCCAACACTGCTGACTATTTTATCATAAGCTTCAAATGGTTCAGATGGCTCTGAGCACTATGGGACTTAACATCTATGGTCATCAGTCCCCTAGAACTTAGCACTACTTAAACCTAACTAACCTAAGACAGCACACAACACCCAGTCATCACGAGGCAAAGAAAATCCCTGACCCCGCCGGGAATCGAACCCGGGCGCGGGAAGCGAGAACGCTACCGCACGACCACGAGCTGCGGACTATCGTAAGCGTATAAGCAAGCTGATACTTCACATTTCCACTGATCGGAAACCAAATTTTTTAGCTGGAGTAATTAATTTAACGACATTATCTTATACCTTATTCTGCTGCTTCCTTAAGACAAAACCTAAACTGTGGCTTCTGTTAAGAGCACACACGCGATGGAGACGGGAGGCCTGCATCATGGTTCGGCCTCCTAATTTCGCACACCTTCTTTGATGACGATATTTGTCAGTTTTTGTTCTTACTTCTTGTGTTTCTGCTGTACTAAGCATAACAAATATCTTTTCTCACCCTATTCGTGTACTTCCTGTGATGTAGTCAACAGGCGCAGCACTGGAGCCTGCTATCGAATCCACAAAGATGCTCTTTGCTCTCGGGGCATTGCTGGCCACATCAATGAGATGAAAGTACCGAGACACACCGACACACGGATACGAAGTTTGTTCTAAGTCCTAATCACCGCCTAGTCCACAGCAAGCATTGAGGACAGCCCCGTGTCCGACGACAACAGAGTTAGGGACAGCCAGGTAGACTATCGAAGTTAATATGCAAGTCCTTGTACATGTTTGCGAACTTCTTCTTCAACAGTGCGCCGAGAAAGAGTTTCCGCCGAACAGTGCTTCGAGTTGTATTATCAACCAGCACAAGTGTTAGACTGTTCCTATCAGTGCATATAAATATACCTACATTCTGACCCACAGTAAAGAAGAACTTGTATAGAAAAGAAAAGCGTTCATTTTGACTGTAAATGTGTTTCATTTCTTACATTTTACGCGTGCAATAATCGTATCATTTATCTCCTGTCTAGCAACCAGTTCATTTGTGATAACCCACCACAACACCTCCTTTCTTGTGTTTCGTGTCGTGAATACCACGCCAAGAAAGTGTTTCCGACCATGCATTGCTATGTGATTTCCATCCTCTAGGTCAATGGTTCCCAACCTCGGGGTAACCTTGAGAGGTAAAATGAAATTTTATGAGGGGTAAAAATTAAGCGATTAGATTCTGTTTCAGTCACGAAACTAAATTATTTTCAAAATATCATTACTATTATCATAATTTTGTAAGACTCTAATACTGATTACATAACTTATCAATAATTTCTTTTTCTCAATTAGCAGCATTAATGTGATGGAGGTTACAGTTTCCTCACTTATTCCCTCGTCTAAATACATATTTTGTGCTCTGTTCCGTACGTCGCTGATGATAAAAGTTAGACATATACGTAAGAAATACTAATATCTCAAGAAAATACCTTTCTCGAGTTGTAGATAGTACCTGTAGCAGTCCAGAAATTGCTTCATTACCCGCATCGAAACAGGTTAATGAATTAATTGACAGCACGACACAGCAGTAACTATATAAGGGTTACTACAGTGCTGAACACTATTATTATTAATGTTATTACTATTACTATTACTACTACTATTTGTGGCCGTTGGCAGATACAAACCATTAACAGCATGAAGTCTTCCAATTTCTCCCAGTTCATAAATACAGAGTGTAAAAATCAAGTGATTTTTCGAACAGTAAGTATAGTGCACACATTTTAACTTGGTTAATTTTAATGGGGTTGCAGTGTGCAGGTCAAGCAATTGCGGCAATGGGGAGTATGTTCTGTAACAACTGTCTATCCTAACTGTGAATAGTTAGCTTTCTTATCTGAGAAGGAGTTGTGGGTAGCACTTGCCATGCACCACGAATTCCTTCGTCATTCATTCTAACAGACATACACACACAAATAATCATTCATCTTTCATCGTAAAAGTGCTCCAAGAAAAGTAATTCATTCTGCGGTGATAATGTGGTGGACGGGGGGGGGGGGGGGAGGGGGGGGAGGGGGACAACAGGCAGCAGGGAAGGAGGGAGGGGGGGGGGGGGGTACTAGCTAATGTCTATTTGCACTCAGGGGTAATGGTCTAAGAAACGCTGGGAACCACTGGTCGGCGGTTCTGGCGCTGCAGTCCGGAACCGCGGGACTGCTACGGTCGCAGGTTCGAATCTTGCATCAGGCATGGGTGTGTGTGATGTCCTTAGGTTAGTTAGGTTTAAGTAGTTCTAAGTTCTAGGGGACTTATGATCTAAGATGTTGAGTCCCATAGTGCTCAGAGCCATTTTGAACCACTGGTCTACATGCACTATACCTCTCCTGAAAGTCAGCGACGGCTGTGCTTAAGTACCCTGTACAAAGGCATCGGGTGTTATGGCGTACTTCGCACGGGCAGTGTCTTCCATTCTAACACGGAAGCATCCTGTTTCTCATAGGCGCGTATCTACAGTTGCAGAAGTGTTGCGGGAACAGCTTAGTGCAGCACAGTTACGATTCGATATTGGAGGGCCTGTGTAATACCCAGTGCTGTACTGCAGTAAAGGAGGTACACACATGTTTGACGACGTATGAAACTTCGGGTTTAGCCGTGAGTCGTGCTCCGGTAGCCGAAGGGTAAGGCGACCGTTCGCGATAAGCGGGAAATCTGGGTTCGAATCCCGGTCTGGCAAAAATTTTCAGTGTCATCATTCCATTGTACAGCTCATGGTTGTTCATACCCGCAACTGCGAATACATTTAATGTAGTTCAGAATGGTGTCGTGGTGCCGCTCTCCCTTTGCATTCAGTGAACCCATACACGATATGCAAATCGGCGAATTCATCATCAGAGAACCTATCGAAACTGCTGTGCATCGTTGTTAACGTAATACCTACCATTATCGGAAAATTAAGCTCGAGACAGAACACAACAATGCAAGCTTGAGGCGAAGACTGAAGTGGGTACTACTGATGTCTACAGCAACTATCGTGCGTGAATGAAACAAAGTTGTTTCCAAACGAGACACGCTGTGCATACCTTCAACATTTGCCACTGTTGTACAGATGTTTTCAGTGCAAAAATAAGCGGAGGTAAGAAATTCACCGAAATGAAATTTCGTCTCAAAGGAGAAACCAGTGGCAGTATAACTAGAAGTTTCGTTGTGTTTCACCTCTGCACCGTATCCTTATATAACGTGTTTTTCACTATTGAAGTGTTATAACTTACACTAAAAAAAGATCAACTCCTACGCTTTACATGAAGTGCTGATTAATATCCGCGCAGACAGCAGCTTGTTTGCGAGGCAAAGTTATATTTGTATAAAATATGTAGTTAGATGACATTTTCTTCGAGGTAATGTAATTTACGAGTACAGCTGCATACAAATACGATAAACAGAATCTGAATCCGCGCACATGTGCAGGCTCACTAATAATTAGTATGAGTTTAAACCGTAAATGAAATTTCTTATATGTGTTGGCAATGTATGACATTGAAGAAAAAATGATGATTCTTGAATCAGATATAATGTCTATAGTGTATAAACATCTGGTGCAGGTCGAATGCTGAAGGTATGAATAGTGCACCCAAGTTAGCACAGTAAAAAAGGACAAACCTTAGCAAAGATATTTCCCAAACTATGGTTCCACTGCTGTAATAACAAGATTTAATTCGTGTCCACAAACAACTAAGTACAACAAAACCTCAGCAGATCCACATTAACACATTTTGAATTAATTTTTCCGTCGTGCAAGTGATCACATGCTCTGCAATAGTTTGTGTTTCCGAGACATTCATTCTAGAATATATAAATATAAAAAAAAGTTTTACATCACCTTGATTCCGAGAGTTCCGGAACCTGTACAGAAAATTCGAATAGAGATCAACATAAACTTCATTTCCGCAGTTTTTATTGCTCATGAAAACCACACATTGCATGTTGTACCACCACACAGCGAGACCTTCAGAGGTAGTGGTCCAGATAGTTGTACCACCGGTACCTCTAACACCCAGTAGCACGTCCTCTTGCATTGATGCATGGCTGTATTCGTTGTGGCATACCATCCACAAGTTCATCAAGGCACTGTTGGTACAGATTGTCCCACTACTCAACGGCGATTAGGCGCAGATCCCCTGGAGTGATTGGTGGGTCACGTCGTCCATAAACAGCCCTTTTCAATCCATCCCAAGCATGTTCGATAGGGTTCATGTCTGGACAACATGCTGGCCACTCTAGTCGAACGATGTCGTTATCCTGAAGTAAATCATTCACAAGATGTGCACGATGGAGGCGCGAATTGTCGTCCATGAAGACGAATGCTTCGCCAGTATGCTGCCGATATGATTGCACTAACGGTCGGAGGATGGCATTCACGTATCGTTAAGGTGCCTTCCATGACAACCAGCGGCGTACGTCGGCCCCACATAATGCCACCCCAACACAGCAGGGAACCTCCACCTTGCTGCACTCGCTGGACACTGTGTCTAAGGCGTCCAGCCTGATCGGGCTGACTCCAAACACGTCTCCAACGATTGTCTAGTTGAAGGCATATGCGACACTCATCGGTGAAGAGTATGTGATGCCAATCCTGTGCGGACCATTCGGCATGTTGTTGTGCCCATCTGTACTGCGCTGCATGGTGTCGTGGTTGCGAAGATGGACCTCTCCATAGAGGGCAGGAGTGAAGTTGCGCATCATGCCGCCTATTGCGCATAGTTTGAGTCGTAACACGACGTTCTGTGACTGCACGAAAAGCATTATTCAACATAGTGGCGTTGCTGTTAGGGTTCCTCCGAGCCATAATCCGTAGGTAGCGGTCATCCACTGCAGCAGTAGCCCTTGGGCGGCCTGAGCGAGACATTTCACCGACAGTTCCTGTCTCTCTGTATCTCCTCCATGTCCGAACAACATCGTTTTGGTTCACTCCGAGACGGCTGGACACTTCCCTTGTTGAGAGCCGTTCCTTCCACAAAGTAACAATGCGGACGCGATCGAATAGCGGTATTGACCGTCTAGGCACGTTGAACTACAGACAACACGAGCCGTGTACCTCGTTCCTGGTGGAATGACTGGAACTGGTCGGCTGTCGGACCCCTTCCGTCTAATAAGCGCTGCTCATGTATGGTTGTTTACATCTTTGGGCGGGTTTAGTGACATCTCTGAACTGTCAAGGGAACTGTGTCTGTGATACAATATCCACAGTCAACGTCTATCTTCCGGAGTTCTGGGAACTGGCGTGATGCAAAACTTTTTTTGATGTATGTGATACGAAAAACTTAAACGCGCCATATGTCGTTTAAGAGTTTCGATTTAATTAAGCGAATAAGAGCAGTGGAAATCTTTCTGAGGAAATCCCAGTTCCGTATAATGCTTGTTTCCTGTTATTTTAAGTCACACCAAACCTAACAGTGGTGAAAAGATCAGTGATCAAAGAGTTGAGTCCTCCTAAACTGGGTTTCAAACTAATTTGCTAAGTCCCTACTGTCAAGGACTTTCACACGAGAATCTCTGATCCACAGTCCACTATCACTGACAACTCTGAAATAATAAGCTGTAGTATTATTCTACATTGTTATAGCAGTTTGTGTATCTAAAAAATGCGATTCAAAATTCTTTTCAATGGCTAGCACCGAAAACAAAATATACAGGGCGAACGTGAACTGGACCGACAAAATATCGGCGAATTTTTCTTTATAAGGCATATTTACCTTAAGAAATTTTAATCTACCTTTCTTGTAGTGACCCAGGACAAACATCAACTGAAATTTTATAAATCTAGACTATTTTCTCTAACAGACTCCTCAAGCTGCCCTTCAAAATTTGTATGATGAACACTGTTAAGAATTTAGCAACCAAATCTTCCTTTTAGAAGTAAAAATTAAACAGCGTAGCACTGACGTTGGAAAAGGATTTCGCCTGTAAGTAAATCTTCCGCACCATGTGGCTTGTCCTCGGTTTTGTTTCGCGAACGACAGAAATATAGGTAGGGCTCACGTCATTTCAGCATCTATCACAGTTCCAGAATCTAATGTCTTTATACGCTGAAAATTCGCTGAGAAGCTTTCCAGTCCCAAAGGCATAAGGGTTACGGATCTGAAATGACTCAAACTAGCTAAAGTGTCCCCAGTCTTTCAGAAGGAAGAATCGGCGAAGAAAAGGAGATGTGGAGAAAAAGGGCAGGATAACATCACATGGTCTAAGGCGCCAGAGAATAACTTCCTTCATACTAGACGACGTTGTAGAGGGTAAAAACTGTGTGGAGAGGCTATAATACACACCAAATAAATAGTTGCGGATATAAGGTGCTAGGGCTACTCTGAGCAAGGGATACGGGAAATAAGTCAAGGATATGATCAGCCTGTGTCTGGTTCCGAAGCCGAGTTGATTTTTTTCGAGTTCGAAGTCGAATTTCAGATGAAGAGTGGATCAACAGTACCTAAACTGTCACATAGGTGCTGAGGTAGAAAACACTCCTGTACACCGTTTTATTTTCGGAATCACGACGTGCTTGAGGCTAGAGCAAGGAGAAAACGGGACGTAGAGAACCCTAGTCCCTGAGACTAATTAAGAGTATTTAAAAACCGTTCTGTTAATTGTCGCCTTCCGTGCGTATTTTAGTAATCGCGGTAACTTTCGTCCTTATCCTTTTTTTCCTCTCTCTGTCACATTTTTAGTTATTAGATTGTTTATTGCAGATACCACATTTTTTCCTTTTTCTAATATTATATCGAGGGTAGTTATAATGGTAACAATAATAGCAGTATTAATATAAGTTAAGTGTCATAGGCTTCTCTGAATAAGGAATTGCTGATCACCACGCACTGACGGAGCGCTCATCCGCCAGCAAGGAATCAGATCAGAATAATACAACGGAATTTTTTTGAAACGACATTAAAATCATGTTTACCTGAACGTAGTCACTCCACATATAGCAGTGAAAAATATTTATTGCGATTACAGTTTCTACATTTAATCGTTGTCAAACACTGTGAAACGTGATGTGCTGGAACATAGTTTCTAGCCACCTGAATCCAAATACGTATGGTGGTGTAAGGATATCCATTCTTCCAAACACCATTTGAGCACGAGCCATTTGACAAACAGAACAACACCAACCAGCCTGCATAAAAACGAAAGTACACCCACAACATAACCGAAAAACAACATGATTACTGTTACTGTTCTGCTTGCCACATGGTGTGTGGAAGAGCCAGTGTGGTTATACCACCATAATTTGGGTTCAGGTTGCTGGGAACTATATTGCAGCATGTTAGAACTTAACGCTGTAGAGTCGGCTTTTAAATCCCACATTACATGACAGTGATAAAATGTCGAAACTGTAGTCGCAACAAATATTTTAACAGTCATTAAGTAGAATGATCACTTGCACTAATAACACTAAGGCTGTGACCTAGTTGTAAAATTTATGCGAATTCTGTGCAACTTGCATAAAATTGCCTGTAGGCCATATTATTTACTTAGGCGATGGACCATAATAAACATAAATAAACGTCACAACATCCACCAAACTACGGTTCCATCAGCTAATAAACTGGTTAATATTTTCTAGACTCAGAGTATGACGTAGCTATATCTGTACAATATATACACAAAGCATTGGTAGTTCTCTCCCCTAAGATATAATGACACTGCTTAAACACATCGCTGACTAACAAATTAATATATTAAGTAGCTATAAGGTCATACAGAGGTTGTTGCACATTTCCTATTAAAGAATGTCACGGGCTGTAGAGGGGACTTTGTAGCTAAAGTTTTGGTAAGAAACCCAAGTTCGGAAACGTACCGTTTGGATATAAAGTAAGTTTGAAGATCGGATCAGTTTCAAATCTCCCGCTTCGCGGTATGTTCCTAATGGTAGAGTTGGACCACGTACGTATCGACACCGTTTTCCGCGTCGCCTCAGTCCATCATATATCATAAACAAAGCGGTTGCGAGAAACGTACGTTCGCAGCTATGCTTGTTACCTGTGGTGCCCTACGGAGACGGACCAGGGTTTGTGAACGGTATACATCAAAGCATGCTTTCCGGACACACCTCGTGCAACTAGCAGCTGGGTCACCACGTGGAGCAGCTAGTGAAGGCTAATTGTCTGCGCTTTGTGCGTACCGTGAAGCGGGAAATTTAAAAATGATGCGATTTGCAAACTTGTTTTACATCCAAACAGTACATTTTCGGATATAGATTCCTTATCAAGACTGTCTCGCAAGACCCCTAGAAACCTGAAACAGTAATTATGAAACACCGTATATAACAAATAAAGGACAATGTGGGAAAAACATCGGCAGTAAGTGAGATCGAAGGTAACTACGAGTTCCAGAGTCGAAGAAAAACGAGATGTTTCTCTTTTCATTGCGGACACATTTAGCCTGGGGTTACCCTCGATGTATAATACACTGTTGTATGAAAACATTTGTGAGCAATCACTGTGCACTTTCAGTGTTTCCAGAAGAATGGCTTTCAAGAGCTGAAAATACAACCTAAGATTGCCACTTGGAATTTACCTGTGTGCTGTCATCACGATGATTTGCTGATTAAGCATTGGTATTTTTCCAAATTACTTCTCTGAATTTGACCCCTTACACCCCCTCTCTTTAATCAAAAAATACCGCAAGTGTGCTTGAGTGTAGGGCATAAATTTTGAAATGTGTCTCAGTAACTAAACAGTACACACCACAGGTATCTTTTTTTTTATTTTTTATTTTTTTTACTGCTGCTGCTACACGTAACACAAGCAGGAACATGACACAGCAAACATTTTCAAAGTGAAAGTAATCACATTCCGATCTTAAGTTTTAAAGATATGAGCACAGTTTTATTTTTTCCTTTGTTAAATTAGCTTCTCGCAGCAAAGTGCTTTAGCTGTATCATATGACAAAACACAGAAAAATAACTGCAAGATCAATTTCGGATCAACTTTGTACCTGGAAATGTAACTTCTGCTGTTACATTGTACCTCTGACGACTCTACGCATATTTCCTCTGCAGCAGTGACTGTTATGTGTCAGCTGTTGATAACCTAAGTAACTGAAAATCTATTTGTGACAAAATAAAAACTGTTAATATTTACGTAAGAAAAGGCATATACAGGGTGTACATAAAGTTCGGGAGCACTTTCAATTATTTATTGCGCAAGAAACAACATTGTACAGATATCATACATATGTCATTTTGGAGAGAAACGCTGAAAGCCCTTTTTCTCCATGTATACCACCATAGCGTAGTTTGGTAATTTGCCGAGTCAGCGATAGTCGCAAATATGGCGAGTTCAGGTGCGGAACGAGCTTTCTTTGTGTTGGAGTTCGACAAAAACAAGTGTGCCACAGCTGTTCAACGGATGTGTAGAACCAAGTACGGTAAGAAGCCACCAACAGGGAAGGCCATTTACCACTGGCACAACAAATTCGTTACGACTGGTTTTTGTCGAACACCAACACACAGAAAGCTAGTGTTTGGGACTAGCTCTGACTATCGACAAATTACCAAACTACGCTATGGCGGTATACATGAAAAAAAAAACTTCCATGGTTTCTCCTCAGAATATGTATGATATCTGCACAATGTTTGGTTCTTGTGCAGTAAATAATTGAAAGAATTCCCAGACTTTATGTACACCCTGTATAACAACGATCTCAACAATTCTGTAGGCCTGCAGTGTGTGAGAATAATTTCACAGCATACGTTACTTACATGAATTTTTGTTTTCCGAGAATTAAAATAACGTAAAATGCCCAATTTTCCGACGAGTTCTTAATTTCAGATATTGCAAGTAAGTGCTGTTATCGAGTGCACAATCGGTGATACAGTGGCGAACAGCCGTGCATCCCGATGACATCGGTGTTACATCATAAAGCTGAAAGAAGGCAGCGGTGTCTATGTGGCAAACAGTTTTCTCTCTTGCAGATATCTGAGATTTTGCATGAATCTTTCTTTGCTTCATTTCTTCAGGCATTCTCATGTGTGAACGTATGAATCAATGAAATAATGCCTCAGTGTGGGGCCCAATTAAAAGTATGAACTGAAAATGAATTACGTAAATTTAACAGCGGATGCTCCGGTGAAGGTGAGAGGACAAGTAGCTGAAATCAAGTAGTGTATTAGCGATCAAGGAGCCAACCTTACGAGCAGCATCTAGTCAATGAAAATATGTTATTAAACGGTGTTACTAATGTCGAAAATTAGCAAAGTCAGACACTATAATTCGTAGGACTGTATAGGCTGAGTTGCTTGGTTAGTAGTGAGATTTACAGAAGATATCTCAGGCTAGGAACTACATATTCCATATTATGGATATTGGCAGCAATCCAGTAATCTATAATAGTGTGAGAGTCTGAATGCAGGAGCGATAAAAGTGAGTATTGATCCTGTTCAGAATTCTGCGGTTTCACAGGTACAAGACATTTCTTATGTTATTGCTGATTTGCTGATAATGGTGAAGATTTAATTTGTACTAACGCTGAAGTGAGTTGTGAGGAAGCTGTTAACGCTAGAGTGAGCACTGACAGCAAAAATGATGTAATCACTGATGATGCAGTTGATTTTTTGTTGACAACGAATAAATTAGAAGCAAAAATGAGGGAAATTCAATTTTTAACTATGAAAGGAAGACAATGTCATAGGATGAGATTACTGATGAAAACTATCTGAGACTGGGGGATAGTTAGATGAAATGACTAAGAAGATACAAGAAGGATACGACATCACATTAGGGAATAATTAGACTTACAAAGATAGCTGTCCCTACAGTCACAGGGGCTGAAAAGAATTTGCCTGTCTAGGACAGTAGACGTGTAAGGCCAAGAAATTCAAATTTAGCGTGAGAAATTATTACACAACAGGAAACAGAAAAGAGTGGTTCAAGAAATGCAGGCAAGGAAGTACAGGCAGAATGTAAAGGGAAAAAAAGATCAGGTTTGACATTGACTTAGAGTCAGGAATAAAGAAAAATCATGTGACCGGAATAAAGAAACGCCTATAGACTGAGTTATCCTAACTCCAAAAAAATTGATAGGTTTAAATAACATCTGTGACATGGAAACGTATAAAATATGAGTGGATGGTAAAATATTTGAATACGCATAGAGGTGCATTTGTTTTCTGCCATTAAGAATAGACAATGTTTATGATAGAGATTATTATTGTTGTCATCTAGATAGTTCTGGCCATTTTAATTAGTAAACTGTATTTATTTGTAATCGTATGCAACACATTACAACAGAGTTCTTTGTGTATAATTACACTGTGAACTGAATATTTGGTTCTCTTGCACTTCCATTGTTATATTGTTCTATAAATCTGATCCCGCATTAAAACACTGAACTGAGCGTTCATTATTATGAATTTCAGTTTTTTTATTGTACAGTATGCACAGTTTTCATTTAATATTTTTTAGCAGATTGTTTTCAATTACATTGTTAGAGTGAATGTGAAATTGAATGTGATGAGTGAATGAATTGTAGACTGGATGTTAATCGTAGCTCACTTGCACGTGTGGAAAACTGGAGTTATCCTGAGCCAGAGCACTGTAGATCACTGAAAGGATTCAGTCTTGGTGCTTTGTAAAAAGACAAGAGACTCTGACTGTCCCCTCACACGCAGGACGTGTTAAGTCAGTGTGTGCAAATGCGTCTGTGAAAACTGAAAGTGACGCTTAGCAGGAATTTCTGTTATTGCAGTGAGTGTTCTATGAATGGAATCCGTACTTCTCTGAAGATTTTTTAAATTGTTTCAGCTGTAACATTTTTCCACGATTTTTCACAGTATCAGGCTTTCACAAAAAAGATTTATAATGGACAAAATTAGATTATGAACTTTTTGTCTGAAGTGGTATTCCTGCTTTCCCAATAATTCTTTTGGGGACTAAGTAGAAGTAGGCCCTATCTATGATTATTTATCGCCCTGCTTTAGACGTGTAAATGCATATGTACAGCTCATAAATAAGTTTTCGTTTAAAATTGGTTTTAGATTCCGTTTTCATTACACAGAAACAAAAACTGTTAGCTTTGTTGAGCTGCATACCGAGTGAATACTACAGAATAAAATTCTTCGTATCCAATTCGCGTTAACTTGATGGACTGACACCTTGAAAAATAATTTTTAAGTACTTATCAGATGAAAGTGCACTGCTTGACATATTTTTTGCATTGCCGTTTTAGTAAATGTGTTCATTCACCATACTATTATAACAAACTTCCATTTATTCCCACTGCACAAATGTTAAAATTTTCGCTTTGTATTTAGTCAGTGCTACTTATCTTCTGGACAACTATCACGTTCTTTCAAAAATTTACTTCTCATTTTATGTATGATAAGATTTTGGGAATTTTTGTGACAATACAAGGCATAAACCTCTTATAAATATAACCAAATGTTAATATGGGTCAACTTGGTCAAAGATATGCTGTAAGTTGCAGCAGATTAGTGAACGCTTTCAATGTGGTAACGGAATGTTATTTTAGGCATTATGCTTGTGGGAAAAGCCCAGCGACGAGAGAAACTTCCATTGTATAACATAGTAACCGAAGTAGTTTGATAAACAAGTTCAGTATCAACGAAACTTTAATAACGACAGTTATTCATGTATCAGAACACATATACTATGACTGAATAGCGTACTGTTTTTATCTATATCTGCATATCTGATGTAGGTCAAACCTTGCTGTTGATGAAATACAGAATATTTGTAATGTATGATACCGGAAACCTGAAGAGAGTATGTTATGGCATTATTCACTTCTCTTACATGTCTCCTAGTGTTTGGACCCATGACTTGCAGCGAATTATGAGGTACGCTTACGAATCGTTAGGAATATAGGAGTTGAGGGGAACAGTTGAAAAAGCTATAAAAGCGAGCTATTCAATGAAGCAAAATAAATGAAAGGGAAAACTACAACAATGGAAGACTTAAAACTCTCATTATATTACATTCTGTTTGAACTGCAATGTTTCTTTTCCGTTCTGTAATACTGTCTAAACATTATAGGCATTTATATAAATCACATGCCACGACACGGCTTTCGCCTGGTCTAAAATCAGACCTTTCCGTAAGGAAATGCAGAGACTTCAATCGCTAATTTTAAGCACAATAAGTAAGTAACCAAAATTTGGAAATCATACTGTCTGAAATTCAGCACCCTTTTGCACCAAAGTTTAATACGCCATTGGCCATTGTTCTTGTGTTTTATCTTCAGATAGAACGCATGTCTAGGCAGTATTTAGTTCGAAATTCCAGTCTTAAACGTTTTACATTGTAGAAAAATTAATTTTCCATGAAAAGTATCCAGAATATGCAGGTTTTAGCTTACAATGGTAACGGAAAATCAGTAATATATTTTTAAGGCATCTCTGAATGCTGATGAAGTTTATTACAATTGTAAACTGATTTAGGCTAAAAACAATGTTTCAAGTGTGCAACAGAAATCTTCAAAATTTTATGGGATATGCTGATTCAATATAACAAGTTCACTATTGACATTCGCGTGGCGACAAACGCAACACGAGTCGGCCTGCATGCCTCACAGCCAACTTGTCGTCAATTGTTTGGCTAATTGTAGTAAATGTTTTCCTCTAGTTAATCGCTTTCCTCTCTTTCAGGCGCTATGCACAACTGATTGTTTCTGTCTATAAATTGTTGTATGCGCTGAGTTAGATTATCCCGCCAGTAACATGTACCACATGGAAAGTAAAATTCTGTGAATTATACCCAAATACAGCCTTAAGGTTATATTCAAATAACGTTTCAGTTACTGTGAAGTCAGTTAGTATACAGCGACATTTACGTTAGCTCCAAGATGATATAACAGTGCAGTATTACGAAAACAGCAGGCTACTTACAAAAGCATAAAAATGCACTTCCAAGTAGTCACATAATTCACGAGAAGCTTTTCGGCGGAAGCGACAGCAAAGACACACTCAAACAACAAGGAAACATTTAAACGTCAGACACGAAAATTGGTAGCGCGCGGAAGTAGAGACAAGCACATACGTGAAGCTAAACAATTGACAAGCGACAAACGAAACACTTGTGCGAAAACGAGATTGGCTCTGGAAAGAATAGTAAACATGCAGTTTACTTGGAGCAATGAACATATAGCCAGAAACTTGAGAGCCATTAATGACACCCTGAGAAACTAGCACACGACAAACAAAACTGCAATCGACGAGTTCTTTCGCATCCATGTTCGCGTGAAAAGGTACACTAAGCGACGTTATAACAAGCAAAGAAAAAAATCAGTGTACATAACTGTTTCATAATACGCGTATACAGGAACTAAACTGTTTTGCACATATAGGAAAGAACTATTTCTGACTTGAAATGCATCATAATATCTGCTTACAGTAAGTGATGATCCTTTCTAAATAAGAAACGTGAAAACACCACCGCCACGAAATATTTTGCACTCCAGCTTGAAACGGACTTAAATTAATATTCATCAGCTTCAGAGCCCTTACCTTACATGCTGCTTACAACTTCCAGAACCGAAATGTCTACTACATACGAAATTTCATTTGAAAAACGCTTCCGATATTAACAGTACACGTAACGATGTAACCTTTTAGCATGAAAAGCAATAACTGTTACTGCAGGACACTCACTTTATTGTAAAGATATAATTATTTTTATGAAAATAGTCCAAGAAAATTAATGCAAGAACACAGAAACTAGGAACGGGTTATAACAGCGAATATTTACAATAAAATTTCCTGGTAATGGTATCAAGTTGAAGTTTTTGTAACAAAACAAGAGAATATATCAGGAGAACTTTTTTCGTGTACAGATTCCGTTTCTGGTTATCTTCCTGAATAATGATCTATTTAAGGAAGAGCCAAGCGTGTGGCTACGAAAAAGGAAGATAAGCAGCTAGGTAGAATATGAAGCCATTTTGACTATTTTTCGACCGTGACTGTAGAATATCTCTGGTAAGAACGCACAGTTCGGCTACTTACTCTGCATGCAGTTGACATACCGTTATTTTCCGCTCTTTCTTTCAAAAAAGCTTAATGGATGAAATTATGAAAAAGGACATGAAAAGAAAACTGAAGAGCATCGATTACAGAAGCACGTCTACGCGAGTTACAACATTATCTGAACAAGCCTACGTGTGCAGGAGTTGGATTAGAAACAAAGAGCAGTACAAAAATTCAGTAACCCGTCTGATGAAGCGTCCCGCAGTTTGAAAACTAGCTGAAATGTGAATTCTCAGCACTGGTGGCATTCACTTGTTATTTTTCGGGTGTACTCGCCACAGTATACGAATCTAATATCTTCGTTCGCGCCTGCGGTGGAGATTTTAGAGAAAATTTCGGCTGTCGCTTCCGATTGAAGTAACGATACTGCAACGTACACCTAGACTTGTCTGTCAATCTCGACCGCATATCTTCGTTGATTACTGCATACTGCGGCATCTTAGAACTTACGCTCCATACATTTTAGACTGTTGCAGTGTAATTACTTCTCGTTTCTCAAAAAACTTAATATGGAGTTTCTAAATCTCCATGGCATCGTGTAGAAAAATATTTTATTGTGATCGCTTGCGCTAAAACTGCAAAAAAAAAAAAAAAAAAATTATTGTTCGTTTTCTTCTTCCGTAGTGGCTGAATCCCAAAGAAATTATTCTGTAAGCTCACAAAGTTACGTGGGCTGCGATTAAACAATAAAATCGTCAACTAAAATAACTGTACGATTTTATTTTATATTAATCTTCAGCACTCACAACTGAAAATTTTAGAATTTTGTTTAAGGTCATACAACAACCTCTGAGATTGGCAGTGTTTCTTAAGCGATGCTTGAAAATGGAACTCCTTTTTTTTTCAAATTTGCCTGTTACCCTACCCATGACAATAAAAAAAGAAATCTTACGGAAATAGTACTCCTAACCTTTATCCGCAAAAGTAATGGGATAAATAGATAAACTATTGTTCCTTGTGATCAGACTGATAGGTCAGGAAAAGTCACCCAGTAAAACAAAGTTATATCTACAAGAAATGGAGTTCCCACATTTATTGCTTCTCTCATTGTTTTGTCTGAATAATAAGTAAATGGGAACAATCCATTAAATAAGCGTTACAGTAACGACAATCACAGAAAAAACTGTGTATTCATATTAAATAAAATTATATTTGAAAGACAAATACCGTTATAAATGAACGTTTACATTACTTTTTCTATAATGTGTGCAGTCCATAAAGCACAGTGCATTTTAATATCTTGCTAACAAAAGATCTCGTATTTGTTTAGTTTTATTAAAAATAAAAATTTCGCAGAGCAAGTTGGGCTCTGGTATAAAGTAGGTTGTAACTGATAAACAGAAATAGAAACATTGGTATGAAAGACATGGCGCTCATTGTAGGAATCGGACTATCTGAAGATATTCCTCTTTCAGTGCAAAATATTCTACCATATTAGTTCGGAAACAATCATTCACTCACTAGAAGCAAAAAATGAGTGCTGAAAATAGCACTGTTATATCAGCAACACACTAACCAAAAATTTGGCATTTACTTCCTCCGATGCCTCTATTATGATAAACAGAAGAAATAATTACAGGCATGACAAGAAACGAAAACTTGTTGTCAAATAAATATGACTACAGAAGAGGAAAAAATTTATCTACATGAGATCAGATTGCGATTAGTGAATATCGAAAAACTATGAACAGTTCAGAAAATGAACGAAAAAGTAGAAACTAATGCCGAGCGAAAAGCCACCGCTTATAGTTAACGATTCCAGAGTTTGTCGGTTGTATAGAAAATAGACGTGAAAGTTTATTAAACGCATCCTCTCCGTGAATGCTTTATTCTAGTGGTGTCACTTGTACAACTTTTCTACTTATACACTCACATTCAACATCACACATTCTGTAATATTTTTTGCGCAAACGCAATTTACATCTTTCAATTGTATACGTATGAAAACGTTCCGTTCGCGTAGAAGCGACGAAAACTATAAACAAAACAAAGCAGATTGCTGCGAGGTGTTTACAACATGAAACTTCCAGTTTATTGCTAATAATATTATCTGTAGAACACCAAGCACAAAATGCAGTCAACCATTTTATAATATAGTTTCAAAGCAATGACATCACGACACTACTCTGTGCAAGAAAGAAAAGCGCCTTGGTCAGGGACTGGAACACCACCTTCTCCATTACCATTGCGTCGCCTTTCAATACAAACACAGGACATTTTTCTTTGCTGACTGACGGACAGTTATACGCCTGGAGGATAAAATGGGTGTGATAGAAGCTGTGCAACCCGCTCTCTCGCAGTTCTTTTCGGATTTAACCTCATAAGGAGTAATTAATAATACATACATACAGATGCTAGCATTTCATCCGATGTCTCAATGGCGTCGATAAAACCTCAGGAATGAGAAAGGTGAAGGGAAAACCAAGCAATAATGTTATTTTACCAAAATATGTTTCCTGAGATCCATGCTTGTTATTGAAACAATGTTTTTAACTGCCGTAGTTTATTAAAGAAATGTCGTTACCCGTCTAGAATATAAGCAAACTAGAGGCAATTATTTCAAAAGCTCGAAATCGCAGAGGATGTAATACGAAATTTCAAAACAGGTAAACGGATCTTTTCATAAATTGGTATCTGCATTATGTCATGGACTTGAAATGAATCTTTCTCACATTTTATTAACAAAATGTTATATTAAACATTACTCCTTCTTATGCAAAACAACAATTGCCCGTCAATTAGCTTCAAATTAGTTTATTTTTAAAGTGATTGTTATTGGTTTCAAATTTCAAAAACTAATGAAGCAATAATTCGAGGAACCAGAAACCAGCTTAAGATGAGCAGATGAATTTTTCTTTCAATCGATGGCTATTTTTCTTTTAAATAAAGTTGGCTTTACTAATTTGTGGCGACATTCTGCTATTTCGTTGTCACTGTGCAACTAAAAATAAAGTTCGATGGAAACTGACATTATTTTATTTAATACATGCGAGGAAGTTTACTAACCATATACGGAACGTAATACACATAGCGTCATTCTTTCAGTACTAATAAGAGCTACTGCTCGGTTGCGATGCTCCGATTTTGACGAACACTGAACTACTGAGTTATGTGTGTGAATAAATTTTCTCAGATTTTTTAAGAAAATGTTAACTTTATTTCCATATACAAAGTTGTTTAACGTAGAACAGCCACACGCCACCAATTAGTTTCAAATCAGTTTATTATTAAAGTGAACGTTAATGGTTTCCAATTTCAGTATTCTATGAAACTAGAAGACACGGAAACAGAAACGAACTGATTATGATGAATTGTTGAATTTCGCAGTTTGTAAGCGCGTTTTTCTTGTAAATAAACTAATTTCTTATTGATGTGTGATAAATTTTGCTGTTTTAGCTATTGGTAGTTTCAAATCAGTTTATTATTAAGGTGAACGTTAATCGTTTCCAATTTCAGTATTCTATGAAACTAGAAGACACAGAAATAGAAACGAACTGATTATGATGAATTGTTGAATGTCGCAGTTTGTAAGCGCGTTTTTCTTGTAAATAAACTAATTTCTTATTGATGTGTGATAAATTTTGCTGTTTTAGCTATTGGTAGTTTCAAATCAGTTTATTATTAAGGTGAACGTTAATCGTTTCCAATTTCAGTATTCTATGAAACTAGAAGAAACAGATACAGAAACCAACTGATTATGATGAATTGTTGAATTTCGCAGTTTGTAGGCGCGTTTTTCTTGTAAATAAACTAATTTCTTATTGATGTGTGATAAATTTTGCTATTGGGTAAAAACTATGCGTAATTAGAAACAAAGTTCAATAGAAGTGGATAGAATTATTTTGTTAAATAAATACGAGAAAGATTGCTAATCATATACCTAATGTGATGCAGTGGCGTCATTCTTCCGTTACTGATATAAGAGCTGTTGCTCGTTTACGATACTCCAATGTCGACAAACATTGAACGATTGAGAAAATAAACGATGAGAGCAGCGGCGAATGGTGAGTGAAATAAAACGCCGCGTATCGGGCCATCGGCTGCCGTTGGCAGCGTCCTTGACGGGGCGGACAAGGCGTGGGCCTTGTATTTTTCTGTGCGCCGACCCGCCTGTCACGTCGCGTCATTAAAAATGGACGTCGCGGCGGTGGCGCGGCGCTGCGCCGAGCCCGATAAAAGACACGCACTCTGCCAACGTCTCACAAGGGCCCCCGGCAGGCTACTGGAGAAGAGAAGGCTAAGGTGTTTTCAGCCGCGGCCGCCTCAAGAAGAAGCGGCCCCCCTCCGCGATACCCGAGAGGCCGGCGTCTTGAGGAGCGACCGGGCGAGCCCGCCTCGCCCCGCCCACGGCCGGCCCGCGGGGCGTGGCCTCGCGCGCTGGGGGCGGAGCCTCGCCGACAATGCCAACATTCCCACGGCCCGGCCGGGCGGCGCGCGCGCTCAGCCTGCAGGTAGTTGCGTATACGGTGCGTGCCCGGCCCTAGCCTTCCAACGACTACCGCGTAGCTCCTACTTCTTCTCCTTCTTCTGCTCTGCAAGGCACCGCCAGGCTTCGAAATGGAGGCCGCCTGGGCTGACGCGGCCCACCAGGCCCTCGAGTTCTGTTTCGTCGCCGCAGGTGAGGACAGCGGCGCGATCAGCTGATCACCAAAACAAAACCGCCTCGCCTCCTAACGACACCAACGAGGCTTGAGAAAACGAAAACGAAACTCTTTCCTTTGAAAAAAAAAAAAAGATGAAAAATTATTAATCTCGATTTGTCCCCTAAAAAAAAGTACGATACCCGCAGTTAAATGCTCTCTTCGTAGTCACTAACACGACAATGATTAACAATTTCAGTAGGTAAAAAATAATAATCTCAAAACTATGAATCTAATTAATTGAGCGCAAACACATGGTGGGCACAGCTCACACAGCCAGGAAATATACACACGAACGAAATAAGAAATGGCATTAGAGATTTCACTTTCCCACAACATACAACACAAATAGCACAAATACCCTGGCCGGACCTGACAGTCATAAAACAAAGTCACTAGTCCCCTTTCACTGTTAAAACAACATACCGCATTTAAAAATGCCGTACAGCCATTTTACAAGTAAAATGAATATTTTGTGCATCAGCACAAGCCTGAATTGGAAAAACTAAATTCATCTGAAATTTTGACACAGCTGAAGCACAAATTTTTCGCTGTACTCCCTTTGAAAAGTTTATATATTCTTGACATGGTCAGTCTGGGGGCGATCTGCGATGTGTAACTGAAGAAAACTCCAGAAGCCAACATCGCTGAGAAAAGCTTTTCACTGGGTGACTGGTTTCGACAGAACTATGTTACCATCGGATTCCATGTTTTTCAATTTTTACAAAGTAGTATCGGTCAGTGTTGGAAGTCGCTTGGGGTGTGTGCATCGCGAAGTGACTTGTATCACTGATGGATAGTATGTCGTAAAAATTCAGAAGCATAATATCCGATGATTACAGCATAGCTCTGTCGAAAGCAGTCATCCATGTTTTTCTTAGCGATCTTGGCTTAGAAGTTTTCTTCAGGTTCCATCTGAATGGCCGGAATGCCAACATGCTATTGGATTTTAGGAGTAACTGGTTTTAACAGTTATACACGACGATAAATGTCTTTAAAAGTACAAATAGTTAATGCCAGAAAATATTACATGATAGTGACGAGTTTTACTTCAAATACGTAGCACGGAATGGAAGCGATAGCACTTAATAATTGTATCGAGGAGCACCTACTGCGAGCTTACAAAAAATCGTTGCATACTTTATATCAATCCTTTTCTCGCAGAAATACGCGGCCTTCAGGCATTAAACAAATTCCATTTTTTACCTTTCTCTCTGTCATTTTTCCTGTTTTCAGAATTATTTCATATCCGCTCAATTGTTGGAGTTCGTGTTTTATCTGATACGCATAACCACTTTGCAAAGATGCATGGCTTAATTTTAGAGCCAGGAAAACTTGATTTTTGACCGAGGGACCTTTATATCCCTGTTCTCAATTGACACAACCTACTCTGCGAATCTGTATAAACGCAAAAGAAATTCATATTTATGAATTTGTACGTCGTACAAAAACGCCAATTAGGTCAAACAGAGAACGTCAAGAAAACATCTGAATCAATGCTACATACTTAAAATGCTGAACAGTACACTTCTCTGAATCATCGCTCTGTACAGTAATACAACCATATCTAAAAGCATAATCAAAAGCAGACACATATCTTGTTCATGTGTGTTTGAAGACGAATTTTTGTTGTCTTTATTCTCACATTTTTCTGTTTCGCGTAGTGCAGTTCCCTGTACGCACGTTTTCTTTTTTTCAGTGGAAATTGCTAAGTAGCTTTTAATAATTTAAATAACTAACTCGAAGAAACTTATTACGTATTTTGTTATCTTCGGATTCTCTTTATATTTAAGCTACTGACAACCCCTGAAAGAAGAATCGTGCTTCGGAATTTCTGATTTTCCAACAACATATATATATCCTTAGGTTTTTTAGATGCTAAATTCGTTCTTGAGTTCACCTGCGGACAGAAATTTGAAAGCCGTGTCGCTTGAGCGTAGAACACAGAAGCCAGTAAAACTGGAAGTACGTTGTTAGCGATTCTTCAAGATGACAGCGCAGCGAAGACCGGGTTTTCTACACGTGGCTGTGGTTACGATGTACTTCCACTGGTTTATCTGACCACACCAAAGATATTACAACGCTACAACGATCTATCGAACACAAGATTTCAGTAGTACAGAACAAGAAACAGTTGAATGGGAATAACAAACATTTCACCATCTCATTTCCTGAAATTTATTGACCACGCAAATGAATTATCACTCCAGTTTCTTAGTTTATGGGAAAATTTAGCCTTGACTGATACGTAGTCCATTCTTGAAGACAATGTCTCCATATATTGATTTTAACATTTCAGTTTGTTGATGACCTGTGTACAAAGTAACAAAGTTTTAATTATGCTTCATGTTTCTGAGTTTTGTACTTGGCTGTATTGGTCAGTTAAAAAACTAAATTAAAAAAGTTTCAAAATAGAAACAAAAGATATAAAAGATATGCTCGAAAAAGGGATTCGAAAGGCAGAGATTTAATCACTGTTTATTATTTGCATGATCGACAGTTGCTTTCGTGGCAGACACTGCTAAATTTTCCACTGTCTTTCCTGTAGTAATTAGGAGAATATCGTCTTTTATTTTTTAGTGTTATCAACAAAGTGCAGAGGCTGATTCCTGTCAATAACGCTGTTTCAAATTTCTACAGTACCACCTTTTCAGCGTTTGCACTCTATAGAAATCACATACAGCTGATTAAAAACAATAAATGCCTAAACATTTGCTGAACTTCTTTCACACATTCCGCAGCGCTGTTTATCCGGCAAATTAAGCCTAATGTTGAACTAAGCATCTCGCCGTTTATGCGTAAAGCACGACATCGAGATAAGAGTTTTATAAGAAAGCATCATCACACTCTTTACGAGTGATATCGGCAGGTGGTCGTATGTTTACTTCCTAATTCTCACTGCGCAAGAAACGTGCCCCAGTGTGTTGGCAGATAACATGCCATCCTGACGACTGATCCTCATGGGCCGTAAGTTTTGGAAACGGAATCTGAATCCTAATACAATTGACAGACTTACTATTGCCGACATATTCGTCGCGAAAGATGCGGAACTGTTCTGATATTTAAAAGTTATCGCTTATTTTGCCATCTCGGTCGCACATTCACTTTCGTGATATGACCCATTTCGATCAAAGTTTATCGTTTTGAGATCTATGTAGTTGTATAAGCAACCCGTCGTATCCATATGGGACTACACATCAGACTACATAAATCCGAAGATAATCAACCTTGATCGAAGCTAGTGATATCTTAAAACTAAATGTGCGACTGAGGCGGCAAAACAAATGATAGCTTTTAAATGAGAGAACTGGGGAAATTGAAAATGACAACAATAATGTTGTATAAATGACTATCTTAAAAAGCAATACCAAGAATGCAGATGTTTACTAGATTTGCCTTCATAACATTGTAGTACCTACTTCAGTTATTAATGCCTTCTACGATGTTTTTAGTTAATGTTGCACCTTTGCACCTTTATTTCGTCTTTAGGTTCCACAATTTATAATTTTTCGAGCTGAAATGTTAGTTCAACGGCCACTTATTTCAAAAAGAAGCACTTTCAACACACCAAATAACATTCTTATTGTGTTAATGTAGTAAGGAAATGCTAAAGAAGATGCACTCTCTTCTTTGACCGCTAAGCTGGAACTTATGAAAGAATTATCTTTACTTCTCTCGAAATAGTAACGATGGATTTTTTTTAAAAATTTGCTACTGATATTGTGAAAAATTAAACGAATATTTCCCATTTTATTCAAATTTTTGTAGTAAAACACAGACTGTGTTAGTTTCTGAATAACTTAAATGCATGGCAGTACCATTCGCATACTTGGCGTTTGCTCGTTTGTTTATAATTTGGGTAAGTACTCGTGTGGATACGGTCTACACGAATACTGTTGTAGATAGTTTCATAAGAAAATTTAAACGAGTATCACAGAATTGGTTAGCATCAGGCCAGAGTGAGTTAAATGCTCTGCACAATGGCCGAACTAAATACATAAACGCTTGGCGAGTGATGGTTCTAGGAAGCAGGTCTATATCTGGCTTTTTCAGGATTGAGAACTTTGCACATCATGTTTATAGATTGTCCACTCGAGACAAACAAGCTGTTTACTGAGAAGATTTGCTAGTGATCTGATTACTGTGCATATACTTTCCGTTATTTGCAATGCAAATATTTGGTTGAAGCAGCTGTATATTGTTTTTGCATTAGTGCATTATCACCGGAAGCAGCGTATTTCAAGTACCACAAAAACTTTTTTGGTCATGCAGGCCTGATTATTCGGATAACCAGTTACGAAACTGTCTATAAAACGTACAGCAAAGGACAATTAGAAAAGTTTCGTGCGAGTGAAAGCGATGTAATAGCTTTGTACAAATGCGATGCCTCTTTCATTGTGTTGTCTTGCGCGAATTAATTAATCATGTACTATATTCAAGTAAATAGTGAACAGTAAGTATTTCTTAAAAATTAATCTTCATTCAGCAAATTAATGTAATGCTTAATAACGAAAATAGGACGATTATTGTAGAAAAGCATATTTTTAAGAAAACGAACCTAAATGGTTAATCCTCAGCGTTAATGCCACTGAAATTTGTTAATTTGTATTCATTATTTTAAATTTTTCATCAATATTTACGTTGTAGTATCCAGATTTTACTAACATCTAAGCTGAACTGAAAATCTTTTACTGAAAACATACGCATGCGACATTGAGTTACTTGTTAAGCGCTTGTCTGAAACGATGGGTAGTGTGTGAATGAAATTACACAGCCTTTACACATTCCCCTACCATATCTTCAAAAATTATAATCATAGCAATAGTAAAACAAATTCGCTACATAAGTCTTTTAAATTGGTTTTATTCTAGATAATAGGGGTAACATAATTTTTCATAAAACACATCAGCAAACGGTTTGTCGCTAACTTTGTGGAATACGAAGGAAACTGTGTATACATCTGAAGAGGGTCAGAGTTCTCGAGATGACTTATGTTCTAAATGAAGGAGAACTTCAAAGGTACTGCGGCAGTATCCGTTTATTTCAACGTGATTTATAAGTAACTGTACCATATTTATGCTACGCTGGCGACCACAGCCTCAAAGCAAGTAAAATGTGTATTTATTTTACCGATAACGCAAATAATTATTCAGAAACAACGGACACCATAGCCACACAAATAAAGAATTTACTGCCGTTGCCACAAAACACACTGAACAATGGAAGTCCAGCGAAAAGTCGAAAAATAGACATCCTAGATACGCAGATCGACTAAGCACAACTTTAGGACGGCACATGCGTACTAATAAGATCACAAATCACCACTGAAGATGCTTCGCAAATAAAATCTCATATGGCTCAATACAAACAGCCTTCCACTTAGTTGCATTAGACGAACTACATCTTCAAGAATATAGAAGCAACTAAGGAACAACGGAAAACAAAAAATGACGAATTTACTACAAGTTCACTTTACTGAGGCTTCAGCTTTGTAGTTATGTGTTAACGTTTGTATTAAACATTTTTTTAGTAGGAAAATATTTCTTTAGTGGAAAAATAAGGATGGAGATTTAAGATTAAAGTGCCATACTTAACAGACTAGTGTAAAATGTCAATATAATCGTCTGAGAGCTGTGTAAGTGTATGCTAATTTGACTTTTTACTTGAGAACAATGTTCACCTTCATTGTTCCACAATTTTATTTGTGGATTTTTGTGGTAACATGAATATTTAGAAAAAATTTTGTTGTGTAACAACGAAAAAACTACCAGTCCCTTTCAGTAATTTATTCCGCGATTCTTAGAAAAACTGACTGCCTCCATTTTAGGGGGCAATTTTTTGTTCGATTACATGGGATTGAACTCACTTTTTTTGCAGTCTTAACTCCTTCAGAACAGTCTCAAATGGCCATAGGCACCCATAACACACAGTCGTCATTGTTTACTTCTGGAATTTCGCAAAATTTGGAAAAAGTTGGGCAAATGAAGCGAGTCTCATTCCTTGGCAATCCCAGTCAATGAAATGAACTAAAATTAATAGTAAAATACGCCTGCTGTTCCTGATGCTGTTGTTGTGGTCTTCAGTCTGAAGGCTGTTTTGATGCAGCTCTCCAAATTTCTTTAGCCTGTGCAAGCCTCTTCATTTCAACCTACGTCGACTTGAAGCCTTCGACCAGCCAACGATATTTTATATTTTCTGCTGACTACTAAAGGCCCTTCACTGCAGTGTTAACGCTGCATATAGTTATCTGTGGAACGTTATAATGATTTTAACGAATAAATGTGCAAAAATTACTGTCGAACATAGTGAGAATTTTAAAATGTTGTTATTTTCTTGCATATGTTATCAGAATGAAGTTTCTCCGTCGAGTTATTTTTATCATTTTATTTTATTTTATTTTTATTGAATTATGTGTATGACTGGAGCAAGAACCGTAGAACGAAATCTTCTTGTAGAAATAATAAGCAGCCAATCAGTTGCAAATTGGAAGATTTATTAAAACCCCTTTGCTGCAGTTCCAAGGTTTATAAAAACGTCTTCTTCAGAAGATAAATATGAACAACATCATTACACGCTGTGGCACAGGTTCGTTAAAATATACCAGAAAGGTGTCCACATTTTAACATACCTCTGCCACAGCGTGTAATCCAGTTTTTCACATTTTCCTTCTGAAGACGTTTTTATAAACCTTGAAACCATAGTAAGGTGGTTTTCGTAAACCTTCCAATTTGCAATTGATTGGCTGCTTACTATTTCTACAAGAATATTATCTTCATTAGAGACGTACTATTGAAATTCTTCCAATCCATATGTGGCATACAGCAAACCAGTGCTTAACAGTATTGGTTAAAAACAGTCTTGGTTGCAATTTTATTTTTTTATTTTTCAGCTACGCGTTTCGCCTTATTTAGGCATCTTCAGGTTATCTTAATTTGGTTAATTCTGTTACTCGCTCCTGTGAACGGGAACGCGTTATGCAGATCTTGGTGTCACTCGCGTCCATGTAGAAAAGTTTGCACTGAGTTTAACGAAGGCGATGTTGGCCTGATATATTCGACGATGCCCTTTGGCTACACTGACTAAAGGGTCCTTCTAAGAAATACCACATTAAGATAACCTGAAGATGCCTAAATAAGGCGATACGCCTAGTTGAAAAATAAAAAACTAGAATTGCAACCAAGACTGTTTTTAAACAAGACGTACTATTTTTTAAAGTTGACATTACTTCAAATGCAGGTGACTATGATTGTAATACAATCCAACCCAATTTCCGTCGATTTCTCCATTAAAATCCTCAATAATTTCCCAAAGATACTCATTTCTGTCGTGGTGACTTGGTACTGAAGTCTGCTGGAGTTCTGACGATGAAAATATGTTTCGAGATGTGCACTGAATGTATAACATTGCTTATTATAGCGACAGTATGCACACTGTGCAATTAATTTTGCCAGCTAATAATGCCATAGGATCATTTGACTACACATGTTGTTCGTAACTGGTAAATAAATTGAACAGTGCTATCTGAAGATAAAGGTCTTTGAAATCTGAACGGTAATAATTTTAATGAGCGAACAGAACGAACAATTAACACAAATATTAGCCATATTCGCAATTTAGTTTTGCGTGCCTACATTGTAATGAGAGATATTGGCATGTACCGCAACTTGCCTAGTTTTTTAAAGAATGTTAACCTTGCGACATCAATTTTTTTACCGTTTAGAGGCTTTAGTGCTTAAAACCACGCTTAAATCATGAATCAAGGCCTACAGGTCACTTATATATTGCCTACATATTATATATTTATTGCTTACTCTTCCTAGGCAAAGGTCCCGAGTTCGAGTCTCTTTGCAACACGAAGTGTTGATTGCTCACATATTATATGTTGCCTATTTTGCCCAAGCAAAGGTCTCGAGTTCGAGTTTCCTTGCAGCACGAAGTGTTGATCTGCCATATCAGCGCACAATCTGCTGCAGGGAGCAACTTTTATTCCGGAACTTAAATATTATTAGTGTTAGCAGGCTCCTTGATGCCCGATGGTGAGCGCGCTAGTATCTGCAAACGCGTCGCTGATAAATTGAGATTAAAAATCCTTACAAAAATGTGACTTGTTGCAATAGATATAGACAGCTTGAGTCAGGAGGAAAACTACATGCTTACAAGGGAACCTCCCCATCGCACCCCCCCCCCCCCCCCCCCCGCTCAGATTTAGTTATAAGTTGGCACAGTGGATAGGCCTTGAAAAACTGAACACAGATCAATCGAGAAAACAGGAAGAAGTCGTATGGAACTACGAAAAAAATTAATAAAATATACAAACTGAGTAGTCCATGCGAACATATGCAACAACAAGGAGAACGTGAGATCGCGAACGTCGTGGTCCCGTGGTTAGCGTGAGCAGCTGCGGAACGAGAAGTCCTAGGTTCAAGTCCTCCCTCGACTGAAAATTTTAGTTTCTTTATTTTCGCAAAGTTATGATCTGTCAGTTCGTTCATTGACGCCTCTATTCACTGTAATAAGTTTAGTGTCTGTGTTTTGCGACCGCACCGCAAAACCGTGCGATTAGTAGACGAAAGGACGTGCCTCTCCAATGGGAACCGAAAACATTTGATCGCAAGGTTATAGGTCAACCGATTCCTCCACAGGAAAACACGTGTGATATATTCTATACGACACTGTTGACGACATGTGCGTGACATGACAGGAATATGTTGGCGACCCACCTAACTTGTACACCTGGCGAATGGGTAAAAAGATTCTTCTACCTTGCCCGACTTAGGTTTTCCTGTGGATGTGATAATCACTCCCAAAAAAGTGATGAAAACATAAGAGTTTGTCACATAAACTGCAACAAATGAATGCAACAGTTTCACAGTCGCGCAGTTTTCCCTGTGCTCTGTCAAAACATATGTTTTTAATGTTTTCAAATTTTTCCGTGTGTAGACCGTCAAATCCTGCATATGTCCAAGCAAATCTGAACATGTCCTGGAATTTTGGAGAGCGAAGTTGATCATATTAAAAATTGAACTTTTCACATGAGGGAAGACTTGAACGAAGGACCTCTCGTTCCGCAGCTGCTCGCGCTAACCATGGGACCACGGTGCTCCTGAGCTCACATTATCCTTGATGTTGTGTATCTTGCGCATAGACTACTCAGTTTGTATATTTTTCTTAGTTTTTTTGTAGTTCCACACAACTTCTTCCTGTTTTGTCGATTGATCTGTGTTCAGTTTACCAAGGCCTATCCACTGTGCCAACTTATAACTAAATCTGAGGGGGGTGCGATGGGGAGTTCCCTTGTTAGAAGGGTGATAATACTGGTAACTATGATCAAACGACTTCATATGGGAATATGCTCTCCGAATGGTTTCGAAGGTTGAATATAATTGTTTAACATCAACTCTGTACGTTTTTCTTGAATAACTCGAAAACCGGACCATCCAGTGTAAACGTGTCGCATTGCAGAACTAAATTGCACAAAATTTACTACAAAACACATTTTTTTCCGTAGGAGTAACCATTTGCTCGAAGAAAACGTGAGAATACTGCAGATCTCGCGCGACGCGCATGCGCTGTATCTTACGTGGTTTTCGTAGGTCAGTTGGAGGTAGTTTGCGACTTGATAGCCCACAAATGTCCTGTATAAAATTGCTCGTCTACACTACTGTAGTATGTTGTAAAGAACGACAGTGTTTGAATAATACAGGAAATTAAAAACAATGAACATTAAATGTGTTCTGTCTAGGAAACCGAATAGGAATATGTTCATATGAAGTTTTTTTTTGTTGAGAATGACGATCACCCACGAAGCATGTCTCTTTCCTCCTGACTCACCCCGTGTATCCTGTAAAAGCTGTTTTACTGTTATACGAAACGGAGCTTGTCTCAGTTATTGGCTTTTAACTGATAATTTAGAAATGGATAGTGAAATGAAACTATGCAAATGAAATTCCATTGCGGCAGAGCGACGTGGCGTACTCACCGACAATACAGCAACTGCTCCGCCTGGTCACTACGCAGCTTCCAAAATAAAATTGTGCAGCCTTCCACTGCCGCGAAGCTACTGTGGAATCGCAGAAGGCGAGAACAAGCTGTCGGTTGCGACCTGTTTCCACGGGTCTGTAGCAGGCCCGTGGCCGACCTGTCCTTAGGAGCCGTCGGTGAGGGACTTAAAGCGGATAGCAGGGGAGGTTAGCTGAGGCGGCCCGAACCTCCGCTGTTGTTTGCGGCGGGCCGGGCGCGGCCGCGTTTTTGTGGGCCTAGCCTAACGGTCGCGAGGGGCCGGCTCAGTTGGCCGCCAGCGGGCTCCTGCCTCGCCCATGTTCCGTGGACACCTCGACACTCACACAGGGTAAACGCCGAACGCCGCTGCGCCTACACGCAAGTAACCGATCCTCTGTAACGCACTCCACTCCAGCGCAACCAGCGGCGCCTTCCCAGCTCCAGTACGCGTCTCAGTTCCGGCGCAAGACGTTCCTTCAATCTTTTTTGTTATATATCTAACACGTCCCTACTGCGCAAGTGTGGCGAAGGATACTCTCTGTGTCACTGTCACTTTGTCCATTTCTCCTTGATGCAATAATTTACCAACAGCCGTATGTATTGTAGAAATTTATTTTATTTTATGAACTTCTATGTGCTACCGGTTTCGGCATTATATTGATGCCATCTTCAGGCCCCTGTACAATGAGTAGAAGAAATGTACTATTATAAAAAATACAGAACATACATTGACAACTGACAGGTATCATGTTAACAATCTAAGTGGCTCAAAAAACTTATTGTATATCGCTAAAACTATATGTAACATTGGGGCACATTATGTCATGCTGTTGTTAATAGTTTTCACTGTTTTACTCGAATATAGCATGATATATATACATATGTATACGCTAATATTCATAAAACCATATATCATATATCATGTTATATTCGAGTAAAACAGTGAAAACTATTAACAACAGCATGACATAGGCAGAGGTATATGTGCCCCAATGTTACATATAGTTTTAGTGATGTACAATAAGTTTTTTGAGCCACTTATACAGTTAACATGATACCTGTCAGTTGTCAATGTATGTTCTGTATTTTTTATAATAGTACATTTCTTCTACTCATTGTACAGGGGCCTGAAGATGGCATCAATATAATGCCGAAACTGGTAGCACATAGAAGTTCATAAAATAAAATAAATTCCTACCATACATACGGCTGTTGGTAAATTACTGCATCAAGAAGTTCGTGCCAGTCGTCGTCCCACGATCCATAACGGATCAACGAAGATTGTACATTTCTTGTCCCAGTCGCAAATGATGCGCGGGAGGAGTAATTATTGTTAATTTGTAGAATAACACTTTTTCGGCTCCAGTCACGTTCATTTTGGAGTTTATATTGACAAGGATGCGTATAGCTGTATGACATAAATTTGTTTTTGTGACTATTTTCTGCAGTACGTTGAAAAACATTCGTTTCACAGCTTCAAAACGCTATTTTCTTCCTGCCATCTTCAGTGCAATTTTTTCCGATGCATACAGTGTTTGTTTTTACTTATATATTCGAAACAGTTCTCGCCACACCATTTTTACGTTTACAGTTAGTTAATTGACTGTTTTGTCAAACCTGCCCACATGAGAGGAAACTCAGATTTTGACAAGACACACGACCATATGTAGATAATTATGGTGTGGACTGTTTCGATCCTGTAAGTAAAAACAAAAATGTATTTGCAATTTTGTCAAATAAAGACATGTTTGGAAGCCGTGACTATTACATTAAATAAGATGTTGCTGATGTACAGCAACTAGCCACAAGTTGTTTTCGTTACTTGATTCAAAAAGTACCGTTACTGGTTACGAATCTTTCACATTTCATCGTAAGACGGTTTTCATGCTTTTATCAAAACAAATGATACAATGGTTTCCTGTGAGTTGCCCTTGGATAAACAACAATTTACAGTCGCAAACCTGTAACAAAAAGCGTTGCGCTACAGATTTGTATTAGAAAAATTACAAACGTGTAACAAATCTATGGCGCAAACACTTTTGTTACACGTTTGTAACTGTAAATTATTGTTTACCCTCTGTTTGATCAAAGCATGAAAACCGTCTTACGATGAAAACATCGAAACCGGCAAATGTACTTTTTGAATAAAGTAACCTAAAATCAATTTGTAGCTGGTTTCTGTCGCCTTCAACAATTTAAAACAGTATTTTTCAGAAAAAAATCACCGGAAGATATTTTTAATATAAAAAGAGACACGTGTCTATTTTAGCTATTTTTGAGACCATAAAACGAATAACTGTGTAAGAAAGTGTGAAGTAAAAGTGTTGTGTCCGTTTCTGTGCTCCGTTTGCCAGACAAGGATGTCTGCCCCACTACTTGGGTAAAATTATTTCGCAGCCCAACCTCACAGGCACTGACAACAAAATAAAATCTTTTCGTCTTGCACAGGAACCTGTAATTAATAGCTGATGTATAAATAGCAGTTAGGTACCTGATGATGGAGCATCTTGCCAAATCGCTGCCTGCCAATAAATTGTGGAAAACAAACGTGACTGATGCTGAGAAACTATTGTTTTATAAATTTCATAATGGAGTCACAGACCTCAACCACTTCCATGCAGCAGTTTTTAAGATCTTTGTGTAACCACCGTGTCCTATTATTATATTTTTGAGAAAAACGTTGGTGAATATTTCTAGGAACGTAGGCTCTGAGAACTCTGTCAGTGATTTACAACGCCCCTCTTGTAACGCCTGCAGCTGATGGTCGAGCTTACTAAGCGAATCTGTGACGAAAATCGCCGCTCTTCTTTGGATCTGTTCTACTGCATCTATCTATCCTCTTTGGTAAGGGTCACATACTGATGAACAATACGGCAGCTTCCTCTATCGTGGATAAACTACACTTTCTGATAATTCTTCCAATTAGCGTCAGTCGCATGATTACTTTTTTGTGGTCGCTCCATTTTAAATCGTCGCATACGCGTACCTGTAGGTTCTTAATGGAAGTCACTGCTTTCAATGAGTGATCTTCAATCGTGTAATCAATAACGGGGTTTTTCGCCTATTTTACACGATACCCAACAAAATTCGCCCACCATGAAATGCAACAGTTCTTACTTTAAACGTTCATGTAGTAAGGTCACATGCTTTTCTAAATGATCCGACCTCTCTCTACGGATGTATTCCGCTCAAAGAATTGTTGATCGACAGACGCTCAGTACGCTATACTGGACTGCGTATGTCCAACGGAAACGAAAATAGTATCGCCGAGAAAGCATAATGTTTGCAGTACGCACTGTTGTTTTATCGGATAGTGCCAGTAACACTAGCTGATTTTTAGCTACAGGATAGTCTAGCCGGAGGACGATTGTAAGGAGATTCGGAAAGGTTTGAACAGTGTTTACACTTGGTCTATCAAACAGCTGCTCTTTTTAAAAGTACCTAATACAAGACTGGGCACATAAACTTGAGAAAGAACCCGAAAGTATCCGGTTACAAGATCAATTGCAAACGTCTGCTGACTGACACAAAACTTAAGCATTTAGTGCTAATACTACTAAGTCCGTGGTTTCCAATCTTTATAAGACATTTACCCCTGACTGTAATTAATATTAACCAGAACCGCAGGCTGCCCCTACCATCATCAAAACTAGCACCCAGCTAAACTTTAGAATGAACAAGAATTTTCTATGCTCACTTTCATGATTAAAATGACGAAAGGTAATTTATATTTAGTTTTGTAGGTATTTTATTAAACCACGAACTAATGAGTCAACGACACAATTGGTACCGTTTATTTGTAACAACCTTTTATATAGAACGATGAGGCAATTCTCGCTGCTTCCCGAGTGCTACCTAACACTCCTTCTCAGAAAAGAGCGCTACCTCTCTGTACCGAGGGTAAACATTTGTTATAAAACATGCTTCCTCTGCACCATTTCTCTCCCTACTGCCACTAGTTTTACCCACATCGTGCTCCCTTATTTAAAATTAACCAAGTTAAAATTGTACATTATACCAATTTTTTTTAAACATTTGACTGCTAGAATCCTTACCTCTGAACTGGCAGAAATTGGAAGACTCCAATCCAGCACAGTTTACGCATCTGATCACTGCCACAAACAGTGGCAGTAGTAATAATAATAACGCATTGTGGGCCCTACAGCAGTGTAGTATCATTACATAGTTACTCTTGTGACGTGTTGCGAATTAGTTTTTTTATTGCCGGAAAGTAAATAATTAAGCCACTTCTGGTGTATTGTAGAAACAACTTCCGACGCGGAGAAGGCATTTTCATGAGAAATTTAGGCAATGTCACGTACATGTCTAAATTTTACTGTAATAGTCACTGGTACGAAGAGCAAAGTGTATGTGTAGTGGGTGCACTACGTGAGGAAGATAATCTGCATGCATTACTTTAACAAGCTGTAACTTCCACCACATTTTGTCACGCGTAATTGATAGTATTTACAAAAAATTTTATTGCCGGAAAGTAAATAATTAAGCCACTTCTGGTGTATTGTAGAAACAACTTCCGACGCGGAGAAGGCATTTTCATGAGAAATTTAGGCAATGTCACGTACATATCTAAATTTTACTGTAATAGTCACTGGTACGAAGAGCAAAGTGTATGTGTAGTGGGTGCACTACGTGAGGAAGATAATCTGCATGCATTACTTTAACAAGCTGTAACTTCCACCCTCATTTTGTCACGCGTAATTGATAGTATTTACAAAAAAAAATGTAGTTATTAGTAATTTGTGTAACCAGTATCTCCGTATTAAAAAACAGCGATAACAGTAATAATTATGTTTTGAAAACAATTTCATTTATTGAGCGAAGTACCACTGATCTCTTTTGTTTTTACGCGTCAGAAAACTACATTGACCCGCATACTGGGAACCACTGTACAATTTGATATAAAAGGAATCGAGCACATAAAAGTCAGTAGTACGAAAGGCGAACGGAAGACAGATTTTTTTTTGAGAGAATTCTGTCCGTAAACGGAAAAGTTTAGATGCGCTACTTTAAGCCATTCGACAGTAATCGTCCCGGGTTCGGAATTCTTCTTATCAAATACGCCTGACAGTTTGACGTGAAGGGGATTGAGAGACATGGTCTTAAGACTGTAACATGTTGGCATCGCCACAGATCTTGAATGTTTTACATCTGAGGTCATAGGTTTAACGTTGTTGTTCTTCTTAGTGTATTTGTAAGGTCACCTGTGAGTGAAATAAGCCCATGAACGCATTTGGGCTTATTAAACGCAAAACACTCACTTAGCAGAATTGATTGAGTAATAGTTGTAATTGATTTCGACACAAATAATCAATTTTCTTTCTGTAGTTGCGGGCTCCCTAAAACCTAGTATGACAAGTCCTTTTACTGAAATAAATAAAGTCTTCAAAGGCAAGAAATTCTAGTTAAAAACTTCGACTGCTACCGTGTATACGAACGTTTCGTAATTTTCAGATATTCTCAGAGCCCCACAAAAGTATCCACATATTCGAAATCCAATCGCGCACAATCATACTGCAGTTTTCCCAGCGCAAGAAGAAGCGTAAATTTTACGATAGTAATATGGGGGGGGGGGCAAAAGATGTCATTTTCACTGGATGTAACTTAGGACTAAAATACTGTAAATATCGGATACTCATTTCTTACTGAGTTATCCTCATAGTCTTTCACTAGAAGGACGCGCAGAAATGATTGACAAAAATCCTGTTTAAACTTTAAGTCCGAAGGAAGTAGTCATTCTAAATGACAAAACAGCGTAAGGAGTTTCATATTTTCTGAGGCCTGTAATTGTTTTTCATGCTTCGTACATTACGTGTAGCGGGCAGAGAAAGGGAGACTGGATAAGATGTCGAGTTTTCGAAAGAAGAAGTCCAGAACTGTACAAGACGTTTAATAACGTGTACAAGCAGCGCATATTTCCGTTTATTTAATCTACATGATCAACCGTGGGAGGTTTGAAACTTCGTGGCAGATTAAAATTGTATGCCCGACCGGGACTCGAACCTGGGACTTTTGCCTTTCATGGGCAAGTGCTCTATCGACCGAGCTATCCAAGGAAGACTCACCAGTCGCCTGTACAACTTTACTTCCGCCAGCACCTGATCACCTGCCTTCCAAACTTCAGAGAAGTTCTTCAGCATACCTTGTGGGATTAGTACTACACGAGGAAAGAATATTGGGGGGACATGACGTAGCCACAGCGTAGGGGACTGATTCATTCTGGAACTATGGGACTTGTTGGCAGAAATTCCCTGCCCATGTCCCCACATGAACACAAAGGAAAAATTCGAGTGAATTTTAATTACAACCATTTACTTCCATTAAAGGCATGCCGTTGCTGTATCAGCAACTGTAGTCCATGGTACACAATGTTTTTAGATGTAGGTTTATTTCAGTGGTTTTTTTGTGTTGACAAAATGGCCTAGGTTTTTCCTTTCCAGTAAATTTCATAGCGGTTGATTCATTGCGACTGGAAAATTATTACACTAACAGGATGAGTTTTCAGTAGTCTTCTTTTTTCCCCTCTCTTGCGTCTCATCAAAGCGTAGACGCCCTGTGATTACCGCTTGCCAGTGCTCCACATACTGTTGTTCTCTTCTCCTCTAACTCCTCTATTTATCCATCCTTTCAGTGTTTCTTTTTCCTCTCCTCGGTATGCTTTCAACCTGTCTTATTTTTCCTTCCTGCCCTGGTATCCTTTCGTCTGTAACATTTTTAATTTAATTCAAAACTGTCTTATATCTGTTGTTTCTACTTGTATTATGATGCTTCCTTGTAAATCTTTCTCGAACTCTTGAATCGAGTCTGTTGTCGACCTTCTTAGCCTAATGTATTAAAAGTCAGTTTGGATTATCTACTGCCATCACTTCCATAGCAGTAGTAAAAGAGTGTTACTCTCTCCTTTCTTATTGTTTCTGTAATATTTCCAAATTTCTGATATTTTTCAACATCACTTCTCAATGTCCACGAGTTCGTGATTTTTAGTAGCTCCAATATCTTCCGTATAAATTATTTTCATTAATTTCTCTGTAAAAGTGAAGAGACAAGATGTTCGCTTTTATACATTGACTTTTTGATTACTTCTCACTCCAATTAGTTGATAGTTCCTCGAACTATCAAATTTGGCGATGTATTTATACGTGCATCAGACTTTGTAAAATGAATATTTAATTATTCTTTAGGTTTGTACTTACTTAATTTCATTAGTTTACAGAAACGTTAACTCTGAGCGGCGGGTTTCGGTGACGTATTCATGGCAATACCTGTGCAGACGGAAATTGGCAGTTAAGTTCCTATGAGACCAAACTGCTGAGGTCAACGGTCCCTGGGGTTACACACTACTTAATCTAACTTAAACTAGCTTATGCTAAGGACAACGCACACATAGCCATGCCCGAGGGAGGACTCGAACCTCCGAGAGGGGTGGGGGGGGGGGGGGGGAGCACGCGTGCAGACAATCATTTAAAAGTTTCAGCATATTCTTCTGTATATAAAGTTATTACAGTTTAGTTTTGTCCCGTTTTCCTGAACTTTCTACTTGGTTTTATACACCACTTCCCGAAGCCATATGAAACAAAACAAATAAAAATGAGCAATACGTCGGCTGCGTGTGTTTCAAATTCGCGTTATGTTTATTCAAGAATTTTCTCAATATGTCTCACGAGAATGAGTGGCCCCATTCTTCACACTGAAACATTAGGTAGTCATCGATAATCCGATGTGGAACCTCCATGTCTGCAGTCCAACAGCCAAACGTCCGTAAACACGTACTAGTTCGCTGAGAAGATCTCTGCCACTATCGTTGAAAGTTCCCAGCTAGAGATGAAATTTTTTTGCTTGGCAAAACAGATAGAAACAGCAGCAACAACAAAACACGTATTTGTCATGAACTGAGAAACAAACAACATTCTGTGTAACTGTAGTAAAAACTGTATGCAGTCATTTAATCCTGAAGTCATTATTCTCCATTACGTAGTCTTAAAGCGTCAGCAGGATCATAATCAACTCATTGTAGCGTAAACGATTTGCAGACTGTCGCGGAAGTTGTGGTGTTAGTGGGAACATAATCGTTTAAATCGATATTAATTTTATCCGAATTTGTATAACTACCTATTTTTTAGTGGACACTAAAAGTGCATCCGTAATTTATTTGAGATTTAAAATAGTCCATCATTTCAAGCGAACCATTTATGCACCAGTGTAGAAAAAACAATGAGAAAGAGAAGTCTGTAATACAATCAGTCGCGAGTATGAACTTAGGCTCTAGCAATGGTAGTATATACCCGGCTGATTTTTTTCATCTTTGTCTAGATTGCAGTACACACTTCCGTGATAAAACGAACATTTATTTATCTATTCTACAATGTGATTATCTCACAAGGGGACCCTCCATACTGTAAATCACGGATTTTGATGCGCTTCAAATACGTTGTAGAGGCGCTTACCATGAATACCTGGCTATCCGATTTTGTAGCGACGGGCCTTGGTTTTCGAGAAAATCGATTTTGAAGCTCATTGCGTGGGTTGTATATTTGTAACGCTACGTGTGCAAGAACCGTCTGGAAAATTTGGTCATAACGTTCAGAAACGAGTAGACTAACTGGGAAATACAGAAGTGTAGTCGTGTCCTGCACGAAATCCGGTAAGTTCACGAAACTGGTGTACGAAGAAATTTTGCGATCTGTAATTCTTCCGTACGTGGGACAGAAAATTTTTTTGTACATTATTGATTCGTGGGGAGGGCAAACCGATTCAACTTTATACTACCATCTATTCACTGATGAAAGGTAAGCGAGCAACTGCACCCTAAAAGTGGTCCCACCAAAGTGCACTCCTGCGATGTTTATTTTTACCGACAGATGAAAATCTTCGCGAAAATTATTCAGAATGCTCCCGACTTGAAAGACAATACAGAGATCGCTTCTAGGCAAGATTCGATAAAATTACATTCGCTAATCCTACATCAATTCAGAGCACCTAATATTGAAAGAGTGATTAGATATGCATGGTTCGCATCAAAATTAGCGGATGAAAGAGAAATCTTTTTGAATGCAGAAGAATTGTGTTTCGCGGTGTCTCTCATGAAGAAACCGTGCGCCTACAAGGCGGTTGCTTTCATAAAATGCGCGTGGTGCTGCGAAAACTTGTACTTCGGTTGTTCTGGCACATCAACCAATGTGGACGATGGTAAAATAAGATTTTGTAATTTTCTATGACAGAAAAAATTAATAACTGAATATATCTTTATAATGTCGCACGCCTTTCACTGTTTGTTGATATTCTTTGAAGTAAAATTGAAAAATTCGGTCGATTTAAAAAAAAAAAAAAACTTATGTATACGAGCGGAGTTCGAACACGGTACGTCCACCGCGGTAGCCGTGAACCTCGACCGCTGCGCTACGCTGACTTGCTCGGTGTATATGCAATGTTACGGGTATACAAAGCACACAATGAACTTCAAAATCGATTTTCTTAAAAACCAAGGCCCGTCGCTAAAAAACCGGATAGCCAAGTACCCAGGGTAAGTGCCTCTACAACATACTTGAAGCGCATCAAAATCCGTAATTTACAGTATGGAGGGTCCCCTTGTCAGTGAAGCTATACCGAGCCGCACCAACTTTGAATGACATATACTGCACTTCAGTAGTTCTTTGGAACTTCAACAGAGAGCAGCTGTGTTTCTTATCCCTGGAATGGACTGCGGTTGCATGCTTTCCTACCTACTGTGTTGCAGGACGTTTCATTTCGAAGCCGGAAGTGATCGAGTTTTCGTCAACACGGAAGAAAAACAGGACGAGACTCGAACTCAGTACGCGCAGGCGTTCAGCGCTTCGCCTAGCCAGGTTTGCTAACGCCGCTGCTGCATAGCCGTCCATCTTCTATGGATAAAAGGACATCACTGAGTTTCCCGTAAGGAAATAGCCCACCCCTAGCAAAGATAAGGGTTGCGTAAGGAAAATTCTGTCCATCACCAGTGCCCCATACTGATTATAAACCTACGATAAAGAAACTTGCTTACCATGGTTGAAACCGTGACTGGCATATATCAGATGGGCAGACACCTAGCGGCCATTCAAACGGTCGTGCCTCCTCGATTGCGGTACAGATGTGCGAAGCTAAGTAAAAGTTACGTGACGCTTCTCGTTAGTATGAGGTCGGCACATTTACGTAGGATAAAAGTTCTAGTTTCGAGAAGTTATGATCAGCGTCAGTCTGTCGAAGCCGATCTCAATCCTAAAATACTGGCATGCGCGTAGCAGAAGGAAGCGCAAGAAATACTGTGCAGGGAACTGGTTGCAATGGGTTTCCCCGTACCTACCAACTTACCTCCTTACTCTACACGGTCTATGTAAATGAGTTACAATTAAAAGGGCCGGTCTGGAGATTTAGACTTTGCAGCAAAAGGACACACCTTTCAAGTAATCTTATGGAGGAAATCCAGTCGTTGAAGTAATTCTATTACGTGAATATGTGAAGACTCATACTACCCTTAATTAATCGGCATGGAACCATTTTAAGAATAGACTTGTAAGCTATGTAATGTTGACTGTAATCACATCTATTTAGTATGTTGTACTATCTACAATGCTGAGCTTATTGCGTCAGCTTGCTTTATCCCAAAGTCTGATCTTAATTTCTTACAGCTATAACTATTGCTGGCTGTATGGTCGATACTGAACAAGAAACACCGCCGTTCGACAGCTGGCGCTCCTGTGTGGTAATAACACGCTCGTAAAACTTTGAACCTCGATTTCTCGAAAACGCTTGAGTAGGGCATGCACTAGAGCAGAATTGGTTAGAGTTAAGTGTGGCGTGCGAAGCGTGACCCACAGGGAGTATGCATTCGTGCAAGCAGCAGTGACTCCCATCGGTTCTGAAATGAGGAGTTGAAGGAAGACACGAAGCAAGTCAAAGACATATTCATGTATTTATTAATGACTTTTGGGCATACCCCCATAGCCGACCTAAGAATAATTTCTAACATTTAAGTGTGCAACGGCCTGAAACCGCTGAAATGAAACATGTGATATAATTAACATTATAACACCAATTAACAATTACATTAATAACAGATACATTCATTTTACATGAAATAAAGTCCACGATCCACAGAAATTAAAAGAAATGCACTAATATTAAAGGGATGTTGATAATACATACCATACGTATCCACATATTATAATACAATAAAAATGTTTCTATATTGTTATTTGTCCTTCTGCTGCAAATCATACAAGGATTTGTAAATTTGCAGGTCTCCTATCACTAAGAGAGTTTGAATATTCGTTGGTAATGCACTGCCGGAGGTTTCTTCCTATCTTCTGTAGCAGCAGAGTAAGATGTGGTTAACGTCTTCCCCATTGTCGCATTCACTTTAAAAAGACGGAGTCACGTTGAGGCGGCAGAGGTGCTGCCGGCGTATTCCGTGATTACGTGAATCATAGGGGTGCCATTGTCACTATAAAGTTTCTGCTGCATTTGTAGTCTCGGTACCAAAGACATGATGGTGAATTAGGTACGCGGTTCTAGGCGCGCAGTCCGGAACCGCGCGACTGCTACGGTCGCAGGTTCGAATCCTGCCTCGGGCATGGATGTGTGTGATGTCCTTAGGTTAGTTAGGTTTAAGTAGTTCTAAGTTCTAGGGGACTGATGACCACAGCTGTTAAGTGCTCAGAGCCATTTTTTTGAATTAGGTACCAATACGGCACAGTTTCTTCCATTAATTTCGTAAGATTGGTGCTGGTTTTGGTACTGTCGGGTCTACATTCTAACCGTTACCTTATGTAGGATATGTTCTCCATGGAAGTGCTATAGTCGCTCTGTTGTTCCTGATTTACATAAATGATTTAGAAGAAAATCTGAGCAGCCCTCTTAGGTTGTTTGCAGATAATTCTGTCATTCACCATTATGTTAAGTCATCAGATGATCAAAACCATCACAGAGATAATATTGTGGAGAAAACCAATCAAAGATTGTGATTTATTGGCAGAACACCTAGAAAATATGATAGGTGTACTAAGGAGACTGTTTACACTATGGCCGAGCTGTTCTAGGCGCTACAGTCTGGAACCGCTCGACCGCTGCGGTCGCAGGTTCGAATCCTGCCTCGGGCATGGATGTGTGTGTTGTCCTTAGGTTAGTTAGGTTTAAGTAGTTCTAAGTTCTAGGGGACTCATGACCTCAGAAGTTAAGTCCCATAGTGCTCAGAGCCATTTGAAACAATTTTTTGCTTACACTGCGCTTAGCTGCTCTCTTCTGGAGTACTCCTGTGCGGTGCGGGATCCGCATCAGATAGAATTAGCGAAGGGCATCGAAAAAGTTCAAGGAAGGGCAGTTCGTTTCGTATTATCGCGAAATAAGGGACGGGGTGCCATGCTTGTGATACACGAACTGCGGTGTCAGTCGTTGAAACAAAGGCGTTTTTCGCTGCGGCAAGACCTTCTCATAAAATTTCAGTCACCAGCTTTCTCCTCAGAGTGTGAAAATATTTTGTTGGCACCATCTACGTAGGGATAAATGATCATCATAATGAAGTAAAAGAAATCTGAGCTCGCACGGAAAGACTTAAGCGTTAATTTTTCCAGCGCGCTGTCCGGGAGTGAAACGGTAGAGAAATAGCTTAAAGGTGGTTCGATGAACGCTCTGCCAGGCACTTGATTGTGAATAGCGGAGTAATCATGTAGATATAGATGCAGATGTAAGAGAAGGTCAGGTGGCACTTTAAGGTATTTCACTGTACTAGTGTATGCGGGCTCCCTTGGCGAGCGTGTCTACTCCTTCATTTCCCGTAATTCCGCTCTGAGTCTTCACTCAGAGCGTAGGGGAGAGTCGGTCAGCTTACAGTACTGGCCGCTATTGCTGTTTCCTTCAAATGGAAGATGTGCACATCAAGCAGAGGTTAGCTTGTGTATCCATGTGCATTGGAGTCGGATACCTTCTTCCTCTCTTCTGTGCTTTGTTTGAGGCCTGTGGTGCTCGTTTTCCTTTCCCATATCTCTGTTATCTACGTTGTGTAAGGAACGACATCTAAGAAAAGTTTCATGATAATTTCTGTAAAAGTACGTACAATACGATTAGATACTACTACGTGTTTGTCGGTCACCCAATTGTCTTTCAGTATTTTATATTAATTTGCCTACTTCTCACTTCTTTGCAGACTGAAAAAGCAGAAAATTAGAAAAAATGAGTGAAAAATGGAATGAAGGATGCATGGAAATGCCTGTGAGCAAGGTTATGTCTAACAAAATGACCGCGAGGGAGGCAACTAAAGTGTTTTCAACGATTAGAAATTTTGGAAATTTGTGGTAAGGTCTTATGGGACCAAACTGCTGACGTCATCCGTCCCTAAGCTTACGCACTACTTAACTTAAAATAACTTACGCTAAGGACAACACACACATACCCACGCAAGAGGGAGGACTCGAACCTCCGACGGGGGACAGCCGCGCGAACCGTGACAGGACGCCCTAGACCGCACGGTTACCCCGCGCGGCCAACAATTAGAAAATTAGAAAAGAAACAGGTCGCCACCGAAGGGAATAGATTAAAATCCGAAAACGTAAAGTCTGAAAGAGAGTTGAAGAAAGCGGAACTTAAATCAGGTGTTCCCGCATAAAGTAAACACGCAAAGGGCGACCAAAAGGAAACCTAATTGCAAAGCGGCGAAGAAAACTGGAATTTACTGAAAATAATGGGTCAATAGAAGAGGCTGAGTAGTTTATTATGTGTCTGGAGTAATTTGAAGAAGACTGAGTGCTGTGTGAGAAATGCAGTGGCTGGGCACATGTTAGAGCATTTCGTCTTCCGTTTGTGACGTCTGTGAAACAATGGTGAATTAAGCTGAAATTATAACAATAAGTTCCCATGCTTGTGTGTTATATTACTATTAACTGAGTATCAGCGCTGTGTTTCGTTAACAAACGATATCATCACAGAAATGGGTAATACTAAAAGAAACTTTCTACAAGCGTTGTAATTATACCTCTTTTACTTTCGATGTGATTAAGAACGGTTGTTGTTGTTGCGTTCTTTAGTCCAGAGACTGGTTTGATGCATCTCTCCATGCTACTCTATCCTGTGCACGCTTCTTCACCTCCCAGTACCTACTGCAGCCTACATCCTTCTGAATCTGCTTAGTGTATTCATCTCTTGCTCTCCGTCTATTATTTTTACCCTCCATCCTGCCCTCCAGTACTAAATTGGTGATCCCTTGATGCCTCAGAACATGTCCTACCCACTGATCCCTTCTTCTTGTTAAGTTGCGCCACAAACTCCTCTTCTCCCCAATTCTATTCAATACCTCCTCATTAGTTATGTGATCTACCCATCTAATCTTCAGCATTCTTCTGTAGCACCACATTTCGAAATCTTCTATTCTCTTCTTGTCCAAACTATTTATCGTCCATGTTTCACTTCCATACATGGCTACACTCCATACAAATACTTTCAGAAACGACTTCCTTACACTTAAATATGTACTCGATGTTCACAAAATTCTCTTCTTCAGAAACGCTTTGCCGGCCGGAGTGGCCGTGCGGTTCTAGGCGCTACAGTCTGGAGCCGAGCGACCGCTACGATTGCAGGTTCGAATCCTTCCTCGGGCATGGATGTGTGTAATGTCCTTAGATTAGTTAGGTTTAATTAGTTCTAAGTTCTAGGCGACTGATGACCTCAGAAGGTAAGTGGCATAGTGCTCAGAGCCATTTGAACCATTTTTGAAACGCTTCCCTTGCCATTGCCAATGTACAGATTAAGAACTACAAATAAAATATAAAAATCAATACACTATGCTATTCATAGAACGTGTCTCAGCGTAAGAGAATAGTACCGGGTGATCAAAAAGTGCCGGCCGGTGTGGGGTGTGGTTCTAGGCGCTTCAGTCTGGAACCGCGTGTCCGCTACGGTCGCAGGTTCGAATCCTGCCTCGGGCATGGATGTGTGTGATGTCCTTAGGTTAGTTAGGTTTAAGTAATTCTAAGTTCTAGGGTACTGATGACCACAGATGTTAAGTCCCATAGTGCTCAGAGCCATTTGAACCATTTGATCAAAAAGTCAGTAAAAATTTGAAAACTGAATAAATCACGGAATAATTTAGATAGAGAGGCACAAATTGTCACGCATGCTTGAAATGACATGGGATTTTATTAGAACCAAAAAAATACAAAAGTTCAAAAAATGTCCGACATATGGCGCTTCATCTGATCAGAATAGCAATAATTAGCATAACAAAGTAAGACAAAGCAAACATGATGTTCTTTACAGGAAATGCTCAATATGTCCACCATTATTCCTCAACAATAGCTGTAGTCGAGGAGTAATGTTGTGAACAGCAATGTAAAGCATGCCCGGAGTTACGGTGAGGCATTGGCGTCGGATGTTGTCTTTCAGCATCCCTAGAGATGTCGGTCGATCACGATACACTTGCGACTTCAGGTAACCCCAAAGCCAATAATCGCACGGACTGGGGTCTGGGGACCTGGGAGGCCAAGCGTGACGAAAGTGGCGGCTGAGCACACGATCATCACCAAACGACGCGCGCAAGAGATCTTTCACGCGTCTAGCAATATGGGGTGTTTTTTTGGTTCTAATAAAACCCCATGTCATTCCAAGCACGTGTGCCAATTTTTACCTCTCTATCTACATTATTCCGTGGTTTACCGGGTGATCAAAAAGTCAGTATAAATTTGAAAACTTAATAAACCACGGAATATTATAGATAGAGGGGTAAAAAATCAGCGGGTGATCAAAAAGTCAGTATAAATTTGAAAACTTAATACTGGGTGATCAAAAAGTCAGCATAAATTTGAAAACTGAATAAGTCAAAGATAATGTAGATAGAGAGGTACAAACTGACACATATTCTTGGAATGACGTGGGGTTTTATTAGAACCAAAAAAAAAAAAAACACCCCATATTGCTAGACGCGTGAAAGATCTCTTGCGCGCGTCGTTTGGTGATGATCGTGTGCTCAGCCGCCACTTTCGTCATGCTTGGCCTCCCAGGTCGCCAGACCTCAGTCCGTGCGATTATTGGCTTTGGGGTTACCTGAAGTCGCAAGTGTATCGTGATCGACCGACATCTCTAGGGATGCTGAAAGACAACATCCGACGCCAATGCCTCACCATAACTCCGAGAATGCTTTACATTGCTGTTCACAACATTATTCCTCGACTACAGCTATTGTTGAGGAATAATGGTGGACATATTGAGCATTTCCTGTAAAGAACATCATGTTTGCTTTGTCTTACTTTGTTATGCTAATTATTGCTATTCTGATCAGATGAAGCGCCATCTGTCTGACATTTTTTGAACTTTTGTATTTTTATTATTATGTTTTTTTTTGTTCTAATAAAACCCCATGTCATTCCAAGCATGTGTGTCAATTTGTATCTCTCTTTATTCTGTGATTTATTCAGTTTTCAAATTTATACTGACTTTTTGATCACCCAGTATTAAGTTTTCAAATTTATACTGACTTTCCGATCACCCAGTATATTAATATTACGAATAACCGCCTCAGTTACCTAGCAAAGTCAAAAAACTTAACCTCTAACGGTAGCCCTGTTTAGGTGGGAATGTCCCTGCTCGAAGACAGTTGACGTCGCTACAGTTATCGAGTACAGGCAAAGTATTCGACGAAGCTGTTAACACTGTAAGACAGGCGGCCACCATCGTCAGTATTTTGGGGCCCGAGTAAGATACGTGCAGGCGAGTAGGAGACTGCCCGTCGGTAAGGCTGTGCGCGCCGGAATGTCCGTGCGACCGCGGCTCGGCAGGCCGGAGCTGCTCGGGGCTGGTACGCGGCGCACGTGAATGGGCGACGCTGTGCGCCGACCGTGTTTACGGCGGCCGCTGTCAGCGCCGGCGGTCGCCGGCTGTTAATAAACGCCAGCGACGCCACGCCAGCCGGACCCGGCGCCGGCGCCGGCGTCGGCGTCGGAGCGGCCCGCAGGCGCCGCCGCGCTCCGAGCAGGGCCGCCAACTCTACGGAGGAACTCGTCTTCGCCTCACTGTCTGTTTGCCCCACGCAGGACCTTCCTACGTGATCTTTGCAGCTTCGATTGTAGGGGGGAGCCATGCTGTATGGCCCGGCTTAAGTTCTTTGACTTTACTGTGCAACTGTGGTGGTTAACCGGAATATTAATGCACTATTGCCTGAAGACATGGTCTACGAGAATCAGAATGTAATGATTTTATTATAATTTAAATACTTAACTACACTGAAAGTAAAAGAGCTATTAGATGGCTTGTAGAAAGTTTTGAACATCGCTGCGTGGTCAGTAACCGTTTAGAAAGTAAAAAAAAAAAAAAAAAAACAACAACAAGTGTTCAACTGTGTGTGAAATCTTATAGGACTTAACTGCTAATGTCATCAGTCCCTAAGCTTACACACTACTTAACCTAAATTATCCTAAGGATAAACACACACACACCCATGCCCGAGGAGGGACTTGAACCTCCGCCGGGACCAGCCACACAGTCCATGACTGCAGCGCCTTAGACCGCTCGGCTAATCCCATGCGGCTTAGAAAGTAAAACGACCACTAATAGCAGCACTCGGTCGCAAAAAAAGGGGAGTCTTTTGACCCAGGTTTCGGCACTGCCATGAGTGCTTTCCTCAGAAATAAAAACTTTCAAATTGGCATGTCACGTATTAAACTAAAAATCAAGCGATAAAGCTTCAGTCAGAAAATTTGTAACATATAGTACATAAGAGACAAGCCACTATGGGCTGCTCACATGCGTCGAGCTACGGTAACATCAGACTAACGTGTCATGCCAATTTGGGAGTTTTTATTTCTGATGAAGGCACTCATAACAGTGCCGAAACCTGGGTCAAAAGACTCCGCTTTTGTGCGACCGAGCGCTGCTTTTACTGGTAATTTTACTTGTAGAAAGTATCTTGCATTATCGGCCACTGGCTTTTCTGTGATAATATCTCTTGCTAACAATACACTGCACTGGTACTTACTGAACAGTAATAGTTAATATCGAGTATAGATTTCAGTGTCAGGAAGTCGTTTCTGAAAGTATTTGTATGGAGTGTAGCCATGTATGGAAGTGAAACGTGGACGATAAACCGTTGGACAAGAAGAGAATAGAAGCTTTTGAAATGTGGTGCTACAGAAGAATGCTGAAGATTAGATGGGTAGATCACATAACTAATGAGGAGGTATTGAATAGGATTGGGGAGAAGAGAAATTTGTGGCACAACTTGACTAGAAGAAGGGATCGGTTGGTAGGACATGTTCTGAGGCATCAAGGGATCACCAATTTAGTATTGGAGGGCAGCGTGGAGGGTAAAAATTGTAGAGGGAGACCAAGAGATGAATACACTAAGCAGATTCAGAAGGATGCAGGCTGCAGTAGGTACTGGGAGATGTAGAAGCTTGCACAGGATAGACTAGCATGGAGAGCTGCATCAAACCAGTCTCAGGACTGAAGACCACAACAACAATAGAAAACATACGTATGGGTACTTTTGGTTACTACTGCATGTCATTTCACCAATGTCTAGCTCACTATTTCACAGAGTTCGCAAATAAAATGTAAAATATTCTGTTGACCCACATGCCTTACATATGCTCAGTCTCTGCCCCTGGAACACAGCACCCAGTCTTCTTCAAATGACTGCAAACACATAATGCACTTTTGAGTGTCTTCTGTTGAATTGCTAGTAAATTCCAGTTTTCTTAGCAGCTTTATGACTGGCTTTCTATGGCCACTCTTTGTTTATTTATTTTGTTTCTGAAAACGCGAATTAATTTAATCTTTCTTCAACTCTATTTCAGGCTTTATTTTTTCTGCTTTGGTCTATTCTCGGTGACGATCTTATTGAAAAAATAAAAAAAACCGCTCAAGCTGCTTCTTCACGGTCATTTCGTTACACATTACCTTAGCTGGACGGTGTGGCCGAGCGGTTCTAGGCGCTTCAGTCGGGAGCCGCGCGGCAGCTACGGTCGCAGGTTCGAATCCTGCTTCGGGCATGGATGTGTGTGATGTACTTAGGTTAGTTATATTTAAGTAATTCTAAGTCTAGGGCACTAATTACCTCAGATGTTAAGTCCCATAGTGCTCAGAGCCATTTGAGCCATTTTTTGAAGACATTACCTTGTTCATAGCCTTTTTTGTTCGTGCACTCTTCATTCCATTTTCCACTTTCTTTTTTCCCTCATTTTCCGCCATTTCAGTCTGAAAAGAAGTAATAAGAGGAAAACATAATTTAAAAATTGAAATTATTTCTCGCCGATACTGAAAGACAGTCGGGTGGCCTGTGTTGCACGACAAACGCGTGGTAGTACCTAGTCATAAAGTACGTTCTTTTATAGAAATTATCACAAAACCTCTGTTAGATGTCATTCCTTCATAAACATAGATAACCGAAATATAGCAACGAAATTTATCATTTACTTTAAAAATGAGTGCTACAGGCTTCAAAATATTTTCCACGCGCTTAGAGGTACAGCAACCACCAACGAGCAGTCACAGCAGAGAAAGCGCTGAAGAAGACAGGAAGAAGACATCCGACTCCAGTGCTTATGGATACTCAAACTTGCTTCTGATTACTGTACACTTCTGCTACTTGGAGACAGAAAGGGAAATCACAACAGTGGGTCAATACTGTAAGCGATCGGTACTACACTACTGTCCCCCATATTTTTCAGAAATGGGGGTCGGTAGGAACGTACGCTTTCGGCACAATGTTCATACACACTTGAAGTTTTTTTTTTTTTTTTTTTTCAAGTTGGCTACCCTAACCCCCTCCCACCGCCACCCCTTCTCCCCCCTCCATCCCCACGCCTTACCCTTCGGCAGGTGACACAGGGTATGGGATACGGTATTTCGGGGACTGTCTTATTCACAAGTACGGTGCGAAGTTCTTTCGGACATGAATGCATGTTCGAAGAGAAAGGCTCTGTGGCAACTACAGCCGCCATGAACTACGTGAAATGTATTCACAGTTACGAATCTGAACAACCATCGGCTGTATAATGGAATGTCGTCAATGAAAATTTGTGCCGGACCGGGTCTCGAATCCGGGTCTTCGGTACTCGTGAGTGGTCGCCTTATATTAGGCTATACATGTACACTTCACGGCCACACCCAAACTTCCATATGTCGTCAGTGATGTGTGTGCAGCACAGAATGCACGTATAGTGTGACGGTAATGCGACCGCTCGCGAGTAGCGGCATATCCGGGTTCGACTCCCAGTCAACCACAAATTTTCACTATCGTCATTCCATTATATAGCTGATGATTGCCCATATTCGCAATTGCGAATACATTTCATGTATTTCATAATGGCTGTAGTCGCCACAGTTCCTGTTTCGTCGAACGTTCATTCGTGTCCGAAGGAAGTTCGGGTGGTACTTCCGAACAACACAGACAATGAAATACAGTATTTATTCACCGACACTGGACGAGAGACTTTACACACTGTTGACGAGATATGGAAGTTTGGGTGGACCTGGCCGTGAAGCGTGCACGGATAGCCTAATGGTAAAGCGACCGTTTGCGATAAGTGGGAAATCCGGGTCCGAGGGCCGGCCTGACAAATTTTCATTATCGTCATTCCATTATACAGCTGATTGTTGTCTGTACTCGCAACTACGAATACATTTCACGTACAGTGCAGGCAATGGTTGACAGAGACCATATTTGACACCCGAGTCCGGCGGGACTTCAGACAAGTTACAGAAGCACACCATCACCACGTCCGACCATCAGACAGCGTTACACGAGGTTCAAGGGTTCCGGAAGCGTCATGAAGAGGACGAGCTACGGGTGACCGAGCACGACTGCTGCATACGTGGAACGGTTGCTATAGGCATTAATCCGGAGCCTAGCCAAATCTTTCAGGCGCCTCGATGGTTGCAGTCACGACCGTCAGCTGAGCCCATTCCCTGAGCACGAAAGACTGGAGCTTCATGCCTACGAGGCGCAGCTGCTGCAAGCGCTTCGACCTGATCACGAGTCAAAGCGCAAAGGATTTGCAGTTCTGATTCTGAGTCTACGATGACCCAGGTTATTTGAAAAAGGTGAAGCTCTCGGATGAAGCATGACTTCATGTGTCCGGGAAGCGAAACCGAGACAAAGTGAGGATCTGGGACTCTTGGATCATCCATTTCTGCTTGAAAATTGCGCGCGACTGTCCAAAGGTAAACGTGTGGCGTGGTCTGCTTATCGACCGTGTGGTGGGACTGTTTCTCTTCGCAGAGGCGTTAATAGCCTCAATTGTTTACCTGGGTACGTTGGAACAATTTGCGTCTCCACAGGTCGAAGAAACGCGGCCTGCCATCATGCTGTAATAGGACGGTGTCCCTCCTCTCGGGGTCTCGCTCGTTATGAAGGTCTTGCGTGGAAAATTTCCGGGTAGCTGGACTGGCAGAGGTAGCCCCATTTCCTGGCTCGCAACGTCTCCAGACTCAACACCATCAGATTTTTTTCTTTGTGGTTTCGTGAAAGGTGGTGTCTACCGGACTGCAGGAGACGCATCAGAGCAACAACTGGCAACGTTACTAAGGACATGCTATGCCGGATAAGGGAGGAATTGGAATATCGGTTAGATTTTCTGCGAGCTAGGGATGGGGCTCACATTCAATGACTACTGAAACTTTACATCTGTGAACATTAGGCCGCAAATCACACCTCTCTACCTATCCCCATTTCTGAAATACACGTGATTATCCTGGAATACGCTGTACACATAAACAGTGCACGGAGCTCTCTCTGCCCTGTTTAAGATTTGAAAATGGTTCAAATGGCTCTGAGCACTATGGGACTTCACATCTGAGGTCATCAGTCCTCTAGAACTTAGAACTACTTAAACCTAACTAACCTAAGGACTTCACACACATCCATGCCCGAGGCAGGATTCGAACCTGCGACCGTAGCAGTCACGCGGTTCCGGACTGAAACGCCTAGAACCGCTCGGCCACAGCGGCCGGCTTTAAGGTTTGTAACCAACACCTAAGTCGCTTCACGGAAGGCATAAAACCGATTTTCTGTGATTACGCACTATGCGAAGTGGGGCTCACATTTTTCACTTTGTCTCATTTTGAGCTGAAAACCAGGACTGATTTTGACAACTGAACGACTATACTTGGCCGCGCGGGATTAGCCGAGCGGTCTTAGGCGCTGCAGTCATGGATTGTGCGGCTGATCCCGGCGGAGGTTCGAGTTCTCCCTCGAGCATGGGTGTGTGTGTTTGTCCTTAGAATAATTTAGGTTAAGTAGTGTGTAAGCTTAGGGACTGATGACCTTAGCAGTTAAGTCCCATAAGATTTCACACACATTTGAACGTTTTTGACTATACATGTAGCAGTACAGTCAGCCTAATTTCTTCGAAATGCGCAATACTACTGCAAATGTTATCGTTTTAACATTTGGGCGGTTGGAAGGACAAACTGTTTGGGACATTGTACTGAGAGTTCTTTTTTTTACATGGAACAGAATTACATTCCTTCAGTGAACTCCTGTATTTCTCACACTGCTAGCCATTTAGTTCGTGCCTTCCTCCGGAGTAGAAGCCAAAATAACGATTGGTAAGAAGCATTTAGTTTTCTGTCGATTCGTCAACAATACGTGTGAAATGTTATAATGCTTTTATAATTATGAAACTCGTTTCTATCCATGGTGTCCGTTCTTCACATAAAATAAGCTTTTAGGTTTTGCTTTATGCAGTACAGATGCTGAAAAAAATATCCTGTGAGCAGCATAACATGTTAGAAAGTTTGGTTACAGAGAAAATACTTGTAGTGGGTTAGACACTAACATTCTCTAGTCTTAAAACCTTCGTGTTTTAGATCTGATGACCAAAGTATTTTTACAAGATAGTTATATAAGGATCCTTATCATTCAATTCTCAACATTTAGACACAAATAAAAACATTCAAACAAAAAGACCGGTCGTATCTGCTAAGTAACAACTCACGGTTAATTTCGCTGAAAAAAATTTCTTGTGTTCAAAACAACTTTAGCTGTGGGATGAAATATAATTTCCTTTCAAGTATTTTTTAGCCCAACTAAGCCCTGCAAAAGATTTCACCATTCCACTAAGCAAACCTTTATTGAAAATATTACAGCTGGGATAAACTAAGCAGTGCAAAAGGACGCTGACTCTAGTCAGCTGACCGGGATGTCGATTTCAATTCAATGACGTCATTCGCGCTCCGTAAGTTATCATCTGTGGTCTAAATGTAAGGTTTCCACAAGGACTGTATTCAATGACAGTACGGAAAATATGTACATAATGAGGAGTCATAGTGTCATTGATTCATTTATCACTGTCGTCAGCGATCAGATGGAGCTCAAGAGGCAGTCATTGTGTTGATTAGGGGTGAGCGGCGTTTGCAACATTCAGTCTAGGAGACAGCCACGACCCACCGGAAAGTACATACTCCCGTTGAACAGTTTCAGCGATTTGAACGGTGTCGCATTGTGGGCCTGTGTGAGACTGGTTCTACGTATCGACGGATTGCTGCACGTGTTCGGTATAGCGTACCGGCGGTGCGTAGCTGCTTTCACCACTGGTTTGTGGAACATTCCTACACGTGCAGACCAGCTTCTGGATGTCTGCGTACTACAGACGTACGTCAGACTCGACGCATTGTGGACAGTGGTGGCTCACCGAATATCATCCAGGGAAGACAGCTGGGTGCATGCTGCACCTGATGCGTCATCGGAGAGCATTGGGAACCGTCTGCTTGCTTCAAGATTTAGATCGCTTTTGCCTCTGGGCAAACTACCACTGACACCACGAGGTGGGGCTACTTTGGTGTCGTGAAATACTTAAGTCGACTGCAGAATGGAAAGGCGCTCTATTGCCTTCAGCGATGAGAGTAGGTTTTCTCTGTAAGGCGAGTGATGGACGCACATGCGTATGGAGTAGACCTGGCGAGTTGCTTACTTCAGAGTGCATTCGCTGCCGACTCATACGTCCCATCCCAGGCTTCACTTGGGGTAGGAAATTAGTTACAACTTGTAGTCATATCTGGTGTTTCCACTGGGTAAAATAACCAGGGCCCGCTACATTGCACATACTGTTATCGCCGTGCTATTGCAAATTCTTCGACAGGTAGGTCAGATCTCTCATCAAATGGTTCAAATGGCTCTGAGCACTATGGGACTTAACATCTATGGTCATCAGTCCCCTAGAACTTAGAACTACTTAAACCTAACTAACCTAATGACATCACACAACACCCAGTCATCACGAGGCAGAGAAAATCCCTGACCCCGCCGGGAATCGAACCCGGGATCTCTCATCAATTGAACACTTACGGGATATGATGAAGCGAGAACTTACTCGTTCTCCAGGGCCCGCAGTTACCATTACCGAATTGCAACAAAAGGAACGAGGTGCTTGGGGCAATCTATCGCAGGATGCCATTCGGCGTCTTTACACTCAGCATTGCCGTAAGAGGGGGGGGGGGGGGGGGGTAAGATACGCCGTGTGTTGATGCGACTGTTTGGGCACCCTTTAATGTGACGAGTGTGCTTCATTTGGTCTGAATTTGTTATCACATACTCCCTCAATGATGAGCTACCTGTCACAACAAAAAATGGTTCAAATGGCTCTGAGCACTATGGGACTTAACATCTTTGGTCATCAGTCCCCTAGAACTTAGAACTACTTAAACCTAAATAACCTAAGGACATCACACAACACCCAGCCATCACGAGGCAGAGAAAATCCCTGACTCCGCCGGGAATCGAACCCGGGAACCCGGGCGTGGGAAGCGAGTACGCTACCACCCTGTCACAACACTCACCCCTAATCAACACAATGACTGCCTCTTGAGCGCCATCTGATTGTCCTTAAGGAAGTTGCATTTTTTTCGGCGCGTGTAGATTTATAGAGCGGTAAAAATTCCTGATTTTTGTTCTTATCAAAACAGTGTTATTGTAATAAAGCCTTCTCTGGTGGCTATAGCGTACCGATCTTAGTATTTAGTGAGCAACGGCTTACAAGAACCGAAATACCCTCTCAAATATTCCGCCTGCCCCACTAGCGACTCACCTGGTATCTGATTGAAAAGTTCCTTTAGGGGTAGGAAACGAAACGTAATTAAAAAAGTAAAGGTCATACTTAACTTTCCGGTTCTAATACTGATATGATCTTCCTGTTTCAGTACATTAAACACGACTGCTAACACAGATGTTCCCGAAACCTAAGCAACTGTCAAGGATACTGTCAATACTGCCCACAGATGACAGAATATACCTCAGGTAGCGCAATTTATTTATGATGTTTTTTATATACTCAGTATTACTGCACTGCTCTCGATCTAACCCACACATGCAATATTACTGCACGCTCAGAAATAATGAGCAATAATTTTGGCCGTCTAGGGACCGCTGTGAACAAATAACCAGTAGTAAAACTGAGTGCAGACGGTGACATCTTCTTCTCTCAGCTGATCGGTGGAGTCAATCAAGTAGTGCAATAGCTGTGACTCCATGCCTTCACATTCAGCAACTTAGAGATGATTGCCATCTGCAGAAAGTGTCTTGTGTTGTGGCCATAGGTATTTGGCTGTCGGGAAAGGTTCGTAGACCTTGTGGGTAGGGGAATCCGCAGTTTGACGATTGCCTTACAGTCTGGCCTGCCGAATGGCATAGTGGAAACAGCCGAGCAGAAGGAAAGTTAGATCTACATCTACGTCTACAAGGGTACTCTCCGTATCACACTTAAGTGCTTCGCAGAGGGTTCATCGAACCACCTTCACAGTAATTATCTATGATTCCACCTCTCGAACAGCGTGCGGAAAAAACGAACACCTCCACGCTATCTTTCCGTGCGGGCCCTGATTTCCCTTATTCTATTATGATAATAGTTTCTCCCTATGTCAACAAAATATTTTCGCATTCGAAGGAGAAAGTTAGTGATTGAAATTTGGTGAGAAGAGCCCCCTGCAACCAGAAACGCCATTGTTTTAATGATGTCCGCCTCTAATCCTGTATCTTGTCCGTGACACTCTCTCCCCTATTACTCGATAATACAAAACGCGCTGCCCTTCTTTCAACTTTCTCTATGTACTCCTTTAATCCTATCTCGTAAGGATCCTTCACTGCGCAGCAGTACTCCAAAAGAGAACGGAAAACCGTAGTGTAGACAGTCTCTTCAGTAGACCTGTTGCATCTTCTAAGTGTTCTGCCAGCGAAACACAGTCTTTGGTTCGCCTTCCCCACTATATTTTCTGTGTGTTCTTTAGAATTTACGTTGTTCATAACCGTACTTTACTGAATTTACGGCCTTTAGATTTGATTGATGTATCGTGTAACCGAAGTTTAACGTATTCTGCCAGTTCTGAATGGCGATCTTCGCAATCTGGAGCGGTCAAAACGTCGATCCTGTGGAGATGTGAAGGGTAACACATGTGTCCACTTCGCATTCTCGTTAATGATCTTGTATACCGACGCGAAAGTTTTAAATTTCAGTTCCATATTCTCTTAGGAACTAATGGTCAAGTCCTTGTAAATTTTTGTCCTCTCGTCATCTGAGAGTTTTTTCAAGATCGCTACCATTGATCGTTGCCTCTTTCGTTGCCGTATTAGACTTACAAGGACAGATGTACCTTCCGTAATACTATTCTTTGCTAGTTGGTTGTCTCTTTCATTGTGTATGACCCCGGAAATGCCATTTACCCACAGAAGATGGGCTATTTTGTGCTGTTCGACATCTTGACAGATTAGTTCGTGTGCATAAAAGAGATAATAGTTTGTTTGAAAGTTTCAGGATTGGTATTGTAGTGTCTCACGAGCGCTCTGCGAAGCTGTTACAAGCGAACTATGATTCAAATTATCCAAATGCATATTTGAGTGCCCCTTTTATTGTCACAAACTCAGCCACATAACTGCTGATTTCAGCGGAAAACTTGTACATAGCTCCTCGTCCCGTAGTGGGGCAGAATCACGCAGTCGTGATTCCTTCAATCGATTTAAATCTGTCGGCGTGCATGGGGATCGCTGTCATGCACGGTGTCAAAATGTGCTATATCATAGTTTGATTCCTCGACGGTAGAAGTGGAGAACGGCCTTCTGGTGTGCCTTGGGCCAGCGGACCGTCGACGTGAAGCCCTGGCGGCGATAGCCAGAGAAACTACTGGTCGGTGCTTTCTCTGTGGTTTGAAGGAGGATTATTCTCAAAACAAAACTTGTTTACAGTGCTAAAAAATGTCGATGGAAAATATTTTTTGGATTTCAACGTTGATAAAATTATCGTTTTTCTTAAAAGGGAAGAATAATAATAAAAAAATAAAATAAAGGAATGGAAAAATGACTGACTAGCAGTCCAAAGGTGTAGGGTTCGGATCCCACACTGCCCTACAATTTTTTTTTAATCATTTATCACTTCTTTCACCTCTGGCAATGATTTAGAATAAACGGTTGTGTAAGGTTAGGACATATCACTCGCAACATGACCACGTCTACTTCTTCTTTTGCCGTAAGTGGATCGCTGTAGTATTCCTTTACTGGACGGGCTTGTTATCAGTTGTAGTCACATAAACACCGTCTCTTAAGTCACAATTTCTTATGTCGCTGTTTTTATCCTTATCTTCGTGCATTACCAGACATCGCGTTCCAACATCATTCACAAACGAAGGAAAAGGAAAAATATTAAAAAAAACACGTTGAGATAATTAGAGACGGAGAATGGGAATGAAGGATGGTGAAAACTTGGGAAAGAAATTTTCTGCCCCCTTTCAAACGTCTCATCCCGGTCTTCGGCGATTTACGGACATCATGGAAATTCTAAATCTCTGTCTTCCAGCCGGCCTGTGTAGCCGAGCGGTTCTAGGCGCTTCAGTCTGGAACCGCGCGAGCGCTACGGTCGCAGATTCGAATCTTGCCTCGGGCATGGATGTGCGTGATGTCCTTAGCTTAGTTAGGTTTAAGTAGTTCTAAGTTCTAGGGGACTGATGATCGCAGATGTTAAGTCCCATAGTTCTCAGAGTCATTTGAACGATCTGTCTGTCATGTAGGAGCCCCGCTGCCTCTCCGCTGTGCGTGTCCCTCGATGCATCACTCACAAGATACTTCTTTAATCAAAAACACATTTAGACGGTGCCGGCCGGAGTGGCCGAGCGGTTCTAGGCGCTACAGTCTGGAACCGCGCGAACGCTACTGTCGCAGGTTCGAATCCTGCCTCGGGAATGGATCTGTGTAATGTCCTTAGGTTAGTTAGGTTTAAGTAGTTCTACGTTCTAGGGGACTGATGACCACAGCAGTTAAGTCCCATGGTGCTCAGAGCCATTTGAACCATTTTTATGAACCATTTAGACGGCCACACCATGAAGCTTGGTTGTTGACATTGTATTGAAAATGCATAGTGAGAAAAAAGAAAAGAAAATACTGATGCAGAAGTAGCAATATTACCATTAAGTTCGCAGATGCAAACCTCGGAACAAAGTTCCCAAGGATTAAAAAGGAGATTCCGAACAATTTCTTGTAGATGATGGTCGGCACAATTTGATCAGTCAAGGAATTTTCTCGTCTTTGTTGATTTCTTCATTACCCAGCGTCCATGACAAAGCAGAGTGGCCTACTTTCGTCTTTTACGTTTACAAAGCTGTCTATTTCAGAAAAATCTCTTGCTCTTTGTGTTCTAGTACAACGAGATCTGTTACCTCGCGCTAATTTTTCTTAGATAACAGTTAGTATTGCTCTCTTAGACGCTGTCACAGCCCATACTTCATCATTACCAAAGCGCATTTCAAGTGCCAACGTTACTATCTGCAGTCTATCCACCCGATTAATCCGTGAAGCAACGTCAATTTGTCATTTCGATATCTGTCTCCTGTTGAGCAATAAAGTTTTCGTCTGTCGGTACCTATGTGTCTTCTTCTTTTGGTACCTAGTAATTTATACCTTCCTTTCCCGATCACCCAATCTTGTTTCAGCAGCCATGTTGATGACCTGCACTAAAAAATGAATAGCTATAGACCTACAGAATGTGGCGCAAAGACTTCGAAACATATCTGAATGAAGATTTCATGAAAAATATGTTCTGTAAAATCAGATTTTGCAAAAGCGTATCGATCTCGTAATTTATTAAATACTATTCATTCGCTAAGAGAATCACGTTACCGTCGTTCTGCATCAGCCGATTCTGGTTAGCTATGTAATTATCAAACAGTTCGGACAGCTAAAGCTGTTGCGATTAGTTGTAGAAGTAGACCACTGCTTTAGTCTAGCAGAACTGCTTATTACTGACTTGGTACTTTCAGCTTCAGTCCCCCAGCGTACACGTAGGACCTTTTTCAAAATTTGGTAAGGGACCAGAATGGGAAATATTCATCTTCATTAAGGCCAAATGAGAATATGTCACACAAGCCTCTGAAATGGCTGCTATAGCTTCAAATGTTAGCTGAATATCACTTGTTTTTTAGATCTCTTGTTACCCACACCCTTCTAGTTATTCATTATAGAGATGTTATACACGGTGCTAAAGGGGTATAATCGGCTTTATCGTTGCAGTGTTGATATTTACTTTTTCAATAGAAGTGTTGTTAGAACTAATTTAATTTGAATTTTTTTACGTTGAGATCATTTAGAAATATTTTATTACTGTTTGGTGGTCTACTATCAAAACAGTAAAACCTGCCAGTCAAGTTGAAATGCATATCTCATTGTGACAGCCATACCGCATTTATTTGATATGTTGATATAATCACGAAAATGTAACCGACTTTAAGTGCTAGTATTGCGGCCAAACACTGGTTTTATGCCCAGATCCATGTTTCTCCGTTGTCCCTAGGTATGATATATTTGCTAGTAGTCATTTTCTAGGTCACATCTTATAATGACACACGAATTTTGCAGTATAAATCCATACAGGACGGTTGTCACAGTATAAAGAGTTTTTCTTTTAATCTTTCAGTCAAACATGTAGCTGACGTGACTATATCGAGGGCAGTCACTGGTTATACATAAAAAGTAGTTGGTTGGCTACATTCACAAATATGACCTAGTAATAGTTTGAAATAATTTTTTCGAACCATTTAGTAGAATATGATGAATTACAGTATGGAATTCACCATTCGTTTTCTTCACGAATAACGGTAACAGCTTACGATAGTTTCACCATAAAACACATGTACAGTAAAACATACGTACAGTAGACTTTTAAAACATAATCATAACTCATAGTCCCGAGGCGTAAACGGTTAAGTGAAGAAATTCAATCGTGTGTTGATTTGTAGGCATTTTTCCGCCGCTGATCTGACGTAGTAAGGATACTTTGGTGCTTCTACATCAGATTTTTGAACACAAATCGAGTAACCATCATTAAAAGTTCAGCGTATTTCGTTTGTTCTGTACGTAGTTGCACATAATGAGCCGTTCGCCTTTCATTAACCGCGTAACTGTATCTTGTTATTCAGTTTCGTTAATATTCTAGATCATGCCTATTCTGTCCCATTTGTTTTGTAATACCTCTAATTCTTTTCTGTCGACTTAATTTTTTTCCCTGTCTTGTAATGTGTAAGATGTCACTCTTCTAAGGAATCTCAGCTAAGCACACTCAGTCCCTTCTCTCCACTGTTTAGTACGCTTCAAATAATTTTATTTTGTGACGCGTGGTTTGCGGTAACGCAGAAACACACCGTGCGGGGAGATTTAAAGGGAAGCTACTAGAACGAGGTGCCCTTTCGCGCCTGCACCCTGCGCAGCGTCGTCCACTGCTCTACGTAAAAAGGGCAACTTACTGCAGAAATAGTTTCACGGCTCTTCCAATTCCCGTCAATAGTCAGACCGCTGGTGACATCGGTCTATTCGCTACTGCACGGAACGCTAACGAATTACATATAGAGTGACAGTTATTGAACTACATGAAAAAAAAAACCCGTAAATTAATTACAAACTATGGCGTGCACACACACGTTATTCATCATGTAAACGTCACTACAGATATTTGGATTTAGCTTATGACATGTTCGATATGGCTACCATCATTGACGATGATATGGCGCAGACGAATAGCGAAATTCTGCATGACCCACTAAAGTGTCGGAACACCGCTGCTGTTGATGACCTCCTGAATGGCGGTTTTCAGCTCAGCAGTGGTTTTGGGGTTATTGCTGTACACCTTGTCTTTAATATAGCACCACAAAAAGGAGGGTATGCGTTCAGATCCGGAGAATATAGCCCCAATCGAGATCCAAGGCAGTGGCCTCTGAGTAATCCAGAGCCGGAACGAGGTCCCCAAAGTGCTCCTCAAGACATCAAACAATCTCTTGCTTCGATAGGGTCGAGCTCCGTCTTGCGTGAACCACGTCTTGTCGAAATCGGTCACTTTGGATGATGGCGATGAAATCATCTTTCAAAACCTTCATGTACCGTTTGGTAGTCACCGTGCCATCAAGGAACATCGCACCGATTATTCCCTGACTGGACATTGCACACCACACAGTCACCCTTTGAGGATGAAGAGACTTCTCGATCGCGAAATGCCGATTCTCAGTCTCTCAAATGCGCGAATTTTGCAAATTAACGAATCCATCCAAATGAAATTGGAGTTCGTCGCTAAACCAACCCGTAAAGCGCAGACTAATGTGCATCAGGCCCCTTGGCCAACCGTGCCGTTTGAATGTTGTAGCTTAAACCGTTCAGAAGTTATGATGAAAAAAAGAAATGTTCAAATGTGTGTGAAATCTTATGGGACTTAACTGCTAAGGTCATCAGTCCCTAAGCTTACACACTACTTAACCTAAATTATCCGAAGGACAAACACACACACCCATGCCTAAGGGAGGACTCGAACCCCCGCCGGGACCAGCCGCACAGTCCATGACTGCAGCGCCTGAGACCGCTCGGCTAATCCCGCGCGGTTATGATGATTTTATTTCATATAGTTCAATAACAGTCACACTATAAATGGAAGTAGCGTTTGTAGAGAATTCACAGCACGTCCGCAGTGTGCTCTACGCTACAGTACGGATATCTAATCAAAAGTCTGAACACTTTCAGCAGTGCAAATCTGAGTTCCAGTTTCCTAGTAATGTGAAAGACCAGATGTTTCCACTATATACTTGTTTCCTACGCATAAAAGTAAATTTTTATTTTTGTTTTGTGTATGAGCCCGGAATCAAGAGAGACTTTCTTACATGTAAGCTAAGCAGGGTTAGACAGCGTCCCCAGAGTTAAAAAATAAATAAATAAAAATAGACTACAAACAAATTGCTTATACAAAATAAATAAGAGGGTTTATTTTAAAATAGTTTAGCGACTTAAATAAAAGCTGTGAATTATGATAATGACGTCCTACTGGGATAATTTCAAGTTAATGATGTTGTTTCTAAGTTCCTATTTTTTTTACATTCGTATGCATATTACATTTATAAAATCTGAGTACTATCTCCTTTTTAATTTAACTGTTACAGAAAAAGCTATCACGATCTACATCTTTCATTACCGACTGCCGTGACACTACTAACCACAACGACAGAGATTTGGGTATACTGATTGAAATCCTCGGCGCTTACAACATATGTTGTTAGTTCACACTTAACACAGCATGTATGCTCCTTGCTTCTTTTTTCCACATTTACGAATTTGGTTGGAAATAAAAAAATAAAATTCCCTGTCGGAAAGCACACATTAAAGTAAGGTGGGAGGTACATAACAAAATCGCCGGCCGGGTGGCCGAGCGGTTCTAGGCGCTATAGTCTGGAACCGCGCGACCGCTACGGTCGCAGGCTCGAATCCTGCCTCGGGCATGGATGTGTGTAACGTCCTTAGGTTAGTTAGGTTGAAGTAGTTCTAAGTTGTAGGGGACTGATGACCTCAGCAGTTAAGTCCCATATTGCTCAGAGCCATTTGAACCATTTGAACATACCCCTGTCGATGGCCGCTATCGACAGGGGATCTCAAGTTGATTCCGTATTTCTGGATTTCCGGAAAGCTTTTGATACCGTTCCTCACAAGCGACTTCTAATCAAGCTGCGCGCCTATGGGGTATCGTCTCAGTTGTGCGACTGGATTCGTGATTTCCTGCCAGGAAAGTCGCAGTTCGTAGTAATAGACGGCAAATCATCGAGTAAAACTGAAGTGATATCAGGTGTTCCCCAGGGAAGCGTCCTGGGACCTCTGCTGTTCCTGATCTATATAAATGACCTGGGTGACAATCTGAGCAGTTCTCTTAGGCTGTTCGCAGATGATGCTGTAATTTACCGTCTAGTAAGGTCATACGAAGACCAGTATCAGTTGCAAAGCGATTTAGAAAAGATTGCTGTATGGTGTGGCAGGTGGCAGTTGACGGTAAATAACGAAAAGTGTGAGGTGATCCACATGAGTTCCAAAAGAAATCCGTTGGAATTCGATTACTCGATAAATAGTACAATTCTCAAGGCTGTCAATTCGACTAAGTACCTGGATGTTAAAATTACGAACAACTTCAGTTGGAAAGACCACATAGATAACATTGTGGGGAATGCGAGCCAAAGGTTGCGTTTCACTGGCAGGACACTTAGAAGATGCAACAAGTCCACTAAAGAGACAGCTTACACTACACTCGTTCGTCCTCTGTTAGAATATTGTTGCGCGGTGTGGGATCCTTACCAGGTGGGATTGACGGAGGACATCGAAAGGGTGCAAAAAAGGGCAGCTCGTTTTGTATTATCACGTAATAGGGGAGAGAGTGTGGCAGATATGATACGCGAGTTGGGATGTAAGTCATTAAAGCAAAGACGTTTTTGTCGCGGCGAGATCTATTTACGAAATTTCAGTCGCCAACTTTCTCTTCCGAATGCGAAAATATTTTGTTGAGCCCAACCTACATAGGTAGGAATGATCATCAAAATAAAATAAGAGAAATCAGAGCTCGAGCAGAAACGTTTGGGTGTTCGTTTCTCCCGCGCGCTGTTCGGGAGTGGAATGGTAGGGAGATAGTATGATTGTGGTTCGATGAACCCTCTGCCAAGCACTTAAATGTGAATTGCACAGTAATCATGTAGATGTAGATGTAGATGTACACAGATATGTACGGTGTTCCTGGAGGCAACAGCTACTGTCTTATTATGTGAGACGTATTGTCTTAGTTAATTCATTTGAGTGGGTTATTCGACAGATCAGCAAAGTCCGCGGCAAACTGGAAACTAAATGCTGGTGGAAACCGACTTGCAGTTTTTACACTGTGGCTAAAGGATCTCCTTGTTGCTAGTGGCTCAAATACTCGTAAGTGCATTTATAGAGTGTTATTAAATTTGGAATAAATGCGTGTTACTTCCTGAAAAATGTAACAGTATTTTACAAAACTTAATTTATAAACAACTGAATTTATAAACAACTTGCCGGTCGGAGTGGCCGAGCGGTTCTAGGTGCTACAGTCTGGAACGGTGCAACCGCTACGGTCGCAGGTTCGAATCCTGCCTCGGGCATGGATGTGTGTGATGTCCTTAGGTTAGTTAGGTTTAAGTAGTTCTAAGTTCTAGGGGACTAATGACTTCAGCAGTTGAGTCCCATAGTGCTCAGAGCCATTTGAACCATTTGACCACAGATGTTAAGTCCCATAGAGCCATTCGAACCATTTTTATAAACAACTTCAGCTGCAAAGGGTTCTACTTTTTCTCAGACGGATTTCAAATGTTGTTACCCGCGAAGGCCGGCAAGGCGCGTTATCAGTGACGTAATTTGTGACAAGATGTTTGGCGTCCGCTGGAGTACGGTTCACGGTCGGTAAACAAGCCCGCCTCCGGCGCTATGGACCTTCCCCATTGAGCGGTTGTGTTGTTGAGCAGTTAACGTCTGCCCTCGCCCTGGCGCCACGACACGTAATCTCGCACTTATCACATGCGTGCGAGGACGCTGGCGCGCCGCGTACACGCACTTCGTGACGACTCGGCCGCACTGGCGGTGTCGTCCCAGCACAAGGCTGCGCCAACTTCTGCCAGTTTGCAGGACAATCATTTTTGTACCGTATTTCGTTTCCCACAAATGTCGAGCTTGATGGGTGACCGAAGAAAAAAACAATGAACACCAAATTCTACGAATCTTCGATGAAATGAAATGATCGTATGACATTTATCGGTCGGGATATCCCCTTCGGGGTTCGGCCGCCGAATTGTAAGTCTATTTAGTTGACGCCACTTCGACGACTTGCTTGTCAGTGATGATGAAGGGCACACGGCACCCAGTCCTCTGCCGGGAATCGAACCCGGGCCGCCTTGCGTGGTAGGCGGTGACGCTACCGCTGCGCTACGGAGGCGGAGATCTTCGATGGAAGTTGCTATTTAAGCGCTCCACAGGTACGGGGTGCTGCGCTTTCGCTAACAGTTTTGTACTTACGCTCCGTTTACGTTGGAGAGTGAGTTACTGCATCATAAAGTATCTAGCATATGAATAAGTGTAGCGTGGTTATCCATAGATTAAGTATAAAGCTGCAACTGCTGAGGTCCGGAGTTCGTTTCCTGGCTGGCCCCAATACTTATTTTCTGACAAACTCTCTGGTGGCACTTCCTGTGGGTGAAAAAAGCGTAAAGCTGCAACTGCAGAGGTCCGGAGTTCGTTTCCTGGCTGGTCCCAATACTTATTTTCTGACAAGTCTCTGGCGGCACTTCCTGTGTGTCAAAAATTCCAATTTCTACGGTACTTTGAATTTCAATAAACTGACCTTCTCAAACTATCACCAGAATCGACAAAACGCTGAAACGGAAGCGTGTTCTTTGGAGCTAATGTGAAGTCCTTCAGAGCAGTTCACTAAGAGAGAAAAAAAGAAACGGAGAGAGAAGTGGAAGTATAAATTCTTAAGATGAGAGTCATCTTTATCCGATTACTACAATATGTCGCCGAACACAGAAGCAGACTGCAATTTGGCATGTGGGACAAACTTTCAAATCAAATGGCTCTGAGCTCTATGGAACTTAACTTCTAAGGTCATCGGTCCCCTAGAACTTAGAACTATTTAAACCTAACTAACCTGAGGACATCACACACATTCATGCCCGAGGCAGGATTCGAACCTGCGACCGTAGCGGTCGCACGGTTCCAGACTGTAGCGCCTAGAACCGCTCGGCCACTCCGGCCGGCTGGACAAACATTACAGCAATATAATGTACATTTAGTGTAATTTTGGCGCGATGCAAATTTTAGACAGAACCAAACGGAGAAAGAGTAAACTGAAAATCGAGAAGGAACAGAAACAAACATCACGTACAGCGAATGAATGAATTACTATCTTTCTTGACAATGGAATCACGACTGTAGCTTTCTGATTTAATGGCATAAAACTTCCATAACTGACTTATTTACTATAATCACTTCATACGAACCATCAAAAATACGTAATTTGTTATTTTTTTGGAAATAAAATCTCAATAGTGTTGGCCGTATGTATCACTCAACAGTTAAGTTAAAAAGAAAAATTAAAAAAAATGTAGTAATCACACTGTTTCATGCATTAACATACATACAGTTGCATGAAGACACAAAATTTGGAATAACGACTATTAGTAGACATCACGTGCATACGTTCACGTACCTCCCTTGTCATATGAATAAAACAAACTCGCTTTATTACTAACATTGCAAAACAATGGAGAAACGACGAAAACAGCTGCAACTACAAGGTTGTTGTATTAGTTCCAACAAAAAATACAGTTTCAGATCACATTTCGAGAGCTTCCTTATTTAATTTTGCACCTAAAGATATTGTAAATAGCCCTGCACACGTTTCACCTGTCAACGAGGAGAGTGAAGAATTTGTGTAGGGAAAATGTGTCATCAAAATTGTTTTGTCCACTACGTTTACCATTCTGACAGAGGATTACCAGAGGAGAACAGTCGGTTCCGTTTACTGCAAATAAAGATTTCTGTTACTACCTTCTTTTGACAGACTTACTAGCTTGGCGTTACTGCGTCTGCAGCAGCTCTGTGCCGACGCGCGAGTTGCGCCTGTCAGTAGCAGACGTACAGTTCGGTGTGGACTACGAGCCTTGGTGAACCTTGGGAAGTTTTGCATTCACAGGCTGACACTGTCTTTCATTTTTATTTTTTTATAATTCTTTTGATCTACGGAAAAGCAACCATTTTATACGATACAAAAATAAAGCAGATAATGTCGAGCTAAATACAAATCAAAATGTAAAGCAAAGATGATTCATACAAAACACATCGAGATAAATGCTGAGAGATAGAGATCCGTTGACTCGCGTATCAGGAAGCACTCATTTCAAGTGACAGTTTCTGTCGGTTCCTAGAACATTGATCTTTCGTCCTGTACACACAGAAAAAATTTTGAACTATTGCACTGCATTCACATGTTGTTCGCATTAGAATTAGTTAAGGCATAATTAGCTGTCTAACAGTCTAGCACATCAATAGATGTGGCATGGCAACTCCATGATTAAGTATAAAACTGCAACTCCAAAGATTGTGAGTTCGATGCCCGATTGGCAGTAAAACCGTCTTTCTGGCACTTAACTTTGTCACTAAAAGCACTTTGTGGGTGTGAAATATACGAATTCCTTAGACAGTTCTGGCAATTTTTCTTTAAACTAAAAATGCCAAAGTCCACCGCCACTGGGAATTCACAGTAAATTTTTGGTGTCTGTATTGTTGGCTGAGCAAGTCGGTTCAGACGATTGAGGAACGCTTGCAGCAGGACCATTCCAAGTAAATTAGTTTGATGTTTGAGCCAGCTTTCGGATTAAGAACGGTTTTACATACAGATTTAACAGGCTAAATATTTTAATGCAGCCGTAGACAGTTTATCCAAATTCGTTGGAAACAGGTGTGCTGTTTAGGCATAATTAAGCTCCAGAGAAGAGCAGACCTTTCCAATGCATTTCTGTCCAATAGTACATGAAATTACCAGCATAGATTAACCAGGGTTATCATTACAAGTTAAGTTTTCTACCACAGTTTTATTTCTCTTAGAGATTATAATTAAATAACTTCCCAAAGTGAAAAATGTGGCCTCCTGAAAATGCGGTTCTATACGGTTTCATTACCCTAAGGAATGCAAGTGAAATGTTGAAGTTGATGATAACAGTCTACACGCTCGCTGTATATGCGTGAAATAAGCAAAAATATGACTCCGAGATATAATATTAATTCCTTGTCTTATGAGTAATTGAAAAAGGATGTTAGACGTTCCACTCTTATCTGTTTACAACTTTAGCTATTTTCTGTTTTCCATTAGTTGCGTTCATACTTTCCTTTGAGCGTGCTCGTATTAACGTAGTTCTACGTAATATCAAGTGCCGCCGTCCCCTCCTGGTAAAAAAAGAGTGTCAAAAAATATTAAAAATGAGGATTTCTATTGTACGTGAAATCTCCTTGTGTAACAAGGAGCTCTCTCTCTCCCTCTCTCTCTCTCTCGCTCTCGCTCTCTCTCTCTCTCGATCGCTCTACACACACACACACACACACACACACACACACACACACACAAACACACGGAAGCGCGTGATTCTCATTCATATTCTTAACACCTGCCGTACACGGAATTAGTTCTGTTTCTTAACATACTGTTATAATGGTATGTACAGCAGGCAAGTGGAAATTGCTATTAGACTTTTGACAGCTGACAAAGAAAGCACGTTCAGTCACACTTCACAACATATTCGCCGTAAGACGATGACTAAGTTGGTTTCTCGTACTTAAGATAAATTTACAATTAACTACAGCACGAAAGACAGTAACGTTTCTGACAATGTTATAGGTTTTAATGACGACAACAGTTACAAAAATGTTTCAATATTTTTAACAGATGACCAGGCCAAGACTTTAACTGTTGTAAACTGATTAAACGAACAGTATTTAAAGTGATGTACGGAACTAAAGCACCGCAACATACCAGTTCGATTCCGGCAACAAACATTAACGCACAAAAAACAATATGTTTCTTAAAGCAAAAGTGACGAGTTTGTGTAACCTGAAGCTTCAGAAGTCACATCATATATTAGAAAAATTCTGGTAAGCAAAATGGAAGCAACAGTCCAACCAGTAGATTTGTAATCTGGCACACGCCCGTTTTTGTTAGCTTATTTTTCGCGCCAAACTAAGACATTTACCTACTCCTCTTTTTCTAAATTTTTATTTTCGAAATAACTAAATTTTATGAACCCTGCGCACTAGTGAAGCAGTTCTCAGAAATTATAACATTCCTGCACATATTTTGGGCCAACGTGAACGCAGAATATGAGGCAAATAACAAAAAAAGAGTAGGCCACTGAAAAGTAATGGCGCGCAAATTACATCATTTTCTGGAATAGTGGATCAGTCCAAAAATGACTGATCCTAATTTGTTTCAGTCTTCTACGAATAAGTTTGTTCTTCTTTTTCGCTATTTTTCTTCAGCAGCCAATAGAAACATCGAGATGGTCATTTATACTAGTCCATACGGGACTCGGCAATTTCGGAACAGATAAAATGATAAACGCTTTGTTTGTTTATTTATTTTATTTATCCAGTAGCATCTTTTATATAATACGTACAATATATGACTGATGCTGGACGATATTTTAGAGTATAGTAATATTATACAATTATTCTAGTATATTACCTACATAAGCAGAACCTCTGTAGTAACAACTCTTTAATAAAATGGGTTTGACACCATTTTTGAATGCATTTGGTTGATTAGTGCTCTTTATAATTTATGGCAGCTCAATGCATACTGCTACATCTGAATGGTAAAAACTTTTAAAGAAAGGGTTCTGCTGGAATAGTTAACATGAATATTTTTCCTTAACCTACTATGGTCTTCTTGAACAGCAGTGTTTCGGATAAAGACATTTTCCTTCTTCATCACACTTCTCCTTACAAACTGCTCAATTTCTAAAATGTAAATGTAGGGAAGAGGAAGAATATTTAAATCTCAAAAAAAGAAGGCTTTTATGAGTTTCTATTGTTTGCTTCGTTTTATTATTCTGGTTATTCCCTTCTCCTTCCTGAATGTTGTTAAATTATGAGGAGAATGACCCCAAAATTACAACACCCTGTCTTAACAGTGATACAATTTTTACTTTTCGTGACGTATTGCTGGACATCATTCTGATTACATATGTTAACTTAGAGTTGTAAATTTAAGGAAGATATGTGAGAGTTCCATTTAAGATTTTCTTGCATGCAAAGGCCTAGATAGAAACTTTCTCTCAGTGGCATTTTGAATAACCTGGTTATTCACGTGAATTTCTGGCTTTTCTGTGTCTTTATTTTGTTCGGTCTGAAAGAATAAAGTAACAGTATTTTGTGGGTTTGAGATGAGCCTGTTTCTGTGGAACCACTGGGGAACTTCATCTGCAATGACACCCGTTGTTGTGGTAAGATCTGCTCAGTTTTTTTCTTCAAAAACTAGACTGATATCATCTGCAAATAGTATTGCGTCTGCAATCTTTACACATGAGGGCAGGTCATTAATGTTCACTAGAAAAGGAAATGGTCCTAAGACAGAGTCCTGAGGTACACTGCGTGACACTTGGGATGGCTCTGAAACGCAGTTCTGTGCAGTGCTACCTCCGTAATACGATATCGATTACTTCAGTAAGATTTCAGCCACTCATTTTCACACCTCGCACAACCAAATTTTTTAGGGGAACTGAATGGTCTTTAACAACAAAAGCCGTTGTCAAATCTAAGAAAATACCTGTGATTTTGGAGTGTTTGTCAACTGCATTGAAGATGTTGACAAGATTGAAAGTAGCAGTCTCGATGGAATGTTGTGCTCCGAAATCTTGTTGGCATACTGGTAATATATTATTCTGACAGAGTGAAAGACGTAAGGTTATCAACAAAGAACGACGTCACCTTGGAGCAAAGTTACATTAAGTTTCTTATGTATCATCTTCAGCCAGCATTTAGCCTAAACATTACGAATAGAAAAACTATAGAAATTTTGCTACAAAGCAACGCTGTTGCTCCTCTGATTATAGCAGAAAATCTCATCTGCGAAGTTTGTCGCCCAAGCCTGTATTGTGATACAGCCGCATTACACTTCAGGTGAGGTGCAAGGCAACTTACATGACGGTGCTGTGCAACAGCATTGAACATTATTACTAGCTGGTGTATGTTCTTAAATCTACCAGTTAAGCACACAAGATGTGGTGTGCAATTGCTAAGTGATTTGAGCGTAGTACTGACACAATGAACAGGGATTGTTTACAGCACAATTAATTATTATCAAGTATACTTCATTTAATGTCTAACTTGTTATTCCCAGGCCAGTCGGACAACGTAATTTAAAAGTCTGAAGTAAATATAGGTCACACCTAACAGATGTGAATGTCACGTGGCACTGATGCACCCTTCAATTACAAGAGAAATTATAAATAAAAGAAATGACCAAGAAGGATAGAATACACAGAATCAAGAAAGCAAAGTGTCTTCGAGAAATAATGAGGCCGAAGAATCTGGTACACACTCATCTCAAGGTCACTGGTAGCCCGTGGTTAACTGCTAAAATATCATTACTATCACGAGGACTGTATTTCAGTATTAGAAGAAATTTTCCACGTATTTTCGCGATAGAGGTTACTGAAGTCAGTCAATAATTTGAAGCTGATTTCTATGTTACTTCACTTCATCGGTTTATGCTTCTTGAGAAGGAGTACACGAAATTCAGTAGTACACTAAAATCTGTTCTTAATGTTTTATTCTGTCTCTTCTTTGCGGCTACGTCGGGTTTTCCCATTGATTATATTATTAGTAGGATTCATTTTTAATACTTCGGAATCGTTATTACGCATGAAGTGTAGAGCTTAGAAATCCACATGTACTGGAGCTTTGAAACAGAGGTTTCGGTCAGTTTTCTACAGTTATTGACATAAAATGCGTCGTTAGGGCTAGTACAGTTACATTATTTGCATTTTAGATAGGTGAAAAAATCATGGTCAAACAGCCTGTACTCAACCGTTATTGAAAATTCACTTCGTTGAATAGACACACACCATGGGTAACGACGATGAAGCCGTGAGACAGAACTGTTCCAGAGGCAGTTCATGTGACAGACTTCTTCCTCTACGTTCATGTCAAAATCGTAGTTAACAACGTTTTAGTCAACAATCGCCTGGACGTTTTTAATAGAATCGCCGCAGCTGCTAACAGTGTACGACAAGATCCTGGAATTCCAGAACGTGTAGGTCAGTCGGTAATGTTTTGTTAGCGGTACCGCTGGTTCTGATCATGAGGCTGTTTTTTTTTCTTACCGATACTCTGTTGTGTACCTCAATGAACAGTTATTGCTCATTACTACAATTCGCCTGTTTTGCAGAAGTTTCGTCGTATTACTCACCCAGTTTGTTTCCACTCTTTTATTATTATCTGTTACTTTGCAACTGATACTGTAGTTTGCCAGAATGTAAAGAGTAGCTCATTGATACTAAGCTGAACTTACATCGAAGCTACATATCTAACTACGTACGGAACCGAAATCACATGTTATAGACACGCTTAGACACTTGTTCAACGATATTTGCACTAGGTGTAATTGCTGATTTTGGTAATGAAAGCATTAGAAAATTGGCTCACATTCCGTTCTACCATTCACTAAGGTCTCGAGGAATAATGTTGTATTCGTCCTCGAAATTTAAGTAGGCAACTGTTAAAAAAGTCTGGGTTACTAACACGTATCTCACAATGAGCTTTAAGTAGTGAACTGTTAAAAAACTTACGCATACTAACAACGAACTTCACAACACATTTACTCCCCTATGAGATTTGGTACGAGGAAATAAGCAAAGTTTGAAAACAATAATAAATAAGCATAAAAATAATAATAAATAAACATATCGCTAGTCGCCACCATCCTCAACTAAAATTAACTCTTGCAGAGAAAAAAGCTAAACATGCAGCCACCTCCCATCTGAATTAAAGGCTCTAGCAGATAATGGAAGTCTTAGAAGAAATTAAAATCATTTCTCCACGACATATGCCTTCTACTCCATGCATGAAGTTCTGAGCAGATAGCATATATTTGGCTCGGTTGGATTTATCAAATTTTATTCTATATTAACAACCATATCTTACGTGAATGTCTTCTTCTTCTTCTTCGGCTGCTGCTGCTGCTGAGAAGTTGGACAACACAGTGACTTGTGGAGAATTTTATGGACGGAACAAGCAATAAACGAAACTGTACTAAACTAGGAGCCATTGCAGACGGAAAACGTTTTACTAATATCCCTGCGCGCGCGCGCACACACACACACACACACACACACACACACACTGAAAGTTTGTCAGTGGAGTTCGTGTATATCTGAAAGCAGGAATGCAAAATAAATTAAATTTTGAAGTCAAATTAGCTACTGATCGTAGTATTTCCTCTCGTATATGACGTCTAGTACTGTCATGAAATTTAAAATTTGAAAGAAATCAACCGATAGATCTATTGCAGGCGGTCCGGAAGATCACGATATTAAAAATCGTGGCTGTCGTCTCAACAGACGGCTAAATTAACGTCTTCCGCTTGAATTGCGCATAAGAACGATAAAGAAAGGTGAACGGACGCTAGTATCTTCGTCAACAATATGACTGCGTTTTGCAGCCATAGCACAGCTGCTGTGTGTTGTGTTGTCTTCATCGTCACAGAGGTTCTCAGCTGGCATCGTAGAATCGCACGTAGGAACCGCGCGCCTTCCGACGGCAGAGGGTGCGGGATTCGGCGCAGAACTGTACCGGCCGCGGCGGGGGGTCCGACCGCGGGTTGGAACAGCCGCGCCCCGGGCTCTGGCGCGCTGCACGGAACCTGCTTGCTGCCTTCACTGCTGCACACAACACAGGCGAAACTAAACGGTTGGTACATCTACGAGAGTAAAGGACACTAACCATCTGTGCGATAAAAAGTACCTCGACATTACTTCAAGTTTAAAAACCACGGAAACACGAGCTGTGCAAATCGGTCCGGAATTGAACTGACAACCCTGTACCTGTGTTCCTCATCACTGCAATATTCGCTTTGAAACAACAGAGAGACATACGAGCACTGTGTGTCACGTATAATTTGTCTGACGTTGAACTGGGAGAAGGATGGAAGATTACAATTTGGGGTCTTGACGACAACGACGTCCTTGGAGACGGGGCACAGGCTTGGATTAGGGAGAGAAGGGGAAAGAAGTCGGCCGTGCCTTATCAAAGAAACCATTCCGGCATTTGTCTTATTCGATTCAGGGAAATCAAATCTAAAGATGGATGGCCAGGTGTGGATTTGAACCGTCGTCATCCGAATGTGAGTCCAATGCTCCAGCGTTCGGTTCAACTGCAGTAAGGAACACTAGTGACAAACAGGCTAGACACCCCTGACCTAGCCATCCTAGAAACGTACGAATCGTAGCTCCGGCTGTCTCTATTATCCTTACTATTATTTTGAGAACGTGAGAGAAATTACCATTAGGTACCGTTCAAAGGAATGACGGAAGATTAGCAAAGTGAATGGGAGGAAACAGCCGGATACACAGCCAAGAATATATCAATAATTCACCCGTCGGTCCGCTAGTCCACGAAATTCCAAACACGTTAAATGTCTAGACACCTAGCTTCTCTAATAGCCAGACTCAAATTTAATCCAGATGTTTCCATGAAGATCATCGTCGTCTGTGTAGAGGCACCTTTCTAGTCTGCACAAATGATCTTTGCTTTGGGTGCCCCAGGCTGTAAGGTAATGCTGAAATCCTTTCACATCATCTTGTGAAGCTTGTTCACCTGTTGTCAACCTGAGTGACGGCTTTGTTAGCAAAACAACATCACTTTTTTTTTTCAACGTAACGTACAGATTCATTGTTGCGCAAATCATAAGTGTGAGCAAGCAAACAAACAAATATTGTAACATTTACGATCTATTAATACCCGTGTCTTTCGCGTAAGAATAAGCTGGCTATATGGTGTAAGCTAAAGGCTAATTAATAAAATTAAAAATAAAATTGTGTTAACTAAAGTGGCCGTAGCACCAGCAGATGAATGCAACAGAGAAATGTCATCTTCACCAATTAAAGGGAAAGAAACATAAAAACATACTTTCGTAAACGATAAATTGGGGCCACATTGAGATACCACAGCATGCTTGTTTATTTAAGTGTGTAACATTCTCTAAGATACGAGATGTCGTTTAATAAAAATAGCGCTAGTCAGTCACGAAAAAGCAATAGGAAATCCAGTCTCAGTGAAAAGAATCGGTCTAAAAGGTTTCTATTTGTGAGCACTTTGCTTATGATTGACTATCTGTTCTTGATTAGGAATGGAGGCCAAAACAACCGTAGTGTTTGCAACAGTTTTGTCTTTCACATAATGATGGGGCAGCAAAACACAGCCATCTTTTCGTTAAATCTGTACAACTTTACAAGGCAGCTGTTAGTTTTTACTTATTTTTACACAATTCAAACAGTACGCATTATTGTCTCTCTTCCATAATTTCCGTATGTGCAATAATGCTTTCCCATGTTTTTTGCCGCTTCCGAATTTTGCAATTATGTCGTCCCTGCAGCCAATAGTGCCTATAAAATGGCAATAAAAATACATCTTCCAAGAAAAATATTAGTTATCAGGTCCTTCGACGTAAATTGATGTCCTTTACTTGAAGTGAACTTTGCATTTATCTTTCATAACAATTCGGCCTATTGCTTTGGAAAATAGGAATATAGAATGAAAGATGTTCAGTGCCTAACGTTCTCTCAACTCGATTAAAACTTGCAGTTCTGACATATGTATTGTCAATAAAAACCGAAACACAACAGTTGAAGAACGTCTATCCATAAAATTATACTAAAGCTGTGTATTTTAAGGGAGATAGCATATAAGACACTATTATAAGAGTTTTAAATTGTTCTTACGGTTTTTCTATAAAACGTGAGGCAAACTGCTGCCCACATTTGTGGCGATGAGACGGTAACAGACAACCAACAATAACAATTTTTTTTATCTTCTCTGTACTTTTCGCTAGCAAATATGATGCTACTATCCTACATAAATCTATATCTCCGTTATACTTTGCAGGCCAGGTAATGGTGTGCGACGGATGGAACTTTGTGTATCATTGTCCCATCTTTACTGCACTGAGTTGCAGTTCTCCCTCTAACGAGCTTGACGTCGACGCGACGTTGTATTGATCCCCCCTTCCCTACCAATTACCTTAGTCTGTCTCCGAACTACCACAGCTTCAAAAATAAAACCAGCGATAGATACACAACGCCTATAAAAAAAAGTTCTTATGTGTTGCACCTTAAGCGAATCAATTCATTAAGTTTCTTCAACAATGTATCACCCTCTTTGGCCATTCATTGACAAGATAGAACACTTAACTCGTTTTTACGTCGAGGTATATGTGTTAAGACGAAACATACAGTGTAATGAGAAGGACTGAAGCAACACCATGGGAGAAAACAAATTCGTCATGTTACTTGAAATTTAATGATTTTTCGGCGAGGAAACTTTCAGCTAACTACCGAAGAACAGGATCTTCGGGACCTGATGTTAATGGAAGCGTCACAAGAAACAGTCTTTGTTAGAGCTCATAATGAACTGGGATACTTAAGAAACTTGCGACTTTCTTTCAATCACGGAAGTTAAGGAAGCTGCGATGACGTAAGATTGTTTACAGATAAGATCAAAGACAATTTCGTCGGCGTTATAGGCAACTGGAGGAGACGCCCGCTCGGGATCAGCGGCGGCGAAGTTCCGCCGTTCGCCTTCCGTTTATCAGAGCGCATGAAAAGCGTGGGAGTGGGCCAGCGTTCCCGCGGAGGCGGGCCGCGCATGCGCACTCGCTCGCGCCGTTGTCCCGCGTCGTAAACACTTCCAACTTACCGCCGCTTTCCCTAAAACGATGTGCAGAAATAGCCCGCTTATGCCACAGTGCGAAAGAAAATATCACTACAAGTCCGCCTGGGTATCGGCCGGCTGTCAATCCATAATCCTGTTTATCGAGCCCTTCATATTTTTTTCCCTCCCGCGCCGCTGTGCGCTTATCGATGTCGCAGTTCTGCACCGGCGGTATTGTCTCAGAACTGACAGAAACTTGGTCGAATTGCCGAGCTATAACTGCCTATTTCGCCTTCTAAGATGCGCCTCCCACACCGAACTTCATACGACTTTCGAACCGTGCAGTTGGCTCTGAGCTGAGAAAATAAAGATGGAGTACCTTAACATGCGGAGTAGTCGTGAGGTTTAAAAAATACGGAATACTAGAAAGTCGGAAAGTTTTCATATTATTCACTAGTGACTGCTCTTGGATTTATAATAGTATTCTTTTGCTACATATAATATATTAACTCCTCTCAAAAGCCGTAACCCGTGATGGTAAAACGTGTCAATCTTGCCACAATGTGCACTAACTGAAAACTGAGAAAGAATAATGAGAAACAACGCATCAAAATTAACAACTGAGTTGCCATCCATGTTGAAATTGAATTCTTGCTTGATATTTTGAAGAAACAAACGTCTACATTAAAATTTTAAAATCCTCAAAACTGTTCCCATCTCTATTTGCAAGTGCCATAAAGTTAAAATCAAAATACGTGCTGTTCACATCCATGCATGTCATACTAAACCTGAGAACAAAAACCATAGTATTATGTAGTGCTTCACTTTTCCTACTCCTCGAACGAGATTAGCGTGTCCGACGTACGTCAAAGGAGAACCGGCATAAATTTAAAAGTAAAAATTACGACGTAGATAAAAGTGGAAATGATAAGGATTTTTAAAATATTCCGTAGATTCTGTCCTGCTTCGCTTGCATTCAAACCTGTTCCTTTTTTAATTTTCAAAGAATTTACAGTTGTTATTTAGCGAATTTCATAAAAGCAGTAAAACATATTTAAAACAAATTACAGGATTTGTTTGTGGTAAAGAAATTAATAATGTTTCATAATTCTTTCTCGTGCTTCGCAGACGTACGTATTCAAGTCAGCAGAGGGTGACTGTTGTGTTACGTCAGTACTAACACTAGGCCTGTTTATATGAAATTCTTAATTTCAGAACTGCCAGTTCCTGTAATCGGGTAAAGCGAAATGTAAACTAATATTTTCAATCGGTTAGGAAAATACACGCGTTAAGCACTTGGCAGGCTTACGTAATTGTTTTCACAAATGTACTATCGCCACTAAAATATAGTTTTCATCCTTTGTTCCAGGAGTCTCGTAGCATTTTTTACAAAGTCAGAGAAGTAAAGCAAGTCATAAACACAACGCATCATAAAACTATGCAATTTATTTCAACAAAAAAGACAAAAATAATGTTGGTATAAAAATTTCCATATATTTACAATTATCTAGAAAGTTATCTTCGACCAACATTTTACGATCTCTGGATAAACAGTTTCAATGAATCAGTGTATGTACTAGAAACACGGTCGTAAACTGTTGAAGGTTAATCTCCCTATTAATACTTTTCTCGTACTATAATGGATAAAGAACAAAAAATAAATATGCTTATGAACTAATTCTCCTTAATCTCTCTCATCGGATTCAAATACAGTAGACTGTGTACAGCAACAAAAAATAAACCTAAATAAAAACTTTGCAAATAAAGACTGCATCAGAGATCTCTACACTACACTAATCACAGAAGCGCGTGTACTAATAACATCTTTGACTGGCAAGAAACAATTACGATTCGTGGCGTGGATGTACCGTGTACCGTGGCAGAGTTCTAGGTAAAATGTAAGTAAATTTATGAGCCGTCAGTCGTAAGCATTTTACAACGTTTCAGAATTATTTGCTTCCATTTGCTTTTCATTTACCGTAGTCTGCACTACTACTAGGAATTAGAGAGTTCGTTTTCTAAAAACATAGTGTATACTAAAGGAAGAAAAGATAATTTGTAATTTTAATACGAAGAAATACTTCACAACTGTGATATGGGAACAAAAGACTTAGAAAGTGGCGGATGGGCCATTAATTGTTATTTTACTGTATTGTACACACAGGTGGTCACAAAAGATATAATTATCGCGTATATCCTTTTCAATTCTCCTCTTGTTCCCCTCGACATCATTTAGTGGAGACATACATTCATAAAAGAAACGGGGAACCAATGTAAATTTCAGTGGGTACAAAATAAGCAAGTACTTAAATCATTCAACACTTCCTGCGTTTTGGAATCCATAGTAAGAAAGCGTAGCTGGATTGCAACCGGAGGCGATTACTTCCGGACTAAAGGCAGTAATTTTGCACAGAGACTTTTATTTCTGTATATACTCTGTCCATCTTTATTTTAAGTCAGGTTTTGATCTTGAAAGGTTATAATAATACTTTCTAAGACATGACACCTGTAACAAAGCATCTTATACCTTTACTGCACATTTATTTGCAAGTTACTATTACAGCACTTATTTAATTTTTTTTAATTTTTGACTGCGGTCATGCTTTAACAGTTGGCTCGGGTACCCTGCATCTAAGAAAAATCAGAAGCTCGAAAGCTACACAATCTGTCTACATCTTTTTCAGTGGCTGTAGTAAGCGTAGATTTCAGACACTCACTTCACTCTAGGATAAAATCTCATTCTATGCATTCTGCAGCTCCTTCCTGATCTATTCCACATATATTTCCCTGTCCTGTTGTTATCTTGCTAGTATCTCTTATGGTGCTGTGTGTATATTATTCTCGCTCATACTACGTCTTCTTTTGACGCTGCTCGCGGCTTTTGTAATAATTCCTTTTTCCACCGAAGAGCTCCTCAAGCTCCTCGATAGCATTTTTTCCCCTCTCGATCAGCATTCAAATATCTAGTACCATCTCGTCCAACACGCACCTTTTACTGCTTCGGGCAGCTCACAGTGCCCTGAGGAGACAGGAAACACGAAAATTCAAACGGATATCTTTCTTCCACCATTACTTAGACGGGTGCGGGAGAAGGGATGTCATTTCTCGGACTGCATACCAATGTCTTTACAGTTCCAGTTTTTCTTTCACGTTACTCTTAAGGTTGCGATGTATCTATTTTATCTCTTTAGTTGTGGATCATTTGCGAGAAGTCACAGAATTAAATTTCTCCTTAGTGCTATATGCAGCTTCGTAACTGTGTGTAGTTACCGTTGGAATTAGTTGCAGAGAATATTTAATTACTTAATTTCGAGAACAGGTCGATATTCTCAGTTCCACCCTTATTTCAGAAACCGTCACCACCTTCGTCCAGTATGGCCTCAAACTGTATCTGAAACTTAAATGTCTATCCATTTTGATGGTACAGCAATATTACGACAAAACAAAGGAAATTTCGATCATCTGAGTAGAAAGATTTATGACGACAGGACGCAAGCAGCCATAGATGGTTGTTAGGACAAGTTGCATTTTCTTAACCCTTCAATGTCTTACTTCGCCAGATGTTTTCTTTTTTACTAACATATCGTAATATTTCATTCAACAGCTAACCATCGTGTCTTTTGAAGTCTATATTAGCACAAGTAGATAGCGGTCCTTGACCACCATATTTTCTCATTTGTTAATCTTCGCGTCTCCTCGTTTTTTATTCAGGGGAATTTTAGTCTCCTTGATATTCACGTAAAGAGCACCCGACGCAGTCTATTCCTTTTCACACAGTCTTGAGACATTGCTCAACAAGTCTTCTTCATGGTAACTCCTGTGTACAAGTTGAACAATAGAGACGACAAATGACGATATTGCTGAGTAACCTAACTTTACGAGTATGAGTCACTTCGTGCAGGAGCTCTTACATCTTCGTCAAGACACACGCAGCTCGCCGATTTAAGAACGAGGGATGACAGTCATTTTACGTTTGTAATGAACAGAACGAGAGTACATCACTGTTGCGGTCTTCATTCCGAAGACTAGTTTGATGCCGCTGTCCAGGCTGGACTATTCTGTTTACAGTCCGCTTTTCGCCTCCGTTCAAACCTACATTTCAGAAAAAAAATTCGTGATGCAACTATATTCGATGTTAACAAACGTCTTTTTTTTCAGAAATGCTTGTGTGGCTGTTGTTAGTCTACATTTTATATCATTTCTACTTTGAACATAATCGCTTATTTTGCTGCCCAAATAGCAAAACTCATCTGCTTCTCTCAACATCTCATTTTTTAATAAAATTTCCCCAATCACCTAATTTAATTCGATTACACCTCGCTGTTTTTTACCTTTTAACCGCTTTGCAAGACACCACCCGTTCCGTTCAAATTATCCTCCAAGTCTTTTGCTGCCTTTTCCACTAACTGCCGTCGACAAAACTCAAAGTTTTAATTTCTTCCACCTGACCTTTCATTCAGTTTCTAAATTTCTCCTTACTTTCAATCATAGTTGTTACGTTTGAAAATAGTGTACTGAAAGCAGTGTGTTTCATGTGGATATTTATATGAAAGAAGCAGGTCAAACGCATGGCCCGATTCCACTTGTCGGCTTTGACCAGTGATGTCCTGTATGACGTCATGTGTTTACGATGCAAAAGACGTAAGCGGCCTGTTACTAAATGCTATCTATGTTGTCTTGATAACAGGTGTAAAAGATGTTGTTTATTCCGGATGTGTCGTGATTTGCGAGGGAACCTAAGAGCACAGCTTTAATTGCTGCGTACGAAACAATTAGTGATCATATTATAATCTTGGTTCCCTTGCTGTTTTTCTGAATGCGACATCATGGAGACGGGTGTATTTGAAAGGGATTGTTTCCGTAGGCGGCTTGTTGTTAGCATTGGCGGCTCTTGTGGTGAGTGTTTGGGTTTGTGATTTGGTTTGTAGTAATTTTTCAGTTGAATGTGACCCAGTTCTTGGTAGTTATTGGTTATTTATTCGTGTTTGATTTTTGAGTTGTAGTTTTCGTTCGCAATGTGTTGGTTTTTTAGATTGAATGTTGTGTGTTTGTCGGTTGTTTGTATGGAGTTTTGGCTTGGAGATTTGTTTGAATACTTTGTTGTTTGCAGTACGGTTTGTGTGTGTGTGTGTGTGTGTGTGTGTGTGTGTGTGTGTGTGTGTGCCAGCCTTGATTAATCTGGAGTTGTCTATGGCCGGTAAATACGTTTGTACGATCTTTCTTATGGATTGTGCGATTGTAGTTTATTTTATGGAAGGGAAATTTCTTTGAATTGATGGTTTTCAAATTTTTGTTTGATTAGTTTTATGTGGGGGAGGGGGGCGGGAGAGATTGGTATCGATGCCTGCAAAAAAATGGTTCAAATGGCTCTGAGGACTATGGGACTCAACTTCTTAGGCCATCAGTCCCCTAGAACCCAGAACTACTTAAACCTAACTAACCTACGGACATTACACACATCCATGCCCAAGGCAGGATTCGAACCTGCGACCGTAGCGATCTCGCGGTTCCACACTGTAGCGCCTAGAACCGCTCGGCCACTCCGGCCGGCTCGATGTCTGCATCTGAGCTACATATGTCGATTAAAAATTGCTGAGTTCGTTTTTGTGGTTTTGTGAAGGAGTATCTGTTGTCGCTGTCTTCGTTGGAGCTATAAAGGTCAAGCGAAATATTCAATTCCAATAGTGTGTTAACTTTACTTTTTTGTTCGTGTTGTTTTTCGATTATGTGGTTGTTCTGAAATGATGTTAGTCTTACTATATAGTATTTTCTGCCCGTCCCGCCCAAAAACCCCTAATAACGCTGTTGTTCTGTTAGTTTGATTACATTAGGTGACTGAAATATTCCGCGCGGATCCTATGTTTGTTTGCGGTCATATTGTCTAGCGGCCATATTGAAGCACGTAAACGGCTTGTTATCACATATTACCTGTGGTTGCTGGCTGGCTCTGAGCACTATGGGACTTAACATCTGTGGTCATCAGTCCCCTAGAACTTAGAACTACTTAAACTAACTAACCTAAGGACAACGCACACATCCATGCCCGAGGCAGGATTCGAACCTGCGACCGTAGCGGTCACGCGCTTCCAGACTGAAGCGCCTAGAACCGCACGGCCTCACCGGCCGGCTCCTGTAGTTGGCTTCGTAACCGTTGCAAACTGTGCCGTTTATTTCGAATATGATGTCAGTGTCAAAGCAGACGGGTGGAATCGCGCCGTGCGCTAATCCCAACGGGGCTACTCATTAGTTCCAGGGCGACTTGGCTAATGCTGGAGACGCGTGAAAATTCTTTCTGTCGAACTTACTCCAGGTGAACAAACAGAGATTAAGACCGCGCACTAGGACTAGTCGGCGTAAATTGATCCCTGACAGTTGCAACGCGCTGGGCGCGGCAGCTTCGCGTACCTACCTCACCCAATAAAATATCGCGACCTTGTGAACATCTATGGAACGCCGATTGTTGTCACAGCTCTGTAGACGACTGTTGTTTTCGCCTGCAGCCTTTAGTACTTCGCAGTTGAAAGCTGGCAACAGTGCTGCCAGCACGCCGTCTCGACCATGGATCCGGATACTTCCTTATCAGAGGGCAATGTTCTTCGCAGCTGAGCTATCCGAACAAGTTGACTGTCGCACTCTAGAGTCAAGGCACTGCTCCCAGGAGGAAAATATCTAGGTTCGTCTCCAGCGCACAGTTTTAATTTAGCAGAAATATGGCAGTGTTATGAAGACCAACAAACACAGTTTTACGAAGAATCACTCTGCTGTGTAACTGTGTGAGTACTGCCTACATGTTTGTGTACGTAGTTCGAGGTGCCCAGGGTGAGCAAATGTCGAAACCCGACCGCTCCGTCCGCTGACTCTGAGGTGTGTGACATGAATGCAGACCTGCCTAGCACCTTGACGTGCAGGCGGTCGTGACTGAACGCTTCCACTGTGTAAATTGATTTACGAAGCGGCTGGAGTCTTCCTGGAGACAGCTGACATACAGAGTCAACAGTAAGCTCGCTGTTCGGCGTGTGCGCCTCCGCAGGCCTTCCGGAAAGCGGCGCGCGGCGAACAGCTGCCGAGCGGATAATTAGTTTCCGGGACTCTCGCGACACTTTTCGCCTCGCGGAGTGCGCTAGAGGTAAAGTGTATCGATCTCGAGGAAGGGGTTAAAGATGAACTATAAAATCGACGCAAGCTGTTTAACATGGAAGCAAGCAGGTAGCAGTAATTTACCGTGGAAGTTGCAGAAAATGGCCATTGGAAGGAACCTACAGAGAAGGATAAAGAAGGAGCTCTGAAATCCACGCCGTACAATGGAGGACAATTATTCGTTCAAGTTATCCACATTTTCTGTATTCACAACTATATGATATCTCTACAAATTTCAATAAGAAGCATAATTTGATCCCCGAATTCTGAACAAAACTTTTAGTCTCATTGGCGTCTGAATCACTTTTATTCGTCTCAGTGTCACAACAAAAAACAAAATGAGACAATTCTCTGTGCTGTGCGTTTTGCCAGACTGAAAATATCTTCAGAGAGAATATGAAGTAAATGTGTTGCCTTACGATCCTTCCACTGTATAAGATGAAAGATTTCATGTCACGAGCCATACTTACTCTTTTAAACATGTCAGTATGTTGATTTCGTATGGTAAGCTTTTTATTAATGGTAAAACATGGTTAGCGGTATGGATAAGTTTAATGATCGTGCAAAACGTAAAATCTCTCTTTCCAAGCATATACCCCGACTTGCAGGGTCTGCTGGTTAATCGCATGTAGTATGTTAATTTTAAGCGGTGGCCGAATGCCTTCCTGTCGCCACCCCGTATCCCCCGGGAAGGAATTAGTGTACCCCAACTGTAATTAGTGTACCTTAACTGTCTGTGTCTAGTGTAATCCATGGAAGAGTACGAATGTGTTCAGATGTCTGCGAGCCATGTAAGTGTGGCGGAGCGTCGGGACCAGCCCGGTATTCATCTAGCGGAATGTGGAAAACCGCCTAAAAACCACATCCAGGCTGCCCGGCACACCGGTCCTCGTCGTTAATCCGCCGGGCGGATTCGATCCGGGGCCGGCGCGCCAACCCGCGTCCAGGAAGCAGCGCGTTAGCGCTCTCGGTTACCTTGGCGTGTGTTCGTGCAAAACGTGAACTAGCCCATACAAAACTTTTCCAATTTGTGGTTTATCTATGGCTTCCGTCAATTATATCTGTCTATATATACAAAGTGAAAACACAAATTTAATTTTAAATTTTAATCTACTTTATATTGAGACGATATGTAAATGTATTTAGTTGTTACATATACTGTATGTAACGTTGCTAATTTTTCGGTTAAAGACACTGAGTCTTGAATGTATCTTTACGGCAAAAAATAGGTAACTTCTTAACTATCGTGACACTGAAGCAACTAATTTCTTTCTACGGAAACGATATTCAAGAGAGATTAAAGAAAACCTTAACGATGTAATGCAGATCACGTTGCTATGAAAATTTCGTCGAAAGGAAATGCTTTTAATGTGAAGGCCAAGACTGCCGATATGGCGTATCCCCTCCCCCGCTCCCCCCTCTCGTCTTCAGAACCAATCAGATGCCGTTGCAGGAAGTGCATTGATCCTTTAAACACAAACGTTGTTCTAACATCTCTTCAGTTAGGAATGTCGTATTTTTAACCAGACATAAAAATACTCGCTATCTCGCGTCTAGAACGCCCTTAACATTGTTTTTTTTTTTTCAAGTTATTTAATACCTTTAGCAGCATATTAGATGAAATTGTTACAGAGACAGCTAACATTCTATGATAATATATGTGGCGCATGACTCAGAACTTCCAAACAAACTACATCCCATGTTTCTAATACTATTCTATTTATGCCAGGCTTTTGATTACCTTTGCATGTTCCGAAAAGTACTGAAAACGTACAGACTAATCTTTGTACGTTACCAGATAAAGCAAATAAATTAATAATTCTCAGTGGCTGTGAGAATGCCATTCACTATGTCACGAACACCAGCGGAATATTCTCGAAGGGTCAATCTCTCCACTGAAAACTGGCGTTAGCAGAGCCCGTTTTTGCTCGCAAGATGTAGTACAAATTTTCAGAATTCAAACATCACCTGCTGTTATGCTTGTAGGCCGCTAAATTTTTCAGAAACAACTATCCTAAAGAGATTGTAGAGAATCTATTCAACAAGATTTATTTTCCCTAACCTTTAAGCAGAACTGAAGAACCTAAGTGTCAACGGGAAGTCTCCATATCTAAGTTGAAAGCTTTCCTTGTGGCAGAATCCATCTACAATGGACAGCACCTCCTCGGAGTAACTGATAACTTTTCTCTACAGTGTGTTATTTATTCGCGTGCTCTCGTACTACTTTGTTCGTATTTTATTAATTCTTTTGTTTATAAATTTTCCAGTCAGCGTTCTGTAAAGTATGTACCGAATCGTTCCATTACCAAGTGGTTTGATACTGTTCCACGGAACTTAGTAAATAAATAAATGTATGAATAAAAATTTTTCCGGAACACAGTAAAAGTGAACATTTCACGGACAGATGATGGCATCTAGTCGCTAGTAAAAAACGACTTTGGCAATAAAAGATACAAAAGGAGTACTTTTTTTTTTTTTTTTTTTTTTTGGAAACAGAAATTTGCATGCACAATTGTGTATGGCTGTGGCCAGTGGCTACGCGACCCCGAAATTATTCTCAAAAAGCGACATATTAAGAAATGAAATAAAAAGAATAGGGGAGAAATGCAATCTGTTACTTTAAAACATATCTGGATAAAATTCCTACGTCAAGACTGCAGATTTTCTTTACTGATCACCGGTTTCGGCTCATTACCGAGCCATCTTCAGATCAATCTAAATGATGATCAGTGTGTGACACTCATTACACATCGTTGCATTTTTTAAAGGCAAGTCACATTAGTGAAGTGAAAATCTTAGTTGGTTATGTAAATTGACGGCGTTAATCACTACTCAGTTCTTACATTGCCCCACATGTGTACAAGCGATCGACAGCAAAGGTAGTTGCATCGCTCCAGAGCAGTCATCTGACAGCTGTCGCACGGACACTTCCTCGTTAATGATATGAAATATCAGAAATGATATCTTGTTCAGCCGGCCGCGGTGGTCTAGCGGTTCTAGGCGCTCAGTCCGGAACCGCGCGACTGCTACGGTCGCAGGTTCGAATCCTGCCTCGGGCATGGGTGTGTGTGATGTCCTTAGGTTAGTTAGGTTTAAGTAGTTCTAAGTTCTAGGGGACTGATGACCATAGATGTTAAGTCCCATAGTGCTCAGAGCCATTTGAACCATATCTGGTTTACAGCCATTCATCGGTGATACAACTGAAACCTCCCCTTAGAAAAATTTTATAAATGACAGTGCTGGTAGACCCCTTAGGTTATTTGATTTTCAAACAGCTGAGCAAAACTGAACTACTCAGACATTTCTCTCTTTACTTATTCTGATCAACAGTACACTGACACACAATATTTTTAGCGCAACGCAATCTGACTTTCAACAATCCCTACAAAAGAGTGGCTCTGATTAACAATAACCTATACCTTTCATGAATCACTTACCTCACAAGAATCTTCGTTACTCGAACTACTGCAATACAGCGAGCGCTAATACTGCCAGCTAAATAAAAGATTCTAACTACTGAAGGCACTAACTAGAGATAGACGTAGTTAGCAAATGAAAGATTTTGATAGAGAACGAACAATGTATCATGACATCCAGTCTTACAAATTTCGTTTTTCTGACGGACACGCGTCTAGATCGTCCGCTCTCAAAACTCTGCCATCTCTCTTCCCACCTCCACCACTGCTGGCGGCTCACCTCCAACTGCGCAACGCTACGCGCAGTGTTGCTAACTCTAAAAAACCCAAGTCGCTAGATTCAATATCAAAAGTCGCTAGAAAGTCGCTAAAACTGATTTTACTAGGGGTGTACTGAAAATTTCGTGCTGTGAATGGTGCAATAAGCCAGTGTGTGTGTGGGGGGGGGGGGGGGCGGGGGGTAATAAAATATTAATAATAATTGTCTTATACCTAATTGCTATATTGTCTTAATTAAATGACGCATCGCTTGCAACAACATACATATAAAATACGCTAACGTATAATTAAACATGTTATCATAATTGACGCAACACATAGATTGTTGTTTCAATCACAGTAGTCAAATATACTAAAAATATACAACTATATTTGTAACAAAAGAAAGCAAGAACTCAAATTAGGTTATAAAATATATACATACCGGAATGTGAGCTATTCATCGTAGTCACTCAGAAGATCGAATAACTCTTCTGTTTCATGCTTTGACAGAACTGTAGTTGGTATTCACTGAGGCGTGCGAAACTGCAAGCCGATGACAGTGACAAATGCAACGGATCGCTACCAAATGCTTCAAACCATATTCTCTCTTGAGTTGTTCGAAAAGCCCATTGTTTATTCCAACTATTGCAGAAGCATTATCTGTGCCAATTCCTACCATATTAGCGACTGGAAGTTTGAGATCTTTCAAAGAATTCACAAGAACAGCAGTCAGATTTCTTGCATCTGCAGTTTCTACTACAGCGAGTTTGAGAAGTGCTGATCTAATGGGTTGGTTGTTTAAACCATAGTACCGTATAACGATACCTAGCATTTTAGATATTGATACATCTGTGGATTCATCTACTAGTACACTGTATTTTTGGTTACCTACATCTTCAACCAATTATTGTGTAAAATATTGAGCCAAAACTTCAGTTATAATGTTAGTACACTTTGTACGATGTAATTGCATGTTTTTAGCGCCCTCATCACCGGAAAATAAAGAAAGGGCGCCTTCCTCTCTGCTTGCTATTCTAACTGTAGTTTTCGGAACAATTTTCACATGTAAGGTGGTTTGTGTTTTTTTAATCAATTTTTTGTTTATGCTTTCTAATATCACACAATTTAGCATAAAACTCTGTTGCACATACTTGACATCTTGCCTTGGATAAGTCTCCAACGACTGGTTTCAACCACCCATTGAATTCAGGTTCTGCTTCCCACGCATCCCGATATTTTTTAGCGTACTGCTTCTTCTTCTGCGGTAAATCCATTATGTAAGCCACCACAACATAAGTTTCACCAATTTATAATCACTGAAAATACATTAAAACTCAGGCGAACTAGAGGTCATGAAACAATCTACTCACTCGGTAACTCGATATCAGTCCTATTGTTCATTGTTTAAAACGTAATAATGTCTGAGGTACCCCCACCGAATTGTTCTTGCGTTACCACTGTGCATGTGTTAATAATTTGACTGCGAGATAACATTTCGAAAAATTAGAGGTTGCTGGAGAGAAATGTATTTTATTATACTTTTACGTAAGTTTTTTGTCAATTCGAAAAATAAAAGGAGTTCAATAGTTGAAGAATTGTAGATCAATACGCTGTCGACGATAACAGGCTAGTCAGTAATGAATAATGAATTGTTATATAGTCAAGGTTTTCTTACTCTGTAGGCAATTCCCACATTCAGGTTTACTAAATGCTGAACAATGCTACATGATCTGCTAAAAACTTAATTTAACTTAGTAAATCTAAAACAAAGTCAGTGTAGTACCCATTCTATAGTTAAAATCTTAGTTTTGTTAATGAAAATACTGGCCCAAAATAATTTTGATTTGTACTTCAAAAGTCGTCAGTACTCCAAAAGTCGCCAGATAAGTCGCTAAATAATTTTTGTCGCTAAAAAGTTTTTTTTGTCGCTAAGACGAAGGCAAAAGTCGCCATTTCTAGCGACAAAGTCGCTAAATTGGCAACACTGGCTACGCGCTGTTCACATCCAACTGCCCAACACTACAATAGCAAATATTTCAACAATGCCAACCAGCCACAGACTGCACACAGCACGGTCAGTGATTTTCATACAGAGCGCTACGTGGTGTTACCAACATAAAAACCTAAACAGCCCACTTACACAACTATCATTGCTGTCGATCGTTTTGTACATATGTGAGACAAAATTGGCACTCTAACATTGCCAGTTTACATAACCAACTAAGGTTCTCACGTTAGGATTTTTTTTAAGTGGGGTTACTTAGATCTAAAGAATACGACAATGTATAATGAGTCTCAAACGTTGAACAACATATTTGATTCATCTGACAATGGCTCGGTAATGAAAGGTGTGTGAATTCCTAAGGGACCAAACTGCTGAGGTCGTAGGTCGTTAGACTTACACACTACTTAAACTAACTTAATCTAACGTAAGCTAAGAACAACACATACACCCATGCCTGAGGGAGGACTCGAACCTCCGGCGGGAGGGGCCGAGCAATCCGTGACACTGTGCCTCAAACCGCGCGGCCGCTCCGCGCAGCGCTCGGTAATGAGCCCAGACCGGCAATAAGTAAAGGAAATGTGCGATCTTGACGTAGGATTTTTATCCACACATGTCTTAAAAACAATGAGTCGCTTTGGAAGGTCTATTTCCAATACAAACACATTATCGGCTACGGATCCGCCAGTAAAATTTTCCTTAAAAAGTGGTGGACAGTGTCGTAATAAGTACAATAGGCGATTCTGTTTATCTTGAGATTTTGAAGTTGCGTAACACCTTTGTGTCTTATGTATTTGCAAAAGGTATTGTCAGTTTCGTTAAGTACTTGTTTAGATAGTGTTTTAATTTTCCTGAATAATAAAATGAACATGTGCATAACTTTGAAGTAAGTAAAATAGAGAAACGAAACATTGATGTAAATACAAATGGAACCCAGTCGGACTGAACATCGAAAAGCGTAAATACGGAAGTACGAAACGTTAAAAAAGAGACAGTAAACATAATCCAGAATACGATTGTAAAAAACATGAAATTGAGGTAACTGATTATGTGGACGAAAGAGTAACAGCAGCAGCACAGAGGAAGACCTCTACTATCACAGCCTCGGAGTTTCGGCGGAACTGGGGATACGGATTGCTGGTTTAGGTGGTAAGCTCCTATGGGACCAAACTGCTGAAGTCATCTGTCCCTAGGCTTACACACTACTTAATCAAACTTTAACTTACGTTAAGCACAACACACACACACACAGCTATGCCCGAGGGAGGACTCGAACCTCCGACGGGGGCACCGCGCGAACCGTGGTAAGGCGCCTTACACCGCGCGTCTGCTCCGCGCGGTCGCCGTTTTAGGCACAGTATAGCAGAAGCGATCGTGTGGCAACAGCTGCCCATGGCAGGAGTCTCGGCTCGAACTCTGGCCGTGTCGGCGACCTTGTGCGGTGGGCTCGAGGTTCCGGTTTCATATCTCGCAAAATCGATAGTGGCCACCGGGGTTCCCCGCGTCGCGGCCTTCGCCGCCCACCGCCGGCGCAAGAAGCAGCTTCCGAGGACACACTCTCCCCTGAGTGCACGCGAGCTGGCCCGTGTCGCCACCGCGCCGGCCGGTCTTCTCGTGAAGTAATTAATGCACCGCCCCCGCCATCTTTTTCCTCTGGACACTTGAACTCTAGAGTACTTTCTTCGCCATTCTAAGAAATACTTTCGAAACGTGAAGTTAACCTGAATGCCACTTGGTTTTCTTGTTGGACGTGTCTCACTCTTATTTTCCCCAAGGACAAACAAAGACGCCAGACAGCCGTAGGCATTAAAAACCTGTTGCATTTACAGCTGGATTGGATTTCTAGGTATAGAATGATGTTTACTTCTGATAATATTCCTCTCTATGTGCGAAAGGGCTCAGCGGAGTTGCATTCTGCGCAGCGGAAGGTCGGGTAGTACCGGACAAAGGACTCTATAGAGTGTAGTAACAGTTACTATTTTAAAAGTATATTTGCGTAAATTTTTGCTCAAGTAATTATCCGTTGACCAAGAAGTTTGTAAATATAATAAAACGTAGATGCGAATCCGTCGCCTTGCGCTTGTTTCACAATGTCAGATATTCTCTCTTTACTGCATTCCTTGCTCTTCTGGCCTGAGCTTTCGTACAAGAAGGACTCAAATTTCGGCTTCCCCCATAGTAGCAAATACTACTCGGTGATTAAAGTGCAGCTACTTACGAAGGATCAGTGTGGGCTGTCATTGTCGTACGGCAGTGAAACTTGATAAATATGCAAATGCACTAACGCGGAACCGATTTACTCTGGTAAAAAGTAGTTTCGATTTTTCCCACCAGATGGAAATCTGACGCTGCAGAGTATCTAGTCGGTCTCTCCGATGCTCATATTGAACAAACTGTGTAAGTGGCGGTTAACAATAAAATCAACATTATAACTTTCTCAATTGTCTGACCTTTTTCTGGCTAAGTCCCGTTCCTAACCCGTTACACATGGAAATATTTTTATACGTCTTTCTTGCATTCACAGCGCCAAGTTTGTGCCTGGTGGTCAAAAATGGAACTAACTGTTTTCCTGCGTAAAGCTGTTCCACATTCATGCATTAGAATATCTATCAACTTCCGCTGTCATATGTTAATTACTGTCCACAATGGACTTCTGTGAGTAGCTGCAGGCAGTAGTACACATACAGATGAAAAAGTATGTAGCGATGCTGACTCAGATAACAAGTCACTATTTCATGGTATCCTCGCGATATTTTGGTTCCAAGCAACTGCGAGATTCTAAGTAAATAGTCCTCACTGATTAACTTGACTATTATAAGGACTGTGCCTGTGAAACACGGTTTGAGTAAGTAATTATAACACTAGGAATACTTATTTTCATTACTCACTGCTTTCAATATTCGTTGGAATTACTACTGTTATTACTGTCACTACTACATTTGTGTCCTGTGTTCGTGGGGCTCGATGGAGGAACAAGACCACTCACGTGATCTTGAATTTAAACAATTAGTTACGTATAACGTATGACCCCTACACAATTTAGTTCTTGTGGCACGACAAGTCTCGTTGTGACCAACTCAATTCCATCAAAAACGACTATTTTAGAGTCTTTATAAATTTCTGCGGAAGTTCTTGGCATTAACAATGGCTACCCATGTCGAACTGTCACTGAGGTACGTTCTGGCGGTATCGGACAAAGCAATTTCGGGCTGTGTCGTACAAAAGAGATAGCATAAAAGCTTAAATACTTACGAATTTTTTCTTTAAAAGGCAAAGCTGGAGAAATCATGACAGAAACAGAATAAAAGTAACATGAAGGAGCTGTAAAAAAAGTCAGTGATAATGAGGGAAGCGAGTAAAAAATACTGCATTGATTTGAAAGGGTACATTGAGGGGAAAAGAAAGATGTGCCCATGCAGACTGTTTTAGAAAATTGTAATCTTTTCCGAGAACGTTCCGTGATAAACAGAAAACAGTATCGTATGATCATGTTAAAAGTTTAGACAGTCAGCTCGTGCCTATGAGTTAATTCGCGTTCTTAAATCTGGTGTGCAAAAATGCAGAACAAATGAAAATGAAGTATTTGTTCAATAAGACAAAAATAAAAGCAGATGAGAACTTTTGCTATGATTTTATGAGACGACATAAAGATTAAAGGTTGAGGACACATGAACCCACTAATTTGCAGCAAGCGGCAGTTTGAAGCAAGGAACAACCTGACAGACTCAAAGCACAAGTTCATGTTTATAATCATTTGCGATATAATTAAAACTTTTTCCTCAAAAATGCCCTTTTTCATATTACAATTTCACGTCCGATACAACCCTCTAAAAATTTAAACGACCAAAATGCAAAAGTTGGAAAAAATAATAAATCAACAAACGTATATTCTTATGGTTCCGAGTTTTACAATTCTGTTAAATAATGTATCGTGGTATTCTTTATTATATATATTCCGATACAGCCTTCAACAAATATTATAATCTAGAAAAAGCTTACCAGCCCGGTACTAACCTACATGGGCGGGGTAAAGTAAGAAATTAGTGTTACAGCGATAGGGACGTTACTGAGGATCGGCGAATAACCAAGTGGAAATAGGAATTAGTTGTGTTATTGTTGACGGAATGGAATCACCCTGTCGTGAGCCTGAAGTGATTTATATCGCGCAAAACGTGATTCGGGAGTGTTCAAATCAAGAACTATCCCCGATTCTCGCAAATATGTGTCGTATGTTTCAGCCACTGCGCAAACTTGGTCAGTGAAGTGTCTAACATCTCACTACGTCTCAGTTTCATTCCGAACTCGCACTCTTGGCTTTGGAGTAACGAGATGTTGATGACACAGTATATAAAATGTAGAAGTTGTGACAAAACAGAATGGCTATTCATCGCGCCCAAGAGATACCCGACACTATATAATTTTTTTCTATCATAATCCTTACAATTAATACTTCACGAAATCTGTTTGAAAAACGTGTAACAAAAAGCATATGAAACATAGAAGACCCTGAAATTGCTCATGAGAGAGTACGAATAGCGCTTTAGCAGGATAATATTGTATGAACATAACGTGGAATGGGTGTTTGACTTGTTAAACTGTAGGCAGATAATATCGCTTAATGCGGAAAAATTAGAAACTTTTGATCTCCTCACTTACCTTTCCACGTCCAAAGTAAATGCACCATTGGGTACTCTCTGGAAACTGAGACAATCGAAACTGTTTCTTCAGCAGGTATCAGTTTCGGAGAAACAAAACTAGCATTCTCTCTCTCTCTCTCTCTCTCTCTCTCTCTCTCTCTCTCTCTCTCTCTCTCTCTCTCTCACACACACACACACACACACACACACACACACACACACACACGGTTGACAAACAGTTCTCTATAGTTCACACACAGATGAAATTTCTTTGCATTAATATTTCAGACGGAAAAGAAACCGAAGAGTTTTTAGTAGGTGAATTGATCATTTGTCATTGGGGCACTTGGAAGAGATACTTAAACATAAGTTAACAGAATCAAATTGAGAGCTGTAAAATAATGAGAATAACTGTCGAACTGAGATACTAACTTTTCCTATATCCATTTCAGTTTCGACCGATTTAAGACCAAACTCATATCTTTCCATCTTGGACTATTCTTTTCATATTACCATCACTGCCGTACATAGGTTCGTTGACAACCGGATTTTACATATTTTAATCTTTGAATGATGTTAAAATTTCTTCTGAACCTTTCATTGTCAAGCAACTATTTGTAGCTGCGTTAAGTTCATGCTCTAGTAAGCCCTTTACTCATTTTGTAAGAATTCTCCATCTACCTTCAACCTACTCTGTTAACTCTAGTACCTCTTCACTTCATTTTTTATCTGATTACTTAATTTTTAACAATCTTCTACAGCGCCACAGTTCAGTTGCTTCGCATTTTTCTGCTTTAGTCTTCTGATGATTCACATTTCATTTCCATACAATAGTGTGTTCGGAGCTAAGATTTTATAATTTCTGATCTTGTTTCTGTGTCAGTATTCGAGACTTCGTTTGTTGAACAAAGTTTTCTCGGTCAGCGTCAGCCTACTTTTAATATCCAACTTGCTTCAACTAATCTCCCTGCGTACGCAATGGAATTGTTTCACTCTTACGCGGTGCCTGTTCATCTTTTATTATTAGCAAATCCCAGCTCTCAATTGTGCTGTTCTACTTCCCTTTCACTTTTCTTAATTATTCCAACCAGGTCACCCCCTCTATGTTGCATATCCATTCCATCCACTTTGTTCCTCTTTGTCTCATCTATTTTTCAGTAAAAGGCCTACGTCTGCTGCAATACTCTACCAGTTTTAATAAATATACCTCATGTATAACTTTTAGTCTTGTCTAATCTCTATTGTACTATTTACGTCACTTGAACTTTGTGTTGTCATGTGCACTTTCCGCAGCCTTTTCAGAGACAAATTAAATAAATATTCTCCTTTAATCTTTTCTTCTTTCCCTCGTTAGTCGTTTCCCACTTGTCAGTATTGCTGTTACTTTCAGTATTGGTAGATTTTAATAAGGTAACATTTACACAGGTCGTTCTTCACATTAATTGTCGTAGTAAAAGACTCCTCCGTAAAACAAAAAAACCTTCGTCCAAAGTGTTTTCCTCATGCACTCAAACATTTTTAAGGCAAACTACGTGTGGAGAAAAAGGGTGAAAATAATTAGATGCTACCATTTTAGAACATCTTAAGAATTCTATACGGAACTCACAGTCTAATAAAAATTGAATAAAACTTATTATTCAGTAGTAAGTGGCACTACATTTTCGTATTTAGATGAATCACCTGAGATTTTCGTGCTGTGACAGAATGAGAGGATTTTATGGAGTTGATTTTGACGAATAATGAAACTAAATTGCATACCACATCTGATAACTAATGCCATAAATTGAAATAAAACAATATTAAATCATCGTACAAAACTTATAATTCACGCCGAAGAAGTGTGGCAACCATTATCCGAATCGGAGGAGGACCACTTCATGTAGAAATTTTACTTTCAGGGAAGCCTACTAATGCTGCTAGTATATCGTGTACAGAAATAAACGGCGAAGACGCGAGCACGGAAACTACTGCAGCTCTTCCGATGGAATGCTTTGGCATGTTCAACCCACAATTCAGATGTCGTGATTTCGGGAAATTAGTGCGTACATGGATGGAAACAATTTTATGCACGACTATGAGAGTCAAGGGTGGTTGTTAAGTAGATGGGAGAGTTGGTGGGAGACTTTTACGACGAAGGAACACAGTTACACATATCCAGACACGCAAAATGTCTAACAATCGGTGTACACTAGTAACTCTCAGCGTGAGCTTCCGTTATTTAATAGTAAAATGCAGTGCCATTCTGTAAAGTACAATGAAAGCTATTGATTTTTTGGACGAATTTCGAGAGTCTTCTTCGGGGAGACGAGCCTTCCCGATGCTCCGAAGAAGACTGTCATTAGTCGCTTTAAATGTTGGGTCTTTGTTTTTTGTTAGTGTTATCAACCGAGAAAATGTAACAACTTCAGTTCGTGCTCTTTATTAAGGCTTATTAATTTTTGCAATAGTCTCTCATCCTCGCCCGATACCGGCTTTCCTCTTCTTCTGTCCATTTGATTCCTGACTTATTTTTTCGGCCTTGACAGCCTTCTAAACTTAGTATGTTGTTCTTAAAAATGTTTATTTATCTTACTTCCAATTCTCTGATGTTGTTCCTTTCAAGATGGTTCAAATTGCTCTGAGTACTATGGGACTTAACATCTGAGGTCATAAGTCCCCTAGACTTAGAACTACTTAAATCTAACTAACCTAAGGACAACACTCACATCCATGCCCGAGGCAGGATTCAAACCTGCGACTGTAGCGGTCGCGCGGTTCCAGACTGAAGCGCCTAGAACCGCTCGGCCACAATGGTCGGTGTTCCTTTCAAGTTCTTTCTTATTTCAGTAATCAGTGCTGTATTTTATTTATTTCTCCAGATATACAGTCCTACTTGTTTCGTTAACCTGTTGTCATTCGTTTGGTAGAGATGTTAAAAGAAGGTTAATCCTTGCTCTTTCATGACTTAAGGTATTTTCTATCTATTGTCGTGGGTCTCGTGATTACTTCTCTCAACCAACTGTACTATGTATTGCACCCATTTTTTTATTAATCCATCTTTCAAACACCTTTATTCTGCCCAGCTTATAATTCATTGTTACGCATTCACGTGCATATAAACATGCTAGTCTTACCGCTGTGATAAGGTGTTATAGCTCTGTAGTTCTAGAAACGCAGCTTCTGTTCTAGATATTTTTAGTTAAACAAAATGCCCTTTCCACAGTACTACCTCTTACATGATTTCTCCGATCTGTTTTACCTATTTTACCCTTTTCTGTTTCTACGTATTTTTGTGCTTTTTTGTATCCGTAATAAAATTTGTTTGGTGCTATTTTCAGCTGAAAATCTAAGACCAGTTCTGTTGGCTATTCCTTCCAGTAGATTTATTTAAATAACTGCATTCGTCAGATTTACTGAAAGTGTTGCAAAATCATCTACACCAGCAATTCCATTTGATTTCCTTCCTAGAAAAAGTGGTTCAAGTTCGTGTTTTTGTTGAGCCCCAAATTCCAGTTTCTTACAATTGTTTCTAAAACACAGCCAGGCAGTAAAGGTGATAAGTTGCCCCTTGTCTTGTACCAATTCTGTTTCAAATGCTTCGGATATTTCTCCCATAAATATCACTTAAGGTGTTGTATATGTTACAGTGTTTGTCTAATTTTGAATTAACACTGATTTCTCTAATGATATTTTTTTCTTCTATTTACAGAAACAAATGCTTTCTTGAAAATAATAAATGATACTGTTTCAGGTTTACCGGCTAACAATCTATGGCGTATTATTATTTTTAAGTTAATGCGAGAACCTAGTTCTTCGCAAAATCTTCTGTGTTTCGTTTCTTTACTTTTGTACGCCCCTCGTACCAAGCCGTGTTCACTCTCGGTTGGCTGCGGCGCAGTAAGCAGCACCATAGACGGAGATGTGGAGGTACTGTGACGTGGGAGCAGGGAGAGCGTAGTAGCTTTCAGCTTTTAATGAGACTCGATCTGCTAGCGATTAGGGCCGCGCCGTGAGGACAGAAGGAGGTCGCCTGCGCCGGAGCAAGTCGGTCGGCCCGCGTTAAAGCGACGCAGCGCCCGCCACCGCACAAGAAAGCCGCCGACTGCACTTGTGGCCTCGATAGGCTTAGGCGCTGCTGGTCGCGATCAACAGAAAGATCAGCCCGACTCGCCTCACCCAGTCGGACCTGAATTGAGCCGTCGCTTACGCAAGCCGCTTTACAAACGCTACAGTCGGTCAACCGCTGTGGCCTCCGCGAACAGTGAATAGGCTACCGTTCGACAACTGCTGCTCCGTCACGAAAACACATTACACTGACTCGACAAAAGTCATGGGATAACGATACGCACATATACAGTTGGCGGCAGTATCGCGTAAAGGTGTAAGAGGACAGTACGCTGGAGTAAGTGTCATTTGTACTCAGGTGGCTCAAGTGAAAAGGTTTCTGACGTGATTATGGCCGCACGACGGGAAATTACAGACTTTGAACCCGGAGTGGTAGTTGGGCTAGACGCATGCGACATTCTATTTCGGAAATGGTAAGGAAATGCGATAATCCGAGGTCCACAGTGTTAAGAACATGCCGAAAATACCATTCCGATGTCCATAGTGTCAAGAGCGTCCCGAGAATACCAAATTTCAGGTCACCACGGACAACGTAGTGGCCGACAGCCTTCACTTAACGACCGAGAGCAGCGGGGTTTACGTAGAGCTTTCAGGGCTTTTAGACAAGCGACATTACGTGAAATAACCGCAGGAATCAGTGGGGGACGGACGACGAACTTATCCGTTACGACAAGAAATTTGGCGTTAATGAGCTATGGCAGCACAAGTCCGAAGCAAGTGGCTTTGCTAACTGGTCGCCGTCGCCTTCAGCGCCTCTCGTGGGCTCGTGAACGTATGACGATTGGCAAAACATTGGCCTGATGAGATGAGTTCTGATTTCAGTTGGTATGAGCTGATGGTAGGATTCAAGTGTGTCGCAGACCACACGGAGCCTTGGAACCAAGTTGTGATCAAGGCACTGTGCAAGCTGGTGGTTGCTCCATAATGGTGTGGCTGTGTTTACGTGGAATGGACTGGGTCTAGCTGAAACGATCAATGACGTCGGACGAAAGAAGGTCCTACACAATATTAGGAGGTATCCCATGAAACTCTCATTTCTACTCCTTTTGGTATATTCCTGGAAATAGCCACATATTTCATTAATTTTCTTCTTTGTTTTCGTGTTGTGGCTTCATTCACCTTTACGGAGGTATCCTAAAGGTCAGTAAGCACTGCTGGTTTTTTTTTTTTTTTTGCCATCTTTATCTTTCTTATAACCTACACTTCTCCTGTTTTTCTCAGGTTCTCCCCTACCCACCGAGTGCTTCGTATCTGGGCAATAATGTACCGCTTGGAATTCTTTTCATCTTGACATACCTTCAATGCCTCACTGATTCTTATAACCCGGTTATCAAGGAATCTCATACGTTATTACTATCCTTCTCTGTTCTCGAAATGGGGCAGACCTCTTTAGGCAGGTGTCATACCGATCACTACGTGAGCACTTACGTCTATTTCCCTTAGTTGAGTAGACTGTAAACCTATATTTCAATTATGTTTTCCATTGACTAATCTACAAAATTCTTGAAATGTGGATAGGAAGGCAGTTTTCGAGATTCTGTTCACTTTGCTTGCTATTTTACCTTAGGGGTTCATAGAGTTCAATTGACAATGACGACCTCCCAAGTTTTTTCCTGTTTTGGAGATTACTAATCAGATATTAACTGGATTATGTATCTACGTTGCTGTCAAATCAGAGTGCATTATAATCAATGCAGCTAGTAGCCTCGCGATACTTCCGGTAGTTGCAATTTTCTTTTGCCCATATCCAAATGTTAACTTCTCTAAAGAGTGTACGTAATGCAGTACTTTAATATATTGCAGTTGTCGGCCTCTTTTATGTCTTTACTGTTGAAAAATGGTATATACACAACAACCATTTATGTCGCCTACTATTTTAGTGTCCTTGGTTATTTCCAAACAAGAAAACCTACCTTTGCGTTGAATAATATGCGGCCCATGTGTACGTAGTCTTCTATCCAAGGCGGTCTCGATATTAGAGTAAAATATCATTCAACAAGTCTGTGCTTATTCACTGTGAAGAACATGCGGCAATCTGAAGGTATCATACGAATCTCAAGAAGAACATACTCTACCACAACCGTTCAGATTATACTTGTGAGTGCAAGAACACGATTTTGTTTTATAGAACAAACACTGTAATATTGCCCATTGTGATACCATACAAAAACCTGCGAGTTCCTTGAAAGTAAACATTTCATTACCAGAATAAAAACAGTATCAATCTTAAAACAATTACATTGTTTCTGTGTTGAAAAATCTGCTGTTTGTCATACATCAGCCATTGTGAGTTCTCATTTCTTAAAGGAAATGAGACACAAAATTCACAGTAGTTGCTTTAACACGTAGCTTTTTAAAAAACCTTCATCAGTTCGTTATTCTTGTAGTACCCTCCTCTCCCCCCCCCCCCCCCCGACAGTAGTATTTTTTTCACGGTGTTTAATGAAAGTAGAGTTACTTCCTGTGTTTCGTGTGCAGGTTTTAGATTTGATTTTAGTAACGTGTGACATTCATTTATAGTACTTTTCATGTTACCTTTCAGACTGCTGACCTAAGGTCATACAGTGTGGAAGAGCTTGCTATCGTTTATCAGCATAAAAGATGTCCATCTGGACTATGTGAACGTATTAAAATAATTCCCTCCAACAAAAATGACATTATTGAGTTTGACACAGATATAAAACAACCGAACAACTGAAATTACCTTTTGTACTTTGTGTTCACAGAAATATAGCGGCCCTTGCTTCAGCAAAAATATGCCAGGAAAAAACAATACATGGATATTTTAGACTCTTACACAAGTAATACGATCTAATACCTGCCGTCTACATTAAAATGTGGAAAAACCTAGACGCTAATTTCTGACCAACTTATGTTGGTATCTTGTAATCTTAGCTAGTATATACCACAACTGAAACGTTAAACATAGAAGAAACGTATTTATAAGATTTTGTTGGTATTTCATTTTGGACAGGTAACTCGCCTGCTGGGGTTATCCTCGCTTTTCAGAATATGTCTCATTATGCAGATAACAGTTAATTTAACAGACTTGTTTAATTACAATAACTGTTTCACTGAATTTAGTTAAAAGTTCGAGGACCATATAATCACGAATAGGAGGCACACTATGTGCGACAGCCATTATTATTATTAGAAAAAGTTTTACTGTTAATTGCTTTTCCCGTCGCTTCATATATATAAATACTAAGGACAAAATTGTGGCTGTGTAATGTAGAACTTCTACAATCTTGTGCTTTTTATTTATAAATTATTAGTACCATACTACTAGTCTTGTAGACTTAAGGGGTGAGCAAGTGGGAGTAACTAAAAGAGACTTTAACAGTTAAGTTATTCATTACTCCCGTTTGTCTGAGGTCCCGTCACCGAAAGTTGTGGATTGTTGTAGAATGTTTGTGTGTGTGGGTAGAATAAATTGTGTGACTCATTACAGGCCGAGAAATACAGCAAGGTATTTCCCACCGTCGCCTGAGAAATAATTTATTTGCAAACTAAGTGTGATTTTCGTTTTTACTACATATTTTCGGTACTTCACAAACCAAGTTCAAAATGGTTCAAATGGCTCTGAGCACTATGGGACTTAACATCTGTGGTCATCAGTGCCCTAGAACTTAGAACTACTAAAACCTAACTAAACTAAGGACATCACACACATCCATGCCCGAGGCAGGATTCGAACCTGCGACCGTAACGGTCACGCGGTTCCAGACTGAAGCGCCTAGAACCGCACGGCCACACCGGCCGGCACAAACCAAGTCATTATGATGTAATACCTAGTATTTCTCCGACAGATTTGCGTTGTGGATGTATCTCGTGCATTTATACACCGTAGCAATAATTGAAAACTAATTCAGAGTGAGACATATTGGTGTTAGTCGTGCCACTAGTTGATTTAAAGTCACATGTCTCCTCGTGATCACCGGTCATTCAGTCAACTATCTTCAGTAGAAATTTTGCCAGAGTACGAATAGAAGCTAGAAACGCTACTCATCTGTGGAGAAAGTGTTTTTATTTTTATTTCAGTTTATTGGCTTGCGGTTCGTGCCCGTTCAGCTATCTCAATAATGGAAAGACGATAGGACAGTGTATTGGAGACGATTTTCTTGTCGGTTAGATGATACGGATGTAAGGACAACACAACATCTAGCCCCTGAGCGGAGAAAATCCCCGTCTCGGCCGGGAATCGAAACCTGTCCCCTTCGGTTACCAATCTGCCGGGCTGAGCGCGCAGGTATCGAAGTGTGCGAGAAAATAACTTAGGAGAACAGTAACGTCCGGTGTGCATTTCCCTTGTGCTTCCACATGTTTGCTGTCAACTCCTGTAGGTGGGACGAGTTGCGTTACCCCGGGTACCTGCACTGCGTATGGGAGAGTCGGATTTATGTTACGTTTTTAAGGACGTCGTGGTTACGTGAATGGCCCCCTGCGATACGTTTTTGAACAGGTCTCGAGGAGAAGGATTACCGAATAAAAAATACAGGACGCTATTTAAAGAAGACGTACAGGATCTTCGCCATGAGGAAAGTTATAGGGAAGGCAGTAATGCTGATTAACGTCCCCATTGTAGCTAAACATTTGCGCAGTACATTTTTTTAAATTTTGTTTCTGTATAAAAAGTTGTTCTGAATGGTCAATATAAACGAGACAGCGTGTAAGGGATGTAAAGCAGGTATTTTTATTGACGACTGAGGACAGTGTACTGAACAACATTTAGTTAGTATGTACTTCATTTGCAGATTAACAATTATACCTTTTACAAGTGGTATGTTTCTAGGTTGGTTAGCACCCCCTAGTATATGTGCCAAGAGTAAATCATAAATGTTTATTTTCCCCTAGGTAGCAGGGCAAGTGTTGAGGTATTGTCGCATGGATGCAAAATGGCTAGTCTATACTGACAGATGTCGGCCGGGGTGGCCGAGAGGTTCTGTGCGCTACAGTCTGGAACCGCGTGACCGCTACGGTCGCAGGTTCAAATCCTGCCTCGGGCATGGATGTGTGTGACGTCATTAGGTTAGTTAGGCTTAAGTACTTCTAAGTTCTAGGGAACTGATGACCTCAGCAGTGCTCCCATAGTGCTCAGAGCCATTTGAACCATTTTTATACTGATAGACGTAATCCACTTCATGGTGAAGTTACAAACATGCAGAAAACATCGGGTAGTAAAGTTAGTGACGCGTTTGTGGGAAGACTGTTCGACACAAATAAAAAAAAAATCAACACAGTGATGTGTGTACATATTTAGGTATTATATACAAAAGTATATGCACTTATACCTGTTACCTCGCGACATGGAAACCACAGTGAAAATCCGATAAAGCTTTGCACAGACGTCTTGGGCTGCACCTCTACTATGTCCGTCGATTGCGTCACGTCGCTCTTTTCATGTCTGTTCGCACATGGAGCACGTAAAGATGCCAAGCATGAGGGCCCAGTGAGGGATTTCGCTTGATGTCATTCAGCCTACATAACGCGTCAAGATTTTCGTTCTTCGTGACAATTCTCGGCCGCACTCTGCACGGGAAAAGATGATGCTCCTGCATCGTTTTCGGTGGGAGGTGTTTTATCACACACAATACAGCCCGTAATTGGCTCCGGCTGAGTTTCATCTATGGTCACTTGGACCGTTGGCTATGAAGACAACTAGATGTAGACCAGCGCAGAGAATTGGTGGAATGTACAGACGGCTGCATTCTATGACGACGGTATTGGAAAGTTGGTACAACGCTGCGACAACGTCTAAGTCGGAGCGGCGACTATGTAGAGAAGTAGGTGGAAGGTGGAGCTAACTGTCACAAATAAAATATTTTTGATTTTCACAGTTGTTTCCACTTCGCGACCGACCGGATCTTACTTTTCGAATGTTGTTGTTGTTGTTGTTGTTGTTGTTGTGGTATACAGTCCTGAGACTGGTTTGATGCAGCTCTCCATGCTACTCTATCCTGCGCAAGCCTCTTCATCTCCCAGTACCTACTGCAGCCTACATCCTTCTGAATGTGCTTAGTGTATTCATCCCTTGGTCTCCCTCTACGATTTTTACCCTCTACGCTGCCCTCCAGTACTAAATTGATGATCCCTTGATGCCTCAGAACATATCCTACCAACCGATTCCTTCTTCTGGTCAAGTTGTGCCACAAACTCCTCTTCTCCCCAATTCTATTCAATACCTCCTCAGTAGTTATATAATCTACCCATCTAATCTTCAGCATTCTTCTGTACCACTACATTTCGAAAGCTTCTATTCTCTTCTTGTCTAAACTATTTATCGTCCATGTTTCACCTCCATACATGGCTACACTCCATACAAATACTTTCAGAAACGACTTCCTGACACTTAAATCAATACTTGATGTTAACAAATTTCTCTTCTTCTGAAACGCTTTCCTTGCCATTGCCAGTTTACATTTTATATCCTCTCTACTTCGACCATCATCAGTTATTTTGCTCACCAAATAGCAAAACTCCTTTACTACTTTAAGTGTCTCATTTCCTAATCTAATTCCCTCAGCGTCACCCGACTTAATTTGACTACATTCCATTATCCTCGTTTTGCTTTTGTTGATGTTCATCATATACCCTCTTTTCAAGACACTGTCCATTCCGTTCAACTGCTCGTCCAAGTCCTTTGCTGTCTCTGACAGAATTACAATGTCATCGGCGAACCTCAAAGTTTTTATTTCTTCTCCATGGATTTTAATACCTACTCCGAACTTTTCTTTTGTTTCCTTTACTGCTTGCTCAATATACAGATTGAACAGCATCGGGGAGAGGCTACAGCCCTGTCTCACTCCCTTCCGAACCATTGCTTCCCCTTCATGTCCGTCGACTCTTATAACTGCCATCTGCTTCCTGTACAAATTGTAAATAGCCTTTCGCTCCCTGTATTTTACCCCTGCCACCTTCAGAATTTGAAAGAGAGTATTCCAATCAACATTGTCAAAGCTTTCTCTAAGTCTACAAATGCTAGAAACCTAGGTTTGCCTTTCCTTAATCTTTCTTCTAAGATAAGTCGTAGGGTCAGTATTGCCTCACGTGTTCCAACATTTCTACGGAATCCAAGCTGATCTTCCCCGAGGTCGGCATCTAACAGTTTTTCCATTCGTCTGTAAAGAATTCGCGTTAGTATTTTGGAGCTGTGACTTATTAAACTGATAGTTCGGTAATTTTCACATCTGTCAGCACCTGCTTTCTTTGGGATTGGAATTAATACATTCTTCTTATAGTCTGAGGGTATTTCTCCTGTCTCCTATATCTTGCTCAACAGATGTGTAGAATTTTGTCAGGACTGGCTCTCCCAAGGCTGTCAGTAGTTCTAATGGAATGTTGTCTACTCCCGGGGCCTTGTTTCGACTTTTCGAATAGTACTCGTATTTGTCGTGGTTCACGTGTACCCATTTCCTATAGGAAAGAAGGAATAATGCAGTGGTTAAAAATCAGGACGGTCTTATTGGGGAAGGGCGGCTGACCCAGTTTCACTGACAGTTACTTAGTTGGTTGCCTCCTCCGCGGTTTCGCAGTTGGAGAGCACCAGGCGGCAACATTCCAGAGCTGCCCCGTGTGTACGGCGGCGAGGCTACGAGCGGGCGGCGTAATTTTGGGCAGCGGCTGAGGCAGCTGTAGAGGCCCTGCCTAACGGGACCCGCCTCTGGCCGCGCATTTCCTTCCCACATCCCAGCAGCTGTTCTCAGCCCTCCAGCGTTTCTCTCTCCCTCCTTCGTGGGAAAACTGAACAGTGCGGAAAAGATTGCGTTAATTTTTACTTCTCTGGCACGGTATTAATGGCTCTGGATTCTGGTAGAGGAAAGTATATGAAGGAGTGAAGCTAAATATCAAAAAGTACTTCTTCTGTCTTATTCCCACTTTCCATATTTCCCTGCACAGCGAAAATAAAATGTGTGTGTGTGTGTGTGTGTATCTTTGTGTGTGTGTTAGCTTTCGAGTTATGGAGCATTTTTCGTATGTTCGATCCATGGAGCATCGTTCCTGTATGTGATATGCATTGTCTGGATAACCACAAACTGAAAATAAATGCAAACAAGACTGAAATAATAGAGACATATAAATCGAACAAAGATGTACGGTTAAACAGTACGAAGGGAAATCAAGTACTGATGGAAGTAAATAAATATTTCTAATTGGGAAATACAATAACGGAGGACAACAAAAGTTTAACGGATATTAAAAGAAGCATTCATAATACTAAACAAGCATTCAAAAATAGGAGTAATTTTCTAACAAGGAACCACCTGTGTATAGAAAAAGAAATTCTTCAAGACATTAGTTTGGAAATCTTTAAGCTATGGTTGTTGTGAAGGGTGCAACTCTGGAGAAAAAGATAAAAAAAAATTGAGCAATAAAGTTGTGGAAATGGAAAAGAGCCACAAACATATCCTAATGAACAAACGCTAAAAGAAATTATAGACAAAATAACATTGATTAAATGATGCAGAAAAGGAAAATTGAATTAACTGGATAACTAATTCAACATAGTATCTTCATACCAAGGAAAAATCTTGGAAAAAATGTACACAGGCCAAGAACATCCATATTCAAAAGTGTTATCAGTGCCATGAACTGCAACGACTACAAACAAAAGTTACACATGGTGAGGAACAGAGATGGATGGTTACATCAACAAACTCTTATCTTTAGTGTCTGAAGATGATGATGATTTCCTGGTTGCAGTGTAAGAATTTTCTACCGCTAGAAGAAGGAGACCTTTATTCTAAAATCTACACATACTACATGTTTTTAACTGATGATACGTATTAAAAGTTACAATGCCTATCACAAATTACCCAGTAATTTTTTATAGTACATTAATATCAGCATAAAGATGACAGTCTGAATTATTGTGTAACACAAGGTTATGAATGAACAGAGCATCGTAAAAAAAGAGAACATTGCGAAACATATATGAACATATTCTGTAAAAAAAGGCCTAATTGTATGATGCTTTTATATTAAATGCGTGCATTGTACTAAAAAACGCAGAAATATTTTAGAGTACGTGGTAGATACAGGCCTATACTGCGCCCTATACATATTTTATAATTGTGTCCTCATCTGACAATCTTATACCATGCTACCACATTAATCAGCATAACATTTATCAGCACATGATGGAGAATAATCCATAATATCACTACGTAGACTTACCCTATTTCTTACTGTCCTCATTGTACATCAAACAATCTTTGGACTAAAAAAAGTGTCGAAAAACGTAAAAATTCACGCAATTGTATAATTGTATGTTCCAGGCCTCTATTAAACGAAAAAAAAAGAAATGTTGTCAACCTGTACCTTCTCTAAACGCTTCTTAGATGAATAATAAAATGAGAAAAAACGTGATGACTGCTGATTTCCTAAGGAAACTCTCACAAACAATGGATTTTCTTTTCGCTGGTTGTTTGTCGATCGTCTTTTCAACAGATTTATACTGCTTTCTGAGACTACAGAAGCATTGTTTTAATTGCAAATTTCGCTATAGTGAACCTTGCTCTTCGGCGCGAGCAATCTATTCATCAATCTGAAAATATGGACATTTCATGAAGTTCTTTATTTCCATTCCTCACAATCAAATAAAATCACATAGTACTTAAGAGTCTACTTAAAATAAAAAGATTTAAAATAAGATCGGGAATAGGCATTTAGCGAAATAAATAACCTTAATTTCCTTAATATTCAACTTTTAATAGGTCAGTCAAATTGATTTTACACGTACAGTGAAATGCCTGAACGTGTCCTCTGTTGAGAAAATAGTGTTAATATATGCATCTATCGAAGGCCTCTTCTACCGACTCTTCTTGCAGAAAACGCAATTTGGATCGCTTTAAATCATGTCGCGGCTCTTGCTGAGTGCTACGTTTCTTATAATGTGCTGTGTTTGATATTATCCATCTTGTAAGTTCTAATTTCACGCTGTAATTTAACATGTTTGGAGCATGACACCAGCGATTAGATATTTTCCACCTAATGTCACGACTAAAGATTCTGTGTGTGTTGACAGTATCTTCGTTTCTGGTTCAAGTGGTTCAAATGGCTCTGAGCACTATGGGACTTAACTTCTGAGGTCATCAGTCCCCTAAAAATTAGAGCTACTTAATCCTAACTAACCTAAGGACATCACACACATCCATGCCCGTGGCAGGATTCGAACCTGAGACCGTAGCGGTCGCGCGGTTCCAGACTGAAGCGCCTTGAACCGCTCGGCCAATCCGGCCGGCTCTTTTCTGGTATTTGGTTTCTTACACACTAATGTCTTGCGGGTGCTAGGCAGTTGTCTCCTGACGATGACCTAATAAGCCGAAAATGGGCTCGAAATAAACAAATATTAGTAGAACAAACGACATTAAATACTGTGGAAGTGATTCTGCACTTCTGTGTCGGCCGAATAGGTCTATTTTTACCTTTACTTGCAGTGTGTAATCACTCTTGTTTCCCTGTCAAAAAAGTAAGATTCAGAACTTTCTTCACTATTAGAGTCCTGACTTTCGTGTAGGGTGACTGGCAACTGGCGATTACAGTGAGTCATATTGCTTCACGAACGCCAGTACTGCTTTCCGCCACTCAGAAATTGATTTCACTTCACAGAATAAGGCTCGTAGCATATCTGCCTCACAGAAAACAGAGCTTTATCTTTTTTAAATTGCTGTCTTAGGAATTCACAATAACAGATACTTCGATAAACCGAAATCTTTTATGCACATATCGTTTCTAAACGGGGTGATGTCAGTGAGGAATAAAGTGCACGCTGGAGACTTTATGTGATTCTCGCGATGAAAAGATTTTGGGCTGCACAAAGTTCACATAGCTTCATGTTCGCCCGGTTTGTGAAGCTGTGTGTGTGTGTGTGTGTATGTGTGTGTGTGTGTGTGTGTGTGTGTGTGTATGTGTGCGCGCGCTTGTCAGAAGGAGAGAGAGTGGGAGGCAGGGAGGGAGGGTGAGAGGGAGAATGTGAAGGAGGGAGCGTCTACTGTTTACAAGCAGCGTTTACAATTTTTTTACACCTTCAGGTCAAGACCACTCCGCAGCTGCGCCGAAGCTCAGCGACCCCGATAGCGCCGCTTTGGCGGAGGCGCGTGCGTTATTTACGAAAGCGCCGCCGCTGCCTTACGAAACGGCAGCGCAGAGACCCGTTGTCCACTTTATGCAGCAGCGGCGGCTAATTCTGGGAGCATTGTCAGGCCTTCCGGTGCATTTCCATCGCCGGTCGCGATCGGCGCCGCTGCACCGCTGCGTCTGCCGTAATGATGTGACGTCAACAGCGCATTAGACGCCGCGACGCAACGACGCAGTGCCTCCCGGGCGGAAAGAAAAAAATACCTCCAGCCGCCGAGAGGTTTCTGCTGTTTTCTCTACAGCTAGCGTATTTACGTAGCACGCGTGACGTTTCGGAACGGAGTCAGTTTTAGAACTCGATGATTCTCACCCAACTTCCACCGGTTAATTGCTTCCACAAACAAGTATCTGACTCATTACTTCACTCCCTGTCACTTGTCATTAATTTTGCTCTACAGCAACACGTTTCGCTGATTGCTAAATGTTTTCCTCTCCCAGAACTATATTATACTGGCATTTATCGACAGAAACAGTTTTCTCAGGGCTGATTAGCAATTCTAATGATAAGAATAAGAACGTACCAGATGTTTTATTTATTTATGTAAGAAAACGTAAATTCAACTTGTCAGCTAAGCCTACGCCAACGCCTCTGGACTATTTCCGTGTGATTAAGGCAGAATCCATCAAGACTGGAAAATGTCTTCTGGTGGTGCATCCGCACTGTTATCTTGTTTCTGAGCTTACGGGCGACATCTCATTTGGGTCAAAGTCGCGACCTCTATCTTCTTTTCTCGTGTGTTCTACTGAAAATTTCGTGCTTGTAATCTTGTTAACTTTACTATTAGAGATCGCCTAAACTTTATTTTTGTTTTATTGGTCCTGTGCGCAACAAATAACTTACTTGGTCTTTCTGCTGCCACTGCTTGATCTGCTGCATTCCATTATTTAAGAAAAACATAAAAAAACCTATTATTCATGCTGAGTGCAATGCATGTTCTGTATGGCGGCTCCTGCTGTTGCTGCGGCTGCTGCTGCTTACTACAACTACATATAATTCAAGAGAAAGGGTTTGGTCAAATCTACACTCGATAAATGATAACCCAAACAAGTAATTCCTTTTTTCAAAAACTATATTCTGAAAGCGATTCTTTCTCATTCAATTAACGAAACGCTAGAAGCTCTTGGAACAATCGCTTCGTATGTAAATCTGCCTCCAGTGGCATTAAAGCAATATTACAAATAAATCAAACTCTTGAGACAGACTGAAACACTTCTCAATTAAATACATAGTGAAACAATTCCCTGACAATTACAAAAGAAATCAATGAATGACAAAAATCAATACTTAATCTATTCGCCTATCAATGGTTTCCCTTAAGAATTCAACTCCTATCATTATCAAACTTACCGTCTGCTGCTGCGCACATACTCAAACCCTTTTCTTTAAATTAATAAACGCGCTGCAAATTATAAAAAATATCAACTCAATACTAAATCTTGTGTCGCTGCTGGCGGACACGGCAGCTCGGCGACGACCCCTCGCCCAACACACGTGCGCACCACAGCAGGCGGGCTCCTACACTGCCTTCCAAACTGCCATTAATTAATCCGTGCTCTGCGAAGCGCGACAACAATATCTTAGATTCCAGAGCTTGTGTATGCGCGCTGTAGCCAACCTTTAAATCCTAAGAGAGTACTGCCAGCTCTCATGGGTTATTGTTCGGAAGAACAGCAACATTAAAACGGTAGCAGTTTACTATGCACAATAGGAATTCTGTGATTATTCATATCGAAATCGAATAATTGAATGCTTCATTTGAAAAAACAATCTTCTCTTTAGCGTTGTTTTACGTTCTTGGGATAACTTTGGTGGCTTTCTTAGCTTTTCATCGCCATTCTTCGCTGCCAGACCCATTTCATTATATCTGTACCGACACACATCGATCGCCGTCAGCAGTTTTTTTTCTAATTTATTTGGCCTACTTTTGAACCAGGGAATGTTCAGTACATGGCTACTTTTTATGTTCCAGATACCTTGGTCAAATGAAACAATCCGTTCACACTGTAACTCAATTAAACCTACAAAGTCTTTTCATGTCCAACGATGTCTTTTCGTGTGCTGGAGTAGTTCCTTCTCGCCTGTCGATAATCAGAGATATGAAAGTCTCTGGTGTCAGTGATTATGTTAGAATGTAAAAAGATGGCTGAGATCTTGGGCAGAAAATTATTTCACATATGGCCTTTGTTGACTGAAGTTACCTTAGAGGGCAAAAAGGCAAAATGCTTGTCCGTACTTTTTAACCCACTAAAGATTAAAATTTATTTTGCACATATTTGAAAAATAAAAGATCAAAAACTCTCTTCTTTTGTGATAAATAATACACGTTCTCTACCAAACCAGTTTAAGCTGATCGATTTTGAAAATCAGTGCGTCCCATTAAACACCCGAGATCCAAGTTTACAAGTGAACGTGGAATTTTCAGAGTGAAATTTTTAATTTTAAAATGCTTTCATCAGGTTGACAATTGTAGAGAAAAGTATAACAAATCAGTACCACAACACATTGATTCTCCTCACAATGAAAAAACATGAAATATCGCACACAGTTTTTCAGCATAACGTTTGAAGAGAGCTTTAACGTGCCACATACCAAGGTTTTCTACATTCTACGAAGTTTTTTGGGGAATATACGTCCCACTACATAAAAAATTATGTACAAACAAGCAGAATTACTGTGTTGTGCAGTACTGTTTCGAGACAGTATCTATGTTGTGTAAGAAAATACAGATAGTTGTTTCATACATGACTGGAATGGAGGAAATGGTGATTTAATCTAATTTTCGTGAAACAGACGCATTATGCCACCTGTAAACACACGCTGCCCCGTGTGATCGCTCACAGCGTTGTGTGATCCATCTCGTGGTCCGTAGTATTTTTCTCCGAGTTCCGAAAGTACCTCCCTGCAAGACAGATATGGAATATAAACGTCCCGACGCTCAAAGCTGCATATTACTTTCGAGGACATATGTGTCCCATGAACCGCGAAGGGGTTAATTCTTACAGCTGTACTACACTACCCTAATGATAGCGCAAGCTCTATTTATCACTTAATTTCGAAAGGGTGCGTGAGGAGGCAGAAATGCTAAGTGTAGACCTTGCGATTGAAAGTACAACTGTTTCCAAATTTCCAAGGTCATAAAAACGTTAAGCAACTAAAACTGTAAATATACTGTGGAGAGCGTAATTTCTCTCACGAACAATTATTTATAATACAGCAAGAAGCACTTGGATGATTTAACAATGTTCCATAGCAATCCGCATGGTGTTTTATCAGCAGCACGCGTGAAAACACATCATTTCCGGAAGCGTAAAAGCGGTAACTTTTTTTTTTTTTTGTACATCACACCTCAAACAAACAATGTAATGTTGCAATTACAAATACGACAGGCTGCGTATTTCGCTTCTTTGTGAGGTCCAGATTTTTAACTAAATTCGCCTTCCGTAGCCTTGGCGTGTTCATTGTTATACAGTGGAAACTGATTCGCGCAGGAAGAACTCTCCCTCATTACTGCACAGCCGCTTGCGAAATTTCTGCATTGCATTTTCGATGCTTAACTGAGGCCTAAAGGCTTAGTCGAACACACACTGCGAAAAATTGTCGAAAACGTGTTGTCAAGCAAGATCTCCATGAATCCGGTTGTTAATTCTGTCGAAATAGTCGTAACGACTTCGTGTATTGCTTTGTCCATCTGCAGAACGCAACTACTTATAAAAGACAATGTTAATGGCCGAAACGACGGAAATTTTAGGTAGTAGCATGTTATGTCTTCGTTATTCACCAGAAGATGAAATATTTATGAAACTTGCTCTTATAGGAGCTTGTGGTAAGTAAATTGTTCCATTTGTCTTCTTCTCAGATAAAATTCATTGATATAGGCCGTTGTTAGTGAATATGGTTTATTTAGAGATGTGGGATAAAAGATACACAAGTAAGTTGCTCCATTCTGGAAATGTAGACTTCTTGGAGGCCATTGACTACTACGATATACAATAATAAATTAAACACTGTTTTCTATTTTTCAACAACAGGTTGTAATTTAACCTCACAGCCACAAAAATTCATATTCAATTACTTTTCTGTATTACTCAGAGCACAAGTGCTGAGCTTCGCGTTGCGATAACAGCAGAGCAAGTTTATTGCATGTCCTGCTTTCTATCAGGAATTCTCTGAATTTCAGAAATAGTAAAAAGTATCACATTGAGTTGTCAGTGAAGATACTGAGACAATAGTAAATGCTTCTCAACACCTTTACTGTTCTAGTATAAAAAGTATAGCAATCACTAACCGCGAATTTGCTTTGAACTTGAAGTGCATTACTAAGCATGGTCCTACTCAGGATGGCATGTCACTGCCTTTCTCTGACCAGTAAGTTAACTTAAAATCAGTCTAGCATATCCTGAAATCAAAACCATGACGTAATTTGGCATGTTTAACGCATACAGTGGACTGACATATCTACTGCAATTGTTCCGTCCCTATATTGTTGATTATGAACAGTATAAATATTCTTAACATATTTTATATGCATTTTCACGAGTATTTGCAGTTTCACTGTTACTCATATTTTTATTCTGCCAGTTACTGTTGCCGACATGTACAGTTATACTTATTTTGTATCTCACTGTGAAACAGAATTCGAGGGAACGGGGCTAACGTTGAAGCTCAAGAGAAAAAAAGAAGGGTAAAATAATTTGGTACACAATCAATCAAAACATAAAAAGACATGTTCAACTAGTATTGGAGCTACTTATAGGACGGCACCGTGAAATACACTGGCATTGATATTGGTGTCAGTGAAATTAGTCATTCCTATAGAGAATATGGCAGAAACGAAAGTTTCTAGATAGTCATTTTAGTAATAAAAAATAAAATTACGAAATACGTTACACGTTTCACATTTAAAGTTTCGAGCTTGATTTTGAGGAAGTACGATCATCCCGTAGTAGAATCGCTAAATATGGTTTACGCTTTGAAGAGGAAAACTGCCTATGCAATTGTAGACAGTATAAGCTACAGACGAAATGCATGAGCACTAATACTTTCAAAATAACGCAATATTGCGTAGAAAAAGAGAGAGACAGAGAGAGAGAATGAGAGAGATAGTCAGCCAAAGCTCACTGCGTTTTTATAGCTCTTCCGTGGATCAAATCAAGTGATTTGTACGTAGTGCGTAATGGAACAAATGGAATAAATTTCAATGAATCCTGCTCGGATAGACATCCTAGAATTGCAACTCGCGACTAACATTGCGAAAAAAATCTGATACGTCTTTAAAACTAAATAATAGTCTATTAAAATTACCTGTGCTCGTTCTGGAAAGCTCGTTTTTGTAGCTTCGTCGGAGGCCTGTATACACAATATGACTTTAATACGTGCTCGAGAGACATGTTGTCATAAACTGTAATTTTTTGTAGTCTCTGTTTACACGTCAAAAACAACTTTAAGTGAATGCATTCCCTACTTTTCTGTTCTTATTACTTAGAATGACGGGTCTTCAGTACTGGTTGTCACATTTGTGCTGGTTCCTTGGTAAAGAGAGGGTAAGGAAAAAATGTTGATGCAAATATCTGTTGAGAACAACGTTTCTGTTTATGTAGTGCAATATTAAATTTCAATCATTTACTTCAGATCACTGAGCATGCTTCAGAAATAAATTAAACTAAATACGTAAGCGTAAGATGGCACAATACACAAAGCTAATTCGGTACCATTGAAGAGTATAGGCGGAGTTGTTTCCCGAAAGTTATCACTGATCTATTTTCGGTATGATATGAGGATGACTTGCGACTGTTATTCCCTTGGTTACTTTAAAGTTTTATTTAGTTTTTACGTCTTACGTTATTACACCCACAGTAAAATTCGTTCTTCTTGTAATTGTTTATTTCTTGCTCTCCAGTGTAGACAAACACACACAAATCTAAAATCTGTTATGTGTGGAACGATTCATAAGCAAAAGAGTTATTAATGTATAACACCGAAGAAATGCCGGTAAACGAAGGCTGAGTCACGAAAATGGTCAGAAAGGTGCAGGGCTTTCATGTATCTGGTGGTTCAGAAGCTCGTATGTTGACGTAGTACAACTTATCTGTGCGGACTCTCATACAGCGAAAATTGCACCTCCTCTGTTCGCATGAGGTATAACAGCCAGTCCGCATTACGTACATTTTCTCCTAGTGAGGAATCTCAATCTGCGACCGTTATATCGCATCCAATCGATGAAAAATGTGCCTACTCAGGCAGCTTTTTTTCACTTTTGAAAAGAATTCCGTCCCTTTCTGCGCATTTCTATAAAAACCACTTCAGGCTGCTGGCCTTATTATTCAGATGATTGATTTTTAATTTTTTTTTTGTTACTTCTGATCATAAAGTGCGAATTCTCGCACAAGAATGCAGGAACTTTATTTAAGTCAGCATAATTATTTCTGCACGCAATGTAATGCGTGATGCTAAACGTAACAGATACAGCCGCCGTTGCCTGAGATAACAAACGAAACAGCGCTTGTGTTTGCAGTATAAAATTTGATATTAATTTGTTTTAACGCCCTTGGTTCATATTCCTTATTACTGCGCTGCTGGTGCTGCTTCTTTTCACGGCTACGGCTGATTTATTTACTCTCGTGACTCAGCACGGTGCACTTATGTTTATACAACGGATCTCTGCATGTGACTGACCTGCCTCAAGAACTAAATCACTTGTCCAAATCAAAGAGTTGTCTTCAAACTGCGGTAGAATCATACGTATATCCTGAAACTGAAGCTACGGTCGCAGAAACAACATACAAAGCGAGTTTATCGCACCGTCTGAGACGCAGATAAGAAACAATAGGCTAAACAAAATCTACTAATGCTTCGGTTTTGTCGTCTTTCCGAGATACTTTATTATTATTCAGTATTTACCAGATGAGGTTGAAAAATTCAATCAAGGGCAGAGAATATGCGTGTCCTGCATTCATAACCATTGTTGGAAGATACAATGTTTTGTCATCTTTCCGAGATACTTTTTTATTATTCAGTATTTACCAGATGAGGTTGAAAAATTCAATCAAGGGCAGAGAATATGCGTGTCACTGCATTCATAACCATTGTTGGAAGATACAGGTAGAGAAGAAAAACAAGTACCAAGACCAGAGGCCAGAAGTAAATAACTTCATGCTCTGGCTATGGGTAACTGACAAATTTCTTTAAGTAGATTGCAAGCGAGTCTTTCAGTGGAATCTGTCTGGAGCTCACAGGATTTCTTCTCTTACCAAAAGCGTAAATTTTTTCTCTTCGTACCACAGGACCGAACAGCACCGAGCCCCACTGTGATCGACGTCCACCTTGCGGTGCAAGCAAAACAACAAAGGCAGTGCCTTCGGCCTCGCGTAACGACGCTGCCTGAGGCGAGGTGTGCGTAGCGGTTCTCGTACAGGAAGATCCCGGGGCATTAGTGGCCCGCTCTGCAGGTGCGGCCGTTGCGACGATGATAAATGAACTTGTTTGCTCGAGCCTCGAACGGCGGCGGCCGCTACAGGAGAAAGCTTTGCTACAGTTCAACACTTACCGTCTCTTTTGCACTGCACTAATATGTCAAGAAAGATGTCGATGCCATCTCAGCAGAATCGAAACATTCACGGGCCTTGGTGAGCGGTTGTGAATATTCCCTGTTTGCATTAATCTACTCAAATCTGACGCCAGAAGGATTAATTCTGCCGTTTAAATTGCAGCAGGCCTAGTTTCTCAATTGTCACTCACGTTTCGCCATATAACTGTGAAATGCGATGTTAAATTTGCCAGTCGTGATACTGATTTCTCCTTGCTTGACGCTTCACGATCAATGTGCTGTAACTTATTTGTTAAAAATCAGAAACTGAGCACTGTGGTGTCATCCAAACAGAAGAATCTCAATGAAAATTTTTTTCTTACCGAAACATTGTTACTGTATTACCTAACGTTAATTTCCATCTGAAAATTTCTGTTTTAACTTCACATAATACGGTTTTGTACCTTATTATTGTTGTCTTTGAAAATAATTGAACGTGTACAAGGGCGACATTCAATGTTCTGTGAACATTGTAAGTTTTAAAGTAAAGCTGTTTGTCAGTCCGTCTTCTATGATGGAGAAACAACATCCATTCCATAATTATAACTTTCCTAACGTACAATCTCAGCAGCGAAGGGCTAATATCTATAATGTTATCCATATCTATAATAAAGGCACAAAATGTATCGTTTCTGTCTTGAGACGTCAGAAATATTTTTATGTATCAGTTGTAGAGCTGAAAAATCTGACGTCATTCCGTTTTTACCTGACGTCGCTAATTGCTCAACTTTTAAAAGAGTTCTTCTTATGCCTCCACACTAAGTTTACTTTTAATGTGTCACCTGCACCATATTTACATGAAATGTATGAACCTCGTTTTACTGGATTATCTTTTATTTACTGAATATGGGTTATCACTTGTTCTATAGAAATATAGAACAATGAATATGTAAATAACAACAAGACTCATTCCTTACCGTTACTGAGTCATGCTGTAATTCTAGAATTATTGCCGGCCGGGGTGGCCGAGCGGTTCTAGGCGCTACCGTCTGGAACCGCGCGACCGCTACGGTCGCAGGTTCGAATCCTGCCTCGGGCATGGATGTGTGTGATGTCCTTAGGTTAGTTAGGTTTAAGTAGTTCTAAGTTCTAGGGGACTGATGACCTCAGACGTTAAGTCCCATAGTGCTCAGAGTCATTTGAACCCTTTTTTCTATAATTATTGCACTGTACGTCTTCGTTACAGCCAGTATTTTAGTAGTACTACCCGAAATTCTTGCCAATGAGTTCACCGATGGGAAGTTGATAGAATAAATTTAATGCTTGTACATGTCGATATTGCTGTAATTAAGCCACTTGTCATGTTGCGTATGTTTTTAAAAGGAAATTCCAGACGTGTCCTTTGGGTTTTAATATTACGGAAGGATGTGGGACTCTGTCAAGCAAAAAATTATTTCCCTTATAATCCCCCTCTCATCCTGCGTGTTGTAAATATTCAGCCTCGTCTGTCAATAAACAGTGGTCACGATCCCGTGCATTAGGACTCTGTACAGCACTGACGTCATAAGTACTCAGCATCCTGTCACTGACGAAGAGTGGTACTTGTAGAATGTATTAGGCAAATCACATTCCGTTTTTGTTGTATACATCCAAGCGAAGATCTATAAAGGGTGAGGGCGAGGTTTACGGTATCAAGTTCCAGATTTCTTAACAATCTTTCCGAGAATGAAGCAACGTGTCTCGTCAGTGCCAGCGAATTATACATACGTATTAGAAGCTACGATTACCGGAAGATGCTTTCCAGTTATTTGCGTGAGACCTTACCACGTGAATGGGCTTCCAGCCTGGCGGCTAACGTTCCAGTCAGGTACAGGCGCACATTCACATGCTGACTGTATCTGCTGCTTACGACATGACTCACGGGTCCGCAGGTAATACCGGCAAACCGTAGGAAGCTGGGCAAGAATTTGGCGCGTTGCCCCACTGCAGACTGGGAACGAAAGTGGGAGCATACTGAGCAGATCCACAGATATGTGAGAGGCTCGAAGCCTTCTTAAGTAGCAGAACCCAGTACGTTGTCCTCGACGGCGAGTGTTCATCAGAGAGTAGACTATCGTCAGGAGTGACCTAGGTAAGTGTAATAGGGCCGCTATTAGTGATCTGACGGACAGTGAGAGCAGCAATCTGTGGCTATTTGCTGAAGACGCTCTGGTGTACGGGAGTGTGTCGACGTTGAGTAACTGTAGGAATATACAAGACGACTGAGACAAAATTTCTAGTTTGTGTAGTAGTTATAAATGTAGAAAAATGTAAGTCAATGCAGTTGTTGTTGTGGTCTTCCGCCGGCCGGTGTGGCCGTGAGGTTAAAGGCGCTTAAGTCTGGAACCGCGTGACCGCTACGGTCGCATGTTCGAATCCTGCCTCGGGCATGGATATGTGTGATGTCCTTAGGTTAGTTAGGTTTAATTGGTTCTAAGTTCTAGGCGACTAATGACCTCAGAAGTTAAGTCGCATAGTACTCAGAGCCATTTGATCCATTTTTTTTTTTTTTTTTTTTGTGGTCTTCAGTGCAGAGACTGTTTTGATGCAGCTCTCCGTGCTACTTTATCCTGTGCAAGCTTCTTCATTTCTAAGTAACTACTGCACTCTACATCCTTCTGAATCTGCTTGGTGTATTCATCTCTTGGTCTCTGTCTACGATTTTTACCCTCCACACTGCCTTCCAATACTAAATTGGTGATCCCTTGATGCCTCAGAACATGTCCTACCAACCGATCCCTTCTTCTAGACAAGTTGTGCCACAAATCCCTCTTCTCCCCAATTCTATTCAGTACCTCCTCATTAGTTACATGATCTACCTATCTAACCATCAACATTCTTCTGTAGCACCACATTTCGAAAGATTCTATTCTCTTCTTATCTAAACTATTTATTGCCCACGTTTCACATCCATACATGGCTACACTCCATACAAATTCTTTGAGGAAAGACTTCCTGACACTTAAATCAGTACTCGATGTTAACAAATTTCTCTTCTTCAGAAACGCTTTTCTTGCCATTGCCAGTCCACATTTTATATCCTCCATACTGTCCGCGGCTCGTGGGCTTGCGGTTGCGTTCTCGCTTCCCGCACGGGGTCCCGGGTTCGATTCCCGACGGGGTCAGGGATTTTCTCTGCCTCGAGATGACTCGGTGTTGTGTGTCTTTCATTATCATTTCATCCTCATTCACTCGCAGGTCGCCGTAGTGGCGTTAAAGAACCTGTGGAGCGGCGGCCGAATCGCCCCGCGAGGGGTCTCCCGGCCACCAATGCCATACGCTCATTATTATTATTATTATTATCCTCCATACTTCGACCATCATCAGTTATTTTGCTCCCCAAATAGCAAAACTCATCTACTACTTTAAGTTCCTCATTTCGTAATCCAATTCCCTCAGCATCACCTGATTTACTTGGACTACATTCCATTGTCCTCGTTTTGCTTTTATTTCTTCTTCATGAATTTTAATTCCTACTCCAAATTTTAATGCAGATGAGTTGTAATGTTCGAATACAGTTTTAGTAATGTTCTGGTAGACATAGTCATGTCGATTAAATATCTAGGCGTAACGTTGCAGAGCGATAAGAAATGGAATGAGCATGAACGAACTGTAGTAGGGATATCGAATGGTCGACTTCGGTCTACTGGGAGGGGTCGGGGGGGGGGGGTGGGGGTGGGGGGGGGGGGTGGGAGCTGCAAAGAGACAGAGAGACAGGAGCATACTGCGACATCCTCGAAGCTCTGGATCCATGCCTGTATATACCCATACTGAAGTGATCCTTAAGCATGTACATGTCATGAAACAAGAATACATAGTAGCCTACCTATTTCCCAAAAAAAAAGAGGGAGATATGCTAATGTTACTTTCACAGATGTTCTGAAATAGTCTCATTTGTGTTAAATAAATGAAAAGATGTTAAAAATATTTTCATTTAAATGGTAATAATTAACTTGTCACAAAACATGTAAGGATGTTATGTAGAGAGACGCATATGCTACGCATCATCAAAGAGAAAAACGCTTTGCAGCACTTATTTACATTGACTTCATTACTGCACTGAAAACGTACAGAACTAACGTATACACACCAGACGATTCTACTAAGAATTCATGAATGGAGTAGAAGGAGTTGGGTGCCGTTATATCCATTAGGCTGCTGTTACACCAAACATTAACAGTTGTTAAACTTCTTATGAGTGCTGCAAGGTATTGAAAATGTGTGCTCTAAATAATGGACACTCTTCTGGACCAAATTAAGTGACTCAATCTTTATTAAGATTATTCTTATTTCTAGTATTGATTAATTTAACAGAGCTGTTGGTCTGAAACACAACTATGTTAGTTATAACAATTTTTGTTAAGGAATTAATATTTTAGGAAACAATAATTGGCATCCCCAGTTTCTTAAGCATGCTTCTGCTGGATGTTCTTGAGTTCAGACCAGAAATTAATTACCTTTAGAATAATGACTGGTAGCTTAGTATAGGACTCTTTCCTATTTACACATACATTTTTTTACCGTCAAAGAGGTACTTATTCGAACCATTTTCAGGAATTTTCTGTTACCTCGTAGTATAATAATACTTAAAAGGTTGTGATTTTCGTAGTCAGATGTTTTTAACAGATCACAGAAAACACCAACAGAGTGTAATTTGTTGTGTAACTAATTATGTATATCTGTGCTGCACGAGGTGTGGTTGCTAAATAAAGGAACTTTGCTGTAAAACATTTTATTTCAAAAACATACATTTTAATTTATTGTCTCCCTCATTATGCTCCCCTTCTCTATCCTTACAATATTCCATGGGAATTTTGCATTGATCTTTGATGGAAACAGTGCTGGAAGTCTTCCTCTGTGAACTTCTTGATGATGCGTGCTGCTTTTTCTTTCACTGCTTGGACAGAAATCTTGTTATGGAGCTATAACGAACGAATAAGGTGGATAGTTTGACACTGGGACGCTGTACTTCGCAAGAAACCTCTTAACAGCCAATGCGTTATAAGCCGTCTTGGTGCAGAACCATGACTTGGTCTTCCACAGTAAAGGTCGATTTTTTTCTTATTTTCTCAAGGAGTTGATCAAGAACCTCATGGTAGTAATGTTGGTTAATAATTTGACCTTCAGGAACAGAGTGAAGATACACAATTCCAAGAAAATCGAAAAAACCAATCATCATTGGTTTGAATCTTGATTTGTTCATTCGAGCCTTTTTTACTCTCGGTGAAGTTGGACCCTTCCAGTGCATGGATTGGCGCTTAGTTTCTGGATAATAAGTGAAAAACCAAGATTCTCACATCTTATCACTCTTTCCAAGAAATTATGGTTATTTTCAGTGGTATTCAAAGTGTCAGTACAAACTTTTTCACGAGTTCATTTTTGTTCTACCGTAAGATTTTTCAGCAGCAGTTTCGCACACAATTTTCTCACGTTATACTGATTATATAAAATTTTGCCTTACGCATTCTTTGTCAATTCCTAGAGTTTCAGCAATCGATCGAATACTCACCTTACGGTCAGATCGAATCAGATTACCTGCTTTTTCGATATTTTCATCCATTTTTTATGCTGAGGGCATTTCGGGAGTGAGTCATCTTCAACGTCTTCGCGGCCATCTTGAAAACATGATATTAGATAACATTATTGGGAAACAGTGATCTTTCAGTTAAGGGAAATAATTAAAAAAAGGCTCGATCTCACAGTCAGTTCTTAAAAATATGACCGGTTTCGGCCTCTAGCAGGTTTGCGACTGGGCTCAACACTGCTGTTCCAGGCGTCATCATCTTCAACTGGATGGTGTATTATCTGAAGGTGGCCTACTACTAGAGGCTGAAACCGATCATTGCTGTGTGATCGAGACTTTGTTTTACTAATTTTAGGTATTGGAAACGCATGAACTACTCACAAGCTCGGTTACGTGGCAAATAGTCCTGCCATACATTTCTTTTAGTAAAAGATAGCTTTCAGTAGCAGTTTTTGGTTCAAATGGCTCTGAGCACTATGGGACTTAACATCTTAGGTCATCAGTCCCCTAGAACTTAGAACTAGTTAAACCTAACTAACCTAAGGACATCACACACAGCCATGCCCGAGGCAGGATTCGAACCTGCGACCGTAACAGTCGCGCGGTTCCGGACTGCGCGCCTAGAACCGCGAGACCACCGCGGCCGGCGGTAGCAGTTTTTGTTCGTTGCTCTATTATTACACTTTTCATTTTTCCAGGAAAACAAAATAACAGTTCCTACACAAACGAAGGCCAAGGCTACACTGACCACACTGATTTGTCTACAGGCGCCAGAGATGCCACATGCGACTGAAAAGACTTCCCGATCCACAGCTATTGGTCGTTCAACTTGGGCGCATGCGTACTTACTCTGTGACAGCATCAGTCCCGTTATTTTATAGCCACACCTCGTGTATGTAAATAGCGATGTAAACGACGGTTCTTGTAAGTTTCCTTACTGCTTTACGCTGATTGGTGCGGAGGCTTTCTTGGAAAAGCTATGGAATAACCGCGACAGGTGATAGGGATGGACCGTAGCCGGGCGTGTGGGTGTCGGGCCTTATCGGCTGCCCCGCATGCCGCTGCCGCGCCCTGCAGCCGTGTCCCGGGTCCCGTGTCCCGGGTCCCGCGTTTGTTTGTGCAGCTGCGGCGAGCCGTCGGGACCTGCGGCAAGTGCGTCCTCTGCAGCCGCTGGCCCGCCCACTACAGTTGCGGCCCTCCCACCCACCGAGCCACGCGTCCTGTTCCGAACACATCGTCAAGGAGCAGCAGCTTCAGGGATGCTGAGCTAGTCAGTATGTAAGGAAAGGGACGCAGCTGCACGAGGTGTAGACGTACAGGTTCAATTACCGCCTCAAAAAAATAAAGTCACGCTATTAATGTTTACCTGTCGGTTGCAAATACGTGTCTGCAGCCGTGGTGCACACTGAAATCCTAGCATCACAGGAACGGTAGCTGCCTGCTAGAGCAGCCAAAACAAAATGGTACAGTCCACTGATATACGGCAGCGGCTGTTTTGTACCACACACGCTTCAGTTGTGACCAAACAAGTGTGAAGTCGAAGAACGAAGTGGCAGACTATTTCTCTGTGAAGAGCTAGGAATCGCTTGAGAAGTGAAGGTTCCGGTTGTAAGACGTGTATATTTCTATTGTCTACTGTCAAACCACAATTTATGAAAGATGTTTATATTTTATTAATAGGATTAAGTAGGAATAATTAATTTTTGTCATGTTGGAAGTAATTGTGGTAGCAGGGAATGTCTACACCAAAGTATTGTTGGCAAGAGAGACCGCAAATTGATACAATTTTAAAAAGGGTGGGAAAGACCGCGCATTGATACATTTTGTAATGGTAGCAGGGATTGTCTGCACCAGAGAGCATTGTTGGCAGGAGAGACCGCACTTTAGCGTTCGTAGGAAGTCAGTAGTAAGCGAGATGTGAAGCGAGTTGGTAGCAGGTCTGAAGCGAGAGGTTCAGAGGAGCAGTGTGCCTGCCAGCCACCAGCTATGATTTACAAGAGATTATAAAAGGATGTACAGAGACATCAACTAACTGTTATCATAAGAGGAACTAATATTATTGAATTCTTTGCGAAACTCAAGACTACTGAAGGTATGTTTGCGCAATGCTAATTGTAAGATTATTGTATGAAGTAAGTCCCATTTGAACGTTTGTAAGATCATTTCATTACCAACAATAAATATTTGAAGCGTTTTTAGAATATAATTAATTTTTGCCAGCAATGTTGCATTACTGATTATAATCCATCCCAAAAACCAACAACGTACAACTTTGCAAAAATTTTATTGTTGTCAAGAAAATGTGTAAATATGAATTACTTAACTTCAGTCAAATTAATTAAAGAATAACGTCAGCTTTGCTATTAAAGAATAACGTCAGCTTTGGTAATAAACACAGCCATTTATTATGACAGCCCACCTGCAGCTAATAGAGTATAGTAAAACAGAGTAAGTATATTCATGTCGCAGTTCGATGTAGCAGTCAGATGGCGATCCAGTAACAGTAAAAGAGGTAAGGAACAGTTTTGGGTTATTGCAGATAACGACTGAGAGCCACAACGACGACACATTCTATATTTCGTCGGAATAATCAGAAAATCACTTTTAATAAGCAGCAATTAAATTTTTATGCGAAGATTGAGAAAGAGAATAAATTTCAAAGGGAAGATTTCATTTGTTATTATTAAGCAAGAGATAGAAATCCTAAGGAAAGGTTTCATAGCTTATTGTAGAAGGGAAAGTTGTGTAGTAACAAAAAGGGAGATACTGGAGACGGGAAGGTTTCACGGTGCTCGAAAATCAGCGTACGACAGTCAAGGCGATACTGAAAAAACTGGCCAGGTCAGAGTAATACTCGCGCTCTGGTTGTTCTGTACGCGATTATGTACACTGCCGGGAATAAATTTAGAGCACCTGCAAAGACGAAGTCGAATTTGATCCCGTGACGGCAAATGCCACTTGGGGATAATAGATGTATTGATTGTGGTTTCAAACTCGTCCGCCAACAGATAGCGTAGTGGCACAGCTGCCAGAGAGCCATTTGTATGTGCCCTTTAAGGGGAGGTTTACTATCTTTTGGTTCACAAAAATGGATTTTTTTAAAAAATTGCGGTTTTGGTTCCATAATAGTGTTTAGAATCCACACTTGAAACGGTTTTTCCGGCTACGGAGGGCAATGTTGGTTATTGTCGGTTGAACAAAGAATCGGCAGACGAGTTGTTGTAGCGGTGCTTGGGAGGAAACACACAAAATTCAAATGAAAGTTTGAACGCGTGTATTTGGAAGTTAGCCCCCAAGCATTTGCATTCTGGTGCAAAGACTGGAGATTGCGACTTTCTTGGCAGTGAGCAGCTTTAACGAAGGCTGTTCAGCAATTCTGAAGACCATGACAACGGTGGACGTCACCCTGGGACTCTATTCGACGCAGTTCGCCAAACATTCGGACGACCACTGGATTCAAGCGGCCGAAAACCGCTTGTCACCGGCCGTGCGAGCGGCTCTGGAGCAGCGCAGGATGGCCCAGATCGAGCAGAACGCACACTATGAGGAAGACGAAGGACTAGTTTATGGACCCGGAATAGCAGATTGTACGTACGTTGCATAATATTGCATTTATATCTAGTCAAAACTTCAAACTCGTTTTTGTCGAAATGACATTTTTTTATCGCGCGGTATGGTAACTTCAAATCTACTGAACCGATTGGCATGATTCTTTGTTTCCGATGAAGCTAACTAAATTTTCTACGAGTTGTACCACTTTTATTCCGATCCATCAACTATAAATATTTTTACTTGACCGACGGATTCGAAAAATCGATGAACAACCCCTATTTTTTTCAACGGGCCCCCATTTTGTTTCCTATGGTCCAAACAACGTACGCGAGGTTTAACTCCTAAAGAATCTTATATACGTCGCTAACGTCAACTCAATTTTGATTTCAGACTAGCCAGCTTACTTGTGACATACCGCGCGTGGAGGTCTACAGTGAAATTTTGTTTCGTTCCGACGGCACTTCCGCCTTTGCTCTTCGACATTTCTGGTCGAAAAAATTCCAGTTTGTAGAGGAAATATCAATAAGCTTTTTGACCAAATTTGACATTGATATCTATAACACATTCCGAGAAAAAAATTCTCAAAGAATATGCTTTTTTCGGGCCAAAGATAGTAAATCTCCCCTTAATAAATGGTTCAAACGGCTCTGAGCACTATGGGACTCAACTTCTGAGGTCATTAATCCCCTAGAACTTAGAACTAGTTAAACCTAACTAACCTAAGGACATCACACACATCCATGCCCGAGTCAGGATTCGAACCTGCGACCGTAGCGGTCTCGCGGTTCCAGACTGCAGCGCGTAGAACCGCACGGCCACTTCGGCCGGCCTCCCCTTAATAGGGAATGCTCACAGCCACAAGGGTCAGTGTGGCGCAGACGTGTGAGACGATTAACCATGCAACGGAGACGCACTCGTGCTTCCTACAGCCAAATGAGCGAGCTGGAAAGGTGCCAAGTTGTGGTCTTCAGAGGGGCGGGATGGTCTTACCGGAGACTCGCTACACAACCTGGACGTCCTGTGTCAGTTGCGCAACGATGCTGCTGGGATCAAGTGAACATTCACACACCCGTAGACAAGGTTCTAGACGTCCACGCAACACACTCTCGCCAGGATTGTCGTATTGTAAGGGTAGCAGTGGCAGATCGTACAGCTACCACAGCGCAGATAAGAGAGTTTGTGAGCCCAGACATGTCAACACGAACTGTCGAGAGCCGGTTATTAGCAATGAGACTACAAGCACGCACGCCTGTAGTCCGTGTTCTATTCACGCCACTGCATCTACGTGTTTGACTCTACTGGTGCCGTCAGAGGATCACTTGGGAGGTGAAATGCCGCGCTCTGGTCTTCAGCGATGAAGCAGATTCTGCCTGAAACTTCCAGGCAGATTAAAACTGTGAGGCCGACCGAGACTCGAACTCAGGATCTTTGCCTTTCGCGGGCAACTGCTCTACCAACTGAGCTACCCAAGCACGACTCACGCCCCGTCCTCACACGCTTAATTCCGCCAGTACCTCGTCTCCTACCTTCCAAACTTTACAGAAGCTCTCCATACCATTTCATTCCAGATTCTGCCTGCACGCAAGTGATTGTCGTTTACATGTACGAAGTATACCTTGTGAGTGCTCTCTCGTAAGACTGCATTCGTCCAGGAAACACTGACCCTTGTGGTGTGGGGCGCTACAGCTCTTGTTCAATCTCGGTGTTCCTGGAGCGAACGCTAACCAACGCTCGGTACATGTAAAACCTTGTTAGACCCGTTCTTTTGCCGTTCTTGCAACAAGATGGTGATGTGTTGTTCCAGCAGTATACTGTTCGCCCACACACTGCCCGTGAAACTCAACGTGGTCTGCAGGCCGTATGGTAACTCCCTTGGTCAGCACGATCTCCGGACTTGTCTCCAATCGAGCACTTGTGGGATATGATGGGATGAGAAATGACTCTTGCGACTCGCCAACTAACAATTCTTACAGAACTACGTGAACAGACCGAGGAAGCATGGCATAACGTATCCCACGACAATATTCGCCAGCAGTACGATCGACTGGATGCCCGCGTGGTTTGAGGCGCAATGTCACGGATTGCGCAGGCATAGATGTGTCTGTTGTCCTTAGCGTAAATTAGTTTAAGTAATGTGTAGGTCTCGGGACCGATGACATCAGCAGTTTGGTCCATTAGGAATTCACCCACATTTCTGACTGGATGTCAGAATCAGCGCCTGCATTCCCGCCTGTTCAGGCTACACCGGAAACTAGTGTGGGTGTTTCAGCGTGGGTCGATAGGGGTAGCTCAGAACCGCTTGTGCTGTTGATCTGTAAATTTTTCCAGCAATGTGTACAGACGAGTCATCCATCCCTGGGATCGAGACTCTTGATGATTTTTGCCTGTTCTCGACATTGGTACTGGCAAGACATTCCGGGAATTTCCTAAGGCTGTCGAGTATGTTTTAATTATGAGGTCATATGGTAAATGACAAAAGAAATGTTTTTTAGTGTGATTATTACAAATGAACAATTTTCTGATTTTTTTCCTTTACATGCACTGTGAAACCTCACTTTCTTCCAAATTTCATTGTTCTATGCAACGGGAAGCACTCTATGGGTTTCGATGAGTGAGTTTGCACTGAAACATGTGACACAAATGGCAATATCTCTGGATTACTCTGACCTATAAGATTATATTTATTACACCGCCGAGGAACCACATACTTTATTATGTGACATAAATCTCAACTTGATATGTCTTCCTGTTCCTGAGAAAAGGGGTCTTAACAGACGGACAATCAGACAGATAGTCGGATAAAAAATAACAAAAATTTTTTTCGCATGATATAATTATAGATTAACAATTTTCAGATTTTTTCCTTCACTTATAGCGAGAAACATTGCTTCTTGCCAACTTTTGTAATTCTAGGTCAGTGGGAAGTACGGTATAGGTTTTGACGAGTGAGTTTGCGAGTATTGGGATGTGTGACATAAAAACCTCTTCATTGCATTGATTTAGAAGCTTACATTTCTTACACGCCACTGGACCACAGACCTTGGTGTGCGACATAAATTCCAACTTGGCACGTCTAACCATTTCTGAGGAAAAGGGGTCTCAATAGACAGTCGGTCGGACAGACAATCGGATAACGAGTGCCAAAAAAATTGTTTTTCACGTGATAGTTACAAATGAACAATTTTTCTGATTTTTTCCTTTACTTCTACTTTGAAACCTTCCTCTTCCAAATTTCATGATTCTAGGTCAGCGGGAATTACGCCTATAGGTCTTAATGAGTGAGTTTGAATCAAAATATGTGACATAAATGACGGTATCTCTTGATGGCTTCTACTTGGAAGCTTCAATTTCTTACTCTGCCGAGGGACCATAGACCTTAGTATGTGAGATAAATTTCAGATTGATACGTTACCCGTTCCTCACAGAAAGGGTTCTTGGTAGTCGGACAGGCAGACATACGGACAACAAACTAGTGCTATAACGGTTCCGTTTTTACCAGCTGAGGTACGGAACACTAAAAAGTAAAATTCAATCAAGAATGAGTTTTCTACATCTTGCACTACATTTTCACACGAAGAAGGTCGCCGTCCGCCGGATTCCACAAATGCTCTCACACATTCAGTATGTCGGTCGAACCGTGCCGGCAGCGGAAATATTGTAACTGTATGGGCCAATCCAGATGACTTCTGTAGCCGCTTAATCTCCAGGGTCAAGTGCTGTGGCCTCTAAAGAAAAAAGCAAATCAGGTTATAGAAACAGAGGGATTCAGCACCGCCTAACAAAGGCGAACATTCCAGCCATCTTAGGGCAAGGTGATGCTGAGAGTTTTTTGGGACTGCCATGGTATGTCGCTGATGGACTACGCTCGTAAAGGGCAAACCATCACAGGGGCACGTACCGGAATCTCCTGACGAAGTTAAGGGAAGCTGTCAAGACGAATCGTTGTGGGCATCCGTCAGTGAGTGTAGTTTTTGCTCCAGAACAACGCCCCAGCTCATTCTGCATCGCTCGTAGTCAGATAGGTTACTTCTTTTCAAATTTTGCTTCACCTCTCGTAGTATTTTGACATGGCACATGTTTCCTCGGATGAAGAAAACACTGCGTGGTGGGCATTTCCGGAATGTTTTCCAGGTGGATCACGTGAACACCAAAAATAGCAACTATCTCAAGATCTCCACCAACTCATCCATCGTTGGGAAAACATTTCCGCACTTATGATTGAAATTAAGTTCCATTGTCTCATCGTTTTCGATGTGATTCTTTATGACCGCCCTCGTATGCCACGTTTAAAAAAGACCTCACACCACTAAAATATTGAGCAAAATAATAATCGTGCTGAATGTATTTGTATACACAGTCAATAAAAATGGACGTCCTCATTGTCAGATAATAATTAGCAGCTTTCCACACCGTTATGCTGTTAAACTGCAGTTTACCTACTGACTACTTCAAAATTATCTATATATTTCGCGATGTAATCAGAGTTCGAAAATGGCTTGAGCACTATGGGACTTAACTTCTGAGGTATTCAGTCCCCTGGAACTTAGAACTACTTAAACCTGACTAACCTAAGGACATCACATTCATCCATGCCCGAAGCAGGATTCGAACCTGCGTTCGTAGCGGTCACGCGGTTCCAGACTGTAGCGCCTAGAACCGCTCGGCCACTCCGGCCGGCAGTAATCAGAGTATCGTCCAGTTCGAGCAGAATATTGTTTACATTTGCTTTTGACATTTTTACACTGTTTGATAGAAGATTCATTTTCAAATGCATCTTACTGATTGGAGGGGTTCGTACTACTTGGGTACTTTGCAACTGTTTGAAAAATTGTGAAATCATTCAGTAAAATATAGCAGTGTTGCAAAGTTGACATTCCTGTGTTGTGGTAGCCTATTTGTGACACATTTAATCTAATTCATACAAAAATTTATATACTGTGCGATGCTGAAATTGTTGCAATATTATTCACAGAATCACGAATGGCGAATGTCGGGATTGCTCCTTAGAAAGACACCCCTGATTTCCTTACCTGTTCTTTCTAGTCCCAGCGTGCGCTGTGTCTATAATGATCTCGTCGTCGACGGGATGTTAAACCGTTCATTTCTGCACCATTGCGGGTTGTAGTATTCAACCCTGTAAACGATTAGTTCACTGAAACGACCGTTTCCACTCGGGCTGTTCATTTGCAATAAGCACTTTATTCCTTACTGCTTATCAGTTTTCAACCCTAGGTCATTGACAATTGCATACACGTTATAGACACATCATTATAATGGAATGTATGCACGTCAGAAATAACATCATCATGACGTGTTCGTCAGTATACGCTTTAGTTAAAAATGCAGCAAGAGACTGAAGAGCAGTCCACACACGTGTGACGTGAGCGGACCGTGAGGCGTTATGACTAAAGGTTTGCTGTAGAAGGTATGACAGGGATGTGGTACAATGTACGTTACGTACAAAGTTGAAAATCAACTTTTCCGTAAATAGATATGATATGACGCAAATGAACGCAAGAGCAAGAGCAATTTTTTTTAAAATTAAAGTCAGAACCATTGTTATCCTATGCGTTTTTACTTTTAAAGTATCATTACGAGTGTGACATCGTCTAAAATTTTCAGTGGAAAAGCTAGGATAAATTAAATCAAAATTTCTTTTCGATATTGATGGAGGTGATATATAAACTAGCTATATATCACCCTCAGGGAAATATTTTAACATCCAGATTGCGGATTGCCAAAATAAATGTACTTAACAGAAGTGTGAAACCCCCTACTGAAGCTAATAAACTTACTGATAACAACCTCCTACATGTAACGGAGATCTAGTGACACTTCTATAACGTTACAAAAAAGCATTAAAATGTAAGTCAACGAATTACACCAGGAGTAGAAGTCTGAAACCGAAATATGCTTGCAATAATTTCACGTGTGTTGTTTGAGACCGATAAACAATATTTTATTCAAAATAATCTCCATTGCTATGTATACATTTCTCCCACCTTTCTGGTAGGCAATTAATGCCACGCCAAAAAAAAAAAAAGAAGAATCTTCTTTTGCAGCGAGTCATTTTCGTATATTTTCACACGAATTGAAGCGTTGTTCAGCGAGAGCGTGTCCCAGTGATGCAAATAAATGATAATCTGGCGGAGCCAACCAAGTCTGGAGAATAAGCCGCGTGCCCTACTATTTCCCAGCTCAACGCCTTGATCGTTTCCCTGATCCGTTTTGCTGTGTATGACGGGGCGTCATTATGGAGCAATATGACTTTGTGTTGCCTTTTTCCATATTCCGGTCGTTTTTCGACTAATGCTCAATTTAAATCGATCATTTGCTGTTGGTAGCCATCAATGTCAACGGTTTCATCATGTTTTAGCAGCTCCTAATAGATGACACCCTTCTGATCCCACCAAACACAGAGCATTGTCTTCTTTTCTAGAACGGTTTGGCCTTGCAGTGGATGTCGATGGTCTGCCTGGATTCACCCATGATTTACGACGCTTAGGATAATCAAAATACCGGGTGATCAAAAAAGTCAATAGAAATTTGAAAACTGAATAAATCACGGAATAATGTAGATAGAGAGGTACAAATTGACACACACGCTTCGAATGACATGGGGTTTTATTGGAACCAAAAAAATTGCAAAGGTTCGAAAAATGTCCGGCAGATGGCGTCTCATCTCATCAGAATAGCAATAATTAGCATAACAAAGTAAGACAAAGCAAACATCATGTTCTTTACAGGATATGCTCAATATGTCCACCATTATTCCTCAACAATAGCTGTAGTCGAGAAATAATGTTGTGAACAGCAATGTAAAGCATGTCCGGAGTTATGGTGAGGCATTGGCGTCGGATGTTGTCTTTCAGCATCCCTAGAGATGTCGGTCGATCACGATACACTTGCGACTTCAGGTAACCCCAAAGCCAATAATCGCACGGACCGAGGTCTGGGGACCTGGCAGGCCAAGCATGACGAAAGTGGCGGCTGAGAACACGATCATCACCAAACGACGCGCGCAAGAAGTCTTTCACGCGTCTAGCAATATGGGGTGGAGCGCCATCCTGCATAAACATCGTACGTTCCATCAGGTGTTTATCAGCCAGGCTAGGGATGATGCGGTTCTGTAACATATCGGCGTACCTCTCACCCATCACGGTAGCAGTTACGTTTTGCTGTCCAGCGCCATCTGCGGACATTTTGTGAACTTTGTTTTTTTTCTTTGTTTTTTTGTTCTAACAAAACCCCATGTCATTCCAATCATGTGTGTCAATTTTTACCCCTCTATCTACATTATTCTTTGGTTTACTAAGTTTTCAAATTTATACTGACTTTTTGAACACCGGATATATCCATTTTTCATCACTTGTGCCTATTCGATGGAGAAACAAGTTTCTTTTGTATCTGGCGAGCAGCATTTCACAACTGGTCTTTCGATTTGCTTGTTGTCTTTCATTCAGCTCATGCGGAATCGATTTTGCCCATTTTCTAAACCTTTCCCATAGCGTTCAACCGAAGATGGTTCAAAGGGCTCTGAGCACTATGGGACTTGACACCTGAGGTCATCAGCCCCCTAGAACTTAGAACTACGTAACCCTAACTAACCTAAGAACATCACACACATCCATGTCCGAGGCAGGATTCGAACCTGCGACCGTTGCGGACTGAAGCGCCTTGAACCGCTCGGCCACCACGGCCTCAACCGAAGAGAAACGGCATTCTGTGTAACATTCAACATCTTCAGCCAATAAGGCCTGCAATTTGATGTCTTCCAACTTTTTCGGTGGTTTCCCGCGCTCGTCGTTCCTCACGTCAAAATCGCCACTTTTGAATTTTTGAACCACTGGAAACACCGTATTTTCCTAAGAGCATGTTCGCCGAAAGCTTCGACAAGCATTCGATGCGATTCTGAGGCAGTTTTCTTCAAATGATAACGGAAAATCGATGCTGTCTGCAAATCGTAGTTCGTAGGCACAAAACTTGCCATGTTTACGGGTTTGAAACAGATACCGACGTATGTAACTTGGGTTACTGCGTGTTGACATTCGTCGTCAGCCGTTACAGAAAGCAGATGGCGCTGCAGACGCGGTCCCACGGGACCTACACTGACGGCTAGCACCATCTATAGGGAAATTCTACACCTGTTACAGTCGATGATGAGTGAAATAAGAGATCTATTTCGGAGGAAAAATTGACATCGCCTTTGAACAAGCTTCACATACTGCAAAGCATTTCCTACTCAAAGCTCCAAACTCTCAATTCTGTCTACTTCTTTTGATAGAAATTCATCATTATTCCGCATTTTATATTCCTTTCATATCAAATTATTAGAGTGCAGTGTCCGCGTGCTTAGCTGGATGGTAACGTGCTTGCCTCCCATGCAGCGGGCCCAGGTTCGATTCCCGGCCGGGTTGGAGATTTTCTCCACTCGTAGACTGGGTGTTGTGCTGTCCTCATCACCGGCACGCAAGTCACCCAATGTGGCGTCGACTGCGTAAGACTTGCACTCGGCGTCCGAACTTCACACCGGATGGGGCCTCCCGGCCAGCTATGCCACACGATCATTTCATTTCATTACAGTGCAGTGAACAATAAAACCGTGAATACCACGACAAATTCGTTAATTCGTATAATAACCCAACAGTTAACGAGCAAGAGCACAAGTATAGGCCTCGCACGTTGCTATCCGTAAATTACCAAGTGGTCTTCCTCACATGAGGCTGGGAGCAACTATTACATTACAAGAGTAATATTTGCTTGTCTGTCCTTCACACATCGACACTGCCACCTTGCCGTACGCCTATTGTTATGCGCCGTGTAAACATTGCATATGGATGAAATGCTCATTCGAGTGATGCAGTATGCTAATCTAAGCATAATGTCTTTGATTATTTACTGAATGCCTCCCACTGGCAAGTGCTTGATCTAGCATGCTCTATTGTAGGCTTCACAATGCGACCTAGCTTCTTCACAAAGCGGTACACGGAGCTGAAGGACGCGGCGCACGAGTCTAGCATCTTGTCTAGGACTAGGCTAGAACAGGTTCAGCCGAGGTCGGTTCACTCGTAACCTGCTTTAGCCTCCAGCAGAAAAATACCGAACTGCCCTAAGCGAGATCCGTGACTGGTGAGCTAAGCAGGGTCGCTGGAGGCCAGATGCCCTGAAGATAGTGAACAATACCAACATTATTCAGAACTATGGAACGTTGTGGGTAGAGCAAGCCAAAGACTGCGATTCATTGGCAGAACACCTAGAAGGTGCAACAGGTCTACTAAAGAGACTGCTTACACCATGCTTGTCCCCCCTATTACGGAGTATTGCTGTGGGGTGTGGGATCCGCATCAGGTGGGACCGACGGATGACATCGAAAAGTACAAAGAAGGGCAGCTCGTTTTGTATTATCGCGTAATAGGGGAGATAGTGTCACAGACATGATCGTGAATTTGAGCGGAAGTCATTAAAACAAAGGCGTTTTTCTTTGCGACGGGATCTTCTCATGTAATTTCAATCATCAGTTTTCTCCTAGGATTGCGAAAACATTCTGTTGCGACCTACCTACATAGGGAGAAATGATCATCACGATAAAATAAGAGAAATCAGGGCTCGCACAGAAAAATTTAAGTGCTCGTTTTTCCCGCGTGCCGTCCGAGAGTGGAACGATAGAGAGCCAGCTTGAAGGTGGTTCATTGAACCCTCTTCCAGGCACTTTATTATGAAAAGCAGAGTAATCACGTAGATGTAGATACCAGTGTGCGTGCGTGTGTGTGTGTGTGTGTGTGTGTGTGTGTGTGTGTGTGTGTCGGTGTCTGTGTGGGGGTGGGTGGGTGTGAAAATCTTCGATACTCGTCCGTTTGCCCTGTATGCAAATGACAGTCGACTTCCGTGAGGGATATGATGTGAGATTTCTCTAGGAGGATCTTTGGAGAAGATATATAAACAGACTTAGGATACCTGATGAGGTGATATTTTCATATAAGATCGCTGTTTTTAAGGATTGTCATTTCGTAATTTATTTTACAATGACACACTTAGGGTAGCTTTAAGCTTTTAAAGCCCGAACCTGGAGGAGACATACTGTATTTGGTCGTTCAGTAGATTACATTAAAAAAAAAGAAATTTGTGTCTCAAAGATTTGCAAACATTTTTAAACAACTACTTTATATTGCACTTTTTGTGAAGAGCTTTGTGGGCAACACGGTCAATTTTCAAAGTGCAAGTCTTTCGAGATTTTCGTAAATAGCAACATGAGATGCTTGGCGTTCCATATTAGTCGCTGAGGGACTGGCAGATCTCTAAAGGATTTCTGACAGAATTGTCCACCAGGTTTGTCGGGACCAGATAATTAATAACCTAGTCACAGCTCTCCAGCAGGTATAACAAGGAGTCCATGGATGACCCATGAAATGCTCGATCTTACGGATAGAAGAAGAATGAAGCAGGAATACAGCTGTATAGTTTGCTTTGGAATGAAATAAGCTGGAAGTGCAAACCAACTAAATCAGAATAAACGGGAGAAACATGTGAAGATATTGAAAAATTCATGACTGTAGGGAAAAGCGAGACAGTGGTATAGGAAGATTGAAAATAACATCGGAGAAGTGAACTTTAAAGTGTTAAATTACGATGTACGGATGGAAAACATGTACTAAAGGCAAAGGAAATGGCAGACAAATGGCCAGGATAAATCAAAGAAGGCCAGTACGACAGAGATAAACTACACAAATTGTGATATAGGAGGAGGAGGAGGAGAAGAATGTTGATGTGGATGAAATATGTGAGCCATTAATGCATTCAGAGTTTGTCTGAGATCTGAAAACTCTGAACTTAAAAAAGTTAGCAGGAGCCTATGAGATGGCTTCGATCTTACTAAAATCTGTGGGAAGTGTAGGAACGAGGTTATTTGCATCAGTATGACTTTGCATCAAATTTGCAGAAATGCATTATGATCAGATTACCACAGACGGTATTTGTGGATAAGTATGAAAACCGTTGGAAAATTTGTCTAGTAAGTCACGCCTGTAGATTGCTGACAGAATAATACGCATAAGAAAAGAAAATAAATTTGTAAGAGCAAACAGGACGAAAATCTCTTCGGTTTCTGGAAAGGAAGACGTACCGAAGGATCAGTGGCTTACAGTGCACTTCTTTAGTGATGGAAGGCAACTCGACATTCCTTCCCCATCCTTCCTTAATCCATCTCTAATGACCTAGTTGTCGACGAGACGTTAAACACTAATCTTCCTCGAAGTGTTCGTATGGAGCACGGCACTGTGTGGAAACGTTGAGTTGGAAATCTGGATGAGAATAAACTGAGAACATTTGAAGTGTGGTGCAACCGAAGTTGTTCAGTAAGGATAGAAGGTGGAGCAATGAATTAAAATTTGTGTCAAGACCGAGACTTGAACTCTGGCCTCCTACTTTCTAATAAACAGTAATTCATTAGTTCACCTTCTATCCTTATCGAAGATAAGGTTGATTCTCAGTATATCTCCAGGAAAATGTAATTACATCAGATCCACAGTAGTTGTTCAAAATTCTAAATGAAGTTCTAAAAAGAGTAGATTAGGCAAGAAAGTTCCCGTAGTTTCTTATTAGAGGAAGGGACGTCTCCTACAGCCACTGCATCCAGGGGTAGCTCTGAAAGATGGAGAAGTGAAGAAAAATAGTAGCGACAGAAGAGATTGTAATATGCAAAACCGTACGTAGATGATGGTGTGTATAAGAGCTACATAGAGATGAGTAGAACAGCACAAGATACGTGGAAAAGAACGACTGACCAAACCACTCGAGGAAAACGACGACAGACCACCACTCGAAAATTTGACTTAAAAGTATTTCTTCCGTAAATCTAAATATCATTGAACTATCAATTGCTTAAGAAAATGAAAGTATGTAAGGGAATTTTTTTAAAAAGAGTGTTTCGCTACAACAGCCACTTGTTAGAATTGTTCCCACAATTAAAGAACGTTACACCAGAGAAGAAAAAAATTCTTTTGTGAAGCAACGTGGTTAATAGAAAGAGGAACATAGTCAAAGGTGAGTGCCCAAAAACCAGTCTTAGGTTTGTCGACCGACTTTCTCCTATCCTGGCAGATTTTTAAGTGAAAAGCACAGATAGATATCTCTCTCAAACAATGAACAGTGCCAGAAGAAATGAAAGTTACATAACTACTAGAAATGAGTAAACGATTTAGCTATTTGTTAACTCCGTTGTGGTGTTAAAACGTGTCTTCCCGTATTTCCTTTGACACTTTCCTAGTGTCCTTTTCGATTAATTAAAATTTAAGAAACCTTTGATAATAATATCGTCAGAAATTTCGACGGCGGGTAGCAAATTCTCTGACATGAAACCCTTCAAAAATTACTGCATTACAAAAATGAAAAGTTGTGTCGGGCCTTTCTTAACACTATCGTGTCTTCTTAATAGAATTTTGGTTCGTGGCTTTAGTGCGCTCCTTTTTAATAACTCCATGTATTCCGAGCAGTAACTGCTCACACATAAGAATTCGAAAGAATAACCAGTGCCGCAGTATTTCTTGTTTCCTTTGCGGTGTTGTGCTAGCATATTGCAGTTCGTTGGCACTACCGTCCGAATGGAGCCACCTGACCGCATCTCTCCCGTGGCTGAGCCGACGCACGCGGAAAATGAAAAAGATTACGGGCAGACTGCTGCACGCTCACCGGCCACCGATAAAACGTCTAACGAACGACGCAGCATTCCACGGTGCGCGCGGAGCGGAGGATTCGGCAAGTCCCCGTTCTAAGACGTGGCTCGACCCCCTCCGAGTGGCCGCAGAACTAATCCGGTTTAATTTTTGCCGGCAGCGGCGGCGTCGGCGCAGGTGTTTGTTGCCCCAGACCTGCCCTCCTCTCCCGGCTATTACTTCGGAGCTGGCGGCCGCCTTCCCATTATTAATTCGTCCATCGATAAGCGGCCGAGCGCTCTGAATAACTGCGTGCCGTCGCGACTAACAGACGGATAATAAACGTTAGGCACGATGAGGACTTGGGGGTGAGGTAATTATATGTGCGAGATAATCAATTACTAATTTCATCGTCATCACCTCGTGCGTGACCAAACTGCCCTTTAGGTTTACAGTTAATTCCGAAACATATTCAACACGAAAAGTGTCACAGTTTTTCCTGCAGTGGAAAGCAGGAGAAATGGTCTGCTTGTCCTAACCTTCCAAGTTAATTAAGTTGAATCAAATTTGCGTTGTACGTTTGTTAATGTGTTCTACCCGTCTTTTAGTCGCGAGATGGCACATTGTCAAATGCCAAGAACCACGATTTATGTTTCCACTGTTTGCGAATCACTGTAGGCAAAAGCCCACGCAATTCCTTCAAAAGTGATGTGACCTGTTTTCCTTACTACTGGTGTCCAATGACCTCGATGAAGACTTCAAGTCCATTTTTAATTTTCCTTGCTTCCTTCCTTTACTGGATATTTTCTTGTCACCAAGAATCAGAAAATAGCTTCTTTATCCATCGTTCCGTAATTCATCTGTTTGTGTGTGCCGCAACGCCAGTTTCGTAATAGAACCCATGACGTTACTTACACTTTTCTCTTCCGCGCGACTGCTACGGTCGCAGGTTCGAATCCTGCCTTGGGCATGGATGTGTGTGATGTCATTAGGTTAGTTAGGTTTAAGTAGTTCTAAGTTCTAGGGGACTGATGACCACAGATGTAAAGTCCCATAGTGCTCAGAGCCATTTTTTTCTCTTCCATTTATTTGTCTTCCAGTACAATGTCTTTACTTTCAGCATGATTCTTTTCACTCTTCGGTGGATGACTCTCAAATGATGAAATTCATCGAAGTGCGTGCCTAGTACGCAAATGTCCTTAACCTTTTACGATATGATGTAATGTTCGGGGAAATGCAAGTACTGCAAAACAATGATTTAAAATTTATGAATTAGCATTATGGAGGAATATCTTATAATTTGTGAGGTAATTCTCCATGTGAAAATAATCGGAAAAAGTCCCATGAATACGTGTCCGATTTACGATCATTACGGAACTGGAGGGGATTGAAGATTACACAAACCCATGAATAAAGGTGAAGACAAGTGTGAATATTACGTACCGAAATGTTGTGTAGGCGCTGTGGTGGACCTAACGATGGTGGGACAGATGACTGATCCATCCTTCTAGAGGTGTTCTAAAAGTCCTCCGCCCACCTCATTGCACTTGTTAAAGCGTTGGAGAGTGTGTTGTGTTCCACATCGAACATCATCCCAGAGGGCTTTAATGCGGGCAAGAGCGTCGGTGATATGAGCGACAAGTTCCTTACGTGCATCCACCTTCGTAGCATACACATCCCCCTTTAACAAGTACCATACGTCGAAGTCTAATGGGGTTTGGTTGGATGATCTGGCACACCAATTACTGGATCCGCCACGGCCAATCCACCGTTGAAGAAAGGTGTTATTCAGATACTGGGATACTTGTCTGCTACAGTGAATCGTTGACCCATCATGTTGCGGCTACATTTGCCGTCGTTACTCTAATGTCTCGTTACTCTAATGTCACGTCTTCCAAAAGTGCAGGTGGGTCTTCTATCAGGAAATGTGTGTGTGTGCTGCGGCTGTCGTGAGATTTGGCAGGAACACAGGTCCCATCACCAGGCCATCAATCATACTACACCAGACGCTCACAGTGACTCTTTTGTAAACCGTCGTCGCCGATCCTGTAAAGGCTTCGTCGCGTCTGCTGTGGAGGCCGAGCTGCCACTGTTGTTACACCACTAAGACAATTTCTCCCTGCCACTATTACACAGCTATGCCCCAGCGTCAGGTAACAGGGTAGGTGAACGAAGGTTTTCAACACTATAACAGATTAGTACCAAAGTCACACAAATGAGTTGAAAAGGTTTACTTGTGAAACTTCCTGGCAGATTAAAACTGTGCGCCGGACCGAGATACAGTTTTAATCTACCAGGAAGTTTCATATCAGCGCACACTCCGCTGCAGAGTGAAAATTTCATTCAGGTTTACTTATCTTCGTGACTTGTTGAATGATGAAGTCTGCAACGCTGCATGTGATATAACAAAAAAAAAGGCTCTCAGTGGCTGAGTGCAAATAATCGTAAGTCAGCCCTGGACGAGTAGCTTTCTGTCCGTTGTCATCCGGCCATTGGCGGATTGTACTCGGCCGCAAACTGGCTGAGGATAATTCGATATCTTCATCCTCAAGGCTCCCCGTGGTGCTGGTGGAACTCGCGCAAGTGGCGAATCTCTATGGCACTGACACCGGCTCGCATCTGTGTCTTGTTCGGACAACACAGCAGAATCTAACTTCAACTTCAAATCTTGTTTCCCTAGTGTTACGTAGGTTCTCCATCGCACCTGTATGAGAACTGCAGTGTTCGTGATACAACTGAGTGTAAATATAACCTCATCTGTAAATAAAGTGTACTGCACGACGTCTCTGTGTACAGCCAGCCATTCCCAAAATTATACTGTATTTATTGAATCACCTGGACGCTGATGTCGCACGAGCTGCACGTGCATTGGGTACAAGCGCGCGGAGTGTAACATGCCCCACACTCACGTTTGTGGAATATCGAGCTGACGGCTAATGTGCCATATAGAGAGAAGTAAACAGATGAAAATAATGGACTCCCATAAGGCTCTGTCCTTGCGCCCCTTCTTTTCAGCCTGTACATCGCTGACATGCCTGCAACCACATCGCGCAAATTTGGTTATGCTGACGACTGGGCTCTGGCGACAGTCCACAGAAATATAGAAACTGCTGAAGATATCCTTACGAGTGACGTAGGGATTCTCAGCGAGTACTTTAGAAAGTGGAGGCTACAACCTAGTGCTACCAAGATGGAAGTATCTGCCTTCCATTTGAACAATAAAATGGCCAGCAGAGAACTACATGTACATCTAGACGGGAAAATACTAAATCACAACAAACACCCAAAGTACCCAAGATAGGACACTAACATTCAAAGAACACCTGACGAGAACTGCAGCGAAACTTAAAACACGCAACAACATATTGCAGAAGCTCTGTGGCACCACTTGGGGCTCCACAGCATCTACCTTAAGAACATCCGCACTTGGCTTGATGTATCCAGTGGCAGAATACTGTGCCCCAGTGTGGCTCAACAGCAAACACACACACATGGTAGATAGGCAACTTAATCCAACAATGCGTATTATATCAGGCACAATCAGGCCAACTCCTACAGTGTGGCTGCCCGTTCTCAGTAACATAGCCCCTCCTAACCTGCGCCGAGAACACGCTCTTGTCAGAGAATTTCAAAAAATCATGACCAACCCTCAATTACAAATCCATGAAGATACTCACGACATCCAAGGAAACCCACTCCGGTCCAGGCATCCTCCACTAAAGACCGCACAGGCGCTGCACCAAACCAACTTTAAAATAAATGGCCGATGGAAAGAGAAATGGGAGAGCAGAACAGCAGTAAACTGCCACAGTATGCCATGCATCTTTAGTAAACCAAAAGAATTTGATTGCCCTCACAAAGTTTGGTCAACTCTTAATCGCATCAGAACCAGCTGTGAGAGATGCGCCGACTCCTTACACAGATGGGGTAAACTTCCTTCGGCCGCTTGCGACTGTGGCGCAGAGAGACACGATCAAACACATCGTGCAAGAATGCCCACTAAGGGCATATGAGGGTGACCCACAGGATTTGCTAATGGCGACACAAGAGCAATCGATTATGTATTATCTAAGTTGGACGTTTGTTTTTGATTGCTCTTCTGTGAGTGTAAATTTACAATTGGTGGTGTCCTTATATACAAACTGTTATTTATTGTTCTGTTTATACATAAGTGATTTTTTTAAAAATCGTGTTGTTTCTGTAATTTTACTGTGATGTTATGAGCCATACGCTAAATAAATAAATAAATAGTAGTGTCTTCCCTTTCCTCAACTGACTTGACAGCCTCACGTTCTGATGTTACACGAACACTAGACCACTTTGAGCTGTTACCTTGGAGCGACGTCACAGTGTTGCCGTCTGTTGGAGAACCCTCACATCTATTGTAGGATGGATCAGCCATCTGTCCCATTATAATTCTGCCCACCACAGCGCCAACACAGCATTTCAGTTAATAGTATTCACACTTGTCTTCATACTCATTCATGGCTAAGTGTAGTCTTCAACTGGCTTGAAAATCGAACACATACTCGTAGAATTTCTTCGGTTTGTATTCACATGCAGAATTGCCTCGCAATTATGTGACATTCGTCCTGAATTACCCTGTATATTAATCAGGGCTTTTTCAACATTTTCAGCTAACAAGGAGAGGCCGCCAATTGTGAAATTCAGATTCGATTCATACTGCGCATAATAAAAGCTCATGGCCAGAGGTGTAATGTGGCAAAGCACCAAGATGCACTTCTCAGCCGTTGTCGAGAAAATCGACAGTTAAAAGAAACCGTTGCGATGAAATACTCTCTACGATTAATAATTTTCTACAGGGTTGTGGTGCAGCGGTAAGCGCTCGGGTTCATCTACATCTACATCTATACTCCGCGAGCCACCTTACGGTGTGTGGCGGAGGGTACTTATTGTACCACTATCTGATCTCCCCTTCCCTGTTCCATTCACGAATTGTGCGTGGGAAGAACGACTGCTTGTAAGTCTCCGTATTTGCTCTAATTTCTCGGATCTTTTCGTTGTGATCATTACGCGAGATATATTTGGGCGGTAGTAATATGTTGCCCATCTCTTCCCGGAATGTGCTCTCTCGTAATTTCGATAATAAACCTCTCCGTATTGCGTAACGCCTTTCTTGAAGTGTCCGCCACTGGAGCTTGTTCAGCATCTCCGTAACGCTCTCGCGCTGACTAAATGTCCCCATGACGAATCGCGCTGCTTTTCGCTGGATCATGTCTATCTCTTCTATTAATCCAACCTGGTAAGGGTCCCATACTGATGAGCAATACTCAAGAATCGGACGAACAAGCGTTTTGTAAGCTACTTCTTTCGTCGATGATTCACATTTTCTTAGAATTCTTCCTATGAATCTCAACCTGGCGCCTGCTTTTCCCACTATTTGTTTTATGTGATCATTCCACTTCAGATCGCTCCGGATAGTAACTCCTAAGTATTTTACGGTCGTTACCGCTTCCAATGATTTACCACCTATGGCATAATCGTACTGGAATGTATTTCTGCCCCTATGTATGCGCATTATATTCGTAATGCGAAGGTCGCCGGTTCGAATCTCGCCCCATGCAAACTTTTTTTTTTAGTATTTGTTTTTTGTAATTGATGTATATATATATATATATATATATATATATATATATATATATAATTCCCGGCAATCAGTTGCAACAATTATGCATATAATAAGTTGTTGAAAGTCGTTTGTCGTGGAAAAACTGGCGACTTCGAACATCATTATGTTTTCCGCAAACAAAGTTGTATTTCACAAATGTTATTAATTGTCTTCATAATGTTAACCACGTATAGTTAACGGAAGACGTAGAAACGATATTCCGAAACGAATACGTATAGCGTAAGTCAAACGTTCGAATTAGAATAGAAACCCCATGAACACAAATTTGCTGTGGCAGGTATGAAATATAAACTCCGTTACTCGCTCGTTACACTTGAAGGACAGATGTTGAATGGGCCGAAACGAGCCGCCGCATAACAGCGTAGTTGCCTGCTAACTTCGAAAGAAGGTAGATGCGGTCCCTAGCGCAACTTATAACATAGTCGAAAATCAGTGCGGACGGGAGAGCTTTGGTACACCCTGTTAAACAAACGGAAAAATGGAGGCGGTACAATTGGAGAGCGATCCTTCTTCACCAACATGCATAAGCAATATATATATATTTGTAATTCAAATATATATATATATATATATATATATATATATATATATATATATATTTGAATTACAAAAAACTAATAATAAAAAAAGAAGTTGCATGGCACGGGATTCGATCCGGCGACCTTCAGATTACGAACCCGAGCGCTTACCGCTGCGCCAGGACGCTCTGGAAAATTATTAATCGAAGAGAGTATTTCACCGCAACGGTTTCCTTTAACTGTCGATTTTCTCGACAACGGCTGAGAAGTGCATCTTGGTGCTTTGCCACATTACTCCTCTGGCCATGAGCTTTTATTATGCGCAGTACGAATCGAATCTGAATTCCACAATTGGCGGCCTCCCCTTGTAAGTTTACGATCATGAACCTAGAAGTGGAAATAACTTTTATAGAGAAGCACATAGCAAACAACAGAAAAATAATCTTCACTACATTGCCTTTAAAAATAAAGAACACAAAAACATTAGGTAATTTAAGGAACAGTTGCAAAACATGCTTATAGCGAATCGTTTGTATAGTTTTTAGAAAAATTATTCAAAATGACACAGATCTGCCACTTTGTTCAAGAATAATGCAATGTGTTTTATTACGTCTTTAAGTTAAGAAGGTTTATGCTACAGCTGTTTTGATTGTTCCAGGCAGTCGAGCACCGAGAAAGGTGTTGAACTAAGCTTGGCGAAGAGCAGTAATAATTGCGTGAATGAATTTAAGTATGTGAAGTGGTATGGGTGGAGTTTTTGGAGCTACGTCAGTGTTTTGTGTATGTATGGTGGGATGGGGGGATGAGATATGAATTAAAATATAAGATTTTCATTGTACTTCCACATAATTACGAGTAAGACATAAATTTCTTTCCATGATATATTTACAACTTTCTGTATACGTATTTCTAAGTGATCTGCGCAAATCAATGTATAAAAAGATTAAAGGATCAATAAATAACATTACTATCTTAGAAGTGAACTAGTGTAGTCATTAACACACTGAATTCTTATTTAAGAAGAGTGGAATTCAAGTCTTAGTCCAAGCATCCTAATCTATGATTTCTGGTTTCCTTTGTAACTTACGGTGAATACTGGGATTAGAGTTATTCTGTAAGCTAACACTCCAACCTTGAAGACATCGATGTCGACGAGACGTAAAATCCTTGCTTCATTTCATGAAATTATACTGTCAGTTAACAGGATTCAAACTTAGAAACTTGGCATAAAGCTACACAGGAAAAATTAGGTAACATTCAACAGACTCTAATCGAGATGCATGTCCTCATGCATTCGTAGCAGGCAGGTTTGCTGCCGCGTTTATTTAATACTGCGAGTAAAACATGAATGGGATTAACTTGTGCAAGTCTCAGTTGTGTCAAATATTACTGTGGAGAGAGGCAGATATGGTATTAAGGGGGAATGTTACCCACAGGGAGTAAAAAATTCGATTTTAGAAAGATATATGTTGGGAATTGATGTAGTCCAGACTCATGTGACTTGTAATGCTAATTCCTAAGATATGAATTGTAAGATCTTTTGTTATAAAATTTACTCTCTGTGACTTGTACATAAAGAGTTGACTTAGACTGATAATATCTACCTGCTACTGTCATTCACGGCATTAAAATTTGGTGCCGAAACCAGGGAAGATTTCTACAACTTCTGTTGTGACTCCACGATTTTTGAACGCAATTCGCTCGTCCGTACCACAAGGGGTTCACTGTAGCTATTTCCCACGCCAGCCAATAAACTCTTCCGACGACGACAGTCTACATACATAGCTAACCGTAAGTTTAACTGAGCTATCAAACCACACATTTTGTAGTGCAATTTGTAAGTGCAGCTGACTCCATTATTCTTGGTGTATACTGTAATTATAGCTGCTCGGTTGGCGCTGTAAGGTATTGTCAGATCTAACACTACGCCTGTAAATTGTTTATGAGTGGTGCTGCCATCTGTTAGTTGTTGTTGAATTTGGGTCCTACCATGGTCCGCTCAGACAATTGCAATCACCTCACGATGTGACACAGAAAACACTGATAGCAACAATCAGATACAGTGCCTGAGACGAATACCAGCGAGAGCCAAAGCTAACACTACACGTATTTTGAATGAAGTACACAACTTGAACGAGAAAAACCCCGCTGAAGATTATGATTATATTGAATATGGATTACAAGAATTATTGTGTACGTTAATAAGCCTTGATAACAAAACACACAATCTTCTCCATGATGCTGATTACGATGTTGACGCGTCCAAATGCAGGCAAGCACTCTATTTTATGCTTTTCATGGGGAATAGAAGGGAAATTGATGAATTCCGTCTCTCACATTGTCCTCAATGATGAACAGCCGGCTACGACATTTCAGCTATCACCATCTAATATTAGGCTGCTCACCATATATAAGCGAGCGAGAGCCGCGCAGAGGCTCATTCGCGCTGCTGCTGCTGCTGCACAGGCAACTGCATTGAACGCCGCCACGATGCCTTACAGGAGAATTCGTCGCCGTTATAAACAGACAGTGTATAAAACCATCGAGAACATCGAGTTCACCACAACAGCTGGAGACAAGAAGAACCGCATACCAGTTAAGAGTGATGCTGCTGCTGCACTTGTCGACGGACCTTGTGTTTTCTGTGGTTGTAGACTTAATTTTAGTATTGACATTAACGATACATTCGGTCATGGTAATGGTTGGCTCACTGTAGCCATTGTACGTGGAGGTACAGGAGTTCCTAACGTACCTGGACTTGAAAGCTTTGTTGATACAGGGTGTTTCAAAAATGACCGGTATGTTTGAAACGGCAATAAAAACTAAACGAGCAGCGATAGAAATACACCGTTTGTTGCAATGTGCTTGGGACAACAGTACATTTTCAGGCGGACAAACTTTCGAAATTACAGTAGTTACAATTTTCAACAACAGATGGCGCTGCAAGTGATGTGAAAGATATAGAAGACAACGCAGTCTATGGGTGCGCCATTCTGTACGTCGTCTTTCTGCTGTAAGCGTGTGCTGTTCACAACGTGCAAGTGTGCTGTAGACAACATGGTTTATTCCTTAGAACAGAGGATTTTTCTGGTGTTGGAATTCCACCGCCTAGAACACAGTGTTGTTGCAACAAGACGAAGTTTTCAACGGAGGTTTAATGTAACCAATGGACCGAAAAGCGATACAATAAAGGATGTGTTTGAAAAATTTCAACGGACTGGGAACGTGACGGATGAACGTGCTGGAAAGGTAGGGCGACCGCGTACGGCAACCACAGAGGGCAACGCGCAGCTAGTGCAGCAGGTGATCCAACAGCAGCCTTGGGTTTCCGTTCGCCGTGTTGCAGCTGCGGTCCAAATGACGCCAACGTCCACGTATCGTCTCATGCGCCAGAGTTTACACCTCTATCCATACAAAATTCAAACGCGGAAACCCCTCAGCGCTGCTACCATTGCTGCACGAGAGACATTCGCTAACGATATAGTGCACAGGATTGATGACGGCGATATGCATGTGGGCAGCATTTGGTTTACTGACGATTACTGCATCACGCTATCTGGACATTCTTCGTGAATTTGTGGCGGTACAAACTGCCTTAGACGACACTGCGAACACCTCGTGGTTTATGCAAGATGGTGCTCGGCCACATCGCACGGCCGACGTCTTTAATTTCCTAAATGAATATTTCGATGATCGTGTGATTGCTTTGGGCTATCCGAAACATACAGGAGGCGGCGTGGATTGGCCTCCCTATTAGCCAGACATGAACCCCTGTGACTTCTTTCTGTGGGGACACTTGAAAGACCAGGTGTACCGCCAGAATCCAGAAACAATTGAATAGCTGAAGCAGTACATCTCATCTGCATGTGAAGCCATTCCGCCAAACATGTTGTCAAAGGTTTCGGGTAATTTCATTCAGAGACTACGCCATATTATTGCTACGCATGGTGGATATGTGGAAAATATCGTACTATAGAGTTTCCCAGACCGCAGCGCCATCTGTTGTTGAAAATTGTAAGTACTGTAATTTCGAAAGTTTGTCTGCCTGAAAATGTACTGTTGTCCCAAGCATATTGCAACAAACGGTGTATTTCTATCGCTGCTCGTTTAGTTTTTATTGCCGTTTCAAATATACCGGTCATTTTTGAAACACCCTGTAGATATATTATTGCCTATCGCACCTACCATATGGCAGAACTTGCAAATAAGGACTTTGGTAAATCTGCTTATATGTGTTTCGGGACGGTTTTCTCAACTTATCACCAATACCGTAGACTTACAGATCTGTGTCGTGTGTGTTCCCTATGTGCCTATGCTATTACCGCCAGTTTTGTGTAGTGCCACGGTGTTTGGCATCAAATTCTGCAATTATCCTTAATTTATGAGCATCAGTGTACATTTCCACTCGACCTGACACACAGTCCATTCTTGCTTTCGGTAATGCTGAAAGGGCACGCTCCTGCACATGAGTCTGCATTTTCCGTTGCCATACATATAAGAGCCAACAATGTTTTGGTGGATGACTTCACATTTGGCGTTGACTATAGCAAAGATGCTATCGCTACGTATCGTCAGTTAACAGCTCTCATGAAGTTATTGCACTTTCAATTAGCGAATTTTGCCAGTACCTCAGATCAGTTACAAAACACACGGCGAGAGACTGCTACAGATATTCAAGTTTTAGACGTACTCGTATTTTGGAACACGGCAATGGACAGCTTCTACATTGGCACAGATGATGTCACAGAAAAATTACCTATCAGATCTAGTACCAAAAGGGAACTATTACACACTGTAGTTATATTTTACGACCAACTAGGATCTTTCTCTCCTGTGTTTATCATGCCGGAACTATTATTCCAAGAAACTTGGTGTGGGTGACTTGACGGAAATGAATTGCTGCTTAATGACCTCGCAGCACAGTGGAATACTTGCGTGTCCACTTTACCTTCATTGTCTTGAATTCGGAACGAGCGTAGAGGACAACTCTCTGCATCCGCACAGTTTTACACAGAAACACATCAATTCACTTAACCTCTGCAAGATACTCATGCAGATACCTCGTTACTCACGCAATGCTGTGGACGGACGCTACAGTGGCCGTAGTCTCGATGCACAGTGACGCTGATCGACGGAAGACTTCCATCTGTAATAGAGTGACTGGATACATTGTTCTGGACATGAAAACCCAGTGGATCATCTAACACGGTGAGTTATTGGCTGTCAAATCCGATCTGCGCATGTCTGATGAAAGGACCATCATGGCTTGCACACCCAGAGAAATGTTGCCCATCTGGCACTCCAGATATGCGTTATAGCCTTCCGGAAGAGAGTGTAGACATTTCCAAATCAATATCTACTGGAGACTAATTCGTACAATCGGCTGGACCCTTCAGTTCACACGTAAGATACGTCACAAAGATTAATTTGATGGAGAGTTGAAAGCAGTCGACCTCGTGAACGCAAGCAGTTACTCCATTAAAAGAGTCTAGGGCCAATGTTTCATGCGGGAAATCCGCATATTCCAGAATGGTAAACCAATCTAAAATTGCACTCTTTCTTCCATTCACTGAAGATGGATTCCTTCGTCTGGGAGGTATATTCCTATTTGCAGACCTCACAAGTGAACAATGACATCCAGTACTCCTTGATGGGTCACATCATTTCACGAGACTCCCCGCTGACCACCTCAGGTATCAATCACTTCCTCGCCAAAAACGAAATCATTTGGAAGTTCGCGGCACCACGGGCGTCTTGGTGGGGAGAATAGTGGGTGAAGGAAAGCAGACAGCACGCCCTGTCACCCCCTACCCCCAGGTTGGGGACGATATTGGGAATTGATGTACTCAAGATATTTGTATTTGTGACTGGTAATGCTGAATCCTAGGATACATGTTGAATCCTAAGATATATGCTGAATCCTAAGATATGACCTGTTGTAAACACTTCTGTTATACACGTTTTGTAACTGGTAAGTAAGGAGTTGTGGTAGGCTGCAAATCACTGCCTGCTACTGTTATTCATGACAATATCGATTTAATATCTCTGTATTACGTTTGAAATGTGTGAAAAATTCGTAAAACCATAAATTCTTATAAATCTTCCTTTTTTCTAGGAAGCTGCACACGCAGTACCACCTTCCCTCCTCAGATGCCATGCGAAGGTGTTCTGCGTATGTTGTGTTTGCTGTAAATATACGGGGCTATTACAAATGACTGAAGCGATTTCATAAATTCACTGTAGCTCCATTCATTGACATATGGTCACAACACACTACAGATACGTAGAAAAACTCATAAAGTTTTGTTCGGCTGAAGCCGCACTTCAGGTTTCTGCCGCCAGAGCGCTCGAGAGCGCAGTGAGACAAAATGGCGACAGGAGCCGAGAAAGCGTATGTCGTGCTTGAAATGCACTCACAACAGTCAGTCATAACAGTGCAACGACACTTCAGGACGAAGTTCAACAAAGATCCACCAACTGCTAACTCCATTCGGCGATGGTATGCGCAGTTTAAAGCTTCTGGATGCCTCTGTAAGGGGAAATCAACGGGTCGGCCTGCAGTGGGCGAAGAAACGGTTGAACGCGTGCGGGCAAGTTTCACGCGTAGCCCGCGGAAGTCGACGAATAAAGCAAGCAGGAAGCTAAACGTACCACAGCCGACGGTTTGGAAAATCTTACGGGAAAGGCTAAAGCAGAAGCCTTACCGTTTACAATTGCTACAAGCCCTGACACCCGATTACAAAGTCAAAAGCTTTGAATTTTCGGCGCGGTTGCAACAGCTCATGGAAGAGGATACGTTCAGTGCGAAACTTGTTTTCAGTGATGAAGCAACATTTTTTCTTAATGGTGAAGTGAACAGACACAATGTGCGAATCTGGGCGGTAGAGAATCCTCACACATTCGTGCAGCAAATTCGCAATTCACCAAAAGTTAACGTGTTTTGTGCAATCTCACGGTTTAAAGTTTACGGCCCCTTTTTCTTCTGCGAAAAAAACGTTACAGGACATGTGTATCTGGACATGCTGGAAAATTGGCTCATGCCACAACTGGAGACCGACAGCGCCGACTTCATCTTTCAACAGGATGGTGCTCCACCGCACTTCCATCATGATGTTGGGCATTTCTTAAACAGGAGATTGGAAAACCGATGGATCGGTCGTGGTGGAGATCATGATCAGCAATTCATGTCATGGCCTCCACGCTCTCCCGACTTAACCCCATGCGATTTCTTTCTGTGGGGTTATGTGAAAGATCCAGTGTTTAAACCTCCTCCACCAAGAAACGTGCCAGAACTGCGAGCTCGCCTCAACGATGCTTTCGAACTCATTGGTGGGGACATGCTGCGCCGAGTGTGGGAGGAAGTTGATTATCGGCTTGATGTCTGCCGAATCACTAAAGGGGCACATATCGAACATTTGTGAATGCCTAAAAAAACTTTTTGAGTTTTTGTATGTGTGTGCAAAGCATTGTGAAAATATCTCAAATAATAAAGTTATTGTAGAGCTGTGAAATCGCTTCAATCATTTGTAATAACCCTATATAAGTTCTCTGCTACGTATCATCTGTGGAAGTCTCCTTTTTTGCCGAATGATACTCAAAAGGTCCAGTAGGAATCGTGTGTTTTTTTCTACAGTTGAAAGTCGGTCGCGGAAATATTAATCTCCTTGCGTGGTAAAACTCAACCTAATAATAAAAATTTCGGTAACATAGATTCTTTGTGTATCCAAAACGTAATTTTGTAACATTAAACTGCTCAGTTCAGATGTACAAGTATATCATGTCGTAGTATAAAGTAACTCCACACAGCTACACTACGTGATCAAAAGTATCCGGATATCCCCAAAAACATATGTTTTCATATTAGGTGCATTGTGCTGCCACCTACTGCCAGGTACTCCATATCAGCGACTCAGTAGTCATTAGACATCGTGAGAGAGCAGGATGGGGCGTTCCCCGGAACTCACGGAGTTCGAACGTGGTCAGGTGACTGTTTGTCACTTGTGTCATACGTCTGTACGCGAGATTTCCACAGTCCTAAACATTCCTAGGTCCACTGTTTCCGATGTGATAGTGAAGTGTAAACGTGAAGGGACACGTACAGCACAAAAGCATACAGGCCGATCTCGTCTGTTGACTGACAGAGACCGCCGACAGTTGAAGAGGGTCGTAATGTGTAGTAGGCAGACATCTAACCAGGCCATTACACAGGAATTCCGGACTGCATCAGGATCCACTGCAAATACTATGACAGTTAGGCGGGAGGTGAGAAAACTTGGATTTCATGGTTTAGCGGCTGCTCATAAGCCACACATCACGCCGGTAAATGCCAAACGACGCCTCGCTTAGTGTAAGGAGCGTAAACATTGAACAATTGAACAGTGGAAAAACGTTGTGTGGGGTGACGAATCACGGTACACAATGTGGCGATCGGATGACAGTGTGTGGTGTGGCGAATGCCAGGTGAACGTCATTTGGCATCATGTGTAGTGCCAACAGTAAAATTCGAAGGCTGTGGTGTTATGGTGTGGTCGTATTTTTCACGGAGGGGGTTCGCACCCCACGTTGTTTTGCGTAGCACTATCGTAGCACAGGCCTACCTTGATGTTTTAAGCACCTTATTGCTTCCCACTGCCGGCCGCGGTGGTCTAGCGGTTCTAGCCGCTCAGTCCGGAGCCGCGCGACTGCTACGGTCGCAGGTTCGAATCCTGCCTCGGGCATGGATGTGTGTGATGTCCTTAGGTTAGTTAGGTTTAAGTAGTTCTAAGTTCTAGGGGACTGCTGACCATAGATGTTAAGTCCCATAGTGCTCAGAGCCATTTGAACCATTGCTTCCCACTGTTGAACAGCAATTCGGGGTTGGTGGTTGCATCTTTCAACACGATTGACCACCTGTTCATAACTCACGGCTTGTGGCGGAGTGGTTACACGCAATAACATCACTGTAATGCAGAGAGTCCTGACCTGAATCCTACAAAACACCTTTGGGTTGTTTTGGAACGCCGACTTCGTACCAGGCTTCAGTGCAGCACTCCGTGGAGAACGGGCTGCCATTCCTCAAGAAATCTTCCAGCGTCTGACTGAACATATGCCTGAGAGAGTGGAACCTGTCATCAAGGCTAAGGGAGGGTCAACATCCTATTGAACTCCAGCGTTACCGATGGACGGCGCCCCGAACTTGTAAGTCATTTTCAGCCAGGTGTCCGGATACTTTTGATCACATAGTGTATGTATCATGCTGATCTGTATTTCAATTAAGGCAGCATAGTTAGTTTTTGCTACTCCGACACCCAGGTCACCGATCGACGAAAGATTCAAAAGGCAGAAGTTGTAACGTCTAGTAAGAAACAAAAACAACATATTATGTAGTAACGAGAAAATTATATGTATCATATTGTGTTATTGTATAAAATTATATTTTTTTTTTATTATTTATTTTTGAGAATATCTGCGTCGGCGAGTAATGAAACCGCCACAGACGATAAATGTCGAACAAAGATTAAAATAAGTAACTAGTATATAATACGTGACGAATAGCAATTTCTTTGTCTTCTTCATCTGGGAGTCGAACGAGTAACATATCCTGTGTCGTAGTAGCGAACGCTAGTGTAGCATTCTTTTGTCGAGACTAAGCAATGTACGCCATTACGTGTGAATTCACAAAGGTCTGTAATCACTGAGATATTTAAAGGTTTTAATAGAGTTGTTTAAATGAAAACTTGTATTATTTATTGTTAAGCTTGCTTGCATATTATCCCATCCTGTTGAGACATTTTTCAGTTATATAAATATTATCTGTGGTGCTGAGCTGCGTGGAGAACGAAGAGCCGCTGCCGCGGCGTATTTAAACGACTTACAATATAGTCGAGCATACCGCAAGGAAGCGGTAAAATAATAGTAAAATAATATTATTTCTTTTAGCTCCCAGACTGGCAGTGAAGATCAGCAGATTTTATGATGTGTCGCAGATTGACGCGGGCTGCTGATAGGATATAATTTACAGTGCAAATAATTTAATGTACCTTCAGAATCTGATAGGAATCTTGCTGTGCTCCTTTCTGATCTGGAAAACTTTATAGTGACAACGTATTTTTTAATGAGAGTCTCATGTTCTTGGGCTAGTCGTGGTATGAAATAGCATTTTAACGAGAAATAAAATCCACTGCGAACTTGTGTTTTTGAACGATCACACGGACTGTAACATCAGTGTTCATAACAAAGTAATTTCAACTTTTAATCACTATGAAGTAGGGAAGATATATTGATTCTTAGCATGAGTTGCAGTTACGAAAAATCGTTCCTTAAATTGCAGGCCAGATACAGAACAATAAGACTTCCATATATACATTTTATTCCGCTAAAGGGTAATGATGATAAAGGAAAGCAAAGCACAGCATTATTAACAGATATTTCGCGGCTCTTTTCGTATATGCGATAATAAAAAACGCGAAAAAGTATAACTGCTGAGATGGGGAAAGGAGAGGAGGACCTAACGAAGAGTGAAGGTAGGTGAGGAAGAGGGCCTACGGATCTGGTGGTTATTAGAGGCAGTCTAGTATAAACGTGAGTGAAGTACAAACAAAACTTTTAAGTCCGGGTTTCTCAGCTTCCAGTTGTCCAGCACGTAGCTAGACTGTTCTCAGCAACTGAAAGACATAAGGAGCTCGAGATTTCTGAGGTGATTTATGCAGTTACGGAACCACTTTTATGAATAGTTATGATAGTGGTGATTCGTTTGTAGATAAAACTTAATGATAAACTTCGGTACATTTCTGCGTTCAGAATTCAAACTCCCACAAAAATAATTTGTCTCGTTGTATCTTAGCAGTTCCTCGCATCTTTTGAGATGTGTAGACTTAGTTACAACACTCAAACAAAACAACTTGAGCAGTATCTCCAGCGTTGTATTGTCTCAAGGAACTATTTTTTAAAGTTGGTGTACGAGCGTCAGCTACAAATGCCGCTTCTCTGAATTTTCTCAAAAGTGTTCTTCGAAAAGAACGTCGCCTTCCCTCCAAGGATTCCCATTTGAGTTCCCGAAGCACTCCGTAACACTTATGCATTGTCGAACCTACCTATAACGAACCTAGCAACCCACCTCTGAATTGTTTCCAGTCTTCCTTTAATCCGACCTGGTAAAGGTCCCGAACACTCGAGCAGTGCTCATCTGTAAAGGAAATGCATAGGTCGCACCAGCGTCCTCTATGCAGTCTCCTTTACAGATGAACCACACTTCCTACTCATAAACCGTACTCGACCATTCGCCTTCCCAACCAAAGTCCTCATATACTTCTTCTATTTCATATCGCTTTGCAGCGTTACGCCCAGATATTTAAACGACCTTTAACAAAACGTAAATCACTAGTTATATCGAATGGTTACAGCTAGTCGGTGTGGACTGGCGTGTAGAGAGAGAAATCTGGGTGGACAACTTAACTGCCACACCACCAACACGCAATTAGACGACTGACGAGCGTAACATAAGGGTCCCAGAGTAACGCACGGACGGTAAATGATTGATAAATGGAAGAAAAAATAGAAAATTTGAAGGATTTTAAGGACACTGACGATGGCAACGGGAAACATTCTCGGTCTGGCAGTGTAAGTCTGTGTTTTTAGGTCAAAATGCACTTAGTATTCGACGTAGTCTTGTCTTCTTTGAGAGATTCCATCCTTGAAATGCGTTTCAGTAAGCTCTCCAAATTGCCGACCAACCGCTATCATAAAAAAAATGGTTCAAATGGCTCTGAGCACTATGGGACTTCTGAGGTCATCAGTCCCCTAGAACTTAGAACTACTTAAACCTAACTAAGCTAAGGACATCACACACATCCATGCCCGAGGCAGGATTCGAACCTGCGACCGTAGCGATATGCGATAATAAAAAACGCGAAAAAGTATAACTGCTGAGATGGGGAAAGGAGAGGAGGACCTAACGAAGAGTGAAGGTAGGTGAGGAAGAGGGCCTACGGATCTGGTGGTTATTAGAGGCAGTCTAGTATAAACGTGAGTAAAGTACAAACAAAACTTTTAAGTCCGGGTTTCTCAGCTTCCAGTTGTTCAGCACTTAGCTAGACTGTTCTCAGCAGCTGAAAGACATAAGGAGCTCGAGATTTCTGAGGTGATTTATGCAGTTACGGAACCACTTTTATGAATAGTTATGATAGTGGTGATTCGTTTGTAGATAAAACTTAATGATAAACTTCGGTACATTTCTGCGTTCAGAATTCAAACTCCCACAAAAATAATTTGTCTCGTTGTATCTTAGCAGTTCCTCGCATCTTTTGAGATGTGTAGACTTAGTTACAACACTCAAACAAAACAACTTGAGCAGTATCTCCAGCGTTGTATTCTCTCAAGGAACTATTTTTTAAAGTTGGTGTACGAGCGTCAGCTACAAATGCCGCTTCTCTGAATTTTCTCAAAAGTGTTCTTCGAAAAGAAGGTCGCCTTCCCTCCAAGGATACCCATTTGAGTTCCCGAAGCACTCCGTAACACTTATGTATTGTCGAACCTACCTATAACAAACCTAGCAACCCACCTCTGAATTGCCGGCAGCGGTGGTCTAGCGGTTCTGGCACTGCAGTCCGGAACGGCGGGACTGCTACGGTCGCAGGTTCGAATCCTGCCTCGGGCATGGGTGTGGGTGATGTCCTTAGGTTAGTTACGTTTAAGTAGTTCTAAGTTCTAGGGGACTTATGACCTAAGATGTTGAGTCCCATAGTGCTCAGAGCCATTTTGAACCACCTCTGAATTGTTTCCAGTCTTCCTTTAATCCGACCTGGTAAAGGTCCCAAACACTCGAGCAGTGCTCATCTGTAAAGGAAATGCATAGGTCGCACCAGCTTCCTGCGTCCTATATGCAGTCTCCTTTACAGATGAACCACACTTCCTACTCAAAAACCGTACTCGACCATTCGCCTTCCCAACCAAAGTCCTCATATACTGGTTCTATTTCATATCGCTTTGCAGCGTTACGCCCAGATATTTAAACGACCTTTAACAAAACGTAAATCACTAGTTATATCGAATGGTTACAGCTAGTCGGTGTGGACTGGTGTGTAGAGAGATAAATCTGGGTGGACAACCTAACTGCCACACCACCAACACGCAATTAGACGACTGACGAGCGTAACATAAGGGTCCCAGAGTAACGCACGGACGGTAAATGATTGATAAATGGAAGAAAAAATAGAAAATTTGAAGGATTTTAAGGACACTGACGATGGCAACGGGAAACATTCTCGGTCTGGCAGTGTAAGTCTGTGTTTTTAGGTCAAAATGCACTTAGTATTCGACGTAGTCTTGTCTTCTTTGAGAGATTCCATCCTTGAAATGCGTTTCAGTAAGCTCTCCAAATTGCCGACCAACCGCTGTCATAAAAAAAAGGTTGAAATGGCTCTGAGCACTATGGGACTTAGCTTCTGAGGTCATCAGTCCCCTAGAACTTAGAACTACTTAAACCTAACTAAGCTAAGGACATCACACACATCCATGCCCGAGGCAGGATTCGAACCTGCGACCGTAGCGGTCGCGCAGTTCCAGACTGTAGCGCCTAGAACCACTCCGCCACCCCGGCCGGCCCCGCTGTCATAACCTCTTCTTTGTAGTCAAAAGATTTTCAGACCACATATTTCCTTATATATAAGATTTTCAGACCACATATTTCCTTATATGTGGTAATATGTAGTTGTCTGACGCTGTAAAATTTGGTGGCATTGACAAAGATTCGTAGTTTAAAACCATCAGTTTCTCTATGCCAAAATGTCCTTATGTGTAGTCACATGGTTCCACATGATGCAAGAGAATTTTTTCTTTCGCAATATAGTCCGCTTCGCTTGCACATTATCTTCTATTTGGACAAGAACTATCGTATATTCACCAATCGATAAGAAGAATCCCATTTACACCGCAGAAAACACTGGTCATAACATTCCGGTAGATGAAATCGACTCCAGCTTTTTTGTGGGTGGGAAAGGGGTTCCAAGGTCGCTTTGACATATAGCTGCTGTCGTGAAACAGTGTAGCAACATTTTATCCAAAATTACAAACTGCCGCTCAAAATAGGATAGATTAATTTTAAAACATTACTGAGAAATTCTTTTCCCATTTCTTGTTGGTCAGTATTCAGTAACTGCAACATCAATCTTCCGCAAAGCTTTTCTCATTGCTACTCATTCTTCTGATACGCATACAGCTCAGCCGATTCTTACATTTGCTATCAACGATTGTTCAATACCACGCCGCGAACTTTCTCGGCGTTTTCATCTCTGACTAAAACACAGGAACGTCGCCCATGCGGATCGTCATCAGGAAAAGTTCGACCACGTTTGTCTTCAGTGAACCATTTCTTGACTATTAGAATGGTAATAGATATCAACCAACAATGGACGAATTTTCGTTAGTGATGAACTATTCAATACAAAGAATTTCTGATGGTGCTGTACTTCCGGCCCATCTATTTGGACGAGGCCAACAAGAAAAGACTACTTTTAAAATCTCTGTAAAACGAATTACTCTGCTGCAGAAATCGTCTTCACTCACATTAATATTCGACATTCAACACAAGAAAACTACTCCATTTCTGTGACAGGCTGAGAAATTTTCACCTTTCCTGCTACATTGCTAGGAGAAGATGATTCGTAATGAACAACTACAAAGCACTCGTTACGTTATTTGCAGTTTTATATTGAACTTCAATAAAACCCGGGGGAAATTTCGGCGCAAATTATCACACATGATGAAAATACTTCTGTGACGAAATAACAACACAAAAATCGCTTTGGGTTCTAACTAAGCACATTTTCGCAAAGCAAACAGCGCTACCTGGGAAGAGAATGCCTGAGAGCGTCTGAGCAATTGATGTTGCAGGATGTGTGCTGGCAGCCGGCATTCGCAAGCGATAGCATCTACGTCTTGTCACTCCTCTCAGCGGGCATTCCATGATGCTATGCTGATTCACAGCTGCGATGCATGCGTGTCCTGCGGAGGCTGAAAGCACTGAAATGAAACAGTTACGTACTGTGTCAGCCGAGGCGTGCAGACTTCCAGCAGCCCTTGAGAGACTGTACTGTGCGTAACGAATAAGTAGCTGCGTTGTGCAACCGGTAATTCCAAGCTGCATGCACACGGCGTACTTCGTATGATCATTGACCAAAACGCTGCAAGAGCACGCCATGCATTCTCAAGTAGCTCTAAGCGACCGGCAGACGTGATTAGAATAGCTTTGGAGAGGCGCAAGCCGGACGTCTTATAAAAGGCTTGCAGTTCCAGCAGGAGTCGGGCAGTCTGAAACCAATACAATCCAAGTTCTCGTGTTAGTCACAAGAAAGCAAGTAAAATAGAGAACGATGTCGAAAGTCTACGAAAAATGTTAGTGGAATACTGCGCGAAAAACAGATGAAAAGAAGAGGAAATTATCATAGACGTGAAGGGAGTGAAGGAAAATGGATATGGAGGATATGTGAACAATATACCAAGGGAAAAGAAGATAAGCAAAGCGTTCGAAATGTGCTGTTGCAGAAGGCTGGTGAAAATTAAGTTGATTGATAGAATGTTTCATTAATTTATTTAAATGAGCTGATTAGGGCCATCAGGTCCTCTCCAACATGGGACCAGGGTTTCACACATACAACACCTTTCTTACATCATAGCTTCCTAAGCAATAAAAATTTCCATGTGACAAATAGTTTTAAAATGATTTGAATGTCTGAAGCAATGTGTGTAAATAATGAGATTTTCACTCTGCAGCGGAGTGTGCGCTGATATGAAACTTCCTGGCAGATTAAAACTGTGTGCCGGACCGAGACTCGAACTCGGGACCTTTGCCTTTCGCGGGAAAGTGCTCTACCAGCTGAGCTACCCAAGCATGACTCACGCCCCGTCCTCACAGCTTTACTTCTGCCAGTATCTCGTCCCATACCTTCCAAACTTTACAGAAGCTCTCCTGCGAAAGTTGCACTCCGCTGCAGAGTGAAAATCTCCTTCTGGAAACATCCCCCAGGCTGTGGCTAAGCCATGTCTCCGCGGTATCCTTTCTTTCAGGAGTGCTAGTTCTGCAAGTGTCGCAGGAGAGCTTCTGTAAAGTCTGGAAGGTAGGAGACGAGATACTGGCAGAAGTAAAGCTGTGAGGACGGGGCGTGAGTCGTGCTTGGGTAGCTCAGCTGGTAGAGCACTTGCCCGCGAAAGGCAAAGGTCCTGAGTTCGAGTCTCGGTCCGGCACACAGTTTTAATCTGCCAGGAAGTTTCATGTGTAAATAATACTGACTATGAACTAATAAAGTAAATGCTGGCAGTAATTGTAGGACTGCATCTACTGCCGCTAGTAGTGATAATAGTAATAATAATAATAATAATGATAGTGTCAGATTTTTTAGGGTTTATAGGCGCACAATAATGATGTTTTCTGATATAGAGTTCTGAGGAAAGGAAATTTAAGGAGACTTTACCATCTAACAATACTGGGAAAAGAGGAAGGTCTGGTTGGGAAGAAGGATGTACAAGAGTAATGAGTGTGTAAAGGACAATGGTTATCTTTATTGTTGGTTTAGTAGATACGTCAGTAACTGTCTTCTGACGATGGAGGTGTTATTCAGTTCTCTAATACAAGGCGGGAGTTTATTCCAGAGTCGGATTCCTGCTACTGAGGACTTCGAGAAAGTGGCTGAAAGATGGAGTGGGACAGAAAGTGTTTTGTTGTGATGAGAACCGGTGTTCCTGCCATGTCGTTCAGATGTTGGCGTTAAGGTCGAGCGGGGATATGAGAGGCAGTGTTCGATGATAAGACAGTAGAGAAGATAGAGGGTATGGAAATCTCTGCACCTGTCTGCACGAGGCTAGGACAGCTGTGTGTAAAGTGTTGAAGTATGATCGAAGAGTCGAACTCCACAGATATAACGAACACAGGCATTCATAGTAAGCTCCAGGCGCCGTGGTCTTTCCTGAGAAAGGACGTGCAGAATAACATCGCTGTAATCAATAATTCAAAGTATAAGTGTTTGTACAAGTTTCGTTTTCAGGTCAAGAGGGAACAGCTCTTTATATTTGTGCAAAGCATGAAGAGATATGATGCTTTCTTCCACACTGCAGTTATGTGCTCAGTCAAAATCAGATTTTCATCTATTATTGCTCCCAGACTCCTTGCTGAGAGAGATAAGTGCTATTTGTCCCATTTGGGGTTAAAGATGGTAGGGATTCCCAATATTTCGGGTTAATGAGGCTAGGATGACCAACCAGTACTGCTTAGGTTTCGGATGGATTGAGCTTTAAACCTATACCTTGCACCCATTTTGATAGGGTACACAGGTCGATATTTAGATTTTCGATAGCTGTCTTCAGGTTTATTGGTTTTGCACTTAGATACTCTGTGTACATATGATATTTGCAGGAGGACAAAACTCATGACACATTATTTGCGTTCAATTAAAGAGTATAGGACCAAGTAACGATCCCTGGAGGATGCCTCATACTACCTGCCTCCATTGTGACTTTATGGTGCAGGACATGACACATTGCAGGCGAGACGTCGGGTGTGAGCGAACCTATTGCACTGCACTTGGCGAGAAATTTAGGCTGCTAAGTTTGGCAAGTAAAATGTCGAAGGCAACATTAAACTTTTTTGCTCAAGAGCGGATACTGACATTATGGGACGGCACCTCGGACGGCATGTGAACCGATCTTATCTTGGTAAACTACATAATTAGTACGTTACGAACTGCCAATAGACTGGCTATAGTAAGGGCGAGAAAGCTGGCCGTTGGACATCGAATGCTGGTCGTTAAAAATCTGCACATTTCGAGACACTTCGTGTCGACTGTTCTCTGTTTCAGACTACTGCTGCCCTCAGCGACCCCAAAGTTGTGACATTGTAATTACCTCGCCAAATGTTGTAATGTTGTCTGCGTGAGCGGATGATTTATTGATTAATAACGGTAAGTGCAAAATGGCTAAGCAGGAACGGATAGAGGAAAAATGTAAGGATGTAGAGGCGCATATCACTGGGGGGTAAGATAGATACTGCCTACAGGAAAATTAAAGAGACTTTTGGAGAAAAGAATGAACATCAAGAGCTGAGATGGAAACCCAGTTATAAGCAAAGAAGGGAAAGCAGAAAGGTGGAAGGAGTATATAGAGGGTCTATACAAGGGCGATGTTCTTGAGGACAATATTATAGATATGGTAGATAATGTAGATGAAGATGAAATGGGAGATATGATACTGCGTGAAGAGTTTGACAGAGCACTGAAAGATCTAAGCCGAAACAAGGCCCCGGGAGTAGACAACATTCCATTAGAACTACTAATAGCCTTGGGAGAGTCAGCCGTGACAAATCTCTATCATCTGGTGAGCAAGATGTATGAGACAGGCGAAATACCCTCAGACTTCAAGAAGAATATAATAATTCCAATCCCAAAGAAAGCAGGTGCTGACAGATGTGAAAATTACTATCAGTTTAATAAGTCACAGCTGCAAAATACTAACACGAATTCTTTACAGACGAATGGAAAAACTGGTAGAAGCCGACCTCGGGGAAGATCAGTTTGGATTCTGTAGAAATGTTGGAACACGTGAGGCAATACTGACCTTACGACTTATCTTAGAAAATAGATTAAGATAAGACAAACCTATGTTTCTAGCATTTGTAGACTTAGAGAAAGATTTTCACAATCTTGACTGGAATACTCTCTTTCAAATTCTGAAGGTGGCAGGGGTAAAATACAGGGAGTGAAAGGCTATTTACAGTTTGTACACAAACCAATTGGCAGTTATAAGAGTCGCGGGGCATGAAAGTGAAGCAGTCGTTGGGAAGGGAGTGAGACAGGGTTGTAGCCTATGCCCGATGTTATTCAATCCGTATATTGAGCAAGCAGTAAAGGAAACAAAAGAAAAATTCGGAGTAGGAATTAAAATCCATGGAGAATGAATAAAAACTTTGAGGTTCACCGATGACATTGTAATTCTGTCAGGTACAGCAAAGAACTTGGAAGAGCAGTTGAACGGAATGGACAGTGTCTTAAAAGGAGGATATAAGATGAACATCAACAAAAGCAAAATGAGGATAATGGAATGTAGTCGAATTAAATCGGATGACGCTGAGGGAATTAGATTAGGAAATGAGACGCTTAAAGTAGTAAATGAGTTTTGCTATTTGGGGAGCAAAATAACGTATGATGGTCGAAGTAGAGAGGATATAAAATGTAGACTGTCAATGGCAAGGAAAGCATTTCTGAAGAAGAGAAACTTGTTAACATCGAGTATAGATTTAAGTGTCAGGAAGTCGTTTCTGAAAGTATTTGTATGGAGTGTATTCATGTATGGAAGTGAAACAAGGACGATAAATAGTTTGGACAAGATGAGAACAGAAGCGTTCGAAATGTGGTGCTACAGAAGATTGCTGAAGATTAGATGGGTAGGTCACATAACTAATGAGGAGGTATTGAATAGGATTGGGGAGACGTTTGTGGGATTACCAATTTAGTTTTTGAGGACAGCGTGGAGGGTAAAAATCGTAGAGGGACACCAAGAGATGAATACACTAAACAGATTCAGAAGGATGTAGGCTGGAGTAGGTACTGGGAGATGAAGAAGATTGCACAGGATAGAGTAGCATGGAGAGCTGCATCAAACCAGTCTTTGGACTGAAGACCACAACAACAACAACAACAACAACAATTTTCTTATATTTAAATGCATTATGACACATGATCGCAACTGTTTACCAAATGTTTTGAATGTTAATTTTGTTCTACTCAGTGCACTTTATTAGAACAGCCTTAATTATAATTTCATATTTCTTGCTAGAAATATGCACTGCATTTGGAGATGTTTGTCTCTGTAATGAACTCCCATGTCAAAATTTGTATCATGACAGATGATCGGACGAGTCAGTACTAGAAGACAAATTGCAAAACACTCCCTCTCTGACATTCTCAAACCCCACAGTTGCCGCGCTACTTACCCCTCTGCTTGTGAAGTAAGCGACCAACTTTACTTAGCTCACGGCGGAATTCACCAATCTCAGTTAAAATTACCCACATCTTAAGATATTGATGTGTCTGGAAGTATTTTCGTTTGTTACTGAGAAACAAATACGGATGAGAACCGTGAGCCTCACCAATACTTGGTTTGGCCGCATGCCGTCCGCGGGTCGGAGTGTGGCCTACATTGTACTTAGAAAATGAGTGTGGGAGGAAAGCAGAGAACATGTCTGCAGCAAGGTAACTGACCAACTTCAGGGGAACAACTGCCTGTAAATGTTTGTGACATGTTTGTGGCATTTCGGGGGAAGGTAACAGATAACACGTTCCGCAACAGGAGATCTGTCACATTCTCCCCTTGTACTGTTGCCCTTGTGTTCTTATAATCGTTTCTTCCTCCGTTCTTTTAGTAGTACCCACGTACACGTCTCCACAACTACATGGTCTCCTGTAAATCCTTTAGAAGGGGAGAAATTGACACATCAGCTGTCGCGGAACTTGTTCTGCAGCTAGGAGACCACCGGATTCGATTTGACAAGACTCCGCGGATGCTATGAAAGTCTGTACAGAAAGGCCATAGAGATTACTAGGGCCCGGAGTTTAATGACAAGTCGCATTTTTTCCTGAACTTTAGGGTTAATTTTACAACAATTTATGCACGAATCAGATATTATAGTGAAGAAAAATTTGTTTTCATTGCACATATAAAGTTATATTTACAGCGTTTTTTAGTAATAGGTCATATGTCAGCTTTTGCCAAAAAATGCATTGTCGTATCTTTTTTGTCGTATCTTTAAGAACACAAGAATAAAAACATTAACGTGTTACCCACATCACAATATTTCAGATGATATTGTCGCACATAAACATAAAAATTACCACAAAGCCTTACTCATCCGGACTATAGTAGATGAGCAACATAACACAGTAATCTGTTCAATGACGTGAGACATTGTTGCGTGGGCTCTGCGGAACGTTAAGCCAACAGAGGCGAGTTCCTACAAAATAAGCATTGCACACAGTGTGATGCTGTTCAGTTTGAATACAAACTCAATCTTGTTCAACTTGCTGGAAGTAAAGAGCCGCAACAGCATAAAGTATCGAGGTTTTGTTCGTGATTTTTGAGAGAAATTCTTCAGCACTGACGAGGAAATATTACTTTGTAGCCGGCCGGAGTGGCCGAGCGGTTCTAGGCGCTACAGTCTGGAACCGCGCAACCGCTACGACCGCAGGTTCGAATCCTGCCTCGGGCATGGATGTGTATGATGTACTTAGGTTAGTTTGGTTTAAGTAGTTCTAAGTTCTAGGGGACTGATGACCTCAGCAGGTAAGTCCCATAGTGCTCAGAGGCATTTGAACCATTACTTTGTAAACAATGTGAAGTAAAAGTTAGTGCAGAAAAGCGCTTTAATGGGCGACAACACTGTAATGGCGCCAAACAGTGTTTGTGCGAAGGGAAGTGCTGAAAATGACAGTGCCAAACTCCGTTATTTGAGCAGACGGCTCCTTCTTCAACATTGCAATTATTCTTCAAGAATTTGTCTGAGAGGATGATGTCTTGCAACATCCCATTGGAGAAGCTGAAGAATCTACGCTTCATACAGTTCGCGGAGAAGTACACAACACGTCCAGTTCCAGATGCATCTACACTGATAAAAAACTGTTTATTCATGTACTACGAGGAGATGCGAATTAGAGGTGCTGAACAAAATTTCTGAGTGTCCACAGATGAAACTGCTGATGTGGGTGGGAGTTATTTTGTTGTATGGTACTCTAAATGTTGATTGGCTTGGAGAAATGTTGCCGGTCGCTGTGGCCGAGTGGTTCTAGGCGCTTTAGTCTGGAACCGCGCGACCGCAACGGTCGCAGGTTCGAATCCTGCCTCGGGCATGGATGTGTGTGATTTCCTTAGGTTCGTTAGGTTTAAGTAGTTCTAAGTTCTAGGGGACTGATGACCTCAGCAGGTAAGTCCCATAGTGCTCAGAGGCATTTGAACCATTACTTTGTAAACAATGTGAAGTAAAAGTTAGCGCAGAAAAGCGCTTTAATGGGCAACAACACTGTAATGGCGCCAAACAGTGTTTGTGCGAAGGGAAGTGCTGAAAATGACAGTGCCAAACTCCGTTATTTGAGCAGACGGCTCCGTCTTCAACATTGCAATCATTCTTCAAGAACTTGTCTGAGAGGATGATATCTTGCAACATCCCATTGGAGAAGCTGAAGAATCTACGCTTCATACAGTTCGTGGAGAAGTACACAACACGTCCAGTTCCAGATGCATCTACACTGATATAAAACTGTTTATTCATGTACTACTAGGAGATGCGAATTAGAGGTGCTGAACAAAATTTCTGAGTGTCCATAGGTGAAACTGCTGATGTGGGTGGGCGTTATTTTGTTGTATGGTGCTCTAAATGTTGATTGGCTTGGAGAAATGTTGCCGGTCGCAGTGGCCGAGTGGTTCTAGGCGCTTTAGTCTGGAGCCGCGCGACCGCAACGGTCGCAGGTTCGAATCCTGCCTCGGGCATGGATGTGTGTGATTTCCTTAGGTTCGTTAGGTTTAAGTAGTTCTAAGTTCTAGGGGCCTGATGACCTCAGATGTTAAGTCCCATAGTCCTCAGAGCGATTTGAACCATTTTTGGAGATATGATCCTCCTAACGTGTAAAGCTTCCCAGAAAGTACATAACTGGACAATTGCCATTTTGTTGGACAACTCTATGAAGCTACTGCGGCTGGGTGATGTGAACAGAGATTACATTTTGCTGTTAGTAACAGATGGTGCTTCTTACATGGCTAAAGGAGCTAAGGGGCTTCAGATTCTTTACGCCAGTATGGTGTACGTTCTTGCCTTGCACATTCGTTACACAGAGTTGCAGAAGAGGTGTGAACAAATTACCCTGATGTGGGAAATTAATTTCCTGTGCCAAGAAAAAGTACGTGAAAGCTCCGCTGCGGGTGCTGAAATTCAAGGAGCAAACACCTCCACTGCCCTTCCCCCCTCAGCCTGTTCTTATACGATATGGTTCTTAGCTTAATGCTGGCTGAGTATTGCTGCACCAGCTACACGAAAATAAAGACAGTCTGTGAAAGAGGTCTTTACAGATACCTTGTCTGCAAGCTTGGCATACGTTAACGCCACTTTTCAGTGGTGTCAAAACCCATCACACGACTGGAAGCTGCTGGTACTCAACTGTGTGACGCCCTGGATATTGTGCTACGTCTTCTAAACAACGCACTTCCATCCTATAATTAAAAATATTGTTAGTGAACTGACAAAAAAAGATTTACTAACATTTCTGTCTAAGGGAAATAGATTTACTTCGTGGGACAGTGGTTGCAGATCAGTTTTGTCTACAATTTTCGTTGTGAAAGTCAGTAGCAAAAAATTTATACTCATCTTAATTCTCTTGCAGTTGTCGTAGTTGTTATTGCTCCTTGTCCTGAAATAAAACGATGTATGATGTCGGTCCAATAGGCCAAGTTTTGTCTCGAATAAGGACAATACTCAAAACCGTTCTTGGCATTAATGTCCTGGGGTAATCCTTTCATTAAACAATATGGTCAATAATGTTGTACTGTTGAGTTCTCAAAATAATGTAAATAGGTATACTTCGAAAATTATTCAATAAAATACTTTTTAAAGCTACAACACGCAATGTGTGGTTTTCATTAGCAATAAAAAGGGCGGAAATGATATTTATGTTGATCTCTATTCCAGTTTCTGTACAGGTTCCGGAACTCTTAGAAGTGAGGTAATGCAAGACTTTTTTTGATGTGTGTGTATTGTACTATCCACAAAGCTTAGCTTATTCTGTCATTTTAGTTTAACTCAAAGTGTTATGTTAACTCTGTACAGTTAAAACAGTCACTGATCAATGTTACCTAAAGTCAAAATAAATAAATAAAAAACTGGTCTATCAATACAATGTGTGAAATCTGCATTGTACATAACATGTAACATTCAGTAATACATGTAACTAGTTTCTGACGATGAAAAGGTATTAATTATTATTCTCTTATTGAAGTCATGGAAATAAGAGCAACCTAATGCAAGTGTTGGATTCAGTTTCACTGTGGTACGTTCGTATCTGAGAATTTAATGTTTCCTACAAATGGTGTCTTCTTCAAAGAATAATTTATTTTAGATTATTTGTACATAATCCAAGGTTTGCACTATTTTCAAGGAAGATCTAAATTGAATTAACCATTATAAAGTAAGCAGGAACTGATAAAAATCTTTCACACTATAACGGAATAATCTTCATCCACCACGTATGCTGGTGACAGTAACTAGCCAAGCTTAAACAACGAGTGCACATGTTTTAAAACAGTGACACAGACACACACACACAGACACACACACACACACACACACACACACACACACACACACACACACACATTGCTGCAAAAATGTGTTTTGAGTTCCGCACCAAAAGGAACGCATTAACAGATTGTACTAGTTACGTCTACCCCGGACAATGGAATCGTAGAATTAACGACTTCATAATGCATAGAAATAGGTGTGAATGTTACTAAACCGTCAGTTTAATAAGTCGTGGTTGCAGAATATTTAGATGAATTAATTCGAGGAGAATGGAAACAGTGGTAGAAGCCGATCTAAGAGGTCACTTTGGGTTTCGGAGAAATGTAATACATTAACATGCACACCCACAGTCAACAAATGACTATCACAGTGCATGATAGAGGGTATTTCTCGTTGTACCATTTATTAGGGCTAATTTTCATTCCGTTAATGTATGGAGGGCGGGAAGAATAACTGTTCAAACGTCTCTGTGCACGCCGTAATTAGACTAATCCTATTGTTGCAGTTCCTACTGTAGCGATACACAGGGGGATTGTAGAACATTTGAAGATTCATCACTTAAGTTGCTTCTTAAAACTTCGTAAGTAAGCTTTCTCGGAATAATTTAAATCTATCGTCAAGCGTCTGTCAGTTTAGTTTCACAACACCTCCGTCACATTCTCCCATGGGCCAAACAATCCAGTGACCATTCGTCCTAACATTCGTTGTATACGTTCAGTACCTCCTATTAGTCCTATTCGGTACAGGTCCCACACGCCTGAATATTCTAGAATGTGTCTTTCGCTCGGGTGTTTTGTAAGCAATGCTTTGTAGACTGATTACGTTTCCCTTGTGTCCTACGGATGGAGTGAACTCTACCACCTTATTTACCTATGATGGAGACCAAGTAATTACTCTATTTCGTACCCCACAAATTGTTACACCCAACTTTATGTGAGAGTAGATCGATTCCAGTTGTCATTCGCTCATTCTGTAGTCGCAGGATACTTTCATTTTGTGACGTGGCCATTTCTAGATTTCTGAACATTGAACGCAAGTTGCCAATACTCACCCCACTTTGAAACCGTTTCAAGATCGACTGAATATTTGTGCAGCCTTTGCCAGGCAGTACTTTATTATACAAAACTGCACGGTTTACGAAAAGTATGAGGTTACTATTACAAGGGGTTGCTCGAAAATAATGTCTCCGAAATTCTTATGTGACAACTCTTGAAGCATTTTAAATCAAGCAAATACTCTTAACATTCTACATCATAATTCTCCATGCCTACATGTTTATTTCTCAGCAAAGTCACCTCGGCGACGAACACATTTCTCCCAATGAGAGACTGGTCTGTTGATACCGTCGCTGTAGAATGTTTGACTTTGCTTATGGAGCCACAACCTCACCTCCGCTTTCCCCACTTCATCGCTATCAAAGTAAAGTCCTCGAAGGTGCTCTTTATGTTTTGGAAAAAGATGAAAATCGGATGGGGCAAAGTTGGGACGATCTAAGACAGTGAAGCCAAGGCGTCGGAATGCTGCAGATGTCGTAGCGCCCGTGTGTGCTCTGACATCGTCATGCTGAAGAGATTGTGCTCTGCATGTGGACTAACTCATCTACGGTTAGAAACTCGATTACAGTTGCTAATTACGTCAGCGAAGTGGAGTAATGTGGATGACATGTAACAACTCAACCGATATTGAGAACGGACAAAAAATTCAGAGGCATTTCTTTTCAGCACACTCTCGTAATATTGCCTGCAAGATCATTAATAAGCAGCGTGAACATCAAGGGTCTCCATACACTTCTTTGGGGCGCATCCGAAGTTACTTTTACGTATGCCGATGACTCAGTCTCGTCCTCCCTACCAAAGAAATTCTCAAGCCCGTTCCAAATTTCGCTTGTAGTGTATGAAAATACAAGCGCGAATCAATTGCAAACCGGAATTTTTGTTTCACGAATCTTTGCGTAAACGGAGAGGTTCGCGATCCCTGCTCTTCCTTGCTTTCGTTTCCTGTGAGCTCTCTCCACATCTAGAGAGCTGTCGTGCCGTTTGATAAGTCAGAACCGCAATGTCAGAACAATACGTACTGTCATCTGTTAGGAAACGAGTAACAGCAAGTTTCTCACAACATTGTACATAAAATCGTCAAGAATTCTGAAAAGGCTTGCGCCACAAATCTCTCTCCTGTGCCAATGTGCCAGCCTCTTCATCTCAGGGTTGCACTTGCAACCTACGTCCTCAGTTATTTGCTGGATGTGCTCTGATATCGGTCTTCCTCTACAGTTTTTGCCCGCTACGGCTCCCTCTAATACCATGGAAATTACTCCCCGACGTCTCAACAGATGTCCTAACATCCTGTCCCTTCTTCTCATCAGTGTTTTAAATATACTCCTTTCATCGCTTACTCTCCGGAGAACCTCCTCATTCCGTATCGTATTAGTCGACGTAATTTTCAACATTCTTCTGTAGCTGCGGTTCTTTTCCAGTTTTGCCACAGTGCATGTTTCACTATCATAGAATGCTGTTCTCCGATGGTACATTCTCAGAAATTTCTTCCTCAAATTAAGGCCTATCTTTGATACTAGTAGACTTCTCTTGGCCAGGAATGCCCTTTTTGCCAGTGGTAGTCTGCTTTTTATGTCCTCCTTGCTCCGTCCGTCATGGGTTATTTTGCTGCCTAGGTAGGAAACTTCCTTAACTTCATCTACTTCGTGATCATCAATACTGATGTTTGGTTTCTCGGCGTTCTCATTTCTGCTACTTCTGATTACTTCGTCTTTCTTCGATTTAATCTCAGTCCCATATTCTATACCCATTACATAGTTAATTCCATTCAACACATCCTGTAAACCTTCTCCACTTTCACTGGTGATAACAATGTCAACTGCGAATCTTATCATTGATCTCCTTTCACCTGCAATTTTAATTCCATCCTTGAACCTTTCTTTTATTACCGTCAACGCTTCTTCAGTGTATAGATTGAACAGTAGGGGCGAAAGACTACATCCCTCTCTTACACCCTTTTTAATCCGAGAACTCCGTTCTTGGTCTTCCAGTCTTATTATTCCCTCTTGGCTCTTGTGCATTTTGCACATTACCAGTTTCTTCCTATAGCTTACTCCTATTTTTCTCAGAATTTCGAACATCTCACATCATTTCACATTGTCGAACGCTTTTTGCAGTTCGACAAATCCTATGAACAAATCTTCATTTTTCCTTAGTCATGCTTCCATTGTCAACCACAGCGTCAGAACTGCCTCTCTGGTGCGTTTACCTCCCTACAACTTGGAATTATTGCCCTGTGATTTTTAATTTCTTTGGTCCACTAAAGGAAGCGGTCGGAGTACACACATTTGACGACGAAGACGCTGTCGAACTGTTCGTGAGCAGCTGGCTGCTGTAACAGTCACATTCATTTTACGAAAACGGGATCAAGGAACTACCTATTCGCTGTGGAAAATGTTTTTGCTGTCCAGGAGGCTGTAGAGAAAAATAATTCGTGGGTATGATTTTTTCTGAACCTTAAACAAACTTACAAAAAAAAACGGGATTGTATTTGATTCAGCAGTGTACACTACTGGCCATTAAAATTGCTACACCACGAAGATGACGTGCTACAGACGCGAAATTTAACCGACGGGAAGAAGATGCTGTGATACGCAAATGATTAGCTTCTCAGAGCATTCACACAAGGTTGGCGTCGGTGGCGACACCTACAACGTGCTGAGATCACGAAAGTTTCCAGCCGATTTCTCATACACAAACAGCAGTTGACCGGCGTTTCCTGGTGAAACGTCGTTGTGATGCCTCGTGTTACGACGAGAAATGCGTACCATCACGTTTCCGACTTTGATAAAGGTCGGATTGTAGCCTATCGCGATTGCGGTAAATCGTATCGCGACATTGCTGCTCGCATTGGTCGAGATCCAATGACTGTTAGCAGAATACGGAATCGGAGGGTTCAGGAGGGTAATACGGAACGGCATGCTGGATCCCAACGGCCTCGTATCACTAGCAGTCGAGATGACAGGCATCTTATCCGAATGGCTGTAACGGATCGTGCAGCCACGTCTCGATCCCTGAGTCAACAGATGGGGACGTTTGCAAGACAACAACCATCTGCACGAACAGTTCGACGACGTTTGCAGCAGCTTGGACTATCAGCGCGTAGTCCGTGGCTGCGGTTACAAATAAATGGTTCAAATGGCTCTGAGCACTATGGGACTCAACTGCTGAGGTCAAAAGTCCCCTAGAACCTAGAACTACTTAAACCTAACTAACCTAAGGACAACACTCACATCCATGCCTGAGGCAGGATTCGAACCTGCGACCGTAGCGGTCGCGCGGTTCCAGACTTTAGCGCCAGAACCGCTCGGCCACCAGCGGCCGGCGCTGCGGTTACCCTTGACGCTGCATCACAGACGGGAGCGCCTGCGATGGTGTACTCAACGACGAACCTAGGTGCACGAATGGCAAAACGTCATTTTTTCGGATGAATCCGTGTCTGGCGATATCGCGGTGAAAAAAAAAAATGGCTCTGAGCACTATGAGACTTAACATCTGAGATCATCACTCCTCTAGAACTTAGAACTACTTAAATCTAACTAACCTAAGGACATCACACACATCCATGCCCGAGGCAGGATTCGAACCTGCGACCGTAGTGGTCGTGCGGTTCCAGACTGAAGCGCCTAGAACCGCTCGTCCACAATGGCCGGCCTATCGTGGTGAACGCACATTGGAAGCGTGTATTCGTCATCGCCATACTGGCGTATCACCCGGCGTGATGGTATGGGGTTCCATTGGTTACACGTCTCGGTCACCTCTTGTTCGCATTGACGGTACTTTGAACAGTGGACGTTACATTTCAGATGTGTTACGACGCGTGGTTCTACCCTTCATTCGGTCCCTGCGAATCGCCATAATGCACGTGCGCATGTTGCAGATCCTGTACTGGCCTTTCTGGATACAGAAAATGTTCGACTGCTGCCCTGGCCAGCACATTCTCCAGATCTCTCACCAATTGAAACCGTCTGGTCAATGGTGACCGAGCAACTGGTTTGTCGCAATACGCCAGTCACTGCTCTCGGTGAACTGTGGTATCGCGTTGAAGCTGCGTGGGCAGTTGTACCTGTACACGCCATCCAAGCTCTGTTTGACTCAATGCCCAGGCGTATCAAGGCCGTTATTACGGCCAGAGGTGGTTGTTCTGGGTACTGATTTCGCAGGATCTGTGCACCCAAATTGCCTGAAAATGTAATCACATGTCATTTCTAGTATAATATATTTGTCCAATGAATACCCGTTTATCACCTGCTTTTCTTCTTGGTGTAGCAATTTTAATGACGAGTAGTGAATATTCTCACGATGTTATGGTTTCGAGTATTACTGCTGCCCATAACTGAGTGAGGGTCGCCGATAGATTGGTAGGTACACAAGGGCAGCAGGAGGTGGCGCCGTTTCCCCAGAAGCTCTGGCAGCGCAGCACAGCACAGCAGGGCCCCCAGGCCGGGCTGAGATTCCAGGCGACGCGGCGCGCGCTCGGAGCCATCCCCTTGAAGAAGAGAATTCTCTCTGCGGGAGGCGGCTGGGGTGAGCCGAGGGCCGAGGGCCGCCGGGTCGCTCCTTGGCTCGCCGCGCCGCCGTCGATAACCTCTGCACAGCCGCCGGAGCTCTCGAGGCTCCCCGACACAGGCCGGGGCCGCCCCATCTGCAAATAACAGCGCGCAACAGCTCTCTGCCCGCCAGTGTTCCCTGGCTCGTCACGCAACATCAGCTGTCATTTCACACTGTTTTACTAAGGTGAGGTTAACGCGGCAGAAGTGTTTGGATGTGTGGTATACTCCTTATGACGATTTTCTATAGCTAACTGCTCCACTATTAATATCAGAATTTAAAATGGCTTTGGAAGACGTAGGCAACGGTCTTGCTGCAGTGGATACACCCCGTACTGAAGTTAAGCGCTGTCGGGCTTGGCCGGCACTTGGATGGGTGACCATCCGGGCCGCCAAGAGTTGTTGCCATTTTTCGGGGTGCACTCAGCCTCGTGATGCCAACTGAGGAGCTACTCGACCGAATAGTAGCGGCTCCGGTCAAAGAAAACCATCGTAACGACCGGGAGAGCGGTGTGCTGACCGCATGCCCCTCCTACTTGCATCCTCAGCTGAGTATGACACGGCGGTCGGATGGTCCCAATGGACCACATGTGGCCTTACGACGGAGTGCTTTGGAAGATTTAAGATCTAATAAGGCAGACTGGATAGATAACATTGCATCAGAATTTCTAAAGTCATTGGGGAAAGTGGCAACAAAACGACTATTCACGTTGATGGACAGAATGCATGAGTCTGGCGATATATCACCTGACTTTTTGAAACCTTAATCCGCATAGTTCCGAAGATTGCAAGAGCCGACAAGTGCGACACTTATCGCACTATCAGCTTAACAGCTCATGCATCCAAGATGCTTACAAGAACAGTATATGGAAGAACGGAAAACGAAACTGAGGCTGTGTCAGATGAAGATCAGTTTGGCTTTAGGGAAGGTAAAGGCATCAGAGAGGCAATTATGTCGTTGCGGTTGATAATAGAGGCAGGACTAAAGGGAAATCAAGACACGTTCATGGCATTTCTCGAACTGGAAAAAGCGTTCGACGACATAAAATGGTGCAAGATATTCAAAACTCTGAAAAGATAGGTTGAGCTAAAGGGAAGAGCGGTTAGTATACAATATGTAGAAGAGCCAAGAGGGAACGATATGAGTGGAAGACCAAAAAACGAAGTGCTCGGATTAAAAAGGGTGTAAGACGGGGATGTAATCCTTCGCCCTACTGTTCAGTCAAAAACACGACGAAGCGATGATCGAAATAAAACAGAGGTTCAAGAGCGGAATTAAAACTCAAGGTGAGAGGATCTCAGTGATAAGATTCGCAGATGACATTGCTATCCTCAGTGAAAGTTAAGAACAATTACATCATCTGCTGAATGGAATGAACAGTCTAATGAGTATAGAATACGGATCGAGAGAAAATCGAAGAAAGACGAAAAGTTATGAGAAGTAGCAAAAATGAGAACAGCGAGAAACTAAACATCAGAACTGGCGATCACGAAGTAGATGAAGGAATTCCGCTACCTAGGTAGCAAAATAACCCATGACGAATGGAGCAAGGAGGACGCAAAAAGCAGACTATCGCTGGCAAAAAAGGGCATCGGTGACCAAGACAAGTCTAATAGTATCAAATATAGGCCTTAATTTGAGGAACAAATTTCTGAGAATGTACATTTGGAACACAGCACTGTGTGGTAGTGAATCGGAGATTTTCTCCTCTCAGGGACTGATTGTTGTGTTGTCCAAATCATCCTCATTTCATCCCTATCGACGCGCAAGTCGCCGAAGTGGCGTCAGATCGAAAGACTAGCACCGGGCGAACGGTCTATCCGACGGGAGGCCCTAGTCACACGACATTTAATTTGTCCGCCCCCGGTAGCTGAAAACAAAACAAAAAAAAATGTGGTCAGCGCGGTGAGCTTAGAGGGTAAAAACCCCACGACAGAGAGTGGGCCGGCCGCTGTGGCCGAGTGGATCTAGGCGCTTCAGTCCGGAACCGCGCTGCTGCTACGGTCGCAGATTCGAATCCTGCCTCGGGCATGGATGTGTGTGATGTCCTTAGGTTAGTTACGTTTAAGTAGTTCTAAGTAGGGGACTGATGGCCTCAGACGTTAAGTCCCATAGTGCTTAGAGCCATTTGAACAGAGAGTGGAATACATTCAGCAAATAATTGAGGACGTAGGATGTAAGTGCCACTTTGAGATGATGAGGTTGGCACAGGAGAGGAAATTGTGGTGGGCCACATCAAACCAGTCAGAAGAGTGATGACTAGAAAAAAAATGACTGCTAGATGACATGTCACACCGCTTTGAAGTTCCAGGCAGCTGCTACGAGGTGTCAGTAGAGTGCTACAAGTGCGTTTTTGGAACTTGAATTGAGAAAAGGACTTCATGAGATGCTGAAGTAACAAGTCTGAGCAAGTTGGGGGTTTGTGAAACCCCAACAAACCACTCTCATTCCAAGAGAAGAAAAAGTCAAGATACCTGTTTCATTGCATTTTTGTGCATATTTTGGATAAGATATGATATTTGATCGTACAGTTAGTAGCATATATTGTTGTATATTATTTGTTATGGGCCATAGGGGGACGGAGTGCGAGCATTGGCGTATCACATACATATGAGGGGCCAGTTGATTCCAGTGACGAAGATGAAGAGGATGCTGTTATTCTCAGTGATCATGACACACCAGCAGAGCAGGAATTATATTGAAACGATGAATATAAGGGCAGTTCAAATGGTTCAAATGGCTCTGAACACTATGGGACTCAACTGCTGAGGTCATTAGTCCCCTAGAACTTAGAACTAGTTAAACCTAACTAACCTAAGGACATCACAAACATCCATGCCCAAGACAGGATTCGAACCTGGGACCGTAGCGGTCTTGCGGTTCCAGACTGCAGCGCCTTTAACCGCACGGCCACTTCGGCCGGCTATAAGGGCAGTGGTAGTTATTACCAGCGAAAAGGAGGAACAACTAAATGGAGAAAAGACTTTTCAGGATGTAATGTCAGAACAAGGTCGCTTCATCTTTCACGTATCATAAGATCTGATTAGATATATTTTTCATTCCAATTTATCAGTACTGAGGAGATCCTCTGGATGTGGAACATGTCAGAAAACAAGAATACACAATAAATATTTAAAGGATAAGAACAGATATGCTAATATACCTTCTGTACATCCCATATGAAATGGCTCTTGTGGATATGGAATCGGTAAAAAAGGAAAAAAAAAGTCTAGAGAAAATTTACATTTATAATGATACAAAACTTTCCACCAAATATTAAATGATCATTGCAGTTATGAGCGTATGACAATTTTTAGACAATTGTAGCCACGATCATCAGATATAATTAAAATGAAATAAAAATCTTTTACAGCACTTATTTACGTTGATTGTATTTCTACACATAGTTTGCACAGAAGTCAGATTGTATGCAATGTTGAAGAGAAATTAGAACTTATGACATAATTTTAGTGACTGGTATGTGACTAATTATTAATAAATAATATTCTGTTTCATTATTGTCACTCTACCTTAATAATATATAATAATACGGACCCATAGTAATAACTTAAAGTTGGTTAAATCACTAATTTCAATATTAAAATATTCAGAATCTGTAAGAAACTAGATAGTGTGTACTACATCTCATACACCATTTGCATTAGAATACAAGACCATACCACTGCGAGGTTAAGGGGGGACATTCATGAAAAGCATGCACTACTTAAAAGATGCACCAAATCCACAATTTTGAAGATACAATAATGATTTTTTGTACCGCGCTTGACATTAATTTAACAGAGTTTGCTATTGCGTCCCATGTATTGTATATATGTCATTTTTAACGGACTTAAATAATTTCATTTTCAAAAAATAATAATGTACCTTTTTCCACAAACAATTTTTTCTTTGTTTAATCTCTTTGCATATAGTAAGCTTCTCTCAAGGGATGTTTTAAATGTATCGAATAGGAAAATTTTAATATTTTTAAATTATAAGTCTGTAAGTATAACTTAAAGTTCATGCAATATTCCAGGCAATTTTCCCTATACCTCAGCTTACACTTAGACTTGAGACAACATTTATTGGGTTTATGGAAATAAGTGAACAAAAATTCTTAATTTTATCCTTCATAGATTCTGAGAATAATGTAAATAAACTTTAAAAAACATAATCTTCGAGAAGCGCATTTTAAAGTTCAGCCTGACGTTTTTTCTTATGCCACCTCTTCAGAAGGCCCCGTACTGGGGGTCCTCTTTTCTCTCAAGGGTTCTCTTCTGGTTTCTTGTTTTATGCCTTATTTTCTTTACCAGGTCTTCAACTGATTTTCAGCTGCAGAGAAGCGCTGTAAATCTAATTTCTCAAGACGTCTTGAGTGAAATTGCTAGCCGATTCTCTCTAATACCTTCATCTCCCCTACGTTTCGTCATACGTCATAAGCTGCAATTCTGTAACTGTACCAGCTGAAAATGTGGGTTTGGGGCACCGTTTCCATATGAATGAATTTAGTGACTCATAAGGATTCTGGATTTTTTTTATTAACACACAGTTTTAGAAGTCCAGGATCGGTCAGAAACCTCTTGGTGGGTTTGACAACATCCAGGATACAATTTGTAAGTCTCTCCTTGTGATTGTAGGGGCTGTTATCCCTCTGAGCCTGTAGATATTGAAATGCTGCTTCAAAATATGGGCGTTACAGGAAGATCAAGTTACACATTTAATTATTTTTCAGGCACTTCGGATGCGATTTCATCACTGAAATCTCGGGAACTTATTTTCCATGTGTTCTACTGATAAATAAAAAACGAATTGAAAATTAACATTTTCGGTCAATTTTATTAATGTCCCCACTTAACAAACTATCATCATCGGTAGCTTTTTTGAGTTTCTTACACTACATTGCCTGCACCTGGGGCATATCCTTTAACACTATTACATCTATTTTGGGCTGATATTCAGTGTGGTAGTGAAACATGAACTGTGGGAGAACAGGAACAGAAGAGAATCGAAGCTTTTGAGATGTGGTGCTCCAGAAGAATGTTGACAAATAGGTGGAGTGATAAGGCAAATGGTGAGAACGTTCTCCGCGGAATCGACTGACAAGAAGAAGGGACAGGTTGATAGGATGACTGTTAAGACGTCAGGGAATAACTTTCATGGTACTGAAGGGAGACGTGAAGGGCAAAAGCTGTATAGGAAGACGGAGACTGGAATACTGTATACCCAGCAAAAAAAGTAAAAGCAAAAGCGATTACCCTCACTTAAAAATGCGTCGATGTATCGTAGCGTGGTACCAACTTTCCAATACCCTCTCCACTTCACTACGCAGGTCTGCTGCTCGTTGTCTGTGCCAAAATGCTGTCCTCATAGCCAGCGATTCGTGTGATTGAAGAGATGAAAATCGAAGGGACCAAATCTGAGCTGCAAGCTGCAAGGAGCGTCTTCGTTGCACCTGCAGTATGCGGCCGAGAATTGTCATGAAGAAGCAAATGCATGACAGTTACATTACGTCGGCTGTGAAAACAGCTCCTCAGCAGGACTTCACGCTTGGCGGGAAACACTATTTTCTAGGCATCTTCAGGTGCTCACCGTGCATTCAGAAATGAAAAGCCTGACATGCGATAGACGGACATTCTAAGACATTGCACAACACATCTGCACAGAGCTTCACTGGATTTTCATTGTGGTTTTAATTTCGTCATCAATCGGAAGCAGAAAAAAGGTAGCTTTATAATGTCAAACAAAACAAATCTTTTTTCCGCTAGAGTTATACAATTTGTTCTATTGTAATGGCACATTCTGAGCCAATGCATCCTTAAATTCAGTAGTAACTACGCACATACCCATTGTGTTCAATAGAACACTGTAGAGCATGATCTCAAAACTTGAATCAGGTGGTGTTAAAAAAACCATTCATCCGTCTCGGGTACAATACATCTTCTATATAACTGAAGATAGAAATTTGGAGTGAACTTTAGCATAGGCATACGACAACATTTTTAATTCTCTATAGAATCATACGATTTTACAAGATTATATTTTTTACATGCGCCACTACCTTGAGGCTCTTTTGACAGTTACGTTTAGGATCAAAGTTTTCATATACTTTTCAGAGAAGATGAAAGTGCCCTCCACTGAAAGCAGGACGAGCATTTAGATAATAGACAAACTCATCCCATATTTTTGCGAGCGTGTCTGAAGTTATTGCAATTAACTGCTGTTCCTATGCATATTTGCAGTTTACTCAGAGTCGTTTAGATGGGCAGGCGCACACTTGGAGTCTTTAACAAACAACAAAAACGAGTGTCATTCCACGATATGAGGCTTCTTTAAAGGCCAGTGGTGCAATGCGAGTTGCTTACGCCAGTTAAGAGCTGAACAATCGTTGAAGCAACTCACTGTTAAGAAACGCTCTTACATGCAGGCGCCACTGCGGTGTTGCTCCGTCCGGTTTAAAATGAAATTTTCGGCATATTCTGTCAAGTGTGGAAAAAATCCAGATCTCCTGCATGTGTTTTCTTCCTTATTCTCGTATCAGGTGGAAAAAAAAACATACAACATCTCTACCAATAAGAATTCACTGAAGTGACGACAGCCCGAGTTTTAGACGCTCTCAGAGCTTACAATAAAACAGACCCGCTTGCATGTTGCTGCCAGCTGGTCCACGTCAGTGATGTTGCGACCTGTAAACGCAGCTGCCTTACCTCAACTGTCAAGTTTTGACATTGCGCTCCCACTGCTGATGCATGTTCAGCCTTTGGACGAGATTCTGTGCCTGGGAAGAGGTTGGACGGCCAGAAAATAAGTACCCAACGGAGTTGGTAAAATAGACTACGTTACTGAGGCCGTGTGTCCTCCAGTTAAATTGACGTACATCAGTAAAAATTTCAAATTAAACGTACACGTGCACCGCACCAGAATTCAAGTAGCCATCACAGAAGGCACTAATTGAAATTAATCGTCTCCATATCGTAACTCTTAACGAACTAGGGACCACAGTGGGATATCAATAAAACATGTTACTATGTCTCAAAAATGAGATCGACAGGGAGTGCAAAATGGCTAAGCACGGATGGCTAGAGGACAAATGTAATCTCACTAGGGGTAAGATAGATTCTGCCTACAGGAAAATTAAAGAGACTTTTGGAGAAAAGAGAACCACTTGTATGAATATCAAGAGCTCAGATGGAAACCCAGTTCTCAGCAAAGAAGAGAAAACAGAAAGGTGGAAGGAGTATATAGAGGTTCTGTACAAGGGTGATGTACTTGAGGACAATATTATGGAAGTGGAAGAGGATGTAGATGAAGATGAAATGGGAGATATGATACTGCGTGAAGAGTTTGACAGAGCACTGAAAGACCTAAGCCGAAACAAGGCCCCGGGAGTGGACAACATTCCATTAGAACTACTGATAGCCTTGGGAGAGCCAACCCTGACAAAACTCTACCATCTGGTGAACAAGGTGTATGAGACAGGCGAAATACCCTCAGACTTCAAGAAGAATATAATAATTCCAATCCCAAAGAAAGCAGGTGTTGACAGATGTGAAAATTACCGAACTAACAGTTTAATAAGCCACGGCTGCAAAATACTAACACGAATTCCTTACAGACGAATGGAAAAACTGGTAGAAGCCGACCTCGGGGAGGGTCAGTTTGGATCCCGTAGAAATGTTGGAACGCCTGAGGCAATACTGACCCTACGACTTACCTTAGAAAATAGATTAAGGAAAGGCAAACCTAAGTTTCCAGCATTTTTAGACTTAGAGAAAGCTTTTGACAATGTTGACTGGAATACTCTCTTTCAAATTCTGAAGGTGGCAGGGGTAAAATACAGGGATTGAAAGGTTATTTACTGTTTGTACAGAAACCAGATGGCAGTTATAAGAGTCGAGGGGCATGAAAGAGAAGCAGTGGTTGGGAAGGGAGTGAGACAGGTTTGTAGTCTCTCCCCGATGTTACTCAATCTGTATATTGAGGAAGCAGTAAAGGAAACAAAAGAAAAATTCGGAGTAGAAATGAAAATCAATGGAGAAGATATAAAAACTTTGGGGTTCGCCGTTGACATTGTAATTATGTCAGTGACAGCAAAGGACCTGGAAGAGCAGCTGAACGGAATGGACAGTGTGTTGAAAGGAGGATATATGATGAACATCAACAAAAGCAAAACTAATATAATGGAATGTAATCGAATTAAATCGGGTGATGCTGAGGGAATTAGATTAGGAAATCAGACGCTTAAAGTAGTAAATGAGTTTTACTATTTGGGGAGAAAAATAACTGATGATGGTCGAAGTAGAGGGGATATAAAATGTAGGCTGGCAATGCAAGGAAAGCGTTTCTGAAGAAGAGAAACTTGTTGACATTGAGTATAGATGTAAGTGCCAGGAAGTCGTTTCTGAAAGTATTTGTATGGAGTGTAGCCATGTATGGAAGTGAACACATGGATGATAAATAGTTTGGACAAGAAGAGAATAGAAGCTTTCGAAATGTGGTGTTACAGAAGAATGCTGGAGATTAGATGGGTAGATCACATAACTAATGTGGAGGTACTGAATAGAGTTAGGGAGAAGAGAAATTTGTGGCACACCTTGACTAGAAGAAGGGATCGGTTGGTGGGACATGTTCTGTGGCAACAAGGGATCACCAATTTAGTATTGGAGGGCAGCGTGGAGGGTAAAAATCGTAGAGAGAGACCAAGAGATGAATACATTAAGCAGATTCAGAAGGATGTAGGTTGCAGTAGGTACTGGGAGATGAAGAAGCTTGCACAGGATAGAGTAGCATGGAGAGCTGCATCAAACCAGTCTCTGGGCTGAAGACCACAACAACAGCAACTTGTGGGGCTTTATACATGTAACGCCAAGGATAGTTCCGGTTCTGCTTCACGCCGTGCCACACAAGATTCTCCACGAGGATTTTGTTTCTACACTCAATCGCGACAAGAAGGCCATTTTCAGTTATCCACCACAACAATGTGCATACACACAGTAAGGTAACGAGAATACCCCTCCTTACCAGTACCAGATAGAGATATGTCGAAGTAACATGACACAAACTTTGTTAATTTAATCTAACCACAATTAAACCTGTAATTATCGTCACAGTTCAAAATATAACTTTTCAACACAAATAAAACTTTTCATGGTTATACTTTGCAAACATCAGATGAACTAATGATTAAGCTCATTGGCCGCTGAGGTGGAGCTGATGACAGCTACATGGTCTGTACTCAACGATCACTCGCACACGCAGCACACACGAATAACGTTTACAAAACGTGGCCCAGCTTTTGTAAACATTATTCGTGTGTGCTGCGTGTGTAATTAAGATGATGAGGTTGAAAGTGACGCCCATTTACTGGAATAGCACTCACATAGTGTATATTGAAAAGTGTATTAAGCTTGCGTTCGAAAACATGAACGCACGAATATTTCGTCAGGCAGAACTACACAGCTCGTAAGTACACTAACCTGCAAGTTTACTAATATTTATAAAAACCATCTCATGAGCAATTAGATTTTGTAAAAGAAGTAAATCTTTCGTAAAAATACCATTACCAATATGACAACAAAAATATTTCTTTTCTTTCCCAGTGCAGCAAACGAATAACATAAACAAAACTAGGTCCAACTAAGAATGCTTGTAATCTGCCATCTGAAGATGGATTTGTAAAGAAAAATCCGAAACCGGTCATGATCTGAAGATAATAAACCTTTTTAAACCATACATGTGGCTGGTAGCTGTTTTTTATATAAATTATAAACCTTAAGTACAACAGCCACGTTTCTTAACATGTCGACTTTCGACAAAATAGCGTCAAGTTATTACATTATATTGGGTTCGGAAATGAGTGGCCGGCCGAAGTGGCCGAGCGGTTCTAGGCGCTACACTCTGAAACTACGCGACCGCTACGGTCGCAGGTTCGAATCCTGCCTCGGGCATGGATGTGTGTGATGTCTTTAGGTTAGTTAGGTTTACGTAGTTCTAAGTTCTAGGGGACTGATGACCTTAGAAGTTAAGTCCCATAGTGCTTAGAGCCATTTTTTGAAATGAGTGTTGACAGGGTAACACTACTCACTGCCAGTCTCACAGTGTATGCAGAACGTAAAAGCCGGTTGTTTACGTATAACAAAAGCACGATAATCTCTTATGGCAAAACAGTGATAGGTGTCATGTATAATTTTGGTGCCTGTATCGATTGTGATCGAGCAGTGATGTTGTAAAGCTGTATCACAGAATTTAAGTTAGTATCTCTGATGTGCGCAAGGGTGCAGTGGAGCAGACTATGTTAAGCTTTAGTAGAGTGAGGAGGCTAACAATGTTAAGCTGTGTTAGAGTGAGGAAGCAATGGCATTATTATGTTTCAAATTTAATGTTTCAATTTATTCAATCAACATGATTATATCAAGATTGTAACGGAAATTGATATGTGAAGGAGGAACTCTAATGGAACGTCGAAGGTAAATATTATAATGATGTTACTTTTTTTCACTATTACTGCATCATCGGATTGACTTGGTTATTGTACTGACAGATGCTAGATTTGAGAGGTAGGAAAGTTATTGTTTGGATGTTAAGAAGTTCATTAAATTTAAAATCTGTCGTGAGCACTTTTTTACATTATACAAAAAACATAGTGTTGTCATTTATGCACGTATTTCATTTTTTTACCAACCTTTCTCTTAAAATTTTTAATGGATCATGGAACCAAGTGTGTTCGTAAAACAGATTTGCAATTAACAGAGAACTCATTGCACCTCTCGAGTGTCTCTGTGTACATACAGTAATTTGCAGAGCAGTAATGCAATGCGTTATCCAGATTTGTGCAAAACTGAGGTAAGGACAAAATATTTTGATTTTTTTAAATTTATTCAATCAGGACCAACTTATGTTATTCACCAGTTACTCTAGGTTTCATGTCGCAGTTCATCATTCAGGCAGTTTATACTGTTCACAATTCTTGCAGTCACATTGATAACTTTTACTGTATGAAACACTTCCCTTTTTATTATGACAATTAATCATTATTACAGTGCAACTTTGCTTTCATATTACGACAGTACAAGTTTAATTGTGACAGTTCATTTATTATTACGGCTCAGAACTTACAACCAGAAACAGTACTTAAGTGGTATTTTTAATTATTTAAAAGAGAAATGTCTCTATACACTATTTTTTATTATTTTAAAGAGAGCTTCAACGGTACCAAATACTTCATAGTACACAGTTTTCATAGATATTTACTATGTTATTTTGTATTAACAGTAAAAAATAATATACCTCACTCTCCCATTTCTTCACTGTTTGTAACTGTATAACAATACTTTTGTAATAATCATCTTCTATGCAGCAACAACAACATGCAGTATTGCACCATCCCACTGTCATAAACTGTAAATCACCATTCACGATAATTTTACAATAAAATAAATTTGTTTGATACAATATTACTTGTTTTATTATTGCACAGGAGAAAGACGTTATAATAATAACCGTAAATCACTTATCCACACATGTTTGTTTTATTGCACTGTTGTTTTCGTTCAAGATAATGGGTTTTAAATTAAGGAGAAATATTTTAAAAACTTACTCATGCTCTTTCAACTTACTCCATAATTTTCTTCCATGTAGTGCCTTACGAAAATTTCGATTTTATAACGCCGATTCATTCTATGGATGGTTTCACTCGGGATATTATCGTTAAGATGGATGTCTATATTAGATAATACGTAACGTGTTTCCTTCATACGATCAGCTGTTGCTGATTTAGCGGAATTGGCAGCGCTGATTTAGTGGAGTTGGCAGCATGGTAAGCACTGCTAAGTTTAGTCTAAACCTACTCTAATAGAACCTACACCAGGAATTTTGCATTCAACAGAAGAACTTTGTACATCCATGTGTAAATAAAATTTTACTGAAGCAGCATTTGTGTGATATATTTGAAAATTCATAATACATCACGCATTCGGATATTCACTCGTAGAAGCAACGAAACAAATCAACCTCTACGATAATATGAAGGGCTTATTTCAATAGTGGTACAAGTCCATCACCTCCACTTTTCTGCCTATAATGCTTCTGAAATTAATGATCCAAACAAGCAGAAAGAAAGGTTCATCTCTAGCAAGAAGCCGTATGCTTGAATATTTCTGGTATCTCAACTGCAGATTTTTCAGCGCTCATTTAACTTTAGGAGTCTGTATCTCAAAATGAACAAAAATGGACTTGTACCACTATTGAAATAAGCCCTTCATATGTTACTGTGTAACCGTGTGAGCTGCGTCAGCGTGCCTACATTCCATTCCATTTTCGAAGGAGGGAATATTAAGAACGTTACTTTGGCGACCAGGTCATCAGAGATTGAAGACATGTTCTGATTGGATGGGGAAGGAAATCACCCGTGTCCTTTTCAGATGAACCATACCAGCACTTGCCTTAATAGAGCAAGGGCAATCCCAAAAGAAGACTAATCTTGATGGCTCGACGTGAATTTGAATCTCGTTCCTTGGGAATACAGCGCCGTAATCAGTGCGCCATCTCTCTCGATTCAAACGGATTGCATCAAAGGTCGGTGTAAATGTACGGACTTTCCTGGCTGAGAAAGTCTAAGGTTATATCTTTATGCTTAGTCTTCGTGAAAACATGTCCTTATGAATTCGTCATACAATGCAACTAATCGTATACGACACTTAATCAAGTGAATGTGCAGCTAACTGGTTATTATGGTGAATCTTTCTCCCACTTTGCGAAAATGATACCATAAATGACTCTTTGAGAATAGGGAGAATTCAGAGACAAGAGCGTCACTTTGCGACAGCTCAAATCCAGAGAATCCATGTAGAGATGACAGTCCTCGGAAACAGTGAACTTTTCCAGTAGTGGGAAGCTTACGCAAAGAATTTCATGAGGCAACATACAAATGTAACACGAAGAGAAACAGAAATTTTTGAGTAGATGGGACTGAAAAAAGCGTAACTATAGCGTGGATTTGAATGTAACTGTGCATCGTCTCTGAACATAACCATCGCCTGAAACAGGACGTTAAAGTCATTAAGAATTTATACTCAGTTACACACTCACGACTTGAATTGTCAATTTTATTGGAATGTCAGGTGCCGAATAATGAACTTTCCACATGAAGTTAAGTTCACTAACATAAGAACGTAATGGAGTTTTCCACCATTGTCACAAAAGCTCCCGAGACTCATGATTGCTACAAGTGAAATACTGCCAGGTTACGAGATTACAGAAATCTGAATTCAATATAATAAATATAGTTGAAGAAAGGAGACAAGTCTAAGAGTCAAAGAAAAAATGAGAGCATTCACAGATAATAATGCACCTCTGAGTGGAACTAAACCTGTATTGTTTGGTAATTCCTTGTCAGACTAAAAGGCCAAATAATTGGAAGCCCTGATTCTCTAACACTAAAGATGTACAAACAGCCGAGGGGAAGGTTCTCAGGACAGAGGAAAGCTTCCAGTACCCCCGTGCGAGAAGAGGAAGGAAGATAGGTTCGAAGTCCATTCGACGAAGAAGTCATCAGAGACGCTCCAGTAGGACAGAATTCGACAAGATATCCTTCACGGCCATTTCCAACAACTCGATGCCATGCTGAATAACTGTTGGCATAAGGGCCTAGGTGGATGGACGCGTTATTGAACTGATTAATTTGTGAGGCTCTGTCTCTTGAATAAATCATCCAGATTTCTGAAATTTTAATCATTTGTTTATCTGTACATGTATATCAGATCAAGCGATTTCTGTCCCATTCGGATAATTCTTTCGTGGGCCGTCATTTTTCTGACTTTCAGGAATGACACGCTGTGATCTGTTTGCTACAAACTTTTCAGTCCCACAACAAAGCTGATTTGGTATTCCGTACGTCCGTATTTTGTTCATTGGGTGACAGTGCGGAACTGTACCGACACCCTTCCGGAAGTCAAGGAACACGGCATTTACCTGGATGAAGGTATCTACTGCCTTCTAGCTCTCGTGGTCGAAAGAACGAGCTGTGTTTCACACAATCGTCGTTTGTGGTATATATGTTTATTCCTACAGATCAGTATTTTCAGTCTTCAGAACCGTCAAGACATGTGGGCATTAAACATTCTCGATAATTGTACAACTGATGTCAGCGATACAGGTCTATAGCTGTATGTGCCTGTTTGACGAATCTTTTTGAAAAAAAGAATGTAGTGTCTTGCCACTGCGCGACCTCGCTCAGTATCGTGCCAAGAAAAAGACTGTCGGGTTCACACCAATTTTTTATGTATACATCAAATGCAAAATATAAAAATCCGCCAAAAAGATAATATTAAATAAACGTGTGTGTATGTGCGTGTGTGTGTGTGTGATTGTGTGTGTGTGTGTGTGTGTGTGTGTGTGTGTGTGTGTGTGACGAGTACTACGTACTTCTGCGCTGCTGACAAATGCTGACGAAGATGACGTCTTGCTATCGAGTCCCACGGCCATAGTCCTCCCACATAATAGTCGGGGCAGCCATGTTTCTATGCAGAATACTCGCTCTAGTATACCACCCAAGGCGCCTCGCTGCTCCACGAAGTTGTTCTGGCGGCGAGCCACCGCTCTGCCCACGTGACCGTCCTGTTTCGATTACACAGCACTGTGGATGGTGTGGTTTTCTTGAATCGATAGCGGAGTGGGCACTTAGCAAAACGGAATGCCATCGCGTCTATTTACACGAAGGTGACTGCTTTCTTTGTCTGACGTCCATTCATACTGCAAGCATCTGCTTGATGTGTCCCTCATGTTCCCAGTTCTCACCTCAGATATTTCTGAGATGATGCGTTCAGGCAAGGCTGAAGTGTACTTAGTGCCCGTGACAATAATTCATCAGACATTGTTCCTTTATCGAGATGTCAAGAGATTAAAAATTGCTTCAAGCTCATAAATAATTTCAATCAGCACCTTTGAAATACATTCAATATTTTAGGAATCTTTTAATACCTTAAAAACCATTTAATAGGTTAACTGTTTACTTGTGTTATCGGATGAACGTCTTCGTTGCATATAAAGGGCGATCAAGAAGTTTCCGTTCGAAGACCGTTAGGTTCACATTCGGCATGCCAGTCATGCAAAATCGCAGTGAGCGTTGAAGCAATCGTCCCACAGAAGCAGCAGCACCCCTTGTCACAGTTTTCCCGGCCATTTCGGCACAATTTCAGGCCATAATTTCTTCAGCTTGCGCAATACCGTTCCCCAGTGACGAAGATACCAGATCCCTTGGAATCAATAAGCGTTGGACCCTGGTAAACATATAACAGTGTATCACCTTTCCTGCAGATGGCTGGCTCGTGACCTTCTTAGGACGACGGGACGATAGATGACAACACTACATCGTCGAAGCTTTCGACTCCGGTTCCCAGTGGCGGCACCAGAGTTAGTCGCCTGCAACAATGCGCTCAAGGAACTTGCCTTCAACATTGAAACGCATCAGTTGCTTCAGGCAAACTGCCATCCGGTTTGCTTTTTGTTCCACATTCAGTGCCTGGGGTGTCCACGGGGTGCAGACCTCACGGTAACCTGACTCCCGCTGGATAACGTGTTGCACTCTACCGAAGGTGATGCCTGTGATGTCGTCAGTCATACGACCACATCGCCGCCTGAGAGATCGATCCGCCGGATGCGATTCTCTCGATAAACGGAACAGAAGAACGGCTGTGCTAGCCATAAAGTACACAGCCAGTCGCAGTACTTAGGCTCGCCGTGAGGCGCCGCTAGGCCACTTCTTGTGCAGCAGGAGAGTAGTGCAGTTGTGCCAGTCTACAGTTCGTAGCCGCGCTCGCTGGTCAGCCAGCGCCGATGTTAGTCATCGTCTGCAGCTCAGTCATTGCTGCCATCAAGTCTTTGTAGCGCAGTTCCAAGTTAGTCTTCAAATTCACCGGATTCGACATTCAAGATTGCGAGAGATTAATTCGTCACTGCAAGATTTGTGACTTGTAAATTATGTCATTCTACAGAAGCTTAGTCTAGTCGCGTCTCCTATAATTATCAGCCAACTGATCATGGACTACAGCAAAGTTAAGTAATAAATACTTTCTTATTTTGTACTCTTCCTAATTAATTGTGTTTTCCTGTTGTAACTACCAAGCAGTCTTGGCATAGTAGAACCTACGTTTCCACCTCCTTGGCTACCTCATATTTGCCACCTCCTGTTGATGGACTCGGTTATAGTGGAAGAAAGAGAGCCATCAATATTGAGTGATGTCGAGATTCGTCGCTAGCGCACGAATGGTCATCGACCGGCGTCTTGCGAAATGGTTCAAATGGCTCTGAGCACTATGCGACTTAACGTCTGAGGTCATCAGTCCCCTAGAACTTAGAACTAGTTAAACCTAACTAACCTAAGGACATCACACACATCCATGCCCGAGGCAGGATTCGAACCTGTGACCGTAGCGGTCTCGCGGTTCCAGACTGCAGCGCCAGAACCGCGCGGCCACTTCGGCCGGCCGCCAATGCAGTAATGAACACTGCGGCACCAAGTGCTGACGTTGCGCTTCGCGGACTGGACGACCAACGCTGCACTCCCGACAACAGAAGAACTTTCCCGTGCACCGATCAACTTTGCCATATTGATCGAAAGAGGACGTCTTTGTGGCCATACTGTGGGGCGGCGGATAGAATTAATGTTGTTAAATGTTCCTATTATTTAGAATGTTATTTATGCTGTCTTTCGCCGTTCTCAACACTGGCTCTCTAACTACAATATTGGCAACCAGAAAGTGATTAGTAAAACGTGAAGCCTGTAATTAGAATTCCTAGTGCCCACTTCATCTGAGAATACACTTATAGTTACAGCTGCTCTGAGGACTTAGGAGATTGTCCGGGATTTATAATCAAAAACGATTTTCTAAAATAGTTGAGTATATTCTGAAAGTCACAGATGAAAAACAAAAGAATCCACACAACGTAACTAACAGAGCAGTTCAGAGTCTAATGCGCTGATGCAACTATAATTGTCCAAATTGGATATTTAAATGAATGCTCGCCATAATTTGATGATTAGTTTCATCAAACGCCACGCTAAATAATGGTAGAATGTTTGTCCCGCGGCGGCACGTGAAAATACGACAATACGCAAACTGAAGAGCGATAATTAAAGTCAACCCAGAATTAACACTTCACTCACAAATGATTTCATGGTTACGCGTATCTCGAGTAACTTAATACGGCATCCGAGGCTGTTTGCAGCAATGATACTGACGCGACGCGACTCCCGACACAGATGACGTGCTATTCAGCGTCTGGAGAGAACTGGGGCCTTGCTTCCTCGCGCAGCGTTCTTATATATAAAGCCGCGGTGCGGACGGCTAAGGGAACGCCTGATCAAATCGGCTGTCCCGCCTAGCCGCTGGGCTAGTAATGCACCACTTTAAGTCATTGAATAAATCATAGCTTCTCTTGCTGATGGCCGATGAAGCTCTTAATTTAAATGTGCATTCAGCACGCAGGTAAGTATTGGTAATAAAACTTTGACGTGGCTAAGTTAAATATTTTGGGCGAGAGAATTAATTTAATTACACTGCACGCAGTAGACGAGCTCTGAACTGGGCCTTTGGAGATACGCTATCGCTATAGTTTTATAGGTATTCAAATGAAACTTCTCACATCTTCACAGTTATAGCGGATCTCCAACCTACTTAAATATAAACATCCTAGCCTTATTTATTAGCCTACTTAATCTATCTTGCTTCCTTAAGTTTTAAGACAAAAACCAGAAAATCATGAATTTCCACTAAAATCTTAAATTGTGAGATCCAGAAGACTGTTTTTATTAAATAATTATGAAAATGAATCTAATTATCAATTTTTAATTCTCTAGCTCTTTTCTGTTGCGCCAATGATTTTTACAGAAAAACGTCAAAATTTCGAAAATGGTTAAAGTTATCGAACTGATATTCAACACATATTAATTTAGTATTACTCCTGACATGCTAGAAACATTTTAGATTATTTACTTGATTTTTAAAGTATTGCGCAACATTTATGACGTCAGAGCTAGTTACAGCGGACCGGCTGGCACACAATGGAAAGACTGCTGTGAATTTACTACGGCGTGAGTAGGCTGCTTCCCTACAATACCTGACCATTCGCCGGGTTCTGACGGCGAGTTGGCCTGTATATTGAGTGCACAGAGCACTTGCTATTGAGAAGCTACTACGTGTATCGAGAGAAAATTGTTCTTGCGTGACTTGGATGCTGTTTCACTGTAACATTCTAACTAATAGAAAGGCATTGCTTTCCATGTTTTGTGATTTACGAGAAAACGAAATTAGAACGTTATTGTAACGCAACTCGTGAGACCGGTGTTGGTGGCCGATCTTTAGTGATTAATCTAACTAAGCTTTATCTGTTGTTTAAAGTGTCTCTTGGTGTTTTTAGGATATTAGCACTTGCTACGGCACTCTGTTTTCTTAGTTCATTTCTTGTTCGTCTGTGTTGAATTAATATTCTCGAGGCCCAGTCCGGCACTGTAGCGGAAACGCCTCACTGGCAGTTAGAGGACCCAGCGGCAAAATCTCGAATCGTCGGAGTAAGCTACACACCTAGAGTCAGGCACGGTTGTTCGGACCACTGAAGACATGCAACCGTGTGCGCCGCTGTGAACCAAGGCCTTTTAAGAGTTTCACCTGAAAGCCAGTTGAGATGGACCTGCTGCACTGACAGCAGCAATACCAGTCGGATTTGAAACCGAGCCCCATTGACATGTCATGACACACGTGCTTGGTTCCTGTCGGTTAGGATAATTTTACGAACAATATTCTTAGACCGTGTTACGTAGCTGCGTATAGTAAAACACTCCTTTCAGACACTGAGAATATTCCGCGTTGATACAGCAACTAACTGGGCAGTTTCACTCATTGTATGCACATGGGCACGTCCAAACACACTAACTCCTTTCTGCCCTTCTATCATGTCTCCACGTTGATCCACCTCAATGCATTGACAGCACACAATAGACTGATTCATATCCACTAGTTCACTGCCATGGCTTACGTCAGCCATGGAGAAACGCATGGTCGTATAGTACCTGTTCCTGACTGTCTACAATGCTTCAAAACAACGAGTGAGATCTTTTTAGGAGGTGACACCCTAAGACTAAACAAAGAAAAGACGCACCTCGAAGGAATAATACCAATGGTAGATGTGATGCACATGTACAGACAAACAAATGATTTCAATTCCAGAAAAAGTGTATGATTTATTCAAGAGAAAGAGCTTTACAAAATGAGCAAGTCTATGACGCGTTAGTCCACCTCTGCCCCAATACAGCGGTTCTAGGCGCTACAGTTTCGATCCGCGCGATCGCTGCAGTCGCAGGTTCGAATCTTGCCTCGGGCATGGATGTGTCTGATGTCCTTAGGTTAGTTAGGTTTAACTAGATCTAAGTTCTAGGGGACCGATGACCTCAGAAGATAAGTCCCATAGTGCTCAGAGCCATTTGAACCATTTTTGCCCTAATGCAAGCAGTTTTTCACTTTGCGATGTGCTCGTACCACACAGAGCTAATGTTTTAAGGAATTAGTTTTCTCGTTTTATGGTTCGATAACAAAGTGTCTCGTAGAGAAACCGGGAAGAAGGATGTATGTCACGAGCTTGAAATATTTTATTACATTGGAATATTAACAGCACTGAATATCCTCCTAAGGGATATTGTGCCAAATTCTGTCCAACTAGCAAATTAATCGGCAAAATACGCGAAAGAACTTGCTCCCCCCCCCCCTTTCAACAGCCGTGTACCGCAAGTCTCTAGAGGAACGGAAGGTTCCAAATGATTGGAAAAGAGCACAGGTAGTTCCAGTTTTCAACAAGGGTCGTCGATCAGATGCGCAAAACTATAGGCCTATATCTCTGACATCGATCTGTTGTAGAATTTCTGGATGTCATTTCTGGAAACCCAGACTCTACTCTGTAGTAATCAACATGGATTCCGGAAACAGCGATCGTGTAAGACCCAACTCGCTTTATTAGTTCATGAGACCCAGAAAATATTAGATACAGGCTCCCAGGTAGATGGCATTTTCCTTGACTTCCGGAAGGCCTTCGATACAGTTCCGCACTGTCGCCTGATAAACAAAGTAAGAGCCTACAGAGTGTCAGACCAGCTGTGTGGCTGGATTGAAGAGTTTTTAGCAAACAGAACACAGCATGTTGTTCTCAATGAAGAGACGTCTACAGACGTTAAAGTAACCCTCTGCGTGCCGCAGGGATGTGTTATGGGACCATTGCTTTTCATAATATATATATATATATGACCTAGTAGATAGTGTCGGAAGTTCCATGCGGCTTTTCACGGATGATGCTGTAGTATACAGAGAAGTTGCAGCATTAGAAAATTGCAGCGAAATGCAGGAACATCTGCAGCGGATACGCACTTGGTGCAGGGAATGGCAACTGACCCTTAACATAGACAAATGTAATGTATTGTTAGTCCATAGAAAGAAGGATCCTTTATTGTATGATTATATGATAGCGGAATAAACAGTGGTAGCAGTTACTTCTGTAAAATATCTGGGAGTATGCGTACGGAACGATTTGAAGTGGAATGATGATATAAAATTAATTGTTGGTTCAAATGGTTCAAATGGCTCTGAGCACTATGGGACTTAACATCTGCGGTCATCAGTCCCCTAGACGTAGAACTACTTAAACCTAAGGACATCACACACATCCATGCCCGAGGCAGGATTCGAACTTGCGACCGTAGTGGTCGCGCGGTTCCGGACTGACGCACCTAGAACCGCTCGACCACTTAATTATTGGTAAGGCGGGTTCCAGGTTAAGATTCATTGCGAGAGTCCTTAGAAAATGTTGTCCATCAACAAAGGAGGTGGCTTACAAAACACTCGTCCGACCTGTACTTGCGTATTGCTCATGAGTGTGAGATCCGAACCAGGTCGGATTGACAGAGGAGATAGAGAAGATCCAAAGAAGAGCGGCGCGTTTCGTCACAGGGTTATTTGGGAAGCGTGATAGCGTTGCGGAAATGTTTAATAAACTCAAGCGGCAGACTCTGCAAGAGAGGCGCTCTGCATCGCTGTGTAGCTTGCTGTCCAAGTTTCGAGAGGGTGCGTTTCTGGATGAGGTATCGAATATATAGCTTCCCCCTGCTTATACCTCCGGAGGACATCACGAATGTAAAATTAGAGAGATTCGAGCGCGCACGGAGACTTTCCGGCTGTCGTTCTTCCCGCGAACCATACGCGACTGGAGGTAATGACAGTGGCACGTAAAGTGTCCTCCGCCACACATCGTTGGGTGGCTTGCGGAGTGTAAATGTAGATGTAGAAAACCCCAAGTTGGTTGGAGGCCTCCACCCATAATGCTCGAAACGTTCGCTGTCCGTGTGGTATCCGGCGACCTTGCTGGCCAAGGTAAGATTTGGAAAGCACGAACGCAAGCAGTAGAAACTCTCGCCATGTGCGAAAGGGCATCATCTTGCTGAAATGTAATCCCAGGATGGCATACCGTGAAGGGCAACAAAACGGAGCCTAGTATATCGTGGACGTACCACTGTGCCGTAAAGGTAACACGGATGACAACCAAAGGGGTTCTTCTATGAAAAGAAATGGCACCCCAGACTGTAGCTCCTGGTTGTCGGACAGTATGGCGGGCAACAGACTGGTTGGTGTCCCACCACTATCTGGGGTGTCTCCGGACACTGGCTGCATTCAATGAGATTTCAGGCCGAAGTCTTCGAGTGTATTGTGTCCGTTCAGTTTCCAGCCAGTGGGCACCACAGACATCAGTAGGACGTAGCCATCAATATGCATCACCCTAGTATGCCCTGGGTAATAGAGCAGTGCGAGATGCGCCAGAGAGGTTGACAGAGAAGCTCCCGGCGGCGGCGCGGCGTTGTTGAGCTTGCGTAATTGGTGGCCCCCGGCGCAGCTACAGCAGGTGCCGTTGTAACGACCGGCGCGGCGCTGCACTGGCTGCGACGGCGTTCCGTCTCGCCGCGGCCGGCGGAGCAGCCGGCGCGTCGTAATAAGGCGTCGTTTGGGGCGGTGACGCGGCGCTTTCCACGTGGGCGGGCCGCCCCCGCCCCCGCACCGCAGGTGATTCAGCGCGCGTGGCCAGCGCCACTGTGCCTGGCCCCAGCAGGCCACGCGGGAGAGTTGCTGATGGAGCAACAGTTTTACGTCGAAGGCAGAAAACTACTGTTGTTCCGAATGTCTTCAGTCACTCAATGAAATCGGAACGATGTCCACAACTGACCATTAAAATTGCTACACCAAGAAGAAATGCAGATGATAAACGGGTATTCATTGGACAAATATATTATACTAGAACTGACATGTGATTACATTTTCACGCAATTTGGGTGCATAGATCCTGAGAAATCAATACCCAGATCAACCACCTCTGGCCGTAATAACGGCCTTGATACGCCTGGGCATTGAGTCAAACAGAGCTTGGATGGCGTGTGCCACGCACCTTCAACGCGATACCACAGTTCATCAAGAGTAGTGACTGGCATATTGTGACGACCCAGTTGCTCGGACACCATTGACCAGACGTTTTCAATTGGTGAGAGATCTGGAGAATGTGCTGGCCAGGGCAGCAGTCGAACATTTTCTGTATACAGAAAGGCCCGTACACGACCTGCAACATGTGGTCGTGCATTATCCTGCTGAAATGTAGGGTTTCGCAGGGATCGAATGAAGGGTAAATGGTTCAAATGGCTCTGAGCAGTATGCGACACAACTTCTGTCCCCTAGAACTTAGAACTAGTTAAACCTAACTAACCTGAGGACATCACGTATACCCATGCCCGAGGCAGGATTCGAACCTGCGAGCGTAGCGGTCTTGCGGTTCCAGACTGCAGCGCCTAGAACCGCACGGCCACTTCGACGGCGAATGAAGTATAGAGCCACGGGTCGTAACACATCTGAAATGTAACGTCCACTGTTCAAAGTGCCGTCAATTCGAGCAAGAGGTAACCGAGACGTGTAACCAATGGCACCCCCATACCATCACGCCGGTTAATAGGTCAGTATAGCGATGACGAATACACGCTTCCAATGTGCGTTCACCGCGATGTCGCCAAACACGGATGCGACCATCTTGATGCTGTAAACAGAACCTGGATTCATCCGAAAAAATTATGATTTGGCATTCGTGCATCCAGGTTCGTCGTTGAGTAAACCGTCGCAGGCGCTCCTGTCTGTGATGCAGCGTCCAGGGTAACCGCAGCCATGGTCTCCGAGCTGATAGTCCATGCTGCTGCAAACGTCGTCGAACTGTTCGTGCAGATGGTTGTTGTCTTCCAAACGTCCCCATCTGTTGACTCAGGGATCGAGACGTGGCTGCACGATCCGTTACAACCATGCGGATAAGATGCCTGTCATCTCCACTGCTAGTGATACGAGGCCGTTGGGATCCAGCACGGCGTTCCGTATTACCCTCCTGAACCCACCGATTCCATATTATGCTAACAGTCATTCGATCTCGACCAACGCGAGCAGCAATGTCGCGATACGATAAACCGCAATCGCGATAGGCTACAATCCGACCTTTATCAAAGTCGGAAACGTGATGGTACGCATTTCTCCTCCTTACACGAGGCATCACAACAACGTTTCACCAGGCAATGCCGGTCAACAACTGTTTGTGTATGAGAAATCGGTCGGAAACTTTCCTCATGTCAAAACGTTGTAGGTGTGGCCACCGGCGCCAACCTTGTGTGAATGCTCTGAAAAGCTAATCGTTTACATATCACAGCATCTTCTTCCTGTCGGTTAAGTTTCGCGTCTGTAGCACGTCATATTCGTGGTGTAGCAATTTTAATGGCCATTAGTGTAGTCAGTTTTCGAGATATTCCCTGATAGGTTGTACATCTACATGATTACCCTGCAGTTCCCAATTAAGTGCCTGGCAAAGTGTTTATCGATCTACCTGCAGGCTATTTCTCTACCGCTCCACTCTCGAACAGTGCTCGGGAAAAACTAACTCTTAAATCTTTTTGTGCGAGCTCTGTTTTCTCTTATCACGATGATTATTGCTCCCTGTGTAGGAAGGCGCCAACAGAATATTTTCTTAATCGGAGGAGAAAGTTCGTGTGGTATGACTTAACAGCCAGACGGCCCACTCGTACTTGGAGTCTCTTCGCTACGTGGCGCCGTGCAGACGCCAACTAGTCACTGTCCCGACACCATCCTTCTTACTTCAGGGAACCTCGTCCTTGTTGACACTGAGAGCTGCAAAAATGTTCAAATGTGTGTGAACTTTTATGGGACTTAACTGCTAAGGTCATCAGTCATCAGTCCCTAAGCTTATACACTACTTAACCTATATTATCCTAAGGACAAGCACACACACCTATGCCCGAGGGAGGACTCGAACCTCCGCCGGGACCAGCCGCACAGTCCGTGACTGCAGCACCTGAGACCGCTCGGCTAATCCCGCGCGGCACACTAAGAGCTGCACTTCATTTTTTGTTCCATTATTTGTAATGAGTCTTCGTTCGCTTGCAGGAAACAAGTTTCTGTGTTGCCTTCTTCACTGATCATTTCTGCTCTTGTCCAGCTTTCCTACCACAACAGTTGCCGCTCCACTCTGTCGCCCACCTCTCCTCACCAGTACGAAGTCGTGCACAACTGTTGGAGATCGTACCTCATGCGAAGATTCTGCCGCAACTAAAATCGACTTTGCTTTAATTATTCACGTATAATGTACGTGACTCTTTCTCCTCTATTTCACAATAATACAAAATAAGCTGCCCTTCTTTGAACCTTTTCAATGTTCTCTGTCACTCACATCTGATGCGGATCCCACACCACACACCAATACACCAGAAGAGAGCGGACAAGCGTAGTGCAAACAGTCTCTTTAGTAGACGTGCTACATTTTCTAGGTGTTCTGCCAATAAATCCCAGTCTTTGGTTTGCTTTCCCCGCAACATTACCAATTTGAGCGTTCCAATTTAAGGCACTCGTAACTGCAATCTCCAAGTATTTAGCTGAATTTATGGTCTTTAGATTTGCGTGATTTATGGTCTAACCGAAATTTTGCGGATTTCCTTTAGTACTCATGCGGATGACTTCAAATTTCCATGATTTAGGGTCGACTGCCACTTTTAGAACCATACAGATATCTTGTGTAAATCATTTTGCAAATGGTTTTGAGCATCTCATGCCTTTACAAGACAGTACATGACAGCATCATCTGGAAACGATCTAAGAGGGCAGCTCAAATAGTCTCCTATGTCGTTTATTTGGAGCAGTAACATCAGAGGGCCTGTAGCACTTCATGGAGAATGGCGGAGATTATTTTTGTTATACTCCTTTACTTCCCGTTAATTACTACGAACTGTGACATTTCTGATAGGAACTCACGAATGGGGCCATACAACCGAGACAATACTCCATAGAAGACTGCTGTGAGAAACGGTGTCACAAGCCTTCTGGAAATCTAAAAATATGAATCAAAACTTATTAGTTAGTACTGGACACTTGGGCTGTGGTAACAACTCGGCTGTTTCAGTTTGGACATGACTGAGCTTACAATCACGAAAGCGTGACCACCGCTAAATGGCTTGATAAACGAAAGAGAAGTAATTCGGATGACTCAGATGTCCAATCTCAATGGGGTTAGGCAATCGCTGTAAATAACACCAGTTTATAACAAGACCAAATCACTCTACAATATCTTCAAAACTAATCTAGAAATTCCCGGAGAATCAGAAGAAAATGTCTGCGAATATCTGTCGCAATTTAGCAAGAAAGTCTTCCTGGCAGGATTAGCACTGTTAGCTGCGAACAGTTCTCGAACGCTATGCACCAAAGGAAATACCCATAAGCAACCCCTCAGAGTTGGTCTCTAGTTTGCAAAAGGGCTTAATCTAGCACATTAATGACCGAGTGTGCGGGCCGCGGTGGCCGTGCGGTTCTGGCGCTGCAGTCCGGAACCGCGAGGCTGCTACGGTCGCAGGTTCGAATCCTGCCTCGGGCATGGGTATGTGTGATGTCCTTAGGTTAGTTAGGTGTAAGTAGTTCTAAGTTATATGTGACTTACGACCTAAGATGTTGAGTCCCATAGTGCTCAGAGCCATTTGAACCAATGACCGAGTGAATTATGAACAACGACGAAATATAGGATCGTGCTATTCTAAGAACAATGGAGTAATCAGTAATTACAATAAAGAGAGCAACAGGCAAAGTAACAGATGTTTCTCTGAAATAAAATTTTTTGCTCTCTACAGCTTATTAAGTATTGTCCATTGATGACAAGCTAAAACCGCGGCCAGGAGCTGCTACGAACACGGATTGCTGATTTTCAGGGTACTGTTCTTTTGTTTGAGCCATGCAAGTACGCATGACGGACAGATCAACGAAGCAATTCCAAAGCTTGAGGCCGTTCGTGAGACACGATCTGATGACTCAACTAGACGATACCTACCACTCTTAGCAAGGATCCGGCACGGGTTCCAGATCCGGTTCACGGAAACGTGCTACGATTCTAAATATTTTCTCACAATCCTTTTGACAACATTGCAATCTTCGTCAGGAAAACTTTAAAAAAGTCGTCGTAAACGCTGCAGTGAGTACGGTTCTAAGAGCAACAAATAGCGAAATATATGTGCAGTGGTCTGATCAGACTTCTCAGCTGGAATCGCTGACGTGTCCTTGGAGAATACTGTAACTGGAACAAATCGGCGTACAGCCGCTCATTAGTAACACAAGGAAAGGAACAGCCAGTTTCGCTCAACCGTAAATGTGTCTACTAAGTGGAGTGCTTTACTAAAGCGCTCCTAGGGTGATACAATGTCTTGTAACATTTCTAGCTGTTGCAGCCAGGACTCTTTTATTGTCATTCAAGCCTTTTATGTGATAGAGTAGGCCACCGGCGTCACACGGAAGTACCGATCAGTCTTTGCCACCAAAGAAAGTTGTAGGTCAGCACACGGCACTACAATTTGGTGGCCTACAGCTTTTAGCTGACTTCGATCCAGTGGAAAAAATTACTCCTTGATTGGCAACTAGGGTACGGTTTGCAAGAAAAAATTATTAACATTAATACTCAAATGAGAATTTTCAAATAGTAAAAAATCTGTAAATAGTCTTAACGGGTGACGTTGTGCAAATTCCACAATACTTCCTCGGAGCAACTGTCCGACATTTTCAGGTGGCTTAACCTTGCTGACGATATCCGCATGTGGACGCCCCGTCTATACACTACTGGCCATTAAAATTGCTACACCACGAAGATGACGTGCTACAGACGCGAAATTTAACCGACAGGAAGAAGATGCTGTGATATGCAAATGATTAGCTTTTCAGAGCATTCACACAAAGGGTGGCGCCGGTGGCGACACCTACAACGTGTTGACATGAGGAAAGTTTCCAACCGATTTCTCATACACAAACAGCAGTTGACCGGCGTTGCCTGGTGAAACGTTGTTGTGATGCCTCATGTTAGGAGGAGAAATGCCTACCATCACGTTTCCGACTTTGATTAAGGTCGGATTGTAGCCTATTGCGATGGCGGTTTATCGTATCGCGACATTGCTGCCCGAGTTGGTCGAGATCCAGTGACTGTTAGCAGAATATTGAATCGGTGGGTTCAGGAGGGTAATACGGAACGCTGTCCTGGATCCCAACAGCCTCGTATCACTAGCAGTGGAGATGACAGGCATCTTATCCGCATGGGTCTAACGGATCGTGCAGCCACGTCTCGATCCCTGAGTCAACAGATGGGGACGTTTTCAAGACAACAACCATCTGCAAGAACAGTTCGATGACGTTTGCAGCAGCATGGACTATCAGCTCGGAGACCATGGGTGCGGTTACCCTCGACGCTGCATCACAGACAGGAGCGCCTGCGACGGTGTACTCAACGACGAACCTGGGTGCACGAATGGCAAAACGTCATTTTTTCGGATGAATCCAGGTTCTGTTTACAGCATCATGATGGTCGCATCCGTATTTGGCGACATTGCGGTGAACGCACATTGGAAGCGTGTATTCGTCATCGCTATACTGGCGTATCACCCGGCGTGATGGTATGGGGTGCCATTGGTTACACGTCTCGGTCACCTCTTGTTCGCAGTGACGGCACTTTGGACAGTGGACGTTGCATCAGGTGTGTTACGACCTGTGGCTCTACCCTTCGTTCGATCCCTGCGGAACCCTACATTTCAGCCGGATAATGCACGACCCCATGTTGCAGGTCCTGTATGAGCAACTGGCTCGTCACAATACGCCTGTCACTACTCTTGATGAACTGTGGTATCGTGTTGAAGCTGCATGGGCAGCTGTCACTGTACACGCCATCCAAGCTCTGTTTGACTCAATGCCCAGGCGTATCAAGGCCGTTATTACGGCCAGAGGTGGTTGTTCTGGGTATTGATTTCTCAGGATCTATGCACCCAAATTGCGTGAATGGCTCTGAGCACTATGAGACTTAACAGCTGAGGTCATCAGTCCCCAGAACTTAGAACTACTTAAACTTAACTAACCTAAGGACATCACACACATCCATGCCCGAGGCAGGATTCGAACCTGCGACCGTAGCGGCCACGCGGTTCCACACTGAAGCGCCTAGAACCGCACGGCCACACTGGTCGGCAATTGCGTGAAAATGTAGTCACATGTCAGTTCTAGTATAATATATTTGTCCAACGAACTTCTTGGTGTAGCAATTTTAATGCCCAGTAGTGTAGCACACGCGCGCGAAGAATGCGCAGGCGCGGAAATCACGCATGCGCAATGATTTGCAAATAGATGGTGCCATACTCAAACGCCCTCTGCTGAAAATTGCGGAGCGGGCCTCCTGCGCTTGCACTATGCTCTATATTTACTAACAGTGCAGCCAGACGTTACTCACTAAGAAACCGTACTAGACCAATGTTACGATGAGCCTGTTATCGAAAAGTCTTGATTTTCTCGTCGTGGTATCAACTGAGCAGAGCTTGGAACCCTGCATTGGCTACTATTAAATTGAATCAGCAGCTCTTCATTTGTTATTCAGTCTACCCATCTTATCATCAGCATTCTTCTATAGCACCACATTTCAAAAGCTTCTATTCTCTTCTTGTCTGAACTGGATATCGGAAAAGACTTTCTAACACTTAAACTGGTTGTCGACGTTAACAAATTTCTCTTTTTCAGAAATGCTTTTCTTGATATTGCTAGTCTGCATTTTGCAACCTCTCCACTTCGATCATCGGCAGTTATTTTAATACCCAAATAGCAAAACTCGTCTACTTCTTTTAGTGTCTCATTTCCCAATCTAATTCCCTCAGCATAGCCTGATTCAATTCGCATACATTCCATCACCGTCGTTTTACTTTTGTTAATGTTCATCTTACAATATCTTTGCAAGCCAATATCCGTTCCGTTCAACGGTTCTTCCAAATCCTTTGCCTTCTGTCGGAATACGCTGATGGTAATAGCTCCATATTTCGCAACCATATACAACCTCTTGCTCGACGAAAGATCCATATCTAAAGACTGAAAGTTTCACGCTGACACGCAAGAAAGGAACTGGAAGCAATCCGCTGAATTATAGACCCATATCACTGACATAAATTAGCAGTAAGATTTTGGAACATATACTATGCTCGAACATTATGAAATACCTCGAAGAAAATCGTGTATTGACACAAACTCAGCGCAGATTCAGAAACCTTATTATTCACACGAAGTAATGAGTGCTACTGACAGGACATCACAAGTGGATTCCATACTTCTAGACTTCCAGAACTCTTTTGTTACCGTTTCTCAAAAGCAGCATCTAATCGAACTGCGTGCCTATGGAATATCGATTCAGTTGTGCGACTGGATTCGAAATTTCCTGTCAGGAAGGTCACAGTTCGTAGTAATTGACTTTAAGCCATCGAGTGGAACATAAGTGATATCTGAGTTTCGTCACGGAAGTGTTGTAGGCCTTCGGCTATTCTTGATCTATATAAGAGGTTTAGAAGACAATATGAGCGGCTCTCTTAGGTTGGTTGGAGATGATGCTGTCGTTGAGCATCTAATAAAGTCATGAAAAAATCAAAACTAGTTGAAAAATGATTTATGCAAGAGAACTGTAAGGTGCAAGAAGTGGCAATTAACCCTAAACAATATAAAGTATGAGATTCTGCACATAACTAGTGAAAAGAGTCTATTAAAATTTGGTTACACGATAAATCACAGAAATTTATAGGTTGTCGATTTAATTAAATACGTAGGGATTACAATTACGAATAATTAAAGTTGGAATCACCACAAATAAAATGTTATGGGAAAGGCGAACCAAAGACGGGTTTATTGCCGGAACACTTATTGTTAGGAGATGAAACAAGTCTATTAAAGAGAGTGCCTACACTACGCTTGTCCGTCCTCTAATGGAGTATTACTGCCCGGTGCGGGACCCCTACCAGATAGGACTGAAGGAAGGCATCGAAAATGTTCCAAGAGCGGTAGTTCGTTTCGTATTATCGCAGAACAGGTGAAAGAGTGTCACGGATACGCAATCATTAAAACAGAGGTGATTTCGTTGCGGCGAGATTTTTTCACGAAACTTCAATCACCAACTTTCTCCTCGGAATGTGAAACCATTTTGTTGACTCCCACGTACATAGGGAGAAATGACAATCGTGATATAAGAGAAATCAGAGTTCTTGGGGAAATATATAGGTGTTCGTTTTTCCCACGTGCTATTCAAGAGTGCAACAGTCTAGCAACTCTACCAAGTTATTGGGTGAAAATTGCAGAGAGGTCATGTAGATGTGAATTTATTAGGGGTCAGTAATGAGGACTGCTTCTTCTGTTGCTAAACTTCTTGACTGGTGCGTCAAAACTTTGGGTCATACGAGCTGGGTGCCAAGAAGCTTGATGATGACATAGAAAACAGCGTGCGCCATCGTACAGGTATGGCTGAAACGCTACAGCTCACTATGTACTCTTCGCGTACTCCCCGCAGCCAAATATGTGCGACGGTCGTTACTAATCCAATGGCCCTACAAAACATTCTCTTCCCTTGTTAACAGTTACCGCTGTTTTGTTACAGCTGGATCATCTACGATACACAGTGACCATGACGTCACACATGTAGTACGATGCTGGAAAATACGAATATACTATAATAGACGGAGTTCATCTCTACCAGTGTAGACTGAGGGGAAACACATCAGAACAGTTGATTTTTTTGGTTGGCTTAAGCAGCATCGTGCATATGTAATCCACAGTGCAGCAGACAAGGACGAAATGTAATACAGACATCAGACCCCCTGTTGCGCTATGTCACCAATGCCGCGTATTTCATGTATATATCCTCATGGCACACTTTGGCGTCAACGAGGCACCGAGGCTTCCTCTGGAAGAGAAGAACTTAAAAAGCTTCTCTACAGCCTATTGTATACAAGGGCAGTGAAGACGATGCTACGCAGCCCAGGCATGTGCTATCGGTTTGTATTTACCACCGTTAACGCTCCACATCCTACTTTGAATGTTCTGAAAGTTTCGTGCCAATTTAGATATTATCACTCCATTTTCTACAAACATCTGAGTATTTCCTTTGGTTTTTTCATCTGATATCAGCGCGTCACAGATCAATTAGTATTATCATACATGAATATTTTGTTTTCCAGTTCAGAGGAATAAAAATGTGATATAATAGAGACAGCTTTGCAGAAGTAAATTTAGGAGTAAAGAAAATATGAAAGAGAAACGTAGAAGAAAAACGTATATCTGTGGAAGATAGTTTTGTATCCCTCAACGTAATACATAAAGGATCTTCTAACTTTGAATGTTAAGCAGCTGCAGGTGGAAAATTCAAGTGAAAATTCCCATAAACAAAATAAAAACAGACGCAAAGCTATAAGTGCAAGTTCAAGCTGCAAGTACTATGAGGGACTGTCGAAAGGACGTAAGAAATCATATTCTTCTAAATGATGGAAACGTTCCTACCGTTTCTTACAACTGAGCAAGGGTTCATACAGTTAACTTCTTCACTAAAGATTTCAGCAGTTGATAAATATTATCATCAGCTGCGTTTGCAAAGGAACATAAAATGTACTCGCTGTCTATTAATATCTCTATTTTTAACATTTTTTCTTAAGGTTTATGTTTCAGAACGGATTGTGTGTGTCGGTCTGAAGATCTACGTCGTTTGCGAAGGTATTTGCTAGGAAATCTTGCCAAAAAGTCCCTTGTCTCTAACAATATTCTCTCACATAACTGAGAACGTTTATTTAGCATTTCAATTGAAAAGACCCAATGAACTTACGTATTCATAATACAGTTCGCGCTTCCTGTAGGCTACAACGCGTTTTCAAACACAGGTAACAGGAAATAATATTTTTCAATTACACTACCTTGTCTGAAACCAAAGTTCATTAGTCTTTAACAATCTCTGTATTTGCTGTTTCTACGAAAAGTTGAGCGTTTCACTGTTTCCAGTTGCCCCACCAATTTTTCGACAAATGGTGCACAGGCTTGCCTTACTCCAAAGTCCTGTGTATACAGCAGTACAATAAAAATTGCTTTCAGTAATGTGCGTATCTTTTCGAAAACTACCGCAAAGTAAAAACTAATACAAATGGCCTAAAGTTATTTTTTGTGGAAGGGCCGCATTTTCCCGCGATTCTCAGAACGTGGGAAAGTTTCGGAGTTGTGTCGTCCTCGTTTTGGGAACAGTCTGTTCTCTGCAGCTCGGCCCCGTGTCGGCTGTGCAGAGGCGTGGCTGCGTGGCTTATCGTCTGCGGCGGACTCTTCTGCAGGAGGAAAGCAGCGAAGGCTTAGCAGCTGCCGACCAACTCCCAGTTTCTGACTTGAAAACCAATTACGGTTTATTGACCAGCTACTGTGGGCGGTAGTCTCAGTACTGGCGCAGTGTGTCTCCAGAGCACGAGAGTTCTCGAGCAAGCTGTTATATCGTCGTGCCACACAAGCTTTGTATTTCGACAACAGTCTGGTGGTCTTCAATCTGACGACTGTACAAGCCTCTTCATCGCTGAACACCTACTGCAACCAGCATCGACCTGAATCTGCTTACTGTATTCATCCATCTGCAATTTTTATTCTCCCTCCCTCCCCCCCCCCCCCCCCCCGCCACTCCTCCTTCCGTTACCAAACAGTTCCTTGATGCCTCAGTGCCTCAGGAGATGTTCTATCAACCAATCCCTTCATCTAATGAAGTTGTGGCACAAAATTTCTTTTTTCCCTAGGTCGATTCAGCACCTCTTCGTTTGTTACTCGATCTACCCAACTGACCTTCAGCATTCTTCTATAGCACCACATTTCATAATCTTCTGTACTCTTCCTGTTTGAATTGGCAGTCGTCCACATTTCACTTCCGCAGAAGGCTACACTCCAGACGAATACCTTCAGAAAAGACGTCCCAGCACTTAAATTTTTGTTTGATGTTAACAGCTTCCTCTCTTTCACAAACTCCTTTCTTGCTATAGTAAGTCCGCATTTTATATTCTATCTTCTTCGTCCCTCATCAGTTATTTTGTTGCCCAAATAGCACAGCTCATCTACCATTTTTAGTTTGTCTATCATCTTTAGTGTTTCATTTCCTAGTATAATTTTCTCAATATCGCCAGATTTAATTCAACTACGTTTCATTACCCTTGTTTATCTTTATTTTATCTTCATCTTGTACCTCTTCAAGAGACTATCCATTCCGTTCAGTCTGCTCTTGTAAGTCCACTGCCATCTCTAACCGGATTACTATGTCGTCGGCAAACTGTTTTAATTTCTTCTCCGTGAATATTAATTCCCTTCCCAAATTTCTCCTTGGTTTCCTTTACTGCTTGCGCAATCTACACATTGGGTAATATCGGGGTATAAGCTACAACCCTGTCTCACTCTCTTCTCAACAAGCTTCCCTTTCATGTCCTTCAACTATTACAATTGCAGTGCGTTTTCTGTACATGTTGTAAACAACTATTATTACCTTAAGAATTTCGAAGAGTGTATTCCAGTTCGAGCGGTTCTAGGCGCTTCAGTCTGGAGCCGCGCGACCGCTACGATCTCAGGTTCGAATCCAGCCTCGGGCATCGATGTGTGTGATGTCCTTAGGTTAGTTAGGTTTAAGTAGTTCTAAGTTTTAGGGGATTGATGACCTCAGATGTTAAGTCCCATAGCGCTCAGAGCCATTTGAACCATTTTTATATTCCAGTCAGCATTGTCAAAAGCTTTCTCTAAATCTTGAAATCCTATTGAACCTTCCCCTTCAAAAATTATGAATGACTGTGCTGGTAAACTTCTACGTTACTTGATTTTCAAACAGCTGAGCAAAACTGAACGTACTCAGACAGTTCTCTCTTCACTTACTCTGATGATCAGTAAACTGACACACAAAAATTTTAGCGCAACGCAATCTGACGTTCAATAATTCCTACAAAAGAATGGCCCTGACTAACAATAACCTACACCTTTCACGAATCACTTACCTCACAAAGATCTTCGTTACTCGAACTACTGCAATACAGTGAGCGCCAATACTTCCAGCTAAATAAATGATTCTAACTAGTGAAGGCACTAACTACTGATAGGCATATTTAGCAAATGAAAGATTTTGATAGAGAACAAACAATGTATTTACCTTAACAATGTTCAAAAGTCATCATATCTATCTCTTTCAATTCATGACATCCATATTTAGATTCTGGCGGACACACGTCCAGATCGTGCGCTTATAATAATTTCTCAAAAATTTGGCATCTCTCTCACCTCCAACAGCGCAACGCTACGAGCTATTCCCATCCAACTGCCCAACACTACAATAGCTAATATTCCAACAATGCCAACCAGCCACAGACTGCACACTGCACAGTCAGTGATTTTCACACAGAGCGCTACGTGGCGTTACCAACATGAAAACCTAAACAGCCTACTTACACTATAAACGCAAGTTTTACTTTCTTTCTCGTGTTCTTACATTTTTCGGGAACCACGCTAATCTTCCCCAACCTTCGCTTGTAACAGTTTTTCCACTCTACTGTAATTACATAATTCGTGTTAGTATTTTGCAGCAATAACTTATTACACTGATAGTTCCGTAAGTACGCGCGAGAAAATTGAAGAAATGACAGATTACTTACAGAAGTGAGTTCTAACGGTTTTCACAAAACATACATACTCTTCACGTAAGTTTTCTTGCCCAAATATATTCACCACATCTGTGCCATCAGCAGTGGGTTCTTATTTTTAGAACTTCAATTTTTTATAAAATGGCTGCTTAAAAAATCAAGTTACATTGCACTAATGAATGTAACAGTAAAGTCGGCCGAAGTGGCTATTCCTTTGGCGTTAGCGGACAAGTATGAACAAACAGAAAGAAGATTGTACTGCGCCTACAAATCCTTGACCTCTGCCTACTGTTGCCTGTTCCGTATGTTGACAACGTAACGGGAACCTGACGTTACCGCTTGCAACACGTGCATTTAGGTATAATTTTATTCTAGTTTTATCAGGACATGTAAGGAGTGTTCAAATAGAAAGGTAAGAAAAGCCGTAACAACCAAACCGGCTGAAACTTACATATGCCGGTTTGGGATAACGTAGTGAGACATCCAAGGACGCGGATGTAATGTCTGGCGTGCATCTGCACCTGTGCGGGCACACGACGCAAGAGAGAAGCCGACAGTTGTGTGTTCCGTCCATTTGGCGCAAGATTGCGTGTGATGACATTATGGCCTTCACATTGCAAACTTCGACGATTAAAGAGCAGCGAGATGTTATCAGGTTTCTTACTACAGAAGGGGCTAAACCGGCCGTTATTCATCGTCGGTTGGAGGCCATATATGGTGGAGACTGCATGTCCGACAAGCCAGTGAGAGAATGAAGGCTAGGAGTGTTTGAGCGATGATCTGAGACCAGGGCAGGCAAACACGATGATCATGGCGGAACTCGTTGACAAGTTGAACGGACTGGTAAGAAGCGATCTGCGTGTCCCAATGCGAAAGTTGGTAGTGATGGTGGAGGCCAGTGTTGGAACAGTGAAACTTTTGTGCCAACACCTTGGGTTACCGAAAGGCGTACGCGGAATGACTTCCGAAGAAACTCAGCAAACCGCAAAAAGAACTGCGTAGCACTGCAACACCTCTTCCGGTGTCATTAAGATACCGCTTTCCTGGAGCGGATCGTCACTGGTGACGAAAGCTGGTGCCATCACTTCGAACCAGAGACAAAGCGGGATAACATGCGGTGGGAGCATGCGTCGTGATCTCCACCTACAAAATTCAAAGCTGTGCCCTCAGCAGCCAAGGTAGTGCTCTCTGTCTTTTACGACGTCCGAGGGCCGATACTCGTTGAATTCCTCGAGCGCGGAAAAACCATTAACAGTGACGTGTAGTGTGAGGCACTCCGTAGCCTACACAAGTCCATCAAGAGCAAACGGCCTGCGTTGCTTACGTAGGAAGTAATTCTGCTCCACGATAACGCGCAACCACACGTCTCCGAGGTCACACAAAGTGTAACGGCTAAGCTCGTGTGACCAGCCAGAGCATCCGCCCTACGTCCAGGACATGTCGCCTTGCGACTTCCATTTGCTTCGTCCGTGAAAAAAAAAAAAAAAAACATCTTAAAGGGAAGCGCTTCAACTCGGACGACGAACTGAAAGACACAGTGGAGTGCTGGCTCCTATCACAGACGCACGAATTCTGGGAACAGGAAATGCTTCGGCTTGTTAGTCAGCAGCACAGTTCTGCTCAGGCCTATGGTGATTGCTTTTGAATAAACACTTAAATTATACTCACATTGTTGTTTCATAACTTTTCTTTTGAACATCCCTTATACATAATTCTGTGGCAGGTTTTACTGATTGTATAACGATTCTTGTCCTCTCATTTTTTTTATCTATAGACACACAAATGTTGACTAGGGCTGGTTGAAAACGGTAATTACATTCTGATACCATTTGCAAAACACAATTTTTTTTACCTAAGTTTTCTTTACCAAACACTTTCAGGACATCTGCGCTGTCATATATATATGATCAAAAGTATCCGGACCCCCGGCCCCTCCCCCGCAAAAAACACACGTTTCTCATATTAGGTGCATTGTGCTGCCACCTACTGCCAGGCACTCCATATCAGCGGCCTCAGTAGTCATTAGACATCGTGAGAGGGAAGAATGCGGTTCTCCGCGGAACTCACGGACTTCGAACGTGGTCAGGTGATTGGGTGTCACTTACGTCACACGTCTGAACGCGAGATTTCCACACTCCTAAACATCCCTAGGTCCACTGTTTCCGATGTGATAGTAAAGTGCAAACGTGAAGGGACACGTACAGCACAAAAGCGTACAGGCCGACCTCGTCTGTTGACTGACAGAGACCGCCGACAGTTGAAGAGGGTCGTAATGTTTAATATCCAGACATCTATCCAGATCATCACACAGGAATTCTAAACTGCATCAGGATCCACTGCAGGTACTATGACAGTTAGGTGGGAGGTGAGAAATCTTGGATTTCTTGGTCAAGCGGCTGCTCATAAGCCACACACCACGCCTGTAAATGCCAAACGACGCCTCGCTTGGTGTAAGGAGCGTAAGGATTGGACGATTGAACAATGAAAAAACTTTGTGTGGAATGACGTATCACGGTACACAATTTGGCGATACGATGGCAGGGTGTGGGTATGGCGAGTATCTGGTGAAAGTCGTCTGCCAGCATGTGTAGTGCCAATAGTAAAATTCAGAGGCGGTGATGTTATGGTGCGGTCGTGTTTTTCGTGGAGGGGGCTTGCACCTCTTGTTGTTTTGCGTGGCACTATGACAGCACACGCCTACATTGATGTTTCAAGCACCTTCTTGCTTCCCACTGTTGAAGAGCAATTCGGGGATAGCGATTGCGTCTTTCAACACGATCGAGCACCTGTTCATAATGCACGGCAGGTGGCGGAGTGGTTACACGACAATAACGTCCCTGTAATGGACTGGCCTGCAGAGAGTTCTGGCCTGAATCCTGCCGAACACTTTTGGGAAGTTTTGGAACGCCGACTTCGTGCCAGGCCTCACCGACCGACATCGATACCTCTTCTCAGTGCAGCATTCCGTGAAGAATGGGCTGCCATTCCCCAAGAAACCTTCCAGCACCTTATTGAACATATGCCTGCGAGAGTGCAAGCTCTCATAAAGGGTAAGGGTGGCCCAACACCATTTTGAATTCCAGCATTACCGATGGAGGGCGCCACGAACTTGTAAGTCATTTTGAGCCAGGTGTTCGGGTACTTATGATCACATAGTGTGTAAAGAGTCGTCAAGCGAATTTTCTCTAGTGTTTCGGCGGACATTTGCAATTTCCTTTTTTTACAATGTGCAGCTGGATTCTGCCCAATCAAATAATGCTCATCATGTGTCGCCGGAAGAGTCGGTTTTTTCGCATTACAAACTAATGTATTTTTATAGTGGTGTTTCAGGTGCCTCTTCGATATAGCGGTGCAAAATTAGTCTGCTGCGATGTATTTGTATCCCAACAGCGACTCCACAGGGCTGCTACATAGCGGTGGCAGTCTTCTCAGGCCAGAGCGGTGCTCTGGCTGCTGGAGTACCAGTTATTCTTCGTGTTTTACTGTCCCTGTTAATACACATCGATAAAACGAATATCGCCCTAGTCTAATTTGGAAGCGCTCTATTGAATGGCCACGTAAAATTCCGCCTTAAAAATAATTTTGTTTGTAATAGGAAACGAACCGAGGCTTTCAGATGACACTGGGCGTCGTACTAAAGACGTGATGAGGTGTATTTGTCTGAGCTGAGTCCAGGTACATACTGCAAAAAAACGAAACTGAAAATATCTGCCGGAACACCACAGAAAATGCGCCTGACGACTCTTATGAGGGACAATGACAATGACAGAGAGTCACAGTAACTGGAGTTTACAAAAAGACCTACCGACCGTCGTTCTGCCTGTGCACCGTTCGGGAATGGAATTGTAAAGGGGGGAAACGACGATTTCCTGCCAAATACCCACCACCACACGCTATTAAGTAGGTTTCGAAGTACAGATGCAAATTTATTGTTGCACAAAATTATCACGTCGTTGTTGCAATTTGCATTGCTCGTATAAACAGCGTGCAGTCAATTTGCTGTTCAACAACAGCAGACTATGGATCTAAAAGAGAAAGTGAGTGGGTAACTGAGACAGTCAAATGTGGCGACTGACATGGAGGTATCTGTCAGCCTGCAGTCAACTTCCTGTTTGACAACAGCACGACTATGGGCCTAACAGAGAGAGTGAGTTGATAACTGAGACAGACAAATGTGGCTACTGACATCGAGGTATCTGTGAAATGAACTGTGTAAAGAGGGATGTAGAAACCTAAAATTCCTTTTTTTAGAAGAAGGTCGATCATACTGAGGTGGTTGAAAGTTTGTCACACTGTTGTGTGGCAACTATTTCTAACAACTGGCTAGATATACTCGTGGTTCAATGAGAAAGCCATGGGCTAAGACGCGCTCCTCTGTTGGTATTTGCCGTTCTGCCTCAAAGGATAGCCCACACCTGCTGCAAGGTGACGTCAAACACAGGAATCAAAACGTTTGATGGACATAGTATTTACGAGGCAACCACAGCGCGCTAAATAAATTCGTCTTGTCTCAGGAAGGGAGCATCTATGCATCTCTTACAACTACACCTGGGTGAACCCCAATATAACTTGAAAATCACTAGCAGACGTAATTTTGATTGTATTAGAAGTTGAAAGCAAATATCATCTGTCAAATCCGTGAAATGAATGCATTTGATTAAGTCTGGTGTGGGGAAATGTATCTTCAGGTAGGCGAGGAGAATCAGATGTTTGTCCGTGGAGAACTATCTCTGGACAGGGCCACGATGATTACGTTCTTGACGTCGATGTACGTGTCAATGCGCAAATTGTAGGTGATGAGCTCATCCTTCAAGATACCAGCGCTAGACCACATTGTAATCGTTTCGTATAAGAATATTTTTAACAGCAAACAGTTCAGCGTATGGAGATATCAGCTCGATTTTTCCCCCTAGATCCCTAGACGGTCTCAAGAAGCGTTTTACTGTTAGGAGTCATCCTTTCAAAACTAGTGTCACTCTGAAAACTGCCTTCCTAGAAAAGTACTGTTCATTCCCTACGACTCTCATGAACACCATCATTAATAATACCGCACAGTGGCGAATATACACTATGGTTCTCTTACTGACGTTGCAAAACCTCCGAAGCGACGTAGATGACGCTGCAGCCAGACCCTACCCTGGCTCAAGAATACTTGCGACGAGGCGTAAATAAGACACAAACATAATTTCAGATAGAACACGTGTGGCAGCGTAACATAAGGAACATGACAGTACCAGAGCACTATTACTGCTACCACCAATACTATAGAGGGTGATTGTCAGTAACGTTTAAAAACACCCGAGGTGTCGTAGATGTAATATATTTTATTTTATTTACCGGTCTCACTCAAATGGCTCTGAGCACTATGGGACTCAACATCTGAGGTCATCAATCCCCTAGAACTTAGAACTACTTAAACCTAACCAACCTAAGGACGTCGCACACATCCATGCCCGAGGCAGGATTCGAACCTGCGACCGTAGTGGTCTCGCGGTTCCAGACTGCAGCGCCAGAACCGCGCGGCCACTTCGGCACATACCGTGTACTTTTCCCCATTCATCATAAGACTGTAGTTCCCTGTGGCGACAACATTGTCTGTGCAAAACGACCGGTCTTGGCCTGCTGTTTGGGTGATGCATGTTTCTAGCGATTTGTAACAGTTATATGTGCGTATGTGTGCGTAAAAGTGCACGTTACGCTGCTAAACGAAAGTACAAGGGACAGTTCGAGACTGAAGCGCGTAGAACCGCTCGGCCTGTAATATTTCTGGCTTAGTCAGCCATCATATTAGGTTCAAATGGTTCAAATGGCTCTGAGCACTATGGGACTTAACTGCTGTGGTCATCAGTCCCCTAGAACTTAGAACTACTTAAACCTAACTAACCTAAGGACATCACACACATCCATGCCCGAGGCAGGATTCGAACCTGCGACCGTAGCGGTCACGCGGTTCCAGACTGAAGCGCCTTTAACCGCACGGCCACACCGGGCGGCCATCATATTAGACTCCAAGAAGCTGTTCCCAGAGCTGTGGAGATGCAAGAAGTATGTAGATGACGAAATGTAGTGTGAAGTACGTGTGACCGATGTTAGATTCGGTACCATTCCCGTGAGAAAGACCGCCTGCATAATGGTACTGCTCTGTGATTGGCTGCTGTGTTCGGAGCAAGGGCGCTAAAACATTAAAGTATAGTTATTATTATTAGTTAAACTACTCATTCTAATGACTCCACTTTTTAATAGAAATATCTCTCAATCAAAAACAAAAGACTGACGAAACTGCAGACGAAGCACTTCTCAAGCGTTCGGTTCATGGTTTTTATGGTATGGCGCGCGAAGTGTTTCGGGCTGTTCGTCTCTCTGGATTAGGCAGTTGAGAAGAACAGACATGTTGTCTGTCGGAGGATGTGTTTCCAATTTTTATTTAAGTTCCTGGCAGTCGAGATGTACAGTCATGTTGTCTGTGGCAGGATGTGTTTGCCAGTATCCAGTATTAAAAGATTCACTCCGGTAGTCATGAGGCACAGACACGTGCCACAAATAGTGTAAAGATACATTTTCGTAAACATTGTGTTTGATCACGTACTTTGCTGTATCAGAAGGTGTTGTACTAATATCATGTAGTCTTCTCGTGCGGCTATATTAAAATTCGTAAGTGGCATCCCAAAGAAGTGATACATTATTTTAGAACAGAACCTCGCTAGAAGTCAGTTTCAACCTCAGATACAGAACCTACGACCTGTGTGCTGTTTTCTGCGCTGGGGACGTCAACTTGAAGACAGCAGGTTAGTGAACTATAACAGAACCTTCGTATTCCACACAGTGCAGTGGAAACAACTAGGCGCCTCATGTGTACTGCATGCACAGAACACATGTGCTCAGTGACACGTCATCTGCAGTAATGCAGAGGAGGTAAAGCAGGATGATCGTTATTAACACCAACAATCAATTCATTCTTCCTTTCTTGCCGTAGGACACAACGGCCGGCTATCACCGCTGGTTTATTGCGGAGTACAGTATAACAAGAATCTACCGTATTGCGTCACATGTACATGAGTGTAAGCTTCCGAATTGCGTCGTTACCATTGAGTGAACTCCATTTTACGTATTAAATAATGTCTGTTAAAAAGAAAGAAAGAAAGGGAACGAAAGGAAAGAAACACAACATAAGAACAGCTTTTACTTGGTTACAGCGAAGACAATAATTTTGTAGCGCCTATTTTTACAACAGATCACATTTACAAAAGGTGTTCGTAATTTGCACTGTTGATTCGGAAGCAAGTATTGCATCGCCCAGTCATCCCTTCATGCCCCTAAGCCCAACCGCTGCATGTGTGGCGAGGTATGTCATCTGGTGACGTCACGTGTTCAACGTTTCTCATCCACTTTTGGGGTATTTCCCGACATTTTTGACCCCATGTGTCTTGTATTAGATGACTCGTCTCAGCGTCATCTACGACGTTTCAGGGGTTTTTAAACGTTAAGCCGTCGGCACACGAACCATGGATCCGAACGTTGAGCGTTGAGCGAGCCGACTCTCTGACGTCATAGCGTAGAATAGCACGTTCGGGAGTCTTTCCGAACGTGCAGAGCAATATCTGGTATGTCAGACATTCTGAGCGTGCGTCTGAGCGTTGACCAATGAGATGGCACAACGCCAACTACGTCACACGCACACCGTCTCCCTTCAGTACAGAGTTGTGAGGCGCCATATTGGCATTCATTTCAAGCCTATATGTATATATGCCGTTTCTGAGCACCAACAGAGTGAGACTCGGTGGAAAACCCGTTGTTAACTGTGTGATTCGTTCCAATAAAATAATGAGAAACATCATATTCGTGGCAAAAGAATTATTCTTACTTGCGTAGTAGGCTGTTTGAAGGCAGCGACACACTGAAGACCCACACAAAACGCATTGTTCTTGGTGCAATTTGTTATAATTAAATTTCAATTAATAACATAATTATCTACGATTAACGTTTTTAGCAAGGCTTAACATAATATAACTGTATTCCAAACGTGAGTTGTTGGATTAGCGTAATGAGTAGCGTCACCGTTCAGTCATGAATACATCTTGGGGACGGTGGTTCGCGTCCAAACCTTACAAAATTTTTTTCCTAACATTCGCGTTTTTATTAGGTTCTGATACTTTATTATTAGTTTAATATAAGTATATGCTATAATATTTGATGTTTTGTAAATATAAGTTCACCTTTTTTGAGGGGTGACTTGTTCGATTTGCTTAATTTACAGGACAGCTTGCGCTACTTGTATAAAGATATTTTGCTGCTTTTTTTTTACGCTTCGTAATTCACATGTTGCAAAGATTCTGCTACTAGGTAGGAACAGTGATCAAGTAAGACTGGCCTTGGGGTTTTTCTAAAACGTGGGAATGATGAAATGATGTTTATCTGATGCGGAGAAGTATTCCAAATTTGTACCGCACGGTTTGTAATGGAACTTTTATAAGCCTGTGTCCTTATTGATTGGACATGGTACTTTCCTTTTCGTGGACGATGGAGGAAATGTGCGTTTTAATAGAGCTAACGTGAGAATTTTACGCGTGCCCGTTCAGTAAACAGTGTGATTTACGAACTAGAAGCATCCCTCAACTGCCGCTGGAGTGCGTTGCGATCGCGTATACTTTTCTGTTGGCAGAAGAGCCAACACCGTGTTACTAGAGGAGGCCGAAATTCACGCGTTTTAGCTCACGCAGGCTAGTGTGAGGAGGGAAGAACTATACTGACGTGAGGTCTGGAACGTGACAAGGAACTAGAATTCAGAAAGCGGACGTAATTAGTTTCATACTTAACTTTAATCCATTAATGATGAACGTCGCTCTTGACGGTACATGATTCACAATATTATCTGTTCAGAATACATTCTATGAAGAATATGGCGCCTTGCTAGGTCGTACCAAATGACGTAGCTGATTGTCGTCTCTGCAAATGAGAGCGTAATTTGTCAGTGAACCATCGCTAGCAAAGTCGGCTGTACAACTGGGGCGAGTGCTAGGGAGTCTCTCTAGACTAGACCTGCCGTGTGGCGGCGCTCGGTCTGCAATCACTGATAGTGGCGACACGCGGGTCCGACGTATATTAACGGATCGCGGCCGATTTAAAGGCTACCACATAGCAAGTGTGGTGTCTGGCGGTGACACCACATATACCACGATGGGGCCCTCATACCGCATGCACAATTCGCATCGTTCCTGAACGTTCAGCAGCACGTTGAACTTGGCACGCTCAACGTTAACGTTCGACAGCACGGTCCGTGTGCCCACGACTTTAATAAGAATCACCCTGGTAACAGTAACGTGCTCTACTACTTGTGGTACCCAAACTGACACTTTCATTATGTTACGCCGCCAAACGTTCGAGCTGAAATTACGTGTGTGTTTTATTTACGTGTTGTCGCGAGTGCCAGCGGCACGGCCTGGCTGCAGTCGGCAGGCTCGCTTCCCTTCCCTTCCCTTCAGCCCGCAGCAGCCGGCAACCGGTTCCGGCGCTCGCTCGCTTCCCGCTTGGCGCCGTTCCAGAACCGCTACAAAACTGTTCCCTGCGCCACTGCGCCGACTGACCCGCTTCTCGGCTTCCTCCGTCAGGTGCCTGACGTAATTAACGATGCCTCTACCGCGACCGTATTAGTCATCTATCACCTGGCGACGGGGAACTCCGCCGAGCGCACCTTCTTGGCACTTGTCAGGCCCACAAGGGTGCGACCAGTGTGTGGCACTTTGATCGGTTCCTGCCCGCACCAAGTGAGATGAGTGCGTTGATCTACAGGTACTGAGTTCAGCTCCCAATCCGGCCATTCTCACTTTTAGTTCCCATGAGTTTCCCATATCATCTAAATCAGGGGTCTCCAAACTACGGCCCGCGGGGCGAAACCGGCCCGCGAGGGCCGGCAAACCGGCCCGCGTTAGCTGGCCGGACATCCCCGGTATCCGGCCCGCCAAATATTTGAGGTGCTACCTATAGTGCCAACAATTGAGTTTCGAGGCCTCTCGCGACCAATACACAGCGATATTGGCTCTGCTACTCGCTACAAGACTACATGATTAAACTTATTGTTGCGCCGCTTGAAATAACAATGCGTTGACATACTGTACCTCTGTTGCGTCTTGCAGTAATAGTGTTGCTAACAATGATTTTGAGATTTCGTTAACTTTGCAGGACGCTTTCGTGAAGAATGTCGGTGAAATTCGCCAGAATAAAATACGCCAGAATTTCGGTCAGGTACATCCACCAATCAAAATTATGTAATTAAATAAAAATCGTAGTTCGTTTAGTGCTAGCTATTCCCACAACCTTAGATTTTTGCCATTTCATCTTTCCTTTAGCATTACATTACGGTGATCATGGAATGCTAGGGTGCTTTAATCCCACTAGGTAGATCTTGGCCCTTATGACTTCGTGGAGGAGTCAATGTGGCCCGCAGACTAAAAAGTTTGGAGACCCCTGATCTAAATGATGGAACCATTTTAACCGCTGTAGGCTGTCAGTTTTATCCCTTTAACGCACCGTGCATATAGATTACATTACTGGCCAGTTTCCGCTAAGGTCATTATCAAATGTCTGCAATACAGTACCAAAGTACGAGGCGTGTTTTTTAAATAAGTGCCGTTTTGAAATTTAAAAAAAACTTGCTAAGATATCTCAATAATTTTATTTTTACATGAAACCCTGTACCTTAATCTACTTTCCGTCAGTATTGAGGCACTTGTCATAACGTTGTACCAGTTTTTGAATACTCTCCTCATAGAAGTCTGCCGCCTGACTTGTTAACCACTGCATCACCACTGTTTTGACTTCTACATCTACATTTATACTCCGCAAGCCACCCAACGGTGTGTGACGGAGGGCACTTTACGTGCCACTGTCGTTACCTCCCTTTCCTGTTCCAGTCGCGTATGGTTCACGGGAAAAACGACTGCCGGAAAGCCTCCGTGCGCGCTCGAATCTATCTAATTTTACATTCGTGATCTCCTCGGGAGGTATAAGTAGGGGGAAGCAATATATTCGATATTTCATCCAGAAACGCACCCTCTCGAAACCTGGACAGCCAGCTACACCGCGATGCAGAGCGCCTCTCTTGCAGAGTCTGCCACTGGAGTTTGCTAACATCTCCGTAACGCTATCACGCTTACCAAATAACCCTGTGACGAAACGCGCCGCTCTTCTTTGGATCTTCTCTATCACCTCCGTCAACCCGACCTGGAACGGATCCCACACTGATGAGCAATACTAAAGTATAGATCGAACGAGTGTTTTGTAAGCTACCTCCTTTGTTGATGGACTACATTTTCTAAGGACTCTCCCAATGGACCTTGAAGACGCTGACCCTCCAGCTGTTTCTTCAAGTGCAGGAACAGACGGTAGTCACTGGGCGCAAGATCGGGGCTGTACGGTGGATGATCTAGAGTTTCCCATCGAAAAAATGTGATGAGACCTTTGGTCTGATTCGCCACATGGGTACGGGCATTGTCTTGCAGCAAAACGATGCCCTTGCTCTACTTCCATTCTGGTGTGACGTAGGCCACCCATGTTTCATCGCCCGTAACAATTTGGCTTAAGAAATCATCAGCGTCGTCGTGGTACCGCTCAAGGAAAGTCAGTGCACTGTCTAAACGTTTGGTTTTGTGCACATCCGCACCTCAACATTTTCGGTACCCCATGTGCGCAAAATTTTCGGTAATTCAAGTGCTAGGTCACAATGCCATACAAAACACTACGAGAAACATTAGGAAAGTCATTCCGCAAGGCGGAGATCGTAAAGCGTCTGTTCTCTCACCTTATTGTCCACTTCCTGCACCAAACTTTCATTAACGACCGAAGGACGCCCACTCCGTTGTTCATCATGCACATTTGTGCGACCATGTTTAAATGCTCTCACCCACTTTCTTACCATTCCATCACTCATAATGTTTTCTCCGTAAACTGCACAGATCTCACGATGAAAATCGATCGCTTTTAGGCGTTTAGCACTAAGAAATCTTATAACAGCCCGTACTTCACAGTCGGCGGGACTCTCGATTATCGGAGGCATCTTAAACACTCAGTACACAACGTAAACAAGGAAGAATCAGACTGTAATGGCGTCAGTGCGTAGATTAAGGTACTGGCTTTCATGTAAAAATAAAATTATTGAGATATCTTAGTACGTTTTTTTTAAATTTCAAAACGGTACTTACTTAAAAAACACGCCTCGTACAGCAAAAACGTACGACTTTTTGATGGATAACATTGCGCTTGCATACTACAGCTGTGATTCAAGTTACTTACATGATACTGGTGATGTGTGTGTCACATTTCAAAATATTTGTTGGGTATTATGTGGGGACAGACACGTTCCCACACATACACACGTCGAATGTTACAGGTATAGTCTTGCGCATACCTATCACCTTACAAGGACCACTTTCGCATCACGTCATGAAGGCAAATACTTACTAACAGGCAGCTTACTGTCCCTTGTACTTTCGTTTAGCAGCGTAACGTGCACTTTTACGCACACATACGCACATATAACTGTTACAAATCGCTAGAAACATGCATCACCCAAACAGCAGGCCAAGACCGGTCGTTTTGCACAGACAATGTTGTCGCCACAGGGAACTACAGTCTTATGATGAATGGGGAAAAGTACACGGTATGTGCCGAAGTGGCCGCGCGGTTCTGGCGCTGCAGTCTGGAACCGCGAGACCGCTACGGTCGCAGGTTCGAATCCTGCCTCGGGCATGGATGTGTGTGATGTCCTTAGGTTAGTTAGGTTTAACTAGTTCTAAGTTCTAGGGGACTAATGACCTCAGCAGTTGAGTCCCATAGTGCTCAGAGCCATTTGAACCATTTACACGGTATGTTGCTAAACTAAAGTGCAACATAACACGCAACAAACATTTTGAAATGGGACACACACCTCACCAATATCACGTAATTTAAACAACAACTGTAATACGCAAGTGTAACGTTATCCACTAATACGTCGTACCTATTTACTGTACTTTTGGGTATCATATTTCTGACACCTGATGATGGTCTAAGGTCGAAACTGACCAGTAATGTAATTTATATGCTCGGTGCGTTAAAGGAATAAAACCGATAGTCTATGGTGGTTAAAATGTTTCCATCATTGAGACATTACATTGAAGCTGTAGACCTGTACACGAATAAATTATTCCCCATAAGATCTTCATCTTTTATACTCTGCCGTCCTCAGTTCCATGTAATGTTACGGTATGTCGATGATTTTTACTTTTGGACCTTCTAATTACAACCCAGTTTTCATGCCATACGCGTTTCGCCTTTATGCTGTAAAAGGCATCTTCAGTGGCGTACGGCACGAAAATTGTTTCATTCAGTTGTTATTAGACGGTTCAAAAGTAAAAATTATCATCATACCGTAATATTCCCCATATACTTTCAGATTAATCAAGAGTTTCCTTAAACAAGACCAAAGCCAATTATTTTGATCATCTTGCCCAAACCCTGTTTAAACTGTGTTTCTGACGTAACCGACACTGAGGGAACGTCCTGTGTTTCGTATAAAACTTACTGATGCAACTCCTGAAATTTTAGCAGTGTGAACGTATTCTCTAGAAAAAGGCTACGCTTCCTTTGGAAACAAACAGCGCTGCATAAACGGGCACCGTAAACTTTTTGTACTGATTGTAGCTTACCTCATATCATGTGGCTAACTTATTTTGTTTTTAAATTCAATCTTCGGTTCTAGGCGCTTCAGTCCGGAACCACAAAGCTGCTACGGTGGCAGGTTCGAATCTTGCCTCGGGCATGGATGTGTGTGATGTCCTTAGGTTTAAGTAGTTCTAAGTCTAGGGGACTGTTGACCTCAGATGTTAAGTCCCATAGTGCTCAGACGCATTTGAACCATTTGAATCTTCGGTAGACATTTGGAGAGTTGCTCTTCTCCCCTGTTACTTCTACATCCAGCATTTCATGTTGGTTTCTACCATCGTAGACTGTCAGCGTCCGGAAATCACTGGCTCCATGTTGAAGCGAGCTAACAACTAGTATGTGTGCCAGAAATCAGGAAACAAAGCTCACTTGACTGTGTATGTGGTCTAGGTACCCCGTTCAGAGGGACAAGAGCCAGGGGGAACTCAGCGTTTTATACTGGCCCTCCTGATAATATCGTTCGAGGTGCTGTCTTCCACTGAAACTGAATATTAGACGGTGAGACTCACTTCACCTGTTGAGAAACTTGCTGTGTTCTGAGTTATGGAAAGGAAAACAAAAAATGGTAGGAGTCTATTAACCTTCGGCAGTTCAAACGTACGACTAATAATGGCAGCAAGAGACGAGAAGTAACACCATGTGCACTCAATGCGTATGCCTCAGGACCTCATTCAATAGGCTGAGGAAGCTATTCTGGCAATCCAGTGGGGGAGCAGGGTACAACCAACTGCAGATTGTGGCGTATATTGAAACAAACGACGCCAGTCTTCTGGCCTCCGAGGTCACACTTGATCGTTCCAGAGACTTGTAAACATGACTTGTAAACGCCGATCTCGCTCACGTAGTTTCAATACAGCTCACAGTCTGTAGCATTATCTCCAGGCAGTGATTCCCTTGATTCTGATTCAGGTGGAAGGCTTGAACCAGAGACAGCAGAGGTTCTGTGACAAACTAGGCTGCGATTTCCTGGACTTCCGCCATAGGGATGAGAATTGTACGGTACCCATAATGGATCAGGTATGTACTACAGATCAGAGACTGCTACCCACGTAGCTGTGTGTGGAGGGTACACAAGATTTTTTTCTAGAGTAAACGGCTCTCCATCCAGTCTAGATAACGATAGTCCAGACCCAGACCATCAATGTAAGATCCAGATAAATTACCCCTTCCCCCCTCCCCCCCACCTCATAGGCTACAATACCAAAATCCTACTAGTTAACTGAGACCATTCGTAACAAAATGTAAGAGTCTGAAGCGCACCTAAAAGCACTTAAGCTGGTATGATACTAGATACAGAAAGTTGGTTAAAACCCGAAAGTGACATCAGAGAGATATTTGGGGAAAATTTAAGCGTATATCGAAATGATAGACTAATGGGAAATGGAGGTGGTGTATTTGTCGCACTAACAAGACACTGAGGTCAGCAAAGACAGAAATTCAAGTAGCTTATGAGATTGTTTGGGCAAGACTCAGTATCAGGGGCGCGCGTACCGGATCCTTCTTTCGACCACCAAACTTATTCCCTGATATAACCGGAAACATTACACAATACTTCAGTTCGTCAGTATGTTCGTTCCCGAACCATAATGAAATATTTGGAGGAGATTTAAATCACCCAACAATGAACTAAATGCGGTCTCTGAAAATTACCTGGAACATATAATTAGGTGTAGTAGGGCAATGGCGGTGTTCGGAAGTTGCAGACTTCAGGGGTGAAGTATATATTCTGGGTCAATGATCCTATCAAACCTTAACCTATAGTTCTGCTTCATGTCATCCCTTAACATATTGTGCATCTACAACTCTTTATATCACATGGATATCAAATTAATCATGCAAATTAGTTAAATTGATCGATTAATTACTCTCGTCCCCTGATGTTGTCATGGGTTTTTCCCAGCCGGCAAGTGGCCCTCCCCTCCTCCCCCCTACCTTATTGGTTCTACGCAATTTTTGAATTTCCCACCAAATTCTGAAGTTCCATTTTTTCTTGGTGTTTTCACAGAGGAGTGGTGGGGGAAAAGGGTACGTGCTGGCTGGAGAAAACCCATTATGTCATCAGGGAGTAGGGGTAATTAATTGATCAATTTAATTAATTTTATATCAGTTTGATATACAGTGGCATAGAAGCACAAAAGATTAGTGGCTGACATGAAGCAGAACAATAGGTTAAGGCATGACGTCATCATTGCCCCTGAACATATGCTTGCATCTGATGTAGGCAACCCACAATGTGGGGTGACACTGCCATTGACCTACTACTACTGGAAACCCTACTCGTGACTGAAATAATCTGAATCTAACGGCAACAAATAAACCAGACTTCTTTGAGAATGTCCACATAAAACCTGGAATCTTAGCCGTGCACAGCTCGCGTTTACCCCATTTATTGACTGTCATCTTCTATTACGGTACTGCCTCCTCGTTTTCGTATTCCATTTACTGGCGTCACTAACTCCCTGCCTTACTTGCCCGTAGCGGCAGCAGCAGCGCGTTTCGATAGGTGCACTGTCGTACCATCTCTGGAGTAACCGATAGTATTTCCGGGTCGTCGTGTGTCTGGCAGTCAGTTGAAGAGAGACCAGCAGTGCAGTCGGGACGCAGCAGCAGTGAGTCGGGGACGGAGCGCCGGTCAGGCGCCGACAGCCAGTGCTCGCCCACTGCTGGCGACACACATGAACTGTCCGACGGAGGGAGATTGGAGCAGGACGGCCGTTGGTTGGTCGTTCGGTTGGTCGTCTCATCGGCCTATGTATATTTGGTCCTTTCACCCTTTACGGGCTTGGGCAGTTGGTCAGTTGGCGAGGAGCAGCGAGGAAGTCTCCGTGGCGTGTGTCTGGCCGGGGCCTGGCGGGGTCCACGGACGGTCGAAGTGTGAGGGGCTGTTCCCATTGCTGCGAGGTGCGTGGCTCACCGATTACTTAATCTACCAGCCAGCCCCAACTGATCAAATTGTGTCGTTTAAATTAGTTATCATGTCGCTTGGTCCGTTGACGGTCGGTCGGTTGGGATGTCATCGGATCGTGAATGGTTGGTCCGACTGCCTGTCTCAACTAAGTGAGCGTTAGTGTTTGAATTCCAAGCAAAACTCGAACACCTGAGCGTCCTTGGGAGTACTGCCTTTCTTTTTTTTTTTTTTTGTTGTTCTTCTTGCTTGTACTTGTATGGCTTCTAGCCGATTTTAAAAAAAAATTAAGGTGTTTTGCCCATAAGGCATAAGATTCTTTAGGCCTTCAGCCTAACTTAAGGAACTCTTTCACATAAGGCCTTTGACATTTTAAATTTTTTTCATGTTGTTCAATTTTAAGTGTTGGGCCTTCAGCCAATTTTCAGTTTGAGTTGTTTTTCTCTTAAGACCTTCAGCCTAAATTAAAGAATTGTTTCACGTAAGGCCTTTGGTATTTAAAAAAAATAATGTTATGGTGTTTTAAGTGTTAGGCCTTCAGCCGATTTGAATTTAACTTGTTTGCTCTTGAAGTGTCTGATTCTTTGGGCCTTCAGCCTAAGTAAAGACCTGTTGTAGACAAGGCTTGCCTTTTAAATTTCTGATTATGCTTGCATTTTAAGATATCGGCCTTCAGCCATTTTTAAATTAAAGTGGCTTTCAGTCGGTAATTAAGTCCCAAAGATTAAAGCTGTGTGTTTAAAAAAAATTTTTTTCGGGTCTCTTGTAATGTTTGATCAAATAATAAAGTTGTATGTTCGTGTGTAACTGACAGCCCCTTATGTTAGCCCCTTTCCACAATTTCAACTAACTGTTCCGTCCTGCGGGTTTAGCAGGGCGTCTCACTGGTAGCAGGGCGTGGTTTATGCTTGTGCTTGGGTCAAATGGTTCTGAGCACTATGGGACTTAACTTCTGAGGTCATCAGTGCCCTAGAACTTAGCACTACTTAAACCTAACTAACCTAAGATCATCACACACATCCATGCCCGAGGCAGGTTTCGAACCTGCGACCGTAGCGGTGGCGCGGTTCCAGACTGCAGCGCCTAGAACCGCTTGGCCACTCCGGCCGGCGCTTCTGCTTGCCATTCAGTATAAGTGGCAATGAGGCAGTTTCCCTAACAATGATTGCAAAAATATAAAGAAGAACTGAAAGAAGTAGAAAGATTTACATATTAAGTAAACTAGATAAAAGGGTAATAGTGCCATGTCTCAATGAAGAACTTCAAACTTTTAGCTCAGGACAGGAGCAAGTAGAGGATTGCGAATCGAGTTTAAAAGAATTGCTGATTATACACTGGATAAATATAGGGGTTGGACAAAAAGATGGAAACATGGCGAGAAATGGATACTTGAACATAACTGGACATGATAGTCAAGCCTGCAGTTACCAGTGGTGCATTTGAACACGAACGTAATCTGAGCAATGCCCTCAATACATTGCCGTTGTCAGTCGTGGTCAAGACAGCCTTCTGTGTCGTTGTGAGTGCATCATGTCGGAGCTAAGTGAATTTGAACGTGGGGCTCGTATGACGGATTCTTCCGTAACCTACGTAGCCGAAGTGTGCGGTGTTTCAAGGCGCACGTTATGGACGATTTCTTATTTTTCGTGACATATGGTCATTTAAGAAGATTGTAACGCCGGAAATGCATATCCTCCTATTTCCATCTATTGTACTATTATTTTTTTCCTTGTTTTGTTACCTCAAGATATGACATTTCTGTCTCTTTATATATTGTAATTGCTTTACTGTTTGGATATATATATATTTATGCACTTATGTGGATGTATAATTGGTTTGTTTCGTAAATATTATTTGTATTTTTACGCTGGGTCTTGCCTAGGGAAAACTGCTATCGAACGATTACGTCGATAGGTCGTGTGAAGAATCAAAGTGTGTAGGATCTTTGGTAGTGTTAACTCTGCCGCGTGGAGCGCGGGCAGAGAGGGTCTGGCTGGAGTAGCGAGTGGAGCAGGTGTGTTGTGAGAAGCTCCCGCGAGTTGCCGCGCTTTCGGGGTTTGGCAGCATGTAATTGCGCTCGACTCGCGATGATAGTTTCTGACATGGTGTCGCGGACGGGAAGCATTAGCTGGCGCACATCAAGAGCCCGTTTCGCCTGGTGACCGTGTCGAGAAGAAGGCGCGCCAACATCCAGTTTCTGCAACAGCGACGGCCGACAATGAGTGACTGTCGCCACCTCCTCGATCGACGGCTTCAAACCTTCAATCAACCAACAAGGAAGACTAAAAGCACGTAAAGTTTCAGAACTGTATGGCAGACCTCAGCTTTTCAAATTGTTCCATTTGCCTCGCAAAATTACAGCAACTTAGCATGAACCTTTGTTGCTCATTATCCCAATTGCATTGTCAAGCAGGGTCCCTTCCTTTTCCGAAATGAACCCGAGTGTCGTTGAAATTCAAACGCCAGCATTAAAATAATATAATTAGATTTCACTGCTTTAATTTCAAAGTTCAGTAGCTGGCTACAATATTTAGGTTACACGAGCACAAATTTAGAGTGCGAGTTTTGTTAGCATATTTTAGCTTACCTGTGACTGCAGCTCAGCTTGGTACGTACTAAATTTTATTATTGTTAATAGTTCAGAATCATTTAATTCAAGTTCAAAGTTAAATCTCTTGTTTCTAAATTGCGTAGAGTCAAGTTGCTTTTGAAATGATTGTTGAGGTAGTCCAAGACTAACCGTATTTTACTGGATTTCGATGTGCTTCAGAAAGAAAGCTCACTATTAACTTCAGTCACTAAATTAACTTTCGATTTTCCGGTTTTATTAATTCTTTTGCTAAATTAAGTCAGAGTGTAGCGAAATTTATTACTTCTGACAAACTTTCAGTTTTCACACTACACGTGTCAACCTTCAGTTGCCACGCTTCTAGTGTTAATTATATGTGTAATAACCTTTCTTTTCAGTTACTATAGTAATTGTCCTTAGGACTGGCGACCGTGATTTCCCCCAAATCTCAAATATCTAATTACCGCTAGTTAATTGTTAACGTAACGGCCGCACATTTACTTTCTTTATTAACTTTACCCCTTTTCAAAATTAATTTCCACCAGTTTCATTTGCATTTTTCCTTTCATTTAGATGTAACCCTTTCCTCCCTCTTTACCGATAGATTAACTTCGGTGACGATTGCTTTTCCCAAATTTCCATTAGGCACGCGCGGTTTAATTTTTCACTGTCATTAAGGTCGATAAGTGAGGGGGGAGGTTACACGTGGCGACCTGGTGACAGGACAATCTTCAGATTTGAGGTTGTTCTGGACACGAATTTTCTTTGGTGCAAATGTCGTAACAAAGTACTGGTTACGTACAGGCCGTTACGTCAGCGAGAATAAGTAGTGGGAGTAATCCTAATTACATTTGAGATTTGTCATTTATATTGAAAATTATTAAAATGAGTGAAGGCAACAATTACCAAAATTTGGTAGACTTGGATACGGAACAATCGGTCGAACAGTGGGAAACGCGCACGGCGGTTCCCATTGTTCAGGGGCAGGCGGCTAGCATGAAAGACGCGACCGCCGAAACGCAACAAAGAGCAGAAATGGAATTCCAAACTTTAGAAAATGTTTCGGAATCGGAAGCGAAAATCAAATCTGTACCCCTTGATGATGAATACGGGGGAACATGTATAGAGGAACCAGCTACGGAAGTAAAACCGGTAGTCTCCGGGAATTTAACTGATTTATTGAATGTTTTGATTAATGAAATCAAGAGTCAATCGGCAGAAATTATAGCTCTGTCTGCCAAGCAAGAAGCTCAGTCTGAAAAGATTGAACGAAAGCTAGACAATCAGAACAAAGCTATTAATGTTGTTAACAACAATGTTGGAGTTGTTAACACAAAAGTTGATAAAATCAAAGAAGATATTGTTGTAATTAATACCGAAATCGGTAATCTTAAACAGGAAATGATAGGCGTTCAGGCGGAAATTGCGAGCATAAATACTCGTTTTGATTCCGAAATTAGCAGAATCGAGAAAAGTGTAGGAGAAGCAGTTGCTCCGATCATCGAGAATAAGGTGACGGAACAAATTCAATTAGTGAAAAAAGAGGATCAACAGAAGGTGGAAACTTTAAAGGCTTTAGTGTCCGAAGTAGACACTAAAGTGACGAAGCAGGCTAATACCTGCGAAGAGAAAAAGAGGGAAGTGGAAACGCTTGCGACAACCACTTGCCAAGTAATTACGAGAGTGTCGGAATTAGAAAAGAAACTTGACGAAAAACAGAGCTATGTGCCAATCTGTGCACATAGTTCGGAATTGTTGACGAAAGAGGAGCGGTTCGACCCCTTGAAAAAAGGCGGTATTCACGCGACGGATTTCATTAAAAATTGTGAAAGAGTTTTACCCAGATCATGGACTAATGAGAGAAAAATTAATGCGGTTATTGATGTGCTGGCTGGTGATGCCAAGCGTTGGGGCTTAAACCTCAACATTACGAACCTGACTTTTGACGAGTTTAAAAATTTGTTTCTGGCTGAATACTGGTCAGAGCAAAAACAGCAAAGTGTCTGGCGCGAATTTGTCGTATCGAGGCCTTTCGATGCGAATTCGCGCGGTTCGATGAGGGAGTTTTGTGAAGGCTGGATCCGCAAGTTGGAATATTTGCGTGATCGCCGCACGGAATCCGAAATAGTCTGGGAACTCTACAAGAAGCTTCCAGATGATACAAAACGCTACGTAGGAAGCAATTACAGGACAATCAATGATTTCCTGGAAAGAGTTGAGGACGAGGACAATTGGCGCAATAATCGCGACAGTGGTAGAGGCCGTGGTAACAACAACGGGTACCACCCCAACCATAACAACGATAACCATGGGAATAATGCATACCGCAGCAATGACAATAATGGTTCGGACCGTAATAACAATCGGTACAATGCAAATAATAACCGGAATGACGGAAACCAGTATCATACTAGCGTGATACGGGCTGCGCAGAATAGTAATAACGCCAGAGGGTGTGACCAGCCGCCTCAGCAGTATCCGGGGAGCGTATCTGCTGGGACGAGACAGGGAAACCATTAGCCGCGCCGGTGAGGGGCCGACCGGGCGTGGAGAAATTTTGGCGGCCCAATAACAGGAGAAAACCCAGGTATCGTCATTATGAAAATTCCGTATGGAATAATCAACGGCGGGAGAGTGTGCCAGTGTTAAGAGAAAAGAGTGCGCCCACAAGTAGTAGATCAGCTGTATACACGGCAGTAGAAAATACATTCGCTGTCAGTGAGAACAATTTAAGTAGTGTTCCGGAAATCGATCATAAAGTGGCAGCTGTAATACCCACAGCGGAACTGGAGATTGAGTTTAAGAATGATTCGCAATTGTTGAGAGAAGATCAGATGTCGGATAAAACGTCCGTCATTGAGCGAGGGGATGCAGAGAGGGATGAGGTCTGGTTAAGGCAGTTCGGTCGCTTATACGACGAACTAAGAGATTATAGGGGTCTGTATGGGAGAAGTGTTTATGGGGAGCGCGTGCAGTGTTTGCCGCGTCTCGTCCCACAGGAAGATAGTATTTGTGAAGTGATGGAAAGTTCTGGCCCTAACCGGCAGACTTTACCAGAAATAGTTGATGTTAAAGGGGAGCACGAGCAAGATGCGTCGTGTTTCGTCCCGCAGGAATTGAATGTTGAAGTAGTAACGGAAAGTTCTGGCCCTAACCGGCAGACTTTACCGAAAGTTGTAGTGGTAGAAGTAGCCGACCCATCCGACGCAAACCTCCAGTTTAAACATTGCGAGAGTATTAAGGAGAAATATTACGAAAATTTTAGTGATAGCCGGACACGATTGGTAGAAAAGCACATAGATTACAGCGTGTATGAGGTTAGAGTTGACATTATACAGTCAGACGATAGCAGTGTGGGTTGCGCAGATCCAGAGGAAGTAATTGCAGATACTACTGGGCACATTCCTCCAGGTAGATTGGCAGATGAGATCAATCTGACCAAAGTGGAATCAACGAAGTGCTAGTTCTGCAAGTTTCGCAGGAGAGCTTCTGTAAAGTTTGGAAGGTAGGAGACGAGGTACTGGCAGAAGTAAAGCTGTGAGTACCGGTCGTGAGTCGTGCTTCGGTAGCTCAGTTGGTAGAGCACTTGCCCGCGAAAGGCAAAGGTCCCGAGTTCGAGTCTCGGTCGGGCACACAGTTTTAATCTGCCAGGAAGTTTCAATTAGTGAATTGATAGCAAAGCAACACTCACTAGTTGACGAGTTACAGGAAAAGGTTTCGGTATTGGAGGCGAAGCTAGAGACTAAGCCTCAGGACAAACGTGTTGAAATTAAAACTGTATGTGAACAGAGACTGAAAAAGCCGCCAGATAAACCGGATTTAGGATCAAAGCCGGATGGTTTTTTCTGGAATGACCTGGATATAGACGAGGATTTACTGTGGGAAAATAAAGAAACAGTCGAGGACAAGTGTAGACAGATAGTAGTGTCTGTTAATATGCACGACCTACAACTAAACGTGTTGATTGACACCGGTGCAGAATTGAGTGCTGTATCTGGGAAAATATTTGAGTTACTGAAAGACAGACCTGGCATCGTAGTTATGCCAGTAACAGGAGTGAAAATTATCGGTGCTACTGGGAAGGCCAGTAAACCGGTCACAAAACAGATTTTTGTCAACTTCGAGATATGTGGGGCACGATTTGAACAAGAGTTTGTCGTCGTGCCAGACTTAACTGCGGAAGTAATTATCGGGTTAGATTGGCTATTAAAGTACCGTGCAGTGATTAACTGCGAAAGCAAAACTTTGACATGTATGTCACTAGATAAAACGATAGTAGTTAGCTTTGACGAGGCAGGAGACGGTGTGCATAGGCAATACCAGCCTATACACATTGTTAAGTGGCCGAATGGTATTGATGTAGGTATGAATTTGAACTACTGTAATGTGAGGAATCTCGGCACTGACAATAGTGTAGAAACTGAATTGGAAAGTATTGTAGACGGTATGTCAAACGTAACACACGAACAAAGACGAGGCCTGTATGAAGTGATGATGAGGAATAAGAGTGTGTTTTCAGACAAACCGGGTCTTGTGGAAGGATATAAATGCAAGTTGCATGTAATTCCGCACGAACCATTCTTCGTGAGACCGTATGCTATACCTCTGTCCAAAAAGGAAGCAGTGCAACGGGAGATAGATAAGATGATCGAATGGGGAGTGATTGAAAGAAGTACAAGTCCATACAATAACGGTTTGGTCATTGTAGCAAAACGGGATGGTAGTGTGCGTATTGTGATTGACGCACGCACGTTGAATAGGGTCGTTCAACGTGAAACAGACAGACCAGAGAGTATGGAGGAGATTTTGCAACGTTTTCATGACGTTAAGTTCATGACTAGCCTCGATCTGACGGCTAGTTACTGGCAAATAGAACTCGAAGAAGAATCTAGGCCATACACCGCCTTCTTGTTTGCGGGCAGGTGTTATCAGTATAGAGTACTGCCGTTTGGACTTCATATATCTGTGTCCGTATTCATCAGGGCCCTAGATAAAGTGCTAGGACCGGCTTTGAGTTCAAGATTAACTGTATATGTTGACGACCTATTGTTGGCCAATGCCACTTGGCATGACCATTGTGACCTGTTAGATGAAGTTTTTAGAGCATTGCGCCGTGGCGGAATGACTCTAAAGCTAAAGAAATGCGAATTTGTGAAGCAGGAACTGAAATTTTTAGGGCATGTAATTACCACTGCTGGTATTACGAAAGACCCAGAGAAACTAGAGGCAATAAGGAATTGTCCTCCACCCAAGTCTAGGAAACAGTTAAAAAATTTTCTAGGGCTCACAGGATTTTACCGTAAATTTGTAAAAGGACAAGTGTTTAATGATGAAAATTTGAATAACCTCTTACGCAAAAATGTTCCGTTTGTGTGGACTGACGGGTGTCAGACCGCTTTCGAGAGATTAAAAGACGAGTTGTTAAGATCTAACATACTATTTCATCCTGATTTATCGCTACCCTTCCATCTGGGAACGGATTCGTCGAATTACGGGGTGGGGGTAGAACTGTTCCAAGAAGTTGGTAAAGGGGAGGATAAGGAACACCGGACGATAGCGTTCGCGAGTCGAACTTTATCAAAAAGTGAGCGAAACTACACGATTTCTGAGAAAGAGTGTCTCGCTATCGTGTGGGGATTCAAGAAGTTCAAGGGTTACCTATGGGACCGTAAGGTGATTATTCATACGGACCATAAGGCGCTCACTTATCTGAAGGATTGTAAACTACTTCACGAAAGACTGACTAGGTGGTCGCTGTATTTACAGCAATTTAACTATGACATCTGTTACGTAAAAGGGACCGACAATTGCGTAGCGGATGCGCTGTCGCGGTTGCCCGAGTCTAATCAAGGTCTATTGAAAGATGAGGCAGATGGAGTGGTCAAATTGTACTATTTTAAAGAAGTTGAGGGACGTAAATTAATAATGAACATTTGTAAGAATCTACGTCGTCATCAGAACGAGGATGGTTGTTTAAATATGGTGAAAACCCGATATGATGAAAAGAGTCCAGAAGGAGAGAAATTAAGGAAGTATTACAAGATATACGATCATATCTTGTACATACGTAAGGGTGAAGATAGTAATATTTGGCGGGTATGTTGGCCCAGCAAATACGTCACGGAAATAATAGACTACTACCATTTGGCGTATGGTCACTGTGGACCAAAGAAATGTACGGAAAAGCTGAGTGAAGTAGTGCATTTCAACAACATGTTAAAACGAGTTACTGACAGAGTGAAAACTTGCGATTTATGTCAGAAGGTGAAGGTTACCAACTGTACGAGTCGTGGTCCTATGCAAAGTATAAGGCCTAACGACACCTTTGAGTTACTGTGCGTGGACTTGTACGGACCTTTGCCCAAGTCATCAGGAAACTTTGCCTACATTTTAGTAGTGCTAGAAGCTTTTTCCAAGTTCATCAAACTATATCCGATTAGGAAAGCTACAGCCAAAGCGGTCTATAGCAAGCTGGTGAACGATTATTTTGTTCATATTGGTAAGCCCAAGGCGATTCTATCAGACAATGGGGCACAATTTACTTCTAAGTTGTGGAATGAAGGCATGGAAAGTAATGGGGTCGATGTGATCCATATTTCAGCTTATTGTCCGGCTGGGAATCCCGCTGAGAGGTATATGCGCGAGCTAGGCCGACTGTGCCGTACCTATTGCCATCACAACCATAGGGCATGGGGCAAATATGTAGCAGTATTTGAGAGAATTATGAACACCTTGAGACATGAATCTACGGGATTTTCTCCAGAGGAAATCCTGTTGGATGACAGAAGTAAAAGTTTAGTGGAAGAGATAATCAAATTCCCTCCACGGATTGACATTAGTATTGGTGTGAAAAAAGATCGTTTGCGAGAAGTAATGAAGCTTAAAGCCGATGCTCGCATACTCGTCATGACGCTAAAGCGCGTTTTGCTAAGTTTGCGATCGGAGACTTAGTACTTGTAAAAGCTCATGAGAAATCGAGCGAGATAGACAATGAAATCTCTAAATTTAAGTTTGTTTATAATGGACCATATAAAGTCATTGGTATACCTCACACAAATGCTTATTGCTTAGAGTATCCAAGCTCTGGGAAGCTATTTGGTATACGAAACATTGTAGACCTGAAATTGTACCAACCAAGGATTGATTAGTACCACAGATAGGGTAATTTGTACAGTATGTAGATATAGAGTGTAAGATTTAAGGATGTGCCATGTGGCGATGCTTTTGCCTGACCTAGAGGTCATTAAAGAAGTTGTAATTAATAAGTAATTTATGTAGATTAAATGATTTAAGAGTTACTGAATATTAATCAATTTAAAAATCCAAGCTGCTAGTTTAAGTTTTCAGCTGAGTCACAGTAGATTAAGCAATGTAAATATGGTTTTGTAACTAGCTGTAAGATTCCATGAATATGTGTTTTACTAGTCATTGCCGATGTACTTAGACGCTGTTTTAAGTTTCAGGCTTGTACATGTGTGATGATGGACAGTGTTGAGTTATCAACTGTGATAGTGTTTATGGACTCCTTGAGATTACTCGGGAGTGAGTTTTTCCGAAAGAATTCAGTGAAACGGACGTTCTGGAAATGCCGTTACACAGGCGAGTGAGATCAAGCGTGCCGCACAGGCGGGCGCAACAATACTGGCGAGGCGGTGCCGCTGTCGGCTCTTGGGCCGCTGTCGGCATTCTTTGTACTTGCGAGTACGGAAGGCGGAATTGTTTTTCTTCCTGGACAGCTGAAAGAATTCTACTGTCAATATTTATGTTTTTTTCGATCTGATGTGTGTTATTTTCTTGTTTAGCGTTTAATGGACTCCCATGACGAGAATATTAATTATGAAAGGGTTATGTAAAAATGTGCATTCTATGTAATTAATTATTAATTTGCGTATTTTGATCTACCTGTTTTTATGACCATGTACTCTGATTAATTTTGTAAATAGTATTCCATTTCTTGATACTGTTAGGAATTTTGACGATTTTGGAATAGCTAAACCATGTTCTATATCTTCTATGAATTTTAATATGTTGTCAACCTGTTTTATTTTGTGCAAGATGACAGAGTGGAATAAGATTAGTAGTGTCTCCACTCAGTTATTGTGGTCTAAAAATTGATTTATGGTTAATTAGACGAATGCTAAATTTTGTTGATGTTTTGAGCATATGCATTTCCGCTGTTTCTTTTTTGGGACATTTTCTGAGTCTGTTTACGTTACACGAACATCCTCAGACAATGTGGGGCACGTGTAACGCCGGAAATGCATATCCTCCTATTTCCATCTATTGTACTATTATTTTTTTCCTTGTTTTGTTACCTCAAGATATGACATTTCTGTCTCTTTATATATTGTAATTGCTTTACTGTTTGGATATATATATATTTATGCACTTATGTGGATGTATAATTGGTTTGTTTCGTAAATATTATTTGTATTTTTACGCTGGGTCTTGCCTAGGGAAAACTGCTATCGAACGATTACGTCGATAGGTCGTGTGAAGAATCAAAGTGTGTAGGATCTTTGGTAGTGTTAACTCTGCCGCGTGGAGCGCGGGCAGAGAGGGTCTGGCTGGAGTAGCGAGTGGAGCAGGTGTGTTGTGAGAAGCTCCCGCGAGTTGCCGCGCTTTCGGGGTTTGGCAGCATGTAATTGCGCTCGACTCGCGATGATAGTTTCTGACATGGTGTCGCGGACGGGAAGCATTAGCTGGCGCACATCAAGAGCCCGTTTCGCCTGGTGACCGTGTCGAGAAGAAGGCGCGCCAACATCCAGTTTCTGCAACAGCGACGGCCGACAATGAGTGACTGTCGCCACCTCCTCGATCGACGGCTTCAAACCTTCAATCAACCAACAAGGAAGACTAAAAGCACGTAAAGTTTCAGAACTGTATGGCAGACCTCAGCTTTTCAAATTGTTCCATTTGCCTCGCAAAATTACAGCAACTTAGCATGAACCTTTGTTGCTCATTATCCCAATTGCATTGTCAAGCAGGGTCCCTTCCTTTTCCGAAATGAACCCGAGTGTCGTTGAAATTCAAACGCCAGCATTAAAATAATATAATTAGATTTCACTGCTTTAATTTCAAAGTTCAGTAGCTGGCTACAATATTTAGGTTACACGAGCACAAATTTAGAGTGCGAGTTTTGTTAGCATATTTTAGCTTACCTGTGACTGCAGCTCAGCTTGGTACGTACTAAATTTTATTATTGTTAATAGTTCAGAATCATTTAATTCAAGTTCAAAGTTAAATCTCTTGTTTCTAAATTGCGTAGAGTCAAGTTGCTTTTGAAATGATTGTTGAGGTAGTCCAAGACTAACCGTATTTTACTGGATTTCGATGTGCTTCAGAAAGAAAGCTCACTATTAACTTCAGTCACTAAATTAACTTTCGATTTTCCGGTTTTATTAATTCTTTTGCTAAATTAAGTCAGAGTGTAGCGAAATTTATTACTTCTGACAAACTTTCAGTTTTCACACTACACGTGTCAACCTTCAGTTGCCACGCTTCTAGTGTTAATTATATGTGTAATAACCTTTCTTTTCAGTTACTATAGTAATTGTCCTTAGGACTGGCGACCGTGATTTCCCCCAAATCTCAAATATCTAATTACCGCTAGTTAATTGTTAACGTAACGGCCGCACATTTACTTTCTTTATTAACTTTACCCCTTTTCAAAATTAATTTCCACCAGTTTCATTTGCATTTTTCCTTTCATTTAGATGTAACCCTTTCCTCCCTCTTTACCGATAGATTAACTTCGGTGACGATTGCTTTTCCCAAATTTCCATTAGGTACGCGCGGTTTAATTTTTCACTGTCATTAAGGTCGATAAGTGAGGGGGGAGGTTACAAGATCATCACAAAAAATAAGAGGACGACAGCTTTGAAAGTCACTGCAGAACTGAATGTCGCACTCACGAACCCTATCAGCACCAAAACAACGATTATGGAACTCCAGTAAGTAGGAACTCGCAGGGCGAGCCTAAACTTCAAAACCACTCATCTGTCATGCTCATGGCCGTGAACGTGGTGCCGAAGCAATAAAACCTGGACTGTGTATTACTAGAAGAAAGTCATTTGCTTGAATGAGTATTATTTCACATTGTTTCCAACTTCTGACCGGATTTACGTCCCAGGAGTGAAACGTGCCGAGAGTCCGGCGATGACTCGGGCAGCCACATCGTGGTATTAATGGTCTCCGTAGTTACTCTGCAAGATCGCATTAGTGATAAGGATTATGCTACCATTTTGGCCGGTATGTTCCATCCCATGGTATAATGTTTGTTTGCAAACACTGATGCTGTGTTCAAGACGACAGGGCCCCTGCTCACAGAGTTCGAATAATACGGGACTGGTTTTGTGAGCACAAGGGTGAATTATCGCAACTCCCCTCGTCACCAAACTTATCAGATCTCTGTATCTTTGATTCTCTGTGGTACACTTTGGAGAGAAGGGTGTGTGATGCCTATCCACCTTCATTATCGTTGGTACATCCATAGTTGAAATGGTCAGTAAGACGTCAGCTGGTATAAATTTACACTAAAAATGAAGAAATTCCTCCAGCTGTATTTAAGGTGTCGATTTTATTTTGCAACTATATTCAACGTTGTAACAACGTCATCTTCAAGCCCATACACTTGTTGACGTCAACTGCGTGCGGCTGATACTAGAAGTCAGTGGTGAGATACGGACATTCTCCGTGTCGAAGATGGTTAGTAACTAGCCCATACACTTGCTGTAGTCAACTGCGTGTGGCTGATACTAGAAGTCAGTGGTGAGATATGTATGTACTCTGTGGGGAAGGTGGTTAGTAACTAGCTAATACACTTCTTGATGGCAACTGCATGCAGCTGATACTAGAAGTCAGTGGTGAGATACGGACGTGCTCCGTGGGGAAGGTGGTTAGCAACTAGCCCATACACTCGTTGACGTCAACTGCGTGCGGCTGATACTAGAAGTCAGTGGTGAGATACGGACATTCTCTGTGTCGAAGATGGTTAGTAACTAGCCCATACACTTGTTGTAGTCAACTGCGTGTGGCTGATACTAGAAGTCAGTGGTGAGATATGTATATGCTCGGTGGGGAAGGTGGTTAGTAACTAGCTAATACACTTCTTGATGGTAACTGCATGCAGCTGATACTAGAAGTCAGTGGTGAGATACGGACGTGCTCCGTGGGGAACGTGGTTAGCAACTAGCCCATACACTCGTTGACGTCAACTGCGTGCGGCTGATACTGGAAGTCAGTGGTGAGATACGGACATTCTCCGTGTCGAAGATGGTTAGTAACTAGCCCATACACTTGTTGTAGTCAACTGCGTGTGGCTGATACTAGAAGTCAGTGGTGAGATATGTATGTGCTCTGTGGGGAAGGTGGTTAGTAACTAGCTAATACACTTCTTGATGGCAACTGCGTGCAGCTGATACTAGAAGTCAGTGGTGAGATACGGACGTGCTCCGTGGGGAAGAAGGTTAGCAACTAGCCCATACACTCGTTGACATCAACTGCGTGCGGCTGATACTAGAAGTCAGTGGTGAGATACGGACATTCTCTGTGTCGAAGATGGTTAGTAACTAGCCCATACACTTGTTGTAGTCAACTGTGTGTGGCTGATACTAGAAGTCAGTGGTGAGATATGTATATGCTCCGTGGGGAAGGTGGTTAGTAACTAGCTAATACACCTCTTGATGGTAACTGCATGCAGCTGATACTACACTCCTGGAAATGAAAAAAAGAACACATTGACACCAGTATGTCAGACCCACCATACTTGCTCCGGACACTGCGAGAGGGCTGTACAAGCAATGATCACACGCACGGCACAGCGGACACACCAGGAACCGCGGTGCTGGCCGTCGAATGGCGCTAGCTGCGCAGCATTTGTGCACCGCCGCCGTCAGTGTCAGCCAGTTTCCTGTGGCACACGGAGCTCCATCGCAGTCTTTAACACTGGTAGCATGCCGCGACAGCGTGGACGTGAACCGTATGTGCAGTTGACGGACTTTGAGCGAGGGCGTATAGTGGGCATACGGGAGGCCGGGTGGACTTACCGCCGAATTGCTCAACACGTGGGGCGTGAGGTCTCCACAGTACATCGATGTTGTCGCCAGTGGTCGGCGGAAGGTGCACGTGCCCGTCGACCTGGGACCGGACCGCAACGACGCACGGATGCACGCCAAGACCGTAGGATCCTACGCAGTGCCGTAGGGGACCGCACCGCCACTTCCCAGCAAATTAGGGACACTGTTGCTCCTGGGGTATCGGCGAGGACCATTCGCAACCGTCTCTGTGAAGCTGGGCTACGGTCCCGCACACCGTTAGGCCGTCTTCCGCTCACGCCCCAACATCGTGCAGCCCGCCTCCAGTGGTGTCGCGACAGGCGTGAATGGAGGGACGAATGGAGACGTGTCGTCTTCAGCGATGAGAGTCGCTTCTGCCTTGGTGCCAATGATGGTCGTATGCGTGTTTGGCGCCGTGTAGGTGAGCGCCACAATCAGGACTGCATACGACCGAGGCACACAGGGATAACACCCGGCATCATGGTGTGGGGAGCGATCTCCTACACTGGCCGTACACCACTGGTGATCGTCGAGGGGACACTGAATAGTGCACGGTACATCCAAACCGTCATCGAACCCATCGTTCTACCATTCCTAGACCGGCAAGGGAACTTGCTGTTCCAACAGGACAATGCACGTCCGCATGTATCCCGTGCCACCCAACGTGCTCTAGAAGGTGTAAGTCAACTACCCTGGCCAGCAAGATCTCCGGATCTGTCCCCCATTGAGCATGTTTGGGACTGGATGAAGCGTCGTCTCACGCGGTCTGCACGTCCAGCACGAATGCTGGTCCAACTGAGGCGCCAGGTGGAAATGGCATGGCAAGCCGTTATACAGGACTACATCCAGCATCTCTACGATCGTCTCCATGGGAGAATAGCAGCCTGCATTGCTGCGAAAGGTGGATATACACTGTACTAGTGCCGACATTGTGCATGCTCTGTTGCCTGTGTCTATGTGCCTGTGGTTCTGTCAGTGTGATCATGTTATGTATCTGACCCCAGGAATGTGTCAATAAAGTTTCCCCTTCCTGGGACAATGAATTCACGGTGTTCTTATTTCAATTTCCAGGAGTGTAGAAGTCAGTGGTGAGATACGGACGTGCTCCGTGGGGAACGTGGTTAGCAACTAGCCCATACACTCGTTGACATCAAATTCGTGCAGCTGATACTGGAAGTCAGTGGTGAGATACGGACATTCTCCGTGTCGAAGATGGTTAGTAACTAGCCCATACACTTGTTGTAGTCAACTGCGTGTGGCTGATACTAGAAGTCAGTGGTGAGATATGTATGTGCTCCGTGGGGAAGGTGGTTAGTAACTAGCTAATACACATCTTGATGGCAACTCCATGCAGCTGATACTAGAAGTCAGTGGTGAGATACGGATGTGCTCCATGGGGAAGGTGGTTAGCAACTAGCCCATACACTCGTTGACGTCAACTGCGTGCGGCTGATACTAGAAGTCAGCGGTGAGATACGGACATTCTCTGTGTTGAAGATGGTTAGTAACTAGCCCATACACCTGTTGTAGTCAACTGCGTGTGGCTGATACTAGAAGTCAGTGGTGAGATATGTATGTGCTCCGTGGGGAAGGTGGTTAGTAACTAGCTAATACACTTCTTGATGGCAACTGCATGCAGCTGATACTAGAAGTCAGTGGTGAGATACGGACGTGCTCTGTGGGGAAGGTGGTTAGCAACTAGCCCATACACTCGTTGACGTCAACTGCGTGCGGCTGATACTAGAAGTCAGTGGTGAGATACGGACATTCTCTGTGTCGAAGATGGTTGGTAACTAGCCCATACACTTGTTGTAGTCAACTGCGTGTGGCTGATACTAGAAGTCAGTGGTGAGATATGTATGTGCTCCGTGGGGAAGATGGTTAGTAACTAGCTAATACACTTCTTGATGGCAACTGCATGCAGCTGATACTAGAAGTCAGTGGTGAGATACGGACGTGCTCCGTGGGGAAGGTGGTTAGCAACTAGCCCATACACTCGTTGACGTCAACTGCGTGCGGCTGATACTAGAAGTCAGTGGTGAGATACGGACATTCTCCGTGTCGAAGATGGTTAGTAACTAGCCCATACACTTGTTGTAGACAACTGCGTGTGGCTGATACTAGAAGTCAGTGGTGAGAAATGTATGTGCTCTGTGGGGAAGGTGGTTAGTAACTAGCTAATACACTTCTTGATGGCAACTGCATGCAGCTGATACTAGAAGTCAGTGGTGAGATACGGACGTGCTCCGTGGGGAAGGTGGTTAGCAACTAGCCCATACACTCGTTGACATCAACTGCGTGCGGCTGATACTAGAAGTCGGTGGTGAGATACGGACATTCTCCGTGTCGAAGATGGTTAGTAACTAGCCCATACACTTGTTGTAGTCAACTGCGTGTGGCTGATACTAGAAGTCAGTGGTGAGATATGTATGTGCTCCGTGGGGAAGGTGATTAGTTTACTAGCTAATACACTTCTTGATGGCAACTGCATGCAGCTGATACTAGAAGTCAGTGGTGAGATACAGACGTGCTCCGTGGGGAAGAAGGTTAGCAACTAGCCCATACACTCGTTGACGTCAACTGCGTGCGGCTGATACTAGTAGTCAGTAGTGAGATACGGACGTGCTCCATGTGGAAGGTGGTTAGTAACTAGTCCATACATTTGTTGACGTCAACTGTGTGCGGCTGATACTAGAAGTCAGTGGTGAGATACGGACGTGCTCCGTGGGGAAGGTGGTTAGCAACTAGCCCATACACTCGTTGACGTCAACTGCGTGCGGCTGATACTAGAAGTCAGTGGTGAGATACGGACATTCTCCGTGTCGAAGATGGTTAGTAACTAGCCCATACACTTGTTGTAGTCAACTGCGTGTGGCTGATACTAGAAGTCAGTGGTGAGATATGTATGTGCTCCGTGGGGAAGGTGGTTAGTAACTAGCTAATACACTTCTTGATGGCAACTGCATGCAGCTGATACTAGAAGTCAGTGGTGAGATACGGACGTGCTCCGTGGGAAAGGTGGTTAGCAACTAGCCCATACACTCGTTGACGTCAACTGCGTGCGGCTGATACTAGAAGTCAGTAGTGAGATACGGATGTGCTCCATGTGGAAGGTTGTTAGTAACTAGTCCATACACTTGTTGACATCAACTGTGTGCGGCTGATACTAGAAGTCAGTGGTGAGATACGGACGTGCTCCGTGGGGAAGGTGGTTAGCAACTAGCCCATACACTCGTTGACGTCAACTGCGTGCGGCTGATACTAGAAGTCAGTGGTAAGATACGGACATTCTCCGTGTCGAAGATGGTTAGTAACTAGCCCATACACTTGTTGTAGTCAACTGCGTGTGGCTGATACTTAAGTTAGTGGTGAGATATGTATGTGCTCCGTGGGGAAGGTGGTTAGTAACTAGCTAATACACTTCTTGATGGCAACTGCATGCAGCTGATACTAGAAGTCAGTGGTGAGATACGGACGTGCTCCGTGGGGAACGTGGTTAGCAACTAGCCCATACACTCGTTGACGTCAACTGCGTGTAGCTGATACTAGAAGTCAGTGGTGAGATACGGACATTCTCCGTGTCGAATATGGTTAGTAACTAGCCCATACACTTGTTGTAGTCAACTGCGTGTGGCTGATACTAGAAGTCAGTGGTGAGATATGTATGTGCTCCGTGGGGAAGGTGATTAGTTTACTAGCTAATACACTTCTTGATGGCAACTGCATGCAGCTGATACTAGAAGTCAGTGGTGAGATACAGACGTGCTCCGTGGGGAAGGTGGTTAGCAACTAGCCCATACACTCGTTGACGTCAACTGCGTGCGGCTGATACTAGAAGTCAGTAGTGAGATACGGATGTGCTCCATGTGGAAGGTGGTTAGTAACTAGTCCATACACTTGTTGACGTCAACTGTGTGCGGCTGATACTAGAAGTCAGTGGTGAGATACGGACGTGCTCCGTGGGGAAGGTGGTTAGCAACTAGCCCATACACTCGTTAACGTCAACTGCGTGCGGCTGATACTAGAAGTCAGTGGTGAGATACGGACATTCTCCGTGTCGAAGATGGTTAGTAACTAGCCCATACACTTGTTGTAGTCAACTGCGTGTGGCTGATACTAGAAGTCAGTGGTGAGATATGTATGTGCTCCTTGGGGAAGGTGGTTAGTAACTAGCTAATACACTTCTTGATGGCAACTGCATGCAGCTGATACTAGATGTCAGTGGTGAGATACGGACATGCTTCGTGGAGAAGGTGGTTAGCAACTAGCCCATACACTCGTTGACGTCAACTGCGTGCGGCTGATACTAGAAGTCAGTTGTGAGATACGGACGTGCTCCATGTGGAAGGTGGTTAGTAACTAGTCCATACACTTGTTGACGTTAACTGTGTGCGGCTGATACTAGAAGTCAGTGGTGAGATACGGACGTGCTCCGTGGGGAAGGTGGTTAGCAACTAGCCCATACACTCATTGACGTCAACTGCGTGCGGCTGATACTAGAAGTCAGAGGTGAGATACGGACATTCTCCGTGCCAAAGATGGTTAGTAACTAGCCCATACACTTGTTGTAGTCAACTGCGTGTGGCTGATACTAGAAGTCAGTGGTGAGATATGTATGTGCTCCGTGGGGAAGGTGGTTAGTAACTAGCTAATACACTTCTTGATGGCAACTGCATGCAGCTGATACTAGAAGTCAGTGGTGAGATACGGACGTGCTCCGTGGGGAAGGTGGTTAGCAACTAGCCCATACACTCGTTGACGTCAACTGCGTGCGGCTGATACTAGAAGTCAGTAGTGAGATACGGACGTGCTCCATGTGGAAGGTGGTTAGTAACTAGTCCATACACTTGTTGACGTCAACTGTGTGCGGCTGATACTAGAAGTCAGTGGTGAGATACGGACGTTGGGGAAGATCAATTTGGTTTCCGGAAAATGTAGGAACACATGCGGCAATACTGACCCTAGGACTTACCTTTGAAGACAGGTTAAGGAAACGCATAGTTACATTTATAGCTTTTGTAGTTTTTGAGAAAGCTTCTGACAATGTCGGCTGTGGTACACTCTTTGAAATTCTGAACAAGGATAAATTAAAGGGAACGAAAGGTTATATCCAGCTTGTACGGAAGCCTTACGGCAATTATAAGAGCCGAGGGGAACGAAAAGGAAGCAGTGGTTGAGAAAGAAATGAGGCATCGCTGTAGCCTATCCCCGGTGTCATTCATGAAGTAAATTAAGCAAGCAAGAAAAATTTAGAGAAGGAATTGAAATTCAACGAGAGTAAGAAAAAACGTTGAGTTTCGCCGACGACATTTTAATTCTGTCAGCGAGAGCAGAGGACCTGGAAGAGCAGTTGAACGGACTGGACACTGTCTTGAAATGGAGGATATAAGACGAACATCAACAAAAGCAAAGTAGGAGTAGTGGAATGTAGTCGTATAAAATTTGGTGAAGGTGAGGGAATTAGTTTAGGAAATCGGATGCATAAGGAATTTTTGGGCAGTAAAATGATTGATGACAGCCGAAGCAGAGAGAATTTATTCGTAAAATGTATGTCAATGGCAAGAAAAGCGTTTATGAAGAAAAGAAATTTGTTAACATAGAATATATGAGAAGATTCAAGTGTACGGAAGTTTTTACTTGAGGTATTTGTCTGGAATGTAGCCATGTATGGAAGCGAAACATGGACGATAAAGAGTTCAAACAGCGTGCTGCAGAGGAATGCTGAAGATTAGATGGGTAGACTATGTAACCCCTGAGGACGTACAGAACAGTATTGGGATGAAAAGAAATTTGTGACGTAACTTGACTAAAAGAAGGGTTCGATTGATAGGACACATTCTGAGACATCAATGGATCACAGTTTAGTACTGAAGGGAAGCTGGGGTATAAATTGTAAAGGTGGACCAAGATGATGAATACAGTAAGCACATTCAAAAGGATGTAGGTTGCAGTAGTGATTTGGAGTTAAGGAGGCTTGCACAGGATACAGTAGGAAAGTTGAATCAAACCAGTCTTCGGACTGAAGACCGCAATACCAACATCACCAGTCAGTTACGAAACTACCAAACGCTAGAAGCTTGCGTCAGTTTTGGGGAATGATATTCTACCAAATCGTACATACGGAAACTTGTAGCTCAGAGCAGCACATGATGATTACCCTGCAAAATGAACGGTGTTGATCACGTGTTTGCTAATGGTGAGTGTCTGTTTCTCCGTCTTCCATCCCTCTTCTTTATCTCCGGCAACAGCTCTCTTCATAGTGATGTTCCCAACTGGTAAAACGCCACACAAAAGCTTTCTGAGGCATTTGTCTACTATAAAGCTCCAACAAGGAAACGACTCGTACAGAAGCTGTAAGAAACGAGAGCAAAAGCATACGGCAAACTCTTTTGATGTCGAATCTGAATTCCCTCTTCAGATTTTCTGTCCTTTATAGGGCTTGAATTTTTCTTCCTATTCAGTTTCGTATTTCTTATTTCACTCATTTACACACCGGTGTCGAATTACATTCTGGTAGTATGGTAGCTGCTGCAGTTATCTTTTCCAGAATCTGCACCTCATATTCTATTTCTAGCGTTCTCTAGGTGCCTCCTGCATACTCTTGTTGTTTCCTGTAAACCATTCCGTGTTCGTATTTGTGACCTAGCGACGAGCTATTTCGGTGGTGAAGTTTTGTACCAGCCCGTTTAACGTACGACAGCATATGTTCGTTAGGGATTATCTTTCAGCTTCTCTTCGGCTTTGCTAGGTCTGACCTCACACCTCTTTCTCTGTTTGTTTCTCTTCTGTTGCAACTGTCAGCAGTTGGATCGGTTTTATTATTATCGGTAGTCAGTGTTCCATCGCACGAGGTGTGCGCTTGTCTAGCTTCAACTTGAGAACTAGCTCACATAGTCAGTTACGGGCGAACATAGATTTTGACGTGGGATTCGAGGCACGTCACATCTTGAACTTTTTTTTTACTTTCAGGAATAATTTTCCACAGGTTATAACATGTCGTGTGAGTTAAAAATGTTAGAAATGACCATGGACCAAAATGCAGTTTTATCGGAAGTCGGACAACTGCTGTCGAAACGAGAGAAACATGCTACTGAAGACTTAAATCGATAGTTATTACACTTCAGCACGTAACTCATACGCAGCTTTTTAATATTCCCTCACACAATTTGACCTATCGTAACACATTTTATATCTGTCTCCCAGAACATTAGTCAAAATTTCTGTCTTAAGATTCACTACAGTGTTAAATTAACAAAAGTCACATTCTGCGATACTCAGGAGTAGCACAAGACGTCTGTTACGTTGTTGCAACGCAGCCCGCACACTTACCTCGAAGTACGCGGTAATTGTTACCTTCAGTTGTTTAAGATGCCGTCTGTGCATCTCTTCACGCTACACTGGTAATGGCAGCTAATTTTGCAGCTTGCTTAATACTGACACCGAGTACGATGTACACTGTAGCATTCACGCCGCTGGAGAGCTGTCTATCAAGGTAAGGTGGTTATTAAATAAACGCCTGGGGTACGGTGTCGTTGCATAATGCCCCCACCTGCTTCGCGTGGCGCGTACTCCTTGAGCTACAGTTTCCCATTCTGGTACTAATTATGACCATGGAACTGGTTCTCTCCAGCATGGACAGCAAGCTATCAACCAGCAAGCTGCTTGTATCGTGGTTCGCAGTATCATATACGGTCGCTGATGCAATGTGACTGGTATGCCCGGTGAAGCATGGAACCTAACCGTATGTTAACTAGAGTTGCTCGAGGGGAAAAATGGCAATAACTGTGTGGTATGCTATTTCGCGTCATTCGTGCAGGTAAAGCTGCTAGAAGAGCTGAAAGAGAAATCAACAGCGGAGTTCAGTCGCGTCTCGAGCGTTAAGTTTTTACTGTGACAGCGATCTCACTCTTAGATGAAAATTAACTCGAATTGTTAGTCTTACAACATTTAGGTAATATTTTAATGATTTTCTTACGACGTCTAGCCTTCCCCATATTTGCGCTGAATGTTATATTATATGAATGCAGGTTTTGCTAAAAAATTTTACTTTACACTATTTACTCTTATTCAGACTAAGTCTTTCGGTTTCTAGATTAATTTCTGGCACAACGCCCTTCTTCCAGTGTCTGGCATTTAATATTTTTAAAAATTCTGCTGTTCTCTTCAACAGACATTTCATCACGGAAAAACTGAAAACACTGAAGCGGGAAACTCTTGAAGATAGACGCAAACCATCCCGTGAAAACCTACTTACCAAGTTTCAAGAACCAGCTTTGAGTGAGGAATCTAGCAATATGCTACAACGCCATTCGTATCGTTTCCATAGGGATCGCAGATACGAGATTAGAACCTGTTCAGCGGTGTTTAACCAATCCTCCTTTCCTCGTTCCGTACGTGAATGGAACGGGAACACGCCCTAACAATTACACAATGGGAAATACACTTTGTCATCCACTTCACAGTGATTTGCAAAGTGTAGATGCACATTAATAACTGTCGTTAAATTCATCCAATAAGAGCTCTATGTTCTTCAGCAACATTTCAGGACATAGGGGGAGCGACTGTTAAGGGGGGTAGGACGTCAAACGAGCAGAATTGGAGCATAAGAGTCACCACAAGACATTTTAATTTCTACTGTCTATACTTTTATAACTAAATTCATAAAACTTTGTCACCATGACCAGGAAGGATTGACGACTCACACTCATCGCAGTGTAAGTTCAAAAACGCAGCAAAATACCTTTTTTTACATGTGAAATTTCATCATTTCTTTTACTTATTACTGGCTGCGTTTGTTGTTATAGGTACACTTTTCTTCCTAAGTAATGGAGATTCTTCGATGAATTTTTCATAGCATACAAACAGTAGTTACAGGTGTATGAAATTATAGAATTTTCCAAATCTATTAAAATATTGTGGAAAAAATTGAGATAATTAACTATAAAACTTGAGTTTTTACTAAACATGATGTTTAAAATGTAACAGTTCATTCATTTTCTCATTAATTAAATAACTTCTAGAGTTTAATACATCTGTAACTATGGCTTGTACGCTGTGCAAAAGTCATCGAAGAATCTCTCTTACTTAGGAAGAAAAGTGTACCTATAGCAACAAATGCAGCCAGTAGTAAGTGAAAAGATGATGGAATTTCACATGTAAAAAAAATATGTTTTGTTACGTTTTTGAGCTTCCACTGCTATGAGTATGAATCCTGAATCCTTCCCGGTCATGCTGTTAAAGTTTTATAAATTCATTTGTAAAAGTATAGACAGTGGAATTTAAAATGTCCTGTGGTGCCTCTCCTGCTCCTCGTCGGCCCGTTTGACGTCCTACCCCCCTTAAAACTGAGTTTTTATAAACTGCCGAAAGTCGCACTTTTATTTTTTATTTAGCGGCTTCACTCTTCCACTGGACAAGTATACCATCAGAATATAGACTGTAAAAGATATAAATTGAGATAATACAGAAAACTTACATTGATGTTACGTAAAGTACATACTCTATTTCGAGTATGGTGACTTACGTTTAAAGTTGGCTGATAACATTAAAGATTGCGTTTAAAATCAACTTTCAGCTCTAAAGATTAAACTGCTGTACTACAGGACTTAAATTTACTTTCGAAGTACAGTAGTAAATGGAAGAATCAATACGCAAAGAAGTGGGATACGGAAGTACTAAGGAATGACGAGATACGTTTGAAGTTCTCTAACGCTATAGATACAGCAATAAGGAATAGCGCAGTAGGCAGTACGGTTGAAGAGGAATGGACATCTCTAAAAAGGGCCATCACAGAAGTTGGGAAGGAAAACATAGGTACAAAGAAGGTAGCTGCGAAGAAACCATGGGTAACAGAAGAAATACTTCAGCTGATTGATGGAAGGAGGAAGTACAAACATGTTCCGGGAAAATCAGGAATACAGAAATACAAGTCGCTGAGGAATGAAATAAATAGGAAGTGCAGGGAAGCTAAGACGAAATGGCTGCAGGAAAAATGTGAAGACATCGAAAAAGATATGATTGTCGGAAGGACAGACTCAGCATACAGGAAAGTCAAAACAACCTTTGGTGACATTAAAAGCAACGGTGGTAACATTGAGAGTGCAACGGGAATTCCACTGTTAAATGCAGAGGAGAGAGCAAAAAATGGTTCAAAAAGTTCTGAGCACTATGGGACTTAACATCTGTGGTCATAATTCCCCTAGAACTTAGAACTACTTAAACCTAACTAACCTAAGGACATCACACACATCCATGCCCGAGGCAGGATTCGAACCTGCGACCGTAGCAGTCGCGCGGTTCCGGACTGCGCACCTAGAACCGCTAGACCACCGCGGCCGGCAGGAGAGAGCAGATAGGTGGGAAGAATACATTGAAAGCCTCTATGAGGGTGAAGATTTGTCTGATGTGATAGAAGAAGAAACAGGAGTCGATTTAGAAGAGATAGGGGGTCCAGTATTAGAATCGGAATTTAAAAGAGCTTTGGAGGACTTACAGTCAAATAAGGCAGAAGGGATAGATAACATTCCATCAGAATTTCTAAAATCATTGGGGGAAGTGGCAACAAAACGACTATTCACGTTGGTGTGTAGAATATATGAGTCTGGCGATATATCATCTGACTTTCGGAAAAGCATCATCCACACAATTCCGAAGACGGCAAGAGCTGACAAGTGCGAGAATTATCGCACAATCAGCTTAACAGCTCATGCATCGAAGCTGCTTACAAGAATAATACACAGAAGAATGGAAAAGAAAATTGAGAATGCGCTAGGTGACGATCAGTTTGGCTTTAGGAAAAGTAAAGGGACGAGAGAGGCAATTCTGACGTTACGGCTAATAATGGAAGCAAGGCTAAAGAAAAATCAAGACACTTTCATAGGATTTGTCGACCTGGAAAAAGCGTTCGACAATATAAAATGGTGCAAGCTGTTCGAGATTCTGAAAAAAGTAGGGGTAAGCTATAGGGAGAGACGGGTCATATACAACATGTACAACAACCAAGGGGGAATAATAAGAGTGGACGATCAAGAACGAAGTGCTCGTATTAAGAAGGGTGTAAGACAAAGCTGTAGCCTCTCGCCCCTACTCTTCAATCTGTACATCGAGGAAGCAATGATGGAAATAAAAGAAAGTTTCAGGAGTGGAATTAAAATACAAGGTGAAAGGATATCAATGATACGATTCGCTGATGACATTGTTATCCTGAGTGAAAGTGAAGAAGAATTAAATGATCTGCTGAACGGAATGAACAGTCTAATGAGTACACAGTCTGGTTTGAGAGTAAATCGGAGAAAGACGAAGGTAATGAGAAGTAGTAGAAATGAGAACAGCGAGAAACTTAACATCAGGATTGATGGTCACGAAGTCAATGAAGTTAAGGAATTCTGCTACCTAGGCAGTAAAATAACCAATGACGGACGGAGCAAGGAGGACATCAAAAGCAGACTCGCTAAGGCAAAAAAGGCATTTCTGGCCAAGAGAAGTCTACTAATATCAAATACCGGCCTTAATTTGAGGAAGAAATTTCTGAGGATGTACGTCTGGAGTACAGCATTGTATGGTAGTGAAACATGGACTGTGGGAAAACCGGAACAGAAGAGAATCGAAGCTACTCTGAGATGAAGAGGTTAGCACAGGAAAGGAATTCGTGGCGGGCCGCATCAAACCAGTCAGTAGACTATGACCCAAAAAAAAAAAAGAAAAAAAATTAAATGATACTGACAGTTCCAAAGCTGAAACTGACCGTACAACAGTTCTTGTAACGTCCGTGGTATAGTGTATCCAAAGATAATTTACAACTGCGGAAAGCAAAATTTACATTTAGTCGATTCTTTTATGGGCATGTATATAAACATCTCATATCCGTACATAACTGCTTATCTTTCAAAAAATGCTAGTACATTTGTAAAAATTTCTTTCAAAATGCATTATAATAAAATACATACTTAAAAATGTCTTCACAAAAGTGCATTCAAAACTGCAGTTTTTAAAAATATTTCCGATAGGACAGAAGAGAAGATTAAACAGTTGATTTCATTTTCTGTAGTTGCCAATTAACTTTGGATACAGTACGTCTTGGTCCTTATAAGTCGATTTCATCTTCGGCGCCGCCAATGTCATCATTTATGACCGTACTTTAAACTTGAATTTAAGTAAGACAAATTTAAATGCAAGTTACCATACTGGAAGTGGGATGAGTACTTTACGTAATGTCAATGTAAGTTTTTCGTATTATCTCAATTTGTTTCTTTTACAGTGTATATTCTTATGATGCTCTTGTTCATCTGAAGAGTGAAACCGGTACATAAAAAATAAAAGTGTGACTTGGGGCTGTTTTCAAAAACTTTGATATAGGATGTTAACCGCTCTCCTCCTGAATACGACTGTAGTGTCTTAACCGCTACGTCACGTCGCTCTGTGAATTTAATAAGGATTTTGTCCTGGTCGAATAACGGTGGCAAGGACTGGATTAAGTCCGTGTGCCGAAATAAATTACATTTGGTTCTCTGGCAAAACTGTGTCTGTTTTTTGCACTATGCAGGTAAAGCTAAGCACTTCAGTTTCAGTCACTCAGTACGCAAACAGTTTAGTACGAAAATGCAGATCAAAGATTACATGATCCATAAATAGAATTTGCCGCTACTCTCAAGTCTAGACATCCAGCTGACTATTTATATTGCTTTCTTCCGATCACTTTAGCATCAAATTAACAGAATAATTTATGAAAATTCTGAGATTGCAATTAATGTTATCTGCCAAGTCATTAACACAGAAGGTGCACAAGAGTAGTGACTACCTTGCTTTCACCAGCCAAAACCTAACGTACCCCAGTGTCTCCTCAATCCTCAGCAGCTACAATAAAAGAACACAGAGAGACAAGTAAAGGAAATTTGCCAGCGCTATTTAATTCTTCCCTGGTTTTTGTTCTGCGACCAGTTAGGATCGTAACGGGATATTCGAATTTCTCTTACTTGAGTGTGGAGGAGGACGTACTTTAAGCAATTTGCGAACTACGAAAATGAAACAAGACTGAGTGACACGGCAATCACTGTCCTATTACCATTTGTATCACTGCACAAACGCGAAAGCAAATGAAAATCTGCGGGACGTTCATCTGAGCTTCATGGGAGACACGTTCCGAGAAACGAGAGTTTTTGCTCGAGCAAAGAACAATTACTGCAGCCGGGATGCTCTAGCAGAACAATTACTGACTATAATTAGGCGTGGGTCTTATACCTGAAACTCCATAAATATTTCTCCAAGCTCAAGTGTTGTGCGTAAAACTACTTGTTACATTAGTGAGGTAATATTGTGTACACTCTAAGACAGAAGAAACGACACAACACGAAGCAATTATCCGAATGGGACGAAAATCCGCAGATTTGATTTACATATACAGACAGACAAATGATTACAGTTTCAGAAGAACTGGATGATATATTTAACTGCTTCACAAACTGAGCAAATCAATAGCGCGTTTGTCAACCTCTGGCCCTTAAACAAACTATTATTCGGCTTGGCATTGACTGAAGGAGTTGTTGGACGTTCTTCCGCGGTATATCGTGCCAAATTCTGTCCAGTTGGCGCATTAGAGTGTCAAAACCCCGAGATGGTTGGACTGCCCTGCCCCTAATGCAGCAAACGTTCTCTACTGGCGAGAGACAGACAATATCCCACGCCCCGTTTTTTTTTGCCCTTCATGGCCATCTTGGGCTTAACTTCAGCAAAATATTTCCCACCCGCACATGGCGAGAGTTTCTGCTGCCTGTCTTCGTGTTTGCCGAAGTCTAACTTGGCCAGCAAGGTCGCCGGATCTCTCCACGATCCAGAAAGTTTCGAACAGGGCTCTCCAGGCATCTCGGGATTTTTGACTACCCAACGAGCCAAATGGACAGAATTTGGTACCATCATTCATCCAACAACTCTATCAGTCAATGCCAAGACGAATAATTGCTTGCATAAGGGCCAGAGGTGGACTGTCGTGTTACTGTCTTGCTCAGTCTGTGAAGCTCTCTCTCTCTGTCTATCTCTCTCTTGAAAAAGTTATTCAATTTTTCTGAAATTGTAATCATGTACATCACATCGACCGATTTCCGTCCCACTCGGATAATTTCTTCGTGGTGCGTCGCTTTCGTTCCCCCTAGGGTTCATTACGCCGCAAGCAAAAACTCAATTTTAAGTAAAAACGGCATACTGTTTTGCGAGTTATTCTACCAGGCGTCATTTGTATTTACAAATTATTACGCTACTATCATTATTGCAGTTCGCTGTCAGCGAGGAACTGTAGCATTTCTCTGATGAAATCTTTCATAAAACAGACGTAACACATTAACAGCAAAAAAAATAAAAAATTGTGCTCACTAATGACATCGTGAAAATTGCTAAGTTGCACCGTGGTTCGGAAATTGTAGGTACCGCTATGACTGTAGGGATATGAGAGTTCAATGGTCGGAGGAACGTAAGGCATACCACGACCATGTATGATTAAGCCTGTTGTGTTCAAACTAAACGTCAGGTTCATGACAGCTTACCTTCTGTTTTCAGCGACAGTGAAACCTGGAGTAAAGTATAGTAACTGTTGCTAAAAACCACCACAGCTGTATTTCATCTACATCTACGTCATACTCTGCAAACTACCAAAAGGTGTGTGGCGGAGGGCACTCCTGGTACCACTACCGGATCCGCCCCTACCCTGTTCAACTCGCGAATGGGACTTGGGAAGAATGATTTCATGTACATTTATTATGCCGCATCCGGTCCTAAACATCATCAGGGGCACCGAATGTCACCAAACGTCTTAAGTAATTTCACGAAGTGGCAGAAATGTGCTATTATCGTGACTCAAAAGTTTCATCGCGGTGCATAACACTGGAAGACACATTCGAGAAGACAGTGAGCACACTGAAACACCTTACGTACCGCGTGACACAAGCACAACCGTGAATACATGCAGGGAACATGCTGGTCTATAATGAATGCACTGTGTGCTCATAATCTTGGCAAAGCGAGTAATGGTCAGGTATACAATGAGGTGAGAAAAGTCATAGGTTCCTCCTAATACACTACTGGCCATTAAAATTGCTACACCACGAAGATGACGTGCTACAGACGCGAAATTTCACCGACAGGAAGAAGATGCTGTGATATGTAAATGATTAGCTTTTCAGAACATTCACACAAGGTTGGCGCCGGTGGCGACACCTACAACGTGCTGACATGAGGAAAGTTTCCAACCGATTTCTCATACACAAACAGCAGTTGACCGGCGTTGCCTGGTGAAACGTTGTTGTTGTAATGCCTCGTGTAAGGAGGAGAAATGCGTACCATCACGTTTCTGACTTTGATAAAGATCGGATTGTAGCCTATCGAGATTGCGGTTTATCGTATCGTGACATTGCTGCTCGCGTTGGTCGAGATCCAATGACTGTTAGCAGACTATGGAATCGGTGGGTTCGGGAGGGTAATACGAAACGCCGTGTTCAATCCCAACGGCCTCGTATCACTAGCAGTCGAGATGACAGGCATCTTATCCGCATGACTGAAACAGATCGTGCAGCCACGTCTCGATCCCTGAGTCAACAGATGGGGACGTTTGCAAGACAACAACCATCTGCACGAACAGTTCGACAACGTTTGCAGCAGCATGGACTATCAGCTCGGAGACCATGGCTGCAGTTACCCTTGACGCTGCATCACAGAAGGAGTGCCTGCGATGGTGTACTCAATGACGAACCTGGGTGCACGAATGGCAAAACGTCATTTTTTCGGATCAATCCAGGTTCTGTTTACAGCATCATGATGGTCGCATCCGTGTTTGGCGACATCGCGGTGAACGCACATTGGAAGCGTGTATTCGTCATCGCCATACTAGCGTATCACCCGGCGTGATGGTATGAGGTGCCATTGGTTTCACGTCTCGGTCACCTCTTGTTCACTTTGACAGCACTTTGAACACTGGACGTTACATTTCAGATGTGTTACGACCCGTGGCGCTACCCTTCGTTCTGTCCCTGCGAAACCCTACATTTCAGCAGGATAATGCACGACCGCATGTTGCAGGTCCTGTACGGGCCTATCTGGATACAGAAAATGTCCAACTGCTGCCCTGGCCAGCACATTCTCCAGATCTCTCACCAACTGAAAACGTCTGGTCAATGGTGGCCGAGCAACTGGCTCGTCACAATACGCCAGTCACTACTCTTGGTGAACTGTGGTATCGTGTTGAAGCTGTATGGGCAGCTGTACCTGTACACGCCATTGACTCAATGCCGAGGCGTATCAAGACCGTTATTACGGCCAGAGTTGTTTGTTCTGGCTACTGATTTCTCAGGATCTATGCACCCAAATTGCGTGAAAATGTAATCAGATGTCAGTTCCAGTATAAGATATTTCTCCAATGAATACCCGTTTATCATCTGCATTTCTTCTTGGTGTAGCAATTTTATTGACCAGTAGTGTATCGTGTGGGAACTCGTTTGCACGGCATAGTGCAGAAACACGATATGCCATGGACTCAGTAATTCGTTGAAAGTCCCCTGCAGAAATGCTGAGCCTTGCTGGCTCTATAGCCCTCCATAATTGCCAAAGTGTTGCCGGTGCAGGATACTGTGCAACGAACTGAGCTCCCGATTATGTCTCATAAATGTTCGGTGGGATTCATCTCGGGCGATCTGGGTGGTCAGATTATTCGATCAACTTCTCCAGAATGTTATTCAAAACAGTCGCGAACAGTAGACGCCCAGTGACATGGAGCACTGTCATCCACAAGAAGCCCTCGTTGTTCGGGAACATGAAGTCCACGAAGGGCTGCAAATGGTCTCCAAGTAGCCGAACATAATCATTTCCAGTCAATGCTCGTTTCCATTGGACCACTCCATTATGGAGCCACCACCAGCTTGACAGTGCCTTGTCGACACCCAGGGTCCACGGCTTCGTAGGGTCCGTGCCTCACTCGAACGCTACCATCAGCTATTATCAATTCAAATCGTGACTCATCTGACCCGGCCACCGTTTTCTAGTCGTCTAGGGTCCAACAGATATGCTCAACAGCCCAGGAGAGGCGCTGAAGGAGATGTCGTGTTTTAGCAAAATCACTTGCGTCGATCGTCTGCTGCCATAGCCCATTAACACCCAATTTCGCCGCACGTTCCACACTAATTCCTCCGGCTATTTCACACAGTGTTGCCTGTCTGTTAGCACTGACAACTCTACGCAAACGCTGCTCTTCACGGTCGTTAAGTGAAGACCGCTGCGTTTTCTGAGGTGAGAGGTAAATGCCTGAAATTTGGTATTCTCGACACACTCTTGAACTGTGGATCTCGGAATATTGAATTACCCATCGTTTTGGAATGCCCCGAGCGGGCGGTCGGAGTAGCCGAGCTTTTCTAAGCGCTACAGTCTGGAACCGTGCGACCGCTACGATCGGAGGTTCGAATCCTGCCTAGCGCATGGATGTGTGTGATGTCCTTAGGTTAGTTAGGTTTAAGTAGTTCTAAGTTCTAGGGGACTGATGACCACAGCAGTTAAGTCCCATAGTGCTCAGAGCCATGTGAACCATTTTTTTTGTCCCGAGCGTCTAGCTCCAACTACCATTCCATGCTGAAAGTCTGTTAATTCCCGTCAGCGGCGATGATCACGTTCGGAGACATTTTCACACGAATCGCCTGAGGTATTGAGTATAAATGAGAGCTCCGCCAGTTCCCCGTCCTTTTATACCTTGTGCACGCGATACTACCGCCATTTGTGTATGTGCATACAGCTATTTCACCACTCAAATGTTTTTTATTTCAGTCTTTGATCACAATATGAATTCTTTAGACGATGACCGGTTTCAGTCCGTAATGACCATCTTCATATCTATAATATACATATACACTCCTGGAAATGGAAAAAAGAACACATTGACACCGGTGTGTCAGACCCACCATACTTGCTCCGGACACTGCGAGAGGGCTGTACAAGCAATGATCACACGCACGGCACAGCGGACACACCAGGAACCGCGGTGTTGGCCGTCGAATGGCGCTAGCTGCGCAGCATTTGTGCACCGCCGCCGTCAGTGTCAGCCAGTTTGCCGTGGCATACGGAGCTCCATCGCAGTCTTTAACACTAGTAGCATGCCGCGACAGCGTGGACGTGAACCGTATGTGCAGTTGACGGACTTTGAGCGAGGGCGTATTGTGGGCATGCGGGAGGCCGGGTGGACGTACCGCCGAATTGCTCAACACGTGGGGCGTGAGGTCTCCACAGTACATCGATGTTGTCGCCAGTGGTCGGCGGAAGGTGCACGTGCCCGTCGACCTGGGACCGGACCGCAGCGACGCACGGATGCACGCCAAGACCGTAGGATCCTACGCAGTGCCGTAGGGGACTGCACCGCCACTTCCCAGCAAATTAGGGACACTGTTGCTCCTGGGGTATCGGCGAGGACCATTCGCAACCGTCTCCATGAAGCTGGGCTACGGTCCCGCACACCGTTAGGCCGTCTTCCGCTCACGCCCCAACATCGTGCAGCCCGCCTCCAGTGGTGTCGCGACAGGCGTGAATGGAGGGACGAGTGGAGACGTGTCGTCTTCAGCGATGAGAGTCGCTTCTGCCTTGGTGCCAATGATGGTCGTATGCGTGTTTGGCGCCGTGCAGGTGAGCGCCACAATCAGGACTGCATACGACCGAGGCACACAGGGCCAACACCCGGCATCATGGTGTGGGGAGCGATCTCCTACACTGGCCGTACACCACTGGTGATCGTCGAGGGGACACTGAATAGTGCACGGTACATCCAAACCGTCATCGAACCCATCGTTCTACCATTCCTAGACCGGCAAGGGAACTTGCTGTTCCAACAGGACAATGCACGTCCGCATGTATCCCGTGCCACCCAACGTGCTCTAGAAGGTGTAAGTCAACTACCCTGGTCAGCAAGATCTCCGGATCTGTCCCCCATTGAGCATGTTTTGGACTGGATGAAGCGTCGTCTCACGCGGTCTGCACGTCCAGCACGAACGCTGGTCCAACTGAGGCGCCAGGTGGAAATGGCATGGCAAGCCGTTCCACAGGACTACATCCAGCATCTCTACGATCGTCTCCATGGGAGAATAGCAGCCTGCATTGCTGCGAAAAGTGGATATACACTGTACTAGTGCCGACATTGTGCATGCTCTGTTGCCTGTGTCTATGTGCCTGTGGTTCTGTCAGTGTGATCATGTGATGTATCTGACCCCAGGAATGTGTCAATAAAGTTTCCCCTTCCTGGGACAATGAATTCACGGTGTTCTTATTTCAATTTCCAGGAGTGTATATACACCTAGCGAGCAGTGTATCTTTCAACATAATATAGCGATACGTATCACAAGATACTATCATACAACCAGGGAGATGTACAGAAAACACGGTAAAACGTACCTTTTTTACACCATGCCCTAAAGTGATAAGGCCATAATGGCATCGTCAAAACATATAAATATAATCAGCATAGCATCGTCATATAGATCTAAAATAAGGTGTAGAATAGGCCGCATCGTCCACACAGTCATTATTGCAACTGGCTACTGAAGTGCAGTAGCTACCAGAAGTCTGTTTGCCTACATCATCCATAGATGTCGCTACTGTCAGTTTAGATGTAGTTATCATTTACGCAAAAAACATTATCTGATAAAAACACATTATGTAAAATACATGTAGCAGACTTTTAAAATTGATAACTATCATAGAAACTAAATTGTGATACATTAAAAGACGAATACAGTTACCCATACAAAATTATTAAAGGGAAATATATGAATAGAATAGGACAGATCCTTTTTATGGTGAATTTACGGTCAACAATAGATATACCTATTATATTGTCTGTAGCAACCTATAAATTGCATATGAAAGAGAAAATGTCAACATGACAGGTGAAGAAGTACATATCAGTGATCAGCGCCCTCTGTTGGGTCGGCCGCCAGGATGTTATTTAGGCGTGCAGCAATCACAAGAACTTAACCACTAGAGGGCTTTACATACAACGTTATATATCTCCCACAGGAAACTTCTAAACAGCATATTAACAGTCAATAAATAAAGTTATATAGTCTGATCACACATTCAATGAGTAGGTAGGACATAATCAGTTACAGGCAAATGGAAGTCATGCAAATGCCTACTGTTCTCGACATAAATCAGCAAGTAAGGCTATGTATAAATACGCGAGGCATTATTCGCTTATCCGTGTGTGCTCCAAGTGCGTTTTAAGTGTGTTATTCCGGAGTGTTTTTACTTCTGTGGCCGACTTTCAACGTGCGCATGTCCATTCAGTGTCTTCTCTGAGTTTTGAAGAATTGCAAACTGTGTTTTTAACTTTCTGGTGACTTTTGTAACTGTCCCCCATGAACGTCTCCATGTTTTTTACCTCCGTTTTCTCCCCTTACTCTGTTTTATGTTCCCCATTTCTATTGCCTTATGTATGTGTCATTTTATTCTTGTTTTAGTTGTCATGTCACTCGGCTGAAGAGCGGCTGATTGTGCCGCTGACAGCCCTCCCCAGCCCATATGGGGCAGGGGAATGAAATTACAGTAAAGGAAAAAAAAATTGGTTATCGTAGTACGTTATCAAACAAAGCAAAGTAGGCGTTAGGCGCAAAGTGGCTTTGTCCATTTAGCATCCTAGTGGGCTCGTGCTTTTTCGCTTTGTAAATCTCCAATGCCTCCAACAAGTTAAGAGCGCGACCCTTCTCTGCCCTGTGTAAAATTGTAAAATACGCATACAACTCTCTGTATTGCCTAGGGTGTGGCCGGTTTCTGCCAAATGCATTCCCAACGCAGTTTTGTTATGTGCCTGCAAATGCGCTCTGAATCTAATTTTAAAAGAACGGCCAGTTTGACCGATGTAAAATTTGTCACAATTACTACACTCCTGGAAATGGAAAAAAGAACACATTGACACCGGTGTGTCAGACCCACCATACTTGCTCCGGACACTGCGAGAGGGCTGTACAAGCAATGATCACACGCACGGCACAGCGGACACACCAGGAACCGCGGTGTTGGCCGTCGAATGGCGCTAGCTGCGCAGCATTTGTGCACCGCCGCCGTCAGTGTCAGGCAGTTTGCCGTGGCATACGGAGCTCCATCGCAGTCTTTAACACTGGTAGCATGCCGCGACAGCGTGGACGTGAACCGTATGTGCAGTTGACGGACTTTGAGCGAGGGCGTATAGTGGGGATGCGGGAGGCCGGGTGGACGTACCGCCGAATTGCTCAACACGTGGGGCGTGAGGTCTCCACAGTACATCGATGTTGTCGCCAGTGGTCGGCGGAAGGTGCACGTGCCCGTCGACCTGGGACCGGACCGCAGCGACGCACGGATGCACGCCAAGACCGTAGGATCCTAGGCAGTGCCGTAGGGGACCGCACCGCCACTTCCCAGCAAATTAGGGGCACTGTTGCTCCTGGGGTATCGGCGAGGACCATTCGCAACCGTCTCCATGAAGCTGGACTACGGTCCCGCACACCGTTAGGCCGTCTTCCGCTCACGCCCCAACATCTTGCAGCCCGCCTCCAGTGGTGTCGCGACAGGCGTGAATGGAGGGACGAATGGAGACGTGTCGTCTTCAGCGATGAGAGTCGCTTCTGCCTTGGTGCCAGTGATGGTCGTATGCGTGTTTGGCGCCGTGCAGGTGAGCGCCACAATCAGGACTGCATACGACCGAGGCACACAGGGCCAACACCCGGCATCATGGTGTGGGGAGCGATCTCCTACACTGGCCGTACACCACTGGTGATCGTCGAGGGGACACTGAATAGTGCACGGTACATCCAAACCGTCATCGAACCCATCGTTCTACCATTCCTAGACCGGCAAGGGAACTTGCTGTTCCAACAGGACAATGCACGTCCGCATGTATCCCGTGCCACCCAACGTGCTCTAGAAGGTGTAAGTCAACTACCCTGGCCAGCAAGATCTCCGGATCTGTCCCCCATTGAGCATGTTTGGTACTGGATGAAGCGTCGTCTCACGCGGTCTGCACGTCCAGCACGAACGCTGGTCCAACTGAGGCGCCAGGTGGAAATGGCATGGCAAGCCGTTCCACAGGACTACATCCAGCATCTCTACGATCGTCTCCATGGGAGAATAGCAGCCTGCATTGCTGCGAAAAGTGGATATACACTGTACTAGTGCCGACATTGTGCATGCTCTGTTGCCTGTGTCTATGTGCCTGTGGTTCTGTCAGTGTGATCATGTGATGTATCTGACCCCAGGAATGTGTCAATAAAGTTTCCCCTTCCTGGGACAATGAATTCACGGTGTTCTTATTTCAATTTCCAGGAGTGTACAAACGATCTTGTAAACCCCAGAACCGTCAAATTTATCAGAATCTTTACTCAAACTATGTTTTACACAGAGTTTCAGAGTGTTGTTCACTTGAAAACCACATCTAACCTTAGATTTATTCAAACACTTTTCTATTTGTTGGGACATTTTTCCGTCACCACTGTTGTCAGCTCAATGCAGTCCTTGTGATGCTCAAGAAACATCTGATGATAACAGAGCTGCGATGTAGAAATATTGCGACGAGAAATAACAGTGCGACAGCAGGTCCGTGAGAACGATATACACTCAGCGAGTTGTTTGCGCTCTTAACTGTTGGTCCCTTCTCGACTGCATGCTGCCGCACAGGGCACAGGTGTAGGGGGGCTCGCGCACTTGTTCCCGCCGCTGCTTTCCTAGATTCAGTTTCGCATCACGCACCGAGCCGGTAATCAAGTCGGCAGGCAGACCGGCGTATTGTCAGGGGCTGGGCGACTCAATTCCAGGACCGACAGCATCGTCACTCATCTTGCCACGCCCGTCACCAGGCGACCAGCAATCAACGGTGAGCGCCAGACAGCTGACGGCGCTCTCTGCCGACTCTTTCGACAACATTCCGGGAACCATTCCGTAGTGGCTGACACGACGCGCGGAAATAAATTATTCATTTGCTTATTCCACGTGGACGCTTTACGTACACGAGCTTTTTTTATTTTTTATTTATTTATCTTTTATAGAAGGAAACTCTACGCTAGGCGCTACTTTTGTAATCTTCGGCGCCATTATGTTCAACTATTGGTCTTCAACAGGAATCTTCTTTACCCATAACTGTGTTCTTTGTGATCGGAATTTTAAATGTGTGTGTGCAGGGTTATTCAAATTGATCTAGCTGTTTTCGAGTGGTTGTAAAAAGGTTGTACTGGCGCAAGGTATGGAAAGAGCAACTCAACCTTTTTATGTCATGTTCACAGACGTTCAATGCCTGAACTGTTAGTCACACGGCACACTTCCAGCCTACCAATTCTGCATATACTCGCCTCAAAGAGCCGTCATCGATGTCAGCCGCAGCTGCCCTAAAATGTCCGTCTTTGCAAACACATCCTGTTTCCTTAAAGTTGTTTACCCTCTCGTAAGTAGACTGTCAGCTAGGCGAGGCTTGTTAAATATGGCCCTGACTTTATGACCCACAACAGTTGTGAACTCATCCTTGCATAACTCCATTATGGGAAATGTCTTTTCAACTGGTGTGGAAGCGATGTTGTTGTAACCAAAAACATTTCTTGAGTTACTGTGGCCATACATATAATGATACAGTATCTTACCTCAAAAAATGTTCAAATGTATGTGAAATCGTATGGGACTTAACTGCTAAGGTCATCAGTCCCTAAGCTTAACCTAAATTAACCTAAGGACAAACACACACACCCATGCCCGAGGGAGGACTCGAACCTCCGCCGGGACCAGCCGCACAGTCCATGACTGCAGCGCCCAAGACCGCTCGGCTGATTCAGCGCGGCTATCTTAACGCGAGGGCTATTCGGAAAGTACGAAATGGAAACCACAGTGTAAATCAGATGAAGCTATATGCAGATGTGTTGCGCAATGTCTCTAGTATGCCCGTTAATCGCACCACGTCGCTCTTTTCAGTTCTGAGCTCACAGAGAGCACGTAAAGATGCCCACCAAGTATGACGGACAAGTGAGAAATTTCGTCTGACGTCATGCGGACATCATAAAATGACTGCCATGCGTTTCTTTCTCCATGAGAATTCTCGGCCGCACTCTGCGGGGGCAATTAAGTATCTCCTGCAGCGTTTTCGATGGGAAATATTTGATCAGCCACCATACAGTCAGTAATTGCCTCCCCCTGAGTTTCATCTCTGCTCACATAAACCCCTAGCTCTCAAGACAACATTTTGGCACAGACAACAACCTGCAGATCATCGTAGAGAACTGGCAAAAATAACTGGTGGTTGCCTTCTATGACGAGGGTGTGGGGAAGTTTGTACAGTGCTACGAAAAACGTCTCTGTGGGAGCGGTGACTGTGCAGAGAGGTAGCTGGAAGGTGTAGTTAACTGTTTCAAATAAAACATTTTTGATTTTCACAGCGATTTCCATTTCGTGACCGATCGGACTAACATTCCAACTAGCCCTTTTACAAGCATTTTCTTACACTCACTTGAAAGGGTCTAGAAAATGTTGAATAACCCTGTATATTTTTTTTTGGCTTTTTGGTCAAAGTATTTATATAAAACATTTAAGACCTGCAATCTCTGAATTCACCATGTTGATGCTACGACGTAATCTTCGGGTTGTCGCATTTAGCTGGGGAATGTAAAGTCCTGTTTGCACAAGGTCAGAAACGGACCTTTAATCAATTGGACAAGAATGGTTGAAGAACCTGCCGTTGGCTTCTTCATTTAAGCTATCCCAGCGTTGGTCTGGAACGATTTAGGAAAACAACGCAAAACCTAAATCTGTAAGTTTAATTATGCATATTTTTTTCTTATTACATTCCGAAATCAATAATAAGACTGTTTTTAACGAATCAACAATGGCGTCACATGCTACACTGAGACAATGAAACATGTACCCATATATTGAAAAATTTTATGTATATGTATGAGCCTGTGTGTGTGTGTGTGTGTGTGTGTGTGTGTGTGTGTGTGTGTGTGTGTGTGTGTGTTCAACATCTCCTCCTAAACCACTGGACCGATTTCAAACAAACTTGGCACACATATCCCTTACTGTGAGACAACAATCACATTAGGGAGTGGTAAGGCAGGGGGAGGGGGGGGGGGGTAAGAACCACCTGCCTCTCATAATTCGTTAGACATGACGCCATGAACACCGAGATGCGAGGAAAACTGACGGATTGTACATGACTTCCAAATTTTGAAATTTTGTACTTCTTTGCCTTGAACTCTATTCGCAACAAATTTTGCAGACGGTTCCCACATACACCGTTATACCTACACAAATATGTCATTGTACGAGACATAGTTCAAGAGATATGGACGTCATAAACATTGAGATGAGTGAAAAAACGACGCATCATGCACAAAAGTTCTAATACATTTATTATTTACTACTAAGAGACTCCTGCAATCGAGTCAACGTAAGGAAATCCCTGGCACTTGGCAGCCCTTTCGACAGCTTTCAACTGCGAAGGGCAAACGGCTGTAGGCGAAAACAAAAGCCGCCTACAGAGCTATGAAGAGGAGCTGCCATAGAGACGCTTACAACATCGCGTTGTAGATACGCGAAGCAGCTACGCCCACCGTACAGAAACTATGCGTTTCTAATGGAATATTGGCAAAATGAATACACGGGGAATGTATAGGTTTTATCAACTATTATTTAACGACGATTCTTAAGTCTCCAGTACTTTGCTGTCCATTCCGATATGCTTTGGGTTTAAATCAGGTTCATTCCATATTAACATCACAGTGATTCGTTCTTTTCTATAAACACACTGCTGCCTCAATCTTTGTGCATACACAGTGCAAGAAAATAAGACTCGAGTGGACAATGTTTCATGCATCGTAACATAGGTAACCCGACCTGCATCATCTGCGTCAAGTAAGCAATACTTAAGTCGGGTTGCCTATGTTATGGCGCACGAAATATTTTTCATGCCACTCTTCTTTCCCACCCTGTATGGTAACCATCTGGCGGATTACCTGGAGAACCGTTTCAAATGCATCGAAAAATTCGGTGGTGTCAATTTTTTTATTCTTACCTTATCTTGTACAGTTACTTCTGCCATGACTGATTTTCCCCTGGCTGTATCACATAGCTGGGTAAACAAAGGTAAATGACAGATGAGTGCCGGTTTCTTAATACAAGTGTCAACTATTTGAAATTTTAATTACATACCGTTCACTGAAACGTTTTTACAAATTACACATTCTGGTACATAAACAGTTGCAGTTTATAGTGATAGCGCAATATATCACCAATCTCAAGATGTGACGTTTAGACATGCATGAAGTATGGCCCATTTTTTTAATTAAATTTAAAATGTTTAACAATGATAATACGGATGCTGCATAAATATGTAATAGTTACTGCTTTACTGACGCGTTTCGAATACACTCGCCTTGCAAATATCGAGTCAGGCAGAAAAACTTCATACAGACGGTATGGGTTCATGTGAATATCACACATTCCAAAATGTTGCTCTCGAAAATATTGTTGGACCAGATTTTGATGCCTGTGTCAGCTAGGTTTGTACTCGTTCTCTGCCTAGACGATAGTCTCCTCAATGAGGATGAAGACACTAGAATCATCAACCAGGGGGAGGAAATATTACTTTAGCAGAAACAGTAGACATTGCAGTAATTGCATTTACATCAAATCAGTAGTTAAATGAAATGCTACGATATTATTTCTCCCGCGATTTGTAATACTTACAGGTTATAATTCAAAATTCAAATATTTCTGAGAAACTACATGTAGATAAGTAACACGGGCTATTTTACAGCCTGCTAGGGTGCAATATCTTGCTATAAATACATAACAGTAAAATGCCAGATGTTCAGGTGTTGTACAGAAAAGTCTCGACTTTGACAATGAAACTGCAAACCTCACAAACTCACAGTCACAAAGGTTATTGACGGAATATGTACACATGATGCCCCGCTACATACTTCTGTCAGAGAGTTATCAAGTAGGTCAGTTTATATTCGCAGACTTTGGTGGTCGTATGAGATTCTGATAGCGTTGCTGTGCAGTTATCACTCTGTTTACCGTGCAACGAGACACTCATCGCTATGTACAGAAAAATTTCATTTGTTTGGAACTCTGTTATTCTATATCTTTACTGATCAATCGCTGGCCGGTATGGCCGTGCGGTTCTAAGGCGCTTCAGTCTGGAACCGCGTGACCGCTACGGTCGCAGGTTCGAATCCTGCCTCGGGCATGGATGTGTGTGATGTCCTTAGGTTAGTTAGATTTAAGTAGTTCTAAGTTCTAGGGGACTGATGACCATAGATGTTAAGTCCCACAGTACTCAGAGCCATTTGAACCTTTTTTTTTTACTGAACAATCAGAAAAGGAAACCAAGAGAGGTGTATTGAAAGGGAATGAACGTTCAGAGAGAAGAAATAAAACCTCTAAAGTTTGCCGATGACGTTAAATGTTATTTTAATGAACTGAAACTGGAGTAAACTGACGTACTATTCTTTATACTTGTGTGTGTCCGTCTTGTAATGCTGAACAATACAAATGGTGTAATTGCAGAAACAATATCGGCTATAAAAATTAGTGGCCAAAACTAGATCTGTATAACAGTTTTTTAGTTAAGAAAGTAATTGTTGTTGCGGTCTTCAGTCCAGAGACTGGTTTGATGCAGCTCTCCATTGTACTCAATCTTGTGCAAGCCTCTTCATCTCCAAGTAACTACTGCACCTTACATCCTTCTGGATCTGCTTAGCGTACTCATTTCTTGTTCTCCCTCTACGATTTTTACCCTCCACGATTCCTTCCAGGACTAAATGGGTGATCCCTTGATGCCTCAGAACGTGTCCTACCAATCGATCCCTTCTTCTAGTCAAATTGTGTCACAAATCCCTCTTCTCTCCATTTCTATTTAGTACCTCCTCATTAGTTATGTCATCCACCCATCTAATCTTCAGGTATTCTTCTGTAGCACCACATTTCGGAAGCTTCTATTCTCTTCTTGTCTAAAGTATTTATCGTACATATTCCATTTCCATATATGGCTACACCCCATACAAATACGTTCAGAAAAGACTACCTGACTCTTAAATCTATACTCGATGTTAACAAGTTTCTGTTCTTCAGAAGGCCGGCCGGTGTGGCCGTGAGGTTCTAGGCGCTTCAGTCTGGAACCGCGTGACCGCAACGGTCGCAGGTTCGAATCCTGCCTCGGGCATGGATGTGTGTGATGTCCTTAGGTTAGTTAGGTTTAAGTAGTTCTAAGTTCTAGGGGACTAATGACCACAGATGTTAAGTCCCATAGTGCTCAGAGCCATTTTTTTGTTCTTCAGAAACGCTTCTTGCCATTGTCAGTCTACATTTTACGTCCTCTCTACTTCAACTATCATCAGTTATTTTACTACCCAACTAGCAAAACTCATCTACTATTTAAGTTTTTGATTTCCTAATCTAATTCCCTCAGCATCACCTGATTTGATTCGACTGTATTCCATTATCCTCGTTTTGCTTTTGCTGATGTTCATCTTATATCCTCCTCTCAGGACACTGTCCATTCCGTTCAGCTTCTCTTCCAGGTCCTTTGCTGTCTCTGACAGAATTACAATGTCGTCGGCAAACCTCAAAGATTTTATTTCTTCTCCATGGATTTTAATTCCTACTCCAAATTTTCTTTTGTTTCCTTTACTGCTTGCTCAATATATAGATTGAATAACATCGGGGATAGACTACAACCCTATCTCATTTCCTTCTCACTTACTGCTTCCCTTTCGTATTCCTCGACTCTTATAACTGACATCTGGTTTCTGTACAAATTGTAAATAGCTTTTCGCTCCCTGTATTTTATCCCTGCCAACTTGAGAATTTCAAAGAGAGTATTCCAGTCAACATTGTCAAAAGCTTTCTGTAAGTATACAAATGCTAGAAACGTAGGTTTGCCTTGCCTTAACCTATCTTCTAAGATAAGTCGTGGCGTCTGTATTGTCTCATATGTGCCTGCGTAATTAGAAAACCAAAACTGTAAACTAAATAAGCTATCCCTCGAAACTGTATTGTGCGGTATGTAAGCAGTGCAGCAATGCGTGACGTCACAATGCGTGGCTTGCAATTACAACACATAAAGTTAACAGAATGAAAAAGCTACGTAAAATAAGTAATTGAATTTTGAGTGGATGGATCTCTAAAACTGATCTGTGAATCTACGTACGTAATCCGAGTGAACAAAATTCCAAACCCTGAATAACACAAACGCAAATGTAGCACTGCACTGTGAGAATAACTGTCTAGATATGAAATGGAATATGATATATGCTTCATCTAAACTGATCTGATGATGAATTTCGAAAAACAAGGCTAACTGCTTGAGCCAACTGTACCTTACTGTAAAACTGGCCCTAACATATTTTATGTGGCTTACCTGTGGCAACGGAAAACTTGGTACTGCTTGAAGTAATGAACATAAAATATACAGGGCAGCAGCAATCGAGCTAAATAGGAAAGAAAAAGCCTTGCGCAAGTGCAATGCAAGGACGTGCAACTATTTTAAACAGATCATGCTTTGCTTTTACTTCGTGCAGTTGTGTTCCGCTCCGTGGAATGCGGTGACACACACAATCAAAACATAAAATTATTTTGTGAGGAGACGGCGTAGGAATTTGAGCTTGTTCAATGACTGAATTGAAACATACCGTTGAAAACTGTATTGCAAAAACTAAAGCTGATTGTCTAATCTTTACAATATTTACCTTCTGTAACAAATTTTACTCTACAAAGAAATGAACTGAATTTTGTAAAGGGGTGGTAAAATCTATAACTTCTGAATACCGGCCATCTTAGTGGAAAACTTTACTTATTCTCGTCTGAACAATGAAACTGACTAACCCAAACCAACAGAGAAAAATTCCACCAACACTTTTCGTTATTCAAACACAATATAATTACGCACAAGCTAGCAGTGCAACAGAAACTTTACCTCATAATCGTCACTTCACCAAATCAAAATCACGATTCATCCTTCTCCACATCTGTATGTCTGTGCTCTGCAAGCTATTTCCCTCCGCTCAGCAGCATACCAACACGCGACAGTTTCCCTAGGTGTAGTCAGGATTCATACTGTCACGACAATGCTACAAGCAACCAAAGATCATATTGCTTGTACTCAGAACCTCTGTGGCCTAAGGTATCGACTATCGAAAACTACAGTTTGAAAAATATCCATGATACACTTGTGAAATATAACAAATCGAATGAAAATGGAGCCTACATCACTTTTCTTGTACACGAAAAATAAACTGGAAAACTTACGAATTCTGTCACAAACGACAAAGGTCTTGGAAGAGCAGTTTAACGGAATGTAGTCTTGAAAAGACATTATAAGATGAACATCAACAAAAGTAAATCAAAGGTAATGGGATGTTGTTGATGTTGTTGTTGTGGTCTTCAGTCCAGAGACTGGTTTGATGCAGCTCTCCATGCTACTCTATCCTCTGCAGGCTTCTTCATCTGCCAGTACCTACTGCAACCTACATCCTTCTGAATCTGCTTAGTATATTCATCTCTTGGTCTCCCTCTACGATATTTACCCTCGACGCTGCCCTCCAATACTAAATTGGTGATCCCTTGATGCCTCAGAACAAGTCCTACCAGTCGATGGGATGTATCGGAATTTAATCTGATGATCCTGAGGAAATTAGGTCAGGAAACGAGAAAGTAGATGAGTTTTACTATTTTGGCGGCAAAATAACTTATTCTGGCAGGAGTAGAGGCTATAAAATGCAGACTGTTCATAGAAAAAAAAGCATTTGTGGAAGAAGAGGAATTTAACAACAAATAATAAAAATTTATGTGTTAGGAATTCCATTATGTGGTATGTATCTGGAGTGTAACCTTGTACAAAGTGAAAGGCGGGTGATAAGCAGTTCAGATAGGAAGAGATTAGAAGCTTTTGAAATGTGGTACTACAGAAGACTCCTGAAAGTTTCATGGATAAATCGAGTAAGAAATGATGAGTCTAACTGGGAAAACAGAAAATTATGGCACAACTTGAAGGGATCGGATACTTCCTGAGGTATCAAGGATTAGTCGATTTGGTAGCTGAGGGAAGCGTGGAGCATAAAAATTATAGAGAAAGGCCTAGGCATGAATACCCATAAGCGCATTCAAATTGATTTAAGTTGCAGTAGTTACGCAGAGATGAAGAGACGTGAAGAGATGCATCAGTCGAGGTTTTTGCCTGAAGGTGATAACATGGAACATTTAAATTTTTTTCTGATTTTGATTTCCAACTAAGGATTTGAGTGGCTATACATTATTTGAGTGAATTTGGTCCTACATCTGCATCTAAGACAGTGTTGGGGACCAGGAGGTTTTCTTGTCTACGCTGACTATCTTAACCACATCGAACACCTTATGAAGTCGTGGCAAGGTTGCATGTGTAATACATCTTTCGTTGCTCCAGCATGCTGAAAATATATTCTGTATGTTGATCCACGAATGTTTTAAACAGATTTCGGGGCCACCTTTGTTTTATCAACTGGTGTGACTCACATGTATATTAATTTTGTTATCATGGCGCGTTTCTAATAATTGTACTGTCTGATCAAAAGTATGTGGACACTTATTAGTCGACATTAATACGCACCGTGTCCACCCTTCATTTTTATGGCATTTTGAACTCTTCTGGACGCACTTTCAGTGAGGTGTCTGAAAGGCTGTGCAGGAGTGGCAGCTCATTCTCACTCGAGAGCCGGAAACAGAGAAGGTAGGGATGCTGGACACTGGCGCCTGGAGTGAATTCTACGTTGTGACTCATCCTAAAGGTGTTTTGTTGGTTTCAGTTCGGGTCTCTGGGCAGGCTGGTCCATTCCCGGAATGTCACTGATTACAAACCGTTGCCTCACAAATTTTGTTTAGTCAGCAGCTGGTGGTGTAGTGGTTAGCGCAGCTGCCTCTGGATCATGTGGTCCCGGGTTCGATTCCCAGCCGGGTTGGGGATTTTCACTGCCCGGGGAGTGGGTAATTGTGTTGTCCTCATCATTTCATCATCATCATTCGTGACAGTGACTAGACTGGACCGTGTAAAAATTGGGACTTTGTACGGGCGCTGATGACCGTGCAGCTGAGCGCCCCAGAAACCAGTCATCATCACCATCATCATCACTGATGCTGTTTCATGACAGGACGCTTTGTTACCCTGATACAAACTATCATCGTCTCCAGACTGTTCCTGTGAATTACACAGTGTTGTAAAATGTGTAGATCTCCTTCCGAATGTGACGTTTTCTCAAGCGTAATAAAGAAACCACAGCCTAGCCACGAAAACCATCATTTCCTATGTGCTTCGCTGTTGACATTACACGTGATGGAAAGTGACGTTCTCCAGGCATTCGTCAAACTCAAAGCCTTCCATCGGACTGCCATATCGTACAGCGTGATTCATCATCGAAATCACTCGTTTCCAGCCAGCCATTGTCCAGTGGCGTGGCCCATTACACAACCTTACGCGTCACTTAGCGTTGACTACTGAAATGTGTGGGTTATGAGGAGCTGTTCGACCATTCTACCCCATTCTTTCTATTTCCCCATACACGCTCATTGTTCTAGCTGAACTACTGGTACGATTTTGGAACTCAGGAGTGATCCCTTTCGCTGATTTCATGCGATTTTTTACAACCATCTTCCGCAATGCTCGACGGTCAGTAAATGAGGAGATCTGTCTGGTCTTGGTTTAGTTGTCTGTGGCCGTTGCTTCACGTCTCCACTTCGCAACCACAACGCCAACAGCCGATTTGGGCAGATTTAGAATGGCTGAAGTGTCGCTGATGGATTTGTTACTCTGGTTGAAACTTCAATATTTAAATGTGTGTGTCAGTACTTAAATTACTGAATGACTAAGAAGATGAAACTCCTACGTTATTTGGTTCTGAAACAGCTGAGTAAAACAACGTACTGAGCCTACTTTCTCTTGACTTTTTTTATCATGTCAACACTGACCCACAATATTCTAGCGCAACGCAATCTGACTGCTCAAAAAAATTACAACCTGACTTCAAATAATTAATTCAAAAGAATGGCCCTGACTAAAAAGAAATCTTAACAATAACCTATACATTTTATTAAGCACTCACCTCAAAAAAATCTTCATTACGCAAAATACTGCAATACAGCGAGCATCAATACTGCCAGCTAAATAAAAGATTCTAACTACTAAAGCCGCTAACTACTAATAGGCATGTGGTTAGCAAAGGAAAGATTTTGTTGCAAACCAAGTAATGTATTTTTTACCTTAATAATGTGACATGCAGTTCAGACACGAATCTAAATCGTCATTGACATCCAGTACAAACATATATAATCATGAATAATTTTCAATCTCCAAGTCGGATACTTCAGGTCGGTAGCCTACGCTAACACATCAGACCTCTACCCTCCACCAATGCTAACTTCTGACATTTAACATCCATCACTGCTGGCTGTCCACCTCCAACTGCCCAACAGTACTTCCATCACTGCTGGCGACTAACTTCCAACAACGAGTCCAACCAGCCACGGGAGTCTCTTACAAAGAAAGCACAGTCAGAGATCCACTGCAAAGCACTACACAGTGCTGCCAACACAGAAGCAGCCCAATTACATCGTGACATCCAATTACTAGTCAACGTTGGAAGTCACTGAACTACACTGAGCGACCCACTCTGCTGCTACTCCTCCTATCCTGACAACACTATTATTCCCGCCTCCTTTTATACTGGAGGATCTCCCTCTCTTGGCATCTAGTGGTCAATTCCGCACTACACACGTCTGTCCGTATATTTCTAATCACACAGGGTATGCTTTCATTTGGTGGTCTCTTTTGATTGTCTGAAGTAAGTAATTTAACAATGCAGTCTAGTGCATAGTTAATTCTTTATGAGTAGGAGAGAATTTCAAACGGCTCAAATGGCTCTGAGCACTATGGGACATAACTTCTGAGGTCATCAGTCCCGTAGAACTTAGAACCACTTAAACCTAACAAACCTAAGGACATCACACACATCAATGCCCGAGGAAGGATTCGAACCTGCGACCGTAGCGGCCGCGTGGTTCCAGACTGTAGCGCCTAGAACCGTAGGCCACTCCGGCCGGCGAGAGAATTTCCACTATTATTATGACTGTCCTGTGCATGACCAAGACCGAGCGTCGGTCATGATCATGAAACATTTGCGTTGTGTCTTAAGTTTAGGTCTTACCGACAAACCGCAGTTACTTTACCAAACATAGTTATAATTCTTACCCATCAAAGAATAGCAATGACGCATTTAATGCAGTTTGCTGTTATGAAATCAAGGTGCTGATTTGTATATCCTTTATAGACACTATAGGGCATTACGAAACATTACGGAACTGCGTATTAACAAACTAATTTTTTTCCAGAGTTGAATTATCCCATTGTGACAACATAAGAACAAGGACAACAACGGCCTAGCCAGTGCAATTCACAGCTGTACATTTATAGATTGTGCACGGTGGTTTCCACTGATCTGCATCCCATGTTTGTCCTGGCCCGTTGTAGAGCGCTTACTCTAACTTTTTGTTATTTTGTAATCGACTGAAATTATTTATTTTTCAGGTAAGGCGAATATACCATCACGAATCAAGAAGTCTGGAGTAAGAGGTGAATTCCTTGGAGTTACAGGAAATTATTTGCAGTGACTTCGACCTCCCTGCAGTTTTCAGAGGAGATAAGTGAATATTACTTGCTCTCTGTCTCGATGGACTTTGTCTTAGTGTAAATGCCATAACAAATAATGTAAACAGAATTCTGCACATTATGATACTGTGTCGCCGCTTTGTCTCTGAAAATAATCCTAACAGCCATCATCACGGATTTCATGCTTTTGTAGAATAACAAATGGACTCCACCCAAGAAATACATGCTAGTTGTTTATATGTATTTTCCATTTGCGTCTCTGTGAATTTCAGCTACAAACGCAGCAAAGATAAAGAAGGACTATCCAATCACCGCGTACAACAGTTTGTAAATAAATGGTAACTTTGTTTTCCATGTCTCTATACTCAAGAGATGAATCTAAAACACATGTACTTGCTAATCAAAATAACTGTCATCCAAAAATAGTGCAAATGAGCTGAATGAAGCCAAGTGAGGTACTGGGAAATGAAACTCGTCTGCAGATGATTGTGTTTCGGTAGAAATGATGAAATGTGGAGGACTGTGTTAAAAAAAGGAGCTTGCAGAATGGAATTCCCCTAAAGTAGAACAAGTCTGAAATTTATTATTATTGCATTTCAGAAAAACGAGGAGGACACGGTATAAACAGTATAGGTTGTAAGACAACTCACCGTAATTAAAGGATATTGGATTTTAAATAAGCGAAGGAAGACACTACCTTTAGAACAGGATATAGCACAATAGGCAGACTGCCAGACGGGAACGAAATTATAGAAAAGTGCAATGAGTAAGAATGACCTCTTTAGCTTGGATTCATAGATCTCGAGAAAGCTTTGGTTAAAATTCAGCAAATCTGTATAAATAGCTTCTAATTAGACCTATGAGAGTATGCTGCAAAATATATTAGGGACATGCGATTATCATCGATATTTACAAAATATCGGTGTTTGGATTTTAAGTATAGATGTTACAATATCGATACTGAAGTCTTTGAAACATCCTAACATGGCCAAAAACTAGCATTTTCGTTACCACTACCAATATTTTTTTCGACATTTAAACCAACCTTTCTTTCTGAAGACGGTTAAAGGCTACGGTTAAAGGAGTAGAAACAGAATTTAGAAGAAAAAGTCATATACTGTAATTTGCCAAAATGCTCAATTTGGTAACAATAAATTGTATGAGAAAGACTGACAAACTGCCTGAGTTGATTGCGGCTGTGAAAAGGATTGTCATGTCCAAACAAAATCTAGTAGCAAGCGACGAGCTGAAAAGAGAAGCAGACCTCAAAATAATTCAAGAATTATTCACTGGATTGAATTCCACGATATATATCATCCAAAGAATTTCACAGCTGTGTCCACTGATTACCTGATGACATCGTGTTTAAATACCCTAGTCGCTGACGCGAAACCAGATTTAACACACATCAGTTAATATGATTGTTATACAATGAAGCGCCAAAGAAACTGGTATAGGCATGCGTATTCAAATACAGAATACAGCAAACAGGCAGAATACGGGGCTGCGGTCGGGAAAGCCGATATAAGACAAGTGTCTGGATCAGTTGTTAGATCGGTTACTGCTGCTACAATGGCAGGTTATCAAGATTTACGTGAGTTTCAACGTAGTGGTTACTGTCGGCGCACGAGCGATGGGACATAGCATCTCCGACGTAGCGATGAAGTGGGGATTTCCCGGAAGGCTATTTCACGAGTATACCGTTAATATCAGGAATCCGGTAAAACATCAAATATCCGAATCCCTGCGGCCGGAAAAAGATCCTGCAAGAATGGGACCAACGACGACTGAAGAGAATCGTTCAACGTGACAGAAGTGCAGCCCTTCCGCAAATTGCTGCAGATATCAATGCTAGGCCATCAACGAGTGTCAGCGTACGAACCATTCAACGAAACATCATCAGTTTGGGCATTCGGAGCCTAAGGCTCTCTCGTGTATGCTTGATCCCTACACAAAACAAAGCTCTACTCCTCGGCTGGGCCCGTCAGCACCGACATTGGTCTGTTGATGACTGGAAACATGTTGCTCGGTCGGGCGAGTCTCTTTTCAAATTCTATCGAGCGGATGGAACTGAACGGGTATGGAGACAACCTCATGAATCCATGGACCCTGCCTGTCAGCAGGGCACTGTTTAAGCTGGTGCAGGTGTGGGGCGTGTGCACGTGGAGTGATATGGGACCCCTGATACGTCTAGATACGACTCTGTCAAATGACACGTACATAAGCATCCTGTCTGATCACCTGCATCAATTCATGCCCATTGCACATTCCGAAGGACTTGGGCAATTCCAGCAGGACAATGCGATACCCCCATACCTCCAGAATTGCTACAGAGTGGCTCCAGAAACACTCTTCTGAGTTTAAACATTTCAGCTGACCACCGACATGAACATTATTGAGCATATCTGGGCTGCCTTGCAACGTGCTGTTCAGAAGAGATCTCCACTCCCTCCTACTCTTACGGATTTGTGGACAGGCCTCCAGGATTCGTGGTTTCAGTTCCCTCCAGCACTACTTCAGACATTAGTCGTGTCCATGCCACGTCGTGTTGCGGCACCTCTGCGTGCTCGCGGGGGCCCTACACGATATTAGGCAAGTGTACCAGTTTTTTTGACTCTTCAGTGTATGTATGAGATAGTATGATTGTTGAAAATGATAGACCTCAAAAATGTCTTTCAAAAGCAGAGCAATACCACACTTCTTCCACTGCCGTGCACGTTCACATATTTTTCCTCTCCGCGACTACAGCTCGTCATTTTATGCAATTGGGTTAATAATATCATTAGCTGGCATGCTAGTGCCCCCCCCCCCCCCCCCCCCCCGTGCTAACAGCAACAGACGTGCAGGTCCGGCAGATTTTTAAGATATTCTGCGCCCTACAGAAGTAGCTGCTCGCGAAATTTGCGTAGAATACGGTCACAAAAGAAACAAAAAGGCGATTGCTACCAACTGAACATATTAACATATTAGCCATATCAACGTTGCTTGATCCTACATTCAAAAACATATAGTTTCAAGATGCCTTAGCATGCTCGAAGGCAATCAAAATCCTCAAGAATTTGCTTGCAGCATTTGAAACTACTATCACTGAGATCGAGCACCACGTGGAAACATTCAGTGAAAATAGAGAAACTAAATCTTATTTATGGAGTCAACGTTACAAAACAGCACAATAAAAGAATAATTTGCAAAGTGGATCAGAAACAGTTCTACCATCACAGCTCAGTTATTATCTGAAAGACCGTATTCTATGCCTTAAACAGGACGCTTTAGAAGTGTGCATTCACAACATCGGTACTAGCTATCCAAAGCTACAAACTGCACTTAAACTTTTTAGCTGTGTAGCCACATCATCAGCTGCTGAAAGACTTTTTGTGAAAAACGCAGTAGAGTGAAGGGCAAATTTCCCTCAAAAAAGTAACTCTTACAGTCTGCAGACAGAAAGTTGCTGTATTCATTGATTAATGAATACAAGATGAATTTGTACCTTGCTTTGTGCGCCCGTCTATAAATTCATTATTTAAAATCGTAAAAGATGTTTTGCGGTCAATTATTGTCGGCTGTCAATGTTCAGACGTCGATGATGAAATCGAAACCAACATCGATGATTTGCCAACATGGCCGATCGTTAAAATATGCATGTTAATGCTACTTCTGCACTAAAATTCATTAGCATATAGGGAAATTTAAAACTGAGAGTGGAGTCAGCGAAGAGAATTACATGCCACCAAAACGATTTTCAGCAGCCCTACAGAAAAAGGCCAAATTCTTAACCTGGAAATAAAACAGAAATATGGGTTAATGAAATATGTATGAACCACCTTTGTTTAGCTGATACCATTCTACTCTTTTGCTGTAGTGTAGATAAACTTACACAACTATTGGAAGCAATATTTTGTGTAGGCAGTGCAGAAAGCTTTAATAAAGGTTAGGAAATGGAAAGGCAATACACAGATACATTTATATTTATTCTGACAATAGATTTCCTCACAATATTACCATCCTCAGACCATAGAAGACATATTTAATATTTCATTTCTCAACTACGATAATTAATGAAAATCTGGAAATGCTGCATTTTGGTATATCTTGTGATATAACTAATCATGTACTTCCGTCTTCCAGTGTAAACTATCAGTAGTGTGGTTAATTCACATTGTTAATATCATTGTTTTGTAAAAAGGTGAAAGGCATTGTTAGTAATAATAGAATATAGTGAACCATCAGAGGAAGCAGAAACACTGAATGTGCAATACTGTACCTCTACACACACACACACACACACACACACACACACACATATATGTATATATATATATATATATATATATGCAGTCTACTGTTACGTTAGTACTGACCATTCTGATCATATTAGTTAGTTGAATTGAAGTTTAATAAATGGCTTAGTTTACAGTAAATTACTATGTTCTTTCACCAGGCAGATGTTACGGAATGCAAAACATTTACACGTTCGTTCCTGCGGCGCATAATCGGTTCTTCTCCGTAAATCAGGAACTTTTCAGTGTTTACTTACACGGCATCCTCTGTAGCCTGCATCTCGCACATAAAATGTTAACTTTTACGTTATATTAACACCGGATGAGTGTTGTACGATAAATACCACAAATTCAGTTACTGTGCGTTTGTGCACCTTTTCTCTTCACAACGTAACATCTGTTAAGACTGCTATTATTGGTGCTTCATTTCAAACAATCCTGCAGTGCCTACAAAAAAATGTGACAGACAATAGCCAGTACCTCAACGCCTTGTCCGCAGATTGTTGACAGGTGCACCGCCAGCGTCGACGTTGACGACGCGAACGGAACAACGACGTTTCCCCTCCCCACTCTCCTCTTACCGTCATGGTCCGTGCGATAAGGGAGCAGCAGCGATTATCAATAAGGGCCAAGTATTACGGAGACAGCCACTCTGCGTAATGGGCCATCTGTGCCCGGTCTGCCTCAAAAGCCTGGACGTTTTGCCCTCATCTGGCATACAGCCGAGGACCGCTCCCTCGGAGCCCACAGAGACTTGAAAATAAAAGGCAGCGCTCTGGGCTCGAACCGGGAGCTTCCCCTCGCGCGGACCGGCGGAGGTGCGCGCGCAGCGCCCGCGCCGCCATTGTATTCAAATGTGGCGCGCGCCCCCATGCTTGCGTCTGCTCCCACCACAGTGTGGGCGCGCGCATGCGCATTGCCGCCTGCGTCCTCTGCAGACGCCTTCGGGCGGCGCGCTTCTCAAACCTCTGACCGCGACTCGCCAGCGTCCAGAGACATACTTGGCGATAAATATAAATATATTTATTGTACCTTGTGACCGCTCAATGTCATTCAACACGATCACGACGACACCCCTCGATCGACGTTAGCACTCGTGGTGTCACTCGCCTTCATACATGCCAGTGGACGTTTGAAAATTCGTGACGCTAGCTCAGGGGTCATCAATTGATTTAAATGTTATTCCCGGATGACTCTTAATTCAATTACTGCCAAGGCGGTGAGGAGAAAGAGCCGAGCGGTTCTAGGCGCTCAGTCCGGAACCGTGCGACTGCTACGGTCGCAGGTTCGAATCCTGCCTCGGGCATGGGTGTTTGTGACGTCCTTAGGTTAGTTAGGTTTAAGTAGTTCTAAGTTCTAGGGGCCTGATGACCACAGATGTTAAGTCCCATAGTGCTCAGAGCCATTTGAACCATTTTTGACGAGAAAGAACACATCATGGTGACACGAGCATTATGCGTATTTAGATGTTCGATTAATCTGAATGGTTTGCAGTGTTCCAGCGATTCTATTCTAACTCTATGCTGATGTAGCGACAAGGACCATTTTCGCAGATAAACATGCAAGTACGTGATGGATGTTCAGTTTCTCAATATAGTTCGTCGCACTCACACATTATACATCCACTGTAAGAACAATTTCATGCAATTACACTTTAGGTGTCTCACAATATTGGTTGGCTAAATATTATGACGATACGTTGTATACAACTTCTACAGATATTGTTTTTCATGTAGTCAAGACTACGTAATGAAGCCAAAATTGAAATGTAGTTTGTTTATTAACACTTTTCTTCTCACTAACTAAATATGAAATATGAATCGGGATTGGAGGTGATGATCCTATACATCTTTTCAGTATTAGAATGGTCGATATCGTGTTCTGAATAACGCGTGTCATGTAATGTCCAAATATCGACACGACCCAGGCTCTCAATTCGGCACTTAAATGTCTATTCTTCGCTCTTGAAATGTTCAATGTGATTGTCTTTCACACGCAGGGTTCAATTTAACGGTGTATGCACTGTTTTTAGTATTTTAGGTCCCCGGTCCCCGTTGATTCAAATGGTTCAAATGGCTCTGAGCACTATGGGACTCAACAGCTGTGGTCATAAGTCCCCTAGAACTTAGAACTACTTAAACCTAACCAACCTAAGGACATCACACACATCCATGCCCGAGGCAGGATTCGAACCTGCGACCGTAGCAGTCACGCGGTTCCGGACTGAGCGCCTAGAACCGCACGGCCACCACGGCCGGCCCCCGTTAATTAATATCTGGTAGTTAATAAGCGAACTATTTTTATGCTGGCGCGTTGTTTGTATCAGTTACCCCCGCAAACGTCGAAGGATAAGATTCTCTTAATGTTCCGCGCAAACGCGTTTCACAATTTTAAAAAATGCAGAATTACGTAAACTATAGCTTTCCGTTGCGTACAACTTTCGTGGGTTCCACAACCATAATCGTTTCCCAAGAGTATTTTTCCCAGCTAACACAAAGTTCGAATTGTGTTGTCGGAATCATTTTCACTTCACCCGACAATAAACGTCTCTGATCACTTCGTCACACGTAATGTATTTTAAACGTGCTTGAAGAGTCTTTAAATAATCTCCTTAACGAATTTCGCAGTCGCGTACCACTTTTTCATCGACTAGCCCGATCGCGATAACTGAAGGTAGAGAGCTCAATAATGTGTTACATGTTCTTTTATATGTATTAAAAAACAAACGCGCCCCTATAACCTCCGGACTAAAGCTTTCAGTAAGTATCTTTGTATAGGTCTGTGGCGTACTTTCCCGGTTTTGCATTACAATCAGATAGGAATACTTAATAAGAATATTAGCTGAGAAACCCGGCATTGCTGGGTATTCATTTTACCAAATTTTCTATAAGAAGCGAAAACAAAAAAAAACTTCCTATACGCTGTCAACGGCGCTGCCAGGTGTCAGGTACATCCTTACACTGACTCGACTATAGGAGTGTCTTAGTAGTAAAGAATAAATGTATTAAAACTTCAGGCATGATGCGGCATTTTTCACGCATGTCACTGTTTATGACGTCTGTCTCCTGAACTATGTATAGTACCGTGATGTAATTTTGTAGATGCAGTTAGCTGGATACTGCCTGCGAGTTTTTTTGCGAATAAAGTTAGTAGCACAGAAGTAATAAATTTAAAAGTAAAATATGATGCAGATTTCACGCATCTCATTCTCTACGATGTTCTATCCATGAACTATGATAGATATGTGGTCGTCGTCCTCACAGCGATTGTTGCCTGGCGGTAAGGAATGTGTGTGCCAAGTTTGGTTGAAATCGGTCCAATGGTTTGGCAGGAGATGTGTAAAATTCTTACACATACACACGTGCATCCATTTTTATAATATGTGTGGATATACCCAATTAACGCTGTAGCTGGAGGTCTGCGCGTAAGAGGACATCTGCAATAGTAATTAAAGATTCGATTACCAAAAAAATCTTTGTCGAAAATTTATATTATTGTGGAGAGCAGTAGAACGTTGTAAATTGTTTCTTTGATAGTCACATTTTAAAGACATGTTTTAGTCTTGTTTATCTGCTTTGGACTTTCTTAACAGATATGACATAATAATGGTCTAACAACTTTTAGCATTGTACTTGATAACGGCATAAAAACCGAAATCTAGAGAGTAGAAAAGAAAAATATGGTGACATACAGTCAAATGGTGGGTTACTCTTTTTAAACAGTATTGCATGACTGTGGCTCAATATCATCGAAAACTTTTTTGTTATGAATTGTTTTCTTCTCAATCACACTTTTTATATTACTACTTAAGCACAGCTAAATAGTTTAACTTACCTTCCAGCCTAGCTGCAAATAAAATTTTTAGAAGTTTAGTCCTCGCTGACGAAGGCTGTTTTGGTCAGAAAATATAGGTGGTTTTCTGTTTCACAATTTCAGACTGTGCACCAGAGGTCACTTCTATTGTTCAGTAAGGTATTTGAGTGACAGATGACTTGCACGAGGCTTGCCAGCGTGCTATTGTGCTTTCTCAGTTAACGTTTGTAGAACTGTTGTTAGATTTCAGAAGAATCAGTCTCGACAGATTGCATGCAAAGCGATAATTGACGTCTACATACTGGTAGCCTCGTTACAGTAACACCAGCAGCCAGTGAAACTTTCTGAAAAAAAAAAAACTATCGAGTGCAAAATGAGTACTAAACAATGAACTAGCTCCGTCTCCATGCACTATTTTGCATTGTTCCGCATTATCAGCTGTGATAAGACCAGCCAAACAGGAGTATTGTACATTTTTGAATCAATTATATAGAACTCGGGGAAAGTTGTTCTCTTTGCTGAGATGCTGTCGACTGAAAGCACCGCTATTAACCAATGGGAGCAGAAATTTATCCTGAGCTAAAAGGGTAAGACTCTAAAATTACCGTTTTTATATAAATGGATTGGTCAGGTCCAATTAGTTTAATGCCATTAATACTATATTTTATAGGTAACATTAGAAATCTTATTATATCACGGGAACTGATGGCTATCCTCTCAATACATCAATAAAAATTCTTGCTCCTGTTTCTAGGGTACTCCTTCCACTGGAATCTATGCTTCGTGGTCTGACTCTTGTGTACATTACGCGCACGACACAAATAGTGTTTCGTATAAAAGCAGTAAATACATCAACATACCTCATTAAATACATTCGTAAGTATACAATACACGCTTATTACACTGAAAAAGTAGCACATTAACATGATTTATCATTATGGTGAATTACATTACATTTGATAAATAAAATATATGACTAATTCTAAATATTTTGTTATGTATGACGACAGCTTGTAACTCGACTTATTTTGACTGCCCAGTATTATGGTAATGTTTCGTAGAAAATTTCACAACATTAGATTCAGTAACTAAGACAGGAAGTTGTAACTCAAGGTACATATCGAGAATACGACAGGCAATATTATATTTACATGTGGTTCGAGTATCTACCTTCTCAGTCAACGCATTATAATTTACGAAAATAGACTCAGCAGATGAAAATTTAGGCCCGGGGCAAGTCTAAAGTGAGAACGCTGATGAACCGGAGGGGCTAAAGTGGTTTACAAAAATTTGAATATCCACGAATGCGGATGCAGATAAAAAACTTACGGATGCGGATAAGGCGCTCTCATACACGCTTCTCATTCCTCGTAAAAGTGAAAAACTCTAACTACAACCATTCCATAGGTTCATATCTGGTTTAGTGAATATCTGGAGCAAGTCCTTTAAGTTTTCTTGGTGTGTTTTAGAGAGATATCAGGTTTTTGAAGAACGCAGCGATCCACATTTTGCAGTATTTCGCCCAGTCAAAAAATTGATGACATCTTTTTATACACTCGATGTGATGTTCCTGTTAATTCAAACAGACACGGATACCGAACACTTTTAACAGTATACTAGATGGCCGTGAACGTGTTTTCAAACGATTTCTACTGCAAACGAACTGCAATTTAAGACATCCTGCCGACTAATCTAAACTTGCCATTCATTTTGCTTACAGCTAAGCCTATTTGTTCGCTCCATTTCATATCAGCCACGTTGTTGCGCTAAAAGCACTGAACGACACGACTAACTTAAGTTATGCTTCATTAATAGTGCAGACTAAAGTTATACAATTTTATGTATCGTGAAGTGCACACCTTTCCGTTTCGGGATATTTGAGGGACCAACAGTAATCTATAGACAACCCCCGTTGTGTACGATAAGTGTACAGGTATGAAGTTGAAAGTAACATTATCAGTAAAGTCATCAATGTGTGACTTGAATGGTAGTGGTCCTGCCACCCGTGTAGGAGCAGGGACCTAACCGAAATTATTTCGTCTGTGGATAACCCTCCAGCATATCTGCTGTGTTGCGAATACTGACAAGTCTATAGTCTATCCAGCCGTTCACAAGGCTGTATATCTGTTATGAAAACGTTTCCTGTAATAGCCGACTGAAGATGCATAGAGACTATTACTAACCTTGTACCAAATTTACGAGCTTAGTATGTAAGTATTCAAAATAATGAATTGGCCAACTAGCTGGTTGCGCGACTTGTTGCTGACCTTTTTTTTCTCTGGTACAACGGCCACTTAAAGTTGCTGTTGCTGCACATGCCAGAGGTGTTTCCATAGGTTAGCAAAATCGACGGAACATAAATAAGACAACGATGGCTATTCATTGTATTTAATGCTCTACATCTGCAGATGGACTCCAAGTAAAGCAGTAGATTCGTTACAAGAAAGAGCAATCGCATTACGATAAAATCTCCCTCGTTCTAAGAGAAATGATTACAGTTGTGAGGCGTGACATTGGATTAGATTTCTATGCCTCATTACACTTCATTTTCGTTTTTTTAATCGTTTGTACGTGTGTTCAGTGTTCCAGGACTATTCAGAGAGAATGGCTTGGTAGTGACGTAACCACGTCGGTCTCTTCCCGTATTCACGCAGTATTGTTTATGTGGTCACAATTTTCGATTAAAGTGTGTAATGACGCAGCCACAGCGTAAGTCTTTCTACAGAATAGTTGCCAAGGCTTTCACAGACACCGTTAATATTTTAAATGACTTGCTGCAGTTTGCTGATTGAGACAAACTCTCTCCAGTTCGTTCGTCCATAATAGCGTCAAGAATTTGGGAACCGCACACCCACTTATGGGCGGGGTAGGTGACAGTACGATGAGGATTCTCGTGATCGAAGCGCATCATTTAGACCCTGTTCCCCCTCCCCCATCTCACCCCTCCCTCACTCACCTTTCTTCAAACAATCTCAATCAGTTGCAGTTTTGTCCATGTTTGTTTCTTGTGCCCGGTTTTCCAACAACTCATTCAGCAATAAGTTGATTCTTTCTTGTCGCTGGTTTTGCCAAATCCTGGGTTTGTAGACTTCACCTGCAAAATGTGTCGTCCGTGATACGTGAAATTGCCTTTGTAGAGACCACTCGACTTGAAATGTGTACTCACTCAGCTGCCCAAGTAATCAGCTGCCTGTAAAACGACCGATTATAACATAAACAAAGTTTAACTTTGACAGACATCTATGAAAGTTGAGTACAGTGTTAATCAATACGCCGCCGTCATCGAAACGGGGATATAGTTTACACTTCTGACGTATAGTTCTTGTAAGTGTGGCTGACAAATTTAGTGCTGAGAAATCTGATAATCAGCCATTCACACAGGCCGTCGTATGCACTTGTATCTGCTTGAAAAATGACGTTATGAATGTACTCTAACCTGCAGCTGACTGGTAACTACAGCGACCGTGCGAAATGCAATTGCTGCACTTTAGCACAGTGCTTCCCAACCTTTCTCAGTCCACTATTCCACAAGGGACATCAGGTACTAACTAGTAATCCCTAGCCACACCCCCCGCCATCTACCGTTATCATCATTAGCACCTAACTGTAGTCTGGAAGTAAAAATAATCTTGTTTGAACACTTTTATTTTTAAAGAGGTGAAAGATTATATTTAATTTTTGTAAGTGTTTATTAAATCACGATCTAATTAATAAATGAGAGAGTTGGTACTGCTTTTTCCTAATAACCTTCTTCATAGAGTGATGAAGCAATTCCTAGTCAATCGAGAGTACTACGTACAACTCGTAAGAAAATAAAGTAGACACTTGTTTCATGGTTCCTCTGCATCACCCCTCTTCCTACTGACATTTGCTTCACTCACAGCCTGCATCCCCGTTTAAAAAGTGTGCGCTATACCTACTTTATGTAAATCACTTGAGTGCTGGACTGCTTGTTTCTGAAATGGCAGATTTTGGAAGACTTCAAACCGCCAATGCTTTGTGTCTGACCACTGCCAATAATAATAGTAACAATAATAGGAGCTGCAGCAGTGTGGTAGCGATCACGCAGTTACTGTTGTGCTGTTATTTCGTTTTCTGTTGCTAAGTGAATAATGAAACAGTTTCTGGTCTAGTGTGGAAACTACCTACTACGCACAGAAGACATGTTCATGAGATATTTAATTATGTATGATATGCAGGGTGGTCAGAAACAGTCGATATTTAGTGTGGTCAGGAACAGTCTGAAAAGCTTGTAAGGGTGTTGGGGATTGTTTGAGCTGAGAAATACCTGTTACAAAATCGTTACGTTGCGCCGTTTGCGATTCAATTAGCATTGAAGTTAACCAGTGAGGTCACTGCGCGCGCAAATTCAAGCGGGCTGCTAGCGTAGATGACTGGGCGCGAGACTGCTGAGCCTTTCGCTGTAGTTCGATGTTTACTGACGTCCCGTGTCCAACTTTTGTATTGTTCTCGTGTTCAGTTTTAGGAAACCAAACAAAGAACACGTTTGGCAATGCAATCTCTAGCAGGCTGCTTGAATTAGCACGCGCATCTATCTGATTGGCTAACTTCAGTGCTAATTAAATCGGAAATGGGATAACGTATGTAATTTTTTTCTTGACGGTTATTTCTTAGCGCAACCTAGCCTGCAACTTCCTTACAAGCCTTTCAGACTCTTTGTGGGCACACTGTATATGTCTCACTTATCCTATAATAGACGCGTGATACAAGTATGTATGTAGTGGGAGAAGTATGTGACGAAGATGCTCATACATACGTTTCACAACCTGTAACTTCTACTATATTGTCTCGCGTATTGATAATAGTATTCGAAATAAAAAATTCAGTTATTCGTAACTTTTGTAATCTGTGACGTGGCTTAGGAAATATTGATCTTTTAAAAACAACGTAGTTTTGTGGCAGAAAAACAATTCAATCCTTTTGCTTTTATCCCTCAGAAAATTTCATTTTATCCCTAATGAGCTATAGCCTTGCAACAGTCTTGAAGGAGCAAATTGTTATGCTGTATACGCTAATGTAAAGATTACTGTATTTAGAGCTTCCCGGTCAAGGAACGATAATTTTAATTCTTCTGACGTTGGTTGTAATTTCACATATTGTAACTCTTCTCCTGAAAAGAGGTTATTCTCCGTTCCAAATGAAAAGCAACACGAGCAAAATGGAAAGCTTGAATCACGGAACTGTAGAGAAATACAGCTAATGGAAAGCAATGGACTCCTGCAAAACAGTTTCGCGTTCGTAGTTCTCATTTCAACAATGGTCTGTCCACAAGAGAACGTGAGAACCCAGAATATGTAGCAAGACTGCACGTGGCACCAAAATTATCTTGGCTGGTGCTTGCAGCATACTACTGCGAGATACAAAAGAAGAAAAGGGAGACAGAGCGGGAATGAAGAATCTGAAGGAACTACAACGATATACTTCTTTGTGATCTAGAACGTCCTAATCAAGTACCCCGGGGGAGCGTAGTAATTTAAATCCTTCTACTAGCATAAACAGACTCTTCTGTAGTTTAAAATGTAGCTGTGAAGGCGTAAGTTGAAACAAATTTACAATTGCAGTGGGTGGATAAATACTGTATGACGGAGTGTTGTGTAAAGACTGGTTATGGTGTTCAAACTGTGTTAATAAGTCCGACACATATAAAGGTTACACGTCTATAAAAAGACAACGAAGCAAAAGTCACCACCACAAATGATACAAAATTAAAAGTGTTTCATTTTTACCATCATTGTTATCTTGTGTTCACTCAAACTGCAAATTGAGCAAAGAGAATTTGCTTCTTTTGTATTTAATGAAAATCGAACCAGGAATTAGTCTTGCCGCTCTTGCGGTATTTTTAACTGTCGCACGATAACAGTGTCGACTAGTTTCAAATTTATTCTGTGCCTGTTGTATGAAAAAATTAAGGAGTGGGTATTTTGGCCTCAAAAATCTACGGTACACAGCACTATGCTAAATTCGTTTAAAAGTACGACGCGTTCCATTTTACATTCTGGAAGCGCACATAAATTAGCCTTGTACTATCGGTCGTGCAAGACATGCACTGGAATACAGATGACCCATTACTCTCTCATTCATAAAGTTTTCCGCTCGTGTTGCTAGAGGCGCTTGCAGTTACAAATGCTGCCTCCGAACGCTCTCAATAAATTGTAGCCAATCGTCACAGTATGAGAAACAACAGAATTTCACTGACTTCGTTCTAGTGACAGCTGTCGACCGGAAGTTTATCATTATTTTTTGACATCTAAAGGTTTATCGTTCGCAGCGGTAACAGTCTCTTGCAGAGTTCTGAGTCCGTTTTATTACTATATTACGAAATCGACAGTGTTACGTGGTCTTTGTACGACTTTCTTGAAGACCGACCCGCACACTCGGCCGCGTCAGTCAAGCTTGCTGTTCGTAGGCTACGAAAAGACTAGTGCAGTTCCCCAGCTGTTTTCTCTACGAAAATCAGCAGTCAGTTTCGTTCATCTCAATTCAGAAGTAGCCGTGATGTTTCGTTGTTCTTTGATTGCTCTCAAAACGTATTATTTTTGTCTCCCACCTGGGGAGTTTAGTCTTCACGATCGCTTCGCAGACCAACGCGATAAATGATGTGGCGATACTTCCACGTTTTAATAGCCTAGAGAGTTCTTTAATAATATTTGCTTTCTCATTGTAAAAATTTCATCTATTGCAATGATTTTTCTCATTCCACTTTTTATCTGCTCTTGCTATGTTTACGGTCACTAGGCAACAGCAGATGTGAGAACATGCTAGTTTCACAATTAGCGTGAAATATAAGTTTGCCTGCACTCACTTTTGTCCGATTTAAATCTGCTTTCTCTCGCTAAACACGACTTTTTTCCCAGCGCGCGTGCCATAAAAATCGGCAGCTGGCACATTAATGACCGGCGCACCGCTACGCTACGCTACGTATGACGCAGGTTACACATGTAACGATGCATCTGGGCACTATCGACGTGCCGTAGTAAATAAGCAGAGCTATCAGCCGTGACGAAATTTCTGTCAGCGTGACATGCCGTCAAAAAACCATAAAATTGTTTACGTTACGTTCATACAGTCAACTACCAACACCCAGATGCATTTACAGTGTTTCGTGGCCTGACTTATGGGTGAACAGCAAATGAGAATTTATTTTTATCTGTTCTGATATACGACAGGTCGAGAAAGATTCCGAAACATATTTTGACCGTAACTGAATTTTTTATTAGAATTTTTCTTCTCCTTTGCCCATACTCATTGTTTTGTTATTTTTCATCTGGCATTTTCTTCCGCGAACGAATGCATAAGGCTTTAACAGCATTGATAGAGAGACTGCCTATGACTCCTTTTGGTTCTTGACCACTTTTTGAGACACAATTTGTTTGGTGCCCGACTGATTCTCTCTCCTAAAATGTATTACAGAACTCGAGTGACGACTAATATTACAGTTGTATTGCTTAATTACCGCCTTTCGCAGCTGTAGTGAAATCCTTATTAGGACCAAACTCGTTTCACTTTAATCTACTGCACCATCAGTGGTCACTGCAACAAAATGTTCTTTTTCTCTTACAACTGTGTTTGCTAAGATCCATATTGTCGCACTGAATACTGAAAATAGTTTAGAATAATGCGAAACGCGTTCAGTCTTGATAAGACTTTCATTACATTTACAAAAGACGGTAATTAGCTTATACAACTTGTCTACCTGCAACTGCGGAAAAAAGAGGCCTAAAAGTAAAGAAGAGAATATGTAATATTACAATCGTTAATATGAAGTCGATTACTATAGTACTCGTATGTAGCAAATTGTAGCTAGTAAATGAACAGTTTCTGACATTATGCTTTTCTTGTAATGCAGAGTCCTCATACTTGTTGTTGTTGTTGTTGTGGTCTTCAGTCCCGAGACAGTTTTGATGTTGCTATCCATGCTACTCTATCCTGTGCAAGCTGCTTCATCACCCAGTACCTACTGCAACCTACATCCTTCTGAATCTGCTTAGTGTATTCATCTCTTGGTCTCCCTCTACGATTTTTACCCTCCACGCTGCCCTCCAATACTAAATTGGTGATCCCTTAATACCTCAGAATATGTTCTACCAACCGACACCTTCTTCTAGTCAAGTTGTGCCACAAATTTCTCTTCTCCCCAATTCTATTCAGTACCTCCTCATTAGTTATGTGATCTCTCATCTAATCTTCAGCATTCTTCTGTAACACCACAATTCGAGAGCTTCTATTCTCTTCTTGTCCAAACTATTTATCATCCATGTTTCACTTCCATACACGGCCTCACTCCATACAAATACTTTCAGAAACGACTTCCTGGCACTTAAATCTGTACTCGATTTTAACAAATTTCTCTTCTTCAGAAACGCTTTCCTTGCCATTGCCAGTCTGCATTTTATATCCTCTCTACTTCGACCATCAGCAGTTATTTTGCTTCCCAAACAGCAAAACTCATTTGCTATTTTAAGCGTCTCATTTCCTAATCTAATACCCTCAGCATCACCCGATTTAATTCGACTACATTCCATTATCCTCGTTTTGCTTTTGCTGATGTTCATCTTATATCCTCCTTTCTAGTCACTATCCATTCCGTTCAGCTGCTCTTCCAGGTCCTTTGCTGTCTCTGACAGAATTGCAATGTCATCGGCGAACTCAAAGTTTTTATTTCTTCTCAAAAAAATGGTTCAAATGACTCTGAGCACTATGGGACTTAACATCTATGGTCATCAGTCCCCTAGAACTTAGAACTACTTAAACCTAACTAACCTAAGGACAGCACACAACACCCAGCCATCACGAGGCAGAGAAAATCCCTGACCCCGTCGGGAATCGAACCCGGGAACCCGGGCGTGGGAAGCGAGAACGCTACCGCACGACCACGAGATGCGGGCTATTTCTTCTCCATGGATTTCAATTCCTACTTCGAAATTTACTTTTATTTCCTTTACTGCTTGCTCAATATACAGATTGAATAACATCGGGGAGAGGCTACAACCCTGTCTCACTCCCTTCCCAACCACTGCTTCCCTTTGATGGCCCTCGACTCTTAAAAATGCCAACTAGTTTCTGTACAAATTGTAAATAGCCTTTCGCTCCCTATATTTACCCCTGCCACCTTCAGAGTTTGAAAGAGAGCATTCCAGTCAACATTGTGAAAAGCTTTTTCAAGTCTAAAAATGGTAGACAGCACTGCATGCATCGCAGAGTTATCGCTTCACGGCAGTAACACGAATGCAATGGGAATATTCGTCGAAATGTATTTATCGCGGGTCAGCCCTCATGTCCGCAGTTCTCGTCAGTGTTGATGACCCATAGTTATGGTATATCAACGGATATTTCCAATCGTCGCAGAACTGTTTACTCATCAGATCGATACCAACTGTACCCAGAGGTATGCAGACCCTAACGGCGAAAGGAACTTTCGCATGATGTGTCACAGCCAAGTAACATAGCTCGATGAAATTTGGACTGCTACCGTGTAATACACAACCTAACTGAAATAAACACTCAATTACATGAACAGAAATGCCACTTTCGCTCAAAGGAAATAATTACACTGACGCACCGCAGTTTATGATGGTTCCCTAGACATAACAAAAGACGAGACATGGGTCTTAAACAGGATGTGTGGTCAACACGGATGGTAGTCAATGCACAAGACTGGCTATGAGTTCTTGTGGCAGGGCGTTCCATTTATCCACCAGCGCGACTGAGCGTCCATTCGCCCAATACCCTCTCGTTCCGAGAGCTCATCCACCTGCACTGTTCGACGCGGTCGCATACAGCCGTTCTTGGTGATCACACACCGTATTGAGAACCATGTGCTGCCTTTGATAATGTTCTGGGAACCATCAAATCGCAGTGACTTCAGAGTAATTATTGCCTTTGAATAAGTGGCATCCTTGTTCGACTCATTGTATATTTCTTTCAGTTACCTCCTTTACTGTGCTGTAGCAGTTCTTTTAGTGTATGGTACAAGCATTACTGAGCTATGTTAGTTGACAGCGGCACATCATTAGAAAGTCACTGTCGTCCTTAAGTTTCGTACACCAGTCTACATGAGGCTATCACTATTTCTTTGCGCTATATTATATCTGATTTGAAAAAAAGTGATTTTTGCCAAACACTATGTCTGTCCTTTTTCTTATTATTTACCCGTACATGTTTCGAACATACGTGTCATTTTCTGAGAGTCTCCTTTTCGCTTCTGACGTTATCTTAGTTTAAAGGCTAGGTTCTGCAGGGTGGCCTGTTGTTATGCATTTTAGGACTTAACAGAGTATCATATTTTCATCATTTTGTGCATCCTTCGTGTAAAGTTATTATTCACATTATAAATTCTTAAGTTTTCTGTGACGAATTTGTTTAACTATAATTTTTCTGTGACGAATTTGATTAATTATTTATTGTTAAATTATGCTAGTGTACTTGTTGAATCAGTTACCTACGAACATCCACATCCGAACTTTCGACAGCATGCGTCACAACTACGTCACTTAGATCTGTGTGGCTCAGTTGCTTCTCCAAAAATCAGTTGATTTTCTGACGATCGCCAAGGTGGATATCGTCGAAAGCTGGGATTTTTATAGAAACGCGAAAAGCGGATACAAAACATTCTGTACTAGAAATGGTACACAATTTTTCCACCTTTCATCACTTCACTGTAACTCGGTACCACAAGTTTTCACTAATAAAAGACGCTTAGAAAGCCTTTCGCGCCACGCTCATCGAGAAATGTTGAGACAGCGGCATTAATAACGTAATTTCTGGCATGTAGTCAGATTTGTTGTAAAACAATAGTGTCAACTAATTAGTCCCTGTTGCTAGTGATCTTCGTCTGGGTATTTAATGCGAAATGTTGGTAAATTGTTTTACAGTATGACGTGGTCCCAAACTTAGATGAAGCTGAAGGAGCGTTGTCTTTTCTATCCTGTCTTCACAGTTGTATGCTGTAATACAGAAAGCCTTCAGTGAACAGCATCACTTTGTCCGGTGTTTCTGGTCCCATACAGCTTTTGTCAGTTCCTGTTGTATCCCTCCTTAATGAGGTGTCCTGGCAGTACCTCATTCCAAACTGTTTCGTCTCTCGTTTCCTCCCTTCCGCCTAACTGCCACAGAATGGTAGATGACCAGTTTCAGAAACTTCTTTCTTAGTTGTAGGCCGACGATATTGCTGAATTTTTTCGACTAGGCTAAAGTGTGTTTATGACTTCCTTTTCAAGCACTTCATGAGTTTTGTCACCCACATAGGAGAATTTTCTTCCTTCTCCTCCCGTCTCTTCCACAGTTTTCGATTTGACAACATAACCTCTCTTCTGTTTCTCTTCTTAATTTTAGTCTTTCTTTCATTCAATCATTAATGCTGTCTTTTTAGATTAATAATAAAAGTAATCTCGTTCCATTCGTTAAAATTTCGTTCTCAATTGCTTAGGTAGTTACTTCATTGCTCCTTCAAAACGGAACTTAACCAGTAAAGGTAACAGAGAGAATCGCTGTTGTATGATTTCCAATAATTTACCGTCACACTTTACTCGTTATTTTTGAGATATTATGAATACAAAATATTTGATCAGATGAACATCCGCGGCTGAGGACCGTATTGACAGAATGAAATTCAGTTTCTGTTGCTAGTAACTATTTGTTACACGTCTGGTTTCGAAGCTTGACTATGAAGCTTTGAAGCAGGTCTTGCAATAAACAAGAAATTACTGGCAACTGAAGCGGATTTTTATTGTCAGTTTGCTGTGAATGGTATGAGTCTGTTGGTTTAATTTTAGTTTTTTTCCGTGCTCCGTATATCAGAAACGCTATAACTTGCTACTGCGTGGAAAGTGCAACATATCACTAGGTTTATAAACATGATACATTTTGTCTGGGAAAACGTGGCTACAAACTGATCATTTATATAACTGGAGTTTTTCTTTATTTTTTTCAGATTTTAATCTACAATAAAATTTGATACGTGTTACGAAACGGCACATCTACTACTACTCATAAATTTTATGGAGTGCGAGAAATTGTACATTTAAAATGAATTCAATTTGTTTTTAATAATGGCAGTTCATTTTCCTGGTCAGAAGAATCTCTTTGCTTTTGACAATATCGAGAAAAACGTAATGAGGTAAAAGCGTCGTCACGCCAAACACTGCCGCTCTTTGCTTCTCTTGTTGGAGCTGGTATCCTCCTGCCTTCCTCCGACTTGACAAGTATTTCTCATACATTCTGGTGATGGCCACGAGTTAATCACGTTAAACAGGGGGAACGTCCTACGGCCAGCCGTGAAAAGCTCTTACACCCGCCGAATCGCCAAGACAAAGAGATGTAATAAACATTAAAACTGGCACGTTGAGTGTCTTCAAGATCGAAGATCGACGCCATACTCGTTGCTGAACTTAGCTGGTGGAGCGGCAATTTGCAATGGTTTCGTGAAGACATATTAGTACAAATGATTCGCTGGTGGCTCCTACAGTCGCGTCAATGAAAGTTCAAGTTAACACTTATTTAGAATCGACGGCGGTGACGAGTGTGAATCCAGCACAGTACAGCGTTTATGCTATTATGGACGCGTATGAAATGAATGCCAGGTCATAGCCTACTCCTCTCAAACAGGAAGGGAACTGCCAAGTATTGTCCCCATCCGACGAACATTACAAGAAAAAGGGTAAAAACTAAACTAATTAATGAATTAGGATGCCATGAAGAGATTTGGAATCCAGCGGGAAACAATGACGTGGAATTTGGCGTTCGTAAACTGTGTGCCATGTTATTTGTCCTTACATTATAGGTCAGAGTCTAGTAATGAAAGTGCCTTGCCCCACCCGCATCCGCATCGAATACCACGGCAACTAAACTGTGTTAGGGGCTTCAGCTGCTGAGGTTATCCAAACGGTAAGGATCAAGAGTGTTATTTACTTATTCATACTTTATATTACGTTCCGTACAGTGTGGTAGTGCGAGTTACAGTATTTTAGATTCGGCCCACAGAAATTAAATTCTCAGTTGTTTTTTTTTTCAGTTAAATCTCAGAGATCTGTGAGATCGGAACTCAGAATACTTGGGAATTGTTGTTTTATTTTTATTTATTTATCGCGTTCTGTGAGACCAAGTAAGTCAAAGGTACTTTTCCATGGAACGAGTCAGTTCATACACAGAATGCTGCTTAGAACATTTATAAAAAAAAAATAAAGAGTAAATAAAATGTCAGGGAAAGAAAGAGTATACAAATAAAAAAAACGCATTATAGAGGAAATTTATGAACTATCCGAGTGGCTCCTGTAAAAAATAAAAGGAGCGTGTCACAAGGGAGCCATTGAACTTAGATTTGAATACTTGAGGTTTATTACTCAATTTTTTTCAGCTGATCTGGAGGCCTATTGAAAAAGAAGCCTGTCGAATGCGTACAACTTTCTGTTCAGTGCGTAAGGAAATGTTATCCAAGTGCAAACCGTTACCCCATCTAGTGCTCACTGAATGAGTCAGCATTCTGATCAAATTCTTGCTACTGGTACGCGCATTGTCGGAAAAGTGAATGTACGCAACAGCTGGTCAGCTGGTTCGGTATCACCAAAACCAGTCCGTCGTCGCAGGGGCCGGGCTCCACAATTAGTTTTTTCCCTGGGGAAGGACGGCAGGGCGGCAATCTGGCGCGAGGATCTGGAGCTGCCCAGCTCCAGGCTGGGGGTTTGCCTGCCGCAGTGCCGGTAATTACTCCAGATCCGTCTGGACGCTGGAGGAGGCGCGGCTGGGCCGATAGCCGCGCTGGAAGGCCCGCCGGGCCGCAGCAGCTCGGCCGCCACGAGGGCCCGTTTCCATAAACTGGCGCGGCAATGGCTTCCTATACACGGTGCTGCGCGGCAATCTCTCATCGTTTCCTTAACAAAGTACTTACGGCGCCGAAATCGTTGCTGCGAGGCGCAGCCGGCCAGAGCTAAACTGCGTCTACGACCGCTATCTGGAGCACAAGACAATGCGGCGCGCGCGCTCCTAACAGAATGCCGGGCAGCTAATCGCTGCCACACTCGTATCTCCAATTGAAAATCTGGTGTACTTCGAAATTTCCCTCTGGGTCCTGTATTAACGGATGCTTATTGCGAGTCTGGTGTCTCATCACAGCAAAATAGGGTAGTCCGCATCAGTGTACATAGCTCACGAAATAAAACGAATAATAATGCGGCAGAATTATTTACCACATTTCCGGCCACATGCTGTATTGGAAGCTTCCACTCCCATATCCCGATCCGAAGGTAGGTTTGAGCACCACAGTACTAGCCACGATATTCCTGCAGGTGTGTACCCCTCGCTTCACTCGACCCGTGAAACCGGTTCTCGCACCCAGTTAAGGAGGACTTACATTATTACAACGAATCTGAAACATCGCAAAACAATGGTGACCGCCCTCCCCCCCATCCCCCTCCCCACCCACACAGCGGTTTTACATTTTGTCTGGGCCAGTGGAGAACATTGTCCCAAAAATAAAATATTTCCACTCATCCGGTCCGACCAAGGTTTTTGGGAAGTTTTCCCTGATTATCAGGTTAATGCGCAAACTGGCAATCCCTTCCCTCCATTCCTAATCGGGTATCCCTCTGCACTGCTAGCATCTCCCCTCGTATCTGGCTGACAAGAAACGAAGCTCTATAGTAGACTTTATATGGAACACCACACGCTGCTTCTTGGAATGGAAAGTGAATTGGGGAAAATTGTATTTTCAGAAACAGCCGTGCACAGTCTACATCGTAGATTTGAACTCAGAGCGGCGAATTTTATGTGAGTGATGAGATGTGTGATAAATCTGCCTGTATAGCGTAACGCTCAGCGCCCTAGACAGGGAAGTGAGTCAAACTCATTCCGAATGGACTCTGGATTAACGGAAGTGGCTGCTGCAGCACACAGCCTTAGTTTGGTTTTTAGGCGATTTCCCTCACTCGTTTAGTCAAATGATGGCAGTTTCCACCTCAGAAAATACGTTAGACAAACAGTTAAAATACTATCACACGAACAAAGTTTACACAGTTCGCAGATAGTTGGCGCACACGACCCTCCTGCCTTAGGTACATGGCGACTGTGGCGACAAAGAAGAACATCTGGCCGTAGAGTAAAATAAAAAAAAATTGCAAAAACTTGTGTGCCGTGGACTCCATATTAGACGGGACAAATAAAAGAAAAAGAAAGACACGATGAGAGTTATGACGTGTGCACTGATATTAGGAACATGTGCTTCTCGTTGACATTAATGAGTTGTTTGGTGCTAACGTGTTATACATGTCATGGCTTTTGGACGGTGACAGACGAGATTTGATATTAAAGATAAGCTACTTACTTGCTTTAAAACTGCAATAAATTACGTACAACACTGAATCAAAACTTACTACGAGACGCGTCCAAAAAGTACTGCAACATATGACTCTTCTCGGCCAATTTCGGTTGAAGAAACGCGTAATTTGTTGTGGGACACCGTGCAATACTCCCGCTTCAGCCTCCTATAGTTTCACGAAGTTCCAATAGGTCGCAGCGCTATATGTAACCTTAAAAATGGTGCCTGTGACGGAAGTGCTGTAACGTCCCCTTAGAAAAATTATGAATGACTGTGCTAGTAAACTTCTACGTTATCTGATACAAAGACAGCTGAGTAAAACTGAACGTCCTCAGACAGTTCTCTCTTTCCTTATTCTGATCATCACTAAACTGACACACAATATTTTTTTAGCGCAACGCAATCTTTCAATAATGCCTACAAAAGAATCGCCCTAACAATAACCTATACCTTTCACGAATCACTTACCTCACAAAATCTTCATTACTCGAACTACTGCAAGACAGCGAGCGCCAATACTGCCAGCTAAATAAAAGATTCTGACTACCGAAGGCACTAACTACTGATAGGCATAGTTAGCAAATGAAAGATTTTGATAGAGAACAAACAATGTATTTACCTTAATAGTGTTCAAAAGTCATCATATACATATCTATCAATTCATGACATCCATCTTTACAAATTTCCTTTTTCTGGCGGACAGACGTCCTGATCGTACGCTGATAGCAACCTCTCAAAACTCTGCCATCTCTCTCAACATCCTCCACTGTTGACGGCTCACCTCCAACTGTCCAACGCTACGTGTTGTTCACATCCAACTGCCCAACACTACAATAGCGAATATTCCAACACTGAGTCCAACCAGCTACACAGCTGTCAGTGATTTTCACGCACGTTACCAACATAAAAACCTAAATAACCTACTTACAGTGCGTTCCGAGCAGAACACTGTCACTGAGTTTCATTTGGCGTGAAACCAGAGCATCACAGATATTCGTAGGCGCTTGCAGAGTGGTTACGGAGACCTGGCAGTGAACAAAAGCACTGTGAGTTGTTGGTCGAGTCGTCATATACAATCGGAAAATGTCGCCAATGCTGTCTGAAGTCACGCCTGCCGGCCGGTCGCAATGGTGGAACGTGCGGACACTCTCATTCGAAGTGATCGATGAATCAGAGTCAATCATCTCGCTGCTCAACTGGACGTCTCTTGTTAGTGCTGAGGCTCTCGTCCATCGTTTGAGTACTCGACGGTGTGTGCCTTCTTGTGGTTCCTCGCCGCCAAACAGAAGACCGTAAACAGCAACGAAAGACCATCTGCGCGGAATTAATTGCGCGTTACGAGGCTTCTTAAAAGACATCATAGTCGCCGTTATTAAGAAATATTGTATGACTGTGAATCCCAACCGGCAACGGCCTTGCCGCAGTGGCTACACCGGTTCCCGTGAGACCACCGAAATTTAAGCGCTGTCGGGCGTGGTCGGTGCTTGGATGGGTGACCATCCAGGCCGCCATGCGTTGTTGCCATTTTTCGGGGTGCACTCAGCCTCGTGATGCCAATTGAGGAGCTACTCGACCGAATAGTAGCTGCAGCGGTCAAGAATACCACCATAACGACCGGGAGTGCGGTGTGCTGCCCCACGTCCCTCCTATCCGCATCCTACACTGTGGATGACACGACGGTCGGATGGTCCCGATGGGCCACTTGTGGCCTGTAGATGGGGTGAACACCAAGGCTGGTCGTCACAGTCTTTTGTCGAACATCGTCACAAGCCCTGAAACATGGATTCATCACTTTCATCCAGAAACAAAACGCCAATCCATGGGATGACGCCACATCACCCCTCCTCCAAAGGAAAAGTTCAGAGTCGCACCCTCAGGAGGTAAAGTCATGGTGACTGTCTCCTGTGACTCTGAAGGGCTACTTTGTTTGATATCCCCCCTTACGGTGGGACGATCAACTCTGGAGTGAATTATGCTACCCTCGGAAAATTGAACAAACGTCTTCACAAAAATGCAAATGAACTTCTGCGTGGCAAGACAAGGCCTCACACTACCTGCATATCCGAGAGGAGCACACAAAACATCATTGGACTGTTCTTCCTCACCCACCATACAGCCCAGATCTCGCACCTTTCCACTTCCATCTGTTTGCTCCAATGAAGGATGTACACCACGGGAAGCAGTGCGTGGGTGATGAAGTGGTTACTGATGCAGCAAGGCGTTGGCTCCGACGTCGACCATTAGAGTAGTACCGTGCAGGCATACAGGCCCTCCCAGTAGAGTGGAGCAAGGACGTCGTATTGCAGGGAGATTATGTTGAAAAACAACATTTTGTAGCCAGACAGTGGGGAATAATACACTACTGGCCATTAAAATTGTTACACCAAGAACAAATGCAGATGGTAAACGGGTATTCATTGGGCAAATATATTATACTAGAACTGACATGTGATAACATTTTAACGCAGTTTGGGTGCATAGATCCTGAGAAATCAGTACCCAGAACAACCACCTCTGGCCGTAATAACGGCCTTGATACGCCTCGACATTGAGTCAAACAGAGCTTGGATGGCGTGTACACGTACAGCTGCCCATGCAGCTTCAACACGATAACAAAGTTCATCCAGAGTAGTGTCTGGCGTATTGTGACGAGCCAGCTGCTCGGCCACCATTGACTAGACGTTTTCAATTGGTGAGAGATCTGGAGAATGTGCTGGCCAGGGCAGCAGTCGAACATTTTCTGTATACAGAAAGTCCCGTACAGGACCTGCAACATCCGGTCGTACATTATCCTGATAAAATGTAGAGTTTCGCAAGGATCGAATGATGGGTAGAGCCACGGGTCGTAACACATCTGAAATGTAACGTTCACTGTTCAAAGTTCCGTCAATGCGAACAAGAGGTGACCGAGACGTGTAACCAGTGGCACCACATACCATCACGCCGGATGATACACCAGTATGGCGATGACGAATACATGCTTCCAGTATCGCCAAACACGGATACGACCATCATGATGCTGTAAACAGTACCTGGATTCAGTCTAAAAAAATGACGTTTTGCCACTCGTGCACCCAGCTTCGTCGTTGAGTACACCATCGCAGGTGCTCCTGTCTGTGATGCAGCGTCAAGGGTAACCGCAGCCATGGTCTTTGAGCTGATAGTCCATGCTGCTGCAAACGTCGTCGAACTGGTCGTGCAGATGGTTGTTGTCTTGCAAACGCCCCCATATGTTGACTCAGGGATCGAGACGTGGCTGCACGATCCATTACAGCCATGCGGGTAAGATGCCTGTCATCTCGAATGCTAGTGATACGAGGCCGTTGGGATCCAGCACGGAGTTCCTTATTACCCTCCTGAATCCACCGATTCCATATTCTGCTAACAGTCATTGGGTCTCGAGCAGCAATGTCGCGATACGATAAACCGCGATACGATAAACCGCGATACGATAAACCGCAATCGCGATAGGCTCCTATCCGACCTTTATCAAAGTCGGAAATGTGATGGTACGCATTTCTCCTCCTTACACGAGGCATCACAACAACGTTTCACCAGGCAACGCCGGTCAGCTGCTGTTTGTGTATGAGAAATCGGTTGGAAACTTTCCTCATGTCACCACGTTGTAGGTGTCGCCACCGGCACCAACCTTGTGTGAATGCTCTGAAAAGCTAATCATTCGCATATCACAGCATCTTCTTTCTGTCGGTTAAAATTCGCGTCTGTAGCACGTCATATTCGTGGTGTAGCAATTTTAATGGCCAGTAGTGTATGATGCAATGGGGTCCTGAATAAAACCAACCTGCTTTCAGAAAAATAATGCGTTGCATTACTTATTGAGCGGCCCTCTTACAGTAGCTTAAATTAATTCTCCAACAACCCTTAGGCAAAGACACAAATTTTTGTTACGTCTGTCGGTTTCTCTTCTACTACGGTACCCAGCTATTTGTCAAAAGCAGGCACGACCACGACAGACTGGGTATCCATACGTCAAAGACAGACGCACAGTCTCGGATCCAGGGGTTGAGGACATTTTACTAAAGGCATTTGCAGAATTAAGCTAGATGAAAACTTCCAGTTTCTAAAATAATTCTAGAAAATTATACTTTGTTTAATACAGGACACTTTCCAGTCGCTTGCCTGGAGGCTTGGCCGCATGGATGGCCATGCAGTGTGACCAGCTCCAGATGCAAGAGAAGTCAGGAAAATGCAGCCATTCGCAGGCTTAGCGTAGCGGCCACCAGCAAGTCACACGCGGTTAGTGAGTTCATAAGCTGTACTGGAAAATCACAGTAAGCTGATTAAGGCATGACAGAAAGGGTAAAAAAAACAAAGAGTCTGACTTTCCTGAACGTCGAAGGAAACGACTGAAAGAAACAGCATTCTCCTCTTTCTACAGGCTCACACTTGTATAGTCCGCAGACCTGTGTTCACATCACCGAGCGAGGTGGCGCAGTGCTAAGCACTCTGGAGTCGCATCCGGGAGGACGACGGTTCAAATCCCCATCCGGCCAACCAGATTTAGGTTTCTCGTGATTTCACTAAATCGCTACGTGCAAAATGCCGGGATGGTTCCTTTGAAAGGCTCGGCCGATTTCGTTCCCCTTCCCCAAATCATTCTGAGCATGTGCTCCAGCCGGTCGGAGTGGTCGTGCGGTTCTAGGCGCTACAGTCTGGAACCGAGTGACCGCTATGGTCGCAGGTTCGAATCCTGCCTCGGGCATGGATGTGTGTGCTGTCCTTAGGTTAGTTAGGTTTAATTAGTTCTAAGTTCTAGGCGACTGATGACCTCAGAAGTTAAGTCGCATAGTACTCAGAGCCATTTGAACCATTTTTGAACCTTGTGCTCCATCTCTAATGACCTCGATGTCGACGGCACGTTGAACTCTAACCTTCCTTCTTTCCTGTGTCCACAACTGTTGTGCAAGTGAATTACTGATAATGTGAGTGCAAATATCGTGTAAATTATTACATTGTCAAAGTTGCGAGACTTAGCTGCCATTGTAGTTCTTACATCAATCGTGTCACATATTTGAATCTTAAATTTTCAATAACTTTTTCAAATCATGTGTTTCTCTGAATTACAGTTTCTTAGAAGTAATGTTATAGGGATGAACGAAGAACTGATGTACATACATTATTATTGTATTAAATATGTTCCATAATCCGCGATACGAATGAGGAAGGGGGTTGGGGGGGGGGGGAGGGTACCTCCAAACCCAAAGAACCCTAAAAAAAGTTAAAAAAACTTATTCGTTAATTGTAGTTGACTTCTACACAACATAATTTTTAAAATGGTACTGATATCTCAGTAGGGTCCAAAACCTGAACATAAGATAGCAACATCAACGCATTTTCAGTAACCTGTGCTATCAGCCTTGGACGTTTTCTCATAAAATACCTTCTGAAGAGATTTTGATGTGTAAGTAAGGTCCTGATCCTGGAAATATTGAGTACGACATTCATAATGTAAAGTGACATCTACTACGAAGACTTAAATTTTTGCGTTAAGTTTAACTGAAAAATTTAAAACATTTCTGGTATTTGGTAGCAAAATTCATTATAAACACGGAATACTCTTTTCAAAATATTAAAATATAAAGTACTGACTAGATTACTGTGTTTTCAAAAGGTGGGCCTACAGTACCTCTCCCCCCTCCCTCGGTACCGCGACGGTTAAATGCGGGGTCATGGCAGAGAGGGGAGAGGGAAGTTACAAACTGCAACCCCTGGCAAAACTGAAACCTGGATCTGCGCTTGCCTTCGCACACTTTCAGTACTTCTTAAGATTGATATGCAACTTGAGAGAGTTCGGAAATCCTAGCACATAGGCCAACGCGTCTGTCGTTGGGAATCTTGTGAACTGCCCTCTGACCCCGGGGCAAGGAAACCATCGGCGTCATTTGTGGAGCACTGGAATAGAGGTACAACAGTCAATGTCACTGATGATTATAAACTCCTTTTTTCTAACAGGGGCCCTACTTGATTTCTTTCTGTCAGGTTTCAAATAAATGTAACATAATACTCCCATTCTACACTGCCCACCCAAAAACTTCCGACATTTATTTTATTCCTGGCATGAAGAGTTAGCACTTTGACGACATAACTGACATTCATGACAATGTTACATCCCAAAGAAGGCCTTCTCTAACAGTTTCACACGGCTATATGAATGTTCTGTGCGTTCTGCTCTAGCGTGTGGGAAGCTTGTCAGTACTTTATATTTTAATATTTTGAAAAGAGCATTCCGTGTTTATAATGAATTTTGCTACCAAATACCAGAAATGTTTTAAATTTTTCAGTTAAACTTAACGCAAAAATTTAAGTCTTCGTAGTAGATGTCACTTTACATTATGACCTAGTAGATAGTGTCGGAAGTCCCATGCGGCTTTTCGCGGATGATGCTGTAGTATACAGAGAAGTTGCAGCATTAGAAAATTGCAGCGAAAAGCAGAAAGATCTGCAGCGGATAGGCACTTGGTGCAGGGAGTGGCAACTGACCCTTAACATAGACAAATGTAATGTATTGCGAATACATAGAAAGAAGGATCCTTTATTGTATGATTATATGATAGCGGAACAAACACTGGTAGCAGTTACTTCTGTAAAGTATCTGGGAGTATGCGTGCGGAACGATTTGAAGTGGAATGATCATATAAAATTAATTGTTGGTAAGGCGAGTACCAGGTTGAGATTCATTGGGAGAGTCCTTAGAAAATGTAGTCCATCAACAAAGGAGGTGGCTTACAAAACACTCGTTCGACCTATACTTGAGTATTGCTCATCAGTGTGGGATCCGTACCAGATCGGGTTGACGGAGGAGACAGAGAAGATCCAAAGAAGAGCGGCGCGTTTCGTCACAGGGTTATTTGGTAACCGTGATAGCGTTACGGAGATGTTTAACAAACTCAAGTGGCAGACTCTGCAAGAGAGGCGCTCTGCATCGCGGTGTAGCTTGCTTCGCCAGGTTTCGAGAGGGTGCGTTTCTGGATGAGGTATCCCCCTACTTATACCTCCCGAGGAGATCACGAATGTAAAATTAGAGAGATTAGAGCGCGCACGAGGCTTTCAGACAGTCGTTCTTCCCGCGAACCATACGCGACTGGAACAGGAAAGGGGGGTAATGACAGTGGCACGTAAAGTGCCCTCCGCCACACACCGTTGGGTGGCTTGCGGAGTATAAATGTAGATGTAGATGTAGATGAAGCTGCTATGTAGGACACCTGAAGCATTGAAAACACCATCTTAACTTTTCTCTATTTTTTGTTATGGCGGGACTGAGATTGAAGCAGGGACTAGAGACTAGACCAATAATTTGCATCAAATACTACAGTTTTTATAGCATTAAGTTCCACATCTGCTGAGATAGAGCGAACAATGGCTGAAGAGTACTTCGCTACAAATTGTCTGAGAATTTTTTAACTAGAGATCCTAACAATAGTCATAGAAATTTCGCCATTCCATATTTGACAACACATTAATTACTTCTTTGAGCCCACAATGTTTAACTATGCAATGAACATCAAAAGTTTTGTCGGGTTCATGATGAATATAACATATTTTAATAATTTATCTATTGTTATCCCTAATTCTAATGTTATTAAGCTGTAGCAAAAGTTATGTTTTCCATTACTGTTTTTCAGGTATTAGGTCTTGCGATTTTGTTTCCAGTATATAAGAACGCATGTTTTTCAGACGCCATACCGACATATAAATAGACTCTGGGAGAGAAATGGTAATAATCGTTCATCATGCAAGAAAGTAAAGAAGACAAATGGAAACCCGTGTGCATGAAGTATCTGAACATAACTTTCTTTTAATGAACACAAATGTATTGTTCTGTGAGGCATGTTTATTACACGTCACTATTGTGCGTCGGGAAATTTTGTCCCCATTTTCTTGAGATTTCTCACTTATGTCGATAAATATGTTGCGTACAATTGCATGAATGTTTTTCATTTCATTCTGTGTGCCTATTAATAGGTAATGAAAAAGAGGAAATAGTAATATTTTAAAGATTGTCACACATGTGAAATGGTAAATTTCGCAGGTGACTTCGTCTTTTTTTTTTTTTTAATAAACATGTAAATGAAGATGTCATCTACAAATAGCTACACACAAGAGAGAAATTAACTGATACATTGATTCTCCGAATTCAACAAAAATTATTCATGAAAATGTACCTATAACTAGACAATAAAATGTGAATGCCAGTACTGTAGGGCTTTAAAGAAATATTTGTTACATACTTGTATAACACTTTTTACGTTTTTGTCTCCATCAGTTCCAATGTATTGTATTTAAATCAATGAAAATTGAGTTGTTTATCTATTTAGTTGTACCAATGATACAATAATTTGCAACAAGAAAAGTAAATGTAGCCACATCGGTGGACTTCTTATGGTGGGGAGGTTGCGCCACAGGATGACAAAACAGAAAAGCCGACAAACGAAAACGTCCAAATTCCAATCTACACAACCGTAATAAATGATTTATACGGATAATTATTTGAATATCTAAAGAGTTGAATTCCCTTTATGGAGCAAGGCTTAGTGGAGTAGTTTCTTCGCCGCTGACGTGACGAAATGTATTATATGTGCAGATAGTCAACCTAGCTAGGCACCTAGTGTTTACATCTACATGTACATGACTGTCCTCTGACTCACACTTCGGCGTAAGTGCTTATTTCCCGAGTATTTGTCGGCCGTTTCGCTCTTGAATTGCGCGTGAAAAAATGAACTCCTAAGTCGTTCCGTACTAACTACGATTTCTCTTATTTCATTATGAAGGTCCTCAGTCATTATGTAGGCGGAAATGACATTCGTAGGAGAAAGATGTGACGGAATTTTTGTGGAAAGGTCTCACCGCAACTAAAAACGGATTTGTTTCAATGGTTGTCACCCCAACTCGTCTACCATATCTGTGATACTCTCTCTTCCATTTCGCGGTAATACAAAACAAGCTGCCCTTCCGTGAATTTTTTGACGTCATCCGTCAGTTCCGCATGGTAAGAGTCCCATACCTCGCAGCAGTACTCCAGAAGAGGACGGAGAAGCGAGTCCCTTCAGTAGATTTATTGCATCTTCTCAAAGTTCTGCCTTTATAGGTAGTCTTTAGTCCATCTTTTTCACAACATTTTCTCCGTGATGGATCCAATTTAGGTTGTTTTTAGGTATGTAGGTTGTAATGGTACTTGAATTACGTAACCATTGCGGCACCTCACCTCAACCTCTCGATACCAGCAATATTCTACTGTGTTTCTGTAAAATAGTTAACATATTTCAATGACGACATTCAGATTTGATTTAATTAATGTAGAGGTACTTCGATACATCGATATGTATATATTGCAATGATATTATTCTTATGTGTATTCTTTCTTTTGTCACTCTGATCTTTGATGTACTTGTGACTCTGATTTTTGGGCACGTAAGCGGTTACTGGAGAGTCAAGCTTTGGTCGTCATGTTAAAAAAACGCAAATTGTAGTCAGTTTATGAAATGTGAACTTTAACAGTGAGGAAGATATTTTCAAGTATGTTTTATATTGTGAAGTGATGATTTGGAACGAGTTACGTGATATTGCAACAAAAGTAATTGTTGTGTGCATAGTTCCGCGTAGTCAGCGCGTACACAACTTTCCCAATACAGCGCGCCCCGCTAAGCACAAAAGCGCAGGCGCAGCGCTCGTCCGTCTCCGCACTACGAGATGGCGCTGTCTTAGAGACGGACCAAATTCTGCTTCCGCCGATCCGCGTATTAATATGTAACGCAGCCAATGAGATTGCTGCTAACGTAGAACCTTTTCTCCTCGCGGATCACACTCGCGCAATGATACCTGAACGCTCGAGGTATTATAACGAGTGTACAGACCTCCGATTACTCAGTCTGCATCAGTCTGCATTAGTCTGCATTAGTTTGCATTTGTCTGTAGTCAAGTTTCAGTCTGCGCCTAATAAGATTATCATATTTCCGTACATAGCCATGAAGAGAAATGTATAGACACTTTGTCAGGTATCAGAGATGTGTGAGAATAAGATTAACGTACCAAGACCAAAGGAACTTCAGCTTGTCAATTGTAAATAGCATCCGGAACCAAGTTAAGTAGTTTTTAAGCTTGTTATTATTTTAATAAATGTGTGAGAAAATTAATCAAGTTCTGTTTAAAGCTGGGCACCGTCAATCTGCTACTCTAAGCGTGCAAGTGGCATTTCTATCGTCTGACCTAACGGCAGAAGATAAACACGCCACGATAAGACCACGAGACATATTGCTGACACTCGCTTACTTCGTTAGAGCGACAAGTCAAATAATCTGATGGTGTGTGTACCGAAGGTCTTACAGTACGCACCCCACAGTAATAAAAAAGAAGTGTAACTTAAATTCGGAGTACTGATTACTTTTTTACATCACCATTGCCCTAACTTGCAAAAGTTTAATCTTCAAGAGTGGTTTATGAAACACATCTATAAAACTTTTCAATATCGCAGAATAACACCTAGGCCTCTTTGCATCCGAGCTTGGAATCATCACGACCTAGATTTTCGACGATTGAGCCATGAGTTCACAACGAGACCAGCGTGGGAAACACGAAAAGATGAGTGCCTAGTTTATCCATTATTTCAACAAATGACTTTATTAACTGTACTCTAATGACACCTGCCACATAATATAACTTTGCTGTTGCCCGAAAATGCAATATTTAGCAGCGTGAGCAACACTACAATCATAATTAATTTTGACCTTTGTTGTGGTAGGGTTGTTAGAAGGTGAACCGATAACCTCTGAGTATGTGCGAAGAACGGCGTCAAAAATCTGCCTTTAACTAACGCTTGCAGGGAGATTGTACACCCGTTCTGTGGGTTCGCACGAGAAACTTGAAGCTATAGCAGGAGTGCCCTAAGGACCGGGACACTGGAAACGCCGTCCCTCAGCAAATAATCTCACCAGCATCTAAGACGCCAGAGTCCCGATACAGGTGTCCCGAGCACACAAAGCGCGCTAGTAGGGCGGCGGATGGGGGGGGGGGGGGGGTACTTTTAGACTGCTGTAATGAGCAGGATAATAAATAGGTTTTCGTTTCCTTTGTGCGGGCGGCAGTTAATTAGGAGGAATCCGCGTGGCGCCATCGGCGGCGCCCGGCCGACTCGGCTGCGAACGAGGCAGAGGTGTCCGGAGGCGGAGGCCCACGGCTCGGCGTGTCCCAGGCAGAGGCGGCGGCGGCTGGCGGCCCGCCCACGCGGGCGAGCAGGAAATGAGGCGCCGAATGGAAGCCCGACGTGAGCGTGATTCAACTAGTCGCACTGCGGGGGCCGAGAAAGGGGAAGCAAGGTCAGAGCCTTGCGTCCCATCGCTGACTGGGTCATCGTTTTTCTTCTCCTCTTTCGTTTCATCCGGTTTTGGGGTACATTACATTGCTAACTTTTTACCTTGCTGTGCCTTCATGTTACCAGTATTTTTTCATTCTTTCTTATCTTCCTTTCCTTTCTTCCTCAGAGGTTTCGATAGTTCTTTTGGTTTTGATTTTGACTTGGAACCTCTGTTTTAGTCCCCAAATACATTTTTTTTTCTGTTTTGCATTTTTATCTGTGAGCATATTTTCTGTAGTTTGTTGTTCATGTACGTCCTTTTCCGTTTCCTTACACCAATTTTCTTGTGCGAAAGTGAAGTTATAAGACTACATTAGACCACTGTCGACTATCGCAAGTAAGCGGGGACTACGACAGTTTTCCTAGTAGCTTTAGTCAGCCATGGTCGTACCCACGTTACCTGTGTGTTACGTGTGTTGCATACCTATCTGGTGTTACCTCTTAACGACTGCTTTCTCTGCGTATGCGATCAGTGTCTTACTATATTCCCTTAAAAGCTGGAAGCAGTGAACTGTCTAGAAACTGAGTGAGGATTTATAAAGTCCCAGGTAACCTATGGAACATTTTTGTTCTACATAGATACCCTCTTGTCTGTTATTTAATAGTAAACATCATTCATAGTAATTTACGTTAGTAAAACTATTTCATAGTAAAACAACGTTACCAAAAAGTAACGTACACGGGCAGTTTAGCCTCTGTCAGACAGTAAAGCAAACGCTCCGATCTTCTGCTATACCCGCATCAGAGTCGCGCTACGTTGCCTACACGCTACAGGGAAGCTCTGAAACGGAAACTCTTTTGGTTACGCCTTATACGTAGAATGCTTGGTTAAATGCAAGATTGGGCATAGTGGTGCTAACGTTATCAGGTTAATTAAACAGAGAAATAAATAAATAAAATCATCAACTATGGCTCACTTGAAAAGCTGGAAATTAACAACAAACTAATCCACATTAGAAACAAAACCCTGCACCAAACAACCGAAAAACTCGCAGAGACAACGAGGAAAAGGAAGAAATGCTTTGTGTAGACTCGTCCTCAGACTAATTCATCTAAGACGCCGGTGTTCCGATACAGGTGTCCCGGGCACATAAAGCGCGCTATAAGGGGGGGGGGGGGGGGAGGGGGGGTCACTTCTACCCTATAATGAGCGCAGCTCTGTGCGGGAGCAATCAAAAATTTTTTTGATTACTCTATCTGGGTTAAATCTGAGGACGCGTCTACAAAAAGCATTTCTTCTTTTCCTCATTGTCTCTGCGAGTTTTTCGGTTGTTTGCTGAAGAGTTTTGTTTCTAAAGTGGATTAGTTAGTTGTTAATCTCCAGCTTTTCAAGTGAGCCATAGTTGATGATTTTATTTATTTATTTCTCTATTTACTATGAATGTTTTTCTATGGCCTATAAAGGCAGAACTTTGAGAAGATGCCATAAATCTACTGAAGGGACTGCAAACACTACGCTTCTTGTTGACTTGTAACGTGAAACAGAGCGATGTTGTAGCAGATATGAAGAAAATAATACAGACTTAGTACGAGGCTTATTGAGAAAGTAAGGTCCAATTTGGAGCGAAATGGTAAGCAATGTGGAACTCCAATGAAGCTCTGCACAGACATGTTGGGCAGTGTCTCTAGTATGCCCGTCGATCGCGTCAAGTCACTCTTTTCAGGTCAGTTGCATAGAGATGCCTACAACAACGATGTCTCCTACCAAGCACAGGAGCGTAGTGACAGATTTCGCCTGAAGCTATGCAGCCCACATAACGTAAATGTCATGCGTTTCTTCCATCAAGAGAATTCTCAGCCACATTGCGTAGGGGCAATGAAGACGCTCCTGCAGCATTTCTGATGGGAAGTGTTTGGTCACCCACAATACAGCCCTTAATTATCTCCTTACAGTGTTTATCTCTAAAATGGCTCTGAGCACCATGGGACTTAACAGCTGAGGTCATCAGTCCCCTAGAACTTTACTCAAAACCTAACTAACCTAATGACATCACACACATCTATGCCCGGGGCAGGATTCGAACCTGCGAGCGTAGCGGTCACACGGTTCCAGACTGAAGCGCCTAGAACCGGTCGGCCACTCTGGCCGGCAGTGTTTATCTCTACTCACATGAACTGTTGGCTGCAAAAACATTTTGGCACAAACAATGAAAGGCAGACCAGTGTAGAGAATTGGCGGAAAGCACAGGCGGCCGCTATCTGTGACGAGGGTGCTGGAAAGTTTGTACGACGCTACAACAAGTGTCTAAGTCGGAGTGCCAACTATTTAGAGAGGTAGCTGGAAGGTGTGACTAAGTGTTGCGTATAAAATATCTTTGATTGTGACTGTGGTTTCCATTTCGCGACCGATCGGACCTTACTTTCGAACAGCCCTCGTATATAGCGCTAGAAAACGCAGTTTCCTGAACAAAAAGTTAAAATTAGGAAAAAACCTCAGAACAAAAGTATATCAGACATCGCTTCAAAACTTCGTCGTGTTTATATGAAATATGTTTCTGTTATTCACAATCAACTTTCGCATTTATCAGTAGTAATAGGAAACTCTTGCCTGTGATCACGATGAACAGCGTTCCATTGAGTACAAGGTAACAACAATAATTATATATCTTTTTGGTGTTTGTGCATGTACTCTGTACCTACATAAAAATATTTGCTTTGGTTACATAAAGACGTAGAAGTTTTATCACTAATAAAATGCAATTTATATTCTGTAAGGATATAAAATACACAATGGACTAACACTGAATGACGTGCGATTCTAATTATATGCAAAACAAAAAACCAATGAGAAGTTGACATCTCCCAGTTTCTCTGTTACACATTCATTTATGTTTCTTTCCCAACCAATACTACCAAAACGACCGGTAATCCTACCATTTACTACGTCATTTTTATATTGTACCAGAAGTACCGAAACGTAGTATTGGTAGAGCGCAGCTCTGTGCGGCAGTAGTCAAACATTTTTTTTATTACTCTGTCTGGGTTCAGTCTGAGGAGGAGTCTACAAAAAGCATTTCTTCTTTTCCTCATTGTGAGTTTTTCGGTTGTTTGGTGAAGGGTTTTGATTCTAATGTAGATTAATTTGTAGTTAATTTCCAGCTTTTCAAGTGAGCCATAGTTGATGATTTTATTTATTTATTTCTCTATTTAATTAACCTGGTAACGTTAGCACCATTAGGCCCAATCTTGCATTTAACCAAGCATTCTACGTATAAGGGTTAACCAAAAGATTTTCCGTTTCAGAGCGTTCCTGTAGCGTATAGGAAACGTAGCGCGACTCTGATGCGAGTATGGGAGAAGATCGGAGCATTTGCTTTACTGTCTGACAGAGGTTAAACTGCCCATGTACGTTACTTTTTGGAGAAACGTTACGGAGGTCATAGCAGAATGTGTTTCTGTTTTTCCCTAAGAGCAACAGGACAATGAATTCTGCGCAGAATGGAGTATGATATGTATTCAAACTTTGCTGCAAGGTACTTGGGTACTTACGCACTGAGGAGCCGATGAAGTAGTTATACCGTACCTAAATTGTCTGGCCACAACGAACCAAACTGGGCTTCTGATTAACCGCCACGGTCATATAGATGAATTTTGCATATGCAACACGCACAAGCATTCATGGATAGTTGTAGCCGCCCAGTTTTCTTACTATTTGTACCGTAATGGATTGCATCGCAAAGATTCGCTAAAATTAGTGATTATAGAAGAGTATGTAGCAAATTCCTTGAAAACATGTGCCGAAACTTTTTAACGCCTTGGAGTTAAGCGAAAGTGTTCCTACAAGTGGAGACAGTATTTTCTTCCGTGTTGAGATGCTGAACCTCGAAGGGGATATCCCGGTCAATAAATGCCATACGATCATTTGATTTCATTTTGCTCATCCAAAGTGACGAAGTGCAAGCGTGGCAGACAATATTGATAGTAATCTCAGACTTCTCGCATACGATGCATTTATCTACGGCGTCAGAAGATTTAATTTGTCACAACGAAAAAATAAAATTACATAATCAATCTTTTTCTTTGTTCCTCGGTACACGTCTGCAGTACTAGTACACGCTGAAGTCCCTGCGCTGTGGTACTCTAGCACGCCATTAAAGGGAGCAAAAGCAAAATGACTCAGCCGTTTGATATGGTTGGTGCGATAATTGGTTTTCTCCATTTGAAGGGAAGAACGCTGCAACAATCCGTGCTGAATTGGTGGATGTGTAAGACAACTATTCGTAGCTGAGTGGTCGCCGGCACGGTAGCTCAGCGTGTTCGGTCAGAGAGCCGGATGGCCTCTGTAATAAAAAACTGAGTGGAAGGATCAACCACCGAACTTGAACAGGATGTCTTGCGACGTCCGCAACGACAAAAAAAAAAAAAAAAAAGTGGTCAGCGTGACAGACTGTCAATCCTAAGGGCCCGGGTTCGATTCCCGGCTGGGTCGGAAATTTTCTCCGCTCAGGGACTGGGTGTTCTGTTGTCCTAATCATCATCATTTCATCCCCATCGACACGCAGGTCGCCGAAGTGGCGTCAAATCGAAAGACCTGCACCAGGCGAACGGTGTACCCGACGGGAGGCCCTAGCCACACGACATTTCCATTTTTTTTACCATCACATTACACATGTGTTACGTCGTACAAATGCCTCGAGTGTAGTCAGAGACGTCTGGACAACGAAGAAACGGAGACTCTGAAGAGAACCGGGAATCACAGGAGAAATTGAGGCTTTGCTGCTCAAAGATCGACGTGTAATAACCGAGGCGCTAATGGAAAATGTGAAAACTCGATTGTGGATCATTCGTCAACAACTAGCACGACATTCTGAACATGACACCCTGCGCTGGGTTCCGTGACTGCTCTGGATTAGCCATACATGCACTCAGATTTTGCCTCCCCCTCCTCAACCCCCCCCCCCCCCCGCCCCCACCCCCGTATTCTGCTGACATGACACCCAGTGACTCCTCCTCCCCTCGCACGAGGAAACCATTGCTTGGCAGCATTTCCAGAATCAGGAGCTGATTTTCCAAGTATAACAGCTATTGAGTTGGTACATAGGTTTATAGCGTTTTTGCGTAGGCTGAGTTAACTTTTTGATTCCGCAACTGTAGAAATCACGTGGCTTTGAGGTGAGGAACACGTCGAACCTTGTTCGGAGCGCATTTTCATTCGGAAAAAGGCTCCTTAAACTTTACTCGACGGAAAGAAGAAAAGGTGAATATCTGAGGACTCAAGAAAAAGATGAATGAGAAATAACGTCCCAACCAAACTCCTGTGTTATCGTGAAGTATCGTTACTTCATGCAGTCTTCCAGGTCGTTGTCCTTGGACTGCGTCTGCAACACCTCTCAGTTGTTGACAATAAATGTCAATAGTGATGTTTACACCTCGGGGAAGTAATTCGTAGTACACCACACCGTCGTTGTTCTACCAGATGCATTACATTATCTTTTATGGAAACGAGAAGGTCTTTGTATTGAGGGTTGCTGCTTTGTTTGGGCAAAACCGTTCCTTTCTTTTCTTTATGCTAACATAAAGACACCACTTTTCGTCACCAGTAACGATACAGCTTAGAATGGTCGACGTTGCTCGTAAGCCATTTGACGACGGGCAAGCAGAGATTCACATATGGTCACCCGCTGATTTCTATAATTTTGACTTAGAGCATGCAGTACCCATTCACCCGATTTTTGAACCTTCTCCATTGCATGCAAATGTCGCACTATGGTGGAATGATCACAGTTCATGGCATTTACCAGTTCTGGAGTACAGTGACGTGGATCGCTGTGGATTAATGCGTTTGAACACTCCTCATCAAATCCCGAAGGTCTTCCTGTGCGTGGTGGGTCACCAATGTCAAAACGATCCTCCTTAAAACGAAAAAACCATTTTCTTGCTGTGCTCTCTCCGTTTTCATTATTGCCATACAAGGAGCAAATGTTTCTGGCCGCCTCCGCTGCTGCCATCTTCTACTGAAGTAGAAGAATATGTCGGAAATGATCCTTGGCACTCCATTTCACAGCTACGCTCACTGTCTCTAAATTACAAAATGACAATGCGTTAACTCAAATAGCAACAGTAAACTACAAATAAAAATGACAGTCGACAGATAAACCCAGCAACCGAAATACCAACATGCAAAATAAACGGTACGAACTTATGTACCAACCTAGTAAAATGCAGGTTTCTAGAACCATGGTCGTTGCCAAGTGATGCGGCCTTGAGAAAAATTTGTAGCGTTGAATAATAAAGGTGGACTGACAACACCATCCAGTCCTTTTCTTCATTGCGACACTTAAAGTTTTACGACAACCCCTCGTATAATGAAGCACTGATTGCAGAGCTACAAACATGTTAATCAAACCGTGATGAAATTTCAAAGTGGCGAAAAACCTGGTAACTTGCTTCAAATGTTCAGAAATGTAAGACTGTCTCTTCATAAAACAGCAATACGATCACAATATCAACGAGCTACCACTGCAGTCCGCAAACGCGAACAAGCACGTGTCTGTAACAACTTGTAGAAATGTGAAACGAAATCACAAATTGGCTCGGTCGGTGCTGAAGAAATGTGAAATGAAATCACAAATTGGCTCGGTCGGTGCTGAAGAAAATCGCAGTCTTATAAAACACTCGTGCGACTGATTCTAGAATACTGTTAATGAATAAGCGACCTATACCTAATAGGTCTAACCGGGGTTATCGAATGTCTACAAAGAAGGGCAACAAGACTACAGTTTGTTTGACCCTTGGGAGGGCGATACAGAGATCCTAAAACCCGACCTGGCACTCCTTGAAGACAGGCGCCAAGTATTTCGCGAAGACCTACTTACACAAATTTTCACGATCTAGCATCAAGTGAGGAACCCAAGAATACGATACAATCCCTTACGTGTCGATCCCGTATGGAACGGGAATACAAGGTTAGACTACTTAAAGCGTACAGAGGGGCTTACAGGGAATAATTTTTTTTATATTCCTTCCGCGAATGGAAAATCAAAAATCAGTAATAAATGGTGTAACACCTCTGCCATGCACTTCACGGTAATTTACAGGTTATAGATGTGGATGTAGAAGAATGGAGGAGGAACTGGGTGTGTCCTTTTCAATGTGAACATCCTACAATTTGCTTTAGGCTGTTTACGGCAGAAAATCTATACCTTGATAACCGAAGCGGGATTTGAACCAGCGTTCTTCGGAATCGGAGTCCAGCGCATTAACCACTGCGCCACCTCGCGTCTGTCTGTAGTGACTGAAGGGTAGCAAGCAGCAAAATATATAGCTCACACGGAGGGAAACCTTGGGCTCTGATCTTCAAAGAAGAATCTGTAAGTATGGAGCACAATGGTGTACAGATACGCAACGCGTGTAATGGTAAACGCATGTAAGAAGAACCTTGAAAAAATTTCGGTGTATTGCTGCGGAGGAATGCTAAAAAATTTAAAGGGCAGCTAATAGACGAAACGAAATCTAAATTTCTCATAACAGAGAAGGGAAGGAATTTTGTGGATAGCGTCTTTCGAAAACAATGTAATATGCCACCTGTTGAGCATCCTGAAATAGTGCATTTGGCAGTTAATAGCTAAAAGGACGACATAGACGGAGGTAGGTGGAGTCGAAGAGAGTAGAATAGGACAGAAATCAGTCGAGAACAGCACCAAATCAAATGATAAAGTGCCAAATGTAAGGGTCTGGAACGGGATGCACCCAGCCTCATGAGTCAGATGAGGATTTGCTCGAATAAATAAGCACCGGTACCATCAGGAGTCATCTACTGGCCATAACGCCAGGAGGGACTGGCGATGGGATGATCACATGCCCCGCGGTCATGGATTACTCCTCTTACTGCAGTGTAGGCAGCAGTCGGCCAGTCGGAGCAGCTAAAATCAAGAAACATAGACGAGAAGACGACAATTCAACTCGGTGACTCAAAAACCTCGAAATGTGGACCGGATCGTCGGGCTTGCAAAAAATCATCAGCCGCGCACAGACGAAGAGAGCACTAGAAAAATGTTACCTTCATCGCGCGTCACAGTTAACATCTAACACTTTGAAATTGTTTATTTGTAATACTTTGAAATTGTTTGTTTGAAGTATATAAAGTACTCAATAGTGGTGTGTTTTCGTACACATAATCTGACGCTCGGTGACTAGAGAATAATGAGGAAAATTTGAGCTGTTCGAATGGCATTGTTAATATCTCGAATCATTTTTCTTCAGTTGCTTCATAACCTTTTTTTTATCATGGAGATAAGAATAACTAATTCTTGTCTTTCGCAAATGAAACTAGTTGTAAAACCTGAAGAGCAGCTATTCTTATCTACAAGATAAACGGCATGCCAGAAGGCTGTTTGTAAACTTCTGTCTATGCAAAGTAGAAAAAAAGTGTTCGTAATCATTGCTATACCAGAAATGAGGCATGGAAAGAACAGAACTACTTACACTGTTTGCTGAACCAAGAAAGATTATTACATATACAGGATCAAGATAAACACTCACACTTTAATAAGGGTATAAGGTAAGCAAAGCGTTTATCGTCTCCATTGTGGAGTGAAAATACAGTGTAGAATCAGGAAGAAAAAAACACAAGAAAAAAAGACAAATGTTAAAATTCATAGACGCTATAACTCGTCTATCTGAAGGATGGACAAGATTGAAAATGTGAAGAAAACGACAAATTCACGGAGTTTAGCTTATCAAAAGAGAGTAAAACGAAGTTATGAATATAATCACAAGAATAGGGAACTGACTTTTCTAAATTAAAAAAAATTATTACTTGGGAAGTACAATTACAATTACGCAGGAGATCTAAACACAAAACGACTGGAAAGGTGAAGGCAAAGAATTTTTTTCTTTAACAAAAGTATTTGCTACCAAAATTTAGGAATTTTCGGAAGGTGCATGTCTGTTATCGAACACAGCTTTATGTCCACGGCTAGTGGACAGTGGAGCAGTATAAATAATAATAATATTATAATAATAAAATTATGATAAAATAGCAAAACACGAAGCACGTAGCAGGACTGCGGCACTCAGAAATTCCGAAGTAGAGCACATACAGAAACGTGAAAATGTAACCAGTCAAAAGAGTACTATCTAACATGTTGAGAGAAGCGCTCTTCTCGTTCATGGCTTCCGCTACACTGGGACCAAAAGACCTAATGGATTGCTTTTTTGGTTGAGAGAGCACTGAATGATTTTGTTGGTCACTGTCAACCCTTTGTTCATCCATCGTCGCTCCTTTCTGCGTTCTGCTCAGCATCTCCAGAGTTGATAAATGCAGAAACTTATTTATCCACTGCCACATGAAACTACCATCAGATTTCACATACTTATTTGGAGAACTGTCTTCGCTTGATCGAGCGTGTTAGTATATTTTGCATGACAGGCCGAAATCTTGAGCTTTCTTTTCTCCACAGCTAGTGTGTGGAATAAACAAAGCCATTTCATTTCGACCGTTTGTCACCAAAAATGGTGGCTCAAGCTGCAACTAAATGATATCTAAAAAATAGATATTGCTGAAGTCCTGCAGAGGACACTAAACTTCGTGTAGGAGCTCATTCTGAGATCAACTGGTGTCAAGCCATAGGCATAGTCTTTCAAGTAAACAATTTTAGCACAGTAATATTAATGGCATTAGTTGGATAAGTATGTGCTGTGCAATTACTAGTCACAATGCTGCATGCAACGATATTGGTCCCAATGTCAGATGCCGACGGTAATCTTTGACTGCGAACTGTTGGCCTATTGGCTCACAATTTGAGATGCAGTTTGCTGTGATTAGATCGTTTCTCTACGCTCTCTTTAAAAAGACCGTACCTGTGTAAAAATGTAGATACTTTTTTTAATTTTTAATTTTTTAAATTTTGTTGTTGTTGAAATTAAGGTACTAACCAGCTGCCGATACTTCTTCAGTCTCACTTTACCAAAAAAAGAGACCTTACTCACATGAAATTGTTTCTTTAAAACAGTGACAATATAGACGGTTACTAGGTGTGGTATAAACTCTATTGTCTTTTCTTGTTACGTTATCACACAGGAGCATAAAGCTGTTGATACGGACGCACATCAGACTGTCAGATATTTCATAAAACAGAGACGTCTGCAAATGCACCTTCCAGGAACAAAATAAGCAGTAATCTATAGCGCATGGGCGCTGTCTTAATTACATCAAGGCGCTTTTTGATCATTAATTTTCTAAACTACAGTAACGTTTTACGATGGTATCAAACAGACACGTAAGTTATGGAACATCACGTTTTTGGAGTGTGGCTACTGGACCACCCCGTGATTTTATGTTAAAAGAGTGTTTACATACACATAGATTGGTTATTAATTGGAAAATGTACTCTTTTGGTTCTTTAAATCCGATAGGGAATGACGATCTGCCTAAAGCAAAATTACGATTTGTTTCTGTATCTCAGACTACACTGACCTGTGTCGGCATGGATTAGGCACCCAGTCATAGCGAAGGGAATCCATATTCTCATCTGAACACAACGCCATTCTTTATGAACTGACGAACGTGTATGGAAACAATTCGACTAAGAACACACAAGTGGAGTGCCTTACGTATAACACTAACGTGTGGTCGACTGCCACTAAGCTCATACTTCCTGTATTGACTGCTTACAGCAGAGCAAATGGCCCACGTTCATCGTCCAACAGCTGTTTTTTGTTGCGACCGAGAGAAAAAATTGATAGCCCTATTGAGTTCCTGACCTGAAAAACAGTAATTTGGTCGAGTCTGCAGGGGCAAAAAGCACCGGATGTGTGTGCGTGGGCTATGGGGAGGGTAGGAGAAGAGGGGTGAGGCGCGGAGGGGTGGTGTAGAAGGGGGGAGGGGGAGGATCCGGGACTAGGGGTGTGAGCCCATTGTGCGCACCAGCTGATCCACGCAGAGTGGCACAAAAAATGAAGAGGCCATCCTGGTATGCGAGAAGGCCGAAGGTTTCCCCAGCGCGCCTTCTGCCTTCTGCAGAACTCCTCCAGCGTTAGCGGCCACGTTTATAAATATCTCAGCGATTGCCGTGTTCTTAGCAGCCCTCCAAAAATCTAAGCTTTTTGTCACAAATAACTCAGTCACAACCATGGAGTTATCACTGATCATGTTACAGATTCCGCGAATTTGACTACGCAATCGACTGAGGACAGATAAATCTTAATTCACAAAATTTTATTTATAAAATTTGAAGAAGTCACGTTCCACAATCAGTATGAGATACCTTGTATTATGCCCCTTATTTAGGAATCGCGAAGCTCAAATTAACATAATAAGCATTAGGAGTGAGTCCCACACAAGCGTTTAACATTATTATGTTTGTTCTGGAACTAAAGCAGAACAAATGTAGATGCTCTTTACAACAATGCATTGCTTGGGCAGAGGGGTTGGATTTGGTTTCACTTTTACCTACGTTGGTATCATGTTTTCTAGATTAGGACGTCCACATTGCGACGCTGTCAGCCTGTGTGTGTTGCACGGGTATATATAATTGTTAGATTACATGTACTGATGTTTGATAATTTTCATAAACGTACTTCAGTGGTTGTTTTGAAACGTCTGGTAGTGTCCTTAGTGTTCATCTGAAAGATACGAATTTCGGTGTAGAAGCTCTAATATTTCATTTCAATTCCTTTGGTTTTATTTATTCGTAATTTCTGGTGGCATCCGACCTCAGGGAAGATCAGTTTGGATTTCGAAGAAATGTAGGAACACGCGAGGCCAATATCGATCCACTATTTATCTTAGAAGGTAGGTTAAGGGAAGGCAAAACTATGTTTATAGCATATGTAGACTTAGAGAAAGGTTTTTACAATGTTGACTGGAATACTCTCCTTGAAATTCTGGAGGTAGCAGGGGTAAAATACAGGGAGCGAAAGGTTATTTACAAGATGTACAGGATCCAGACGGCAGTTACATCAGAGCCAAGGGGCATGAAAGGGAAGCAGTAGTTGAGGAGGGAGCAAGAGCAGTTTGTAACCTATCCCAATGCTATTCAACCTGTGTATTGAGCAAGCAGTAAAGGAAAGCAAAGTAAAATTTAGAGTGAGAATTATAGTTCAGTGAGAATAAAGAGTCCTTGAGGTTCCCCGGTGACATTGTAATTCCATCAGAGACAGCAAAGCATTTGGAAGAGCAGTTGAACGCAATGGACAGTGCCTCGAAAGGAGGTTATAAGATGAACATCAAAAAAACTAAGACAAATACAATGGAATGTAATCTAATGAAATCAGGTGATACTGGAGGAATTAGGGTAGGAAACGGAACACTTAAAGCAATAGATGATTTTTTACTGATTGGGCAGCAAAATAAATGACGATGGTCGAAGTAGAGAGGGTATAAAATGTAGACTTCCGAACAAGAGAAATTTGTTAACATCGAATATAGACTTCAGCGATAGCAAATCTTTCCTGAAGGTATTTGTTTGGAGTGTAGCCATATGCAGAAGTCAAACATGGACTGTAAACAGAAGAGGAAAGAAGCTTTTGAAACGTGGTGCTACAGAAGAATGCTGAAGATTGGGTGGCTAGATCGTGTAACTAATGAGGAGGTACTGAATAGACTTGGGGAGACAAGATATTTGTGGCCCAACGTGACTAGAAGAAGGGATCAGTTAATAGTACACATTCTGAGACACTGACAATTTGCTTAAGAGGGAAATGTGAGGAGTAAAAATCAATGGGGGAAAACCAAGAGATGAGTGCAGTACGGAGATTCAGAAGGATGAAGATTGCAGTAGTTACTCGGAGATTAAGAGGCTTGCACAGCACAGAGTAACATGGAGAGCTGCTTCAAACCAGTCTCAGGACTGAAGACGACAAAAACAACAACAGCTACAATTTCTACGACCTTACATGGTCAACTCAGTCGGCGAAAAAACAGATCATTACTTCGATTTCCTCTAAATCATGAAGGAAATTCCTGCTGACAAAAATCATGCAGGTTAACATTGCATAACGCATTTTTTTTTCCTGTTACATTTTCACAGAAATTGCTAGTTTCTCAACATTTTCGTTTAGCTAACATGGGCAACGAAGCACAAATGACAGTCAAAAAAATGGTTCAAATGGCTCTGAGCACTATGGGACTTAACTTCTGAGGTCATCAGTCCCCTAGACTTAGAACTACTTAAACCTAACTAACCTAAGGACATCACACACATCCTTGCCCGAGGCAGGATTCGAACCTGCGACCGTAGCGGTCGCGCGGTTCCAGACTGTAGTGCCTAGAACCGCTCGGCCACCACAGCAGGCCAAATGACAGTCATTATACAGTAGAATGACTCATCTGCACTGACAACGGGTTGTCGAAAAATGACTACTAAGCTTATTTTCATTTCAAAGTCAGATTTTTTTGTATATTTGTTTTTTGTATCTTTTTTGTTTTGTTATGCCTCAATTTTGCTTCTTCCGAGCGACTAGTTGCTGTGGTTGACCCTGCTCTCATTTTTCGAAAAAGCTGAGTACTATCTCATTTCAGCCATCATTAGGATTTTCTGTGGTTTGTCTAAACCATTTGCGAGGAATGTTGGCATAGGTGCTTAAGGAAGGCCACAGGTGTTTTTCTTCTCTTATAACCTCACCGGCGCTAGCATGTTGGAATCTAATCTCCTCTAAGTTATCCTGTGTTGAGCCTAATGTCACTTGACGCTTTAACCACTAACCACAAGCGAAAGGGAAAGCAAAATCCCATTTGGAAGCGCTAACTGAGAATGTAGTTTCTGAAAGTTCAACGGTGACAGCAAAATATCACGAACCCTGACAAATACAGTTACAAACTGGGTGATTCGATCGAACCTGCTTTTTTTCTTTCTGGTAAGCAGAAGGTCGAATGCAAATGATCCTTGTTCGCGTGTCTCCGAAAATGTGACGTAAACACTCTTATGTTAAAAGTTTTCTTCGCAGAGCAGTTGTCGGTTTCGACCGCTTCATCAGACGGTAATACAGGCCACTGATCAAAACAGGCTTCGTGTTTTACAATATTTGTGATGTCCTACAGTCATACACTTGCTCACTATCACAATTTTTGTTTACATTTAAGGGGTTTTTCGGGCACTTCAGCGTGTTTCGCGCGTTGTTCTTGACACAGGTCGAAAGCGATACCAACAAAACCATGCAAGTGATTGTTTAATAAGTTGTGTATGGCAGATATATAATAAATATATAACGTATTTAACGATCGACATGTTCTGGTTAAGTGATACTACGGCTGAAATTATATATTTGTTTCCTAGCGTTATACATCTATAAGAATCCTCTCTTCGTTCTTCATTGAATGACACGAACCCAATTACAGAAGAGACCAAATCGACTTTGCACACGAAAGACAAAAGTCTGCGTTCCCTTACCTGTAGAAAGTTTCAAACGATTCTAGTCTACGGGACTGTGCTAGAGCCGCCATGTAGGTTTTTCCCTGACGCTATATTTTGTCAGAGATATATTTAAATTATTACGTAGCGGCCATTCCCACAAGGAATATCAAGGAGCTCCCAATACGCAGCTACTTCTCTAAGGCTTATTTTATTCATCTGCTGACCGAATGCTGACTGTGTATGGAAAAAAGCAAACCGCAAGGGACTTCGTGCAACGTTTTCTTGCCAAGAGCTTACCTTGCGGCTTATATAAGAGTAAAAGAGTGAAGTATGACTCAACGAGTATGTTTTGTTTACGATAAATATTTTAAGATGTCCACTGTTTTTGTTCTACTGATCAATAGAACAAAAACAATGCATTTGTTATTCAAACTTAAATATGGAATTGTTCTACCCTGATGCAACGGAAGAATCCATAAATAAGATTTTAAAATGCTATCTGCCTCATCTACAAGTTTAACGTGGGAACGAAACTAACGTGTAAAATATCTGTGAAGAGACGGATGGCGGAATTAAATTATATATTAACCTTCAGCAATATTTATCATAAGAGGAAACGATTTCACTGATTCTCATGCAGTGTATTAGACGAAAATATAAAACGGTGTTCCCATTCTCTCGTTGGATGCTGGAAAGAAACAAAGATCTCATCACCAGAAACTGAAGATTGTATGTAAATATTTGACTTCAAAGATCACTTCACCTCTGGTATAAGAGCCCTCCTCGTACATTATTAAGTTTCTACAATGCTGAAAGGCTCGAGGCACCATTGCAGTTGTAACCTACTTCAAACTCAGTGACGATGCAGAAGTTGACAATTTTCTGTGTACTACAGCAGCTGGAGGGCAATGATAGTTTATCGGCTCTAGTAATCTGTGTGCAGAAAGCAGGCAACAGTTACAAGAGTCGTAGGACATGCCAGAGGGGCAGTAGCTGAGTAGATGGTGAGATAGAGTTGTAACATATCCCTCGTGTTATTTTATCTATAGACTGAGCACGCAGTAAAGCAAACCACGGAGAAATTAGGAAAAGGAATTAAAGTTCAAGGAGAATAAATAAAAAACTGAGGTTTACTGACGACACTGGGTCTTGAAAGGAGGCTGTAGGATGAACATCAACAAAAATAAGACTGCGGTAATGGTGATGCTTAAGGTCTTATATTAATAAATGAGGCACATTAAAGGTAGAAGATGAAATCTGCTACTTCAACATGAAAATAATTGATGACGGCCGAAGTAGAGAAGATATGAGACGCTGGCGGTAACAAGAAATTATTTCTGAAAACGTGGCATTCTTTAACACCAATTATAAATTTAACTGTTTTCAAGTCCTTTGCCTGGACTATAAAATTCTACGGAAGTGAAACGTGAACGGTAAACGGTTCAGGCAAGAAGGGATTAAATGTTTTTGAAATGTGGCGCCACAGAAGAATAGGTGGGTAAATCGAATAAAGAAATATTGTATCAAACTGAGGAAAAAAGAAATTTAGGACATAAATTGGCTAAAAGAAGTGTTCAGTTGATAGGGCACATTCATCAGTTGTGTCATATAACGTCAGCCTATAAAATAAGCGACTTACGAGATCTTTTTCGGAAAAACTAATGAAGCAATCAAGGTAAAACTTTTTGCACATTATTTATTGATACTCACTTTACTAAGGTTTGAAGCTTACACAGTTATTGTGTTTGCATAAGGCTGATTTTCAAAACAATCCAATTTTTATTTATTGATTCTTGGACTTTTTTTAAAAAAACGTATTAAACCCCACATTCGAGGAGTTAAAGTTGATCTGTACAAATTAGGTCTGTCTATGACGGAAGTCTTGCAGTCTGTAAATCTCATCTGAAATCAAAAGGCAAACCACTTTCTTAATTTGTAGGATATTATGCACGGAGTAATAGCACAGTTTTTAAAATTTGACAGTGTATTTGAAGCTGACGGAATGGATTACGAGTACACTTTCTAAAATACGGATGATTTACTCATCGGGCATGTCCGCAAGTACTAATAGGCTATTATTTATTTTAATTTATTCATTGCTTGTTGCAAAAAAACATGACCAAAACCAAAAGACAAAAAAATGTTCAAATGTGTGTGAAATCTTATGGGACTTAACTGCTAAGATCATCAGTCCCTAAGCTTACACACTACTCAACCTAAATTATCCTAAGGACAAACACACACACCCATGCCCGAGGGAGGACACGAACCTCCGCCGGGACCAGCCTCACAGTCCATGACTGCAGCGCTTCAGACCGCTCGGCTAATCCCGCGCGGCAAACGACAAAACAACGTCTTTGTTTCAAAAGTCCGCAATTTTATTATTTTGTCGAATTTCAAAAAACTGTGCTGTCACTCCGTGCCTAATTTTCGACAGATTAAGAAAATGGTTTGTTTTTTGATTTCAGATGAGATTTGCAGACTGCAGGACTTCCGTCATGGATACTCCTCATTTCGGACACAGTAGCTTTAACTGAGGGGATTAATTCTCAAAATACTGCAGAAGATGTTGCCCAAGAATCAATATATAATATGCAAAAATTTTCACCTTGACTGTTTCGTTAGTTTTTCCTAAACAAAAAAAAAAACGCGCAAAAGTCGCTTATATTATAGGCTGACTCAGAAGAATGGACCCTTACTGAAACCGCGGAAGGATGTGTGCTTAAAAGGACGTAATGCAAAAATGAAGAAGCGTTTACAGGATTGACTAGCATGGAGAGCTACATCAACAACAGAAAACAATGTCCAGTCTAATTTGCTCTATACCAGAAGAGTAATTCTTGAAACCTATTGTTATCCTATCAATATCGTCGATACAAATATCATGAATCAGTAATGATTCCTCCATAAGAAAATGAGACGTTAAGTGTAGCCGAAACGAGATAAGTAAAAAGCCTGTCACGTTTTATGGAACGAAGTATTCTGTACTGGTTTATAGTAAGCATATGGCGAGCTTCTCGGCAATTGATATGCGTTTTAGTCCGTATTGTGCGAAGACGTATAACATTCAAGATTAAGTGGTTTCAGGACAACATGAAAAGAGGCATTTCCTGAATGGTACCATTACGACGTCCGGCAACGAGGCAATAACTTTTGCCTTTGTTGTTCCGCAGATCCTTATCAGGTCCTTAAAAAAAAGCTATCAGGGAGGGTGCCTAATGGCGGCATTGTTTCCTGACAACTCTCTGTGGCTGAGTTGCGTATCGGAAACGGGGCCGGTTTCTGTTACACTGCCGCTAACGTCGTAATTGTTCTTTATAGGTGCGGCGTACCAGCATACCTGACCCGGATATCCAATTAGCACCGCTGTACGAAGCTGTTTCTCAGGGCAACAGCTGGGCTGTCTCGGAAGTAGTTGGCTAGCGTTCGACGCAAAGTAAGTGATCCACGGGTCGTGTTGCGGAAGTGAGTCCTCGTCTGTGCGGCTCGTTACTGGTTCCCGTGCTGGCTTCGAAATATACGCTCTCATGTAGTGGTGCAGCGAACGGATGCCTCGTCAGTACTCAGAGTAGATGAAACTGCACTTCCAGAAGGCCGTGTAGTGACAGCGGATTTCCTCTGGTTTGCTAATAGCGCTGCTTGGTTGCACAGATGTGCACAGCGCCGCAGTACGAGGGGAAACGCTCCGCTCGTGTCGTTCATGTGTATTACTCTGCAGCATAAAAAGATACGGAGGTAGCTCTTAAACCTGACACAGATATGATATTGATAGATGAGAAATTTTAGATTTGTGTGCTTTTAGGCTTTCGTGACCAAAGTAAGTTTACATGAAATTCGTGTAGGTTGTAGACGCCGCCGAATTGTAAAGTGATGAACCAGTGATTCGAGCAGTAGTGCAAGTTTCGTTCATCAGGGTGTATAAAGCAAGTAGGCTATGCTGGATTTTGAACTCCGTGGTCGTTGTTCAATTAAATATTTTTGAGGAAGACCTCAGGCAGTTTGAAATACCTTTAAAAAATCTTTATTTCATGGTCACCACCGGGTCGGGCCATTGTAACGCTATTCGGATGGCTATAGTTTGTTAGTGTCGTCATCAATATGTCATCTACTCCTGCACTGCATTTACGCAGTTAACGCCACTTTATATGCTGTATGATAACATACACATGCAAAAATGCATTTCGTTATACATTGTGCAGGTCGTCCATATAACATATTGCTGACTACGCTAACAATGTAATTAATTAACTGTAGCCTTGTGAAGGTGGACGTAGTGACCCGAAACCGGTAATGCTAGTGAAATAAAGCTTCATTAAAAATATTTCACGGTAGTTGTGGTCTTCTTCAGCAATCTGATTACGGCCACTTACATTAATGCCCCAAATACAGTTTCTTCATTTTGCTACTTAAAACAGTCTACAACGCACGAGAATTTTAATGTAAAGTTTTGTTTTCATTGTGTTGATTCATGTTGCGCTACAACAGAAGTTATGTGTCAGCTGTACATGCGGAATAGTTGTGTTTATAAAGAATCTAAGGCGGCCGTGTTAAGTGAATTCCGTTCCAGTTCATGAATTGGAATATTTCTTCTATATAATGATGAACTGGAATATTTCTCCTACATCATCGTAAGTTTTTGTTTTTTACGGTTCATTGTCGAACGAAATTCATCCACAGCTGGTCAGGGTTTATCAGAAACCTCTTATTACACTTGCATCAGTTCAGAAAGGGACGACTGAACTCAATCGTAAGCACACTTGTCTTGATCATCCACATTATCGAGATAGTGTTCCGTAGGACGATACGTGATTAAAGATGTATTCTTCACAAGAAAGATTTTGGTACGTTTTGCACGAAAATTTAGCTATGAGAAACCTTAGAACAAGATGAATGCCGTACGCGTTTAATTCTGATCAAAAGCAAATGATAAAATCAAGAGGATTGAAGTCGGTGGCCCTGAACAATATAAGATTATGTCGATTTCATTGGCTGGAAAGGCTATGGCCAATTATCAACTGCAACTGGAAGTTTTTTTCTTTTCATTACCTTGAAAAGGGGGAAAAACAACTGACAGATATTTTGTGAGTCTTGTGGACCAACTTGTTACGAAAATTGATAAAACGCTTGAAATACATAAGAAGAAATTAATTTTTGTCAGGACACTGCACCAACCCATGAAGTCGCTTTGGACTAGGACAACTGATTCAACTGATTGAATTTTGTGGCTCCAAGCAGATCGTCTACAATCGTACTTCAGTGAGGGATTTGTCTGCTGGGAAAAGTGGGACAAAATGCATTGGCCTCGAAGGGACGACGTTAAATATATTTCTCATCGAAACGCTGATATGGGCCGAAAATGTCTCTTTGCCCCAGTAATATACAAACCTTCCAGGGTTTCTGATGTCTTTAAACTTTTCTTTGAGAAGACTAACCTAGGTATATAAACCAGATATATATATATTATAATATTTTTTTCTGTGCTGGAATAGTTGCCGACTCCGCGGTCCAATCTGCCAATTTTAACTTAAAAAGTCGTAAAGAGTAAAGACTGACTTTACTAGCTGACCTGTCTCGGACACGTTTGAACCGCTGATGAGAAGCCTTTAAGCTTGAAAACGCAAGATCTTGAGAGTGTGTATACCCGAAATAATCCCAAAAAAACTCTTCAATAGCCGTGAGTGATAGCGCGTTACCTCTTTGGGGCAACGTTTGTAGGCTTCTCAGTAGTTTTCTCCAATGTTATTTTCAAGCTGTATGAGTTGTGGCCTATAAATGTCAGCTGTTACGGACAGAGTCCTGGGAAGCAGTTTGTAGTGCACGACCTCTTCTTTATCCCAGCAGATGCATAACGTCATCGTCTGCAACGGCGCGGAAACTTTTGTACTCTCTGTCGGTCTTTTGTTAAGGGTCAAAAATAGTGTTTCTCATGTTAGCGTGGATGCGTCATTTTTCTGTAACATATTTATTTAGAAATGATCAGTGTTATTTACGAAATACATGAACGAATAAGCAGGGATATTTAATTGGCTATCCACTGATTTTTGTGTGTTCCATTTCCAGTAAAGGCACTCGAACACCAAAAATATGAAAATTGGCTATGGAGTGCAAAACGTCTTTCACTGTGGGGATGACAATATTCATTCGTCTCTTAGTTCTCTGTTTGACTGACTTGGCTCATCACAGATTCAAGTGTTCGGAAGATCTTCGTCAAGGCTCAAAATTCTACCTCTGTACACATGGCCAAGACAGAGTGTCTTAGAAAAGTATATACTTTTATAGACTTTCAAACCTCCCTCTTCACGTTATGCACATAAGCAGAAGAAGAGGGTGCCGCGCCAGTCCCTGTTGTAATTATGACAGCACATAACAACACCTTCGTCGGACCACAACAGCCGTTGCGAGAAACTGGTACATACGAATCTATGAGGGTTGGCGGTAGTGCCCCACGGACGCGCTGCACTGCCGATTTTGAAGAGGACGTCCTCCGTCATGCAGAAGAGAAGCCGACGCCTACCACTGGAAACATCACAGGTCATAGATCACTGCCTCTGCTATGTGCGTACCATGAAGCGTGGGCTTTGAAAGTGATCCGATTCTCAAACAAATTTTACATCGGAACGTTACATTTCCAAACATGGATTGCTGAACAAAACTTTATCTATTAAGTCCTCTCTACAACCCCTAGAAGCCTGTCATAGGAATTTTGTATCACACTGTATATCTGAATCTACACCTCGTTAGATTATACAGTACACTACGGTAGGTGGCTTGTTGTGGTCTTCAGTCCTGAGACTGGTTTGATGCAGCTCTCCATGGTACTCTATCCTGTGCAAGCCTCTTCATCTTCCAGTACCTACTGCAGCCTACATCCTTCTGAATCTGCTTAGTGTATTCATCCCTTGGTCTCCCTCTGCGATTTTTACCCTCCACGCTGCCCTCCAATACTAAATTGGTGATCCCTCGATGTCTCAGAACATGTCCTACCAATCGATCCCTTCTTCTAGTCAAGTTGTGCCACAAGCTCCTCTTCTCCCCAACTCTATTCAATACCTCCTCATTAGTTATGTGATCTACCCACCTAATCTTCAGCATTCTTCTGTAGCACCACATTTCGAAAGCTTCTATTCTCTTCTTGTCTAAGCTATTTACTGTCCACGTTTCACTTCCATACAAGGCTACACTCCATACAAATAGTTTCAGAAACGACTTCCTGACATTTAAATCTATACTCGATGTTAACAAATTTTTCTTCTTCAGAAACGCTTTCCTTATCATTGCCAGTCTACATTTTATATCCTCTCTACTTCAACCATCATCAGTTATTTTGCTCCCCAAATAGCAAAAATCCTTTACTACTTTAGGCATCTCATTTCCTAATCTAATACCCTCAGTATCACACAGACTTAATTCGACTACATTCCATTATCCTCGTTTTGCTTTTGTTGATGTTCATCTTATACCCTCCTTTCAAGACACTGTCCATTCCGTTCAACTGCTCTTGCAAGTCCTTTGCTGTCTCTGACAGAATTACAATGTCATCGGCGAACCTCGAAGTTTTTATTTCTTCTCCATGGATTTTAATACCTACTCCGAACTTTTCTTTTGTTTCCTTTATTGCTTGCTCAATATACAGATTTAATAACATTGGGGAGAGACTACAACCCTGTCTCACTCCCTTCCCAACCACTGCTTCCCTTTCATGTCCCTCGACTCTTACAACTGCCATCTGGTTTCTGTACAAATTGTAAATAGCCTTTCGCTCCCTGTATTTTACCCCTGCCACCTTCAGAATTCGAAAGAGAGTATTCCAATCAACATTGTCAAAAGCTTTATCTAAGTCTACAAATGCTAGAAACGTAGGTTTGCCTTTCCTTAATCTTTCTTCTAAGATAAGTCGTGGGGTCAGTATTGGTTCACGTGTTCCAACATTTGTACGGAATCCAAACTGATCTTCCCCGAGGTCGGCTTCTATCAGTTTTTCCTTACGCCACTGCTAATATTACCGTTTCCTGCTCCACCTGCAAATGGAGCGAGGGAAAACGAATGCCTGTATACTTCCATATTTCTTTTACGGTGCTTACGCGAGTTGTACGTTGATGGCAGTAGACTCTTCCTGCAGTCTGTAGCAAATGCCAGCTATCTAAACAATAGTGTTTCACAAAAAGAATGTCTTCTACCCTCTAGTGATTCCCATTTGAGTTCACGGAAGATTTCCGTAATACTCACGTCTTGACCGAACCTACCGGTGCCAAATTTAGCCTCTGGGCTGCTTTTCTTTAATTCTATCTGCTGGGGATACCAAAAACTCCATAATTGTAGGACAAGTCCTCTATACGCGGACTCCGTGATAGACACAGATGAAATACATTTCCTAGAATTGTGCCTCCAAACATTTTTGCTGTCAATGAGCAAATATCAGGTTACAATTACTTGTAGGCGATTTCAGCAATTAACTATATGTTTATTTGTGCATGTTGACAAAATAATGATGGTAAGCATTTGTTTCGAAAAACTCGCGGATAACTTCGTCTGTTATGTAACTCAAGCTGTAAAATATGTAAATTTTTACCAGCTATGACAATAAAATATTGCACGGAAAGTGAAGTATGTAAAATAATGCCTTGAAGGTGACAAGTTTTATGCTGGAAATCAGACAGAGCCATAACAGTTTTATTATCTGCACGTGATCATTACTGGATGTTGCAGAAGTCTCACTCCATATTCGCTGAGTATGTACTGAGTGAATGTCACGGCTACCAGACAATACGGCTACCAGACACAGGGTCTTATTCTTCACTCGACAAACAAATGGGGAAATTTGAGTGTGCTGGAAGCGTTTAAGATCAAGAAACATTTTGGAAACAACCCGTACCTGATTGTGAATGATCAGATTCGTCATATTAATTTCCCTCTTTTGAATTTCACCTAACCCTCGCAGTTCTCTACCATTCCCATCCTATGTATCTATTTTGTTTTGTATGTATTTTATTATGATTCTTGACATATCTTAGATGACTTAGTATTTTGCTTCTTTGCCAGACGCACATCTTCTCTGAAGCTTAATTACAATGTTAAAATAAATCAAGCTGTAGGGCCTGGACTCTGCAAGTGCATCTTTGCTGCTCCTCCGAATCTTTAATCTCAAGTACTTCCCGCTTGTATCTGTTGAAGTGAAGGGCAGTTATCTGGAGGTAAATCCCGAAAAAATCTCTTACAGAATTGAAGTCTTACAGGTCCATAGGAAGCTCCAAATAAGATGTAGCGTTCATCGAAGATTTGCTTAAGCTCCTCAGTGTGTTCGTGACCAGCTCCTCGGGAGTTGGGGTCCGGAAGTCCGGTCGCTTTGTATAGTTTTTCGAGTGGCGTAGGTTTCATGCAATCAAATATTAGCCAGCGTGGTTCATTTAAGTCTACCTCCGAGGCTGTGTGGTCCGAGTAGGTGCCAGCCAAGCAGAAGAACAGTGTTCGATTCCCAGTACTGCGAGGGATTTTTCTTTGATGGAAACGGGTGCACTCAGCCTCGTGATACCAAAAGAAGAGCTATTTGAATGCGAAGTAGCGGCTGCAAGATCTGCAAAGACGATAGCGGATGGGAGAGCAGTGTGGTGAGCCCACGCCGCTCCATACCGCATCCAAATGGCGCAGCAGTTGGTCACTTCTGACTGACTCGACTAGCCAGAATAGTGGAGCCTGGTTGTCTCAGCGCCAGTGGTGTGCGTCAGTTACGAGGCCAACCCGGGTACGTCAGTTTACCTGTGTGTTCCAAGGTGATGCCAGTCAAACATACCTACAGCTTCCGATCTGCTTGTTTTGAGCGATGATGAAACGTGACTTGTGCTTTTGAGGGATTTGGTTTAAGGGAATTTTCCTGATAGTATACTGACGTGTTGCTTAGAGCTTGTTTTAGGTTTTGTTCTTGCTCATTAAAACTCTTTCATTGCGCTGTGATGGCCAGATCGTTGGCGTACAGGAAGTAGGTCCTGTAATTTGGTGTTGACTGGTCACTGTTTCAAATGGCTATGGGACTTAACATCTGAGGTCATCAATCCCCAAGAACCTACTTAAACCTAACTAACCTAAGGACATCACACACATCCATGCCCGAGGCACGATTTGAACCTGCGACCGCAGCAGTCGCGCGGTTCCGGACTGAAACGCCCAGAACGTCTCGGCCACAGCGGCCGGCTGGTCACGGTATACAGGTTGAATAGAAGAGAGTCCTGAACACTAACTTCGGCGAGCTCCGACTTCTGCCGTTGCCATTGGCTCTTTCTGCCTTCGAGCGTGGCATAGACCATTCTGTATTGCAGCTGCGATTTCTGCTAGCTGATTACGTCATACCGTTTTGAATGGTTGACTATATCGTATGCAGCAGCCAACGCTACACCTGTTATTTGTTTGTTTTCATGGCGTTTCTGAATCAGTTGTTCATACAGTTTGTTTAGGTCGCAATAGCGATATCGCTCGATAGCCGTTTGGGATTCTGGGTCTTTCTGTGGCTTTAGCTGTGCTACGACCTTTGCTTTTCTGCACGTCTTTGGGATCTCGCATGTCTCGAGACAGTGGTTGACAAAATCCAGGATTCACTGTCTGGCTCAATGGCTAAAGTGTTGTATCTGTTCCACACAAACGTCGTCAACCCTGGTTTCTTTTCCATTATTCACTGAGCTTAGTTCTAGGTTGAGCTCTTTTAAGGTAAACGGCACAACGAAGTTATTTGCTTCTTGCTGTGGCCTTCTATTCATTTTGGGGCTCCGACAACTTTTTTCAGTTTTTCATTCAGGAGGAGATGATGGGCAATTTGCTTGACTGTTACTTTTGATTAGCATAAGATCACAGTTCATCTACATCTACACTCCGTAAGCCACATTACGATGAGTGGCGTAGGGTACTTTGTGAACCACAGTCACTTGCCCCTTTTCCAGTCGCGAACAGTTGATGGGAAGAAAGACTGCTTGTAAGCGCTCAGATCTCTCCAGTTTTATCTTGCAGTCTTTTCACGAGATATATGTAAGAGGAAGAAATATACTGGCTGACTTTTCTAGGAACGAACGCTCTCGAAACTTTAACAGTGACCCACACCTTGATGCCGAACGCCCCTCTTGCAGTGTGTGCCACGGCATTTGGCTGAGCGTTTCCGTGACGGTTCTCGCTTACTCAGAGAACCTCTAAAGAAACGTGCTGCTCTTCTTTGGATCCTCTCTGTTTCTTCTCTTAGTCCTGTTCGGTACAGACTCTAGACTGACGCGCAATATTCAAGCACTGGTCGAAAGTCTGTTTTGCAGTCTACCTCCTTTGTTGAGGGACAACATTTCCTATGCAGTTGTTGTTGTTGTTGTTGTTGTGGTCTTCAGTCCTGAGACTGGTTTGATGCAGCTCTCCATGCTACTCTATCCTGTGCAAGCTTCTTCATCTCCCAGTACCTACTGCAACCTACATCCTTCTGAATCTGCTTAGTGTATTCACCTCTTGGTCTCCCTCTACGATTTTTACCCTCCACGCGCCCTCCAATACTAAATTGGTGATCCCTTGATGCCTCAGAACATGTCCTACCAACCGATCCCTTCTTCTTGTCAAGTTGTGCCACAAACTTCTCTTCTCCCCAATCCTATTCAATACTTCCTCATTAGTTATGTGATCTACCCATCTAATCTTTAGCATTCTTCTGTAGCACCACACTTCGAAAGCTTCTATTCTCTTCTTGTCCAAACTATTTATTGTCCATGTTTCACTTCCATACATGGCTACACTCCATACAAATACTTTCAGAAACGACTTCCTGACACTTAAATCTATACTCGATGTTAACAAATTTCTCTTCTTCAGAAACGCTTTCCTTGCCATTGCCAGTCTACATTTATATCCTCTCTACTTCGACCATCATCAGTTATTTTGCTTCCCAAATAGCAAAACTCCTTTACTACTTTAAGTGTCTCATTTCCTAATCTAATTCCCTCAGCATCACCCGACTTAATTCGACTACATTCCATTATCCTCGTTTTGCTTTTGTTGATGTTCATCTTATATCCTCCTTTCAAGACACTGTCCATTCCGTTCAACTGCTCTTCCAAGTCCTTTGCTGTCTCTGACAGAATTACAATGTCATCGGCGAACCTCAAAGTTTTTATTTCTTCTCCATGGATTTTAACACCTACTACGAATGTTTCTTTTGTTTCCTTTACTGCTTGCTCAATATACAGATCGAACAACATCGGGGAGAGGCTACAGCCCTGTCTTACTCCCTTCCCAACCACTGCTTCCCTTTCATGTCCCTCGACTCTTATAACTGCCATCTGGTTTCTGTACAAATTGTAAATAGCCTTTCGCTCCCATGCAGTTGTTAGTCATACAAAATAGGTCTTTCTGTCCGTGTATAAGCAATACGTTAAATTTGATTACGTTGAGGGTCAATTGCTGCTCTATACACAATTTTCTAGCTTTGCGACTTCTCTATGTACAACAGTAACATCCACGAAAAGCTTCGTGGAACTTACGACATTATCTACTAAGTCACTTATAAAAATTGTGAAAATTAATGGACATATAATACTCCACTGCCGGAAGCCGGAAGTTACTTTTACGTCTTATGACTGCTCTCCGCTGAGATTGACGTGCTGTGTTCTGTTCACTATAAACTCTTCAGTCCAATCACATGGTTGGTCTGATTTTCCGCAAGCTCGTATTTTGTTCTGTAGGTAGCAGTGGGGAAACTCTATCGAATGCCTACCGGAAGTCAAGCAACATGGCTTCTACCTGGTCGCTTGTATCTATTGCTTTCAGAGTCTCGTGGACAAGCAGAACGAACTGGGTTTTAACATGATCATTGTTTTCGGAACCCATTCTGATTCCTACAGATGGAATTTTCGATGTCCGGAAATGTCATATTAAGCGTGCTCAAAACATGTTACAAAATTCTACAACAGAACGACATCAGAGATGTAGTCCGATAGCTGTGTGCGTCTGTTCGAGGATCCTTTTCGGAAACAGGAATGACCTGTGCTTTTTTCCAATGGATAGGAACGCTTCTCTCCTGCAAGGTTGGTTGGTTGTTTTGGGGAAGGAGACCAGACAGCGTGGTCATCGGTCTCTCCTGCAAGGACCTACGGTACACTTCTGCCTGAAGAGGGGCAAGTTCTTTCACATACTCTGTGTACAGGCCAACTGGTGTCTCATCATGTCCAGTGACCTTACCTCTGTTGCGCGGTTTCAGTTATTTTTCTATCCTATGGCTACTTGTTCCGACATCTGTCGTTTGTCGGTCACTGACGATTTAGTGAGTAACTACAACGCGATCTTTCTCTGTGAAACTCTCTTGGAAAAAGGCGTTCAGTATTGTGGCTTTTCATATGTCATCCTCATATTCAAAAGCATTATGCCCTCATATTGCTTGGACAGATGGTTTCGATCTGTTTACTGGTTTCTTAGGATTTTTTGTCAAGTCGGTACGTAGAACTCTGCCATCACGCTTCATCCAAGAAATTCGAGTTTATTGGCTAAGTCCCTGAACATTTTGTTGGTGTGGGTTGTATCTATTCCTTCCAGGGTTTCAATCTGTTTCCTCTGGCAAGATATCTTTCATTGAGAGCGAGAGAAATGGTGTGTGAAACGAACGCTGTGAAGCCAGTGCATATTTTCTCACAAAACGTTTATCAAATGGTTCAAATGGCTCTGAGCACTATGGGACTTAACATCTGAGGTCATCAGTCCCCTAGAACTTAGAACTACTGAAACCTAACTAACCTAAGGACATTACACACATCCATACCCGAGGCAGGATTCGAACTTGCGACCGTAGCGCCGCGCGGTTCCAGACTGAAGCGGCTAGAACCGCTCGGCCACAACGGCCGGCAAAAACGTTAATCAGTTTGATCTAACTTTGTAAATCCTGAGGTGACAGTGTAGTTTGTCAAATGGGCGCTCATTGAGCTAACTAATCATAACAGTTGGCCCAGTATCTTTTTGCACGTTATCCAGCCAAATGTCGAAATATTCTTCTACAACCTATCAGAAAGACAACGTCATGACTGCGGTTACTCGCCGTCTTCTGCTACTTAAATGTGTCGACACGTTTGACATAAAATTCGTACCACCAGATTCCCCTAAGTCAACGAACACCGCATGTTATGGTCTCACTGGTGAGAATTTATAAAAGTAAATAACTGTCGCCGAAGAAAAGTACAGTGTTTTGTTTGAACTGAAATACTGTAAATGTAGTGATACGAATGAGCGTCCAGCCTGAAAACTAAGTAGATGACATTTCACAGACAGATAAAGCTTCGCAAGAGACCCCGAAAGGAGACAACGCGTTTCCTTCACTTAACGTTACATACATATATGTAAAGACAGAACATGTCACGTCCCTTTTTTGTTTGAACAAAGTAAAAACGCGGGGATAGGGAGGAAGCAGGGCATCCTCAATCTGGTGCATTATATCTCACCTGCCCATCAAGACTCCTTCAGAAAGCAGCAGAAATGAAGATGGTAAAGGAAATGCAGTGTCCAGCTCATTGACTAGGTATTTGTAGACATCTTTTAGGGCGCAAATAAGGACATTAACGTTCTAAGTAGTACATTAAATTACGTACTGAACGCTACAAAATAAATAAAGATGTAAAAGTTAATATTTAGGTTGTTATCTTTCTACCGAAAGAGAAAAGTTATTTAAACGTTTGTTTTTTCTTAAAATAGTGAGAGTTATTGTAAAAGGTATTTGTAATTCAGGGATATAAATTGTCTTTTAGCAATAAAGCACTCCTTTCATGACCTTTAATAACCAGTTTCCGGTCTGTAATTATTGTTTCAGGTTTATCCAGTTTTCCACTGAAGCAGTCATACAGGTTGTATCCCACAGGACAGGTGCCTTCTTCGGTGAACAGCGTTATATTTCTAGGATCTATGCAAGAGAAAATCAGCTGATCGCAGGCTGTACGACAAAGGTGAAACTTTTCTACCATAGGGTAGTCCGCGCTATTGAGAAAAGCTTCAGTTATTGTAACCAGTGACGATCCTATGCACACAAACTGAGCAGCGTGGTTCAACTGTTGAGGCCCCGGGCACGCACTAAGACTGGGGTTCAAAATCCGTTTGGGAAGGGATAGGGAAGGAAATCAGCCGTGTGTTTCCAGAGGAATCATTCATTTGCTTCAAGAAAGTTTGGAAAACCACGGAAAACATTAAGTCACCTTGATCGGTTCGGCTTATGCTTCGTCTCGAATGACCACAGCCACAGAGGAAAGAAGTAAAGATAAACAAATATCACAGAGAGAAATAAGCAAACCAACAAATGATCAATGTCTCTGTACAGAGTCTAACATAATTTACAGAGAAATGCGGAACTTGCGTAGCTGTAAAAATCATAGCGGTGCAAATCAGGATTTTACCTTTGTAGCACTGATTACTTATCTTGGCTGCAAAAAGAGTGTAACAAGCTACATCTTTCTATTATAATGTTCCCAATGACTGATACCATAACAAGCTGCGAGTGAAATGTTAGATTATCTTAAACATTTCTGAAAAGATTGTATTCTCTGAACATACAGCGAAAAATTGAGTTACTTTCCGAAAAGAAATGGAGGAACATGTGACACAACGTGGATTCTACGACATATCTTAGAAGACAGAGCGAAGATAGGCAAGCCTGCATTTATGGCATTTGTAGATTTACAGAAGTTGTGATGCATCAGATACTGATACCGAAACTTCTTACACACAAGTCAAGACAGCCCTGTCTTTCACCAAAGCAACTGAAATTACTACAGAGATGGATGATTTTGGAACCAAGGTAGACCATGGTTGGCACACTGACATAGTAGTACCGCACTTCACGAACTGTAAGACGTACGTTTTCTTCGAGAAACTGCTTTCAAACTTCAGGTGCGTCTTATACAAAATTAATAGAAAAAATGTTAGGTGTTTGATTTAAAATCCCCGCCTGTCTTAAAAAATTATCGTAAGTTCTGTGCCGCGCGAAACCTATCTTTGCCGGCCGGTGTGGCCGAGCGGTTCTAGGCGCTTCAGTCTGGAACCACGCGAGCGCTACGGTCGCAGGTTCGAATCCTGCCTCGGGCATGGATGTGTGTGATGTCATTAGGTTAGTTAGGTTTAAGTAGTTCTAAGTTCTAGGGGACTCATGACCTCAACTGTTAAGTCTCATAGTGCTCAGAGCCATTTGAACCATTTGAAATCTATCTAGGATCCAACTGGCAGCAGCAGTGCACTGATGAGCCAACATTGGTTGCGGGGATTCACAAGCTTACTAACAATGTCTAACTCTCGCCCCGCCATCGCAGACAAAGAACACTATCTAGTCTACGATGCGTCATTGCAGTCTACGGTGCCAGCGAACTTGAATTGAAAGTTGATTTGTGCTATCGATAACAGTACAATATTTTTGATAGTAGCTAATTTCGTAGTGAAAAAAAGGGTATTTATACAACGTGAGCTATAAATTGAAAGTTATAGTATATGCTGAAGAACATGGAAACAGAGCAGCTGAGCGGTATGTCGGCTCTCAATCAACAGGAAAAAAATTCGCGATTGGCGGACTAGTAAAGGAGAACTGAAAAGATGTGGAAGACTAAATGTGGAGATAGAGGACTGAATGCAAAATGGCCAAAACTAGGAGACGACATACTGAAATGGATTCAAGGATATCGTCAAAATGGCACTGGAATTAATACAAAAATGATTCAAATACACGCTCGTAAGCTAGCGCTACAGTGAAACTTAACAAAATTTAAAGTTGGCGTTGCTGGGTGCTACAGGTTTCTGAAGCGTCATGAACCAAAACCAAAATATCTCAGAAAATGCCACAAGAGTATGAAGGGAAATTATTATCTTTCCATCATTTTATTATTCAACATCGAAGAACGAATACCAGTGTGGAACTAAGAAGCACTAAACTGTTGTCTTTTCATGTTGTGCTGGCGGTACTAAACTTAATGCAATGATCAGTTTCAAGCTCAAATCAGTGCCAAAATCTTCTGAAATATCGCCAGGTACTGTTGTTCACTTACATGACAGGGGATATATGGACGAGGCTGGTATGAAATTATGGGTTAATAGTTTGTGGGAGAGAAGGAAAGATGCTGTATTGAAGAAGAGTTCTCTTGTTGTGCTAGATCAGTTTAGCAGTCATATGAAAAATTCTGGGCAAGAGAAATCGAGACAGGGAAACACAGAGCTTGCCGTTGTTCCGAGAGGACTTACATCACAATTGCAACCTCTTGATGTCTCGATAAATAAACCGTTTAAAGTGTATATGAGAGAGGAGTTGAAAAAAGGATGATGGATGAAACCTAACACGAATTCACTCCGAAGGGAGCTTAAATACGACCTACAATCAAACAAGTGTGTCAGTGGATAAACAGTCGTGGTCCACGGTGAGAGAAGACGTCATTGATAAATCTTTCAAGAAGTGCGGCATAAGTAACGCTGTCGATGACAGTGAAGACCATCTTATATAGAGGACAACGGTGATGACAAAGAGCAAGAAGAAGAAGAAGAAAGTTCAGATGTCGATTTTCAGAGATTTTAAAGGTCAGGTCGGTTTTATAAAGTAATATTTTTTTAGTCTGGCTTTGCAATATAATAATAAAAATGACAAAAACGTTAATTTTTTAATAAAGTCGCTTAAAAATGAAGATGCGCCTCATAGTCCGTAGCGTCTTAATAGTCCTTAGAACACGGTAATTAATTTCGATATAGGGGCTGGAAATGATCGAGGTGATCGGCTCGTCCACCTCTGTCAGAAGGAGGCCTGTACACCTGGACTTCACACGTCGAGCAAAATTTCAAACTGACTACATCATCGTCAACAACCGAGTCAGAAAATCCATAAGGTGTGTGCAGACATATCCTGGTGCCGATATTAACTCCCATTACAACTTTTTGCTAGGCACAATGAATACGAAAAATAGTCAACCATTGCAGCGAACCAGTCGAATTGCGATCCATAAACGCCAAGATTCGGTACTGACTTAGGACGGCACTGCGTGCAAAACTAGATTACATCCAGTCAGACATAGATATAAACAATGTTGAAGACATATGGAACCAATTCTACTACATAGTGAATGAAGTGCGACAATAAAAACTAAAGGAGACAGAGATTAAGAAACGCAAGCCTTGGATGAAAGATGAAATCCTAAAAATGTTCGACTTCAGAAGACCGTACGAAAGTAAAGATCTGGTAACGTACAGAGAATAGAGGAAGATAATACAAAACAAGTAAAGCAAAAGAACATCTTGCAAAGGCATGTAGCATAATAGAAGAACTGGCCGTAAAACATGAGTCATTCACCTTGTTCAAGAAAGTAACGCAAGCAGCGGGGATTTGTAACAGCAGAGGTAGTAGGCTTCTCATAAACAAAGATGGAAACGTATTCCCTTGTGCTGAAGAGAAACTGTGTGAGTGGAAGGAATACATTGAAAATCACTTCACGGACAACATAAATGTTTATCATGGCGTCTGGGAGAGCGATGGTATGGACATCACAAGATGCAGAAGTAGAGCATGTCATAAGAATAGCAAAGAGTGGGAAGGACCCATGTCCTGATGAAGTGCACATTGAAGTACTAAAGCTTCTCAAAAACGAATGATCTCTTTCGTTACTGAAAGAACCGCTAAACACTGTTACTAAAGACAGTAATACCATGGGGTCATGTTTCAACGTAAAGAAGACAAAATCGATGTCAACATGAAAGCCAGGGCACTCTTCCACTCGATAATGATAAGATCTAAAGGGGTCCATCGTCTCTATATTTGGAGTGTCAAATAACAATAACTGCGACTTCTCTCAATAAATTCGATGCAGAATTGATCAGGGCAGAAGTTCTTTGCAGAAAATTCTAACTAGGCATGATATAGGTATTCTATTTCTCAGTCGACTAATTCGATTCTCGTGCTCAGTATCCTACTCTATGAAATTGAGTCATGGATACTTATCACAGTATTAGGTAAGAAATTGGAAGCATCTGAAATGTGGGCGTAGCGAAGGATGTTAAGGATACCACGGACAGATAAAGCCACAAATGTGGTGGTGCTGCGGCGTATGAACAAAGATTTGGAAAATTTCAGTATCATCAGGAAAAGAACTCAATTACTTTTGCCGTATAATGCGCAGTGACAAATACAGTCGGTTGCAACTCATACGACAAAGAAATATTTTTGGCTTATGCGCTCTAGGATGTAGACGATTATCCTCACTGAACAACTTAAGCTATTGGTTCGGAGTGAACGCAGAACTACCGTTCAGAAAAGCCATACACAAATAACTGATCATGTTACAGATAGCTTACAGGGTTATTACAAATGATTGAAGCGATTTCACAGCTCTACAATAACTTTATTATTTAAGATATTTTCACAATGCTTTGCACACACATACAATAACTCAAAAAGTTTTTTTAGGCATTCACAAATGTTCGATATGTGCCCCTTTAGTGATTCGGCAGACATCAAGCCGATAATCAAGTTCCTCCCACACTCGGCGCAGCATGTCCCCATCAATGAGTTCGAAAGCATCGTTAATGCGAGCTCGCAGTTCTGGCACGTCTCTTGGTAGAGGAGGTTTAAACACTGAATCTTTCACATAACCCCACAGAAAGAAATCGCATGGGGTTAAGTCGGGACAGTGTGGAGGCCATGACATGAATTGCTGATCATGATCTCCACCACGACCGATCCATCGGTTTTCCAATCTCCTGTTTAAGAAATGCCGAACATCATGATAGAAGTGCGGTGGAGCACCATCCTGTTGAAAGATGAAGTCGGCGCTGTCGGTCTACAGTTGTGGCATGAGCCAATTTTCCAGTATATCCAGATACACGTGTCCTGTAACGTTTTTTTCGCAGAAGAAAAAGGGGCCGTAAACTTTAAACCGTGAGATTGCACAAAACAGGTTAACTTTTGGTGAATTGCGAATTTGCTGCATGAATGTGTGAGGATTCTCTACCGCCCAGATTCGCACATTGTGTCTGTTCACTTCACCATTATGTAAAAATGTTGCTTCATCACTGAAAACAAGTTTCGCACTGAACGTATCCTCTTCCATGAGCTGTTGCAACCGCGCCGAAAATTCAAAGCGTTTGACTTTGTCATCGGGTGTCAGGGCTTGTAGCAATTGTAAACGGTAAGGCTTCTGCTTTAGCCTTTTCCGTAAGATTTTCCAAACCGTCGGCTGTGGTACGTTTAGCTCCCTGCTTGCTTTATTCGTCGACTTCCGCGGGCTACGCGTGAAACTTGCCCGCACGCGTTCAACCGTTTCTTCGCTCACTGCAGGCCGACCCGTTGATTTCCCGTTACAGAGGCATCCAGAAGCTTTAAACTGCGCATACCATCGCCGAATGGAGCTAGCAGTTGGTGGATCTTTGTTGAACTTCGTCCTGAAGTGTCGTTGCACTGTTATGACTGACTGATGTGAGTGCATTTCAAGCACGACATACGCTTTCTCGGCTCCTGTCGCCATTTTGTCTCACTGCGCTCTCGAGCGCTCTGGCGGCAGAAACCTGAAGTGCGGCTTCAGCCGAACAAAACTTTATGAGTTTTTCTACGTATCTGTAGTGTGTCGTGACCATATGTCAATGAATGGAGCTACAGTGAATTTATGAAATCGCTTCAATCATTTGTAATAGCCCTGTATATTCTTCGAGAACGAGGTACTTAAAAAAAAAGGAGCACAGTCTTTGGAATTCAGAAGTTGTCCGGGATAAAATACAGGGCACGAAAGGTTATGTACAACTTGTACAGGAATCATAGTGCAGTCTAAGGACATGAAAGGGAGACAATAATTTGGAACCGAGTGAGATAGGGTTGTAGCACATCCCTCTTGTGTTTCAATCTAAGGATAAGTGAGAGAAGCTCAAGGAATTAAAAATTCATTGTTTTTCATGACAGTGCGATTCTTGCAGAGACGATAAAGAAACTGTAAGATCGGCTGAATGGAATGGGTGTGGCATTGAAAACAGATTATGAAATAAATATCGACAAAAGTAATATAAGGGTTCTGGAATGTAGCCGGCTTAAATCAGACGATGTTGAGGGTATTAGATTAGGAAATGAGACACCATAAGGGTGGGTTTTTGCTCGCCCTCCAGGGGAGCAACTGTTTGACACCTGTACTGCCCTACAGAGACAAGCTGGCAGCAGTTCCATTAAGCTCTGGGGAACATTCACGTGGGCATCGATGGGTCCAGAGGACCTCATGTACGGCACCACGACGGCCAAGAAGTATCGTACACTGGTTGCAGACCACGTACACCCCCTCATGACGATCACTTTTCCCGACGGAAGAGGCATTTTTCAGCGAGATAACGCGCCATGTCCCAAGACCAGGAGTATGATGGAGTTGTTCGAGGAACACAGTGGCGAGTTGCAGTCGATGTGCTGGCTCCCCAGCTCGCCAGACCTGAGCCCGATCCAACACATCTGGGATGTGTTTGAACGTGGTATCAGAGGTCGTCGCCCCCCTCCCAGCACTTTACGGGAATTAGGTGACTTGTGTGTGCCAACTCTCTCCAGCGACCTACCAAGACCTAACTGCTTTCATGCTATAACGCGTTGCCGACTTATCCTTGCCAAATGTGGACATACCACCTATTAGGTAGGTGGTAATAATGTTCTGGTTGATCAGTGTATTTCAGTGCTACAACACGCACGGACAGTGAAAAGTCGAAATTAAAGGATAGTTCAGCAGTTCTAAGAGAAAATTTCTAAGTCGTAGAGCTGGAAATCGAAGAAATAATACGGATAATGTAACACGTCTCAACCACATCCGTTTTACTAACGACACCGTATTGATTGCCTTTAGTGCAGTTAAGCTTCAACAACGAACAGAAGGGCTTAAATGAATATGTTGTAAGATAAGCTATGATAAACTAAATAAAATACAAAGAACACACCAAAATGAAAACAGTACAAATTAACTATGAAGTTATGGAAGCGAATTATCAGTTTTCGTATTGTAGGAACTAAAGAAAACGACCGGGTGGACAGTAAAAGAAATAAACAGGAAAGTACTGTTGCTTAACTGAATAAGGTTTTCAAAACTATACTTCTTATGTGTATGAAAAGCAAAGTTTAGAATTAGTGTGTATATTCGGTTTTGGATTATAGCAGTGGGACACGAAGGAAAGAAGAAGGCAGGTTAGTGTTTTACGTCCCGCCGACAACGATAGCAGCAGAGACGCGTGGGTCATGGACTTTTAACACGAAAACTAAAGATGACTTACTGAGCAATGGATAGATGCATTTTGAGAGCTAAATGGAGTGTCAGATACGCATTTATATGGACCAGGAAACAGATTAGCGTGGAAGATTTAATTATGACCGTAATGAAAATGGTAAGAAATGCGACTTCCTTGCAGGTAGAATTCAACACGTCGCTCTTAACAGAACAACGTTGGCCGATGTGAAAGCAATTTCAGGAATACCCCAAGGAAGTGTGATACGACTATTCGGAAAGTAAGGTCCGATCGGTCGCGGAGCGGAATCCACAATGAAAATCCCAGAAGCTTTCCATGGATGCGTTGGACAGTGTCTCTAGTATGACTGTCGATTGCGTCACGTCGCTCTTTTCATTTCAGAGCGCCCAAAGAGCACATAAAGATGCCTAGGAAATAGTGGCTCCCGACAAGCATGAGTGCCTGTGAGAGATTTCGCCTGATTTCATGCAGCCCACACAACGAAACTGTCATTCATTTCCTTCTTCATGGCAATTCTCGGCAGGAACAATAAGGATGCCCCTGCATTGTTTTCGATGGGAAGTGTTTCATCACCCACCATTCAGCCCGTACGTGGCTCCCTCTGATTTTCATCTTTGCTCACATGAATCGCAGGCTACGAAGACACCATTTTGCCACAAATTGCAGATCAGTGTAGAGAATTTGCAGAAAGCACTGCAGGTTGCCTTAGGCGATGAATGCATTGGAAAGTTGGTACAACGCTGCGACAGAGCGGTGACTATGTAGAGAAGTAACTGGAAGGTGTAGCTAACTGTCGCAAATGAAACATTTTTGATTTTCCATTTAGCGACAGATCGGACCTTACTTTTTGAATAGACCCCGTATATAAATGATCTAGAGGGTAACGTCGCAAACTCCGTAACACTGTTCGCAGATGATGCGATTGTCTGTAAGGAGGTAGCACGGCCAGAATGCTGTAACAAATTACAGCGAATCGGTAATTGTTGCTGGGATTGGAAGTTATACCCGAACGTAGAAAAATGTAACGTACTGAACACAAATAACTTCAGAAACCCATCACTGTCCGATTACACTAATGGCGGTAAAGCACTAGAAACAGTAACTTCTGTGAAAATAAAAAATAAATAAAAACCTAGGAATAATCATTCGGAGCGATCTGAAATGGGATGACCACATAAAACAAATTGCAGGAATTGGAGATGCCAGCCTGACATTCGTAGGAAGAATCTTAAGAAGATGTAATTATCCGCGAAGGAAGTGGCTTACAAATACTTCTTCTACCGATTCTTGAGTGTTTTTCATCAGTCTTGGACCGTTACCAGATTGGATTAATAGAGCAAACCAGTGGTCGACAAACCCTTGAGTCAAAAGAGCCATGTTAACAGTCCTACGATGGAAATTTCTTTTGAGAGCAAATTTTTTTTTTAAACTATATAGGAACACACATGGCTGTAAATTTAATTGGAACACTCCCAAGCTGAATTTTACAAAACTGTCTCAGTGAAGTACATTCGCTGAGGTCGACCATTTCCAACATTCCCATCCACACTTCACACTCGTCTCGTATACTTGTTTCGTCTACATCCTCCCTATATGTCCAAACAGTCTCACCACACCTTTCTCAATATGCGGCGCTATATCTTCTTTTACTGCAGAACACTCCCTATCATCAACTTACGAAACTTTACTTAAAGTTTTAAGTCTTATTTAAACTCTATGTGCATTGAATGAAACTTGTTCTCATACTTATCCACGACATTACTTACTGAAACAATTACATAGTAAGGTATCTACAGAATTAAATCCTGACAAAGACTGACAAAAACTAATGTGAAGAGTGACCTCGCATCTCCTTGGAAAGTTTGGCTAATTTTATGTAAGGTTCCAGGTTCTCAGCAAGAAGACCATTTCTCAGTTTATTCTACACAAGCTTTGTGCTTGAAAATGATAGTTCGCGTGAATACGTAGATTCGAAGGGGGAAAGAGCAGAAAACGTTAGTGTTTTCATTTGACTTGCACAGGAATACTATTCCAGGTGTTAAAAATCAACATATCTTCACTTCAGAGCACGCACCTAAAGATAAATACACGAACAGCAAGCAAAACGGAATCGCGGAAAGCAGTCATATCTACGAGTAATTTTATTTATTATTGTGCAAGCTTATGTTCATTTGTCCCTACCGTCGTCTGCTGCACTTATTGCCGGTTCGTAACCATGATTAAATCGTTTCCAAATGATTCATTATTAATATAACTATCTTCTTTCGCTCCATCGCGCCTGCTTTTCCACACTTCACGAGAAACAGTTCCGCAATCTTTATCGGAATAGGTATTCCTTACACTACTTTACAAAGTTCGGCACGTTAAAAATTATCTCACGCACCGGACTTACATTATTCACCCCCCACTTTCGAAGACAGTGTCTTAAGCAGAAAAAGGGATACAGGTGGCAGCGAGTGATAGTGGTCTGTGTCACGTACACCACCGCCAAACGCCAGTTCTTGAAAATAGTCTCGCCCAAGCCGAAACCCTACCTCTGTGCGGGGGCCACAAAGTTTCATTCACACTGTATGTGAGCGTCCACACGTGCTATTTTGTAGAAGAGTCACACTCATGGCGCCAAAGAGCCGCATGTGGCTCGCAAGCCGCGGTTTGCCGACCAGTGGAATAGACGAGCAACATCGAAACAAGACGGGAACATTCTGTCACGGGATCTTAATAGTTACGAGAACATTACGGAAATGCTCATCGAACTCCAGTGGTGGACGCTAAAACAGAAGCGTTGTGCAATACAGGGAGGTTTACTGTTGACATTCCGAGAGAGTAAGCTCCGGAAAGAGTCGGGCACCATGTAACTTCTATGACCAGGTCTTCTCAAGTTATCAGCCGAGTCAAGAGGTATTTCTGCGGCAACGTTTCAACGAGTTTACTACTTTTCAGCTTCAGGAAAAGACTTCGACTAAAGATGAAAAGTAGGAAACTTGTTCAAACGTTGCCACAGAACGACGCCTTGAAGCTGAAAAGTAGGAAACTTACTGAAACGTTGCGGCGGAATGACGCCATGACTCGGCTGATAACCCAAGAAGACTTCAACGAAATTCGCCGAGAGAGTCTAAATTCGCATTTAACTGCTTCATACGTACGTCTCGCGAAATGACAACATTAAGAAAACCCGAGAAATAAGAGCCAATACGGAGGTTTACCGACAATCGTTCTTCCTAAATGTCATTAGCGACTGGAACAGGGAGGAGAGTAAAGGTTGCTCAAAAAATGGTTCAAATGGCTCTAAGCACCATGAGACTCAACATCTGAGGTCATCAGTCCCCTAGAACTTAGAACTACTTAAACCTAACTAACCTAAGGACATCACACACAGCCATGCCCGAGGCACGATTCGAACCTGCGACCGTAGCGGTCGCGCGGTTCCAGACTGAAGCGCCTAGAACCGCTCGGCCATACCGGCAGAGTAAAGGTTGGGCTGCATATAGTAAGATGAGATGACTTGCGGACTATAGATGTAGATGAAATGGAAGTAGCTGGGACGTTCAACCAGGCAAATGGGTCGTACATTGACCTAGGAAGTTCTTTGATGGACTGCAAGAAACAAGTAAACTCGGCTACTAGAAGGTACTCAGGTTACATTAAGGAATATGTAGGAGCAACATGGATGCACGTAGCTGGAGACCGTAATCAACAGAGAAGCCGAGACGAGTGACTTGTTCGCCAGTGGATGTCAAATTATTGCTGATGATGACATCACTGTACACTGTTGTATTGGTTCGTGGTGCAGTCACACTCATTACTAAACGTTACTTGGACTACGACAAAGTAAAACACCATATTGCACACCTCATGACGTGAACACACAGTAGTTCCGACTTTAAACGACAGTTTTCGGTAAAATATCTGCAGCTAGGGAAAGAGGAACAATAGTGCTCCACAGCAACTAGCACAGACAACACAAAAATTGTGAATAAAAAAGTTCGAAACGTGAAAATGTGTTTCTGTTTCGTAAGAGAAGTTATGGTGCGACCTCTATCACGTGACCAGATGACAGGGAACGCAGATGGCTGCCAAGAACTCGAGTAAATGTAAGTTATCACTTATTTAGGTAAAAAAAGAGAACTGTTTTATAATCAACAAACGTCGTATATCAAAACGCAACTCTCTTATTCTAGATTCCACTGAAGCTGCCTTAAAGTAAACGAAGAAAGGCGCTTGGAACAAATAAAATACATTGCAACAAGAAAACCTCATTTTTTTCATTTACAAAACGAATATTTCTGTGTTTGCTGTGGATGGTGGCTACGCAAACAGACTTGTTGGTGACCTGTCCTTCATGTGAAGCCACAGTCATATAAACATTACGGAAAGAGATAACCCCCATTTGACTGTATGACATGGTTTATTACATAAGCTAGATTTCAGCCTTAGGGCATTTTCAAGTTTTACAAATGTTAAAAGTCATCTGACTTGTGTATACCTCCGGTTATGTAAACCCGGCGTTTCGAAAGTAAAAGTGACAACATTGGTGTGATATGTTAACTGGTTAGCGACTTGTATGACTTATTTGGAGGATAAGGCAAGAGATGCCAATTAACATATCACAAAAATGTTCCTACTTTTACTTACGAACATTAGGTTTATGTAACGGAAGATATATATTTAAGGATGACTTGTGTTCCACACAAGTCTGATTATTGTTGACATTTGTAACACTTGAAAATGGCCTATCGGCTGAAATCTAGATTGGGTAATAAAGCATGTCATACAGACAAAAGACGGTTATATCTTTCAGTAAACTTGTTGTTCATATTCTAAATTCGATTGCAAATTCTTTCTATAGCATCATACAAAGGATGTTTCAAAGTCTTTGAATCAAACGTTTAGGGGTGACATATAACGTCACAGGCAACAACTTTTATAAGAGACAGAATGTTCCACAACGCATCCAAGTGATTCGAGCTGTCCTTTTGTATTTTTTGTGTCCCTGAGAGACGGAATGGCGTAGGCACTCTGGGATGTGTGAATGCCTTGTATGTTTCCTAAATCCAGTCGTCTGCTCCATATGAAATGGGGAAGGCCCACCTACATTAATGTTCCTGATTAGTTTCTAAAATATCTTTCTCCGCTTACAGACACTCATTCTTAATGTTTTATTTTTGAAAATCACTGTATCAACTTACTGCGTTAGGTAGTACAAACACACCAGGTTAGCTGACCCTTACAGTTGGTTGAAATCTCGTCGCACCAGGGTGCAAATGCTAAAGGACTTGTAGCTTCGCCAGGAAGCATCAGCGAACATTTTGTCTCTAAGAATAGTTGTTCCCCATGACATTATGTGTCATCCCTAGGCGTTTCAGTCAAAGACTTTGAAATACTCTGTGTAACTGACAAGCCGCCGTAAAATACAGGGCAATAGGTACATCGTATCAATATATCGATTTTCTTCCCTACTGTATTCGCTTATGGAGCGAGCAAAATGCCGGCTATTTCAAAATGAATATCACGGTTTCAAGGGTTTGTAGTTTTTTTTTTACATTCAACTTACAATTATAAATAACACGTTAAATGAAAGATTAACTCAAACAGTTGTAGCTGTATGCCTGTGTGCAAAGGAAAGAGTACGGGACGGCTAAGAGTGACCACATAACGCATTGAACGAGTGAGGAGTGACTAAAGAACGTATTGAACGAGTGACAGCGTCTCCCACGAGTAGCGCCATGTTCGGAAGGCTAGTCGTGGATTACCAGCCCCAGTGACGTCTGTGTGCAGACTTTTAAGGAGACGCTTACAACTATGTACTTTCGTTTCCAGCTCTAAAGCCTACAGACTACGGTTTACGTGACTACTTAATAAATGAAAAGTTGTTGCATGACGACGAATATTTTCTCGGTCGCGTCGTTATCAGTGGTGAATCGGCATTTCACCTAAGTGGAAATGTGAAACACATTATGCGTGCATCTGGGGGTCAGAAAATCCCCACGAGATGTTACAGTTGCAACGAGATTCCTCTAAATCGAATATTTTTGTGTGCAACATTCCGGGTGAAAGTTTCGGTGAAGTAATTACAACTGGTGTTTCTCACCTTGACGTGCTCGAACTTTGGCCCTTACCTCAGCTGGAAGAAGCTGAACCACAGAACTTTATTTAGCAACAGTGCCGTGCACCACCTCACGGGCATAATTCAGTATGACACTGGTTAAAAGACGTTGTTCATGACCTCTTAATTGGCCGCAAGGGGCATTATTACTTTTGGGGTTACATAAAGCGTCATGTCTATATGTTTCCGCTACCAGCTAATCTATCCGATTTAAGATGGAGGATTAAAGCAGTTGTTGTAACGGTTACTCCAGACACATCGATCAAGGTTTGGGAAGAAGCGCCTGTCAACTTGACGTGTGCCGTGTTACGAATGGTGCTCACATTGAACGCTTGTAAGAAAAACTGAGTTGTTCTTTAATTTGATGTATTATTTATAAGTGAAAGCAGAATGTAATAAATGGTACAAAGCCTTAACACCCCGATTTTCGTTTTGAAACTCCCGGTATTACTCTCTGCAGGCCCTAATCTCTTTTGCGCTATTCTCATCATCCCTACGGGAGGTTCAATCAAATGGCTCTAAGCACTAGGGGACTTAACTTCTGAGGTCATCAGTCCCCTAGACTTAGAACTACTTAAACCTAACTAACCTAAGGACATCACACACATCCGTGCCCGATGCAGGATTCGAACCTGTGATCGTAGCAGCAGCGCGGTTCCGGACTGAAGCGCCTAGAACCGCTCGGCCACAGCGGCCGGCGTACGCAAGGTATGAGATGATGGCAACATAATAGCTTCACAGTCTTCTTCAGGAAAAGGTTACATAAATTAATGCAAGACTACTTCGTGAACGCTATGTTGTTTTTCTTCCAGGGATTTCCATTTACGGTCCCAAAGCATATGCACTACATTTTCGTGTAGGTTTTACCGACCTATAACGATTCTAGCAGCGCGTCTCTAAATTCTACATCTACATCTACATCCATACTCCGCAAGCCACCCGACGTTGTGTGGCAGAGGGTACCCTGAGTACCTCTATCGGTTCTCCCTTCTATTCCAGTCTCGTATTGTTCGTGGAAAGAAGGATTGTCGGGATGCCTAAGTGTGGGCTCTAATCTCTCTGATTTTATCCTCATGGTCTCTTCGCGAGATATACGTAGGAGGGAGCAATATACTGCTTGACTCCTCGGTGAAGGTATGTTCTCGAAACTTCAACAAAAGCCCGTACCGAGCTACTGAGCGTCTCTGCTGCAGAGTCTTCCACTGGAGTTTATCTATCATCTTCGTAACGCTTTCGCGATTACTAAATGATCCTGTAACGAAGCGCGCTGCTCTCTGTTGGATCTTCTCTATATCTTCTATCAACCCTATCTGGTACGGATCCCACACTGCTGAGCAGTATTCAAGCAGTGGGGGAACAAGAGTACTGTAACCTACTTCCTTTGTTTTCGGATTCCATTTCCTTAGGATTCTTCCAATGAATCTCAGTCTGGCATCTGCTTTACCGACGATCAACTTTATATGATCATTCCATTTTAAATCACTCCTAATGCGTACTCCCAGATAATTTATGGAATTAACTGCTTGCAGTTGCTGACCTGCTATTTTGGAGCTAAATGATAAGGGATCTTTCTTTCTATGTATTCGCAGCACATTACATTTGTCTACATTGAGATTCAATTGCCATTCCCTGCACCATGCGTCACTTCACTGCAGATCCTCCTGCCTGTCAGTACAATTTTCCATTGTTACAACCTCTCGATACACCACAGCATCATCTGCAAAAAGCCTCAGTGAACTTCCGATGTCATCCACAAGATCATTTACGTATATTGTGAATAGCAACGGTCCTACGACACTCCCCTGCGGCACACCTGAAATCACTCTTACTTCGGAAGACTTCTCTCCATTGAGAATGTCATGCTGCGTTCTGTTACCTAGGAACTCTTCAATCCAATCACTCAATTGGTCTGATAGCCCACATGCTCTTACTTTGTTCATTAAACGACTGTGGGGAACTGTATCGAACGCCTTGCGGAAGTCAAGAAACATTGCATCTACCTGGGAACCCGTGTCTATGGCGCTCTGAGTCTCGTGGACTAATAGCGCGAGCTGGGTTTCACACGACCGTCTTTTTCGAAACCCATGCTGATTCCTACAGAGTAGATTTCTAGTCTCCAGAAAAGTCATTATACTCGAACATAATACGTGTTCCAAAATTCTACAACTGACCGACGTTAGAGATATAGGTCTATAGTTCTGCACATCTGCTCGACGTCCCTTCCTGAAAACGGGGATGACCTGTGCCCTTTTCCAATCCTTTGGAACGCTACGCTCTTCCAGAGACCTACGGTACACCGCTGCAAGAAGGGGAGCAAGTTCCTTCGCGTACTCTGTGTTAAATCGAACTGGTATATCATCAGGTCCAGCGGCCTTTCCTCTTATGAGCGATTTTAATTGTTTCTCTATCCCTCTGTCGTTTATTTCGATATCTACCATTTTGTCATCTGTGCGACAATCTAGAGAAGGAACTACAGTGCAGTCTTCCTCTGTGAAACAGCTTTGGAAAAAGACATTTAGTATTTCGGCCTTTAGCCTGTCATCCTCTGTTTCAGTACCATTTTGGTCACAGAGTGTCTGGACATTTTGTTTTGATCCACCTACCGCCTTGACATAAGACCAAAATTTATTAGGATTTTCTGCCAAGTCAGTACATAGAACTTTACTTTCGAATTCATTGAACGCCTCTCGCATAGCCCTCCTCACAATACATTTCGCTTCGCCTAATTTTTGTTTGTCTGCAAGGCTTTGGCTATGTTTATGTTTGCTGTGAAGTTCTCTTTGCTTCCGCAGCAATTTTATAACTCGGTTGTTGTACCACGGTGGCTCTTTTCCATGTCTTACGATCTTGCTTGGCACATACTCATCTAACGCATATTGTACGATGGTTTTTAACTTTGTCCACTGATACTCAACACTATCTGTACTTGCGACAAAACTTTTGTGTTGAGTGGTCAGGTACCCTGTAATCTGCTTTTTGTCACTTTTGCTAAACAGAAAAATCTTCCTACCTTTTTTAATATTTCTATTTACGGCTGAAATCATCGATGCAGTAACCGCTTTATGATCGCTGATTCCCTGTTCTGCGTTAACTGATTCAGATAGTTCGGGTCTGTTTGTCACCAGAAGGTATAAGATGTTATTGCCACGAGTCGGTTCTCTGTTTAGCTGCTCAAGGTAGTTTTCAGATAAAGTACTTAAAAAAATTTCACTGGATTCTTTGTCCCTGCCACCCGTTATGAACGTTTGAGTCTCCCAGTCTATATCCGGCAAATTAAAATCTCCACCCAGAACTATAACATAGTGGGGAAATCTACACGTCACAAACGTTAGGTGAGGAAATGCACTCGGTCCAGGGAGTGGCAACTGACCCTTAACATAGACAAATGTAATGTATTGTGAATAGATAGAGAGAAGGACGTCACGACTATATGATAAGGACTAAAAGCACTGTAATGGTACCCTAAAACTGGTCATAGTAGCTTCTTTTGATTCCACTTATACATTGCATTTCCCCAGATACTTTACGACAAACATTAGATTCCCTTGGAGCGCACCCGATGTTGCCTTCGTTTATGTGGTACGTTCACAAATATTTCTCAAGTCACTAACATTCCTGGAACCCAGAACACTAATCCATGCCCCGCGTCACGTCTTGTACAGTTTCATCACACCGTGAAGCTGCTGTTTGCGGGTGTCCCTAGATCTATGGACCCAGTGTCGTACTGTAGCGCTCTAGTCCTGGTGGCGCTCATAGCGCTAGCACGTGGCAGGCAGGCGCCGGGATCGATCGCGGCCCGTGGCCCGACGGCGTCCGAACCGCGGTCTGCTGCTACGGCGGCGGCGGCTGAGCCCGCGGCGCAGCGCGAACCTGTTATGGAGATGGCGCCAGGCAGCGCAGCACGCAACGCCGGGCCCACGCCCCGGGTTCGCATCTCGCAGGGGGCACGCCCAGCTGCGCCCGCCTGTCGCACTGTCTGCTGCTCTCACCGACCTCGCTGACGACACTATTCTCAAACTGCCGGTCGTTAAAATTGCAACAGCACGGAGACGGGCGTGCAGTTAACGTCAAACTGGCATGATGTGTGTTACATGCTTGGATATGCAATTGATTAGCATTCCAGAACTGCCACACAAAGGAAGGAGGAGTAGCACCTTCTACCTTCTGTGCGCAAGGAAAGATTGTCGGGTTCCATTCTCAGAACGCACAATTGAACGTTTTTCGTTTGTGAGGAGATTGTGTTGTGCTTCCTGTAAGAAAGAAAAAAGGTCTTCAGATATAGCATGTAAACACGGAAGTGTTGAGTGAAATATACCAAGCGCAATACACAGGGAACAATTCTGAGAAAAAGAAACTGTAAATAGCATACAGTGTTTGCATGTTTCAGACGTTTGTGACGACATCGCTTCGAGTTCATAAAACGAATCAGCTGCTTCCAAACACGAATTTTTTACGACTTTCTGTGATTATGACGTACCAGTTTACTTTTGGTTTTGGCTATAAGCAAGTTTTCTGCGGTGTATTAAATGCATGCAGCAACGAGGACATTCACGTTACGCAGAAAATTTTTACCTTAAAATGGGAAATAACTCCTTAAAAACATTATGGTATATAGAAAGGCTATAAAAGTGATTTCCCCTTTCCTCCTATTCCATATGTGGTTAGTGTGCGGAAAGAAAGACTGTCGGTAGATTTCCGTAGAAGCTGCAATTTCTTTGATTTTCTATCTTCATCAAATGGCTCTGAGCACTATGGGACTCAACTGCTGAGGTCATTAGTCCCCTAGAACTTAGAACTAGTTAAACCTAACTAACCTAAGGACATCACAAACATCCATGCCCGAGGCAGGATTCGAACCTGCGACCGTAGCGCTCTTGCGGTTCCAGGCTGCAGCGCCTTTAACCGCACGGCCACTTCAGCCGGCCTATCTTCATCAGATGACATATGTTTGTGTTCGAGTATAATAAAGTGTCGTATTGCGCACTTTAATTTTAGTGGAAATAAAAACTGCTTAACCCTCAATGCAGAGAAACTTAACTTCTTTCCAACATAACATTGGCTTCTTCATTCCTGTTAAACAACAGCAGCTCCTGACGTAACATCTGAGGTCACCGGTCCCCTAGAACGTAGAACTACTTAAACCTAACTAACCTAAGGACATCACACACATCCATGCCCGAGGCAGGATTCGAACCTGCGATCGTAGCGGTCGTGCGGTTCCTGAATGAAGCGCCTAGAACCGCTCGGCCACACCGGCCGGCTATCGAAATTGCGGTGTGTCGCAACGCGAAATTGAGTCTGACATTGGTCGTCAATAGGGGGAATCGGTACGTTCAAGAGGGCCACACTCAATGCAATACAGGACCTCACCAGCGCAAGAAACTAACGCCCAAGACGACTGACAGTCTTTGCTTCATCGAGTAGGTTCGTACAACCACGTCACAAACGTTAAGTGAGGAAATGGGATCTTTGTCACAAGACAAGAATCCACGTGGACAGTGCGGCAACGTCTGAAGCACTACAGAATGTTAGCAAGGCGAACATTGTTGCTAGCTATAAAGGTTAATCATATATATATATATATATATGACCTAGTAGATAGTGTCGGAACTTCCATGCGGCTTTTCGCGGATGATGCTGTAGTATACAGAGAAATTTTAGCATTAGAAAACTGCAGTGAAATACAGGAAGATCTGCAGCGGATAGGCATTTGGTGCAGGGAGTGGCAACTGACCCTTAACATAGACAAATGTAATGTATTGAGAATACATAGAAAGAAGGATCCTTTATTGTATGATTATATGATAGAGGAACAACCACTGGTAGCAGTTACTTCTGTAAAATATCTGGGAGTATGCATACGTAACGATTTGAAGTGGAATGATCATATAAAATTAATTGTTGGTAAGGCGAGTGCCAGGTTGAGATTCATTGGGAGAGTCCTTAGAAAATGTAGTCCATCAACAAAGGAGGTGGCTTACAAAACACTCGTCTGACCTATACTTGAGTATTGTTCATCAGTGTGGGATCCGTACCAGGTCGGGTTGACAGAGGAGATAGAGAAGATCCAAAGAAGAGCGGCGCGTTTCGTCACCGGTTTATTTGGTAAGCGTGATAGCGTTACGGAGATGTTTAGCAAACTCAAGTGGCAGACTCTGCAAGAGAGGCGCTCTGCATCGCGGTGTAGCTTGCTGTCCATGTTTCGAGAGGGTGCGTTTCTGGATGAGGTGTCGAATATATTGCTTCCCCCTACTTACACCTCCCGAGGAGATCACGAATGTAAAATCAGAGAGATTCGAGCGCGCACGGAGGCTTTCCGGCAGTCGTTCTTCCCGCGAACTATACGTGACTGGAACAGGAAACGGAGGCACGTAAAGTGCCCTCCACCACACACCGTTGGGTGGCTTGCGGAGTACAAATGTAGATGTAGATGTAATGCGAGACAAATTAAAGAAGTTAACTCTTTATTATTTCCAAAGTAATCGCCGTAACTGTCAATACATGTGTCCCTTCATGGAAAAATGTTTGCGGTTGCCTACGGAACGATAACTGAACCCAGGCGTGCTGAAGCAAATCGACGACCACGAATGTTTTCACTCAGAGCACGAAAAATCTGCGAATTACGTGGAGAGAGATCGACACTGTAAGAAGAATGTGTAAGGCTTTTCCAGCGAAAGTTCTGCAAGATAATTTAAACTATCTTGGCACCAAGTGGACCAAGACTGTCAATGTTTGCCAAGGTTGTTTCGACCACGCTGCTGAAATTTGTATGGAAAGCCCTTGCACATTCTACATCCAGTCCCAATGAGTCCCCCGTGATTTCCATAATTCTGATGACCAGAAGCAAGACATTTGTGATCGTTGATCTGCTTCGGACAAAGAAGTGCACGCCTGGGATACAGTTGCGGTTACGTAGGCAGCCTCAAATATTTTCACACGAAAGCATTGACCGTTTTGTCACAGAGTGGGGTAAATGTATTAACAGTTACGGAGATCACTTTTGAAATAATAAACACTTTTTACTTTGTTCCCATCTGCCTTGTTTTTCATGAGACTGCGCCTCATACCTTGACGCGACAGCAGAAAGAGGCGCCCCAACAGTGATAAGCCCCACGACAACAACAGACGCAGGAGAGGCATCACGCCCTCTGTTTAAACCCTTCCTGCTTCTCTTAAGCCTTTCGTTTTAATACGGAACCGTTATAGTAGCTGAATGGTCAGCGTGATGACCTGCCGTCCAAAGGGGCCCGGGTTCGATTCCCGCTTGCGTCGGGGATTTTCTCCAATCAGGGACTGGGTGTTGTGCTGTCTTCATCATCATTTCATCCCCATCTGGCGCGCAGGTCGCCCGATGTGGCGTCGAATGTAATAAGACCTGCACCAAGGCTGCCGGGCCTGCCCCTTAAGGGGCCTCCCGGCCAATGACGCCAAACGCTCATTTCCATCGTAGATAAAGATCAGTAATATTTACAAGTGTCCTCAGGACTTCGAAATACTTCCACTGAACTGCTCTTTTCCTGCATTAGGAAGCCTCCTTTGCGGTCGTTTATGCGTTCCAGCCGGGGCCTGACGTGCGTCAGTTCATTTTTCGGTGTAATTACGTCATTATCGTTGCAAGAAACGGTAATCAGAAGCTCGAGTCAATTTACTACTTGCCTGTACTTGCGAAATTGTTTTTAGGAACACCTCCTGCTTTGCACTGCCCCGCGAGCAAAGGTAAACAATGACAACTTCCTTTCCACTAATGTGAGTCCTTTAGAACTCTGATAGCTGCACTGCAACCGCCAACTGTGATCTCAAACAACGACCTTGGATGACAGCAAAATTTCTGGAAAACACTTAACTTGTATGGGAGTCCAGCCGTCTTTTCAAGCGAAACACATTGGTTTCCGAATCCTAGAGTTTGTTTGGCTAATAATATTGTACATAGAGATCTAGAACAAATGAGAGGATCAAACCGTACAATAAGCTGATATTGTAATAGTCTGGCTTGGACAGGTTCTTAGAATGTCTGCTCGAAGAACAAAAAAAAAGGTTTATGAAGGGAGACCAAGTAAAAGAAGACAGAGAATAAGATTCCAAAAAAGCGATGGACAGACGATGTGGAAGAGGAAATAAAAACTCTTAGTGTATGGTGAAGATCCGCATTGGAGAAGGCAGAATCGAGGAAACTTCCTGACTTTGCGACAGTCAAAAATTAGTAGAAATTCATGCGGTTGTAAAATGCTCGATGCGTGAAGCATACAACAACTTTCAGTCATACCTTAGCGAAAGACCTCGCCGAGAATCCGAGGAAATTACGGTCCCACGTACAATCGCTATGCAGGCCGAAGGCTTCTACTCGAAAAAAAAATGGTTCAAATGGCTCTGATCACTATGGGACTTAACTGCTGAGGTCATCAGTCCCCTAGAACTTAGAATTACTTAAACCTAACTAACCTAAGGACATCACACACATCCATGCCCGAGGCAGGATTCGAACCTGCGACCGTAGCGGTCGCGCGGCTCCAGACTGTAGCGCCGAGAACCGCTCGGCCACTCTGGCCGGCTCTATTCGAACACTCACAGACCAATCAAAATAAACTGGGTCCCGGGTCCGAACCCAGGCGCTGCCTCAATCTTGAATGAAAATCATCAGCATTGCCGGCCCAAAAATTCCAACAGAAGAAGTCACTCTAGTTCTTCCAGTGGATGAACGGAATGACATTCGGGGCACTCCCTTTCCCTTGAGGTGGGAAACTACCCCATTGAGTAGGAAGAAAGAGCAGAGATAAAAGGCAAGAGAATGTGTATCCACAGGTTAAGTAGGCTGTAATTGAAAAACTTTCACATGCTCTCTTCATTTGCAAATTATTCTCGATTAGTCCCCCACTGGGATCTCTGGAAGTGGACTGCCAAGGAGGACGTGGCCACGAGAAACATATGGAATATCCAACGACTGGATAACTTTCAGGGAGTCGGAGCATGGAATATCAGAAGCTTGAACGCAGTAGGAAAGCTAGAAAGTCTGAAAAGGAAAATGCATAGGCTCAATCTAGATATAGTGTGGGTCAGAAATGTGAAATGGGAAGGAGATAAAGATTTCTGGCCAGATCAATATAGAGTAATATCATCAGCAGCAAAAAATGGTATAACGGGAGTACATTCGTTACGAATAGGAAAGCAGGGCAAAGGGTGACTTACTGTGAACAGTTCATTGACAGGGTTGTACTCATCTGACTCTACAGAAAACCAAGGCCGACAAACAAAGTTAAAACATAATACATGCCAACGTCGTAAGCAGAAAACGAGGAGCGAGAGTATATGAGGATACTGAACAGATAATCCAGACGGTAAAGGGAGATGAAAATCTAATAGTCATAGGAGATTGGAACGCGGGTGTAGACGAAGGATTAGGAAGAAAGAGCTACGGGAGTACATGGAATTGGTAGTAGGAATGGAAAAGGAGAAAGACTAGTTGAGTTCTGCAACCAATTTCAGGTGGTAATAGCGAATACTCTGTTCAAAACTCACAAGACTGAAATAAATAGAAAGTGCGGGGCAGCCAAGACGAAATGGCTGTAGGAAAGATGTGAGGAAAGCAAGAATGAAAGGATTGTCGGGGTGACCGATTCAGCATATGCAAAAGTCAAAACAACCTTCGATGAAATTTAAGCAAAGATCGAAACATTATAAGTGGAATGGGAATTCCTACAGACTGTAGGAAAGATGTGAGGAAAGCAAGAAAGAAAGGATTGTCGGGGTGACCGATACAGCATATGCAAAAGTCAAAACAACCTTCGATGAAATTATAAGCAAAGATCGAAACATTATAAGTGGAATGGGAATTCCTACAGACTGTAGGAAAGATGTGAGGAAAGCAAGAAAGAAAGGATTGTCGGGGTGACCGATTCAGCATATGCAAAAGTCAAAACAACCTTCGATGAAATTATAAGCAAAGATCGAAACATTATAAGTGGAATGGGAATTCCTACAGACTGTAGGAAAGATGTGAGGAAAGCAAGAAAGAAAGGATTGTCGGGGTGACCGATTCAGCATATGCAAAAGTCAAAACAACCTTCGATGAAATTATAAGCAAAGATCGAAACATTATAAGTGGAATGGGAATTCCTACAGACTGTAGGAAAGATGTGAGGAAAGCAAGAAAGAAAGGATTGTCGGGGTGACCGATTCAGCATATGCAAAAGTCAAAACAACCTTCGATGAAATTATAAGCAAAGATCGAAACATTATAAGTGGAATGGGAATTCCTACAGACTGTAGGAAAGATGTGAGGAAAGCAAGAAAGAAAGGATTGTCGGGGTGACCGATTCAGCATATGCAAAAGTCAAAACAACCTTCGATGAAATTATAAGCAAAGATCGAAACATTATAAGTGGAATGGGAATTCCTACAGACTGTAGGAAAGATGTGAGGAAATCAAGAAAGAAAGGATTGTCGGGGTGACCGATTCAGCATATGCAAAAGTCAAAACAACCTTCGATGAAATTATAAGCAAAGATCGAAACATTATAAGTGGAATGGGAATTCCACTTTTAAACGCAGAGGACAGAGCAGATAGGTGAAGAGACTACATTTAAGGTCTACGTGAGAGGCAGGACTTGTCTGATGATGCTACAAAAGAAGAAATTCGAGTCGATAAGGAAGACATAGTGGATCCAGTATTAGTGACAGAAATTAAAAGCGCTCTGCAGGACTTGAGCCTACATAAGGCAGAAGTGGTAGGTAATATTGCATCGAAATTCCAAAAATCATTGGCCGGCCGGAGTGGCCGAGCGGTTAAAGGCGCTACAGTCTGGAACCGCACGACCGCTACGGTCGCAGGTTCGAATCCTGCTTCGGGCATGGATGTGTGTGATGTCCTTAGGTTAGTTAGGTTTAAGTAGTTCTAAGTTCTAGGGGACTTATGTCCACAGCAGTTGAGTCCCATAGGGCTCAGAGCCATTTGAACCATTGAACCAAAAATCATTGAGGGAAGTGGCAACCAAACAACTATTCAAGTTCGTCTGTAGAATCTATAAGATTGACGACATACCATCAGACTTTCAGAAAATACCGTTAACACAGGGCAGATGATAGATGTGAAAACCATCACACAATCAGCTTAACAGAATAATATACAGAAGAATGGAAAAGAAAATTGAAGATCTGTTAGATGACGATCAGTTTGGCCTTAGGAACAGGAAGGGCACTAGAGAGGCAATTCTGACGTCGTCCTTCATCATGGATGCAAGAACGAAGAAAAATCAAGGTATCTCATTGAATTTTTTGGCCTTGAAAAAGCGTTCCACAATTTAAAATAGGTAAAACATGTCTACATTACGCTATAGTGTTAGACAGGTAGTGTTAGACAGGTAGTATACAACATGTACAAGAACCCTGGAAGACCAAGAGTGAAGTGCTCGCATTAAAAAGAGTGTAAAACAAGGATGTAATATTTCGTCCCTACTATTCAATTTATGCACTGAAGAGGCAATGATGGAAATAACAGGTAGGTTCAAGAGTGAAATTAAAATTCAAGATGAAAGGATATCAACGATAAAAGTCACTGATGACATTGGTATCCTGAGTGAAAGTGAATAAGATTTACAGAAGCTGTTGAATGGAATGAACAGGCTAATGAATACAGAATGTGGATTGAGAGCAAGCCGGAAAAAATCAAAAGTAATGAGAAATAGTAGAAATGATAATAGCGAGAAACTTAGCATCCAAGTTACTGATCACGAAGCGTATGAATTCAAGGAATTCTGCTATCTTGGACGCAAAATGAATCATGACGGGCGAAGCATGGAAGACTTAAAAAGCAAACTTGCATAAGCAAAGTGGGCAATCTTGGGGAAGAGAAATTTACTAGTATCAGACAAAGGCCTTAAATTGAGGAAGAAATTTCTATGAAGTACGTTTCTAACACTGCATTCTTCGGTAGTGAAACATATGGTATGGGAAAACTGGAATGGAATAGAATCGAAGCATCTGGGATGTGATATTACAGAAGGTTACTGAAAAATCTGTGGATTGATAATGTAAAAAATGCGGAAGTACTCCGCAATACCGGCGAAGAACGGTACATATGGAAGAAGGGACGGGATGATTAGGCACGTCTTAAGACATCAGAAAATAAACTCCATGGCACTAGACAGTGCTGTAGAGGGTCAAAACTGTGCGTAAGACAAAGACTGGTGTACGTCCAACAAATAATTGAGGTCGTAGCGTGCAAGTGCTACTCTGACATGAAGAGGGTGCACAGGACAGGAATTCGTGATGGGACGTATCAAATCAGCCAGAGACCTATAAAAAAATGCAATTTGGTGTCGCAATAGAAGGAAGCAAAGATAGCAACAGGAAAACTGAAATTTTAAATTTTACGTTTAAAAAACCGTTTACGCAGGAGGATTGTAGAGACATACCATCGTTCTAACGTCGCATAGATTCCTGTATGGAAAACATAGAAATAGTCATATCTGGCACTGAGAAGCAACTGAAAGGGTTAAAAGGAAATTAGCACCAGGTCCAGATGGAATCCCATTTGGGTTTAACAGATGGCACTCTTCGGCAATGGCCCATTACCTTGCTAGCATTTATCTCGAATCTTTCTCCAAGCACAAAGTCTCAAGTGACTGGAAAAAGCGCAAAGGACTCCTGTATATAAGAAGGGCAAAACAACGAATCTGCAGAATTACAGATTAATTTCCTTACTGTGGGTTTGCTACAGAATTCGTGAGAATATTCTATGTTCGAATATAATAAATTTTGTTGCGCCAAAAAAAGTTTCTCTCCACGAATCACCACGGATTTAGAAAGCAATCATTGTGCGAATCTCACCCTGACTTTTTAGTCATACGATATTCAGCGAACTATGGATAAAGGACAACAGACAGATTTCGTATTCCTAGATTTTCAGAAAGCCCTCACACAGTGTCCCACGGCAAGCTATTAACGAAGATGCGAACGTACAGAACAAGTACTCCAATATGTGAGTGGCTCGAGCACTTTTAAGTAATAGAATCCAGTACGTTGTCCTGCGCGGCGAGTGTTCATCAGAGATAAGGTTATCGTCAGGAATGTCCCAGGGAAGTATGATACGACCGCTCTTGCGCTTTCTACACATAAACGATCTGAGTGACAAGGTGAGCGTCAGTCTGCGTCTGTTTGCTGATGACGCTGTAGGGTTCGGGAAAGTGTAGTCATTGAATGACCGTAGGAGAATACAGGACAACGTAAAAAGATTTTTTATTTAGGGTGATGAAAGTCGCATTGCTATATATAAAGAAAAATGTAAGAAAATGCAAAAGAGTACGAAAAACAATCCTGTAATGTGTGAATACAGTATCAGTGGTATGCTGCTCGAGACTGTCACGTCGAGTAGATATCCAGGCATGACAATGAAAAGCCATATAAAACTGAACGAGGACGTAAATGTCGGCTGTAGGGAAGGCAAATGACCGACTTAAGTTTGTTGGGAGAATTCGAGCGAAGTGTAGCTCGTCTATAAAAGAGGTATCCTATAGAAAATTAGTGCGATCTATTGTGGCGTACTGTTCAAGTGCTTGGTGTCTCCACCTGGTCAGAGCAAAGCAAGGCACCGAAACAATTCAGAGGCGCACTGCTAGATTCGTTTCCGGTAGGTTCACCCAACACGTGATTATTAAGAAAATGCTCGATGAGCTCAAATGTGAATCGCTGGAAAGAAGAAGACGGTCTTTCCGTAAAACACAAAAGTCCGCCACTGCAGCTGAGTCGTCAGTGTGACTGCTAAGCAGAGAACCTCGGTTCGATTCGGGGTACTGCCAGAGAATTTTCCTTGGTAGGAGGACTGCAGGCAGCCTCGTGTTGTCACCTTCGCAGCATAGAGCAGTGATTCCCAACCTTTCTGAGACCATTACCCGTCAACGAGGTCAGAAATTATTCAATATCCTACACAATATTTCGGACCTAATACACACTGAAGTCATGGGATAGTGATATGCACATATATAGATGGCGGTAGTATCGCGTACACAAGGTATAAGCCGGCCGGGGTGGCCGAGCGGTTCAAGGCGCTGCAGTCTGGAATTGCGCGACCGCTACGGTCGCAGGTTCGAATCCTGCCTCGGGCATGGATGTGTGTGGTGTCCTTAGGTTAGTTAGGTTTAAGTAGTTCTAAGTTCTAGGGGACTGATGACCTCAGACGTTAAGTCCCATAGTGCTCAGAGCCATTTGAACCATTTGAACCAGGTATAAAAGGGCAGTGCATTGGTGGAGCTGTCATTTGTACTCAGGTGATTCATGTGAGGACGTTTCCGACGTGGTTATATCCACACTACGGGAATTAACAGAATTTGAAAGCGGAATGACAATGGAACTAGATACATGAGACATTCCATTTCGGACATCGTAAATTATAAGGGAAGTCAATATTCCGAGATACGAAGTGTCAAGAGTGTTCCGAAAATACCAAATTTCGGGCATCACGTCTCACCACGGTCAATGCAGTAGCCGACGGTTTTCGCTTAAGGACCGAGAGCAGCGGCGTTTGCGGAGAGTTGTCAGTGGTAACACACAAGCAACTCTGCGTGAAATAAAGCAGAAATCCGTGTGAGTCGTATGACGAAAGTATCCGTCAGGATAATGGCCCACGGTAACAGTCGACCAACGTTAGTACCTTCGCTAACAACACGACATCGCCCTCAGCGCCTCCCCTGGGCAAGTGACCATAACGGTTGGACCCTAGACGACTGGAAAACCGTGACCTGGTCAGGTGAGTCACGATTTAGGTTGATAAGAGCTGATGGTACGGTTCGAATGTGGCGCAGACCCCACGAAGCCATGGGCCCCAGTGTCGACACGGCACTGTGCAGGCTGGAGGTGGCTCCATAATGAGGTGGGCTGTGTTTACATGTAATGGACTAGGTACTCTGGTCCAGCTGAACTGATCAGAGACTGTAAATGGTCATGTTTGGCTACTTGTAAGCCATTTGCAACCATTATGGCCTTCACGTTCCCAAACGACGATGGAATCTTCATGGATGACAATGCGCCGTGCCATCGTGCCACAGTTGTTCAAGACTGGTTTGAAGATCATTCTGGTCAATTCGAGCTAATGATTTTGCCACCAGATGGTCAGACATGAAGCCATCGGACATTTGTGGGATGTAATCCAGGAGGCAGCTCGTGAACGAAATCTTCCGCCGGCAACGCATTCGCAATTATGGACTGCTACAGAGGCAGCAAGACCAGTACTTCTGCAGGGGATTTCTGTAGACTTGTTGAGTCCATGCCACGTCGAGTTGCTGCACTACTCCGGGCAAAAGGGAGGCCCGGCGCGATATTACACTAATGGCCATTAAAATTGCTACACCACGAAGGTGACGTGCTACAGACGCGAAATTTAACCGACAGGAAGAAGATGCTGTGATATGCAAATGATTCACTTTTCAGAGCATTCACACAAAGTTGGCACCGGTGGCGACACCTACAACGTGCCGACATGAGGAAAGTTTCCAACCCATTTCTCATACACAAACTGCAGTTGACCGGCGTTGCCTGGTGAAACGTTGTTGTGTAAGGAGGTGAAATGTGTACCATCACGTTTCCGACTTTGATAAAGGTCGGATTGTAGCCTATCGCGATTGCAGTTTATCGTATTGCGACATTGCTGCTCGCGTTGGTCGAGATCCAATGACTGTTAGCAGAATATGGAATCGGTGGGTTCAGGAGGATCATACGGAACGCCGTTCTGGATCCCAACGGCCTCGTATCACTAGTAGTCGAGATGACTGGCATCTTATCCACATGGCTGTAACGGATCGTGCAGCCACGTCTCGATCCCTGAGTCAACATATGGGGACGTTTGCAAGACAACAACCATCTGCACGAACAGTTCGACGACGTTTGCAGCAGCATGGACTATCAGCTCGGAGACCATGGCTGCGGTTGCTCTTGACGCTGCATCACAGACAGGAGCGGCTGCTATGGTGTACTCAACGACGAACCTGGGTGCATGAATGGCAAAACGTCATTTTTTCGGATGAATTCAGGTTCTGTTTACAGCATCATGATGGTCGCATCCGTGTTTGGCGACATCGCGGTGAACGCACATTGGAAGCGTGTATTCGCCATTGCCGTACTGGCGTATCACCCGACGTGATGGTATGGGGTGCCATTGTTTACACGTCTCGGTCACCTCTTGTTCACATTGACGGCACTTTGAACAGTGGACGTTACATTTAAGATGTGTTACGACCCGTGGCTCTACCTTTCATTCGATCCCCGCAAACCACTACATTTCATCAGGATAATGCACGACCGCATGTTGCAGGTCCTGTACGGGCCTTTCTGGATACAGAAAATGTTCGCTTGTTGCCCTGGCCACCACATTCTCCAGATCTCTCACCAATCGAAAACGTCTGGTCAATGGTGACCGAGCAACTGGCTCGTCACAATACGCCAGTCACTGCTCTTGATGAATTGTGGTATCGTGTTGAAGCTGCATGGGCAGTTGTACCTGTACACGCCATCCAAGCTCTGTTTGACTCAATGCCCAGGCGTATCAAGGCCGTTATTTCGGCCAGAGGTGGTTGTTTTGGGTACTGATTTCTCAGGATCTATGCACTCAAATTGCGTGAAAATGTAATCACATGTCAGTTCTAGTATAATATATTTGTCCAATGAATACCCGTTTATCATCTGCATTTCTTCTTGGTGCAGCAATTTTAATGGCCAGTAGTATAGTAGGCCTCCCATGACTTCTGTCACTTCCATGTACATTTGATAGCAAAAACTTAACATTCCTATATTTAATCTGACACATTATTTAGAATACGTAGCTGATGTTCACACAACTCGACCTTACGTATTTCTACATTTTTCACTAAATCAAAAAAATAATGATTTAAGGGGGTGTTTGTTCCTGTTGATTTCTAACAATCCTTTTTATATTTGGTTTAATATCTGCCACTGCATATCGGAAATCATGTATCAAGTTCATTCACTTCTTCATCTTAGTTTACATTGCTACAGTAGTCGAATGTCTTCTTTCAGACCTGTAATATATGGCGAATGGAGTTGATATAGGTACTAAAGACAGACCGTTCTTATATACAATGCCAGTTCTGTTGCATGAAAATCAGTATGATACATTTTGCAAGGTCCCAGAAATTGTACTTTGACTCTAATATCATTGCCTGAACATCTTCCTTCATCCGCTAAAACTGGTGTTAGAACCCAGGTAAATTATCCAAATCTGAAAAATGTTAATTCCACTAGAATTTATTACTCTGACAAGTGATTTTCTATCACTAGATTGGCAGCCAAAGCAATAAATAGAGGAATGAAACTAACCTTGAATGCTGTAGGTAGACAAACAAAAAAATTCAGAATGACGCTTTTATTGAGTATGATTCGATTTTACACAGAGTACGCGAAGGAACTTGCACCCCTTCTTGTAGCGGTGTACCGTAGGTCTCTGGAAGAGCGTAGCGTTCCAAGGGATTGGAAAAGGCCACAGATCATGCCCGTTTTCAAGAAAGGACGTCGAACAGATGTGCAGAACTATAGACCTATATCTCTAACGTCGATCAGTTGTAGAATTTTGGAACACGTATTATGTTCGAGTATAATGACTTTTCTGGAGACTAGAAATCTATTCTGTGGGAATCAGCATGGGTTTCGAAAAAGACGATCGTGTGAAACCAATCTCGCGCTATTAGTCCACGAGACTCAGAGGGCCATAGACACGGGTTCCCAGGTAGATGCAGTGTTTCTTGACTTCCGCAAGGCGTTCGATACAGTTCCCCACAGTCGTTTAATGAACAAAGTAAGAGAATATGGACTATTAGACCAATTGTGTGACTGGATTGAAGAGTTCCTAGATAACAGAACGCAGCATGTCATTCTCAATGAAGAGAAGTCTTCCGAAGTAAGAGTGATTTCAGGTGTGCCGCAGGGGAGTGTCGTAGGACCGTTGCTATTCACAATATACATAAATGACCTTGTGGATGACATCGGAAGTTCACTGAGGCTTTTTGCGAATGATGCGGTGGTACATCGAGATGTTGTAACAATGGAAAATTGTACTGAAATGCAGGAGGATATGCAGCGAATTGACGCATGGTGCAGGGAATGGCAATTGAATCTCAATGTAGACAAGTGTAATGTGCTGCGAATACATAGAAAGAAAGATCCCTTACCATTTAGCTACAATATAGCAGGCCAGCAACTGCAAGCAGGTAATTACATAAATTATCTTGGAGTACGCATTAGGAGTGATTTAAAATGGAATAATCATATAAAGTTGATCGTCGGTAAAGCGGATGCCAGACTGAGATTCATTGAAAGAATCCTAAGGAAATGGAATCCGAAAACAAAAGAAGTAGGTTACAGTACGCTTGTTCGCCCACTGCTTGAATACTGCTCAGCAGTGTGGGATCCGTAACAGATAGGGTTGATAGAAGAGATAGAGAAGATCCAACGGAGAGCAGCGCGCTTCGTTACAGGATAATTTAGTAATCGCGAAAGCGTTATGAAGGTGATAGATAAACTCCAGTGGAAGACTCCGCAGGAGAGACGCTCAGTAGCTCGGTACGGGCTTTTGTTGAAGTTTCGAGAACATACCTTCACCGAGGAGTCAAGCAGTATATTGCTCCCTCCTACATATATCTCGCGAAGAGACCATGAGGATAAAATCAGAGAGATTAGAGCCCACACAGAGGTATCCCGACAATCCTTCTTTCCACGAACAATACGAGACTGGAATAGAAGGGAGAACCGATTGAGGTACTCAAGATACCCTCCGCCACACACCGTCAGGTGGCTTGCGGAGTATGGATGTAGATGTCGATTTAGATGTAGAATCTGCACGTTCACAAACAGTCCGTATTATCAATTATGACTCATGACAGTAAGACGTAATCCTGTAATGATTCAGAATTTGAGGATGGATCATCTGATGATGGACAGATGCATTTTCCAAATTACCGGGAGAGATGAGAAAGTGTATGAATAGATCAGGGTACAGATTGGAATGGAAAAGGTACGAGAGTAGGACAACAATATGGAAACTGCGCAAGAAATGCACGCTTGAACATAAATGCAGCTGCCAGCCACGCATGCAGGTTTCACTGTTGTATTTGATCACAAACAGCACCTGTACTGTGTTCTCAATACGTTGCAAGTGTCAGTGGTTGTCAGACCAGTGTTCTGTGTAGTTCCGAGTGCATTATGTTGGAGAGGCACTCAAACATGGGCAAGCTGTCGATGCTCTTATGGCGTGTACTTCAGTAAATAAGGTAGACGAAGTGTTTGGTGTTTCAAGAGGTACATATCGAAGATTTATACTGCACAAAATGAAAGCGGGAAAATATCATCATCTAGGTCACAATGTGGACGAAAGTGTGTATTGAATGATCATGGCAGTCATACAAGAAGAGTGTAACGAAAAATAAGAGGATGACAGCTGCAGAAGTCTCTGTAGAATCGAATGACGCAGTTGCGAACAATGTCAGCATCAAAACAGCACGAAAGGAGCTCCACAGGCAGAAAATTGCAGGGCAGATGGAATTCCAAAACCATTCATCAGTGATACAAAAGCCGGTAACAGGAAAACGTGCTGCGGAAGGCCATAAAAGCTGGACTATGGCGTAATACAAAGTCATTTGGTCAGATGAGTCTTTCACGTTTTCGTATCAAGAATGAAACATGGGCGGTTCGGTGATGATTGGTCAGGTATATCGTGGTATTCTATGACCCTTATGGGTGCTCTGCAAGATCTCTTTACTGTCAAGCATTGTGTGACCCTTTAGGCTGATCAGGTTCATGCCATGTTTTTTCCCCTATGTTGATGCTGAGTTCCAAGACAACAGGATCCGTGTTCACACAGCTCACATCGTCCAGGACTCGTTTTGTGAGCACAAGGATGAATTGCGACGTATCCTCTGCCCTCCACAGTCATCAAATCTCAATATTATCGAGCGCTTGTGATCTACTTTAGAGGGAATGCTGCTTGATCACAATCCACCATCTCCTTTACTTTGTACTTGCCACTATTTTTCAGGAAGAAGGGGATAATATTCCCTTGAAAACCATACAGCACTTGCATATATCCATTCCGAGACGACTGGAAGCTGTTTTGAATGCCAAAGGGTTTCCTACATCCTATTAAGCATGGTAATATGGCGTATTTTTGGTGTTTCCATATTTTTCTCCACCCTCTGGAACTGTGATAGAGGTGGGAAAAAAAGTGGATGTGAGCTCTACAGTAGCTTCGAAGATAGATGGTAAATGGCCAAAGGAAGTTCTTCTCTGGGTTTCAAGAAGTAAGAAAGGACAATGGAGACAACCAATTGACGGCTGGTAGCTGACGTTAAAAGATATTCAATAGGAACAACTGATTGGTATTGCTGAAGATCGCAGTGCATGAAAATTTCTGTCCTACAGTGGGTATCAAATGGCTGCTAATGATATGTTATGTATCAGAGCCTATTTAAATTTTGATAATAGAGATTATTTTTAGCAAATTAATTTAGAGTTGTCACTAAATCGTCATCGAACCTATTTTTATTTTACCCCTTTTCATTTTACCTCTTAGGGAGTAATTACCCCCAGGTTGGGAACCACTGGTACAAGATGACACGGCGGTCCGTCTCTAATAAATGCCCAGTAGACGGATCTATCGCTTTAACTATTGACGAAGTTTAGAGCACCGGCATCTGACTGCATAGCGATTCCACTGCCATCGACATACATCTCGTCTAAGGACCACGAAGACAAGAGAAATTAGGGCTCATACGGACGCATATAGATAGTCGCTTTTCCCTCGCTCCATCTGTGAGTGGAACATGAAGTCGATTAGCAGTGGAACGTGGTACCCACCAGTGTGCACCGTATGGTTGCTTAGATAGTACATATGTAGACGTAGATGAAGAAGCCTGCACTGGACTACAATGCCATGAGAAAAAGAGGAAGAAGGCAAACGAGAAGAAGAAGAGTGTTTCACTGATTGAATGTTTCGACGAAGTACATCTTCATTATTGTCATTGGCCCCTGAGGACATCAGGAACCCCTGGTAAGAACAAGAGGCATGTTGCCGCAATGTTTTGCCAATCAGACACTAACAACAAACTGAACCCCATGTAGACTATAGTTGACAACAAAGCCCACGAAAGGAGGAGAAGTTACATTGATTTCTACACCACTTTAATCCACTCTCCGTTCTTCACGGTCATAGAATCTTACAGTTGGTTATCAAGATATTCCTCTTTGATTGGCTTGTAAGAAATTTCTTTCGTACAGAGAAGTCTACACTATTCCTCGCAACAAGCAGACCGTTGTCTTCCTTTTGAAATGCACAGCCATCAGACAACTGAAGGTAGAATAGTCCTTCGATCTATCCTTTAGATGCTTCTTTTTTTTCATTATAATTCTGATCTTGGGGAATTTCTAAATTTTCTCAATTTTCTATCATCGGTTACAGTGGCTCTAATTAGCCTACATATGAGTCATTAAAGAGTGATGTCTGATGCAGAGGTACATTAACTATGTGTTTCAGATCTGCAGTTTGGAAAATGTAGCGGCAAGTACAAAGTTGGCATGTGTGTTCGGTTTGCATAAGCTGCAGGCGACAGATGGGTTTTTTCTGAACTGGACGCAGAATAAACTTGAACAAGACAAATCTAAGGCCTTGAGGGACTGTCGATGAGGGGTTGTACCAAATCTTTCTCCTCTTTCATTTCTTCGGGTCTAGCTCTCATTGTATAAAAATATCATTAGAGAGAGAATATCACAACATAATTAATAATGACGCCGAAAACATTCACGTGCGACTTACATTCGGGAATAACATAAGACCATTTAACAAAAATGGAACTGGTCTGTTTACGGTCCATGTTTGGTGGACGGTAAAGTTAAACAGAAACAATTTCCTTTCCTTTACTGCAGTTATGTGAACTGCTCAGAGACGCTCAAAACAGTTTACTGTAGCTCTTATGTCCGTTCTGTAAAGAACGGACTTCAGAAGAAATGAAATGAGATTGGTGCTTCTTTATACCTACCGAAGTAATTACTCTCGATGAAAAGTTCTCAAGGGTGCATGTATTGTGCGAGTTTGCATCCAGCAGTGATATCCTTGCACGCGAATTGGCCTGAAGTATCGGTAACATCTTTGCTTCATATCCATTGTTAGTTCCACATGGCTCAGATACCACTACATCAATGTATGTTCTGTCACCTTGAAATGGTTTAAGGCAATGCCTTTCGCAAATGAACTGTTATCTTTTTGTACGCTAAGCATGCGAACTGGCTTGTCTACTTCTAAAACCACTTCAACATTTCATTTAATATTCTCAGCATTACTACGTCTTAGTTTGTTAATTTTATTGACTGAACTGTGTTCAAATGATCTTCTATCAGAGATGGATACTACAAAAATCAGGCAATTCACCAAATGAATTATATACCTGTAATTAGAAACGTGTTTTTACGCCTAAACATTAAAGCGTTGAATGAGACTTGCTATCGTCCCTCGTTCTGGTTAAGGCAAGGGTGAAACTTTTCACATGCTTCATCTGGCATTCCCTCCTTTTAAAACCAGCCACAGCTTGCTAATTATGATAAAAACACATCGAAGACCACATTACAGTTTACGACAACAGCAGTTTTTGGTGTCTATACAATGTTGTTGAAAAGTCGCACTCGACATTTATCAAGAAATCTGCCTGAATGTCGTCAGAATGCTCCAAGTATTTATTCTAGCCACATCATTTGTCCTCAGTAAAAAGTGATCAGTGTTGAAGTATATGTCAGCACTACAAAACACATAGCTTGAAAACCCGCTAGGGCAATCATGGAGAAAAACAAACGAAAGAACAGGAAAGCCATTAGCCATTAGACACCTGTAGATCAGAATACGTCTGCAGTGACTGAATGTGGTGCACAGTGTAGATTCGCTGTATACCATTAATCAGATGATAAATGTATGACTCGTTTGTTGTACCATGCATGAAAACTGGTTTTGCAAAATATAAGTAACAACGAAAGACTCCGGGTCCACGTGGTGGAGCTTTCTTTTATATTGATAAGAGTTTCAGAGTAGGAGATCCCGTCTGCGGAAAAAAGTGGAATAAAAGATTATCCTCACACTTATTGGTTGGGACAAAGCTACGAAATAGAAATTCTCATCTGAAGTTATATTATGGCTGCTTGTTTGCGCAACAATATGATAACAAGACTCTCCGTTGTGCTTTCTTAGTATGGGGGGTGGGAATACCATCGAAATTTTAAATACTTAAGTCATGGACGCAGTTCCATGATTTTGATCTCTTCGACTTTCCATTCAATAAACTAACAATCAATCAGCACAATGCCAGTTTTGTAGCAAACTGGTGATTGCTCCACTGATGGGAGTAAAGTTGTTAAAAAAAAGTGTCGTTTTGCAACCGCGAAGTGATTCGGGCTGCTTCCAAGAAAGAGATGCATGAAGCAGTTGTTTGGCAGGCCTCTTCCCGCTGTGTTGCAACCGAGAACGTTGCCGTGGACCAATGCCAAGTGCGTATTGCTAGTACTGCAATAAAGACGTGCAAGGTCTTTGCTTTTCGCTAAGTCATTTCAGTCTGGCAGCCGAAACATATGAATGCTCTCAAAGCAGGAGGGCGAAGCGAATAGGATCTCAACAAAAGAGTAATGATACGACACAAGTGTTGCACGATCCCCTATTCGTCAAATTGTAGGGAAGCAGATGGTACATATATTTTCTTGCAGTAATGGAGTTTCTTCCAGTGGTTTTCGAATGAGAATGATTCAGCTTCTCATGCCGAGAAAATATTTTGAAACGTTGTTTTGCGAAGTGTTCTCTTACAGAATTCTCATATTATCAGCTGCTGGTGGCACATATTTTTAGAACAGACATGGATGTATGTTGATCTCAGTTACCAATGAAGAGTCATTAGTACGTCGATTTTATTCTAGTTCCAATAAATTCCCAGCGACATGCTCATCATCAGCTGTAATTTTTAATACATTTTTAGTGATGTGTCTTTAATTTTTTTCTTCCTTTAACATTCACATCATCTGCTTCATTTGCCAAGTTGCTGAAGACAGGCAATAGCTATTACCTCAGATAGTTGCCCAGGAACATAAAAGGAATAAATATGTATATTCCCAACATTTAAATTTGATGAAAAAACAGTCGAAATCAGACCTTCATATTTCCCTTCATCATTCAAGAAGACCTTATAGTTGGGTCCAGATCTTCAGTCAGCCAGTATTTGTCTCCTTTCGAAACTCCACGGAAGTATGTAAAAGTGTAAGAGGTGTACAGGCCAAATGAAACTTGGAATCAGGCTATAAGCAGTCCTCGGATGGATCAGAATTTTTGAATATTGCTCGAGGAATGTAGCTTTCACTGGCTACGTAAAAATTTATGTCTTTCTAGAGCTTTCTGGAGTCCTAGATCGACTCTCTGTATACGGTAAATCATTTTATGCTAGAATTCACTGAATATTATCCTTTAGAGAAATAAACATTGTATGGCTCCTAGCCTGGTGATACACTTTCCGCACACGCGCTTTCAGCTACCCAACTAAAATTTGGTCTCGCAAGGCCCCCTCCTTCGTCGTCGTTATTTTGAAAAGTTTCCAGCCCCAGGATGGGTCTGTTTGGAACATAAGCCTCGCCACTCTCATACAGTCCTCGTCTCTTCAACACACTCCTCCACACCTTTCAGCCATCTATGCTGCGGTCTTACTCTTGGCTGGTTCCTTCGCATCTCCATTTCATGCACCTTCTTTGGCATCCTCTTTAAGCACCCGTAGCCTCTTAGTCCCCGTCCGCTAAAAAGGGAACCACCTCGTAGCGGGGCACCGAAAATCGAACCTGTCGTCTCTACGTCAGTAGCCAAGGACATGAATCTCTGTAAAGTGGGGAATTAATTTCCATCAGCCATGTTAGTCACAATACTTTAAAATTAATTGAGGACGCTATTCACGTATTTTTCGTGATGAATCGTCATGAAATGATTTATTCAGATGTACATTCACTTCCATATAGTAAATACAGTCTATATTATTCAACGCACTGGTAGCACAGAGCAGTAATTTCGAAGATGGTGAACGAATTCTTACGGAGGATTTGGAGGTGGTGAACGAATTCTTACGGAGGATCTGGAGAAGATGTCAACTTTCTTTAAGACCTGGAGATTGATCCCAAGCACGTCAAAAACTGAAGTCTCTTGTCTCCATCTAGCGAATCGTGCTGCGAACTACAAACCAAGAGTTCTGGTCAATCGACAAACGTTGAGGTACAATCCTTTCCCAAAATATCTCGGAATCACTCTAGATATAACCCTGAGCTACAAAGAGCACATCACCGAGCTTTCTCATAAAGTTGCTGCAAGGAACAACATACTACATAAGCTCAGTGGTACAACCTGAGGAACCTCTACTGACTGTCGGCGTTTAACTGGCATCAGTCTTGTGTACTCTGCTGCTGAGTACTGTGCACCTGTCTGGTTGGAAACTGTACATGTGAAGAAGGTAGACACAAAACTTAACGACACAATGCACTGCATTACTGGTTCCATCAAATCAACGCCATGCCACTGGTTACCTGTCCTGAGTCACATCCCTCCACCTCACTTAAGGCGGAAAGAAGCTCTACTGAGGGAGGCCAAGAAAATCTCTGCGTCACCCTCTCTACCACTGCACCAGGAATTCTGTCATCCGCCACAGCAACGATTGCGATCAAGGAGACCAGCAAGTGTTACTGCAGGACAACTCATCGCGGGTGGTTTTGGTCTAAATGAAAGCTGGAAGCATGAATGGACAATAAAAACATTGGGAATAAGAGCCCATCACCTTGATCCCACAAAGAAGCCAAAAGGCTTTGACCTACCGAGGAACCTCTGGTGCCGCCTCAACAGGTTAAGGACTGGACATGGTTGTTGTAGCTACTTCAGGTACAAATGGGGCTAGATCAGTTCACCAATGTGTGAATGTAATCGAGAAGAGCAGACAACTGAACATTTAGTCCAACGTTGTCCACTTCATTCATACCCTGGAATTCCCGACGACGTGTTCACTCTCACACCCAGCTTAATTAATTGGTTGAAAAACACGGACTTCAAGGTTTAATATTGTCTTATATGTATATTGTATAAAATCACTTGCCTTGTATCAACTGTATATTGTATAAAATCACCATACGATTTAATAAGTAAACGCTGATACGGCTTCAAAAAATGGTTCAAATGCCTCTGAACACTATGGGACTTAACAAATGGTTCAAATGGCTCTGAGTACTATGGGACTTAACATCTTAGGTCATCAGTCCCCTAGAACTTAGAACTACTTGAACCTAACTAACCTAAGGACATCACACACATCCATGCCGAGGCAGGATTCGAACCTGCGACCGTAGCAGTCCCGCGGTTCCGGACTGCAGCGCCTAGAACCGCACGACCACCGCGACCGGCGGGACTTAACATCTGAGGTCATCAGTCCCCCAGACTTAGAACTACTTAAACCTAACTAACCTAAGGACATCACACACATCCTTGCCCGAGGCAGGATTCGAACCGGCGACCGTAGCGGTCGCGCGGTTCCAGCTTGAAGCGCCTAGAAGTGCTTGGCCACAACGGCCGGCGATACGGCTTCACTGCGATGCGTTTTTAAAGCAATGATCACTTCATCACGATTTCTTATTATATACCTCACCGCGAATGTACCAAAAAAATTGTCATCATTATTATAATTGCTTTCTGAAGAAATATGATTGGATGCAGCGGTAGCAGTGTTTGTTGCAAGATTAGGGATAAAAGAAAGGAAACTGATGTGACTGGAGTACGCCGTACGTGTAGACCTGTAGTCAGCCGCCTTAGCCGGTTGCGCTAACGCCGCGCCCTCGTACGGTTTTGAACCTCGATTTTTCGAAAACTTTTAAGAAGAATCGTGGTAGAGAAGCATTTACTCCCTCTGAGTGTGTGCTATATCCATGAGAAAGGTAAACGCATTCGGTAACCGGGTGGGAGTATCTCTGTTCAATTTGTAGGTGGGAGGACATTTTGTACGTGTCGTAAAGGTTGAGGTCCCAACACAGCGGCGGTCAGCGGGAGCTGTCGGTGCAGGAGAAGTGGTGCCGTCAGCGGGCTTCCCCGGAGCTGCGGCTGACGTAACGGGACCTTGGGCTGTTCTCTGGGTCACACAGGCCGGCTGTGGCCGGCACTTGTGCATCGATCCGCCGCGGCCGGCAGGCGTCAGCCGGAAACCTGTTGCCGGTCGCGAGGTGACTACTCGCGCAAGTTGGTCGTTCAGCAGCCGCTGATTTTCGCTAATGCCAACAGCAAGTAATTTGGGGGAACACCGAGCACGAGTTGCTCAGCGGTGACGCATTCCTAACCTAAACTGGGTCGCGTACTCAAATGTAAACCTTCCAACGCAGCGAGTACGTATAAAGCGCGGACCTGAGGTTCAGTTCTAGGGGGACCGCAGTTGTCATCTGTCCCTCCCACTCCCCCTCAACCTCCAACCGACCCCCCTCCCACCCTCCGCAGCCCCAAATCCCTAAATAAAACTTGCCGTCACCAGCACTACTTTTAACGTGCCATAAATCTACATCTACATCTACATGGATACTCTGCAAATCACGTTTAAGTGCCTGGCAGAGGGTTCATCGAACCACCTTCACAATTCTCTATTATTCCAATCTCGTATAGGGCGCGGAAAGAATGAACACCTATATCTCTTCGTACGAGCACTGATTTCCCTCATTTTATCTTGGTGATAGTTCCTCCCTATGTAAGTCGGTGTCAACAAAATGTTTTCGCATTCGGAGGAGAAAGTTGGAGACTGGAATTTCGTGAGAAGATTCCGTCGCAATGAAAAACGCCTTTCTGTTAATGACGTCCATCCCAAATTCTGTATCATTTCTGTGACACTCTCTCCCATATTTCGCGATAATACAAAACGTGCCGCCTTTCTTTGAACTTTTCCGATGTACTCAGTCAGTCCTATCTGGTAAGGATCCCACACCGCGCAACAGTATTCTAAAAGCGGACGGACAAACGTAGTGTAGGCAGTCTCCTTAGTAGGGCTTAGTATTTTACTGTATGTGCGTCTGAATGTTAACGAATGAGTATTTTGATGTATATTTCGGGGTTCGCTGGGTAATAGTAATTGCATGCAGCGTCGTCTGCTCGTAGCAGAAGACAAGTTGCTTTTCTTCTGCTTTGAATACGGAGCGACGAACCTAGAGTCCCTCTTACCTGAACAGAGAGGTCTACCCATCACGCATGGGTGCTGCTTATTGGTAGGTTGGTGGCGGAAACGCCCCCTCTTTTCAGTTCAGTCTGTAATCTGGGGTAGCTGGGAGCTTTGTTCGGCACGCCACTCTTCGTCTGGTCGCCGGTGAGTATGGTCATAGGATGAAGTAAGCCTTCTGCTGAGTTAGAATATGGTGTTAAGCATGTTTTGCAGTCACTACAGAAATCGTTGAAGACATTTAAGATCCTTCAGATTAGCTGAAGCGAAGTATTTATTTTTCAGTTCGCTTTTAGATTCTGGAGTGGAATATTTTTGTTTCGAAGTTTTATCATTGAGCGAAACTCCCCGTGTTTCTTTAGAACAATGGGGTGGAATAATCAATAGCGGATGAGATATCTGTGTGCTTTTCTTTTTATGATTTTCCGTATTTTTCTGTATGATATCTCTTCTGGCCAATATTTGAACTTGATGTACGTTAGGCGACGAGCCATGGGTGCTGCTTCTACTTTGTAGTTATGTTTATTGATTGTGTTTAAATTTCAATTGTGCCGGTAGGTCATTTGAATTTTGAGATTTGAGTGTTCCATGCGAATGTGTGAGAGCTGCCTTTTTCAGTGGAGATCCACGTGTACTGTGAAACTGTCCTCAGTACTCATTTTTGCAAGGTTAGTTCTCTCACATGTTGCCCAAGATCATTTAATCTTGTCGTGGTTTTAGTTAACAATCCGGTATTCTTTGTGCGTCTGCTTTCTTGGAAACGTTTCAATTCGTTTAAACGTGTATGGTAACTTGCCACATAGAGAGGTCAGCTATCAGTTGTCGGGTGCGATTCATTATGCTTTCATGTTACTTTTGTAAACAGTTCTAATAGGGTTAGACCTCTTTGCAGGTTCATGCATGCATTTAGAGGTGGTAAATTGTGTCTTTATCTGTTCTGGCTTGTGAGTGTATGAGTGAATGTTTCCCTGCACTTTATCCTCTTGCTTCCTCGCCCGAGTTACAACATGAAGTGCCTTATCTTACTGTATTATATTAATGCTTTGGTGTTCAGGTGGCAGGTTAGAAGTTAGCTCAATATCCCCCCCCCCCCCCCCTCCATTTTAATGTGTTCTTACCATGAATAAATATGATTGGTGGAAGTTAACCTCGTGTATACTGTTCACTAATTTACAGTTGTTTAAGTGCCTTTCTCATTTTCAAACACTATGATTTTATGCTTCTTTTATATGTCCCATGAGAAGTACTGTAACCAGATAAATTCATAAGACCAGTATGTTCAGCTAAAGAGGAATTAGTAATACATCAAGCCACTGACACGTCAATTACATTCATCAAATGTCCAAATTAATTTAAGTGAAATTGATGTTTCCTATTGAATTAATTATTCTATTGATGGTCCAGTTACGGCATTCTTAATACTTAGGGAGAACTAGGGCTGGTGGCGACCCTGTTTTACTATCAAAGTTTTGTCTCTAATAGTGGCTTAACAAGGCAAAAGTATGGATGTGTATGAAGCTCGCATTTGGTAACAAAAAGGCAGCAAACTTACACAGGGCGACACCATTAGGAAGTGCATCTTACAATGCGAAGTGCTAAAGAGGGTATAGCTGCTGGCTTAGAGAGTTGAATAAATAAAACATTTTGGTCCAAAACCACATGAGTGGCTCCTTTATTTGTTCAACAATTGTTTCAGTAACTGTTGGATCCCAGAGTTATGGTGGAATCCTCTTGTGTCACCATACTGAAACCAGGCAAAGAAGCTGACGATACAAGGAGCTACAGACCAACTTTACATCTCTACAAGATCTTTAAACAAATAATTCATAACAGACTCTTAGAAGCAGTTGAACCTCTTCCAGTTCCACAGTAAGCTAGATTTAGACTGAGTAAGGTCTGTACAACACAGGTATTAAATCTAACCCATAATAATAACAGGTTGTGAGACAAGAAAGGTCACTAGGTTAGCATTTATTGATCTAACAGCAGCTTGCGACACAATCAACTATCAAGTGCTCCTGCGCAAAATGTTTGGAATAACTGAAGATTACCATGTCACAAGAAAACTTTCATATCTCATTCGGAGCAGGTTTTATGCTTTACGTGAATTTCAAGGTAACTGCTGCCAGTGCAGGGTTCAAAAGAACGGGTTATCATAGGCAGTGATTTGTCACCTCTGTTATTTGATATAGATACCAATAATCCACCCCTGCCTAATAACACATGGAGTTTCACCTATGCTGATGATCTCGCCCTCTGTTGCTAGATTGAGACCTTTGAACAGACCTAACTAAACCTTGACGATGCATTACAGGAATAAGACAAATACTACGATAAGGACAAATCAAAATCAAACGCCAAAAAAAACGCAAGTGTGCGCATTCCATCTGATGAACGGACAGGCCCTCAGGAAACTTCGAATGACTTCGAGAGGAGTGCAGCTGGAACGCTTTTCCCCGCCCAAATGTCCTGGGGTCACTCCTGGCCGAACACTGACTTCCAAGCACCACTGTCTGAATGTAAATCAAAAAGTATCTGCAACAAACAACTTATTGCGCAAAATTCCGGGAACTTCCTGGGGCGCAGCCTCAAAAAAGTTAAAATTACAGCTTTATTTTCCTTTTACGTTGAAGGTGAATATGCTAATTCTGCCCATGCTCCATGAGTGGATACTGCTCTTAATGAGTCGTGTAGACTCATTGCGGGATGTCTCAAACCTTCAACGTGGGAATACACTCTGCTATTTAGCTGGAATTGCCTCACCAGACAACAGACAAGCTACATGCAGAGAAATGAATAAGATAACTACCTCCGAGAAACACCCATTATGTGATCAGCATTCTTATCCTTCACCACTGATATACAAGAAAAGTTTCATGAAGACAACAGATAAGACCAGAGACACACGTGTCCCTGATTTTCCATGTGGAAGATCAGGTCTGAACACCACTAGATAACAACATCGGAAAATCTAGCTGCTGGTTTCACTGAAGAATGTCCCATTCGAAAAACTCTGAACAGGCTCAGAACTGGGGTCGCAAGGTCAAAAGACAATTTACAGAAATGGAGATACCGCACGTCATCAACACTTTGTGATAGTGCAGCACAGCAAACTACATGGAGTGCACGGTCCGTAGATGACGTGACGTGAACAAGTTGAGAAGCCGTTCTGACTTATGATTGCCAAAAACTGGGCTAAAGTTGCTTCAGTTATCATCTTTGTGATATTTCTTTTGTTTATCATTCTTTTAATGTACATCAATGTAGATTATGATCCGTAAGGTATAACGTTTTTCTCATATTTTTAAAAATACCAATTAGTTTATAAACAGGATTATGTATTTATACGAATTATCTAGTATTCTGAAGTCTAATACTTTGACACGAATAAATAAATAAAACCAATTGTTAGCCTGGTTCAGTATTTTATCCATTTCAGCAACTGTAGGTGTATATATCGAAATAATCAGCAACCAGTTGCGTAGGAGAAATTTAATTCCTTAACCGGTTTCAGGCATTTATTGTAAGTTATACCTATCGCATTAATTGCGAGTGTTAACAATAAAATGCATACAGCAAAATGCCGCGTTCATGTGGTTCATAGAGCCTGTATACCACCAGCTCGCACGTACCTTGTTGACAACTTGGGTTCCTGGATTGGTCGGATCTGCGCCACACTCGAACGCCGCCATCAGCAAATATCAAATGAAATGAGGATTCATCTAACCAGGCCACGATTATGCCTCGTCTAGGCTCCAACCGACATGGTCACGAACCCACGAGAGGCACTGCAGGCGGCGTCGTGCTGTTAGTAAAGGCACTCGCGTCGGCCGTTTGCTGCCATAGCCCATTAACGCCAAATTTTGCTATACTGTTCTAACGAATACGTTCGCCGTTCTTCCCACATTGATTTCTGCGGTTATTTCACGCAGTGTTGCTTATCTGTTAACACCGACAACTCTACGCAAACTCCGCTGCTCTCGGTCGTTAAGTGAATGTCGAGGGCCACTGCGTTGCCCGTTGCCCTTGGTGAGAGGTAATGCTTGAAATTTGGTATTCTCGGCACACTCTTGAGAATGCGGATCGCAGAATATTGAATTCCCCAGCAATTTCAGAAATGGAATGTCCCATGCCTCTAGCTCCAACAACCATTCCGCCTTCAGTCTGTTACTTCCTGATGTGCGCTCATAAGTACGTCGAAAATATTTTCACGTGAATCACTTGAATACAGATGACAGCTCCGCCAATGCACTGCCCTTTTATACCTTCCGTACGCGGTACTACAGCCATCTGTGTAAGTGCATATTGCTATCCCATCGCTTGCCACCTCAGTGTAACATATAAAGGGTAGTAAAATGAAAATCGAGATAGATGGCAAAAAGGCAAACAGACTGGTCATTATTAAATAAGTAAACGCCAAAACTGTTGGCAAATTTATCCCACTGTGAGAGAAGACGGTCAAAAAGATGTTGGAAAATGTTTTAAGACTGGCTGCAGAAGAATAATTGCACTCTGGCGTGCACCTCTTCGTCTTAAGGAAACCGACGGTCACGCATGTCTTTTATCAGGGCTCCAAATATAAGAAAATCGCATGGGGAGGGATGGGGACTGTCTGGAGGATGTGTAGGGGTGTCCCAGCGAAACTTGGCAGCATGTGGGTCCACTCGTACAGTCCCAATCCCTCCCCATGCGACTTTTACTATCCTGAAGTAAAACTTTCTTGGTCGTCGATTTGCTTCGTACGAAGAGATGCATGCCTGGGTACAGCCATGGTTCTGTAGGCAACCGCAAGCACTTTTCCAAGAAGGTAATGGCGTCTTGTTTCACAGTGGGATAAATTCATTAACACATACGGCGATCACTTTGGATATAATAAACCGTTTACTTACTTTTATCATGTGCCTCGTTTTCATTTGACTGCTCCTACACCAACAAACTCTTACAACTTTTACAGCGACATAATTTACTCAGTATTAAAAAAATTTAAGGGTGCTCTCACCATTATCAGTGTTTCATTAGTACCACGACTGTGGCTACAGCTATGGGAGCCTGAAAACGAGACGAATGCTGTTTCTTTCATTGGTTTCAGCCTACTTCCGACAAGTCAGTCTTCATGTGAATTTACTTTCTTAGTGGAGGGTCTTTTCCTTTCTGTCTTCCCTTACTCAATTTCCTATGGACAGCAGGTCTATCTGTGGATTCACAAACCGAATCGGATCTGTTGTTTACAGCGTGGATGACAAGCCTCTGAAAGTGTACCTTTACCTGACTGGAACGTTACAAGCCCAAAAGTCCGCCTACGTGGTCAGGACCTTAGCATGAGAAATATCCTATCTTAAACGCAGCTCGTAATGTCTACAATTTCTTGCCATTTTCGAGACTGTTAATTTTTTCCTACTTGATTCCCTGAGCGTTAGCTGTCAAATTTCAAAATTTGTTTCTTTGGCGTGTAGTAATTCCATTGTTGGTTTGTAATTCATATAAATCTACAGTTTTATTCTGATATTGATGGAATTTTGCATACTTTACCTTCAAAACAAGAGGAAGATCACTGTCAGTATAAGATTCCGTAATTTGATGATGATGTTTGGTTTGTGGGGCGCTCACCTGCGCTGTCAACAGCACCCGTACAAAGCCCGAATTTTTACACAGTCCAATTTTTTTACACAGTCCAATGTAGCGACTGTCAGGAAGGATGATGATGATTAAATGATGAGGAAAATACAAACACCCAATCCCTGGGCAGAGAAAATCTCCAACCCCGATAGGAATCGAACCCGGACCCCATGATCCAGAGGCAGCAACGCTAGCCATTAGACCACGAGCATTTCGTAATTTGATCTGAAACACGCATGTTGTGATACACGAAGGGGAAAGCCCGTTACCAAAAATCTCTAAAAGTTCTTGGATGATTTACTTAAAATTAATATATATATATTACCGTTGCTAACAAACATATCAACAAGTACTTCGTCTATTTACTTCAAAGTTTTTGGCCGATTTGCTTCAGATTTTTACTTAAAGATGAAACAATGAAGAAAATTAATTAAAAATTAAATGCTTGACAAACGAAACATAACGTGGTGACATTAACTCCTACCGCGAGAATAAATTACAGCGGCAATACCCTTCTTAGAGATGGAACTATCAGAAGCCACTGGATCGCGGGACGAGCGAAAGCTCGAGAATTTGACAAAGACGTGATTGTAAACTTTTATTTATTGATTAGTAATAGTTGTTACATATGCAACCGAACGTAATAGAGGCCACAATCATTATCGATTACGCCGCAGGTGGAGACGTATTCATTCCTCGCATTCCGTTGATACCCACTGCTTTAAATATGCCTTCCGATTTAAAGCGACTGCAGCTTCCCATGCGGCTTACACTCGCCACATCAACAAGGCATAACACGGATAATCACTTTGTTGGGCTGATATTAAACGTCCCCGGCAGTACCGGGCATCGCAGCTATTTATTGTCCATGTAAAAGTATAAATGCTTCCACTGAAACATTTTTGTGCGGGGACCATGACCCCCATGATCTTCCCCCTGCTCCCCCCCCCCCCCATACCTCCCAGCCCACGACACACACTCTTCGATCAACATCTCAATGTATCGCAAAACTACGAGACGGAAACCTACAATGATAACAAGGTGATATTAGTGAATTCTGCCGGCCGCAGTGGCCGTGCGGTTCTAGGTGCTCCAGTCTGGAGCCGCGCTGCTGCTACGGTCGCAGGTTCGAGTCCTGCCTCGGGCATGGATGTGTGTGATGTCCTTAGGTTAGTTAGGTTTAAGTAGTTCTAAGTTCTAGGGGACTGATGACCACAGCAGTTGAGTCCCATAGTGCTCAGAGCCATTTGAACCATTTAGTGAATTCTGCACTGTGTTTGTACACTGGTCATAAATCTCTTGAAAAAGAGAGGGTAAAATCTCACTTACTAAGGAAACGAGAAGAAGAGGAGAACAGACTGGAGAGAAAAAATAGATTTGCTTGAAGAACTTTTGGCAGTCCGCCTTAACAATTGATAGCCAATTAACAATTACAGCCTATACAAACGAACAGTGGATTTATCAGGGGCAATCAAATGAGAACCGAACACCCGGCACAACGGGATCATGGAATGGTTCCATTCAAAAGTAATCACCACAGGCGTTAAGACATTTATTCCACTGAGAGACTAGACGTCCAATTCTTGGTTCGTAGAACGCTGTCGGCCGCACCCACCCTTACACTTCCTCGTCCGGCTGCAATCGATGTCCCCAACTGTCTTTCTGGAGGTCGCCAAAGATGTGAAAATTACACGGTGAAAGATCCTGGATGTACAAAGGATGGTGTAGTGTTTCCCAATCACATCGCTGAAGCGTTGCCTTTGACGGATTCGCAGTGTGGGTGCGGACGTTACCGCGCAACAACATGATTCCGTCACGTGGCACACGGCAAGACGAACGTTGAAAAATCCCACCTCTCCCCAACCAAAGAAATTCAAAGCTGTTAGCACAAATTCCGGTAAGATCGTGATTGCCTTCTTCTTCAACTGCAGAGACCCTCTGCTCGTCGAGTTCCTCGAGCGTGAATCCACATTCAATGCCCATCGCTGTGAAGACATTTTGAAGAAAATGTGTTGCGCCTAACGCCCGCCCCCACACTCCCAAGAGAGCGAAAGGAACGGTTCAGCGGTTTGGTTGGGAAACACTGTAACATCCTCCGTACAGCCAGGACCTTTCACTGTGTGATTTACACATCTTTGGCGGCCCGAAGACGTACGTGGACGCTACTTTCAATCTGACGAGCAAGTGCAGGGGTGGGGTGCGATTGTGGATCCGCCAACGGCTAACTGGGTTCTGCAAAACAGGAATTGATCGCGTCGTCTTCCAGTGGGATAAATGTCTTATCGCGTGTGGTTAATACTTTCGAACGGAACCAGTCCATGGTCACGTTGTGGCGGGTGTTCGGACTTCATTTGACTGCCCCTTACAGTTTGAAACACGTTGAAATTAATTTCTAGGACTCCAGTCAGCTTGCAGGTTGGACAGCTACTCGTTCACTACTTGAACTTTCAACCACGTTCTCTGATATACCTCTTCGTTGCAATTATCTATCGCTTGTCAGACCCTTCACACCATACATCTTAAATATTTTTCCTTCTAAATACGTTACAGTCAACAAAAGCAATAATTAGAATCTCTTCTGAAGCGACAGCCAATGACGACATCACTACAATCATGATAAGGAATGTTGTAGAGACTTTAAACCAGCTTCGAACAATATGCTTACATTTTCCTTCGCGAAAGGATATTTCCCAGTCAAGGAAACGAAGCTCCTACGCAGAAGAAGAAAGATCCACTGTCACCTTGTGATTCCCAGCCAATTAGTATTTCACCAAATGGTTCAAATGGCTCTGAGCACTATGGGACTCAACTGCTGAGGTCATTAGTCCACTAGAACTTAGAACTAGTTAAACCTAACTAACCGAAGGACATCACAAACATCCATGCCCGAGGCAGGATTCGAACCTGCGACGTAGCGGTCTTGCGGTTCCAGACTGCAGCGCCTAGAACCGCACGGCCACTTCGGCTGGCAGGAGTGCCATAGCATCAGTTCTCGGCTAGCTATTATTCTCCTTGTGTTTCACTAACATCCCGTCATAGCTATCCTCCGTTATCACCTTTTCTACACTTGTCCTTAAAATATCAGTACTATTATACTCAAAATAAATTACGACCTCTCTTCAGTGATCAGACGCGCAGGAAGCCTGGGAGTTAAACTAGTGAATGGAAGTCCCAAGTAATTTCAGTTTCTCGTGCAAAGTCAGTTTGCGTGAATTCCGCCAGCAGTGCTCCTACGTTACTGAAGTACCCCAATAATGTAACAGAAAACGGTGTACGACCCGTATGTAACTTTGGATGAATGTCTCATCTAATGAGAAAATACTGTCACCACAAGTAGGAAGACTTCCAATTATCTCTACGTCCTCTAGAAATTTCGGAACATACATCCACAGATTTCTGGGCGGGGATTACTCAGGAAGATGTTATTACTCAGGAAGATGTAGCCACCAGCAAAAACAAAATTGGCATTCTGCAGATCGGAGCGTGGAATGTTAGACCCCTTAACCGGATACTTAGGCGAGAAACTCAGAGAAGGGAAATGGATAAGTTGAAATTAGATATAGTGGAGATTATTGATGATCGGTGGCAGTATGAACAGGATTTCTTTGCCCGCATCTCGTGGTCGTGCGGTAGCGTTCTCGCTTCCCACGCCCGGGTTCCCGGGTTCGATTCCCGGCGGGGTCAGGGATTTTCTCTGCCTCGTGATGGCTGGGTGTTGTGTGATGTCCTTAGGTTAGTTAGGTTTAAGTAGTTCTAAGTTCTAGGGGACTGATGACCATAGATGTTAAGTCCCATAGTGCTCAGAGCCATTTGAACCATTTGAACCAGGATTTCTTGCTAGGCAAGTACAGGGTTATAAATACAAAATCAAATAGAGTTAATGAAAGGAGTAGGCCTAATAACGAATAAGAAAATAGGAATGTGGTAAGGTACTGAGAGGAGCACAGTGAACGCATTGTCGTAGCCAAGATAGACACAAAGCCAACACCCACCACAGTAGTACAATTTTATATACCAACTAGCTCTGCAGTTAGTGAAGAGGTTGAAAGAATGTGTGATGGGATAAAATAAATTATTCAGATAGTCAAGAGAGAGAAAAACTTAATTGTGATTCGTGACTGGAATTCGGTAGTAGAAGAGGAAGAGAAGAAAAAATAGTAAGAGAATATAGACTGGGGGAAGCAATGCTAGAGGAAACCAGGTGGTAGAAATCTGCAAGGAGCATGATGTAATTATCGCTAACAATTGGTTTAAGAATCACGAAAGAAGGCTGTGTGCATGGAAGAGACATGGAGACAATGGAGGATTTCACACTGCTTATATAACAGTAAGACAGATTTCGTAAACAGTTTTTAAACTGTAAAACGTTTCCAGGGCAGATGTGTACTCTGACAATAATTTATTTGTTATGCGCAGCAGGTTAATACTGAATAATTTGCAAAAATGTAGGAAATTAAGGCGGTAGCACTTGGATAAGTTGAAAGAGCCAGATGCTATCGAGAGTTTTGGAGGGAACATTAGGCAGCGATTGGATGAAACAGTGGAAAGGAATGCAGTAGAAGCCGAATGGGTAGCTCCGAAATAGGAATATTAAAGTCAGAAGAGGATGAAACAGATAAAATGACAATGTCCAGTAGAAATCTTTGGTTGTCACAGGAGAGACTGGATTTATTTGCTGAAGCGTAAAAACATTAAAATGCTGCACATGCAGCTGGCAAAAGCGAATAGAGATGTCTAAAAAATAAGATTGGCAGAAAATGCAAAATGACTAAATAGAAATGGCCAGAGGACAAATTCAAGGCTACAGAAGCATGTATAACTGCGGAAAAGACAGACACCGCCCATAGGAAAATTATAGAGACCTTTTGGAAAGCGGCTGTAAGAATATCAAGACCTCAGTTGGAAAACCAGTCCTCAGCAAGGAAGGAAAAGCAGAGAGCTGAAAGAAATATCGAGGGGCTATGCAAAGGAAATGAACTTGACGACACTATTACAGAAGTGAAGAAGAAGTACTCATAGATGGAGATAAGATGGGAGATACGATAATGGCAGCATAATTTGACAGGACATTGAAAGACCTATGGTAAGTCGAAACAAGGCCCAGGGAGTAGACAACATTCCTTATTGATATCCTTGGGAGAGTCTTGACAAAACTATTCCACCTGGCTTACAAGATAAATGAGACAGGTGAGACCCCCCAGACTTCTGGAAGAATTTAATCATTTCAGTTCGAAAGAAAGCAGTCGATGACATTTATCATAACTATCAAATTAATAAGTCATGATTGCAAAATAATGACACGAATTACTGACAGAAGAATGTAAAACCTGGTAAAAGCCGACCTTGGGGTAGCTCAGTTTTGGTTTCGGAAAAATGCTGGAACGCACGAGGCAGAACTGATCCTAAGACTTAGAAGATAGACTAAGGAAAGACACACCCACGTATGTCGCTTTTACAGAGTCGGAGAATGCTTTGGATAATGTTGATTGGAACACTCTCTTGAAATTTCTGAAGACAGCAGGGTTAAAATACACGGAGCGAAATGTTATTTACAAGTTATACAGAAGCTAGACGGCAGTGATAAGAGTCGAAGGTCATGAAAGGGAAGCAGTGGTTGAGAAGGGAGTGAGACAGGGCTTTAGCTAATCCCCACTCTATTCAGCATTTACATTGAGGGAGCTGTGAAGGAAAGCAAGAAGAAATTTGAGAAGGGGATTAAAGTTCAGAGGGAAGAAATAAAAACTTTACATTTTGCCAATGACTTTGTAATTCTGTCAGGGACAGAAAAGTACTTAGAAGAACATTTGAAATAATTGGGATTATCTTGAAATGAGAATATAGGATGAAGAGTAAGGACATTAACAAAAGCAAAACAAAGATAATGGATTTAGTCGAATTAGTCAGGCGATGCTGAGTGAATTAGATTAGGAAATAAGACGTTAAAAGTAGGGCAGTAAAATAACTTTTGAAGGCTGAAGTAGAAACGATATAAAATGTATAATGGCAAATGGCAAGAAAAGCAATTCTGAAGAAGCGAAATTTATTAACATCGAATACTATTTAAGTTTTAGGAAGTATTTTCTGAAGGCACTGGTACGGAGCGTAGCATTGTATGCATTTATATTTCATATTGTGTTACAAAACGTGAACGAATACTGCTAGCGTCAGATTCTCATTTCCACGAAGCAAGGAAGCTCCTTCGTCGTTAATTTGCTGTCTTTATTTCACAGGAACTGATCGGTAGATTCTCGCAGTATGAATGCCGGGAAAAGTCTCGAGTAATACTTCATCACATAACCACTGTCACCGAACACTCCGAAGACTACCTACTTACTAAACATTTGGCAGTCACCAATGGCATTAAGCCGCTTGACAATGTGACAGTCAGTTTCTTGGAAGATCGACTACTAGAATTGTTTGTTAGTCGCAGTGATTGTGACGGTACACTCGATTTCTGCCGGGCTTCCAGAGCCAGTTCAAGGGTACTGAGTTAGCTAGATGTGGAATTGTAGTGATTGTCCAGTGGAAGTAATTCACTGGATTTAAAAGCAAGTGATACAAGTACCGCCATTCCCACGGATAAGCGGCTGATTCGCAGTGGTAGCACGAGGTCCCATGAAAGTGATCCACCTGGTGTCCCTTCCCCTACGAAAGCATGCAGTTCTAAAAAGGAAATAACTTCGAATTCAATAAAAATACGTTCTTCTTTCACATCTTTCTTTGTACCGATCAGAACGTTAGCTGTAAACGCAAAGCCGAAGTGCGTAAATATAAAGTTGATTGTCTGACTTACACTTTATCAGCATTCTTTTGAATCATGAGGAACGGAAGCAATGTGTTCTTTGCTTGGAGGTTTTAGCCAATGATAACCCGAATCCTATAAAACACTAGAGACAAAACATCGAACCATGTAGGTAAACCCGTCGAATTTTTCTAAGCGTCATAAGCAACAACGAAAGGGAAACGTCAGATTCCTCAAAAAACGGATGTCAGTTACTGAGAAAGCCCTGAGCATCTCTAGAGGTACACTACTTAACTGCCAAATCCAAATGACCACACATTATTGGTAAGGAGTTAATTCTTCCCACAGACATCAAAACGTGCCAAATCCTTCGTGGAGAAAGGTTTGGCGAGGATCTGAAGTCGATTCCACCCTCAGACGAAGAAAAATCAATTGCTTCCATGTCTTCACGATAGCCCAAAATTCGTCCTGCAACCTGATGACAATACTGATGTCGGAAATATTTTCCAACTTCATGGTTCTGCATGCTCCTGTTATGAAAATGAAGTGCACGAGGACTGTCTATTTTGTAAATCTCTGAAAGGAGGACGTTAGGCGAAGATCCATTCTTTCTTGTGAATTTTTTTAATAACAATAATCTGTAATGAACAAATTGTGTTGGTAGATGAGGCGGCAGCGTTTACTGGAACTAAAAGGGAGTTCAATGGCAAGAGCGTGTGCCGTTCATCCTTCTCTAAAATTCACCCGTTGCATGACACTCAGGGAGACATTGGCTTCTAAAGTACTGCAACAGGAAGTCGATAAAGTGCTGAACGATGCAGTCAGTGTTGTAAATTTTGTGAGAACACCAGCTCTAAACAGACGCTGGTTCCATTTTTTGCGAGGAGATAGGTTCTGCTCACGATTCGCTCCTATTGCGCACGGAGGTGCCTTCATCGCATTGTGAAGCTGAAGGATGAACTTCGTATTTCCCTGTTGAACAGGAGTCCTAAACTAGCGGCTCTGTTTCTGGAAGAGAAATGGCTGCTAATATTATGGTACTTGGACGACGTTTTTGACAAACTGAATGAGCTTTTTGTACCACTCACTCTCTGAATGAGAAAGTACTAGAGTTTAAAAGAAAACTTGAACTTAAACCCACATGGAGAACGATACTTGCGAAGTGTTTTCTTGTGTGAGTGATTTCGTAAATGAAAATGAAATAGATGTAGGCAGAACTGGCGTAGTACATATCGAAAATCTTCGTCAACAATTTGAAGGTAAATTGTCAGAACCCTCATCTGAGTATGACTCAGACCATAACAAACCACTTGTCAACAGTAGAACAGGAGGAGATGACAGAACTCTCATCTGATAGAACACTTCAGAATGAATTTAAATCGAAGTTTCCTGAAAATATTTGGGCCCACACTCGAAATAAATACCACAACTTAGCAAGAAGTGTGGTGGACATGTTACTACCCTTGCATCAACTTCTTTCTGTTAGTCAACATTTTCCTCATTGGAATAAATCAAGACGAAACATCTGTCTCGACTGCAACTGAATGGGGATCTGCGAGTTGCTTTTTCAGAGATCCAACGAAGATTGGATCTGTTTTCTTCACAAAATCAAGCACACACACCACACCACATGTGCAAACATCAGAAAACTTCCGAATTTTGAACGTGTGCATTTTTACTCCTGTTAATTTCCTATTTCGATGATCAGTTTGGATGCAACAGTTTTTAAATCGGCATTTAAGTGTCGTCTATTGTTCTATCGTCATTTGTAAGTTGTGACCTTTCAAATATTAAAATATTCTAAATGTATTAAAAGTAATATAAATGGAAACAGTTAAACTTTAACTAATTTGTGAACTAGTTTCTAAATGAATATGTACGTAGTGAAGTAAACATACTTGCTCAGTTCCATTGCACGCATAACCGTGGTTGTTTATAAATTAGTTGTAGTTGTTGACTTACATAAACTCTGAATAACACAAATTGAAGATATTCTTAAAAATGCTTAACTCTCGTGTGTTCCAATATTATAATGGACATTGTTGTAACTGAGGATTACAATAATTAGGCAGAAGTAAATAGGTGCTGTAGGCCATTTTTGTGCCAAAAACTGAGGAAACAAAGAAAAACATGACCTAAAGAGGGGGGGCTGGAGGAGACAATATATATATATATATATATACATGTTTCAGGAGGGTAGCGCGAAGAAAAAGTTTGAGAACCCCTGCCGTAGACGACCAGTTATAAGCTGGCTGCTCGGGCTGTATCAGATTTTGTTTCCAGACAAAAGACAACATAAACATGCAAACTACTCTGTCTTTTATCGTCCCGTTACCGAAACAGCAGGTAACAGCACAAACATTGGATTGATGTTGTTGTTGTTGTTGCGGTCTTCAGTCCAAACACTGGTTTGATGCAGTTCTCCATGCTACTCTATCCTGTGCGAGCCTCTTCATCTCCGAGTAACTACTGCGACCTACATGCTTCTGAATCTGCTTAGTGTATTCATCTCTTGGTCTCCCTCTACGATTTTTACCCTCCACGCTTCCCTCCAGTCCCACATTGGTAACCTCTTGATGCCTCAGAAAGTATTCTACCAACCAATCCCTTTTTCCAATCTAGTTGTGCTACAAATTCCTCTTCTCCTCAATTCCATTCAGTACCTCCTCATTAGTTACGTTATCTACCCATCAAATTTTCAGCATTCTTCTGAAGCACCACATTTCAAAAGTTCCTATTCTCTTCTTGTATAAACTCTTTACTGCTAAGTCTCACATCCATACATGACTACTCTCTTTACAATTTTTTTCAGAAAAGACTTCATGGCAAATCTATACTCTATGGTAACAAATTTCTCTTCTTCAGAAACGCTTTTCTTGCCATTGCCAGTCTACATTTTATATTCTCTCTACTTCGACCATCATCAGTTATTTTGTTCCCCAAATAGCAAAGCTCATTTACTATTTTAAGTGTTTCATTTCCTAATGTAATTCCCTCAGCATCACCCGACTTAATTCGACTACATTCCATTATCTTCATTTTGCTTTTGTTGATGTTCATCTTATATCCTCCTTTCAAGACACTGTCCTTTCCGTTCAACTGTTCTTCCGAGTCCTTTTCTGTCTCTGACAGAATTACAATGACATCGGCAAACCTCAAGGTTCTTTTTCTTCTCCCTGGACTTTAATTCCTACACCAAATTTTTCTTTTGTTTCCATTACTGCTTCTTCAATGCACAGATTGAATAACATCAGGATAGGCTACAACCTTGTCTCACTCCCTTCTCAACCATCACTTCCCTTTCATACCCCTCGACTCTTATGACTGCCTTCCGGTTTCTGTACAAATAGTAAATTGTCCTTCGCTCCCTGTATTTCACCTCTGCCACCTTCAGAATTTGAAAGAGAGTATGCCAGTCAACATTGTCAAAAGCTTTCTCTAAGTCTACAAATGTTAGAAACGTAGGTTTTCCTTTCCTTACTCCATTTTCTAAGATAAGTCGTAGGGTCAGTATTGTCTCGCATGTTCCAACAGTTCTACGGAATCCAAACTGATCTTCCCTAAAGTCGGCTTCTACCAGCTTCTCCAATCGTCTGTAAGGATTTCGTGTCAGTATTTTGCAATCGTGACTTATCAAACTTATGGTTCGGTAATTTTCACACGTGTCAACACCTGATTTCTTTGGAATTGGAATTATTATGTTCTTCTTGAAGTCTGAGGGTATTTCGCCTGTCTCATACATCTTGCCCACCAGATGGAAGGTTTTGGTCATGGCTTGCTCTCCTAACGCTATCAGTATTTCTAACGGAATATTATCTGCTCCCGGGGCCTTGTTTATACTAAAGGTATTTCAGTGCTCTGTCAAATTCTTCACGCAGTATCATATCTCCCATCTTCATCTACGTCCTCTTCCATTTCCATAACATTACCTCCAAGTACATCGCCCTTGTATAGACACTCTATATACTCCTTCCTTTCGGTTTTCCCTTCATTACCTACGATTGGTTTACCATCTGAGCTCTTAAAATTCATACAGGTGGTTCTCTTTTCTCCAAAGGTCTCTTTAATTTTTCTGTAGGCAGCATCTATCTTACGCCAAGTGATATATGCTTCTACATCCTTACATTTGTCCTCTAACCGTTCCCGCTTTGCCGTTTTGCACTTCCTGTCCGTCTCATTTTTGAGACATTTGTATTCCTTTTCGCTTGCTTCATTTACTGCATTTTTATATTTTCTCCTTCCGTCCATTAAATTCAATATCTCTTGTGTTCCCCAAGGATTTCTTCTATCCCTCGTCTTTTTGCGCACTTGATCCTCTGCTGCGTTCACTATTTCATCTCGCAAAGCTACCCATTCTTCTTCTACTCTATTCCTTTCCCCTGTTCTTGTCAATAGTTCCCTAATGTCCCCTCTGAAACTCTCTACAACCTCTGGTTCTGCCAATTTATCCAGGTCCCATCTCCTTAAATCCCAACTTTTTGCAGTTTCTTCAGTTTTAATCTACAGTTCATAACCAATAGATTGCGCTCTGAGTCCACATCTGCCCCCGGAAATATCCTACAATTTAAAACCTGGTTCCCAAATCTCTGTTTTACCATTATATAATTACTCTTAAACCTTCCGGTGTCTCCAGGTCTCTCCCACGTATACAACCTACTTTCGTGATTCTTAAACCAAATGTTAGCGATGATTAAGTTATGCTCTGTGCAAAATTCTACCAGGTGGTTTCCTGTTTCATTCCTTACCCACAGTCCATGTTCATCTGCTACTTTTCTTTCTCTTGCTTTTCCTACTATCGAATTCCACTCCCCCATGACTATTAAATTTTCGTCTTCCTTAACTTTCTGAACATAGGCGACGTGACTTTCATACGCACTGTTTTCTTAATTGGTTTGTTAGTCACTGGCGTCTTGGATACCTCTCCTCATATATGGGATACATATCATCATTCCACAACTGCAAAACCAGATCCGATGCGTCCAAAATCTTAGTCGTACCTATCCATAACATTAGATTTTTCTCTATCTTCTTCCGATTTCAGTTGTAAGACTTTGGAACAAACAGTCCTTTAGCCTGTATCTTAGCTAAACCACTCTGCATTGAAAAGGATATCTAAACCTTTTGTGTTTTCTTCGGTATAGCTTCCCTCTTGGTATGTCCTAATTGTTTTCCTTCTGTCCAACAGCAAAGCAATATCAGTGTCACACTCTCAACTATATCCATGCTTTTCTCATCCCTATCTATTTCCGTTCCACCTCATCTACTAACCTTACCCTACTGTTTCTCTCGCTTCTTCTGACCAGTCCCGCTTATTTCCCAAATTTTATTTCTTGTATTCTGCAACCATAGATTTCTGTTAGATGATTGACATTTCTTAAGTAGCTTACATTCACTATAATATCTACTATTATTATTATTACTATTATTTTTACTAAGCGCTGCTTACGTAATATGCACATCATAATATTGACTCACTAGAAATATCTGGTTAAATATAGGAGAGATTGTGAAGATCCTAAATTTGATGGGAAAAATAAATACATAAATAAAGAAATGGACCTTCACTGATTGTTAGAGCGTATCCGTAGTTTGTATCCACAGTCTCGTTTACAGATAAGACAACAAACAGGACAGATGCAACAGATCAGTTTCACAACTATGACTTGCGATTGCTTGAACATCCTGTAACACCTCCGATTTATTATCCCGACCTGATCTGATCGAATAGCAGTCCAATATTTATTATTAACATGACCTGAACCTAATGGGGCTGGTAATCGGAATTGACTGCTACGGAAGTTGTTACTTTCCAGTTCGTTCTGCTCAATACTATAATACTGAATGTCTGGTAATGAGGAACACCAACACAGTTTTACTAATTACGGACTTATATTCTTTTCAAAACACAAAAAAGGAGATAGCCACTGCCATCGTCATACACATCTAATTACGGCTAATCTCAGCACAAGCTTTCTTCATTTTCAATTATCGTCACACGCTAATCCATCACTGCATCCAACACTGCAATCCAAGGTTAGGCCGGCGCGGTAGACGCGAAACCAAACATCGGCGCTAGTAATGTCACTGATCACTTTCGTAATGATACTTCTTCACTTTCCCGGTATTAATCTATTACATAGGGGTCTAACCACGGCGATGGCGACACCCTTCTCCGTAAAGCCCTGTATTTCAACAAAGGCCTTCACTCACATATACCCGCCAACCAACTGGCGCATCTCGACACTCGCTCTCTCAACACGTCACAATCGATTGTTCGTCCTATCGACCTGTGCCAAGTGCAAAGTTATAGTAAGGGCCTATGGACCCCTTACAATCCTCATGGTACTCATATATTTCAGGCAACACACCAGAAGCGGTTTAAGGTTAACGTGTCGGTGACTGTAGACGACTGATAGCCATTCTCCTAGCATTTGTTTCACATCCTGTCTACGCGAAATCTATTCTTCCACTTTTACCACAGAATGTTTCGCTCCAAATAGAAGAGGCATGAATTTTGTACACAGCTGTGCTTCAGAACATTTCAGTCACATCGTTCTTAATGCACAGGACGGTATCTACAGTGACATAATGATAGACTCAAGAGGATTACTTCTATGGCCAGTACTTTCTGTTGGTTACAATCTTTACCGGTGACAGTCCTTACTAGCTGTGGGAGCAGCTAAAACAGTATTTTCATGTGCAGAAATTCGTAATTCAGAGAGTCTTCTTCCACGTGTGATAGGACTTGTCAGATCCCTTGACACCAAGCGGTGGATTGTGAGCGCCTCCAACAGCCGTTACCTGACGACAGTAGCAACAGGCGGAAGACAATTTGAAAATCTTTATGAATCTCTGACTTCATAAATGTGGAAAATATTTTTCTATTAATAACTTAAAAACGAAAGACAGAGGTGCATTTTGTGTAACAGTTTTTGTTGTGTCTCTAGTTGAGAAATCTGCCCCCAAAAGTAAAAGTGTGTGTGATACGTTCCACAGTAGATCTACGTTTCCAAATTGTGGTAGAAATCTGATAGTTTGTAAGAGAATTGAAATTATCCTGCGGCATCAGCACAGACGTAAACTACAGCGTCTACGCAACCGATCTTGAATGGAGTTGATCTAAATCACCAAGAAGTGTACAGTAAATGTAGTACAATGCTATATCTATAAAAATTATAAAACTGTAAAATCGTAGTGCCTTTCTGTTTCTTTGAACATGCTAACCTCCAAACCTACTGGACGAGTTTTCACGCGGTTTTCACGGGTAACTTGAGCATAGCTTGGAATGACATACAAGTTTTATTTCATCAGTATCGGGACACGAAAAAATCAGACATCGTAATTTAAAGTTTTACCCAAAACCGTCTACTCAGGTTAGTAGTTCGGACGCTTCATCACCTACATCTACATCTACATCTACATTTATAATCTGCAAGCCACCCAACGGTGTGTGGCGGAGGGCACTTTACGTGCCACTGTCATTACCTCCCTTTCCTGTTCCAGTCGCGTATGGTTCGCGGGAAGAACGACTGTCTGAAAGCCTCCGTGCCGCTCTAATCTCTCTAATTTTACATTCGTGATCTCCTCGGGAGGTATAAGTAGGGGGAAGCAATATATTCGATACCTCATCCAGAAACGCACCCTCTCGAAACCTGGCGAGCAAGCTACACCTCGATGCAGAGCGCCTCTCTTGCAGAATCTGCCACTTGAGTTTATTAAACATCTCCGTAACGCTATCACGGTTACCAAATAACCCTGTGACGAAACGCGCCGCTCTTCTTTGGATCTTCTCTATCTCAAGGCCTAGTACACCAAAGAACAAATATATGGCGCTGTATTTTCGAAATTTTACGTCAGTGACAGAATTAAGCGCACAGACTTATCTTTGGGGATGCAAACCAACAGAGAATTTACTTGGCTAGTACGTACGCGTTTATCGAACTCGCTTTATGTATTAAAAATTTTAACGACATTGCATTGCTTCTTTAGATTGCTTTTATTTCCATTCTTTTCTAGGAAAAACGAATGTATTTAGTCTCCTTTGTGATTCGGGTGCCCACTCAGTATATTTTGATTTCGTTTTATATACGAATAAGAATCCCTAGGAAACGGTCGAGTCTTCCTAAATACAACAGATGGGCTAAGATACTGAGGACCATGCGATCTCAAAAATCCAATGAAGATCATGAAGCGAGACTTGGTGTATCTCGACAACATCAGGCTTTAACTCACTGTTTGGAAACCCCATTCGAAAGCGAGGCGCGATGTAACTCTGATCCAGAGCGCTATACGTTATCTCACTCCTCACAATCCTTCACTCATAGAAGCTTAAAGTTGCTTCTCACCAACTACACAGAAGCGGAAATTTTGACGGGAAGTGGTGTAGGTGAGCTAGTTTTTATACTCCGAATCTCTCTTATTCCTAAAAATTTACCATTTCGCTATAAACGTGTGCAGTTCCCGGTAAGCTTATGTTATGCCACGGTAGTACACGAATAACAAGGCCATATGCTGTGTGTTGTAAACATGGATCTTAGTGTGCTTGCCGCAGCTCTATATGGCTCTCTCCCGTGTTATCTGAGCAAGCAAGCCCCTCATTCATGTGGCCGATTGTACTATTTCAAACGTTGTAGACAAAGAAACTTTATAAGTCACAGCTATAAACAAACACATGGGCAACGCCGGATTTCTCAGTTAATGATTGGGAAATGGAAGCTTATCTGCCCCTGTGTCAAAGGATGCAACACACTGAGACACTGAGTGAAACCAGTGAACTATACCCGAATTGAATCCAAACTCCGGGCTAACAATAATGGTCGAGTGCACCTCTAGCGTACTGCAGTTTTTAGGCACTTTCCTACATTGGTTCAGACGAATTCCGGGCTGGTTTCCAATCAGCACCTCAAAAATAGAACACATTGAAGTAGCAACACAAAAATGCACGGAACTAAATTTACCCAAATTGCAGCCAAATACGACATTTTACGGCAAATATCAATTTGGTAGCAGTAAATAGTAACTTCTGACTGCAAGACCGACAAATAATAGCGCCTGAGTGAGAAAGGAAAAAATGTCGGATTAGTTTAAATAACTGCACTGCAAGATCATTCCTTCTATTCATCTGGTGTGTGACAACTATTTTAAATAAAAACACAGATGGCAGAAAAATTGGTGGCGTACTGTAACGTCATTCTGAGAAATAAAAAACATCTGGAAATATTTTACTTTAAGCATGTCTGTAGCTGCTGAAAACTGCCATTCACTTTGTTGAAGTGGGTGAAGGTACTCGTCTTAACGTAAGCAATGCGTGAAGGTACCAGTCAATAAACTACATTTGTATGTATGTATTGAACTACAGAGGGAGTAAATCTATACCTATGATTCCTTTAATATAAAGTGTGAATTAGCTTTTTTAATGAACAGATTTTTTTCTCCGTTCGAAAATAGTACGCTAGCTACACTAGCTTGGCATCAGCGACTGGAAATCATTCTGAAAGGAAAGTGGAGTGGTCCCCTATATCGCTTATGTATGTAATGTCTATATGAAAGATACTTGATAATAAGATTATTATTTTCGAGCGAAAATATAATAACGACAAAATTTGTAGTTGATGGACGACAGATCTGAATGCCAGTGAACTTTGTATGCTCTTCCGACACCCGCGACTTACTCACATCACCCACCGATTCCAGTTCCAGTTCAGATAGCACAAGGAACTGTTACAGTTGCAGCCAAGATCATCGACGTGTAGTCAGGCCTATCTACGAGTTTCCTTGGAGACAAAAGCCACACGCTCCGAAGCAGTGCCAGTGTCCACACCATTCTAAGACATGTGTTTTCATTTTAATTCACGACTAAGCTGCTTTACGACACATTACACAGAAATTTCATCACCGGTTACAGAGGTGTAAACGACGTTGCCACCGGACTTTACGATATCAGGGAAGCAACTTGCAGCGTGACGAATCGTGCTACACGAAGAGGCTGTTCCTTGCGCATGTGTGGAACTGGCACAAGCTAGGTGAACGCTTTCTGCCACTAGCCAATGCTCCTACTATTACGATAAGGTCTCGTGATTTAGTCTCGGTCTGTTCTTTTTATTCTCTGTAAGCTACGCTGCGGTGAGACTGAAGTGGCCCTTTTCGTTGCAAACCTGATAATTTCCCTGAATATCTAGCAAACGACATAACTGGGGAGTAAGGACAAATGATTGGAAAACAGTAGTCTGCCAGAAACGCGGCCATCAATCGATTTCATCCATCTCTGCAATGAATTACGTTACCAACTAATTGCCTCAAAACTGTCTGTTTCGAAAAGTTGCCGGAAGCATGGAGGAAATCATCGTCAAACATTTACCACAATGTAATGGTAATTCTGCAGTGAATATCAGAGGTTGCAAAGCACTAACAGGTTGATCTAAATCATAATGATGCAAAGACCACTTCATGCAAGCCATTTAGTACGAGGCTTCTGCGATAAAAGGTACAACCGGCAAATGTTGTCACAATTACGCCCTCTCTGTCGACAATACATAAAGGGAAGATACTTCAAGTATGAGGACTTTATTCTCCAAATCTCAGAAACCTAGAGAGGGGTGGAGCATTTCTTACTCTTTGTGTCGTCTAATAATAACCTGTAATGCAAAGTATACGCATGACAGGTCAATTCTGACATAACCAACTGTAAACCGTATGTCAACATTGTCGTGGACTCACAAACAAACGAGGAAACTATTTCGTGTAGTGCTCCGGAAGGAATGGTTAATATTCATGGACATGACAGACAAGGCCATTCGAAGCAAATAAAGTCTAGTAAACATGCGCGCTAAAATTCACGGCTTAAGAGCTATGAGCAGTTCTTTATCTTCGATAGCACGAAACAAACCTCTTCTACGGCGAGCAGTTTGCTTTCTGTACTGTGAGAGTAATGTGGACCAAAGTAAGAAAAAAAATCTAGTAAAGTTAGGCTTTAAATGCATACCTTAAGAGATATGAGCACTTGCTCAGTACATGAGATGTGTTTCACACTAGGGAAGATGAACGAGTGCTGATAGTCTTAACTTGTCCACTTTAGAGCCCACGGTTATTGGACAATATTTCCCTGTTTTGGTCCACAGTACCACTTCCCACAATATGGAAAGCGAAGAGCTTTCAGTAGAAGAGATTTGTTTCGCAGTATCGAAGTTCAAGAAGTGCTCATAGTTCTTAAGGTACGCATTTTACAGCCCATGTTTGCTAGAATTTTTTGCTCCGAATGATCGTTCCTGTCATATCCCTGAATACTAACCATCCCTCAAAAGCTTTGCATCACGTTTTTATTTCGAAATTTATGGCAAAGAAAATTAAGATTTGTTCTTGGGCATGTGTATATCTTCATTTCCAATGTGTCTACGTCATCTAACCAAGAAAATAAACATTATTGTAACGACAAAACCGTCTATTTCCCATCAGGGCTTCGAGGGTTTTTTCACAGGATTCCTGAGCGACGTCAGTGCGTGGTGGAATGTCTATTTGCTCGGATATATGCTTAAATCCATCGTGGCGTACCATAGATGAGACATCAAGACAACCATGGTCCAAATTGTCTAGCTCTTCAATGGCGATACTGTGTAAGTCGCTCAGAGTTCACGGTCGATGTCGATGTCCATAATCAGTTCGTTTCAATCGATTCCGCACATGTTCGATTGGGTCCAGGCCGCTACACTCTGGTGATCTTAGCACGCTGAAGGAACATGTTCACGACAACAACATGATGAGCACGCGAGTTGTCACCTATGAAGATGGAATTGGCACCAAAATATTGGCTATACGGTCCCACTATTCGTGCAGAATTTGGTCCCTGTATCGGTAGAGCAGTAGAGTGCCCTCAACAACCACTAGAGGTGTATGTTGGTCCCATGTAATATCATCCCAGAACAACACTCCACCATGTTGTACATGTGAGACAGTGTTAGAGGCGTTAGATATTACCGGGTTGTTTCCAATCACGTTGTTAGCGATTGTCAGGGTACAAACAAATGGGTGTTTCGTCCATAAACAACAACCGACGTCAACCCTGCGGCGTTCGTTCTGCACGATTTCTTGCTCATCTGTAACGGAATTCTTGGTGTTGTGGTGTACCGACGGGATGCTCACATTGGTTGTTGAGAATATAGATTCGCGTCATGGAATCGCCTCCTCAGAATCTGATGCGATGCATGGCGTCCTGAAGCCTTTTCGAACGCCGAATCGAGTTTTGGAGCGCGAAACCAATGATTCCTCTGACTCAAACGTGGTAAATGTCGATCATTCTGTGCACCTGTCGAACATGGACGGCCTGTGCGCTGTATGTTCTGGACATCGATTCCATGTCCGCACCACATCACTTTGATCCAGTGAACTCGTCGAACAACTTCCCTGGTTGACAGGTCTTCCGCGCGTAACGTATTAGCCACGATTCTCCTTCGTGGGATGATTGACGTTCATTCTACTGCTCCACAGACGTCTCTCATGTGTCTCTTCTGGTGCTTTTCTTTCATCTGAAGTGCTACCCGTAGCTAGCGCTCACAGTAAGTGTGTGTATGTTCGTAAACAACATCAGGGCTGACATTCCGATCGATACAGGGACATTCAAAATAACACCTACACGACTTATCGGGGTCACGCAAAACTTTGTTGGTGTGTTTATGTATTCGTAGCTGCCTGATGTTTTTAAACATAATTTAGGACACTATAACTCCCCAAAGAACACAATTCTTAAGCCATTGTTAAACAAACACAAATTCTTTTCTCGAACAGCATGCCACTTATAAAGAAAGCTGTTTCAATTAAGACTATGCACTGAGGTCACAAAAGTCATGGGACAACGATATGAGCATAGGCAGATGGCGGTAGTAGCGTGTACACAAGGTATAAAAGGGCAGTGCATTGGCGAAGCTATCTTTTGCACTCTCGTGATTCATATGAAGCGGTTTCCGAAGTGATGCTCGCACGACGGGAATTAACAGACTTTGAACGCGGAGTGGTAATTTGAACTAGACGCATTCCATTTCAGAAATCGTTGGATAATTCAGTATTCCGAGGTCTACAGCATCAAGAGCATTTCAGGCATTACCTCTCACCATGGACAACGCAGTGACCGAAGGCCTTCACTTAACGACCGAGAGCAGCGGCGTTTGGGTACAGTTGTCAGTGCTAACAGACAAGCAACACTGCGTGAAATAGCCGAAGAAATCAGTGTGGGACGTACGATGAACGTATCTGTTAAAACAGTGCGGCGAAATATGGCGTTAATGAGCTATGACATCAGAGTACCGAAGCCAACGCCTTTGCTGACAACACGAATTTCCTCCAGCGCCTCTCCTACGCTCTTGACCATACCGGTTGGATCTTAGACGATTTTAAAACCATGGCCTCGTCATATCAGTCCCGATTTCAGTTGATAAGAGCTGATGATAGGGTTCGGGTGTGCCGCAGACCCCACGAAACCATGGACCCAAGTTGTCAACAAGGCACTGTGCAAGCTGGTGGTGGCTCAGTAATGGTGTGGGCTGTGTTTACACGGAATGGATTGGGTCCTCTGGCCTAACTGACAAGATCAGTGACTGGAAATGGTTATGTTCGTCTACTTGGAGACTGTTTGCAGCCATTCATGGAGTTTACGTTCCCCAACCGAGATGAAATTTTTATCGATGAGAATGCGCCACATCTACGGGCAGTTGTCTGCGATTGATTAGAAGAACATTCTGGACAATTCAGGCTAATGATCTGGCGACCTCGGTCGCCCGATATGAATCCCACCGAACATTTATGGGACGTAATCAGGAGGTCAGCTGGTGCACAAAATCCTGGAACGGTAACAGTTTCACAATTATGGACTGCTACAGAGGCAGCATGGGTCGAGATTTCTGCATGGGACTTCCAACGACTCGTTGAGTCCATGCCACGTCGAGTTTCTGCTGTACGCCAGGCAAAAGGATTTTAGTGATATTAGGAGGTATCCCACGATCATTGCCTGTTGCTTTCCAAATATTTTGAAATATTTAAACCCCTACTGCAACAGTTCATGTCTAAATCTCTTCTTCCTCGAAATGAAAAGATAGATCTCTGCGACCACCTTACATAATTTCCCTAATAACTCCTGACAACAAACGGTGAACTCCCGCCACATTTACTATACCGTTTAATTACCTCATTATTGTAGTATCACCAGCAGATCAGAGAACACAAAGTCATCAAAAGTGACGCCGGCCACACTACATCTTTACATATTAAGTACACAGTCTACTGTTGTATGTCGCGTAAATGCGCAGAAAATTATATCTGGAGAAATAACTATCCGGAATGAATTGGCGATATCGATTTGATACGGTAGGTTTATTCATCACTGTTTCTAAGTTTTTGCCGCATTTAGGTGCTACTTGATACATTAAAGCGGCTGTAAAATCTTCTCTCAGTAAAAGCTATTTACTACACATTATGTAATGATTGACGTTGAAGATTAGATGTGTAGAGTGAATAACTAATGAGGAGGAAGAAAAGAAATTTATGGTACAACTTCACTTAAAGAAGACATCGGTTGTAGACCTCATTCTGAGGCATCTAAGAATCATCTACTTGGTAAGGCACGAAATGTGGAGCGTAATAATTGTAGACAAAGACGAAGACATGAATGATTATAGTAAGCAAGCTGGAATGGATGTAGGTTGCAGTAGTTATTGAGATAAAGAGATTTGGACAGGGTAGACTGGTGTGGAAAAAAATGGTTCAAATGGCTCTGAGCACTATGAGACTTAACTGCTGAGGTCATAAGTCCCCTAGAACTTAGAACTACTTAAACCTAACTAACCTAAGGATATCACACACATCCATGCCCGAGGCAGGATTCGAACCTGCGACCGTTGCAGTCGCGCGGTTCCAGACTGTAGCGCCTAGAACCGCTCGGCCACTCCGGCCGGCTGTGTATCAGGGTCCCGACAGTTTGTTGTTATCTTTATGGAGGTATGTGGCATTAGATCTCTATGCGCAGGTCATGTAATTCGCGTAAATAATGGGCCGCTGATTAGCGTACGCGGTGATGGCGCCCAATAGCGACCGAGATGAGTTCCACAGGATTTACATCAGGCGAATTTGGTCGCCGAGACTTCGACGAGAGTTCATTATAATCTTCCTCAAACCACTGTAGCACGCTTCTGGCTCCGAGACATGGACATAATGCTGAAAAATGGCGTTGCCGTCGGGGAAGTATGAAGGGATGCAGGTGGTTCGTATCTCAACATGTCCTCGATTACTATTAAGGATCCCATGTAAGCGCAGGAGAAAGTCTCCCACAGCATAATCCTGCTCCCAACGGCATGCGTCCCTGGCGCACTGCACGTTTCGAGCCGCCGTTCACCTCAATGACGGTGCTTGTAGAGACGACCATCGTCGTAGTGTAGTAAAATGTGAATCACCCGAAGAGCCGACACGTTTCCTTTGACCGACGGTCAAATCCCGCTGGTCCCCTGGCCACTGCAATAGTAACTGCCGATGTCATTGGGTCAACACGGGAACACGTAGGGGTGGTCTGTTGCGGAGCTCCATGTTCAACAATTTACGATGAACGGTGTGCTCTGAAACACTTGTGCGTGCATCAGCACTGTACTCTTGCGGCAGAGATGCCACAGATCACCATCTATCCTACTTTACAGAACAGATAAGCCTCCGGATACCAATTTCTGTGAAGAGTCGTGGACGTACAACCATTTAGTGCTTAGTGGTAGTTTCACTGTCCTTCTACCTCTTTCCGTAGATGCTCACGACAGCAGCACGTGAACATTCGACCAGCTTCGCCGTTTTCGTGTTATCCGTTCGCAGGCTCTGCATAATTATAATCTGCCCTTTTGTTAAAGTCGCCTATTTATTTATTTATTGTTCCGTGGGACCAAATTAAGGAGATGTCTCCATGGTCATGAAACGAGTCAATACATGAAATTATAACACGATAGTAGAAACAGATAAAATGAAATATAAGAAACGTATTCAGGCGACAGTTCGTAAGTTCAAATAAAGGAAATCAACAATGTAACACTGGAATTTGCTTAATTTTTCAGCTCTTCCAGGAGCTCCTCGACAGAATAGAAGGAATGAGCCATGAGGAAACTCTTCAGTTTAGACTTAAAAGAGTTTGGGCTACTGCTAACATTTTTGAGTTCTTGTGGTAGTTTACTGAAAATGCACTCCTTTCTGCACAAGAGTCAAGGATGTGCATTCCACATGCAGATTTGATTTTTGCCTAGTATTAACTGAGTAAAAGCTGCTAACTCTTGGGAATAAGCTAATATTGCTAACAACAAGCGACATTAAAGAAAATATATACTGTGAGGGCAATGTCAGAATTCCCAGACTATTGAATAGGGGTCGACAACAAGTTCTCGAACTTACACCAAATATAGCTCGAACCGCCCGTTTTGGAGCCAAAAATACCCTTTTTGGACCAGAAGAATTACCCCAAAAACTAATACCATATGACATAAGCGTACGAAAATATGCGAAGTAGACTACTTTTCGTGTTGAACTGTCACTTATTTCAGATACTGTTCTAATGGTAAATAAAGCAGCATTTAGTTTCTGAACAAGATCCTGAACATGGGCTTTCCACAACAGCTTACTATCTATCCGAACGCCAAGGAACTTGGAACTGTTCCGTCTCGCTTATAATATGTCCATTCTGTCTGATCAAAATATCGGTTCTTGTTGAATTGTGAGTTAGAAATCCCAATGGATTTCGCTATTTGCGGCCCATATCTTCTCTATGGCGCTCCCCCGTCCGTGTCTGCTCTGCTCTTATATACTTTTGTTACCGCGTCAAGTGTCTACAACGCCACTAGGCGGCATCCAACGTCGTGGTGGGCAGTGTCATAATGTTCTGACAGATCAGTGTACCTGGCCATGGCGCAGATGATTTAGTTCAGATGGCGTCCACTAGCGGTGAATAGCCATCTATGCATGGTCCCTGACAACGCAGGTGATTCCTTTCACAGTATTTGATCTCCACAGTAGCCGCATCTCAGCTTCCATGATCTGTTCTGAATAACATTATTCACTTTCTTTGCTCGGGTCCCGCAGACCATCCAGAATTTGGCCAATGTATGTAAGCACTTATGTATATCCTTATCGATGCCTAGGTGAATATATGTCTTCCTGACTGTAAGAGTTAGTTCTCTACAATGCTACAAGACATTTTCCCAACTGATCGGTGCTTTCAATCCTTTGTTTAGTAAATTAAGCATATAGTCCAAATCATGCTGAAATTTACCATTCGCATACACTCAAAGCTATGAAAAGCAGAGCTGTGCGTCTCGTCGGTTAATGGAAAACACGTTTAGATTTAACTAGGAATCGATTCATTCTGATTATTATCTACCACTTATTTAGTTGATAAACATAGCTGAAGGACTTCACTTAGTGCTTTACGTATATTGCTCGAGCTATACACGTCTCAGTAATAAGTAAAATGCTTTTTTTTCTTTTTTCAGGTGAGTGATCGACCAAATGCGACGGGTAAACGTATTGAGCCGCTGCTGAGTTTAGAGCTCAGCCGCTGAACATGGAACCTGACACGTAACAGAACAGTGGTACCTTGAAAATTATTGAAAGAGGGATCGGCGCTGGATTCATCTCCTTGCAGAAGTCTGTACAATGTTTTCACGAAGTGGAGAGGTAATTACACAGAGAAGGAATAAATTCTTTTGAAACAATCTCTTTCTTCCGTTCTGCATTTCTAATATCACCAACTTCACCTAAAAAAAATCACACACACACACAGACATTGAACAGAATGAGTACCAGTAGTGACATGTGCGTAAATAAAGCGCATGGCCAAACTTTTTTTGAGAACTGAAGGAAAAACAAGAAAAAAAGCAGGTGACACGCCCCTATCAAATTACCGAAAATTGGTTTCTCTGACATCAATCCTTTATCGGTAATGATGTTTAGAGTGCAAGTGTTAATATTTACCATAAACTCTGCCACTACTAAACTTGCAAGTCATATTTAGTCTTTTAATGCCATCTCCATAGATCGGAGCAGAACAATAGTCGTTCGTCAGTCGAAATGATTTTCGAGAGTCTCATCGTATTATTAGGTCTTGTCTTACTCTTTATGTAACGCTATACAGATGGTGTCAGAAAGGTCACGTAAATCACTAACGATACAAAGAAATGCAACAAAAAAACTTGGCGCAGTTTGTCTAATAATTTTCTGGGAAAAAAGGTATTACAGTTTATTTTAGCGTGGAAATAAAAACAAAGTACAATTTCAAAGAATTGCACTTCCCCGACGATGGAGAAGAAGTTGGCGCACGTAAGTACCAGAATCTTTCAGTCTTTTAAAGGTAATAGATGCGAGTAATATAACAGACAGTTGAATATTAAAGGAGATAGCTTCCTTTAGGTCCATCTAAAAAAGATACTCATTAATGGTCTGTAATAAGAAGTCGTAATGAGACCTGCACCAACTTTTGGCCGGTTGAAAGAATAATTCAACAGCGAATTGGAGGCACATTGCTTCCCAAGTCACGGAAACGTCGGAGAGTTGAAATTACAGCGGGGTGCCTGGCGCTGAGCGGTCACGCGAAGACAGATGACCTTGCGAGCGGTGAAAAACTGGCCGGATAATTAATTGGGCTGTGATTTTTATTTCGAAATAGATCTTGCGGGTAGGACTTAATGCCTGACAGGTAGACGGAAAAGGAGAAACCGGGCACCGTATGGGGGACCGATCTCTGTCCCCAACGGACTTGCAACGTGATCAGAATGCATCCGCAGCGCAAAGGCGGAGGTCGACAGAAAATACGTTCTCTCCTAGTCATTAATGTCTGTCGCCTCTACGGTGTCCCGTTTCTCTTTTGGAGAGAAGAGGAACAAAAATCACTGCAGAACGTAATACAAACGCTGTGGAATACGTGTTCCTGAGCAGACACTGTCTGAAATCGCACACATTTTGGCTGTTCCCGGCCGGGTGAGTTATATTTCAATAGACAAGCCGCACTTTTAGCACTTCCACCAGAATTAAGCAGTTGACAAGTTCATCTTAGCCACCTACATAATGAAGGAAAAATAATGAATGTACTGGAAGATAATATGGTGTATTTTGATGAGAACAGATGGCAGCAAATTGGGAGGCGAGCGTCAAACATAAAATTTATCCAGTGCCCGGTTGGGAGCATTATTATGACCATTCCCTTTCCTCTTTGGACGTGATATCTGTCGTACTGTGCATTTTAATCTTCACCGTACAGCAGTGTCAGCTACCTTTTGTCAGATGGGCCTAACTGAATGGGTATACTCACACTTGAACAACAAGAAGGATATGTGCAGTTGAAATGACATTCAAATCAGATATTTAAAGTTAATAACTACACGGTGCACCTACAGAAAAACAACTTATCATTTTCACCAATGGCATTTATATTTGCCTCGTAGATGAATATTATGTCGATTTTTTGTATCTTGTGGAATTTTCTATATACTTCATTTTCAAATAACATACCCGCCTATACGACGCGGCAAACCGGATATTGGTCCTAGCGTAAGGCAGAATAAAGTAGCGGGATGAAAGTTCTTAATACTGCTCGCAAATGTTGTCTATACGGCCAGAGCTACAGGTAAACAACGAAAAGGCCTCAGTAATGAATAAATGCAACATCTGAGACAGCACAAAGGAAACATAAGCAAGAGATCGCACGCCAAGATAACTTTCTATACAAAGATAACAGATGAAAAGAGTGACTCTGGAAGAAACCACTTTGCTGTAAATAGTTTAACACATTAACCAGCGAAAGATAACAATCTGCAAGTAATATATACAGTACTTCTCCTCGTTTCCTGGGCACAGCATACAACCAGTTGTGTAACATATGTTACATTTATTGCCACAGAAATGTAGCAGCTGTCGACTCGTGACCTCAAAATTTACTTTCTTCAAGTTAAATAAAATTTGTGTGACGCGTTCTTGAACAAATAAGACCGATACTACGTGTAGAGGACATGATAAGGCAGATAACCTAATAAAACTGCTTAAGTTCATAGATTAGATAGTAAATATATACCCTACTCTGCAGTTTATTAACAGTGCATGATATAATAAGAAGTCTGATACTTAAGAAGAATTATTTGTTTGCGATAAATGCGAATGTGATCACCGCAGAGATCATTCACAGACTGGACAAAGAAGCATTTCAGCGAAGAATACGAAGGCTCAAAGTTTACTAAATATGTCAATACTAAACTGTTATCAAACCACCCAGAAACCTTGTTTTTGTGCGTCAGCAATAAGTTATCCGAAGAACTAGAGAAAATATCAGAACCCACTTACAATAACACCATCCACGAAAAAAGCCAGCAAATAATTATAACTGAAGAAAACTTCATGAGCCAAGATCAGTAAGAAAGCATTTTATTGGTTGACCGGTTTCGACAGAGCTATCCGATGGCCACAGCATAGCTCTGTCGAAACCGATCATCCAACAAAATGTTTTTTAGCAATCTTGGCTTATTAATTTTTCTTCAGTCACCATACACTGCAGATCCCCCACCCCGGGACTGACTATGTCAGGAATATCCAACAAATAATATTCTATATAAAAAAAGAGAGCTCACAAAAACGAATGGAAGAAGATAACAACTTCATGGCGACGTTACACGAAAGAACAGAACGGTCTGATTAAAAAGTTTTAGAAGTGCTAGCACGAAAAAGAAAAAAAACACCAACCTCTGTGAATTATACCTGAGAGGACATTCGACATAGGTTAACTCTGAAAACAGTGACCAAAAGTAGAAGAACAAGTAAGAGCAGGAGAATTGCATAGGTCATAGGAGTGCTAGCGAAGACACACTATAGAACTAGAGAATTCTGGCCACAAAAGAAAGCAGAATTCATCCCCTCATGGAATTAGCGTTAACCATGTCTTAGGTACCACCAATAAATAACAATAACAATTCACATGAATGGTTGTAGATTAAATGCATTTCCCCCGACCTCACTGTAATAATGGAAGTTATTTGCCGAAAGTAGGTTAACGATACCCTGATTTGTTATTAGTATGGTCCAGACTTCACATTTACGCCATGAAACGTTTCGACTTTCACAATGTTCTAACCAAAGATCTTTGTGTAAGCGTTAAGAAGCATCTCCTTAGTTGAGATCAATGTGTCAACATATCTGAACACAGTAACGTTTTTCTTGACTTTCTGCTGACGGATACGGCATTCCGTTTCCTTCTTTAGACATAGGAACAAGCCCATACATTCAGTAAAATATGTAATTACAGTTTAAAGCTGAATCTGTACCGCTTGGCAGCTTTCTCACGCATGAAGTATAACCAGTAACGGACTCCCATTAATTGTCAGAAATAAATTCTACCAATAAAAGGGAAATAAATCCTGGAGTTCTATGCATTACTCTGACAATTAGTCAGATGAACTCTTAGAGTACGTAAAAATATATTCTTCTTCGCTCTCAGTGAATTTTTTTGGAAACCTTGTATCATAACGGTATTTGTACAATATAACACCGGTGGTATCAGCGCCAACTTAAATTCACTCTTACTTCATAGAAGTGTGGGGAGAACTATGGAAAGGTTTTCCAGGCTTACTTTTTGTCGTCTTACTTCGTTTATTTAATAAAAATATGTGTTTCGAACTACAAATGTCGTATTCAGGCTACAGTGGCAAGACAAAAAACAATTAACACAAGTAGACAGAGGTATTAAAGTTGTTCTTAATAGTCTTGGCATATACTGTGGCCATCATGCATAGCGAGAAAAATATAACCTAATACAACGAAAAATTCACTTCGTTTGTTGCTTTACTGTTCACATAAAAATAATTTAGACAGTCACTCACTTTGTCCTTCTTGTGGTGTGTTCTGTTACCTACACTGCTATAGCTCCTTGGATTTTGTTAACCACAATATCAAGTAAAAAAAGTGAGTGGTCTTGCGAACGGCAAACCAGCATCTTAGATCATCCTTCTCTTTCTTCCCTGGGTGATAACACCACATGCCAGGACTAAAGCTGTAATATCTTTGTGTAGTTCTGTTAAATGTTTTTTGTAATTCTACTGCAGCCTGGAAATGAGGTTTGTAACTCGAAACATATTGTTATCCACAATGAATGTGTGTGTGTGTGTGTGTGTGTGTGTGTGTGTGTGTGTGTGTGTGTGTGTGCGTGTGCGTGTTTGTGTGTGTACGATTGTTCCACGCCTCTTCTAAAGCCATTGGGCAGAGTTCAACCAAACTTGGTGCACATATCGGTTACTGTCAGGCAACAATCGCTGTGGGGATAAGAAACGCCTACCTATCACAATTCAAGAGATGTGCCGTCAAAATCACTTAAATGCGTGAAAATTGCCGCACCATGCATGAAGTTTTGATACGTTTATTTTTTACTGCTAAGACACACATACAATCGAGTCAACTTAAGGAAATCCCTGACACTTGACAGCGCTTTTTACAGCTTTCAACTGCGAAGGGCAAACGGCTGTTGGCGAAAATAATCACAGTCTATAGAGCTATGGAGAGGCGTTGCCTTAGGGACGTTTACAAAATCGAAGCATCTGCGCCCAGCGTACAGACACTGTAACGGATAGTACACTGTGGACATAGCTCATTTGTTGTTTTCGTTTCTAATATAAAATTGTCAAAATGAATACCCGGGCAATGCCGGGCTTGTCAGCTAATATTAAATAATGTAAGTAAGCCAACAACATTTGTGACTGATAGCGGTCTCTGAAAAATCTTTTCAAATATTTGAAACAGTCACGGTCTATTAACTCTCAATTTGGATTTCAATCGGAGAGAACTATGTTCTCCTCCTCTAAAGGTTCACAGAAAAAGCAATATTATTTTTCAAGTATCATAACTGTCAAAAACATGTCTTGTTTAAGCGATCGTTTACATCGTCCATTCCATAACTGAACGACATAGTAATCGATTAGGATTATCTCTCCCACTACTTTACAATTTGCATCCGACAAAGAGACAAGACGTTTCATGGTGCATTCATTGAGCCATCACGCCTCCGAGATTCAGCATATGGGAATATCTCACTTATAAATATATTTATTTGTAGCGAATCATTAACCGCTAGTTGGTACATTTCGTAGGCCGCTATATATTTAGAACGCGCATGAATACATTTAATATTAGAGTTCTGAAATTATTATTGTATTTGTAATGCTAAAGGAAACGAATTAAGACCACAACCATTCAAAGTCTGTTTTGTTTTTATTTTTGCCCCTTCAATGATTTCGAACCTACAAGACTCCTCATGAAACAGAACCCACATCTCCTGGAAGCTGATAATACGTTATTAATTGTAGCCCAACTTAAGGTACGTGGATGCTCCTTTGCTTTAGCCAATATTGTCTTTCTTTCTACCATTTTTTCGCCCAAATGACACATATTATGTTAGTAATGTAAACTTATTGAACAGGTAGACTCTTAAGTAATTGTAGTACTGGAATAATGTTACAACATAATTTATTATCTGTTGATCCGTTGTTCTCAATTTGGTAGAAGGGAGACAGGTCACACGATTTGCTCAAGTTGAAGATCCTTCGATTTTCTTCAATGTTGGAAAAAATCTGTTGATAACACAAACACAATAATTCATTTGAAGGCCACTGAAATTTTTTATACACGACATGGATAATTATAAACGAATACTAATCACCGCAGACAAATATTGGGAGAGGACGCAACGATAACAACATTTCTCTAAATCTGGCGTGGCTCAGAAAAACTTCAGTACACCGTGAGAATTTTTATATAGTTTCCTGACGTCAAATGTCTAGGCCATAGCAACATCATTTTCTAACTAGTTTTTCCTTTTTTTTTCGTTTTCTGAAGTGTATTTTTTAATGAAGAAACAGTAGCGTACGCTGTTAAATCCATTACTGCAGTTGTTTATTCGTGTTGTAACTTTGCAGTTTCCTGACTGATATATGATTCGTGCATGTAAATAGCTGAATTCTGGCGATTTTGATCTACATGCAACTGTACAGTCTGTGTTTTACAGTGATTTGATTATTCCAGCGATCACATAGTCTCAACAGAAGGTAAAAAAATACTGTAGCTTTCGTTTCTTTGGTGGAGCACAAGTGAACTGCCGTTTATGTGTCAGGAAGAATGTTTACAGAAAGTTAATTTTAATTTTAATAACCAATAGCCTCATTTGCAATGTTTACTCTGATTTACCTAGGTTTCAGTCGGGATAACCCGACCTTCTCCACAATAAAAGTAACTACCGTTTGTCCATAGTGGACATCGTCAAGCTAAAACTACAAATCTAAAAATTATCGTCAGACTGTAAAAACTTATCTGCAACTGCCTCGGCCCCACTTTGCGACCTCTATGCGGCAGCCGCGAGTGCTGCACTGGAACTGCAACTGAGGCTGCCGGTTATTAAAATTAAAATTAATATTTATGCAGTTGCTGACAGGGCCGCGAAATGTTGAAAATATTTACAGAAAGTGCAGCTACTCGGCTATATGAGATCCAATGAGGGAATAATCAGCCCTGAATAAAGAAGGTAGCACGAACGGACACAAGCTTCTTCGATCATCGGGAGGGTGGAACAGAACTACTGCGGAATCTAAACTGTCGTATATTTAGTTCAAATCTTATGAAAATACCAGGAATCGATTTCAGAGCGAATCTAAATGTCATCCAACACGATTATTTTGTCCCACCAGCATTGTATTTTTCTATCAATTTAATAAACACAAAACAGAGACTTCAGTCATCAATAATAAATTCTCCTTCACTCTTTACAACAGTCTGCCAACGCTGGGGAAACTTTTGGAATCCGCGACTGTAGAAATCACGTGGTTTTGAGGCAAAGAACACGTCGAGCCATGTTCGCAGCGCATTTTCATCCGGAAAGGAATTTCGTTGAAGGTTGTCCGATAGAGAGCGAAAAGGTCAAAATCTGAGGGTGCAAGTCAGGTGAATAAGGAGGGTGTGGAAAGACTTGCCATCCCAACTCCTGTATATAGTTTCTTGTCTGTCTTGCAGAATGCGGTTGGGCGTTATCGGGGAATAGCGTCACTTTATGCAGTCTTTCTGGGCGGTGTTTTTGGACTGCGTCTGTGAGACGTCTCAGTTGTTGACAATAAATGTCAGTAGCGAAGCAATTCGTAGAACGCCACACCGCTGCTGATCCACCAGATGTATACCATTATCTTTTGTGGACACGCTCAGGTCTTTGTACGAGGAGTTTCTGCTTTGTTTGGGCTCAACCATTCCTGTCTTTCCCTTACGTTAGTATACATACGCCATATCTCATCCCCAGTAACGATAGAGAATAGAAATGGTCGGTGCCGTTCACAAGCCAATTTATAACGAGCAAAAAGAGATGCAAATAAGACCACCCGCTGATTTTTGTGATTTTGACTTCGACCGTACACCCGATTTTTGAACTTCCCTATTGGACGCTAATGTTGCACGATCGCGAAATGATCACAGTTCATCACATTTGCCAGTTCTCGAGTACGCTGACCTGGCTCGTTGTGGGTTAATGCTTTTCAACAATCTGCGGCCGCGAAGATCTTCCTGAATGTGAAGAGTCACCTCAAGACGATACTCCTTAAAACGAGGAAACCATTTTCTTGTCTTCCTTTATCCAATGGCTTTATCCGCATGCACCGTGCAAATGTTTCTGGCTGCCCCCACTGCTGTCATCCCTCTATTGAACACAGAATATGTCGGAAACGTTCCGATTTCTCTACTCGACACTTCATTTTCTAGCGTCCACATCTTCACTTACCATCTCCGAATCGCAAACTGGCAATATGTAAACTCAGACAGCAACGATGAGCTACAAATAAAAAATGACAACCGATAAATAAACCCAACGCAGCCGGAATACCAAGATGCAAAATATTTTTAAAAAATAGCTCTGAGCACTATGCGACTTAACTTCTGAGGTCATCAGTCGCCTAGAACTTAGAACTAATTAAACCTAACTAACCTAACGACATCACACACATCCATGCCCGAGGCAGGATTCGAACCTGCGACCGTAGCGGGCTCTCGGCTCCAGACTGTAGCGCCTAGAACCGCACGGCCACTCCGGCCGGCGCAAAATATTAAGGCTACGAACTAATGCACCAACCTAAACCTAATAATCCCCTAAATAAGCTCTCTTACAGGCCGTGAGACAAAATTTTTGGAAACACAGCTCGCATAGTAGCACACAAAACAGTTATTATTGCTACACTCTACCCTTTATTGGACTGGGAAGGAATCATAAAATACAAAGAAAGTAGCTGCCTCTACGAGCAGCTTAGATACAGAGCATGTATTTAAATGTCTCTGTAGCTACAGCCATCATTTGCGGTTTATAATTCACATGGCTGCATACATTTATTAAGGCAGTGGGTAAGATACGAGGAAACACGAATATCAGCTATGGAAAGAATCTGTTGAGCCTGCAAAGCGAACGCTCGTTTCCGGCTCCATCCCTTAAGAACTGGCAGCGTGCTCCAAGGCGGCAGGGCCGCGCAGGTCCAGAGGGTATAAATATGCGTCTGCCGTAAATTACGGCGGCCTCTAGTTAGTGAGGACTTCAGTTTCAGCAGTTACGTCATGTCACTCCGAACCAAGAGCCGCTTTAAATTGGTCCTAGGAGGGAGGCGTGGGGAAAAAAGTGTAAGAGGAAAGGAATGAAGAGCCAGGCGAGGCTCAGAGAGCTGGGAAAGGAAGTGCGCCGCGAGACTACGGGTCTACGGTTACAGCGGCTGCGCGCTTCTGATGGCGTCGCCGAGGAATGAGCGCTGCAGGCCAGTCGTCATATACTTCCACAGATTCCCCAACTGCGACATAATCGCTTGTACAAACAGTGACCCAATACTGTAAAATGCTTTTTTATTCCAGTCTCTGATCACAAATGAATTCTTTAGACGATTACCGGTTTCAGTCTGTAATGACCATCTTCAGATCTTTTTTACACCATGTCCTAAAGTGATACGGCCATAATGGCATCGTCAAAACATATAAATATAATCAGCATAGCATCGTCACACAGATTTAAAATATGGTGTAGAATAGGCCACATCGTCCACATTCTATTCTACACCATATTTTAAATTTGTGTGACGATGCTATGCTGATTATATTTATATGTTTTGACGATGCCATTATGGCCGTATCACTTTAGGACATGGTGTAAAAAAGATCTGAAGATGGTCATTACAGACTGAAACCGGTAATCGTCTAAAGAATTCATTTGTGATCAGAGACTGGAATAAAAAAGCATTTTACTTCCACAGAAGCCGTACAGAGAAGCTGTCGCCGCTGTACTATCAGTTGCCTACTGTCCCTCTATGGCACTGGTTCCCAACCAGTGGTCTGCGGACCAGAAGTGGTCCGCAAGAGCTAAAATATGATCTGTGAAACATCTAAAATTTATTCGTTATACGAACTCAGACGGGAGGTTTAGTGTTTTCTGGATGAGAAAAAAACGAATTACTTACTAGAGCAGTTTTCTGATCTGACATTTCAGATGCATTTGGCCTATCTTGTGGATATTTTCACACACTTGACTAAATTGAACTTGTGGTTGCACGGTGCCGGAAACAAACATACGGCTGGCGTTGCAAATATGTTTATCTTTGAAGATCGTACTTTTATTTGCAAACGTCAATTGTGGATAGGTAAAATTGGAGAAAATAATTATTCTGCGTCCGTGACATCAAAAGCACTCGATGAAAAAATGGTTCAAATGGCTCTGAGCACTATGGGACTTAACATCGGAGGACATCAGCCCCTAGAACTTAGAACTACTTAAACCTAACTATACTAAGGACATCAAACACATCCATGCTCGAGGCAGGATTCGAACCGGCGACCGTAGCGGTCGTGCGTTTCCTAGAACCGCTCGGCCACACCGGCCGGCGCACTCGATGATAAAAAGCATGACACAATTAAGGCAAAAATACAAGAACACATCATCTGCAAATGTTGGGTGATGAATTTAATAATTACTACCCAGAATATAACAAATCAGAAGCTAAAGTTGACAAAAAACAGATCTACATTCCTTTTAACCCTAATGCTAGAGAAGTTGCATAATATAGGCAGGAAGAGCTTACTGTGTTCCACAATTATAGAAACCGTAAGGTCGCATTTGACTCTGATTCTACTCAACAGTTTCATACATCAAAATTCGAGAAATGGCCTTGCACTATCTTATGCTTCTCTCCAAAACTTATCTAAGCGAACAAGGCTTTTCTGTTTTGCTGGTGGTAAGCGTGTAGCTCTGAACAATAATATTGGCCCCAGGATTAGCAAACTTATATAGAAGATGCTAGCTCAAAAACCACACTGATGCAAACCTCATTTTAATTTTTTAGTATAATTTTGTGTTTCTATTATAATACCGTTAATGCATGCTACTTTTGAGATGAATGAATATGTTAAATCTTTTGCTTAAAGATTATTTTTATACTGACACAGTTAATTTTTCTTGAACCTTGTGCTCCCTGCTAGCAAGAAAAAAATCAATCTAATCCCCTGTCAAAAAAAGGTTGGGAACCACTGGTCTATGGACGTAATAACAGTGCAGCAGGAGGTCAATAAGCAAGCTCCGACTGTGTTCTGCTTCGGAAATTGCACATGGCTCAAAACCAACAATCAATAGTCGGTTCACTGTCATGTCACCAGATTAAAACTGTATGCCGGCCGGGGCTTGAACCCGGATCTACACCTTTTTCAGCCCATGCGTTCCCGTTAATTCCGCCTCCCGACCGAATTAAAAATTCTACTTTCCGCAGGCTTTTACTTTTCACCTCTTATGGGAAGACACTGCCCGAGAAAAATAGAGGAACCAAAATCGACCCCCGCTCGGGAACGCAGTTATGGCTTTTCACAAAGAAACGCTGCGGACACTCCGCGTAATTTAAGAGAGTTCATTGTCACTAGTCTGATATTGGGCTGTCGGACTCGTCTGCATACAGTTCCACTGATCGACACATTCTGCTTGAACTAGATGGTAAACGTCAATTTTCAGCAGACATTACGCAGCCTGTTTTCTCTCTCAAAAGATGTAAATGTGGCATAACAACTGAAACCCCTAAAATGAAACTGTGCTTCGAAATGTACACTGATGAATTAAAATCGTTACTGAGAAGACAGTAGACGGATTTTATTATTAGGTTTTCGGTAAATATTTTTTATTCGTTCATAAGTGCCTAATCACGGGATAAAAATTAAATTCAAAGAAGTAAATGCAAGTAGTGTCTGATCTACATCCATGTACTCACAGATCACAGAAGTGTTTCTTGAAATGACAGGGAGAATAGCTTTTGAAAAATAGTCCTTTTGTAAATATAGTTCCCCATAGGTCCTTTACGAATTCGATGGCTCGAAGTATTAAAATCGTAAGTCCATAAATGGCCAAACTGGGTTACAATGTTCGCTAGAACCGTTACTGCACTATTTTTCACCTGGTTAAAGATCGTATCTCTAGCGCCGCAATTTAAGCAATAATAACAATCTTCAGAATAACGTAATAATTCAGCGAAGAAACTCATCCACTGATGAAAAGAATGGGAAGCTATGTTACGGCGTTTTTCCGGGGAGGGTGGTAGCACGATTAAAACCGTAACTGTAGTTACGATGTTTGTACAGGGAAGGTTTACATTTTAGGACTGCGCGATGTTTATCGTCCTCGCCGTTAATTTGGCTACAGTGTCATCTAAGGTAGCTTCTAACCAATAGTAGTTATTCCCCTTTGTACACGTGGTCACCAATATGAATGTATCCAATGATTTCGCCTAGAATAATAATTGATACACATCCGAGTGGGTGGGTTCAGAGTTCGCTAATTTCATAATTGTTATTAGTACTTAAGTTCTTGGCTAATTATGTAATCTAGTGAAACATTAAAAATGCGGAACGTAATGCCACCCGTTCCTCACCACACATGTTTAGAACACGGCGATGCTCAAGTAATGAAAGGAAGACCCGTAAGCAGTAGGAATTCATCCTCATGTATAGTAAAAAGAGCAAAGGAATCCTTCAACAGAGGTTTGACACAGACAGCCCAAAAGAGTGCTGAAATCGAAACTAGATTAATGAAGCCTGGGTGCTATCCCAACTTATGCCGATTGAAATGTTATTATAAGTAACCCAAGGAAAGTGGCAGGATATTTCTTAACAATTTTGGAAGATGGGAGATCATAGCAGACAGCGAGAATTCATCTGCCGAGATGCGAAAACTTTTAGCAGAAAACAGATCTGAAAAGTGACTGAATCGTGAAGAAAATTCAGTCACTTCCAGTACGGATGTAAGAAAATTACGTGGATTCAAAGAATATGTTAAAGCTATGTTCAGTATATCTGGAAACAACATGCGCCCAGAGAATCGTCGTCTATCCCAGTGAACAGCTTGAACACCCACCCTTGGTACGACTCCAACTTCCGCATTGTTCATTTCGTGCCTCTCGTGTGTTTCCGCTCATGTAGGTTCGATATGGAAGAGCCGAAGATCATGCGGGGTAAGCCACGAGGTCACTCGTATATCATAAAGAGAACCAAAAGTAGATGTGACAGTGGTTTGGCGCTGTCCAAAAGATGCCGATGTGTGATTAAGACCAAAGATTGTAAGATGCATAGCTCAAATGAGCGTCAATGTGGAGATCCTGATGGTACTCCCTTACAAAGTGCGTAAGACACAGAATCAATCAAAGAAGAGGGCACGAGAAGAAGAGATTTCGATTTCTAAACTATATTCCGATGAGTTAGGTGACCTGCACAATCGAGGGTTTTATTTACTGAAATACCAGAACAGCAAGCAACGAATGGCACATTATGCAACCACCAGGCCAAATCAAACAGTAGTTACAAAAATTCTGGGATTGCGACAGACAGAAAATTAAATAAATTATGATCACTTCCGACTGTACAAAATTTGGGAACTTAAGTCTTGGTCGCCACTCTCCATCCTCTCCACAACGTGATATTATAAAGTAAAGCACCACATAAGAACCCTCGGCTCTTCTTCCTACCGAAGAAGTTACGGAATTCGGACAAAAGGATCATTAAACGTTGCATCGACCTTATCTGAGCGCAAATTTCAATGAGAGTGGTATCTCCCAGTACTTCTTCCATCAATAAAGTTATAATTCTTAATCGCTGTTGTTAAAAATCTGTACCAATATATCAGTTAAATACTACAATAGATTCCGTTCGTCGCATAATATCTCTGATTTCTCTGTACCTTCGCCACTGCTTCCAAGAGACACGTATTTTCTTTGCATTCCTCTAAGTAACCGTTTTTAATTTGGTCCTTCCACAAATACCTTACCATCTCGTTGCTACAATTCTTAAAATTCTGTCTGTACTGCCTGCGCTAGTCTTTCACTCGTTCGGGCTCCGACACATTTATATTGTTTCATCACTGAGCCATGATGCAGGAACCCCGTTTCATTTCGTCTAGCACCGCTCCTCACTAAATTGGTACTTAATAAGAAAATTGGAAGTCCTCTGACGTTTAACTTCTCCCTATTATCTTATTGCAGTATTTTACTCGACCAATTGATGCGCACGGAGCTGGGATTGAGACACTGTATTCGTAGTTCGGATGAGAGGGGTCCAAACTCCGGCTGGCCAACCTCATTCACTTGTCCTGTGGTTTTCCTAAATGACTGCAGCCGAGTATCGGGAAGGTTTCTTAAGGCATTCGTGGTTCCACACGCATATGTAGCCTACCACGCCTACAAGATAGAAACATTATTTTTTCCACGAATTCGAAACATTAATTTTTGATAGAACTAAAGAAAAGGCCCACTGAAATTGGTCTGAGAGTATCGAAACATGCTTGTATATCAAAAAGCGAGCAAACAAATATGTTAGTATAAAATTACACATTTATTATTTTGCAGGCCAAAGAAAACACCCCCACGATCTCATGATATTCCCCATTTGCTGGGAATGTCAGACTTGCACACCTCATAACAAGTTCCATCATGCGACGTGCCTTTGAAAAATGTAGAAAAAATATGGTGTCAGAGACGTAGTTAGTTGCATTACATTGTTCAAGTGTGAACTAAGATTCTTCAGGTTTCAGAATCCAAAGTGTGAAGAAGTATACACAGCACAACGTAGAATAAGTATGACAGTTGAATGTTCACAGACTGCATCAACAGAACAAGAATCGTTTTAGTATCCCGCTGTCTCTTTACAGGGCCCACACTTATTTTCTCGAACAAGTGCTCTTTTTTCCGCATCACAGCGTACGGTCAAATGGCTTTGCACACGAGCCGAGTATCGAAAGTAGGAAAGTGAGTTTCACTTATACTGTGGGGATAGCGTATTTCATACATACTTGCCAAGTTTCCTCTAATGCGTAACTAACTACTCATTATACTTCTGTTTACGCTTAGGCCGATCAACAGTTTGTCTGCGAAGTTATAGGAAATTCAAGGGGACTCTCTCTCTCTCTCTCTCTCTCTCTCTCTCTCTCTCACACACACACACACACACACACACACACACACATACACACACACAGACTCGAAAAGAAGGAAGATTTCGGTTTAACGTTCCGATGTTGCAGACATCGGGGTTGGTTAGAGACGGAGCATGACCTTGGATAGGACAAGAATGAAAGGAAGAGTTGTGGAGTAGCCTTAGTGAAGAAAATATCCCAGCATGGGCCCGAGTGATTGAGAGAGACAGGGATCTGAACACTGTTCTCCTTGCCTTGTACTCTAAAGCCATTCCGCTTGATTTCCCTCTCCTCCTCCTTCTCTCTCTCCCTCTCCCTCCCGCCTTCTCTCGCTCTCTTTCTCTCTCTCTCTCTCTCTCTCTCTCTCTCTCACAAACACACACACACACACACACATACACACACACAATTCTGCTTACCAACTGCAGCATTCCCTAACACACACCATTGACTATTTCACAATTGCCCACAAGAGAAGGTCTTCCGTGCTCTTCTACGCCAGAGTACTTCATAATGATGACACACAATTATTTCGCTTGCCAAAACTTCCACCCGCTGCGTAATAGGCCATCGGACACTAAGGTTTTGTTTATGTTGCGGAACGTATGGTTAGAACGTTTCTTCCGGCTTAAAGCGATGGACACACACACCGACTGCAAGGCTCAGATGCTAGAAGCTCGCGGTGGCACTCGGTCGCGGAGACGTAGCAGGTTGGCCGCTGCATCGGCCAGCACGAGCAACGCAGATCGAAAATACCTTTCGATCGCCACCGGCGGCGTTCCGCAAGAAAGAGTGTCGCCCGTCCTGTGGCGGTTTTATCCGCTCGCGAACTGCAAGAGGGACAAAAATTGCCGTGATCAACGCTGTTAAGTGGGGCCGGCCGAGTGTTGCAAAGGGGGAAGTGCCCCCACTCTGGCGCAGGGGAGGGTCGAAGCCGCGCCCCCGGCGCGCGGTGCAACTGCAGCCAATGAGTGCAGCGGCCGGATCCCCCCTCGCGGTGCACCAGCCCCTGGCCACGTGCCTCTGCCCGGCGCTTACCCTCCTTATTGTTCTGCTGGCCCCTTTTTTCCGCCTTTTTGTCCGCCTTTCCCTCAGCCGTCAGCTGTTTCGCTGCGGGCCTCGCCTTGAGTCCTGCAGCGTTCTTTACCCCAGCTCGGTTTACAGTCCTGAAAAAAAAAGAAGGAGGAAAAAGAGAAGCCGTTTTTGGTTTATACGCCCCTACGGTCAACGACATTTCAGCCGTTGAAAACTGAGAAACGCTAGCAAGCAGGGTCCGCAAATATACTGTACCGTCAAGAGGATTAGCTATTACCTAAACGAATAAGTAACTCCACGCACCTTAGTGGGTATTATGGCCATCATTGCCTTCTTCTTCCGTCATACGTCACGAAGCAGTCCATCCTGGTGGCCGACATTCCCTTGGTTTACGCGGGTACATACTAGGCCAGTGAGGGCCAGTGAACAATTGACCGCTTCGTTGGTCGAAATTTGCATAGTGTGTACGGATGGCAAATAGTAGCCAACGAAACGTTTGGTCTTGGTTGTGGTTCGGACTGCCGGCGGTAACATGTTGAAATGTTCAAATGTGTATGGATTTCTAAGGCACAAAAGTGCTGAGTCCATCGCTCCCTAAACTTATGCACTACTTAAACTAACTTATGCTAAGAACACATACACTCATGCCCGAGGGAGGACTCGAGCCTCCGGTGGGAGGGGCCACGCAATCCATGACATCGCGCCTCAAACCGGGCGGCCAGTCCGCGCGGCTAGGCCGTAACAGTCAAAGCGTTGGAGGTAAGTGGACGCCAGGTCGAATGTTCGTTTGTTTAGTAGTGCTTTACTGTGTCAGTTGAAGAGATATATAATTACTGTGCCTAAAAATGTTGGAGTATTGAGTGGAATACGGAGACAGCATTAAAGCTGCGAATGGTGGAACCCTACGATCTAGGATTGTAAACAGAAACTGAGCAGATTAGATGCTTAGAGAGAAATAAGTGTGCTGTTATCAAATAATGTGCAACAGATGTGAAGAAGAAAATTGGACCTTTGCAGATATCTTTTTACTGTCGGTACTGTTCTCCTGAGAGAATTGTCATCTTCGGAAGCTTTAGGGTCTGCAAAATGGAATAACAATTCGAATATTGCAGCTTTCACTCGCAAAACAATTATGAAACAGCACATATTCCAATTCAGCTTTAAGATAGACGATAATTTTGTCCCACCACATTGCTCCCTACATTTTAAATGAGAGGTCGTCCACCACTGTCGTTTCTTGTTCTACTTCTTTTCCTGATGATCAGCCTCTTAAAGTAAAATAAATTCCTGCACATGCGACGATTGACAAATCCTCTTCTTCCCTCATAATGTTAGCCGGTGAAGCTGTTATTAAAGCGCTACTTTATAACAATAACAAAATGGGATCAACTTCGACAACTTATCAGAGCTAACCGCGATTCAACATGGCCGAATCCCTTGGTCCCAACTCCTTAGTTTGATGCGACCAACATTCAGCCGAATCCATTGGCTGTCGTCCGTTTGCGTTGGGCTAGTGCTTACGCACCTTCTCCAGACCTCTACTGTAGGTGGTTGCTATATCCCAGCTAGCACGGGGAGTCGGCTCCACTCCGCTCCATCGCACTCTCCACCCACTTGCGTTATTCGACGGTGGGTCAGAAAGGAATCCCCCCTGTGTTGTAAAAAAAATTAATAATTAACATATATCAGGGGAATTAGTACAAATCATGACCTGAACTGCCCTCTTCAGGGCACTACCGTTCAACATGGTCATCATTACTGTTGCAAAACTACCGTAGGCTACCGTAGACTATAATCAGTAAGAGTACATTACGGTAATTTTCCTAGAAGCTGTGGTTAGTTAAGATCGTATCCACGTTATCTGTCATTAGGTGTGTTGTGTACCTATTGGGCGTTACTTCCTAACGATCGCTGTCTTTACGTATGCGATCAGTTTCTTGCTAGATTTCTCTAAAAACCGGAAGTGGCTAACCGTCTAGAAACAGTGAGGATATACGTATATGGGCCAGGTAACCTACACAACATTCTGGTTCCACATATTTACCCTCCTGTCTATTAGCCAAAAGTAAACAGTATCCATAGCAAAATCTAAATTGTGAAAGTTTAATTCAGGTTTTATTCGAAAACTGTTGATTTGTAACGTGAAATACTGGAATGTTGTAGGGGAAAAAGGCAATACAGGTTTATCAAATAACTCTAGAAAACGCAGTTTCCTAAATAAAAAGTAAAATAAAAAAATCGCAAACAAAAATATATCAGACATTGCTTTATGACTCTGTTATTCATAAACAACTTTCAAGTTTATTTATAACAACAGGAAATTCTTGCCTTTAATCACGATGAAGAGCGTTCTATAGAATACAAAATAACAACATTTATATATATATATATATATATATATATATATATATATATATATATATAGTGTGTGTATTTGTGCATATAAACCGTACTTACAACAAAAGTAGTGGCTCCGGTTACTATTATATAAAATGCAATGTGTATTCTATAAGGATGTAAAGCACACAATGGACTAACACTGAATAATGCGTAGTGCTAATTATGAGCAAAACAAACAATCAAACAAATAAAGGAACAAGGAGAAGTCGTCGGCTCCCAGTTTCTCTCTTACAAATTCATTTAAGTTTCTTTGCTTTGCAGCTACCAATAATACTGGTAAGCCTACCATTTACTATGTCATTTATGCAGTGTAGCAAAACTACCGTACCACAGTTCTAATAGAGCGCAACTCTTGTCACCAAGCATTTGTACACATTTGCGTCGTCATTGAACGAAGCTATCAAAACCAGTTTGGAACATTCAGGGCTTTGCTTCTTGATGCAGTTTTCTCAGAATGATTGCAAAGATGCTGACTGCAGACTCTCAATGTGTCTCTTTCCGCGAATCACTCCCTCAACATGTCTTCGACTGACGTCCGTGACATATGTTGTCAGCGGGCCGCTGGTCGGTTTATCTGCTAAGTCCATTTCTACTTTACCAAACCTCTTCACCAAGCGCCGAATATTGCTGATGTCCATTATAACGTCTCCATACATTTTCTTCATGGATGGGCATTAAAATCACGGGCCAAAAAACAATACCGTGCATTTCTCCAAACTGGTTTTAATACCTGTGTTCAACGATGGTACAGAAGTATACAGATGCATGCTATATACTATGTTGAACGGTAGTGTTTTGTAGAGGACAGTTCAGCCTACGATCTGCATTCCTTCTGCTGTTATATTTTCGTTATTAAATTTTGTATGACACAGGAGGTATTAGTTTTTGATCCACCTTCATACATAACACTGCATATACTTAATCATTATATGCCTTCGCCTGGTGTATTATCTTTTATAGATATTATTTCATCAGTCCTTTGACGGGTTTGATGCGGTCCACAACGAATTACTCTCCTGTACCAAACTTTTCACCACGAGTAGCCTCTGGATCCTACGTGAAAAAATTAAAATCTATGACTTCCCCTACAATTTTGACTATCTAAATATCCTCCTAATACCACGGACGTCTTAAAACGTGTCCAATCAATTTCTCCCTTCCTTTTTTTTCCCAATGTTTTGTAAGTGTTTCTCTCCTTACGATTCTGCACAGTACTTCCTTATTTCCTACCTTATAAGTCCATCGAATTTTCAAAATCCTGCTACAATACGACGCTTCGATTCTATTCTTTTCCAGTTTTCCCATAGTCTACGATTTACTTACAATGTGCTCCAAACGCACATCGTAGACATTTCTTCCCAAAATTGAGATCGGTGATACCAGTAGCCTTCTTTTGGCCAAGAATGCTTTCTTTGCTGTGCTACTCCGTTTATTATGCCCTCTTTGCATCATCCGTCTCGTGTTATTTTGCTTCCAAGGAAGAAGAATTCTTTGACTTCGTACTCCCCATTAGTGATGTTAAGTTTATCGCTTCTACACCTCATTACTTTCGTCTTTCTTCGGTTTATTCTCAACCCATATTTTGTGCTCAATAGACGATTCCATTCAACAGATCCTATAATTTTCACTGAGGACAGCAATGTCATCAGTGACTCCTATAAGCCGCGCGGTCTAAGGCGCTTGGCATGGTCCGTGCGGTTCTCCCCCCCCCCCCCCCCCATCGGAGGTTCGAGTCCCCCCTCGGGCATGGATGTGTGTGTTGTCTTAGCGTAAGTTAAAGTTAGCTTAAGTAGTGCGTAAGCTTAGGGACCGATGACCTCAGCAGTTTGGTCCCGTAAGACCTTACCACAAATTTCCAAATTTCCGAATCCTATAATTTATACCCTTTCATTCTGAATTTTAATCCCACTCCTAAACCTTGTTTTATTTCCGTCATTTCTTCTTTGTACAACTCGCATTACCAGACACTTGCAAACAGACTGGACAGGGATGGGGAATGGAATCAGGTTGCCCTTTTTGGAGGAATCATCCTGGCACTTCTCTTAGGAAATTTAGGGAAACCACAGAAAATTTAAATCTGGAAAGCAGGTCGGAGACTGAAACCGTCATCCTACCAGAAGCGACTCCAGTTTCTTTATCCCTGAGTCAGCTTGCTCTCTCGCGTTTCCGTAAGTCAGAAGCTTATAGCTTCGGTGTAGCAAAGTTATGTAGCAATCATGCAAGTGTGTTTCCTTGTTTTGGTGTTCAGAAATTTGTGTTGTTCAGCATATGTGACGATATTTATTTATTCACATTATGCCATTGGTCACTTTAACTGCACGTGCGTTGTCTATAGTTGAAGGTTGACCTTCGTTCGAGCCTTATTTCGAAATGTATTACATGTTTATCCTGGAAGTTATTACTTCTTTATTACTTTTATACGAAGGGACTTCAAATAGGGAATTACACATTATTATATAGGAGCAATTAACTTTTACTGAATGCTACACTACTCTTCAAAGAGACACAGATACATGACGTTATTTTTCTACTTAGTCGTCAATTCTCTGTAAACGACGGCTGGAACGTTATACGGATTGTTTACTTCTCCCACGATATAAATCTGGTCCTTGGTCCTGGCCACATAAGAGATGGTTCAAACGGTTCAAATGGCTCTGAGCACTATGGGACTTAACATCTGTGGTCATCAGTCCCCTAGAACTTAAAACTACTTAAACCTAGCTAACCTAAGGACATCACACACATCCATGCCCGAGGCAGGATTCGAACCTGCGACCGTAGCAGTCCCACATAAGAGAACCACTGTGTGAACTTCTTCATCAGTTGAAATCTGTCTTCTCCCCCCCCCCCCCCCCCACTCCACCCCCCTCACTCTTCTCATTCAGCTTGCCCAAAAGGTGGAAAATCGCGTAGTACAAGATCTGCATTTCCCGATCAGCGTCACCCACGTTTGTACGCTCCTGAAGCATTGTTGACATCTTTTGACTAGGCTACACGCGACGTTGTATTTGATCCATATACTGCCAGAATTTAACGGTGAATCCGTGTGCGACTTCCACGTTTTGCCCACAAGAATCGTACTGTCCCGCGTACTTCAACTCTGGAGTACATTTACAGTAGCCGCGCCACTACTGTAGCACAATGTGATGCACCTGTGATCCATACAGCAGCAGAACTGTATGCGCTAAACACCATGAGCATGTATTCTTTTCTGACAATGAGCCAATTTTGTCGCGCAACGCTCTTAGCTTGGATGACAGGTGTAGTTTCCTGTCTGAAGTCACTACGTATATTGTCCATGGATATTCGTGACATGTTAGATGTTTTTGGATATTGTTCTTCGTAATAATTTTCAATTCTTTGTTGAACAACTATTTCCCAATATAGAATCCATGCATATAAAAAAATTGTGTGTATTTTGTATGTTCCATGTCTCCTCCTAAACCACTAGTCCGACTTCAACCAAACTTTCCTTTACTATCAGCAACAGTCACTAGTCTAAGGACTACCTACCTAATGTACTTCAGAAGACATGACATCGGAAACAATGAAGTGCATAAAAAACTCCCTCATCATTCATGACTATAAATGCATTTTGCAGACCGTATCTACAGAAGCGATGAATGCACCTGTTATCGTTCTTGTGACCTTCAGTCTCAATGCCAGGTTTGCTGCAACTCTCCATGCTAATCTATCCTGTGCGAACCTCTTCATCTCTGAATAACAATTGCAACCTACAGCCGGCCGAGGAGGCCGAGCGGTTCTAGGCGCTACAGTCTGGAACCGCGCGACCGCTACGGTCGAAGGTTCGAATCCTGCCTCGAGCATGGGTGTGTATGATGTCCTTAGGTTAGTTAGGTTTAAGGAGTTCTAAGTTCTAGGGGACTGATGGCATCAGAAGTTAAGTCCCATAGTGCTCAGAGCCATTTTGCAACCTACACCCTTCTGAATCTGCTTAGTGTATTCATCTCTTGCCTTCCCTCTACGGTTTTTACCCTCCACACTTCCTTAAAATACTAAATTGGTGACCCCTCAGAACGTGTCCCACCAACCGATTCCTTCTTGTAAGATTGTGGCACAAATTTCTTTTCTTCTCAGTTCTATTCAGTACCTCCTCATTAGTTACCTGATCTACCCATCTAATCTTGAGTATTCTTCTGTAGCACCACATTTCAAAGACGTAGAATGCACCTACAAAATTAAATCATTGTATGACACAGACCGGGAGATATGATGTCACAAACACTGAGATGCGTGAGACACTGCTGCATCATGCTTGACATTTAAATTTATTTCTCCTTTCCACTGACTGTATTCGAATGTACCCACACAAATACATCGTTGAACGGTACATAGTTCAAGAGGTATGACTCATCACCACGGAGATGAGTGAAACGTTGCCGAACCATAAGTGAAGTTTCAAAAACATTTATTCCTTATTACTAAGACATTCCTGCATGCAGTCTGGTCGAATTAAGGAAATCCCTGACACATGGAAACGTCTTTGACAGCTTTCAGCTGCGACGCACAAACGGCTGAAGGCGAAAACAATGGCAGTCTATAGAGCTACGAAGAGGAGTTGCCTTAGAGACAGCTACAAAATCGCGTTGTAGACACGCGAAGCAGCTGCGTCCAGCATATAGAAACTGTCCAGGGTCGTGTTTCTTAATCTGGACGCTGTACTTATACATTCGAACATTATGCATATTTAATTTCAAAAGTGTTTTCACGAATACATGGATATGAAATTTTTTCGATACATAATTAGAAACACAGTCCTTTCTTTGTTTTTCTAATAGAAAAGTGGAAAAATGAATATCTCTGAAATGTTGGGTTTGACAGGTAGTGTACCAATAAAACTGTACAATTCAGACACTACTGTCCACAGCTACATCACAATATATGAAATGTCACGTGTGAAACGATGTAAATTCTTGTGATTATATTCCGTTGCCGTAACTCATGTTTCCATAACAGGGTCCGAGAGTTAAATTATCTTTTACTTCTCCTTTTTTTAGTAATACAAAGGGCAAGCACCAAGAGATACGCAATATCTAGGGAAATGAACTGTAATAACAAGTTAAGCAGCTCCACCTGAAGAAGAACCGCTCTGGTTTGAAGTCATTCATGGAACTATAGAGTAATGTACAGTTGAAAAAAGAGACCTGTGCGATTTTACTCAAGTGTTTCACATCGAAAAATAACATTTCTGGAGTCTCGGTGAAATAATGTTCCAGTACAACTCCTTTTCACTGCTAAGGTTTTTCCACTAATTCAGAAAGTTGTCCGTGTAAATACCACCAGGTGTGGAGAACACGCAGCAACTTTGTGTTACTCTATCGGCAATAGTGCGTTGGTGGTAGTCGCACGTTGGTAGTGCTACGTCGGTGCGTGATCAACTAACAACGCAACCCCTATTTCCTTGATAAACCAGCGATCCTCTCACTTACTCGAAAAATAAGTTTTCGTTGCACCAGGTACTTGTTTTACACTCTCCAACGGGGAAAGTGGGCGTATGATTTTCTGGCAAAGTGGCATTTATTACAACTTCGATATCCCAGGTCTTCTGACTCATGTTAGGGCCCGTGAAAACGATACCAGCTTTTATTATGTCTGCAATTAAATATTAAAACAACGTGGGTTCTGTTCCCATTTGGTCCAACGTTGTTTTCTAGCATATGCTGGGACGTACACTACAGCCAAATATACCACTTTTACACGTTATATTTTAGGGCCTAGTAAAGCTTCCTAATATGCATCGTGTCAAACAGCAGTCTAATGACTTAATTAACATCTAAACTGGGTCGACACATTAGTGGCGGAAGCGACAGAATTCTCGCATCTGTCCAGCAAGACGAGCAGCAGATAAGTATGATAAACAACTCTGTAATGTCGAAAGATATTTTTACTGATATTTTGCTTGACAGAGTCACACCGATTAATTAATATGAAGGCACGACTTAAATCACTTAATAAAAGCAAGTTTTCTGGTCCAGACTGAATACCAATTAGGTTCCTTTCGGAGTGTGCTGATGCATTAGCTCCATACTTAACATTCATATACTACCGTTCGCTAGACGAAAGATCCGTACCTAAAGACTGCAAAGTTGCACAGGTCACACCAATAATCAAGAAAGGTAGTAGGAGTAATCCACTAAATTACAGGCCCATATGGTTACCGTCGATATGAAGCAGGATTTTAACATATATTGTGTTCGAACGTAATGAATTACCTCGAAGAAAACGGTCTATTGACACACAGTCAACATGGGTTTAGAAAACATCGTTCCTGTCAAACACAACTAGCACTTTATTCACATGAAGTTCTGAGTGCTATTGACAAGAGATTTCAGATCGATTCCGTATTTATGAATTTCCGGAAGGCTTTTGACACTGTACCACACAAGCGGCTCGTATTGAAATTGCGTGCATATGGAATATCGTCTCAGTTATGTGACTGGATCTGTGATTTCCTGCCAGAGAGGTCACAGTTCGTAGTAATTGACGGAAAGTCATCGAGTAAAACAGAAGTGATTGCTGGCGTTCCCCAAGGCAGTGTTATAGGCCCTTTGCTGTTTCTTATCTGCATAAACGGTTTGGGAGACAATTTGAGCAGCCGTCTTCGGTTGTTTGCATCCGACCCTGTCGTTTATCGACTAATAAAGTCATCAGAAGATCAAAACAAACTGCAAAACGATTTAGAAGAAATATAGGGATGGTGCGAAAAGTGGCAGTTGACCTTAAATAACGAAAACTGTGAGGTCATCCACATGAGTGCTAAAAGCAACGCTTTAAACTTCGGTTACACGATCAATCAGTCTAATCTAAAAGCCGTAAATTCAACTAAATACCTAGGTATTACAATTACGAACAATTTAAGTTGGAAGGAACACATAGAAAATGTTGTGGGGAAGGCTAACCAAAGACTGCGTTTCATTGGCAGGACACTTAGAAAATGTAACAAACCTACTAAGGAGACTGCCTACACTACGCTTGTCCGTCCTCTTTTAGAATATTGTTGCGCGATGTGGGATCCTTACCAGATAGGACTGACGGAGTACATCGAAAAAGTTCAAAGAAAGGCAGCACGTTTTGTATTATCGCGTAATATGGGAGAGAGTGTCACAGAAATGATACTGGATTTGGGATGGACAACATTAAAAGAAAGGCGTTTTTCGTTGCGACGGAATCTTCTCACGAAATTCCAATCACCAACTTCCTCCTCCGAATGCGAAAATATTTTGTTGACACGGACTTACATAGGGAGAAACGATCACAAAAATAAAATAAGGGAAATCAGAGCTCGTACGGAAAGATATATGTGTTCATTCTTCCCGCGCTCTATACGAGATTTGAATAATAGAGAATTGTGAAGGTGGTTCGATGAACCCTCTGCCAGGCAACTAAATGTGACTTGCAGAGTATCCATGTAGATGTAGATGTAGACGTTGCAAAGCGACGCGATAGACAACGAGCATGTAATGTCGGTTGTAGAGAAGGCGAATAGTCGACTTCAGTTTATTGGTTAAAATCTAGGAAAACACACAGAGGATCATATCAGCTTTATGACTGGATCGAAGTGTTTCTAGCAAACAGAACACAGCATGTCATGCTCGACAGAGAGAAATCCTCACACTAAAATTAACTTCAATCGTGTCCCAGTGGCGTATTATGAGTCCATTACTTTCCACAACATACATAAATGACTCAGTGCCTAACGTCGGAAGTTCCATGAGGGTTTTCGCAGATGATGCTGTTGTATACAGACGACTCGCAACAGTAGAAAAATGTAACAGAATGCAGGAAGACCTGCAGAGAATCTAACCTTGTTACAGGCATTGGCAACTGACCCTCAACGTAAACAGATTTAACAGATAAGGAGACAGGAAGACCCATTCTGTACGATTACACGATTTCATAACAATCATTGTAAATACAGCCATAAAATGTCCAGGAGTATATGTACGGAGCGATTTAATGTGGAACGATCACTTGAAACTAATCGTAAGTAAGACAGATGCCAGACAGATGCCAGATTCGCTGGAAGAATCCTTACGATATCTAGTCCAGCACAAAGGATGAAGCCTGCAAAACACTCGTTCGACCGATATTTGAATATTGCTATCAGCCTGGCATTAGTACCAGACAGGGTTGATAGAGAAGATAGAAAAGATCCAAAGAAAATCAGGGCGTTTCTTTACAAGCATGGTTAGTAATCGTGAAACCATAACGGAGATGCTCAGCCAGCTCCAGTAACAGATACTGCAAGAGAGGCTGTCTGCGTTTCTATTCATTTCAGAGAGCTGGAAGAGTCAACCAATATACTGCTTGCTCCCAACTATATCTCACGAAAAGTCCACGAAGGAAAAATGAGAGAGTTTCTAACTCACACTGAGGCTTACCAGCAACCTTTCTTCTCACGAACAGTTGGCGACTGAAAGAGGGAAAGCGGAAAGTAACTGTGTTACACATCTTAGTCTCGACCACACACCATAAGGCGACTTGCGGAGTGTTAACGTAGGTGCATATCTCTAATGGAGAGAGCGTAAAGAACACTTACTCTACACATTCCTGAATACTCGTCAACTGTTTCTGATCCCTACCATGCCGGCCGCTGTGGCCGAGCGATTCTAGGCGCTTCAGTCTGGAACCGAGCGACCGCTACGGTCACAGGTTCGAATCCTGCCTCGGGCATGGATGTGTGTGATGTCCTTAGGTTAGTTACGTTTAAGTAGTTCTACGTTCTAGGGGACTGATGACCTCAGAGGTAAAGTCCCTTAGTGCTCAGAGCCATTTGAACCATTTTGATCCCTACCATGTCGGAATATGGGAAGAAATCGAAGCAATTCGGAGGCGTACAGCTACATTTGTTACCGGTGGGTTCGATCGTAACGATGTAAACGTGAATATTTTAGAAATGCTCCGTGAACTCGAATGGCAATCCATACAAAGAAGCAGACGTTATTCTGGCGGAACGTTATTGATAAAGTTTAGAGCGGCGTATTTGCAATACACTGCAGAACAACATCATTCTCTACCACAACATCATTCTCTACCACCAATATCATTCTCGCATAACGACAGTAAAGACAAGACAAATCAGGGCTCATATGAATGCATAGAGACAGTTTTTCTTTCGCTGCTTTTGCGAGTGAAACAAGAAGCTTCAAAATGGTTCAAATGGCTCTGAGCACTATGGGACTTAACATCTGTGGTCATCAGTCCCCTAGAACTTAGAACTACTTAAACCTAACTAACCTAAGGACATCACACACATCCATGCCCGAGGCAGGATTCAAACCTGCGACCGTAGCAGTCGCGCGGCTCCGGACTGCGCGCCTAGAACCGCTAGACCACCGCGGCCGGCGAAACAAGAAGGGAATAATTAGTAGTGGTACAAGGTACCCTCCGTCATACACCGTATAGGGTTTGTAGAATATGTATGTAGAGATAGATTCAGAAGATTTCACAGGATGGTCTAAGCAAGTATTAATCCGACTGGCAAACGTGATGAAAATTTTCTTCGATAAAAGAGTGCGATATGTATCAAATGTTCATATGGAAATGAGAAAGAAGTGCTCTATAGTGTTCATCTGCAGTAAAGCATTTTTTTAAGTGAAATGTGAACAGCCAAAAATCCGGAGAAGGAGAAAGCGGAAGCATTTGATAGTGGCACTGTCAAAGAACGTTAAAAATTAAAATGACAGAAGGTAAGAAATGAAGTTGTATAAAAGAAAGATGTGGAAGGAAGTGTGTGAAAGATCCTTACCAGAAGATTAACATGACATCCATACGGCATCCTGGGGTAGTTCACTTGACGTTGAAGTAGTAAGAGAAAGGAAAAATAGAGGGGGAAGAGAAAAACTAGACTGTACAAAACAGATTATACAGAATTATGAAAAAGTAGTTACGTATACCCTGTAACTCCATCGTTATACAGATGGTTGTGGGACCTTGGCTGTTTAGTATAAAATGTCGGAACGAAACACTTCCAGCCGTCTAAATTTCCAGTAGTTATTTTATTGAGCAACCTCTTTCAGTGCTACATTACGTCGTCGTCACGCCCGCTGACCGACGTATAGAAAGAGTCCTAACTCTGGTCCAATCAATATATGGGCCAACATTCAGTGATTGGTAACCGTAGGTCGATGTGTCAAAAATCTACAGATACCAGTCACTGAATACTGGCGCCTATTTTGACTGGACCAGAGTTGGGATTCTTCGTACATGTCGGTCAAGGGTCATGAAGATGGCGTGATGTAGCGCTGAAAGTGGTTGCTCAATAAAACCACTGGAAATTTCGACGGCTGAGGGTGTTTCGTTTCGACATTTTTATTTACGTAGACATGAAAAGAGATGCTCAAGATAGGAAATGACGGAGGACAGCGTCAGACAAATAGAAAAGCTGATGAATTAAATAGTAAAATAAAATAACGCACTTTGAGGTTCGTAATTCTTTTTTACTCTACCCTATACATATTTCTGTACTGTAGTGCCATCATGAGTCAACTGCCTACAAGTTACACCTTTGGCAGCGTATATGAGCGCCGCGTCACCCTGGTATGCTAAAGATGTTTGTTCTATCTTTTTGCCAACTTGTTATCATAAACTGTTCGGCCAACTTGTTATCATTAACGCTCCCTGTCTGATACGTGACCATCTGTGTATAACTTTTCGTTGCTATTTATGATGTTTCTAACGTGTACTATACCACCGAACATAAAACGGTTGTGCTACTGGAACGACAATCTGTACGATTACCAGCTAAAAGGTATATGTAGTTTCCCACATTGCAAACGATTTTATAACATACTGTAGGAAAAAGGTTAGAAACTGACTTTCCGACGGCGTTGAAGTTCTCAGAGACTGAGAGTGGTTGGGCCACAAACTCGACCTCTGTCTTCTTGAAGGGACCATCTCCGTAATAATCTGAAGTGATACCTAAATACGGATGGCTGAAGAGGGAATCGAACCCTATTTCTCATGAATAGCCCAGTTTCTTAAATAATGTACCACTTTGCACTGTAGCGAACTGTGGAGAGAGGAAGTATGGAACAGTTGAGGTAAATAACAATGTAGGCAACCAAGTTTAGAACATAGAATTAAAATAATCCACCGAAGATGAACAAAGTAATTGGGGGGGGGGGGGGGGGGGAGGGGAATGTAAAAGCAAAGCTGCGTCTTGTTTGAGTCATTCGCCTCGAAGAATTTTACTTTAGGTCTGTGTTCATAATAGTAAGCTTCAAAACTGGCAAGATAATTTGCTTAAGATTTCTTTTCAATAATATCGAAAACTGGATAGGACGCAATAATCTGCAGCGTAGTCTAAACAACAGGCGCGTCAGTTCCGCGAAAGTCATGCTAACTTTTATCTTTGGTAGTAAGGGCTCGCAGCTCATCGACTTTCTGAAACACGGCGCCACAATTAACGTACAGTGGTAAGTGGACACTTTGCAAAAATTGAAACTCGCCATCAAGTCAAAATGTCCAGGATTGTCGACGGACGGCATCATTCTGTTGGAGGACAATGCCCGCCAACATGTTGCCAAGGTTGTTTCGACTATGCTTCAAAAGTTTCGCTGGGATGCCCTTACGTATACTCGATAATATCCCGATTTCTCCCCATGCGATTTCCATATTTATGGAGCCCTGAAGAAAGATATTCATGGCCGTCAATTTGCTTCGGGCGAAGAGGTACACCCCTGCGTACAATCACGGCTCCGCAGGCCACCTCAAACATTTTTCCATGAAGGTATTGACCGTCTTGTCTCACAGTGGGATAAATATATTAGCAGTTGTGGCGATTACTTTTGAAAAACTAAAAAGTGTTCATTCGACTGCCCATTATACATCAATGTTAAATATGCTGCGTAAGCGCCCTAATAAAGAGGTACTGAAACACGAAGCTACAATGGTAGTGATCAGATGCTGCAGCTGCTCGGTTCGAACGTCGCTGCGGAAACGAAACTTCAGTCGCATCTCGTGTTAATACGAAGGAGTACCGCTTACATCTGATGAAGTTCCAGTGCTGCCGGAAGACAGCATCCACGATATATTCTCAGAAAGGCAAATTCGACGTGTAAGTCTGCAGGCTTTCGTGGCCGTTGTCACTGAAACTAAAATCTTCTGGGTTATTAGGCACCGTCGTATTTCTTCTAAAATGATCGACGTTTCGACCCCTCTGCTGGGATCTTCCATAGGATCTTGTGATGTTCACTACTGCTACAACACCTAGTCGAAATGTCGATCATTTTAGAAGAAATATGACGCGGCCTAATAACCCAGAAGATTTTAACTTCAAATCCGATGTGATCTAAAAAAGTTCTAACTTTACTGTCAGTTTCACGTTTGTATTGGCTATGAAGTTAAAATAAATAAGGCTACTCGTTAATCAGCTGTAAAATAATGCAAATATACATTTTAACAACAGTACTGATGAAAAATAGACGTAAGATAGGCAACCCAACTTACTCCATCCGCCCCTGATACAAATGACGTAAGCTGGGTTGCCTTTTTTAAGATGCATGAAATATTTTCTGGGCCAGTTTTATTTTACGTATCGTGCATACCTCCTAAAAATCAGGTTGCCAACGGAAATAGAGCTACGAAATAAATTTCAGAAAGTCAAGTTACATTTACTTTCAGACAAATTACAAGAATTATCTAAAAACACTCGATCCGTCCTTTAGTAAATATCTTCTTCCGTCTTACAGAATCCCATTTATAATCAGGTTCCCATAACACTCCGCAGATTTATATTCCGCTCTTATACGTCTCTTTGTCGAAAATCGAGTCGTAACAGTTTCCGGTTTCACGGGTGGATATCAGTGAGGTGAGAAACTGGTAGCAACTGGAGAGGTGTAGCTCAATGTAGTTCGTCCAGTTCGGCAGGAAATGGATTCCAGGCGCGTGTTTATCGTACACACATGTCAGTCAGGTCGACAGGTTTATTAAGAACCGTGCTCTAAAATATGAGATCCTAACCGGTTTTCAAAGTTATTTCCATAAATTTAAGTGTGATGTTAAACTTGAAATCCTTGAAATCTTCCAGAGAATAGAAGAAGATACACGCAAGCACGAATAGTTTCTGGAGGCGTAATATGAAGTGAAGCGCCACAGTATTCTGCTCTGCAGGAATGAAAGAAACTACATAAGTGATTTACATAACTATTGTTCATGTTTCGTGTACCAGCCTGTTACAGAAGCGGGAGAAATGAAACTACTCCACGCGAGACGTTACCCGAGAAAGGAGTGGCGCCTTCTGAATAAGGCAGTGAAATATGAAACAAGATAAAAGCCTCGTGCCAGAGAAGAAGAAAGGGGCCAGAAAATAATGTGGGAGGAGAAACGGTCTCCAAAAGTTTCCATACTGAGTTTCACTTTCCTCTTTCGAAAACAACTGTAGATGCTTGGTAGAGGGTGCTTCGTACCGTTTTTACCGAGCAGGATAGTGGGACATTTAAGACGCAGAATTCTTAATCGGAATGAAATTTTGTCATCTAGTGAGCAAAATGTTGCAGTGGATAAGGAACTGAACTCGTTTTCGAAAGCAGGACTCAAATCCGGGCAACACCATCCAGGTCATGCTGCGGATTCATTGTACCGCTTCAGACATGTGACGAGGTTGTTCTTTTGGAAACGGCGCAGTTGATTTCTTACTCTACCACATCCATCCGAAATTTCTCCTTTGTCTCAGTTTTCCATGCTTTGTGTGAGGCGCTCAACTCGAACCTTCCTCCCTGCAAGCGACAGGCTCAGCACACTTCTTATCCTACATGCAACACGAGTCTTTTAGGCAGTTCCAAGTGGCGAATTTTTAAGAAGTGTACTAGAGCAGATGCACCTAATTACAAACTAATGCTATTAACGATTATCTTCTATTGCATCGGAGAACATAATTGACGATCGCTTGAAAAACATATTCAGAGCTCCATTGTTAGAGAGAGACAACTTCACGCCAGACATCACCGATATGGGATGGTTGACTCACGTACAAAGCAGCTTGCAGTTTCGCCAACGACGTCCCGCATATCAAAGTCGCAATTTAAGAATCAGGTTCTGTATTTGTAGGTTTCGAGAAGCCATGCGCCACTCTTGACTGATCTGAAAGGGTGTATGAATAATAAAGCACAGTAGACTATTGACTGGCATATTAGGCTGTTGACTGATGAGAAAGGATATTTGTATGACAAAACACATTAGACCGTTCTGGACAATGAATTTCAAGTCCAAACAAAGCTAACGCCCAGAAAACTGAGAGGGAGGCACTTATTCTCAAAAGAAACAAACCAGCCCAAGGGAGAGCAGCTAATCAAATTACCTGCTCAGTACGCTTCGGTGTTTCGCCCTCTGATAACTGTAGGGAAAGTCACAACAACATAGACAAAATATCTACTATGTATATAACCTACAGATAATGTGCTGCAACAAATATGTCTGAGATCCCTGCGCGCAGAATAGCGGTTTGGTAGGGTATCGGCACTCCGTTCCCTTATGAGCTAGGAACATAAGGTAAAACGTTTATGGTTTGGCCGGACCAGCGGCCATTTGCTTAGTCATTCGAACATCTGTCTTACAGTAGCTATATTACAGAATATTAAGCAAGGTTTGAATGACGAACCAGAGCTGGCGGCCAGGCAAATTATGCAAATCGATTAAATAAAGTGAATCAAATAAATAAGAAATGCAGTCTTACGATAAATTTGAAAACCGGCTTTCAAAAATTTAGTTTCATTCGGATTTTACGTGCAAAAACACACGTTTTTATGAGCTTTTTTTAAACGTTCGCTAGTTATATGTGCCAGATTTGGACGAATCAGTTCAAATTTTTTAAGACGTTAGAAACTACAAGTAATTAATGGTCGTCCTGTTGCATGGGAAAGCTTTATCAGTTGCCACGATATAAGTAACATGGATCAAAAGACACTAAACAAAAACATATACCGGATCAGTCGTCACGTAAGTCAACACAAATCTACGTCGGTTGCCAAGCTATCGAGGTCTAATGTCAAAATTATGGGAACCAGAATGAAAAATGCTCCTATCATTCTATGCAAAAAAGGCGAATATGTCCTCGGTAGTGTTAGCGATATAAAAGAAGGGAACCAGCTTTTCGACTTATCTGGCAAACTCACAGATATTTGAATGAAAACATCTTGACATACACTACGTGATCAAAAGTATCCGGACACCTGGCTGACAATAACATACAAGTTTGTGGCGCCGTCCATCGTTAATGCTGGAATTCAATATGGCCTTGGCCCACCCTTAGCCTTGATGACAGCATACGTTGAATCAGGTGCTGGCAGGTTTCTTGGGGAATGGCAGCCCATTCTTCACTGAGTGCTGCACTGAGGAGAGGTATCAATGTCGGTCGGCGAGGCCTGGCACGAAATCGGCGTTCCAAAACATCCCAAAGGTGTTCTATAGGATTCAGGTCAGGACTCTGTGCAGGCCAGTCCATTACAGGGATGTTATTGTCGTGTAACCACTCCGCCACGGGCAGTGCATTATGAACAGGTGCTCGATCGTGTTGAAAGATGCAATCGCCATCTCCGAATTGCTATTCAACAGTGGGAAGCAAGAAGGTGATTGAAACATCAGTGTAGGCCTGTGCTGTGATAGTGCCACACAAAACAACAAGAGGTGCAAGCTCCCTCCATGAAAAACAAGACCACACCATAACACCACCGCCTCTGAATTTTACTGTTAGCACTACACACGCTGGCAGATGAATTTCACCGGACATTCACCATACCCACACCCTGCCATCGGATCGCCACATTGTGTACCGTGATTCGTCACTGCACACAACGTGTTTCCACTGTTCAATCGTTCAATGTTGACGCTCCTTACACCAAGCAGCCGCTCGACCATGAAATCCAAGTTTTCTCACCTCCAGCCTAACTGTAATAGTACTTCCTGTGGATCCTGATGCAGTTAGGATTTTTGGAGTGATTACATATTACAACCAACTATCGGCGTTCTCTGTCACTCTACAGACTAGGTCGGCCTGTACGCTTTTGTGCTGCATGTGTCCCTTCAGGTTTCCACTTCACTATCACATCGGAAACAGTGGACATAGGGATGTTTAGGAGTGTGGTAATATCGCGTACAGACGTATGATACAAGTGACATCCAATCACCTCACCTCGTTCGAAGTCCGTGAGTTCCGCGGAGCGCCCCATTCTACTTTCTCACGATGTCTAATGACTACTGAGGTCGCTGATATGGAGTACCGGGCAGTAGGTGGGAGCACAATGCACCTAGTATGAAAAACATATCTTTTTGGGGGGTGACCGGATACTTTTGATTACATAGTGTATTCACGCCTTTTTTTTTCTTTCGAATAACCCATTTGGAGGGTACGATGAATCAACTTTGGCTACTCTTCATTGTATTAGATTTCTTCAATTTCCAAATTTCCTTCATCCTTTTAGAGTGTTGTTCCCTTTCTTCTTGAGTCCACTTTCGTCTAGTTATTTTCTTTCTCTCCTGAAATTCTGCCTTTTGAACTGCCTTTCTGAAATGTGTTCTGTTTTCTATTGTGTCTATTGTAACACCAGCATTTTCAATGTCCTTTTCAGTCTCTATGAACCATGCTGGCTTGGATTTGTAGCTATTGAGTAATGTGAATATCCGCTTGGTTAGTCTGTTGTTATCCATTCTGAATATATGTCCAAAAAACTGTAGTCTCCTCTTCCTCATTACATCACTTAGTTTCTCCGTTTTCAGATATAGCTCTCAGTTTGGTCTTAACCTGCATTCAGCATTATCGTTTCTTTTAGCTCCCAGTATTTTCCTTAAAATTCTTCTTTCGACCTACTCTAGTTTCTCAAGATCTCCATTTCTTGTTAGTTTAAGTGTTTCTGCCGCATAGAGAGCTTCAGGTCTGGCCACTGTTTGGTAGTGTCTTAGTTTCGTGTTCCAGGACAAGGATTTTTTATTATAAACGTTTTTGGTCATATGAAACACTCTTTCCATTTTGTGCACTCTAGTTTCTATAGCTATCTTTTCTTTGGCATTGTATGTAATCCACTCTCCTAGGTATTTAAAGGAATCTGTTTTGTGTATTGTGTTGTTGTCAACTGCAATATTTTGAGGAGCATCACAGATGTTTGTCATAAACTTTGTTTTTTCATAGGATATTTGTAGTCCTACTTTGGCTGCTTGTTTTTGTGGTTCTCTTATTTGTTCTTGGGCATTGTCTAGTGAATCTGTAATCAATGCCATGTCATCTGCGAAGGCTAAACAGTCGACAGTGATCTTGTTTGGATTTCTCCCTAGTTGAATCCCTTTAGTATTGATGGCCTTCCTCCATTCTCGAACTACCTTCTCCAAGACACAATTGAAAAGCAGAGGTGACAGACCATCTCCCTGTCGAACACCTGACTTTATTTCAAACGATTTTGAGAGCTCTCCCCTAAATTTTACTTTCGATTTTGTATTTGTCAAAGTACCTTTAATTATTGCAGTTGTTTTTGCATCGAGTCCCAATTCTTTTAAAATATCAAGGAGTGTATTTCTGTCAATTGAATCATAGGCTTTTGTAAAATCCACAAAAGTAATTACATATTTTAAGTTCCTGATTTTCCTCATTTCATTATGTTCTTTAAATTTAGTATTTGTTCTGCACATGACCTTCCCTTCCTAAATCCAGCCTGATACTCTCCTAGCTGTTTCTCAAGTATCTCTTCTGCTCTTTTTAAAAGCGCCTTAGACAAGATCTTATAGGTCACTGGTAAGAGGGAGATTCCCCTATAATTGCTAGGATCTGTTTTCTTCCCTTTTTTATGTAGTGGATGTATTAATGCAGATGTCCAGTCTGGTGGTAATCTGTGTGTTGTCCAGATTTCTTTTAGTATTTCTGATAGACACTGTATCATGTTGTCACTAGAGTACTTCCATAGTTCAGCAACTATATTATCCTTCTTTTAGGGAGCTCCTATTTTTATCATTTTTGTTGGCATTCCAAATGTTCCAAGCTCGTTGTCTTGTTATGATTAGTTTGTCACACTCATCATTCCACCAGGCATGTTTCCATTTTTTGATAAGGAGAATGGTTTCTTCTGCTGTCTGTGCTATATCTTTTTGAAGTTGTTCCCATGTTTTAGGTGTTTTCTTTTCCAAAAGTGTCCTGAAATTGTGTTCCTTGGTTGATTTCTGAGTGTCAAACTTTTTAGGTTGATATTCGCTCTTTCTTTTATATATTGGTCTAATTTTGAATTTAACGACAGACAGATAGTGATCTGAATCTAAACTTTCACTCTTAGCAACTTTTACATTGAGTATCTCTGATGCAGACAGTCTGCTTATAGCAACATGGTCAAGTTGTTTCTCCCCACAGACTGGATTCGGGGATACCCATGTAGTTTGTTTTCTAGGGAGTTTTTTGAAATATGTAGACTTTAGAACTATGTCATGTTCTCTGCATAAACTAATAAGTCTTTCTCCATTTGCATTGGTTCTTTTATGTGCAGGGAATTTGCCTACTATGGATTGGTGATGACGTTCTTTGCCGATTTGAGCATTAAAGTCTCCCAACAATATTATTGTGTTTTTGGATGAAATCTGGTCTAAGGTGTTTGACAGTTCCTACCAAAAAATTTTTGTTTGTTCTTTTTGTGTTCTGTTTTTCTCATTTGTTGGTGCATGTGAGTTTACAATGGTATACAGTTTGTTCACTGATTTGAAGGTTAATGTTGAAAGCCTTTCATTGACAGATTTAAATTCTACTATCGAGTTTAATATATTTTGGTTTACAATGAATCCTGTTCCAAATTGGGGTACATTCTTCATAACTCTTTTTCCTGGCTTCCCTTTGAAGATTCTGAATCCCTCTGAATCAAATGAATGTTCATCAGTATACCTTGTTTCTTGGAGTGCAGTTATCATTATATTTTTCTGTTTTATAAAATTTATTAACGTTTTAAGTTTTCCTGTTTTTAGAAGTGAGTTTACGTTGAACGTTGCCAAGTAGTTTATATTTTTATGTTTAATTTTATTTGTTGCTTGCTTAAGGCAGGTTTCAGGATGCTCCGACTCATCCTTCACACATTGCTGTAGGCCCCCAGAACCCGAATGCCTACTTTTAATTTCCTTAGAAATTGGAGATTGGTTACTCCCTGGGGTAAAATCTCTTACAAGGTGCGTATCCATTGTTGATTGTTTGTTGGGTTAGGGGAACAAGTCCCCTAAGGATTCTACTCGAGGTTATTAGCTCCGAGGAATGGTTTTCAGCCGCACCACTGGCGGACAGACGCTGACCACTCAGCCGCTTGTTTCAAGACAGACGCCAAGTGGATTTTTTTCTTTGGTTGCCTCTTCCGCTAGTTCCGCCGTACCGAGAACTATTCCCTCCGCCTTCACTACCGTTGAGGTCTTCACTGTAGTCCTAGCAAGGAGCCCTTACAAGGTGCTTGGGACCGGCGTAGCGGAGTTATTCACGCCTTTTTATGAGCTAACCTTACTTTTTCAGCGCTGTGAGCTCTCTTAGCGGCAGAGTGTTGGCATACCTGTATATTTCATTTTATGGGCTGAAGTCCCTGATTCTGGACTTCAAATCCAGAAGATTCGTCAGCTATAGTAAACAATATATATGATATCTCTCAAGAGCATACTTTTAGTAGTGAGAAAAGGTTTTCTGGAGGTGGATTGTTCCTGGAGGGATGACATTACGTATTATGTTACTTTGATTGACACGATGCATCATATTACGTGAAATCGGTACTAATACAAACAAGTAAAAAAAAGGCGAATGTCTTAAGATGTTCTGATTTAAATGTCTTTGAAGCTGCCAGATAAGTCGAAAAGCTATTTCCCTTTTCTTACATGTTTGCTCTGCTTAGAAGATGGTCGTCCTTTTTGAGCTATGATAGGGCTATTTGCACTGCGGTACAGCAATATTGGGGACACTGATGGATTCAGTGTGTAGCACGTGAGTGTAAAACAAGTTAAATTATTTTTGTGATCATAATACTCATATTAATAGCGATGCTGTCTGTGCAACTATTAAAGGGGAAGCATTATACTCGTTTTGTTTCATTCCCTCTTCCACGCCTATTCACAGGATTCCTCTGAAACACAGCACGACCAGAAGTAAGCAGAAACAGAAGAGGAAACAGCCTCAATGACGATGTTTTAAATTAATGAAACGAATTCAGTAGTAGTATGTTTAGAAATCATCGACATTAACATGAGATCAAATCAGTTGTAAGGCGTGAAAGTGGACGTTATAGATTTCTTACAAAAATACAGTAATGTGAAATTTAGCTATAATACGACTCTCGTATGCGGGCTGTTCATTCAGTACAATTTGAGGTTCGAATGTTTGGTGTTCTCCGAAGGAAGAGATCGATGGAATTTAAACCAATGTTGCTAGTTTTACAATCTCGTTCATAAATATGTCAACAAATTTGCTTTATGAACGACAGCTCCAGCTTCACGGTTTAAACCATCTATAAAGGCTCCGTCATAGCGGTACCAAAGCGACAGAAATGCAGAAATGCGTGTCTGTGAATGTTGGCCAGCCGGAGTGGCCGAGCGGTTCTAGGCGCTACAGTCCGGAACCGCGGGACCACTACGGTCGCAGGTTCTAATCTGCCTCGGGCATGGATGTGTGTGATGTCCTTAAGTTAGTTAGGTTTAAGTAGTTCTAAGTTCTAGGGGACTGATGACCTTAGAAGTTAAGTCCCATAGTGCTCAGAGCCATTTGAACCATTTTTTTGTGAATCTTGTTACTTTCTTGCATATGACGTCGCAATGAAGCTTGCTGCTCATGTTATTTACCCTTCAGCAATACCGTTTTACACCACTCTTTTCAAAGATGACATAAGTTGTACCGGATGGTCGAAATAAAGCTGACATGAGAAATGCTCATAAATCTTGTTTATATTGGGTTATTAAGAAATGCCGAATACACTTTTCGAACCAATCCTTTTTTCCAAAGGCGTTTCTGCTGCGTTGGCGTTAGCAGTGATGGTCCTTCCGTAGTTAGGACTGAAAGAAAATTGTGCTCCGAAATGTATGTTGGTTAATAAAATAAATCGTGAAGGAAGCCTAAAGCGTCAGTATTTGAGACAGAGGGGGTGTATTATTCTGCTTACTCCGTCACTCAGCCCACAGAAAAACGGAACAAGTGAATGCAGATTAGGACGCCTACGAAGGCATACAGACTTTACACTGCACAGTGGGCGAGTGGAACACTAAAAGGAATAACTCAACGAAGTTCACTACACAGCAGATTCTGGAGTGTGTATGAAGATATACAGGGTGTTACAAAAAGGTACGGCCAAACTTTCAGGAAACATTCCTCACACACAAAGAAAGAAAATATGTTATGTGGACATGTGTCCGGAAACGCTTACTTTCCGTGTTAGAACTCATTTTATTACTTCTCTTCAAATCACATTAATCATGGAATGGAAACACACAGCAACAGGAAATGTTCAAAATGTCCTCCGTTAGCGAGGATACATGCATCCACCCTCCGTCGCATGGAATCCCTGATGCGCTGATCCAGTCCTGGAGAATGGCGTATTGTATCACAGCCGTCCACAATACGAGCACGAAGAGTCTCTACATTTGGTACCGGGGTTGCGTAGACAAGAGCTTTCAAATGCCCCCGTAAATGAAAGTCAAGAGCGTTGAGGTCAGGAGAGCGTGGAGGCCATGGAATTGGTCCGTCTCTACCAATCCATCGGTCACTGAATCTGTTGTTGAGAAGCGTACGATCACTTCGACTGAAATGTGCAGGAGCTCCATCGTGCATGAACCACATGTTGTGTCGTACTTGTAAAGGCACATGTTCTAGCAGCACAGGTAGAGTATCCCGTATGAAATCATGATAACGTGCTTCATTGAGCGTAGGTGGACGAAACTAAAATGAGCTCTAACATGGAAATTAAGCGTTTCCGGACACATGTCCACATAACATCTTTTCTTTATTTGTGTGTGAGGAATGTTTCCTGAAAGTTTGGCCGTAGCTTTTTGTAACACCCTGTATACACATTGGACACGATTCAGCTTTTTCGCAATATCTTTTAATAATTCAAATGTGGTTCCCTGGAAAGAAGGGAGTAGCTTTTGTGTCACATCTTCACGCAGCTCTGAATATTATGTACCATTATTTGCAGTTTCTTTTCACGTTCATTGTCGCGATATATAAAGACGGGAATGTTTTCTGAAGATTGGAACAGTACTCCAGAACGGGTCCCATGAGAGTTTTGCATGCGACTTCTCTTGCAGATGACCTGTATCTCCCAAAAATTCTCCCAAGAACTCTAATTCTTCTACCGCTCTCCTTGTAATTTTTGTTTCACTTCATTTCGATACATAATTATAGTGACTAGAATTAAGAGATGTGTCGCTTCCTTTGGGATCAGGTTCTAAGTTTTTTGTTTCACGTTTATGTACACTACTTTACGCTTATTAGTTTTTAAGACAGATATAATTCGTCTAATTAGTCAACAAGAGCCTCTGTTGTCTGACTGTATTGTCGGTGATCACTCATCTGGGCGGAATCAATTCGAAACGACCGAAATGCCAAAGAAGCCTAGATGCAACCTATTCACACAGGAAGTAGATGGTTCACACAACTCCCGTCCGAGCTATGCAAGAATATTGTTTGCCGCTATGGGCTTCTTATTTTGTAGTATTAAAAAATTATAAAGAAAATTAAAATAAGAATGTGACTCATGGTTACCGTCAGTTCCACAGAAGTGCTCCACAAACTCCCATAGATGCACTGCAAAAAAGCATCGTGGTTAGGTTTAGTCTTAAAGTTATTATTTTGATCCAAACTGTTACGTGTTAAGAGTTAAACAAGTGGACAACAGCTCCTCTATTTGTTCCATTTTTTGGATTACCTTTGGCGATTCTGTTGTTTAAAAGGAATGAAGAAGCCAATGTTATGTTGTAAAGAAGTTTAGTTTCTCTGCTTTGATGGTGTACGCCGTTTTTATTTCCACAAAAATTAAAGTGTGCCATTGGACAGTTTGTTATGCCCCAACACAAACATATCTCATCTGATGAAGATAGAAAATCAAAGAAATTGCCGCTTGCACGGCAATGTACCGACAGTCTTTCTTTCCGCGCACTAACCACATATGCAATAGGAGGAAAGGGGAAAAATCACTTTTATAGCCTTTCTATACACCATAATGTTTTTAAGGAGTTTTTTCCCATTTTAAGATAAAAAATTTCTACGTAACGTGAATGTCCTCATTCCTGCGTGCATTTAATACACCCCAGAAAATTTTCTTATAGCGAAGACCAAAAGTAAACTGGTGCGCCATACTCACAGAATGCCGTAAAAAATTCGTATTTGGAAGCAGCTGATTCGTTTTATGAACTCGAAGCGATGTCGTCACAAACTTCTGAAACATGCAAACACAGTATGCTATTTACAGTTTCTTTTTCTCAGAATTGTTCCCTGTGTATCGCGCTCGGTATATTTCATTCAACACTTCCGTGTTTACATGCTGTATCTGAAGAAATAAGCTGTAGTCAACACGTCACAGTATTTCACTACGCACTGTCTTCTCTTTAAACATAGTACGCCCCCAACTCCCTTCGTCCTGAGAACTGGAAGCACCAGCAAGTTGCACGCATTTACGTAACAATTTCAGGATGAATACTAAATTGGCGGTTCATACGCGCACGAAATATTGACACAAGTACAATTCAAATTTGAAACGAGAATAAAAGTCATTTAATATAGCCCCAAGCAATAGCCACAAGCACGAAGATAGGTTTCCATTACTCTGAGTGTAGTAAAAGCTATCTTTATTGTAGGAACAAAATTAAGACAGTGTCACGAATTGCGACACGGACCCGTACATAGCTACAGTCACACTCCACAAGGCACCTGTGTGGGGCGGAGGGTATTTTGATACCTTCCACAGGCGTTTCGCTGCCAACTGCATTACCCCTCTCTCTGTTCCATTCGCGAATGGCACATAGGAAGAATGATTGTCGGTAAGCTCGGTAAGCCTCTATATTAGATCTAATAATTATCGAATTATCTCGTCGTGGTCATTTCGAGGGATGTATGTGGGAGGAAGCAATATGTTGTCCGACACTTTCTGCAAACTATTCTCTCGAAATTTCAGTAGTGCTCCTCCCTTGTGACGCACAACGCCACTCTTGTAACGAACGTCACTGGACTTTGTTGGGTGCCAAGTAAACGATCCCGTGACGAAATGCGCTGCTCTTAGTTGAATCTTCTCTATCTCTTCCGTCAGCCCTACCTGATAAGGGTCTCAGGTTCATGAACAATACACAAGAATCGGTCGAACAAGCGCCTTGTAAGCCTCTTATTTCGTGGATGAGTTACATTTCCTTAAGACTTTTTCTATGGATCTCAGTCGGTTATCTGCTTTTCCTACTATTTATTTATGTGTTCATTCCTCTTAAGGTCACTCTTGATAGCTACTCCTAAATATTCTACGGCAGATACTGTTTTCAGCAGTTTGTCATCAATAGGCCAGTTGTACAGTAGAGGATTTCTTTTCCTTTGTGTGCACAGTATGTTACAGTTATTTACGTCCAGAGTCAACGGCCAGAGCCTGAACCATTCATCTGTCTGCTCTGCAGGTCGTTCCTGGCAGATTAAAACTGTGTGCCGGACCGAGATTCGAACTCGGGACCATTGCCTTACGCGGGCAAGTGCTCTACCACAGTTTTAATCTGCCAGGAAGTTTCATATCAGCGCACACTCCACTGCAGAGTGAAAATCTCATTCTGAATACCGTCTTCGGCTTGCTGCTTTCTTATACGCAATTGCATCATCTGAAAACAGTCCTAAAGAGCTTCCGGCGCTTTCTATTAGGTCATTTACAAACACAGTAAACAGTAACGGTCCTATCACACTTCCTTGGGGTACTCCCAAAATTACCATTACATCTGTCGATTTTGTCCCGCTGACAGCGACGTGTTGAGTGCTATCTGCAAGGAAGTCTTGAATCCTGTTGCAAATCTGGTCCGATACTCGGTAAGCTCGAATTTTTTTCACGTAACAGGAGGGTGGGACGGTGTAAAATGCCTTCGTGTAGTCAAGGAGCACGGTGTAAACCTGATCGCCGTTGTCTACAAGCGTTATGGATCTCATGGAGGAACGGACCGAGCTCTGTTTGCAGAATCCACGTTGATTTTTATAGAGGAGATTTTCGTTCAAAATCGTCATAATTCTTCAGCATAAAACATGTTCCATAATTCTACAACAGTTTGACGTCAACGACATAGGACTATAATTACGTGCATCTGTCTGATTTCGAGTCTTGATCTCCCATAATGTTTCAGCTTGTTACATGAAAGTCAGGTACGGTCAAGTGATTCTTCTTCACCGTTACAGTTGTCAATAGAGGTTTTCGGTCTTGAACACCATCTTTTTCTTTGAGAGTGGAAGGGGGTGGCAATAAAAATTAGCTTTTGTGTCATTCGTCAGAACGCAGGGCACAGATATATTTATTGAAAACTGCTACTACTCAGTTAAACAGCGGCTATAAGTTGATTTCCAACCAAAAATGTCATCATCAACTACATACCTTTTGCCAGAAAGCAACTCAGCCTTGCAGAGTGAGGTACACGTGATCAATGGGTGTTTGCTGTTTGCTTCATCTGATGCTGCCTATAAGTAGTTCTTTGATCTGAAGGCACCACTGTTGGATACGACAGTTCGTTCCAATACTGTACATGTTTTAGTTTCCGAGAAAGGGGCATGAACGGTTGGTTGGAACGCAGTAGATTACACTACTAACTGGAAATTCTGTATAACTTCGATACCTCATGTAACATACACGTTGTTCCTGGACGCTGCGTCCTTATTTATTAAAGTAAATATGTTGAAAAAGAGTGTACAAGGAATTTAGAGTCAGGCTGCTAGTTTCGGGCTGCTATGTTCGATCAATACGCAAGCGTAACGGAGATGCTTCGGAAACTCAAGTGAGGATCCCTGGAGGGAATGCGATTTTCTTTTCGACGAACACTATTGAGAAAATTTTAATAATCTGCGTTTGATGCTGACTGTAGAACGATTCTATTGTCGCCAACGTACATTTCGCGTAATAAGAGAAATTAGAGTTCATACGGTGGCATACAGACAGCCATTTTCCTCTTGCTCTACCTCCGAGTCGAACAGGAAACGAAAGGACTGTTAGTGGTAGAGGGTATCTTTCGCCACGGTGGCTTGCGGAGCCTGTACGTAGATACAGATGTAGATACAAATGTAGCTGTAGAACTTCGACGAAAACGAACGATGCTCAGAAGGGGAAAATACTCTCGCACAGGAATTTCCCAATAATTGAACTTTCCGATAAGAATAGGTAAATATTACTCCTTCTTTGTAAATTTGTTAACGAATGCTTATTCCTCAACAAGTCAAGTGTCACTAGCATTTTAAAGATACCATTAGAAAACCGTCTTAGTTATTTGAAATTATGATTGAACTTCTTAAATCCTGCTTTTCATCTTCTTGTTTCTTTCTTCCTTACGCCCAGTTGAAGAGCGCGTTTGACTTTCTTAGTTTTCTCTTAAGACTTCCTTTTCATCTTCTCTTCACAAGATCTCTTTATGAATGCGTGTTCTCTTTCTTGTGGTCATCAGTCCAATGTTTTCGAGCTTTCTCTACGAATGTGTGATTTGCAATTAGAATTCCAGTGACTTTGATTGTAGCTTCTGTGGCGTTCATTTGTCGTAAGACCTGTTTAATTTCTTCTAACCATGTGAATTTTACGTTTTTCAAATTTATTATGGAAGGCAGTTTTTTATTTAACCCAGTATAGTGCATTCTACTTTTATTAATCTGTTTGTGAAGGATACTTGTTCAGTGAAATGAAGAGATTGTCGCCTGTACGAACTAGTTTTCCATGCGATTCCAAAACTTTTGAGGAGATACAACGCTTTCCAGATATCACAGTTCGTACATACTTCGCCCTAGCTACTCACCCGCAACACCTAAACAACAAACTGGAGGCGAGGCGTAGCGCTACGGAAGAGAAAATCCCATCAGTGACGCACTTTACCCATGGGGACCACGTAGTTAGCTAATGGACCGGCTTAAACTTTCCGTAACCAGCTTTAGTCTTACTTTTCCCGTCGCTGGAAGCATTGCTCCGCAGCCTGTGTTTTTTGCACTCACAACGTTCCACAAGCCAGTAGCTGCTGATTTAGGACTTAGTCGAGCACTTAGCACCTATCTTGTTGCAGATTCGAGGAGATTTGCACGGTAAGGATTTCATTACTTTGCCTCATTCGGATTGAAAATAACGCTCTGTCATATAAACTAATTATCGGTGTAGTGCCATGCAGCATCATGAATGATATCAATGTTCACTAGTTTATTTATGTGTTACTTTTGCCAGAGAAACCTTTCTTTCTGTGTGTGCATTCCTGGAGACAATACACTGGGCAATTGTGTATCGTCATCTGCAAGTTATTTCTAAGAGACCTAAGTTTAAACGGACGTTCGGTGCATTTGATGCTTGTGATTCGTACAAGGAATTCGTCTTTCTTAGGAGTTCCAACCCTCAGGTGGCAATGTAGTGGTCAGAGTTGGAACTCGAATTCAATCATAACTGGTCGGGGCCTTCCGCAAGGAAGCCCCTTCTCAAGTGGCTCAGGAACGTCGCATTGTAATCCACACATCGATCACGTCTAAGACCGTAAAAAACTATTTCTCATACTCCGTGAGGAAGACGCATAAGTCAACCGTTGATTTGTTATGCTGTTGTAGTTGCTGTCTTCATTCCGAAGACTGCTAGCGCTAGAGAATGAAACGGTCAATTGGATTGTAAACACTGATACTGACTGGGGAACCAGCTGCTTCCCGCGTATTTATTTATTCCAATTCTCTATTAGTCCATCTCTGCTCCTCTTTCTTTCTATTTCCTCCTTCCCTCCCTCTCTGTCCATCTCCCCCTCCTCCCTTTGTCTGTCCATCTCCTCATACCGCTCTTTCTGTCCCTCTCCTACCTCCCCCCCTTCTCACCCCATCACCCTGTTATCACACCACCTTCACACCAGTGGGAGTCTGTGGTTTTTTCCCCACAGTATTTCTTTCTAGATGGTAAGGAATATGTGTACAAAGTTTCGTTAAAATCGATCCAGGGACTTAGAAAAATGTTGAACTTGTGCGTATATGACAGATATCACGCACCTATTATGCGATTCTTTGCTGTTTTACACTATACGACTCCAGGTATGATGTATAATTTATCTGTGGTTCTCAACCTGTGGCTTGACCTATGTTATCGCGCATCGCAGTGTTTCTGACATCATATCGGCTGAACTATGAATCTTAGGAAGAGACACGCATTTAGTGGGGAAATGGAGTAGAGTGGCTGTACACTGAAAGTCGAACACTCTTATCACAAAAGTTTATTAATTTTCAGTAGCGCAACAATCTTTTTTATACATTGGCTGAACAGACAAAACCGTGCCCTACCATTTCATGTGTTTTGCTATCGGCAAGTGTTAGTCTCTTCCTTTATTTAAGGTCCAACAATCACTAGTTAATCATTTCCTTCTTACACTGAATCCTTTTGTTTTGTTTTCTAACATTCACTTACAAGACCTTATGCAAAGAAAATACCCCAAAAAAATTTAAACAACAATATTAGAAAGAATGTTTTAAACAATTTCCATTGAACAAAATTACATTTCAATCCCTTGAGTTGAAATTAAAAAATATTCAGGCAAAACTATAAGGTAGTTCTTTTACAAAAATCTATAAACCAACAATTCCAGAAGACACTTGCCGGGGACCCTACATTTTAGCAAGATAATATCCGCCCGCACACAGCGAGAGTTTGGTTCAAAAATGGTTCAAATGGCTTTGAGCACTGTGGGACTTAACTGCTGTGGTCATCAGTCCCCTAGAACTTAGAACTACTTAAACCTAATTAACATAAGGACATCACACACATCCATGCCCGAGGCAGGATTCGAACCTGCGACCGTAGCGGTCCCGCGGTTCCAAACTGTAGCGCCTAGAACCGCTCGGCCACTCCGGTCGGCAGCGAGAGTTTCTCCTGCTTGTCTTTGTGCTTGGCAAACCCTACCTTAGCTAGCAACGTCGCCACATCTCTTCCCAACTGAAAACGTATACGCAGGGTCTCCCACCATCTCGGGATTTTGACTGTCTAATGCGCCAGAATATCGGCTTGGGACAAGAAATGAAAGAGGAGAAAGACTAATTGAGTTCTGTAACAAGGTTCAGCTAGTAATAGCGAATACCCTGTTCAAGAATCACAAGAGGAGGAGGTATACTTGGAAAAGGCCGGGAGATACGGGAAGATTTCAATTAGATTACATCATGGTCAGACAGAGATTCCGAAATCAGATACTGGATTGTAAGGCGTACCCAGGAGCAGATATAGACTCAGATCACAATATAGTAGTGATGAAGAGTAGGCTGAAGTTCAAGACATTAGTCAGGAAGAATCAATACGCAAAGAAGTGGGATACGGAAGTACTAAGGAATTACGAGATACGTTTGAAGTTCTCTAACGCTATAGATACAGCAATAAGGAATAGCGCAGTAGGCAGTACAGTTGAAGAGGAATGGACATCTCTAAAAAGGGCCATTACAGAAGTTGGGAAGGAAAACATAGGTACAAAGAAGGTAGCTGCGAAGAAACCATGGGTAACAGAAGAAATACTTCAGTTGATTGATGAAAGGAGGAAGTACAAACATGTTCCGGGAAAATCAGGAATACAGAAATACAAGTCGCTGAGGAATGAAATAAATAGGAAGTGCAGGGAAGCTAAGACGAAATGGCTGCAGGAAAAATGTGAAGACATCGAAAAAGATGTGATTGTCGGAGGGACAGAATCAGCGTACAGGAAAGTCAAAACAACCTTTGGTGACATTAAAAGCGACGGTGGTAACATTACGAGTGCAACGGGAATTCCACTGTTAAATGCAGAGGAGAGAGCAGATAGGTGGAAAGAATACACTGAAAGCCTCTTTGAGGGTGAAGATTTGTCTGATGTGATAGAAGAAGAAACAGGAGTCGATTTAGAAGAGATAGGGGATCCAGTATTAGAATCGGAATTTAAAAGAGCTTTGGAGGACTTACGGTCAAATAAGGCAGAAGGGACAGATAACATTCCATCAGAATTTCTAAAATCATTGGGGGAAGTGGCAACAAAACGACTATTCACGTTGGTGTGTAGAATATAAGAGTCTGACTTTCGGAAAAGCATCATCCACACAATTCCGAAGACGGCAAGAGCTGACAAGTGCGAGAATTATCGCACAATCAGCTTAACAGCTCATGCATCGAAGCTGCTTACAAGAATAATACACAGAAGAATGGAAAAGAAAATTGAGAATGCGCCAGGTGACGATCAGTTTGGCTTTAGGAAAAGTAAAGGGACGAGAGAGGCAATTCTGACGTTACGGCTAATAATGGAAGCAAGGCTAAAGAAAAATCAAGACACTTTCATAGGATTTGTCGACCTGGAAAAAGCGTTCGACAATATAAAATGGTGCAAGCTGTTCGAGATTCTGAAAAAAGTAGAGGTAAGCTATAGGGAGAGACGGGTCATATACAATATGTAGAACAACCAAGAGGGAATAATAAGAGTGGACTACCAAGAACGAAGTGGTCGTATTAAGAAGGGTGTAAGACAAGGCTGTAGCCTCTCGCCCCTACTCTTCAATCTGTACATCGAGGAAGCAATGATGGAAATAAAAGAAAGGTTCAGGAGTGGAATTAAAATACAAGGTGAAAGGATATCAATGATACGATTCGCTGATGACATTGCTATCCTGAGTGAAAGTGAAGAACAATTAAATGATCTGCTGAACGGAATGAACAGTCTAATGAGTACACAGTATGGTTTGAGAGTAAATCGGAGAAAGACGAAAGTAATGAGAAGTAGTAGAAATGAGAACAGCGAGAAACTTAACATCAGGATTTATGGTCACGAAGTCAATGAAGTTAAGGAATTCTGCTACCTAGGCAGTAAAATAATCAATGACGGACGGAGCAAGGAGGACATCAAAAGCAGACTCGCTATGGCAAAAAAGGCATTTCTGCCCAAGAGAAGTCTACTAATATCAAATACCGGCCTTAATTTGAGGAAGAAATTTCTGAGGATGTACGTCTGGAGTACAGCATTGTATGGTAGTGAAACATGGACTGTGGGAAAACCGGAAGAGAAGAGAATCGAAGCATTTGAGACGTGGTGCTATAGACGAATGTTGAAAATTAGGTGGACTGATAAGGTAAGGAATGAGGAGGTTCTACGCAGAATCGGAGAGGAAAGGAATATGTGGAAAACACTGATACGGAGAAGGGACAGGATGATAGGACATCTGCTAAGACATGAGGGAATGACTTCCATGATGCTAGAGGGAGCTGTAGAGGGCAAAAACTGTAGAGGAAGACAGAGATTGGAATACGTCAAGCAAATAATTGAGGAAGTAGGTTGCAAGTGCTACTCTGAGATGAAGAGGTTAGCACAGGAAAGGAATTCGTGGCGGGCCGCGTCAAACCAGTCGGTAGACTGATGACAAAAAAAAAAAAAATGCGCCAGTTTGACAAAGAATTGGCACGAATCCCTCTGAAGGACATCCAACAGAAGTGCAAGTTAATGCCAAGCCCAATAATAACTGCTTACGTAACGGCCAGAGGTGGTCCAACGCGTTACGAAATTGTAATCATTTGTTTAACTGTACTTGTACATCACATCTACCAATTACCGTTCCATTCGGATAAGTTCTTCAAGGTGCGCCCTTTTTCCTTTAGTGTACTTCGTATCAGGCGAATTCAGCTTATATGATTGTCCTACGTCATACGTTCACGCGTTCTTAATCACAGATATGTCTCATTAATTGTGCTGTTACCGTATACTACATTTTTACGTGTCGTAAAGTGCAAAATCTTATATTTCTTTGAAGTCTCTCCGACATTACTACAAGTTTTAAAGCACTACACTTACTCATGGGAAGTGGTATCATCTACAAAAAATCTGATATTTCAGCTAAAATCATCCGCTACGTCTTACTGACTATACAAAGTAAGTTTTCGATGTGTACAGAAAATCAAATGGTATCCAGATAATGCTGAAAAGAATCGAAAAGTCATTTATCATTTTCAACCAAACCAATATTTGTAGGGGTATCGCTGATTTCTCAGCTCACAAACGATGAGTAAGAAGAACCCAAAACTAACTAATTCGCAGGTAAGATGATCACACTATAAACCTTTCATGGAGATGTTCCGTCTAAGAGGAGTGCATTGGTTGCGAAATGTATGTAAATTTGCAGTAGTGTACCAAACGAAAGAGGGTCGTAACTTTAGACATGCTCTTTTTTTTTTAATTCATCGGCTTTCAGTACGTATCCAAAGGGGAAAGACGATACGACACCGTGCTTACACGATTCAGAATATCATTATGGTCAAACCGCAACTTGGATCGAGGTTATATAAGCTTAGACTTACGACCAAAGGAAGAAAGGGTCAACGCAACACCCAGTCCCCTTGAGGAGGAAAGGTCCGACCTGGTCGGGAATCGAACACGGGTCCATTCGGTCAACAATTTGCTGCGCTGACCGCGCAGCTAGAGAGGCGGACAACGGATAGATTTTCCTTATCCCAGATAGCCACTTGGAGAACGTCGTGGAGTGAATGTGCAAAACTTTTTCTTTTACATGTCAGCCGCGTATTGTCCATGCGAATCAGCAAGCCTTCCGCGCAGGTCCCCGTTTCGACCACAGGTGGTTTCTAAAGGTCTTTGCTGTAAACAAAAAAGAACTAGCTTTACTATTTACTAAACCGTAGGCAAAAAGTAACAGGAATTTAGATCTGCAAAGTATCTTTGCTTTCTGCGGGCGACTATCCGCTTGTATCGAAAAGTCACCCTATACAACGTGAATAACTGTGGTCCGTTCATTCTCCCACGGGCCCACAGAATTTCTTGATTGTCTATATATTAATCTCCATCGATAAAATGCTACGTTAAATCTGTTAAGATGTCATCAGTCTAACTTCCTGGGAGATTAAAACTGTGCCGGACCGAGACTCGAACACGGGACCTGGTGAGGACGGGGCGTGAGTTGTGCGTGAGTAGCTCAGATGGTGCCGGCACGGTAGCTCAGCGTGTTCGGCCAGAGGGTTAGCTGCCCTCTGTAATAAAAAAACTGAGTTAATCGATCAACAACGAACTTCCATGGACGTCTTACGACGTCCGCCCCGAGCAGATGCAACGAACAAAAGCGAGCAAAATGAGATTAAAAAAAAAAAAAAAGGATGGTAGAGCACTTGCCCGTGAAAGGTAAGGGTCCCGAGTTCGAGTCTCGGTCCGGCACACTGTTTTAATCTGCCAGGAAGTTTCACATCAGCGCACACTCCGCTGCAGAGTGAAAATCTCATTCTGGAAACATCTCCCAGGCTGTCGTTAAGCCATGTCTCCACAATATCCTTTCTTTCAGAAGTGCTAGTTCTGCAAGGTTAGCAGTTTAAGTTTGGAAGGTAAGAGACGAGGTACTGGCAGAAGTAAAGCTGTGAGGAGGTGGCGTGAGTCGTGCTTGGGTAGCGCAGATAGTAGAGCACTTGCCCGCGAAAGGCAAAGGTCCCGTGTTCGAGTCTCGGTCCGGTACACAGTTTTAATCTGCCAGGAAGTTTCGTATCAGCGCACACTCCGCTGCAGAGTGAAAATCTCATTCTGGTCATCAGTCTAGTCACAATTTTGGCTACATACTTCGAAAGTAACTACACGGCAACAAAAAAAATAGGAATGTTTGAAATGAGTAGTGGCAGCCATGGGCAGGTGGCAGCACTGCGGGCTCGTGACAGTTAGCGAGTAAACAGTCCGCCATTCCAGTCATCATGGATCAGTGGAAAGGACAACAGCGTGCGTTAGCCATCAAAACGTTTTATAAAAACAATGAGAGTTTGGCAGCGGTGCAGAGGGACTTTCGACATTTTTATAATTTAGGACATTATGGTGCCGTTCCGTCGAAACACGCGATAAAATGTTGGGTTAATAAGAAGATATTGGATGTGCCCTCAAGAAGAAACCAACAGGACGACCAAGAAGCGTGCGTTCTCCAGTGAACTTTGATGTTGTACGCGAGTCTGTCTTACGGGGCACGGCGTTCAATTCGTAAGCAAGCAGCAGTGGTTGGAATGTTCCGGGAGAGTGGTTGCAGAATTCTTCATCTTGATTTAAAATTTCGTCCCAACAAACTACAGATGGTGCAGCAACTGAAGGACAATGATTAGCGGCTACGATTAGGATTCTGTCAACAAATGATAACAAAAATAAACAATGACGATGAATTTCTAATCAAGTTGTGGATGTTAGATGAACCGTTACTGGGCAAACACAAATCCTAATGACGTTCATGAGCGCCCTTGACACGCTAGTAAAGTGTGGTGTTTCATCACATGGGATTATCGGACCGTAGTTTTTGCAAATGAACAGGGAAACATAATAACTGTCAATGCCGATCGTTACATGGAGATGTTACGAACTTTCGTTTCACCTGCATTGAACAACTTTCCAAACGTTCAAGAAGCCTGGTTTCAACAGGGCAGAGCTGCATCACACAATGCACGGCAATCAATGGCATATGTGCGAGAATTGTTTGGCAACCATGCCATCTCACGATTCGGTAACATTCCCTGGTCCCGTAGATCACCAGATTTATCCGTTTGTGATTTTTTGTAGTGGGGCTACCTCAAGAGCAAAGTCTACACGACTCGACCAAGAACCCTGGATGAGTTAAAACAGAGAATTCGGGATGCAATCCACAGTATCCAAGCTGAGATGTTGCAGCGGCCAATGAGGGATCTCAACAGCAGATTTCACGAATGTATTCGTACAGGAGCACGTAATTAAATAAAAAAAATCATAAATGCCATCGATGTTTCATAAACGGCAAAGTCATAAGGTTTCAGTTACTATGAATGCAATTTATTTCTTTCATCACTTCTAGTTTTATTGGACTTTGGAAATGTTCCCGTTTTTCTGTGTCACCCTGTATTTGTATCATCAGGCGTCTATTCCGTACTGAATCTACAGCTTTTAGAAAATCAATGTACAACATCTTCCTGGGAGTGCCCACCGCTTTTAGCACATCGGATGTGAAGAAAACAAGCAGGGTTTCAGTTGATTTGTGTTCTTGGAACACATACTGGTTTGTGTAGAGGAGTAGATTGTTTTGGTCATTATGTTTGAAGTGAGGATGTGTTCTAGATTTCCACTACTAGAACGCTCAGTGTTATAACAGTTTTGTGATACTTTCGGGAGATCGACGGGTACAGATCTTTTTAACTCTTCTCTCGTTCCAGTTCATTATTGTGTTAAATAATGAGAGAATTTCTAGCATTGGAACGTTTTCCTTTACAGTGGCGTCAATGCACGTTGCAGAACCTCTTTTCCTGTGGTTCATTCCATGGGGTTCCCAGAAGGGTGCAGGCAACAATTTATATCAGTACCCAGAAGTTAGCCTTCCTGGAAACTCACAAGGCCAGCAGTGGCTCAGTGCCAACCACAAGAGGCTCGCTTTTCCGCCTGATGACCGAGAGAAGACACAACCCTCCATCTCTTTGCTCATACCGCTTTGCGGTCAACAAGACAGAGACCTTCACTTTCACTTGCATTCGAGAGGTTCCCCGCTCCAGGACCCACTACGTAATCAAAGAATCGAACGAAACAGTAGTCAGAGATTAGTTTGGACGCAGGCTGGTATGAAAAGGCTGTTGTAAGCCCGAAGTTTTGATATTACTGCATGGTCAGTGGCATGAGTGCTGTCGGCGGAAGTCAAACCTCTAGATAGGGGTCCAGATCCGGCACTGTTTGTATCTGTCACTAGCTGCGGTGTCACCTGTGGTTAAACAGTTATTTACAAAGTAATGTTAATGCCAAAACTCACTGCCCATGCGTATGCGCCATCAGAAACGTTATGTCTTGGAGACGTTGAGGCACGAGTCACTTTCGGCTCAGTGACATGGCAAAAAACATCAGATTTTGAGACGATGGAAGAAGCAGATGGAATACATGTCGCTCAGTACATGTCACTCACAACTCATTCGTTTACTTCAGGAAATTTTTTTACGTGACCGAGTGGCGGATTACAAAATTTCCCAGGAAAGAGAGTAAATAGTTTCACTGCTGTTTACGACTTGTCTAGCACGGAAAAGATCGTAATTGTCTCAGTGTGCATGGAGAGCCAGAAATATACTGTAATACGTCTTTGCAAACAACGTTCCGAGACGTCTCGGTATTTGCGTATATGTAGAGATTTCTGGCTGTAGATACACGCGAGCAGACAATGTAGAGCTGTCCGTGCGAAAAACATAGTATGCCCAGAAATTACCTACCACTTTGAACGTTTATCCTTGCCTCTTATTTTTAGTGATTGAGAAGGCCACTGTCAAAGGCAACTGCAAGCGTTTTAACTGGAAAGGTAAGTTTGTTGGGCTGATAGAAATTCGCGACGTCAGTGCCGTCTCTCCTTTGGCTCCGTCGGTGATGACGGCGGGCTGCACAATATGCGTTCTCAGCTCCGCAGTGCGTAACCTGGCGCCAATGCACGATCTTGGTGCGTACAAGTTACGGATCAGTTACATTGTTATGCAGTTTAGTGATGATTTTATCTCACAGAAATATTTATGCTTCTCTAGATTTATGTACGTACTTATTTCACTTGTCAAGAAAGTTAAAAACTAATCTCCACGCTAAACTTAATGCAGCCATTTGATTGTTAACTTCCATCGCTGACTTTTAGTCACGTTACCAATCCGACGGGACCAAGAGTCACGTTGACCATTCCACGGTAATAGCGATTTTTTTCGGAAAAAAAGGTAGTCTATGCACTTACTCAGATACAGGCTACCTGCATTCCAAATTTCATCCAAATCCGTCCACCTGACTCACAGTGAAGGAGTAGCAAAAGTACTAACTTGGCGAAGAATGAAAATATGCAATTTCTAGTTCGATGCTGAACAAATTTTACAATATCTGTACGTGCAACGACGCCATCTTCACTTACGTGTGTTCCTGTTGGCAGCGGATACGCTCGCACACCATAATCAAATCGAGCCTCACTGAAAGCCTACCAAGTTCTACATGTTGAGGCACGACGTCTCTGTCGTACAGCGTTTAAATGATGCCGCCGTTGTGAGTCTTCAGGTACCTCAGAAGTTATAAGATACGGCTGACGCTCAGAGGCTAAAATGCAAAGAGCTTGTATGGAAGAATCGATTAAACACTTCGAGGTTTGTACAAGCATTGCATTCATTATGTTGAATCGTATAACGTTGTACGCATCAAACAACAAAAGCATTTTCACAAATACGGTATAGTTCTAAAGTCAAAGAGAAATAGCTTCTTCTAAGGGTAATTATTGTTACACATTTCGCGTTATATTCTTGAAATCAGTAAATACCTTCCACTAAATAATTTTAAAAGTAGCCTGTGAGTTAATTCAGGGCAAAAGCTAATTCCATTCCAAATTTCATTTCAGCATGAAGAAGTAACAAACCTACTCACACACAAACGTTCGCGTTTATAATATATATGGAATGATATTTCACAAGAGCATGCACTCCTGACTAGAATAAAAGGTTCAGACTGAAACCAACTATATGGCTGAAGCTAAACATAAAGCTATTTTGCGCCATCGCTGACATGAGTGTTGAAAAAAGAAAGAATAAAGTTTAAAGTCTCGTCGAGGACTCAACAATTGGAGATGAAGCATAAGCTCTGATTGAACAAAGATAGGGCAAAATATGGACCTCATTCTATTTTCGGAGAATATTCTTGACTATCGCTATAAACGATATAGGAAACCATAGAAAATTATATCTGGATGGATTGACTGCAATCTGAACTCGGATCCTTCTGAACTATGATACCACACTCACTGCAAAACTGCTAGCCCAGTAAGGTAAATAGGCCAGCTTCGGCAGATTTTCAGAGACGCTCTGCTAGACTGAATCTCGGTAGTGGCTCTAGAAACTATCTTCGATTACTCAGTTGAGAAGAGCGTCGAATTCGCAAATTGTAAACGCACGATTTAATTTTATAGCTGTGCAGATATTGCTGCAAGAGGAGAGTTTCTTTCTGGCACCAATAATAATATTGATTTTAGGATAACAGCAACACAAATTACCACTCCCAGTTCCCGGCATGCATATGTCCCTCAATTGACGTCTTCACTATGCACCCTCTGTTGCGAATTGTTAAGCCCTTCGGTTCGGATAGATTTGTAGAGGCAAAACACTCCGCCTTTCGCACTCAACGTGCTGCATAAGCAATCTCGTTGCTGAGGCTGATCTTTCAGTCCTGCTCACTTTATCGTTGCCTTTATTAGATCTCGCGTGCTTACTACTACTCACCATAGTTGTCTTCAAGCGGTAGAGTTTCACAATTCTTTCAGGTTATGCAACCACCGCTGACTGTATTACACACATAGTCCATTTCTGTTGTACTTAAAACTTTGAGGCTTCTGAAGAGGCTTGGTGTCCTCAAAACTATGTTTTAGCCCTCAATATTTACCTACAAAATTTTTTCTTCAAAACTCTTTTCTTTAGTACTTATATTATCGGAAGCTATTTCCTTTGTTTCATCAGTTGTATGCGTACGCTACGTTCACCATTTTAAGTTGACCCTTGGCAATAGGGGCACGGTTCCTTCCACATACAGAGAGTAAATGGGTAAAAGTGCAGATATTTCTGTTAGTGACTGAATATGGTGTACTCAAAAATATTATATCAGTAGTTACTTCATTTGCAGATTATTAATTATAACTATTAGGAGTAGTATGTTTTTAGGGTGGTTAGCACCTCCAAGTACATGTGGCAAGAGCAAGCGATTAATGCCTATTTTCCCCTGGGTACCAGGTCAGGTGTTGAAGTGGTGGCACACGCAAGCAAAACGTTTAGTCTATACTGACAGGATGTTCGACTCACAAGGGGAAGGCCTCAGACACGGCCAACCGATTCAGCTCAAATTTGGCAGATCGCTTGTGTACAACCTAAAACGAAGGACTCTAACTTATTTTGTATCAACACGCCCGCAATTTTGAGAAAATCACCCCTAAAGGTTATGACGAGCAGTCGAATCAAAATTGGCGGCATCGATAGATAATTGTAAATAGAGCATTTTTCATCATCAGGTATGGGGTCCGCAAACGCAAAATTTTCCAGAAATCGAGGAAAGAAACTTTTACAACTGCCGCTTCTGTACCCACACGGTAAACGCCTTTTGCCGACAGCGCCGACAGTGCAATAGCCAAGGTAATTGGCTGGGAATCGGAAAACCTGTGTTCGAATCTCGAAGAAGCGTAGCGGATGTTATTCTTTTCGTTTGTATTTTTCCATATCTCAGTTGATAGGGATAAGAGGGTTAATAAGGTAAGTAAATCAATAAGGAATGATAATAATACTTACCTTATTAACCCTACTATTCCTATTAATTGAGATATGGAAAAATACAAACGAAAAGAACAACATCCGCTATGTTTCTTCCAGATTTGAATCCGGGTTCTCCAAGTCCCAGGCAGTTACCTTGGCCATTGCGCTATCGGTGCTGTCGGCGAAAAGCGTTTACCTTGTGGGTACAGAAGCGGCAGTTGTAAAAGTTTCTTAACTCGATTTCTGGAAAAGTATGCATCTTCGGACCCTATACCTGATGATGTAAAATGCTCTATTTACAATTATCTATCGATCCCACCAATTTTGAGTCGATTGCTCGTCATAACCTTTAGGGGCGATTTTCTCAAAATTACGGGGGTGTTGACCCAAAATATCTTAGATTCCTTTGTTTTAGGTTGTACATAAGCGACCTGCTAAATTTGAGCTGAATCGGTTGGCCGTGTCTAAGGCCTTCCCCTTGTCAGAAGAAGTAACCAACACAGTGATGTGTGTACGTGTTATGGTACCACTATAAAAATATATAAGCTTTTACCTGTTACACCCTGATTTCTGTTTCATGTAAGATTTTGAATACTTACGATTCGCACTCCATGACCCTATCCCCATATTACTTCAGTGATGATGTGAGTTATTCACGCAATGATACAACCGTAAACACGATGGATCTCAACTGCACCGACCACATTTCGTAGATTGTTCAGCAATATTTTCTACGTATTTTGTTGCAAGCTCAGCATCACGTCCTTGTACCGCTGTTCCACTGCATTAAGTGGACCCACACTCCAGATGCATATCGGTCAACTCTTCATCAGTGAACCTGTCCATACTGCAGTGTATCACAGGTAACGTGCAACCAACACTGATGCAAAAACAAATCCGAAACAGAAACGAGCAGTACTACATCCAGGCTGGAGGGCGAAGAGCAAAGTAAACATTACTATTATCAACAGAGTGCATAGAACAAGTTTGCGTTCAAGGAAGAAACACAACGCACAGTGTTTACTGCGCAGTGCTGCAGATATTTTCAGTGCAATCTAGATACAAAGTTACGGGAGGTAAGAAATCAGGAGATATGCAGTTACTACGTAATGAGTCACCAGTGACCAGGGTTCCTTACACAAAAGTTTTGAAAAGATGTCCATATGTTGAGGTTCACCAAGCCATCCTGATACGTGACCGCTCAACCAGTGCCCACGACCCAAGGAAACTGATGAGAGTTGCATCGATGGAGCTCACGGATCGCTTGAAGATGGACTGCGCTCAATCATAAAAGCGCCTGTACGCACGTGGAGAGTTCCTCAAACCACTGGGGAGCGATACTGTGATGTATTGTCATCTTGTAGGTAAAAATAATCTAGGGGATACCGTAGACCAAACGGATCCACACGATCGTCGACTTTCGTGAGACTCCCACGTAAACGTGCCCACTGTAGCGTCGCAAGTTGTTTCGAGTGAACGTTCGTTTTAGGATAGCTTGCTGCATGTAACTTCGGGGGCTGACATCTACCAGCCTACCCGGGAGACACACGTGCACATGGCACTGCCTGCCGTGGGAAAGCTATTCAATGTCTATTACTGAACGTGTACATTCACCACCAATAAGAAACTAAATAAACGATATTAAATATTATTCAATCATTTTCAAAATCGGCACACTACTTTTGGTTATTCAGGAGAAGATTGCATAAAAATTTCAACATTGTAACTATCATAGTTTCGGAGATAGAAAAAAATTACTTAAAAAGTCAAAAAACGACACTTAGGGAATTAAATTCAGTTTGGAACTATAATATTTTATCTTTTGGTATCATTTAAAAAACATACACAGAATTGTCAGTAAAATCTGTGTCTAAAGAATATTTCCAGAATTATTGTCTTTTCGTTTATTAAACATTACTTTAATATCTGTATGTCAGATTGACACAAAGGCGTCTGTGTGTAAGGATTGGTGCAGGCCAGTTGTAGCGCGAGTATTATCATGAGCAAGCATTCCAATTGGCCAATCAGAATTGAGAAGGTTCCTGCTCGTTGTCTGATAGTTATACTGGGAGTGAGGCTGGAAGAAGAGAGTCGCTCGCTAGCTTTGAACGTGGACGGTCATGTTACTAGTGCCAGTCAAATATGTAAGATGAAGAATTACTTAGTGTTTGAGTTATTGGTGAGCTAAGTCGATAGCAGTTGTTGAGGACTGCTTGGTAAAATTTCAGAGATTTTGACTTAATCTGTTGGAGAGATATTCGCGTGTGAAATATTGGCCTTCATAGTATCCGTGTGGCATGTTTCAGTATTCAACCACTGAGCATTTTGTGGCGAGTAGTTTCTTTTTTAGAAATCCACAAGAAGGACCGAATGTAATAACTCATATTAGTGGTGAGATTAATGAATGTGAAAACGTTGTTTAATTCGGGTCGGGTTTGGACAGATTTCTGACTGCTGTGTGTGTGAAATGTGTGTATGGATTGTGAACTGGAAGGAAATAGCCAATAGTTTAAATGGCTATGAAGGACAAGATAAACATTTTTGTCGGGAAATTTCTGACATTATTTTCCAGAAGTCAATCCATTTTCCTACCGTCCGATAGCATTTTTAATACTGTATTTCTACAGAAATTTCTTTCATAACTAGCGTTGCGCGGCCTCATTAATTGTAGATATTAGGTGGTGTTTCTCATCAACGCTGCTTTCACATTATCTTGTAAGTATCTACGTTGTCGAGTGAAGGGACATTGAGCAGACACCTTTCTGAGGTAGGTGAATTTTAATTCGCAGCTTGCTTCACTAAGTGCTAGCGAACATTTAAAACCCCGCTCCACCGCACCACCATGTTGGACGATGTAATGTTGGGAAGCAGGATGCACCACCTCATACTGGTTTCGACACGTAATTTTACCCAGCCACTAGCGTGTACCGATTTGTTTTACGACTCGTGAGTCTAGGAGACATATTTCCATTCTTGCCAGACCTCAGTAGGTGGATGGAATGAAATGACAATGTCTCGCCGACGTTCTAGCCTGTGTCAGGTGACGTGCGGTATTGTGGACGGCGATCTTGTCATCAGCATGCTGTGGCTCACAGCAACTCTCTCTCTCTCTCTCTCTCTCTCTCTCTCTCTCCCTCTGTTGTAGGCGCTCTTAATACTTTCTTGGGCAGTGGCAAGTGAAAAACGCAGTATCTACACGCTGTCGGGGGTGGAATGTCCAACGTGCCGGAGACGCTGCGATGTGCAACTTTGCCAGAGACTGGAAAAATACGCACGTTTTCCCTGCTTTCAAGAAGGCTCACCGCGCAGAGGCGTACGGCTATAGGCCGATATCGCTGATGTAATTCTGCTGTTGAATTCTGAAACACGTTTTTATCTCGCATCTTACGATCTTACAGGAAACTCAATTCCTCTTATGAACCAGCATGGAGTCCGCAAACGGTCCTGTGGAATTCAACTCATCTGTTCGTCTGCTGGATTCAGAAGGCTCTAGACACCAGCGTTCGGGTTGACGCTCATACGGAAGTTTACAGACAGTCGTTCTTACCAAGCGCGAATGGTACAGAGAAGGAAGCAAGTGATTGTGCTGCCAGAAGTACCCTCCGCCACACTTTGTAAGGTGTCTTGTGGCTTGTCCTTGTAGTCTGATATGACCTTGACTTACAGAAGATCGGCGCTATCGCTTAATGAACGAAATACTGGCGGACGGAATATCAGACACGATATCATACACTCATCATCAGCACTATGAATCTACATCTACATCCATACTCCGCAAGCCACCTGACGGTGTGTGGCGGAGGCAGGATTCGAACCTGCGACCGTAGCAGTCGCGCGGTTCCGGACTGAAGCGCCTAGAACCATTCGGCCACAGAGGCCGGCCTACGCAAGATATGCGATGATGGCAACATAATAGCTTCACACTCTTCTTCAAGTCAAGGTTACATAAATTAATGCAAGAGTACTGCGTGAATGCTATGTTGTTTTTCTTCCAGGGTCCCAAAGCATATGCGCTACATTTTCGTCTAGGTTTTACCGACCTATAACGATTCTAGCAGCGCGTATCTAAATTCTACATCTACATCTACATCAATACTCCGCAAGCCACCTGACGGTGTGTGGCGGAGGGTACCTTGAGTACCTCTATCGGTTCTCCCTTCTATTCCAGTCTCGTATTGTTCGTGGAAAGAAGGCTTGTCGGTATGCCTCTGTGTGGACTCTAATCTCTCTGATTTTATCCTCATGGTCTCTTCGCGAGATATACGTAGGAGGGAGCAATATATTGCTTGACTCCTCGGTGAAGGTATGTTCTCGAAACTTCAACAAAAGCCCGTACCGAGCTACTGAGCATCTGCCCTGCAGGGTCTTCCACTGGAGTTTATCTATCATCTCCGTAACGCTTTCGCAATTACTAAATGATCCTGTAACAAAGCGCGCTGCTCTCCGTTGGATCTTCTCTATCTCTTCTATCAACCCTATCTGGTACGGATCCCACACTGCTGAGCAGTATTCAAGCAGTGGGCGAACAAGTGTACTGTAATCTACTTCCTCTGTTTTCGGACTGCATTTCCTTAGGATTCTTCCAACGTATCTGTCTTGCATTTGCTTTACCGACGATTAATTTTATATGGTCATTCCATTTTAAATCACCCCTAATGTCTACTCCCAGATAATTTATGGAATTAACTGCTTCCACTGACCTGCTATATTGTAGCTAAATGATAAAGGATCTTTCTTTCCCATGTATTCGCAGCACATTACACTTGTCTACATTGAGATTCAATTGCCATTCCCTGTACCATGCGTCAATTCGTTGCAGATCCTCCTGCATTTCAGTTCAATTTTCCATTGTTACAGCCTCTCGATATATTACAGCATCATCCGCAAAAAGCCTCAGTGAACTTTCGATGTTATCCACAAGCTCATTTATGTATACTGTGAATAGCAACGGTCCTACGAAACTCCCCTGCGGCACACCTGAAGTCACTCTTACTTCAGAAGACTTCTCTTCATTGAGAATGACATGCTGCGTTCTTTTATCTAGGAACTCTTGGTCTGATAGTCCACATGCTCTTACTTTGTTCATTAAATGACTGTGGGGAACTGTATCAAACACCTTGCGGAAGCCAAGAAGCACGGCATCTACCAGGGAACCCATGTCTATGGCCCTCTGAGTCTCGTGGACGAATAGCGCGAGCTGGGTTTCACATGATCGTCTTTTTCGGAACCCATGCTGATTCCTACAGAGTAGATTTCTAGTCTCCAGAAAAGTCATTATATTCGAACATAATACGTGTTCCAAAATTCTACAACTGATCGACGTTAGAGATGTAGCTCTATAGTTATGAACTTCTGTTCGACGTCACTTCTTGAAAACGGGCATGACCTGTGCCCCTTTTCCAATCTTTTGGAACCCTACGGTCTTCTACGGTACATCGCTGCAAGGAGGGGGGCAAGTTGCTTCGCGTACTCTGTGTAAAATCGAACTAGTATCCCATCAGGTGCAGCGGCGTTTCCTCTTTTAAGCGATTTTAAGTGTTTTTGAATCATCGAAACCGTTGATTCGTTTCGTGCCTCACACGAAACAACAGGTCCCTATTTATTCAATCGACAGCTTCAACAATTCGATTTCTCAGTTCTTGAAGAGTAGCTGCCGTAGGTGTGAATCAGACATAAATCTGCTTGTGTAGAGGCGGCTTCTTGCTGAATTGACGGTGAAATTGCATTTCAACAATGGATTGACTTCTCTCAAATTCCAACACACAAAATGATTTCTCTTGTGGTGTTATAAACAATAGAGCAGCTTTGTCAAAACTTTGACTCTTCCTCTATCCAGAGACAAGCGCACTGTGTTTCTATCTTTTATTGTTCGTCTATTACAAACAACTGTAATCTGTTCTTTCTTTTTGAATCACCCGGTATATAGAGAAGTGGGAGTGCTAGAAAAGTGTAGTGAAATGCAAGAAGATCTGCAGAGAATCGACTCTTTGTGCAGGGATTGGCAGCGGGCCCTTAACAACTGTTAAGTATTGCGTATAAATGCAACTGCGTGAAAAACTTGAGGGCGAAAATAGCTTTCGCATGATGTGTCACTGCCAAGTGACGTAGCTCAGCGAAACTTAGATGTTCCCCTCCTCCACTAGCGCGGTTGACAGTTGATGAAGGTGGAAGTGCTGCAGTGCGTCCCCTCAACGCTTTCCATACGTGCTCGATGGGTTAAGTCGGGGCAACGGTCAGGCCAATCCATTCACAGATTAGCCTTTCGTTTCACCTGCACAGCTCCGTGCGGTCGCGCTTGTCATCCATAAAAATGAAGTCAGGACTTAATGCATCCCTGTAAACACACACGTAAGAAAGGAGGTCAGTGTCACAATAATACTGACCAGTGAGCGTACCGTGTTCGAAGATTTGGAGGTCAGTACGTCCAAGCCACTTTATTCCTATCCACACCATAACACCTGGACCACCAAATCCATCACGCTCGACAGTGATCCTGGGTGCATTGCGTACCCTCATACGGTCAGAGGCGGGAACACATTGTCGAACTTCAGGAAGTGCTATAAGCAGTTAGCATCTCATTTATACAGTCAACTGACATTCCGTAGTTCCAGTAAGACCGACGTAGAGAAATTACGTGAAAAGTTGAAACGGATTGTAAATTGTGCTCTGGAAAATTATGTATCTAGCAAGTAGATTAAGAACGGAAAAGCCCCGCCGCGGTTTAACAACGAAATTCGGAAAATGCTAAGGAAGCAAAGGCTGTTGCACTCTCGGTTCAAAAGAGAACCCACAAATGACGACAGGCAAAGATTAGTAGAGATTCGTGCGTCTTTGAAAAGATCTATGCGCTAAGCATACAACTACCACCGTCATACCTCAACAAAAGATGTGCCAGAGAATCCGGGAAAATTCTGGTCCTACGCAAAAGCGCTAAGCGGATCAAAAGCTTCCATACAGTCATTCGCTGAGCAGTGTGGTGTGGCAGTGAAAGATAAAAAAACAAAAGACGAAGTTTTAAATTTTGCGTTAGGAAATCGATCAAGCAGGAGGATCACACAAACATACCATCATTTGACCATCGAACAGATTCCCGTACGATTGACGTAGTAATAAGCGTCCCTGGCGCAGGGAAACAACTGACAGTGTTGAAAACAAATAAGTCGCCAAGTCCGGATGGCATTCCATTTCGTTTTTACAAAGAATATTCTGCGGCATTGGTCCTTACTTAGCTTGCAATTAACGCTAATCTTTCTCCATCGCATAGTTCCAAGCGACTGGAAAAAGCGATGCTGAGCTTGTATCAAAATACACAGAAAGTATTGCTGAACGACCTAAGAAACGTGTTCTGTGCAGCTTTTATTCATCGTGTTTTCGGTTATATCATTGCGTGAACAACTCACATCATCACGATGTAAGAAGGATAAAACAACGGGCTTCTAAAATTACAGACCGATATCCATATCATAGATAGATACGAAGCCCACGCCTACTACAGTGGTACAAGTTTATATGCCAACTAGCTCTGCAGATGACGACGAAATTGAAGAAATGTATGATGAAATAAAAGAAATTATTCAAATTGTGAAGGAAGACGAAAGTTTAATAGTCATGGGTGACTGGAATTCGGCAATAGGAAAAGGGAGAGAAGGAAACGTAGTAGGTGAATATGGATTGGGGCTAAGAAATGAAAGAGGAAGCCGCCTGGTAGAATTTTGCACAGAGCACAACTTAATCATAGCTAACACTTGGTTCAAGAATCATGAAAGAAGGTTGTATACATGGAAGAAGCCTGGAGATACTGACAGGTTTCAGATACATTATATAATGGTAAGGCAGAGATTTAGGAACCAGGTTTTAAAGGGCAGATGTGGATTCTGACCACAATCTATTGGTTATGACCTGTAGATTAAAACTGAAGAAACTGCAAAAAGGTGGGAATTTAAGGAGATGGGACCTGGATAAACTGAAAGAACCAGGGGTTGTACAGAGTTTCAGGGAGAGCATAAGGGAACAATTGACAGGAATTGGGGAAAGAAATACAGTAGATGAAGAATGGGTAGCTTTGAGGGATGAAGTAGTGGAGGCAGCAGAGAATCAAGTAGGTAAAAGACGAGGGCTAGTAGAAATCCTTGGCTGACAGAAGGAATACTGAACTTGATTCATGAAAGGAGAAAATATAAAAATGGAGTAAATGAAGCAGGCAAAAAGGAATACAAACGTCTCAAAAATGAGATCGACAGGAAGTGCAAAATGGCTAAGCAGGGATGGCTAGAGGACAAATGTAAGGATGTAGAGGCTTATCTCACTAGGGGTAAGATAGATACAGCCTACAGGAAAATTAAAGAGGCCTTCAGAGAAAAGAGAACCACTTGTATGAATATCAAAAGCTCAGATAGAAACCCAGTTCTAAGCAAAGGAGGGAAAGCAGAAAGGATGGAAGGAGTATATAGAGGATCTATACAAGGGCGATGTACTTGAGGACAATATTATGGAAATGGAAGAGGATGTAGATGAAGATGAAATGGGAGATATAATACTGCGTGAAGAGTTTGACAGAGCACTGAAAGACCTGAGTCGAAACAAGGCCATGGGAGTAGACAACATTCCATTAGAACTACTGACGGCCTTGGGAGAGCCAGTCCTGACGAAACTCTATCATCTGGTAAGCAAGATGTACGAGACAGGCGAAATACTCTCAGACTTCAAGAAGAATATAATAATTCCAATCCCAAAGAAAGCAGGTGTTGACAAATGTGAAAATTACCGAACTATCAGTTTAATAAGCCACGGCTGTAAAATACTAACGCGGATTCTTTACAGACGAATGGAAAAACTAGTAGAAGCTGACCTCGAGGAAGATCAGTTTGGATTCCGTAGAAATGTTGGGACACGTGAGGCAATACTGACCCTACGACTTATCTTAGAAGCTAGATTAAGCTAGCATTTGTAGACTTAGAGAAAGCTTTTTACAATGTTGACTGGAATACGCTCTTTCAAATTCTCAAGGTGGCAGGGGTAAAATACAGGGAGCGAAAGACTATTTACAATTTGTACAGAAACCAGATGGCAGTTATAAGAGTAGAGGGACATGAAAGGGAAGCAGTGGTTGGGAAGGGAGTGACACAGGGTTGTAGTCTCTCCCCGATGTTATTAAATCTGTATATTGGGCAAGCAGTGACGGAAACAAAAGAAAAATTCGGAGTAGGTATTAAAATCCATGGAGAAGAAATAAAAACTTTGAGGTTCGCCGATGACATTGTAATTCTGTCAGAGACAGCAAAGGACTTGGAAGAGCAGTTGAATGGAATGGATAGTGTCTTGAAAGGAGGGTATACGATGAACATCAACAAAACGAGGATAATGGAATGTAGTCGAATTAAGTCGGTTGCTGCTGAGGGAATTAGATTAGGAAATGAGACACTTAAAGTAGTAAAGGAATTTTGCTATTTGGGGAGCAAAATAACTGATGATGGTCGAAGTAGAGAGGATATAAAATGCAGACTGGCAATGGAAAGGAAACCGTTTCTAAAGAAGAGAAATTTGTTAACATCGAGTATAGACTTAAGTGTCAGGAAGTCATTTCTGAAAGTATTTGTATGGAGTGTAGCCGTGTATGGAAGTGAAACATGGACGATAAATAGTTTGGACAAGAAGAGAATAGAAGCTTTTGAAACGTGGTGGTACAGAAGAATGCTGAAGATTAGATGGGTAGATCACATAACTAATGAGGAAGTATTGAATCGGGTTGGGGAGAAGAGAAGTTTGTGGCACAACTTGACTAGAAGAAGGGATCGGTTGGTAGGACATGTGTTGAGACATCAAGGGATCACCAATTTAGTATTGGAGGGCAGCATGGAGCGTAAAAATCGTAGAGGGAGACCAAGAGATGAATACTCTAAGCTGATTCAGAAGGATGTAGGTTGCAGTAGGTACTGGGAGATGAAGAAGCTTGCACAGGATAGAGTAGCATGGAGAGCTACATTAAACCAGTCTCAAGACTGAAGACCACAACAACAACATCCATATCACCGGTTTGCTGCAGAATCCTTGAACATATTCTCAATTCCAATATAATAAGTTTTCTTTGGACTTATGCCCACGAATCAGGATGGCTTTAGAAAGCATCGCTGGTGTGAAACTCAGCTTGCCGTTTTCTCAAATGATATACTGCGAACTACGGTTATAGGGCAACAGGCAGGTTCCATATTTATAGACTTCCGGAAAGTATTTGACTCGGTAATCAACTGCAGACTATTAACGAAGGTTCGACAGTACAGAACAGGTTTCCAGATACGTGAGTGGCTAAAGGTTTCTTAAATAATAGAACCAAGTATGTTGTCCTCAACGGCGAGTATTCATCAGAGGCAAGGGTATTGTCAGGAGTGCCCCACAGAAGTGTGATAGGACCACTGTTGCTCTCTATACACATAAATGGTTTGGCGGACAGGGTGGGCAACAATCTATGGTTGTTTTCTGATGATGCTGTGGCACACGGTAAGGTGTCGAAGTTGAATGACTGTAGGAGGAAACGAGTTGGACAAAATTACTAGTTGGTGTGATACATGGCAGCTAGAAAAAGGAAATTTGTAAAGATGGATATATATATATATATATATATATATATATATATATATATATATGAGGACTTTTGAACATTATTAAGGTAAATACATTGTTCTCTATCAAAATCTAAATCTTTCATTTGCTGACTATGCCTATCAGTAGTTAGTGCCTTTTATTTAGCTGGCAGTATTGGCGCTCGCTGTGTTGCAGTAGTTCGAGTAACGAAGATTTTTGTGGGGTGAGTGATTCATGAAAGATATTGGTTATTGTTACTCAGGGCTATTCTTTTGTAAGGATTATTGAGAGTCAGATTGCTTTGGGCTAAAAATATTGTGTGTCAGTTTACTGATGATCAGAATAAAAAAAGAGAAAACTGTTTGAGTACGTTGAGTATTTGCTCAGCTGTTTGTAAATCAAATAACGTAAGAGGTTTACCGAGACAGTAATTCATAATTTTTCGAAGGGGACGTTTCACTTACACACAACACTTCTTCCCGCGCTCTATTAGCGGCAGGAACAGCAAGGTGGGTGGGAGGTGTTTGGGTGTTTGAACGTGGCATACAAAGTACCTTCTCCCATAAAGTTTTCTGCGGGCTATAGATGTAGATGTCAAGCTTCCTGCCCACACTGATCTCGACTGTTACGCGGACGGCTAAATGGCTCTGAGCACTATGGGACTTAACTTCTGAGGTCATCAGTCCCCTAGAACTTAGAACTACTTAAACGTAACTAACCTAAGGACATCACACACATCCATGCCCGAGATAGGATTCGAACCTGCGACCGTAGCGTGTAGTGCTACAACGATGAAAATTAATATTACGACGATGTCAAACCTTATTTTCATGATTTAAAGAAGTATTCATGATATTAAAAATGTAATTATAATTTTATTATTTTCATTTTTTGTGCTCAGTGTATCAAATACTTACTTTCTAGTGCACGGAATAAATTAGCATTGTTTGTACCACGAAACTATATATGATTGTTAAGGGTTAAGCATGTAATAATTCTATGTAAGACATTTTGTTGAGTCTGAATTTTGTTCTCGTACTGGTCGGTAGAGAAGGAAAAGTTCCTTAATCGATGTGAAGGTATAAAGGCTGTAAAAAGGAGAGAGAGAGAAGGTAAATACAATTTATTCAAAACAAATATATCCCAAGTGTAACGGCTTGTCATTTCCTATAACTAAAAATTGGAAGGTCTAATCTGAGCCTGTCCTGAATAACAGCGAAGAACATTTATGTTATCATATACACTCCTGGAAATGGAAAAAAGAACACATTGACACCGGTGTGTCAGACCCACCATACTTGCTCCGGACACTGCGAGAGGGCTGTACAAGCAATGATCACACGCACGGCACAGCGGACACACCAGGAACCGCGGTGTTGGCCGTCGAATGGCGCCAGCTGCGCAGCATTTGTGCACCGCCGCCGTCAGTGTCAGCCAGTTTGCCGTGGCATACGGAGCTCCATCGCAGTCTTTAACACTGGTAGCATGCCGCGACAGCGTGGACGTGAACCGTATGTGCAGTTGACGGACTTTGAGCGAGGGCGTATAGTGGGCATGCGGGAGGCCGGGTGGACGTACCGCCGAATTGCTCAACACGTGGGGCGTGAGGTCTCCACAGTACATCGATGTTGTCGCCAGTGGTCGGCAGAAGGTGCACGTGCCCGTCGACCTGGGACCGGACCGCAGCGACGCACGGATGCACGCCAAGACCGTAGAATCCTACGCCGTGCTGTAGTGGACCGCACCGCCACTTCCCAGCAAATTAGGGACACTGTTGCTCCTGGGGTAACGGCGAGGACCACTCGCAACCGTCTCCATGAAGCTGGGCTACGGTCCCGCACACCGTTAGGCCGTCTTCCGCTCACGCCCCAACATCGTGCAGCCCGCCTCCAGTGGTGTCGCGACAGGCGTGAATGGAGGGACGAATGGAGACGTGTCGTCTTCAGCGATGAGAGTCGCTTCTGCCTTGGTGCCAATGATGGTCGTATGCGTGTTTGGCGCCGTGCAGGTGACCGCCACAATCAGGACTGCATACGACCGAGGCACACAGGGCCAACACCCGGCATCATGGTGTGGGGAGCGATCTCCTACACTGGCCGTACACCACTGGTGATCGTCGAGGGGACACTGAATAGTGCACGGTACATCCAAACCGTCATCGAACCCATCGTTCTACCATTCCTAGACCGGCAAGGGAACTTGCTGTTCCAACAGGACAATGCACGTCCGCATGTATCCCGTGCCACCCACCGTGCTCTAGAAGGTGTAAGTCAACTACCCTGGTCAGCAAGATCTCCGGATCTGTCCCCCATTGAGCATGTTTGGGACTGGATGAAGCGTCGTCTCACGCGGTCTGCACGTCCAGCACGAACGCTGGTCCAACTGAGGCGCCAGGTGGAAATGGCATGGCAAGCCGTTCCACAGGACTACATCCAGCATCTCTACGATCGTCTCCATGGGAGAATAGCAGCCTGCATTGCTGCGAAAGGTGGATATACACTGTACTAGTGCCGACATTGTGCATGCTCTGTTGCCTGTGTCTATGTTCCTGTGGTTCTGTCAGTGTGATCATGTATTGTATCTGACCCCAGGAATGTGTCAATAAAGTTTCCCCTTCCTGGGACAATGAATTCACGGTGTTCTTATTTCAATTTCCAGGAGTGTATTTTCTTCGTTTGACCACCGTTGTGATTCGCATGTTTCTTTTTGTTACGCGACGTGTTATGAATATTTTCGTTATACGCCCAAAAGTGCACACAGCTTTAATCGAACCTGGGTCTTTCGGAAACGATAACTTTTAAACCGTACAATTACGCGAATACTGTCTAAATCGCAACCGTGATCGTAAAAGTGTTTCCTGGACCAAATAATTCTTATAAAATGTGTATTCTCCAAAGCGAGCAGCATTGCACTATCGCTGACTCGCAACAATCGAAAAAGCAAAAACGGTGCTTAAATAGAACTGCCACCTTTTACTAATTATTAATATCCCATTAAATAAATAAATAGCAATTCAAGTGGTCGCCCGGTTCCAGACTGTAGCGCCTAGAACCTCTCGGCCACCCCGGCCGGCGCGGACGGCTAGTTCCAGATCTGACGACATCGCACTGACGCATAACTCAGTTGCTCGTGAGTGTATGTTCACCCGTCCGCCACGTTACTGAACATGGAAGGACGAGCACAATTTCCTCCGCGTCGTCGTTTTTGCCGGTAGCGTGTTTCTCGTTGGTGCTAATTTCCCCGTAGCTATTTCTGCGTTCAGAGGATGGAGGCGGAACCCTGGTGCCGCCTCCTCATTTCGGTGCAGTCGTTCGGAACTTCTGTCGTAACAGCCACCTGAAATACGGCTCTTCTTTCCAGCGTTTGTTATTAACATTTCCGGAGCAAACCCACCGTGCTGACAGGCCATCTTTCGACTATACGAGTAACTTTTAGTGCCTTTCCTTCTCAACTTTTTCCCTCCCCTGTTTTCAAGGAAACCGGCACCCCACTCTCAATGTGACCTTCACCGCCAATTTCGTTGTTCGATTACCTGAAACGGAGTCTGTGACCTTTACAGGTGATATTTAGGCAACACTACAGGCTGATGCTGAATGGATTATCAGTAAGCTAATTCCTCTTTACGACCTGGTCTCGTCGAACAAGTCCTGCCGATTACTTCTCAGTTTCATCTTGGACTACTTTTGGATGTGGCGCAGTTACCTTAGTTTGGATCTGTAGGAACACAAAAGAAATCACTTTGGGGAAAATTCACCTAGGGGATTTTCTAACAACATTACGTGTAGGGCTCTGGATCCATCCATCGACATTCTCGCATTACACTTCAACGGCGAATAAATGAGTAACTCCAGACTCAACATGGATCAGGAATCGTTGTCGAACCAATATCGATTTAACAAATGGCTCTGAGCACTATGGGACTCAACTTCTGAGGTCATTAGTCCCCTAGAACTTAGAACTAGTTAAACCTAACCAACCTAAGGACATCACACACATCCATGCCCGAGGCAGGATTCGAACCTGCGACCATAGCGGTCGCGCGGTTTCAGACTGTAGCGTCTAGAACCGCTCGGCCACTCCGGCCGGCTATCGATTTAACACCTGTGGATTATACAAACGCAGTAAACTACTATATACAGCTCGACCAGAGCTGCTTGGTCTACAAGATTGCTCTCAATCGCCATCTGCCATTTGTTATGGCTCGGTTGTTTCTTTAAGACTTTTTAGGTATCGTACCAACGAAGATACGTTGGAAATTCGGACTGAAGCGTATATTCTCGTGTTCTTTGTCACGCGAAAAGCTAAGGAACTTTTAAGTCAGTAGGCTATAGGCGAGAATTTCATTCCCGTACTTTTTCAATACTGTTGCTGAGCACGACAAAAATCGTAAGAAATACTTCAGAAAAATGGTTCACTCGTCATCCAAATTGTAACGTCCAAATCTCAAACTTTTCTAAATATTCAGACTCCGTGTGAATGCATAACACAGATTAAGCTTCTTAGCGTAACCCTACGCATACCATAGTGAAATGACGCTGAACAACATAAAATATATTTCTTTTATTGTAAGACCATATTCAGACTTTCGCGAGACAGATGAATCCATTTTTTACAACAGAGTTACGCAAAACTGTTGTGAGATGTAGAAATTTCCATCCTTCGCTCATTCGCTAATTTCAACCTTAAACGATATTTAGATTTCATAGCAGCCAAAAGTAGGAATCTTGTCTCGCACAATTATGTTTTTGCTAAGTAAATTGTAGCCTTCAACGCCTTTTGGCCTAAAGCAAAGATTTTTTGCCGATACATACCTATCAGTAATTCTATCAGAAATATTCCGTTGCACGTACTCTCTAATGAGATGCCACCAGTTAGAACTAGCAGGCTCTGAAACATTTTCGAATGGATATGAAAACCATTTCATCAGAATTTCGATAGTTGTTTTCAGAAAGAATTTTAGCATTACTCCTGATCAGGAGTGAGTGGTCGGATGGCTGCGCGCGTCAGCACGCCGTTGCCGGCTTTCGGGGAAACTCGTCGCCGGCCCCGGATCGAATCCGCCCGGCGGTTGAACGACGAGTGCCGATGCGCTGGCCGTCCTCGAAGTGGTTTTTAGGCGGTTTCCTACTACATCCGACTAGGTAAATAACCCCACGTCCCAGCCACGGTTACACTATAGTCAAACATTTACAAGACGTTTGCCCAATTTGACTTAGGGCCAAATCTGAAAATTAACATCATGACCACATGAAGTTATGCGATAAAGGTCAGGAGAAAAGAAGAGATAGATTAGCTAATCAAGAGTGAAGATTTTGCAGGTTGATGACAGATATGAAATGCCAGTATCATATACCACTAAAACGAGAAAATGAATTATGTCTCAGATAACACCTTACATACTGTTTTTCAAGAAATCTGTTTTTTATGAATATACTCACTTGTCGTCCTTATATCTTGGAGGAAGTATTGAGGCCACGTAGATTTTCAAATACCGTTAGATGGATCATGTTTACTAAACAGTCAATAGTCCTGGTTTATTTTACTGTAGAGTGGTGTTTCCCATCTAGCACGGAGGACATCTGACGTTAAGTGATCTGTGATATTTAACGTCTTGAAAATTATCTACCATAAGTGTGTTTTGTTCACCAATTATTTCAAAACTTTCAACTCCAAAGGTTTTGATGCGATCTTACTTTATTCGTGAATAGATTCACCGATATCTTTCGTTACCAACGCTTTTTATCGGATTATATAGTGCGTTCACACTACTTTTTTAACGACAGCATTGGCCAATTTCCCGCACATAATGTTATTATCTGGAAAACGAACATAAGCTATCTGATGATAATCTTTATGAATATATATTGTCTTAAGCATCTGAAGGTCTAGGCAGCTGATGTACAACTTCTCAATTAGTCGTCGACATAAATCTTCCGAGTGTATTGAAATTCTTCTAGAAGACATTTGATTACAGAGTGGGATCAATAGATGTAGGTAAGATGTTCTCCGTCGGTTTTCCTGATTTTAGCAGTTAGGCAAAAAACCGTGGTACGACGCTAAGTGAGGATTTAGGTGCTACATTTGTTGCTTTGGTGACGGTTTTCTTTTCCGTCTTCAAACTGACAAGTTTTCTGATAAAACTTGTTTTCGCATATTTGTTGATTCTGGATGTTTTGTTTTCAAATGCTTCTTTAATCTGATAGGTTTCATATGGTATGTAGCCTAATAACATCATATTAATGATCTTCATTGAACCTTCTCGTCTTTCCAGTCGGTGAAGTCTCATTCCAGCCACTAAGTGAAGAGTTTCTGTTGCAGACCACATGTGCATCTACACTCCGCAAGACATGTAACCGTGTGTGACAGGAGATACTACCAGTGCCAACATTATTTCCTCCCCCCTCCCCCCCCCACCTACCCACCCAAAAAAAGAAACCTCTCTGAACAATATGTGAATAGAGTTCTGGAAATGAGGAAAACGACTGTCAATAAACCTCCATATGAGATCAAATTCCTCTCTCTCACCATGGTCATTTCGCGAGATATGTATGCGAAAGAGTAATATGTTGCCCGACTCTTCTTGGATGTACTCTCTCCGAATTTCAAAAGTAAACTTCTCTGTGATGTATAACGCCCCTCTTGTACTGTTTGCTGCTGAAGCTGAACGAGAATCTCGGCGATGTTTTCCGGTCTACTAAACGAACCCCTTGATGAAATGCGCTGCTATTCTTGGAATATTCTCTACTTCCCCTTGGGAATCTGCCTCGTAAGAGTATCATGCTGAGAAGCAATACTAATGTATTGGTCTAACAGATTTTTGTAAGGCACTTCCTTTGAATTCTTCCAGTGAATCCCAGTCTGGCATCTGCTATACCCACTACTAGACATATTCACTTTCGGTCGCACCGAAAGGGTGCTCCCAGATTGTCTTAATTTGTTACTCTTTCCAGTGATTTATCACTAATACTGCGATAGGAACAGCAAATGGGTTTTTCACCTATTCACTCACAATACGTTACAGTTATTTACTGATGGTCAAGTGTCAGTCCCTGCACCAAGCGTCACCTCTAAAGTAAATACGTTTAGCTATAATTTCCTAACGTTGCGATTTCTGTATAAGCAACATCATCATATGCGAAAACCTAATCGATATTTATATATTATCAACTAGACGTTACATTACATTAATAGTGAACTATATATTTGGATGTTTCCAAGGCTTTTGATACAGTCGACCATAAGATTCTATTAAATAAATTAGAAGCATTAGGGATAAGAGGGGTAGCTAATGACTGGTTTCGATCATACGTAACAGATAGTGTACAAAGAGTAGGGATAACACATACTTCAAATAGATCCTAACATTTAGTGAAACACTTATCAGAGCCAAAATACATTAATATAGTGGCTCTGCAAAGTAGCATATTAGGACCTATGCTATTCCTAATATACATCAACGACTTTCCCAGTAGTGTTACTTATGCTGATGACACTGGGAAAAAGAAGAGAACTTGCAGAGAAAGCACGTGAAACTCTCAAGGAAGTTTACGATTGGTCAATAAGCAATAAAGTGACATTGAACATAAAGAAAGCTAATGCCATGAATTTCAGTTTGAAGAGGGAAAATGACAATGTTCAATTAAATGTAGATGGCACCTCTGTTGACTCTGTAACAAAAGCAAAATTTCTAGCAATGAGTATTGATTCTCAGTTGAAGTGGTGTGAAAGCACAAAGGTACTTGCAAACAGAATGTCATCAGCATGTTATGCCCTTAGAATCTTATCATCAGTGTGTAACGTGCAGTGTCTTTTAGCTACGTCTATTCATATGTACACTCAATTCTTCGATATGGCATTCTTTTTTGGGGAACAAATGCACAAAATATGAACACAATTTTCAAACTCCAGAAAAGAGCCATAAGAATAATAACCAAAAATATTAGTCGAGCTCATTGTAAAGGTCTGTTCAAAACACTGGGGATTTTAACTGTTCCGTATGAATACACTTACCAGTCAGTTGTACATATCAAAAATAACATTGGTAATTACTGCACAAACAGCTCTGTCCATGACCATGGAGCAAGAGATAGACTCAACTTACATTTACAAAGAAAAAATAAACATAAAACTCAAAACAGCATTTTCTACCAAGGAATAAAACTGTATAATAAATTACCAAAAGAGATTAAAGAAATGGCAAAAATACGCTTATTTAAAAAGGCAGCGAAAAAGTACCTGTTATTCAGTACATGTCATACAATGAAGGATTACTTAGATGAAACAGAGTAGGGGTTTGGTAAAAAAAATTTATACAAATAAATAATAATAATGATTATAAAACACCGAACACTCCACGTAACACCTGCACACTACGTTTTTATCTTTCTTATTTCCTTTCTAAAAAAACTTACCCCCAAGCTATGCATAGGACAATACTAACAACTCTTCCTCTTTCTGAGTTCAACATCTCACTCATTATAGAGGGATTCTGACTCAGTGTTTCAGGGTATCAAATGGGAAGCTGCAGTACAGAAAATGTCCCAGAGATCATCAGTGTGTGTGTGTGTGTGTGTTTGTGGGTGTAGTGTGTAAAGTGTTATGAAACAATGTGTGTATAGTGTGTGCAGTGTCTGACAGTGGGATATAAGTGAACCGTGTGGCATTACTTTATTTAATAAGTTATTTGTAAAAAAAGGTATTGTATACCCGGAATAAATCTAATGATTGTCTCTAACTAGAAGTCTGTAAATGTATGTGTATACGAATTAGCTTATTTTAAATTGGTCTAAACTTGTAAATACTTTGACATGTCCTATATCCTTGTAAAAAGAGATCTACGGATGAATAAAGCTACTATTGCTACTATTACTACTACTACTACTACTACTACTACTACTACAATAGGAATCCTATAACCCCCCTTGGGGGACGACCGAAGCTATTTTTACATCTGACTATTTCTCTCCGTCAAAACCGGCGCGCCGCGCAGGGTAGCTGCGCGGTCTAAGGCCCCCTTGCCACGGTTCGCGCGGCTCCCCCCGTCGGAGGTTCGAGTCCTCCCTCGGGCATGGGTGTGTGTGTTGTCCTTAGCGTAAGTTAGTTTAAGTTAGATTAAGTAGAGTGTAAGTCTAGGGACCGATGACCTCAGCAGTTTGGTCCCATAGGATCATACCACAAATTTCCAATTTCCAAAACCGGCGTGCTGTGTTCATTTTTCTTTTCAGTGACGAAGCTAGTTTGATACTCCATTTTCTCTTATTTTCTTCACTAGGCGACAGTGTGGAAAAACATCGAACGCCTTTGGGACGTCGAAGAACACGGCGTCAGCATGAGGGCCAGTATCTAATGATTTTTGGGCCTTTTGGACGAACAGAACGAGCTGCGTTTCACAAGACTGTTTTTGTATAACCCATTTTTAGCCTCACTGAGTCGATTTTCGGTGTCAGGGAGATCATGATATCCAAATGTACAACGTGGCTTTTTTCAGGCGAACTTCCGTGAAAACGGAAAGTGCTGCGCATTTTTTCAATTACTTATAGCGCATTGTTCCTTCAACGACATACGATAGACTGCTTCTACGGTAGAGGAAAATTCTTGCGTTACTCTGTGTAGAATCTTATTGATGTCCCAGCAGGTCCAGTTGTATTTCATGTGTTGAGCAATCAGAGTTGATTATCAGTCCCGTAGTCACTCATCTCGTGTCTGTTGTTATGATGTTCGTGGGACGGTTGAAAGGAGGGCACTTAGTACGATCTTCCTCAGTGAAACATTTTCATTGAATGGTATGTAGTATTTCGGGTTCTCTCCTTCATTATCCGTTTCGATACCAGTATGATCACGAAGTGATTGTGCAGACGGCTTTTTATTCTTTTGCATACCTCCAAAATGTCTTACAATTTTTTTTTTCACATTGCTAGAGGCAATTTCACTTTCAAGTTCGTTGAATGCTACACGCCTGGAGCTCTTTACATTCATTTTGGCTTGATTCAGGTTTTTTTTCCTGAACAGTGCTTCACTTATTAAACCCATGATCGAGCTCTGTTTGCTTTCGGATCAGTTTTCCTACACGGCTGTAGAATCACGGCGCGTCTTTCTCATCCCTTCCAACTTTTCTCGATACATATCTTCCTCAGGCGCGTTGTGTTTCATTTATACTCACGGCTTTTTTGTCTCAGAGATGAATATGTGCTGTTGACTGTTCAAGTAGTCCGATATCTCTTTCTTCTCGCACTTGCTAAGCAGAAATTTCTTTCTATTTTTCTTAACATCCCTAGTGACATCCATAGTCAATGATGGTACAACGACCTCATGAACACTAAATTCCTGCTCTGCGTTAGCTGAACCGAATATTTCAGAGTTGTTGTAAGCTAGAGATCTAAGACATTACTGTCATGAGTCGGTTCTCTGACTCCACTCAGGGTAACATTTAAGAGCAATACCATATGAATCCCAGTCCTTACACCCCGGTGCAATCACTTGAGTCTCTAAGACTAATGTTCCTATACTCAAGTCTCCCCCATTTACTTTTGCATCGTGATGAAATAAAAGAGCGATCTTATCCAAATTTTCCCTGAAATGTCCTATCATCATAAAGTACCTGGTTACCATGCTTTATCACATATCTTCAGTCAGTGTTTTTCGCATTCGAAATATGTACTAATTACCTTAGACGTGATGTTTTTTTTAATGACGTAAACACATCTCCATCACCGATTTCCAGCCAATGTTTCAATACAGAGGGTGAGCGTAAAGTTCTTTCCTGCTTGTTGTTGTTGTTGTTGTTGTTGTTGTGGTCTTCAGTCCTGAGACTGGTTTGATGCAGCTCTCCATGCTACTCTATCCTGTGTAAGCTTCTTCACCTCCCAGTACCTACCGAAGCCTCCATCCTTCTGAACCTGCTTACTGTATTCATCTCTTGGTCTCCCTCTACGATTTTTACCCTCCACGCTGCCCTCAAGTACCAAATTGGTGATCCCTTGATGCCTCAGAACATGTCCTACCAACCGATCCATTCTTCTAGTCAAGTTGTGCCACCAACTCCTCTTCTCCCCAATTCCTTCAATACCTCCTCATTAGTTATGTGATCTACCCACCTAATCTTCAGCATTCTTCTGTAGCACCACATTTCGAAAGCTTCTATTTTCTTCTTGTCTAAACTATTTATCGTCCATGTTTCACGTCCATACATGGCTACACTCCATACAAATACTTTCAGAAACGACTTCCTGACACTTAAATCAATACTCAATGTTAACAAATTTCTCTTCTTCAGAAACACTTTCCTTGCCATTGCCAGTCTACATTTTATATCCTCTCTACTTCGACCATCATCGGCTATTTTGCTCCCCAAATAGCAAAATTCCTTTAGTACTTTAAGTGTCTCATTTCCTAATCTAGTTCCCTCAGCATCACCCGATTTAATTTGACTACATTCCATTATCCGTGTTTTGCCTTTGTTGATGTTCATCTTATACCTTACTTTCAAGACACTGTCCATTCCGTTCAACTGCTCTTCCAAGTCCTTTGCTGTCTCTGACAGAATTACAATGTCATCGGCAAATCTCAAAGTTTTTATTTCTTCTCCATGGATTTTAATACCTACTCCGAACTTTTCTTTTGTTTCCTTTACTGCTTGCTCAATATACAGATTGAATAGCATCGGGGAGAGGCTACAACCCTGTCTCACTCCCTTCCCAACCACTGCTTCCCTTTCATGCCTCTCGACTCTTATAACTGCCATCTGGTTTCTGTACAAATTGTAAATAGCCTTTCGCTCCTTGTATTTTACCCCTGCCACCTTCAGAATTTGAAAGAGAGTATTCCAATCAACTTTCCTGCTTAGAAAAATTTATTTCAGAATATTCTATACGGTTTGTTTCAAATGATAGCTTAACATATAAATTTTTTTGTGATTACACTTCCACATGTAGGCCTGCATGCTGTTTTTTGCAAATGGTAGCTTAACACGTGAAATTTTTATGGATACCCTTCTACGTCTGCTCTGACAGCATCTGATTTCATTTCTCTATCTAATGTCATAGGTAGCGTAATTTCGGAGTGTTGCTGTCACAATGTCCTCTATGCGAAGAAGCGATTTTTCACTCTTCTAGAAATTAAACAGGCATAATGAACCTGGAGGTCGGAGAACACACATATCGTTGTGGAATAGATAAGAGACAGGCCGAAAGCGGATGTGTGGTATGGCTGAAAGCACAACACACAATTATTGTACTGTTCTTTTTCACGAGCCTACGATTATGGAACTAAGTTAAAGGAATCTAAATTAAAGGAATTTTAAGAATGGGTATTGTTTCAACGAGACAGTGCACCACCACACTGGAAGTTATTTGTTTCATTTCTTGAATGAAACCTTTCAGATCATATGGATCAGCAGAGGCAGTTCACCAACATAGCCTACCACGTTCACCAAACATAACGAGTCTTGACTTTTCTTGTGAGGTTACGTTAAGGATAAAGCGTTCAGTTCACCAGTTCCCGATTTGAGCGCCCTTAGGGCACGATACGAGATGCTGCAGAGGCGATGACGTGAAAGGTGCCAGTTCCTGATTTGTACACCCTTAGCGTACGAGTCACTGTGAAATCGGTGATGGAAGACATGTTGGCAAGTACTTGGACGGAAATTGAGTAAAGAGGCAACAAACGGACCAAATGTGGAACTGTATCTTGAAAAAGACTTTATGAATTAGGCGACCGTTCGCAGCGAACTGCGTAACTGTATGTAGCGTAGTTCCGTAGAAACAAATTTTTATAATCATGGAAGTGTTGATACTCATCCTGTCCATTGCAACCAGAATTTAAAATTTCGTTACTATTTCCTTCTGGATTTCGAACCCTGGTGTTCCTAGTTCCATGTGGACATTCTAAGCGTTTATAAGCGAAACTAGTTCTAGGACCTTTCCATAGAATCCTATGCAGTTAACAAGCAATGTATTAACAATTTATACGTCCCATTTTCCATGGTGAATGCTATTCCCTATAATTAATGGTGATGGTATTTGTAATCACCCGTCTTCATAATCAGTACATAATTATTAGAGACCCTTTGGATGGTTTCTCCACCTGCTAAAACTCAGAAGCTACTCATACTCAGGTACCCTAGTAACTGCTTTCTGTGTGTATTGCACACCTAACCTAGACTGTTAGAGAGATGCTGCATCTTTCCACCCAACAGAAAGAAAGCCAACCTTTGCTTTACAGCTTCCATCCAGTGACAATCCGGAGGATCTTGATTGGTCCTGCGAAGTTGCAGCAAAATGCCAGCTCAACATCTATTCCGCATTGAGGCTGACTGACTTCATCATTTTAGCCAGCCTCCCATAGGAACTGAGGATGGCCGCTGAACCCAGGTGTCAATTGCCATTTGTCCGACCCCGGTAGCTGAGTGGTCAGAGCGACAGAATGTACATCCTAAGGGTCCGGATTCGATTCCCGGCTGGGTCGGAGATTTTCTCCGCTCAGGGACTGGATGTTGTGTTGTCCTAATCATAATCATTTCATCCCCATCGACGCGCAAGTTTCCGAAGTGGCGTCATATGGAAAGACTTGCACCTGGCGAACGGTCTACCCGCCGGGAGGCCCTAGTCACACGACATTTATTTATGTAATTGCCATTTGAACCTACATGCAGCCAACAGCTGTCTATACCACCTGCTCTACAGCTCGGAATTTCGGATGTGGCTCCTCGAAAGCATACCAATTGGACTCTTGGATCTGGTTACAATTTCCCTGATGTGGCCAATCGCCCATCTAACAATGTGTGTGAAATCTTATGGGACTTAACTGCTAAGGTCATCAGTCCCTAAGCTTACACACTGCTTAACCAAAATTATCCTAAGGACAAACACACACACCGATGCCCGAGGGAGGATTCGAACCTCCGCTGGGATCAGCCGCACAGTCCATGAGTGCAGCGCCTTAGACTGGCCCAACTAACGTTGGAGCCCCCAATGATAACCAAACCCACCCTCACAGTTCACCCAGAGCATTCTGGGAGTTTGCCCCACTCCCAACAGATTGGCTCAGCTGTACCTCAGCAGTTGGCAATATCCATTGGCCAATATCCATTTGCACCGTCCTTCCTGTGATTCGCGATCCCATCACTGTTAGGTGGTTGTCAGGTCTGCGATATCGGGGATCGTATGCGCAACTTGTGACAACAAATGTGCCACATGAAGCGTAACGACCGCGTATGGGCATATTAGTGTGACCCTGAGCAGGCTAATGTAGCTGCGTTGACAGCAGGCGAATGCAGGTTGTTGTCACTGTATTAATAAGGCCAGTGGAATGTTGCAAGGCCGGTTAGCTTGCTGAAACAGCAAACTCAGCAGTACACCATTGACTAGTGCAGCAAGGGGCTAGGCAGATTTCCACACTGAGAGTGGAAACAGTGTTTTGAGATATGTGACAGGTAATGGCGAATAGGCACAACAAGCGTGCTGCTGCCGAGTGTAAGTACTGCTCATTTTCATAGTAGAATTATTCTGAGTCTCGCAACCCAATCAGATGAGGACGAGGATGCCACATGGACCTGCTAGCAGAGGTGACGGGTTTCAGGACTTGGGAAGACAACAGATCTGCGCGCAAAGTCCCTCCCTGGACTTGGCTGGCCGGCCACACCAGATCATCTCTGGCAGCATGGTCTACTCCTACCGAGGGGGCAGCAGATCGCTTCCCGTGCACGGTAGCAGCCCTCCGCCCCCCCCCCCCCCCCCCCCTCCGCCGGGACGGGCATGTGAGAGCTGTGGCTTCCCACGCCGAAACGCCACAGGACGGGGCCGCAGCAGTCACAGCCCCGTCGAGTTCGCACACCGCGGCCCAGGGTACGGGCAGCCTGTTCACGTAAGGATGCCGCCGAAGCGGTGTAGCAGCATGTCAGCAACGTGCGGGCAGCCGACCCAGCAGAGTACAGCATCGAGCAGCGTAATAACAGAACTCGTTACACTTTCAGCTGCCTTCCTCTAGGGCGACCTGAGCTGCCACCTAGCCTCCGCCACCATCTCGCACCAGCCTGGCTCATAGCTGCACCAGGAGGCGCTAGGCACTGTATCCGCCGGAGACGCCTCAGCGGCACGACGGCCGAGAGCAGCGGCTTCAGATCTTCAGACCGAGGTCAACGTACTCCAACGTTTTACTAACTGCTTTATCAATGACGCATCGATTATTCCATTGTATGTTACAGGCAAAAGACTGTCGAATACCGATATTAATTACAGAAACGCATTCACAGGAACCCAAGTGAAGGAATTGTTACATGATATTGCACAACATTTTCGAAGAAAACAAGCTATTTTTCAATTTTATTCTGTAACCTGAGAAGTACGACGTTGTTTCACTACACATTAAGTCATTCCTTCATTTTTTTCCTCCTTTGCCGATGTCAGTGTGACTCTCCCACGAGTTTGATTAAGGTCATTATCTCATCACCTATCGCCGTTAATGTAAGTGAAATTATATTTTCAGCGCGTATGGTGGTAAACAAGTACTAAAGAAGCTTTTGATGTACAAAAACAGTAACCGAATTAATGAATCAAATAAAGCAACAGGACCGACAGAAAGAGAGAGCCATTTTTGGATTATCGAACACGAGCAAAGGTTGATGCTATTTTGATTCCCTAAATTGAAGTTACTTCTTAAGAACGTACCGTCATATATAATTCTGTGCTCACACAGATCACAGGAAGACCATGCGCGTCTGTACATACATCTATACTCTTCAAGCCACCTTACAATGTGTGGCAGAGGGTATTCCTGGTACCACTATCATTCCCGAACTCGTCGCAGTATGTGGAAAGAGTCCACAGCGTTCTCGCTTCCCGAGCACGGGGTCCCGGGTTCGATTCCCGGCGGGGTCAAGGATTGTCACCTGCCTCGAGATGACTGGGTGTTGTTGTGTCGTCCTCATCATCATCATCATCATCATTCATCCCCATAACGGTCGGAGGAAGCCAATAGCAAACCACTTCCGCTAGGACCTTGCCTAGTACAGCGGTGCGGGTCTCCAGCATCGTCCCCTGCGCTCTGTCAAGGAGTATGGGACATCATCATCATCATGTGGAAAGGACGTCTGTTGGTAAGACTAGGCCTCAATTTTTTTTAATTTCGTCGTTCGGGTCATCTTGTGAGATACACTATTGTGCTCAAAACTATTTGAGGTATGTATTTCGTGGTTACTTAACAGGGACAGTGGTTGTTTGACAGTGTTTGACAGGCGTCCCAGGTTCCAGTCCAGCATAAAGGCTTTCATCATATAATTTCAAGTTGAAACTTTCTTTTTGAAACGTCATTTATTGTAATAAATTTGAGTTTACAAGCACTGAAGACTGTGTCATCTCTGTTTGCCGATATTTGCGTTAACGTGCATCTGGGTTCATAGCCATATTCTCTAGTGGTCTCTTGTAGTAACCATTATGTTCGGTCAAACGACTATACCGAGAAGATAGAGGACCTGCAAATCAGTTACATTACGTGGGTTACATACAAACGAGGCTTACCGCAATTCAGGTCGTTCGTATACTTTATAGCATCTTAGTACGTGCAAGGAAATTATACGTCGACTGACTCTTCTTGGAATTCCAACATTAAACTTTTCTGTGATGCGCAGTGCCACCAGCAGATTCTCTCAGTACAGTTTGATGAATATTTGCGAAAGGCTTTCGCACATACCTATTGAAATTGCGACGAAACGTACTGCCTTTCTTTAGATCTTCATTATGACTGGTATTAAATGATGAGGAATACTCAACAATCGGTCTAACGAGTACCTCGTAAACCAGCTCGTACTCGGACGCACTAACCTTCCTTAGTACTATTTTTTCGCAGCACTACATATCCTGCACCTGGTGCTTCCGTTTTGACGTAGGGGTAAATCGTACTTCTACGTGATTCCTTTCATCTACTGTTTATGTAACAATTCTGCACAGAGTCTCTTTCGAACCTTTATCTACAGATGTTTATTCTGTAAAAAAGACGTGAGATTGAGGTTTACTGTCCGGTCGCCGACAAGGACATTAGAGGAATAGCAAAAGTTCGGAATAAGGAAGAACTGGAAGGAAATCGTGCATGTCCAGTCCTTGGGAACCATCCTGACATTTATCTTAATCTGCTTAATATGCAGCCGCTCGCAATTTTAATTTGATACGGTTTGTAGTATCATTAATTACTTCTCGAGTCACTGCAGGCACATCACCAGATGAAGATGTATCAGGAACATTGTATCTTGGACCAAGTACAGCGAGACTCTAGGTTTGTAGTGACTACGTTGTCCCCTGGTCTACAATGCAGATTCATTCTGATAATGAATATTTTGAAACTTCCTGGCAGATTTTGCCGGTTTATACACATCCACACCGTATGTAGATAAAGTTGGCTTAAAAATAAACAAACTCTAAACATATGGTCCCAACGAGTGTCATAATGTTCCCGTAACACCTCCATCTGATGACGAGCCTGCAGTGACATGAAAATTAGTTTACAATATAATAAATCGTAACAAATTTAAATACGTAAATAAACCACCAATTTTCTAGCTGGTCATCCACAGTGGTATAATGGAGTTAGGGAAACTCTGTGTTTCTAGGTGTCGGTTTATCGTTAGAGTGTTTAAAGGAAAAGTTACGGTTTGGTGTTGTTTATACAACAATGTGATAGACACACTAACAGGGAGCGCTGAGTAAGCAGCTAGTAGGATACGAACATAATGTCAGCAGATGAAATGAAATCTTCTCAGGCAAAGGATTACACGCTGTCCAGTAACAATAACATGACCACCCGTCAAAAGCCAGAATAATCACCTTTTGCAGCGCTAACCTCTGCAAGAAATTCTGGAAGGTACCGACAGGTATGTGAGGCATTCCAGGGTCGTGGTCAGCTCGGTTGAGGATCATGGCGCGAACAGTCCGATCGAGATGGTCCGACAGATTCTCGCTTGGGCTTAAATCCGGGAAGTTTGGTGTCAAGGGAGGACAGTAAAATCGTCCTGGTGCCCTTCGAACCACGCACGTTTATTGCGATTTGTGTGACACGTTAGCCGCGCGGGATTAGCCGAGCGGTCAGATGCGCTGCACTCATGGACTGTGCGACTGGTCCCGGCGGACGTTCGAGTCCTCCCTCGGGCATGGGTGTGAGTGTTTGTCCTGTGTGTGATGTCCTTACGTTAGTTAGGTTTAAGTAGTTCTAAGTTCTAGGGGACTGATGACCTCAGATGTTAAATCCCATAGTACTCAGAGCCATTTGAACCATTTGATAATTTAGGTTAAGTAGTGTGTAAGCTTAGCGACTGATGATCTTAGCAGTTAAGTCCCATAAGATTTCACACACATTTGAACTTTTTTTTTGTGACACGATATATTGTCCTGCTGGCAGATACCATCGTGCCGAGGGAAAAGAAGTAGCATATAGGGGTGGGTGTGATCCTTAAAGATAGATGCATACTTGTGTTAATCCATTATGCCTTCCAAGATAATGGGAACACCCAGGGTACGCCGCGAAAACATTCCCAGGACTATAACGCTTCCTCCTCCGCTCCTGGATTGTTGTACGGTGGTTGCTTTCAGACGTTTCCCGCCGCAGACTGGAACGGTCAGCTGTCCGATGAAGAACGAGACGTGATTCATCCGAACAGGCCAGCTGTCACCTCTTAATGGACGTGCTGTTGCGGTATTGGCTTGCAAGTGCCAGCCTTCGTCGCCGACGAGCAGCAGTCAGCATAGGTGCGTGAACCAGGCGCATGCTGCAGAGTCCCACACGCAGCAGCATTCGCTGGATGGTCGTTGAGAGGACGCACGGTATACTTTGACAAAGGTAGCACGTAAACGTTCTAAAAACTTAGCTGTTTCGGAAATGGTTCCGTCGTTTGCCAGAAAGCCAATGATCATGCCATTCTTGACGTCAGATAAATCTCTCCTTTTCCCCATTACGGTAACAATTGCACCGTTTTCCGCGTCCCCCTCACACTTCTTATATATATTCTCAACTGTCAGTGCTGCCATCTGTCATCTGTGAGTGGTTACTGCATGTTGAAGTCGAACATAGGCGGTGGTTACATTAATGTGACTGGACGGTGTACATCCACGAGTATTTGGCCGAGTACTCCTTAGCCATTGTAAACTGTCGAATGTGTGTGCGTTTCTTTCACAGTTTTCATTCTGTGGACTGTCGAGTAATGACCTATGTGGGATCAGGGGCATTTCAGTCCAACACCTGCCGAGTCGGTAGTGGGGCAGAAGCAGTCACATTTGGGAATATTTGGGAGAGGGTTTCCAGCTCAGGCATTTGCCTTATAGCCAAACGAAACCTGAAAACATTCGTCAGAACCGAGGGATGGGAACTAATTTTAATTTAACTCGAGGACGATATACCCCAGACGGAAAATGAATGCCTAGTGTTCGTGAAAGTGTAACTGTTTATGAGTCGATGAATTGCTAGACATCGGCAATGTACCTATACCGTGTACTCGGCTTCACACATCTGTGGTACTAGCTATGACGTCACTGATGCTCAGCCATCGCCGATTAAGGCAATGTCTCCGTCCAGCGTCTGCAGCGTCCTCTTTAACCTTACTGTGCCCGGGCTTCACGCTGTGCTATATAGGGACGAGGGCAGCAACAACACGGCTGTCGTTTACCACTTGACAGTGGCCGAAGACTATTCAAAACCTCATGGATGTATAACCCACTCTGTACGATTGGAAGGTGGAGAATATTACACTACTGGCGACGAAGATGACGTGCTACATACGTGAAATTTAACCGACAGGAAGAAGATGTACAAATGATTAGCTTTTCAGAGCATTCACACAAGGTTGGCGCCGGTGGCGACACCTACAACGTGCTGACCTGAGGAAAGTTTCCAACCGATTTCTCATACACAAACAGCAGTAGACCGGCGTTGCCTGGTGAAACTTTGTTGCGATGCCTCGTGTAAGGAGGAGAAATGCGTACCATCACGTTTCCGACTTTGATAAAGGTCGTATTGTAGCCTATCGCGATTGCGGTTTATCGTATCGCGACATTGCTGCTCGCGTTGGTCGAGATCCAATGACTGTTAGCAGAATATGGAATCGGTGGGTTCAGCAGGGTAATACGGAACGCCGTGCTGGATCCCAGCGGCCAAGTATAACTAGCACTCGAGATGACAGGCATCTCATCCGCATGGCTGTAACGGATCGAGCAGCCACGTCTCTGTCCCTGTGTCAACAGATGGGGACGTTTTCGAGACAACTACCATCTGCACGAACAGTTCGACGACGTTTGCAGCAGCATAGACTATCAGCTTGGAGACCATGGCAGCGGTTACCCTCGACGCTGCATCACAGACAGGAGCGCCTGCGATGGTGTACTCAACGACGAACTTGGGTGCACGAATGGCAAAACGTTATTTTTTCTAATGAATTCAGGTTCTGTTTACAGCATCATGATGGTCGCATACGTGTTTGGCTACATCGCGGTGAACGCACACTGGAAGCGTGTATTCGTCATCGCCATACTGGCGTATCATCCGGCGTGATGGTATGGGGTGCCATCGGTTACACGTCTCGGTCAGCTCTTGTTCGCATTGACGGCACGTTGAACAGCGGACGGTACATTTCAGATGTGTTACGACCCGTGGCTCTACCCTTCATTCGATCCCCGAGAAAGCCTACTTTCAGCAGGATAATGCACGACCGCATGTTGCAGGCCCTGTACGGGCCTTTCTGGATACAGAAAATGTTCGACTGCTGACCTGGGCAGCACATTCTACAGATCTCTCACTAACTGAAACGTCTAGTCAATAGTGGCCGAGCAACTGGCTTGTCACAATACGCCAGCCACTACTCTCGATGAACTGTGGTATCGTGTTGAAGCTGCATGGGCCGCTGTACCTGTACACGCCATCCAAGCTCTGTTTGACTCAATGCCCAGGCATATCAAGGCCGTTATTACGGCGAGAGGTGGTTGTTCTGGGTACTGATTTCTGAGGATCTATGCACCCAAATTGCGTGAAAATGTACTTACATGTCAGTTCTAGTATAATATATTTGTCCAATGACTACCCGTTTATCAACTGCATTTCATATTGTTGCAGCAATTTTAATGGCCAGTAGTGTACATTCAGTCATACAGCCACGATACCATTCATTAATACATAACGTCAACAGATTTTCTCGGGAGAAATGTAGCTTTCTTTTCATTTATTACATAACCGGGCTGCAAAAAATGGTTCAAATGGCTTTGAGCACTGTGGAACTTAACTTCTGAGGTCATCAGTCCCCTAGAACTTAGAACTACTTAAACCTAACTAACCTAAGGACATCACACACATCCATGCCCGAGGCAGGATTCGAACCCGCGACCGTAGCGGTCGCGCGGTTCCAGACTGTAGCGCCTAGAACCGCTCAGCCACTATGGCCGGCTACCGGCCTGCAGTTTAGAGGATAGTACAGGCAGTTTATATAACGATGAGTATATCTAGAAGCAAGGTCGTGGCGACATAATAACGGACACAGTACCGAGCAGTATTGCCTGGCGCGTTGTCAGAGGCAGTCGGGCAGTACAGGTACTTGGCGGACCCTCCTTAGCGTGTTTCGCACGCGTCTGCGACACGGAGCGCTTCCGCAGCTAGAGCCGCTCGTTTCCTGTGAAGTGAAGTGGCGGACCCGGAGCCGCGGCCGTTTGTCCCGCTGTCAGAGCTTCCGGCGACGTGCCAGGCCTCAGCCGCCTCGCCTCGCCTCACTCCACAAAGAACGCTCTGTCCGCCTCATCCAACGGTCACTTTATACCTTCAGCCGCTAACCAGCACCGGCTGGCTACGGGGGAGGCTTCGAGTACTTCCTCAGCGTTTTGACCTAGATGCTGCATTCCTATCACAGCGGCAACTTAAAACACTAAATCTGTAATCATTCTGAATGTTGGTTCGGGCACCACACTACTATACGAAGCACGGTCGAATTCAATGAGGTATGTCCTTGCCTTCCTCCGAACTTCAAATTTACAGCCATTTACAAGGTGTACAACTTTACTACCGCCGTTTGCCGATTGGGGGCGATAACGGTAAGTAGCGGTCGAAAGAAGTCATCATCAGAATGGGAAGAAATTACATGTGGTGTCCCACAAGGATCCATCTTAGGGCCATTGCTTTTTCTTGTGTACATTAATGATCTCTCATCAGTTACACTGCCAAGAAGCAGAGTTCGTTTTGTTTGCAGATGACACAAGCACTGCAATATATAGTACGTCGAGTGTAGTTCTAGAAAGATCTGCTAATGCTATTTTCATGGATATTAATAAATGGTTTTAAGCCAACTCACTGACATTAAATTTCGAAAAGACTCACTATATGCACTTCACAACCTGTAAGAGGTTTCCACCCAGCATATGCATAAAGTATGAAGAAGAGCAGACAGAAGAGGTTGACAGTCTTAAATTCCTGGGATTAAAACTTGATAATAAATTCAGTTGGGAGAAGCACACCACAGAACTGCAGAAACGCCTTAACAAATCTGTATTTGCAATTCGAGTGTTAGCTGACATAGGGGACATAAAAATGAAAAAGCTTTCATACTTCGCCTACTTTCATTCCATAATGTCATATGGTATAATATTTTCTGGTAACTCTTCAAGTCAAACAAAAGTTTTCAGAGTCCAAAAGTGTGTAATACGTATTATTTGTGGAGTAAATTCACGGACGTCCTGTAGAAACCTCTTCAAAGAACTGGGTATACTAACTACTGCCTCTCAGTGTTTTTACTCCTTAATGAAATTTGTCCTAAATAATATATCTATTTTTCCAACAAACAGCTCAGTTCATACATACAGTACCAGGAACAAAAATGATCTGCACAAGGACTTAAAAGCACTTACTTTAGTTCAAAAAGGGGTCCACTATTCAGGAACACTCATCTTCAATAATTTGCCAGAAAATATAAAAAAATTTAGTTTCAAATAAAGATCAGTTTAAAAGGAGCCTGAAAGACTTACTAGTGGCCAACTCCTTCTACTCCATTGACGACCGAACGAGGTGGCGCAGTGGTTAGCACACTGGGCTCGCATTCGGGAGGACGACGGTTCAATCCCGCGTCCGGCCATCCTGATTTAGGTTTTCCGTGATTTCCCTAGATCACACCGGGCAAATGCCGGGATGGTTCCTTTGAAGGGGCACGGCCGACTTCCTTTCCCATCCTTCCCTAATCCGAGCTTGTGCTCCGTCTCTAATGACCTTGTTGTCGACGGGACGTTAAACTCCAATATCCTCCATTGACGAATTTTTTAACAGAAACAAATGATGTATTGTAAATACTCATACTATTAGTATTGTTATTTCAGCTTAAAAAAAGATGTATTGTGTATATTCATACTATAAGCATTGTTATTTCAGCTTAAAAAAAAATTGACATGTTCCACATCCACGAGGATCTCCTCAGCACCGATCTATGGATCGAAAAACAATCTAATCTAATCTAGAAAGATCGCAGACGTCAGGACCTCGGTAAACGTAATCTCATTCAAACATTAGTCGATTTGTGTCTGCATCATAAAGTTGTTCTTGATTGAAAATGTCAGTTTACGAACCTAATTGTCATTTGCGGGAGGTCTTACGACGCTTTTAGTGAACGAATGTGTCGTGAGTGGTTTCAACGCTTCAAGAACTGTCGTAGACCGGCTTAGTGGTGGAGGAGAGAATGTTTTCGAAGATGCAGAATTGGAGACATTGCTGAGTGAAGACTTGCATCAAACTCAAGAAGAAATGGCACGATTAGTGGGAGTGACACAGCAAGCCATCTCAAAACGTCTCAAGGCTATGGGCATGCATCAGAAAGAAGGAACTTGGGTCCCGTGTGAGCTAAAACCAAGACACGTTGAACGGCGTTTGTGTGTTTGTGAACAGTTGCTTCAGAGGCAAAAACGGAAGGGATTTCTGCATCGCACTGTGGCTGGGGACGAAAAATGGTTTCATGACGATAACCCTTAACGTAAAAAATCATGGGGATATCCCGGCCATGCTTCCAAGTCGACGGGCAAACCGAATATTCATGGTTCCAAGATCATGCTCTGCATTTGGTGGGACCAACTCGGCGTCTTGTACTATGAGGTGTTAAAACCAAGAGAAACAAGCACAGGTGCTCGTTATCGCACGCAATTAATGCATTTGAGCAAAGCATTAAAAAACAAACGGCCGCAATACAGCGAGAGGCACGATAACGTAATTTTGCAGCACTACAACTCTAGACCCCTTGTTGCAAAAGAGGTCAAAACGCACCTGTAAACGTTAAAATGGGAAATCCTGCCCCACCCTACCTATTCTCCAGACATTGCTCCCTCTGACCAACACCTGTTTAGATCAATGGTGCGTGGCCCGGCTGACCAACACTTCCGATCTCATGAAGAAGTCACAAATTGGATCGATTCGTGGATCGCTTCGAAAGATGAACAATTTTTTCGACGCGGGATTCGTACACTGCCCGAAAGATAGCTGAAAGTAGAGGCCAGCGATGGAAAATACTTTGAATGATACATGTGTAACCAATTTGTTTCATTAAAGCCTCAAATGTTGGGGAAAAATACGGCGGAAGCAATGTTGTACACCTTGTATAACGGGATGCACATTTTAATGTGGATTTACAACCACGTTGCAACCCGACATTTTTCATGTTAACATACAGCCGGTGGACAAAAATACGAAAACAGTAAAAACACAGCATTGCCTAATATGGTGCATAAAACCGTTGGCATTCAAAACAGCTTCCAGTCGTCTCTGGATGGATAAAAACAGGTCTTACATAGTTCTCAGGGGAATCTTACACCATTCCTCCTTCAAAACGTGGCAAGTTTAGGTAACGAAGATGGGGATGGATAGCGATCATGTATCCTTCTCTACAAAGTAGAACACAAAGGCTCAATAATATTGATATCTGGTGACTGTGGTAGCGTCAATTCATTCTCGTGCTCACAAATTCAGTGCCGGACGATACGAGTTGTGTGAAAAGATGCTCTGTCGTCTTGGGCCACAGCATAAGCATTAGGGAACAATCATTGTACCATGGGATGGTCATGATCAGTCAATATGGTCACATAATACTTGGCAGTAATGCGACCTTGCAGAGTAACCGTGCGGCCCATATCACAGGATGGCTGTCCAAATCATCACTGAACCCCGTCATGTTTCACTTTTGGAATACCAACTCGGCCAGAAGTTGGAAACAGGCTCATCCGACCAAATTACTTTGTTCCATTTTTCCATAGTCCAGCTTTTATTGCTTCGACACCTCTTTTTCCTGTTACGGACGTTTGCATCAGTGATAAGCTCGGTTCCATATTCCAAGATTTCCAGAAGGCTTTTAATACCGTTCCTCACAAGCGACTATTAAACAAATTGCGTGCATATGGAGTATCGTCTCAGTTGTGTGACTGGATTCGTGATTTCCTTTCAGAGAGGTCATAGTTCGTAGTGATACACGGATAAGTCATCGAGTAGAGCAGAAGTGATATCTGGCGTTACACAAGGCAGTGTCATAGGCCCACTGCTGTTCCTGATTTATATAAATGATCTAGGTGATAATCTGAGCAGCCCCCTTCGATTGTTTGCAGATGACGCTGTAAAATCATCAGACGATCAATTCCAATTACAAATTGATCTAGAGAGAATTTCTGTATAGTGCGAAAAGTGGCAATTGGCACTGAACAAAGATAAGTGCGACGTCATCCACTAAGGTACTAAAAGAAATCCGATAAATTTTGGGTATACGATAAACCGCACAAATGTAAGGGCTGTCAATTCGACTAAATACTTAGGAATTACAATTGCGAGCAACTTAAATTGGAAAGACCACATAGATAATATTATGGGGAAGGCGAAACAAAGACTGCGTTTTGTTGGCAGATCACTTAGAAGATGCGAAAAGCCCACTAAATAGACAGCCTGCATTACACTTGTCCGTCCTCTGCTGGAATATTGCTGCGCGGTATGGGATCCTTACCAGGTAGCATTGGCGGAGGACATCGAAAAAGTTCAAAGAAGGGCAGCTCGTTTCGTGTTATCGCGCAATAGGGCTGAGAGTGTCACTGATATGATGCGCGAGTTGGGATGGCGGTCACTGAAACAAAGGCGGTTTTCTTTGCGGCGAGATCTACTTACGAAATTTCAATAACCAACTTTCTCTTCCGAATGCGAAAATATTTTGTTAACACCCACATACGTAGGGAGAAATGATCATCATAATAAATTAAGAGAAATCAGAGCTCGAACGGAAAGATTTTGGTGTTCCTTTTTCCCACACGCCATCCGAGAGTGGAATGGCAGAGGAGTAGTGTGAAAATGGTTCGATGAACCCTCTGCCAGGCACTTAAGTGTGAATTGCAGGGTAACCATGTAGATGTATATGTGGAAGCGGTTTTAGAATTCCACCTCGCCCTGCGAATCCTTGACTCTTGGGCTCCCTTCGTGTTGTTTTGGTGCTGACAGGATTCAGTTCTTCAGTGGCTTTTGCAGCTTTCATCATATTATTTTTCGTCACAACACTCTTCAATGACCCTCTGTCACCATCACTTAATATACATTTTTGTCTGCGTTGTGACTTCGTGGACGATGTTTTTTAGCTTTCTCTGTATGCGGTATAAATTTTCAATATATTGCCTCATGGAACACCAAACATTTCGGCTCCATTTGTTACGGAAGCACCAAGAATTTGCACAAGTTCAGATTCACTCATCTCCGACATAGCTCATTCGCAGCTACGTAGAACGTTGCTCCGAACACGACTGACACTCGCCACGTATTGAGGACGTTGCACTAGTGCCGTTCGCGGTCAGATACAACATCGCAACGTGCAGGCTTGTCTAGCGTCAGTATTTATGTTCAGGCATACATTTCTCGCAGTGTTTCCTCATTTTTGTCCAGCGGCTGTACATTGCCAGTGGTGAAAAAATTGATAAGACGCAGATAAAATCCTAGGACTGGCCAGGAATCGAACCCCAGGCCTTATGATCCATAATTTGGCGCTTAACATTTCTTTTTATCGGAGCAAGTCACGCATACGTCGTCTGATCAATCTAAACATTTTGCTTTGTTTAAGCTTATCCATTACGGACGTTTTAGAGCCCGTGACTGTTAACTGAATACAAATACATAAAACTGCAATCTGTCACTTTTTGTAATAGTTACTTATTTTTGTTGTTGTGGTCTTCAGTCCTGAGACTGGTTTGATGCAGCTCTCGATGGTACTCTATCCTGTGCAAGCTGCTTCATCTCTCAGTACGTACTACAGCCTACATCCTTCTGAATCTGCTTAGTGTATTCATCTCTAGGTCTCCCTCTACGACTTTTACCTTCCACGCTGCCCTCCAATAATAAATTGGTGATCCCTTGATGCCTCAGAACATGTCCTACCAACCGATCCCTTCTTCTAGTCAAATTGTGCCACAAACTCCTCTTCTCCCCAGTTCTATTCAATACCTCCTCATTAGTTATGTGATCTACCCATCTAATCTTCAGCATTCTTCTGTAGCACCACATTTCGAAAGCTTCTATTCTCTTCTTGTCCAAACTATTTATCGTCCACGTTTCACTTCCATACGTGGCTACACTTCATACAAATACTTTCAGAAACGACTTCCTGACACTTAAATCTATACTCGATGTTAACAAATTTCTCTTCTTCAGAAACGCTTTCCTTGCCATTGCTAGTGTACATTTTATATCCTCTCTACTTCGACCATCATCAGTTATTTTGCTCCCCAAATAGCAAAACTCCTTTACTACATTAAGTGTCTCATTTCCTAATCTAGTTCCCTCAGCATCACCCGACTTAATTTGACTACATTCCATTATCCTCGTTTTGCTTTTGTTGATGTTCATCTTATACCCTCCTTTCAAGACACTGTCCATTCCATTGATTGGCGACTCCATGGAGTGTCCTGTGCACCACGACCAGATAATGGATATACTTAGAAGGAGAGACAGCATTGGTCGTATTTTTTTGTTTTATTAACCGCAAAATCGATTTTCGATCAGTTAGTGAGCATCCTCAGTGCTGTAATATATAATTTAAATTGGTAGGCACTGGTGTCAACAAGCTTAGAGCGATCACATAAACTGAGCATTGGTCGTATATTTTTGTTTTATTAACCGCAGTGTATGTGATCGCTCTAAGGTTGTTGACACCAGTGCCTACGAATTTAAATTATATATTACAGCACTGAGAATGGTCACTAAGTGACCGAAAATCGATTTTGCGGTTAATAAAACAAAAAAAAAAATACGACCAATGCTGTCTCTCCTTCTAACTGTCCATTCCGTTCAATTGCTCTTCCAAGTCCTTTGCTGTCTCTGACAGAATTTCAATGTCATCGGCGAGCCTCAAAGTTTTTATTTCTTCTCCACGGATTTTAATACCTAGTCCAAATTTTACTTTTGTTTCCTTTACTGCTTGCTCAATATACAGATTGAATAACATTGGGGAGAGGCTACAGCCTTGTCTCACTCCCTTCACAACCACTGCTTCCCTTTCGTGCGGTTCTGGCTCTGCAGTCCGGAACCGCGGGACCGCTACGGTCGCAGGTTCGAATCCTGCCTCGGGCTTGGGTGTGTGTGATGTCCTTAGGTTAGTTAGGTTTAAGTAGTTCTAAGTTCTAGGGGACTTATGACCTAAGATGTTGAGTCCCATAGTGCTCAGAGCCATTTGAACCATTTTTGAACCCTTTCGTGCCCCTCGACTCTTATAACTGCCATCTGGTTTCTGTACAAATCGTAAATAGCCTTTCGCTCCCTGTATTTTACCCCTGCCACCTTCAGAATTTGAAAGAGAGTTATTTATTATATATTTATAAATAACTATTCAACAAAGTGACTGGTTGCAGTTTTATGTATTTACATTTTGTTACTTATACTTTGCAACCACTGAGCCACCGACGAGAGAAATGTGGCTCTTTCTCCCAGTCCGGCCATCGTGAATGAGCCCTTTCCTTCACGTGCTCAAAGAACATCACCCGTTGACGCCTACACGTGGTACCGATGTATGCGACTCTGCTACATAGCCTAATTAGCCAAATGTTAACAATCTCTGCGTAATTCTTCAGGCTATCTCGACGATCTGTTGACATCTTAATGTGTTGTGTATTCTGCCCGATATAAGCGTGCACAGGAAATCTGTAACACAACATGATATACAGTACTACAACAGCTACTTTACAACTAGGGCACGAACTGATATTCAGTAAAACTAACCATGCACTCATTTATGCACTAAAAATTCCAGAAACATACGCTACAATTGCGGAACTATGCATTTCTATGTAAACAATGTGGATTGAAAAACATCAACCATACACTTAACATGAATAAACCAATACTGAAAAGAAACTCTTTGTAAAATTCCCATATGTTACAGTACATTAAATTGTTACTTTTCTAGATTCTGTGTAGTAATTGCAATTTTTTTCTGCTTGTGAACACATTTTTCAAGTTTTATATGGTTCACAATACTTCGCATAGAGCTACAGGACAGAAGTTCAGAGCAACGATGTCCCTAGGAGAACTTTGCTTTGAACATATGTCTGATTTCTTCGCTGTTTCCGAGCTGGCGTCGTGAATAAAACGTAACGCCACATTGCATTTCTCTGGCTTATTTGTTTTAACAGAAACTGAGTCACTAATATGACAAAGTGACGGGTCGCTGATGCAATATTCCCAGAGAATATAGACAGTCGTCCGATTGTTGATGCAGTAGTGGAAATCAGTATTAAGGCATGGTTGTTTGTAGGAAAATTAACATCGTCTGTTGGATAGTATTGTATATGCAGTAGTATGAGATCCAGTATACCGACAAATGCAGTCAAATAATATCGCATTTGATGTCAGCAGTACAGTATATAACAAGACATCAACGATTCATGTTGTAAACAGTGGAACTCGGCATAAAGGCAGTCGACTCTGTGCGGTATTAGTATGTGCGTACGTGCCTTTACTCGAAATAGGAAACAGAAACCATTAGTGGCAGTGCGTGTTGTGCAAACAGACCACGATTGTGGCAATGACACGCGGAACGATTATCATGTAATGAAAAAGCAAAAATCGGTGCGTACAAGGAAATAGAACTCTTTAATCGTCAAATTGCCAAGAAGTTGAACCGTTCAAGTCCAATGATTGATAATTTCGTTAGATTGGGCGGACGATATGGACAGAACGGAAAATATTGACAAAGAATAAAATTATCTGAGGCAACTCAACAGTCACTTTTGCGCAAAGCAAGGGCCACAAACCGTAATTCTTTTCAACTTGTTGCTGATTTACAGTTGCCAGTAACTGCCTGACGTGCACGACAACTGTTCTCAAATGATAAACATCTTACATTCGAGAAATGACAGCAGAAACCAGCTTTAACATCCAAATATAAACGGCTAAATGAGAGGTTGCTAAGAAACATATGTCATGGACTTCAGAAGGTGAAAGTGATGTTCAGTGGTGAAAAGAACTTTAAATTTAAATGGGCCGGATGGATTTCATTTTTACTGGCACGATCTGAGAACAGAGCAGCAGGTAACAATGAGCAGAAATTTTGGTCGTGAAAGAGTTACGATATGGGCTGCTTCTGCGCTAAAGGTAAATCACCTATTACTTGAATGAACACTAGAATGAACTCTAACACGTACATTGAGATGCTAGGGACAGAGCTGATTAGAATGTGTGAGGATCTAGGGGACGAAAGCTTAACGTTTCAGCGAGATAATGCATATGCGCATGTTTCTACGGCAACAAAAAAGTGATTAGAAAATAAAAATATCGATGTATTGCCCTGGCCTGCACGTAGCCCAGATTTGAACGCAGTTGAAGATCTTTGGGGAATCCTTGTAAGGCGTGCTTATCGCAACGGAAGGCAATTTGAGGCCGTATGTGAACTGAAAAGAGCGATGCGAGTAGAATGGGTGACAGTTTCACTGCAGGAACGACAAACTCTAATAAAATCAATTCCGAAGTGAATTTTTTAAAGGGCTATTTCGAAGAACGGGGTTTGGACAATGCACTAACAATGCAATAGCAAGGGCAGTGAGTACCTTTATACCAATTTCCATCCAGGTAGCCGCGTTGTGGAAGAAACTACGTAATTCCCTCATGACTATTTATGTCTTATATCTATCTACTTCGCTTCCCACGCCCGGGTTCCTGGGTCCGATTCCCGGCGGGGTCAGGGATTTTCTCTGCCTCGTGATGACTGGGTGTTGTGTGATGTCCTTAGGTTAGTTAGGTTTAAGTAATTCTTAGTTCTAGGGGACTGATGACCATAAATGTGAAGTCCCATTGTGCTCAGAGCCATTTGAACCATCTATCTACTACCTTCATGGTAAATTCGATTCATGCATGTTTCAGACAGTGTACTTTTGTAGAACCCTGCCTTTATACTGATTTCCACTCCTGTATGTTCTTATTAAAGTGTTATTTATGGACTGAATCCTTGCTGCCTCACATGCTTTGATGTTTATCTGACGTCGAAACGTTCACTGGGTTAGGGGCAAGCAATTTTTTACAAAAATTGTACATCAGATAATAGATAGCGACAGTTTCATTAACTCTTAACTCTTCGCAGTCTGCCTCTTTCATTGTTCTGGTCAATAGCATTAAAGGATTTTTCAATAGAAACCATCAAAGCGCAGTAAAAATGCGATTTTTACGGAATTTTTAGGACGTAAGGTATTAACCAAGTGCACTGAATTGGTCTTTTAAATCAAATGCTAGGGACAGCCTTTCATTTGTATGAAATACAGCCAATCTCCCACCTTCCTTGATAAACTATTAGCCTTTTGTGGTTTTTTCCATTATAATGGCATCGTAGTCGCTAACCCCAGTCTCTTTGGTGTCAAAAATTAGGTCTGTTGCCAACAGGGTTGCTAATATAGAGTATGGGCAGAGTAAAATTGTACCGGAAAATGTTTATACGACTGACGCGGAACTGACCTTCCTTAATGTTCAGGAGAACTGCGCACCATAGAAAATTCTGAAAATCATGGTTTGGCTGCACCAACTGATTCTACCGATGGTTTCTAACTGAAGTAGAGCCACGACTTTTGGATCCTCAGTTTTTCATTTCTTCAGACGGGTCCCGGTACAGCCTGTCAAGAGTATGTGAATTCAAAGAGCACGTATTTTTATGCATCAGAAAATTCCCAACGATGTTTTGAAGAGGCGTTTCAAAATCTCAAGGTAGGTGATTAGTGCGTAATATCTGATGTCTCCCTGATCTGTTTAATCGATATGTGGATCATCTCACAGAAGATGAACGATTCTATGGATATTTTCAGCAAAATGGAGTGACAGCACACACCAGTGGTATATCCAGAAACTGTTCAATCTATGTGTGGATCAATTCACAGAGATGAAGAACTATACAGACATTTCCAGCAGGACGGTGCTAAAGCACATACAGCCACAACAATCTTGCCACTAGTGCGTGAGGTGTTCGGTAAGGAGAGGACAACCAGCAGAGACAATGTAATCTCCTGGCCACCTCGATTGCCACATCTCTCTCCTTGCGATTTTTCTGTCGATTCAATCCTCACACACTGAGAGAGCTACATCAGAGCATTGAAAACCTATTGTTGCCATCCGTTAGGCAGAGCTGCTAAATGTGTTTCACAGTTTGACAAATCGAGCACAGCGCCGCATCGATGTCACCGGGCCATTCTCATGACCTTCTGTGAAGTTCATTAACGACGTTCAATCACACGTCAGGATTTATGTAAATCTTTTCCAGGCAAGTTGTATTTTGCCTTTGTATTCATCTTGCGTGCGACATACCATGCTACTTCGAGGTAACTGACAAGACGTAGAGTATTAGTTCGCAAGACTATTTGTCTTTGTCGTTGTCACATCACATTTGTTTTTATAAACAGTGCTATTCAAATTAAAATCACCGCCTACTACGGCGTGAGCAGGGTAATGATACGCCCTCGAATTTACGCTTTCTTTGAATGACTCTAGTGCTGATGTGTCTAAGTCTATGGACTTGTATAAACATTCGATAGTTAATCTAAGTCCACCACTGCTGCTTCCTTTTGCTCATATGAAGTCGTAGTCGTATTCACTTCGACTCTCACTAGATCCAGTTTTCATACTTGTTTTTACAAAAGTCCACTTCTTGTCGAAAATTTTCATATTTTCTACTGAGGTTGAACCAACTTTTAGGTTCCAGTAACATGTGAGGACGACTGCTTTCTTAGAAACTGCAATGAACACTTCGGTCCGCATCATCCCTCTCCACACTTCTTACAAGATCAGTTTTAGCAATTGATTTCTCAGTTCGTGAATTTTCATTTGTAAATCCGGAGTTTCGCCTAGTTTAAAACTTCAGATATGCACCACAATATACCCTTGGCGATTGTAGAAAGGCAGCTAAAAACAATGGATATCCAAATTCTCAAGTAAGTGAAGCAGAAAATTCCGAAAAGAGCAAAACATTACTGCTTCTTACACGGAACAGTTAGATACACTGCCTAAGCAAATTGAAAGTGATACTTTTTAATTCATGGCCACTTTCTATAACTGACTGTTCCCTGCTCGCACTTCCATGAACTTGTAAGTAATGTAGCGATCTGGAAAACTTTACTATACATAAAAACGTCGTAGTGCATACATTGCTCTTGGAGGTACAGGTCTTGTTTTCTTCTAAAATATTAACAAAAGGTGAAAATACAACCGAATTACAAATGATGGAATCATGGTTTCGTCATCGTCATTCCTTAACACATTTTGGTTCCAGAGGAAAAAACTTCGAACTTTTTATGAATTAAATCCCACAGCAGAGTAGACCATAAGATACTTTTGCTCTGTTTATCAGCGTATTAGCAAGTATTAGTACTATCAAGAGATCAAAGACACTGTTCGTATTGACACTGAAGTAGTAATAAACAATTGACACAGAAATTAAACAAGGACATTAGCTATCCGACAAAGGGAGCTCGGATATTAGCATTATAGTGACAACGGACAGATGACACGCACATCAAATACCTTCGTTAACCCACCGATCGCAGCCTCTAATAACATTTTCATCAACTATCGAATTTGTACCAAACTACATAAATATTGGCAAACAACGAATCTATTTGCTGTGCTTTGCCAAATAGGTTTAACTTCTTTGAATTTCGGAATCAGTGGGTGTGTCATTTCAGCAACGCAATTAGTTTTTTTTTTTTTTTTTCTGCTACACCGGTATCATAAATAGCCCAGAAAAGGAGATAATAGCAGGTTTTGAAACGTGGTAATACAGAAGAGCCTCGCGGAGTGGCCACACGGTTTGAGGCGCCATGTCACGGACTACACGGGCCTCACGCCGGAGGTTCGAGTCCTTCCTCGGGCATGGGTGTGTGCGTTGTTCTTAGCACAAGTTAGTTTAAGTAGCGTGTAAGTCTAGCGACCGATGACCTCAGCAGTTTGGTCCCTTAGAAAGTCACACACATTTGAACATTGTGTTACAGAAGAATGCTGCAGTTTAGATAGGTAGATCGGATAAGCACTGAAGAGTTACTGAATTGGTTCTGACGGCTCAAATCCTCATTCATCCATCCAGATTTACATTTTGTGCTTTTATCTCGCTCCCTCAACGAAAATGCTGGAAAGGTTCCTTTCAAAGGAAACGGGTAGTATCTTTCCCCAATCCGAGACCGTGTTCCGTCTCTAATGACCTCATCGTCGACGACATGTTAGATCTTAATCTTCCTACTTGCCTCTCTTCCTTCGAATGGGGAAAAAAGAACTTCATGGCACTTTTTGACAAGAAGAAAATAGGTGAATTGCAATCGTCCTGACGCATCCAAGAATCCTTATGGTAGTTAATTTTCTAATGGGGATAAGGGTTAGGTGTAAAAATTGTACGGGGTAACGAAGATTTGAATAATGTAATCAGGTTAAAACAAACGTAGGTTGCAGAAGCCGAGCAGGGGTAAAGAGACTTACAGAGGGTAAACTAGCGCAGAGAGTTACCACAAACCAGTATTCGGACAGAAGACTTCAACGAGACACTGCGCTGATTACCCATTCTTCGTCACTATCGTTACTCCCAAACTCAGTGTATAACAGATCCTTCGACAGAATATCGTGTTTTCACTTTACACACTTTCATTGGAAACAATATTCAAGGGACTAACCGTAGGTTTATGTGTCAATCTGAAAGTCTTACATCTGTCCTTATAGATACTATACAATTATGTTTTCTCGTTTGTCGTTCTTTGATTCCATGCTCTTTTGTCTTTCTTTCACTTAGTTTCTATTTTCTTCTTCTTCATCTCTTTACACTCGATTCTAAAACAATGCCGTTCTTTTCTTATATTACACTTGCTCTATTTTTTATTCTGATAGTCTGTGTTAACAACTTTCCCAGCGGCGATGTCTGTTGGGAGTGAAGCTTTAGGGCATTCCTGCAATGCGCGTTTCTCTTACTGTATATTTGCTTGTTCCAGCACCGACGTTTATCCTGAACATATTTCTAGTTTCACTAACTACAAAAACAGAAACTGGTCATATATAAGTTGTTGTGGTGGTGAAACTTATCACGTACTTCGCAGATTGGGACCTTCTTGCGTAAGTAAAGGGCAATGGGCGTAACATGTTTTCTGCACTTTCACGTGAGTTCTGAAATAGACCGTCTTCCACTGGATTGCACAGCCTCACTATATTTCACACACAGACACCGCATAAAAAACTTCTAACCAACCACCCTCTATATTGGTAATGACTGAAGAGCTGAAATACTTTCCAGTCTGAATTCTCGAATGGTACGAGGTGGATGAATCGAGACTTCGGAAGTGGATACCGATCACAGAATCTCCAAGACACTTGCAATCAGCAGAAGTACTCCGTAAGTAAATTTTGTCCTCAAGTATACTAAGAAAGGCCATTCTAAAAACAGACTCTTAATAACGACCAAGAAATCACCCATTTCAGTACAGGAAAACCAGTGCATGGAAAATCGCAGAACAGCCCTACATGACAGTGATGTGTTATTTTTGTAACGACAAAATTTGAGACGGCAGAATGGCACTGTTGTGTAGTAACGGTAGGGTCTTGTTATAGACATTAACGTTCATTTGACGCGTCAGCTACCATCACCAAAAACGCAACAGTCAGGCAACAAGAAATAAAACTAAATTCATACCTCTGGACAAAATGAACATTCTAAACAGCTCACTCCACACTCAAGAATATTAAGCTTCCTTCCTAGAGTGTGCTTGTAAAAATGCAGCTCTTTCCTTGAAGCACTTTGACTCAGATCTCCTCTTAGGACGGTGCTATTTTTTCTGCCTCTTTCGAAACAGGCTATGGAGATTGTTATATTCATCCTGTCCTGTTCGCTACAGAAAGTTCTGTATACTGTTTGGAAGAAGCTCGTTATAATTATCATCGTCAGTCATTTGACATAAACTGATGGCTAAAGACCTTCTTTGACTATTTCGAGTAACACGGCCTCCACGTTGCTTTTGCATGTTTTCTAATACCACCTACCCAACTTCTATTAGGCCATCATCCGGGCCTTTTCTTACCTACAACTACGCTGGCCCATCTTCGAGCCATTCAGCTCATGACATTTTCCGGCAATGTACGTTTCATTTCCAGTTCAGCTGTAATTCTTCCATCCCACCTTGTTCCCTGATGCATTTGCTAGTTCCCTATGCCTCTGAGTAATTTCCAAGCATTCACTGCTCGCTGTGCAATGCTCAGTTTCTGAAAGTAACAGTCTGCTTCTTGCTGCCATCATTCAAAACTGATAAGACACGATGTTTCCAACCATGCCGTTTCACACACCCTGGAAGCATCAGTTCGGAACCATAATTAACTTTACCAAAAGCACTGTATGCCATTTTCACTCTCCCATGGTTTTTAGCTGCCGTAAAAACCAGAACTCATCAAATATTTCCATGATATCATCATTAGTTTGTATGAGTTTCCTCTCTCTCTTATCATAACTGATTCTAAGGTCTATTTTTGTACTTAATCTACGCAGTTCTCCCAAGCGGTATTAAAGTTATATGTACAAGAGGCAGACAGAACAAAGGCATCCGCTGTACAAAGGTGGTTCTCATATGCATCATTAACACGTATTCCTTCTACCTTCTTTCTCATTCACAGGATCTGCAAAATTCCTATACGAATATGGTGATGTGGAATGTCCTTGCCTGGTTCTTCTTTCAATCCTGAATTCGCTCCTGTTGTGACGAATTCTAATGGTAGTTCAAGTAATGGCGTACATATTTTGCAATATATTAACGTGGATTGAGTTAGTCCGTTGTTTATCAATATCTGTTAGTAGAGACAAAAAGTGTGTTGCTTTCAACAAAGTGATAATTCTTACCCATTACTCCATTCTATGACGTCGTTTGGAAATGATTTGCTGTCCTGCTTGTTACTTTACTTGCTTGACCTCTAATGCTCTTTTCTTTTCGGTTGCTAATAATGTCAGTGACAATATTGTACATAACGGATGGGAGGTTAATGTATTTATACTTTTAAGTCTTACTTTTCTCCTTTTTGGTTCAAATGGCTCTGAGCACTATGGGACTTAACATCTGAGGTCATCAGTCCCCTAGAACTTAGAACTACTTAAACCTAACTAACCTAAGGACATCACACACATCCATGCCCGAGGCATGATTCGAACCTGCGACCGTAGCGGTCGCGCGGTTCCAGACTGAAGCGCCTAGAACCGCTCGACCACAACGACCGGCTTTCTCCTTTTCTCGAAGAAGAATAATCACAGCATTGTTCGAGTTTCGGGGATTTTATTCTTCTGCAGACATTCTGCAAGCAATTTTGCAAGTTTATTTTGTATTACTTTGCCTCCAGCTTTAACCATTTCTACTGAAACACCGTCATCTCCTTTTTTCATACATGGTTTGGCTTTACGCACTCCATCTGTCATTACTTACTGAATGTCGGCGTTTTCATCAGTAAACAGGTAGTTCTAGAGCAGCTCATCTCTTTAATTACATAATAATTTAAAAGTAAAAGGATGATTGGAGTTTAACGTCCCGTCGATGACGTGGTCATTACGGTCGAAGTACATGTTAGGACTCAGGAACGATGGGGAAAAATATCAGCTGTTTGTGATAAGATATTTTAAGGAACCACAGATATCCTGAAAATCGATAAGTGGACGGGGATAAGAAACACCGTCTTCCCGAGGGCGGATCCAGAATCTTAGCACTATCTCACCTCGTTTGGCATTAGCATTTAAGCGAGTCTTGGTAATACTACGTCGCCTGTCATCTTCAATGGTGAATTTTTCTTGTAGCCATATTGTTTCAATTTGTCTCTTCTATTATATTTTCATTTTTATCTCCTCACTGTTTCTTGAAGCCATTTATTTTATTAGGCCTATTCTATCACACACTTACCATTGTTTTCTTCGCTCTCCCGATTTCTTCTCAATAGATACCTCGCTCCATTTGAGATTTTCTTTATTTTTGCCCTATTAGTACTTGAAAAACTTCACAGCTGGTATTTTTTTGTCTTCCTATACAGTTTTTACACTCTACAGTTCCCTCAGGTGCCATGGAGGGTATTCGCTGATGCCTTAAAACATTTCCTGTTATCTTGTCCCTTCTTCTTGGCATTGTTTTCCATATGATCGTTTCTTCGCCGATTCCGGACGACCCCCTCATTCCTTACCTTATCAGTCCACCTGATCTTCAACATTCTTCTGTAGCAACACATCGATTCTCTTTTGTTACAGTTTTCCTACAACCCATGTTTCACTGCCATACGATGCTGTGCTCCAAATGTACATTCACAGAAATTTCTTCCTCAAATTGAGGCCTATGTTTGATTGTAGTAGACTTCTCGTGGCCAGGCACGGCCCTTTTTCCGGTACTAGACTGCTTTTGATGTCCTCCTTGCTCCATCCGCCGTGAGTTATTTTGCTGCCTGGACAGCAGAATTCCTTAACTTCATCTACTTCGTGACCGTCAGTTCTGATACTAAGTTCCTCGTTGTTCTCATTTCTGCTACATCTCATTAGTTTCGTCTCTCTTCGACTAACTCTCAGTGCATATTTTGTACTTATTAGACGTTTCATTTCATTCAGCAGATCCTGTAAGTCTTCTTCACTTTCATTGAAGATAGCAATTTCATCAGTGAATCGTACTACTGATATCCTTTCACCTCGAATTTTAATTCCACTCTTGAACCTTTCTTCTTCGATGTATACATTAAACATCAGGAGTGAAAGACTGCATCCTTGTCTTACTTTTTAATCCGACCACTTCGTTCTTGTTCGTCCGCTCTTAATATTCCCTCTTGGCTCTTGTACATACTGTACATTAGCCGTCTTTCCCGATAGCATATTCCTATTATTCTCAGAATTTCAAACATCTCACATCATTTTACACTGTCAAAACATTTTCTGGGTCGACAAATCCTATGAGAGTGTGTTGATTTGCTTATAGTCTTGCACCCATTATCAACCGCAATGTCGGAACTGCCTCTCTGGTGTCTTTGCCTTTTCTAAAGCCAAACTCATCGTCATCTAACAAATCCTCAGTTTTCTGTTCCATTCTGCTGTATATTATTCTTGTCTGCACCGTTTGTACATGAGCTGTTGAGCTGACTGTGCGACAGCTTTCGCACTTACCTGCAATTACCTTTATTACATAACTACTTCTTGCTTATATATACATGTATTTCATATTCTAAGATGCTGACGTTGCAAAATGTAATCTGGTATATCTTCCTATAGCTGATAAATTCACATGAGCTATGTTTTAGACATTTTATACATTTTACCTGATGAGTCTGTTTCTTTTTACGTTTGTTACTGTGTTATTCTTCATTTGCGAGTCTACGACCACTAGAAAATTTAAAGTGGTTTACGACTGTCGCATCCTGTATAGTTTCTTCATTTTTTATTACAAAAAGTCTGTTTTTTTTATCCGTTCATTCGTGCTTTGCAAAGCCCATTTTGCATTTTCTTCTGGAATACCGTGTTACCAACAAGCGTGATGTTTTTCCCGGCTTGGCCTACTAACGTATGACCTCATCTATAAATTCTGTGAAAAATAAGTTAATATAAGAGTTTGGTTGCATACTGGTTTTCACAAATCTGTATTACTTTTAACGAAAAGACAGATGGTACTGGCGAATTTACAGAGGAATTGCAGCCTGATTTATATTCACATAGATTTTAAACGCGAGTGTTAAAACAATTTTATTACTGTATTACAGATATCGAGATACGATAATACTATTTTAGTGCTGTTATTTCTACACTGTAACAAGTAATTTTGCAACGTTAGACAACCGCTTCATATATGAAACACTTTAAACCATCACTACACAGGGTTTAACTAAATTATCTTTACAGACTTTGAGGACAGGTTCCTTACAGTAAGACAAGAAAAACGTATCTGTTAAACGTGGGCTCTAAAATACCTACCCTAAAAACTATGAGCACTTGTTCATCTTCGTTACTGTGAAACGCAACTCGTCAGCACTAATTAAGTCTCCGCCGATATCTATAGGACAACGACTTCCCATTCACTGAATACAGCATCGTAGTTCACATTGTAACACGCAGTGATAGCGTAGAACTGCTGTTCTCTTGAAAATAGCCATTGTTCCCACGTTTTGTAACGTCGTTCACATAATAATAACAAATGCATTTACACTAGTTATTTCTAATCGTCTAAAATTGCAAACTATTACGACGTACAGATTTTACGCTCCCTACCGATGACTGAAACCTTAAATTCATGGGTTTGTTGTGGGATCAACATGTGATATGGTATTAACTCATCGGCCGGCCGTTGTGACCGATCGGTTCTAGGCGCTTCAGTCCGGAATCGCGCTGCTGCTGCGGACGCAGATTCGAATCTTGCCTCGGGCATGGATGTGTGTGATGTCCTTAGGTTAGCTAGGTTTAAGTGGTTCTAAGTCTAGGGGACTGATTACCTCAGATGTTAAGTCCCATAGGGCTTAGAGCCATTTGGACAATTTTTATTAACTCATCTTCTTACGAAATACAGATTGTAACCAAACTTCCTGTTCAGACTATGAGGACAATTTTAGACGATTACAAATGTCCAGTATTAATGCGTTTGTTGCTATTACGCGAACAGCGCTACAAAACGCGGGAAAAATGGTATTTTCAAGAGAACAGCAGTTCTTCGCTATCACTGTATGTTACAATGTGAACTATGATGCTGTAGTCATTGAATGGGAAGTCGTTGTTCTGTAGATATCGGCGGAGACTTGTCATTAATGCTGAGAAATGTGGAAAGAAAAGCAATGTACAGTGTGAACGCAAAGAGAAATGTTGAATATTCACTCGTGCGTAAAACTGACATCTAATGATAGATCTAAAATGGTTCAAATGGCTCTGAGCACTATGGGACTTAACATCTGTGGTCATCAGTCCCCTATAACTTAGATCTACTTAAACCTAACTAACCTAAGGACATCACACACGTCCATGCCCGAGGCAGGATTCGAACCTGCGACCGTAGCAGTCTCGCGGTTCCGGACTGAGCGATAGATCTACAAGTGAAAAATAGGGTACTGCTAGATTTGTGGACAGGATATGAAAAAATGTATTAGTTCTGTTCTGTCCCACTAAATGGTTCAGACTAAGGTGTCGAAGTACGGGCTGAGATTCTTAATTCCGACAAAAGTCAAATACACTCTAGGGAAAAAAAGAAAAAAAAGACACACCACGAAGGAATCATCCGAAGGCGACGGAAATCGGTGTATGTGATGTAGAGGCACACACAAAACAATAATTACAATTTCAGTAAAACTGGATGATTTATTCAAGAGAAAGAGCTTCACAAATTGAGCAAGTCAGTAATGCTTTGGTCCATCTATGGCTTTTACGGAAGCATTTATTCGGCTTGGTACTGAATGGTATAGTTATTGGACGTTCTCCTGAGGGATATCGTGCCAAATTCTGGCCGATTAGTGCGTTATAACCTCAGAACCCCGAGCTGGTTGAAGAGCCCTCCCAGCACTGTGCAGGACATCTCCAGAATCGTCTTCGCTGTTTATCGGGACTTGTCAGTTCGAAGCGCAACTCATCAGTGAAGACAGTTCTACTCCAGTGAATGAGATTCCAGGCTGAAGGCCTGTCTGGAGACGCCCCGGACAGCGGTGGAATGTCATCCTGACGGTCGCCCGCTATACGGCACGACAACCTCAAGTGATGAGCCGCGGTGCCATTTCTTTTCATGGTAGGACGGGACTCCTTTGGTTGTCATCCGTCGCGCCCTTAGTGCAGTGCAGTATGTCGACGATATTCTACCCCCCATTTTGTCGCCCTCCACAATAGTAAGCCATCCTGGGCTTACAGTTCAGCAAGATACTGCTCGCCAGCGCACGGTGAGAGTTTCTGCTGCTTGCCTTCGTGCTTGCCAACCCCTACCTTGGCCAGCGAGATCGCCAGTTGTCTCTCCCAACTGAGAACGTTTGAAGCATTATGGATAGGGCCCTCCAACCAGCTCGGAATTTGACGCTATTTGGCACGATATCCCTCAACAGGACATACAATAACTCTGTCAATCAATGGCCAGACGTGGACTAACACGTTGGTGACTTGTTCTATTTGAGAAGCTTTTTCTCTTGATAAATTATCCAATTTTTCTGAAATCGTAATCATTTCCAGAATGAGATTTTCACTCTGCAGCGGAGTGTGCACTGATATGAAACTTCCTGGCAGATTAAAACTGTGTGCCCGACCGAGACTCGAACTCGGGACCTTTGCCTTTCGCGGGCAAGTGCTGCGAAAGGCAAAGGTCCCGAGTTCGAGACTCGGTCGGGCACACAGTTTTAATCTGCCAGGAAGTTTCGTAATCATTTGTTTGTCTTTGCATGTACATCACATCTACCGATTTCCGTCCCGTTCGGATAATTCCTTCGTGAGGGCTTTCTTTTTTTTTTTTTTTTAAGGATTTACATACTTTAATGTTGCTATAATCACTACGAAAGATAGAAAGATTCTGCAAGAGTTAGACAATCTTTAACAGCATTACTGTTCGTGGCTTTTCATCGGGAGTGGTATTCTCACATATATCCATTTCCACACTTCTGTATGGAAACCTTCTTTCCACATTGTCATGCGCATGGCAGAAAACGGTTTCTATCGTACCATACAATACGGTTTCTTCCCATTCCATTATCGAGCACAAAAGGTAAGACTAGTTGACGATTTATATTCGAATTGTTACTAGTTTAATTTTACGTTTTATGTGTCTATAGCCGCTGATCAAAGTTCTGTAGAGCTTTGTTTTTTCTACAGCACACAAATTTACGTTTCTCTGGATTAAGAGTTAGTTAGTCCAAGGTGGTGGTCTTTGCTGAAGTTGCTCTGCCAAAATTTTGCTGTAAATTACAGTTATCTTCAAAAAATAGCTTCTGGATAGATGATTGCGATGCATTCAATAACGCAACATTAATTGATCTTAGATAATAAACATGTAACACCACCATTTGAGGGTTGCAACAAATTTCATTGAGGGACATCACAAGCTATTTTTATCCAGCGCAACGAGCTAAAGTCTGTATGTCCTAAGGCTTTGAATAGTGACAAAGCAACGGAACTGTTGGAAGAAAATATACGTCAGAAAGCGGTGAAAATGTAAGAGCTATGAAACCAGTTCAACGAAATTTTTTGTTGGTACGGCAACGATTATAAAGTTTTCATTGCCTTACTGAAAGCAGCACTGAAGTGAAGCAAGGATGATTCATTGGGTATTAAACTTGGACCTTTCACGACTTCGGGAAGGATTTTTTTTATCTGCTCTCAGTGACGAGATCATTAAAGGTTTACTCACAACGCAGTTTCAAGGATGACGAAAGGATTCACTAATATTCCTGTTAAATAAACTATGCCAGCATATATTCGTCTGAAAAGACCCAGGGGAGTTTTATCAGGGTTGTCGATGCCAAGTGGGCTCCTAACAAAAATGACTCGATTGTTATACCTTATTGTAAAGTAGAAACAAATAATTAATTCTCTGAGCGGAAAAGTTATAATAATCTGATGACTCGTCCTGTTCAGGCTTACGAATAAGGTGGCAGATATTCTGATGTGCCTTAAACTCTTCGTGATTTGTTTTTTGCGTTATATATGGAAATGCATATTGTCAGTTTAGTCAGAAACCTAAATTTTTATTTATAAGATTATTAACTTCAAAGGATAAATCGTTGGCAATGGTTATGTGGTCGTCAAAGATGACGGTGTCCCCCTACAACTGTCACATGCAAACAGTAGTAACGAAATCAGTGAATATTCACCAGCATGTAAACATTTTAGTTTACGGACTTAATTTGAGAACCTCAGTTAGCAGCTCAGTGTCGTATTTTGAAAGAATAGTATTGATTTATATGGGGGACAATCGAAGGACTACATAAATCTATTCGGACAGGAATTAAACTCTTAATAAAGGCAGGCATATTAGTAAAATAATTTTTTGGTGGGCTGAATTATTGCAGTCCAATTTTAAGAGTGAGTTTGTAGTACAGAAAAGAAAAACAAGCATAAAAAAGAATAACATATGCTCTTGCATTAATTAATAGATGTTTGGGGTCTGAGAATGGTTGCCTTTCGCTTATTGTCGACAAAGCTGAAAGTCATAGACTTTCAGGATACACATTGTACCACATCTGGTAAGAGACAGGCGAATAAAACAGCGTCTTGTCTCCATTATAAGTCGTTTCTGTATCCCACCTGCATCTGCTTGTACTCTCCTCTCTTGTGGCTCTCTGATCAATTGAATACCTTGTCATTCATTCACTGTTTACGCGTGTTCTCTGAAAGGCTGAGCGTACTGCGAGGTATCTTTTTGTTCCAGTCTTGTTCCAAGTAATATTGTGGGTAGTACAAAAAAATTTGTGTGTCATATTTTCGAGAGAGAGAGAGAGAGAGAGAGAGAGAGACAGAGAGAGAGAGAGAGAGAGAGAGAGTGTGTGAGAGAGGCAGACAACGAGGGAGAGAGAAAATGGAGAGGGAGCCAGATGAAGCAAAGATGGAAGGGGAGCGAATATAGGTGAGTACGGAAACGTAAATTTCTTCGACTAAGCAAACGATCACTATGGTTGACCTATCAGCTATTGCATCTCGACAAGCACATTTCTGCACTCACTGCGAAACACAGACACGCCAGTGATGTAAAATTACAATCACGTGACGCTTATCAGTGATAAATGGCGAAGAAGATACGTTATAGTACGTCATAAGGCACGCAAAAGTGTCTAATGCATGTAAGCGTCCGTCTTTTCGGCAAAAAAGAGCCGAAGAAGCAACTCACAAGATGGCGGCAGCTTGATTGCCCATTGTAAGCATCGGCAGTGAACGACGCATCACGAAAAGAACGCTATTAGGCTTCATGATTGTTAGGCGGCATTTCGAATGCTGTCGCCGTACTGCGAAAGGTCTAGACGATACATGCAGAATTGTGAGCAATTCGCTTCAAATGACAGCATAAAGCATAGGAAGGCAATAATAGTACACGAACAACGCGCCGAAGTATCTCATTTTTCGCACTGACTAAGAAATGAGTATTGTAGTTACCTGCTTGCAGTCTCCATTAGCCAACCAAGCTGCAATGTTCAACGAAGACAATCGAAACAGATTTTCAATACATCCGTTCAAAATATAGTATGTAGAATCTAAATTGTATCTTTCGGGCGACGGAATCTCGACTGAATTTGTTTCTTACATTTAACACGCCTGGCACCGGTGCTGATAACCAAGGCGTTCGGAACCTTAAAACCACCATCACCATCATCACCATCGTCATTGTGTCTGACACCATCGCTGTGAAAGATGATGTTGCGCAACATTTACAATGAAACAGGCACTGTAACTGTGGGCGGCATGCTGTTTGAACTACGTACGTTTGCATCAGTCACGAATAGTCTAGTGGTGTAATACTATTTGAAGTGGTGACACTACGACATCGCTTGGGTTCTCGAATGTAGATAAAGGAAGAGGCACTAGTAGGAACAGAGCGAAAGCATTGTCTCTTGTTTGGGTGTTTTCCTTTTTCGCAGTATTAGTTAATTCATTTAATTTTTTATTTACTGATCTATTTAACATGACAAGATTAGGGCATTCTACATACTTTACGTTACGTTTATTACGATACGCATGTTAATTGTTAAATTGGAAATTAAAGTGACGTAAATTGTGCAAAAAAAATTATGGTTTGTATTCGTCCATGATAAATATAGCAATAAGGACAAATAACAGGCGGGTGGAATAGGGGGAGACAGAGGATGGCTATCTTACTGTAACTTATTGTTCCAAACAGGAAGGGGGAAATGTAGTTTGCGTTCATGTCATGTTTTCGCGGAGTTCTGTGCCCGTTGCTGTAAGTTAAATCATTATGAGAAAGACTTCAAAGACAGAATACAAGTTCGGGTGGGCAACGAAAAGGAAAGAAAACTGCCACCGGCTTCTTGAACGAATCACTCCCCCATTAGCGTATGTTATTTAAGGAAATCACCGGAAAATCGTATCCAGGATGGCGAGACAGCTGTTCGATTCCAGTTCTTCTCGAAAACGAGTGAAGTGTCCTATCTCGTTCATCTGAAGGCATTCAGATTAGTTTAGAAGTCTACCACTAATGCTCTTAATCAATCATATGCGAAATTTTGTGTTCCAGAAATTTTGCGCTTAAAGGTCATTATTATGTATATTTCCGACAACTGAAACTGTTGATGTACATATTTTCGAGACCGGCTCCGTAGCCAAATGATTAGCGTCGGTATGGAAGGACCTGGGTTCGACGCTTGGTAACTCTTCCAATTTTTTTCTAAGGTAGAGGTCTACTCCGCCTCGTGAGGCCAAACTGCTTGAATGAAGAAGCAGCGGCAGCATCAGGATTCATGCACTGGAAATAACGGCAAGAGGGAGTGGCGATATACTGATCACATGCGCCACGATCAAAGCTCGCCCCTTCTACTGTCATGTAGAAAGCATTCGGCCAGTCGGAACGAGCGTAAGGCATAATGCTAGAGCGGTCTTTACCTTTACATATTGTGGACTGTAAGACCAGCCACACATGTACGATATTGGTTAATGTAATTCCTTACTTGGATGCCAAACTGACTTCATCAAAGGTAATGATGATGACGATGTTTGGTTTGCAGGGCGCTCAACTGCGCTGTTATCAGCGCCCGTACAAATTCCCAACCTTTGCTCAGTCCAATCTCGCCACTTTCATGAATGGTGAAACGATGAGGACAGCACAAACACCCAGTCATCTCGAGGCAGGTGAAAATACCTGACCCCCGCCGGGAATCGAGCCCGGGACCCCGTGCTCGGGAAGCGAGAACGCGACCGCGAGACCACGAGCTGCGGACTCAAAGGTAATGAAAATATATACCACTGAATCGTTTTTATTTTCCGTCAGAACATCAACTGTAATACCAGCATACATGAAATAGAAATGTTTCTCCGTCAAAGTTGGCTCTGAGTTGAAATCTCTAAGACAGATACTATACGCGGCATTTCTTTTATCCGGCACTCGTCATCTCTTAGGAATATTATAACTGTAAAAGGTATGAAACGTTACTTACTACACTAATTACACTGTAATATCAAACTCGTCGCTTCTGAGCTGTCTAACCCTATTCGTATGCAAAAGAAGTTTCTTACCAATCCTTCTGGGTTAGCAGCTGTTCTTCAAAGTAAACTTAGTGGATAATCTTTGTCAAAACTCAATGTTATATTGTAATAAATAAAAACAGAGCTATATAAACACAGGAATTTACTTGAAATGACGCAGCGGACATTACCACTACTATACGAAAAAAATCAATATTACTTCAAAATTTTATTTTAAAATTCAGCATCTTCGCAGACTTAATTCTCTTTCAATTACTGTCACGGGAAATACCAGTACAATGGTAGCCTTACCTTCTTACTCTTTCCAGTACATGTGGTGGACTTTCCGACCGATGAAGCGCCATTTCCTTCTTTGCTGAACGTCTTGTTTCACCAGTTCCATCTCCTTCATGTCGTTTTGTGTAGTTTTAGCGAAGGGCAGAGGCTTGTCTCTTCCTCTCACCTGTACTTACGGAAATATTTGTCTTCAGAATGTAGTCATCTGGTCTGAATTTTATCTGTAGTTGGCGCTATTTTCATATCAATCCCTGTATAGTACGGAATTTTGTTAGGACTTGACGGAACATGACAACAATATTAAACAGAAATCACTTTCCTGATGGTCTTCAAAATTTGGCAGAACGTAGAGCTAGTGTTTCCTACAGTACTTAATATTAAATCCTATGTATTTATTTAGTACCTTATCCGAATGGGTGACATTACGTAACTACTGTAACTTGCACACGTCTGCTGAATGCATTTTTTATACTCATGTATAATCTTCACAGTCCATACCTGATTCTCATACATCATTTCTCATTTAATGATTGTTCTGTTTACGTTAATAGTATCAAATGCATTACCAGCCATATTCTACGTCGCTTTTAAAATAATAGATAGTATGTCAAATCAACATTTTTCAAGAAAAGAGCGTCGAAAACGAAAACTTGGATCTCACCTAATCCATTACTAGATGAATATCAGTTGGATCATGTAATGATCTCCCGCGTAAATACAATAGAAATCATGAAACTTCAAGTCCTTAATGGACTAGACCTAGAGTCCGACCATTACCCAACATAATTCTCCCTAGATGTCATTCCAGAAAAAAGAAAATTCTCTAAGAAATCTCTACACCGTAAATATGATGTACAAAAGATAAATGGTAATGAACAATTTACAAAAGAAACACAAAATTTAAAACCACAAAATTGGTAACTACTGCAAGTAGGACTTTTAAAAGCAGCTGAAACTGTAGCACCGCAAACAAGAACACGTAAACACCCACGTTGGACAGATGAGTGTGTTCAACTGATAAATCTCAGACAACAGGCGTGGCAAAATTGGTTGTGCAACAAAAATCAAAAGACCCTGGAAGATCTCAAAGATACCAGGAAAACAGTCACAAAAGCAATACGAACAGTCCGTAAACAACATGAAGACAAAAAATTGCAAGACATAGAAAATGATTTCAAGAAAAACAGTTCCCGAAATTTTTACAGAGTATTCAAACAAAAATTAACAAAGTACTCTCCTCCATCACTCCAGTTCAAAAATGAACATGGGGAAATTGCCCATATCAACACCGAAAACTGTGAAATTCTTGCAAAATACTTTTCTAAATTACTGAATTGTGAAAAGCCTGCAGAAAAATTTGAGTTCCATTACACACAACAAAACCCAGACTCAAAGTCACCAAGTTTACAGGAGATTAAAGAGATAATTCAGTCGCTGAAAAATAACAAAGCATCAGGAGAAGACCAAATCATCGCAGAATTATGGAAAAATGCAGGAGAAAATCTTACTGCAAAACTCAAAGAAATTATACACGAAATCTGGAAAACTGAAAAAATCCCCACGGATTGGAAGACAGCAATCATACATCATCTGTACAAAAAAGGAAGTAAAACAGACACCAACAACTATCGTGGAATTTCTTTATTGTCAATAACATATAAAATTCTGTCTAAAGTCCTACTAAACCGAGCAGAAGCTCAGCTGGTTTCAAAACTAGGCGGATACCAAGGTGAATTCAGAAAAGGTCGATCACGTGTAGCACAAATCCTTAAATTGAAAAACTCAATGAAATATTTTCATAGTACTTCAAACAAAAGTTATGTCATCACGTTTGTCGACTTTAAAAAAGCATATGACAGTATAGACTGATAATCCCATTTTGAAGTATTAGCAGAATATGTACTAGATCAAAAGACAACAAACATCATAAAAGAAACACTCACGGAGACCAAATCCAAAGTAAAATTTATGGGAGAATTGAGCACAGAATTTGAAATAGACACAGGAGTACGACAAGGGGATGTACTATCCCCAGTGCTCTTCAATTGTGCTCTTGAAAAAGTTATTAGAGAATGGAGAAACGCAGGTGCACCAGCACACAGACTGGGACCAAGACGTAAGGGCATAGAATTTGACTGTTTAGCATTTGCTGATGACATGGCATTGATCGCACAAGACATTACCGATGCACAGAAGCAGCTAGAATTATTACGAGAGCAGGCAGCAAAAATAGGATTACAAATTTCATTTGAAAAACAAAATTTATGACTCACATCAAAGATGCACCTTCTGATCTCAAAATTGGTAATAACTACATCTCTCGAGTAAAAGAATTTAAATATTTAGGTGAATGGATTGCAGGAAATTGTAATGAAAACAAATCTGTTAGATCAAGAGTCCAGAAAATGGAGACGGCGTTTCAATTAAAAAAAAACATTTACAACAAATAGAGTCTCTCGTGGACCTGCAAAATACGACACTACACAACAGTAATTAAACCCGAAGCTCTCTACGCATATGAGACACTAAACCTTCAACACAGAACACTAAACGAGAAATTTGAAGTGAAAGAACGTAAAATAATGAGGAAAATCCTAGGACCAAGAACTAAAGATGGTGTGCATTATCCAGAGCCCAATACAGAAATATATAAAAATATCTCCAAAATAACAGACACAATGCGCATGAGAAGAACCTCCAATTCATGGGGCATTTAGAGAGAATGGACTCAAACAGGTTAACACACAAAATCCATACATTTTTAAAGAACAAAACTACAAGACCGAACTGGTACAAACAGACAAAAAAGGCCTGAGAGAGTTAGGGTCTCCAAATCTACACGATAGAAATGAAATCAGAAAAATCACAAACACACGGGGTTTTGAGGAAGAAGAGAGAAAAACTAACCGACATACATGGTCTACGCAACGAAAGCTAGCCCATTCGTTGTTTATGAATGAATACTGGGCGAAAAGGAAGGCCAACAAACGTTGAACACGCGTGGTCCTAAGTGATCCATCCGCGAAGAAGAAGAAGAAGAAGATAGTGTGTGATATGTGACATGAAAACTGGTTCAAAGAGACCGTTCTCTTAGTAGTCTCTACTCATATCTGGAAAACACTGAAATTTGTGAAATGATTAACGGCAGTAATATTAGCTAGCAGTATAAATCCTATCGTTTCCACTCCAACCACATGGTCTCATTTTTTTTTCATTTTTATAGATTCTCAAGCTACCTCACTACGCGTGAAATTATCAGCATTCGATTTTATATCTATATCTTCCGAAGAACACGAATACATATGCATCAAAACGCTCGAAATAGATGTTGTAATATTTTTCTTGTTCTAAATTACGGTAATCACGAAGGCACACTGTATCCACATAAACTTGTGTAGGTGTTCTATAAATTACATATGTTTAGGTTTTTAATCATCTGCTTACACTTAACGGACTGAACATTTCACATGTTGCGACTTCTACATCAATTCCAATGTAGACGACTACGTTATTTGTAAAGCTAGAATTCTAGTGGCAACTGTCACATATAGCCACTGAACTTAGTACAGGTGATCATTTCAATACGGAAAACTAGAACTCTTTTGATCGGCATTAGGACGCCCTCCCTGCATTAACACTGCTGCATACCACTACACCTGGTGTTTCAAAATTATTCCGAAGAGCTTCGAGATATTGTAGCGAGTGCCTAGAGGATACCATACCGAACGAAGTTAGAACTGTGCACCAGTTATCGCCATCTTCGTCAACGGATAATGCATCACTTAGTCAAGATGAATGAAAAATAAAATAACGTTGAGGATTCGGCAATTTTCTTCAGCGTAAAGGAAGAAAAATATAAATTCAAACAGAAATGGAACTTAATTTGTAAATTTCGTTTGGAAGAACAAATAAAACAAATCTGAAGAAGGAATTGTCATTCAAGTTAATGATAAAAGGAAACAAAATTACAGGAAGTGTCTAAACTACATATGAACAACTTTGCTGAACATACTACAACTGCATGACTACGTTGACTGAAACATTCGGTCATAGATGGCTGTCGTAGTGCGAATATCTCCATACGCTCTATGTATTCTGCCAACTAAGACATCGCCTGTCTCCACCGAGCTCCAAATACCAACTTTTCAAATTACTATGGAGGAATGAGTTCAGTAAAAGATCTCATCACGCGATCGGTCACTGGGATTTAATTTCCAATTTTGTACAACGTCGCTGAGTAACATTGCCAGACAACGGCCCCTATCATCATTTTTTTCCTTCAGTCACTCACACTTTGTCAAGGCGTATTTCAGTTCCGTTTCAAAACAACCCTGAATATAATCTATAGGACAGTTACTGCTATAGTATATTAACCAAAATTCATAATATTTACTTCTAGCATACAGTGTCAGAAAATTTCTTGAATTCCTCCACAACTGTATTCTGTAACCTCTCTGGTAATTATTAAAAAATTATCCTCCTTTGTCATTGGTTAGTATGACCGAATAAACATTCTGCTGTCACTTTCCCAATTCATTCTTTTTTTCATACACATCATTTCATCACAATAAAACATTGTTTTACTTATGGGGTTGAAAATAGGACTACATTTATAACGTTTCACATGTCTGCAAGTTAGTGTTCACGATCTGTCGGTGATTCGTATCATTACGGATGAGTCGCTTCCATTCATTAATCTTTTTGTTCTCCAGACAGAACCAAAGTATTTCATTGGCTTCCAAAATTGAATGCGCTTTGTTCCAGCTTCGGTTTCCCATCAATAGCTAAATATTATTTTCCTCAAAACGTCTCTCAAACTCACGTTCCACCTGAAAAGCTCTTACTTAGCTTCAGTTATTTGTTCTACATTTTACCTTTCCCAGGTATTAAGCTGCCACTACGTATCTAATCATAAGCGTTTCTTTTGTATTTTCCTAAATAAAATTTTTGATTTATTAATTTTTTTCTTTTTCTTGCTTCTCATTGGCTTATTTTAATCTCCTAAAATATCAGGCATCCGTCTACCTCAGATCCTCATGACCATGTAGTCTACTGCGTGCAATCGACTTACAGACTTACTTTGTTACACGTAAAAACGTTTCGCTACGGTACCCACCGCCATGTACTCTTAATTTTTCCTCTCCAGTTCACAATACATGTATCAACGTTACTGATTGCTGATTTTAGATTCTGATTGTGTTGGTGTAGAAGCCTTTCTTTGCCTTCCACATTTTGAGCATTCATTTGTTTCTTCAAAATTCATCTTCTATCAAATTTATTTCTTTTTCCTTCAATGATTTTCATACAGTAGCAACTTATGTTTTATTTGCCTATCCTTTCTGTTTGAAAACAACTTCTGTTCTCTTTAAACGGTGTGGCTACCTTTTTGTATGCAGCTCAAGTCATTTCTTTGAGGCATAGTTCTTAATCTCGTCATATGCATAAGAAGGATGATTTGTCAAACTTTGCTTCTGAATACGAAAGTTAAATGTGTCTATAATCGCTTTGGCCGGCCGGGGTGGCCAAGCGGTTCTAGGCGCAACAGTCTGGAACCGTTCGACTGCTACGGTCGCAGGTTCGAATCCTGCCTCGGGCATGGATGTGTGTGATGTCCTTAGGTTAGTTAGAATTAAGTAGTTCTAAGTTCTAGGGGACTGATGACCTCAGAAGTTAAGTCCCATAGTGCTCAGAGCACGAAAGGTAGCAGAACGACGTTAAATACATACAAAAACAGAAGCGTCAAAATAGACATTAATGGAGAGAAAACTAAAGCCAAAATCAGAAAAGGGGAAGGCAGGGATGCTCATTACCTCCTTACCTGCTTAATCTTTTCATAGAAAACGCTACAATGATCTGCGAAGGAAAAATCATTAACAGTTAAAGTGAATTTCCATTAACTGTCTAATATTTGCAGATGATGCTTCCCTGACAGCTGATGGTGAAACACATACGTAAAATATACTTCTGTAATTTTCAACTATTATGAAAAAGTCTGGATTTAAAATTAATTGTCAAAAAATCAAACTTATGATAGTAAGCAAATAAAAATCGAAGATTACATGTGACATCAAAACTGCAAGAAATAACACTGAAAAAGTTGATAAATTTTAGGCACCTTCATTACAGAAGACAATAGATACATCGCGGGAATTGAGAAAAGAACTACAACAGCTAACGTGTTTTCAATGACTGAAAGTAAATATTACTGAACTGATCATTTAGCGCATAAACTTAAAAGAAATCGTCAGCACATTCATCGAGAATGTGCTGCTGCGTGGCTGTAACAGCTCAACACCATTAAAAACAGACAGAAAGCGCGCAAAAGCGATGGATAAAGCTAACGAGAACTAGTTGCATAGAGAGGAAAACCAATTAACATGTTCTGAAAGTGGCCAATAAGCAGAGAAACCTCATAGCCACGGTGCAAGAAAAGGAAAACAAGTCTCTTTGAAGAATAACTGAGACAATTCAGACCGCAGACGATGTAGACTGCACATAACGTCATTATGTTGAAATTATCTCGATCAGTTTACTAGTGGTGGCATCCATTTGCAAGCTGTTTAGACTTCTTAACTGTACTGTTTCATTAAAAACCCGCCTGGACAGCTGTGACCGTTAAAAGGCCGCTTCGGGGACAGAGAGGTGCTCCGGCCATGAATCGAATCTACCCGGCGTATTAAAGAGAATGGTTGCTGTTCCGGTCAGCCTGGATGCGGTTTTTAGGCGGTTTCCCACGTTCCACTAGGTGAATACTGGGCTGATACCCTCACTTATGCGATTCGCTAACATTTAGAAAACTTTCGCTCACTTCCACACGTATGACGTTACACGGAGACAGTTTGCGCACACGTATTCCCGATGGCTGATGGTGTGGCAACAGAATGGCATCTGGCCACCCCATAAATTAACCATGCCAAATCCGAAAATAACCAAGCCGACCCTGAGCAAATGCAGGATAAAGGCAAAGAAAGAAGAAGAAGTAATATTTTCATAACGATTTCTTTATTACAATGGGTAAGTCTTCTGCAGCGATTCGTTGCGGAGGAAGATATGTGAAAGGAAGTAATATATCGCTCCACAGATAAACTTGTTTTACGAACACAAAAAACATTTGCGAACACATTTTTCCAGATTAACTCAGCGAGTTTATAGGCTGAAATTAGGGAGTGATTTGAATGGTTTTCTGTTTAAGAGTATTTATTTGCGTCTAAATATTACGAATTGAATAATATGGGTAGTTACATGTCAATCTCAAAACAAAAAAAAATGGGGTCCTCAAACCTAAAACTACTCTGAGGCGCCTTGTCAGGGTTCGAGCGGCTCCCTCCGTTGGAGGTTCGAGTCCTCCCTCGGACCTGAGTATGTGTATTGTCCTTAGAGTAAGTTAGTTTAAATTAGATTAAGTAGTGTGTAAGCGATGGCCTCAGCGGTTTGGTCCCATAGGATCTCACCACGAATTTCCCAATTCCCAAAAGTTTTCTCTATAATCAACGATATTTGATGTGTTGTGCTTTTTATCGGATACTGCTTCGGTAACTGTAACGGATTGGGCGAAACGGATGCTATTTCTTACAAAAGTATAATAAAATATTTCACAGAAATTCGTCAGAAAACTAAATGCTTCCTGCAATACAAATATTTTGTCTTCTACTTTTCCACAGCTGTGGAAGCGATTCGCACTGTAAGAGACACAGAAATTAACTAGAACTCTGTAATTTCTTTTCTTTTTTTTTTTTTTTTAAAAAAAAAAATAAAGAAAGAAAGGCCAATGAAATTTTTCTAACAGTTAGGGCTTACTCTTTCACCTGACCAAATGTGTCGCATTAAATTGGGAATTTCGAACGAATCAGGTTGACTTTACCACTATATGTGTAATACTAATTCAGCAATTCGATCAGTACTTAAAATCAGGTCTTGATTTCAGCTGTAAATGAGAAGAACTGTAAACGTCGGGTCCGTTTCTCATAGTGCGTAAAGACAGAAACTCGGCTGTTTGCCGTCCGCAACGTGACTTAGATGTTGATTTTAAACCTTAACAAGGCAGAGATTGTGGCATGCGTGGTCTGTACGCATTTATAGTCTGAGAGACGCAATACGCTTTTAACAGATATGTTGGACAGAAAAATTTTGAAATAGCAATCTACGGAGCGGGGCAAGGAGGAGGAGAGGTGGGTGTGGCAAGAAAGGAAATAGTTAAAGATCTGTTGGAAGTAACAAAGTGAAGAGGATACCACAAAATAGGGGAGCATGGTTACGGGAGCTAGGTAAAGACATTATGAGGTAATGATGAAAAACAAAATCATTTTCCATCACTTGCTGGTTGCAGTAGTAACAGTAATACCTAAAATGTATCCCAGAGCCATAGAAGTGAATGTAAACGTATAATGGATACAATAGAAAACACGCATATCATAATTTTCTGTACTATCACCCATCCAATAACGGGCTGTTTGCCGGCCATGGTGACCAAGCGGTTCTAGGCGCTGCAGTCTGGAAACGCGCGACCGCTACGGTCCCAGGTTCGAATCTTGCCTCGGGCATGGATGTGTGTGATGTCCTTAGCTTAGTTAGGTTTAAGTAGTTCTAAGTCTAGGGGACTGATGACCTCAGAAGTTAAGTCCCATAGTGCTCAGTGCCATTTGAACCATTATGAACGGGCTGTTTCTAGGAGCAGTTCAGAATGCATGTCTCTACGGTTTTTATATTTTAATCATTCCTTATAAATATTCTCATTATTTTAAAAATAAAGGAGTTAGGGAAGGTTGCTGTCCCTTCTATATGCATTTATAGTTTTTTTACTTTTTAACATCTATGGGGAAGAGGTCATAATAAGAAAGAAACAAATTTTCAGTTGTGGTATAGTGCTTTCACCACACTATAGATTAAGTAGCATTTTGTATGCAGACAATGTTTTTTACTGACCAACAAGAGAAGATAATTTACAAAGCAGGCTATACATGTTAATAAAAGTATCAGAAGAATATCAACTGATATCTCCACATAATTCAAAAGTAATATTTCCGGGTAAACATCCGATAAGACCCAAAATTGAGTAAATGGCAAAATATTGGAGAAAAAAATCCATCTTTCACTATCTTGGACGTGAAGTATCCCCAACAATAAATTGCTCCATACAAATAAAATGTTGCAAATTTAAACCAATATGTGGGACGATTCACAGAACTCTAAAATATAAAATCAGAAAGGAAACCAAACTAAAGTTTTATAAAACATCGGTAGTGTTATATAAAGGGCTTATTTCAATAGTGGTACAAGTCCATTTTTGTTAATTCTGAGATACAGAGCCTTAAAACTAAATGAGCGCTGAAAAATCTGCATTTGAGATACCAGAAATACTCAAGTCTGTATACCTCAACTGCAGATTTTTCAGCGCTCATTTAACTTTAGGACTCTGTATCTCAAAATGAACAAAAATGGGCTTGTACCACTATTGCAATAAGCCCTTCATATGGGAGCTAGAAATGAATCCTCTCGAAGAAAGACAGAAGGAATATTAAAGCACCTGAAACGACATTTCTCAATACAGTAAAAGGCTGCACTGCGGTGAAAAAATACGAAACACAGAAATAAGGCAAAAGCTACAGATATTCGGGTTGAAAATCAAAATTAAGAAATGTAGCGTATCAAATATAGGCCTTAATCTGAGGAATAAATTTTTGAGAATGTGCGTTTTGAACACAGCGCTGTATGGTAGCGAAACGTGGACTGTGGGATAATCGGAACAGAAGGGAATCGGGGCACTGGAGATGATGTGCTACAGAAGAATGTTGAAACTTAGATGGAGTGATAAGGTAAGGGGGTTCTCCGCAGAATAGGCGAGGAAATGAATATCTACATCTACATCTACATCCATACTCCGCAAACCACCAGACGGTGTGTGGCGGAGGGTACCCTGAGTACCTCTATCGGTTCTCCCTTCTATTTCAGTCTCGTATTGTTCGTGGAAAGAAGGATTGTCGGTATGCTTCTGTGTGGGCTCTAATCTCTCTGATTTTATTCTCATGGCCTCTTCGCGAGATATACGTAGGAGGGAGCAATATACTGCTTGACTCTTCGGTGAAGGTATGTTCTCGAAACTTTAACAAAAGCCAGTACCGAGCTACTGAGTGTCTCTCCTGCAGAGTCTTCCACTGGAGTTTATCTATCATCTCCGTAACGCTTTCGCAATTACTGAATGATCCTGTAACGAAGCGCGCTGCTCTCCGTTGGATCTTCTCTATCTCTTCTATCAACCCTGTCTGGTACGGATCCCACACTACTTAGCAGTATTCAAGCAGTGGGCGAACAAACGTACTGTAACCTACTTCCTTTGTTTTAGGATTGCATTTCCTTAGGATTCTTCCAATGTATCTCAGTCTGGCATCTGCTTTACCGACGATCAACTTTATATGATCATTCCATTTTAAATCACTCCTAATGCGTACTCCCAGATAATTTATGGAATTAACTGCTTCCAGTTGCTGACCTGCTATTTTGTAGCTAAATGATAAGGGATCTATCTTTCTATGTATTCGCAGCACATTACACTTGTCTACATTGAGATTCAATTGCCATTCCCTGCACCATGCGTCAATTCGCTGCAGATCCTCCTGCATTTCAGTACAATTTTCCATTGTTACAACCTCTCGGTACACCACAGCATCATCTGCAAAAAGCCTCAGTGAACTTCCGATATCATCCACCAGGTCATTTATGTATATTGTGAATAGCAACGGTCCTATGACACTCCCCTGCGGCACACCTGAAATCACTCTTACTTCGGAAGACTTCTCTCCATTGAGAATGACATGCTGCGTTCTGTTATCTAAGAACTCCTCAATCCAATCACACAATTGGTCTGATAGTCCATATGCTCTTACTTTGTTCATTAAACGACTGTGGGGAACTGTATCGAACGCCTTGTATCTACCTGTGAACTCGTGTCTATGGCCCTCTGAGTCTCGTGGACGAATAGCGCGAGCTGGGTTTCACACGACCGTCTTTTTCGAAGCCCATGCTTTGGAAAATACTGACAAGAACAAGGAACAGGATGATAAGACATCTGTTAACACATCAGGGAGTAACTTCCATGGTACCAGAGACAGCTTTAGAAAGGAAAAACTGTAGAGGAAGACCGAGATTGGAATACATCCAACAAATAATTGAGAACGTAGGTTGCGATTGCTATTTTGGGATGAAAATGTTGGCACAGGAGAGGAATTAATGGCAAGTCGCATCACACCAGTCAGAAGACTGATGAATAAAAAAAGGTCAACATTTACACTACTGGCCATTAAATTTGCTACACCACGAAGATGACGTGCTACAGGCGCGAAATTTAACCGACAGGAAGAAGATGCTGTGATATGCAAATGATTAGTTTTTCAGAGCATTCACACAAGGTTAGCGCCTGTGGCGACACCTGCAACGTGCTGACGTGAGGAAAGTTTCCAACCAATTTCTCATCCACAAACAGCAGTCGACCGGCGTTGCCTGGTAAAACGTTGTTGTGATGCCTCGTGTAAGGAGCACAAATGCGTACCATCACGTTTCCGACTTTGATAAAGGTCGGATTGTAGAATATCGCGATTGCGGTGTATCGTATAGCGACATTGCTGCTCGAGTTGGTCGAGATCCAACGACTGTTAGCAGAATATGGAATCGGTGGGTTCAGGAGGGTAATACGTAACGCCGTGCTGGATTCCAACGGCCTCGTATCACTAGCAGGCGAGATGACAGGCATCTTATCCACATGGCTGTAACGGATCGTGCAGCCACGTCTCGATCAAAAAATGGTTCAAATGGCTCTGAGCTCTATGGGACTTAACATTTGAGGTCATCAGTCCCCTAGAACGTAGAACTACTTAAACCTAAAGAACCTAAGGACATGACACACATCCATGCCCGAGGCAGGATTCGAACCTGCGACGGTAGCGGTCGCGCGGTTCCAGACTGTAGCGCCTAGAACCGCTCGGCCACCCCGGCCGGCCACGTCTCGATCCCTGAGTGAACAGATGGGGACGTTTACAGGACAACAACCATCTGCACGACTAGTTCGACGACGTTTGCAGCAGCATGGACTATCAGCTCGGAGACCATGGCTACGGTTACCGTTGACGCTGCATCACAGACAGGAGCGCCTGCGATGGTGTACTCAACGACGAACCTGGGTGCACGAATGGCAGAACGTCATTTTTTCGGATGAATCGAGGTTCTGTTTACAGCAACATGATGGTCACATCCGTGTTTGGCGACATCGCACATTGGAAGCGTGTATCCGTCATCGCCATACTGGTGTATCACCCAGCATCATGGTGTGTGGTGCCATTGGTTACGCGTCTCGGTCACCTATTGTTCGCACTGACGGAACTTTGAACAGTGGACGTTACATCTCAGATGTGTTACGACCCGTGGCTCTACCCTTCATTCGATCCCTGCGAAACCCTACATTTCAGCAGGATAATGCACGACCGCATGTTGCAGGTCCTGTACGGGCCTTTCTGGATACAGAAAATGTTCGACTGCTGCACTGGCCAGCACATTCTCCAGATCTCTGCCCAATCGAAAACATCTGGTCAATGGTGGCCGAGCAACTGGCTCGTCACAATACGCCAGTCACTACTCTTGATGAACTGTTGAAGCTGCATGGGCAGTTGTACCTATACACCCCATCCAAGCTCTTTTTGACTCAATGCCCAGGCGTTTCAACGCCGTTATTACGGCCAGAGGTGGTTGTTCTCGGTACTGATTTTTCAGGATCTATGCACCCAAATTGCGTGAAAATGTAATCACATGTCAGTTCTAGTACAATATATTTGTCCAATGAATACCCGCTTCTCATCTGCATTTCTTCTTGCTGTAGCAATTTTAATGGCCAGTAGTGTAGAAAGAAAGCGGCCTAGAATGCCACGAAATCCACTGTACAAGGAAGTGTAGGACGTCTGAGGTCGAGATGGTTTGCGGAACAGGCTTCGCAGCCTACTCTAAGGAGTGAAGATAATGACGCCCATCTTAAAATTTTAACGGACGTTGGACAGTAGAGTGATAGTGAGACTACTGAGAGCCCACCATGGTACTTGCCAGTATCATAATTAACAAAAAAAAATGCTTTTGTTGCCGTGCCCGCCGCGCCATACAGGTGTTGCAACGGAGCATTGAGAGAGCTGCGCTGGCGGTCCGACGTGGCGGCGAAGGTGCCGAGGCAGTGAGGTGTCGGGCTTCCGCCTTTAAAGCGTGGGTGCGCGGGGCTCAGACGTCGCCTTTAAAGGCCGCGAGGCGGCGGCGGCGGCGGCGGCAGCACTCGTTGTGACCCATATCGGCCGTGGGAGTAGACGGACGGTGGGGGTGGCGGTGGGGGGCGGGGGCGGTCGCCGGCGCGTTTAAAGTGTCCGGCCGACACCTGTTGGAGCACCGCCGCTTTAAAACACATCCCTCACCTCACCCAGGCGCGCACTGCGCCTTTATAAATAGCGCGCCCGTTACCGCCTGCCGCTACAAATCGCGTCTCACAGCAAGGACAACAAGTTTAATTGCCCAGTTATTAGCTGCTCTAATATTCTGAGACAAGAAAACCGTCACCCGTCCAGGCAGCGTTGAAGATGTTATATGCGGCACTGCAGATACCTACGCACCGAAAAAGTTGTAAAATTTAATCTATGTCGGGACCAAATGCCTGCGCAAATACACAGAAAGGTCGTTAAGAAACAACATAAAATTTAAAGAATGAAAATATGATACGTAAACAGCGAAATCCAGCTGCTGTTTAACTGTATTGCAGGTTACATTGTTTGTAGCAGCATATTTCAACTCAGAAAGTGGTATCAGTCCTCACAGACACATCCTATATTATTTTTCTACATGTTTATACATACTTCAGAAATACGAAAACTTTATTCGAAACAACTGCTGCAGACCGTGTTTCCCCGTATGAAAAGCACATGAACGTCATTACACAGGGCAGATAAATAATAACGAGACACACGGAAAAAATAAACTATTTATTATTTCCAAAGTAATCCCCATACTTGTTAATACAGTTATTCCACGGTGGGACAAGACGATTAGTGCCTTCATGGAAAAATGTTTGCGGTTACTTACAGAACCGTAATTGTACCCGGGAGTGAGCCTCTTCATCTGAAGCAAATTGACGGTCATGAATGTCTTTCTTCTGGGCTGCGAAAATGAGGAAATCGCTTGGGGAGAGATCGGGACTGTAAGGTGGGTGCTTAAGGGCTTTCTTTCGAAACTTCTGCAGCGTTGTAGAAATAACCTTGGCAACATGTGTTACGATGACAGATTGAAAGTGCTATTAAAAACTGATAGTCCACTTAGTGCATTATTATTAATTAGAAAAGGAAATCGTGATTTTAGGAAGAGGTTTTTGGAGACAGAATGCAAAGTTGGAACCGGTCCGCCGGCCGCGGTGGTCTAGCGGTTCAGGCGCTCAGTCCGGAACCGCACGACTACTACGGTCGCAGGTTCGAATCCTACCTCGGGCATGGATGTATGTGATGTCCTTAGGTTAGTTAGGTTTAAGTAGTTCTAAGTTCTAGGGGACTGATGACCACAGATGTTAAGTCCCATAGTGCTCAGAGCCATTTGAATTTGGAACCGGTCCAGGGCAGGGTAATCGTCTAATAATTTACGGCGTCGGATTTAGGGAGACCATGAAAAACCGACATCTGTGTGCTTCCGATATGTGATGATCTGATTCGATCTTCACCACAAGACCCGAATGTTGGATTTTCAGTTCCGAACTGCATGTAAACATGTAGTTGATTAATAATATTTTTCCATCGCTGTGCTTGATGACGAGCTTGTTATTAGAAACATGTCTCCACAAGTGATACATATGAAGAGTACGATTAAGCAGCAACTCGATGCATTACATAATGTAGTGGATATCTTAGCTTCAGCACAAGGTAGCGAGGCACTAGAGCCTGGAATAAAAGCAATGCACGTCGAACTGGATGTACATTAACCAAAAGGATCATTGTGAAACATCTGTGTCTTGTTTCTGTACCAATAAAGGATCATTTTATGTTCTAGCACAAATTTTACAGAAGCGTAATGCATGTGCCTCGATTCGACTCTTGTACTGCGTTCATGTTGTATTGAGTATTATCATATCGACTGCTGTACGCAGGTCGTGGTCGTGCGGTAGCGTTCTCGCTTCCCGCGCCTGGGTTCCCGGGTTCGATTCCTGGCGGGGTCAGGGATTTTCTCTGCCTCGTGATGACTGGGTGTTGTGTGATGTCCTTTGGCTAGTTAGGTTTAAGTAGTTCTAAGTCCTAGGGGACTGATGACCATAGGTGTTAAGTCCCATAGTGCTCAGAACCATTTGAACCATATCGACTGCAAGGGATAGAATGAAGTCTGGCACCAATAAATATATTACTCTTCCGGGAAAACGCAGCACATGACGGTCGGGTGTGATGACTGTACCGGATGCTAGTTCATAATATGGTCACGTTATATAACAGTGACCAAATACAGAAAACAGAAATTTTTCTTCTTCGAAAGGCCGGCCGGAGTGGCCGTGCGGTTCTAGGCTCTACAGTATGGAGCCGAGCGATCGCTACGGTCACAGGTTCGAATCCTGCCTCGGGCATGGATGTGTGTGATGTCCTTAGGTTAGTTAGGTTTAAGTAGTTCTAAGTTCTAGGCGACTGATGACCTCAGAAGTTAAGTCGCATAGTGCTCAGAGCCATTTGAACCATTTCATCTGAAAGTTGTGATGACCGACTTTGCTTCTGCGCATTTTATCAATAAAATGCTTCTGGATATGTGAGTAAATACGAAGTGTTGAAACTACAGAAGTATCGGCTACTATTGCACGTATCTTTTGCCGTAATGCAGGCTTCCTGTTGTAGCGGTCAAAACGTCGCTAGTTTTATCACATCTGATGACGCGTTCACACTCTCAGCAAAACTGTACAGAAATCCGCTCGCGAAAGCCAACGATCGTACATACACATCTTTGCTCCCTTTGACTTCCTGTCGGAAGTGCGGTTGATGTAGCACTCCCTCAAATATCTGACGCGAACCACTCGAGAACCATATACATAGATTGATCGGAATACCAGAAAACGTCGACAGCGCCAAGTGTTCACCGTTGTACACTGTCGCAGTGGATCATGGGACTTTCTTTGTGGAAAACAAAGAAAAAATAATTTAGCAGAAATAAAAACTGAACTTGAAATAAAATTTTCTCCCCCGACAAAAACCTGTTTTACAAAAAGGCCAATTCACATCATTAACCCACGAGGAAACAATGTGACGTCACCTACTGGCTTGGTAAATTTCCATCTCCAGGAGGGACATCTGCGGAAGAAAGCAAAAAGCGTTTGTGACATTGTTTGACGACGAGGCTGTTATTTGCAGAGAAACTCAACAGAGTTATAAAAATTGTTACATGACGCGCAGCATTAAACTCATTAAACATCAATTTGAAGTCGTTATTTCTGTGTCAAACTTTCATTAACGGCAACTGAAATGGGAGACCATCTGTTAATCTTCGAACTCTACAGATTCCTCCTACAGCTTTCCTTGGTCGTGAACGTTACAGAGGAGTTTTAAAAAAGTGAAAATTATGCCATTTGATCTCTTCAGGATTAAGTAGTCGCAACAGATTTCAAAACTTCCCTTCTGCAGACTTCTATTTCTAAAGTTTAATCTACTCACATTACTAAATTAGAGTGAAATATTTCGTAAGCTTTCTGTAGGCCATACACTGTGCGTTATTTTACCCGTCCGGATAGCCGTGTGTGTTAAAGCGCTACTTCCGAGACTTACCGAATCCGCCCGGCGGAGGTATGACGAGGGTCGGTGTTCCGGCCATCCTGGATGCCGATTTTAGGGGGTTTTCCACATTTCACCAAACGAATACCAGGCTGGTAACCAAGTACTGTTTCACACGATTCGTTAACATTTCGAAAACTTCCGCTCGCTTTCATATGTGTAACACTAAACGCAGACAGTTAGGATCCACGTATTCCGTCCCAAGAGGTAATGTCATTGAGACAGGAAGGACATCCGGCCCCTCCCCTTACATTAACCATGCCAGATCCACGCTGAAGCGGGACAAAGGCTGAAGAAAAAGGGAAAAAAGAAGATATGCCACGCGTCATTTTAACGAAAGAGATGTTGCTGATATTTTTAGTTCACTTATTTCATACGCTTCGCTGCTTGTAGACTTTAAAAAATAGTGACTCGCATTTTCTAAAACTAAGAGATTTCTTGGTTAGAACAGTATCCAACTAATTTGGTATAACTGATGGTAGATTTCTCAACTAAGATCACAGATTTCATTTTTAAACGATTTCGTTAAGCCTTTTGGCTAATAACAATGAAAGAATTAGCGTGTTAATTCCTCACTGATTCACCATGTGCCGATTTTCAAAATAAACGGCAGTTACCGTTTCAAATTGCGTACCAAGCAACTGCTGCCTGTGTAACTAATTTGTCTGGCAGTCCAATTGTATGTAATTTCAAATACCTTTGTGAAATACGTCTTACAAACAAAAACTTCAGCATGTATGCACGTAAATATGAACGACTGTGTGGATAATGTGACTTCATTGTTTTGTGTGGATCACCGTGGCTCACAAGGGGACCAAATGGTAATCAGATTTTTTCTATTTTTTTCTATTTATGGTACGTAAAGTTCAGAGATCAAGTATCACTCACAAAAGCAGTTCGATGCAGCTCTCAAAAATTTTCGAGAAAATCGGTTTTGGAGTTATCGGACCTTTCTACGGCAGGGTCGGTTTTTCTCAACAGGCCGCGTGGCTCTGGCGCCGGTTCAGTTCCAAACCGTGGCAAAATTTTAAACAAAGGTGCATAGTTCGTGAACATTTTCCTGAAGTGTAAAATACGTAAGTATGAAAAAGAAGTTCAATTTTAATGTTTTTTCTTTAATTCAAACCATCTTTTATAAAAGATCAGTAATTAAGAAATTATATTTGCAACGACAACTGGATTTTTGTTTGTGATGTCATTAGAAATAAGAAGATGTGCATTTTTCGTATAAATAGTAATTAGATATCTGTTAATCAGCATATATTTGATGAACTGTGAATTTGAATGACGTAGGTATTCGAAGTGAATGAAAAAAAAAACGAAAAAAATGAGCGCAACGCGTCTCGACGCAGCGATTACCAGTATCGAGCGCTACAGATTTTTTTCTCATCTGGATCTACTTTAAAATTTTACGGAATTGATAGCAAGAACATGCGCCTCTCTTTAAAAACTTGCACCAGCTGGAAATCGAACTTAAACCCCCATTTGGCACGCGAGCATTCTGCCACGCCGCCTGACGAGAAAAATCGATCTTGCCTTAGCATATCAAACTTCAAAGTCAATTTTCTCGAGAACTCTTGAAAGTTGCATCGAACTATTTTGGGACATTAATATTCGAGTTCTGAACTTCAGTACTATAATTACAAAAGTCCGATTGCCACAGGGTAAATGTCGGCACGGCAGCTCATTGTGTGCGGTCAGAGGCTAGTCACCTTCTGTAATAATAAAAAAATAAAATAAAAATAAAACTGAGTAAAATTTTTAGCAGTCAACTAGAAGAGGTCTCATACGATCTAATGACGAAAAATGAAGAAACAGAAAGAATGAACGAAAAAAAGTGGCAAAGAGCCAGACTAAAAGTCTATAGGTCACAAGTTCGATTCTCTGTCAGCCCTAGGATTTTAATCCATCACCTACCACTTTTTTTACCTCTGGCAACCGTTGTTGATGTGAAAAATGCCGAATTACACCGTGATTCGGAATCAACGTTAATTTGTAGATCCCTTAATAAATGAGTTTGTCAGTCGATTCAAAGATTGGAGGAAGGCAACGGCATGCCACTTGCAACAGGAACGCGTTGTATTGTTAAAATCAACCTTCGGGTTGATGATACCTTTACTAAGACGTAGTAACGAACTGGCTGTACGTCACAGTAAATTAATCATGTAAATGCGGATCCATCCTTAATGATAAGGACTGTTTTTTAACGTTCTGAAATGTTTTTTCTGCAGTCCATCATTTTCCTCAGTACTGAAATGTGACTTCTCGAACATTCTCTGTGCTCCTTATTTCGAGTAATCGCTCTCTTAATTATATATTGCCTATTCCATAAACATCAAGTTTACAGATATTTAGGTTTTCAACTTAGATGATCGTACTTATAGTCTCCCAAACGTATACCATATTCGTTGTTAAAATTAATCATGCGTCCCTTAAGCGTCCATTATGTTATTAGTCTGGATATGCACTAGGAAGTCTGACATTTGGGTATATTTCATCTGTGTTCTTCACTACGACAAACGATTTCTTCTGTTACATAACCCAGTTGCTGATTTCCCTTAGAATCGGAACCTTAACCTTAGAACACTAAAGAAATGAAAATGTTACTTTGCATACTAAATCATCGTAAGGTTTACTACTCCCCATTTTATTCAAAATAAGTTATAATTTATAGGTTATTATTAGTTGATTGCAATTATCAGCTCTCCAATAATATTTTACTTACCTACTTAAGAATGTCCTCACTGAAGTCACAAATTTTACGAGAGTGTAGTAAGCTAGTGTTAATTAAAGGACTGGATTTCCTCGTGAAGTTTCTTGATATATTTATCAATGACACAGCGATATTTTAGGTTTCGCTCAGCAAACAGTCAGAAGTTTTACTTAGTGTGTTGAGAATAGAAATTCATTGAAGTTTATCTTTATTGATTTAATAAAAGTCTAAACGGAGCTAAAGGGAAATCGTAACAACAGAAGAATCATAAGCTTGAAAAAAAAAAAAAAAAAAACTGACTGCGAGGATGTGGGTAATGTGGCAAACACCAACAGCGTGGCGCTATGTCGTTAGTATTCTGTTAAGTTACGCAATAATTGTAACAACTTGACGCCTTTTATTAATGAACATAAAATATACACTTCATACAGTAAGGACCCCTGCAGAACATTGCTTATCTAAGATTCGTTAAACTGCTTCATTCTTGTAGGTTCCGTGTAGTTCCGTAAATGGCTTATAGTTTCTTTCATATCTTATTTATCATTAACAAAACAAAATAAATTTGTACGGATGTCTCCAGGTTTTTCTAAATATCTTCCAAGTTTTTCTGAGCATCAGAAAAACTGCAGAATATGAAAGACAGATTCAACATCTGACGAGCATCTGCTAGTTAGAAATGAACCATATGATGACAGTGTGTCATTATTCATGAACTGAAGAAAAGTGGAAAACTGACACTACTGGATATTCTAGAAACCAATAACCATATGACACAGAACGTTTGCTCATTTTTAAATGAACAACAACATCTCCCTTTCTTATGTAATTGAAAAAGAAAAACTAGTTTTAATTTTAAAAGGCAATTATTTAATTTTTAATAATGTTCACAAATTAAAATACCGTATTTCTGTATCACATAATATCTCTGTGTCCCTGAGTTATTTTATCTGTGGTTGTCACAGTCAATAGTGATGTTAAGGGGCTCCGTAACGCCCTATACTTGCAATGTTAAAATAACGCTTATACATTACATCTTTCCTCACAAAGTATTTGAGGTAGGAAGTTGAACTTTTTACAGATTATTTATTGGAATATGGGTTACAACTTAACACAGCGATTTTACAAAATTTTAGTTCAGTTATTAAAGATGATTTCTTTTCAATTGTAATGAAAATTCACAACATTTTTTTGCAATTTTTTATTTATATATTCAAAAATGTACAGTTTTTTGGAAAATGGCTGTGTTAAATTATGCAAAAGGTACTGTGTAACATTTACTGAAAGTTTGAAACAAATATGTTTGGAAGATCCTTAGAAAACATGTAATTAGTACGAGAAAATAAAAATTTTGCGAATCGAGCGACAAAGATTGGATTAACTTTTTAGAGCATTCCAGGTCCATAGGATGGATTATCTTCATCCTCTGCAAACTCCTCCTCCAGCTTCCTCTTGTTCCTCCTCCTGTTTACTCTTGCTTGTATTTCTAGACTCTTTACAGCCCTGTCTGCAGCCCGAAGGCGTTCTGCGTCGTTACATATGGGCGATACTTTCTTAGTTATCGTCTTTATTGTTTACAGTAATAACACATACCTTTGGCTTTCCAACATTTCTCCTTTTCTTAAAAGCCTTCAGAGGATTTCTAATAACTTTACTTTTACTCATTATTATACTTCAACAAAACAGAGACTGAAGAAACAGAATTAATTACGAATATTTTCGAGATAACGACAGAGTAAATAAACATGAAACAATCGACAATCACACCAGCGATATATATTGAACCATCACAGGTTAGCCACAACACATACTTTATCTCACATCACTAAAATGTACCTGATGAACACGGAGGTTAATAATAACACCATTTGACAGCAGTTTAACAGCGCCACAGTGGGTCACGCCCATGTAGAACACATTTCAAAAAAAATTTAAAAATAGTTGTAGTCTTCGGAATTGAATAAATCATATATCTATTAAAAGGTAATAGTCTGCAGATTCAGAAAACGCAAAAAAGTAAAAACTGAACTTTTCATGATTTTGAGCCTTTCCGGAGCCCCTTAAGATGTACTAAAAAACCGAAAACCTTTCAGCGAATCAAGACAGAACGTAAGTTCGCATTTGTTTATTTTTAAAACAATATTTGTCGGATGTTACTACGTCATTGCCTTTGGTTTCCAGCGTTAAACAATCTAACTAAATGACTACATTCATTTCATTTCTTAAATGCTGTGTCTTTTATGAAATTAATGATTCGTTATCATTTGAAAAGTCGCCGTAACCGGTCAAATTTATTAAATAATATTTTCCACTACGCTTTATCAGATGGATTACGTCAGTTAATGAAGCCTGGACGCATTGCACGTACGACATATGAACAACGTGTGGCGTTGTCTTCCCGTGGTCACTGGCTCCTTATCAGTCATAAGGAAGAGGTGACTGTAAGCATTGAAAATAGTGCCACAGGTTACCGAAAAGGTAGTACATGCTAGTTGTACATGTCTCATTTATTGTCATGTGACATTGCACACCGATTTTTCATTACAACTATTTGTGGCAAAATTTAATATAAAAGAGACTTGTCACTATCATAGGCGAAAGGACATCATGGACGCCCAGCTTCATATCTATATTTTACGAAGCCCGCTTTACCAGTCACGAATAAGAGACGCCATTTTCATGTTATCTTATTACAAATACCATTTTATTTATTTTAAAGGACTAAGTAACTGGATAATTTGTATATATCGTTGTCGTAGATAATAACCGTGACTACTGGGGCAGTCCATTATCTCTGCCCGTCGTGCACGATGACTTTTCTAAGTTAAATGTACTTTCCGAAACGACAAATGTGTTTCTCACTGTCACCTTCAATTGTGATTTACCCATCGATACTACAGGGTAACGTGTTCACATATAGGACAAGGTCCAATTACAATCTCATAATAGAGTCAGAAGTTGTTGTGACCTTAGTGATATACCAGGCAGGGAACGACAACTACGCTCTAACCTACACATTTCGCATTCACAGTTCTTCAACAACAGGTAAATGAAAATATTATGGTCCAGAGCTAGAAATTACAAACAATACTACTATGTCATTAAAGCTATAGAAGTGCGAAGTTTTGCATGGGTCCCCTGGTGATTCACTAAAGAAGCACGCAATTGATCCGAATGAGCGGCCCGGCAGGTAATTGGGAACATGGAAACTCGTCAGCAGGGAAGTTCCGGTGAAAGCGGCGCTTGCTGCATGAGGTACAGAGGCGCGGTGTGCGTGGGCGGTGCACGCAAGCTGCGTGCTGAGTGCTGCGTACGAGTGCGTGCGCTGGCGCCACACGCGACGGTGACGGAAGCAAGCGTGATGCCACGTCCGCCGCCCGCCAAGAGGCGCACATCTCCAAAACAAAGAACCGCGCCACGCATTCCAGCACATTGCTACTGCGTTTATATTTCACGACCAGGCACTGACGCCCATTTGCAAACCAGTAGCTGCACGTCAGATGTGTGAAGCTACCAAATATCAGCACAGGATACATTTGGCGCTCGGATTAAATTTACGGGATGTTGAGGTTTCGAATGTTTCTCTCTTCCTCGAAATTAAATATGAGAATGCTCACCACTCTTAGCATATTCCTTAATTTAATTCAATATCAGATAATTAGAGAGAGTACGTACACTGGACATACTAGACGCATAATTAAGATCGCGTAGCTAGTCTCCATTAATGATCTGGCAGTCATTACTGGGATTATGTGGGAGCAGAATATGATAGAACTGCGAAAGCCTACACACAAATCTATTTACAGTGCTAATGTTGCAGCACACAAATGATATAATTTTTTTAAAAAAGCTAACGTACCTAGTTTGCATTCACTGTATAATGTCAAATAGGTTAATTTTTTGGGATACCCTTCAAGCTAAGCCGAAGTGTTACAAACACAAAAGCATGAAATAAGAATTATCTGTAGTGCGAGCTCAAGAACGTCCTGCAGAGACCTGTTCAATGTACTGAAGATACTATTTACTGCTTTCCAGTATATTTTTCTTTAACGAAATTTGTCATAAATATATATTGTCTTCAAACCAACAGCTGAATTCATGGAATCAACTGTAGTACTAAGAATAACCTTCATAGTGATTTAAAATTACTAACTTTGGTCTAGAAATTTGTGTGTTATTCAGGAACACACATTTCCAAAACTTGCCCTGCAGCCTTGAAAAGTTTAAGTACTAATAAAGCTCAATTAAAAAGCAACCTAAAAGCTGTATTGGTGGCTACTTTCTTGCACTTCATTGGCGAATTTTCTTACTAGAATCAGTAGGTGTATGTATTATTAACCAAATAATGTAAAAGAACGTGAGTGTTACGAAAATCTGACTTACGTATATCTTCAGTGAAATAATGTGATTAGTGTAAAAAAGAATTGAAAATGAATTCCTATTTTGATGATAGCCAAATATGTCATGTGCCCCTTGGTGTATTGTACGTTTGTATGGTTTGTGATACGTTTGTTATCAATTCTTAAATGGAAAGATGATCAAGTTTTTTTTTTTTACTTATTCCACATCTACGAGGACCATACCACCTAGATCAGTGGTAGGGACATCAACATACCTCTTTTTTTAAAATATTTATTATGTATTCTTATTTTATCACATGTTCTACTTTTTTGAGGCTCTCCTTCTACGGAACAATAAGCATTTCTATAATGTAAAAAGAACAAACTAGTAATTCTGCAGCGACACTACCCAACATAACGTCGATGACAGCCCTCCAAATACCGTACAAGAAGCTCCATTACACGAAAAATGGGTATTAATACAAGCAAGAAAGCTCCGTTAGAGATAGGTCAACACAACCCTTTCAGGGGTCAAAAATGTTTATTTTCCATTACATCTGTCATATTGTTCAAACTATATTGCTCTTGGGCAATTTAAAAGTGTGTGTATTAACTAAGGAGTAATTCTCTTAGTGAAATGTCATTGTCTTTAGTCATAAAATGTGCCATTTTACGAAAATGATACGTATGTTGAACGGTGTAAATGCCAACAAACCATCAAAGACGATGCTCAGTGAATTAACGTCCAATAATAGACTGAAACACGTTCACATGCTGCTATTCGTATCCATTTTGAGACGATTACTGCGTTCAAGTATTATGAGAAGTTCATGTCGAAATTGACCAACTGAAATATATTTTAAACAATGAGTGAATCAGATCTTCAACCATTTCAAAATTATTTATCGAAGCTGTGGATCCGTACTGAAAGAAAATTGTAAAAGCTTTCTCAGGCGTTCTTCTTCAATTGACTGAAAGCGAGCCTACTGGCATAATTATGGTGTAGAGTGGTTAGCTTAGAATGAGCTGGCACACTTGAAACAGCACAAAACTTAGAATCACTGCAAGAAGTAACATCCTGCAACACGAGTTTGCGATGCTGTTTGTCGCACCAGCAACGCATCAGCCGTAGGTCACTCTAAGGATGCGAAACGAAAAAACAGGAACGAAAAATTCTTAGGAAGATATTTCGTCCCACAAGAGGAAATAGAATTTGTTTAAGAATTTATTCTACAACCTATAGACAGGTTTATTGATACCGTACACAAAAGAGATTAGGGCTACCATGGATCTATTTACAGGAAAAATACTTGGCGAAAGATAATGTACTATAAATAACCCAGTGGAGGTCGAGATTAACTAGCGTGAAGATGTCAAGGAAGAAACGGAAGTCAAACAAGTTATAATAAAACACTGGGTCGCTTGTGGAATACTAGTAAACTTTCTATAAGACACAAAGGAAAATGTACAACAGATTAAAATTACAGAAGATATTACAGCAAATTATATTGCCGTTAGATAACTACTAACAAAAATTCATGGATAAATGTACTGAGGAAATTTGTGAGAAACGGTCAGATAATAGGAAAAAAACTACACTGAATTCATAAACATGTGGAAAAATCATAAGAAGTAAACGTGTTAGGCGGATGAGCAAAATATGGCACTACAACGGACGATATGTCAACCAACAACCTTTGTAAAGTGTTTGTCGACATGAGTTGATATACAATTCAAAACTATAAACGATAACGCATAGTGCAGAGATTGTACGACTAATTTAAATATAATACTCTCAGTGTAAGTACCCGTCTCGTAACCTACATTTCACACGTAACTTACACGCTATAAAGGGCCAGTGGTTTCAACAATTTTTCTGTCTTCCAGACCAGTTTTCACTAAAATGTATTTTTGTAAAGAAGTTTAAAGAATACTATTGCAGATAAACCACAGCCATACAGTGTACATGAGAATCACAGTGAAAAATATTTATAAGTCGAATGATTGTTTGCCTTTAACACGTGTAGGCATAAGGACAATATCAATAATTTCTTCCATTGGTAAGTTGCTGTCATCTTCTATGTCTCCACAACTTCTTTGGTTGGGTTGTAGATCGATTCTTATGCAACTGTTCAACGAAACCGATAATTTTATTTTGAACAGGATCTAAACTATGAATGCCGCAAAAAAATGTTTAAATTTTTATGGCTTTTCTAACTAGTAGAAACTCTGAGACATAAAAATGACCATTGTGGTTTACAGAGACAATGTCTAAATAACAAAATAAAATGTAAACGTTACTTATAAAAGATATGGATAAGGCTTCAACGAGTATAAAATTGCGTTGAATGTCTTGCCTGACAGTGACACTATTTAGAATAAAAGGACCAAAAACTGAAAACGATAACAAGTTCCAATTTGAAAACAACCAGATAAAGTTAGGCCCTCCGCAACTACGTAACATAATGGCGAAAGAGACATTATTGTATATATCTGCTCATCTAGCAACGTAAAACTGTATGGCCTGTCAAAATGCCATAATGAAAACGTCCAGAAAGCCACCAGTCAATTTTTCTTTATTTTTAATGTGATGTACCACAACATAAGGAATTATACCTTTGTCACTTCCTATAAAAAGAAGCTAAAAAGCCTTGAAAGAAATAGTTACATTTCTTCAGTGTAAACCGCTGGCCTCACATACCTGAAGAAACAGGTCAGATTACGGTACCGAACATACCAGGAAATAAATAGCTCGTGGCAAGTCTATGAGAAAATTACATAAATATTTACAATATAAAGTTTTTTGTTAATGTATGAGGGGTCTTATTTTCGGAGTTAACCCATAATACATCAATGAATAACTACGAGCCTGTCTAAAAAAAGAGGCTAAGCAAAAAACTTTAACTTAAAGAAGATATTGTCAAAGGACCAGAAGGTTATAACGATGTCTGCAGCTGTACAAAATTTAGAGGTGTGTGTGTGTGTGTGTGTGTGTGTGTGTGTGTGTGTAGAAAATTTGCGGGTGTATGCAATTGAAAGACTTCTAACGGAACTGCATTAATAGGACACAGAAGAATGCACAGAACAGCAGCAGAAGAGAAAAAAAGATGCTCTTTACGAGAAATTATTATTCATTTAACTCCAAACGTGGTGTAATCAGTTGTGAAACTGGTTTTCATAAAACATCTCACAAAGCTTTTCTGTCAACGCAAAACGTATAATTTTAATATGAAGTTAGCAATTTTGCAGTGCCAGTTTTACGAAAAAGTATTTAACACTTCATTCCACTAAATGCTTTCCAAAATACTCACCATAATAACAGGTATAAAATTCCCGAAGTTATTCTCACTTTGGAAACAGTTCTTGGACATTTATTTTGGAATTCTACAGCAGTTTCTGACTAAAATTGTGCTTCAAATATTAAATGATGTTGAATCGATGCGTTGTACATCACAACTCATACTGCAAGGGGAAATCACTGAAGGTTAAGCCGAGAAATAGCTGAGGGGTGAAAAAATGCGAGACTCGTACACGACTTGACGGAGCATCTACCGCTACTCCATCCAATATTCGAGGTGCTTAATCCTGATTTTCTCACGGAGTCATCTTTTCATTTCGAGAAAGCAATTACGTCGAACAGTTCGTCCGCGTGACAGACACTCCAACGAGAGAAAAGGGGGGGGGGGGGGAAGAGAGGCAAACGGTTATTAGCATTACTTCGACTTTCAAGCGAAATTCGCAGCGAGAAAATGGCGCGGACTCGTTTTGAGAAAAATTGAGGTTGAAGTCCAGATCCGGCCATCCAGATGAATGTTTTTCATGATTTCTCAGAGTAGTTTTAGTTAACTGTTTGAAACGATCATCGAATATGGCGCGGTCTCTTCTTCAGTTATCTCTACCGATCGATAAATAAAAAGCAATGACTGCTCTTCTTCATTAATTTCTAAACATTTCTTCTTTACTTTGTTTTGTGCTTTGTCTCTGGTTGACACGACAGTGCTTCAGTTGCTATGTTTTATCTACAGTTATCTTTAATCAATTAATATTGACATCTCCATTTTCTGTTCAAGCATATTATGACACATCATGACGGCGTTATTCTTGTGCTGATAGAAGACGGGCAACTGTATAAGAACTTCATCATAAAGCGACACATTTCCAACTTTACTACCAGAATATCGTGGTACAGATGATGAAGTAAAACAATTACCATGGTCCGTCAATTTTTGTGCGACAGCCACAGTTAATTGTTTTAATTTATCTTTTATATTGTGAACAATCCAGTTTCCAAATCACATTTCAACGTGGACGACATAAGGTTATAGCATCGTAGTGTGAACTACTGCCAACATTTCACCCCTCTGACAATTTGGAAATAGAGAATTGGCAGACAGTTTGCGAATATGCTTTTGATTGATCATTGGGATCCTCATATGTCGATGTTGACGACATTATATCAAATGAAGTGTCTACTGAAATGTAAAGTGACGTCGGCTTCCACATTTCTCAATATGTTGCCATGCTGGTATCAACATCCCGTACGTTTCTTCTGCTGTGTGACCACAATGCAACTTTTTTCCTCTCGTTGAGAGCTATACCGAAAGAATAAATAAGTTAATGACTTGTTTGCCTCGATACGATATTTGCAAAAGGCTTACTGTCCTGCAGCTTTAACTGGAATCCAAACGCTTAACTTGGCTCCAATATTAAAGTACGGATCAGGGTTCACTTTTACTTCTCTATAGGCGCAAATAGTTCACGTGAGACTTCAGTAAACTGCCTTGTAAAAGAATGTCTTGCTTTGACGTGAGACGCCAGTACATTGACTTGAGAAACAGTGTCATGATTTGACGGGAAGTGCTATATGACTAATTAGACCCACAACTATTGTGTGACAATCGTCACCAAGCTGCAACATACTTTTTTAATTTGCTCTTAGGTCTCTACACATGAAGCCATCTACATACAATTTTCAGTCTTTTGTGCGTAATTCTTACAATTTTCTAATATGTTTTCAGGTGGTTTACGAAGGTCTGATGGATAATATTTGCTGCAGTATGTGAAGTATCTAAGGGTCGATCAAAAGATTTACGTCTGAGAGCGGTACTGCAACGTATAAGCGACACAGCGCGACTCCGATGCGAATACGTAAACACCGCCACGTGTGCATTTCGAACGGAAACTTTTTGATCGCCCCTTAGAGTGAGAACGAAGGATCGAAATTAGACAGAATGTTGTATTGCTCTAGGTCATTTAAAACGAAATAGAGAGTAAAATAGTGAGAAATAAAAGCATAACGGAAAGTAGGCGTTACATAACTAGATAATTAATAGATTTATATTACTGGTAAAAATACTACCAGCTTGTGCATAGGTTCTAGATGAGTCAGTTATATTTAAGTGTAATAACTTATGTAAATAACAGGCAAATTCAAATTTACAAATTTCTTCAATCTCAGTTTAATAGCCACTTATCTGATTCCATATATCTGTATTACAATTTCATTTATCAGCACACCGGAAGAGAAAGAGTTTCTTGTGTACCTTACAATCTCTTGTCACTCGAACTGACAGTAAAGATGTTGGGAAAGAACACTTTATCAACACCAGACGCCGAATCAGTCTTGCGGATTGTCTTCAATGGCCGCATTTAAAGAACAAGTGGTTCTCATCCTCCGTGATACCACATTCACAAAGCGGTGACTCAACAGCATGTATGACTGAAGCTCAGTCGTGCTATAGTCGATACAAACTTCCTGTCAAACAGCTCTTCGTGTACCATGGTCTGCTTGGTATTTCTGGTGATGTATTGGCGTAATGTTTGCCTCTTGATTTCGAGGACTGTGCTCATTCTTTATTCCAGTCGTTTGTTGTTAGCCACCTACAATTTTGTAGAAAGTCATTTGTTGGTACTTGCCTTTTCGGCCAGACAATCTTCAATTTCATTTTCATTTTCTTTTATCCCACAGTAATCTTTGAACCAATACTTTTTTACTTGCCGTTTATTGTTTTGGATTTCTCTCAATATGTCTACTAATTTTTGTGGTAGGAAGTGACTCGTTTTTCCGGCCTCATTGTTCTTTGCTAATTTGGAATCTGATAGAACAATGTTATTTCTTTCGGTAGTATAATGAATAGACAGAAAAAGTTACAGAACTGTGATTAGTTATTTGATAAACAGGGCAAATGTTTGGATCAGTAGTGATACAGTCTTCATCAGAGAAAACAGTGCACTAAAACACTCAATGGTCTCCAGTTACGTTTTGTAAGCCACGATGCTTTAGTCGGCTGTTTACGAAATCAGTCAACATGCACGTCCATGTCAGCCACCTAGCCAACGCACAATCCCCCGCTATGCTCTATAGGGTATTTCCGACGCGAACTGTGTTCTAGCATACGTGAAAGTCGCAAAAGAATACAATATGAAAGGTAAGAACGGAATTTTAGTCAAGCTGGAGACTAGGGAATGAGAGTACAGTAATTTCTGGTTGTCCCTTTAGAGAATTTTGCTTGTCCAAATACCTTGTCTTTCGCTTTTCCCCACTCGCTAAGTGATTTATGACAGCATTTCGCACCCAAATGGTCTATGTTCTGCTTTTAACCAAGGTCGTTAAATAACGGTCTTCTGTAACGCGTTCGATGACTTTCATAATGGCCTGAGCCTCATCAACTTATTTATTCAAAGGCTTTAAAGTCGCGATCCAGATTAAAATGCGCAGTGTTATTGATCAGCGATATTTGATTCTATCCGCGAAGGAAAAGGTTGGCTTCCTACGGAACTGATGTTCTTTTTGGCCACTAGTGTTCATTTTATAAGGTTTTGAAGCCATTTACATGATTTTACATTGGGGCTTGTTTCACTCAGGATGAAGTTTTCAGTCCCGGCATTCTCCTACAATTTACTGTAAATCATTCTTAAGACCTCCGACCGAGTTGGCTATCTTAGAAAGTCTGCGTCTTCTTGGGGTCGTACGAAGTTGGGTTTTCTGGCAAGTATCTCCTCTTTATCGAGATGTTTGGCAAGTAGGAGCACTTGGCTTGTGGTTCATTTGGCAGCGTAGTTGGTTGTTTTTCAAGCTGATAGAATATTTTCTGTGATACCAGTCAGACGTGTTTGTTAGTTGCTGAATGCTTATTTGTTCACATGTGACTCATCTACTGACGCAGTTATCAACACCCTGTTCAGATGCTTTACGAAGAGGGCCAGCACAAACCATTGTCGGTCTTCGTCCTTAAATATAACTGATTTAATTAATAACTATTGAACTGTATGGAATAGAATTTAGGACAGCTGAAATTTCATCCATTAAGAAGCTGGAGCTGTTTGAAACGCGGATGCACCGCCGTATGCTAAGAGGGTCATAGATCTGATTGCCTTGTTCCATGGTTATCAGGATGTCATGTGAGAAAAGAACGAGTTGGTTTTCGCATGACAGGTTGTTTTCAGAATCCGTGCTGCTTGACATGGAGGTTTGCGTTTACCCTTAAAATAAGTTCTAAAATTTAGAACAAGCGGCTGTCAATTTTATTACGCAATAGTTTTGTGGATTACTTACGGTCTGTTATCTTTAAAATGGGAGCTAACTCGGTCACAAATTCTGTATAGAACGTGATAGGAATTAGATCAGTCCATGGAACTTTATTCAATTTAAGCCATTTCAGATGTTCCTCAATGCCACTGACACTAATATTTGTACGAATCATCATGCGATAAAGGGAGAATGAAGCTTGGACAACACTCCTGTTTGATTTTTTATTTGTATGCGAACATCTGAAAATGGACTTCAGTACTCCTGATTTTCTTTGCTACCCTCAATTTCATCTCCTCTGTCATCACTGAGTGTCTGTACACTAACTTCGGTGCCACTGGCATAATTTACTAATGACCTTTAACTTTTGTGAGAGGTGTTTCGATTAAGATTCTGCACTGCCGCACGCTGGGGCTCCCATGGGTTGGTCATGTGACCAATGACGAGGCATTTCTCCATGGTAGGCGTAATCCTGAGGTCATCAACACCATCAAACGCAGGGGATCAGCGTATTTTGGGCACACCTTGCAGGATTGCAGGATGAGAATTATAGATTAACGCAAGTAATCGTTGAAGGAAAGAAAGAAGAAAATGTGACCCAGTAGGAGAGAAGTTTATGTCCGCAGGATCTGCGAGTGTGGCTCAGTGTCCTAGAAATTATACTTAAAATAATTTTGTGATTGACCTTTCACCTATTCGAATGGTGGGGCTGAGCCGTCAGCCAATCGTAGTTTATTTGTCGAGTGCCAGTTAGTTAGTTAGGTAGTTAGTTACATGTCCCATAGATCATTTGCACGATTGTTTTATCGCAGTGATGTGGAACGAGTAAGTTTACAGTATATGTATAGATGATCAGTGTCAATATTAAAGAACACATTATCATTTTTAGTCCTACTTAACTTACTTTTGTTTTTAATTTTTCACTGGCTATCTGTTTTTAAGTAGAATAGAAGGAGTCGTGCAGAAGAAATAATTTCAAATTAGAGTTAAAACCCGCTTCGCTACCTGTCAGACATTTTGTTGCTGCACCTTGAACTCCTCTCTGTGGCTCTGATAGCTTTAACAGTGAGTAATGAAGGACATTTTTCCCTCGAGCGTTGTAGGTTTGCACATCACTGTTCTTCCGTAACTGTGGTGGATTTTTTATGATGAAATTCATTAGCGAATATATGCATTGTGATGGTGCAGTTAAAATGCCCAGTTCCCTGAAGAAGTACCTACATGACGTCCATGGATCAGCACAACATATTATTGTTACTGCTCACTTTTGTGCCATCAATTTCTTTCTAAGCTATGAGTTACCCTAGAAAATTATTCCGTACAACATTAATGAGTGGAAATATAAAAATATATCTGGAAGTTAATACGTTGTTTCCAAGATTAGCAATTACACAAAGGGCAAAAGCAGCAGAACTTAATTGTCTGAGAAGTTCAGCAATATGCTTATTCCATTTTTAGTTCTCAAGTTGACTGGAACGGCTGAGACCATATAAGAATACTCAATGCTGGTCATAGCTCTACCACAAAACTAAAAAATGAATGGAGGAATTTCTGTTCCTTTCCGTAAAAAAGAGCAATACAGCGACAATGAAGATGAGTTAGGAGACCAACACCTTGTAAGATCACACGAGGAAGGAGAGAAGGTTGAATGTGTGAAAAGCTTCAGTTATCTCAGCAATGTCACATCAAGTGACGGAAGTGCCAAACTAGAAATTTTAAACAGAGTAGCAAAAGAAACTTCCTGGCAGATTAAAACTGCGTGCCGGACCGAGACTCGAATTCGGGACCTTTGCCTTTCGCGGGTAAGTGCTCTACCAACTGAGCTACCCAAGCACGACTAACGCCCCGTCCTCACAGCTTCACTTCCGCCAGTACCTCGTCTCCTACCTTGCAAACTTTACAGAAGCTCTTCTGCGAACCTTGCAGAACTAGCACTCCTGGAAGAAAGGATATTGCGGAGACATGGCTTTGCCACAACCTGGGGCAAAAGGACCCAATTTCTTTCCCGAAGTACAAAAGCTCATCTGGGCTAAATAGACGATGTACAAAACGTATCACATACCAATCACGACGTATAATCTGGAGACCTAGAGAGAGAAGAAACTCAGATACAGGCATGTGAAATGAAGTCACTTCTACATAAAAACAGGAGAGACAGAGCCAGGAACGAATATGTAGGGAGAGACCTGCAGGTGTCCTTGACCATGGAGGAAAGAATGAGGGCTGCAAGATTGAACTGGTTGGGTGACATGAAACCAATGCACCCAACTCGAATCCCATGTCAATATTTGGAGATGGAGTTACCAGGAAAAAGATCAGGTGGACGTCCTAGGAAGTGACGGACATACCAGATTAATGAAGATCTCAAGAGGAAAGGAGTAACGTGGGCTGCAGCGGAGAGAAAAACGCTATATCGGGACAGAAATCATTGGAGCATATCGTTCACAATGTTCCTACCCGGCTCGCTGGAAGGAAATCGTGATGATGCGCAAAAAAGGTTACCCGACAAGAGGTGGTCAAGTGAGGTATAAGTTTGGCAGGCGCGTCTGGGAGGGAGCGCAGGCATCTGGCAACCCCGGCAGGCTGCAACCCGAGCCGCGGCGTGGCCGTCGTCGGCTGTCCCCGTCCCTAGCTTCGCCTCGCCTTCGCCTCCCACGGGACGCACGCCATTAGAGCAGACCGCGCCGGGCTGGCGGTGCCGGCGCTACTGATTTTAGCGGCGCGGCCTCAACATGTGGGCCAGGCGCAGGTGGTGGGAGACCGCGCGGTGGGGGGAGGCGAGAAAGAGAGGGACAGCAGAGAGACAGAGAAAGAGAGCGAGACGGAAGGGGAGAATGCGCGCGCTAAGTGAATGAGTAAGCGTCGGCCGGCAGGCCGGCCGGAGTAATTTAGCATCCGTCGCGGGGGCGGGAGGGGGGGGCGGAGGCGGCGAGGCGAGTGTCGGGAGGGGCACTGGGTCATCCGCAGCTGCGGCTGCTGGCCTTGGAAGACGCACACAGCTGTGACGTCAGCCGTCGATTACGCCGCCGGGTGGTCAGTGCCGGCTCTCGTTCCTGCGTTCACGGTGTGAGACCCATTCGAGGCCGTCCGGTATTTGAAGAGTGTAGACGTCGAGTGCCAAATCTCACATTTCTCGGGAGAACAAAAAAAAAACAAAAAGAAACAAGCACTCCTTTTTTTATATAACTTATCATTCTACATCCAGGAAATTGACAAGTTATTATGACACAACAGAATTAAGCTGCTCAGCTCATCGATGCAAAAACTAATGAGACAAATTAGAATATAAATAATTTATTAACAACATTCTTGGTGACGTACCTTGGAACTGAACAGATCTAATCTATATAAATAAAAATGTAAATGCTCGTTTGTTCAAAACCGTTAAGCACCGAAAGTTCTTAACTGATTGCTTACAAATGTAACCTTTTGAGATTTTTTCTATAACTTTTATCTGTTATTGAATTTATAAACAATAATGTATTACGTGTATTGAAAATAGGTAAATAAAAACAGATAACTATTCCAATCCAACATTGTGTCAAAGATTCAAACCATTCGTCAAAAACTTGCGGACATTGGGAATTAAAAACACAGTTTTTGTACAAGAACAAATGTACACTCCTGGAAATGGAAAAAAGAACACAGTGACACCGGTGTGTCAGACCCACCATACTTGCTCCGGACACTGCGAGAGGGCTGTACAAGCAATGATCACACGCACGGCACAGCGGACACACCAGGAACCGCGGTGTTGGCCGTCGAATGGCGCTAGCTGCGCAGCATTTGTGCACCGCCGCCGTCAGTGTCAGCCAGTTTGCCGTGGCATACGGAGCTCCATCGCAGTCTTTAACACTGGTAGCATGCCGCGACAGCGTGGACGTGAACCGTATGTGCAGTTGACGGACTTTGAGCGAGGGCGTATAGTGGGCATGCGGGAGGCCGGGTGGACGTACCGCCGAATTGCTCAACACGTGGGGCGTGAGGTCTCCACAGTACATCGATGTTGCCGCCAGTGGTCGGCGGAAGGTGCACGTGCCCGTCGACCTGAGACCGGACCGCAGCGACGCACGGATGCACGCCAAGACCGTAGGATCCTACGCAGTGCCGTAGGGGACCGCACCGCCACTTCCCAGCAAATTAGGGACACTGTTGCTCCTGGGGTATCGGCGAGGACCATTCGCAACCGTCTCCATGAAGCTGGGGTACGGTCTCACACACTGTTAGGCCGTCTTCCGCTCACGCCCCAACATCGTGCAGCCCGCCTCCAGTGGTGTCGCGACAGGCGTGAATGGAGGGACGAATGGAGACGTGTCGTCTTCAGCGATGAGAGTCGCTTCTGCCTTGGTGCCAATGATGGTCGTATGCGTGTTTGGCGCCGTGCAGGTGAGCGCCACAATCAGGACTGCATACGACCGAGGCACACAGGGCCAACACCCGGCATCATGGTGTGGGGAGCGATCTCCTACACTGGCCGTACACCACTGGTGATCGTCGAGGGGACACTGAATAGTGCACGGTACATCCAAACCGTCATCGAACCCATCGTTCTACCATTCCTAGACCAGCAAGGGAACTTGCTGTTCCAACAGGACAATGCACGTCCGCATGTATCCCGTGCCACCCAACGTGCTCTAGAAGGTGTAAGTCAACTACCCTGGCCAGCAAGATCTCCGGATCTGTCCCCCATTGAGCATGTTTGGGACTGGATGAAGCGTCGTCTCTCGCGGTCTGCACGTCCAGCACGAACGCTGGTCCAACTGAGGCGCCAGGTGGAAATGGCATGGCGAGCCGTTCCACAGGACTACATCCAGCATCTCTACGATCGTCTCCATGGGAGAATAGCAGCCTGCATTGCTGCGAAAGGTGGATATACACTGTACTAGTGCCGACATTGTGCATGCTCTGTTGCATGTGTCTATGTGCCTGTGGTTCTGTCAGTGTGATCATGTGATGTATCTGACCCCAGGAATGTGTCAATAAAGTTTCCCCTTCCTGGGACAATGAATTCACGGTGTTCTTATTTCAATTTCCAGGAGTGTAGTTGTTCGTTTCTTCACAATCTGAAATCTCTAAAAGTTATTCACTGATTGCTTTGAAATTGTGACACAATATAGCATTCGAAAACTCACGTGTTTTTATATACCTAATGGAACGCCATCTAGTATATATGTAATACACATGTAACGAAAGGGGAAACGTTATAAAAATGTAAATGTTGGTTTGTTCATAATCGATAGTCTCCGAAGTTTCTTCACCAATTGTCTTGAAATTGTGACATAACGTTGGATTCTAATACGGGCGTATTTTTAGGTACCTAATTCTTAAATATATGTAGATTTTAATGTACATATAAAGGGTACACACTGTTACCAAAGATCTACAAATTTATCTTTCCCTTTTGCTTCCGATTTTTACACGTTACTGTAATAAACGTTTAGACACATACAGACGATATACTTTTTAACATATAAATATGAATACAAAATATACAATAATGAAACGTTGTTAGCAAGCAAGAAAATTGAATTTATGACGTATTGGTGCATGATTAGAGCACTACTACAGAATCTTAATTGCAAGAACAATAAACAACCCTTAGGTGAGAGAGAGGGGGAAGAGGAGATAGATAGAAGGGTGAGAGAAAATGAATGTAGAAAACGGGAAGGAGGAGATGCACAGAGAGAGGGTGTAGGAGGAGATGGACAAAGAGGGGAAGGAGAAGATCGACAGAGAATTGGGGAAGGAGGTGATGGACTGAAAGAGGGGGACAGAGAGGGGGTGGGAGAAGATGGGCAGATAGGGGAAGGGGCAGAAGAAGAAGGTGTGCTTTCTCCTTCCTTTTTTTTTCGTTTAAACAGACTGAGCCATAGCAAGGCGTGACCGAGTACAGCTAGTTATCAATAAAACAGTGTTTGTTTCAAGTGATGCTAATACCGAGGCACTAGAATTTATACGTAATAGTGTAAACGTAAACTCCGACCATAGGCCCTGGCGGGACCGTCCGACCGCCATGTCACTCTTTACCAATGGCGTCATTGGCTTTGGTATGGAGGGGCGTGTGGTCAACACGCGGCTCTCCCAGTCATTGTCAGTTTTTGTGACCTGGAGTCACCAATGCTGTCACGTAGCTCCTCATCTGGCATACGAGACTGAGTGCACCCCGTCCCAGTCACCAAGGGAAACCCTCTGGCAGTACCGGGAATCGAACCCGAGTCCTCCACACGGCACTCAGCCGCGCTGACCACTCACCTATTGAAACGGACGACTTGTCATAATACGCACAGCAGTATTATCTTAACCAATAGAACTGTATTCGAGAAAAACCACTTCTCACATCTTTTAATTTTTTAACGAGAAAATAACAAAAATACTTCAAGGAAAAAAGTCTTTCAGTGCTGATTTCACTTCCTGAAGCAACTCCATTCTTGTGATCAGATGCTGCAGTTTTTATTGTAGAACTCCCTGCGCTGTTGAGAAAGAAATGGCTTTTAATAACATTTTCCAGTCACTCGATGTTTTCTCTGTTCACTTCTCCAACGTTTGTAACTATTTTTTAAACCCACAGTACCTCATTCCTTTACAAAGATGTGTTATTGATACAAACAGAAGCTTACATGCACTCTGCTTACCACACAAACTGTGGATCAATTAAATGAAGGAGACTTTGACGTGTAGCACTTGCAGCTCAGAGGGAAGCACTACTTGACACAAAGACCATACACCATTTACTGACGAATGTTTGACACATTTTCTCCGTGATTTACCACTTGAGTCGGCCGGAATGGCCGAGCGGTTCTAGGCGCTACAGTCTGGAACCGCGCGACCGCTACGGTCGCAGGTTCGAATCCTACCTCGGGCATGGATGTGTGTGATGTCCTTAGTTAGGTTTAAGTAGTTCTAAGTTCTAGGGGTCTGATGACCTCAGAAGTTAAGTCCCTTAGTGCTCAGAGTCATTTGAACCATTTTACCACTTGGAACAAATGTAGGGGCATGCAACAAAGCACCGAATAGAGAATAGCATTTAAAACACGTTTTGTGAAAAAGTGGGACTCAAAACGTTTCACATTTCCATTCTTCATTTCAACACGTAAAACGCCGAGCCGTATAAACGAGTAAGAGATGTGGCAACTACTAGCGCAGGCATCGTAGATAACGGATTACGGCAACTACTCTTTATGTCACTGAAATGTGCAAATTTCGAACCAGGAACTCTTACTCAACATTTCCAAAACGAGTATTCAGAGTATTATACCGTTATCCTCACGACAATCCGAAACGCTACTTGAAATTGCGAAATGTGTTATAAGTTGAAGATATTTCCAAATTTCGTTTAAGAAATGTTAAATTCATCGTGCTGGAGTGCTCCCAGTGAAGTAATTATTATTCCTTGAAGAAACACAGCAAACAGACGTTGTTATACGGTTCATTTATCCAAGACGCATTTTAGGTTTTCACCCCACTTCAGATGGCATAATCCATTTATTTTTTCATCAGTACTATACTTTTGATGGCTGCAAATTGTACGATGCAACTACCGTACGCCACAAAACAATTTACTTCAGCTGCAACGTTTCCCGACTGGTTTATTTACGTTTAATAAAATAAACGTGTACGAGTCATTGCGGTACATCAATGTAGTTAAGCAAGAAATGTGACACCATTGATTTTTTTCGTCAGACAGAGGCATGTGTTACGTTTTGAGGTCGGAAACATTAAGTCTATAAACCCAAGCGACTTCAGAAATAGTGCCTGAATGTACAAGAAGATTGTAACATCACTTTAGGTGTATTTTCCGATACAACCAAACACATGAGAAGGTTACATGCCTATTACTCCGGCGTATCAGTGCATCATTGAAGCTAAATGTATGTGTTAATGCTTATAAACGGAAAAAAGATGATACGAGTTGCAGGGAAAAAGTAAGAGCTTCCAACTGTTAATTAAACAAAAATAAGCAGCTAGGGAGGTACAATATGTAAACACATTACTGTTTTATACAGATTAGTTACAGCTTTCAAAATGTAGTCGACAAACATCTAGTGCTGATGAAGACGTAAATGCATTATACCAATTAAAGATGGATGAAAATCTGAAATGCTCCTTCGCGTAAATAAAGCTATATGAAAAGTGGTTGGTTGCTGGATTTCTTCAAGTAATTTAATCTACAGTCATAGAGCTCAACCATAATTCTCATGGATAAATTAACATTATTACTATTGTTTAAGACACACGTATACCATAACCAGTCAAAATGCTATGAAAGTTATTCAAAAGTATTAAAAAGGACAGTGATTATATGTACGAGTTTCATTGTCTTAATCCTCATCTTGAGGTGAAATAAATCCGGATTTGATCTGCAGCTTGGCTCACGTCATTAGGATGTTACGGCAGTACCAATTGCAGAAGTGAAACTCTCACAGTGTGAACGTCGGAATTCAGAAACTTGTACCCCATTTGCTGCATGAACTTAGACAGCCACAATTTCACTCTCGCAATACTTCTGAGATAACAGTAACCGATATCATTGTTAGGACAAAGTGTTTGAGCAAATGCAAGTGCCACCAGTAACATTTACATTTTAACATATTAATCAGAATATTAAATTTAAATTTAACTATTTGAAAAAAGTTTCAACAATTGACAAGTCACAGCGATACGCACGGGGGCGCCTACACACACACACACAAAGGAACACACACACACAAAGGAACACACACACACAGTTCGTGTGTGTGTGTGTGTGTGTGTGTGTGTGTGTGTGTGTGTGTGTGTGTATGTTCCTTTATGATCTTACAACTGTATCTAACAGTACGAGTTAAGTTATAGGCCAAGATAAAATTATCTGTTCGAAGCTCCTATGTGAAAATATTTATAGTAATTTATATAAGTGTGCACGAACGAGTCAGAACAAACAAGAAGAATTACTGATTGCTAAAGTTCTTTGTCATTAAAACTGCATGTGAATCTGCAAGATTTATTGCTTCAGTACCTTCGTTTTACGTAGGCACGTTACCCCTAATCTTTATCCAACATAAAGGTTGTTTTTCGAAAGCCTGTATCTCTGTCAATAATGATTTAAGTAATAAAGTACTGCACCACTTCAGTTTGTTTCACAGTTTTGTGTTGACACTTAAAAAGGATACAAATCTCTCATGATCTAAAGGTGTTGTGATTTAACTTAGGGTACCCAGTGTGAATGATGGTTTTTGTGTGTGTGTGTGTGTGTGTGTGTGTGTGTGGTACTTTCACATGAGTAACACTACATGCGAACAATTTGGGTATACATATTTTCTCCTGGGGGTAACGGAGTGGTGGCAGGAAGGACATCCGGCCATCCCTTAAATCCTTAATAACCTTGCCGACCCTGCACCGATGCGGTACAAAGGAACAAGAGAAAAAGAAGAAAATGGTATGTTCAGCTTCTTCTGTTTGGTTTTTGTCTGAATGACTTGAGCTTTTATTAGAAGCTCTAGCATTACGGGAGGTGACTGCAGTCCCTGTGGACCTGTTGACACATCGATTACGAGACACCTGTCACGCATATCTACCAAGTGTCGTCAACTAGAAAGGCAGTCTGTGAGCTAAGCGAGGAAAATATTCGAAATACTTCCTTTTTTTTACTGGTACACTAGCATTCATGTACGGATGTACGGAATATTAAAAACTCTCATAGAATATTTTTCGGCAAAGACCATTTCTTTCGTTATTTTAGAATTTCTTATCCAGATTACTTCGCCAAATACTGTATTAGACGAACTAGAAGATATCTACACACTGCGAGCCACTTCGCCTGAAGGATATAGTGTGAAGACAGTTTTTTTTTTAATTATAACGGGAAAGTTATACTAAATGCGGTCTTTATACCACTTCCTTAAGCAGTTGCGATCAACCTAAATACAAAATATCCGCTTTCGAAGTACCTGATACATGGGGCTACTGTCGATAAATTTTGTTTGCACTCAGGCAAGGCTCCGAAGTTAATCAATATATCATCAGTATTCTGCCCAGGACAGGCCTTCACATGTCACTCTCCATGCAGTCCTGTCCTTTGCTACTCTCTTCGTTTTCTCGTCATTGTTTCCTATCCTCGTACTATTCATCATCTGGTTTCTTCTTCTTCTTCTTCTTCTCTTCAGCGTTCCTTTCATAACATCCATCAGTAAACAATCCCTTCTCATCTAGTGTCCAAGCCAGTTGTGTTTGTTCTTTCTCTCTCTTCCCCACTCTTCTCAACACCTCCTCATTTCCCACTTTGTATACCTATTTTATCTTCCCTATCCTCATCCTAATCCACATCTCAAAAGACCGCTCAAAAAGGAAAAGCACTATATTAACCAGTGAAGTAAACAAAATATTATGAGTATACTAAAACCTTCTATATAACTTACTTTTATTAATACTAAAATCATAGGCATCCGTTGCGCGTTAAATGGGGGCTTGCTGTTAAGTTGTATATTGGGGGAGGGGGGAGGGGAGGAGGTAGAGATAGCGAAAGACTTTAAATCCTAGACCCACTCGTGCAAGCGTTTGTGTGATCAAGTACTGAGTTGTGTAAGTGTGGTGGTGCATACTGAGTGCATCTCCAAAATCGGGAAAGTATTTGTTCTAACTCACTGATTAGAGCCATATGAATGCTTCCAATACAGGGGACATCAATCCCACAAAAACAAGATTTTCGAATGCTCCTCTGCCCCAATAAATTTTCGCCACAGGTAGAAAAAAAAACAGACATAAATAGTCTGCGGATAAGCCCGCCAGTTAAAACAAACAGTAATCCTACTAATTTTTAAGCAAAGACTTTTCAACAGTAGTTTATCGCTGTATCTACTTTCAGTCTGAATTCACTTGTGTTAAAATCATATGCTGCTGTGGGATCATTATTATTTACAAAATATTGCACTAAATAACATTAATTTCGCAGCAAGTATTCAACAGCTTTTTATGCGCAACCGCTAATGCTTTTAGAGTTACAGACATTTTATAAGAATTTTTAGGAGTCTAAGGACATACTTCAAGTTATACAAACAAACGTTTTATAATGTTGTGGATTTCCCACTGGCGTTATGTAAGTATACATTCACAAACCATGTAATTCAGCGTCATAGCGTTTTTCTAAACAAACTCTCATGAGATGGACTAAATTGTAGGGATGCCCTTTTCACATTAATACCCATGATGACAACACTTAAATATTCGTTTAGGGCAAAGCAAACGCGTAGTTTGAGGCACAGATAGATGGGACAAAGCAGGATCGAAACTGAGGGTCGGATAAACCGATACAGCGCCGAGCCTACGTGTCGTTTTTAGTGAGTTTTCCATACGCGTTTACGAAAATGCTGGGTTGGTTTGCTGTTTCTGCTTCCTTAAAAGTTCTACCATGAAAAAAATTACGTAATAAAACATTTACGATTCGCTGATAAATGTGAACACGACTTTCTCTCCTATCTTAGATAATCCTCTTTTCACCGAGCCACAGAATAAGACAGTCGAAAACTAGACTGACAAACAGACCCTGTGCAATTGTGGGACTAGCGCTATGAGATAATAATTATCTATCAGACCTCTCGATTCCTGACTCATGATGTCGAACAGTTTTGCAATCTTCTGTTATGTAATAGTTCACGCACTAATGTGCTTTGCCCTAGCTTTGAACTGACACACAGCCAGTGAGAGAGGACATAATGTTTAATGTGAGTAGAACTTCGAATTATTCAATATTTAAGTCTGTGCCAGATAAGAAAGAACCGGTAGGTTACAGAAAAAGTTGTAAAGCACGTCCAGCTTTTAAAAATTAGCTAACCTTAACTTTTCACCTTCTTGAGCAGCAAGCTTAAACTGTACAGTCTCTTAAATTGGTGTTCCACGTGGTAGTTATGAACGGGAAGGGCATAACAACGCTGTAATGTTCTTCTTTGACATGCTTCTAGCACAATTCATAAAATAGGTTCATAAATCAAATTGTGGCAGGTTAACGTGTTAGCCTTTTTAAGAGCTATAGCTGCTTGTTTTAACTGGTATCGGTCTGCTAACTACTCTAGTTTGCTACACCATGTTTCTGAGCAAAACGCAATGGTCCCCACTGCTAACTCTTAACAGACTGGAACACGCTCCGATGATCTTTCGCATCGAGTCTTCACACATGCACATGCCTTGTACCTTACACCCAAACCTCCAGACGTCAGACACTCAGATCGGTACCAAATGTTGTGAGTCGATAGAGTATAAACCAAAACACCGATTTAGTTCGTACTGTGTGCTGTCGTCAGATAAAACATGCGTAAACGGTAATTAAAAGCATCACCAGACCCACGGAGCACAGGCAAAGCGTATCTCTGAGTGACTGTATTGAAGATATCGCTTGGGTGAGAAGGCAGAGAGTTCAAACCCCAATAATGACAATTTTTTAACTGTTTACATGTGGCAATGTTATGTGGCAGAAGATTTTACTGACATATGAAAGGATTTTCGGAGTTTGTAGCAATGTTCTTTTGGCAGTCTGCTTTTGCTTCGTTAGCTGAGCGTTATGTACTCGTTATTAATCTCATTACTTTGTTTACTATTAATTTTCCGCACGTGCGATGCTTCATTTTTCTGCCCTGATTATGTATTCTATGAAACTACAAAGGAACTCTACAGGTTTACTACATTCAAAGAAACGAAGTGAAAGCAAACTGCCAAGAGAACATTGCTGTAAACTCCAAACAGCCGTTTTGCGTGTCATAAACACGTTGTCCAATATAATACCTTCATGCATAATTCAGTAAAAAAAAAAATTGTCGTCGTTGTTGTTGTTGTTTGAACCCGTGACGCTTGGTACGAGGAACTAACGCTCTACAAGGAAGCAACATGGGTTACCTATTCAGTTACGCTTTTGATGTGCTACGTAGTACTGTTTTTTTTTTGTTTTTTTAAAGTAACGTTTACATCCTTTCCGCTGGACGACAGCACACGCAGTACGAACTAAATCAGAATTTTCGTTAATACTCAATCGACATACACCGTTTGGTATCGATATGAGTGTCTGACATCTGGAGGTTTGGGTGTTAGCGATCCAGACACATGTGTCACCTTCGATACAGCTTGAATCTTAAGCTCCGCCATACACAAAGACGAGCATCTCCACACTAATTGCCACTCTTATGAAAATTTAGGTTACATTTAACTTACATGGTTTCCAAAATACGACTGCCTCACACAATTTTTACGAGTTGACAGGATGCAACGCCTATATAACCCAGTTAGTAACAGGACTGATTCCTTGCCGAATACTTTCAATTCGGCGCTTATCTTCATTTGCTAGTGATATCGTTGTATAGTTTAATGTATCTGCTCCTAATGTCAAAAATATGTTGAGTTTCAGTTACTTTGTACGTTATGGTGTAATTCTGCGCAACAAATGGAAAGGAATAAGCAAAACGAAGGCCGTGAACTTCAGTATGAGCAACGGAACGCTTGAAATGGAAGAAATGTATTGTTACGATACTCAAACAACAAAGTTCATAAACTTTTGCACTTATTGCCAACGTTGGAAACTAATCTAGTGCTTGTAGTTCATCAGCTAAAATTCATTGCTCATAATCTAACCGATGGAATTACAGCCACTAATACTATAGACACCTCTTCAAGGAGACCAAATTTTAGCTAAAAATTTACAGTAAGTTTCTTTCGTCAATTAAATGTTTCACCACTTTTTTGAGAGGAAAAGTAAAATCTCCAAACAGGAATAGCAGGACAGACTGTGAGCTTCCACAGTCGTCACTAAAGTAGTCTGTTGCTCCGAAAAGGCATAACTCACTTCTATTTTTACTATCCTGTAAGTGACCAGCGTGTAGTGATATGCGTAGAATATACAAAACAGGTACGCATCTATGGAAGATACAAAATTTATCTCGTGGTCTATACTGCATCAGCGTGCGGGTCCGAAACGAAAGAAACTAATTGCTTAATTTACAGTTTCCTTTAGTAATAAAAGTGTACAGTTGTTACTTTTAATGGAAACTAATGGCAGAAACATTTTTCAGCAAATAATAATGCTTTAAAATTTCAATGCTGTATCTTTGTGATTTACTAAAAGTAATGCTAGGAAAAGCTATTGCACTCACAAACTGCTTTTTATATCATCTTCGTTCTATAGTCGATTCTATAAGCAAGAGATAATTCTGAATTTAAAAAACAATAAAGGTCTAAGTAATTACAACGCGTTTAATAACCACATAAATAAAAGTTTAGTGTTTGGTCACAAGTGAGTTTGTTAAGAGAATTATAATCTTCACTTCTTTAAATAATTATACAGGCAAAAAGTTGTCAAAATATTGGTTAACTTTTCTATATTTAAATACCTTTGTAGTTCATCAACGCTATTTCTGCTATATAGTAACGGCACTGTAGTGTCCAAGTTTACAAAACGTGGAATGAAAATATGATAGGTAAAAATAATTAGGACTGGACACCAAGGAATAAATTTTACATACGGTAAGGCCTGTCATTTTGCAGCACTATTGCGCTGCTTTAATATTTATGCAAGCAGCTTGATAAAAGAATAAATCTAAAGGAATGCGTTGGAAATTTTAAAGCAAAGTTCACAGTAATTGTCATATGTATTGCCAATATTTCCAAACATCGGAAACTTTGTCACTTACTTACATAAGTCTGACGACGGAAGCCCACCAGGTACCATAAATACACGCTTCAAGTGGAAAGATATATTAGAATCTGTCATATATCTAGAGAAGCTAACAAGAACGCACAATTCTTCAAATAATAGGGCCAGTAGACGGCGCTTTAGTTTTTTTACGTAACATGTGAATATTCATAAGAGGTATTATCTGAGAAGTCGACAAGAGACGGTCGGTAGTGAAGAATATCTCTGATTGTAAATGTACATGCTGCAAAATATTAATTAACGCGGGAAAATGATTTGTTCGCTGTGCGGAGAATAGTCTACATTGCCGATAAATACGTAGACAATATCAGAAGTTTGGGCAATGTTAAGTATCTGCGACAAGATCAAATTCCCGACATACTGTCTTCACACTCCGTAAATTCTAAGTGTGAAGGTACGTAATTCATAATCTTTGTGATGAACTCTCTTACGCCTGTGGAGCAGTACAGTTCTTAATGTGAACTGTTAATTAATTCTAATTAGTTAGATGGAAGGAATATCAGATCTTCACTATAGGGTGACAGGAAGTGAAAACAGCCTCATTCGTTTCCATATCATTTGCGTAATTAACTGTTTCTGTGAATAATATTAAACATCTCGCGAACATATGTATGATGTGAAAAAAAAAGCAGAGGACGACGTATAGCCGCTCGTTCGGAAAGAAATGTATTTTCTTTCAGCATCACCGCTTCACAGTGGAAACACGATTACAGGAAACTTTTAGTAAATCATCCTGTACATATATAAGTGGCGACAGTTAACTCGTCAACTATGTTTATTCACGCTTAGAATGGCCATACAAATATTTCGGTACGTTTGAAATAACTATTTATCATATTCCATCTTGTCCGTGTAAAACATAATGAGTTATTCTGTTGCATTACAAATGAAACAAAATCAATATTCAATACTGATGTAGAGAAAATACTTAGTATCGAAGATGCAAGTTGACGAATAGGATTATACTGACAGTATATATCAGTTATATATCTGTTATTGTTGTTTCTATTTCTGCCTTTGTAGGTTCTCTGGATCTCAGAAACTAAAGTGGCTGTAGTTTAGAGCTTAACGTCTCCTCGACAGCGAGATCGTTGTCGACTAAACATTAGCCAAGTAGGACGAGCGAAGAGAGGAGAACATTGTCCTTGTAGGCAACAGTGTATTGGTATTCGCACTGAAAACCTGAATCAGAATGGTAGGAGATGGCGGAATTTGAATGTTCTAGCCCTTGTATTAGAACATCAGAGCTTCATTAAACATTTATAGCGCTTGGAATAATAGTAATAATAATAAAGATTTTAAAATGCATTAAAAACAGTCTTGGCCACAATAAAATATTTATTTGTAACCGGTTTCGGTCAGAATGTGATCGTCTTCACACCATTTATCTCAAGATTTCACATCATTTATCTGAAGACGGTCACACTCTGACCGAAACTGGTTACTATTAGAAAGAAATATTTTATTACGGTCAAGACTGTTTTAATCGATTTTAAAACATTTTAGCTAGACCACTGATCGTCTGCAAGAGAAGTGTTCTCGGCAATTAAAAACAAAGAGATCAGATTTTAATAAACGTCAATCAAAAATTAATGAAATAAAATTCGGCTTTTAAGAAGAGGGAAACTGGCCTGGAAACTTGTAACAGAACGATAGTAACTGAAAACAAAATCGTTGCTAGTTTATATTGAAAAGTATAAGGTGTGATTAGAGGCAAGTATAAATTGTGATTAACTCTGTTTCGTTACCTTACCCAGGTGGATCTCATCCGTGTGTTCTGCTTATAAGAATTACTGGAGGTATCTTTTGAATATCTCTGTCAAGTTTATTTCCATTTCAACAAAATTTCTCTCCCCTATAAAACATATTTCTGTCTGTGTCGTAAAAATTCAGGCATGGCAGTTTTAACCGCGTAGTGATGTGAGCTATTTGTTCTTAACATTTAAGAAAGAATTCTGTAATGCATATTCTCACTTGGCAAGTAACATCCTGCTTCCAGACTTGTTGAAGGGTCATGCTATAATCCTCTACAAAAAAGATCACAGTTCAGTCCATAACTGATGAGATGGAGAGATTAGGAATCACCACGTAGTGTTCAAATATCTCCGATTAGTCGAGTGTCAGGCCAACAATTTCTTAAACTGACGACGACGACGACAGGAATATAGTGAGGTACCATCCGAGTTATTTATCGCGCCACAATACGCCAGAAATTAATCTCTATTTAGTCATTCCAAAATGAACACCGAAACGACCATACCTTTTTTCCTCAATGAAGTTTTCTGCATTTGTATTAATGGTTTCTTTAAATTGTTGAAAGTGCTTTTGTTTGATTGCAACGAGACGCTGATAAAGAAGTACTGGAAGAGGATGCACACGATCAGGAGATAGAAGCTCGCTTGGGAAGTTTCGTGGCAGCATCGCATCGTATCACATCGCATTGCATCGTATCTTTTCGCTGCGGCGCAACTTTCCCATAGAAAGCGCAGCAGTGAAATCACACAGTACAGACAGTAGCGAGAACTGCACGCTCTGTACCCCTGCTTTCTCTGGTGTGATGGGAGCAGTTTATGTCCACCGCGAACGCCAAGGTAACAAGTATCATCCAAGCGTAATGACAACTTTATATCCAAAGTAGGTCATTCCATACTGCGAAACACCGCAGCGAAGCACCCCGGTGGCGACGGCTACCCCATCCAACCATTTTTGTTTAATTTTTCCGTAGCTTTATCAGATATCGTAAGGGGAATAGCAGGATTATTATCTTTGATAAGAGCATATAGTCAGTTTATTTAATCAGCTTGAATCACCTGAGGTGAAGAACCGTCTCTAATGATCAAGACACCGACGAGATGTTAAACGGTAATTTTCCTTTTACTGTTTTTCACCTCAGGAATTTGAACGGTCAGACATTTTTTTTTTCTCTTCACCGTGCAAGTGGCCCTTGAAATCTAAGACCGCAGACTGGTTTGACGCCGCTCCCCATGCTAGCTTAGCCTGTGTTAGCCTCTTCTTCTTAGCATGACTCCTGCAACTTACATCCACTTGTACCTGCTTACTGTATTCGAGTATTGGTCTCGTTCTACACTTCTTTTTTCTCCCACGCTTTCCTGCACAATCAAGATGATTCAAAATGGTTCAAATGGCTCTGAGCACTATGGGACTTAACATCTATGGTCATCAGTTCCCTAGAACTTAGAACTACTTAAATCTAACTAACCTAAGGACAATCAAGGTGAATTCCTAGATGCTTCAAAATGTTCCTTATCAACAGATCCCTTATTATTGCCAAGATGTGTTATAACGCTCTTTCCTTTCCTATAAGACTCAGTGCCTTTTCATTAATTATTTGATCTGTCATCAAAAACTCCTGTTCTCTTCCTCTCTCTTCTACTCATCATCCACGTTTCATTTCCATATATGGCTGCACTCCAAACAGATACCTTCAGAAAATACTCCCAAACGCTTCATTTTGCGTAAGACCAATTTCTCTTTTTCAGAAACGCTTTTCTCGCTGTTGCCAGTTCGCACTCAGTATCCTCTTTACTTCGATCACCGTCATTCATGTTGTTTCACAAGTAACAAAATTCATACAGAACATTTAGCGTCTCATTTAATAACATAATTCCCTCACTCTTGACTTGCTAAATTTTACTATATAATATCCCACCCCACCTGTTTTCCTACTCTTAAAGTTCATCCATTAATCTCTTCTGAACACGCTATCCCTTCTCTTCAGCTGATCTTCCAGGTTCTTTGCCGTCTCTGACAGAATCGTAATGCCAACGGCAAACCTTCTTTTTTTTCTTTTTTTCTCTAAAGACTTAACTCTCTTTCCAACCTTCTCTTTGCTTTTCTAAAATGCTCGCTCAATGTAGAGGCTGAAGAAGACTGGGTATAGGCTACAACTCTGAATCACTTTCTCAACTACAGTTTACTTTTCACGCTGGTTAAATCTTATAGCAGCAGTCTGGCTTCTATATAAGGCGTGAATAACGTTTCGGATACAGCCACATCTACACCGCCACCGTACGGTGCGTGGCGGATGGTACCCTCTAGTACTACAAGTCATTTCCCGTCCTATTCCAATCGCAAATAGGACGATGAAAAAACGACTATCTATATGCCTCCGTATGAGCCCCAATTTTTCGAATATTTATGGTTCTTCGCGCAATGTATGTCGGCGGCAGTAGAATCGTTCGGCAGTCAACTTCAAATGCCGGTTTTCTGAACAGTGTTTCTCGAAAAGAACGTCACTTCCCCTCTAGGATTCCCATTTGAGTTCCTGAAGCATCTTACTGTACTTTAGGCCAGATATATTCAGAAGTTTTCTCTAAATTTAAAAATGCTATACACGTAGGATTTCCTTTCTTTAACCTGTCATTTGCGATATGTCGTAGAGTTAGTGTGCCTCGTGTTCCTACATTTCTCCGGAACCAATACGAACTTTCCAACATCGGTTTCTATCAGCTTTTCCATGACAAGTATATATATTCTTTCTATCACAAGATATAAAAGGCATCAATCCGCTAGCCTGTTTGTGACTACATACGGTGTCCACGTATCCTGAGTCACGTATACAGGATATTTTTGTTGTTGTTTTGAACGACAGTAGTTAAACGTTACGCGAAAGACAGAAGATATATGATCTGCCCGGATAGCAGCGCGTGTTGGCACGCCGGTTCCGCAATTCGGGAGACGCGATGGCCCCGAATCGAACCCGTCCGGCGGTTTAATGACGAGTGCCAGTTAGCTGGCTAGCCTGGGATGTGGTTGTGAGGCGTTTTCCCACATCTAAGTAGGTGAACACTGGGGCGGTATCCGTGTCACGCCTCAGTTACGCGATACACAAATATTTAGATAATGTTTCGCGCTCTTTCACAACATTAGACGCAGATAGATAGGGTACACAGATTCAGTCCCGGGAGGAGGGGAGGGGTAGGGACACAGGAAGGGCTTCTGGCCACCTTCTGCCACTAGCACTGGAAAATGCACTAATTTGGCGATACGGAATAACGGTCAGGAAAAAAAAAAGAAAATATAAGGCCATTAAAACTGTAACGCCATGAACGTGGCATGCAACGAAAATTAAACTGGCATGCTAAGATATGCAAATGATTAGCATCTAACAAGGGAACCTCCCAATCGCATCCCCTTCAGATTTAGTTATAAGTTGGCACAGTGGATAGGCCTTCAAAAACTGAACACAGATAAATCGGGAAAACAGGAAGAAGTTGTGTGGATCTATGAAAAAAATAAGCAAAATATACAAACTGAGTAGTCCATGCGCAAGATAGGCAACATCAAGGATAATGTGGGCTCAGTAGCGCTGTGGTCCCGTGGTTAGCGTGAGCAGCTGCGGAACGAAAGGTCCTTGGTTCAAATCTTCCCTCGATTGAAAAGCTTAATTTTTTATTTTCAGACAATTATCAAAGTACAGGTACTCACACGTAATCAACTTCGCTCTCCAAAATTCCAGGACATGTTCAGATATGCTTGGACATATGCAGGATTTGACAGTCTACTCACGGAAAAATTTAAAAACGTTAAAAACATATGTTTTGACAGAGCACAGGGAAAACTGTGCGACTGTGAAGCTGTTGCATTCATTTGTTGCAGTTTATGTGACAAACTCTTATGTTTTCATCACTTTTTTGGGAGTTATTATCACATCCACAAGAAAACCTAAATCGGGCAAGGTAGAAGAATCTTTTCACCCATTCGCCAAGTGTACAAGTTAGGTGGGTCGACAACATATTCCTGTCATGTGACGCACATGCCGTCACCAGTGTCGTATAGAATATATCAGACGTGTTTTCCTGTGGAGGAATCGGTTGACCTATGACCTTGCGATCAAATGTTTTCGGTTCCCATTGGAGAGGCACGTCCTTTCGTCTACTAATCGCACGGTTTTCCGGTGCGGTCGCAAAACACGGACACTAAACTTATTACAGTGAACAGAGACGTCTGTGAACGGACAGATCATAACTTTGCGAAAATGAAGAAAGTAAAAATTTTCACTCGAGGGAAGACTTGAACCAAAGACCTTTCACTCCGCAGTTACTCACGCTAACCACGGGACCACGGCGCTCCTGAGCCCAGACTCTCCATGATGTTGCCTATCTTGCACGTGGACTACTCAGTTTGTATATTTTGCTTATTTTTTTCATAGTTCCGCACAACTTCTTCCTTTTTTTCTCGATTGATCTGTGTTCAGTTTCTCAAGGCCTATCCACTGTGCCAACTTATAACTAAATCTGAGGGGGGTGCGATGGGGAGGTTCCCTTGCAAGCACAGCCAGACGAAGTAGGTAAGAGTACACTAGAGTGCGGCATACAGGAATAGCATCTTCTGGTGTCACCGCCAGACACGACACTTGCTAGGTGGTAGTTTTAAATCGGCCGCGGTCCATTAGTACATGTCGGACCCGCGTGTCGCCACTGTGTGATCGCAGACCGAGCGCCACCACAAGGCAGGTCTCGAGAGACTGACTAGCACTCGCCCCAGTTGTACGGACGACGTAGCTAGCGACTATACTGACGAAGCCTCGCTCCTTTGCCGAGCAGATAGTTAGAATAGCCTTCAGCTAAGTCAATGGCTACGACCTAGCAAGGCGCCATTAGTTCAAAATGGTTCAAATGGCTCTGAGCACTGTGGGACTTAACTGCTACGGTCATCAGTCCCCTAGAACTTAGAACTACTTAAACCTAACTAACCTAAGGATAGCACACAACACCCAGCCATCACGAGGCAGAGAAAATCCCTGACCCCGCCGGGAATCGAACCCGGGAACCCGGGCGTGGGAAGCGAGAACGCTACCGCACGACCACTAGATGCGGGCGGCGCCATTAGTAACATTGCATGTATGTAAAGAGTCTCACTTGTATCGCCGCAATCTCCAGATGTACCAAAAGGATGGATTAAAGTTAAGTATTCCAGAAGCTACGTACTTTTCTTTATAGCATTCATTACGTATCCTGTTTCAGACCTCACGCCCATCTGCGTGAGCGTAGCGCGTGCCTTTCGGCTTCCTCTCATTGTGTCTAGGCTGTCTTGTCTAGACACAACACATCTGAATGTTGGTTTTTGTGAGAAGGTGGTAAAGTGTCTCGAGTAAGAAGGACAAAAGCACCTATCGGAATTCGACAGCGGTAGAATCGTAGTTTGTCGCGCCGCGATGTTGTCGCTAGCACGGATCGGGAACCTGCGACTGCCTTGCTAATTCGGAATACGTGTGTTCAAAAGGTTCACACTCAAGGAATCGCAGAATCTCAATGAGACGACACGGCCAGCGCCCGAGAGGTCAGACATATTGCCTACTCGGCCGTCACGGTCAGTGTGATGACGTCTAGAGCAGCGTGTCGCACTGTCAGCAAGGCGACCACATTGCTGCTTCCGTTGACGAGGCAGCAGGGAGGCGCGGCGACAGCGGCGCTCTCAGGGACGACACCGGTCGCAGTTGGGCGCCACGTCATCTCTTAAGACGCGCCCCGTTTCCGCCTACAGTGTCACGAAGGACATTTCCGGGTGTGAAAGCTCCGAGGAGGACGAAACCTGATAGATTGCATTTGTCGTCGTATGGGCACAGCACCTGGTTTGACGATACGCTGTCTGTGACATTAAGTACAAATCGCGATCACTTCTGGTTCACATAGCCGATACTTGGATAGCAGACTTTATATTTCTGATGTGTTAAAGACGGTGATTGAGCCTTGCTTCGACATCTCCGTGACTGTGTCTTTCGATAAGATAATGCAAGACCGAACAAGTAATTTACTCAAAAGTAGTCGCACACTCAGGTGGAGACAATTTACTTAGCATATCAGAGTCTGGATTCCATAAAGGTTGCTCTACTGAGAATGCTGTTTACATGTTCACTGATCAAATAGTACAAGCCTTAAATAATAATATACTGGCACCTGGTATTTTTTGTTATCTCTGCCAGGCCTCAGATTGTGTAGAATGTGATACTCTCTTAGAAAACTCAAGTTTTAAGGAACTGATGCTTTACACCCAGCTGGTTTGGATCACACTCGAATACACACTGTAAAATTTTATACTATATAATTCAGATAATGCCGGAATGGTAGAAAATTTTTGCAACTGGACTAAAAAAAAAAAAAAAAAAAAAATCGCACACGGAGCCCCACAGGGTTCAATTTTGGGTCCACTCCTATTCCTTAGATATGTGATTCACCTTTCACTTAACATTCAGCAAGCAGAATTGGTACTTTTTGTAGATTATTCTAGTGTTATTATAGAGAGAAAGCAACGGAAGAGTTGGTACATGATATTTACCACAGAATTATTAAGTGGTTCTCTAAAAATTGACACTGCTTAAATTTTGAAAAAACACACAACATTCAGATCTGTACAACAAATAGAGTCATACAAACAGAGCAGAGGTCAGTGAGTAGGGACGAAATCTGGAAATTTTTAGGTTTGTTGGATGAATGATTCGGGGGAGTGGGACAAACAGCGAGGTTATCGGTCCTCCAAATTTCTGGGTGTACACATTGATGAGGACCTGAACTGGAAGATGAATAGTATTGAGTTTCTCAAACAGTTCCATTCTGCTATTTTTGCTCTTCGTATAATTGCTAAACTTGGAAACAAACGTATCAGCCTCCTGACATATTTTGCATATTTCCACTCAATAACGTCTTACAAAAAAGTCTTCTGTTGGATCTCATCACTTAGAAAGACATTACTGATTGCACAAAAGCGCGCAGTAACAACCTCTTCAAGGAGCTAGAGATCCTAACTTCACCGTCGCAATATATATTTTCACTAATGACATTCGTCATAAATAATACATCACAATTTGAGAAGAACACTGATGTACATACCTACAATACTTGGGGGATAGTGGCCTTTATTAACCATTGTTAAAGCTGTCAGTGGCTCGGAGAGGAATTCAGTATGAACCAATAAAAATTTTTGATCATTTGTCCAATAACATAAAACGTCTGACAGGTAGCAAGCAAGTTTTAAATCTAATTTAAAATCACTTCTCCTGGACAACTATTCCTATGCCAATGACAAATTTGTACTGAAAAGAGGTAGATAGTAAAAAAAAATGTAGTTGTATGAGTGGGAATAAAATGATAATGTGTCTGTTAATGTTGAGATTAGTCACGTATATCTATCCTGTAAACACCCTCATTGAAAATTATTTCAGAAAAAGATCCTTTCAAATGATCTATGGAACATGTAACTAACTGCCCGTGCTAATCTGTTCTACCTCAATACAGAGGGTGTTCGTCTTTACCGTCGCCAACAAGTTCTCCATTTTTCGCACCCAATGAAAATATGTTGTCATCGCTTGCCGTGACGCTGCCACTCCAGCTCTCGCCAGCCAACACGCCCTATTAATCGTGGTATAAAATTGAAGCAGCGTGGAATGTAGGGCCCTTCTATCATTAAAGAACAGTACGACTCGATGGCCAAGCATGGTTAGACCTGCTCACGCGAATAGCGCCCAGGCATGTTGCCCACCCCATTCCCTAACCACCTCACAAATTTAATCATGTATTCTTCTTACTACACTGTGCTCACGCAATAAGTAAAATTTCGTTAGTTGGTATCCTCCTCTGTGTTGTAGTTTTAACGACTGGTGGTGTATGTACACTACTGGGCATTAAAATTGCTACACCACGAAGATGTGCTACAGACGTGAAATTTAACCGACAGGAAGAAGATGCTGTGATGTGCAAATGATTAGCTTTTCAGAGTATTCACACAAGGTTGGCGCCGGTGGCGACACCTACAAAGTTTCCAACCGATTTCTCATACGCAAACATCAGATGACCGGCGTTGCCTGGTGAAACGTTGTTGTGATGCCTCGTGTAAGGAGGACAAATGCGTACCATCACGTTTCCGACTTTGATAAAGGTCGGATTGTAGCCTATCGCGATTGCCGTTTATCATATCGCGACACTGCTGCTCGCGTTGGTCGAGATCCAATGACTGTTAGCAGAATATGGAATCGGTGGGTTAGGAGGGTAATACGGAACGCAATGCTAGATCGCAACGGCCTCGTATCACTAGCAGTCGAGATGACAGGCATCTTATCCGCATGGCTGTAACGGATCGTGCAGCCACGTCTCGATCCCTGAGTCAACAGATGGGGACCTTTGCAAGACAACAACCAACTGCAGGAACAGTTCGACGACGTTTCCAGCAGCATGGACTATCAGCTCGGAGACCGTGGCTGCGGTTACCCTTGACGCTGCATCACAAATAGGAGCGCCTGCGATGGTGTACTCAACGACGAACCTGGGTGCACGAATGGCAAAACGTCATTTTTTCGGATGAATTCAGGTTCTGTTTACAACATCATGATGGTCGCGTCCGTGTTTGGCGACATCGCGGTGAACGCACATTGGAAGCGTGTATTCGTCTTCGCCTGGCGTATCACCCGGCGTGATGGTATGGGCAGCTATTGGTTACACGTCTCGATCACCTCTTGTTCGCATTGACCGAACTTTGGACAGTGTACGTGTGGCTCTACCCTTCATTCGATCCCTGCGAAACCCTACATTTCAGCAGGATAATGCACGACCGCATGTTGCAGGTCCTGTACGGGCCTTTCTGGATACAGAAAATGTTCGATTGCTGCACTGGCCAGCACATTCTCCCGATCTCTCACCAACTGAAAACGTCTGGTCAATGGTGGCAGAGCAACTGGCTCGTCACAATACGCCAGTCACTATGATGAACTGTGGTATCGTGTTGAAGCTGCATGGGCAGCTGTAGCTCTACACGCCATCCAAGCTCTGTTTGACTGAATTCCCAGGCGTATCAAGGCCGTTATTACGGCCAGTGGTGGTTGCTCTGGGTAGTGATTTCTCAGGATCTATGCACCCAAATTGAAAATGTAATCACATATCAGTTCTAGTGTAATATATTTGTCCAATGAATACCCGTTTATCAAATGCATTTCTTCTTGGTGTAGCAGTTTTAATGGCCAGTAGTGTACGTGCATTCCGGGTAACACACCCGAATCGATCGGACACAGTATATAATATATATAGAGCGTTCGGTGGATCCGGCTTTGTTAGGGGGAAGCCGAAAGTCTGTGCGGCAGCCCGGCCAGCGGTGCGTGTCCCGGCCCGCGCACAGTAGTGTGTGTGAGGCGAAGCTCTCGGCACGAGCCTCTGCGTGCGCTCAATGTTTGATGCAGCGGGAGAGGCTCGCGTGATGAGCCGCTGCTCTCCTCTCCCTCTCCTTCTGGGAAGCCAAGCCCGCGCGGCCACGCGACGGCGGGCCGGCGCCGCACTTGCGAGGTCGCCCGCCACTGGGGCACCGAGCGCCTCCTACGCCCGCACGGCGGTCCCTCCGTGGGTGCAGGCTGCTCTACATACAACTCTACAGCGGCTCCGCCTGTTGTAAAACAACATTCGCTGCCGTCAGTCACGATTTTCCTTTATGTAATTTCTGCACGACGCGTTCCGGTAAACAGTTCCCATCATCAGGTGCGTTATTCGTGTATCGTGACATATCCCGAAATGTCGTTGAGCGGAAAATAAACTAGTCACTGGCAGCAGCAAATGCTTTCGGTGAAATTAAAAACAAATGCATCAGTATTGAAAGCGCAAAAGGAATTCCTCGGTTAAATGACGAGGAAAGAGTACATTGATGGCCTGTGCGGGGATGGTGGTGGGGGGACAGGGGGAAATTGTCGGTTGACGTGATAGAAGAAGAAATGGACGTTGATTCAGAACAGAGACTGACACAGCTTTGCAAGTCTTGTGAAAATAACAAGGCGGAAGAGATAGATAACATTCCTTCTGAATATATATAAAATGATTTGGAGAAGTGGCTTCCAAATGATTATGGCAGTTAGTGTGTAGAATTATAAGACGTTCGGATGAATATCATCCACAACTTCGCGGAGGTATTAAAGACATATAAATGCGAGAACTACCCTCGACTCAGTTAACACCTCATGCACCCACATTGCTGAGAACAATGATTTATAGAAGAATGCAAAAAGAACTTGTGTTATCAGGTTACCATATGGACGCTTTAGCCAAAGTAAAGGCACGAGAGAAGTCGTTCTGATATCGCGCTCTATAGCTCAGGGAAGACTTATGGAAAGTTCAGACACTTTCAAAAATGGTTCAAATGGCTCTGAGCACTATGGGACTTAACTTCTGAGGTCATCAGTCCCCTAGAATTAGAACTACTTAAACCTAACTAAAGTAAGGACATCACACACATCCATGCCCGAAGCAGGATTCGAACCTGCGACCGTAGCGGTCTCGGGGTTCCAGACTGACGCGCCTAGAACCGCTCGGCTATCAGACACTTTCGTACGATTTGTCGACCGCGAAAAAGCGTTCGTCAAGGCAAAATGGCGCTAGATTTATGAAATCCTCGCAGAACAGGTGTACGTTATAGGGAATGATGGTTAACATAAAAATGTACAAGACTCATGAGGGAATAATACGAATTTAAGAAGAAGAGGGAAGTGTTTGGATAAAATAGGTTATAGCCTTTTTCAGCTGCTGTTCGACCTGTACATCGAAGAAACGCTAACGGAAATAAAAGATAGGTTCAGTAGCGCGATTAAAATTGAGAGTGAACGGATATCCAGTGAGAAGATTCGCTGCTGACATTGCTGTCCTCAATAAATGTAGGGAACAATTATAGATCGTTTTGAAAGAGCTTAGAATTTCGACTGAGAGTAAACCAAATAAAGCGAAAGCAATTAGGAGTGGCGGAAATGAGATTAGCGACAAAGCGACAAACGTAACATCAAAACTGGCGACAACGTAGAACCCAAAGTGAGGGAATTCTGCTACCTTGGAAGCAAAATAACGGAAGGAGCAAAGAGTATATAAAACGGAAACTAGCATATACAAACAGGGTGTCAGACATACTTCTTAATCTGACAAATAAATTTCTGAGAATGTACGTTTGGAGTACACGTTGTACGGAAGTGAATCATGCATTGTTAGTAAAAAGAAAAAGAAGTGAATTGAATTACTTTGTTTTTCGTGCTCCCAGGTGGGCTCAATTTCAGTATCGTAGCGAGCATGAAAGATACCTTAAACTGCTGCCTGTCGTCTGCATATGTGCGAGTGTGCCTCGACACACATTATTGTGTACACCTATTAGACGTGCGCCCGTAGTGCGTGACACAGATTACGATATATGCTCTAGCATACTGTAAGTGGTGCCACTGTGAATAAGCGCTATGAAAATTGCGAAGCTCCACGAAATACTGATGACTGAAGTAAACGACAGCTATGATGGTGTGTAAAGATGAAGCTGCATGTAACAAATGGACAATTGTCCGCTCAGATAAACCACTAGAATACAAGAGTCGTGATTACTACAATAGCGCGCCGTATCGGACCCCAACGCTGACAGATAGTATGTACGATATGAATCTACGTAAATGATTTCTGTTCGATATCATGGATATCTGGGAGGACCGTCAGGTCCTGAACACTTAGCTACCGCCCTTTATAAACTACAGCGTAAACATACTTTTACCGTTTTTATAGCATTGTCTACAACCATTAATCTTGATAGATATCCTCACGGATACATTATCAATGCTCAAGTTCGTTTTTACGTAATTGTTACTTCTCATTAATGTGCCTCGCCAGAGGTTTAGAAATGTCCGAAATTGGCTGGATGAACTCGAGAAACCACAAAATATTACTCTGGTCCCCAAATACCCCGATTTTAACACAACTGAAAATATAAGGAACCATCTGACTAGCGATATTGACTGAGTCCCCTCCGCAGAGCGACCTTCAATAGGCGTAGGGAGAAAGTTGTACATAGTATAGCTTGATGCATGTATGAAGTCGAAGAAGTGTCTTACGGCGTCGCTGTGTGTGCCGAGAAACGTAGCTCCTCTCCATTCCACTACCTGCTGCTTCCTCTGTTCGAAATGCAGTGCAATGTATCACCGCTGGGAAACGATCTGGTGCTAGCCTAATTGCGATGGTTAGAGTGTAGGCAAGTGTGTTCTTGCATTATACTTTTTAGCAGTACCACATAAAGTGCTCGTGTGATTTATTCTTTCAGAAATGTTTTAAATCAAGGTTTCTTGATTTAACTCTATCACTGATAAACTTATTGTGTGTTTTGTATTTTTGTGAAGTGTTATGTAATTTGTCAATGTATTTTGACTTTTTCAGTAGGGTTTATATTTACAATATTTCTTGTTCATTGGCTTACTTTCTGTGCAAGTTGCGCACACAATGTAGACGATATATTTTGTAATTCACCATCCAACCATCTACCGAGCGAGTTGTCTACTCCAGTCTTATGTACTACACTCGCATTCGGGAGCACCGGGGATATTCACCGTCTGGCCATCCTGAGTTTTCCATAGTTTCCATTTGTCGCTAAAGTGAAGGCTGGTGTGATTCCTTTGATCACGCCATGGCCAGTTTCTTGCCCTGTCCCTTATCCTACCTTATTTTGTTAATGTATAATACACATGTATTATTTCTGTAATGTTTCTGACATATCTGATAATATTGTACCAAAAGACCGGTGGACGAATATATATGTAAATAAATGATACTTTGTCTCAATAACATGACGTGACACAGTGTGCTATTGTTTCATGATCGATCTTAAACATCCAACTTTACCAATAAGCGCTGAAAGAGAACAACGTCTTCTTTCCTGCAAACTTTCCACAATAAAACATTTTGCAGATAACGCAGTCATCTACAGCGAAGCAATGTCTGAAAAAATCTGCACGGAAAACCAGTCAGATCCTGGTAAACTTTCAAAGTGAGGCAAATACTGTCAAAATTGCTTTAGATGTACAGAAATTTAAATTGCGCACTTAAAAATACCTAAAGATGTCAACTGATACAAATATCTGCTTGTAACAATTTATAGGAACATGAAATGGAACGATCACATATGCTCAATCGTAGATAAAGAAAGTTCATTGATAAAATACTGGAAAAACACAGTCTACAAAAGAGATTGCTCACAAAACAATCGTGAGACGCATACCAAATAGGTATTGAACATACACAAAATAGAGTATCATGAATGATCACAGGTTTGATTGAGCCGCGGGAGAGATTCACTGAAATACTTAAAAGTGTGAACTCTCTAGAGTCTCTAAGATACTTAAATTCGTTCGTCACACCCGACGATAGCGTACTATCAAAGTTCCAAGGACCTGTATCAAGTAATAAATCTAGGAATTCTCAACACCCCTCTACGTAGATCGTGAAGAAATGAATAGATGAATTACATCAGGCACAAAGGCATTTCAGTAGTCTTCCTTCGAGGGCTCTTGCTGCGAATGGAACGGGAAGAAACACTAATGGGAAGCACTTTCTGCCATGTATTTCACGGTGGTTTGCTTACAATTCTAGCAGTGTCTCTTCGATATGACCGTATAAAAAAAAAAAAGAAAAAAAAAAGAAAAAAAAACAGCTGAGGCTGTACAGAGAGAATTCGAAGAAGGGGTTCTTTCTTCAGAATGAGGCGGGAGCATGAGCAGGCATAGACATCTGCTAACAACCTTACCAATTTCTTTCACGCACTCGTCTTTCAGATATGAAGTATTGGTGGACACTTAAGTCGTAGTAAAGCGCCTTAGTACGGAATTCCAGCGGAAACAAAGAGGCGGCAACCGGAAAACGGTCTAGGAAGTACAAGGGAACATATCAGTTACCGTTACGGAATTTTCAAAGCGCTTCCTAGTCTATCGAAAAACCCGAAGCCTTCTTGTTTGGCAGTGTAACAAGGAGCAGCCTATAAGCCTCTAGCGCTGCTGTGAACCACGGCGGGCTTGTCACGGTGGCTGCGGGAAGAAGGATTCCGCTCCTGGCGGCCTCTTAGAATCGCGTGTCGCCCCGCTGTGCAGGTTTGCCACTGAGTGAAGCACCCCACTGCTGTAAACCTGTGAACAAAGCCGGCAATCAGCTGCTTCTGTGACGGCTGTGTGGGACCTCGCTTTTGTACGCGGCTGAGCGCTTCACAGGTCGGCCTACCTTCCCGCTTCCTGAGGTAGCAGATTCTTGGAACCCTACGTCCTGCATACGCTTACAACTCACAGAGAGTAGCAGATTTTCTAGGCCAGTCAGTGGTAGAGAATGATCAACTTGGGAGGTTGTACTTTATATGGCTGTGGATCCGCCGCAGAACCCAGCACAAGCATCATCACGCGGTACTCCAGAGAAACTTCGCCTTCCCCGAGAAGTGAGGGGGCAGAGCACTTCAACGGCCTGAGAGTATTCAGGTTGCGACGGTTAACGAATCATGCGCCGCCTAAGAAGTAGATCAACATAGTGATAAACAGCTATTACAAAAAAAGCAATAAATGATTAGTAATCCCAAAATCTACTTTAAAAGTACTCCGATGTCTTCGGATTAAGCAATATTACCTAACCTATTTGGTGTTTTCTTAAAAGTTCTGCAATCTACGCGAGAAGTCAAGGAGGCCTTCTCTCAACTATGTGAACCTCCAACTGATAGAAACTAGGACTAGGATATGTAAACCACGACTAGGGTACTAAAATTTTGGAAGCAATTTATAACGCGCATCACGGAAAGGAATAAATCTGCCAACTAGAAGGCTTCGGTTTCATCACGTGGCATTTAATGTTTTTAAATATGTTTTAATAAGTTTTTTATGTTCCTGTGTTATTACGATATTTTCCGATTCTCTCTTTCTTCATCAGCTGCTATGCTGGACGCTTTGATACTCTTTCAAATTCACTTCCGAGGAATTTGGTGCGAAGCGCTGGCTATCCTGAGATGTTAAAAATTTAGGGCGTACACGTAAGAGAAATACATCTGCAACATTTTAATCACCCAGGATTTTCGTGAGAACATGCTGCCTGAAATATTAAGAAACGTATGTAGTTTCCATGACAGTTTCAATAAATCATTCGGCAATAAACATTGTAAATGTACGAAAAAAAGCACAATTATAAGGCAATTAAGGACAGTTTGCAAAATCTGTTGAAATACGTGCGATCGAAATGGTATAGTGAGGCAGGTGGCTTCCGACGGAGGCCGTTTCCAGCTGAATTTCTGGGCTCTAATACACCTGTTGCAGTTTGTGGTGTCCACAACTTGTTGGTTATGAACTTCGTAAAACCACTGCATTAAAGACACATAGTGTGTAAAAAGCGTTTCTGAAGAAGAAAAATTTGTTAACATCGAGTATAGATTTAAATGTCAGGAAGTCGTTTCTGAAAGTATTTGTATGGAGTGTAGCCATGTATGGAAGTGAAACATGGATGATAAATAGTTTGGACAAAAAGAAAATAGAAGCTTTCGAGATGTGGTGCTACAGAAGAATGCTGAAGATTAGATGGGTAGATCACATAACTAATGAGGAGGTATTGAACAGAATTGGGGAGAAGAGGAATTTGTGGCACAACTTGACCAGAAGAAGGGATCGGTTGGTAGGACATGTTTTGAGGCATCAATGGACCACCAATTTAGTATTAGAGGGCGGCGTGGAGGGTAAATATCGTAGAGGGAGACCAAGAGATGAATACACTAAGCAGATTCAGAAGGATGTAGGCTGCAGTAGGTACAGGGAGCAGATTCAGAAGGATGTAGGCTGCAGTAGGTACAGGGAGATGAAGAAGCTTGCACAGGATAGAGTAGCATGGAGAGCTGCATCAAACCAGTCTCAGGACTGAAGACCACAACAACAACAGTGCGTGTGAGTAAAAAAAAAAGAGCTGGCCTAAATGATTCTCGGAACAACGGCGCTTCATGCTAGTAAAACTTTATCCACGGTCCGTCTCTCTTATGTTCGTAATATCAGCACACTACGAACAACTAGCGTCAGTAGCTCGAGGAGTTAGTATTGTTTTGTTTAATAATGCTTTATTTCGGCAAGACGGTGCGGGATCACAATAAAAATTTTTAGCCTTGTGACACACCAGTAGTAAGTAAATTTTGGACCGCGTGTTTTTGAGTTTATATAATTAGTAACTTCGATACACTTTTCTAATTGACATTAGCTACTCAAAACGCTCCGTTGTTTTCTATCCACTGGAAATGAATACCACTTGCTGTTACTCCCTAGACAGCCAGCATTACTCTCGGAGAAGTATTTCGCGCACGACACACACACACAGTCTGAGCTGGACACGTGAAAAGCGAATGGCCTGTGGTGAGGTGTACTGATTAAGGGTTGCGAAAGTCGCAGACACAGGGGTTCAGTGGTATGGTTGCTGTCGCTGAGGGAGCAGTTCACATAGCGTCGTTTACCGGTCTCCCACGTCGTTCAGTGTACCCATACACGAGTTGCAAATCGGCTAACTGTTGAAACCCATCCTTTCTGGCGAGCATCACTGTGGCTGTACGACTAATATATTGGAGAACATGCTCCAGACAGGACGTAGCACTACTGATTGCGAGGAGGCGAAGACTAAAGTGAACACTGCTTTTGTCAACAGCGAGTATCGCGAGTGGATGCGACGCCTTTGTTTCCAGACAAGACACACAACGCGTACCGTTGACATTTGCACCGCTGTGCAGATGTTTTCAGAGCAACACAGATACATCTACACCTACGAAGGTAAATGGGAATAAGCAATCTTTGCAACGCAATTATTCTATAACAAGCCACCGAAGGCTACGGGTCCCCTACAAAAAAATACTGAGAAATTATCCCTGAAGAGTCTTCGAAATTTTATCGGTAGAGTTCAATTTCGCAATAATATCTTTCGTGTTAGTGTGGTACGTAAGAGCTGTTGAATCTGCATCCGCATTCTGAAAACTTCTGCAATAAGCGAAAGAGCTGATACTTCTACTTGTGCCGTATGTTAGTGTTTTCTCCCGTTTTGTTTCATGGATTATCATTATTATAGTACGGCGTAAGAGATCATAGACAAATACATACGTAATGAATTTACAGGTTAAAGTTTAAATTTGACAACCAGATCACAGTACTAGGTGTCACTTCAAGCAAGTCTTTCAGAAAACTTTTAAAAGGGTGGAAAGGAAAGTTGGCAGTAGGTGCTGTTGTCTGTTCGTCCATCACAGCTGCACGCAGCACTTTCACAGTAACCCCCCTTCTTCAAGGTGTGCCCTCACTTCCCCTTTCCCGTTCGCATGCGGTTGAGTCTCGACCATTCGCAACAGAAAAGATAAAACACTGCGTCGTTCCTCGTTTAATTTTGAATTAGACGGGAGTTTTGGGGTCGATGTACATTCCAGCGTTTTTTCCACTTCTCGTTGACTTCGAAAACGCCTCTGACTCGAAGATCGACCAAGGTGACTTGCGTGACTTCAGGCGCGTAGCTGGAGGATTCTGGAAAGCGCTGCTTAGAAGTGAATTGTGCGACTCTGTCTTCACCTTGCCAGGTTTTCTTCTGAGATCCGGAGGGACAATAATGGATTCGACAGGCAAACATTTAAAGGGAGTGGATCTGACAGTGCTGGTAACGACCATTATTGCTCATTTCAGCCGTACATCTACCATAGCTGAAGGTGCGCTGTTTTCCCATAGAGAGGCATAACATTCAACAGCTTAGTACCCACTGAAATTGCAACATTGAGTAGCGTATCTGCAGTTGCTTCCCTGTTTTGAAGTAGATTTAGTCTTGAATCAAATTTCCCTGACAAGTTCGTCGAGCTTCCGTGACAGGATCGTGTAGTGCTACTTAAATGACAGGGTCCGATCGAGGACGACAGCCGGCTGGTGTGGCCGAGCCGTTCTACGTGCTTCAGTCTGGAACCGCGACAACATATGGTCGCAGGTTCGAATCCTGCTTCGGGCATGTATGTGTGTAATGTCCTTAGGTTAAAAAAATGGTTCAAATGGCTCTGAGCACTATGGGACTTAACTTCTGAGGTCATTAGTCCCCTAGAACTTAGAACTACTTAAATCTAACTAACCTACAACATCACACACATCCATGCCCGAGGCAGGATTCGAACCTGCGACCGTAGCGGTCGCGCGGCTTCAGACTGAAGCGCCTAGAACCGCTCGGCCACTACAGCCGGCTCCTTAGATTGGTTAGGTTTAAGTAGTTCTAAGTTCTAGGGGACTGATGACCTCAGATGTTAAGTCCCATAGTTCTCAGAGCCATCTGAGCCATTTGAGGACGACAGCTGGATACTTAGGGATATAGTCATGGGGAACTTCGATCCCGTTAAAAAACACGTATAGCTCCCTGTGTGAGTCTTTACTATGGAGATGGAACACAATTACCTCCATTTTATTCTGATGTTGTTAGAGCTACCTTCGCAAAAGTACTCGTTCGGTATGGCGAGTCATTTGTGAGTCTGTTTTCCAAATGCCTGATATCTTTATTTTTACTTGTTACTGCAGGTTACCAGCATATTGCCTTTTCTTGGAGCTGGTAGTGGGAATGCCGTGGACGGACAAATTAAACAGAACGGGAACAAGAATTGATCCTTGACTATTGTTCACTGTTATCCATCTAATTGTTTTTCCATTGAGAAAATCTGGAAACACAGAAGCCTCGCCAAGGATTGTGGAAAGTACAATCGGACGTGTCTAAGGCAGCAATACAATTCTGGAAAATCATTTCAAATAGGTGCTGCTACACAGCAACGGAGAATTGCAACGAAACACAGGTTGCGTGATAGGACCGTTGCATTAATGACAACTCGCGTGTATCTTAGCGAACTATCTATGTTTATTAAAACCATATTCTTGTGAGGGTTATGCGAGACAAAAATATTCTTAGATTCCGTCCAAAAAGCTGGTTCTCGAGTCTTGCTTCCTACTCAATGCCAGTAACCAGTGACAGTAGTCTTTGCGGCTGTAGGTTGCTCCACATGGAAGTAGAGGCGCCCATTGTGAACACAACCTGTAAATGGAATCATTCGCACGTACATATCGAGGAAGAGGCATGCAACTACACGTGTGCTTCTACATGTGTATAGGACAACCTGCTGCCGCACGGCGACTAGCCGCAATGAGCACAGGTGTAAACGCACCTTTACACTTCCGTCAGCCTCGCCAGCTTCCGTCGCACTATTGAACTAGTGCCTGGTATAACTTTGCCAACCACGCAATGGCAACGCTCAAGCAGGCGACCACTGGCGCAGCCCTCTCTTCCTATTCCCACAACAGTATAGCTCCATCAGGGACGCCATCTCTCAGAGCATTTTTGCAGCGCGTTGGTTCCTTCTGCCGGAGGGTAGGGCTTGGCGAGGGAGGGAGGGGGGGAGGGAGTCTCTAATTCAGTGTCGCGTCCAGCGGCGCCGCTGTTTACTTATTTGTGTAAGTTATCACGGAAAACGTCTTTGGGTTGTTTCCAGAACAACATGTCGTAAATCGCCAAGGCCTTTTTCCCGCCATTTTTCGGCTTTCGCGTCGCGACCCTGGGACAGAAACAGCCCATTAAAGAGGACGGCTGAGATCGCTACCTATTTTCTTTTACGAGTCTTCCTAGGAACGCAGAGCGGGAAAGAATTGGAGGAATGAATCTTGATTACATGCGTGACAGTTCAAACTCCGCGACATCCGCTCAGACATTTACACAGATATATCGGCAGGGCACTGATAATGAGTATGAAGGCTCTCCAGGCTTTCGACATAATTAAGTTCTTTCATTTGTCCTTAGCGAATGTTCATTCCCACTCAGGAAGAGTTCAGCAAGTAAGAAAATACAGCAACCGGTCACTAATGTTGATGCTGTTATCGGTCATTCTTAGTTTTGGAGGAAAATCCACCTCCCATTCGCTCATATGTTTCACTTTCTGCCATCTCCTTTTGGTATAAATTCTACAGAACGTGTGTAGTACTATTACACAATCAGTATTATGGTGCTTGTACATTCTACACAACTTTTTCTGGATGGTTGCTCGTGTAAGCATCTGACTACAAATTCTTGGATTTATTCTGACAGTTAACGTTGTTTTCTCCTTTAATAATGCTTACTGTAAGAACAAAAATCAACACCTGCCCTGGTTCATAGTTCTTGTTAAACTGCAGTCGCTATGAGCCGCTTCAAAAACTGATGGATGCCAAGGACATACCACTTGAGCCACGCGTAAAAACTGCGGTGGTTTTCGAACAATCCAGAGTTTAAAACTTCTCTACTTTTGTGTAGAACAGAAAACTTTTTCTTACATTAATAGCTACCTGTAGCTTTTGTCATATACCATTGTGTGACGGACCTGTTCATTGTATAAACCTGTCAAAAATGTTTATTGCTAAATATTCCTCGCTGAAGTATAAAAATATGCCGTCACATTTTTTTCTTAGTTTCTCATGAAATTTTTATCAAGTATGAATAACCTACAGCTTAAAAATTAAAATACTATCCTATCATGAATACAAAGTATCTGAAGTGAACCACCGTTCTAAAATAAAATATTCCAAACATTAACTGTCATATGGAAGACGCCTCTTTACATTATTCGAAACAAAAGCCACACCAGGGTTTTCCTGAAATCTTTTGTCATCCTCTTGAAGTTCATTACAAGCGTTCATTTCGACCTGGAGTCCTAAGACCAGTTCACATCTCACTGATTGAAAGACTGAATGGCTTTCTGTTCACTTAACTTCAAAATATTTCGTGAAACAGGACTACAATGACAGTAAACAGTTTGTTTTTAAAAAATATCACTCGTCAAATCCCACGAAATCTCCTCAACTTCTCTTTTTTGAAAATATCCGACAGCGTACCATAAATCCAAATTCAATTCTTTTACGTCAAAAGCCGGCCGATGAGGCCGAGCGGTTCTAGGCGCTTCAGTCTCGAACCGCGCGACTGCTACGGTCCTAGGTTAGAATCCTACCTCGGGCATGGATGTGTGTGATGTCCGTAGGTTAGTTAGGTTTAAGTAGCTCTAAGTTCTAGGGGACTGATGACCTCAGATGTTAAGTCCCTTAGTGCTCAGAGCCATTTGAACCATTTTTTTTTTTTACGTCAAAATACCTCACAGTCCATTCGCCTACAACAGCAGTGCAACGATTCTATGATATATTACGCAGTTCATATTAATTTGATGGTCTAGGAGGCCATGTCACGGGCATGGGTGTGTATGTTGTTCTTAGCATAAGTTCGTTTAAGTTAGGTTAAGTAGTGTGTAAATCTAGGGACCGATGACCTCAGTAGTTTGGTCCCATAAGAATTCACACACATTTGAATTTTTTTTTTTTTTTTTGGTCTAAACTAATTTAAAAAAGGAAAGGGAAAAATGTGCTGGGAAAGACTGAATATAGAAAAATATATGATGAATAGAGTGGAAAACCTAGAACTGCCAGAGGAAACATGCAAAGAAGGAACGAAGGCGGTCAGAAATCGCTGTATATTATATAGCCGCCCGTTGCGTTTCTCTGTCTGTATCTGAAGGCTAATCTCGGGAACAATTATAAGGATTTTCATACGGTTTTCAGTAATAGACAGACTGATTAACGAAAAAATTTGTATCTAGAATTTATTACAGTTACTCCAGACAAATAGTGCTAGACGCAGAGTTTAGGTAAAGTAGATAAGTTAGATATAATGTCTTCTCGATGTTGAGGTCATTAGAAAGAAAGCTCAAGCTCGTAATGCACTAGAAAGAGGGAAGAAATCGTCCGTGGTATTGTTTAAAGGACCATCTCGGAATTCACTTAACGTCCTTTAAGGCAAACACAGAAAACGTACGTCGCGCCTCTCGAAAACGAAACGTTGTGTTAAATTATTGATTCACATTGTTCGAAGGCAGATGTGAAGAAAGTGGGATACAATAAAAACCAATGGAAAGACACGATAAACAAGTTTAAAGATACTGACAGACAAAGTATCCATAATATTGTCCGCGTACAGAATCAAACAAACATAAAAGAAGTTTGTGGAAACAGATAACATTTACCACCTGTCATAGTTCGATTCTGTTACGATTGATGTGATTTGCTTCATGACCAATGATTTTTTTTTGTAATTTGGACAACTATTCTCCTATAGTCTGCTTTTCCGTACTGATACGATTTTGCAAATGAAAGGCATCACAAACAAAGGTCGACTTCTGTAGCGCGACCTTCGAATGCCTGAAAAACAGTCCTCTATCTTTCGAAATGAAAGGCGCTCCCAAGAGAAAACCAAAGTATATATCTATAGCGCAGCCTTTCCGTATTTCAAAGGTGCAATTCTCCTTGGACGTCAATATATTTGTGGCTCTGCTTTCCTTCTAAGAACATAGTGGGGATGCAGACCGCGGCAAAAATGTACCTCTCCATAACTTTCTGATAACGTGATATTCAGACATACATTGATTACAGCTCTCCGGCTATGAGATTAAATCTCTTTTTCGAACAGTTTCAGAAAACGTTTTCTTTTTTTTAGTTTCTTTATAAAACGTCTGGGGCAATTCGCGGGGCAGAAACAACTGACAGCGGTTTGCGATTGAGAGAAAATTATTTCCAATTAACCTTATAGGTGTGGCAGCCTGGGCTGCCCGTCTTATAAATGGATAACATTTTCTGGTTATATAAGTACAATCGATTGTACTTGATATGACTATGGGTGTTTCGAATGCCTACATAGTGGTAAAGTTCTTAATTCTAACCAAGCAAAAGCACGTACTTTTTAACGGATTAGCAGCTTTTCCCTTCCAGTGACCTACCACAAAAAAACGCATCATTCTTGTCGGGGCTCGGGAATGCTGCGCTCATCGCAGTAACGGTAAAAGATGTTCTGAACACAAAGAACTCGTTATCTGATTTTCTTTGCGATGTCACTCGCATGTAGCTTGGAATATACGCTAAGACGTAGCAGATTCTGTTTGTTGCCGAGCAGAGATTAGGATTTAGCAGCTTCGCCGCATGCTGCGTGATCTATAAAATGTTGCAGTGACTGTTTTATTTGAAAATTTTAAAACCCGAACGATCCGCACAAAAAAAAAACACCGAACGGAGTCGTTAAGAATCTGTACTCGATTTTGTCCACTCAATAGTTTCGGAAAAGAAATACCAGAACCGTTGGCCAGCGGCTGCTCAATAAGATCGAGTTTTCGCTGTGGGCTCATGAATATTTGAGCCCCACTCGACTCTGATAACCACAAGCCTTATTGTTCACTAGAAACCAGAGTAACAGCGAGCACGCTCTGTGCAACCATTTGCTATCTTATCGTCTCCGCTCTCTTCTGTCTGTTCTGGTAATATTGGCACGCATTTGATTTGCACGAATAAACAAACGGTGATGCTTCGTTCTCGGTTTCAAACAGGTAAGAACAACAAAGCGTTTAGTACTTTGTACTACAGAAACCCTAAGCAGTGTTGCAAAATAGTATACTGTAGGGTACCAGAATACTGCAGGAGATCGTCTAGTACATTCCGCTACCATAATCGGCAATCCCCCAACGCAAAAGTCAATAGAAACAGAACAATATGTTATCTTGCGAACGAAATGTCACTTACACAATGAAATGTTCTCGGGCTTGGTGGCGCATTTAATGAAACAGTTGTGTGAAATTAGGTGGTCAGTTAATACAGTTCTTTTTTGACAAAGTTAATCAATTTATTATTTCAAGTTACTCCCTACCCATATCTCAACTGGGTTTATTTCTTATTTTCATGTTTGCTCTCACTTGCAAGGCAAATTTATCTATCATCTTCGCTTTACATTTATTTGTTGGCTACGGCTTCATAAAATCTTTTAAGATGTAATCTCTATTATTTGCTGAATCTGCTAAAATCACAATATTATTTGCAAACCTAATGCAGTTTTTTACCATTACTTTTTGTCCGGTTTATAACATTTTTCATTACCTCTCTTGCACTTCCTATGTACAAATTAAATAAATAAAGAGAGACTGGACTACACCTCTTATTCTAGTACCTTGCTTCGTGCAACAATATTTGTTTCCTAAGGTTGGTTTTTGTACAAATTTAGAATCAATCTTTTCTTCGCAGTCTCTTTTAGTTCTACTCAGGTCTGCAAGAGAGTGTCTCTTCTTCTTCAAGTACTGAATTCCCATGCAGTGTAGTAAGGATGGGATGACGTAGAACTTCCAGAGCCTTTGAGAGCGATTCCATCAAGTTGAAAATGAAAATCCCGAGTAACTACAAATGAGATGGGTTTGCCAGATCAGGTATTTGTCTTAAAACACTCAAAACCTGTCAAATATTTTAATTAGTTCGTGTAAGATTTAAAGTTTACTTTAAGTAAAGCAAGAAGAATACAAGCGCACTCATTAAAGTGGGTCAGCATTTAAAAACATGAAATGCGTAACAAAATAAAAATAATTTAAAAGTAGCTAGTGTAAATGATAAGCTACTTTCTTTTAATATGTGTACAGTTATTATACATTTCAATTATCCTTTTTTAATGCTCGCTGTATTTTCTAAAATTCACTTGCATAGGAAAAACGTATTTAAAAGTAGGAGTAAGTAGCTTACTGCACCAGTAAATAGGTTAGATACATAAATCATCTGAGGTATGATCAGTGATCTGATTTTTCACGTACTAACAATATTTAACACGTCTACGCATCAATGAAACAAAATTCTCTGAAATGCAAATATAAATGATGCATTTAAAATATTTTCATGACATAGTTATACAGGAACAGGAACTGAATTTCCATGGTTACAGTATGAAAAGAGCCTACCTTTTAGCAATTTATCCACTGAATGATTCAATTACAAAAAAATTCCTCAGGACGTGGAACTAAACCAATTACAGGAAGATACTGCATATTCACTTAAGATAGTAAGTGTTAATTTGTCTATTAATATTTGTTTAGTTACATAATTTTGTTACAACCATGGCCGTAATAAAGTATGTTCAGAGCGTTTCTTATTAACAACTTACAAATACTCCCTGGGACAGAATTCAGTCTAGTGATTTGGCTTTCAATGAGTTTAGCAAAATCACAAAAAGCAGCAACTTGGAGATCCGAAATGTGGCTTCAGTCTGTAAATCAAATATATTCACGACAATACTACAAGTTTCTAAATGTCTGGCATGGTGTTGCACTGCATGCAAGAATGTGCTCCAGTGCGTTATAGTTGTATCTGGGGAAAGAAGATTTTCTTATTGTACTTGCCGCAGACAATGCAATCCATGAGTAAGGTAATTTACATGTATCATTTTTGGAAGTATTACTTCAGAGCTATACCGGCTTCGAGCGTGTAATTTGCGACATCAGGCGTTACAATCAGTATGAGTTCCACTGAATTCCATTCGACCATAAAAGATAACGGAATCAGTTAAAAACTGAAGACGCTGCGTATCTATTGCCCTCTGAAACAGACCAGTTGCCAAGAGATGCAAGAAAAATATTTGTTCTTCTTAGACTTAGAGTAACAATAAATTTATAAATCACCATCGCAGTTTTGCGTGTAGTCGATTGACATCCAAACAAAATTATTTGAATATTATGTCTCATATATTTAATAAGACGTTTGTAGCACTTCTTCCAGAAATTTTTGTTTGTCGTCATTATAAAATGGAAGGAAGGAAGATCAGGACTTAACGTCTCGTCGATGACGATGTCATTGGGGACGGGAGACAAGCTTTGCAATGGGGAAGAATGGGGAGTGAAATCGGCAGCGCCTTTTCGAAGGGACCATCGCGGCATTTCGCTTAAATAAATTAAAGAAAACCTAAGCTTCCATTGGCAGACGGGGAGTAAACCTATTGTCTTTCTGGCAAACCTATTGCGCTAAGAACTTCCTAAGAGTGGCACTATCTAATTTACACAGCGTGACCTCTGCAGATAAAACCACAGTCAGAAACGAACTACGAAGAATTACTGTTACAAAACGCACCTAAATGTTTTAGAGCTAAAGCACATAGCGTGAATGTTATACTAATGTCCTTTTGTGCATACTGAAGTTTCAATTTTGATATATATGGAAGTATTTCTGGCTACTAATTGCTTTTGTAATATAGCCATGAACACAAAATTTTACAATATTTCAGTATTATATCTCATGAAACCCCCTTAGATGTTTCATGTCCGGCTCCGTATAACTAATAAAAAGAAAACACCTTGACTATTCAGCATCGATAAGACTAGCCCTATTTCATACGAAGAAGTGTGCTTGAGGAAGCCTTCTGGAAAGAATAACTGATTAAGAATATTTAAGTTCAAGTGTTATTTTAAAAATTAGGTAGTTTAGATATTAAAAATCACGTTTATTACACAGTTAAAAATTATTCTAAGCAATATTAAATTATGATGGTAAAACGAAAGTATAGTGTTATTTGCGAAACAGCATCGCAAAAACATTGTTTCGGCTTTGAAGTGCGTCACTGGAATGTGTGAATGGAACTGAAGATGTTTCGTCACATAACGGCATTTCAGTTGCCTGAAGTTGCTGTTCCCTGCAAAAATATGGAAAACTAGAAATTCAATGTCCAGAGCAGAAAGATGAAAGGAACATATGTGAAAAGAATGAAAACAGTTTTTGAGCAACCACTGGCAGAGGTAACATACAGTTTAAAAAAGACGTAAGAATCAATATTTTTGTATAAATTAAGCGACATCAGTAGAGATTTACGAAAATATTATTGTCATTCACATAAATGGTAAAATAAGCGCTATCGTATCAAAACAAAATATGTGAATTTATGTAAAAATTTTATTATCTCGTAAAAATACGGGAGAGATATGCGAAAGTTTCCATCCAGATGGGAAGGTGGATAGCGTCTGTCTGTCAGGTTGGTTTTCCAGAAAGATGGAAAGGGCTGTTCTTGCAGCAGTGTCCGTTCAGCAACCATGAAGAGTGCACACGTGTGACACAATCAATCAGATTACGTAGCCCACACGCTTTTGCTACTCGTGATTACTGCGATGTCAGTAATAACAAGGTTTTTCATCTTGTCGTTGAAATTCACTTTTTGTTCGTGTTTGCTTTTAAATTTAAGATTATCGAAGTATAGTACTACCTTGAGCAAACACAAATTCTTCCTGTTTAACACCCAAACATTTCTGCGCTGCCATCATCGCATCTGAAAGTTACAAAAACAAACGCCAGAAGTGAAGGTGGCACAAACATATGCGATTTCATATAACCATTTTGCGCACTGCTGCAACATTAGAACGTACCATGTAACAGTATTAGATGCATATGCTTTTTACAACACTGAAAGTCACAAAGTGGTGTGGCGTCAAATTGTAATAAAAAAATGTCGGGGAACATCAGTATGTCGCAAATAAAATATCACACAATTAAAACATACATGTTGTGCTGATGCCCCAGCATGCACCAATCACTTGACACCACAGTGGCGAATCAGCTAGTATAAGTATACGATTGCTTACGTAGTGGTGTTCTATAATCGATAAACTTCGATAAACTTCGATGCGTGTGCCAATCTGCAATTATCTCTTCTCTCCAACCTCATTAAAAATTATTTTGAAGGCAGTTACGTGACATTTTGAAAAAAAAATCGATACGTGGACCCCATTGCTATTATGTCCTCTCTCCAATCTCTTTAAAATTATTTTTAAGACAATTTGCGTAACATTTCAAATAGCAGATTTAAAGAAAAACGTTATGCTATGAAAATATACCGTGTCATTTTTTGTCAGGACTTTTGATATGCTTCTGTGTCGATGAATAATCTGAACTATGTTTGTCGTAAACTTATTTTTTTAAATGACAGTTTATAATAAGTTTACAGTTAACGGATGACTACATTTTAAAAAAAATTACACTTTATTTTCAAAACATAATGTTACTTTAAATCTGCGATTTAAAATGTCACGTAAATTATCTTAAAAACAATTTAAATGAGATTGGAAAGAAGACATAATTGCAGTGTGGCACATGTATCGAAAATTTTTAAAATGTTACACAAATTGTTTTAAAAATAATTTTAATCAGACTGAAGTAAAGACATAATTGCAGGATGGCGGAGGTATAGAAATTTATCGCCTCACGTACACGACTGTGTAAACAATTGTGTACTAAATTATCTGTGAAAATATTATACTAAGTCGCCATTTTGTCGTCAAGTGATTACCTAGGCTCGGACATCGGCACAACATGCTGTAAATTTTCATTTTGTGGTATTTTATTTGTGACATGCTAATGTTCCCACTTTTTATCACAATTTGATGCACCATTACTACGTGTCTTTCAAAGCTGTAAAAAGCATGTAAGTCTAACAATGTTACAAGATACGTCCTAATGCAGCAGTGGTTATACGGGCGATCTTGCCAAACTCGATTCTTAAAGAATAATATAACTTTCCGACAGCCCCCAACGATCGAGACAATGTCAAACATATACAAGCAATGGCAAACTCGAGTAAAACATCAGATGTACTGGGAACGTCAGACGGCCACATAAACGTAAGTATATGACACAAAGAAAAAATATATACTCACTGACTATGGTGAAACTTCGCCGAAACTTGTTTGAGTGTTATACAAGACAAATTTGTGATTGTTTAAGCCAGAAGAGCACTTTCGTCATGGAATAACGAGTTTGACACATTCTCGGCTCATTTTGGTGGTAGATCTCCTACAGCGAGCACTCTGGTGCAAGACAGTTGTAAGACCCCCGTAAACATCAAATGTTGGAGAAATAGGAAGCGGTGATAACCATCTACAGACGAGAAACACATTGTCGTTTTTAATTACAAGGCAAACGATGGCAGATGCTTATCTCGGCAGAGGCGAGAGCGCCGGGCGCCAAGAACCGATGAAGCGATCGCGCAGCACCACGTCAGCTGGTGGTTGTCACTTGGTTAGCGGCGGACAGCTGTTCCGCTGTAGCGGGCCGGGTCCGGGCGTGCTGGCCACGTCCTGCCGGGGAGAGCCGCCGCGCCTGCCGGCATCCAGCGCTGGGGGCGCCCGGGCTCCGCTACTCACGCCCAGGCCGTCCGCGAATCGAAATACGCCTCTGCCGGCGTCTGCTACAGTCTTATTAAAATTACGTGGTAGCTGACGGCCGTCAGTTACCGCTACCGTGTTGCCAATTATGCTGCCGGCTACCATAAGCAACACAAAAAACATGGCGGATCATTTCACAAATGCTGTTAATGTGTAACGCGGAACAATGTTGGGATCGGCCGCCGCGAGGTATGGCGGAAATGCGAATTGCTCCGTCGACAACTGATCGTATGTCACCAATCGCTAAACTGCGGCAGGCGACGCGTTTTGCAGCCCTGAATTTAAACTCATGTCCTAAGCTACCACAACCTGGTGATGTGCAATGTCTCTGAGAAAAAGCGGCGGTCGGCAATCTGGGGCAGGACTAAAATAACGATCGCTTTCTTCCCGGCGATTAAAGCTAACCTGTACGAGCAAATTGTTGTTGTAGTCTTCAGTCCTGAGACTGGTTTGATACAGCTCTCCATGCTACTCTATCCTGTGCAAGCTTCTTCATCTCCCAGTACTTACTGCAACCTACATCCTTCTGAATCTGTTTAGTGTATTCATCTCTTGGTCTCCCTCTACGATTTTTACCCTCCACGCTGCCCTCCAATACTAAATTGGTGATCCCTTGATGCCTCAGAACATGTCCTACCAACCGATCCCTTCTTCTAGTCAAGTTGTGCCACAAGCTCCTCTTCTGCCCAATTCTATTCAATACCTCCTCATAAGTTATGTGATCTACCCACCTAATCTTCAGCATTCTTCTGTAGCACCACATTTCTAAAGCTTCCATTCTCTTCTTGTCCAAACCATTCATCGTCCATGTTTCACTTCCATACATGGCTACACTCCATACAAATACTTTCAGAAACGACTCCCTGACACGTAAATCTATACTCAATATTAACAAATTCCTCTTCTTCAGAAACGCTTTCCTTGCCATTGCCAGTCTACATTTTATATCCTCTCTACTTCGACCATCATCAGTTATTTTCCTCCACAAATAGCAAAACTGCTTCACTACTTTAAGTGTCTCATTTCCTAATCTAATTCCCTCAGCATCACCCGACTTAATTCGACTACATTCCATTATCCTCGTTTTGCTTTTATTGACGTTCATATTATATCTTCCTTTCAAGACACTCTCCATTCCGTTCAACTGCTCTTGCAAGTCCTTTGCTGTCTCTGACAGAATTACAATGTCATCGGCGAACCTCAAAGTTTTTATTTATTCTCCATGGATTGTAATACCTATTCCGAACTTTTCTTTTGTTTCCTTTACTACTTGCTCAATATACAGATTGAATAACGTCGGGGATACGCTACAACTCTCTCTCACTCCCTTACCAACCGCTGCTTTCCTTTCATACCCCTCGACTTTTATAACTGCCATTTGGTTTCTGTACAAATTGTAGATAGCCTTTCGCTCCCTGTATTTTAGCCCTGCCACCTTTAGAATCTGAAAGAGAGTATTCCAGTCAACATTGTCAAAAGCTTTCTCTAAGTCTACAAATCCTAGAAACGTAGGTTTGCCTTTCCTTAATCGACCAAAAAAACTGTTGTAGCACTAAAAGCAAACTGTAATTTCTCGCTATCATCGGTTACCTGTAATTATCCTCACACAGGCTACAGGAACTGCCGCTTTACTAGCCGATGACCAGTCCTCATTCGCATTTGTTTGCAGATTACAGGCGACACATGAAGACTCCAAACGAAAAAAGTATGATGGGGAAACAGTAAGTGCAGGATATCAATACGGTGGTGAAACTGATGCGGCAAATTATTAGAAATAAAAAAAATTACATTTAAACCAATTAACGGCATAAAAATAATAACAAATTGTTTTGATTAGATCTAGAAATAAAAAGAATTTGAAGCATTTGACGAAGTTCGAACTTACGACGTTCAACACGTCTGGCTTGTACGCTAATCTTTGCACTGTATCACAACGCTGGGCAAAGTACAGGGTGGCGCACGAAATGTGTTACCATTTCGTTTTTGAATATAAACGTTATTGCCAATACAATCTGAAAGAAACATATACTACAATGAAGAGCCGTCCATGGAGATTTGTTCTAACTCAGCACATGCTCAATATGTCCACCATTTCGTTTCCTAACTTCCTTCAAACGAACACTGAAGTTAGTGATTGCACATGTCTTCCGTAATTTCACTGCAAGCTTGAAGAGTAAGTTTTGTGTGCTCCATTAAATTCCACAGCTTCTTGCTACTGCCTTTCCCTTCAACACGCAGTGGTTCATGCAAGATGGAGCAAGGCCACATACTGCAAACACTGGGTTGGAGTTTTTACACGAGCATTTCGACATGCGGATCATTTCACTCAGGTTTCCAGGCCGCTTCAATGACGGACAAAATTGGCCCCCCAATAGTCCAGACCTCAATCCATGTGACTTATTTCTTTGGGGGTACCTAAAAGAAAAAAAATTTCCCGAAACGTCCACGTGATTTAATGGAGCTCAGAAGACTTATTCTTCAAGCTTGCAGTGAAATTCGGAAGACATGTGCCGTAGGGTAATCACTAACATCAGTGTTCGTTTGAAGGAAGTTAGGAAACGAAATGGTGGACATATTGAGCATGTGCTGAGTTAGAACAAATCTCCATGGACCGCTCTTCATTGTAGTATATGTTACTTTCAGATTGTATTGACAATAAAGTTTATATTCAAAAACAAAATGGTAACACATTTCGTGCGCCACCCTGTAGTTATAACTGTGGTGACCCAGTCGCAGTGATGAATTGCAGCCTTCCAAAATGCCGCTTCACGTGACCTTCTACGAAGCTTATTTAATGTAAGCCTACCTCTCTGACTATGATAAATGTACATGTGATGCTGAATCGCGTCTTGTGCGAAAGGATCCCGTAGCGTTTGGTTAGTGCTGCGTGTGGGACGTGTGTATTCATTAGCATCTTTGTGTCTCTATGCGTGTGTGTGTGTGTGTGTGTGTGTGTGTGTGTGTGTGTGTGAGTATCAAGAACGAAATGCGAACAAGGAACTGGAAGTAAAGTCAGCAACTGTTGCAGCTGTTTGGCAACGGAGAACTGTTCGAGCGTGACGTTGGACGCCGTGGATGGAGGAAACCAGCTCCAAAGCGTGAAGTGTCAACTATCAAGTAATTTTAATCGGACTATGGTTCCAGCCTCCCATACAGGAAACTACTGGAAATCGTGTCATTAATATCAGAGTCACTTCAGTGCTGCTCCTACACTAAACACGCAGCCGTATTTTGAGTGCACCTGTCCGGGGGTGGATGCTGTGGATGGGGGTGGGAGTGGGGTGGTGGTTCTGGTAGTGGTGAGCCGGGTGTCGTCGGCTTCGTGATCTCCCATCCTCAGACAAAGTTTATTCTAGCGTTTTTATTTTTACATACATCATATTCCTAATATTTCAGTAAACTTTCAGAGAATAATAAGATATTACGCAAATTGTGGACTTTCGAAAATGACGAGGAATTCAAGAGATGATAAGCAGGGCATAGAATAAGACAAGACCGGAAAGGGAAGGCCCTCCACTAAGAAAAACTAACATAGTCTGACTTCCCAAACATCGGCGGAAACAACTGGAGCAAACAACATTCCCCACATCTCACAGAGCCCTAGTCTGCACACGTGTGTTCACAATCGTTCTGGTAAGTCCAATATTGACAACGCTGTACGCACACTTCCTATTTACATCGTGTCAGTTACGACGTGACCTCAAACATGGATAAAAATCCTATTAAAATCGCAAAGTTTCTTTGTTCGTAACCGATTTCGCCTTATTGACGAGCCATCTTCAGATCAGTCTAAAATGTTGTCCAGTTAAGCATCTTCGTGTTCTTATACACCCAAATACTATTCTTAATTTTAGAACGACATACTTCTCAGAATACGACGTTGTGTAATGATTGTAACATACCGATCAACATTTTATATTGATCTGAAGATGGCTCCTCAGGGAACCGAAACCGATAATGAGCAATAGAACAAAGAAAATTCGCGACCTTGATGTAGGATTTTTATCCACGCATGTTTCAGATCAACAGATCGCGTATCCACCCATTGACAATATCAAGTAAAGACGTTATCTCAGTTGTGAGAGTTTGTTGCTATTACAGTTGTTAAATCAGTTGCATTGTATTTCTGAATTTCAATTTTTCGGACGAATGCTTGTCAAACTATGTACTTTCCTGCATTACGGTTTCTTGGAAGCTACGTTAAGGCGATGTATTAAGCACTGATCCAAAAAAATTATTATTAATATTATATTTAAACATTTTATATATTATATTGTATTACTATTAAACTCGTAGGTATCAGTTTAATGTTAGAACGCGAAAAGTGAGGGTGACAGCAAGTTATAGTGTAGGGCTAGGGGTGGAGAGGGCAGAGGGGGAGTTTAGAGCCAGTAACAAATTGCAAATACTTCTCTCCAAAACTGAATCCTCGATCCGTGCCTGGCCTTGTCTCCGTAAACGATCTTTTAATGTGTACAGAATACTACAATATTTTTGTGCACCAGTACAGAACCTATGGATGTTAACCATAAAAGTCCGTCGACTGTCTGCTCTCGGTTTTTTACGTTTCTTATACCCATAATGTATTTCAGTGGGAAAGCTTCATCATCACGGTTTCCAAGATTCAGTTGAGGCTTTTCGTCACGGCGTGGTGAAGCACTCGCACATGAGGAGGAATTTGTTGATATGTATACGGAAAAAGCGTGAGAGGGCTAAGAAAAAACAAAAAAACTAATAAATAGCGCTATAAAATAGTTGTGTATTGTAACAATCTGCTTCACTGTTGGCCCATGTAGAAATTCCTGTAAGTTGCATTGTTTTCACTGTACGTATGTCGTCAAAAAGCTGAAACGTGGAACAATGGGAAAAATAACTTTTTACGCCTCTAAGAATTTATGCAAATCATAATGAAAAGAGGTACAAAATGTTTTCACAAAACCTTTTGTTCAGAGTTGTGTTTTGAAGAAAACGAAGAATTTAAAGTGAAATAAGAGGTTACAATTGGTAGTATACCTTTAAGCTAAAGTTTCATGTCGTTTGGTTGTGTAATTTTGTACCTGAAATTTTCATAATGTTGTAGGAGGCCCAGGTTTAGAGTTTTTATTTTTATGTTTAGGATCGTTACGTTGTTTTCCGTATTGTCAAACAGTGTGTCCAGTTTCAAGTTATTTGATCGTTGGAGGAGAAGAGCCATAAGATGGCATTAAACCTCGCTGTAAAATTTCTTGCATTTTCACCTACGCAGAAAAAATAGAATGTAAATTAATTCTGTCTGTTACCGTTTATTTTGTGTAACCAAAACTGCGGGGTGTATTTTCACATGTTTGACCTCTTGTTTCGGAAGACATCTTGAGTGCCCTGAAGCTATACTTTAACTGCAAAAAGAGTTGTCTTAGTTGTTCCTTGTGAAAAGATACATACAAATTAAGGTCATAATTAATTGTATCAAACATAAATGTATTCAGTAGGTAACGTACAACAAAGCAAACTCTACGATCACTACTTCTCCGTATATACTTGCAAGAAAACAAAAGGTTTTTGCTGCTGTCCATATCCGTTTCTTTTCTTTTAATTTTGCAGCATAAATATGTATTTTGCTTCCTAACGCATCTATGTACTAGATACGTGATAAACCAGTTTTAAATATGTATCTATATTGCAATTTGTTGGAATTAATCTCTTACTGTTAGCTATCAAACAACTATCTGCCGAACCGGTCATTCAAGTTTTTCACATTTTCTAGTTCCACTTAACAGTTTTGTATTGTGATTTCTTGTGTTTAATTATCCTATACAGCCTATAGCGTCGTATTGTGCACATTTTCGTGCAGATCCGCTATGCTCGCTTTAAGTCTTTGGTAGAATTTTTTTTAAAGTCTTTTGACTGAGTGTTTTTACCGGCTGCAGTCTCGCCAGGTGCCGTTGTACTACTAGACCATGATATCATTGCTCGTGAGAGTGACGGCGCTTCGTCGGCCTGTCGTGAGGTTCTATAGTGATATTTCACGAGCACAGGCTGAACCACTTAAAAGTATATGCGCAACTGTCCTGAAAGCATTCACAGTGCGATATGTTTTCCTTAGTGACCACCACCCTTGTTTACTGCAATCTCACCGCATGTTTCCAATTACGGCCACAGGAGGCCAAGTGTAACAATATCGTGGTCGGCCAGTACGTCCGTCTGTCGTCATTTGTTTATGCTGTGATGGCTGTATGCTGCACTTCACAGCTCCTACACTATATAGTTGTGCTTCGCCGTTGCCTTGTATCTCTTCTTTACACAGCATTCCACTTTTCGATAGAAGGAAGTAATAAAAACTATCAAATTTTTTTTGGACAGATGAGGGATACAGTTAAAGTGGAAGCTTTTCTACCAGTTGCGATTGTCTTCTTCTCGTTATTCTCAACATCAAAGCTAAATTCTTGAACTATGACAGCGAATCGAAACGGATAGAAAAATAACGAGGAAAGTACATTTTACAGCGTTCTTTTTGTTTATGCTTCATAGTTTACGTTCATTCAAAATGTTCATATTTCTAGCACTTTGGTAGCGACCCTGAAGTTAAAAACTTCCGAAAAAAGATTTTTTAAACGCTTTCTCATAGAATTCTGGACTCATACGCTGCAAAAAGTAAACTATAAGCAAAAAACACCGTAACTGTAATATTCATTAATGAAAGTGCCATTTTTGTCTTAAAGTGAGAATGAATAATTGAGTGTACGTGTACAACAGAATTTCCGTAAAGAATAAACAAGAAAGCAGAGAGAAATTATGGATAAATAGAAAAAAATATCGACCTTCTGTAGGTAGAACATTTTAAAACAAGAGGAGCAGGTTATTGAAGTGTTTTTCTTGGTAAGCTTTTACGTCTCAGGTACATTAGAGTGAGACAACGATATATCACTATGTTTTTAGAAATGAGGATTTCGATAGCAAAATTCTTAGAGATGTATCGAAAAATGCTGTAGAAAATGTGGTGAGCCTATAACAGACTGTCTAGGTTATGTAACGGTACATTATCTCCAAAAGCCACAACTACGTCACTGGACTATGAAACATATAAGGGTGTAAAACAAAGAGCAAAAATCTTAAATCATGTCACGGCGTAACGATACGAACATCCCGAAATAAAGAAGAGCTTTACGCGAAGCAGGGAAAAAATAAAATGCATGTAATCGGTATTTAAATAACGCTGAAGCTGGGTGACCACGAAGTACGCAAGCGGCATTGGCAAATGACAGACATAATCAGTCACGTCTTACACGGGGGACAGCTCGTAAATACGTTGTCATCCCTTTAAAACTCGTGCCAGCAAGATGATTTTATAGCACAAACATTTTAAGAATAGCGGCTGTAACATAAAAGCAAACTGGCAGGAATTTAGAGACATTATGTTAGAAAGAGTAAAAGCTGCAGATCCGAATCTTTCTGACAGAGAATGCTATAAAGAACTCATTGCATTTAACGACGCTACAGAAAGAAGACGTGGAATAATCTGCTGGAACGCTGAATGGACAAAGACGAAACAGATACGAAAGATTAGCATTGAAATAGTATAGACAATTTACTGTTATACAAGATAGAAAATTTTGGACGAATATAAGAAGCATAAGAAAGGTTGATGGATTACACTGTAACCCCATAAATAAAGACACTAATGTTTAAGAGGCGTTGAAAAAGGTGTGAACGTCAATAAGATGGTGGCAAGAAGGTAAACCTGACTCAGATACAGAGTGGCTGGAAAAATTCTTAGACAGAATAGCTTCTTCTTCTTCTGTTTATTCTTCTTCTTCTTCAGAAATCGCACCCACTGAACATCTGTCATGAGAAGAAGAACATCGGACTCTCTTCCAGTTTATGCGAAAAGTGGAGGAACCCAAAAAACTAAACAAAATAAAACACCCTCTTTGGTTTGATGAAATCCGCTACACCATGATAACACATCTATCCTGTACTAACCTACATACATTGCTTAAAGTTTTCAACAAAATGTGAAAAAAATGGACAAATAATCGACTATTCTAAAACAAAACTTTATTGCCAACTGGAAACCTAGAAAGCATCGAAGAAATGCTCTCTCATATAGAATCACTACTTCATCGTCACTTGTTGGCAACACTCTACAGACAATGTTGAGATAACTATTAGATTGATGCATAAAATCAGGTAGATTATTCCGCAAAACGCAGTTCGGGTTTGGTAGAGGGGAGGTACATTAGGAAGTTTAACATATATTAACATAATAACCACACAGAGGGAAAAACTGACTGCACTGTTCTTAGATATCAGTGCACGTTCCAGTATTACGACACAAGCTCAAGGCATTAGCTCACCAGATACTTTCCTTCGTGGAATATGTTCATTCTTCATAAATCTGGTAGGACTGTATTTGTTAAATGCAAGTGTTGCTCATGTTGAATAAGCCATTGGACCTTGGCCTCATACTGATACCATTACTACAGATCAGTTACATAACAGACTTTTTGTTTATCACCGTGATGAACAGCAAACGGAAGACGCCTGCATTTATGGTGTTTCAAACAAATACATTATGGTCTTTTATCATGGCCACTGTTAAATGACTATTCTATGAAATTGGTTTGGACGTATCCTAAATAAAATCCACAGAAGGTATAGTTCACAAAATCATATGATGATTACAGACGATAAATGTTGAGTAAAATCACATTCTCGCTTTCTGTGTATGATATTTGACTCACGATTTGGCTCGCTACCAAACATTTTGAACTAATAATCTCATCAGTCTATTGTGATCGATGCAATAAATTTGATGGGCTGGACAGCCCCAGATTATGTTAGTGATATACAGATCGCTAATGAGACCCAGAATTGAATATGGATGTACCTTACGATCACAATGCAAACCGATATATTTTGGAGAAATTGGGTACATCACAGTTCACTAGTATCCAAACTTAGAGCTATAAGATCGATCTGAAACAACGTTCTACTAATGGAAGCAGGATAAATGCTACTGCGCCTGAAGAGATAAATGATAGCTGATAAATTTTACTTAAGCAATTTTGTAACCAGGACAGCTTATATACTGAAAACTGCAGCAACTCGATGATATTTACAGCAGAATTAGTCGTATATACAAGGTATAAATACTCCGCCATCGTCAATAGTTACGTGGCGCTAAAACATTTCTCTGAAAATATTTTTTTCCTCCAGTAAACTATCATCGTTTAGTCTCTGAGTATAACACCTCTCTTCTTGTATCAATGAACACAATATCCAGTAGCCTTATCTCAGCTTAAACAGTTCTTTACAGAATTATAAAGAGGAAAATGGTCCAGTTTCGATATCTATTACGATGGTTCTAAAATCATAGGAGAAAACTTAGTGGAGTGTGATATATTCCACCCTAAAACTCTTATAAAACAGCGCAAAAAAAAAATACCTATGCATCACTGATTCTTACTTAATCCGACCCACAAAGCGTACTTAGAGCACTTCAGAACAATAAATGGATCAACTCTGCAAGCCGACACACTATAAAATACTGCTTAAGATGTGAAAGAATCTTACAGGAAAAGTAAAAGAGTAAACTATATGTAGATAAAATCTGAGTATAATGTAGAATTCAATTAGAAGGTCGGTAAGTTTGTCAAACAAGCTGCTACTGATGATGATATTATTCGGATTCTACTGCCGTGCACCTGTTTCATGACAATAATAAGAGAAAGAGCATAATTACGCAAAATAGCAGGACGAGTGGCCAAGAGCAATAAAGACAATGGTCAGTTCTTTGTATACACTGAACCTAATATTACAGTTATCTGATGACTCTGTAACTGTAGATGCAACAGAAACGTTATACACGAATAGGTAACATCCAGTTCAATCGTGGAAATTTTTCGGTACATCTTAATAAGCTGAAAATAAGGGACACCTGTTTCTGTGACTGAGACAGTAGTTAATTGAAAAATTTGAGTCATCTGTTATTCTTTTGTTTTAACAATAAATCTCGCATAGGAAAATTACTTGTTAACTTTAAAAAGTTAAAAATATGTTTCCCCATCAATGTAAAATGTATCCTATAAGAATTTGCGGTGTATAACTCTCTTTACGTATTCTTACTAGAAGACAACACACTCGTCTGAGAAAAAGCTAATATTTATAGTGTTTTGTTCTGTAAAAGATTTTCATTTAATCTGTGTTGCATTACAACTGTCATATTATTATTGTTGTACAGTAAATTTTTATGTCTTTTAAATATTGTTAAACTGAAATTTGTACATGTACATGTCGCAGGTCTCTGCGTAGTTATGACTTTTAGTAATCATTTACAGTAGTTGCCAGTACTACAAACGATATTCTCTTTTTGTATTTGCAACCTTTTTGTACAAACAGTAGTTTTCTATTCAGTGCAAACATTAGGTTTTATGGCCTTCAGGATAAAGGACAAAAAAGTCTAATAATGTACGTCTGTGGTCAAGATGCTGACAGCCAAAATAAAGCAATTTAAAAAACTGTCATGTGTCGCCACTAACAGTAGTTTTTGAGCTGTTGCTCACTCTCATCGCAGTATGGTTTGGTTATGTTCACCTCTTCCGTACTCAACACACGTATCTGGATAACACAATTAACAAAGGTGGGCCGTGGGCCGTGACCTGAAACCGATAATTTTCTCCTTGTATTAAAAAACTCTCGATTCGTCGTATCCGCATTAGGTACGGGACGCTAACAATTGACAGATATCTACCTTACAATTTATGACACATTTAGCAATTTGTAAAATAGTTATGTTTCTTCCGTACTGAGAACCAATGTTCAGAAGGCCTAGTTTGGTACACGAACAGGAAGAATAATCTACCATCAACAATTACGCTCTTCACCGCGTCATTCCATTCGCTGACCTGTATACTGGATAGCGTGTATAGTCACATATGCGGAAATAGCTGACATTACTGACGAACAGAGTAGTCTGTACTCTTTCTGCAACGATTCCAACAAGAAAGGTGGACCATTACCATATCTTCCGGTCGATACTGAGTCGACTGAATGGGACGCCGTATTTTTTTTTTTTAATACTGTTAAACAGGTGACCTTCGAGTTCGCTGTGACTGAATTGGAATATATGAGTGGAAAATTTCCACTTGCACAATTCTTGGAAAACTATTGATCCAACAAAGTCGGAAACTTTAAGTGTCCTAAGCTTGAGCGCTGTTTGCGCATCAATATTAGCATATGAAAACTCGCTTTCCAGTGTGAGATTTTTTTTTCGACTGATATAATTGATTTTTACTTAAGATTTTCTGGTATATTTTTTTTTTTTTTTTTCTTTATTGATTTCGCGGGTCACTAATGTTCCGTGAAGTACGTTTTCAGAATATTATGTTAAGGTTTCGACAGTTTGGTCGGAATTATTTCTGTGTTATATCTGTTCAGTATGTCGCTGCACTGAAGTGGAATAAACCGAAAGAAAGTTTTGTGCTTAGCCAGATATGAGAAGACGTATATGACAACGAGTTATCATTCGTAAGGCATTTTAAGAGTATTAGTAAACCTAATAATTGCGTAAATGACTGGTTCGAGTGTTTACGTCAGTTCCCTCATATATCGATAGCGACATAGCCGATAAGAAATCAGCTAGCCTACGTATGAATGCACGCAGCGCCCTTCTGGCTTACTCTGCACAGTGCCTTGCGCGGTATACATATAGATGCTCGACGTAAGTGCGTGTTTCCGGATCGGAGTGGCTGCGGTGAAGTATCGCAGCACGAATGTTTCTAGTGCGTACTGAAGCTGCGTGCAAGGAAGCCTATTTGCAGCGGAGCTGAAAGCGAGGAGAGTGCATCACAGCGCGTGAGGCTGGAGTGGAAGAGATGTGCGTGGCGTCCCCCCGGCCGCGGCGTGCAGCGCCTATTGTCCCGGCGTTAACAAAGCACAAGGGCAGCCGTTGCTACCTGCAGCCCTAGCGCGGCCAGGCCCTTCCAGAAGAAACCGTGCGTCCCTCTGCAGCGTCTCCCGTGCAGCTGACTTGCTCGACACACGGCCGATCGCAGCGCGCTTCTCTGCCCCCGCAGTGCAGACTTTACGCCTAGCCGAATCACACGACACTACACAGTGCAACAATATCGCTGCACTTCACTACGCCTGATTTAAACCAAATGACAGGAGGCCAGTGGCTAGTTTTATATCCACATCTCTACTCCGCCATCACCAAAAGCAAAACGAGGATAATGGAATGTAGTCGAATAAAGTCAGGTGATGTTGAAGGTATTAGATTAGGAAATGAGACACTTAAAGTAGTAAAGGAGTTTTGCTATTTGGGGAGCAAAATAATTGATGATGGTCGAAGTAGAGAGGATATAAAATGTAGACTGGCAATGGCAAGGAAAGCGTTTCTGAAGAAGAGAAATTAGTTAACACCCAGTATAGATTTAAGTGTCAGGAACTCGTTTCTGAAAGTATTTGTATGGAGTGTAGCCATGTATGGAAGTGAAACATGGACGATAAATAGTTTAGACAAGAAGAGAATAGAAGCTTTCGAAATTGGTGCTACGGAAGAATTCTGAAGATGAGATGGGTAGATCACATAACTAATGAGGAGGTGTTGAACAGGATTGGGGGGAAGAGAAGTTTGTGGCACAACTTGACTAGAAGAAGGGATCGGTTGGTAGGACATGTTCTGAGGCATCAAGGGATCACCAATTTAGTATTGTAGGGCAGCGTGGAGGGTAAAAATCGTAGAGGGAGACCAAGAGATGAATACACCAAGCAGATTCAGAAGGATGTAGGTTGCAGTAGGTACTGGGAGATGAAGCAGCTTGCACAGGATAGAGTAGCATGGAGAGCTGCATCAAACCAGTCTCAGGACTGAAGACCACAACAACTCTACTCCGCAAGCCAATACTTCTGATTCCACTATCACCTTCTGCTGAACGGTAACCTAGCAAGAAACCCTAAAATAACATTAAACGATGCAACTTGCTACAAAAAGTGCGCGCTTACGGTCTATCCAATGACGTATGCCGTTGGATAGAAAGTTTTCTAACAGACAGGGAGCAGTATGTCGTCCTGAACGGGGTAACTTCAACAGAACCAAGAGTAACTTCAGGTGTGCCCCAGGGCATCGTAACAGGTCCTCTGCTTTTTACGATTTACATAAACGATCTGGTTGATGGTATTGACAGCGGCCTTAGACTGTTTGCCGATTATGCTGTGGTCTACAGGAAAGTAGTATCACACGAAAGTTGTGAACAAATCAATGAGGATTTGCAGAAAATAAATGAGTGGTGTAATGACAGGCAGTTATCTCTCAATATTAGTAAGTGCAACCTACTGCGTATAACAAGGCGAAAATCTCCATTAATGTACGAGTACAAAATAAATGATCAGTCTTTGGCAGCGGTAACATCAATGAAGTATCTGGGTGTGACTATTCGAAATGATCTCAAATGGAATGATCAGGTTACACAAGTAACGGGTAAGGCAAACTCTAGATTGCGCTTTATTGGTAGAATCCTGCAGTCCTTTAACAAAGGAAATAGTCTACAATACGTTAGTTCGTCCAGTCTTAGTGTATTGTTCGTCTGTATGGGACCCTTACCAGTTGGGTCTGATTCAAGAGATTGAGAAGGTCCAAAGAAGAGTGGCAAGATTCGTGACTAGTACATTTAGCCATCGCGAGAGCGTTACAAACCTCATAGAAAGTTTTAAGTGGGACACACTTGCAGATAGACGATGCGCTAAACAGAAGAGGCTGCTCACTAAATTCCGAAATCCAGTCTTCGTCGAGGATGTAGAGCATATATTATTACCACCAACTTTCAAATCCCGTAATGATCATCATTCAAAGATAAGGGAAATAAGAGCTCGTACTGAGGCGTTCAGACCGTCGTTTTTCCCTCGCGCGATCCGCGAGTGGAACAGAGGGGGGGGAATATGACTTTGGCGCGAATTGTGCCCTCCGCCACACACCGCTTGGTGGCTAGCGGAGTATATATGTAGGTGTACAAAAAGTGTAATAACGGGATTTCTGCAGCTATTCCTGGACAAACTTCGTAATTTTGCACATCGTATAGAGAAGGAAGGCTGGAAAAGTACAAAATTATAACCATCGCAGTTTCGACGTCACTTAAAAACCAGTCCCATCATGCCACCAATCTGTGTTAACAACAGTCGTAGGACATGGTGCGAAAGTTTGGGCTCAATGAAGAGTGCTACCAAGATTAACGAACTCCTACTGCGCCACTCCCAATAATGGAGTTGTTTACGATTCTGGGAATATGTCCATCGGACTTAGAAATCAAGGAAAATGAAACCCTTTATTGGTTAAGGAAAAACAATAAAACAAAAGTACGAAGGATACTTGGAACTGAGACCAATACGAAACAGCTCATACAAGATCGCGTATTACAACTACGGAAAAATGATTGGGAAACTTCGGGCACATATAAGATAATTTCTCCCTAAAACACCAAGGAGAGAATAAAAATTAATTTTTTTCACGCGCCGAGCGGACGGTACATGACCTGACCGGTCGTGGCTTTTAGCTACCTATCTGCAGAAAATCATAAGACAGATGAACGACAGCAGCGCCCGTGGTAGCGAGGGACACTCCAGAGCACGCCTTGTGGAACTGTGCGCTCTACCAAGACGGAGCGGATAATGGTCGTCAGGCATTGAGGTTGCTGTTTCGTAAAGCAGCACTGACGAGCGAGTCAGTCTGGCCCATTTTGGACGGTACTTCAGCCAAACTATCCAGGAACGCCAAGGAAGAGTACACGAGGCATCAATCGCTTCAGCATGCTGCCATACTGGCTGAACAATATACCGTACGGGCGGCGAGAGGGCAACTGAGATCGGCGACTACTGATTGTAATTGTTTCTCAAGACTTCACGTCATTCTGGCGCAAATTGATCACGCAAGTGTGGATTTTAAGACATTACAGTGAAATAGCTTAGTGCAAAGGGAACACTGTTGACGTACTACGCTAAACCCAAGCAATCCAACAGGTACAACAATATAGGGACTGTGCGTCGGCCTTGATGCAAAACGCTTTTGTTATTTACTTATTTATTCCCTCAAGCTAATTTCAGTGATAAATATCGTCATCATCAGTGGGTTCTTTAATTCTAAAACATGGAGAATTAAAGAACCCACTGATGATGACGATATTTGTCGCTAAAACTAGTTTGGCGAGTAAATAAGTAAACAACAGAAGTGTCTTGCATCAAGCCGTTCACACAATTCCCATATTGTTGTTTTTGTATGCAAACACAGGCCAATGGAAGAGATCCAAAATAAAATTATTGAATCCAGCAGATAATGACTCTTGACCGGGGTAGTACGAAGGCGGATCCAGTAGCGAAAACAACCACCTACAGTTTACAATCTCATAAATGAACATAATTTTTAAGTATTTTAAGTACGAGGAATAGATAATTACTATAAACATTTATTATTATCCACAAAAAAGTGATTTGTATGACCTATTTTACCTCCCCAGATAACAAGTTGAAATTGAGAAGAGTAAATAATTATCATTTTTACCCTTTCCTGTTCCTTTCGAAAATGATTCCTGTGCCTGTTCATTTCGCAAATGATATCTTCGGTAATGAGAATTTGAGAACTACGTTTGTCCTTAACTTGATAGAAAGCTATAATAACAGCAAAATCTTGTGACTTTGATGCCGTCGTAATTGCCCCAGTATGAAAGCGTAGTCTGCATTCATCGTTGTGTGTGTAATCTCAGCAAATGTCCCTTAGCGGCTTGGTCCGTGCTGCGCATCCGTAATCTATGACTGAACTCTTTTAGGTGCGGAGGATAAGGTACTTCTAGAGGAATAGTAAATTTAGTACAGACTAATTCGAATAAAACTTTTCTAAATACATGTGTCCAGTTTTTATTGATAGAGATATGTAAGTGTCGACTTAAGTTCAAATTTGATTTTGATAAATTCCACCTCTTCACTTCAATGCTCTTTCGGATTTTTTAAAATTCAAATGGCTCTGAGCACTATGGGACTTAGCATCTGAGGTCATCAGTCCCATAGAACTTAGAGCTACTTAGACCTAACTATCCTGACATCACACACATCCATGCCCGAGGCAGGATTCGAACCTGCGACCGTAGCGGTCGCGCGTTTCCAGACTGAAGCGCTTAGAACCACTTGGCCACACCGGCCGGCGAATTTTCTTAACTAATACCCTATGTAGCTCTTCTGAAGTCACCTTGGGGTTCATTTGCGAGAGCAGCACTATCCAGAATCCGAAAAACCAATTCGCCTCTTGTGATTACTTCTTCTTTGTAGCCTTAGCTTTTCAACCATCCCTACAGGCAGACGTCTAAAATGGTAAGATCCTGGGACCTTGTTGGTCAAAAAATCTGACCATTCTGTCTATCCATTTTGCAGGGAATATTAGGTTTTAATGCTGTTTCGCCGCACGACTAGAACGCGCAGGGGCTTCGTCATGCTGGAAGCACATACTCATCTCTGTAGCCAAAGGAACCTCTTCCAATAATAATGAAAGCTCGTTTTCGAGAAAGTATCGACGATGGAGTCGTTTAAAACGATGTAGTAGAAATGGCCAACAAATCGCAGTTGAAAAATTCAGGTACGCAAACTGAAACACAGCTTCCAGTAACGCTCTGTATTCTGAGACCGCAACTGATCATAATGCAGACCTTACTTTATCCTTTCTAGCGTGTCAGTTACTTTGTCTTGACGAAAGCCAAAGTTTGCGCTCTTCATTATACCCCGATACATTATAAGTACAGGCACCTGTTTGACATGATAAACCGAAAATTTACGTCTACATCTTACATATCACAAGCAGGCGCGGATCACGGCTCGGAAACAGCTGCACACTTTAGTGCAGCGCAAGAGTTTGACAGAGCGACACACTGTGCAGCCATTTTGGGGAAGAGGGCCTCAGGAAGGCGGTCGGAACGACGGATGGAAAGATTCTGGCAAGAATGACGCAGTATCAATGCACAAGAACTGTTAGCCGCATTCCCCCGAAAATGTGAGAACTACGATTGCACTGAACTTGATATGAAGCTATAATAACACCAAAATCTCATGACTTTGATGACGTCGTAATTGCCGCAGTATGAAAGCGTAGTCTGCATTCATCGTTGTCAGTATCCCAGTTAGCGCTACGATTGTACTCACAGGTCTGCACACTATGACTATGCGAGCGAATAAATGAGACGAATGTTATTTCTTTCTGTCTTTTCTACAAGTTTTTGGTAAGTCCGCATTTCTGGTGTTTCTTTTTAGCGGGGAGAGTCTTTCCCCTTCTGCCTTGCCTTACTCAACTTCATATGGTTTGTCTGTCCTACATGTTTTGTGAATTCGTATGTCGTGTTGAGTTTGTTGTTGAAGGCAGCTGTGACAGGGCGCCTTTTCCTGGCTACCACGTTGTCTGCAGCCGGTCAGTCTGCACGTCCACCCACGTAGGTCGCAATTTCTAGAATTCCTCGTCGTTTTCGAGACTGTTAGATTCCGCGCTTCCTTGTTCCCCAAAAATCAGCTGAGAAATTTTGAACTTTATTTATGTAAATCTATAAACGCTTTTGCCGGACGGTGTGGCCCAGCGGTTCTAGGCGCTACAGCCTGGAAACGCGCGACCGCTACGATCGCAGGTTGGAATCCTGCCTAGGGCATGGGTGTGTGTGATGTCCTTAGGCTAGTTAGGTTTAAGTAGTTCTAAGTCCTAGGGGACTGATGGCCTCAGATGTTAACTCCCGTAGTGCTTAGAGCCATTTGAACCATTTTATAAACACTCTTCGTAGATCTTTCTGGGGGCTGGGGGGCAGGACGCCCCTGCGTGACACCTATGACCCCAACCCTGTCCAGAAGCCACCTTACGGTGTGTGACGGAGGGTATTACTATCTCCCTCCCCTCTCACCCACCCCCTCACTCTCTCCGTACTCTTTTCCATTCGCGAGTGTTACATATGAAGAACGACACAGTATGTCGTCGTATGAGGACTAATGCCTCTGAGTTTCTCGCTGTGTTCATTTCGTGAGACGTATGTGGGATGAACTGTCATCATCCCCCATTCTTCTTGGAACGTGCGCTCTCGGAGTTTGTGACGTAATTCTATTCAACTCGCCGCGGTTTTCTTTAATGCGAGATCAACTGCACCAATCGATGTATTCCAAATCGATTACTTCAGATGAAATGTACGTTTTTCGTCATAACACAAATTCTACCTAATAAAAATTGGCCGTGATGTAAAGTAACACACACACTTTCGGGGAACAGACAAAATTGCTTCAAATTAGACGTGCTCTTCCATACTGAACTTTTCACTTATATTTACTTTACCGACGAAAATTTCCGTATCTGGCTTCTCTTTAAGACATTACCCCCGGCTTTACTAATGTGTACTGCAAGTCATAACCACCTCTTATTCGCAGTACGTAGTAGGTTCTGTGGGAGATGATTTCTATCAACTAATCCTGCAAAGCCTGGTAGGAAAGCCCTGCACATCTTAATTTCGACAACTAGTCTCACTTAAAAGAAGACACTTTAATTTATCATGCAGGTTGAGGCGTTTAAAACTGTTTGTAGGAATATTTGGCGAAATACACATCGGATTAAAATAAGTGCTAATAAACGTTGTTCACCTCAAAGACCAAAGACGGACATCCATCAACATAATACTCAACCCCCCCCCTCCCCCCAATCCCTGCACCGCCCCCGGGGGCGGGAGGGGGAGGGGTGACTTTGATAAATAGGAGCCCCTATTTTTTATTGCAGATTTGGATTCTCCGTGAAAAAATATGTAACTTTTGTATGAAACATTTCTTTCATTTCATGATACATAGCGCTGTAATCGACAAACATGGAAATGAGGTGACAGTTGTTGAAAATGTGTGTGAAATCTTATGGGACTTAACTGCTAAGCTCATCAGTCCCTAAGCTTACACACTACATAACGTAAATTATCCTAAGGACAAACACACACACCCATGTCCTATGGAGGACTCGAACCTCCGCCGGGACCAGCCGCACAGTCCGTAACCGCAGCGCCTCAGACCGCTCGGCTAATCCCTCGCGGCAGTGACAATTGTTGCAAAATGGTAACGGGACTACCTCAAATAAATACACACCCGATTAAGACAGTTGAATCACTTTTTTTATATTTTTGATAATGCTATCGTGTGACACCTCCCACAAGCGAATGAAGCACAGACCTTGATCGTGCGCTCAGTCCGCGCTGAGACTGTGCATGTTGCTTCAATTATTCGCACTGTACACTTGTCGTCGCAATTGTTTCATGATGTTAACTATTACAGAGAGTGTCGGTATCATTGCCGCGTACTTTGAGGTTCACAGAAATGTCGACGAAGCTCGTCAAAGGTATGCTAGTCTGTTTCCCGATAGGAAAGTTCCGTTTGCAACGACGTTTTGCAGTACTGTCCACCTGTTTACTGAAACGGGAAACGTTAAACCGAGAGAAAGAGTAAGCCCGCGGCCTGTGACAAACGAGTATAACACATTGAATGTTTTCACTGAGGTTGCTGTAAGTTCTCACGTTAGTTCTCGGCAAATTGCGCAGTTTCACAAAGAAGTGTTCTACGCATACTGCAAGCACACAAATGGCACCCATTTCATCTATCGGTGCATCAAGAACTGCTTGGTGACGATTTTCACAATCGCCTGAATTTCTGCAACTGGATACAGGTATAACTAGCACTCAATGATAATTTCATTTCACAGATGTAGACTGGCAATGGCAAGGAAAGCGTTTCTGAAGAAGAGAAATTTGTTAACATCGAGTATTGATTTAAGTGTCAGGAAGTCGATTCTGAAAGTATTTGTGTGGAGTGTAGCCATGTATGGAAGTGAAACATGGACGATAAATAGTTTAGACAAGAAGAGAATAGAAGCTTTCGAGATGTGGTGCTACAGAAGAATAATGAAGATTAGGTGGGTAGATCACAAAACTAATGAGGAGGTATTGAATAGAATTGGGGAGAAGAGGAGTTTGTGGCACAACTTGATTAGAAGAAGGGATCACTTGGTAGGACATGTTCTGAGGCATCAAGGGATCACCAATTTAGTATTGGAGGCAGCGTGGAGGGTAAAAATCGTAGAGGGAGACCAAGAGATGAATACACTTAGCAGATTCAGAAGGATGTAGGCTGCAGTAGGTACTGGGAGATGAAGAAGCTTGCACAGGATAGAGTAGCATGGAGAGCTGCATCAAACCAGTCTCAGTACTGAAGACCACAACAACAACAACAACAGATACTTTTCTCCGATGGATCAAATTTTACGAATCGTGGTGAAGTGAATCGACATAATATGCATTATTAGTCAGTGGAGAACCCCCACTGGGTAAGGGAAGTTGAACATCGACACCCATGGAGTGTCAACGCTTGGTGAGGTATTTTAGGTACGCAGATAATTGGTCCGTACTACATAGAAGGTAATCTGACTGGTCAAATGTACAGCGACATTGTGGATAGTATTTTACCCAAAGACGAAGTTCCACTTCAAACGAGACTCGATATGTGGTTTCAACACGATAGATGCCCAGCGGATTATTCACGACTAGCTTTAGAAGTTTTGAAACTATCCTGGTTGATGGACTGGCCGAGGAGGTCTTGAAACGTGGCCCGCAAGTTCACCCGATTTGACTTCTGGCGATTTTTCCCTATGGGGATGGCTAAAAGAGAGAGTTTACATGGATGTACCAACAAGCCCCGAAGATCTGCGGCAGCGAATTAGCAATGAATGTGCAAACTTTAGCGCAGAGACACTAATACATGTCAGATTGTCATTCAGAAAGAGAGATGCAATGTGCATTGGAAACAACGGACAACATCTCGAACATTTGCTGCACTGAAACACTTGTGAGAGGCAAGGGGACTAACAGTATTCAAGCAACCCTAGATAGCGAGAGGCAAGGGGACTCACCAAAATCAAGCACCCCGTAGGAAACACATTACTACTAAGTCCACGTCGTTGTTCATGGGTAACGCTAAATGTAGCCTAAGAATGCATTACCGGAGAGTAGGCGGTGTCACATGAAAGCATTTTCCCAAATATCAGAAAATGTACTTAGATTTTCGTAATGAGTGTGTATTTGTGTGAGAAATTACCGTTTCGCAACAACTGTCACCCCATATTCATGTTTACCGATTGCAGCGCTATCTACGTGCGCCGATTGCAGCGCTATCTATCATGAAACGAAAGTTACATGTATTTTCATGGAGAATCCAAACCTGCAATAAAAGATAGGGGTTCCTTCTTAAGATTTTAAATTCACCCCCGGCCCCGAGGGTGGTGCAGGGTGGTCGAGCGTTGGACGACCCTCGTCGAGGTGAACAACGTTTATTACAATTTTTTTTAAATCTGATGCGTATTTCAGAAAATATTCCGACAAACAGGTTTAAATATCTTACCCTGTATATTAATTTCTACGGTCGCAGGTTCGAATCCTGCCTCGGGCATGGATGTGTGTAATGTCCATAGGTTAGTTAGGTTTAAGTAGTTCTAAGTTCTAGGGGACTGATGACCTCAGAAGTTAAGTCCCATAGTGCTCAAAGCCATTTGAACCATTTTGAACAGTATATTAATTAAAACATGGATAAAGTCTTATCAACAACTTTCGTAATACTTTGCAAAGACGAAACCTGATTGTAGTTTTGTAACCCTCTGATCAAACGGAACCGTTTGATGTACATCATCATAAAATCATATTAGATTTTTATATAGTAATTTTTGTTTTTCTGTCTCGAACCACGTTCACCCCTTTCAACCAGGTTCAATCAAAACGTTGTAAACTCAGTTTGCAAGCGACCAGAAATAGCGGTTTTTGAGGGATTTCCAATGTCATTTGGACGCAATGAACTATCTGTATTAGTCGCCAACAACATATCTTAAATTTGGAAGATACTTAAATCACGCCGTAGGTCTGACGAAGGGCTTGTCTGATACCATAATAATGACGTCACTAGCCTCTAGAATACAAGCAGCAGCCTCAGCAGAATGGGCTTTTGTTTTGGAGGCAGCACTTGCCTAGGTGACTGTGGGGAGAGTCTTGGCAGACACATTACAGGATGACAGGTTTGCGTGTGTTTCCATAATGGCTGAGCACTGTTTTTGCTGCGGGTGGAGGTGGCAACACTGATTCAATGAGACCCCAAGAGATTTCGTTAGAGGATGACAGGTTTGCGTATGTTTCCATAATGGCTTATCACTGTTTCTGCTTAGGATGGAGTTGGCAACACTGATTCAAAGAGACACAAGATGTTTCTGCGCATCGATTACACACAGGTATTCGCTGGTCATCGCGGCTCAGTTCGAAGCGGGACTCATCTCTGAAGACAACCGCTGTCAATGAGATTCCAGGCCGAAGAAGTGCGGTGGGGTACCAACATGACTGTCGCCCGCCATAAGACCGCACATCCAGGAGTGATGGTTCAAATGGCTCTGAGCACTATGGGACTCAACATCTGAGGTCATCAGTCCCCTAGAACTTAGAACTACTTAAACCTAACTAACCTAAGGACATCACATACATCCGTGTCCGAGGCAGGATTCGAACCTACGACCGAAGCGGTCGCGCGGTTCCAGACTGAAGCGCCTAAAACCGCTCTCCCACCACGGCCGGCAGGAGTGATGGTCTGTGGTGCCATTTCTTTTTGTAGCAGGACCCCTTTGGTTGTCATCGGCGGAACCTTCCAGCACGACGGTACGTCGACGATATTCTACGCCCCGTTTTGTTGCCCTTCATGGCAAGCCATCCTGGACTTACATTTCAGCAAGGTTATGGCAGCTCCCACACGGCGAGAGTTTGTACTGCATGTCTTCGTGTTTGCCCAACCTTTCCTTTGCCTCGCTGGATGTCTCCCCAATTGAGAACGTTTTGACAAATTATGGGCCGGGCCCTTAAATCGTCTCGGAATTTTGACGATCTAACGCACCAATTGCACGATATCTCTCAGGAGGACATCGAACAATGCTATCAATCAATACAGAGTCGAATAACTGCTTGCGTAAGGGCCAGAGGTGGACCAACATGTTATTGACTTGCTCAGTTAGCGAAGTTCTTCCTCTTGAATAAATAATTTTTCTGAAATTGTAATCATTTGTTTGTTCGTACCCTTACATCACGTCAACCGATTACCGTCCCATACGGATAATTCCTTCGTGGAGTGTCTCTTTTTTTTGTCTTAGTTTGTATGTCGCCACTTATGTTCAGAACAATAACAATTCATGATTATTCGTAATTTTTATTCGTCATTTATAAAGATAAAAGATCACCCTAAAAATACATATGAAGCCATGAACGCCATGAACTTGCAACCCTGGACAAAAAACTACTACCACGGGTGCTATTGATTACGGAAACTACATTTTTAGTGGAGTTCTAATTAATGTCACTTAGAATAAACAATAAGTAGAACTCAGATTTGAACAGTGAACCTCTCCGACATATACATCGCCTCTTTTGTAGCGCCCAATACTGGAGTCTGTTCAGCATCTCGCACTTAGTAAATTACCCGATGACGAAACGTGTCGCCCTTCGTTGCCTCTTCTCGACTTCGTCTTCTTCTTCTTCTTCTTCTTCTTCTTCTTCTTCTCCTCTTCAATCCGAAAGTTGGTGGGCTAGTATATACTTCCTCCCTTAGCTATACTAGTCGCTTGATGATCTCATATCTTCTGCCAGCTTTAATTTCATCCGCGAACTCCTGTCTCGCTCGTTCTCTCTGTCACCTGACCCTTCATCATTGCTTTAACCAGCGTAGTGAGCTGGAGTGAATGGCGAAGTAAGTGGCTAAACATGTTGTTCTTCGTAGGAGAAATAATTCTGTGTAGATTTCTTGTCTCAGATGCTCTTCCCAACACTCCTTCCTTTAAGAGTGTCAGTCCATGGCATCTTCAACATTCTACTCCAACTTTAGCGATCGAAAGCTTGTAGTCTTATCTTTTTCGCCTTATGCAGCGTCGAAGTTCGGGTACCATACAAGCAATGCTCCAAAGCCCTTGAACAAAGGTTTCTCACATGCTCTGTTTGACGTCAGTAGTCGTCTCTGGATAACTGATTCTTTTCCCTGCAATATTCTATCTTCAGTACTCATTATTCGTCTAGCATCCGGTGAGATACAACTTCCTAAGTACCTTAAGTCTGAAGTCTCCTGCCGGCTTTTCGCATTCAAATGCACGTCTTTTATTCTATTTTCCACCTCTTGTGCACTTCATGAGTTTCTTTTAGCCTCTGCTGATTTTCATTCCGCAGTTATATATTGATATTTTATTCGTCTAGTGAAGGGCTTTCTATAGCTCGTCTTCATTTCTGCCCAATAATGCAATCTCGTCTACAAAACGAATCGTTCTGAAACATACTCCATCGACTTTTAGCCAATATCTGCTGGTCCCTGAGAATTTATTTTCTGTTTTCTCTGTGTACAAATAAATACCTTAGACTGTGGTCCATTCTCCACCATACCAGAATTCTGAATCTTGTAGAGCTTCAAGATTATTCTTGTGTCCTTGAAGTCTATTCGTCATCTCTTTGAACAGTTTATTTCAGTTAATGTTTCTCTAAAACTACCTCTTCTATTAATGCAACACGGTAAGGGTCTCACACTAATGAGCAAGCGTTTAAATTTCGTTACGTTTGTCTCGGCGAATCTCAATCTAGCATCAGCTTTTCCGCCGGTTTGTTTTATAGGGTCATTTCACCTTAGGCCGCTGGGTTAGGTTACTCAGGGTATTTTACGATAGTTTCTGTTTGCAGTGATTTCTCATCTATAGCGTAGTCGAAAGGTTTATGCGCAGTACATTAAATTTATTTTCGTTCAGGGCGACTTTACCGATCACCGATCCATCACATGTTATCGCACACTTCGTTACAGTCTTCCGGCGCTGCAACCTTCCTTTAGACAGCAGCATCGTCTGCGAACAGTTTCATGGAGATTCCGAGGTTATTTAGTAAACAATAACGGTTCTATAACACTCCCTAGGCGTACTTCCGAAATTAAGTAAATCGATTTCGTCACGTTGAAAACAATGTGTTGCGTTCTTAGGCTAGGAAGCCGTGGATCCATTCAGAAATTTGATCCGATACTCTGTAATTTCGTATTTTGTACACTAAGTCATATCATGGAACTGTATCGAATGCCTTCCGGAAGTCAAGGAACAAGGAATCAACCAGGGCGCCTTTTTCTACGGCTCTCTAAATTTCCTGGACGAACCGAGCATGATAAATTTCGCGAGATTCACGTGCCTTTTTATATGGAATATTTTAGTCCTCCAGAAAGGGCGGAATGGGTGAGCATAAAACACGCTCCACAAATCTGTAAAGATTGATATCAGTGGTACAAGTCTATAATTACGTGTAAGCCTATCTGTTCTGCGAACCGTCTTTTTCCCCATTCGCTTGGTACCCTTCGTTGCTCCAGAGACCAACGATACACCGTTACTTACCCCTTATTCAGGATAATTCTGCAGAAACGGGAAGAAGAAAATAATGAGAAATAGGTAATCTGCTACAGAATATTTTCGCCTGGGAGTCGTGGGGATGCGCAGCTGGTCTAAGAAAGCGCGAGCTGAAATAACTCTGCCGGCGTGGCGTTGTTAGCTGTTCCCCACGAACATCATTTATCTACTTCCAGTGACGAGTTCCTTTACTAGTATTTACGTACAACACGTGTATTTCTCCTTCTTCGACTTGCCAGGATCAGGCTGAATATATTACTTCAAGCTTGGCCTGCTTGCATCAGCCCTTCCCACAATTAGACTTCCTTAAGGCTTATAATGCATAATTTTCTTCGGAATCGTAGTCTCCGGAAACCTCAGAACACATTCTTAATGTAAGGTAATGGTACCCCACTACCAGATTAGTGGTAAACGTTTTGAGCTCACCAAAACGTATAATTATTTAAGGATAATACTAAGAAGCGATATGAAATGGGACAGTCACGTAAAATCAGTTTCGTGGAAGGCGAAATGATGAAACCGTTGAAAGGGATCTGAGAAAATACGAGGAAATGACGTGCAAGACGCTAGTGAGATTAATTCTAGATTATTGTTCCAATGTTCGGAATCCTTACTGAACAGACTCGTAACGAACTCAAAGACGCGCTCTCCGGATCGTAACTGGTCGACACAGTCAATATGAAAATGTAACAGAAATGCTACGAAAATGGGAAACGTTTGACGAAAGACGACATGGTTCTCACGAAACTATGTTGGGTAAATTTAGATATACTATCCTCGAAGAAGAGTGTGCGACCGTTATGTTTCAACCATCGTATACTTCGTGGAGGGATTGTGAGAATAAGGTAAGGGAGATTAGGAATCGTGCAGAGGCTTGTAGAAACTACTTTTTGCGTCTCTCAGTATGCAAATGAAGCAGGAAAGCAAATCGATATTATGAGACCATGTATCCTCTGCCATCCATTGCATAATGGTCTGCCGAATATGTACTGTATCAAGTATTAGAATATGAAGAACACAATATGGTGTTTCACTTTGTCATAACCCAAGTAACGTCAATAAACAGCGTGACTACACCACGCACCGGTAAAGCGCGTACAGTAATATAGGCATGACAACAGACGAACGAATTCACAGTACGCTGCTAAGATCTTAACAGGTCGGTATAGCCCGTTCGAAGGTGTAACAGAAATACCCCTTCTTGCAGCGGTATACCGTAGGTCTCTAGAAGAGCGTAGCATTCCAAAGGATTGGAAAAGGGCACAGGTCATCCCCGTTTTCAAGAAGGGACGTCGAACAGATGTGCAGAACTATAGACCTATATCTCTAATGTCTATCAGTTGTAGAATTTTGGAACACGTATTATGTTCGAGTATAATGACTTTTCTGGAGGCTAGAAATCTACTCTGTAGGAATCAGCACGGGTTTCGAAAAAGACGATCGTGTGAAACCCAGCTCGTGCTATTCGTCCACGAGACTCAGAGGGCCATAGACACGGGTTCCCAGGTAGATGCCGTGTTTCTTGACTTTCGCAAGGCGTTCGATACAGTTCCTCACAGTAGTTTAATGAACAAAGTAAGAGCATATGACTATCAGACCAATTGTGTGATTGGACTGAAGATTTCCTAGATAACAGAACGCAGCATGTCATTCTCAATGGAGAGAAGTCTTCCGAAGCAAGAGTGATTTCAGGTGTGCCGCAGAGGAGTGTCGTAGGGTCGTTGCTATTCACATTATACATAAATGACCTTGTGGATGACATCGGAAGTTCACTGAGGCTTTTTGCGGATGATGCTGTGGTATATCGAGAGGTTGTAACAATAGAAAATTGTACGGAAATGCAGGAGGATCTGCAGCGAATTGACACATGGTGCAGGGAATGGCAATTGAATCTCAATGTAGACAAGTGTAATGTTCTGCGAATACATAGAAAGATAGATCCCTTATCATTTAGCTACAATATAGCAGGTCAGCAACTGGAAGCAGTTAATTCCATAAATTATCTGGGAGTACGCATTAGGAGTAATTTAAAATGGAATGATCATATAAAGTTGATCGTCGGTAAAGCAGATGCCAGACTGAGATTCATTGGAAGAGTCCTAAGGAAATGCAATCCGAAAACAAAGGAGGTAGGTTACAGTACGTTTGTTCGCCCACTGCTTGAATACTGCTCAGCAGTGTGGGATCCGTACCAGATAGGGTTGATAGAAGAGATAGAGAAGATCCAACGGAGAGCAGCGCGCTTCGTTACAGGATCATTTAGTAATCGCGAAAGCGTTACGGAGATGATAGATAAACTCCAGTGGAAAACTCTGCAGGAGAGACGCTCAGTAGCTCGGTACGGGCTTTTGTTAAAGTTTCGAGAACATACCTTCACCGGAGAGTCAAGCAGTATATTGCTACCTCCTACGTATATCTTGGGAAGAGACCATGAGGAAAAATCAGAGAGATTAGAGCCCACACAGAGGCATACCGACAATCCTTCTTTCCACGAACAATACGAGACTGGAATAGAAGGGAGAACCGATAGAGGTACTCAAGGTACCCTCCGCCACACATCGTCAGGTGGCTTGCGGAGTATGGATGTAGATGTAGATGTAGAATTTTCACTTTGCAGCTTAGAATGCGCTGAACTGAAACATCTTCGTGGAATAAAACTGTGTGTCGGATTTGGCTCGAACGTGAGACCTATTCCTTACACGAGCAAGTGCTCTACCGAATGAGCTATGCAAGCACGACCATGCCTTTCGCAGGCAGTCCTCTTTTTTCTGGAAACTATCTCGTAGGGTATGGCTATGCCAAATTCTCCGAAGTATGTTTTGTTCTAGGAGAGCTGGCCTCGCGAGCCTTGCAGGTGAACTTCTGTGAACTTGGGAAAGTTGGAGATGAAGTAACGTCGGAATTGAAGCTGCGACTACGTGTCGTGAATCGCACTTGAGTAGTTCATTCGGTGGAGCACTTGTTCGCGAATGGCGAAGTTCCCAGGTTCGAGACCCGGTCCACCAACAGTTTCAATCTGCTAGGAACTTCATAGAAGAACTGCATGAGAAAGTTAAATTGGGATCCTTGGGAGAAAACCACGTAGTTCTGGGAAGAACAAGTTAGATAAATTTAGATAACCTGAATTCTAACCATACAGTATGAACATTACGCTGCCACTATCGCATATCCCGCATAAGAATCATTATAATAAGGTACGATAGTGTAGTGCACGTTCAATGGCATACAAACTGTCTCCCTCGCTCAATGCAGGATTAAAGCAGGAAAAAAATCGACGATGTTGTTAGAGGTACCCTCTGCCAGACATTGTGCAGTAGCTTATGAGGCATATACATGCCGACCGTTGTTACTCGAGCAGCGGTCATGTAACAAGTAGTTTTATCTTGTGACTTCGGTTTTACTTATCTTATGGGAAAGAATGACCATGACAGCAGCTGTTTTTTCCTTTTTGCGACAGTGAATTTATATCAGCTAGTCTGCCTCATGTATCGTTGTATCCAAATGATTAATAAATGTTAATCTACATTCAGATCAGATGATGGATCCTTTAGTGTGTTGAAACCAGTTATCCTGTAAACAGTATTTAAGCGATCTTGGCTTTTGAATTATTTCTACAACAGAGTGATTGCCCCACTACGCACTATGTGTTCACTGCAATATACATATACGTTATTATTTAACTTTTTTCTGTTTTTCTTTTTTTTCAATTATGGGTCCTACACCTGACCCTCCCATTAAAATAATTTCTTATATCGTTTACGCTGCTGCAACCATCTATCGATTTGAGGAGCTACATTCTAGGTATTTTAATATGTATATGTCTTTTTTGCTTAGGGCTGAAAGCTCCAACCTTTAAAATAATGGTAACGGACTTGACCTGTAGAATTTAGTTTGGATCTCCTATCTCGCTTTCACTTTAAAATATTTTGCAAGCGTGATGCTGCATATCTTCGACCATACACACACTTATTTACGGGTGTAAATTATGTCACATCATTCATGATCCAGATTTAGCAAAGTAACATTTAGTATCTCTGGAAAGCTGGTCGTAAGTGATCAGCTACATAGGGCATTCTGCAACAACGTTCCAAAACAGTGACGCAGTAATGGTGGCAATCACAGACTAACTGACAATTTTAATCCGTCAGTCTGTTTCAGTTGCGAAGCCCGCCTTCAACGGCTTATGCCACTTAACATTTTTAGATAGTAGGAAACGTGCAGCGACGTTCTAGAGTGGCATGCTCTGATCTGTGGTGATGCACTGGGTGTAACAAGCGAACGTTGGTATGTGGATTAAATAGTGGGCAAGAGAACCGTAGTAATATGAAATAGTCCAGTCACCATAAACTGGCTTACAACATACACCCAACCCGCCCTCTCCGAGCAGCGATTGAACTGAAATTTTATATATAAAAAAGGCAAAAATGAATATCCCAAATAAATTATGACAATAGGGCATAGAGGACAAACATCCATTCTAGCGAATGTGACACTGATGATGCCGTCTCGCAGAGAAGAATGACCAGATTTTACGTCGCGTCATAGCTACGACCCGTAAGAGAGGAAACAATGGCAAGCCCTAATTACAATGACCGGAAGGAAATTAGAGCTCCGCTCTCTGATGCTACCAGGCACGACAGCTGTGTCTTAACCACTGCGACACTTCATTCGCTAGGCCACCCCACTACATATAAGTGAAAAAGAACGCTGCTCAGAACCAAATATGGTACAGCTATTTTGCCCTTTTCTGCAACTACCCAGTCTTCAGGACGTGAGTCCCGTCGAGTGGATTTAATCTAATATGATCTATATGTGCGATCGCATTCGGAATAATTTCAAGTGCCGACCGGAGTGGCCGAGCGGTTCTAGGCGCTTCAGTCCGGATCCGGAACTGTGCTGCTGCTCCGATCGCACGTTCGAATCTTGCGCATGGACGTGTGTGATGTCCATAGGTTAGTTACGTTTCAGTAGTTCTAAGTCTAGGGGACTGATGACCTCAGATGTTAAGTCCCAAGGTGCTCAGAGCCAATTTCAAGTAAATTCTTCCTCCCCCCCTCTCCGGCCCTGCCACTCGAGTCATTCTGATTTATGTTTTCAATGATTTCCTTGAACCGCTTCAGGAAAATACGGGTTCAAATTCTTTGTAAACGGAACGACTATTTCCGCTACCCTCGTTTAAGCCTGTTACTCCTGCGATTTCAACGACTCTCACGGTCCTTCGTTAGCCCAATCCTTTCAGTAAGTGATAAGTCATGAAGCTGTCATCAGCACCAAGGTTGGCTTCAATTGACATGACGTTACCTTCTTCCTGTCTTTTAACTGACTTGCCCACCCAGTTACAGGGAGACGTACAGTGTAATATAAATTGCGAACAACAGTGAAACTTGGCATTTGTCACTTCTGCGAACCACTGCCGCTAGTGAAAGTAGCGGTAAATGAATGAAAAATATCCTGTGACTTACTGGGGACTGAACCCCTTACCTTTAGAACTGTAGACTGGCACATAACCAAATCGCCACCGAATCGAATTTCATTTGAGTAGGTACCTGACTGAGAAGCAGCGGCTACCGTCACGAAAGCTGACAACTGCCGGGAGTCGGTGTGCTGATCACACGCCCCTCCAACCGCATCCAGTGACGTCTGTCGGCTGAGGATGACGCGGTGGTCGGTCTGCGCTGTTGGACCTTCCGAAGCCTATTTGGACAGTTTCGTTTTTACATGTTCAGGAATTTAAGATTAAGCTGCTAAGGTTTGGACTTTTCTGTATTATTTTTACCATCAGTTTCTCAAGTTTCTCTTTTGACAATCATAAAATAAGATAAATATTGATATGACGGTCATCATTGTTAGGATACTTTATGTTGTTCGGTACTTCTTTATGACAATAAATGAAGCTATTTTTATTCCTCCATACAGAGTTTCGGAAGGGATCGATTGCTACGACACATCTTGAGGCATCAAGGAACCGTCAATTTGGTAATGGAGTGATTTATGGGAGGTTAAATAAGTAGAGGGAAGCTACTGCTTGACTGGAGTAAGTATGTTTAAATGGATCTAGTTGCAGGTGTAATGGATAGAACAGTGGTCCCCAACCTTTCCTAAACCATTATCTCTGAGTGCAATTAGACATTAGCTAGTACCCCACCCTCCCTCTGCCGTCTGTTGACTCCCCTCCTTCCCCCCCCCCCCCCCCCTCTTCCGGCACATTGTCACCAAGTTTAGCACCTAACTAAACTGAAGAATGAAAGACTTGTCTTGGAGCACTTGTGTTTTTAAAATGAGGAAAGATGAATGATATTTAGTTTGTGTGTGTGTGTGTGTGTGTGTGTGTGTGTTAGAATGAATGACGAAGGAATTCATTGTGCATGGCAAGTGCCACCCACAACTCCTTCTCAGAAAAGGAAGACAACTATCGAGAATGAGGGTACACACTTGTCACAAAATATCCTTCCCCTGCATTACTCCTCTCTGTTGTGCTACTTGCTTGACCTGTACACTGCAACTCTATTTAAAATCAAAACAGTTCCGATGTGTGCTCTATACGTACTTTTCGTAAATCATTTCAGTATTGCTCTCCTGAACCGCCAGAAATTGGAGAACTTCAGGCTGTTAATGATTTGTGTCTAACCCCTCTAATAATAATAATAATAATAAAAACTGTGTACAACACTATAGTAGCCCTTATGTAATTACTGATGTGTCGTGTTGTCAATTAATTCATTAATCTGTTTCGAAGGGAGTAATAAAGCAATTTCCGGACTACTGCAGGTACTATCTGCAACTTGAAGAAGGCATTTTCTTCAGATATTTAGCATTTGTTACGTATATTTCTCACTTTTAGCATCAGCGATTTACGGAGCAAAGTACAACATACGTGTACACTGGGTGGACAATGTGAGGAAACTGTACCATCCACCGCATTAACGCTACTAACTGAGAAAAAGTAATTATTGATAACTTATATAATCAGTCTTAGAGTCTTACAAAATAGTGATAATAGTAATGATCTTTTGAAAATAATTTAGTTTTTTTGCTGAAACAAAATCGAATCGTTTAGTTTTTACCCCTCAGAAATATTCGTTTTACCCCTCAAAGGATAATTACCTCCAGGTTGGGAACCACTGGGGTAGAAAGACCACAGCGATGCAAAAAGTTTTAAAGCGCATGTAATCAGAGGAAAAGTTACTAATGAGGTTGGAAATAAGATAGAAGAAATCATCTAAAAACTTACAGTTTTGTGTATTTCTGTCCATACTGAGCAAAAAAGTAACGTTTGCATTAATCGCCACGGAATAACTGTTAAAAGCGTTATTTATCTTCCATGGTAACTAACATCTTCTACATATGAATATGACCACTACTTTCTCCTGAGTTGTCTTCATGACTATTAATGGATGAATGGACACCATTACAGTTCTACCAAGAAATAATACGTAACAGAACTGAAAATAGAACCGTTTTCTTTATTATGGCAGTCAGACACGCAGGTTACTAAGCTGTTGTAGAGTCCGTATAAGAGTAGTTTTTTGTGTCAACACATGTATTTCGAAGTAAACGATATAATGTTTCAGGATGAGGAGTAGTAAGAAAATTTGTGTCGCTAATAGTAAACTGGTAGAAAACAGCATATAATAAAAAAAAGCGCAAACTAATACGAAAAATATATATAATTAAAGAGAGTAAGAGCCGATAAATTACTTACAAGTCGGGTGTTCTAGATCTCGAAGGACGTGGACGTACTACTCTGCATTTCACAGTTAACTGCTTGCTAAATGTTTTATAGGACCACTTTCACACAATTTGTCGACCGTCCCACATTCGAATAGCACGTGTGAGAAATGAACACCTTAATGTTTCCGTGCGAACTCTGATTTCTCTTATTTTATTACGATGGTCATTTCACCGTATGCAGACCCGAGTCAATATAATATTTTCGCACTCGGAGCAGAAAGTTGGTGACTGAAATGTTTGGAGCAATTCTCTCCCCTGTCTCTTTGAATTTTTCGATGGCGGTCAGTCCTGTCTGGTGCGGATCCCAAACCGGCGGTAGTATTCTAGAAGAGGCAGTCTCTGGTTCGCCTTCCTGACTTTTTCTATGTGATCGTTCCAGCTTAATTTGTTCATGATGTCTAGATAAGGAGTTTGAAAAAATCAGGCAACCAGTTGAAAAACAAAGGTTCATTAGCTCCCTTGGTTTCGATGTTTCTAAAAATATCATCTTCAGAAGGGGTGGGGCTTGTTATATCACACATGGTAAATCATATTAGCTGAAGCCGAGAGGCCCTTGTCATACATAAAATTAACAAAAACAAGAATTATCCAAAGCAATGGCTTTAGTTATCGGCCAGATGATTCTTGTTTTTGTCAATTTTATATATGACAAGAGCCGCTCGGTTTCAAATAATCTAATGTACCATCTTGTGATGTAACAAGGCCGACTCCTTCTGAAGACGACATTTTTAGAAATGTCGAAACATAAGTCAAGGGCTAACAAACTTTTGTTTTGCAGCTGGTTGGCTGATTTTTTCAACCTCTTTAGATTTATACAGTTGCTGATTCGCAGCCATGTTTAAGATTTTGTAATGTCTAGATATTTAGTTTAATTGATAGCCTTTAAATGTATATGAAACTTGACGGATTTCTTTTAGTGCTCCTGCGGATTATCTCACGTTTTTCATTGTTCGTAGGTACTCGCCACTTCTCACATGACACAGATATTTGTCTCAATGATTTTGTGATTCGTATCGATTTCAAACATGAAACAACAGCATCATCTGCAAACAATGTAAGAGGGCTGTTCGCATTGTCTCCCAAACCGTTTATATAGATTAGAAACAGTAGAACGCCTATAACAGTTCCTTGGGGAGCAACAGATATTGAAATGTCCTCTTAGAAAAAAATTTGTGAATTACTGTGCTGGTAAACCCCTTACGTTATTTGATTTTCAAACAGCTGAGCAGAATTGAACGTACTAAGACATTTCGCTCTTTACTTATTCTGATCAACACTAAACTGACACACAACAGATTTAGCGCAACGCAATCTGACTTTCAAAAATACCTACAAAAGAATGGCCCTGACTAACAATAACCTATACCTCACAAAAATCTTCGTTACTCGAACTGCTGCAATACAGCGAGCGCTACTACTGCCAGCTAAATAAAAGATTCAAACTACTGAAGGCACTAACTACTGATAGGCATAGTTGGCAAATGAAATATTTTGATAAAGAACAAACAATGTATTTACCTTAATAGTAGTGTTCAAAAGTCATTATATATATATATATATATATATATATATATATATATATATATATATATATATATATATCAGTTCAAGACACCCAGTCTTACAAATTTACTGTCTCTGATGGAGACACGTCCAGATCATCCGCTCTCAAAACTCCGCCCTCTCTCTTCCCACATCACCACTGCTGGCGGCTCACCTCCAACTGCGCAACGCTACGCGCTGTTAACAGCCAACTGCCCAACACTACAATAGCAAATTCCAACAATGCAAACCAGCCACAGACTGCACACAGCACAGTCAGTGATTTTCATATATGCGTTACCAACATAAAAACCTAAACAGCCTACTTACAGTATCACTTTTGTTTCACTCGACGACTTACTGTCAAAGTGTGTCTTTCTGACAGTAAATCGCGAATCCAGTCGCGTAAGTCCGATGGTACTACACAGGCACGCAGTTCGACAAAAAGCAACCTGTGAGGAGCGGTGACAAAAATCTTCTGGAAATCTAGAAATTTGGAATCAATTTGAAAGCCATTGTCATAAGTAAGTCTACTGTCGTAAGTGTGTCATACACTGATATTGCTTGTGACAATACCGTGTTAATTTCTGAAACAAGACCAACGACAGCCGAATGGAATAAGCATGTATGCCGACGGCGGAACCCTTAATTACTGCTGTCTTTAGAGGGGCCGCTTTACTTGTTAACTGGAAGCGGACTCATTGTTCAGCGGTGCGGGCAGATTCGGTCCCCGTAAATCTGTCGGGCGAATCGCTCGCTTCCCACGGCCAGAAGCGAGTATTAACCTTGCGCCCGCCTGTTGTGTTTGTTATAGGTGAGAGTCGAACCGCATTCCTCCGCATCCGACTCGCCGGCGCGGCTGGGTGAGTAAGTCAACAATGCGCGCGCGCTCCAAGGCCTTCCACTGGGCGGGCGGATGCCGTGGCGAGCCGCTCTGGCCGCCGCCTCACCGCTGCGAGGGGCCACAGCTGGCCGCCGGCTCTACTTCCTGCAGGTACGCGAGTATTCCTGGCGCTGAGAGCCAGAGGTCAGCGGGGACGCCAAGGCTCAGGGTCGCCGTGTACTTCACAGCTCCGAGTTCGAGTCCCGTTGCTGTACTCGTGCACGTCTTGTTGCCACTCTCGAGGCTGTAACGATATAATCCTCCCTTCCAGCTGTTAAAATACACTACTGGCCATTAAAATTGCTACACCACGAAGATGACGTGCTACAGACGCGAAATTTAACTGACAGGACGAAGATGCTGTGATATGCAAACGATTAGCTTTTCAGAACATTCACACAAGGTTGGCGCCAGTGGCGACACCTACAACATGTTGACATGAGGAAAATTTCCAACCGATTTCTCATACACAAACAGCAGATGACCGGCGTTGCCTGGTGAAACGTTGTTGTCATGCCTCCTCTAAGGAGGAGAAATGCGTACGATCACGTTTCCGACTTTGATAAAGGTCGGATTGTAGCCTATCGCGATTGCGGTTTATCGTATCGCGACATTGCTGCTCGCGTTGGTCGAGATCCAATGACTGTTAGCAGAATATGGAATCGGTGGGTTCAGGTGGGAAAACGGAACGCCGTGCTGGATCTCAAAGGCCTCGTATCACTAGCAGTCGAGATGACAGGCATCTTATCCGCATGGCTGTAACGGATCGTGCAGCCACGTATCGATCCCTGAGTCAACAGGGACAACAACCATCTGCACGAACAGTTCGATGACGTTTGCAACAGCATGGACTATCAGCTCGGAGACCAAGGCTGCGGTTACCCTTGACGCTGCATCACAGGCAGGAGCGCCTGCGATGGTGAACTCAACGACGAACCTGGGTGCGCGAATGGCAAAACGTCATTTTTCGGATGAATCCAGGTTCTGTTTACAGCATCATGATTGTCGCGTCCGTGTTTGGCGACATCGCGGTGAACGCACATTGGAAGCGCGTATTCGTCATCGCCGTACTGGCGTATCATCCAGCGTGATGGTATGGGGTGCCATTGCTTACACGTCTCGGTCACGTCTTGTTCCCATTGACGGCACTTTGAACAGTGGACGTTACATTTCAGATGTGTTACGACCCGTGGCTCTACCTTTCATTCGATCCCTGCGAAACCCTACATTTCAGCGGATAACGCAGGACCGCATGTTGCAGGTCCTGTACGGGCCTTTCTGGATACAGAAAAAGTTCGACTGCTGTCCTGGCCAGCACATTCTCCAGATCTCTCACCAATTGAAAACGTCTGGTCAATGGTGGCCGAGCAACTGGTTCGTCACAATACGCCAGTCACTACTCTTGATGAACTGTGGTATCGTGTTGAAGCTGCATGAGCAGCTGTACCTGTGTACGCCATCCAAGCTCTGTTTGACTCAATGCCCAGGCGTATCAAGGCCGTTATTACGGCCAGAGGTGGTTGTTCTGGGATTTCTCAGGATCTATGCACCCAAATTGCGTGAAAATGTAATCACATGTCAGTTCTAGTATAATATATTTGTCCAATGAATACCCATTAATGAAATGCATTTCTTCTTGGTGTAGCAATTTTAATGGCCAGTAGTGTAAATTACAGAAGCCGTGCATTTGGATTCTCTGCGTCTGATTTTTTTTTTTCTTAAGCTGAGTAGGGTGGGCGACGCGAGTGCCTAGCGGTCCACTTGCATATCAAAGACACCGCAAAATCTCGGAAATGATTACCCTGGTGGACGCGACATTGGCGTATCTGGGTTTCCGCGAGCAGCAACGATGTCCAACCGTACTCCCAGGAGGTGCGTAGCAAAGTCTGCGCGACAGATACTGCGACAGGAAATTGCGGAACAGAGATAATTAGAGCACAACATCAATAATTAAACTGATGTTTAGAAGACAGAAATATACTATCTGATCAAAAGTAATCGGACACTATTACAAGCTATTAACATGGGATGTGGCCGCCCTTTGCCTTTATGATGGCTTGAATTCTGCTGGGGACACTTTCAAAGGGGTGTCTGAATGTCTGTGGAGGAATAGCAACCCATTTTTCATCCAGAGCCGAAACCAGAACACGTAGTAGCGTCCAGGTTGGATGCTGGAGTCTGGAGGAAAGTCGGCGTTGCAACTTGTCCCAAAGGTGTTCCATTGTATTCAGGTCAGTGCATTTCAGGAACATTATTGCCCGTAAAGGCAACGGCCTTGCTGCAATGGATAGACCGGTTCCTATCAGATCACCGAAGTTAAGCGCTGTCGGGTGTGGCCGGAACTTGGATGGGTGACCAGCCGTGCCACCATGTGCTGTTGCCATTTTTCTGGGTGCACTCAGCCTCGTGATGCCAGTTGAGGAGCTACTCTACCGAATAGTAGCGGCTCCAGTCAAAGAAAACCTTCATAACGACCGGGAGAGCGGCGTGCTTACCACACGCCCCTCCTATCCGCACCCTCAGTTGAGGATGACACGGCGGTCGGATGGTCCAGATGGGCCACTTGTGGCCTGAATACGGAGTGCTTATTTCCCGTAAACCATTGCCTCACAGATAGTGGTTTATGATAGGGTGCGTGGTCTAGCGGTTCTAGGCGCGCAGTCCGGAACCGCGCGACTGCTACGGTCGCAGGTTCGAATCCTGCCTCGGGCATGGGTGTGTGTGATGTCCTTAGGTTAGTTAGGTTTAAGTAGTTCTAAGTTCAAGGGGATTGATGACCTCCTGATGACCTCAGATGTAAAGTCCCATAGTGCTCAGAGCCATTTGAACCATTTTTTTATGGTAGGGTGCATTCTCTTCGTGAAACAATCATCATCTCCGAACTGTTCCTCTACTGTAGGAAGTACATAGTGCTGTAAAATGGTTTCAAGTCCTTCCGCATTTAGCGTGTTCTTAAGTGCAGTAAAGGAACCACACCCTAATCACCAAAAAACGGTGTCATATCAGACGACCGCCTCCCCTGTACCCAACTGTTGACACTATACAAGTTAGTGGGTAATGTTCCCTAGGCATTCGCAAAAAGCCAAACCCTTCCTTCGGATTTCCAAGGGTATGGCGTGATTCATAGACCAACGGCTTGCCGCAGTGGTAACACCGGTTCCCATCAGAACACCGAAGTTAAGCGCTATCGGGCATGGGTGACTGTGCGGGTCTGCTGAGCGCTGTTGGCATGTCGGGTGCACTCAGCCCTTGTGAGGCCAATTAAGGAGCTACTTGACTGACAAGCAGAGACTCTGGTCACGAAAGTTTACAGCTGTGTGCTGACTGTGGCGCCTACCGGCTGAGGATGAAACGGCGGTCGGTCGATGCCACTGGGCCTTCCGAGGCCTGTTCGGACGGAGATAATTAGTCATGGCGTGATTCATAAATCCATATCACTTTTAATGCGAAATCACTCGTTTTGAGTCAATCGTTGTCGAGTAGCATTTCTCTGTAGACCAGCTCAAGCGGCGCTCGGCACTGACTACAGAAATGTGTGGGTTACAAGGAGCTGCTCGAACACTGTAGTCCATTCTTTTTAACTTCCCGCAGTCAATTCTGTTGCTAGACTGCTTGGAGCACTTGGATTCGACTTGGGCAGCTTCAGAACGGTAGAGATGTCCCTGATGTGTTAAAGCTCAGGTGACTTCCAATGACTTGTCGACGTTCGAGGTCAGAGAGTTCTGCTAACCGATCGCTTCTGCAGTTACTGATTCTCTACTGACATTACCTCGCCTCCTTTTATGTTGGTGGGTCCGCCTCTCGTGACATCTACTGATCAGTTCCGCGTTGCATAGGAGTAAGTGTCCGGATATTTTTGATGAGATAGTGTAGGGTTTACGATAGAGACAAATGTGGCTGACAAGAAAAAGAGAATTTAATATAAGCACATTTTACAAAGTAATAGCAAAATTAGACAGATAGAGAGGGAATGCCTACCTTTTGATTCGTTGGCGCTCCTTAAGAAGTGCTGATGTAGATTTTCGACTAGAGGGCCTAAGTCATGAGCCTTTAGAGCAATGTACATTCGACTAGTGTGCCGGCGTGAGCTGGGTAGCCACACAAAGAACAATCTGTCGCGTAACTGTTTCATCTGTCCCGTAAAGTCCGCACAATCGTGTGTAGGTGCGCACATAGAGCGACACGACAGTGACGCAACTTTTCAGTTGTTCTGGCCGCTGACAGGAGGGTAACGAAACAGTCTCCTCTTGTCTCCCCTCACACACTTTAGCACTTCGGAAGCACAGAAACATTTTTGTCTATGTCTCAGACAGAAACATTATTTTTATTTTGTCAAGCAGGGGGGGGGGGGGTACCAGAATATTAAATGATACGAACGGTGACCATGCAGCTCTCTTAGAATGAAATGATAATTAAATCAAGACCCTAAGCTGTTGACAGGCGTTGATATACATCAGCGGGGACAGTTGAAAACGTGTGCCCTGACCGGGACTGGAACCCGGGATCTCCTGCTTACATGGTAGACGCTCTATCCATCCGAGCCACCGAGGGCACGGAAGATAGTGCGACTGCGGGAATGCATCCCTTGCACGCTCCCCGTGAGACCCACATTCCCAACTTAATGTCCACACACTACATTCGTAGTGCCCCTGCCCATTACACTCATAACTCGCAACAGACAATCATACAGGATACCATCTTCACATAGTTAAGGCTAACCGGCCATTGACTTTCTTCTTCTGTGCTGGATGCACACGCATTGCACGAACTCTTAGGAACTCTGTAAGATTGTCTGCCGCGAGTAATGAGTGTAATGGGCAGGGGGCACTACGAATGAACTTTGTGGACATTAAGTTTGGAATGTGGGTCCCACAGAGAGAGTGCAACGGATCAATTCCTGCAGTCGCACAATCTTCTGTGCCCTCGGTGGTTCAGATGGATAGAGCGTATGCCATGTAAGCACGAGATCCCGGGTTCGAGTCCCGGTAGGGGCACACATTTTCAACTGTCCCCATTGATGTATATCAACGCCCATCGACAGCTTAGGGTCTTGATTCAATTATCATTTCAGTTGTTATATCGTCCTGATGTTTAACAACGTCACAACTCAAATTAAAACTTCTTCCCATGTTGTGCAATTTTCTTTTAAAAAATGAGGTGAATGCTTTCTACCTCTTCAGCCATCGAATTTCTAATTTCATCCAAAATTCCATGCAGCGGAACACGAGCACTTGTTCGTCACTGCTACTGTGAAACACATCCCCTCTATTGAACAAGTGCTCATAGCTCTTAAGGTGTGCTCTTTAGAGCCCATGTTTACTGGATATTTGTTTCTTGTTTTGTTCCACCCTACCGCCTCTCAAAATACGGAAAGCAAATAGCTCACAGTAAAAGAGATTTCTTTCACAAGACAGAAGATATAAATGCGCTGGACTTTTTCGCTTCGAATGGTCATCCCTGTCATATCCCTGAATACTGACTATTCCTCATGGGACACCCTCTACATACAGTTACAACCAGGCTACTGAGCTGCAACGAGACAGCCGGCCGGGGTGGCCGAGCGGTTCTAGGCGCTAAAGTCTGGAACCGCGCGACCGCTACGGTCGTAGGTTCGAATCCTGCCTCGGGCATGGATGTGTGTGATGTCCTTAGGTTAGTTAGGTTTAAGTAGTTCTAAGTTCTAGGAGACTGATGACCTCAGCAGTTAAGTCCCATAGTGCTCAGAGCCATTTGAACCATTTTTTTGCAACGAGACGATTAAAGCTGCAGCACTGCCCCAGCTGGTTGTATTTAAAATAATAGACTGGAATCTGCCAGCTGAGTGTGTCGAGATCATATTCAAGTAAAGGCAAATGCGAAGAACATCGAATAGAATAAATGATAGATGAAGTGTCGAAGGTCCCTCCCTCCCTCCCTTTCTTCTGTAGGAGGCACTCCATGATCGGAAAATTTAGTCTCTATTGTTATAGTCAGAACTATTCACGACAGCCGTGCCTTCAGTGTATAATTCATCTAAAAAAATTTGACGTCTGGTGCTCAAGGGCATTTCCCCTGCCTCCATTGAAAGGACATTTACGGGCGTCCAACAAATCGCGCCAACAAGTAAGAATGGCTCTGTGCTGAAAAGGATCTGATCTGGAGAGATAAAGGGTAGTAATATGAAATGGTTATCATACGAACTAGTGGCATTTTTTATGATAAACACGCAGTATTTAAACAAGACTATCCAGCAGCAGCAACTAATTCACTACTATGGCGACAGTCTCAAACGCCTGACCAAGTTTACCACATGCAAATCTCTATTTCATACTTGCTCATAAGCTCGGTACGGGCTTTTGTTGAAGTTTCGAGAACATACCTTCATCGAAGAGTCAAGCAGTATATTGCTCCCTCCTACGTATATCTCGCGAAGAGACCATGAGGATAAAATCAGAGAGATTAGAGCCCACACAGAAGCATACCGACAATCCTTCTTTCCGCGAACAATGCGAGACTGGAATAGAAGGGAGAACCGATAGAGGTACTCGGGTTACCCTCCGCCACACACCGTCAGGTGGCTTGCGGAGTATGGATGTAGTTGTAGAAGGGGTGAGGAACGGGAGAAGGGAGCGGGACTGAGTGTAGCAGAAAAATGCCGAAGCGTGTGACATGATTTCCACGACAGCCGTGTATACTCTCCAATGGGATCGGAACTTGGACGTGATACTATGAGTTTATATATGTTGCAGCGTAACGTCAAGCGCCGGGACTTCGGCCCGAAACGTAACAGCAGAGAAGGCCGTGAGACGACGTCAGCCGACAATTCGCTGACTAGGACCGCACCACGACAGTTGTGGGTGGCACCTATATGAAGAGAATATAAGCGCCGCTGCAGCTATCATCGGCCGCACTAGAAGAGCCGCACTAGAAGACGAGCCGTCATCCTAGTTCTTTAGTCGTGACTTACGTCTTGCTTGCACGGAAATTTTATATTTCGAAGGACATTGATTATATGCATGTCGCCAATTGCTTGCGACACCTGTTTGTGAAAACGCAAAGTTATGTATTGTCAATTCAGTGTGTAAGAAGTCCATGACTAAGGAATTTATTGCTAGCGCACTAGAGCAGGTGTAATTTCGATGGATTGCTCACGCGCTGCCTGCAGTATATAAGCTACAATAGAATCGCAGGCCAGAGAGCAGTGTCGCAGCAGTAGTAGTAGTAGCTCGCAGTCGGGCGGTTGTATCAGGTCGCTCGTAAACAGCAGTTGTCGAGTTGTATCCACTTGTGTCCTGGAGTTCGGACAACGCAGTAGTGGTGTTTTCTAGCTCGAGACGAACAGCAGGGTTATGGAATTACCAAGGCCGGTCGTGGAGAATGATGGTGGTGCCTGAGCGACGTAGTATAAGGTAAAAGCAATAATTGTTGTTCTTTATTGCCGCGCGTATGTTAATTGCTACAACTAATTCTTGTACTATTGCTAGATCAAAGTCCCATGTAAATGTTTTCAAAAATCTTTCAATAATAATCTTTCTTATAAAGATAACTTTTGACAGTCATTCATCTGAATTTAAAGTTTTTACTAATTTCTCCTATCCATAGTCATGCCGATCATCGTAAAGAAAATCAGTTGTTTTTCATACATAACAAAATCTAGTGGACAGCATTGCACTAGGCCGTGCCAGAAAAATTTCTAATAGGAGCAGATATATACGCGTTATCCGGTGACATCACTGAGGTGAGAATCTTCAATTTATTCAGAATGAATTTTCAGGGCCATGACGCAGCACTGCTGACGTCTAGATTTACAAGTTTAGATTCACCGTCAGTTAATTATTGAAAGGTTACATTACGAGATTTACTTTGAAAGGTTACATATGAGTCACAGTTTTACTGGGAGGTTAGTCAAAAAAATGTGTGTGAAATCTTATGGGACTTAACTGTTAAGGTCATCAGTCCCTAAGCTTACACGCTTAACCTAAGGTATCCTAAGGACAAACACACACACACACCCATGCCCGAGGGAGGACTCGAACCTCCGCCGGGACCAGCTGCACAGTCAGAGGTTAGTCACTTTTTTATGGGGAGGTTACGGAATTTATCTGTTGGGAGGTTACAGTTTTTCTGTAATAAATTCCATTAACAAGATTTGCTTGGAACGAGTGGGCAGGACCCGACAGTATATGCTTTGTATATGTTAGTTCTCTGTAGATATTGTGTTCCTCATTCTGCTCCTATAAGAAAATACGTCAATAGTTAAAAGACGTACTGCCATGAAAGCTACCATAATTGAACCAGCGCATCAACGCCCTTTTTGTGCTCAAACGCCTTCAGTTCTCTTAACTCACACATGAGCACTTCCTTTCTGAAGGATAATGGAATCTGCGTTTGGAAGAAGACAGTGTCTGCTCGTGTGTTGGTCTTGATTTATACATTTTACTCTATTTGCGAAACTGTAATCTCCTTCCTGCTCTTGATTCCATACAGATAATGTAACGTCAATTTCCCGCAGTAGTTTAATGTTGGCACACTTCAGAGAGAAATGTTCTATTGACAGGTACGCGGCGTGTCCACAGCACCTCGTTTACATATCGTAGAACGATGAGAGAGATGCAGTCTGAATAGATTCCAGAACATTTCAACCTTTGGTGCCAACCGCTCTTCCCACGATTTATGGATTTACACTATGCTCGTCTAGGATATGACACAGCAGTTCCTAAGCTCAGGATCACATATATAGTTCAGCGTAAAGATGAATTTCATTTTAATTTTGGTATGGTTTGTTTTCCCTAGTGAGACACGCGGAGATAGAAGCGTTATAGCATTTAAATGTGAAATGGACTGGCAACATTTTCTCTCAGTTTGCATGATTAGATACTGATGAGCCAAAACATTATGCCGGCCGGGGTGGCCGAGCGGTTCTGGGCGCTATAGTTTGGAACCGCGCGAGCGCTACGGTCGCAGGTTCGAATCCTGCCTCGGGCATGGATCTGTGTGATGTCCTTAGGTTAGTTAGGTTTAAGTAGTTCTAAGTTCTAGGGGACTGATGACCTCAGAAGTTAAGTCCCATAGTGCTCAGAGCCATTTGAACCAAAGCATTATGACTACCTGCTTAACAGCTTCTTAATCCAGCTTGGGAACGCAATACATCGGTGATTATTTGTAGCATGGTTCCGGCAAATTCATGGAAGGTTTCAGGAGGTACGGTATTTGGTACCACATGTGTATGCACAGGACAGGCAGTTCCCGTAAATTAAAGATCAGTGGTTTGTGGTGGTGTCCAGTAACGCCCCTGATGTGTTCCATTGGGTTCAGAGCAGACGAATTTGGTTGCCAAGACATCAGTGTCAGTTCAGTGTCATGCTCCTCAGACCTCTATAACGCGACTCTGACGGAGAGTTATCCTGCTCGAAGATGCCATCGCTGTCGGGAAAGACATCAGTCATGAGGTGGTCCTCCGTAATGATCGCGTAACCAAAAACTGTTACAGCGCTTTCGATTACTGGCACAATCCTCATGAAAACCAAGCAGAATGTATCCCAAGTCATAATACTGCCTCCATCGATTTGTGTTCGTAGCGCGGTGCACGTTTCGATAAGGGTGCTTCCGGACTCGACCATCGATCTGGTGTAGCAAGAAATTTGATTGATCCGACAAGAAGACGTGTTTCCATTGATCGACGATCCAATCTCGATGATCTTGTGCCCAGTGTAGCCGTAAATGACGGTTTCGTTGGGTCAACTGGGGAGCACGCAGGGATCACCTGGTGTGTACCCGCATGTGCAACGTCGTGTGCTGGAGATGTTCTCCGAGACACTTGTGCCGGCACCGGCATTGTACCCTGTCGTCAGATCTGTCAGTGGTCGCCGCCTGTCCTGTTTTACACCCCGACAAGCCTCCGATATCCATGTTCTGTGGCGAGGCCTACTCCTGGTTTCGCCGCCCTTGTACCACTTCTTTAAAAACAAAGCATTCTTGTGGTTACGATGAAATGTCAGCAAAGTTAATTAAGACATGTTGTTGTGAGTTTAGTACAATTCTAAGTTACTTCTGTAACTAGTCTATTATAACTGGGACATTGCCTGACTGGCTAAAATATGCAGATGTTAAGCCTCTATTCAAGAAAGGGGATAAAGAGATACCATCAAACTACAGACCGATTTCACTTTTGCCAGCATTCTCAAAAATTTTAGAAAAAGTAATGTACAGGCAGCTATTCAACCATCTGACCACAAATAACATACACTCCTGGAAATGGAAAAAAGAACGCATTGACACCGGTGTGTCAGACCCACCATACTTGCTCCGGACACTGCGAGAGGGCTGTACAAGCAATGATCACACGCACGGCACAGCGGACACACCAGGAACCGCGGTGTTGGCCGTCGAACGGCGCTAGCTGCGCAGCATTTGTGCACCGCCAACGTCAGTGTCAGCCAGTTTGCCGTGGCATACGGAGCTCCATCGCAGTCTTTAACACTGGTAGCATGCCGCGACAGCGTGGACGTGAACCGTATGTGCAGTTGACGGACTTTGAGCGAGGGCGTATAGTGGGCATGCGGGAGGTCGGGTGGACGTACCGCCGAATTGCTCAACACGTGGGGCGTGAGGTCTCCACAGTACATCGATGTTGTCGCCAGTGGTCGGCGGAAGGTGCACGTGCCCGTCGACCTGGGACCGGACCACAGCGACGCACGGATGCACGCCAAGACCGTAGGATCCTACGCAGTGCCGTAGGGGACCGCACCGCCACTTCCCAACAAATTAGGGACACTGTTGCTCCTGGGGTATCGGCGAGGACCATTCGCAACCGTCTCCATGAAGCTGGGCTACGGTCCCGCACACCGTTAGGCCGTCTTCCGCTCACGCCCCAACATCGTGAAGCCCGCCTCCAGTGGTGTCGCGACAGGCGTGAATGGAGGGACGAATGGAGACGTGTCGTCTTCAGCGATGAGAGTCGCTTCTGCCTTGGTGCCAATGATGGTCGTATGCGTGTTTGGCGCCGTGCAGGTGAGCACCACAATCAGGACTGCATACGACCGAGGCACACAGGGCCAACACCCGGCATCATGGTGTGGGGAACGATCTCCTACACTGGCCGTACACCACTGGTGATCGTCGAGGGGACACTGAATAGTGCACGGTACATCCAAACCGTCATCGAACCCATCGTTCTACCATTCCTAGACCGGCAAGGGAACTTGCTGTTCCAACAGGACAATGCACATCCGCATGTATCCCGTGCCACCCAACGTTCTCTAGAAGGTGTAAGTCAACTACCCTGGCCAGCAAGATCTCCGGATCTGTCCCCCATTGAGCATGTTTGGGACTGGATGAAGCGTCGTCTCACGCGGTCTGCACGTCCAGCACGAACGCTGGTCCAACTGAGGCGCCAGGTGGAAATGGCATGGCAAGCCGTTCCACAGGACTACATCCAGCATCTCTACGATCGTCTCCATGGGAGAATAGTAGCCTGCATTGCTGCGAAAGGTGGATATACACTGTACTAGTGCCGACATTGTGCATGCTCTGTTGCCTGTGTCTATGTGCCTGTGGTTCTGTCAGTGTGATCATGTGATGTATCTGACCCCAGGAATGTGTCAATAAAGTTTCCCCTTCCTGGGACAATGAATTCACGGTGTTCTTATTTCAATTTCCAGGAGTGTATTATCAAGAACACTGTTTGGATTTCTGAATGGTTCTGATATCGAGAAGGCTATTTACACCTACAGTGAAAATGTACTTAATTCATTAAATAACAAATTACAAGCAGCAGATATTTTCTGTGATTTGTCAAAGGCATTTGATTGTGTGAACCGCAACATCCTTTTAAATAAATTAGAATTCTATGTTGTCAAGGGCAGTGCTGCAAAATGATTCAAGTCATACCTCGCTAACAGGAAACAAAGGGGTCAGTGCAAGGGACTAGTGAATTAAGTCATCAGTCATCATCAGAATGGGAAGAAATTACATGAGGTGTCCCACAAGGATCCATCTTAGGGCCATTGCATTTTCTTGTGTACATTAATGATCTCTCATCAGTTACACTGTCAGAAGCAGAGTTTGTTTTGTTTGCAGGTGACACAAGTATTGCAATAAATAGTATGTCAAGTATAGTTCTAGAAAGATCTGCTAATGATATTTTCATGGATATTAATAAATGGTTAAAGCCAACTCACTGACATTAAACTTCGAAAAGACTCACTATATGCAATTTAGAACCTGTAAGAGGTTTCCACCCAGCATATGCATAAAGTATGAAGAAGAGCAGGCAGAAGAGGTTGACAGTCTTAAATTCCTGGGATTACAACTCGATAACAAATTCAGTTGGGAGGAGCACACCACAGAACTGCCGAAACGCCTTAACAAACTTGTATTTTCAATTCGAGTGTTAGCAGACATAGGCGACATAAAAATGAAAATTCTTGCATACTTTGTCTTCTTTCATTCCATAATGTCATATGGTATAATATTTTGGGGTAACTCTTCAAGTCAAACAAAAGTTTTCAGAGTCCAAAAGCGTGTAATACGTATTATTTGTGGAGTAAATTCACGGGCGTCCTGTAGAAACCTCTTCAAAGAACTGAGTTTACTAACTACTGCCTCTCAGTATATTTACTCCTTAATGAAATTTGTCCTAAATAATATATCTATTTTCCAACAAACAGCTCAGTTCATATGTACAATACCAGGAACAAAAATGATCTGCACAAGGACTGGGAAAAGCACTTACTTTAGTTCAAAAAGGGGTCCACTACTCAGGAACACTCATCTTCAATAATTTGCCAGCAAACATAAAAAATTTAGTTACAAATAAAGATCAGTTTAAAAGGAGCCTGAATGACTTACTAGTGGCCAACTCCTTCTACCCCATTGACGAATTTTTTAATAGAAACAAATGATGTATTGTATATATTCATACTATTAGTATTGTTATTACAGATTAAAAAAAAATTGACATGTTCCACATCCACGAGGATCTCCTCAGCACGGATCTATGGAACGAAAAACTAATCTAACATAATCTAATCTAATCTCATGACAGTGGGACGTGAACATCCGCCTAGCAACTATCGTTCCCAAACTGTGGGCCCCAACAATTTGCCTTTAGTCATAGTCGCTCGAACGATTCGCCATTCGCCTCCGCTCCTCTTAAATGCTATCCTTACCGCTTCACATGTCCGCAACGCCACCAGACGATGTTTAAGTTCGCAGTGGGCAGTGGTAATGATATTTTAACATATCAGTGCATATGTCGAGTGAATATTTAGAGTCACACCAGCATGTCAGAGCGTTGGTGGGACACTTCGAGATCCCAGACAGCATAAGGCACGGCGGTAATGTAAGCATTACAGTACATCCTGACAATATTATATAAGTGATGCGGTGGCATTTCCATGAGTGGCGACAACTTACAGAACGTCAGTGTCAGATGTGAAGCCCAGGCATGGTAGCAGAACGTACACAACGGCGCTTACTCTGGATCAGGCTGTGAGGTGTGTCTTGAGCGGAAACCGCCTATCTCTGTACAAGTGACACCTGAAGCTCAGCAGTGACCCGTGGTGGCGATGCAATAGATTCAATTCAGGTCTTCTGTTACAGCGACCGATGCGTCTTTTCTTGGAATTACACTACTGGCCATTAAAATTGCTACAGCATGAAGAAATGCTGATGATAAACGGGTATTCATTGGAGAAATGTATTACACGAGAACTGACATTACATTTTCACGCAATTTGGGTGCATAGATCCTGAGAAATCAGTATCCAGAACAACCACCTCTGGCGGTAATAACGGCCTTGACACGCCTGGCCATTGAGTCAAACAGAGCTTGGATCACGTGTACACGTACAGCTGCCCATGCAGCTTCAGCACGATACCACAGTTCATCAAGAGTAGTGACTAGCGTATGGTGACGAGCCAGTTGCCCGGCCACCATTGACCAGACGTTTTCAGTTAGTGAGAGTTCTGGAGAATGTGCTGGCCAGGGCAGCAGTCGAACATTTTCTGTATCCAGAAAGGCCAGTACAGGACCTGCAACATGCGGTCGTGCATTATCCTGCTGAAATGTAGGGTTTCGCAGGGATCGAATGAAGGGTATAGCCACGGGTCGTAACACATTTGAAATGTAACATCCGCTGTTCAAAGTGCCGTCAATGCGAACAAGAGGTGACCGAGACGTGTAACCAATGGTACCCCATACCATCACGCCGGGTGATCCGCCAGTATGGCGATGACGATTACACGGTTCCAATGTGCGTTCTCTGCGATGTCGCCAAACACGGGTGCGACGATCATGATGCTGTAAACAGAACCTGGATTCATCCGAAAAATGACGTTTTGGATTTGTCGTTTAGTACACCATCGCAGGCGCTCCTGTCTGTGATGCAGCGTCAAGGGTAACGGCAGCCGTGGTCTCCGCTGCAAACGTCGTTGAACTGTTCGTGCAGATGGTTGTTGTCTTGCAAACGTCCCCATCTGTTGACTCAGGGATCGAGACGTGGCTGCACGATCCGTTACAGCCATGCGGATAAGATGCCTGTCATCTAGACTGCTAGTAATACGAGGCCGTTGGGATCCAGCATGACGTTCCGTATTACCCTCCTGAACCCACCGATTCCATATTCTGCTAACAGTCATTGGGTCTCGACCAACGCGAGCAGCAGTGTCGCGATACGATAAACCGCAATCGCGATTGGCTACAATCCGTTCTTTATCAAAGTCTGAAACGTGATGGTACGCATTTCTCCTCCTTACACGAGTCATCACAACAACGTTTCGCCAGGAAAAGCCAGTCAATTGCTGTTTGTGTGTGAGAAATCGGTTGGAAACTTTCCTCATGTCAGCACGTTATAGGTGTCGCCAACCTTGTTTGAATGCTCTGAAAAGCCGATCATTTGCATATGACAGCATTTTCTTCCTGTCGGTTAAATTTCGCGTCTGTAGCACGTCATCTTCGTGGGGTAGGAATTTCAATGGCCAGTAGTGTAGGGAAGGGGAATGAAGTGGCCCTTCAAGACGCGATATGTCGTCATGTTACAGGTACACCTCCATAGGGCCATCCCTGAGTAGTCTGCCATCTATCAGATGAAGATTTCGTCTGTACGCGTCACAATACAAGGTCACATACAATTGTCATCTTTATTGACTGCCGAGCGGTTCTAGGCGCTTCAGTCTGGAACCGTGTGACCTCTCCGGTCGCAGGTTCGAATCCTGCCTCGGGCATGGATGTGTATGATGTCCTTAGGTTAGTTAGGTTTAAGTAGATCTAGAGGACTGATGACCGCAGATGTTAAGTCCCTTAGTGCTGAGAGCCATTTTTTTTATTGACTGCAGCCGTCACAGTAGCGTAAGAAGTACGCCGTTGCGTACGTGCTTCTTTCACGATACCGGCCTAGATTAGATCACTGAAGGCCTCATATTCATTCCATTCGACGATATTAGCAGCACGCTAAAGTGTGCCAGTAGAGCGACAAACGAAGAGGCATGCAAAAGTCACTCTCAAAATTAAAATACCACTTTCCCTTTCCTTGGACGCAATCGTGGCTCCAAAAAGACCACGAGTCTTTTGGTCAGGACATGTGCAGTGCCAGTGGGGCGTTTACGGGCTATTAAGGCAACGCGACGGTCCTGGTGCTCGGCTTCACCGACCTCCAAAGAGGTGCCACTCAGTACCTGCTCCTTCGCGAATTTTCTGTGCAGCCGTAAAACAATGCCAAGGCGCATTCAGTTTTTGACCCACCTCGTGCTGACTGTTCGCTAGGTCTCTAATCTGCTAATGAACTGACCATGCATGACGTCACCTAAGTGTTTTTACCATGTCATTTTGCTTCGCTTAGATTGTAATAAAACCAGAAGTCAGACCACTACACACAAGACGTCTACTCAAACCGGCCGTTGCAGACACACAAAACGTGTTCATACTGACGTGCCTCGTACATCATATTTTTTCTGTGGTATTGTGCCATAGTTTGATCCATATCGCGTTGCTCTGATATAAGGATTTTCGCGGGAATATTCGTTAAGTTATCGTCATGAGTTTGCTTTCTTTCGTGTAGAATTTACTGTTTTTCAGCAGGATTATTTGATTCTGAGAACTGTTCACTTCGATGGTACACCACCACACCGGCCAATTTTTTCCTACTATTTTAGATACACTTTCCTGCATTTTTCCTTTTAAATATTCCAAAAGATAAAGCTCAAAAGCAGGCAACGAACGATTCGGCCACAAACTTTGCTTACTGCGCCTTCTTTCTGTTAGACTTCATAGATATATGACACACAGGTTGACGACGCAGGCTTGTAGCTCTGCCTTGCTGGGAAAAGAAGTTGCCTTTCATGTTCTTTTAACTGAGATTACAAGTCATGAAAAAGTTGAAAATTAACTGCTGAATCGATAGTCGTTTCAAAACACATCGGGTCGATCATTTGCCTACTAGGAACCGTTCACCAAACTACAATTTTTTATGTGTGGCCCAGTTGTGATTAATTTGGCTGTTCAAATGGCCATAAAAGTTAAACCACGCTTAAACACTCATCAAACGCAGTGTATGTTCAATTTTGCTATCTACTGTTTCAAGGCACCACTAGCAATACCCAGCTCTCTTTTCTTTATCAGAGGAGCATATGAAATGCTATAACTTTTCAGGTGTAAGGCGGTAAGTACAGAATGGCAAGACGTTCATTTAACAGCTGCCTCTTGTAAAAGCTGCTTGACCGGATTTTCGGGGTAGAAGTGATTTTCAGGAAAATGTTTGCAATCGCTTTCTGAAAATTGAAAGCTTACTGTTACGCTCGGAGTTACAGACATCGCCAGTGGACAGTCAAGCGGTTGAAACTTCCTCACAAATCACAACTCTGTGCAAGACCGGGACTCGAACATGTGACCTCTGTCTTTCGGAGGCAAGTGCTGCACCGACTGTGCTACCCAAACACAGCGGACCCCCGCCCCCTTCTCACAGCTTTACTTCCGCCAGTACTTCGTCTATCTTCCGAACGCCACCGAAGGGAAAAGACCCATGTGCGAGTCTCCGTCTGGCACAATATTCTAACTTGCCAGGAAGCTTCATATCAGCGCACACTCCGCTGCGGAGTGAAATTCTCATTCTGGAAATATCAAGCAGCTGTGGCTAAGCCATGTCTCCGTAATGTTCTTTGTTCCAGGAGTGCTAGCGTTGCAAGTTTCGCAGAGTCCTTCTGTGATGTCTGGAAGGTAGGAGGTGAGGTACTGGCGGCAGTAAGGCTGTGAGGACGGCTCGTGAGTCGTGCATGGGTAGCTCAGATGTTCACTCCACAGGTTTTAAAACAAAACAAAACACCTATGGCCGATAGTTGTTACCATCCGGCTCAACGTGAAGGGGTACTTCGCACTTTCTCATCTGAGTTAGACCAACTCGAAGTCACATTTTCTCGGAATGGTGAATGGAAATGAGCGTTTGGCGTCACTGGCCGGCCGGGAGGCCCCTGACGGGGCACGTCTGGCCGCCTTGGTGCAGGTCTTATTACATTCGACGCCACATCGGGCGACCCGCGCGCCGGATGGGGATGAAATGATGATGAGGACAACGCAAGACCCAGTCCCTGAGCGGAGAAAATCCCCGACCCAGCCGGGAATCGAACCCGGGTCCCTCAGGACGGCAGTCCGGCAAGTTGACCATTTCTTGTTTTTTTTTCATTTTTTTATTCTTAACTTTTTTAATTTTTCAAAAAGCTTAAGGAAGCATCTTTGTCACAACAGAAGGGTAGTATGAAAGGAGGGCTGGCAGGGGTAGCGACATAAAAATGAAAAACTGAACGGGAGCCAACAGCACCCGGGCCCGCATCTCGTGGTCGTGCGGTAGCGTTCTCGCTTCCCACACCCGGGTTCCCGGGTTCGATTCCCGGCGGGGTCAGGGATTTTCTCTGCCTCGTGATGGCTGGGTGTTGTGTGCTGTCCTTAGGTTAGTTAGGTTTAAGTAGTTCTAAGTTCTAGGGGACTTATGACCACAGCAGTTGAGTCCCATAGTGCTCAGAGCCATTTGAACCATTTGAACCAACAGCACCCGGTGTTCCCAGGCGGTCACCCATCCAAGTACTAACCGGGCCCGATGTTGCTTAACTTCGGTGATCGGACGACAACCGGTGTATTTTCTTCTCTTTGTTTTCTAAAAAAAAGTTTTAAATATCGTAGTAGGAATTGTACGCCGCGACAGAACAACAGGCGCTGACGTATTTCAGAACATTTCTGCCGATTCGTACTGTGTTGTCGTTTTCAAAGTCTTCCTGGCAAACTTGGTTAGCACATTCTCCCTCAAACTGAGTCAATTACTGCAATTCCGTACCTTATGGTCATTACAATAGTCTAAAATGCTTAAGGAAGTATCTTTGTCACAACAGAAAGGTGGTATGGAAAGAGGGCTGGCAGGGGTGGCGGCATAAAAAGGAAAAATAATGAAGGGGAGCCAACAGCACCTGGCTGTTGGGGCGGACGTCGGAATGGTTTTAATGAAAGACAGACCACATGTGCGTTGCGCTATCGACCAACTGAGCACCGGATGAGTGGTGATAATACGGAGGTAGCACCAAAGTCTACGGCCTTTTTCCTGACGCAGGGAGCATTTCAAACATGATTGGTCGTAATTTGCGGAAATATGATCTGAAGTGTGTTTTCCGATCACCACCTATGGTCACGGACCTTCTAGGTCCGGCAAAGGATGATATCGGTTTGCGCAAGGCGGGTGGCTACCGCATTCCTCTCGGTTGTGGGGTGTCATACATTAGTCAGACTATCAGGATTGTGGAGGACCGGTGCACTGAGCATAAGCGGCACATACTCTTACAACAGCCGAGGATATCCGCCATTACTGAACACTGTCTTGGCACCGGTAATTCTGTGAAATGTAACAACACTCAGATTCCGGCATGCACTTCCGGCTGTTGGTATAGAGTTAGTAAGGAAGTAATTTAAATTTGCAAGTATGAACAGTTGTTTTTGTTTAAACTCTGCGTGGAATCCTACTCTCTCTCACTTGTCATAAAACAGAGGGACAGAGTTTATGCTACCTCAGAGTTGATGATTATTAATTTTACTACCGACAACTTCTGACGTCGGTCATCTTTGGTCCCTGATGGTGCTAATGTTTATAGTGTATGTGTGCGTGTTATCTTTAAGAAATTTGTCTGAAAACCGACGTCTTAAATTCGCTTGCACAACGCTTTCTTTGCACTTTCGCCCTTGGAAATGGCAGGGTGTTCTTCTGTCGAAATATTGGCGGTTGCCGACGTCATCCGGCAGCATTTCCGTCAGTTATTTGATGAATGCTTTTATTATCTTCGTAATTAAAAAAAATCGAATGAGCAGACGAAGGGGAAAATAGGTGTCTAATGATATTGCCAGAAAGTGCAAAATGACTACGTAAGAATAGCTAGAGGACATATGTAAGGCTTGAGAAGAATGCATATCTAGGGAAAGGTTAGATGCCGCCAATAGGAAAATTAAAGAAAGCGTTGAAGAAAAGAGGAACAACTGTGTGGGAAACATGATGTTGCGGAAAAAATTTGACAGAGCACTGAAACACGTAAACGGAAACAAGACCCTTGGAGTAGACCAAATTCCCTCAGAGTTTTTAAATCTTTCGGGGAGCCAACCATCACAAGATTATTCCACCTGGAGTAAAAGATATAAGATATATGAGACATGCGAAATACTCTCAGACTTCAGGGAGAAAGTAAGATTCCAATTCCACAAGATGCAGGTGCTGAAAGACGTGAATACTACAGAAGAAAGCACAAACTGGTACAAGCCGACCTCGGAGGGGATCGTTTTGGGTTCCGGAGAAACGTAGGGGCGCTCGAGCTAATGTTGCTGCTACAATTTGTTCTAGAGACAGGATGAAGAAATGTAAACCTATGTTTATAGCATTTTTAGATTTAAAAGCAGCATTTGAGAGTTTTGACCGGACTACACTCTCTGAAATTTTGAAGGTAGCAGGCACAAACCACAGATAGCGAAAAGTTATATACAACGCATACAGAAACCAGATCGCAGTTTTAAGAGTAGAGGGTCATGGCAGTGAATCTGTCGTTGAGAAGGCAGTAGGACAGACTTGTGGCCTAACCTCGATGTTATTTAGTCTGTACACTGAGAAAGCTGTGAACGACACCAAGAAAGGATTTGAAATGGGAATTCAGGTTCAAGGAGAAGAAATAAAACAATGAATAAATCACCTTTTCGGATGTTGATGCTTTTCTTTCTTTCCGTGCTTATGAGCAAAATTAATGAGATATTTTGTTTTATGCAGGACAATGTTTGTTTGTTTTACTTTTCTGAAACATGTTCCAAGACTTTTTGTGCTATCATCAGTCGGATACTTCTATTTTTCAGCATGAAAATTATTATAACACAGTACCATTTTGAATTTCAACCTAAAGTTATCTACACACGGTGATTCGGCTGCCCCTGCCGCTGTCGTTTTATGCAAATCGCAGTGTTACAGGTGGCCTTGATAAACGACGCGCGAGATTTTCATATGCTCTCGCCCGCTACGCGCAAACTGATAGTCTTACAAATAAACATGAACAGTACCTTTTTGTAGGAAATTTAATGTAATTAAATTTTGTACTGCGATACGTATTCGCTAGAGGCCGTAGTTTTGCAGTTATTGAAGAGAATTTTACAGCGATGACCTTCAAACATACCCCCATTCTTATACTCATTCGTTATCAATCAGTATTTCTAGTATAATGTTCTGGCACTCCCTCCTACCACTGTACGAAAATTTGTGACTGCACGATTTATTTCCCACATTCGACCTTTTTTGGTTTTTTTGGTCTTTACTGACTGGCCTTATTATGCCATTGGCTTAGTTGAGCACTTACAAATTCTAAAATAGACGTTTCTGCAAATTTTACATAATAATTTTGTGAATTTTAACAGCATACAACAAACAGTTACATCGTCGTAATCGTTAGGTCTTCTGGCTGCAAAACCACGGTGCTTGTAGGAGTTAACTTTGGATCGAATTGCCGTTGTAAATAGCTATAGCGTAACGTTTACAAAAGTCATTTTTCATTCGTTACCCTCATGGGCACGTTTAAATTAACAATGTTAACGAAATTCCCAACCATGCTGGTACGTAATAGCCCAATCAATAGAGACCAAAAAAGGTCGAATATTGGGAGTAGTTCGTGTAGTGGGAAATTTTTGCACAGTGCTAGGAGGGACTGCTAGGAACAAAATACTAGAAATCCTTACTGATGAAGGATGAATGTGATATGAAGGTGCGTCTGAAGGTGATTTTTGAACGTTTTTCTTGAGTAACATGAAACCCGTGGCCTTCAGCAAAAACGTATCTCAGCGCAAAATTTAACTACATCAAAATTACTACAAGAAGATCCTGCTCATTTTTTTTCTTTAGGACCAATATTTTGCGCATAGCGCGCGAGAGAATATTAAAACCTCCTATGTGATCTATGAAGGCCAAATGTAACAGTGAGGGTTGCATAAAACGGCAGCGGTAGGGGCAGCTGAATGACGAAGTGTACATATGTAGGACTACATTGCACATGTAGTCTACAGTAATTGGTACAGTAAATATTGCTTATTCTTGTTGTGGCGAAAATTAGGCCTAGAATATATGTTTGAATAATAAGTATTTGTACAGGTTTCCACATACCTTACATGATGCTGATAAGATGGACTTACGTTGACAGATTTGTAACTACCACACGTTTTCTTACAGCCTGTCATCTGCAAAACAAAACAAACATTGAAGTTTGCCTCTGACTTTGCAATTCTGTCAGAGACAACAAAGGACCGAATCGATGTTGTCGAATAAAGCATGTGATGCTGAGAGAATTAAATTAGGAAATAAGACACCAACAAGCATGAATTTTGCTATTTGGGCAGCAAAATAATTGACGATGGGCCGAAAGAGGGAGGATATGAAATTCAGACTGGCAATAGCAAGAAAAATATTTCTGAACATAAGTAATTTGTTCATATCATAAACAATTTAAGTTCTAGGAAAATTTTAATGAAGGTATGTGTCTGGAGTGCAGCCTTCTATGGAAGTGAAAAGTTGTCGATAACCAGTTCAGACAAGTAGAGAGTAGAAGTTTTGCAAACGTCGTGCTACAGAAGAATGCTGAGGACCAGATGTGGACATCGGATGACAAATGAGGAGGTACTGTACTGAACTGCTGAAGAAAGGTATTTGAGACGCAACTTGACTAAACGAGGAGATCGGATGACGCGACACATCCTGAGGGATCAATGGTTGTCGATTTGGTAATGAGAGGAAGAGTGAGGGATAAAAATTTTAGGGGAAGACCAAGGCTTGAATACAGTGAGCAAGAATGTAACCTGGGTCACTTATGCTGAGATGAAGGGGTTTGCAAGAGAGAGACTAGCATAGACAGTAGCATCAAATCAGTCTTCAGACTGAAGACCACAACATCGTTGGCATTATTGACAAAAATGCAGTATTGTACTATTTGTGTGGTGTCTGTCCTGTGCGATATATTTGACACATCAGAAATCAGTCGTAATGACATGGCTGATACGTATATTTATATGAAATAGAGGCTGGGGAAGTAAATGGAATGGATGGGTGGGAAATCTTGGCTTCCAGCCGCACAGGGCTTTTGGTTTGCAGCTGAAACTTTGTGCAAGACCGGGGCTCGGACTCGTGTGCTCTGCTTCTCTAGAACGGTTGCCTTAACCACTTCGGCCATCGGGACACGCTTTCCGTCCGATCCAAATTCTCGACTTACCGCACCCTGCGATGCTGCAACGCTGCAGTGCAGCGTGCGGTAAGTCGGGAATTTGGATCGGACGGAAAGCATGTCCCGATGGCCGAAGTGGTTAAGGCAACCGTTCTAGAGAAGAAGAGCACACAGTTCGAGCTCCGGTAGAGCACAAATATTCAGCTTTCGCCACTGCGTTACCACAAAGCCCTATGTGGCTGGAAGTCACGATTTCCGACCCATCTTTTCCCTTTATTTCCCCATCCTCCGTTTCAGATAAACAATGCTGTTATTAGAGAAGAGACTCCGCCTGGGAACTCTGAACAGAACGAACCTGCTTTCAGGAAAAAGTGTTGAATTACTTACTCAACTCCCCTCGTGGAACAGAGTCGCTTGCTGTCATACAGGGCACTTTTTCTTAGAGACCGGGACACAGACGGTGATTTTTGATACGGCGACCCTCTGCTGGGCACCTGGTGCAAGATTTTCTATTTGACTCCGCTGATTTGCACGTCGATGAAGATGAATTAAAACGATTCGGCCGGGGACCCTGCGATCTAGAGGCAGAAACGCTGACTGCCGGACCACACCCTGTGGACGAAACGGCAATAATGGACATGAACAAGGTAAAAAGTAGGAATACCAAAAACTGTGAAGACAATGGATGAAATAACATGCAAAACATACTTCCGTGAAGTACAAGTAACACAGGGGTCGCATAAGGCCGTTATCGCACGTTTTGATGGTCACGAGTTTAAATCGAAGATGTATTTTACGTCAGAGACTTTATTCATTCTAAGAAATGTCGGCAAGGACAAACGTGGAATGCTCTCCGACTTCAAAAATGTGTCAACGTGATTTATGCCTGGCCAATAAATTGGGGAACGAAATGAATTATTTATTTGTTTCTGTGTAGTACAAAGGAAGGCTGCGTGTAGTAGGCGTGCGTTATAGTATTGGCTGGCAGTCTCTATAACGCTGGGGCGTCTGTGTGTGTTCGTGTTTATCTGTACGAGTCCCCGCATGCGTCATGTCGCGCATGAATACAGGCTGACGTAAAATGAGGCAGCTGCTTGTGATTCTGCGGCGGCGGCGGCGGCTGGACGGACCCCCGCCGGAGAAATGCGAAGCACCTCGTGGACGTGGGTGGGCCGCAGTAGGGGCCAGGAATCCCGCCGCACACGGCCGCCGCCTTCGCATTCGGATGCGCGGTCACCGCTGCCCAGCGCAGGGGCGCCGTATCAAAAGTCACCGTGTGTGTCCCGGTGTTCAAGAAAAACTGCCCTGTATGACAGCAGGCGACTCTGTTCCACGAGGGGAGTTCAGTAATGGCCATTAAAATTGCTACACCAAGAAGAAATGCAGGTGATAAACGGGTATTCATTCGACAAACATACTATACTAGAACTGACATGTGATTACATTTTCACGCAATTTGGGTGCATGGATCCTGAGAAACCAGTACCCCGAACTACCACCTCTGGCCGTAATAACGGCCTTGATACGCCTGGGCATTGAGTCAAACAGAGCTTGGATGCCCATGCAGCTTCAACACGATACCACAGTTCATCAAGAGTAGTGACTGGCGTATTGTGACGAGGCAGTTGCTCGGCCACCATTGACCAGACATTTTCAATTGGTGAGAGATCTGGAGAATGTGCTGGCCAGGGCAGCAGTCGAACATTTTCTGTATCCAGAAAGGCCCGTACAGGATCTGCAACATACGGCCATGCATTATCCTCCTGAAATGTAGCGTTTGGCAGGGATGGAATGAAAGATGGAGCCACGGGTCGTAACACATCTGAAATGTAACGTCCACTGTTCAAAGTGCCGTCAATGCGTACAAGAGGTGACCGAGACGTGTAACCAATGGCACCCCATACCATCACGCCGGGTAATACGCCAGTATGGCGATGACGAATACACGCTTCCAATATGCGTTCACCGCGATGTGGATGCGACCATCAAGATGCTGTAGACAGAACCTGGATTCATCCGAAAGTATGATGTTTTGCCATTCATGCAGCCAGGTTCGTCGTTGAGTTCACCATCGCAGGCGCTCCTGTCTGTGGAGCAGCGTCAAGGGGAAACGCAGCCATGGTCTGCGAGCTGCTGCAAACGTCGTCGAACTGTTCGTGCAGATGGTTGTTGTCTTGCAAATCTGTTGACTCAGGGATCGAGACGTGGCTGCACGATCATTTCAGCCATGCGGATAAGCCGCCTGTCATCTCGACAGCTAGTGATACGAGGCCGTTGGGATGCAGCACTGCGTTTTTTATTACCCTCCTGAACCCACCGATTCCATATTCTTCTAACAGTCATTGGATCTCGACCAACACGAGCCTCAATGTCGCGATACGATAAACCGCAATAGCGATAGGCTACAATCCGACCTTTATCAAAGTCGGAAACGTGATGGGACGCATTTCTCCTCCTTACACGAGGCGTCACAGCAACGTTTCACCAGGCAACGCCGGTCAACTACTGTTTCTGCATGAGAAATCGGTTGGAAACTTTCCTCATGTCAGCACGTTGTAGGTGTCGCCACCGGCGCCAACCTTGTGTGAATGCTCTGAGAGGCTAATCATTTGCATGTCACAGCATCTTCTTCCTGTCGGTTAAATTTCACGTCTGTAGCACGTCAACTTCGTGGTGTTGCAATTTTAATGGCCAGTAGTGTAATTCAACACTTTTTTTCCTGAAAGCAGGTTCGTTCTATTCAGAATTCCACTACACCACATTATTCCCAACTGTTTTGGCTACAAATTCTCTGTTTTTCAACATAATCTCCGTTTAATGTGACGGCCTTACGCCACCTTACTGGGAGGACCCAGACGTCCTCATGGTACTACTGACGCAGTACCTCTTCCTCACCCACGTTCTGCTTCTGGCAGAGGGCATCCTTGACTGGGCCACACAGATGGAAGTCAGACGTCCCAGTGTTGCAGCAGTCACAGCTGTCTGCGGCCGGTCGGCACACGGCCTATCAGACAGGTTCGCACGACGTTGTTTCGCTGATGGCAGGCGCCTCACCCACCGACTCAATGTGCATTTCTTCACTGCCAGATCTCCGTAGACATTCTGCTAGCGTCTTGTAGTGTCTACGTGGCTCTGGTTTTCCGCCAAAACAAATTTAGTGACATCTCTCTGCTCGGAACGCACTTTTGTTACAGACGCTATATAAAAGGCTACGTATATCCCACCACCTGTCGGAGCATCATGAAACCATAGCGGGTGAAGCGGAAATATTCCACGATGTCCCACAACAAATTCTGCCGAGAAAAGATGTTTGCATTACGCACTGAACGCCCCTCGTACATAACGGGTACTTGCAAACTGATGTCAATTAAGCAACACGCAGTAACTACTGCATAATTAATACAATGGCGGCCATGGAGTACCAGGAAGCACCTGTTCGAGTTTTATCTAACTTCGTGGAGACGTTCATCACACAACGGGTATTAATCGATTATAATTTTATTCAATCCGGAACCGATCTCCATCAGCATCGTCAGTGTGGGTTGTGACTCCCATGGGCAACAGTACGCTCTTGTATCCGTTGCAGCATGGGACCAGAAAGTAGTCTCTGAATGACATCACGAGGAATTTCTTGAGAAACTTGCTGTCACAGTTCATAATGTTCTCTGGACGCTGCTACGGAAGTATAAGTTTTCCACTCTCATTTTAGACATATTCTGTGGGTGAGAAATCGGAGGACCAGGGAAGTTAGTCAACCGTCTGCACATTCCTCAAGGCGTTTTTGTTGTAATAATAGCGTAGATTCTAACGTTATGCAGTCGGAATATATATGTCATTTGGTACCTTTGTCATGAAAGATATGAAACAGGATTTGCCATTATTGATGAAAATGGCTTAAAAATAGCTGATTGGCCGCAAAATAACAGTCACAGAACGTTTCTGGACACATTTACTATATAATCCTTGTTTCCAGTCTTCAGATGACCTAGTGACACATTGGTAACAGAAAATTGTTTTTCACAATCTTGCAAATTTAGACAAGTGGCTCAAAAGAGGACCTATGCTAAAACATGATTGAATACCAGACACATTTAAAACAAAATACATGCCTTTTAATGTTGAATGAATATACAACTGTGACAAGAAGGTCGATTAACGTCGAAACAAACATAACGCGTACTCGTCCACTAAGCAAGTAGAGTTACGACCTAACAACTGTGCTGCTTACAGCCCAGTGATGTGCATTATTGGCGGATAGTCACACAGAAGAGAGCTTGTTGTGAGGTTGTGACCTGAGAGAAGAAAATCACTGTTTACAGTCAATCGAAAATAGCCTAAGGATTTTACATACGGAACAAAAAGGTAGAACACTAGATATCCCCGAAGAGATTGAAATTTACACTAACCGCAGTTCAAGCACAAATCTAATAATTAACGAGCAGATCACCAGCAGCGGACGACGGTTGTGTACGTTTTTTGAAGAGTTGTTGCTGAACAAATAGTGGATGAAAGTCCGAACAAAAATCTCATTTCCATACTTTATTCGGTTAGGTTGTGTCATTCTGTATATTTTTATGGTTTATTTATCAACTTTTGCTTCTTGACACAGGCTCCTACTCTTCCTTCTCTTTTTATTGTCTTTTCCACACAAACTACTTTTATTTACAAAGCCTTGTACGTATTTTAAACTTGTCTTTGCCTCATGTTGGCATTAATATTTAATTATAATGTAAGAAAAAATCTCTATACATTGTATGTCAAATACTATTATATGTTTTGAAATTACCACTCTTAATTACGTGCAGGCCAAATCCGGTAGCGTCATAGTACTTGCGCCATCCAGCGTCAACGAGCTCTCATATGACGAATTTGTCTTTGCCTAAGGCTGGCATTGACTTTTATTTATAGTGTAAATAAAATCTGTATGAATTTTGTGATAGGTAATGTTATTTCCACTTGCAATTATGTATCAGCCATTTACGGCAGCGCTACGGCACTTACGCCATCTGACGTCAACAAGCTCTCTTCCGTGAAACTACCCGCCAGCCACACACATCACTCGGCTGTGAGCAGCACACATGTTAGGTCATAAAATTATTAGCTCGGTGGACTAGTACACGTGATGTTTGTTTCGACTTTAATCGACATTCTTGCCAAAGTTGTATATTCATTCAGTAGAAAAAGGCATGTATTTTGTTTTTAATGCCTTTGTTATTCAATCATGTTTTCGCATAACTCCCGTTTTAAGATACTTGTGTAAATTTGCAACATTGTGAAAAAAATATTTTTTTTTACCAATTTGTCATCAGGTCATCTGAAGATGGGCAGATCCCAAAACGCGCAATGAATAGTTAATGTGTCTAGAAACATCCTGTGAGTATTATTTTGCGGCCAGTCAGTTATTTTAAAGCAAGTTTCATCACTGTGATTATAAAGGTCGTATGGCTCTGCTACGACTTTCAGTCACGTCTACGGCATTTATCATGCTTGCCACATACTGGAGAGCATTCAGTATCCCTTCAACAATTACGAAATCAGTATTGTTGTCAAGTTCAACAGCTCTCCGTCCTGTAGCTGCAGGATTTGGATAGGTATACGTCTCAAGAATCGCTGCTTCATGAGTCGTTTCACCAGGGCGTCTCCGGACAGGCTGGCGACGATTTCTCCGCCACAAACATTTGCCAGACAAGTCGCTAAATATCGCAAAATTCCACTCAACCTCCCAATTGACTCTGGTCCTACTCCATGCAAGCCTCTATTGTCTGTGGTATGGTTCAGCGGTACACGGTGCTTGGCAACTCGAGACTCATTGATATTGTACTCATAGTACAGGGTGTCCCACTCAAACCTCCCTGATATCAAGAACCCAGGAGAGAAAACCCACAGTAGATATGACAGAGAAAAATGCACCACATTGTAGAGCATCTCAAAGAATTTATATTCCGGCGTCAGAAGTGCCAAGTATCGTCGCCAGCGTGAAGAATGGCCGCATGAAGTGAAAATGGCGACTCCACAGCAGCGCGCGCAAGCAGTAGTGTGCTATGCAGAAACAAAATCGCCGATTTCTGTGCAAATAAATTATTGTCGTGTGTATGAATGTGATCCACCTGATGTGAAAACAATTAAGGAATGGCACAGGAAGTTTTTGGCAACAGGATGTGTTCTGAAACATTCTGGCGGTGCACGTTATGGAGTTTCAGAAGAGATAGTGGAGGACATGAGACAAACGTTTCTCAGAAGCCCACGCAAGTCAATTCGTCAAGCATCTAGGCAGCTTGATGAACCTCGATCAACATTGCATCGTGTAGTTCACCAGCGTCTTCGTATGTGTGCTTCAAAGTGAATATTCTACAACATCTGACGTCGAACGACAAACCACGTCGACAACAATTTGCTGCGGATATGCTGCAGTGTGCTGATATGGATGCCAGCTTCCTGGAAAGATGTTTATTCTCAGATGAGGCAACCTTTCATCTATCAGGAAGGGTTAATAGGCATAATGTTCGGATTTTGGGTTCGCAAAATCCGCACATTGTCACTGAACATATTCGTGATATCCCTAAAGTAAATGTCTGGTGCAGGCTAATGCACGACAGGATTGTTGGACTGCGGTTCTTTGTGGAACAAACAGTGAATGGGTCAGTGTATCTGGACATGTTGGAGCAGTTTGTGTACCCTCAGCTAAAAGACAACCCAACATCATCTTTCAACAAGATGGAGATCCGCCGCATTGGTCAACGGCTGTTCGCAGATTCCTGATAGGAAATTTCCCAATCGTTGGATCGGACGCGGAGGACCCATTTCCCGGCCACCACGTTCACCCAACATTACACCACTTGATAATCAAAATATCCACGGGTATGCTGCCGGTCTATAGTGTCCAACGGGCACAATATTTCGGCGATCAAACATGTCGCCATCATCAGGTGAACTGACGGACTGAGCTCCTGTGAACGTGCCGGCACGGAGATCCGTACGCTATGGCTGCCCTCTGAGCAGCCATAGCGTACGGATCTCCGTGCCGGCACGTTCACAGGAGCTCAGTCCGTCAGTTCACCTGATGATGGCGACATGTTTGATCGCCGAAATATTGTGCCCGTTGGACACTATAGACCGGCAGCATACCCGTGGATATTTTGATTATCAAATACGCCGGGAGAAACTCAAGAATCACATTACACCACTTGATCTCTTCATGTGAGGATTCGTGAAGGCCCGCCTGACCTGTTTCACTAATCTGCCCATCTTACGACGTCCGACGTCTGTATGGGGGGAGACCGTCCAATCCCATGACGTCACGACGTGGTTTACCTTGGTTTCGCCCCCTGTTGAAGACGCTCACCGCAGCACTGCACGAACAAATTGTGCAGTTTCCAAAATGCTCGTGCCGAGTCTCCGGGCCATCAGAGTCTGCCTTGGTCAAACTCAAGAGAGACCGCACTTCTTCCCCATTTTACACGCGGACAGCACGCTCACGGATACTACATGCACAGTGCTTGTGTCTGACTAGGCATCATTCCTCGCCAAGTGACGCTGTTATCGCCTGGGCGTGTTATATTGATAGTAAGTCGGTAGTCGTAACGTTTTGGCTGATCAGTGTGTGCGTACGTATCTGTGTGCGTGGGGGGGGTGGGGGGGAGGGGGGGTGCGTGCGTGTGTGTGTGTGTGTGTGTGTGTGTGTGTGTGTGTGTGTGTGTGTGTGTTTAAGCCCATTCTGCCTTGGATTCAGTTATGGTTATTTGCTAGTTCTGTGTCGATCAAGAGGGCAGCAACTACCGGAGTGTGACAAAGAAAGGACCAACTAAGAAAGCGGCGGAGATTATGTGGGAAGCTATGGTCTGCAATGACTGCACGCTTCTGATATGTGTTGATGGCATAACACCCAAAAAAATGGTTCAAATGGCTCTGAGCACTATGGGACTGTGAATGTGATCGCATACAACAGGTGAAGGATAGCACACAGAGGCGCAGACTGTGGGACTCCACTTTTCCCCTACTCTCCTGACAAGGGAAATTCCCCAGCGATCCCCCTCAGGTTTAGTGGTGAGGTAGACTCAGTGGACAGCCCATCAAAAACTGAGCACAGATCAAGCTGAAAACAGGAAGAAGGTGTACTGAACTACGGAAAAAGAAGCAAATTAAAAAACAGTGAACGGTTCAAGCCAAGATGTGCAACATCAACCGAATTTCTGTAACCACGACGTCGTGGTTATGTGGTTACTGTGTTGGAGAGTGAAGGAGGAGATCCGTCTATAAATCTCTCTCGTAACCGTTGTTTTCCTTTCTTTCACAAAATTATGAACTGTCCGTCCGGTCATTGACGTATCTGTTCGCTATATTCTAATTCGCGTCTGCGTCGTGGTGTAACATCCGTTTGCAACAGCGAGGTGGAAGGAAAGGACCTGCAGACGTACGTAACTCCTACTTGTTCTACACAAATACCACATGTTACGACTTGAGTTCCGTTTTGGAAGTTTTGGCTCTTGAATTCCTTTGCTGTAAAGTAGTTCAGGCCCATTTATTTGTTGTTTTCATTTCTGTGAGAGGTCTATGAGGCATCTCGCCTGCTCTCGCTATACATCACATTTACTAGCGACGGTAATATATTTTTACCACATGACTCGTGTTTTATGACTAATGTATAGTACGACATTTGCCAAGGCTGCAGAAAGAGAGCAACAACGTCAATGACTAGACGGACAGTTTATAAACTGGAGAAAAAAAAGGGCACGAGGGAGATTTGAACATACGTCTTCCGCTTGGTAGTCCAACACCATGACGACACAACCACGGCGCCGTGGTTCTTGCAACTTGCTCGATGTTACACATATTCTGCATGGGCCGTTCAATGTTTCTATTTTTCTTCTTTTTGCACAGTTCAGTACACCTTCTTCTTGTTTTCATCCTTGATCTCTGCTCAGTTTTTAATGGGCTATTCACTAGACCATTTTACCACTAAATGTGAGGGGTCTGCAATGGGGTGTTTCCCTTGTCAGATGAGTAAAGCCCGCGAACTGTCTGTCACGCGTGCAGCTAGAAATTGCGCAACAATATATTCAAAAATTGTACATGTGCGAGTACGACTCACGCTCTTAAGAGTCCCGTAGAAACTTAATTATATATGCAGACAGTTCATCTATCCCCAGAATTGAGAATCTCGACGAGTTTTACCTGTCACCGACATTGACACTGACAAGAAGAGGGACCCAATAGGTTTTAATGCGTGACTTTATTGAGTCACTTTGGTTTTAACGAGTGACATAAATGGTCGTCTCTTTTGTTTGCATTTACAAGCTTAGCTTTTTTACACAACCAGGAGACCATATACATTAGCATATGACATAAATTTCAACATGATACGTCTATTCGTTCCTGAGAAAATCGGTTTTTGATTGATGTACGGAACTCAAATATCAGAATAGTTAATATGATTCAAATGGTTATTTAAAATGCTCAGACATGTATAAAAGTACCAAATCCTGAGAGTGGTTGTGATCAACGTCATAGTTTCAGTAAAAATAGATGTTTTTCGTAATATTTAGAGGTGCGGAATATTGAAGCTACAAATCTGAAACTTTGATAGTCGATGTATTGTATAATAATTTTATCACCGGTTATGTCACGATAATTTTTTTTTTCCACGAAAATGTAAATTTTGGCCCAGAATAAGTAAAAGTGATATTGATTATCTGCCTCTAGGAGATAAAATAGAAAGTAAAAATTTCAGCACCATGTTCCTATTACGAATTAACGAAGCTGTACCGATTTCCAGGAGAGGCCGTATTTATTTAAGTAGAGAATATAAAAATTGTATGGAAATAGAATTCAAATTGGAAAAGATGTTGGAGACGTAGTGTTTCGCGAGTATGCTGGTTCCCCCTTCCCCCTACATCTTGTATTGAACTGAAATAAGAATTATAACATTTTACAAATGATTATGCATACCCAAAACATGTAATTCGCTTCTCGTACTCTTACAAAAATAATAATAGTAATAAAAACAACAATGAACATTTAAAAAAAAAAATAGAAGACAAAGTTACATCGAACAAAGATTTGTTTCTGTTGCATTCTCAGTGTGGAACTTAAAATGACATAATCAAACGTCATATTCCATCAGGTGATTATGTTACTAATTCATGCGTTCCCTTCGTCGTTGTCTTCGTTTCTCAATCAGTCTTCACAATCACTTGTGCACTGATGGTCAATGTCTGGTTCCTAAATGAAATTAAAGATTCCATTGTTGCAATGATAAATATTCGGTAAATTCCTGTATATCGGTGCCCATCAATTTGAAGGAACTAGTAGAATTTCGAATCTGAACATTGCCAGTTGCTGAGGAAAGATCAACAGTTGTATGAGGTTTTTCTGTTATTGTGTGTTTCGTCGAAAGGAACTACTAACACGTCACTTTTTCCTGAAACTAAGTTAAGTGAATTTCTTTGAAAAACTACCTTAATGTCACATACAACAGGTAAGAATTTTTCAGCTAATGAATGCGGAGGCGTCACCAACTGGTATGAAGACCGCAGGAAACTGTTTACGACTTTTTTTAGGTTATGTATCTGAGTAATTTACAGACCCTTTTATGTGCGTGAATTAAAGATTGGTGTTAGGTGTCGAGACGGATCTGCATTTTCGTTCAGAGAAACAAAATTATGGAGGTAATGTGTAGTTATGTACATCCGATAGTAATAGGATACAAGAAAAATTATTCCGCCACCCCGCAGGGTGCTTCAGTTAAAAAGAACTCTTGTAAACAACACTAACTTCGAAACTTCCTGGCAGATTAAAACTGTGTGCCCGACCGAGACTCGAACTCTGGACCTTTGCCTTTCGCGGGCAAGTGCTCTACCATCTGAGCTACCGAAGCACGACTCACGACCGGTCCTCATAGCTTTACTTCTGCCAGTATCTCGTCTCCTACCTTTCAAACTTTACAGAAGCTCTTCTGCGAACGTAGCAGAACTAGCATCCTGAAAGAAAGGATACTGCGGAGACATAGCTTACCCACAGCCTGGGGGATGTTTCCAGAATGAGATTTTCCTGCAGGAGAGCTTCTGCAAAGTTTGGAAGGTAGGAGACGAGATACTGGCAGAAGTAAAGCTGTGAGGTAGCTCAGATGGTAGAGCAGATACCCGCGAAAGGCAAAGGTCCCGAGTTCGAGTCTCGGTCGGGCATGCAGTTTTAATCTGCCAGGAAGTTTCATATCAGTGCACACACCGCTGTAGAGTGAAAATCTCATTCTGGGAACACTAACTTCCTTTCGAAGACCGTTACAGTAAACTTACATTCAGTGGAGAGCAAAACAAATGGTTGTTGTTACCGTGTATTTTACATTTCGTGAAGCACTTTTACCAATGGATTTAAAGTCAGACAGCTAACTAATAAAGTGCCAGTGCCGAAAAAGAATATCTTAAAAAGGTCAGCCGGCCGGAGTGGCCGAGTGGTTCTAGGCATTACAGTCTGGAACCGCGCAACCGCTACGGTCGCAGGTTCGAATCCTGCCTCGGGCATGGATGTGTGTGATGTCCTTAGGTTTGTTAGGTTTAAGTAGTTCTAAGTTCTAGAGGACTGATGACCTCAGAAGTTAAGTCCCATAGTGCTCAGAGCCATTAAAAAGGTCAAGTGTATTATAATACTCAGTGTACCATTCGTCCCTCACACTGTAGCGTGCTTCACAGGGGCGCTAAAAGCACATTATCACAGCAGCACACAAAAATCCCGACTTTACTCGGTTTACAAGTATCAGATTCGATAAAATCTCCATTTTTAATAGGAACATTGAGGCAACGGTGTCCCTGGCCTTTATGTACGTTAGACATCGCCCACAAAGTTCTATCGCATCCGAGCGAACAGTTCCATTGTTGCTCCAACAGTGTGAGAGGCATCGGGAATTCTCTCCAAGGATTCTTTTTCAAACTCGACCAGTATCCCACACACCAGACTCTTCACATGATCCCACAAGACTCCCTCGCCTATAAATCTTCGAGGCAGTACCTGACAAAGCTAACAACTATGTACATAATAAATTACTTTGTTACTTTGTACAAACAACGATTCGTAGGCGTTGGTGTTCCACAATGCGTTTGATTGCATAACATTCGACTCAATCGTTTTCGGCCTACGATGGCTTATTATGAATCGGTCTTTTTGCCTTTCTCCATCACCCCTCAAAGCCACTTCATCTGCGTGGGCATGATTACTCTACCAAGTCATAATTAAGTACCTGCAAAACGGTTCATCGAACCTCCTTCAAGCTACTGCTTTACCACTCCATTCTGGAACAGCGCGCGGGAAAAACGAACACTTGAATCATTCCAAACGAGCTCTAACTTCTCTTATATTATTAGGATGCTCATCTCCCTATGTAAGTGGGCGAAAACAAAATATTCTCACACTCTGAACAGAAAGTTGCAAGTTGAAATTTCATGATAAGATACTGCAGCAAAGAAAACCGCCTTTCTTTTAATGATTGCGACGCCAATTCGCGTATCACGTCCCCTATTTCCCGACGATACAGAACGAGCCGCCCAGCTCTGAACTATTTCGTTGTCCTCCGTCAGTTCTATCTGACGCGGATTCCACGCCGCACAGCAATATTCCAGAAGAGGGCGGACACGAGTAGTGTGTAAGCAGTCTCTTTACTAGACCTGTTACATTTTCTAAGTGTTCTGTCAGTAAATCGCACTCCTTGGTTTGCTTCCCCCACAACATTATCTGTGTGATCGTCCCATCTTAGGTTATTCGTAAATGTATCCCGCTTGAGTTTACAGTCTTTAGATTTGTGTGATTTATCGTGTAACTGAAGTTTAGCGGATCCGTTTTAATATTCCAGTGGATGACTTCACAATGTTCATTACATAGAGTCAGTTGCCATCCAGATATCTTGTCTAGATCATTTTGTAATTCGGTTTGATCATCTGATGACAATACGGTAAATGACAGCATCATCTGCAAACATTCTGAGGGGGCTGCTCTCCTAAACAGCAGAGGGCCTACAACACTTCCTTGACTTTTGTTTTACTCGATGATTTTCCGTCAGTTATTACGAAGTGCGACCTTTCTGACAGGAAACCGCGAAACCAGTCACACAACTGAGACGATACTCCATAGCCCCTCAAGTTCATTACAAGTCGCTTATGAGGAACGGTGTCAAAACCTTTTGGACATTTAAAAATATGGATTCAGTCTGACGTCTCCTGTCGATAGTACTAATTACTTCGTGAGAATAAAGAGCTACCTGTGCTTCAAAAGAACTAGATTTTCTGAAACCGTTATCATCAAGGTAAAGGCATACTACGTGCATGGGCGAGGGTACTTCCTTATTTCCAACTATTCGGGGTTCTTTGCGATCCACCCGCGTTTGGATAGCGGGAAGAATTTCTTCATAAATGCCTCTGTACGCACTGAAGTTTTTTGTAGTCTGGTATTTTCCTCGTGGTGCCTACGAGAGCAACGGTCTGTGGTATATTCCTACATCTTGGTATATTCCTACATCCTGAAATCTTGTAGGCAGGCTATCTTCAAGCGTCTGCTAATTCAGGTTTTTCAATATTTCCATGCTGCTCTCCCCCGTGTCAAACAAACCTGTGACCATTCGTGATGCTCTTCTTTGTATCCGTGTAACATCCTCCGTCAGTCGTGTGGGTTCTGCACACCTGAGTAAATTCTAACGTAAGATGGTTTCGACGAATATGTTGTGCGCAATCAACTTCGTAGATTGGTTGCATTTTAGCGGTTTGTTACCAACGAATCATTTCCAATCCCTGCTAATTGTTATCCCAGGTATTTGTATGGGGTGACAGATTCCAGGTGCCATTCTTTGATTTTGTAATTAAAGGGTAACACGTTTTTCCATTTTGTGAAGTGTACAATTTGACATTTCTAAACATTTAAAAACATCTGTTAATCTTTGCACTAATTTGAAACCTTATCAACAGCTGACTCAAAATTTGTGCAGCATTTTTTCAGACAGTAATTCATTATAGATAACGCTTCATCTGCAAAAAGTATGAGTTTACTAATACTATTGCCTGCAAGTTAGTGATATACAAAATGAAAACTCTTCTGTTTCCATCAATAACCCTCCACCTAAACACAAATTTCGCTTGACGCTCCGTATGATAGTACTTTCATTAATAAGCGTTCGTATGGTACTGAGTCGAATGTTTTTCGGAAGTCAATAAATACTGCATATACCTCGCAAGTTTGATCCATGGCTTTCAGGATGTCATTTGAGAAAAACGCAAGTTGCTTTCACATGTTCGATGTTTTCGTAATTCACGCCGCTTAGCGTACACCACAAACCTTGTAATCGTATGTCATCGGTTTCTGTCCGATTGTTATAGGGATTGTCGTTCGTTTATCAATATTTAAAGAAAGCTGCGATTCATTTCACATTTCAGTGGACATCGGCAAACGTTAACAAACTACTTACCTAATGAATCAGTTTATTACTTCGTACAATCAATCACTTGTTCGGCATGACTGTGGAAAATACGTATGGTTTCGTGACTTTCGACTCACACATTTCCATACTAAGAACCCCACCTTAAATTGATCCTTCTGCCTGTTTCCACCGAGCTTCAAAGTTTGTATCGTAATTAAACACATTGCATGAGGTGCAACATGCATAATACGTGAATAAAAACTCATGGAACCACGTCCCAGATATTCTTTTTATTTTCTCTTAGTGTAGCACAGACGAGATGCGTTCGGTAAATGGCAACGGACGCAGTGTTGCAAACAATCGACCACCAAGGAGAATAGTGGTATTCAGCAATAAATCGCCTATGACCATTCTTCGCACACACGCACGTATGAACAATTACAGGAGACGCCCAGTGCGTCACCTACACCTATGCGGATTTTTAAGCAGTAACGATTCGCTTGGTGCAGCAAGCACACCGACTGGGTGGCTCAGGAGTAGAGAAAGGTTTGTTCGTCTGATGAATCATGGTTTTTGGTCCATTCCGTGTACATGCGTCGTATTTAGCACCAGTCTCACCAGATCTAGGATGCCTTGGTCAAAACATCCATAGCACAGGTTACGGTTGGTTGCAGCATGTGGGGCATGTATGGATCTCCGATGGCTGTACAGGAAGCTGAAACTTCCAATGCAATATCTGTTTGAAGTGATACATCCGACACTCAAACATTCTTCCCCAAAAGGCGATAGCTTCTTTCAAAACAACAACTCACCTAATCCGAGTACCATTCTAGAGTTTTACGAAGAATACAACACGGATTTTTTATTGTCTTCGTCTTATTTAGTACATTTGGGTGTCACGAAACAGCAGATCCTGTTTCACAGTAGTTCCCTTATCACCATACCGAGACTGAACGTGGCGTGATCGTATCATTCTGCCATCTTACTTCAGGGTGGTGTTTGAGGTTATCATCAGTTGTCTGCGAGGTTTGATGTGAACCACCACTGCTTCTTCTCCAGAGCCCTGCCTTTTCATCTCTGTAGCACTTTAAACCAGATGCCACAATTTCAAGACATCTTTGCAGCATCTTTCGTAAACAAACAGTGTAAGTGATGATTTGCGTGAGTGTGATATTCTGTATAATGGAGGATGCACAATACCTTCTAACTTCAAAAAGACGCAACAGAGACAGAAAATCACACATGCAAACATCATCAAACATATTCATGTAAGCAAATGCACAAATGCACTTGAAAATGAGAATAAATTCTCGAAAGCGTTGTGCTAAGCATAAAAAAAATAAGTAACTGGTGCAGTTTTCATTATTTAAATCAGGAAATTGGGGTGCCTCTGGCAGCCTACAAATGAATGTGAAAATGGCTTATATCTAATTTAAATAAAGCGAAGTAATATCATCGTTTTTATTCTGGTCTTCAGTGCGAAGGCTGGTTTTTTGCAACGCTCTGTGGTAGTCTACCCTGGGCAAGCCATTGCACCTATGAATAACTATTGCAACCCTTTTTAACCTGCTTACCGTACTCCAAGCCTTGATCTCACCACACAGTTTACCCATCTCTCCTCGGACCTGCCACTGGCCCCATTTCATTCATTACCAAACTGACTATCCCTTGACGCTGCAGGAAGTGTTCTACCGACCTTTTTTTTTTTAGTCTAATTGCGTAATATTTCTTTTCTCCCCCATTCCATTCCGTACCTCGTCTTTAGTTATTCGATCTACCTATCTAATCTTCCAAATTCTTACATTGAACAAGCTTCTATTCTTGTCTAAATTGTTTATCGTCCACGTTTGACTCCCTTGTAAGACTACACTCCAGAAAAGACATCCGAACATTGAATTGATACTAGATGTTAACAAATTCCTCTTTTTCAAAAATTGTTTTCTTGCTAATCCGAGTTTGAGTTTTCTATCCTCTGCAGTTTCACCTATGATCAGTCAAAATAAATTTCTTTAGTATCCGTTTACGATCACAAAATGTTAGGTCCTCAGACTACCTGTTGTGGTCAACAATGACCGTCTTCAGATCAATTTTACAAACAATTCCTAGTATAATGGAGCCTCAGTAGCATCGTCAAATCCACTGACGCTGCCACTATGGCTCCAACGTATTAGGACATGTTTTTAAAGCAGATCTGAAGATGGTCATTACTGATCAAAACCGGTCGCCTGAGAACCTAACATATTGTGATCGTAGACGGATACTAAGGAAATTTATTCTAGACTTTCTGGATCACTTTTCGATTCGCGACCACGTAGCAACTTGCATCATTATTTAATTTGTTATTGGAGACGCAGGCTTTGCCGGTGAATTTCGATGATGAAGTCTTTTCGGGTTACCAACCGAATCTAGAGGTCGCTCTGCGGCAACGTTTCGACGAGTTTCCTACTCATCATCTTCAGATTTAGCCTAAAGATGACGAGTAGGATACTTGTCGAAACGTTGCCGCAGAACGATGCCTGACTCGGCTGATCACCCGAGGAGACATCATTCAGTTTGTTGCCCAACTACACTACTGGCCATTAAAATTAGTACACCAAGAAGAAATGCAGATGATAAACGGGTGTTCATTGGACAAATATATTATACTACAACTGCCATGTGATTAAATTTTTAACGCAATTTGGGTGCATAGATCCTAAGAAATCAGTACCCAGAACAACCACCTCGGGCCGTAATAACGGCCTTGATACTCCTGGGCATTGAGTCGAACAGAGCTTGGATGACGTGTACAGGTACAGCTGCCCATGTAGCTTCAACAAGATACCACAGTTCATCAAGAGTAGTGACTGGCGTATTGTGAGGAGCCAGTTGCCCAGCCACCATTTACCAGACGTTTTCAATTGGTGAGAGATCTGGAGAATGTGCTGACCAGGGCAGCAGTCGAACATTTTCTGTATCCAGAAAGGCCCGTACGGGACCTGCAACATGCAGTTGTCCATTATCCTACTGAAATGCAGGGTTTCGCAGGGATCGAATGAAGGGAGGAGCCACGGGTCGTAACACAGCTGAAATATAACGTCCTCTGTTCAAAGTGCCGTCAATGCGAACAAGAGGTGGCCGAGACGTGTAACCATTGGCACCCCATACCATCACGCCGGGCGATACGCCAGTATGGCGATGACGAATACAAGCTTCCAACGTCGCCAAACAAGGATGCGACTATCATGATGCTGTCAACAGAACCTGGAGTCATCCGAAAAAATGACGTTTTGCCTTTCGTGCAACCCAGGATCGTCGTTGAGTACACCATCGCAGGCGCTCCTGTCTGTGATGCAGCGTCAGGGGTAACCGGAGCCATGATCTCCGAGCTGTTAGTCCATGCTGCTGCAAACGTCGTCGAACTGTTCGTGCAGATGGTTGTTGTCTTGCAAACGCCCCCATCTGTTGACTCAGGGATCGAGACGTGGCTGCACGATCCGTTACAGCCATGCGGATAAGATGCCTGTCATCTCGACTGCTAGTGATACGAGGCCGTTGGGATGCAGCACGACGTTCCGTATTACCCTCCTGAACCCGCCGATTCCATATTCTGCTAACAGTCATTGGATCTCGACCAACGCGAGCAGGAATGTCGCGATACGATAAACCGCAATCGCGATAGGCTACAATCCGTCCTTTATCAAAGCCGGAAACGTGATGGTACGCATTTCTCCTCCTTACACGAGGCATCACAACAGGGTTTCACCAGGCAACGCCGGTCAACTGCCGTTTGTGTATGAGAAATCGGTTGGAAGCTTTCCTCATGTCAGCACGTTGTAGGTGTCGCCACCGGCGCCAGCCTTGTGTGAATGGTCTGAAAAGCTAATCATTTGCATATCACAGCATCTTCTTCCTGTCGGTTACATTTCACGTCTGTAGCACGTCATCTTCGTGGTGTAGCAATATTAATGGCCAGTAGTGTATCAATACTCATCTAGTAGTGTTTGTGTCCTATTTGCTAATCGAATTCCCTCGTGCATTGTCTGATTTAATTAGACTACATTCCATGGTGGTGTAATGTCCCGTAACGATCAGTGAGGAAATCAGTACTTTTGACCTGTACAGTAATTAGTATTTGCTGTTTTGTCTCTTCATAACCGAACAGACGAGCAGTGTACGAAGCAGCTTGCTCAGGTAGTGCGCGCAGTTGCTAGTGGATAGATACGCGAGCGCCGCACAAAATTCGCCACATTCAGTCGTGAAGCCTCAAAGGTGACAGACGGCTGCGGAGCGCCGCTCCCGACAAATTGCTTTCACTCTGCTCTACGCTGCGCTCGTCTCCTCTCGTGCGGGCCGCGCTCCCTTAATTCCTCCTCAGATTCGATAACACGATTTCTTTCCCAGCGCCGCCCCGCCGCCGTTCGCTCGCCCGGCTCCGCGCGCGCTCTTGTTTCTTCCGCTGCGGCACACGCCCGCCCTCCGCTTCTTGTTATTTTTTCGTTTCGCTGGCGCCGGGCCACAATTTTGCGGGGTCAGAGGGAGCGCGGCCCGCCTGCATTCTGGCCCAGTCTGCGACAGAGTGCCGCCATGGCGCCAGTGCTCGCTCCTTATTGACGTCTACCGTCCGTCAAAGCGCGGTTAAAAGCGTGCTGAGCGCGTAATTGGGTCCTGTGTCAGGTCTGAAATTAGTCGAAGTTAAACTGACTACACTGGACAACAAATTGTCTGATAACACCGTCTCTGCCCACGATAATGACGTCAGTCCGACAAGAAAGAGTCGGCAACTTTCTTTAGGATACGAAGGAATGAAAGACAGTAGGTGCCAGAGGGAATTGATGTACTGGGATTTAGACCCGGGTGTCCTACGTACTAAACAGATGTTCTGACAACTACGGCATCCTGACACCAGTGGCCACTACAAGCGCATGGACTGTCCTAGCACATATCCCGTCAGACACAAATTCTCAAGTTAACAGAATCTTCCGTCGGTTCTTGGTGTGTACCATCCCACGGTCTATTGACTTTCACACTCTCAAGCCCTTAAAACAGAAATTACAACACCAAGGTACCATTGCCACAAAATCTGATAAAGGTAACAGTATTGTGCTTTTGAACAAATGTGATTATGTGGATAAAGTTAATGATTTCCTTAATACCACAGGCTTCCAAGTCCTTCCTAAAGACCCTACTAAATTGTTCAAATGGCTCTGAGCACTATGCGACTTAACTTCTGAGGTCATCAGTCGCCTAAAACTTAGAACTAATTAAACTTAACTAACACAAGGACATCACACACATCCGTGCCCGAGGCAGCATTCGAACCTGCGACCGTAGCGGTCGCTCGGCTCCAGACTGTAGCGCCTAGAACCGCATGGCCACTCCGGCCGGCTAAATTGATCAAAGAGGATGTTAAATATGTGATCAATTCATGCAAAAGCATATTCTCTGAGTTTGAAGAAAAACTGTTATCTAATATGAACCCAGTGCCTCTTAGACATTAGATTAGATTAGTACTTGTTCCATAGATCATGAATACGACACTTTGTAATGATGTGGAATGTGTCAGGTTAATAAAAGGTGTCTATACAAGATATTACATTACACAAAATATTACATGACACTCAATAATTTTTATTTTTTATTTTATTTTATTTTTATTTTTTATTTTATTTTTTTTATTTTATTTTATTTTTTTTTTGAAGGTTGGGAAATTACCCACTTACTATATCCAAAAACTCATCTAATGAGTAGAAGGAGTTGCCATTAAGAAATTCTTTTAATTTCCTTTTAAATGCTATGCGGCTATCTGTCAGAAATTTGATGCTATTAGGTAAGTGACCAAAGACTTTTGTGGCAGCATAATTTACCCCCTTCTGAGACAAAGTTAGATTTAACCTTGAGTAGAGAAGATCATCGTTTCTCCTAGTGTTGTAGCCATGTACACTGCTATTACTTTTGAATTCATTCGGATTGTTAATAACAAATTTCATAAGTGAATATATATATATTGTGAGGCTACAGTGAAGATTTCTAGCTCTTTAAATAAGTGTCTGCAGAATGATCTTGGATGAGCTCCAGCAATTATTCTGATTACACGCTTTTGTGCAATGAACACTTTTTTACTCAATGATGATACCCCAGAATATGATGCCATACGAAAGCAGAGAATGGAAATAGGCGTGGTAAGCTAATTTACTCAGATGTATATCGCCAAAATTTGCGACGAAGCTAATAGCATAAGTAGCTGAACTCAAACGTTTCAGCAGATCCTCAGTGTGTTTTTTCCAGTTCAACCCCTCATCAATGCATACACCTAGAAATTTTGAATATTCTACCTTAGCTACAGATTTCTGATCAAAGTCTATTTATTAACGGGGTCATTCCATTTACTGTGTGGAACTGTATATACTGTGTTTTGTCAAAGTTTAATGAGAGCCCATTTGCAGAGAACCACTTAATGATTTTCTGAAAAATATCATTTACAATTTCACCAGTTAATTCTTGTCTCTCGGGTGTGATAGCTATACTTGTATCATCGGCAAAAAGTACCAGCTTTGCATCTTCGTGAATATAGAATGGCAAGTCATTAATATATATTAAGAACAGCAGAGGACCCAAGACCGAACTTTGCGGCACCCCATTCTTGATTGTTCACCAGTTTGAGAAATCACTAGTTTCTTGCATATTATTTGAACTGTTGATTTCAACTTTCTGCACTCTTCCAGTTAGGTATGATTTAAACCATTTGAACACTGCCCCATTCATACCACAGTACTTGAGCTTATCTAGAAGTATTCCATGATTTACACAATCAAAAGCCTTTGATAGATCACAAAAAATCCCAACGGGTGACTTCCGGTTACTCAGAGCATTTAATATTTCATTAGTGAAAGTATATATAGCATTTTCCGTTGAGAAACCCTTCCGGAAACCAAACTGACATTTTGTTAAAACTTTATTTTTACAAACATGTGAAGCTACTCTACAATACATTACTTTTTCAAGAATTTTTGATAAGGCAGTCAGAAGAGAGATTGGGCGGTAGTTGTTGACATCAGACGTATCCCCTTTTTTATGCAGTTGTTTAACAATGGCATACTTCAGTCTAATGACGTCAGTCCGACGAGAAAGAGCCAGCAACTTTCTTTAAGATACGAAGGAATGAAAGACATTATGTGCCAGGGAGAATTGATTTATATCAATGCGGCAAGTTGAAAATTTATGATGTACTGGGATTTAGACCCGGGTGTCCTACGTACTAAACAGATGTTCTGACAACTACAGCATCCTGACACCAGTAGTCACTACAAGCGCATGGACTGTCCTAGCACATATCCCGTCAGACACAAATTCTCAAGTTAACACAATCTTCCGTCGGTTCTTGGTGTGTACCGGCCCACGGTCTACTGACTTTCACACCCTCAAGTCCTTAAAACAGAAATTACAAGACCAAGGTATCATTGCCACAAAATCTGACAAAGGCAACAGTATTTTGCTTCTGAACAAATGTGACTATGTGGATGAAGTTAGCGATTTCCTGAATACCACAGGCTTCCAAGTCCTTCCTAAAGACCCTACTAAATTGTTCAAAGAGGATGTTAAATATGCAATCAATTCATGCAAAAGCATATTCTCTGAGTATGAAGCAAAACTGTTATCTAACATGAACCCAGTGCCTCCTAGAATGTATGGGCTTCCTAAACTGGATAAGCAAGATGTTCCTATTCGTCGAGTTGTATCACCATTCACTGCTCCATCTTACACACTAGCTAGTAAACTGGATGTCCTAATTAAAAGCAAGACTAAATTCAAACCAAAGCATGGTATTTCAAATTCTGTGGACGTAGTAAATAAGTTAAAAGGTATATCTGTCTTACACAGTGATATATTAGTATCCTTTGATGTCAGCAGTTTGTTTTCTAAAATACCAGTGGTAGAACGCATTGATACTCTGACAGAGCTGATGCACAAGTCTAATGGCAATCCTGTGGAAAATGGTTCAAATGGCTCTGAGCGCTATGCAACTTAACGTCTGAGGTCATCAGTCGCCTAGAACTTAGAACTAATTAAACATAACTAACCTAAAGACATCACACACATCCACGCCCGAGGCAGGCTTCGAACCTGCGATAATCCTGTGGGATTGAATGTGGCCACGCAGACTTGCCTGGCACAGAACTACTTTCAGTTCCAAGGGACTCTTTATAAACAATTAGATGGCTCAGCTATGGGTTCCCCTCTTAGTCCACTGTTCGCTGAAATATTTATGGACCATTTTGAACAAAAACGGAACCTTTGAGTGCCGATATCAAATACTGGTTTAGATATGTAGATGTCCTGTTTGTGTGGACTGGTACTACAAGACAACTCAACACATTGAAACTTCCTGGCAGATTAAAACTGTGTGCACGACCGAGACTCGAACTCGGGACCTTTGCCTTTCGCGGGCAAGTGCTCTACCATCTGAGCTACCGAAGCACGACTCACGCCCGGTACTCACAGCTTTACTTCTGCCAGTATCTCGTCTCCTACCTTCCAAACTTTACAGAAGCTCTCCTGCGAACCTAGCAGAACTAGCACTCCTGAAAGAAAGCATATAGCGGAGACATGGCTTAGCCACAGCCTGGGGTATGTTTCCAGAATGAGATTTTTACTCTGCAGCGGAGTGTGCGCTGATATGAAACTTCCTGGCAGATTAAAACTGTGTGCCCGACCGAGACTCGAACTCGGGACCTTTGCCTTTCGCGGGCAAGTGCTCTACCATCTGAGCTACCGAAGCACGACGCACGCCCGGTACTCACAGCTTTACTTCTGCCAGTATCTCGTCTCCTACCTTCCAAACTTTACAGAAGCTCTCCTGCGAACCTAGCAGAACTAGCACTCCTAAAAGAAAGGATATTGCGGAGACATGGCTTAGCCACAGCCTGGGGGAGGTTTCAAGAATCAGATTTTCACTCTGCAGCGGAGTGTGCGCTGATAGGTTCGCAGGAGAGCTTCTGTAAAGTTTGGAAGGCAGGAGACGAGATACTGGCAGAAGTAAAGCTGTGAGTACCGTGCGTGAGTCGCGCTTCGGTAGCTCAGATGGTAGAGCACTTGCCCGCGAAAGGCAAAGGTCCCGAGTTCGAGTCTCGGTCGGGCACACAGTCTTAATCTGCCAGGAAGTTTCATATCAGCGCACACTCCGCTGCAGAGTGAAAATCTCATTCTGGAAACTCAACACATTTTTGAAAAACCTAAACAAAAATGTAGAACAAAAGCAAACTGGTGCTTTTCATTTATTACAAATTCTCAACTTACTTAACACACTACCGATGCAGTACCCCTGCTCATTAGCCTCATTACTCGAGGCATCTCACCGATTCCTGTAAGAGTTCGAGGCTCGTGTGCATCTCCACTGAAGTGATCGTTGGCCGTCATCACCGTAATTATACGAAAGCTATTCAGAAAGTAAGGTCCGATAGGTCGCAAAATGGAAACGATAGTGAAAACCCGATGACGCTATGCTCAGTCGTGATGGACTGTGTCTCTAATGTGCCAGTCGATCGCATCACGTTGTAAGTAGGCTGTTTAGGTTTTTATGTTGGTAACGCCACGTAGCGCTCTGTATGAAAATCGCTGACTGCGCTGTGTGCAGTCTGTGGCTGGTTGGACTCATTGTTGGAATATTCGCTTGTGTAGTGTTGGGCAGTTGGATGTGAAGAGCGTGTAGCGTTGCGCAGTTGGAGGTGAGCGGCCAGCAGTGGTGGATGTGGGGAGAGAGATGCCAGAGTTTTGAGAGCGGACGATCTCGACGTGTGCCCGCCAGAAAAAGGAAATTTGTAAAGATGGATGTCATGAATTGATAGATGTATATATGATGACTTTTGAACACTATTAAGGTAAATACATTGTTTGTTCTCTATCAAAACCTTTTATTTGCTAACTATGCCTATCAGTAGTTAGTGCCTTCAGTAGTTAGAATCTTTTATTTAGCTGGTAGTCGTGGCGCTCGCTGTATTGCACTAGTTCGAGAAACGAAGATTTTTGTGAGGTAAATGATTCATGCAAGGTATAGGTTATTGTTAGTCAGGGCCATTCTTTTGTAGGGATTATTGAAAGTCAGATTGCGTTGCGCTAAAGATATTGTGTCAGTTTAGTGATGATCAGAATAAGTAAAGAGAGAAATATCTGAGTACGTTCAGTTTTGCTCAGCTGTTTGAAAAAGAAATAACGTAAGAGCACAGACATTTATAATTTTTCTAAGGGGACGTTTCAACGTCGTTTTTTTTTATTTTTTTCAGTTAGGAGCACACAATGAACAAGTAAAGCTGCCTAGAACAACAGTGTTTCCCACCAACAAGTATGGGTGACTACTGCTAGGTTTCGCCTGATTTCATGCAACCCCAAGTAACGAACCTGTTATGCATTTTCTTCTTCATGAAAATTCTCGGCCGCACCCTCCAGGGGCAAGGACGACGCCCCTGCAGCGCCTGCAGCGTACCATAAAGCCTGGACTTCAATCCCTCTGATGTTCATCTCTGCTCACATGAACCGCTGGCTATGAAGCCAATACTTTGGCACTGACAACGAGATGCAGACCAGCGTAGAAAAGTGGAGGAAAGAACAGGTGGCTGCCTACTTTGACGAGGGACAACGATACGACATAAGTTTAAGTCGCAGCGGCGACTATGAGAAGCAGAATTTCCAAATAAAACATTTTTGATTTTTCACTGTGGTTTCCATTTCGCGACTAATCGGACTTCAGTTTCCGAATAACCTTCGTGTATGTGGTGTCTATTCTTTCGGACAAGTGCAAAATTACAGACACCATTTTGATCCTGCAGCCACTATGAATCAACACAAAGAAATTAAAGACATTAGTTACCAGTGCGCAGTGTGCGGTTGAGAATTTGGGTCGAACGGGAGGTGTGCTACAGTAGTCCATGCAGTTGTAACCACTGTATCTGGATGGTGTAGTGGTCATCGCATGTGCCTAGTAAGCAGGAGACAAGGGTTCGAATCCCCGTCCAGCACAAATTTTCAACTTGCCACATTGGCGTAAAACAGTGGCCAATGACAGCTAATGCCTTTAATTCCTTTATGTCTTGAGTCATAGTGACTGCAGGATCAAAATGGTGACTTCCCTTCAGTGCAAATGCGCACCAAGGTGGATCTCTTACGGGTATCGGTGAGATGCCGTGAGTAATCTGACTAATGAGCAGGGACACTACGTCAGTACTGTGTGGTATAAGTTGAGAATTTGGGTCTGTGGACCGTGGTCAGCAGGAGACCCCGGTTCATATCCCGGTAAAGCACAAAATTCAGCTCGTCCAATGGATAAAAGTTAATGCCCACTGGTGGCTAGTGTCTTTAATTACTCTGCCTCTTGATTCATAGTGGCTGCACGATCAAAATGGTGTCTGTTCTTTCGGACATGTCCAAAAGAGCAGACACCACATGTTAACTTTCTTTTCGTTTCCCGCCCTCCAGCAGAAATCACACACTGCTTATTAGATTGTGTAGAGCTACCAAGTTGCAAGGATGTCGCTTGATACGTTTCGCCGACTACCCCAAATACTTCCAGACATTTCACAAAGGATTAACTTCGGGTATTCAGCGATCGGTCAAAGTGGGATAAGGCGCCTGTGTACTCATCATACCAGGAACATATGTGTCCACGGCACTCTAATAACGAAGATGTAGAAAAATAGCCACACTTAGTCGCTGAGAAGGTTGAGCTAAACATCCTGGTTCATGTTCATGGTAACCCTAAAGAATGGACCCAAGTCATGGGACGAGAAACTCACACCTCTTCCATCCCCCCTCTTCCCCTCTCCAACTACAGTCATTTTGAGCACTCGACCCGTTGCAACATTTGAAAAGGACGTTCAATCGCTTCTCGTTGGACCACATTTCACGCTTCAACGACTGACCAGTTCATGTTTACACTGTGGTAACAAAAATCATGGGATACCTCGCAGCATCGTGTTCGGCGTACGGCAGCAACTCGATGTGGCATGGATTCAACAAGTCGTTGCAACTGCCCTGCAGAAATATTGAGCCATGGTGTCTCTACAGCCGTCCATAAATGAGAAAGTATTGCCGGTGCAGGATTTTGTGCACGAACTGACCTCTCTATAATGTCCCGTAAATGTTCAATGGGATTCATGTCGGGCGATCTGGGTGACCAAAAAAAAAAAAGAAAAATGTTCAAATGTGTGTGAAATCTTATGGGACTTAACTGCTAAGGCCATCAGTCCCTAAGCTTACACACTACTTAATCTAAATTATCCTTAGGACAAAGACACACACCCATGCCTGAGGGAGGACTCGAACCTCCGCCGGGACCAGCTGCACAGTCCATGACTGCAGCGCCTAAGACCGCTCGGCTAATCTCGCGCGGCCGGGGGTCCAAATCATTCGCTTGGATTGTTCAGAATGTTCTTCAAACCAATCGCGAACAATTGTGCCCCAGTGACAAGGTGCACTGTCATCCAAAAAAAATCCACCGTTGTTTGGAAACATGAAGTCCATGAACTGCTCCACATGGTCTGCAAGTAGTCGAGCGTAACCATTTCCTGCCAATGGTCTGTTCAGTTGGACCAGAGGACCCAGCAGGATCTACACACCATTATGGAACCACCATTGGCTTTGTGGGGTCTGCGCCACACTAGAACCCTATCAGCAGCTCTTACGAACTGAAATCGAGCCGCACGTGACCATGACACGGTTTTCCATTCGCCTACGGTCCAACCGATTCGGTCACGAGCTCAGGAGAGGAGCAGCAGGTGATGTAGTGCTTTTAGCAAAGGCACTCGTGTCGGTCGTCTGCTGCAGTAGCCCACGTTAGTGGTACCGTCTACATTGATTCCTGCGATAATTTCACGAAGTGTTGCTTGTCTGTCAGCACTGACAACTCTACGCAGACATTGCTGCTCTCCATCGTTATGTGAAGGCCGTTGCCTACTGTGTTGTCCCTCGTGAGAGGTAATACCTGAAATCTGGTATTATTGACACACTCTTGACCCTGTGGATCTCGGGACATAGAATTCCCTAACGATTTCCGAAATGAAATGTTCCATACCTCACATAACTCTAATAAAAATTCCGAGTTCAAAGTCTGTTAATTCGCCTCGTGCGGCCATAATCACGTCGGAAACTTTCCACATGAACCGCCAGAGTATAAATGATAGCTTCGCCAATGCATTGCCCTCTTATACGAGCGCTATTCGGGGAGTAAGGAACGATAGGTAGCGAAAATCAAAACTGTTTTATTTGCAACAGTAAGCTACACCTTCCAGCTACTCCTCTACACAGTCGCCGCTCAGACTTAGACATCTGTGGTAGCGTTGTACCAACTTTTCAATTCCTTCGTTACAGAAGACAGTCACCAGTGCTATTCGACAATTTTCTACTCTGGACTGCAGCTCGTTTTCTGTGTCAAAATATTGTCTTCATAGCCAGCGGTTCATTTGAGCAGAGATGAACCTCAGGGGTAGCCAATTACGGGCTGTATTGTGGATGATCAAACACTTCCCATCGAAAACGTTGCAGGAGCATCTTCATCACCCCTGCAGAGTGCGGCCAAGAATTGTCGTGTGTAACGAACCGCATTACAGTTATGTTACGTGGATTGCATAGCTTTAGGCGAAATCTTTCACCATGCCCTCATACTTGGAGGGAGACGCCAATTCCTAGCCATCTTTACTGAAAAGAGCGATGTGATGCGATCGACGGGCGTACTAGACACAGTGCCCAACGCATCTGTGCAAATCTTCATCAGATTTTCACTGTATTTTCCATTTCGCGACCGATCATTCGCGACTTTCCGAATAACCCTCGTACATTGTGTACGCAATACCTCCACCATTTGTACATGTTCATATCGCTGTACCGTGACTTCAGTAACCTCAATGTACGTTCCACTGCGAATTACCCGACTCCAAAAGTCCATTGCATGCAGTTCCCTTCCCACTGTTCGCTCAGAGACTACACAGTGTTTATAATTATACTTTCGCTACCTGAGAGGAAACCCATGAAAAACGAGCGATCGAAGGACAACAAAATTTTGCTGAAACATTTATAACCGTATGCGGAAGAGAGATAATGAAAGAACCAATGAAAGAAACACATATTAATTTCCAGACGAGAGGGTAACATTTGGTAATTGCGTACCACGTTTACGTTCCAGGTTACAAACATGCTCAGTGTGACAACCATCTGCATCGACGACAGCCCGAAACTGTACTACAGATTGCTCTACTGCTACCCGAAACAACGTTGGACCGTGGAATGTTCAGCTGTCGTGACACAACTCTTACACTGGTTTGAAGATGGCACATTCCGTCCAACGTTCTTAGGGAGCAATAGGCCGTTGGTAACTTCCAGGAGCCATTCCCAAATCGCCTATTAATTCGGACTCCCGAATCACGTTTTTCAGCCCCTGTGAGGTAAGGGGATTTCCCCTTATTCCTTTAATGCGTCGATACTCGCGAAGTGCAACAGCACTATTGCTGCTGTTTTGATAAAACAGTTTTACGAGGAACGACCCATGTTGACTGTCTGCAACCGTAGTGCACACAAATGCTTGTGCTTCACCCATATGTCGCCGTACTAGTATCGGCGCCTAAGGCCAGTTCTTGACACTAAGATTACTAAGAACACACATCCTGCAGCACACAGTCTGAACATCATTCCTATAAACTTGGATACCCACACGGAAAATCGTTTTCCGTCTACACTGGCTCAAGTAGCGGAAGTTTAATTATAACCACCTGTAGTTCCGAAGGACCTGCAGTCATCCACAGCAGCAGTTGCCTTTCGATTTGCAACCGATATTTTTGACAAAGCTGTTAGACTACGCAACAAAGTTAAAGGATCAGTTTCTCGAAACCCCGTAACTGTCACTCATTCGGCTCAGACATGCTTACAACCTTACCCTGCAAGGTCTCTTCGGACCTCGGCGTCGCTGCAAACAATAAGGTTGTAAGGTCGTTATAATTTCGCACCTTACAAGCACTCATCCACATACTTTGCCAATCATTTGATAGGTTGTACATCATATATATGAATATTTGAAGGAGACTGACATTGTCACGTACGCCTTGTAAATAACTGTTACCGCTTATTGCATGAAAGGTGACGGAGTGTCTTTATTGATAGAACGGCGTAATGAATTATTGCCTACACTAGTAGAGGTTGTAACACCAGTGCAGATGCAACAGCAGGCAGAACTCAACCTAATAGTGGAAGGCACGCACAGGTGTTGGTCCTGCTTAAAAACAGGAAGTAGCTAGACGGACGTCGTGGTACCTGAGCTCTGGAGCACAACAGGGTGACGACAGGCCGATATTGTAGCAGGACCGGAAGGATAGCCGGGAACTCTGCAAATCTTGGACGCAGGTGAGAGGAACGAAGGAGCGGCACCTCGGAAACCACACAGGCTGGGTCATTACCAAGGATTTTTACTCAGAAGCAAACTTTCCGCCCTGGACGACAAAAGACTTTGGTTGGTCGGCGCTCGGAAGAATCTGTAGAATGGTAAAAGATTCCGTGGTTTCGGGAATATGATTCGTTTTCGGAATTACGAGGGTGAGGAGCCGAGCCTGGCTGGGAAGCCAGCGGTGGAGAGACGAGGTCTTCCGATGTGAGCGTCCATGTGTGACGGTCGCTCGGTATCAGCTTTGTTGGTACAGACGGACTTGCTCTCCTTGCTCTCAGGAGAGTTTATAGTTAGAACAGTTAGGCACTGTACTGTTGCGAACCTATACGATTCTGGACTTCACCTCCGGGTTGGAAGTCGTCGTTGAGTACGCAGTGTCCAGTAATTGAGAGCACTTCTTCTGCCTATACTTACGTTGAGACGTTATCTGAAATCCGTCCTTGTGGCTGGTAGTTCGCGTTTCTTGTCTGTAGAACACAGAGATGAGAAGACAGTATTAGAGTATATTAGTCAGAGGACCGCCTTCCGTCCTAGTTTTTGAAAGAGTTTGTTTGTGGCTGGAGTTCTTCCATCGTTGCAGACGAATACGAGAACCATCACATCGACGCGCCAGACGCAGTACATACGGTGATATCGTAAATTGCTTCGTCTTATTAGGGCTACAAAGCTAAACAGCTGTGACCATGCTAGTTTATTTCCAATGAGATTCCACGCCACCGTAGATCATCTTTGAAAGTAGTGTCTTCTAGTGTTTGGTACGTAGATGATGTCAGCCATTTCGCGTTAGCGATAGGAGGCTGTGCAGTCATAATAAGGGACAGAGTTGGGCAATTAACTAATAATTTTAGTTAGGAAATATAGAAAATTGTACTTAAAGGGTTGATTTTAATCTATAATAAATGTATATTGAACAACAACGTTTATCATTTTGTAGTATTAGTTACCTTTAAATGCGAACATTTTTAGGTTAGGCTTTACCGTGACGGTTACTGACATTGAATGAAACAACACGTTTACTGTTGCCAGAAAGTAACATCTTCCATACAATCCCCTTTCTGGGTAATGTTTCACACCAGATTGCTAATGTCTTCAAACGGAAAGGCATAAGCATATCCTTTACAACAGACAACAAGATTGGACAGAAGTTGCCCCACAAGATCGGCGCACGAAACCCACTTCATCACACAGGTGTGTACAAAATTGAATGTTTGGACTGTGACTGCTTCTAAATAGGCCAGACAGGCAGATCATTTGAGATTAGGTTGGAAGAACACATGACAGCACTAAAAAATAAAAAATACCACACATCAGCAATAGCTACCCACCTGCATGAAACAAAACACCATGTTAACAACACAAGTATTAGCATCCTACACATCCAACCAAAAGGCAGAAAGCTAGGCATCCTTGAAACACTCCAAATATACAAACACCAAATGAAACAACCAGAATCCATCTTAAATGACAAAAATGACAATATTTACAGTAGTATCATCTCTGTTTTCAGCAACTGCCTACACTCTTAAAAATACACACACACACACACACACACACACACACACATACACACACACACACACATGTGCACACATCTCAATATCTACCATAAATATTGACAGCTGTCAAGAGTACAAGAAATTGACCTCATTCACAGATAATTCATCACACCAACAGCTTGTACCCCTTGTCAGCTTAAAACTGTATGTACATCAACTACTAGCACAAATGTATATCTATCTGCATATTTTATAGCATTAACCAATGTATTACCCCAACCTCTAGGCAGCTAATATATGCAACATGTAATCTTGCCATGTAAATGTTTGCTCTGATATAATCTCTCTCTCTCTCTCTCTCTCTCTCTCTCTCTCTCTCTCTCTCTCTCTCTTTCTCTTCGACTGTTCAAAGAGTGTCATCTATGTATGATTTTACTGCTGTAGCCAATATGATCATTGTAATTCAAGTCTGTAACATTTCACCTAATTGTTATTAACAAGTATGAATTTTAAGCAATTTTAACATTTCACCTGATTGTATGAACGAGTACGAATGTTTAGCTGTTTTAACTTGTCAAAATTGGATTTATATACCACTTGAACTACACACACATATATTCGACACCCCAAAACAAACACCTCCAAATGCTTTAAACAATTATTCTGTAATAATGTTGTTACGATGTATATTCTTTGCACTTTGCGATTATGTCTTCTCTTCTGCTATACGAACCTTGTACCCAGCTGATTCCAGACGCCATATTTGTTTACAAATGTGACAGTATACATGTGATATGTTACGACAGCAAAAGGAACCTGTGACTACTGGAGGTACTCTAGTTTACTTATTTAAGGTTTACCATTAGATATCAGATTAACTTTTTGTCAAAAGTAATCCTAAACCATATTCTGAAATAGTGTCTTGTTTCTCCACTAGGCAATGCCACAAGTTCGTCCAAAAATCGTAACACAACACACACACAAATGCAATACTAACTAATGTAAATCCACCCGATGATGGAGGTTTAAACCTTCGAAACGCGTCGTGGAAATAAATAAAACGGTGACTGTAAAAAGAGCATTAAGAGATCCTAAGATCTGCTTTAGGGGGTAGTCAAATAGGGCCAAATCATCATTTTAGCGTTGCGCACAGTCATTTTTACACCCGCCTGGAGTAGCATTTGAAAGGTGTCGACAAATGCGAAAAAGAAGGACACAGCTCAGTAATTCATGTGAGCTGTAAGGCGGATTAATGATGTCACATTGGCACAAAATTTCAGCACAGTTCTGTGGAACACCATCATCAACGTGCAACACGATGAGAAGATCGACTCAGCCCCTCTTACCCACAGCTCACCCCTTCTTTTGGCATGTCTGCAGTGGAGGTCAGAACTGCAACACTCAGCGTAGAAATCACGCTGTTTTCTCATAGGTGGCCGAACAAAACATTTCGTACACGACGCCAGTCAGAATTGACACGAAAAGGACTCGGATGGTGACGTAAAGGGTGTCAATGAAACCAGCCCCTCCCTTGGGCCTTTGATTCCCACACATTTCGCGATCGAAAACGACAGTTCGCAGTGCGATGAGTAACAGGAAGATGTTCTTGACAACCTTTGACACTGCTGTCATCGCTGGACGTTTCACCCTTCTCTAAGGACACTGTGGAGCTGTATCGCCATTGGAAGTGATCACACCCCTTTGGAGTGTAGCGCGTCGGCAGTATTTGTTCTCGTATACAGGCTGGAATCACTAGGGATCGTTCAAAACCATTGACGAAATGTGAACGTGATCGAAGCATAAAAGGGTGTAAGCGATTTTCAACCCTCCTGTTTTACGCCCTCCTGTGGCATGATCATACGGGAGTGCAAAATTAACATGTTCTTGATGAAAACCGCAAACGGTCCATCTAAGACACCCCCCCCCCCCCCAAATCCACCAGTAAGGCAACAGTCTCGGTGCCACCCATGTAACTTCACTGAACACGTTAGAAATGTACCAGGTGATAAAAAAGTCAGTATAAATTTGAAAACTGAATAAATCACGGAATAATGTAGATAGAGAGGTACAAATTGATACATATGCTTGGAATGACATGGGGTTTTATTAGAACCAAAAAAATTCAAAAGTTCAAAAAATGTCCGACAGACAGAATAGCAATAATTAGCATAACAAATCAAGACAAAGCAAAGATGTTGTTCTTTACAGGAAATGCTCAATATCTCCACCATCATTCCTCAACAATAGCTGTAGTCGAGGAATAGTGTTGTAAACAGCACTGTAAAGCATGTCCGGAGTTATGGTGAGGCATTGGCGTTGGATGTTGTCTTTCAGCATCCCTAGAGATGTCGGTCGATCACCATAAACTTGCGACTTCAGGTAACTCCAAAGCCAATAATCGCACAGACTGATGTCTGGGGAGCTGGGAGGCCAAGCATGACGAAAGTGGTGGCTGAGCAGACGATCATCACCAAACGACGCGCGCAAGAGATCTTTCACGCGTCTAGCAATATGGGGTGGAGCGCCATCCTGCATAAACATCGTACGTTCCAGCAGGTGTTTATCAGCCAGGCTGGGGATGATGCGATTCTGTAACATATCGGCGTACCTCTCACCCCTCACAGTAGTAGTTAAAAAACCAGAATCACGCATTTCCTCGAAGAAAAAAGGCCCGATAACGGTAGATGTGGTAAATCCAACCCATACCGTGACTTTCTCGTCGTGCAATGGAGTTTCCACGACAGTTCTAGGATTTTCGGTAGCCCAAATTCTGCAGTTGTGGGCGTTGACAGACCCTCGGAGCGTGAAATGAGCTTCGTCAGTCGACAACACTTCACTCAACCAATCGTCATCTTCCGCCATCTTTTGAAACGCCCACACCGCAGATGCCCTCTACTTCACTAAGTCGCCAGGTAATAGTTGATGACGCCGATGGATCTTGTACGGATAGCATCGGAGGGTACGCCTAAGTGCCAACCAAACAGTAGTGTATGGAATGCCGTGCGACGAGCGCTGTCTTCCCCGTGCATAGACGAACCCGCTACAGTCTCCATATCTTCCTGAACTATTTCAGCAGCATTACGCCCTGTGCTCGATCGGCCACTACGGGGTCTATCGTCTAAACAACCTGTGGCTTCGAACTTCGAAATCATTCTCGCCACAGCTGCATTTGTCAACGGACCTTTACCCGTTCCAGTCCCCTTCCTATGGCGATAGGATCGTAACGCTGAACTAGCACATTACCCGTCCTGATAATACAGCTTCACTAAAAGCGTCTTCTCAGGTAACGCCAACATGCTGCGACTGCTGGCGCATCTGATTCTCTCTCTCATTACAGCTCCTTTTATACACGATTGTCATGCGCAGTCACTGACGTTTTGCTGTCCAGCGCCATCTGTCGGACATTTTGCGAACTTTTTTTTGATTCTAATAAAACCCCATGTCATTCCAAGCGTGTGTGTCAATTTTTACCTCTCTATCTACATTATTTCGTGGTTTATTAAGTTTTCTAATTTATACTGACTTTTTGATCACCCGGTATTTGAAGCGCATCAAAATCCGTGATTTACAGTATGGAGGGTCCCCTTGTCAGTATTCACTGGCAGCTGATGAGCAGTACCGTCGTTCTAGGTTCGTAAAGTTCTGACTGCCTTCGTGGTACGTGTGTAAGATCTGACTGCTGTGTCGCCCATATGCTCGGTGTAATCGGAGAGTAGTCTGGTGACAATCTGAATGTAACATGAGGACAGTCTGACGTAGAGCTCTGACTGCCGCTGTTTAAAAAGGCATGGACCACACTCACAGGTGCAGGCAGTGAGGCGATGCCAAGTCGGAGTGCTCTGGTGGTGTGTGGTGAGCCGTCTCTAAACAGCGGCTCGCAGCGGCTGGTTTAAATGTTTCTTCTGCGGAAGTGGGAGGCGACGCGCGACGCCCACGAATACGCCGTCGATACCGCCTGGACCAATTGCAATGCCACGTTTATGTCCCCTAGTGCCTGTACAATAAAAGCGACGTGAATTGCACTGCGACTGCAGAGGGATCCAAAATATGTATCCACTGTTTAAAAGTCCATAACTCGCAAACTAATTGACGGTGTTGTCTCATCTTTGTTAGTGTAATAGTTTGTCATTCCGGCAATCGCCACACAAGCGTTGTATTGCGTTGTTTTGTTTTGTCAGATGACAGTCGCCAGATAGTCAGTGTTTTGTTCTTAGTTGCACCTAGCTGCTCGAGTAAACATGGCTGCCGCAAGGCTTACTTTCGATGAAAGGAAGTCAATTTTGAAGTGGTATTTTAAGTACGGAAACATTACTGAGGTTCAACGACAATGGCGAAATGAGTATCAAACACAGCCACCGACACGTTTAACGATTCGTCGCATTCGAGACAAATTTGAAGCCGAAGGCTGTGTTAAAGATGTACACAAACAACGATCTGGACGACCTGTAACAGTAACAAGTCGAGCTAACTTCCGTCGTGTGTTACAACAATTCACTCGCTCACCAGAGAAGTCTGTGAGACAGTGTGCCTGTGAAACTGGTGTGAGTCGCCCAAAGTGTTCGGCGAATTTTGAAGACAGCAAAGTGGAAGTGCTACATCCCTAGATTGCTACACGCAATGAACGAGGACGACCCAGATCGTAGAATGGAGTACTGCGATTGGTTTACTAACATGATGCGCAACGATGAAGAGTTTGCAGAGATGATTGTGTGATCTGATGAGGCACAGTTCAAACTCAATGGTACAGTAAAACGCCACAATGGCATCTACTGGGACGTCGAAAATCAGAACGTCCATGTAGACAAAGCCGTGAATTTGGAAGGAATAAATGTGTGGTGTGGGTTGTCTTACCGGGGCTTGATTGGGCCGTTCTTCTTTGACGGCACAGTTACCGGTGAGGTGTACTTTCAGAAGCTTCAAACATCCATTTTACCTGCCATCCGAGACTTGTATGGGGACAGAAGAGTTTACTTTCAACAAGATGGTGCCCCAACCCACTACCAAAATCGTGTTAGGGCGTATCTCGACGAAAATCTACCAGGGAGATAGATAGGCCGTAGAGGTGTTGTGGAGTATCCGTCAAGTTCCCCAGATCTAACTCCTATGGACTTTTACCTGTGGGGAACACTAAAGAACGTCGTTTATCGACAAAACCCACGCACATTGCATAAACTTCGAGAATCCATCGTACATTCATGTGCAAATATCCAACTGAACACGTTGCAGTCAGTAGTTCGTGCTGCAGTTCGGCGGCATCGTTTGCGTTTGAATGTTAATGGTGACCATTTCGAACACCTACAGTGATATCTTTAAGTTGGACTTTAAGCTACACTTTCACCAAAAATGAGACAACTCCGTCAATTAGTTTACAAGTTATGGACTTTCAATCAGTGGATAAAATTTTTTTTTTCGACCCCCTCTGTATAACAGTGCAAAATGTGGACCGTCGGCTAAGGACATGGAGAACTGAGCGAAGTGGAGCGTGCTACCAAAATCGACTCGTATTCGTCAGGACGGCGGTTCAAATCAATATCCGGCAACATAGATTTATGTTTTCCGTGATTTCCTTTAATCACAGAAGGCGAATGACGGGATGGTTCCTTCGAAAGAGCACAACCGATATCCTTACTCATTGTTCCTTCCCATGCAGCCTGCCCTAATTAGAAGAGACATAAATCTACTCTTCGTTCCTTCCTTCTATTACGTGTATGGTTGGTCAGCGTGTGATCGCCTCCAATTTCAATACAAAACTTACCGAAAAACTGTAGACAATTTCGACATCGATATTCATGTCGTAATCACTGAAGACTGGAGGAAAACTTCCCTCACACTACGAAAGGCATAGCTTTGCAATTATCAGTCATTTTTATAGCCTTCGCTGTCGGATCATAAATCTTACAAATGCTCTGAGACCATTTAAAACTACAGGACAAACTACAGTGTCAAATGTGACAGCAGGCTTGGTGACTACACAGCCTCCTCCTCCCAAATTCGGCGATTGATTTACTAGGGGAAAAGAATGTCGCTGTAACAGGTAAATGAGCATCGCCTGGATTTACGACGCTTTCTCTGACGCGAAGATGCTGACTTACCAAGGCTTTATGATCAATATGTTCTGTGATTTTGCCATGTCAAAAATTTCTAGAATTCAGTTATTTACAACAGTACAATAGTACCAGGTAGTTTATTACTAAATAAGAGCGCAGAAACATAATAAGGATCAATTTCTATTCAGTTCTCATACCAAATATGACTACCAAAAATATGTTGTAATATGAATGTTAGTATTACAAGAATCAGTGGTTTAGAGGTTGCGTCTTCGATTACTAATCAAAACGTCATGGTAAACTTTGAATACAAATCACCAGCTATGCCAACGGCGGAGTAGCGGATAGACGTTCAGGGCACTCTCTTGCCCCTAATGGCGGAATAATCAATGATCTACGGCATGAGGATATAGAAGGCAATGGATCCCACTGTATTAAAGTCACAATGTCAAAAATAAAAAATAAAATGCATATCTACAAGATGTGTGGCCCGTAATTCGAAAAGTCTCATCAAGATCTCTCCGTTGGCAAAAGTTTCCAGATTAGCCCCCATTCGGATCTCTGGGGGAGGACTTGCAGGGGGGAAGTGACCGTGAGAAAAGATGAAGTAACCAACGGAGGGATAACATTCTTCGAGCTGGAGCATGGAATATCAGAATTTTCACCACAGTAGGAAAACTAGCAAATATGAAAATGGAAATCCAAAAACTTACTCTAGATATAGTGGGGCTCAGTGACGTGGAATGGAAAGAAATTAGAGATTTCTGACCAGTCGAGTACACGGTGATGCCGAGAGAAGCAGAAAATGGTGTTAAGGAAGTGAGATTCACAAGTATATGAGGAAACTGAACAAGTAATTCAGGCTGTAAAGGGAGATAAAAATCTGATAATCATGGGGGACTGGAATGCAGTTTTAGGAGAAGCAATAGAAGAAAGGGTTACGGGAGAACATAAGCAGGGCAGTGGGAGTGAGGGAGGAGGAAGACTGATTAAGTTCTGCACTAAATTTCAGATGATAATAGTGAATACTCTATTCAGTAATCAATAGAGGAGGAGGTATACTTGCAAAAGACCCGGAAACACGGAAAAAATTTAGTCACATTACATCATAGTCATACACAGATTCCGAAATCAGATATTAGATTGTAAGGCATACTCAGCAGTAGATGTAGACTCAGACCACAATTTAGTAATTACGAAGCGCAGGCTGAAGTTAAAGAGACTCTTTCGAAAGGATTAGTGTGGAAGGAACAGGGGCACTGAAGTACTGAGGAATGATGATAAGCGTTTCAAGTTCGCTAAGGACGTGGATATTGCGACAAGGAATTCCAGAGTAGGAATTTCAGTTGAAGAGGAGAGGAAAACTGTAAAAAGGAAAAGGAAAAATAAGATGTTGGGTACAAGAAAGGCAACTCCGAAGAAACACTGGGTAACAGAAGAAATACTCCATTTGGTCGACGAAAGGAGGAAGGACAAAACGTTTCATGGTGAGACAGGAATACAACAACATAAACACTTAGGAATGAAATAAACAGGAAGTGCAATGCATCCAAGGCACATGCCTGCAGGAAAGAGAAGAAGGAATCGAAAAAGGAATGATCCTTGGAAGGACTGATTCTGCTTGTAGAAAAGTCAAACCAAAATTCGATAAAATTAAAAGCAAAGGCAGTAGTATTAAGAATGCAATGTTAATTCCATTGTCAACTGAAGTGGAAGGAGCGGCAGGTGGAAAGAGTACAAAGAAGGTCTCTATGAGGGTCAGGACTTGTCTGATGACACGATAGAAGAAGAAGAATAAAAAAGTCATAAGGGGTCCAGTATTAGAAACAGAATTTAAAAGAGCTCTGGAATACTTGAGATAAAAAATTGTAATATCTAAAATCACTGGGTGGGGGGGAGCTGGGAAGAAATAGAGATAGAGAGACAGCAACCGAGCGACTATTGAAGTTGGCGTGTAGAATTTGTGAGACTGTCGACGTACTATCAAACATTCGGAAAAACAATCGTCCACACACTTCTGAAGATAGCAAGGATAGAAAGGTGCAAAAACCATGACACAAACAACTTAACATCTTCCGTATCCAAACTGCTGTCAAGAATATATACAGAAGAATGGAAAAGAATATTGAGGATTAGTTAGATGACGAAGAGTTTGGCTTTAGGAAAGGTAAAGGCACCAGAGAGGCAGTTCTCACTCTGTGCTTGCTAATGAAAGCTCCAATGAGGAAAAATCAAGAACAGCTCAGAGGATTTGTCGATCTAAAAAAAGGCGTTGGACAATGTGAAACGGAGAAAGAGAATAAAACGTAAGACGACACCAGCTGAGTTCATGCTGAGAGACAAAGCCAAAGACGATAGGCGAAAATTTGTGCCAGGCCGGGACTCGAACCCGGATTTCCCTCTTAAGGGAAACGATCGCCATGATCGCCTTAGCTTTCCTGGCACGCTTCCACGCGACCCATCCTGTAGCGCACAAGTAGCGTCCTTGTCCAATCCCCTCTTCCTGACAGCTCACACTAATTCGATCGAACGTAATGCGCATTCGCCCTGATATAATTGCAAGAGCCGTCGAGCTCATAGACATGAAAATAAACAACGTACATATGCGTGTTGTCTATCGGTCATGTCCGACAGAACAGACACCATCTATATATACCGAGGTGACAAAGGTCATGAGACCTCTTTTTGCTCGGCGAAGTGCAGCAACTCGACACCGACTCAACAAGTCGTTGGAAGTCCCGTACAGAAGTATAGAACCACGCCGCCTCTACAGCCGTACATAATTCCGAATGTGTTACCGCTGCAAGGATTTTGTGCACGAAATGACATCTCGATCTGGGGTTCCAATTCGGTTTTACAGAGAGTACTCTACTGCATTGGCTCCTTACTTAGCTTGCATTTATCGCGAATCTCTTGCCCAACGTAAAGTCCCGAGCGACTGGAAAAAAGCGCAGGTTACGCCTGTATATAAGAAGGGTAGGACGGATCCTCAAAATTACAGACCAATATCCGTAACATCAGTTTGCTGCAGGATTCTCGAACATATTCTCAGTTCGAATATAATGAATTTCCTTGAGACAGAGAAGTTGCTGTCCATCCATCAGCACAGTTTTAGAAAGCATCGCTCCTGCGAAACGCAACTCGCCCTTTTTTCACATGACATCTTGCGAACCATGGATGAAGGATATCAGACGGATGCCATATTCCTTGCGTTTGACTCGGTGCCCCACTGCAGACTCCTAACTAAGGTACGAGCATATGGGATTGGTTCCCAAGTATGTGAGTGGCTCGAAGTCTTCTTAAGTAATAGAACCCAGTACGTTGTCCTCAATGGTGAGTGTTCATCGGAGGTGAGGGTATCATCTGGAGTGCCCCAGGGAAGTGTGGTAGGTCCGTTGTTGTTTTCTATCTACATAAATGATCTTTTGGATAGGGTGGACAGCAATGTGCGGCTGTTTGCTGATGATGCTATGGTGTGCGGGAAGGTGTCGTCGTTGAGTGACAGTAGGAGGATACAAGATGACTTGGACAGGATTTGTGATTGATGTATAGAATGGTAGCTAACTCTACATATAGAAAAATGTAAATTAATGCAGATGAATAGGAAAAAGAATGTTTGAATACTCCATTAATAGTGTAGCACTTGACACAGTCACGTCGATTAAATATTTGGGCGTAATATTGCAGAGCGAGATAAAGTGGGACAAGCATGTAATGACAATTGTGGGGAAGGCGGATAGTCGTCTTCGGTTCATTGGTAGAATTTTGGGAAGATGTGGTTCATCGGTAAAGGAGACCGCTTATAAAACACTAATACGACCTATTCTTGAGTACTGCTCGAGCGTTTGGGATCCCTATCGGGTCGGATTGAGGGAGGACATAGAAGCAATTCAGAGGCGGGCTGCTAGATTTGTTACTGGTAGGTTTTATCATCACGCGAGTGTTACGGAAATGCTTCAGGAACTCGGGTGGGAGTCTCTAGACGAATGGAGGCGTTCTTTTCTTGAATCGCTACTGAGGAAATTTAGAGAACCAGCATTTGAGGCTGACTGCAATACAATTTTACTGCCGCCAACTTACATTTCGCGGAAAGACCACAAAGATAAGATAAGAGAGATTAGGGCTCGTACAGAGGCATATAGGCAGTCATTTTTCCCTCGTTCTGTTTGGGAGTGGAACAGGGAGAGAAGATGCTAGTTGTGGTACGAGGTACCCTCCGCCACGCACCGTATGGTGGATTGCGGAGTATGAATGTAGATGTAGATGTAGATGGTTGACCAAATCATTCACTTCATCTGTCCAGAATGATTCACTGCCATACAATGCTAGGCTCCAAAGCCGAAAGGTACAAGACCAGAGCTGTACGGAGGACAGGGAAGAACAGACCCACGAAGTTTTGGGAGATTCCCTCGGGTGCACAGACTTGCGTGGGGCCTTGCGTTGTCATCAAGAAGGAGAGGTTCGATTGCATTTTTGTTGTGACGAATAAGCAGAAATCGGTTCGTCAATTTCCTGATCGTAGCGCAATACACTTCAGAGTTGATCGTCGCACCTTTAGAGTCCCAGAAGCCCTTCGCCATGACTTTGAAGTCTGTGTGTGCGGCTTTCGGAGGAGAGATGGTGCGCTATCATTTCATGGATTGCCATCTGGTTTGCGGTTCTACATCTACATTTATACTCCTTAAGCCACCCAACGGTGTCTGGCGGAGGGCACTTTACGTGCCACTGTCATTACCTCCCTTTCCTGTTCCAGTCGCGTATGGTTCGCGGGAAGAACGACTGCCGAAAAACCTCCGTGCGCGCTCGAATCTCTCTAATTTTACATTCGTGATCTCCTCGGGAGGTATAAGTAGGGGGAAGCAATATATTCGATACCTCATCCAGAAAAGCACCCTCTCGAAACCTGAACAGCAAGCTACACCGCGATGCAGAGCGCCTCTCTTGTAGAGTCTGCCACTTGAGTTTGCTAAACATCTCCGTAACGCTATCACGCTTACCGAATAACCCTGTGACGAAACGCGCCACTCTTCTTTGGATCTTCTCTATCTCCTCCGTCAACCCGCCTTGTACGGATCCCTCACTGATGAGCAATACTCAAGTATAGGTCGAACGAGTGTTTTGTAAGCCACCCCCTTTGTTGATGGACTACATTTTCTAAGGACTCTCCCAATGAATCTCAACCTGGCACCCACCTTACCAACAATTAATTTTATATGATCATTCCACTTCAAATCGTTCCGTACGCATACTCCCAGATATTTTACAGAAGGAACTGCTATCAGTGTTTGTTCCGCTATCATATAATCATACAATAAAGGATCCTTCTTTCTATGTATTCGCAATACATTACACTTGTCTATGTTAAGGGTCAGTTGCCACTCCCTGCACCAAGTGCCTATCCGCTGCAGATCTTCCTGCATTTCGCTGCAATTTTCTAATGCTGCAACTTCTCTGTATACTACAGCATCATCCGCGAAAAGCCGCACGGAACTTCCGACACCATCTACTAGGTCATTTATATACATTGTGAAAAGCAATGGTACCATAACACTCCCCTGTGTTCGAAACGATGAGTCCATGTCTCATCACCTGTGACGATGTTCGACATATAATTGTAACACTCGGCCCCGTAACGTAAAAGCAGCTCTACGCAGATAGACCTTCGTTTCTCTTTATGGTATTCTGTTAGGCGGCGAGGAACCCAGCAGGCACACCTTTGAGTATCCCATCTGGTGGACGATTGTTGGCACTACCAACAAATACGCCCAGTGGTGCAGCGATGTGTTTCATTGTGAACCGTCGATCACTTCAAATGAGAGAGTCCGCGATTTCCATCATTCTAGGTGTCACAGCTGTTGCGGCCAGCCTGCTTGCGGTAGTTCGGACAGGCCCGTGCGACCTAGGAGAGATGATGACAGACGGTTCGCCCAACGACCCACCGTGCTTTTGTTCACTGCCAGGTCCCCGTGGACATTCTGCAAGCGCCTATGAATATCCGCAGTTTCCATCATTCCAGGTGTCAAAGCTGTTTGCGGCCAGCCGGCTTGCGGTAGTTCGGACAGGGTTGTGCCACCTTGGAGCGATGATGACAGACGTTTCGCCCAACGACTCACCGTGCTTTTGTTCACTGCCAGGTCTCCGCGGACATTCTACAAGCGCCTATCAATATCTGCGACGCTCCGGCTTCCCACCGAAAGAAACTCAACGACAGCTCTCTGCTTGGAAGGCACCTCCTTCAAGGACGCTATTTTGAAGGCTAGGTATGGCACCGCCAGCTATCGGAACTTCAGGCAACTACACGGGCTGAAGACGGAATATTCCACGATGCCCTGCGACAAATTCCGAATTGCTTTCAACAGCAAAAGGCCAAAAATTAATGAGCTGCATTGCTTATAGAATGCACGTCGTATTTTTTTAACACTTTTCATTACTTCCCTTAAGGGGAAGGCGGGCCTTACCAGAGCTTCCTTTGCTCTTTTTCGGCCGAGGGTGTACAAGGGACATCATTTGGTTATTTTATTTTATTCCTTTGCATTTGTGCTGATGGGAATGGGGGGGTACTTATATCTCCCAATTGGGAATTTGTTTGCAGGAAGTTCGGGGGAGGCGGGGGGGGGGGGGGGGGACAGCTCCGGCATTCACCTTACGGCCTGAGGAAAACGTCGTATTAATAGGGACAGTAAAATACGAAAAATAATCAGTACTCCAGGAGTGACTCGACTGCAGCCGCCGGCTGCAATGGCGGAGCGGTTCTAGCCGCTACAGTCGCAGGTTCCAAGCCTGCCTCGGGCATGGATGTGTGTGATGTCCTTAGGTTAGTTAGGTTTAAGTAGTTCTAAGTTCTAGGGGACTGATGACCTCAGATGTTAAGTCCCATAGTGCTCAGAGCCAATTTTTTCGACTGCAGCCCTAGCCTATGTTGACTGTTGCTACCATACAACAGCGTTGCTGCGTCGCAGCCGGAATGCGGAGTGCGGGTTATTCTCTCTGTTTTAATGTCACTGCTCAGTAAAACAAATACTGCACTACACTAATTTTCGGCCAGTCTATCGAATGGGCATGTAAAATTCCCATTTAAGAATAGTTTTATTTGTACCGGGAAACAGCCCGCCACTTTTCGGTTGGCAGTGGACGTCGTACAAAAGACGTGATGAGCATTATTTGTACAAGCTGACTCCAGCTGCGCGTTGAAATAGCGGTACTGCAAACACCAGCCAGAACAGCACAGAAAATGTGCCTGACAACTCTTAAGTGGAACACCATGTCGTTCGTTACCCCTTAAACTGTCAGAGAGAAGAACTATGGCCACAGCAAGATTTCATTCAAAATTTGTGAATATTCTCAGTAAACACTGGAGTTTGGCCGGCGGATTTGTGTCGAGGTGCGTCGAACCGGCCAGTCTGTGGATGGTTTTTAGGCGGTTTTCCATCTGCCTCGGCGAATGTTGGCTGGTTCCCCTTATTCCGCCTCAGTTACGCTATGTCGGTGATTGCTGCGCAAACAACTTGTCCCCGTACGCGTACACCACCATTACTCTACCACGCAAACATAGGGGTTACACTCGTCTGGTGTGAGACGTTCCTTGGGTGGGGGGGCTCCACCAGGGGCCGAACCGCACAATAACCCTGGGTTCGGTGTGGGGCGGCGGAGGGGTGAGGTGCACTGTGGTAGTCGTCGTGGGGTTGTGTACCACTGCAGCTGCGGCGGGGACGGAGCATCTCCGTCGTTTCTAGGTCCCCGGTTAACATACAATACAATACATACAAACACTGGAGTATTAGTCAGGGATTTTGTGTACCAAGTATCTACGAAACAAAGGAATATACATTACATCTATATAAAAGGCTATCGCCAAATTACAAAATGTAGCAAAGCTTACAAATGTGAAAGTTTCATACGATTGTTATGTCACAATATTAAATAGAATAACATACGAAAGAACGAAATGAAAGCTAAGGAGGTAGACAAAGGCTCTATTTCGGAAAATATGCCTTTGCTCTCAGCATAAGAAAAAAATTGTTCAAATGGCTCTAAGGACTATGAGACTTAACATCTGAGGTCATCAGTCCCCTAGACTTAGAACTACTTAAACCTAAGGACATCACACAGATCCATGCCCGAGGCAGGATTCGAACCTGCGACCGTAGCAGTAGCGCGGTTCCGAACTGAAGCGCATAGAACAAGATTATGTCCCTGACTTGGGTTGATACGGGTAAATTAATTAACAGTGTTTAGAATCAAGAACGAAAGTGTTTAGTGACATTTTCGGATGTGCTTAAGAATTAGATCATGTTATTTAACACAATGTGAATGTTTTCGGCATCTCATATTCTTAATTCCTTTACCCTCTCAATAATATTCTGTATTCTTACGATCATCATTTCCGCAGGATATAGCGATGGAACTTTTCATCGATTCCTGGGGGAAATCCATGTTCTCTTGGCCGAGAAGCAGCATTACTTTACGAAATTTTCTTGGAAACTGCTCTTCTAGCCTATGTTGGCGATCGATAAGTGCGAAGTGGTAAGCGTCCGGAACACAGTGTTGTGCCGATGATTATGGGTAGCCTGCCACAGTAGACGGAACTACTCAGGAATTCTGTGGGGAGACTCCTGCATATTTCAGCATGTTCCAAATTGCTGCCTGTCTCGCCGACATTATTGATGCTGCCTCTACCAAAGTACAGAGCCCGTTCGGTCTCGCGTCCAACTGAGCTGCCTGTTGCACCGCTTATTTTGGGCCGCCTCTGAGCGCAACTTGACCTCCGGCCTGTTTTTGGAAGCGCTGGCGGCACTTTTATAATTCACGAGATTGGCCCAGGTAACAGAGTTGTCGTTCAGTTTTAGATCAAAAGCGTCAGCCATAAAAGCATTTCACAGTGTGACGTCGTTCGTACCGTGCTGTTACCAGCCATGTGGGCGCATTCAGTGGAAAAACATGAACAGTAAACTTATTTTGTGCGGGGGCGTTTATTTCGACACTAGAAGTTCGGTATCTCAGTCTGTTTCAAGCGGAAATTTTATAGGCCACATATAATTCGTGGTAATTTACATTGCCACAGCACCTCACCTTTTTAATTCAAGCAAAATACACTTTAACTGCAATGAGTCCACTTTTGTTTCTTCTCATAGACATCAATTTTCCATTACTTTTGAATACATTGTGGGAGTGAGCAGTGATCAATGTTGTTACAAATATTTGCTTTCAAAAACAGCCTTGATCACAATTTATTTATTCCGGTGACCGGTTTCGACCACTACTGTGGTCATCTTCAGACCAATGAGTAAGAACCTCCTTCTGGTGATAAATCAGTATCAGTATCGGTATCAGTGGTGATTTACCACCAGAAGGAGGTTCTTACTCATTGGTCTGAAGATGACCACAGTAGTGATCGAAACCGGTCACCGGAATAAATAAATTGTGATCAAGGCTGTTTTTGATAGTAAATTTCAATTTTCTAATTTTTTCGATACCTAAAACAATTGTTGTGTGTCTCTTAAACATTTCTCTTGCTACCTCGCAGTCGTGTTTTATAATCCCGAAGATACATATGCTTAACCATGTATGAAGAAGATTTTTCCTTTAGAACAGTACATAAATACACTCTGGAGGAAAAAACGACAGAAAAAGCTTCACAAATTGAGCAAGTCAGTAATGCATGGTCCACCTCTGATCATTGTGCAGGCAGTTATTCGGCTTGGCATTGATTGATAGAACTGTTCTATGACCTCTAGTGGGATATCGTACCAAATTCTGTCCAATTGGTGCGTTGGATCGTCAAAATCCCGAGCTGGTTGGAGGGCTCTGCCCACTATGCTCCAGCCGTTCTCAGTTGGGAAGAGATCCGGCAACCTTGCTGGTCGAGGTACGGTTTGACAAGCACGAAGACAAGCGGTAGGAACTCTCGCTGTGTACGGGCGGATTATCTTTCAGGCCCAGGTTACCTTGCGACGAAGGGCAACAAAACGGGCTTAGAATACCACCGCCGCACAGCTGTGCTGTAAGGACGCCGCGGTTGACAACCAAATGGTTCTTGTTATGAAAAGAAATGGCACCCCAGTCCATCACTCATGGTTGTCGGGCCGAGTCACGGGCGACAGTCAGATTGGTCTCCCACCTCCTGACACATCTTTGCCAGTCATCGAAACGGGACTCATCGTCTTCGCTGGTCATTTGGGCTCAGTTCCAAGCAGGACTCATCACTGAAGACAAGTCCACGCCAGTCAGTGACATTCCACGCCCCGATGACCAACGAAGACGTCTCTGGAGACCCTCTGGACAGCAGTGAGATACCAACCTAAGTGTCATCCATCGTATGGCCTGGCAGCCAGGAGTGATGGGCTGTGGTGCGTTTTCTTTTATCAGCATGATCCCTTTGGTTGTCATCCATGGCGTCCTTACAGCACAGAGGTACGTGACAATATTCTATGCCCTGTTTTGTTTCCCTTCATGACAAGCCACCTTGGGTGACATTTCTTCATGATAATGTCCTTACGCACACGGGATGAGTTTCTGCTGCTTGTCCTCATGCTTACCAAATCCTACCATGGCCAGCAAGATCGCCAGATCCCTCCACAATAGAAAACGTTTAGAGCATTATGGTCAGGGCCCTCAAAACAGCTCGGAATTTTGACGGCCTAGCGCGCCAATTGGACAGAATTTGGCTCGATGTCCCTCAGGAGGACATCCAACAACTCTGTCAATCAATGCCAAGCCGAATAATTGCTTGCATAAGGGTCAGAGGTGGAGTAATGCGTTGTTGACTTGCTCAGTCTGTGAAGCTCTTTCTCTTGAATAAATCATCCATTTTTTCTGAAATTGTAATCATTTTCAACTTTTGTAGTCCAGTCTTCCTCAGTTGCGTGTGATATTACGGTACATTGATAATTTTTAATTTGCGGAGCGTCTGAGAGCAACTGAATGAAAAGCAATTTCATGCCATACGCGTTTCGCCTTTATTTTCTGTAAGGCATCTTCAGTGGTAGGTTGCGTGGACGATTTTCTACATATTACGCTCCTTTGCATTTTTGGTGTCGTTCTTCTTCCGAAAAAAGCCAGTTTGCGGTTTTTTCTCACATTTCACAGCCCTATGAACTGAACACTTGTTTTGGTGCAATGTTTTGGTTTGTGTGCGAACACCCGTCTGAGGACGAAACCCGCAGTTAGAAACCGGTAAATGCTCTTCTTGTTCTTAACAGCATTGTTACCATTTGCTGACTCTTGTTTCTACATTCTTTTGCAGGAATTAACCCTTACATAACTTCCAGTCAGAAAATCAATAGAAGCTAGACTATGGAGAATCGCAACTGTTGCAGTGGCTTGTCAGCAAATTCCATACGTTCGTGTTAAACATTTCCACGAATGAGTAATCGTCTTACTCTTCCATTGGAAGACGATATCTCATTGGCACATTAGTGTAGCCTTTCCGTTGTTCAGTATTTACAACAAAATTTCTAGAGAACAGCCGGCTTTTGAGTGCTAGCTTTGCCGGCAGCTGTTGCAGAGTGGTTCTAGGCGCTTCAGTCCGGAACCGTGCTGCTGCTACGGTCGCAGGTTCGAATCCTGCCTCGGGCATGGATGTGTGTGGTGTCCTTAGGTTAGTTAGGTTTAAGTAGTTCTAAGTCTAGGGGACTGATGACCTCAGAAGTTAAGTCCCACAGCGCTCAGAGCCATTTGAACGAAGTGCTAGCTTTAGCAGATATTGGTATTTCTTCGGCTCTTGATCACACTGACCACAAGGCCAAGTACGAGCCGCGGGAGCAGCCGAATTAGAGACAACCTACATAGTACCGCTCTGATGACGCGATTACGCTTTGTGGTGTTGACTGGAGAGGCACCGAAAACCATCTTGAGCCACGACAGCCAAACTGCTGACCACTACCATCTTGAGTTACGACCGCCCAACTGCCGACCACAACTCACGGTACTGAGTCGAGGCGTTCACAACTCTTTAAACAACGGCTTATAAATTCTTAATAGAGCAGCGGTCACGAGAGTTGTTGCGCAATACAAGCGCCCACATGTCTATAGCCTCCCTAAAATCCTTTCTGCACGACACTTCGACCATCGGCCTATTCGTCCACTTCAGGTGCTGCCAGCTGTGTCACAATGCATACTCGCAGTGTAGAGTCCCTACCAGACTATGAAGTATTGTTGCTCTTCGTTATTTACAGCTGTGCTCTTTGACGATCGTTTGTTTTTTCGAAGCCCGCACTGTTATTCCATGAAAGCCTCATTTTCTTAGCGTTTTCGAGCTCTGATGGATAGATTGTTCGGCGAGTCTGAATAAAATTAACGGGAATTCGTGTTACTTTCATGGTGAGTGTGAAAATAATGGTAGTTTTGAGATTTAACCACCTTAGAGGCATTTGCGATTAGATAATATCCGTTGAACGATGTACCTTTCTCGAACTAGTACTGAACTGACACAACCGTTTCTGGCGGGGCAGGATGCGAGTGCAGTTTGCAGCGTTTCTCTTTACATGTGCATCTAGGTCTACGTCTATATACATGTTCCGCAAACCTCCGTAGGGTGCATGGTGGAGGGTACCACGTACCACCATTAGTCATTTCCCTTCTTTTTCCACTCGTAAATACAGCGAGAGGAAAACTACTGCCAGTTTGCTTCCGTACAAGCCCTGATCTCTCTAATCTTACCTTTGTGGTCCATAACGTGCAATGTACGTTGGAGGCAGCAGAATCGTTCTCTGTCAGCTCTAAATTCCTGTTCTCTAAATTTTCTCATTAGTGTTCCTGAGTGAGAACGGCCTCTTTCCTCCAGGGATTCTCATTTCAGTCCACGAAGCCTCTATGTAGCTCTCGCGGGGTGATCGACTCTGCCGGTGACAGATCTAACAGCACGCTTCTGGATTGTTTAGATGTCTTACTTTAATCCGGCCTGGTGGTCAATGCCAAACACACGAGCAGAACTCAAAACTGGGTCGCTCTAGTGTTCTACGCGTGGTTTCCTTTACAGATGAACCACACTTCCTAAAATCCGCCCAATAATCGAGGTCGGCCATTCGCATACCCTGATGCTGTCCTCACGCGCCCGGTCCATTTCACACAGCGTTGCAACGTTACAGCTAATCGACGTGTCTGTGTCAGGTCCGTGTGGGATAGCTAGTGCCCCATCGGGCGAGACAGAAATTGAAAAAAAAAAAGTAAATTCTAGCAGAAAACTTTCGTAAATATGAGGAAAAAGGTACGAGACTGTGATATGGCCGAAGACTGGTTCTAGATTAAGGAAGAAAGAGGTCGGGAAGAAAAGAGGTCAGTTAAGTGTGCCAGCAAAAAACTGAAGAGAGAAGGTTGACTACGATGAGGTGGTTAGAAAATATGAGAGGACAGGAGTTAAAAGACAGATATTTCTGAATAATAAAGATAATGGCCACTATACTAAGGCAGGAAAAACGCAAATATTACAAGAAGCTAATAGAAGAGGCCGAAGACGACAATATCCATCATAGGACAAGGCAAATGTACCAAAAGGTACAGAATGTGACACAGAAATGTAAGAAAAAAGAAACATTTGTTAAAGACACACACAGAAAAATCGTCCCGAATGACTCTGAAGTGGAACGGCGATGTGCAGATACTCCGCAGAATTACTAAACTGTGATGACCCCACTGAGTGCCTTCCATTTGAAGTACCAGACACCGTAGACTCTCAATGCAGAAGAAATACGACAAATAACTAAAAACCTAAAAAAACAATAAGGCTTTCAGTGAAGATCAAATTGCAGAAGAGCAAATAAAGAATGGAGGACAGGTGGTTAAAACAGTCACAAAAGTTAAAGAATGTTTGGGATTATGAGAGAGTGCCTGACGACTGGAAAATGGCCCCAACCTGCCCCATACTACAAAAGAACGACCATCTGGAATGTGCTAACTACAGAGGGATTATACTCCCTAATACAACCATCAAAATTCCACCGGAGCGTCTACTGAAGACAATTATCCCAATTGCAGAAGGAATTATAGGGCACTAACAATGCGGTTTCTGAAGGAACAAATTAACTACAACCAACTTTTTACACCACGACAGGTGACTGAGAAATGTTGGGAACATAACGTTGATATTCACATTCTTTTTGTAGATTTCAAAAATGTTATGACAGCCTACATAGGGGCACAATCATCAATGTCTTTAAATACTTTCAGTTTCCACAAAGTCAATGAAGTACGTACTGATGTGTTTATAGAAACCTATTGCGGAGTAAGGATCACCACAGGAATGTCGGAGCATTTTGAAGACAGAAGTTCCATCTCCAATACTTATAAATTTAATTAAAAGATACCAAAAATTAAACCAAGCTGGATAAAACTGAGTAATATCACAATAAATCGGCTTGCATATGCGGAAGATGTTTTAATAAGTGGTGAAGAGAATTCGCAGCTCATGGCAATTTCTTACGCAAATGTTGCAAGAAAAGCGGGGTTACAAATTAACGAGAGGAAAACTGAATACATGGTCATCAGCAAGGGACCCAATGATCAAACCCCACTGATTGATGATGAACTCACTTTTAAAAGAGTGGACATATTTAAATATTTGAGAAGCATTTTTATCCAGCAGAACATAATGCAAATTGAGATTAAGGCAAGGATTGCAACGGCATATTATGATATTTTGGCTTAAGGGACGTGCTGTGCAATAGAGCAGGTTCGAGAAGTTTTTACAGAGTATAATTCCCCCAATAGCCCTATGTGGCTCTGAAACCATTAACTTATGGAAAACATATGGACATATGAACAGATGGGTAGATCACATGAGGAGGTACTGAATAGAATTGGGGAGAAGAGAAATTTGTGGCACAACTTGACCAAAAGACGGGATCGGTTGGTAGGACATGTTCTGAGGCATCAAGGGATCACCAGTTTAGTATTGGATGGCAGTATGGAGGGTAAAAATCGTAGAGGGAGACCAAGAGATGAATACACTAAGCAGATTCACAACGATGTAGGTTGCAGTAGGTACTGGGAGATGAAGAAGCTTGCACAGGATAGAGTAGGATGGAGAGCTGCATCAAACCAGTCTCTGGACTAAAGAACGCAACAATAACAACATGAACAAAACAGCTAGTCTTCGAGAGAAGGCTATTAGGGAAAATATTTGGCCCGAAGAGGAATATGCAGTCACTGGGATGAAGGATATTAAAAAACCAGGAACTGGCACACCTATATTCGCAAGCTGATACTGTCCGAAAGACGAAAAAAAGAGAAGGAACATGTGGGCTGGACACCTAACTGGGTAGTAGTCTTTCCTACCACGAGTAGCATTCTCAGGATCCGTGGAAGGCAGAAGTAGCCGAGGAAGGCCACGAACGAGGTGGAAGGATGATATCAACCGCGATACGGAGGCGATAGGTCCTAGAAAAAGAGAATGGACCATGAAAGCCAGGAAGATAAAGTTGGAGAAATGTAGAGAACGCATATGGTCTCCCAGGCCAAAGTGACAATTAGGAAGATGTGTGTGTGTCAAGCAGCTCCTTACTAATCTTGTATGCGAACATTACGTGATTGTTTTTCCTACTCACCTGCATTAACTTACATTTTTATAGATTTAGAGCAAGACGCAATGCATCACATCAGTTAAAAACTTTGTCCGAATCACCTTGTCCTAAAGTCACTGAAGAGGAATACCATCCCGTAAACCACAGCGTCATCAGCAAAAATCCGTAAATTTCTGCTCGCCCTGCCCTTCAGATAATTTCTGAACATGGAGAATAAGAGCGCTCCTAACACACTTCGCCGGCTGCTGTGGCCGAGCGGTTCTAGGAGCTTTAGTCTGTAACCGCGCGACCGCTATGGTCGCAGGTTCGAATCCTGCCTCGAACATGGATGTGTGTGATGTCCTTAGGTTAGTTAGGTTTAAGTAGTTCTGTGTTCTAGGGGACTGATGGCCTCAGATGTTAAATCCCATGGGGCTCAGAGCCATTTGTCTTAACACACTTCCCTGGGGCACTCCTGACGATACCCTTGTCTCTGATGAACACTCGTTGTCGAGGACAACTCACTGGGTTCTATTACATAAGAAGTTTTCAGGCCACTCACATATCTGTGAACCTAGTCAATCCATATGCTCATACCTTCGTTAAGAGTCTACAGTGGGGCAGAGTGTCAAACGCTTTCTGGAAATATTGTTATGTGGAGTCTGTTTGTTACCCGTCATCCATGGTTCGCAGGATATCATGTGTAAAAAAGGCAAGCTGAATTTTGCACGAGCGATGCATTCTAAACCCGTGCTGCGACACTGCCAAAGGCGGTTTTCTCCTGTCGAAATACTCAGGGTACATACATGAAATAATGGTTCGTAAACAGTTATTTGCCTATACGACCTCAGAGAAATAATGTTCCTTGTCTTGGGAACCAAAAGTGTATCGGTTATCAAACTTAATCTCAGTGGGCGTCGTACCTAAGCAGCACTCAACTGTCGAGCCGACGTCCAGTACAAGAGCTGACATCCCAGTGACGTATCAGTCCACTTCGCGGCAGAGCCAGGGACTCTCTCCCTACGACCTAGCAACTTTTTAAAAATCACTTGCTCGTGATGCTATAAAGGCCTTTATCCGAAGCGAACTGTAAGACGACAAGCCAGTTTATTTCTGACTACTCAAAATGGTTCAAATGGCTCTGAGCACTATGGGACTTAACATCTGAGGTCATGAGTCATCTAGAACTTAGAACTACTTAAACCTAACTAACCTAAGGACATCACACACATCCATGCCCGAGGCAGGATTCGAACCTGCGACCGTAGCGGTCGCGCGGTTCCAGACTGAAGCGCCTAGAACCGCTCGGCCACAACGGCCGGCATTTCTGACTACTGCCTGAAATTTGTGACTGAAAGTTTTGCCTCACGAAGAAGGTGATCATCTTCTGTCTTTGCTGCCGTGGTCTACGATATCACGTACAGGGAGCAGATCTGTTATAGCGAGCCTAGTAAGCAGAGATAAAACTTGTACAACCCACTTACTTTACCTATTGTTGCTCGTATCCAGCAAATGTTCCTGTCTACTGCAGGTGCAGAGTCCTTGAGGTGGTTCGGCGGACTTTTGAGTGTGGAAAACATGCGTGCCAGTAAGCTATAATGTGTCTCGCATGAGGACTAGAACCCTCGTAAAATGGTGAGAAAAAAGAAAAGGAAATGTTGCTTGGACTAAAGGCCTATAAAAAAGTACGTCATTCATCAAATTTCGCATCTGCTTACGAGTTTCCTGACTTGCGGTCGGTTGTAATTTGCTACGTATCGTAATGCCGCCACCTGTTCACAGGCTACAAAGAGAGCCGCAGAAAGAATACTGCCATAAAACAGGGCTCAGCAGGTGTTCGGGAGTCCTTCCAGTATTCCAGTTAGACGGCGTATTGAGGCCCCACATCTGGAGACAAGAACTGAGTACAGAATTCAATGCCCGTGATCAGAGAGGTTAATAAAATGGTTTACAAGTTCCACTGGATAAAATTGAAAAGGAGATCGACTCTTGTCTTATTTATTATGTACTACATCTATAGCACTACTTTAACTTACATACACGATCATCGGTCTTGTCACTAAATGAATCAGTAGCATTAAATGAATAATAATCTTGTGTCTTTATAAGGTACTGAAATTAACGAACAAGAATAAGAAACAGGAGAGCTGATATCTACGACACATTGTTAGGAGTAATCCCGATATTCACTGGAATGATACAGAGAAACAATGAAAAACTTAAATCGCGATGGATACACGAGTAGTAACTCCGACACTTCCTAATGAAAACAGGGCACCTTCGACCTCATTAAATTAACGATGATAATTGTTACACAGACATGAGGTATTTCTGCAGAGAATAGAACGAGTTACTTCAACTTGGACTTGTAAATATACAAATTTCATGGAATTGTAATGGCTATTCTAATCAGCACTAAGTCAGTGGATTAAATGGCAAACTAATAATAAGATGCGTTTGGGGTCTTCTCAATAGCGTTTCAGTTCGCTAGTGTATATTTCGAGGCACAGTATTTTCATTCAGGGCTTGAGTTGTTGCCGAAGTATTTTCATTGAAAATAAACGTTTTGAAAAAGTATTCTGCCTTGCGCAAATACAAATTTTCTTTTTTTTTGCGGTCATACTTGTCTCGATTAAGTTTCACCGTCGTAAGTGGATTCCTTACTTTTTTTGTGTCGAATAACAATATAATATCGCAGGATGATCATACAGTTTTGGATTGGGGCCGTTATACTCAGAACGTGTTAACAAAATGTGTCCTTAATAGCACCTACTGTTGCTCATTCAGCTTCCTGTGATCTACCATACAGCTCATATTTCGATCCAGTTTGTTATCTGCAGCTAATAAGTATTTCTCACCAGTATAATGTTTATAAGCGAAACGAACCCAGAGAAAACTTTATTATATGCAGATGACAACCTCTATCGAAATATTAGCAGCACTACACATGGTATTAAGGTACTTATTTTGTCAACGTATTCTGAATACAATGACCAAAGTTGCAAAAGTTTATACCTCACGCAACTTTTTACCTGGGATTTGACACAAAATGAAGGGAACTCACTGACATTGGTGAAACTTAACTGAAATATGTATGAGTCAGACTACAAAGTAAATTGTGTTTGAGCACGACAGAATCCCATTCCGAAACACAGTTATCTGAAAGCAAATTCGGATACGAAACGTGAGTTTCATCCTTATGATGAATGTTAAAATGTGTCTTTTATCACTGACCACCTGCCACTGTTTGAAACGGTTTGTTACAGACTAACGTAGACTCTTCTGAATAACAGAGATTTTGGCAGACATTTTGTAGAGCTGGCAATATGTAAGCAGTGCTTAGTGCGTATTGTCAATAACGAATCTCATGAGAGTATAAATTCATCAGAACCTTTACGTAAAGCGAAGTAGGACAAATATTCATTTTAACTTAACAAAGGGTGTAGCCCTAGCGTGTGAGATTTTATGTGAATATAACCGGATAGAACGGAGTGTATGACGTTAGTGGAGCACTGAAAGAGACATCTTCTGGGGCTCTTGACATGAAACTGCTCTCTATAGAGTTGATTCAGCTTCATGACCTGCTGTGTCTCTATAATGCTGTGGCGTGAGGTAATGCGTGGCCACGAGGACGGATGGAGTGGGAAATTTGAATAGGTATCATTTCAAAGTGTCGACTGTTAATAAATATTGTTAAGGAATCACGTCATATAATCACACTAGCCTGGTTCTGCGAACCAAGGAAAATATAAATCAACATGTCAGGCGCGTATCCACGCTTCGGTTCTCATGGGGGGATCACAATTATTTGTTCGTGATTTAATCTTGAAAATAGCTCATCTTCGGTGTCTCTGTTGAAGTGAGGTGGTACGAGAGTGACATTTAAACTCATTCCACAGTCTTTTGCTGCTGTTCAGCATTTAGGGAGATTGTACATATCTACAATTCCAAACTCGCCTCCAACTTTCCCTACAAATATAGTTTACTATTATCCTCAGTCTCCACAATTGCCTAGGATTTCAGTTACAATAACAATAACAATAAACTATATAGAATGTTTTAGTATAATAATTTATTTCCATTACTGCGTAGAACATTAAAGCAAATCTTCAAAGAAATTGAATATCAGAGACCTACAGGGTGGTTATAACTAAGCTTTCGCTACTTGACAGGGCCCCCTGAAAAACGAGTGGTGTAGGACAAAAAAAATTTGTGGAAACATTTGTCAGAACATGCGGAAGATAAATAATGAATAAACTGTCGAAAGAAACACATTTTAATTCCCATGTGGGAGGGTAACATTTATTAATTGCGTACCATGTTTACGTATGAGATTACGAAAAGTCGTTCAGTGTGACGACCACCTGCATCCACGACATCCCGGAACCGCACCAGAGCCTTCTGCTACCCGAAACAACTGTGGACCACGGAATTCACAGCACACAACTCGTGCATCTCTTGAAGATTGCACACTGCGTCTAGCGTTCTCAGCCATGGCAACAGTAACTTCAACAATTTACGAAGCAATTGGCCTTTGTCGACTCCCAAGAGCCATTCCAAAATCGCCCGTTAATTCGAACTTCTGAATCATGTTCATCAACCTCCATGCTGAAAGATGACCTGTGCGTATTCTTGTAACACATCGATATACGCGAAGAGCAGCAGCATATCTGTTATCTTGATAAACCAGCTCTACGGGTAAAGGCCTGCTTATCTTGTCCAGACCCATGTTAACTGTCTGCAGCTGTAAAGCAGCTGATACTTGTGTTTCAGTCCTACGCCACCGTACCAGTACCGGCGTCTACCAGCAAGTCATGACTAACAACGCAAATCCTGCAACGCACAGATTGAACATCATTCTTACAAACTTGGGTATTCGTAAGATAAGTATACTACTGGCCATTAAAATTGGTACACCAAGAAGAAATACAGATTATAAACGGGTATTCATTGGACAAATATGTTATAATAGAACTGACATGTGATTACATTTTCACGCAATTTGGGAGCATAGATCTTGAGAAATCAGTACCCAGAACAACCACCTCTGGTCGTAATAACGGCCTTGATACGCCTGGGAATTGAGTCAAACAGAGCTTGGATGGCGTGTACAGGTATAGTTGACCATGCAGCTTCAACAAGATACCACAGTTCATCAAGAGTAGTGACTGGCGTATTGTGACGAGCCAGTTGCTCGGCCACCATTAACCAGACGTTTTGAGTTGGTGAGAGATCTAGAGAATGTGCTGGCCAGGGCAGCAGTCGAACATTTTCTGTGTCCAGAAAGGCCCGTACAGTACCTGCAACAACTGGTCGTGCATTATCCTGCTGAAATGTAGCGTTTCGCAGGGATCGAATGAAGGGTAGAGCCACGGGTCGTAACACATCTGAAATGTAACGTCCACCGTTCAAAAAGTGCCGTCAATGCGAGCAAGAGGTGACCGAGACGTGTAACCAATGGCACCCCATACCATTACGCTGGGTAATACGCCAGTATGGCGATGACGAATACACGCTTCCAATGTGCGTTCACAGCGATGTCGCCAAACACGGATGCGACCACCATGATGCTGTTAACAGAACCTGGATTCATCCGAAAAAATGACGTTTTGCCATTCGTGCACCCAGGTTCGTCGTTGAGTACACAATCGCAGGCGCTCCTGTCTGTGATGCAGCGCCAAGGATAACCGCAGCCATGCCCTCCGAGCTGATAGTCCATGCTGCTGCAGACGTCGTCAGACTGTTCGTGCAGATGGTTGTTGTCTTGAAAACGTCTCCATCTGTTGACTCAGGGATCGGGACGTGGCTGCACGATCCGTTACAGCCATGCGGATAGGATGCCTGTCATCTCGACTGATAGTGATACGAGGTCGTTGGGATCCAGCACTGCGTCCCGTATTACCCTCGCGAACCCACCGATTCCATATTCTGCCAACAGTCATTGGATCTCACCAACGCGAGCACCAATGTCGCGATACGATAAACCGCAATCGCGATAGGCTACAATCCGACCTTTATCAAAGTCGGAAACGTGATGGTACCCATTTATCCTCCTTACACGAGGCATCAGAACGTTTCACCAGACAACGCCGGTCAACTGCCGTTTGTGTATGAGAAATCGGTTGGACAGATGTTAAGTCCCATAGTGCTCAGAACCATTTGAACCATTTTTGAACCAAATCGGTTGGAAACTTTCCTCATGTCAGCACGTTGTAGATGTTGCCACTGGTGCTAACCTTGTGTGAATGCTCTGAAAAGTTAATCATTTGCAAATGACAGTATCTTCTTCCTGTCGGTTAAATTTCGCGTCTGAAGCACGTCATCTTCATTTTTAATGGCCAGTAGTGTAGTTTCCTGTCTACACTTGTTCAAGTGACGAAAGTTTAATCAACTGTTCTGTATATCATTTCAAAGCCAATGCGCTGGCCGTAGTGATAGCGCCGGTTCCCGTCGGATCACCGTCCGTCCGGGTATGCCGAGCGCTGTTGACATGTGGGGTGCACTCAGTCCTTGTGAGGCCCGGTCCCGAAAACTGACAACGGCCCGAAAATCGGAGTGTTGACTATATGCCCTCCCTATCTGAATCCAGTGATGCCTATCGATCGAGAATGACACGGCGGTCGGTCGGTACCGTTTGGTCTTCCGAAACCTGTTCGGACGGAGCATGTATCTATCATTAAAATGTGCTCAACAGAAAATTTTAGATATAATTATGAAAAATCCACCTCGATTGCACAAACTACCTGGCGTTTACCTAGGTTTCAGCGTGGGTCACCACTCCTTCAGAACAAATATAAAACAGCTTGCCTAAATAGGCAAAGTCAAAGGCTAAAATCAACACCTACAGCGGCAAGACCCCATAATTTTTTTTTTTTTTTACAAATTCACGGTACATATGTACCAAGTCAATAATATTACTTATCTCTGTTGGTTGAGATAAGCAATATTATTGACTTGGTACATATGTATCGTGTATTTGTAAAAAATAAAAATAAAAATAAAAAAATAAAAAAAATTATGGGGTCTTGCCGCTGTAGCCTTTGACTATGCCTATTTAGGCAAGCTGTTTTATATTTGTTCTGAAGAAGGAGTGGTTACCCACGCTGAAACCTAGGTAAACGCCAGGTAGTTTGTGCAATTCAGGCGGATTTTTCATAATTATTTCGATACTTACGATTGCTGACGCGCCGCAATGCTGAAAATTCTTAAATTTTAGATACATTGTCTGATCAAAACTATCGGGACAGCCCTATGTATTGCGGAACTGACTTACCATATATCAAGAGAGGTGGATCCGTCAGGCAGCAAGTATGGTCTTGTCAGTAGAAAAGCAGTGACAGAAGAATTGGTCCATCAGCAGACTTCTAACGTGAGCAAGTCGTTGGATGTCACCTGAGTAACAAATTCATCAAGGACATTTCAACCCTTCTAAATTTGCCCAAGTCAACAGTCGACGATATAGTAAGTTTAAAAGAGAAGGAACAACCAAAACTAAGACAAAACCATGCAGACCTCATAAATAACGGACGGAGATCCGCTGAGCACCTGCTGTAAACGATCACATGAAATTAGCGAAAGGAGCAGTTGGGGGATGCAGAGCACTACCAGCAGTCCAGCTACAACTACTGTGTGCAGGGAGTTGCAATGAATGTGGTACAGTGGTCGAGTGGCTCCTCATAAGCCACAAATTTCTGTAGTTCTTGCACTGCGATGATTGAGGTGGTGTACAGTATATGACCGCTACAAGGTTATTCGGAGTGATGAATCATTCTCTACACGGTGCCCTGTATCAGCATGACAGTGCACCCTGTCACAAAGTAGCATAACTGAGGCAATGGTTTGTGAACAACAGGACTCCTGACATAGGCTGGTCTAGCCAGAGTTCCGACCTGAACCCTGTGGAACAACTTTGGGGTAAGTCAGAACGTCGATTTCGCTCCTGACTCTAGCGTCCAACATCAATACCTTATCTGGTTTCCGCTCTTGAGGAAAAATGGGCTGCCGTTCCTCCTTAGAGATTCACACAGTTCAATTAAAGTGTCACCAGCAGAGTTCAAGTAGTCGTAAAAGGCGAAGGGTGGACACACCCATTACTAATGTCCACTAATAGACGTCCAAATACTTTTGATCAGATAGCGTATTCAAGTCTCATGCAATTGTTTAAGAATTGTGGTAGTAACGAACTTTCACAACTTTGACAAAGTCATAATTTACACGATATAAAATTGAAGTTTACCGTCATCTCTATCAGTTTTTCCCTCAGAACAACGGTTGCGAATAAAGGTCTGCAGACTGCGGATATGGAAACGTGCAGACGAGGAGAACGCTGTTTACTTCTGTGGTTTCTGCCTATTTTTGGTAAATGTGAATATGTAGGTTGCTGTTTTTTTTTAGTGTAATATGTCTCGCCTTATTCGACTTTTCTGGTCGCATACACGTCGACTTTCCTTGTCGGCAGCAAATACATTCAACCTGTGAACGGGCGTCTCTAGGTGAGTGTAATGTTCTCTGCAGGCTTTCAGGACGCGAGCCAGCCCACTGGGCCTAGCCCTCAGCCACGCAGCTAGAAAGTGCAATTCCTTGTCATTACTAGGGCTCTTTGTTTGTGTGCTATTTCCCAAAAATTGTCTAACACGACTGGAAATGCATAAATGTAAAAATACATATTGCTTTGGTTAATTGTTATTTGGAGGGGCCATGATCACCATGCACGTCCCTTGCATCCGCGCCAGCGGTATTTGAACATTGCCCTTCTGAAAAGTTAATTTTAATTTTAATAATTAACAGCCTCTGTTGCACCGTTTGCCTATAATTTACCTAGGTTTCAGTCGCGATAACCCAACCTTCTTGAGTTCCAGTACAGCACTCGTGGATGCCGCATAGCGATCGCGAAGTGGGGCTGAGGCAGTTCCAGATAAGTTTTATAGTCTGACGATAATTTATGGATTTGTGGTTTTAGCTTGACGGTACCCACTATGGGCAAACGATAGTTACTGTTATTCTGAAGAAGGTTGGGCTATCCCGACTGCAACCTAGGTAAATTCTAGGCAAACGGTGCAACTGAGGCTGTTAATTATTAAAATTAAAATTAATATTTACACAGTTGTTGGACAGGGCCGCGAAATGTTGAAGATATTTATCTTCTGAAAAGTGGTTTCCTTGCCATAACCAATGTGTCATTTCATTCGCTCATCAAATTTCGAAATGGTATGTCCCTCATTTTCTTCCCGTCGAGTAGCTTTTTTTTTTTTTTTTTTTTTTTTTTTTTTTTTTTTTTTTTTACAGCAGCTTCATCTTCGAATGTTGTCGATGATATCATTCGTTTGCTTTAATGTGCTGTATAAGACAGAATGAATGATAAACACATTACACACTTTTTCTGTAACAAATATGCGTAGACTGTAATCACAAGACAAGAAGGATTCAAGGAAGTTATCACATAAGTCGAGAGAAGGAAAAGAAGGTAGAAATAATGAGAAAGGGAAATTTTCCGGCTCTCCGTTCATTTGCTTAGACGCTAAGAGATATCTGTACGGTTTGACCTTCACAATTCTCGTCATAATTATCAGATTAAATAGTGATTAGAAATCGAACACGTGACAAAGACTAAGACTGTTGACCGGGATACGCGAGGAGCCGCATTCAAACACTGTATCCTCATATTAGAAGCTATGTCATAGCTTACGTAAAGGACTTCAAGCAAATATCCCGATTGTTTCTCGACCGCTGCTTCCCAGTGTGAGAAACAGAATATCTGCACTGGCGGACGCCGTCAAATTCTCGAAAAAAAAGAAAAAGAAAACAAGAATTAACTGAGAAAATAGCTTGGCTCTAACCTTAACAGTTACTGTTCAGAACATACGCCGTGCTGTCGGTAATTTATTTTCTCCTTTTTTCCATTTTCTTTAGTCCTTCGTGGAAAGGACGAAGCTGTTCTTCCACTATTCTGTTGTTCTAGTTAACGAACAAGGCAAAAACAGCAGTCTCATCTAATAGGTATAATTTCCAAGAAGGATAAGAACGTAGAAGTACAGGGTGATTCAAAAAGAATACCACAACTTTAAAAATGTGTATTTAATGAAAGAAACATAATATAACCTTCTGTTATACATCATTACAAAGAGTATTTAAAAACGTTTTTTTTTTTCACTCAAAAACAAGTTCAGAGATGTTCAATATGGCCCCCTCCAGACACACGAGCAATATCAACCCGATACTCCAACTCGTTCCACACTCTCTGTAGCATATCAGGCGTAACAGTTTGGATAGCTGCTGTTATTTCTCGTTTCAAATCATCAATGGTGGCTGGGAGAGGTGGCCGAAACACCATATCCTTAACATACCCCCATAAGAAAAAATCGTAGGGGATAAGATCAGGGCTTCTTGAAGGCCAGTGATCAAGTGCTCTGTCACGGGCTGCCTGGCGGCCGATCCATCGCCTCGGGTAGTTGACGTTCAGGTAGTTACGGACAGATAAGTGCCAATGTGGTGGCACTCCATCCTGCTGAAATATGAATTGTTGTGCTTCTTCTTCGAGCTGAGGGAACAGCCAATTCTCTAACATCTCCAGATACTGTAGTCCAGTTACAGTAGCACCTTCGAAGAAAAAGGGACCAAAAACTTTATTGGCTGAAATGGCGAACAAATGTACAACTAAATGAAACTTTATAGCTCCCTTAATTCTCCGACAGATAGTGTTTAGCTCTGCCTTTTGTCGTTGCAGAGTTTTAAATTCCTAAAGTTGTGGTATTCTTTTTGAATCACCCTGTATATTCACCAATAGCTTTAAGGTAGTATATATAAATGACCTAGTGTATAACGTCCGAAGTTCCATGAGTCTATTTTGGGGGTGATTCTGTTGTATACAGCTAAGTCGTAACGCTAAAGCATCGCAAGGAATGGCAGAGAATCGATGCAGTGATCGGCAACTGACACTCACAATAAATAAATATAACGCACTGGGCATAAATACGCAGAAAGACACATTACTGTATGGTTACACAATAACAAAGCACTCACTACAAGCAGTCACATAAGTTGAATGTCTAGGATTGTGCGTAGGTAGTGATTTAAAGTGGAACGATCATTTAAAGTAATCGCAGTTAAATCAGATGCGAGACTTTCATTGGAAGAATCCTCACGGAATGTAGTCCATCACAAAGGAAGCAGCTTACAAAACCTTCGTTCGACCAATACTTGAACATAACCCTTAAGTCTGAGATCCGTACCAGATAGGGATGGTAGAGCAAACAGAGAATTTCAAACGAAGAGCAGCGCGTTTCGTTACTTGTTCGTTTAGTAAGCGCGAAATGCTGAGTTGTTCAGCTAACTTTAGTAGTAGACGCTAGAAGAGAGTCTTTCTCCGTCAAAGTGTGCTTTACTGTTAAAGTTCGACACTCTACGTTCCTAGAAGAGCTGGCCAATAAATTACTCGTACTTTTCCTAAGTATATCTTGCGAAAATACAATGAAGATAAAAGTAGAGAGATTCGAGCTTACACAGTGGGTTACCAGTAATCCGTGATCCATTCGCGTCTGAAACGGGAACAGGGGGGAGTGAGAGTGGTACCGAAAGTACCCTCCGCCACACACCGTAAGGTGGTTTGCAGAGTATATATGTAGATGTAGATGAGTAAAAGTATTATCATTTGTGTGACATGACGTGTCCATAGCATATGCACCATGTAGGCCTTCTTAGTTCAAAGAAAAACTTTAATTTAGTCCAGACACTAATAACGAATCCATATGTGAAGACAACATCGCCACTGTCAAGTGACATGGTCTTCCACGGAACGCCGTAGTGTTCGAGGACTTCGTTTTATGGTATGAGACTGGTCTTCCAACGATATGGGGAGCGCTACAGTTGTTTTACCCGGAGTTCTCGGTCTCATTTCCTGAGGTAACATTCCAGCGAGTTCACGCAGCTGATACATCGACAGTTTACTTGCTATCAGCTGACCCCATCTCATGGTCTTCATTATCACCTGATCTTCCTGCAACAGAAAATGCACGGACCAAAATTGGAAGCACCCTTCCGTGGCACATTATACATCAAAAAGGCATGTATAACTACATTAATTGTACCAAGGCTCCCATACTGTTATTACGGGAGTGTTAAACGCTTTCCTCCTTTTTATTGTTACTTTATCTAACGACGTTATTAATACTGATAATTTACACGTTGCGTTTGTACGCCAATCGGCACATGGTTCGCGCCATGAGCGCCACCTGCCCTGGCCGCAGAGTAACTACGCTGGCCGATTACACCCAGTCTGTTGTGAGCTCTGCAACATCCATGTACTAATTTATATTTACGTGACAAACCCTATTTTTAGGGCTATATTTTAATTTTGACAAATGGATCTATGCAGACATTTGAAAAAACGGCGATGATACATCAGTCCATACTAATGTAAAATTGTAAGTATCAGTCGTCGTTCTCATATTTTTGTAATGCAAGAGCTCTCTAATTTGTGTAAAAATCTATTCTTGACTTAAGTTTCATACCTTTCTAATGTAAGCTATGATGTTCATTGTCCTTAGGCCACCTTCTGAAGAAGACAAATTTAAATTTGTTGCAACCTAGGTAAAGAATTCTTTATCCTTTGCAACTGGTCGGCTGTTTATAATTTTATTACGTGGAACCGTTGCTGTTGTGCAGCTATGTTTAAAATACTGAAATGCCATTATAGTGCCTTAAAGAAATGTCCAATATCTTGTCTCTCTGAGCAACTGTTTTCTTATTCATGCACAAGACAAAGAGGTGTTATCATAAACTTCTGTGTTCACTCCTCCATATTTTTACTTGCTCATCTTTCGGTCGTTAAGCCGCGTATCTTCCCTGTCTTCGGTGTACGTATCTTTTCTCCATTCTCCCTATTCCACATGCTGCTTAATATCACATTTTCGTGCCTCGCTTAACGTATTCCGAAACACTCTATTTTCGTTACCTAATTTCGGCAATTCGACAGAAGTATGCCGTGGTCAGCCATTGGATTCGTATTCCTGTTGACGGAGATTCAAATCCCTATCAGGCCATCCAGATTTAGGTTCTGCGTATTTTACGCACACTAATGCCGTGATGGTTCCCTTCAACAGTATGCGATCGATTTTCTAATCCATCCTCCGTCTCTGATGACCTTGTCGTCGAAAAAACGTTAAACCTTACTTTTGCTTCCTCTCTTCTTCTCTTCCATCAGACAAAATTCAGCCTTGACATGTACAACAATAAACATTTTCAGTTCCCTTGAAAACCGGTTTGGCTTCGGCGTACTTTTCAAACTTAATCGGAATGGATAATGTGAGGATTGGTGCCAGTCAACATACTGAATAAGTGCATGCATTTACCAAAACTCGCTTTCGGATGACATCAAAAAAGGTTTTGCATCATCCCAGTTCCCAGAACTCCTGAAGACAGACGTTTATTGTGGATATTGTATCACAGACACAGTCCCTTTGAGTGTTCAGAGATGTCACTAAACCTGGCCAAAGATGTAAACAATCATGCATGAGCAGCGCCTATTAGACGGAGGGGGTCCAACAGCCGGTCAGTTCCGGTCATTCCACCGGGAAAGAGGTACGCGGGTCGTGTTGTATTTAGTTCAATCATGCTTAGACGGTCAATACCGTGATTCGATCGCGTCCGCATTGTTACTTTGTGACAGGAAGGTCTCTCAACAAGGGAAATGTCCAGACGTCTCGGAGTGAACCAAAGCGGTGTTGTTCGGACATGGAGGAGATACAGAGACACTGTCGATGACATGCCTCTCTCAAGCCGTTCAAGGTCTGCTACTGCAGTGGATGACCGCTACCTACGGATTACGGCGCGGAGGAACCCTGACAGCAACACCACCATGTTGAGTAATGCTTTTCCTGTAGCCACAGGAGGTCGTGTTACGACTCAAACTGTGCGCAATAGGCTGTATGATGCACAACTTCACTCCCGACGTCCATGGCGGGATCCATCTTTGCAACCACGACACCATGCAGCGCGGCACAGATGGGTCCAACAACATGTAGAATGGACCGCTCAGGATTGGCATAACGTTCTCTTCATCGATGTGTGTCGCATATGCTTTCAACCAGACAATCTTCGAAGACGACTTTGGAGGTAACCAGTCAGGCTGAACGCCTTAGACTCACAGTTCAGCGAGTGCAGCAAGGTTTAGGTTCCCTGCTGTTTTTTTGGTGGCATTATGTGGGGCCGACGTACGCCGCTGGTGGTCATGGAAGGCGCCGTAACGGCTGTATGATACGTGAATGCCACCCTCCGACCGATAGTGCAACCATATCGGCAGCATATTGGCGAGGCATTCGTCTTCATGGACGACAATTCGCGCCCCCATCGTGCACATGTTGTGAATGACTTCCTTCAAGATAACGAAATCGCTCGACTAGAGTGGCCAGCATGTTCTCCAGACATGAACCCTATCGAACATGCCAGCGCAGTTTATGGACGACGTGACTCACTAGCCACTCTGAAGGATCTACGCCGAATCGCCGTTGAGGAGTTTGACCATCTGGAACAACGGTGCATTGATGAACTTGTGGATAGTATGCCACGACGAATACAGGCATGCATCAATGCAAGAGGACGTGCTCTTGGGCATTAGAGGTACCGGTGTGTGCAGCAATCTGGACCATCACCTCTGAAGATCCCGCTGTATGTTTTTTTCTTTTCTTTTTTTTAATCAAGCTTCTGACTGGTCTGGTGCTGTGATTTCTGTCCTGTACCAACCTTTTCACCCCAGAGTAGCACTTGCGACCTATGCCTTCAATTATTTGCTGAATGTAATCCAATCTCTGTCTTCCTCCACGGTTTTTACCATCTACTGCTCCCCCTAGTACCATGGAAGAACCTCCTCATTCCTTACCTTATCAGTCCACCTAATTTTCAACATTATTCTGCAACACCACATCTCAGGTACTTTGATTCTCTCCCATTGCTGTTTCCTTGCAGTCCACGTCTCACTAACATATAATGCTGTGCTCCAAACGTACATTCTCAGAAATTCAAATTAAGACCTATGTTTGACAGTAGTACTCTTCTCTTGGCCAGGAATGCCCTTTTTGCCAGTGCTAGTCTCCTTTCTAAGTCCTCCTCGCTCCGTCCGTCATGGGATATTTTCCTGCCTAGGTAGCGGAATACCTTAACTTCATCTACTTTGTCACCATCAATTCTGATGTTAAGTTCCTCGCTGTACTCATGTCTGTTACTTTTCATTTCTTTCCTCTTTCTTCGATTTACTCTCAATCCATTTTTTGTACTCATCAGACTGTTCATTCCATTCAACAGTTCCTATAATTCTTTTCGATTTTCACTGAGGATAACAATACCAGAAGCGAATTTTTACATTGATATCGTTTCACCTTGAATTTTAATTCCTCACTGTTGAACTTTTTTCTCTCATTTCCGTCATTGCTTGTTCGATGTATAAATTGGACAGCAGGGCTGAAAGACTACGGCCCTGTCTTACACCCCTTTTAATCCGTACACTTCGTGCTTGGCCTTCCACTCAAATACAGTAGGCATTTGGAAAAGTTTGTTCTCATTGTCAGCCGCTCTTCATTAATATCACATTTGAATTTTTATTTATACAGGCACTACTTTTCTGTGTTTTTTGGATCAGTAAGTCACCTGAAAATCCGTTCCTTTAAAGTAAAACTGCGTGAGAACAACAGATTGCCCATTCTCTGCCTTGGCAAAAATGGAGGGATTAAATTCGCTAAAATTTCTCTCTCCAGCACTGCTCTGCCACTTGTAAGGGACGGTGAATCTTACATGAATCTTACACAATGAAAATCACATGTGCTGCAGAAACGTCGAAAAAACAATAAAGCAATCGTCCATAGAAGAATTCGAAAGGAACGCCTACAGACAGCACATCATGACGTAGTCACAAAGGCTTAAAGATTTCATATTTGAAACATTATTGGAAAAAGGGAGATCCGACATTCCTGTTATGAAAGGCAGGAGTTGTGATTTCGTTGCAGTCATATAAAGAAGGTCCTTCAGAAACCAAAATTCTATAGAATAAGATAATAATCACAATAGACTTTAAATCTTTTAGGCCTATTATTGGTTCCAAGAATTATCACTTAAACATGTTTGTATTTTTCAGACCTGAGTGAAAGTTCCCTCCGATGATGGCACAAATATGCTGAAACATTTTTTGGCATTAAAATAAAAAATTGTTTGTTTAACAGGCGAACGTGAATTCCCATAATTCAGTCACTAATTGCTGTCGTTTCTGATGTTTATTAAATGTACCCATTAAAAGAGATTATTAAACGTCTGCAGTACCAACCTTCTAGTGCTGCCCCCGGTGGGCACCAACCGAAAACCATGGTGCGGCCACTAAAAGGATTGCAATGCAAGAATTCACGTCGGATGCTATCACATTTACGGGCATATTTTGCTAACACCACGTGCGAAATGTCCCGCCTTTGCAGCGTGTAAACGAGAAAAATAATGGCAAATGCAGTTCCCACAGCTCGGCTAGATACACGCAGAGATAAATAAGAACAGCTCCGTTGGGACGAGGACCACCCGCTGTTCAGAGTGGTGTTGATTATAGGAGGGGGGAAAAGAAAATTGCTCGTTAACTGTTATTTGCGGATTTGCATATACCTGTGCCCACGGGTTTGCAGCGGTGAAAAGCCTGGCCGTATACAAGGTTCTAGACATTCAGCCGGTGCCTCCTTGACAATTCGTCTTGCGGTATTGCGTGGGACTCGGGACAGTAGACTCGTATGCCGAGGGATCGGAGTTCAAATCCCGTCCAGGAAGTCGTTTTACGCTTCTCCAAATGACTTCCGTCCTCCTATGCACTTCATATCGTGAAACGTATTCTTTGTCGCTTGATAGTTTACGTTGGACGGCAAGTTGGGCTGCTACGATATTTTTTTTAATCGTCACTTCTGCGTCCGGCCTCATCCTTGGCGAGCTGAAGTTTTTTCGGCTTTCGTGACCTCTACGTCGACACTTGTCACGGGGCTAAGTTATAACAACATTATAACGCTACGAATGAGTCCCACACTTCTTCAGGCATGAAGCTTACAGTCGTTGGAGGTCGTGAAGCAGAAGATATGGTACTAATCTCCGAATACTCTCCTACCCAAAGAACACAGTGCAATATACGTTATATACATTAAGCAAGAGAACAAATGTATGCAGTCCGTATGAAGACGAGGGGAACTTACTAGAAACCGCGTCGCGTTTTAATATCATTATATCTTAATGCTGCAATAGCTGCTGTGACTGGTAGCATAATTAATAAACATCTACTTAAAGAAAATTCTTACTGGCTTGTTTTTATGAAGTCCATGTAGGGTTCTGATACGAAAACTATGACTATTTAGAACATAAAAAATTAAAATCATCATCTGTCAGTGACTTTAATTCCGTCTGCGACGCGTTTCGAGGACTTACATCCTTATCATCAGGTGTATCAGGTGATTGCATTAGAATTTCTTTTGCTGGATGTTGCTTGTGTTTTGCTTTATACTTGTTCGTAGATGTTCCGGCGCAAACTACGCTGAGGTTCATTGTTGTTGTTGTTGTGGTCTTCAGTCCTCAGACTGGTTGGATGCAGCTCTCCATGCTACCCTATCCTGTGCAAGTTTCTTCATCTCCAGTACTTACTGCAACCTACATCCTTCTGAATCTGCTTAGTATATTCATCTCTTGGTCTCCCTCTACGATTTTTACCCTCCACGCTGCCCTCCAATGCTAAATTTGTGATCCCTTGATGCCTCAGAACATGTCCTACCAACCGGTTCCTTCTTCTTGTCAAGTTGTGCCACAAACTCCTCCCCTATTCTATTCAGTACCTCCTCATTAGTTATGTGATCTGCCCATCTAATCTTCGGCATTCTTCTGTAGCACCACATTTCGAAAGCTTCTATTTTCTTCTTGTCCAAATTATTTATCGTCCATGTTTCACTTCCATACATGGCTACACTCCATACAAATACTTTCAGAAACGACTTCCTGGCACTTAAATCTATATTCGATGGTAACAAATTTCTCTTCTTCTGGTTCTTCAGGTTCATCATCTTTACACTTTTTTTACCTCGGAATAGGAAACAAACACGAAACAAAACCAGTCCAGAAATCTGATGCGACCTCTGAACTCATTAATAAATTCGCATTAATGGCTGAAATTCTGTGGGCTGTTCAATAACCCTGTGTTCTTTTTTGCTGGACAAACTGTAAAACAGACAACTGACTACATCAAGGAACAGAGATTCTCATGTAATGCACTAGTTATCTGAAGATGAGGTGCAAGACTACGAAACGCGTACTGGAAGAAAATAAAAGTGGCTGATGCAGATAACTGTTTTTATTTTTTACTTTCTTGTACTGCCTAAAACTTAATCCGCGTACTTCGTGAGCGCCTCCAAAAACAATTGAAAGTAACTGATTCAAAAGCACAATCCAAGACACCGTGCCACTGACAGAGGAAACGATGAGGTAGAAGAACAGATACCGGAAACGAGCTGCCTGTAATTTACGGAGTAAACTATGACCTCCGAAGCGTACAAGTTAATGAAACTGAAAGAGCGTAGGGTTGGGGGGGAGCAGAATTTATGCCGGAGCAAAACGAATGTTCTGTAAATTTCAGAAGGCAACTTAAAAGTGGGAAGACTACACCATATATCTGAGACGTCAGGAGAAAATTCTTGTTCGTGTATAATATTTCTCTTAGGCCAGCGGTTAATCGCGGCCGAAGTGCGGTCGGGCCACGAGGATTTTGGAAGGCGCTCGTAAGCCAGCAGTGCGGTCCTGGTAGTGTGTGTGTGTGTGTGTGTGTGTGTGTGTGTGTGTGTGTGTAAGCACGCAGCCCCCGGCAGCACCCTCGCGAGCCTCCAAGAGCCTTCGCCCTCCCCCAGCTGACTGTGCGGAATTTCCCCCGCTACCTGGCCGCGTCTTGGGCGGCTACTTCAGAATTAGGACCGACCCTCCGTCACCTCGCAGGCAGCAGATGACCTGCACGGCAGCACAGAGTAACATGTATAGCTTTGTCTGTGACGACAGGCTCGCTGGCACTCAGCTTGAAAGAGTTCTTACGATTTCTGCCAATATTTCCAACAAGGACCCCCTCGGAGGCAGTACGTCCCAAAAGGTTCTTTTGAGCAGTTACCAGACAGCGCCAGAGCAGCTACGATGACGTAGGCAGCCCGTGCTTGGTGCTTGCTCTGCTCATAACGCTTTTCGTCGCATTTCTGATGGAATTTCGTGCGTGGTAGGATATCACGTGACCACGTCCAGCCCTGCGGCATGTTGTTGAGAGGACATACAGAGTTGCACTTAGAGCAATTGTTTTATCATATCCCACCCAGATAAAAGATGCAAATAAGCAAGCAGTTCTCGGCAAAATATCATTTCAAAATTAGACTCCACAGCTCGAAGTACTATAACATTTTGCCATGGGGTGACTTTGACAGATTTTTTTTTTTTTAATTCGTACTCTGCTATGTCGTTATGTAGCATTTCCAACAGGTTTACATCTCCAGATTTTCACTCTGCAGCGGAGTGTGCGCTGATATGAAACTTCCTGCAGATTAAAACTGTGTGCCTGACCGAGACTCGGTCCCGAGTTCGAGTCTCGGTCCGGTACACAGTTTTAATCTGCCAGGAAGTTTCAGGTTTACATCTACACAACACTGTAAAAAGCTAGTAGGATGGAATACAAATTTCTTGCAATATATATATGAAACAGTTTCTTGTGTAGCTTACACCGGAATAAAGGACAATAAATTTCATTACTATTTCAAAATGCATAAAAAATTAACAAGGTTGTCTGTGAGACAAAGAAACTGTACAACTGACAGTTTATATGCTACTCTAGGAATAAATATGGAGCCATGTGGGGAGTTAAAACGATAAAACACGGTATGCTGCCAGTTCACAACTTAGCATAGAATGGCATTCTATAAATTTAAGACGTAAACACAAATTAACAAATAACTTCAGGGCTAGAGGAAGTACTACACAAGTGCCTCGTTTTCGAAAACGACTTTCACAGATGGCAGATTTGTAAAATTCTGCTACAGCTGTCATTATATTTGAAACAAAATATTTAGTTCAAAACTACTGACCAAATTTGCCTACTTAGTCAACTTCAAGTAAATGTTTACGTATGTTTGTACGTATATATCGCTAAGACATCTTACAGTGTCATAAAAGGAACATGACATCAAAGACTACGCCAGCAGCATCGGAATTTCATAAACCGTACTAAAATGCTTCATTCAGCTCTAATTGCGCATTTCTACGTCCAGATGCACACTGAAGTACCTGATATTCAGCTTTTCATGTGGTTTTCGTGATACCAATTTTCTTAGATGTCCAATATATATTCTCATGTTTGGTTCTTTATTATGGAATAATGTCATTCGTCCCATAAAATGAAAATTTGCACTTGAAATTGAAAGAAGTTGAAAGTAGCCGATAGTGCGGAATGAAACATTTCGTTTTAAATAAACTAACTGCCTCAGCGGAAAAAATTAATAGAAGCAACTTTCTCTATAAAACAGACAGAAATAACTTCATTAAGACATTAATGGTTCATTGCTAATAACGTGGGAATAATATAAAATCAGAAAATTGAAACTAATAACTTCGGGGGGGGGGGGGGGGTCTTTCATGCTTAAGAGAATGTATATTAATTCACTTGATGGCTCCCGGCCATAGAAATTTGTTTTGATTTCATTTGATGTGGGAGCTGTAAACGAAGAGACCAGCAACATTTGGAAGACACGAAACTTACGAAACATATACACGGGTCACGTGGGGAAGGAACCCCCCCCCCCCTCCCGCCCACTATAACTCAGCTTGCTCTGCGCATGCGCGAATCTGGCAGCTTGGGCGCGCCAGAAAAATTTTTCCGGGTACTTGCTACTTGCTGTACTTCTCATACACCAAACAGCCACGCTTCAAGTAGCGAGAAGCGGGAGGAAGGCACTGCTCATACGCGAATTCAACTCTGCGCATACGCACGAGCCCGCTGGCAACTGCTCCTGTGAACCTAGTCACCCCGCAGGCAGCAGATCACATGCACGGCAGCACAGAGTAACATGTATACCTTTGTCTGTGACGACAGGCTCGCTGGCATTCAGCTCGAAAAAGTTCTTACGATTTCTGCCAATATTTCCAACCCTCGGAGACAGTACGTCACAAATTCTCGCTTTAGAAGGACTGCAAAAGCTAATTAGTAAACGACAGAGACTCTATACTTTAATACGGCAGCACGCTATTCCCATCGGCAGTTACTTCACAATTCAGGCCTTTCTGAGCTGTGACCGCACTCTTCCATATTTCACCACTGCCTCCAGTTCAGATTAAATGACACTTGCAAAGTTTTACCACGGTGTGCGGACATTTGCAACGCCGGACATTTGACACGCCGGACATCTGCCACGATTTTACCTGTTCCGAAGGGTTGCGGTCCCTTACCTCCCCCTCCTCCTCCACGCCTGCCGACCGACCCATGCAACTGCATTTAGTAACTCCACTTTAGTGGCACTTTCATCACTAACGTTACCGTCGCTGTCGAGCACTAAAAATACTTACTGAGCCTTTCCGCCGGTTTCCTTAACATAGGACCAGAATCTATTTAAATTTTCTGCCACATTTCTATAGAGAGTTTCGTGTGGACACTATTAAATACATCTCCCATAGAAATCCGCACCAAATTTCGAGCCTCAGTAAAACTTCGCCAATCTTGGAGATTTGGCGTTCGTCTAAATTATACATGCCTTTTTCGGTGCTCCTGTAGCTGCTTTCTGTCGTGTTTTGTGTACCATGGATGATCAGTTCCGTATTTTATTAATTTATTTGGTATGAATCTCTCGAGTGCTGTTGATGCTATTTCTTTGAACTTAAGCCACAAATGGTCTTCACTTGCATAGTTTGGAAGCATTGGAGATTGTCTCTCAGAAAGACGTCAACCGAATTTTTAGCTGCTTTTATAAACAGATATATTTCGCGTTTAATTTTGGTGAATTTCTTTGTTACGGAATTGAGCCTCGTTATGACTGTGTGTTCACTAATCCCTGTATCCGTCGTGATGTTCAGGATTATTTGTGGCTAAGAGGTCAAGTGTGTTTTCGTAACCATTTACAATTTGAATGGCCTCGTGAACTAATTGATCAAAATAATTTTTAAAAAAAGCATTTAGAACAATTACGGAAGTTGTTTCTATGTACATTAGGGTCTGAAAATGTATTTTTGTCAACATACGGAAAGTAGATTGAAGTCACTGGCAACTACACTCCTGGAAATTGAAATAAGAACACCGTGAATTCATTGTCCCAGGAAGGGGAAACTTTATTGACACATTCCTGGGGTCAGATACATCACATGATCACACTGACAGAACCACAGGCACATAGACACAGGCAACAGAGCATGCACAATGTCGGCACTAGTACAGTGTATATCCACCTTTCGCAGCAATGCAGGCTGCTATTCTCCCATGGAGACGATCGTAGAGATGCTGGATGTAGTCCTGTGGAACGGCTTGCCATGCCATTTCCACCTGGCGTCTCAGTTAGACCAGCGTTCGTGCTGGACGTGCAGACCGCGTGAGACGACGCTTCATCCAGTCCCAAACATGCTCAATGGGGGACAGATCCGGAGATCTTGCTGGCCAGGGTAGTTGACGTACACCTTCTAGAGCACGTTGGGTGGCACGGGATACATGCGGACGTGCATTGTCCTGTTGGAACAGCAAGTTCCCTTGCCGGTCTAGGAATGGTGGAACGATGGGTTCGATGACGGTTTGGATGTACCGTGCACTATTCAGTGTCCCCTCGACGATCACCAGTGGTGTACGGCCAGTGTAAGAGATCGCTCCCCACACCATGATGCCGGGTGTTGGCCCTGTGTGCCTCGGTCGTATGCAGTCCTGATTGTGGCGTCACCTGCACGGCGCCAAACACGCATACGACCATCATTGGCACCAAGGCAGAAGCGACTCTCATCGCTGAAGACGACACGTCTCCATTCGTCCCTCCATTCACGCCTGTCGCGACACCACTGGAGGCGGGCTGCACGATGTTGGGGCGTGAGCGGAAGACGGCCTAACGGTGTGCGGGACCGTAGCCCAGCTTCATGGAGACGGTTGCGAATGGTCCTCGCCGATACCCCAGGAGCAACAGTGTCCCTAATTTGCTGGGAAGTGGCGGTGCGGTCCCCTACGGCACTGCGTAGGATCCTACGGTCTTGGCGTGCATCCGTGCGTCGCTGCGGTCCGGTCCCAGGTCGACGGGCACGTGCACCTTCCGCCGACCACTGGCGACAACATCGATGTACTGTGGAGACCTCACGCCCCACGTGTTGAGCAATTCGGCGGTACGTCCACCCGGCCTCCCGCATGCCCACTATACGCCCTCGCTCAAAGTCCGTCAACTGCACATACGGTTCACGTCCACGCTGTCGCGGCATGCTACCAATGTTAAAGACTGCGATGGAGCTCCGTATGCCACGGGAAACTGGCTGACACTGACGGCGGCGGTGCACAAATGCTGCGCAGCTAGCGCCATTCGACGGCCAACACCGCGGTTCCTGGTGTGTCCGCTGTGCCGTGCGTGTGACCATTGCTTGTACAGCCCTCTCGCAGTGTCCGGAGCAAGTATGGTGGGTCTGACACACCGGTGTCAATGTGTTCTTTTTTCCATTTCCAGGAGTGTATAATTGTATGAGTAGGGTACCTATTTGTGATGAGACTCAAGTTTTCTTTGAACTGTTCAGCAACTATTTCATCTGAGACTGGGGGGCGGTAAAAGCAGCCAGTTATTAATTTATTCCGGTTGTCGAATATAACCTCTGCCCATACTAAGTCACAACAACTATCTGCTTCAATGTTGCTTGTGAGCTGGAACACACATTACATTATTTTTCCTTAAGTTGTGCTTCTTGTTTCCGTTGTAGTGCAGATCATTACAATTACGGTTTTTCCCTCCAAAACCTAGGATTCTATCTCTGTGACCCTGTAAATACCAGAGCAAAACAATGTAGAACAACGTACGTTACAAGCATAGCATTCTGTATTACTTCATTTCCTTATTTCTAACATTTTAAAATTGTACATCGACTTTAGATGACATGTCAATCATCGATGTTCTTATCTCTATTTAGTGAACGTATTTTCAGTCATGTTTTGAACATTGTCCCTCGTGATGACTGGGTGTTGTGTGATGTCCTTAGGTTAGTTAGGTTTAAGTAGTTCTAAGTTCTAGGGGACTGATGACCATAGATGTTAAGTTCCATAGTGCTCAGAGCCATTTGAACCATTTGAACATTGTCCCACTACACTTCATCAACTAATGTTTTGCCGCAAGGGATAACGGGTTTTAGAGAGCAAATTAATATGGAGTATGTCGCTCTTCTTTTCAAACACTCACATACCCATTTCTTCTTTCCTTATTGTCTTTTTGGCATGCAGCTGTAGTACTTAAAGCAGGCACAAAAGTAGTGATCGAAAAGAAATGATTAGCGTACATTCGTATTCTTTTTACAGCGTTCCTTTCTTGTTGCTCCCATGGCGATGGACTGTTGCTATCGCAATCAGTAAGCGTGAAAGGAAGCTACCGTACAGACAGAGGAATCTGTGTTTATACTTGGCAGAACTAATTACATACTGACATAATCGTCGGTATTGCTTTCGATTCCCAAAAGCTATAAATATTTCGATTTCGGAAAAGAAGCTCTCTATTCCGCCAAGATGTCGAAGAAGAAGGTCCGTTACGTACTGGTTGTATCGAGTAAGATGTGGAGACGGCGGTCTGAAAGCGGACAGAAGAAGTACGAAGAAGGGCGTCCCTTACCTGTGGGATCGCTACTCAAGCTACCTGGCGAAGGGGCAAGTGTGGCAAATGTCCGGCGTGGCAAATGTCCGGCATTCTTTTACCACTTGTTAGTGATATACCCAGGTGCGGATACAGGAGAGGTGGGGGCGGGAGAGGAGGGGGAAGTGTTGGGCCTCGGGAAGTATAATCTGCCACCCACCAAATAACATAGCTAAAAGCGTTTGTATCTTTACGCAAGTCAACTTCCAAGCTCCTTAGATAATTTGCGGAAAATAAAGCAGGATGAAAACAGTCTAAAAATAGCAAGGAATCACTAAAATTAAAGCTATATTTAACACAGGAAACCGACCTGCTGCAGAGAGCACTTGGGTCAGGTAAAGCACCTGTTCTCAGGTTGGCAATTCGTGGCGCCAACAACAAATCTGACACTGCTCGCGAGTCCCCAGGTAGAGGCGGTAAACCAAAGGTAGTTTCGTAAGGCAGAACAGTAAAGGGAAAGACACTCCACTAGGAAATAAAAACAGCAGGAGGACTGCACATTTCGAACGTAAGAAACAACATTCCCTGTGTTTTCAAGCTCGCAGACCTGTGTCCACAGTCACAGCGCTAAGTGAAATACTGGTAATGGTGACCGCCCACTTCGATTTTATACCGTATGAACTATTAATCTTGTAAGTTATAAGGAGGAGGAGGATATTGCTGTTTAACGTCCCGTCGACAACGAGGTCATTAGAGACGGGGCACAAGCTCGGATTAGGGAAGGATGGGAAAGGAAGTCGGCCGTGCCCTTTCAAAGGAACCATCCCGGCATTTGCCTGGAGTGATCTAGGGAAATCACGGAAAACCTAAATCAGGATGGCCGGACGCGGGATTGAACCGTCGTCATCCCGAATGCGAGTCCAGTGTGCTAACCACTGCGCCACCTCGCTCGGTTTGTAAGTTATGCTGAAGCAATGTACTGCACATTAACGTAAACAAATGTGAGTCAAGAAACGTCACAGTCTACAATAACTTTTTAAATTTCTATACATGCAACACCTTTACACTTCCCGTGGCTAAGTTCTTTGATCAGAACCTACAAGATTCTGTGTGAGCAACATCTTTACATCTGCTACATCTAAGTTCTTTGACTACAGCCCACATGTTTGTATGTTAACATAGTGTATTTCACGAGTGCACATCATGATAGTGTTGCTATGGAGCTATACTTGGTAAAACTGATACATGGACGTGAAAATGACCATAAGTGTGTAACTACTTGGCAAAACTATCACCACAGCATAACTGCTTCATCTTTTTGTAAGTACAGATATATTTTCGTCAAATGCTGCCTTACCACTTACAATTGTCCTACTTGTATCTGTGTAGTCACTAGCAAATAATTTTTTTGTATTTATACAGTGATCTCCAACAGTACAAACATGTACATGAATGTATAAACACCTGAAGATGGGCGCAAGCCCGAAACCGGTCGTGCGACGAATAAACAACCTTTTATTGTGACTGGTAGCGGATATTTTTCTACAAGCCCATATTATTATCATATTCGAATAATTTATAAATATCATTGTTATTGAAACTTCCTGGCAGATTAAAACTGTGTGCTCGACCGAGACTCGAACTCGGGACCTTTGCCTTTCGCGGGCAAGTGCTCTACCAACTGAGCTACCGAAGCACGACTCACGCCCGGTACTCACAGCTTTGCTTCTGCCAGTACCTCGTCTCCTACCTTCCAAACTTTACAGAAGCTCTCCTGCGAACCTTGCAGAACTAGCACTCCTGAAAGTAAGGAAGTGCTAGTTCTGCAAGGTTTCGCAGGAGAGCTTCTGTAAAGTTTGGAAGGTAGGAGACGAGGTACTGGCAGAAGTACAGCTGTGAGTACCGGCCGTGAGTCGTGCTTCGGTAGCTCAGTTGGTAGAGCACTTGCCCGCGAAAGGCAAAGGTCCCGAGTTCGAGTCTCGGTCGGGCACACAGTTTTAATCTGCCAGGAAGTTTCATATCAGCGCACACTCCGCTGCAGAGTGAAAATCTCATTCTCGATCATTGTTATTATTAAATTCTATGCCGCTCTGGTACGTGAAATGTAGGTCTGACTGCAAATAATTTACGGTGAGTAGGGCGAAGGAGCAAGTGAGAAAATGTGACATTCCTATCCCGCCCGCTTACCGAATTCAACTCTCGCTATACTTGTGAATTAAATCCAGCTGTCGGATTGATGGTGCGTTGTTCTGCGAAGTTTCGGTTTTTGACTGTTCTCAGGAACAGTATTGCCGAAATTCTGTCCCACTTTTTTCTTATTTTCCATGATACAGAGGGGTCTGTTGGAGTAATTTCCTATCGTACAATCAGGGACTATTCTGTCATACACCAGGCGAGCCGGTAGTGGGAGGAAGGTAATCACAACAGAGCAGGTAGAGGATTTTCACGTCCGGGATACGCCTTACGACCAAGGCAAACCTCCCGAAAACCTTGTTCGAAACCGGCAGACAAAAACTATTTTCACTTCAATTCTGGGACAATATATCCCATATAAAACTTGGTAAAACGTATTTGGTTATGTGTAAACAGAGTAATATTGATGATTTAACCGACATTTGCATTGTACCTGCGTAATTTGCAAAAAAATGTGTGTGAAATCTTATGGGACTTAACTGCTAAGGTCATCAGTCCCTAAGTTTACACACTACTTAACCTAAATTATCCTAAAGACATACACACACACCTATACCCGAAGGAGGACTCGAACCTCCGCCGGGACCAGCCGCACGGTCCATGACCGCAGCGCCTGAGACCGCTCGGCTAATCCCGCCGGGCTCGTCATTTGCCTCATACCACATTCCCTCCTCTCACAAGTCTTACAAAAGGGAATATGCACATACTGTCTTAAGCATCCTACATAGAGGCCGGATTCCAAAACAAACTAAAAGCATCGGCAGTTTCTCTCCACCTGACGGCAGCGTACGAGACAACATGTAGCTGGAGGGGTTACTGCTCAAACTGAAACGATGCGTGCAAAGTAAGAAAGAGGCAACACTCGTCAAAAACGTATTAACTAACCGGTACTGCTCTTATTTTTGGGGTTTATATGTAAGACTGCTGTGGAAACTTCCTGGCAGATTAAAACTGTGTGCGGCACTGAGACTCGAATTCTTGACCTTTGCTGTCCGCTCGCAAGTTTAGCAGATTAAAACTGTGTACCAGACCGAGACTCGAAATCAGGACCTTTGCCTATCTCGGGCAAGTGCATTTACCAGCTGAAGTAACCATATTCGTACTTGGAGTAGTCTCCATGGGCGGCAATACACGCGCTGATTCTGGTATTCGGTCGATAGTATAGATGGTGAATACTGTCCTGGGTACGTAATACCACGCCTGCTCGACCTTTCACGCACTTCTGTAAGAGTTGATGGTTGACGTGTCACTCCTCGTCCCATCATATCACAGAAGCAACAGACTGAAGACAAGTCCGGAGATCGTGCTGGTGAGGGAAGTTGCTGCATGCCTTGCAGAGCACGCTTAGGGGCAGTATATGTGGGCGAGCGTTATCCTGTTGGAACAGCTCATCATCATCCTGTTCAACAACGGTAAAGAAACAGGTCTAACAACACTTTACAAGCACTGGTTAGCGTTCCTTCCAGAAACACCAAAGGTGAACGGTGGTTGTAACCAGGGAGTCTTGGACAAATGTACCCCACGAGACAGCTGATTAGGTGGGGTCGCATGCGCAAACTATCATCACCGAGCGAGGTGGCGCAGTGGTTAGCACGTTGGACTCACATTCGGGGGCCTGCCGGTGTGGCCGTGCGTTTCTAGGCGCTTCAGTCTGCAACCGCGTGACCGCTACGGTCGCAGGTTCGAATCCTGCTTCGGGCATGGATGTGTGTGATGTCCTTAGGTTCACGCCGGCCGAAGTGGCCGCGCGGTTCTGGCGCTGCAGTCTGGAACCGCGAGACCGCTACGGTCGCAGGTTCGAATCCTGCCTCGGGCAAGGATGTGTGTGATGTCCTTAGGTTAGTTAGGTTTAACTAGTTCTAAGTTCTAGGGGACTACTGACCTCAGCAGTTGAGTCCCATAGTGCTCAGAGCCATTTGAACCATTTTTTGTCCTTAGGTTCGTTAGGTTTAAGTAATTCTAAGTTCTATGGGACTGATGACCACAGATGTTAAGTCCCATAGTGCTCAGAGCCATTTGAACCATTTTTTTTTTTCACATTTGGGGGACGATGCTTCAAACTCGCGTCCGGCCATCCTGGTATACGTTTTCCGTCATTTCCCTAAATCGCTTCAGGCAAATGCCGGGATGGTTCCTTTGAAAGGGCACGGCAAACTTTCTTCTCTAATCCGCTCGGACGGATGACCTCGCTGTTTGGTCCGCTCCCCCAAATCAACCAACCAAACTACAATCACTTGCGTGCTGGTAGAAACTGTCTTCATTGCTGAGGATCACGACGCGCCATTCCATCTTCTAAGTGATCCTGTGTCGCCACCAGTCGAGGCGCGCACGTCGATGCTGTGGAGTGGGTGGAGGCTGGGCTACAGGTGTGAGTGTCCATGGTTCCACTGCTGATAACCGTTTCGCAACAGTTCGTGTTGACACATCAGGCCATCTTGGATGGAGATTAGTATTTAACGTCCCGTACACAACGAGGTCATTAGAGACGGAGCACAAGCTCGGATTGGGGAGGGACCCTAAGTAAACCGGCCTTGGTCTTTGCCCAAGGAACCATCTCGGCATTTATCATAACTGAAGCGATTTCGAGAAACCACGAAGAACCTAAATCAGGATGAAATTAGAATTATATTAATACCTCCAGCTGCTGGCGGGCGTTGATATATATCAACGGGGGTCAGCAGCTGGAGATATTAATATAATTCTAATTTCATTCCAGGTGGCTGCAGGTCATCAATGGTGTCTGTTCTTTCGGACATGTCCGAATGAACAGACACCATATCCATATAAGTATATAGTTCTGGCAATACCGGCCATGACCTTCTTCTTCTGTGCGGATGCACACATATTGCCCGAACTCTTACGGGACTTGGTAAGAATTTCTTCCACGAGTAATGAGTGTGTTGGGGTGGGACACTACGAATGTAGTGCGTGGATATACAAGGTGAGAATGTGGGTCTCGCGGGAGGCGTGCGCGACATAATCCCTGCAGACGCGCTATCCTCTGTGCCCTCGGTGGCTAAGATGGATAGAGCGTCTACTACGTAAGCAGGGGATCTCAGGTTCGAGTCCTGGGAAGGGCACATATTTTCACCTGTCCCTGTTGATGCATATCAACGCCCGTCAGCAGCTGGAGGTATTAATATAATTATAATTTCATTCAAGACGGCTGCAGGTCATCAATGGTGTCTGTTCCTTCGGACATCCATATAACTATACTAAATCAGGATGGCCGGACGCAGTTCGAACCGAACCGAATGGGAGTCCAGTGTGCTAACCACTGCACCATCTCGCTCGGTTCACAGGCCTTCTTATCGGTGCTGTGGTAGCTGTACGATCTGCCACTGCTGCCCTTACAATACAGTCATCGTGGTGTATGTCTGTGGTGCGTAGACGTCCAGAACATTGTCTGCGGGTGTGAGAATGTCCACTTCACCAGTGTTACCAGCATCGCTGCACAAATGACTCAGCACGTCCAGTTTGTGAGGCAATTCTCCGAAAGGATCATCCTGCCACTCGGGAGGCCATAATTTGACCCCTGTCAAACTCGCTCAGTTGGCTGTTGGAAGCACGAGTGCGTCTACGTGGCGTGTTTGCCTGCTTGCTTCCCACTTTCGCACCACACTGAGCCTTTCGACTGTGAGCATTTCCTATTAAAGCCTAGACACAGATGGCCATCTGGCAGTTATGCCCCTACGCTGTTGGCGGACGACGTTGAAGTCATAATCAGTACATCTACCATCCACCTGGTGGAATATACCGTCTTTGGATCAAAATCAACGTCGTCTTTCCAGAAGTATTAGTTTGTTCGGCAGTGTGTACGTTTGTGTTTGGTGCCAAGCAACTTCCTGTGCAAGTAGTTACTGCACTGATGATTTATGTCGACCAGCAATCTAAGCTCGTTGTCATTAAAAAGCGGTAGCTGTTGTTAACGTTCTTTCTTTCCTCTTCCCTTCCTTTCTCGTGATTCTCTCTGATTATTGTTCTTTCTAACACCTCTTAATGTTGCAGTTTGTAAAGATCCGTCGTACATCTAAAGCACACTATAAACAAAATATGATCATGAGCTTCTTGTGGCTAACTTACAGTTTCGTACGACAAAGTCGGATGATATAAAGAAACAACGCCTCATCGAAGACGATGTCACTGTGGACACGTAAGCACGGACTGGGGAAGGAAAAGCAAGGCAGATGGCCGTGTACTTTGCAAACGAATCACTATCGACTTTTGCACACCACGGATAAAGAAAAATCTCAGTGTCTTACCATTGTGGAATCTCTCTCAATGAGAAAGGTGTATAAAGAATCATAACGCTCCATACAAAATGAAGATACTGGGCAAAAGGAACCTTTGCGAACTCAGCCCACAACACTGCAATATTATCTTTCTGTTTTCTTAGGAGAATTGTGCTCCTCTACCTGTTCAGTCACTGGGTGAAGTGGTTTACAAATTAACTCGTTTCTCCTAATTTCTGATTTACAAATTATTATGGATACGCTTCAACATCTAACTTTTTCTGGCTACAGCTACGAATTGTGTCGATTCGTACAGTGATATTCCGTCTACTTTGCACTGCACATCGTCCTGAATTCCCTTTTTACAAATAACTCGAATTACTTGCCTTCAAAGAATATTCTAAAACAAATAATGAGCGTGCTTTTAAGGCGCTGTCATTGCAAAACAATAAAAATCTTATAGGAGAAGAAATAGGAGTAAGCGTTCGAATTAAAGTCAATGTTAATGATTTGAAAACGTACTGTTCGTCCTAAGAGCGGGAGAGGGAAATATACTCCGGATGACATTCGTCATGACTTACTCTCAACACAAACTTGAATCTCAAGTTTTATGCACAATTTTGAACTGCACAACAATCAAAACACTCAGCTGAAGGTCATAATACTATGCATCGTACAAATGACTAATCTTACGCTTGTTTTTATTCAAATCCAAAGGCTTTAACGATGTTCGCGCTCCATTATTTTTACGCATTTCGTGTTTCCGAGGGAGAGAAACAAAAGTCACACATGTCCACTAGTTTGAGGCGTAGCTGAGATACTTATCTAGTGATGTGTGCATCAACGGCTTTTCTCCTCGGTTAACTTGTCGCATCCACGATGACACATGGTGTCATTACTCTGTGCGCGATATATCCAGCACCAGAATCCAAGTTTGACAGCAACAGATCGTGACGCACGCTGCTTGGTGAAGTGGTCAATACCAACAGTATGATGTACGCAGCTGTTAATGCACAACCGGGAATGATGGGGACATAAGTCAGCAGATACACAAGAACTGGATGTAGAACTCATATAGCAGAAATAGCTGTTATTCAATACGACGGTTCAAAATACGGTAGTTTATACCCGAAACTGATAGGTATCTTCAATCATCAACGGCAATTGCACTCAATGTATTTCTTAATTTTTTAATTTATAGTGGTATATTGTAGTATGTCTCTGTTTTGGAAAGCTCAGGGGTACGCTAGTACTATGCCACTCTTCGACTCCTTCTTTCCCCTTTTTTTATGTATTCCTGTCTCTGTTCTCCTCTACAGTGTTTACCCTCTATAGCTCCCTCTAGTTCCGCGGAAGTTATTCCTTGATTTCTTAACAGATGTCCTCCCATCCCGTCCCTTCTTCTTGTCAGTATTTTCCGCATACTTCTTTCCTCCCCAATTCTCCAGAGAACCTTCTTATTCCTTACCTTACCAGGCCACACAATTTTTAACATTCTTCTGTAGGACAACATCTCAGATGCTTCGAATCTCTTATTTTCCGGTTTTACCAAAGTCCATGTTTCACTACCATACAATTCTGTGTGCTCGACATACATTCTCCGAAATATCTTCCTCAAATTAAGGCCTATGTTTAATACTAGCGGACTTATCTTGGCCAGGAATGCGCATCTTGACACTGCTGGTCTGCTCTTTATGTCTTCCTTACTCCGTCCGTTATGGGTTATTTTGCTGCCTAGGTAGCAGAATTTCTTAATTTCATCTACTTCCTGATCACCATTCCTGATATTGAGTTTCTTGCTGTTCTCATTTCTGTTACTTCTCATTATTTTCGTCGTTCTTCGATTTATTCTCAATCCACACTCTCTACTCATTAAACTGTGCATTCCATTCAGCAAATTCTTTAAGTCTTCTTCACCTTCACTGAGAATAACAACGTCATCAGCGAATCTTATCATTGATATCCTTTCACATTGAATTTTAGCTCCACTCTTGAACCTTTCTTTTATTTCCGTCATTGCTTCTTCGAAGTATAGACTGAACAGCATAGGCGAAAGACTATCATCCCTGTCTTACACCCATTTTAATCAGAGCTTTTTGTTCTTGGTGTTCGACTGTTATTGTTCCGTCTTGGATCTTGTACATATTAAATACTACCCGTCTTTCCGTATACCGTACGCCTATTTTCCTCTGAATTTCGAACATCTTTCACCATTTGACTAAGTCTAACGCTTTTTCCTTGTCGACAAATCGTATGAATGTGTCTTGCTTGTTCTTTAGTCTTGCTTACATTATCAACCGCAACATCAGAATTGTCTCTCAGGTGCTTTTACCTTTCCTAAAGCCAAACTGATCGTCATCTAACACATTCTCAATTCTCTACGACTCACGAAGATGGAAAAAATATTCTCCCCGGGGTTTGGGTTGAAATGGGTGATATGGCGACATGTAGGCCATGATCACGATAACGAGATCTCAATTTGAATCATATCTGCAATGTCTAAAGAAGTGAAGGCGGGTAGTGTTGCCAAACCGGTAGTGAGAGTTAAAGCATTTCTTAACAGTAGCTGAGGTGCTTATTTCTTTATATACGCCTTAAAATATTAACAGCTGTGACAGCACACTGAATGGCATATATGCATAAAGGCAGTGGAGGTTACTCAGCATGCAGAGTCTTTCCGATCCGCACAGGTCCGTGCACGACCGGTTTTCGAAGCTTTACATAGTATTTTCCCGTAAAATTTTCCTCCACGCGACAACCTTCACGTATCTGCTAGTACCAGGCACTTCGACCTCCACGACTTGAATGACGCTTCGCGATACTCTCCCGGAACCAACCGTCAAGTCGGTACTTGTTCGCTTTCCAAAAGCAGGCAAGCTGACAACAGGCCTTCAGCCTTACCACACGTTCCCAGTTGCCAGTCAGGCTCGACAAAGAGCAGCACATAGCACAGAGCACAATACAACTGCCAAATAAAGTCCTGTACAGTGGTGATCACAGCGCACTTCCAAAGCTCTGCGAATATAATTCGTTAGCAACTGTCAGTTCACTCTCATTCTCCCAATCTTGATGTCGCAACTCAAAAAGTAACAGGCTATGAATCAGGAAAAGCTGTCCGAAAGCATATGGTTGGACTGTTGAAATGTGGCACGCATTGATGTGAGAAAATTTGAAGAGGGAATTCTTTTGCGATGTGATGTACAAGCGCTTCCTGAAAATCTATTGGAATATCACGAATGATGAATTCATGACAAGGGTGGAAGAGAGGATGACATTATGGAACATTATCGTAAAAAGTCCAAATTATTAGCCATCTATTGAGCTATGAGGAGCTGCCTCTGTGGTTTTCCACCGAAACGGAAGCAGTAATTAGTGCAGTCGGCATTTGCCAGTCTTTTTGTGCAGAGCTTTACCGGCGTGTACCACCTTGGAGGATGTCTACGCTTACATTGATTTGCCTCGGAAACCTTGCAGTTGCCTGAACAGAATCAGAGCAGGGCATGGCACAATGAAAGCGGAAAATGAAAATCCTGAATACGACCGTGGCGCTCCAGAACAAGCAGCACAACACATAGTGATGGAATGTCCACACAGCAAAGTCAAATTCAAATGGTTCAAATGGCTCTAAGCACCATGGGACATAACATCTGACTTAATCAGTCCCCTAGACTTCGAACTACTTAAACTTAACTAACCTAAGAACATCACACATATCTATGTTCGAGGCAGGATTCGAACCTGCGACCGTAGCAGCAGCGCGGTTCCGGACTGAAGCGCCTAGAACCGCTCGGCCACAACAGACAGCAAATTCCAAAGGATGTGGGAGGATCTCTTGGCCAATAACTGAAGCAGTTGAATGGCTGAACTCACTGTAGCACACACACACTGAAACATTAAGTGGTATTTAAAAACTAGATTTCAATTAATGATTACATGTTGTAATTAAGAATAAACGTAGAGTACCTTATAGGATATGGGTACCGCCTTTTTGCAAACACACTGTTTTTTTACTTTTTACTCAAACATGTTTCAGCACCTCTGTGCCATCATCAGTGGATTTTTGTTTACTGAAAGCTGTAAAAAATGAAAATGTATTAGGTTATAACTGATTTAACAAACTGAGGCATAATGAAAGTTCTTGCTCGTTTAGTTTCTTACCGTGATTTTACATCATGTTGTTTTGCAGGACCAACTGTGTGGTGTCCTGCATTGGTAGCTTGTCATCTGCAAACGAAACGATGTGAATTTAAATTTCATCGGCGAGTTAACACATCCCTTGATTCTTTAAAAAAAACTTGATTCTGGCGCGTCAAAATGTTTTGAGTATATATTTGTCACTACTCACGCTTTATTGTGACTGACACTTCTCCTTTGGGTTTCCGAGGACACTGCACACACATATTAACGTACGTCGTGTAATTTCTTTCTTTATAAACGCCTTTTTAATTCGCAAAACGCGTTGAGCATTAGAGTTTGGCGCCGAATTTGAATTTTGTTTACTTTTTCTCTCTCTTTCTGTGTGTGTGCGCGCGCGTAACCTCCTCTTGTTATTGGCTTCTGTATGCGGAAGTTCTCTTCTATTGTCAGCTTGTGGTATACGCTATGGCTGGATTTCAGTATTTCTAAATCTGTTGCTATTGTAGTTGGATGGTGGTTATGGGCTATTAGGTGGTCAGCAAATGTGCTAGGGGTGCTGTAACTTTTTAGCGGTCTGAGGTGTGATGAGTATCTTGTTTTAAAGTTCCTGCATGTTTGTCTAATGTACACTGATTGACAAGTAGAGTACCTTATCTTTCATTTATAATACATTTTTGCCAGTGCTGTGTAATTCTCAGTACATAAATATTTTATAAACTGTCAGAAAAATTTCAACACTAAGAAGGAATTGTGTGACATACACGAAAATTGGCAGGCGTGTTTCTACATCTGAAAGATGATGTCTGTTCAAATTTCGCACCAGTTGCATAAGAGTGACGCAAGTAGCGCCACTATGTGGCTGCAAATCAGCTATGTTTTAAGTATTTGCTGTAACAATCGCGAGCGTTAATTACCTTTGAGATTAGATCAGCAGAGGATCGGCGACTGATGCAGGGATGGCTGTCGCACCTGAACGTAAATAAACGCCACGTGTTGCGTATTGCGATTACACTATTGGCGACAAATCACTAAAATCAGTGGCTACGGTGAAATACGTAGGAGTAACCATCCAGTGGTACCTAAAGTTGAATGACAACGTAAAACTAATGGTAGGAAAAGCAGATGGGAGCCTGAAAAGTATAGGAAGAGTCCTAAGGAAATGTAGTTCGTTCACGAAAGAAGTGGCATACAAAACACTTGTAAGACCGATTCTTGACTGCTGTTCATCACTCTGAGCCCACTACCAGGTTGAGTTGACGAATAAGACCGAGAATATCCAACGAAGAGCGGCACAACTCGTCATGGAATGGTTTATTTAGTAAGGGCGAGAGTTAACTTTAAGGAGCAGCGCTACAAGAGATGCTCGTGCGTCACGGAGAGTTTAACTGTTGGAGTTCCGAGAGCTTACGTCACAGGTGCCGTCAGGCGGCGTATTTCATCCTCCCACACACGTCTCGCGAAAGAACCTCTACGACAACATCAGGGAAATTGGAAATCATATGATGATTTACCGATTATTGTTCTCATCACGCGAACGGAACTGGGGTAGAGGGGAAAAGGTGATGATACCGGAAGTATCGCAGACACACCTTAAGGTGGTTTGTGAAGCGTAGGTTTACAAACCAGTCATTAAAACATAAGAGTAGGTCAACACCGTGAATGCTGCTCTTCGTGACCAGCCCTGTAGTTAACTATTATCTTTTACTTCCAAGTCTTCCTGGTGGACCACCAGGTATCTTGGTTTACCTATAAGAGCTATGATGTATGGTACTGCGAAAAGGAGTTGCAGTGGAAGAGGCTCTCGTATAACTACGAGAGTATGTTTTTTTAGTCCGGTATACACTAACAAATTTCTTTCACAAACAAAATTGGTCACATTTCATCATATTTCTTTGACAGAGATCTCTGACGTAGCGGAAAAAAGAGTATTACACTCTCATCAAATAGTTGTCATAGTTCCTTCAAAATGGCCAATAACGACTAGTTACTGCGTTCTGCAGTTACGTCTACTGCAGTTGCACTGTGTTTACATTGAAGAGGAGCGAAAAAATAAGGTACTTGCGTGAAACCGCGAGTTTCACGGCTAGGTAATTGAAGCATTCAACAAAATTTATTAGGAGAAATGAAATGATTGTAAGCCGAAAACCGGTTAACAATAAAAGTAATATTGTAGAACAAAAGCATACTGGTGCTTTTCATTTATTATAATGTTGTTCTACTAAGAACCGACGGAAGATTCTGTTAATATGATAAAATGTGCCACAACAGCACAATTATCCGTATTTTATAGTAGATTACTGAGACAAAAAGCAAAGTCAACATAACTTTTATTTCATTAAATCGAAGTCCTGGCCAGTTCATATACTATTTGCCTGCAGGATCACAGCTGTAGGTTGCTACTTAGCAGTAACCGTTGGGTACCGTCGCGACCTTTTCCCCCCCTTCCCCGCCCCCCGGTTCCAATCGCGAATACCGCGTGGGGACAGCGATAACCGATAAATCTACATATGAGTTCTAATTTCTTAGATTTTCTCGTAGTGATCGTTTCGCGAGACATATGTGGGAGGATGTAATACGTCGCCTGATTCCGCCTGGTACGTAAGCTCCCGGAATTCCAACAGCAAACCTCTCTATGATGCTCGATCCCCTCCTGTTGTGTCTGCCTCGAACGATAGTTGAGCATCAACGTAAAGCTCTCGCGCTTATTGGACGATTCCTTGACGAGTTCTGTCGATCTCCATTGGATATTCTCTATCCCCTCTGTTAAACCAACTTGGTAGTGGTCGCAAACCGACGGATAGCACTCAAAAGAATCGGTCTTACAAGCGTTTTCTAAGCCACTTCTTCCGAGGATGAATTTCATTTCCTAAATAATTTCATTTCCTAAATGAATTTCATTTCCTAAATCTTATTTCCTAAGCACTTTAGCCTGGCTTCTACTCTTCCTAAAATTTTTTTCGTGCTTATTTCACTTTAGGTCCCACCGTATGATTATCCCTACGTGTTTTACTAACTACTATTTCTAGTGATTTTTCATCAATAGTGTAAACGGCTTTTACTTACGTTCAGGTGCAACTGTCATCCCTGCCTCAGTTGCCGATCCTCTGCTGATCTTCCTGCGTTTCATTTCATTATAGTCGTCAGGCGTGGCAACCTATCTACAGATCGAATCACGCCATCGTCAGATCTAAAATGGAAGAGGACTCCATCCATCACCGACTTCAACAGGACAGGTCATCGAAACATTTTATAAAGCCCACGTTAACAGCTTTGACGACGGACATCAGGTGATACTGGTGATAGCTATACCACCATCTTCGTATTTTGCATCTTGAGATGAACGAAATCGGTCATTCAAGCAAACAAATACGTGCTCTATACCGTGTTTCGTTCATAAAATTATAAACCAGGATAACTGTTTTCACTCGGAATGCCGCCTTTCTGTAACTACGAGTTGTCTGCAAAAGAAGTGTACCTTTCGTCTTTCAGTATTTACATGTGAGGTCTTGAAATGCTTGTGTTCCCACAAAACAGGGCGCAAACGTAAGATTACTGTTCAGTATCATATTACACCTGGAATCATCCACAAGTGATGGTGAAGCTGTGCTTCGAAATGTACGTTGGCGAAGGAAAAACGTTTTCGGTAAGACAGCACACCAATTTTATTATCAATTTTCTACTTACCTATCCACTAGTTGCGAACTGTACCTCGTGTCTGTTACTGTCGTTTCTGAAGAGCTCCTGTTGTGTTTGCGTGGTTATGGTTGGTTCAAATGGCTCTGAGCACTATGGGACTTAACATCTGTGGTCATCAGTCTCCTAGAACTCAGAACTACTTAAACCTAACTAACCTAAGTACATCACACACATCCATGCCCGAGGCAGGATTCGAACCTCCGACCGTAGGAGTCGCGCGCTTCCGGACTGAGCGCCTAGAACCGCTAGACCACCGCGGCCAGCGGTTATGGTTGAATAACTAAATGAAGTTTTGGTATCGTCCAGAGATCGCGACAACGCACGTCGATTGTTCTTGTTGTGGTTGTGGTCTTCAGTCCTGAGATTGGTTTGATGGAGCTCTCCATGCTACTCTATCCTGTGCAAGCTTCTTCATCTCCCAGTACTTACTGCAACCTACATCCTTCTGAATCTGCTTAGTGTATTCATCTCTTGGTCTCCATCTACGATTTTTACCCTCCTCGCTGCCCTCCAATGCTAAATTTGTGATCGCTTGATGCCTCAGAATATGTCCTACCGGCCGGTCCCTTCTTCTTGTCAAGTTGTGCCACAAACTCTTCTTCTCCCCAATTCTATTCAATACCTCCTCATTAGTTATGTGATCTACCCATCTAATCATCAGCATTCTTCTGTAGCACCACATTTCGAAAGCTTCTATTCTCTTCTTGTCCAAACTATTTATCGTCCATGTTTCACTTCCATACATGCCTACACTCCATACAAATACTTTCAGAAACGACTTCCTGACACTTAAATCTACACTCTATGTTAACAAATTTCTCTTCTTCAGAAACGCTTTTCTTGCCATTGCCAGTCTACATTTTATATTCTCTCTACTTCAACCATCATCAGTTATTTTGTTCCCCAAATAGCAAAGCTCATTTACTACTTTAAGTGTTTCATTTCCTAATCTAATTCCCTCAGCATCACCCGACTTAATTCGACTACATTCCATTATCCTCATTTTGCTTTTGTTGATGTTCATCTTATATCCTCCTTTCAAGCTACTGTCCATTCCATTCAACTGTTCTTCCAAGTCCTTTGCTGTCTCATGGATTTTAATACCTACTCCAAATTTTTCTTTTGTTTCGATAACACACACATTACGACGTCTCGTTACAGTGCGCTACGACGAATGGGAGGCGCTCCAACAGACACGCTCTCTCAGCACCGCAGCGGCCTCACACAGAGGTCAGTACCGAGCTGAGCTGAGAAGGGGTCTGCTCAGTTCGTGAACTCAGCTGTTAATATCAACATCGTCGAGTAGGATTAAAGTGTTAGTCAAGTCTCAGATGGAAATGCACTTTCATTAATGTCGAACATTGTACTTCAAGAGAAGTAATTGCAGACATCATGTCATGCTTTAACAGTCAATGACAGTTGTAAATCATCAAGCACTCCTGTGGCAAAGGACTTATCAATCTTTTTATAATTCATGTAATAAACTGAATTAATATCTCACATGCTGTCGTCCAATGAGCCATCTCTCAAAGTAATCAAAGAACTCACAGTTATGGCGAGACGGTTGCAGTTTCGTCTGGCTATAACAAACGGGAAGGAAGTCAAACCCAAGGTCTGTATATTTACTACTACTCTCGAACGCCATCAGATGGACCATCGCTCTTAATGTTTTCCTCCGACGAACATATGACGATCAACAGCAGTTACATGTTCTCATGGCATGAGACACAGCGCACATTTTTGACATATTAACTAAGGATATCGGTGCACAAACCGGTTACAAAGAGTTGTGCGTCACAAACTCCCCGTCACTGGCCAGCTAAACACTGATGATGAAATATTCTAAATGGTCTGCATAAGACTTTTATTCCATTCACAGTATGTAACATACATTATTTGTATAAATGCGACTGCGGAGAAAGGGAAGCCTAGAAACAAACAAAGGCTCCATTATAAATTTATTCAAAAATGGTTCAAATGGCTCTAAGCACTATGGGACTCAACTGCTGTGGTCATCAGTCCCCTAGAACTTAGAACTACTTAAACCTAAATAACCTAAGGACATCACACACACCCATGCCCGAGGCAGGATTTGAACCTGCGACCGTAGCAGCAGCGCGGCTCCGGACTGGAGCGCCTAGAACCTCACGGCCACCTCGGCCGGCTATAAATTTATTCTTCACTAACATTCGAAACGGCTATTGCAGATTTAGCACTACAGTACAGGCTTGCATTAGCGACTCAGCAACATGATGATGGCAAGACTGATCCTTACTTTAATGGCCACTCCAGAGTGGGGCGTGAGAAGAAAAAGTAGTTACACGAATTCCTACTTGGAATAACTAATTTTACTTTCTTTCTGCGATAACAGTAGTTTCAGGAGAACACGAGTACGTAAATGTGTCCCAAGAAAACAGCAGTAAAATATTTTACGATAATGGAGAACTGTGAACGGATATAAACAATGGCTGAGGGAACAGAACGCCACTCACCTATAAAATGAACAGTCGAGCGGTGAGATGGCGCACAATAAGTGGTCACTGCATCTTGGCTTCAAACTCGGTTCCTTCTTCAGCAATAATAATTTTTTGTTGATTTCATGTGGTAATTCTGAGACGCTATTAACTTTATCAGGTCTTTCGCATCGTTGGTAGCTATGTGGCCTGCTCTTAAGCTATTAACGGTGACAGTTTAATTCCGATTGAGATCAAATAAAGAAATCAAGGGGGTGCGAGGTACGTGCTGTTGGATAGCTCGGTATCACGTTCCTCTGAAGCTAATGTCCAAGTTACACAACGAAGAACGTTCTTCTTTTGCTTGAAGTGCAAGCCGACGAAATGAGTACAAGTAGGCACACTTTTTGACAAGGTGGTAAGGGCATTTCCTTACATCGATGTAGCCCGGTATCCACTGGAAACAATCGATTTATTGAGCCCTTTGTATCTCGTGAACGTCCCCGAAGCTGCTCTAGCAAGGGACCATAGAGCACTCATCGAATCGGTGCGAATCAGGACTCTGTCGACTTTTAGCTCGTTCCATACAATTCAGACATTCTGAGGGATAACTGTGAAAGTTTTCACACAACTGTGATGCCGTAAGGTCACTCAGACAAGTAAACTCTTAAATAAACTTCACAGTAATAACAAGCAATGTCTGCAAAAAGGCTTGTTTAAAACAGCAACATGGAAAACATAATGCAAAAACTAAGGACTGTAAAACACAAACACAAGTGTAACAGAGCAGAAAGTTGTGGAAACACCAAAGATTTGTATCATACAATGAGGCAGGAGTGTGTCTCCATCACATAGTTACTAAGTCTTTGGTGTGATAGTGTCATCAAAAATACGAATTGCAATACATTTGTAGTCTGAACCAGCAATAATTCGGAAGGCACCAAGGTATTCAGCAGCGATATGTTACGGGAATAGTTTGTATAGGGGTTTCTGAATGAATTCATAATATACACTCGTACTGGAAATAACAATATCTTTTTTCTGTGTATTTTTACCAAGAAAATTATATTCAACCAAGGTTTTCAGTGCTGCCTGTCTACATTTCTTTTATCAACTGTGCTTTCACACGATACTCCACTTTTTCGCAGCCACGCTAACAACTGTTTCACATTCGCTAAATTACCATGTGGTTTCAGAAAAATGAGATCATAAAACGGCGAGAGCTACCTAAAATCGTAGCTGTCAGCAACAAGCAGTTTTCCGTGTGCCTCAGCGGCAATTTTTCCTCCGTGTAGAGAAAATCTTACCTCACTAAATTAAGTATGATATGGAACACATGCGGACTTCCCCAAAGAACAAACCCAGCTATACGAGCTGTCCCTCCCAGAAGTCGTCAAGTGCATTATCTCTGATGTTTCGGCAGATATTTCCAATTTGTTTTTACAACGTGTTGAGTCGTGTAGCTTATTTTCTCTGGTGGTTCGGCAGATATTTGCAATTTATTTTTTTTTACACTGTGCAGCTGGTGTCGGCCCAGACAAATACTGCTCAACACGTCTTTGATGCAACACTCAGTGTCGACGTTTGTTTCCCGTTACAAACAAAACGCTTTTTAAAGCAGTTTTTTACATGCCCATTCGACACAGCGGCCCCAGATTAGTCTAGTATGACACTATTTTTTTACCGACATGTCTCAACAGGGACAGTAAAACTATAAGAATAACCAGCGCTCCAATATCGACAGCACTGCCCCAGTCCAGCCTCACTGACTGCTACTGCCAAACATGCAGCGCTATTAAGTTTATTCTTCGTGTTTTACTGTCCCTGCTAATACGTATCGACAAATGTGGTTACGTTCTGACGAATGTGCACGTAAGATTCCGATATAAAAGTAATTTTGTTGGTAATGGGAAAAAACCAACGCTTTCTGTTGACGCTGTGCTTCTCATGAAATACGTGACGAGCAGTATTGTTTGGACTGACTCCGGCTACACAGTGCAAAAAAGAAATTGCAAATGTCTATCAAAACAGCAGGGAAACTGAGTCTGGCGGCTCTAGGAGAGACAACCGGTACATGCCCAACGCCGGTAATGTAAATTTCCGAGTGGTTACTGTCTTTTTGACGTGAAAACCTCTATTCGCTCGTTTGTCGGACGTTTCTTCCTTGACAAAATACCTTAAGATTTCAATCGCTACGAGCTTAACAACGCTTAAACCATGGTTGAGCCCACAACGGGTCGGTCATGTCTGTACGCGTTTGTCGAACAGTATTTGCTTTGCCTGTGACGTCAGCGCACCTGTAGAGCCATGCGCCGGCCGAGGTGGCCGAGCGGTTCTAGGCGCTACAATCTGGAACGCGCGACCGCTACGATCGCAGGTTCGAATCCTGCCTCGGGCATGTATGTGTGTGATGTCCTTAGGTTAGTTAGGTTTAAGTAGTTCTAAGTGTTAGAGGACTGATGACCTTAGATGTTAAGTCCCATAGTGCTCAGAGCTATTTTTAGAGCCATGCGACTAATTGTTACGAATTAGCTTTGGGTACAGGAGCGCGAAACGCGTTCAGCTAGTACACTGATTTGGGTGACACTGTGAAGAGTTTACAGAGCAATACTAGGACCCAAAGTTAGACAATGAAAATATTCGTCAGAATATAACCGAAAATCAGTACTAACCCTCCTACCACCAGGATTTTTTTCCCCACTGAGTACCACAGAGGTCATATAGACCCCAAGTAATTTACACCTGATATATTGGCAGTATTTTGTTCAAATAACATTACAACAGACATTAAAATGTTCATTGCAACAGCATTGATTCTATTTTCACAAATGTTACGTTCAAGAAACAAAAAGAAGTTTAGACTGGGGTCATACTGAACCCAGTTATACTCAGCGCAGAAAACCTTGGATAAATTTTAATTTGTTTTAAATAAAAGACGGAACGAAACGTAATTGGATACAACAGGCTCAGAAAGATGAAGTTATAAATTTTGTTAAAAAGAACACCTTTGAAAACAAGAAAGAAATGATCTTTCAATACGCTTAACGGATCATATTTATGAAATACTAGCAATGGCTACAAAAATAAGCGGAAAATAATATTTTCAATGTTGCAGGTATTTCGCACAACAGCTGTCCAAAATATAATTCATCACACTATTTTCAAAGATATTACATTCAAGACACAAACAAGTAAGTTTGGGGTATACTCACCCCAGCGGTACTCAGTGCAAAAACGAATAACTTTTTGAATGTGCTGTAAATACAAAAATGAACGAAACATCATTGGATACAATTGACTCAGAGGGAGACAGTTACATATTTTGAAAATAAGAATTTTGAAAACAAGGAAGATACCTATTTCCATTATGCTTATGGGGTCATAATGACCCATGTGGTACTAGGAGGCTTAAATTGAAAATTACAAAATAATGACAGATTTTGTCTCTTACACTTCCAAATATACTCGCAATTATAGAAAACATAAGTCAGAGGAAAGATCGCATCGAATGACATCCAAAAGCCTGAAAAGTCCAGTGGTAAACGAGCTATGGCAACGTCGGAAAAAAAGAAAAGAAAAAAAAACGCAAAGCGATTACGCAGATGACCCACCGCATACAGCGGCAGACGACAGTCCAAACTAGAGATTTGCCTATTCCGTAGCCATTGTACTACTCTGTATGGCCATTGCACTGAACTCCGTCAGAAAAGTCCTCGGAAGGTCCCACGGTACCGAACGATCGGCCGACACCGACGGGCCCCACTGGATGCGGATATGGAGGGGCATCTGGCCAGCACACCACTGTCCCGGCTGTTGCGAGCTTTTGTGACTGGAGCCGCTACTTCTGAATCAAGTATCTCCTCAGATGGTCTCACAAGGGCTGAATGTACCCCGCTTACCTGTAGACACAGACGGTTACCCATCCAAATGCTAGCGAAGCCCGGCAGCGCTTAACTTCGTGTATCTGACGGGAACCGGTGTTACCACTGCGGCAAGGCCGTTAGCTCCCATTGTATGAAAGAGACTGATAATTAAATTGCATATTAATATGAATCAACTTGTTTGATTTTATACCGAGGTTTCCACAAAAAATCTATGGCGTGGTCCCGAACTGCCGTCACAGATTTTTTTTTCATTATTTTCCCTATGAAGCAACCACCGAAGGAGAAAATATTTCTTTTTTTTCCAGTAATGCTAGACAAAGGAAACCTATATTACAGAAATAAATAGAAAGTACAACAAGTAGCCAAACAGCGTTTTATCTTCTGTAATCATGTCGCACCACACACCCACTGTGAATTCAGCAGAAATTCATTTACGAGTATATCGTAGCCGGTAGCTCGTGGCCTAGTGGTGCCTGTACGGTAGCTCAGCGTGTTAGGTCAGAGGGTTAGCTGTCCTCTTTAATAATAATAATATACAAAAAAACTGAGTTAAGTGTTCAACGATGCCTCTAAACCACGGGCGCCAGGTTCGATTCTGGGCAGCTTCGGACACTGGCAGGGCTTCGTGCAGACATGTCGTCGAGGAGACTCGGTGTTTGTACTACGCTAATCATTTTATCTCCTCTTCATCACAAAAACTCATAAGTCATCGAAGTGGTGTCAAATAGGAATATTTGGAGCAGTCGGCCGAACAGCTACAGTGTCTCCCGGCCTTTAGTGCCACATTATTATTTCATTTCATTTCTTTGTCATCGGTCATGGTTCCTAGCTTGTGACAGTAATAAAAGAAAGAAAGATTAGGGCTTAACGTCCCGTCGATGTAAAGTAATTTTAGACGGAACAAAAACTCGGATTGGTGAAGGGCGGGAAGTGAAATCTGCTGTACGCTTTCCAGATAACTTTCCTGGTGATTGCCTTTGGTGATTTATACGAACGTGCATGGTTGGGCGGTTTTTTGAACCACCGTCCTCCCGAATGTTAGTCCAGTATATTGCCATTGCGCCAACTCACTGAGTGTGACATTGATGAGCTCAATACGCATGGTATTTCAAAACGAATGTATGGGTTTCAAGGCTTTGTAGCATTTATGGCATTCAACTTACAGTTACGAATCCTTCAAATGAAGGGGCTACTCAAACAGTATTTCTTGCAAGTGTACAATGTGAGCACCATACGTCTATAGAGTGGATATGTAAAATCAGTAAGTGGGTCAAAAACATATGTTCATTCTCTCAGCGAGCACACCGGCACCGAAACAGAAGATAACAGAGAGAAGGCCGAAATACTGAATTCGGTCTTCCGGAGTTGTTTCGCCGCGGAAGATCCGTAACATGTCCCTCCTTTCAATAGTCGTATGAACATCGAAATGGAAGATACTGAGATAACCGATCGCGGATCTGAAAAGCAGCTACAATCGTTTAGTAGCGGAAAGGCTTCGGGGTCAGATGAGACACCAATAAGATTCTGTAAAGATTATGCGAAAGAACTTGCTCCCCTTCTAGCAGCAATTTATCGTAGATCGCTTGAGCAACGAAAGGTATCTAATGACTGGAAAAAAGCGTAGGTTATTCCCGTTTTTAGGAAAGGCCATAAAACAGATCCACACAACTATAGACCTATATCGTTGACGTCAATCTGTTCTAGAGTTATCGAACATTTTTAAGGCTCAAGAATTATGACGTTTTTGGGAAATGAGCGTCTCCTCTATAAAAATCAACATGGATTCCGCAAACAGAGATCCTGCGAAACTCAGCTCGCTCTGTTCCTCCGCGGTGGTCTCGCGGTTCTAGGCGCGCAGTCCGGAACCGCGCGACTGCTACGGTCGAAGGTTCGAATCCTGCCTCGGGCATGGATGTGTGTGATGTCCTTAGGTTAGTTAGGTTTAAGTAGTTCTAAGTTCTAGGGGACTGATGACCACAGCTGTTAAGTCCCATAGTGCTCAGAGCCATTTTTTTTTTGTAGATGTAGATGTAGGCGAGTTCTTCCCAAACCTTGATCAGTATGACAGGACAAATTGTTGCAACAACGCAATTTCTAATGCCGGGTAGATCAGCTGGTAGCGGAGGCACAAACACAAAAGGTAAAAATAGCACGGCGTCAGATGCTGTGTGAACGTGGAGATCACGCAAAACAAGCTCTGTCATTGGACCTCTTGCGGCCAATTCAACGGTCAATACAACGTCGTTTAACCAATCGCGCACTACGTTATGCTATTAAGGCGGGGCACCATGATGCTGCCAGATAAAGTTTTATGGCTCTGCTTTAACTGAGAAAAGAACTACAGTTCTATTGCATCAAGACAAGAAACACGAGTTACAGTTGCTTCACCGAAAAAGAAAGGCCCATAACTTTCCGCCTGCATATGATAATAAAAAATTCAATTCAGCGGAGTCTCGTTACAATTGTGCAATTTCGTGCGGATTTGCTGACACCATTCAGGCGCGGGCATATTTGTGTTCATGTTTCCACTTAGATGAAGTGTCGACTCATTACTGAAGACGACACGATCCAGAAAGTCTTCATCGTCATGCAGCAACATTTTGTTTGCAAACCTGCACCGTAGCTTGTCACTCTCGGTCATTCCATACTCTTTCCTTTGCGCACAGGTAGACAAACAATACCGTTTGAGCTGCTCTTTCATTTGATTTATTATTCATAGTTGTAAGTTGAGTGTAATAGATACTACAAAGCCTTAAATCCCGTCTTTTCATTTTTAAACACGCTGTACATACTACACTTGACACAGATAGTGAGTTGACTGCCTGAGAAAGGATGACACCTCAATATGCGAATAAAAGGAAGGTAACACTTCAGAAATTGGAGGTGTCCGTTTTGAAGTAATCACCTGGAATTTGCCTGAGGTGATTTACGATTACCGGAAATTACACTGGGACTTTGAATTAGGCTGCGTCATATCGAAATTGAAGCCACTATTAAAATCGATATTTCGATACTGTTTGTAGTGGTACCCATGAGTGCGAGTAAACCGCTGCAAAGATGGTGGAAACGTCTGTTTTAATAGTGATTGTACTTGCAAAATCACATGCCCTAACTCCCAAAATTCACTGACTGTGGAGGCCTTGGCATTCACACACTGGGATTGCCGCATGAGGTTTTAAACCCCACTCCTTCCGAATGCAGTTCCATACCACAGCACGAGCTAGGTTCAAGTGTTTCACCAAATCACTCGAACACACACTCTAATAAAAGAAATGCCTCAGGGCGCAAATTTTTTTGCTTTAATGAATGACCATACGCTCATTATATCCCTTTTTTCGTTTTATGGAACTCTCTCGCAAATGCTTGTTTGGTTCATGTAAATTTCAAGAAAACCGAAACGGAAATCCTGCGGCGTCTGGCGTTAGTCGCAGACGGACTGCGGCCACCACGTTTATTTACGCTCTGCCAGCCCACGGTAGCTGAATGATCAGCGTGACGGATTGTCAATCCTCTGGGCCCGGTTTCGATTCCCGGCTGGGTCGGGGAATTTTCTCCGCCCAGGGACTGCGTGTTGTGCTGTCCTCATCATCATCATATCATCCTCATCGACTGCAGATCAGCGAAGTGGCGTCAAATGAAAGACTGCCGACCCGGCGAACGTTCTGCCCGATGGGAGGCCCTAGCCATACGATAAAATAAAATAAATAAATTTACGCTCTGCGTTGTCCACGCCGTGATCTGGATCGCACTCTCTGCAACATCTCCACAAGGACGATTCGTTGTTCTTGGTGTATTGGAAATGTTCGTCTTCTAACAAGAAAATATATATATGGCAAAAAAGATAAAACTGGCTTTATCGGAACTCTGCTCGACTTCTGTGCTGTTTATAAATGTCTGAGAATTGCTGCATATTTACAGCGGAGTTTTTATGGTTTGTAATTTTCGTTACTTTTATTGTAACGATTTACGAATACGGGGAATCGGCGTTTCATTTCAGAGTGCGCCATATTAAAGGCTTCGACAACCAAGTAGACGATGCGCTGAGTCGCATGTTTGAGCAGGGAAATATCACTGAGGGAGATCAAGCCCTTGGCTCGTATGACGTTGCTCGTGCCGTTCTGAGCGAAGTGCCCCAACTTTTAGCCGATCTTAAAATTAAGCAGGATCAGGATCCGCTGTGGGGACCGATTGGGAGGCAATTGTTGTCTGAGAAGGAGGTGCCTAGGTATTCACTAAAGAATGGTATTTGTGTAAACAAGTGAACGTAGCCGTGGAATTCAGGGTTTGCGTGCCTCTTGAATTAGTCCCCTCCACCCTTCATTAGTTCCACAGCTCGCTGGTGGGTGGGCATTTAGGCCTGCCGAAGATACGAGCTCACCTCACCTGGTCGTCACTGTACAGCGATATCCGGCGATTGGTTAGTGAGTGCGACTCTTGTGGAAGGGGGAAACCCAGTGACAACCCGGCGAGTGCATTATTGCAATTCGAGCGCGAACAGTATTCTAAGGATAAACTCTTTATTGATTTTGTGGGACCACTTACCTGTGCTACGAAATGATACCATTATAGCCTTGTGGTCGTAGACACCTTTTCGCGCTAAATTTGGCTCGTTCCTAGCCAAGGGGTTACTGCTGTCATCACTATGGATACTTGACCAACGTCTTCTCCTAGTTTAGCCCTCACTACCATGCCATATTATCCTCAGGCGTCTTTTGCCGAAAGAGTGAACCGCAGCCCTAATCTTAAGTCGACCTTAATTAAATACCAAGATGACGTAAGACCTGACACGCCTATCATTTCGTGAACGGTTCCAAGGATAGAAACGAGGTTTTCGGCAAATGATAGACTGCCGAGGGGCATGTAATTGGATATGTGATAAATTATCTTAACTCTTGTGTCAATCGAGATGCTGAAGCAAGTATAATTTTAAAAATATGATACACTTTTTTAATGGCATCTGAAAGCGCTACATTGATGTAAGCCTTGTTAACACTGAAGTTGAAACTCTTCGCAGAAGAATCCGAGAAATGTATTAAAATTGAAAAGCAACGTGGCCAGAATCAGCTATTGCAGTGTAAGCACCGCCACACAGATTTATATTTGGAACTAAGGCATGACGCAATCAGATGCGATTTAGGAAAATCCATTTCAAGTGTTTGTACGTTTCCAGGTTTTTGTGGAAACAGCTACTGTTTCATGAGGTAGTTTTCCATTTAACACCCCTCCCCCAGATGCTGCTTACCTGACAGTGCCAAAACAGAAACGTTATTCATACTTCGTAACGACAAAAAGTCATATTCAAGGGAAAAAGAAAAATACTCTATTAACTTTCTTATATTTGAAACAGAAAAAAATACCTGACCTGTCTTTGTCTGGAGACGCCTGAATATTTCTTAAAATAACCACTTGCTGTCGGACAAATGTGTCTATAAATACTGCTCGAAACAGTAATTAGGCGGAATACACTTTTAACAAACCAAAAAGTTTACTCAGAGTGACTGACAGACAGCATGTCATCCACAGAATAAATACGTCTCTTACCGAAACGTAGTTGTACACTGTGGTGTCACCGCCAGACACCACACTTGCTAGGTGGTAGCCTTTAAATCGGCCGCGGTCCTTTAGTATACGTCGGACCCGCGTGTCGCCACTATCAGTGATTGCAGACCGAGCGCCGCCACACGGCAGATCTAGAGAGACTTCCTAGCACTCGGCCCAGTTGTACAACCGACTTTGCTAGCGATGGTTCACTGACAAAATACGTTCTCATTTGCCGAGATGAGAGTTAGCATAGCCTTCAGCTACGTCATTTGCTACGGCCTAGCAAGGCGCCATTATCAGTTGCTATTGATATTGTGAAGAATGTACAGACAAGAGCTACGTTCAACATTGATGGATTAAAGTTAAGTATTCCACCAAGTACCACCTTTTTTCTGAAGTCTGAATTCCTTGTCCTGTTCCAGACCTCACGCCAGCCTGCGTGAGCTTAAACGCGTGCCTTTCGGCTTCCTCCAAACTCCGTGGGTTGGCTCCTGCCAATCCACAACATACACGTTACTTAATTATGTTCTCAAATTGTCTACCACAAACTGCAAGGTTTTTTTGCACTCGCCATTCGAGAGACTGAAGAACAGATGAAAATACATTGGGTGATAAGCGGCATGCTGTGACTATTCGACGGCGCATATCATCTGGCGTAGTTGGGGCTTCATGATACACTGCATCTTTCGGTGCTCCCCGTAGAAAGAAATCAACAGGAATCAAATCAAGAGACTTGAGGAGCCAATATACTGTAGCATCCCATCCTATCGCCAGAAAACTCCGTCGTGTTGGAACCACATTCACGGTCGCTTATCCAGTGGTACCTTTTCTAGAGCGTAGAATTTTCGTAAGAAAGTGTGCATACGTACCTCCATTTAACATCCCTGGGATGCAGTAAGATCCCACAATGGAATTTGCAATGATGTCGCAGAATAGGTTTACCCTTCATGCTCGTTCTTGATGTACCTGACGAAATTAGCGTGGATTTTCAGGTGCCTAGAAGTTATTTTACGTAAATTTATATTATCGTGGCTCGTAAGCGTTGCTTCGTCGCTAAACATCACACATGGGAAATATGTAGTTTCGTCTCCCAAGCGATGCAGTACAAACTAAAAAAAATTCTATACGGCTTCCGAAATCACATACTCCTGGTACCTGATGTAGTGACAGATAATAAGGGTAGAATTTGTGGCACTCTGGATGATCCCATATTGTTTGGCAATAGCTCTCGTGTCACCATTCGCCATACGAAAGAAGCATGTCTAACTTCTCATTGGCGTACAGGTGTGCGTGCAAGGAATGAAGCAGAAATGACCTGCCGATATATGACACAGTTCACTTACACACTACTTAACCTAAATTATTCTAAGGACAAACACACACAGCCATGCCCGAGGGAGGACTCGAACCTCCGCCGGGACCAGCGGCACAGTCCATGAATGCTAATCCCGCGCGGCTAGATGACACAGTTCCTTCTGGCTCTGCAATACAGACAAGCTCCCCGTCGGGCACCACGATGTAGCCTGACACGAGACTGTTTATAACGCAACAGCCGATTGCGGCCGACTTGTCTTCCAATCTTAGAATATTTCTCGGATTCTTTTACCAAGAGTCAGCCTCACCATTAACAAATCTTATATCACTGTATTCGTCTTTTCAATCGCTTTCGGATGCAATTGAGAAGGGTAAACTCTTAAAGTTAAAAAATATTATTTGCTTCAATATCTCGATTGATACAAGAGTTAAGTGATTTGATCCATTATAAATGGTTTTTGAAAGCCTGCGACTGTAGAAACAATAGGTTTGTTTATAAATAAATAAATAAATCTTCTGCTACCAGTCACGATTTTTCTTTATTTTACTATTCGCACGACGCGTTTCGAGAAATAATTCCCATTTTCAAGTGCTTTTTTTTTTGTGTGTGTGCATTAAGCCATTTCTTTTGATGTTGTCAGTGTGGTGTCACAGCCAGACACCACACTTGCTAGGTGGTAGTTTTAAATCGGCCGCGGTCCATTAGTACATGTCGGACCCGCGTGTCGCCACAGTCAGGGATCGCAGACCGAGCGCCACCACAAGGCAGGTCTCCAGAGACTGACTAGCACTCGCCCCAGTTGTACGGACGACGTAGCTAGCGACTACATAGATGAAGCATTGCTCATTTGCAGAGCAGATAGTTAGAATAGCCTTCAGCTAAGTCAATGGCTACGACCTAGCAAGGCGCCATTAGTAACATTGCATGTATCTAAAGAGTCTCACTTGTATCGCCACAATCTCCAGATGTACCAAAAGGATGGATTAAAGTTAAGTATTCCAGAAGCTACGTACTTTTCTTTATAGCATTCATTACGTATCCTGTTTCAGACCTCACGCACCCTGCTTTGGCTTAGCGCGTGCCTTTCGGCTTCCTCTCATTGTGTCTAGGCTGTCTTGTCTAGACACAACAGTCAGTGTGTGTGAGTCTGCTTCATTTTGTTGACTTTTACTGTAATACATAAGAAACACGCGATTTTTTAGTTGGGTATCAATTCTTTTTGTGAGGTTAGTGGCTAAAATTTAGAAGAATTTTTACTTACAGTTTTCTAATAGTCCATTTGTGTAGAGTCTCACACACACTTAACATCACACACAACGTGTACTCTTTACACATCGAAAATATCTTATATAAACAAAACAGTTACAAAGATCTTCTGACAGGTACTCCACAGAGATAACATTATAGGTCTTCCACAGATTATGATGTGGTTTTGTACGGATGTTATTTAAACAATTTGGCTCATAAATTACTTATATTGGTTTTACAATTGTGCTTATTTCTATGTTTTACTATTTATATTTAAGTATATTATCGAAACATCTGAAGAAATTCACTGATTCACTTTCAAGTTTTTCATTTAATATTTTATCTTCATTCTTTGTCATATGGCAGAGTATGTGCCTTTTGGCACATTATTATTCGCCGAAAAGCTCGTTTCGATATCTGGACTGTTCACGAAATAATAGGGGCTACGTCTTACGTGACTCACGATATGAATGTCCTTGTATTTGCTTTGACATAGTTTGGAATTCACTGATAATCTTCACTGCATCTGCTGGCGAGATGGGTGTGACCGACACACTAATTATACTCGCTGCAAGTATAGGCTTCACATTAGTATGCACAACATGACATGACACTGATGAGAGTGACAGTGTCAAAGGTAGGCACCTTTACAATGTCGTACTTCAGAGGTCATTTCCACCGTCATCGTGGGTGAGATGAATATGAGTGTTCGCTAATGCCACTGTGAGTACGCGAAACCCAGAAGGTCGCCTTTGCCTCTTAAGGAGAGGCGTACCGCCCAAAATGACATAATTTGACATTTTTACTTTTATGCAAATTATGAAAATATGGATGGCTCTGAGCACTATGGGACTTATCATCTGAGGTCATCAGTCCCCTAGAACTTAGAACTACTTAAACCTAACTAAGGACATCACACACATCCATGCCCGAGGCAGGATTCGAACCTGCGACCGTAGCCGTCGCGCATTCCCAGACTGAAGCGCCTAGAACCGCTCGTCCACACGGCCGGCAAAATATGGATGTTTATGTTTAATTTGGTCTTGGTTTTATTGAAATATTCGATTATTTACTATTTTAAATAAATATTTGAAAATAATCATGCAATGACGTTCCCGAGAATTTTGTTTTCCATCATTTCGCATATTGGCATTTTTCTCTGGAAATATATAGTCTAGAAGGCTGTGGTTTCTTTTGTTTTGTAGAGAACTGTCCGTTTCATAAGTTGCCTACACTGACGGTACTTCGCAGTAAACTCTTTGAACTGTACATTTGTTTGTGTTTGACAACAACAGTTATCCACTTGCCGCGTTTTAGTTTCTGTGTTTCCTGTGATAGTTTTCGTCATGACTAAACCAAAAGGAGTGTTTAAAAAAAATACGAAACAAAGGAAACAGATACCACACAACAAATATAGCAGCAGTAAAAGGAGTGGTTAGCGCCGAAGGGCGTGATAATTTGGTTGTAAATACTGACAGTCCTACTCCGAGTGCTTCCAAGAAAAAACTGCTGGGTAATGATGTAAAATACGAGTACAACGCAGCTTCAGACAGTGAAACAAACTGCAATATCATTATTAATCTCCATATACTTATTTCAGCTTTGTGTGTAACAGTGTGTTGTCGTATATGTGGAGCGGAAATTGAAAAATCTGAAAAGCTATCTCAACGCAGTGGTCCGGTGTGCACTTTACAAATAATGTGCTTGAACTGTAAAATCGAAAAGACTTTCGACACTTCAGAAGTAAGTGTAAAGAATGGACTTTTTGACACTAATCTAGGATACTTCTATGGACTTAGATGCATAGGAAAAGGCCATTACGCTGGTAAGGTCCTTTGTGGCTTGCTGTACCTCCCTAGTCCCCCTACAAAATCTATCAAATACAACTCCATAGTAAGAAGTAGTGTCAAGGCGTGTGCTATGGAGTCAATGACTACAGCAGCAGAGCAGGCTGTAGCAGAAAATGGTTGTTCTGACATAGCAATATAATTCGACGGATCCTGGCAAAAAAGAGGTTTCCAGTCAAAGAATTCATGTGCATCTATTATCATCACCGACAATGGGAAAGTGTTGGATGTTGATGTGTTGATCATGTACCGTCAGGGTTGTAGGCAAGCAGCCAGTCATGGACTGTGCGGCTGGTCCCGGCGGAGGTCCGAGTCCTCCCTCGGACATGGGTGTGTGTGTTTGTCCTAAGGATAATTTAGGTTAAGTAGTGTGAAAGCTTAGGGACTGATGACCTTAGCAGTCAAGTCCCATAAGATTTCACACACATTTGAACATTTTTTTGTAGGCAAGCAGGCAAGAGTACTGAAGAGCAAACTAAGCATGAAATGAATTGTCAGAGAAACTATGAAGGAACTAGTGGAGGCATGGAGGTTGCTTCTGCAGTGAAAATGTTCCAACGTCCCCAGCATGACCGTGCTGTTCGCTACGTGAGTTTTCTTGGGGATGGAGACTCACGATCGTATAAGGCAGTGGTGGAGAGTAAACCCTATGGTGATTTGTCAATTACAAAACTAGAGTGCATTAATCATGTGCAAAAGAGGATGGGCACGAGACTACGTAGACTCAAACAGCAGTTGGGAAGAACCAAGTTATCTGATGGTTTAAGACGTCGACTGACTGACAGACAAATTGATCAGATTGCACGATATTATGGTATGGCTATTAGAAGTAACAGAGATAATTTAGATGGTATGAAGAGAGCTGTTTGGGCAACTTATTTTCACAAGCTGCCTACAGATGCTGAACCAACACACAACTTTTGTTCCACTGAATGGTGTAAATACTTGAAGGCAAAAGAGGAGGGTAAAGTAGACACTATCTAGCACAAAATTACTATACCAAATGCTGTTATACTTGCCATGAAACCTGTGTTTCAGGATCTTGCCCAACCAGAGCTGTTGAAGAAATGTCTCAAGAGCAAAACACAAAATGCGAATGAATCATTTAACAATGTTGTATGGTCAAGGATACAAAAAAAATGTGTTTGTTGGAAGGTCAGTCTTTGAAGTTGGTGTTTTGGATGCTGTCCTTATTTTTAATGATGGCTATTGTGGAAGACTACAGGTTTTGGAATATATTGGCATTCATAAAGGTTACAAAACCACTAAAAGTGTGATGGACTTGGACCAACTGCGAATCACGAAGGCAGAGATTGCAACAAACAATATGTCAAAAGAAGCCAGATCCAAGAGAAGGAGGGCAGCACTCGGTGAGGAAGATGAAGGAGGAGATGAGGACTACCATACAGGAGGATTTTAACAAATTTTTTATGTATCAGTTGGCTGTATATTAAATTTTTTCTTTAAATGCAGTTTTCTCAACATGACATTTTTCAGTATAAAAGCCCTTTTTTCTCAGAAACTTCTGAATCTACATCAATGAATTATTTGCCACATAACATAGATAGTATAATGATGTTGTAGCTCTACTTTAGTAGTATTTACTGTAATAGTTAAAATTCAAGAAATTAAAATTGTGAAAATTTACACCAAAAAATTTTATGTTTAGGGAAAAAAATCATAACTTTTTCCAGTTGTTATTTTAAAGTGATTGTAGAGCAATACAATCACAAAACATGGGAGGACATGGAATAAAAACACCACATTTATATACTCAACAAATGGTTCAAATGGCTCTGAGCACTATGGGACTCAACATCTTAGGTCATAAGTCCCCTAGAACTTAGAACTACTTAAACCTAACTAACCTAAGGACATCACACACACCCATGCCCGAGCCAGGATTCGAACCTGCGACCGTAGCAGTCCCGCGGTTCCGGACTGCAGCGCCAGAACCGCACGGCCACCGCGGCCGGCATATACTCAACAGTTCCTGAAAAAACGGGGCATTTATATACCCAATTTAGCATTGTCGAGATAGGGCTGTACGACTCCCCTTAACTTGAAGGAAAGCATTGTCTTTCTCGTAGGAAGGGTGTCGTGGTGTCTTTCGCATGGAAAAGGTGCAGAGTTCGATCCCCCTAACTGAATGATCAGCGTGTCTGGCTCCCACACAACTGGCCTGACTTCGATTCCACGTCGGGTCGGAGGTTATCTCCGCTCGGGGACTGGGTTTTGTGTTGTCGTCGTCATCACCGAAACGTAAGTCGTCGAATGTCTCGTCAACTGAAAAGACTTTTAACTCGGCAGCAGAGCTTCCCTACGCTGGCACTCCCGGTTATCAATGCCACATCGATCAAGGGGGGCAGTAACGCAGGAAGAAGAGAAGGAGTCGGCCAAAACTCGCTGGGCGCTCTCGAGTGTAATTTATTGTAATGATAAGCGGCTGTGGAGGAAACAGTAATCTCTTCGTTCCGGATGACTGACCGCCCCCCAGTCTCGAGACGGCGCGCACGCTGGCCGGAGTCGAACCCACGAACTGCCAAACGCGGTGCGCACAGAGCAACGCCCACGTGTCACGGCTGTGAAATTGGGGACGGTGAGGAGAACCGTAAAGCCCGCGAGGCGAGGCGAGGCGAGGCCAGGCCGGGCCGCTACAGGAGGCGCGGGCCAGGCCAGCCCGGAGACAATGCGCGGCAAGAAGGCAGGCGAACAAAGCGGCCCGGCCACAATCTGGAGGCCCATCTACCCTACCCGGCCCACAAAGCGGGCCCTGTTGGCAACCCTAGGCCGTCGGCGCATTCCTCGCTGCGCCGCCTAGCCGCCCGCCAGGGTTGCCAAAACTGCGCGCCACGCCGCGCCGCGCCGCTACGCCCGCGCGCCCTGGACCGCGCCGGCCTGCGTCTACTTCGAACGTGCGAGCGGAGCTGTCTCGGCGCGGGTCGGTTGGCCCTCCAAATCGAAATCATTAAGGAGAGAATAACGCTACCGAGTATCAATAGACCACCTGGCAGTGAGGGGGCTTCGGTCGGGGTTGGAACACTTGCGCGGAGTGACATTAGCACGAAGTGGCTCTCGCTGAGCTAACCGGGTTTTCGCAGCTACAGGCATGCTAGGAAGTCCAGCAGTTGAGCACGAATGCCGGACATTTGCCACGCCGGACATTAGCCACACTTGCCCCTTCGCAAGGTAGTAGCGATCCCTCAGGTAAAGCACGCCCTTCTTCGTACTTCTGTCCGCTTTCAGACCGCCCTCTCCACATCTTACTCGATACAACCAGTACGTAAGGGACCGTCTTCTTCGACATCTTGGCCAAATACAGAGCTTCTTTTCCGAAATCGAAGTATTTATAAGTTTTGGGAAACGATTATGTCAGTATGTAATTAGTTCTGCCAAGTATAAACATAGATCCCTCTGTCTGTACGGTAGCTTCCTTTCACGCTTACTGATTGCGATAGAAACAGTCCATCCCCATGGCAGCAACAAGAAAGGAACGATGTAAAGAGAGTGCGAATGTATGCTAGTCATTTCTTTTCGATCACTGCATTTGTGCCTGCTTTAAGTACTACAGCTGCATGCCCAAAAGACAATAAGGAAAGAAGAAATGGGAATGAGAATGTTTGAAAAGAAGAACGACATACTCCATATTAATTTACTCTCTAAAATCCGATATCCCTTGCGGTGAAACATTAGTTGATGAAGTGTAGTGGGACAATGTTCAAAACATGACTGAAAATACGTTCACTAAATAGAGATAAGAACATCGATGATTGACATGTCGTCTAAAGTCGACGTACAATTTTAAAATGTTAGAAATAAGGAAAAGAAGTAATACAAAATTCTATGCTTGTGACGTAATTTGTTGTTCTACATTGTTTCGCTCTGGTATTTACAGGGTCACAGAGAAAGCATCCTAGGTTTTGGAGGGAAAAGCCGTAATTGTAATGATCTGCACTACAACAGAAACAAGAAGCACAACTTAAGGAAAAATAATGTAATGTGTGTTTCAGCTCACAAGCGACATTGAAGCACATAGTTGCTGTGACTTAGTATGGACAGGGGTTATATTCGACAACCGGAATAAATTAATAGCTGGCTCCTTTTACCGACCCCCGGTCTCAGATGAAACAGTTGCTGAACAGTTCAAAGAAAACTTGAGTCTCATTACAAATAGGTACGCTACTCATACAATTATAGTTGCCGGTAACTTCAATTTACCTTATGTATGTTGACAAAAATACACTTTCAGACCCTAATGTAGATAAAAAACAACTTCTGTAATTGTTCTAAATGCTTTTCTATAGTTATTTTGAAAAATTAGTTCACGAAGCCACTCAAATTGTAAATGGCTACGAAAACACACTTGACCTCTTAGCCACAAATAATCCTGAGCATCACGACGAGTACAGGGATTAGTGAACGCACAGTCGAGCGAGGCTCAATTCCATAACAGAGAAATTCACCAAAACTAAACGCGAAATATATATATTTATAAAAGCAACTAAATATTTGGTTGACGTCTTTCTAAGAGACAGTCTCCAATCCTTCCAAACTATGTAAGTGAAGACCATATGTGGCTTAAGTTCAAAGAAATAGTATCAGCAGCACTCGAGAGATTCGTACCAAATAAATTAATAAAAGATGGAACTGATCCCCCATGGTACACAAAACACGATAGAAAGCTGCTGCAGGAGCACCGAAAAAGGCACGTATAATTTAGACTAACGCAAAATCTCCAAGATTGGCGAAGTTTTACTGAGGCTCGAAATTTGGTGCGGATTTCAATGCGAGGTGCATTTAATAGTTTCTACAGTGAACCATGGACCTTGCCGTTGGTGGGGAGGCTTGCGTGCCTCAGTGATACAGATGGCCGTACCGTAGGTGCAACCACAACGGAGGGGTATCTGTTGAGAGGCCAGACAAACATGTGGTTCCTGAAGAGGGGCAGCAGCCTTTTCAGTAGTTGCAGGGGCAACAGTCTGGATGATTGACTGATCTGGCCTTGTAACATTAACCAAAACGGCCTTGCTGTGCTGGTACTGCGAACGGCTGAAAGCAAGGGGAAACTACAGCCGTAATTTCTCCCGAGGACATGCAGCTTTACTGTATGATTAAATGATGATGGCGTCCTCTTGGGTAAAATATTCCGGAGGTAAAATAGTCCCCCATTCGGATCTCCGGGCGGGGACTACTCAGGAGGACGTTGTTATCAAGAGAAAGAAAACTGGCATTCTACGGATCGGAGCGTGGAATGTCAGATCACTTAATCGGGCAGGTAGGTTAGAAAATTTAAAAAGGGAAATGGATAGGTTAAAGTTAGATATAGTGGGAATTAGTGAAGTTCGGTGGCTGGAGGAACAAGACTTTTGGTCAGGTGATTACAGGGTTATAAATACAAAATCAAATAGGGGTAATGCAGGAGTAGGTTTAATAATGAATAAAAAAATAGGAGTGCGGGTTAGCTACTACAAACAGCATAGTGAACGCATTATTGCGGCCAAGATAGACACAACGCCCATGCCTACTACAGTAGTACAAGTTTATATGCCAACTAGCTCTGCAGATGATGAAGAAATTGATGAAATGTATGACGAGATAAAAGAAATTATTCAGGTAGTGAAGGGAGACGAAAATTTAATAGTCATGGGTGACTGGAATTCGTCAGTAGGAAAAGGGAGAGAAGGAAACATAGTAGGTGAATATGGATTGGGGGGAAGAAATGAAAGAGGAAGCCGCCTTATAGAATTTTGCACAGAGCATAACTTAATCATAGCTAACACTTGGTTCAAGAATCATGAAAGAAGGTTGTATACCTGGAAGAATCCTGGAGATATTAAAAGGTATCAGATAGATTACATAATGGTAAGACAGAGATTTAGGAACCAGGTTTTAAATTGTAAGACATTTCCAGGGGCAGATGTGGATTCTGACCACAATCTATTGGTTATGAACTGCAGATTGAAACTGAAGAAACTGCAAAAAGGAAGGAATTTAAGGAGATGGGACCTGGATAAACTGAAAGAACCAGAGGTTGTACAGAGTTTCAGGGAGAGCATAAGGGAACAATTGACAGGAATGGGGGAAAGAAATACAGTAGAAGAAGAATGGGTAGCTCTGAGGGATGAAGTAGTGAAGGCAGCAGAGGATCAAGTAGGTAAAAAGACGAGGGCTAATAGAAATCCTTGGGTAACAGAAGAAATATTGAATTTAATTGATGAAAGGAGAAAATATAAAAATGCAGTAAATGGAGCAGGCAAAAAGGAATACAAACGTCTCAAAAATGAGATCGACAGGAAGTGCAAAATGGCTAAGCAGGGATGGCTAGAGGACAAATGTAAGGATGTAGAGGCTTGTCTCACTAGGGGTAAGATAGATACTGCCTACAGGAAAATTAAAGAGACCTTTGGAGAGAAGAGAACCACTTGTATGAATATCAAGAGCTCAGATGGCAACCCAGTTCTAAGCAAAGAAGGGAAGGCAGAAAGGTGGAAGGAGTATATAGAGGGTTTATACAAGGGCGATGTACTTGAGAACAATATTATGGAAATGGAAGAGGATGTAGATGAAGATGAAATGGGAGATAAGATACTGCGTGAAGAGTTTGACAGAGCACTGAAAGACCTGAGTCGAAACAAGGCCCCGGGAGTAGACAACATTCCATTAGAACTACTGATGGCCTTGGGAGAGCCAGTCATGACAAAACTCTACCATCTGGTGAGCAAGATGTATGAGACAGGCGAAATACCCACAGACTTCAAGAAGAATATAATAATTCCAATCCCAAAGAAAGCAGGTGTTGACAGATGTGAAAATTACCGAACTATCAGTTTAATAAGTCACAGCTGCAAAATACTAACGCGAATTCTTTACAGACGAATGGAAAAACTGGTAGAAGCGGACCTCGGGGAAGATCAGTTTGGATTCCGTAGAAATGTTGGAACACGTGAGGCAATACTGACCTTAAAACTTATCTTAGAAGAAAGGCTAAGGAAAGGCAAACCTACGTTTCTGGCATTTGTAGACTTAGAGAAAGCTTTTGACAATGTTGACTGGAACACTCTCTTTCAAATTCTGAAGGTGGCAGGGGTAAAATACAGGGAGCGAAAGGCTTTTTACAATGTGTACAGATACCAGATGGCAGTTATAAGAGTCGAGGAGCATGAAAGGGAAGTAGTGGTTGGGAAGGGAGTGAGACAGGGTTGTAGCCTCTCCCCGATGTTATTCAATCTGTAGATTGAGCAAGCAGTAAAGGAAACAAAAGAAAAATTCGGAGTAGGTATTAAAATTCATGGAGAAGAAATAAAAACTTTGAGGTTCGCCAATGACATTGTAATTCTGTCAGAGACAGCTAAGGACTTGGAAGAGCAGTTGAACGGAATGGACAGTGTCTTGAAAGGAGGATATAAGATGAACATCAACAAAACCAAAACGAGGATAATGGAATGTAGTCAAATTAAATCGGGTGATGCTGAGGGTATTAGATTAGGAAATGAGACACTTAAAGTAGTAAAGGAGTTTTGCTATTTAGGGAGTAAAATAACTGATGATGGTCGAAGTAGAGAGGATATAAAATGTAGACTGGCAATGGCAAGGAAGTCGTTTCTGAAGAAGAGAAATTTGTTAACATCGAGTATAGATTTAAGTGTCAGGAAGTCGTTTCTGAAAGTATTTGTATGGAGTGTAGCCATGTATGGAAGTGAAACATGGACGATAACCAGTTTGGACAAGAAGAGAATAGAAGCTTTCGAAATGTGGTGCTACAGAAGAATGCTGAAGATAAGGTGGGTAGATCACGTAACTAATGAGGAGGTATTGAATAGGATTGGGGAGAAGAGAAGTTTGTGGCACAACTTGACTAGAAGAAGGGATCGGTTGGTAGGACATGTTTTGAGGCATCAAGGGATCACAAATTTAGCATTGAAGGGCAGCGTGGAGGGTAAAAATCGTAGAGGGAGACCAAGAGATCAATACACTAAGCAGATTCAGAAGGATGTAGCTTGCAGTGGGTACTGGGAGATGAAGAGGCTTGCACAGGATAGAGTAGCATGGAGAGCTGCATCAAACCAGTCTCAGGACTGAAGACCACAACAACAACAACAACAACAGTGAAAGACTCTCTAGAAATGTGGCGGAAAATCCAAAGAGATTCTCGTCCTATGTTAACCAGCGGCAAGGCTCAGTAAGTACCTTTACTGCGATTCACGATTCGATGCGTCACCACTGTTCTCGTTTACTATAACGACACCGCGTGTTTCCGATAATGGCGGCCACAGGAGGCGAACTGCAAAAATATCGTGGTCAGGTAAAACAGGGTTGCAACCTACAATTCTCAACATATTTTTATTTTTAATTTTTTATTGTTGTATCCTGCCCGTTAACCAGGTGTTTACATAATATTGCCTCTGCCATTTGCCATTCTTTTTGTGTTTACATAATAATTTTGCAGTTTTACTTAATCTAGCATAAGATAAGCATTGTGTTCTTAGACAATGTCCTAAATAATTCAAATTTCTCTTTAAAATTCTACTTACTATTTTTCTTTTTTCACCAACGCTTCTAATTCTTAAATATTTCTCCCCAGCTTGTCTTCTGCATTCTCATACATGTAAACATCTCAGAGTTCCCAAATCTTTCTTCATCTTCTTTCCTTAATGTCGACGTTTATGCACCATACACAAACACATTCCATACAAAATGTTTAACCAGTCTTCTCTCATTTGTCAAAGTTTTCCACGTAACGCCCTCTTCCTGCTGAATGTTTACTTAGTCTCTGCAATTCTGGTTTCAATTTTTTTGCGTGTATATCATACCTTTAATTACCGTTCCTAAGTATTTGAATTGTTTTACTTTTTTCTGTTGTGTTATGTCCTAAGCTATGGCAGTCTCCTTTTCCTCTGCAACAATGACCATACTCTCGGTATTACCATTACTTCTCATCCAGCACACTTAGCTTGTTGTATACACATCTCCTGCCATACCATTCATTTTCATATGCTTTGTATAATACAGGCAACTGGTTGAAACAAGATTTAACTTGACCTTGTTTCGACACCGACTTTGGATGTGTATGTCTTCATCAGAAAAAACCAAAACCAATTTCCTATAAAAGATTACAAAACCATTAATATAAAGAAAAAACCAAGAATAGATGGTTATTATACTGAACAAATTTATGAGGTGACAATACAAACACTGTTTTTTGTCTTGTTTCACAATTTTTATTGTTGTTACTGCACAACCTAGGTTTCGGACTATAAGCCAATTTTCAAATACATTACTGGAAAATGAGCTTATAACCCGAAACCTAGGTTGTGTTGTAACAGTAATAAAATTTGTGAAACAAGGCGAAAAATAGTTCAAATGGTTCAAATGGCTCTGAGCACTATGGGACTTAACATCTGAGGTCATCAGTCCCCTAGACTTAGAACTACTTATACCTAACTAACCTTAGGACATCACACACATCCATGCCCGAAAAATAGTGTTTTTAGTTAATTTACTATGTTTTACGCAAGAAACCACAGCTGATTCAATTAAAATAATTATGAGGTGACTATATTCACATATAGTGGCAGTTGTAAACGGATATACGACCAAAATTTTCTTGACTAAGGCAGTCTTCATCAGAAAAAAATAGAAAAAATTACATGTAGTGACAGCTGAAAACAGATTCACGAGCAAAATGCTCTCGTCATACAAAATAAGTTCTTAAAATCATATTAAAAACCATATAAAATTATAAGTTTTGGAACTGACATAACAATGGTACTTGTCAGCAAAAATTATAGCTACATTTCATAGCTCACTGTACGCCACTAAGAGCTGTACAAGGAAAACAGACAGAGCATCAGAGGACTTTCCTCGTAAATCTGCTGCCAACTATCACTACATCTGTATATAGTCATCTCATAAATGTGTTCAGTATAATAAGCATCTATTCTTGTTTTTTCTCTATATTTTGTAATCTTTTAAAGATAACTGTTTTTGGTTTTTTCTGACGAACACACTCAAAATTACTGCCAAAACCAGGTTAAACTAAATCTTGTTGCAACTGGTTGGCTGTATTATACAAAACATATTCTTGTACGGTTTCTGACCTGACAGCCACGTTTAAAATTGCATTCATCCTCAGATGTTCTTGAACCAAAAGTACCATGTCATTGGTGAACGTATACATTTTATGCTTTTCACACCCACAGATATACTCCTATTCCGTTCAAAACATGCCTTTACAGTTCCCGCCAATTAAATACGCGTATGCTGTGGAATTATTGTTCTCTACATCTATTTGCTACCAGTCATCTACTCATTATGCTCAAATAAGAAAGCGCTTTGTCACTGACGTTCCTTACGCATGCATCCCCTTCCGCTCCGGTAGCACCACAGTGGTGGGAATACTCAGTCACTCAAAATACTACATACAGAGCTCTTCGTAGCAACATTTACATCTACATCTCTACTCTTGTCAACAACTATTAAGTTAGTGACAGAGGGTACACGTGCTGTGTTTCTTACCGTTCCATTCACGCACTGAGTGCTGAAATAGTGATTGATTGGATGCCTTTGTGTGTGCTGCAATTACGAGCATTTTTATCTTCGCAGTCCGTACTGGACCGATGCGTATGTGTCACTAGTGTCCTTTAGATTCATCATTAATACTGGTTCTTGAAACTTTGCTTCTGTAGGATAATTGACGGCTACCTCGAAGCGTCTGCCACTTTGGGTTTCTCAGTATTCTTACGGCTTTCTCTTTGGCCACTCGTGTTGATGTTCTATGCGTGCGTTCAGTATGCCCTATTATTACCGTCTCCGAAGAGTTCCACCCTCTCGAGCAATATTCTACGATGGGATGTACGACTGTTTTGTAAGCAGTCTCCTTTGTACACTGATCTATTTTCCCACAATTCTACCACTGCAATTGTACACTGATGCATTTTCTCCGAATTTTAACAGTGACCGGAAGTTTGTCATCTGCTTTACTTACGACTTTTTTTCGTTTAATCTCATTTTGTTCGTTTTCGTTCGTTGTATCAGCTCTGGGCGGACGTCGAAAGATACCTGTTTCAGTTCATTGTTGATCAATTAACTCAGTTTTGTTTTTTTTTTTTTTTTTTTTTTTTGTTACAGAGGGCAGCTAGCCCTCTGACCGAACACGCTGAGCTACCGTGCCGGCGACTTAGGCTACATGATCATTGTACTTCCTATTTCTACAAATTTTCACACCCAGGTATTTATATAACTGGACTGATTCCAATTGTGACTTCCTGATATTTTAATCACGTTCTTTTTTTTCTACTGCGAGCTCTTTTGCTTTCTATATTTTGGGAGAAGATAGAATGTACTGAAACAAGAAAAAGTTTAGTAAACACGGGCTCTAAAATGCATGTCTTAAGAGCTATGAGCCCTTGTTTAGTAGAGGAGATGTGTTCCACAGCAGTAAAGATAAAGAAGTGCTAATAGCTCTTAAGCTATGCATTTTAGAGCCCTAGTTTAGTAGACTTTGCTTCTACTGATCGTTCCTACCATATACCTGGAAACTGATCATTCCTCCTGGGTCAACCAGTACTAATCGTTCTATTACATCGCCTTGGTGTAGATTCGATTATAACTGTTCGCGCCGACGATCTTGTGTTTGGACAGCTCTCAAAGCCAGAAGGCCGCACTGAAAAGTGGGAGACCTGTGGAAAATCAAAGATTGGTACAGGGACCGTAGCTGACAACGTAAATAAAAGCAACATATTGCGAACAAACAGGCGGAGATATCCATTATTGTTCGATTACATTATTGGCGATAAATTGCTACAAACAGTAACAATAGTAAAACACACGGTGTCCAAAACAAAACTGGCGTGGATAATATTTGTTAAAACATACGCGGAACCAATCCTTGTTAATGAACACGAGAACTGCGCATCACAAATAGTTTAAATCTGCCAGGAAGTTTTGTTTCTGTAACTGTTTACGCAAGAGGTTAAGACTGAAAGTGTTTTGGCAGAACCTGCGGCAAAGTCTGCAATACGAAACTTAGTAGTGAAAAGGCGCGAAACGCGTTCTGTAACGAACAAAATCCGCAACTATCTGAAAAGGGTTGGAAAACCAGAAACATTGATCGAGTAGGGGAAAGTAACTCTCTCGACATCGGAGTTAAGCTCTTTCACTCCGGGGCGCTTTGGCTCGTTAGCATCTCCTCGTTATCATCTATTCTTCAATATCAAATCACGTTTCTAATAAATGCTGTGTTTCAAATTTGCTACTGCAAGTGGCTTGATTATAATATCGTATTATTACTGTCACAGTGTTTCTTTCTGTCTCAATTCAGAGACCAACAAGTAATAGAAATAACATTTTCTGCATAACTCCAGAGACGTATAGGGAAATAGCCGTTCATGTAATTTAGATACCCAGAGCCTGCCTATCACTAACATATAACTTATATGACTAATGAATGGATTTTTCTAAAAAATAATCTAATAATTTCCAATTAGAAAGTAACGGTAACTTAAATTATACGGTAAAACATAAAAGAAATGTCTTACTTTAAGGATATCAGTCACTTCCTGCCGAAGAGTCAAGTAAAACACAAAATTGCTTCACTTCTCTGAATGGGCTCCAAAAGCCAGAATACTATCCAACAGGATCCACACGAACTTAATATGGTGAAGGAAACTGTATACGACCGTGTACTGGTTTCGTTTAGCCATAATCTATTCAACTCTACGAAGCAAGGACGATCTCTAGATCTGTTTTAATAATTATCGTCCTTGGTTGATGTACACACAGGAGTCTTCGACAGTCTTCGGTTTCATTAGAAAAGTAGATCGTCGGAATTTAGAGAGCAGCCCAACATTCGCTGTAGGCCGCCTATCTTAAACCGTCTCCCACTGGAGTTTGCTGTAGACAAGAGCCAGAAGAAAACTCCGCTTGAATAACTAATCGCGAAGTTGTAGTCCAACGTTTGACACTTACGAATTTCTGTCTCTGGAAAATGTATTTTTACAGTTAATGGACGTCTTTTGTTTCTATTTTCTTTATTTTGAGTTGTACTTTGCAACATCTATTTACATTTGATCAATGTAAGTGATCCTATCATTGCTATTCAGTGAATTTACTTCTATCCAGTTAAGCGTAAGTGATAGGGTAAGTAACATTCCTTATATCCAGCCATTTCTCTGTCTACTCGTTTGCTTGTACCTGTAGCGCAAACTCTTGTCTAAATACAGGGCGATCTTCAAATGTTTCAGTGTGATCCAGAGAAGAGGAACACGTCTCGCAAAAATCAGTAAATGTAACTTCAGACTCAAGCACAAATTAAGAAACGGAGAACCGTTAGTCTGTTGTTAGTAAAGTAAATCAGCATTAGTGTTCTGTAAATCTGAGCAAGTTCGTTGCGGCAACGACTGGGAGCGATAAAAATAGCGAGACCGTAAATCTTATTTTAACGAGAACAAATCGTGAAACGTGACTCACGATAAGGAAGACAATGATATGTTTTCTTTCAAAGAAGGGCGTAACTGCAATTTGTCCATTAAGTGGACGCTCTCGTCTGAAAGACCCGTGGAGTGCAATACAGTTCATGCAACAACTATTTACTTTGCATCAAGAGACTATGGGAACCAACATCTTACATGTAAAACATGCAAAGCCCAAGATAAGTAATTTTCAATAATGAACTCTTCAGCCGAGACGGGAAAATCGCAATACTTTGAAGATAGACGGAGTTTTCCACTGTGTCCTTTCGACGTGTTAACTGCAACAAGCGGCTTATGCCGCGTTTTTATCGACGAGTATGAAACGAAAGAAAGCGATAATATACAGTCTTCTTGTCTCTAAAGGTCCAAGATGGACTCATGATTTATACTTTCGAGGTGCACAAAGCCCTTGTGAGGCGAACTGAGGAGCTACTTGATTGAGAAGTAGCGGCTCCGGCCTCGTAAACTGACATACTGTGGGGAGAGTGCTGTGCTGACCAGAAGCCCCTCCATATCAGCATACAGTGACGCCTGTAGCGTGAGGATGACACGGTGGTCGGTCGGTACCGTTGGGCCTTCATGGCCTGTTCGGGCGTAGCTTTCAGTTTTATCCAAAACAAAAATCGCCATCAAATTTGTCTTTACCGCTCATCCACTAAGAAACTCTGCATGTTTCTCGAATTTTCCCAGTACAATTGAATAAAATTTGCTGATCACAAAATGTTCGTCAGCACCCCTGCACCTTTACTTTGATTTCAATATCTGGTGCACTCTCAAGATCTGAACAAGCTAGCTCCGTGGTCGATCGACACCGCCATTTATTGACGAGGCGGTTTTTCAGCATTGTAAAAATATTTTATTAATGGTAATTCATCCTGAAAGCCGTGACAAGTGGTGACAGGTGCTTATAAAGATCTGCATATTCGCTGTGGTCTGTCGGCCAGACTCAGTGAAACCAGGAGCATGTCTGACGGTGCCCAGTGCAGCTTTGGACGAGACGTTAATAAGAAAGTTTTATGGACCACGGCTATACAACCGCGAAGATTTACGAGCAATACTGTAAAGTATTGCCAGTGATTAATTCTCTGAGTACATGGTAGCAGAGGACGTTCACCTTGAAATAAGCAAAGTTTCCGGAAACGGGACAGCAACTGTACAAACTGTACGTGACCCTGTATTAAAAAATGAAAATTTTAACCAACGTCAAGTTAGTTTATTAATATTGTAATGGGCGTTCCGTCGTTTACTATCCGACGTTGTGTGTATGTCATCTACAATATCTGGGCGTTGTTACTGAGGCGTTTTGACAGGACGTACTGTTGTTCACTACTAGACGAAACCAAGTGTACAATAATATCACTGCAGATGTCTGTTTTCTCGACATTTCTACATAAAACTACACTCATTTGTAACTTCCCGGCAGATTAAAACTGTGTGCCGGACCGAGACTCGAACTCGGGACCTTTGCCTTTCGCGGGCAAGTGCTCTACTGGCAGAAGTAAAACTGTGAGGACGGGGCGTGAGTCGTGCTTTGGTAGCTCAGGTGGTAGAGCACTTGCCCGCGAAAGGCAAAGGTCCCGAGTTCGAGTCTCGGTCCGGCACACACTTTTAATCTGCCAGGAAGTTTCATATCAGCGCACACTCCGCTGCAGAGTGAAAATCTCATTCTGCACCAATTCGAGATTTAACACTTACATTTTCCAGTAGGTGCTGTTTTCTAAGACGTTTACTGAACTGCTTTGCATTCCAAGAGTGATGCCTTCCACTTTAAGAACTGCACGTAGTACGTACATACCGTAATTTTGGATCGGATCGGGTGCATACAGTGTCAATAATCAAGAAGTTTTTAGAGTTAGTAAATTCTGTTCTGACAGCTGAGATACATTCGAGACAATGTCTCGTAGCACCTAAAGTATACCTGGGCCAATGAAAGCTACACCTGCAACCGACTTCAGGTGATTCACATTGATCTTCTTCTTCCTTTCTTTTAGTGTTCAACCCTGAGGTTGGTTTGCAGCAGAGCGCCATTCCTCTCTTCTGTCTGCCTTCCTCTTCATTTCCACGTATGTCTTACATCCAACGTCATTCATGATCTGTTGCATGCATGATATCCTTGGTCGCCCCCGCCGATTCCTTCCCTCAGTAGATCCTTCTGCTATTGTTCCAATGATGTTGTGTTATAGCATGTGCCCTATAAGTTTGTCTCTTCTTGTTTGGATGTGCCTCCATAGAGATCTGGTTTCCTGTACTCTTCTAAGCACCTCTTCATTTGTTACTTTGTCTCTTCAGCTGATCTTCATCATCCTTCTATAGCACCACATCTCCAGGGCCTCTAGCCGTCTTCCCTCTTCCAATTGTCCAAGTTTCACATCGGTATAGGGCCACACTCCAAACGAAACCTTTCATGATACGTTTCCTTATTTTCAGACTGATGTTGCTGGTGAGTAAGTTCGTTCTCCGATTATATGCAATTTTGGCCTTTTGTATTCTGGTCGTAATTTCTTTCCGGCTTCTACCATCTCTTGTGATTCTGCTTCCCAGGTAAGTAAATTCCTGTATCACTTCCAGCTCCTCTCTTCCAATTCTCAGAGGTTCATATTCTGCCCCTGTACTGCATACCATCAGTTTAGTCTTTTTCTTGTTTATTCTCATTCCATACTGATTGCATAGAATTTTTTCCATTGTTCTGAGGACTTCCTCTAGATCTTCTTTTGTCTCCGTGACTATAGCAATATCATCTGCATAACGCAGCATGTCTATCATCTGCCCATTAATTTTGATCCCCACCTCAGTAGTTTGTCGAACTTGGTCTATAGCTTCCTGGATGTAAGCATTGAATATAAGAGGAGAGAGAGCACATCCTTGCCTTACCCCTTTTCTAATATTTGCTTCTTGTTCCTGGTGACAGTTCCTAATCACTGCCACCTCATTCTTATAGAAACTGAGTATAACACGGATGTCTTTGTACTTTATTCCACTTTTCCTCAGCACTCTGAACATCTCTTGCCAGATAACGTTATCAAATGCCTTTTCCATGTCTACAAAGGCAATATAAGTTGGTTTATTTTTCTGTAACTGCTTTTCGATAACGAGTCTCAGTGCCAGAATCGCCTCTCTTGTTCCCAATCCCCTTCTGAAGCCAAATTGATCTTCACTCAGCATATCCTCCGCCTTCTCTTCAGAACTATTTTTATGGGAATTTTTGATGCATGTGATCTTAGGCTTAGAGTTCGGTACTGTTCGCATTTTGTAGCTGCTGCCTTCTTTGGTATAGGAACAATGATACATTTCTGGAAGTCACATTGATCTACGGGACGTCACCGTCAAACGATGCTGTGTTCGCGCTAGATGGAAGGTCAACGTAACGTCACGTCACTTAGCTCTGTACTGACCGACGACTGTGAGGTTCTGACATTACGTACGGTATCCACAGCATCTACGTCGGCCGCAGCCGGAGCGTCTCGCGCCGCCCTCAGCTACACGCCGTACGGCACTTTAAAGATCTCCCGCCAGCGCGCCAACGGGGCGATCTCACTGTCCATCCCTCCCTTCCCTCCGCCGCGCGGCGCCGTGCATGCATGCTGTCGGAGGACACGGAAACAACACGAGTTCAGTGCTAGAGACTCTTACTGACCGACGCATCTATTTAAGCAGCCACAGCCGGTTCCACATCGAGTGCATCTATTGACTTAATAACATTAGCGTGAAACATCGCGCTAAGGGGCAGTGCACCGAAACAGCACGGTGTTACTGTATTAACATTCAGAGACTTACATAACTGTATCATCATTCAAGACTATATTGTTGCTATCAAGAACATTACTCTATTTGTATCTACATCTACATTTATACTCCGCAAGCCATCCAACGGTGTGTGGCGGAGGGCACTTTACGTGCCACTGTCATTACCTCCCTTTCCTGTTCCAGTCGCGTATGGTTCGCGGGAACAACGACTGCCGGAAAGCCTCCGTGCGCGCTCGAATCTCTCTAATTTTACATTCGTGATCTCCTCGGGAGGTATAAGTAGGGGGAAGCAATATATTCGATACCTCATCCAGAAACGCACCCTCTCGAAACCGGGCCAGCAAGCTACATCGCGATGCACAGCGCCTCTCTTGCAGAGTCTGCCAATTCAGTTTGCTAAACATCTCCGTAACGCTATCACGCTTACCAAATAACCCTGTGACGAAACGCGCCGCTCTTCTTTGGATCTTCTCCATCTCCTCTGTCGACCCGAGCTGGTACGGATCCCACACTGATGAGCAATACTCAAGTATAGGTCGAACGAGTGTTTTGTAAGTCACCTCCTTTGTTGATGGACTACATTTTCTGAGGACTCTCCCAATGAATCTCAACCTGGCACCCGCCTTACCAACAATTAATTTTATATGATCATTCCACTTCAAATCGTTCCGCACGCATACTCCCAGACATTTTACAGAAGTAACTGCTACCAGTGTTTGTTCTGCTATCATATAATCATACGATAAAGGACCCTTCTTTCTATGTATTCGCAATACAATACATTTGTCTATGTGAAGTGTCAGTTGCCACTCCCTGCACCAACTGCCTATCCGCTGCAGATCTTCCTGCATTTCGCTGCAATTTTCTAACGCCGCAACTTCTTTGTATACTACAGCATCATCCGCGAAAAGCCGCATGGAACTTCCGACACTATCTACTAGGTCATTTATATATATTGTGAAAAGCAATGGTTCCATAACACTCCCCTGTGGCACGCCAGATGTTACTTCAACGTCTGTAGAAGTCTCTCCATTGACAACAACATGCTGTGTTCCGTTTGCTAAAAACTCTTCAATCCAGCCACACAGCTTGTCTGATATTCCATAGGCTCTTACTTTGTTTATCAGGCGACAGTGCGGAACTGTATCGAACGCCTTCCGGAAGTCAAGGAAATTGACATCTACCTGGGAGCCTGTATCTAATATTTTCTGGGTCTCATGAACAAATAAGAGGGTTGGGTCTCACACGATAGCTGTTTCCGGAATCCATGTTGATTCCTACAGAGTAGCTTGTGGGTTTCCAGAAATCTAAAATTCTACAACAGATCGTTGTCAGAGATATAGGTCTATAGTTTTGCGCTTCTGCTCGACGACCCTTCATGAAAACTGGAACTACCTGTGTTCATTTGGAACCTTCCGTTCCTCTAGAGACTTGAGGTACACGGCTGTTAGAAGCTTTCGCGTACTCTGTGTAGAATCGAATTGGTATTAGGGGCGTTCAGTAGTATCAGAAGCAGAATCATGTGCGAGGGGCGTTCAGTAAGTAATGCAACACTTTTTTCTGAAAGCAGGTTGGTTTTATTCTAAATTTCAACACACTTTATTGTTCTTCACTCTTTTGGCTACAAAATCCTATTTTTTCAACACAGTCTCGGCTGACGGCTTTACGCTACCTCAGTGCGAGGGCCTGTATGCCAGATGGTAGCACTCTACTGGACGACGTCGGAAGCAACGCCCTGCTGCGCCAATAACCTCCCCATGAACCAGGTACTGCTACCCGCGCAGAGCACCCTTCATTGGGCCAAACAGACGGACATCGGAAGGTGCGAATTTCGGGTTGTAGGGTGGACGAGGAAGAGACAGATCACAATCGACGATCTCGCTGCTCAAATGCACGTCTTTGTTGGTAGAGGAGCTCATACTACTTCTCTGGACTGTTCTTCATCATCCACTCTACAGCCCGGACCCCGCACCTTCCGACTTCCATCTGTTCGCTCAATGAAGAAGCTGGGGAGGGTACTGATAAAACAAGACGTTGGCTCCGACGTTCACCTGTAGACCGTGCGGGCATACAGTCCATTTGTAGCGCCGCTTCCTTTGGACGAAAAATGAAGAATATAAAAATACTATCCCAAAGCCCAAAAGCCCCAAAAATCAAGTTCCAGATTTCATAAATGAAAAGAAAAGAAAAAAAAAACAAAGTCCCTTTTGGAATAATCTTGCTTGAATAGTAGCACGGAGATAGAAAAGAAATTCAGTACCAAGTAGCTTAGTGTTTTGAAAAAGAAAGAAAGAAAAAAGATAGAATCCCATTACTTTCAAAATAAAATCATAGTAGATCGCAAAGTACCTTAATCAGAAATCACGGAGTAGGACGAACGATCTCAGAGAATACTCCTTATGAATACTCTTTGAGAATCGCGTGCAATACCTAAGAAAGAGCCGTGCTCGCAAAAGATTTGCGATCTACTACGACGCGCTGAACTTGTAAGAGGTAAATCAGTAACTTCAAATAGGACATCACGTAGAATCCAGATAGTGAAAGGTTTGAAATTGTCTTAAACTGAATATTTTCAATAAAAGACTGGACATTACCCGAAGTTAGAAACTATTAATGATGGACCGATATAGAGACTAAACTGTGAAACCGGACTGTGAGAAAAGATTTAACTTTCGTAAAATCAGTTAATGGACTCTGGAAATTGCATAATATCTTGGACTGAAGTATACGTCATTAATTCCACCCAGATAGGAAAAGCTACTTCCTTACGGCAATGTTAGGATGAGAAAATAATGCAATGAACCAGCATTCAGTGTTATTACTGTGTTAATAACTTCTTTCAATCCATTCAGTATTGTGTACTCAGTAAATAATTATCTGTGTGACGACATTGATTGTCCAAGGAACGCGGCGTGCATAAGTACTCTTTGCCGCATTAACAAATTATCGCTCTGTTACGAACTATTAGGCACAAGTAAACTGAAAAACTTTAGTGGAGATGTGTATCTACTGAAGCTATGATTAATACCGGAATAGGAAGTGATATATCCCTACTTGTAGCTGTGTTTCAATACGCCGGGGAGCACGTAATTGCTCGACCTGATCGAGACAAATAACATACATTCGGTGGGATTTCAGCGTAGCCCAAACAGATTTTTTATATAACGTCAATGTATACAGCTCTACCGCTAGTTAGCCAGACTGCGACGTTATACATTCCAGTCAGGTGGCGTGAGGCCGTCGCAATGAACGGAGTTTACGTTGAAAAACAGGGTTTTGTAGCCAAAAGAGTGAGGAATAATGTGGTGTTTTGGAATCCTGAATACAACCAACCTGCTTTCAGAAAAAAACATGTGTTGCGTTACTTACTGAACGCCCCTCGTAAATGTCAAGGTGATAGAAAAGCACAAAATCCGCCGCTATAACGGCAGTGAACACGGCGAGAGTTGGTCAACTTGTGACGTTGTAAGGCAACATCACTGTCTGCCCCAACCATCGTCAACGTCAGAATACTCTTCCCGAGACACTGACGTTGACATTCCGTTCCGTTGACGGTCCGTATCAATGCCGCCATTGAAATGCGTTGTAGAATGTTCTGACGTTCTGTATCGTGACGTCCAGTGTGAACCGAAATTTCGAGTAATGTTCCATAAATTCTACTACCATATACTGGTCCCTCGCTCCAGAACACTTTTATTGTTCATCTGCAGCTACGTCACACACTGCAAGCCACCTGATAGTGGCGGACTATACTTGCGACACCACTGACTGAGCCCATCTTCCCAGCTCCATTCGCGAATGCCGCTTGGGAAGAATGACTGTAGGTAAGCCCCTGTATTACCTCTAATGTCTCAAATTTTCTACTCCTGGTCATTTCGCTGGATATACATGGGAGGAATAATATGTTGTCCGACTCTTCCCGGGAAGTGCTCTCTCGAAATTTCAGTAGTAAACCTCTCCGTGATGCACAAATTCTGGCCTTCTAGTGTCTGCGACCGGTTTTGTTGGGCATCTCAACGATCCCACAACGAAACGCGCCGCTCTTCATTGGTTCTTCTCTGTCACTTCTATCAGTCCTACCTGTTAGGGATTCCGGGTAGATAAACAATACTCAACAATCGCTCGAACAAGCGCCTTGTAAGCCACGTCCTTCGTGAATGAGTTACATTTCCTCATCCCGTTTCAGACCTGAATTTTTTCTAGAGGAAGGACAATTTTTCTGTACGTGGTAATGCTCTTTGGTGATTTTTAATGACTTTACATGCAAGATTTCCACAAAAATATGTACCCCTTTTCAGAACATACTTTGTACACTTGGCTTCATTTTATGGACTAAAATAGCAATAAAATATTCAGTTATACAGTAGAATATACCGTACGATTCATATCCGTCTATTATGATAGTCACGTACTGCTGCACTGACTTGCTGATATTTTCAAAGTGATGTTTTATGTGGTCACTCCACTTAAGGTCACCCTGGACAATTACTCCTAGATACTTTACGGTAGATACTGTTTGCAGCAATTTTTCGTCAATAGTGTAGTTGTCGAGTAGTGGATTTTCTTTCTCTATCTATGCGCAGTGTGTTACAATTACTTATGGACAGAGCAGAGAGTCAGAGGCTGTACCCTGCGTTATTCCTCTGCAGGTCAGTTTGCAAATCTATATCGACTTCTGGCTTGCCACTTTCTTATAGACAACCTTTTACCATCTGCGAACGCTCTTGAGGAGCTTCCGTTGCCTTCTGCTACATCATTTATGTACATTGTAAAGAGCAACGGTCCTATCACACTTCCTTGGGATACTGCGGAAGTTATCTTTACATCTGTCGATGTCGTTCCGTTGAGAACGACGTGTTGAGTTCTATCCACAAGGAAGTGTTGAATCAAGCCCCAAATCTATTCTCGGCGTGTTGAGTTCTATCTGGATGGAAGTGCTGAATCAAGCCGCAAATCTGGTTCTATACTCGGTAGGCTCTTACTTTTCTAAATGGCAGTTCGGGAGAGAGGCGAAGTACCTTCCCCAAGTCAGGGAACACGGCATCAGTCTGAGCGCCATTGTCTGCAGCGCTACGAATTTCTTGGAGGAGCAGCGCGAGCTCAGCTCCGCGGGTTGTTTGCGGAATCCGTGTTGATATTTATAGAGGTGATTTTCGTTCTCCAAAAACGTTAGAATTCCTTAGCACAAAACATGTCCATAATAATGCAACAGATCGACGTCAACGCTATGTTGTTGTTGTTGTGGTCTTCAGTCCTCAGACTGGTTTGATGCAGCTCTCCATGCTACTCTATCCCGTGCAAGCTTCTTCGTCTCCCAGTACCTACTGCAACCTACATCTTCTGAATCTTCTTACTGTATTCATCTCTTGGTCTCCCTCTACGATTTTTACCCTCCACGCTGCCCTCCAATACTAAACTGGTGATCCCTTGATGCCTCACAACATATCCTACCAACCGATCCCTTCTTCTTGTCAAGTTGTGCCACAAACTCCTCTTCTCCCCAATTCTATTCAATACCTCCTCATTAGTTATATGATCTACCCACCTAATCTTCAGCATTTTTCTGTAGCACCACGTTTCGAAAGCTTCTATTCTCTTCTTGTCCAAACTATTTATCGTCCACGTTTCACTTCCATACATGGCTACACGCTATACAAATACTTTCAGAAACGACTTCCTGACAAATCTATACTCGATGTTAACAAATTTCTCTCCTTCAGAAACGCTTTCCTTGCCATTGCCAGTCTACATTTTATATCGTCTCTACTTTGACCATCATATTATTTTGCTCCCCAAATAGCAAAACTCCTTTACTACTTTAAGTGTCTCATTTCCTAATCTAATTCGCGCAGCATCACCAGATTTAATTCGTCTACATTCCAATATCCTCGTTTTGCTTTCGTTGATGTTCATCTTATATCCTCCTTTCGAGACACTGTCTATTCCGTTCAACTGCCCTTCCACGTCCTTTGCTGTCTCTGACAGAATTACAATGTCATCGGCGAACCTCAAAGTTTTTATTTCTTCTCCATGAATTTTAATACCTACTCCGAATTTTTCTTTTGTTTCCTTTACTGCTTGCTCAATCTACAGATTGAATAACATCGGGGAGAGGCTACAACCCTGTCTCACTCCCTTCCCAACCACTACTTCCCTTTCATGCTCCTCGACTCTTATAACTGCCATCTGGTATCTGTACACATTGTAAAAAGCCTTTCGCTCCCTGTATTTTACCCCTGCCACCTTCAGAATTTGAAAGAGAGTGTTCCAGTCAACATTGTCAAAAGCTTTCTCTAAGTCTACAAATGCCAGAAACGTAGGTTTGCCTTTCCTTAGCCTTTCTTCTAAGATAAGTTTTAAGGTCAGTATTGCCTCACGTGTTCCAATATTTCTACGGAATCCAAACTGATCTTCCCCGAGGTCAGTTTCTACCAGTTTTCCCATTCGTCTGTAAAGAATTCGCGTTAGTATTTTGTAGCTGTGACTTACTAAACTGATAGTTCGGTAATTCTCACATCTGTCAACACCTGCTCTCTTTGGGATTGGAATTATTATATTCTTCTTGAAGAACGTTATAGGCCTATAATTATGTGCATCTGTCCTACGACCCTTCTTGTAATACGAGAATGGCCAGCGCTTTTTTCCAGTCGTATGTTACACTTCGTTGGTCCAGCGATCTACGATAAACTCTTGCTAGAAGAGGAGCAAGTTATTTCGCACAATCTCTGTTTTGCAAGTCCCTTCCCTCGGCATCTGCGTTATTCCTCTCGATCGACCTTTTCCTGCTCAACAGGACCAGCGACAGTGAGTGTCACACTGCGAGCCTCTAGTTTCGATTTATTGCGCGGACTGTTTTGGCAGGACTGCGCTCTGCTCGGCAGGTGAATCGTGAGCGTGCATGCGGGCCGGGCGCAGTCGTAATTCCCTAATCGCTGGCTCCTCGATTGTGCAGTCTCGAGTTTCCCCAGTCTCCGCCCCTTCCCACCCACTCGCCATAGGTTCCAGACGACGACGCCGCCGCAATTTCGTACACGCGACAGTACGTGCGTCTGACGGAGGAGATCGACCAGTTTTCCGAGAACAGCGGTTAATAATAGAGAGAGTCCGGGCCGTCGTTAACATCGATTACGAAGCGAGCATTCGGCGAGTACACGACCGCTGCGGGGGAAGATAAACGCCCCCTCCCCCCGCCCCCTTCCATACTAATTGGCGAAGAGCTCGCAACGAGGCTTCCGTATTCTAAGACAGAGTTTAGATTTCGTTACAGATATATCTCGATAATAAAGGGGCAGCGATGTGCCATCCCGTTCCTCGTGGTGGCGCAAGCTCTCACAACAACGGGACTCGGTGCAGAAGTTAAGAAAATGAAACTAGATGCTGGGAGCGGACAAGTTTTGCCTCGGCTCAGCCCTGCGTGAGCAGCGGAGCGAAGGTCGAGTGAACAGTCGCCACACCCCTGACTGGCAGCGAGGGTGGAGGCGGCCTATGGTCCGCGACAGGGGTGTACCGCACGCTCCAAGCGACTTCCCTCCGCTCACCTACTTGCTGCCTCGCCTTCGGCCCTCCTCGGCCTCTCAGGGTCAATTGACAGGGCACAAAGGGAAGCGCCTTAACCTTTCACGCCTGAACTGCTATTACAAGATACAATAAGAAAAGAAAGGCGCGAAAGCAGGTTCCTCTTCTCGTGCATCACCGCCGACTCCGACCGGAAGTACGTCTACAGTCGCAGGTGCAATGGACTCACTACGAGTTATTTACTCCATCACTTTTAAAGACCATTTCACTATACTACTTTTTTTCTTTCCACTCTTGTAGCACGCTGCTCATTGCAGGCTAATTTGGTAAACGGCGCAAGTCACCGTGTGTTCCATCTGCTAGCAATAATAGTGTAATTCGGGTGCCTGTGGGATTAAATGATCGTTCGAAACCCTGTAATAAAGAAGCAGAAAGGAAATAGCCCTGCTTTGGACGAAACAGAAAATAAGTCTTGTAAATGGCTCTCGTTCCAACGACGATGCGAAGTGGCGCAGTGGTCACAGATACTGCACTGCCCATCCCCCTCTCTGCGCCCCACTCAGAGGAGAAAAGAAAGTTTGAAGGTTCGGGTCCTGCCTCGGGCATGCGTTTAACTTTTACATGTGCTGTACTGGGTGAATTCTCTACAGGAAAAGACACGAATTAAAGAATATTTGAACCTTGAATATTGCTGGTCAGTCTGAGATCCGTACCAGATGCGACTGTAAAGGAAATAGAGAAGATCGAAAGAAGAGCAGCACGTTTCGTTACAGGTTCATTTAGTAAACGCGAAAGTATCACGGAGATACTCAGTCAACCCTAGTGCCAGATTCTGGAAGTGAGGCATTTTGCATCACGGTATGCTGTATTGTTATCTCCGATTTCGTACATTTCTAGAAGAGTCAAGCAACGTATTACCTGCTCCTACGTGTATCTCACGAAAAGACGAAGGTAGAATTAGAGAGATTCGAGCCTCCGGAGACGTTTACCAGCAATATACTTTCCGCGAGCCATACGCGACTGGAACAGGAAAAGGGAGAAGTGACACAGGTACGCATAGTATCCTCCACCACACACTGTAAGGTGGCTTATGGAGTATAGATGTAGATGGTAATCACGACGTTTTAAATATCACCTCGAAAAAGTAAAGTTACGTAAGTAATTTTTTTGTTAATTTGCAGTTTCATAGCTGTATTCGTGACATATACTGTATTCCCTGCGTCACTGCGCCGTAGTATGCCGTTTGACACAAAACACAATAGGGCATTCTATTGACAAAGTGGGGTATAGTGCGCGGTAATTAATTCTCCTCAGCAGCGGAAATGATGTGACCAGACCGATCCAGATGGCTTCTTTACTTTGTGACTCGAAGCTGTTTTTATAGAAACAAGTTCGGTTCAATAAACCTAGTAAGGAATCAGCGATGACATAGAAGAGCTTAATGCGTGACATAGTCACGTTGAAGCATAGGGTGATCCAATGTTTAAAATTTGTGGAACTCAAAACAGTCTTTGATCTAAAAATTTTTTGTCCTTTGTTCTACGACTGTTTCTGTCTATGTGATCATCTGCCTTTCCAAACTAGTATTTTCTGTAACTGTTCATTCATTATTTAAATAATGAAAACTGCACGAGTTACTTATTTTTTTTATGCTTCACACAATACGTTTCGAAAGTTAATTCTTCTTTTCAAGTGCATTTGTGTATATGTTTACGTGAATATCTTCGGTGACGTTTGCATGTGTGGTTTTCTGCCTCTCTTGCGTCTTTTTGAGGTAAGACTTGAATCGTAAAATCGGACAAAATGATACGACTGCAGCCTGGCCTCAAAAAGGCGCAAGACAGGCAGAAAATCACACATGCAGACACCACCAAAGATATTCATGTAAATATACAAATAAATGCCCTTGAAAATGAGAACAAATTCTCGAAACGTGTTGCGCTAAGCATCAAAAAACTCGTAATTTGTGCAGTTTCCATTATTTAAATCATGAATGACATAATTGCAGGCTTCCCTGAAACATAGAAGCTGATGACGAAATTTAACAGTTCATTCACTATTTTTTCTCGTAACTGCTCTAGAAGCTTCTCTTTCCAGGGTCTACTTTATAAAAGTGTTATTAATTCAACCTTTTTTTTTAAATCTAAAGCTCTATGTTCCATAAACATGCGCCATTCGTGTTCAAAATATTTTAATTTTTTGCTCACTTCCAGTTAAAACAGGTTACATCTTTGTTGTTATCCTGTGTTGTTGTTAGATTTCATTTTCTTAGGACAGTGACGAATGGAAATATCAGTAACATATTCAAGAAAGACACATTACTTTATACTGATCAATTAAGAGAAAAGAGGCTTCGCAGATGATACAGTTCAAAAATGGTTCAAATGGCTCTGAGCACTATGCGACTTAACTTCTGAGGTCATCAGTCCCCTAGAACTTAGAACTACTTAAACCTAACTAACCTAAGGACATCACACACATCCATGCCCGAGGCAGGATTCGAACCTGCGACCGTAGCAGTCACTCGGCTCCAGACTGTAGCGCCTAGAACCGCACGGCCACTCCGGCCGGCAGATGATACAGTGGTGTAAAACTAATCAAAATGTGACATAAGGAACAAAGCGGATTAAAACTTCACACCCAAATAATATTGTCCCACCAGCAGATTCGCTTAAGCTAAGCTTTGTGACTTGTAATCGTGTGCAGTGTGTGGCCCATAGTGCGCAGTGGGTCATGTCAGACTACTGGTTCTGTGGGGAAGCCCCATCCTCTCAGGTAATCCCCGAAGACACCAACGTTTTCGCTGATTCTCTAATTTGTCTTACTTTACCGTCTTGGACAGTACGAAAAATATATGTAGGAGGCAATGCTGTTTCTTCAACAGTTTCTGAACACCTATCATCGGACTTTGAAGAGCAGGCTTTTCACGGCCCATAATACCTTTTTTTAATTTTTTTGTTTTTGCCCGTGTTTAGTGCGTGTCTTTGACACTCTAGTAAGGCACAGATCGCAGATCTAGCCTTGGTTTCGGAGGGGGTGCTAAAGTTTCTTGCTTTCTCCTCCCTCCCTATCCCCGCCCCCTTCGCCCCTCCCCCCCCCCTCCCACCCAAATGTAATTTGCTGTCACTCCTACTTTAAACGTGCCACAGTTTCCTTGGATTTTAATAATACACTCTAAGACAAAAAAAACCTACAACTTACGAAGGAGTTATGCAAATTGGTCACAAATTGATACTCATGCATGCATCGACGGGAAGTGAAAACTTGAAAACTTTGGCGCCGGATCAATGAATGTGTGACGCTGCAGCCCAATTTCAGCCAGCAGCTGACAAGGATAGTAAACAGAAGACATGTCTATATCAGCGCACAAAGTCGATGCAAATTTCATTCCCTATACTCAGTTGGACCGTAACTATGCCTCGCAGAAAGGCGCGTGAGCCGGCCTCTGTGGCCGAGCGGTTCTAGGCGCTTTAGTCCGGAACCGCGCTGCTGCTACGGTCGCAGGTTCGAATACTGCCTCGGGCATGGATGTGTGTGGTGTCTTTAGGTTAGTTAGGTTTAAGTAGTTCTAAGTCTAGGGGACTGAGGACCTCAGATGTTAAATCCCGTATGTGGCTGAGCGGTTCTAGGCGCTTCAGTCTGCAACCGCGCGACCGCTACGGTCGCAGGTTCGAATCCTGCCTCGAGCATGGATGTATGTGATGTCCTTAGGTTTAAGTAGTTCTAAGTTCTAGGGGACTGATGACCTCAGATGTTAAGTCCCATAGTGCTCAGAGCCATTTGAACCATTTGTTAAATCCCATAGTGCTTAGAGCCATTTGAACAGCCGCGTGAACAATGTACGCAGATATGAGTATTTGAGAGAGTAAGTGCAGTTGAGCTGAAAGAAGCGGTTTGGAGTAACCGGCGAATCGCCCCATATCTGAACAGCGGTGATGCCACTATTCGACGATGTTGGGAATGGGTGAATGTGTGGGAATTCCTAAGGGACCAAACTGCTGAGGTCATCGGTCCCTAGACTTACACACTACTAAGAACAACACACACACCCATTGCCCGAGGGAGGACTCTCACCTCCGCCGGGATGTACCGCGCAATCAGTGACATGTCGCCTCTAACCGCGCGGCCGCTCCGCGCTGCTGGGAATGGGTGAACCATGGCCGAACACAGCATCAGGAAGGGAGCGATCGACCTGGAGAGACGACAGAACGTGAGGAACGAGACAGGCAGAGCTCCGGGTTCTTCGTTATCATCTATCCGATGTGCAGCTGGCCCTTCGGTAACCACAAGGACCACTAATAGTCGACTCAGGAACGCAGCTGAGCTCACGGCGCCCTTTGGGCTGATTACCACTGACCTCTGGACACGAACAAGACCGTTTACAATGGTGACGGAAACATTTGCCCTAGCATGTCATCGACCGGAGTTAAATTGTCTACAGTGTGTGTGTGTGGGAGTGTGTGTGTGTGTGTGTGTGTGAAATCTTATGGGACTGCTAAGGTCATCAGTCACTAAGCTTATACACTACTTAACCTAAATTATCCTAAGGACAAACACACACACCCATGCCCGAGGGAGGACTCGAACCTCCGCCAGGATGTCTACAGTGACGAGTCCCTCTTTGAACTCAGCCCCGATGACCAGCAAAGACGTGCCTGGAGACGCCGCGTACAGCGGTGTGGCACGAACCTCATTGCCGCCCACCATACGGCGCGACAACCATTTCACTTATAGAGGGGCCCCTTTGGTTGTCATCTGCGGCGCCCTTACAGCGCAACGGTACGTCGCCGATATTCTATGCCCCGTTTTGTTACCCTGCATGTCAAACCATCCTGGGCTTACCTTTCAGCAAGGTAATGCACGCCCGCACACGGCGAGAGTTTTCTACACGTCTTCGTGCTTGCCAAATCCTATCTTAGCCAGTAAGGTCGCCAGATTTCTGGCCAGTTGAGAATGTTTCGAGCATATTGGGCAGGGGCCACCAAGAAACTCGGCTTCTAACGATCTAACGCGCTAATTGGGCAGAAACTGACACGATATTCCTCAGGAGGACGTCCACAAACTATCAGTCAACGCCAAACCGAATAACTGCTTGCATAAGCGCCAGATGTGGAAGCTCTTTCTCTTAAGGGGGGTAGGACGTCAAACGGGCCGACTTGGAGCAGGAGAGACACCACAGGACATTTTAATTTCCACTGTCCATACTTTTACAAATAAATTCATAAAACTTTGTCAGCATGACCAGGAAGGATTCAGGTTACACAATCATAGCAGTGGAAGTTCAAAAACATAAAAAAATAATTTTTTACGTGTGAAAGTTTATAATTTTTTCATTTCTATTGGCTGCGTTTGTTGCTATAGGTACACGTTTCTTCATAAGTAAGAGAGATTCTTTGATGAATTTTGCACAGCATACAAACCATACTTACAGGTGTATGAAACTCTAGAAATTATTTATGAAAAAATGAGTGTGCTGTTATATTTTAAACTTCATGTTTAGAAAAAACTCAAATTTTATAGTTAATTTTCTCAATTTTTACCTCAGTTTTTAATAAATTTCGAAAATTCTAGAGTTTCATACACCTGTAAGTATGGTTTGTATGCTGTGCAAAATTCATCGAAGAATGTCCCTTACTTATGAAGAACAGTGAACCTATAGCAACAAGTGCAGCCAACGGTAAGTGAAAAAAAGGTGAAATACAAATGTAAAAAAATAAATGATTTTCTTATATTTTTGAACTTCCACCACTATAAGCGTAAATCGTGAATCCTTTCTGGTCATTCTGACAAAGTTTTATGAATTTCTTTTTTAAGTATAGACAGTGGAAATTAAAATGTCCTGTGGTGTCTCTCCTGCTCCAAGTCGTCCCGTTTGACGTCCTACCCCCCTTAAATAAATCATCCAGTTTTTCTGAAACTGTAATCATTTGTTTGTCTGTACATGTATATGTACATGTCTGCCGATTTCCATCCCATTCGAATAATTCCTTCGCTGTGCGTCGTATTTTTTTTGTCTTAAGTGTAATAACAGTAAAATATATAAAAATGTCTTAATGTAATATTAATTTGTTTACTAATTTGTTTATATTAGTGTTAGTACACTGCTTTAACTTCACTTAGAAGAAATTCAGGAAAATATATCGGTTGAAAAGCATCCGAACGAAAGTTTGTGAAGTTTGTGTGTCATTCTTTTGATTTAAGAATTGTAGAAGCAACAAACTGTCACAATTTTGACAACATCTTAGTTTACACGGCCTTAAAGTGAAGTGTGCACTCAATGATTATCGGCCTCGCACCTGGCAAAGGTCTTCAGACCGGCTGTGTGAGCGTGTAAATGGCTGGAACGTTCTTTCAGTCGTTTTCTCTTTCGTTCGGGAAAGTCGGTCTTACTGTTGCTTACTTCTCGGTGGAGCTTCTTATGCTTTCAACAGATACGGCCTGCGTATGAAGGACGCCTTCATCTGGTTCGAATGTCCTCCCCAGACCGCGAGTTCAACCACGTCGGAGGCCCTCAGGCAAGCAGCTGAAAGGTGTCCTGTGTTAAACGTGGCTTGCAATTTTCTGGAACACCTTGTCAGTTTCAGTTTTCAAACCACTTTTTTTCGACAATTATGTCTATGTAAAAAAACAAGCGCTTTCACTAAAATGTTCTTTTTACGGGGGGAGGGGGGTCATTACTCTCCGACGCCTCCCCCCCCCCCCCCCCACGCAATCCGCCACCGGCCGTCTTGTATCCACGTCTGACACTAATGCAGAATAAACATACTTCTGATTCTATCCAGCCTGATAAAGATGACAGATTGAAGGATTATATTGAAGCACCCGTTGACACTTTCTTATAATTCTTTCAATGGTTCACAACTATAAGCACGTTTCATAAAGATCAGCTCGAATGAATGCCCTTATGTATTTGACAGTTGTCACTTTCTTATATTTAAACAACATTTGGACTAATCGAATAAAATAGCGTCTTTAGGCCCTTGGACTAATCGAATAAAATTGCGTCGTTTGGCCTGTCTATGGGAATTACGTTATATTTACTAATGTTACGGTCAGCTGCCGGTGCATACAGTGAGTTTCGTCCATATTCAGAGCTTCCTGAATTTTCCAGCAATGTTCTAGTGATTCCTACTAATGTTGAATTGTCTGTGTATAGCTACGCCGCGCGCTACTGCCCACATTGTCTACCAGGCACCGCGCCACTCACGCCCAATCCTCTCGCGCAGGACGTTCTCTTCAAATATTGGTGAAAAACGAGGACGAACTGGGGTACAGCTAGCGTAAAGTTCCGATCTATGTTCTCTATACGCTGCTTGGACTGGTCATATGTATGTTGAGACTGTTCCGTTACACTGGCTATGAACGATCCCTCTGTCGTTCTCCCCAAACTAAATCAACGACCCGCTCCTGGTGAACTCCTTGTCTACGGAACTTAAGCTTTTGAGTCAGAGAATATGCAAGCTATAACAAGTTTCCCGTTCAAACTCATGCAAGTAACAAGTTTTATGATGGTTTTGTAAAAAGTCCTCCCACATTCAGGTATCTGCTTGATAAGACCTATACTGTTTTTGCAATTTACGTGTTTCCTACAGGGTGCTTGTTCGTATAGGGAGGTACTTTCCTGTGTCACCGGGAGGCTTCGTATCATTAATTCAAGGTAATTATACACTGAAATGTAAAATCCGAAATTATATACAGGTCAATATTCAAAAGTAGAGGAGTGGAAAAACAGTATCCGTATGGGACTCTGATAAAAACAAGAAAACTATTCAGGTTGTGCCTCAACTGGTAAAACGTTTTTATGAGGACTCCGACTATAAATTCATTTTTTTTTTTTTTTACATTTTGGAATTGTACACTGATTCCATAGAGCATTATTTCTCTTGATTAAATATGCAAAGACTGGTTTCAAGCGAAGTTAAGGCGATCATTTCTGCGACTTAGGGAATAGCGTCGAGAAGCAGACAGAGCCGCCTAGTGCTCTTTATATGGCCGGAACTATAACGAAGTTTCTTTTCTTATAAATTTGATCTTCGATTATTCCGATTATTTAACCAAGCTACTTCATCTCGACACCATGGAGTCAATGAAAACTCTAGTTGTCCTGATCATCGTCTGACATTTGTCCCGCACATCTGTGATCAGACCTGTCTTTTAAATTGATCCGTAGAGAGAAGACACACCCTAACGACACATTTGAGGCTCATAAATGCCCGAGTTGGGACTCGTACGTATAACCTCCGCTTTCCAAAGTAGCGATACTACATTGCCAAACTGACACCTAGGCAGCACAAAATAGACATGAAATACGAACACCAACGCCGTCGAAGGCGGAAATCCGTTTCTGTACGTATTCTGGTATGATACCAATAAAATCGTGACCTTTACGATGTTTCTGTGAACTTCTACGTGTTGAGTCTACATTTCCTGTTTCAAATATGTTGACAAAAAAGAATTCCTCTACTTGCAACTGTCAGTAGTCCGTTATACAGACTCCTGTAGCCGCAGCAGGAACAATTAACTACTTGTACTTGAAGACAGCTCCACAGACTGAACCCACTGTTTGAAGGACGTCGTGTTTCGCTTACGACTGTCTTTCTTTATGAAGCACTATTGCAGTTATAATACACTCCTGGAAATGGAAAAAAGAACACATTGACACCGGTGTGTCAGACCCACCATACTTGCTCCGGACACTGCGAGAGGGCTGTGCAAGCAATGATCACACGCACGGCACAGCGGACACACCAGGAACCGCGGTGTTGGCCGTCGAATGGCGCTAGCTGCGCAGCATTTGTGCACCGCCGCCGTCAGTGTCAGGCAGTTTGCCGTGGCATACGGAGCTCCATCGCAGTCTTTAACACTGGTAGCATGCCGCGACAGCGTGGACGTGAACCGTATGTGCAGTTGACGGACTTTGAGCGAGGGCGTATAGTGGGCATGCGGGAGGCCGGGTGGACGTACCGCCGAATTGCTCAACACGTGGGGCGTGAGGTCTCCACAGTACATCGATGTTGTCGCCAGTGGTCGGCGGAAGGTGCACGTGCCCGTCGACCTGGGACCGGACCGCAGCGACGCACGGATGCACGCCAAGACCGTAGGATCCTACGCAGTGCCGTAGGGGACCGCACCGCCACTTCCCAGCAAATTAGGGACACTGTTGCTCCTGGGGTATCGGAGAGGACCATTCGCAACCGTCTCCATGAAGCTGGGCTACGGTCCCGCACACCGTTAGGCCGTCTTCCGCTCACGCCCCAACATCGTGCAGCCCGCCTCCAGTGGTGTCGCGACAGGCGTGAATGGAGGGACGAATGGAGACGTGTCGTCTTCAGCGATGAGAGTCGCTTCTGCCTTGGTGCCAATGATGGTCGTATGCGTGTTTGGCGCCGTGCAGGTGAGCGCCACAATCAGGACTGCATACGACCGAGGCACACAGGGCCAGCACCCGGCATCATGGTGTGGGGAGCGATCTCCTACACTGGCCCTACACCACTGGTGATCGTCGAGGGGACACTGAATAGTGCACGGTACATCCAAACCGTCATCGAACCCATCGTTCTACCATTCCTAGACCGGCAAGGGAACTTGCTGTTCCAACAGGACAATGCACGTCCGCATGTATCCCGTGCCACCCAACGTGCTCTAGAAGGTGTAAGTCAACTACCCTGGCCAGCAAGATCTCCGGATCTGTCCCCCATTGAGCATGTTTGGGACTGGATGAAGCGGCGTCTCACGCGGTCTGCACGTCCAGCACGAACGCTGGTCCAACTGAGGCGCCAGGTGGAAATGGCATGGCAAGCCGTTCCACAGGACTACATCCAGCATCTCTACGATCGTCTCCATGGGAGAATAGCAGCCTGCATTGCTGCGAAAGGTGGATATACACTGTACTAGTGCCGGCATTGTGCATGCTCTGTTGCCTGTGTCTATGTGCCTGTGGTTCTGTCAGTGTGATCATGTGATGTATCTGACCCCAGGAATGTGTCAATAAAGTTTCCCCTTCCTGGGACAATGAATTCACGGTGTTCTTATTTCAAATTCCAGGAGTGTATTTGTGTCATTATCAAGCACCAACACAATTACGAACTAGCGTAAATGGCGGTAAGGAATCATACAGTGAAACTGATTGAAGTTCAAATGTGCAACACGTGAACCACCATTACCACGCCGTAAACTTTCGCTCTATTTCTGGTTCCTCCTGTGGCTGTTGCAGCTTTTTGACGACTCGCAGGGACACTTCGCAGTCACGCACTGGGCAGCAACTTACAGAGTGCACACGTTGATCAGTCATTATGACCACCTGCTCCACAGCCTCTTCATCGTCGTATGCTGCGGAGACACATGTTCAACATTATGCGCTGAACACTACGCTTCGAAACGCTTGTGCCTGCTCCAGCTTTGTGTGAAATAATTTCATATTCGATTATCGATTATCGAAGCAAAGACGATCGCAACACCTAGCAAACTCTTTGAACCTAAATAAAAATTTACATCAAGTAACTTAATTTTTTCCGTATACATAAGAGATATTTATGACGAAAGCACCACATTGATGACTGATTGCTGGTTCTGTAGATATTTTAATTATACATGACTAATGAAGTTGTATTTCAGAAATCGTGTAAGAAATCCATATTCAAATGTTGAAAGCATCACATGCGACATGACATCCACAAAATTATGACATACGGCATGACTGAATGGGAGCTCAGATTTTATTTTTATTAACCCCATTGTCAGATGTCCATCATTAAAGAATTTGTTGCTAGCTCACTCGAGCAGATGTAATTTCGATGGATTGCTCACGCGCTGCCTGCTACATGTAAGCTATAAGAGAATCTCAGACCAGAGAGCAGTGTTGGCTGCAGTAAGAGCAGTGTCTGTAGCAGTGGGAGTAAGTAGTTGCTAGGGAGCAGTCGTGTGTGTCGAGTTGGCTGGGCCGGTCGTGGGGAGCGATGGCGGAGTCTGAGCGTTGTAGCATAAGGTAAAAGCAGCCTCACGCATATGTAGTATTGTTATATCAAGTCCCATGTAAATGTTTTAAAAAATCTCTTAATAATAATCTTTCTCATAAAAAGTAACTTTTGACAATCATTCATCTCAATTTAAAGAATTTACTAATTTCTCCAATCCATGGTCATCCTGATTACTGTAAAGAAAAATCAGTTGTTTCTTTTTACACATGACAAATCTATCGGCCAGCATTGCACTGGGCTGTGCCACAAAATTTCTTATAGGAGCAGATATACATGCGTAATCTGGCGACTTCACTGAGGTAAGATTTTTCAATTTATTCAGTATGATCTTTCAGGGCCATGTCGCAGCACTGCTGACGTCCAAAATTTACCAGTTTAAATTCGCAGTCAATTATTGAGAGGTTATAAGTGATCCACAATTTTATTGAGAAATTAGTCACGTTCTTATTGGTAGGTTACGGAACAATAAACTGTTGCTAGGTTACACTAAATGTCAATGCTATACATATTTTCACTGTTGGGTAGTTACGCTAAATGTGCATATTATTCATATTATTTTATTGTGGGGAGGTTACACCATGTATAGGAAATGTCACAAGTGTGTGCAAGCTTCCGAACTTCAAGCCTACCCGTGGTTTTACCGTTCTTTAACTACTTTCCTTAGATGATCACTCCGAAAAGCTGAACACTTTTGTCAATTCCGAGATGCTCGTTCCTAAGCGCCAGCCCACAAAAATCCGCCGTTTGCCGATGTCGCTTATGTCAGTTGACTTCCCCATAAGGTTGCTCGAATGATTTCCCCATTCGTCTCTGCTCCACTTACGTACGTTCCTTTTGCCGGTCACATGCCTGCATCGCCACCAGGAGCTTTAGATGCTGCGGTGGTCAGTGGTCAGAGTGTTGTGGCTCATCGGAGCATGTAGATGTAGCACACCTGCTAATCTCCAGATGAGGAAAAATACACGGTACACTAAGTTTCCAGATTAAAGTTTCCACCTTATGAGACAAATGATTATATGAGAAGCGTCAAAATCTAGCGATATGCACATGTATAGATGCAGGCAGTATTGCGTACGCCATGTATAAAACGGCAGTGGATTGGTGAAGTTGTCACTTACGTGATCCATGTGGAAACGTTTCCGACGCGATTGTGGCCGCGCGACGGGAGTTAACACACTATGAGCGCGGAATGGTAGTTAGAGCTAGATGTGTGGGACATTCAGTTTCGGAAATTTTTAGGTAATTCAATGTTCCGAGGTCCACAGTGTCAACAGTGAGCCGAGAATACCAAATTTTAGGCATTACCTATCATTACAGCGTCGTTTCCGTAGAGTTGTTAGCGCTAACAGACAAGCAACGTTGCGTGAAATAACAACAGAAATCAACGTGGGAGTACGACAAACGTATCCCTTAGGACATTGCGGCGTTACCATGATATGGCAGCAGACGACGACACGATTGCCTTTGCTAACAGTTCGACATCGCTTGTAGCGCCTCTCCTGGGCTCCTGGCAGTATCGGTTGTGGGCCCTGGACGATTGGAAAACCGAAGCCTGGTTAGATGAGTCCTGGTGATTGGTAAGAGCAGCTGGAGGTCTTCGAGTGTGACGCATATCCCACGAAGTTATGTAACCAAGATGTCATTAAAGCACTGTGCAAGCTGCTGGTGGTTCCATAATGGTCTCGGCTGTGTTTACATGTAATGGACAGGGACCTCTGGTTCAAATGACTGGAAATGATTATGAAACTTCCTGGCAGATTAAAACTGTGTGCCCGACCTAGACTCGAACTCGGGACCTTTGCCTTTCGCGGGCAAGTGCTCTACCATCTGAGCTACCGAGGCACGACTCACGCCCGGTACTCACAGCTTTACTTCTGCCAGTACCCCGTCAGGAGAACTTCTGTAAAGTTTGGAAGGTAGGAGACGAGGTACTGGCAGAAGTAAAGCTGTGAGTACCGGGCGTGAGTCGTGCTTCGGTAGCTCAGATGGTAGAGCACTTGCCCGCGTAAGGCAAAGGTCCCGAGTTCGAGTCTCGGTCGGGCACACAGTTTTAATCTGCCAGGAAGTTTCATATCAGCGCACACTCCGCTGCAGAGTGAAAATCTCATTCTGAAAATGATTATGTTCATCTACATCTACATCTACATACATACTCCGCAATCCGCCATACGGTGCGTGGCGGAGGGTACCTCGTACCACAACTAGTATCTTCTCTCCCTGTCCCACTCCCAAACAGAACGAGGGAAAAATGACTGCCTATATGCCTCTGTACGAGCCCTAATTTCTCTTATCTTATCTTTGTGATCTTTCCGCGAAACGTAAGTTGGCGGCAGTAAAATTCTACTGCAGTCAGCCTCAAATGCTGGTTCTCTAAATTTCCTCAGTAGCGATTCACGAAAAGAACGCCTCCTTTCCTCTAGAGACTCCCACCCGAGATCCTGAAGGATTTCCGTAACACTCGCGTGATGATCAAACCTACCAGTAACAAATCTAGCAGCCCGCCTCTGAATGGCTTCTATGTCCTCCCTCAATCCGATCTGATAGGGATCCCAAACGCTCGAGCAGTACTCAAGAATAGGTCGTATGAGTGTTTTATAAGCGGTCTCCTTTACAGATGAACCACATCTTCCCAAAATTCTACCAATGAACCGAAGACGACTGTCCGCCTTCCCCACTACTGCCATTACATGCTTGTCCCCCTTCATATCGCTCTGCAATGTTATGCCCAAATATTTAATCGACGTGACTGTGTCAAGCGCTACACTACTAACGGAGTATTCAAACATTACAGGATTCTTTTTCCTATTCATCTGCATTAATTTACATTTATCTATATTTAGAATTAGCTGCCATTCTTTACACCAACCACAAATCCTGTCAAAGTCATCTTGTATCCTCCTACAGTCACTCAACGACGACACCTTCCCGTACACCACAGCGTCATCAGCAAACAACCGCACATTGCTATCCACCCTATCCAAAAGATCATTCATGTACATAGAAAACAACATCGGACCTACGACACTTCCCTGGGGCACTCCAGATGATACCCTCACCTCCGATGAACACTCACCGTCGAGGACAACGTACTGGGTTCTATTACTTAAGAAGTCAAGGAGACCATTTGAAGCCATTAATGCACTTCATTTTCCCAAACAACGACGGATTCTTAATGATGACAGTGCGCCTTGTCATCGGGCCATAACTTTTCTACGCTGGTCTGAAGAACATTCTGGACAAAGCGAGCTAATATTTCAGCCACCCAGATCACCCAATGTGAATCCCATCGAACATTTATGGGACGAAATCGAGAGGTCAGTTTGCTCACAAAATCCTGCACCGATAACACTTTAGCAATCATGGACGGCTACAGAGGCAGCGTTGCTCCTTATTTCTGGAGAAAACTTCCAACGACTTGTTGAGTCCAAGTCAAGTCGCGTTGCTGCACTGCACTGGGTAAAAGGAGATCCGACGCGATATTAGGAGGTATAGGACGTTAGTCAGTTCAGTGTAGTATTCAGATTGCTTAATTTATTTACACAACTACAGGTGCCATGGCTGTACAGTACATGAGTGGCTTATTAAGTTCATATTCTACAAAAAATAGTGTGTCACGATAAGAATGGTTGATTGAAAGAAATGTGAAAATTTGTACTTCTTTACACAAATTCCCTTAACTTACAGTTGTTAAAATGTTAGCTAAAAACTAGACATGTCTCGAATTGTTTCTGCTCTATCGTAAGGAAGAACACGCTCTGTGTCTCTGCACGTAACAGCTTTGGCGTTCCCAGCTGGGCAAACAGCACACGCTATGGAAGTCAAGGCAACAGTACACCGTTCCTCTTCGTCAGTGCTTTCGCGTTCCTGTCGCACAGGACTCGTGGAAAGAAGTGGAGAGATCAACATCGTCATCTCGAACTCTTCCGTACTCTCTAGTCATTGATTACTACAAATTTTATTTCCCTCATATCGGCAAAAAACTGAGGTCGAGATTAACTGTAGCTGCTCAAGCGTAAAAATGTTTCGCTGCTGGTGTACGTTTCGTGTAGACTGAGCACAAGATTCAGGTAACAAGAGCATAAAAGTTCGTTACAACCCTTCCTGAAATATCTCATTCCGGTCTATTAACGTTAATATCCAGCTTAGGCAATCGCGCAGAGGCTTTAATTCACCTATATCGCTCCCCGTTAATTGGTAGGCGTTGCTTAAAAGCAATGAGCGTTTTCTCGAAAAGTGCTTTACCTTATCCCATTAGTTCCCATAGAGAAGCTTTAGAACGTAACCTCCTTTGCTGTCTGAGGAAAGGCTGATAAAAAAAATTCGTAGTTCAAGGAAAAAATGTCTGCCGACTGCAACGCAATCACGTCACAACGACACACACATCAGTGGCTTGCCACACACTTTAGGCAAAGAATTTACCTCCACCACAATGATAAATGTGCTTCCACATGTATTTAGTTGGATGGGTCAGTTATCTTTCTAATGTTTTTCTAAATGTTCCTTGCGAACTGAGTCTGTACATACTACAAATTTTAGATTTTACTCCTTCACTTTTCGTTTCAGTACCTTGAACGGTAGTTTTTGTACCCTTCAGAAAAATGTGTTTAAGTAACCCTGTGGTAACGACAGACAACAACCTTTCTTTTAAGTAAATTTCGTTCCGAATGTGCTTTCCTTACGTTCATCTCCTTGAAGCTTACGTAGTTTGATCTAAATCCAGAGAGGAGTGTCCGAGTTTCTCTGTATTAATGCGAACATGTGCTATGCAATTTTACTCCGTGCTTCCCACTGCTACGGAGTCATTTCAAGGGCCTGAAGAAACGATGTGGCTCACACATTTTTTTCATTGTAGTTCCATAACCAGTTCAGTTTGAAATTACACTAATGACGGATATTTCAGACAGTTTGGTCGTTTTGTCGCGCACAGTTTCGAGGTTTTATTCCTGGTCATTTCTCTGCAGCTTTCTGAAGGTCAAACACTCGTATCTTCAGATCACCAGTCTTTCGACTAATTTAACGTCGTTTTTTATCTCTTTCAATCTTTAATTTATGTCCTCTCAAACAATTGTCTTGCTGTGTTCCTTCTAGCATTGCCAAATTAATTAATGCCGGATGTCATAACAGTTGTCCAGCTAACCTGTCCTGTCTTCCTAGTGAGTCTTCTTCTCTCATCTTATTTGCGCACTTACTTTTAACACTCTTTTGAGTACGTAAATTTCGTGTGACTCCACCTTCTCTTTACCCAGTTTTCCCACAACCCAAGTTGCACTTTCACACAATTCTGTGGCTCATACACACTGTTTTAAAAGTGCATTCCTCAAATCCAGCTCAATATTCAACGCTAGCAAAGCTCTTTTGTGCAGAAAAAGCTTTCTTATATGTGCCAGTCGGCTTCGGATGCCTTCATCGCTTCGACCACCTTGCTTTCTGCATACGGTAAGTATTTTTCTTTGTCTTTCTCAGTTGTGACATTTAGATGACCACGATTCTCGATTTCCACCATCCGGCCTCGCTGTCATCTCCTTACATTCGTTTATCGTCTATCCATATTGTGGTCAAAGTACACCGAAGAGCCAAAGAAACTCGTGCACCTGCCTAATATCGTGTAGGGCTCCCACGAGCACGCAGAAGTGTCGCAACACAACTTGGCATGGACTCGACTAATACTGAGGTAGTGCTGGAGGGAACTGACAACATGAATCCTTCAGGGCTATCCAGAAATCCGTAAGAGTACGACGGGGTGGAGATCTCTTCTGAACAGCACGTTGCAAGGCATCCCAGATGTGCTCAATAATGTTCAGGTCCGGGGAGTTTGGAGGCCAGCAAAAGTGTTTAAACTCAGAAGAGTGTTCATGGAGCCACTCTGTAGCAATTCTGGACGTGTGGGGTGTCGCATTGTCCTGTGGGATTGCCCAAGTTCGTCGGAATGCACAAATGGATGCAGATGATGAGACAGGCTGCTTACGTACGTATAACCTGTCAGAGTCGTATCTAGACGTATCAGAGGTTCCACATCACTCCAACTGCACACGCCCCACACCATTACAGAGCCTCCACCAGCTTGAACAGACCCCTGCTGACTTGCGGGGTCCATGGATTCATGAGGTAGTCTCCATACCCGTACGCGTTCATCTGCTCGATATAATTTGAAACGAGACTCGTCCGACCAGGCAACATGTTTCCAGTCATAAAGTCCAATGTCGGTGCTGACGGGCCCAGGCGAGGCGCAAAGTTTCGAGTCGTGCAGTCATCAAGGGTACACGAGTGGGTCTTCGGCTCTGAATACCCATATCGACGATGTTCGTTGAATGGTTCGCACGCTGACACTTGTTGATGGCTCAGCACTGAAAGCTACAGCAGTTTGCGGAAAGGTTGCATTTCCGTCACGTTGAACGGTTCTCTTCAGTCGTCGTTGGTCCAGTTCTTGTAGGATCTTTTGACCGGCGGCAGCGATGTCGGAGATTTGATGTTTTACCGGATTCCTCAGATTCACGGTACACTCGTGAAATGGTCGTACGGGAAAATACCCGCTTCATCGCTACGTTGGAGACGCCGGGTCCCACCGCTCGCGCGCCGGCTATAACACCACGTTCAGACTCACTTAAATCTTGATAACCTACCATTGTAGCAGTAGTAACCAAGCTAACAATTGCGCCAGACACTTGCTGTCACAGGCGTTGCCGACCGCAGCGCCGTATTCTGCCTGTTAACAAAAATGGTTCAAATGGCTCTGAGCACTATGAGGCTTAACATCTAAGGTCATCAGTCCCCTAGACTTGAACTACTTAAACCTAACTAACCTAAGGACATCACACAACACCCAGTCAACACGAGGCGCCTGTTTACATATCTATGTATTTGAATACTCATGCCTATGCCAGTTTCTTTGGCGCTTCAGTGTAGGTTTCCCTTTTCTTTCGAAATTTCTAACGTTCGATTTTTTTCAATCAGATAGAACAAATTGTGTGTTAGGATTAACATCGATATTCACCATACACTTTTACACCATTTATGAAATGATTTCGCTTGGTCTGTTGCTTCTTCGAGATAAGAGAACAGTAATAGATGTTATCGACTATTAATACACAATACGTAACATATATTTGTGTTAACGGTCAGCTGTCAGAACCTGCACCAAGCTTCGATCCTTTGTCGGGTCTTCCTCCTTTCGCTAATATTCCACAACAACACATTCTTGAGGGTACTCCCGTGACCTAAGGATAGCGTCCTTGACTACACGCTCTGGGTCCCAAGTTCAAGCCCACAAATTGCCTAATTTTTTAATAAGAATCACCAGCAACTGAAGATGAAGGCTCATCGCATAAGAAATCATCCTCGTTTCGCTAATCCCATCGTGAAAGACGATGGTGGAGCGAAGAGTTCCGGGACGACGTCTTGCCCTGTCTCTAACAGGTGGAAGAATCAGCAATAATCAAAGGCATGAGGATACAGGTCTATGTAATCTACTGCATTAAAGACACATATCTATCCATGGGACATGTCACCCGTAAATGTCATGATGATCTCTCCCATGGCTAAAGATTCCGTATTACTCCTTCATCTGGATGTCCGGGAGGGGACTGCTAAGGAAGAGGCGATTATGAGGAAAAGACTAAAGAAACAACAAAAAGACAACATTCTACGAGTCGGAGAGTGGAATGTCAGTAGTTTGAGCATGTTACGTAAACTATGAAATCTGCAAAGGGAAATGGAAAGGCTTAGTCTAAATATGGTAGGAGTCAGAGAAGTGAAATGGAAGGAAGGATTTCTGCTCAGACGAATATGGGATAATATCGACAGCAGGAGAAAATGGTATAACGGGAGTAGGATTGGTTATGAATAGAAAAGTTGTGCAGAGAGTGAGGTAATGTGCAGTGGTCTCGTCAGAATCAACAACAAAATGGTTCAAATGGCTCTGAGTACTTTGGGACGTAACATCTGTGGTCATCAGTCCCCTAGAACTTAGAACTACTTAAACCTAACTAACCTAAGGACTGAAGCGCCTAGAACCGCACGGCCACACCGGCCGGCTAGAATTAACAACAAACCGACGCCAACGACAATAGTTCACGTATACATGCTCACGACCCAAACAAAAGGGAAGAGATGGAGGAATTATATGAGTATATTCAGTGGGTAATTCAGTACATAAAGGGACATGTTAACATGAGGTAGTAGGGGAAGAATTGCAACGTTGTGTTATGGAAGATTATGGTCTCGGTAACAGGATCAAAAGCGGGAAAAAATAATTGAGTTCTGCAGAAGTTGAATAGAAAAATATAATACAGGGAAGGTAACAGCGAACAAATCTGGAGTAACAGAAGAAGTACATAAAATGATCGATGGAAGAAGGAAGTACAAGAATGTTCAACGAAAGACAGGAATAGAAATAACTAAATACAGGGAAGCCAAGGCGAAAAGGTTGCAGGAAGCATGTGAGAAAATCTAAAAAGGAATGATCGTCGGAAGGACTGGTTTAGCATATAGAAAAGTCAGAACAGCCTTCGATAAAATTAAAACTAAGGGTGTGAGCTTCAAGATTGCAAACAGTAATCTACTGTTAAACGTAGAGGAGAGAGTCTGTAGGTGAAAAGAATACTCTGAAGGTCTCTACGAGCGGGAACACTTGTCTGGTGATGTGATAGACGAAGAAATGGGGGTCGAGATGCAAGAAATCCAATGTTAGAGTCAGAGTTTAACAGAGTTTTAGAAGGATTCCCATCACATCGATGGAAGAGAAGGACGAAATTCCATCGTAATTTCTAATATCAATAAGCGAAATGGCAACTAAACGATTATTCAAGTTGGCTTGTAGGATCGAAAGACATACCATCAGACTACCAGTTCCGAAGACAGCAGGGGCAGATTAGAGCGAGAGTTATCGCACACTCATCTTAACACCTCATGCATTCAATATGCTGTCAAGAACAGTACGCATAAGAATGGAAAAGAAAAGCGAGGATCTGTTTGATGACTATCAGTTTGGTTTTCGGATAGGTAAAGGCAGCAGAGAGGCAGTTTTGACGTTACACTCCATACTGGAAGCAAAACTTTAAAAAATCAAGACACGTTCATTGAATTTATCGAGCTGGAAAAAGGGTTCGACAATGTAAAATGATGCAAGATGTTCGAAACTCTAAGAAAAATGGAAGTAAGCTATCGGAAAGACGGATGCAGGTAATATACAGCATGTGCAAGAACCAAGAGAATGGAAGAGCAAGAATTAAGTGCTTGGATTAAAAAGGCTGTGAGGGGATTTAGTATTCCACTCTCTACTCTTCCATCTATACACCGAAGAAGCCGTGACGGAAGTAAAAGAAAGGCTCAAGAGTAGGATTTGACGATGAAAGTGAAAGTAAAGGATAATTACAGTACCTGTTTAATGGAAGGAACAGGCTAGAGTCTGATGAGTAGAGTATATAAAGTGAGAGACGGAGGTAATTAGAAGTAGTCAAAATAAGATTATAGCTATAAATCAAAATTGCTGACCACGTAGAACATGAAGTAAACAATTCTGCCACCTTGCAAGTAAAAGAACACCTGACGGACGAAGCAACGGGTACATCAAAATCAGACTGGAACGGGCAACAAGGACATTCTTTGACAAAAGAAACCTACTAGTAACAAAGATAAGCACTCATTTGAGGAATAAATTTCAGAGATTTACGTTTGGAGCACAGAGCTGCCTGGTGGTGAATCAAAGACTGTACGAAATCCGAAAAAAAAGAGAAGCGAACACTTTGAGATGTTGTGCTATAGAATATTGAAAATTAGGCGCACTGATGAGATAAGGAATGAGGAGATTCTCCGCAGAATCGTCGAAGAAAGGAAACATATGGAAAGCACTCACAAGAAGAAGGGAGAGGATGACCGAACATGTGTTAAGGCATCAAGTACCAGAGGGACCTGCAGAGGGTGAAAACTATAAGGTAAGACAGAGATTGGAATACATCCAGCAAGTAATGGAGGACGTCGGGCGGAAGTGCTACTCTGAGACGAAGAGGTATCCACCAGAAAAAAAGAGGAAAAATTCCGATGCATTGAGTTCTGTATACTAGGAAGGCCGAAACGAGTTACAAATCTGGCTCGATCTTTCGAGCGCTCGATTTTTTTCTCTAATCGACAGAACGGATCTGTATAAATTGCCTTCCAGAAGTCAAGGAATACGGCGCCAATCATTCTCTAACATCGCTATATTGCAATGTTGCTAACAGTGTCCTTTCTTCGGATTCAGTCTGTATCATAGCTCAGACAATAGATTGGCTTCTTCAACTTTTATAGTCCTGTCTTCGTCAGTTGCGTGTAATATTACGGTATATTAATAATTTTTACTTATGGACCGTCGGGAACACTAGCAAACATTTTCATCAGTCACGTAGAAAATGAGATATTTGATAAGATAACCACAAATGAAAGTTTCAAAATCATATATTGGTACAGATACGTGGATGACATTGTTTGTCTGGTAGACGAGCCAAGTGAAAAAATAGATGAACTACATTCAGAAATAAACAAAGCTCATCAGAACATAAAATTCACACTTGAAAAAGAAAAAGAAAATCAAATAAATTTTCTTGACATTACAATTAAAAAAGAAAATGGTAAACATACATTTAACATCTTTAGAAAACCAGCAGCTACAGACATAATAATACATTCCACATCCAACCACCCCCACAGCCAGAAACTTGCAGCACTAAGACACATGTTACATAGATTAAACAGAATCCCACTCAGCAAGAGAAACTATGAACAAGAAATGAGTACAATCATACAAATAGCTAGGAACAACGGGTATGACACACATGTGGTACACAAGCTCAATCAAAAAATAAAAACACAAATAAAAAACAAACACAACAGTTCGACAATACAAAAGAACTCACAAGCTGAAAACTTACAAACACACTCAACAAACACACACGATGACAACACCACACAGAAAAGAACCAGATGGTACACCATGACCTACACACATAAACTAACACACAGAGTTGCAAACATCCTGAAGAGACACGGCTTCAAAATAGCATATAAGCCTGGGCAAACCCTTCAATCACACCTAAGCCAGCCAGCTACCAAGAGAGACAAATTCCAACAATCAGGAATATATAAACTTGAATGTCAAAGTTGTAATGCAGTATACATAGGCATGACATGCAGGAATTTTCAAACAAGATACAAAGAACATATCAGATGTTGGAAGTATGAAACAAATCATTCCACATTTGCAGAGCATTTGAAACACTACAACCATCATCCTACACACATGGAACAAGAAATGAAAATAATGAGAATAAGCAACCATGACAAACATCTTATACAAATGCAAGAAAACTTCCACATCCAGAAAGCCATAGCAGAAAACAAACATGTGATAAATGAACAAACACACATCAGCACAGGCTCCCTACTACACTTAGTAAAGGAAATGATAACATAAAACAAAAAATAATAAAAAAAAGAAAACTCTTCCCCCCATCATCTGGAGACACACACACACACACACACACAGCACAAAAAAATATATATCACACACACACACACACACACACATACACAAACGCACACACAAATGCATACACGAACAGACCACAGATACTTCAATAGTTACACTCATAAGTTTGGCAATAACATTCGATCTTTGGCAAAAACATTTGACAGTCGGCAACAGAAACCAAAACATTGCTTTAAAACAAGCGTTCAGTGCATAGTGTTGTGGAATGGGAAAAAAACCGCAAATTGGCGTTCATAAGAAGAAGAACAACACCAAAAATGCAACAGGAACGTAATATGTAGGAAATTGTCCACGCAACCTGTAAGTACAGTTCAAAACATTACTACTTAATAGGAAATACCAACCACCAGAACTGTTTATAACCTATAGGCACAATGACAAAAATGTAAATAAAATAGCTAACATATGTACATATTCCAGGCCACTGATGATGTCTTGCAGAAAATAAAGGCGAAACGCGTATAGCACTAAAATTGTGTTTTATTCAGTTGCTGTCAGACGGCCCATAAGTAAAAAATATTAATATACCGTTGAAAGGTGGCTACACTGTGCCACTGCGCCAGAGAGTGCGCCAAAGAGTACTATTAAGCCGCCTCCACAGTGCTTGTGATGAGATTGTAGAAGTCAGTGGTTGTGGAGAGTTCGTGGCAGTCAGTGCTAGTAGAGAGCACAGTGTATGTTAAGAGCTCGTGATTGTCGTGAAGTCGGAGTGAGATGTGGTAGTAAAGAGTGTTGCTCCTTGTTTTATGCAGTTATTTGATGGGAGAGATAGCAGATGTTATTGTAATGAGTGCATTTCGTCAATATATATGAAGGTAAAATTTATAATGTTTTTTTTTATTAATTGTCTATCTGAAATAATGTGTCACTACAGGTTCAGTCAACAAAGCATCTGGCTTGTGTTCTTGGATTAGAGTGGAATTCTGGTTTTCTTGCGTAATTATAGTTTTCTAATTTTCTTTTGTCACGTCTGTATAGTTGGTATTTAAAAATTCTTGTCTTGTTGGAAAAGAACCGTGCCAGATGCATACGTTGAGTCACACTCCCACATACAGAACAGTTACATTTGTGCTTGGATTTTGTAGGTTTTTTAGTTGCTGGGGACTTAGTTAATTAACTGTGTTTACGAAAATTTTCTTACATTGTCTGTTGCAGTCAGATAGCGTAATAATACTAGTCAGGGCCAACCGATTACGAGACTTACGTAATCGGACATACAGTTACTAAAATTAAAAATATTTTCAATCTTATATATTTAATTAAGCCCCCATGCACGTGGCGACCCTGCCAGGATCGTCCCTTGGATTCTTCTGATTGTGAAAATTGTAGACTGTAGTATTGTTGTAGTGATTTGTAGTTTATTAATTGTAGTCTATTTTGCATGTGTAGATTTGGTAATTGGCATTCTTCTAATGGTATTTTTCAAAATTTAATTTTTATTGCCTTGTACACGCGTTTGACAAATTAGTGCAATTATTTCAATTGTTCAATTGATCGTGTCTGAGGGAGACATTTCATGTGAATAGTATTGTTGGAGATAAGGAGGCATTGTGTGTAATTTTCGTACAGTGACGAATCTTTCGTATATTTTGTAAATGATTATGCGGTCAATGAAACAGGCAAAAATGATGAATAGTCAGAATAACGAAATTGTTAACATGGCGAACTCGCCAACAGAGGAAAACAGTGTCATGAGTAATGTAGTGGAAAACAATTTAATAAGCAAGGAAAATAGTCCGGTAACAGTTCAAAATGTTTCTCAATCAGAAAATTCACAGATTACGAGATTAACGACAGAAGAGATAAAGCAGTTGATGAGTGTAATATTAAATTTTCAATCTGAATTAAAAACAGAGATAGGAACAATTAAAACTGAGATGGGAACAATTAGAACTGAGATGGAAGCAATGACAACACGGTTATGCTCACGAATAAGGACATGTTTCAAAAATACGAATGACGAATCAAATAATGAAATTAGAGAAGAAGGACAACCGATTTTGAAGGCTCACAATAATAGTTTAATTTCAACAGGAATTAGACAAGAGGAACAGGACAGGGAACAGGAAGAAAAAAATCGCGTGATAGTACAAAAATTTTCAGAATTAAATTTACAACGTGCACACGATAAGGAAGAAATAATTGAGAGAATCGAGGAATCCGTTCCAAATGACAGAATAAATAACTTAACGCAACAGTGTGAACACTTAACTACTAAATGTGACAATACCGAAACCCGAGTCGCGACACTTACGGAAGACGTAAATAAACAGAAAGGACAATTAAGTGACTCATCGGAAAGAGTTGAGGAGATCTCAGATAAATTGACAAGTGTTAGTTTAGCAGAAGGGTGTGAAGAAAATAATTTGTTTCATTTACGGGATGCAACAAGAGAGCGCCAGGCGCGCGAACTTTACAATAATCGACATTCGGACCGGGACAGACGCGGTAGGTCTTTGTCGCCACGAGGCGAAAACTTTGATTATAAACACTTTTTGACTGTTCGGAAATTTAAGATCTTCTGCAATTCGAAGAACGACATACATCCATGTGCATGGTTAGATCAATTTACGTACGCACTTCCGCCAAATTTGCCATTAAGTCACAAACTTGAAATTATGTGCGGCTATTAATGTCCTCAGGGGATTCACTACTCTAAGTGAATATGTGCCGTAGCGAGCATAGGGCCCCGAGCTGTAGTGGTGCTATTTCTCTTTTAGCTTTCTGCACCGCTGCCTACTCTTTTACTATTCTTTACATCTGTCAAACCAGCTCTTCGACTATCAATCTATCTAGTGAGTAAGTAAATAATAACCGGATTTGACTAATTTACCTAAATGTGATTTCGAAAATTGTTGTTTGGACTTACTGTACCTTCTGCAGCATTCATTCGTAGTTTAAACGAAATGTTACCTGTTTATCTTCGTGACAATATTACTTCGTATGTTGACGACATTCTTATTGCTAAACGTTCTTGGAGTGAGCACAACAAAATTTTGGATTCATTATTACGTATTTTTGCACGAGTTGGCATCACAGTGAACTTAGAAAAATCTGAATTTGGTCGTTCTCAGGTGAAATTTCTCGGTCACATTATTGCTACAGAAGGTATTCTTCCTGATCCAGAGAAATTAGATGCTATTCGTAATTATGCTGTTCCTACTACAAAACGTGACGTTCGTAGTTTCCTTGGTGTCTCTAATTTTCTTAGACGCTTTGTTAGTTTGGACGATTTGGCCACACCTCGTTTTTGCGATCTATCTGGAAAGTTCTTTTTAAACGAAAATCCGTCGACAACTTTGTTTGGTTAGTTTGTATTCCTGATGAGTGGGTCAATAAATTGATTTGGTATACGCATTTCAGTTATGCACACTTTGGTCCCCGAAAATGCTTTCATAAATTACGAGAAAATTGCTATTTCAGTAATATGGAAAAACGTATTCGATCTGTTCTTGCCAAATGTAAATTATGTCAAATGGCTAAGCCTCCAACGATTTCTCACAGAGCACCGTTGTTTCCCATCATTCCAGCGAAATTAAAGGAGATGGCTGCAGTCGATTTGTTTGGTCCAGTGGTTCGTTCTACTAATGGTTTTGCGTACATTTTCGTAGTAGTGGAACTGACATCAAAATATGTGTGTTTTACACCTTTACGCAAAGCAACAGCTCGTTCAGTATCTAATGCTTTCATCAAACATTTTCTTAAAGAAGTTGGTCATGTTGATAAGGTTATATCAGATAATGGATCACAGTTTCGTTATAAAATTTGGCTTCGTACTCTACACCGTCGTAAAATTAAACCAATCTTCATTTCACTTTTTCACCCTCAATCTAACGCTTCAGAGAGATGGATGAAGGAAATCAATAAACTGTGTCGTCTTTATTGTCATCAGAATCACAGAACTTGGGATCAGTATCTTCACATTTTTCAAAATATTCTGAATGAACTTCCTAATGATTCAACTTCTTTACCACCTCTATTGGTATTAAAAAATAAAGCACCGACAAATCGCATATCTGAAATCGTTCCTTTTCCGCCTTCACGGAAACTGCGGCATTCTGAAGTTGTCAACCTGGCTCTACGAAATATTGCATCTGCGGCTGCTAGAAGAGAGAAATTAGCGAAACGTCCTGGTCGTTTAAAAACTTTTTCAGTTGGCCAAAAGGTATTAATTAAGTCCCACCGTTTGTCTCATAAAGGAAAGGGCTTGTGTCGCAAATTTTTTCTGCTTTATAACGGTCCATATAGAATTCGAAAAATTATTCATGATAACACTATCGAAGTAGAAACTCTTAAATCTCGACGCTCTAAGGGAATACATCACATATCTAACGTAAAAATTTTTGTGGAATGACATACTTTTGAGGAACCAACAGCTACATGTAAACACGCAGAGAGTACAAGGATACCGCGCTGTGTTTTGGCGGCGGCACATACTCAAAGCAACAGTCAAGTCTGCGCGCCGCACAAGGCAGTCGTTGACCGCGAACAATGACTTCCTACGTCACGCGCCTACAGCTGATCGAGCGCTCAGTGCGAATGCACTGACAGACGTAAACAAATACACAGTCTAATTTCTCCGACTAAATTCTGTATAAAGCTATAAGGATTTGTTGAATTGTGTTATTATCATTCAGTATTTTGCAGGATACGGTTGTATAAAATACACTCCTGGAAATGGAAAAAAGAACACATTGACACCGGTGTGTCAGACCCACCATACTTGCTCTGGACACTGCGAGAGGGCTGTACAAGCAATGATCACACGCACGGCACAGCGGACACACCAGGAACCGCGGTGTTGGCCGTCGAATGGCGCTAGCTGCGCAGCATTTGTGCACCGCCGCCGTCAGTGTCAGCCAGTTTGCCGTGGCATACGGAGCTCCATCGCAGTCTTTAACACTGGTAGCATGCCGCGACAGCGTGGACGTGAACCGTATGTGCAGTTGACGGACTTTGAGCGAGGGCGTATAGTGGGCATGCGGGAGGCCGGGTGGACGTACCGCCGAATTGCTCAACACGTGGGGCGTGAGGTCTCCACAGCACATCGATGTTGTCGCCAGTGGTCGGCGGAAGGTGCACGTGCCCGTCGACCTGGGACCGGACCGCAGCGACGCACGGATGCACGCCAAGACCGTAGGATCCTACGCAGTGCCGTAGGGGACCGCACCGCCACTTCCCAGAAAATTAGGGACACTGTTGCTCCTGGGGTGTCGGCGAGGACCATTCGCAACCGTCTCCATGAAGCTGGGCTACGGTCCCGCACACCGTTAGGCCGTCTTCCGCTCACGCCCCAACATCGTGCAGCCCGCCTCCAGTGGTGTCGCGACAGGCGTGAATGGAGGGACGAATGGAGACGTGTCGTCTTCAGCGATGAGAGTCGCTTCTGCCTTGGTGCCAATGATGGTCGTATGCGTGTTTGGCGCCGTGCAGGTGAGCGCCACAATCAGGACTGCTTACGACCGAGGCACACAGGGCCAACACCCGGCATCATGTTGTGGGGAGCGATCTCCTACACTGGCCGTACACCGCTGGTGATCGTCGAGGGGACACTGAATAGTGCACGGTACATCCAAACCGTCATCGAACCCATCGTTCTACCATTCCTAGACCGGCAAGGGAACTTGCTGTTCCAACAGGACAATGCACGTCCGCATGTATCCTGTGCCACCTAACGTGCTCTAGAAGGTGTAAGTCAACTACCCTGGCCAGCAAGATCTCCGGATCTGTCCCCCATTGAGCATGTTTGGGACTGGATGAAGCGTCGTCTCACGCGATCTGCACGTCCAGCACGAACGCTGGTCCAACTGAGGCGCCAGGTGGAAATGGCATGGCAAGCCGTTCCCCAGGACTACATCCAGCATCTCTACGATCGTCTCCATGGGAGAATAGCAGCCTGCATTGCTGAGAAAGGTGGATATACATTGTACTAGTGCCGACATTGTGCATGATCTGTTGCCTGTGTCTATGTGCCTGTGGTTCTGTCAGTGTGATCATGTGATGTATCTGACCCCAGGAATGTGTCAATAAAGTTTCCCCTTCCTGGGACAATGAATTCACGGTGTTCTTATTTCAATTTCCAGGAGTGTACGTCACGCGCCCACAGCTGATCGAGCGCTCAGTGCGAATGCACTGACAGCCGTAAACAAACACACAGTTTAATTTCTCCGACTAAATTCAGTATAAAGCTATAGTGACTTGATGAATTCTGTTATTAATATTCAGTATTTTGCAGGATACGGTTCTATAAAATATTTAAGACCTTCAGGTAAACTCTGTGTGTCTCCGACGTTAAGACGACCTGCTATCGAGAAATTTTCAGGAAGAATGTAATTTCCAAGAAGAAACTAATTAACTAAAAAAGGGTAACTATTAATTGAGTTTATTTTTCAGGTAACATATTTCCACTTAGGTACGTACTTTAGACGTAATTTGCTGCTCGCGATTACGTGATTCATACTTTGTGCTAATTTTATGTTCTATGAATTTACTTGTGAAGCGACGTGCTTGTGTACATTTACTGATTTTGACAATTATTGATTAATGAACAGGGTTGTTATTTGTATATATTATGCATCGCTTGGCTGCACTGCTATTTCACTGATGTCATATTTTTTTAATTATGTGCCTGCTGTGCTTATTTATTTAAATTGTAATGGTAACCTGATTTATTGTGCTGATGAGTTTAGTTATGTAAGTTATACTTTGTGATTTATCTGCTTGCGCCTCCATGCTTACTTATTAAGATTACATATGAACATTTATTTGCTTATGCTGATATGATGCTAATGACCTGTTTATTACGTAAGATATATGTTCGCTGCTTTTTGTATGGATTACATATTTACACATTTCTGTTTTGTTGCCATAACTGCTCTTTAATTTGGTGTATAGAAATGCTGATATACTGTGTATGAACATAGAGTTTAGGTCACACTACTGTATTAACTATAGATTGTTCGCTTGGCAGAGCCTCGTTGTAGGAATTGTGCTGCATCCACTTGTTGACATTCTGTTCTCTACTGGTATATTTACTCGCTATTGCATGTTTTGCTTACGCTCAGTGCCTTATATTTTTAAGATAAAAAAAAATTAACTGCTATCATTCGACGAACGACATTAGTACAAGAAAGTCATTGAAGTCACATGAGCTGAGGTTTTATGGAAGCTGTATAAATTTATGCTAATAGGAAGGAAGTTAACGACATGACATACCAAAACTAGGTTTAGACCATTGACAGTTATTACACTGCATTTTTCGTGAGCAATTGAAATAGGAAGTGACACTTGACACAAAAATTACTCCACATGTTTGCTTCTGCTATGATTCTTGAAGTGGTGTACACACTATGAAATATTATGATTATTCACACTCCGTAATCTTACTTAATTACTGAGAGTTATTCGAACTAAGTCTGTTAGAGGTCAGGTATGCATTTCTTTTATTTAATGATGGACAAGGAACTAAAATGTATCTTATAATTTATAATGAGTAGAAAATTTGGGTCACATGGATTACACAGAGGTTGTGTGTGGACACTGTGTCTTCGGATTGTATGGGATGCTGAATTGAAGTTGCATTAGGATTTTATCTGTACTTGTTCGAGGAGACTGACTAGAGAAAAGAGTTGTTATGGAAGTGAAATGATATTGGTGCTGAGGTTTATATTTATTGACGTATTATTGAGGTATAGAGATTATGTGAAGTTGATGATCATGGAGTTTTTGTGGACAAGAGGTAAGGTAAATGATATTGATGATAAGACGTTTTGAAGAAGTATTAGTGACGTATTGAGATTATGTGATGCTGTTGATTATTGGAGTTTTGGTGGATAAGAGGTAAAGTAAGTGAGGAGCATATTTTTTTTTGTTGGTCTTATGGAACAAGGAGGATGAAGAGAGCAGACTAGAACACTAAAATAGAAGGAAGATAGTCTATACACACACTTTGTTAAATCACTAAGCAGTATATACTTTTTTTTGGAGAGAGGAAGCAATTGCATATCTTGGCTCACTGACAGTTGTTTAACAACAGTACATTTTGATCTGGCTTGGCAAACATTGGTCTTGACGTGATGACTATGACGTTGACTAACTATTATTGACTGTTATACATTGCTGCCAGTACTACTTGATACACATGATGAACATCAGATTTTGACAGAATTACATTTACACAATTAACACTATTCAGTTACACAGTAGTACTTAATGTGGATGAGAGATGAGTGAGTGTGTTCTGTGTGTTTTCCTTTACTAATCCTAACCACCTATCTCCTAAATATTATTTTATTTGTTGGTAGTGGCTTGCACTGACACCCATAAATATTATAGGTTTACTGGTATTTGAGTATTTGTAATAGTTAATAGGACAATTATCTGACATCGTTTGTGTGTTTGTTATGATTTGTATGTTACTGTAAAAGCATTTGTATGTGCATTCAAACTATTGTTCATGCCTGGACTGTCTGATTAGTGAAGATAAATATTCTGAACTGTTACCTGCACTTTTCAACATGATGTGTGACATTTGGTCGTGTTTAATTTCTGCTGATGAACAGTGTGATCAGTGCTAGTGAATTTTGTGGAACTGCTTCGGCTGAGAGATGTCACTTGTTGGTGTCTGCACCTGCTCAACATTGCTGGGTGCAACTGACGAACTGTTTCTACTGAAATGAAGTCACTTGTTGCTGTTTGCACCTGCTCAACATTGCTGGGTGCAACTGATGAACTGTTTTTACTGAAATGAAGTCACTTGTTGGTGTCTGCACCTACTCAACATTGCTGGGTGCCTCTGATGGACTGCTTCTACTGAAATGATGTCACTTGTTGGTGTCTGCACCTGCTCAACATTGCTGGGTGCCTTTGATAGACTGCTTCTACTGAAATAATGTCACTTGTTGCTGTCTGCACCTGCTCAACATTGCTGGGTGCAACTGATGGACTACTCCTACTGAAATGGTGTCACTTGTTGGTGTCTGCACCTGCACTCAACATTACTGGGTGCAACTGATGAACTGTTTTTACTGAAATAAAGTCACTGGTTGCTGTCTGCACCAACTCAACATTGCTGGGTGCAACTGATGAACTGCTTCTACTGAAAAGATGTCCCCTGTTGCTGTGTGCACCTGATCAACATTGCTGATGCCACTAATGGACTGCTTCTACTGAAATGGTGTCACTTGTTGGTGTCTGCACCTGCTCTCAACTTTACTGGGTGCCACTGATGAACTGCTTCTACTGAACTAATGTGACTTGTTGCTGTGTGTACCTCTTGAACTTTACTGGTGCCACAGATGGAACTGCTTCTACTGAATAATGTCACTTGTTGCTGTCTGCACCTACTCAACATTGCTGGGTGCCTCTGATGAACTGCTTCTACTGAATTAATGTGACTTGTTGCTGTGTGTACCTCTTGAACTTTACTGGGTGCCACTGATGGTCTGCTTCTACTGAATTAATGTGACTTGTTGCCGGGTGTACCTGCTAAATTTTATTGGGTGCAACTGATGGACTGCTTCTACGGAAAACATGTAACCTGTTGGTGTCTTTTTTTGTATAAACTAATCATTGAAAACATTTTATGTGAACATTTGTATAAACTGATTTTTTTTTGTATATTGTGTAAACTATTATGTAAAGCCAAATGCATGAAAAGAAGTTGTATTGCTTACTGTATTTCATATATTAGGTTAGTAAAAGGTCAGTGCAAAGCCAAAATTTTTAACTAATTATGTGATATTTAGGTATTAATATTATCTTTATTTTTGTCTGTATTTTTGTGGACGAATTTGGTGGTATTTTCACCACCAATGCTGGCAAAAATACCATCAAATTCTGGCCTGTGGAGGAGGGGCATATGAAAGGTGGCTACACTGTGCCACTGCGCCAGAGAGTGCGCCAAAGAGTACTATTAAGCCGCCTCCACAGTGCTTGTTATGAGATTGTAGAAGTCAGTGGTTGTGGAGAGTTCGTGGCAGTCAGTGCTAGTAGAGAGCACAGTGTATGTTAAGAGCTCGTGATTGTCGTGAAGTCGGAGTGAGATGTGGTAGTAAAGAGTGTTGCTCCTTGTTTTATGCAGTTATTTGATGGGAGAGATAGCAGATGTTATTGTAATGAGTGCATTTCGTCAATATATATGAAGGTAAAATTTATAATGTTTTTTTTTATTAATTGTCTATCTGAAATAATGTGTCACTACAGGTTCAGTCAACAAAGCATCTGGCTTGTGTTCTTGGATTAGAGTGGAATTCTGGTTTTCTTGCGTAATTATAGTTTTCTAATTTTCTTTTGTCACGTCTGTATAGTTGGTATTTAAAAATTCTTGTCTTGTTGGAAAAGAACCGTGCCAGATGCATACGTTGAGTCACACTCCCACATACAGAACAGTTACATTTGTGCTTGGATTTTGTAGGTTTTTTAGTTGCTGGGGACTTAGTTAATTAACTGTGTTTACGAAAATTTTCTTACATTGTCTGTTGCAGTCAGATAGCGTAATAATACTAGTCAGGGCCAACCGATTACGAGACTTACGTAATCGGACATACAGTTACTAAAATTAAAAATATTTTCAATCTTATATATTTAATTAAGCCCCCATGCACCGTAATAGATGGCTTTCTACCTCGTTCTTTTTACTATCAGTTTGTCTCTCACTCATGCTTCATGTGTCCAGACTCTTGTCCAAGACCATGCTACGGGTCAACATCCACCAGCATATCTGGTTACCTTTCATCAAATTTTTGCGTAATGATCTGTATATATAACTTAATTGACTTTTGGAATGCTCAGCGTTTCTAATTGCTGCCTGACAATTTGTGGACAACGATTAAAAATCACGTGTGGGATGGGTGGTGAGCCAGAGCTTTGGTACTACTCCAGTCAAAGAATATCAATGGTGATTAGCTCACCCCTGTCATGTGGGATGATCATACAAATTCACTATTACCGGTTTCGGCTACTGCCATGTTGAAATCTGCTACTAATAAAAAACAATGGTGTAACCAAGTAAGTTCAGTTAGCTAAGGCAAAGCTTTGCCAGGCTCGGAGTTCCCCATTATTACAATTTACATCTTTTACCTACATCTACATCTACATGGATACTCTAAAAATCACATTTAAGTGCCTGGCAGAGGGTTCATCGAACCACCTTCACAATTCTCTATTATTCCAATCTCATATAGCGCGCGGAAAGAATGAACACCTGTATCTTTCCGTACGAGCTCTGACTTCCCTTATTTTATCTTGCTGATTGTTCCTCCCTGTGTAAGTCGGTGTCAACAAAATATTTTCGCATTCGGAGGAGAAAGTTGGCGATTGGAATTTCATGAGAAGATTCCGTCGCAACGAAAATCGCCTTTCTTTTAATGATGTCCATCCCAAATCCTGTATCATTTCTGTGACACTCTCTCCCATATTTCGCGATAATACAAAACGTGCTGCCTTTCTTTGAACTTTTTCGATGTACTCAGTCAGTCCTATCCGGTAAGGATCCCACACCGCGCAAAAGTATTCTAAAAGAGGAAGGACAAGCGTAGTGTAGGCAGTCTCCTTAGTAGGTCTGTTACATTTTCTAAGTGTCCTGCCAATAAAACGCAGTCTTTGGTTAGCCTTCATCACAATGTTTTCTATGTGTTCCTTCCAATTTGAATTGTTCGTAATTGTAATATCTAGGTATTCAGTTGAATTTACGGCTTTTAGATTAGACTGATTTATCGTGTAACCGAAGTTCCTTTTAGCACTCATGTGGATGACCTCACACTTTTCGTTATTTAAGGTCAACTGCCACTTTTTGCACCATTCCGATATTTCTTCTAAATCGTTTTGCAGTTTGTTTTCATCTTCTGATGACTTTATTAGTCGATAAACGACAGCTTCATCTGCAAACAACCGAAGACGGCTGCTCAGATTGTTCCCAAATCATTTATGTAGATAAGGAACAGCAAAGGGCCTATTAGACTACCTTGGGGAACTTCAGAAATCACTTCTGTTTTACTCTATGACTTTCCATCAATTACAACGAACTGTGACCTCTCTGACAGGTGGATTTTTAGTATCGATCTAATTCCACAAATTGTATGACAGTTCACGTTTTATTGTCAGACTCTCATTTTTGCAAGTGAAGTAATTTTAGCTTATGACGAGGCATACTACATTTTAAATATTGAAGTTACGAGACTGGTTACTCCTTTACCCTAGCTATAGTGCCCTCTGCTGGGCTCAGTTATTCGTGTAAGTATCTGATGTACCTGATGCATCCAGTCATCACCAGCTCTTACTATGTACCTACATATACAGATTTTGACGTTGATAATTTCATAAGTATCTTTTACGGTATATATGACTAGTATGCACGGCTGTTAATCATGTAAATAATTTTGCTGTTACGAGGCCAGTTATACATTGTGCTTCAGCGAACTGAACTTGGCCGGTTACCCATTGCTTTTTATTCGTAACAGATCTGAAGATGGCAGTAGCCGAAACCGGTAATAGTGAAATTTAAAATTTGTTGGATTAAGACGACCTTTACAAATAAAGTGACATGACTGGCAATAAATATTTCATGCAGTTTAGATCATCAGTCTCGGGAGGACGAGCATGCACTTTCCAGATTTCCGACGTGCGTGACGGCTGTACTTCACATAAATGTAATCTGTGCGAAATGTGTTACGTAAGGCAAACTGCTCCGGTAACTGAGAAAAGCGGTTGTGTTATATGAGCTACTCGTATTTCGAAGAGTTCTGCGAACGAATGAAACGGCGGGTAGTAGTGTTACCTAATAACATAAAAAGAAAGGTCTTTTTTTTTATTTGAGCCTGTTGGTTGCTTGATCCTTCGAAATGTGAAGCTACAGCAGGTTACTGAATATTAGACGGATAGATAGCGTGACTAACGAGCAAGTAATGAACAGAATTAGAGAAAGAGAAATTTCAGGCATGACTTGACTATAAGGTGGTATCGTTTGATAGAGCATATTCTGGGACGTCAAGGGACCGTCAATTTACTTTTGGATGGAAGTGTAGGGGGTAAAAATTATAGAAGCAGACCAAGAGAGGTTCAAATGCCTGTGCGTTTCAGTATAGTTATTCGCAGATGAATCAGGATACAGCAGCGTAGAGAGCTGCCTCAAACCAGCCTTCGGTCTGAAGACCACAACAACACTCGCTTGATCCCAGTGCACATCAGCAACTCGACAGCGTTTTCGCGCATGCGTCTGAGCCTTTTGTGTAGGCATACTCACACCTCTTTAAAAATATTCTATCTCATCTGCAATATCTGTATATATTTTTGTGTTGGGTGTCAAGCTGCCGTTTCAGAGTTTACAAAGTTAAAGTTGTATTGAACGTCTTTTTATTATCATTTTTATGATTTTCACCTGTGGTAAAGTGTGAATTATTTCTGTAAAATTGCACTGAATATTTTCATGCGTAGAAAACTGCTCATACGGACGCAGCCGGTCGAGGAAGCTGCTCTCACGGCAGATCTACAAGAGAGAGCAGCTGGGTGTAGGAAGACCTGTAGTGGATAGACAATTGATGCAAGAATGTAAAGTAACAGCTCAAAGTGAACTAAAACGGAATAACCACATAAAACAAATTATACGCAAAGTACATGCCACGTTGAGTTTCCTTGGGAGGATCTTAAGGTGAAATTCATACACGAAAGAAGTGCTTAACAAAACACTTGTAAGAGCATTCTTGAGTATTCCCCATCAGTCTGGGACCATTACCAAATTGGATTAGTCGAAGAGAGAGAGAAGATCCAACGAGAAACGGTGCGTTTAGTCACATGGTCGTTTAGTAGCCACGAGAAGAGATACTACAAGGTACTTTGTGGAGTATAGATGTAGACGGGTATATCAAGCTGATGACGCCCTACCTAGTGAAGTGCTACCGAGTTTAAAAAAATGTCGTCCGGTTTTCCTCAGTGTATTCACCAGCACTTGAATTAATGATGTTTTGGAATATTGTAGTCAAGGTTTAGAACATACCAGTAGTAGAATGTATTGACATTCTGACAGAGCTGATGCACAAGTCTAATGTCAATCCTGTGGAACTGAATGACTTGAGACTGGCCACACAGACCTGCCTTGCACAGAACTATTTCCAGTTCCAAGGCACTCTTTATAAACAATTAGATGACTTAGCTATGGGTTCCCCTCTTAGTCCACTGTTGGCTGAAATATTTATGGACCATTTTGAACAAAATTTTCTAAAAACAGAACCTTTGAGTGCAAACATCAAATACTGGTTTAGATATGTAGATGATGTCCTGTGTATGTGGATTGGTACTACAAGACAACTCAACACATTCTTGAAAAACCTAAACAGTCAGCATAAAAATATCCAGTTCACTATGGAAATTGGCAACAAATCCATAAACTTCTTAGATCTCACCATTGACATCAGTACACACACACATTATTTCAAAATTTACAGAAAAACAACAACTACAGACACAGTAATACCTTCTTGCTCACAACACCCCATAGCTCACAAACATGCAGCTTTCCACTCAATGGTACACCGTCTCATATCTATCCCCATGTCCAAAGATGATTTTAAAGCAGAGTTAGATACAATAAAATTTATTGCCTCAGCCAATGGCTACAATCCAGTTCTTATTGACCACATCTTGCACAGAAAACAAAAACGGAAAATTATACCCCTCCTCTATGCCCCACCTGCTTCCCCATCCACTGTCTGCAAGAAATGGTGTACTCTACCATTTCTAGGTCAGGTATCACAGACTGTAGCCAAAGCACTGAAATCCTGCAAGTATATGGATTCCTACTATGTCAGGAACACTACAGCCCAGTGTGTTTTTAATAGCAAAGACAAGATCCAGTTATTAGCCAACAGTGGGGTATACAAAATCACCTGTTCTGATTGTGACAAATTTTACATTGGTCAGTCAGGCAGAGACATATCAACTAGGCTGGCTGAACATGAACGCAGCTGGAGGTTGCAGAATTCAGACTCTTCATTTCCTGAGCATGTACCGAGTGAGAGTCACAACTACCAGCCAGTGTCCCATGTACTTCACTTAGCAAACAAAGGCCATAAACTCAACCTGCTGGAAGCCCTGGAAATTAACAAACATCTTGCTCACAGTCCAGATCTCATCCTAAATGACCAGACACAACTCAACACTTCCCCTCTCCTAAACTTCATATAATCATCTTTATTGTTCATTACTTCCCACACTCTCTCTTCCTACATATTCCCATTTTCCTGTAGTCATTAAGTTGTTTTATTTGTTGCAGTTGTCTTTGTATTCCACATATGCTGTAGTTTCAATAGTTAAGGGTTTGCTTTTAACTTGTACTTGTATTACTGTCCATATTTAACTCCCCTTGTAGTTGTCTCATCAAATACTGTTCATATTTTACTTTGCTCATTTATTTAATGTAAGTTGGTATACAGCCGCTGCTTCGATTATAATGTTGATGTTAAAATACAGTACCATCACACTCTCAAACTGTAGGTTCCTTCAAACACCTCAATTTTCCTGCATTTACTAATTTCTGTTTATCTTATGATATTGCTTAAGTTCCCCGTGTATTCTGTATTTACATTGACAACTGTCTCTTCTTTTTTAATTGGTTGTGTATCACTCTCCATGTTTCATACCTCATGATGCAGCCTTGTCTAGTACTAATTTTATTAGTTTTGTTTATTAATAGAAACTGTTATGTAGGCATGCTATTCCTATTTTGTGCTAAAGGTTTTCCTGTCAACTCCATTGTTATTTATGTACTGTTCAGTTTTTGCTATTTCATTGCAAAGATGTTACTCACTGTATGTTTCTACTTCACTCTAGATGTGTTACTTCTCTTCCAATGTTGTCTGCTAACATTTAACTTCTTTGGTGACAATACTCAGTAAATGTCTGAAGATGGCCTTGTAAGCCGAAAACCGGTTAGCAATAAAAATAATATTGTAGAACAAAAGCAAACTGGTGCTTTTCATTTATTATTATAATGTTGTTCTACCAAGAACCGACGGAAGATTCTGTTAATATAGAAATTTCCGTGAATTTTAAGGTACAATGGGCAAAATAATCTTATAACTAGATCGTAATAACAAACTGACAACAGCTAGCTGTTTACGGGACAGGTACATGCCAACAACCTGTCAGAGGACGAGTTTTGTCACACCTTCCAGCCTGTACGCTTCATATCGCTTTGCCACCTCAGCTGCCGATTACCTGTCCCCTGCGGATAACAGTTAAGTTCTGTAGCATTATTGTTGTGATTTCTTCTTATATGTTTTTTTTCTGCGTGCGGTACGTTTATCTTGCTGAAAATATAAAGTGTGAAGTTGCTCAGGAAAGTGATTAGATTTCTACGATCAAATCCTTGTCGGGTCTTCAGCCGGATCAAACTGTCGTCTATACATAATATTTCCGCGGACTGCTTCTTTTTCTTTTTAAGTTGAGGTACAGAGTCACCGGTGGATTTAGATCTTACTGTCTTGGTGTAAGGGTAAAACTGTTCTATCCTACAATGTTGTCATTCCAATGACATCATCGGAGTGCACGTTGAAGGTGTGGCGGTGGGACTTGAAGTTCCGTACCACCCACCGACGGTGGAAATTCAAAGTGGAAGGCAGTAGGTAACACAGCTACATAGGTCCTGATATTGGTGGTCGTCTGATGATTCAAACCGTGAACGATGGAACCTTCATATGCAGCGAAAATACGAAAGCGCGTGCGCTGAGGTAATGCGCAAGCGCTCAAACGTTGCTGCTGCCCCTTGGAGCAAGAAGAGTTGCAACGCCTTCAGTGGTGAATACTGTGTAAATACGATATATCGTTTAAAAATAATACTCGTAGCCGGCCTGTTCAGATGCCGCTGTTTTTTCATGTCTGATAAAACAGGATTTCGAGTTTTACTTAGCGGGTATACATCATCATGGTTAATGATATTGTCTGTTAGTCTGATTTCGACAGATTCTCTTAAAACACAATCTCGAGGGGTTTGCAACCACTTGTGTCTCATTGTATAGCATCCTATGTCCCTCTGTAAGACAGTGCTCAGCTACCGCAGATTTGTTAGGTTGTAGTAATCAGTTAGGGTGGTGATGTTCAACACATCTGTCATTGACGGTACGAATAGTCCGGCCAATGTATATTTTACCGTACTGACGTGGTATTTTATAAACGCCAGGCTTTGTCAGACCTAAACTAACCTTAACAGAGCGAAGAAGTGCTCTAATCTTAACCGGCGGACGGAAAACGCATCTGATTTTCCGTTTCTTGAAAACCATACCTATCATGGCAGACACGTTCCCAGCATATGGAAGGAAAGCCACGGAACTAGAAGTGTCTACAGCTGGTTTAGGTAGTGGTCTAAATTCAAATGCACGTCGAATCTGTCCGTCCGTAGCCGTTACGATTAAAAACGTCCTTCAGATGTTGCCGCTCTTGTGGTAAATTCTCAGTAACCGAGATAGCAAATGCTCGTTTGACCAAGGTCTGTAGGATTAATTACGTTGAAACGGTAGATGACAGCTGGTAGCATGCAGATACCTATTAGTATGTCTCGGTTTCCTATAAACTGTGCGTCCATGATTTCCCTCATCTTTTTTATAAACCAGTACATCCAAAAAGTGCAATTTCCCCTCCTTTTCAATCTCCAGTGTAAATTTTACGCTAGGATGAAGACATTTAAAATAGTCCAACTACTGGTAAAAAGAAATTATTTCATTTGGCCAAACAAGAAGCATATCGTCCATATACCTAAAAGACAAGTAGGCTCCAAAAATGATGTTTTCTAGGTCATATCCTCAAAGTCCTCCATAAAAAGATTAGCGACTATGGGGGATAGAGGACTCCCCATAGCCGCACCGACAGTCTGTTCAAAATATTTGTCATTGAATAAAAAATAAGTGGACGTCAGTATATGACGACAGAGCTTCGTCATTCCCATCTCGAATTTTTCACTAATTAAAATCAATGATTCTTGAAGAGGGACCCGAGTAAAAAGGGAACCACATCGAAACTGACAAGTAAATCAGTGGGACCAAGACGAAGCGACTTTAAACGCTGAATAAAATCGATGGAATTGGAAATATGGTGTTCACATTTACTAACATGATGGCTTAGGACCGACGCTAAACTTTTTGCCAAGTTGTAAGTCGGCGCGCCCAAATTACTAACAATCGGGTGTAACGGGACTCAGGCTATATGTACGTTCGCCAATCCGTACAATCTAGTTGGAGCGGCCGCACCAGGACGAAGTTTTTTAATAATGTACTCAGGTAATGAGCTCTACCTCAGAAGTGAAATCGTCCGTTCTATTCGATCCGTGGGATCCTTCTGTAATATACGATGGATACTTAAGTAAACATACGTCTTATTCACAGAACCTGCCATGGAGATTAAAACGGTAGCGTTGCCTTTGCGTGCTGGTAAAATTAATAATTCAGAGTCCTCTCTTATAGACCGAATAGTTCCCCGTTCAGTCGAGGAACTGTGGAGCCCAGGTCCGACGCAGAAGGTGAGAAACCTCCAACAAGATCTCTTCCACCCGTTCTTCCGGAAGACGTGACACTGCTTACTCAATAGAAGACATGAATTCCTTGCTGAGAACACTTCTGGGCATGGGTGCAAAACTTAGACCTTTTTCCAACACTGAAACCGTGGCATCATCCAGTTCTTTACTTGTCAGATTTATCACAGCCCATCGACAAGTATCATTTCCCGATGGCTAGGGTTGACGACAAAGACGTTGAAATTTAAAGAACTTCCTACTAGCGGCACCCCTATGCAGCCAATCTGATAATTTCCAGGAATAAAAATCGACACACTACCAAGATATTGTTGACAGCAGTGACGAAATCGCTAAATGAAGATAAAATAAATCTTTGGCTAGAATATCTAATGGTCTGCGAATAAAACGGTTCCTTAACTAAGTCAAAACTATCCCACCTCTTAATTCTATCGGCCGTTCTCGTATCAATATAATGGACGAATCTGGCAAATTTTGGTATAATACCTTCGTTGCGACATCTCAGTATAACAAGAAACATATCGCCAACATACCTAAAACACAAGTAGGCTCCAAAAAAGATATTTTCAGGGCCATGTCCTCAAAGTCGTCTATAAAAAGATTCGCGACTGCCCATAGCAGTTTATCAAACTTACTGACGCGTTGAGCCATCTCCTCCCCGTAGAGGCACTTAGTGTGACTACGTAGACTTTCCCGGCCTATTAACAGATCAAATTCTTTTCGGGTCTTCAGCAGGATCAAACCGTCATCTACACACAGTATTGTATGAAGGTGACAGTGTGATCCGGCTGAAGACCCGACAAGAATTTGATCTGTTAATAGGCCGGGGAAATTTACACAGTCACAGACTTTTATGAACTCAATACTGCATCTTAGCGGAGGACGTATAAACGTTCGCAGTGCAAAACTGCAGGGCTGCTGCTAAAGAAGTGATGTCCTGCTTCGGTGTATCGGTGATCCAACAACGTCCTCTTCCCTTCTCACTTTTCCGTGATCCACTGTCCATCAGTTTGTCATTCAGATCCAGGTGTACATCAGAATTCAAATATACCAAGAGTTGCATCTTTATGTGATAATCACACTGCGCACAGTGCTCTGCCATAGACAAGAAAAGAACGCCTACGCCTACAGTTGACAGTCTGTCACGAATCGCTTATTTTATGGAATGCAAGCAGGTGCCGGCTGACTGACGGTTGGCCGTAAGACACAGAGAACATTCGACGTCATAGCACCCGAGATCACTGCAGATAAATTTCGAGATGTAGAGAACACTACTTCGAGATGTCAGATATTTATGAAAGAAATTAACTGGAGAATAAGAAGAAATGAAGAATTAAGAGGGCTGTACAAACACCGTAACATCGTCGAAGTGCTCGAGAGGAGAAGGTTGAATTGGGCAGGCCATATAGCGAGAATGACAGAGAATAGAGTACCTAGAATGCATTCAGCAGAGCAATAGATGGAACGAGAGGAAGAGGGAGACCCAGAATCAGATGGCGGGATAACATTCGGGAGGACACAACTAGGATGAACAGCACCAGCAACTGGACAAACAGCGTATTGGACAGGCAGAAGTGGAAAGGCTCATAGAGCAGGCGTATGGTCGATAAAGCCCTTGCCACATGTAAAGTAAAGTAAAGTAAGTAAGAAGTGAGACGCTCCACATATTCTTACATCGTCATTGTTTCTGATACAACGTAGGTACAAAAAACAAAAAAAACAAAACAAAAAACAACCTAAACCTGAATAGGTGGAAGGAAGGGAATCTGAACCTTGCTCCTTCCGAATCCCAATTTTGTATCCCATATGGGGATGTAACGGAGCTTCATCTTTGATTCTGAAGGTTAGAACATACGACTAGAATTGCACCTCCGACTCCACTACCGGACTTGGTGTTTTGAACAGAATGTTTTACCAAAGGTGAAGGTTGAAAATTCGAGCGTGCAACTTCGAAACGACGAATAGCATTAAAAGCGTTGCCAGCTGTACAGCACGGGTGGTCGGGAAACGTTGTCCTCTCCAGAGCTTCTTCCGGGCAGCACAAAGGCATACCGCTGTTTACAGATCGCGCCAGGTGTGTCCACTTGGCGGAGGATTAGCGGCATTTCCTAAGAACCACCTGTAACAGAGGAGAGTATTTGTGATGTGGACACTGGAAATACCCCACAAACTTCTCCTGCGTGCCGACTAGAAGCCCAAAATAAAAGTCAATGTCATAAGTGCAGTCTTTCGCGTGCTGCTCATTTACCCCGGGCGTAGTTTTACTTATAGTGGGGTCCACAGACAAAACAAATGTTACGAATGATGATCTGCCGCTCAGGCTGTCGTTCCTTGAATTAAAACATCCTTTTACGCTGCATTCTTCTCTAGGGCACATTTTCGGCCGCTTAGGTATTTTGAATCCAGCATGTTAATCTGAGTTTAGTAATGTGAGTGGTAGAGGGTAGCCAGAGGCACTTCCTATCACTTCCTCTTCACCCCTGGGACGGATATGTGTACCCTATTTGTCTGCGTCTAGCCCTATCCCAGGTGAAAGTGTGAAACTGTATTTGAAACATTTGCGAATCGTGTAACTGTTGCGGGATGGTTACTAGCCCGGTGTGCGAAAAAAAAAGTCTAAAACCACATCCAGGCTGGCCGGCACACCGGGTAGATTAGATTCGGAACCAGCGAGGCTCCCCGGATCCCGGAAGCAGTGTGCTAAAGCGTGCGGCTATCTGGGAGAGTCAGATGAAACATCGGATGTTGAAACATCCCCTAACAAAAATTTATAAATGACAGTGCTGGAAAACTTCTACGTTATTTGATTTTCAAACAGTTGAGCAAAACTGAACGTACTCAGACATTTCTCTCTTTACTTATTCTGATCAACACTAAACTGACACACAATACTTTAAGCGCAACGCAATCTGACTTTCAATAATCCCTAGAAAAGAATGGCCACGACTAACAATGACCTTTACCTTTCATGAATCACTCGAACTACTGCAATACAGCGAGCGCCGATATTGCCAGCTAAATAAAAGATTCTAACTACTGAAGGCTCTAACTACTAACAGGCATAGTTAGCAAATGAAAGATTTTGATAGAGAACAAACAATGTATTTACCTTAATGATGTTAAAAAATATCAGTTCATGATATCCAGTATTACAAATTTTCTCTTTGTGATGGACACACGTCCAGATCGTCCGCTCTCAAAATTCTACCATCTCTCTCCCCACATCCACCACTACTGGCAGCTCACCTCCAACTGCGCAACGCTACGCGCTGTTCACATCCCACTGCCCAACACTACAATAGCAAATATTCCAACAATGCAAACCAGCCACAGACTGCACACAGCACAGTCAGTGATTTTCATACAGAGTGCTACGTGGCGTTACCAATATAAAAACCTAAACAGCCTACTTACAAAGTCTCAGGATTATCAAAGAGATGAATTTCATTGATGTTAGAAGATAATAATATAAGTGTTCGGTTTTACTCTATGTAAAAAATAAATAATTATGAAATAATACTGAGAGGGATCTAGAAAAGCAGCACTGCACATTCACTGCAGTTGGAAGGACCTGTAACGAAAAAGCACAGAGTTGTAGGGTGTAGGTACAACCAGTTGGATCGTAATACGGAGATAAGCGTACTTCAAATGAGGGAGGGGGAGGGTGCTAGGAGACAGAAACGGTATAGCGAACAGTTGCGTGGGCTGGGTCATGGTATGAAAATGAAAGGAATAGGGAAAGATGGAAAAGGAGACGGGAGGGGGAGCCATTATGCAGGGTAGAATAGGGGTAGAACAGTTACAGTTGCCAGGGTGGATAAATATTGGGCCAGTTTCATTCTCTGTGAGAACTAGTCAGTTGAAAAGGTGGGGTAGGGTGTGGAGTATACGTATGTGTAGCGTTTGAGATGATTCGGTAGAATCAGAACTGCAAATTAAATGTGAAACAAGGGGGTTGGTGAAGTCAAATTACCGGATAGTGTAGGATATACGGCGATGGTTAGCGCTGACTGACCAATGTAAAATTTGTCGCAATCAGGACAGGTGATTTTGAATATCCCACTGTTGGCTAATAACTGGATCTTGTCTTTGCTATTAAAAACACACTGTGCTGTCGTGTTCTTGACATAGTAGGAAAGCCTATACTTGCAGGATTTCAGTGCTTTGGCTGCAACCTGTGATATTAATGTTAAAATGCAGTACCACCACACTCTTAAACCGTAGGTCCCCTCAAACACCTCCATTTTTCATACCCATCGACGCGCAAGTCGCCGAAGTGGCGTCAAATCGAAAGACTTGCACCAGGCGAATGGTCTACCCGTCGGGAGGCCCTCGTCACACGACATTTCATTTCATTACCTCCATTTTCCTGCTTTTATTAATTTCTGTTTATCTTATTGATATTGCTTAAGTTCCTTACGTATTCTGTATTTACACTGAAAATTGTCTCTTCTTTTAATTGGTAGTGTATCACTCTCCATGTTTCATACATCCTGATGCAGCCTTGTCTAGTACTAATTTTATTTTATTTTGTTAGTTTTGTTTATTAATAGAAACTGTTACGTGGGCCTGCTACTCCTATTTTGTGCTAAAGGTTCTCCTGTCAACTCCATTGTTATTTATGTATTGTTCTGTTTTTACTATTACATTGCAAAAATGTTACTTACTGTATGTTTCTACTTCAGTCTAGATGAGTTACTTCTCTTCCAATGTCGTCTGCTAACATTTAACTTCTTTGGTGATAATACTCAGTAAATGTCTGAAGACGGATTTGTAAGCCGAAAAACGGTTAGCAATAAAAGTAATATGTTGTTGTTGTTGTTGTGGTCTTCAGTCCTGAGACTGGTTTGATGCAGCTCTCCATGCTACTCTATCCTGTGCAAGGTTCTTCATCTCCCAGTACCTAATGCAACCTATATCCTTCTGAAAAAAGTAATATTGTAGAACAAAAGCAAACTGGTGCTTTTAAGTTATTAAAAAGTTAAACAGTTCGTCGACGTGGACAATGTTTCAAATTTTGCAGTGCCGCAGTGTCAGAGATGCACTTGTTTCCGTTTCTGCGAGACAGAGATGTCTGTGACCGGAGGCAGACGCGGCCGCTGTTAGATGAGAGACGCAAACCGCAAGGCGGGCGGGCAGAGACGCCCGCCCCCACTGCGGAGGCTCTGCAGGCGCTCCGGCCTGGCCGGGGGTGGTCGTGGAGCGCTGCGGCTGGCGGCTGGCGCAGAGCCGGCCGAGGCGGGCTTTCGCCGGGGCCGGTTTTTGCGGAGCGGGCCCCGTCCCGTTCCGAGCGTTGACCCCGGCCAGAGACGGCGCAAAGCTTTAAACTTTAAAACTCGCTTGCCTGCGAGAAGCCGCGCGCTTCCTCTCCACCATTTCCCTTTGCGCTCGTATTGCTTTCTTATCAGTCAGGAAGGCACTGAGATGAATACCATCTTTCCCACTAGATCTCTCAGATCTCTCATTGTTTCCACAGACAAATTCAGTTCGCGACGGAAATCGAAAAAAATGTGTGCCTTCCATTTTTGGATGTGTGGTACGGCGCAGAGATGATGGCACTTTGGGACATGCAGTGTATCGAAATCCGACCCATACGGATTTATATACTACTCGCCATTAAAACTGCTACACCACGCAGATGACGTGCTACAGACGCGAAATTTAACCGACAGGAAGAAGATGCTGTGATATGCAAATGATTAGCTTTTCAGAGCATTCACACAAGGATGGCACCGGTGGCGACACCTACAACATGCTGACATGAGGAAAGTTTCCAACCCATTTCTCATACACAAACAGCAGTTGACCGGCGTTGCCTGGTGAAACGTTGTTGTCATGCCTCGTCTAAAGAGGAAAAATGCGTACCATCACGTTTCCGACTTGGATAAAGATCGGATTGTAGCCTATCGCGGTTGCGGTTTATCGTATCGAGACATTGCTGCTCGCGTTGGTCGAGATCCAATGAGTGTTGGCACAATATGGAATCGGTGGGTTCAGAAGGGTAATACGATACGCCGTGGTGGATCCCAATGGCCTCGTATCACTAGCAGTCGAGATGACAGGCGTCTTATCCGCATGGCTGTAACGCATCGTGCAGCCACGTCTCGATCCCTGAGTCAACAGATGGAGACGTTTGCAAGACGACAACCATCTGCACGAACAGTTCGACGACGTTTGAAGCAGCATGGACTATCAGCTCGGAGACCGTGGCTGTGGTTACCCTTGACGCTGCATCACAGGCAGGAGCGCTTGCGATGGTGTACTCTACGACGAACCTCGGTGCACGTATGGCAAAACGTCATTTTTTCGAATGAATCCGGCGGCCGCGGTGGCCCTGCGGTTCTAGGCGCTCAGTCCGGAACCGCGGGACTGCTACGGTTGCTGGTTCGAATCCTGCCTCGGGCATGGATGTGTGTGATGTCCTTAGGTTAGTTAGGTTTAAGTAGTTCTAAGTTCTAGGGGACTGATGACCACAGATGTTAAGTCCCATAGTGCTCAGAGCCATTTGAACCATTCGGATGAATCCAGGTTCTGTTTACAGCATCATGATGGACGCACATTGGAAGCGTGTATTCGTCATCGCCATACTGGCGTATCACACGGCGTAATGGTATGGGGTGCCATTGGTTACACGTCTCGGTCACCTCTTGTTCGCACTGACGGCACTTTGAACAGTGGGCGTTACATTTCAGATGTGTTACGACCCGTGGCTCTACCGTTCATTCGATCCCTGCGAGACACTACATTTCAGCAGGATAATGCAAGAACGCATGTTGCAGGTCCTGTACGGGCCTTTCTCGATACAGAAAATGTTCGACTGATGCCCTGGCCAGCACATTCTCCAGATCTCTCACCAACTGAAAACGTCTCGTCAATGGTGGCCGAGCAACTGGCTCGTCGCCATACGCCAGTCGCAACTCTTGATGAACTGTGGTATTGTGTTGAAGCAGGATGGGCAGCTGTACCTGTACACGCCATCCAAGCTCTGTTTGACTCAGTGCCCAGATTTGATTGTTCTGGGTACTGATTTCTCAGGATCTATGCACCCAAATTGCGTGAAAAAAATGGTTCAAATGGCTGTGAGCACTATGGGACTTAACATCTGAGGGCATCAGTCCCCTAGAACTTAGAACTACTTAAACCTAACTAACCTAAAGACATCACACACATCCATGCCCGAGGCAGGATTCGAACCTGCGACCGTAACAGTCCCGCGGTTCCGGACTGAGCGCTTAGAACCGCTAGACCACCGCGGTCGAACTTCTACACCTGAGAAGAGTTTTTGAAGCCAGCGGGTACTCTCCACCGCAGATAAGTAAGGCACTACAAATAAAATCAACAGTGGGCACAAGAAAAACGGAAGAAGGCACGGAAAGTTTTAAAATCCATGGCTTTCCTGCCGCATGTGGGAAGCCTTTCGTCAAAAATACGACGGATCCTCAGTAAACAAAAAGTGAAAGTGATTTTTCGCCTTCCACCAAAGACTGCACCACTCCTGGGTTCCGTTAAAGATGATTTGGTGCTTCGGAAGCCTGGGGTTTGTAAGATACCCTGTGAGTGCGGCCGTTCATACAATGGACAGGCGACACGTACAGTCCAGGAGAGATGCACAGAGCACCACAGGTACGCCCGTCTCTTACAGTCTAATAAATCCGCAGTGGCCGAGCACTGTATTGACACTGGTCACTCTATGGTGTGCGATAACGTCGAAATTTTAGCATCGACTTCATCTTCCTGGGACTCAGTAGTGAAAGAAGCAATTGCAATTCGGTTGGCGACGAATTTAATTAATAGAGATGGCGGCTTCAGCTTGGACAAATCACGGAATCCAGCAATTTTTGTAATTAAATCAAATAGGACGTCGCGACGGTGCAGCTTTCCGTGACGCATCAACATCTGCATTGGTACATCCCATCGGCCACTCAAGACCTACTGCTTGGACTGTCACACACTGACTAACAAGTCGCACCGCACTCAAGGAACACACGAGCACACTGTAAGCAAACATAACAGCATTGTACCTCGCAACTACGCAGGCTGATTGTCACAAACAAGTGTAGCTGTGGAAACTTCGTACAATACGATATATCGTAAACGACTCGAATGTCAACAAATATTGTTACATTTAAAATGTGTATATCAGCACAAAAAATACACTTTCTACATATTATTACAATCTATTGATTGGCTAACAATACAAGCCCTGAATACCAATCCATTCTGTAAAAGCCGCACATCAATAGCATTTTCCATTTCCACAATATATGCAGTGCAAGTTTTAGGTGGTTCACCCTGTACGGAGTGAGTGTAGTGTAAAAAAATGCGCATGTCGTCGACATCAAATCGAAGTTTCCAGTGACTTTAGTATAACGCTGTTGTTAAACATTTTGCAGTAAGACCGGAACTTCAGTACCACACTTATTTGCCTGTTTTTACACATTTCTTCATCAATAACAGCTATAGTAAGTGGTGTTGTTGCTGCGGTCGCACATCGGATAATTCAAAGGAGGATACATTACTTTTAATATACAGTAGCAACCATCCGCCTCCGTAGTTGAGTGTGAAGCGTTCCTGGCTGTTAAACGTAGGATTCGAGTTCGATTCCCGGAATTTCCTGCAGTTTTTCCTTTGCGGGAAGACTGGAATGGGATGCACTCAGCCTTGTGATGCCTGATGATGAGCTGCTTGTGTCAAAAGTGAGGGCTCCTAGTTCTAGAAAGCCGATGAGAGCCGGGAGAACACTATGCTGGACACATACCCCTCCATACTGCATCCAAATGACGCAACTGGCAAAGGATGACACGGCGGTCAGTCAGTTCCAATTGTTCCCTGTGGATCAGAACATGGAGCACATCGTCAGGCGACATACACATTTTATCAAGGCACATGGTACGTTTCTAGAATGATTTTTTTCTTGGAGAAATGCATGATTACACACTGTACAGTATTACAATACATTTATTCAGTACTGGTTACCATGGAAATGTAAATGAGCGTTTGGCGTCATTGGCTGGGAGGCCCCTTGCGTGGCAGGTCCGGCCTCCTTGGTGCAGGTCTTATTACATTCGACGCCACATGGGGCGACCTGCGTCCCGGATGGTGGCGAAATGATGATGAAGACAGCACAATACCCAGTCCCTGAGTGGAGAAAATCCCCGACCCAGCCGGGAATCGAACCAGGGCCCGTAGGAAGTCCCGCTGACCACTCAGTTATCGGGGCGGACACCGGTTACGATCATGGACAATCTTCACAGTGGAAAAATATCTATTCTGACAACTTCACATCGCATACAAACAACTTAACCTGGGAAGTATACGCCATTGCTCGTAAGAAAATTCACATTTAACGCCGTAGTCGCTTAACCAAGCAGAAAACAACCTTGAAAACTTGTAAGAGCAGCTAAGGCAAATTTTTAAATAAATGTACTGCAAGACAGCACAGCAATGTGCATGGGGGCTTAATTAAATACAAGATTGAAAATATTTTTAGTTTTTAGTAGCTGTATGTCCGGTTCCGCTGTGTCTCGTAATCGGTTGGCCCTGACTAGTATTATTACGCTATCTGACTGCAAAGAACAACAACAAGAATGAAATGAAATTTTTCGTTAACACAATTAATTAATTAAGTCCCCAGCAACTATAAAACCTACTAAACCAACAAAGCACAAGTGTAGCTGTTCTGTATGTGGTAGTGTGACTCAACGCACATCTGGCACAGTTCTTCTTCAACAAGACAAGAATTCTAAATACCATTTATACAGAAGTAACTAAAGGAAATAAAAATACCATAATTACTCAAGAAAACCAGAATTACACTCTAATACAAGAACACAAGCCAGATGCTTTGTTGACTGAACCTGTCATGACGCATTATTTAAAAACATGGAAATAATAAAAAAAACACGCAATATTTTACCTTCATATATATTGACAAAAAGCACTCTGCTCGTTACAATATCTTCATTAGAATAGCATCTGGTGTCTCTCCCATCAAATAACTACATAAAACATGGAACAACACTCTCCACTATCACATCTCACTCCGACTTCACGACAAGCAGTCCCCACTAGCACATCTCAACACAGACTGTCCACTACGAGCTCTGGACAAGCACTGACTTCTACGAGCTCTCTCCTAGCACTGTGGAGGCGGCTTAATAGTACTCTTTGGCGCAATCTCTGGCGCAGTGGCTCAGTGTAGCCACCTTTCTAATGCCCCTCCTCCACAGGCCAGAATTTGATGGTATTTTTGCCAGCATTGGTGGTGAAAATACCACCAAATTCGTCCAGAAAAATACAGACAAAAATAAAAGATAATATTAATACCTAAATATCACATAATTAGTTAAAATTTTGGCTTTGCACTGACCTTTCAATAACCTAATATATGAAATACAGTAAGCAATACAAATTTTTTCATACATGTGGCTTTACATAATAGTTTACACAATACACAAAAAATCAGTTTATACAAATGTTCACATAAAAAGCTTTCAATGATTAGTTTATACAAAAAAAGACACCAACAGGTGACATCTTTTCAGTAGAAGCAGTCCATCAGTGGCACCCAGTAAAGTTTAGCAGGTACACCCAGCAACAAGTCACATTAGTTCAGTAGAAGCAATCCATCAGAGGCACCCAGCAATGTTGAGTAGGTGCAGACAGCAACAAGCGACTTCATTTCAGTAGAAACAGTTCATCAGTTGCACCCAGCAATGTTGAGCAGGTGCAGACACCGACAAGTGACATCATTTCAGTAGAAGCAGTCCATCAGTTGCACCCTGCAATGTTGAGAGCAGGTGCAGACACCAACAAGTGACCATCATTTCAGTAGAAACAGTCCATCAGTTGCACTCAGCAATGTTGAGCAGGTGCAGAGAGCAGTCCATGATATTCACTATCACTGATCACACAGTTCATCAGCAGAAATTAAACATGTCCTAGTGGCACCAATCATGTACAAAAGGTACAAGTAACAGTCCATAATATTCACTATCACTGATCACTCAGTTCATCAGCAGAAATTAATCATTCCTAAGTGTCACACATTACGTTGAAAAGTGCAGGTAACAGTCCATAATATTCACCTTCACTAATCTGACAGTTCAGGCATGAACAATAGTTTGAAAACACATACAAATGCTTTTACAATGCTCTTACACTAAACATACAAATTCTAATAAACACACAAAAGATGTCAGATAATTGTCATATTAACTATTACAAATACTCAAATATCAGTAAACCTATAATATTTATGGGTGTCAGTGCAAGCCACAACAAACAAATAAAATAATATTTAGGAAATAGGTGGGTAGGATTAGGAAAGGAAAACACACAAAACACACTCACTCATCTTTCATCCACATTAAGTACCACTATGTAATTGAATGGTGTTAACTGTGTAAATGTAATTCTGTCAAAATTTGATGTTCATCATGTGTATCAAGTAGTAGTGGCAGCAATGTATAACAGTCAATAATAGTTAGGTCAACGTCATAGTCACCATGTCAAGACCAATGTTTGCCAAACCAGATCAAATGTACTGTTGTTGAACAACTGTCAGTGAGCCAAGATATGCAAATACTTCCTCTCTTCAAAAAAAATATATACTGCTTAGTGATTTAACAAAGTGTGTGTATAGACTATCTTCCTTCTACTTTAGTGTTCTAGTCTGCTATCTTCATCCTCCTTGTTCCATTAAGTCCAACAAAAAAATATGCATCTCACTTACTTTACCTCTTATACACCAAAACTCCAATAATCATCAGCATCACATAATCTCAATACTTCACTAATACATCTTTAATACGTCGATAAATATGAACCTTATTACCAATATCATTTCACTTCCATAACAACTCTTTCCTTTAGTCAGTCTTCTCGAACAAGTACAGATAAAATCCTAATGCAAACCTCATCATCCCATACAATCTGAAGACACATTGCCAACACACAACCTCTGTATAATCCATCTGACCCAAATCTTCTGCTCATTATGAATTATAAACAAAGAAATGCATACATGACCTCTAACGGACTTAGTTCGAATAACTCTCAGTAATTAAGTACGATTACGGAGTGTGAATGATCATAATATTTCACAGTGTGTACACCACTTCAAGAATTATGGCAAACAGAAGCAAACATGTGGAGTATTTCTTGTGTCAAGTGTCACTTCCTATTTCAATTGCTCACGAAAAATGCAGTGTAATAATTGTCAATGGTCTAAACCTAGTTTTGGTATGTCATGTCGTTAGCTTCTTTCCTATTAGCATACATTTATACAGCTTCCATAAAACCTCAGCTCATGTGACTTCTATGAAGATTCATGTACCAATGTCGTTCGTCGAATTATAGCAGTTCATTTTCTTATCTTAAAATATAAGGCACTGACCGTAAGCAAAACAAGCAATAGCGAGTAAATATACCAGTAGATAACAGAATGTCAAAAGGTGGATGCAGCACAAATCCTACAACGAGGCTCTGCCAAGCGAACAAACTATAATTAATACAGTAGTGTGACCTAAACTCTATGTTCATACACAGTATATCAGCATTTCTATATACCAAATTAAAGAGTAGTTATGACAACAACAGAAATGTATAAATATGCAATCCATACGCATAGCAGTAAACATGTCATTAGCATCATATCAGCATAAGCAAATAAATGTTCATATGTAATCTTAATAAGTAAACATAAAGGCGCAAGCAGATAAATCCCAAAGTATAACTTACATACCTAACCACATCAGCACAAGAAATCAGGTGACAATTACAATTTAAATAAATATGCACAGCAGGCACATAATTAAAAAATATGACATCAGTGAAAAAGCATAGCAGCCAAGCGATGCATAATATACACAAATTACAAACCAGTTCATTAATAATCATTGTCAAAATCAGTTAACGTACGCAAGCACGTCGCTTCACAAGTAATTTCATAGAACATGAAATTAGCACAAGTATGAATCACGTAATTGCGAGCAGCAAATTATGTCTAAAGTACGTACCTAAGTGGAAATGTGTTACCTGAAAAATAAACTCAATTAATAGTTACCTTTTTTAGTTTATTAGTTTCTTCTTCGAAATTACATTCTTCCTGAAAATTTCTCGATAGCAAGTCGTCTTAACGTCGGAGACACACAGAATTTACCTGAAGTTCTTAAATATTTTATAGAACCGTATCCTGAAAAATACTGAATGTTAATAACATAATTCATAAAGTCACTATACCTTTATACTGAATTTAATCGGAGAAATTAAACTGTGTATTTGTTTACGGCTGTCAGTGCATTCGCACTGAGCGCTCGATCAGCTGTAGGCGCGTGACGTAGGAAGCAATTGTTCGCGGTCAACGACTGCCTTGTGCGGCACGCAGACTTGACTGTTGCTTTGAGTATGTGCCGCCGCCAAAACACAGCGCGGTATCCTTATACTCTCTGCATGTTTACATCTAGCTGTTGGTTTCTCTAAAGTATGTCATTCCACAAAAATTTTTCAAAGGTATATCATTCCACAAAAATTTTGGAAATTACGAACCTCACGTTTTGTGGTAGGAACAGCATAATTACGAATAGCGTCTAGGTTTTTTTTTTTTTTTTTTTTTTTGGATCAGGAAGAATACCTTTTGTAAAAATAATGTGACCGAGAAATTTCACCTGAGAACGACCAAATTCAGATTTTTCCAAGTTCACTGTAATGCCAACTCTTGCAAAAATACGTAACAATGAATCCAAAATTTTGTTGTGTTCACTCCAAGAATGTTTAGCAATAAGAATGTCGTCAACATATGAAGTAATATTGTCAGGAAGATAAACAGGTAAAATTTCGTTTTAAGCTACGAATGAATGCTGATGAAGATACAGTAAGTCCAAACGGTAATTTCTGAAATCACTTTTAGGTACAATTAGTCAAATCCGGTTATTGTTTACTTACTCTCTAGATAGATTGATAGTCGAAGAGTTGGTTTGACAGATGCAAAGAATAGTAAAGGAGTAGGCAGCGGTGCAGAAAACTAAACGAGAAATAGCACCACTACAGCTCGGGGCCCTATGCTCGCTACGGCACATATTCACTTAGAGTAGTGAATCCCCTGAGGACCTTAATAGCCGCACATAATTTCCAGTTTGTGACTCAATGGCAACTTTGGTGGGAGTGCGTACATAAATTGATCGAGCCATGAACATGGATGTATGTCATCCTTAGAATTACGAAATATCTTAATCTTCCGAACAGTTAAGAAGTGTTTATAGTCAAAACTTTCGCCTCGTGGTGACAAAGACCTACCGCGTCTGTCCCAGTCCCAATGACGATTATTGTCAAGTTCGCGCGCCTGGCGCTCTCTTGTCGCATCCCGTAAATGAAACAAATTATTTTCTTCAAAGCCCTCTGCTATCTGTGATTCTAGATTTCTTCTGCTGTCTTTTCCTACGATTTCGCCTTCAATTTGTTTGACTTGCTTTTTTAATGCCTCAACTTCCCTTTTAACGCGTTCATTAAATTTTCCCTGATTTTCAACATGTTTATTTATGTTCTGATACTCTTCGGTTTCTGCAAATGACAATGGTGCTGTATCATCCAAATCTCTGTCCCCATGTAAACTAAGATTTGTCAGTTTATCTGAAATTTCCTCAACTCTTTCCGATAAGTCACCTAATTGTTCTTTCTGTTCGTTTACATCTTCTGTAAATGTCGCGACTCGGGTTTCGGTGTTGTCACATTTAGTAGTTAACTGTTCACATTGTTGCGTTAAGTTATTTATTCTGTCATTTGGTACGGATTCCTCGATTCTTTCAATTATTTCTTCCTTATCGTGTGCACATTGTAGATTTAACTCTGAAAATTTCTGTACTATCACGCGATCTTTTTCTTCCTGTTCCCTGCCCTGTTCCTCTTGTCTGATTTCTTTCTTTAATTCATCTTTCATATTTTTGAAACATGTCCCTATTCGTGAGTCTAACCGTGTTTCCAAAGTTCCCATTTCTGTTTTAATTGTTCCAATCTCTGTTTTCAATTCAGATCCTAACCGTGTTTCCATTGTTCCCATCCGTGTTTCCATTGTTCCCATATCAGTTTTAATTGTTCCTATATCTGTTTTTAATTCAGATCGTAACTGTGATCTCACTGCTTTCAACTCGGTTATAATTGTTCCTAATTCTGATCCCAAATTTAATATAGCACTCATCAACTGCTCCATTTCTTCTGTCGTTAACCACGTAATCTGTGAATTTTCTGATTGAGAAACATTTTGAACTGTTTCCTGACTATTTTCCCTGCTTATTAAATTGTTTTCAACACCATTATTCATCATACTGTTGTCCTGTGTTGGCGAGTTCGCCATGTCAACAATTTCGTTATTCTGACTATTCATCATTTTTGCCTTTTTCATTGATCGCGTAATCATTTACAAAACATAAAAAATTCGTCACTGTTCGAAAATTACACACAATGCCTCCTTATCTCCAACAATACCATTTACATGAAAAGTTTCCCTCAAACACGATTAATCGAACAATTGAAATAATTGCACTAAATTATCAAATCCGTAGACAAGACAACAAAGAAAAAAAAATTTTGAAAAATACCATTAGAAGAATGCCAATTACCAAATCTACACATGCAAAATAGACTACAATTACTAACTACAAATTACTGCAACAATACTACCATCTACTATTTCTACAATCAGAAGAATCCAAGGGACGATCCGAAGCAGCGATCGCCACGTGCATGGGGGCTTAATTAAATATGATTGAAAATACTTTTGGTTTTTTAGTAGCTGTATGTCCGATTCCGCTGTGTCTCGTAATCGGTTGGCCCTGACTAGTATTATTACGCTATCTGACTGCAAAGAACAACAACAAGAATGAAATGAAATTTTTCGTTAACACAATTAATTAATTAAGTCCCCAGCAACTATAAAACCTACTAAACCAACAAAGCACAAGTGTAGCTGTTCTGTATGTGGTAGTGTGACTCAACGCACATCTGGCACAGTTCTTCTTCAACAAGACAAGAATTCTAAATACCATTTATACAGAAGTAACTAAAGGAAATAAAAATACCATAATTACTCAAGAAAACCAGAATTACACTCTAATACAAGAACACAAGCCAGATGCTTTGTTGACTGAACCTGTCATGACGCATTATTTAAAAACATGGAAATAATAAAAAAAACACGCAATATTTTACCTTCATATATATTGACAAAAAGCACTCTGCTCGTTACAATATCTTCATTAGAATAGCATCTGGTGTCTCTCCCATCAAATAACTGCATAAAACATGGAACAACACTCTCCACTATCACATCTCACTCCGACTTCACGACAAGCAGTCCCCACTAGCACATCTCAACACAGACTGTCCACTACGAGCTCTGGACAAGCACTGACTTCTACGAGCTCTCTCCTAGCACTGTGGAGGCGGCTTAATAGTACTCTTTGGCGCAATCTCTGGCGCAGTGGCTCAGTGTAGCCACCTTTCAAATGTTTCACGCATTTCCTAGTATACGAATGCTGCTGACAGTACCCTGATCTTTTTTAGTCATGGTACGTTGTTTAACAGGCGATCTGCCGTGAAATGACCGCCTAGGACATTTGTTTTCACCGCCTTCCTCCAAAGAAAGATCATTTATGTTATTGTTTGGCTGGCAGCGGTGGCCGAGTGGTTCTAGGCGCTTCAGTCCGGAACCGCGCGACTGCTACGGTCGCAGGTTCGAATCCTGCCTCAGGCATGGATGTGTGTGATATCCTTAGGTTAGTTAGGTTTAAGTAGTTCTAAGTTCTAGGGGACTGATGACCACAGATGGTTCAAAAGTGGCTCTGAGTACTATGGGACTTAACATCTGAGGTCATCAGTCCCCTAGAACTTAGAACTACTTAAACCTAACTAACGTAAGGACATCACACACATCCATGCCCGAGGCAGGATTCGAACCTGCGACCGTAGCGGTCGCGCGGTTCCAGACTGAAGCGCCTAGAACCGCTCGGCCACACCGGCCGGCGTCCACAGATGTTAAGTCCCATAGTGCTCAGAGCCATTTAAACCATTTTTATGTTATTGTTTACGTTTTCACATACACTCACAGCCTTCTTCCATATTATTTACAAATTATTTAGAGCTATCACGTTCATTGACTCACGTATGTAAGATGAAAACAAATACACTGCGGTTAAAAGGCACACAGGGTGTTTCAGAAGTTATGGTCAATATTTAGGGCTATGAGAGGAGTGATCATTCGAAACAAAAAGGTCAGGTAAACATAGGTTCCAAAACGCAGTCCTTAAGAGCTATGAGTAATTCCTGATCTTCGATACTGTGAAACAAATCTCTTCTACTCCGAGCTCTTTGCTTCCCATGTTTTGCGAAGTAGCAGTATGAACCAAAACAAGAAAAGAATAGCCAGTAAACATGTGCTCTAAAATGCGTACCTTAAAAGTTATCTTCTTCATCAGAAGAGTTGTATTTCAAAGTAGCGAAGATGAACGAGTGGTCATGGCTCTTAAGGTATGCATTTTGGGGCACCTGTATACTGGACTTATTGGCTTGTTTTGGTCCACGCTATCACTTCGCAAAGTACAGAAAGCAAAGAGTGTGTAGTAAAAGAGATTTGTTTCACAGTATTGAAGATCAAGAATTGCTCATACCCCTTAAGGTATGCGTCTTAGAGCCCATGTTTAATTGACCTTTTTTGTTTCCACTGATCATTCCTGTCATATTCCTAAATATTTACAACCACTTCTGAAACACCCTGCATAAGCGAGTCAAAACACGTGATGAGTTTAAATAATTTGTGTTATTGCCGAACGGACGTGAATAATATTAAAGACCGCTGCGAGTGTATGTGGAAACATGCAGACAAACAGAAGTCATACCGTCCCTGTTCGAGTTATTCGTGGAGGTTTATTTAGTTGTTTATTTTCACTAGAGGTGACTGACAAGACGATTCTTTCAATACGACCTGTTCCCTTCTCCATTTCGTCTTGTAATCCACCTCTGATGTCCTTTTCGTCTATCTCCTCGGGGTCACATCACTATGGGTGGCCGCAACGAGGAGTATATTATGTAATTTAATCTACAAAAGGTCAGTGGTAGTCAGCTGGCTCCTCAAACAGAATTCACCAACCTCAAAATTTTTTGCGTGTTCATTATCATGCAAAACTTTGTTCCTGAGTTCTCAGACCATTTATTACAGAAGGCTTCGCAATAACATCGTCAGGGGCATCTTTTTTTTTTTTTTTTTTTTTTTTTTTTTTTTTTTTTTTTTTTTTTTTTTTTTTTTTTTTTTTTTTTTTTGAGTCATCAGTGTTCTGAGATGGTTTGAAGCGGCTCGCCACGAATTCCTCTCCTGTGCCAATATTCATCTCAGAGTAGCATTGGCAACCTTCGTCCTCAATTACTTGCTGTATGTTTTCCAATATCTTCTTCCTCTACAGTTTTTGTCCTCTACAGCCCCATCTAGTACCATAGAAGTCATTCCCTGATGTCTTAACAAATGTCCTGTCATCCTGTCTCTTCTCCTTACCAGTGTTTTCCACATACCCCTTTCCGATTCTGCGCGGAACCTTCTCAGTCATTAACTTATCAGTCCACATAATTTTCAACATTGGCCTGTAGCGCTGCATCTCAAAAGCTTCGACTCTCTTCTGTTCCGGTTTTCCCACAGCCCATGTTTCACTATCATAAAATGCTGTACTCCAAACATACATGCTCAGAAAATTCTTTCTCAATTGAAGGCTTATGTTTGATACTAGTAGACTTCTCTTAGCTAGGAATGCCATTTTTGCCAGTGCTAGTCTGCTTTTAATATTCTTCTTGCTCCGTCCGTGATTGGTTATTTCTTCTGTTAGCCATTGTTTCTTCGCAGTTACCTTCTTTGTACCTATTTTTTTCTTTCCAATTTCTGTGATTGCCCTTTTTAGAGATTTCCATCCCTCTTCATCTGCAGTGCTGTTCCTTTTTGCTGTATCTGTAGCCTTAGAGCACTTGAAGCAAATTTCGTCATTTCTTATTACTTCCGTATCCCACTTCTTTGCTTATTTATTCTTCCTGACTAATCTCTTAAACCTCAGTCTACTCTTCATATCTACTGCATCATGATCTGAATCTATCTGCTCCTGGGTACGTTTAGCAATCTAGTACCTGTCTGACCACGTTGTAATCTCCCTGAAATCTTCCCGCATCACCCAGCCTCTTCCAAGTATACCTCCTACTCTTGTGATTCTTGAACAGAGTATTCGCTATTACTAGCTGAAATTTATTACAAAACTCAATTAGTCTTTCTTCTTTCTCATCTCTTGTCCCAAGCCCATATTCTCCTGTAACATTTTCTTCTACTCCTTCCCCTGCTACTGCATTCCAATCCCCCAAGACTATTAGATTTTCATCTCCCTTTTCTTACTGTATTAACCTTTCAATATCCTCATATATTTTTTGTCTCTTCATCTTCAGCTTGCGACGTTGGCATGTATATCTGAACTATCGTTGTCGGTGTTGGTTGCTGTCGATTCTGATAAGAATAATAGTATCACTGAACGGTTTACAGTAACACACTCTCTGCCCTACCTTTTATTCATAACGAGTCCTACTCCTCTTATAGCATTGTTTGCTGCTGTTGACATTCCCCTATGCTAGTCTGACCAGAAATCTCTGGCTTCTTTCCGTTTCACTTCACTGACCGCTGTTATATCTAGACTGAGCCTTTGCATTTCCCTTTTCAGATTTTCTAGTTTCCATAGCACGTCCAGTCTTCCGACATTCCACGACCCGACTCGTATAACGTCATCCTTATCCAGTCATTTTCTCATGGTCACCTCCTCCTTGGTAGTCCCCTCCCGGGGATCCAAATCGGGGACTATTCCGGAAACTTTTGCCAATGGAGAGATCATCATGATACTTTTCTTTCAATTACAGGCCACATGTCCTGTGGATACTCATCATGTGTCTTTATTATCACAGCTGTAATACTAAGTACTGAAAAATTTGGCTTTGGGTAACGTTACACGCTATAAAGCAATTCAGAAGAAAAAACACTGCACGTAGAATTTCACTTGGAGTTATAACGGAAGCACAGAATCGTGATACACGGCATTTCATGCCTTCGGGAATCGTTGTTTCCTAACAGATCTCTTGTTTTAATTTTCGCCACAGATAAATGTATAGAAGTGTTAGTTTGCTGAGTGACTCGGCCATGGATGTGTGTTATGTCCTTAGGTTAGTTAGATTTAAGTAGTTCTACGTTCTAGGGGACTGATGACCTCAGAAGTTAAGTCCTATAGTGCTCAGAGCTGTTTTTTTCTGAGTGAGCAGTCCATTTTGCGTTTCCTGAACGAGCATTCCAAGTGCTCTCCACATGTTCTCTTAAGAGGATCTGTCATTATATATGCGGAATGGGAGTAACATCCGTCGTGTTTGTATCACACTGATTGCCTTAACAACAACGGGATGTCTTACAATAACAGCAGCTGCATATTTTAGGAACTCGACATAATTCAGTGTATTTACATTCCCATCAATAAAACAGGCCGGTCGCTGTGGCCAAGCGGTTCTAGGTGCTTCAGTCCGGAACCGGGCTGCTGCTCCGGTCGCAGGTTCGAATCCAGCCTCGGGCATGGATGTGTGTGATGTCCTTAGGTTAGTTAGGTTTCAGTAGTTCTAAGCTTAGGGGATTGATGACGTCAGATGTTAAGTCCCATAGTGCTTAGAGCCATTTGAACCAAATAAAACAGGGACCAATGATGTTTTGGAAAACACGCACCAAAGGTTGATAGACCAACAGCGTTATTTTCATCCACTTCTTTGAGTCAGCGTGGATTTTCAACTGATTAGGGCATATTGCGAAGACTAACTTGTCCATGGTTTGTAAACGACACTTCTTCGTTACAGAAAATTTTGTATTGATATACCGCATAGCATTGCGCTTCTAGAAGATAACTTTTGGAGAAATGTAACCAAAGTCATCACCACGAAACTGTAGATGAAGGGAAATGTGAAGCGGATGAAATGCGATAGAATGTAGTGTTCGCAGAACACTTCTTTGGTTGATCCCCCTCGTACTTCCCTGGCGCCTGTCTTAGTGACATTTACACTGTGTGTTGCTGCTGCTAAAATGTTCATCTTTGCAAAGACAGGTCCTGAGGGCTTGGAGCGACTTGCATACTCTTCAGCATACGACCGAACCGCTGCTCTAATAGTTTGCCGACATTCGCCATAAACAATATATGCATTTCCGACAGTAGTAGGCATTGTGAATATCTCAAAGTGTTTACGAGCAAGTTATATGACTGCTACAACAGCAGAACAGAGACCGATGGACGTCAAGCGCGTACCGTGTCGGAGTTACACGCATGCTTTTATTTCGTTTAATACGGCAGACGTTTGAGGTACCTCTTCTCGTGATGGCGTACAGTACTTTAAGGCGCCGTTGTCATTTGATGCTATCTGATCACGTCGAATACCTGTCACGTAGATGAAATTTCTTTAGAAGCTTCTTCCAAATGACAGTGAAAAAAGTATATAGTTCCATTAGGAGAACAAGAAAACATCGGTGTCGTAATTCGGCAACTAAAAACGAGAAAAATTACTTGCGAACTTCAGGAAATTCGCCATATTGTGCGCTATAGTTCGATGAAAACCGCGCCTCGATATATTTACTCGTTCCAGATATATTTAGGGCGGCCAGTCTTAGCTGCCTCACGCTGTATATTAAAATGACGGACGCACTTTTGTACACACCCATGGAGGGTGATGGTGTAAAACTATCACGACAGGAGCAGCACTTGCCATGGCGCATCACCGAAATTATGTGATCGTGATACAAATGAGAGTGGCTGCATAACGAGTGGGAAATGGAACTGCCTTTTACAAATTCATACTTACAACAGTCTGGCGACATACCATCTGACTTTCGGAAAAGCATCATCCACACAATTCCGTAGACGGCAAGAGCTGACAAGTGCGAGAATTATCGCACAATCAGCTTAACAGCTCATGCATCGAAGCTGCTTACAAGAATAATATACAGAAGAATGGAAAAGAAAATTGAGAATGGGCTAGGTGACGATCAGTTTGGCTTTAGGAAAAGCAAAGGGACGAGAGAGGCAATTCTGACGTTACGGCTAATAATGGAAGCAAGGCTAAAGAAAAATCAAGACACTTTCATAGGATTTGTCGGCCTGGAAAAAGCGTTCGACAATTTAAAATGGTGCAAGCTTTTCGAGATTCTGAAAAAAGTAGGGGTAAGCTATAGGGAGAGACGGGTCATATACAATGTGTATAACAACCAAGAGGGAATAATAAGAGTGGACGATCAAGAACGAAGTGCTCGTATTAAGAAGGGTGTAAGACACGGCTGTAGCCTTTCGCCCCTACTCTTCAATCTGTACATCGAGGAAGCAATGATGGAAATAAAAGAAAGGTTCAGGAGTGGAATTAAAATACAAGGTGAAAGGATATCAATGATACGATTCGCTGATGACATTGCTATCCTGAGTGAAAGTGAAGAAGAATTAAATGATCTGCTGAACGGAATGAACAGTCTAATGAGTACACACTATGGTTTGAGAGTAAATCGGAGAAAGACGAAGGTTATGAGAAGTAGTAGAAATGAGAACAGCGAGAAACTTAACATCAGGATTGATGGTCACGAAGTCAATGAAGTTAAGGAATTCTGCTACCTAGGCAGTAAAATAACCAATGACGGACGGAGCAAGGAGGACATCAAAAGCAGACTCGCTATGGCAAAAAAGGCATTTCTGGCCAAGAGAAGTCTACTAATATCAAATACCGGCCTTAATTTGAGGAAGAAATTTCTGAGGATGTACGTCTGGAGTACAGCATTGTATGGTAGTGAAACATGGACTGTGGAAAAACCGGAACAGAACAGAATCGAAGCATTTGAGATGTGGTGTTATAGACGAATGCTGAAAATTAGGTGGACTGGTAAGGTAAGGAATGAGGAGGTTCTATGCAAAATCGGAGAGGAAAGGAATATGTGGAAAACACTGATAAGGAGAAGGGACAGGATGATAGGACATCTGCTAAGACATGAGGGAATGACTTCCATGGTACTAGAGGGAGCTATAGAGGGCAAACACTGTAGAGGAAGACAGAGATTGGAATACGTCAAGCAAATAATTGAGGACGTAGGTTGCAAGTGCTACTCTGAGATGAAGAGGTTAGCACAGGAAAGGAATTCGTGGCGGACCGCATCAAACCAGTCAGTAGACTGATGACCAAAAAAAAAAGCTACAACATACTATCTCAAAATTTATTCTATGCCGCTTTCGAATTCCACATGGAATGTACACTACGGGGCATTAAAATTGCTACACCATGAAGATGACGTGCTACTGACGCGAAATTTAACTGACAGGAAGAAGATGCTGTGATATGCAAATGGTTAGCTTTCCAGAACATTCGCACAAGGTTGGCGGCGGTGGCGTCACCTACAACGTGCTGACATGAGGAAAGTTTCCAACCGATTTCTCATACACAAACAGCAGTTGACCGGCGTTGCATGGTGAAACGTTGTTGTGATGCCTCGTGTAAGGAGGAGAAATGCGTACCATCACGTTTCCGACTTTGATAAAGGTCGGATTGTAGCCTATCGCGATTGCGCTTTATCGTATCGCGACATTGCTGCTCGCGTTGGTCGAGATCCAGTGACTGTTAGCAAAATATGTAATAGGTGGGTTCAGGAGGGTAATACGAAACGCCGTGGTGGATCACAACGTCCTCGTATCACTAGCAGTCGAGATGACAGGCATCTTATCCGCATGGCTGTAACGGATCGTGCAGCCATGTCTCGATCCCAGAGTCAACAGATGGAGACGTTTGCAAGACAACAACCATCAGCACGAACAGTTCGACTACGTTTGCAGCAGCATGGACTATCAGCTCGGAGACCATGGCTGCGGTTACCCTTGACACTGTATCACAGACAGCAGCGCTTGCGATGGTGTACTCAACGACGAACGTGGTTGCTCGAATGGCAAAACGTCATTTTTTCGGATGAATCCAGGTTCTGTTTACAGCATGATGATGGTCGCATCCTCGTTTGGCGACATCCCGGTGAACGCACATTGGAAGAAGCGTGTATTCGTCATCGCCATACTGGCGTATCACCCCGCGTGATGGTATGGGGTGCCATTGATTACACGTCTCGGTCACCTCTTGTTCGCATTGACGGCACTTTGAACAGTGGACATTACATTTCAGATGTGTTACGACCCGTGGTCTACCCTTCATTCGATCCCTGCCAAACCCTACATTTCAGCAGGATAATGCACAACCGCATTTTGCAGGACCTGTACGGGCCTTTCTGGATACAGAAAATGTTCGACTGCTGCGCTGGCCAGCACATTCTCCAGATCTCTCACCAATTGAAAACGTCTGGTCAATGGTGGCCGAGCAACTGGCTCGTCATAATACGCAAGTCACTACTCTTGATGAACTGTGGTATCGTGTTGAAGCTGCATGGACAGCTGTACCTGTACACGCCATCCAAACTTTGTTTGACTCAATGCCCAGGCGTATCAAGGCCGTTATTACGGCCAGAGGTGGTTGTTCTGGGTACTGATTTGTCAGGATCTATGCACCCAAATTGCGTGAAAACGTAATCACATGTCAGTTCTAGTATAATACCCGTTTATCACCTGCATTTCTTCTTAGCGTAGCAATTTTAATGGCCAGTAGTGTATTATGTTCCATAATAAGAGTAAGTTCGTTGTCTCGATGTTGTAATATGTTATACTGTAGGAACAGGAAAACGGGCGGTGCGCTGTCGAACCAGGGAGAGTATATCCCACGGAGCTGAATACCACAGGTGATGCACAGAGCGCCTTCACTAGGGACTGGGCGCGAATCGCGGCGTGGGCTAGTCTCGGGGCGCCTTTCGTAAACACTGCAGGTTCGGTTGCGCAATAGAAGAACGGCGGGAGCGGCGGCAAGTCGTAAAGTGTTGGCCGTAGTCTGCAGCCGCGATCAGCCGCGGGTCCGCGTGACGTCACGGCTGGGAGTGGGAGATTGCCGGCGCTGCGCCCGCGGCGGCCAACCTGTCATTGTGGCGCCGAGCCGAGCCGCGCCACGCGCCTACCTGCAGCGCAATAAGGCCGCCACCGCCGCCGCTGCCGCGTAATTGCCGGCGCCTTCCTCCGGCGCTGCTTGCTGCCGCCCGCAGCAGGACGCACGAGTCGCTACTCGGGCCCGTCAAAGAGGCGCCCACAAGTCGACCGCCAAGTGAATTAGGGCAATTCCCCGATAAGTACTACACTACTGGCCATTAAAATTGCTACCAAGAAGAAATACAGATTATAAACGGGTATTCATTGGACAAATATATTATACTAGAACTGACATGTGATTACATTTTCACGCAGTTTAGGTGCATAGAATCTGAGAAATCAGTACCCAGAACAACCACCTCTGGCCGTAATAACGGCCTTGATACGCCTGGGCATTGAGTCAAACAGAGCTTGGATGGCGTGTACAGTGACAGCTGCCCATGCACCTTCAACACGTTAAGATAGTTCATCAAGACTACTGTCTCGCGTATTGTGACGAGCCAGTTGCTCGGCCACCATTCACCAGACGTTTTCAATTGGTGAGAGATCTGGAGAATATACTGGCCAGCGCAGCAGTCGAACATTTTCTGTATCCAGAAAGGCCCGTACAGGACCTGCAACATGCGGTCGCGCATTATCCTGCTGAAATGTAGGGTTTCGCAGGGATCGAATGAAGGGTAGAGCCACGGGTCGCAACACATCTGAAATGTAACGTCCACTGTTCAAAGTGCCGTCAATGCGGACAAGAGGTGACCGAGACGTCTATCTAATGGCACCCCGTACCATCACCCCGGGTGATACGCCAGTATGGCGAAGACGAATACACGCTTCCAATGTGCGTTCACCGCGATGTCGCCAAACACGGATGCGACCATCATGATGCTGTAAACAGAACCTTGATTCATCCGAAAAATGTCGTTTTTCCATTCGTGCACCCAGGTTCGTCGTTGCGTACACCATCGCAGGCGCTCCTGTCTGTGATTCAGCGTCAAGGGTAACCGCAGCCATGCTCTCCGAGCTGATAGTCCATGCTGCTGCAAACGTCGTCGAACTGTTCGTGCAGTTTGTCTTGCAAACGTCTCCATCTGTTGACTCAGGGATCGGGACGTGGCTGCACGATCCGTTACAGCCATGCGGATAAGATGCCTGTCATCTCGACTGCTAGTGGTACGAGGCCGTTGTGATCCACTAGGCGTTTCGTATTACCCTCCTGAACCCACCTATTCCATATTTTGCTAACAGTCACTGGATCTCGACCAACGCGAGCAGCAATGTCGCGATACGATAAACCGCAATCGCGATAGGCTACAATTCGACCTTTATCAAAGTCGGAAACGTGATGGTACGCATTTCTCCTCCTTACACGAGGCATGACAACAACGTTTCACCAGGCAACGCCGGTCAACTGCTGTTTGTGTATGAGAAATCGGTTGGAAACTTTCCTCGTGTCAGCACGTTGTAGGTGTCGCCACCGCCGCCAACCTTGTGCGAATGTTCTGGAAAGCTAACCATTTGCATATCACAGCATCTTCTTCCTGTCAGTTAAATTTCGCGTCAGTAGGACGTCATCTTCATGGTGTAGGAATTTTAATGGCTAGTAGTGTACTATAGTAGCTCCTGTGTAACATATTAATGCGTTAGAATCTCTGTAGTTCCAAACAGATGCCTGTTGGGATGTAACGGAAAACGTTAACATGCAACCAAAGCGACGAAACTCGAACGCCACTTCCGTGATATCACCGAAGTTGCATGTGGAAACACCCTAATTCCTGTGGCGTTACTCGAGTGACTCGTGTGGCAGAATTCTGAAGCACCATTACTCTGTTCTCTCCAGTGAAAATCAGAGAGGCACAATAATTTGACCTTGACTGTAGCTTTTAATGAAGGAACACGAATGTCTCGAGTCTTCTGATGCACTTGCGTGAAGCGTAACACCAAAATATGGTACAGAATAACTTTCATATTTACAATACCTGTGGCGTCTTTCTTAATTAACTGATGGGTGGTGTCATCATCTCCTTCCAAGGATTAGGTGTTGTATTCACCTGTTCTGGTCTCGTGTCATCCATCCATCCATCTCTTACGAGGTCCACCTATCTTCCTCTTTCCAGTCGGCCAATACTTCATAATCTATTTTCGCAATCTGTTTTCTGTCACTCTGTGAACATGATGTTTCCATTTCAGACTGTTCTCTCCTGTCTTGTCATTAACTGAAAAGATTTTTAAAGCTGATTTTATTGTTTCAATGCCGGCCGGTGTGACCGAGCGGTTCCTGGCCCTTCAGTCTGGAACCGCGCGACCGCTACGGTCGCAGGTTCGAATCCTGCCTCGGGTTTGGATGTGTGTGATGTCCTTAGGTTAGTTAGGTTTAAGTAGTTCTTAGTTATGGGGGACTTATGACCTCAGCAGTTGAGTCCCATAGTGCTCAGAGCCATTTGAACCATTTTTTTGTTCCTACGGGCCAGTAGGAAGCAGCGTATTAACTGTTGGTAGTGCACTTTTTTCCAGTGCAGTGGTCAGATCACAGCAAGATTATTGAAAGTACACTGACGGAATAAAAACGCAACACTTTCAGAATAATGAAACTTCGGGAATTCACTTTTCTAGGTACCATATTTAAGTGAGTAGCATTGCAAGATCCCGCCATATAACTGTCCCGTCCTTTTGTTCATCACTTCGTATGCTAGCATAATACACAATGTCAAGAAGCGTACAAGTCGGATGCTGTCATTTACTTTAGCCAGACAATGAAACTTTGTCTCGGAAGAGAAATTAAGCTGGCCCTTCTCAAGAAGTACTTACAGGGTGTTTCAAAAATGACCGGTATATTTGAAACCGCAATAAAAACTAAACGAGCAGCGATAGAAATACACCGTTTGTTGCAATATGCGTGGGACAACAGTACATTTTCAGGCGGACAAACAACAATTTTCAACAACAGATGGCGCTGCAAGTGATGTGAAAGATATAGAAGACAACGCAGTCTGTGGGTGCGCCATTCTGTACGTCGTCTTTCTGCTGTAAGCGTGTGCTGTTCACAATGTGCAAGTGTGCTGTAGACAACATGGTTTATTCCTTAGAACAGAGGATTTTTCTGGTGTTGGAATTCCACCGCCTAGAACACAGTGTTGTTGCAACAAGACGAAGTTTTCAACGGAGGTTTAATGTAACCAAAGGACCGAAAAGCGATACAATAAAGGATCTGTTTGAAAAATTTCAACGGACTGGGAACGTGACGGATGAACGTGCTGAAAAGGTAGGGCGACTGCGTACGGCAACCACAGAGGGCAACGCACAGCTAGTGCAGCAGGTGATCCAACAGCGGCCTCGGGTTTCCGTTCGCCGTGTTGCAGCTGCGGTCCAAATGACGCCAACGTCCACGTATCGTCTCATGCGCCAGAGTTTACACCTCTATCCACACAAAATTCAAACGCGGCAACCCCTCAGCGCCGCTACCATTGCTGCACGAGAGACATTCGCTAACGATATAGTGCACAGGATTGATGACGGCGATATGCATGTGGGCAGCATTTGGTTTACTGACGAAGCTTATTTTTACCTGTACGGCTTCGTCAATAAACAGAACTGGCGCATATGGGGAACCGAAAAGCCCCATGTTGCAGTCCCATCGTCCCTGCATCCTCAAAAAGTACTGGTCTGGGCCGCCATTTCTTCCAAAGGAATCATTGGCCCATTTTTCAGATCCGAAACGATTACTGCATCACGCTATCTGGACATTCTTCGTGAATTTGTGGCGGTACAAACTGCCTTAGACGACTCTGCGAACACCTCGTGGTTTATGCAAGATGATGCCCGGCCACATCGCACGGCCGACGTCCTTAATTTCCTGAATGAATATTTCGATGATCGTGTGATTGCTTTGGGCTATCCGAAACATACAGGAGGCGGCGTGGATTGGCCTCCTTATTCGCCAGACATGAACCCCTGTGACTTCTTTCTGTGGGGACACTTGAAAGACCAGGTGTACCGCCAGAATCCAGAAACAATTGAACAGCTGAAGCAGTACATCTCATCTGCATGTGAAGCCATTCCGCCAGACACGTTGTCAAAGGTTTCGGGTAATTTCATTCAGAGACTACGCCATATTATTGCTACGCATGGTGAATATGTGGAAAATATCGTACTATAGAGTTTCCCAGACCGCAGCGCCATCTGTTGTTGAAAATTGTAACTACTGTAATTTCGAAAGTTTGTCTGCCTGAAAATGTACTGTTGCCCCAAGCATATTGCAACAAACGGTGTATTTCTATCGCTGCTCGTTTAGTTTTTATTGCCGTTTCAAATATACCGGTCATTTTTGAAACACCCTGTAACTAACGAAACGCGCCATCTGCATAACATTCGCTCTCGGTTCCAGCAGAAGCATTTCTCATGCAGACTCGATTGTGTTCAACACTATTGGAGACTTGTTGGACTGCAGTTTGTAACATTACGAGCACCGTGTCCGCCATTTATAAATTAATCAGAGACTTGGAGGTTTATTTCAGTGTCATGTAGCTGGGAAGTTGGCGCGAGATGGCTAAGTCAGGTAGGTACGCGAGCGCTGAGGTGAGCTGCAAGTCGCTGCAGAAAGCATGACGGTAAAGGGCGGAGAAGCGCTGGGCGCAAGCAGCGGCGGGGGCGAACTGTGTCACCGCGTGCCTATGGGCGCCAAGCAGTGAAGCGAGATTCTGAACGTGTGCACCACAAACACTAAAATCACTTGCAGAAGTCCGCCCCCGGTAGCTGATAACAAGGCAGTGAAGGACTTTGCGATGCCGCTGTTCGGGACTGCTCTTCTGTCCACGTAATTTACCCTGGAAGGAACACACGTCAAGGATTTACTAGATGATTAATTTGGGTCTGGGAAATGATTATGAGGAACCTCAGGCTGCAGAAGAAGAAAATGTGCCGTGCTGAACTGCCACCAGTTGAAGGTGACAGTGAAGGTGCTAAACTGTGCTACTGCTAAAGACTCATTCTTTGAATGCTGTAATTTATGACTGCAATTATCTGTCACCTTATTTATGTCATTTCATTGTAGCCATTTTTGTTACTGTTTTTGTTGAATAAAAAAAAAGTGGTCAGCGCGACAGAATGTCAATCCTAAGGCCCCGGGTTCGATTTCCGGCTGGGTCGGAGATTTTCTCCGCTCAGGGATTGGGTGGTGTGTTGTCCTAATCATCATCATCATTTCATCCCCATCGAAGCGCAAGCCGCCGAAGTGGTGTCAAATCGAAAGACTTGCATGCACCCGGCGAACGGCCTACCCGACGGGAGGCCCTAGTCACGCTACATTTATTTACTTGCAGATAAGCTATAGACAATATGAACACAGCGTTGAAGTCGCAATAAAGGGATGAGCTGTACGAAAGTATCACCATATTTATACAACAAACCTTACGAAAGTTATAAACATTTTTATGTATAAAATTGTTTATTACAACAGTAACAAAAGCTACAGACATGCTACAAATACGTACGACACGCTACCTGCTGGGTCAAGAAGCCAGCGGTAAAATGAGTATATATATTACATTACAGACCAGACAAATTATTATAAATAAATTGGCGATTTATCTGGTGATAAATATACAACCAGTCGCTTTTTTTACGATTTACCCAACCATGAACATGTTTTCGGGCCACTGCAGGCTCATCACCAGATGGAGGTGATACAAGAACATTATGTTGTGTAGCCAGATTCAGTGCTGGTGCTGAGTGCACTGCCTTGTGGTCTCGAAATCAGATCTCTTCCTATATACGTTGCATTGACACTGGTCTGTGTGCTTTTGTGCTGTAGGTGTAACTTCACGTTTCCTCTTCACTGTCACATCGGAAACAATGGACGTAAGGATGTTCAGGAGTGCGGATATCTCACGTAGAGACTTATGACGCAAGTGACACCCAATCACCTGACCACGTTCAAAGTCCATGAGTTCTGCGGAGCGCCCCATTCTGCTCTCTCACGAATTCTAATGACTACTGATGTCGCTGATATGGAGTGCCTGGCAGTAGGTGGCAGTACAATACACCTAACATGAAAAACGTATGTTTTTGTGGGTGTCCGTATACTTTATTTGACGACAGGCAAGGTTTGACGAAGTTCTCTATTACACCATCGAATGTGTTTGACATAAATATTTGACATAACAACTTTCACAAAGAAATATGATAGTGTAACACCGGCCTAGGGCTGTACGGCTAGTCTGTGTGCAACGCAGTGCACTGGGACAAGCAAAATACCTTGCACTGACCGACTTCCCAGCGTTTATCCTCCCAGATTTCATTTTTCCTTTTGCATGTTCCCATTTTTATTTCGCTATTGGTTCTAGCATAAAAGTCTCTATCCTGTCTGTCCCTTGTCCTCAACCAATTATTGTACATCTCTTTTAGGTTTACCTTTTCATGCCTGCTAACAGATAAATGGGTAGTACAAAAAAAAAAGTCGGAGATGAGAGAGATCAGAATGGTGAAGAGGTAGGGAAAATAACTGCGAAAGAGGTACAGACGTGGCTATACAACTGAAAGTAGAAAAATCATCAGGGCCTGGAAATGTACCAATAAAGCCACTGAGGTATTGCCCAAATATTCTGTGTGAATACATAAGCAAGTTATTAAATATGTGTATATGGTGTGGAGAGCAAATCCAAGCAGATTGGAACTAAGCGTATCTAAGCGTGATGCTGAGGTACGCCCGTGGTCTGCAAGGTCGCCGGATCTGTCCCCAATAGAACATCGTCCCAGATCAAGTACTCTGGATACCAAGGGCCAAATACAGCAGTTGTGGGCCAGCGTGCCTCAGGAGAGCACAGTTTTACGACAGCCCGCCCAACCGAGTTAGTCCATGCACCCAGGCAAGAGGGGGCGCAGCGTCATACTGATGTGCGGGCTCACGCTGCAACGTTCATTGTAAATTCAACTCCATGCCATTTCAACGCGTGAAGTTTCATTTCGTTTCCTCTTCCTGTTCTGGGCGCTTCACTTCTTTTCTCAGGCAGCGTATGGGCACGGATGTAATCGTATTTACAGCCACATTCACCTTGTGTGTCGGTCGTTATGCACAGGGTCCATCCTAGATGTTCACATGTCTACCAGGCAGCAGACTTTCCTCCAGAATATTGATGTTTTACGTTACTTCGCGCTAAATTTCATGCGATTGTATTCGTTTACGAGCATGCTAAATCAGCGTTACAGTTGTTAACATATTCTCGTCTAGAGGTCGATGGTAAGTGCTATTTGGTTTTTCTCAATTGTGAAGCCCTTCTCAAGAGTGTAAGAAAATGAGAGGCCACAAGCATTTATCACAATATGCTCTCAAACAAGCATGACTTTTGATTTAGAGAAACATTATGCTTTTGTTCGTTCTTATGTATCTGTTATTATTATTATTATTATTATTATTCAACAACTTTCGTTCGAATACGTTTCGTATACAAAATTTGTGGCACAACTTGACTAGAAGAAGGGATAGGTTGGTAGGGCATATTCTGAGACATCAAGGGATCACCAATTTAGTATTGGAGGGCAGCGTGGAGGGTAAAAATCGTAGAGGGAGACCAAGAGACGAATACACTAAACAGATTCAGAAGGATGTAGGTTGCAGTAGGTACTGGGAGATGAAGAAGCTTGCACAGGATAGAGTAGAATGGAGAGCTGCATCAAACTGGTCTCTGGACTGAAGACCACGACAACAACATCTTTCACAGCGGAAAGTTAAGCGCACGGAATGTCCAGCTCTAATCCTTGGGCCGAATCCTTTGATCAAGTGGTGTCTTGTAGTTGGAAGCTGCAATCTTTGTCCGGTTGATAACAGTTTTCCATTCAACTTCACAGAAATCACGTTGCCCTAATTAACATTATCACGCGTCGTTACCTCTGCTGTACTGCTGATCCATGTAAGCACAGTGCATACTGGCGTTCATTGTCCTGTTCGAAAGAGACGCTCATTTATGCGACGTAGGCTTAAATATAAAGTCCCGTCTGTAACTGCGATTTTAGATTTATTATTGTCTTACCATCGATTAATTTGTAAAAAAAAATATACTTTTCTGAGTCACCATTATTTTCGTGATTTTTCCTTGCTTGTAGACCCAGTGAATCCAGAGTTTTTCGACTGATTTACAGGCAGGTATGACGGTGTGGAAGACTTGCTAAAGCGTCTTGGCTGCTCGCTCAGAAGGAGAGGCAGGAAATCGAACTAACGCAGCTCGTATTAATACCTATCTTGTAACACGGTCTTTGCAGTTTTATGGGGATATACCGTAGTCTCCCATTATCAAATATTCGGATAGGACATCGGAAAGAGCATTTCCCTTTGGAGGAACCTTCCTGTGGAAATGAGGCGGTGGGCATGTGCGGCACCTCCTGTGTGTCCAACGCTGAGTGTCAACAGCTTCCAGCCCGCAGCAACGCGCGTCTCTGTTTACTGCGTCGTGGTCGGACCAATTATGTAAACTGCGTGCCTGATGCGTGTGAGTGACTGTTGATATGTGGCCACATGCCACTCAGTCAGTCTGCAAACAGGACGGGGTGTGAAGTGCATCTATAACGTTGACCCTCACGGTAGCCCTGCATGAAATCTCAGACGCGCAAGCTTTTAAATAAAGCTGCAAACAGTTTTTAAGATCATTCCACGAGAAGTTGTCTAGGAGGCGAACTCATCATTGCAACTGTCTGCACTGTCAATTACGCAGGAAATGTTTGCAACTTTCGGAGAAAGGTGTAAAATGGGCGACCAACAAGAAATTCAATGTGATTTTTCTGTACAAGGAAACATCCCATATCCTCTAAAGAGAAACTAGTTACGCTGTGAATACTTCACGAAGAGGACTACTTCCCGATAGCTAATTCGTAAATGAGTGCTACTCTTACCAATTCTACTCTCAAACAATGAAAGTAACATGTAAGATGCACCCCCAAAGCAATATCGCGTGATCTTTAGTCAACATTCGAATTTGTGTACTTCATGCATGGCATATTCACGTTTTGTCGATGTAAATTGATAACCCCGTTATTTACAATGTTGATCGCCAAAAAAATTACTTTCGTCCTAATTTTGCTAGAAATTTCTGGTGCTATTATTTTTATATAAAAGCAGTATTTTCATTAATTATACTTGAATAATTGATAGTTACAACGTAAAAACCTCTCTTTGAATATCAATGTGAACCATTCATTTCTTAATACTCAGCCAAATGCGTTACTGTTTTACGTACACACTTCGTAGTTTCCGGTTGCGTTCCAGTGGCTAAGGCTTAAAAAGGGTCATACCTACAGAATAGCCGGACAATAAGGAGGATTCGGGCAACTCCACAAGTTTGATTTTCTTAGCGCTCGATCTCGTTGGAGACGCACGAAAACACTGTGTACATCTTTAGTCGGTCGTTTGAACATACGAGTAAACATCAATTTCGTTGTTATGTTGTTAATGAGAGAATAGCAATGCAGTTCAAGTACGTATTACATCAATCTTCAACATAAATCACAACATAAAGTGGAAAAAAGTGAAAGTGTTGACCCAGAAGAAGGCAAATGTAACAGTGGGCGAAACATTGGTTTCATCTGTAATAGCTATTTACAATAAGACGCGGTAAATACCCAGAAAACTTTCACGTCAACTGTAGTTTCTCGTTGACGTGGAAGGTCAACAGAGGCAGATCACTAGCTCAAATGGAGAAGAATTAGGTTCAAATGGTTCAAATGGCTCTGACCACTATGGGACTTAACTTCTGAGGTCATCAGTCCCCTATAACTTAGAACTACTTAAACCTAACTAACCTAAGGGCATCACACACATCCACGCCCGAGGCAGGATTCGAACCTGTGACCGTAGCGGTCGCGAGGTTCCAGACTGTAGCTCCTAGAACCGCTCGGCCACCTCGGCCGGCGAAGAATTAGGAAAGGAATCGACAATATCGGAAGATCTTTCACATAACTCACATGAAACGATCTGGAGAAACTAACAGGAGCATCGAGAAAAGTGGATTAGGATTCTGAACCGACTCCACCTGCGTGCGAGTATGAAAGCAAGGACGATTAACGTTTAACATTCCATGTACGACGAGGTCATTCACGACGGAACGAAATTGCGGGCTAAACAAAGATGCTGAAAGAGGTAGGCGCGGTCTTTTCATAGGTGCTCCTAGCATGCGCCGGAAGTTAGTTACACAAAACACGGAGAACGTAAATGTGGTCAAGTGGGGATTATAATCCTGCATCTGCCTATCCCTCGTAAGAATGCTGTGTCTTAACTAAAGCACGACCACGGAGAACTGGTGTAATTAATGCATTTGGGACTGATGTCTTTTATAGGTATTCAGCTAATAATTATAAATAAATCTAGAATTTATTAGTAAAGAAGAAATCTATATCCACTGGGCACAACAGTGTCACTGTCTATGAAGATCGCTTAAATTGGATAACTGTATCCAAGAGTTTGTAATTCAGTTACTGACGCGACGGAGACTGATCGGTTTGACTTCCAGCCGAGGGGCCGTCGAGAAAGACTAGCCGTGGTTGAGTGTACTGCATATTCTCGGTGAAGTACAACAGTGTTGAGGTCTCCAGACAGCCAAAGAACACGCACTGCATAGTTGTCGTCTGCCAGCCACTGCCTTGTAGCCGTTCTGCCTCATCACTGTCTCAGTTCCAACGGATTTGGAAATTCGGGCCCAGTTCAGTATTACCGGAAATTGCCGGAAGGAACATTAAACCTATTTCGGCGTTAATGTATTATGCTCCATTAATGTGGGAAACAGGTTTCGGGCGCCATCGGTGGTCTGCGTAATTATTAATGTCCAAAAGCCGTAATTAATTAATTGAGGGAAGAGAGTAGGAATGAGATTCGATCGCTGTTCTGTAGCCTACGCATGTTCAGGCGTGTGGTATCTGCATCAGCCGTATTACTTAACGCATGTCCTGGTGTTAGAAGGAGCGCCAGGGTGCCACTGTATCTACAGAAATTTCTAAAGCAAGGAAAGAAATTACAGATCGTCCTATGAAATGCTCTTCACCTAACAGGACCATAAAATCTCTCGTAGCCTCTGACACAGTGTTACCAAAATTACAGGAGAACATGAGCGAACACAATGAAAAAAATGTCAGACCGACTTGAGACAGTCGTAAACTAGTAAAGTAGTAAATCCGCACACGTCCTGGAGGTAGTATAGGTAGCTACCGCATCTTTAACACGACAATAAGGGTATCTTTGCCCGTCAGATTCCAAAGGGACCATTACTTGAAGAATATTTCAAATTCTCAACACGATTTTTAGTTTCCAGTAAGATTTAGACCTCCAGAATAATGATAGTTTTGAAGAAAATCTGCAATTCAAGAAGATTTAGGGTATACAAGTAGATTTTCTAAGCTTTACGAAAAGCAGGTTATTTATTTATTTTTAATTTTCCATTTAACACACTGTACAAATAAATCTTTGATTTCATTATATAAATAAACACGACATTCTTTCATGGTAAGAAATATAACGATGAAAGTTAGTCCTTTACAGGTGTAAGCATTCTTTTAGAACATCAAACTACAAGGCCTAGAGAATAATTTTATTTTTATATCAAATAAAAAGAGGGTCTTTCATTAGAAACAAATGGGTAAGGTTAGGTCAATCTTAAGTCAATTACAAGGTGTAGCCTTTTAAGAAGACGAAGTGGAGACTATATACATACACACACAAAATAATTTATATGTTTGTCTTGGACAACGGACACAGCTGTAACAGAAATAAAATAGTTCCAATCCGCCGGTTCTGACCAAGCTTTTCGGAGGTTTCCCTTTGTTATTCGATTAGTGCTGCAACTGGAAACCTCCACCTAAATATTCCCAAACGGTAACCCATCTGCTGCACTCTCACCTACTGGGATGTTTGGCTGAAAAGAAAACGAAGTTCAAGAACGGTCCACTCTGCTCTCACGAGTAGATAAAGAAAAATTTTGAAAATAAATAAATAAAATAAAGCCCAAATTACTTTGCCGCCCTTAATGCTAACTCAGTTGTGAAGGCTGGTAAACTAAAACAGCTTACAGATACCCTGCAGCAACGTAAGATACTAATTGCAGCGGTTCAAGAAACAAGATTCACAGATGAACATACTTTTGAGTCAGAGGGCTACAGAATATTTAAAGGTAAAACTGGCAAAGGCGTTTTAAAAACTATTCCTCATCTTGGCACTGGATTTATAGTAAACAAGAAAATTCTAGATTCCATCACAGACTTTAGCTCCCCAAATAGCCGAGTATCTACTATTTCTTTCCGTAGCACAAACAAAGTTTACAGCATTGTGAATGCTCATGCACCTACCAACCAGGCAAACAAGAGAGATCCAAAAGGAACAGATGAATTCTGGGAAGAACTAGAAGACCTCCTATCCAAGATCCCAGACAAACACATCATCATCCTGGTCGGAGATATCAATGTGCAACTTGGTAAGGAGAGAAATTTACAAGACATGGTTGGAAATTACCCAGCACACAAAAGAACCAACCGCAAGGGAGAGAGACTCGTGGAATTGTGTAAAGCTTTTAACCTAGTCATGAAATCAACAGCATTCAAACACTTTCCAAGAAAATAGAAAACTTGGTCACGCCCAAATCCGAATCTAGGAGAATATCAAATTGATGACGTTGCCATCACCCGAAAAGCACAACGAGAGATCCAGAATTTCCGAGAAATGATAATCTGGATTCAGATCACTATCTTTCAAAGATTAAAATTAAGCTGATTCCAAGAAATTCCAGAAAAACACAGAAGATAGACAGATTTGACAGGGAAAAGCTTATGTCCAATCGCGAATTCACTCGTAAACTTAAATCCTTAGATCCAGAGTGCTGGGAAGAACTGCAACAAGCCCTGGTCAGAACATCAAAGAGAACTGTTCGGATTCTGAAACCGAAGAAGCATGCTTGGTGGAACAGTGATTGTGAGGCAGCAGAGAAGCAAAGACAGCATGCGTGACAGAGATGGAATGCCAAGAAAAATGAAGCTAACAAAACTAACTTCCGGCGACCTTGCTGGCCAAGTTAAGTTTTATCAAGTACGAAGATAAGCAGCAGAAACTCTCGCCGCGTGCGGGCGGTCATTATCTTGTTGAAATGTAAGACCAGGATGGCTTGCCATGAAGGACAACAAAACGTCGAGGTACCGTTATACCACAAGAGTGCCACGGATGACAACCAAAAGTCCTGCTATGAAATGAAATGGTTCCTCAGACCATTGTCGGGCCGTATGGCGCGAGGCAATCATGTTGGTCTTCCACTGCTGTCCAGTGCGCCTCCAGACACGTCTTCGCTAGTCACCAGGGCTCATTTGGAAGCGGCACTTATCACTGGAGACATCTCTACTCCAGTCCATGAGATTCCAAGCCGAAGACGTATCTGGAAACATGCCTGACAGCGGTGGAATACCAATCTGTCGTCCCCCATAAGGCCAGACAACCAGTAGTACTGCTCCGGGGTGCCATTTCCTTCCATAGCAGAAACCCTTTGGTTGTCATCTGCGGCACTCCTACAGCGGTACGTCGACGATATCCTGCGCCCCATTCTGTTGTCCTTCGTGGCAAGCCATCCTGGGCTTACATTTCAGCAATGTAATGCCCACCCAAACACGGTGAGTGTTGCTTGCCAAACCCACAACTTGGCCAACAAGGTCGTCCGATCTCTCCCCAATTGAGGACGTCTGGAGCTTTATGAGCAGGCCTCCAACCGACTCGGCATTTTGACGATCTGACGCACCAACTGCACAGAATTCCGCACGATATCCCTCAGGATGACATCCAACACCTCTTCCAATCAATGGCAAACAGAGTAGCTGCTTGCATAAGGGTCAGAGGTGGACAACACGTTACTGCCTTGCACAACTTGTGTAGCTCTTTCTCTTCAACAAATGATTCAATTTTTCTGAAACTGAAATCATTTGTTGGCCTGTACAAGTACATCATATACACCGATTTCTGTCCCTTTCGGCTAATTCCTTCGTGCTGCGTCCTTTTTTTTTTTTTTTTCAAAAGAATGACAAGTAGCTATGGTTGCTTTACTAGCTTTGTCACTGCAGCTGAGAGATAACGGTGTACCGCTCCTTCTATTTTATCTTTTCATTTTCATAGTTTTGTTTTGGGGAACAAATGCACAAAAAATCAACACAGTTTTCAAACTCCAGAAAAGAGCCATAAGAATAATAACCAAAAATAGTAGTCCACCTCACTGTAAAGATCTGTTCAAAAGACTAGGGATTTTAACTGCACCATGTGAATACATTTACCAGTCAGTTGTACACATGAAAAATAAAATTGGTAATTACTGGACAAACAGCTCTGTCCATCACCATGGAACAAGAGCTAGACTCACACTTACCAAGAAAAAATAAATATAAAACTCAAAACAGCATTTTCTACCAAGGCATAAAACTGTACAATAAATTACCAAAAGAGATTAAAGAAATTGCAAAAATACACTTATTTAAAAATGCAGCTAAAAAGTACCTGTTATGCAATACATTTTATACATTGATGGATTATTTACATAAAACAGAGTAGGGGTTTGCTAAAAAATGTTATACAAATAAATAATAATAATGATTATGAAACATCCAACATTCCACATAACACCATCACACTATGTTTTTTCTTCCTCCTTTTTTCCCTTTCTATAAATACTTATCCCCAAGCTATGCATAGCACAACACTAACACCTCTTCCTCTTTCTGAGCTCAACATCTCACTCACTATAGAGGGTTGGTGACCCAGTTTTGCAGGATAGCAAATGGGAAGTTGTGGTACGGAAAATGGCTCAGAGATCACCGGTGTCCGTGTGTGTGTGTGTGTGTGTGTGTGTGTGTGTGTGTGTGTGTGTGTGTGCGTGCGTGTGCGTGTGGTGTGTCTGTGTGTGTTTGTGTGTGTAGTGAGTGAAGTGTTACGAAACAATGCGTGTATAGTGTGCGCAGTGACTGATAGTGAGATATGAGTGAACAGTGTGGCGTTACATTATTTAATAAGTTCTTTCCAAAAAAATGTATTGTGTACCAGGAGTAAATCTAATTATTGCCTCTAACTAGAAGTCTGTAAATGTTTGTGTATACGAATTAACTTATTTTAAATTGATCTAAACTTGTATTATTTTGACATGGTCTATACCCTTGTAAAAAGAGATCTACGGATGAATAAAGCTATTACTACTACTATTACTAGTAGTAGCTATCTTGCCATTATGCTTAACTACTACTACTACTAGTAGTAGTAGTAGTAGTTAAGCATAATGGCAAGATAGCTTTAAGACCATCGACACATTATTCTTACCTATCTGACAAGCCATACATACGTGATAAAGGCAGTCAAAAATCACCGCCGCTACTACCTCTATAGAACTTTAATCTACACAATCATGCTTGTCTTCATATCCACTGAGTTACAAAGATACAAGACTGATTAGTTTCTGGTACTGTGTATCACTACAGTAAGAGGCTCCAACACACAGCGCAGTGCAAGGCCAGAACAGCCTCGAACATGCTCTGTGGTGCCAGGGCGTTCTTTTTTTCTTTCTCCACATGAACTTCGAGCTTGCACTGTTCTAACTTCATTCTATTTTGTACGGAAAATTGTGAATAATAGTGTCTCATTTGTCTTTTTGGTTAAAATAATGCTTCGTTGCTTAGTTTTACGATACAAGTTGGTATTCAAGAATCTATTGCCCTTATAGTTTCACGCATTCGTTCTGGATTTGGAAGGATTGGCCAACGAGAAGCTCATCGTTTCCAGGAAACGCCCAGAACTTACAGCACGTAGTCATAGCTTTCAACGTGGAGGCTCCCTACTTATCCCCCGTATCAGTGTATCAGTGCCCCACCTTATGTATAAATCGATCGAAAGAATGACCCTTCGTAGATTAATGGGTGATAACGAGCCTTATTTAATACCGCAACGCACTCGTTTTCTAGTGGGCAAGAGCTGTGAATTTCACCCAAGATGTGATTCTGACTCAGAATTTTGAAACTGATTTCTTGGAACGGAAAATCACGGGGGCGGTGTTTATACAGAGAAATCAAAATAAAACTAGCCCGCATAATATGTCGTGCACCTTAAGAGAGGCAACCCATCATACGTTCAGTGCAGACGATGTGAGGTGTGTTGTCTATCTTAAGGTGCATGAAATATTGAGCGGGCCAGTTGTATTTTGACCACCTTGTAGAACTTACTGCAACATATGATACGATAAACCACAGAATACCGTTTAAGGAAATTTGCGAAATGACTAAAGACTTTAAGTTCACTTGCATTATAGAGGAGCTTCTTTAGAATCGCAGATACTGCAAGGATTTTCAAGGATGCAGAAGTCGATGGAGCTCACAAACGGACTCTGGGAAGTGTCCTAGTTCCGACACTATGTAATACATAAACCAATGACCAACTTTTCCCAAAAAGTATACAGACCTTCATATATGCAGATGCTCATGCTACTACAGTCTCGGAAGCTTCAAGATAAAGCTGGCGAAGCCTTAACAGAACTGACAATCTACTCCCAGAAAAATCAACTGAAGTCAAACCCTGCCAAAACCCATTTCTCCGCCTCTCACCTAAGAAACAAACAAGCTGACTGAATGGGGCAGAACCCCTCTTAGAACACTGTCCCACACCAAAATCCCCGGTGGTGATACTAGATAAGACATTCACGTTCAGGAAGCACTCTTGCAAAATTAAGCGTGATGTTGCGACTAGGACCAATATTACCTGAAAGCTGAAAAAGAACCCTGTGGTGTTCAGCCACAGACAGGCTCCAGCTTTTTTCTAGTCTGCAGCCGATTAAGCATGTACATTACTACACAGATCGTGTCAAACCAGTGGATGTGGCTTTCGTTGAGACCTGCTGTGCCATCACTGACTGTCTAAGGTCGACGCCGTTAGAAGAGGTGTACATCCTATCACGATTAGTGCCCACTGATATCAGACGGGAGGTAGCAAAGCAAAACAAATATTTTTATCTCCAAAGCACATCCGCTATGCAGACACCAAGCCACACGCCAACGCCAGGGAACGTCTTCTGCAATCAGTCGAAGACCTGTCTACACCCAGGGGACCTGACTACAACAATGGCAATCACGTAAGAATAGTCTGCTGAACCGATTGGCGCCTTCCGAATAACTTTCATAGTCGACATAGATATCGCTGAGTACACTTTGCACTGTCTAGATCTAGAGCTGAAAGAATAAGTCACGTGTGAATGTGGAGAAGAACAAACAGCGATACATTTGATGAACTGTCCAGCAACAAGAGCTGTTGTTAGCGACGCCAAATGTCCCTGACGTGGTCAGCTTCTGGTTGAAAATAATACAGATTCGTAATATAGATTCGTTAGCAAATATTAGTTGGGACCATACACATATGAACCCACTTTGTTTACTGTTATGTTGGCTGGACATTTTACTTAGCCAAACAGACATTGGTTGGTTTGGGAATGGGCATAGCGTGAAACTGGTCACCGACTAAATAAACAACCATTTTCGTTGCAACTCCGGCTGGCTCTTTTTATATTACAATCTAAAATGAGTTGCCGTCTCACATTACGCGGTACGCTGGAGTTATGCAAATTACATTATGTCTTTGTGTTATTTTTTTGTTTCCAGTGTAATCTGTTTCATTTATATTCATCTGAACTATGTACTTACAGTTTCGCTTTATGCTTTATGTTAAGTTTTGTCTATAACTTTTATGGCACTTATCACACAACAAATAAATACATCCGTTTTTTTTCCTATGTCTTGTTCAAATCCAAACTAGTTTAACGGTTTCATTATTCTTTCTTCTTTCAGGTACGTCGATACCACGGCCGCTGGACTTTCACTCCAACTCTGGTTTCCATATTATAGCTACAAAGAAGCACAATATCTTCTTTGGTAAGTGAGACAGTAACAACAGGTCGAAAGCACTACACGACTTGTGATAAAAAAGCATTTGTTTTTAAAATTCATAAAATTAAGAAACTTTTGGGTAGTTAAATTGATTCCGAAGTACGAATCTCTGAGGCTACGTACTTGCTCAGCGCAGTCATCAGGCACTCTTCGATATGGATTTTCAGACTTAAAGCAAATCATATTGTAAAAAAAAGAAAAAAATCACAGCGCTGAAATCTCACTTCCTTCGAGTTGGTCTTGAAATTTACGAAAAGGAAAACGCGACAAGTCTGCGGAGATCTAGGGAATATGGCTCGACTGTCGGAATGTCGTCCTAAATAAAAAAACTGCTTCATGGGCAGCGCCATTGTCGTGTCGCCGCTGCCCCTTCCCGCGCTCTCGCAGTGTGGATATTTTACGATAAAGTGAGACCCTCCGTCGTCAAGAAACGTGGCAGCAGGCTTGCTCTTTACGGGGGAAAATGTCAACGACGTCAGATTCCACTTTGAAACGAGAAAATTATCTGTAAGCGGCAGAGAGATTCAAGTTTGCAGTACGTGTACGAATATATTTCAAATACGCACATTATCGACGGATTCGAGTTGAAGAGTAAAAGGTGCGTCCCAGTACAGAATCAGTGTGTGGACCATAAGTGAAATGCTGTTTATGAAACAAAGCTTTGATCTAACGCGACAAGCGAGTACAATGCCCGTTCTTTTCTCTAAATTATTAATATAAGTGATCGTTGAGTTTGGCCACTGTGCAAAACGATAAAGCCATCGCAGTGAGAACAATCTTAGATGGTGCACCAGACTATATTTACACTACTAGCCTTAAATTTGCCACACCAAGAAGAAATGCAGATGATAAACAGGTATTCATTGGACAGATATATTATACTAGAACTGACATGTGATTACATTTTCACGCAATTTGGGTGCGTAGATCCTGAGAAACCAGTACCCAGAACAACCACCTCTGGCCGTAATAACGGCCTTCATATGCCTGGGCACTGAGTCAAATAGAGCTTGGATGATGTGTACAGGTACAGCTGCCCATGCACCTTCAACACAATACCACAGTTCATCAAGAGTTGTAACTAGCGTATTGTGACGAGCCAGTTGCTGGGCCACCATTGACTAGACGTTTTCAATTCGTGAGCGATCTCGAGAATGTGCTGGCCAGGGCAGTAGTCGAACATTTTCTTTATCCGGAAAGACCCGTACAAGACCTGCAACATGCGGTCGTGCATTATCCTCCTGAAATGTAGGGTTTCGCAGGGATAGAATGAAGGGTAGAGCCACGGGTCGCAACATATCTGAAATGTATAAAGTCCACTGTTCAAAGTGCCGTCAACGCGAACAAGAGGTGACCGAGACGTGTAACAAGTGGCACCCCATACCATCATGCCTGGTGGAACGACAGTATGGCGATGACGAATACACGCTTCAAATGTGCGTTCACCGCGATGTCGCCAAACACGGATGCGACCATCATGATGCTGTAAACAGAACCTGGATTCATCCGAAAAAATGTCGTTTTGCCATTCGTGCACCCAGGTTCATCGTTGAGTACACCATCGCACGCGCTTCTCTCTGTGATGCAGCGTCAAGGGTAACCGCAGCCATGGTCTCCGAGCTGATAGCCCATGCTGCTGCAAACGTCGTCGAACTGTTCGTGCAGATGGTTGTTGTCTTGCAAACGTCCGCATCTGTTGACCCAGGGATCGAGACGTGGCTGCACGATCCATGCCAATAAGATGCCTGTCATCTCGACTGCTAGTGATACGAGACCGTTGGGATCCAGCACGGCGTTCCGTGTTACCCTCCTGAACCCACCGATTCCATATTCTGCTAACATTCATTGGATCTCGACCAACGCGAGCAGCAATGTCAGGATACGATAAACTGCAATCGCGATAGGATACAATCCGACCTTTATCAAAGTCGGAAACGTGATGGCATCACAACCACGAGGCATCACAACAACGTTTCACCAGGAAAGCCGGTCAACTGCTGTTTGTGTCTGAGAAATCGGTTGGAAACTTTCCTCATGTCAGCACGTTGTAGGAGTCGCCACCAGCGCCAACCTTGTGTGAATGCTGTGAAAAGCTAATCATTTGCATATCTACATCTACATCTACATGATTACTCTGCATTTCACATTTAAGTGCTTGGCAGAGGGTTCATCGATCTACAATCATATTATCTCCCTACCATTCCACTCGCGAACTGCGCGCGGGAAAAACGAACACCTAAACCTTTCTGTTCGAGCTCTGATTTCTCTTATTTTATTTTGATGATCATTCCTATCTATGTAGGTTGAGCTCAACAAAATATTTTCGCATTCGGAAGAGAAAGTTGGTGACTGAAATTTCGTAAATAGATCTCGCCGCGACTCATATCACAGCATCTTCTTCCTGTCGGTTAAATTTCGCGTCTGTAGCACGTCATCTTCGTGTTGTAGCAATTTTAATGGCCAGTAGTGTATTACTAGTAGGTCGCCTAAAGATGTAAAAGTTGTAGAGCAATGTAAAGGGTCGTGGACTCTCTGTCGCTGCTGAGATTAACAGATATTTATTTGGTCTAATGACTGACAAAAATCACAATAAAAATTAACAGAGAACAATGTGTTCTAAAACCCAAATCAAATTACAAAATGACGCTAAAAGTGTGTGGAGGTTTCAAAAAGTTGGAATACATCGAAACAAGATCTACTCATCAAGGCGGCTCTCGAAATCAAAGTTAACGTTACTAGTTAAATAAATGTATGTCAGCCACTGCCACGTGGATCAGCCACGGACAGGAATGGGAACGCTGCCATTGGAGACACACAGAATGCGAGGCAGAAGTTGCGCCCCTCGACCGGGAACACACCGAGGTGTCAGATGATATCGCGCCGGATTGAGAGTACATTCTGCCAGCCACGGCCACGTGCGACTATTGTCAGCAACTCATCCCTACGAGTAGGAGAGGCAATATAACGGCACTTCCTGATCAGCTACAAGCCTTCCACACTGTGGTAAGACCTCGTGACAGCACGAAAACTCTCGTGTCACCGCGTGAGCGTGAGTAAGCCAAGAAGGTCATGGCCAGGTTCGAAGATGTAACAGTTGTATCACCTGTGGCCATCTCGAAGTAAGTGCAGTCAATGATAGGACTTCCATCTGCCCTCGTAGCCAGTGGCGTGAAGTTCTCCAGAATCACGAAGTACCACACCAGATGCAGTGAGAGCTGAGAAGCAACAGTGCATATCCCGTGCAAATCGGACTCAAAGAACCAAATACTGAACCTCTGTATGTTCGTCTTTCCAGTTGCGGACTCGGCTGTTCGGTACAGGACGTCAAATCAAACACCTTTCATCCGTCTAATTTCCAGACTGTTGCGTTATTTAGCTACCAATTTCGGCGATTTACTACGCCATCTTCAGGCCCCCTGAACGACATGCAGGAAGATCCTAACCTCGGTTCGGCTCAAAATAGGGGCTAGCATTCAAATACTGGTATCTGTAGATTTCTGTTTGGTACGGCGATCACTTTTGCAGATCGGCAGATGAGGTCGACGTGATCGCTTTATCAAGCAGAAATCTACAGATACCGGCATTTGAATGCTGTCCCCCATTTTGACCAAAACCAAGGTTGGAATCTTCCTACATGTCGGTCACGGGGCCTGAAGATGACGTAGTGAATCGCCAAAACTGGTAACCAAATTAAATAACAGGCTGTAAATTAGACGGCTGAAAGGTATTTGATTTCACAACTCCTAAACCTTCTCTAACCAAACATCATTTTGATTAAATCAGAAGATCCCACTTTAATTCAAGTGCTCTTCTGGCATATTCATCAGTATGACCGCTCCCTTTCTTAAAAAATTTGGCTTTGAATTTAATTAAATGTTATTCAGTGTCCCCAGACCTCAAGCGCTGCAGTTCAATACAGTTTTGCTCAGGTGAACCACAGCAATAAGGGGCCTAAATAAAAAAAATCCTGTGGGAAAACTGATTTGCTAGAGCAAAAAACACAACTGCCACTATGTTACTAACGCAAAATGATAAAATCAAATACTAAGTGTATGTCTCAGATTCACACAGCAAATATGTATATAAAGAAAAGGCTGCACACTGTGCGAAATAAGTGAGAATAAAACGAAACTACTTTCATATCAGTTCGCTATATAAAATAAACCAATAATCACTGAATTAAAATCACACTTCCTAAAAGGCTTTGAAAAATATCAATAGTAAATGCAATAACTCAGTTTCGAAACTGTCTTCCTTTTTCTCGTGGCAAAGGCTGGTTGTGGCTGCCATGACTCTTAGACGCATTGTTCCTCGCCTGCTCTACATTCGCATCAGTTTCCCTTCAATGCGAAGCTGGGTGGCGGCTTGGACGTTCTTTGCAGCTTACATTACATTTTTTTTCAGAATTATTAATAAAAGGATTTTGTGCCACTCGTTGCTCTTCTCTCACCGCTCAGCAACTTTAAAAAATCCATGATCCTCCCCTTACATCTGAGATTCATATTTTGGAATGGAATTTAAAAAAACGTCTGTAACTGGACTCTTCAAGTGTTCTGCAGTTTTCTTCTCATTTGTATTAGTCTCGCCATCATCATTTAACCATACAGTAAAGCTGCATGCCCTCGGGAAAAATTACGGCGGTAGTTTCCCCTTGATTTCAGCCGTTCGCAGTACCAGAACAGCAAGACTGTTTTGGTTAGTGTTACAACGCCAGATCAGTCAATCATCTAGACTGTTGCCTCTGGAACTACTGAAAAGGCTGCTGCCCCTCTTCAGGAACCACACGTTTGTCTGGCCTCTCAACAGATACCCCTCCGTTGTGGTTGCACCTACGGTACGGCTATCTGTATCGCTGAGGCACGCAAGCCTCCCCACCGACGGCAAGGTCCATGGTTCATGTGGGGGGGGGGGGGGGGGAGGGATCTCCGGGCGGGGACTAGTCAGGAGGACGTCGTTATCAGGAGAAGGAAAACTGGTGTTCTACGGATCGGAGCGTGGAATGTCAGATCCCTTAATCGGGCAGGTAGGTTAGAAAACTTAAAAAGGGAAATGGATAGGTTAAAGTTAGATGTAGTGGGAATTAATGAAGTTCGGTGGCAGGAGGTACAAGACTTTTGGTCAGGTGAATACAGGGTTATAAATACAAAATCAAATAGGAGTAATGCAGGATTAGGTTTAATAATGAATAAAAAAATAGGGGTGCCGGTAAGCTACTACAAACAGCATAGTGAACGCATTATTGTGGCCAAGATAGACACGAAGCCCACGCCTACCACAGTAGTACAAGTTTATATGCCAACTAGCTCTGCAGATGACGAAGAAATTGAAGAAATGTATGATGAAACAAAATAAACTATTCAGATAGTGAAGGGAGACAAAAATTTAATAGTCATGGGTGACTGGAATTCGGTAGTAGGAAAAGGGAGAGAAGGAAACGTAGTAGGTGAATATGGATTGGGGGTAAGAAATGAAAGAGGAAGCCGTCTGGTAGACTTTTGCACAGAGCACAACTTAATCATAGCTAACACTTGGTTCAAGAATCATAAAAGAAGGTTGTATACATGGAAGAAATCTGGAGATACTGACAGGTTTCAGATAGATTATATAATGGTAAGACAGAGATTTAGGAACCAGGTTTTAAATTGTAAGACATTTCCAGGGCAGATGAGGACTCTGACCACAATCTATTGGTTGTGAAATGTAGATTAAAACTGAAGAAACTACAAAAAGGTGGGAATTTAGGGAGATGGGACCTGGATAAATTGAAAGAAGGAATTCGGTAGTAGGAAAAGGGAGAGAAGGAAACGTAGTAGGTGAATATGGATTGGGGGTAAGAAATGAAAGAGGAAGCCGCCTGGTAGAATTTTGCACAGAGCACAACTTAATCATAGCTAACACTTGGTTCAAGAATCATAAAAGAAGGTTGTATACATGGAAGAAATCTGGAGATACTGACAGGTTTCAGATAGATTATATAATGGTAAGACAGAGATTTAGGAACCAGGTTTTAAATTGTAAGACATTTCCAGGGCAGATGAGGACTCTGACCACAATCTATTGGTTGTGAAATGTAGATTAAAACTGAAGAAACTACAAAAAGGTGGGAATTTAGGGAGATGGGACCTGGATAAATTGAAAGAATCAGAGGTTGTAAAGAGTTTCAAGGAGAGCATAAGGGAACAATTGACAGGAATGGGGGAAAGAAATACAGTAGAAGAAGAATGGTTAGCTTTGAGGGATGAAGTAGTGAAGGCAGCAGAGGATAAAGTAGGTGAAAAGACGAGGGCTGCTAGAAATCCTTCGGTAACAGAAGAGATAATGAATTTAATTGATGAAAGGGCTTGGAAGAGCAGTTGAACGGAATGGATAGAGTCTTGAAAGGAGGATATAAGATGAACATCAACAAAAGCAAAACGAGGATCATGGAATGTAGTCGAATTAAGTCGGGTGATGCTGAGGGAATTAGATTAGGAAATGAGACACTTAACGTAGTAAAGGAGTTTTGCTATTTGGGGAGCAAAATAACTGATGATGGTCGGAGTAGAGAGGATATAAAATGTAGACTGGCAATGGCAAGGAAAGCGTTTCTGAAGAAGAGAAATTTGTTAACATCGAGTATAGATTTAAGTGTCAGGAAGTCGTTTCTGAAAGTATTTGTATGGAGTGTAGCCATGTATGGAAGTGAAACATGGACGATAAATAGTTTGGACAAGAACAGAATAGAAGCTTTCGAAATTTGGTGCTACAGAAGAATGCTGAAGATTAGATGGGTAGATCACATAACTAATGAGGAGGTATTGAAGAGGATTGGGGAGAAGAGAAGTTTGTGGCACAACTTGACTAGAAGAAGGGATCCGTTGAAAGGACATGTTCTGGGGCATCAAGGGATCACCAACTTAGTATTGGAGGGCAGCGTGGAGGGTAAAAATCGTAGAGAGAGACCAAGAGATGAATACACTAAACAGATTCAGAAGGATGTAGGTTGCATTAGTTACTGGGAGATGAAGAAGCTTATGCAAGTATCTGTCGGTATGTGTAACCTAAAGTATGTGTAACATTAAGTCTTTCGGAAGGTTACACATACCGACAGATACTTGCATAAGGATTCCAATCATCATCCACAACAAAAAAGAGGTCTAATGAAAAGTCTAGTGGACAGAGCTAAAAGGACTTGTGCCCCGGAATACCTGGACGCCGAGTTAAATAATCTAAAGCAGGCTTTTGAGAGGAATGGGTAAGGAAATAAATAGAGTTTTGCGACCGAATAACAGGAGGCCTAAGGACAACGATAGGACACAGGGATTGAAGAACACAGTTTCTCTACCTTTCATCAAAAGAGTAACGGATCAAATCGTCAAGATTTTAAGGAAACATAACGTTCGACCGATTTTCAGACGAACTAAGAAATTACGCCAAGCACTTCGTTCCGTTAGGGATAAACGTCCCTTTCTGTCTGCAAGTGGTGTACAAAGTTTCCGTGTACATGTGGTAGGGTCTACATTGGAACTACAAAAAGAAGTGTGAACACACGGTTGAAGCAACATAAAAGTCTTTGCCGACTAGGGAAAAGAGACAAGTCAGCCGTGGGGGAATATGCTCTTCAGTCGGGTGATTACGTACTGAAATTTTCGGAAACTGAGGTTTCAAATACTATGACGAACTATTATCCACGGCTGTATACAGAAGCCATCGAAATATATAAACATGAGGATAACTTTATCAGAAAAGAAGAAGCTATGAAACTTAGCGATATATGGACAGCGACGCTACAGAATCGATGAGAAGTTTCTGTCTTTCACGCACTATGATCGATAGTTATATTTTATCCTTGACAAGGTTTATCTCTGCTATCACGTGAAACCCAGACCACGCCCACTTTCCACGGTATTTAGACCGTTCTTCAGCGTCCGCCTCGTCAGTCGGCAAGACTCAGCACAACCAGGAGCACCTCCGAAGATGTCCAACGTAGCTTTGGACGAAACGTCAGGGATAGAAGAGTTCCATGGAGCACGACCCTACAACCCGGAAGAATTCTCGGCAGCTGAAACATCCAGTCGTGAAAGCATTCATTGTATCATTAAACCCCCACCTTGGCCAGCAAGGTAGTCTCATCTCTCCGAAGATGAGAAATTTGGGGCCTTATGGGCAGGCCCTCCAACCATCTCGGGATTTGGACGATCTAAGGCGCCACCTGGACAGAATTTGGCACGATGTCCCTCAGGAGGACATCCAACAACTCTGTCAATCAATGCCAAGCCGAATAACTGCTTGCACGAGGGCCAGAGGTGGACCAGCGCATTACTGACTTCCTCAATTTGTGGAGCTCTTTCTCTTGAATATATCTCCCAATTTTATTGAAATGGTAATTGTGGTGTCACCGCGAGACACCACACTTGCTAGATGGTAGCCTTTAAATCGGCCGCGGTCCGTTAGTATACGTCGGACCCGCGTGTCGCCACTATCAGTGATTGCAGACCGAGCGCCGCCACACGGCAGGTCTAGTCTAGAGAGACTCCCTAGCACTCGCCCCAGTTGTACAGCCGACTTTGCTAGCGATGGTTCACTGTCTACATACGCTCTCATTTGCAGAGACGACCGTTTAGCATAGCCTTCAGCTACGTCATTTGCTACCTAGCAAGGCGCCATATTCAGTTACTATTGATATTGATATTGTGAATCATGTACCTTCGACTTTATCATTAATGGATTAAAGTTAAGTATCAAACTAATTACGTCCTCTTTCTGAATTCTAATTCCTTGTCCTGTTCCAGCCCTCACTTCAGTATAGTTCTTCCCACCTCACACTAGCCTGCGTGAGCTAAAACGCGTGCATTTCGGCCTCCACTAGTAACACGGTGTTGCCTCTTCTGCCAACACAACAGTAATCATTTGTTTGCGTGTACATGTACATCACATTAACCGATTTCCGTTCCATTCGAATAATTCCTTTGTTGTGCGTCCTTTTCTTTTTTTATTAATTTTCCATTATCTGTCGATCCTGCCCTGTTTGATTCGATTGCGCGTCATGAATTCTGTGGAGTGGTTTTCTCGTGAGGAGTAAGAGTAAGGAACGTAGAGATTAGAAAGGACCTTAAACAAGAAGTTATGAGAGATGAAACTGAAAAAAAGAAATTAAAATGGTATGGGCATGTTAAGAGGTGGCAAGGACAGAGATTCCCCAAAATTATGGAAGAACTAAAGATGGATGGGAAAAGCCCTACAGGGCGCTCAAGAATACGGTAGAAAATGGGAGTGAGAATATGAGTAGAAAGGAGTGGTGTGACCTGGCAGGAAGTTGAAGAAGAAAAGTGGTGGGAGGACCGAGCCAAATGGAGAGGACTCGTCAGCAGGCACACCCGGCAGTAGCTGGAGCAGGATCCGGATATAGATAGATAGGTTTACTCGTAAGCGCAGAGTAGGCTTGGGACTTGTGAGTCGAAATATCTGAGTGCTTCGTTTCTGGTGGCTGACAAGCGATCTGCCAAACATGAGCTGAATCGGTTAGCCGCGTCTTTGGCCTTCCCCTTGTAGTGTGTAGCAAAATCGTCGTAGTGCCCCAGAGCTGAGACGGCGGGTGAGAACGGTGCGCGGTCGGAAGCGGGAGCCCTCGGCCGGCCCGTCCCCAGCGGAGCCCCCCTCCCCGTACTCGCGCGGCTCACGGCTCTGATTTACGGCGGCGGCGGCGGCGGTGGCGGCCCGCGCTCAGAACCTGCTGGCCAAGGCCGTAAAGGCGGCGAGCGCGCCTCGCCACGGCACACCAAGGCACAAGGCTCAAGGCACGCCTCGCGGGCCGCGCAGCACCTCGCCGCGCTTCCGCCTGCGTCCCGCGCCTGACCGACGCTGCGGCCGCCCTCTTGTCGCAGGACCGCCGACGCAGCTGCCCCACTTCCATTTCTTTCCGTACCGGCTTGTTCTTTTACAAAAAGAAAAAAGAATGCACCGAGCAGTAAACGGTAACCTTTGACAAAAATAAGCTTACTGGTCTTACTCCTAAAAAAGCGCACTGGTCGCTGTGAGGAGTTGCAAATAGTGCAGAACAGGTACCGAGCGATCATGTCATCCTCCACCGTTGACATGTCATTCTAGTGAAGGAGTATACAGGGTGCTCCATTGGTAATGACCGGGCCAAATATCTCACGAAATAAGCATCAACCGAAAAAATTGCAAAGGACGAAACTCGTCTAGCTTGAAGAGGGAAACCATATCGCGCTATGGTTGGCCCGCTAGACGGCGCTGCCATAGGTCAAACGGATATCAACAGCGTTTTTCTAAGTACCAAGCCCCATTTTTTATTACATATTCGTGTAGTACGTAAAGAAATATGAATGTTTTACTTGGACCACTTTTTTCGCTTTGTGGTAGATGTCACTGTAATAGTCACAAACATATGGCTCACAATTTTAGACGAGTTGGTAACAGGTAGGTTTTTCAAATTAAAGTACAGAACGTAGGTATGTTTGAACATTTTATTTTGGTTCTTCCAATGGGATACATGTACCTTTGTTAACTTATCATTTCTGACAACGCATGCTGTTACAGCGTGATTAACTGTAAATAACGCATTAATGCAATAAATGCTCAAAATGATGTCCGTCACCCTCAATGCATTTGGCGATACGTGTAACGACATTCCTCTCAACAGCGATTAGTTCGCCTTCCGTAATGTTCGCACATGCATTGACAATGCGCTGACGCATGTTGTCAGGCGTTGTCGGTGGATCATGATAGCAAATATCCTTCAGCTTTCCCCACAGAAAGAAGTCCGGGGACGTCAGATCAGGTGAACGTGCGGGCCATGGTATGGTGCTTCTTACGACCAATCCACCTGTCATGAAATATGCTATTCAATACCGCTTCAACCGCTCGCGAGCTATGTGCCGGACATCCATCATGTTGGCAGTACATCGCCATTCAGTCATGCAGTGAAACATCTTGTAGTAACATCGGTAGAACATTACGTAGGAAATCAGCATACATTGCACCATTTAGATTGCCATCGATAAAATGGGGACCAGTTATCCTTCCTCCCATAATGCCGCACCATACATTAACCCGACAAGTTCGCTGATGTTCCACTTGTCGCAGCCATCGTGGATTTTCCGTTGCTCAATAGTGCATGTTATGCCGGTTTACGTTACCGCTGTTGGTGAATGACGCTTCGACGCTAAATAGAAGGCGTGCAAAAAATCTGTCATCGTCCCGTAATTTCTCTTGTGCCCAATGGCAGAACTGTACACGACGTACAAAGTCGTCGCCATGCAATTCCTGGCGCATAGAAATATGGTACAGGTGCAATCGATGTTGATGTAGCATTCTCAACATCGACGTTTTTGATATTCCCGATTCTCGCGCAATTTGTCTGCTACTTATGTGCGGATTAGCCGCGACAGCAGCTAAAACACCTACTTGGGCATCGTCATTTGTTGCAGGTCGTGGTTGACGTTTCATATGTGGCTGAACACTTTCTGTTTCCTTAAATAACGTTACTATCCGGCGAACGGTGAGGACACTTGGATGATGTTGTCCAGGATACCGAGCAGCATACATAGCACACGCCCGTTGGGCATTTTGATTACAAATGCGATACATCAACACGATATCGACCTTTTCCGCAATTCGTAAACGGTCCATTTTAATACGGGTAATGTATCACAAAGTAAATACCGTCCGCACTGGCGGAATGTTACGTGATACCACATACTTATACGTTTGTGACTATTACAGCGCCATCTATCACAAAGCGAAAACAGTCGTCCAACTAAAACATTCATATTTCTTTACGTACTACACGAATATGTAATAAAAAATGGGGGTTCCTATTTTAAAAAAAAACGCAGTTGATAATCGTATGACCTATGGCAGCGCCATCTAGCGGCTCAACCATAGCGCCATCTGGTTTCCCCCTTCAAGCTAGACAAGTTTCGTTGTTTGTAGTTTTCTCGTTGACACTTATTTCGAGAGAAATTTGGCCAGCTCACGATCAATTGACCACCCTGTATATAGGTACCAGTCGGCTGTATGGAATCAACACAGTAACATGGGTGTGGACACGTACTATTGGCAGATAAGAGCTATCGCGTTCTGACGTGCCCATGACTACACTGTAAATGAAGCTGTCCGATTTGTTGGAGCATCAATACGGATTGATCAATGTATCTGCAAGGAATGCTGAAACACTCACAGCCAGGTAACGAGGCGTAAAGCGACCCCTACACTCTCAATAGTGTTGTGCGATTTTTCCGTATTCTGCAATACTACTGACCAACTCAGGTTAACATTGGCCATTGCCCAATAATGTGACTCATCTGTTGAAATTATATTTTTATTGCGCAAAGTAGTCTTAATGTATAATCACTGGCTAATTTTGTACATCTTTGTCAGCTCAGTCCCGTGTGAGAGTACGCCATATTTTGCGTGACTTGTTATGTTGTGTAAACCGGATTGTGGAAATGGCTTCGAAATCTGTGGAACGTTCGTTCATTTTAGAGCTACTGTAAGCTTTTTGCGGTTTGCCAGCGTTATATTGTGTAAAACGAATGTGGTATAGTGACTGACAGCAAAAACCTAGCAATACTATTGGCTGTTGTCTAGATATAAGGCAAAATATCTGGAAACAGATAAGCTGCAAAAGAAGTCACATGATGCACCAAAATATTATGACTACCTGCTTACTAGCATGTTTGTCCATTTTTGGAAAGAAATACATCACTGATTCTGGGTATCAGAAATCCAACAGTTTGCTGGTAGGTTTGTGCAGGTATGTGGCATTACATGTGTACGCACATGTGACGTAATTCGCGTAAATAATGGGCCGCTGATTTGCGTACCGCCCGATAACGACTCAGATGGGTTACATAGCATTCACATCAGGCGAATTTGGTTGCCGAGACATCAGCGTGAGTTCAGTGCAACGCGCCTCAAACCACTGTGCACGGTTCTGTCTCCGACTCGCGGACAATTATACTGCTGAAAGATACATCGCCGTCGGGGAAGACATCAACCGTGAAAGGATGCAGGCGGTTCGCAGTTTTTAGCGTGTCATCGATTGCTATCATAGGTCTCATGCAAGTGCAAGCGAATGTCTCCCATAGCATAAACTGCTCCCACCAGCCTGCATCCGTAGCGCACTGCACGTTTCGAGCTGCCGTTCACCTCGATGGCGTTTGTGGAGACGACCATCGACCTACTGTACCAAAAATGTGAATCATCCGAAGAGCAGACACGTTTCCATTAATCGACGGTCGAATGCCGAGGGTCACATTCCCACTACAATCGTAACTGGCGATGTCGTTGGGTCACCACGTGAACTCCTAGGGGTGGTCTGCTGAGGAGCCCCACATTCAGCAATGTATGACGAAAGGTGTGATCCAAAACACTTGTGCGTCCACCAGCATCGTGCTCTCTCGGCAGAGATGCCACAGATCACCATCTGTCCTGTTTTTACAGAACAGACAAACCTCCGAATCCCACGTTCTGTGAAGCGTCGTGGACGTATGACCATTTAGTGCCTAGTGGTGGTTTCACTGTTCTAACTCTTTCCCTAGATGCTCACGACAGTAGCACGTGAACATTAATCACCTTCGCCGCTTTCGAGGTACTCGTTCACACGCTTTGGGTAATAATAACCTGCTCTTTGTCAAAGTGTAACGTCCCCTTAGAAAAATTATAAATGAGTGTCCTGATAAACCTCTTACGTTATTTGATTTCCAAACAGCTGAGCAAAACTGAATGTACCCAGACATTTCTCTCTTTACTTATTCTGATCATCACTACACTGACAACAATATTTTTTTTAGCGCAATGACTTTCAATAAGCCCTACAAAAGAATGGCCCCGACTAACAATAAGCGATACCTTTCATAAATTACTTACCTCACAAAAATCTTCGTTACTCGTACTACTGCAATACAGCGAGCGCCAATGCTGCCAGCTAAATGAAAGATTCTAGCTACTGAAGGCACTAACTACTGATAGGCATAGTTAACAAATGAAAGATTTTGACAGAGAACTAACAATGTATTTAACTTAATAATGTTCAAAAGTCGTAATATATATATCAGTTCATGACATCCACTCTTACAAATTTCCTTTTTCTGACGGACACACGTCCAGATCGTCCGCTCTCAAAACTCTGCCAACTCTCTCCCCACATCCACCACTGCTGGCGGCTCACTTCCAACTGCGCAACGCTGTGCGCTGTTCACATCCAACTGCCCAACACTACAATAGCAAATATTCCAACAATGCAAACCAGCCACACACTGCACACAGCACAGCCTGTGATTTTCATACAGAGCGCTACGTGACGTTACGTAAACAGCCTACTTACAAAAGTCGCTTATTTTAATGGATTTCCCGACCTGTAGCCTATATCTTCGCTAGTGTGATCCTCCGTCTATGTCTGCTTCGCTTAGATACTTTCGTTACTGCGTCACGTGCCCGCAAGCGGCATCCATAGTTGCGGTGGGCAGCGGTCATAATGTTTTAGCTTATCGGTGTACATACATTGGGGACCAATTACACAGGCCAACGAAAAATTTTTTTAAAAAACTTTTTTTTACTTTGATAGGTGATCTTTATAGATTTTTATGAGCTGAATCCAAATCTAGCCTTAGTTTTTTTGTATCACCAATAGTTTTCGAGCAATATGCTTTTTATTATAAAGTATAAAAATCCTATGCTATGCGGTAAATGGGGAAATTAATGAAGCGCTTTGTTACAACATAAGCATGGTTTTTATTTGCAGTAAGCTACTTAAAACAATGGTATGTATTAATAGAGGTTTCATTTGTCAGTTGGAATTGGTGCTTTTTCTACGATGCTTTTTCTACGATGAGTCGCTTGCTAAACTTCTTTGTAAAGTGACCAAAAGTATCCCCCATCATGTTGTTGTTAGCGTTTTTCCATCACTTTAATGTCGTGGTGAAAACGCTCTCCTTGTTCCTCTCTAAGATCTGCCATATTGTCTGGGAAGTAATCAAGGTCACTGTTCAAAAATCTCATTAAACATCCTAAAGTTTTAAAGTTCTCTAACATTGTAGCTATAATAGAAACATATTCTGGGTCTTTTTCGTGTTAACTTTGTAACGACTTGCTTGAATGATACCCATGCTTCTTTCACGTTTTAGGTCATTGTGGATTCAGAGTTAACATCAAACATCAATTTTATAATGTCAGGTATGACAAAGATACCTTCTTTTAGTTTAGCTTCTGAAAGTTGTGGAAACTTTTGGCAGAGATACCTAAAACATGGTCCATATTTAGGCAAAGCCTTTACAAACTGTTTCATCAGGCGTAACTTTATATGCAGATGTGGTAGGAATACGTTTTTTGGATCTACAAGGTTTTTGCGTAGAATTGTGTTCTCACCAGGTTTTAAAGACTCCCTTACAGGCCAGGTCTTTCTGCACCAGTGTTGATCCCTAGCCCTACTGTCGCATTCAAGAACATGGAAATTTGGTAAAGCCACCTTGCTGACCAAGGAGCATGCAAGTTACTTTTAGATCGCCACATACCATCCAACCATGATCAGAATAGCCTATTTTATTTAGCACTATTTCTATGTTATCATAGCTTTCTTTCATATGTACAGAATCTCCAACAGGTACAGATGCATACATGTTACCATTGTGTAATAGAGCAGCCTTTAAACTAGTTTTGGGTGAATCAATAAACAGCCTCCAGTCTTCCTTTCTGTATTCAATACCAAACTCATTCATCAGACTGGGAACGTCTGAGCAGTACACTAAATCATCTTGTTGAAAAAACTTGGAAAATTGCTGCTCTCCCTTTCTATACGTGTATATGCTGGTTCCAACTGCCAATAAGCTCTTTTCTCTTAATCTAGAGCCAAGCAATTCAGCTTTTTCTTTAGTTAAGCCCAGATCCTTAACCAAATCGTTAAGCTCGGTCAGATTAAACAATTTGGGCTCTAGACTTTCTGTATTACAATGGAACTCATCATCATCTGCTTCATGTAAATCAGATTCTACATCTGAAAATACTTCTGTTGGAATAGAATTTAAATCATCTGGTGGTTCAAGAACGGGCAAATCTACACCACGCCCCACTGGTCAGATGGCGGATGGAAGGTTAGGGTAGCTTATTACCTTCTTGTTTTCCAAATTATGACCAATAATATCAACAATGCAAAAGTAGCAATCATCAGAATGATTTCTTGGCTCCCTCCATATCATAGAAACAGCAAATCTAAGGTTTTTTTTCTCCTTTTTGGACCATTTTCTCAGATCTTCAACACACACATTACATACCTTATGCAGTGCCAAAGATTTGTCTCGATCACCAACTTTAGATCCAAAGTATGATAGATAAACCTTTTTCAAAAAAGTGTGTAATGTTTCTTTGGTCTTTTGTAATCACAAATTCACCACAAATATTACAAAAACTGCCAGCAGAGTTTTTACAGCCACGGTTAGACATTGTAATGAGTACATGTACAGCAAACAGAAAAGTGAGGTTAGGTTGACAGTAAACAAAACACCATCTGTTAACACAAAAATAGAGTCGACCTGTTTTTAGCAGCAAATATTTTTCAACAGTGCTATCAACGCCATCTAGATTCATTACAACTCCTTTTTTAAATTATTTTACCTGTATAAAAGCTGTTAAATTATTTAAAAAATCGCTTAATTCAATAAATTTAACTGCAAAATGCGAAGAAATGGTGGGTGATACAGTTTTTTAAGTATCATATTTGTCTTTCCCATCCTAAAAAACATAAGAATAAGGTATTTTCAACAAAAACGTTTTTCCATCATTGGCCTCTGTTATAGGAAGTGCAATGAAAAACAGAGCTGAAGTTGATGATCTACTGGAGCAAACGTGCCAGTACTTCTGACGTCATGAATTTTCTGCTAGGGCAAGGAATCCCTTCTAATTCAAATATAACAACAATTTCTGCATCAAATACGTATACACACCTTTCCTTGCCTTTATGTATTGTTTCAAGCTTTTTAAATAGGTGTGCTCTTTTCCATTACAGTTAGGCTTGACTGTGGTGATACTGAACTTACAAGTTTAGACCTTCAAAAGAATTCCCTATACGGCAAGATTATTTATTCGAGATAGATGCAAATGCAATACATGGCAAGAACCACTAAAAACAAATTAAATAAAGAATTATCAACTCCAACTTCAACTGCACCCAGTATCGCAAGCAGAAGATGCAGGGCATAGATGACAATCCAGTAGGTGCTCCGTGGTCAGTGATTACCCCCTGTCACAGTTTATGGTATCGCTGGGGAAGTGCCATTTCTCGAGGCTACTCCTAGATATTACAACTCCAGAACTCCTGTGGTGTTCATCCGCAGGTGGGACGATTTCCGAAGGGAGAGGCCACTCTGAAGTCGAGAGATCCACAACCGTTTTCTTGGTTTATCTGCTGTTTGCAAGACTGAAGTGGCCGTGAGGAAAGTGTTTTCTGTCCAACAAAAGACATTCGCTCGACTGAATTGGCTAATTATTTATTCACACAATTCTGATTATTTGAAACAACATCTTAAAAGTACTTGACGAGTATTCTAGATTAATCACCAAATAAACAAACACTTTTTTCGTAATTGTTAGATGGCATAAAAGGCTGTTCTTGCTACTGACATAAGTGAAGTCTTGCTAGACTATACAGAGGAAAAAAAAAGTTAAGTTCTGAAACGCTACTAGTCCACTCGTCTTGAATGCTACGTTCTTTTAAGAGCACGAGTGATGTCAAGTTAAATTTTCTCACTACAATTGAATCGTCCCCTTAGAAAAATTAATGAATTACTGTGCTGGAAAACCTCTTACGTTATTTGATTTTCAAACAGCTGAGCAGAATTGAACGTACTCAGACATTTCGCTCTTTACCTATTCTGATCAACACTAAACCAACACACAATATTAGCGCAACGCAATCTGACTTTCAATAATCCCTACAAAAGAATGGCCCTGACTAACAATAACCTATACCTTTCACAAATCACTTACCTCACAGAACTCTTCGTTACTCGAACTACTGCAATACAGCGAGCGCGAATACTGCCAACTAATTAAAAGATTCAAACTACTGAAGGCACTAAATACTGATAGACATACTAAGCAAATGAAAGATTTTGATAGAGAACAAACAATGAACAATGTATTTACCTTAATAGTGTTCAAAAGTCATTATATATATATATATATATATATATTGATCGTGACATCCAGTCTTACAAATTTACTATCTCTGATGGACACACACCCAGATCATCCGCTCTGAAAACTCCGCCATCTCTCTCCCCGCATCCACCACTGCTGGCGGCTCACCTCCAACTGCGCAACGCTACGCGCTGGTAACAGCCAACTGCCAAACACTACAATAGCGAATATTACAACAATGCCAACCAGCCACAGACTGCTCACAGCACAGCCAGTGATTTTCATATAGAGCGCTATATGGCGTTACCAACATAAAAACCTAACACAATCCCCGAAACGATATGCTAGTCCAGACCCGCCCAGCTGGTAGGGTTCGGTCCCTGGTAGCGCGACGTCTTGGTCGGGAGAGCGGCGGTGAACGGTGGACTGGAAGACGACAGATGCAGTGGCGGCGGCCCTGGTGACGGCCATCAGTTCCGGGCAGGCGATGTTACTGCCTGCTGCTGCTTCAGCGAGAGCTTAAATCCTCGCTTCGCGCAGGATTATTTCGTTCTGGTTGGCTGCAGAGCTGGGCCGCGGAAGCAGAACAAGTGCCGATCTGAGCACGGCGATCCTAGCTGCGCGCGAGGACTGCGGTTTCGACGTGACCGCTGGAGTCGCCCTCTGCTGCCTCCCTGGTGACTTCCTGCCCTGCAGCGGTACGAACTGAGGCATCGGCGTTTGAATATTGCCTCCAGCAGACATTCGACAGCCAGTGCTCCGTGGTAGGCTGGCCATAGCACTCTGGACCTCAACTTTGGGGCCCCTAAAAAGTGTCCATGTAATCACTGCGAGGCGCTGAGTTGCAAGAACAAGGTCTCGCAGATCAGTGTCCCTTTTTTTAACTACAGATGTAACCATTTGCTAAAGTGCATCAAATGAGCGTGCGTCCATCCTCAGAAAAAAATAAAAATGGTTCAAATGGCTCTGAGCACTATTGGATTTAACTTCTGAGGTCATCAGTCCCCTAGAACTTAGAACTACTTAAACCTAACTAGCCTAAGGACATCACACACATCCATGCCCGAGGCAGGATTCGAACCTGCGACCTGTAGCGCCTAGAACCGCTCGGCCACCGAGGCCGGCCATCCTCAGAAAGTTCCGACAGTTATTTCGTACGCTTGTCCTGAAAACCCCTAGTAAATTTTCGTGTCTTAGTCTTCCTCTCTTCTTATACATCTTCGCACATCTAAGCTTTCTCTTTTTCTTTCCGAGACCGCAAGGGACGAATAACAGCTGCCGTCCATATCCGCCATGTTTGTCCCTCCTTGATTTGACATGAAGTTTGCTGTCTAGAGCAAAACTTCTGTATACTGTTCAATATTATTGCCCAGTATTATCGAGTGCATAGGGACCGCTTAAGAACAGTGGCCCAAGAAACATCCTAGCTATACGGACGAGATTCGCACATTTTTAATGACAATAAGCTTCGAGTTCGATAGGGATTGCTGCTACATCTCAATCGTTTTCCGAGTGAACATTTCGAAGGAATCTGCATGCAATGTACACTCTGAGGCAGGTACCTCGCGAATGGCCATTGCTCACAAAATTTGGAAATTTGTGGTAAGTTCTATGGGGCCAAAGTGCTAAAGTCATGGGTCCCTAGGCTTACACACTATTTAATCTAACATAAACGAACTTACGCTGAGGACAACACAAACACCCGTGCCCAGGGGTGGACTCGAGCCTCCGACAGAGGTAGCTGGCTAGGCGCGCCAGACCGCACGGCTACCCCGCGCGGCCGATTGCTCACACTGGCAGACTAACCTGCACGCCTTGAGTGGGCCGAACAAAGAAACTGGAGGACGCCTGAAAAGAGCAGTGTAGCTTGAATTGACGTATCGCAATTTTGCCTCTTTACAGACGATGCGAGACGTCGAGTGCACGGACGACCAAATGATGCGTTCACCTCCATGCGGAGGGCGTCGTTGCGACCGGAGGTTCTTCTCTGACGTTTTAGGACTGTTTTTCGCCGTGAGTTTGGCCCACGCATACGGGTCGTCATGAACTTGAACTAGGGTGCTTATTTCACATTTTCGGTGAGCAAGTGTTGCCCTTTCTTCTAAACTGGAGAGTACGCGGTTGTCTTAAAATGACGACAGCCGTGTTCACAGGACTACACGCGTACGTCCCTGGTTTGACGAACGTTCAGGCACCATGTCGTACCGCGACTGGTCCGCTTAATCAACCGATCTTAATCCACAGAAAATGTCTGCAATTATTTAAAACGACTAGTGAAACCTAGCAATCAATATTCTCACAATTTCGAAACTCTGTGGGATCTGACCGTTCCGAGTGGTCTCAGTTAAACACGACACACCTCATGAACTTATGAGTCTCTTCCTCGTTAATTTATTATCACTGTGAACGATAAAAGTATCAGCGTGCTTTTTTAGGGAGTGTGACCATGTACGAAATAAAGTAACAAATTGTGTGTGTAACACAAAGTATGTGTGTCAGTCACTTTGATATTCTTCCACGACGCATTTTAGATGAATTGGTGATTTACATATGTATTTCTTTTTCTGGACGCAGTCGGCTGTCAACCACACACTTCCTTTCGAAGATGTTTCAGCAAAAAACGCACTGAAGGTGCATTTTTATCACTGAACAGCACTCATAAAGATAAAACTAAAATTATCCAGAGTTATAAGTAAGAGAAATCCATTATTCAGAGATATCTGAACTATGTCTCCCTGAATAAGCACAATATTAAAACGAAAAGAAAGCATGCCTTCAAAACCTCTACACAATTAAGCTTTCGTGCCACACGCCATTTATTTCACTAATATTTCACTAATTCTTCCGTACCGTTGGTATTTAGCTCCAAAACATTAAAATTAAAGTAGTAGCTCGGTTATCTTGGACTCATACAATTTTCCGAAGAAGGATAAATAATCAGTTAAAATGCAGAGTAAGACAGGCAATGCCGGTTGACTACAGGCGCCATTAACTACAGGCTCCACATAGATCTACGAAGTATTTTGCTTGATAATATGGCTCGTGGATAAAAGAGAAGCTCTGTTTAACTAATAACTACCCGTCGGTCACGAAAAGAACGAAAGCAAGAAATTCGTGCGACAACAAAAAAGAACTGTATACCTAGTGAAACTATGCTAGAAACTACCAAGAAACCCTTGTGGTTCGCCTGTCCACAGCTAACGGTATCTAATGGTGTGCTGTCTGGTGTTCACGTAATTATTGTTTCCATTTTATGCACAATATTTCCACGACCGACCGAGTCGTCTTCTTCAGGTGCTGAGAGTTGTGCTCTTATGTGTAATCTCAGCTTGGACTCTAACCAGGCCGTGAACTATAACGAAGTATCGGACCCCGAGCCTTGTTTATATTGAAGTCTCCATCGCTGTTTTTTTAGCTTTTCCGACATTTTGTTTCGATAACTCAATTACGCTGTCCCAGAAATTTGGCGTGTGCACCACGGTACTGGTCTCATTGTGTTTCATTTCACGGTTATATTGGAAACAGTTCTCGGAGGGAGCTGGTTTGGTTGTTTATTTTAGTCGGGGGGGTGGGGGGTCTTTGGTAATCCTTGGGTCTCTCCTCGACTATTCTTATGGCCTGCCCCACGTAAGACATGGCCCATTAGCACAAACAGCGGTACACACCCGGCTTTCGGCGACCTGGATCGTCTTTTAACATTATAAAGAAGATTCTTAATCACGAATTACACTGGGTAACATTTTTCGTTAAGAACACCGATCATTCACGATGATGGGTCAGCTTAAGCTAGGTAAGGGCTTCTTTTTCTTCCTCTGCCTCAATCTCTACTTCTTTCTCAGACTTTCTTGATTTTTACTGCAACGCCCCTCAATTTGGCGATTTGAGTACTCATTCTTTCGCGACACTAGTCGTGGATCTAATTCTTCGGCGAGGCTTTTTTTGTCTGCAAGTGTTTCCTCTATGGACCCGTGTCCTTAGCACCGAATTTCTTTGTGATGCATGGCTGATGAACCGATGCTTGGAGATACAGTCAGCGTATGCGGGTTGCCTGTATACACTGTGACTCTTCACAGTGGCCCAGCGGCTCTAGGCGCTTGCTTCAGTCTGGAACCGCGCCGCTGCTACGGTCTCAGGTTCGAATCCTGCCTCGGGCATGGATGTGTGTGGTGTCCTTAGGTTACTTAGGTTCGAGTAGTTCTAAGTCTATGGGAATGATGACCTCAGATGTTAAGTCCCCAAGTGCTTAGAGCCATTTGAACCATATGAACTCTTATCCAACACGTCGAGGGAAGATAGCTTTCCACTTCTTTTTCAAGTTTCACCATTAATTTTACACTAGAATAAATAGGCTTCACATGATTCATGAACTCTTCATGTTTTATCATTCCATCTGGTCATATCATACCACGCATAGAAATACGCTGATTTGATCGTAAATGAAAGGAACCAAACTGTGGATTATTTATTTCATTGGCCGGTCCGATTTATAAGGCCATCATCAGACTTTAATTGACTATTTACATCTACATCTGCATGGATACTCTGCAAATCACACGTAAGTGCCTGATAGATGGTTCATCGAACCACCTTCACACTAATTCTGTATTATCCCACTCTTGAACAGCGCGTGGAAAAAACGAACACCTATATCTCTCCAGGCTAGTTCTTATTATGATAATCGTTCCTCCCTATGAAGGTCGGCGTCAACAAAACATTTTCGCCTTCGGAGGAGAAAGTTGGTGATTGAAATTTCGTAAGAAGATTCCGCCGCAACGAAAAACGCCTTTGTTTTAATGATGTCCGCCCCAAATCCTGTATCACGTCAGTGACATTCTCTCCACTATTTCGTGATAATAATACAAAACAAGGCGCTGTTCTTTGAACTTTCTCGATGTGCTCCGTTAATCTTATCTGGTAAGGATCCCAGTCAGCGCAGCAGTACTCCAAAAGAGAACGGACAAGCGTAGTACAGACATTCTCTTTAGCATATCTGTAACATTTCCTAAATGTTCTGCTAATAAAACGCAATCTTTGGTGTGCCTTCCCCTCTCAATTCGAATTCTGGAATATTTACTTCGTCTTCTTTGGTGAAGGAATGCCGGAAGACTGTGTTCAGTAACTCCGCTTTGGCAGCTCTGTCGTCGATAGATTTCCATTGCTGTCGCGCAGAGAAGGCATTGATTGTGTCTTGCCGCTAACATAGTTTACGCCCGACTAGAATCTCTTTGGATTTTCTGCCGGGTTTCGAGACAAAGTTTCGTTTTGGGAACTATTACAAGCATCTCGCATTGAAGTACGCGCTAAGTTTCGAGCTTATGTAAAAGATGGCCAGTCTTGGAGATTTTGCGTTCGTTTGAATTTGGCAAGCTTTTTTCGTTGTTTCTGACTCATTTTGTGGGCCAAGCTTGATCAGCTCATTTTTTAATTTATTTGATACAAATCTTTCAATTGCTGTCGATACTATTTCTCCAAATTCAAACAACATCTGATCTACACTTACATTGTTAATTTGCAAGAAGTATAGATTGTTTCTCAGGAAGGCGTCAATGAATTTTTATCTTCTTTTTTGAACAGCTGTATTTTTCGTTTATTTGATTGGGGGGTTCAATATGCGATCTCGTTACGACAATCCTGTGTTCAGTAATCTCTGTATCTGTTTTGACAACCGTTTACCACTCGCGTGGGCTCATGAGCCAACTGCTCAAAATAATTTTCAGAGAAAGCATTTAGCACCATTTCGGATGCTGTTTTATGTGTAACTGCGGATTTAAACATGTATTTTCGCCAACATATCGAGGGTAAATTAAAGTCACCACAAACTGTAACTGTGTGAGTCGGGGACGTGTTTGAAAGTAAACTCAAGTTTTGCTTGAACCCGTATCTTCTAAGTTGGGAGGTCCGTAAAAGGATTCAATTATTATTTTATTTCGGTTGCCAAGAATGAACTCTTCTCATAGTAACTCACAGGAACTATCTACTTTAATTTCGCTGCAAGACTCTGCTCCTAGCAGCAACATACACGCCACCGCCAACTGTGTTTAGCGCATTCTTTCTGAACACCGTTAGGTTCTTCGCTAAAATGTCGGCTGAACTTATCTCGGGCTTTAGCCAGCTTTCAGTGCCTATACCGAGTTGAGCATCAGTGCTTTCTATTAGCGCTTGGAGCTCTGGTACTTTCCCAACACAGCTACGACATTTTACAACTGTTAAACCGATGGTTCCTAGATCTACATTCTTCCTGTGTTCGATCTGCAGCCTTTGAGACTGAAGCCTATCGTCATTAAAGAGAACATAATAGTGACGCGCAAAATTGCAAACGGTATTACGCATGGGGAGTGAAGTACAAACACAGAGTAAATTTCTTCTTCGGCGTTGTATACGACGTTAACTGAAAACGTTAAACAGGAAACAAATATAAAGCGAACAAATCAGAAAAAATATTAAGAGTTAACGCAGGAAAAACTGTTGTCTGTGTGTGCGTGCGTGCACGTGAAGATGAGGCGGAAGAGGAGGAATTACACTCAACGAAGAGAACATGTGCATGTGGTAAAGCAACCTAATATCCTACACAAAATTTTGAATTAAATTAGTAATCACAACATAATAAAATTAATACAAGAATTAGTCCAGTTTGTTCTTCGGTATACTAAAAAGATTTAATTTAAGCAAGGCTTGAGCTCCCGTACTCAATTTATTAAGATCGAACCGTCTATAACATCCGCCGGAGTTGGGGAACTCTGAGAGAATGTGCGATTCACGTAGTATCATTGCAGGCTCTGAAAAACAGAAGAGCATCGAAGTGCGTAGTCGAGCTCGGCTATGAATAGCGGCGCAGAACCACAGCATTTCACAGCCTGGTTGGAGTCCAGGCAGTAGAGCGGACAAAGCACATCTTGAACAGCTTGAAGGAGACGAAATAATGCCTAAAAAATGAAAGCAACTCTGCTGCACACCTCGAATGTCATTACGCTGAAAAAACCAAAGATATCATAAAACATCTAACTTTAATTAACTGTGATACTCCTATGACAAATGGTACAATCTCACGTTGAATTTTACAAGTAAACAAATATTTCTGCGAATGACAAACTGCCTATTGGCTTCTGTCTCGGGTTCTTCGGCCGACGTTCATCTAACGATTTTTCTGACGTTTCGCCAGCACGAGTGTCAACAAGTGGCCACGAAAGCCTTAACAATTTTGTATTTCTGCGAATCTCCTAAGAGCTTTTTAGTCATTGCGGACAGGAAAGCTTGCGTTCTGAACTTTTGATTATATGTAGCACTTCTTGCAATGTTCGTGCGAACTGACGCCGGGCAGCCGTTAAAGTGTGGTTTTAAGACAACTGGAGATATCAACCCCAACACCTACGAAGTCAATTGGTGGATGTAGAAAAGATGTCCTGGTAAAATAGTGAGAAAAAGAAAGTATGCGAAGCGCTGGTGTTTCCATCGCATAGAAAATAGTTGGCAAGAAAACAAGAAAAGAAAAGAAGAGCTTTGGATCGATAGTATTGAGAAGCAAAGGAAATTACTGATATCCGCGCTAATTCCGAAGTTATTCAACTACTTATTCATATCAGAAGCAACATAAAAGGTACAGACGAACACAGACATGTATGTAACATAAAATGTTACTTAATGTGCATAGTATTGAAATTACAGAAACGCCGCGCGGGGTAGCCGTGTGATCAAGGGCGCCTTGTCACGGTTCGCGCGGCTGCCCCCTTCGGAGGTTCGAATCCACCCTCGGGCATGAGTGCGTGTGTTGTCCTTAGCGTAAATTACTTTAAGTTAGCTTAAGTAGTGTGTAAGCATAGGGGCCGATGACCTCAGTAGTTTGTTTGGTCCCATAGGATCTTACCACAAATTTCCAAAACTTCTAAATTACAGAAACGAAAGATATTGCATCAGATGCAACCAATAACACAAACAAATAACGAAACATACCTTTCTTTACGCTCCGACTAGAAATAGGCTGCGTCAATCACATTTAGCGTTCCTTGCAACAGGTCTCCAAATGAGCATATTCCCGGACATAATTGGTCATAAGATGAGTTGTTATTTGTTCTTCTCCACATTCGCACATAACTTATTCGCACGGAAAGTCCCACGTTATACTTTCTAGCTCTAGATCTTTCAAGTCCTGTGCGAAGTCACTTCAGCGATATCCATGTCGACTTCGTCTTTCCGCATCCGGGTAGACGTTCTTCGTAAGGTGGCAGCCAGTTTAGCACATGATTGTTGCGTGTTCTCCGTGGTTCTAGAGTGGTCTCCTGGGCTGATTCAGATCAGATTTTTGAGTAGCAAACAGTGCATAAAACTTGTCCTGATAGGTTGGTTGGCGTATTGTTGGCCATATAGCAAATGCGCTTCGGAAGCGGATACTTTTCGGCTTTTTTTTTTTTTTTTTTCTTTTCGGGTTGCTGTTTCACGCCTGATATGCGGATGCGAAACATGATAGGGTGTACAACTTTTCTAATGGCGTCGGTCTTAGAAAACCGATGATGACCTGCCAGGTCTCATTCAGGGACCGATCGATAAAAGATCGTATAAAAGACAATCAACAACCCGCTAGAGAAATAAAGCTCATTTTTCCGTATGCGTGAACCAAGATGCACATGAAAGAAGCCACAAGTAATTACGAGCCAACCACGTATCCCAGAGCAGTTGCAGGCCAAGAAAGTGTGAGACGAGGAAAGTCCAAGCGTTGTATTCATTCCCGTTTCTCTGTTGGTACGAAACAAAAATTTTTGAGATTATAAAAATATTTAGTATGACATGAGAAGTGACTATTCTTCAGGATCAAGGAAAGTAATAATAGAATCAATAAACGGACGATTCGTTTGAAAAGCCAGATTAGATTATAATTTTCAGTTTACATTCTGATCATTAAACTTAGGCATTTGCTGATTTGGAGAAGAACGTTTGACGTAATCTCCCTTAGCTTGAAGAAACCATCTACTTACATCAAGATTTTCTTTTGCATAATACAAACATTTATTAATCTCTTTCCAAATTAGTGAACATAGAAGTAATTTAGAACTAATTTGTTGTATGTCGTATATTGGATTTCTTCCAACATGTGAATGCAAGCGCAATCCTTCGGAACAGTTTAGTCTCAACCGATCACACTTGCCACTTTGACTCGGCACCATGGTGCGCCCAAAGACTACTTTGGAGACGGGCTTCTTTCCTCGTTTTCTTCTGGTGAAAGTGCTTTAGACTTTGCACTTCACACTTACCTGTTCGGTAGAGGGTTCACAGAATCACTTACAGACTATTTTTCGATCGTTCCACTCTCGAAAAACACAGGAGTAAAATGAACACCTAAATCTTTCCGTGTGAGCTATTTTTAATCTTATTCTGCTACAATGGTCATTTCTCCTTATGAACGGAAGAGTCAACAAAATGTTTTGGCATTCGAAGACGCAAGTTGGTGACTGAAATTTAGCAAAAAGATTTGCCGCTGTCAGAAACGCCTTAGCTTTAATGATTTCCATCACTGCTGTTTCGTCACATCCGTGACAGTCTGTCCCGATTTGCCAAGTATTCTGTCAACGAGCCGAAGTCTGGCATCTGTTTTACCTACGACGTACCCTATGTAAACTTTGCATTTCATAGCCCAACAGACAGTTACACCCAGATATTTGTTTGAGTCGACCGATTATGATTCACTGATATTGTAGACGTAGGATACTAGATTTTTCGTTTTGAGTCGTGCACCAATTTTACATTTCTGACCATTTGAAGCAAGCTGCCATTCTATGTAAGAGTTTGAAATCTCATTAAAATCTGTCTGAATATTTGTGCAGCTTTTTGCACACAATACTTCAGTATAGATGCATCATCTGTGAAAACTGTGGGATTACTATTAATATTGTCCGCAAAGTTGTTAATATACAACATTAACAGCAAAGTTCCCGACATTTCCATTGGGCACACTTGAAATTACTTCTGCGTTTATCAGTGACTCTACATCCAAGATAACATGTTGTGTCCACTCTGCCAAGATTTCCTCAGTCCGGTAAAAAATTTCCCTTAATACTCTTGTGGAGGACCTCACATCTTTTATTATTTAATGTCAACTGCCACTTTTCGCACCAAGCAGATGTCTTGTTTCAACCATTTTTACAACTCTTTTTGGTCTTTTGGTAATTATGGTAACTTTAGTCTTTGTATTTGCTGCCCGATTTCTAGAGTTTAGTTCTGAAAACTATTAAAAGTATCTCTCAAAAGTTACGAGTGTGGCCAATTTTGGAGATTTTGCATTGTTTTAAATCTGGCATGTTTTTCCTCTTTGTTTCTGCAATAGAGTCCTGATCTTCCTGTGGGCCGCGGGGGATCTGTGTGTGTGTGTGTGTGTGTGTGTGTGTGTGTGTGTGTTCTTAAGGAACCAAACTGCTGAGGTCATCGGTCCCTAGACTTACATAGTACTTAAACTAACTTAGGTTAAGGATTCAACACACACACACACACACACACACACACACACACACACACACACACATACCCATGCCTGAGGGAGGACTCGAACCTCCGGCAGGAGGGGCCGCGCAATCCATGACATGGCGCCCCTAGACCTCACAGCCACTCCGAGCGGCCGGGGGATCTGTCCCATGTCTTATTAATTTACATTGTGTAAAACTGTTAGTTACCGTCAACATTATTTGTTTGAATTTAGGCCGCATTTGATCCGTGAATAAATAGTATGGAAGGCGTGGAGAGTCTTCGGAAGGCGTCGCGCAAACATTTTATCGGCTTTCTTCTTAAACTGATATATTTAGTTTCTGTCTTTCGTGGACTTAGATGTTACAGTATTCACACTCGTTACAAGGACCTTGGGGTCACTAATTGTTGTCCGCACTCTGAGCTCTGTAATTGATCATGATTTGTTTTGTCTTTAAGATGTCTAACATGTTATCGTACTTCGTGTAGGCTCCTGAAGTATTATGCACAAGTAACAGTTAGGCACACGATGATGGTAGCATAGTGCCGAAACGCGTCGTGCGAATTAAATACTGGAAACTAAACATGACAGAAGCTGAGAAAGTGTTGTTTCGTAAATTGGGGAAATACAGTCGCTGACGTCAAAGAATGTTATGCAACTTGGACAAATTTAAATTCTTTAATTGTTCACGGGAAAAGCTGTTCTGTAAAGTCTGAGAAGGACCTACATTGCATTTTCATTTGGTGCACTGAATCGAACCTGTCTTTAAATGTGTATAACTGCAAGATAACACTAAATTGGAGCAAATGGACCTATCCAGTTACAGTATAAGGTTAGTGACAAACATCTGGAGCCCGCCTCATCGTTTATGTACTTAGATTAATACTAAGAAGCCATGTGAAATAGGTCCAAGACCTACAATCCGTAGTAGGGAAGTCGAATGTAAGCCTTCGATTTGTTGGGACGCCAGTACTTACCAAGTATGTGTGACGGCAGCCATTGAAATAATTCACACCGCTGTTATCGTACAAAGGCGATGTAACGTACAGGACAGGTTAAACTAGATGTTTAGGAACTTGGAAGGGAATCTTTATAAGAAAGGCGACGTTGTTCTCGCTCAACCTCTGTTGCAGAATTCGAAATTTATTCGCTGTCTGCAGTTTCTTAAACTCCAGCTGTATTAGCAACAGATGTACTGCTTATTACTGACATGAAAATATGTGCCAGACTCGAACCCGGATTTCCCCATTACCTCAAGCGGTCGTCTCAGCGACTTCTGCTATCTGTGCACGCTCCCCAGATGACCCAAACCTCCACATGTCATATTGCCTACATACTTACTCCATAGTCCACTCTGATGGACAGAGTTAGAGGGCTAGTATTTGAAGAATACTTATCTCGCACAGGGATCATGAGATTCGGGTAAGAGAGACAGGGACGCGTGCAGAAACAAATACGCTATCCGTCCACCGAGGTTAACTTTACCCCCTGTTTGCCTGTATCGCCTGAAGCGAGTGACAGGATGGTTTAATTGAAATGCACACTGCCGATTTTCTTCCCCGATCCTAGCTTCTAACAAGGGAACCTCCCCATCGCACCCGCCTCAGATTTAGTTATAAGTTGGCACAGTGGATAGGCCTTGAAAAACTGAACACAGATCAATCGAGAAAACAGGACGAAGTTATCTGAAACTATGAAAAAAATTAATAAAATATACAAACGGAGTAGTCCACGCGAAGATAGACAACATAAGGACAATGGGAGTCAATTAGCGCTGTGGTCTCCTGGTTAGTGAGAGCAGCTACGGAACGAGAGGTCCCAGGTTCAAGTCTTCCCACGAGTGAAAATTTTAATTTTTTATTTTCAGTTTATGTGACAAACTTATGTTTTCATCACTTTTTTGGGAGTGATTATCACATCCACAAGAAAACCTAAATCGGGCAAGGTAGAAGAATCTTTTTACCCATTCGCTAAGTGTACAAGTTAGGTGGGTCGACAACATATTCCTGTCATGTGACACACATGCCGTCACCAGTGTTGTATAGAATATATCAGACGTGTTTTCCTGTGGAGGAATCGGTTGACCTATGACCTTGTGATCAAATGTTTTCGGTTCCCATTGGAGGGGCACGTCCTTTCGTCTACTAATCGCACGGTTTTGCGGTGCGGTCGCAAAACACAGACACTTAACTTATTACAGTGAACTGAGACGTCAATGAACGAACGGACAGATCCTAACTTTGCGAAAATGAAGAAATTAAATATTCCGTCGAGGGAAGAATTGAACCAAGGACCTCTCGCTCCGCACCTACTCACGCTAACCACAGGACCACGGCGCTCCTGAGTTCACATTCTCCTTGTTGTTGCATATCTAGCGCATGGACTACTCAGTTTGTATATTTTACTAATTTTTTTCATAGTTCCACACAACTTCTTCCTGTTTTCTCGATTGATCTGTGTTCAGTTTTTCAAGCCCTATCCATTGTGCCAACTTATAACTAAATCTGAGGGGGGTGCGATGGGGAGGTTCCCTTGTAAGCTGTATCTAATGACGACGTCGCCGTCGGGATGTTAAACCAAGAGCATCCAAATGCACCAAAAGTAATCTGGGATGGCCTGCGTTAGGTTCAAATGACTCTGAGCACTATGAGACTTAACATCTGAGGTCATCAGTCCCCTAGAACTTAGAACTACTTAAACCTAACTAACCTAAGGACATCACACACATCCATGCCCGAGGCAGGATTCGAACCTGCGACCGTAGCGCTCGCGCGTTTCCAGACTGAAGCGCCTAGAACCGCTCGGCCACACTGGCCGGCCCTGCGTTAGGTGCCTCACCCTGTATATTGTTAATTATAAAGAGTTTTATACCAAGTAAAGGACGCAGCTTACCCCTCGTGGTAAACGAAACAGATCAGTATACTGTTACAGAAGGAACTCAAAAACGATGTCAGTTCGTTAAAAAACGAAAAACTCGAATATTGGGGGCGGTTTTCAGATGCTCAAAATTAAGCTCGAACTTCAGTGCGAGAGGTTTCCAAAGTTCCCACAACAAAAGTCTGTATCGAATTCTCACAGAAAATGCAAAGAGATTCTGGTCGTATTTAAGGTATTCGTGGAATAATTAGTGAAACACAAATTACAACTTGGATCAACGATAACTGGGTAGTAACAATGATCCATTTACTGTTGGCAGATTGTGAGTTCGGCACATGAGAGAGACGGTCGATAAATGTCGTTCCCGCATAGTTTCTTATTTAGACGAGCAGGGTTTCGAGGAGGATGATAAATGCACATACTGACTACATAATCATTGTTGCGTAATCTAAAACAAAGGTTATTATCTGATTGTCGAGCTAGTTTTACTTTAACGACGCTGCATTGCAAAGGGAGTTACAATAAGTTGTGGAGTTGCAAGTACGGCAATCATTTTCACTTATTCCATCAGATAACCGGATTCAAGGTAACTACGGTACACATGAAGATGCCTGCCTATTTGTCAGCAGAAATATCGATGCAAGAAGCCACACTGCCCTGCTGCTACACCCAAATCTCATACAACACTCACTATGTAAAGTTGAATGAAACGAAATTAGCATAAATGTGAGACAGCGATGAAGCTAGTAGAATTTAGGGTACAACAATTCAAAAATCTCAAGTTTCTAAGACTGACCAACGGGATTTATCGGAAGTTTAGTAAGGACTTCGCGGATGGATCCGGAAGTGCTTAAAGAGCACTAGGAAGACAATGAGTACTTTACTTATAAAATTTTAATTAGTAATTTTAGTGAAAAATATAGGAATTTTTCTGCTTCCAGCGTGTCACCCTCGCTCAGCCAACGTATCACTAGCATCCAGAGTTAATGCAAAAATATCCAATCGCGAAAGGAATTGGAGGGGCCGTTATATCAATCCTCTTATGTGATATTTATACTGATTTTCAGAGTAGACATGTACATGCATAAATTAGAAGTCATCCGGTGAAAACTTTAGTGGTAGATCGTAAGATTGCCGCATATTAAGAGGTTCCATATTAGCGTCACATGGCGAGCGGAACTTTCTTCCGTTGTTCGTGTGGTCTGTACATCAAGTGGTACAACATGTAATGGTGTTTAAGAATTTTTGTCGATAATAACTGTGAGGTCGAAGATTGATTTGATTTAGGTTTAGTAGTGTGTAACTGATGACCTTAGCAGTTAAGTCCCATAAGATTTCACACTCATTTGAACATTTGAACACACATACAAACTTCCCTCCAGTACTAATCTGATACACTTCCCTCCAGTGCTAAACTCATGATTCCTTCTTTTAGTAAGTTGTGCCACCAATTTCTTTTCTCCCCAGTTTGATTTATTACCTCCTCATGAGGAAATAATATACCTAGCTAATGTTCTGTATTCTTCTGTAGCACTACATTTCAAAAGCTTCTGTGCTCTACGTCTCTGAACTGTTTATCATCCAAGTTTCACATCCATATAAGGCTCCATTCCAGGCAATACCTTCAGAAGAGACTTTCTAACTCTTAAATCTGTATTCGATGTTAACAAATACCTCTTTTTCAGCAACGCTTTTCTTGCCATTGCTGGTCTTTTATATTCACTCTACTTCGGCCGTTTTCATTTATTTTACTGGCCTAATAGCAAAACACATCCACTACTTTTAGTGGCTCGCTTCCTAACCCAGTTCCTCAGCATCAGCTTATGTAATTCGACTACATTCGTTATCCTTGTTTTGCTTTTGTTAATGTTCACCTTATATCCTCCTTTCAAGAGGCTGTCTATTCCGAGCAACTGCTCTTCCAAGTCCTTTGCTGTCTGACAGGATTCCAATGTCATCGGCAAACCTCATATTCCTTGTGCTTGATTCTCTAAATTTTTTGTTTGGTTTCCTTTACTGCCTGCTCAGTGTACAGATTGAAGAACATCGGGGACAGACTACAACCCTGTCTCACTACCTTGTCAAGCACTACTTCCCTTTCATGACCCTCAATTCTTACAACTGCCGTCTGGTTTCTGCTCAAGTTGTAAATAGCCTGTCGCTCTCTGTATTTCAGCGTTCCTACTTTCAGGATTTCAAAGAGTGTTTTCAAGTCAGCATAGCAAAAAGCTTTCCGTAAGTCTAGAAGTGCTGTAAACGAAGGTTTGCCTTCCCTAAACCTATCTTCCAACAGAATTCGTGGAGTCAGTGACTGCCTCACATGTACCTACATCTCCCTGAAATGCAAACTAATTTTTCCCGAGGTCTGCTTCTAATAGTTTTTCCATTCTTATGTAAAGAATGCTATTAGTATTTTGCAACCATGACTTACTAAACTGATACTCACACCTGTCAACACCTTTTTTCTTCGGAATTAAAATTATTACATTCATCTTATCTGAGGGCCTTTCGCCTGTCTCATACTATTCGCACACTGGTGGACGAGTTTTGTCATGGCTGGCTGGCTCTCCCAAGGCTATCAGTAGTTGTGACGAAATGTCTACTCCAAGGACCTTGTTTCGACTTAGGTCTTGCAGCGCCCTATCAGATTCTTCTAGTAGTATCACATCTCCCGTATCAACTTCAGCTACGTCTTCTTCAACTTATACAGGGTGGTCCCTTGATCGTGACCGGGCCAAATATCTCACGAAATAAGAGTCAAACGAAAAAACTACAAAGAACGAAACTTGTCTAACTTGAAGGGGGAAACCAGATGGCCCGCTAGATGGCGCTGACACAGGTCATACGGATATCAACTGCGTTTTTTTAAAAAATAGGAACCCCCATATTCGTGTAGTACGTAAAGAAATGTGAATGTTTTAATTAAACCACATTTTTCGCTTTGTGATAGATGTCACTGTAATAGTCACAAACATATGGCTCACAATTTTAGACGAACAGTTGGTAACAGGTAGGCTTCGTAGATTAAAATACTGAACGTAGGTACGTTTGAACATTTTATTTCGGTTGTTCCAATGTGATACATGTACCTTATCGAACTTATCATTTCTGAGAACGCATGCTGTTACAGCGTGATTACCTGTAAATACCACATTAATGCAATAAATGCTCAAAATGATGTCCGTCAACCTCAATGCATTTGGCAATACGTGTAACGACATTCCTCTCAACAGCGAGTAGTTAGCCTTCCGTAATGTTCGCACATGCATTGACAATGCGCTGACCCATGTTGTCAGACGTTGTCGGTGGATCACGACAGCAAATATATCCTTCAACTTTCCGCACAGAAAGAAATCCGGGGACGTCGGATCCGGTGAACGTGCGGGCCATGGTATTGTGCTTCCACGACCAATCCACCTGTCATGAAATATGCTATTCAATACCACTTCAACCGCTCGCGAGCTGTGTGCCGGACATCCATCATGTTGGAAGTACATCGCCATTCTGTCATGCCGTGAAACATCTTGTAGTGACATCTGTAGAACATTACGTAGGAAATCAGCATACATTGAACCATTTAGATTGTCGTCGATAAAATGGGGGCCAATTATCCTTCCTCCCATAATGCACCATACATTAACCCGGCAAGGTCGCTGATGTTTCACTCGTCGCAGCCGTCGTGGATTTTCCGTTGCCCAATAGTCCATATTATGCTGGTTTACGTTACCGCTGTTGGTGAATGGCGCTTCGTCGCTAAATAGAACGCGTGAAAAAAATCTGTCATCGTCCCGCAATTTCTCTTGTGCCCAATGGCAGAACTGTACACGACGTTCAAAGTCGTCGCCATGCAAATCATGGTGCACAGAAATATGGTACGGGTGTAATTGATGTTGATGTAGCATTCTCAAGACCGACGTTTTTGAGATTCCCGATTCTTGCGCTATTTGTCTGCTACTGATGTGCGGATTAGCCGCGACAGCAGCTAAAACACCTACTTGGTCGTGGTTGACGTTTTACATGTGGCTGAACACTTCCTGTTTCCTTAAATATCATAGCTATCCGGCGAACGGTCCGGACACTTGGATGATGTCGTCCAGGATACCGAGCAGCATAGATAGCACACGCCCGTTGGGCATTTTCATCACAATAGCCATACAACAAGATATCGACCTTTTCCGCAATTGGTTAACGGTCCATTTTAACACGGGTTATGTATCACGAAGCAAATACCGTCCGCACTGGCAGAATGTTACGTGATACCACGTACTTATACTTTAGTGACTATTACAGCGCCATCTATCACAAAGTAAAAAAAGTGGCCCAACTAAATATTCATATTACTTTACGTACTACACGAATATGTAATAAAAATGGGGGGGGGGGGGGGGTTCCTATTTAAAAAAACGCAGTTGATATCCGTTCGACCTATGGCAGCGCCATCTAGCGGGCCAATCTGATTTCCCCCTTCAAGCTAGACGAGTTTCGTTCTTTGTAGTTTTTTCTTTTGTTGCTTATTTCATGAGATATTTGGTCCGGTCACTATCAATGAACCACCCTGTATAATACTGCCTTCAAGTTAATTTCACTTGTATAGTTCCTCTATTACTTCTTCCGCCTTTCATCTTTCCCTGTTTTGCTTCTCCATGCGAGCTCTTGATGTCCATACTGTTGTTTTTCTTTTTCTCCACAGGGCTCCCTAATTTCCCTACAGGCGAAGTCTACCGTATCTTTCCCGTAATAACACACGCTGCTAGAGCCTTACATTTCCTCTCTAGCCATTCTTGCTTAGGCATTTTCCACTTCCTGTCAGTCTCGTCTATTTAGACGTTTGTATTCCCTTTCGCCAGCTTTGTTAACTGAACTTTTATTTTCTTCCTTTCATCAGTTAAATTCAATATATCGTATGGTATCTAAGGATTTCTATTAGGCCTTGTCTTTTCACCTATTTGATCCTCTGCTGCCTTCACTATTTCATCCCTCATAGCTACCTATTCACCTTCTGCTGTATTCCTTCCCCTATTTCAGTGAATCTTTGCCTAACACTCCCTCTGAAAATCTCAGTTACCTCTGGTTCTTTCTACTTATCAAGGACCCATCTTAATAACCTACCCTTCTGCAATATCTTCAGTTTCAATGTACAGTTCATAATAACCAGTAAATTGTGGTCAGACGCCACATACAACCCCGGAAATGTCTTACAGTTTGAAATCTGACTTCGAAATGTTTGTTTTAGCACTATACAATCAATCTGAAAACTTTCGCTGTCTCCAGATCTCTTCCACGTACGCAACCTTCTTTCATGATCCTTAAACCAAGCGTTATCGGTGATTTAATTATTCTCTGTGGAAAATTCTACCAGGCGGCTTACCCTTTCATTCCTTTCCCCAGTCTATATTCCTTATTTTCTTTTTCATAACGTCGAATTTTTGTCCTCCATCACACTGAAATTGTCGTCTCCCATAACTATCTGAATGATTTGTTTTTATTTCATCACCGCTTTTCTCCAATCTCTTCATCGTCTGCGGAGCTAATTGGCATATAAACTGGTACTGCTAAGTTGCTCATAACCTCAACGAGTTTCGGTAATTAGTTGCATTTTCTTACATAATGTCAGTGTTGTTCTGTGGGACGGAAATATGACGTTTAGCAGGATCTTTGGGCAGAAAGGGAAGAATGTACAGAAATAATTCATTCGGTCCTGTACTAAGATGTCACTAAAACTTCATAATTAATACCAATTACATTTTCCGGTTTTCGATTCTTTTGCTTTATTACGGTGATATCAAACTTCACTTTCTTGTCACGTAAGTGTACCTCGATTCTCTAAGTTTAAACGACAGAGTTTTCCCGATTTTTCTGTGAAATTACCTTCCTCAAAAACACTTAACAATTTATGCAACGTATCTTTCATCCTGTTTCTGTACAAAAGCAAGCCTAAAACTTGTTAGAACAGTTGCTTACCAAAATCGCAACATAAGGTCTCGTGAAATTACCTTCCTCAAAAACACATAACAATTTATGCAACGTATCTTTCATCCTGTTTTCTGTATAAAAGTAAGCCTAAATACCGGTCAGAACAATTGCGTACCACAATCGCAACATAAGATCTCACATTTCTAGTACCCTAACTGTGCCCATCCGCAAAGCAAAAAGATCTGCAAACCCCTTCTGTGTTAACAAACTGCCTGTTGGCTTGTGTCTCGGTTTCTTCGGCCAACGTTTATCTAATGATTTTACTGACGTTTCGCCAGCAAGAGTGCCTGGCATTGCCGGCAATGGAGGGTGAATACGGTGAAGCTTTGACAACGCCAGCCACTCGTGCTGGCGAAACGTCAGTAAAATCATTAGATGAACGTCAGCCGAAGAACCCAAGACACAAGCTAATAGACAGTTTGTCAACAAGTGACCACGAAAGCCTTAACAATTTTGCCCTCCTGTGTTATTCCACGCCCGCTTCGGAACGAGCTGCCTCGCACTTCTGCACACATTGCACTCCCCTGTTGCGTCTAAGGAAAAAGGGAAGCACTTCCTTCTTGTAAACCTCGAAACATTTCACCAAAAATTAACATATTTGGCCAGTTTCTCTCTGTCGAAGAGTAAAGTAAAGGTTCCCGACTTCTTCCGTTTATGCCGGCCGAAGTGGCCGTGCGGTTAAAGGCGCTGCAGTCGGGAACCGCAAGACCGCTACGGTCGCAGGTTCGAATCCTGCCTCGGGCATGGATGTTTGTCATGTCCTTAGGTTAGTTAGGTTTAACTAGTTCTAAGTTCTAGGGGACTAATGACCTCAGCAGTTGAGTCCCATAGTGCTCAGAGCCATTTGAACCATTTTTCTTCCGTTTATGCATCTTTCTTCTCTCGTTTCTCAATCAGTCACGCCACTTTCTCTAGCCCATCTTTCATTATCTGTGTTTATACCATGTTCCTCTTTTCTTCTCTCTTTCCCATCCCTTCTAATACTTTTGACGTCTACAATTAATGGACGCTGCTTTTTTCTGTGAAATTTGCTGCTTCCATTATTCCTGTCGTAGTTCTGTAAGTATTTTATCCTTCATTACCTGTAGGTGTTTTTATAACAGCTGTGTCGTTACGCGAACATAATGTAAAGCATGTGGAGTACTTGGTTATATGGACGAGAGGGTCTAATGGCACTGTTCTTGTTACGATAAATAACTCAGCAAATAAACAAAATTCCAAGTCAAAAGTATAATAATTTTGTTCTTTCCTAACATAATTTTTCGGTCATTCTAAATTCTTAATTTTGTATCGACTAAACTTCTTTATTTGCAAGTGGAACTGCTGTTTAGTTTTCGATGAGCGGCAAGTTTTATTATTTTTTATGAATACTGACGTGTGACACAACTGCGAAGCCAAAATTCCGTTCTCGTCTGAGGTATCTGTTAACTGTCTCACTTCCCGTTTCTGATATATACTGGCACACCTTCCGAGGCAGGATCTGTTTTTAGTGCATACTGATATGGAAATAATGAAGTGGCATTAATGGTAGGGCCTAGGCTGTGATTTTTTCTATACTGATGAAACGTAAGTGTTTTATTACTTTAGTGAAAAAAAAGCTACGCGCTGTAGTATACAAACAGTATGCGTCACTTTAAAGTAAATCGAACGTAGTGTCCCCGGCGCCTCGATAAAATAGGAATACTACTCGCATTACACCAGCCTTCCAAATAACAGCTTTTACGTCAGAAATTCCGAGTTTGCGGGCGCCACAACAGATGTCAGCCGCTTCCGGCTGAAGGTAGTGCTCAAAAAGGCCACGAGATGGGAGCACTCACAGAAATCGTTATTGACATCTGGCAGATGCATGGCGTGTCCGTATCTAAAAACACGCGATCGCAACGCGTTTTCGTGGCCGTAATGAGACCGAAGAATCATGGCATTCTGTGGGCACGTGCATCGTAAGCTCACGTGTGATCAATGTTTCAGTGCACTCTACTTTATCGACACTGGCGGACAGCGTTTGGAAGAGAAAAAGGCGTCGGAGAATCCGTTTCCACTATCAACACTTTTCATGGCAGATTGTGTTGTGTTCTCGTCCTGCTATTCTGTGCGCGGTAGTCGTACGATAGTTCATACATCGAATATCGAATGTGATGAGGTACATCAGTGATACATTTAAGACAGAAACGCATACTGGATTGTTTAGTGTGAAAATGGTGCGAAAAAAATGCAAGCGGTGAGCCCGATAGCATTAATTAAATTTATGTTTTGCTTCGATGTTTTGTGTGTCATTTGTGTGGCTTTTCTATTTTTTTTTTCGTTTTTATCGTTGTTAGTATATTCGGAATGAGCCCAACTTAAATAATTTGCGCCGCTCTATAGATACTATCGTTATCAATGTCTTTTGCAGTTGTAGCATTCTATATTGTTTAGCTGCGTGCGCTACATTTCACGTAATGAAAGCTGCATGTATGTTTTGTGTAACGTATTTGACGAAGATCTAATAACTGCGTGACACACTATCGGGGACGAGCCACCACATTTGCGATTGTGTGTGCGTGTGGGATTCGGAGTAAGGCTCTTTGTGGGGCTCGAGGCCAGCGCGGGCGGCGTCGACGGTGTGAGCGATAGCGCCGGCGCGCACGCCAGGCCAGCGTACGCACTGCGCATGTGCAGACGAATCGCGCCGAGCGAGCTTACTGCATGCCGTTTATGAATAACGACGCGCTTCCCGATGTGGGCAGCCGTAGTCTGTTCCACAAATGGCGATCGAGTTGTTTCCGAACGTTCTCCGAAACCATGTTTCAACTACGCCCAGCATTCGTATGCCGCATGTACGCATACCAACACGAGATCAAAACTAGTTCACTGTTCAGGATTTTGCGGAGTTCCCGCACCACATACGTAAAGCAAAATTTCAAAAAGACCAAATAAATCGCAATAAATCTCACTTTAATATGACAGTCTATTTGACAGTGACTATTTGCCACGATAATTATGGTTAAAACATTCAAGATACTGTTCAGTTTCATTGAATGATTACAGGGATATTTAAATAGCACAAACTTTTGGATCGAATGCTTTACTTACGCCCTAATTAACGCTAACATAATTTATGATACATCAGAAATGTGAGCCTGTCCGCGACTCATATGGGAAGTATATTTTAGCCCTCTAAAGGCAAGTTTCTATGGTGAACACTTTTTGCAACTGTGTTATCGTCACTTATGGATACTATGAAGAAATAAAAATACAACCAAGAAAGCCACACCTGAATAAAACGTTGCCCTCTTTCTTTCTCAATAATTTCCTCCACTGATTTGTCATTTGTACATGTTTTTATATATACATATTTCTGATAAAACATTGAACCAGTGGCAGCTTATCATGTCACATAGGCAGAGCCGCAGCTAGAAGATTGTATATGCCAGCATATCGACGAAGGACAAGCAGTTGGAAATCTATAAACCTGCCCACGACTTTTGCGTTAATGAGCAGATTTAAATTTGTAGCAAAAACACTGTTGTTTGCTTAAATTTCTTATTCTTGGAGTATGAAATAAATTCAAGAAGTAACTTTAATAACGTGCACATATTCCCTCAAAAATTAACAATCGGTGTTTTGCTATCCGCTAAGTAGTGTAAAATTCTTTCGTTTTCTATGGAGAGTGGTAACGTAAGCTTGCAGATTAATTTGTAATGATGGCTTTACTTTGATCATTAACCACGCAATGTCTTCAGCTTTGCGTCCTGTGCCTAAGACAATATTTACACCCGCATTTTCGCCACCTAAAGTAATTTCTTTTGGGTTCCAGGAAGCAGTAACATGTGCACTACTATAATGATTCTTGATTTGACGGGCAATACGCTTAACTGCAGAAAATGACGCGGTTATGTAGCAGGAATAGCCACCCGATAAAAATTATAGTAGACTAATATTCATCCACTACTTGTCAAAATGCCAACCTGCTGAGAACAGCGTGTGATCACTCTTAGATATAAACTTCTTAACTCACGTAACATAAAATTATGGGATTAAAATAAACCAACTAGATTGAGGCAAATAAGTAATAATCCATGAAGTGGATTATAGGCTTTGTTGCAGGTAACTGAAACGTCAGGTAGCGATTTACTATTGGTGTATTGGAAAAACACAGTCTGTCTGCTAAAGAGATTCTTACAAAGCCGTTGAATGTTTATTATGCAATACTGTTATACCTCTGTGGGTTGCATATCTGGCAGGAGTAAATAGAGCACACTCGACATACAAAGGAAGGCGACGCAAATGGACGCTTTTTCGACTCGTTATGTAGGCCACAGAAATCTGAAAAAATTGTTGCATGGTAAAATCTAAGTATTCTGCCACTTGCATGTGTGGTTGGTGGGTAATAATAATGGAAAATTAAACAGTAATAACTTGCAAATAGGTAAATAAACAGTAATTCTTGTCGCGAGCTTTATACTGGTATGTAGATTACTGATGTACACGTAAAAATAGAGTGATGCTTTATATTTCGTAGAAGTTTTCAGTCATCATAGGTAAAAACACTTAATTTAATTTATGCACTTAAATGTTACAGCGTCCCGCTAGCAATAGCCGATGCTCTTATAAGCGACTTTCTTTGCGTTGTTACTTGCTGGAAGCTGTCATTTGCCTTTTTGGTGGTAAAATTCGTTGAAATAAGACACGATCTCCACTCCTCCTCCTTCTTCATATGTTCAGGATACAGGAGTGCATTTGGCATGTGTCAAAAAGTGTACCTTGCCAGTATGTGTCTTTGTTGCGAGAGCTGACTTTGGTAGGACGTCTACAACCAAACCATTAGAATGTTCTTCTTTCTGAAATGGGTAGACAGCTCAATTTCCGGGACAGCTCTCAAAATAAAACATGCACATACGCTATGGCCAACTGTGGAAAGTTTTTTCAAGATGTGATAAAATTTAGCTGAAAGAAGACAGCGGATGTGGTTCTAAATGTCTGATTAACACATCCGGTAACAGCACCACCTCCGTGCAGGAAGCAGCAGGAGGGAATGAGTAACTGTGAAGGCTAATTGTTTTATGATACGGGTACATTGGATAAGATCTGCGTCGGGTTAGTTCGCATGTCACTGTAACATTAATTATCCATTCCGTTGGATTTAGTACGTAATGGAAAAAAAGGTCAATGAAACTGGTTAAGCATGTCATAAAACCAGTCTTCTCTATGAGAAAAAGAGATCCCGAGAGCAAGCATTATAATTTAGCTGCGGTGTTCACACCGATGTGGCATTCTTTAGCTGTTGACGGAGAACTGTTCAACCGCAGAGAACAGAGGAAGAAAAAATTTTTCTCGTTGTTATTGCTATTATTAATCCTTAGATCTGATGTATTGCATACTTTGATCGCTAAAACTACACACTATGTTAAGCATCATATTACGTATTTCAGTAATACTCTTCAGTCATTTGTGCGCACACTACCAGCTGCCTTTCTGGTTGATTAGCTATGAAAACTTTTTGTGTCTCTAGAATTATATAGATGCCAGATACTAGGTTGCTGGTAGAATGTCTTTGGTGGTCCATTCAAACGCTGGTAAGGGCATTTCGCACCTTCAAACCTTCTCCTCCTCCTCCTCCCCCTCCCCCTCCCCCGCCCCACTCAACAGGGCCTCGCACCCAAAAAAGAAATGGCAACATGTCACCATGAGACTGTTCATTAAGATAAAATATGGGACTGCCTTGTAAAACCTGCTTAAACAATGTATGGAATACATAGTACATTTGGCGTTAAAAATCCATTCTATCTTCTGTGCCAATTAAGGGCTTTCTTCATTCCTTTTGTATGCAGTGTTCACTCACAGTATACTAACAGATTGGTAATTTGCGTTTTTCAGCAGACTAGATGATTTTGTGGTACACAGTATTATTGCAACTTGGTCGTACGTTTTGGAATCTTATGAAGGAGGATAACACACTGTCCCCGTTGTCTAACGTGTCACTACTCACCATTACGAGACAAATTTTACATCGTTCTATGTTGATTTCACAGAGGACCTCGCAAAACTGAAAAGGCCAGTACTGAGGAAAAGTGACGTACTCGTATAATGCCCGTAAAAATTTCAGAAACGAGACGAGATTATGCAGTGTCCCTGCACACATTTGCGTAACAGCCTTCTCGGTCAATGTGGGCAAATCACTGATGTCATTCGATTCATTTCCGGATTGCTGGATAATGAATAAAAAGTACTAAATTGCAAGTTAGCTTTTTTTTGTTTAGACCGAAAAATTCCTAGTAAAGAGAACAGAGCATATCATTCTGAACTAAGAGAAATTTCCAAACGCAAAAGTAGCCGCCGGCCTCTTCCAAGAGAGTGTTATACGACCTTTGTAGTGAAAAACACATTTTGTACCCAAGATCGCATAAAATAATATTTATTACTGACGACTGGTTTCGACACTTTAAAACTGTCATCCAATGATCTTAAAACAACTTTTGGTCATAAATCGTGTTCCATTATCAGTTTATCACTCATGCCAAGTCGTCATAATAACACAGATAAAAAGCATCTTGTGCAAATGCGCTTGTTCACACACGTTGCATTCCACTGAGACTTTTTAGCTCTGAAAATGCACGGTATACAGTAAAACTGTACATTTGTACAAATGTCTACGTTGTATACATCATGGATACATCTCATGCACATATATCCATGACGTATCCAAGACGTCATGTAAAGTAAACATTTGTACAAATGTGCAGTTTTACTGTACATCGTGCACTGTAAGAACTAACAAGCCTCAGTGAAACGACAATTGTGTGAACATCCCATTGCACAAGGTGCTTTTTATCCGTACAAGGTCTTACTTTCGACATTTACAGTCTCCACCATAAAGACGGCAAGGTATGATAAAGGTGTGATAAAGTCATAATGGAACACGATTTATATCCCATTTTTCGTAATCAGAGCATGACAGTTTCAATGCCGAAACCGGTCGTCAATAATAAATATTAATTAATGTGTTCTTCTTTCATCTTCTCAATATTTGAAAGTTCGACCATTACTGCGAACAGTATATACAAATGACTTAGCGGAGAACGTCGTAAGTCCGTCAGGCTCTTAGCGGATGATGCTATTATATACAGAGACATTGTAGCAAAATGGAGGCTAATCTACGCAGTATCGACGCTTACTGCTAAGCTACGCAGTTCACCCGCAACGTAAAAGACATTACTCATAAATAGGTGTTAAGACCCGTTAGCGTATGACTACACAATTCTCGAACAATCAGTGGAAGCTGTTTGGTCCGAGAAATTTCGGGTATTGTGCCTGCGGAACGATTCTAACTGGAGCAAATACATAAAGCATACAGATTCATTTGATAAGTGTTCAGGATGGGTAGTACAACCAGGAAGGAGGTAATTTACAAAACCATCGATCGACCGAAATTCGCTTGTTAGCTTGTAACAGTTGCCATATATGACTGGTTAAGGCAAAAAAAAATCCTATGACGAGTAGCGCCCATGGTCACAGCCTCGTTCAATGAATGATTCTAATCCACTAAACACTCTACACCATAACACAACGCACAATGGTTGTCGAAGAACAAATATATATGAAGAAACAAGAGAGAATTTAACTAAAGATGGCTGGCCGCGCAATTAGACCTGCTCTTCTCCAGTACTAGGCCAGATTGTCAGCTTTACGTAATATTTGTCCCACTTTAAGAGAAAATGCAACCCTATGCTTGTAAACAGAGCTGGAAGTTCACGTATTCAATCGCGTCGTTGGCGAAACCCCTCTAAGGTCAGACACGTGGGTCTATCGTTCAGGGTAATAGTAGCGCAGATGTCAGGGAAAGAGCAGATGACTTTGATTACACCTGAAATGGTAACGGGTAGTGACGTATCAGAAACGTCGGTGAAAGTGTAGCTTATCTGCAAAAAAGGATCTTTACGAATGTACGCATCCAGTCCTCGCCCTTTTTTTATTGTTATTATTTAGGTGTGAGCGCTGACTGTCGCAACTGTGTTGTCAGCTTGTTCGACAATTTCAGACACGCACCAAGTATTCGTGACGGACTCATTAAGTGATTAAGAGAGTTGTGAGCTCGTGTTTAAAGCAGACCACGCGCTTATGGCGGGCATCTTCCGAGAGAATGTTGAGGGCTCTGGAACGACAGTATGAAACAAAGCTCTGGAAACGTTTACAATTCTTGCATTTCCTGCCTCTATTCTTCGCTCTTGTCTCGTCTGAGAACAGAACGAGAAATGTTGATGCCGTTTTTTTTTTCTTTCATGAACATACGCAGATTGAAGAGCCAATGCCGGGATTCGAAACCAGGTCTCTTGCTCACTAGGCAGATGCTCTAACCACTACTCCACCCTGACACAGTATCTTTGCACAACTGCACCGACTACCTAGCACGCCTCCCTCCTGAGTGCAAATTTCCATTCACGCCTCGGCGTACTTGGTGTTCAGCTGTGGTATTTTTCTTTGTTTCACTTCCGATTCTGTCCCTGCTTCCTACACAAATATTCCAGTCGGGAGTAGTTTACTACACTTCCATTATTTATATGTACTTTTTGTGAGATATTTTCATATGTCTCTCCCTCACAAATAACCACATCTTTAACACAAAGACACTAAAAAGCCTGTTTCTTCTCTATGGATGCAGTGCCGATGCTATTAATTTTAATACTGATACTGCTTTTATTGAATGCGGCTAATGATAGTACTTTTCTCCCATTACTGCTATTGAACTGAAATTCTGACGATTACATTTTACTAGCAGTGTCCCTAAAATCCCAATTTATGACAACAAAAGCAAAAATTAAAGAAAACTTCGGAAATATACTGGTCAGAAAGTACTGTTGTACAAAAGCTCGAGACTCGACGGTAGCTGTGTCTTAGCAGTCGAGGTTGTTAACGGTGAAAAAGGACAGTCCGTGAACTACGTATTAGAGTGAGAAGCGATATTTCCTGAAAGAAACAAAATAACATAGCGTATCGATTTTCTCTGAACGACAGATAAACGGACATGGAAACTGCTTCATTGTGTTGTAAGACAGCACTCATTTCACTCTTGTCTGTATAGCGCTCTGCATTTTTAACCTGAAGTTCGAGAAATTATCATGTTTCGGCTGCCTATTTGCTCATCCTCATTGACTTATGCAATCAGCAGGATTCGATGGGGCCGGTAAGACGCCTGTGTGTGACTTTCCTGCGGCACACCGTTGTGCAGCAAAAACTAATATTACGCACATTTTTACCATCGTCATCTCACTGGTTCTTCCATACACGAGTTGTTAAACCAGTTCGCTGTTATATACACACGTAAATCTCTCACTCTTTTCGTGTTCTGTTGACACTTCTTCTATGAAAGAATTTCGTCTTCGACGTCCGCATTTCTTTCCAAGTAGTTCAGCATGGGTATTAGAATTATAACGCCAACGGACCATGAAGAGCGGTATTGATGTTAGGGCTAGACGAAGGCTCAGAGCAACCTGAAAAATTGAGTACATAAAAATTGTAAAGCGTAAGTCGGTAAACTGAACAACAGAGGAATCGCAAACCGAAATCAGACATTTTACCACCATGTTGCAACTGTCGATTTTCTATCTCGCCTTAGGAGTGGGAGCTACCAGTTCGCCGTCACGAGAAAGCATAGAGTACACGAAACAGACAGTCTTGGGTAACTCCCTCGCCCCTCTAGATTGCGTAGTCGAGCCGATCTGGTACAGGCTATCCTCAAAGAGCAAACTCGCGAATTAGAGAATATGCTTCGAACGCTGAAGTGTACAAGTCACCTTTGTTTTCATAACGCGTCTTTGAACAGAATAGAGACACGAACAAAGGTAACAGCATCCGCTATCTTTCACTGAATACCGTACAGAGCCTCAAAAACATTTGATACGAAATCTCTGTGTAGTCTTATCTTGCTTTCTGATTTCTGCTTTCAGGTAAAAAATAGTTATCGTCTCGTACAAGGGAGCACGTGTCATTTTTAATTCCTACTCATTTGCTGTTTGTGGTTCTCATCCAATGTTTTTTTTCCATCTTTTCACTCTTCATCCTCTTCTCTTACTGCTTCTGGTTTGAAATCCTTCCAAAATTTAACACTTTCCTTCTGCAATTATCTCCTTTTGCTCTTTCTTCTGCTTGTACCTTGTGTATTTCCATTTTAATTTTTTTTAATTTATCGCATCCACCTTCTTGTTAATTCCTTTTCTCAGAGGTACTTGAACATTTGTTCTGTCATTCATCCTCTATAAACATAAAAAAACCAGCTCCCTTTTCCTTATGTTTTTGGTTATTTTCTGTATCCTAACATATTTCATCATCAATTCTTAGTTTCCACGCTTCTTTGCTTCTTATGTCATCAAAGATTTTCCTAATGATTCGTGTCTCTAATAATTCTAGATTGTCTAATTTATAATTCAGCATTAGCCATTCCGTTACGCAGTGGCATTTCATTACCGTATTATAATGACTTCTTTCTGTATTTACTGGTGTTGTTGTTGTCGTCTTCACTCCTGAGACGGTTTGATGTAGCTGTCCACGCTAGCCCACCCTGTGTAACTCCGAATATCTGCTTACTGTACTCATACTCTGGTATACCTCTGCAATTTTTCACCCCCCTCCCACTCCCCACAATTTCTTGCAATACCATACTGATTATTCGTTTATGCCTCCGACCATGTCCGATCAACCGTTCCCTTTTTCCAGTCAGGTTTTGCCACAAATTTCTTTTCTCCCCAATTCTAATCAGTGCCTGCTTATTAGTTTCGTGATCTACCCATCTAATCTTTAACATTATTCTATAGCAACACGTTTCAACAGCTTCTATTTTCCTCTTGTTGAGCTGCTTAACATCCAAGTTTCATTTTCGTACAAGGCTACACTCCACACAAAAACTTTCAGAAAACACTGCACAAATTCCTCTTTTGCTATAGCCATTTTGCATTTTATATCCACTCTAATTTGGAGCCGCCCGGGGTAGCCGTGCGGTCTCAGGCGCCTTGCCAAGGTTCGCGCGGCTGCATCCGTCGGAGGTTCGAGGCCTCCCTTGGGCATGGGTGTTTGTGTTGTCCTTAGAGTAAGTTAGTTTAACTCAGATTAAGGCTAGGGACCGATGACCTCAACAGTTTGGTCCCAAAGAGCTTACCACAGATTTCCAAATTTCTAATTCGGCCATCATCAGTTGTTTTACTGCCCAAATAACAAAACTCATGCTTTTAATCTAATCCCCTCAGCATCGCCTGATTTAATTCGAGTACATTCCATTACCCTTGTTCTACGTTTGTTGTTGTACATCTTACATATTCTTTTCAAGACACGGTCCATTCCGTTCAACACCTCTTCCAAGTCCTTTGCTGTGTCGAAATTACAGTGTCATCCTCAAACAATTTCTTCTCTAAATTTCTCCTTTGTTTTCTTTACTGCTTGTTCAGTTGCGAGATAAAATATCAGTGGGAGTAGGCTATAGCCTGTTCTCGCTTCCTTCTCAACTACCGCTTCTCTTTCACGTCCTTCGGCTCTAATAAGTGCAGTTCGGTTTCTGTGTACGCTGTATATAAGCTTTGATTTTGTGTACTTTATACGATATTAACGATACTGCATGTATGTCCGAACGAGCAGGCACTGGGGCGACTACAGACGGACGTGCATGAGTGACCGAAGAAAGTTTGCACCGTACTTCTGAACAAAACAGGCACTGAATATCGTATTTATCCGCCGACATCGGGTAAGCGACTTTCAATTAAAATGTGACCCCCGAACGGGACTATTCATAATGAATGTACGAATGCACGTAGTTGACGACTAATGAAAGTCTGGGTCTAGGCGTGAATCGTGTTCGGATAGCCTAATGGTAAGGCTACTGGTCGCGCTTAGCGGAAATTCGGGAACGGATCCAATTTTCATTGTCATTATTCAATTATATAGGTGACGGCTGTCCGTAGTCGCAACTGCAAATATATTTCATGTATTGCTTGTGTATTTTATCCGTGCTACCCTCAGAATTTCAAAGGGTGTTTCCAGTCAATATTGTCAAAATCTTCCTGTAAGTCTGCAAATACTAAAGATGTAGGTTTGCCTTCCCTTAAACCAGGGGGCTCCAAACTTTTTAATCCGCGGGCCACATTGACTCCTCCACGAAGTCATAAGGGCCAAGATCTACCTAGTGGGATTAAAGCACCCTAGCACTCCACGATCACCGTAATGTAAGGCTAAAGGAAAGATGAAAACGCAAAAATCTAAGGTTGTGGGAATAGCTAGCACTGAAACGAACTACGATTTTTATTTAATTACTTAATTTTGATTGGTGGACGTACCTGACCGAAATTCTGGCGTATTTTATTCTGGCGAATTTCACCGACAAAAAAGTATGTCACTGCACATTCTTCACGAAAGCGTCCTGCAAAATTAACGAAATCTCAAAATCATTGTTAGCAACACTATTACTGCAAGACGAAACAGAGGTAGAGTATGTCAACGCATTGTTATTTCAAGCGGCGCAACAATAACTTTAGTTATGTAGTCTTGTAGCGAGTAACAGAGCCAATTTCGCGGTGTATTGGTCGCGATAGGCCCCGAAACTCAATTGTTGTCAGTATAGGTACCAACCTCGAATATTTGGCGGGCCGGATACCGGGGATGTCCGGCCAGCTAACGAGGGCCGGTTTGCCGGCTCTCGCGGGCCGGTTTCGGCCCGCGGGCCGTAGTTTGGAGACCCCTGCCTTAAGCCAAGGTAAGTAGTAGGGTCATATTGCCTCCTACATTTCTGCGGAATCCAGACTGTTCTTCCCCCAGGTCGGTTTCTAACAGTTTTTCCATTCGTGGGTAAATAATTCGTGCCAGTCATTTATTGATATGCACTTGTTATTGTAAATATTTGTTGCTATTCTACGTGCCCGCAAAGTGATCTTAGCGTTCGTCCGCAGCTCGTGGTCGTGCGGTAGCGTTCTCGCTTCCCACGCCCGGGTTCGATTCCCGGCGGGGTCAGGGATTTTCTCTGCCTCGTGATGACTGGGTGTTGTGTGATGTCCTTAGGTTAGTTAGGTTTAAGTAGTTCTAAGTTCTAGGGGACTGATGACCATAGATGTTAAGTCCCATAGTGCTCAGAGCCATTTGATCTTAGCGTTTATAATTATCAAGGGGTTACAGACTGCCCTGTTTACGTAGGACAATATTACTGTTCCACAAGAAAAAATCATATTAACGCATTTTAATGCTTTGGCACTTGATGAGTAATACACGCAGTGCCCGGCACATTAAACGCAGTCCGAACAGCAACAGCGCCCGCTACGGAAAGGCAATCCAGCACTCCCGCGTCTCTCTCTGCCCGCAAGGCTCTCTTTCACAAACAAAGTCGCTGACCCGCCTAAGATATTTAATGTTGACGAGTCGCAGGTCCGGGCGACCCAGTGACTGGTAGACGGCGCGCCGTGACACGGAACGCGGCTGAGAAGCTGCGGCAATAGAACGGCCAAGATGCCAGCCCGCGTGTTGATTGACGTTCCCCCCCCCCCCCCCCGCCTCTGTGCAGCCACTCACCCCCCCCCCCCCCAGTCCAACCGCCCGATAACGCTAGCCCTCCCCCACCTCCCCTCCCGCATGTCGGGCTCCTAATCTCAGAGAACAAGCCGGGCCGGCCCATCAATAACCCAGGGGTAGCCAACAGCGCGCCTCGCCGCCGATTTGCATTCCTTTACCGCCGTAATTCAAGACGCCCTACAGTAAATCTTGCGTCTGCACAGCACCACGCCGCTGTCCTCAAGCAGGCCGCGTGCCGAAAGAACCGACCTGGACACTCGCTCTTTCAGATTTTCGTTTTTTACTGACTCACGATTGAGAAATTTACTCCATCGCCGTTTCCGTTTAGGTGGAACAGTACTGTCAAACGCGCATCTGATCACGGGAGGTGCGCTAACAAGTGAAACAGTGAAAAAGTATAAAGGCAGGGTTCCTACGAAAGCAATAGAATACTGTATCGAATTTAGTATGAAATTAGTAGATACATACAAGACATAAACAATCATCACGGACTTAATAGATTCTTTCGTAACAAGAGTAACAAAATGAGGCGTTTGCATTTCCTGGGTAGAATTTGATAGAAAGACATTCACTGTCCTGTTGTGTCATTGCAAAGTTAGTATTTATTCCGGCCTCCTTTTGTTCCTAATTACCTCAAAAATTCTCGTCGATACTTATTTTATTAGGGTCTGTAGCTCTTGCAGTGCGGTGTCACCCACTCTTCTCGTATCACTCTTTGTAGCTCACATACAGCTTCAAATCGCCTTCCACGCGACAAACACACCTTACAAGTATTCCCCAACGGTTTTCCACGGCGTTAATTTCCGGGCTAGCTGCTCAAAATGGTTCAAATGGCTCTGAGCACTATGGGACTTAACATCTGTGGTCATCAGTCCGCTAGAACTTAGAACTACTTAAACCTAGCCGGCCACGGTGGTCTAGCGGTTCTAGGCGCTCAGTCCGGAGCCGCGCGACTGCTACGGTCGCAGGTTCGAATCCTGCCTCGGGCATGGATGTGTGTGATGTCCTTAGGTTAGTTAGGTTTAAGTAGTTCTAAGTTCTAGGCGACTGATGACCATAGATGTTAAGTCCCATAGTGCTCAGAGCCATTTGAACTTAAACCTAACTAACCTAAGGACATCACACACATCCATGCCCGAGGCAGGATTCGAACCTGCGTCCGTAGCAGTCGCGCGATTCAAGACTGAAGCGCCTACAACCGCTCGGCCACACCGGCCGTCTAAACAGTAAACAGAACTTCATTATACAGTAATGGAAATAAGTATAAAGGCAGGGTTCCTACGAAAGCAATACAATACTGTATCGAGTTTATTATGAAATTAGTAGATACATACAAGACATAAACAATCATCAGATGCAGGATTGTATATATCCATTAGGAATATGTTTAGGAATATGCGAAAAATACAATCCTGCAACTTCGCAACAAAATCGCGCGGAATTTTCGACGTAAGTACCATAACCACTTAACCTCACACATTTATTTACGCTGTATTTCATCGTTTGGAGGTTAGTTATTTTCACATAGGGCGCTTCTAACACTGTTTTTCTACCGTAGGGCAACAACACACCAAAAATACTTCGCCGCAGTGGAATAATAAAAATTGAAAACGGACGATAATGTAAAGTTTATCTTGAAAATCATGTACACAGTTCGAAACCGGTAACGCCACTATTTACCTAAGTAAATAGCAGTATTAATAGTGGCTGGTTGCTGTTTTCTTCTTTGTAAGAATTAGCCTACATTAATTGTACACAGCCACGGTCTCACCATGTCAGTTTTAGACAAAGTAGCATATCACTCTTTGCACCTCACATACAGCTTCAAATTGCCTTCCATGCGACAAACACACCTTGCAAGTATTCCCCAACGGTTTTCCACAGGGTTAATTTCCGGGCTAGGTGCTGGTCAGTGCAATACATCGATATATTTATCTTCAAACCAATTCTGGTTGTAGCAGAAACACGCACAGATACATTATATTGTTGAAACATTAGACTTTCATTCCCTAGATCCTCATACATTATAATCATTTCTGACACTAGCATCTCGGTGTACTCGTCAGAGAAACACTCTAGTGTTCAGACAAGCAACGCGTGCCTTAGCTGTAGGGCAGAAGGCTCAGCAAATCATAAAACTTCCGCCACCAAAATTTCTGCTAATTCTTACCTGCTGTTCTGTTGTCAAATCATGTTAATATTATTGAGATCCATCTGGCCCATCTTAAACGTATTCTCATCACTGAAGATCACTTTGTTTCATGATGTCAGTCCATGACATATGTTTTTCAGCAAACTCCAATGTAGTGTATTTTGTGTTTGCGTGTTAGAGCAGATTTTTGCAGTCGTTTCTTGAATGCAACATTTTTGGCATTTGACAATATTTGTCGTACACGTCTGCCATTTACTGAAAACTAAATCAGCAACAAGTTACAAAGAATAACGGTTTGTGGCCCTTGCTTTGCTCAAAAGGAATCGTTTCGATGCTTCAAATAGTTTTCTTCTTAGCCCACATTTTATGTACTGTCCATATCGTGAGCCCGGTCTAACGAAATTATCTGTCACTGTACTTGAACGGTTCAACTTCTTGGCGATTTGACGATTAGAGAGTTCCATTTCCTTTTGAGCACCAATTTTTGTTTTTTCATCTCATGATAACTGTTTACCGAGTGACACCGTCGCAGCCGTTGTTTAGGTACACAACACGGTCTGTCACTAATAGTGTCTGTTTCCTATACGTACACACTAATACAACATAGAGCCAACTGCCTTTAAACTGAGTTCCCCTCTCAACCATCTGAATAGCTGAAGTCTTGTTATATACTGTACTACATCAAATGCGATACCATTTGACTCCATTTGTCAGTATACGTGATCACACACTATTGCCTATACGCTATGCACAACTGTTCCAACCGACAATGTTAATTTCCTTACAAATATCCATGCCTTTATACCGATTTCCACTACCGTATCGTCGTGCATGAGTTTTTCGCATTTTCAAATAACGTTGATAAGTCAAGTTTTTCTTCTTTTACATCTGTGTCTCTATACATGTATCACGTATTAGGGCATGTTCCACGAGGTGTGTGTCACGTACTAGGGTTTCTTCTCGTAGCATTCGCGTATCACGGTGCGGGAGGAAGGTTGCTTTACTGTCTCTGTGTGTGCCGTAATTAGTATAATACTGACTTCGTAGTCCTTACAGGGGCGATACGTGAGAGGTTGTTGTACATTCGTACACTCCTCGCTTAATACAGCTTCTAGAAACTTTGAAACGAGGCTTCCGCATTGCAGATGATTTCCATTTTCAAGCGTTTGCCAGTTCAGGAATAAAAATAATATGCTAAAAGTGTAATGTATTTCTTTTCCCACCAGTGACTGCACCCAGTGTGTTTGAAGACTTTTCGCTGGGAAGCCGTGACACATCCTTCACACAATGACAATCTCTCCCTACGCGATTTCCATGTTTTGGGAGCCCTGAAGAAACTCGATTTGGCTTGGACGAAGAGGTGCGCGCCCGGGTACTGCCATGGTTCCGCATGCGACTGCAAACATTTTTCCATGAAGGCATTGATAGTGTTTTCTCATAGTGAGATAAATATATTATCAGTTCTGGCGATTACTTTTGAAGCAATAAACAGCTTAGTTACTTTTTTCCTTCTGCCTCGTTTTCATTTGACCACCCCTACAATTTCGGTTGTGAATCTTGTTCATTTCTGTTGAATCTTATATTTCCTTTTCTTTCTCTTTCTTAATGGATCTCTCATTATAACTTTTTGTACGTCAGAATGTTATATTTGTGATATTCCACGTTCTTAATATCGTCCCGTTTGTCTTTGATGTGTCATGCTGATGGTTTTGTTACTTCAAGTTCTCTTTTCACACTTAAATGTTTTTGCCGGCCGCGGTGGTCTCGCGGTTCTAGGCGCGCAGTCCGGAACCGCGCGACTGCTACGGTCGCAGGTTCGAATCCTGCCTCGGGCATGGATGTGTGTGATGTCCTTAGGTTAGTTAGGTTTAAGTAGTTCTAAGTTCTAGGGGACCGATGACCACAGCTGTTAAGTCCCATAGTGCTCAGAGCCATTTGAACCATTTGAACTTAAATGTTTGGTACGTTACAAATGGTCGACATTCCAAGAGTGGTGCAAAATAAAGCATAAAAAGTGTCTAAAGTAAACATGTTACTATTTATAAATCTCCGTGATACTTTGAAAGCAGAACTTACAAAGTTTAGTATCATCGTTTCTGTTCTAGGGAGTGATTGGTGTTCTTACATGTGAGAATCACTCGTTCTACAGTAGAGGCATCGTTGACATAATTTCAACGTAATGGCGATGGGACACCTGCCCTGTGGCGCTAATATCTGAAAGACTGCTACCAGTCCTGTCTTAGCCTACTTCCTGAATTTGCATGTTCAATATACTGAAATGTCTTTTAGTGTAATTTCAGAGTGATAATGCCGACCATTAGTTCGCTGTAGGATATTCTTTTCAGTAACCTTAGTGGCAGAAATCAGACGATGACTTCTGTAGCACTGGTCAAGTTTCTTTTTCATGTAGAAGTTTTTTGCAGCCCTAGCCATTTGCATTGGATGCACCTGCTACCTGTCATCTTCCACACGTCTCCCCTCAGAAGGCTAATGTCGCTCGCAACGCTTGTTTCGGCACTGAACTTCCTGTGTCTCTCAGCAGTGTAGTTAGTTACTTGCGTACTAGATGTGCTTCATCACCTCATCGTGAAATCATTTCTTTTCTTCGTTTTGAGTAGCACCGTTGGTTTCATTCGCTGTTGATTTCAATAGTTCTATATAAATTTCGTAGACTCACTCAGTGACACATCTGTGAACACGTAATTTTTATCCATGAAGAAATTTGACATTGTTGTATCTGCAATTCTCCAGCCGCTGTTATCGGTAATGTGAATGCCCATTTCAAGTTTTTGATGTATCGCTCTTTCCATACTTGTTAAATGATCTTCAAAAGACTTTTTAAAAATATCGTAATGTCTATGGAACATTCATTCTTCCAGCCTTTTTGTAAATATCATAATAAGTTCATTCTTCCAGTATTGTCGTAGTAGACAACACTATATACAACATTAGTAGAGCATGTTACTAGGAGATCGTTCTTCGAAACGCATCTTAATGTTCTTCCGAAGTTGTGATTGCAGTCTATGTTCTCCCTGCTCGTAGCAATTCTGTTTTCGATGGAGTCTATATCGCTCTGTTTCTTTCGTTCGTTATCATATACTTTCGTCGCTTTCTCTCATTTGCTTTTGTCAATATCATACGATACTGCCGCGCTAAAACCGTCTTACGCCCTACATTTGCCTTTTAATTTGTGGCCTCCGGATATCTTCTGAATATAGAAAACAATTTATCATGTAAACTGCATTTGCGGGACAGTCTAAAGGATTCAGAAAATGGTTGTTCATTTTCGAGGGCCGATGTAGCATCCCTCGCCTGTGATTTACGCCATTTAGTGTTTCTGTTTACCACTTTAGAAAACGCCAGGGAACTTCCCGAAATGAGAATATTGCCGATTCCTGTTTACTACTTAACTCGTCGGAAATAGCGTTTCGTCTGTAATTAGCTTGTCGTCGAAGGGGCTAAAAAACATAATTAAAAGGGAGAAAAACGAAACAACGACAGAAAATTTTACTCGCTTACCCCCAGGTTTGTATAATAAGTCGTTGATACTGTCATTTGTTTTTGTGATCATTAAGCGTCATTTTTCAGGTATCTGAGAAGCGTTCGGAAAACACTTAAACATCCCTTATTTCTAATTATAAAACAATACTGTCTAGCAATATTTAATTAATTGCCGTTCATAATGTCTTCTCATAACTGTCTAAAGTTTTGTTTATTTCCATAGTTAATTACTACTTCAATAGAAAGCAGTACGTTGCGGTCATGTTTCACTCATTTTGTTGTGATGCCGACTGTTTCTTAATTCTCCGGTCTGACTGCTTCTAACAATTGTGAAGAGCTCGTCCGTTTCTCTTTGTAAATCCCACGTTCATCAAGACATGATTCCCTTCACTCTGGCGTCTGATTTCTATGTTTCTAAATACGACGCAATTATTCCGTGTTGTACCGTTTTAAAATTTTCATTATATTTACGAAGTTCTGGAAAGTTCCGTTTGTGACTAACTTCATTTACTACTTTCAAACTAGTTATAAAAACACCATAAGAAGTTCTGTTTTCAGTTATTAGATTGATGTATAAGTTCGTGGCGTTTTTTTTTTGTTTTTTTTTTTGTTGGTATTCCCGCTGCTATGGGTTTATTTATCGATTATATTTTATTTTTTTTTGTAGTTCTCTGCTGGTATTTGAAATCACATATTGTCATTTTGTGATTTGGAGGTAGTGTGCGGAGATGTAGACGCTAGAAAACGGAGTGCCCGGTGGGGAAATCGGAACATTTCCGACGTATTCTTTTGAGTTCAGCCGAGGCTTGCAGAAATATTTGCGCCGTGTATGGGGATAATGTCATTGGACAGAGCAAGGGGAAAATGGTTTTCTCGGTTGAAGGTTGGTTGGTCCATTTGGGGAAGGGGACCAAACAGAGAGATCATCTGTGCCATCGGATTAGGGAAGGATTTGGAAGGACGTCGACCGTGCCCTTACAAAGAAAGCATCCCGGCATTTGCCTGAAGCGATTTAGAGAGATCATGGAAAACCTAAACCAGGATGGGCGGACGCGAGTTTGAATCGTCATCCTGCCGAATGCGAGTGCAGTGTGCTAACCACTGTGTCACCTCGCTCGGTTCGGTTTAAGGAGAATCCATTTGACATCAGTAACTCTCCACGTTCAGGAAGATTCAGGTCAGCGGACTCGACAACTGTCAAATAAGATGACTTGTCATCATTCCACCATCGTGCGATATTTGCACGAGGTGGGGAAGGTTCAAAAATCTGGCGGAATCCAAATTCACAACAATCAGCGCGTGGCCTTATCTGCATCTCTGTTAGCACGTCATCAACTGGCTCGTGAACAACATCAAACATTCCTATCCAGTGTCGTTACTGGTGACGAAAAATGGAGTTTTTATGCTAACATAAGAGAAAGAAAGGAGTGGTTCAGCCCGAACAAAGCTGCAACTCCCGGTACAGGAATGGTTGAGCCCAAGAAAGCAGCAGCTCCGCATACAAAGACCTGCGTGCACCCACGAAAGATAATGATCTGGACCAGGAAGACTTCTTCAAGCGATGTAACTTCACCATCCGCCCTCGGTAGCTGAATGATGCCGGCACGGTAGCTCAGCGTGTTCGGTCAGAGAGCCGGTTGGCCTCTGTAATAAAAAACTGAGTGGAAGGATGAACCACCGAACTTCAACAGGATGTCAGCCGGCACGGTAGCTCAGCGTGTTCGGTCACAGGGTTAGCTGCCCTCTGTAATAAAAAAACTGAGTTAATCGATCAACAACGCACTTAAACGGATGTCTTACGACGTCCGCCTCGAGCAGATGCAACGAAATAAAGCGAAAAAAAACGAAATCAAAAAAAAAAAGTGGTCAGCGCGACAGACTGTCAATCCTAAGGGCCCGGGTTCGATTCCCGTCTGGGTCGGAGATTTTCTCCGCTCAGGGACTGGTTGTTGTGTTGTCCTAATTGTTGTGGTTGGCAGGAAAGCCAATACCGTGTTACTAGAGGAAGCCGAAAGGCACGCGTTTTAGCTCACGCAGGCTGGCGTGAGGTCTGGAACAGGACAAGGAAATTAGAATTTAGAAAAAACGGACGTAGCTGGTGGAATACTTAACTTTAATCCATTAATGGTGAACGTCGCTCTTGACGGTACATGATTCACAGTATCAATAGTAACTGGTAATGGCGCCTTGCTAGGTCGTAGCAAATGACGTAGCTGAAGGCTATGCTAACTATCGTCTCGGCAAATGGGAGCGTATTTTGTCAGTGAACCATCGCTAGCAAAGTCGGTTGTACAACTGGGGCGAGTGCTAGGAAGTCTCTCTAGACCTGCCGTGTGGCGGCGCTCGGTCTGCAATCACTGATAGTGCCGACACGCAGGTCCGACGTATACTAACGGACCGCGGCCGATTTAAAGGCTACCACCCAGCAAGTGTGGTGTCTGGCGGTGACACCACACTAATCATCATCATTTCATACCCATCGACGCGCAAGTCGCCGAAGTGGCGTCAAATCGAAAGACTTGCACCAGGCGAGCGGTCTACCCGACTGGAGGCCCTCGTCACACGCCATTATTATTACTTCACCATAACGCCGCCCGTATTGTGCTAGACCTACAAAAAAACCCTATACAGGTGTTAAGTAGGGAAGTCATTCCGTACCCACCTCATTCACCTGATCTTGCACCCTCAGATTTTCATCTTCTCCCTTCTCCTTCGACAGCCTTTAAAGAACTTCCTTCCCGTATAAAAACGCGTTCCGAACATGGCTCGAGAAAAGCACGTGATTTCGACAGTCGCGAAATCGAAAAGTTACCCCGGCGTTGGCAGACAGTTGTAAGTAGTGAAGAAGAAAAAGTTATTGATGATTAAAGTCTCTGACATGCGTATCTGTCGGGTTTGTTAAACTCATGTAAAAATGCTGTGGACTTATGCACCAGTCTAATATTTCAGCTATCTCGTTTGTGTTCGCAATGTTTCGACAACACAACGGACCCCGTCCTCCTGAACGGTTTCCCGCCATCGCTGGTAGACGTAGGCCGGATATGACTACAGATTAGCACCGCACTGGGAAAAACAAATGAATTCACTCACATCTGCTATCGTGGTTCATTAAAGCGCGTCGGCGCGGTTCTCTGATGTGTCTTATTCTAGTCGCGGAAAGAAAGCGCCCGATGATCCCGCTCGGCGGCTTGCTGTAGAGTAAAATTTAATTCCTGCAATAGTGACAGGCTCCAGAGGGAACAAATAAACGCATCAAAAGCTGTCAGTCAGCGCGGCGCGGCGCTGGAGGAATGGTGACAGTTCTCATTTCCCGTTTTGGGCGGAGCTTCCCGTGGGCCTTGGGCTGACAAACCCGGTCCTCGGCCCTTTTTCCGACTGGGAGGGTGCCGACCAGCTAAGCTCAGGCAGAGCGCTCGGAGTCGTCGCTGCGCCCGGGATGGAAGTTCTTCCGTCACTGCACCCCAGGCCAACAATTCCAGTGCTGCGACGAGCAACATGTGTGACTGAGGCAATGGACCAGGCGTGGCCATCCTGATTTGCTTGTTTAAATTCATGTGAACAGCTCCCGTCATGTTAAATGGGGATCATGGTTGCCATTAACTCCCCTCCAAAAAGAAAAAAAATCGTATACGCGTTTACATTTTTACACATATTAATTTCTAAATTTTGCAGAAAATTTCGGAGAATAAGGTAGAATAATAACGTTTTACGCAGAACACTTCTCGGTTGCTTGCGTGTACGTCTGTTCATGTGAATGTGGTTGGGGCTTCACTCCTAACATTACAGGCCTGTAAAGGCGCATATGCAGAGGCTGATCTACTTGCTGTCAACAACAAATCCAGGATGGTTCGTGTCCTCGCAGGTAGAACCGGCAAACTATAGGAAGCTGAGTAAGGGAAGACAGAAAGGGAAAGATCCTTCACTAAGGAAAAAACAAAAAAGCAGACTTCCCGAACGCAGGCGAAAGGGCTACATGGATTTCCCGACCGTCCGACCGTAGCCATTCAGACCTTTTCCTAAGTGACGCAGGTACCGTGGCACTTTGCCGGCCGCGGTGGTCTAGCGGTTCTAGGCGCTCAGTCCGGAGCCGCGCGACTGCTACGGTCGCAGGTTCGAATCCTGCCTCGGGCATGGATGTGTGTGATATCCTTAGGTTAGTTAGGTTTAAGTAGTTCTAAGTTCTAGGGGACTGATGACCACAGATGTGGGTTTTCCGACCATAGCTTGCATCACTGTTGCGGCATCCTTTGACGCGGGAACTGACAGGTGTATCGTCATTGGTGCTCGCTTCACTCGCTCCAACCTAAACATCGTCTTAGGTTCTTGCCTATGCACACCTCCAGAGAACAATGTCATTTCTGCTCGTTTCAGAGGTAGCAGTTTAAACAAGTCCATGTATTATGTACATAGTCAGCTCTAAGCCCTAATAAAATGTGAAGAGAAATTCTCATAACAAAATGGTCGCGAAAGCTGCGGCTAACACCGAAAAGTTTTGCACTGTAGTATTTCCGACCACAACCTACCCACTGTCGTGGCTCCCTTTGACGGACGAAAAAGCAACGATTAAAATACAGGGAATCCGCATTAAACACACAATAATATAAAAACTTGAGAAGTAATTGAGATATTTATTGACGGTGTGTTTCTACAAGTGTGGCAACTCAAAATGTTTTTTGACACACCTAACACACCTCGATATGAGCACCTTTGGTTGTCCGACAGACATCTAATCTGTATCCCACTCCTCTCCAAGACTTTTGCAGCATTTGCAGGCGTAAAGTTTGCGATAGCTGCGCGAATGTGATTGCGCAGATCTGGTACACTTCATTCTTGATAGGCCCCCAGAGAAAAAAAATCAGGTGGCTTCTAGGGAGCCAAGAAATCGATGGACTACCTTTCCCCATCGAAAGCGAAGTTCCAGTTTCACGAAGCCGTTTGTCCCATTTCTTGATTGTTAGGTAATTGTAGGAACATCGTCAGTCCATACGCACGCCGAAAACGACGTCAGTCTAACAAACTGTAACTCCGCGAGAGAAAGCACAAGGCTCCTGATGGCTCACACAGTACGAACTGCCGCAAGCAAACACAGAAAATATTTTGAGTACTTATATCTCATTTACGTCTGAAATTATTACAAATTATAACATATTTAACGTGGACACCCTGTATTTGTGATAGGACACACCACGTTGATGTGATACACGAAACCGGCAAGACACAGTAATCTCCCGTCCCTCCTCACCATCATCATTTGTGACGTTGGCTGTATCAAAAACTGGACTGTGTAAAAATTGGGAGTTTGTACGGGCGCTGATGACCGCGCAGTTGAGCGCCCCACAAACCAAACATCATCATCATCACCCCCCCCCCCCCCCCCATATACACCCTTGTAGAGCTACACTCTGCGGAGCAGTGTTCATAATCGTAGTGTTGATAACTGTGAGTGCACGTTTCGACTTTATGTTCTGCGTATTGTGACGTTAATAAAGTTGTGAGTGTTTGTTGCCATTGTAGTTCTCATATCAACTGCGTGACATGTACTTTTAAAATTTTCGGACATATTTACGCTAAAACAATGTATTATTCACTGATGTAAATAAATTATGATCGTATTTTTATAATATTTATATATTTCTAGCAGTGAAACAATTTCTTACGATTTTTAAAACATTTTGTACACATTATTGTCATTATTATTAAAATCGTACACATCTGTGGCACATTAAAACTGCGAGTGACGGCAAGTTATATATATACGCGGGGGGGGGGGGGGGGGGGGAGGGGGCAGGAGCGAGTTAATAACAATCTGCGACCCCCACTTTCAGAATCCAATCTTGGATCCGCGCCTGTCTCATAAAAACTCCTCAACCTTTTACCTCCCCAACATCCCAATTCTGCAACTTGCCCAGAATTGTCCTTGCTTCCATTAACTTCAATACAGGTACTTCGCATCTAGCAGCACATCCGTTATTTCCTCTTGGCCACTTACTGCACCACTTCGGGTACTCATCTCATAGGAGTGTAGCAAAGTTAATAAAAATCATTTATTGATTGTCTATTTAATACCAGGATGAATGGAAATACAGGCAGTCACCTTCAGATGTACAGCGGACGGAAAAAAAAGATTTGTTCGTGAATTATTCTAACATAAACACACTCCGCAATAAACGCAAAACGAACACGGAAGTGTTACGTACAACAACCAAGGCAAGGTTACTCGAGGCGCTCGAGTCAGAATTGTTACTGTAACCTCTCTGACGACTTGCTTTAATGATCTAATAGTTTGTCGTAGTCTGCTGAAATTACAGAATAAATGAACTGATTTTCAGCTGTTTGCGTACAGGACAGGTGCCATAGTAGCAACCAATCAGAGCACGAATTCGGCCACGTCTTCTGTCTTATCACTCTGCTACTTCAGCTACCGGCTACAAGTCAAGAAAGGGATAACACTGTTATGATCCTGCAAAGTGAATTCAGTAGTCCATATTGACTTGGAACGTGTAAACATACTCCGCATGGCGCCCTTGTGAGAAGAGGCGATCCGACAACATCCTTTCCCCTCCCTTCTTCCATGTTCAAGTGTCAATGACCTTGATATTCTGATCCAAGTAAACAATAGCGAAACATGAGTGATTCGGACGCGTATTGCCTCGTATGAAACTGAAGACAAAGCGAGACCGCTTCCTTGTGGCCCGTCTGAACTCGTCCACGACACGTCAGCGAATGAGGAGGACAACACTTAATTCCAGCACACCCGAAGAAAACAGTCTCTACTGGCTGCAATCAACTTGTCGCGCTGCAACGTTTGCATTCTGTCTATTTTACCTCGCTATTACATTTTTTAGAATTATTTCGTACCTCATTCATGTACATCTTTAATTATGCTATTATCAAATGCCAGCCGCCTCTTTTAAGAGTTTGTGGTCTACCTTCTCCGACACTCTTCCCATATTTTATACTCTCTCAGTTGTTGATTTTTCTATCATCTTCGGTTAGGTTTTTAATATTCCATTTTTGCATATTAAATTTCGTTCGATATGATGAACGTAATCATGAAGCTGAGCGCGCATTTGCGACCTCTAGCACATGAGCGTTTGCTTCCGTCTTAAAATGTAAATCAGTTTCAATGACGCACTGCGTTATTATACTACATTTGATAAATTACTCGCTGTAATGAGCTTTAATGGTAAGTCCCCCGTTAATTTTTGTATACAGTACGTATTTTATGTAGCCAGAACAAATGATGAGTAATGCTTTTTCCTGTCTATTGTAGAGGTGAAGGTGATTGATCTATCGCAACCTGTCATCCTTGTATAAATTTCCGATCGAGACAGTTTTTTCATTGAAATTTAGGGTCACTTAAGTACAAGTATGTAATAATTAGCTACAAGTGCAAGTTTTTTTTATTGAGAAAATACTTTTAAGATAACGATAAAAGTTCCGCTTTGTACGAAACTCACTTCAGTAAGTGCAGTCTGTCCATTTCTCCCTTTTGTCACTGCACAATTTTGTTCTGGATTGCTACTTGTCTTTCTTTGGTTTTCTTGTCAGTTTCTTTGGTATGAAATCAGAGCCGATAATTTCAACGAAGTGTAAGAGTATGTTTTTACTCTTCTCAAGTTACTCGCAAAAATGTAAACTTTATAGCTAGCCGAATCAAATGCAGCTTTAAAACGAGAATGAAAACTCTTGCACACAACTGTCGTTCTCTCAAAGGTAGAGGACTCGTCTGTCCAAATACACGGGATGTAAAAAGACTACATATACAAAAGTTTAGAGTGCTCAGAGGAGATAAAAAAGAAAGCTTTTTACTTGAGAAAAATGTCATAGGTGCTCTGTTTCCTGTCCGGGGTTCTATGAAGGTTTTGGCGCTAGTGGGGTTCAGAGGTGGTGCTCAAATTACTGTGTAAAGAATAATGTTTTAGAGAAGTTTCTGAAAATATCGTCCATTTACATTCATAGACAACTGGTATCTGTGTGCTAATGGTAGTCTAACACGCTCAAAACAACCAGGTTCTCACAAATAATGGCTGCCCCTTCCATCTCTTTTTTGGTGTCTGTCGGTGTCTCGTACACCAACACATCTCCCTCTCAAAAACGAATCCATAGGAGTAACGTTGCGAGACCGCAGCGGCCGCGGTACTGACACAGCCCTCCCAGTCCAACGATTTGGGAAAACACTGCGTAAATGTTATCTGATACCAACGACAAAATGTGATGGGACCCTCTGATGGTGGAACCATAAACGTTGCGGGACTGTCCCCGCCGTCTCCGCTAGTGCTTCACTGAGAAAGACACTGTAATTTCCTCCACCGACCTTGTTCGACGGAAGGTACGACCCAGTGAGACGGTAATGAATAGCACCATCCATACATTCATGATAAACATCCGTTGATGATGGAACACCCGAATTTTCATCACACGGCTGTCTGAACATTACTGGCATCAAAACCTTCAGCGACACCTAGGGAAAAAATGGTACGTTTGTGACATTTTTGTCACACAAAAAAACTTTTCGTTTTATCTTTATAAACATTTTAAAATTTTGTACATATAGGACTCTCGCGCCCTGTATGAACGTACTCTTCTACCTGAATGGAAAGTTGCGGAATTCAGGTAAGGTGATTACCGCACTGTTGTGGAGTTCGCGTCTGCCCTAAGTTTCGTGCTAGAACGTTTCTCTTAAAGAGACGTCGATGAATTCTCTCCTCTGCCCTTAACAAATTGATGGCGAGTTTGGTCACCGTGGCCGGTCGGAGTGGCCGTGCGGTTCTAGGCGCTACAGTCTGGAGCCGAGCGACCGCTACGGTCGAAGGTTCGAATCCTGCCTCGGGCATGAATGTGTGTGTTAGTTAGGTTTAATTAGTTCTAAGTTCTAGGCGACTGATGATCTCAGAAATTAAGTCGCGTAGTGCTCAGAGCCATTTGAACCTTTTTTTTTTGGTCACCGTCTCAGTTGTTTCGCAGCAAAGAAGAAAGGAAGGATAGATAAATTTTATACTCATGTTCACTGGAGACGGAATAAGAGTTCGGACCTTTCCTAAAGGTGGAATCATCCCGTCATTCCCCTGAAGATATTCAGGAAAATATTAAAAAACTCAAATCTGGATTACCAAATCAGAATTTTTAACTCTTCTCCTCCCGAACACGTGTCCAGTCTCTTATCGCTAAGCCACCTCACTTGTTAAACGACCTTGACGGGACGTTTACCTCTCGCTCCTTCTTTCGAGGCAGTTATTCATCTTTATTTCCTAGAAAATACAGTGTCACTTGGGAGGAAAGGCACATGCTTTGAGGAGTGATTGTGATACTAAACAAAAAAGTAATATGACGTGTTGTTCTTAAACGTTTACGAGGAAACTAATGAAAACAATGAGGAACTGGACTAATACAGTTGGCAGTAAATATAACATTGTGGTTCAAATGGTTCAAATGGCTCTGAGCACTATGGGACTTAACTACTGTGGTCATCAGTCCCCTAGAACTTAGAACTACTTAAACCTAACTAACCTAAGGACATCACACACATCCATGCCCGAGGCAGGATTCGAACCTGCGACCGTAGCAGCCGCGCGGTTCTGGACTGCGCGCCTAGAACCGCTAGAACACCGCGGCCGGCTATAACATTGTGACTAACGTTTTCGTACGGTACTTTACTTGAGCACACGCTTGTAAAGTACGAGCGGGTAGTCCCTCCTTTGTGTCCATTCTGCGCCTGTAGACTTCCCTTTTAAGCCATCCCTACAAACAGTAATCTAATGGAGTAAGATCGGGTGACCTCGGTGGCCAAGAAACGACTCCACGGTCCGACGCCCAGGATACGATACAGTGAGGTACTGTGTCACTGGCCTTACGGAATGTGCAGGAGCTTTGTCTTGCTGAAAGTACATACGACGTTAACATCGTGTGGCCAAAGTATTGGGACACATTTTGTATAAGCATTTGAGTGCTGATGAAGAAGGACATGCGACTGATACCCGTAATTTTCAAACCGCTGTATGTCGGACACGGTTAAGAAAAGGACATACGTCCTTTTGAAGTTTTTTGTTCAGAATCACCAATACTATCACGTCTCAAAGCATGTACCGTTCCACCTGTCTCACACTGTATAATTAGCGTGAAATCCGTCAATGTTTCTTTCGCTACGAGCGATCTCCATCACAAATGCATTTTATTAGGTGTCATTCCCGTCTGTCAAATAAGCAGTGTCCTCATTTTGTGACGTAGCTCAGTTTACCGTGCTTCCTGTAGTACCACAGTGCTAAATTGTTGTATTCGTGACCAGATTGAGATCCCTATCTGGGTTAGATTTTCCGTAATTTTCTCGTCTGACAACGTTTACTACAACTGAACCAACGCTAATTACCTTACTGCGACTGGACGCGTTTACCTATTAACAATACCCTAAATCAGGTAAAGAATACACAGACTTCAATTCTGTCAGAAACATCAGAGTACGAATGCAAAATAACACTTTCGAAAATCTGTTTTTATTTCTCATCCACGTGAACGAAAACGGAGAATCATCTCAGGAGAAGATTTAGGCTGAAACTTTGTAGAACGGCATTCACCGTTCATTAACTGGACTAATTTAGTGACATTGTGCAAAATGGAAATGGAATGGCAGAAGCATGACTGAAACACTACTGTTCCTGGATACGTTTGGAGTGAAAACGTGTAAGAGGCTCTACTTCGTATTTTATAATTATTATTCTTGAGACGTGCAATGACGACAGACAACTAAGTTTTTAGAAATAAAATAAGATTAGGTTTTAACGGTCCGTCGACGAAGATGTCATTAGAACGGTAAGTCAAAGCATACTGAAGAGTAACTGAATTTTGACTAGGACGGGAAAAAAGAATCTGTGGTTGCGCTCCGGCATGCGCTTAGCGACGTTCCAGGGTATGCCTAGACATAGGCTAAGGATAGTCCTCCCTATCTTGCGGTTCGCTATCAGAGAAATTCTATTACTGTTTACTGTCCCGTAGGTATCAAAGGCGTTAGTTACGGAGTGCTCAGAATGGAACATGTCATACATCTCGATCTTGTCGAGAGAGTGAAGCGCTTTACAGTTACCGAAATCATAGAAAACGTGCACCAGCGTAGCGGGAAGAGACTTGCATCAGCATACCTGTGTAGTCTGTTACCATTGTAGCTCTTCTATCTGAGCAGGCCACCTCTGGGCTACCTGTCAACGTTTATGAGAAGTGTCGCTACTAACTTCGCAATTTCGGACTGGCTACGAAGGAGCTTTGTTTATAAATGACTCTGAGGCACACGAATAAATACACGAAAAACCAGAAAACGGTCATTTACACTGCTGATTCACTTCCTAATTTGACGAGTTGCTCAGTTATTTTGTTGACACTGCCGTGTCAGCCACGAACGATAAACTCATAAATTAATTTATAAATCACATGTCTTAAAGCATGTTGCAACGTCCGTTCTTCCCATTATATGGTCTCTTGCCGTTTCAGTTGGTATATTTCAGAGGGTTTTGTTCTCTTTTTGCTATTTTCTGATTTCACGTGATCGTTTTAGTACTACCACACGCTGGTATTCGTGTCAACAGAATTCTCTTCCTGGGTAAAACTTGCTCATTTACCTGCTTTTTAAATTTACACTTTTCTTATTTCCTCTGTTAAGCTGAACCGTGTGTCACCTCTTTTTAATCTTCACCAATTTTTAATGTTCTCACAAATGATGTTCCTGTCGTTTTTGGAGAAGACACTTGCAATATTGTTCGAAACACTCACAGCATACCTGAAAAATGTTTTGAAACATTGTCACTGTCCGAAAAAGAACTGCAGTCATTAATGAAGTCCATGCAACAGATCGCTGGAACGCAAGGATGAAGTGGAACGGTCGGAGAAAGGATGCTTCGTAGCTCTGACGTTAAACAATGTATCCAACATGCTTCACATTTTGTACGAGCGTTGAAATTAGCAACAGCTATACCCTGTTATACCGATGTTTGATAAAAAAGACAACCCTAACCAAGAACTGAATTAAAAACTGCCGTATCATCACTTCCGGTACAGCCCGAAACGTGAATGAACGTAATTCTTAAAAAAAGAAACAAATGTCCGTTTTTGTGCTAATAATAGGCGCTGAAAAGTGATTGAACAGTATTTTTAGATTTCTATTGCGTGCTTGCGCCATTCTGTAGACACAAATTGTGTTTACGATTATTGGGGCAGTGACGCTTTTCGTTTATGAAAGGCCACCAATTTTCTGGATCGATTCCAATTCTTTAATTTATACGTAGCGTCACCGGTTTATACACAATTACAGTAATGCAGTCATACGTCCAGAACCAATGTCAGCTACTTAGGCCTACGAGAAATTGCCTTGGTACACATTACTCACGCGTCACATTTCAAAATGACACAGAAATTACACATTGTTATTACTGGGGCCGATAGCTGTTGGTTGACAGGGACACATGGAGTATGAGCATACAGTGATACGCCATTCGAGTGCTATACAACATTTTCCGGCAAAGCACTCGTCGGTTTCAGTACTACAGACGTGAAGGCTAGGACAGGTTTTGTACTGTGTTCAAGTCTCGTCGAGCATTAGAATAGAGAGATACGTGGTGCATGTTAGTCTGAGGATTTACAGCCTGGTAGAAAAAACATCACCTTTCACACTGTTTAGATTACTAGTGTTAGTTACACTTTTCTTCCCTTCAGCTGAAACAATCTATTGGGTTAGAGTTTATCTGTATTAAGGTCTGATTTCTTTTTATTTGCTAATTGAAACAGTGAAAAAGTCACACTCTGGCTAAAATTCCATGCACCAATATCGCAATGGTTCAAAAATGGTTCAAATGGCTCAGAGTACTATGGGACTCAACTACTGTGGTTATCAGTCCCCTAGAACGTAGTACTTAAACCTAACTAACCTAAGGACATCACACACATTCATGCCCGAGGCAGGATTCTAACCTGCGACCGTAGCAGTCGCACGGTTCCGGACTTATCGCAATGGTCTTCTACATAATTGCATATTAGATAGAACGCATAATAGGTGAAATATAGAACAAAGAATACATATACTATGCATAGCTAGTGGAATTCGCCTGAATTCAGTTCTTCTCAGTTTCTTCCGCCTCACAGAATTAGACTTAAAATTGAAAGCGAAGTTTTTCTAACTTTTTGTATTCGTGGTATCCTGCAGCCACCGTGAAGTGGGTAGCGTGTTTTTGTGGCGGAATCATTTATCTTCCAATTTCTCTTAGAAGTTTCGCTGAATTGCAAATGAGCGTCATTAACGTATTTTCAGAGTAATTTTGGAGAAAGATGCCACGTAAAGTGACAATCACGAAAGATATTTAAATACCTGATTAGCTATATGAAAGTCAGTTGCCGTCAATATAACGCTAAAGTACTTTGCACACTTTGGTTGCAGCAGCCATACCAAAGACTCTCAAGGCCCAAAGCACCGTTGCTGTACGTTCTAATGCAGCATCAATAGCCGGTGAGTCAACAGGCCACGAGTGCGATTTATAAATCACCGATATAAAAACTCTTGTGTGCAACGGATGTAATTTTTCTTACGCATTTCCTCGTTGTCACAGCGGATTGTCTCACTTTTTGTCTCGCTGCTGCTACGGTCGCAGGTTCCAATCCTCCCTCGGGCATGGATGTGTGTGATGTCCTTAGGTTAGTTAGGTTTAAGTAGTTCTAAGTCTAGCGGACTGATGACCTCAGATGTTAAGTCCCATAGTGCTCAGAGCCATTTGAACCATTTGTCTCCGAAACACCTGACTCTTCCTGTGTTCAACTAGCTGGGCTAGCCGCAGTATTATCGCTACCATTGGAAAATACGTGAATGATAGATGGTGTCTGAACCAATTTTCCTTTTATCTTACGCTATCTGTTTTGCATCTCTTTCTTGTATTCCAACCGACAACTGCCAGCCAGGCTAGTGCTGTTCAGAAATGGCTAAAATGATTTAACGTCGAGCAGAGTTCCAGAACTTCATAACTGATCCTAGTCTCTTCATAATTAACCCTACTCTCTACCTAGAAGCACGACTCTTGAATCTAACAGATCTGTCCCAGTGGAAAATTAACCGCAGAGTCAGCATTTTGGTATGTGGGAAACACTGTATTGTGGTTCGGAATTTTAGAAAACTCTAGGCGGCTCTCAATCACTAAGAGGGTGGTTGAGCCGGTTGATTCCAGGACGCAAGCTAGATTTCTACTACCAGAATATGGCAAGTAAAACAGTATTCTGTAAAAATCATCCCAATATGCTGAAAAAATCATCCTTCAGGTTGATCACTGCTTTTTTGCCTGGTCCACTGACACATTCCGCTGGCTGCCAAGCTTTTTTATTCACCATCTCCAAACTCTCAACACAACTTTGGTTAAAATAGGTTACAGTAGTTGCATACTGCCTTAAATTCATGACAGGAAATTTTATTTTTATGAGAACGGGGATATTTGCTGGCAGTAGACCGTACACTGAGACGGATAGAGCTAAAATTTACTTTTCAGTTCACCCCCCCCGTGGAAACTGCCAGAGCGTAGTCTTTTTCCTTTCGTCAACGTGTTATTGAGCTTCGCAAGTTTCCTCGGCGTGATTGATTCAGGTTGTTCTCCGACAGTCAGGTATGTACCGTATTCCATGCGAATTAGCATGTCTTATGTGGAGCAGGTTGTCAGAATAGTCGTGAAGAGATGCAAGGAACATCAGAGACACGCTCCACTAAAACAACCAAGCAAGTCAGCTGTCACCGAGCAATATATTTATGAAATGAAATACGATGAGGCCTGCGTTGTGGTTTCGACTCCAAACTTTTGAGACAGCGTAATTAAAGAGCCTATAGGAAAAAGAGTTACGAGAAAACTTAATGAACCTGGACGGACCTTTCAGTTTTAACAAGGCTTGGGGGTCTGATACTCAGTTTGTTAGTATCTCAGCGGCAACAACATCTACCAGAGCTGGGAAACGCTGAAGGAATGTGCGTTTCACGAAGTATCAAAGCGGGCTCTGAAATATAAAAGAGCATCGAAGAGCGAAGTTGACTACGAGAGTCGAATTCTGCTACAAACAACAGCGCGAGACCAGCAATGGTTCGCAGTCTGATTGGAATCGAGGCAGCGAGTCCACATAACAGCACAACTCGCAGAACTTGAGGAAGATATCTGTGTCGGTCTTCGCAATATTGTGCAGAAAATAGAAAGAAAACACCCGGAAGCACACCACTAACTCAGCCGTCGTTCTCTCTCTCTCTCTCTCTCTCTCTCTCTCTCTCTCTCTCTCTCTCTCTCTTTGAGTCATCAGTCTTCTGACTGCGGCCGCCTCGAATTCCTCTTCTGTGTCAACTTCATCATCTCAGAGTAGCACTTGCAACCTACGTCCTCAACTATTTGTTGGATGTATTCAAATCTCTGCCTTCCTTTACAATTCATTCCCTGATCTCTTAAAAAATGTAGTGTCAGTGTTGTCCACACATTTCTTTCCTCGCCAATTCTGCGCAGAACCTCCTCATTACTTACCTTACCAGTCCACCTAATTTTCAACATTCGTCTGTAGCACCACATCTCAAGTGCTTCGATTCTCTTCTGTACCGGTTTTCCCACAGTCCATGTTTCACTACCATACAATGGTTAGCTACAAACGTACATTCTCAGAAATTTCTTCCTCAAATTAAGACCTATGTTCGACAGTAGTAGATTTCTCTTGACCAGGAAAGATCTTATTGCCAGTGCTAGTCTGCTTTTGATGTCCTCCATGCTCCGTCTGTCATTATTTATTGTGCTGCCTAGGTAGCAGAATTCCTTAACTTCATCTACTTCGTGACCATCAACGCTGATGTTAAGTTTCTCGCTGCTCTCATTTCTGCTACTTCTAATTACTTTCGGCTTTTTTGGATTTACTCTAAATCCATATTCTATACTCATTAGACTGTTCATTTCATTCAGCAGGTCATGTAATTCTTCTTCACTTTCACTGAGAATAGAAACGTCATCAGCAAATCGTATCATTGCTATCCTTTCACCTTGAATTTTAATTCCACTCCTGAACATTTCTTTTATTTCCATCATTGCTTCTTCGATGTAAGACTGAACAGTAGGGGTGAAAGGGTACATTCCTTCTTACACCCAATTGAATTTGAGCACTTCCTTCTTGGTCCCCACTCTTATTATTCCCTTTTGGCTCCTGTATTCCTAGAGCTTACCCCTGTTTTCCTCATAATTTCGAACATCTTGCACCATTTTACATTGTTGAGCTCTTTTTCCAGGTAGACAAATCCTATGAATGTATCTTGATTTTTCTTTAGTCTTGCTTCCATTATCAATCGCAACGACAGAATTGCCTCTCCTAATGTCAAACTGATCGGCATCTAACGCAGCCTCAATTTTCTCTAATCGGCCATCGTATTCAGTTTCCACTGCAATCTCTCAATATGTTTCGTTTTTAGGAAACATCATCTACAATATTTCCTCGATGGAATGGAGAATACAAACCCATAAGGGACTTCGTTGGCCACACTTTCTTTTCTAACGTTGATTATTAATCTGAAATCGTTAGATCCAATGGGCAATGTTGCGTATTGCGAATCCGAATCTTACCTACGCTCGGAAGCAGATAACATCGTTTGTGTCCACGAAGAAATAATCCTATCGTCATCAGGAAACTTTGTTTTTCCCATTAACGTACAGTTATCAACGAACAAAAAACGTCAACGTCACCTAATCTACTACAATGCTGAAGATACCTCGACTTATTATACCAGCAGTCTTGTCTGCTCCGTTGCAGATGATGAAACAATACCGGCATCTGCGGCATTTTGGGAAATTAAATTAAGGTGGTCGAATTGGTTTATGTCGTAACCTACGAAAGGTTTCAGCGTAGAAGTACAGTTAAAAATTAAACGTTTTCCTACTCTACTCTTGCTGTTTTAGATTTCCAAATGACGTGCCATTTTTGTAACTTCTACCGCTGCGTTCCATTTGGTGGTTCGAATATACGAGATGTGATCAAAAAGTAACGGGAATTTTTGTTTTTCTTAAAGAATTTTCATTTATTGATCAACATCTGTTCCGTCCCGTTCAAAGTAATCCCTCTCAAACATGAGCCATCGCTTTTTTCCAATCTTGGAAGCACTTCTGGAACACCCTTTTCTTTATGATGTTCACCTCCTTCAGCGATTCTGTTTTTATCTTATCAGTGGTAGCAAAACGACGTCCTTTCACGGTTCTCTTCAGCCTCGGGAACAGAAAGAAGTTGCAGGGGGCCATGTACGGCGAAAACGGTGGCTCAGGCAACAAAACGGTTTTGTTTTTTGCCAAAAAATCACGAACGAGCATTGGGGCATGAGCAGGAGAATTATCGTGATGCAATTTCCACGAGTGGTTTTGCGACAATTCCGGTCGTTTTCTTCGGTTTGCTTCACGCAAACGGTGCATAAGTCCCAGGTAGTATTCCTTATTGACCGTACGACCATAAAGCAGCAACTCATGACGCACTGTTCCACTGTAATTGAAAAAAAAAACGGTGAGAAGAACCTTCACATGTGATCGAACTTGTCGAATTTTTTTCGGTCTTGGGTCTCCAGGCAGTTTTCATTGGGGCGAATGGGTCCTGGTTTCGATGTTATACACGTTTCGTCACCTGTTATAACCTTTTTTAGACGTTCTGGATCGTTATCGGCTTCATTCAGCGAATCCTGAGCGATGTCTACGCGACGTCGTTTTCAGTCGAAATTCAACAATTTCGGAACCAACTTTGCCGCTACACGTTTCATGCCCAAAGAATTTGAAAAAGGTGCTTGGCATGAGCGAAGGAATAAGTCGACATCATCAGCTCTCTTTGGTGGTGATTCGGCGATTTTCCAGAATCATTTTCTTTACGTCCGCAGCTCGTGGTCGTGCGGTAGCGTTCTCGCTTCCCACGCCCGGGTTCCCGGGTTCGATTCCCGGCGGGGTCAGGGATTTTCTCTGCCTCGTGATGACTGGGTGTTGTGTGATGTCCTTAGGTTAGTTAGGTTTCAGTAGTTCTAAGTTCTAGGGGACTGATGACCATAGCTGTTAAGTCCCATAGTGCTCAGAGCCATTTGAACCATTTTCTTTACGTCTTCCAGTAATGGATGTGCTAGGGCGTCCAGGGCGGTCGTCGTCTTCAGAGTCTTCTCGTTCCACTTTCAAACGTTTATACCACTCGTGAATTCTCATCTTACTCATAGTAGATTCGCCAAAAGCCACATCTGGTGCTGCCATTTATTTCACTTTTCAAGCAAACTTTAATGCAGTTTCTTTGAGGGATATATTTCGAAAACAAAAATTTGCCGAACACTCGAAAACACATATAACCTTTTCGATTGTCAACAATAAACTAAATGAAACTTCCTGGCAGATTGAATCTGTGTGCCGGACCGAGACACGAACTCGGGACCTTTGCCTTTCGTGGGCAAGTGCTCTACCCTTATATATATATAATTTTGTTCGCTTTCGTTCGTTGCATCTGCTCGTGGCGGACGTCGTAAGACTAAGTTCGTTGTTGATCAATTAATTCAGTTTTTTTTTATTACAGAGGGCTGCTAACCCTCTGACCGAACACGCTGAGCTACCGTGCCGGTTTCCCTCTGAGCTACCCAAGCAGTACTCACGCCCCGTCCTCACAGCTTTACTTCTGCCAGTACCTCGTCTCCTACCTTGCAAACTTTGCAGAAGCTTTCTTGCGAACCTTGCAGAACTAGCACTCCTGAAAGAAAGGATATTGCGGAGACATGGCTTAACCGCAGCCTAGGAGATCTCATTCTGGAATAAACTAGATATTGAAAATAACTGAAAATGCAAATATACATCAGGAACATGTGTTCCAACAAGATAAAAAAAATCAAAACCGGATGTATAAAGACCGCGAAATTAAAAAAAAAGATCCTGATACTTTTTGGTCACACCTCGTAATTGCGCACTTTTAAGAAAATCTATTAAATTTCATGTAAAACATGCATTGTTGATCAGCGTTTTTCCAGGGAATTTGTCCGTTGTTTAACCATTTCAGAATCAACGCATAAACGTAGTTTCAACGAAAATACCCTAGAACTGGCAACCGTGGACGCGTGTTTGCAAGCTACATTATCACTTTGCGGAGAAAAAATGGTTACGCTCTGTAATTTGGCTGGGAGGCGGCTAAGTTTCCGAGTCTCTCTCTCCCCTAAGAGGCTGCGGCGCTGCCTGTCATCTCGGCTTCTGGGTGCGAGCCATCAAAGTGCCGGTCGGAGTTGCCCCTGGCTAGGCTTTCGGCGTGGAGGTCATTGGCCCCAGGAGAGGCAAAAACACGAGCCCGGCGCACCTGCCTCCCGCCACGCTTTGCCCTCCGCTCACAGCACTTTGCACGAACCGCCTTTCCTGCGCTCGCCCACATTTTCCGGTTATTAATCTACATCAAAGTTCAATACAACAGAATTCAGTTTCTCCCAAAGGACAGCTTTAGAGTAGCACGAAGACTTAGCCCATTCTTCTTATTTGAAAAGAGGATTGCCGTGAAAAAGCTAGAATCGCTATTATCGCAGCTATCAGATTCGGACTGTTCTTTCTTTTCCGCGCTGTACCACATCATGAATATGTACAGTCGACCTCCTAATTCTAAAATCGATAAATCTAATTGCTCGATAAATCGAGCCGTGCCTTTGGGAAAACTTAATAAAACGAAGAAATCCTATGATTTGGTACAACCGATGAATCGAACCGATTGGGACGACAGACCGCCACGAAGACCCTTTATAATTCGAAGACACCATCCGTGTAATAGTACGTAATCCGAATCGTTTCATTAGTCGTTCAGATAACTGTTTCGTAATTCAACGCGTAACGAGACTTTTTTGTTCTGTCACTGTGCTTAATTTACTATCTTCTTCTTCTTTCGTTTCACCCTCTTTGGGGTACGCTGGATCAATCATTTCTTTGTGCGTTGTTCTTTTCTTAGGGCCCAGTATTTCTTCATTCTTTCTGATCTTCTTCTCCTCTCTTCTTCCGAGATGAAGGATTTGGACTTTTGTGTGGATTTGTCTTGGAACCTTATGTTTTCATCTTTAGTAATTAATTTAGCAGTTCGATCAATAAGTGAATTTTCTGAAATATTTAATTCCACTAGGTCTTTCTCAGTTTCTTTAAACCAGTTGGGCTTCGTTTTTCGGTTACGGAAGAAGTCAAAGATTTGTTTAGTTAATCTGTTGGAATTCATTCTGAGAAGATGACCATAAAAATTTATTCTCCTTTTTCGCATAGAATCTGAAAGTTTTTCAATTTTCTTATATAGAGTTTCATTTTTAATGTATATAATCTTATTGTCTTGAAATTTTGGACCAATGATTTTTCTTAAAATTTTTCTTTCCTTTATCTCAAGTTTCTCCATTTGGCCTTTGCAATTCATGTTAAGTGTTTCTGCTGCATACAGTGCTTCTGGCTTAATCACTGTCTTGTAATGTGTAATTTTGGACCCCCATGAAAGGGATTTTTTGTTGTATGTATTTTTTGTTAGTTGGAAGGCCAATTCAATTTTATTTTTTCTGGATTCCATTGCTTTGCTTTCCCCAGCATTCCAAGTAATCCATTCTCCGAGATATTTGAATTCTTTTACTATTTCAATCTTCTGTTCTTGAACTTTGAGGTATTTACATGAGTGCTTGATGTTTGTCAATATCTTAGTTTTTTCAGAGGAGATGTGAAGACCAATTTTAGCTGCTTGTTTCTTTAGTTCAAGGATTTGCTCCCGTGCTTCTTCCATTGTTTCAGCAAACAGGGCCATATCATCTGCAAAAGCAATGCAATTTACTTTAAGGTTCTTCTTTTTGCAACCCAGTCTTATACCACTCTTAATATTTGTGTTCCATTCTCTGACTACTTTCTCAAGAGCACAATTGAACAGCAACGGTGAGAGCCCATCACCCTGTCGCACTCCCGTTTTTATTTCAAAGGGTTCCGATAGTTCGCCCATAAATTTAACTTTCGAAAATATATTCGTAAGGGTCGCTTTTATAATATTAGTTGTTTTCTTATCCAAACCCATTTCTTCCAGGACTGATAACAGAGATTCTCTATCAATCGAATCATATGCTTTTTTGAAATCAATGAAGGAGATTACGTATGTCTTTGCCCTTGATTTTTGGTAAGCCATGATGTTTTTAAGGTTTAGTATTTGTTCCGAAAATGATCTACCCTTTCTAAAACCTCCCTGGTATTCCCCGATTTGCGGATCCAATTGCGGCTCTGCCCTGTTCAAAAGGACTTTAGAAAGAATCTTGTACGTTATATCCAGTAGTGATTTTCCTCTGTAATTGTTGGGGTCTGTCTTCAAACCTTTCTTGTGGATAGGGTGGATGAGAGCTGTTCTCCATTCTGCGGGGATCTCTTCTTCTTTCCAGATTTGATCGAAAACACACTTTAGGGATGTAACTGCATTTTTGTCAGCCTTTTTCCATAGTTCGGCCACTATTTGATTTTCTCCGGACGCCTTGTTGTTTTTAAGTTCTGAGATGACCTTCTGTAGTTCTTCAGTCGTCGGTGGTTCTGAATCCGGCTTCTCACGGTTGTTTGGAATGGATTCAAATTTTTCAAGGATGGGTTCACAATTCAAGAGTTTCTCAAAGTAGCCTGCTAGTATTTTGCAGTTTTCCGTGTTGTTGTGAGCGATGGTCCCATTTACATCTCGAAATTGGAGGGTGGGTGCTTTGTATCTTGATAACCTTGGTTTGAAAGTTCTGTAAAAGCTCCTTGTGTTGTTTTTAGCAAATTCTTCATCAATTTGGAGGAGAGTTTTGTTTTCATGTGTCTTCTTAATCCTTTTTATATTTTTATCTACCAGTTTTCTAACTGTAATGAAATTCAGTCTACTTTCTTCTGTTTTCTGTGATTGCCAATTTTGCCATGCCTGTTTTCTCGTTTCAATGAGGGCATCACATTCCAGCGACCACCAGGCATGTTTTTTACTTTTTTTGTTAGGTGCTATCCGTTCAGCTGTAGTAATGAGGTTTTCCTTGATATCCCCCCAGCTTTGTGTCTGAATGGTTTCTGTTGCTTTTGTGAATTCATCTGATTTTAATATCTTTTCTGTGCTATACTTCCGACCCTTAATTTGTTTGATGGTGCGTTTCCTGTTTGGGATGACTTTGAACTTAATTTTAGAAAGGTAATGGTCTGAATCCAAGTTTGCACCCCTGAGTACCCTAACGTTCATGATTTCTTTGCTGGAAATCTTCTTAATTGCCACATGATCAAGTTGAAATTCCCCAAGGCTAGGATTTGGGGATACCCATGTTTTTTGTCTTCGTGGTAGTTTTTTGAAAGCTGTGGATTTAAGAATTAAATTGTGTGCTTGGCAAAGTTCTATTAGTCTCACACCATTTCTGTTTGTTCTCTTGTGTGCAAGATAGTTTCCAACTATTTTCTTATATCTTTTTTCTTTACCAATCTGTGCATTAAAATCTCCAAGAAGAATGATGATGTTTTTATCTGGAATTTTCTGAATAATGTCATCTAGATGATTCCAAAAGGCCTCCACTTTTTCTTTGTTTTTCCTGTTATCCTCGTTTATAGGGGCATGTGCATTGATAATTGTGTAGATTTTGTTTGTGCTTGTGAATGTAAGACTTGAGATTCTTTCTGATTGGGAATCAAAGCCAACTATTGAGTTCAAGATTTGTTTGTTGATTATAAAGGCTGTACCAAGATGTGGTACATTTTTCATTACTCTCGGTCCCACTTTCCCTTTGTATATCCTAAAACCTTCGGAACCGAAGGTATCTGTATCCATGTATCGTGTCTCTTGAATGGCTGTTATGAGTATGTTGTGGTTCTTTAGCGTATCTGTTAGATGTTTTAGTTTTCCGGTTTTCAACAATGAGTTTGCATTGAAAGTTGCTAGGTACGTTGATTGCCTATATCGAAATTTGGATGAGATTCCAAGACACTCCGACTTGTCTTTGTGCAATGTTGCAGACTCCCCAGAATCCGAATGTCTGCTGACGTACTGGCGTACGGTGGATCGTCCACCTGGGGTAAAATAGTTTACATCACACACTTCCATGATTGATGAAAGTTATTTTGGGTGTGGCCCAAAGGCCACAAAATGTACAACCAAGATTGTGAGTCCTGGAGGTAGTTCTTCCGCTCTCTCCGCCGTTGGGAATCTGAACTTCCTCTTCCGCCTTTGAGACCGTTGACCAGGTTTCACCTAGTAACCCTAGGCAGGGGCCCTTACAGGGTGCTACCATCCGGAGCCAGATGGACCCAGGTTTTTTTTTAACGAGGTGTTACTCCTCCCCCTCCTCCTTCCTCATCACTTGCGAAATGAGGCCCCGGACTTGGGACCGGCAGTGGTGGAGTTCTTAATTTACTATATTACATAAATAAGCTGTAAAATTGACTTCAAAGAAGTGCAAGTGTTTGACTTTCACCGAAAAAAGAAGGTCACTGATGCTGTGGAACATGGAGTGAAAAAAAGGAGGATATAGCGAAAACTTTCGAGATTCCGTCCTCGACGCTGCCGAAACAGAAAGACTGGATTGTTGGAAACGGAGAAAAGAAGCGGACCCGACTGGATGAGTCCCTGCGTCTTTAAGAATGCTTACTGGAACTGCCTTCATCAAAGTAACGGACTACAAATAACTTTCGGAGATTTTTTTCTTTTAATCATCAGTGCGAAAGTTTTTAACCTCTACAGCTGTCTATTGTACCATGGAAGTCATTCTCTGAGGTCTTAACAGATGCCCTATCATTCTGTGCCTTCTTCTTGTCAGTGTTTTCCATGTAGTTCTTTCGTTTGCTGATTCTGCGGAGAGCTTCCTCATTCCCTACCTTGTCAGTCCACCTAGTTTTCAACATTTTTCTGTAGCAACACGTCTCGGATCCTTCAATTCTCTTCTGTTTCTGTTTTCCCACAGTCCTTGTTCCACTGACATACAATGCTGTGCTCCAAGCGTACATTCTCAGAAATTTCTTCCTCAAACTAAGACCTATGTTCGATACTAGTAGACTTCTCCTAGCCAAGAATGCCCTTTTTTCCAGTCTAGTCTGCTTTTAATATCCTCCTTGTCCCGTCCGTCAAGGGCTATTTTGCCGCCTAGGTAGCAGAATTCCTTAACTTCACCTACTTCTTCATGATCACTCTTGATGTTAAGTTTCTCGCTGTTTTCATTTCTGCTGCTTATTACATTCGTCTTTCATCGGTTTACTCTCAGTCCATATTCAGTACTCATTAGACCGCTTATTCCATTCAACAGATCCTGTACTTCGTGCTTTCACTGAGAATAGCATTGGCATCAGCGAGTATTAACACTGATATCCTTTCACCATGAATTTTAGTCCCACTCTTGAATCTTTCTTTTATTTCCATCGTTGCTTCTTCGAGGTATAGATCGAACAGCAAGGGCGAAAAACAGACTTAGCCATTCGCTGTTGTCTTGGCACTAAAGGGTTCCCGCTAGTGAAGCGCGGCTGTCTAACTAAAAGACATGACGTCATTTTTAAGATAATTTGTGGAGAAAATGGTAGTGTTGATGACAGTTTGTTCGGCACGGAAAAACCTGTCTCCCTAGTCTAAGTCGCTAACGCACGACTGTGCAGTGGCACTGGACTCATAGGTACGCCGGTTCGAGTCCTTGTGGTGGATGAAATCTTCACTGCCAGTACTAGGCCAGCAAGCGGAACAGAAGTGGTGGCGTAAATTTCCCGATCACCAGTATTTCTGGGTTAAATTCCAAAGCTCACCGCAGTGCACCACGAAGTTTGGGCATGTCACGGTACTGATGGTGATCCGTCCCTCGGATAGGAACGTTATGCTTAGCGGCCCCCTGGGTGCTATTCGAGAGGAGTGAGGTATGTGCCGGCACCGGATTTCGCACTGCCCCTTATCTCATCACCATCATACAACACAAACACAACACTATACTACACACGCATCCATTACACTCACATACACTCCACAAATACTCCTTTGACACTATTCTCACATATCCGCAAGGAAAGTGGCCATCGTGCGCTTATGGAGAACACCATTTCCGACCGGCGACTGAACCCATCCCGTAGGATTTCCCAGCCAACAATGTCATACGACATTTCCACTTTAATGGATAAAACTGATTTTTTCATGTGTATTTTCGGAAATCTGTTTGAATTATTAAAATAAATAAAAAATAAGTAAGTAGCCCCTTTTTTTTAAAAGTAATAAGAGTGTTATTGAAACTATACCACTGTTTTTTAATTTATACTCTTACTTTTTCTCATATTCCACTTTGACCAGTCAATCTTCCGTTAAATAGAACTCTCAATCATTTTTTTAGATACTTTATACTTCGAAGATTCGACTGTATCTTCTCTCTTGAAAGAGCTGAATCCTCAGCAGCGACTTCCGTCCGTTGAACTGTGAATATATTTCGTTCAAAATTGCACCATAATCCACTGCGTGACCAGTTTTCGCATTCCTATATTTCACAGCTGTAAATGCGTTGCTGTTCCACTTGCTTTATGGTACCGAGCAAAATGGCGCTTTTGGGCTAGAAACTTGCGTTCATGTTATGAGGGGAAGATTTTCACATTGCGACCATCGCGATTGAGAGATTCAGTAGATTCTCAGGATGTGACAATTGCTGGTATTGTTCCATAAACATCTCCACTATGAAATAAGCGGGAAGACCCTATTTACAAGATTGCCGAACAAGCACTTGAAGCAGCCACATCCATTAAATTTATGGGAGTACGCATACGTAATGATTTAAAGAGATATAAGAAACTAATCAACAGAAAGGAAAGTTCTAGACTGAGATACAATGGAAAAGTCCTCATCAAGCGTAGTCCACCCACGAAGAAGGAAGCTTATAAATGCCTCGTTCACCTGACACATGAGATTTGGTGGTCGGTCTGGGATCCTTACCAGAGAGGACTGATGGAGGGAATAAACAAGATACAAAGAAGGGGAAAAACGTTTCGTCACGCATTGACTTGGTAAATGCGAAAGCGTCACAGAGATGGATGATGTTACAAGGGGGGCGCTGTGCATGACTCTATGATTTACTATTAAAATTCCATGAAAATACTATCCTTCACCGTACGTGTATTTCGCGAAGAGTCCACGACGGTAATGTTTGTGAGTTTAGAGAGATAGGAGCACACTCGGTGGCGTACCAGCGATCATTCTTAACTCGCCCCATTCGCGACTGGAACAGGAAAAGTGGGGATCTCGTACTCAGTTCCACCAAACGTAGGCCTTAAACCAGTAATTGGAGGATTTTTATATCGTTTTATATTATCTGTGACCCGATTTGCAGCGTTTCTGACAGACGCAATGCGCACGTAAGGACATGGCGCCGAACACTCACAGCAGCAGCAATTAATTTGTAGTTTTATTTTTTAAATACGTTTCACTGCCCGTACTAGAGGTTGATGCAAGCTGTTTTTATCCGGCCCGTTTTAGAGGTCGCTAGTTTTCTTTCTTTAAGTAAATATTCTCAACTCGTGAGAGCAAGGCGGGTTGTGGAAGAATCTTTGTCAGAATATGGGATTATAACTGTTCTCCTTTATTTATAAGATAACGTTCTCCATTGCCCCAGAAAAAAAATTGCGTACCGTGTATGTGTTTGCACGTGTATATACGAGGGTCATTCAATAATTGAAGAGACAAATTGGTCTGAAGAAAAAAGCGTTTGTTTTTATAAAACAATACTTTTTCTACTTTTCAAGACAATCCCCTTGAACATTTATGCTCTTGTTCCAACGGGCTACAAGCTTTTTTATTCTGGCTGCAAAGAACTCTTTATTTTGATGTTTGAACCAATTTCCACAAACTTTTTCACGTTCTCGTTGTATTGGAACCTCTTCCCACGTAATGGCTCCTTCAGTGCATCAAACAAATGGAAATCACTAGGTGCTGAATCAGGACTGTAAAGGGGATGAGGCAGTACTTTCCCGCCCATTTTGTCGATGGTTTCACGGGTTAGTTGAGCAATATGAGTACGTGTGTTGTCTCTCCTCTGAGATCCACGACGTCTCTCTCTCATGGCTGGCTTCACCTTGTTTGAAAGCAAATCTGAGTAGTATTGGCCATTGTATGCTGCTCTTCAAGATAATCACAAGAAACTGGACCTTCAGCATCCCAAAACACCATCAACATGACTTTTCCTGGTGATGCTTGGGTTTTGAATCTTTTCTTGACAGGTGAGTTTAGTGTGCTTCCACTCCATGCTTTGCCTGTTTGATTCTCGCTCATAAGTTAAAATTTTGTTGAAGAAGTGCTCACCATCTCTTTCATAACGTTCCCTTAGCTCTGTGCACACCCTCCACCTTGTTTCCTTGTATAGCCGGGTCAATTCCTTTGGGACCCATCTTGCACATGTTTCAGGTACTTCAGCTTGTTACAGATAATGTTATGAACTGTACCAGGACTAACGTGAACCTTATCAACCATAATTTCTACAGCCACACGGCGGTCGGTACGAATAATGTCATGAATTCGACATTCTAGTGAGGGAGTTGAAACTGCAACTGGTCGGTCAGAACAGTGTTCGTCAGTCACTGAGTCGCTACCATTTTGAACTGCTCTACCCACTTGCAAAAATTTGCACAATTCATACAACCTTCACCATAAAATTTAGACATTGTACAGTATATATTCACTGGTTTCTCGCCTTCAGCAAGTAATAAAAGAATAACAGAACGTTGTTCAACTAATGTGGACGCTTCAAGCGGACTCTTGAAATGTATTTATGAGGTTATAAACAAAACAATGTTGATGCATCAGCTGATCAGGGCTCATCCCATTGATACCAACTTAAAGTCATAAAATTACGAAACTAGCCCTACTAACAGTTTTTTTTTACCCAGACCAATTTCTCTCTTTAATTATTGAATGACCTCGTATGTTGGAGTGTTGCATGCTGTCCCTAATAGCTCTTACGCAGTATTCGTATGCTACCTCAGTTGTAAGAACGTCACTACGGAAATGCTGCCTAGTCAACTGTGTGTTGTTGAGACCTATTTATATAAGTTTCGCAACTGTACAATAACTATCGTAAAAGAGAATTGCACTCGTAAACCCAAGAATTTCTAATAGTAACAGCAGAAGCCATGTGGAAATCTCCACTGCACTACTGAATTTACGGAGAGGAATTACGTAGAAACAGGGTAAAGAAATCGAGGAAGAAAATAGGCGCTATCAGTTTACAAAACGATGGCGCCAGTTCTGACAGCAATTGAGTACCGTGCTTATACTACTGTGACAGCTACGACTCAGAAAAAGCAGCCAATTACGGACATTAAAGGAAACTCTTATCAGCGCTCTTTCTTCTGCAGCATGTGACTTTCGTTTCTGTTTGTATTACGACACTGGGTCAGCGAGAGTCTTTTCGACTCGCTTCGGACTCGGCGCTCTCTGTGGCTCACACAGTCTTCGAACGGCCTGTGTCTTACTAGTCTCGCGAGTCTGCTTTATTATTCGCAGAAAATAAATCACCATATGTCTGAGTCTTCTTCTACATACAAGCTTCGTGTGCGCGCAGGCTGGTCCTTCGAATGATTGTTCTCTACTTCCTCTTGTACTCGATTCGAGTATAAAGGGGCGTCCTCGATTAGCGTACCTTATTCGTATAATGCTCACGTGATCATATTGTATCGGAAAGAGTGGTCCTCTAAATTTTTCCAAAAACATTCTGCTGTAACAGTGCCACTTAGCAAAGGCTAAATGGATCGGTTACAGACGTAGCAACAGCACTCTGAGTTCTTTCGGTTTCTTTCTTACGTTCGACTTGAAAATCGGAACCACTGGAGAAGTACTCAAGAATAGGTTGCCGAGGGCCTGTTATACGGCGTCCTTTTACACATTTCGCTGGATTCACTAATCCTTCCATCCCACATGGCTTCGCAGCGTGCACCCAAATATTTTGTCGAAATGGTCGAATGTGTTTTAGATCTTCTGCTATCATTGGAATTTTGTGCGAAATATTTTCGATATCGTTTTGCTTTAGCTTAAAGGTATATATCAACGCGAAACCGTAAAGCACGGGGGACGTTCTTCAACGGATACAATTTTTACTTTCAGATGAACATATGCAGCATATCAAAACCACTTGTCTTTATTGTTCCAAACAACGTACACGATGTGTCATTTTGATGGTATAAGAAGTCAATGTCGTCACGTACTCATCTGCTGACTCTCTTGCGCTGGCCATTTTTACTTATTCATTGAAAGTTTCATTCAATATATGACACCCACGCATTTTACGCAATGCTATTGTATATTTCGCTTCCTTCTGATGCGCTGGCATTTTCTCGTGCTCCCAGGAAAATTTGTAACAAACCCTCTTTGCTGTATGTTGCTTTTGTGCAAAATACCCAAATATTTCATGTCGTTACTGCAGACTACGAGTTGATACTACAGACAAATATATTTCTATACCACACGCTCAACAAAAAACCAGTGGAGAATATGCATAAACACATAATTAAACTGTTTCATCAGAACAGACATATTACTTAGTGTTCTAACGATCTAGATGAACACGACATAATACATCCTTCAGGTCCTTTATTAGTTCAACTAGACATCCTTAATGAGTCAAAACTACAGTATGCGCAGTACATGAGCAATATTACAATAATAATAATAATAATAATAATAATAATACACTGCTGAATGCGCGGAATGTCATAAATGTTGGTCGTATTAATATAGTGTTACACCATTTCTACCTAACGGAAACTCTTTGTCGAATTTGGATAACGACAACTAACAGAACAGTGTGTCAGCAATACAGAAGGAATTAAATGTGGAGAATAAATTGACTGGTACAGGAGGAGCAAGAAATATGGGACAGTAGATGAGATGGAAGAAAACAGAAGTAGACAGGGTGAGAAAAGCATGGATAGTGTTGACAAAACGACAGTGATACTGTTCTCTGTTGGACAGAAGGAAAGTTTGTTTCCTTTAATGACACACAGTGAAAAAACCAGCACCATGTGTCACGACTGTTGTTACACCAAGTGCATTACGCTGTTATGTTCATTGGCACTGCTAAATTGGTGTGACCAGTTTCAGGTAAGATTGTAGGCTGAACTAATCTGTAAACCAATCTGCAATTATGCACAGTTAGGTTGCTCATAGGGTACGAATCGGTTGCCATCTTCCCAAACTAGCATCGGAACAGAACAGTTTGCGAAAAAATTTTACAGTAATGTGTTTCATAACTATTAACTGCAGTTCTGTTTCGATCCTAACCAGAAACCGACAATCAATAAACGTGCATCCCAATCAGTTATGAAGTTGACGCCGAGAATCGGACTGTTTTCGATGGACGTAACTAGTAAATCGGGGAAGAGGAAAGAGGTCTTTATTAACAACACGTTGAAATCAGTTCGACAGCATTGTATCACTACCACGTTTGTAGGTGTATAACACACGTTGATACATGCCATTTGTGACTACTTAACTATATGGGATGACGAATAGAATATATGTATACAATGAGGCCCGACAATGACATTACATCACCGATTTTAATCAAACTCGAAAATAAGGAACAAAGGTTACACTTTAACTTCCCATTTCGAAATTTTTTTCAGCTGAAACATCTCTAAATTCACTTTAAGAGTTTTACAAGAATAAAGAAAAGCCCAAATCCGAATGAGGATTAAGCACTGATTACCCATAACGCAAATCAAGTGCCTAACTAGTGTGAGATATAAGTTGGCTGGATTTGAGAGGGTAATTAGATGTTATGCAAGCATCATCATATAGTAAGTCAAGCCTTCTATATCTACGTCAATATTCTGTAAATCACCTGACAATGTGTTGCTGAACCATCCGTATTCTGAAATATAAAACTTATTGTTTGGTCGGTATATACGTAAGTCGTAGAACGTACATTTTTTCGTATCTGAAGACCTCATTACAATGCTCTGCATACCATGGATAATCCACCATCTCAAATAACACAGTCATTTTCTGTATTTGAGTCCATCTATAAAAATCTGTAGGACCGCGTGCTATTTTTATTTTATGTACATCCCATTTCAGAAGACGAAAGTATTCACTTTATTTCATTAATCCGAGTGTGTTGATAACCTATCGGAACCGACTACATGCAGTTCTGCGACCATACATGCAGTATACAGAAAGGGTCAATATGTTCTTTGTTTACACCCACAGGTGATAGCAACGAGCAAACGTTCGGATAGAGGTAAAACACGCAACCGCAGGTCAACTACTACAACGAACTGTTTGTTAGTGACCAGCGTCAGAAAGTACGAATATTTGGTTTCGTCCCAGATTCAAAGCAGAAATACCACGCTATCCGAAGCACAGACGACTGACAGTCTGGCAGTGACATTCCTGAGCACTTTAGTTTGCATATAACTTAATTTGTAGGGCAGAGAAAAATCAAGAGAATGCCTTTTTAAGTTCTTTTTGTGCCGCGAACGGCCATTTCCGTAACTGTCTTGCCTCACAAATAACGTTGTGTGATTCTTTCTCCTTTTAGTTTGTAAATACGTTTGTACACAGTGGTCACTTAATGGCGCGTTATTCCGTTCAAATGTAATTAAATAAAAGCTTTCCCGGGTTGCGGAAAGTTTTCTCTGTTCTTCATTTGTTTTCCTTTTCATTAGCACTGTCGAAATATCGAACCACAAAGCTTTGTTATGCGGTCAGTTCCAGACAACAGAGGCCCACTACCACCATTATCCCTTCCCCATCTCGCCAAATTTTCTTTGCCAAGTGGCAGTCAAAACCGTAGCCATCACGCGCGGCAGATGAGCTCTTTGTTCCACTATGGACACAAAACTTTCTTACTGCGATCAATATTGAGGTAACATCAGGCGGACATCTGCAGCGATCTACTGGAACTTTGTGGATTATCTCAATCGATTAAATTCAATAATTGTGGAGCGCAGATTCCGTGCCTGATTTAAGTCTTTTGCGGTTTCCCCAAGTTACACACGTAACAAGTCCCTGGACAATATGCTGGCCTTGTATTACTAATCTGGTGTTCAGATTATAATTCCTCGTACATCATCTATTTCTTTCAAAACTGCATAAATACATTTACAATGCCGAATAAAACAATCTTGACACGTGTCTTCATAGTCCTTCCCTATATTAAAACGAACCTAGTGGAATAGGTTGGCTGTGTAACTTAGCGATACTAACACTGAGGTTCAAAAATGGTTCAAATGGCTCTGAGCACTATGGGACTTAACTTCTGAGGTCATCAGTCCCCTAGAACTTAGAACTACTTAAACCTAACTAACCTAAAGACATCACACACATCCATGCCCGAGGCAGGATTCGAACCTGCGACCGTAGCGGTCTCCCGGTTCCAGACTGTAGCGATATGTACACATACATATAGAGGTAGTATAGCGTACCCACGGTATAAAAGATAGTGCATTGACGGAGCTGTCATTTGTACTCACGTGATTCACGTCAAAAGGTTTCCGACTGTTTATGATGGCACGACGGCAATTAAAAGACTTTGAAGCGGAATGGTAGTTGGAGCTAGGCACATGGGACATTCCATTTCGTAAATCGTTAAAGAATTCAATATTGTTAGATCCATAGTGTCAAGAATGTGCCGAGAATACCACATTTCAGGCATTATCTTTCAACAATGTCTTCACTTAACGACCGAGAACAACGGCGTTTGCGTAGCGTTGTCAGTGCTAACAGACAAGCAACACTGCGTCAAATAGTCACAGAAATCAATGTGGAACGTGCGAGGAACTTATCTGTTGGGACAGTGCACGAAATTAGGAGCGGGCTATGGCAGCAGGCGACCGACGCTAGTTCCTTTGCTAGCAGCACATCGCCTGCAGCCCCCCTCCTGAGCTCTTGACCATATCAGTTGGACCCTAGGCCACTGGGATACCGTGGCCTGGTCAGATGAGTCCAAATTTCAGTTGGCAAAGCCGCGCGGGGTATCCGCGTGGTCTATGGCGTTTGCCATGGTTCGCGCGGCTTCCCCAGTCGGAGGTTCGAGTCCTCCCTCGGGCATGGGTGTGTGTGTTATCTTTCGCGTAAGTTCGTTTAAGTTAGATTTAATAGTGTGTAAGCCTAGGGACCGATGACCTCATCAGTTTGGTCCCATAGAACCTTACCACCAATTTTTCAGTTGGTATGAACTGACGGTAGGGTTCGAGTGTGGCGCAGACCCCATGAAGCCATGGACCCAGGTTGTCAACAAGGCACCGCGCAAGCTGGTTGCTCCTTAGTGGTGTGGGCTGTGTTTACATAGAATGGATTGGTCTTCTGGTCCAAACGAATCGGTCACTGACTAAAAATCGTTATGTTCGATTACCTGGAGACCATTTGCAGGAATTCAGAGATTTCATGTTCCCAAACAACGATGTCACAGGGCCACAACTGATCGCGACTGAAGAACATCCTGGACAATTCGAATTAATGATTTGGCCACCCAGGTCAACCGACATGAATCCTATCGAACATCTATGGGACATAATCGAGAGAGCACAGGCAACACTTTCGCAATTATGGACGGCTATAGAGATAGCATGGCTCAATATTTCTGCAGGGGACTTCCAACGACTTGCTGAGTCCACGCCACATCGAGTTGCTGCACTACGACGGGCAGAAGCAGTTCAGACCCGATATTAGCAGGTTGTTGTTGTTTTTGTTGTTGTTGTTGTGGTCTTCAGTCCTGAGACTGGTTTGATGCAGCTCTCCACGCTACTCTATCCTGTGCAAGCTTCTTCATCTTCCAGTACCTACTGCAACCTACATCTTTCTGAGTCTGCTTAGTGTATTCATCTCTTGGTCTCCCTCTACGATTTTACCCTCTACGCTACCCTCCAATGTTACATTTGTGATCCCTTGATGCCTCAGAACATGTCCTACCAACCGGTCCCTTCTTCTTGTCAAGTTGTGCCACAAACTCCTCTTCTCCCCAACTCTATTCAATACCTCCTCATTAGTTATGTGATCTACCCATCTAATCTTCAGCATTCTTCTGTAGCACCACATTTCGAAAGCTTATATTCTCTTCTTGTCTAAACTATTTATCGTCCATGTTTCACTTCCATACATGGCTACACTCCATACAAATACTTTCAGAAACGACTTCCTGACACTTAAATCTATACTCGATGTTAACAAATTTCTCTTCTTCAGAAACGCTTTCCTTGCTATTGCCAGTCTACATTTTATATCCTCTCTACTTCGACCATCATCAGTTATTTTGCTCCCCAAATAGCAAAACTCCTTTACTACTTTAAGTGTATCATTTCCTAATCTAATTCCCTCAGCATCACCCGACTTAATTTGACTACATTCCATTATCCTTGTTTTGCTTTTGTTGATGTTCATCTTATATCCTCCTTTCAAGACACTGTCCATTCCGTTCAACTGCTCTTCCAAGTCCTTTGCTGTCTCTGACAGAATTACAATGTCATCGGCGAAGCTCAAAGTTTTTATTTCTTCACCGTGGATTTTAATACCTATTCCGAATTTTCCTTTTGTTTCCTTTACTGCTTGCTCAATATACAGATTTAATAACATCGGGGAGAAGTTACAACCCTGTCTCACTCCCTTCCCAACCACTGCTTCCCTTTCATGTCCCTCGACTCTTATAACTGCCATCTGGTTTCTGTACAAATTGAAAATAGCCTTTCGCTCCCTGTATTTTACCCCTGCCATCTTCAGAATTTGAAAGAGAGTATTCTAGTCAACATTGTCAAAAGCTTTTTCTAAATATACAAATGTTAGAAACGTAGGTTTGCCTTTCCTTAATCTATTTTCTAAGATAAGTCGTAGGGTCAGTATTGCCTCATGTGTTGCAATATTTCTACGGAATCCAAACTGATCTTCCCCGATGTCGGCCTCTACCAGTTTTTCCATTCGTCTGTAAAGAATTCGCGTTAGTATTTTGCAGCCGTGGCTTATTAAACTGATAGTTATGTAATTTTCACATCTGTCAACGCCTGCTTTCTTTGGGATTGGAATTATTATATTCTTCTTGAAGTCTGAGGGTAATTCGCGTGTCTCATACATCTTGCTCACCATATGGTAGAGTTTTGTCAGGACTGGCTCTCCCAAGGTTGTCAGTAGTTCTAATGGAATGTCTACTCCCGGGGCCTTATTTCGACTCAGGTCTTTCAGTGCTCTGTCAAACTCTTCACGCAGTATCATGAGGAGATATCCTATAACTTTTATTACTTCAGTGTGATTGTTGAAACTGACACGCCTTAACCTCAAGTACAAAAGAAATTCTACGATGCTGACCGTCCGCCGTGTTATCCTCTGCCATGTGGCGTCATTTTGATATTTATGTCATGAAACTCTTGTTTTGACGACAGAATCTTTATTTTATTTCTTCTTTACGTAGTTAAGCATTTTTCTATTGTCAAAGGAACAGAACAATGTTTATACAAAGTATCTTGTCCAATTTACTCTTACTAAGCACAAGTGTTTAGTTCAGTTTTTTAAGTATTTTGAGGATCCTCTAAATAATCTCGCTATGATGTGGAACCTGTCATGGTTTACAAATACGTTTCCTACATAAAAATATTGTCACACGCTGGACATTTACATTTCTTGATACTTTTTTTAAAACATTACCTACAAGAAAATATAATAAATGTAAGCCGACCACATGTAGATATTGTCTGTTCAGAAGTTTATCTAAGGAATAGAAGGAGCTGCCAAGCAGAAATTGTTTTTAAACAACAGAAAATATAGTAGTAGTTGAAAGAAAGAGACTCGTGCAGAAGACTGCTTATAACGTAGCTAACGCTGTTTTGACGAGTAATGTGATCGAATCCCCACATCCCCTAGTGATGTTTTGTATGGTACTTTTTCTTTGGGCATATGGTAGCTTAATGCACTATGTTCTCCAACAGTGTTACCTGTACATTCGAGTAGTGTCTAGTGACCTAACTTGGTAATTATTTCATGAAAATAATGCATCCTTGCCACATCTTACCATGGAATCCAGCGTTGTGAACTACGTAGTATGGTGCGTAAGTTAATTCAGAGTGACGGAGTTTGGACAATGTTTTTGTCACCGCGCACTGATTCGTTAATCTGATGAAAAATGCAGTTAGATATAGTTAAGACAACATTAAGTCTCCTTCTGATGCACTGGCATTTTCTAGCCCCTTACGAGCATTGTGCTAATCGAGGAAGTTCGTATTAAATGCTCATTTTTCTTATATTTGTGCAAAGTTCCCCTAATATATCATTGCTGAAGATGTCAGTCTGACGTTTCATATAAATATGTGCGAAACTCTAAGACCAATGAGTAAGGTTCTTAGCGAAAATATTAGTCATCACTAGAAGGATATATTTTAATATGGCTCTCCAGAAGCAACAACTGGTGGTTCTTTTCACAGCATGTAAAGAAAAAAGTCCCGCAACATCTGGAGGGCCCTCTGTTAAGCGGCATATATTATGCTGGCATGTTGCTGACAGGTAGGTAGCAGGCAGGCGTATGAGGAGATGATCTGATTCAATGTAAGGTATTGTAGAAACATAATACTTCGAGTAGCATTTATGTAGTCCTTATTCTGGACCGGTAGACAATACAGTAGTTAATCTGCTGTTGTGACAGTTGCGTAGCCTTGCCCAGAATCTGGAAGTATTGGTCCATTAATATGACTACTGCGAACGCAGTAATTGCTGACCGTTTAATAACAGTATGCGATACAGGCTACAGCGAAACTGATGCATTTAGTGCAGGGTGAAACCAAGAGGGCAGTGTAACGCACAAACTCGCAGGCAGCTGGTTTTTATTGCCGCAATGTTAACACAGAAGTTAGCAGGATAGGAACGAAAAGTTTTCGTCGGTAGTTTAACAGCACTTGCCCACGTTTCAATTGTTCCATCTCGGCAAACGGACAGGAGACGCACTAAAACCATCTGATTCAGTATCTCTTTTCCGTCAGGCAGCCGAATGTGACAAAGACTACCGCTCCTGGTAGCTGAGTGGTCAGCGAGACGGATTGTGAATCCTAAGGGCCCGGGTTCTACTCCAGGCTGGGTCGGAGATTTTCTCCGCTCAGGGACTGGGCGTTGTGGTGTCCTAATGATCATCATCATTTCATCCCCATCGACGCGCAAGTCGCCGAAGTGGCGTCAAATCGAAAGACTTGCACCCGGCGAACGGTCTACCCGACGGCCGTAGTCACACGACATTTACATTTACAGTCAGTCGGTTATGTGCACAATAAACTGTTTTTCATGAAGCTCGCAAAATGCAGGGCAAATACACGACAAAAACCCTTCGCGGTGGCTTACCTCCTTGCGTGGGAGTTGCAGAGGGAGTACTCTGGACAATGGGCGCCACGCAAATGACTGCACCTAACATATGGTCAGCTAGCGTGCGGGGATAGGACGCATGAGACGGTGTCCCACGCGCAGACACGCAGTCCGTGGAGGTCAGGGCGTGGCGGCACGTTGCACGATGTCACACAAGGCCCCCACACAACGCTTACACGCTGCTCCTGTTCCGCTAACAGTAAAGAAGGATCCTTTATTGTACGATTGTATGATAGCGGAACAAACACTGGTAGCTGTTACTTCTGCAAAATATCTGAGAGTATGCGTACAGAACGATTTGAAGTGAATGATCATATAAAATTAATTGTTGGTAAGGAGGACGCCAGGTTGAGATTCATTGGTAAAGTCCTTAGAAAATGTAGTCCATCAACAATGGGGGTGGCTTACAAAACACTGGTTCGACCTATACTTGAGTATTGCTCGTCAGTGTGGGATCCGTACCAGGTCGGGTTGTCAGAGGAGATAGAGAAGACCCAAAGAAGAGCGGCGCGTTTCGTCACAGGGTTATTTGGTAAGCGTGATAGCGTTACGGAGATGTTTAGCAGAATCAAGTGGCAGACTCTGCAAGAGAGGCGCTCTGCATCGCGGTGTAGCTTGCTGTCCAGGTTTCGAGAGGGTGAGGTATCGAATATATTGCTTCCCCCTACTTATACCTCCCGAGGAGATCATGAATGTAAAATTAGAGAGATTCGAGCGCGCACGGAGGCTTTCCGGCAGTCGTTCTTCCCGCGAACCATACGCGACTGGAACAGGAAAGGGGGATAATGACAGTGGCACGTAAAGTGCCCTCCGCCACACACCGTTGGGTGGCTTGCGGAGTATAAATGTAGATGTAGATGTCAAATGCGCCATCTCTGCCTCTCCTGGCTCATCTCGGACGGTAATAGCACTAATACGGTTTTTCGGTAGGAATATGTAGTTAGAAAAGCAGGTAAACATAGGTTTTGTTCTCAACGGTTTCCGAGACACAGTTGTCAGCAACTAGCGGCGGTTTGCCGTGTGTATGTGGGGTGTTCCATAGTAGATGAAGTAGCCGCTGACGACAATAACGGAGAGGTGACAAAGCTCGAGAATTTTGTTCGAAATGACGTGGTTTCATAAAGAGATGATTTTCTGCCAATGCTGTGTCATGTTGGCATCTTGAGTACACACACACACTGCTGGTTGTTAAAGTTGCAAAACGAGGAAGAATGCCGGCCGGAGTGGCCGAGTGGTTCTAGGCGCTACAATCTGGAACCGTGCGACCGCAACTGTCGGAGGTTTGAATCCTGCCCCGGGCATGGATGTGTGTGATGTCCTTAGGTTAGTTAGGTTTAAGTAGTTCTAAGTTCTAGGGGACTGATGACCTCAGAAGTTAAGTCCCATAGTGCTCAGAGCCGCCCCGAGGAAGAATAGCGAATAAAGAAAATTTACTTTTCTTGTTTACAATCAGTTCATATGCTGGACCCGTAAGGCGATGATTAATGAAATCTGGCGACGTCCGGTAAATCGGAAACTCCATACACAGGTACGCCCATCGTGATGCTCTGCCCAGGACCAGGAATCTTCTGAAAACACGTGATGCCACTCACGTGTTCGGTGTTGCCGTTGGGCTTACCGCTGATTGAGCGCGCCTCTCTCTGCTGCCACCTCAAGGGAAGCCTCAACAATGGTCGTCGTGTTGACAGTCCGTGGTACTGTTCCTGTACATACCCTAGTTTCGCTGCAAACAAGCCCATTGCCTGGCCGGCCGAAGTGGGCGCGCGGTTCTAGGCGCTGCAGTCTGGAACCGCGAGACCGCTACGGTCGCAGGTTCGAATCCTGCCTCGGGCATGGGTGTGTGTGATGTCCTTAGATTAGATAGATTTAACTAGTTCTAGGGGACTAATGACCTCAGAAGTTGAGTTCCATAGTGCCCAGAGCCATTTGAACCATTTTTGAACCCATTGCCTGAGTCATGGTATGTGAATTGGCTGTACAATCCTGCACGACCCAGTGAAGAATATGTCTGCCTTTCTGGCATTAATCGAGTGGGAACTGTTGAGATCTTGCATGGCCATTCTCAACCCATGGATTCCGTATTCAGTTCACTGTCGTGGGATCCTGACAAACTAGAGCAGCAATACTGCACAACGATTAAGCTCACTCTCGATAGCCCACGGTCCTCTTGCTGTTGAATTCCATACCAGTTGGTAGGCGTTACTTGTTCTGATATGCAGCATAACATGCTCTTCTCACAAACAATGTGTGGTATAATAGATCGATACAACCCTCTCTGGCGTCTCACATTTGACAATGGAAACGCATGTTTCCGACAAACGCCGATGGTAATTGTCAATGTCAATAAATTCACCAACAGCCGTGTACTTCAAGATATTATTTTATTCTGCAGGCAACCAGTTTTGGCAATTCGTTATGCCATCTTCAGGCCCCATACGCTTCTATCCAAATAAACGAGTTGCTGTTACTTCTTCGAATGAAGCAATTGTATAACGATTGAATTCACGATATCCAGTGATTTATGGCGTTATACAACAATTTAATTTATTTGGATAGAAGCGTATGAGACCTGAATATGGCATAATGAATTGCCGAAACTGATTGCCTTGAGAATAAAATAAAATTATATCTGAAAGTATGCGGCTGTTGGTGAATTTATTGACATTGACAATTACTTCAGCCGATGTCCCCTGACCATGATAGACAAACAGCGATTGGATGCCAATAGTGTTCGCACGGAGACCCAGTGGATCCAATGATGGGCTGTTTCGTCTTCGAATGAAGCATTTTTATAGTGACTGAATTCGCGATATCCAGTGATTTATGGCGTTATACGACAATTTCATTTATTTGGATAGAAGCGTATAGGACCTCAAGATGGCATACTGAATTGCCGAAACTAGAATGAGATTTTCACTCTGCAGCGGAGTGTGCGCTGATATGAAACTTCCTGGCAGATTAAAACTGTGTGCCGGACCGAGACTCGAACTCGGGACCTTTGCCTTTCGCGGGCAAGTGCTCTGCCAACTGAGCTACCCAAGCACGACTCACGCCCAGTCCTCACAGCTTCACTTCTGCCAGTACCTCGTCTCCTACTTCCCAAACTTACAGAAGCTCTCCTGCGAGAGCACTTGCCCGCGAAAGGCAAAGGTCTCGAGTTCGAGTCTCGGTCCGGCACACAGTTTAAATCTTGCAGGAAGTTTCAATTGCCGAAACTGGTTGCCTTTAGAATAAAATATAATAAAATAAAATAATATCTTAAAGTACGGGGCTGTTGGTGAATTTATTGACATTGACAATTACTTCAGCCGATGTCCCCTGACAATGAAGGACTAACAGAGATTGGACGCCGATAGTGTTCGCACGGAGACCCATTGGATCCAATGGTGCGCGCCGCTGAGCCGCGGCTTCTGCGGCTCTGACTACGAGCGCCCTGCGACGCCGCGATATAGGATGGCCTGCCGCAGCTACTCGGCCCAGTTCCAGTAACAGCCTTCCGTCTTCGTCAGGCTCCGACTGTATGCTCGTGCATTGGTGGGAGCCACACACTGCACGACGCTAGTTTGCAGTAGCTGGACTTACTGCTCTTTGTTCTATTGTAACGTTTGGAGAAAGCTGCCGGCTGGTGTGGCCGTGCGGTTCTAGGCGCTTCAGTTTGGAACCGCGTGACCGCTACGGTCGCAGGTTCGAATCCTGCCTCGGGCATGGATGTGTGTGATGTCCTTAGGTTAGTTAGGTTTAAGTAGTTCTAAGTTCTAGGGGACTGATGACCACAGATGTTAAGTCCCATAGTGCTCAGAGCCATTTGAACCATTTGGAGAAAGCTACAAGTTAAGTAAAACTTCTGTTTACTGTATTTACGAGTTCGCTAATTAGTTGTGCTCCTGTCCAGATTCATACGACGACACGTCTTCCCGCCCGGCAAGCAGTGCATTAGACCGCACGGCTAACCGGGCAGACTCTGAGTAGTTACGGAAACACATTTGTAGGCTGTTTAGGTCTAGCTGCATACCGTTATGTTGTGTCTCTTTGGATTCCGCGCTACGCTAATGAGGAACGACTTGTATGATTTCGTATAATTTTCTTCGCGAAACGTACCTGTAACAAGTAGTTCAATAAAAACACGTTTAGAGTATTGGACACACTTTTAATACGATTTCATCTTCCCTGGAGGGAAGGCAACGTGCTTTTCGTGAAACGCTATTGAGAAAATCTCGAGACTCGATATCTGTATCTGACTGCAGAACGATTCCACTCCTGCCATCATACGATACGTCTGGGGTAACGACCACGAAGATAAGATACGAGAAATTGGGACTCATACGGAAGTATATAGATATTTGTTTTTCCCTCGCTCTGTTTCTGAGTAGAACAGCACAGGTAATGACTAGAAGTGGTACAGGATACCTTCCACCACGCATCGCACGGTGCTTGCGGAGTCATATGTAGATGTAGAGAATTGGATACAATTGACTCAGAGCGAGAAATTCAGGACGATATAATTTTTCAATATGTTTATTGGGTCGTATTGACTCCAGTGGTACGACGAAGGGTCCAACAGTTGAGGAAAGTAGCCCTAAGAATAGGCACAAAAATTAGTGGGAAATAATGTTGAAAATTTGCAGATGTCCCGATAACAGCTGTTCAGCGTAACAGTCGTCATACTATTCTCATAAATGTTACGTTCAAGAAATAAACAATTTAAATTGGTCACATTGTCTCCTGTGCTACTCAGTGCAAAAACCACGAATAAATTTTAATGTGTTGGAAATATAAAAAATGAACGAAACATCGACTGGGTGTAGATGACTCAGAGGGAGAATGGCACATATTACGAAAACAATAGTTTAGAAAACAATGAGCTTATGTGATCATATTTACCTCACTAGTACTAGGGGATGTACGTAGTTGGCAATAAACGTAATTGTTACCTGAGTCACAGTATACTGCTAGAGCTCTTTTGCTTAACAGATGCAGGAGGGTAGGATGATGTCATTTTTTTCCATTAGTACAGTTCTAATTTATTTCTGGGCGTGAGTCCAGTACCCTCAACAAACCATCGAAATGTATAATGGTACTCTAAAAATCTGTCTAAGCGTAGTTGTTTAAGAGATACTAGATGGAAAGACCAGTAGCAAAGACGAACTGAGTACTGTAAATAAGCGGGTAGATTTTGGGGAGCTATATAGCATCTAGTAAAGATGACGCAATGAAACCTCTCCCTTACTCCATTACTTCTTATTAGTTGCCAGGCTGTGAGAGTCGCTCACAATGTCGAAACCAAAGAGGATGTGAAACTCAGACGAGCCAGTAACAAAGTGTTGCAGATACGCTATACTTAATTAATGGTACTGGCACATATTACGAGATAAACACCATCCATGAAGTATCGAGCCGAACAGTGTGCTAAGATCTGCTAAAAAAAAAAAAAAAAAAAATGGTTCAAATGGCTCTGAGCACTATGGGACTTAACATCTATGGTCATCAGTCCCCTAGAACTTAGAACTACTTAAACCTAACTAACCTAAGGACACCACACAACACCCAGTCATCACGAGGCAGAGAAAATCCCTGCCCCGCCGGGAATCGAACCCGGGAACCCGGGCGTGGGAAGCGAGAACGCTACCGCACGACCATGAGCTGCGGACTAAGATCTGCTAACCATGACTCATGCAACCAGTCTGGTTATAAAGAAATTTAGAAAGACATGTTTGTGAAACATGCAAACTAGGCGATTTTCAGCAAACCAACCATATGTGGAATTGAAATGAGGACAATGAGATCAGTATCACTACTGCGTGGGAAACATTATTTCTGTTTTCAAATGTTGATAAAGTTAATATCTTAAATTAAATATGCATTATCTGGAAAAATACACCATGGTCCAGATTTCATGTAGTACTGTAGTTATTTTCATTTTGAGGACGAAGTTCACTATTCAAAAATGAATTTATTGTAGTTATTTTTTGGAAATTTTGTGGTAAGATCCTATGGGCCCAAACTACTGAGGTCATTAGTCCCTAGCCTTAAATACTACTTAATCTAACTTACGCTAAGGACAACACACACACCCATGCCCGAGGGAGGGCTCGAATCTCCCATGGGGGGAGCCGCGCGAACCATGACAAGGCGAACTCACAAGAAAGTTGTGATCATCAGGCTGCTTTTATTACATTTTGAGCAGGGAATGGCTTTCATAGGAAACGATCGGCTCATTAGAACACTGGTTCAGATTCTGGTTGTACTGACTGCTTTCCTTGCGGATACCATGCCACTAATCTTGTAGAGCCTCCGATTTTTCACTTCACTTTGTTTATAATTCTGTGCAGTCAACGGTCGTAAGGCACTGGATACGCCTGTTCGCGTAAGATCGCCGAAGTTTATTACCGCCGGAAGTGGCCAACACTCGGATGGGTGACCCTCAAAGTACGCCACGCTCTGTTGACAATTTAGCCTTACGGCATAGGGGATAGGAGAGGCGGTAAAGTCAGTGATCACCAGTGTTTGCGCCCATGTCCTGGATTAGATTCCAATCCTCTTCGCAGTGTCTCGTAAAGTTAGGGCAATACTCAGCGACCCACTTGGTGCGTATCGCCTTCTCCGTTCTCTCACCATCATCATCATCATCATCATCATCACCACCACCAATAACAACAACAACAACAACAACAACACACACACACACACACACACACACACACACACATTACATTCAAATACACTTAACAGTTGCATTTGAACAGGTGTTTTTGAACTACACACAACGCTCACATTTCGCGAAGGGAAAGTGCGGAGGATGGAAAACACTTTTCCAATTCCGGCGGCCAAACTTACGCTTTGGGTTCTCCCAGTCGATCTCGCCATACGAACTGACTTTGCTTTATCGGTCTACACTGCTATTTTTGCTTTATATGTGATATTCATGTTCCATGTACGTGTGATATTCATGTACCATGTACTGTTCCAAAGGATGCGGTAAATTAGGACGCTCTTCAGTTGTTCAAGCGTTATGTGAGATGCTATCTATAGCCCACGGATTGTAAAAAATACTGTTTCAGGAACTCGAGTCCAATTTCTAATCGCATATCCCAGTGATGTTTTTAATGTTGCTCCTGCGTAACTAAAAGAAAAATATGACAAGTACAATCCGATATATTACCCATCACGACCGTAAGTGCTGATTTATCAGTTTCGAAACAAGTGATATGATAGAATGGCACCTTTTCTTTTCTTTTCTTTCAAAAAATGTTCAAATGTGTGTGAAATCTTATGGGACTTAACTGCTAAGGTCATCAGTCCCTAAGCTTACACACTACGTAACCTAAATTATCCTAAGGACAAACACACACACCCATGCCCGAGGGAGGACTCGAACCTCCCATGGGGGGAGCCGCGCGAACCATGACAAGGCACCCTAGACCGCCTTTTCTTTCTCTCTTTCGCTTTCGGAATGCGTGTATTCTAGACAAATACATCAATACATGATATGTGTAATTGAGCGTAGTTTGAGACAAGCATTTTGATTTCTAGAGGTGTAGCTTCTTCACGTTTTCTGCTAAATCAGTAAAAAAGTGCTAAATATGAAATCTTCTCTCTTTTTCCATTTCACCCATCATAAATTGCTGGTGAAAGATTATATGCCGAAAAACACTGTACATTTTAGAGGGTTCCAGGAGAACAATAAACTGCAGATGGAAATCTGCGCGCAAAACCGCCATCCACGAAGGCGACAGAGCACCACATTCATAGATGGTAAGGCCTCTCCACACAGCAACTAGCTCCATCTCATCCGCTGGCCATCGTGACAATCAGTTGCGATCACAGAATTTTAACAACATTGCGAAAAGTTCCGCCTACGATCCCTTAGCATACAAAGTCACGTTTGCTGCCGAAGGGCTGGCCCAGTGGCAGGCGCCGACGCCTAAACTTCTACGCTCTGTAGCGTCTTTGGATGACGTTTCCGGACACTTGTTCCTGTCCGCTATTTGTTTCTTAAGATAAGCTCTACAACCCCTCGAAGTTTGTCGTAAAATTCTGGGATAATCTGTAGATGAAAATACATTACCAATTACAAAATTTCTTAGGTTTATATTACAATAGCCGGCCGCGGTGGTCTAGCGGTTCAGGCGCTCAGTCCGGAACCGCGGGACTGCTACGGTCGCAGGTTCGAATCCTGCCTCGGGCATGGATGTGTGTGATGTCCTTAGGTTAGTTAGGTTTAAGTAGTTCTAAGTTCTAGGGGACTGATGACCACAGATGTTAAGTCCCATAGTGCTGAGAGCCATTTGAACCATTTATATTACAATAAAAGCACCAGCGTAATGCAGCAGCTCACACATCGCAATCATCACCCAAAAAATTTTGCAATACACGAGAAAAGCACCTGATAAAGGGAATTATTTCGGGAATCGCATCGTGCAGAAAACAAAGTAAAATGGCGATAGGCAGCACAAATGTTATTTTACAGCAAATAAAAATACTTATCATGTTTTTTTCGACTGAATAAATACTACATTATAGTTAACCTTTATTGACATTCAACTGAAGGGGAACTAGAAAGTACATTCTACTGAGTTTCAGTTTAGCCATAGTTTCACAACTGTCGTCGCCATTTTTTTCTTACTTCCTTGCAGAAGAATGCGTATTAGTGGACTGGCTTGTGGCTTGGCTGTAAGGTACGAAACAAACATATTACAAATTCAAAGTTTAAAATCTGATTGCCGACTAGCCTTCCTCTCTCTCTCTCTCTCTCTCTCTCTCTCTCTCTCTCTCTCTCTCTCTTACAGTCTCCTCCCTATTAACCCCCCCCCCCCCTATTATCTCACTCTTTGAACCTTTGTCAATACTAATACCTAAGGAGTATCGCCTCAGTTGTGCGACTGGATTGATTTCCTGTCATAAAGGTCACAGTTCGTAGTAATGGACGGAAAGTCATCGAGTGAAACAGAAGTAATATCCGGCGTTCCCCAAGGAAGTGTTATAGGCCCTCTATTGTTCCTGACCTATATTAACGACATAGGAGACAATCTGAGTAGCCGTCTTACTTAGATTTTTTGCAGATGATGCTGTCATTTACCGTCTTGTAAAATCAGATGATCAAAACAACTTGCAAAATGATTTAAATAAGATATCTGTATGGTGAGAGAAGTGGCAATTGACCCTGAATAGGGAAAAGTGTGAAGTTATTCACATGCGTAATAAAAATCAGCTAAATTTCGATTACGCGATAAGTCACACAAATCTGAGGGCTGTAAATTCAACTAAATAGTTAGGGATTACAATTACAAATAACCTACACTGGAACGAACATATAGATAATATTGTGGGTAGAGCCAACCAAAGACTGTGATTCATTGGCAGAACACTTAAAAGGTGCAACTAACGAGACTGCTTACTCCACGCTTGTCCGCCCTATTCTGGAGTACTGCTGTTCGGTGTGGGATCCGCATCAGATGGAACTGACGGATGACATCGAAAAAGTACAAAGAAGGGCAGCTCGTTTTGTATTATCGCGAAATAGGGGAGATAGTGCCACAGACATGATACGTGAATTGGAGTGGCAATCATTAAAACAAAGGCATTTTTCGTTGCGACGGGATCTTCTCATGAAATTTCAATCACCAGTTTTCTCCTCCGATTACGAAAATATTCTGTTGGTACCCACTTACAAAGGGAGAAATGATCATCACGATAAAATAAGAGAAATCAGGGCCCGTACCGAAAAATTTAAGTGCTGGTTTTTCCCGCGTGCCGTTCGAGAGTGGAACGGTAGAGAGACAGCTCGAACGTGGTTCATTGAACCCTTTGCCAGGCAATTTATTGTGAATAGCAGAGTAATCACGTAGATGTACTATACAAAAAAACGCCAAGCCGCAGCATAACTCAGAAGATACCACCATCAGGTGTGGATATAACTACAGCCGACACTCATTTTAGTGCCCGTGTCTTCAGAATCTGTGCGATATGCATGCCATTTAATTCGCACAGGTGATCTCACTCCATCTAACGGCGCGGAGCGGGGCCGATCAGATTAAAGGGCCATCCTGAGTAGAATGTTTTGTACTCAGCGTCTTAGTGTACAGCTGCTTAACAGTACTACAGTAAGAAGAAAATGGCTGCGCCTCTCATATGCATCTGTGTCTGTTAAGTAAGTACAATTTTCAGTTACTTTCTGTCATTAGCAGTTATCCGTAGACTGTTATAGAATACGAGGAAGATGGTAGACTGCCTTAAGACAGTGACTACAGATAATGCTGAATTCGTTTCGATATTACCTTGTCGATACAGTGCGACAAAACTTTTCCTTCTCTCCAACGAGCTTGTATCAGGATTCATAGGAACAACGAAATTTCCTGGACCATCAGAATCGGTAAATGAAAGTGAGAGGATTGCCGAACAAAGAACAACAGTCGACAGAGTAACAATAACGAAGCTGATATGAGCCTGTGTTCCACAAAGCACGAAGCGTTAAATAGGGCGTCACAAACAGCCGCATTGCAATTGGCATGATCAAAAGCTGTGCCAGCCATTATGATGAGAGAGCAATGATAGCTGCTAGTCTCTTCATCACGTGACAGAAACGAGACAGTTTTCACTCAGGGTGATCGAACTCTTTGCCCGACGAGGACAATCTCCCTAATTGCAAAGTTTCGGGTAGGTAAAGCTGTATATATTGGAGAAGGCAGTTGCGTTCGTTCAGCGAGCATTACTGGGGAAGGAATACTGAGTGAGGTGGCGCAGTGATTAAGGAAGGAGACATTTTTTCGCAACGAGCGCTATTCAACACCTGCCCAGCCAATATGATTTAGTTTTCCATGGTTTCACTAAATTACTGGAGAGAATATCACGTTGTTGTTGTTGTTGTGGTCTTCAGTCCTGAGACTGGTTTGATGCAGCTCTCCATGCCACTCTATGGCAAGCTTCTTCATCTCCCAGTACTTACTGCAACCTACATACTCCTGAATCTGCTTAGTGCATTCATCCCTTGGTCTCCCTCTACGATTTTTACCCTCCACACTGCTCTCCAATGCTAAATTTGTGATCCCTTGATGCCTCAGAACATGTCCTACCAACCGATCCCTTCTTCTAGTCAAGTTGTGCCCCAAACTCCTCTTATTCCCAATTCTATTCAGTACCTCCTCATTAGTTATGTGATCTACCCATTTAATCTTCAGCATTCGTCTGTAGCACCACATTTCGAAAGCTTCTATTCTCTTCTTGTCCAAACTATTTAACGTCCATGTTTCACTTCCATACATGGCTACACTCCATGCGAATACTTTCAGAAACGACTTCCTTACACTTAAATCTATACTCGATGTTAACAAATTTCGCTTCTTCTGAAACGCGTTCCTTGCTATTGCCAGTCTACATTTTATATCCTCTCTACTTCGACCATCATCAGTTATTTTACTCCCTAAATAGTAAAACTCCTTTACTACTTTAAGTGTCTCATTTCCTAATTTAATTCCCTCAGCATCACCCGATTTAAATCACGTAGGCCGTTTAAAATGGCTACCTAGTGAGCTTACAGTGGGTAGGACGACCTTCCGTACTTCTTCAGACGGTAACTATAGGGGTTGGGTAAAAATTTGGAGAAATCACGAAAAATGTATTCTTGAACATATTGCACTTGCTAGGTAAGCCTGCAGGTTTCGCTGTTGTATTTGACCACGAATGGCACCTGTCCTCAACACGTTGCAACTGTCAATCGAGATCTGAACAGCGTTCTCTACAGTTGTGAGAGCAAGATGTCGGAGGTAAATAATTCCAACAGGGGCAAATTGTTCGTGCTCGTATGGTGGGTACGTACGTAAGCAAACAAGTCGAAGTGTTTGGTGCTTCAAAATGCTCCGTATCGAAGATTTATGCCGCATAGAGAAACGGCTAAGTCACAACGCGGCCTACGTGTTGACTAATCGTGACAGACGGCCATTAAAGAGGATTGTGGTGCAAAATAAGAGGACCACAGCTGCAAATGTCACTGCAGAAGTGACTCTCGCACTCGCGAATCCTGTCACCACCAAAACAACACGAAGGGTGCTCCATAAACAGGGAACTGCAGGGCGAGCAGGATTTCAAAACCACACATCACTGTTGCAAATGCCCATAACAAGAAAACGTGGTGCCGAAGCCATAAAACCTGGACTATGGAGCAATGGAAGAAATTCGTCTGGTCGGATGAGTCTTGCCACAGACTAACTTCTGGCCAAATTTACTTCCCATGGCGAGGATTCGATGATGATTTGGGCAGCCATATCGTGGTATTCCATGGGCCACCTGGTTACTCTTCAACGTAGCATTACGGTAATGTATTGCGAATACATAGAAAGAAGGATCCTTTATTGTATGATTATATGATAGCGGAACAAACACTGGTAGCAGTTACTTCTGTAAAATATCTGGGAGTATGCGTGCGGAACGATTTGAAGTGGAATGATCATATAAAATTAATTGTTCGTAAGGCGGGTACCAGGTTGAGATTCATTGGGAGAGTGCTTAGAAAATGTAGTCCATCAACAAAGGAGGTGGCTTACAAAACACTCGTTCGACCTATACTTGAGTATTGCTCATCAGTGTGGGATCCGTACCAGATCGGTCTGACGGAGGAGATAGAGAAGATCCAAAGAAGAGCGGCGCGTTTCGTCACAGGGTTATTTGGTAACCGTGATAGCGTTACGGAGATGTTTAGCAAACTCAAGTGGCAGACTCTGCAAGAGAGGCGCTCTGCATCACGGTGTAGCTTGCTCGCCACGTTTCGAGAGGGTGCGTTTCTGGATGAGGTATCGAATATATTGCTTCCCCTTACTTATACCTCCCGAGGAGATCACGAATGTAAAATTAGAGACATTAGAGCGCGCACGGAGGCTTTCAGACAGTCGTTCTTCCCGCGAACCATACGCGACTGGAACAGGAAAGGGAGGTAATGACAGTGGCACGTAAAGTGCCCTCCGCCACACACCGTTGGGTGGCTAGGGGGGGTATCAATGTAGATGTAGATGTAGATCATGTGACAATTTTGGCTGATCGGATCTATCCAATAGTACAGCTTTTGTTCCCCAGTGGCGATGCCGTGTTCCAAGACGACAATGCTGTTCACACAGATCGCATTGTCCACGACTGGTTTTCTGGGCACCAGGACAAATTGTTGCAACTTTCTGGCCACCACAGTCGGCAGACCTCAATATTATTGAACCTTTGCGGTCTACTTTGAAGAGAACGATGGGTGGTCGCTATCCACCTCCATCGCCGTTACCTGAACTTGTCTCTATTTTGCAAGAAGAATGGTACAAGATTCCCTTAAAAAGCATACGGTACCTGTGTTTACGCATTCTGAAATGACTGGAAGCTGTTGTGATCGTCAATGGTTTTCCTACAACGCCTTATACGCGGTGATGTATTGTGTTTTAGCTGTTTTTATATTTTTGTCCAGTCTCTGTACAAAAAGAGTGCGGCAATAGTAAAGATATGGCGAGGGAGGAAATGGGAGTTGGCACAGCCAGCAGAAAGAGTGAGCAAAAAATGTCCAAACTCCCATCATGCCCCCTGTACGGTGCATCTTACGTGAAGAAGACATTATTACCAGTTTTAATAAATTATTGTCTCTTATTGGTATATTCACGATAGCTAGGAAGTGCTGTAGTCCGTAGTCGGCCTTGAGTCGGATAGCATTTCCCACGCTGGCTGGCTAGGTGACGAAGGACCATATGTCGCGCGTAGTGGGGTAGGGCTCGGCGCTAGACCGTAGCAACAAGCGTCAGCCTGGGAAATATACATGACGGGAAGTACCGCCATCTTGGCGCCAAAGTCACCGATTTTGTTTATTTATATTTAATAATTAAAGTCATTTATGACAACATGAATACTAGGAGGAGCCTCTGGATGATTAAAACTATTTATCATAATTTTGCCTCGTCAGAATTCACACCCGTTCATTAACAAATGCATATCTTAGTAAGTACGAACTTGATCGGAAATCCACGAACGGTGACGAAACTAGTAAGAGATACGCACTGCGCGCCAAAGTCGGCAGTCGGCGTTAAGAGCTCTTCCTGTCTTGTTCGATGGTAGCCATGCTCTCGGTTACGAGTAGTTTGTGACATGCGTGTTTCATTATTGATCTAATAGGAATAAAAGTGATACTACGGCATTCTGAATGTTAATTTCGAATAAACAGATACCCCAAAGTTGATCGACAGCAATTTCAGATAATTAGCTTCCACCGACAGAGACTTGTAATGAGCCAATGAAGAATCCGCACGGGACGACATTTACGAGAGCTGCACCGCGCACAGGTAGGAGGAAATCCGACGACACGACCCACCAAGGCGGATCAAGGAAGGTCCGACTTACACACTCGCAAATTCCAGGTGGAAATGCTGACCAGTTATACTGTACGTCACATATACCACCCTCTACGGACTCGCGGCTAAGCTGAGTAATAACAGTATCAGTTTAGAAGCAAGAGGATCTTGCACCCCGCCAAACAGACGGATGTATCACTTCAGTATTAATGCTAAGAAAACCGGCACTTCTAGCGAATACCCACGAGTAGAAAGAGTATCCAACGCCACTTTTTTGTTAAAAATAACAAAGGTATTCCGTCATTTATCGCGAAACTACCTCTCTCTAGCTCAGACTCAGGGTTCGCTCGTTGAGATTCACTATCTCTATAGACAATGGTTGTACCTTCAGCATCACAGCAGATTAACAGTCGCTCCGCTCATGAGGACATGTAAAATATATGACTGATGAAAGGATACAATGCTCAATTACTTTCTAACTTTGAGAGTCATCGGTCGACTGTAATGGAATACAAGGAAGATGGTAGGCTCCCTTGAGACAATGAATTAATGGCATGGATTTCTATCGATAGTATATAAGACGTTCAGGCACAGCGTAGCTGATAATTAGTATTACACAACTAACTTTGTCTGCTAACACACACAGCACAAATACTTAATGTCCTACCTGATATCTAATCATAATCGTATGTATTCTTCCATTCAGACACTTAATAATTCCCCGAATTTACTCGGTGTTCAGTGGTCCAATCTTCTGACGCTTCCTTACAGTATCATCCTGTAATAATTCCAGGTTTAGATAGTTCAACGAGCAAATGCTGCCGGAGATTATCGCTTTATCAAGCCTGTCGGAATAGGCAGCAGCAAAGTAACAACCTACACTGCTGACAGTCGATTTCAAGAAGTGGTTCCATAGAATGTGTGCCCCTTTACAAAGGCGTCACCGTAATGCCCGAAGACATTTGCGGATGTTCATTGTTGATAGGGACACTTAGAACTAAGTCGTGTATTCTTATCTGGCGTATTGCGATTTATTGATGACCTGAGAGTTCAGTCGTAAGAAGAGAGTCTGGAACGCGACGTAATTACTGCACCCAGTCTCTCGCACTGTAGTGAACCTCTAATGGTGCAATTACAAAGTAGCATTTACAAACTCACAAACCTTCACATCATCCCAAAAGATAATCTGACATTTTCAAGATCCAAAAATTAGATCTGCCGATCACATGTTTTGATGAGCGATGTGTCGTGACATTTTGTACTAAGGCGTCAATGCTTTTGCCTGCAGAGTTAATTCATGAACGATAAGCTATATGGCGACAGTAGTACCCAAGTGCTGTGAGCAACGTGCCTACCGAACTGAAAAACTGCTAGGATTAAGCCTGGTAAATATGCCGCAAGTAAGCCAGTGTCTGCAGGATTGGAGATGACTTTTCTTGAGGATTAATGAAGAAAGGTTACAGTTAAACGTCTTGCCTTGGTGTAATCATTAGAAATGGAGTTCTCGTTCTGTTGTTTAAGATTGGCAAAGGAAATCGGCCTTTAGGAACTAACCTGACGTTCATCTAAAGTGATTTAGGTAAATCATGGGAACCATGAATCTAGCGTCGTAGCCAACGAGCCACCTGACTGGGTTTCTTACAGTTGTATCCCTCAGGAACTCGTTAACAATGTTAGTGAATCCATTAAACGCTGGTATCAAACAGTGTTGGTCGTTGAGGGGGTTTACACATCATATTAAGAAACACTGATTAGTCGTCTGTTTCTGAGATGTTTCGCTGATGGAGAAGTCTTTGTTCCATCTCCTGAGCTATAAGTGGTCAGCTCGTTATTTTGTATAAATTCTTCTTGTTACGAAACGAAATTTTGGGTAAGTGAGAGGGAAGTAACCTGCTTCACTGGTGATGCGTGAATCATTATTAACTACCGAAGTATTGAAGCAAATACGCTTGGTAGTAGGAACGCCTCGCAAAGCATATATCACACATTAAAGACAAAGGACTGTGATGATTCCAGTGAAATAAGGATTTATTAAAAACTGCCATGCGATTATGTATGACAAGCAACTGGTTTCACGTACTTGTTGACATTATCAAGTGGCTTAATACATTTAAAGTAATGCAGATCTGATTCTGCGAACTGCAGATGCACATGCAGGTGTTCTTTCATTATGATGCACAAACATTTGTACGCGCAACTCACGAAGCACTTTTTTTAAGTCGTGTTTTGCAGTGTCACTCATATCTTGACAAAAACCTCACGCAGATTCATGTTAGTAACTGACGCCCGCGCGCAGAGAGAGAGAAAGAAAGAGAGAGTGAGGGGGGGGGGGGGGGCGGTAACGACAGAATTTCTGTCCCAACCTAAATTCGTCTTGCCTTCGGTATCAAAAGCGGGGAGGCAACGCAACATTTCCGACATCACACCGAAACCTGTTCTGCAATGTTTACGCCTTCGACGAATGAAAGATAGCATCTTTCAGCCTGCGTTGACATAATTACCTAGCTATTTTTGCGAAAATTTCATTACGAAACCTTACGAACACTATCTGAGTAACGTGTTTGCTTGGATTTGGTACAGCAGGGTAGACGCATGCTGAATCGCTTCTCCTACTGGGGGGCTAGTGCACTCCAGCGCCCTTACCTCGTTACTACTTGATCAAGTTCCATAGGTGTTATGCCGTAGATTATTCTTCTAAGGCTGTTTCCACGACCACCGAAAAAAGTATATAGTTCGATCAAAACAAAACAAAGCGGTGTCCTAATTCAGCAGGTTTAAAGGTTAAATATTACTTTCTTACGTCGTAAAATTCGCCCACTTTGTCAGTTACAACTTAGTGAAATCGGTACTTCGAAATATTTAGCGTTTTGTGTATATTTTGGGTGGCCTGTCTTAGCTGTCCATTCCTGATTAATACGAAGATGGTTTGATAAGTCTCGTGAATTTCCATGAAATAATAGAACATTTTTGCTACGCCTCGTGGCTAGTAAGCCTCATTATTCCAAGGATCGTATAAAGAATTCCAAGAATTTCAGTGTGTCGACTACAATTGAAAGTGGAGAAATCCGAGTTTTATGTTATTATCAAGCATTTTGTTTTGAAGGGCTGGACTGCTGGACCGACCAAAACACAATTGGCTGACGTTCTTGCGGATTCTGCACCATCATTGAAGACCACTTACTTTTGAAATAATGAATGTAAATGTGGTCGGACAAGTACCGAAGACGAAACGCGCTCCGGCCGACCAAATGAGGTCACCACAAAGGAAATCACTGACGAAATCCGTGATATGGTAAGGCAAAACCGCCGGATAAAAATGCGTGAGATTGCTGAGACTGTATGCATCTCAACTGAGCGAGTGAATAATAACCTGTTCGGAGAATTGGCTATGAAGAAGCTGTGTGCGAGACTGGTACCGCCATTGCTCACACTAGACCAAAAGCGCATCCGGCACAGAATTTCAGCACAATTTCTGACGATGTTTAATCGCAATCCACAAGACTTTTTCCGCCGATTTGTGATTGTTGATGAAACCTGGATCCATCATTACACACCAGAGTCAAAACGGCAGTGAAAACAATGGACTAAGGCTGGTCAAAGTGCACAGAAGAAGGCACATATCATTTTGTCATCATAGGTCACTTGGAAAAACGCAGAACCATAACCTGAACCTATTATGCTTCTTTGTTGAATCGTTTGAAACTTGCGTTGAATGAAAAAACACCAAGGTTAGGACGCAAAAAATTGCTCTTTCACCAGTATAATGCACTGTCACACACCAATGGTGAAAGTGCGTGAACTGGGAGTCTCCTGAAAACTAAGGTGAATTATTTACGAAACAAACATTTTTTTTTTGCACTTTTACCAGACTTACCAAACCACCCTCCAATCAGTATCATTATTTAATCGGCGCGTTTCCGGCGTGTATGACTCTCTCTCAGTACAGACAAAACGTTGCAATTTAATGCGCGACACCTTATTGCTCTCTGCTGACGCGTTGTCGAAAACGCGCCGAACAGCGAGTAGAAATAAACAAGCTGACTCGTTTACCCGCTGAGGTATTTATTTCAGCGAGCCCTGCCAAACACGGTACCGCGCTTCAGTAGCGCTGCATGCAACACGTCAGCCGCTCTCGCGTGTGAGTGCATTCGTGATACGGCAGCAGCTGTACCTTCGATTTCCGGCCTCCGGCGCCGTCCTGAGCTCTATTCTTAACTCGGGCAGGCGGGCTCGCTGGTTGACTAGTGTTGTTCATTCAAAGTGTATTACTGCAACGGAGCCGGTGCTCCAGCGAGCCGAACCGTGTTGGTGAGCAATTAGTAACGGGCAGGCGGCGGCGCGGCCCGGGTCCAGAATTCGAAAGAAGATGACGAGGGCTTAAGGCCCGGCGAGCTGTTGCAGCACTTAAGAGGTTTAAAGATGAATGTCTGGAGCTTCCAGGACGCGATCGATGGCCGAGTCGGCTCGCATCCACCTCCTCCGGCGACAGCGCAGGTACTGACTGGTGCGAGCAACGCAGCTACCTGCAGAGGCAACTGGCTGGTCTCACTGCCGACTGAACGGGCTATTTACGTCGTCTCGCACTCGCAATCCTATCATTAACTCCGCTGCCACGCCTGCTACGGAATGATACGCCGTTCAGACTAATTAACGGATGTAATCGGGAGTCGTTAATTAACGACAAAGACAAACGTATAATTCGACAGGCACTTAGTCTCTAAGATAAAGTTGACTTTCTTAAGGGAAGGAACAGTGTGAAATATGGAAAACAGGCTATATTTATAGAGGATGTATGTTTTTGGCCGAAGTTCAGGAAAGACGATGATAGCGCGCCACACGACGGGTGTGAGCTGCGCTCTGGTAGGCATTCGTAGTGCCTCCTTGCTCTTCATCCTACAGTGAAATTTAGAAACTAGGAGCGCTGACACTGTTAACGCATAAAGTGTTTGGGCGTCATGTCACGGATTGCGCGGCCCCTCCCACCGCAGGTTCGAGTACTCCCTCGGGCATGGGTGTGTGTGTGTTGTTCTTAGCATAAGTTAGTTTAAGTCGCGTGTAAGTCTAGGGACCGATGACCTCAGCAGTTTGGTCCCTCAAGAATTCACACACGTTTAAACAACCAACATTGCTTTATGGATACGTGTATTTGATAGTAACAAAACAACAAGTCAAGAGAATAGAGAGCTCATACTTGACTGAGAATTTTTTTGCAGGGAAGATGAAGAACATTCTCTTAGATAGACAGTCATCGACAGATGTACAAGAAACTTCGCGCGAGCCCTAGGGAAGTGTGTTGGGATCTTTGCTGTTCATGTTCTATATTAATGACCTTATAGACTATATTAATAGCAACGTCAAAAGTATGGAAAGATGATTTAGTCAGAGTTGACTGAGAATTTTTTGGTAGGGAGGATGAAGAACATTCTCTTTGGTAGGGAGGATGAAGAACGTTCTCTTGGATAGACAGTCATCGACAGATGTACAAGTAACTTCGAGCGAGCCCTAGGGAAGTGTGTTGGGACCTTTGCTGTTCATGTTCTATATTAATGGCCTTATAGACTATATGAATAGCAACGTCAAAAGATTTGCAGATGATTTAGTCAGAGTTGACTGAGAATTTTTTAGTAGGGAGGATGAAGAACATTCTCTTGGGTAGGGAGGATGAAGAACGTTCTCTTGGATAGACAGTCATCGACAGATGTACAAGTAACTTCGAGCGAGCCCTAGGGAAGTGTGTTGGGACCTTTGCTGTTCATATTCTATATTAATGACCTTATAGACAATATTAATAGTAACGTCAGAAGTTTGGCAGATGATTTAGTCACCCATAATCGGTACGCATGCGATAGTGTCACTATCCTACACCACAGCGTTAAAGTGTGAATATTACACACTTCCTCTTGCTTAGACAAATGGAGCGAATCGGTTGCTTCTTTTTTGCATTTGATACGGTTTACGGTGAGCTTGATGGACTTACGGAGGCACTACTAGTTCATGGACGGTTCCTCCTGAAAGCCCACAAGAAGGATTTTTTTAGTTTATTTTGGCCGTCACCAGCGGACCAAAATCCAGCCGATGATTCCAAGACGGTTATGCACAGCAAATGGCGGAAATTTTTAAAATACATTCCTAAGATCCAGATCCAGAACAACGTTGAAAATTTTCTTGATATCTTTATCCCTTTCCATGATATAGAGGTTCAAAATTATCTTGCTTGTACACGTAAAATCCGGTGTGAGGTGAAAACGTAGTTTATAAAGTGACGTATCACAAAGAAATATGGGGTAAAGTACTTTCGTTATCATCTGGGAAGCCCATGTTGTAGTACTGAAGCACAAGCAATATTTTTTTGCACGTAAAATTCGATCTTAAGAGTAAAATTACTTTTGCGTTATTTCGATATTACATAAATAAAGCATCTAAATTTTACTAGCCAATACATTTCTTTTCATATGAGTTACATGTCCTGCTGCAACAGGGAAAGAAGGGAACAAATACGAAAATACTGCTATCGGATCAAGAAAAATGTGAGTATATTCTTGTTTATTTAAAAGACTGAAAGGTGAGGTACCAGCTGCGTCATTCTGCCTACCTAAGAAACTCTAAAAATTTCCCAAAAATTTTTGTGTGTGAACATATTTGCGCTTTTTAATGTTAAGAGGAAAGAAGACAGCCGGCCGCTGTGACCGAGCGGTTCTAGACGCTTCAGTCTGGAACCGCGCGACCGCTACGGTCGCAGGTTCGAATCCTGCCTCGGGCATGGATGTGTGTGATGTCCTTAGGTTACTTAGGTTTAAATAGTTCTAAGTTCTAGGGGACTGATGACCTCAGACGTTAGGTCCCATAGTGCTCAGAGCCATTTGAACCATTTGAAGCCCAAAAGAAGACACTGGCAGTGGCAAAGAGACGGAAAAGTAATAAATACTGTTAGATAGTAGACAGTAATTCTGTTATAGAAAAGCGAAGGAAACAGTGGCAGTAAGAGAGAAGGAGAGGGTTACAGTGGCAATGGAACGTAGCTCATAGCTGAGTTGACAGTGGCACAACAGTGCTAGCAATAGAAAAAGAGTGAAGGAGCGGCGAGGGGGGGGGGGGGTGTAGGAGTAAAGAGCAAGAGAAAGTGCAAGTGGGTATGAGAGCCAGTGATAATGACAGAGTGCACGGCAATGACAACGAAGGAAAGAGAGATATTGGCAGAAAGAAGACACATCAGTAGTAGGAGGCAAGAAATGAGATATTATCAGTAAGAGAGAGCAAAAGGGAGAGAATGACAGTGAGAGGAGACTAGTAGCAGGACAGAACGAGTGGCTGTGACACAGGAGACAAGGACAGAGTGACACAAAGAGATAATGACAATGAGCTGGGCTGAATGAGTGAGTAAGAAAGGGGAACTGGGAGTGGATGGGTACGAACAACTTACAACGATGGACTAGTAGATGTGAGTGAGTTATAGTTGGGTGAGTTTGTGGGAATCTGAGGTGAGCTGCATGTTAAAAAAAAGCATTCTATGTTGGCATACCAAAATTTTTGGAATTTTTTTAAATTAAGCTCAGGCAGGTAGGATGTGGCAGCTGATACCTCACTTTTCAGTCAGAGTCTTTTAAATAAACAGAAACATATTCGCAATTTTTTGTGCTCCGATAGTAGTATTTCACCTCTGAAGTTCTCCCTTGAAAAAGCTGCAGAAATATTCAGTCAGATCTTGATAAAATTACAATGTGGCGCTAAGACTGAAAATTTGCTCTAAATGTTCAAAAAATGAAAATTGTAAAAATGTGCACTTCGCGAAAGAAAAAGCCTAATATCGAACACCCTACGCATCACTCCCGTAGCGATCGTAAGGAAAAGATTAGATCAGTTACATAGCGCACCGACGCCTTAGTCATTTTTCCCGCGCTCCCTAAGTGAATCGAAAGGGAGGAAGGACTAATAATAGGTACAATGGGAAGTACCTCCTGCATTTCGCAGTGGTTGGCAGAGTATGGATGTAAATGTAGATGACATTTTTCAGATGTGTGTTATACATAGGTTGTTAACAAGAAACACGAAGATACCAAGTCACGCGGAGTGGCCGCGCGGTATGAGGCGCCATGACACGAATTGTGCGGCCGCTCCCGCCAGAGGTTTGAGTCCTCCCTCGGGCATAGGTGTGTGTATGCGTGGTTATTAGCGTAAGTTAGTTTAAGTAGAGTGTAAGTCTAGGGACTGATGACCTCAGCAGTTTGGCCCCTTAGGAATTCATACACATTTTTTGAAGATACCAAATATGAACTAATTTAACACTAACTAAGAAATAATAAAATATTCAGCTGCTTAATCTCAATGATAATATAATAAAATCTAGGAATAGATGAAGAAAGAACGGCCGTGCTAGCTAAGATTGCTAAACTTCCTGCAGGTTACTAATGTCTATACCTTAATCGACTTGAACGTTTTCAAATTGGACACCAGCCGCAAGATCACAGCTTTCTCCCCAACTTGATTGGTTATGGATCAATTATGGATGATACCGGAGGCTTCAGCATTACAGAGACAACTGTCGAAAACTCGAGTATTTTTTACTCTTTTCAGCAAATCATGGAAGCGAAGTCGCTTTTATGGTTCAAATGGCTCTGAGCACTATGGGACTTAACCTCTGAGGTCATCCGTCCCCTAGAACTTAGAACTACTGAAACCTAAGTGACCTAAGGACATCACACACTTCCATGCCCGAGGCAGGATTCGAACCTCCGACCGTAGCGGTCGCGCGGTTCCAGACTGTAGCGCCTAGAATCCCTCGGCCACTCCGGCCGGGGAAGTCGCTTTTATACTTTAATACGTAAGAGAATTATTCGGCTCAACCACGTGAACTAATGGAGGTTTGTGTGAGGTTGTTTGGTGTCCTGGTGTAAACAGCTGTGCACTCGGCCGGTGTATCATCACGCCCTAGTCGTCATCCCCTCCTCTCATTCCAATTGATCGTATTTTAGGCTCAGTCATTTGCACAGCAGATTTGTGCTGGGTACTCTCTGCGACACCCACGCAACTTTTTCATGGAGGATAGTAAGTCGATAAGGTAACAAACCATACTAAGTTTATTTGCTGTGTGACATACTTACGAGCGCAACTGCCGTTGAAACGTATGACTGTGAACACTGTAGTAGTGGTAGTTCAAATGTGTGTGAAATCTTATGGGACTTAACCGCTAAGGTCATCAGTCCCTAAGCTTACACACTACTTAACCTAAATTATCCTAATGACAAACACACACACACCCATGCCCGAGGGAGGACTCGAACCTCCATAACTGCAGCGCCTAAGATCGCTCGGCTAATCCCGCGCGGCAGTAGTGGTAGAATTCAATTGGTTATCCAGCGCGAATCCCAGAGAGAGTGCAGTCATTTATGTCCCGTATTTGCTCCCATTACGATCAGAGTGCATTGAAGAACAACAGAGTGTGCACATAGCCGACCGAGTGCAGACTTCGTCGTTGTCGACTACCTGACGGAAGGGACGGACTAAATCGGCAGTCAGTGATTCCCCAGCCGCTAGCTCTGTTGAGGCATAAATACAGGGTGTTTCAAAAATGACCGGTATATTTGAAACGGCAATACAAACTAAACGAGCACCGATAGAAATACACCGTTTGTTGCAATATGCTTGGGACGACAGTACATTTTCAGGCAGACAAACTTTCGAAATTACAGTAGTTACAATTTTCAACAACAGATGGCGCTGCGGTCTGGGAAACTCTATAGTACGATATTTTCCACATATCCACCATGCGTAGCAATAATATGGCGTAGTCTCTGAATGAAATTACCCGAAACCTTTGACAACGTGTCTGGCGGAATGGCTTCACATGCAGATGAGATGTACTGCTTCAGCTGTTCAATTGTTTCTGGATTCTGGCAGTACACCTGGTCTTTCAAGTGTCCCCACAGAAAGAAGTCACAGGGGTTCATGTCTGGCGAATAGGGAGGCCAATCCACGCCGCCTCCTGTATGTTTCGGATAGCCCAAAGCAATCACACGATCATCGAAATATTCATTCAGGAAATTAAAGACGTCGGCCGTGCGATGTGGCCGGGCACTATCTTGCATAAATCACGAGGTGTTTGCAGTGTCGTCTAAGGCAGTTTGTACCGCCACAAATTCACGAAGAATGTCCAGATAGCGTGATGCAGTAATCGTTTCGGATCTGAAAAATGGGCCAATGATTCCTTTGGAAGAAATGGCGGCCCAGACCAGTACTTTTTGAGGATGCAGGGACGATGGGACTGCAACATGGGGCTTTTCGGTTCCCCATATGCGCCAGTTCTGTTTATTGTCGAAGCCGTCCAGGTAAAAATAAGCTTCGTCAGTAAACCAAATGCTGCCCACATGCATATCGCCGTCATCAATCCTGTGCACTATATCGTTAGCGAATGTCTCTCGTGCAGCAATGGTAGCGGCGCTGAGGGGTTGCCGCGTTTGAATTTTGTATGGATAGAGGTGTAAAGTCTGGCGCATGAGACGATACGTGGACGTTGGCGTCATTTGGACCGCAGCTGCAACATGGCGAACGGAAACCCGAGGCCGCTGTCGGATCACCTGCTGCACTAGCTGCGCGTTGCCCTCTGTGGTTGCCGTACGCGGTCGCCCTACCTTTCCAGCACGTTCATCCGTCACGTTCCCAGTCCGTTGAAATTTTTCAAACAGATCCTTTATTGTATCGCTTTTCGGTCCTTTGGTTACGTTAAACCTCCGTTGAAAACTTCGTCTTGTTGCAACAACACTGTGTTCTAGGCGGTGGAATTCCAACACCAGAAAAATCCTCTGTTCTAAGGAATAAACCATGTTGTCTACAGCACACTTGCACGTTGTGAACAGCACACCCTTACAGTAGAAAGACGATGTACAGAATGGCGCACCCACAGACTGCGTTGTCTTCTATATCTTTCACATCACTTGCAGCGCCATCTGTTGTTGAAAATTGTAACTACTGTAATTTCGAAAGTTTGTCCGCCTGAAAATGTACTGTTGTCCCAAACATATTGCAACAAACGGTGTATTTCTATCGCTGCTCGTTTAGTTTTTATTGCCGTTTCAAATATTCCGGTCATTTTTGAAACACCCTGTAGCAACGTGGGCAAGTGCATTAAGACTTCCGACCAGTGCCATCTCCATAATAAAGAGTCACACAGAAAGTTACACGTTTTGTCTGACGGGATCGAAGACACTCAAAAGTAAGTCGTTGATTATCTCACGCTCGATCGGACACACTTATTTAAACAGCACGCAGTATCTGATAAAGAAGCTTGGTTCAAGCATGAATCTACTTCATAAAACAGCTGGAAGCAGCTGGGGAGCAAACGCATATAAGCTACGCAATGCTGCAAAATTACTTGTGTACTGTCCGCCTGCTTAGCTGGGTGGTAACGTGCTCGCCTCCCATGCAAGCGGGCCCAGGTTCGATTTCCGGCTGGGTTGCAGATTTTCTCCGGTCAGGGACTGGGTGTTGTGTTGTCCTCATCACCGGCGCGCAAGTCGCCCAGTGTGGCGTCGACTGCAATAGGACTTGCTCTTGACCGCCGAACTTCTCCGGATAGGGGCGTCCCGGCCAACGATGTCATACACTCATTTCATTTTTCACTTGTGTACTCAGTTTCTTAATATTGTGCTCCAGCGTGGAAAAACAGCGCACATACATCTGAGACAGACGTACGTTTGAATGAGGCCATGAAGTCCTTTACTGGTATTGCCAGATATATTCTCACCGCCCCTCCTGGTCTCAGAATAAAGTTGCAATGTGCAAATGATTAAAAAGACAAAGTCGCATAAGAATTCATTTCTAAGTAGCGACTTCCGGAATCCAACAGCTTGGGTCGATCTTCGGATCCCAGACGTTTACGACGTTACCGAGAAGTGTAAAGAACGCTGCAATAAATATCCTCCCCAGAACGCCCAGCCTGATGAAAACCCAACGGAATTGGTTACAGGATTTGATCTTCCCCGTCGCGAATGGTCGAGACTCAACTAGATCCCAACGGGGCAAGGGAGATGGAGCGACCGAGGTGGAGCAGTGGTTAGCCCACTGGACTCGCATTCGGGAGGGCGACGGTTCAAACCCGCGTCCGACCATTCAGACTTAGGTTTTCCGTGATTTCGTTAGATCGCTCTAGGATAGTTCCTTTGAAAGGGTACGGCCGATTTCCTTCCCCATCCTTCCCACAATCCGAGCTTGAGCCGTCTCTAATGATTTCGGTGTCGACGGGAAGTAAAACCCAATCTTCCTTCCTTGCTTCGGAGGCGTAGCCACACCCTGAAGAAGGAGGCTTATTGTGAAACGTGTTCGTGTGATGGGATGCCAAGGAACAGATAAGATATACTGTTGAGATCTGCCTGCTCCTCGCTTTTAAATGTTGCCACCAAAGACAAGGATGATGTGACATCGGGTGCTACGATATAATTGGTTCAAATGGTTCTGAGCACTATGGGACTTAACTACTGAGGCCATCAGTCCCCTAGAACTTAGAACTACCTAAACCTAACTAACCTAAGGACATCACACACACCCATGCCCGAGGCAGGATTCGAACGGGCGACCATAACAGTCGTGCGGTTCCAGATTTAAAGATTAACCTGTTCATTCATTGTGTATGGAATTGTATATGTTCTGTTACGTCATACGATACTAATAATAATAGCTAATAATAACAGCCGGCCGGAGTGGCCGTGCGGTTCTATGCGCTACAGTCTGAAGCCGAGCGACCGCTACGGTTGCAGGTTCGAATCCTGCCTCGGGCATGGATGTGTGTGATGTCCTTAGGTTAGTTAGGTTTAAGTAGTTCTAAGTTCTAGGGGACTGATGACCACAGATGTTAAGTCCCATAGTGCTCAGAGCCATTTGAACCATTTGAAACAATAATAACAATTGCCGCGCGGGACTAGCCGAGCAGTCAGGCGCTGCAGTCATGGACTGTGCGGCTGGTCCCGGCGGAGGCTCTGAGCACTATGGGACTTACCTTCTGCTTAAGCCTAACGAACCTAAGGACATAACACACAACGTTGGCCCAGGCAGGATTCGAACCTGCGACCGTAGCAGTCGCGCGTTTCCGGACTGAAGCTTTTGTTAATTATGATTTTTAACACAGTTTGATGAGAAATTGGTGGAACATAATATTCAGGAATTAAAATTTCAATAGCATACAGTGAGCCAATAAATTTTTTTTCTCAGTTTTGGTCTCTTTCGCATACGTCCCACCTTAACCTCTGGTGTTAGCAGACGGTGCTACTGTTCGACCGCAAACGTCAACGGCCAAACTTTCTTCCCGACCACATTCGGCGTCGACGTCCCGATCCGCCCCATCCCGTCCCGTGAGGTCCAGTGTCAATCTGCCGTCAACTGGAAATTCCGGCAAAAATGAAAAAAAAGGGCGCACATTTTTGCACGGTGGAGCGACCGACGTCAGAGCAGAAGCTAGCGGCCGCGTTTCCGCCTTGCAGAGCAGAGTGGGCGTTCAGGCCAGCCAGCCTGGCCGCGCTGGAGCGCGCACCGCGCACCGTGTCCGAACCGGTCTGCAGGGCGGCCGGCCGCCGGCTCCTTTGTGAGGCGCGGGCCGCAGCATAGCCCAGCCCAGCCCGGCTGCCTGCTGCACTGCCCGACGCCGCTGTGGCTCGCTTTCCCACGCCCACCTCCAGCTGATGTTCGCCAGAAACAAGCAGGGTGCGTGTGTGCCCCACTCGTCTTTCGTAGCGCAAGGCGACATTCGCGTTCTCACCGTGTACGGGTGAACACTACACCGTCAACAGTTCTGATTGTCTTATTGATCCGTGGACGAAGGATAGCAATGTCGGTGACTCGTGTTGCGTACAGACGATCCTCGAGGTGTGCGGACATTTGCCACGCCGGGCATTTGCCACGATTTTACCTGCTCCGAAGGGTTGGGTCCCTTGTCTCCCCCTCCTCCTCATCACTGTTGTTGTTGTTGCTGTTGTTGTGGTCTTCAGTCCTGAGAATGGTTTGATGTAGCTCTCTATGCTACTCTATCCTGTGCAAGCTTATTCATCTCCCAGTACCTACTGCAGCCTACATCCTTCTGAATCTGCTTACTGTATTCATCTCTTGGTCTCCCTCTAAGATTTTTACCCTCCACGCTGCCCTCCAATACTAAATTGGTGATCCCTCGATATCTCAGAACACGTCCTACCAACCGGTCCCTTCTTCTAGTCAAGCTGTGCCACAAATTCCTCTTCTCCCCAATTCTATTCAATACCTCCTCATTAGTTATGTGATCTACCCATCTAATCTTCAGCATTCTTCTGTAGCACCACGTTTCGAAAGCTTCTATTCTCTTCTTGTCTAAGCTATTTATCGTCCATGTTTCACTTCCATACATGGCTACGGTCCATACAAATACTTTCAGAAACGACTTCCTGACACTTAAATCTATACTCGATGTTAACAAATTCCTCTTCTTCAGAAACGCTTTCCTTGACATTGCCAGTCTACATTTTATATCCTCTCTACTTCGACCATCATCAGTTAATTTTCTCCCCAAATAGCAAAATTCCTTTACTACTTTAAGTGTCTCATTCCCTAATCTAATTCCCTCAGCATCACCCGACTTAATTCGACTACATTCCATTATCCTCGTTTCAAGACTCTGTCCATTCCGTTCAACTGCTCTTCCAAGTCCTTTGCTGTCTCTGACAGGATTACAATGTCATCGGCGAACCTCAAAGTTTTTATTTCTTCTCTATGGATTTTAATACCTACTCCGAACTTTTCTTTTGTTTCCTTTATTGCTTGCTCAATATGTAGATTGAATAACATCGGGGAGAGGCTACAACCCCGTCTCACTCCCTTCCCAACCACTGCTTCCCTTTCATGTCCCTCGACTCTTATAACTGCCATCTGGTTTCTGTACAAATTGTAAATAGCCTTTCGCTCCCTGTATTTTACCCCTGCCACCTTCAGAATTTGAAAGAGAGTATTCCAGTCAACACTGTCAAAAGCTTTCTCTAAGTCTACAAATGATAGAAATGTAGGTTTGCCTTTCCTTAATGTTTCTTCTAAGATAAGTCGTAGGGCCAGTATTGCCTCACGTGTTCTCGAGGTCGGCTTCTGTCATTTTTCCATTCGTCTGTAAAGAATTCGCGTTAGTATTTTGCAGCTGTGACTTATTAAACTGATAGTTTGGTAATCTTCACATCTGTCAACACCAGCTTTCATTCTGATTGGGATTATTATTTTCTTCTTGAAGTCTGAGGGTATTTCGCTTGTCTCATACATCTTGCTCACCAAATGGTAGAGTTTTGTCAGGACTGGCTCTCCCAAGGCTGTCGGTAGTTCTGATGGAATGTTGTCTACTCCGGGAGCGTTGTTTCGACTCAGGTCTTTGAGTGCTCCGTCAAACTCTTCGCGCAATATCATATCTCCCAAATCATATCTCCCATTTCATCTTCATCTATATCCTCTTCCATTTCTATAATATTGTCACTGTCGCGCAGTAAAGGTACTTACTGAGACTTTCCGCTGGTTTACTTAACATAGAACGAGAATCTTTGGATTTTCTGCCATATTTCTAGAGAGACCTTCGTTTTAGAAACTATTAAATACATCTCACATTGAAATCCGCACCAAATTTCGAGCCGTAGTAAAACTTCGCCAATCTTGGAGATTTTGCGTTCGCCTAACTTATACTTGCCCTTTTCGGTGCTCCTGCAGCACCTTTCTGTCGTGTTTTGTGTACCGTGGGGGATCAGTTCCGTCTCTTATTAATATATTTGGTATGAGTCTCTCGAGTTCTGTTGATAGTATTTCTTTGAACTTAAGCCACATATGGTCTTCACTTACATAGTTTGGAAGTATTGGAGACTGTCTCTTAGAAAGGCGTCAACCGAATTTTAAGCTGCTTTTACAAATAGATACATTTCGCATTTAGTTTTGGTGAATTTCTTTGTTACGGAATTGAGCCTCGGTACGACTGTAACCCCTGTATCCGTCGTGATGCTCAGGATTACTTGTGGCTGTTTTCGTAACCATTTACAAGTTGAATGGCCTCGTGAACCAGTTGTTCAAAATAATTTTAAAAAAAGCATTTAGAAAAATTACGGAAGTCGTTTTCTATCTACAATAGGGTCTGAAAATGTATCTTTTTCAACATACTGAAGATATTTGTGATGATACTCATCAGCTACTGTTTCATCTGAGACCGGAAGTCGGTAAAAGGAGCCAGTTTTTAATTTATTCCGCTTGTCTAATACAACCTCTGGCCATACTAAGTCACAGGAACTACCTGCTTCAATGTCGCTTGTGAGCTGAAACAGACATTACATTATTTTTTCCGTAAGTTGTGCTTCTTGTTTCCGTTGCAGTGCAGATCATTACAATTACGGCTTTTCCCTCCAAAACCTAGGATGCTTTCTCTGTGACCCTGTAAATACCAGAGAGAAATAATGTAGAACAACGTACGTTACAAGCATAGCATTCTGTATACTTCATTTCCTTATTTCTAACATTTTAAAATTGTACGTCGACTTTAGACGACATGTCAATCATAGATGTTCTTATCTCTATTTAGTGAACGTATTTTCAGTCATGTTTTGAACATTGTCCTGCTACACTTTATTAACTAATGTTTCGCCGCAAGGGATAACTGATTTTACAGAGTAAATTAATATGGAGTATGTCGTTCTTCTTTTCAAACATTCACTTCCCCATTTCTTCTTTCCTTATTGTCTTTTGGGTATGCAGTTGTAGTAATTAAAGTAGGCACAAATGCAGTGATCAAAATGAAATGATTAGCGTACATTTGCATTCTCTTTACATCGTTCCTTTCTTGTTGCTCCCATGCCGATGGACTGTTTCTATCGCAATCAGTAAGCGTGAAAGGAAGCTACTCTACACACAGAGGGATCTATATTTATACTTGGCAGAACTAATTACACACTGACATAATCGTCAGTATTGCTTCCGTTTCCTAAAAGCTATAAATATTTCGATTGCGGAAAAGAAGCTCTGTATTTGGCCAAGATGTCGAAGAAGAAGGTCCCTTACGTACTGGTTGTATCGAGTAAGATGTGGAGACGGTGGTTTGAAAGCAGACAGAAGAAGTACGAGGGAGGGCATCCCTTACCTGAGGGATGGCTACTTAAGCTACCTGGCGAAGGGGCAAGTGTGGCAAATGTCCGGCGTGGCAAATGTCCGGCGTTGCTAATGACCGGCATTCATCCTCGACGTAACTCCACAAAAACAAGTATACTGGCGTGAAATCGGGAGAGGACGAGGTCCATCTTACGAAATCACCACGACCGACCGACCGACCTCCAACAAAATGCATGAAACGTATTCACAGTTGCTAGTATGGACAACGACAGTGACTATTTGTGACGGACCTGGTCTCGAATCCAGTCTTCCCGCTTATCATGATCGGTCGCCTTATCGTTAGGCTATCCGAGCACGACACACGGCCTAACCCAAACTTTCATACGTTTTCATCCATATGTCTACAACCTGGACTCGTACATTCATTATGTACATACGTACCTGTACAGGGGAGACATTTTATGTAAACACGATTTACCCGCCGACACCGAGCAAAAGACTTTCAGTTGTGTCTCTCCTGTACGGGAATATACATAATAGATGAACGAGTGCAGGTTTTAGACACAATGACAGTTACAAGTAACGTGTTCCAGAGAAAAGAGAAATTGCTTAACATTGAACTCAAATTTAAATTTTAAAAAGTCTTTTCTGATGGCATATGGAAATGAGACGTCGACTATATACAATTCAGACAAGAATAGAATAGAAGTTTTCGAAATGTGGTGCTGCAAAAGACTACAGAAGATTAGATAGGTAGATCAGATAACTATTGAACACAAGTATGACTGGGGACACACCTTGTCCTAAGTAAAGGGCCTGCTGATTGGATAATTTCCGACGCATCAGGGAATTCTCAATTTGGTAATGAGGAGAACTCTAGGGATGGGTGAGAGGAGATAAAAACTACAGAAAGCCACCAAGGTTTGCGTAGGATAAACTGGTTGAGATGGATGTAGGTTGCAGCAGCTACGAAGAAATGAAGAAGCTTGCAGAGCTACATTAAACCAGACTAAAGACCATAACAACTACAACATCACGAGGCACTGAGTCTAAGACAACCACTTTTCACGTAAATTACTTTCAACCAAATGGTTTAAAATGAAAATTCGAGCCGGCCGGAGTGGCCTAGCGGTTCTAGGCGCTACAGTCTGGATCCGCACGACCGCTACGGTCGCAGGTTCGAATCCTGCCTCGGGTATGGATGTGTGTGATGTCCTTAGGTTAGTTAGGTTTAAGTAGTTCTAAGTTCTAGGGAACTGATGACCTCAGCTGTTAAGTCCCATAGTACTCAGAGCCATTTTTTTTTAAAATTCGATCTCCCATTATACTCTCCAATATAAAATCATAATTTCGCTTCACCTACTTGCAAATCGACGTACACACATGAGAGATGATACATCGCACCAAATTTGCTACTTTATGTCCTATTTAAGTCCATAATGAGCGACTAATAAATGACTGACCGCCTGCTTAGCTGGGTGGTAACGTGTTCGCCGCTCTTGTAAGCGGGACCGGCTTCGATTCCCGGCCGGGATGAAGATTTTCTGCGTTTGTGGACTGGGTGTTGTGTTGTCCTCCTCATCATTTCTTCCTCATCACCGGCGCGGAAGTCGGCAAATGTGGCGTCGAATGAAATAAGATTTGCGCTTGGTGGCCGAACTTCCCCGAATAGAGGCCTCCGGGCCAACTGTGTCATACGCTCATTTCATTTTTCCAATAAATGACTCTCTATCTGCCACTATACGAGCCCTTATCTTTTTTGTTTTCACCGTCCCTATGAGAGATGTACAACAGTGGTAGCAGAATTGTTGTATAGTCTTCCTCAAATATCGGTCCTCTAAATCCACCAAGCAGAATTTCGCGAGAACAACACCACAACACCGCCTCTTAATTCAAGGAGATGCTTTTTTAACGCTTTCCTGTATCGCACGGCGTCATCTCTACAACGAAGACGCTTCATTAGATTTTAACACTAAAGTATGCAAGCTGCCTGAACATCAATTCTTGCAGCTGTTGCGCTGATATACTTTGAGATGAAGTAATTCAAAAATAAGCACGATTAGTTGATGCTCAGAGTTTAAAATGCACTTCGCAATGATAGGTGCTTCAGGCCACCTCCGTGTTCTTTTGCGAGGTTCGTAACGTCACACACCAGACAGATTGTTATGCTTCCTTTTGCTCTGTTTGTTGAACCTGTTGGGCAACCGTGTGACGGAAGATTCCTCACTGTTAAAGGAGACGTTGAAGACTCAGCGACTTTCTCACAGCGTTGTGAACCACTGCGAAAATATGGTGTGTGTGTGTGTGTGTGTGTGTGTGTGTGAGTGTGTGTTTTCGTCTGTCTCTGTGTGTAAGCAGGTTAGTCTAATAGCACAATGATAATGATCAATCTTATCTTTATGAGCCCAACTACTGCGTATGGTTCCGCTAGCGGGCAAGTAATTGTTCATATTTCATCAGTGATTTTCTATTCAAAGAATTATTGATTTTATTTCTCAATCACTCACCCATCTCGCGCATTCCCTCTTTTTCCTAAAAAACAAATTCTAGACTACGCGTATCCAGTGAATGTGACGGTCGCAGCAAGACAATTGATTAAGGAATGGTAGAGTAGCCCCATGTATCGCCCTTACGACTCAAGTGTGCTGCACTTCGATGATGCTACAACATAGGCCTATGTATCGTCGTGTAATCATAGACTCTTGTGTCGTTGCAGACCAGGAAAAGTTCATGTTTGAGCAGCAAAGTTAGCTTTGCGCTTTTTCCAGTACCCCATCGATTCACTTTTTTCCTTTGCCTTCTTTTGCTGTCCACTTTCTTCCCTGTCTTCTTCCAACTGTTCTGTTTTGGAAACCGTTCTGCTTCTAAATTTTGTTTCTATATTTTGGTCTGTCTTCAGTTTCCTTCTTCTAGATCTTCATGCACTTTACTAAGCCAGTTTGGTTAGCACTTTAATTTTTCCGGATCGTGCACAGTTTTCTTTGCCAGTCTGCTAAGACCCATTCTTTGAAGGTGACCATAGAACACTGCTTCATTTTTCCTAATTTTATCTGTAATTTTTATACATGTATGTGTACGTCTGTGCCACATCCTAATTGAACGTTGCTACCAGTATATTTCCTAATACCTTTCTTTCCCCTTTGCTGATTTCTGTTAGTTAAATTGGCAGAAGAGAAGCATTTTGAATGAAATTTGTCGATCTCTTAAGATAGTCACCATTTATGAATAGAGAAGCGTTACCCGACATATTTCATAAATAGTGTGTGTATTTTCTGCTTGTCGCCCACGCCATCTTCAGAGAAGGTTGCTACAGCAGTGACCAACAATAATAAAATCATTTCACAAATGGAATTACTGAAGGAAATAAACGTCTACATGCTTATCCTTCCTAAAGGTGTTGAACACAGTGTTGATCAAACGGAAATATGTAGAGCAGTTCTTACGAACAGTTCGCTGATGTAAAATGGAGTAATGCTTGGCGTCTTCGTCACTGTATTGGATTTTTGCACGTCTGAAGCGGCCGAAGTCACATGAAGTTTATTAGAAACACGATGAAATATACTCCAATTAAATTGTCTTTTTTAATTCTTCAGGAGCAGCAAAAGCGAGTCCATCGCTTTTTTTATTCATTCGTAACAGAAGCAAAAACTTTAAATGTGGTTAGCGAAAATATTACAGCTTCGTTAATCTATTGTTAAAGTACAGTAGTTAAATTTCATTCATGATACAGACTTAAACGCACTGGTCTTTAAACTTGTAAATTAATGCTATATTGAAAGATTCAGCACACGTGCGTGTCAAATACGCGCCAATCCAAATAGCGACAGATCCTAGATGTATTAAGAAAGCATATTCCTGAATCAGCTGTTCCAGAACTGAGCCACTTAGCAGTCAGTAGCTACTGATAACTGGACACACGTTTATCCGAGATTCTGAGGGTATTTTTGTTCCGTCGTTACAACTACAAAGAAACTCTTGTTATTCTCAACAAACGCTTTTAGCTTTATTGAAGTAAAGCCTCATCAGTGGTCTGTAATTAGAGGTATTTACAATTTCATTTGTTCTTAAGATGGAAAACAGTTCGTTAGTTATTTGTTAGTTTTTACTTACGGTAATATCTGCTTGCTTTTCCGCCTCCATCAGGAAATGCCGTCTGCTAGGACGTCTTTGATTTCTTGCTTCATTAAACACTGATACTTGTGGTCTAATTTTCCGCTGCTTTGACACCACTCTTTACTGTTTGTTTGTATACTTCTACATATGTAATGTGTTTTGTAATGTTGCCAACAATGCCACTAGTTTGTCTTTGAACTATACTTTTTTTTCCTTTTTCTCTGTTCTGAGTTATATGTGTATTATTCTATTTAATTATGTTGCTGTGAAATTGTATACTGTGTAAGAGTAATGAAGGAATAGTGAGGGAGTTTTTTGTAGTGAATAGGTAGCGAGGGAGAAGTAAGGATGAGTGGACATAAGTGCATAGTAGTGTGATGGAGAGAGAGTCGGAGGAAAAGGTGAGGAGCAAGAAATGAAATGAAATTTATGGGGAAAGGGGTTGAGGGGGAGAGGGTGAAGAATGGAAAATGCCCTTTTCTTTTCACGCAGTTTCTTCAATTATTTTGTATAGTTTCTGGTTTCCAATACTTATTTGGTCGTTGAGCAACTGTTTATTTTGTGTTAATGCTTTCTGTAGGTGGAAATTTTCTAGGAGAGAGAGGAAGTGTCTGTCTTTCCTCATTCTTATGATGTTCATAGCTTTTTCAGTACCGCTTTGCCTGTGGTAGGCCTGTTTTAGATGGTCTGAAAATGTTGAATAGTTTGTACCGTATTTCAGTGCTCACATGTGTTCTTTATACGTTGTGTCAAATGTCCCGCCAGTCATCCATATGCATACTTTTTCATAGTCTTTGCAACTGATCTGATAGACAGCAGATCGTCGGTAAATGTCTAGTTTTGATTTCGGTTTTGGGATCTGCTTTTGTATTGAGTTGTTTGTTTTGCTGTAAAAAACCTCCATCACTATTCCTTCACTACTCTTACACAGTATATAAATATACAGCAACATAAATAAATAGAATAGCACACATATAATTTAGTACTGCAGAGAAAAAGAAATAAAATTTAGTTCAAAGACACACTAGTGAAAATGTTGGCAACACTGCAAAACACAGTATACCGGGGTGGGGAGGGGTGGGGGGTGGGGGGGAGCTTAGAAGTATACAAATAAACAATAAACATTGGTGTAAGAAAAATTTGCAGTGTAAAACGTAAAAAATGTATAGTTCTGCAAACCAGCGGAAAATCAGATCACAGGTATCAATGAAGAAAGAAACCACAGGCGTGCTAGTAGACGGCATTCCCTGATACAGGAAAAAAACCAAACAGAAATTACCGTAAGTAAAAGGCAACAAATTGTTAACTAACTGTTTATCGGCCTTAAAACAAATCAACTTGTAAATACCTTTTAAGTAAAGACAGCTGATGATTCTTTACTTTAATAAAGTGACTTGCGTCTGGTGAGAAAAACACGCATTTTCTCGTAGTTGTAACGATGGAACAAAAACACCCTCAGAAAGTGAACAGCAACTGCGGAAAATATGGCCACACAAATGAAGAATTTATCTGAATTTCTTTACTCGACCCGGTACCGAATAACATCTCCTGCAGCATTCATTTTTTCACCTGAAAGTTCCACGTCTTAGTAATAAAGAATCAGATTACAGTTAAGAGACAGTTCATAAAAAGACTGCACCGACTTCCCCTCGCGTTCTCTGTAGTGGGGAGATTTGGCACTAACCCCCCCCCAGCCCCCCCCCCCCCCTCCGACTGTGACCTTTTGGTCAGAGGTTGTACAGACATGGGCACGATAATATCCAAGTCGCTCTTCAGCCTTCTGAATACTAATATTTTTCAGTACAATTCTTTTCATTCCACCAAGACGAACCGGTAATTGCTTGGGGAAATGCTGGCGAATAACGTTCTCAGCCGATGCCTTAATGTGAGGTCAGGCACCTGGCCGGTTGTACTACTTCAGCTCCCACACTTCCTGCAAAACACGTTTACCAGCAAGAAACCGCTGTACGCTGCACTGCTGGTAACCGAAAGAAATATCTAAGACTCATTGCGGAAACCACAGCATCTGGACTAAAAACGTCCGGCAACACAATTTACAACCAACCTCCAGTTTCCGCTACCTGAAAACGGCTCAGTACCTCGTAAACTGCCTTTTGTTAATCGGTGGCGCTTACGAAGAGTCTGATATACAGGACATAAAATCCTGTCTGAGGCCTTCGATCATTTTTATGTTAATAATTGGCAACCAATGCTGTACAATCGCAATAAAGTCATGAGATGTTCAACTGACTCTTTTATTACGCGTTTCGGGATTACACCCATCTTCAGCCATCACAAATTTCAACTCCTTCCTAACCAACCAGGCGTACACCCATGACAACTCAAAGAAAGTGTTATTCGACACTTTCTTTGAGTCGCGCGGTTCCAGACTGTAGCGCCTAGAACCGCTCGGCCACACCGGCCGGCGATTGGAGTCTTGTTACGAACCACAACTATATGGGCGTTACTGAGTCTGTCTTGACTGAAGATCCACAAACTGTTGGCAAATACTTCCAAGTGCTGCCAAAAGAGAAATCACGAGCTTCCACCTTAACAACAAGCTCGCAAACAAGAAAATAAGGTATACTTTGAAGGAAAATAACAAAAGTCCACGTAATCTATGGGTCACTCTTGACAGGACTTCAAAGACTACTTGCTGAAAACTGCCGCTGAGGTGAAGTCAAGCAACAACATCTTACAGAAACTTTGTTGCACGACATAGGAACCATCAGCTACATATGCTCTTGGGCTGTTGTACCGTGTGGCAGAATTCTGAGCTGCGTTCTAGATCAACAGCCCATACACCAAATTCGTCGATACGCAGCTCAACCAGACTATGCACATCATCACAGGAACAATCAGAAACACCCAAACATTCTGGCTGCCTATTCTCAACCATATAGCTCCCCCATTTTCTCGTCGTGAAGCTGCTCTGAAGCGGGAGTTTACAGACATAACTGGTGATCCTTACCTCCCTATACCAGAGGACGTTCCTGTACTCACAGACTTCGCTTCCGTCACCCACCACTACAAGGTGCAAATTCTCTGGTGGACAACAGAGAAACAACAGCAGAACGATGGACAGAATTATGGCAGAACGACGCTACTCCAGCACAGCTGAAGATGCCCTGACGACCAGGCTACCAGGGTTTGACCATCGCAAGATCCGGCCTGCACTCAATAAAAAAAGGACAAATAGTGGAAGATGAGCTGAATCATTGTGCAAATGGATATTAAAAACTCGCCCAACTGTGACAGAGGTGCAGAACGATAAACGGTTCAGCCCAAATCGATCATTTCATGGTGATCCGGAGTACTTCCTGTTATTATTTATATTTTATTTATGTAAATGATATGCCCTCTAGTATTATAGGTAACTCCAAAATATTTCTGTTTGCTTATGACACTAGCTTGGTAGTAAAGGAAGTTGTGTGCAAAGTTGGCTCGGTTTCAAATAGTGCAGTACATGACCTCAGTTCATGGCTCGTAGAAAATAAACTAACGCTAAATCACAGTAAGACTCAGTTTTTTTTTCAGTTTCAAACACACGATTCAACAAAACATGAAGTTTTAATTCCACAGAATGGGCATATGATTAGTGAACCTGAACAGTTCAAATTTATAGGTGTTCAGATAGATAGTAAGCTGTCGTGGAATGCCCACGTTCAGGATCTTGTTCAAAGCCTTAATTCTACCACTTTACTATTCGAACTGTATCAGAAGTGAGTGATCGTTCAACAAGAAAATTAGTCTACTTTGCTCATTTTCATTCGCTGTTTTCGTATGGAGGTATTAAAACCCATGGAGAAGAAATAAAAACTTTGAGGTTCGCTGATGAGATTGTAATTCTGACAGAGACAGCAAAGGACTTGGAAGACCAGTTGAACGGAATGGACAGTGTCTTGAAAGGAGGATATAAGTTGACATCAACAAAAGCAAAACGAGGATAATTGAATGTAGTCGAATTAAGTCGGATGATGCTGAGGGAATTAGATTAGGAAATGAGACGCTTAATGTAGTAAATGAGTTTTGCTATTTGGGGAGCAAAATAACTGATGATGGTCGAAGTAGAGAGGATATAAAATGTAGACTGGAAATGGCAAGGAAAGCGTTTCTGAAGAAGAGAAATTTGTTGACATCGAGTATAGATTTAAGTGTCAGGAAGTCGTTTCTGAAAGTATTTGTATGGGGAGTAGCCAAGTATGGAAGTGAAACATGGACGATAAATAGGTTGGACAAGAAGAGAATAGAAGCTTTCGAAATGTGGTGCTACAGAAGAATGCTGAAGATTATATAGGTACATCACATAACCAATGAGGAGGCATTGAATAGAATTGGGGAGAAGAGGAATTTGTGGCACAACTTGACAAGAAGAAGGGACCGGTTGGTAGGACATGTTCTGAGGCATCAGGGGATCACAAATTTAGCACTGGAGGGCAGTGTGGAGGGTAAAAATCATAGAGGGAGACCAAGAGATGAATACACTAAGCAGATTCAGAAGGATGTAGGTTGCAGTAAGTACTGGAGATGAAGAAACTTGCACAGGATAGAGTAGCATGGAGAGCTGCATCAAACCAGTCTCAGGACTGAAGACCACGACAATAACAACACTTTGTCGTATGGTATTATATTTTGGGGTAACTCTTCTCATTCTAAAAGGATATTTTTGGCTCAGAAACGGGCGGTTCGGCCAATAAGTCGTGTTACTTCACGAACCTCTTGTCGACCTCTGTTCACGAGTCTGGGTATTTTGACGTTGGCCTCTCACTACGTATATTCCTTATTGTCGTTTCTTGTTACCAATATTACTTTATTCCCAAGAATAAGGAGCTTTCACTCGGTTAATACTCGGCAGAAGTCAAACCTGCATTTGGATCGGACTTCCTTAACTCTTGTGTAAAAGGTGTGCAGTATACTGCTGCATCCATTTTCAATAAGCTGCCACTCGAATTCAAAAATCTTAGCAATAATCCACGCGTTTTCAAATCGAAACTGAAGAGTATCCTCATGGGTCACTCCTTCTATTCTGTCGAGGAGTTCCTTGAAAAATTAAGCTGATTTTTATTGTATTCCTGACAGCATTTACTTAAACTTATGGACTGACTTTTTTACGGTTCATAAACATTTATTGTTATCTGTTATTACGTTTATGTTTTAATCTCATGTACTGACACGTTCCATGACCTTGGAGATTTGCTCCTCAATTTGGTCCTACGGAACTTGACGAGTACATAAAAATAAATAAAATAGCAAATAAGGCTTCAATTGCGTATGTTCAGCAGTTGGACATAAGCCTGTCACCTTCTGTGCTTTATAAATATCGTAAATTTAATCAACTTATAGTCATAACTTTCTTTTCTATGTGTTAAATACCTTGCGTAGGTCATGCTGACCATGCGCTAAATAAATGAATGAATAAATAAATAAATATTTTTGAAACACAGTGTATTTTAGGATCTCTAGTAACTTCGCTGGCGATTGACATGTCAGTTCAGGCTAGGAAAAAATGTATATTTTATAGTACGTTATGCTGAGCACCGTAGTGAGGCCAGACGGTCGACAGGGTGAGGAAGCAGCGCGAAAGGCTGTGGCTAGCTACGTGGAAACATGTACAGTACGAGAGAGAGAGAGATAGATAAGTCACCGCGCCGTACGCGGAGAGAGCGATGCAGCTAACGAGACGGTGTGACGTCGAACCCGGCGGGCGGCTGCCGGGAAGCGCTTTATCATGCGCTCGTGTTGACAGACGAGAGAGCTCTGTCCGGGAGTGCGTCGGCAAGCTTCAAAGGCCGATCACCGGGCTGCGCTGCTCCGCACTTACAGGTGGGCGGGCACGCGTCCCGGCCTGCAGCTTCCCGTAAAATGGCCCCGTGTCGCAACCACTCCGCCCTGGCAGAGATAGCTCTCCTCTGAAGCGATGCGCCTCCAGTGTGTGGGGTGAGGGCGCCACGCCCGCGAGAGCCGCTCAGCCGCTCACAGTGCCGAATACTGCGGCTAAGAACAACTAGGTTAATGTAAATAAGATAATCACTTTTTTGAATAATTATGTTTCATTCCATGAACCGGTTTCCTAACCTTTTCAGGTTCATCTTCAGATGGTTTCAGGAAGTTACATCATTATTGTGTAAGATGGCAAGAACTATGCCCCTTCCATAAGTCATTAAACATCACCTAACTCACATTGAGCGAACAGTAGGGCCGTACAAAAAATGACTGACAAGGCACAATGCATCTTGTAGAGGGTATAGGATGGACGTATTGGAATAATTAATGTCGGGTGATGGTTTTAAAGTAATTCACACGACATGAAAACTTTGTGGAAACGAGTCGATTTACTGGACGCTAGTTTACCCCAGGGAAGCATTTAGAGTGACCGTGGCCGGCTGGGGAACGGCGAAGGGAAGCGACAATAGGCAGCTTAGGGCGGCTCAAGCTCTGAGAAAGCGGTAACGGGGCGCGGCCTCCAGCCGCCTTAAGATGACTGACAGTGAGTGGGTGGTTGACCCCGACTCCATGCTGGTGTACCGGGAAACAGACGGAGAACTTGTACGCCTGTTGATAAATGTCTGTCATCCTGTTTTCTGTGAAACATGCGACAAATCCGCGCAAAGCTACTGTGGAGCAGTCAACATAGGTCAAAACATGCCTGTTCGTGACTATAGCAACGTCACACTGAATTCACAGTCCGCAGAGCCTGAAGTAAATCAGGTGAAGAGCGACAGCGTGAAATACGCCGGCCTCCGATGGGAAAGTAGGACCGAGGAATTTGAAGTACTCTCCTGGGAGTCAGAATTCCGGAAAACTTGGTGTTTGTGCAGACACTAACCTTGATGGGTGGCCTGGGGGGAGCTAAATAGAAGAAGTTGACAGGAAGGGAAATTTTGTGGGAATTTATTAACTTCCCAGAGCAGGCATTGGTCGGCGCTGGGAAGCGATGCGTAATTAACGCAACTTGCGCTGCAATTGGCGTAAGTGACTTTGCTGGAGGGGAAACCGAGGCGAAGAGCGGACTGGCAGAAGTCTCAGTAGAGGTCTTCCGTTCCCAGCTTGCCTAGAGTGCAGACTTTACTCAGCTTGCTGAGAAAGAGTGAGCATCTCAGCAGTTTAGGACTTAGCAAATGGAACGATTGAGCTTGGAGATAGCTAGGAGTGAGCAGACGAGCGCAGCCTTGCAGCACCACGAGGTCGGCCGACGTCCACACAACGACGCCGCTCCGCCACGCTGTATTCGGTGATATTGCGCCCGCTCCGGCCACTGAATAATTTGTTGGATCACGTCGGCAAAGTTTCCACGAGGGTTTCATGGGCCGTGTATTGTAGAATTCTTCTCGCACTTCGCATTACGTCTGGGTCAATCGATAGGAATTACTTTTGAGTTATCGCGCTTTACTCCACGCAAACGCAATTTATTATCACTGCCTGATAGGAGAGTCTTGTAATGTGATGATTCAAGGTCGGGAGTTAAAATAAATTCGTGCTAATCGACTGCACCTGTTTTCAATCAAGTAGTTGAAATCCCAAGTCACTTTCTTAATTAATTTTATGTTCAACATTTGCATCTGGTGTTCAGTAGCTGAATATAACATCAATGTGAACCCCTTTTTAATTAAAAGTGATCAATTCTGAATAAATTAATGTCAACACTGCCACCACAGTTCAATCAGGAGTCACAGGGCCATATTACTTTTTTGCGTTATCCGATATTGCGGCAGTTTTGCACTCTCTGTTCATCTATTAGTCAATTAGTTGGGGTGAACACCCGCCAAAAACAGCTAAGTGACGGGTGGGGTGTTACAATTGCTAGCATAATGCTGGGTGCTGGTTTATGACAAAAAGATGTCTGAAGCTTGAATGTGGTAGGGAAGCTAGAAAATCTGAAAAGGGAAATGCAAAGGCAGTTAGATATAGTAGGGGTCAGTGAAGTGAAATGGAAGGAAGACAAGGATTTCTGGTCAGATAAGTATAGGGCAATATCAACAGCAGCTGAAAATGGTATAACGGGAGTAGAATTTGTTATGGCAGAGAGTGAGTTACTATGAACAGCTCAGTGATAGAGTTCTTCTCATCAGAATCGATAGCAGACAGACACTGACGACTGTAGTTCAGGTGTACATGCCAACGTCACAATCTGAAGATGAAGTGATAGAGAAAGGTCATTGAAGGGGTGATACAGTGCGTAAAGGGATATGAAAATCTAATAGTTGTGGGAAATAGGGATACTGTTGTAGGGGAAGGAGTAGAAGAAAGGATTACGGGAGAATATGGGCTTGGAACTAGGAATGAGACAGGAGAAAGACTAACTGAATTCTGCAATAAATTTCAGCTAGTAATTGTGAATATACTGATCAGGAATCCAAGAGGAGAAGATATACTCGGAAAAGGCCGGGAGATACGGGAAGATTTCAGTTAGATGACACTGTGGTTAGTGAGAAATTGCGAAATCAGATACTTTATTGTAAGGCGTAACAGCGAGCATATATAAAGTCAGATCACAATTTGGTAGCGATGGCGAGTAGGCTGAAGTTTAAGTGACTAATCAGGAAGAATCAATACGCAAAGAAGTGGAATACGGAATTACTAACGGTTCAAGAGATACGTTTGAAATTCCGTAGGGCTGTAGATCCTGCGATAAGGAAAACCTCAGGAGGCAGTTCAGTTGAATAGGAATGGACATCTCAAAAAAAAAAAAAAAAAAAAAAAAAAATAATTACTCAAACTGTAAAGAAAAACATAGGTACAAAGAAAGTAGCTGCGAAGAAACCATGGAAATCAGAAGAAATACTTCAAATTAACAGAATCTCCCGTCGGTTCTTGGTAGAACAACAATATAATAAATGAAAAGCAGCAGGTTGCTTTTGTTCTACAATATTGTAGAACAAAAGCAAACTGGTGCTTTTCATTTATTAGAAATACTTCAGTTGATCGATGATAGAAGGAAGTACAAAAATGTTGAGGGAGGTTCAGGAGTACAGAAATACGAGTCACTTAGCATGGAAATAAATGAAAATTACAGGGAAGCTAAGGCGAAATGGTTGCATCACCAATGTGAAGAAATCTGTAAAGAAATGATTGTCGGAAGGACTGACTCAACATATAGAAAAATAAAAACTACCTTCGGTAAAGTTTAAAAGCAAGAGTCGTAACATTAAGAGTGCAATGGAAGTTCCACTATTAAATGCAAAGGAGAGAGCGGAAAGATAAATTGAAGGCTCAAATGAGGAGGAAGATTTGTCTAATGTGATAGAAGAAGAAACAGGAGTCGAGACAGAAGAGAAAAGGGATCCAGTATTAGAATCAGAATTCAAAAGACCTTTGAAAGACTGAATATGAAATAAGGCAGAAGGTTAGATAACATTTCATCAGAAATTTCTAAAACCATTGGGTGAACTGGCAACAAAAAGACTATTCACGTTGGTTTGTAGAATGGGTCTGGCGATATACCATTTGACTTTCCGAAAAACAACGTCCACACAATTCCGAAGACTGCAAGAGCCGACAGGTGCGAGAATTATCGCACAATCAGCTTAACAGCTCATGCATCCAAGCTGCTAACAAGAATAATGTACAGAAGAATGGAAAAGAAAATTTAGGATGTGTTAGCTGATGATCAGTTTGACTTTAGGAAGGGTAAAGTCACCAGAGAGGCAGTTCTGACGTTGCGACTGACAATGGAAGCAAGGCTACAGAAAAATCAAGACACCTTCAACGGATTTGTCGACCTGGATAGCGCGTTCAATAATGTCAAATGGTGCAAAATGTTTGAAATTCTGAGGAAAATAGGAGTAAGCTATAGGGAGAGACGGGTAATGTACAACATATACAAGAGCCAAAAGGGAATAATAAGAGTTGAAGACCAAGAACCAAGTCCTCGGATTAAAAATCCTGTAAGAAACGAATGTAGTCTTTCGCCCAATTGTTTAATCTATACACTGAAGAAATAATGACGGAAACAAAAGAAAGGTTCAAGACTGGAATCAAAATTCAAGCTGAAAGGATATCATGATAAGATTTGCTGATCACATTGCTATCCTAAGTGAAAGTGAAGAAGAGTTAGAGGATCTGCTGAATGCAGTGAACAGTCTAATGAGTACAGAATACAGATTGAGAGTACATCGAAGAAAGGCAAACGTAATGAGGAATAGCACAAACGAGAACAACGAGAAACCAAACATTGGGATTAATGATCAAGAAGTAAATGAAGTTTAGGAATTCTGCTACTTGGGCAGCAAAATAACCCACCACGGACGCAGCAAGGGGCAAACAAAAAGCAGACTAGTATTGGCAAAAAGGGTTTTCCTGGTCAAGAGAATTCTACTAATATCAAACATAGGCCTTAATTTGAGGAAGAAATTTCTTAGACTGTAAGTTTGAAGCACAGCACTGTATGATAGTGAAATACGGACTGTGGGAAAACCGGAACAGAGGAGAATCGGAGCATTTGAGATGTGGTGCTAAAGACGAATGTTGAAAATTATGTTAACTAATAAGTTAAGTAATGAGGAGGTTCTTCGGAGAAATGGTGAGGAAAGGAGTATATGGAAAACACTAACAAGAAGGAACAGGGTCATAGGACATCTTTAAAGAATCAGGGAATGACTTCCATGGTACTAGAAGAATCTGTAGAGGGTATGGAATACATGCAGCAAATAATTGTGGACGTAGGTCGCAAGTGCCACTTTGAGATGGAGAGGTTGGCATAGGAGAGAAATTCGTGGTGGGATGCGTCATACCAGTCAGACTAGACTGACGACTATAAAAAAAGTTCACGTTTGTTAATTTCAGGCCAGCCGGAGTGGCTGTGCGGTTCTAGGCGCTACAGTCTGGAGGAGAGCGACCGCTACGGCCGCAGGTTCGAATCCTGCCTCGGGCATGGATGTATGTGATGTCCTTAGGTTAGTTAGGTTTAATTAGTTCTAAGTTCTAGGCGACTGATGACCTCAGAAGTTAAGTCGCTTAGTGCTCAGAGTCATTTGAACCATTTTTTTTTGTTAATTTCAGGTCCCGACTCTAGGTAATAAATTTGGATCAGAAATAGTTCCAGGTACTGTTCTGCAAACATAAATTAACAGGTAGCGAAACTTATCTGCTATATGGTCCATGTTATAAATGTATGCTCACAAAGGATTAAAAAGTAATAAAACGACGTGTAGCTATGCGTAAAAAATTTACTTTGGGCTAATATGAATAGTTTTTTTGTTAGGGAACATTGGTTGGAAAGAAAAACAAACCATTTAAGTAAAAGCTCACTTGTTCGCTATCAGATCAATTAGTGTTACAATTAAAAGAAAGCGAGATTATACAGTCCACTGCTCCAGGGTTACTGAAAAGGCAGACAGTCCCCAAGTGACTGGCGTATGCTCTGTCTGTCTCCCACCGCTGACAGCGGTGTACTACCTAATCTAAAAAAAGACCGGTAGTCGTAGGTCGACCTGTACATCCAGTCAGCTTTGCTTTAATGTTCCAGAAATAGTATCACGACAATATTTGTGTAGCTTTCAGCACAATTTCGGTTCAAAATACTTTAACAATAACACTTCGCGAGACTTGGTAACCCCGCGTCTGGAAGAGGAATGATTCACTAGACTTCTAAACTGGACCTGTGTCCCGATTTATCAACTGTACTTTCCACAAAGTTCACAAAAGCAGTGAGCCAATTCTAAATTACCAACCATTTCAGGACCCCGCTTATATAGCAAAGATACTTTCTTACTTGGTTAAGGATTGTTGGTGGAAAACGCAACCAACCACGAATACTTTTAAAAACCTTTATTATAAGTCCATTACCGGTTGAGAGCTATCATGCTCATCTTCAGATGGCTATCCTCGTCTAATTACAGTAATACGAGCGTAGCCCTCTGACGATGGGAAAGATATCCCGAAACCGGTAACGGCATTAAAGCTTTTGAAAAGTACTTATGGTCGTTTACGTTCTCCATCAGAAATCCTTAATTGAAAAACAGTCACGGAATTCAACAAGATCCAGCATGGATAAAATACCAAAGCGATTATCTATATTAAGGCGAAAAATGAATAATACGAGTTTCCGTTTATAATCGTATAGTACACTGACGGAACGCCATACGGCAGCGATTCTGTGTAGCATGGATTCGACGAGTCCTTGTTAGGTTTTCATAGGTATGTGGCACCAGATCTCTACGCACAGATTACGCAGTACGTAAATTACGGGCCAGAGCGGGCGTCCAGTGTCCCATCTATGTTCCGTTGCGTTCAGATCAGGAGAATTTGGTGTACATCAATGGAAGTTCACTATCAAGTTCCCCAAAGCACCACAACAACATTCTAGCCTTGTGACACGGATGGTTACTCTGCTGGAAGACGCCGTCTCCGTCGTGGAAGACATCAACCATGGAGGCCCGTAATAATCGCGTAGTTCACAGCTTCCATGGTGTCTTCGGCTATTACCATAGGCTGCGAGTGAGCCCAGGTGAATGTGAGCCACAACATAATATTGCAACCACGAGCTTACAGCCATGCCGCGGTTCATGTTTCTAGCAACCATTCGCTTGGATGTTGGCTTATCCGGACACGACCATAAACCTGGTGTAACAAGAAGTGTTATTCATCCGACTAGGCGACACGTTTCCCACGATCCTCAGTCCAATCTCGATAATCTCGTGCCAGCCGGCCGAAGTGGCCGTGCGGTTAAAGGCGCTGCAGTCTGGAACCGCAAGACCACTACGGTCCCAGGTTCGAATCCTGCCTCGGGCATGGATGTTTGTGATGTCCTTAGGTTAGTTAGGTTTAACTAGTTCTAAGTTCTAGGGGACTAATGACCTCAGCAGTTGCGTCCCATAGTGCTCAGAGCCATTTGAACCATTTTTTAATCTCGTGCTCACTACATCCGTAATTGACGATGTCACCGAGCGGGGTGGCGCAGTGGTTAGACACTGGACTCGGATTCGGGAGGACGACGGTTCAATCCCGCGTCCGGCCATCCTGATTTAGGTTTTCCGTGATTTCCCTAAATCACTCCAGGCAAATGCCGGGATGGTTCCTCTGAAAGGGCACGGCCGACTTCCTTCCCAATCCTTCCCTAATCCGATGAGACCGATGACCACGCTGTCTGGTCTCCTTCCCCGAAACCAACCAACCAACCACATACTTACCTTTGGAGTAGACCTAGAGGAGACTGCAGTCTTGGGGCAAGGAACGATATGACGATGTCGTTGGAAGGACATGGAAAAACTTGGGAATACATGGCGTCATCTGCAGCGGAACCTCATGTCCAACACTGTGCTCTGAAACACTCATGCCTGCACCATCGCCAGATCTGCCACCGATCGCCATCTACTCTGCTCAACATTCGTGCTACCTTTTGGTGAGGCGTGGACGTCAAACACGTTGTCGCCTACTTGTGGTCTCAACGTCGTTCAACCACTTACCATAAAAGCTCGCAAGTGTAGCACAATAACAGCCGATCAACTTCGCACAGATACTCATTCGCAGGCGCAGGGCTACGACAGTCAGCCTTTAGCCAAATCAGCTTATGTCAGTAGATTTTCCCACTTTCGTCTCGTATCGACGTTAGAACGTTCTGCACCGCTTATATACTTTCCTTATCGCATAGCGTGCCCGCAGTGCCATTAGTTGACATTCAATATCATGTTGGGCAGTGGTAATAATGTTTTGGCTGGTGAGCATATCACATTACAGTATTGTAAATATGCCAAGATATGTTATGTTCCACGAAAAGCTTGTTGGACTGCAGTTTAAGAACCAGTTGCAGACTGCATGAGATCCATTGCATTTGCTTCCGTTGAACGTGTTCCTCTATTGACGTTGGTGACTGGAACTACTGACTACCTCTCCGAATGATTTCTGTGAGATCTGCGGGAAGCTTTTGTCTTCACTTAGTCTTTCAGATTCTGCTTTTCCTCGATGGCATAAGCATTCTCTACTGACAATTTGTTGATGGCTCCGAATGGACGTCGATGGAGAAATACAACATTGAGATTGTCATCGAAAAAATGTATTACAGTACTTTAAATTGCATTTCCACATTTATTCGGTAGGTCAGCTTTTCGACTAAATCAACGTTATTTGTAATATTTTAATAAAGATTTGCTTTATATCGAAATTTTTAGTTATTGTAAAGGTTACTTGGTTTTATTTTTTTAATTTTAGTATCAATTTTATACATGAAAACTGAACAGTTAATTTTGCTTTGATGTTAGCGGTACGGAGGCCGTTGCTCTACCCATGTGAAGCCGGCCGGGGTGGCCGAGTGGTTCTAGGCGCTTCAGTCCGGAACCGCGCTGCTGTTCCGGTCGCAGGTTCGAATCCTGCCTCGGGCATGGATGTGTGTGATGTCCTTGGGTTAGTTAGGTTTAAGTAGTTCTAAGTTCTAGGGGACTGATGACCTCAGAAGTTAAGTCCCATAGTGCTCAGAGCCATTTGAACCATTTTATATACCCATGTGACGCAAGCCGTGGCCACTTGTACTGCTCTATAAACAACAGTCTTCAAGAATATGGCTGCGTACGTGTTAAAATCGTATAGTAACGTATTGTCAAAAGCTTGACGAGGCTATATGACTGTTTAAATGGTACGATATCTAATATAATGTCACTACTGTTGTAAAATTTGGTTTTAGTTTACCGATTCCTGTATATTTCCTAGTATTTTTAGCACTGATGATAGGTATTCCATGGCTGAAATCTATATCTGCAATAAAATAGACATTGGATTTCTCACCGATGGCTGAATTTATTTTCCTTTCCTGATCTTTAGAAACCTTTTGTCTGTAGCACATTCATTCTCTGTCGATAGTGGTGATAAGATGATGCATTCCTCCATTCTTGATGAATTCGTCTAACAATTTATATTCATCTCTAAGTAAAAATAGTTACTCTCCCAGGAACCACTAAGGTCGTTGACTCACCGTAAGGTAGACGCTATCTATCCGGAGGTAGATGGTATGCATTGATCGGAAGGGATTCTGTCATCAGTAGTTGGCCGACAAGGTTAGGAAAGTTCACCACGTTAGACTGCAGATCGTGTGACGTCTGCTGTCTTGAATTGCAGTATTTGACGACGATAACATGTAAGAGGTTGTCGACGGAAATTCACCCGTCAGTTAGCGACACGTTGTCCTACATCCATTCGCAGAAACTATAGTATACGGTGTCGCATTGTTTTATCGACTCCATTTCTTCCACCCTATATCCGTCTACAGTAATACAAACACATTCCATATCTATCCGTAATGAAAAGGCTCAATTTTGCGAAAGATACTTACACATACGTTTTAAAATGTCGTTTATGAGATATGTGTATAAGAGATTGCAATGTTTTCAGAGTAAATAACAACAACTTTACACGAGTTACGCCTTTACAAAGGCATCTCGGAATAAATTTGTGCGTGTTCAGACTCTCTGCACTGAGCTTCACTGCGTTCTTTATATGTTATCAACAACGACTGTCCAACCAAGCGAACGAGCGGCGTGAGCAGGAGGAGGTATAAAATTTTCCGAAATGGTATGTATTAACCATTTTAGTGTAACTGCTAGGAATTTATATGTGTTGCAAGTTAGCATCATCAGCAACGAAACAGTGCTCAAGCCGCAGAACTACAGGATAATATGGCTGTCAGTGTAAGAGATTTTTCGTAGCAGTTTCGTTGTTGCTGGCAGTTGTCCTGAATGTAGCAATCGAGAGGCGTTGACCTTGAAACCCATGCTGCGAACTGAAAAGTTTTTCATCGATTTACACGTACTCCAGACAGTCATCCAAGTACGCCTCCAGGACCCGTAGGTAGTTACATGGAGTACCACATTGCTTCAAGCAAAATCTATCATCATGCCGGCCGCGGTGGTCTAGCGGTTCAGGCGCTCAGTCCGGAACCGCGGGACTGCTACGGTCGCAGGTTCGAATCCTGCCTCGGGCATGGATGTGTGTGATGTCCTTAGGTTAGTTAGGTTTAAGTAGTTCTAAGTTCTAGGGGACTGATGACCACAGATATTAAGTCCCATAGTGCTCAGAGCCATTTGAACCATTTGAACCAAAATCTATCATCGCCAAAAAGTTCTTGACTATCCGGGGAACCGATATTCTGGCGTACTGAATTATTCCAGACTAACAACAGTACCTTCAAGGAAGGAGTCACCAATGAAACAGCACGATGACAGACCACAATATACATCCCCTGGTAGATTCATTTTCTTCTTCTTGTGAACGTGTGGAATTACGTGGCCACAATACACTCAGCTCTTACAATTACAACAATGTTCAATAAACAATCTGAATTCCGTCAGACCACACATCTTCCGTTACTGTTCATCACAAGCCGTACTTTCAAACCATGCGTAATATGAAGTCTTCGACCCGCTTCGGAGAATCCGGTGGTCCTGAGGTGTAATCTTTCAATATTGTTGTCTTCATAATCTTCCAAACTCTAGGTCGGCATATCCAACTTCCGCATGCGCAATGACCACAGATATGAACGGTGATAGCGTAAAATTTTGCAACGCCTCACCTCTCGCAGCTGGACAGGCCGTCACGTGCTCCCCCAGATCTTTCTTCTCCAATAACACTGTAGCGACGCCCTCAAACTTATCCCACATATGAATGTTAGAGTTCTAAACTTATCCTACCATCCCCGTTGTAACCCGTCTGTATTTATGCTCTTCTATTATCAGTCCAGTACAGCCTTGCGATGCTGAAAGAAAATTTTCATTTCATTCATTGTTGCTCTGCTGTCATCTGGTTGCAGTAAGCTCTCGTCAGCAGTTGAGAAATCACTACAGTACCACGGAAAGACGGTACCTACATTTCATATTGTTCACAGGTACTCCACTCTCGCAACAAAAAGGAAACCAGGGATAGCAGAATACAAGGAAACTAAGACTAACGCGGTCTGTGAGTAACTGCCGGACGCAAGTGTACGCTGAACAGTCAAAATGTAAGCAACTGGTAAATCAAACTACTATTCTGGAAGTGCGAGCAGGCAGAAAAAAGGAATCCGCAACAAAGCGGAAGAGAAAAATGACAAACATCCAAAAACTCCTGCGAAGAAGGTCTCTTATGGAAATCGATTTGTTCATTCAACAACTATTTTTTTTTTAAATTGCACTTCAAATGGCTTCCCTTAGAACCCAGTGAATGAAATTAACATGTTGATCTGTTTCTGTGGGCTTCAGCTCTCCATGCTAGTCTATCCTGTGCAAGCTTCTTCATCTCTGCATAACTACCGCAGCCCACATTCGTCTGAACCTGCTCACTGTATTGAAACCTTGGTCTCCCTCTGCAACTTTTACTCTCCACTTCCATTGCCTCATTTTGTAGCACCATATTTCAAAAGCTTTTGTTCTCTTCTCGTCTGAACTGTTTATCGTCCACATTTCAGTTCTGTATAATGCTACACTCCAGGCAAATAAGTTCATAAAAGACCTCCTAAAACTTATATACATATTCGGTGCTAACAAATTCCCCTTTTTCGGACATGCTTCTCCTGTTGTTGCCATTCTGCTTTTTATATCCTCTACTTCTGGCATCAAATTAATTTACTACTCAAACAGCAAAACTCATTTACTGTTTTTAGTCTCATTTCGTAATCTAATTCTTTCAGCATCGACTGATTTAATACGATTACATGGCTTTACCCTTGTTTTAATTTTGTTGATATTGATCTATAATATGTTTTCAAAACAGTATCCATTTTGTTTTCAAAATCCTTTCCCGTCTCTGGCAGAATAACAAGTTTATCGCCAAACTTTAAGTTTTTATTTCTTCTACGTGAATTTCAATTCCTTTCTCAAATTCCTCGTTGGTTTCTTTTGTTCTGCACCTACATAGGTACTCCGCAAGCCGGTGCGTGGTAGAGGGTACTCTGTACCACTACTCGTCATGTCCCCTCCTGTTCCACTTGCATATAGGACAAGGGAGAACCGACCGTTGTGCGCCTCCGTAAGAGCCCTAATTTTACGTATCTCATCTTCGTGGTCCTTACGCGCGATTTACGGTATGCTGGCGGCAGTGAAATCGTTCAGCAGTCAGCTTCAAACGCCGATTCTCCAAATTGCTTGCTCAATGTACAGACTAAATAATCCATGTCTGCATATTTTTTAAAATAAGAAATATTATTGCTGTCTACGTTGAAATGCTCTCTGAAGTGAAGGTCAAAAGATTTGCCAGTTGGGCCAACGTGAAATTTCAGACAGGAGTCACATTTTATCTTATACTCACGTGTCTTCGTGTATTTATTACGAACTCCACTTTCCTTACGCTGTATTTTATGTCGAAGTCGACTGACAATCAGAGAGTGAAAGCTTTCTTCTGTTCAGTGGTTTATGTATGTATGTATACTACTGCGGATACTACATTTATATCTCATTGATTATTCATGACGAGTGTCCATATTTGAGAAAAGAGGTGCAAATTCACCAACCATTGAAACTGCCATAAGAAAAGTCGTCCCTAGAATTGCCTCTAGGTATGAGTAAAGAGGAAACGAAGTTATCCAAATTACCTCGAACTAACGAAGGGAAAATGTACTTTGGTTGGTGCCTGCGGGGAAGCGCGGCCGGACCCCCGGGGAAGGAACCCAGTCCGCCGGCCACGTTCGCCGCGCCGCCCCGGTCCCGGAAATTGTCGCTAAATCGAATTTCCCGTCGCCATCAGTCGCCTAAAAACGCCTGCGCCGTCAGAATTGCCGGCGGACGCGCTCGCGGCTTCCCACCAGTTACCGCCCGCCCCACCCCCACCCCTAACCACCTCATTGCCGACGCACATTTTCTCGTCTCCTCGAATTTCGCGTAAGGCAATCGTGCCCGACAGGTGGGAAGCTTGGGTTCCGCCCTGCGTTACTTCTTCACACTCGTGTAAGTGTAGGTGATCTCCTATACACATACGAATATTTTCTTTCTTCACATTTGTGTACGGGGAACGTCGCCTGTCTTTCGAGTGTAGTCGTGTGTAATCTTACAGAGATATTTCAGTTTATTCGTGACTGATAACTTTTCTGTCAAGCTGAAAATTCACATACTCAGTCACCATTGTGTTTATTGGCAGAGCCCCTGAAACAAATATGTTTTCACGTATTACACAGATCCATAGCACGATTACACTGTGAGAGGAAATTCATGAATGCCGGACATTTGGCACGCCAGACATTTGCCACGATTTCACCTGCTCCGAGGGGTTGGGTCTCTTGTCTCCCCCTCCTCCTCACCGCTGTCTCGCAGTAAAGGTACTTACTGAGCCTTGCCGCTGGTTTATTTAACATAGGACCAGAACCTCTTTGCATTTTCTGCCACATTTCTAGAGAGACTTTCGTTGTGGAAACTATTAAATACATCTCCCACAGAAATCCGCACCAAATTTCGAGCCTCAGTAAAACTTCGCCAATCTTGGGGATTTTGCGTCCGTCTAAATTATACGTGCTTTTTTCGGTGCTCCTGCAGCAGCTTTCTGTCGTGTTTTGTGTACCATGGGGGACCAATTCCGTCTCTTATTAATTTATTTCGTATGAATCTCTTGAGTACTGTTGATACTATTTCCTTGAACTTAAGCCACATATGGTCTTCACTTACATAGTTTGGAAGGATTGGGGACTGTCTCTTAGAAAGACGTCAACCTAATTTTTAGCTGCATTTATAAATAGATATATTTCGCGTTTAGTTTTCCTGAATTTCTTTGTTACTGAACTGAGCCTCGCTACGATTCTGTGTTCACTAATCCCCGTATCCGTCGTGATGTTCAGGATTATTTGTGGCTAGAGGTCAAGTGTGTTTTCGTAACCATTTAAAATTTGAATGGCCTCGTAAAATAATAGTTCAAAATAATTTAAAAAAAAAAGCATTTAGAACGATTACGGAAGTTGTTTTCTATCTACAATAGGGTCTGAAAATGTATTCTTGTCAACATACGGAAGGTAGATTGAAGTCACTGGCAACTATAATTGTATGAGTAGCGTACCTATTTGTGATGAGGCTCAAGTTTTCTTTGAACTGTTCAGTAACTGTTTCATCTGAGACCGGGGTCGGTAAAAGGAGCCAAGTTATTAATATATTTCGGTTGTCGAATACAACATCTGCCCATACTAAGACACAGGAACTATCTGCTTCAATGTCGCTTGTGAGCTGAAACACACATTACATTATTTTTCCTTAAGTTGTGCTTCTTGTTTCCGTTGTAGTGCAGATCATTACAATTACGGCTTTTCCCTCCAAAACCTAGGATGCTTTCTCTGTGACCCTGTAAATAACAGAGCGAAACAATGTAGAACAACAACGTACGTTACAAGCATAGCATTCTGTATTACTTCATTTCCTTATTTCTAACATTTTAAAATTGTATGTCGACTTTAGATGACATGTCAATCTTTGATGTTCTTATCTCTATTTAGTGAACGTATTTGCAGTCATGTTTTGAACATTCTCGCGCTACACTTTATTAACTAATGTTTCGCCGCAAGGGATATCGGATTTTAGAGAGTAAATTAATATGGAGTATGTCCTTCTTCTTTTCAAACATTCACATTCCCATTTCTTCTTTCCTTATTGTCTTTTGGGCATGCAGCTGTAGTACTTAAAGCAGGCACAAATGCAGTGATCGAAAAGAAATGATTAGCATACATTCGCATTCTTTTTACATCGTTCCTTTCTTGTTGCTCCCATGGCGTTGGACTGTTTCTATCGCAATCAGTAAGCGCGAAAGGAAGCTACCGTACAGACAGAGGGATCTATGTTTATACTTGGCAGAACTAATTACATACCGACGTAATCGTCGGAATTGCTTTCGTTTCCCAAAAGTTATAAATATTTCGATTTAGGAAGAGAAGCTCTGTATTTCGCCAAGATGTCGAAGAAGAAGGTCCCTTACGTACTGGTTGTACCGAGTAAGATGTGGAGACGGCGGTTTGAAAACGGACAGAGAAGTACGAGGAAGGGCGTCCCTTACCTGAGGGATCACTACCTGGCGAAGGGGCGAGTGTGGCAAATGTCCAGCGCAGCAAATATCCGTCGTGGCAAATGTCCGCACACGAAAAGTCATAGTATAGCGATATCCACACATACAGCTGGCGGCGGTATCGCGTACACAAGATATAAAAGGCAGTGCACTGGTGGACCTGTCATTTATGATCAGGTGACTCATTTGGAGAGGTTTCCGACGTCATCAAGGCCGCACGACGGGAAATAACAGACTTTGAACGCAAGGGGGTAGACACATGGGACGTACCACTTTGGAAATCGTTAGAGAATTCAATTTTCCGAGATCGAAACTGACGCGAGTGTGTCGAGGATACCAAATTTCACGCATTAGCTCCACCACGGACAACACAGTGGCCAACGGTCTTCACTTAGCGACTGAGAGCAGCGGCCTTTGCGGATAGTTGTCAGCGCTAACAGACAAGCAACACTGCGTGAAGTAACCGCAGAAATCCGTGTGGGACGTACGACGAACGTATCACCTGCAGCAGCAGACGACCGACGCGAGTGCCTTTGCAAGCAGCATGACATCGCCTGCAGTGCCTCTCCTGGGCTTGTGACAATATCAGCTGGCCACTAGAAGACTGGAAAACCGTGGCCTGGTCAGATGTGTCGTGATTTCACCTGGTAGGAGCTCATGGTAGGATTCGAGTGTGGTGCAGACCCCACGAAACCATGGACCGAAGTTGTCAATCAGGGACTGCGCAAGCTGTTAGTAGCTCCCTAATGGTATAGGTTCAACTGAATCGATCATTGACTAAATGGTCATGTTCGGCTACTTGGAGACTATTTCCAGCCATTCATGGACTTCATGTTCCCAAACAACGATGGAATTTTTATGGACGATAATGCGGCATGTCAGTGGGCCACAGCTGTTTACGATTGGTTCGAAGAACATACTGGACAGTTTGAAAGGTCTCTGTTGGATTCCTTTCATGTTGATTTCTTAAATCTGTTGTCATTTACGGCATACATTCCACTTCTAAATTTACTGTGGTGTTTCTGACTCTATCTGGGAGGAGACTGAGCAGTGGAACATGTTACTTTTACACATAATTACTGTCACACTACTACACTTTAAAACACAGTTTATATGTAATTCATGTCACACAGTCTCATACAGAACCTACATCCGCTTTCTTTTATATACTGTATATGATAAGATACTGTCATCCCCCTTCTGTGTGAAAGGATGAATGAGCAAATGTATTTCTAGTTGCATGCACGATGGTAGCAGACAAGCCTGTCTGCTAGAGAACAGTAGGACCAACGTCAGAACGGGTAGCTACGCTTTCTAAAAGCAAAGAGGTTTCTATTCTTGGTATGGTCTTGTCCGTCCCTTGTCATGTTGGTATAGGAAGCTGCCTTTCTGGTCACTTCCGTTTGTATCTGTGAGGTACCCTCGGTAGGGGCCTAGTCAGTCTGTCCGCGGCAAGTCGTCTGAAGTGGTAAGATCTCCGGCTAAGCGCGTGTCTGCTAAGTCCGTAGGACAATGGTTTGCTTAAGTTGAGCCTAACTGAAAATTTAATCACCTTTATTTCAGGTTTAGATCTAAAATATCTTATGTTATCTTAAATTGCAATGCAGTGTAATTCGAGTGTAAAGTTCAGAATATCTTCTAGTAGTTGCTTTGTCACTACTTTGTGAGTAAAGTGGAACCACATGTTCATGATCTGTAACTCTAAGATCAACAATCTTAAATGCGAATGTGCGTGAGATTATAACATCTCGTCTTGACAATATTTTTCAATACAGCAACTTTTCTTTATGTTCAACCCATGTGAGGTGTACTTTGTGAGACCAATACCACGTGCTTATATAATTGTTTGACCCATCAGCTTAATAATATGACGATAGTAACCAGTTCGAGGTTTTTCTTATGTAAATTGCGTTTCGATGTAATTTATTTTAGTTATCAATATTACTGTGGAGTTACACTCTTTGTGTAAACCAAGTTGACCACGTAAAGCATGTGGTGTAAACATCAAATTAGCCCTCAGCTATTCTTTTCGAGAAGATTTCACAGACAATTAGTATGAATTTAGTATATCAGTGTGTGGTCATTTTATGACGGACAGGATTGCGCTACAACCGTAACTTCTTTGGGTGAAAATTGAATCGGTTGGTTGTGGTTAATTTCCTCTTGCATATGTTTCAACGTTCTTCGTGTGTTATTTTATGAATGCAGTGTTGTATGCAGACTCCCAATCTTGGCTCCATATTTGATGTGTTCCGTAAGATTACAAACTTACATTTTCACAATCCTAAATAAGGAACCAGTTTAGCTATGAATCAAGTTAAATATGCTGAAATTTTAACGGAACAATGATCAATGTTAAAATAAATGTCCAAATATAAACTGATTTATTTCTTTTTATTTAAATTCTCTTTATATATATATAATCACCGGTTGTCGTAAGATGACTATTAAAAGATTATAATTAATGTTAGCCTGGTTGGCAATTTGGTGAACTAGACTGGATACCTGGTGAAGCAGTTGCTCAGTAATGCAAGGATAACTTCCCCAGATAGCTCACAGCTTTTAACCCGCTTTTATTATCTTGAATATCAGCACCGCTTTCAGAACAATTTAATGCATCAACTTTACAGGTTCTAGCGAATGATTTGGCCCCAGTGATCGCCCGACCTAAATTTCATCGAACATTTATGACACATAATTGAGAAATCACTATGTACACAAAATATTGCACTGGCAACAGAGACAACATAATTCAATAATTCTGTAGGGGACTCCTATCGACTTTTTGAGTCCATGCGCCCGCATCTCGTGGTCGTGCGGTAGCGTTCTCGCTTCTCACGCCCGGGTTCCCGGGTTCGATTCCCGGCGGGGTCAGGGATTTTCTCTGCCTCGTGATGGCTGGGTGTTGTGTGCTGTCCTTAGGTTAGTTAGGTTTAAGTAGTTCTAAGTTCTAGGGGACTTATGACCACAGCAGTTGAGTCCCATAGTGCTCAGAGCCATTTGAGTCCATGCCACGTCATTGCTGGACTACACCGAGCTAAAGGAACTCCGACACGGTATCCCGTGACTTTTGTCGCATCAGTGTATGTTTTTACGTATTATACGGATCCACAGCACGATTATGTCACTCGTATGTGGAGTAACACACAATATTTAGAAGACGATAATAACAGTTACTGAGAATCATCATATATATCATTCATTCATAATTGTTACAGGTTATGTTTTTCATGCACATAAGAATAAATATTATCGTCAGGTTACCCTCCATTCAGAGGCTGTTGCACGCAGCGTCCGTTATTTTGACTTGTAAATAATAGATTTCAGCTATCAGTCGTCCTTTGGAATTTTTATTGGCAGATCTAGATTTCAGCTAGAAACTAGCCATTCTCAATGCACTATCATTTCTGGTCAACGTATGTAATGCCTGTTGGTCGGGCTTTGTCCAAAATTCAATGAACTATGAATTATTTACAAATAAATATTATCCATCATTTGCAATTCAGTGTTTGTTTCACTTATCACTATTAGGTATCATGGGTGGTCCATACGTACTACATAATATAAAGGCTAATGCCTTGCCTTCTGTCACTGGCTGTTTGTCTCAGATCCACGTAATCGTCACGGGTTCTCCTCTCGATGTCTTTCAAATACTTCTTCCTATGCTGGTCTTTTCCTTATTTGGCCATCACTTCCTTCCAGGAATGTCAATGATGGAAGTGTTGTGTCTGATGTCATGTACACTAAATTTTATTTTTCTCTTTCCCATTTCTTTTAATAACCTCCTCTCTTCATTGACTTTCCTTAGGCTTTCCGATTGGTTTTCCGTTCCGTCCAGCTTGTTCTGTCACTTTCCGCCATATCTACATTTCAACAGCTTCCTTTTCAATTTACCCAAATTCAGACATGTAGTATTTCCAGGCAGAACATTTATAGTTATGAGATTGTTATTTATCACTGTCATGTGTCCATCGGCCCTTTTGTAAGTAAGTGATAAAACACAGCCGGCCGCTGTGGCCGAGCGGTTCTAGGCGCTTCAGTCCGGGACCGCGCTGCTGCTACGGTCGCAGGTTCGAATCCTGCCTCGGGCATGGATGTGTGTGATGTCCTTAGGTTAGTTAGGTTTAAATAGTTCAAAGTCTAGGGGACTGATGACCTCAGATGTTAAGTCCCATAGTGGTTAGAGCCATTCGAACCTTTTTTTTTTTTTTTTTTTTTTTTTGATAAAACACAGTTTTTTAACTATAAATAGTAAGATTAAATATGCTTCCCGGAAACACTACATCTCTAATAACAAAATACGGAGCCTAAGAACCAATAGTTGAAACACGTTTGGTGGAAAATAAAATAAACTCCTAACTGAATGTCGTTGGTTCTTAAAAGTTGAGCTCTACGTCAGGTTAATTCACAAATGTGATTTCGTAGCAATGTCCGTCCAGGATTGCGGGTCTGTGGCTTCATTTGAAATCTGAGGTTTTACTACGGTTTGAATAACAAACAAAGACTGTGGGAATATTTGTCTTATTATCGACATCCATCACCAACGACCACATGTACTCGAATGTGATGCTCTCCAGTGCTCCTAACATTTACCATTACTCAAAAACGAAACTGCGGCGCTATCTTAAGTGATACACAGACGTAGCTGTCAAGCCACTCACTATCAGTCATTCCCGTCACTCAGGAGGTACTCGCAGCGCTCTACTCACCTTCAGCTGAGAGAGCATCTTCTGTAATGGTGCCTTGTGACGTCACTGCTTTGCTGTCAGTCAAACCATAAGTCGTAGACACAAAATGTCTTTTAAATGAAGTTATCCATACTTTAATTTCAGGTTATACTGAAATCCAATTTGACCTTGTAGACATGGGGGAGGAGGAATGGAAATGGGGAAAAAAATAAAAATACTATGAAAATCCTGAACTAAAAATTGAACTCCAAAACATCAGAAGAGCTCAAGTCTGAAATCAATTTTTGGTTTAGCAAAGTCTCATGTGACTTATGGGTTTTTAAATTAATTAATAACAATTAATACGTCGTCTCTTGTGTGAAACTAATTATTTGAATCGAGGTATTTTGACCTCGTGCTTCGCCTGAGGTAATTCAGTTGCTTTCATGGGCTTTTTAAAGGAAATGTCAAAAAATATGTTGACATCTGTGCTCGTACTAGTGAAAGTTAAGCACCTCTGCGGATGAGAAATGATTCAAACTTTAATTACCTGTGAGTGACGTTGGGTACAATTTCTAGAAAGGAGACCATAAACGAAGACGAGAATGGCTCGACGAGAACTGATGGAATAAATGTCTAATTAAAATGAGTGCTATGAAAGAGACAAATAGTTTCAATTGAAAACTTGTCTTCAAGATAAAGGGCTACGTTCAAGTGGTCCATATGACTAGCATTTCAGGATATTTATTTCATCGGAGAACATTGTAGCACACAACAACCGTTTTGAAAATCCAACAAGGTAGATAACCTTTGGAAACACTACTACAGAACTTCTCCTAGGCTTCCCATGGTTTGTACGAGATGCTAAACAACAAATGCCTTCTTCTGTCTTAAAAATGTTTTTATTTCACCTATACCTGCACCGCGTGAGCGGATATAAACTGCGTGAGAAAGTATACTCTTCCTGCATAGTATATTGAGATAACTATCCAAGTCATTTACTTATAAAGAGTAAGAAGAATTATTGCTTGTATGTGCGTGCTATGAATTTAGTTTTTCACCCTCTAAGGTACTGACAAATATATGACTAAAAAACTGTCCATAGATTCCTCCCTAAACTGATTCCTGATATTTTGGAGAGATTTTAGGTGCCTTTCTTAGAGTGTCTGCCATATGAAATTTTTCGTCATTTTTTCTGTAATCTCTTACTGCTATTTTTCCTTTTATTTGTTAGAGATGGCAAACCAACATTTATATCATATGCAGGCTTAAAATAAGCTTTTGACAATGTTGACTGAGATACACTCTTTGAAATTCTAAAGGTAGAAGGGGTCAAAAACAGGTAGCGAAAGATCTACAACGTGAAGGATACAAAAGCTGGATTGCAGTAATAGGAGTCGAAGGACTTTTGAGAGGATGGCGGTGGTTGAGAAGTGAGAGAGACAGTATTATACCCTCCCCCCCCCCCCCCTACCCCCCGCCCCCCCCCCCCACACACACACGCACACGTTATTTAATCCGTGCATTAAGCAAGCAGTACAGCAAAAAGAGAGAAATTTGCATAGATTAATAATATTCAGGGAGAAGAAATAGAAACTTTTAGATTCGGCGAGAACATCGTAATTCCGTAAGAGACGGCAAAGGTCTTTGAAGACTGTTTGAACGGAGTACATAGTGTCTTGAAGAAAAAAGGCTTTAAGATTAATACCAATAAAAGTAAAACAAGGATAAGAAATGCAGTACAATTAAATCACGCAAGGCTGAGGGAATTAGATTTGGAAACGATGCACTAAAAGTTGTAGAAGAGTTTTATTATTAGGGCAGCAAAATAACTGACGCTGACCAAAGTAGAGAGGACATAAAACGCAATGTGAAAACGCGTTTATAAAAAGAGAAATTTGAAGACGTCTAATATAAATGTAAATGTAATGAAGTCTTTTCTGGAAGTATTTGTTTAGAGTGTAGCCTTATGTGGAAGTGAAATGAAATGATCGTATGACATTTATTGGCCGGGATACCCCTTCGGGGTTAAACAATAGGGACGAAAAGCGGTCTGGATAAGAAAAGAATACAAGCTTTTGAAATCTGGTGGTACAAGAGAATGCCGAAGATTAGAAGAGTACATCGAATAACTAATGAAGAATTGCGAAGAGGATTATGACAAAACCTAACTAAAAGAAGGGATCGTTTGATAGGAAACATCCTGAGGCATCAGAAAGTGGTTAATTTGCGAAAAGGGGAAGGAGGGCGGAGATAACTGTAGAGGGAGACCAAAGCTTGAGTAAAAGGTTGCAGTAGTTTTGCGGAGATAAACAGCTTGCATGGGATACTCTAGAATGTAGAGCTGAGCTGCATCAAACCAATCTTTGGATTGCAGATCACAACAACAACAACAACAACAACAAGTTCAAAATCCCTTTCTAGTTCGACGTGATACCCAACATGCTAGAACGGTATTCCAGTGTTAGCCGCCAGTGTATTTCTCGATCGTAAGTTCGATACGGATTCATCTTACTACTGAAAGAACTACCTCGCCATGTCCAGCTTTCTGTCACTGATGCGCTGATTTCCCGATATGGCATCGCAGTTTAAATTTTCCTCCTGTTTATGATGTACATTCACTGGACACTACAGTGGCTTTTGTACGGTACTTTTTCTAAATTTTTTATACTTAGTAACATGGCTTTGCCCTAAGAAAAAATGCTGAACTCGACCGAAGGAAGGAAGATAAGGTTTAGCGTACCGTCGACATCGCGGTCATTAGAGGTGGAGCGCAAGCTCGGATTGTGTAAAGGATGGAGAAGAAAATCAGCCGTGGCGTTTGAAAAGAACCATATCTGCATTTGCCTGAAGCGAGTTAGGATGGCCGGACGCGGGTTTGTACCGTCGTCCTCCTGAATGCGAGTCCAGTAATGAATTAGAAGGTAACAAAGGTATTGTTTAATCAGCTAATAACGCACGATATTTTTCTGACAGAAATAAAAAACATACTTTCATATGAATTTTGAGCTTTATTTCAGATGTAAGAGCATAGGGGCATCCGTTCTTCATTTTCTGCTGAGGTCGAATTTCACAAAATCCATTTGTTTATACAATACAACCTAACGTTTTGGTGCAGAGAACATAAACAAATGTAACGTAAACAAACATATGGAAAGACACATAAGTGTATGATTACACGATGCATGGGGGCTTAACTAAATAATGAGAATAATTTTTTTTATTTTGGTGGCTGTATGTCCGATTACGTAGTCTCGTAAACGGTTGGCCCTGACTAGTTTTATTACGCAATCTGACTGCATAGAACAACATCAAAGAATGAAAGAGAATTTTCGTTAACACAATTAATTAATTAAGTCCCCAGCAACTATAAAACCAACGCAACAACAAGCACAAGAGTAACTGTTCTGTGTGTGGAAGTATGACTCAACGTCCACATCTGGCACGGTTCTTCTTCAATAAGACAAGAAATTTCAACCACCATTTATACTGACGTAATTTAAAAAAATAGAAATACTATAATTGCGTAAGGAAAGCAGAATTACACTCTAATGCAAGAACACAAGCCAGATGCTTTGTTGACTGAACCTGTAATGCTGCATTATTTAAGACATTAAGATAATAAAAAGAAAAGGAAAAATTTTTTTCTTTTACCTTCATATATTGACGAAAATCACTCTAATCATTACAATATATCTCCACACCGACTCTCTACTATCGCATCTTAACAAGAACTTTTCAGTATCACATCTCAGGAAGCACTGCCTACTACGAGTTCTCGACCAGCACTTTTCACTAGCACATCTCAACAAGCACTGACTACTACGAGTTCTCCCCAAGCACAGCCAGTGGAGGCGGCTGAATAATACTCTTTGGCGCAATCTCTGGCGCAGTGGCTCAGTGTAGCCACCTTTCATATGGCCCTCCTCCACGGGCCAGAATTTGATGATATTTTTGCCAGCATTGGTGACTTTACATAATAGTTCACACAATACACAAAAAATCAGTTTATACAAATGTTCACATAAAATGCTTTCAATGATTAGTTCCAGCAGTAGCACCCAGCAATGGTCAACAGGTGCAGACACCAACAAGTGACATCATTCAGCAGAAGCAGTTCCATTAGTGGCACTCAGCAATGTTGAGCAAGTACAGACACCAACAGGTGACATCTTTTCAGTAGAAGCAGTCCATCAGTGGCACCCAGCATTGTTGAACAGGTGCAGACACCAACAAGTGGCATTATTTCAGTAGAAGCAGTTCATCAGTGGCACCAGCAATGTTGAGTAGGTGCAGACAGCAAGAAGTAATATCATTTCAGTAGAAACAGTTCTAACAGTGGCACCCAGTAGTGTTGAACAAGTGCAGACACCAACAAGTGACATTATGTCAGTAGAAACAGTTCCATCAGTGGCACCCAGCAATGTTGAGCAGGTGCAGACAGCAACAAGTGACAACATTTCTGTAGAAGCAGTCCATCAGTGGCACCCAGCAATGTTGAGCAGGTGCAGACAGCAACAAGTGACATTATTTCAGTAGAAGCAGTTCATCAGTGGCACCCAGCAATGTTGAACAGGTGCAGACACCAACAAGTGACATTATCTCAGTAGAAGCAGTCCATCAGTGGCACCTAGCAATGATGAGCAGGTCCAGAGAGCAGTCCATAATATTCACTATCACTGATCACACTGTTCATCAGAGTTTATAAGCAGAAATTAAACATGTCCTAGTGGCACCAATCATGTAGAAAAAGTACAAGTAACAGTCCATAATATTCACTATCCTAATCACACAGTTCATCAGCAGAAATTAAACATTTCTAAGTGTCACACATCAATGTTGAACAAGTGCAGGTAACAGTCCATAATATTCACCATCACTAATCAGACAGTTCAGGCATGAACAATAGTATGAATCCACATACAAATGCTTTTACACTAAACATACAAATCATAACAAACACACAAATGATGTCAGATAATTGTCATATTAACTATTACAAATACACAAATATCAGTAAACCTATAATATTTATGAGTGTCAGTGCGAGCCACTACAAACAAATAAAATAATATTTAGGAGATAGGTGGGTAGGATTAGGAAAGGAAAAAACACAAAACACACTCACTCATCTTTCATCCACATTAAGTACTACTGTGTAATTGAATAGTGTTAACTGTGTAAATGCAATTCTGTCAAAATTCGATGTTCATCTTGTGTATCAAGTAGTAGTGGCAGCAATGTATAACAGTCAATAATAGTTAAGTCAACGTCATAGTCATCATGTCAAGACCAATGTTTGCCAAGCCAAATCAAATGTACTGTTGCTGAACAACTGTCAGTGAGCCAAGATATGCAAATACTTCCTCTCTCCAAAAAAAAGTATGTACTGCCTAGTGATTTAACAAAGTGTGTGTATAGACTATCTTCCTTCTACTTGAGTGTTCTAGTCTGCTATCTTCATCCTCCTTGTTCCACATAGACCAACAAAAAAAAATATGCACCTCACTTACTTTACCTCTTATCCACCAAAACTCCAATAATCATCAGCATCACATAATCTCAATACTTCAATAATACCTCTTACGTCGATACATATAAATCTTATCATCAATATCATTTACCTTACCTCTTGTCCACAAAAACTCCAATAATCATCAACTTCATATAATCTCAATACCTCAATAATACCTCTTCAATACGTCGACACATATAAACCTTATCGCCAATATCATTTCACTTCCATAACAACTCTTTCCTCTAGTCAGTCTCCTCGAACAAGTACAGATAAAATCCTAATGCAAACCTCATCATCCCATACAATCCGAAGACACATTGTCAACACACAACCTCTGTGTAACCCATCTGACCCAAATCTTCTGTCCATCATTAAATAAAAGATATGCATACATGACCTCTAACAGACTTAGTTCGAATAACTCTCAGTAATTAAGTACGATTACGGAGTGTGAATGATTATAATATTTCACAGTGTGTACACCACTTCAAGAATTATGGCAAACAGAAGCAAACATGTGGAGTATTTCTTGTGTCAAGTGTCACTTCCTATTTCAATTGCTCACGAAAAATGCAGTGTAATAACTGTCAATGGTCTAAACCTAGTTTTGGTATGTCATGTCGTTAGCTTCCTTCCTATTAGCATACATTTATACAGCTTTCATAAAACCTCCAGCTCATGTGACTTCTATGAAGTTTCTTGTACTAATGTCGTTTATGTCGAATTATAGCAGTTCATTTTCCTATCTTAAAAATATAAGGCACTGAGCGTAAGCAAAACAAGCAATAGCGAGTAAATATACCAGTAGTGAACAGAATGTCAACAAGTGGATGCAGTACAATTCTTACAACGAGGCTCTGCCAAGCAAACAATCTATAATTAATACAATAATGTGACCTGAACTCTATGTTTGTACACCTTATATCAGCATTTCTATATACCAAATTAAAGAGTAGTTATGACAACAAAACAGAAATGTGTAAATATGCAATCCATAAGCAAGGCAGCAAATATGTTATCTAACATAATAAACAGGTCATTAGCATCATATCAGCATAAGCAAATAAATGTTCATATGTAATCTTAATAAGTAAACATGAAGGCGCAAGCAGATAAATCATAAAGTATAACTTACATACATAATCACAGTCAGCACAATTAATCAGGTGACAATTATAATTTAAATAAATAAGCACAGCAGACACATAATAAAAAAATATGACATCAGTGAAAAAGCATTGCAGCCAAGCGATGCATAATATATACAAATAACAACCCTGTTCATTAATAAAACATTGACAAAAATCAGCAAATGTACGCAAGCACGTCGCTTCACAAGTAAATTCATAGAACATGAAATTAGCACAAAGTATGAATCACGTAATTGCGAGCAGCAAATTACGTCTAAAGTACGTACCTAAGTGGAAATATGTTACCTGAAAAATAAACTCAATTAATAGTTACCTTTTTAGTTTATTAGTTTCTTCTTGGAAATTACATTCTTTCTGAAATTTTCTCGATAGCAAGTCGTCTTAACGTCGGACACGCACAGAATTTACCTGAAGTTCTTAAATATTTTATAGAACCGTATCCTGAAAAATACTGAACGTTAATAACATAATTCATCAAGTCACTATAGCTTTATGCTGAATTTAGTCGGAGAAATTAGACTGTGTATTTGTTTACGGCTGTCAGTGCATTCGCACTGAGCGCTCGATCAGCTGTAGGCGCGTGACGTAGGAAGTAATTGTTTGCGGTCAACGACTGCAGACTTGTCTGTTGCTTTGAGTATATGCCGCCGCCAAAACACAGCGCGGTATCCTTGTATTCTCTGCATGTTTACGTAAACTGTTGGTTTCTCGAAAGTATGTCATTCCACAAAAATTTTGACGTTTGATATATGATGTATTCCCTTAGAGCGTCGAGATTTAAGAGTTTCTACTTCAACAGTGTTATCATGAATAATTCTGCGAATTCTATATGGACCGTTATAAAGCAGAAAAAATTTGCGACACAAGCCTTTTCCTTTGTGCGACAAACGGTGAGACTTAATTAACACCTTTTGACCAACTGACAAGGTTTTTAAACGACCAGGATGTTTAGCTGATTTCTCTCTTCTAGCAGCCGCAGATGCAATATTTTGCAGAGCCACGTTCACAACTTCAGAATGCCGCAGTTTCCGTGAAGGCGGAAAAGGAACGAATTCAGATATGCGATTTGTCGGTGCTTTGTTTTTTAATATCAGTATAGGCGGTAAAGAAGTTGAATCATTAGGGTGTTCATTCAGAATGTTTTGAAAAATATGAAGATACTGATCCCAAGTTCTGTGATTCTGATGACAATAAAGACGACACAATTTATTGATTTCCTTCATCCATCTCTCTGAAGCGTTAGATTGAGGGTGAAAAAGTGAAATGAAAATTGGTTTAATTTTACGACGCCGTAGAGTACGAAGCCAAATTTTAGAGCGAAACTGTGATTCATTATCTGATATAACCTTATCAACATGACCAACTTCTTTAAGAAAATGGTTAATGAAAGCATTAGATACTGAACGAGCTGTTGCTTTGCGTAACGGTGTAAAACACACATATTTTGATGTCTACTCCACTGCTACGAAAATGTACGCAAAACCATTAGTAGAACGAACCACTGGACCGAACAAATCGACTGCAGCCATCTCCTTTAATTTCGCTGGAATGATAGGAAACAACGGTGCTCTGTGAGAAATAGTTGGCGGCTTAGCCTTTTGACATAATTTGCATTTGGCCAGAACAGATCAAATACGTTTTTCCATATTACTGAAGTAGCAATTTTCCCGTAATTTATGAAAGCATTTTCTGGGAACAAAGTGTGCATAACTGAAATGCGTATACCAAATCAGCTTATTAACCCACTCATCAGGAATACAAACTAACCAAACAGAGTTGTCGAGCGATTTTCGTTTAAAAAGAATGTCATTGCGAACTAAATAATGCTGTCTAATCGCTACGCTTTCCTTTCTCCTCCACTTCTCCTTAATGTCCTTCCAGATTGCATCCTTATTTTGCTCCTTAGCGATGTCCTGGAGCGAAGACGAAATAAAGTTCTCAAACGCAACACCTTGAATATACATCAAACAATAGTTGTTTTCTTTGCAGTCCTCTTCAGCACTTTGTTTCAAACCCATAGGTGCACGTGATAAGGCATCAGCAACAATGTTTGAAGAACCTTGTATGTAAACAATACTAAAGTCGAATTCCTGTAGATACAACGCCCATTGTGACAATCTGCCATGAGTTAATTTTGTCGACATAAGAAATTCCAGAGCTCGATGATCGGTGTAAACCTTAGTATGTCTGCCAAACAAAAATGTGCGAAATTTTGTGAAAGCCCAAACAACAGCCAAAGCTTCAAGTTCCGTAATCGAATAATTCTTTTCTAATTTAGAGAGAACACGACTTCCAAATGCAATAGTTTTCTGTACTACAACGCCGTTTTCTTCTATCTCTTGAAATAAATGTGCACCTAGGCCTTTGTATGATGAGTCCGTCGCCAAACAAAAATCTTTAGATAGATCCGGATGTGAAAGAAGTGGAGCAGCAACTAAAGCATCACGGAGTTGTTCAAATTCTGACTGAGCTTCCTCATCCGAACACCAATTAGAATTCTTTCCGGATAGTTCACATAAACGAGGTGTGGCCAAATCGTCCAATTTAACAAAGCGTCTAAGAAAATTACAGACACCAAGGAAACTACGAACATCACGTTTTGTGGTAGGAACAGCATAGTTACGAATAGCGTCCAATTTCTCTGGATCAGGGAGAATACCTTCTGTAGAAATAATGTGACCGAGAAATTTCACCTGAGAACGACCAAATTCAGATTTTTCCAAGTTCACTGTAATGCCAACTCTTGCAAAAATACGTAACAATGAATCCAAAATTTTGTTGTGCTCACTCCAAGAACGTTTAGCAATAAGAATGTCGTCAACATATGAAGTAATATTGTCACGAAGATAAACAGGTAAAATTTCGTTTAAGCTACGAATGAATGCTGCTGAAGATACCGAAATCACATTTAGGTAAAATAGTCATATCAGGTTATTGTTTACTTACTCTCTAGATAGATTGATAGTAGAAGAGTTGTTTTTGACAGATGCAAAGAATAGTAAAAGAGTAGGCCGCGGTGCAGAAAACTAAAAGGGAAATAGCACCACTACAGCTCGGGGACCTATGCACGCTACGGCACATATTCACTTAGAGTAGTGAATCCCCTGAGGACTTTAATAGCCGCACATAATTTTCAGTTTGTGACTTAGTGACCAATTTGGTGGAAGTGCGTACGTAAATTGATCTAACCATGCTCATGGATGTATGTCATTCTTAGAATTGCGGAAGATCTTAAATTTCCGAACAGTCAAAAAGTGTTTATAGTCAAAGTTTTCGCCTCGTGGCGACAAAGACCTACCGCGTCTGTCCCAGTCACAATGACGATTAGTGTTAAATTCACGCGCCTGGCGCTCTCTTGTTGCATCCCGTACACGAAACAAATTACTTTCTTCAAACCCCTCTGCTACCTGTGATTCTAAATTTCTTCTGCTGTCTTTTCCTACGATATCGCCTTCAATTTGTTTGACTTGCTTTTTTAATGCCTCAAATTCCCTTTTCACGCGTTCATTAAATTTTCCCTGATTTTCAACATGCTTATTTATGTTCTGGTACTCTTCGGTTTCTGCAAATGGTAATGGAGCTGTATCATCCGAATCTCTGTCCCCATGTAAACTAAGATTTGACAATTTGTCTGAAATCTCCTCAACTCTTTCCGATAAATCACCTATTTGTTCTTTCTGTTTATTTATGTCTTCCGTAAGTGTCGCGACTCGGGTTTCAGTATTAACACATTTGGTAGTTAACTGTTCATATTGTTGTGTTAGGTTATTTATTCTGTCATTTGGTACGGATTCCTCGATTCTCTCAGATATTTCTTCCTTATCGTGTGCGCGTTGTAAATTTAACTCTGAAAATTTCTGTGCTATCACGGGATCTCTTTCTTCCTGTTCTCTATCCTGTCCCTTTTGTCTAATCTCTACTGCAATTAATCTATTATTGTGAGAATTCAAAATCGGTTGTACTTCTTCTCTGATTTCTTTCTTTAATTCATCTTTCATATTTTTGAAACATGTCCCTATTCGTGAATCTAACTGTGTTTCCAAAGTTCCCATCTCTGTTTTTAATTCAGATCCAAACCGTGTTTCCATGGTTCCCATATCAGTTTTTAATTCAGATAGTAAAGTTCCCATCTCTGTTTTAATTGTTCCTATCTCTGTTTTAAATTCAGATCGTAACTGTGATCCCACATTTAATATAGCAGTCATCAACTGCTCCATAGTAACTGTTTCAAAATTCTTTTCACCCCTAACATTTCCCACGAAACCAGTTTCCTTCGTCTTAGCTGCAAGGCTATCTGAGTTCGATACTATTCCAGAATCTTCTGTCGTTAATCTCGGATTCTGAAAATTTTTTGATTGTGAAAAATTTTGAAATGGTTCCGGACTATTTTCCCGACTTATTACATTGTTTTCCACTTCATTATCCATCATACTGTTTTCCTCTGTTGGCGAGTTCGCCATGTTAACAATTTCGTCATTCTCACTATCCATCATTTTTGCCTTTTTCATCGATCGCGTAATCATTTACAAAATATACAAAACTCATCACTATATGAAAATTGCACACAATGACACTGTATCTCCAACAATACCATTCACTCGAAATGTTTCCCTCAAACACGATTAACAAACAATTGAAATAATTGCACTAAATCGTCAAACACGTATACAAGGCAATAAAAATTAAATTTTGAAAAATACCATTAGAAGAATGCTAATTACCAAATCTACACATGCAATATAGACTACAATTACTAAACTACAAATTACTACAACAATACTACTGTCTACTATTTTTACAATCAGAAGATTCCAGGTTCGAATCCTGGCAGGGTCGCCACGTGCATGGGGGCTTAACTAAATAATGAGAATAATTTTTTTATTTTGGTGGCTGTATGTCCGATTACGTAGTCTCGTAAACGGTTGGCCCTGACTAGTTTTATTACACAATCTGACTGCATAGAACAACATCAAAGAATGAAAGAGAATTTTCGTTAACACAATTAATTAATTAAGTCCCCAGCAACTATAAAACCAACGCAACAACAAGCACAAGAGTAACTGTTCTGTGTGTGGAAGTATGACTCAACGTCCACATCTGGCACGGTTCTTCTTCAATAAGACAAGAAATTTCAACCACCATTTATACTGACGTAATTTAAAAAAATAGAAATACTATAATTGCGTAAGGAAAGCAGAATTACACTCTAATGCAAGAACACAAGCCAGATGCTTTGTTGACTGAACCTGTAATGCTGCATTATTTAAGACATTAAGATAATAAAAAGAAAAGGAAAAATTTTTTTCTTTTACCTTCATATATTGACGAAAATCACTCTAATCATTACAATATATCTCCACACCGACTCTCTACTATCACATCTCAACAAGAACTTTTCAGTATCACATCTCAGCAAGCACTGCCTACTACGAGTTCTCGACCAGCACTTTTCACTAGCACATCTCAACAAGCACTGACTACTACGAGTTCTCCCCAAGCACAGCCAGTGGAGGCGGCTGAATAATACTCTTTGGCGCAATCTCTGGCGCAGTGGCTCAGTGTAGCCACCTTTCAACGATTTCCGCACTGCCGCTGCAAGTAGTTACATCCATTAAATATCTAGGAGTATTCATATAGAGTGATTTAAAGTGGGAGGACAACATAAATCTAATCGTACGAAAGGCAGATGGCGCACTCAGATTGATCCGAACAGTTCTCAGGAAGTGTCGTCCACCCGTAAAGGAGATAGCTTTCAAAATGCTCGTCTCACCGATACCTGATGGTTTGGGACTCTTACGAGAAAACAAAGAACAGCAGCGCGTTTCCTCACAGGTTCGTTTAAGAAGGGCGAAAGCGTCACGGACTCGCTCACCCAACTCTTATGGGGGACGCAGGACAAGCGTTGTGCGTCATGGTGGGGTTTAGTGTTAAAATTCCTAGAGCCTAAGTTCCCAGACGTGTCAGTCGAGACACTGCTAACCCTTACCTATATTTCGCGAAAAGTCCGTGAAAACAAGACTACAGCATATTAAGAAGGGGAAGGTCATAGAGGGAATCAAAATAGCAATGCATGACATAAACGATTACCAATAGGGTTACTAGCGATTCTAGGCTAATTCACTCTCGGTAAAGCAAGTCCCTAGTATCAAACGTAAGTGTTAAATTAGGGAAAAACTTTCTGAGGCTGTACGCAATGTGACCAAAAGTATCCGGACACCTGGCTGAAAATGACTTACAGGTTCGTTGCGCCCTCCATCGGTAATGGTGGAATTCTGCATGGTGTTGGCCCACCCCTAGCCTTGATGACAGTTTCCACTCTCGCAGGCATACGTTGAATCAGGTGCTGAAAGGTTTCTTGGGGAATGGCAGCCCATTCTTCACGGAGTGTTGCACTGAGGAGAGGTATCGATGTCGGTCGGTGAGGCCTGGCACGAAGTCGGCGTTCCAAAACATCCCAAAGGTGTTCTATAGGAATCAGGTCAGCACTCTGTGCAGGCCAGTCCATTACAGGGATGTTAATGTCGTATAACCACTCCGCTACAGGCCGTGCATTATGAACAGGTGCTCGATCGTGTTGAAAGATGCAATCGCCATCCCCAAATTGCCCTTCAACAGTGGGAAACACGAAGGTGCTCAAAACAACAATGTAGGCCTGTGCTGTGATAGTGCCACGCAAAACAACAAGGAGTGCAAGTCCCCTCCATGAAAAACACGACAACACCATAACACCACCGCCTCCGAATTTTTCTGTTGGCTCTACACACGCTGACACATGACGTTCAGCGGGCATTCGCCATATCCACACCTTGCCATCGGATCACCACATTGTGTACCGTGATTCGTCACTCCACACAACGTTTTTCCACTGTTCAAACGTACAATGTTTACGCTTCTTACACCAAGCGAGGCGTCGCTTGGCATTTACCGGCGTGATGCGTGGCTTATGAGCAGCCGCTCGACCATGAAATCCAAGTTTTCTTATCTCCCGCGTAGCTGTCATAGTACTTGCAGTGGATCCTGATGCAATTTGGAATTCCTGTGTGATGGTCCGGATAGATGTCTGCCTACTACACATTACGACCCTCTTCAGCTGTCGGCGGTCTCTGTAGGTCAACACACGAGGTCGTCTTGTACACTTTTGCGCTGTACATGTCCCTTCACGTTTCCACTTCACTATCACATCGGAAACAGTGGACTTAGGGATGTGTAGGAGAGTTGAAATCTCGCGTGTAGACGTATGACGCAAATGACACCCAATCATCTGACCACGTTCGAAATCCGTGAGTTCCGCGGAGCGCCCAATTCTGCTCTCTCACGATGTCTAATGACTACTGAGGTCGCTGATATTGAGTACCTGGCAGTAGGTGTCAGCACAGTGCACCTAACATGAAAAAGGTATGTTTTTGGGGGGTGTCCGGATACTTTCGATCACATAGTGTATATTGCTCTGCAAGTTCGGAAAGACCCCCTTAACGTGGTTTTTTTCCCCATGATATGTCGCCAGAAAGGCTCACAGTTCGAATACACGGTCCGCGTGCCAACGGTTTACGAACAAATTGTTCTTCCCGCGCACCGTTCGCGACTGTAATAGGAAAAAGGACAAGCGACAGTGGTCAACACCGACTCAACGGAAGGCCTCGGCGCTTGTTCGTGACGTCACGTCAGCTAGGCACGGCGAACGCCAGGTCTGTTGCAGGCATACTCATAATGGTGGTGTCTCCCTCTCTGACACAGGAAAATGTGAAACTATTGGCGGTAGTTGACCAACACACATTGTTCTGAGAGATTTCTGCAATCAATTAATTGTGCAATTCATTACACTTCTTATCAAATAGTGTACTCCTGAACTTAAATTTCCACCTGTTTTAAGGATTGACATAGAAAAAGAATATCGTGGTCCAGCAGCGACAGAATTCGTACTTCTTTACCTTATTTGTAAATCTGAGGAAGTTATGTTTGTATTGGGTTGCTTTTACAAGAAACTGGGAACATATTGGTGCTCTTCTTTAGGTATCTTGGTTCACTATGGGGTGAGGAGCACTGAATGTTAATGAAATACCTTGCGATTGTACACGTTGGGGGAGGGGGACAGAAGAAGAGGCAAAAGAGAGATGTTTTATCAAATAAAATTTTTTTTATCTTATAAAGTTTCTCCTTTCAGTTGCAAGAGGGGAATATTTATCTTTTTTAATGTGCATGTTTAAAAAAGTTTAAGCTCAGCAGTATTTTCGATGTATGAAGCTATTTTGTTTCCTGTTTAGAATTCCTTTCGTTGAAAACGACTGTAATCTAATGACTGGCAACAGTTGGACATGTAAATTAGTTCACATTTCCAGTAACGATGTCAAACGAAAACAAATAAATAAATAAAAGAAACAAGTTCATTGTAAGGGGTTGGGGTAAGTTTCGATAGCAAAATGGATCAAGTAAATATAGTTATTTGAATGTAAAATTTCCGAAGCTTGCAATGGGGCAAAGCATCTTTTCATATTGATCTACGTTTGTTTCGACAGGATTCAGTAATACAGAACTATGATCTTCATTTCTAGCTTTACGATAGTAAGAAAATCTTTCATCTAAATAAAACTGCAGAATACAAAACAATAGCAAACTTTTGTCCAAAAATAAGAGATTTATAGTGATAAGCACGCCCAGGCGTTTCTGCCTGCAACAGACCTGGCGTTCGCCGCGCCTAGCTGACGCGACGTCACCAACACGCGCCAAGGCTGAGTCGGTGTTGCAGTGGTACACAGAGTACTCAGTTCTGGACACGCACTGGTTGGTATCTGACTTGGGTCGTTCAAGAACGTGCTTGCTCCATTCGTTTCTGTGAAGCAGTTTTCTCTCTTAGTGTGCAACCTTTTTATATTGGGAGGCATTCGCGACGTCAAACGCAGCCAACCGGAGGGCGGACGATGTCCAGTCAGTCGACATCCAAGGCATTCCGGTGGTTCGGGCCTGCAGCACAGCGCCTGTCAATTATTCAGAGGTTCCGGCAGGCGGCGTTTCCGAATGTGTGTTTGTGGGCAAATATTGACGCGCGTCGCGAGAGACGTAATCTTCGCCTAATTCTCCGGCGCAGGCGGCTGTGCTCCGCCCGACTCTCCAGCTCCCCCTCTTCCCCCAGCCCTGGCTACGTGACCGCGGCGCGCATGTCTCCTTCTTTATTTTTGATGTCGCTCTCGACAAACCCTCAAATATTGACGGCTCAAACACCATTAAGATGCAGGACAGCAGATGCTGGCTTGCGCCGACGCGCCGGCATACGCGTCCGTTTCCTGCGAAACGAGTGCTGTGTGTGTTGTGTATTGCGGTGCGTTACCGAATATTCTTACCTCTTTTTCGTATCAGGAGAAAAAGCACCGAAAAGGGGTAGTGCAATTTGTGTCAATATTATCTTTTGTGGAATCGGCGCCCTCACCTACGAATTCTGACAATTTTGAAAAGTAACAGGCCTGACCGTCTAACAAAAGCAATTTCAAGAAATTACTGATCTGTAAGATTAATTCACTGCTTTTCATACAAGCCGGTAAGGGCTCTTGGAACACGTGATTCACTTGCAGCAGCCAAGGAGGGAGTCCTATAAACGAAATCGGCCGATTACTGCATCCACTAAAACTGGATCTCATTTGAATCCATCGAACCTATTTGTGGCGAACGATTTCCGTAAGCAACGATGTAACTGTGAAACATCCCCTTAGAAAAATTTATGAATGATTGTGCTGATAAACTCCCTTATGTTATTTGATTTTCAAACAGCTGAGCAGAACTGAACGTACTCACACATTTCGCTCTTTACCTATTCTGATCAACACTAAACTGACACACAATATTTTTAGCGCAACGCAATCTGATTTTCAAAAATCTCTACAAAAGAATGGCCCTGACTAACATTAACTATACCTTTCATGAATCACTTACCTCACAAAAATCTTTGTTACTCGAACTACTGCAATATAGCGAGCGCCAATACTGTCAGCTAAATAAAAGATTCTAACTACTGAAGGCACTAACTACTAATAGGCATAGTTAGCAAATGAAAGATTTTGATAGAGAACAAACGATATATTTACTTTAATAGTGTTCAAAAGTCATTATATATATATATATATATATATATATATATATATATATATATATATATATCTGATGGACACACGTCCAGACCATCCGCTCTCAAAACTCCGTCATCTCTCTCCCCACATCCACCACTGCTGGCGGCTCACCTCCAACTGCGCAACGCTACGCGCTGTTCACATCGAACTGCCCAACACTACTATAGCAAATTGCAACAATGCAAACCAGCCACAGACTGCACACAGCACAGCCAGTGAATTTCATACAGAGCGCTACGTGACGTTACCAACATAAAGACCTAAACAGCCTACTTACAACTGCATTCCCAGAATTGACGTAATTATAAAATCACTAGCTGACAAAGCCGGCATTATCCGGGTATTCATTTTGACAGTTCTCTACTAAAAACGGAAAAACGAACTGGTCTTCTAGTGCAATATCGGAAAAATTTCGTTTCCATGTATTCGTGAACACACGTTTGCTAGTATGAAACAGTCGTACAAATGAATATGAATAATCTACAAATCTATAAGTACAGCTGCATCGCGCGTCTACAATGCGATTTTGTAAACGTCTCCATGGCAACGCCTCTTGATGGCTCTACAGGCGGCTATTGTTTGCGCCTACAGCCGTCTGCGCTTCGCAATTGAAAGCTTTCAAAATCAATGCCAGGTATCAGGGATTTCCTTAAGTTGACTCAAATGTAGGAGTGTGTTAGAGCTGACCGTTGTAGCCGAGCGGTTCTAGGCGCTTCAGTCCGGAACCACGCTCCTGCTACGATCGCAGGTTCGAATCCTGCCTCGGGCATGGATGAGTGTGCTTAGGTTAGTTAGGTTTAAGTAGTTCTAAGTCTAGGGGGCTGATGACCTCAGATGTTAAGTCCCATAGTGCTCAGAGCCATCTGAACCGTTTGAGTGTCTCGGAAGGAAAAAATAAATATATTAAAACTTCATGCACGATGCGGTATTTTTCCACATATCTCAGTGTTTATGACGTCATAGCTCTTGAACTATGTGTCGTACTTGTGTAAGTACATCTAGCGGCATTTCTGGATACTGTCTGCGAAACATGTTGCGAATAGTGTTAGTAGCAAAGAAGAAATAAACTTTAACGCCACGCATGATGCTGCAATTTTTCTCGCATCTTAGTGTTCATGACGTGGCACCATGATATTACTTTGTAGGTGTCTTTAGGAGCAAATGTGGATAGTTTCCCAGGAAATTTATAGTGAACAGAGTTACTAGCACAGAAATAATGAATTTATACGTCGCGCATGAAGCAGAGTTTTTCTCTATGATGCGTAAGTGGTACATACGCCGACAGCGACTCTTGCCTGACAGTAAGGGGTGTGCTTACCAGGTTTGGTTGAAATCATATCCAGTGGTTCATGGGAAGATGTGGAAAACACACACACACACACACACACACACACACACACACACACACACACATACATATATATATATATATATATATGCACCACTCACATACATTCATACATTATTATAATATGTAAGGTGTGTCAGAAGAAAAAAAAATTTCATTAACACTAGGAATATATCATTAACATACTGCAACGTAAGGAGTGTAAACACAAGCTTCAAAATTCAATAATGATTTCTTCTGTTATAGCCGGTTTGTCTCTGAAATAATTAGCTACAGTCAAATATCTTGGATTATCCATTCGGTTTTTTTAATGCTTATCTACTACATCTAGCCGAGCGGTCTAAGGCGCTGCAGTCATGGGCTATTCGGCTGGTCCCGGCGGAGGTTCGAGTCCTCCCTCGGGAATGGGTGTGTGTGTTTGTCCTTAGGTTAAGTAGTACGTAAGCTTAGGGACTGATGACCTTAGCAGTTAAGTCCCATAGGATTTCACACAAAAAAATCTACTACATCAATGTGGAAGGGAGAATACCGGTGACGGAGAAACAGTTTCGTTGGAGGAGTACTGAGAAACTGTAAATCATTGACTAAGGATGATGTCTTCGAAACACTATTCCAACATGTTGCAGAGCATCGTGCGGCACCGCAACGGCGTCACGGAGTGCTCTGTGAACTCTCTTGGGAGACGCTACAGAAAAGGAAACACCGAGAGCAGATTTTTGCAGACGAGCTAAGATCGCATCACTTCCCTCCTCTTATATCGCGAACAAATCCTATGACGCCAGTACTAAAGAGATTCAGGCTTACAGGGAGACTCTTTTCTCACGCCAATAAGAACATCTACACCTACATTTCTACATTTATACTCCGCAAGCCACCCAACGGTGTGTGGCGGAGGGCACTTTACGTGCCACTGTCATTACCTCCCTTTCCTGTTCCAGTCGCGTATGGTTCGCGGGAAGAACGACTGCCGGAAAGCCTCCGTGCGCGCTCGAATCTCTCTGATTTTACATTCGTGATCTCCTCGGGAGAAGCAATATATTCGACACCTCATCCAGAAACTCACCCTCTCGAAACCTGGACAGCAAGCTACACCGCGATGCACAGCGCCTCTCTTCCAGAGTCTGCCACTTGAGTTTGCTAAACATCTCCGTAACGCTATCACGCTTACCAAATAACCATGTGACGAAACGCGCTGCTCTTCTTTGGATCTTCTCTATCTCCTCCGTCAACCCGACCTGATACGGATCCCACACTGATGAGCAATACTCAAGTATAGGTCGAACGAGTGCTTTGTAAGCCACCTCCTTTGTTGACGAACTACATTTTCTAAGGACTCTTCCAATGTATCTCAACCTGGTACCCGCCTTACCAACAATTAATTTTATATGAACATTCCACCGGTGAAATTAGTCGAAACCAATGTGTGACTCTTTCATCTACGTTATGGGGTACAACCCGAAGAAGGAGACCGAAATGATCGAAACTTTGCATCAAAGATAAATTCCAGAACGAAAGAATCAGGCATTTTGAAAAGACTGGAGTCGTAAGAAAAACACAATCTTAAACGTTGCGATTAAAATTCCAGAGCAGCCGCACTGAAAATAATCCAGTGACAGATGTTTTTGGAGATAAATCGTGACAACATGCTCTCACCGTTATAGCCTGATGTCAGTCACAAAAAGAATTTGTTATTGTAATATCTTGATCATTAGCAAAATATTCCTTTTGGAAAGGTTATTATTATTATTATTATTAACGTATGGCTTAACAGAACACTCCGAAAATACTAAGACTAGGTGCACATATTTAACACATGGTAATGTACTGAGCGTAAACAAGCGTGAAAATTCTGTAATAGTTATACTATCGCCGGTTTGTCACGCGTAAAATTAACGATAGTCAAATATTTAAGCACCATGTATATACACAACGGATTTACAGCTTATTGTTCAAATTTTACTTGCAGTTCGAAGCATTCAGTGTCATTCACGTTTTCCGACAACCTTTGAAAGTGTGGAGCCGGCAGTTCTCCACAGTAGGTCCTATTGTCTGTTTCTCAGCACCGGTCCCAAACAGTATGTTCACAGTAACTCCACTTCTTCAAGATATTGACAGATGACCTAAACCCCAGTACAACCATTATGCCCCAGGGTAATAGGTACAATGACAGACCTCAATACTTATTTTATCGCCCAAGTGCTTAAAATGCTATAGTTGGCGATTATTCCCTTAAGTGTGAACTAGAAACTAATCACGATTTCCGGCAGAAACGTGAAGTTTAACCTAATCACTGCTTTCGTTTCCATACTAATGATTAATAACAAGAATATGGCGTTCTTCTTAGCATACAGACATCGCGGTCTCTGCGTGTGTAACATTCAAATCTGGAATGCATACTTTTAAAAAGATTTCTGAAAGAAAAATGGTATCGCAGAACCTTCAAGATCCACATTCTTGAATCATTAACCTAATAGTAAATGCCGCTGTGGGGTGCTCGCGTGTCTTAACGATTTATTACGTTCATTCGCTGAACATTATCTTACACTATATGATCAACGGTATCCAGACACCCATTCGTGGACTTTAACATGGGGTGTGTCCACCCTGCACCTTTATGAGGCTTGAATTCTGCTAGGGTTGATTTCAATGAACTATCGGTATGTCTGTGGAGGAATGGCAGCCCATTCTTCCTAAAGAGCGAAAACAGAGAAGATAGTGATGTAGGATGCTGGGGTCTTGAACGAAGTCAGACTCATCCCAAACATCTCTATTGGGTTCAGATTGCGACTCCAGGCAGGCCAGTCCATTTCAGTAATGTTATTGTCCTCTGCCTTATAGATGCTGCTTTATGACAAGGTGCACTGTCATGTTGACACAATCTTCGACTCCGAACTGTTCCTCTTATTACTCAGTATATGATGCCGTAAACTGTGTTCATATCCTATACGGTAACTGTTGTGTCTAGACAAGACAGCCTAGACACAATGAGAGGAAGCCGAAAGGCACGCGCTAAGTTAAAGCAGGATGGCGTGAGGTCTGAAACAGGATATGTAATGAATGCTATAAAGAAAAGTACGTAGCTTCTGGAATACTTAACTTTAATCCATCCTTTTGGTACATCTGGAGATTGTGGCGATACAAGTGAGACTTTTTAGATACATGCAATGTTACTAATGGCGCCTTGCTAGGTTGTAGCCATTGACTTAGCTGAAGGCTATTCTAACTATTGGCTCGGCTAATGAGCAATGCTTCGTCCATGTAGTCGCTAGCAAAGTCGTCCGTACAACTGGGGCGAGTGCTAGTCCGTATCTCGAGACCTGCCTTGTGGTGGCGCTCGGTCTGCGATCACACAGTGGCGACACGCGGGTCCGATATGTACTAATGGACCGCGGCCGATTTAAAACTACCACTTAGCAAGTGTGGTGTCTGGCGGTGACACCACAGTAACACCACCACCTTCGTATGTCACTATTGGCACTACATATTGTAGCAGCTAACGTTCTCCAAGCATTCGTCAAACCCAAAACCTCCCATCGGATTGCCGCAAGGTACATCGTGATTCATCCCTCCAAATCGCTCGTTTCCATTCATTCACTGTCCACTGAAGTCGCTTTCCACACCACCTCGAGAGACGCTTAGAACTGTCACAGAAATGTGAGGCTTATGAAGAGCTGCTACCATTGTACAGCTTTCTTTTTAACTCCCTACGCACTGTCTCTATGCTAGCTACACTGCTGATAGCGTATATAACCCTACTTCTTCCTCTTGGAGTACCGCACCAAGCTGGTTACATTCCATGTCAAACTGAATATGAAATTTGAGCCCAGTAGGATATGGGCAAATGGTGGCGCTGGGACTTCAAAATAAAAAATTTAAAAATTAAAGACAGAAAAAAAACTATCAGCATAACAAAACGTTACATCTTAATGAGAAATTCATTTATTATTTAATACAGGAAGGTTGTTTGCATCAGCCTCTTTAACGCAGTACGTTGGCACATATCATACCGTATTGCGAGGGTGTCCTGATGTCAGTGACTCCAATATAAGTAGAGAGAGAAGTGCCACACTAGCTGTGCTGTTCTTGACGAAGTCCCACGTTGTGGAGTACATGTCCAGGAGCTACCCACCAACCAAGATGGGTGGGGGAAGCGAAACATTGCTTGAAAATGTTTATTTCAGTTATAAATTTGAATTCTCATGTCAAGAGCAGAATACAATCTGTCATATTTCCCCAGGAGAATACAATCTGTCATATTTCCCTTTCAATATGTAGATGTGTTTCTGAACCCTCTCTGGAAGCAAGAAATTTGGATTTCCTTATCAAAATTCCTTCGAAAAATAAAAAAGAAAGAAATACTATCTCAAAACTGTTATGAATTCACATCCTTGAATCAGTAACGTAAGAAAAAAAAATCTTTATTATCCCCTTGTGTTAAGATTATGGTCTTCAATCACACCGTAAATTAATAACATGTACTCTTGACTATGTACAGTGCTAAATGTCTAATTTAATCTGCACCCGTGTTTTAGTCCCCTTGTTTCAAATCACGATAGTAGCTAGTAGCTGTAACAATTCTGTAGCCGGCCGGTGTGGCAGTGCGGTTCTAGGCGCGTCAGTCTGGAACCGCGAGACCGCTACGGTCGCAGGTTCGAATCCTGCCTCGGGCATAGATGTGTGTGATTTCCTTAGGTTAGTTAGGTTTAAGTAGTTCTAAGTTCTAGGGGACTGATGACCTCAGCTATTAAGTCCCATAGTGCTCAGAGCCATTTTTGAACAGTTCTGTAGAGCATACAGTTCATTACTTAGCATGAAATATACCGTGTCTGTTATCTGTGTCTACATCTCCACTCCAGTGCGAGTTTATTGAGGCAGTGCAGTATGACGACGACTGCAACTAATTTTCTGTATGTAATTAAGTTCGAGAAAGTTCCATTCTGAAGAATAACAGAAGTAATAACATACGTTTCTGCATTCAACTTACTACAAAATTAACATCTGAATTGTATCATTGCCAATTTTAAAGCTCTTCTGTCGTCGCTTGGTTGCGTCGTCCCATCCTCTCGTTTCCTCCTGACCGTATCTGATAACAAGTTTTAGGAGACCGTAAGAATGACTACGAAATGAAATACAACATGTGCCCAGCGGGGCAACCAACACATTGGCGATGCTCATAGAAAGATAAAAGTGGAAACGTAAGGTAGAGGAAATAATAGTAATAGCCTGGGGTCGAGGCCGCGACCCAACAGTTCTCCTGCTGTAGGCTGCACCTGCTTTTCTTACCACCTGCCCGCTACGCGCTTGCCTCGCCGCTAACCTGTAGCCCGGAACAACGCCGAAAGATGGAAAGTTCGCGCTGTCAGTACACGTTATCAAGGAATTTGATTCTGAAGCACATCCGTTCGTCAGCGCCGTCTGAATTTTAGTCTTGTGTCTTTTCCTCCTGACAGATTAAAGCTGTGTGCCAGAGAAGGACCAGAACCTGGGACCTTCGCCTATCGCAGACAGTGTTGAAGAGAGGTACTGGCGGAAGTAAAGCTGTGAGGGCAAGTCGTGAATCCTTCATGGGTAGTTCAAACGGTACAACATTTGCCCGGGAAAGGCAAAGATTCCAAGTCCCAGTCCGGCATAAAGTTTTAATTCCCAGGAAGATTCAAATCAGTGCACACTCCGCTGCAGAAAACTCATTCTCGTAACAGGCTGTTGGAAAAACCAATAAACTAAAAAATGAAGCTGAAATCATCTAGTTGGCTAAAACGCTTTCGATACAACTGCAATAGTAGACCGAGGTCACATTGACAGCCAAGATATTTCGGTAATACCTTACATTTTACCTTAGCAATAGTTGAAACACTCCATTTAATTGTATCGCACATCTACATCTACATCCATACTCCGCCAGCCACCTGACGGTGTGCGGCGGAGGGTACCTTGAGTACCTCTATCGGTTCTCCCTTCTATTTCAGTCTCGTATTGTTCATGGAAAGACGGATTGCCGGTATGCCTCTGTGTAGGCTCTAAACTCTCTGATTTTATCCTCATGGTCTCTTCGCGAGATATACGTAGGAGGCAGCAATATACTGCTTGACTCCTCGGTGAATGTATGTTATCGAAACTTCAACAAAAGCCCGTACCGAGCTACTGAGCGTCTCTCCTGCAGAGTCCTCCACTGGAGTTTACCTATCATCTCTGTAACGCTTTCGCGATTACTAAATGATCCTGTAACGAAGCGCGCTGCTAACCGTTGGATCTTCTCTCTCTCTTCTATCAACCCTATCTGGTTCAGATCCCACACCGGTGAGCATTATTCAAGCAGCGGGCGAACAAGTGTACTGTAACCTACTTGCTTTGTTTTCGGATTGCATTTCCTTAGGATTCTTCCAATTAATCTCAGTCTGGCATCTGCTTTACCGACGATCAACTTTATATGATCATTCCATTTTAAATCACTCCTAATGCCTACTCCCAGATAATTTATGGAATTAACTGCTTCCAGTTGGTGACCTGCTATATTGTAGCTAAATGATAAAGGATCTTTCTTTCTATGTATTCGCAGTACATTAGACTTGTTACATTGTTATTCAGTTGCCATTCCCTGCACCATGCGTCAATTTGCGTCAATTCGTTGCAGATCCTCCTGCATTTCGGTACAATTTTTCGTTGTTACAACCTCTCGATATACCACTGCATCATCCGCAAAAAGCCTCAGCGAACTTCCGATGTTATCCACAAGGTCATTTATGTATGTTGTGAATAGCAACGGTCCTACGACACTCCTCTGCGGATCACCTGAAATCACTCTTACTTCGGAAGACTTCTCTTCATTGACAATGACACATGACTAATGCATTGAAAGAATGTAATGAATAATACTCTTAAATTTCAAATTAGTCTTCAGTGACCTCCAGTGTAATACAAATCGCTACAAAACTAAAATATTTACAGGGGGCGTACAAAAATTTGGAAACAGCAAACACTTCACCATGCCTATTACGGTGTAGGAAAACCGTTGGCATTCAAAACATCCTCCAGTCGTCCCGGAGTGGATAAATACAGACGCTGTTTGATTTTCAAGGAAATCTTCTACTATTATTCCTGCAAAACAGTGGCAAGTTCAGATAAGAATGATGGAGGTCGATAACGATCAGATGTTCTTCTCTTCACAGTAGACCATAAAGGCTCAGCAATATTGCGATATGATTATTGTGGTGCCCAAGAGAGACACGAAATTCATTCCAGTCCTCACAAAAGCTCTCCTGGACGATGCGAGCTGTGTGAACATGGGTCCTGTCGTTTCGGAACACCGCAACACCAGCGTGGAACAGGTAGTGCACCATCAGCCATAATGGTCCCCATGTAATACCACGACATGGCTGCCGAAATCATCACCGAACCACTGCCACTTTCACCCTCGGCAGCAACCAGTCTGCATCCTAGGCTAGGGACGGCGAAAACACACAACTCGGCCAAAAGTTGGAAACAATGTGAAACAGGACTCATCCGAACAAATGACTCTCTTCCATTGTCCCACAGTCCTTGTCTTACGGCTTCGGCTACAGCCAATAACATCACTGATGAGTGATTCTGGAATTCCATTTCGCCCTGCACTTCCTTGCTTATGGACCGCATTTCGAGAGCGACATTGAGTTCTGCGGTGGCTTTTGCAGCTGTCGTCCTCTTATTTTTCGTCACAGTCCTCTTCTGAGACCGTCGAGTGATCACTCGATCACTCAACACATACTTTCGTCCGCGTTGTAACTTGGCGGATGACGTTTTTTCGCTTTCCGTATACATGGTATAATTTCGGTACGGTGCCTCTTGAAACATCAAACTCTTCGGTTCCCTTAGCTACACTTCGGTTCCTTTGGCACACTATCCGATCCCCGACAATTTGCCCATGTTCGACTTCACTTGGCTCTGACATAGTGCACTCACTAGAACACAGAACACTGTTCTGACTGGGACTGACAGCTGCAACGTATTGACAACATCGCACCGGTGCCGTTAATGTACAATTACACCATCGCCACGTGCAGGCTTGGCCAACATCTGGATTTATGTTCAAGCCTGCATTTCTCGCAGTGTTTCCATTTTATTTATTTATTTTGTGTCATCATTCTTCTGACTAGTTTGATGCGAATTCCTCTCTTATGCAAACTTCTTCACCTTAAAGTAGCACTTGCAACCTATGTCCTCAACTATTTCTTAAATGTTTCCAATTTCTGTTTTCTTGTACAGTTTTTACCCTCTACAACTACCTCTAGTACCACGGAAGTCATTCCGTGATGTCTTAACAGCTGTCCTACCATCCTTCCCTTCTTCTTGTCAGTATTTTTCATATATTTCTTTCCTCGCCGATTCTGCGGAGAAGCTCCTCATTCCTTACTTTATCTGTCCACCTTATTTCAAGTATTCGTCTGTATCACCAAACCTGAAATACTTCGATCCCCTTCTTTTCTGCTTTTCCCGCGGTTCATGTTTCACAACCATACCGTGCTGTGTTCCAGACGTACGTTTTCAGAAATTTCTTCTTAAATTAAGGCCTATATTTGATACTAGTAGACTTCTCTTGGCCAGGAATGCCCTTTTTGCCAGTGCTAGTCTGTTTTTAACGTCCTCCTTGCTCCATCCGTCATAGGTTATTTTGCGGCCTAGGTAGCTGAATTCCTTAACTTCATCTACTCCGTGATCACAAATTCTAATGTTAAGTTTATCGCTGTTCTCATTTTTGCTGCTTTTCATTACTTTCGTCTTTCTTCGATTACTCTCAGTCCGTATTCGGTACACATTAGACTGTTCATTCAAATTCAGCAAATCCTGTAATTTTTCTTCTCTTTCACTCAGGATAGCAACGTGATCAGCGAATCTTATCGTTCACATACTGTCACCTTGAACTTTAATTCTAATCTTGAACCTTACTTTTATTTTCGTCATTATCTCTTCGACGTATAAATTGAACAGTAAGGGCGAAAGACTATATCCCTGTATTACATCCTTTTGAAACCGAGCACTTCGCTCTTGATCTTCGACTCTTATTGTCCCCTCTCGGCTCTTGTACATATAGTATATAACCCGTCTTTCCCTGTAGCTTACCTCTATTTTCCACGGAATTTCGACCATCTTGCAACATTTGACACTCGTGAACGCTTTTTCCATGTCGACAAACCCTATGAACGTGTCTTGATTTTTCTTTAGTCAAGTTCCATTATCAACCATTATGTCAGAATTGCCTCTCTGGTGCCTTTACCTCTCCTAAAGCCAAACTGATCTTCTTGTAAGACGTCCTCTATTTCCTATTCCATTCTTCCCTATATTATTTTTGCCGCGCGCGGTAGCCGAGCGGTTTGAGGCGCCTTGCCTCGGTTCACGCGGCTACCCCCGTCGGAGGTTCGAGTCCTCCCTCGGGCATAGGTGTGTGTGTTGTCCTTAGCGTAAGTTAAGTTAAATTAAGTAGTGTGTAAGCCTAGGAACCGATGACCTCAGCAGTTTGGTCCCATAGGAACTTACCACCAATTTCCACTATACTATTCTTGTCAGCAACTTGGATGCATGAGATGTTAAACTGATTGCGCCATAATTCACGCACTTGTCGGCTCTTTCAATCTTCGGAATCTTGTGGATGATGTTTTTTCGAAATTCAGCAGCATTATTGTCAGACTCACACTCTACGCACCAACGTGAGTAGTCGTCTTGTATCCATTTTCCACAATGACTTTAGAAATTCTGATGGAATGTTATCTGTCCCTTCTGCATTATTCGATATTAAGTTTTCCAAACCTCTTTTAAATTCTGATTCTAGTGCTGAATCCCATATCTCTTCTATATCAACTCCTGTTTCTTCTTCTATCACGGCATCAGAAAGTCTTCCCCTCACAGAGGCCTTCAATTTACTCTTTCCACCTATCCGCTCTCTCCTCTGCATTTAACAGTGGAATTTCCATAGTACTCTTAATGTTACCACCCATGCTTTTAATTTCACTAAAAGTTGTTTGACGTTACTGTATGCTGAGTCATTCCTTCCGACAAACATTTCCTTTTCGATTTCATCACATTTTTTATCCAAATATTTCGCTTTAGCTTCTCGGCAGTTCCTATTTACACTCCTGGAAATTGAAATAAGAACACCGTGAATTCATTGTCCCAAGAAGGGGAAACTTTATTGACACATTCCTGGGGTCAGATACATCACATGATCACACTGACAGAACCACAGGCACATAGACACAGGCAACAGAGCATGCACAATGTCGGCTCTAGTACAGTGTATATCCACCTTTCGCAGCAATGCAGGCTGCTGTTCTCCCATAGAGACGATCGTAGAGATGCTGGATGTAGTCCTGTGGAACGGCTTGCCATGCCATTTCCACCTGGCGCCTCAGTTGGACCAGCGTTCGTGCTGGACGTGCAGACCGCGTGAGACGCCGCTTCATCCAGTCCCAAACATGCTCAATGGGGGACAGATCCGGAGATCTTGCTGGCCAGGGTAGCTGACTTACACCTTCTAGAGCACGTTGGGTGGCACGGGATACATGCGGACGTGCATTGTCCTGTTGGAACAGCAAGTTCCCTTGCCGGTCTAGGAATGGTAGAACGATGGGTTCGATGACGGTTTGGATGTACCGTGCACTATTCAGTGTCCCCTCGACGATCACCAGTGGTGTACGGCCAGTGTAGGAGATCGCTCCCCACACCATGATGCCGGGTGTTGGCCCTGTGTGCCTCGGTCGTATGCAGTCCTGATTGTGGCGCTCACCTGCACGGCGCCAAACACGCATACGACCATCATTGGCACCAAGGCAGAAGCGACTCTCATCGCTGAAGACGACACGTCTCCATTCGTCCCTCCATTCACGCCTGTCGCGACACCACTGGAGGCGGGCTGCACGATGTTGGGGCGTGAGCGGAAGACGGCCTAACGGTGTGCGGGACCGTAGCCCAGCTTCATGGAGACGGTTGCGAATGGTCCTCGCCGATACCCCAGGAGCAACAGTGTCCCTAATTTGCTGGGAAGTGGCGGTGCGGTCCCCTACGGCACTGCGTAGGATCCTATGGTCTTGGCGTGCATCCGTGCGTCGCTGCGGTCCGGTCCCAGGTCGACGGGCACGTGCACCTTCCGCCGACCACTGGCGACAACATCGATGTACTGTGGAGACCTCACGCCCCACGTGTTGAGCAATTCGGCGGTACGTCCACCCGGCCTCCCGCATGCCCACTATACGCCCTCGCTCAAAGTCCGTCAACTGCACATACGGTTCACGTCCACGCTGTCGCGGCATGCTACCAGTGTTAAAGACTGCGATGGAGCTCCGTATGCCACGGCAAACTGGCTGACACTGACGGCGGCGGTGCACAAATGCTGCGCATCTAGCGCCATTCGACGGCCAACACCGCGGTTCCTGGTGTGTCCGCTGTGCCGTGCGTGTGATCATTGCTTGTACAGCCCTCTCGCAGTGTCCGGAGCAAGTATGGTGGGTCTGACACACCGGTGTCAATGTGTTCTTTTTTCCATTTCCAGGAGTGTATTTCGTTCCTAAGTGACTTTTATTTCTTTATTTCCCTGAACAATTTTCGTCTATAAAACGAAGTATTTCATCTGCCATCCATGATTTTTTCGTAGTTACCTTCTTAGTACCTATGTTTTTCTTTCCAACTTCTGTGATTGCCGCTTTTACAGATGTCCCTTCCTCTTCAACTGAACTGCCTACTCAGCTATTCCTTGCCGCAATATCTCCTCAGAGAACTTTAAGCGTATCTTTTTATTCCTTAGAACTTCCGTGTCCCATTTCTTCGCGCATTCATTCCTCCTGACTACTCTCTTAAACTTCAGCCTACTCTTCATCACTACTAAATTGTGATCTGAATCTATATATGCTCCCGGGAACGCCTTAGAATCCAGTAGCTGATTTCCTAATCTCTGCCTAATCATGATGTATTCTGACTGAAATCTTCCCGTATCTCCCGGCCCTTTTCCAAGTATACCCTCTCCTCTTGTGATTCTTGAACAAAATATTCGCTATTACTATCTGAAATTTATTGTACAACTCAATTAGTCTTTATCCTCTCTCATTTCTAGTTCCAAGTCTCCCGTAACCCTTTCTTCTACCCCTTCCTCTACAACCGAATTCCAGTCCCCCATGACTATTACATTTTCACCCTCCTTTATCTATTGAATACCTGTTTAATATCCTTATATACTTTCTCTGCCTCTTCATCTTCGGCTTCCGACGTCGCATGTATACCTGAACTGCTGTTATCGGCGTTGGATGCTGTCGATTCTGTGAGAACACCGTTATCACTGAACTATTCAGAGTGAATACTACACTCATCTGACCAGAAATCCTGATCTTCTTTACATTTCACTTCAATGACCCCTACTATATCTGGGTTGAGCCTTAGCATTTCCCTTTTCAGTTTTTATAGCTTCCCTATCACGTTCAAACTTCTGACATTCCACGCACCGACTCGTGGAACGTTATTCTTTAGTTGGTTATTCTATTTTTCTTCATGGTCGTCTTTCCCTTGGCAGTCCCCAGTCCTCTTCCGCAGATCCGAATGGGAGACTAGTTGGGAATCTTTTGCCAATAGGGAGATCATGATGACACTTTTTCAGTTACAGGCCACGCTCTGAGTCTGTATTGCAGTGGTTTCCATTGCCTTCTACATTCTCATGCCGTTGATCACTGCTGATCCTTACGCCTCTGGGGGCAGTTTCCCACCGCAGGGGCAAAAGAGTGCCCTGAACGTCTGTCCGCTCCTCCGCCCTCTTTGACAACGCCACAGGTTGTATGAGGGTGACTTTTTATGGTGGAAGTCTTGGTCCGCCATTGTGATGATTTTTATTCAGAATCTGAGTTGTGGCGGGGTTCGAACCCGGAACACAGGACGTTTTGATTACTAATCAAAGACGCTACCTCTAGATCTCAGGGCTAGAGGTCTGTATGTTTGTCCAAACCCTGTATTTCACAGAACAGTCACTGTTTGCGATCGGTTCTTCATTGCAACGTTTCGTTTCTCTGCTGGTGTGAGACCACTAAGCGTGTAATAGCTTCGCAATCCACAGCGTTATCACAATGGTGTTAAGGAAGAGAGAGAGGGACTTTGCGTCATAAGGTCGAATAAACTGTATCATAACCTTTACTGGGCATTAGTAGCCCACAGTAATTCATTCGTCGACATTTCATAGATAACGGAACACATTTTTTTCTCAATAACGCATCACAGTGTGAAATGGAATTGTCAAAGAAATTGTAAACATGTCCGTCACTCTCACAAGGAGCTGGGGTGCCCAGCGCAATTCAGCAGTGTTTGCCGTCGAGTGATAGATCATTCCGAGTGTGTCGCAATATTTGCGTCGATATATCACTGGCGAGGGCCGGCGATAACGCTGCTCTGTCACCCCTTGACAACTTGATAAGCGGAATTACTATCCACTAAACACTGTAAAGCCGGAAACAGCTGGGGCTGATGACAGCAGCGGGGGGGTAGGTCTCTGTTGACATTCCGAGTAAACTAGTTTCTCGCGGCGTTCGGTGTAGACAGGTTTTGAGATTCCCACGTAAAAAAACTGCGCGTATGTTCCAGTAGGCACTTTGGTGGTATAGGCAATGATAATGTCACCTTGGCGTCCAGCCAAGTCCTACTGCTCGCTGCAGCTGTAACCTTTATAGACGGGCGCCTACTAAAGTAGCTGAGGCTTTCCAAATGGTTCAAATGGCTCTAAGCACTATGGGGCTTAACATCTGAGGTCATCAGTCCCCGAGACTTAGAACTGCTTAAGCCCAACTAACCTAAGGATATCACACGCATCCATGCCCGAGGCAGGATTCGAACCTGCGATCGCAGCAGCAGCGCGATTCCGGACTGAAGCGCCTAGAACCGCTCGGCCACTGCGGCCGGCGGCTTTCCAGAGTTGACTGAGGATTAGGCAACCCCTGACTACATGTGCACTTAACATCAGATCACGGTTCCTAATTGTGGGTAGCCTCCGTGAATAAGAAATGAGACATATTTGTCCTACAGTAACATCGTTGCTCAAATTTTTCTTGCTTCCGATCGACTAATGATCTCTGTTTTCGCTCGTGTGCAAAACTGCGTACCTAACTTAGAAAATAGAAGTGATCCTCTATTCTAAATGTGTGTCTAACCTTCTGATGAGTAAATATATCATTACGTCCTTCTGCGAAGATGTTTGTTTTCGATGCTTCTTCACCTTTAATGGTAAGGAATGGTATTATTCCTTCCTTCTTCTCTTTGTGGCTGTTTCTCATAGAGTTTGCAGATTACTGAAGCAATAGTGAGTTTTGAAAGAAATCAATCGTTTTGTCGTCTACAGTGTTGCTGTACATCTTCACAACCATCTACATTAGTATCTACATCTATATTGTTCAAGTCATTGTAAAGTACGTCACTTAATCGCATTTCCCTTCGCTACATTCAAAAATGGTATTTTTGAGAGAAGCCACGATAGCCGTAAAGGCAGTCTGCAGTTGAATACGACGCACCAACAGCTTATAATATTCCTCACCTCACAGTGTCAGACATACGCCATCTGATCTAAAGTGTCCGAACACCCCTACGCAAAGCGGAAGTGGCCACAAGATGTCATGAGAGATGGACCCGCCAGCATAAAAGAAGACGGAGAATATTTTCAGTACAGAAGCAGTAACAGTGCGATGTGACGGCTGGGGGAGCTCGGTTACTTCGGTCGTGGAATAATCATTGGATGTCAAAAAAATGGCTGTGAGCACTACGGGACTCAACTTCTGAGGTCATTAGTCCCCTAGAACTTAGAACTACTTAAACCTAACTAACCTAAGGACATCACACACATCCATGCCCGAGGCAGGATTCGAACCTGCGACCGTAGCAGTCGCGCGGTTCCGGACTGAGCGCCTAGAACCGCTAGACCACCGCGGCCGGCAATCATTGGATGTCACTTGAGTAACAGATCAATCAGCGATACTTCATCCTTCTAAAGCTGCCAGATGGAGATGTCACTGTGAAGTGGAAAGGCGAAGGAACAGCCGTAGCTAAATCAAAATGAGACAGACGTCATATACTGACGGACAAGGACCATCGATTACTGCGGAGGGTGATTATGAAAAATTGGATGCAATCAGAGGAAGGAATCCAAAGAGCAACCGGCAGGTCCAGCTAGCAAAATAACTGTATGTAGGGAGTTAAAAAACAGTTCTCACACGCCACACATTTCTGATGTCAACGCCGGCCGCAGTGGCCGAGCGGTTCTAGGCGCGTCAGTCCGGAAACGCGCGACTGCCACGGTCGCAGGTTCGAATCTTGCCTCGGGCAAGGATGTGTGTGATGTCCTTAGGTTAGTTAGGTTTAAGTAGTTCTAAGTTCTAGGGGATTGATGACCTCAGATGTTAAGTCCCATAGTGCTCAGAGCCATTTGAACCATTTGAATCTGATGCCAACGCTAATCGACGCCTGAGGTGGTATAAAGATAGATGTCACTGGACAGTGAATGACTGGAAACGAATGCTTTGGAGTACTGAATCATGTTATAGCCAGCGGCGCTCCGATGGAAGGGCTTGGGTTTGGCGAAGGCCTGGAGGACGTTACCTCCGATCATGTATATCGTATCGCTAACAGCCTTGCCGCAGTGGTAACACCGGTTCCCGTCAGGTCACCGAAGTTAAGCGCTGTCGGGCTGGGCTAGCACTGGATGGGTGACCATCCGGTCGGCCGAGCGCTGTTGGCAAGCGGGGTGCACTCAGCCCTTGTGAGGCAAATAGGAGCTACTTGTTGAGAAGTAGCGTCTCCAGTCTCGTAAACTGACTTAGGGCCGGGAGAGCGGGGTGGTTACCACATGCCCTTCCATATCCACATTCAGTGACGCCTGTGGGCTGAGGATGACACGGCGGCCGGTCGCTACGATTGGGCCTTCCAAGGCCTGTTCGGACGGAGTTTATATACTCGTATAGTGCCAACAGTGAAGTATGAAGGAGCTGGTGTTACGGTATAATGATGCTTTAATGGGTACGATGTGGCTCCCTTACTGGGCTTACGCTGCATTTTGCAGCACAATGTACTGCGTGCAGTAGAAGAACAGTTCGGAGCCAATGATTGTCCGAACAGGCCTTGGAAGACCCAGTCGTACCGACCGGCCGCCGTGTCATCCTCAGCCCATAGGCATCACTGAATGTGGATATGGAGGGGCATTTGGTCAGCACACCCTGTCATAAAGCAGCAGTTACGAGGTGATCGTTAGTGGACCATAACGATCCTGAAATGGACTGGCCCGCCCAGTTTCCCAAATGGAAGAGTTCTGAGATGCATTGGGACGTCGGTTTCGCTCCAGACGCCAGCGTCCAACACCAGTTCCTTCTCCAGCTTCGGTTCTTTAGGAAGAATGCGCTGTCATTCCTCCAGATATTCAGACCCCAGTGTCCCAAGCAGAGTTCAGCCTGTGATAAAGGAGAGGGGTGGACACATCCCATATTAATGTGTTTGGGTACTGTTCATCAGGTAATGTATACCTTGCATGTAGGATTTTCGTTTGAAAAATCTTTAACTGAACGCCACTAATTTAACTGACATCCATTACGGATAAAATAATGTTAAGGTTTGAAATACTAAACGTTGCTGTATCTCTAACGAGATTAACACTTGTAACAGACTGTACTCTTCTTAAAAACTTTGAAATTGAAGATCGTGCACTTATCTGATTCATCTTCGACCAATTCTTTAATCTGTGTCAACAGCCTAATATTACAACGGTCTTATGTGCAACTCTGCGCTTAGCAGTTAATGAATTTATAATTTATATTCATTAAAGATGATGCAGAGGTTTGGCTCACCACGCTGTCTGCAGAGAGAGTTAGTATTTGCTACCCTCAATTTGATAAATGGAGATGGCTACCTAATAAAATAAAATTAATAGTACCGAAGGAAATAACAACCAACAGTGTTAAAAGAAATTTTTCTGTGTATTTAGGTAAATTCCACCGAAATTTTGTTGTTTGCATTTGAACCAAAATTCTATCAATGATGTGCATATCGTTTACAAAGCAGCTTCAGTAGACACCCCCATGCGATTATGTCTTGAGTGGTTCCATAACTGCCGGCCGCTGTGGCCGAACGGTTCTAGGCGCTTCAATCCTGAACCGCGCGACCGCTACGGTCGGAGGTTCGAATCCTGCCTCGAGCATGGTTGTGTCTAATGTCCTTAGGATAGTTAGGTTTATGTAATTCTAAGTTCTAGCGGACTGATGACCTCAGATGTTAAGTCCCAGCTCAGAGCCATTTGAACCATTTGGTTCCAAAACTTCCTCATGGCCAATAAATCGTGACGCGTTCCTGCTTCTGACTCAGTGATGCAATGTCCATGCTGTTTAAATATCAAGAGAGTACTATTTTAACCAGGTTAACCGAAACGAGACAGAAATCGATGTTGGCACAGCAACTAACAGAACAGCCTTCAGTATTACTGAACTTCTGAAAGAAGGTGGCCGTCCTTAAATTTCAAAACCTGTCTCTGTCAAGCAGTCATTGTTCACACGCTGATTTTTTTATGAGAGATCTTCCAAACTTCACAGAAGTTCCCCTTCTTACCTTGTGGAACTACGTCACCGATGAAAGGATATTGTGGAGAAATGGTTTAGCCAAAGCCCACGGGACTGTTTCCGAATGAAACGTTTCAATGTGCACAGTAGTACGCGCGGCTTTTTTTTTCTTTTTAACTTCTTGGCAGATTAAACCGAAACTCGAACGCGGAACATTGCCCTTGTTGACACAGTTTTAATCTCCTAAGAAGTTTCCAAAGCACTGCGAACTCTGCTGCAGCGGTAAAAGTTTCATTCTTGCTCTACAACGTTGTCAGTGTGACGAAGTTCGGAAGTCTACTTCGGCCGTGCATGTCGCTAGAGCGATGAGTGGGAGACTGTCCTTTCCACCATCAACCAGAAAGCCAGATTGAACTAAAGCATTTAAAAAAATACACTCCTGGAAATGGAAAAAAGAACACATTGACACCGGTGTGTCAGACCCACCATACTTGCTCCGGACACTGCGAGAGGGCTGTACAAGCAATGATCACACGCACGGCACAGCGGACACACCAGGAACCGCGGTGTTGGCCGTCGAATGGCGCTAGCTGCGCAGCATTTGTGCACCGCCGCCGTCAGTGTCAGCCAGTTTGCCGTGGCATACGGAGCTCCATCGCAGTCTTTAACACTGGTAGCATGCCGCGACAGCGTGGACGTGAACCGTATGTGCAGTTGACGGACTTTGAGCGAGGGCGTATAGTGGGCATGTGGGAGGCCGGGTGGACGTACCGCCGAATTGCTCAACACGCGGGGCGTGAGGTCTCCACAGTACATCGATGTTGTCGCCAGTGGTCGGCGGAAGGTGCACGTGCCCGTCGACCTGGGACCGGACCGCAGCGACGCACGGATGCACGCCAAGACCGTAGGATCCTACGCAGTGCCGTAGGGGACCGCACCGCCACTTCCCAGCAAATTAGGGACACTGTTGCTCCTGGGGTATCGGCGAGGACCATTCGCAACCGTCTCCATGAAGCTGGGCTACGGTCCCGCACACCGTTAGGCCGTCTTCCGCTCACGCCCCAACATCGTGCAGCCCGCCTCCAGTGGTGTCGCGACAGGCGTGAATGGAGGGACGAATGGAGACGTGTCGTCTTCAGTGATGAGAGTCGCTTCTGCCTTGGTGCCAATGATGGTCGTATGCGTGTTTGGCGCCGTGCAGGTGAGCGCCACAATCAGGACTGCATAGACAGGGCCAACACCCGGCATCATGGTGTGGGGAGCGATCTCCTACACTGGCCGTACACCACTGGTGATCGTCGAGGGGACACTGAATAGTGCATGGTACATCCAAACCGTCATCGAACCCATCGTTCTACCATTGCTAGACCGGCAAGGGAACTTGCTGTTCCAACAGGACAATGCACGTCCGCATGTATCCCGTGCCACCCAACGTGCTCTAGAAGGTGTAAGTCAACTACCCTGGCCAGCAAGATCTCCGGATCTGTCCCCCATTGAGCATGTTTGGGACTGGATGAAGCGTCGTCTCACGCGGTCTGCACGTCCAGCACGAACGCTGGTCCAACTGAGGCGCCAGGTGGAAATGGCATGGCAAGCCGTTCCACAGGACTACATCCAGCATCTCTACGATCGTCTCCATGGGAGAATAGCAGCCTGCATTGCTGCGAAAGGTGGATATACACTGTACTAGTGCCGACATTGTGCATGCTCTGTTGCCTGTGTCTATGTGCCTGTGGTTCTGTCAGTGTGATCATGTGATGTATCTGACCCCAGGAACGTGTCAATAAAGTTTCCCCTTCCTGGGACAATGAATTCACGGTGTTCTTATTTCAATTTCCAGGAGTGTATATCAATAATGAGATCAAGTAATAACATCCAGGCCCACGTTTTAAAACAGAATACGAGTCAAAAATGAACGGAAGGTGGAACTGGTAGAGAACGGTGAAGGAGGACTCTCAAGAAAATCAGCTGCAGTCGTCCACGTGGGCCATGTAATGTGCAATGTGATTATACCCCTGGCAGTAAAGACAATGTTCTGTTGACAAAGCCAAACAGCCCCCAATATTAGTATATTTGTAAGTATTGACAAGCGTCTTCAGTCTCCGTTTTACCCACGACAAAAGTTTAATTAATCACCTGTTCAACTGATTCGAGAGCTAACGTTATTTACGCTCGGAGAAACTCAACATTTGGTCATTCGGTTAATCAACATTGCAAGTTTTTATTTATTATTTTTTTGCACACTTCTGCTGTCTCCTTTCGGGTGCTGCTGTCTCTTGTCAGGTCCTCCAGTAGTTATTTATTTTCTAATGTTGTTGTTGTGGTCTTCAGTCCAGAGACTGGTTTGATGCAGCTCTCCACGCTACTCCATCCTGTGCAAGCGTCTTCAAGTAGCTACTGCAACCTACATCCTTCTGAATACTTTCTAATATTTTTAAAAAATTCCAACGAAGTCACGCGGATAATTCAGACATTTGGACGAGCCCTGAAGTACCTCTAAAGAGTGTTCTATGAGCTCTGTGAACATCCCCGGAGCCAACAGTATGCGTCCTAGGGAAATATACAAGACAGTAGAAAGGTATGTCGAGTCTTTCCCGCGAGTGGAAATCCACTAGACACGTGCCACTCATCGCAGTGAAAAGAAACTACGCTCATGTTAATTTGCTTATACGAAAACCCGTTCCCTACAGGCCCCGATCCTTATGTAGTCTGTCTGCAAACTGAAGAGCGAGGAGGACTCGTCGGAGTAGTGGTCTTACCCGGAAGGACGCTACCATTGTCGTACAGGCATACTTAAGAATCTGCTTTCCGTCTGGCAGCGTACGGTGGTTTACGTTGTGGAGTCTATTGATGTACTTCGCTTGTGTTAGTTACTTAGTTAGTTCATTAGCAATTTCGACAGCAGAATGTGTGTCAGTCATGAAAAATCTTTGCTGCTTCCGGAAGAGAGGGCGTTGTGTTGATATTGGAGAAAATTACGGCAGAAGCTTTGAGAAAGGTTAGTTCTCAATGCATTTTGTCACTAAATCTATAACCTGGTTACCGCTCGTCCGACTCTAACAAGGGGAGGCCGCCAATTGTGAAATTCAGATTCGATTCATACTGCGCATAATAAAAGCTCATGGCCAGAGGTGTAATGTGGCAAAGCACCAAGATGCACTTCTCAGCCATTGTCGAGAAAATCGACAGTTAAAAGAAACCGTTGCGATGAAATACTCTCTACGATTAATAATCTTTCAGAGTGTCCTGGCGCAGCGGTAAGCACTCGGGTTCGTAATCCGAAGGTCGCCGGTTCGAATCTCGCGCCGTGCAAACTTTTTTTTTTAGTATTTGTTTTTTGTAATTTATATATATATATAATTCTCGGAAATCAGTTGCAACAATTATGCATATAATAAGTTGTTCAAAGTCGTTTGTCGTGGAAAAACTGGCGACTTCGAACAACATTATGTTTTCCGCAAACAAAGTTGTATTTCACAAATGTTATTAATTGTCTTCATAATGTTAACCACGTATAGTTAACGGAAGACGTAGAAACGATATTCCAAAACGAATACGTATAGCGTAAGTCAAACGTTCGAATTAGAATAGAAACCCCACGAACACAAATTTGCTGTGGCAGGTATGAAATATAAACTCCGTTACTCGCTCGTTACACTTGAAGGACAGATGTTGAATGGGCCGAAACGAGCCGCCGCTTAACAGCGTAGTTGCCTGCTAACTTCGAAAGAAGGTAGATGCGGTCCCTAGCGCAACTTAAAACATCGTCGAAAATCAGTGCGGACGGGAGAGCTTTGGTACACCCTGTTAAACAATCGGAAAAATGGAGGCGGTACAATTGGAGAGCGATCCGCCTTCACCAACATGCATAAGCAATTCATATATATATATATATATATATATATATATATATATATATATATATATATATATATATATATAAATTACAAAAAACTAATAATAAAAAAAAGTTGAAAAAGTTGCATGGCGCGGGATTCGATCTGGCGACCTTCAGATTACGAACCCGAGCGCTTACCGCTGTGCCAGGACGCTCTGGAAAATTATTAATCGTAGAGAGTATTTCACCGCAACGGTTTATTTTAACTGTCGATTTTCTCGACAACGGCTGAGAAGTGCATCTTGGTGCCTTCCCACATTACACCTCTGGCCATGAGCTTTTATTATGCGCTGTATGAATCGAATCTGAATTTCACAATTGGCGGCCTCCCCTTGTAAGAGAAATAAAACTGCCGCGCGGGATTAGCCGAGCGGTCTGGGCGCTGCAGTCATGGACTGTGCGGTAGGTCTCGGCGGAGGTTCGAGTCCTCCCTCGGGCCTGGGTTGGTGTGTTTGTCCTTAGGATAATTTAGGATAAGTAGTGTTAGGGACTGATGACCTTAGCAGTTAAGTCCCATAAGATTTCACACACAGAAATAAAACTCTTTCGTAACAGCTATGGTGTAAAGTGCTCTAAACTGCATCTAAATACGAATACTGAGTCTCGATTTGTATGCGAAAAATTTGAGACGTCTGGAGAACAACCTTCAGTTGCATGCGGTCCCATAGAGTTATTTTATTCATTTCGCCTTTATTGTTACTGTTAACGTACGCACCAATTACAACAACAAATGCAATTCACACATTTAAACCAAAAATACACATCTGCAAGTATTTACACTGCATAAACAGTAAACGGCCCAGACTACGCAGGAATGTCAGAAGATTGAAGCCAGTGGAGCGCCTCTTTGGATGCTTCATGTAGGCTCTTGATTCCACCAGGGAAACATCAGTTCGAACACTCATTTACAGTGTGGCTCATTGAATGTCACCACAGCTGCCACAGCCTCACTTGTGAATGTTCTATCTGCATATGTCTTCTACAGTCCGGTATCTGCTGGGCTGTAGCACCATCTCTCAAGGATGATGAAAGCCTGGAACTTTAACACTTGAGTTGTCAGTAAGTTCGTGGTACCAAGTTTTCTGGCTTGCCAGTCACATTGCGTTATGCATTCCACTTGAACCCAGTGGGCAGCATATGGACACCTTTTTCATATGCTGATCTTCTGGATTGGAGACGTTTCCTAGCCAGCGAGAGTACATCTTAGGGATCGACCCACTTTCAGAAACTTTCTGCTAAAGGTTGCAGAAAGGCGCCTTTCGACGAAGATGAGCTGGACAGATGTTGAAATGTATTGGCAGCCAGCATGTAATGTAGATCTGACTGTACCACTAATAGTTCTGATAGCTACATTAAAAGAATGTGAACTTTCTTCACACGAGCGTTTCAAAGGCAAACTGGTGCATAACATCCTGGTGCACGGCTTATGAACGCAAGGGATGTCCCACAGAGAACTGATATTTGCTTCCTACACACCACCTGGCAGCTTCCTTATCAGGTTCACTGGTGTTTGAGCGTCCTCAGCTGTGCTGGAAAGATGTTTGCGATATGTCAGCGTTCTGTCTAATGTGACACCATGGCATTTTGTCATATCGTTGTATTTCATTAAACCAAAAGGGTCAAACTATGGGCTGATGTTCGTTCATGCTAGGCGATTAGAGAGAAGGAGAATACATACTTCTGTTTTAGAAACATTAGGTTTAAGCGGCCATTTCTTGAAATATGCATAGCGTGAGGCTGTTTGTTGGGTGCTTGTCCATTCAGAACGATCTTCACTCTGGTATGAAATTGGAAAGTCGTGTGCATATTGGAATTTCCGGCAGGTCAATTTCGACAGGTCTGGTGTGTAGAGATGGAATAAAACCAGAACAAGAACAGACCAGTGAGAAAACCCATCGTTGAGTACATATCGCCGACCGCGGTGGTCGAGCTGTTCTAGGAGCTTCAGTCCGGAACCACGCAGCTGCTACGGTCGCAGGTTCGACTCCTGCCTCGGGCATGGATGTGTGTGATGTCCTTAGGTTAGTTAGGTTTAAGTAGTTCTAAGTCCAAGGGAATGATGACCTCAGATGTTAAGTCTCATAGTGCTTAGAACCATTTGAACCATTTGAGTACATATCATCTACTCTTCTTTTCACTTTGGTGCACTTTGAAGTGCCGATTGCTCAACATGTTGCTTAAGAGGTCCACTGTCCACCAGAGATTCAGGTCAGAACCCGTCTGCATCTGCAGCTTTTCTGCATTACGTTTGACAGAGGGCTGTCTCAAGTCCAGATATCGTAAATGGAGAAGAGAAATAGGTTGTAGAGATTTCTTGATTTCAGTTAGCCTATCATGCCCATAGGCGGGAGACTGTATTAACTGCGACTGGAGAGAAATTATATTTTCAGATAGAAAAATATTTCTAGTGTAAGCAATGACCCTGTTCAGATAATGAATTCCCTGAACAGGGGTCTTGCTTGCAGTGGAAATATATTTGTGTCTGAAAATATAACTTTCCTCCAACAACAGTTAATATACTCTCTCGCCTAAGGGCATGATAGGTGGTCAAATGATGCTTTATAGCGGCTGTAACGCCCATAGCGTTCGTGCCCTTACTGTAGGTACTACAATGTCAGAAACACGGGAAATCTCTCCCAGTGCTTGGCAGTTGAGTAATGTATTGGCACGTATGCTGTCACTCATATTTGTCAGTACACATGTCGTTGAACACCAGTCTCACCTTTCCACTCGATACAGTCACTGTTAGAATTCTCTCACGATGTCCCACGAATTTCGCATACTCTATGCATCGTTAGAATTCTCACGATGTCACAGTAATTCCGTCACTGAGTAATGTCCTGGCACTTATGTTGTCGTAAGTGTCACTCATATGTGTCAGTACGTCATGCAGAGCATTCCCACCTTTCCACTAGACACAGTCACTTTCCAAGTAATTTTTCTGTCACTATCAAGCTTCTCTCTAAGGCATCTCGAAATTCTCTCTAGCTTGGATGAACTACATTTCACATTCTCAATCACCAAGATTCCTTTGAGTTCTTCTCGACTGATCGCGTTAAGATCCCTGCGATTGTGAAAGAACAACGCATTTGCAACTGAATGGAACTTGTTGTTGACATATTGAGTCTGTTAGTAGAAACTGCCACAATTCATTCTGTGAACACTGGACGGAAAAACAATTTCCACCCGGATAACACTCCCTTAAGCATTGTACTGAAGTATGCGCGCTGTTGGGCAGGTTCCGTTGCCAGTAGGCTTACAGTAGGACTGAAAAATTGAATGCTGAACCCAGGTCTTCATGTCTAAGTTGAAAAGTTTCCTTGTGGCGTATTACGCGCAGTGGTTGATACCTTTTTCCCTGTATTGTGTTATTTATTCGCATACCCCCTCACAATTTATTTCCTTTTTATTCTTTAGTTTCTTCTGCTTACAAATTATTTATTTGGAATTATGTAAACCATGTACTGACTCAGAATGAGATTTTCACTCTGCAGCGGAGTGTGCGCTGACATGAAACTTCCTGGCAGATTAAAACTGTGTGACCGACCGAGACTCGAACTCGGGACCTTTGCCTTTCGCGGGCAAGTGCTCTCCAACTGAGCTACCGAAGCACGACTCACGCCCGGTACTCACAGCTTTACTTCTGCCAGGAGAGCTTCTGTTAAGTTTGGAAGGTGGGAGACGAGATACTGGCAGAAGTAAAGCTGTGAGTACCGGGCGTGAGTCGTGCTTCGGTAGCTCAGTTGGAGAGCACTTGCCCGCGAAAGGCAAAGGTCCCGAGTTCGAGTCTCGGTCGGGCACACAGTTTTAATCTGCCAGGAAGTTTCATGTACTGACTCGTTGCATGATCCAGTAGCTTCGGCTCGCATGTCCTCATGGAATCTGATAAATAAGTAAACCTCTAGGTAAACGCTGGGACAAAAGTCACCAAAGGGTCGTAACTGTGAATAACTGATTTATTTATCGTTACTTTACAATTATATTTCACTGATTTAAAAACCAGGGTGGGGGGATTGTTTATCCTTTCTTTGCCAGTATCTCAAACAAAGGAAAAACGATAAGAATACACAAAAAAGTTATTCACATTTATAAACCCTATCTCACTACTGGAGCATTTTTTTTAAGGAACGTCTCAAATTAGACTACCTGACAAAAAAAGAGAAGCATCCAGAATACATTTATTTCAGTGTAACTTTCTACACATACTGTGGTGTCATCGCCAGACACCACACTTGCTAGGTGGTAGCCTTTAAATCGGCCGCGGTCCATTAGTATACGTCGGACCCGCGTGTTGCCACTGTCAGTGATTGCAGACCGAGGGCCACCACACGGCAGGTCTAGAGAGACGTACTAGCACTCGCCCCAGTTGTACAGCCGACTTTGCTAGGAAAGGTTCACTGACAAATACGCTCATTTGCCGAGACGATAGTTAGCATAGTCTTCAGCTACGTCATTTGCTACGACCTAGCAAGGCGCCATTACCAGTTATATTGAGCTTATTATTAATGTACCGTGAAGAGCGATGTACACCAATTGTGGATTAAAGTTAAGTATTACATCATCTACGTACTTTATTTGCTACTAAAAATTCCCTTAACTGTTCCAGACCTCACGCCAGCCTGCGTGAGCTTAAACGCGTGTATTTCGGCCTCCTCTAGCAACACGGTGTTGGCTCTTCTGCCAACACTTCACATACAACCTTCGCCGGGTATGTAAACGATTACAGTTGCAATTGGCTGTGACAAGTAGAGCTGTCACCAGCGTGGTGCGCTTTAGAGTTCCTCGTGTTTATTGTTTCTGGCAGACCAGGTACGATATGTAAACGGTGGGAACAATATCAGATGTTGTGATCACTGTGAAGAACACGAAGATGCCACACACTCACGTGAGACAGCATTTTCAGCATCTGATAAAAGTTTTAAAGGAGGCCCATTATGAGTCTACATTTGGCCAGTTGGTCGAATCGTGCAGTAACCAGATTTTTGGGGCATTCAGGTGTGACAATGGCCCGGAGCTGGACTGCTTGGGGAAGTGAGGGCAGTCGTACTGGGCGTCAAGGTTACGGGCCATCACGTGTCACCACCACAAGGAAGAATCGCCATATTTTGCACCAAGCACATTACAAGCCCTTCACATCTGCGTCGGCCGTCCGAGAACAAGTAATGGATTCCCTGCAACATTCTGTATCATCCGGGACCATTGGTCGGAGATCACCAGTAGCCGGGCTAGGGCATTACCATCTCATGCAAAGGCAGCCGTTAACACCACGAAAGTCTGCGTCTGTAGTGATACTGCGACCAGGAAGAGTGGACTGCTGATGACTAGCGTCGCTTTATGCTCAGTGATGAATCGTGGTTCTGCACTAATATAGTTGACCATCGTAAGCGAAAATAGCAGCGACCTAGGGAGAGATCCCATTCTTCCAATGTTTCGGAGGCACAGCGGTGTTACTTTTGGCGTCGTATTCTGAATTATAGTAGTTGTTGTATGCTTATTAACATGAATTGGAAAACGGCCCATAGTGCAGGGCACGGCTGGTAGTGACTGAAGGAACTCTGACGGCACGGTGATACGTCACGGACATGCTGCTTCCTCATGTGTTACCTCTCCACGTGACAGTATCGTAGTGCCATTTTTCCAACACGACTACGCTCTTCCACCTATGGTACATTACTCTGTGCACAGTCTGAGCGATGTTGAGGCACACCCGTGCCCAGATAAATCCCCAGATCTGTCCCTGGTAGAATACGTGGGACCACCTCGGACGCCAGTTCCGGTCCTGGTGGCTGTGTCCAAGATATCAAGGACCATGTGAGACCTGAGTTTCTCCTGGCGTATACAACTGTCAAATAACTTCCGGGAATTCAGCCAGGTAACACTTTCAGCGACCGCCGATATTTCGGCGGGAGTATTACGAGCAGACAGATGGAGTTGCGATGGGTAGTCCGTTGTCTCCTGTGATCGCAAATTTGTTTATGGAAGACTTCGAGGAACGTGCATTGGAGTCGGCGCCTTTAAAACCCGCCTGTTTCTTTAGATACGTTGACGATACCTTCGTTGTTTAGCCTCATGGTAGGGAGAATTTGAATGTCTTTCTAGAACATCTGAACTCGATCCACCCGAACATTCGTTTTACGATGGAGGTGGAAGAGGATGGTTGCCTTCCCTTTCTCGACGTGTTGGTTAGGAGGAAGGAAGATGGATCATTGGGACATGCAGTCTACAGGAAACGTACTCACACCGACTTGTACTTACAAGCTAATAGTTGTCACCATTCGGCTCAGCGTGAAGGGGTACTTCGTACCTTGGTACACAGGGCACATGTCGTTTCTGACGCTGAGACTTTGCCAGCTGAGCTGTCCCATCTTGAAGTTACATTTCGTCAAAATGGTTATAGTGATAGACAGTTGGACGTGCGTTGCGCTATCGACCAACTGTACATCGGGTGATTGATGATAATTCTGAGTCAACACCTAAGTCTACTGCCTTTTTGCCTTACGTAGGAAACACGTCCAATAAGATCGGACGTATTTTACGGAAATACGATGTGAAATGTGTTTTCCGACCTCCATCTAAAATTAGAGCACTTTTGAGTTCCGTTAAGGATGATCTTGGACTGCGTAAGGCGGGTGTATATCGTATTCCTTGTAGCTGCGGCATGGGATATATTGGTGAAACTATCAGGACCGTGGAGGACAGATGTACTGAGCATAAACGGCACAAACGATTACAGCAGCCACATACGAGGTGCGGCTAGAAAAAAACCGGACTGATGCTGGAAAAAACATTTATTTACAATTATTTACAATTTCATGTTATCTCCTTCAATGTACTCTCCTCCTCGGTCTCTACACCGCTCCATACGAATTTTCCACTGTTCATAGCAATGCTGCAGATCATTTTCGGTAAGTCCATACATTACTTCCGTCGCTTTTTCTTTTACTGCTTCAACAGTCTCAAATCTAGTTCCTTTCAAATCTAACTTGACTTTAGGGACAGGGGGCCAAATCAGGTGAGTAGGGTGGATGATCTAAGATGGGAATGTTGTGTTTTGCCAAAAACGTCTTCACTGACAACGCACTGTGAGCTTGGGCATTGTCTTGGTGAAGAATCCATGACTTTTTTCTCCACAAATCGTTCCGTTTTCTCCGTACTCGCTCACGTAGGGTAGCCAGGACGCTAATGTAGTAATGCTGATTCACTGTTTGTCCCTCTGGTACCCAATCGATGTGCACAATCCCTTTGATGTCAAAAAAAAACCAATCATCATTGCCTTGAATTTCGATTTTGACATTCGTGCGTTTTTTTGTCGTGGAGAACCAGGAGTTTTCCAATGCATCGATTGGCGTTTAGTTTCGGGATCGTAAGTAAAAAACCACGATTCATCGCAAGTAATAACATTTTGTAAGAAGGTGGGATCACTTTCAATGTTTTCCAGGATGTCAGAACAAATCATTCTTCGGCGTTCCTTCTGTTCAATTGTGAGACACTTTGGAACCATTTTTGAACACACTTTGTTCATGTTGAAACTTTCATGAAGAATCTACCTAACACTTTCCTTGTCAACTCCTGTTAACTCAGACACTGCTCTGATTGTTAAACGGCGATCTTGTCGAACAAGTTTACCGATTTTTTCAATGTTTGCATCAGTTTTTGCTGACATTGGTCTGCCAGTGCGAGTGTCATCACTGGTGTCTTCGCGGCCATCTTTAAATCGTTTAAAGCACTCAAACACTTGTGTTCGCGATAAACAATCATCGCCGTACACTTGTTGTAACATTACAAACGTTTCACTTGCAGATTTTCCTAGTTTGAAACAAAATTTGATGTTAACACGCTGTTCTTTCTGTACACTCAACATTTTCCGACGCACAGACAAAACGTCAACTACTTAAAACAGACGCCACGGGCAGACTGAGTGCAGGAGGCAGATGAAACTCGAGCAGTAGGCGGAGCGAGAGTCACGTGACAGGCCACGCGACTTTCAGCCTTATTGCATTCGTTTTATTGTTTCACCAGTACTAGTCCGGTTTTTTTCTAGCCACACCTCGTAGATCTGCTATTGCCGAACATTGCTTGGATACTGGTCACCCCATGTTATATAATAACACCGAGATATTGGCATGCACGTCCAGCTATTGGGACAGTGTCATTAGGGAGGCAGTTGAGATTAAATTAGCGAGCAACCTCGTTAACAGGGATGGAGGTTTCTGTTTAAACTCTGTTTGGAATCCGGCTCTCTCCCTTGCCAAAAAACAGAGGTACAGAGTCAATGCTGCCTCACCTGCGAATTCATAGTCTCACTATCGATAGCTCTGACTTTGGTCATCTTTGGTGGCACTAGTGTTCAGTGTGTGTGTGTGTGTGTGTGTGTGTGTGTGTGTGTGTGTGTGTTATCTTTCCTGCTTCTGTCCGAGAACCGAGGTATTAAATTTGCATGTACGCCGCCTGTCCGTTGCAGTTTGCCTTGAAAATGGCGGGGTGTTCTCCCGCCGAAATATCGGCGGTCGCTGAAAGTGTTACCTGGCTGAATTCCCGGAAGTTATTTGAAATATCTAGGACCAGTTAAAACAGTTGACTATAGAAAGGCTTTATGGCACCCTTCCCATAGAACTACTGCATGCAGACACGTTAGAGGGAGTACAGAGTCATACTGATAACTGCGCTCATATTGTCAAGTTTTTTGTAAATTTGACTTGATTTTGTAATCACTGACATAAGATCTACCCGTGAAATTTCATTCCGTTTCTTCCTCCCGTTCTGGTTGCTTCACTTTATTTTGTTAATGTTTTCGCGATAACTGCGCTATATGGCATTCAAAATCCGTTTTATATATTAGTAAACACATAAATCTTGTTTTGAATTCTATTTGTTTTATAATTTTCGTTTCTATGTAATTTAGTCGACAATGTTGTGAATTGAAGGACGGCATCGTATGGTTCATTTCGAATAAAGCTAACACTCTCAGGATGTGTCTGCATACTGTGCCGTCACTGCTTTAAAAGGTGTGCTGCAGAAGAGCCAATACCGTGTAAGGAAACGAGCTGTAAGTTTTCGATGTGATGCATATTCGCTTCATGAATTTGAAATCCTTTCGCTTCGCACACTATAAGTACTTTCCAGAGGCATTTCGCCTTTTTATACTATAGGCTTCTTCATTGGAATTTTTTCCTGGAGTAATACAATTCTGTATTTAGAAAGTATACTTACAGATTCGAAACATTTCAGACAATTTATTTATTTTTTTTTTTTGCTTCGAATCTGTAAGTACATTTCTTCTTATTTTAGTGTTCAACCCTGAGGTTGGTTTGCAGCAGAGCGCCATTCGTCTCTTCTGCCTGCCTTCCTCTTCATTTCTACATATGTGTTACATCCAACGTCATTCATGATCTGTTGCATGTATGATATCCTTGGTCGTCCCCGCCTATGCCTTCTCTTCTGCTATTGTTCCAATGATGTTGTGTCGTAGGATGTGCCCTACAAGTTTGTCTCTTCTTGTTTGGATGTGCCTCCACAGAGATCTGGTTTCCTGTAGATTTATGAAAGTAAAACTGTTTTGTTCCAGAAAAAAAGTCTACTGAAGATGCAGTTAACATAAGAAGGAAAAACACGTCTTAAAAATAAATATTTTATTGTAGCAACAAAGGATTCGAATTTATAATAAAAGGAATATTTATTCTTTTGTTGCGGAAAATAAGCACACCAACAGCAAATTCTCCTTTTGATGTTGCGGGGTAAGGATGCGGGTGGGATGGGGGAGGGGGGGGGGAGTCCCCGTGCCAACAAACTTGTACAAGTCTATAGTCTCGAATGAAATACATTCTCAAAACAGTAGCTGAAGTCAACAATGGGCAACCACATTAAAAAAGATCTTAAAGTAAAACGATTTAGACCCGTTTGTGAATCAGTTATCTGACGACGACACGGAGCACTGAATTGCAACGTGCTGTGTTTTGTTGGCACGACTTCCAAATAACGGTGGACACGCGTTATTTCCTGGTGAATGTCCGAGATATTGCGGTTCGCACAGGAGGAATGCGATTTTCTGGCGTAAGGAAAAATCCTCATTACGTCAACAATTGGAAAGGATGCCGCCTAGCGTTTTTTGGGCCGTGATGTCTTCATGACATCTTTTTTTGAAGAGTACTTGATTACAATTTCTTATTTGGACATATTGCAGAGGGGGTTAACACCTCAGTTCGAGGCAAGGAAGTCGTGAATAATAGGGAAAGGGGAGGGAGGGGGTGAGCTCCAGCACAGTTAGCTATTCAGGCGTGTGAGCTACTTAATGGACAATTACGAGGCTGCAGGATGGTGAGCGGGTCAGTAACGTCTACAGACCAATTGAAATGGTCGCCACGAAGAGAAAAAATTATAGGAAATAATAAAGTCCCAAGTGGCTCAACGTCCGTTCGAAGCTAATGAACTGCGCGAAAGGGCTGACGGATTCTTTTGAAGCGTGAGTCCTGAGTTGCTCCGCAAGGTCTTAAGGAGGACATGGAGACGTTTAGTTCTCTGTGTGAGGAACGACTGTGCCCATGCAGGTCTGCTGAACGCGTGATTTCCATAAGTTTACGTAAGTACTCCAGTACACAATATACTGTTTTGACCTAGGGATACGGGGCTTCTCGGAACACTATAGTATGTCTACGCCTGTGTTACGCAAGTCACTCTTATCAGTGACGGAATCTATAGTACCAAATGTGATGACAGTGGCGCGACAACTGGCGCGGTAAGCATTTCCCAACAGAGCCGCCGGTGCCGAGGCGGCAACCTCAGCATCGCCGCGAGAGCTCGAGAAGGGCCCGGCCAGTGGCCACGGCTCAGTCAGCTGACGGCGCGCACTCCCACGGCGCCGCGATTAATGCGTGCCGGCGGGGCGACCGGGGCCGAGCGAGCGCGCCGCGCATGCGCCGTGCGCCTTGCCCCGACCCCTCGCTCTCCCGCGGCGCGGCCACAAAAAGCGGCGGCGGCGGCGGCGCCAGCGCTCCTGGTGGCACGCCCGCCTCGGCCCGCTTCGGCTCAGCTCGGCCCTCGCCGCCAGCGGGCGAGCGCCCTGCCGAGAAGAGGGTCTTTGAAGAGCGCGCCGCGGGCCACGTTCAATATATCTCGCAACTTGTGCAATTTTTGCTGATCACTGCTAGAGGGAAAGGAGCGCCGGCTCTGCCGGGACGGCGGCGACCTAGCCGAGATGAAAAGCCCCCGGCCTGGGACTTTTTAAAAGACCGTAACGAGCACCAAAGAAATCATCGCCCCAATTTCGCCAAGCGGGACGAGGGAAACCGCAGCTTTCGTTCGCAGTGTGTCCTATGAGAAGGAGAGAGGAATCTCTACTTTCTTTTTCCTTTATTTTTTTTTTTTTTTTTTTTTTTTTTTTTTTTTGTTTCACTTAAGTCAAGCTTTGCGAGTACCATCTTTTGTAGAGTAGTTTCGACGCTATTTGTGTACAGAAAGCTGACGGCCTTTGTCATTTCTCGTAAGGATAGCTTACGTGAGCCTTTGTACGAAATTGAGCGCTGTCGCACACTCTTTTAAAAAGGCACGAAGCACCGCTTCGCAATAAATTTGTACCGAGGGCCACGGACTGCTCTCTAAAAACTAAAAGCTGACGGTGGGGCTATGGGTGCATAATCTTTATTCCTCCTTTCACAGAAACACTAAGCTTAATCTTACTAAAATCTGAAAACGTAACATGAAAGAAACGTTCTGAAAGAGTTTGTTTTTAAATGTAAGTAAGCCATATCCGAAGACACACAGAGACGCTGTTTCTAGTTAAGATTAAAAGCGAGAGAGTTTTTTTAGAGAGAGAAAGAAAGTAAAGAGAGTCGTAGAGCGTATCCTCATTGTGAATATCATGCGGACCCCCCCCCCCCTTTTTTTCCCCTGATGACATTTCAGTTATAGGGGACAAACCTGCAGTTATATTTGTATTCCATAAACCATGGTGGATGTGTAGTACGCGGAATGACATACCAATGCCACTACACGGAATGATATACCAATGCCAGCTCCCTGTAGCTCAAAGGTGGAGAGAACCAAAAAATATTATATCGCAAGCTGAGGTTTTCAAGCAGTGTACCAAACGTCATGGTTTCTCAGGCACCCATCGCTCTTTCGACCAGCGTACACCTCTTCTAGCGTTTGGCCGACATTTCATGGTGCCATGGGCTCGCCAGTAGTTATCCGTGCGGTTGACATGAAAGAAGCACCTTTGTCTGTGTTCATTTAAGTCTTAATTATAAACCGTATATGTAGGTCATGAGATATAATGCTCATTGATAACGTAATATTCCCTTCCGCAGCCCTAAAGCGACCTCAGGGACTGTATGACTGTATTTCAACTTCCGGTAGCTTTGCTTTATTTTTCCTCTCCAACATCAACACTTTATACCCATATGACCGGGGGGGGGGGGGGGACGTTCATGCCACCCCGCTATCAGAAAATAAGTACCAAACTATAGCATCCCATCTAAAAATATAATAAAGTTGACCTTCATATCAATGAAGCGACCGCACCTAGCAACAAAAAAATCAACGTCATATTATGGCCCCTGTTGTCCCATGCAACATTTGTCCCACAAATGTTACAGCTATCATACTTTCGGAGTTATTCCTGGTGGCAATGGTTAGTGACTCTCAGTGTATAATTTCTTACACTACGCTTGTGGGCCATCTTCTGGAGTACTGCTGTGCGGTGTGGGATCCACATTACATAGAACTGACGGAGGGCATCGAAAAGTTCTAAAAAGGTGTTCGTTTTGTACTATCGCGAAATAGGGGAGAGAGGGCCATGAATTGTATGCGAATCGGTGTTGCAATAATTAAAACAAAGACTTTTTCTTTGCGGCAGGTCCTTCTCATGAAATTTCAATCACCAAAATTCTCTTCAGAGTGTGAAAATATTTTTTTGGCGCCCACCTAAATGCAGAGAAATGATCATCATAATAAAAAGAAGAGAAATCAGAGATCGTGCGGTAGAGAAATAGCTTGAAAGTGGTTCGATGAACACTCTGCGCCGGCCGGTGTGGCCGTGCGGTTAAAGGCGCTTCAGTCTGGAACCGCGTGACCGCTACGGTCGCAGGTTCGAATCCTGCCTCGGGCATGGATGTGTGTGATGTCCTTAGGTTTAATTAGTTCTAAGTTCTAGGCGACTGATGACCTCAGAAGTTAAGTCCCATAGTGCTCAGAGCCATTTGAACCATTTTTTTGAACACTCTGCCAGGCATTTATCTGTGAATTGCAGAATGATTATGGAGATGTAGATGTAGGTGTAGATGTGAACAGGTCTTGAGAAGAGAAAGTGGATTTCAGACAAAAATTTTGGGTGCCATTTAGAAAAGACTTACACCTGTTTACGTTTTCGGTAATGAAAAAAGTTACAAGGCTGGAAATCATGCTGGTTAGTATACGTCTGGTAGCTATACAACATTTGCCTGATTGTTTACAGTACCCGACATTAAAATTGCTACACCACGAAGATGACGTGCTACAGATGCGAAATTTAACAGACAGGAAGAAGATGCTGTGATATGCAAATGATTAGCTTCTCAGAGCATTCACACAAGGATGGCACCGGTAGCGACACCTACAACGTGCTGACATGAGGAAAGTTTCCAACCGATTTCTCATACACAAACAGCAGTTTACCGGCGTTGCCTGGTGAAACGTTGTTGTGATGCCTCGTGTAAGGAGGAGAAATGCGTACCATCACGTTTCCGACTTTGATAAAGGCCGGATTGTAGCCTATCGCGATTGCGATTTGTCGTATTGCGACATTGCTGCTCGCATTGGTCGGGATCCAATGACTGTTAGCAGAATATGGAATCGGTGGGTTCAGGAGGGTAATACGGAACGCCGTGCTGGATCCCAACGGCCTCGTATCAATAGCAGTCGAGATGACACGCATCTTATCCGCATGGCTGTAACGGATCGTGGAGCCACGTCTCGATCCCTGAGTCAACAGATGGGGACGTTTGCAAGACAACAACCATCTGCACGAACAGTTCGACGACGTTTGCAGCAGCATGGACTATCAGCTCGGAGACCATGGCTGCGGTTACCCTTGACGCTGCATCGCGGACAGGAGCGCCTGCGATCTGGGTGCACGAATGGCAAAACGTTATTTTTTTCGAATGGATCTAGCTTCTGTTTACAGCATCCGTGTTTGGTGACATCGCGGTGAACACACTTTGGAAGCGTGTATTCGTCATCGCCATACTGGCGTATTACCCGGCGTGGTGGTATGGGGTGCCATTGGTTACACGTCTCGGTCAGCTCTTGTTTGCATTGATGGCACTTTGAACAGTGGACGTTACATTTCAGATGTGTTACGACCCGTGGCTCTACCTTTCATTCGATTCCAGCGAAACCCTACATTTCAGCAGGATAATGCACGACCGCATGTTGCAGGTCCTGTACGGGCCTTTCTGGATACAGAAACTGTTCGACTGCTGCCCTGGCCAGCACATTCTCCAGATATCTCACCAACTGAAAACGTCTGGTCAATGGTGGCCGAGCAACTGGCTCGTCACAATACGCCAGTCACTACTCTTGATGAACTGTGGTATCGTGTTGAAGCTGCATGGGCAGTTGTACCTGTACACGACATCCAAGGTCTGTTTGACTCAATGCCCAGGCGTATCGAGGCCGTTATTACGGCCAGTGGTGGTTATTCTGGTTACTGATTTCTCAGGATCTATGCACCCAAATTGCGTGAAAATGTAATCACGTGCCAGTTCTAGTATAATATATTTGTCCAACGAATAGCCGTTTATCACCTGCATTTCTTCTTGGTGTATCAATTTTTATGGCCAGTAGTGTATTTTCCTTCTGGACAGAAGGTAATTGGGGTGGTGTAGATAAATGGCACACCCAGTGTTGGCAGTTCCTCCTTCTGCATGCCGAATGAAGTGACTTCCAACACCGCGTGAGGGCCACGGCCGGCGACCCTGCGGCAGGTGACAGGAGTGGGCACCGAAGTGCAAGCGTCGACAGCGCCCCGGCCGCGGCCTGCACGAGCCTACACGGGCGCACACTCGGCCGCCTGCATTATGCACGCTTCGCGCGGTACCTGCTTCGATTACCGGAGGCGTAACCGCTGACGGCCCCTTCCTGGCGACTTACCACACGTCTGCCCCGCTGCCAACCGCAGCCACCGGCCATCTCGGAGGCGAGGCGGCCACTGACGCATATCGCCAGCAACAGCCTTGCTTCCTGGTTTGACCGTATTGTTTACTACGAATTTTGTCTAATTCCTGGTCATAGTTCATAAGTCATGAAAGAGAAGTAGTGATTGCGAAGGGAGTGAGACAGGGTTGTAGCCTCTCCCCGATGTTATTAAATTTGTAAATTGAGCGAGCAGTAAAGGAAACGAAAGAAAAGTTCGGAGTAGGTATTAAAATCCATGGAGAAGAAATAAAATGAGGTTCGCCGATGACATTGTAATACTGTCAGAGATAGCAAAGGACTTGGAAGAGCAGTTGAACGGAATGGACAGTGTCTTGAAAGGAGGATATAAGACCAACATCAACAAAAGCAAAACGAGGATAATGGAATGTAGTCGAATTAAATCGGGTGATGCTGAGGGAATTAGATTAGGAAATGAGACAAAGTAGTAAAGGAGTTTTGCTATTTGGGGAGCAAAATAACTGATGATGGTCGAAGTAGAGAGGATATAAAATGTAGACTGGCAATGGCAAGGAAGGCTTTTCTTAAGAAGAGAAATTTGTTAACATTGAGTATAGATGTAAGTGTCACGAAGTTGTTCCTGAAAGTATTTGTATGGAGTGTAGCCATGTATGGAAGTGGAACGTGGATGGTAAATACTTTAGACAAGAAGAGAATAGAAGCTTTCGAAATGTGGTGCTACAGAAGAATGCTGAAGATTAGATGGGTAGATCACATAACTAATGAGGAGGTATTGAATAGAATTGGGGGAGAAGAGGAGTTTGCGGCACAAGTTGACAAGAAAAATGGACCGGTTGGTAGTACATGTTCTGAGGCATCAGTCTGCTGACTGGTTTGATGCGGCCCGCCACGAATTCCTTTCCTGTGCTACCCTCTTCATCTCAGAGTAGCACTTGCAACCTACGTTCTCAATTATTTGCTTGACATATTCCAATCTCTGTCTTCCTCTACAGTTGTTGCCCTCTACAGCCATCTACAGCTCTACAGCTCCCTCATGTCTTAGCAGATGTCCTATCATCCTGTCCCTTCTCCTTACCAGTGTTTTCCACATATTCCTTTCCTCTCCGATTCTGCGTAGAACCTCCTCATTCCTTACCTTATCAGTCCACCTAATTTTCAACATTCGTCTATAGCACCACATCTCAAATGCTTCGATTCTCTCTTGTGTTCCGGTTTTCCCACAGTCCATGTTTCACTACCATACAATGCTGTACTCCAGACGTACATCCTCAGAAATTTCTTCCTCAAATTAAGGCCGGTATTTGATATTAGTAGACTTCTCTTGGCCAGAAATGCCTTTTTTGCCATAGCGAGTCTGCTTTTGATGTCCTCCTTGCTCCGTCCGTCATTGGTTATTTTACTGCCTAGGTAGCAGAATTCCTTAACTTCACTGACTTCGTGACCACCAATCCTGATGTTAAGTTTCTCGCTGTTCTCATTTCTACTACTTCTCATTACCTTCGTATTCCTCCGATTTACTCTCAAACCATACTGTGTACTCATTAGACTGTTCATTCCGTTCAGCAGATCATTTAGTTCTTCTTCACTTTTACTCAGGATAGCAATGTCGTCAGCGAATCGTATCATTGATATCCTTTCACCTTGTACTTTAATTCCACTCCTGAACCTTTCTTTTATTTCCATCATTGCTTTCTCGATGTACAGATTGAGGAGTAGGGGCGAGAGGCTACAGCCTTGTCTTACACCCTTCTTAATACGAGCACTTCGTTCTTGATCGTCCACTCTTATTATTCCCTCTTGTTTGTTGTACATATTGTATATGACCCGTCTCTCCCTATACCTTACCCCTAATTTTTTCAGAATCTCGAACAGCTTGCACCATTTTATATTGTCCAACGCTTTTTCCAGGTCGACAAATCCTATGAAAGTGTCTTGATTTTTCTTTAGCCTTGCTTCCATTATTAGCCGTAACGTCAGAATTGCCTCTCTCGTCCCTTTACTTTTCCTAAAGCCAAACTGATCGTCACCTAGCGCATTCTCAATTTTCTTTTCCATTCTTCTGTATATTATTCTTGTAAGCAGCTTCGATGCATGAGCTGTTAAGCTGATTGTGCGATAATTCTCGCACTTGTCAGCTCTTGCCGTCTTCGGAATTGTGTGGATGATGCTTTTCCGAAAGTCAGATGGTATATCGCCAGACTCATATATTCTACACACCAACGTGAATAGTCGTTTTGTTGCCACTTCCCCCAATGATTTTAGAAATTCTGATGGAATGTTATCTATCCCTTCTGCCTTATTTGACCGTAAGTCCTCCAAAGCTCTTTTAAATTCCGATTCTAATACTGGATCCCCTATCTCTTCTAAATCGACTCCTGTTTCTTCTTCTATCACATCAGACAAATCTTCACCCTCATAGAGGCTTTCAATGTATTCTTTCCACCTATCTGCTCTCTCCTCTGCATTTAACAGTGGAATTCCCGTTGCACTCTTAATGTTACCACCGTCTCTTTTAATGTCATCAAAGGTTGTTTTGACTTTCCTGTATGCTGATTCTGTCCTCCCGACAACCATATCTTTTTCGATGTCTTCACATTTTTCCTGCAGCCATTTCGTCTTAGCTTCCCTGCACTTCCTATTTATTTCATTCCTCAGCGACTTGTATTTCTGTATTCCTGATTTTCCCGGAACATGTTTGTACTTCCTCCTTTCATCAATCAACTGAAGTATTTCTTCTGTTACCCATGGTTTCTTCGCAGCTACCTTCTTTGTACCTATGTTTTCCTTCCCAACTTCTGTGATGGCCCTTTTTAGAGATGTCCATTCCTTTTCAACTGTACTGCCTACTGCGCTATTCCTTATTGCTGTATCTATAGCGTTAGAGAACTTCAAACGTATCTCGTATCCCACTTCTTTGCGTATTGATTATTCCTGACTAATGTCTTGAACTTCAGCCTACTCTTCATCACTACTATATTGTGATGTGAGTCTATATCTGCTCCTGGGTATGCCTTACAATCCAGTATCTGATTTCGGAATCTCTGTCTGACCATGATGTAATATAATTGAAATCTTCCCGTATCTCCCGGCCTTTTCCAAGTATACCTCCTCCTCTTGTGATTCTTGAACAGGGTATTCGCTATTACTAGCTGAAACTTGTTGCAGAACTTAAACTCCGTCCGAACAGACCGCGTAAGGCCCAACGTCACCGAACGGCCGTCGTGTCATCCTGAGTCGATAGGCGCCCCTGGAGGCGGATATAGAGGGGGATGTAGTCAGCACTCCGTTCTCCCGGCCGTTGACAGATTTCGTGACCGGAGCCGCTACTTCTCAGTTAGATAGCTCCTCAACTGGCCTCACAACGACTGACTGCACTCCGCTTGCCAACAGCGCTCGGCTGACTCAGGCGGTCACCCATCCGAGTGCTAACCAAGCGCAACAGTGTCTTAGCTTCGGTGATCTGGCGGGAACAGCTGTTACCACTGCGTCAAGGCCGTGAGCCAACATAGCGTATTACTGGAAGAAATATAAAATTATACGAAAGATTCTGGTAGAGAGAAATAATACAAGTAACTCGTGACCCAAACACTTGATACAAATAAGAAAATTAAAAATAAAGACATGCAGAAAGCTTTACTATGCACTCAGACTGACAGGCGTTGTGTTCTTTAATTGTAATAGATACATCTCCTATTCAGTCGTGTGGCATTCTTTCCTACTTGAATGCAATTTACTCTCAAATGCAGTGTTTTGAAAGAATGCACTCATATTCCGTATTTCCTAAATTGTGAACGCATTTCTACATCTACATCTACATCTACATCTACATCTACATCCATACTCCGCAAGCCACCTGACGGTGTGTGACGGAGGGTACCCTGAGTACCTCTATCGGTTCTCCCTTCTATTCCAGTCTCGTATTGTTCGTGGAAAAAAGGATTGTCGGTATGCTTCTGTGTGGGCTCTAATCTCTCTGACTTTATCATCATGGTCTCTTCGCGAGGTATACGTAGGAGGGAGCAATATACTGCTTGACTCCTCGGTGAAGGTATTTCTCGAAACTTCAACAAAAGCCCGTACCGAGCTACTGAGCGTCTCTCCTGCAGAGTCTTCCACTGGAGTTTATCTATCATCTCCGTAACGCTTTCGCGATTACTAAATGATCCTGTAACGAAGCGCGCTGCTCTCCGTTGGATCTTCTTTATCTTTTCTATCAACCCTATCTGGTACGGATCCCACACTGCTGAGCAGTATTCAAGCAGTGGACGAACAAGCGTACTGTAACCTACTTCCTTTGTTTTCGGATTGCATTTCCTTAGGATTCTTCCAATGAATCTCAGTCTGGCATCTACTTTACCGACAATCAACTTTATATGGTCATTCCATTTTAAATCACTCCTAATGCGTACTCCCAGATAATTTATGGCATTAACTGCTTCCTGTTGCTGACCTGCTGTATTGTAGCTAGATGATAAAGGATCTTTCTTTCTATGTATTCGCAGCACATTAGACTTGTCTACATTGAAATTCAATTGCCATTCCCTGCACCATGCGTCAATTCGCTGCAGATCCTCCTGCATTTCAGTACAATTTTCCATTGTTACAACCTCTCGATATACCACAGCATCATCCGCAAAAACGCTTAGTGAACTTCCGATGTCATCCACAAGGTCATTTATGTATAATGTGAATAGCAACGGTTCTACGACACTCCCCTGTGGCACACCTGAAATCACTCTTACTTCGGAAGACTTCTCTCCATTGAGAATGACATGCTGCGTTCTGTTATCCAGGAACTCTTCAATCCAATCACACAATTGGTCTGATAGCCCATATGCTCTTACTTTGTTCATTAAACGACTGTGGGGAACTGTATCGAACGTCTTGCGGAAATCAAGAAACACGGCATCTACCTGGGAACCCGAGTCTATGGCCCTCTGAGTCTCGTGGACGAATAGCGCGAGCTGGGTTTCACACGATCGTCTTTTTCAAAACCCAAGCTGATTCCTACAGAGTAGATGTCTAGTCTCGAGAAAAGTCATTATACTCGAACATAATACGTGTTCCAAAATTCTACAACTGATAGACGTTAGAGATATAGGTCTATAATTCTGCACATCTGTTCGACGTCCCTTCTTGAAAACGGGGATGACCTGTGCCCTTTTCCAATCTTTTGGAACGCTACGCTCTTCTCGAGACCTACGGTACACCGCTGCAAGAAGGGGGGCAAGTTCCTTCGCGTACTCTGTGTTAAATCGAACTGGTATCCCATCAGGTCCAGCGGTCTTTCGTCTTTTGAACGATTTTAGTTGCTTTTCTATCCCTCTGTCATCTATTTCGATATCTACCATTTTGTCATCTGTGCGACAATCTAGAGAAGGAACTACAGTGCAGTCTTCCTCTGTGAAACAGCTTTGGAAAAAGACATTTAATATTTCGGCCTTTATTCTGTCATCCTCTGTTTCAGTACCATTTTGGTCACAGAGTGTCTGGACTTTTTTGTTTTGATCCTCCTACCGCTTTGACATAAGTCCAAAATTTCTTAGGATTTTCTGCCAAGTCAGTACATAGAACTTTACTTGCCAATTCGTTGAACGGCTCTCGCATAGCCTTCCTCACACTACATTTCGCTTCGTGTAATTTTTGTTTGTCTGTAAGGCTTTGGCTATGTTTATGTTTCCTGTGAAGTTCCCTTTGCTTCCACAGTAGTTTTCTAACTCGGTTGTTGTACCACGATGGCTCTTTTCCATCTCTTACGATCTTGCTTGGCACTGAAACGTCCCCTTTGAACAATTATACATAAGACTGTGCTTAAACTGACACACAATATTTTTAGCGCAACGCAATCTGACTTTCAGAAATCCCTACCAAAGAATGGCCCTGACTAACATTAACCTATGCATTTCACAAATCGCTTACCTCACAAAAATCTTGGTTACTCGAACTACTGCAATACAGCGAGCGCCACTACTGTCAGCTAAATAAAAGATTCAAACTACGGAAGGCACTAACTACGGATAGGGATAGTTAGCAAATGAAAGATATTAATAGAGAACAAACAATGTATTTACCTTAATATCATCAAAAGTCATAATATATATGGCAGTTCATGACAAATTACAAAACTCCGCCATCTCTCTCCCCACATCCACCACTGCTGGCGGCTCACCTCCAACTGCCCAACGCTATGCGCTATTCACATCCAGCTGCCGCTGCCCAACACTACAATGGCAGACAACAATGCAAACTAGACACAGACTGCACACAGCACAGCCAGTGATTCTCACACAGAGCGCTACGTGGCGTTACCAATAAGAAAACCTAAACAGCCCACTTACAGCACATACTCATCTAATGCATATTGTACGATGGTTTTGAACTTTGCCCACTGATGCTCAGCACTATCTGTACTTGAGATAAAACATTTGTGTTGAGCCATCAGGTACTCTGCAATCTGCTTTTTGTCACTTTTGCTAAACAGAAAAATTTTCCTACCTTTTTTAATATTTTCGTAAAATGTGTGTAGATGGATGAGGAAAATTCGTATTCATCGCTATGAAGGTGGTCCGCGCACCGTAATCAGACCTCGAGGCCTCTCGCATTGCCTTGACTGCAACTCCTGTTAAATGGCTACCTAGCATTTATGAACTACTACTGCTATACTGTGCCGGCCTGCGTGGCCGTGCGGTTCTAGGCGCTTCAGTCTGAAACCGAGTGACCGCTACGGTCGCAGGTTCGAATCCTGCCTCGGGTATGGATGTGTGTGATGTCCTTAGGTTAGTTAGGTTTAAGTAGTTCTACGTTCTAGGGGACTGATGACCTCAGATGTTAAGTCCCATAGTGCTCAGAGCCATTTGAACTAATTTGCTATACTGTGGTCTTCAGTCCTGAGACGGGTTTGATGCAGCTCTCCATGCTGCTCTATCCTGTGCAAGCTTCTTCATCACCCAGTACTTACTGCAGCCTACATGCTTCTGAATCTGCTTAGTGTATTCATTTCTTGATCTAGCTGTACGATTTTTACCCTCCACGCTGCCCTCCAATGCTAAATTTGTGATCTATTAAAAAACTAGAAACCCGACTCGATTGCGGGAAAAGCACCTAGTGTTAACCTAGGTTTCGGCGTAGATAACTACACCTAAGTTATCTACGCCAAAACCTAGGTTAACACTAGGTGCTTTTTTCGCAATCGAGGCGGGTTTCTAGTTTTTTAATATATTAACCAACGATTGCTGACGCGCTGCGATGTCGAAGGTTCTTCAATTTTAATGCCCAGTAGTGTATTTTTAGACTCCTACATCTCTACTGGTTGTCCAGCTGATGATATGTGGAAGTTGTCATTATCAACGGGTTTCCTAGCTGAATTCTCAGCGATCTTCCTTTGCAGTTTCAATATACCATGCCTTTCTGAGGCGGCCTACTTGACGAGGTTAAAAATGGCTCTGAACACTATGGGACTTAATATCTGAGGTCATGAGTCCCCAAGAACTTACAATTACTTAAACCTAACTAACCTGAAGACATCACACACATCCATGCCTGAGGCAGGATTCGAACCTGCAACCGTAGCGGTTGCGCGGTTCCAGACTGAAGCGCCTAGAACCGCTCAGCCACAACGGCCGGCTACTTGACGAGGTTGACTCTTGTTAGGCAGACTGGGACTCGCGATATTAGCCAACAGTTCTTTATGTACCGCCTCTTTGCAACGAGCGCTATTGTAACGTTGTTACTATAATTTGTGGTGTATGCGCAACTGATAGACAAGACCATAAAAGTGGTTTAAAAGCTGTGAGCTGTCTGGGGAAGTTAACCTTGCATTACTGAGCAACTGTTTCACCAGGTATCCAGTTTAGCTTACCAAATTCCCAACCAGACTAACATTAATTACAATCTTTTAATAGTCATACGACAACCGGTGATATATATATATATATATATATATATATATATATATATATATATATATATATATATATATATATAAGAGAATTTAAATAAAAAGAAATAAATCAGTTTATATCTGGAAAATTTATTTTAACATTGATCATTGAAATTTCAGCATATTAAACTTGATTCATAACTAAGCTGGTGCCTTATTTAGGACTGTGAAAATGTGAGTTAGTAATCTTACGGAACACATCAAATATGGAGCCCAGATTGGGAGACTGCATACAACACTGCATTCATAAAATAACACACGAAGAACGTTGAAACATATGCAAGAGGAAATTAACCGCAACCAACCGATTCAATTTTCACCCAAAGAAGTTACGTTCGTAGCACAATCCTGTCCGTCATGTAATTACCACACACTGGTATACTAAATTCATATTAACTCTTTGTGAAATCTTCCCGAAAAGAATAGCTGAGGGCTACTTTGATGATTACACCACATGCTTCACGTGGTCAACTTGGTTTACACAAAGAGTGTAACTCCACAATGATTTTGATAATTAAAATAAATTAGATCAAAAAGCAATTTACAAAAGAAAAACCTCGAACTGGTTGCTATCGTCTTACTATTAACCTGATGGATCAAACAATTGTATAAGCACGTGGTACTGGTTTCACAAAGTACACCCCACGTGGGTTGAACATAAAGAAAAGTTGCTATATTGAAAAATATTGTCAAGATGAGACGTTATAATCTCACGCACATTCGCATTTAAGATTGATGAACTTAGTTAGACTTACTGTCAACACGTGGTTCCACTTTACTCACAAAGTAGTGACAAAGCAACTACTGGAAAATATTCTGAACTTCACACTCGAAATATACTGCGTTACAATTTAAGATAACATTAGATATTTTAGAGCTAAACCTGAAATAAAGGTGATTAAATTTTCAGTTAGGCTGAACTTAAGAAATCCATTGTCCTACGGACTTAGCAGACACGCGCTTAGCCGGAGATCTTACCACTTCAGACGCTCGCCACGGACAGGCCGCCGTAGTTCCTACCTGAGGGGTGCCTCACCAACACAAACGGAAGTGACCAGAGGGGCAGCTTCCTATACCAACATGACAAGGGACGGGCAGGACCATACTAAGGATAGAAACCTCTTTGCTTTTAGAAAGCGTAGCTACCTGTTCCGACGTTGGTCCTACTGTTCTCTAGCAGACAGGCTTGTCTGCTACCCTCAAGCATGCAACTAGAAATACATTTGCTCATTCATCCTCTCTCACAGAAGGGAAGGGGGATGACAGTATCTTATCATATACAGTATACAAAAGAAAGCGGATGTAGGTTCCGTATGAGACTGAGTGACATGAATTACGTATAAACTGTGTTTTAAAGTGTAGTAGTGTGACAGATCGTTCTTGTTTATGTGTAAAAGTAACACGTTCCACTACTCAGTCTCTTCCCAGATAGTCAGAAACGCCACAGTAAATTTAGAAGAGGAATTTATTCCATAAATGACAACAGATTTAAGAAATGAAACATGAAAGGAATCCAACAGAGACCTTTCACTATTCACGTCAGAAACGACCGAACGCTCTTCGCTCTTCAGGTACTTTCTCTTAGCACTGTGCACACTTTATGACGAAGTAGTAGGGTTAACTTCGCCGCATTAGTAGCTAAGTATCCCGTCAAATACGTAAAGTTAACTAACTGGCGCTAGTAATATACCCACATACACAGGCTCGGCGTAAAACATCGGACGCTGGTCAAAACTGCCAGATGGGAAACAGAAAATCGATTATTAGTGTTTCTGTACATCAGTTGTAGCGTTCTTCCGGGAAAGGCCACTTCCCCCCACGGTGAGAGATGCCTCCTCATCAGTTTATATAAAGACTATACTCATCAGTAAGTCCTCTTCTCTGGACCTTCCGATTACGTGCGGTCGGAAGGCGAGGCTTATCTCTCTGTTTCGAATATGTTGCGCCCTTTGTGGAGCCCGTCCTTTGCGAGAGGGCTGTATTCTGGGTTTGGAGAAAAGTTGTACCACCTGCGTCTCGTAAACTGTTCTGCTGCAGTGTTGCTCCCCGAATTTACCGTCAGAAAACATAAATTTTTAAGTGCTCCGCGGACGCAATTTCGAGAGGCAAGTTTTACGACACGTTTTCCTGGAGCCAAAATTCCTTATAGTTATCGCGAAACCCTCGAAAAGCTCTAGTCTCAGAATCAGACCAAGAAGATGAATGTTATGCTGGTAGTAAGTCGGCAACACCGTTAAAGTTAGAAGATTTATTGCTGTTTCAAGATTACGTAGCACTTTTACCGCTCGCTATAATCTCCGACTGTCCGAGGGATTTTACTCGAATGAAAGCGACACGAAGAGCAGGAGCAGTGAAACACCTAACAGTACCGGAAGTCTAAAAGGGATTTTGTGAGTCTTGTCCCCATTTCTTTCTTCTCCGGGTGTATACAAAACTTACAGGACTCAGACGAGAATAAACGTTCCAAATGCTTCTTGCTTTGTTTCCTCCAACATCTGCGTATAATTCTCAGCCCACAACTTCCGACACTTCATATCTCGCACCGTACTGTGGCAGAAGGGTGTACTTCAGCCGACGCCACGGAAGTAGGCGTTCTGAAGAGCTGCTTTTGTTCGTAGTTTTAATCTGTCTAAAAGTGATGACTATGCACCGATCTCAACACCGTTTACTTTTGCCATGTAATCACTTCAAAAAAATTTATGACTACATTTATTTACTTCTTTATTATTTCAACACAATCAGTCATGCCAAAAATAATTTCACTAAACACAAAATTTCAGTTTTTTTCCCTTTGGTGGGGGAGGAGGGGGGGGGGGTTGGAGGATAGGGGGTTACAGGACGTAGGGAATTTATTAGCGCACAAATACCATATCGGATGATAAGCAGCTTCATAATGAATATTTCAAGAGCAAGATTACATACAGTTCGTTCCCTCCATAGCGGAACTATTATAGGAAAGTAGCTTGATCACTTACTGCGGAGATCAAGGAAGTCATATTTGTGGTTTCGTTTTAAATCTACTCCTACACCCATAATCTGTAATCGAGTAACCTGGTGGACTTTCGATCGTATTACATATAAGAATTTCTAGCCGATCCGTTTGAGTATGGAGCCTGGGAGAGTGCCTAAGGGCCTGTGTGCGAGCTGTCGTTTAATCTTTGCCTACGAGGTCTCTACTGGAGTCATATCAAGAGAAATCTTATTCTTAGATTCCCCCCTTAAGATTTGGGTCGCAGGTTCGAATCCTGCCTCGGGCATGGATGTGTGTAATGTCCTTAGGTTGGATAAGTTTAACTAGTTCTAAGTTCTAGGGGACTAATGACCTCAGAAGTTGAGTCCCATAGTGCTCAGAGCCTTAAGATTTGTTGTCGAAACTTTATAAATATACACTACTGGCCAATAAAATTGCTACACCACGAAGATGACGTGCTACAGACGCGAAATGTAACCGACAGGAAGAAGATGCTGTGATATGCAAATGGTTAGCTTTTCAGAGAATTCACACAAGGTTGGCGCCAGTGGCGACACCTACAACGTGCTGACATGAGGAAAGTTTCCAATCGATTTCCCATACACAAACAGAAGTTCAGCGGTGTTGCCTGGTGAACCGTTGTTGTGATGCCTCGTGTACGGAGGAGAAATGCATACCATCACGTTTCCGACTTGATAAAGGTCGGATTGTAGCCTGTCGCGAATGCGGTTTATCGTATCGCGACATTGCTGCTCGCGTTGGTGGAGATCCAATGACTGTTAGCAGAATATGGGGTCGGTGGGTTCAGGAGGATGATACGGAACGCCGTGCTGGGTCCCAACGGCCTCGTATCACTAGCAGTCGAGATGACAGGCATCTTATCCCCATGGCTGTAACGGATCGTGCAGCCACGTCTCGATCCCTGAGTCAACAGATGGGGACGTTTGCAAGACAACAATCATCTGCACGAACGGTTCTACGACGTTTGCCGCAGCATGGACTATCAGCTCGGAGACCATGGCTGGGGTTACCCTTGACGCTGCACCACAGACAGGAGCGCCTACGATGGTGTACTCAACGACGAACCTGGGTGCACGAATGGCAAAACGTCATTTTTAGGATGAATTCAGGTTCTGTTTACAGCATCATGATGTTCGCATCCGTATTTGGCGACATCGCGGTGAACGCACATTGGAACCGTGTATGCGTCATCGCCGTACTGGCGTATCACCCTGCGTGATGGTAAGGGGTGCCACTGATTAAACGTCTCGGTCACCTCTTGCTCGCATTGACGGCACTTTGAACAGTGGACATTACATTTCAGATGTGTTACGACCCGTGGCTCTACCCTTCATTCGATCCCGCGAAACACTACATTTCAGAAGGATAATGCACTACCGCATGTTACAGGTCCTGTACGGGCCTTTCTGGATACAGAAAATGTTCGACTGCTGTCCTGGCCAGCACATTCTCCAGATCTCTCTCCAATTGAAAACGTCTGGTCAATGGTGGCCGGGCAACTGGCTCGTCACACTACGCCAGTCGCTACTCTTGATGAAGTGTGGTATCGTGTTGAAGCTGCATGGGCAACTGTACCTGTACACGCCATCCAAGCTCTGTTTGACTTAATGCCAAGGCGTATCAAGGTCGGCATTACGGCGAGAGGTGGTTGTTCTGGGTACTGAATTCTCAGGATGTATGCACCCAAATTGCGTGAAAACGTAATCACATGTTATTTCTAGTATAATATATTTGTCCAATGAATACCAGTTTATCATCTGCATTTCTTCTTGGTGTAGCAATTTTAATGGCCAGTAGTGTACCTTGATGTAGATGTCATCAGGCTGCCATCGAGAAATCTCATGGAATAGGAACAAATGGCTCGTCGCTTATGCATTTGTTACAAACAATTCGCGACTTTCTCAGCTCTCAGCCGGCCGAAGTGGTCGTGAGGTTGAAGGCGCTGCAGTCTGGAACCGCAAGACCGCTACGGTCGCAGGTTCGAATCCTGCCTCGGGCATGGATGTTTGTGATGTCCTTAGGTTAGTTAGGTTTAACTAGTTCTAAGTTCTAGGGGACTAATGACCTCAGCAGTTGAGTCCCATAGTGCTCAGAGCCATTTGAACAATTTTTCTCAGCTCTCAGAATGAAATTTTCACTCTGCATCGGAGTGTGAGCTGTTATGAAACTTTCTGGCAGATTAAATCTGTGCGCCCGACCGAGACTCGAACTCGGGACCTTTGCCTTTCACGGGCGAGTGCTCTACCCAGGCTGTGGCTAAGCCATGTCTTCGCAATATCCCTTCTCCCAGGATTGCTAGTTCTGCAACGTCTGCAGGAGGGGTTCTGTAAAGTTTGGAAGGTAGGGGACGAGGTACTGGCGGAATTGGAGCTCTGATGGCTGGTCGTGAATCGTGTCTGGAAAGCTTAGATGGTAGAGCACTAGTCCGCGGAAGGCAAAGGTCCCGAGTTCGAATCTCGGTCCGGCACACAGTTTTAATCTGCCAGGAAATTTCATATCAGCGCACACTCCGCTGCAGAGTGAAAATCTCATCCTGGAAACACCCCCCAGGCTGTGGCTAAGCCATGTCTCCGCTATATCCTTTCTCCCAGGAGTGCTAGTTCTGGAAGGTCTGCAGGAGAGGTTCTGTAAAGTTGGGAAGGTAGGAGACGAGGTACTGGCGGAATTGAAGCTCTGGTGACGGGTCGTGAGTCGTGCCCGGAGGGCTTAGACGGTAGAGAGCTCGCCAGCGAATGCAAAGGTCCCCAGTTCAAGTCTCGGTCCGGCACACAATTTTAATATGCCAGAAAAATTTCTTCTCAGTTCTGTGTATTCGGCACAGCAGGAAATAAAACGGAGCCCATTTGTACCCCAGGCGTGGCACAGCGACGGCACGAATGAGATACACGCGATGCAGTGGGCACCGTTCCAGGCGGGATGTAGCCTTGGCCGAAGGACCCTCGCGGCTGGCGCCTCGTCAATTGGCTGCAGGAGCGCCGCTGCTACGGAAGAGCGCGCCCCGCCCCCGCTCCAGGCCCTGAAAGCGCACAGTGGGTGTCCGGGGGTCAGTCGCCTCGCCTCGCCTCGGTGGCAGGAATGCGCTGGGCAGACGGCAGCCGACGCGGGCGTTCCGTTCCACTTCCGGCCTCGTGCTCCACGCCGCTCGTTCCGAATGCGCGAGGCGCGGCCTGCATGGGACCCGCCGTGTCGCATTCGTGTCGGGAGCGGGCAGCCGCCGCCCTGGCGACTTTCTGCTTTCACCGACGCCGCATACAGTTCGCATCACGAGAAGAGCGTTTAGGACAGGGGTAGAGATGACATATAGTGTTACCAGCTACAGACTTTTTAAATGTTTTAAAATTTACAATCACAGAGAAGCGGAACACAGAATGCAAGAGCCCTGCAAATGCAAAGACTTTTGATTATGCCAATTCAAGAACAGACAAACACAACACATCGCGTATTTACCAACTGACAAGCCAGAGCTGCAAATCAATTTATGTAGGACAGACGAGCAGAAACGTAAATACCAGATACACAGAACAGCACGAAAAAGTTACAGCTGTCATTCTACATTTGCTAAACACTTTATGGACATCAAACACAGCCCAACAAACATCAGAACTGACTTGAAAATTCTCACAATCATCAATAACCCCCCCGTCCAACAAAAACAAATAATTGAAGAAAACTATGCCGCGGGGGATTAGCCGAGCTGTCTTGGGCGCTGCAGTCATGGACTGTGCGGCTGGTCCCGGCGGAGGTTCGAGTCCTCCCTCGGGCATGGGTGTATGTGTTTGTCCTTAGGATAATTTAGGTTAAAAGATTTCACACACATTTGAACAAGAAAACTATCAAATACAAAAAGCAGTAATTGAAGGAAAGCAAATAATAGATGAATACACTGTTCTCAGTAACGGAACTCTGCTCTCTGCCCTAAAAGAACTATCAGACAACACCAGCCCAAACACACTCAAACAAACACACATACACTCACAAATAAATAAAAGTAGTAATTAAATAAGTAAAACCTACAGCCATATATATATAATGACATATACACGTCACAAAGGTTCAAAACTCTCGCCCAAAAAACATTCAACTGTTAACTTTGCAGCTATCCGCCATTTTCTTTCTGTACATTGCAAACAGTGACAGTGAAAGCTACTTAGCGCATGCGTACACAGTGAAGATAATGGGGACCAGAAAAGGTAAGTGAAACATATTGCAACCACACAAAATCTTCCCCACATAGAATTAGTTTATGTTAGGCACAATCGTAACAGTCCCTGTCGCAAAATTTCAAAAGAGTTCAAATGGCTCTAACCACTATGGGACTTAACATCTGAGGTCATCAGTCTCCTAGACTTAGAACTACTTAAACCTAACTAACCTAAGGACATCAAACACATCCATGCCCGAGGCAGGATTCGAACCTGCGACCGTAGCAGCAGCGCGGTTCCGGACTGAAGCGCCTAGAACCGCTCGGCCACAGCGGCCGGACGCAAAATTTTGAAGTAAATAACTGTTCTACATTAAGTTCTATGTGACTGCAGATGAAAAACTGTGAAAGAAAACAACTGCAATAAGAAACACGAAAATCTAGCAAGTGGTAACAAAATATACAAACAAAACTTGGTCTGTGATAAAAGCGCACTGATGATGCTGAACAGCTAAGCATGACTGGCAAATACAACAAAAGAAAGTTTGGGAGCTATTCAAGGCGGACGCTCTCCAAAAACCGTAATGCTATGCTTCAAAGAGTTCAGAATATACAGGCTGAGTCACCTAACGTAACCGCTGGATGTATTTCGTAAACAACATCAAATACTGACAAACCGATTCCACAGACCGAACGTGAGGAGAGGGGCTAGTGTAATTGTTTAATACAAACCATACAAAAACGCACGGAAGTATGTTTTTTAACACAAACCTACGTTTTTTTAAAAATGGAACCCCGTTAGTTTTGTTAGCACATCTGAACATATAAACAAATACGTAATCAGTGCCGTTTGTTACATTGTAAAATGTTAATTACATCCGGAGATATTGTAACCTAAAGTTGACGCTTGAGTACCACTCCTCCGCTGTTCGATCGTGTGTATCGGATAGCACCGAATTACGTAGGGATCCAAAGGGAACGGTGATGGACCTTAGGTACAGAAGAGACTGGAACAGCACATTACGTCCACATGCTAACAACTTTTTATTGGTCTTTTTCACTGACGCACATGTACATTACCATGAGGGGTGAGGTACACGTACACACGTGGTTTCCGTTTTCAATTACGGAGTGGAATAGAGTGTGTCCCGACATGTCAGGCCAATAGATGTTCAATGTGGTGGCCATCATTTGCTGCACACAATTGCAATCTCTGGCGTAATGAATGTCGTACACGCCGCAGTACATCTGGTGCAATGTCGCCGCAGGCTGCCACAATACGTTGTTTCATATCCTCTGGGGCTGTAGGCACATCACGGTACAGATTCTCCTTAAACGTACCCCACAAAAAGAAGTCCAGAGGTGTAAGATCAGGAGAGCGGGCTGGCCAATTTATGCATCCTCCACATCCTATGAAACGCCCGTCGAACATCCTGTCAAGGGTCAGCCTAGTGTTAATTGCGGAATGTGCAGGTGCACCATCATGCTGATACCACATACGTCGACGCGTTTCCAGTGGGACATTTTCGAGCAACGTTGGCAGATCATTCTGTAGAAACGCGATGTATGTTGCAGTGCTCTCCGATACACACGATCGAACAGCGGAGGAGTGGTATTCAAGCGTCAATTTTAGGTTACAATATCTCCGGACGTAATTAACATTTTACAATGCAACAAACGGCACTGATTACGTATTTGTTTATATGTTCAGATGTGCTAACAAAACTAACGGGGTTCCATTTAAAAAAAACGTAGGTTTGTGTTAAAAAACATACTTCCGTGCAGTTTTGTATGGTTTGTATTAAACAATTACACTAGCCCCTCTCCTCACGATCGGTCTGTGGAATCGGTTCGTCAGTATTTGATGTGGTTTACGAAATATATCCAGCGGTAACGTTAGGTGACTCACCCTGTATAGCTTTTTATATCGCTTTTGTTAGGAAAGTTAAACATCTGATAGAAATCAAACATAATAGTGTACATTGCTCTGCAAAGTATTAAACCTTATATGTAAGATTATGGCTGTACAAGTCCTGCTTACGTGCCAAATACAAAAACTAGGATTTGTACGACATAAACACCTTTTAGATGTTGTACCTCTTCTTATTTTCCGCGTTTGCTAAGAAAAATTGGAGAGAAATTCCGCCAGATGCAAGACACCGATTCTTTACTTTCCTTCTATCCAAACAAGTTTAGGCACTTTATGTGCTATCATCAGTGGATGTTTACTTACTTTTTTCTTCACATGAAACTGGCAGTTATGTATGTTGGTAGTTTTATATCTAAAACGCATTCTACAGCTTGTCATTGCTTTATTTTTATTCTGTGCTTTCGTTTACCTTGTTTTTCACTTGTTGAAATGCATACTTCTTTTGCTATTGTTGCCTGACCTTGCAAGCGCTTAAATGCAATGTTAATATGATATGTAATTCCAGGTGTGAAATATCGGCAGAAAATTTGTGTTTTATCCATATAATATATGGCATACGCGTGTAACAACACAAAATGAAATACCAAATGAAATTAGTGTTTAAACACTTCATAAACAATGGAAGGAAGACAACAGCATAAAAAAGTGACAAGCTGTGGAATGCATGGTAGATATAAAACCACCAACATATGTAAATGATAGCACAGAGTAAAAAAAAGAAGAAAGAAAACCACTGAAGGTAGCACAAAAAGTGCTGTAACGTGTTTGGGTACAAGAAGAAAATGAAACGGCATCATGCATAAGGTGGAATTTCGCCCCAGTATCATAAACACTCTCTCACAATTGCCTCTCGCCGCTTCTCACGATTTCGAAAATCTTTTCTATTTCAGTTGTAACGCTTTCTCTTCAATAAATGACAAAATGGTACCACAACTGGCTGAACTTGAAATCTTTACTTATGCTACTGCAGTTTCGGCTGTTAGACCATTTTTTAACTTCTGGAACTAGATACCAGAATAATATTAAAGTTTAAAGGATTAGTTAACCCCGATACAAAAACATAGACTTACTTGAACTGGAGCAATTTCCTTCGACACATGGGTTGCGCAAATTCCACAGCGTCCAAAATAGAAAAACCTAAAACAGACAAAAGTTAAATGAGAATTGTCATAGAACAGCAATACTTGGGATCTTGATCAAAGGAATACTTACCGTATACAGTAATTATGAGAATTTGACTACTCCGTGAAATAATCAAATAACCGACAATTTTTCCAAGAGATATTCGTGTTAGCGATATGAAACACCTTTTATGCATTGATCCATACTAATACACAGACGGAATTTAACTAATTTGCATTACTGTGTGCCAATCAAAAACAATAGCTCAAGCAGACGGCACGTAGGGCCCACTGACGTCATAATATCAGCAACGATATGAAGAGAAGTTATGCTCATAACATCTATGAGAAGATAAATATGGCTGATTCGAGTTATGAAATTAATTCACTAGGAGAAGTTACAATTCATGTAACAACATTCATTGTGTTATACAATTACCACGCGCTAATATGCATATCAATTACAAACGTAATCGTAAAACCTAGAGAACCAAAGACAGAAGCATTGATAATACATTCTTGGCAGTACATACAATGCAGAAGAGTTTTTTCGTAGTATCATTCCGCTATTTAAAAATGTGGAAAATGAATAAATTTAATAAAAATACATGGCATACCCAACAGTATACGGTTCATTATTAAAAACTCCCATTATTGATAATAATACATGGGAACAAGTGAGACATTTATTAATACTGATATATGAGCACCTCTATGACGTCAAGTTCACTATATTTCTAAAGATAAAAGGAAACATAGAATATCCTTAGTACTATTGGATTCGACACTATAGTTCATTAACTTACGTGTCATCCCTTACAACCAGTATTAAAAACAATGTTATGGGGATTATCTGCAAGCACAGAACTTAGTGGTTGAAATAAGTCTTCATGGATCAATTATGCAACTGCAAATTTATTGGATCGCCGTCGAAACGAACATAGTACATGGTGTCAAAATATAGTACACATCACCAACTTTTTTACATAGTTACTCTTAAAAGACACAAGCTTTCAGCTCACTTCGTTGCTGCTTTCCATCCACTTTCTTTTTTATGACTACTGTTCTCAATTCCCGGAGCGTCAAAACATCGGTATGGTGAAACGAGTTTTGTCTTGTATAGCATAATAACAGATCAACGCATGTCAGTGCCTAGTTGTGCGTGATAACGGTATCCTAGATCGCCTCGTCTTCGCTCTCTTCCTCTAACGAACACACGCTGTATTCGCGTCACTTTTCTGCTCAAATCCTGTTTCATATTCAGCGCAATTTAACAGAGCGTGGATATTTTCGCTACCTTCACAACCATGAATTTATATTCTATACCATAATATTAGTTCTAATTATAACACTATACTTCAGGCTTCGTTTTTTACTTTTTCAAAAATCGTCAAACTATGCACGGAAACTAAACCGGAAATTCGGACCCAGACAATCGAGAACGTACTGTACATTGAAACACTTCTAGCGCAGATGATATTTATTTTGTGTTATTTCTTGTTCATTTATTCAGATTTTTACAGATTATTTCTTTCGTTTACTTAGATATTTATTGGCACCATGCCTGTTCCAAGATCTCCAGTATACATTTACTCTCGGTGGACGTACGCAACGTCATTGAGAGTAGGTCAAGAGATTTTGTAAGCGGTATGGTGTCAATAACTAGCAAATAAATGGACAAGAAATAACTGGAAGGGCTCTGTTTAATTTCATCTGAAAAAAGAATAAAAGGATACCCAACGAAGTAGATAATTGCAATAATTTATGAACTTCAAACAGTGAACTGCTTTGAACGCAAAACAACTTGTTTGTTGCGGCTGACGTCGGAACAAAGATTATCAGAAGCAGCGTTATTAACTGAACCAGGAAGATGAGAGGAAAGGAACTTGGCAAGCAAGCCTCATTACGGAAATGACAGCGCGAAGTTGGAAACCGGGTCAGTGGGGAGATATGAATGAGAGCCCTTTAGCGAGCCGCAAACCGAAGATATATGTAAGCTTTGTTTCTTGTTTATTAATGAACGTAAATATACTACACAGGTTTTTTCACGAGGGTAGGAACACATTCCTTTCAGAATAGGCTGATGTACCTGAAAACTAAAATGTCACTGCGCTGGTCTCGTCTTCATCATTTAATCAACAAATAATGTTCGAACTGTTAATTTTCTACCCAGATGAAGCGGTATTGAAGAAATTGGAAAAACCAAACAACCAAGCTGCAGTTAAAGTATTTAAACGAAACGTTGTAATCAATCATCATTGCTCTAGCAGTCGTTCGTTGTAGAGTGATTTTTTTTTTTTTTAAGTGAAAGTTTGAGGTAAGCTGTTAGGGCTAACAGATTCAGTATTATAATAGGGCCCGAATCAGCTTCAAACTGAGGAAAGACTTACAACAATCTTACATAAAACAACCAGGCTGATTGGGACATTTTTCCGTCCAAGGAGAAACTAAACAAAAACACATGAAAAGAACAGAAAAAACGCTAGCCAAAAATTGTCGAAGAAACTCATTAAAAAATAACTATGGAACTCTTCACCGCCTGGAGATGATGTGTAGATAGCTACCATTTGTAGAAGTGGAAGGTGGGCCAATGGGAAAACTATGAAAGAAGAAATCAGTGCTATTTAATATACCATACTACGGGAGCATGCTCAAAATTACGTGGGCAAATAAAGAAAGAAATGACTAGGTAGTCAAAAGACAGCGGAAGAAAAGAGTCTTACCGTAAGAGGAGGCAACATTGCGGGACAGGTAAAAAGATACGCTGAGCACATTAATTTGCCAATGGCAAGAGAAGAAAAGGAGGAAAACTTAAAACGAAATAAGTCGAAAGACACCACAAACATTTGCGAGGAAACTGGAGTAGAGGAAGTCCACAGAGGGGCAGGAACTAATGAATGAAAAAAGAAAGAAAGAAACCGAATGGGGAAAAATAAGAAATATTAGTGTATCATGTCTTTGCGACGTGGCCCCTTTTCTTCGTAAACATTGTGACACTCGGCTCATGTCATTTACACTTTTCATCGAGAATCTACCTCCATCAGCAAACGCCCGACTCTAGAGAATCCACTCTCATCATGCACAAAACAACTTCAAAAGTCTGATTATTTTACAAATAAGTTGATGCATTAAATATTTGACTTTAGGCAAATAATGAAGAAAAAGTTTAGGAAATGTTTGAAATTATGTTTAAAGCTTGTTGGAAATCGCTAAGTGCTTCATTGTCAAATACTGAATCAATGATGACCGCGTATTTGCGTGCCGTCAGTTAACGCTTCCTCAATAAAAATAAATGTCTCGTATTGTATTGTATTGTATTGTATGGAACTGGGGACCTATAAACGACGGAGAGGCTTCGCCCCGCCGTAGTCCTCAGTGGTTCACAACAGGCAACAGTAGTCCGCTCATCCCACCGCCGCCCCACACCGAACCCAGGGTTATTGTGCGGTTCGGCCCCCAGTGGACCCCCCAGAGAACGTCTCACACCAGACGAGTGTAACCCCTATGTTTGCGTGGTAGAGTAATGGTGGTGTACGCGTACGTGGAGAAAGTGTTTGCGCAGCAATCGCCGACATAGTGTAACTGAGGCGGAATAAGGGGAACCAGCCCCCATTCACCAAGGCAGATAGAAAACCACCTTAAAAACCAACCACAGACTGGCCGGCACACCGGACCTCGACACTAATCCGCCGGGCGGATTCGTGCCGGGGACCGGCACACCTTCCCGCCCGGAAAGTAGTGCGTTAGACCGCACAGCTAACCTGGCGGGCAATAAATGTCTTACTGTGTTAAACTTTTAATATAAGATTATACCTTTTAAGGAGTAGTCTAACACAGCATTTTAAATTTTTTAAATTCAGTCAATAATTACGTGAAATATCGAAAATCAAATTTTTGTCGGCTCTAGAAGCCGTTAGACAGGCATCCTGCACCTATTCCCGAGTTCCGGGATAACGGTTTAGAGGATATTGGACATGTCTTGATATTACAGTTTAAGACCAAGGAAAAGAACGCTAATCATATATACAGGTATTTACGTACTTACGGGTCGAGTTTGGCAAGGATGGGGCAGGTAGTTGGACGTGGCCTTATAGTAGGAACCACTCCGGCATCTGCATGAAGTAATTTAGCGAACCCATGGAAAATAGCGGCACCTTGCTCAGTGAAAAACGACAAATGAAAAAAAGAGGAACAAAGGAGTCATACTATTTTAGGATTTCGTCGCCGTCTTTTCTTACATATGGTTCACTAGATCAGTCAAGCAATAATGATACAAAGCACGGGTAGTGGTCCAACTTGAGAAGCAGTCCGTGTATTCCGATGGTGTAGGGTACTCCGATATCCTAATCCACTACGTTCGGTCGACACCTCGAATTCATCACTCAGAAATGCTTGGCCAATGTCACATATCGCACTTTAGTTATTTTGTAGGACATATCACTTTACCTTACAGCGAATTGTTGTCCAGAGTTTCAATTCTATTAGTAGTCTTGTAAATTAACTCGGAGTTATTAAGAGAAACAATACATTTCAATTTATTTTTCTCCATCGGTTGAGAGCATTCCTTTATTCGGACCTTGAGGATGCATTTCCCCGTAGCACTGACCCATGTCGATTACGTCTTCTCTCGCGCGGTTGTACACTTAAATTTGTGTCTGGATAGGTTCCTCCTCGAACAAACACATGTTTACTTCTTTTTATACACGTATGTTTCGCCAAAGGTACAAAGTCATCGGCGTTTTTTAATTTTTTTCTATTAAATAGCAGGAAAATTGCTCTTTACTATCTGCACATAAAGGAAACTCTGTGTTTAAGAAAAATAACAATAAATTTGAAAACAGACGAACTTTTTTATTCAGGGTGTATGTTTTAACAACTAAATATCTCGAAAAATACGCGTCGTTCGAGAAAACCGTTGTAGATGAAACTTTTATGTTTTCAATGGCGGATATCTGTCTGTGGTAAAATTGATCATTACCTAACCATCCTCCCCGCCTTCCCCCCCCCCCCCCCCCCCCCCCCCGAAAGCGCCATTGTTATTGTGCAAATTCGGATTCTACGCTAAAGGCTAAAGATACCCAGGGTTTGCCAGAAACATTATTTCCCCTTCGTGGTAGATGACGCTGTTCTGAACAGTTGATATTATTGTCAAAAATTTAATTTAGTTTTGCAAATTTTATTTCGCAATAAAATGTACGTTTAGACATTTAAAAATTTGGCAAGTAAGCTACGCGTAACGTAACGTAGTTTTCTGTTTCCCCTCGGGTTTGGATTTCGATGAGTCCCCACAGTCGGGATGCTTGTCCCAGTGAGTCCCTTCGAATCTCTCCATCAGTGTCACTGATTTCGGTGTATTCTTCTGTCCAACTGCCGTAGCTCTCGCGCTGATTACACCGCCAACTACCACGAATGGAAAAAAAAATGTTTGAGATTGCGAAACTGTTTGGCGTAGAATCCAGTATCCAATAAAAACAACAAGTTGACTCCTCCTCCATGGGGGAGTGGAGGGAGGTCAGGAAGTTGTTAGTTTTAGTACAGATAGATGTCTCCTTTTCTAATATTAGCTTTTCATCTGGAACATTTTCTTCATGCGATGCGTATTTTTCGAGATATTTGTTTCAAGTTAAAATAAAAACCCTGTATTCACTAGTTATCACATGCTCTGGTTTGCGGTTTTCTGTACTTTGTATTCTAGTAGTTTTTCTTTCAAAGTTTGTCATCTGCAACCGTAGAGAACTTAATATGGAAAGTTATTTACATCGGAAGTTCATGACTGTGAGTGTCATGGTTAGCTGGATAGGAATGTGTGTGTGTGTGTGTGTGTGTGTGTGTGTGTGTGTGTGTGTGCGCGCGCGCGCGCAATACGTTGCCACTTACTTTTTCTGCTTTCACCGTCATCTTTGCAGTGAAACATGAACCTGAAATTTGCACTGTGTCACTGTTAATGAGGCACGAAAAAAAGATGGCGGACAGTTGAATCTGTTGTGAATGGGACTTTTGAATCTTGTTTTGCTCTTAGGCTTTGAGAGGTGTATTTGATATTATGTGAATGCCATTATGGGGGTGCATTATCGGACAGTTCTTTGAGGGCAGCGAAGACAGTTGCGCCGCGGTGAGCTGTGCAATCCTTTATTATTCACTTTCCTTTAACTGTGGCTTTCTGAGTTTGGTAGCTTTTCTCAGCTATTAGTTTTTGTTGCATTTGAGAATTTTTAGGTCAGTGTTGATGTCTGTTAGTCTGTGGTCTATGCTCATAAGGTGACCTGCAAACGTAGAACGACGGTTGTTACTTTTTAATGGTCTTCTGAGTACTTAATGTTGAAATTTCTGCTTGTCTGCAGGATACAAAGTGAAATGCACTCCTGACACGTCAGCTTATAAATATCCGATATGTTGTGTTTGTTTGTATTGGTATTGGTTGTCCTTAGTTTCCTCTGTTCTGAGCTGTGTAGGCTATTTAGTGCTTGTTTTCCGAGTATGTTGCCCATCCTGTGAGATGTTTTGTTGTAGTAACTGAGACCCTATCATTTACTTGTTGTTGCGGGCGCTTCTTGTTCATGTGTGTTTGTATGTATATTGTGTGCGCTTATTGTCTGTGTGTTATTGTATGTTGGCTATTATTTGCTTGTTTTTGTGTGCACGTGTTTTTCATTTTTGTTTTAATTTTGTAATTTTGTTTATAATGCTTGTGCTGTACCCACTCTCTGCAGCTATTTGTTTGATTATCTGTAGTTCATTTTTGTAGTTGTCTTCAATGAGCGACTTTTAGTCAGTAAGTACAGCACGTGCTGGAAACTCGCTTGTTTATGTGTAATAATGTGGTCTGAGTTTTTTTGTATGGCTGTGCTGGTGGTGGTAACTTTCCTGAACACAGAAAGCCGATGTCTGTTGTTATGTCTGTGTATTATGAGGTCAAGGAAAACTAAATTTTTGTTACTTTCTGTTTCTACAGTGAATTTCATTTTTGGATGGGTTGTGTTTATGTCATTGTGGAGTTGTTCGATGCGACAGAGTGTTCCATCTAGAAGGCACATGGTATCATATTCATAGCGATGCCAATAAACTATCCTGTGTTGTTTGGGTCTTTTTGATATTTTGTACTTAGTGTTAGTGAGGAAGATGTTGACTAGGAGTAAACTGAGTGACGATCCCATCTAGTGAGTAGAACTCGTCGTCAAATTAGAAACAGTTTTGCCCTGTGATTGTTTTTAGAATGTTTGTTGTTTCTTTTATGTGAGGTCGAAGGATAAGAAATAATAAATGCAAGCACAGCTCTCTGCAACTGAATTACGTACTCTGTTCTCAAAGAACTGTGAGACCACATAAATCCAAAAACACATAAACACACACGAAATCTCAACATACTCACTCTCTCACCGTGCCTCTCTCTCTCTCTCTCTCTCTCTCTCTCTCTCTCTCTCTCTCTCGTTCATACACACACACACACACACACACACACACACACACACACACACACAGAGAGAGAGAGAGAGAGAGGGAGAGGGAGAGAGAGAGAGAGAGAGAGAGAGAGAGAGAGAGAGAGAGAGAGAACGTTAGATACGCCTCTCAAAGCCAAAGACTAAACCAACACACACATAATTAAGTTCTTTATGACTGCAGAAGAAAAACTATGAAAGAAAAACAATTATAATGCTAAGCACAAAAAACCACAAAACGTGGTCAAAAGGGATATAGAAAAATAGCTTTTTCTTTTCATACTTGTAAATACTTTTCTTAAAAACCGAAATTTCTATACGTACAGCTAATAATGAGCAATTTACCTGTTATTTAATAGGAAGAAAATAAAAAGCTCATTGATGATGCTGTAACATCAGCAAACATGTCTGGATGAAGAGAAGGAGAAAATGTGTTTGCTCAAGACGGAATCTTTCCAGAAGTAAATTCATTTGTAAGCAAACACAGAGTGACCCTCAACGTCAAAATGAACACTGTACGATTACCATGATTTGACACGAATTTCTGAAACCGACGGCGATTTAAGACATAGCAGACTGGACCGAAACATTATTTTATGTAAGAAACACTGATCCAAGTTTCTACCCCAATTCGGAAGGACAATGCAACCTCTATACTCAGAGTGTTGTTTAGCGAAAAGCAGACCCAAAACAGTGCGGTTTTAAGTGTCTACGGTCGGCCGACTTGTCTGGCGAAGCGGTAATAAATTATTGTATGAACGCAAACGTTCGTCATGAATCGGTGCATCTATCAGTGAAAACGGCAGCAAAATCCTTACAGTAAATCCTGCGATTAGCCTTCACATACAGAGAGAAAAACGCCGCGGGAGACTTCATAATATGTAGTGATGATTTTGCAACACCAAAACTGCACATAATTATTTGGTGAAGTGAAATAAGAAAATGAAAATAGTTGTTTTTATTTCTTTTCTTTCAGTAATCTGTTCAACAACACAGCGTCTTGTTAAGAAGTTAGCACCAGCCAGTCTTCTCTTTCTCATTTTAATATCAAGTAACATTCATTCACCTGTCATCAAGTACTCTACAATTACAAGTACGTTATATCAATTAAGTAACTTCGTTCAATTTTCATAGTTACAAAGTATAATGGCTACTTTAATTTTTTCGGACTGTGAACGAAACACATCTTCGAGTACAAACATTTCCGAAGGTACAAGACGACATTTTCACTGCGAAAATCTTTAGCCCTGTTTTACCGATTAGTAATCAACTGATGCTAGCTTCTATCGGATGAAGCTATTGCCTACGAACGTAGGACACAAAAAGGAGTATGGAAGGTCCCGTAAGCTCAGAAAAAGGCTTATGGTAAAGCTTCACATTCGGTTTCCAGTCAAATAGTAGAGAAGGAAATTTAAACGCGAACTGGAAATCTGTAGAGGAATTTTAAAAAGTAAGTGGACAGGTAAAGGACGAGAGGAAGTGTGTAATATCCATAATTTGGCCCTGTATTATGGGATAGCGACACTAAGACGATCGTTCTGTTTAGTGTAATGGTTCAAATGGCTCTGAGCACTATGGGACTCAACTGCTGTGGTCATAAGTCCCCTAGAACTTAGAACTACTTAAACCTAACTAACCTAAGGACAGCACACAACACCCAGCCATCACGAGGCAGAGAAAATCCCTGACCCCGCCGGGAATCGAACCCGGGAACCCGGGCGTGGGAAGCGAGAACGCTACCGCACGACCACGAGATGCGGGCTGTTTAGTGTAGAAGTGGTACCTAGTCTAAGGGCTAACCAGAACATTTTTATCACCAATAGAGCCCAAGGTATGAGCACCGGAAAATCCCGTTTTTATGCGTGACGGTTTGGAAAATATTAGATATGCATGCTGTCGTATGCATACCTACAAGTATGCTTTCCTTCCTGTATAGTATCACCTGAAGATGCTGATTTAACGCAGCAAAACCGGTCGTGTGAATAAATCATCGAGTAGTACCGGTTTGCGGTTCCGTTTGAGTTCGATTTATCATGAATTTCAACGAGTGTGGTTTTCATGAATTTCAACGAGTGTGGCTGCCCATGTTATAAAGTTGTATTTCATATGAGTTCCTGTAGAAATTGAAACGTCCCCTTTGGAAAATTATAAATTACTGTGCTGGTAAACGTCTTACGTTATTTGATTTTCAAACAGCTGAGCAAAACTGAACGTGCTCAGACATTTCTCTCTTTACTTATTCGGATCATCAATAAACTGACACACAATATTTTTAGCGCAACGCAATCTGACTTTCAATAATCCCTATAAAAGAATGGCCCAACCTATACCTTTCATGAATCATTTACCTCACAAAAATATTCATTACTCGAACTACTGCAATACAGCAAGCGCCAATACTGCCAGCTAAATAAAAAATTCTAACTACGGAAGGCACTAACTACTGATATGCATAGTCAGCAAATGAAAGATTTTGATACAGAACAAACAATGGATTTACCTTAATAATGTTCAAAAGTCATAATATATGTAACAGTTCATGACATCCAGTCTTACAAATTTCCCTTTTCTGACGGACACACGTCCAGATCGTCCGCTCTCAAAACTGCCATCTCTCTCCCCACATCCACCACTGCTGGCGGCTCACCTCCAACAGCGCAACGCTACGCGCTGTTCACATCCAACTGCCCAACACTACAATAGCGAATATTCCAGCAATGCCAACCAGCCACAGACTGCACATAGCACAGTCAGTGATTTTCATACAGAGCGCTACGTGGTGTTACCAACATAAAAACCTAAACAGCCTACTTACAAAATTTTCAAGCTTTTGGGCATACGTTTGTGTACAAATTGTAAATAGCCTTTCGTTCCCTGTATTTTACCCCTGGCACCTTAAGAATTTGAAAGAGAGTATTCCAGTCAACATTGTCAAATGCTTTCTCTGAGTCTACAAATGCTAGAAACGTAGGTTTGCCTTTCCTTAATCTATTTTCTAAGATAAGTCGTAGGGTCAGTATTGACTCACGTGTTCCAACATTTCTACGGAATCCAAACTGATCTTCCCCGAGGTCGGCTTCTACGAAATTTTCCATTCGTCTGTAAAGAATTCGTGTTAGTATTTTGCAGCCGTGGCTTATTAAAATGATAATTCGGTAGTTTTCACATCTCTCAACACCAGCTCTCTTTGGCACTACAGAATGGTAGAGTTTTGTCAGGCTTGGCTCTCCCAAGGCTGTCAGTAGTTCTAATGGAATGCTGTCTACTCCTGGGGCCTTGCCTTTCAGTGCTCTGTCAAATTCTTAACGGAGTATCATATCTCCTATTTCATCTTCATCGACATTCTCTTCCATTTCCATAATATTGTCCTGAAGTACATCGCCCTTGTATAGGCCCTCTATATACTCCTTCCACCTTTCTGCTTTCCCTTCTTTGCTTAGAACTGGGTTTCCATCTGAGCTCTTGATATTCGTGCAAGTGGTTCTCTTTTCTCCAAAGGTCTCTTTGATTTTCGTGTAGGCAGTATCTATCTTACCCCTAGTGATAAGCGCCTCTACATCCTTACATCCTTACATTTGTCATCTATCCATCGCTGCTTAGCCATTTTGCACTTTCTGTCGATCTCATTTTTGAGACGTACACGTCCTTGAGATTTGAAAAAACTATTTTTGAATCGCGTTGTATATGCTGGGACGTTGTTCGGGACAGAAAGTATGCACTTGCACAAGGGTCTACGCAAAGAGACGCGAAACCGCGCCGGGACGAAGCGTCTCGTGCGCGTGTCTCGGCGCACGTGTTTTGTTGCCCCGCGTGGCGTCGCAGCGTGGCAGGCGGCGGCACACACAGGAGAGAGCGTCGCAGCGTCTGCAGAAGAGGAGCGCAGCCGAGCAGCCGGGCTCAGCGAAACGCGAGTCCCTCCCCCTCCCGCCTCCCACACCAGCCGGCCCGGCCCGGCTCGGCCCGGCTCCTACCTAGCTAACCGCCTCTCGGGCAGTCGCCGAGGAATTTCTGAGCGCCGCCACCGCATACCGTGACGCCAGCGGCCTCCTGCACACAAGGTAACGCAAACGCACACCTCGCCACGTCCCACCCTGCGGTGTTTCTGCATTTCGGATCAGGTCACCCTTAACATAACATAGCAGCCACTGGACAACAAATCGGAAGGGAGTGAAAAAGACAGACAGTGGTGGAGGGGACAGTGAGGGAGAAAGGGGGGGGGGGGTCAAGTGAGTGACGGTGGGGGGGGGGGGGGGGGGAAAGAGGTGGCGGGGGGGGGGGGGGGAGAGCGGAACTAATGGTTCAAAGTTCAAATGGCTCTAAGCACTATGGGACTTAACATCTGAGGTCATCAGTCCCCTAGACTTAGAACTACTTAAACCTAACTAACCTAAAGCCCGTCTCACACGGAGCAAGGTCCGCCGTAAGTTTGCGAGATGGCGTGCATGCCTGCCGGCTTGCAGGGAAGGGAGCCGGCTATCTTCCATGCCGAAGCTCTCCCACGGTGCAAAATCGGCTGCATGTTGTATCGAACGAAGATGGCTGCTTCAGGTACAGATGTTCAGAGCAAACTGGCGTTATTAGCTGTTTTGGTGCTAAACAATGCAGAAATGCATGCTAATGAGAGAAGAAGAAATAAAGAATAGACGAAAAAGTGGATTAAGAGGAGAAACGCTGGAAAAGGTGTGCTCTCCATGCTTCGTAAAGAGTTGAGGTTAATTCGCGTAACACCTACTTTTGTTTGAAAAGTATCACCATTTCATTACTGTTTGATTTTATAAATATACCGATAATGACTGTTATATACGACTTTATTTTATAGGATAGAAGATCGTACATCCTTTGCAAATTTTATACGAATGGATGTATTGGTATTTGCAACTCTTTCGAGTGCCCCTGCACGCAAGTGTTTATTATAATAGTTTGCGCTTTTCACGACGTACAGACACTGTTCTTCCCTATAAGTACATATCAATGCTTCAATCGCTTCCTTGGACCACTGCGGTGCCATTATTTAATAATTATAAGAACTTCCTACCGCACCTCACAACAGCAGAAAAGCGACTATCAACAAAGGCTTCCCGCCGAAGCTTTCCGCGTCTGACGTCACAAACGACACGCCTCACGATTGGCCAACGCAGCTAGCACTCAGGGAACCTTGCAAGAAAAATAGCACCGGACCTATCCTGGAAATCTTACAAGGTTCCCAGCAAGGTAGCCCGCTAGCAGACGACGGAGCCCGCAGGGTAGCCACCGCGCGAGCCAGCAAGGAAACTTACAGCGAATCTCGCTCCGTCTGAGACGGGCTTAAGGACATCACACACATCCATATCCGAGGCAGGATTCGCACCCGCGACCGTAGCAGCAGCGCGATTCCAGGTTGGAGCGCCTAGAATCGCGCGGTCACAGCGGCCGGCAGCGGAACTAAGGCTGCTGAGCTGGACACTATAACATTACAATAACATACAATAACAAAGATGTATGTGGCAGGCCGGCCACGGTGGCCAAGCGGTTCTAGGCGCTTCGGCCCGGAACCGCGCGACTGCTACGGTCGCAGGTTCGAATCCTGCCTCGAGGATGGATGTGTGTGATGTCGTTAGGTTAGTTAGGTTTAAGTAGTTCTAAGTTCTAGGGGACTGATGACCTTAGATGTTAAGTCCCATAGTGCCCAGAGCCATTTTGTATGTGGCAGACGACATCCTAGGACCTAGAGACCTTTTTTAAAATAGCTCAAAAATAGTATTCCCTTATATCGTTCGTTGCACCAGAAATCTATACTCTTATATATCGCATCCTTGCGCCACATGTCTTGCAGAACTTTTCCACTTCAGTAAAACAAAGTAACGATATTTCCTTAAGAACAGCGAAATTTCGTGTTAAATAATAATCTTAGAATGCCAGAACGTGCGAAAGTCGTGGATATTGTTTTTATTTTGGAAAGACTACTTGGTGTGACGGTAATGTGGCGGAAGCGGCGCAAGTGGTACAGGGCCAGTGGCATGATGCTCGGTGTCCTTTCTGCTGGTTCAAATGTTCAAATGTGTGTGAAATCTTATGGGACTAACTGCTAAGGTCATCAGTCCCTAAGCTTACACACTACTTAACCTAAATTATCCTAAGGACAAACACACACACCCTTGCCCGAGGGAGGTCTCGAACCTCCGCCGGGACCAGCCGCACAGTCCATGACTACTGCGCCTAAGACCGCTCGGCTAATCCCGCGCGGCCTTTCTGCTGGGGCAGTGCTGGAGTGTGGATTTGAACTCTCATTGGAAGAAAGTAACTTATCCTGTAAACAATCATTTTATTTGGCCCGACCAGCTGCACTCCAAACAAATGGTTAAATAACGCAAATACTGGCAAGAAGCTAAGTGATATCATCCCCTAGAGAGCCAACAAGTTAACTGAAAACATCGACGAGATTTCCGCAGTGACCAGGGCCGATTAGTATTACAAAACACTTTGGATGTACACTTTCTAGTTTGCTGACGACGAAAGTAGGCTGAGACTTGCACTCCACACTTGATATTTGGATTCGGTTCAACGGTAACTGAATGTAACCGTGTCAAATAAGGCGAACCCTGAGGGAATTAGGTCAAGAAATGAGGCCCAAAAGCTGTTTTCCATTTACTTGCGTCTACAGTCTTGTAGTATTTTAGAAATGACAACAGATTCTGGCTGGACTGTTATTCATCAATGCCTTTTCGTCCGTTTATGGCATTTTCGAGTGACAGCTCAGTATAAAGTGCGTCAGTGCAAAAGCTTTCCTATATATATACGGTTTTATACACTCTACAGCTCCCTCTAGTACCATGGAAGTTATTCCTGATGTCTTAACAGATGTCCTATCATCCCGTGCCTCCTTCTTGGCCGGCCGAGGTGGCCGAGCGGCTCTAGGCGCTACAGTCTGAAACTGCGCGAACGCTACGGTCACAGGATCGAATACTGCCTCGGGCATGGGTGTATGTGATGTCCTTAGGTTAGTTAGGTTTAAGTAGTTCTAAGTTCTAGGGGACTGATTACCTCAGATGTTAAGTCCCATAGTGCTCAGAGCCATTTGAACTATTTGAACCTTCATCTTGTCTTTTCGATATATCCCTTTCCTTGCCGGTCCTGCGGAGAACTCCTCATATTTTACCATACCAGTGCACTTAATTTTCAAAATTCTTCTGTAACATCACAATTCAAATGTTTCGATTGTCTTCTGTTCCGGTTTTTCCACAGTTCATGTTTCACTACCACACAATGCTCTCCTCCAAACGTACATTCTCAGATATTTGTTCCTCAAAGTAAGGTCTATGTTTGATACTACCAGACTTCTCTTGGCCGTGAATGCCCTTTTTGCTAGCCCTAGTCAGATTTTTATGTCCGCCATGCTCTGTCCATCATGGGTTATTTCGCTGTCTAGGTAGCAGAATCCCTAACTTCATCGACTTCATGATCGTCAATTCTGTGTTAAGTTTCTCGCTGTCGTCATTTATGCTACTTTTCATTACTTTCGTCTTTCTTCGATTTGCTCTCAGTGCGCATTCTGCACTCAATAGAACGTTCATTACATTCAGAAAATCTTGTACTTCACTTTCACTGAGGATAGTAATGTTGTAAGTGAATCTTATAGCCTAAGCAAGTGTCGTGGCTAATTTCAGATGCCTCACACGGAACTGCGAATATCTCTTATGCTGCAGCAAATTTACATTTGTACCCAGTAATCTTCCTTACCGAGTGACGGTACGCAATTTGCTAGCAGCATTTTCCCTTTCTGGTTCCATTCCCGGATCCTGTGCGGGAGCTCGGCTGCTTGAACGATAACACCAAATCTCTCAAATTTTATTCTCGTGGTCTTTGCCTGCAAGGAAATATGTATTTTTATTCTTCTTCGGAAACTCATTCTTGGAATCATAAGAGACTTCATTACGTGGTACACAACATCTCTCTCGCAGTGCTTCCCACTGTTTCGAACTTACGTGACGCCCTTGGGCTGAGTAAACAATCACGAGACGAACCTCTTCTCTGAATCTCCTGCAGCTCTTCCATTACTCTGACACCCAAATCAGTAGGACGTGACTTACGTAGGCGACTTCCATCTTTCAGAAAAACTAGCATCTGGTCGTTCCGCATCAGGCTGGTCCAGACGGCGTATTTGACGGCTATGACATTTCGCTAGTTGATCGTTTGTGGGGCTAAGGACGCAATATCAGATCGTGTTACCTGTTTAAGAGCATTACATTACTTTTCCTTCTCTCGAAAAAAATTCACTAGAGCATAATCTCTGCCAGTTTCGTTGGCTCTCCATGAACCACTAAACCTTATGATCTCAATTCTTGTTCTACTTCTACGTGTTTACTCTGCAATTCACACTAAAGTGTTTAGAAGAGGGTTCACAGAAATACGTTAAGACTATCTCTCTGCCGTACAACTCTAAAACAGCAAGTGGAAAAAATGAACACACAAATTTTTCCGTGCAAGCTCCCGTTTGTTTTATTACGGTCGTCACTTCTTCCTATGTAGTTGGTTAACCAAATATTTTGGCATTCGAAAGAGAAATTTGGTGATTGAAATTTCTTTAAAAGATATCGCTGCAACGCAAAATGTAGTTGTTTTAATAATTACCACTCCAAGTCGCATATCATGTTTGTGACACTCTCTCTCCTAATTCGCTATAAAAACGCTCTGCTCTTCTCTGACATTTTTCTGTGTTCTTTACCAATGCTGTATGGTAAATATCCCATACTGGGCACCATTAATTCATAAGAGGACGCGCAAGCGTAATGTAGGCAATCTCTTCATAAATACGTTGCATCTTCTAAGTGTTCTGCCAATATGGAGCACTCTTTGTTTCGCCTTCTCTACGTTTTCTGTGTGATGGTTCCACTTCAAGTATTTAGTTGAATTAGTTTAAACCATTTTGCAATCCGATTTGAATTTGTGACGACTTTTCTGGGTGATAAACGACAGCATCATCTGCAACCAATCTAAGATGGCCACTCATATTGTCTCCTAAATCGTTTATATAGATCAGGAAAAGGAGAGAGCCTTTTACACTTCCTTGGGGAACGCCAGATATTAAGATATTACTTCTGTTCTACTCGATGACATTCTGTCAGTTACTACGAACCAAGCCGCACAGCTGGGAGATACTCCACAGGCATACAATTTGATTAGTAGCAGTTTGTGAGGAACAGCGTCAGAAGCTTTCTAGAAATCCAAAAATGTGGAATCAATTTCACATCCCCTGTCGATATCACCCATTTGTTCCTGAGAATGAAGAGCTGATTTTGTTTCACTTGAGCGATATTTCCTGAATCCGTGTAGGCTGTTTGTCAATAAGTCGGTCTCTTCGAGGTAATTGATATTGTTCGAACACGATATATGCTCCAAAGTCCTCCTGCAAATCGATGTTAGTGATGGGGAAGATTACTTCTATTTTCTTTCTTGTGCGTTGGTGTGTCTTTCTAGTTTTTCGATACGAATCTTTGATCTAGCGAGCGGTTTTATATCAAGCTAAAAATGCAACAGCATACTCCGAAAGGAACCCGACTAGCAGAGAGTATGGACCGGGAGAAATGCCTTTATTAACTGATTTTAGTTGCTTCGCTATACTGATGGTATATCCTTCTAAATTAAAGATACCTACCTTCAAATTACTCATGTAGGCAGCTGTTCTTCATTCGAATTCTCGAAGATTTGCTGCATCTTCTTTGGTGAAGGAATTTCCGAAAACGGTGCTTGATATTTCCGTTTCAGTGGCCCTGTCGTCGGTAACATTACCATCGCCATCACGCAGTAGAGGTGTTGATTCTTTTCTCCTTTGGTATCCTTTTGTGTACCAAGTCCTTAGTGTCTGCGATCGCATGTACGTTGTTGAAGATGTTGTACTGGAAACAAGTGGATTTGGTTAAGAAAATTGTTGTGTGTTTCGTCATCAAATGAAAACCAGTGTGACTGTCAAGAATAAAATGTTAGAATCGTTTCTGAAAATTCATTGAGACGCACCTACAGACTACGAAACAATAAGGTTCATGAAGAAAACTAGCTTTAACTATCGGCTTAAAACGACGAGGGCCAACAATACGATATAGTGACGAGGCGTAGCGCGTAAAACACTAGACAAGTATTCGAAACGTGCGTTTTTAACCACACGACCAAGGAGAAGTTGCTGTCTTAGTGTTACTGAAATCTCTTAAGTAGAAAATGGTTTAATGAGCAAGATTACTTTAGATTCATGTTTCCTTTCTCGTCCAGAATTCCAGTACAAGCTTCGTGCTTCGAAATATTCCAATTTTGTGCATTTCTTAACATCAGTGCCACATAATTTTCATCACATTATCCTAAAAATGGCGTTCTACCTCCCTAAGAAACCTCCGGAAATAGATCTAAACCAGAGCTTATATTATGATTCCATGAGTAGGCAAAGTAAATCTTTAACTATATTATAGTTTCACTCACTAGAGCACTGATCAGAACAGGTATATGATTGGCAAGAGAGACAAGATTAGTGCTTTGCTCCGCTAATAACGAGAGTAAAATGTTTCTAACAATAAATACCTATTCGGAACGAACTGTCTTCAATTTACATTGTGGATCGTCTTCCTGAGTAGTAGTCAAACATAAATCGGGATTGTATGAAGTCGAAAGCGTGTGTTTCGGTGCTACAGTGATCGGCTCCAGGAACGGTGAATTCCCAAAAAAGAAGTATTGAATGATAAAAAGGATAAATCATCTATAAACAACACTCTTCTAATGACACTGACAATACAATGTACTTTGTATTTTCTGTTTGCACCATGTAATGAACTATTGATTTGATTGTTGAGACACAACATTTGAGTTCAGTTCTGTGTACATGTTTGCAAACACGAACAAATCTGACGTGATTTCACTCTTGCTTTATGACTCAAACTTATTTTTCGATTGCGAGAAATATGACAGCAATAGACATTCTCACAAATCTGTGAGGTTTACGGGGACGACGCTGCTAGTGTTCAGAAGTAACTGGATGGGAGCAAATGTTCATCACCGTGGGGTGTGAGAATTTCACAGAGAAGACCGAAGTGCGTGACTATCAGACGTAACAGAAAGACTGCTGAAAAGACGCGACGCGTCGCTTGGAATGAATGTACATTTCACGAGACAACATTTTCATTTGGATGTCTAGAATCTTGACAACAAGTTTGCATGCGAATGTTGTCACCATAGGCAGCAAGTTTCTACAAGGAGAAGTGACCACAGCCGGTCCGTCGAAAAGGAAGACAGCGAGGCTCTTCAGAGACGTGCTGCTAGATACGTTACCGATAGGTTCGATCAACATGCCAAGTATCCGTGTTTCGGAGATGATTCGTGGTCTCCAGTCGGAATCCCTTGAGTGTAGACATCGCTCATTTCACGGGGCACTATTGCGGAAATTAGGAGAACCGGTATTTGAGACCGACTGCACAACAATTCTACTGCAGCCAACGAATATTTCCCGTAAGGACCACGAGGATAAAATGCGAGAAATTAGGGCTCGTCCGGAGGCTTTTAGGAAGTAGATTTTCGCTCGCTCTGTGTACGAACGGAACAGGAAAGGAAATGACTGGTAGTGGTACGTGTTACAGTGGTACGTGGTACCCTCCGCCATGCATTGTGTGGTGACTTCCGGAATTTGTATGCACATGTAGATGTAGAGCCTGTAAGTTAAAACTAACCATAAACACTGTGTGTATTACATCTGTAACACCCGTTTGTTTGACCATGTCCTTACTTTGTACCCCTAGTTAGGATGGATGCGCGCAGACAAATGTAGTAACCATTCGCTGTCTCTGGCTCATTAGGTCAGTGTGCAAGCTCACTAGTACAGTACGTCATACATTAAGTACGTCTCATCATAATCGCAACACAAAGTTAACGTATCTACTTCCTAGCTGTGCCAATCCATAAAGAAATGAAAAATAAACTTCGCAAAATGCTTCTCTGTTGGTGCTGTCCACCTATGGGACAAGCTATCCCTCATTCCACGCACATTTCAACGCCCAGTTGCACATGTGAAAAAGTTGAAGCACTGTCTTTTGCCAGCCCCCTAACTTTACTCAAAAGATTGACACACATAGGCAGTTTCTCCCGGTCAATAAAGGAAATGCTTCCATCTTCTCCCAGTTATGCTTCTTTCTGTTTTCGTTTTCTTCATTCAGTCACGCCCTTTCTTCTTGACTTGTGTTATATCTGATTCCTCTCTATCTGCCTTTTTTTGAATCTGACTGCAAACAACTTTCGTTTTTCTACTTTACATGAATTAATATAAAATCTGCTTTTCTGCTATATATACCATTGTTTTCCACTATTTGAGTTGAGTTATTTCTAACAGTTGTCTCCAATAGTAAATAAGTCTTTAATGGAGTGGAAAAAACGGCCAACCAGTTGCAACATACAGGTTTATTAAACCTTGACCTTGCTTTCGATTATTTTAAAACTATCTTCTTCAGAAGGTATTGTACGTAAAACCACATATTACCTATACGTAACCTGGAGTCGTTGACTCTGTTTAGTACATGTGTGTGTCACCCACTTAATCACCACTTAAAAAGACGCCATTTAAAAGTAGTAACTCTCTACTGTACAGCCATGTCCTAAAACTTTTTAAAATACCACACATTTGACAGTAGATCCAACGATGTGCAGTGTTATGATATGTGTGACGATATGAATATAATGTAACACATGTAGAATGTCTGGTTAGGTGTAAGAGGCGACATGATTACTCTAATCTTGTCAAGATAAATAAAAATAAGTACGTCAACGATGAAGACAGTTGTGTAGAAAAGCAACGCAAAGCACACACCAGCAAGAACAGTAAACGTACAGTAAATCTTAACACCGTTCGTGCTTCCTCTTCAGCGCATCGCAATTTACTCCCGGAAAATCGTCGTATTCTCACAATCAAAATGTGAGTTCACTCCCGATTTTATGATGAAAAGTTCTGAAAGCTTTGCTGTGAAATGACCTGCACACACCTGGATGCTGTTAATGCCTGCTATAACATCATTGGCAATATTTTTTAATCGAGTTACGAGTATTTCACTTGCTTGCTCGTTCAAGGTATCAAAGTGGAATGAGAAGGTAATGTGATTGACCTTGGACGAATATTTTCCACAACAAAGAATGATCGTTAGTGCCCACGTTGTGTTGTAGATGGCACTGGGAACGGAGTCTAACTTAGCGAAGGGGTGAAAGAGCTATAAACGATGGTATGCGCAGGTGGTCCAAGAAGTTCCGCCGCCGACCGTAAACTCCGGTTAGAGGAATTTTTTGTCAATTCCCTCCCTCCGAGCTAAGACAGCGTGGGGGAGGGGACGGGAGGTAGGGCTTTTATGAGAGGAAGGGCCGCACGAGGGTTGCTGCTTTTATGAGTCAGCATCTGGGAAGAGGACGCCGAGCTAGGGGCTGCGTCGCTCACACCAAATTACCAAAAGACGAGCCTCGCCACAGCAGCACCGTCACCTGCATTAATTTTGTCCTTCAGTACAAGGCAAATGCAAGCGGCCCGTATTCTGTTTACGGAAGAATTCAAATGACTGTCCTAGCACACTGGCAAGAATGGATCGAGAATGCTCTACATGAGTGATAGTCACTCCTTGCCTGTTTGAATGTGACTCGAATAACACAATGGTTCATTTTGTTTCGTTTTATTTTTCAAACACTCCAAAACATATCACAGTAGAAGCATTCCGTTCACAGTACTTGCCGAATGGCTGCTGCATCCTCAATGAGTGAACATGTTATTTGGAGGGAAGGGCTCCCCAACGTAAACTGTTCTTCGCTCTATTGGATTGCAAATTTAATAAGGAATAACACAAATTCACTTACTGTTACATAAATGAAAATTATGTAGAGATCCAACAAAACAGTAACAACAAAAATGGTTGTTTACGAATACAGCCAAACCAGCACAGCGCACATTTCTGTCGAAGGTAAATTACCTTCCCTAACGACTAGAACAACGATTCACCCATCCAGATGGAGCACTAGAGAAGACGATACGATCTAAATTTTAAAGTAGAATTCAGGTATTGTTTACATACCTGTTCGAATGTTCAAACGTGTGTGAAATCTTATGGGACTTAACTGCTAAGGTCATCAGTCCCTAAGCTTACACACTACTTAATCTAAATTATCCTAAGGACAAACACACACACCCATGCCCGAGGGAGGACTCGAACCTCCGCCGGGACCAGCCGCATACATACTTGTGTAACTTACTAATGAATATGATAATCACGTTGGTTTCAGAAAACGTCGATTCACAAATAGCACTAGCAGCGCCCGTTTTAGATCCACTGATAGAGAAAGAGCTTCTGTAAGACTGTACAGCACATTTCTGTCTTCAGCTGCACGCGAGGATGTTTCCGTACGTCACCTACCCACTTTCCATTACGTCGTGTCTTGGTCTTTCCCTTTTTCTTGGAATCCAGCAAGGATCTACCGTCCGTTAACCCCACCCGTATCTATTTCCGTTTGATTATAGTCGTAATCACATCTTCTACGTAATTTTTCTCCCAATTTGTTTTTCTATCACTTCTATTAATTCCCAACATACATTTGTCCATTTCCCGCTAAGCAACACTCTGTTTTCGAATGGTTTTCATACTTAAAGTCTGTGTCTCAAAAGAGAGGATACACGGTGACCTTAAATTTATCGTTTCAGACACATTGTAAGTTTAGCTTTGAAGAATCTATTTAGTTTATCGAAATCGCCGCACTCTCGTTGCCTTCAACTGCACTTAATACAATAAGTCATCTAGTAATTCTATGACTTCATTGTTCATTTGCACTAATTTACTTTCTAAGTGATGATCACACATCATTTTAATCTTCTAATAACTGATCTACAGACCCATTTTCAACTGCGCTTTTTTCCGTTCTTCCACTTGTTTTTGAAGTTGGTATGCCCCAAAGGGAAACAGTACAACGTCATTAGCAAAACGAAAGAGGGTAGTTCAGATATCTTCCATTGACACGTATTGCCTCTATATTTTTCGATCTTAAGGATCAAAAAACTTCCTCTTCAACTGCTAAGATATAGTTTGGTGATATAGTATTTTGTTGCCTGAGTCTTTTTTTAGTTCTGAATTTCCCACTTAAAGACTTGAACAGCCTCGATAGGCACTGGCAGGATCATCGGTACCGGCCGACCACCGCTTCATCCTCCGCCAATGGCGTCATGTATGCCGTATGGAGAGTCGAAGGTTCAGCACATCGCTCTCCCTGTCGTTGTCAGTTTTCGTGACCTGTAGACGCCACTACTCGGTCAAGTGGTTCCTCAGAGGGCATCAGGAGGCTGATCGCACCCCGTTCCAGACCTTACATCAAGGAAAAAATTCATGGTAGTAACGAGAATCGAACCGCGGTTCTCCACATGACAGTAAGCTGTACTGACCACTCACCTACGGATAAAGATGAATGTTACATTATTTTGAGGGTGTAGGATGGAAGCAATGAATACATTCGTCAGCATACGCCCTGTTCCCTAAAAGACAGATGTTTTCGGAACTGAGTTCAGAACTTTCCTAAAACCTGTTAACCCCAGACATTCCCCTAATTGCTTTTTCCATTTTCGCCCACGGCCTGTAAATGGTCCGTTGTGTCGTATAAGCTATTAAAATTCTGCATAATCTTTTGTTTAATTAAAATCTAATATTTTTTTCTTGCTGTTGGTGATAATTCTAATGAATGTGTTGTAAGTTACTGATATAAGGTTAATGGATCAACAATTTTTTGTTTCTTATCTGTCTCTGATACACACACTGACTACTACAATATGAGAATTACGAAAAGTATCAGATGCACTTCATCCTGTAATGTTGCACTACGTGTTCGTTTGGGGTCCATGCGTGCGGACAAGGCAACTAAGCGGTTACCTGGTGGCCTAAATTAGCATCCAGTGACCTGGCCAGATGTTCGTAGTTCTTATCGCCAGCAGACCTAAAGATGGCGCTAAACTTCACCCGATGTTCCTATTGCATCGCTCCATTTAATACCAAACTCTGTAATAACACCTCCTGCGCTAGGACGCCTTTGTCTCTGCTTCGATCCGCTCAAGTTTGCCGGAGAGCCGAGCTCAGTTATTACGGGTAATTACCGTGTGACGGGCAGCGCGACTGCCTGATGCGGAAGGTCGGAATTTTCTACACGGGAACTAGGCGCGAGCATCCCCGGAAGTTGGGTCATTTGCTCACAAATGACTTGCGACAGGGTGACAAATGATTGCGAGACATGCGATGGAACACTTAGCGCCAGGAGACGGACGAAACTTGGGCCGCTCTCTCCGCAACACGAAACTGACGGCGTAGCGAAGAGCGCCCTCTGAAAGCAATACATCTTAAAAGCTACCAGATTTTCATGGGTCTCCCACAGCCCGTGTTGGCGGCACCCGATGAGGCCGGTGACAGCAATAATTTCCATGAAAAATTACGAGACATTTACACACACATTTTTAAACTTTCCTTTCCCCTCTTGTAGTGCAAACGAAATACTTACATAATTGGTAGATGAACACGTTCTAAGAACCAATAGCAAAGAACACGTATTTCTCTTTCAAAGCTTATCAAAAAACTCATTTACCATACAAAGACAAGAGCATATTTACAGCAAAACGAAAGCTGAAATTTTAAATTTAGGATTTGAGAAATGTTTCACGCAGGAGGATAGTACAAACATACCGCCGTTTCAGTCTCGTACAGATTCCCGTATGAAGGACATAGTGATAGATATCCCTGGGGTTGTGAAGCAGCTGAATGGGTTGAAAATAAATAAATCGCCAGGTCCTGATGGGATTCCAATTCGGTTTTACAGAGAGTACTCTACTGCATTGGCTCCTTACTTAGCTTTCATTTATCGCGAATCTCTTGCCCAACGTAAAGTCCCGAGCGACTGGAAAAAAGCGCAGGTGACGCCTGTATATAAGAAGGGTAGAAGGACGGATCCTCAAAATTACAGACCAATATCCTTAACAACGGTTTGCTGCAGGATTCTCGAACATATTCTCAGTTCGAATATAATGAATTTCCTTGAGACAGAGAAGTTGCTGTCCATGCATCAGCACGACTTTAGAAAGCATCGCTGCTGCGAAACGCAACTCGTCCTTTTTTCACATAAAATCTTGCGAACCATGGATGAAGGGTATCAGACGGATGCCATATTCCTTGACTTCCGGAAAGCGTTTGACTCGGTGCCCCACTGCAGACTCCTAACTAAGGTACGAGCATATGGGATTGGTTCCCAAGTATGTGAGTGGCTCGAAGACTTCTTAAGTACGTTGTCCTCGATGGTGAGTGTTCATCCGAGGTGAGGGTATCATCCGGAGTGCCCCAGGGAAGTGTGGTAGGTCCGCTGTAGTTTTCTATCTACATAAATGATCTTTTGGATAGGGTGGATAGCAATGTGCGGCTGTTTGCTGATGATGCTGTGGTGTACGGGAAGGTGTCGTCGTTGAGTGAATGTAGGAGGATACAAGATGACTTGGACGGGATTTGTGATTGGTGTAAAGAATGGCAGCTAACTCTAAATATAGATAAATGTAAATTAATGCAGATGAATAGGAAAAAGAATCCTGTAATGTTTGTAATGTTTAAATACTCCATTAGTAGTGTAGCGCTTGACACAGTCACGTCGATTAAATACTTGGGCATAACATTGCAGAGCGATATGAAGTGGGACAAGCATGTAATGGCAGTTGTGGGGAAGGCAGATAGTCGTCTTCGGTTCATTGGTATAAATTTGGGAAGATGTGGTTCATCTGTAAAGGAGACCGATTATAAAACACTAATACGACCTATTCTTGAGTACTGCTCGAGCGTTTGGGATCCCTATCAGATCGGGAGGACATAGAAGCAATTCAGAGGCGGGCTGCTTGATTTGTTACTGGTAGGTTTGATCATCACGCGAGTGTTACGGGAATGCTTCAGGGACTCGGGTGGGAGTCTCTGGAGGAAAGGAGGCGTTCTCTTCGTGAATCGCTACTGAGGAAATTTAGAGAACCAGCATTTGAGGCTGACTGCAGTACAATTTTAATGCCGCCAACTTACATTTCGCAGAAAGACCACAAAGATAAGAGAGATTAGGGCTCGTACAGAGGCATATAGGCAGTCTTTTTTCCCTCGTTCTTTTTGCGAGTGGAACAGGGAGAGAAGATGCTAGTTGTGGTACGAGGTACCCTCCGCCACGCATCGTATGGTGAATTGCGGAGAATGTATGTAGATGTAGATGTAGATTCTATTCTTGGGTGACAATTTTCTTTCCATTTCCGTATTCAATTCTACCTGAATGAAAAATGCTCGCACCGTAACAAAAAAGGCGACTACGTCCTGTGCAGAGATAGGGATGTAAAAGAAGCTTTTCGACTTATCCGGCAGCTTCAAGGAATTTAAATCAAGACTTCCTAACACATACGCACTTTTTTACGAGTTAATCCTACTTTCTCAGCACAGTGAGCTCTCTTAGACCCACCTGGCAGAAATCTGTGTGCTTGTAGAGAGCAGGACGCATCTACAATTGGAAGTACCAGAGAGTGGGGGTGCATTTATAACAGGAAGTATCCCAGAGTAGGGATGCGTGCTTTTAATGATGCGACATGACAAATGCCATATTGGATGACATGATGGCATGTGTCATGGTATGCGACGTGTAACTGTGTATCATGTCACTTTGCTTGAGACGATGCATTACATAACAAAGGTACTACCACTGCCAAGTAAAAACGCGCGAATATGCCATGATGTTTTGATTTAAATGTCATTGAAACTGCCAAATAAGTCGAAAAGCCCTAACTCTGCCCAGGACATACTTGCGTTTTTTGTGCTACGATAGGAGCAGTTTTCATTCTGATTCTAGCATAACTCTGACCTACCATAACTCTGACGTTAGACCGCCATTGCTTGGCAACCGAAGTATTTTTTTGTTGACTCAGGCGACGACTCATCTACATCTACATGGATTCTCTGGAAATCACATTTAAGTGCCTGGCACGGGGTTCATCGAACCACCTTCACAATTCTCTATTATTCCAATCTCGTACAGCGCGCGGAAAGAACGAACATCTATATCTATCCGTACGAGCTCTGATTTCCCTTATTTTATCGCGGTGGTCGTTTCTCCCTATGTAGGTCGGTGTTAACAAAATATTTTCGCATTCGAAGGAGAAAGTTGGTGATTGGAATTTCGTGAGAAGATTCCGTCGCAACGTAAAACGCCTTTCTCTTAATGATGTCCAGCCCAAATCCTGCATCATTTCTGTGACACTCTCTCCCATATTTCGCGATAATACAGAACGTGCTTCCCTTCTTTGAACTTTTTCGATGTACTCCATCAGTCCTATCTGCTAAGGATCCCACACCGCGCAGCAATATTCTAAAAGAGAACGGACAAGCATAGTGTAGGCAGTCTCCTTAGTAGATCTGTTACATTTTCCAAGTGTCCTGCCAATAAAACGCAGTCTTTGGTTAGCCTTCCCTGCAACATTTTCTTTGCGTTCCTTCCAATTTAAGTTGCTCGTAATAGTAAAACCTAGGTATTTAGTTGAATTTACGGCTTTTAGATTAGACTGATTTATCGTGTAAACGAAGTTTTCATTATTTAGGGTCAACTGCCAATTTTCGCACCGTTCAAATATCTTTACGACTGATCCGATATAGGATTTTTTACTGTGTGTTGAACCATGTTGCTTATACCATGGTAACGGATAAAGCTTTCGCAAAACAATAGGACGACCATTAGTGACATGTATTTGGCCAACTTTTTTATATAGTTTTAACCGATTTGCAAAAGTCTGAAACATAGAAGTGGAAAGCATAAAAAAAATAATCAGAAAATACGTATATTTTTCACGTAAAATTCTAATGAAGCTAGAGTTTTGAAAGTAAGTTTTCAATTTTATCGTAAGAATGCGTTTCTTGTTTAGTTGAATCACTTTAAATCGCTTCCGCGCATTCAGTTCATGCAAGAATGTAGTTTACGTGCTACATTCAGCTCGACTTTAAGCCATCGTATCTCGACAACAGATGAAAATTATTAGGTAAAAATTTAGTTTTGACTTTATCCATTAATCTATCTTCGTGCGAAGTTTGAAACGATTCGCATCCCAGAACAACGTGTTTTTTGCATGTGATATCCAAACGAAGCAAGATTTTGTCGAACGATTAAAACCTATCTTACACCAAGGTCCGATACAGAGGTGGACCAAATGTGAACCATGAGCCTCGGTCTAGTCCGGTGTTATTTGAGGTAGATTGTTTCCTTACGTAAAATCCGAGCGATGTAGATACAAATGGTGCCATTAGCTAAGTGCTAATTTCAGCCCAATTAAAATAGTTCGAAAAACGAATTAATCAATTCGCACAATTTGCCTGGGCGCCAGCTCCGGTTCGTCGCTCAAACCTTGCTTAGTATACTTCAACACGCCTACAATAAGAAAGATATTAGGATGGCTATAAAAATGACCGCCGGTCCGGGCTAAGCCAAAAACTTTTCCCCCATGATCTAGCTCAAGTAGGAGCCGAGCACCATGACAACCCCCGTCCCTCCCTCCCCCAAAGCGTGATTCTGCGCACGGCCTTTTCAGATATTTGTTACAGTGCTTCCGCGCTGTAACGATACATCTGAAATTTAGCGCATTTACTTACATTTTCATGAACACAGACTCGAAATAATAAATGTCGACTTCACAACAAATCTTTCTCACCTTTTTTGCCGAAAATCATCCGTCATGTGGAGTATTTATTACATTACACACCTACATTTTTACCAGAGATTTACTTTCGCTGTTGAAAATATATTTTATTTTGTACCGCCTCGGTTTTTATGGTGATCATGCATCTGAGACGGAGGGAAATTACCACAAAGTGGCGGTTTTGTCTCAAAAATTTTGACAATTTCAGAAGAACAACCGTGACTCATAACTGATTTATCATTTACTCTCTCTTTCGTAGTGTTTATCTCGGCATATGAGGCCCGATAATTTCATGATTTGACAATTTTTTTTCAATTTGTTTTATTTTTCTACGTGGGCGGACGTCCTTCGTGTCGGCTTAGTAGTCATTAAACTCGTAAGCGAACCGCGTAAGTCGTCTGTTTATCGTATTCTGGGGCAGAAGTTCAGGAGCGCAGAAAACCACCCAAAAATCTCTTCCAGGCTTCCAGATCAACGGGTAAATTAATCCAACGCATCGCCTCCATGGCTCCTAAGCCAGCGCGCTGCTTGATAAGCTATTCGTACTGGTAATCCTTTATTAGAAATACAGCACACTCATTAATTTCGCGTCACCCGTTTGCCGCTCCTACAACAGATTTTTTTATCTTTCGCCCAGCTTAATAAGCTGGCCTAAATGTTAAATCTATACCGACGAAAAAAATTGGAAAACCGATGAAAATTAATGTAGAGTAATGAAATTTCGGGAATACATTTGTCTAGGTAACATATTTAAGGGATTAACATTGTAAGATCACAGGTTAATCTAAGCGCGAGATAAGCCATTGCAAATGTGAAGGAGGAGGAGGAGATTAGTGTTTAACGTCCCGTCGACGACGAGGTCATTAGAGACGGAGCGCAAGCTCGGGTGAGGGAAGGAAATCGGCCGTGCCCTTTCAAAGGAACCATCCCGGCATTTGCCTGAAGCGATTTAGGGAAATCACGGAAAACCTAAATCAGGATGGCCGGAGACGGGATTGAACCGTCGTCCTCCCGAATGCGAGTCCAGTGTGCTAACCACCTCGCTCGGTGCAAATGTGAAGTGCTGCTACATTAATAAGCGGTGTAATCGCCAGAACGTTGAATGCAAGCATGCAAACGTGCATTAATTGTGCTGTACAGGTGCCGTATGTCAGTTTGTGGGATGGAGTTCCATGCCTTTTGCACATGGCCGATCAATACAGGGACGGTTAATGCTGTTTGTGGATGACGCTGGAGTTGTCGTCCGATAATATCTCACAAGCGCTCGACTGGAGACAGATCTGGTGACCGATCTGGCCAGGGCAACATGTCGACTCTCCAGAGCATGGAACGCTGCTCAAGAACGGCAGCATAACAGGCCGAATCACCAGGCTGACGTAGTAATCTGTAGACAGGGTAGGTGGGACAACCACAAGAGTGCTCCTGCTTTCATACGAAATAGCACCCCAGATCGTAACTCCAGGTGTAGGTCCAACGCGTCCATCACGCAGACAGATTGTTTGCGGGCTCTCACCTGACCTCCTTATGACGAAATCATGCCCATCGCCGGCACAGAGGCCGTGTTTTCATCATAAAACACAAGATACGTCCATCTTGCCCGCAAGTGAGCTCTCGCTTGACACCACTGGAGTCGCAAATGCTTCAACGGAATGCACGCTACAGGACGTCTGAGTCGGATCTATCCCTGAAGCAACCGATCTGTAACACTTTGTTGTCTCACTGTGGTGCCAACTGCTGCTTGAATTGCTGCTGCAGGTGCAATACGAAGCGCCAGAGCCATACGCCGAACACGATGGCCTTCCCTCTACGTAGTGCAATTGGCCGTCTGGTGTTAGTGTATGAAAATCACTGCCAGCAGTTATGTACAGTGGCTGAGTCTTTCTGCAGTACCGCGGAAGGAACTTGCAGCTTCTCGTTGCCCTATTAAACGACCTTGTTCAGTCTCAAGGTGTTGGTAATGACGTCTTTGTCGCCTTAAAGGCGTTCTTGACTAACATCAACACACCACGTCCACCCTCAAAGGTAACTAACGCTCACAACCGTTACAGTACGTACTTAAAGCAAACATAGTGGCGTTACTAGTACCACTCTTTTTTGAAGTTTGAATATACATCATCATTCAGATGTACACTACATGCCATTAAAATTGCTACACTAAGAAGAAATGCAGATGGTAAACGGGTATTCATTGGACAAATATATTATACTAGAACTGACATGTGATTACATTTTCACGCAATTTGGATGCATGGATCCTGAGAAATCAGTACCCAGAACAACCACCTCTGGCCGTAATAACGGCCTTGATACGCCTGGGCATTGAGTCAAACAGAGCTTGGATGGCGTGTACAGGTACAGCTGCCCATGCAGCTTCAACACGATACCACATTTCATAAAGAGTAGCTACTGGCGTAGTGTTACGAGCCAGTTGCTCGGCCACCATTGACCAGACGTTTTCAATTGGTGAGGGATCTGGAGAATGTGCTGGCCAGGGCAGCAGTCGAACATTTTCTTTATCCAGAAAGGCGCGTACAGGACCTGCAACACGCGGTCGTGCATTATCCTGCTGAAATGTAGGGTTTCGCAGGGATCGAATGAAGGGTAGAGTACTGGCCGGGGTGACGTAGAGGACTGGCCGGGGTGACTGAGCGGTTCTAGGCGCTACAGTTTGGAACCGCGCGACTGCTACGGTCGCAGGTTCGAATCCTGGCTCGGGCATGGATGTGTGTGATGTCCTTAGGTTAATTATGTTTAAGTAGTTCTAAGTTCTAGGGGACTGATGACCTTGGAAGTTAAGTCCCATAGTGCTCAGAGCCGTTTGAACCATTTTGAAGGGTAGAGGCACGGGTCGTAACACATCTGAAATGTAAGGTCCACTGTTCAAAGTGGCGTCAATGCGAACAAGACGTGACCGAGACGTGTAACCAATGGCACTCCATACAATCACGCTGGGTGATACGCCAGTATGGCGATGACGAATGCACGCTTCCAAAGTGCGTTCACCGCGATGTCGCCAAACACGGATGCAATCATCATGATGCTGTAAACAGAACCTGGCTTCATCCTAAAAATGACGTTTTGCCATTCGCGCACCCTCGTTCGTCGTTAAGTACACCATGACAGGCGCTCCTGTCTGTGATGCAGCGTCGAGGGTAACCGCAGCCATGGTCTCCGAGCTGATAGTCCACGCTGCTGCAAACGTCGTCGAACTGTTCTTGCAGACGGTTGTTGTCTTGCAAACGTCCCCATCTGTTGACTCAGGGGTCGAGACGTGGCTGCACGATCCGTTACAGCAATGCGGATAAGACGCCTGTCATCTCGACTGCTAGTGATACGAGGCCGTTGGGATCCAGCATAGCGTTCCGTATTACCCTCCTGAACCCACCGATTCCATATTCTGCTAACAGTCATTGAATCTCGACCAACGCGAGCAGCAATGTCGCGATACGATAAACCGCAATTACGATAGGGTACAATCCGACCTTTATCAAAGTCGGAAACGTGATGGTACGCATTTCTCCTCCTTACACGAGGCATCACAACAATGTTTCACCAGGCAACGCCGGTCAACTGCTGTTTGTGTATGAGAAATCGGTTGGAAATCTTCCTCATGTCAGCACGTTGTAGGTGTCGCCACAGGTCCCAACCTTGTGTGAATGCTGTGAAAAGGCAATCATTTGCATATCACAGAATCTTCTTCCTGTCGGTTAAATTTCGCGTCTGTAGCACGTCACCTTCGTGGTGTAGCAATTTTAATGGCCAGTAGTGTACAAACACGTCTACCGAATTTCGTTTATGTCGCGCAACTCCTTCTTGGCGTCGCCAATGCAATAATCTCCCGGGTATTTCTTTCCCATAAGCACTTTGTTGTGTACTTCGCGCTGCCGCTGAGTACACGACTCCTTTATCAGCTACGGTAGAGCTGAGTTAGTAACTATGAACTATTCGTCTGCTGTCTTGGCGACGGAAATACGTACACGCATTACTGGTACTCGTGACAAAACAGCAGTGTGTCTCGACTTACACAATGTAGCTGACGGCTTTGTGCGTCTGTTGTCCGCAAGTGTACTTCGCGGAAACGCACAACGCTTCGTCCGCCTCGGCGCGGAGAAAAACGCGCATAGCTCACCTGGGCCGGCGGCTAACGTATGCGCGCGCGGCAGCGGCGCTGGCGTGTGGGCATAACTCTGCGGCGATTGTGTTGCGAAACAATGGCCCACGGCCGGCCGGCGCTATTGGCCAGGCTAATCTATTGATCCCGGCCGGCTGCGCTATGACGGATGGCCGCGTGCTGATTGCCATATATAATATGTATTGGTCATTACGCAGCCGCGCCGCTTCCCGCTTCTGCTGCCTTGGCGACGACTCCAGACTGCTCGCCTAAGACAGCTCGGCATTCCGAACGGCGCTTTACGCGTTCCTCTGCTGAGGAATAATGTCATGAATTCGCCTGATGTTATATAGGATGGAACCGAACTCCCCCGACAAAGTTTCGGAGGCTGTATAGACATATTATCTGAGTAATTTATGCAAGTGACACGACGTCCTCGGCGGTTGATTACAGAGTAACGGTATAATTATGATTTATTCACTGTGACATCCCAGTTACCTTTGCATCTGTGAAAATATGGTCGTATGTGAAGTATGTTACCGGCAAGAAACAATCAATGCCTTCTCTGCACGATAACAGTGGAGATACTATCGAAGACAGTGCTGCCAAAGCAGAGTTACTAAACACAGCCTTCCGAAATGCCTTCGCAAAAGAAGACGAAGTAAATATTTTAGCATTCGAATCGAGAACAGCTGCCAACGTGAGTAGCGCAGAAGTAAATATCCTCGGAGTAGTGAAGCAACTTAAATCACTTAATAAAAGCAAGTCTTCTGGTCCAGACTGTATACCAATTATGTTCCTTTCGGAGTATGCTGATGCATTAGCTCCATACTTCACAATCATATACAACCGTTCGCTAGACGAAAGATCCGTATCCAAAGACTGCAAAGTTGCACAGGTCACACCAATATTCAAGAAAGGTAGTAGGAGTAATCGACTAAATTACAGGCCCATATCATTAACGTCAGTATACAGCAGGATTTTAGAACATATATTGTGTTCAAACACTATGAATTACCTCGAAGAAAACTGTCTATTCACACGCAAGCAACATGGGTTTAGAAAACACCGTTCTTGTGAAACACAACTAGCTCTTTATTTACATGAAGTGATGAGTGCTATTGACAAGGGATTTCAGATCGATTCCGTATTTCTGGATTTCCGGAGGGCTTTTGAAACTGTACCACACAAGCGGCTCGTAGTCAAATTGCGTGCTTATGGAATATCGTCTCGGTGACTGGATTTGCGATTTCCTGTCAGAGAGGTCACAGTTCGTGTTAACTGACGGAAAGTCATGGAGTAAAACAGAAGTGATTTCTGGCGTTCCCCAAGGTAGTGTTATAGGCCCTTTGCTGTTCCCTATCTATGTTAAGGATTTTTGAGACAATGTGAGCAGCCGTCTAACGTTGTTTGCAGATGACGCTGTCGTTTATTGACTAATAAAGTCATCAGAAGATCAAAACAAACTGCAAAACGTTTAGAAAAGATATCTGAATGCTGCGATAAGTGGCAGTTGACCCTAAATAACGAAAAATCTGAGGTCATCCACATGAGTGCTAAAAGGAACTCGTTAAACTTCGGTTACACGATAAATCAGTCTAATCTAAAAGCCGTAAATTCAACTAAATACCTAGGTATTACAATTACGAACAATTTAAATTGGATGGAATACATAGAAAATGTTGTGGGGATGGCTAACCAAAGACTGCGTTTTATTGGCAGGACACTTAAAAAGTGTAACAGATCTACTAAGGAGACTGCCTACACTACGCTTGTCCGTCCTTTTTTAGAATACTGCTGCGCAGTGTGGGATCCTTACCAGATAGGAATCACTGAGTATATCGAAAAAGTTCAAAGAAAGGCAGCACGTTCTGTATTATCGCGAAATATGGGAGAGAGTGCCACAGAAATGATACAGGATTTGGGCTGGACATCATTAAAAGAAAGGCGTTTTTCGTTGCGACGGAATCTTCTCACGAAATTCCAATCACCAAGTTTCTCCTCCGAATGCGAAAATATGTAGATGCAGTTCATCACGTAAGTAAAAGAGCTTGAATTGTGCAATCACCAAACTGTACAATACAACGAAGCAAACCAGACACAGAACCGAGCAGTACCGAATGCAAACTTGAGGGAGAAGAACAAAGGGCGCATTAGTTTCGTCAAGAGCAATGATCATGAGTGAATGCAACAAGTTTGTTTCCAAACAAGACCTTAAGCTCATATCTTCGATATTTTCACTGTTGTGTAGATATTTTCAATGAAATATGTGTACAAAAGTAAGAGGAATAAGGCATCGAACGAGATGCAATTATTTAAAAGATCATTTAAAAAGTTGTGGTAAAATCTTCTAAAAAAACTGTATAGAGTCCGCTTCTAGCTGCTAATCCTCGTTTGTTGTGGGATCAAGGTACAGCACGTTTCGCGATAATGAATCGCATCTTCAGGTTAATTTGGCTGGATAACATTAAGCCATAAAACCAATACATTCTCTCAACGTTCTATAAGGCACATATCCTCAGCATGAAATGTAATGGATGCTGGAAGATTCGTCAATGTTCTTACATAACAACACATCATCACTGAGCAATATCACTTGCAGTGGGTGTTGTAAGATCCGACAGTAAGATAATTACGGCTCATCACTGAGAGACATGCTGATTTGGACCGGTTTTGAATTCCTGAGAGTACTTAAAAAAAGCCTGTCTCAGGTGCGACGAGGAAATGATGCCATTGTGTGCAGACGCAGCCGCTAGTAAGTCATGGAGGAAACGGCAAACAGCAAGGAAACTGTAAGTCACTTTCCGCTATGAGTTACTAGCGGCTGCGTCTGCGCACAATGGCATCATTTCCTCATCGTAGCCTTGCTGAATGTCTTTTTAAGAACTATCGGGAATTCAACACCTATCTAAATTAGTATGTCCCTCAGTGATGTCCTGTAATTATCTTACTGTCGGAGCTTACAAAATCCACTGCATTTGATAATGGCAAAGTATGTGCCTTTTAGACCATTGGGAGATGCTACTGATTTAATGGCTTGATGTAATCAAGCCAAATTAACAGGTAGATGCAACTGATTATTGCGAAACCGCTTGTACCTTGATGACGCAATAAATGAGGACTAGCAACTACAAGCAAACTCTATAATTTTTTAGAAATCTTACCATAATTTTTTTAAAAAAGATCTTTTAATTATGTATAGAATTCGCTGCAGTTGTCCACATACGAGGATTGGAACTTAAATAGTGGCAATTATTTATTCACAATCGATACAAAAGAGTTACATGTTTGCACATGTTACTGTCCTTCAAAGTAGTCACCAGCGTTGTGTAGAACCCGTTGCCAGCGATGTGGAAGGCGTAGTATACCGTTAGCAGCTGTTGATGATGCGAATGGGGCGGTCTAAAGTTATAGTGATTCTCGTGTACGACTGTGATGGTGTTATCCTAACGCATTGCGTTCCTCCACGGCAGACCGTCAATGCTCAGTATTACTATTCGTTTTTGGAGCATCAGCTGCCACTAGCTTTGCGAAAGGAGCGACGACACTTTCTGCGCAACCGACCCAACATTTTGCACGACGATGCGCGAGCGCATACAGCGCAAGCTGTGGCCGCTCTGTCCGGTCGATGGGACTGGGAAGTACTGTACCATCCACCATACTCCCCGGACGTAAGCATTTGTGACTTTGATTTGATTCCGAAGATGAAGGAACCACTTCATGGCATGCGCTTCAGAACTGCTCCAGAGATTCGACAGGCAGTGCTGCGGGAGTAAATATGTTACGTGAAACAGACCCCATTTTGTGTAGAGAAAGGTGAAATGTTGAAATTGAGAGCAACGTTATGCCGTAAAGTTTTGTGTTAAGCTTGGGGAATTTGCGAGTGCGACCTTTCAAAAGTTGGAACAGGCCTTCGGGGAATATTCCTCATCACGAGCAGAAATTTTTCACAGGAACAAATCATTTATGTAATGCCGAGAACACGTTCAAGGTAAACCTCGGTCAGGGAGACCTTCAAAAGCAATGTTGATTTGTTTTTTCTTGACAGTAGGGGTATCGTGCCTAAGGAATTTTTTCCTCCAGGACAAACTGTCAACCGAGTGTTTTGCAAAGATGTCCTTCAAAGGAACCTTCAAACACTCAGGAAAAGGGTGAAACGAGTAAGGCCGGACAGAGCAGACAAGTGGATGCTGTATAATGACAACGCCCCATGTCATACGGCCACTTCTATAACGCAGTATTTGACCTCAAAGGGGAATTCCTGTTGTTCCACAGCCTCCCTACTCACCTGCTCTGGCTTCTTGTGACTGTTTTCATTCCTACAAATTGAAAAATGTCTTATAAAACTCTGGAGAACATTCGAAAGAATGTGACCCACATGTCAAAGGCCCTACCAGTTGAAGCCTTTCAGCGCTGCTAGCAAGACAGGGAAAAACGACTCCGTCGCTGGATAGCTGCAGAAGGGAACTACTCTGAAGGGACAATATTTTTGTTCGAAAAAAATGAAAACTTTGGTCGATAAAAAATCAGTCTCGTTACTTTTCTAACATACCTCGTATGTAATGACAAGTGTGTAAACAAACCTGAACTTCTGACTTCGAAATTCTTTAGTTTTACATCCTTTGCATTTTTCCTCCTCGCATTTGACTTAACTTCTTCGATTTCGTACGGTTCTAGTGGCATTTTAATCCCCACAGTACTGCAGCAGCACGAAGATACAGGTTACATACCGCCAGGTGACGCTCCAAACAGACTTCCCGCCACTCACTTCCCGAGGCTACTGAGACACACAGCCACACATTTTCTATTTTATCTATCCGGTAATAAAGTAGCGTGAAAACTAAATACCCCGAAAATGACGAAGATTTCTATAAAACCACATGAAAGTAAGAAACTGATCAACGGATCAAAGTAAGAAATGGATCAACTTTTCCGAACGTAAACGGAAAGCGACATGTTTCGCTCATTCCCATGAATGTATAGTTGCAGCCTGGGTTCACAGTCGTCATGCTGAGAAAAATATTGGCAATAGTGAGTGCACACTTCGATTTTAGATCGAGTAAATTACGAAGCAATCAAAGCTGTCAGATTTTGTTGGTACTGCAGTTTTCAAATAAACAGCACAGCAGAAATACTCGCTTTCAACAAAGTAAAAGCATTTCTATACCACTACGTTACACACTCATGTCCTCAAAATCATTTTCTACATCAGGAACACATCTTTAGAACGATTTTCCTTACGGCCCTCTTCTGTCAAAATAACTATCTCTTCGACGTACTTGTGCGCAACTAATTCTTGTCAACCCCTGTCCACCACCACTTTCTCTCCCCCTTGTCTAGACAGTCCTCTAGTGAAAGTCTGTTCTTTCTTAACAATTACTGTCACTTTCTTTTCGATCTTCTCTTCCTTCACCATCTCTTCCGTTTCTGATGACTATAAACACAGCTTCAAACGTACTAAACTAATGTTATTGTCATTCTTAATTCTCTTTATAATTATTAATGGCAGTTATTATTATTATTATTTTATTATTATTTAATGTCATTTGTGCTGATAATAATAACTGTTCTCATACAATCTGCCGATACACGTAAGTAGTCCAAAAATATGAACAGACATTGGGAGTGTTTTTGTAATATTAAAAGCGGTAGCCACGTCGAGTTCTGGTTCTTCGACAATGAGGTCATTTTCACTGATATTTACTAAAGTGTTTAGTACTTCGCTTCTGGGACGATAAGACTGAAACTTGTAGAAGGCGGTTACAGTTTCAACTGCATACAAGCCGCTGCATTCTGCCTAGCGAAGCGCGCTGTGTGTAGAATGTAATTGTGAGACATCTAAATGTTGTGGGCATGAATCAGTTCCAAGGGAGCACGAGTTAAAAGTGGACCTTGATTATTATAATGATTAAGTAATTTGTTGTTTTACAGAATACTGGGTAAACAGCTGTAGCTTGTGATTTTTTTTCCTGTCTACTACTTACATCTTAATACCCTCCTTTCTCTTCAATTATACAGTGGGTCAACGAGGTTTTTTTCTTCTGAAAATATGTTCAGTCCATTTAACCTTTGCCTCGCGTACCGCAATTAGAGCCCATTAACTTCATTAGCTCTTCTGAACAATTTTTCATTTCTAATTCTATTTCTATGTTTTTTGTTTTCCAATTTTCTGCAGCACTGAATACCATAGCTTTATCTTTGTTTCGTTTCCTTTTTGAAAGTCAGAATTTCTAACAACCTCAGAATTGATGGCGCTCTCAAAAATTACGTGATGGCAGTACGGAGCTGAAACTCTGACTGACCGCCTGGAAGGTATGAACACAAGTAGAGCAAGACAGCGTCACCAGATCGCTCGAAGTGTTGTCAGTCTCATACTTTTATCACACACCTCGTATAAGAAAAAGGCCGAGAAGCGGAAACAATAATTATCACCAAGTCTCCTTGTGAAATAAGTAAAGAAGTAAAGTGAATGCGTAGCCTGAAATAATAGAATCCTTAAACTAAATAGAAAGGTGTGAAGTGCTACAATAGGGACCCAAAAGTATCAGTGTCGATCACCAGTCATTCCTGGGATTTTTACTTTGCCACTTTTCACTTCTTTCGTCTCTGACAATGATTTGTTATTGTGAGGAACGACATCGTGGACTGTGGTTGGGAGCCCAGCTTCATCTGAAGGTTCCCCTATAACTAGCCACGTAACTCAGTCCAAATACAGGCCGAAGGCAGCAGCGTACTACCTCTTACAGGATAACGCATAGTAAAGCACTGTGGCGTTCAAACCAACATTGTTTGATGACAGATGTACTTTGTCACGTTTTACATAAAATATAAACGTTTTTAGCCTACTGGCCATTAAAATTGCTACACCAAGAAGAAATGCAGATGATAAAGGGGTATTCATCGGACAAATATATTATACTAGAACTGACATGTGATTACATCTTCACACAATTTGGGTGCATCAAGAGTAGTGACTAGCGTATTGTGACGAGCCAGTTGCTCGGCCACCATTCACCAGACTTTTTCAGTTGGTGAGAGATCTGTAAAATGTACTGGCCAGGGCAGCAGTCGAACATTTTCTGTATCCAGAAAGGCCCGTACAGGACCTGCAACATGCGGTCGTGCATTATCCTGCTGAAATGTGGGGTTTCGCAGTGATCGAATGTAGGGTAGAGCCACGGGTCGTAACACATCTGAAATGTAACGTCCACTGTTCAAAGTGCCGTCAGTCCGAACAAGAGGTGACCGAGACGTGTAACGAATGGCACCCCATACCATCACGCCGGGTGATACGCCAGTATGGCGATGACGAATACACGCTCCCAATGTGCGTTCACCGCCATGTCGCCAAACACGGATGCATCCATCATGATGCTGTAAACAGAACCTGGATTCATCCGAAAAAATGACGTTTTGCCATTCGTGCACCCAGGTTCGTCGTTGAGTACACCAACGCAGACGCTCCTGTCTGTGATGCAGCGTCAAGGGTAACCGAAGCCATAGTCTCCGAGCTGATAGTCCATGCTGCTGCAAACGTCGTCGAAGTGTTCGTGCAGATGGTTGTTGTCTTGCAAACGTCCCCATCTGTTGACTCAGGGATCGAAACGTTGCTGCACGATCCGTTACAGCCATGCCGATAAGATGCCTGTCATCTCGACTGCTAGTGATACGAGGCCGTTGGGATCCAGCAAGGCGTTCTGTATTATCCTCCTGAACCCACATATTCCATATTCTGCTAACAATCATTGGATCTCGACCAACGCTAGCAGCAATGTCGCGATACGATAAACCGCATTCGCGATAGGCTACAATCCGACCTTTATCAAAGTCGGAAACGTGATGGTATGCATTTCTCCTCCTTACACGAGGCATCACAACAACGTTTCACCAAGCATCGCTGGTCAGCTGCTGTTTGTGTATGAGAAATCGGTTTGAAACGTTCCTCATGTGAGGACGTTGTAGGTGTCGCCACCGGCGCCAACCTTGTGTGAATGCTCTGAAAAGCCAATCATTTGCATGTCACAGCATCTTCTTCCTGTCGGTTAAATTTCGCGTCTGTAGCACGTCATCTTCGTGGTGTAGCAATTTTAATGGCCAGTAGTGTAGCAGAATGAATTTCGGAAGCCGCCCGTGGCGGAAGAAGCGCCGAGGGATCGGACTGTGCCGGGCGTGGACCCGCTGGGGCCCGGAGCCTTGACCGCGCTGCCTGCGGCAGATACCGCTACGTACGCAGGCAGCCGAGGCGCCGCGGCTCGCTCGGACAGCCACTTCCTAGCCCATCGCTCAGCCTCTAGCTTCTAACCCGACACTTGTTAAGATTGTGGTATGGCATACTGTCGTCGACTAAGCGATCTATTTTTCATGGGGAAAAGTCCGACAACCATTCCCTACCTATAAGATTCTCATCTGACACATCGTCATCTACGCACTTGTTGCATGTACCTCCGCTCCTTCCAAGTTTCCTTGCAGCTTCCTGGAAAGACATCTACACCTGCATCTACGCACACACATCACGCAAACCACCGTACGGTCCGTAGTGGAAGGTACCATGTACTACGAGAGTCACTCCAAAAGAAATGCACACTATTTTTGTAAACATACAGTTTTCATTCTGCATGTCTGAAAGTTTTACAGCGTGTAGATACATCCTTACCGCTTGTTTCAAACTTAGTTCAACCTGTTCCCGCAAGTGGTGCCGTCACAGCATGTCTTCAAGATGGCTGCTACACATGACGTTCGTCAGAAGCAATGTACTGTCATAGAATTCCTGAAAACGAGACAGTGGGAAACATCCACAAAAGGTTGAAAAAGGTGTATGGAGATGCTGCTGTCGATCGCAGCACAGCTAGTCGGTGGACAAGCAGGTTACGCGATGAAAGCGGGCACGGCAATATTGATGATTGTCCTCGCAGTGGCAGGCCTCGTACTGCACACACTCCAGACAATGTGCAGAGTCAACGAATTGGTGGCTGCTGACAGACGCATCACAGTGAACTAATTGTCGCGCTACGTTCGGATAGGGGAAGGAAGTGTTTGCAGAATATTGAAAGTGTAGGCGTTAAAAAAGATTTGTGCCAGATGGGTTCCCGGGATGTTGATAGTGGCTCACAAAGGAACAAGAAAAACGGTATGCAGCGAACTTTTGGAATAGTACGTGAATGGTGGAGATGAATTTCTTGGAAGAAACATGGCTCCATCATTTTTCCAAATTCACCCAAGAAAAAACAATTCAAAACCACACCTTCTGCCGGTAAAGTTATGGCTACGGTGTTTTTCGATTCCGAAGGACTCTTGCTTGTGGACATCGTGCCAAGTGGAACCACCATAAATTCTGATGCATATGTGACGACACTGATGAAACCTCCATCTCGACTGAGTCGTGTTCGACCACATCGGCAAAAGCAGGATGTTTTGCTGTTGCACGACAATGCACGGTCACATGACAGTCAAAAAACCATGGAAGCGATCACAAAACTCGGATGGACAACACTGAAACACCCGCCTTGCAGTCCTGACCTGGCTCCATGTGACTGTCATCTCTTTGGGAAACTGAAAGAGTCTCTTCGTGGAACAAGGTTTGAAGATGATGACTCCCTTGTGCACGCTGCCAAACAGTGGCTCCAACAGGTTGGTCCAGAATTTTACCGTGCAGATATACAGGCGCTGGTTCCAATATGGCGTAAGGCAGTTGAGAGGGATGAAAATTATGTGGAGAAATGAAAATATTATTCCTAAAGGATGTATCTACACACTGTAAAACTTTCAAACATGTAGAATAAAAGATGGATTTTAAAAAAAAATTGTGTGCATTTCTTTTGGAGTGACCCTCGTACTACAAGTCGTTTCCTTTCCTGTTCCATTCCCAAACAGCGAGGGGAAAACAGCCTATATGCCTCCATATAAGCCCTAATTCGTCATACTTAGGCGAAATATCTGTTGGCGGCAGCAGAACTGTACTGCAGTCAGCTTCAAATGCAGGTTCTCTAAATTTTCTCAGTAGGGTTCCTCGAAACGAGCGCCGGATTCCCTCCAGGAATTCCCTTTTGAGTTCCCGAAGCATCTCCGTAACCCTTGTGTGTTGATCGAACCTACCGGTAACTAATCTGGCAGCCCACCTTTGAATTACGTCGATATCTCACTTTAATCCGACACAGTGCGGATCCAAAACGTTCGAGCAGTACCCAAGAATATGTTACACTAGTATCCTGTGTGCGGTCTCCTTTACAGCTGAATCACACTTTTCTTAAACTCTCCCAACACACCGAAGTCGACCACTCGCCTGCTCTTTCACAATCCTCACACGCTCGTCCCATTTCATATCGCTTTGCAACGTTATGCTCAGATATTTAAATGACGTGACTTTGTCAAGGAGGACGCTGCTAATGCTATAGCCGAACATTACATAGAATGAATTTTCACTCTACAGCGGAGTGTGCGCTGATATGAAACTTCCTGGGAGATTAAAACTATGTGCCGGACCGAGACTCGAACTCGGGACCTTTGCCTTTCTCGGGCAAGTCCTCTACCGACTGAGCTACCCAAGCACGACTCACGCCCCGTCCTCACAGCTTTAATTCCGCCAGTACCTCATCTCCTACCTTCCAAACTTCACAGAAGCTCTCCTGCGAAACTTGCACAACCAGCACTCCTGAAAGAAAGGATATTGCGGAGACATGGCTTAGCCACAGCCTGGGGTGTGTTTCCAGAATGGAAGGTAGGAGACGAGATACTGGCAGAAGTAAAGCTGTGAGGACGGGGCGTGAGTCGTGCTTGGGTAGCTCAGTCGGTAGAGCAATTGCCCGCGAAAGGCAAACGTCCCGAGTTCGAGTCTCGGCCGGCACACAGTTTTAATCTGCCAGGAAGTTTCGAACATTATATCTTTGTCCTTCTTACTCGTCCGCATTAACTAACACACTGCCAGCCAGTGTGGCCGAGAGCGGTTCTAGGCTATTCAGTCTGGAACCGCGCGACCGCTACGGTCGCAGGTTCGAATCCTGCCTCGGGCATGGATGTGTGTGATGTCCTTAGGTTAGTTAGGTTTAAGTAGTACTAAGTTCTAGGGGACTGATGACCTCAGATGTTGAGTCCCATAGTGCTCAGAGCCATTTGAACCATTTTGAACTAACATTTTTCTACGGTTAGAGCTACCTGCCATTCATCACACCATCTTGATCCTCCTACAGTCGCTCAACTGCGACGCTTTGCCGTACACCACAGCATCATCAGCAAACAACCGCAGATTGCTGCGCGCCCTGTGCACCGTATCATTTATCTGTACAGAAAACAATAACGGTCCTATCACACTTCCCTGGGGCACTTCTGAAGGTACCCTTGTCTCTGATGAACACTCGAATACTCGCCGTCGAGGACTACGCGCTGGGTGCCACTCACATGTCTGGGTACTTAGTCCATATGCTCATACCTTCGTTAACAGTCAACTGTGGGGCACCGCCTCAAGCGCTTTCCGGGATCTACCTCTTGCCCTTCATCCGTTGTGCGCAGTATTAACATGTGAGAGTTTCGCAGGGGCGATGGAAAGACAAAGGTGTGAAAACAGTGTAGTGCACCACCATCCTGATTTTTAACACTGATAGCCGAAAACACACATCGCTCACTTTTAAAAAGAATGGCCACACATGAATAATTTTTGGTACGAATACTGGAGGTGTGAACTGATGCAGTGTCAGGGAGTGAAGAGTAGTGCAGTAAGCACAATCCGATATTTTTCTCTTGGCGTGCAACAATGTAGTAGTCTTCTCCAAACGCGTCAGGAAATGTTTGGCCCGTTGTGCTAACTCCGATGCTCGATGGCTGACGCTGTCCTATGGCACTAGTTAATGTTTGAACGTTGATTTCTCGAAAACGTTTGAGAAGCGGGTCGCACTAGGGCGGCGTTTGTTACCTCAGAGTACAAAGGGTTGTGATAGACTTAAGTTCAAAAATGGCTCTGAGCATTATGAGACTTAACTTCTAAGGCCATCAGTCCCCTAGAACTTAGAACTACGTAAACCTAACTAACCTAAGGACATCACAAACATCCATGCCCGAGGCAAGATTCGAACCTGCGACCGTAGCGGTCGCGCGGTTCCAGACTGTAGCGCCTAGAACCGCCTGGCCACCCCGGCCGACAAAATTTTAAGTGTCATCTCCAAAAAGTAAAAGAGGGAATTAATATTTTATTTATTTGCAGGTATGCGTGTGCAGCCCTGCTACACATTAAAATAACCGCTGTTGCAGGACCCATATCAAAATCCCGCAGTCCAATGATAAAGCGGAGTTCATGCGGCAATCCGTGTTCGGTAGCAGTGAAAATGTTGCAGCCGTTTCAAGCCAGTCCAGATGATTTCTACAGCCATATGGATTGGTCTGACACGGCTGCAACATTTCCACTGCTGCCGAACACGAATTATCGAGCGAACTTCGCTTTATCAAGGACTGAAGCATTTCGATTTGATTACACTAGCGGCGAGGATTTCAATGTGTACCACGACTGCAGACATGTACCTGCAAACAAAACACAAATTAATTCCCTTACTTCATTTTTTGGAGGTGATGTTTAAAACCTTACGTCAATCCCTCGTATGTACTTCAATCGCGTAAAAGCCTTGCAAAACTGGGGACCCACTGGGTGAGTGCTACCCTTATTAGTGAAGTCGATGACTTGTTCGATGTCAACAGTGCATCCGCAAGCCCCTTCAAGAGGTGAGTTCGGAATTTTTGTTGTTATTAACCTTTTTCATTAGATTCAAATAATACGCTTGGCCCGGTCTTCAACATCTCCACATATACAGTTACAGGTCCTGTTATTTGGCCATTTTTGAACAGTTTAACTATAATCTGTACTCAGCTGTTGTTATCTCGTGGATTTCTGTGTCATATTCGTTGTCTGCAAAGGAGTGTATATCTTGAAATTCGGATCGATCTTCTCTAAATAGCATATCTTACATCTATCTATGCTTATCAGCTGTAAGGTTATACTACTTCTGTCACTTCTTCTTAGCTGTTTTATCACCATCGGTGCTTCTTTGAACTTTAAACTCCCTATGTAGTTATTTAATCTCTGTCTTAGCAGAGATGAAATCTCTGTCGAGCTTAAGAAAGGTTTCATCACAAACATGTATTTATAAAAGAAAGCAACGATTACTGCGCAAAATATCGAGACATCATAATTCTCAGTTCTATATCGAGACAATAAGATAAAATCGTTAAGGTTAGGAATAAAATATATTTTGAGGAAGTAGAAGTGGCTTCCGGGCAGGAGGGTTCTGTAAACTGCAGCATTAGACAGGTGGCGACAAAAGAATGGCACATAACTTGGACACACATTCTTTTATAGACTTGCAGAAGGCCTATGTGTGTACCTTTTTCTAGGACGTGGGAAGCAATGAATAACCAAAACATTCATAAATGTTACGTAAAAGCTGTTAGAAATCTATATTCAGATATTAATTCTCGTTTTCAAATTGGGAACTTCCTATCACTGAACCTTTAGGTTAGCAAAGGACTGAGACAAAGATCCTGATTAGCACCTAGGCTCTTCAAAATATTTTTGAACGAAACACAGTAACTGGAGGAGGACGTGCAGAAGGTTGGGAATTAGAGTAGGGGATGACATCCTGTTTTCCTTAAATTTCGACGACGATCAGGTCACTTTCGGCGAGGAAGAAGAGGATGTGTCTTGTATGTTAACAAAGCTTAAGTACAGATATGAGCTGTGGGCATTGAAATTAATCTTACTGGGACTGAATTCTTGGTTGTCGGAGGCATAGGAACTTGTAATGGATGATGGATCTACAGTAAAGTGTAGACGATCATACTGTATAAATATTTTTAGGGACAATCATTTCGGATAAAGGAGGAAGCAACGAGAAAATACAGCACAGAACAGGAAAGGGAAAGGTGGCAACTAAGCAGTTACATTTCATTATTTGGAATAAAACTACGTCAAAATAATTATTTATTTCAAGTTTCTGCTACCAGTCACTTTTTATTTTATGCTTAATCTAACATAATGCAACGCATTTCGAACATGTTCTGTTCATCTTCAGGCGTTTATACATACATGCATACATATAGAGACATGTTACTTAAAAATAAATAGCCTTAAACTAGATTAATCTAGAACTCAATGTAAGTAACATTTCTCTATATGTATGTATGTATGTATAATCGCCTGAAGATGAACAGAATATGTTCGAAACGCGTTGCATTATGTTGGATTAAGCATAAAATAAAAAGTGACTGGTAGCAGAAACTTGAAATAAATAATTATCCCACGCAGTAACGGTGCACAAACATAGCCATTATGGCTGGAAATAATTACGTCAAAATATTTGAAAAGGGGGTCAGACGAAACTATAGTTGATAGCGTTGCTCTGTATGGTGCTCAGTAGTGGGAGATCATCAGGATCAATGACAAAAAATTAAAGGGAATGTAAATGGAGTTTTGGAGACGAAGTTGTGAAATGACAAGAAGAGACAAAATAAGAAACGAAGTGCTACGAGTACAGATAGGAGTTACCAGGGATATTGTAGACACAATTGAAAATAAACGGCTAATATGGCATGGAAATCTCAGAAGAATACCATAGGAAAGATATCCTTCCAGAATATGGCACTGGAGGCCTGCACAACACAGAAAAACAGCAAGACCCCTGCTACATTCGAACGACGGGGTGAGACGTACGATGCAGGACAGAAATATAGGATTGGCAAGACAGAAGATGAAAACCTGGATGCGAGAGACGTCGCATGGTGCGGGAAATTCACAGGTAGAGGAAGAAGACTTTTTTCGTCTTATAAGTTCAGTGGACTGTTCCAGCAATGACCGACTGAAAGTTGAAATAAGTGGTTCATGTAATGTTAAAACAACAGATGATTCCTCAAACTGGGGGGCTATCAAGTACGGGGTCCCACAGGGTTCGGTCTTAGGTCCTTTACTGTTCTTGATATACATTAATGACTTACCATTCCACATTGATGAAGATGCAAAGTTAGTTCTTTTTGCTGATGATACAAATATAGTAATAACATCCAAAAACCAAGAACTAACTGATGTAATTGTAAATGATGTTTTTCACAAAATTATTAAGTGGTTCTCAGCAAACGGACTCTCTTTAAATTTTGATAAAACACAGTATATACAGTTCCGTACAGTAAATGGCACAACTTCAGTAATAAATATAGACTTTGAACAGAAGTCTGTAGCTAAGGTAGAATTTTCAAAATTTTTAGGTGTGTCCATTGATGAGAGGTTAAATTGGAAGCAACACATTGATGGTCTGCTGAAACGTCTGAGTTCAGCTACGTATGCTATTAGGGTTACTGCAAATTTTGGTGATAAGAATCTCAGTAAATTAGCTTACTATGCTTACTTTCATTCACTGCTTTCGTATGGCATCATACTCTGGGGTAATTCATCGTTGAGTAGAAAAGTATTCATTGGTCAAAAACGTGTAACCAGAATAATTGCAGGAGCCCACCCACGGTCATCCTGCAGACATCTATTTAAGGATCTAGGGATCCTCACAGTAACCTCACAGTACATATATTCACTTATGAAATTTGTTGTTAATAATCCAACCCAGTTCAAAAGTAATAGCAGTGTGCATAGCTATAACACCAGGAGAAAGGATGATCTTCACTATGCAGGGTTAAATCTGACTTTGGCACAGAAAGAGGTAAATTATGCTGCCACAAAAGTCTTTGGTCACCTACCAAACAGCATCAAAAGCCTGACAGATAGCCAACCAACATTTAAAAATAAATTAAAAGAATTTCTAGATGACAATTCCTTCTACTCATTGGCTGAATTTTTAGATATAAATTAAGGAAAAAAAAACAACTTAAACATTAGTGTCATGCAATATTTTGTGTAATGTAATATCTTGTACAGACATCTTTTATTAACCTGACACGTTCCACATCATTACGAAGTGTCGTATTCATGATCTATGGAACAAGTATTAATCTAATCTAATCTAAACAGTCAGGGACTCATCAGCCAAATATCAGGCGAAATGATAGTGGGGCAGACAGTCCCAATTGGCAATTCTAGGAGGAGAATTCGAGTTTTGCCAGTTGCCTTCCAACCGAGGGCCACTTCCGGAAATCTTAGTCAGGGCCTCGGGATGGGAACTATATTTAATTAAGATCTGGGACAGTATGACCCGGACAGAAAGTCCGTATGTAGAGAGTAAAGTTGCTCGACGTGTGCAACGTACGTACCCGTCGGTTCAAGAGCTGGCTCGGGAAGTTGAATTATGCTGTACGGTGGGTACAGCTGATGCGGGGAGACGGGGAGAGAGAACGGGCCTAATGAAGTGGCTGGCTGTAGCGGGCGTGCCGGCGCGCACGCGAGCTGCCGCGTGCTGCCGGGTCAGCGACCGCGGCGCAGCGCGGACCAGCACGGCACCGCCGCCTCCGCAGATAAGCCGGCCAGCCGCCGCCATTTTGTCATCACTCTCACCACACCACGCAGCTACGCCACCGTACCTGTGCTGCTTCCCTGAGCAGCCCCACCAGTCCTTGGTTTTACTAACAAGGGAACCTCCCCATCGCAACCCTCCTCAGATTTAGTTATAAGATGGCACACTGGACAGGCGTTGAAAAACTGAACACAGATCAATCGAGAAAACAGGAAGAAGTTGTGTGGAACTATGAAAAAAATAAGCAAAACACACAAACTGAGTAGTCTATGCGCAGTATAGGTAATATCAAGGACGGCGTGAGACTGGAAAAAAGAAAAAAAAGTGGTTAGCGTGAGCAGCTGCGGAATGAGAGGTCCTTGATTCAAGTCTTCCGTCGAATGAAAATTTTAATTTTTTATTTTCAGACAATTATCGAAGTTCAGGCACTGACACATAATCAACTTCGCTCTCCAAAATTCCAGGACATGTCCGCACTGAGGTATATCAACAACACCTGTCGGCAGCTGAGGGTTTCAGTTAGTCATCATTTATTCCAGGGAAAAGCTGCACGGTCAACAACAGTAATCTGTTTCTTGCGAGAACAGTTACTGTTTTCATATATATATATATATATATATATATATATATATATATATATATATATATATATATATATATAAAGGCTACCCAGCCATTGACCTTCGTCTGTGCGAAATGCGCACAGGTTGCCCAAACTCTTACGGGAACCGCCAAAGCGTGCGCGAGTAACGAGTGAATGGGCAAATGTCTATAAGGTAAATTACATTTGTAGAATTGTGGACAGTTGGGAATGTGTGTCTCACGGGAAGCGTGCAAGGGATAAGTCCCTGCAGTTGCGCTATTCATCTGTTTCCTCGGTGGCTCAGATGGATAGAGCGTCTGCCATGTAAGCAGGAGATCACGGGTGCGAGTCCCGGTCGGGGCACACATTTTCATCTGTCCACATTGAGATATATCAACAACACCTGTTGGCAGCTGTGGGTTTCAGTTAGTCATCATTTATGTTCAGATTTGCTTGGACATATGCAGGATTTGACGGTCTACACATGGAAAAATTTGAAAACGTTAGAAACATATGTTTTGACAGAGCACTGGGAAAACTGCGCGACCGTGAAACTGTTGCATTCATTTGTTGCAGTTTATGTGACAAACTCTTATGTTTTCATCACTTTTTTGGGAGTGATTATCACATCCACAAGAAAACCTAAATCGGGCAAGGTAGAAGAATCTTTTTACCCATTCGCCAAGTGTACAAGTTAGGTGGTTGGTTGGTTTGGGGAAGGAGACCAGACAGCGTGGTCATCGGTCTCATCGGATTAGGGAAGGATGGGGAAGGAAGTCGGCCGTGCCCTTTCAGAGGAACCATCCCGGCATTGGCCTGGAGTGATTTAGGGAAATCACGGAAAACCTAAATCAGGATGGCCGGACGCGGAATTGAACCGTCATCCTTCCGAATGCGAGTCCAGTGTCTGACCACTGCGCCACCTCGCTCGGTAAGTTAGGTGGGTCGACAACATATTCCTGCCATGTGACGCACATGCCGTCACCAGTGTCGTATAGAATATATCAGACGTGTTTTCCTGTGGAGGAATCGGTGGACCTATGACCTTGCGACCAAATGTTTTCGGTTCTCATTGGAGAGGCACGTCCTTTCGTCTACTAATCGCACGGTTTTGCGGTGCGGTCGCGAAACACAGACACTAAACTTATTACAGTGAACAGAGACATCAATGTACGAACGGACAGATCATAACTTTGCAAAAATAAAGTAAATAAACTTTTCACTCGAGGGGAGACGAACCAAGGACCTCTGGTTCCGCAGTTGCTCACGCTAACCACGGTACCACAGCGCTCCTGAGCTCACATTACCCTTGGTATTGCGTATGTTGCGCATAGACTACCCAGTTTGTATATTTTGCTAATTTTTTTCATAATTCCTACACGACTTCTTCCTGTTTTCTCGATTGATCTGTGTTCAGTTTTTTATCCACTGTGCCACCTTATAACTAAATCTGAGGAGGTTGCGATGGGGAGGTTCCCTTGTAAATGGAAGCTTACAACTTAATATCAGTCCACAACAAACTAGGCATGACCTGACAGTGTCGTGGCCGCGGCTCCTTCAGTTAAATATGAGTCTTTCAATGTAGTTAAAAGTTATTCAGTCCCAAGCGCTAACGTTCAAACATAAAAAAAAATCCCCTAGGAAAATTAATTTTTATTATTGCTATTAGTCGCAAAGCTCCCAGAGTGGAAGACGCTAAGTAAAGATGGTTCATTTTCCGTTCTTCTTGTTCTTCTGGTTCTTTTCATTTGCCCAGCAGATTTTCACTGTTTGCGAGAATTTAGCTTTTCTTTCTTCGTTCTATTTTGTTCCGGTTCTCGGGCTTTTGTCTGTTTTAACCTCCCATTTTTCTACTTTTATTCTACAACTGTTCCTTACCTCTATTTCTTCATTGGTGATTTTGGCTAATGCCAAGTCTTTTTTAACATTTTGGATCCATTCTCCCCCATTAGCGAGGGAATATACGTATTTTACTATTCTTTTTGTTAGTCTGGGTTCGGGAAGCCTCATTATGTGGCCATAGAATTTGAGCCGTCTTTTCCTCGTGTCTATATTAGAATATTCTTCAATTTGGAAGTTTTCTGTAGTCTATATCCATTCTCGATTCATCTTGGTCCCAAAATTTTCCTTATTACTTTTCTTTCTTCAGATTTTCTAAATCAGTTTTCCTGTTTAGTGCCAAGGTTTCGCTGGTATATAACATTGATGGTTTGATTACTGTTTTGTAATGTCGAAAGCATTTTTAGTATAGAGGTTTTGCACTAATCGTGTTATTATTATTATTATTATTAATTTGAAATTTTTTTCTCAGACGTTAAGTCCGGTTAAAAATTATTATCATTATTATTGTTATTATCATTATTCTGACTGGTTTGATGCGGTCCGCCACGAATCCCTTTCTTGTCCCATCCTTTACATCTCAGAGTAACACTGCAAAATACATCGTCAATTATTTTTTGGTTCTAATCCAATCTCCGTCTTGCTCGCAAAATACATCTTCTATTATTTTTTGGCTCTATTCCAATCTCCGTCTTGCTCTACAGCTTCCTCTACTACCACGGAAATTATTTCCTGGTGCGTTAACAGGCTGTCATCCTGTCGTTTCTAGTTGTCAGTGTTTTCCGTATAGTTTTCTCCTTGCCGATTCCTCGGAGAACACCTTCATTCTTTACCTTATCAGTCCACCTTATTTTCAACATTGTTCTGTAGCATCAAACCTCAGATGCTCCGGTTGTGTTCTGTTCCCGTTTTCCAATAGTCCATGTTCCACTACCATGCAATGCTGTGCCCCAAACGTACTATCTCAGAAATTTCTTTCTCAAATTAAGGTCTATGTTCGTTACTAGTAAACTTCTCTTGTCCAGGAATGCTCTTTCTGCCAGTGCTAGTACGCTTTTTTATGTCCTTCTTGCTCTGTCTATCATGGTTTATTTTACTGTCTAGTTAGCGGAATTCCCTACCCTCGTCTACTTCGCGATCCCCAATTCTGATAAGCTTCTCACTGTTCTAATTTCTGCTGCTTCTCTTTACTTTCGTCTTTCTTCCACTTACTCTCAGTCCATACTCCGAACTTATTACACTGTTTATTCTATTCAATAGATCCTGTAATTCTTCGTCACTTTCACTCACGATAGGAATATCATCAGCGAACGATATCATTGATATCCTTTCACAGTGAATTTTATTTCTGCTCTCGAACCTTTCTTTTATTTCCTTTATTTACGTCATTCCTTCTTCAATGTACAAATTAAACAGTAAGAGCGAATAACTGCATCCCTATCTCACACCCATTTTAATACGAGCACTTCGTTCTTGGTCTTCCAGTCTAATTGGTCTCTCTTGGTTCTTGTACATATTACCCATCTTTGACTATACCTCACCCCAATTTTTCTCAGAATTTCGAACATCTTGCACTATTTTACACTGTCGAACTCTTTTTCCATGTTGACAAATCCAACGAACGTATCTTGATTTCTCTTCCATCTTGCTTCCATTATAAACCGCAACGTCAGAACTGCCTCTTTGGCAATAATTTACCGACGTAACATTCGTAACTGGGGCACTAGAATTTGCATATGACTGCGTTAAAAAAGTATTTCGCCGTTGCTTACAACTCTCCTAAAACAGCTGAAGACGAGACGATAAAAAGTTTACCTCAGCTACACGTAGCAACTTGAAAAACTACACAGTGCACGAAATTACTAGAACACTTCCATATCAGTTCACATTGTAAAATAAGCCATTGATCACTGAAGAAAAATCTCAATATATATTTTTTAAATAACTTTCTATCATTTTTTGAAAAATATAAGCAATAATGGCAATAGCCCTCGGGCAATTACCCATCGGTCAGTCCAGAATGAATACAGTACAGTGACAATCACAGTGTCCAAGTTTGTCGTGCTTTTTTCAAAACAACCGCCAGTCTTGGATGCAGTACCTCTTCGACCAGAGTTCTGTGCCTCAGCCGCATCAGCATCGGTTTTCCCGGATAGCGCGGGTGGCGGCTCGAACGTTCTTAGCAGTGAACATGAGACAAATCTTTTCCAAAATTATCAGTAAAAGGATTTTTTTCCATTTATCGTCCTTCTCCTATCACTCAGTAACGGTTTGATACCCATTTTCTTAACTTCAAAATTAATATTTTAGCATGGGGTGTACGTAATTACACTATTGCAGTGTAAATATTAACGTACCGTAAGTTTCATAAGCAATGTTTGTAACATGTTGACATGAAAATTTACTGTATTGGTTAAAAACAGTCTTGGTTGCAAATTTATTTTTTTTTATTTTTCAACGACGCGTTTCGCCTTATTTAGGCATCTTTAGCTTATCTTTTCTAGATGGACGGGAGATAACCTGATGGACGCGAGATAACCTGAAGATGCCTAAATAAGTCGAAACGCGTCGTTGAAAAATAAAAGAAACTAAAATTGCAACCAAGACTGTTTTTAAGCAATATTGATAAGCACTGATTTGCTGTATGCCACATATGGATTGGAAGAATTTATGAAAATTTACTGATCCTGCGACTCACCTTAGAGGGTAGGCTAAAGAAAGACAAGCCAGCGTTTATTTCATTTGTGTAAGGGGCAGTCAAATTAAACGAGACAGGTGGAAAAGGTGTGTAAACTGTTTACAGTTTCAAAAGCAATAGCCATAACTCTTAATAAATTTATCCCACTGTGAGGCAAGACGGTCAGTGCCTTCGTGGAAAAGTGTTTGCGGTTGTCTACGGAACCACGCTTGTGCCCAGGGCTGCAGCTCTTCGTCCGAAGGAAATCGACGGCCACGGATGTCTTTCTTCAGAGCTCCAGAACTACGGTAATCGGGACTGCACGCAGGATGTGCAAGGGCTTCCCACCACCGAAACTTCTGCAGCATATCCGAAAGATCCCTGGCAACGTGTGCGCCGGTCCACATGTTTCGACTATGTTTGTACAAGTTTCGCTGGGAAGCCTTACACATCCTTCATACTGTCGCAAACTCATTCCACAGGAGTTCCATTTTTCTGGAGCCCCGAAAAAAGACGTTCACGTCCGTCGATTTGCTTCCGGTGAAGACTTGCACATCTGGGGACAATAATGGTTCCACAAGCAATAGCAAACATTTTCCCATGAAGGCCAGTCTTGTATTGATTAAATGTATTAACAGTTACGGCTATGTCTTTTAAAATAATAAAAAGTTTGTGTTGTTTAAGACTTTCCCGTCATCATGGAAATGGAGAAAAATGGAGACCTCCCGTTCTTAGATGTCTTGGTCCGCAGAAAAGAAGACGGTTCTTTGGGTCACAGTGTGTTTCGTAAACTCGCGCACACTGACTTATATCTTCGAGCTACCATCCACCATCTCCACGCAGTGGCGTATTACGGACTCTCGTTTATAGCGTTAGAGCTCTCTCAGGTGCAGAGAGATTATTAGCAGAGCTTAGCCGTCTTCGCTCTGTGTTTGTGCAAAATGGGTACTCTGATAAACAGATTCGTGATGCATTTCAACCTGCATGCACTAAAACTGTACTGAAATGCAGGAGAATTTGCAACGTATTGACGCATGGTGCAGGGAATGGCAATTCAATCTCAATGTAGACAAGTGTAATGTGCTGCGAACACAAAGAAAGAAAGATCCTTTATCATTTAGCTACAATATAGCAGGTCAGCAACTGGAACCAGTTAATTCCATAAATTATCTGAGAGTAGGCATTAGGAGCGATTTAAAATGGAATGACCATATAAAATTAACCCTCGGTAAAGCAGATGCCAGACTGAGATTCATTGGAAGAATCCTAAGGAAATGCAATCCGAAAACAAAGGAAGTAGGTTACAGTACACTTGTTCGCCCACTGCTCCCACTGCTTGAATACTGCTCACCGGTGTGGGATCCGTACCAGATAGGGTTGATAGAAGATATAGAGAAGATCCAACGGAGAGCAGCGCGCTTCGTTACAGGATCATTTAGTAATCGCGAAAGCGGTACGGAGATGATAGATAAACTCCAGTGGAAGACTCTGCAGGAGAGACGCTCAGTAGCTCGGTACGGGCTTTTGTTGAAGTTTCGAGAACATACCTTCACCGAAGAGTCAAACAGTATATTGCTCCCTCCTACGAATATCTCACGAAGAGACCATGAGGATAAAATAATTTATTATTATTTATTATTATTAATGAACTGGCAATAATAAATAACAAATTTCCGAAAAACACACGTTTAATAACATCAAATATAAATTTAAATGTTATGACTATATCTGAAGGTATTTATTTGGAGTGTTGCCTTGTACAGAAGTGAAACGAGGGAGGCAAGCAGTTCAGACAAGAAGAGAATAGAACCAGTTGAATTGTGGCGCAATAGAAAAACGCCAAAGCTTAGATCCCAAGATCGTATAACTACTGAGGAGGTACGGAACTGAATTGAGGAGAAGAAGAAGTGCAACTTGATTAAAAGGAAGGATCGGTAGGCAGAAAAATCTTAATGCATTGCCAAATGGTCATTTATTAATGGATGAAATAGTTACGGAGGGGTGGTAATAGTTGTATAGGGAGACCAGAGATTGATAACTATAAGCACACTCAAATGGATGTACGTTACTCACAGGATAGACTAGCCTGGAAAACTACATCAAACCTGTTTGGGATTGAAGATCATAACGACAAGGATAGTGAAGCAATCGATAGCTGCGCGTTGTCACAGGAATCCGTTTACGTAGGTAAGCGGTGCACCGCTATCAAACGCATATGTACACAGACGACTGGAGCAACGAATTAATACGACGTGATGCCACTAGGAAACTATTATTGTTTTGGAATTTATTACGGGATGATCTGCAAGGAGCAATCAGTAACTTTATTGATTAACTGTTCTTCAGATCAAAAATGTCGCTGCAAAATGTATTTAATTCCAAATCTTAGTACCATATGATTGCTTAACCTTAAGATATTCATATAGCATTATGCTTTTTCGGATAGTCCAAACTGGTATTCAATAAAATTAGTGTGTGATCAAGGAGGATTATTGTCCCGTGATGAGGAAACAAAGTCCCAATCGCCTAATGCCCACGGCTAAAGTTAGGGAGGTTCAGCTTCGTTGTAAGGCAAATTACACCGCTGGAAATCCGCTCCCTATTTTTCTCAGTGGGGAATTCCCTCCAGCCACATTTCCGGCGCGCTGGGATCTGACTGAAAAGATCCAAGCTTCACAATGGACCGAGATCTCCAACAGCACATTCCACCAAAGAATGAAAAAAATTTCCGAGGAACACACAACGTTTGTTTAACGGCTTTCTTACTTGGCTCGTCATTTGGTCCATTCATTCTCATTTCTCCTTTTTCACGAAGTTCCATAGAAGGGTAGATTATTACAGACAGTTCAATCAGGAGAGGGTTAAAACAATTTGCAAGCAGTTACCCTCTCTGAAATTCTGTATAGAGCATCAGAAATATTAGGATTACTGGCCTTGAATTTGAATGCTCTTTCTCCAAGCCACGAATTACAAATCACTAATCGTTACGCCACCTCATTCAGCTCGTTGTTTAAATGAGAATATTATTTATGTCATAGTTTCTGGAAAATCTTTCGAGCACGCAGAACAAATAAGCAGGCATATGAACGTACATGGAATGCGTTTCATGAACCCCAGTTCGCTGCCTATGCCTTCGGATACAACCACGCCTGGAATCATGGTTTGTGTGAAGTTGCGATTTCATACAAAAATGATTGCCTGCAGTAACCGGTAACGAATAATGATATGAATTTTGTCGTGTGGAATGTGTGAGTAATAGGTAATTCTGAAACTTGCCCGAGTCTTGGGGAAAACTTCCGTTATTTATGGCGTAGCAATTCGTAAACACACGTTATGTGAAAAAAGTGCGCCACCCACAGTTGCTCACGAACGTGCAACAAGTGTTCTATTAATTTTGTGTATGAAATCGCCTAAACGAAAATCAGTACTACCTGTCCGTTAGAACTGGTGAGCGAAAAATGAGTGAAGGAAAATGTCGTGACCCCCTTGAGAATCTGTCCATGGTTCGCAATTGTGGGAAGCCACAGAAAAATTGTCAGAATTTCCAGATCGGGATATAAGCTCAGCCTTGTTCGGATAGGATTCCAACGACTTGGTCACTTAGTTCGGTCCCGGTTAGGGCCTTCTAGCTGCGTCATTACGATCTAGTTGCATCTGGAAATTATATTCCTACTCACATTGCTGAACGTCTCAAATATTCCATGGGGACTATTGTTAGTTTCCTCGTCTGTGGAAAAGAAAAATCTACAACGGCGCAGAGTAAGATGGCATATTCGTCAACGCTGTGAAAATGCATTCGGAATCAACTTGTACCAAACTGTTCAGCTGTAATTTCAGAGAGACTTGTAGAAGCCAGTCTCGCGGGAGATCAGTCTGGTTTCTGAAAAAGAGTAGGAACGCCTTAGGCAATGCTGACTGCAGTTTATTTTATAACATAAACGGAAGAAAGAAAGACGTACTTTTTTAACATTTGTATATTTAGAGGAAGGTGTTGAATATGTTGACTGGAATATACTCATTGAAATTCTGAAGGTAGCAGGGAGAATATACAGGGACTAAAAATTTATCTAAAACTTGCACGGAAAGTAGACTACGGTTACAAGAGTCTGAGGACATGAAAGGAAGGCAGTGGTTGATAAGGGAGTTACATATAGTGGTATCGATAAGCGCATTGAGTAACCAATAAAGAAAACTAGAGAGAAATTTGGGAAGGGATTTAAAGTTAGGTGAAAGGGGGGGAGGAAGAAGTGAGAACCTTAAGGTTTGCTGATGACCTAATTCTTTCAGATACGGCAAAGAACTTTGATGAAAAATAGGACGGATAGTGTCTTAAAAAGAAGTTACAAGGTGAGCATCAACAAAACAAGGGTGGTGGAATGTTACCGAATTAAATAAAGTGATGAATAAGGAATTTGGTTGGGGAATGAGGCAGTGATAGGACGGGCTTTGGGGAGTAAAATAACTGTTGATGGCTAATGTAGAGGAAAAGCAATAAATTGACAGACAATAGCAACAAAAAAGTTTCTGAAAAAGATTAGCATCTAATATGCTGGATGCTGGCAAAGTTTCGCTACCACCGTGTAAATGCATAAGACTGTAAAAGTGTCTGAAGTGTAGCAACTGGCAGTCAAAATGGAAGCAGAGAGATGGACAGTAACAGAAAAATGCCGCCATACTGTCGAAGCCAGCACTCAGCATTATGCTCATTATGCTACAAATAGTGATTTAACTTCGAGCAAACCATCTGAAGATGATCCTGAAAAGGTTCGAAAAAGTGACTGATTGCAGTTTTATGTGTTTACATTCTAATATTAATTCTGATTCCTTGAATGTCTTTCTGGAGTGTAGAACTGGACGGAAGTTAAACGTGGACGATAAAGAGTGCAGTCGAGAAAAGAACAGAAGCTCTTCATATGTGGTGCTATGGAGGAATGTTGGACATTATGTGATTAAGAATGGATAACTAACGAAGAGGTGCTGAATCCAGTCAGGGAGAAATGTAATTTAAAGCTCCATTTGACTGAGAGAATGAATCGGTTGATAGGACATATACGGTACTGCTTGCGGAGGATAGAGTAGCATGGATAACTGAATCAAACCAATATTTCGACAGAAGAACACAATAACAATAATGACACGAATTTCAGTGTAAAAGTTAAGTCACAGCAGTAAAAAACTGCATAGATTGTGCTATATGATTAACCATCAGACCTCTAAACAAACTGTTCGCGAGAATCACAGTCGCTTGTGGATTTTTCTCTGTCACTTAAGGTTACACTAAGGTCTAGCAGTGCACTAGGTATGTGGGAACTGACACGTTCCCACACGTCTTGGATTTAATGTTAAATTTTAGGTCCACGAATACTGTTGGAGCATAACGGATGACAACTCGGACGACAGATGAAACTTCGTGGTGCCGAAAGCAGTTTTCGAATTTATGACCACTTTACTTCCTTCTTTTCCTTGCATTTTCTTATCTTAAATGATAAAATATCGAGGATCAGAAATACTTGGCTGTCTGATTGTGTCATATTCCCAATTTACCAGTCACCCTTCAAGAAGTTGAAAATTCCTCTCGGTTAATCTTCGGGGAACAGCTTGGAACAAGATAAAAAGTTAAATCTTATGCAAAGTAGCCCGATTTTGCTTTACGATACATTTCAGATTCCCTTGGATCAGCTTTATGAAAGAATCTGTTGTGCGGCTTAACGTCTAGTGCGCTGGTTTCCGAGACAGGAAGGTGAGCTAGATTCGGATGAAGTCTGTGCAGCGAATTAACGACGGTAGGGCTGGTACACCGACAAGCCGCAATGCGGTTTTTCTGCTGTTTTCAGCATTCGTTTAAGCTAAAGTTGGTGTGGTCCCAATCCCCGCCTCAAAAATTTCGATACGCAAAGAACTGGATGGTTATAGTAATATTCAGAGGTGTCCAGTATGGGCTCTAATTATCATATGGCAGCAAAACTTGATAGACGTGATAATGCATTAATGATGAACTGATTTACGCTGGAAAAAAATCAGTTCCAATTTTGGTCAGCAGGCCGGCCGAAGTGGCCGTGCGGTTAAAGGCGCTGCAGTCTGGAACCGCAAGGCCGCTACGGTCGCAGGTTCGAATCCTGCCTCGGGCATGGATGTTTGTGATGTCCTTAGGTTAGGTAGGTTTAACTAGTTCTAAGTTCTAGGGGACTAATGACCTCAGCAGTTGAGTCCCATAGTGCTCAGAGCCATTTGAACCATTTTTTTGGTCAGCAGGGCCGGCGGCTGTGACCGAGCGGTTCTAGGCGCTTCAGTCCGGTTGGGGTGGGGTGGGGTGATCGGGGAAGGAGACCAGACAGCGAGGTCATCGGTCTCATCGGTTTAGGGAAGGACGGGGGAGGAAGTCGGCCGTGCCCTTTTGAAAGGAACCATCCCGGCATTTGCCTGGAGCGATTTAGGGAAATCACGGAAAACCTAAATCAGGATGGCCGGACGCGGGATCGAACCGTCGTCCTTCCGAATGCGCTTCAGTCCGGAACCACGCGGCTGCTACGGTCGCAGGTTTGAATCCTGCCTTTGGCATGGATGTGTGTGATGTCCTTAGGTTAGTTAGGTTTAAGTAGTTCTAAGTCTAGGGGACTGATGGCCTCAGATGTTAAGTCCCATAGTGCTTAGAGCCCTTTGAACATTTATTTATTTACTTTTTTTTTGTCACCAGGTGCAAATCTCGCGCTGTACAGCATGTAGTCGACATCCCCTGTGCTCACACTGAACAATTTACGTAAGCAGCGGTTAACAATACAATCGACATAGTTAGTTAGTTACGTGTTGCACTGATCAATCTCACGGTAACCGTTACGATGTGGAGCGTGTCAAGCGCATAAGAAATGATGTCTTTTTCACTTATTTGGCCATTTCAGCAGATATTCCGTTCCTAATGTAGTGGCGTGGCAAGACAGCCAAGCCACTCGGAGGTAGCCGAAGGCACGCGTTAAGCTCACGCAGATTGACGTGAGGTCTGGAACAAGGTAAAGTAATTATCCTATAAAGAAAAGAACATAGTTCTTGGAATACTTAACTTTAATCCACAATTGGAGAATATCGCTCTTGTTTAGACATTATTACACTGAATATAAACTGGTAATGGCGCCTTGCTAGGTCGTAGCAAATGACGTAGCTGAAGGCTAAGCTAACTATCGTCTCGGCAAATGTGAGCGTATTGGTCAGTGTAGCTTCGCTAGCAAAGTCGGCTGTACAACTAGGGCGAGTGCTAGGACGTGTCTCTAGACCTGCCGTGTGGCGGCGCTCGGTCTGCAATCACTGACAGTGGCGACACGCGGGTCCGACGTATACTAACGGACCGCGGCCGATTTAAAGGCTACCACCTAGCAAGTGTGGTGTCTGGCGGTGACACCACACCTAATATATTACATATGGAAACATTTCTGTACTTACAAAATTGTTAAGGCTTTCGTGGCCACTTGTTGACAAGCTGCCTATTGGCTTCTGTCTCGGGTCCTTCTGCCGACGTTCATCTAATGATCTGTACTTCTTTCTTGATTTCACAGTGCCAGATTTGCAGCTGATAGCGAAAATTGGAACTATTTTTTTTCGGTGTAAATAGGTTCCGCATTAACGCATTAGAATACCTACCAAGTTTCGGTGAAATACGACAATTATTTCCCACACTGCACCTCCGTCAGCAGCTGCACTTTAATTATAACCACACAGTACGATAAAACATGGAAAAAAGTGTCCACGATTCACAGGCGGGTGATCCACAAACTTCACTTTCTTACGTTAACAGACGACTGTGGCGACGGAAAGGGCATTCTACCACAAAAAAATAAAAAAAAGACAAATCATGAAAGCAGTGGAACGACGAGATTCATGCTAGGAAAGGGGAAGAGGATCGGATTTGAAAAACATAAAGAAATAGGTGTATTCTAAACCTTACATCAGAGAGCAGTGTGTTCGACCGAAAATTTTTTTGTGTAGAGGTGGAACATGATGAGCACGTTCAGATCGTCGACTTAATAGATGGAAGACTTCATGCTGAATCAAAGTCTCCTGCTTTAGTACTGAGTGGAACCGATAAGTCAGCTTATTTTTACATTCCAAACCTACACACAGCATAACTCCGTGGTACGGTAAGATTTGCAGCATTCATTGCAGTTCTTGTATTGTGCTCCCCAATTAGGCGCTGGTAACCGGAATCTCTCAAAACAAGAACTCCAGAAAATCTGTGTTATCCCCCATCACCTCGAGTCGGACTGAAAGATTTGTCAATGTAGCGGACCTGTGTTAACCGTCAGCTACAGCTCAACAGTACGTTCAACTTCCTGCATGACGGACAGGCAAATTTACGTAATAGAATTCTGACTTCCTCCATCGTTTCCGCCCCCAGCTGCCGCCTCGGCGCACGGAAGAGACGTTTCCGAATTCCAGCGCGCGCCCGCCTGTCAATTAACGGCGGACTTGTTTTTTCCGCGACAGTCCAGCTGCTGTAAACAGCCCGGGGCCGGGCGCGCCTGTTTGCCGCGGCCCGCATACATCATCCCCGCCACGTGTTGTCCCGGCCCTCAGCTGACGCGCCGCGTCGCGCGCCGCCAGTCGCTGCCCTCCGCAATCTCACAGTAAGATGCGCGCACTTCTACCTTTAGCGACGGGCTCCGTACTGGGGCTGCATTACCGAACTACGTTGGAGAGAACTGAAAAGCCGCGACTTATCCTAAGGACAATGCCGGCAGCGTAGAAAACAGAAATAAGGCGGGAATATGCGTTCTCGTATTTCCACGCTATATTCTAAACAAGAAGTACCGTTAACGTAGTGAAACATTTGTTCACGAACTTGATTAGTCTGTTAGCAGCACTTCTTCTTAAAAATATACCTAGTAGAAAATAAAACGAAGACGTTTATTAATGAAGAATGGCAGGGGATAAAGAACAAGAAAAGAGCAGCTGATGAAGTACTGGATGGAAACGAAAGAAAGGTTTGAGAATACGGAACGACGAAATACAAAAGGCCTTCAGGGATAAGCAAAAGCTTGTGAAACGCACCTACAGCTAAAAACGGATTAAGCTGGACAACAATATACAGGGAGGTCAATGGTAGTCAGCGCAAAGGGCACCGTAAGCCAGCCCCCTTTCCGTGGCCGCCTATTACCGGTTCTTGTGGTCATTGATGCATCAGGAGCAAGTCGATTCTATGACAATGATGAATCGGGGGCTCTGAGCGCCTCTCAGACGACTACTGTCTCCTTTCTGTTATCTCTCTAGGTCAACTGCTCTCTTTTTTTACATTGCATTCGGCCATGGTTCATCCATTCCTTCAAACATCGTCGAATAGTGGCATCGCTCCCATTCAAATGTCTAGCGATTCGCCTATTACTCCAACTGGCTTCTTTCAACACAACTATACGCCATCTCTCAAATGCTGACGTCTGCGTATATTGTTCACGCGACTATCTGCGACGCATAGTCACTGTCCAACTGAGTACACGGAAAGAAATTGGCACCTTTATGCCCTGGTATCGACATGTCGCCTTTTTGCTGTCCTTGCCAGCTGCGCGGTGAAATTGCGCCGCAGCGTCACACAGTCATCCACCGGCTGCCAAAGTTTACTGTGTGTGTCAGTTCTTAAGGGACCAAACTGCTGAGGTCATCGGTCCCTAAGCCTACACACTACTTAACTTAAATTAGCTGGCCGTGGTGGCCGAGCGGTTCTAGGCGCTACAGTCTGGAACCGCGCGACCGCTATGGTCGCAGGTTCGAATCCTGCCTCGGGCATGGATGCGTATGATTTCCTTAGGTTAGTTAGTTTTAAGTAGTTCTAAGTTCTAGGGGACTGATGACCTCAGTTGTTGAGTCCCATACTGCTCAGAACCATTTGAACCATTTTTAACTTAAACTTACGCTAAGGAAAACAACACGCACACCCATGCGCGAGGGAGGACTCGAACCTCCGACGGGGGAGCCGCCCGAACCGTGACAAGACGCCAAAGACCGCGCGGCTACCCCCGCCCTTTGCTGTTCCTTATCTATATAAACGATTTGGGACACAATCTGAGCAGCCGTCTTCGGTTGTTTGCAGATGATGCTGTCGTTTATCGATTAATAAAGTCATCAGAAGACCAAAACAAACTGCAAAACGATTTAGAAAAGATATCGGAATGGTGCGAAAAGTGGCAGTCGACCCTAAATAACGAAAAGTGTGAGGTCTCCACATGAGTGCTAAAAGGAAGTCGTTAAACTTCGGATACACGATAAATCAGTCTAATCTAAAGGCCTTAAATCAACTAAATACGTAGGTATTGCAATTACGAACAACTTAGCAGGCCGGGTGGCCGAGCGGTTCTAGGCGCTACAGTCTGGAACCGCTCGACCGCTACGGTCGCGGGTTCGAATCCTGCCTCGGGCGTGCATGTGTGTGACGTCCTTAGGTTAGTTAGGTTTAAGTAGTTCTAAGTTATAAGGGACTGATGACCTCAGAAGTTAAGTCTCATAGTGCTCAGAGCCATTTGAACCATTTTTGAACAACTTAAATTGGAAGGAACACATAGAAAATGTTGTGGGGAAGGCTAACCAAAGACTGCGTTTTATTGGCAGGACACTTAGAAAATGTAACAGACCTACTAAGGAAACTGCCTACACTACGCTCGTCCGTCCTCTTTTAGAATACTGCTGCGCTGTGTTGGATTCTTACCAGATAGGACTGACGGAGTACATCGAAAAAGTTCAAAGATGGTCAGCACATTTTGTAATATCGCGAAATATGGGAGAGAGTGTCACGGAAATGATACAGGATTTGGGCTGGGCATCATTATAAGAAAGTCGTTTTTCGTTGCGACGGAATCTTCTCACGAAATTCCAATGACCAACTTTCTCCTCCGAATGCGAAAATATTTTGTTGACACCGACCTACATAGGAAGAAAAGATCACCACGATAAAATAAGGGAATTCAGAGCTAGTACGATAATATATAGGTGTTCAATCTTTCCTCGCGCTATTCGAGATTGGAATAATAGATAATTGCGAAGGTGGTTCGATGAACCCTGTACCAGGCACTCAAATGTGATTTGCAGAGTATCTGTGTCGATGTAGATGTAGATGAAAGGTTATCAACAACTCTTACGGTGCCAGACGGTAGTTATAAGAGTCGAAGGACATGAAACGAAAGCAGTAGTTGAGAAAGATGTATGGCACCATTGTAGGCTCTATACGATGTTATTCAATCTATGCATTGAACAATCAATAAAGGAAAGCAATAAGAAATTTGTAAATGGGTACGTAAAGGTCAGGGAGAAGAAAAAAAAATGAGACATCTCGGCGACGTTTCGTAGTTTGGGTCTGGCCCGCGAGCCGTGCTGGAATATCCTAATGGAAAAGCGAGCGCTCACAATAAGCGGGAAATCCGGGTTCGAGTTCCGGTCCGGACAAATTTTCATCGTCTTCATTCGATTATACAGCTGATGGTTGTCATTATTCGCAATTGTGAATTTCATCACGGAATTTCAAATCAGATCCATGCGAACACGAGCCGATAGTTTCTCAAAACACCTACTGAAAGAGCGGTCGAACGGAATGGATAGTGTGTTGATCATAAGTTAAAGACGAATATCAGAAAAAATAAAGCAAGAGTCATGGAATGTAGCCGAATTGAACAAGGCGATGACGAGGGAATTAGATTAGAAATGAGACACTGCAAGTTGAGTTTTAACTTGTCAATTATGGATTGCAGCGATGAGTCGCCCTTTTTAAATTTTATTGTGCAGATCTAGATTTCGGCTAGAAGCTAGCCATTCTCAATGAACTATTGTTTTCGCTCGATGCATGTAATGCCTGTTGGTCGGGCTTCATCCACAGTTCATTCTAGACCTGCACAATAAAATTTAAAAAGGACCACTGATCGCTGCAATCTGTTATTCACAAGTTAATATAACAGTACTGAGTGCAACAGCTTTCTGAATGGAAGGGAACCTGAGTTGAGTTTTACTTTATGAGCAGCAAAATGACGATGGCCAAAGCACAGAGTATATAAACATGCAGACTGTCAGTAGCAAGAAATGCGTGTCTGAAATACTGAAAATTGATTGGCATAGAATATAAGTAGCACTGTACATATTTAATGGAGCTATCTGTCTGAAATGTGCACTGTACGGAATTGAAAAGAGGACGATAAAACAGACAAGAAGAGATTAAGAAATGTTTAGGAATGGTGCTACAGAAGAACGTAGATTCGACGGATGGGTCGGAAACAGGTGAGGAGGTACTGACCCCACATGGGGAGAAACAAATTTGTGTTACATGGCTAAAAGGAGCGGTAGGTTGATAACACATATCTTGACGTATGAAGGAATTACGAAGTGGCGGGAATGCAGTGAGGGGGAGGAGGGACGTTAAAATTGTAGAGGGAGACGACAACTTAGCTACAGCATGCAAGTTCAAATGGATGTAGCTTGTATTTATGTAGAGATGAAGAGGCTTGCACACGACGAAGAGTTGCATCAAACCAGTCGTAGGGCTGAATAAGACAAAAACAAGTGCAGCTTCACACGACGTAGAATTTTATGGCGTTCATTGTAAACGTAATGAATTACTTCCTGCTCCGTGACTAATCGCTGCAGACATTTTTTGCACAGTTGGTTTCTTTAGTGGCTACTCTAGCTCAAACTAGCAACAGACTACAACAGATCTTTTTAGTGTATATTAGTTTAGTAGAGGCTGGTAAGTACTAACTTAGCTTTCTACGTTGTCTCGGCCAGCGGAGTACACTGACTCACAAGAGAATGGTGACAGAAATAACGATGACGAAGACTTACGAATCGTTGAGTCAGACGGACATGCGGGCATTAGGCACCATTTCGTGGCGCACACTGTGTGACTGGTCCGTAGGATCTACGTTGTCGAACACCCATGTTCGCAATGCTAAAGGTTTTAGTGACCTTGGTGTACGGAACTTCTCACTAACATTACCCAATAAGTGTGAAAATATTGCATATTACGTGATAAATTTTATGGATGTAACACCTACATATATACTCCGCAAGTCACTGTGCAGAACGGCGGAGAATGCATCGTACCAATAATTGCGATTTTCTTTTCTATCCCATTCGCGTATTGAACGAGGGGAAAGTCACTGCCTGTAAGTTTCTTTACGCGCCCTAATCTTGATGATCGCATAGTCTTCTTCAATCACACATTCTCTAAATTTACCCAACATGGTCTCGCGAGATTTCATCGCCTTTTCTTCCCAAGGATTTGCATATATGCCGAGCATTTCTGTTACGCTATCGTATGGGCTATACCGACCCGTTACGATCCTGGCAGTGCGCTTCTGAATTCGTTCGATTTCCACTGTCACACTTACTTGGTAAGAACTTCACAAACTGGAAAAGTAGTCTAGAATTGGACGCACTACCTTCTTGTGTGCGATTCCCTTTACAGGTGTTTTGCATTTTCCCAGAATCCTCCCAAAAAAGTGCCTTCTATTCGTCTTCCCTAACACTAAGTTACGTGATCGTTCTATTTCACATCGGTCCTTAGTATCACTCCTAAATACAAGATGTAAAAGCCGTGGCCGCAACCACACATATAAGAAGTACTTATGATGTCATTGTACAATATCTATGATGACAATTCACGATATACAATGTTCTTTCAGACATGCACACATGTTTGAAAGAACAGATTGCATACATCTCTGAAGGAACTATGCATAACATGAGTTGTCAACACAGGCATTGTACAGTAACATAATAAGTATTTCATGCCTCGACAGGTTAAAACGACGATCACATCGAATGCCCTTTTCTGGCGGGAATCACATAATGTTTGTGCAAGCATTAGCTGTTCTGACATATGGAGATTTGGGTGTTTTAGGCTATGTGTTCCAGAAAGTGTTCATAGACTTGGACAAAACGTTTCGTGTTCTCCAAATCGGATGACAAAGTCTTCATTTCGATGTGGCAACATTTTTATGTTTTGAAAATAATTATTAGGCCAATGGTGCAGCTCCCTGGAGTTTTATACGTACCAAGAGAAGAATCTCTAGGACTTAAAAGTGTTGTGAAATATTCTGTATTCTCCTGACCGTTTGAATCAGAGAATATTGAATCTAATCTCCACGAACGTTTTTGGTTTGCTTATGGAAGGTAAAGTATCAAATTCTGTGGATTTTCATCCCATTCTTACCGAGTTATTTGTTTATAATATTTCCGTATCGAAGCACCATTTCTGAATCACACCCTACTTGAATTTGTTAACCGCTTATTGCCTGCACTTCGCGGTGTCAAGGTATTCTTCACCTTTCGTCAACCCCAGACGCCGATTCGGGTGCGGTCTTATATGGTGATATGCCCGACAATTTGCATTCTCGACGCCGGGAGACAACACAGGAAATCGCAGACGAAGAATTTGTAGCTTATTATTATTGTTATTTGTATAAATATCAGCTCCTCGGGCAAATGTGTGAGTTTTCAGAGCGCCATTTATCCACTCATGTTTGTTATTCGCATCTGGAGAGAGCACCTGAGATTCAACAACATTAAAGCAATAGACTAGTCCCCAGAAACGGTTAATATAAATGCTATGCAGTTATTTTGAGGCATATCTTCCATATATATTACGTACTGCATTTACAGAAAAAACTCCGTTACATGTTCCGCAACGATATAAACCGCAATCATGATGCAATGGCTGAAGTTAATCCAAAGCCAATAATACTAATCTGCTTCAGATTCTGCGTGTTTGTATGTAGGTGTGAAGCAAAATCCAGTGCAGCAGTCATACCCACGCGGAAAGTCCCGATAATTGGAGAAACTCACTATTCCGGTAGATTCAAGGTACCACTTATTTTGAATTAAGGAGAAACAACATGTGTTAGTCAGACATCAAAGTGAAGAATAATGATTGCCTGTAAGCGTCATCCGTGTGCAAGTTCTGTTGAAGTCGGAATAGATGTAGGCAGTGTCGCTATCACAACACCTTAGATTGAAGACACTGTGCCACCAGTGTGTGAAAGACCCTGGGATGCAAGGACGACTTAATAGCCCAGATCACATAAGACTGGGATCTGGGCTAGTAGAAAGATACCGGAATGAGAAATTATGTAAGGTCTTCCCTAACAAGTACTGAATTTAAAGCGTGTTTCTGTCACAAGAGTGACATGTGACACGTTCTGTTCACAAGGAGTCGATGTAGACAATTTATCCAAAGATATGGTCGTGCAATTAAAAAATAATAAACATAAAAATTTTGATAATGGATGAGTGTGGAGCGCTTTTTTGAAGTGAATAATTCCAATGAAACTGCCTACATTACCAAGCTCAACATCAAAAATACCTCCTTGGTGCCTTTACCTTTCCTAAAGCCGAAACGACCATCATCTACTAGATCTTCAGTTTTCTATTCCATTCTTGTATATATTATTCTTGTCAGCAATTTGTCAAGTTATTTGCGTGAATGATGTTCTTGTGAAAGTCCGATAGTGTGTCTCCAGACTCATAAGTTACTCACACTAACTTGAATAATAATTTGGTTGCCATTATTAGACATTTTAGAAATTCAGCAGAAATGTAATCTACCCCTTCCGCCTGGTTTGGTCGCAAGTCTTCCTTATCTCTGTCAGACTCAAACTGCATCCCCAGTGTCTTCCAAATCAGACCCAATTTCTGCTTCCATCGCGTCACGTCACCAGACACTTCTTTCTCCTCGCAGAGGCTCTCAGTGTCCTCTTTCACATACCCGACCTTTCCTCTGCGTTTAAGGTCTCGGAGCATTATTTTATGCTAATGTTCAACATTTTTTCTGCAAAAATTGCTTTTTCTTACAAATTTTTACTGACAAAGAAAATAAAATACTATGTAAAGAATTTTTGGCCGGTAAACTGATAAGCCTATGCACCACAGAATTGTGGCCAAAATACCACTGCACTTGAAGTTTTGTGTAAACAACTTTAAAATTTTTTAACTTATCATTAATCTGCTATTCCTGGGCCACACATATTATGATATCTTCTTCGAAGATATCATATTCTAAAGCGCGAGTCTCCCCAGCCGCAAGTCCAGCCTCGTCGCTGCTCTGGAACGAGCGCCAGTGCGATGCTCGAGGCGTTTCTCATCCCTTTTTGTAGCGAACGAACACGGCATGGTGCCGTTAACAACTCCCATGACTTTCATGTTATGCAGGACACCTTTAAATCCGCTATTAAAAATGACCCACACCTGACTGTTAGCAATTTGGATGACTTTTACACTCGAAAACATGTGCTTTGGAGCGTAAGTCCAAATTAGTCAATTCAGTGCTTGATTGCTGTTCTGCGTGTTGGCTCCAACGCATCTCTCCATCAAACTGTCTTCATCATATGTTCGTGCACATCACATCAGTAATAGTTTCAATAACTTCGCTCCTCATTGGGGGCTTATGATAAAAGGTATCCACTGTCCTGTTCATCTCAGCTTGCTTCCATTTACACTAATTTCAGAACAGTGATCCTGCTGAGGATTGTCATTCGTTGTACTCCTGTGACGGAGTGTCGCCATAAACGCTTTTTTCATCTCACTTTTGTCGAAAGCATATGCTTCAGCGATCTGGTGGGCAAGCACAACTCCAATATTGATATCTTCTCCGACCTACAGTGTCTCAGTAGCTTTGGAGAGAAAGAAATATCGATCGCAGTCGCAAACGGCCCAAGAGCCAAGATTGGCTAGAGCGGGTGCATGCGTGGTTTCATTGAAACGTGATTTTCAGATATAAAGAATATTTTCCAGACAAAATCCTTCTGACCATATGTTCTTAAGATTAGAAGGAGTCAAATACGTAAAATAACGATGTTTTGAAACCTCTAGACTGTAAAAATCCATTAAAAGTGGTATTCCTCCTGCGCTCTTAATGCTGACGGCTTTGCTTTCAGTTCCATACCAAGTTTTTTTTCTGTTTTATATACTGATTCTGTCCATCCGAGGATTTCTTCACATTTTTCCCGGAATCACTTCGCTTTAGTTTCCCTGCGCATCCTATTTATTTGTTTCCTTAGTGAAATATTGTTGTATTCTATTCTTTCGTTGAACATTTTTGTACTTCTGTAAGTCTGTGGACTTTCGTCGACGTTCGCACCGATGATAAAAACTTCTACACTATCGACGTTTAGACCCCTCTGCTGGGATCTTCTTCAGGACCTTTCAGTGTTCAGCTAACTGTAAACATCAGCATATCTCAAAGTAGATCCGAGCAGAGCGGTCGAAACGTTAATCTTCTTTAAGAAATTGAACATGACATCACCTAACATACTAGAAGATTTTGCCTTCAGCTTTTTTACTTACTTCCTTTTTTCAGCGACATATTTAAGTATTTCCTGGGTTACCCAAGTTTTCTTGGCCGTTACTTTCCCCGCACCTATATTTGTCTGACCAACTTCTGCAATAGCGCTTTTTAGATAAGTCCATTAGGATACTCATCATCACAGTAGCATTAGAGACCTTCAAGACCACCTTATAGTTCCTCAGTACTTGAGTATCCCACTTCTTTCCACAGTGGTTGTTCTGGGCGATTGTCTTAGTCTTTGATACACTCTTCATCATCACTAAATTGTGATCGGAGTCTATATCTGCTTCTGGGCAAGCCTTACTATCCAATAACTGATTTCGAAATCTCTGTCTGATCATGATCTAATCGAGCTGGAATATACTTGTGTCTTCAGGCCTTTTCCAAGTACACCGTCTCTTCTTGTGAGTCTTCAACAGTGTATTTGCTATTATTAACTGAAATTTATTGCAGAACTCAAGTGTTCTATTTCCTCTCTCATTCCTGCTACGGAGCCCATACTCTTCACTACCTCTGTCCCTGTTACAGCGTTCCAAAACTCCGTGTATCAATAAATTTTCGTCTCCTTTTAAATATTGAGCTAACCGTTCAGTTCCCTCACATACTCTCTGTGTGTCTCTTTACATGCAGCTTGTGATGTCGACATGTGTATCTGCAAAATTGTTGTCGTTGGTTTTTTTGTCGATTCACTGAACTGTACCCAAAAGCTCACTCTTTGTCCTACTCTCCTACTCATCACGAATCCTACTCCAATTATTCCAGTTTTGCCTGCCGTTGATCTTAACCTATGTTTATTTATCTTCCACTTGTACCAGTTCACTGACTCCTGTTATATCTTGGCCCACCCTTTCCAATTTCTGTTATAGATTTTCAAGCTTTTCTATTCAGATTTCTGGCATGTCACGTGCCGACTCGAAGAATGTTACCCTTTCATTGGTTTTCCTATCTTTTTTTCATGTTTGCTTCACCCTTGGCAGTCCCCTTCCGGAGATACGACTGTGGGACTAATGCGGCATCTTTTGCCAGTTGAGACCTTTTTTCAGCTACAAACAACATTCCCAGTGTCTTTAATACAGTGGTTTCCATTGCCCTCTGCACCCACATACTGTTGATCATTGCTAATTGCTGTCTTTAGGGGCACTCTGCCACCATTGAGACGAGAAGACGCCCTGAACCTCTATTCGCTCCTCCGCCTTCTTCGAGAAACCCATTGGCAGAGTGAGATTGATTTCACGCACTGCAAGTCGTCAGCCGTCATTGCAGACTATTTTTATTTAAAATTTGTGCAGCGCCCGTGAATAAACGTGGGACTCAGGACATTTTGTTTAGCACCGAATGAAAGACGAGACACCAAGAACACGGTGACTACACTTATTGACACAATTATTTGGAGAAACAGCTTGGATTACGCTAATTGGGTGGGTCTCAATATCAGAATGAAAAAGGAAAACTGCACTTGACTATGTGGAGCGATGGCACGGTTTCGTCTACATGATGAACTGACGCGGAACTCTCTGAAGTTAAGAGGGAAACGAAGAATCCATACCTACCATGAGTCCCTGCAACTTGCTACGTTCTTCACAGTCCGTCTGTGCCAGGCAGCCGGCCGGAGTGGCCGAGCGGTTCTAGGCGCTACAGTCTGGAACCGCGCGACCGCTGCGGTCGCAGGTTCGAATCCTGCTTCGGGCATGGATGTGTGCGCTGTCCTTAGGTTAGATAGGTTTAAGTAGTTCTAAGTTCAAGGGGACTGATGACCTCAGAAGTTAAGTCTCATAGTGCTCAGAGCCATTTGAACCACTTTTTGTGCCAGGCAGAGACACGGAGAGAGAGAGTCATAAAACATATCAGATAGGAAACCGACTATACCATTTATAAGAACGTGATTTACTTAGCCAACGAATGACTCGGAAAAAAAGCTTGGGGCCATTGGTGCTCTAATAATTACTGCATTCCTACATACAGGTCCGTAAGCCACAAGTTACAGTACAGTGTGTGGTGGAGGGTACATTTTCTACCGTCCAATTCCACTCACAGAAGCTGCACAATAACAAAGAGTTGTAGAGCGACTCTTTCGCCAGGTTCATCATCCCGCAACATGTACGAGTAATGAAATTTAGAGACCGATTTTGACAACGTTGACTGGAATGTAATCTTTGAAATTCTGAAGGCAGCAGGGAGTGAAAGGTCATCTAAAACTTGTACAGAAACCATATTTTTAAAATAATTGAAAAGCCACGATCGCTTCAGTCATTTATTAGACGACTGGTTTCAGCATTCTGAAGGAGCCATCATCAGATCTGAAACATGGATTAACATTTATAAAACCATATGGACATCATGACATATGAGGCAGACCATCTGATAAAATCATTGTCACAACCAATAAAAAACAATAAAAAAAACTGCTCTCCTGGTCGTTCTTTCCATAAAATATAAAACTGAAGTCACCAGAAGAAACTACCACTGCTCGCCTAACAGCGGTCGGCATCATCACTCAGTGATGGTCTGCCTCATACGCCACGATGTCCGTAAATGTTAATCCACGTTTCAGATCTGATGATGGCACCTTCAGAGTGCTGAAACCACTCATCTAATATATGATTGAAGCGATCGTGGCTTTTCAATTATTTTAAAAACAGATTGATCGCCCCACGACACACCATATGTTCACTGCAAGAAACCATATTGCAGTTATAAGTTCTTCCAAAGTAAGAAATTTCACCGGATATTGTTATTCGTATATTCTGGATAGTGGGTAAATTTATCCTCGAGCGAGTTCTGGCCATTGACGGTGTTGCTTTCGAGGGCAGGTCGTCATGGGGTTACGTCATCATACAGACTTCTTGCACAGACCCTCCGCCTCCTACTGTATGTAGAAAGGTAACGTGTACACAGCATGGGACACCAGTTAAGGGAGTCGCCCCTGCGGAATGGATAGGCCACCTGCAATTAACAGCGGCGCCATTGGCAGTCGTGGCACCGGAAATACTCTACACTGATATAAATTTCATAGGCCGTACTTTCGGCAGCCACAACAAGCGCTCGCCTCTGTGGCCCGCCGCTTCCTGCCGACAGATGCGGTGCCTACTCTGTAGCAGCTGTCGCGGCTTCCCACACCACACCGGGGCCACTCGGTCCGCAAGTGGCTCCTGTATTCTCATCTACTATAAATTATGGATTTGTTCAACTCGCCGCTTCACGAAATAGTACACGCAATTCGGAGTACTGTTCCTCAGTCTACGGTCATTACCAATTTGAATTAACGGAAGAGACAGAGAAATAGATACAGATTCTGTATCTTAAACCGTTATATTTAAAATGTTAACGCAATCAGTGATACAACGAATTACATATTTTAATAACATATTCAGACAGAAGTAAATCAGTAACAACTGTAGACTTAGCTTCTAGTTTTTTGACTGTTGAAAAAAACAACTGGCCTGTTACATTTACCTCACACGCATGCATGCCACAGTTGTTTCGCTGTCGTTCTTTGCTACTTCAGGAATCACAAGAGGGATCAGTAATTGCAAATCGTCTTATTTACCGTGAACTTCGGATACTGAACCCATGCGAATACTCGCTACGCACAATTACCCACTCCCCTTTGCTTTTTAAAGAGACTTAAGCTTCGCAAGGTGTCCAGAAAATCTTTGACAGAGCTGATAAAAAGTGTTGTGTCTAGACAAGACAGCCTAGACACAATGAGAGGAAGCCGAAAGGCACGCGCTTAAACTCACGCAGGCTGGCGTGAGGTCTGAAACAGGATACGTAATGAATGCTATAAAGAAAAGTACGTAGCTTCTGAAATACTTAACTTTAATCCATAATTGTATAACATCGCTCTTGTACAGATATAATCTCCATTTCAATATACTTGGTGATGGCGCCTTGCTAGGTCGTAGTAAATGACTTAGCTGAAGGTTATGCTAACTATCGTCTCGGCAAATGAGAGCGTGATTGTCAGTGAACCATGGCTAGCAACGTCGGCTGTACAACTGGGGCGAGTGCCAGGAAGTCTCTCTAGACCTGCCGTGTGGTGGCGCTCGGTCTGCTATCACTGACAGTGGCGACACGCGGGTCCGGCGTATACTAATGGACCGCGGCCGTTTTAAAGGCTACCACCTAGCAAGTGTGGTGTCTGGCGGTGACACCACAAAAAGTATAGTAGTGAAACAAAAAAGCAGGATTAGGCTTTAAAGTCCCGTCGACTGCCAGATCATTAGAGCGCAAGCTCGGACCGAGAACGAATGATGAAAGAAGTCGGCAGCGTCTTTCACAAAGAAAGCGATTTAGGTAGATCACACAGACGGCGAGTGCAAATCCACGAATGAAGCCGGAAATACAGCTTATCCGTGTTTGGCAAAGTATTTTACACAGAGTACGCGTAGGAACTTGCCCCCCTTCTTGCAGCGGTGTACCGTAGGTCTCTAGAAGAGCGTAGCGTTCCAAAGGATTGGAAAAGGGCACAGGTCATCCCCGTTTTCAAGAAGGGACGTCGAACAGATGTGCAGAACAATAGACCTATATCTCTAACGTTTATCAGTTGTAGAATTTTGGAACACGTATTATGTTCGAGTATAATGACTTTTCTGGAGACTAGAAATCTACTTTGTAGGAATCAGCATGGTTTACGAAAAAGACGGTCGTGTGAACCCAGCTCGCGCTATTCGTCCATGAGACTCAGAGGGCCATAGACACGGGTTCACAGGTAGATGCCGTGTTTCTTGACTTTCGCAAGGCGTTCGATACAGTTCCCCACAGTCGTTTAATGAACAAAGTAAGAACATATGGACTATCAGACCAATTGTGTGATTGGATTGAAGAGTTCCTAGATAACAGAACGCAGCATGTCATTCTCAATGGAGAGAAGTCTTCCGAAGTAAGAGTGATTTCAGGTGTGCCGCAGGGGAGTGTCGTAGGACCGTTGCTGGTCACAATATACATAAATGACCTTGTGGATGACATCGGAAGTTCACTGAGGCTTTTTGCGGATGATGCTGTGGTTTATCGAGAGGTTGTAACAATGGAAAATTGTACCGAAATGCAGGAGGATCTGCAGCGAATTGACGCATGGTGCAGGGAATGGCAATTGAATCTCAATGTAGACAAGTGTAATGTGCTGCGAATGCATAGAAAGAAAGATCCCCTACAGCAGGTCAGCAACTGGAAGCAGTTAATTCCATAAATTATCTGGGAGTACGCATTAGGAGTGATTTAAAATGGAATGATCACATACAACTAATCGTCGGTAAAGCAGATGCCAGACTGAGAATCATTAGAAGAATCCTAAGGAAATGCAATCCGAAAACAAAGGAAGAAGATTACAGTACGCTTGTTCGCCCACTGCTTGAGTACTCCTCAGCAGTGTTGGATAAGTACCAGATAGCGTTGATGGAAGAGATAGAGAAAATACAACGGAGAGCAGCGCGCTTCGTTACAGGATCATTTAGTAATAGCGAGAGCGTTACGGAGATGATAGATAAACTCCAGTGGAAGTCTCTACAGGAGAGACGCTCAGTAGCTCGGTACGGGCTTTTGTTGAAGTTCCGAGAACTTACCTTCACCGAGGAGTCAAGCAGTATATTGCTCCCTCCTACGTATATCTCGCGAAGAGACCATGAGGATAAAATCAGAGAGATTAGAGCCCGGGAGTAGACAACATTCCATTAGAACTACTGACAGCCTTTGGAGATCCAGTCCTGACAAAACTCTACCATCTGGTGAGCAAGATGTATGAGACAGGCGAAATACCCTCAGACTTCAAGAATTCCAACCCCAAAGAAAGCAGGTGCTGGCAGATGTGAAAATCACCGAACTATCAGTTTAATAAGTCACGGATGCAAAATACTAACGCGAATTCTTTACAGACGAATGAAAAGCTGGTAAAAGCCGACCTCGGGGAAGATCAGCTTGGATTCCGTAGAAATATTGGAACACGTGAGGTAATACTGACCTTACGACTTATCTTAGAAGCTATATTAAGGAAAGGCAAACCTACGTTTCTAGCATTTGTAGACTTAGAGAAAGCTTTTGACAATGTTGACTGGAATACTCTCTTTCAAAGTCTGAAGGTGGCAGGGGTAAAATATAGGGAGCGAAAGGCTATTTACAGTTTGTGCAGAAACCAGATGGCAGATATAAGAGTCGAGGGGAATGAAAGGGAAGCAGTGGTTGGGAATGGAGTGAGACAGGGTTGTAGCCTATCTCCGATGTTATTCAATCTGTATATTGAGTAAGCAGTGAAGGAAACGAAAGAAAAATTCGGAGTAGGTATTAAAATCCATTAAGAAGAGACAGCAAAGGACTTGGAAGAGCAGTTGAACGGAATGGACAGTGTCTTGAAAGGAGGGTATAATATGAACATCAACAAAAGCAAAACGAGGATAATGGAATGTAGTCGAATTAAATCCGGTGATGCTGAGGGAATTATATTAGGAAATGAGACAAAGTAGTAAAGGAGTTTTGCTACTTGGGGAGCAAAATAACTGATGATGGTCGAAGTAGAGAGGATATCAAATGTAGACTGGCAATGACAAGGAAAGCGTTTCTGAAGAAGAGAAATTTGTCAACATCGAATATATATTTAAGTGCCAGGAAGTCGTTTCTGAAAGTATGTGTATGGAGTGTAGCCATATATGGAAGTGAAACATGGACGATAACTAGTTTGGAAAAGAAGAGAATAGAAGCTTTCGAAATGTGGTGCTACAGAAGAATGCTGAAGATTAGATGGGTAGATCACATAACTAATGAGGAGGTATTGAATAGAATTGGGGAGAAGAGGAGTTTGTGGCACAACTTGACAAGAAGAAGGGACCGGCTGGTAGACATATTCTGAGGCATCAAGGGATCACCAATTTAGTATTGGAGGGCAGCGTGGAGGGTAAAAATCGTAGAGGGAGACCAAGAGATGAATACACTAAACGGATTCAGAAGGATGTAGGTTGCAGTAGGTACTGGGAGATGAAGAAGCTTGCACAGGATAGAGTAGCATGGAGAGCTGCATGAAACCAGTCTCAGGACTGAAGACCACAACAACAACAGAGCCCACACAGAGGCATACCGACAATCCTTCTTTCCACGAACAATACGAGACTGGAATAGAAGGGAGAACCGATAGAGGTACACAAGGTACCCTCCGCCACACACCGTCATGTGGCTTGCGGAGTATGGATGTAGATGTAGAAGAATAAAAGGGTGACCGGCCGGCCTCTCGGGTCTTGGGCGGTGGCGCTGTCTTGTAAAACGGAGGTCGCAAGTTCACGCCCAGCATCGACTAAAGGCGTGGAACTTGAATGTACCGTTGCTGTGTTACTGCAGTCCCTATCTGCTAAAACAATGGCAGAACTAATCATATGTGCGCGCGTGTACTCTGAAAAGTCCGCCTGTCATCTGTAAGGGCTTTCTTGTGTAGGCGTTGTTAAATCTGCAAGTAACAGCCCCACCAAAGACATTCTACTTCCCAATGAAATTTTATCTCCTTGTGGTACGCCTGTTGTTTCTAGGCAGATATTATGACCCTAGACCGTTTTCTCGAACGAAGAAATATGCCGGGGAGAAAAATGGTCTTGTTCCTAAATCGTGCCATCTTCCCTTGTTCACAAAGATGCGGTGCATGAATTGATAAACTGACATATTTCACAAACTTCAAGAAGTGCGGTTCGGTCCTCTCTCCTAACCAATCCACGTAATAGTAAAAGACCAAAATAATGTCAGACTTTAATTGCCAACCCATGCACCATTCATCAGTACTCTGCAGGCCCTTTTGCAAAATGCAACAGTCTTCTAGCGCTCCTACCTTCGCATCATTTGCGAGTAGCGTCATGGATCTTTCAACATTTTCTACTAGTTCACACAGGGGCGCAGGCGCGCTCGCGCTCTCTCTCTCACACACACACACATATAACGGTTCTACCACTTTTCCTCGGGGTATTCGCTAAATCTGTCACTTTTGTTCCGTTAAGAGCGACGTATTGAGCTCTCTGCAAGGAAGTCTACTATGACTTTCACTTTCGTCTTTGCTTTGTTTATTCTTAATCTTCTGCTAGCCTGTGCTTCGTAACCTGACCATTTACAACACATCTTCCTAATCGTTGACTAAAAGAATTAAAATCATCTCGGTATCGTATTTTTGGCACCTCTTCTGTATACAGCTGTAAAACTACAGTAGGCTACGGTATACTATCATAATTAAGCGTAGAATGCGGTAGTTCCCCTAGTACATTTGGTCACTTAAGGTCGTACCTGCATTACTTGTACGTTAGGTGTGTTGCGTAACTGTCGGGTGTTACCTCATAATGACAGCTTTCTTTACATATGCGATCAGTGTCTTACTAGGTTCCCCTACAAACCGGAAGCAGTGAACTGTCTAGAAACGGAGTAAGAATATATAAAGGGCCGGGTAACGTACAGAACATTTTTTTTTCTACATTGTTATCCTCCTCTCTCTTCTCTGAAAATAAACAGTACTCATAGCACATCTAAAATTGACAATGTTTAACACAAGTTTTATTCGAAAATGGTTGATTTCTAACCTGAAACAAAGGGATGTTCTCGTAAAAACAAAGAAAACAACACAGATTTATCATATAGCGCGAGCAAACGCAACTTCCTCACCATAAAGGTAAAAGAAAAAATACCTGCAAAGCATTGCTTCAGTACTCTGTCGAACTTATATACAACATCCTGTCTTGCCTTTGGACATGACGAAGAACGTTCTAGTGATTAAAAATAACAATAATTCCATATTTTTTACTTTCGTGCTTGTAAAATGCACTTGCATCGAAAGTAATTGCCTTGGTTGCATAAAAAGCGCAGAAGTTAAGCGATCAACTTATTTTTATTACTTATAAAATGCAATCTATATTCTTTAAGGATGTAAAACACACAATGGTCTTACACTGAATGATGTGCGGCTCTAATTATGAGCGAAACAAACAAACAAACAAAAAAGAACAAGGAGAAGTCGCCTGCTCCCAGTTTCTCTCTTATACATTCTTTATGTATGTACCAATACCTCAGGTAACCCTATTGTTTACTACGTCAATATGTAGTGGGCCGAAAGTACCGAATCGTAGTTTTGGTAGAGCGCAACTCTACTTCTGCATGTACTTCTATCGTGTTCAGCTTTCTTTCCCTTCCTTACATATCTGATATACACGTTCCACAACAGTAGCAATAATCAGCAAAGTTGCCTTACATCTTTCTTAATAGGAACTTTCTTTTCTTTTTTCTCAGTTCATCACTCCTCCTTGGTTTTCAGTGTCGTACTTACGATACTATTAGCAACTATCAGGTTTTCAGCGTCAGGCTACGTCTAAGATTTCAATAAGAAGCCACCGCCGAGAGCTGTCATCTAGATGAGGGTTTGTTCTTTCCTTACTGGAAGCGTACAATTTCGCTACGTGCCGCACTGCGGCATCCGGTCGACAGCAACGCTTCGCAAGCTGAAATTTTGCGCTGGATTCCCTCATTCGTGGGAAACAGCAGACGCGCCCCTTTCCTTTCCCATGATGCTCCTGTAATTCGAAGCCTGCAACTCGGACGTGCATGCTACGTTCCGTACAACAACAGATTTGACTGCCTGCCGCCTAGCGTAGCATCAGCCTCTGTTGCTCGCATCAGGTGGAGAACACATTAACTGGAAAAAGACACCAGAGCGACTGTGTGAACAGAAATCTCCTGCGAGCCCACTGCAGACAGCTTGTGACCTAAGAAAGCGTTCGCCGCCAACTGCCCTAAACTCGATAAAGGAATACAGAGGACCGCACTTAGCCGGACGCCAACTTCGACCGACTTTCGTGAAGTAGATTGGTTGCTAACAGCTCGCGCAGTCATATATCACTGTCGCATAAAAAAGTTTTCACCCAACAAGAGAGAGCACGCACTATCTCGTACTCTCATCTACCTCGCGTACTCTCATACATCGAATGGTCGCCGAAGACACGACTTTACGATATTGCAAGCCATCTTCCAAAACCACTCATTCAAATATTCCTCATACCTTTCTGCAAAAAACTGAGTGATTTTCATTTAGTTACTCCCGTGTGTAATCAACGGAAATATGAGCAAAACTTTGTCCGTTTTTATGGGAACGAATGTAGAAAATATGTTACTTGCATCTACGCAAGCCACACAGAAAGCAGAAAAACATTAGCTAAACAAAGGTAGCTAATTTATATCAAATTACCTTTCAAAAAGATTCATTCTCTTTCGCAAGACCATATCTAGTACCAGAATGAACAGAGAAGCTTAGGGTGCATTGCAACTTACGCACAGGCCTAAACAGACTTTATTTTCAAAATAAACATTCGATTTCACAAAGGCATGTCTTCTATATGCATGAGCACACAATCCTGCCGTAATTTTTATAATTAAGTTTAAGATCAAGGACCTGCCTGGATAGCCGAGTGCCTTAAAATGCCCCCTTCCGGGACATGGAAAGGCGCGCCGATCACATATCGAATCCACCCAGCGAATTAATGATGGAGGCTGGTGTGCCTGCTGGCTTCGATGTGGGTTTTAGGCGCTTTCCCAAATCCGACTAGGGTGGAACTGATACTCCGCCTCATACACGTTTCAGAAACTCTTAGAAGGCGTTCTGACATTGAACGCAGACAGGTCGGGTACAACATTCCATCCTGGGGCAAAGTTGTGCCCCATTCAAGATATAGCCCATAAGAAAGAGAAAGAGCACTATAGTACCCCATTAAAAGATTAGCGCTGAGTATCTGGAGCACGTCACATCACATAAATGTTTAACGGTATAATAAGAAGTGATATGAAGTCCGTTGCGCGGGAGGCGAAAGGAATGCTTAGATTTGTTACAAGGGAAGTACAGCGCATCTGTCAACGAAGTAGCATGCAAGATGTAGCCCACCACGAATTCCTCTCATCTCAGAGTAGCATTTACAACCTATGTCCTCAATTCTTTGCTGGACGTATTCCAATCCCTATCTTCCTCTACAGTTTTAGCCCTCTACGGCTCCCTCTAGTACCATGGACGACATTCCCTGATGTCTTAACAGATGTTCTATTAACCTTTCCCTTCTCCCTGTCAATGTTTTCCTCATACTTCTTTCCGATTCTGCGCAGAATTATTTATTATTTTGTAAGTTCACCTAATTTTCAACATTCATCTGCAGCACCACATCTGAAACGCTTAGATACTCGTCTGTTCCGGTTTTCCCCCAGTCCATGTTTCACTAACATATAATGCTGTGCTCCAGATGTACATTCTCAGAAATTTCCCCCTGAAATTAAGGCCTATATTTGATACTAGTAGACTTCTCTTGGCCGGGAACGCCCTTTTTGCCAGTGCCACTCTGCTTTTGATGTCCTCTTTGCTCCGATCGTCATTGGTTATTTTACTGTCTAGGTAGCAGAATTCCATAAATTCATCCACTTCGTGATCATCAATCCTGATGTTAAGTTTCTCGTTGTTCTCGTTTTTGCTACTACTCATTACTTTCGTCTTTCTTCGATGTACTCTCAATCTCTATTCTGTACTCATCAGTCTGTTCATTCCATTCAGCAGATCCTGTAATTCTTATTCACTTTCACAGAGGATAGCAATGTCATCAGCGAATCGTATCATTGATATCCTTTCACCTTGAATTTTAATTCCAGTCCTGAACCTTTCTTTTATTTCCATCTTTGCTTCTTCGATGTGCAGATTGAGCAGTAAGATCGAAAGACTACATCCCTCTCTGATACCCCTTTTAATCCGAGCACTTCGTTCTTGGTTCTCCACTCTTATTATTCCTTGTTGAGACCTCTACATATTGTGTATTACTCGTCTCTCTCTGTAGCTTACCCCTATTTTCCTCAGTATTTCGAACATCTTCCACCATTTTACACTGCCGAACGCTTCTTACAGATGGACAAATCCTATGAACGAGCCTTGACTTTTCTTTAGTCTAGCTTCCATTATCAATCGCAACGTCATAATCGTCTCTCTAGTGCGTTTACCTTCCCTAAAGCCAAATTCATCATCATCTAATACATCCTCAATTTTCTTTTCCACTCTTCTGTATTTTATTCTTGTCAGAAACTTGGATGTATGAGCTGTTGAGCTGACTGTGCGATAATTCTCGCACTTGTCGGCTCTTGCAGTCTTCGTGAGTTGTGTGAATAATATTTTTCCGAAAGTACGTCGAGAGACTCACACAGATTATACACCAACGTAAATAGTCGTTTCGTTACCACTTCCCGCAATGATTTTCGAAATTCTGATGGAATATTATCTATCCCTTCTGTCTTATTTGATCTGAAGTCCTCCAAAGCTCTCTTAAATTCCGAGTCTAATACTGAACCCTCAATCGCTTCTAAACTGACCCCTGTTTCTCCTTCTGCCATATCGGACAAATCTACCCTCTCATAGAGGCCTTCGACATACTCTTACCACTTATCCGCTCTCTCCTCTGCATCTCTCCTCTTGAACTCTTACTGTTACCACCCATGCTTTTAATTTCAACGAAGCTGTTTTCACTTTCCTACATTCTGGGTCAGTCCTTCCGACAATCATTTCTTTTTCGATTTCTTCACATTTTTCATGCAGCCATTTCGTCTCAGCTTCCCTGCACTTCCTATTTATTTCACTCCTCAACGACTTGTATTGCCGTATTCCTGAATTTCCCTGAACATTTTTTTACTTCCTTCTTTCATCGATCAACTGAAGTATTTCTTCTGTTGCCCGCGGTTTCTTTGCAGAAGGTAACTGCAAAGAAACCATGGGTAACAGAAGATATACTTCACTCAGGAGAATATGTTGTACCTATATTTTTCTTTCCAACTTCTGTGATTGCTTTTTTCAGAGATGTCCATTCCTCTTCAACTGAGCTGCCTACTGCACTATTCCTTATCGCAGTATGTATAGCGTCAGAGAACTTCAAGCATATCTCTTGATTCGTTAGTACTTCTGTATTCCACTTCTCTGCATACTGATTCGTCCTGACTAGTCTCTTAAATTTCAGCTTACTCTTCATCACTACTAAGCTGTGAACTGAGTTTATTTCTGCTCCCGTGTACACCTTATAATTCAGTATCTAATTGCGGAATCTCTGACTGACCATGATGTAATGTAACTGAAATCTTCCTGTATCACTCGGTCTTTTCCAAATAAACCTCCTCCTCTTGTGATTGTTGAACAGATTATTCGCTATTGCGAGCTGAAATTTATTAGTCTTTCACCTCTCTCATTGTTTGTCCCAAGCCCATATTCTACTGTAACCTTTTCTTCTAGTCCTTCCCCTACAACTGCATTCCAGTCCCCCATGACTATTAAATTTTCATCTCTCTTCGCGTACTGTATTATCCTTTCAATATTCTCATATTCTGTCTCTTCATTTTGAGCTTCCCACGTCGACATGTATACCTGAAATATAGTTGTCGGTGTTGGTTTGCTGTCGATTCTGATAAGAACAACCCTGTCACTGAACTGTTCACAGTAGCAAACTCTTTGGCCTACTTTCCAGTTCACAACGAATCCTACTCCCGTTAAACTATCTTCTGCTGGTGTTAATATTACCTTATACTCACCTGACCAGAAATCTTTGTCTTCTTTCCATTTCATTTCATAGACCCCTACTATAGCTAGTTTGAGCCTTCGCATTTCCCTTTTCTGATTTTCTAGCTTTCCTACCACGTTCAAGCTTCTGACATTCCACTCCCCGACTCATAGAATGGAAGGGCCCATATCAAGATTTAACAAAGATACTCGACGAACTTGAATCGCACTCCTTGAAGAAAGACGACGTTCCTCTCGTGAAACCCTGTTAGATAAATTTAGAGAGAACCGATATTTGAAGAAGACTGTGGACCAGTAGAGCTACCACGATCGTATATTTCACCTACACTTAAATCGCTTACAGATTTGTACAGTAAATCATTTGTCGTCAGTATATAAAAATGGCTTAGGACAAAATATCGTTAAAATTGCTTGGAAGTGTGCGTGTGTGTCTATGTGTGTGTGTGTGTGTGTGTGTGTGTGTGTGTGTGTGTGTGAGAGAGAGAGAGAGAGAGAGAGAGAGAGAGAGTGTGTGTGTAAATGTACAAGGAATTAAACAGTGAAAGTCGTAAGCTGACAAAGTTACATTTTCGTAACCGAACAGTGCAAATTTAATTTTCATACGAGAATCTAGCGTTCGTATAAAAGTAGGGTTTCGAATAAAACATCAAAAACTTAATATTCGTTTTAATTTAACTAGATTTCCCACTAAATCTGCATCGGTTTCGGATTTTTGTGTGCGCACAGCAATCTCTGTGCCTTGAGCAAGTGCACTATCTTTTTCAATACACTGAGAGTAAAACAGAGCTGCATAAAAGAGTAATTTTATTATTAATCCGCGATATTGCAGCAGAAGTGGGAGTTAAGTCGTCTGAAATGAGCTGCGCAGTAATGCCGCAGCGCGTCCTGCCGATAGCTGACGCGCCGCCCCCGCCCTACAGAAGGACAAAAAGGGCGCTGCGCCCGGTGCAAAGCGCACGAGCCGTCCTTATTAATCCTGCACTCTCACTGCGTCACGCTGTCCCCCCTCAGCACCCGGAGGAAGCGTTGCGGTCAGTTTACCGTACCTCTGCACACGGCTAACGGCCATTCTACATAGTCTATTTATTTATTTATCCATCTGTTGCCATCTGACCAAGCGAGCCATAGCTACTAAGTCACGGAACAAGTACGTACATAGTTTAAAGATTGCGTATTACATAACTTACAAAAAAATATATTAATAAAAGGTGAACAAAATTGTGCGAGAAAATACACTACTGGCCATTACAATCGCTACACCAAGAATAAATGCAGATGATACACGGGTATTCACTGGACAAATATAATATTATACTAGAACTGACATGTGATTACATTATCACGCAATTTGGGTGCATAGATCCTGAGAAATCAGTACCCAGAACAACCACCTCTGGCCGTAATAACGGCCTTGATACGCCTGGGCATTGAGTCAAACGGAGCTTGGATGGCGTGTAGAGGTTCAGCTGCCCATGCAGCTTCAACACGATACCACAGTTCATCAAGAGTAGAGATTGGCGTATTGTGACGAGCCAGTTGCTCGGCCACCATTGACCACACGTTTTCAATTGGTAAGAGATCTGGAGAATGTGCTGGCGAGAGCAGCAGTCGAACAATCTCTGTATCCAGAAAGGCCCGTACAGGACCTTCAACATGCGGTCGTGCATTATCCTGCTGAAATGTACGGTTTCGCAGGGATCAAATTAAGGGTAGAGCCACGGGTCGTAACACACCTGACATGTAACGTCCACTGTTCAAAGTGCCGTCAATGCGAACAAGAGGTGACCGAGACGTGTAACCAATGGCTTCCCATACCATCACGCCGGGTGATACGCCAGTATGGCGGTGACGAATACACGCTTCTTCCAATGTGCGTTCACCGGGAAGTCGCCAAACACAGATGCGACCATCATGATGCTGTAACAGAACCTGGATTCATCAGAAAAAATGACGTTTTGCCATTCGTGCACCCAGGTTCGTCGTTGAGTACACCATCGCAGGCGCTCCTGTCTGTGATGCAGCGTCAAGGGTAACCGCAGCCATGATCTCGAAGCTGACAGTCCACGCTGCTGCAAACGTCGTCGAACTGTTCGTGCAGGTGGTTGTTGTCTTGCAAACGTCCCCATCTGTTGACTCAGGGATCGAGACGTGGCTGCACGATCCGTTACAGCCATGCGGATAAGATGCCTGTCATCTCGACTGCTAGTGATACGATTCCATAATCTGCTAACAGTCATTGGATCTCGACCAACGCGAGCAGCAAAGTCGCGATACGATAAACCGCAATCGCGATAGGCTAGAATCCGACCTTTATCAAAGTCGGAAACGTGATGGTACGCATTTCTCCTCCGTACACGAGGCATCACAACAACGTTTCACCAGGGAACGCCGGTCAACTGCCGTTTGTGTCTGAGAAATCGGTTGGAAACTTTCCTCATGTCAGCACGTTGTAGGTGTCGCCACCGGCGCCAACCTTGTGTGAATGCTCTGAAAAGCAAATCACTTGCATACCACAGCATCTTCTTCCTGTTGGTTAAATTTCGCATCTGTAGCACGTCATCTTCGTGGTGTAGCAATTTTAATGGCCAGTAGTGCACAAGATACTCACTAAGAAAAAAAGGTCGTACCACGAAGGAATTATCCGACTGTGGTGGAAATCGGTAGCTGTGATGTACATATACAGGCAAACACACGAATGTAATTTCATAGCAACTACATCATTTATCTAAGAGGACGAGCTTCAGAAACTGAGCAAGTCCATAATGCGTTGGTCCACCTCTGGCTCTTATGCGAGCTCTTATTTGGCTTGACATGGATTGACAGAGTTGTTGGACGTCCGCCTGAGAGGTATGGTACCAAATTCTGTCCAATTGGCCCGTTTGATCGTCAAAACCCAAAGTTGGTTGGAGAGTGCAGCGCATAATGCTCCAAACGTTATCAGTTGTCGAGAGATCCGGCGACCTTGTCGGCCAAGATAGCGTTTGGCAACCACTAGGACGAGCACAAGAAACAGTCGCCGTGAGCGGGCGGGCAATATCTTTCTGAAATGTATGCGCAGGATGTCTTGCCACGAAGGGCAACAAAACGGAGCGTAGAATATCGTCGAAGTACCGCTGTGCTGTAACTATGCCGCGGATGATAAACAAAGGGGTCCCGCTGTGAAATGAAATGACGCCTTAGACCACCACTCCAGGTTGTCGGACCTTGTGGCGGGCGACAATCATTTTGGTATCCCTCGGCTGTGCAGGGCGTCTCTAAGCACTACTTCGTTGGTCACTGGGGCTCAGTTCGAAGCGCGACTCATTACTGGAGGCAATGCTGCTCCATTCAATGAGATTCCAGAGTGTCGCCAACATACGGCCCGACGGGCTGGAGTGATGATGATCTGGGGTGGCACTTCGTGGCATAGCAAAACCCCTTTGCTTGACATCTGCGAGGTGCCGCAGCGCTTAAAAATCACGTTCTATCGGAACATTACTCAATGATTTAGGTAGTCCGTGGTTTCCACAGACATTACGATAGTTTCTAACTGAAAGTTCATTTCCTCCCCAGCGCTGCCCAATCCGAAATTGTGTTCCGATTCTGCTAACCTCTGCATCTACAGTAGTTTCAAATGGCTCTGAGCACTATGGGACTCAACTTCTGAGGTCATTAGTCCCCTAGAACTTAGAACTAGTTAAACCTAACTAACCTAAGGACATCACAAACATCCATGCCCGAGGCAGGATTCGAACCTGCGACCGTAGCGGTCTTGCGGTTCCAGACTGCAGCGCCTTTAACCGCACGGCCACTTCGGCCGGCATCTACAGTAGTTTAAATTGTAACCTTTCTTCCCTTTTCCTTCATTTCTTGTGGGCGATTATAAGAGGCTACTCCTTTCGTGTAATAACGCCTCCATGAAGCACGCAACGCACCGTTCGCATGACATCGCTATCCTTGTGCTTACAGCAAATGCAGACGGCCGCTTCTGATGTACTGCGATCACATTCGTTCCACTGTACGACATTTATTCATGGACTTCAATCATCTTGACACCGGACGCGTAAGCTTACATAGTTACGTGATTTTTATTCAGTCATTTGCTTCCTGAAGATCTGCCCTCTTGTATGACAAAATGAGATCGCAAAACACATCACTGAATATCATTTACGTAAAGGTATTTATAATTCTTGGCTTTAATAATGTAATACTAAAGACAGCAGTTTATATAGTGTAACTTTGCTCTGTGCGTAATAAAAGAAATCAAACACATAATTAGACATTAATGAAGTGAAATTAACTAATTAATAAAACAAAAACGAAAAATTAAAGTGATAATCAGTTTTTAGAACCTTCAGCTGAACGAAATTCTATTGATAATCTCCGGTTTGCGGCTACCTCGATAAATGACGAGTTTTGCTTGCACTAAGTAGGAAAACCTCCGACAACTACTGCTCCATTTATAATTTTTACGGGTCTTATCATCACATTATAGTACTTACGTTATTTTAGCGTAAGTATTACTTCGGTTAGTGTGTGTTTCGGCATCTCTGGAGTCATCACAGCACCGAGCGTGTTTTGCGGACAATGCTAATTGCATCCTAATTTTTATTTGTTCAAGTTATTGGCTTTCGGGATGTTCCCATTCAGCCACCTCAGTTGCCGAATGTCAATTATGATGATATGAACGTAAGGCCAACACAACACCCAGTCCCCTAGAGGAGAAAATCTCCGACCCGACCGGGAACGTATTCTAATTGAGCAGCTGGTGCAGCTTAACGTGCGCTACCCTATGAGAGGGAAGTGAACCACACCCGGATCCACGCGGCAAATTAAAGAACGAAAGCATCATGTCTCCTTGGACTCGAGAAGAATTATGGGCCTACGTATTGATAAAAAAAAAAGTTCAAATGTGTGTGAAATCTTATGGGACTTAACTGCTGAGGTCATCAGTCCCTAAGCTTACACACTACTTAACCTAAATTATCCGAAGGACAAACACACACACACACACACACACACACACACACACACACACACACACCCATGCCCGAGGGAGGACTCGAACCTCCGCCGGGACCAGCCGCACAGTACATGACTGCAGCACCTTAGACCGCTCGGCTAATCCCGCGCGGCTACGTATTGATATATCCATTTAAGGAACAGTACTTGTACAGCGTCAAATGTGCAAATTATCATAAACACTATAGCATGGAGACACTATCTCCTGTCTTTGATAAAAAGAATAGCCAGTTCATGCTCACGTCAGCTCTAGACGCCGATTCCTGCTGTAGAGCACTGCGGCAGCGTTATGATCACGTTGCGGTACACGGACCGTGTGAACAAACCGCAGCGTTCGGTAGCGTTGTGGAGGACATGTCAGCGAGTTTTACGTTGACTGCAACTTTCCTGTGAAGGCGACTAAAGCTACAGTATTCACACATTACTGATGGTCTCTTACCAATTCTGCATTGGAGGTACGAACCGTGTTCTGCCATAAAATGAGCATTATCTCTGGTAAGACTGCTGTGATTAATGCGTAGTCTCTCTCTGATATCCAAGAAGTGACTGTGTACTTGGCATTGCGTATTTCCACCGGGAAAATCTCGCCGCAAAGTTTTCAACAGCAATAAGTTACCATTGGCGCACGTCACAAGCTTGCCCGTCGTTGCTTAAACCTTGTAAAGCAGAATCTGTTCTTCCAACCACAGTATTTAAACTACAGAAGAGCAAACATTTGACCACCCACTATTTCTGCCTGAGTTCAACTTGCCTTCGTATAGCAATTGTCTGCCACTAAATTTCATTCGGTAAATGACATATGTATTCCTGACGACGAGTTTAGCAATCGGCGTTGTCCCACTTGCGCTGCAATGCCTGCAGATGACGCCCGGCGGATGCTGCGCCGCTATTGTGTTAGTTTTTTGCAACATTACCGAGTTAACTACTTACAGCAAGCTTTATTTTTCTCCTAGCTATTAATGTCTCATGCGATTTTTGTCTAAATTGTCTGAAACAGTGTACAGGATGTGTCAAAAAGAATGTACGTAATTCAAAGTATTATGTTGTCAAAACTATCGATCTCTGCGCCACAGCTCCGTTATTGGAGGAATGAATACATTGTCTAATTTATATTCATTGCCGCTGGATGTCGGTTGTCTTCTGTTTGCCAAACTGCTGCTCTGCAGCAGAAATCATTTTGTGTTCTCGAGTTCGTGAAGTGTTATTCCGTGATTACACTGCGTAGACGTTTCAGGCTGAGATACCAAACTGATCCTCCAAAGGGATGGAACATTTGTAGATAGCACCGACAGTTTGTAGACAGAGGATTTGTATGTAAATGAAACAGTCGCAGCCGCTCTCATATTTCCGACGAAAATGTCGTACGAATTCAAAAAGTGGTTCAAATGGCTCTGAGCACTATGGGACTTAACATCTGAGGTCATCAGTCCCCTAGAACTTAGAACTAATCAAACCTAACTAACCTAAGGACATCACACACATCCATGCCCGAGGCAGGATTCGAACCTGCGACCGTAGCGGTCGCGCGGTTCCAGACTGAAGCGCCTAGAACCGCTCGATCACACCGGCCGACCCGTACGAATTCAAGCCGCTTTCCGAGGTAGACCTACAAAATCAGGTCGTCATAAGTCGGGATTTAGAAATGCATACAACAACAGTCTGAAGTGTTTTGAGACGTCCGTTGGTTATGAAGCCGTAGAAGTTACAGCTGTTGCGGGCTCTACTTCACGATGATAAACGCAAACGTGTGGCACCTTCTGACGAGGTTCAGAATGCTATTGACAATGATAACACTTTCGCACAACGCCGCGTGTTCAATGATGAAGCGACTTTCTTCCTTAATGGGAAAGTAAACAAAAACGAAGTTCGAATTCGGGCTCTACAGAACCCACACGGACGCACTGAACGTGTACGAGATACATCCAAAGTCAATGCGTTTTGTGCGAAATCCCACTCTGTTTACGGCCCATTCTTCTTTGACTGAAACACGTTAACCGTCAGCAGTATTTTGCTATGTTACAAAACGTTGTTTCCGAGGCTAAACGAGGACTACTTCATTTTCCAACAAGATGGGACTCCCCCTAACTGGAGACGCCAAATGCGTGAATACCTGAATGAAACTCTACCGAGACGTTGGAGTGGTCGTAAAACAGCCGGTGACTGAGCACTTCCCAGCTGGCCTCCAAGGTCGCCGGAGTTTGATGGCCTGTGACTTCTTCATGTGTCGTTTCATTAAGGACAACGTTTATGCATCAACACTACCTCAAAACCTAGAAGAGTTGAAGAACCGTATCCGTTCTGCCATAACATCAGTAACGAAGGATATGCCTACTCGAGTAAGGGAGGAATTAGAGTATCGACGAAATACGTGGTGTTCAAAAAGTTTCTCCGCAGTGCCGTATGATGGTTAGCCGCGCGTGCCGTATGATCTTTCGCCTGCCTGGGTTACTTCCCTTTAAGGGAACTCTCCCGACATTCCACTGTTTCGTTTATCTCAGCCAGCGTCAATAGTATCGTTGGTGTGTGTCGTTACGTGTTGACGTGAACGTTTAAGTTTAGTTCCTTTGTTTCGTTTTTGTCACTGTTAAAATGCTAACCATTGAACAACGTGTGTTTTTAGTCGAACAAGTGTTCAAAGCTGGCGGTAAATACACAGTTTCAGTTCGTCAAACATTTAAGCGGGGTAGGACGTCAAACGGGCCGACTTGGAGCAGGAGAGGCACCACAGGACATTTTAATTTCCTTGGCTATACTTTTACAAGTAAATTCATAAAACTTTGTCAGCATGACCAGGAAGGGTTCAAGATTCACACTCATAACAGCGGAAGTTCAAAAACATAACAAAATAAATTTTTTTACGTGTGAAATTTCATCATTTTTTCACTTACTATTGGCTGCATTTGTTGCTACAGGTACACTTTTCTTCATAAGTAGGAGAGACTGTTCGATGAATTTTGCAAAGCATACAAACCATACTTACAGGTATCTAAAACTCTAGACTCTATTTAATTTATGAAAAAAGGAATGAGCTCTTACGTTTTAAGCTTTATGTTTAGAAAAAAATTTGTGGTTAATTATCTCAATTTTTACCATTGTTTTTAATAGATTTAGAAAATTCTAGAGTTCCATACACCTGTAAGTATGGTTTGTACGCTGTGCAAAATTCATCAAAGAATCTCTCTTACTTGTGAAGAAAAATGTACCTATAGCAACAAATGCAGTCAATAGTAAGTGAAAAATGATGAAAATTCACATGTAAAAAAAATTATTTTGTTATGTTTTGAACTTCCACTGCTATGAGTGTGAATCCTGAATCCTTCCTGGTCATGCTGACAAAGCTTTATGAATTTATTTGTAAAAGTATAGCCAGTGGAAATTAAAATCTCCTGTAGTGCCTCTCCTGCTCCAAGTCGGCCCGTTTGACGTCCTACCCCCCTTAATTCAGTTTTCCCGGAGACAACACTCCCACATCGAGATACTGTGCGAGATTTGATTAACAAATTTCGAAGTGCGGGTTCAGTGACAGATGCACCGAGAAGTGGTCGTCCTAGCGTTTTGTCTGAGGATAAACTACTCGATATTTCCGATAAAATGTCCATGAGTCCGAACAAGCCAGTAAGAAAACTTGCCCAGGAAATCGATGTTAGTGTCGGAACGGCCCACACAACTGCAAGGAAAAAATTTGAACTTTTCCCATACAAAGTGACAGTCGTGCAAGAACTGAAAAATACAGATCACGGCAAGAGACTGCATTATTGTCAATGGTTCAAAAATTTCGTTCAACAAAATGCAAGGGATATTCTTAATGAAACGTTTTTCACTGGTGAGGCGTGGTTTCATTTATCCGGGTACATGAACTCGCAAAATTCTCGTATGTGGAGTACTGCAAATCCATCGTGTATTCATGAGGAACCACTTCATTTTGTGAAAATAGGAGTTTGGATTGCAATTTCTAGATGTCGGATTGTGGGTCCCATATTTTTCAACGAAATAATAAACGCACAACGATACCGCAGTGATATTCTGTACCCATTCATAGGAGAACTTGTGTTAAGTGAAATACTGAACGGTTATTTTCAACAAGATGGTGCAACCGCGCATACAGCTCCCGTTTCAATGTCACTGCTTGCTGATGTTTTTGGGGATCGCATAATTTCACAAGGACTTTGGACTCCACGATCGCCTGGCCTAACGCCACCTGACTTTTTCTTCTGGGATGCAGCGAAAGCAACTGTCTATAAAAACCGTCCAAAACCCATAGATGAATTGAAACCTGCAATATCCAGTTTCAATGCTTCTGCTACAGAAGAAATGTTAGAGTTTGTGTTTGGAAACATGATTAGACGAATTGAATTGCGTATTCAACAACAGGGGGGACACTTGCAACATTGAATGTGAAAATTTGTAAGTAAAAATGAATATTCAATAAATTAATAACTTGTATTTCACTGAGTTTCATTTCGGTATATTCACTGCGGCATACGGCACGCGCGGCTAACAATCATACGGCACTGCAGAGAGACCTTTTGAACATCCCGTATTTTTCGCGTTACTGGTGGGGAACATATAGAAGATGCAAAGCTGGTACTTTTTGCCGATGATACAATTATAGCTATCACACCCAACAGACAAGAATTAACTGGTGAAATTGTAAACGATGTTTTTCAGAAAATCATTAAGTGCTTCTGTGCAAATGGACTCTGATTAAACTTTGACAAAACACAGTATATACAGTTCCACACAATAAATGGAATGACACCAATAATAAATATAGACTTCGATCAGAAATCAGTAGCTAAGGTAGAATATTCAAAATTTCTAGGTGTATGCATTGATGAGGGGTTGAACTGGAAAAAAAACACACTGAGGATCTGCTGAAACGTTTGAGTTCAGCTGCTTATGCTACTAGGGTCATTGCAAATTTTGGCGATATACATTTCAGTAAATTAGCTTACCACACCTATTTTCATTCTCCTGCTTTCGTATGGCATCATATTCTGGGGTATCATCATTGAGTAAAAGAATGTTCATTGCACAAAAGCGTGTAATCAGAATAATTGCTGGAGCTCATACCAGATCATCCTGGCTAGAGATCTTCACTGTAGCCTCACGATATATATATATATATATATTCACTTATGAAATTTGTTATTAACAATCCGAACGAATTCAGAAGTAATAGCAGTGTACATGGCTACAACACTAGGAGAAAGGATGGTCTTCACTACTCAAGGTTAAATCTTACTTTGGCTCAGAAGGGGGTAAATTATGCTGCCACAAAAGTCTTTGGTCACTCACCTAATAGCATCAAAAGTCTGACAGATAGCCATACAGCATTTAAAAGGAAATTAAAAGAATTTCTTAATGGCAACTCCTCCTACTCATTAGATGAATTTTTGGATATAGTAAGTGGGTAATTTCCCCAACCCACAAAAAAAATTAAAAATATTAAGTGTCTTGTACAGACACCTTTTATTAACCTGACACGTTCCACAACATTACGAAGTGTCGTATTCATGATCTATGGAACAAGTACTAATCTAATCTAATCTAATCTAATTGGACATCTGTAATCTAGATTTGAGAGATTCGTAAATATGTGTCCCAAGTTACATAGTTGTGTGCCTTACTGCTTGATAAATATATATGTTCGAATTACGTATATTCTTTTTGAAACACCCTGTACCATTTCATAGATCGCCGAAAAATTAGATGACCCGACTTGCAGCGATTTGTGAGTAGGAACTTGGGGTACAGCGGCAGAGCAGTTTCTCAAAGCGCTCTGCTTGAGGCCGGAGGCTACGCGCACTCTGCGAGCTGCGAGGTACGTAATGCTGGGCGGCGGCGGCGGAGGCGGTGGTGTCGTGGGTGGGGGGTAGTCAGCGGCGCCTGGCGTTATGCGAACGCCACAACCAGACTCTTGCTGCGGCCGTGCAGCAATGCGTCAGCTAGCGACAACGTCAGCTCATGCTCATTCCAAAAATATCGTTGTTGTTGTTCTTGCAGTCTTCGGTCTGAAGACTGTTTCGACGCGGCTCTACGTGATAGCCTATCCCGTGCCAATCTCTTCATTATCTACTGCAGCCTAGGACTACATCCATTTGAACCTGCTTACTTTAGTTGAGCATTGATCTCCCCTTCTTCTTCTCTTCTTTTCGTGTCGGCCATCTCCCGATGTCGGTATTTCAACTGCACTCTTCCTTTTTCTTGCATCTGGACTTTGCTTTTAGCTCAGTATCCCGCATTTCTTTCCTTTGCTGTTCCTTCCTCACCTCAGTCCATGTTCTGCTAGTTTTTAATTCCGGCTTTTCTTGGAAACTAATGTGCTATTGGAGTTTATTCTTGAGCGTTTATGGATAACCTCCGGCGCTATCCCCATTTCTTGCAAGTATTTTTCTACCTTGGTAAACCTCGCTTTTTTAATTTTGTAAGACTCGTACAGGCAATGTGACCACAGAAAGCAGTTCTCTTCCTAAATGTGTCTGGAGTTCATGGTTGTGTCGCTTCATCGTCTTCTTTCATTGGGATTAGAATTCCCCTTCATATCTGCCTTTCTCTTATGTCTAATTTCTCAATCAGACCTATCCTGTTCATAGAAACCCACTGTGCGGCGTACAGAGCCTCCGATCGTATCACTGCGCAGCAAAGTCTTATCTTGGAAATTAACGTCGATTTCTTCTTGTAGATGCTTTTAGTTGTTGATATACTGTTTCCATGTTGCTTACCCCTGATGCAAAGGGTTCTTTCTCGTGGATGTTTGACTCTATCCACCCTTCTACATATTTAAACTTCTCCATTAGTATCTGTACCCCTTCTTCACCATCCTGTACAATGATTAGCCCGCACTGTTCCCTCCATTAGCAAACTGAAAAATCTTTCATGCCCCACATGCGCCCCATCATCCGATAACTGTAAATTTACTTTTTCCATCGTTCGGTTCACTACCCTCACAGAAGTTGTCCAACCCAACGCTTTGCCATTCTTCTGCGTCATAACATATTAAAAGCATGAATTGTGTTTCTGTTCGAACTGTTTATCGCCCACCTTTCGCTTCTGCGCAAGCTACACTTCAGACTTTTATCTGTAGAAAAGATGATGATGAGGTCCCATACTCCGAGGAGCGTAGAGGACGATGCGGGAGACCCGCACCGTCAACTAGGCAGGGTCCTAGCGGAGGTGGTTTGCCATTGCCTTCCTCCGACCGTAATGGGAATGAATGATGGTGATGAAGACGACACAACAACACCGAGTCATCTCGAAGCAGGGAAAAATCCCTGACCCCGCCGGGAATCGAACCCGGGACCCCGTGCGCGGGAGGCGAGAACGCTACCGCATGACCACAAGATATTACACCTAAATTTATGTTCAAAGTTGACAAATTTTTCATTTTTCTTTCTATGACAGTCTGCATTTTATATCCTCCCTACTTCTGCCATTATCAGTTTTCTCGCTCTCCAAATAATAAAATTCATCTGTTCCTTTCAGTGTCTCATATTCTAATCTAATATCCGTAGCATCGCCTAATTTAGTTCAACTACATTCCATTAACCTTGTTTTACTTTTGTTGACGCTAATCTTATAACCTCTTGTCAAGACACTATCCATCCCGTTCAATTGCCTTTCTAAGTCCTTTGCTGTCTCTGACAGAATTACAGTGTCATCGGCAAACATCAAAGGTTTCATTTCTTCTTGCTGAAATTTAATTCCTCTTCCACGTTTCTCCTACGTTACTGCGTGTTCGGTGTACAGATTGAACAGCAGTGGGAATAAGCTACAAACATGTCTAACTCCCTCTTAACTATGTGTTCCCTTTCATTTCCTTCGACTCCTGTAACTGCAGACCAGTTTCTGTACAAACTGTAGATAAGCTTCCGCTCACTGCTACCTTCAGAATTTCAAAAATTGTATTCCTGGTAACACTGTCAAAATCTTTCTCTAAATCTACAATTGCTATAAACGTAGATTTACCTTTTTCAGTCTCTAAGATAAGTCGCACGGCCAGTATTGCCTCGCATGTTTCCAAATTTCTCCGGAACCCAAACCGATCTTACCCGGGGTCAACTTCTATCAGCTTTTGCACTCTTTCCTAAATATTTCGTGTGAGAATATTGCTAAAAGTGCTACTTACGTAAAATCTTCGGCTGATGTAGTGAACACAATATGAAGCTCCTTCCAGTCCTAGGAAACTCCTGGTCGCAGCAAACTATTGGAGGACTGGTTTGTATGTTTTTCTTTGTGTGTCCCTGCTGTGTGATTCGTTTCATCGGAATCGTTCAACCCAATGGGAATGGATGAGCAGTTTACTGCGGACGTAGTTTAGTCTTCCGCTGAAAAATGTGAACTCATGAGGTCTGACACACGATAAACAATACTCATTCAGCAGAACTTAGAACTTACAAAATGGCGTCGCCTTCCAGCTAAGGACAATTTCAGTCTGCATATGTCCGTACCCATTATTTTCATAGCTCAAAACATTTATCGATGACGGTTTCTGTGAGTATGCGCCGCATTCCTTCCCTGTTTGCCTTCCGGCGGAGCGTAACACCACTAGCAATGATCTGATCGATTGTCATGGAACTTTTCATAGCTAAATGATAGAGTTCCAGGTCCATGCCACGACATGTAGTTCCTTAGCAATGCGACCAGTTTCGTTTATTGTCAACATATGTACATCAATTAAGGTTACAACATTAATAAATGCATCGTAATGGCCTGAAGCTGTTTGGATATAAAGGTAACATAAAAGTGAGTCATATGGTTCGTAAATCTTTTCTGTAATGAAATAGGAGATGGGCAAATCAGTTTTATAGCATGTGGAACTGCGAATAAGTATACCGGTAGATGACGCTGTTAACGAAACTTCAGTTCAACCATATCCCGACACACATCTTACTACATCGATATATGGCGTCTTCACTGAGTTAACACCTTTTTTTTGTCATTAGTCTTCTGATTGGTGCATCACACTTCCTTTCCTGTACTAACCTCTTCATCTCAGAGTAGAAGTTACGCACAACGTCCTCGATTATTTCTGTAGATATATTTCTGTCTCTCTTGTTCTCTATAAAGTTTATGCCTCTGCGGCTCGCCACAGGAGGCTATTCCCGGACGTATTAGTCATTGTCCTGTTTTCCTGTACCATTTTCCAGTCAATTTTTTCCGTATATTCTTTTCTTCGCCGATTCTGCGGAGAGCTTACTCCTTTCTTATCTTATCAGTCCACACGGTTTTCAGCATCTTACAGTAACACCACGTTTCAGTCACTTCGATTCGCTTCTTTTCAATTTTTCCCAAGGGCTATGATTCAATTATATACAACGCTATGCTTCCGACATACATTCTCAGAAATTTCTTCCTCAAATTAATGCTGCTTCTGGATCACGGGGTCTCGTGTTCGATTCCCGGCCGTATTGGTGAATTTCTCTGCTCGGGGACAGGGTGTTTGTGTAGTCCTCATCATATTATAATGATCATCATTTGTGAGAGCGACTAGACTGGGTTGTGAAAAGAAATTGGACTGTGTAAAAATTTTGGCTTCGTACGGGCGCTGATGACAGCGCAATTGAGCTAAAATAGTGTACCAGCCTGGGATTAGAACCCGGAGAGTTGCTTTCCGTGCGCAGCATACAACTGACTATCAGCGCACACCTCACACATGACTCAAAGTTTCATCCCAGTAAAACCGCCACTGAAGCTATCAAAGATATCTCTCGCACAGCTAAAGCGTTTTTCGTGAAACGGAAAGATCCAAGGTCTGTTCTGTCAAGAACCTACGTCACATGTGTGCATAACAAAACTGAGCATCGAACACCGGAAGAAAGTCATCGTATGTCACTTGAAGTGCTGCTTGCTTCCAGAGACGACTGAAACGGCGTTTTAATAGCCTTGTGGTGCACGCGAGCACGAAAAACCAAGCGGTTTCGTACACCAGTGGTGGGTGATAAATCACTGGAGCGACTTCAGTGAAATAGCACAGGGCTTCTAAGTGATTTAATGTGTTAGAATATCATCGTTGCCGAGGAAGCGAGTGGTCGAAAGCGGCTCACTGGGAGAATCTCGAATATCTCGAGCTTAACGCAAGAAGTCTGTTATAAGACACTTGTGCGGGCGTAAAGACTGAAAACACTCAAATAAGAGTGACACAAGTCGCGGTAGCTCTATTCTCTCGCCTCAAGTGCCTTAAACACGTGTGCGGCAAACTTATGGTTGGGGCATTGCAAGAGCGGCGAAGTATGTAACCTGAAGGAGCGAAAAGGCGTACCGACAAACGCGTTAAGTGCGTAGCGCGTAGATACCACGATGAAAAAAGTAGAGAAATTACTGTTTTTACCACATAAGGAAGTGTAAAAGCAATAATGCCCCCTGTACACCTTTGATGAGTAGAGTAAGACGAGGAAATAGGAGAGAAATGAAAAAAGTAAAAAAACAAGACTTTCTCTTCCATCATGCGCTGTACGGGAGTTTGCATTGTATGAATTTGTGTTTCTGTTGAATGAAAAACAGAAAGCATTCATTCGTGCATGAGATACGTTACCGAGTTCAGGGTTTTTCATTCCAGTTCAGGGCTGGAGTACAGTAAAAGACTCCTTGTGGTCCGAAAGTCCTGCAGATTATATAGTCTGACGGTGTAGGTGCCTGCTGGTCGCAAACCACCACATTCTAGCTAAAACGGAGATAGTGTCATCTTATTCTACTGTTCGTTGTTCCACATATATACGCATATGACAGAACAGTTTCCCTATGGGCAGCAAAGGCCTAAAACTCTTTATTTACTAGATCATTTTTTGGTTCACGTTTTTTCGCATCTTCGTGCCTGATCTACAAGTAGCTATAGTCTTGTCATTGTCAAACTCCAGTGTCGTGCGTATCATTGAAGGCTTACTACTATTTAATACTTGATACTACAACGAATAGTTTGGAAATTAGAAGGACGTTGGCGAAAGCACAAGTGACTATGTTTAAATGAATTCTTTCTAACAGTTTAGGAGGCGAAAGATAGCCCCCTTGTGAAAAGAGGTAGAAATTTTCATTCTTCTGAGTGTCGCTGTTTTTGCGATTATGAGGGGAAGTCAAGTGAAAACGAGGCAGATGGATAAAAGTAACTAAACTGTTAAATATTTGAAAAGTAATCTCCATAACAATACATTTATCCCACTGCGAGACAAAGCGGTCATGGAAAAATGTTTGCGGTTGCCTACATAACCACGACTGTGCCCAGGCACGCACCCCTTTATCCAAAGCAAAACGGTGGCCACGAATGTCTTTCTTGAACGCTCTAACAATTTGAAAATTTGCAGGGGAGAGATCGGCACTGTGTGGAGGATGTGTAAGGGCGTTCCAGCGACACTTCTGCGGCGCAGTCGGAGCAACCTGCAAACAAAATGACCGCTCACAAGTTGCCAACGTTAGGTACGCTGCGCAAGTTTCGCTGGGACGCCCTTAGACATCCTCCACACAGTTCCGATCTCTCCCCATGCGAATTCTGCATTTTCGTAGCCCTGAAGAAAGACGTTCGTGGCCTCCGATTTGCTTCGGACGAAGAGGTACAACCACCGTTCCGTAGGCAACCGCAAACACTTTTTCTTGGTTCACATCTGGATAGATGTATTACAAATTATGGCGTTTACTTTTGTATAATACTTTTTTTCCGATCTGTCTCGTTTTCATTTGACTGCCGCTTATTCAATTCGCTCCGAAAAGCCGCTTCTAATATAAAAGAAAAATAATTCTTTAATTTATTTCAGGTAACTGTCGTGAAAGAGAGAATAATGATAGGCAAATAATGACATGGGAGTGGCACTCTTGCAAAGCAGTGTAGCGGAGAATAAGAATGCAAGTAGTCTATATCTTATAAAGCATCTTCCCCTATCATACACGATACGCAATCTAATACTGACTATTAGGCGCTCACCAATCTATGACGCTGTGCGCCACGAATATTCCTATTGACAGAAGATCGACGTAGCTTACTAGTCGGGAATATCTATGGTTCAGGAGAACACTTACGTAAAACACAATTTACGTCAATACATTTACCAACATTTGCCATCTTAACGTTGTCTGTCAGTCTCCTCGACTGCTCAGGTTCACTTTGAAGTGCGCTGGTAACGTGCTGGAGGTCAACGACACTGAGCTTGCTCCAAGACGAGTCGTGCGGAATTGCTGGGACGGTCGCGCGGCAATAGCCGTGATGTCATCTGTCCTCGTAGGGTCTCCACCGAGTTACGCCCATCTAAATGGTCCACCTTGCGATGTCTCGTACTATTGCAGGATGCGTAACTTCCCAATCTATTCACAATACGCAGATGAAAGAGTGGAGAAAATTGGCACTATTCAGACTGCTCAAACGCAACTTACTGCTCAGAAGTTAGCTTCGGAGACACTTAAACCAAGTATTCAAGCAAACCAATAACTGAGTTCTGCAAATGACTATTCACAATAACAAACAAATACAGTTCTTCATCAAATTAGCGTCAAATAGTTAAACAAGCCGCACGCTGCTTGCTTATTTATGAAAACCAACACGAGGTTCGGTGCTCTAAAAAAAAAAAGAGATAGATGCTTTAAGTTCAAAGACGTACCCTGCGAGCGACCGCTATCGCAGTGTCACCACATGAGAGTTATAGGATATCTACAAAAAAGAAAAATCGGATGTATGGCGCTGCCCTAGCTTTTGTGAAAGCTTAATGGCCGCTATTGCGATCCGCAAGCGCCGAAGCGCCGCCTGCCGCCGCCAACACCGTGTTTAGCAACACGCGCAATGAACCGAAATAATTTCAATTGTTGCAGATCCGCCGTCCCAAACGACGCGTTGGTAATCGCATTTATTGAGGCCCGTGGGTGCTCTATAGCCACGAAATTGCCTCATAATTTGCAGACACTGATACCGTGCCACGTTTTTACGTAATTTTATCTTGTTACTCGCGCCATGTGAATACGCTAGAATCTCTCATATGTACGTTAATGTACGAGTAGGGACTGAAATATCGGCGTTTCACAAAATGGTATAGACAGAAGAACTACTAAATAGGGGTTCACTTTTAGAAACGCGAAATTTCAGCACTTTCGGCTTGAAACGTGTAACATTTTCCGACTTTTTCGTGTAAGACTGTGCTATGGTTAAGGGGCTGGACCTGGATTCGTGGGACGCCCGTTCAAACCTCAGGTCATTCATCGCTATTCCGTTTGTTACTTTTTTTTATTTTATACTGAATAAGTTCTTTCAGCTAAGCCACAACCGAAGTTGTCTTGATCTTTCTCGGAATAGGATAGTGTTTCCTTACCAAGGACCCGATGCTGATGACTCATGAACGCTGACAAAATATTCATGTCTTATTTTGTGTTTGCCTGTTCGCTCTGGGAGCATCTGACCATAGATCCTAACGTTCTATGTACGAATAGATAGATGGTTTATCCAAGAGACTGTGAGAGTTTCTGATACTGACGGTGAATTGAACTGCTTGTCGCACTGTAAATCGGATCACGCATTACTTGTTAAGCTACATCTACACCTACGCTACTGCGCAAGCCACTTTACGGCGTGTGGCAGAGGGTACTTTCGATACCGCTGTCAATTCGCTTCCCCTTTCCCTGTTCGATGAGCAAATGGTGCGTCGGAAGCCTGGGATTTTCTCGTGATCATGCCCAAACCTTCTTGCAACACATGCTCTCAGAATTTCTGCAGTTACCTAACCTTCCTCAACAACTGGTTAGCTGAGATGGTTCTCACATCGCAGAAATACAAGGTTAAGACAGCCTCCGATGTGACCCAGCAAAGCAATGTGGTCTTCAGATCCGCATTGAGGCGGTGACTCTCTTACCTTTTTTATGTAAGTACCAATTAGTGATTTTGCATGTATTGTCAAACAATGAAGGATCCCGTCTCGAAGCAATACCTGTATTTACATCTACATATACACTCCACCACCTTGTGGTGTTTGGCAAAGGGTACTTTGTGTAGCACTGTTATTTCCCCTCTTTTTTGATCCACTCGCGAATGCTTCGCGGGAAGAACGACTGCCGGTAAGCCTCTGTGTAGGTTCGAATTTCTCTAATTTTATCCTGAGGCTATTCTCGCGAGATATACGCTGGAGGAAGCAATGCATTGGTTGACTCCTCAAGGAAAGCAAGAACGCCTCTTTTGCAGCGTCGTGATAATCTCCAGGCGTGATGCTTTCGTGCTTATAAATTAACCTATAAAGAAACTCGCTGCTATTCTTTAGGTCTCTCATGTATTCGAAAGTAGAGCCTTAGGATTTGCGGATTTTCCCTATCAAACCGATCTGGTACACATCCAGTACTGACGAACAGTATTCAAGTATTGGTCGAACGAGTGTTATAGAAGCTACCTCGTTTGCTGACGGGCTACATTTCCTGGAGATTCTTCCAATGTATATCCTGGGATTAGTTTTATGTGATCATTCCACTTTAAATCGGTCTTTAATCATACTCCTAGATATTTTGTGGAAACAACTGCTTTCTCTGACTGTTCCGCAATCGTGTAATCGTACAATAATGGCTCTTTCTGTCTTCGTATACGCAGTACGTCACATTTGTTTATCTCGAGGGTCATTTGCCAATCCCAGCACCAAGCGTCGATCTTCTTGTATTTCGCTACAATTTTGTAGGGTTGCGCCTTCTCTGTACAACCCAGCATCATTCACGATAAACCTCATGGTACTTCCGATGTTGTCTAGTATGTCATTTATGCATATTTCGAAAAGTACTAGACCTATAACACTCCCTTAGAGCATACCCGAGGGTACTTTTACGTCTGAAAACTTCTCAAATCTCGTCCGCTTTCTCACCCATTCGTTAACGAGTATCACATCTTCAGCAGTAAGTTATAGCTGCTAATACCTTAACGAAATGAAAATCGGCGATAGGAAACAGAACCTAACCAGTAATTTAGTCAACGAAAGGGTTAAGCCAAGAAATATTTACACACGAATAACTTATTCGAGCTCGACAACGATCACTTGTTCGACATTTTATTTGTTTGGACATTATTTACGGTATAGAGTTATTGTATACTGTTATTTCTACTTCAGCTGCGGTGCTGTGACAAGAACTTGGGCGAGGGGCACCATAGAGGTTGACATTACGTGTCTTTGTAATTCCACTTTCTAACGGAACTTAACGCCAACAAAGCGTTCCGATCCTGCTGGTGGCATGACTTGAATTCCCATCTTTGCGTCCGTTGTCCGATTGATTTCCTTTGTTGCCTTCTGCTGATAACTCTGTTTTATGGTGAACACGTATGTAGTTAGGTGAGAGATTGTGTTAGTGCTTAGAGTACTTTTATAAACATGTATGATTAAATAACCAGGCAGGAGTACTATACTGTAACGGTTTAGACGATCTTACATTCGTTTATGCTTCTCCTAAAATGGATTACACACTGAAAACCTTGAAGAAACAACACAATCGTCGGAAAACTCGCACTGTACTTAAATCTGCGGAGTAACTTTCTTCCTCGTTACGATACTGAACGGCAGCTTGCTGTGGAAATTACTCTACAACTGGTAAATCCACAGCGTTCTCCCTTATTTCTTTCACATGAAATGCTTAGAGTGGAGCACCCTTTAGTTTTCTGTGCGAAGTGCAGAGATTGCGACAGAAGACAAGGACAAGGAAAGCTACCAACACAGTCAACATGAGCAGCGATTTTACTAGTCCCACGAGAATGTTGCCTTCATGTACTAAACGTCAGTGTCGTCTTCATCTTTCCATTTTCCCCACTTTTCCTCTGCAGTATCTCTCCACCCGTCAGAGTTCTCAGAGGATGACGTTCAATGGCAGACAACGCGTTGTGAAATAGCTGTGCTGGTTTAATGATCGTTGGCATTTGCTAAAACAGCAGACAGGGACAGGAGTTGCTTTGGGGTGCTGCTTCTAGACGGAAACGTATTCCATTTACCATCACTGGACGTGCGTCCGATTGTACAGCGTTCCTGTTTGTAAATCCTGAGGCTTCTCTTGCGTAGGCAGAGTGACAAACGTAAATCACATCGTCAAACGCTCATTTCTCGTGGTATAACGTTCCTGTCTCCACAGTCGGCCCGTCAGTCGGGCTGACTAGGACTTGACACCGGGACCAGTAGATCGTGGCTTCGAATCCAGATATGTTCGTTTGGCGTTTCTGTTCGCTGTTGCCTAATTCAAATGCGATATGCAGTTTTAAACTAGAGCAAACCTAGATAGACTAGACTGTGTAGACAGAACGCCAGCATCAGAGAGATGGAGATAAGCTGCGGATGCAGCTTAACAACTACTTGTCTGGCGCACAGACAAGTCTGGGTGTGGTTTTTAGGCGGTTTCTCGCCGTCATTTGAATAGGCGCTGTCATGGTTCTCTATCTCCTCCAAAGAAACTTAGCACACCAGCATCGTAGAGAACGCTGGTGTTGCATTCGGAACGAGTTGGACAACAAGTTCGGCCCACCAGGGGTAGGTTTTCTGTATTTTCCTCACGCCAGCTATGGGGAATACCAGTGTGTTCGTTTAAAAATTACGCGGCACATTTCCTTCCCAAACCTTGTCCTGTCGAAGCTTGTGCTGTGTCATTAGTGACGATGTCGTCGACAGGACGTTAGATATGTATAGCAACACATAATAGACCTTCACGATTCTTTGGCAGGTAGCGAGCACATTTTCCTCCGCAGATCAAGATGTCACTTCTAATACGTTTCCGTGGGGTTTCGTAAACCGATTTTCCAAAACCGCTTTCCGATTACCTCCTGCACATTCGATTTTCGCTCTCATGTAAACCGTCAACCGTGCTTGGTACGTGCTTAAGTCGTCAGGTTCCTTCTTGTTTTCAAAAATATCGGCTAATCTACATGGAATGACATTTTGCCCACAGAACCGGAATAAAATATTGGCCTGAGAAAGAATTTATTCACCTCATATAATGAATTGAAGAGAACCATCGTGCTCTAAATCGGCAACCGGAGCTACTGATCTCCATAGGCTATTAGAGTAAAACAACGCTCGGAAAACCGACAGTTGACCAGGTTAGAAAATCGATTCAAGCATTAAGATATAAACAGAACAGTGGGCAACGATTCCCGCAGTTTTAATGTTCCGGAAGTTGTGTGCCATGTAAGAAAAGTAGCAATTGGACGCCAGTAAAGCTGTCCGTTCAGATACAGGCGCCGTACGGGTGCTACAGGAGACCAGCAAGTCGAACTTCCTACAATGAGATGGATAACGCAACAGAGAAGAGTCTCCGCCAATACAGGCGTCGCATTGTACTACCCCTGAATATGACGAGAAAATAGTTAAAGCTCCGTTTGAAGCAAGCCGAATTATCGAGAGAACACACGCTGCTCGGCTTACCTGCTGATGTGGTCCACACCAGTACTTCCGGAGTCTTGTTCAGACTCCTTTGATACAGCGACGGCCAAGTCAGGACTTTAACACGCGCTGTAAAGAGGGGACACACATACATTACGGAGAAAGTCGGCATCGTAATCAGGTGAATACAGTTAGCGTCTTTCACTATTAACTCGTGCCGATAAATCAAGTTAGCATAGCAGGTTTGGCGGGCCAGCATTAGCAATGGAAACCTGTCGCTGCGGTCTCAGAAAGGTCTTCTGGCCTCGAAGTAAGCGCCGCATCCATACGGGGGTGAGACTAGAGAAGGGTAGACCACTGACGATTCCATCTACAGTTCGAAATTAGCCTGAGAGTCCGCATGCGATGTCTCAGTTTAAAGCGGTGATCCCTCCGGAACGAGTGTGTTCTTAGTCTCGTCAAGTCGTTGAATAAACTCTTTGACGCATACTAGTTCCACCCACTAGCCACAATGCTGGCAATAAATTGATACTGATCGAGTCCCCGAGTTCCCACCAACGTTTTCAGGAACTTACATTCAGTTGTAGCTAAGGCAAATGGCATCTACCTTCAAGCGTCGGCCAGATCCGGTTTTTCAGCATATCCGTGACGCTCTCAAGTGGGTCAAACAAACGTGCAAGCTGTTGTGCTGCCCTTCTTTGTTTGCTTTCAAAGCCCCTTTTAGTCCTATGCAGTATCCGTCTCGCACACTTGAACAATATTTTACTAAGGGTTGCACGAGTATAGTCTACTTTGTAGACTGCATTTTCCAGATGTCCTACAAAGCCAAATCTCCTACTACCTTTACCTACAAAATTGACTGGTGTCACTGGTTACTAGATTTTTCGTTGGTAAAATGCACAGTTTTACACTTCTGAGCGTTTAAAACAAGATGTCATGTTTGCACTACTTTGAAATCTTATCGAGATCTGGCTGCATATTTGTGCAGCTTTTTTCCAAGTCGCTTCAGATCGCTGAAGTTAAGCACCGTCAGATATTGTTGGCACTTGAATGGGTGACCAACTGGGTCGCTATGCAGAGTTGACCTACCGGGGTGCATTCAGCCTCTGCAGCAGCTTGACCGATACCGGCTCCAGGACACGTAAACTTGAAACGGCCGGGTGAGCGGTATGATAACCCAACGACCCTTCTTGCCCGTATACGATGACGCAAGTCGACTTAGGATGACACGGTGATCGGTCGGTACCGATTGGCCTTCCGAGACCTGTTCGGACGGAGGATATTTTTTTTTTTTCAGAGTACTTCATTATAGACAACTGCACCATCTGCCAAAATGTATAAGTTTACTATTAATATTGTCTGCCAATAAGGGTCCCAACACACTTTCCTGGGGCTCGCACCAAGATCCGTTTACATTTGTCGCCGGGATGTGTACTTCTGTAACTACCCGCCCTGCTTATTTGGGTTAGAAATAAAAGGTACAACTTAGACGAAAACATACATCCAGCACGTTACGTGGATCCTTAAGGGAAAACGTATAACAGCTACGTTAACAATGGGCCTGGAGAATTCACAAATATCACTGATGCACTTGGCGTATCTTGTATTTACGGCATCTCTCGACACAGGGAGGAAGATCTTAAAGCTACCGACAGATATCGGATGAGATTCGATTTTTCGTTTTTCGGCCTACGTCAGGTAATCACACTGTCACTTTAGGTGGATGTCGGGATTAGCGCGCAACAAAGGTAGCGTTGTATCCGATCCCCATTTGCAGAGCCTCTGTAATAAGCGGGGGTCTGGCTAAAGCAAAACCGCAGAGACCGCGGACCGCGACCGCACAGCGCCGCGCCGCGCCGAGCCGAGCGCGGGATGAGCGTCGCGACGCCGGTCCCTGGGCGGCCGCCGTCGCCGACGACGACGGCGCCCGTCTTTCGGGAGTTTGCCGGCGCCACCGCATCTCGCCGGATGTTTTTCGTAAATAACCGCGCCGGCTCGGCGTCGCAGGGCTGGTACATGGAAGCGGCGGGGTAGGTGGGGGCGGGGAAGGGGTAGAGGCGGCCGGTTTATTACGACTCGCATAGCCCGCGCCGCTCCCTGTGTGTGTGTGAGTGTGTGTGAGTGAGTGTGCGGAGCGCGCGCGCGCGCGCGCCCGGCGTGCCGGCGCCTCTCGCCCGCCCCGCGGCGCGCTGGTGGGGGAAGAGGCGGAGCTCAGGGCGTGGCCCGGACTCCAGCGTCAGCCAATAGCGGCCGGCCGCGGACGAGCGGCGCGAAGGCAGCCCCTGACACGCGGCCACCCGCCGAGCCTGCGATAGCTGCAGTTAGCGGGCTGCAAGCAGGCGAGTCCGCCGTCCGCTCTCGGCGACCAGTGTGCCCCGACCCAGCGCGGGAACAGCACAGTGCCGCGAGAGAGCCGCAGCCGCGCGACAGCCGCTAGCCCTCCCGTCCGCGCGACAGTTTTGCTGCCACGAGTTAGCGCAACCTGTGTTCGCCCCTGCCCTGTCGAATTGCGTGTTGCCAGCAAACTGTCACCCGTTAGTTGCGGCAGCAGTTGCTGCTTCGTGCGTTGACAACTGCCAGGTGTCTGGGACGGCCAGTGTGAGAGTGAGTGCGTCAGCAGATGAGCGCCGCCGTATGCGGAGCTGCGCGCCGGGGTCTCGTCGCGTCGCCGATGAGGCCGGTTCACTAACGAGACGTCCCTGCCAGCCGGAACCACGTACGGATTATATCAGGAAGGTTGGTACCTGCAGACTGCACCGAGTGTCGCCGGGAAACTCTTCGCTCTATTCTTGTGCGAGCGCGAGACAACCCCGGTGGAACTGCCGACAACTTACGCCGTATCCTATAGCTACAGGTAGCTCGTATTCGTGGGGTTGTAAGCCTAAGGTCGCTGGAACTGTTCGCGTCAGACTGACTGCTATGTTCTATGGTGCTGAGACGGCAGCACCTCTTCGTATAGCATATCTTTCGAAGCGATCCGGAACAGTTCGCGTTGTAGGGCTACGTCTGTGAGACTGTGATAGGATTATTTCAAATGTCACTCGTCACTGAGATATCAACCTTCGCTAACGTCTGCGGCGGAAGGCCTGTTGCTCTACAGCATCATTTCTAGGTTCGTTAGAGCCGTGCCACGAGAAAAGGATAAGGTCTCGTGGATAGCATCATGTAGGTGATTAATCTTTAGGGACCGAACAGCAGGAAACAGAACGACAGTTATCACAAAATGAATGTCACGATTGCTGTTGGGTATGTGCCAGAGGTGCAAGGTAAGGATCTGGATAGCGTCGTGTGAGCGACTGTGTTTCTTCTGTATTTGCCTCTTCGTGTCTAACAACGCTACAGTCGAAAAGCTTTCTAGTGCGTCATGTTGCACCGCATTCTATCCAAATCTCTGCCACGCACCTCTCGCTTTTTGGCCATGGCTCATGCCCAGCAGGAACCGTGTCATTCATTTTGTGGTAACTGTCGCTGTTTTTCCGTTAATTCCTAACAGTTAACAGGTTTCCGTGGGGCAGCCCTTTCCTCGTGACACGCTTCTAACGAACGCTGTCAGTGGGCTTTCGTCTCGGATAGACTTTTTCTCGTGTATTTGTCTCTTAACATTCCTAGAGTTAAAAAATCGTTTGAGTACATCTCGTTGTGCCATATGCTACCCAAAACTTGCCTCGCATCTATCGCTCTTTTCGTTATGGGACATACCCAACAAGAACCGATCATTCATTTTGCGACAGCTGTCTCTGTCTTTTCCGCAGTTTCTAACCATTGATAAACTTCCTACGAGACATCATCCTTTTCTCGTGACACGCATTTTACGGGTTCTATCAGTGGTTCCTTTGTTAAGCATACGACTTCCCCCTGTCCACCAGTTGCTGTTCACAGTGACAAGGGTACATACAGATTCGTATCGTCCGGAGAAAGCACCCAAGCACTTTATTCTGATTTTCCACTACGGATACCTGCAAATAATGTCGTGATGGTAAGACTAGAAAATAATATTAACAAACTTCTGGGCGCTAAAATATAGTTTCTTATTCCATTGTCACCCTAATTTTTTACTGTCTTTCTTTGTCACTCATTGCATAAGTTTCTATAATACTACGACGAAGTGTGCTCTGTGGTTTGAATATTTTAAGGATCCACCGCCACGAAATTCTTTCCTTACTCTGTGATAAGATACTAATTGAATGGACAGGAGATTCTCACTCGCTTTAGCCACCGAACGATTAAAAATCGTAACCCACTGCAAAACACAACATCTGTCGTTATATATCATCGCCTCGCTGAAATTGTTAGAATTATGCTGAAGGCGCAAACTTTCCGTTCCCGCGTGATATTTCACAGGGTAATGAGACAAGTTATCTGGAGTTCCAATCTCAGCACCACATAGCGAGGTGCGCACTTGGCGTGTCCCGATCGCAGGATTTCTGCACGAAAGCCGGGTCGACGAAACGGGAAATAACTTCGTGAGATTGCGTTCCAGGCAGAGCACTTCGTTAGCAGTTTGGCGTCGAACATGTGGGAGTATCCGCGTCAGTCAACGAGTTACGTCGGCTGAAATTCCCTTTTGCCCAATAGGCAACGGTTAGCAGTCCTCTTTTCTCGTCAAGTAGTAATTAACAATAATCAAAAAATTTGTGCCGAAATTATCAATTGTCATTCGCGAAATCTAAAAGCAACCGTTTCATCTGGCGCCAGACGACGCTGAGTTGTGCGACAGTTGCGAGGACCGTACGTACGTATTTCAACGCTACCGTTACATCCAACTGACACGCGAACGGTTAACGTGCCTTGCGCATTTACGTAAGGTATAAAATATGCTGTCGCAAAGATAATGAATGTATAGGAAAAAAGAGCCAAAAAACAAGCAAGATCTCATGTCCGTGCGTACAAACGTAGGGCGGGGAATAAAATTTTCAATGACGTTGGCTGGGAAACGTTTTTTCTCGGACAGTCATAAAAAGAGGTGAGGTGTAATATCTACATTTCAAACATACTGTCATTACGTAGGCAGCCAACGTAGGAGACAGAAATTTTTTAAAAAAAGTTTTCCTGTTCCCAGTTTTAGATGTTAACCCAAAGTGAGCGGTGACGCTGAATAATTACGAGGCGGTGTCTGCTGTTAGGTACTTTTATTCCAATTACGATTAGTTTTACTTCGTTGATTCATTGTTAGGAAATCTGTCGACTCTGTGTATTTCGATTTTCTTTTCCGATGAGTATTTCGGTGCGTAAGCTCCATCGGCACGCTTTCCAAGTTTTGTATAAATTTTTTCGTAAGTCTTGCAAATAATGTCTATGGAATTTTCGATACGAAATACGTATCGGAAATAAAAACTGAAATACAATCAATAGGCTTTTAGTCATCAAATATATTTTACTGTCTCTGTGTGTCACGCGAAATCACTGAAGATTCGCTTAAATAATACTCAAGAAGTTTTAGTTTCTTTCGTTCGTGAGCAGAAAAAAACAGTAATTGAAATGGATATGCGTTCCACTGCATATGACGACGTTAGATTAGAAAGCGCTCGTGACCTGCACGATTACTTTTTTGGAAATCAGGTTTTGTACGGCGTCGAATCGGTACAGGGTAGATGATCCTTGTCCGGCAAGGAGCATTTCCCCTTGCCGAGAAGCGCGTTACAAAATACCGCGTTGTGTCGTCGTAACTGCTTAGTCGACAACGCTTCGCGAACAAGCAGCGGCGGAGGCAGCCGTGAGGTGCGGCGGGCGGCGCCCGACTTCCCGGCCGGACCCCCCGCGCTTCCCGCCATCTGAGGCCGGATCACTACGGACTACGCTCAGTCCTTCGTCCAACTGTGCGGGCCTCACGCGCTGTCTCACGAACAGCGCGTGTCTGTACCATGGCTACTCGCAAGCCACTGTGCTGCTACATGTAATGTTAGGAATGAGATCCGAGTCGCTAAATTTAGCGCACTTATATTTGTTCTGCGAAAATACTGACGATAGTAGTACAGTTCTACTCGGGAAACAGGTAAATTAAAAAAAAAAAACAAAGGATGATAAACGTGATCTTCATAGTGACAAGGGTACAGGCAGATCGTCAAGGGTATAGATGGATTCGTACCTTTCGGAGAAAACACCCAAGCACTTTATTCTGATTTTCCGCTACGGATACCTGCAAATAACGTCGTGACGGTAGGTGCAGCGAATAATATTAACGAACTTCTGGGCGCTAAAATATAGTTTACTACTCCACTGCCATCTTATATTTTTAATCTGTCTTTCATTGTCACTCACTGCATAAATTTCTATAATATTACGACAAAGAATGAGATCTGAGTCGCTGAATTTGGCGCACTTGTATTTGCTCTGCGAAAGTACTGAAAAATCAGGACGTTCGTAGTACAGTTCTACTCATAAAACAGGTAAATTTATAAAAAAAAGACAAACTTGCCTGTGATTTGCCGATAAAACCAGCAAAAAGTATGCAGTGGCGGTAGAGAAGAATTTATATTTTCAATTCTTTCGTTAAATAAGACTTAGCTGATCGCTCTAATCGTATGACGTGATCATCTATCCCAAATGGCTTCCTTTTGTGGTGTGTAAATACCGACATGCAAGCGTTTATTTTAGGCTGTCTGTGCAAAGTAATTTTGTCCTACTTAACACACTTTCGACGTCTGTCGATCTTAGCACCGAGTCCATTTCCACGGAATCTTCGTCCTTTTCTGATCGAAAAGAGAAGTGACCGATAATTAAACGTAAGTCGCTGAAAACTGATACAGTAGTCCAATTTTTCTCGCACAATAATTCCAAGCTTGAAATCGAGTCATTAGTGAAAACGGCAAATAACAAATGGATTATGCACAATTTAGAAAAATTAATTTAAATAGAAATGGAAGCAAGACCTTTATTTACACTGCAAGAAATCGTAAAGTTTCGCAGTATAACTAGGTTCTTAAGACGAGCCAGTTATAGTAGTATATTTGCATGTTGAATTAAGACAGTACGGGAAATCAGTATTTGTGTTTTTCTGTAGAGCACGAAAACATTACGTTCTCGTGTACTGCGTTCGTGAAACAGGCGTATTATCTACATAAAATCTCAGAAGCTTTCTCTTAGGTTACCTGCCCAGTCATACTAGCGACGTTAATAACATACTAAAAGAAACTACAAAAACATATTTTAAGAAACAGCGAGGTAGTTGTCGTAGGTGACACAATTAAGTCACACCTACACTAACACGCAACAGCTTGAAAATTAATTTCCGCTGACAGCGAAAAGTAAAACGGCGGCAAAAACTTATAGGTCTGAAATTTGTTGTATCGAGGCAACTTTACAATACCCCGTACCTAGGTTCCATCTCAACTTCAATAGTACGTCAACGCAATGGTGCCTGACACGAAGCTTCTACTAGGGGCCTAAATTATGTATCTAAAAATTTGCGGTCTCTTCATCTAAGAACAAGAAGATTTGACTACAATACCCCGGTAACGCAATATTTGTGTGCCTGCACTGTTCACAACTGAAGTCAGAAATATTTTTTATTAATGCATGAAATAAAATAAGAGTGCACATGACAAAGTAGAGTACGCATTGCTCCTGACAGCGATGCGAGGACGTAATAAAAGTCAAAAGACTAAGAGACGAGAAGGAAGTGGAAGGGAATACTGCGCGAGCGCAATATTGCGTCACAGGCCAGCGGCTCGGCGAAGCTGAGATCTGGTCGCCAGCCGAGATAGCGTCCTGCGCAAACCAGGAAGTCTGGGGGCGCGCTTTTCCCGCAACACGACACACTCGCTGCTTTACTTAAAAAAAAAAAATAAGATTTGCCGGTTGTTTCGCAACGCGAGCGAATGGGCGAATGTTTCCTGCTTTGCCATCCATGTATGTCAGCAATACCGAAGAGGTGGAACCAATATTTTGCTGGCAACTCGTGGGATAGCATGAACCATCTCGGCTCCGTTCCCGTAAGAAATTTTGTCATTTCACCACTTTGTATGTGTAGGCCACACTTGCGAAATAGCGTAATAACTTTTACCAGGACTATGAAGATATCGTAAGGCTAATGTCTCATTGCGACTTTCGTTCTGAATTAGCGTTAAAAGTTCAGAAATGAAAATTAATAACTGAGTGCAACTTTCGGCTGCGCTCTCTACTGCATGTTTTCCAAGCGTTCCACTGCGCAAGTCTTAGCATGTCATTTTTATATTCTGAGCATCCAATAGCCACAGACGAAGCGTTACATCCGAAAGCTGTTAAGTGTATTTTTAAACCACGATTCTATATCCCTTCCCTTTATTATAGAACCTCTGCTAGCTGTCGGGACCATTAAATGCGGAAATTTCTCTTCGCAGAATGGCAGGGTAACAACAGTTTGCTGACGACACCAACCCTGTAATAAAGACATATACAGGCACCCGAAGGCGGACAAAATCACCCGAAATCGGTAATAGCTTAAATAGGACCTTTTGCATATAATGACATCCTTTCAGAATTAATCATAGGGGGTTCGAAATTATAGTGGACGCGAATACTAACTGTCCCCATCATATCCTCCTCCAACAAACTATCTGTTGTGTCCTCCATTACCACTGCACGTTCGGTTCTCAAAACAAACCGATCATAAATTCTTTTTCTTTTTTTTGATTCAGACGCGTTTCGGAGCAGCAGTTTCACACAAATCGCTAAAAGAAGGCTCGAAAATTACGTGAGTCGCAGTTACAAACACCAAAGCAACAATATTTTACCCACGATTGTCTTAGTTCTGCTCCGAAGTTAGGATTAAATTACTTGGACCAGTACAGCAACGAGCTTTATATTTTTATCTTATTTTTGTCAAGACACATTGCTAGTTTCCATCCACCTTCAATAGCGCTATTTCATTTTGCAAACTGATACTGCAGCATTCGAGATGCAGTCGCTTTACTTGTACTGCCGATAAATTTGTAACATGTTAAGTAAAGTTGGAAGTGGGTGAAAACTCGAAACGTGACTTGGCATTAACAGCATTTTAAAGAAGTGGCTGGTTGCTGTATTTCTTCAAGTAATCAACGAAATAGCGATATATTTGTCCACGGCATACAGCAAAAGTGCATAGTATTATACACAAAATTGTCTACATCGCATAGTGATATTAATCAGTATCAGACGCGTTTCGGTATCCGCCAACAAATGAAGTGCCAAGAATGATCTCTTCAAAAAAAAATTTACGCTACGCACTTTTGAGCTATTACGCCAGTAAATTTTCTTTTTTCTTTTTTTTAAGCATTGGAAGCAATTTTCTTGTCTCTCACGACGCTACGAACATCAGGGCAACACAGCTCCACCGGATAAAATCACCGACCCAGCCGGGAGTCGCGCACGGGCCCCTTCGCTTACCACTATGCAGCGCTGAACAGTAAACATTAAGTTCATGGCGACATACATCGCTATGTTGGCGATATGTGTTCTAGAGTTTTCTGTCTGCAATTCCAAATGTGATTTTTAGTGTAAATTTTGCCCTAAAACACTATCGATGCTGTACCGCAACAAAATGAAATGCGGGAGGTTACCTGTGTACAGACATTCATAACCTTTCCACTGTGCAACTTAACTGCCGATGAAGGCGGCTCGAAACGATGAAATTCGACCGAAATGCTTGACAACGGCTGTATAAAAATTTAATTATATTGCAAAAGTGAATGCTGTAGACAGATAACGCCTGAAAAAAGCTCTGATCCAGCTGCTAGTCAACTTTTTGACTGTAGCGAGGAAATCTATCGGGGCACTGTGGCCGAAACAAAATAGTACGGTGCCTGTTGCGGCATAGCGCGGGTACAGAGGCCCGCGCGCTAGCACACTTAGTAGTGACAAGTCGGTCGCGGCCGCGCTGCAGAGCCCATTAGGAGTAATTGCGGCCGTATCTGCACGCGCGGAGTATACTTTGCGCGCGGTAATAAATTACGCGCCAATTTCTGTGTCGCCGGGACACGTCACGCAAGCTACAGCCGAATTTCCCGTACGCGGCTACGCTCTGTGGCGTTCCTGGATGCGGCGACGGGGTAGATCCAACTGCAATCTAGATCCTACACAACTGCCGGCTTTGGCGCGGTACTAGCTCCACACTTATCAGATCTCGACAACCGCTAGCAAAATTTACGGCAACTTCTGGTGCTGCTACGTGAATATAGAAGTCTAGCTCGTCAAACGACGTACTTTTCGTTGACTGCGGCGTGCAGGTAGTTCCGTCTTTATCAGTCACGTACAAAGATTGTTCTAGTTTTTAATATCATCGAGTTGCTACGCGTTTTAGAAAAACAGGCAAATACCATCCTGGCCCGAAAAAAAAACGCGCTTTTCTCTCCAAAACTCGGCAAGGAAAAAGTAGGGAGCGGATTATCCGCACCAGCCTACAAATATCGGTATTTTTATGCATCGCAGAAACTTCAACTGCAGTGGTCGTTCGTTAGTTCGAAACTAATAGCAACAATATCGCTAGTGTTTCGAAACTAATCGCAACAGTATCGCTAGTGTTTCCAAATTAATCGCAACAATATCGATGGTGTTTCGAAATTAATCGCTGTATCTGAGGTAGCAATGCAAGCGTCTTCGACTGTTGACAGTTCATTTACGTAGTGACTATTATCATACAGTTAATGTGGCTTATTCGGCAGGACAGGCGCAGCTTTTTCCTAACCAGTTAATTTTAGTCTTCCCCACAGAGTGGTAAACTCGAAAGAATATCACCAACAAACGTCGGAATTCGGCGCAGTTATTATGCAAGTTTAAAACGCGCGGCAGTTCGCTTCGCGAAGTGTACATCTAGCGGAGAACTTTTCAGAAGAGTAGTTCAAGACAGGCTGCGTATTCAATGGCCTGCATGGAAGGGAGGACACCGTACTTTGGAAGGAGAGTCACAGAAATAACGACACTGACGAACCAAACGCCGGTTGTGAAGTTAACAGTGGCTACCATATTTCTGTGTAATTTATCTGCATTACAACTTAAAAAATGCGATTAGTGACCGAATTGCGACCAGTTTTTGTAAATGGGTAATACTGCATACATTTTCACCCGCTAAGTTTCTTTCTTTCCCTCTCAAAACTGTACATTCGGATGCTGTTTATATTGGGGCCCGTACGGTTTATTCAAACCTGAACTTGTGCAATGAAGATTGTTAAGCAAACAGTTATAACTGTCTCGTGCGTTCACATTTGTTGTTTCATCAATTACATAAGAAATGTCGCTTGTGCTGTAAATTATAAGCACCACTCGAAACAGTATCTTCATCGTCTACTTTTATAATTGCGCTCCGTCTTTCCTATTCGTAGTCTGTTTTTATACGGACTTTCCAAATTCTTGTTCAGTCAGTTGTGCAACCCTTTTTTATATCATCGCGCGACATTTTGACTGTCGGTCGGTGCCTCGTAACAAACTGACTTCATTATTTCCAATAAAAGTGCTCTAGCCGTGCGACCAGAAACCTTTGATATTCACTGGCATCCTGTGAAAGTCATCTGAAGTAGTAACCGAAACTCTGGGCACTTTATTCAGTAATTCCGCCAAAGAGATAGAGGAGTTTGAGAATTGTCTAAAGTTTCACTTTACACAACTTTATATTTTTTGAGTCAGTACACCCAGCGCGAAATAAACGTTATGAATCTACCAACGATATAAAAATCAAGAATGAAATGTATTTTAAGAACCATCGGAAATGAACGGAAAGGATAACGTTCTCTCTAAAGTCATCCTACTAAGTATTTCAAAAAGAGTTTTGAACAAGTGTCTGGTTTATTTTCCGCCGTCCACAAGTATCAGTAGTGCGCTGATAAATATGTAGGCCTATGTTCCTTCAATTTTTAAGTGCGACTCCGGCGTGCAGTGCCAGACAAGTGATACAAATTGAAATAATTTACAGTTCCTGCCCTTGCCTTCTCCCATTGTACACAAATAAGTAACGAAACAGATACAATTAGGCTGTGTCACGAAATTTGCTGTGGTAGTGTTAAGAATCCAGCATATTTTACTGTAATGACCTTCTGCCTTGTGTGAAGATAATTTATCTAAAAGGAAATGTATTTTTCCCAAAAATAATCTTAACAAAAGTTACGATGTACGCGGGCAGGGCATAATTGTTTTCTCGGTGACCGTAGGGTTAATAATGACGCAGCTTAATTATCACTTAAAAACGTTTACATTCCTGAATACAGAGTATTCTCTGACGATGCCACAAAGGTGCTGAAACGTATTTGCATTTATATGAAAAACAGTTGTTTGCATAACCGGCGGTCCCGAAGTCTAGTAACTAATAAATAGGTCTGAAGTCATTGGAAACACAAAAGCATTTCGTGCCATTCTGGCTGTTCATTCTAAATGAAATATCGGCGATTTTTAATTGTAGGCCTGTTTGTCGCCCTAGGACGGGCCCTACCGCAATCTTCAGGAATGAAGCAATGACTTTGCTCAAAACACTGCCGATTAAGCCGTCGCGAAACTTCGGGCAAGGAAACCGCCGAAACGAGTCAGATCGACTCCGCATTCGTCTGGAGTCAGCGCTGACTGACTTGAACTCTGAGAAGCGACGGCCTAAGCCGTCCGCTGGCAGTGCCGCGCCGTGCCGTAATTATAGCAGCCGGCTTAATTACTCGTGTCTCTTGACGCCTCCCGCGCGGCCTACGGCATCTGTTTGTTTTTCCGCCTCGACTTGTTTTTGCCCTGTCCCGCGAGCTGGCTGTAAAAATCGCCAAAAGGAAGGCCGTCGCCAGCTCAAGAGCAAGCACAGACGTTTCCCAAAACTTGCGGCAATTTTTAGACTCGACGTAAAACTGTAAGTGCACAGTTTCGTTGGCAACGTTTTAGAGCGATTTTTGTACTACTGTCGTCGTCATAATACACAAGATTAGATTATGTCCTTCGATAGAGTTCGTGGTATTTATTCTTATCATCGACGACGACTAATAATTCAAATGTTGTCCAGCTTATTTCAGTTCCCTATAGTTTGGGGATCTATGTTTTCTAATACTGATGCTAAAGCATATGGAGTTATTGAATTAATTTTATTTTGAAACACACCTTTGATCGTGAGTCACGTGTAATATCAAAATAACAATAAAGACAGCGTTCGTTCTTTCACCAAAAAAGTGGCTCTCTTTCACAATTTTTACTAATTTACTTCAGATTAAGCGTTTTTGCAAGTTATCCGGTTCTAAAATTTTAGATTTAATATCTAGAGGAACATGCAACGAAAGCTTGCCGTTAAATATTTTAGTGAAATAGCTACGGGTCAAATCACTTATTCCCATTGCCTGGTGTGTTTTACTCTTGAACCAAGTTTGTGTGAGGTGATGAACCGTTTACGTAACTTCAGCGCAGTGGAAACAAACCTACATTTACTGACGGCGATTTTTGTGCAACGAAACGTCAAAAAAACTTATATCACACTTCCGCAACTGTAGGCGTCCTTTCAGCCTGTAAATAAATAACAATCCCAATTAGCAGAAGGAAATTATTTTTACTAAAAATTAAACTGTCGCATTTGCGCTTGCTACATGTTGTAGTAATTACAACAGCTGTATTAGAAACACCGAAAAGGTGCACGTAATGATATTTTTCCCAAGACGGACCGATATTTCTAATTTTACAGTAGGCTTACTGAAACTGATATTACTTTATTATTATTATTATTATTATTATTAGGTGCGATTGCACGCTACTAACTCGTGCAAAGGATTATGATTCAATTTCAGGGTTCTCAATTCTGTATTTTCAGTCCACTTTGTTCCTGTTTTCCTCACAATTTCGCTCTCCGGCTGCGCTTTCCATCTGTCAATTTCTTTTTCCGCACGATTTTACGTCTAAAATTTGCAAGGAATTCACTCATGCTTTTTCTAGAATTTTATTTTATTTTCATTATTGCATCCACGGCCTTGTTTTCATTCCTTCTTTGTATATTAAAATTCTGTAGGTAAGTCTTGCTGCAAGAGCCCACTAAATTTTAATCTTCTTTTTCTTATTTCGCGAGATTCGGTAATTTTTCTGTTGTTTTCTGGGCCATCTTTCGTATTGTTTGCGCCGAGAATCTTTCACCAAATTTTCTGTTGCTTTTGCAGAGCGTTTTCCACGTCACTTTTAATGTGAGGCCCGAAAGATAATATTATTATTATTATTATTATTATTATTATTAGGTGCATTTTTATTGATGGGCATCCATGAAAGCAACACGCTTAATGCGTCCATGCATCCTAATATTACGACCAATTTTGTGCAACGACATAGATGGTATACTGCACAGAAATAATCTTTCACCCACGGAAAAAAAATGAAAAATAAAATAGGCTTTTCTTAGAGATATACTCGTCACGACTTTCAGAATTGTGCAGTGAGCTTCTCTCTCGCAAAACATGTCTGTAAATAAAAGCCAATTTATATTAACTGAACAGCGAACAACTTTTATTCGCCGCCATCTGGTAAAGCAACTGGCAACATTTTCTTCCTTGACTCCGGTTGCGGGTGTAACAGGATGCGCGCGCGACCTGGCAGTCCGCAGTACAAACCCGGAGGCGCCAGCGGGCGTGTCGGCTGCCCCGCGGGTCGCGGTGAAAGTTGGCACACCACGCAGTCTGTTTCGTTACTACTGCAACACTTGACTGGTTAAGGACACATAAGAAAAGTCATTTTTGAGACACTGCATGTCATCAGTCCGTTGTGGCTTCCACGAATTTCAATTCTTTAGAGGGAGAAAATTTAGTTCCCTTATTCTGATTGATATTTGACGGGTCAGTAAAAAAGCAGCAGACATAATTTAGAGGACAACATCTGGTTGGAAGCAGTCGTGTATGCTTTCAGGGGTTCTGTGCGATGCAAAAATGCCCATACACACAATAGGCAAAATAGCGCTGTTGTTAAGGTAGGGAAGTCTCGGCATCAAAAGAGTCACGAAGAGAATCTCCCTGTAACAGAAATGCTCATGTTACGATGGATAGGAGGTGTAACATTGAAAGGCAACGTGTGCAATGAATTGTAACAGTTAGTTTCACAGTCATACCCACAAACGAAAAAACTCTCAAAATTCATGGCTACAAAGAAGAGAGGAGGACTTCAAACCAGCTGGCTGACGAGTATCCGTGGAGATATGAAGAAGCTAAGTCTTACGTCAGTGAAGGTGATGCCTACTGGCAGGATAGTTGGCGCCGCATGATTAGGAACGTCATTCCCGAGTAGCAGTAAACTGCGAGGACACAGGAAATGATTGTCGTGGACATTTCTAGTGGCTGACGAGCAAAACACTTCGAACCAGTCCTGTAACACACTTCCTATTTCGCTAGGCCTCGCGCTACTGGTCGCTAGACAGAAAAACAGTTTTCACTTAGACACTACCTTTATCACTAGACAGAAGGATATGCACTATTCAGTAAGTTTCGTTTCAAATACGAGACGACAGAACTGCTGAAAAAAAGAGTTGAAACATTTCTTTGTGGCACACTCCCGTACAGGAATTCCACACGATAGGTCAGTAGTTTCCGCATAATGTGTTATTTATTAGTATACTGTCTCACATTCTTTTTAATGTCTTATTTCCTTATTTTGTCAACAAATTTTACAATCACAGTTTGGAAAACTATTTACTGAATCGTTCTATAACCCAAGTGGCTTTGGCTTGCATGTCCCACGGAACCTGATAAACAAAAACATAAATAAAAATCAATAAACCGAATAGCCGGCCGGGGTGGCCGAGCGGTTCTAGGCGCTACGGTCTGGAACCGCGCGACCGCTGCGGTCGCAATTTCGAATCCTGCCTCGGGCATGGATGTGTGTGATGTCCTTAGGTTAGTTAGGTTTAAGTAGTTCTAAGCTCTAGGGGACTGATGACTCAGAATTTAAGTCCCATAGTGCTCAGAGCCATTTGAACCATTTTTTGAACAAACCGAATATGGGCCGTTTTTCCAATCAGAATATCTGCACAGTTGACCGTGATTATAGATTAGTCACTAAATACTATATGCTATTAGGTGGTTTACACCTCCTTTCTTTCACAGTAGGTTGCTGCCAGGAACATTTACCTTTTCTCAGACAGCACGGCTAAAACGCAGAACTGGTTAGCGAGTTGACTTCATCGCGAACGCTGTTAAGTCCGCAATTTTCGCTCAGTACTTGGCGCAGAATTACGCGATTTCGCGCAGTCGTCGGCCAGAAAGCTACAATCAGTTTCGCAGTAAACAAACAAAGTACTACCTGCAACAGAAACGTGCGGCCTTGCGGAAGCGGCGATAAGAAAAATATAACATAGTCATTCACTTTTTCTAGCGCCGTAATTCCAGCGCCGCTACTCCACACGCTGCCCTCGGTTTCTTCTTCGGTACCGCGCGTAACTGCTCGCACAATTCTTTGCTTCACATTCAGTCATTAATGACGAAACTGTTCCTCCGTTTCCTTTGTATGCTGAGCGTTTTCTACAATGGCTTTGCGGTTTATGATAGTAGAATCTCCGCGTTTTGTCCGTGCAGCTATTGGTAACGAACTCTCTCCCATTTTCTCACGCTGTCGTTAGTTTGCGTCACGTCCCTTCACCTACCCTATATCTTACGCGTAGGAACTTGCTTTTCCTAATGAACCGTCGTTAACAAGTCAGTCAAACCTTATAAGACAACTACTAGTAAACTGTATCGAAGTGTACCAATTTGGACGCATCGCTCTTTTCTTGTAGCGGCAGACAAGAGACGTACATATACATTTTGCAGACCCTTTAAGGAATTTCCGTGCTAGGTACTGTCTCCGCAGTTGCCACAGAAAAGGTGGAAACGCCATTATTGAATGTCTGTAAGACAGAAGTCGTAACAAGACTAGTACTTGACAGTGGTGATTGGTGATATATCCGCGTTTTTTAGGAAATTCGAAGCATGAAGCTTCTGCTAGTGGCAATTGAACTTTTAAATTATTTTTGCTATCGCCCGTAACCTCCTTCGGCCTATGACACACACATGACAGTTGCATCCATTCATTTGCGTGTTTACAGCTGAATTTGTTGCGGATGATAGTGAGCACCATGGCAAAACCCAAAACTGATTTTTTTATTATCTACCTTCTGGACTCATTCAGCGTAGTTGTTAAACTAATTATTGTCTTTGTTCACCATACAATACCCAATGAAGTAATGTTAACACACAGCTAAGATCACCGGGAGTCACGCTGCAACCGTCTTGCTTTCCGTGTTTAAATCATCTCTCACATGTAAAAACGCAAAACAGCAGTCATAAAATAAAGTAATTTGAACATAAAGGCCTCGACTTAAGTTATAATCGCTAATCCGTTCCCCTCAACTATTATGACTGATGACACACAAAATACGTCGAAGTATTATCGGTCTATTAATTATAGAAGCAGTGGAGACGCATGAAAAAAAATATGAACTTCAAGTACTCATATGTGATTACAAGAATACACAAACACCGAGTTCGAGTCTCGGTCGGGCACACAGTTTTAATATGCCAGGAAGTTTCATACACATACAAATGCTGATACAGTATAAATTTATAAAGAGAGACTGAAACATCAACGTTGGGTATGCATCCAAAATGGGACGCAGTGACCTAAAACCTTGTAAGACTCACGTAGAATTTTTATAGGAACTCACAGAATAATTGCAATCCAAAATTGACTCATGTATACGGAATGTTAAATACCGCAGTTTATGCTGCTCCTCTCCCTTCCAACATTTTCCGTCTTCAATACAGTTTTATCTTCTTGATCTCTCTACGTTAGTGCCACTAGCTCCTTCTACATTTTTATACTGATCGGTTTTGTGTTATTGCATCACTACTCATTTTTTGCCCTACTATCGAATTTGCCTTTGCACTTACACCAGTTGTTGTTGTCTTGTTTTCTCTTTGTTCGGTCATTATTTGTGCCACCTATCCTTAGCAGACGATAAATATATCCATTTTCCCATTTTAAAAATATAAAAAACCTTTGTACGTGGTGTTTTTGTGGACAGAATCTGAAAAAGTAAAAAAAAATTCGTTGGCGTTACATTTCTTTACCGAGACGTTTCGCGTTAAGAAATGTCTTAGGCCTTGTGTCGTTCCACTTCATGTTGCTCTAAGAGCGGTGACGAAATTTCTGAGGTAAAATAAATATTCTCAATTTTGGCGTACAAATTACTGTCGATTACATATTCTGTGCATTATTATCTGTAACATTCGGTATCTCAATAGTTTTCATTCCAGTACACTGAAGTTTCTCCGCTGACCTTCCGAAGAAGATGCGTAAGTACTACTTTTAACAATAAAACGTTGATGTAAAAGCAATTATGAAACCAGTACTTCGAAGTCTTTACCCTGATATACTCGCGCTCGTGTTGTCTCCGACAGTCTACCGACGGTGTTACTTAGAATGACATACGCAAACGTTTGTGAAAAGATTTGACTCTCAACAAAACTTCTGCAACTCAAAAACCAGGTGTTGTTATGTACTCGTTGAATAAAGTTATATTTGCATTTCTTTACATCGTCCTCCGTAAAACGCATATAAGCTAAATAGTTCGGAAACTGACGATGTAACGGAAAGAAACTATGAAGCTACGGTGTTGAATGCGACACAAGCATAAAGAAAGTATATATATGCCCATTTAATTAACGTTTTAAATTAACATAAAATGCAGAAAAAGTTTTCTGTTATACATTCGTAAGCAATAGTACAACCATGTATCGCACTTATTGGGCAATAATATTTTCGTCTAATATAAAAACTGTTTTGGGGGAAAACACAAACAGCAAGTTACACTTTGAAAAACATCACGAACAGGATGGCTACATTCTCTGTTAGCTTATCTAAAATATCGTCAAAATTCGTAGCTGTTGCAGTATAGTTGTCCACCGCAGCGATTTTACTGTGGGCTATTGCGAGTCTGATATGAACGTGTGTTTGTATACCGTCTAATCCAAAGGGCTCGTCTGCGTCACACAGCGGCGCTTTGTCGTTGCTACAACGGCGAGCCGTGGGATGAGTCTCGACTATCGGGCCTCTCGTATTGCCGATGCGGATAATGAGAATATTCTATACGTCGGCAGCCGCCGCACATTGGTAACTATGGAACTTTTTTTTCTACGTCTACTTCTCAACGCTGCCTCATGTTCTCGGCTACCAATTCTCATAGGCAGTATTTGAGATTTCGAATACCCGAGTCCCTCTAAAGCGTCTCTCGGAGTTGTTACACTGATGAGAGACGAAGATTCAGGCCCTCGAAAAGCTAAAAATACGATGAAATACACTTCTACAAGGGCCCGACGGCGAGGAGGCAAAAAAGTCGTAATCGATTGCGACAAGCGCGCAGCGACGGGAAACAAAACTAGCCCAAGATACAGCTGCAGTGCTCAAGTAATGCATCTTGGCGCAGCAGTAAAAGAGAAGGGGAGAAAAAAAAGAGAAGGCGGAAAGAAAAAGCGGAATTCTAAGTCGTCCAATGGAGAAAGCTGCGTCGGGCACTATGAAAAGAGGCCCAGAAGTAGCGCTGGCGGGCGGCCCGGCGTCACGAGGTGGGCGGAGCTCGGCCCCGGGGCGGGGCCAGCGGTGGGCGTGGCATCCCCTCCAAGCACCCCTCCGCATGTGAATTACCTCCCCTCCCCCGCGCAGCTGCCGGCTCAAATACTTCCATTACGCAGCTTAGCTATAATTAGCGGCCGAAGCGGCGGGCGCTGCAGTGGCTGCAGCAACTGCGTGCACGCACGCACGCAGCAACGCACGGCGCCGCGCCGCGCCGCGCCGCTCTGCACCTGACGGCCCAAAACAAACAGCGGCGCCACGCTTATGCGTCGCCAGAGCTGTTCGCTCTCGGCCCTTGCTGAATCCGCGCTATCCAGCCACTTCATTTCTCCTCGCGCATTGTCAGTCAAAAAGTCTCTCGCGCTGCACTCATTCATCATGTCGAAATAAATTACTGAACATTGCTAACAAGGCTCTTTATTCAGTTTTGCAGACTTTCTGCGAAGATTAACGGAGAATAAAAGTTGCTCTCGCTTTCTATATCCCATGATGGTGTTCCATGCCTTCTCTCAGACTGATAAACACCACACAATATACAAAATGCCCATATTATATCGTTACAAGAACAAGTTTCTGCCAAGTGTTTCGAGAGGGAAGCCTACTGTTTGTTTTGCCTAGGAGAGACTAATAGCATCCGGTCATAATGGATTTCGGCATAACCACAGCAGATACATGACGTAATCGATAATTAGACAACCCGCAGTGCTACCCACCCCCTCCCCCCTGTTCCCCGCCCCCCACCTCTCTCTCTCTCTCTCTCTCTCTCTCTCTCTCTCTCTCTCTCTCTCTCCCTCTCTCCCCCTCCCTCCCTCTCTCTTTCTCTGTCTCACGCCCTCTCTACCAACACAAAAAATACTACGATAAGAAAATTCTCTTCTTCTGCTTTCCTGAAACAACGCTACGGTATATACAGCTTAACACTTCCACAAAACATCGCATTACAGTAGTGTTAATTACTCACCTGGATACATTTTTCAGTGATCCATGCAGCCGTCTTGTAACATATTGCATTATTACAAATGCTGTAATTTTTTTATCCATTTTTTCAAGGAACAATGATTTACAGCTTTGGAATATTTTTGTACACTCGTTATTTGGCATATTACATGTAAGTAGGCCTATATCACTTTATTAAAACTACCAATTTCGCTCCAAGCACAGATCGCCATTAGACATTCATATGCAACAATAAGGCCATAATAAGGCAGAATGATCATAAACTGAAAACAATAATTACACGCTCATGAAACATTCGTCACATAGCCTGTTGTTACACGTCAACTGCATCAAGGAAGTAGCCTATTTATACACTAAGCGGCGTATTACAAGGGTGGTGCACAAGGCCAGTTTGAAGCACTATATTCTCTTTTATCACAAAACACTGTTCTGAATAACACCTTTCTAATTTTAGTACAGCTGTTCTACCAAATCGTGAACATTCAAAAAAATTTATCGACTCGCCTACTCATTTCCTTATTTCTCTAACAGTACGCTCACATTTTACTTACCACTATTATATATGTTTCTTTCCTTCCGCCATGTTCTTTTAATCATACTTTATTATTGCATATATTATTTTACCCTGGAATCCATCAGTATGGTCTATAAGATTCTTTTTGTTCTTTGTTGAAATGTGATCAGGGCTTCGACGCGTTTTCACGTCAGTTGGGGCTTTTAGAATTTCAGGCGCTCATCGACGCCTGATCGCTAGTTTCTGTAGATCAGTTACTACTTTCATACTTCTGGTCAAAGCAAATGATGGACAGCCCGTTTTTACGTAAGTCTGCTTACACCATATTTCATTCTTGATGTGCCAGACTTTTTGGCTTTCAATGTGCCCTATTGTTTTCTTCCCGTTATTTTTCTTAGTATAATTCCTGTTCCTTTAAACTTATTGCACGGATTTCCAATTGAGGCTTAATCTTTCCTCTAACTGAATTTCCACCTGCGTTACTTTCCTACATTTGCTTAATGTTTTCCATTACTTTTAGTACAAGTTTCCGTACAATCTGAAAATTTATGAAAATAATTAACCTAGGAATCAGTCTTTATGTTTCATAAGGCGCGTAGTTAGAAGTTCCTCTGCCTGTATGTTGTTCTTCTCAGAGATCCATTGTATTGTGAAAATAAATATTCTCTTCTATTGCTCATAGTAAAATATACTTCAGTTCTCTTAAGCGATTGTACTCTCTCTCTCTCTCTCTCTCTCTCTGCCTCCACCATAAGCTAAAAAACTGCTTTGTGATCGCCGGCCGCTGTGGACGAACGGTTCTAGGCACTTCAGTCCGGAACCGCGCTGTTGCTACGGTCGCGGGTTCGAATTCTGCCTCGGGCATGGCTGTGTGTGATGTCCTTAGGTTATTTAGGTTTAAGTAGTTCTAAGTAGTTCTAAGTCTAGGGGACTTATGACCTCATATGTCAAGTCACATAGTGCTTAGAGCCATTTTAACCATTTTTTTGCTATGTGATCGGAGGCTGTAAGAGAACTCTCTTCTTCCGGTTTCGCAGTGCAAAACCAACTGCTTGTTTCCTCGACGGCTGTTACAAACGTATAGTTTAATAGGCTGTTCGTAACTTTTGGACAAACTGTAATGAGCAACTGCCCGCCCCTGCTGTGTGGCGGCTAGCGGTGCTGACGCGGCGGTCCGCCGATCGATTCCCGGCGGCCTCGTCAGTTTTTTGTATGTTGGAAAGGTCTGGAACGGGATGCACCTCCCCCGCACGGCCAGCTGAGTATCAGCGTGAATAAATAAGCAGCGAATCTGTCACGCGAGGCGCCCAAGGGGCGCGAGTCGAAAGACGAGCTCCACCGTGCGAGTCCCAACGCGTTATTATTACCGTTAATTTACTTGGGCTAGTGTGATGTCCGTTATGTATCTCGTTACCCCACACCTGAATAAACTACTTCCACTTTTATCTACTCCTTCAAAGATCGTCAGCTATGATTTTGCTCTTTGTGTAGCTTTTTTCTCTGCTGGCACGCTCAAAATTTCCTATTTGCACGGGTATGTCGATGGCGACACGAATAGTAGTATACGCAGAATTTCAACTATGCACGCCGTCGCGACACATATATCTTTTCGAATTTAAAATTTTTGGTGCCGTCAAATACCGTTATGAAAGCCTGCTTTTAGTTCTTTGGCTTTGTTACTAAACAATAAAAAATTACGAAATAAGGAATTGTACATATTTTAAAAAGATTAATTTACGATTGGACTGATTACGGAGCTTATTTCCTATAGGGACAGGAGGTGCAGACGACTGTGAAGAGGTCCGACTATTGAAATTCGTTTTCGAAGTGTGGGAAGAGGTGATAAATAGGCAGAGTTTACATTGCGCGATATTCCACGCTGTAGCAAGCACACAACGGTGTGTGCCAATACGTTCATTTTTGTGTCATGAAAATCTCATCGACACGGGAGGCGCGGATAACCCACTGGAATCGCATTCTCTACGAGCGGGGTTCAAATTCCCATCGGGCCACACGTATTTAATGTTCCTGTAAATTACTGAAGGTGAATTCTGGGATGGTTCTTTTGAGCTGGACGCGGTCGACATTCTTCCCGACCCCTCTCTAACCCGAGCTTATGTTCCATCCTCACGACCTCGTCGTCGATGGTACGTTAAACTCTAACCATCCGTCAGCCTATTATTAAACTTCTGCCTTCCTTAAGTTCGTTGAAATAAAACTGGGCTCTGCTACTGACTACAGGCATAAAAAATCACATATCCAACACTGTGTCAGAAACAGCATTATCGATCATTAGCCTACTATATTTCCAAAAAATATCTGTTGAACTGCTTCGAAGGATCAGTCTTCCAGTATAAAACGGGAGCTGTGTATGTCTTAAACATACCCTGTAACTATGAAAAATGTTCGTTCTAAGAAAACGAATTTCCTTTTTTCTGTAACCACATGGTAAAATCTGAACGTAACATCAAAGGAACGAAGGGAATAAAACCGTGTTTTGTTTTACATATGCATAGTGGATCGCACATACTTAAGTACAAAAATATTTTAGATAAATAAGCCATTTGCCGAACACTTTAAGTGCAAAAGATAATTTTCTTACCTTCATTTTTGTACCTATATAATGTACGTAGTTGCTTTACAATTTCTATAGGTATCTGATATCTGCCTTTGCAATTATTAAACATATTTATTTATGCAACCACGCACGTTTCCTTTTATTAACGCAGATCATCGTCCATGATCTGGAATGAGACATATTTAAAATTTTGGTTTGCTTCCAGATCCAAGATTGTTCGCTACGAAAGACATTAAACTGTGATTTTTACTTACAGCATTTTTGTCCACGTCCGCATCAGTGTCTTTTGTAACAAACTGCTTCTACATCTAGAAGCAAACCAGAACCTTTCTAGACAATAACGATGTTTTAAATAATTCACATGAAATGTGAATGGCAAAATAAATACTCATTTCTAGTAGCTGCAAAGACGGATTTAAAATTCTTTTAATAATTATTTCCTTATCATTTTAATTAAACCTGCCTGCAAAAAAAAATTCTGTCTTGCGTAAACATAGTAGTACATTAATTTACTGGATAAACGTGTTTAAAACATTGTTCCTTCGTGTTCGAACAATGCCTTAATGCAAAAACCAAAGTTTGAATTGGGACTGCAGATAGGCCTAAGTAGGCGTTCTACACTGTGGACAAGACGACCATTGATAATGGAGCTTTTGTGAGACTTCTGTGTCCCCGAATAATTTTCATTGTAGTTTCAGCTAGATTGCCAAGGATATAATTATAATTGCGGAGTATGGTGCTATTATTATATTCGTACATGATATTTGTATTCAGAGTGTCAGAAAGTCATGAAAGTTTCATTATTGTTCGTTTCGCAGATAGCGTTAGTGACCACTGAGAAGTGCTACCGACGTAGTTCTTAGCATCTTGAGCGCAGCATTGTTTTCACTTTTCTCTTTCTTTGTTCGAACGTTTGGGATATCTGCACTAGAAACTTCTAGTATAATGAAACTGGAATCAGATCTCATTTTAAATGTAAATTTATCTCATGTACGACTGAATAAAGTAACGCTGTGGAGGTATCAATTTAATTATAAAGTAATAAAATAAAAGCACTTAAAAAAGGACGAAAGGAGAATGAATATAACGAAATCTTTGAAGGTAATTCCATTGAGGAGACTACAAAAAGTGCATTATGCCCCTTTCAAATCAATACTGAAATCTTTTGTGTCTATTTTGAGTTATTTGCAAGACCCTGCAAAGCCACGAACTGAGTACCATACAGAATAGTAAAGACAATGCACCTCTCTGCACCGTTCTAACATCATGCTTGATACTATTTTTATGCGCTTCAAGACACGTCGCCACCGCGGTAATGTGATACTTCCTTGTAGTTGTTTACATAATTTCTATTTGTCTACTAGCGGTTAATATTTGCCTTTTAAGGTTACTTCTGGTAGTGTACAAAACTATAGTATACTCCGGCTGATTTATCTTGCACAATAGGGTAAATTCCTCATTGGGACGTACGCTGAGATGTGCAAATTACTCCGAAAAGTAAACTTTCTAGTCTCATCGCGCTGGCTGTGGCCGTTGTTAAAAAACGGAATGGCTTATACTGACAGCCAATGGATTCTGCGATTTTCTATAAATCCACGGGAAATTAGTAGAAGTAAGAGTGTCACGCCCAAAACTTTCCCGGCCGTGGAACGGAACGTCGGAAGCTAGTTTGCTGTCACCCTATAAGTATAGTTTTGTTGCTTAAATAATTTTGAAAAGGAAAGAAGATTAGAGCTTAACGTCCCGTCGACAGCGCGGTCATTAGACAAGGAGCACAAGTTCAGATTACGAAACGGTGGGAAGGAAATCGACCAGCCGTTCTCAAAGGAAGCATCCCGGCATTTGCCTGAAGCTATTTAGGGAAATCACGGAACACCTAAATTCTGGATAGCATCTTCCTCCCGAATGCGGGTCCAGTGTGCTAACTACTGCATTACCTCGCTAGGTTTAAATAAGTAAGTTTATTCGGATATTAGCGTTACGTTGTGAAACCCCTCCTGAGATATCATATTGTCATAAAATTCCGAGAATACAGTTGAGAAACCGCTGTAGTAGAACGTATAAGATTAGTTCAGTTGGTAAAGCATGGACAGTTGCTTAAAGATGGAATCAGGGAGGTTATTCAGATACCTGCTATAATATCCGAGGATGTCATGTTTACTAATGAAGGCACGATGCGAAATCAAATGTGACATGTACCGGAAGAATGGCATAGGCAACAGAATATGGCGAAAGTCGCTCGTCATTATATGTACACACACTGTGAAAATACTTACATTTAATGTGGGGTATGACACATACAAGTAACGAAAACATAAACAGAGTGAAACAGTAGGAAAACAGTTCATGACAAATAGAACCAACAGACAGATTACTGTCACGTTGATTTAAAATGAGGGTCGTAGCAGCAAAAGAAATAGAAAAAGAAGTGCTCGCCATATGTTTTAATTTTTTGGGGAAATAAATCACGAGATTTTCCTCAAACGCAAGTGGGCGTTGAACAGTGCGCCGCCTGCAGAACAGTTTCTCTCACAAGGGAACCTCCCCATCGCACCCCCCTCAGATTTAGTTATAGGTTGGCACAGTGGATAGGCCTTGAAAAACTGAACACAGGTCAATCGAGAAAACAGGAAGAAGTTGTGTGGAACTATGGAAAGGAAGCAAAATATACAAACAGAGTAGGCCTTGCGCAATATAGGCAACATCATGGTAGTGTATAGTCACGAGCGCCGTGGTCCCGTGGTTACCGTGAACAGCTGCGTAACGAGAGGTCCTTGATTCAAGCCTTCCCTCGAGTGAAAATTTTAATTTCTTTATTTTCGCAAAGTTATGATCTGTCCGTTCGTTCATTGACGCCTCTGTTCACTGTAATAAGTTTAGTGTCTGTGTTTCGCGACAGCACCGCAAAACCGTGCGATTAGTAGACGAAAGGACGTGCCTCTCCAATGGGAACCGAAAACATTTGATCGCAAGGTCATAGGTCAACCGATTCCTCCACAGGAAAACACGTCTGATATATTCTATACGACACTGGTGACGGCAAGTGCTTCACATGACAGGAATATGTTGTCGACCCACCTAACTTGTACACTTGGCGAATGGGTAAAAAGATTCTTCTACCTTGCCCGATTTAGGTTTTCTTGTGGATGTGATAATCACTCCCAAAAAAGTGATGAAAACATAAGAGTTTGTCACATAAATTGCAACAAATGAATGCAACAGTTTCACAGTCGCACAGTTTTCCCTGTGCTCTGTCAAAACATATGTTTTTAACGTTTTCAAATTTTTCCGTGTGTAGACCGTCAAATCCTGCATATGTCCAAGCAAATCTGAACATGTCCTGGAATCTTGGAGAGCGAAGTTAATTATGTGTGAGTGCCTGAACTTTGATAATTGTCTGAAAACAAAAAATTAAACTTTTCACCCAAGGGTAGACTTGAACCAAAGCGCTCTCGTTCCGCAGGTGCTCACGCTAACCACGGGACCACGGCACTCCTGAGTTCAATTTGTCCTTGATGTTGCCTATCCTGCCCATGGACTACTCAGTTTGTATATTTTGCTTATTTTTTTCATAGTTCCACACAACTTCTTCTCGTTTTATCGATTGATCTGTGTTCAGTTTTTCAAGGCCTATCCACTGTGCCAACCTATAACGAAACCTGAGGAGGGTGCGATGGGGAGGTTCCCTTATCAGAGGTGGACATCCGCATCAGAGAAGGAGTTTGAGAATTTTTTCTTATGGGCACAGATAGAATATTATGTAAAAGAGATCTTGTGTTGCGACTGTGGTGGGATGACAGGTATTTGCTCCCTAACGTGATATATCGGTGCGCATGCTCAGTGAGGAGATAACGTATGATAATTACCTAAAGCACCCGTCCGCTACAATCCTAACTGGCCGGTGTGATGAACTGACATGCTCAAGTGAACGGATGTTGCTCACATGAAGCACACAGGTCTTCATGGTTAATTGCAACTGTATAGAGTTTTCAGTACTCGTGCCGTATCGGGTCACAATGCATGGGCGAGTGACCGCAGCGTCCTGTGACAATACATTCTGAAATTTACGGAGGGCATAGAAGCTAGTGTAAGACTTGTTGCACGTGGTGATCGTATTTTCTGCCAAACTGAGGCGCGTATCCGAAGTTACCGCAAGTTCTTTACCGTTTCCTGACACGGTTTTGGGATGCCATCGAGAAGTGGTTTGATGGACACAGAATCGAGCTTAGGGTTCCATTTTTTCAGGCTGTGTTCTCCCAGTGGTTCATTGTCCGATTATACAGGGTATTTCACAATGCACGTTACACACTTATAGAAGCTGTAGAAGGGGCTTATTAGATCAGCTTTCACTCGTGTCCAGAAACGTCAACCAACGACGCTACAGAGGCGCCGGCACCTGTCAATGAATATACAGGATGATTCCGTGATGATCTTACAAACTTTTTAGGCTGATGGAGAATGATCAATGTATGAATCTGAGGTAGAGGTTGTAAGGTGCCTTCTACGTGAGAAAGACATTTTTACCAGTTTTAATAAATTATTAACTCTTATTGATGTATTCACGATAGTTAGGAACTGCTGTAGTCCGTAGCCGGACATTAGTCGGAGAGCATTTCCCACGCTGGCTGGCTAGGTGACGAAGCGACCATATGTCGCGCGTAGTGGGGTAGGGCTCGGCGCTAGACCGTAGCAACAAGCGTCAGCCTGGGAAATATACATGACGGGAAGTACCGCCATCTTGGCGCCAAAGTCACCGATTTTGATTATTTATATTTAATAATTGAAATCATTTATGACAACATGAATACTAGGAAGAGCCTCTTAATGTTTAAAACTATTTATCATAATTTTGCCTCGTTAAAATTCACATCCATTCATTAATAAATGCATATCTTAGTAAGTGCGAACTTGATCGGAAATCCACGAACTGTGACGGAACTAGTAAGAGATACGGACTGCGCGCCAAAATGGGCAGTCGGCGTTAAGAGATCTTCCTGTCTTGTCGATGGTAGCCATGCTCTCGGTTACGAGTAGTTTGTGACATGAGTGTTTCATTATTGATCTAATAGGAATAAAAGTGATATTACGGCATTCTGAATGTTAATTTCGAGTAAATAGACACCTCAAAGTTGATCGACAGCAATTTCAGATAATTAGCTTCCACCGACAGAGACATCCAATGCGCCAATGAAGAGTCTGCACGGGACGACATTTACGAGAGCTGTACCGCGCACAGGTAGGAGGAAATCCGACACGACACACGAAGGCGAATCAAGGAAGGTCCGACTAACACTCGCAAATTATGGGTGGAAATGCTGACCAGTTATACTGTACGTCACATATACCACCCTCTACGGACTCGCGGCTAAGCTGAGTAATACCAGTATCCGTTTAGATAAACGAACGACTTGAAACTTGTAACCGTTCTGATATCTCTGACAGTGGAGTACATATACTGGTATCGTTGTTGCTACGACTGCAGGGCAGGCAACTTTCAGAGGTGGTAGTATGGATCAAAATGAGGGAAAAAAGTTCAGTAAGCATGGTATCTAAAATGCATACCTGAAGAGCTATGAGTACTTGTTCGTCTTCGATATATATATATATATATATATATATATATATATATATATATATATATAATTTTTTTTTGCCTTGGCCTATAGTACCACCTCCGAAAGTTGCACACTACCATTCTTAGCCACAACAGTACCGTTACATGTATTCCACTGCCAGAATGATTTTCGCTTGTAACTTTAGACTCGTTCGTTTCCAAACTAGGGACTCTTACCTCAAGTCGATACATTTATCCTTCTCCATCATCCTAGAAAGTTCGTACGATCGTCACAGAATCACGCTGTATATACCGGGTGATCAAAAAGTCAGTATAATTTTGAAAACTGAATAGATCACGGAATAATGTAGATAGAGAGGTACAAATTGACACAAATGCTTGGAATGACATGGGGTTTTATTAGAACCAAAAAATACAAAAGTTCGAAAAATGTCCGACGGATGGCGCTTCATCTGATCAGAATAGCAATAATTAGCACAATGAAGTAATACAAAGCAAAGATGATGTTCTTTACAGGAAGTGCTCAATATGTTTACCATCATTCCTCAACAATAGCTGTAGTCGGGGAATAATGTTGCGAACAACACTGTAAAGCATGTCCGGAGTTATTGTGAGGCATTGGCGTCGGATGTTGTCTTTCAGCATCCGTAGAGATGACGGTCGATCACGATACACTTGCGACTTCAGGTAACCCCAAAGCCAATACTAGCACGGACTGAGGTCTGGGGACCAGGGAGGCCAAGCATGACGAAAGTGGCGGCTGAGCACTCGATCATCACCAAACGACGCGCGCAAAAGATCTTTCACGAGTCTAGCAATATTTTTTGGTTCTAATAAAACCCCATGTCATTCCAAGCATGTGTGTCAATTTGTACCTCTCTATCTACATTATTCCGTGGTTTATTAAGTTTTGAAATTCATACTGACTTTTTGATCACCCGGTACATTTACAGGTGCCGGCGCCTATAGATCTGACGCTCTGCAGCGTTGTTTCCGAGCATGAGTTCCTGAGGTCTACTAAGTCACCTCTTCAACCTCTAGTGTGTGACACGAATTGTGAAGCACCCTGTACCTCCCTTGCCTCCGCGACTTCTTTCGAAGGGCGGGGTTGTGGGTTCGACTCCTGCGACGGCCGGGCGCCCGCTTTTAAGAGAAGTGGGGTGTGTCGGCCATCAACAGGTAGGCCCGGCGCATGCGGAGCGCGCGTGGGCGCTTATCGGCGCGTGACGCATCTGGCGCCGCCGCCGCCGCCGCCGGCTGCTTCCGGCAGATAGCGATTACGCGTCCGCCGGCCGCATTCTCACCCGGCGAGCCGCGGCACACTACCCCGTTTTTTGCTCCGCCTCCTGCCTCACCCGTGATGACATTAACCAAAAAAAGCGCAGATAAACAGAAAGCGTACAGAATGCTCCACTAAGCGCCCACTCTGCTCTGCGGCTGCTTTCACGCTCTCCTCCCTTCAGCTCTGCTGACGACTGTTCCAACTCTGCAAACTGTTATCTTCCGTTGCCCTTCTCTCTTTCTCGTTTTCGCTCTTCTTCCTTATCACTTTCACTACAGCCTTATTCTGATTCTCCTTCTTGACCTCCGAGTTATCTTCTTTCTTTTCCGCGTGTTGGTACTGTACCTTCTCAGCGTCCAACATTTCTTCTTATTAATTTTCCTCGTCCTCCTCCTTCTCCTCCACTATTTTCATCAAACCAGAGAATCCACTTTCCATCTGTTGTCATAGCATGAGCCCTGTGGTGCCTAAACAGACTACTGTTTTATTCTCAGTTTTCCAGCCAGATAATTTTCATTTACTTTCCTCCCCGTCCATTCGTAATATATGCGACATGTTTCTATTCATAACATGGTACACTAGGGCCTCAGCTAGCAAACACTCATCAAACGTCCTGACTGTGTGCCGGACCGAGACTCGAACTCGGGACCTTTGCCTTTCGCGGGCAAGTGCTCTACCAACTGAGCTACCCAAGCACGACTCACGACCCGTCCTCACAGCTTCAATTCTGCCAGTATCTCGTCTTCTACCTTCCAGACTTCACAGAAGCTCTTCTGCGAACCTTGCAGAACTAGCACTCCTGGAAGAAAGGATATTGCGGAGACATGGATTAGCCACAGCCTAGGAGATGTTTCCAGAATTGTGGAAACACTCATCAACTTGTTTCTTTACTAAAGCCAGGACCTCGTAACCTTACAGTCGGGTAAGTTTCTTCGACCCCACTGTAGTTATACATACCTATTAAAGCTAATAGCCAAACAACAACAATTTTAGAGTCGTGATATGAGTATGGGTGTGCAATGAAATCTGTGCGTCCAACATCTATCTTATTTTCTCAAGGAGACTATAGTCTGGAATGAATTTTCACTCTGCAGAACAGTGCGCGCCTTTCAAAACTTCCTGGCAAATTAAAACTGTGACTTACCGCAGTTTTTCTTACTTTTGCACACTTTACAGAAGTTTTTCTCCATACCTCGCCTCGCGGGATTAGCCGAGCGGTCTGAGGCGCTGCAGTCACGGACTGTCCGGTTGGTCCCGGCGGAGGTTCGAGTCCTCCCTCGGGCATGGGTGTGTGTGTTTGTCCTTAGGATAATTTAGGTTAAGTAGTGTGTAAGCTTAGGGACTGATGACCTTAGCAGTTAAGTCCCGTAAGATTTTAAAAAAAAAAATCCGTACCTCACGGACACTTGGAAGAAAGGATATTAGGGAGAAACGGCTTGTTCCAGAATCAGTTTTCAGTCAGTAGTTGAGTGTGCACTAATCTGAAACTTCGACTTAATCCCTCTGCCACAGAGGACGGTTAGTATGCGGTTATTTTCAATTACACGAAAAGAAGATACTCGCCACTCGATAGATTACGCAGATAAATTTCTTCAGTGTGAATAATCTAGAGGCTCTAATAAAGCTATAGTCTTTTTATTTGAACTTGATTTATCCCATCCTTTGGACGCTATTGAACAAAATGCCTGTAAAACTGATCTACACTGTTACGTACTTATGTGAAGAGCAATTACTCTGCAACTCAGTTTTCCACGATAGAACAGCTACGTTTTGATGATTGTCGAATGCTGTGTTGGTCAATTTTCAATTTCCCCGTTTCAGACTGGAGCATTGTCGGAATGTTATTGATGTCTAGGCAAATGTAACGCGTTAGAATTCACAAAGAACGTTTAAGAAAAAATAATCTGAGCTCAGACGAACCGCAATCTACATAGGCAGTACCATAGCAAGGGGTCAGTTACTAGATCAGCATGTATTCAGACTACTTTTGGGTTTCATTATCAGTGGCCTTGCTAATTTTAATAAACAAACGGAAGGAAGCCTGTTTTAGAAACAACTAAAGATAAAAGTTGTTGCTTGTTACAATAACCATATTAATCTACGATTGTCTGTGTCTACTAAGCAACATTTTCTGAAATATGAGCCATCTAATCGATAACGGTAATAACTGTTCCTCTTGCCTTGTCCCCTGTTTTCTCTGAACAGTACCGAACGGAATAGCGCAGTGTTTAGAACACTGGACTTGTGTTCGGGAGGACGAAGGTTCAAATCCGCGTCCAGCCATCCTGATTTAGGTTTTCGTGATTTCCCTAAATCGCGTAAGGCAAATGACGGGATGGTTCCATCGACAGGGCACGGTCGCTTTCCTTCTCCAACCCTCCCCAATCCTAGCTTCTTCTCCGTCTCTAATGACCTCGTTGTCGACGGGACGTTAAACCCTAATCTCCTCCTCCTATTCTCTCGGAGTACCGTTTATTTGCCTCCCATTCGTTGGGAAGGAATGAAATCTATAAAAATGTCGTACTATCTTTCTCTCAGTACATTACGACGTATTCCATCAGCCTACGATCTTTCACCTGAAGCCAGGTCCTACTAATGATACTCTTTCACTCACACAAACACTATTATCCTGACTTAATAAAATAAGCGTACAGATAAGGAGATATGACGCTCACCCGGGGCAAAAACAAGATTTTCAATTGCAGAAACAATACGTAAAACTTATAAAACGATACATTTTTCCCTTACCGGAATACAGTTTAGATTTTTGGAATAGTTCTACGTCCGCCTTCGCAGAGCAAAATATTTCAAAAGATCCATTTCAGCAGTGCGATTTTGCACTTCTCTACTAGTTGAATGCTATTGCGTTTTAACAGATTCTCACGTCTTCTGTATCAGCTTCCACAGCCTAGCAGCGAAAAAATTGGTTCAAATGGCTCTGAGCACTATGGGACTCAACTGCTGCGGTCATAAGTCCCCTAGAACTTAGAACTACTTAAACCAAAGGACATCACACACATCCATGCCCGAGGCAGGATTCGAACCTGCGACCGCAGCGGTCGTGCGGTTCCAGACTGTAGCGCCTTTAACCGCTCGGCCACTCCGGCCGGCAGCGAAAAAATTGATCATGCGTATATAGATGCAGTATTCCAAGTGGAATACCCTCAGTCATGAGACAAAATATCCGTTATTACAGAAACATTTATTTTCGAAAGCACAGATGGGAAGTTCCTAATGAAATGAACTAAATTTGTGTCTGTAATACCAACATACAACTGTTCTATGTACTACCGTTGTTTAAAAAAGACATCGGAATTTTTATCCTGACTGCGAAATGCTTTGTGTAGATCGATGGAGAGCACAACACCAAAGTTGTATGGAACATTTGAGGCAAATGTGTATTCAAACTGAAATCCCAAGAAAAATGTGTACGCAAATGTGTACACATATAAGATCGCTTGGTGTTGCAGTAGATTATGCCAGATTATACTTTTAAATCGAACGCAAATCTTCGACAATACTAATCACTCGTTCCGGTCAGATATCAGAAAGGCTACTAAATATTATCCGAAGGTGCAGCAGGTAACATGAAATAAATTCGAACGGATCAAATGTATTCCCTAATGATCCCTAGCATTTTTGTGCGGCTCAACATGATCTGCCCCTGTGACAACGCTTTATTTACATGAAAAATTGGCAGCTGAGCCGGGGTTCAGATTGTATATTAAACTGTGGATTCTTCCCACATCTCTCTCATAACTGGCCAGGCGGTCCTGTTCCAAGGTAGGAGAAAGGAAAAGCTATACCTCCTCCAAAAGGCCACCCTTAGTTAAGCACAGTCATAGTCATTTCTTACTCTTGGACATTAAGACCAAGCTCAAAAGAAAGTGACAAGATCCCCAACAGTACTGTCGTAGGACAGCACCAGAAAATACCGTCGAATCTCGAAAGTATTACCACACAGAGCGTTCTCCAGCTGTCGCAGATGCAGCCTTCTACGAATCATGCTCGTAGCCATTCCCTGCATGATATTTCCCTTGTCAGTGTTTTATATATTAATTGGCGCGAATTTTTCAATATCACAGTAATGTTTTGTTTTCGAAACATAGTGAGAAACGGACAAAACTAAATCAATGATTGAACATCTACATTAAATAGCTTTTTTGTGGTTTTATGTTTAAGATATTGGTTTTCTGTGTGTATTCAGGATCTGGTAATTTTATTATAGAGGATGTAACGGGTATATGTGGTATCTTAATATGTACACTCATTAGTGTATTGTTTACTTTTTCTTTGTGTCGACCAGTCTTCCCACAAACACGTCACAAATTTTAATACCTATTGTTTCGTGCACAGCTGTAATTGCACAACTAAGTGGACTAAGGCTGTCAGTGTAGACTAACCGATTTGCGTCCACACTTCAACACCTGACGTGCTGCCCAGGGAAAAATAAGCATTAATGGCTTGCTCTTGCCACATGTAGGCTACTTGGAGATACTAACCAATTTAAAAACATACGACTCCTAACAGCTACAATTATTAGTTTGCAAGTGGAGTAATTGGTGACGCAGTGTTGTTCAGTACACCGTCCTCAGCCACCAATACCCTGTATATTGGCGTAATGCGTTCAAAATAAAAATAATGTTGCCCAGTGCGCAAACTTTGTCGTAATTCTGAAATTGGCTTAAATTCAAAAGTGAATTTCCTGGCAAGGTAAACAGAAATTCATTGGGTGCAATATTTGCGATCTGCACTGCAGGTATGAAGTCAGTAGCGCAAATCTCGTTCAGGCCTTCAGAACTAGTTAACATATGCATTCGGTACTGAAAAAGTTTTAATCTCTTTGAGAACGATACATTCGTCTGTGTAGACGAAACTGCACAGGTGTAAGGTCACACTATGAAAAGCCATCATAGAAATAGTAAACGGCAGGATGTAAGTTTTACTCGAAAATTTTCTAGGTAGTGGAAATGTGAAACCGTTCCTCGAGGACTATGCAAAGAATCTTGCTTTCTACGGAGGGAGTGAAATGCACGTTTCGCCAAATTTACGTGATTTATCTCGACTCGACAACCGCTCCGTTACTCGCACGCTGCCTGTCATCAGTACATCTGTTCTAGCAACGCTCGTAGGCTCCGCATCACACGGCCATTTTCATAAGTAACGAAGCGTCCCGGCGCTGGCCATTTATACCTGCCGCAGCTTATGGTGATTAATTGGCCGACCTCATTCCATACCTTGAAACGCCAGGCACGGAGGACTGCTACGCAGCGTTTCTCCTCCCTCGTTTCACTGAAATTTCAAGCAGTCTGAATCTAAATAGTCGATCACTCCTTGTGGAGGTATTGCGCGCTACTCGACTGGCATTGGTCACTAATTAAGCGGTCGGCTTCTGTTGCATAACATGATTCATTTACGTGACATCTGACAATCAAGCTCAAAAGACGCGCGTCTCCACCTGTCAATACAAGATGTTTTACGTGCTTTCAAAAAATAATTTTTGTACACCGATTTTCTAATCACGAATATCGTTGATTCTTACATGTCATCCGATTTATCGCAAGTGGTTCACAATGGTTCTCCTGAAAATAACGTGGAAAGAAAAGGGAGACTATTTTGTAGTACATAATTTCTGAGTTCCTTTGATACATATTTAGGAAAAAATTACTCCACATAATCACACCAGTGTCCATACACTCTTGTGAACCCTGGACACGATCTGCTCTAAGCCAACGATTTCCTTTATTTTCAGCTACGTTACAACTCCAGCATTACGAAACTCTTTTGGTATTAGCACACTCCGCCGACATTTATTATCCGGGAACTACTATAGTTTCTAAAGGCGTGAAAGCGTAGAACACCCCCACCCTCCTTCCCTCCTCCCGGCTCTTTTCAAACTTTTCACAGTGATTGACTACTAGTCTTTTCCTGTTTCCATGAATTACATTTTTCTACCAGAAACATGTGCATCGTTCTTCTCATCAGTAATTTTCGCCTTTCGATAAAGAGGCACTTACTTTAATGTGTCAATTTTTATGAGAAAATCAGCGGTACTTCTGCCAAAGTGACTGCGACAGAATCAGTCTCTAACAATCACATAAGCCACTGAAACCCTGAATCACCTCGTCGGATTTAAACTTGGAAATGAACTGAAGCTAGTGTTACAGCATCACATTTTATACGCCAGTTACGCCTTGATCACATTGTTCATTATTGTATCGGCCATTTCTTTCGATTGCTGCACTGTTCGCCGACTGAATGTACCGAAAAATTCACAATGATTATATTAGTAGTTGCAATACATTAAGTTTGGAATTTTACAGTCCACAAACAGATACATCCATCTGGTAATTATGAACAGAGAATCTGTCTGTTGTTCCAGATATTAAATATCGAATTCCTGAGTCTTTCATGAACTGTCATCTTGCTGGTAACTTTATACCTGTGAAATTTGCCCAGTATTAAGAGAATTTCCTTTCTTAACCGATTATTGGCTAGTGAACCATTATTGAGTAGTAGCGATATTCAGGCATTTCTGCAAAAATCAGATAAATTCTAGCTCGTACGCAGTCTTGCAGACAGTCGGTTCTCCCATATACATTGGCGAATGGAGCTTGAAAGGGGGAAAATATACTAATACCATAAGTATTCTCCGTAACCCACCGTAAAGTGGCTTTTGGAGTATTGTAATAGATGTATGTCAGTAGTATCGTAATAAGCTGCACAACGGGGACTCGTCGATGGAAGAGGATTTATCCTCAATATTACTTTTTCTTAAGCACCGCCACCTAATTTAACGCTACACTCTACATGCAGTCATCACAAACATCTACATGCGAAAAATACAGAACCTGCATGAGACATGGCGAAGGGAAGACGTCAATATGCTTAAAATTCTTTCTCGGTGGCCGAACAACGCTTTTAGGCCTCCCATTCAACACTGCCATAACACTGCTTTTTTCCCCTCCCTTTCAGTTTCCTTAATTCACCTCAGACGTGTATCTGGGTGACACCTTGAACAGAGACTCTTATGAGCAGAAGGTCAAACTGGAGCGCTCGTCCGCCTTTTGCCGCTAGTGATTAGTTAGCTAACCCCATCGACGATTGTCGCCCACGACGCCGTGGATGTGACCTTGCGCCGGCGTAGGTGTCTGGTTTCCGGCGCCGTCTGGTACCAATTACGTTGCTAGGCGACTGGTTCAGCTGCTGCTGCGCGGCATCTGCACAGCACGTAGTTTCTTGCGAAAGTCTGTTCGCTACCCCGGCTTTCAAGATAACCTAGAAAAATTTTTCAACTGACAACTGAAAGGCCTTGATGTTCCGCACAGCAAATTGCTGGTGATAGTCACAGTTTCGCCCCTGCCTTCGATAACGTTCTTATTGCAGCCTTTAACGCCAATTAAATTTTTTTCATACTAGCGCAAACAGCTACGTAATCCGGCAGATATTTTCTAAATTTTGAAGGCTAACATCTTAAATCTATTGTGTGCTGGAAGCTCGAGAACGGCTATTTCCGTCGTGATTTGCCAGCTTGCCTGTCCATGCAATGGTCGTGGTCGTCGCTATGATGTAAGCTACGGCACCCAACACTTGTGAAACATCAATGTCGATGAAATATACTAGTTTACGGAAGAGCGGATTTTATTAATACAATAAAATGAAGGTTTTTCACATCGAAACCACTATGTCTGTCGACAAATTCCAACAGAGCACGACGAAGTCACTAACGACGGATTTTATCTAATAATGACGACAAAATATTTCGTTACAGAAAGTATTCTATGCATAACTTGCGGGAAAGTGGGAACCACATCGAACAAATGCTACATAGTTTACCGGTACGATGCTCTAGAATTAATGATTACGCGTTTTTCACTATTCGTCACTTCAGCCAAACTGAAACAAGCATCAGTTGTGTTCTTCTACGAAAGAAGAAAAGGAAAAAGCCTCTTGGCGCAGACTTACAACTCAGGTTCTTTAACGGCCTGCAACACGTATCTTACGGAAACGTTCTATTGCTGAAAAATTTTATGAGTTTTCTTCCGTTCTGCGTGAATGTAATTTTATCATAAACGAGAGACAGACTAACAGAGAGAGAACGGGAAAGTGAGAGAAAAAAAAACTGTACACGGAGCATGTGAATACCGTCGTGTCTAGCTCAGTCAGTGTACGGCGTCATAACTTCCATTCCTCCACCACCACCAAAATTAGTGCCTAACTGAACTTAAGAATAAAAAAAAGCATTTTCTTTGAACACTTTTTAAAATGGCGAAAAATAATAGTTTTTGTAAGTGTTTCATAATCACTGGGACAATTTGTAGCCCTTGTTACAGAACATGCTTTCCCTGCATCATTTTTCTCCCTAGCAACAACACTTGCTTCACGCATGCGATGCAACACCATTTAAAAGCAACCAAATTAAAATGTATACACTATTCTTTAACCTTTTGTTTTGTAATTCACTTGATTGCTGAATTCCTTATTTCTTAACTGGCAGGAATAGAAAGATTTCAAGATGCCAGTCTTTTGTGTCTGACCGCTGCCAATGATAATAATAATAATAATAATAATAATAATTCTGTATAGGTCCCACAACAATATAGTAGACATTACATAACTACAGTTGTGTTGTGCTGTCAATTAGTTCGTTCATTGTTGCAAAGAGTATGATGAAGCTATTTCTCGTCTATCGCGCGAAGTACCTACAACTTGGAGAAGGAATTTTCATGAGAAATTTCAGCCTATGTGATGTATATGACTCAGTGTTGCTGTCATTAACGCTTGGTACAAAGTGCAAAGTACGTGTGTAGTGGGTGGACAACGGGAGGAAGATCTTCTTCATACATTAGTCTCAATAGCCGTAACCTACACAACATTGTGTCACCTGTTAATGCTAGTATTTGAAAAAAAATAATTATTGTTAACTTTTTCAGCATTACAGTCTTGCGAAGCAGTGAAAATATTAATAATCTTTTAAAAATAATTTAGTTTCCTGATCGAAATAGAGCTAAATTTTCACACTTCAGAAAATTATATTTTATCCATCATGGGGTAGTTACCCCAGGTTCGGAAGCACTGTTGTATACGAATTGAACCTGGCGACGAGACCTACAGTAATAACCTTATAATTGGCACTTACATTAACGTATTTCACTTAGTTATCGGTTTCAATGCGTATTGATTACAATGCGTATTGATCCTGTACATTTCCGACTACTTCAGAGTTCCGAATTACACCACTCTTTATCCCATCATAGAAGGAATTAAAAAATAAAGGAACAGTATGACAGTATAGCATACTTAGAATTATAATATTCTTCCCGGTAGCTTGGGAAAGCGACCAGATGATACTCAAAAATGTTCAAATGTGTGTGAAATCTTACGGGACTTAACTGCTAAGGTCATCAGTCCCTAAGCTTACACACTACTTAACCTAAATTATCCTAAGGACAAACACCCACACCCATGCCCGAGGGAGGACTCGAACCTCCGCCGGGACCAGCCGCACAGTCCATGACTGCAGCGCCTAATACCGCTCGGCTAATCCCGCGAGGCACCATGTGATACAAATTTAAAAATTTATCATTTCATTTTCTGAAATAGATACCAAACCTGTATTTACTCAAAGGTCCCTTCCTTTTAGAAGATAAAATAGCTTGGGGTGAAAACCTGTCACGTCATACGTAGTGAAAGGTGATGTTTCTTCTTTTCCGGAAGAGGTCGCCACTTGTCTTGAAGCAGCGTCCTATTCTTAATTGTGTTTCGAGCTACTGCTTTCCGTCAGAGTGGCTGGAGGTACATCCGCTATGGCAGAATAGTTGGCTTAAGCTGTAGTGCCTCATTCTTATTCCTAAGCTGTGAAGCCGTCTATTGTTATTCGTGGGCCTCGAGCTCGTTTCATCTTTATCTGCTGAAGTTTCATCACTTTAAGTGGAAAAGCGCAACAACCCGTGATGTACCAGAGAATGGCACCAAACGAAAAGAATTTTTAACATAGGTCCCGTCTAGTCTTTTCTGTTGCTCTATCGAGTTACTACATCTAAGTTTATGAAGTAAACCACTGTGCAGTGCATGGCGGAGGGTACATAGTAAAAATTTTATTAATTATGTTGTCCTATTCTGTTCGTGTACTGAGCGCGGGAAAAAATAACTGTGGCCTCTGCGCGCGCCCTGATGTCTCTCGTCTTATTCCCAAGCGCTTTTGCGAGACGTACGACGGTGGCTTCATAGAGGACACACAATCTTCTTCGAATACAGATTCTCTAAATTTATCCAGTACGGTTTCGCGAGAACGGCGTCGTATCTCTGGCAAGAATTCGTGTTTAAGTTCCCGCACTTACACGTCCGTAGGTGCTATACCGACCTGTATGGTGTTACGAGCAGGCTCGTTTCTGGGAAAAGGCAGAGGCCCGCAGCTCCTAGAATAGAGCAGTGTGTCACAACTGCGTGGCTGCCTGGCTGGCCGCTGGCCGTGATAAGACGCTGGGAGCTGGGAGCCGGCGCCACGGCAGCGGAGGAGACGAGTCGGTCGTTAGGTGCGGTCAGCGACCCGCGAGGGCCCAACCGGCCCGGCCCGGGCCAGCGACCAGCGGGCAGACTCCTTGCCGCCTCCTTGCCGGTGCCGGCGCTGCCCGCACGCCCCTGGTTGTGCCCACTGGACTGGCACTCCGGCCGGTCAGCTGTCGCAGTGCCCTTCCGTAAATTACGATGTGCAATAAAAGTAATCGCAAAACGGGCATACATCATAAGTGAATTCCACAATTTTATGTGACTGTTACATGAGATACAGCCCTAACTTCATACTTGTTAATACTAAAATAATGACGACTTGTTACTACTTCAGTATTGACGACATGGCGAAGAAAACGCCGTCTTGGGAAGCTTATATGTATCAAACATAATGAAATACTCAATTTTGGAGAGAGCCACTGTCGAGTGAGGTTCAAAAATGGCTCTGAGCACTATGGGACTTAACTTCTGAGGTCATCAGTCCCCTAGAACTTAGAACTACTTAAACCTAACTAACCTAAGGACATCCCACACATCCATGCCCGAGGCAGGATTCGAGCCTGCGACCGTAGCGGTCGCGCGGTTCCAGACTGTAGCGCCTAGAACCGCTCAGGCCACTCCGGCCGGCTCGAGTGAGGTATTTTGATAATCAAAGTCCCAGAACCGTTGCTATTCACAATATACATAAATGACCTTGTGGATGACATCGGAAGTTCACTGAGGCTTTTTGCGGATGATGCTGTGGTATATCGAGAGGTTGTAACAATGGAAAATTGTACTGAAATGCACGAGGATCTGCAGCGAATTGACGCATGGTGCAGGGAATGGCAATTGAATCTCAATGTAGACAAGTGTAATGTGCTGCGAATACATAGAAAGAAAGATCCCCTATCATTTAGCTACAATATAGCAGGTCAGCAACTGGAAGCAGTTAATTCCATAAATTATCTGGGAGTACGCATTAGGAGTGATTTAAAATGGAATGACCATATACAATTATTCGTCGGTGAAGCAGATGCCAGACTGAGATTCATTGGAAGAATCCTAAGGAAATGCAGTCCGAAAACAAAGGTAGTAGGTTACAGTACACTTGTTCGCCCACTGCTTGAATCCTGCTCAGCAGTCTGGGATCCGTAACAGATAGGGTTGATAGAAAAGATAGAGAAGATCCAACGGAGAGCAGCGCGCTTCGTTACAGGATCATTTAGTAATCGCGATAGCGTTACGGAGATGATAGATAAACTCCAGTGGAACACTGCAGGAGAGACGCTCAGTAACTCGGTACGGGCTTTTGTTGAAGTTCCGAGAACATGCCTTCACTAAGGAGTCAAGCAGTATATTGCTCCCTCCTACGTATATCTCGCGAAGAGACCATGAGGATAAAATCAGAGAGATTAGAGCCCACACAGAGGCATACCGACAATCCTTCTTTCTACGAACAATACGAGACTGGAATAGAACAGAGAACCGATTGAAGTACTCAAGGTACCCTCCGCCACACACCGTCAGGTGGCTTGCGGAGTATGGATGTGGATGTAGAAAGCACAACAGTGAGTGCCAATAGTTTTGTGCATGAGGCGCGATGAATTTCAACCTAGTCCTAATTAAAATGAAAAAAAAAAATTTTTTTTTTTTTTAAATGCGTAGAAACATTCTACGGTGGAGAGTTGCCTCCGTATATTATACCGATTCCTAATTCTTACCACCACCATAAAATTCGTATCTCTTGTATTATGCGACAGTTAGTAGATCAAGGTGAACTACGTGCTTCGTGAAGCCACATTGTCGGTGATTAGTTTCTGTGTGTTGAGGAAACAGCGCTGATTTTGTTGCAGTATTTATCTTTCGTGTGCGCAGTGAAGATAATTACTGTACTAAGGTAAGTCGTAGCAATAACGTTTCATTTATTTACGGTGGGTCAGTTATCACTGCCTTAGGAGGAGGTTACGGGACACAGAGAAAACACAAGCTGTACATATTCAACAGACGTGAGGCTAGTTTGCACGACAGCAGTAGAGTTTACCTCAGTCGTGTATTTGGGAAGCCCCTCATACTACGTACCTTGAAGGATCTAGGTATAGCAAATTAATTTTTTGTTAAAATCATTTACCCTCACGTCCCACCCACTCGTCCACTGTTCCGTTACTTCGTGCCTTGTAAAACAAGACAATCACATACCACTGTTGCCTTATGTCAATCCTCAACGGCGTTCTGTCAATATTCTCACCAGTACCCTAATTGCTAACCAAGCACGCAATTACGTCCTGTTCCACGTGATCCGGGTAATCTCAGTACTGCAATTAGGTTTCTATTGCACCTCAAATCTGCGAAAGGTCTGAAACTATTTATCAAATACACTTTCTTACGTTGTTTCCTCCAGGAGATACGGGGGGGGGGGGGGGGGGGGCTGATCGTCAGTCGCTAGTTGCAATAAATATGTCGCCTTGCGTATAATATTAGGTTGCGCACTTGGTCTCTAATATGGCCAAACAGAGTAATAACTATTAACAGAAAAGTCATCTTCAGTAGAATTGTAAATACATTCGAGGTGATAATAAGACTCTGCCCAACATACTGTGAGCAGGATACCAATACAGAAAGCACGTTTATAAACTTTAATAGCCGGACGGTGTAGCCGAGCGGTTCTAGGCGCTACACTCTGAAACTGCGCGACCGCTACGGTCGCAGGTTCGAATCCTGCCTCGGGCATGGATGTGTGTGATGTCCTTCTGTTCGTTAGGTTTAAGTAGTTCTAAGTTCTAGGGGACTGATAACCTCAGAAGTTAAGTCCCATAGTGCTCAGAGCCATTTGAAACTTTAATATTTTTTTTTTCAAGAAACATCGTATTTCTGGAGAAAACTCAGGAGTGGAACACAAGTTAGTTTCATATTCCACACGCATTTATTCTACATTCACATCTTCTCCGTGGTCTCTCAAAATTGTAGTCAAGGTTCCCGAAATCCAAGTTGTAATTAAAAATATAGGACAACAGTGGCTTCGAATTTCTACATTTATGCCCATACTCTTCCAACCGGTATAAAGTGCTTGGCAGTCGTGCAGTTGTACTCAGCCTTGGAAATCTTAGAAAGGAGCTGAGTTGTCTATCATAAGTATAAAAGTCAGTACACTCGCCATGTTGGCTCGAAGGTGAAAATTTAAAAAATAAAATTTTTGGCTACAGAAAAATAAAAATTTGTTGGAAATAGCAAACGTTCCCTGCAGTTCAGGAATTCCTATAAACTTGTATAGCCTTAAAAAAGGGCAGTGAAAAAGCCGTCTGTACCCTTTAGTATATTATAAGATCTGTAATTAAGATTAAAAGAATATAAAAGTGAGAGGTTTTAATTATACATTACCAGGCGGCAAAGCAAAAATAATAAAAAGTTAAAAAATTCACTCACCAAAACTTCGAAATCGCAAAACAAAGTTCAGTGACAGGTGCAATAAAACCTACGGTTAAAAAGAGGCATCGCTGCCAGCTCAGTTTAAATTATCTGATGGTGGCGGTACCCGAAGCATCGTTACAAAATAAATAAACGTATTAAGTCATCTAGATGGCTTTGTTATCAAACATCCACAGTGATCGCAGACTCATCTGGCGATTTTATTTCCTTTATTGATAAGTTAAAGACTGCGGGGTGCATCAGACGCACGTCGCGTCTTCTCAGGCGGAGGAAAGCCCTGTCAGTGGCGGGGCGTAATGACGTCGTCCACGTGGAGACGCTCCGCTGCGAAGCGCGCCTCCATCTGCCGCGGCGCGACCGTTGGGCCCCCTGCTCGCTCGCCTGCAAGTGCGCGGCGCGGCTCCATTTGCCAGCGGGTCAGATAGCGGATACCATCTAGACTGCCAGCTAACTCAGATTTATCCCCTCCGCTTTAATAAGCTCCGCGCCAGCCCGCGTTAAATTGGTGCAGAAGGCTTTCTGGAAACTCCGCTCCGTGAACAACAAAGCAGCGCGGCAAGGCGCACGTCCGAGCTCGAGCCGTAGTTCGAACCGACTGCGTTCTTACAGCGTAGTCGTGTTCTGTCACCAGTTTGGAAAAATACTGCCAACAATATGTTAGCTTCACAATCACCGACACGGCTACAGCAACCTGAAAAGTACATCGATATCTGCTGCGGTTCACCCTTTTAGTCTATATGCCTTGCTTCACCCAAAGTGCTGCACGTTGCTGTGACGAGATACGGAATGGGTATTTCGGCAAGTCTAGCGAGACGCCCACACTATGACGTCTTTACTAATCACTAATCTAGTGGAATTTCTAAGTATCCTGAAATTCCATTTTCACTGATCAAACTTCGTTACCTAGGCAGAAAAATACGGCATATCTCCCCTACTTTCTCTCAACATCTTCCGAATGAACAGGTCTGTCGCGACCATAACAATTTATTTTTTAGTAGCAGTTAAAACAACTAACGATAAATATAATTATTACCGAAACTTTCAAGCGTATCAGATCTGTGTGCCTAAGCGAAATTCGAACTCCGAACCTTTCCAAGGTTCGCAGGAGAGCTTCTGTGAAGTTTGGAAGATAGGAGATGAAGTACTGGCAGAATTAAAGTTGTGAGGACGAGTCTTGAGTCGTGCTTGGGTAGTTCAGTCGGTAGAGCACTTTTCCGCGAAAAGCAAACGTCCCTAGTTCGAGTCTCGGTCCAGCGCACAGTTTTGATCGCCAGGAATTTTCATATCAGCGTACCCACTCCGCTGCAGAGTGAAAATTTCATTCTGTATTTACCTTTTTTGGTAACCCAACTGTACATCAAATAAAATTTTCGTTCCCCATTTGTGCCTACCTGTCCATAAATTTTCTTCAATATTTCTTCTTCTAATGAACGTCTGAATTTCTTGTACCCATGTTGCCAGAGGTCGCCCTTTTTCCTTCCTTCCTTCCTGGAGGTTCTCATTACGTGATCCGACGTGGGAGTATGTCCTCTGGCTTTCTTTTTCGTATGACCATGTCGTATGAGTTATTTTTCTTCAACAAAATCTATACTCGAACTTGCAACATCCATGTCCTTCTTGATAACTTCATTTCTGGCCCTTTCCCGCCTAGATATTCCTGCTGATCGCCTCCGAAAGTCCATTTCAGTTGCCATCAACCTTCTCTATTAATTGGGATTTAATTGCTCATATTTCCGATCCATGTCATAATCCTTCTAACATCATTGTTTTGAAAATTTTGTCTTTTGTTGTATTCCTAATCTGTTGATCTCATAAAATACCATTTAATGATCCACTAGTGAACAAAAATTAAATATCCGCACAAAAAAGTCGTTATTAATCACATGTTATTGACACATCTCACTTAGACCAATGAACTGTATCTAAATTGTAAACTTAGCAGAGAAAATGCGTTATTATGGTAATTGTATTATATTGAAGAAATGAGAGCATTTTAAACGTGGTGCTATGGACGAATGTTAAAACCACGTGGACAGATGACGTTGAAAATGAAATAATACTGGAACGTAACAATGAGGAAACGCGTCTATGGAAGATTCTTACCCAAAGAAAAGGCAAGTTACTGGGGCGTCTGCTACGTTATCGAGGAAAACATCGGAAGGGAGAATTGGAGAGTAGACAAAGACTAGAAAAAGCAGAACTGGTTATAGAGGATGTAGGGTATAATAGTTACGTAGACGTGAAAAGATGAGCACAAGTCAGTGGCAAATCTGACGACTTAAATAAGAGAATAAATACTAAATAAACTTTCGTTATTATTTCGTAGAATCGGACAGTAGCACACCATTATGGCGAAGACTACAATTCTGAGAAGACCAAATCATTTATGGCATGTGAAATTTGTTTTACACAACCATGGCTTGCTCGCTAACGGTGGCGATGACAAAGTTGTGTTGGACCACTCGATAGATCATAGGCTGTAAAGTGCTAACAGACGCCAAATGAAAGGGTTTCTAGCGACGCGTAATCGTAAAAACTCTTTGTTAGTGCATAGTTGTTACTGTCGTAAAAACGACGTCTCGTAAGGTACGAAAGTTAAGAGATTTGTGTCGAAGCTTAATGAAATAAATTCCGCGTCATACGTGCAACACTACTTGTTCAGTGGTTATTTGTGTTGGTAACGACACTGGAAGTACCGGAGGTTTAATCTTCAGAGTCGCGAAGGATAGCGTTCTGTCAGAAAACATGTTTACATGACGACGTACAGGTAGTAAACGACTAGTTGGTCTTGGAGGTGTCCTGGTCATAGCCACATTAATCTCGCCTAACAGCTGCGTAAACAAACACGGATCCACGCTGAAAGCTGGGCGCGGGTCAGCTTGACGGGAACGCAGCATGAGAGCACGCTTCCGGTAGTGGCAACTTCGCTCCATCACCCACAACACGCCTCCGTTTGCACGGTTTAGTTGCAGTCCTCCGCGATTCGACTGCAGCAAAATAACTATACCACATTCTCAAATAATATTTATAACTATTATTATTCGTGTGGCTGACGGCCTTGTATTAATCGTCTTACGTGTAACTATTTAGTGTAGCTGACAGTGGTGTATGCGTGTGTAATGTAAAATCGTAACTGTGTAGATGACGAAGAGGCAGAAGGAAAAGGGTAAAGCCGATGCTTATTTCTCTCCGTACAGCACCAATCGGCGAAAGGAGATGAATCTTCAAACGGCACATGTATCACCATCAAGAGTGTTAAATGTAGCCCTATGGCACTTTGTAGGGGGGAGGGGGTTGCGTTTACTCGTGGACACTGGTACAAAGTCTATTGATCATTAACTACATTACCACTTCTACTTTCGTTGCCATCCAAATACTGACGATGAAAATTTCTTCCACCTCCAGGATTCAAGCTGGAGAGCCCCGAGCAGTGCGGAGTCGAGTGTATCAACAAATTACAGGAGTCGATTTTTATGCAGCCCATTAATGTCTTCTATAACTTTCATGCTGGATACTGCATTAATGCAAAAGCCGCAGTGCAATTTACGGAACAATATTGGCTCCAGGTGACAGCAACGTTAGTCACTACGGGAAAAGAAATAGACAGAACTTGAATTTATAAAGCCTCATTAGCATCACCATGGCTACTTGAGTGCCTTACTTAATCTCGTGTCGAATTCTTTGTGATTTGTTTCGCTGGTTGACAAATTGTATTTTAGGCAACTAATTCTTTTCGCAGTTGGCATCCTAGCAATTTGTTCGTCTCAATGCCTTTCGAGTACCCTACAGAGGCTTTGTTTGCTCGTCTTATTTCATTGATAAATCTCGTGAGTTTCTTTAAATTAAGACTTCTCATTTGTCGTGTAGGATCTCTTTACAGCATATTGTCAGCTTTATGCGACAGGAAACAGCGAATTACCCAAATGGGAAGCTGCATCCACAAAGAGAATAATTCGAACACATCCCGGTCTGAATTTTGAATAGTTTCCCTAAATCGCTGGAACAGAATAGAGTGAAAAATCGCAAAAAAATTAAAATTTTTAAGAAGAAAACAAATAATTCCCAGAAAACTAAGAACAACCGTGATAACAGTGTATGACTAACAACACTCTCTCTGCTCCGAACTTCATCGTCATTAAACTGCCAACATTGTGATCTAAACGCGGTCGCGCCCCTTTAGGACGGGATGTTATGATTCTACCTCCAGCTGGTTTCTGATAACACTATTGTATGTCAATAATTATCGAGGTGTCACAGAAATACTGTGGGACTTTTTTCTTCTTCAGTAGGGGCTTGTGCGTCACTGATTAATGACTACGTAAACAAAAGCCACGCGGCGCCGGCTTACACTGCGCATGCTCTGAACGGGGGATGCGCGCGCATCTGCCCACGTGTCACCCTCTACAGCTGAGTCTCGTCCGTCACGCGCTCACGCACAAACGCTTTAATCGAGCCCGCTTCTTAAGTTTGATATAATGCTCGTCAAATCTATAGAACCATCTGTTACTTTCTCAATACTCCATGGCTTAGATTGGGGACAGTAATTATTTCAGCTCGGTCTCTACGGGGGTTGGAACTTCAATAGTGGCAACTCTTTACTTATAACTTATACAAAACAGATACACGTTTCCAAGTTTTACTGTCCTTTAGAGTAGTCACCAGCATTGTGTATAATCCGCTGCAAGCGAAGTGAAAGTCTTCGGACACCCTTATCAGCGCCAGTTGTGTTGATAGTGCGAATGGAGCGATCTATTGCCCGACGAATCTTTTAACAGTTCTGAAGCGAATGCATGAAGTGTTTCCTTCATCCTAGGAATCAAGGTGAAGTCACAGGGGCTCAAGCTCGGGGGTGTGTTAGGTGGCGGTACAGCACTTCTCAGCTCCGTCGAGAGAACAAATCAGTCATAACTTCCGCCACACACGCCCGAGCATTGCCCCGCAGAATGATGGACGGATATTGCAGGAAGTGTCGCTACGTCTTTCTCTACGCTGTTCATTTTTGGGCCGCAGCCCGCGACCAGGTTAGAGAAAGAAGCACCGATACCTGTTGCAGGATCCGTACATCATTGTGTAGGACAGTGCTCGGGGGCACATGGCGCAATTTGAGACTGATTTGTTCGCTCGATGGGGATGGGAAGTGCTGTACCACCCACGGCATTCCCCTGGCTTAATCCCTCGTGATTCCTAAGACGAACAACACGCCATTCGCTTCACAACTGTTACAGAGATCCGTCGGGCAACAGATCGCTCCGCTTGCACTGTCTGTACAACCGGCGCTGCTAAGCATATTCCTCAATTTCCACATTGCTGGCAACGGGTTTTACACAATGCTGGTGACTTCTTTGAAGGACAGTAAAACTTTGAAATATGTGTCTACTTTGTATAAGTTGTAGGCTAAATAAATAGTTGCCGCTATTAAAGTTCCAACCCTGAACGTGTTCTAAATTACGTCGTTTTCTATAATCAACATTGTGTAATTGCTAGAGTCGAATAATGTATGTTTCCGACTAACAATGTGTTTATTGGAGCTATTAATGTCTGAAGCTAGAATCTGGAGAAGGGCTCAGACAAGAAGGAACCACAATTCACCATCTACGATGTAGAAAAATCAATGGAACTGTGCGTCAGAATGACCCGAAAAAGGTTTAGAAGTTGTTCCTTCCGTATAACGAGGTAGTCTAAAAAAAAGCTAAGCCACATTTAGTGAGCAATATTGGATTATTTACCCATCTTTCCATGTCTCAGTGTGCTTTTGAGTTACGCAGTCCTGTTGTTTTAAAGTATATGTAAGAAATCAGAAGTAAAGCAGTCATGAGCTCTACGCTGTTGCATTAAGCATGGTACGTCGTAACCTTCCTCCGACATTTGAATCGGTAAGCACAGCCAATTATAGGAAGACTAATAAAAGTGGAGAAAATCAATCTGATAATAATTTCAGAGCAAGGTAGTGGGCGTCGAGTCGACCAAAATTTTCAAAATAAATGCACCGTTGCGAAGCTGCGGCCAAAAACGACAGCCAATTAGCGACGAGTGCACAGTAGTTCGTCTGGGAAGCGAACATGTTAGGGAGGGTGCAGCAACGTCGTTTTTCCGGCTAAGCTGCTGCCGTGTTATGCTATTGACGATGTCAACTCGGCATTGTTACTGAAGGCAGGAATTCTGAGTATTTGCTGTAAATAATATGATTTTTTTCCATTGATTTAAGTCACATTCACTGATCCACTGTACGTAGAAGTTCATTCATTCTCTCTGTGCATTACCAAAAACTGAAACATGAGACCTCTAGATTTCAGTAATAACAACACTGCACCTTATAGCATCATGTGTCGTCTATATACTGCTACGCTGTTTCTGGAATACGACTTATCATCTCTAACAAAGTAATGGCGTTGGGATATTTTTAGTGTAGTTAATTTAATAGTCTAGTTTTAGCGAGTAAACGTCAAGGAGAAAGTCGGGTCTAACTTAATAATCCTTAAATAGGAATATGAATTTGGTTTAGCTTTGATTGTTCGAACGAAATCATTATCTTCAGCTGTATGCAAACCACGTACTTTTCAGCTGATTTACTTATTAACTGTGCTCTTTAGCAGAGCAGTTACTACTCGTAGCTGGGGAAAGTTTCGTTTACATACAGACACTTCCGCCCGATCTTTGCTGATTGGCTGTCGTTTTATGGCTACACCTCCGCAGTGGTACTCATTTCCAACCTATGGTTGCCTGGAAATTTTTTTTGCTTCGACGGCCCATTCGTTGTTCTTACCTTACCGTGTTTTTCTCCACACTGTAGTGTAACGGGAATAGAAACCAAAGAGCAACCTCGGGTGTAAACAGTGGCAAGGGACAGTCGATGAGAAACAGATTTACTGCATGTGTAACCTTGTATGTTATGTTTTTTATTCATATAAGTTGATTGTTCCATGATAAATCGAGAAATAGATTCTCACTAATGGGAACTTTGTGACGATGTGCCCATGTAAATAGTGGCAAGTGCCAAAAACATGTCTGCTAGCAGTAGTAACGTGTGCGGTTTTCGTGTCAGGAAAATGCTTTTCGGGGATGATCTGAAAAAGTCCGAGGATGATGAGGATAAATATGACTCAGATAACAATCCTGAACCCAAACGCGCTTCAGAAGTTGTTGCTGATCAGGTAAATGTGAATAATTCTTTAAACAAGCGATCAATGTTGTGTTCCCTACCACTGTTTGCGTAAATTTACGTGGCAGTTTAATAGAAGAAATGTTTTAAGGCCCATCCTTAGTATCAGCGACTACTTCTTGAGATTGTTATACTTCATTAATTAAAAACGCGGTACTGCGAATCTTAGCACCATAACCTGAGGCAATTCAGCCCTTTTAGATTTGCTTTTGTGAGAGGTATCACAGTAAAGCTTCGTTAATTCGCCCAGCAAGTAGTCAGTAGGAAGTCAGTGGTATCTCACGTGAAGTGCACACAGTTTTGCTAGTAAACTATAATAAGTACCCATCGACGTGTTTTTAAGATTAAAATTTTGGACAGAGTTACGATTTTACAGATATGTGAAATTCATGAAAACACGGGTTTACCTAGATAAAAAAATGCACAATTGATGTAGTTGAAATATCTTATTTATGAGATTTTATAGAAACTTTACTGTATAGCAGGAATACTGGACAGCCAACCAGTTGCAAAAAAAATGGTGGTTTTCAAATAACCTTGACCACGAGTCGGCATGTAGCTACTAACATCGTTTGTTATTCTAAGTGATTGGTTTTACTGATGTGACAACCCCTTAATACAAGGGACCTTAACTTTTACGTATGAAAATACAAACCGTAGCCGATAAATATCATGTGGAGACAGCTTTTACTGAGTGAATTGGTTCAAATGGATCTGAGCTCTATACGACTTAACTTCTGAGGTCATCAGTCGCCTAGAATTTAGAACTAATTAAACCTAACTAACCTAAGGACATCACACACATCCATGCCCGAGGCAGGATTCGAACCTGCGACCGTAGCGGTCGCTCGGCTCCAGAATGCAGCGCCTAGAACCGCACGGCCACTCCGGCCGGCCTGAGTGAATTGCTAATGTGAAGTTTGTCCGTAATTCTGAAGAAGACGGGTTCAGATCCGTCGAAACCATGGTCAAGGTTATTTGAGAACCACCTTTTTTTGGAATTGGTTGGCGGTCCTTTATTCCTGCCGTTCTGTAAACGTTGCTGTAGTGCAGTCGTGTTCAAGAAATTAACTGTACTGTATAATTTTTAAATCGAACGACTTGACTCTTACCACTGCTTACACACGAGGTTTTCACACAAAAACAGCTGGTGCAGGTGAAACTGAGAAATAGGCGGATTGAATGGGTGTCGAATAGAGAACAGTAGTTTGGTTGTCTGAGACTTATCGGCACAGCCACCGAATCACAATAAGCATTCTTTAAGAAGCTTTCCGCTTCACACCGAATCTTCAGTATTCGACGCACTGCTCAGACAGCACAAGAAATCTCAAGTTGTAGACGGACAATATTGGACGTCTTGTCTTTCTGCCCCTTCACATTAACCGTCGCTTTTTTCGAGTCACTAAACAATGGTGCGGCTGCGCTCGCTTAGTGACCTGGCTATCTGAATTCCATAAAAGCCACTGCTGGTAAGGGCTGGTACGGCCATTGTCCCAGGCTGAATACCAGACCTCTCCGCAGTGTCGAGCAGAGTGGGAAAAACAACAAAATCCTATAACTTAGCCATTTGCATTCTACTTTTCCAACTGAAACATGGTAAGGAGAAGCAGCTAAGTAGATCTTTTCTACGCACTGAAACCAAAGTGTATCCATCTAAAAAATCTACGTATCGAATATGCGACTTCGCACCGTTTGCTTGATTTTCTCTCATATTTGCTGACTATCAAAGCGTTTCTTTTTCTGTGTTTATTTAAGCGTCTTACAGGAAAGATGTTTCGTGCCTGGAAATATTTACGAAAAAAAACCTGTATGTGCGCACTCCTTGCCAAGGATTATGCTGGCTCTTTCCTCGACAGATTTCTGGGAAATCTTAGGTAAATCAGCATCAGACGTTTCAGAAGAATAATCGTACACCGAGCCTCTTGGAAGCGTGTCCGACATCTCGCCGATAAGATTAAACGACAATATCGTAGTGCAGTCCGAGTAGATGCTGGCAACGCTAAAAGAATACTAGAACCGAACTGTAACACGCCGTTGCTTCCTTCACAATATATCCTTCGGCAGAGAAAAAAAGTATAGCGTTTCGTGGATAACGAGGTCAGTAATGACGGAGAGAGGCGTTCTGACAGGAGTATAACAAAAAGTTCTCAGTTTCGAGGATGATTCATTAAGGCATTCAAATGTACTGTTTTGCGGATACCGAGATAGCCATATTAGGATGGCAGGATTGGGATTAGAACTGGAATCTTCTTGATCACCGCTACAGTGATTTAACATTGTGACAGCAATTTTAGGCTAGTAATTGACATTCGACGCTACGAACTAGTCTACTTTTGGAATTGGATTAAACTATAATCGCTTTACACATGCAGGTTGAGACAAATATTCTGAATAGATGCCATTCTTTTAATGTGTGAGACACCATTAGACCATTGGAAAGCTCATATAATAATCAGTATATTTACAGCATCTGACACTCTTTTTCACATGCCTAGAGCATTCGGGAGGTTTCTGCCTAATTCTCATCGGCAGCACAGTGCATCCACTGGATGTGAGGGCGTCTGTTAGGAAAACTTTTGTAAGGTCAAGCACAGATATGTATCTTGCGAATAAGAAATGGTATACTGTTCTTGCTGTGGTCTTCAGTCCGAAGATTAATGCAACTTTCCAACGTAGTCTATCATGTGTAAGTCTCTTTACCTCACCATAACTATGACAACCTACATCCATCTTAAATCTTCTACGTCTACATCTACATGGATACTCTGCAAATCACATTTATGTGCGTGGCAGAGGGTTCATCGAACCACCTTCACAATTCTCTGTTATTCCAATCTCCTATACCGCGCGGAAAGAATGAACACCTATATCTTTCCGTACGAGCTCTGATTTCCCTTACTTTATCGTGGTGATCGTTCCTTCCTATGTAGGTAGGTGTCAACAAAATATTTTCGCATTCGGAGTAGAAAATTGGTGATTTGAATTTCGTGAGAAGATTCCGTCGAAACGAAAAACGCCTTTCTTTTAACGATTTCCAGCCCAAATCCTGTATCATTTCTGTGACACTCTCTCCCATATTTCGCGATAATACAAAACGTGCTGCCTTTCTTTGAACTTTTTCGATGTTCTCCGCCAGTCCTACCCGGTAAGGATCCCACACCGTGCACCAGTATTCTAAAAGAGGATGGACAAGCGTAGTGTAGGCAGTCTCCAATCTTACTATATTCATACCTTGATCTTCCTCTTTAATTTTAACCCCCCGCCCCCCGAATTTCCTTCCATTATCAAATTGACAGTTAAATTCTTAAGTTCTCCATACATCTAGACGTATCCTATCAACCGATCCCTTATTTTAAGCAAGTTTTGGATTAAATTTCTTTTTTTTTCCAATTTGATTCTCTGCTTCCTAACTAGTTTTCGCACTACCCAGCTTATCTTCAAAATTGTTCAAATGTGTGTGAAATCGTATGGGACTTAACCGCTAAGGTCATCAGTCCCTAAGCTTACACACTACTCAACCTAAATTATCCTGAGGGCAAATACACACACACCCATGGCCGAGGGAGGACTCGAACCTCCGCCGGGACCAGCCCCACAGTCCATGACTGTAGCGCCCTAGACCGCTCGGCTAATACCGCGCGGCAGCTTATCTTCAGCATTCTTCTATAGCATCAATTTCAAAGGCCTCTATTCTCTTCTTGTCTGAATTGCTTATCGCCCATGTCTAACTTTTACTGCCAGTCTATATTTTATATCCTCTCTACTTCGGTCTTCGTAAGTTATTTTGCGGCCCAAATAGGAAAAGTTAACTACTACTTTCTGTACTTCATTTCCTAGTCTAATTTCCTGAACAATGCCTTATTTCATTCGACTAGTTCCCATAAACCTTTTTTACTTTTGTTAACTGTCCGTTCGTCTAATAATCTCTTTACAAGATACTACCCATTCCGTTGAGCAACTTCTCGAAGTTCTGTGACATCGCAGACAGAATGACAATCTCATCGGCAAACCTCAAAGTTCTTATTTCTTCTCCGTAAAGTTTAGCTCTGTTTCCAGAGTTCTCGATGGTTTTCTTCAGAGCTCTGTGCAAAATTCTCCCAGGTAAAATATTCCCGAAGTAAAATAATTCCACATTCGGATCTCAGGGCGGGCACTACTCAGGAGGATGTTATCAGCAAACAAAACTGCCATTCCACCGGTCGGATCGTGGAATGTAAGATCCCTTAATACGGTATGTAGGTTAGAAAATTTGTGAACCACCTAAAGAATTTCGTTCGTATGCGGACAAATAATTTGCCTAGGTGCAATCGGCGGTATACTATAGCGGCCTTGGATCGTGTTAGACAGCATACGTTTCAGCTGTGACCCTTCCTGTTTGTCAGTAACATTTTGGGGGGCCTTATACCAAGACAATAGTGAAGATAGAGCGGCAGGCTGTCTTTCACATTCTCGCGGGATGCGTCAGGTTACGACTGTACCATCTCTTAGAGTACAACACTTGCGCACTCGTGCAGCAGAGCTCCTTCGTGGGCGCTGAGATACCCGGACGTGTCGTGGCCACATTGTCTGAGAAGAACATGCATGACTACTACCAGCTTGCTTGCCGCTCCAAGGTCTACCACTCGATGACGGCGCCAGTTAAGCCGACGATAGTGAGAACTCATTTGCATCCCCAAGTGTTGCAGAGTTTGCCTGTTGTTGCGCAGACAAGGTGTGCAAGATGCTCCGCTGCGGCGACTCTCCCCGTGAACTCTTGGGATTTACCCGACAAAGAATTTATAAAATTTTCATATTCAGACACCATATAAAGGAGATGCGACCCCAGGTCCTTTTGCTCTTTTATGCAGGATCTTAACTTCCTGCTGACTCCGAGGGCATTAGAGACGGACTGGGGGCTAAAGTTTGACTGAACGTTAAGTTACGAGTAAGAAACATGTATCAGCCATTTCTCCAGAACACTAATGCGGACTGGTTAAATGGAGCAGTTAGAAGGATGGCTCTACGTCTGCTACAAGCCAGCAGCGACTATACAGTGCGTGGCAGAGGGTATTTGGCACCAATATTTGCAAGTTTCTGGTCTGTTCCATTCGCATGTTGAGCCAGAGCTAGTTAACTACCTACACACCTTTTTACGAGCTCTGATCTCTCATTTTATTTTCGTGATCCCTAAGCGAGATACACTATGGTGGAAGCAGAGCGGTCCTATAGCCTTTCTCGAAACAGGTTCGTTAAATTTATAACACATAGTTTCGCGAGAAGAACGTTCTTTCTTTTAAAAGTTCTCAATTACGAGGGTTGGAACTTTAATAGTGGCAACTAATTATTTACAACTCGTACAAACTAGATACGTGTTTCAAAGTTTTACTGACCTTGAAAGTAATCACCAGCATTATGTATAGCCGCGCGGGATTAGCCGAGCGGTCTAGGCGCTGCACTCATGGACTGTGCGGCTGGTCCCGGCAGAGGTTCGAGTCCTCCCTCGGGCATGGATGTGTGTGTTTGTCCTTGGGATAATTTACGTTAATTAGTGTGTAAGCTTAGGGCTGATGACCTTAGCAGTTAAGTCCCATAAGATTTCACACACATTTTTTGAGCATTATGTATAACCCGTTGCCAGTGATGTGGAAGTCGTAGGATACTCTTAGCAGTGCCAGCTGTGTTGACAGTTTGAGAGGCGCGGTCTGTTGCCCGATGAATTTGTAGCAGTTCTGAAGCGAATGCCGTGAAGGGTTTCCCTCAGTTTAGAAACTGAGCTGAACTTACGAGGGCTTAAGTCGGGGGAGTGCAGTAGGTGATACAGCACTTAGCAGCCCCACCAGTCAAACAAATCTGTGACAGCTTGCACTGTACGTGCTTGAACATTGTCCTGCAAAATGATGGCCAGGTCCTATAGAAAGTGTCACCAGGTCTGTCTCTATGCTGTTGATTTTGCCCAGTTTAGAGACAGAAGTGATGACACTTTCTGCAGGAACTCACCATCATTTTGCAGTTGAACCTACGACCTACAAATTTGTGGTATTTATTGTGTAACCTGAATTCAATGGAAATTTTTTAGTACTCGTGTAGAGAACCTTACAACTCTCAGTGTTTAGTATCAATTGCTACATTTCGCCCCAAGCAAACGACTTCTCTAAAACATTTTGCAATTCGTTTTCGTCTTCTGATGACATTACTAAAAAGTTAACGAGAGCATCATCTGCAAACAAAGATGGCTGCTCAGATTGCCTCCTAAATCGTTTATATAGAAGATGAACAGCAGAGGGCCTACAACAATTACTGGGAAACGGGTATCTTTTCTCAGAGGAAATCACGAGTCCAGTCGCACAACTGAGACAGTACTTCACAGGCACATACAGGGTTATTACAAATGATTGAAGCGATTTCACAGCTCTACAATAACTTTATTATTTGAGATGTTTTCACAATGCTTTGCACACACGTACAAAAACTCAAAAAGTTTTTTTAGGAATTCACAAATGTTCGATATGTGCCCCTTTAGTGATTCGGCAGACATCAAGCCGATAATAAAGTTCTTCCCACACTCGGCGCAGCATGTCCCCACCAATGAGTTCGAAAGCATCGTTGATGCGGGCTCGCAGTTCTGGCACGTTTCTTGGTAGAGGAGGTTTAAACACTGAATCTTTCACATAACCCCACAGAAAGAAATCGCATGGGGTTAAGTCGGGAGAGCGTGGGGCCATGACATGAATTGCTGATCATGATCTCCACCACGACCGATCCATCGGTTTTCCAATCTCCTGTTTAAGAAATGCCGAACATCATGATGGAAGTGCGGTGGAGCACCATCCTGTTGAAAGATGAAGTCGGCGCTGTCGGTCTCCAGTTGTGGCATGAGCCAATTTTCCAGCATGTCCAGATACACATGTTCTGTAACGTTTTTTCGCAGAAGAAAAAGGGGCCGTAAACTTTAAACCGTGAGATTGCACAAAACACGTTAACTATTGGTGAATTGCGAATTTGCTGCACGAATGCGTGAGGATTCTCTACCGCCCTGATTCGCACATTGTGTCTGTTCACTTCACCATTAAGAAAAAATGTTGCTTCATCACTGAAAACAAGTTTCACACTGAACGCATCCTCTTCCTTGAGCTGTTGCAACCGCGCCGAAAATTCAAAGCAATTGTAAACGGTAAGGCTTCTGCTTTAGCATTTTCCGTAAGATTTTCCAAACCGTCGGCTGTGGTACGTTTAGCTCCCTGCTTGCTTTATTCGTCGACTTCCGCGGGCTACGCATGAAACTTGCCCGCACGCGTTCAACCGTTTCTTCGCTCACTGCCTCCTTACAGAGGCATCCAGAAGCTTTAAACTGCGCATACCATCGCCGAATGGAGTTAGCAGTTGGTGGATCTTTGTTGAACTTCGTCCTGAAGTGTCGTTGCACTGTTATGACTGACTGATGTGAGTGCATTTTAAGCACGACATACGCTTTCTCGGCTCCTGTCGCTATTTTGTCTCACTGCGCTCTCGAGCGCTCTGGCGGCAGAATCCTGAAGTGCGGATTCAGCCGAACAAAACTTTGAGTTTTTCTACGTATCTGTAGTGTGTCGTGACCATATGTCAATGAATGGAGCTACAGTGAATTTATGAAATCGCTTCAATCATTTGTAATAGCCCTGTAATACACTGCGCGTTATAGGTGCCACAGGGAGGATGTAGGTAGATATTTACAGTTAACATGACGGTAGCAAAAAGAAATTACCGTGCAAACTCTGGTCAGTTTATTACTGGCGGCAATCAGCTCATTGAGAGTCTTCTTAAATTCCGGGCGAAAATTAATCCAGCTGTATGTCGTCGTGAACACCACAAGAAGCTCGGCAACTGGCCATAACCCCGAGATGAAGTCAACCCCGACGGATCGGCAGTGAAATTTCATGCTGGGCCGACGAGCGAGCCGGAAACGTTGCCTGCAAAGAGGAGCAGCTTTCTCGCGGTTTTTTGGAGCGAAAACTTGTCAACCGGCTCCGGGCGATTTATGTGCTGGATGGTTGCTCCAGTTCATTTGCTGTGTTCCCGCTCGTTCCGACCAGCAGCCGTGTTTTTCTATCCTTTCTTTAAGATGCCCACTGGCCCATATCAGACGAACCGAGGGAGTAACTGTGAATTTGATGTCGTACGACGTCGCCTGAACTGATTGCAAGTCGGCAAATGCTAAGAAGTATCCTTCGTAGTTCTTCTATACTGGCGATGTTCTGAAATCGATTCTTGAAAAATTGATGAGTCTGTTCTCGGAAAACGCACCGGTGCCACAACTGTGTGCTGCGGTTGGGTACTGTGGAAGCTGTAATGGAACCTAAATTACCGATTCAAACGATGTTAATCAATAAATAAGAATGCTATTTTCTAAAATCTCTTCCGTATTTGAATTTAGGCGAAGTCCGTTCAAATCTTAATATTTGTTTCTCCAGTGCCTCAGATAATGGCTAGTTTTAAAGCGCAAGACATAGTTATCTTTGAATTCTGCAACAGTTTTATTCCGTTAATAGCGTTCTAAAGTTCACTGAAGTTCAGAAACCCACATGTGTTTTAATTGTCTAGATATAACCAGTTCTAATACACATAGCACTTCGGTACAGTAGGTCATCAGATGCAGTAACTCAGGGGGAAGAACACTTCCACTCCATTCCGTGCTTTACCAGCTTAGTGGAAGAGTATTATCTGGTAGAAGCTGTACCACAAAATTCGATGCATGGGGCAAAAAAAAGAAACCTCTTACTTTTTTGCGGTTCCAGCGCAGCCTCAGTCCTGTCATGCGATGTTTATTTTCCAATGGAAGTGAACTACCCTCCGCGAACAGCCTGCGCCCTCATAGATAACACATTTAGCGGATATTTTTGCGAAGAATTCGGAAGCATGTATATTTGCAAGCATTACATCACTGTCAATCCAAGAGTTCTCGAATGTCGTTAAGCGACGTACGTCATTCCGTGAAAATAAATAGTGATTTAACATCTCGATTTATAAAAAACTGACACGGAAGAAGATCATACGCATACTCTGTAATCTCTGCATAGTGCATGACGCAGGGCACCTGATGATGGTTCAAATGGCTCTGAGCACTATGGGACTTAGCATCTGAGGTCATCAGTCCCCTAGAACTTAGTACTACTTAAACCTAACCAATCTAAGGACATCACACAACACCCATCAATAGTCAAATCAGTAACGCAATAAGACGGCATTTGCTTATACTATTGATTTATGCTTTCCGTTTGGATATCAAAGTAATTTTCCGTCGGTTCTTGGCCGAACGCAACAATATTACATGGAAAACACTTTCCTAATGTTCTGTAAAATATATTAATTATCTGGTCACAAACCAGCCGTCGGCTTCTTACGCCATCGTCAGGTGACAAGTGATTGTCGCAAACACAGATAAAACGGGATGCGACTTAACAGGTATTACTAACACAGGAGATACAAGAGATACTAAAAACTATGACATATAGAGTGTAATACTTTCCTTTATAAACACTGCGAATGTCCTCAGTTTTGTATCTTCTGCTTCTTGTATAAAGGTAATATCTGTGAAAGTCGCTCGTCGTTTTATCTGTGCTTGTGACATTCAGTTGTCACACGGCGATAACCTAAGAAGCCGAAAACCCGTTCGTTACCTAATACATGATATATTTTGTAGAACATTAGTAAAGTGTTTATTTGCACCAAAGTAACGCAACTTTAAAAAAAATTAAATTAAGTTCTGCGTACTTTTCATCAAAGCTACTTCTTGGGGCACAACATCTTTTCAAATTCACCAGATCATTTATGTCAAGTGTGTTTCTAAATTACGGGCAGCCGCAGCCAAATTTCCACATTTGGAAAAAATTATCCGCACTTGTATAAACTCACGACTGTTTCAGAACCACCAGAAGACACATCCTCAAGTGATCTGTACGAACAATGAGGAAAAGTTCTTTTATAAAGAATACTTACCGATGGTGTAAACGATAAAGGGATAGCTACTGAAAAGTAGTATTATAGAGTTGTGCTCGAAGAGTACTCACAAAGATACTCTTTAACAAGTCGTCACCGAAAGGTAATTGCCTTATAGCCACTGTCCATCGTTCACATCAGATTGTAAACAAATAGCATGCCACAAGCGGTAGTGCATATTAACATTTTACGTTTTAACTATCCGCTTCTAGTATTCTTATAAACTATGTTTGTGGAAGAGGGAATTTTTTATCATCACTCAGATTTATTAATATGTTGCGTTTTATTGTCCACTTTCAGTATTTTTATAAATGGGATTCTATCTTTTCACATATACTTATTAAACAGTTTAGCACATCTATAGCCGCCCCGCACTCTCCACGCCCTCTACAGCGACGGATTTGCTTCCGTCGCCTATGACGCCACAGCACTGCCTTGCCTGCTGCCTGCCAATCACCCACCATCCTACTTGTGACGCTGTAAAGCTCTTCCCATTTACTGGGTACATATTTCGAAATACCCTCGGTGCACTAGTAGTCTACAGCTTGGGTTTGTCCCGTTTAATTTTTATCCAGATTTTATTCTTATAGGTTTTGCTACCACCTCCGATTTAAATATGGACTACCGCTTTTAGCGCGCTATTTGTTTACAACTTTACGTGAATAATGGGGAGTGGCTCTAAGGCAATAACCTTTCGGCGATGAATTGTTAAAAAGAATATCAGTGAATACTTCTCAAACACAACTCTATAATATTACTTTTCAGTACCCCTTTATTCTTTACACAGTTGTTAAGGATTCTTTGTAAAAGGATTTTTCCTTATTACTTGTACAGATCACCGAAGGACGCGTCTTATAGTGGTGCGAGACCGACGTGACTTTTAATAAAGAGTATTCTATAGCGAGTGCAGACACGCCATGTGGCTGGCCGGTACGTCATTGGTCCTGACGGAGGCGGTGTTGTGGTTGCTGTTGCAGCAGGCGGCTTCCAGCAGTCGCCGTCGCCGAGCGGCGGCGCGGGCGCCGGCGGAATGCTGGGCGCGCCCCCGGGCTCGCCGTTCCGCGCCGGGCACCGCGCGCCATGGCCGCCGCCCTCCGTCCCCACAGCGCAGCAGGCCGACGGTGAGTGGCCAGCACTGTAAATAGCTTTATTCACACTTGTAGAGTTTTAAAAAACTCCATATACACACTCATGCTCATAAATTAAGGATAATGCTGATACATGGTGAAACAACGACGCTCTAGTGGGCGGTTTGCGGGATTAAATCACCTCGGGGTATGACCATGCGGTGCATTTGACCTGCAGTCGTCGCACGGTGGCGCTGGCAGCAGTCCACATAGGCTGAGATGTGTTGGTGCATGTCAGAGTACGGTGCAGCGAGTAAGTGTGCAGACGTTTTCAGACGTGCTAATGGTGAATGTGTGTTAAAAATGGCTCAAAGAACACATATTGATGACGTTATGAGGGGTAGAATACTAGGGCGACTGGAGGCTGGTCAAACACAGCAGGTCGTAGCACGGGCCCTTCGTGTGCCACAAAGTGTTATCTCAAGATTATGGCAACGATTCCAGCAGACAGGAAACGTGTCCAGGCGCTACAGTACGGGACGTCCAAAGTGTACAACACCACAAGAAGACCGATATCTCACCATCAGTGCCCTCAGACGGCCACGGAGTACTGCAAGTAGCCTTGCTCGGGACCTAACCGCAGCCACTGGAACAGTTGTCTCCAGACACACGGTCTACAGACGACTGAACAGACATGGTTTATTCGCCCGGAGACCTGCAAGGCGCCTTCCGCTGACCCCTGGTCACAGGAGAGCCCGTAAAGCCTGGTGTCAAGAACACAGTACATGGTCACTGGAACAGTGGTCCCAGGTTATATTCACGGAAGAGTTCAGGTTCTGAACAGTGATTCTCGCCTGGTTTTCACGTGACGTGAACCAGGAAACAGATACCAACGTTTTAATGTACTTGAAAGCGACCTGTATAGAGGTCATGGTTTGATGTTGTGGGGTGGGATTATGATTGGTGCACGTACACCACTGCAAGTCTTTGACAGAGGAACTGTAAAAGGTCAGTTGTATCGGGACGTCATTTCGCACCAGTATGTTGTCCGCCTTTTCAGGGGTAGAGTGGGTCCCACCTTCCTCCTGATGGATGATACCGCACGGCCCCACCGTGCTGCCATCGTGGAGGAGTACCTTGAAACAAAAGATATCAGGCGAATGGAGTGGCCTGCCTGTTCTCCAGACCTAAACCCCATCGAGCACGTCTGGGATGCTCTCGGTCGACGTATCGCTGCACGTCTTCAAACCGCTACGACACTTCAGGAGCTCCGACAGGCACTGGTGCAAGAATGGGAGGCTATACGCCAGCAGCTGCTCGACCACCTAATCCAGAGTATGCCAACCCGTTGTGCGGCCTGTGTACGTGTGCACGGTGATCATATCCCATATTGATGTCAGGGTACATGCGCAGGAAACAGTGGCGTTTTGTAGCACATGTGTTTCGGGACGGTTTTCTCATCAATACTGTGGACTTACAGATCTGTGTTGAGTGTGTTCTCTAAGTGCCTATTCTATTAGCGCCAGTTTTGTGTAGTGCCACGTTGTGTGGCATCACATTCTGCAATTATCCTTAATTTATGAGCATGAGTACGGACGACGTTTACATACACTAGATGACAAAAGGCATGGGATAGCGATATGCACATACACAGATGGCGCTAGTATCGCGTACACACGGTAAACAAGGGCATTGCTTTAGTGGAGATGTCACTTGCACTCAGGTGATAGATGTGAAGAGGCATCCAACGTGATTATGACCGCATGACAGGGAATGGTAGTTGGACATTTCACTTCAGAGATCGTTAGGGAACTCAGTGTTCCGAGATCCAGTGTGCAGAGTGTGCCGAGGATTTAGGGCATCACGTCCCACCACGTACAACGCAGTGCCCGACGGTCTTCACTCTGCAACCGAGAGCAGCGGTGTTTAAGTAGAGTTGCCATCGCTAACAGACAAGCAACACTGCGTGAAATAACCCCAGAAATCAATGTATACCCGTTAGCACAGTGCGGCGAAATTTGGTGTTATTGGACTATGGCAGCATACTACCGACGGGAGTGGTTTTACTAACAATACGACATCGCCTGCAGCGCCTTTCCTGTACTCGTGACCATAAAGGTTGGACCCTAGACGAATGGAAGACCGTGGCTTGGTCAGATGAGTCTCAGTTTCAGTTCTTAACAACTGGCCACTCACCGTCGACCTGCTGCGCTGATGGCAGAGTTCGAGTGTGGCGCAGACCCCATGAAGCATGGACTCAAATTGTCATCAAGGCACTGTGCAAGCTAGTGGTGGAATGGACTGGTCCAACTGAACCGATCATAGTCAGGGAACGTTTATGTTCGGAAACTTGAAGGCTATTTGTAGCCATTCATCGATTTCATGCTCCCAAACAACGATGGAATTTGTATGGGTGACAATGCGCCATGTCATAGGGCCACAGTTGGTTTGAAGAACATTCCGGATGTTTGGAGTGAATGATTTGGCTACCCAGATCGCCCGACATGATCCCATCGAGCATTTATGCGGCATAGTGAAAAGGTCAGTTCGTGCACAAAAGCCAGCACCGCAGCACAATTTCAATTTAGGAAAACCTAAATCAGGATTGCTGGATGGAGACTTGATCCTCCATCCTCCCCAATAAACGGCCAGTCTGTTTAAAATAGTGCAATTTCATTCAGTTTATCCCTAGTGAACTGTATTGTTTCCCAAAGAAGTTATTTAATAATGTAATACGCTAGTGGTAAACTGTTCATTTATCTCAGTACCCCCCGGTGTGGTATGGTCCCAACCTACTGCTAGATTCCCAGGCGTAGCTTCAGTCGCCCAAGAGACTGCAAAACAACACGTGTCATCTATGTTTGTAATTTGGATGTTGTTGTTGCGGTAATAGGTCAGTTAAACCTTCCAGTATTTCACGGGTTTCGAACAGCGGACTTCCCAGTCTCCTCTCAAACGCGTCAGTAGTCTGATCCTTGCAGCCACAACTGCTTAACGACAAGTTTTAAGAACGCTATACGAGTCATATTTTTCATCTCGTGTCAACAGCATGTCTCGACACGAAACCTTCGTAAGCTCTGTAGTTTTCCAGGAATAAAGTCCACACTGAACTTTTTTTATTTTTTTCGTGGAGAAATATCATTTACATGCTTTTATCAACACAAATACAAAATTACAGGGAAAGGACACTTGCCAACGTTTTCCTACACTCGATATTAGCTATAGTGTTTACAAAATGCACCGCCGTTTCAACGACACAATTCGTATCTCGCGACAGTTTCCTATCTTCACTTCCTAGTTCCTGCAGGTTCCCCTAAAACCTACGAAAACTTCTCACTTATGTGTTTCGATAATTAGGCCACTATATCGGTTGTCCAATACCACAGTCTTTAAATTAGAGAAAATGACCATTTCTTTGGTGCAGTCTCCGAGCAGTCAACACAATAGTATTAAAACGTTCGATATGCCATACCGAGTTTGTAACTGGACGTCAGGCCTAGTCGCAATTATGCATGAGCCGGTTCTGAAGTCTGTTGCTGTAAATTCTTTTTGTTGTAATGTGCCTTTGTCACACTGTATCATTTGTTATATGTTTATCAATAGTGAAAAGAATAGTCACCAGATAGCAACAGGACCGTTCCTGCTTGTTGCTTGAGATTATTGGTATGAGAACCTACCAGTTTTATCCAAATAGGCTCCAGACTGCAAAAGGCAGTCGAGGAAAAGACGACGCCTTCTGCAGTTCTTACGAAGATCAACGGAGACGACAGTAGTCATTCGTAACAGTATACACCTGATCTGGCAGTAAAATCACAGCAGAATTAAGTGGACAGCGACATACAACGCACATGTGTAGATTGTTTGCATAAATCATATAAATTATTTCCGTTTGCTATTCTATTTTAAAACTAGAGCACTAATTAAGGTTACGATAGCTCAACAACAGTGAAAAACCTGACGATTTCGTCAGTACGCGAGAAGGTCGTAATTCTCCGTTGCGAAAGCTAGACATTTGAAAAATAGTTTCATATATCTGAAGGACAACGCTCTAATCCAAAAATCCTAACCTTAAAATTGATATTGCTCTGACAGGAATATTTACGTAAGCGTTCTTTGATGTTAGGTAATTGAGTGTGTCGTCTTGCTAGGCACTGTGGCTCAAGAGATAATGGCATTTCCCATCCTCCACACAAGTACCCTGTTGGAAACCTCCTGCAGCTGTTCAATACGTCAGTGTGTGTGTGGTGAAATAACCCACAAAATATTTTCCACGTAGTGTTCGAGCAGCACAGGAACTCGTCGCCCGATACAGTACAAAAGGTATAGCGAAAACACACAATAAACATATATTTTCCATTGGTAAAAATGAGAATTGAAAGAAAAGAGTCGACCGAGAAATTATCTTACAAACGAGCCTATTATTGCAAGTGTTATGTGCTTCAAGGCTGCATCCAAGGCTTTCGAATTGATGTCACTCGTCGATCTTTCATTCCAACAACACGATTAGATTATATCTCACATTACAGAAAAATCAAATATGAGGTGGAAACTACTTAGTCAAAATCTGAACCAAGTTCTTAAGGCACTAAGATCCAAAGTGCTCTACGCATCGTCTACATTAAATAGGCGATACGTTTCAAACTATCATTTATTATTATTATTATTATTATTGGCTTGTTTCAAATGGCTCTGAGCACTATGGGACTCAACTTCTGAGGTCATTAGTCCCCTAGAACTAGTTAAACCTAACTAACCTAAGGACATCACATACATCCATGCCCGAGGCAGGATTCGAACCTACGACCGTAGCGGTCTCGCGGTTCCAGACTGCAGCGCCTAGAACCGCACGGCCACTTCGGCCGGCCATTATTATTATTATTTTAATTAATGAGGAATCTTTCAATGTATTAATGCCGTACTGTACATTTGACACCAGACTAACACCATTATTGACAAACACAATACAGTACTCATATGGGTTCACTCTCTCTTTAGACTCCAAAAAATCGTCTGTTCGGTATGCGGAAAAATAAATACAGAAAATAGGAACTTCGAATTGTTACCCCACAACGAGACCTCAACAGCGAATCTGACAAACAAAGACTAGAAAAATGACCGTATCACAGAATTTCATTCAGTGACAAGATAATTTTCGTTATTAAAGGATTGTTTATCAAATACAAGAAAAAAATGCAACGGTACGATGCCATGTTCTGTTAATGCTTTCTCCTTCTGTTGATGACAATCGCTCTGTAAAACCAATTCCAGTGCCTATCATTCTGTAAATCCAATAACAACATATTCTACAGAACGTAACGAATATAACATTAAGGACACCTGACAACTCATACAAGGTAACTGACGACACTCAGCGCTATTAAAGCGAAATCAAGTAATACTGAAGTGCAGCCTGGTCGTTTACTAAGTAACAAAGACTCCGAGCCAGTACAAGAAATCAAATGCCTGAATAGTTGCTGCTAGTCTAGGGGAAAACAGCTACGAAACCAGGACAAACTCCACGACTCGGAAGCGATGCCAACGTTACACTACAGAAACAACGCTTTCCCAACGAGTAGCCAAGAAGTACACACGGAGCCTGCAAATGAACAACTAAAAGTACGAAGACATGTTCCCCACACTTTCTTACCCATCTGTCTCTCTGTCCGATCATCTGACTTCATTGCTACTGTTTCACTCGCTTGACTCCTCGATTCCTGTCTTAATTTATTCATTGAGGATCTTAAATCCAATTAAGCAGATTTTCATCCCTCTGAAAACACAACGAGGGAAAATAAAATCATAACACCTATAAATAATTGACGCAGAGTAATGAAATTCCAGGAATACATTTGTTTAGGTAACATCTTTAACTGATTAATGTTGCAAGCTCACAGGTTACTGTGAGCACAACAAAAGCCATTCCAAATGTGAAATGCTGGTATATAAATAACCGGTGTAGCCGCCAGAATGTTGGATGCAAGCATGCAACGTGCATGCATTGTGTCATGCAGGTGACGGATGTCAGTTTGTCGGATACAGCTGCGAACCTGTTGTACTTGGTCCGTCAATACAGGGGTGGTTAATATTGGTTATGATGTCGCTGGAGTTATCGTCCAGTGATGTCCCACACATGTTCCATCACAGACAGATCTGGTGATCGAGCAGGCCAATGCAACTTGTCGACAATATGCAGAACATGTTGAGTTACAACAGCGGTATGTGGGGGAGCGTTATCCTGTTGGAAAACCCCCCTTCGAATGTTGTTCACGAATGGCAGCAGAACAGGTCACGTGCAAATTTGCAGTGAGGGTGCGAAGAATAACCACGGGAGTGGTTGCGAAATCACGCCCCAGACCATAATTCCAGGTCCAGTGTGTCTAGCGGGGAGACAAGTTGGTTGCAAGCGTTCACCTGGCCTCCTCCTAAACAACACCGGCCATCACTGGTACCGAGGCAGAACTGGCTTTCATCAGAAAACACAACAGACCTCGACCCTGCTCTTAATGAGCTGCGGCTCGAGACCACTAAAGTCGCAAACGGCGGTGGATTGGGGTCATTGGAACGCAGGCTACAGAGCATCTGGCTCAGAGCTGTCTCTGAATTAACCGATTTGCAACAGTTCGTTGTATCACTGTGGTGCCAACTGCTGCTCAAATTGCTGCTGTAGATGGCAGTACGACTGCAGATGCGGTACGATCCGCCAGAGCCATCCGCCGAACATGATGGTCTTCATCTCGGTAGTGCCACGTGGCCGTCCGGAGCCTGGGTGTCTTGAGATCGCACCTTCCCGTTACCACCGTTGCCAGCAATCATCTGCAGAGGCTACATTCCTGCCAAGTCTTTCTGCAGTACTGTGGAAGGAACATCCAGCTTCTCGTGGCCCTATTACACGACCACGTTCAAACCCTATGAGCTGTTGATAATGGCGTTATTGTCGCCTTACAGGCATTCTGGATTAACATCGGCTCACTACGTCCTATCTCGAACGGTACAGCGCGTATTTAAAGCATACGTGATTTGTTTACTGTTAGTGGCGCTACTAGCGCCATTCTTATGCGACTGGTGCGAAATATGAACTGACGTCATCTTTCAGATGTAGAAACACGTCTACCAACTTCCGTTTATTTTGCACAAAACTTCTTAGTGCTGGGATTTTTTATTCCTTTAGTGTATTAACTTCTTGACTTGTGCACGTAGCGTAAGGGTTTAAGGCACTGGACCACTGCTGGTGAGTAGCAGGGATGAAATCAGCCGTCCAGAATGAGGATTTTTGTTGTTTCCCTAGGTAAATCGCCGGCCGCTGTGGCCGAGTGGTTCTAGACACTTCAGTCCGGAACGGCGCTGCTGCTACGGTCGCAGGTTCGAATCCTGCCTCGGACATGGATGTGTGTGATGTCTTTAGGTTCATTAGGTTTAAGTAGCTCGTAAGTCTAGTAAGGTCATCTGAAGACCAGTATCAGTTGCAAAGCGATTTAGAAAAGATTGCTGTATGGTGTGGCAGGTGGCAGTTGACGCTAAATAACGAAAAGTGTGAGGTGATCCACATGAGTTCCAAAAGAAATCCGTTGGAATTCGATTACTCGATAAATAGTAAAATTCTCAAGGCTGCCAATTCAACTAAGTACCTGGGTGTTAAAATTACGAACAACTTCAGTTGGAAAGACTACATAGATAATATTGTGGGGAAGGCGAGCCAAAGGTTGCGTTTCATTGGCAGGACACTTAGAAGATGCAACAAGTCCACTAAAGAGACAGCTTACACTACACTCGTTCGTCTTCTGTTAGAATATTGCTGCGCGGTGTGGGATTCTTAAAAGGTGGGATTGACGGAGGACATCGAAAGGGCGCAAAAAAGGGCAGCTCGTTTTGTATTATCACGTAATAGGGGAGAGAGTGTGGCAGATATGATACGCGAGTTGGGATGGAAGTCATTAAAGCAAAGACGTTTTTCGTCGCGGCGAGATCTATTTACGAAATTTCAGTCACCAACTTTCTCTTCCGAATGCGAAAATATTTTGTTGAGCCCAACCTACATAGGTAGGAATGATCATCAAAATAAAATAATCGAAATCAGAGCTCGAACAGAAAGGTTTAGGTGTTCGTTTTTCTCGCGCGCTGTTCGGGAGTGGAATGGTAGAGAGATAGTATGATGGTGGTTCGATGAAACCTCTGCCAAGCACTTAAATGTGAATTTCAGAGTAGTCATGTAGATGTAGGTGTAGATGTGAAGTCTAGGGGTCTGATGACCTCAGATGTTAAGTCCCATTGTGCCTAGAGCCATTTGAACCACCCTAGATAAATTAAGGCAAAAGAGGGGATGGATACTGTGCCTTCCCCATCCTTGTCTTGTCTGCAGATGTGCTCTGACTATGTTAACTTCGTAGTTGACGAGAAGTTAAACCCTGTTCTTCCTACCTCCAAACTTTTTGCTGTGATTCATAGGAGGAAGATTCACGACAAAGCCTCACTTTTTTTAAGTAAAAATTGCGAACAACACAGCACTATCTTATTTCTTGATTATACCAGAAATTATATAACTAATGTCAGTTGCATCAGAGAACACACGCGCTTACTCTGTCATTATTACGTTACGTAAGTGGAAATCTGTAACAAAGTAGCAAAAGTTGCATTTCAGTGTAAACCATTGGCAGTGTGACCGTAGAAGAAAGTTCGCCAATGGTGTCGGTTTGGAGGTAGAATGGCCTCTTCCTCGTCAGACACTCTGAGCTGTGAATCGAGAGAATATTACAGTAGTCGAAACTGATGTGAAGCAAACCCGACAGTATCACTGAACAGGACTGAAGCAAGTTTGGATATTAACCACAATTTCGTACACCACATTATATAGAAGACACACTGCGATTTGACAGGGTTCTACGTAAATGTACCTCTCAGAGTGTACATTTGGGGACGCTGGGTATGGTGCTTTAAACGAGAAGGTCATAGCATCTTAGGAAAACTTCTTGCAAGTAGCGAAACCTGTATGCGTTACCATTCATCCGAAACGACAGAGGCTACATATCGACGCCATTCTTCTAAACCAGAGAATAGTCGCCTGCAGACAATACATGTAGAATCTCTCTCGGGATCTCTCGGGATGACAGAAGTGAATATTGTAGCACTTCACATCAGAGCTGTCAGCGAGAAAAAGGTTGTGGAGCTTTGAAATTATGTATGAAGTTTGTTACAAGTCCCTGTCTCCTCTCATTCTCAAATACTGGGTGAATACAGTCTGGGTACTTTGCGCGCCATGAGTTATGCTGCCGGGGGACACACAGTTTCTAACAGTTTTCCTTGACTTATTGTGATGAACTTGTAACATAGATAACATTATAGGTCCTGCTGAGTAGATTATGGCAGCATTTTAAATCTTTAAATTAGATCAATAACTGCGTGAAATACTGAAAATCATATTTTTGGTGGTCCTGTAAGCCGTTAGTTAGGCAACCTGTAACTGAAACTGGGAGACTGTACCCGAGGTTAGCTAACATTACTGGATGCCACTCTTATAGATCTCAGTCGCATTTTCTCTGGCGTTTCGGCAGATATTTGTAATTTCGTTTTCGCAACATGTAGCTGGTGTCAGCCCAAACAAATCCTGCTCATCACGTCTTTCATGCGACGCCCTGGGTCACTGGAAAGCGTCGCTTTGTTTCCCGTTACAGTTAAAATGATTTCTACGTAGGAATTTTACCTCCCCACTTGATTGAACGCTACTTATTAGTCTAGTGCGATATTCGTTTTACCGATATGTATCAGCAGCAACAGTAAAACACGAAGAATATTCAATACTCTAGCAGCAAGTGAGCACCGCGCTTCTGCATAGCAGTAGCCTTCAGCGTGAGCCAGAGCAGTGTCCTGTTAATACATACAGGTAAAACGAATGTCGCACTAGACTAATTTAAGACCGCTCTGTAGAATGAACACGTGAAATTCCACTTTCAAAATCATTTTTTTTGTAACGGCAAACAAACGGAGACCTTCCATCGACGCTGGACGTCGCATGTAAGACGTGATGACGTCGCATGTAAGACGTGATGAGTAGCATTTCTTTGGGATGATTTCAGTTACATTCTGCAGAAAAAAAAATTGCAAATATCTACCGAAACAACAGAGATAACACGCCTGCCGACTCCTTGATGAGTTGGTTACGTTAGACGAGATGATGATATCACCTGCTATGAAAACCTGTCACTGAAAGAAGTCATACAGTAGGTTGGTGGCGGTAATGTGGGACTGCTCATCCAGTGAGTTGTTTGGGATAGACGCGGTGCCGCAGTGGTTACGCCATCGAACTAGCAGTCTGGAGGAATACCACCGCCTGGTTGTTCAAATGGTTCAAATGGCTCTGAGCACTATGGGACTTAACAGCTATGGTCATCAGTCCCCTAGAACTTAGAACGACTTAAACGTAACTAACCTAAGGACATCACACAACACCCAGTCATCACGAGGCAGAGAAAATCCCTGACCCCACCGGGTATCGAACCCGGGAACCCGGGCGTGGGAAGCGCGAACGCTACCGCACGACCACGAGCTGCGGACCCGCCTGGTTGTCTTGATTCTGTTTCTCTAGTAGAATGGGAAGTCTATCTGTAAGTTCACGGTATAGAGATTTACGAAGTTGGCGTGATTTCCAAACCATCTTTTCTGCCTTACCCTCTTCACATAAATGAAGCTTTAACAAACGTTGCATTGACAGCTATAAACCGTAGATGACTGAACGGCAACAACGCACTACAATATACTGATTCGGCGACTTGTGAAGACGTACAACGCAGCTTAAAACACACAAGTACTCCAAACCGTAGCGTCACAGGAGGACGCGAGGACAGAGGCCACGGCGGGCTAAGGCGAGCTGAGGGCGCCGCTAATAACGCGACAAGTCCTACGGCGCCCTGCCCTCATTATGCGAGCCGCCCGTGGGCGCACAGCCGTGGAAAAAGGGCGCAGAAAGATCCGCCTGAATAATGCAGCGCCTACCACCAACATTATTCTTCCCCCGTCTAAATAGCCAATAGCAGTTTCGCCGATCCTCTGACGTGTTCTAGAACCGTGATTGGAATAAGGGTCGCACAGCCGCATACTCTGCGTAGCCTCGCTTGGCGACTGCGCCTTCCTTGCCATTTGCCGTTTCTGTTCTGGCATCAGAAGGCACGTTCATTACGAATCCCTCAGTGACGTTTCGGTGTAATGGAATGTAATAAAGGCTTCGCTATTTATTTAAATCTCTCTTCTGTAATACGTCGTGGGACATGTTTGCAAGAGGTAACATTCTGCAGTATGTATCAATGCAGTTTATCTTACAGAGATTTTAATTGTATACGTACCATGCAGGTACAAAGGTACAACAGAATAATTCTGGTATCTTATACAAATCCAAACAGATTCATCCCTACGATGGATGGACACACAGAATTGTGCAATCACCCCCGTGCAAGAGCCACTGTACATCGAAAAAAAAAGGAGAGCTCTATTCCACGAGACGTTTAAGAGGGCTGCTCGGAAAGTAAGGTCCGATTGGTAGCGGAATGGAAAACACTCTGGAAATTAAAAAAAAAAAAATGCGACAGTTCTCTACACTTTCCAGCTACTTCTCTACATAGTCGCCTCTCCGACTTCGGCATTTGTCGAAGCGTTGTACCAGCTTTTCAATACCCTCCTCACAGAAGGTGTGCTTTCCGCCAGTTATCTACGCTGGTCTGCAGCTCGTTGTCCGTGACAAACTGTTGCCTTCGTAGTTGCGCTTCATGTGAGAAGAGCTGTCGACAGCCAGATGGAGTCACGTCCGGCTTGTATGGTGGGCGATCAAAGATTTCCCATTGAAAACACTGCAGAAGAAATTTCGTTGCCTCTGCACTGTGCTGCCGAGAATTATCCTGAAGAAGGAAAGGAATTACAGTTATGTGCTCTGCAAGAAATCAGGCGAAATCTCACAGCAGGCACCCATACTTGGAGCGAGACACTATTGTTTTAGGCATTTTACGTGCTCACTGTGCGCTCAGAAGTGAAAAGAGCGACGTGACGATCAATGAGCATACTAGACACTGCCAACACATCTGTGCAAACGTTCGTCGGATTTTCCCAGAGATTTCCATTTCGTGCCCGATCGGACTTTATTTTCCAAATAGTCCTCGTATAGAATCAGGAGGGGCTAAAGTGCGCAAAATCTGTTGTTATCGACATGAGTTATGGACGTTATGGATTTGATCCCGATGCCCATAACAAAGGAAGGGGCTAGATGGAGCTCGGTAAAGGAGTGTGTGCATTCTCGTGAGATCAAATGAGAAGCATCTTGAATAAATGGCAGTGAAACTGAAACGCAAGACGCCGAATAGTCGCCATTTAGTGCTTCACTAAAAAATGATAATCATCTGGAGAACAAGACAGACCGATAAGTACAAAAAAAATTCTCTACCAAGTCATCTTCGGCATTGTGTCGTCCTACAAGTGCCTGTTTACACATAAATAACACTCAAAGAAAACTTTCCTGGATGGAAACGAATCTCAAGAAGTTTTCGTTGAAAAGAACATTGCCGGTTTCTTTCTTTATCGTTGTTCAGTCCGGGCTTATGCCCCATCTTTGACGACCTGCTCTTCGACGGGATATTAAATATAAATCTCCCTTCTTTTATACGTCGCTCTCACGCTTTATTGATCACCGATATCTGCCGCGGGTAACAGATCTACCGGCGAATTCAATTTAGTGACGAATCGCAAAGGAGAAGTATCTACAACATTTCAAAGAAACGTTGTACAACGTTTTTCTTCCGCCGAATGCCGTCTCGCCGTTACAGGATTTCAAACTCACTGTATATTTCCAATGATAATGCATTTTCACAACTTCTAGTCGTTTACAAATTCATTTGTGTCGCCCGAATGAGGTGATGCAGTGATTAGCTCATTGTACTCACATTCGGGAGGACGACGGTTAAAATCTGCGTCCGACTATCCAGATTCTAGGCACGCCTTGATTTCCCTAAATCGCTCCAGGCAAATGTCGACATGGTTCCTTTGAAAGGGCATGGCCGATTATCTTCCCCTCCATGAGTAAACCGAATGTGTGCTCCGTCTCTAATTACCCCGGTGTCGACGGGACGTTAAACCCTAATATTTCTTTCTTCCTTCATCTATCTCGGCAGGGCTTTTATTCAGCATGAACTCTAACTCCATCGAAAACTTTCGGAAGCTGTGTAGAAAAAAAATTTTCTGAGTATTTTGGTATAAGGAACCAATGGTTTCCGGAGACTCGTTGCAGAGGAACATTGTAATTATGATTTATTGTGTTTGTTACCGAAGTCACCTTTCTTTCGGGGTAAATCCCTTCACAACACTGAAGAAGCCTGTCATATGACAGAATCTTCCACTCTAAAACGGTAAAGTTGTGTTTTCCGTAGGCGCTTATGTACAGTTGAAAAAGTACCACGATGTGGTTTCTGTCGCAGCGTGTCGCTGTTGTACCGCCCTCATTGCATTCTGTGAACCCACACACGAGACGCATATCGGCCAACTCTTCATACGTAAACCCATCCATACTGCTGCTTATCACTATTAACGTAAAACTGACACTGCCGGAGGCACAATCCCGAGACAGAACCGAGTAGTTCTAAATGCAAGCTTGAGGGACGAAGTGAAGTGAACGTCACTGTGCATAACTGCAGCGTGAATGGAACAACTGTGTTTCCAAACAAACACGTACTACGTACGATTAACATTTGCACCGTTGCGCAGATATTGTCAGTGCAATGCAGATATAAAGAAGAATGGGACTACAAAATTAAACGACATTTACTTTGTACTACGGTTCCCTTACACTAAAAGAGTCAGAAAATATCCCTGAACATCCCCCAAAATTTTGTCGGTGGAGTTCGGATTCACGCAGTATATTACGCTGGCATCGGATGCCGGGCTGTCACCTACCCAGAGCATTCGGGACAAGAATTCTCGAACGACCACATCGTCAACGGGACAAGTTTTGAAACTGGCCTTTGACTACGAAATGCGAACATATTAATGGCGTCGTATACCGAAAACAGCGAATGATGCTGACACAATTGTACAGGAACGTTAGAGCGGGCTGCTGAAGACTTCACTCTGTATGTGCGAAGTGTGTAATACAACTGATTTATGTTTCACGAGGTAACACACTTCTGTGCAGCTTAACGCAGTGTAAACCGCCAAATATTTGCGAGTAATTTACCGTCTCGAAGCCAGCAAGAGTAAGAAGCGCTCGTTACTTCCGCGCCGACTATATCTTCGTCAATGTAACATCAAACAGCAGGATTTGTGGCACGCCATTAATCTACATGCACACACACACACACCACGGTAACGTGCACGCAACATCCCACAAAAGAAAGGTGGAAGCTCCGGGGCCGGTAATTGTGTCCCGTGTACGCCTAGGACTGACGTCGCAGCACTGAATAGGGCACGTGCATTTCAGGTGCCTCAGCAACTATCATTACACGACAACGGATTCCACCCGCTGAATAGGCCATTAAAATGTAATTAAAGACACCAGAAGGAGGAGTAATTAACGGGAGAGAGAGAGGGAGGAGGGGAGAGAGAGAGCATTGGGGGGGGGGGGGGGGGGAGTGCTAGAAAACAGTACTGGCCGGGCGGTGGGTGCCCGGCTGCACGCAATACGGGCCACGCGCCTGCCGTAGAGACATCATACGCGGTAGCGCCACGGCGATGGCTGTTATCTGCGCGCTAAGGATACACATTTCTGGTCGCCCTATCCCGGGCCCGCGGCGGCCAGGTCGCTGCGCCTTTTTCTTCTTCCGCAGGAGATTTTCCTATCCTTTTTTTGCCGCCGCCTCCCGGCTTGCCTTCAATCTCTTTCTCCCGCAGGGAGGTCCCCCGCGGAGCCGCTCCCCCCCCCCCCCCCTTCTCCTCTTTCGTCTAACCTCGTTCCTCTCCCTCCTGCGCTTCCTCCTCCGCCGGCGGTGCTTTCTCATTTCCTCCCGGTTCCCTCGCCCTTCGCCTTTCACAGCGTGTTTACGAGCTCGCTGCGCCACTCCATCTTCGTCCGCCCCGGCGGAACTCTGCCCCAAGAACGCGTTCTTCATCTAATTAGCTGTTAAACATGTACCTCCGCTGGACCGCGACGGCGGGACAGACCCAATGCACACTGTACCATCCCAATAAGTAAACGTGCGATGTACAAGCAAAGGACCAACGGCCGTATCGAATCCAGGATCACGAAACGAAGGTTTTAAATCTGCTATATTTGGTGTTGCTCTCAGGCGGATATTGAAACGGTGTGAGGAGCAAGGGGATCGAGAACCCAAAAAAAGTATTTTAATAAAATAGTATGCAACCTAGATGGGTTCTTTCCCTTGCTCTTTAAAACCGCGTCCTTGATAAGCTGGTTAGCGAATGACGATAAGAAATGCAAGGAGTGGCTGGAATACGCCTGGTATGCAAAGGAACACAGATAGATTTTTTTTGTTAGTTAGCTAGTTAATGTTTCATAGAGCATTTGAACGATTTTGTTTATCGAAATGATGTAGAACGAGTCAGTTTACAGGCTATACATGCATGATTAGTGCTAAAATTAGTGAACACATTATTTTATTCCTACTCATTCTACCACATTTAAAAACGGTTTTTTTTACTAGTTACCTGTTTTTTAGTAGAAATTGTTCAATGGAATAGAAGGAGTTGTCCAAGAGAAATGATTTTAAATTAGATTTAAAACTTGCTCCGCCACCTTTCAGACATTTTATGTTATTGGGCAAACAATCATATTGAACTATTCTCTGACCTACTGACAGCATTAACAATGGATGGTAAAGGTCATTTTTCCCTCTAGTTTTATATGTATGTACTTCACTCTTCTTGTCAAATCGTGATGGATTATTTACAACGAATTTCAGTAATGAAAATATGTATTGTGACGGCGCAGTTAAAATCTCTAGCTCCTTGAAGAGGTACGTACATGACGTTGCAGATGATACTGTGATATTGTAGTAATCATTATAAGAGGCGGCTAATCAAACCACACAACTACAGAGACAAGCGGCTAGGTCAAGACTACAGGTTATCGAGAAGTTACAGAATACGACGAACATCAAGACCGCTCCTAGGTGGATGGCAATAGAAGGAAGTAAAATACAGAAGGTGGAGAAATTTGAATACCTAAAGATACGGTTAGAGAGAAAAAGAAGCAATGGGAGCATAAAGAGACAAGATAAATTTGGCATACAAATGTAATGGCACTGGGAGAAAAAAAAGGAATAAATAACGCTGAATGGAAAAGAGAACAAGTGCAAAGCTTTACATACCTCGGAAGCAGGATAGAAACCGACTGGAAGAGTAGGGCAGAAATGAAAACCAGAATACCAATGGCGAAAGAGACATTTCAGAAGAAGAGGAGGATTTTTTGCACCAATGTGGACGAAGATTTGAGGAAAAGGCCAATAAAATGTTTTCTATGAAGAGTCTTCCTATATGGTACGGAAATGTAGAGACTGGGGAAGAAAGATAGAGCAAGGATGGAGGCTTTTGAAACGTGGACGTGGCGAAGGATGGAAAGAATAAAGTTGGATGGACAGAATGAAAAATGAAGAGGACTGAGAAGAGTGGGAGAGCAAAGACAGTTAATGTACAAATACAAGGAAACGAAGCTAGTTGGGACATATATTGAGGAGGAGCGTACAAAAACAGTCTTCGAAGGATATGTTGAAGGAAAGCAGAGGCGAGAGAGGAAAAGGTCTTGGATGATGTGATGGACGGCAGCACATACAGCGGCAATGGAAGCAATAATTGCATGAAATGGAGACGCAAAGGATCTGCTAATAGAGCAGAAAATTGATGATGATGATGAATAACTATGAGCATCTACAATAAGGAGAATCTTTCGACCACTGCAAACTTTAGACGTTACCAGACAGTGATTTGCCCAAAAGCCTTACTCGGAGCAGAGCGTAGAACCTGTAAGAACAGGATTACTTACGAGGCTAGAAACTGTGGAATGAAGAATTATCTTGAACACATTGTGATGTCGCACAGCAGGAGTCAGTCAGTATAGAAGACGAGCAAACCGATTACCCATGTGTGGCATCGTCCTGAAATGGCATAAAGACCAAAGCAAGACGAAATGCCTTCCACTGGAACGAATGTAAGTGTACGCAACTATTTCATTTTATATCTTCTCAAATGCAGGAGCATTATATCTACATAACATATAAAGTGACGTCAAATATCCAAATATTGTTGTGTGGGACAGGGGCGGACGGTATGCAGGTGACGAATACATAACTGTAATTGGAAAAGTTCGGCATCTGAAGATGAGCATCGTAACTCGAAACACGTAATGGGAAAAAAGCAAAGCTTTTTACATGTCTCTGTGGCTGGTTGCGTTCTTCACCAGCAAAAGCGTCAGAATTTTTGCATGTATCAGTTTGGAAATTTCTCAGTTGTCGGAAAATAAAACAGTAAGAAAAGTAATGCCAAGTCACTCTAAAGTTTACGAGCTATATTTAACACGGAATACTTTTGAGTTGCTTGTGTGAGGGCTTGCCCACATGGATGCGCTTTCAGCGTGCCCTCCTGCGGAGAACATTCTTGACAGGAAAAGGGCTGTCAACAACTCTCACACGGTCCTTGAGTCCACAGGTAGAAAGGGGTCGGAACACGTGTGGATACTTCTGCGAAGCCTGGGGCTGTTGCTGGGATAAGCGGCTTTTCGCAGGTAGCGTACAGACACACACAAGAATTTGTTTCCTGTCCAGCGTACTGTACCCTGCCACATGCGGTATTAGCAATTAGTTTCAACATACGTTTACGATAGTTTATTTTGCCTTTACTAGTATCAGGTTGGTGTGTGCCCTTCTTCGGACAAAGTGTAGGTTAGGCCGGAATGTAACAGTTTGGTTCTTAAGTTGGTGAAGCCGATCAATGTGAAAGCAAAAAACCGTGGTTGTGGTGACAAAGTGATCTGTAGCTAAGCCCAAAGTCTAGGTTAGGTTGGAAGATGACGTTCTGTATGTGAGCTGCCTTCGTTGGTCTGTTTGTGAGTTGGTGAAACCAACAAATGCGAAAGCAAAAAACTGCCTGAAGTGTTTTATGCTCCACAGAAATGTCAACACTTTCCATCTCTGCACATTTCCATCTCTGCGCGAGGGTGACAATCTCCAGAGATAACAGCCAAACCACAAGCAGTAGAGAAAGCCAGGACAGAAAGGGAGGTACTCAATAATAAGAAAAAAATTACAGGAACACTGACTACCAAACGTAGGCAAAAACACTTACACACATGCCTCGCATGGTGCATGGCGGAGGAAAGTTTGTGCCACTACTAATCATTTCATATTCTGTTTCATTCGCATATGGAACGAGAGAAAAAAACTGTCTATATGCCTCCGTACTAGCCCTAATTTCTTTTATTTTATCCTCGTAGTCTGCGGCAATAGAATCGTCCTGCAGTCAGTTTTCAAAAGCCGGCCCTTTACATTTTCTCAATAGTGTTTGGAAAAAGAACGTCGTCTTGCCATTTGGGTTCCCGAGGCATCTCCGTAAGTGATCGAGCGTGGCGGTAACAAAGCAGCCTCTCTGCTTCATTTCTTCCTTTAATTCGACCCGGTGGGGATCCCAAACACTCGAGCAATAGTCCAGAATGAATCGCACTAGTGTTCTACAGATACAGGGTGTTTCAAAAATGACCGGTATATTTGAAACGGCAATAAAAACTAAACGAGCAGCGATAGAAATACACCGTTTGTTGCAATATGCTTGGGACAACAGTACATTTTCAGGCAGACAAGCTTTCGAAATTACAGTAGTTACAATTTTCAACAACATATGGCGCTGCGGTCTGGGAAACTCTATAGTACGATATTTTCCACATATCCACCATGCGTAGCAATAATATGGCGTAGTCTCTGAATGAAATTACCCGAAACCTTTGACAACGTGTCTGGCGGAATGGCTTCACATGCAGATGAGATGTACTGCTTCAGCTGTTCAATTGTTTCTGGATTCTGGCGGTACACCTGGTCTTTCAAGTGTCCCCACAGAAAGAAGTCACAGGGGTTCATGTCTGGCGAATAGGGAGGCCAATCCACGCCGCCTCCTGTATGTTTCGGATAGCCCAAAGCAATCACACGATCATCGAAATATTCATTCAGGAAATTAAAGACGTCGGCCGTGCGATGTGGCCGGGCACCATCTTGCATAAACCACGAGGTGTTCGCAGTGTCGTCTAAGGCAGTTTGTACCGCCACACATTCACGAAGAATGTCTAGATAGCGTGATGCAGTAATCGTTTCGGATCTGAAAAATGGGCCAATGATTCCTTTGGAAGAAATGGCGGCCCAGACCAGTACTTTTTGAGGATGCAGGGACGATGGGACTGCAACATGGGGCTTTTCGGTTCCCCATATGCGCCAGTTCTGTTTATTGACGAAGCCGTCCTGGTAAAAATAAGCTTCGTAAGTAAACCAAATGCTGCCCACATGCATATCGCCGTCATCAATCCTGTGCACTATATCGTTAGGGAATGTCTCTCGTGCAGCAATGGTAGCGGCGCTGAGGGGTTGCCGCGTTTGAATTTTGTATGGATAGAGGTGTAAACTCTGGCGCATGAGACGATACGTGGACGTTGGCGTCATTTGGACCGCAGCTGCAACATGGCGAACGGAAACCCGAGGCCACTGTCGGATCACCTGCTGCACTAGCTGCGCGTTGCCCTCTGTGGTTGGCGTAGGCGGTCGCCCTACCTTTCCAGCACGTTCATCCGTCACGTTCCCAGTCCGTTGAAATTTTTCAAACAGATCCTTTATTGTATCGCTTTTCGGTCCTTTGGTTACATTAAACCTCCGTTGAAAACTTCGTCTTGTTGCAACAACACTGTGTTCTAGGCGGTGGAATTCCAACACCAGAAAAATCCTCTGTTCTAAGGAATAAACCATGTTGTCTACAGCACACTTGCACGTTGTGAACAGCACACGCTTACAGCAGAAAGACGACGTACAGAATGGCGCACCCACAGACTGCGTTGTCTTCTATATCTTTCACATCACTTGCAGCGCCATCTGTTGTTGAAAATTGTAACTACTGTAATTTCGAAAGTTTGTCCGCCTGAAAATGTACTGTTATCCCAAGCATATTGCAACAAACGGTGTATTTCTATCGCTGCTCGTTTAGTTTTTATTGCCGTTTCAAATATGCCGGTCATTTTTGAAACACCCTGTATATGCGGTCTCCTTTACGGATGACGGACGCTTCTCTAAAATTCCACCAATAAAGCGAAGTCGACCGTTTGCCTTCCCTACTGGCTTGCTCACGTGCTCGTTCCATTTCACATCGCTTTGCAACGTTGCGCCTGGCTATTTAATCGACGTGACTGTGTCGAGCAGCACACTACTAATGCTGTATCCGAACACCACAGGATAACTTTTCCTACTCACCTGCATTAACTTACAATTTTCTGCATTTAGAGCTAGCTGCGATTCACCACACCAACCAGAAACTTTGTCTAAGTCATCTTGTATCCTCTTAAAGCCACTCAACGACGACACCCTCCCGCACACCACAGCATCATCAGCAAACAGCCGCTAACTGCTGCTCACGCTGTCCATCAGATCAATTATGTAGATGGAGACTGAAAGAACCAGCATTCCTCGTATTGATACTCTCGCGTAGCACCACCTGCAGGCCTCTGTTCGCAATCGTAGTTCTAAGCGAAATGCTGGTTCAAATGGTTCAAATGGCTCTGAGCACTATGGGACTTAACATCTGAGGTCATCAGTCCCCTAGAACTTAGAACTACTTAAACCTAACTAACCTAAGGACATCACACACATCCATGCCCGAGGCAGGATTCGAACCTGAGACCGTAGCAGTCGCGCGGTTCCGGACTGCAGCGCCTAGAACCGTGTGGCCACCGCGGTCGGCGAAACGCTGGTAATGGTGTGCGCACACTACGGGTTTATGATGCATAAATTATTACGTTGACAAAATTGTTGAAGTTCGTTGCTGTTATAGTTATTAAATCAAATGCGTGACAAATGTACTTCTCAAATTTTTAGACGAATACTTTCCAAATACTGTATTGCTCTGAACGGCAATTTCTTTGAAATTTTTCTAAAGTGATGCACTAAGCACCGGTGTACACGAGTAATAATAATAATTATTATATTAACAGTGTTAAAGTGACAGACTGCAAAAGGTGTCGTATTCAATCCCCGGTCAAACCTGACATTTTTATTTGTCACTTATCACTTCTTTCACCTCTGGCAACGTTTGTTGATGTGAAAAATGCCGAGTTGCACCGTGGCTCGGAACCCAGGTTGAAGTGTAGGTCCGACTATAACTGGCTGGGTCAGTCAGTTCAGAAGTTCGGAGGAAGGCATCGCCACAGCATCTCCTGCAGGATCTTGCCTAGCAAAGCGCAGTGTTGTTCAAAAACAACCTTCGGATTGATGACTGCTTTACTTTACTCATTATATTACAAGTTGAAAATTTTAGGCAGAAAATTCGTAACTCGTCATTCGGACGGGCCGAAAACCCAAAGAAGACAGGAACAATTTGGCCTGACGAACGTAAGAGAGCCCGTTCTGAGAAAATAAAAGTATTATGAGTAGAAAGAAAAACTAAACCAAAACTCTGGAAATGCCCCTTGGTGTACATCGCATAGTCCAGTAGGGCCAAAACATGAATAATAATAATAACAATAATAATAATAAAAGTTTCGTATAGAATATATTGTACGAATGGCAGCAGATAATTCAGAGAGTGTGGAGTTAAATGGAAATATTAAGATATTAGGGTATGCAGATGATCTAAACATCATTAGCGATAGGAAAGAATCTGTAATAGCAAATGCGAATGCGTTAATCAAGGCTAGTGAAGATGTAGATCTAAGGATAAGCGAAGACAAAACTATACACCTGGTTACTACTAGAACGCCAACAGCAGTAGATCAGGAAATGTTAAGAGTTGGAGACATACAGTTTGAAAAAGCGTACACATTTAAGTATCTAGGCGTGGACATCACTTCGAAAAATGAGATTGAATCCGAACTGAAGAAGAGACTACGGGCGGGAAATGCGTGCTACTTCTCACTGAATAGATTACTTTCATCGCGGATATTGTCTAGGAATTTAAAGATTAGAATATACAAAACTATTATTCTACCAGTTATGCTGTATGGGTGTGAGACTTGGTCTCTCTCTGTGCAAAATGAAAAGCCGCTTCGAGTATTTGGAAATAAAATATTGAGGAAAATTTTCGAAGCAAAAAGGGATGACATTAGCGGAGAGTGGCGAAAACTGCATAACGAAGAGGTTCACGAACTCTATTCAAGCCCTGACATAATCAGTATTATTAAATCACGTAGGCTGCGATGGGCGGGTCACGTAGCTCGAATGGATGAGGGCAGGGCAGCGCGCAGAGTACTGGTAGGGCACTTAGAGGGAAAACGTCCTCTGGGGAGACCGAGGCGTAGATGGGAGGACAATGTGAAGGCTGATTTGAGGAGCCTAGGTACTGAAGGTGAATGGAAGGAAATAGCCCAGGCCAGGGACAGATTGCGAAAATACGTTGCTGCGGTAATGGACTCTCGAGTCCGGTATGACCAGTGAGTTGAGTGAGTGATATATTTACCATAATTCAACAATTTATCACTGTAATATTAAAACAAATTATGTATATTAGTGTTAATAATATTAAAATGCGACACGTTAAAAGTGTGGGTGACAAAAAGTTAGATTTTTTTATGGAGGTGGCAGTAATAAACTGATAACATTAGTGCACAAAGCTAAGTTTCTCATACGGTAAGCCTACGTGCAGGTGTGAAAGTGCCTCTTGCTTTCGAATCCAAGGCGAAATGTAAGCCCCATGTAACAGTGTGGTGGATGTTGAATTACATGGGGTGTATCATAATTTCATAATTAATAGAGGCAAGTGTCACGGATGAAAATGTTCGATAACACAAGGAGGAATATTCCAATAAGCTTTTCTCCGCAAAAAGAGCCGTTTGAGGGATGATTGCTAGTGCGCGGCTACGAGCTACCGCCGACTTCAGCATGAAATATTGTCCTAGTTAGTACAAACGCATTTGAAGCCTGCACTTTTCTATTATTTCCTGTCTAATTTCGTTCATTTCATACACAGAAGGCCGATCAATAAAAATGCTAATGAAGTATTGTTACTGGCAAAGAGCATAGTTCTGTGCGTCGAATCACCACTCTGCAACGTTCAGATGTACTGTAGTTCTGACTGGTTGTAGCTTATCTACATCTAAATCAATACTTCTCAAACCACTCTTCAGTTGACGGCGAAGAATACTTCGTACTGTTATTTGCCACTCCCTCTCGCGATCACAATGCAAGAAAAATAACGCTCTGCTCTGATTGCCCCTGAACATGTCCTAATTTGTCTTTGCCTTATTCTTGTGGCCCTTGCGTGAAATACGGGGACGAGGAAGTAGAATCGTTTCGTACGTATTTCTCAAAGAAAATAATGATTTTGTTAACTTGCCCAACCGCCTTTCTCATGACATACGCCGTCCTTCTTCCAAAGTTTCCCGCATATCTTCCATGGAAAATTACAGCAATCCTTTTGTACAGTACCGAATAGGTACAAATACAGTCATAAGCAAGACACAGGTGAGATTTTTCCTCAAAGCTCGACTGTATGGTAAACGTACGATGTGACGGAACAGGATGTGAACTCTCAACCAAGTGCAGTGCTATTTGTATTGTTTCTGGTGAAAAGGAGCGTTGTAGAGGTATTCAACACAGTCCTTACGGAAAGACGGTCACACATGAAAACGTAAAGGCGGTAATTTTCTTGAAAAGAATAAAGAAAAATGTTGACAGCATGCAGCGTCATGTCAATTACAGATGCAGTGCTGTTGGTAAAGATGGTCGTGGGCTTTTGGAAGGAATCAACCTACTCTTCGTGTTAATGATTTGGAAAAACTACGCGAAATCTAAACCATGCAATGGTGAGGGGTGGTGGGAGGGAGAGAAATAATTCCAGTCTTTCCGTACGTATCGTAGGCCGGTATTACACTATCAAATTTCTTTGTCCAATATCTTTGTCAAAGATATTTGATAGTGTAATAGGGACTTTGTCAAATGTCGTCCAATATTTGATCAAATCTAGGGCCTCGCTGTATATTTGATCAAAGAAACCGCTTGTCTTCTGTTCACTGCAATGTGACATGTTACCACATGGAGCGCTAGCATCGCTGCAGCGTTCTGTCGTCTGTAGTGTTTTTATAACCATTGGCGGTAAATACAATTGGTATGTGCCGACAACCACAAAATTAATAGAGATGTCTGAAGCTGATGAGGCGCTTTACAACGTGAGGCACCCTGAATACAAAAATAGATTAAGAAGATTGGAGACCTAACCTAACCTAACCTAACAGAACCCTTTCCTGTAGCAAGGAATCGGAGTGTTATAGTGAGCCTGTCTTCTGAAGATGTAGCAGTTCTTAAGTGAAAATTGTGCTTTGTGATATGAGGATACACTTCATTGAGCACATACAGAAATGTATGCTCATCCATTCTTAAGTAATTTATGTACGACTTGACGTCTTCCACTGTAAGCTCAAGTAACAAGTTTTGTTGAATGCTTTTATCGTGTCGTCGTAAAACCCACGGCTTCTCCCAGATTAGATTAGTTTTTCGTTCTATATATCCGTGCTGAGGAGATCCTCGTGGATGTGGAACATGTCGATTTTTTTAAGCTGAAATAACAATACTAATAGTATGAATAAATACAATACATCATTTGTTTCTATTAAAAATTTCGCCAATGGAGTAGAAGGAGTTGGCCAATAGTAAGTCTTTCAGGCTCCTTTTAAACTGATCTATATTTCTAACTAAATTTTTTATGTTTCCTGGCAAATTATTGAAGATGAGTGTTCCTGAGTAGTGGACCCCTTTTTGAACTAAAGTAAGTGCTTTTAAGTCCTTGTGCAGATCATTTTTGTTCCTGGTATTGTATGTATGAACTGAGTTGTTTGTAGGAAAAAGAGATATATTATTTACGACAAATTTCATTAAGAAGTAAATATACTGAGAGGCAGTAGTTAGTATTCCCAGTTCTTTGAAGAGGTTTCTGCAGGAGATCCGTGAATTTACTCCACAAATAATACGTATTACACGCTTTTGGACCTTGAAAACTTTTGTTTGACTTCAAGATTTACCCCAAAATATTATCCCATATGACATTATGGAATGAAAGTATGCAAGCTTTTTTATTTTTACGTTGCCTATGTCTGCTAACACTCGAATTGCAAATACAGATTTGTTAAGGCCTTTCTGCAGTTCTGTGGTGTGCTCCTCCCAACTGAATTTATTATCAAGTTGTAATCCCAGACTTTCAAGACTGTCAACCTCGTATGTATGGTTCCATTTTCTCCCCCCGCTTCTTTTCCGCATGTGCACACAATGCAATTGGTGTACGTAGAACTGCTGCGGTTAATAACAAGTTGTTGTCAGCCATCTTGAACTTTGACGAAAAATTTGATGACAGTGTAATACCCCTTGTAGCGCTACGTCAAAGATCTTTGTCAAATATATTGGACGGAATATTGGATCACATCTTTGATCAAATCTTTGACAAAGAAATTTGATAGTGTAATACCGGCCTTAACTACACCAGAACGCGTGGGCGCCCATTAAAATCCTCACCTCATCAAACAAGTCCAGTGCTTCGACCATCGCGCCACCTCGATCAGCAGTTTTTTTCATGTAGCATCCATGAATGGAACAGGTGGGCAAATAACACTGCTGCAAGGTGCGGCAGCTAGCGGGGGACAGTTAATCGCTAAATTCCCTCACGATGCAGACTTCGTGACAAACTGCGCTAACGTCGATGACGATGCAGCTTCGTAGTTTTGTGGGGGGCTAACGGGATTCGGGGTCTGTGCACGTTAACTCAAAAAATAGCTGCTCACCTTTCACGTATCTGGCGCTTGTCGCTAAAAAAGTAACCAGGCCATTTTGGAAGTACTGCAGCCAGATGAAGTATACCACTATTCGAGAATGGTCTTTAGCGAGGGATTTTTTTGTACTTAAAACTGTCTGATATAATTGGGTGCCTGGATTGAGGTTCGAACGACGGATCACTCTTTGCCGATTGGGCCGTCACAGAAAGATCGAAAGACCCATCTCAGAACTTCTAGACTGAAGTACCTCTCTCTGGCACAGTTGTACGACATTGGGGAGGACGACGGTTCAAACTCCGCCCGGCTATGTAGATTTAAGTTTTCCGTGGTTTCCCAAAACCAATTACGGCAAATGCTGGCATGGTTCTTTCCCAATTAAAGCTTGTGCTCCATCTCTGATGACGCCATAGCTCGGAAATTTTAGGTGATGTCAGTACCGGCCACGAAAGTTACGCTGTGACCTAATCTTCATTCCTTTTTACCTCTCTCTAGTTTTTCATAGTCTATAGACTCACCGCATTTCTCCCTGAACTAACATCACTTTAAATCTCATCCTCTGGGTAGTTTAAATTGTTCGTCGCAGCCATACGTGTCTTGTTTCAGAAACATCAGGAGCATGTGTAAGTGGATCATGCTTTCTGTAGATTCTGACAAAAGAAGGGATCAGTTGACAGTACATATCTTCAGACATCTACGAGTCGTCAGTTTGGTAATGGAAGGAATTTTGCGGGTAAAAATTGCGGAGGGAGGCCAAGGCTTGAATGCAGCAAGCAGATTCAGTTAGATGTAGGTTGTAGCAGTTGTGCAAAGGTGACGAGGCTTGCACAGTACAAATTATCATGGAGACCTACATCAGATCAGTCTTCGCACTCAAGATAACAATAAAACAACAGATTTGGCGAAACATTGTTTTATAGCATCTGTTCAGAGCAGTTTACCACCATCGGTACTTTACACACCAGGACAGATTAAATTACGGTGACGAACGTGCAGTGTTTACTCAAACAGACACAGAAAAGAAGGCATTTGATGCTTACATAATTGTGCACGCAAAAAGTTCCCCAGGCAGATTAATTCACCGCGCTGGAAAGTTTCTAACAACCGGAGGTGAATAACGTGTTGTTCCCTATGAAAACAATCATGAAGAGAACAACTTGCTCAACGTAGGATACAGACTAACTTATTTTCTCTACATACTTCCCACGAGTCGACTTGTTTCGGTCCGAAGTGTAAGCAGGAAAAATGTCTCTTGGTAAGAACATGGACCAGAAGACGTAGATTACTGTAGAAGCTCCCAAATTGCTGGTTACGCAAGGGCATTTTTCTCACTCTGCTTTATTCTCTTTTCCTTCCAATATTGTATTGCTTACAGAGTCTTTTAGCCGGCCGCTGTGGCCGAACGGTTCTAGGCGATTCGGTCTGGAACCGCGCGACCGCTACGGTCGCAGGTTCGAATTCTGCCTCGGGCATGGATGTGTGTGATGTCCTTATGTTAGTTAGGTTTAAGTAGTTCTAAGTTCTAGGGGACTGATGACCTCAGATGTTAAGTCCCGTAGTGCTCAGAGCCATTTGACCCACAGCCCGCATCTCGTGGTCGTGCGGTAGCGTTCTCGCTTCCCACGCCCGGGTTCCCGGGTTCGATTCCCGGCGGGGTCAGGGATTTTCTCTGCCTCGTGATGGCTGGGTGTTGTGTGCTGTCCTTAGGTTAGTTAGGTTTAAGTAGTTCTAAGTTCTAGGGGACTAATGACCACAGATGTTGAGTCCCGTAGTGCTCAGAGCCATTTGAACCATTTGACCCACAGAATCTTTTACACTCATTTCGTCAAAATAATAAAAATACGAACTTGGTAGCTACTTCTATAGTAACGTCATTAGTTCACGCCCATTACTTTCCCAGTGATGCAGGAAAGGGCAACTGTGAATGAAAAATCTTCCTACAGCATTAAGCTGAGGTGGAGGTAACTTTGGTAGATTAAGAACTCGCCAAAACGATATGTAACTTTGATAGATTAAGAACTCGCCAAAACGATATGTCACTAACATTCCAACCACAAAGACGCATTTTTATAACAGTTACATGAATACACTTGCGTTAGCATTATTTCTAAGATAGTGCTCCACTGACGACGGTGGACGTGTGTCAATGGCACAAGTAGCTGCTGCGCTTTAAATCCATTGAGAGTGAAGGAAACGGAGATGTAGATAGAGTGAGAGAGAGTAGGAGACAGAGGGGGCCGAGGGGGGTGGGTGAGATGCAACGAGCAACAGGTCTTCGGTAGCCCGGCACGTCTTAATACGACGTGCAGTTTGCTGGCCGGCCACCTGTTAACGCGCCGCTTGTTTTGGTCGTTGGTTCAGGTTTCGGCCGCTACGGAGTGAGCAGCGGGCTGTATTCGCTGTTTCCGGGCGCGTCCGAGGCGAGTGCTGCCATCTACTCGCAGGCAACCAGCACCTCGACGCGCTTCAACACCTTCCACAGCTTCATCGGTGCCCACAAAGGTCAGTACCGCCGCAGTTGCCACCTCGCGCATGCTCAAACTCTGCCTACTGTCTCTTTCCCGTTCACCACTCTTTCCACGCATGCAGTAAAAGCAATCTATGACTCTCATACATTGCCAGAAGTGCCGGCATAATAAATGTATCTGAAAAACTGGCTTCTTTTTATCCGTAATGGATTGAGAACTCTTTAGCTACACAGGGTGTTCGTAAATGCCTGTTACAAACTTTTAGGACTTGTAAATGGGAGAGAGTACATAATTTTTATTTTTATGAACCAATGCCCGGAAACGAACCGTTCCCGTTCAATAACGGTTTCAATTCAGATGTTTGACGCATCCATTTCTGCTTGGGGAATTGAATAAGGCGAAACGCAGTACAATTATTAGGTAATAATTCGAAAGGAAACATCACTTAAGGACTATTTTGTATTAACAGTCAAACATTACGTGTTTACATTATTCCAAAACCGAAAAAGAATTCACCACTCATCTCAGTAGAAACGGTACGTTTCCGGACATGGGTTCCTATTCAAAATCTTATGTACCCATTCTCTTCAACAAGTCCTAGAAGTTTGCAATGGGGAATTTCCGAAAACCCTGTATATAAATGTAACCAACTTTCAAACTCCTATCTGAATAGCATGGTAGAAATACTCGTTCTCAACACAGCAAGAACCTCTCTATCTAACATATCACTGCCTTATTCTTAAAATTTATCTCGGAATCGGGAACACTACACTGGAACGATTTTCGCCAAGAAATCGGAGAAATTACACTCCTTTCCAACAATTTCCTGCCAACATCAACACCCTCCTCCCCCAGCCCCCACCCTCCGTCACTTCTTCCTCCTCCCTTGTCTACTCGATTGAAACATTCTACTTACCCTTTCTTAACAGTTACTATCATTACAACCTTTTCCACCGTCATTAACCCTCGTGTTTTTAACCTTAATGTCAGCTATTAAAAATTAGAAGCTTGGCTAGAAAAGGTTCTATAGTGGTTTCTGATATGTACAGACCCTGCTCGTATGTAACAGATGGCCTGAAGACCCCAATCTGTTTAGTATAAGTAAAAGAATAAATAAGTATATAGTACAACAATAATAACAACTAAAAAGGCTAAAAAATTTAAGTATCTAGGTGAAATAATCTAAACGTATTATATGGAAAAACAGGGTAACTTGGCGAGGGCAAGGAAAATGGAAGTAGTTCTACAAAAAGAATTCTTTAGCCTTAAATGCAAAATTCCGACACCACAACTCCGTAGTTAGAAGAGAATGCCTTTATGCTTAAGGATGTCGTCCGTTAAATACATCCACACAATAGGATGAAATATAAAAGAAGGAAGGGAAAATCTTGGAACAAAAATATGACAATGGCAAATGAAAATTCAGAAGTAATAAAGAATTTTTTGGAGGAATATTAGACGCAATGAGAAAGAGTTTTTTTCCATGGGCTTCTACAAAAACTTGATGAAAAAATACGAAAAAGAATTTTTAATTTTTTTGACAGAGACCCAAACACGTCAATGACGTGGTTCAAAGAAGTTAAAGCAGACCTAAGGGAAATTGAAATAATGGAGCAAGAAATACGAGAAAGAGAAAAGTTGAGAGCAAAAGTAAAAAATTTCAAGGGGTTCCGGGAGAAAGCAAAGGAAAAGATGAACGCAGTATTAACTGAAGAAGGAAGAGAATTGTGTAGAGAAATAGTGAAAAACTATTCGAAAGAGAGAAAGAAATAAGTTATTTCAAGTGATCTACGAGGGGAGTCCGCAGCTCGTGGTCGTGCGGTAGCGTTCTCGCTTCCCGCGCCCAGCTTCCCGGGTTCGATTCCCAGCGGGGTCAGGGATTTTTCTCTGCCTCGTGATGACTGGATGTTGTGTGATGTCCTTAGGTTAGTTAGGTTTAAGTAGTTCTAAGTTCTAGGGGACTGAGGACCATAGATGTTAAGTCCCATAGTGCTCAGAGCCATTTGAACCATTTGATTTTCTACGATGGGCCAAACAAATGAAAAATAACAATAAGAATCCATTATTGGTACAAGTCACAAATAAGTGACACAAGCGTTCCATTTATCCATAACTAGTTTCACTGCCAAACCTACCTTCAGAGAGCGGCCTAACAAGTTTAGGCAAGTTCGAATATTTCTCATTAACTTAATTTTTTTTGTGCCAACTGATCTTCGAAACAGCTAGCTTCAAATACAAAGAGACGGTGTTTTACCCCACAATGGAATTAGTTTGCACATTCTTTCAAAGTTAGATGAAATCACTGCGAGATTCCTAAAACTTGTCGCTTGAACCCAAGTAAAAGATTTTTCCCCAGTTTAAATAATGAGACACTTCCGTTCGGCATATTTAAGTGAAACACTTCTTTTTAATAAACTTATAGAAACTGTTTTGCCCATTTTGTAGGGACATACTGCAGAGGAAACGCAAGTTTTGCTCGACGCCACCAAACGTTTAACGTTCATAGTGCGGGGGCTACACAGGGCAGCGCAAGAATACCCAAGACATTTATGTGGCCGCAGCGTCATTGTCCTAAACTTGCACTGTTGGCCCCGCAGCGTAGTGAAATACACGTTTATTACCCTCTGCTGGTCGTAAACGAGATAAAATATATTACTCGCTGCAACAGAACACGCGAGTTGCTGTAATTATCCCTACGCGACGACGATGCCTGCAGTAATCTCGTATCGCGACTGATGGCAGCAAAGTACGTTTTCAGTTTGAACTTTTATGCGCAGAAAGTATATTGCCATGACCTTAAAAATGTTGATTCGAGAGAAGTATTCAATCATGTCATGCCACAGCTTAACCATTTTCTGCGAATCCTAAAAGAATAACTGTGCTTCTACGTGATCTACTAGAATCCTCAACGCTTTGAAGGCACTGTTTCTGTACCAACAGTTCCTACCGTGAGCATATAATTATTACAGAATGATATAGTAGTGTTTTTAAACTCCGCCTTCTGCAAAACACAATGTATTTGTATTTTATATTTATCCAGACGTGTTTCTACCTGTGTGTCAGCTTCTGTGGATTCGCGTTTTATTTCTGTAAAAAATATACATTTTTCATGGCTGTTTTCTATTTTAGGCGTAAAAACTATAACATCTGCGTATTTTTGTTTTCTTCTGATTGCTCACTTGAAACTACAATAATTGTGGAGATGAATTTGTATGAGTTCAACTTTCTTTTATATCTTATCGTGGCTTGACAGTATTTCATCTGCAATGTAGTCCAAAAAATTTGCGTTGAGAGTTACTATTTTTTATATTTTTTATGAGGGTGTTAGTGGTTTTTTTCTATTTGTATGTTGCTAAGGCATAGAAAGGTATAAAAGCAAGCTAAGCTGTACAAATCCGTATCAAAAGTAATACAGTTTCAAATGGGCAATAAAAAGGAACATGACATGAAGATTATTGCCACTTCGTAACACCGATGCAATTATGTATGCCACTGGCAAAATAACTTGTAATTGTGGCCTTAAAGGTACAGAAGAATTGGAAACTATTAGAAAAGACCTACAATAATTGGCACAGCCTAGGCATACTGCATTAGAGGAACAACCACGTAAACGAATTAATATATTTTTCCACCTCGGGTCTTATTGTGGTATGATAACCGCTTTGAAGATTTAGCAAGTCATCACCAGGTAATTTGTTTAAAAAGCAAGAAAGAAAGAGCGATAGTAAAATGCTGTGAAATCAAGTGACAAAATCAAACGTCTAAACACAACAACATGATATTTAATATATTGCGTTGTACCTTGTACTTACTCAAGTACGTTGTATGTTGCGAGTTACAATGTAACGTATTCAAGCCCGTGTAGTTGCCTTTAGGAATTAGCCTGATTGGATGGTTTAGTTTCCTTGCTTTTACCATCCCTCTTTTGCTTACTTTTTAAACAGATCACCTGGTGATCACCTAATAATACGTCGCAACCGATTAAAAAATCACAAGAGTATCTCGCTTACGTGGCCGAGCTGCCTCAGCGTCTGCCAGTAATGAGCAATTTCTGTCTTCACAGCTAAAGTGAACGGGAATATTCGGCTCTTCTGCATGCTACACACGTAAAACCGGTGTTAAACTTCGTTGGGAAAACGTTCCTAATTTGTTTTACTCGTCGAAATGTAATACACTGAAATAATAAGCGGATCAGGGAGGCGACTTTAGGAAATAACCTGTTTCAGAAGTGCAACCTGTTATATCCTAGCCAGTAATGCCACCCGAGCCCGCTGCCAAAAGGTTGGCAGCATCAAAGTCCGGACGCAGTCCGCATAAGCAGCGCCAGCGAGACAGGAAATCGCCGCAAGTCTGCGCGCGCCACCGCTGGCTTCTGGTTTTTTAAGCGCTGGAGTCGCGAGCGCTAGGACAGTTCTGTATTCGCCGCTCAGTTGTATACTCGCCACCGAATTGTGTACTTGCTAGTCAGTTGTGTGTTCATCGCAGCAGGGTTGTTGTTTGTCGTCAGCCGACGTTGACCTAGCCGCTCCGACTCGAACTAGACAGACTTCTGTAGACACGGAGTTCACTACTGTGTTTCTGTATCTTCGTTAATAAAGATAAGTACCGACTTTTATTTAATCAGAGTGTTTGGGTTTTCATCTTTCTGTTCACTGTTCCAGCGGACCGGTCGGCCCGCTATTAAAAGTGTGGCGGTGACTTCGTAAGCCGTTTCTACAGCGAATTGTTTGTCGCTACGAACGCCGCCACAAAACAACCTGTGCAGGAAGCACACATATTTTGACTGATTGTATTTCCTATAGCAATACAATCGTAGTTCCATCACGATGAAGACACGAAATGAAAAGAATGACCTTTGGAAAATTGTCAATGTAAATTTGGTAGGAAAACTGAGGAGATGGATAATCCAGTAAGGCCATGACATCTGTCATTTTGTGGATGGTGAATAGCGCACAGAATTTGGCAAAGCAGTGGAGCTAGGTTTCGTCATCGTGATTTTGTTGTAATGGCAAGGACCCATATTTCTTGCTGACTTGGAGGGTGTTGCCGGTACCTGGCAGTAGCTCGACAGAGAACCTGGATCGCCGTCTTCAAGTGTGAAGTTTGCCAAAATATTGTACAGTTTCAGCGACGTCACTCGAAGCCGCTCCCTAGAGCCTCAGCAGAATTTACTGCGTCAGCGAAACACTAACGGAACGCAACTCATCTCCGATACTTTAATATCTGTGTCGACGGATCAAGGGTAAACGTTTTCTGGGTATGGTCTTACCGTTAATTACCAACAAAATTTGCTGAAAGTTTCATTGTTACGAGAGAAAGTACCCTCTACGCGGCTAGTTTAACTGAAATATAGTTGCCAGGAATTACGACTCGACATCGTTGGCCTATAAAAGGAAAGTGATAGTTTTTAACGAGCAGGGGCCGGCCCATGGCAAAATCGCAACGACAGAGTAGAGCAGCCCGATGTTCATGAAAAAGGAAAGCAGGAGAGATGAAATAGAAGCAGTAAACGGGCTGAACTAGATCAGTGGAAGGTATTACGGATTTCTCACTGCAAATGAAGCGTCGATAATGACATCTGCATAGATTTTGGGGAGAACGGTGGGGACGTACAGCACCCCGGACACGAAACAAGGCATAGTAACTATCCAGTAATTGTTATATTTTGATGCAAAGCTGTCTAAATATATTGAAGAGAAGGTGGAAAGACAAAGAAAGGAAATAGAAACTAACAGAAGTATACAATACGGAGAAAAAAAACTGACGTAGTCAGAGTAGAAAGGTGTTATGTCGCACTGAGCGAAATTTTCCCAGTAATCGTAAGTCGGAGGTGAACGACTTCCAATGACCGACGAGCTGGCGGAAGTTGCCCGGTAAACGAACGTGTGTTCGAGTGTGTCTAGTAGTGCCGATCTGTCCGACTAAGCTGCTGCTCTTACGATATGCTCTGGTTGTTGTTTTTCTTCAGTGGTAACTTCGCAGCGATGTTGGAGGCAACATTTCGCTTTTTTCTGTAAAACAAATGTGATCTGAGAAAAAAATAGTGTTTAAAATTTAATTTCTGTTTTCTTCTCACAATTGTCTTAGTTCATTAATGTTACCTGTATGTTAGCAGGAGATAAAATACGTGGTCTTTAGATTTCATTATTGACAACATTCCACGTTTCAGTAGCAGTAGCTAGTAATTAGATTTAAAAACAGCCGACCCGTTGCAAAGGATAAAGTAATCTTTACCTAGGTTTCGATAAGGGCAATATCTGATTTTGACTAATGGAGCTACGGAGACGTTTGTAAAAATGGCAACGACGTATTACTAATAGTGCCGACTTCTGAAGAAGATAGGTTTAAACTTATCGAAACCTAGGTAAAGATTACTTTATCCTTTGCAACGGTTCGGCTGTTTTTAAATCTAATTACGTGGAACCGTTGCTGTTACGCAGCTATGTTTAAAATAATAAGTAGCTAGTAACTTAATGCAGTGCTATTTTTGCTGTAGCTATTATTGCCTCAACAAAATAATAGCATTACAGTACTTCAAGCGTACATGATTAATAGTCAAACTTTCTCAGTATTTTGCGTATAATGTAACCAGGAATGAGCAGCTTCGACTGTTAGACTGCTACCATTGTTTTCACCTAATTTAATTAGTAACTGCACTCTTGACATAGTAGGTATCAGTAGGTGCTATTCAGTTTAAATGCACAGATTCCTCCGTGCTCGTCGCTAATTGTCGTTTTGCAGTAACATTTCAGTAGCGAAGCATTTCCGACCTACGATTATTTGGAAAATTTTGTTCTAATCAACGTCCCCTACCCCGCGCCGATTGTTTTTCGCCGCTCTGTATAGAAGAGGAAAGAACTCGTTTTTCAATTTAGTGCCTTCGGTCATGATGCACTTAGCCAGCTTCCGATACTGAACTCCTCCCGAACAGGCCATGAAAGCCCAACGCTACCGACCGATCGCCGTGTCATCCTCAGCCCACAGGCGTCACTGGATGCGGAAATAGAGGGGCATGTGCTCACACACAGCTCTCCCGGCCGTACGTCAGTTTACGTGACCGGAGCCGCTTCTTCTCAATCAAGTAGCTCCTCAGTTTGCCTCACAAGCGCTGAGTGCACCCCGCTTGCCAACAGCACTCGGCAGACCGGATGGTCGCCGATCCAAGCGCTTCCAATGCATCACCTGATAGAAATTATAATAAGATTTATTTTAGTACATAAGACATATCAACCATACATACACGAATGAATCGCATTCCAAGCATATGATAGAACATTGGTATTGACTGTTACCATATTAATTTCTGGCTCCATGTCTGAGTGGTCAGTAGTGGCTGGACTCGAAAAGGTTGCACTCGGCCTCGTGATGCCAATTGAGGAGCTACTCGACCGAGCAGTCGCGACTCCAGGTAACGAAAGCTGAGAACAGCCGAGATCCAGAGGCGCTACTGGCAGAGGAGGACCCGGCGGGCGGTCGGTCGGAATCGATGATCTCGACAGGGCCTGTAGACTGAGCTAACATCTACGAAACTTTTCGTAAACATGTTAATTAAATTACAATGTGTTCAGCCGCTAAAATGTTATATACAGGACGTTCGCCAATTCCCATTGAGTAGATAAATTTTGATACGGATTCCATGTCCAGAAATGTACTGTTTGGGTTAAAATATGTTGGAGCACCGGATCAGTTTCAAATCTCCCGCCGCTAAAATGTAATATACAGGACGTTCGCCAATTCCCATTGAGTAGATAAATTTTGATACGGATTCCATGTCCAGAAATGTACTGTTTGGGTTAAAGTATGTTGGAGCACCGGATCAGTTTCAAATCTCCCGCCTCATGGTGGGCACAAAGCGGGAACACGGCAGCGTAATTGTGACATCACACAATATTTTCGTCCGACTACAACAGTGGCTGCGAGAAACTGGTACGTTCGCAACTACAGAAGGGTTGCTCTATGGACTTTGAAGAGAACGTCCTTCGTCACTTAGAAGAGAACACGATGACGACTTCTCGAAACATTGCCCTTGCGTTGGGCTAACCTAAGGCACACAGGTAAGAACTAATTGTCTCCGCTGTGTGTGTACCGTGAAGCGGGAGAATTGAAAGCGACCCTATCTTCAGTCTTCTTTTACATCCAAACGGTACCTTTCTTGACACTGGTTACTTTCAAAAATTTATCTGCTACGTTCGCTCTACATCCTAGAAGCCTTTAACGGGAATTGTGAAACAGCCTGTTCATACAGTGGCACTATTATTCACTCTATGTAGTGTCACCATTCTAGTGTGAAGTCGCCTACGTAGCACTAACCACTATACTAAATTAATTGCCGCTTGGTACCACAACGGGCAGCAGAAAATACACTACTGGACATTAAAATTGCTACACCACGAAGATGACGTGCTACAGACGGGAAATTTAACCGACAGGAAGAAGATGCTGTGATATGCAAATGATTAGCTTTTCAGAGCATTCACACAAGGTTGGCGCCGGTGACGACAGCTACAACGTGCTGACGTGACGAAAGTTTCCAACCGATTTCTCATACACAAACAGCAGTTGACCGGTGTTGCCTGGTGAAACGTTGTGATGCCTCGTGTAAGGAGGAGAAATGCGTACCATCACGTTTCCGACTTTGATAAAGGTCAGCAGAATGTGGACTGGGTGGGTTTAAGAGGGTAATACGGAATGCCGTGCTGGATCCCAACGGCCTCGTATCACTAGCAGTCGAGGTGACAGGCATCTTATCCGCGTGGCTGTAACGGATCGTGCAGCCACGTCTCGATCACTGAGTCAACAGATGGGGACGTTTGCAAGACAACCATCTGCACGAACAGTTCGACGACGCGTTTGCAGCAGCATGGACTATCAGCTCGGAGACCATGACTGCGGTTACCCTTGACGCTACATCACAGACAGGAGCGCCTGCGATGGTGTACTCAACGACGAACCTGGGTGCACGAATGGCAAAACGTAATTTTTTTTCGGATGAATCCAGGTTCTGTTTACAGCATCATGATGGTCGCATCCGTGTTCGGTGACATCGCGGTGAACGCACATTGGAAGCGTGTATTGGCCATCGCCTTACTGGCGTATCCCCCGGCGTGATGGTATGGGGTGCCATTGGTTACACGTCTCGGTCACCTCTTGTTCGCATTGACGTCACTTTGAACAGTGGACGTTACATTTCAGATGCGTTACGACTCGTGACTCTACCCTTTATTCTATCCCTGTGAAACCCTACATTTCAGCAGGATAATGCACGACCGCATGTTGCAGGTCCTGTACGGGCCTTTCTGGATACAGAAAATGTTCGACTGCTGCCCTGGCGAGCACATTCTCCAGATCTCTCACCAACTGAAAACGTCTGGTCAATGGTGGCAGAGCAACTGGCTCGTCACAATACGCCAGTCACTACTCTTTAACTGTGGTATCGTGTTGAAGCTGCATGTGCAGCTGTACCTGTACACGCCATCCAAGCTTTGTTTCACTCAATGCCCAGGTGCATCAAGGCCGTTATTACTGCCAGAGGTGGTTGTTCTGGGTACGGATTTCTCATGATCTATGCACCCAAACTGCGTGGAAATGTAATCACATGTCAGTTCTAGTATGATATATTTGTCCAATGAATACCAGTTTATCATATGCATTTCTTCTTGGTGTAGCAATTTTGATGGCCAGTAGTGTAGTGTAGTGTGGTGGAGTCCTCCTCCGCGCCACAATCACATAGGGGTGAATCAATCGGTTGTAGCAGTAGGAACCGTCCGCGGCTACAACGTAGGCGGAATATGATCAGAAACTTTCTGTGGGGAAGAGCTGCACACGCGCAGAACCATTGGATGATTGTGTGAGTGCCGGCAGAGAAAGGTGCGTACTCTGGCGCCTGGCGTGCCGTACCCGCGCTGGACGCAGCCACGAGCGCGTTGTTGCGCAACGAGTGGGGGTGCAGCTAGCAGACGAGCGAGTATAATTTCCAGCGTTTACTGGGGATTAGGCTGCCCAGTAATGGCCCCTCCCCAGCCCGGCAGCTGGCTTCCCGTGACACCTGGCCGCCTCTCCTCTGTACTCGCCTATGCATTTCGGACGGCTAGTCGCCGATAAGCAGGCACGTCAACAGATTTTTTTCAAAATTCTGCGCTGGGAACTTAATAACCGGTTTTGTTTCACTAATTAAGGTCCTTCCGGCGCAGCTGACCGGCAGATACAATCTAACCATTAGAGTCGACTTCCTGTAACATTACGAAAAGAGTTGCCGGCGGAAGTATGTGTACGGAAAATGAGCAACGCATCTCGATACGCGACCAGTTGACACATGTTCACGTACACTACGCCCGATCTTGTCATTTGCACGACGAATATGCATGTTTCCTGTATCAGCCACCGGAACGGCTAAAGAACCTGTGAGTATTAGGTGTCCAGTTTTTCGGCGCCAGCAGCAATTTTTTTTTAATTTATTTATTATTATTATTTTTTTTTTTTTTTTTTACTTTTGATAGGGTTTAGTGTCGACTTTTGTGCTAAATTTTACTCATTTTTATCAGCGTACGTGAGGAAATAAACTTGCCACAGCGTTCAAGACTTGTATTTCATAAAATACCGACATCTCGACTAGAGAAATCTGACGATATAAACTCTATGCTATAACAGATAAATAAGGAACGTGTTAGAAAGACGCAGTAGCAAGGTAAAAAGGCTTTCTGTGAAAATCGTGTCGGCGGCTCTGTGGCCCACTCTTAACTGCGTCATAGATTTAAGAACATATTAAAAATACACACACACAAAAGTAAGGACAGAAAATATGTAATATTTCCATTTAATATAATATATTAATATGTAAATACTTAATAGAGCAGTTTCTGTTAAGTCCATTAACCATATCAGTGACGCCGGCCGGTGTGGCCGTGCGGTTCTAGGCGCTGCAGTCTGGAACCGCGTGACCGCTACGGTCGCAGGTTCGAATCCTGCCTCGGGCATGGATGTGTGTGATGTCCTTAGGTTAGTTAGGTTTAATTAGTTCTAAGTTCTAGGCGACTGATGACCTCAGAAGTTAAGTCGCATAGTGCTCAGAGCCATTAGCCATATCAGTGACAAACGTCAAAGAAGTGCAGTTGAAATCAGAGACTGCCTTTCAAATTAGAGCTCTTTTTGTACATATCATTTGCATATATATATATATATATATATATATATATATATATATATAGTGTGGATTATTATGGTAAAGTGACAAACTAAAAATCCAAAGGTCTCTTGTTCGATCCCCGGTAAGTCTTCTAATTTTTATCATGTCACTTATCATTTCTTCCATCTCTGTGATGTTTGTTAATGTGAAAAATGCCTAGTACCACCGAGGTAGGTCAGTTCAAAGCTCAGAGGGGGACAACGGCATGTCACCTCCAGTGGGATTATGCCTAGTTAAGTACTGCGGTGTTCAAGTCAACCCTCGGTTTGCATACAGCTTTTGTACAAAAAACAGCTCATATCATCCAAAAATATAAACCTAGGAACCAGAAAAACTGTGTTTGGAGCATATATCTCAGTTGGGGTGAAATGAGGCCAATGGGGAAGACAGAAAACGATTAGAAGCATGTGAAATTTATTTCACGAGACTGTCGAAGATGAAATGGATTGATCGAGTAACTAATGAAGAATTACTCAAACGAATCAACGAAATGAAGCCTAATGAAGACTATAATGAGCCGACGAGGTAGGACGGTATAGTACATACTACAGGAGTTACTACTGAAAACTGAAGTTTAAGGGATGGTGGAAGGAATGAACCTGAGGGGCGGCCTTAGATATGAACATATATGGCAAATGGTTGATGAAGTAATATGCACCAAGACAGCTTAGTATGAAGTGGACAGCCGGCAAGCTACAGGAAAGGAAAACTGCACAAACCAACGTGAGGATTGCTAGCAGAGAGAAAGTAATGCCAATAGTCACAACAGCTTTTTTCTGTCTTCAAAATCTTCTTTAATCCCCAAGTGTTCAACGACAATAGATGATTGGATCAACTTTTCGCATAGCCATGGCGGAGGACAACAAAGGACATGAACGACAGACAGATGTATTAAAATTCTCTGGCAGGACGATGTTACCACACGAACATCTACTGATCGAAAATTTGGCTAACACGGACAACCGGGACGGCTAATCACGGAAAGTTAACAACAAATTTTCTTATAAACAACACTGAAAAGTGCGCTTCTCGCCCATTCGACACCAGTTTAGATAGCACTGCGCCTCTAAAGTCGTTTCCTAGCTTACAATGATGTCTCTTTTCTCGCAGATTGTGTGAGGCACGAAGTGAGTACGTAGAAATTTCTCGCGCGAGAAGTATCAGGGCCGATTATGTCTGAGACGCTTTCTGAAATCGACTTTACCTTCATGTGTTATTTTCGTTATTGGATCTGTCTCACCTGTCCTGGAGACCCTCTGTACAGGTCTAAAGTGGCATCTAAAGGAGTTTGTTGTGACGAAAGAGTTAGTATGAAACTTCCTGGCGGATTAAAACTGTGTGCCAGACCGGGACTCGAACTTGGGACCCTTTGCCTTTCGCAGGCAAGTACTATATCGACTGAGTTATCCGAGCACGACTTATAACCCACAATCACAGCTGCACTCCTGCCAGTACCTCTGCTCCTCCCTCACAAACTTACTTATTGGAATATAGCTCACTCGTAGAGCATTTGTCCGTGACATGCAAAATTCTGAAATTCGTGTCCCGGTCTGCCACTCAGTTTTACCCAGCGCTGAAGCGTGAACATCCATTCTTTAGATGGAATTCATACAGGCAGAGCCCAGGTCGACCTATGAGGCTGTCAGCCAGTCGAGGTGGTCGTGAAAAGATGTTGCTTTTAGTACCGGAACAAAGTCAGAGAAATAAGGAGAACAGGACAGATTTCACGTCACTGTTAGCTGAAACCCGGCCCCAGAGACGGGTTGTGCCCGAAGCCGACGCGCTTCGGCGGCGGCCAACTGTTAACACGTGACTTCTCTCCCACGCTTCCTACTGGCTACCGAGAATGGGTGAACAGTGAGCATGTTCTCTCCCACGCTTCCTACTGGCTACCGAGAATTGGTGAACAGTGAGCATGTTGTCAATAAAGGACCTTTGGTGAAGCGACGATCCCAGACGTAACGTAGGCCACAACGAACTGTACTCGAACATTGCTTGAGAATCTGAGGGTGAACAATTACAAACAAAATAAAAATTTGAAGTATCAATTAAAGTGGTTCGGATGTCTGCACATCTCTCTCGTAAGTATGGCTTCACCGTCGGTAGATACGAATGTCAATGAATTCATTACTTCACGCCGAGTCCTTTCAACTTCACCACAGCGTCTAGATCAATTGCTCAAAAAGAGTTTTGCGTCACCTTCATATCTGCAAACATATGGTGGCTTAGATTCAATGGTAACAGGCAGTAAAAGAATAAGGATTGTGCAACTAAAAAAGAACACTGTGAAAGAAATACAAAAATATGTTCAGAATAAAAGCAGTCTTTCGGAAGTGGACATTTGTGAAATCAAAATCTTCTGCTGGGTAACATTCAGTACCGTGTTTCTCCACCCACAGCATTGTAACATGCTTGGATCGTTCTTGGCTTGGTGTCCGCAAGGTGGCCGTGCCGCTGCCGCTGCGCCTGGCTCTCTTCGACGGCGCCCCTGTCGATGTCATCCAGTATGTGGTGAGGTTTCTTGCGAGATATTCCCGAAGTTTCAGCTAGTCGCAAGTGTGCTTAATCGTGTTCACGTCAATAGATAACTCAGACATACCATTCGGCTGATTTGTGCCACCTGAGCGCGAACCCGCCACCGAAACTGTGTTGGACAGGAGAATAGATTTTTGGATCCTGTCCCAATACTACGCAGCCCTCGGATTGCCTTCGATAGCGAAGAGAAAAGGAGGAAAAGGGGGAAAAAGAGGAGGTGGATAGAGAGAGCGGGAAGGAGGAGGTGGGCAGAGAGAGGGGGCAAGAGATGACGGACAAAGCGAAGTGGGTGGGGGGGGGGAGGGGGAGGAACTAATAGAAAATTGGAATAAACAAATACCTGGGCAATGGTGGGCCTCTCAGTTACTGATATAATAAATATGACTGGTTACGGCAATTTGTAATTTTCAACTGATATTGTTAGGCTCACAGCAACGTGTACCTCTAAAATTACTGTATTTATTGATGGCCTTGTATAAGAGATTGTCATTTTGCTTTAATGTGGAGTTGCGCCGGCGGGACGCGGTGCTTACGCGCATGTACCGGTATGTGGCGCCCACTGCGTTCCAATATTGTCCTTATCGCTTGGGCTCACGTAGTGTTGAGCGAGGTTTCTTTTTGGTGGCGTTTTGGCTCATATTTGCTCTTCCTTCCCCATTGTATGTGGCGGTGGTTCTTTGCGGACGGAACTCTTGCTTCTGTACGCTGAGTTTGTGTGCGGTATTGCACTGTGGGCAGGTGTACTAGTGGTTTTGAACGTGATGTGCGTCTGTGGGTCTGTTGCATTATTGGTGGTGTTGTGGGAGAGATTTTCATTGTTGGTTTGGTGTGGAACACTGTTGCTTGGCTCGGGTAGGGTGTGGTTCTTGCCGCCTATGGGTTTGGTGCCTTCTGCGTCCCGACTTTCCCTTGTCGCTTGGGCCTTTACCTTTTGGACAGTTGGCCTAAGCCAGGGCATATGATGTTTCTGGTACTTTTATGTCAGTTTTGTGTGACAGGAGCCGCTTGGCTTCAGCTAATGTGGTTTGCAACCGTGTGATGTGGCAAGTTACTACGCTTGCCACACACATGTTTTTCTGTTGTTAACGTTTTGTTATGATTGTGAGGGTGGCTTGTTACCGTTTGTGTATATTTTTGGGGCCCACCCCTTTTGAAGGAGATATTTTTATAACATCGAAACCTAGATCAAAGGCTAAATAAACATTTGGTTTGCGACTGGTTGGCTGATTTTTCTTCATCCTCTTGAAATTTATACAGTTGCTGAATCGCAGCCATATTTCACATTCTGTTGAGGAAATTTAGAAAGCCGGCATCTGAGGCTGACTGCTGAAAAATTCTTCTGCCACCAACATACATTCCGCGTAAGGACCACGAAGATAAGATTATAGAAATTAGGGCTTAATGGAGGTATGTAGACAATCGCTGTTCCCTCGCTCTGTTTGCGAGTGGAACAGGAAAGGAAATGACTAACAGTGGTACAGGGTACCCTCCACCATGCACCGTACGGTGGCTTGTGGAGTATCTACGTAGATGTAGATGTAGGTGAACCACAAAGTTTCGCCTTTCAAGGCGGAACAGAGTACATAAACAGCAATATCTCATTCATGACTGGAGACACAGCACAGTCCAGGACTATTCTTACTTCCATTACACATCTGATTGTATGGAGCAATTTCCTCTGTTCAAAAAAGAATTAGAGAAAGGGGTTTCCGTTCAAAAGAGACACATTATGGTGGTGCAAAGCGCTTTTTTCGCTAATTATAATAAAAATGTAGTTGTACACAGCCCGGTATTGAGCTGGGACCCGTTGCTGTGCAGTTGCCGACTCGCTGTTCTCGTCCAACTACTCGTTCGGTGGGCCGGGCGGTGGGGGCGCGGGGGCGGCGGGCCCGTTCTCGCCCGCCGCCGGGGGCGGCCCGGTGCCGCTGGTGGAGCGCGGGCTGGCCGGGCTCGAGCTGATGGCCAAGGGCTTCGCCACGTCGCAGCCCGCCGCCATCGCCAGCCTCGCCTCCCCCGGCTCGGTGACCGCCGCCACCGCCGGCGCCGCCCCCGCGTCCGCGACGCCGTCCGGGTCGCGCAAGCAGCGGCGCGCCAACGCAGCCTCCGCCGCCGCTTGGGACCGCCACGAGGTCAAGACCGAGTCCAGGCCCAGCTGCGGCTGCCGCCGGCAGCAGGCCGCCTCAGGTAAGCAGCCGAGCCGCACCTCGCAGTCAATAATTTCCTTGTATGGGACCGTCAGTTTGGTAACATGCTTCCAAGAAACTTCCTGGCAGATTAAAACTGTGTGCCGGACCGAGACTCGAACTCGGGACCTTTGCCTTTCGCGAGCAAGTGCTCTACCAACTGAGCTACCCAAGCACGACTCAAGCCCCGTCCTTACAGCTTTACTTCTGCCAGTACCTCGTCTCCTACCTTCCAAACTTTACAGAAGCTCTTCTGCGAACCTTGCAGAACTAGCACTCCTGAAAGAAAGGATATTGCGGAGACATGGCTTAGCCACAGCCTAGGGGATGTTCCCAGAATGAGATTTTTACTCTGCAGCGGAGTGTGCGCTGATATGAAACTTCCTGGCAGATTAAAACTGTGTGCCGGACCGCGAAAGGCAAAGGTCCTGAGTTCGAGTCTCGGTCCGCGCACACATTTTAATCTGCCAGGAAGTTTCATATCAGCGCACACTCCGCTGCAGAGTGAAAATCTCATGCTTCCAATATCTAGACCTCTATCGTTCTGAGGAGGGTCGAAGGCAGGATGGATGCAATGACCAGGGTCGATCAGTTTGGCTTTAGAAGAGCTGAGGGTGCACGAGAAGCAATAGTCAGCTTGCGATTAATTCTTCAGAAAAGACTAGAGAAGGCTCAAGATACGGGTGTTGGATTCGTCGACCTAAAAAGGGTTGACTGGCGGCAGCTTTTTCAGATGCTGAGAGAAAAAAAATGAAGATTAGGGCTTAACGTCCCGTCGACAGGGTCATTACAGATGGAACACAAACTCGGATTGTTTTCAGAATGGGGAAGGAAATTGGCCGTGCCGTTTCAAAGGAACCATCCCGGCATTTGCCTGGAGCGATTTAGGGAAATCACAAATGCTAGGCCAATATGTTGACCACTCCACTGCCTTGCTCTGTAGACGCTAAAAGAGATAAAGTATAAGAACACAGTTCTAGTGCAGGGATTGTATAGCGAAGAGTTGGCTGTGATTAAGTTGTGGAGAACATCAGGAAGAAACTGCCATTAAACACGGTGTACGACAAGGTTGCTCACTCTCTCCTGTCTTGAACAATAGATACTTTCAGAAGGCAGCAGATGAATTCAGATGGAAATTGGGAGTTGCAGGCGGCATTATAGGCCACGATGAAAAAATAAATATGTTGAGACTTGATGATGACACCGCGGTGTTAAGCGATGATGCAGAACAACCAGAAGCGATGCTGGTGCAGATGGAAACCACCCTCAGATCTTCCTGTAACATGAAAATTAACAAAGCTAAAAAAGTGTCAGTGGTGAGCAGACTGAACACCATTGCTCAATGCTCACTTACGAGTGACTGAAGACAGTCCAGTCCTTCGCCTTCTGCGGAGCAACATTACATCAGATGAAAGGTCAAAGAAGGACGCTGAAAGCTGAATCTACTAGGCAAAGGCGGCTTTTAACAAGAGAAGAAACATTTCATTTCCAGCTGCATAGACAAACATCTAAAGAAAGACCTCATAAAGACGGTTTGTTTTGTGTGTGCTGCTATTCAGAAGTGAGACATGGACACTCAGAGAAGCAGAAAAATACTAAATAATCACCTTTAAGATGTGGTGCTGCGGCAGAGTGCTAAAGATTGCCTGGGTACACAAAGTATCAAATAAAGCGATGTCCCACAGAGTGAAAAAAAAGAAGACGAGTCTTTGAAAGATCTTGCAACACAGAAGAGCAGCACTGGTCGGCCATCTGCTGAGACATGGTGGTCTCATTAAAAGCGTCTCTGAAGGGGCAGTGGAGCGGAAGAACACAAAAAGCACGCAGAGACTGGAATACATCAATCAAATCGTGGAAACCTACACCACTCTCAAGAGGACGACTGAAGACAGAAAACCACGGCGAGCTACTGTCAATCAACCTGATGTTTGAATACCTAGGAGTGAGAGGGGGGGAGATTAACTTAAAACATCTTCCGGGAATGCATCAGAATAGCCAGGGACTAATGTACCAGCTGCCGTGTGACCCATCCTCTACAGTACGCCACTTACTCGCGGCACCATCTAGTGGCGAAACATGACGAAACTAAACCACTTTAGTAGAGGTTTGAGCTCCGAAGTAAGAGTTACTCCTCGCCACCACAATAGACAGCTTTGCATATTATGCAACATTCCATTAATAATTTGGCCAGTGCGCACAAAGGAAACACCATCGCAGTGAAACATTATCCTAGTGTTTTTCTTATCATATTTGTTAAATAAGGATCGTCTAATCAAGGGCGAAGTTTCAGGATGTAGGGTTTATAAATGGAAGTCGATATCACAATATTTATTCTAATTCAAAACAAACATGGAATCTTATTACAAGGTGACTCCCGAAAAACAAAAAAACCCGAAGGTAACACTGATGTTCACTGTATAGGACTTTGACTAACGTTGTTAGGAAGACTGTAAGAAGAACATATCACAGTTCCTCATTTGTACAACTCGCAATGTCAAATTAACAAGATAAATAGCCCATTGAAGTCTGCATCCAAGCTGCACAAACAACCAGATCAGTGCGAGCTGCTTCGGAGTATGTACTCTCACATATGAAACTAACACCTCATGCTATAGCAAAAAGCGGCACATCTTCAAACCGCACCGTCAGCTTGGGACGGCAGGCAGGTAGCCAATAATAGTCGATACGGGAAAGAATAGACGGGAACGCAGCAACATTTTCCCTGATAAGGCGTACAAAAACGCATAAACTGTTTCTAAGGTTGTTACCGAGTTTGAACGGTATTTCACTAGTTTAGGAAGTAGCACACATTGTGCCCAAAAGAAGAGGGAATACACAGGATTGGCCGAATAAGAAAAACTACTGAGAACGTACTAAATGTCTTGCTTTTCATGAGAGCGGAAAGACAGGTTTCTAGTGTGTATGTTTGCCACATCTAAAGTGGGCACTTGAGGGCTAAGGCACCAGTGCGGCTAGGATTAACTCTGAGAAACAGTAACTTCAGAAGACGCGGAGCATGTCTTGGGAACCATCCCAGGACGCCACGCAACTCTGAAGCAAAGCATTTCTAATAATTTTTGGTAACATATTTCGAAAACACAGCAATCTAAATCTGATTTAAATAAAACATTCAGGTCTGATGGGGAAACAATTTTTTTATTTATGGTGACCCGTTTGTCTTGACGGATCATCTTCACATCACAGGGAAACACCAACGGTGACGCGTGTAGATGCTGAACAGATCTGTATTTTGTGGTTGGAAGGCGCAGTTGTCAACATTTGCATACACTACAGCTCTGCTCAGCGTTTACACGGGTCACAAGTGGTGATTATCGCCTGAAACTCAAACCGTCATCCGTGTGATTATTTTATCAACGCGCAGATTCGTGTACGGTCTGGGTTCAGCCATTCCTATCTCCTCCTTATGTTAGCATGAAGAAACAGTTTCTCGTCAGCAGTAACGATATAACGATACACGATAGGAATGCCGCGCGGGATTAGCCGAGCGGTATAAGGCGCTGCAGTCATGGACTGTGCGGCTGGTCCCGGCGGAGATTCGAGTCCTCCCTTGGGCGTGGGTCTGTGTGTTTGTCCTTAGGATAATTTAGGTTAAGTAGTGTGTGAGCTTAGCGACTGATGACCTTAGCAGTTTAAGTCCCATAAGATTTCACACACATTTTGAACGATAGGAATGGTCGGTGTTTTCACGAGCAAATTGATGACGAGCAAGCGGAGATGCATCTATGGCCACTAGCTGTTTTTGTAATTTCGGCTTAGAGCATTCGGTACCTATACACTCGATTTTTGAGCCTTCCCCTTCGCATGCAAATGTCACACGATGGTGGGATGAACACAGGTCATCACATTTGACAGTTCTCGAATACAGTAACGTGAATCATCACGGATTAATGCGTTTAAAGGATCTTCGTCAAACCCCGAAGTTCTTCCTGAACAAGGAGAGTCACTAATGTCTAAACGATCCTCCTTAAAACGAGAAAACCATTTTCTTGTCGTGCTGTGCCCGGTAGCATTACCCCATACGCGGCGCAAATGTTTCTGGCTGCCTTCGGTGTTGTCACCCCCCTCCTCTCCACTGAACTCAAAGAGAAGAATATGTCGGAAATGCTCCCATTTCTCGACATGGCACTCAATTTTCTAGCGTTCACAGTTGCGCTCACTATCTCCAAACGACAAAAGTACAATATGTAAACTCAGATAGCAACAGCCAACTACAAATAAAAATGACAATCGATAAATAAACAGCCGGCCGGAGTGGCCCTGTGGTTCTAGGCGCTACAGTCTGGAACCGAGCGACCGCTCTGGATGTGTGTGATGTCCTTAGGTTAGTCAGGTTTAATCAGTTCTAAGTTCTAGGCGACTGATGACCTCAGAAGTTAAGTCGCATAGTGCTCAGAGTAAAAAACGTTCAAATGTGTATGAAATCCTATGGGACTTAACTGCTAAGCTTACACACTACTTAAGCTAAATTATCCTAAGGACAAACACACACACCCATTCCCGAGGGAGGACTCGAACCTCCGCCGGGGCCAGAGCACAGTCCATGACTGCACCCCTAGACCGCTCGGCTAATCTCGCGCGGCGTGCTCAGAGCCATTTGATAAGTAAACCCATAACAACCGGAACACGAACATGCAAAACAAGAACGATACGAACTTATGCGCCAGCCTGATCAATGTACGAGGGCTATCCACAAAGTACATAACGTTTTGGAATTAAAAATAAATGAAGTATTGGAAATTTTTTTTATTATATACAGATGAAAGCCACACTTAAATACTACTTTTCTACATAGTTGCCATTTAAATTAAGGCACTTATCGTAGCGATGGACGAGCTTGGAAATTCCTTCGTCGTAAAATTCGGCCGCCTGCGCCTTCAACCACGTGGTTACCTCTTCTTGAAGCTGTGCCTCGTCTTCAAAACGCTGCATAGCCAACCACTTCTTCATTGCTGGGAATAAGTGGAAGTCGCTCGGTGCCAGGTCGGGACTGTATGGCGGATGAAGAAACAACGCCCACTTAAAAGATTCGAGAACTTCACGAGTGGCATTTGCCGTGTGAGCCCGGGCGTTGTCGTGAATCAGCAAGATCTTTGAGCCCAACGTTCCCCTGCGCTTGTTTTGTATTGCTCTTCTCAGGTTGTGCAAAGTTTGGCAATAACTTTGAGAGTTTATTGTAGTGCCTCTTTCCAGGAAATCCACAAAAATCACACCTTTTCTGTCCCAAAAGAAGAGGTAACCACGTGGTTGAAGGCGCAGGCGGCAGGCGCAGGCGGCCGAAAAAGTAGTATTTAAGTGAGGCTTTCATCTGTATATAATAAAAAAATTCCCAATACTTTATTTATTTTTAATTCCAAAACGTAATGTACTTTGTGGATGGCCCTCGTAACTGAAATGATACAGAATCATGAAGCGGTCTGTACCAGCGACACTTAGCCATACAGCATTTCAGAGTCGCACACCTGTGTACTGAGGCCACGGCCAACCGCAGGTGGCGCTGAGGAGGATCGCCGCGTGCCCGCGACGCAGCACCAGCAGCAACACCAGCAGCTGCAGCTGCAGCACCAGCACCAGCAGGTGCTGCAGCCGCCCCCGCAGCCGCAGCAGCAGACGCCCCAGGTGCAGCCGCCGCCGCCGCCGCAGCAGCAGCAGTCGCTGCAGCTGGCGGCGCCGCAGCAGCTGCAGGCGGGCGGTCTGCTGGTGGCGGCGGACGGCTGCAGCCGCACCACGTGGCCGCCGCCCATCAAGAAGGAGCCGGGCACCACGGCGGCCAGCACGCCCTGCCAGGTGGCCGAGGTCACCACCAGCATCTCGCCCATCGCCACCATCAAGGTGGAGGCCGCGTCGCCCGCGCCCATCCACCACCACGCCGCCTGCAAGAAGGACGTCGCCAATGGTCAGTCCTCAATCTGAAGCTCGTTCACACGATTTAGGTACTGAAAATAAACGTCGTGGCCAAAAATCACGGGAACAGTCTGGATATGGTGTCGGCAGTCAGCTGCTGAAGCCCATGTCGTGAATTTTTGTCCGTACAGTCCTGACAGGAGCGCGTTCCTGCAGCCCCACATTCAAAGAGGCGGCGGCATTCTGACTCACAGTATATCGTCGATCGCCCCATATGGCTCTGCAGAAGTGACATGAGTCCGTTCGTCAGACATGTGTAGTCGTCCTATGTAGCGGTTCACTCCTGCGAATTCAGTCCGGAAACGGGCTGCTGCTACGGTTGCAGGTTCGAATCCTGCCTCGGGCATGGATGTGTGTGATGTCCGTAGGTTAGTTAGGTTTAAGTAGTTCTACGTCTAGGGGACTGATGACCTCCGATGGTAAGTCCCATAGCACTTAGAGCCAAATTGGTTCAAAAGGCTCTGAGCACTATGGAACTTAACATCGGAGGTCATCAGTCCCCTAGACTTAGAACTACTTAAACCTAACTAACCTACGGATATCACACACATCCATGCCCGAAGCAGGATTCGAACCTGCGACCGTAGCAGTCGCGCGGTTCCAGACTGAAGCGCCTAGAACCGCTCGGCCACTCCGGCCGGCACCTAGAGCCATTTGAACCATTTTTGAACTCCTGTGAAAACATCTTCTCTATACCGAAGAACTACCCAAGACAGTGTTGATACTGGAAGCCCGTATTTTTGTGCAATCTCCGGTATGCTGTAACCCACGCGTCTTGCGCCCATTATCATTCCATGTTCAGAGTCAGTTAACTCGCAACGTGGTGACATGTTCATTGTATATCATTCTGTAACGGACAATTGAGCACTGTGTCTACACACGCACCATACGCCGGATCAAGCCGCAACATTCGGGCCACGTATACGACAGATGTCCGAATGGGACAACTATTCCTGTGACTTTTTGGCCACTACGTTTATTGGTAGTAAGTAATTCGCGATGCTTGAGGGTTGTTGGAAAAGTTCTCGGAATGGAATTGTAAGCCGGCCGCGGTGGCCTAGCGGTTCTAGGCGCTTCAGTCTGGTACCGCGCGACTGCTACGGTCGCAGGTTCGAATCCTGCCTCGGGCACGGATGTGTGTGATGTCCTTAGGTTAGTTAGGTTTAAGTAGTTCTGAGGTCTAGGGGACTGATGATCTCAGATGTTAAGTCCCATTGTGCTCAGAGCCATTTGAACCCATTGTGCTCAGAGCCATTTGAACCAATTTTTGAAATTGTAAGAAACGACTTACTTCAGTGAGACTTCCGTATTTTTCAATGTAATCTCCCTTGTACACTAATCCGCTTGGTCCAGAGGCTTTCCACTGTCTTGATGAAGGTTCCCTCCGTCTACAAAGGGAAATTTGGAGCTTTTGGGAGAGATGAATGTCTGATGGAGCCAAATCAGGCAAGTAAGCCGGCTGTGCCAACAGCTTGTATCTTAATTAATGTTTTTTTTTGCTATGGCAGCGACACTTGTGTGGGCGTGCATTGTCTTGATGAAAGATGACTTTCCTCTTTACCGAATTTGGCCTTTTTTCGCGAATCTTTTGCTGTAGTTGGTCCAGGAGGTTAGCGTAGCATTGGCCCTATAATTGTTTGACCAGTGGGAAGATATCTATAAGCAGAATCCCTTTTGCATCCTAGATAACTGATGCCGTGGCCTTTCCGGCCGATCATATTACCTTTGCTTTCTTTGGTGGTGGTGAATTAATATGTTCCCACTGTTTTGAATATTGCTTTGTCTCTGGGGTGTAGTAGTGGACTCACGTTTCATCTGTGATCTCAAACCGGCGAAGATAATCTTTTTGGTTACTCTGAAAACGAGTCAAATCTTGTTCAGACATTTCCATTCAGCTGCGTTTCTGATCCTGCGTTAAGAGTCGCGGAACCCATCTAACAGATAATTTCACTGTTAAAATGTGATATGCCCGTTCAGATGACGTCCCTATAGCTTCATCAGTTTCTCGTACTTTCAGCCTGCGATCCTCCATGACCATTTATGCACCTTTGCAATAATTTCTGGGGCAATGGTTCATATTGGTCGACCGGTACGGGGATCGTCATCTAAGCTGTAGCGACTAAATTTAAACTCTTATGTCCACTTGGTAACAGTTGAATATCAAGGAGCAGAGTCCCCAGCGTGTTCTGAAGATCGGCGTTCATTTCCTTTGCTTTCATACCTTTCTTTACAAAGTACTTAATCAGTGCTTGAATCTTTATTGTCTTCCACCTTCACAAATCACGCGTCACAGATCTCTACCCAGTATTTACTCATAAAGGATGACCTATTGCCGGAGTGGCCGAGCGGTTCTAGGCGCTACAGTCTGGAACCGCGCGACCGCTACGGTCGCAGGTCCGAATCCTGCCTCGGGCATGGATGTGTGTGATGTCCTTAGGTTAGTTAGGTTTAAGTAGTTCTGATTTCTAGAGGACTGATGACCTCAGATGTTAAGTCCCATAGTGCTCAGAGCCATTTGAACATCAAAAATAGAAGAAGGGTTGTTTATAACAGTATCCAGTATATGTTTTCGTTACTGAAATCAATTAACCTTGTCCGCCAGAGCTGTATATTCGCGAACGTGGAGAGTTTTTCGAAACAGGGTGACAGATCTGGGGAGCGTTGAGGTGGTACAAGCGATGAGGTTCACTGCCAGGCATTACATACAAGTCTGCAGCAATAGGATATGGGTGTGTTTCAATACGTATTAAGACAGCAGAGTCAGCATCTCCAACCGTCCACTAGCGGTGGCACCCTGCACGTGTTACACTCTGAGAAGCTTTAAGTACCTGGACATAAAGGAATTGAGCAATAACTGCTACATTTCGAAAGCCTTCCTCTGTACTGACGAAAGAAGATAACTGTGGAAACGAGTCGCGAAGGTAGCTAATGAGAGGCACTATCCGTACACAGGACGACAGATTTACAGTTTCTTTTCAGTCTGTGGAACTATAAAATTGCATAAAACAACAGCTAAAAGTAAACATTTCCGGCTATATGTGCATGAAAGACTACACCATGGATGACCAAAAACGGACCACGCCTTCCTCATTGTTGGTCACGGAGCAGAGCCGTCAGCAGAGCAAGTGGTCCATGGTTTGCAGCTCTCCACAATCGCAGTTGGTACTGACGAGTGGAAAATCCCATTTTTTGGAGATTACATCTGGATTTTCTGACTCCACAGCGTACACGACTAAAAGACTCTTTGTGACCAGGGGAAAGATTTCAGACATTTGCCATCAATAAGCATCGTTTACTACTTGTGCTTTCTACATTTCCGTTTTTACTTCGAATCGACTCATTTGCAAATGTTGCTCGTTTTCATGAGACCCCAGTCTCTGGACGATTGGCATATAACATGTAACGGATGGCTAGGCTTGATGACTGTGTTTGTTCTTTCCACCCTGGCAGACACTTCACGGTGGGTCTCTGAGGAGCAGAACCTGCCGGATGATATAGCTTAGCAAGTGGTGAAGGCCTGAGGCATCTAATAATAAACGTGCACGTCCTACTTTGTGCCTTGTATGCTTATTTGCTTTTACTCATAGACCAGATAATGTTAATAAAGTAAGAATGTGCAAAATGTGTGCAATTATCTTAAGAAATGAGGTTTAACTTTTCTCAAATTTTATGAAGAAAAAATATTATTAAGGCTGTGCTGCCAGCTTTGAGGTGTTCAACTGGATAACAAGATGTTATCATAAAGCGAATATTGATCTTTGTTGATTACGTATACACCATGAAGAGCTGAGTTATTCATTGACAGTTACCGTATGCACCACTTGTATGACTTGGTTCAGAAGATGTTAAACCACTGCGCAGTCATCTTATCGTGGCGTCTGCACAGCAGTTCAAGCGAAGAATTCATAATTCGCTTTCTGGCGTGAATGCGGAAAGCGTGGGAGTGCGAGAGAGCAGCGGGGGAGCGCAGAGTGCCGAGCTGTGAGTGTCGCGTCGTGTTTCAGCAGCGTCCGCGGCGGCCAGCATCCCAGTAGGCATCGCCGTGGCGCGCCAGCGGCAGCAGCACGAGCTCAAGGCCATCGCCGCCCCCGCGCCGCCCCCGCAGCAGGCCGCGGCGCCCGCCCCCGCGCCGCCGGACCAGGCCAGCGCGCTCTCCGCCATGGGTGAGTGTCTCGCAAAGCGCCCCGGCGACAGCGTCGCAAACGCCCGCTGCCGCTCCGACGCACTACCGTCTGCCAGCTCGAATGAGGCGAGAGCCCCGCCACGAGTTCAGTCAACGTCCTCAGCGCTGGAAACGACCTCTAATCACAAAAGTGCTCGTCTGTTCTCCGTTTGAGAGATGCTGACCGCTGATGCAGACAGCGAATGCACCAAGTTTTGAGAAGGAGGATAACGCTCGGGGCTCCAATAGCGACAAGATTCACGAAGAAGGACGTCAGAGCTTCGCGTCCCGTCGGTATAAAGGTCAAGAGCGATGGGGCACTAGCTCCACTGGACAAGGCTCGACAGAATTAACCGTAGTGGATTTTGTGAAAGGAACTATCCGAGCATTCGTTCGAAGTGCGATAGCGTGCTGAAAAGAAATGTCTCCGAATGTTTTATGTGAAAACCTTTAAAAGCTTGCCGGCCTGGGTGGTCGAGCGGTTCTAGGCGCTACAGTCCGGAACCGCTACGGTCGCAGGTTCGAATCCTGCCTCGGGCATGGATGTGTGTGATGTCCTTAGATTAGTTAGGTTTAAGTAGTTCTAAGTTCTAGAGGACTAATGACCTCAGTCCCATAGTGCTCAGAGCCATTTTGAGCCTTAAAAGCTTCATAACAAAACAAACGTTATTAACTCTCTACATCTTTATTCTTCATTTCTACACATTTATTTCTCAACGTAGACACCCTGGTCACGAACGCATTTCTCGCAACGAGAGGTCAGTTTCTGACATCGTCAATGTACAGTGTTTTTGTTGGAAGAGCCACAACCTCACCTCTGCCTACACCGCTTCACCATTATCAAAATGAAGTCTTCGAAGATGCTCTTCAAGTTTTGGAAACAGATGAAAATCGGATGGGGTCAAGTTGGGACTGAATGGAAGATGATGGATGACAGTGACCCTAAGGTGTCGGACTATTGCAGATGTCGCAGCGCTCGTGTGTGGTCTGGCATTTTTATGCTGTAGCAGGGGGTCCTCAAAGTGTGGACGAACTCTTCGAATTCGAAGCTCGATTACTGCACGCTGCTTCTCACGCACCGCCAAAGTTACGTTCTACGTTGTCCTGTTACATGCTACAATTCTGAGCCATCCAGCGGTATAAGGCTGCAAGTATGTGGATAAGAAGAACAGAAATGGAGAATGTCAATAACGTTTGTTTTATTTTAAGAGCTTAGAGAGTTTTCACATAAAAAGTGCGGGGGCATTACCTTTCAGCACGCCGTCGTGTTTAGGAAACCACGAAATAGTTCAATCTGGTCAACACACACACAAAATCTACTCGACAGAGAGAGCTGTCCGCCGTGGCTTCGTTGAAGGAATCATTCCAGCATTTGGTCAAAGTATTTAGGAAAGCCATGGAATACCTAAATCTCGATGTGGGTGAACCCCTTAAAATTCTTTTAGTTACAATGTTTTTACAAGAATCATTACTTAAAACATGCTTGCATTTTACAGAACTGCGCAGAAGGACCCACTGCTGAAAAGTATTTGGATGTTGAAGAACGTTGTTTCCATAATAAGCAGACGTGAATTTCCATAAATTAGAGCTTCAAACCAAATGATTACAGCGTCCTAAGCTCTTTGGTAGTATAAAGAAAGTGAATTAACCTCTGACATCAACCAGTAGTCGAGGTCGCTAGCTCACCCTTCTCCAGCGGCACTCGAGATCGTGATAGTCTGTTCGAATCCTGGTGGCGGAAGAAATTTCCCCCTCCAGTATTTGGCCGAAAAGAGGAGAGGTGACGGTGTAAATGTACTCATCACCAGACTCTGGGTGCGCCCCTTAACAGTCGTGCGGTTGGCATCCCGCAACACACTGGCTAATTGTACTTGCGCCATTACTGCAAACAAGACGTTCCGGCTTACGTGCAGGTAGGCAGTCCCCATCGTAAATTTCCATCATTACTTCAAATAAGACAATGGGACCGCTCGCCTACCCGATGTAAACAGCTACCTCATCCTGGTATCTTTCCAATATTACCCCTGGTAAACCGCCACTGGCCTGGTAAGGGCGCCGAACCGGAAACACTCAGAAGATGGTCCTACGCAGACCGTGCGCAAGTAGAATCACTTGTCCTCTGTCGCTGATCAAAAAGTTAGTAGTAAGAAGAAAGACCAAAATCATGACGCGCTGCAATGTTATTGCTCGACTCTTCTCACCTGTTTCCATTCTAATTTAACGCGGTAAGTTTCCGCTTTTTAGCTAACGCTACGAAATTAATAATGCGTTCGAGATGTAATTGAAATAATGAGTAAAAGGGTAGCCATTTCATTCGGACTGAGAGCTTTATATCTTTTTTTTTTTTGAGCGGTCGGCAGTGTTTTGTTGAGAGGGACAATGGGCGTCGCAGACAATGGCGATAGGGGAAGCTGACCGGCATCCTCGCTGGGGAACGGCCGATGCGCGCTACTCTTCAACCAGCCGGGGTTTCCGTATTGTTCCAGTCGTCTGGCAACTCTCACCAGGCCTGCTAAAAATTGGGATACGCTCTTCGTCGGAGACATCCAATTAAATTAAACCCGCAATAGACAATAGCATTTAATATCAATTCATCGAACCAAAACTCATTCTTATACCCAAGCAGGATATATTCTACGGGCAGTGCATCAGGCTGCAGTAATATAAAGATAGCTTATTGTTTCTGAACAAAATGCCAATAGTCAACCGCTGAGCCGACTGGTACGGCCTTCAGATACAGACTTCACTGAGACTGTAGCCAGTGAACTTCTTCGCAAATTGTGACGAAGTTTCAAGAGACAACAAATCGAACTTCGCCTGATAACAAGCCTGAGTCAGTGAGCGAGATGGAACCGTGATGAAGACACTGCTGCAGTACTCCACGGGTAGCGGCTTATCCAGGCAATGGCAGCCAGGACGCGGACCCTGCGTGTCATTTTCCTGACGGCGCTGTTTTGTCACAGGCGAAATGCATGAGGAAGAGGAAGGGCTAGGTCAAATAGGAAGAAGAAGAAGATGGGAAGAAGCTGAAGGGCACTAAAATGGGAATGGAGATGGGGAGGAGATGAAGGGAAGGAAACCATGAGGATATTAATGTTGGACTGTGTTGTGCTACAGTTTCATAAGACTTCGCATTGGGTGGGAAGGGCTTGTTTATTACTACTAGTCGGCGCCATTCTTGTTATGCCATGTCGGCCGACGTGGCGAAAGCGTAAAGAACATATAGGGTGTCCCCCCCCCCCCCCAAAAAAAAAAAAAAAAAAAAAAAAACAACAAACTTTACGAACGTGTTGCATACACCAAAAGAAGAAAAAAATATAGTAACGAAGAATTCTAAAGCTCATACCTTAAGATATACGAGAACTTGTTCATCTTTGATACTATGAAACACATCTCCTCTACTGCAAGCTCTTTGGTTTTCATATTTTGGGAGGAGGTAGTGTGGACCAAAATTGCGGTGTCGGCCGCCATTCGGTCGGCTGCACCTCCAAATATGGGTGCCGCCAGTTACGCCACCGCAACACGATGGCGCCGCCACTAACTATTACTCCGCTGCCAATGAGATGCAAGCATCTCCTCTGCGGAGTTCCTGCGGTGGCTTTACCTAAGTTCCAACATTCACGCACTGACCCCATTTTGTGTGCTTGCCAGTTGAACAACATTTACAGATTTCCGTAGTGCCCAGGACTCGTGATCAACTGAAAGTTATTGTATTGAAGATTGATTCGTAAATCTGCGGTATCTCTATATGTTTCAGGATTCAAAGCTATTGTCAGTAACTGACGCAACAACTATAGCAACAAAGTTATGTATTATTTTTACTGTTTGATATTAGACGTAGAATAAATAGGGAGATGAAGCACAGAAGAGGTAAATGGAGGACGATAAACGGCGTTATTGTTAAGGTAAAGTGACAAGAAGATACGCCTAATCCTGCCCTCGCTCTCAGATCTGTTTTGGCTGAGTTCGGATATTTAGGTTTGAAACAGCCTGAGCAGCAAACCATTGACATTAGTCGTTGTTCAACCATTGTCTTTAATGATGGCAGCAGATGGGAGGTAAGTAGGTACGTCATGTAAATGATCTCATGTTTGCTGCAGCCACACATTAATCTGTAAGCTGTCAGCTGAAGCAGTCTTCTGTGCTCGTGAAAACGCATACATGAACTTTAGGTCTAACGATGCCAATAATACGTAGAGGGTCTGATGACGGTGCGATTACCAAGTTCTAAAATGAGGCTGCGATGGTTACACATGAGAGTACGTGTACGATTATTACTGCCGCCAGAAAGACATAAACGTGATCATGAGATCATCAAACACATAAACTAGTAGCTACCTATACTTGTAATGACTTAATTGCCGTGCTAGAGTCGTCTTTTTCGTTGTTGCTGCACAGGAGGATTCGGATGCGCAGTACTTTTGCGTTAAGGACCGACACTCAATATCTGCAAAGTCAAAAGCTCCAATGGTGAGATGCTCGACAGACGGCGACCAGCTACCGATGCCCTAGCTCATGGATAGGGGCGTGCAGTACAGCTTTGTAATCAGCGATGGGCACAGCAATCAGTCGCATATAAATCGGTGTTTTATTGCAGGTGTAGCTAGAGTCCAGCTACACTACAGCCATCGTCAGTGCAGTAATGATAGCTATAGGCCTACTGTAGCTCAAATTTTGCCATATCTGCAGTACAGATTTATGTGCGACTGATTGTTGTGTTCACGCCTGATTATAACACTTTCACAGTCGTGGAGCACAACAGCTCGTGATGGAATCCATCCACTACAGCTTTGCTTTCATGCAATATAATTCGAAACTACGGTTCGCAGACTACACCGAATCCATTGACTCCGTGAAACACCTGAGTCACAACAAATGTTTACGACCATATTCGTTTCAGGCAAATGCCGGGATGGTTCCTTTGAAAGGGCACGGCCGATTTCCTTCCCCATCCTTCCCTAACCTGAGCTTGCGCTCCGTCTCCAATGACATCGTTGTCGACGGGACGTTAAACAACACTAACCTAACCTACGACCATATTACTTTCGCATACTGTAGTTCATTCAGAACTGACAAGAAGAGAGTCGCGTAAAGGCAATCAGGGGTTAATTGAATTTGCCATCGGTACCTGACAGAGCACGATAATAATGTTAAAAAGGAAAAAACTTTCTAATTTTCTGAAAAATTTTGCTGAATATTAGGAAGCGTTTTCCTTTTTAATATTGCAGTCATGGATTTCCACGTATACATGCCTTCACAGCAGAAGAGAGCACGAATCAAGGTGCCTTCAAATGGTTCAAATGGCTCTGAGCACTATGGGACTTAACATCTATGGTCATCAGTCCCCTAGAACTTAGAACTACTTAAACCTAACTAACCTAAGGACATCACACAACACCCAGCCATCACGAGGCAGAGAAAATCCCTGACCCCGCCGGGAATCAAACCCGGGAACCCGGGCGTGGGAAGCGAGAACGCTACCGCACGACCACGAGATGCGGGCAAGGTGCCTTCCACATACTGAATTCATCATAAGTAAAAAACATCTAGAACGGAAAATTTTAAGCGAGGCAAATAGATCTACTAAGGCTACATGTACTACAGGATTGTGCAATTATAATCTCAGAGAAAGAAAGAAGCTGGGGAACTACTTCATAAGATCAGATTTGGTATGGCCATTGCTAACAGCAAGGTAGTCAGAGAAGATGACCAAGCATCAAGGTTGTCAGCGAAGATTGCCATCCTGAGCTAATAACGAGAAAGGTAAGTGTGGTGAAGCAGTGTGATGTGAAATGTACGGCGACAGAACAAATATAGTTCACAAGACAAACTTTACTTGCAACTACCACTTACTTTTCAGCGGCCACTTTCTCTATGGGAAAAAACTTATGGCTCTTAACTGAAGATAAGCCGGTGGGGACTTCAGAAATCTACGGAAACTACACACGGTGTTCGACGTTATAACGCCATTCTCCGCTTTAAGTGAGCGCTAAAATGGTTTTGCTCATCAAGGGTACAAGACGCGATTCCTCCAACCTACGTTTCCGGCGACGGGTTAATAAATCACAGTCATCAGTTTTTACACCATCTTTGGACTATAGAACTCTTGATCGATCTTTACTGAACTGCAACTGCATACACACTTCTCAAGTACTGTACAGTGCATGGCTTTGGATACCTTGTATCACAACCAGTCGCCAGTTTCCAACTGCCGTGGAAAGGAATTTTTGTTTGGCGTCGTAAACGGGCTGTGGGTGGCCGAAGCCATCATGGCTGGCTTACAGGCTGAATAATTTTCCCACGACGGTCGATGTTTCCAACAATCGTTCAGTAAGGCTTCTTAAATAGCTGCTAGGAAGCAGAATGTTACAGAAGTGCTGCAATCCGGAGCAGGAAATGACCAATGAGAAGGGTTACATTCTTCTCCTGATTCTGATTGGCTGAAAGGTTTATATGTTAAATAATTTCGTGGAGCAGGCTGGAGCTCATGAGACCGGAGAATCGGACGGCAGTCCTCATGGGCTTGACGTGGCAAGTCGTGAGTCGTCTGGGGCAGTGTTTGTGTTTTAATGTAATGCTCATTTCGGAAGTCTGGAGATAGTGATCCTTCGAGATCAACGAGGTTACCTTCCCGGGAACAGAAACCCTACAGAACATTTGGAAACGTTTTCCCGAAAGCGGGCTGGAATTCATCACAGGCATTTTTCTTCTGTTCTTGGAGTGAGCGTGTACTTGTTCGGTAGAAACAGGCCTCAGAGCAGACCATGGGACCATTAGTTATCTGGGGGTGGTGGTGTATAAAAGTGATGGACTTGACAAGGATTAATTCATGCCAATAAATTTCGTTTCCGTGCAAATCTTAGAGTGATGTTTTTGTCTGATTTTGTCTCAGTTGATTTTAAATTGTATTACTGTGTTGTTGTTGTGGTAGTTATCGGCGATAACTGCTAACAGCCAGATGGAGGTGGCATACGGAAATGTTAGCGGTGTAGACGTCTCAGTCCAGTGGTCGCATGTTCGAACCTTCGTGAATGTAGTTAGGTAGCTACAAGGCTTTCAATTACAGACTTCGGAGTTGTAAGGTGGTTAAACCTGTCTCGCGAGTCAGTGAGGCTGGTGACCTGTATTCAGAGTGACTGACAGCGTAACAGGGCAGAGACTTAATCCGGATCCGCCAATAAAAGTTTCCGACAAACTCCACGGAGCAGTGCGTCGCGACTAGCGCGCTGCACATCGCCTAGAGTTTGTGGATTTTGGCAGCGACAGCGACTGTGTTTCCGTGCAGCGTCACAGAAGCTCCGAGGTACGTACGAAAGGAATGTTTCACAGTGAAGGGCGAACCATTGCGTGTATACCTCTGTACGAGAATGACAACTGAAGAAAACTCGACAAGCCAAGATCGCTGAAAAAGCAATTTATTGGATGACCGGTTTCTACAGAACTACACTGTCGTCATCGGATCCGGTCGTCCAATAAAATGCTTTTTTAGCGATCTTGGCTTGTCGAGTTTTCTTCAGTTATCATAGGCCCTACTTTGCAGATCGGCCTCGAACTGACAATGTCAGGAATTATGGTGCCTGCAGGTCACATCCACACTGTAAGCAAGAAAAGGACGAGGAAATCCTTTCATTGACAATTTGTTGCAGAAGCGAAACGTGTATACCGACGAAAACACGCATTTCAGTGGTAGATGAGTATAAAGTATCATTATTAATAAACAGGAGCTGCAGGTACTAAACACATGCAAAATGACAATTTCACCGACATTAGCCTGTTTCTGAAAGATCTGTGCACTCTATACGTGAGACCATTTAATGTATATACGGTCCTAGTCTTCGACGCCAGGAGCGCAAACGAACTATCTTGCGTTTTCGTAAACGATGACCCGCTTCAATTTCGAAACACCGTCGCGTATTCGACACGCCGCGAAAATTTCAAGATTTAACTCAGTAATAGCTCTAATACTGACTAACTGCATTCGTGAAAATGTCTTTGGAATTGAGCCGGCCGCGGTGGCCGAGCGGTTCTAGGCACTTCATCCGCCACAAGGAGACGAACCGTGGAATGGTTCCATTCAAAAGTAATCACCAAACGCTATAAGACATCTATCCCATTGGGAGAAGAGACGATGATCGTTTCCTTCCTGTTTCGTAAAACTCAGCCTGCCGCTCACGGATCCACAGCCGCGCCCACTCTTGCACTTCCTAGTCCGACAGAAACCGACGTCCACGCATGTGTCTCTTCTGGCCACCGCCATTTTGAGCCCGAGGGTAAACGGCAGAACCAACAGTGGAAACAGCCAACTTTACTAACTTCCTGGATGATTAAAACTGTATGCCAGACAGAGACTCGACCTCGGGACCTTGTTTCGCAGAAGAGCTTCTGTGAAGTTTGGGGGGTAGGAGACGAGGTTCTGGCAAAATTGAAGCTGAGGAGGGGTCGCGAGTCGTGCTTTGGTAGCTCAGTCTGTAGAGCACTTGCCCGCGAAAGGCAAAATTCCCGGGTTCGAGTCTCGGTCTGGCACGCAGTGTTAATCTGCCAGGAGGTTTCATATCAGCGCACACTCCGCTGCAGAGTGAAAATCTCATTCCGTCCACATCTCCCCCGTCCCTGTTCGCACGAGTTCCGGTAAGGTCATGATGACCACCTCCACCTTCAGGAATCTCTGCTCGTCGAGTTCCGCTAAACGTGGAATCAGAATCAACGCACTTTGCAGAAACTGCTCCACAAAATCAAAACGCGTAGGAATGCTGCCGGACGCAATCATCCTGTTGCACGATAACGCCCGTCTCCACGCTGCCATTCCAGGGGTTGTTTGGGGAAGGAGACCAGACAACGAGGTAATCGGTCTCATCGGATTAGGGAAGGACGGGGAAGGAAGTCGGTCGTGCCCTTTGAAAGGAACCATCCCGGCATTTGCCTGGAGCGATTTAGGGAAATCACGGAAAACCTAAATCAGGATGGCCGGACGAGGGATTGAACCGTCGTCCTCCCGAATTCGAGTCCAGTGTCTAACCACTGCGCCACCTCGCTCGGTACGCTGCCATTCCGACGAAGGCTACGCTACGCTTCAGCGATGTGACTGGGGAACATTGCAGCATCCTCCATATCGCCCGGATCTTTCACCGTGTGATTTTCACGTCTTTGGCGATCTTAACAAAGAAGTGCGTCAACGTCGGTTTCAGTCGGACGAGGAAGTGTAAGAGGGTGCGGTTGTTGATCCTTCAGCGGCCGAACGCATTCTACGAAACAGGAACTCATCGTCTCTCTCGCAATAAGACAAGTGCCTTAACGTGGTGATTACTTTTGAATGGAGGTATTCCAAGGCACCGTGGTGGCGGGTATTCGATTTTCATTTGAGTGCCCCTTATACCTTCTGTGTGACCTCCTTTCTTTGTGACGTCCTTCTGCTATCAACATTTATGTTGTTAATTATTGTTCGCCATGCACTTTCCGCCCGTCTCTGTCTGGCTTCTACTGTGGATTGTAGCACTTCTCTGATCCGGCGTCTCGAGCCTGCAGAGAAGCAATAAAATAGACCAACTTCGAGGAGATATCATATGGCTACTCAGAAAGCTGCTCACATCCGGTATGGAGGCATCTGTAACAATATAAGTACAGCCATGTTGCATTGTTGTCGCATTTTTGCAGATAACTCAGAGCTAAAGTACCACACTACGAATTCTAAAGTCTGGGTTTCGAGTACTTGCCTGTCCGAGCATTTTTATCTGTCACTTATCGCTTCATTCACCTCTACCAATGGTTGTTAATGTGAAAAATGGGGACATGCACCATAGTTCGTATTCCACGTTAACTCGTAGGTCCCTCTATATCTGTTTCCATAAGTCACTTCAAAGGTTGGAGGAAGGCAGGAACAAACAAACAAGACCATTCGTTGTTCGAACAAACCTTTGGGTTGATGACAGCATTACCTTTTATCGACAATTCTTCTTTCAACTTTTGTTGGCTTACAGCCGCCCGTTACAAGTAGCACGACGCGGTTGTATTTATTACATTGTACCCAGTTTCGTGTTTACCTTGCTTAACTTCCCTCATTGTCGAAAATTTGAATGAACCACAGTTTCCTCTTCAGAACCACAGCTTTCTCAGTAGGACTACAAGATCCACACATCTACGCTCACACACAGACAACAAAGTCTGCATGCATCGAAGGAGATATCTTTCACTAATCTCGCTCCTTGAGTTAAGGCCACGATAAACTTCCAGAAGAATAACTAAGATCCTAAGTATCTTTAATTCGTCATTTCTTTTTGGACGGTCAGTGGCGTTGCAGACTCTATGATATATGAGAAGCTCCCAAGTTGTTCACCAAGTCACTGTCGCTCTGATATTCCCCGAAACGCGCTTCCTAGTTGTGTAGGCCTACTTATCAGAAGGGAATGTCAAAGATTGCATTTGTTGTATTTTTTATCCTCCTAAGCAATTATTTTTCCAGAAAACAACAGTACAGGCACAACCGAAATTCTCTTACAAATATAGCAATCCCCGGCTGAAGATTGCCTTATTGCGACATTCACGCGCTTGATAGCAGCCCCAAATATCAGGAATATCTCAGTCTTTTTGCAATTTTCAAAACTGCATACAGTCGTCTGACATCAAAACTATGACCGGACGCTTGCGACAGCCAGCAGTGTAGTTTCGCGTTACGCAGCAGCGAACTAACGCCCGACGTTGCAGCAGCGTGACGCCGTTTACTGAGGAGCCTTCTCCATCTTGGTGGTGTTTCAGCGGCCGTGCTGCAAGCCCCGCCTTGCGACGACCGGACGGCCAATGGCGTGGCGCCGTGGGCGGCGGCAGCGCCGCACGGCTCCACCCTGACTCCGCCCTCGCTGTGGCAGTACCCAGGTAAGAAATGGCCGCCACGCCGCGCCGCCACGCCGCGCTGCGCTGCGCCGCACGCGCCCGATACTTATCGGCCGGCCTGCGTATCTCCAGCCGGTTCTGCCGCCGCTGATAACTCTGCCCACTGGAAAAACTTGCCGTTTCTCTCCCGCGCAACCAGTCCCACGACGGAATACTTCCTACTCCATTATTTTAGTGCCGAAAGTTGCGTTACCGCTCTAACTAGTCGCATTTTGCGTCACGTCTTGCGCTCTGCAAACCTGCTCCGCCGACTTCGTTTCCTGATCGTTAATCACAGTTCTTAGCATCAGCAAAAACTGACGCCGTCCATTTATCACTCTGGTATCGTAACACATGAGCATCAGATGTTTTCTTATACCATCTACTCATCAGCACTTGCCACTCACATCATTTCCTACCACATGTCGCCACATAAGCGAAGGGAAAAATTGGAAAATCATCAGCGGAAAATATAATGTTTATCATGTTCGGTATAATAGACATCATTCGTATTAAATACAAGGCGCATCTAGAAAAGTGGAGTATCAATACCGTAAAATTAGATTATGCATAAGTTCGTAGCGTTTTTGTTTTGTATATTGGTAATCCGGCTGCTCTAGGTTTATTCATCGATTGCCATTTTTTATTTCTAGTTCACTGTTGCTATTTGAGTTTACATATTGTCACTTTTTCATATGGAGATAATGAGTGGAGCTGTGGACGCTAGAAAATGGTGAGTCAAGTGGAGAAATCGGAATATTTCCGACATATTCTTCTGTTTGAGTCCTATAGAGGCGTGACAAAGGCAGCCAGAAACACTTGCGCCGTATATAGTGATAATGCCACTGGACAGAGAATGGCAAGAAAATGGTTTTCCCGCATTAAGGGGTATCGTTTTGACCTAGTGACTCTCCACGTTCAGGAAGACCTTCCGGGTTTGAAGAAGATCGTTTAAACGCATGGGTCCAGAATGACCCACGTCAATGTAGGTCTACTCGAGAACTGGCACATGTGATGAACTGTGGTCATTCCACCATCGTGCGACATATGTATGCAATGAGGAAGGCTCAAAAATCGGGTGTGTAGGTACCGCCTGCTCTACGGCAGAATCACAAAAATCAGCCGGTGATCATGTTTGCATCTCTGCTTACTCATCATCAATTGCCTAGTGAACAACACCAACCATTGCTATCCTCTACCGTTACTGGTGTCTGTATGGCAACATAAGGATAAGAACGGATTGGTTGAGCCTAAGCAAAGCAGCATCCAATGTTCTGCATCTGGTGGAAGAGCGACGGTATGGCGTACAACGAAATGCTTCCCCGAATGCAACCATCACTACTAACATTTATTGTCAACAACTTAGACGCCTTGTAGACGAAATACAAGAACAACGGCCAGGAAGACTGCGTGAAGTGATGCTACCCCACTATACCGGCCGCCTGTATTCTGATTGACAAAAACACTATACAGGAATTGGGTTGGGAAGACATTCCGCACCCACCTTATTCACCTGCCCTTGCGCCCTCAGTTTTTTACCATTTCCGCTCTCTATCGATTAACCTTCAGGAAACTTCCTTTCCTGGTGAAAATTTGCCCCGAACATGGCTCGACGAGTTCATCGGCTCAAAGCCACGTGATTTCTACAGTCGCGGAATCGAAAAGTTATCTCATCGTTGGCAGACTGCCGCAAATAGTGAAGAAGAATATATTATTGACTAGTAAAGTCTCCGTTACGTAGGGTCTATATCTCTTGTGTTTACTGAACTTATGGAGCAACACTACGAACCTATGTACCACCTCAATACAAAGAAAAGACATAGTAATTTACGTGAAACCGTGCAGAAGTTCAAGGTTTGGCGCAGGGGTAACATTACACGTTCGACAGAAACATATGTAACGTATTGTGCATAAATAGTCGGAAGTACCAGTTATTGGATGATTACCTGTTTGCCGAACGATCACTGGAAGCAGTCACATCCATTAAATTGCTGGGACTACGTTTACGGAGTGATTTAACATGGAACGACCACATAAACTAATCACAGGAAAGAAAGATGCCACAGCGAGAATCACTGGAAATATCCTCTAGAAGTGTAGTCCAATCACGAACCAGGTGGCTCACAAATCCTTTCGACCGGTGCTTGAGTACTGACTAGTCAGCCTCGAACTTCTACCGTACGTATAGGATTGATAGAGGAACTTGAGAAGATCCATAGAAGAGCAGCGTGTTTCGTCACAGATTCGTTTAGAAAGCGTCAAGTAAATTCTCATCCAACTCGAGGACAGGCGCTACAAGAGAGGTGCTGTGCAGCACGGTGTGAATTACTCTTGAAATTACGAGCGCACTCGGTCCTAGAAGAGCCAGTCAGTCTCGTGAAAACACAATGAAGGTAAAATTAGAGGGATTCGAGCTCATACCGAGCATTTCCAACACTCGCTCTTCTCGTTCAACATACACGAGTGGTACAGGAAGAACGGGAGGGGTTGAGTGACTCTGGTACAAATTGTTTGGTGAATATTGATGGAGATGCTGATTCTTACTGAAATCCTAAGCAGTTTCCATTGACAATGATCCACTTTATGCAACGTGTACAGAGTTTCTGGAAACTATTAACGGAAGCTTCTTTTGGAACTGCCCGAAATATTGGTATTACACGCCTTTGAACGTGAATCTAAATGTGATATGGGCAACTGTGCACAGCAACCGTGGTGGTTGCCAACCCTTTCCCCCAATTGAACTTCCATACCACCAGGTCTCTTCTCCTGTAATGGTGGTTCACAGAAAACATGGATCTCACTCACATGAGTCAGAGAAGTCTCCAGCAGTTATTATTCGTGTCCCTTCCTTTTCACCAATCTATTTATGCGGCGCAAATCAAGAACAGACTTGCCACTTGTCCCAATCTTTGTGAATGATGATGCGAAGACTGTTCTTACCAACCCTCAGTTCTCCCGATACAGTTTCATGAAATCATCAACAGTTTCACAAGGGTCTGAGCCATTGATACACACATTTTCTGTTCAAGACCAACCGTATTTCCAGAGAGTGGCAGAGGCGCTGTCGAAAAAAGTCTTAGGAAGTTGAACTCACGTCCTTCTAGCCAGACATATGTATATTCAGTATCAGGGAAGAAAGCCAGAGCGTATATTGGGTACTGATTACTAAGATGTGTACCGAGAGCTATTTGTCGTGAAATCTCACATCTATTTCGTCATCCACCGCGAGACTAGCAGAGTCTCACCGCCTACCTCACGTCCATGATACGCTCTTGCTCAAGACCTCTGTTCCACACAACTGCTTCCACATAGCTTGCATTTCTGCCGTGTTTTTTTTTTTTTTCGCTATTTGTGACGAAACTGGATGTTTACGCAGTATGACAGGTCTTCATACAGAGGCAAACCGGCTACAGTTTAATGTCCTTGACGCTACGTAGCGATCCCCAACATGTTCATTCTTAATATACGGTGCTGTTCAGATACTCGTCTATTTACTGAACTTTTAAAAATGCACATTGTCAAACGGAATTTGCACAGACTGTTTATGACCATGATTGGCTGACGGTTTTGCGTCGATTCCTCGCAAATTTTCCTCCCTCTGCTGAAGGTAAGTGTTGGTGTTTTAACTTGGGAGTGCCTAAGGCTAAGCACACATCCAGTGGAAAGTGACCGCCTGTGAAAGCTTCACTACTCGACGTCTCTTCATATCGAGGTAAGTGCAGACGAAAAGCCTTTCTTTTCACCGCAGACGTCAAAGAATCTGAAAAGACGCTTGCCTCACAATGGAGAAGTAGCCAATTGTGGTGCAGATAGCGTATAGCTGTGACTGGATTTGAACTGGCTCTCTCGACCATAATAGCGATTCAAAAAATAAATACAGGACTTAGTGATAAAAGGCACAGCCAAGTACGTAAATGCAAGGAAATGAAAGTTAGCCCGCATACAACCTGCTACGGCAGAGAGAGCTAAAATATTTCTCTGAAGGACAAAGGGTCTGTCATAACTGTCCACGACTCTTACTCCAAAAGATACACCGGCGAACTTTCGGAAATAGCTTAGAACGATGAAAAAATGTGGTGGACAAAAAGTTGGAAATACGAAAAACACATTACTAATCTTAGTATGACATAGGAACACTGGTGGCATTCAAAACAGCTTCCTGCCGTCTCGGAATGAATACAGGTCCTGTATTGTTTTCAAGGCATTCTTATACCGTTCTTCCAACAAAATAGTGCCAAGATCAGGTGAAGGAGGGTAGCGATCACACACCCTTCCCTCCAAAGTAGACCACAAAGGCTGAATAATATTGAGATCTGGTAACTGTGGTGGCCAGGGAAGATTAGACAATTTATTCAAGTGCCCATAAACAAGTTTTGGACGACGCAAGCTGTGTGACCAGAGGCCCTGTCGTCTTGGGTAACAAACACTTTACCATGGGATGGACCTGATCAGCCGGAATGATCATATAGTCCTTGGCAGTAAAGCGGCCTTGAAGAGTAAGTATGGGGCCCACGGAATACCACGGTATGGCTATCTAAATCATCATCGAATCCTCGCCATATTTCTCTGTTGGTAGCAAACAGTCTGCATCGTAGGCTTGGGACGGCGTACTTCAGACGTAAATTCGGCCAGAAGATGGAAATTGTGAAATAAAGACTCATCCAATCATATGACATTCTTCCATTTCTTCGTAGTCCAAGTTTTGTGGCTTCGGGACCATGTTTTTCTGTTACCAGCATTTGCATCACTGATTAGTAGTTTTGGAAAATCCAGTTCGCCCTCCAGTTTCCAGCTTATGGAGCTTCCTTCGTGTCTTTTTTGTGCTAACAGGGTTCGGGAGGGCGACATTCGGTTCAACAGTTACTTTTGCAGCGGTCGCCCTATTTTTCGTTACAATTCTCTTCAACAACCATCTATCACGATCACTCAACACACACTTTCGGCCGTGTTATGACTCAGTCGATGATGATTTTCCGCTTTCCCTATATGCGCTATAACCTTCGATACGATGTCTCGTTCAATACCAAACACATCGGCGGCTACCTTGGTTACGGAACCTACAATTTGCTCGCGTACGAATTCACTTACCTCCGACATACTGTACCCACAGCTACACAGAACAACCTTTTGACCACGACTGAAACTGGCAACGCATTGAGGGCATTGCTCAGTGCCGTTCGTGGTCAAATACGACAGCAGGGTTGGCTACTGTCTGCGTTTGTGTTCAAGCATACATTCCTCGCGGTGGTTCCACGTTTTTGTCCAACCCTTTTATGTCCCCTAAACTGCAGACCATCATAAGCACAGTAAAAGTTTACCACGCCCCGAAAGTCGGTTGTTATAGTCTTTAATGAAACACGTGGAATGTAAAGTTCACACTTAACGCGAATGATAGCTATTTGCGACAATGGATTTCAGATATAGCCAGCGCCATCTGACCATAGCCCGCAGATGCTGTGGTATCACAGTCTCCTTGAAAAAATAAGGAAGATTTTAGCTGAGCGTTTCGTAAACGATGAGGTGACTAGAGAGGGAGCAGAAGCTCGGGTTGGAAGAGGATGGGGGAGGAAATCGGCCGTGCCCTCCCAAAAGAACAACACAACCAATTGCCTTAGAGATTTCGGGAAGGCACGTGAAACATAAATAAGGGTGGCTGGACGGGGATTCGAAACTCGGCGCTCCCGAGTGGGCCTGGTCAGAGGCTCGCACTCGATGACGTTAAGAGACTCATACTGTCGTGCTAGATTTAAAACATAAAAGGAGTAAAGGCGGAAAAGAGACGTGTTCAGTGCACGTTATCGTTCTCGATTTTGCCACTTCTCGTGTGTGTGAGATCAGGCAGGCTGTTGCGTGCTCCCGTATTCCGAGATGTGAAGCCGTGAGACCGACGGTGGTCTAGCGGTTCTAGGCGCGCAGTCCGGAACCGCGCGACTGCTACGGTCGCAGGTTCGAATCCTGCCTCGGGCATGGATGTGTGTGATGTCCTTAGGTTAGTTAGGTTTAAGTAGTTCTAAGTTCTAGGGGCCTGATGACCACAGATGTTAAGTCCCATAGTGCTCAGAGCCATTTGAACCAACCGTGAGACCGAGAGAGCAGAGACCGCCGACGTTCAGGGAAGTAGCAGCCAGGTAAGAACAGGCGCTCCCCCTTGCGACAAGTCTAACGCTGAGTCAGCCATCAGATAGTGAGTGGGCGAAGAAAAATGCTTCAAATGCCTCTGAGCACTATGGGACTTAACTTCTGAGGTCACCAGTCCCCTAGAACTAAGAACTACTTAAACCTAACTAACCTAAGGACATCAAACACATCCATGCCCGAGGCAGGATTCGAACTGTAGCGCCTAGAACCGCTCGGCCACCCCGGCCGGCAGTGGGCGAAGAGTCAGTGACAACTCCTTCTGTGAAAAGTCCTTTCATCATCGGCACTTTAGTCGGATAACGTCGTTCCCAGCCATTTAGCAACATCATCTACAAATATGAACTTATCGCTGTCCATAATCATTTTCGTTTGTGGCATTTACAAGTTTCCCACATTATTACGTAAGAACATTGTGCTAAAGACGAATTTTTAGCCAAGCCATTTTATGAGTTTTTAGTGATATGTGCAACTACAACACGTAGAACATGGAAAGACAGTCTGAGAAAGACCTAGTTTCCAGCATGCTGTCAGTTAAAATGAATACCCTTTTCAGTACTACTAACTAGCGTCGAACGTCTGCTATTCTCCAGTGCTCAATACATGCGAACACATCATCCTCCAAAGTAGTATAAAATAGGAATCATAAGTCAAGCATTGTTACGGACGACTATACCATGCGTAACTGTGCGTGGTACGTGATTCCTCTTTAGTACTACTTACGAGGATGATGTACCCATATCCAAGTAGAATGCGCGTCCTATGCTTTTTAAGATTGTTCCCTGATGATGCGGTTGTCTACAACAAAGTAGCAACGCCAGAGGACAGTATCGATTAGCAGAACGACCTTCCGGAGGACTGATGGTCATTGACCCTGACCATAAATAAATGTAGTCTACCTCCTTAACTGAGTCGTCAGCGCTTCTGCCTGCCATGCAGCGAGCCCGGGTTCGATTCCTGGCTGGGTCGGAGATTTTCTCCGATCGGGGTCCTGCGTGTTGTGTTGTCCTTATCATCATTTGATCACTATCGACAAGCAAGTCGCTCAATCAGGATCCACTTTAAGTGGAATGAACACATCAAACAAATAGGAAAAGCAGATGCCAGACTACGATTCGTAGGAAAAATATTTAAAAAATGTAACCCATCTACGAAGGAGGTGGCTTATAAAGCGCTTTTTCGATCGATTTTTGAGTGTTGTTCATCAACAGGAGATCTTTACCTGACAGGACTGATACAAGATATAGAGAAAAATCCAACGAAAAGTGGCGCTTTTCGCCATGTAATGTTTTAGCCGGCGCGAGAGCATTACCGAGATACTCAACATACGTTACAAGAGAGGCGTCGTGCATCGAGGAAAGGTTTACTATTGTAATTTCGAGAGAGCACTTTTCCGGGAAGAGTCGGACAACACGCGTAATGACCACGGCGGAAAAATTCGAGAAATTCAAGAAAATACAGAGGCTTAGCGACAATCATTGTTCCCTTGCACCATCCGTGAGTGGAACAGTTAGGGCGGACCAGTTGGTGGCACCAGAAGTACCCTCTGCCACACATCATTAGGTGGCTTGCGGAGTGTTACATAACTTTAGATGTATAACGTGCACTTGAGAATGAGCACACGTTCGAAACTAGCTAGCAGTGCTAAATAAAGGAATCGTTTCAACTGACAGCGTGGTGGAAACGATGTAGCTGTAGCCCTTAAAATGTATCAGTACTTTTGTGGATAGCCACAAGAAGTCAGTCGAAAGACAATTTATTTGAAACTATGGTCGGGACGGGAAGAAATATGGAGACCTGGAATTGTGGCTTTTTGTTCCTAAGTATCAGACCACCTTTTTTAATGAAACCTTAGAGGAGAGGTCGTCCGTAAAGATCTGATCCCTTAAGCTATACCTATGAGGCTAAAGCAATTGAACCATTTCTCTTAGGTAACGCCTTTGTGCGGACGGAAATTAGCTTAAGCGGTTTTCAAGTCTGTAACAGGTTTATAAAATATGGTACTGTTCTAAAAACAATAAAAATGTATTACTAAAAAAATAGGAAGGACGGAAGATAAGGGTTTAAAGTGTCGACGATGACGAGGTCATCAGAGACGGAGGATTAGCAACGGATAGGGTAAGAATGGGGAAGGAAATTGGCCATTCCGGCATTTGGTTTAATCGGCTTGGAGAACCTATGGAACCTAATGGAGATTGGAATCCCTCCCTTTACGACTGTCACGGAAAGTTAAGTCATCTCTGTAAGGGTCTTATAACGTTGAGTACATGAAATTTTCTGGCCTATTAGTAACGATTACAGTGATGCTACAGATGAAAAGAAGCTTCCTGTACCATCTCCGGATTGTAAATCGTTTCTGCATGCACTCAGATTTTATTCTCTGCCAATGATACTGCGTGGCAGAGGAACAGTACGTCTCAGCAAACATGGGAAAGCCAAGCACTAATGTACCGCAACGCTGTCACCAGCACGGAGCACGATGAAACACCCAGATCAGTCGTTTCTCCGAGCCCAAAAAACGTGATCTGCGTCGGGGAGGTGATGATCAGCTGGAGAGAAGTAAGCTAAAGATAAGATGCAAGGTATCAGTGCCTAAGTGAGTTGCTAACCCCCCTACCCCCAGGGACACAGCGTGGAAGTAGTGTCATGTGAAGAGATGAAAGCTGTGAAATATTCCTGTGCTGTCCCGGGCTCAGTCATGAAAATGTTTTTCAGTGTTTTGTCACGACCTTCCGTCACGTTGCCCACTTCAACAAGAGCGACTCTACTACGGCCGAAGTCGCATCAGCCTGCGAGGAATGAAGCATCTGGAAACTCATAATGTATCCTTTCACTTTGCAGCGGAGTATGCTCTGTTGTGGAACTTGCTGATAGATTAAAACTTTCTGTCGGACCGGGAGTCGAACCCAGAACCACAGAGTCGTGCCCGGGTAGCTCAGTTGATAACACTGCCCGCTTTTGGCAAGGTTCCACATTCTAGTCCGGTCAGACACAGTTTTAATCTCCCAGGAAGTTTCACAACTTAAAACGCTTTTTCGAGAAATATAATGCATCGATAAATCGTGTTAGGCCACAGACTGGGACGGTGTGCAGCACGCTCTGCGCAGTGCTCGTACAGCCGGCGATGCGTGTCCGGCACGCCGGGCCAGCACCGGCGCGGCCAGCGACCTCAGCAAACCGGTGTAACCAACGCACTATAGCCAGCCGAGGGAACGCATGGGCGGTTCCCTCGGAAATGGTCATCAGGCGCTTATCGCCATCCTGCCACAACCGTGCTCCAGACCCGCAGCGCGTTCGGCTAAGAACCTTTAAATTGTTGGGTATCGAGCGAATTTTAGCACCCAGAATACGCACCATTCGAAACAGTGAGTAGTTACTAAAACTCTTCTGGACGAAAAATGTTTTTAACATCAGTATCGTTGGCTGAATCAGAAGAACTACAATTCATCATGGAGAGGATCGTAAAAGCTGAAAAAAGAGTACGCAATGACAAACATATGACAGACGAAAACGACGAGAATAAGCAAACTTGAAGGTTCCGTCAAAATATAAACAGCAAAATGTCAGAGGAAGAAAAGACTTCGGCACAAACAAAATCTTTTAGGTTTTTGGAACAAATATTGGAAGCTGTGTTAAAGAAATAAGAGGAATGTCTATGAGTAAATAAGCTTTTGACAAGGTGACAGCAAAAAGGATTCCAACAGATATTCGCCCTGAGTTTTTCCTAGAGTGTACCTATGGTATGGCAGCGATCATCGACAGTAAAAAGAGGGTTGTTTGGGGGAAGAGACCAAACAGGGAGGTCATCGGTCTCATCGGATTACGGAAGGATGGGGAAGGATGTCGGCCGTGCTCTTTCAAAGGAACCATCGCGGCATTTGCCTGGAGCGATTTAGGGAAATCACGGAAAACCTAAATCAGGATGGCCGGACACGGGATTGAACCGTCGTCCTCCCGAATGCGAGTCCAGTGTGCTAACCACTGCGCCACCTCGCTCGGTGACAGTAAAAAAAAAAGAGGAAAAATACTAGGTTGGGTTTGAAATGTGGCAGGGGAAGATCTGACATAATGACGAATAAGGAAGAACTTCTAAGAATAGGAGAGGAAAGAAAACCACTGGAAATTTTGGGACTACAGATTGTATGGGACATACAGGGTTTAAGGAAGTGCATTTGTTTTTATTGATGAACGAGATGATTTTGTACTGATACTATTACATCAGTATGTACTTCATTTGCAGACTTATAATTACAGTCATTATGAGTAGTATGGGCTTTAGGTTGGTTAGAACCTCCAAGTATGCAAGGCACAAGTAAGCTATTAATTTTTATTTTACCCTGGGCAGCAGCTCAGGTTTCATGGCGCCGATACGTGGACGCAAAGCGAAAGTCTACACTGACTGGTGTAGTCCACTTTGTGGTGCAGTTATGACCGTGCAGAAAACATCAGGTAGTAGATTATGTGAAGTGTTTGCGAGAGGAGTGTAAGGCACAGAGCAAAAACAACACACTAAAGTGGGAACATATTCAAGTACCAATAATCACAATATCTGTGTTTGTACCCCCAACACCTTGTATATTCCGAAGAAATTATCTGCAACGAAGTCAGTGAAAGAAAGATTGGAGAGAGGAGGAAAAAAAGGAAGAAGCACAGAGCAGAGAAATAAGGACAGCATTCAACAGATGTCTTTCATAAGACAGGTACACCAAAGAAGATCATTTATGAACCAACTCCCTACCAAAACATCGTTGAGATGTATGAAAAAGGACTTTTGAGTACTTACAGTGGTCTTATATAGTGACTGAATAAGGGTCCCAAGGTACAAAATTCATAGTTTTGTATCGTTCTTGCTACCTGGAATTTAGAAGGCTTTTGAACCACATTTGTCTTCATACGTTCGTACGCGATGAGATGGTGTGCTAATATTCGAGAAGAGTGCATCAAAATTTTGTTTGTAGTACTGCTGAAGTTTTTACAGCGTTAAACCTACCCACAGAACATACTATAGGACAATGCTAATGCTTGTACTCCAACAGATTATTTCTCAACAAAGCGACTGCGACCCAGGCCAAGAGTTCCCCGACACGCCTGTCGTGTTACATAAACATCACACAGCAGTGAGTCAACCTAAAGGAAGTTTTCTCTGTTTTTTTAAACCACTAAAGACGAATATCAAGACGGTTCACTCGGCTGTCTATTCGTTCTGCCACGCAACTGAGCTAATTCTCAATGAAAGACACTGCAACCAATAGCATCACGCGTCTCGGTACGAGATAGGTACTGTATTTCAATCAGCAGGGAAGACCGGCAGTTAGTTGTTATCTAATGTGTCTGGAAGGAAGAGTACTGTTCAGTGAAAGGTTATTACCAAAACCTGATTACAACTTTACAAAGGCGACGCCATTTCTTGGGAGTATAATTTAGCGCTGGACCAGGTATGAAACCGGACATTCGCTATCTGGTTCATAGACGAGCACGCTCTGCCCTTAGTTGGACGCTCGCCCTGACATCACTTCCTCTGTGCCTAATCTGGCAGAACACACCTTAATTAGGTTTAATTGACAAGCCACTGAATCACAAAACCACGAGAAACACATAGGTAACAAGTACGGCATTCCTTCTTTCTTCGCCACCTGACGAGTATAATGACATTATTGAATTCTGGAGTAGTGACGCAATCAGCGCAGAAAACTTTCACCGCTGTTTGCCCTTCAGTCCTTCATTCGGTCTAGTTTGTTATGGAAGTAAGCCGATTCGCTGTGCATAACTTGTAGTCACGTTCCCTCCATCATTGTAGAGAGACCAGGTCTGTGCTTCAGCAATGAAGTCGCACGTGACTTTACTCTTTGGTAGCTAGAAAGTAAGACTTCGCCTGCCCCGCCTAAGCTGCTATCACTAAGCGACTTGAGATGCGGCATTGTGCGGATTTATCTACGTAATACACAGCAGTATAACGGATTTTACTCCCACACTATGCCTGCACAAGGCGGACAGAATGGAAAGTAAGGACAAACTATTACATTACGTCGATAGTGGGAGCATTACATATGAAGCGTTAACTCATTTGGTCGAGGATGAAGAACTAATCGGTTGTTGCTTGCCAAAGCAACTATTCTAGCACCGCTGAAACCAAGGAAAAAGTATATTCGGCTATCCAGACCGGATAAATGAAAATATAGTACACTATCTGTAATGCTAATTCACTTAGTCACAAAGAGAATTCCACCTCTTCTTTCGTAGTTTAGAGCTTTAATTTACCCCATTAAAACTATCTTTCTCTGTACCTTCTTATTCTGTCTGACTAATGCATTTTGTTCATGTATCTAAGCTTTTGCGCCCTTTTGGGGAATGTATTATATCTGCCATCCACTGGATTAGGCAGGAGAGATCAATCTCCTCTCTTATATAAATTACGCTATACAGAATGTCCCAGAAATGTTGCGACAAACTTCGAGGGACTGTGGAGGGTGTCCTGTACACCGAAAAACGTTGAAGAGTTCGGAGGGTTCCACAACAAAAGTAAACTGTGGATGGAAACCCGTGTCCGAAACAGTCATCCATCGATGCATCTTCTCCACTGGAGATAGTGGCTATCACTGAACAACGAACGACATTGCGAGACTATCCACCTGGGTCAGTCGGGGTACAAAGTCACGTTAGCTGCCGAAGAGGGGAGGGGTGGCGGGGGGGGGGGGGGGGGGGGGCTAGCGACCGGCGCCAGGCCTATAACTTCGACGCTCCGTAGCGTTGTTGGATGATGTTTCTGGACAAGGGTTCCTATCCTCAATTTGTCCCTCAAGATACCTTCTACAACCCCTCGAACTCTGTCGCAACATTTCTGGTGCTACCTATACAACATTACTTAGTAAGTTCTGTGCCCACTGCACTGGGTTACCTTCCGTATTACTGATGCTATCATTCTGACACCACAGTCGCCGTACTTACAAAACACAACGTTTGTGCTTGCTGACTATCTCTGGCTTTAAAGTGACAAAATTATAGCTTTCTTTGGGCGACCACTTACAAATGAGTATGGTGTCTAACTATAAGTGAAATTATAGGTGAACACTCAGCCCAGTCCGTGATGTTAGTAATATTCTACCACTATGTTCGCAATTAAATACGTGGAGGTAAATATTATTTACCCTTTTCCTTGTGCTATTTTCCGCTGCTGCAATCTACGTTTATTCTTTCAAGATTCCTGTTCGTTAAATGGTTCTTCTTAAGATTGGGTGATTACTAAGGCATATTTTCCATTTCTCAACAACGTTGCCACAGTGCTTTAGGTTACCTTACCTCTACTTTAGATATCCAACATGGCAACTGGCGCAAAGCATCTGCGTGCTTAGTGACTATTTTACGAGGGTCACTCCAAAAGAAATGCACACTATTTTTTTAAAAATCCATCTTTTATTCTACATGTTTGAAAGTTTCACAGTGTGTACATACATCCTTTAGGAACAATATTTTCATTTCTCCACACAATTTCTATCCCTCTCAACTGCCTAACACCATCTTGGAACCAGCGCCTGTATATCCGCACGGTAAAATTCTGGACCAACCTGTTGTAGCCACTGTTAGGCAGCGTGCACAAGGGAGTCATCATCTTCAAACCTTGTTCCACGAAGAGAGTCTTTCAGTTTCCCAAAGAGGTGGTAGTCACATGAAGCCAGGTCAGGACTGTAAGGCGGGTGTTTCAGTGTTGTCCATCCGAGTTTTGTGATCCTGGGAACCCACCTGGCACAAACTTTTTTTAACGCCAACACATCCAGTATTCTGCAAACACTTCCTTCCCCTATCCCAATGTAGCGTGACAATTCGTTCACTGTGATGCGTCTGTCAGCAGTCACCAATTCGTTAACTCTCTGCACATTGTCTAGTGTGTGCAGTACGAGGCCTGCCGCTGCGAGGACAATCCTCAAAATTGCCGTGCCCGCTTTCATCACTTAACCTGCTTGCCCACTGACTAACTGTACTGCGATCGACAGCAGCATCTCCATACACCTTTTTCAACCTCTTGTGGATGTTTCCCACTGTCTCGTTTTCACAGCACAGGAATTCTATGACAGCACGTTGCTTCTGACGAACGTCAAGTGCAGCAGCCATCTTGAAGACATGCTGTGACGGCGCCACTCACGGGAACAGGTTGAACCAAGTTTGAAAACAAGCGGGAAGGATGTATCTACACACTGTAAAACTTTCACACATGCAGAATGAAAACTGTATTTTTACAAAAATAGTGTGCATTTCTTTTGGATTGACCCTCGTATATGCCAGGTATAACACGTACGGGATCCGATCGCTCCTTCTCTCCTTTCTGCATCGTGCGAAACATGCTATACGCTCCGTTTTCTCATATTTTGCTTCTCATTGACTGCAAATACTTTCCTAGATCTTTTCTGCACTTATCAGAGCCGGCCTGTGTGGCCGAGCGGTTCTAGGCGCTTCAGTCTGGAACCGCGCGACCGCTACGGTCGCAGGTTCGCATCCTGCCTCGGGCATGTATGTGTGTGATGTCCTTAGTTTAGTTACGTTTAAGTAGTTCTAAGTACTAGGGGACTGATGACCTCAGATGTTAAGTCCCATAGTGCTCAGAGCCATTTGAACCATTTTTTTTGCAGTTATCAGCAGCAGTTTGCGGACTCCTGGCCGACATTTAACTCCACTTCATACGCATTCAGATCTCCAATGGTAACACAGTGGTAAGTCAAGGCTTCTTGTGACAGTACTTTACACCAGTCTGTGGAAGGTGTACAACGGACTGTTCACTGGAGACCACCGAACGACTAAACTCATTAACTCAACAAAAATCCAAGCGACAAAACCGCACTGTAGAAAGCTATGAATCTAAAATTAACAGGTGATTCTTCGGTTTCTCCCGGCGTACTGTTTTTGCCAGATCAGTCCCCAGCGGGCCTACTGGACACTATCAGGAGGCAGTAAAGTCGTGGACATTGTAATTGAAGAAACTTTAACGTCACATTTTCCTTCTCTAACCAATATGGCAAATTAATTATATAAACACATGAAAACAGAAGAAGTCATGAAAACAAGAGTTCACGAAGGATTGCGACGGTAGCAAATGAAATGTAAGTTGCCTAGCTGGACACATACGGTGTTGCTGTAAAATGAGTAGTATCGCTCCCCCTCGGTGGAAATGGGGCCCTGGGTGCACCTGTTTGCATGTGCATCGTTAGCCGAGAGACACGCAACTGCGCAGTTCTCCAGAAGCCTTGACCTACACGGAGAATGGCGGTACGGAGTGAAGATCGATGGTGCTGTCACAAGAACCTGCACCGTGGTGCTCGATACGGGCGAGGTCAGTGCCGCCAGCACCGACTAGAAAGCACAGAGGGACCCACGGTATAATGAAGGACGGGAGAAAAATTTGTGCTTTAAGTCCTGTCTGCGACAAGGCCGTTAGAAACGGAGCGCAAGCTTGGATTGGAGAAGAATAGGGAAGGCAACTGGCGATGTCCTTTCTAAAGAAAGCAACCCGGAACTTGCATTGAGGGCTTTAGGGAAACAACAGAAAACCTAAATCTGGATGGCCAAACGAAGATTTGAGCCGCCGTCTTTGCGACAGCGAGTCCAGTGTCTTACCACTGCGCCACTTCGCTCTGTACGGTGGAACAGTACCTGCCTTCCGTTTACTTTTCTCGTCAACAGCTGCGTCTCCTGTGTACAGACTGCATGAAAAAGTAGTGGGAGGCGGCCTTAGAGTAGAAAAAGATACCAGCTCATTTATATAACCTCTAGTTAACACCTGGTGTTGACAGGGGTTTGTTTATTCCAATCTTCTATTAGTCAGTCTTATTCTTCCCCATCTCTCTCTGTCCCTCTGATACTCTCCCTCTCTTTGCCCATCTCCTATTCCCTCTATCTGTCCATCACCTTCTCCCTGCCTCTCTGTCTCTCATTCTTCCAGCCTCTCTTGTCTATCTCCTTCTTCCCCTCTTTCTGTCCATCTCTTCTCCCCCCCCCCCCCCCTCTCTCTCTCCATCTCCTCCTTCGGCAATCCTTGTCTATTTCCTTCTTTCCCCTCTCTGTCTGTCCTTCTCCTCCTCCTTTTTTTCTATCGCCACGTTATCATCCTCTCCCCTCCCCTCCAGTTAAGAGCCTGGTGGTTCTTACCCTCACAGCATTTCTTTCCATATAGTAAGTAATATGTGTACCAAGTTTGGCTGAAATCGACCCAGGCGTTAGGTAGACTTTTTTTACAAGCGGTTTCGCCCGCATACGCACGTCACATATTTCGCTCACATTTGTAGACATACTCCACCTATATCCCTGGCGAATTTCGCCCTGCAGCTTCGTTTTCACGCAGTTCAATGTTTATGACGTCGTATCTCCGGAACTATGCCTCGTACAATGATGTAATTCTGCAGGTATATTCAGTGGTATATGTGAATACTGTCTGCCAATTGTGCTGCGCACAGAGTTGGTAGTAAATAAGTAACAAATTAAAACGTCATACCTCATGCGGCAGATTCAGTGGACGAACAGGAGAAATGTAGTAAGCGAAAAACTCTTTTCCTTTCATCATATTGTGGAGGACGTTAGCTACAAGAAGTTTCTTAAAGGTTTGAAATCATGTGCTAAGTTTGTTGCAAGTCATTCTCAAATAATGAATGAGTGTAATCTGGGTATATGCGTGTCGTGAGCTGCTCTTCTTTATAGACCCCCTCCACGCTTTGAGAGGCAGGTAATTCTTATACCCACAGCGCTTCTTTCCAGGCAACAAGTGATACGTGAACCATGTTTGGTTGAAACTGATGCCGTGGTTTGGGAGGAGATGTGGAACATATTTTTTTTTTAATAATATGTATGATGATGATTGATCTGTGAGGCGCTTAACTGCGCGGTCATCAGCGCCCGTGCGAAGTCCCAGTTTTTACCCGGTCCAGTTTTCACACAATCCAATCTAGCCATTGTCACAAATGATGATGATGATGATGAAGAAGAAAAAGAAATGACGAGGACAACACAAACACCCAGCTCCGGGCAGAGAAAATCCCCAATCCGGCCGGGAATCTAACCAGGGACCCCGTGATCCAGAGGTAATAATATGTGTGGATTTCATCATTCACTTTTTCTTTGTTTTTTTTAACAACCCAGTGAAAATTAAACAATTACCAAGCGGGGACAATTGATCTCACGTGTCCCGGACACGAATTTACTTCCGATGGACCGAGAGCTGGAATGAAGGAAATTTCTTTTGTTGCGTTAGTCCCTTTAATATTAGTGTACGACAGTTTGTAGTGTTTTATGGTCGGACTTGGCTGAAGTATGTCCGTCTGGTCGAAGTCTATAATTCAGATACGAGTTAAACAGGTTTTTTTTTTCCAAATTTCAGTGGCAAGCATCCAGTCCGCAACGAGTTCTGAGACTGCAGTAAATTCCGTATCTGTCTAGCTTTTCTATTCGAATTAACTCTAGCGGGTTCGTCGCTTTTCTCTCACCGATCTCTCAATCCTCATCCTCTTCAGACGCCCACTGCCATTAATGACATCCGTACAAGCGGACAGTAAAATAGTTCTTGTCAGGTTACCTTCCATTAGGAACATGGGTGCACTCAGCGGCTGTGATCTGATTTATAAGTTATAGAGCGCAGCAATCAGTCGTCCTTTTTATTTGTAAGTTTTATTTGGCAAATCCAGATTTCGGCTAGTGCCTAGCCATTATGAGTGCACTATTTCCTAGTCTCAAAACATGGCAATTCCCTATTGTTCGGGCGTCAGTCTCACAGTTCTTTATAGTACTATTCAAAGAACTGACTGACGCCCGAATAACAGGGAACTCACATGCATTGAGACTAGAATATAGTGCACTGATAATGGCTAGGCACTAGCCGAAATCTGGATTTGCCAAATAAAACCTGCAGAAAAAAGGACGACTGACTGCTGCGCTCTATAATTTATAATTCTTGTTGCTCATTTGTGAAATACACTGAGTGTGGTATACCTGGACATATATTCGTTTCACAGCAGTGTTCATTAATGTGCGCTAACCTACAGTCAGGATATCTCGTCCAAAGGAAAAGTTTGAAAGTCTCAAGTGCGTGAACGGAGCTTACACGTCACATCCAAAGATTGGACAAAAGCATGGTAACACTGTGAGAAATGCATGCTCGAAAATAGATGCAGATGCCTGCAGGTGGTGCTGTTGTATTTGATGTCGAAGGGCACCTGAGCAATGCCCTCAATGTTTTGCAAGTTTCAGTTGTGATCAGAAGGTTGCTCATTTTAGCTCAATTCTGCAGGAATAGTGGTATAAAATTCCCTCGAAAACCTTACAGGACCGGTATTTATCCACTCCGAGAAGGTGTGTTATAAATCTTTTGTTCAACCCCTGTATGCCTATTGTAGTAGCAAGACACCAGCATGTAGAACATTTCAACACTAACTAGCTTAAAAGTAATAGCCAGAATAGAAGGCAGATCGCATAGATTTACGTATTACATTTGCATTAATTATTATACATACTGCACTAGTCACTGTATAGTGTGTGACACAGGGCACGTCGGACCACTATTAGCTACTCCATTTGTTTCGTTCTTGAGAGAGAAATATGTATTTGTATGTCTACGCACTCTCTTTACTTTGGTACACGATGGTGGCAAAGGAATCGTTTTACAGTCTATCGAAGACTGATACTTTATCAGTTGCCTTTTTGTGATAAGAATTTTTCTTTATTCCAGTGTTTACATTAACGTTTTACAAACATCTGACACTACCATTTTGACTAAACCGTTTGATTACGACCCTGGCAGCATGTCTCTTAATTTATCCAGTACCTTTGGTCAACCCGATTTGGTGGCGATGTCCAATACGTGATACTGAAGTAGGATTTTTTCTTTTAAATTATTGTTTTTCGGACATAACCCATACAGGCAGTTACTATGTCTTTTAGCTAAGCATTGTGCTGTGTGCGTCTAGTATAATATATTATGTAGTTGAAGCTTCGTCTGTATCTTTGACGCTCTACTAGGCAGTCTGCATAGAGTTATACCGTTTGTCGCTAACAAGGTTTCCATGTTCGATGGTAGTTCCACATCCTGCAGTAATTTCCAGGCCTTACGCTATCTTCAGGGGCAACCGAAGAAAATGTGACTGAGGACTTCTTCGAGACCGCTGTAACATTAGGTAGATAGGACCATATTCAGACGATGCCGATGCTGGCGGATCTTCAGTGACTGAATGTAAGGGGAAGAGGGGAGTATTGTCACGGTAAAGTTCCTGCTGCAATTAATCTTTTTTATATCTAAGATGTTTTGACAGTTTAGGGACCACTCGTGCATAATCTCTTCACTTACTACCGTTTGACAGGTGTAGCTTGTCATCTCACTGGTACGTAATTCGGGTCCTGGTGGTACAGAGGAAGCGGTAACGTGGAGTTTGTCATATTTCACTGATCCGGAGTACACGGTTTCCCTAGTCCAATCATCGACTTTTTCATTCCCTATGAGCCTTCACTCGGAATATGATGATTCTGTTTTGGCTTGTAAGTTCTAGTGTCCAGTGCTGCTTCTAAGACGCGGTACACAAGATAATCGTTTGTGTTGTTCTCCCGGTGATACTTCAACAGCATCAGCGCCAATCGTTATTCTGACTATATTACAGTCATCTCCTCCGACAGTCATTTTGCGTGACTGAGGCGCTCCAGGATTGCTGAGTGTTCAGCAGTAAGGTTAGATGCTACTGCTGGAAGCTTAAATCTGCCTTCCCGAAGCGTCACAATAGCGAGGTATGCTCTACTTATCCCGTCGGACGGAAACCTCCCGAGATCATATTTTGCTGCAGACTATAGCATCATTAGAAACAAACTGAGAGTGTTTACTCCTGTATGCGAACGGTCCTTTCATGTTTCTCTGGGGCACTTAAAACGTTATCTTAACGTACGACATTCACCGCCCGATATAAAGTATTGGGTGCTCCACGGGAAGTGATTCTCGTGCTGCTTCTCAGGGAAAACTGCACTAAGGTTCTATGCCACTCCAGTTCTCTACCAGATACTATTCACTTATCTACCTGCAGAGAGCGTCTTGAACAGTCGACGTTAAGAGGGTGGACGCGTATTATGCGACAGTCTTTTCAGATCCCGCGACTTATGATATTCGTACATATGATAAATGCCTTTCCGCTAGGAGCTGACTGGATATTTTTCAATGGAAAACAACTCATAAAAGCTGCACAGTCAAATCTTGACAAAAAATTTCAGAGTGAGGCAGTGTCGAGTTGTTCAGGGTTGTCCAGACTTTTTTTTTTATTATTGTGAATTTCACCTCTAGTCAAGTCTTGAATCTGTGAAGAATATTAAATTACGCCGTTGTTTGGATTCTATACCACAGGGTGACAGTTATTGATGAAACATGTTAATGTCACTTCAGATATACCTGTCATCACCGGTGAAGATGTGGCGCAGACGAATGGCGAAATTCTGCATGACCCGCCGAAGTGTCGTAACACCGATGCCGTCGATGACCCCCATGAATGGCTATTTTCAGCTCAGCAATGGTTTTTGGGTTACTGTTGTACACCTTGTCTTTAATATAGCCCCACAAAAAGATTCTCATCTGGTCTGATCCGGAGAACATGACTGCCAATCGAGAAGGAACGTTGGGAAAACGACATTGTTTGTTACGTCAGGTAACATGATGCAACCGGACGCCGCTGCTGGTCATAATTATCTTACACGATCTTGGCGCAAAGGTTAAAAAGTAGCTCGTAAGACAGAGAAATATAAACTAAAAATATATAGTAGCCTTTGACTAAAAGATTAGTGACTTACAACTAAAATCAATCGTGTCGTATAAAACCCTGTGAGTAACAACTCGTCGGAATGTGATGTGACTCAGTTTACGTTCTAGATCTCCTGCATCTCCTCAATAGAGACTGTGAAGATGCAAGTTAAACTAATGCCAACTTACAATGAGATCAATGATTAATCATTCCATCGACATATTATTCGTAAATGAAGAAGGAACAAATTCATGATAGAAAGAAGAGTGCCCTCTTCTTACACTTACTACGATTTAGTTAATACAGATGCTCATGCAGAACTCATCTACAGGGCTCTTTTATCTCACGCAGACAATAAACGTATACGTTTCACTTGTTTACTTGTGTTGCGCATTTGGCGGTAAAGAGGCAAGAGCAGATGACAAGTAGTTATTGCCTTAGGCGAGAGGTAGCGCTTGAGTCGGCTGTCGGCAGAGGCATCTAGGAGGTGACGTAGAAACTTCGTATCGATTCCCCCACCTCCTTCCTTGTGACCACCCGGGCGCTCAGAGCAGCAGTGTTTGAGTGGCAGTGAGGGAGAAAGCATTGGTGTACGCTTCAACAGTCTGTTCACCTGCGCCAGTTGTTATGACCCGCTGCAGACGTGTGATACATCAAGACAAGAAATTTCGTCCGCACGCGAAACATAGGAGCATCTCAGTAAGGCACTTTCTGCAACCGTATTTGCTGTATAACGCGATAAGCGCGCGCTTATTAGTGCTTCCGAAAAATGTCCGCCGGAAAATATTTCTTTGTTTGTAAAAGGGGATTTTTACCTGTGATGTTCTTGTAGATTAATTTCATTGTGATAAAAAATTAGCAAAGCCGAGAGCAACCTAGTTCCAGGGAGACAAAAGGAGATTGTTTTCGATTTATTTCTTATGGATACGAATCATCCCACCTGCTTCATCAAGAAATTGCAAAGAAACGTTATATATCTTTTATAGCCTTTTCTTTGTCGTTAGCTTTAAGACCCGTTACTATATGTAAGATAATGAACAAAATAATTGTGACGTAGTTTGCCGACTGGACATCTGGGAATTCGGGGTTTCTTATGAGGTCCTAAGTTGTTTGTGTTGGATTCGTTGAAAATTACAGCGTGTGAGAGGTAATGCTGTTCAAAGGACAATTCCTGTTTGCCATAGATGTATTCGACGCTATGTTACATAGCACTCAAATGCTCCAACAATAAAATCTTAGTGGATATTAACTTTGATGTCGCAGTTGCATGCCGGGCCTGCGCAGGACGAACAGATAGTGCCGGTTGGAAAATACCCGGCTCTCGGAAATAAGTGAGAGCTTATTTTTTTCAAGTGCTATACATTCGCTTACAGAAATAACATTTATTGAAGTACTACGCTCGATGACAGTGTAATAACTTACAGTATTACTAACAATGACGTTAGTTAGGTATGTTATATGGTAACTACTACTTACAGCCATAAGCGGTAATTTCCGCGTTTAATGTTCTAATCCGTTTTATGTTTTGCAGTAACAATCGATACTTAAGAAGGGTGTGAAATTCACGCTCGTTTTTTAATAAGGGTGCAATACCAATGTAAATTTATTAGTTAATGTAACAATTTAAAAGTGCTAAGAAAGAGAAGCTAAATAGCCCAAGAATAAAATCGCTTGATATCGAGAAAGTATCTGGCCGGTTTGATAGTGTGAACTACTCAACTACGTAGCAGAAAGCTATTTATAACGTAAAATCACAACAAGGTATCTGGAAAATTTCTATACCGCGTCTCACATTCAACAAAGTTACTGTTATAATTTAATGCTTATCTATGTTCAAAGCTTACTTAGTATTCTACGCAGTAGCTAGGCGCAACAGACGTATCAAAACAATGTACACTACAGTATAATAAAACTGAGAGCTCCTATCACGCCCAAACTAAAAATATGAAAGAAAAACAAAACAAAATATCCTTGACTGAACCCTGGACACGAAGCAAAACCAGTGTTTCGACCGCTCATTAATGCACCATTTATAAGTTTTCAATAAAGTATTCCTCTTTCCTACGAGAATAAAATGAATAGATTCACGAGTTGCGAGACAGTCGCAGCAAGTTCATATCATCCAGGAGGATATTTACATGTTTTTTATTCCAGTTACGGACCACAACATATTTATAAATCAGATTATTAATTTCAACCGGTCATGGGCATCTTCAGACCTAAGTAGACTCAGTACGCAATTCATATCAACTCGGCATATGTAACAATGGTACGGTCATACCATTAGCCTAAAAAGCTTCGTTGCTCTTAAAAAAATTAAGTACCACATTCATAGTTGTTACATACATGCTGCCACTGTGAAGAAACTATGGAGGCTGCTGGGCGGTGCAGCCGTGAGTCGTCTTCAGAGGACAGCGCGTTACAACTATGTATGTGGTGCTAATGATAAGAACACGACGAAACTAGTTTGCCTACTGGTTGTCCCACTTTTACATACGCCGGCTTGATATGATGAGCATACTGTCTACTCGAGCCTGAAGACGGTCATTACTGACTGAAATTAATTACCTGATCTATAAACTCACTTTTTCGACATCGCGCAGTAATTTCGATAGTGCATTCTGCCTTGATCACAACTGAGCTAGTATTTTGTACTTTGCCTAGTGAAGTCGAAGAATTATAGTGTGATGTTAGCGCCTTCGAATTAATAAAGAAATTGGCGGTCTCCCAAAACACATTTCCTAGCAAACAGTAAAAAGATACACATCAAATACACTGTATTTTTTTAGACATACCCAGATTATGATATGAGGAAACGTTGTTAAATCTCCCACAAAGACTAGAACTTACGACAATTTTCGATCCTACATTTGTATAAAAAACTAACATGAATCTCCTGCCCGTAAATTTGTGGCCTATTACAAATTAAGTAAGGTTCTCGATCACGCATTGAAAACGACCAAGCGAGTCGTAAAACCTCCACAGAGCCCTTGACTCACGATCAAGACTGAACGGCTTACTAATTTAGAATGGTATTAAGTGTATCATAAAAGTACATGACTTACAGTTGCAGATCAATGAAAGGCCCTTATGTTGACACCAACGTGCAGGCAGTTGTCAGGCTTTCATAGGCTCCCTTCCATTCCCAGAAAGGTTTCCACTCACAACAAATGTTGTATCGAATACATTTCAGAGTTGCACCATGTTTGCCAGAAAGTCTGAGTTCTGAAAGAAAACCGTTAAATATCGGTTACAAAATAAAAAGTCCAAATCTGAAGGATGTCAGTTTAACTAAATACCTAGGATTTACAAATACTTAAATTGGAACGACCACACAGATAATGTTATGCGGATGCCAAACCAAAGATTTCGTTTTATTGCAAAACAGCTGGAAGATACAACAGGTCTACTAAAGAAACTGCCTACACTTTGCTTGTTTGTCCCCTACACGAGTTTGCTGTGCGGCGCAGTATGGGGTTTTCACCAGATGTGATTGACAGTGGACATCGAAGAAGGGTAGCCCGTTCTGTACTATCGCGAAATATTGGAATGTCACAGATGTGATAAACGATTTGGGGTGACAATCATTAAAACAAAGGCGTCTTTCGTTGCGGCGAGATCTTTTCCCGAACTATAATGACCAACTTTCTCCTGTGAATGCACAAATATTTTGCTGACGCCACACAACATAGAGCTGTGTGTGTCATTTCATAGTTCACATTCGGGCACTTTGCGCTACAGAACGTTTGGAAGACGATAATTTATACTTCCTTTTCTCGTGGATGTGAGGCTCCCGAGAATTTTCTGGTGCTTGATGGTGTTTTATTGTGAAAGAACACTACGTGTGAATGAGTGAGATCTAGACACGACCGGTTACAGTCGACATGGCAAAGAAATAGAACGTGAAGAAGCGCCGATTCGCTAGGAACTAATAGCGCAGAAGCTGCTAAGCAGTTCGTGTACAGAAAACTTGTGAAACGAAATGAGTCCAAACGCTCTAATCACGCTTGGGAGAAGCTAGGTGTAAACTCTACTGTGAACTTTTTATTCATGTCCTATGGTCTACCAGTCCCCCAAAGCAAATTTCGAAATATTTACAAAGCAAACCCATACATAGAACACATAATGTATGAAGATCGAAAATCCTCAGCTCGTGCATATGTTGTCACCAAATTTTTGAAGAGTGTGTGGCTAATGTCAGGTATTACGTAACCATTCACCATGCTAGCAAGCGACCATGTGAAACAGCTTTTGTTGGCACCACTGACACTTTCACGGTTTTTATTGTCGTAAACAACTTGCTAATGAATTGCTACATAGTAATTCTAAACTCTTAACTATGTACCACACGGTCAAGAACATACGCAACTCTATTACATGCCACATACACCAGGCGATCTGATTATATCAAGTTTGGAATGTTCTCTCGTGTAATGAAACAAAGACAAATATTTGTTGAGCTATGTGCGATTCTTGAAGTCTCCATTTAGATTTTACACCAGATGTTTTATCGATTGCCATACGTCTTTAGTGACATGCTAAATTATGTTCCCTCCCTTTCCTTCATTGCTTCTTGATAAATGAAGGTCTCAAGAAACTAGAAGTAAAAGTGTTTAGTCCCTTTGCGTCAACAGTGAAACAAACGTGACATTGTTCATTGTTAGAACGCATTGTAGAAAATCAAGAAAAGCAAGACAGTATCGAGATATTTGTTATTTCACCAAGTAGATGCTAAGCATGCTATAATTTATTAGCATCTTTTTTTTGATAATATATCGACTGGCAATATTCTTTGGAACGAATCTTGTCGGCACTGAAGCGAAAGATAAAACGTAATTTTTCCCCGCTCAGTTCCTGTAAGATACTCCCTATAACGCAATTGAGTTCACAGAATTGCTCCTTTGTAGCGACAAGGGGAGTATAATGAAATATACATTCCATTCTACTGTAAGCAGTGTTACTCTTACGTAAGTCAGTGCTTCCAGATAAACTAGCAACTTGGAAACCAGAGTGCAGTAGTTATTTGTTAACGGATATTTCTTCCAGCAATATGCAATGTGACGCCAATCCTAAAACGAATTACCAATATTAACAATAAATTAAAAGTTATCTATGAGCGTGTATTACCTCATTTGAACGCTGTCGGAGTCGTCTCGTGTACCGTCGACAAAGGTAACTCTGATTTTCAGCTAAACTGAATTGAGCGATTAAGTCATAACAGTCTCGCATCGCTATTAAGCCACCAGAGAGATTAGCTAATATGCGTCGCAAACGATATATCTCACTGCCCTCGTGATTAAGATTTCTTCATAGCATATTTTGTCTTTTCGCCGGTGTGTACGGCGACAACTGAAATATTTTTTTATTTTCAGTAGTTGGCATCGACAGTCGTTTGCCATTCTATTGACTGCAGCTGCACTGTTGTAATCGGCTTCTTGGAAATAGTAGACCGGCCGATGGTTTCCTCACATATTACTACTAACACTAAGTAAGTTTCTTCACGTGTATTGCGAATAGGTGGGTTTCCTCTCATATTCCGAACATTAAAATTCTGTTCTTCCTTGATCAAATTGATGGATTGTTGACCTTTCAGTAAATATTCCCGTTATGTCTTGTACAGTTTATATATGGTCTTCGCAGTTGTCTGCAATAGGGAATTATTTAAAAGGCTTTTTTTAGAAGCTTCACAGCATTTACCAATCTTGTTGTAAAAGTGAAGGTGGAACACACATGTGGAGAGACATTTCTGTGGAGCCTGGGACTCTAGGCTTGGATAAGCAGCTTTTTGCCGGACTTATAGGGAACACTAAGAATTTGTTTCCTGTTTACCAGCATATCCAGCGTGCTGTAGAGTCCGACGTGTTGCTAGGAATTAGTTGTAATATCTGTTGAAAGGTTAAAAAAGTCCAACCAGTCACTCTTTTATGATAACTTATTTTGGCCTTACCAATTTTATGCTGGTTTGCCAAGCTTCAGATAGAATGTAGGTTCAATTGGAATGTAACAGTCTGGTTGTGAGTTGCCGAAGCAAAAAAAAAAAAAAAAAAAAAAACTGGTTGATGTGTAGGGTAGCCCGAGGTCTAGGTAGGTTGGCATGTAACAGTTTGGGTGTGAGCTGTTGAAGCCAACAAATGTGAAAGTAAAGAAAACTTACTGATGTAGTCTAGGTCCTGCAGAAATGTCAACATCTTCCGTCTTTGCACAGGTGTCACTCCACACAACTGTAACAAATTCGTAAAAAGTGATTCCCTTCTACGTTGCCGCGAATTTTGGCAGAAGTTCCTGGTCGCATGCGCTAACTAACGCAGTATTCGCCATTTTGCCTACGTTCTCATTTATCTAAGGCATGAAATTTAAATTATTATGCGCCGAGTGCGTGTTTTAAAGTTTCTTTGTATTTTCTGTTTTAATATCATCTACAAAAGAAAACTACTGCTTTTCGTTTCACAGTTATTGGTTATTTACGAGTTACGTGATGTTTGCGATGTGTTCTGGTGATGACTTTACAAACACGTCTCGAACATCACACCTAAAAATGATAGAAAAACGCGCTTGATAATGGAAATTATTTCCCGAAACGCGTCGTGCGATAAATAAAGGGAAATAAGTGAAATGTATTCGCGGTATGGACTACCATCGGCTGTGTAATGGACAACAGACAATGAAAATCTGTGTCGGATAGGGACTCGAATCGGTTTCTTTCTTATCACGAGCGGTCGCTTTACCACTTCCACATGCCTTCAGCCATGTGTCTGCAATCTGTACTCGTACATCCTTTATGTGTATTCCATTCCCATACAGGGGAGACATTTTACTTCAAAGTCGCATGCCCGGCGTCGGCGGATAAGTACGATTTTTCAGTGCCTATATTGTTCCGAACACGCGTGCTTGTCAGAAGGAACTTCGCGTCGTAATTCGGAATAATGCAGTGCTCTGCCAAACTCTTAAAGCAGTATCGTATCTCCCATTTCATCTTCATGTACATTCTCTTCCATTTCCATAACATTGTCCTCAAGTACATCGCCCTTGTACAGACCCTCTATATACTCCTTCCACCTTTCTGCTTTCCCTTCTTTGCTTGGAACTGGGTTTCTATTCGCGCTCTTGATATTCATACAAGTGGCTCTCTTTTCTTCAAAGGTCTCTTTAATTTTCCTGTAGGCAGTATCTATCTTATCCCTAATGAGATAAGCCTCTACATCCGTCCTCTAGCCATCCCTGCTTAGCCATTTTGCGCTTCCTGTCGATCTCATTTTTGAGACGTTTGTATTCCTTTTTGCCTGCTTCATTCATTGCATTTTTATATTTTCTCCTTTCATCAATTAAATTCAATATTTCTTCTGTTACCCAAGGATTTCTACTAGCGTCGTAATTCGCATAAAGCGAAATCGTGAATGGCAGCAGGAAATGATATTTTATGGCGAACAATATCATTTTAGGGAAACTTTTAAATCCTGATTAGTCTGCGAGAGCCGAAGGGAAGCGATAGCTAGTTTGTCGAAGTGAAAGACGACAGTTTGTATACCAGATCTCGCCACAAACATGGTGCTTTGTGCGAATTCGAGAGGAAAGTGATACGGATAGGAGCAGGGAGAGCAACTGGTGATGGGTGAGTGGCTTGCTCGAGAAGCGGAGAGGCCGGGTCACGTGACCGATGCGTGCTCGCCCACTTGTTGGGCGGCTGCTGCTGCTGCTGCTACTGCGATAAGGCCCCACGAGGCTCAGCCGGATGCGGCATGCGGCAGCTTCCGGCGGGGAGCGCCCGTGGCTGCGAACGCGGCTGGATCTACGCCTTACCTGCCCAGTCGGCACACACGAAAGCTCTCCTGCACAGAATGCGCCGCCTCAAGATCACTTCCTGCGATGCCTACAGATAACGCTCTTACCTGCAGATGCAGGAACCTAGACTGAGGTGATAAGTCATGGGTAGCGATAGGCACATACACAGATGGCGGTGGTATCGCGTACACTAGGTATAAAAAGGCATTGCATTGGTGGAGCTGTTGTTTGTACTCGGATGATTCATTGTAAAGGTTTGCGACGTGTTTGTGGCCGGACGACAGAAACGGACTTTGGACGCGGAATGGTGATTGTTGCGAGACGCATTGAACATCCCATTTCAGAAATCGTTAGGGAATTCAATATTCCGCGATTCACGTTGTGGATCGAGATCAGCGGCGTTGGCTTAGAGTTGTCAGTAAATAAATGTCGTATGACTAGGGCCTCCCGTCGGGTAGACCATTCGCCGGGTGCGAGTCTTTCGATTTGACGCCACTTAGGCGACTTGCGCGTCGATGCGGATGAAATGATGATGATGATGATGATGATGATTAGGACAACACAACACCCAGTTCCTGAGCGGAGAAAATCTCCGACCCAGCCATTCTGTCACGCTGATCACTCAGCTACTGGGGGCGGACAGTTGTCAGTGCTAACAGACAAGCAACACTGCGTCAAACAATCGCAGAAATCAATGCGGATCGGACGAGGTGTGACAAAATTTTGCATAATGGGCTGTGGGAGCAGACGACCGACGCGAGTGCCTTTGTTCAGCACGACATCGCCAGCAGCGGCTCTCCAGGGCTCGTGACCACATCGTTGGACCCTAGACGAATGGAATAACGTGGGCTGGTCAGATGACTCCCGATTTCAGTTGGTAAGAGTTGATGGTGTGGCTCAGTTGGCGCAGAATCCACGAAGCCATAGATCCAAATCGTTAACAAGGCAATATGCAAGCTGGTGGTGCGTCCATAATGGTGTTGTCTGGGGTTACGTGCAATGGACTGGGTCCTCAAGATGTTAGCTTACTTGAAGACTATTTGCAGCCATTCGTGGACGTCATACTACCAGATAACGATGAAAGTTTTGTTGGTTACAAAGCGCCATGTCACCAGGCCACAATTTTTCGTGATTGGTTTGAAGAAGATTCTGGAAAATTCGAGCAAATGGTTTGGACACCCAGATCGCCCGACATGAATCCCATCCAACATTTGTGGGACATAATCGAGAGGGCAATTCGTGCACAAAATCCTGCACCTACAACACTTTTGCAATTTTGGACTGCTGTAGAAGCAGTGTGGCTCAGTATTTCTGTAGGGGCTTCCAAATACTTGTTGAGTCCATGTCACGTCGAAAATGGTTCAAATGGCTCTGAGCACAATGGGACTTAACATCTGAGGTCATCAGTCCTCTATGACTTAGAACTACTTCAACCTAACTAACCTAAGGACATCACACACATCCATGCCCGAAGCAGGATTCGAACCCGCGACCGTAGCGATCGCGGACTGTAGCGCCTAGAACCGCTCGTTCACCCCGGCCGGCCATGTCATGTCGAGTCGCAGCACTACGCCGGGCAGGAGGTAGTTTGACACGATATTACAAGGTATCCCATGACTTTTGTCATCTCAGTGCATATAGTGTGGGCACTAAAACGCGGCAGTCGCCTACAAGCGTAAACAAACTAGAACTCACACCGCCCGAGGGGAGTGTTGTTAGTTGTGATGCCAGATGTCCCAATTTTTGCGGGATGCTCAGATTTTTAGGGGTGTCAAGATCCGTAACGCGCAAGTCTTACGCGGGACGCCAAAAGTTCCCACGTTTGGGCCCGGCTTACAATTCTAATCAATTCGAAGTATCTGGTAAAAATGTTGTTCCCGTCGGGTAGACCGTTCGCCAGGTGCAAGTCTTTAGATTTGACGCCACTTCGGTGACTTCCGCGTCGATGGGGATGAAATGATGATTAGTAGGACAACAATACCCAGTCCCTGAGCGGAGAAAATCTCCGTCTCAGCCAGGAATCGAAGCCGGGCCCTTGGGATTGACATACTGTCGCGCTGACCACTCAGCTACCGGGGTCAGACGAAATATCTGGTGATTCAAGAAGAAAGAGTAGATTTCAGTTGTTTATTTTAAGACAAACTAACAAACTACAAAACATATTGCACTTAGCACTGAATAAAAGAAGTTTCAGAGTTTTGACGCAGTTACGCTGTTGTTCGTATATAGCAACATGACGGCTGCAGCAAGAGAGAAATCATTTTGTGTGTTAAAATTTGAGCAGTCAGCCCAATGTTCAAGTGCTACGTGCATTCCGCCGTCGATTCAACAACGGCTGTAAAAAAAACTCTTTGAAATTGGTTGCATATGCAAAGGGAAGACCACTGGTTTGATGAAAATTTCGATCGTATTCGAGATGCGTTAACACGGAGGCCTCGGAAGTCCACAAGACTGGCAGGCCGGGAACTTCATTTTCCTCAGACAACGGTGTGGCGTGTTCAGAAACTAATCCTGCATATGAAGCCTTAAAAGTTTCAATTACTGCAGCCGTTGCGTCCCACTGACCATGACAGAAGGTACGAATTTTGCCTTTCATTTCTCCAGGATATGGCAGGGGACAGTTTTTCCGAACGTCATCATTTCGGACGAATCCCTGTTTCATCTATTGGCTAAAGTCAACCGCCATATTGTAAGAATTTTGGGGTAACGTTATCCTTGCGATGTCATTGAACGTGAGAGACTCGCCGAAAAAAGTGTTTTGTGTCATTTCCGTTCACAAAAATTAACTTTTGTGGAGGAAATGGAGACAGGAATGTCATGCCTGGATACGCTGCAAAATTGGTTGTTTCCTGAGATTCATGAAGATGCCGCTGATTTAATTTTTAAAGTATGACTGCGCCCACGCCTCACTTTCACTTTGAGGTGTGTTACCTTAACAACGCCACCCTCAACGTTGGATTGGAAGAGGTGGACAACAAGATTTTGTTCATTGATTTTAGCCTCCCAGGTCATCAGACGTCTCACCTTGCCGTACATAAGAAAGTCTTTGACCGATCTACTCTTCAAGAGCTGAGAAATCTAATTTTTGAAGCTGTCGATTCAGTAAACAGGAACCTGTTTATTCGTATACGGAATGAAATTGAGCACCGTTTCGATGTTTCTCGAGCAACGCTTGGTGCAGATGTTGAGTGGATGGTCAGTGCGAGCGTAAAACTTTGAACCTTCCTCTATCCAGTTACATGAGCAACGTTTTTCTTTCGTAGTTTGTAATAAAGAAGTGAAATCTGTTCTTTCTTTTTAAACCACTCTGCATATTCGCTCAAAACTGGTCTATTACGTGAAAGTTCCAAAATGTATTTTTCTGAACGCGTCAATGGCGGTAACCAAGGAAGTTATAATACAGTGCGCCAGGCGGTCGCGATCAACTGATGAAACTGAGAGACGCTTCAGCGCATGCCGGCACTGCACGTTTCCAAAAAGGTCAGCCGCGTGGCTTCCATTGTTGTACGGTTATCGCCACACCGGTGTTTCCTGCGCCGTGTTTCTCCCCGCTGGCCCACTGACAGGCAGTGAATTCTCTCGGTATCTCCATTCCATGACGGTGGTCGCCCCTCGGGCTGCAATACACTTTACCAGAATCTATTCTTTTGGAGTGCGACGTGTGTACTCTTGGCCAGGGGCAGACAGGAATAACTTGACAAAGACGAGTCTGTGTCTCCGTGTGTACTACACAAGTATCTGTAGATACGGTTCAAATGGCTATGGCACTTAACATCTGAGGTCATCAGTCGCCTAGAACTTAGAACTACTTAAACCTAACTAACCTAAGGACATCACACACATCCATGCCCGAGGCAGGATTCGGACCTGCGACCGTAGCGGTCGCGCGGTTCCAGACTGAAGCGCCTAGAACCGCTCGGCCACACCGGCCGGCTCCGTAGATATGTGTGAAGAACAGTGCTTCCAGCAATATTATCGATTTTCTGCACTATACTCTGAGCTAGATATATATCGGTGCCTGCAGAATGGTTGCCCAGTCATCTTCAATACAGATTCTCTAAATTTACCCAACAGGGCATCGCTTCAGTTACGTCGACTTTCAAGAATTCCGGAGCATGTCTGTATATGGCCAATTTTGAGCGTAATGTCCTGCAGTGTTAAGGGCATAAACTCAATCACTTGAAAATGGCATAAAAAGCCGCAACCTGGGTCGTAATTAAGTAAACAACAATAGTCAAACGACGGTGTGTTCATTTAAAGTTTATTGTATGATTGTTGCTCAGCGACGTGAAAAACTCATTTGTGTTACACTTGTATTCCCGATGCCGACCTAAGGTCCTAGCTGCGCATCTCTGAATTTGTTCAACTTCAGTTGTCGTACCTGCTTGAGATTGCGGAGCTATAGAATAGGTCGCACTAGTGCCTCGTATGTGATTTATAGCTGCACTACACTTTACCAGAATCCTTTCAACAAACAAACCCTTCCATTTGCTGCATTAATACTGATTTTATGTGATCGTCCCATTTCATATTCGTGCTTAGTTTTACTCGTAAACCACTTAGACATTAAAGCGACAGATGTCTTGGGGTAGCTAACTCCTAGTATCGTGTCGAATTTCCTTTTGCCCAGCGTAGTGCACCAGCTCGACGTGGCATGGATTCAACAAGTCGTTGGAAGTCCCCTGCAGAAATACACTTAGCCATGCTGCCTCTTTAGCTGCCCATAATTGCGAAAGTATTGCCGGTGCAGAATTTTGTGCACGAACTGACCTCTCGATTATGTCCTATAAAAGTTGGACGGGATTCATGTCGAGCTATCTGGGCGGCCGGAATCATTCGCTCGATCTGTTAAGAATGACCTTCAAGCCAATCATGAACAACTGTGGCCCGGTGGCATGTTGCGTTGTCATCCATGACATGAAGTCCAACAGTGGCTGCAGATGGTCTCCAAGTCGCCTAACATAACCATTCCCAGTCAGTGGTCGGTTCGGTTGGACAGCGGATCCAGTCCATTCCATGTAAACACAGCCCACGCCACTATGAAGCCGCCAGCAGCCTGCAGTGTGTCTTGTTCACTCACGGCTTCGTGAGGTCTGCGCCTCAGTCGAATCCTACCATCAACTCTTACCAACTGAAATTGGGAGTCAAGTGACCAGATCACGGTTTTTCACTCGTCTAGGGTCCACCCGATATAGTAATGATCCCAGGAGAGGCGCTGCAGGCGATGTCGTGCTGTTAGGAAAGACACTCGCATTGGTCATCTGCTGCCACAGCCCATTAACGCCAGATTTGGCCGCACTGTCGTAACGGATACGTTCGTCGTGAGTCCCAAAATATTTCTGCGATCGTCTCACGCAGTCTCGCTTGTTTGGTAGCACTAACAACTGTACTGCTCTCTCCTGTTAAGTGAGGGCCTTTGGCCACTGCGTTGTCCGTGGTGAGAGCTAATGCCTGAAATTTTGTATTCTCGGCATACTCTTGAGTCTGTGGATCTCGGAATATCGAATTCACTAACGATTTTCGAAATGTAATCTACTATGCGCTTAGCTCCATTAACCATCGGCGTTCAAAGTCTGTTAAGTCTCGTCGTGTGGCTGTAACATGTCGGAAACCTTTTCACATGAATTAACTGAGTACAAATGAGAGCTCCGCCAATGCACTGCCCTTTTATAACTTGTGTACGTGATACTGCCGCCATCTGTATATGTGCATATCGCTATTCCATGACTTTTTGTCATCTCAGTGTTTGATAACACAGACCCAACATGTTCACCAGTAGTCGTGTAGTCAGATTCTCTCTCTTTGTTATCGGCGTTATCTTACATTTAACAACATTAAAAGGGAGCTGCCATTCATTAAAGACTCAAAAGAAACTGGACATCGTTATTCTGTACTTTAAAATCCAAATAAAGCAACTTACGCTTTGCAGCGCGACGAAAGATAAAACCTAATAATTCCTCATTGGAGAGGACCAACTGGAGCCATTGCAGTTCCTACATCACATTCAACTGTATTACGTTCCAGGCGAACGTTTTCTTCAATAAATATTGCCATTTAGTTTCCTCCAACTAGTCCTAATTCTTCTCCAATGATCCTACTTCGTTGGCTCAGTAGCCTCACAAAGATTCTTTGAGTTTCGCATTGTTAATGTCACAATAGGCCAAACGATAGTGATTTAGCCATTAGTTACTATATTGACATCCGTTCTCATTTTGGAAATTCCGTCTTTATAATACCCCTATTTTAATTATTTGTTTCAAGTTTCTGCTACCAGTCACTTTCTATTTTATGCTTAATCTAACATAATGCAACGCATTTCGAACATGTTCTGTTCATCTTCAAGCGTTTATACATACACACATAAATACATAGAGAAATGTTACTTAAAAATAAACAGTCTTAAACTAGATTAATCTAGAACGCTGTTTTTTTACTGTAGCTGCTGGTGTGGCATTTGGGGGGAAGGAGGGGGGGGCAGTGTATATCTAGAAATCTAAGTCAGTGATGTCTTCGATGGTTTTCTTCTTTGTTGTTGAGTATGTATATCACAGCCTGTATCGGATGCAGATAGATTTGCATCAGTTTTGTGTTACGAAAATAGTGTGAAAGGCTTTTATATGACAGTTGATCACTCACAATTACATCATCTGTCATATAAAAGCCTTTCACACTATTTTCGTAACACAAAACTGATGCAAATCTATCTGCATCCGATACAGGCTGTGATATACATACTCAACAACAAAGAAGAAAACCATCGAAGACATCACTGACTTAGATTTCTAGATATACACTGCCCCCCCCCCCCCCCTCCTTCTCCCCAAATGCCACACCAGCAGCTACAGTAAAAAAACAGCGTTGTAGATTAATCTAGTTTAAGACTGTTTATTTTTAAGTAACATTTCTCTATGTATGTATGTATGTATGTATGTATGTATAAACGCTTGGAGATGAACAGAACATGTTCGAAACGCGTTGCATTATGTTAGATTAAGCATAAAATAAAAAGTGACTGGTAGCAGAAACTTGAAACAAATAATTATCCCACACAGTCACGGTTCACAAACATAGCCATTATGGCTGAAAATCACCCTATTTTCAACTGCAGTAAAAGCCGCAAATTGTCACTGCACTAAACAGGTATGTAATTGTCGGACAACAACTAAAAAATTAGAGATTTTTCTGAATGCCTCTACAAATTTCGTTTCGGTAAAGAAGAATCTCTTTCTTTCTGCGAATGACTAATTAATTGATTAGAGCATCCGCGGTTATTTATGATAATTGGAGGACTAATCTTGCAGTTCTTACGTACAGCTGCGTTCTCGCAGATCCTAAACACCCTTCCTCAGGTGCCATTGGCTTTGGCAGTTGCAAGAGTTTACTCAGTACTGCGCTCTTCCGCTACGTCAGAACTAAGACTTATCGCTTTCCTTGCCAAAGCTTCCTCCCAGACAAAGCCTTCCATGTCGACCCGATAATATGCTCTGTGCAAGCTTCTCCTCTCCTCCTTGATGAAACAGTTTCGCAGAGAAAGAAGTGCACCGAGAAGATCAAAGCTGAACTTCGGAAAGCACTCAGCAATATCGAAATCGCAGAGATTAAGATACCCAAAAGGGAATAGCCGTGACCGTTGCCTATAATTTTAATACTTGAAATATTACCGCTGAACTGTCTCCCACTGATGTTTTACCAAGTCTTACGTCTATACTGGAGGTAAATAAAACTATTGGTTGGAGTTTTAATGTGACTTAATTTTCCTGTTGTTGAAAATGTAGTGGTATTACGATTTACTTGTTGACAAAGTCATCGTAGCAGACAAAAAGAATGAGTATTATTAAAAAAGCAATTTGTGTTGATGGACACGTTCGTATAGAACTTAATAAACTTGAATGCTTTGTAGAAACTAACGTGAGGTGTTTCCAGTTGTAAAATGTGTTGAGAATCACATGTCTTGGGTTAACTGTACACCCAGCGATGCTCAGATTTCTCTGGAAAAAATGTGCTCGAACCTGCCGTTGTTCAGAAGGGCCGTGAAAACTTTTGCTGGCTGTCACAGCCTTAGGTGGCTCATATCTTCAGCCACAAAGTGCGGAGCCTCACTATCGTAGCTTTCGGGAAAAACAGGTTTTTTCGTGTATTTTCTGAAGTTAACGTACTGGCTAAGTTCAGTGCCGGCACCTTTAGTGCTGCATACGGGCTGTTGCGTGTCAACTTCGCTGTTGTAATCAGGCAACCTTTTTTTTTTTTTTTTTCGGTCTCACTATGCTGAATCATGGATGCGGTCAAATTCCGCGTGTCTCGCAACCTGATGCATAATAATATTAACGTCGTGCAGCTAATAGTTTTGCGCAAGCGTTTTGACTTGCCCCGCCTTGGAGCCTTGCTGGTGAAGGCCGCTGTTTATTAATTCAAACAACTTGGCCCTGGGTCTGAGTAAACACCCATCCACACGTCTTGAAATATCGATTGCATGGAGTAAGTCGTACAATGATTAAAGCGATGATTGATGCCTGGAACTCTTAAATACTAACTTAAAACGTGTGGGGTAAACCATCTGGACAGTCCGCTAGGCGTATAGAAACTGTAAGGAAACAGTTAAATGTTTCATGTAAAGTAATAAGTGATAAACGAGGAAACTGTCATTAAACTAACGGTACTAGAAACAAACTCCTTATGACTGGGTTGAGGTTTTCTGGTTACGGAGGCTGCAGCATGTTTATCTTGGACGGAGATGCATTGATGGATGTAGAAGTGCCGTTAAGTCGTGCTCCACGGAAGTGTGTTGCACCCTTGCTGTTCATGTTGTCTATTAATGACCTGGCAGACAATATCAATAAGTAAACTCAGAAATGTTGCTGATGATGCAATTATCTGTAGTGAAGTAGTGTCCGAGAAGAGCCGCAAAGATATTAGTCACATCAGGACAAGATTTCAGAGTGATACAAGAATTGGCAGCCTTTCTTTAAATTTTCAGAAACGTAAAACTGTGCACGTCACAAAACGACCACACTGAGTCATAACGGAAATCAGACAATTCTTACAGCTCAGTGTTACAGTTCAGGGAGATATGACACGGAATGATTACATAGGCTCAGATATAGGTACAGCAGGTGGTAAACTTCCGTTAATTGGTAGGATACTGAGATAATGCGAACAGTCTGCATAAAATAGTACTTACAAAACGCTCGGGCGGCCCATCCTATTGCTCAAGTATGTGGAACCACTATCAAATAGGATAAACAGGGGATAATGAACATCTGCTCTTACAAAGAAGGGCAGCATGAAAGGTCACAGGTTAGTCTCACCAAGGGAGAAAGTCACTGAGATGTTGGGAAACGTAAACTGGCGGGCGCCAGTAGATACACGCCATTTGTCCCGCGAAAGCCTATCACGTGGTTTCATGAAACAGCATCTAGGAATTCACTGTCTGGTCAGGAATTCACTCAAAGAGATGTCTGAATCCCTATGGAGGAATGGTAGCCCATTCTTTCTCAAGAGCCAAAGTCAGGAAAGGTAGTGACATTGAATGCTGGAGTCTGGAGCAAAGTGGACTTTGTAATAACTCGTTCCAAAGGTATTCTAGTAGGCTTAGGTCGAGAATCAGGCAGGTCAGTCCACTTCAGGAATGTTACTGTCCACAAACTATTGCCTCAGAAATGCTGCTTGATGACAAGGTGCGTTATGTTGATGCGATCAGTCATTGTCGCCGAACTGTTCCTATGCTGTACACAGTACAAAACGCTGTAAAATGTGTTCAGATCCTTCTGCATTTTGTGTTTTCTTAAGCGCGATAAGGGGATCGATCACACCCTAACCACGGAGAACACCCGCTTACCGTAACATCGCCTTCTCCGTATTTCACTATTGGCATTACGTGTGATGATAGATAAAAGTTCTCCAGGCATTCGCCAAACCCATACGTTTCCGTCGGATTGCCACAGAGTGGAGAGTGATTCGGCAGTGCAAAACATTCGTTCAGTCATCCACTCTTAACACTATGCTTAGCAATGACTTCAGGAATGTGTGGCTTATGTACCCCATTCTCTTTAACCCGATACTCAGTCATTGTGCCATCTGGACTGCTGGTAGCATTTTGGAACTCATGGGTAATTGGTTCAAATGGCTCTGAGCACTATGAGACTCAACTGCTGAGGTCATTAGTCTGGTTCAAATGGCTCTGAGCACTATGAGACTCAACTGCTGAGGTCATTAGTCCCCTAGAACTTAGAACTAGTTAAACCTAACTAACCTAAGGACATCACAAACATCCATGCCCGAGGCAGGATTCGAACCTGCGACCATAGCGGTCTTGCGGTTCCAGACTACAGCGCCTTTAACCGCACGGCCACTTCGGCCGGCCCATGGGTGATTGATTCCACAGATTTTATTCAGTTTTTTTTTTTTTAGAGCCAGCTTCCGCAATGCCCGACTGTCCTTCATCATTTTCTTTGGGCCTTTGTCTCACTTCAACGCGGGGTCGGGCTTGTTACTATAGATTTGGCGATGTTAGTGTCAGAGGGCGACCTGATGCCCTTCCTGTCGCCCCCCCCTTCCCTTAGTGTACCCCCAGCTGTCTGCATCTAGTGTAAGCCATGAAATAGCGCGAACGTTTTCAAATGTCTGCGAGTCGTGTAACTGAGGCGGGATGTGGGGACCAGCCCGGCATTCACCTAGTGGGATGTGGAAAACCGCCTAAAAACCACATCCAGGCATACCGGCCCTCGTCGTTAATCCGCTGTGTCGATTCGATCCGAATGCCCGACTGTCCCTGTCCGGTAATATGAGAAGTGCATGGTCTTGTCTTAGCTGTGTGATTGTTCCTTCGCGTTTCACCTCACAAGCACGACAGTCGGCTTGGGCAGCTTTAGACAGAAATGTCCCTGATGGATCTGTTACTTAGGTCACATCCAATGACTAGCCCACGTTCGAAGTTACTGAGCTATCTTGACCGAACCATTCTAGCGTTACTGCTTCCCTATTGACGACACAATACTCCCCGCCTCCTTTTACATTGGCGTCCCTCGAGACATCTAGTGGTTAACTGCACATGACATGGGGGTGTCCGGGTACTTTTGATCACATAGTCTATACAACAGACCTCTATATATCGTCCCCATAGGGATCATATAGAGGTAAAATGGAAAGCACCCTCCGCCGTGCACTTCTCAGTGATTTTTCAGAGTACAGACGTAGATGTAGAAGCTGTGGGCATTAGACTGCAACCACCATGTCGTTGAAGGCAGAGTCGTTGTTTGGATTTGTATCGGAATTCATTTATTCCCGAACGCCGTATCGCCCTGTCCCGTTTCAGAGATAGGCTGCGGGGTATGGGAGAATTCCGAGGAGCAGATAAAGACGCGGCCTCAGTGCGCCGTTTGGCACGGCGGCGCTGGGCTTCTTCCAGCGTCTCCTGCCAGCGCCGCTCCCCCAAAGGGACCTCACCTTCTGACCACACCGCTCCCCGCCTCTTTCATTTTCACGGACTAAATTAGTCCCAAAATCAGCAGAGATACGGGCAACAAACAGAACACGCGAACGTTTGTGAGGTCTCAGATATGCAGTAGCACGAAGTTGCTTTAACGCCAGACCCGAATCAAATGCGCCTTTTAACTTTCCTTCTCAAAACCAGTATCTTGCATCGCGTAGTTCTCGTTTTGTTGGGTTGCACAGGTGAAACGAAAGTTTATTACGTAATACTTGGAAATTCTAGGGCTTCTCTTGAACGGTGTCTAACGTAAACTTGTCGGTGTGGAGGTGTTATTTACTTCTTGTAACATACGGAGAAAATGAAAGATTTGTTTCAGAAATATGAGACTTATTGCTTGCTGGGAGTCAGGACTGTCTCCGACCAACGGCGTAATCAAGGAGAATTTCGACTACAATCACTTTACGTGAATGTTATCCAGGAAAAAAATCGGCGTCTAATATTGTACTATAGGTTCTCTCTGCGTTCAAGTCATCGCTGAAGAAGAGTTCCACTTCTTATATTCCTTCCTTCGCCGTTTCTGCAGAGAACCTTATCTAATCCGTCGACCTGATTTTCAGCATCCTTCTGTAGCACGACGTCTCAAACGCTTCGAATCTCTGTCATTCCGGTTTTTCGATTGTCTATTTTACTCTTCCAAATCTACATTATTTGCAGTGTCTTCCTCAAATTAAGGTCTATGTGTGGTATAAGTGGACTTTCCTTGGCCAGGAATCCCCTCTTTGCCTGTACTAGTCTGCTTTTTATTTCTTCTTGCTTCGCCCGCCAAGGGTAATTTTGCTTTCAAGGCAGCAGAAGTCCTCAACTTCATCTACTTCCTGAGCCACCTACTTTACGCGATCAGGCCCAGGGGTCCATGTGCAACTACAAGACTGCTGTTCACCGGATTCTGTTTCGTGTATGCCGCCGCAGTCATTTTCTATGCAAAACTGCATTGGACGACCTTTTCTTCGGTCTTAGGTAGTAGTCTTCTTCAGCGGGGTGAAAAATCAGTCGATCTGAAGGGCCGTCGATGTTCGGCCATCCGAGTGATGTGATCTGCGTGCACAAGCAGTTTGGTTCTTAGGAAGCGTACAGTGTGTAGGCTGTTGTAGATCACGTCCAGCTCTCTGTATTACGTCCGATCTTCCTTTCCGCAGTGATGCCATCTTATGTCAGATCATAGGTTTTCCTGAAATTGAAAATAAAGTCTTCGCTACTAGTGCCCTTTCTGCAGCTAAGAAGAAAGCGCGTGACAGGAATGTTGCTGCAAGTGGGGCGACGTGGTCTAGAACAGGTGTTCTCAAACCTTTTCTCTGTGGCACTTATAGAATCCTTGTACGTTGATGGAATACTTGTTCATTTTGAAGATTAGTATTTAAAAAAAAAAAAAGAGAAACGTATTTTATTCAGTGATTACTTCAATTTCAAATCATAACTAATTACACAGAAATGAGAATAAAATTTAAAAAATAATTAGTGTCGTTAAACATAAAAAAGGACATTGTGTTATTAATAGTTATTCGCGAAGCACTTGCTCACTTCCCGTGGACAGCAGAGTTCCGGAGAACAGTTACTTACCATTGAAGTTAGCCAATCAGGTCGTTGCGCGCATAAATTGAAGCGGCCCGCTAGATACAACCACACTCCGCTGTTAGTTTTCATGAATATCAGTGCACTTCAACTTACGACATAATGTGGGTCAAATTCTATATCTATATACTGGTATCAGTAACTGCTCTATTAATAATTTACTACTGAAATATGTTTTTGCTTTATCGTAAACGTCTCGTTTTACTTATCCAAGCATCGCAGATTGTAGGATTTTCTCGTCAGTTTTTTGCTCTTAATGTGGATGCGATGTCTGCGTTGGGTGTTTATTTTTCCCATTTGGCAGTTGAACTGTGAATAAAGAAGGAAACAAAGTATGAGGCCTTAACCGGCGAACAACGACACTTAAGAATGCTGACAATCAAGTCTACTGGCACGGCAATGTTTTTCGGATTAGAAACACAGTTCATGGGGAGGAAGCAACTGAGATGAAGGATTGTGTCCCCACTCCCTGCCTCAACCCTCGCAAGCAGTTTATCCGCTACGTTTTGTACCTATCTGTCAAAGAAGGACGAAGATATTTGGAAAAATCGTAGCTTTACCAAAAATGGGTGTGTAAGGAAAAGATCCACTGTAAAACTGAAGCACAGGAAAATTCGTGTATAACACTTGGTTGGATTAATTAGTAGGAACCAGTACGCAGTAGGAGAAGATGTAGGTGTTCATATCACGGTTTTAACGCATAAAGTACAGGGTGGTCAGTAGCTGTCTGAAAAGCTTGTAAGCGTATTGCAGGGTAGGTTGTGCTGAGAAATAATTACTAAGAAAAAAATTCGTTTCCTAGTTGATTAGCATTGAAGTTAGCCAATCAGGTAGTTGCGCGCGTAAATTCAAGCGGCCTGCCAGATACAGCTAGATTCCGCTGTTCTCATAGCGTAGATCATAGCGCACGAGACTGCTCTGCCTCGCTCGGGTTCGATCCTTCCCATCTTACGATGTCCAGTTTTTGTATTGCTCTCTTGTTTTGTTTTTACGGAACCAAACGAAGAACACGTTTTGTTCAAAATATGGTTCAAATGGCTCTGAGCACTATGGGACTTAACTGCTGAGGTCATCAGTCCCCTAGAACTTAGAACTACTTAAACCTAACTAACCTAAGGACATCACACACATCCATGCCCGAGGCAGGATTCGAACCTGCGACCGTAGCGGTCGCGCGGCAACACGTTTTGTGACACCCGTCTGTGACAGGCTGCTTGAATTTGCGCGCGCAATGGCATGATTGGCTGACTTCATTGCTAATTAATTCGGAATCAGTCCAACGTATCGAATCTTTTTCTTAAGAATTATTTCTCAGTGCAACCTACTCTGCAAGTCTTTTCCAAGCTTTTCAGACTCTTTATGACCACCCTGTGTAGCCGGTCATTGTGAGGACTTTATGTATGCCTGTATGCTGCTGTATTTCAATACTTATGTCAGTACTGGTACGGATAAGCGGTAGTGTCGGTAATTTTTTTTTTTTTTATTCACCCATTTTTCTGGCGTGCAGTGTAATTGACTAGACATTGTGGAATGTGCTGGCACCGGGAAAATTGCGACTCATACCCGATACATTGATTTGTAGCTATTTGAGGTAGTTCGAAGAACCGGGCACAGGGACCGTAGGCGAGAGCGCTGTTGCGCAAGGCGATGGTGACGGCAGAAGCCCCGGCGTTGGGCTGCCAACACGGCTCCTGAAACCCGCGTAGTCGTCCGGGTCGGCCTAGCTCATTCCTGCGTGCGGGCACTACACGCTTGACCTGTGAACCGCAAACATTATATTGTAAGACCTGTCGACGTAGTTTTCGAATGCATATTTTCTACTTAACTCAGCCACAGTTTCAGAAAGCGATTACCGAGACTATAGTTGCACAAGTTCAGCTTCTGCTGTGAGCAAGATAAGACACTTAGGAAAATTTTATATCAGTAGGGGTGCACCCAGAATCGAACAGTGTTACAAACGGTTAGTAGCCTATGGCACAGGACCGCTGAACCAACAGCCGCTATGCTACGTTGCCAGTCTGTAGTTTGAAATTCAAGATAGTACTTCCGCGCCGTCTTTCCGTTGTAATCAAACTTACGTTGAGAACATTTCGTCGCATATAATGCAGCAGTTGGAACTACGTAAGCGAAGAGTGATCTCGCTGCCAAAATTCATATCAGTATGTAAATAACAGCTGTACAGCTCAAACTTTGGTGCGTCCCAGACAAGGAGGAAGGAAGAGTAAAATTTAAGTCTCGTCGTCGTCGTCATTAGAGAAGTTGAGTTCGGACTGGGGAACGAAGTCTGCCGTGACCTTTTCAGAGGTACCATTCCGGCATTTGCCTTAAGCAATTTAGGGAAACTCCAGAAACCGAAATATGGATGGGCGGGTGGGGATTTGAACTTCGTCCTTTCGAATGCAAGCCTTAGCACAGCGTCATCTCGCACAGCGCATTTTGGGTGAGAGGTGGCGCATTCCATTAACAAGACTTGACTCGCAGTGAGCATGATATTGTTGCACAAACAAAGAAACACAACGAAACCGAAGTTTGCAGTCGCTTCGTGCGCTACCCTTCTTTTGTTTTTTTTTTTCTTTCTTTCTTTTAAATATGCATGCCTGTGCCAAAATGTAAACCGAGGAAATGCAGCTGCCTTCGTTTACGAAGGAACTAAATGTGAATTAAAATAACAGGGCATCTGTTTTGGGGGTACGGGGACACTATAGTTCACTTTCATTCCTCATAAATTCTTTCTTTCTTCCGTATTTCCGGTGACTGAAACCTGCCCCGTAAATCAGCACGCTTACTTTATACAAATAGTATCGCTACATCTACTTCTTGATCAATTTTGATGACGCTACAAACAGTGGTTCCGTATCATATCCCAAAGAAGGGATAACTTCATTGTGATAGTCAGAAGTAGGTACACAAGGAGAGTCATATTTTTCCGCAGTTGACGTGGGCCGTAAATTTGGTGGTGGAAAATTAAGGAAAATTATGGAAATATTTGCTGTAAATTTCTTTCCTGCAAGTGGAAAAAATTAGTTATTCTACGTACGCGGAAAGATCAGGAGGGCTGAGTAATCCGGCTAAAGAAGCAGTGGAAAAGGTCGCTACTGTGTTCGTCATAATGTACATTGTTGAAGCCCAAACGGTCACTTTTACTATAAGATTTTTTGTCGAGTTTCGTGTCCCTCACTAAGCGGCGACGTTGACGTTTATAGCAGTGTATGGTAGCGGCACATCATTTGCTGTTGTGCTGCGAGTACCACTCTGCACAGGGGCAGACGACTTAATATGCAGTGATTGCTAGGTGTGTCTAGCCACCTGAAGAGGGACATAACTACTCAAATCTAGTTACAAATTGAATTACGTGAATACATAAGGACTGCTGCTGCTTCATTTCAATCCAGATATTTGTGTTCATCATCTGCCCATATTAATAACGGGACATCAGATAATCTTTTGGTTTAGCACCGCGTGCTTTCATTTCTGGTCTTTTTAAGGGACAGAGAAAAGTTAGAATTTAGTGTCCTTTGGCGACGAAGTCACTAGAGACGAATACCATCTCTAGTTAGACAACGGCGTGGAAGGAATCGGTCGTGTGCTTTTCAGAGGAACCTACCCAGTATTCGCGTCAAGTTATTTAGGAAAACCATCAAATCCGTGAATTTGCATGATCGGACGTCAATTTGAATCCACTCTCCTGGACTACCAGTCCAATACCGTAACCATTGCGCAGCTTATTATTCTACACTCCTGGAAATGGAAAAAAGAACACATTGACACCGGTGTGTCAGACCCACCATACTTGCTCCGGACACTGCGAGAGGGCTGTACAAGCAATGATCACACGCACGGCACAGCGGACACACCAGGAACCGCGGTGTTGGCCGTCGAATGGCGCTAGCTGCGCAGCATTTGTGCACCGCCGCCGTCAGTGTCAGCCAGTTTGCCGTGGCATACGGAGCTCCATCGCAGTCTTTAACACTAGTAGCATGCCGCGACAGCGTGGACGTGAACCGTATGTGCAGTTGACGGACTTTGAGCGAGGGCGTATAGTGGGCATGCAGGAGGCCGGGTGGACGTACCGCCGAATTGCTCAACACGTGGGGCGTGAGGTCTCCACAGTACATCGATGTTGTCGCCAGTGGTCGGCGGAAGGTGCACGTGCCCGTCGACCTGGGACCGGACCGCAGCGACGCACGGATGCACGCCAAGACCGTAGGATCCTACGCAGTGCCGTAGGGGACCGCACCGCCACTTCCCAGCAAATTAGGGACACTGTTGCTCCTGGGGTATCGGCGAGGACCATTCGCAACCGTCTCCATGAAGCTGGGCTACGGTCCCGCACACCGTTAGGCCGTCTTCCGCTCACGCCCCAACATCGTGCAGCCCGCCTCCAGTGGTGTCGCGACAGGCGTGAATGGAGGGACGAATGGAGACGTGTCGTCTTCAGCTATGAGAGTCGCTTCTGCCTTGGTGCCAATGATGTTCGTATGCGTGTTTGGCGCCGTGCAGGTGAGCGCCACAATCAGGACTGCATACGACCGAGGCACACAGGGCCTACACCCGGCATCATGGTGTGGGGAGCGATCTCCTACACTGGCCGTACACCACTGGTGATCGTCGAGGGGACACTGAATAGTGCACGGTACATCCAAACCGTCATCTAACCCATCGTTCTACCATTCCTAGACCGGCAAGGGAACTTGCTGTTCCAACAGGACAATGCACGTCCGCATGTATCCCGTGCCACCCAACGTGCTCTAGAAGGTGTAAGTCAACTACCCTGGCCAGCAAGATCTCCGGATCTGTCCCCCATTGAGCATGTTTGGGACTGGATGAAGCGTCGTCTCACGCGGTCTGCACGTCCAGCACGAACGCTGGTCCAACTGAGGCGCCAAGTGGAAATGGCATGGCAAGCCGTTCCACAGGACTACATCCAGCATCTCTACGATCGTCTCCATGGGAGAATAGCAGCCTGCATTGCTGCGAAAGGTGGATATACACTGTACTAGTGCCGACATTGTGCATGCTCTGTTGCCTGTGTCTATGTGCCTGTGGTTCTGTCAGTGTGATCATGTGATGTATCTGACCCTAGGAATGTGTCAAAGTTTCCCCTTCCTGGGACAATGAATTCACGGTGTTCTTATTTCAATTTCCAGGAGTGTATAATATACTGCTATCGGATAACCCCTTTACATGTCGCATGGATAGCATTGAAATCAAACGATCGATTTTGAAATTACACAAATTTGTCTTCAGTCGTGTTGTGGGCAACGCAGCCGAAACACTGAAGTATATGCACTGTGGTGACAGAAGTCATGGGATAGCGATATCCACATGTACTAATAGCGGTAGTATCGCGTACACATGGTATAAAAGGACAGTGCATTGGCAGATCTGTCGTTTGTACTCAGGTGATTCGTGTGAAAGGGCTTCCGACGTGATTATGGCTGCACGACGGGAGTAAACAGACTTTGACCGCGGGATGGTAGTTGGAGCTAGATGCAGGGGACACTGCATTTCACAAATCTTCAGGGAATTCAATATTCCACGATCTACAGTGTCAAGAGTCTGCAGGGAATAACAAATTTCAGACATTACCTCTCACCGTTTACAACGCAGTATCCGACGGCCTTCACTTAACGACCGAAAGCAGCGGCATTTCCGTATAGTTGTCAGTATTAACAGACAAGCAACACTGTGAAATAACCACAGAAATCAGTGTGGGACGTACGACGAACATACCTGGTAGGACAGTGCGGCGAAATTTGGGGTCAATGGGCTACGGCAGCAGACATCGACCGCGTGCCTTCGCTAACAAGACGATACCGCCTGCAGCGCCTCTTCTGGGTTCGTGACCGTATCGGTTGGACCCTATACGAGTGGAAAACCGTGTCCTGATTTCTGTTGGTAAGAGCTGATGGTAGGGGCCGGCCGGAGTGGCCGAGCGGTTCTAGGCGCTACGGTCCTGCCTCGGGCATGGATGTGTGTGATGTCCTTAGGTTAGTTAGGTTTAACTAGTTCTAAGTTCTAGGGGACTGATGACCTAAGAAGTTAAGTCCCATACTGCTCAGAGCCATTTGAACCATTTTTTTGATGGTAGTGTTAGAGTGTGGAGCAGACCCGACGAAGCCCTGGACGCAAGTTGTCAACAGGGCACTGCGCAAGCTGGTGGTGGATCCTTAACGATGTGTTCTGTGTTTACATGGAATGGACTGCTTCCTGTGGTCCAACTGAACAGATCATTGACTGGAAATTTATATCTTCAGCTACTAGGAGACCATTTGCAGCCATTCATGAACTTCATGTTCCCAAACAACGATGAAATTTTTATGGCTGACAGTGCGCCATATTACTGGGCCACAATTGTTCGCAATTAGTTTGGTTCAAATGGCTCTGAGCACTATGGGACTTAACATCCGAGTTCATCAGTCCGCTAGAACTTAGAACTACTTAAACCTAGCTAACCAAAGGACATCACACACATGCTGGATTCGAACCTGCGACCGTAGCTGTAGCGCGGTTCCAGACTAAAGCGCCTACAACCGCTCGGTCACAGCGGCCGGCGCGATTATTTTGAAGAATATTGTGATCGCTTGGCGTGAATTTCATTCAGCGTTTATGGGATGTAATAGAAAGGTCAGTTCGTGTTCAAAATTCTGCACCGGCAACACATTCCACAATTATGGACGGCTGTAGAGGCAGTACGGCTTATAATTTCTGCAGGGGACGTCCAACAACTTAGAGTCAACGCCACGTAGAGTTGCTGCATTTCGCCGGGCAAAATTAGGCCGGGCACAGTATTAGGAGGTATTCCAGGACTTGTTACCTCACTGTATAGTGACCTTAAACGTAACAACATCGAAAATCAGCAGAAACACCAAATGTAACAATAAAATTTGCCAGTTCTCACGTGCGCTGCAATATGACTGCTAAAAAATACAGCAATCGAAGTTCCATTCGTATCAAACTCAGTTTTCGTCTAAAGATGAAGTTATGTAGTTCGAACTCAAACGTTTGAATTAAGTACTATCAGTGAAACAGCTGAATGAACTATCCAGTAACGGTATATTAATGAAATAGGTTTCATCTATGATGACGAATCACATCAAAATAACTGCTCTTCTGTCTTGTAATTGAACTCCCTTGTAGAGGGACGTAATAGAAGACGGATTACTACTTGTTTGTTGACAAGTAAGGCCGAGGGAATTGGTTAAGGATATTGCCAGATGAAATGTTATCACGCTGTGACGTAAGGAAATCACGCGAAAGCTAGAAAATGTATGATTTGTGCCGCCTACCAGTCTCCGTGGTCCTGGTTTTGCCGCGTTTTCCGCCGCCTCTGCGTCAGGCGGAAGCCAAGCCCCGCCAGCGCGTGTGCGCAGCGCGCAGTCCAAGGCCCCGGCGGCCATCTAAAAATATGCCGCCCACTGGCCTCGAACTAGAGACCCGCCCCGAGAAGCACCCAATGGCGCACGCCAAACCCATTCCAGAGAACCAGAATGTTCCTCGCTGAATTTTCCCCCTTTGCATATTCGCTCACGGTCAACGGAGCTGAAACACCCATCCGTCTTAATGAACTTCCTAAACCGGTTAATTGTGAAGGCTTCCGCAGCCCGAGTGAGTTAACTTGAAAGTCTTCTGGATATGGTACCGCGTCATATTGTAAGGAAGTGTTACTGGTGAATCCATGGTTACGGTAGCTGTTAACTGTGGCCGAAAAGTTGGTTTGATCAGTGATAATTTATCTGTTTTTGGAATCGACTTATACTGCATCATCAGAGATCCAAGACAGAAGCAAAATATAGTTTAGCTTAGTGTTTTGTGTGGTCCTTGGATCATAATTAGCAACAACTCACCGTGATATGAAAAGAGTAGTGCTTTTCTAAATAGGATAAGTATAAACATTTTAAAATCTTAACCTACAGAAAAGTTGGTCATTGTAACCAAACCATGTTGTATCTACTCGGAAATTCATCTACGGAGTAGAGGGAATTTTTTAGTAGTAATGATTTCAATTTGTTTTTTAAACTACAGTTATCAGCCAGCACCATTAATTCACAAAGGAGATGGTCAAATATTCATATGAAATTTCCCATTGTCAAATGGGAGTACGCTATCTATTTTAAACAGAAAGAAATAAACGGCAGATGATCAGGCGTACCAAGGCCGGGGTTCGAAACCGGGAGTCCTATCACTACGCAGATGTGATAACCACTACGCCACCCTCCTCAATCCGAATTCCCATTCACGCCTCAGCACACTCGGTATTTCCCCTTAACTAGAACAGCATTGCGCGGACCGTCGCTGTTTAGACGTCTTGTGTACAGATTTATATTTGGGAGGTACGGCATTTAAACTTTCACATTTCCAGTCAGCCTTTGTGAACCACATTTCCTGTGATTTTAATAAGTCATTACAGACAATTTCTGAGATGTAGCCAACGGAGGCCTTTAGTCATCCTATTTTGCCCTCCGCTCATCTTCTGTCCACGCCAGCGTGAGTGAGTTTGCATCTCTTCGGCAAGATGTCGAAGGAACGCCTTACAACAGATCAGGAAACACGTCAAATGTCGATAACTGATAAAGGTTTGGGAAGAGGTTCGGCTCGTGAATGCGGCCATAACGTGGTGCTGTGTCGCTACTTTACCTAACGACCGTCCTGAGAACCGTTCGACTATTTCTAGCGCAAGCACAACTATGGTTCCTAGAAGTTGTTTGTTTCCGAACTGGATAACCAAATTCGTTTACCTAGTAATCGTGCCAGATACTTAAACGTAATGCGAACACCGTGGTGCTGTGGTAAGACGCTTGACTCTCCTTCGGGATATCCGCGATACAAATCTCCGCGTGGTATATTCGGATTTAAGTTTTGTGTGATTTTTGAAAATCAGTTACAGCAGTTGCCTGCATGTTCCCCTAATAGAACACGACTTACCCTTCTCCAATCCGCGCTTCAGGTTAGTCTTTAATAACCTCGTTGTTGACGACACAGTAATCCCCCAGCTTACTTCCACCGAGTCGAAACAGTGTCTCGCGCTATTTACCGGTGTAAAGGTGACTAAAGATTTCGCCGCGCGTATCTACACGGCGTTCAACCTAGAGTCGTGCACCCTTCTCACACCGAGCAGGGTGGCGTTGTGTTCGAGCTCGTATTGAAGACATTGACGAGGTTAAAATAGACGCCAGTACGTCTTGGTTTCTGTGGCTTCTCTGTAGCCAAGAGTTGAGATAATTTCTAAATCTTGGCGAGGTCTCATCCTTCTCCAAGTGAACTAGCTTTCCGTCTTTAACGACATGAACGAAACGTTACACCATACGAGATCTGTTCAAGAAATTCCCGAATATCCGTAATTTCGCGCCAATGGTATGTTGGACCGAAATTCGATTGGTATCCCTGCACTCGCCTTTGTTTAATGTTTAACTGCCGGGAGTTTCATTGTTGTAGCTCTGTTAGTTATTGTCGCACAGTTTGCGAATTTCGAGATGGCAGAGCTACAGAAGCAACGGGGTCTGCATTAAATTTTTACGTGAAAATCAAGAAAACCCTTGCAGGACCACAACAAATGATGCAGGAGGCCTATGTTGTTGAGTGGTTAAACCGTACTCTGTGTTACGAATGGTTCACACGGTGTAAAAAGGCCGGACGGAAGTTAAAGATGACCCTCGTTCAGGACGCCCATAGACGTCTACCGACGATGCTCATGTGAGGAACGTCAGCGAAATTGTGCGTGCCGATGGAAGACTGACCGTCCGAGAGATTGCAGAATAATCCAACTCGGATCATGTCCATGAAGTCCTGACACAGCATCTTGGAATGCATCTTGTTGCCGCCAACATCCCATGGCTCATGAGTCAAGATCAGAAACACATTCGCTTTACCATCTGTGAACAGCTTTTAGATCGCACAAATGGGAACGAGATGTTCCTTAAGAGAACCACAACTGGTGATGAGACATGGGTCTACGGTTATGATGTTGAGACCAGTGTTCAGTTTCACAATGGGTCGGGAACGATTCTCGAAGACCAAAGAAAGCTCGTCAGATCAGGTCAGACGTCAAAGCCATGCTGATAGTTTTCTTTAATTTAAAGGATTAGTTCATCATGAATTCGTGCAACAGGGACATACTGTTAATTGATGGTACTATCGCGATATACTGCGACGCCTGTGAGAAAATGTGAAAAGCAAACGACCTGAAAATTTGTTGCTCTTGCCTCATGATAATGCGCCCGCTCATTCACCCATGTTGGCGCGTGACTATTGCACAAAAAAACGAAATCACTGTGCAGGCTCATCCTCCGTGCTCTAGAGATCTGCCCCTGCGACTTTTTTTTTATTTCCAAAGTTGAAAACGCCGTTGAAAGGACTTGGATTTGCAACGATAGACGAGATAAACAAAAATTTGCAACGGCGCTTCGCGCGATCCGGCAAGACGAGTATCAAGACTGCTTCCGGAATTCGAATTTGCGTTAGGAGCGCTGTATCTTGTGGTGAAGAGTATTTCGAAGGAGATCATACGTAATAAGTAAAATGTAGGCGTAGAATAATTTTGTGGTCAAAGTTCCGGAATTTTTCTAACAGACCTCGTATTCTTCTTTCCCTTTGGTGGCGTCCTCTGTGGTCAGCGATCTTTGCGTCGCCTTTCATTCACGAAAACTTACCGTACCAGTGTTCATTGGAATATGAAACACAGAAAAACAGAATTAAACACGAAACTGTTCATAAATATTTTGTGTCACAGTTCCTATACATAAGACAGAGAACACACTACACAACCTAGTTTAAAAAATGCTATTGAAGTAAGCATACGGTGTAGGAAAAGAAGCCAAAATATGTTTTTGATCCATAACTAAGACTGATTTATCGCCGCTAAATCTCGCAAAAAGGTTAACCAGCTATTGGACAGCGTCACATGCTTGTTATTGTAACCACTTAAGGCAGTGAAAAGCTTTCTCACTGGACCTCTTTCGGTTCCGATCCAATTGATTGGCACTCGGATAAAGGATGTCCTGCTGTACTGATGGACGCAGTGGGAAAGGCATTATTGTAGCTTCAGTTCCTAATTTTTCCTCCAAATATTGTCCTTTGTGCAGTTTATTGCATGCATGGCAAGAAGACTGGTGATATTGCTTGTCTAGCAGTTTTGTGAAGGAAACAATGCGTTTAGATTATGTCGTGACAAGCTGTTAAGCTTCAGCTTACATTGCGGTTGATAACGCGAACTGCTCTGTGTTCCGCCGTTTGAAAAGAACGAAACAACTTCTGCTGACATCGCAGCGGTTGTAGCAAGCACACCTCGGACGTACGTTACCGGTAGTTCGCTCTCGGAACGCTGAAAACTTAACGGAAGTATTTTGGGAGCTACCTTATACAGAAGTTGGCGAACGTAGTCCCCGGTGCTTCGCATGTCACGAATAGCGTTGCCTGCCTCCATGCGCCCCGTCAAGGACACGGGCTACAATAGCTAGCAGGTTGCGGACGGGAACTCGCGTACATGAGGACTATCACGTTTCTCTGAAGCACTGTGTAGGATGGCGCGCGACTCTAGACGACTCACCGCTTTGAGAGGATGGTGACACTACGTGGATCTTGCCATTTCTAGAGCCGCATAACTCTCCTTCATGTATCTCGAAATTACTTTCGCATGTGACGATTCGTTGCTGTCGAGGTCAACGTGCCGAAATATATCTTCTAGGGTGTCCTCACTCAAGATTGCAAAGCTAGTCCGCCAAGGGACATCCCATCACTCCACGCATTTGGCGGCATTGGAATCAAGAATATAAGCGAAACTTTCGTTATGGAAGCCATGTACAGCTGATATCAATAAGGCTAATTGGATGCAAAGTGGAAGGCGTCCATTAAAACTTCGTCTCACATCTGCGACGCTTGTTCAATCTCCTGGTAAGAGTTGTTCGCCTCTCTGCGTAGTTTATCTTTTAAAAACTTCCACAGTCTTAACTGCATTTGCAAGTCTTTCGAATCAAAAAATATTCAGTCAGCAGCTCTGAGTAAAGCAGAGTTTCCAAAATGCACTTATTTCCTGGGAGTGCCAATTGTAACTGACTGGCCCACATTCCTTATGCCGATGGAAACCTGCCAACCCGTCTTTTTACTCATACCATCCTGTTTCAGTTTAAGTCAACTTCATGCTTTGAGCGCTGATGATGACCGTCAGACTAAGCACTCTTCCGTAAATGAAGTGTGTTTTGGCATCCTTTCCGCCGCGCGGGATTAGCCGAGCGGTCTAGGCGCTGCAGTCGTGGACTGTGCGGCTGGTCCCGGCGGAGGTTCGAGTCCTCCCTCGGGCATGGGTGTGTGTTTGTCCTTAGGATAATTTAGGTTAAGTAGTGTGTAAGCTTAGGGACTGATGACTTTAGCAGTTAAGTCTCATAAGATTTCACACACATTTGAACATTTGGTTTTGCATCCTTTCCCTCTGGGAGGTACAGAGGCAAAAGCGGATATCCTTATAGGTATAAAACCGAGCTTGTGCTTTCCTCACATGTCATTTTAGGACCCATTGATCAAGGTAGTTACTGCATCTATTTCTTGGCTTTGGAAAAGCTTTTTACCCAGTACCACGTTAATATGTGGTACAATGGGAAGTATCCTATACCATGCACTTCAGCGGTGTGCCGAATGTAGGTGCACGAGGGGCGTTTGAAAAGTCCATGCAAAAATGAAAACTACTTACGTGTTTGCGGTAAACCTTTTTTATTTTTCGACATAGTCTCCTTTTGGACTTCGTCCAACGGTGTTCTAATTTGCAAAATAGCTATTAGTTGCTGCAATCACTCCCTCGTTTGAATAAAATCTTTGTCCCGCCAGCCATTTCTTCAAATTGGGGAACAAATAGTAGTCCGAGGGAGCCAAGGCTGGTGAATAGGGGGGGGGGGGATGTGAAACGAGTTCCAATCCTACTTCAATTAATTTTGCGACCACAACTGCTGAGGTGTGTGCTGGTGCATTGTTGTGATGGAAAAGGACTTTTTTGCGGTCCAATCGCCGGCGTTTTTCTTGCAGCTCGTTTTTCAAACGGTACAATAATGATGAATAATATTCACCTGTAATAGTTTCACCCTTTTCCAGATAGTCGATGAGGATTATCCCTTGCGAATCCCAAAAGACAGTCGCCATAACCTTTCCGGCTGTAGGAATGGTCTTCGCCTTTTTTGGTGCAGATCCTCTTGGTAACCCATTGTTTACAGTGTTGTTTGGTCTCAGGAGTATAGTAATGTATCCATGTTTCATCCACAGTGATGAAATGATGCTTAAAATCCTGCGGATTCTTCCTGAACAGCTGCAAACCATCCTTGCAACACTTCACACGATTCCGTTTTTGGTCATGCATGAGCAATCGCGGAACCCATCTTTCGGACAGCTTTCTCATGTCCAAATGTTTATGCAAAATATTATGTACCCATTCATTCGAGACGCCCACAGCACTAGCAATCTGCCGGCTGGTGTGGCCGAGCGGTTCTAGGCGCTTCAGTCTGGAACAGCACGACCGCTACGGTCGCAGGTTCGAATCCTGCCTCGGGCATGGATGTATGTGATGTCCTTAGGTTAGTTAGGTTTAAGTAGTTCTAAGTTCTAGGGGACTGATGAACTCAGATGTTGAGTCCCATAGTGCTCAGAGCCACTAGCAAACTCACGCACCTTAATTCTTATGTCATCCATCACCATACCATGGATTTTATCTATGATTTCTAGAGTTGTAACCTCCACAGGGCATCCAGAACGTTCAGCATCACGTGTGCCCATATGGCCACTCCAAAAATTTTGAAACCACTTTAAACTGTTCTAATCGAAGGTGCAGAGTCACCGTAATGTTTATCAAGTTTCACTTTAGTCTACTGAGGCGTTTTGCCTTTCATAAAGTAATGTTTAATCACCACACGAAATTCTTTTTCGTCCATTTTTTGACAATCACTCGACTTCCTTGATTCACACGAATGCCAAACACGAACAAATAGACCAATATGGCTGAAACTTTGTGTGCTTTCTTTCCAAAGATGATACTAACTGAACATGACCTTGATACCCGCCGGTGGTGCCGTCTCTCGGACTTTGCACGGACTTTTCAAACGCCCCTCGTAGATAAGTTACTGAGGACCAGTATCGTAAGAACAGAAAATTTTCTCAGGGACATTGTCCGACCTTTGAGGCTAGTAGAGCGACAGAGCTTGTTAGGTGACGGCCGCTGCGAGGGGAACCGCCTCTCCTGTGATGTATGGCTCGCTTTATTGCCGTCGCAGCGGACGTACGTGCATTGGCAAAATCCTGGTCCTCGGCCATCGAACAGCTTTAGTCGTGCTCCGTGGACGACTGGCGGGCCAGAAGCACCGTACAAGGGATCGGTTGAGTCCCTCGCCCACTGCTTCCATCTTGCTGTCACCTTTGTTAACTACTTCTCTCACCAGTAGCGCTGTAGTTGCGTGTCTATTGTCTGAGCGAAAACAGTATCTATCGCATTTGTTCGAAATTTGCGCGCGTAGATATAGCCTTCTATTTTGTATGTTGTGTAAAACAGTGCAGAAATGGACAAACGAGAGAAATTTGAATTTCGTAAATACGACTAATCTACAACCAGAGCGATGGGATGTCGATAGTAAGTTATACGAAGATGGCTTGTCTACAAAACGACAATTGTCAATCTGTTGCCAATGACCCCGAAATCAGGCTTGATTAAGCATATAAAAAATTCCGAAGTCTTCGAACTTATGCCAAATGCGAGGCAATAAGTTGCGCAGGAAGAGTGGAAGCGCAAATGACTCCTCATCCACAAGATTCCATGAGTTTGAGATACTATCTCGACACATGCTGAAGCAGGAGCTGATAGCGAAACCAGTGCTGTCTGCTGATAAACAAAAATAAACAATAAATCAAAACTGTATTCGTATTTCAAACTTACCCTAATGAAATCCTCCAGTCCTTCTGCCAAAGGATTGCATACGTAAATTGTCACTTTTTGCTCGTTTCACTCACGATCAAAGAGATTGTAGAGTGTTTCACTCCTGAGACATGAAAAGATCGGTCGCCAGGGAGCCAGACTTCATGTCTTGCATTGTAACAGGTGACGAGTGGTTTCATCAAGAGCCACTAACAAAGCACTAAAGCTCGGAATGAGAAGACTCACAATCTCAACAGAAAGTACACTTGCAGAGATCCCATTTCAAGACACTGCTCACTGTTTGCTTTGATTCAGAAGGAGTGATTGATAAAGAATTCGCTCCAGAAGGTCAAATGGTGAGTGCAGATTCTTATTTGGGTGTTTAAATCGTTTATGGGCGAAGATTGTTCGGGTTGGACGTGAATGCCAGAATCAAGGAATACAGTGTTTGTTGTCTGACTATGCACTGGCACACAAAACCAAGATCCTACGTGATTTCTTGGTACTTGAACACCCTCATTACTCGGCTGATTTGTCGCAGTGCGACTTCTGGTTATTTACAGAGCAGAAAAAGGCAAGGGAAGGAAAACGTTTCGACTCGATCTGAGACTACGACCGTACTGTTGCAGGCAATTGATGCTTATTTCGTGAGATATTTGGCCAGTCACTATCAATGGACCACCGTGTACACATACAATCTACGGCTGTTTGCTGATGACGCTGTGGTCTACGGGAAGGTGCTATCGTTGAATGGTTGTAAGAGTATATAATATGACTTGGACAAAATTTATGTTGGTGTGATGAATGGCAAGACGAGACGACAGACGAAAAAGAAGGAAAGGAACGTGTCACTTTCTTCTGTATATTATTCTTGTCAGCAATCTGGATGCATGAGCAGCAGATTGTGCGATAGTTGTCGATGTATCTGCCTTTACCGTCTCCGAACTGTTAATTTGGGCCATAACGATTGCTTCCGCAGTAGTAACTTTTAGGGGCCAGATTAGACTTGTACCTCAGTTTTACGTAGGAGCAGAATAGCACCGGCCATGGCAACCGAAGGCGGTCGATTTGTGGACGGCCCGCGTGACGCGCTAGCGGCACGCCACAGCCTCGTGGCGCGTCATGAAAATGACAAGATGTCACGACCTGCGTGCGGCGCCCACTATTATTTCCACCGCGTCATTCCCAATGCACATGACCTCGCCAGCGATAGATATTGACGACTAGGTTTTCCTGTATGCGCTAGATTATGAAAGTAGTGCAGTACTCGTTCTATTTTACAGCATTACATTCCTCTTGCCTTAATTTTGCACTGACATACTACTGTACAAACTCGCAATTCTGAAAGAACATTGATGATGACCCACAGCCGTATAAAATACTTCGAAATATATTCACTGACTGATTTACTTGGCATCAGCTGTATTAGGTGTAGGTATACTGTCCATTAGTGACATTTACATCCACATCTACATATACACTCCGCTATCCAGCAAGCGGTGTGTGGCGGAGGGCACAATTCGCGCAAAAGTCATATCCCCCCCCCCCCCCACCCCTCTGTTCCACTCGCGGATCGCGCGAGGGAAAAATGACTGTCTGAACGCCTCAGTACGAGCTCTTATTTCCCTTATCTTTGAATGATGATCATTACGCGATTTGAAAGTTGGTGGTAATAATATGTGCTCTACATCCTCACGAAGATTGGATTTCGGAATTTAGTGAGCAGCCCCTTCCGTTTAGCGCGTCGTCTATTTATTTATTTATTTATTTATTTATTGTTCCGTGGGACCAAATTAAGGAGAAGTATCCATGGTCATGGAACGAGTCAATACATGAAATTATAACACGATATTAGAAACAGATAAAATGAAGTGCGTCCCACTTCAAACTTTCTATGAGATTTGTAACGCTCTCGCGATGGCTAAATGTACCAGTCACGAATCTTGCCGCTCTTCTTTGGACCTTCTCAATCTCTTGAATCAGACCCAACTGGTAAGGGTCCCTTAAAGACGAACAATACTCTAAGACTGGACGAACTAACGTATTGTAAGCTATTTCCTTTGTTGAAGGACTGCATCGCTTCAGGATTCTACCAATAAACCGCAATCTAGAGTTCGCCTTACTTGTGTAATCTGATCATTCCATTTGAGATCATTTCGAATAGTCACACCCAGATACTTGACTGACGTTACCGCTTCCAAAGACTGATCACTTATTTTGTACTTATACATTAATGGCGATTTTCGCCTTGTTATACGCAGTAGGATACACTTACCAATTATGAGAGATGACTGCCAGTCATTACAACACGCATTTACTTTCTGCAAATCCTCATTGATTTGTTCACAACTTTCGCGTGATACTACTTTCCTGTAGACTACAGCATCATCGTCAAACAGTCTAAGGCCGCTGTCAATACGATGAAGCAGGTCGTTTATGTAAATCGTAAAAAGCAGAGGACATGTGATAATGTGTGCCGCACCATGGCTCGAAGCCGGCCCAAATTTTCATGTCTCCCTAATGTGTAGTATATCTACATCTAGTATAGCTGATGCCAAGTAATTCGCAGTCAGCGAATATATTTCGAAGTAGCGTAAAAGTGTTCGTAATAACGGTTTTAACATACAGAAGTGAGTATTTTTCGTGTGCATTCCTCTTCTTCTACTTCCACCTATCGGTGAGTAATTTCCGACAGTGCTGGCTGGAGCAGTCGCAGCACCACATCCCTTACTGTCTCATAAAATCTTTTCTTTGTTGGTTTTAGTGTACAGAACAAAAAACTAAAGTGGCTCAGGGAAGCGTGATGGGGAGTGCTAGTATTTTCCACACAGTATTACACAGCTGCCATTACCGTTGGGTTTTATGCAGCCTGCAACGCCTTCAAATACTACACGAAAGATTTTCATATTCTTTCGCTAACTCACAACACCCAAATTGTCATTGCTAGAGAAAAAATAAACAGGACATTTTATAGGAATCTTACTGCAGTTAAATTTTGTACCAGGGTAAGTTTTCGCTAGAGGCCTTAGTTTTCAACCGGCCAGTGTGGCCGTGCGGTTCTAGGCGCATCAGTCTGGAACCGCGTGACCGCTACGGTCGCAGGTTCGAATCCTGTCTCGGGCATGGAAGTGTGTGATGCCCTTAGGTTAGTTAGGTTTAAGTAATTCTAAGTTCTAGGGGACTGATGACCACAGATGTTAAGTCCTATAGTGCTCAGGGCCATTTTGAAAATTAGTTTTCGAATTAGTCAAGAAAAACGGACAAAAATGACCTTGGAACCCGTTTTTCTTGAATAACTCGATAATCGTGGCCTCCAGCGGAACAGTATCCAAGTACAAATTTTAACTGCATTAAGTCTCTTATAAATACGTCTTGTTTGTTTTTTTCCCCTCTACGGCTAATAGTTTGCACATGGCGAGCGAGAATCTCGCACATGGTCTCTGAAGGCGTTGCGGGTTGCATGAAACCAATCGGAAGGGGCCACTGAATCGCTGAATTGGCGGACAGGGTGGGCAGTGATCTGCGGTTGTTTGCTGATAATGCTATGGTGTACGGAAAGGTGTCGAAATTGAGTTACTGTGAGAGGATACAAGATGACTTAGTCAAATTTTGTCGTTGGTATGATGAATGGCAGCTAGTTCTAATGTAGAAACATGAGGGTAATGTGTATGAGTAGGAAAAGCAAACCTGTAATGTTCGGATACAAATGGTTCAAATGGCTCTGAGCACTATGGGACTTAACATCTCAGGTCATCAGTCCCCTAGAGCTTACAAGGGAACCTCCCCATCGCACCCCCCTCAGATTTAGTTATAAGTTGGCACAGTGGATAGGCCTTGAAAAACTGAACACACATCAGTCGTGAAAACAGGAAGAAGTTGTGTGGAACTATGAAAAAATGAGCAAAGTATATAAACTGAGTAGTCCATGCGGAAGATATGCAACATCAAGGACAATATAAGCACCGGAGCGTCGTGGTCCCGTGGTTAGTGTGAGCAGCTGCGGAACGAGAGGTCCTTGGTTCAAGTCTTCCCTCGAGTGAAAAGTTTGATTTTTTATTTTCAGTTTACGTGACAAACTATTATGTTTTCATCAGTTTTTTGGGAGTGATTATCACATCCACAAGAAAACCTAAATCGGGCAAGACAGAAAAATCTTTTTTCCCATTCGCCAAGTGTACAAGTTAAGTGGGTCGACAACAAATTCCTGTCATGTGAGGCACATGCCGTCACCAGTGTCGTATAGAATACATCAGAAGTGTTTTTCTGTGGAGGAATCGGTTGACCTATGACCTTGCGATCAAATGTTTCCGGTTCCCATTGGAGAGGCACGTCCTTTCGTCTACTAATCGCACGGTTTTGCGGTGCGGTCGCAAAACACAGACACTAAACGTGTTACAGTGAACAGTGACGCCAATGAACGAACGGACAGATCATAACTATGCGAAAATAAAGAAAGTAAATTTTTCACTCCAGGGAAGATTTGAACGAAGGACCTCCCGCGTCGTAGCTGCTCACGCTAACCACGGGACCACGGCGATAGTGCGCTTACGCTCTCCTTGATGTTGCCTATGTTGCACATGGACTACTCAGTTTGTATATTTTGCTTATTTTTTCATAGTTCCACACAACTTCTTCCTGTTTTCTCGATTGATCTTTGTTCAGTTTTTCAAGGCCTATCCAATGTGCCAACTTATAACTAAATCTGAGGGGGGTGCGATGGGGAGGTTCCCTTGTTAGAACTATTTAAACCTAACTAACCTAAGGAGATCACACACATCCATGCCCGAGGCAGGATACGAACCTGCGACCGTAGCGGTCACGCGGTTCCAGACTGAAGTGCCTAGAACCGCTTGGCTGTTCGGATACAGCAGTACCAGTGTTCTTCATGACACAGTCACGTTGTTTATCTGGGTCCAACGTTGCAAGGCGATGTGAAATGGAATGATCATATGAGGATTGTGGTTAGGAAAGGTGAATGGTCGACTTCGGTTTATTGTGAGGATTTTGGGAAAGGGTAGATGACTTAGCTTGCGGGCTGTGGCGCAGATCTAGTGATTTCGAATCACACACTTCCTTCCTCGAAGCCGACATACTTGAATGCTCTAAGTGTGTCTCCATCCACGAAAGGTGCCACCTTACCTCGTTGTTGGGAACGGGCACACACTTTTGGTCTTATTTATGTTAAGTCTTCAAATACCTCGTAAGAAGGGCCACGCAAGTCCTTCAAACAAAGGACTGTGCCGTAAGGCATACCATTGTTTTGATTTCTCACTTCTTGCCTTGGAGAACAATGTCGAATCGTCGACATCTGGTGTCGTAAAGCAAATCGAGACATTTTTATAAGCATCCTGTCATTCCCATCCTCTACATGCGTCATGTTCAGAAGTTAAACAATCACTTTTAAATTTCTGGGCATCTTTCTCTTAAGCGATTTCCTTTAACATTCGCATTTGGGGGGACGACTATTCAAATCCTCGTCTAGCCAACCAGATTTAGATTTTCGATAATTTCCCCAAATCGTCTAAGGTAACTGTCGGGTTGGTTCCCTTTGAAAGGACACGGCCCATCTTCTTCCCAGTCATTCCCTATTCCGATCTTGTGTTCTATCTCTGATTATCACGTTGTTTGCGGGACATTAAACTCTAAATCTTCTTTCATCCTTTATAGACGCTCAGGACCTTCGCAGAAACTGTCCAACAAACATATGTTCTCATTTGCTTTCGCTAATAGCAATTTTGCGTATTCTTCCCATTTCACTTCCCTTCAAAGGAAGTCATAATTTAAAGGTTGCACTAATTAATTAGAATTACTAGATCTCCATTGGTACCTCACATACAAAATAAGTACAAAATGTGTTTTATTCACTATGACAGGTTTAGCTATTGCTCAAAATGTTGCTGGAAAATAAGTCATAATTTATGTTAAACGTAGTACTTATAAATTATTATAACTCCAAGATTGTTTTACACACAAAATGAGTAGACAGACTTATGCTTTACACTCTATTATAATCTAAGCAAGGAATAGCTCGGTGTTCTGCACAAATTCGTCTTCAGCAGCGGTTACTAAATTTCGTCGTCCTCCTTCCTTTGCTCGAAGGACAAAATGAGCATACCTTTCTCCCTTGAGGTTCCTCTTCGGTAAATTCTCCGTTGTCTGTTTCAACTTCTTCAGGCAAATCATCCAGTACGTTAGTGTCATAATCAGACTCAGCACCATCCCTGTTGCGCTCATTTCAGCAGCTAAAGACGAGATTAGCATTGAAGGAGGACGCTGTGTTGTATACTAACATTCTTGTAATTTTGACTGCTTGATATTTCACTTAAGACGCCACACGAAAATAAATTCTAAGCGATAAAACAACTATGTCGACTCTTAGGAAACAGGCACAACATTACCAAGCATTTGTAATATTTACGACAAGAGCAGCAGGATCAGCAAAACTCCGGAGTCAGGCAATAAATAATTCAGCCACTGTTAACAACAATGTTTGCCGTGAAATTCTTGAAGAGCACTTGTCGCACGCCATGAAGTTAACCAAGAGCGCCTGACGCACATGTGTCCAGATTAGTGGCAACCGCAAATCGTAAATTTTACGAGTGTTTAATAATCTACGGTTAACGACGTGACTTGCTCCACTTGTCCGCCACTAATCTTGAGTCTGTTCGTTGTAGATTTCAACACTTAGCTCACGAGGTGACGTTTCTGTAACATATATTACGAGGTGGGGTCTCTGGGACCACTACGTTTAAACTGAGATTTAAGGCACAAATCATTTGAAATTTTTCATTTATGTTATTTAACGTTTATTTTTACAATTATTTGAGTGTCGTTTAAATGCTGCTTTTTTATTGTCTGCAGCATTTTACAATTTATCACACAATACTGGCCGGTCGGTGTGGCCGAGCGGCTCTAGGCGCTTCAGTGCGCAGGTTCGAATCCTGCCTCGGGCATGGATGTGTGTGATGTCCTTAGGTTAGTAAGGTTTAAGTAGTTCCTAAGTGTAGGGGACTGATGACCTCAGATGTTAAGTCCCGTAGTGCTTAGAGCCATTTCATTTTCACCCAAAATCACGTTCTTTTGTGTGGTTTTTAAAATATCACACATAAATGGACTGTTAGAGAACCGAATTTTACATTCTGGAAAAATACTATCTGTGCAGCAAGTAAATTTCCACCTTAGACTGTATTCCAGGATTTAAATTTCCAATCGATGGGTACAAAAAGGAAGTCTGGAAAAAATTGACATTCAGTCTTGGGATCTATACTATTTGTTTTAACTAACACTTTTAACCATTTTATTGGGGGAACAGGTAGATCCCCATCACAATTGTCCTGAAGTTCTTCCTCTGAATGATGCACTTGTTCAATGTAGAACTGTGATCACTGCCTGTTGTAAAACTGTCGTCTTTTTCGTGTGTGTCTAGAGATATATATATCACCAACTCCCTCCTCAATCCAGCGATTAACAGTTTTATCAAACTCGGGAGAGTTAAAACAGAACATGTTCGTGCGAACACATTTTTTACTGTATGGTAATGTATCGAAGAAAACAGTTACGTAGTCCACGAGGCGTGGACTGGGAGACCCTAAAACCTGTCAATAACGCTTGTCAACAATAAACAAAGCAAGCTATAACGCAACCGACAACAAAACATTATAGGAGCGGGGCAATTTAAGGAGGGGAGGGGGAGTGTGGAAGCATTCCACCACAACTGACCTTGGAGAGCGAGTTCGAAAATTTTCGCGCGAGCTGAGAGACCACACGTCGTGAGTTACGGGTTACTTATATTTGTCAATATTTAAATGAAGCGGCAATTCTCCATTCCATTACGATCGTCTAAAGATGGTACTTTCCCGCAGGCAGCACCACCGTCAGCGAACAGTCTGATAGTGCAGTTGGTCTCTCCTGCTAAGAAAACGATTGCATTGTTTGCACGCCTACGCCGTAGCTTTCGCGGCACAAGCGCCGGGTGGCTGGGTAAGGCTTCCCTCGCCGGCCCGTGGCGCGTGACTCATTCCAGACAGGGACAGGGCTCCGCGTGATGCAGCGTCATCACGCGGGCCCAGCTCACGGCCCTCGCACAACGCATTCCTCCCTGCTGACGGCTCCGCTTCCAGCAGCCGATGCCACGTTTCCGTCTCCAACACTGCTGCGCGAGAATACGCCGTGTTGCGTTATAGGGATGAGAAAAACCGATACCGGTATTTTCGCTCCGGATAACCGGTATTTTCCAGGAGAGATGCCAGACGAGTGGAGAACTTGTGTACTGATCCCAATATTTAAGGGGAAAGGTGATGTGCAGGACTGCACGAACTATTGAGGTATTAAACTGATGGCACACACAATGAAATTTTGGGTAAGAGTTATAGAAGAAAGATTACGCAAGGAGACTGTGTTGTGTGAAGAACAGTTTGGGTTCATGCCTGGAAGAGGAACGACTAATGCAATACATGCTTTAAGGCGGATAGCGGAGAGACACGGGGAGCTACAAGCCGATCTGCATACGGCTTTCATTGATTTGGAGAAAGCATATGACAGAGTCCCAAGGGATGAAATATGGAGAACCATGAGAGAGCAGTGCGTGCCAGAGAAGAATGGTTCAAATGGCTCTGAGCACTATGGGACTTAACTTCTGAGGTCATCAGTCCCCTAGAACTTAGAACTACTTAAACCTAACTAACCTAAGGACATCACACACATCCATGCCCGAGGCAGGATTCGAACATGCGACCGTAGCGGTCGCGCGGCTCCAGACTGTAGCGCCTAGAACCGCTCGGCCACTCCAGCCGGCGCCAGAGAAGTATGTGAGATTAGTGAAGGAAATGTACAGAGGAGTAATGACACAGGTGAGACGTAGTGTGGGCATGACAAAGGAGTTTCCAGTAAAAGTAGGGTTACATCAAGGGTCTGCGCTTAGTCCCTACCCCTTTGACCTGATTATGGATGTGCTGGTTAAAAAAAGCGCCGTGGAATATGATGTTTGCGGATGATGTGGTTCGAGGATTGGAGGAAGGCACTAGAAGAAAGAGGGATGAAAATTAGCAGGACAAAGTCAGAATATTTAGCACTGAAGGATGTGGAGATGAGCTCTTGCAAGATTCAGGGTGATGAGCTGAAATCGGTCAGCAAATTTAAATACCTGGGGTCGTACATACAGAGGGACAGAGGACTGGAAAGCGAGATACAACACCGAATAAGTTGCGGTTGGAACAACTGGAGGAAAATGAGTGGATTTTTGTGTGACAAGGTGAGCACTGGGTTGGCCTGCTATGATGTACGGCGGAAATGGGGTTGCTGAGGTGGATGTGTGGGGTAACAAGGAAGGACAGGATTAGAAATGAATATGTTAGAGGAGTTGCGAAAGTGGGACCCATGGGGAAAAAGATACAAGAGAGCAGACTAAGGTACGGACACTTACAGAGAGAAGGGGAAGAGTATATCGGAAACAGAGTTGAAGATATAAAGATTGAAGGAGCGGGAAGGAGAGGAAGACCGAAGATGAGGTGTAAGAATAAGATATCCGGGGACCTAGGGGAGAAAGGATGGAAGAAGGAAGAGGCAATGGATAGAATACTGTGGAGGAGAAGGATCCAGAAGAGCAACGCCGACCCTACGTGACGTGGGACAAGGTGACTATAAAGAAGAAGAAGAAGAAGAAGAAGAAGAAGAAGAACCGGTATTTTCCAATATTTGTTTAGTCTTGGTTACAACAGTCTTTATTTTTTACTAGTAACAGGGTCAAAAAAAAAATCCGGTACAGGAATTTACCATAGCAGCAATGCCACAATTTTTTGTTTTGGAATAAAAGTTCATCTTTTAAATGAATAATGTTGCTTTGAAATAATAGATTTTATAGAAAACTGGGAAAATCGATCAGTGCTAGCTCAGTAACAACGCAGACAGGTAGAAACGAGCAACAAACACTTGGCGTAAGAATTAGTACAGTATTGCTGAGACAATAGTGTACCTGCTGCTTTGTGTGGAGTGGCATATTAGATGATGCGCGTTCATATGCAGTGTGCAAGAGTTGCTCCCAACTGATCTGTAAGGTAGCTTCTCGCTGTCGTCGACTAACATTTGTTTTATTGCAGAACAACTCCAACCCTAGTCTGGAAGTATTTTACTAAGTGCAGTAGCGATGAAGTAGAATGCTCTATTTGCTTTTGAATAGTAAGGTTTGTGTGCCATTTCTATGAAATAGAGTAAGAGAAAGGAAATTGTAGCAATAAAACTTAACAGTTCATTCATTGTTTATTATAAAAATAGAAAGTAGTTTATGTGCTGCCTGTGTGTACATAATAAGTCTTTATTTGCTTGTAACGGATAGTTTAACACGAAAAATAGTTCTCTCGACTTCAATTTTCACCCTTTAGAGCACAGAGTATTCGTAATCTTGAAACATACACTGCAAAAGTCTGAGGGAATCTTAGAATTTTTCAGTTTTTGATGTCTACGTTTATTACTGCTAATAATACCAATTAAAAAGTCTGTCTTTTGACGGTTTTAACACCAATTAAAATATTGATGGAAAAAATCGCTGTAACCGAAAACCGGTTGTTTCAGCGATAACGCCCATTCCTGTTGCGTCATAACGCAGCTGTTCGTGTATTGGCACTACAACAGAGTGCTATTCAAAAAACAGCGGAATTTTTGGTGAAAGGATTTTGTTTATTCGTCTACATCAATGTTATCCCCTTCGAAATAGTCACCATTACATATTATATACTTATCCCAGCGCTTTTTCCAACCCCCACCCACCCACCCACCCACCCAAAAATAAAGCTTCTGGAGCTTGATCTTTGGGGATAAGGCACGCTAGGTATCAAATGCCAACTGCTTTAAATCGGATTATACGTACTAACAACAAACGCTAACTACGGGGATAGGCATGGTGTAGTATCCACTAACGCGTCAGGGATTTTTTTTAGCTCTCTCGGCGATGCGTCTTTAATCATATCTATGCCATTTGCCACCTTACCAATTTTTTCACGATTTCATCGGTTGATGATATCTTGGAGCATCCAGAGCGCTCGTCATCTTCAACATCTTCGTGGTCTTCCTTCGAATCGCTTATACCAATCGTAAATCCTTATTTCGCACGTTGTAGACTCAAGAAAAGCAATAGATAATATTTTTAAAACTTTCCTACGCTTTATTTTGTTGTGAAAGCCATTTTATTCTGTTCTTATAGTAAAATTTTATACAAATTCTCTCATCCATTTTCGCATAAAATAAATAATCGGCCATGCTACCAAAACAAATGCTTCCTTTGTGGCAGCTGACAACGGTCTAAATATTTGGCTAGGCTGACTAAAACTAACAAAATACAGCTGCTGCTTCACTTTCATTTGCCTTGTGTTATACAATTGTGGGTTTCATTTGAGGTCGTCAGAATTACGTAAGATTACTGGTATGCTACGTAATGGCGAAGTATTGCGCCATTCGGACATCTGAGATGAATCATCAAGAACAGTTCAAAATCGTTGCTGATCTGGAGATTTCAAGTCCCAGTATACTGTCTGGAGAAGGGAGTGGAAGCGAGGGCAGACGTAACTGGCAACAGCAGTAGCAGTTGTTGCGTCAGCCTACTTCCGAGATGCTGCATCGAAATTTTCCTTTTTGTGACTATTCTAAAAAAGCATAATGCCTTGGAGATTGTGTAATCCAGATGAAATGACTCAGCCGGTGATACATAAATCTTATCTGCAAGGGAAGGCTGCTCGAAATGCGTATACGTTCAACAGATTGACTGACAGCACACTCCCACACTACCTACTTTGTCTGGTACTTGACTCGTCAGTTTAGAAAACATATCTGTATGGAGCGAAAATGAAAAGTGGCAACTGACGCTAAATAATGGAAAGTGTAATGTCATCTACTGCATTTCGGCTACACGATAAATCACACAAATTGAAGGCTGTCAGTTCAACTAAATACGTAGGGATTAACAGTTACGAACAACTTAAATTGCAATGATCAGGTAGGTAATGCTGTGGGGAAGGGAAACCAAAGATTGAGTTCTTTGGCAGAACCTTTAGAGGATGCAACAGTTCTAAAGAGACTGCGTACACTACGCTTGTCCGTATTTTGCTAGAGTATTGCTGTGCATTATGAGAGATCCTTACCACTTAGGCTTGACAGGACATCGAAAAAGTTCCAAGAAGGGTCAGCTGGTTTTCTGTTATCGTGACGTAGGGGAGTGTGTATCACGGGCATGATACGCGAGGCGGCGTGGACGCCATTAAAACAAAGGTGATTTTCGTTGCAGCGACATCTTTTCATGAAATTTCTATCAACAGCGTTCTACTACGAATGTGAAAATATTTCCCTGACATTAAAATGATAGAAGTCAGAGCGTGAGGAGAAAGATTTAAGCTTCGTAAATCCCTAACTGAAACGTCAGCTAGTATAATATATGTTAAAAAATGACGAAATTCCTCCAGCTGTATTACAACATCGAAACTATTTGCCAATAAAACCAACACCTTAATACAGCTGGAGGAATTTCGTCATTTTTAACATATGAAAGATATGTGTGTCCGTTTTTCCCGCGCTTTGTTCGAGAGTGGCGCAGTAGAGAAATAGTCTGTAAATGTTCTGTAGATGTTTGTATGTCCGTGCAGTCACGTAAATCAGCCCAATATTTTTTAAGTCTTAATACTGTGACGATATTTGTCGACTCTTAATGCGTCTCTCGTGGTGCGCACCTGTGAAAGTAACTGCTCCTGCTTTGACTTATTTCGATTATGTGGTGTGTTCAAAAGAAAAGGTAGGAAACTACCCAATGGGTATAGTGGGCGTCATTATTCAGATGTAATCACAACTATCCTACTGCTTCACGAGCTGACCCCAGGATTCCTGCGCTGTAGCAGGAGACAGTTCTCCACTGCGCCCTTCAGTTTGTCGTCCGATTTGAAGTTCTTCTTTATAAGATGTTTTATTAGCAGACCAAACACGTGGAAGTCGCAGGACGACATGTCCTGGCTGTAGGGCGGATGTTCAAGCTACTTCCATTTGAAACTGACCGTTACACTTGGTGTGATCTTGGAGAAGCGTCGATGCACATTCTCGTGGATCAAAATCATTCCCTCCGTGAGCCGTTTGCTCTTGATGGACTTTTTGAGCGTAGACTGCGAAGTGTCTCACAGTACACGTCATTGTTAATGGTTTTTCCGTGCTCGAGGAATTCGACGTGTATCGAATTTTGTAGGGGGAGGTGACGATGCATGCGTCCCTAGATGTCTCAATATATTATCCAAAAACGGCAGATGCAAATTTCAATATGCTTGGTTGTTACGACATTTCGTACCTTTTCATTTGAACACACCTTATGTAATACGAATGAGCTCTGCGAGAATCGGTAACACTCGATGTTAGCAGGTGACGCTACCGTCTCCTGTTCTGGGCATGCGCTGTCTGCAACACACTGAAGACGATGCCACACGCGGAACCCTCAATTGATAATTGACGTCACTGACCAACTCGCGACTATTTTGGCGGCTGATTTACACGCGGGCACGTTACGCGCACCCGCGAGTAGTCTATTTTGACCGGAAAGTCGATCGTGTAAAACGGGCGCGTGAACTCGCAGCCGACTGCCACGTTAATGTGTCGTTAATGCTAGCGACATGGGCAGTACACTATGCTCGCTCTGTAGATATTAGAAATCCGAAACATATGAGGATGGTTTGATAAGTCTAGTAAATTTCCATGAAAGAAATGGGCATTTTTTGTTGCGCCTTCGTGGTTGGTAATCTTGATTATTCCAAGGATCGTATGAAGAATTTAAACATGTTCAGCGTACACATCTGAATTTGCCCGTGTGTCGACTGCCGTTGAAAATCGGGTTGAACTGCTGCACAAATTAGAACAGAACTGGATGAAGATCACGTGGACTCTGCACCACCCTTCGACGATGATTGAATTTTCGATTAATGAATTTAAACGTGGTCTGACAAGTATCGAAGACGAAGCGCGCTCCCACCGTCCAACTGAGGTCCCACAAAGGAATCCATTGAGTGAATCCGTCATATACCGGGCGAGGTGGTGCAGTGGCTAGCACACTAGACTCGCATTCGGGAGGACGACGGTTCAATCCCGCGTCCGGCCATCCTGATTTCCCTAAATAGTTTCAGGCAAATGCCGGGATGGCTCCTTTGAAAGGGCACGGCCGACTTCCTCCCCCGCCCTTCCCTAATCCGATAAGACCGATGACCTTGCTGTCTAGTCTCTTCCCTCAAAACAAACCCCAACCCCTGAATACGTCATATAGTAATGCAAGGCCGCCGAATAAAAATTCGTGAGATTGCTCAGACTGTAGGCATTTCAACTGAGCGATTGTATAGTATTGCCTTACAGTCGACCAACAGCGCATCTGGCATAACATTTCAGCACAATGTCTGGCGAAGTCTAATCGAAGTCCGCAAGACCTTTTAGGCCGTTTTGTGATTTTTGCTGAAACATGGATCCATTGTTACACACCAGAGTCTAAACAGCAGTCAAAACAATGGACAAAGGGTGGTGAGAGTACTCAGAGGAAGGTAAAGACAATTTTGTCATCTGATCAGTTGATGGCCATTTTTTTTAATTCCCAAGGAGTAGTCCTCATAGATTACTTGGAAAAAGGGAGAACCGTAACAAGACCCAATTACGCTACGTTGTTGGATCGCTTGAAAGATGAGTTGGCCAAAGAAGCTCAGGGTTGGCACGAAAAAAGTACTCTTGCACCAGAACAGTGCACCATCCCGTGCATTAAAGATAACATTGGCGAAAGTGTACGAGTTGGGCTTTTAATTGGTTCCTCGTCCACCCTGTTCAGCAGACTTAGCCCCAAGTGACTTTTTCCCGTTCCTTAACGTGAAACTTCGGGTTGCTGGAAAGAAATTTTGGTCAAATGAGGAAGTGATAGTTGTAGTCAACGAGTATTTTGCAGTTTTTGACAGAGCCTATTTTTCCGATGGAATGAAAAAGCTGGAGGATCGCTGGACCAAGCGTATCTCCCTCAAAGGAGACTGTGTGATTTTTGTTGCTTGCTTATTTACGTGCTTATCAGACCACCCTCGTACTGTAATGTTTCACCATCTTGCCGAGTATTACCAAAGCGGCGACCACCGATATCTCTGAGATGACGTGCGCTTCTCCGGCAGCCGGGTGTCGAGTGCCAGGGTGAGGGCAAGTCAGACGGGACTCGCTGCGCTGTGACCTTGGGTGAGACGGCGTCGCCCTCAGCGGTAGGGGCAGAGCCAGTGTGCGGCAGATGTGGAGGCGCCAGGCTAGCAGCTAGTAACAGTCGAGAAGCCAGCGCCGCGTATTTTTAACTGCCGCCCGACAAGCAGGGACGTCTCTATTGCTGCATCTGCACGCTGTCCACCTTCTTCCTATGCGCTTGCGCACATGGAAAGCTCTACGAGACGTAGCATTCCCAGCCCTGCAACAAGGTACTGTTGGTGTACTTGTTTTCAGTCCCCACACTGGCTAGATGCAACTCTCCACGCTAATATAAACTGCGCAAACCTCATCATAACTACTGCAATCCGCATTCACTTCAACCTGACTGGCCGGGCGGGGTGGCTCTGAGCACTATGGGACTCAACTGCTGAGGTCATTAGTCCCCTAGAACTTAGAACTAGTTAAACCTAACTAACCTAAGGACATCACAAACATCCATGCCCGAGGCAGGATTCGAACCTGCGAGCGTAGCGGTCTTGCGGTTCCAGACTGCAGCGCCTTTAACCGCACGGCCACTTCGGCCGGCGGGCGGGGTGGCCGAGCGGTTCTAGGCGCTACAGTCTGGAACCGCGCGACTGCTACGGCCGCAAGTTCGAATCCTGCCTCGGGCATGGATGTGTGTGTCATGTCCTTAGGTTAGTTCGGTTTAAGTAGTTCTACGTTCTAGGGGACTGATGACCTTATAAGGTTAAATCCCACAGTGCTCAGAGCCATTAGAATCATTTTCAACCTGCTTATTGTAGTCAAGCCTCTTTGTCCCTACCACAAAAAGGTCAAAAATTAATTATGATTGTAGTGTTGCTCACACTGCTAAATATTGCATTTTCTGGCAACAACAATGTTATATTATGTGGCAGGTGTCATTAGAGCACAGTTAATAGTCATTTCATGAAATAATGGATAAACTAGGCACTCATCTTTCCTTGTTTCCCACACTGGTCTCGTTGTGAACTCATGGCTCAATCGTCGAAAATCTAGGTAGTGATGATTCCAAGCTCGGATGCAAAGAGGCCTAGGTGTTATTCTGCGATATTCAAAAGTTTTATAGATGTGTTTCATAAACCATTCTTGAAGATTAAACTTTTGCCAAGCTAGGACAATGGTGATGTAATAAAGTAATCAGCACTCCGAATTAAGTTACACTTCTTTTTTATTACTTTTGTTGCAATATCACGTAACTCGTTCCAAAACATCACTTCACAATATAAAACATACTTGAAAATATCTTCCTCACTGTTAAAGTTCACATTTCATAAACTGACTACAATTTGCGTCTTTTTAACATGACGACCAAAGTTTGACTCTCTAATAACCGCTTACGCGCAGAGTTAAAAGTACGTCAGAGATCATAGTGACAAAAGAAAGAATACACATAAGAATAATATCATCGCAATATATACATATCGATGTATCGAAATACCTCTACATTAATGAAATCAAATCTGAATATTGTCACAGAAGTATGTTTACTATTTTACAGAAACACAATAGAATATTGTTGGTATCGAGAGGTTGAGGTGAGGTCCCGTAATGGTTACGTAATTCAAGTACCATTATACTCGCCACCCATAAACACGCACTTCCCACTTCCCTCGCTAGCCAGATTGACCAATGCTTGAAGGTACTACCCTACCTAAAAATCATATGACTTGTAATAGCTATAATTATTAGTCTGCAAATGATAGAAATAATGATGTAATTTTGTTCTCTACACCGTCCTCAGTCACCAATAGAAATATCTACACCTGTACCCATTACGCGCTTTATTTCCTGACATATAAATTTATATTCGAACTTAACAAATTGCTCGTTTCTGAAACACAATTCGTGCCATTTAAACAATCGAACTCCCATGTATAAATTAGCTACATATATCTGGGTCAAATGAGATAAAAAGACATGTGACATTAAGCAGTAAGAGAAAAAAGTTTAGAAAAAGTTTGAAAGAATGCTTAAAGTGTGTTGGAATTCGCTAATTACTCAAATTATGAAACACTGGGTGAATATGATGTGGTTAATTTGCGCTCCATATTAAGCAAACGTTTTTGGCGCATCGCCGGCCGCTGTGGTCGAGCATTTCTAGGCGCTTCAGTCCGGAACCGCGCTGCTACTACGGTCGCAGGTTCGAATCCTGCCTAGGGCATGGCTGTGTGTGATGTCCTTAGGTTAGTTAGGTTTAAGTAGTTCTAAGTCTAGGGGACTGATGACCCCCAGATGTTATGTCCCATAGTGCTTTACAGCCATTTGAACCTTTTTTTTTTTTTTTACGCTGCTCAACGTTTATGACGTATTACCTGAACTACATGTTACACAGTGATTTAATTTCGCAGGTACATTCACTGATATATGTAGGTACTAGCTGCAGGCTATGTTACGAACAGCGTTAATAGTAAAAAAGTAATAAATTAAAACGCCATGCCAGATGTTGACGTTTTACTGTGCGCCGTTTTAAGCAGTAGCTATTTTTTCACGCATCTAAATGTCAAAGACGTCATATATCCTGAACTTTGTGTCGTACAGTGATATAATTTTGCAGCTAGGTTCAGTGGTATATATGCAAACTGTTGCGAATAGAGCCGATAGTAAAGAAGTAATAAATCCATGATGAAGTTTTACTACATGAACAGCGAACATGTACAAGCGATAAACCATTTGCCTTTCTGCATTTTGTGCGGGGTGCCAGCGAGAAAATGTTTCGTAAAGTTTGTTTGAAGCCGCTAAGTAGTCTCATTCTGAAATACTGCATGAATGAAGGCCGCGTATTGTGCCACGTCTGTTATGCTACCTGTACTCAGTTTCTGACTGTAACACTTTCCGTTTTGTGTTAAACTCCTAACTTAAGTTTATCTCTCTTAATGAGTGGATTAAGATACTCTATAACATAATGAAATACTGCAAATCAAAAATTTGTTGCAACCTGAAACTGATAGCAAGTTCCGAGTAGTCGCTTAGTAATAATGCAGATTCTCTCTACTTCTGCCACCATCATCTATTTTGCTGGCCGGATAACAAAACTCATCTACAACTTTGTGTCTGATTTTCTAATCTAATTCCCTCATGTCGCTTGATTTAATTTGAGATAATTCCATTATCCTTATTGTTGATGTTCATATTACATCATCTTTTCAAGATATTTTCCGTTGCGTTAAAGTGCTCTTCCTAAGTCCTTTGAAGTCTCTGACAAAAATGCAATGTTATCGACAAACCTGGAAGTTTGTATATCTGAACGTTATTTCCCTTTCCACGTTTCTCACAACTTTGTCACTGCTGGCTCTATGATCGAATAACACGGGGAATAGGCTACAACCCTGTCTCATTCCCTTATCTATTACGTCCTGTTTACATGTTCCTTGATCCGTAACTGCAGTCTGGTTTGCACACAAGTTGTTACCTTTCGGTCTCTGTATTTCACGCACAATAACTTCAGAATTCCAATTAGTGTATTCCAGACCACACTGAAAGAATTTTTATAAATCTACAAATGCTATTACTAGCTTTTACTTTCATCAATTCTTAATGCATGTTTATCTATCAATGGTATTCGGAAATGGCTGAGTTTTTGGCGTCATTTTCAAAATGTTTTCCCGTTGGCGTCTGTGTTGGAAGGGGAGGGCTGTTGTTGTTCGGTATGTTGGCTACTTTGTGTAGATTCTTCTTGTGAACACGCACTGCATCCCTACTTCCAGAAAATAAGCTGCCCTTAGTCTCTGTTTTAAGGTGCCACGACTCTAAAAGATTTTAATAATAACAATAACGATCGGATGTTTCCCTCGCGAATTCGTAATTTATTCATCTTAGCTGTTGAGCGGGCTATAGTCACTGATTCTAACGAATATTCGGCAACTATCAGGTAAGGCGCTAAGAAGCGTTACGGAAAACTAGTGTAATATCAGTGACTGTGTCCTCCTCACCAGCCGACAAGAATTGAAATTAACACAATAACGACAACATAACGGAAAATATGCATTATAACAAAACGAATATGCCACTAATGATGGAGTGGGACTATGCTGCAAGCGTCCTCCCCCCCTTCAAATACTTTGGAGCGATCATAGTTCACAGGGTTTGACAGTAGTTCAAACTTCAAAAGGCACTCAGAATGACATGGAAGCAATCTGGCGAAAAAGTAAGATCGTACAATGCAAAACTGTGGCATCGCAGGACACTTTTGTTACCTTTGTGACCCCTCCTTCAGATACCTTGGGCGACCACAGGTACCAGAGTTTGACAGTAGTGCAAACTTAGTCATGTAACTTCAACGGGCACTCAGAATCACGTGGCAACACTAAGCCAAAAGAAGTAATATCGTACAATGCAAAATTGGCGTCACAAGACAGTTCTTTTACCATTGTGTCACTGAAAATATTGTTTATATAGCGTCGCTTGGTAAATAAAGTACATTCTTCTCAAGTACTTGGTCGAGAATCTACTAGCAGACAGCGCTCGGATGGGGATACCTCATCAGAAGAGAATGTTTGATCTCACGCGCATTCGCGAAGTGTGATGTAACCGTTTGCTCTCACGATATGACGGATGACTCAGTACACAGTGCTGCTATCTCCCTGCAAAACGTATCGAACGGCACTGTGTTCATAAACCACTGGCAGAGGTCTAGCTGTGGCTGAAACACAAGGCCTGTATATTGAAGAGGGCCGGATTTCCATCCCGCCTTCGTGGTTCAAGTGTCATATTATTAGGGAAATCGTGGAAAACATAAACCTGGATGGCTGGACAGGAATTTGATCTGCGATCCTATAGAATGCGATAAATTCTTTGGAAGAAATCTGAGGAGACGAATCTCACGTATCCAGGAGCTCACTTAAGATTCTCCTCCTTTACAGTATTGAGTATTCTGTGTATCTCCATGTGCACATCGACATTATTGACAGAACAAATAGGGAACGTTCAAAGTATGAGAGTGACATACAAACCCGCAACAAAGTTGTGAGTCATGGGAACGATTACTCGTAAAATTCTTGGAACCAGCCTTCTGAAGGAAATTGAAATTATTACGCCCCCCACCCCCCTCCCCATATTTTTGATATGAAGACCATGGAGGACAAACGCTGGTAGCTCACCATTGTTGTTTACCTCTCACAGTTGATAATGTGGGTTGGGAGCAAGTAGGCTACTTCCCAGTGTCTTAGAAAATGTAAATAAAAGTTTGATAGCATAAACGGAGCATCAAAAATAGATCGCGGGCTAAGAGACCCAGTTGAGAAAGTGGAAGGTAAGAGTCCTTAGAACTGAAAAGCGTCTGTCGTTTTTACTGATGCAGTTCGTAAAGGCAGCCGAAATCAGTTCACTCTGTTATCTGTAGAAGGCGGTGTGATTAGATTTCGCCGGCGGAAGCGCAGTTGTGTTAAACTGCTATTGCCAGTACAAGCGTTCTGCAGACTTTTTCTCACAGTCCAGCGACGCACGACGCGACATTTCAGCGAACAGCCATTAAGTGTAAAGTTACGGCATAAGAGAAAGGACACACTGAAACGGCAAGCTCGCGGTGCTAAATTTCTATATTAATTAGGCGGCGGAGCTAAAACCAAACAGTCTGTGGGAGGTGACCAATACGTATAAAATTATCTGCTTGTGTATTATTAACACGGGGATATTGTTAAAGTCACTAATGCATCATCAATTCCGTTTCCAAGGTTCTAGCTGTTGTATTTTTTCATCCTAGTGATTTAAATCATACTGTGCGCGCCTTTCAATTCTTGTTCGTCTCCGACGCCAAATACAAAATAATTTACTTCCGGCAGTCACAGTTGACTGTCTGATTTTACTACCTTTGAGGTGTAGTGTTGCCCTATATCCTGCAAAAGTAAAATACGGTACCAGAGTAGTCTGAAATGAAAATTTTATCGCTTGCGTATCATGTACCTTCTTAAATGCATGTAAGCGATACTCTTTGCTACTCCGTGCCTTGACAAGTTTTCTACGGCACACTTACGGTCCTCCATCATTGAAACTATGATACAGCATGTTCAGAAACAGTCTGTAAAGCTTACAAGGTTGTGCTGAGAAAAAATTGTTGAGAAAAAAATTCTATACATTGCTCCGTTTCCAAGTTAATTAGCATTAAAGTTAGTGAATCAAGCATTTGCGCGCGCAAATTCAAGTGACCCCCTCCCTAGGCGGTGCCCGAAGCGTTTTCTTCGTTTGGTTTCCTAAAACCGAACAAGATGGCGATATAAAAACTGGACGTGGGACGGTAGTAACGACCGAACTTACCCATCGCTGAGCAGTTTGGTGCGCTATCATCTACACTATGAACAGCTGAATTTGCGCGCGCAGCGACCTGATTGGCTAACTTCAGTAGTAATTAACTCGGAAACTGCGCAACTTACCGAACTTTTTTCTTAACAAATATCTGTCACAACACGCTACCCTGCAACCCTCTTGCAAGCTTTTCAGACTGTTTCTGACCATCCTGCATATATTCTGTGTCTATCGTCTTTTATTTAAGTATGATTATGGATGTGTTAGATTAGCCTTGTGATGGCCACTGATCCGCATTATAAACGTATTCGGGATCGGATGTGTAAAGTTACGTTAGTAAAGGATCTTTGTCAGTGGGGTCAGCGTATCAACCACGCTGAGATAATATGAGGAGGGACAACAGTTCATTTGGACTATGCTGTGTCTTTCTTGAAGTCACTACAATGACGTTCGACCTTCATAAGTTTTCTGTAAGTGGAGATCCGGACACACTGCTCGCTAACTCGAGTGTTGTAGTGCACGAAACACTGCGAAAATGGATCCTCAGATATTCTGACCTGCTTCAGCGACTTTGTAATACATCCCGTGGATTTGAAACATTGCCAGTTTCCAAAAATGCTTCATTCGAGCTTCCTGCAATCTTTCGTCAGCAACTCCATGTATACTGCAGCCGGCAAAAATTCAGCTAAGAACTTCACGTTACGAATTTCCACAACAAGGCTACAAGATCCGAGTCTTAGTGTAGCGCTTATGTTGTAGATGTGCTCATTGTGCTCTGATTGCAAACCAGGAAAAAAATCGGCGCTTCGGCGCAAGCGAATGCGCATTATAGAAGAAAGATAGATTGGACTTGAACGCCCCCTTAAGCCCATTTTAAACGCGGTATTTCTGGTCAAAATAGACTACTCGACCCCGTGCGCCTGACGTGCTCTCGTGTAAACCAGCAACCAACTGCGACACGAGTGTGTCCGTGACGTCAGTGATCTGTAGATTGTACCGAGCGAGGCGTTCTCTAAATTTCCGAGTATGCTGCGCATGCGCAGAGACAAGGGATTTTGGTGGCGTCTCCTAACGTCAGAAGTTCGAAAATATTCTGGTCGAGCTCGCTCCTATAATAGAAACAGATTTTGTCCTTTCTTCTCTTCTTAATCTTTATGTCGTTTGCATTGTTTTCGTGACACATCGAAAAGTTGCACGAGGTCCTGATATTATTCCTACCTGCTAGTGGTCTACTACAAGAGAGACGACATATCCGGAAGCAAAAACAATTTACGTTTTACAGAGAAAAAACCTACACTACGCATAAATAAGAGTGTAAATAGATAAACGTGTTTTAGCGGAAGTTATTTAAACAGTAAAAAAAAGTCAAAAAGTATTGGACGAGAAAAATAATTTTCACTGTTATTTGGCACACAGCAAGAAAACAAGACACAAAAGATAAAGCAAAAGAGCGCCATCTGCTGCATTCTCCATATTGTCTGATACCTGCAAGTATACAGTTTCTCGAGCAAATAAATGTATATGTTCTGAAATTTTGGATGACACTTTTCCCATTCTTTCAGTTTTCCCATTCTTTCAGTTTTCCCATTCTTTCAGTTTTCCCATTCTTTCAGTTTTCCCATTCTTTCAGTTTTCCCATTCTTTCAGTTTTCCCATTCTTTCAGTTTTCCCATTCTTTCAGTTTTCCCATTCTTTCAGTTTTCCCATTCTTTCAGTTCTCAGGAATGTAGAGAATGTATTACACGACTTTTGCTAAGAACTTCCACTATGAAATCTGCTTTGGTCATTAATAAACTCTATTGTCATTGTTTATTCCTGTATTTTATTATATTTCGATTTTTTCCGTAAAAAGAATGGTCCCTCATAACCTCACTTTCACCACTCAGATGCCAAGCCGCACAGCAGACAGCTATTAAAACGAAAATCACCCCTCAAAACAGACTAGAGCTGATACGGGAATAAAATGCCAGGGGCGCTATAGTAGACGCACGTGTCACGAGTAGTCACCTGAGATAACAAAGTAAATCGTGTAAAAGAGGCTTTACCATACACGGCAAAGAAGAGAAAGGATAATAATCCACGCAGGAGAAACAATCTCGTCATCGCCTTTGCTGATATAGGGTAATCACAGTAAACTTATATCCATATGGCCGTACAGTGATTTGATTGCACATGAAAATCCAGTGTCCTGACCACTGGAGAACCCCGCTCTGTCCAACACTTTGAGCACCATGTAGTGCCGAGATAGCTGTGAACGGGCCTGCTACAAGGAAGTTCCGACCGCCGCTCCGACGAGGAAACGGCTCTTTGCAAGCAGCATTCAAAGTTTTCCTCGTTTCTCAAGCTGCCGGACACTGCAAACCCACAGTGAGAACAAACATCGTTTTCATTACAGTGTGGTGCAAAAATATTGTTCAAATGGCTCTGAACACTATGGGACTTAACTTCTAAGGTCATCAGTCCCCTAGAACTTACAACCACTTAAACCTAACTAACCTAAGGACATCACACACATCCATGCCCGAGGCAGGATTCGAACTTGCGACCGTAGCGGTCGCGCGGTTCCAGACTGTAGCGCCTAGAACCGCTCGGCCACCTCGGCCGGCAGTGTGGTGCAATTACACATTAATCATTTGCAGCATTTTAGCTTTCCTATGACACTACACTCTATTATAGTCATTAAAGTTACACGGCCTTTATCTGTACCAGAATGTAAAATTCCATCCTGGAACTTTAAAAAGTCTTCAGATATTCTGAATGATTGTCACTTAAAGGCAGGGAAATTCACTGGTAAAGTTTGGAATATTAAAGGAAATCTAACAGTTCCAAATCACTTCAAATCACTTTGCACAATAATAAAAGTAGTCCAAATGCTGGTTGAAAGATCGGATGTGTGTGAAATCGACAAGTCGCTGTTAAAGGACACATTTCAGCAAAAACGCTAACGAAACTGATTTTTTACCGATCATAAACGTTAGTTTCTGTGATTAGATACTTCGTGGTGTACCGAAGATACTAAAAAATATAAAAGTAACGCACTAACTTCCAGGAAGAGGCAGTGACTAAAAGTGGTATATTTACAACAAAAAGGAAAAAATAAGTAGCTGAGATATTTAAAATACGCCGGCACATTTATAGAGAAACAACAGTCCACTAGTCTTAAAGAGAGAAGATAAAGGCGCCGCACGGAGCAGCCTTCGCTATCACTGGAGAAGAGCGGAAGTTGTTCTGTAAACTCGGAGGATGTCCTCCACGTACGTGATCGAAACGTGGTTAGGAAGTAGCATATTTCTTGTGCCACATCCTCTCTGGCACGAGGTTCTCTGTTCTTGGAAAATAAACTCTACCTTAGAAAGCTGGCATTGTTTTGTGAAGTCGGGGAAGCTCTATCCGGTTGGAAGATGCCCGCACTACGTGCTACTGTACAGTGGTGTTTGGTCATTGGAGTACACTGTACTTCATACTTGAGCTCAGCATACTAACTAGCTAGTTGCATTTCATCATTCTGCTGCCGCCGGAAGGGGGGAGAGGGTAATAGTAGCAGGAGTACCGCCCTACCCACGCCTTAAGGTGGCTTACGGAGTATGTATAGGAGTTGGACAAAAAAGTAGAACCACCAAAAACATAAAACATTGCCATGCCTAATAAGGCGCAGGAAACCGTTGGAATACTAAACAGCTTCCAGTCATCTAGTAACGAATAAATACACGTCCCGTATGGTCTTCAAGGGAATCGTTTCCATTCTACCTGCAAAATTGTGGCAAGAACAGTTAACGAAGGTACAGTTGGAAAGCGGTCACACACCCTTCGCTGCAAAGTAGACCATAAAGACTCAGTAACATTCAGATCTGTGCCTGTAGTGGTCAGGGGAGATACTAGAACTCGTCCTCGCGCTCACAAATAAAAAAAATTGTTCAAATGGCTCTGAGCACTACGGGACTTAACATCTATGGTCATCAGTCCCCTAGAACTTAGAACTACTTAAACCTAACTAACCTAAGGACATCACACACATCCATGCCCGAGGCAGGATTCGAACCTGTGACCGTAGCGGTCACGCGGTTCCAGACTGAAGCGCCTAGAACCGCACGGCCACAAGGGCCGGCTTCGCGCTCACAAGCAAGTACCGGTCGGTGCGGGCTGTGTGGACAGGGCCCGTGTCGCCTTGAACACAGCATCACCGTTAGGCAACAAATGGACAGAACCAGATCAGCCGAAATGGTCGCATAATTCTTGGCAGTAACCATTATCTTGCAAAGAACCCATCAGGCCAATGGAATACTATTTCATTCTTGAGACGTAAACTCGACCAGAACGTGGAAAGAGTGTTAAACAAGATTCATCCGACCAAGTGACTTTCTGTTGCTCCATAGTCCAGGTTTTATGGCTTATGCGCCACGTTTTCCTGTCTCTGGCATTTCCATCACTGATGAATGGTTTTGGAATTGCAGCTCATGCGCCAATTCTCTGCTTATGGAGCTCCACTGGTGTTGTTTTGGTACAGAGAGGGTTCCAAGTGTAACATTCACTTCTGCATTACGACTTTTGCACCTGATGTTCCATATTTTCCACCACAATGCTGCCGGCCGCGGTGGCCGTGCGGTTCTGGCGCTGCAGTCCGGAACCGCGAGGTAGCTACGGTCGCAGGTTCGAATCCTGCCTCGGGCATGGGTGTGTGTTATGTCCTTAGGTTAGTTAGGTTTAAGTAGTTCTAAGTTCTAGGGGACTTATGACCTAAGATGTTGAGTCCCATAGTGCTCAGAGCCATTTGAACCACAATGCTATTGTCGCAGAAAAATGCGTTCGAATGCGTGCTGTCTTTGTATACACTGTGAATGCCATCGAAGACAGTATTAATAGTAAGATCAGAGTTTTGTAAATAATTTATTTATGGTGAGGTGCTGTATGGAAAAAACTGCACAAAAATCCAGTAACATCTTGGTAAGATTTCAAAGACGACAAGCTCCATTTCAAGTGGTGCAGAAATCTAAATATTCAGACATGTAAAATTATTCAATTTGCAAAACACATTAAGATAGTATCATACAACTGCCAATATCAGTGACTCACAGTTGGAGTTAGCTAACTCAAACATCTGGGTGTAAGAATTTATGGGGATATGAAATGAAATGATCACATAGGTTCAATCGCAGGTGAAACAGGTGGCAGATTTCGGTTCATTTGTATGATACTGGAGAAAACACAACTGTGCGTCTACCGATAACATTGGTAAAGTGTGAGGGATCCGTACCAAACAGAACAAACAGGGAATACTGAACTGTACAAAGAAGAGCAGCACGAATGGCCACAGCGTTGTTTGACCTACGGGAGAGAGTAACTGAAGTGACGAAAAACATGGAGTGATAGACGACTAAGGATAGACGTCAGCTACCCCGCGAAAACTTGCTTCCAGGGTTTCGAGAATCAGTGTTAAGTGAGGAGTTTAGTGTACTACAACCGCTTACGGATCTCTGCTGTAGCCGGCCGCGGTGGTCTAGCGGTTCTGGCGCTGCAGTCCGGAACCGCGGGACTGCTACGGTCGCAGGTTCGAATCCTGCCTCGGGCATGGGTGTGTGAGATGTCCTTAGGTTAGTTAGGTTTAAGTAGTTCTAAGTTCTAGGGGACTTATGACCTAAGATGTTGAGTCCCATAGTGCTCAGAGCCATATTTGATCTCTGCTGTAGGAACCACTAAGAGAACATGAGACTAATTGTAACTCCCACAGAGGTTTTAGGAAGTCGTCCACCCCCTTCTCCACCTACATCTACACCTACATGGGTACTCTAAAAATCACACTTAAGTGCCTGGCAGAGGGTTCATCGAACCACCTTCACAATTATTCCCTATTATTCCACTGTCGAACAGCACGCGGGAAAAACACCTATATCTTTCCGTGCGAGCTCTAATTTTCCTTATTTTATTATTTTCCATATGTACGTCGACGTAAAAAAAACAAAAAAAACTTTAACATTCAAAGGAGAAAGCTGGTAATTGAAATTTCGTGAGAAGATCCCACCACAACGAGAAACGCCTTTATTTTAATAATGTCCACCCCAGATCCTGTAGCATGTCCGAGACACTGTCTTCCCTATTTCACGATGATACGAAACGTGCTACTCTTTTTTGAACCTTCTCGATGTACTCCGTTAATTATATTTGGTAAGGATCCCTCACGGCGCAGTAGTATTCCAAAAGAGGACGGACAAGCGTAGTGTTGGCATTCCGTTTAGTAGATCTGTTGCATATTCTAATTGTTCTGCCAATGAATCTCAGTATTTGGTTCCCCTCAACCTTTCTTTCAAATTTAAGTTGTTTGTAGTTGTAGTTCCTAGTTATTTAGTTGAATTTACGGCCTTTAGATTTGATTTATAGTGTAACCGAAGTTTAACGGACTCCTTTTAGCACTCATGTGGATGACCTCACACTTTTCCTTATTCAGGGTCAATTGGCAATTTTCGCACCATACAGAATCGTATCCAAATTGTTTTACAATTTGTTTTGATCTACTGATGACATTACTAGACGATAAGCGACAGCATCAATTGCACAAACGTAAGACGGCTGCTTTGTGTCCTAAAATAAGGAACTGCATAATTAAATAGATCGGCAAGAAGCCTTAGCATTTCGTACAGTGGGAGGTACCCTCTGCCCTGAAGCTGTTTGCAAAGTATAAATGTAGATGTGTCTTACTGCATTTTACACATTATTTTTCTACTCACTGTATAATTTAAGATCATAGTTAGGCTATCAGTGCTGCACCTGGTGCCGAATTTTCTTACCGACATGCTGGTCGCAAGCTGCAATTGTCCCCAGTTATTAATTACCTCGTCTCCAACCTGCATTTCCTGCCGCTAATGATGGAGCCCGAAACAGCTCGCCAACGAAGCGAGCCCGTTATGGAATAACGGCACAACTGCGCTGTCGCGTGTTCGGTGGACAGAGAAGGGTTCCCGAATACTCTGTTGCACCGGCGACGGCCGTGGTCAGCTCGCGAGGAGATTACTGTTTCCGCTTAATTAGGTCGGGCGAGTCGATATATCGATTGCATTGCTAGGTCCTCCCGAGCCAGCAAGACGAATGCAGTTTTAACTGGCATCACACGACGCCTAACTGATCGCGCGTTCTCTCTCCCAAGTATTCCGGAGGCTCGATTCTTGATGATTGCCAATTTTTGTCAGTGGCGAGGTGGCTAGGAACCAGCTCGACACAGCCTGGTAAGACCACATGTGCAACTGATTACGTGAATAACAAATGTTCTGAACACGCACATCGGAAGTGGCATCATATTAATACGTAAGTTTTGTCCAACTTTCTGAACGGCTTTAAGTTGTAAGAGCACCACTTCTTGTTCCATGTTAATTTTAAGTCACATTCATCACGACGAAAAAGAAAGATTGTTCCCAAAGTTAATACTTTCCATTGCCGCGTGTACTAGGCCGCGGAGTTAAAAATTCATTCAGGAAACACTAGCCTCTCTCCGCCATAAACTTTCTCCCAGGAATGTTAGGCTGTCGAGGGCTCAGCGAGTTTGTAGATTAGGACATGGTTACTGTTCGTATGGCAAGCAAAAGGAAAACGTGGATTTCAACCCCAGCCCAGCATGAAGTTTGTTCTAGGCAGAAGTAACTAAGTGAAAACGTACGTTGGCATACTCCAATCGTTACTTAAATTGTCTTGCGTACAGAGATAGTAACTTTTGTTCTAATGCTTTCGTGATAAATGTGCATGATGGAACATTTCCGTGAAGGTTAGAGGTCAAAAATGAAAAATTTTGTGCAAAAAAGGGCATTGGGCCACTATTTCATGTGATTTGTCATTGGAGTCTTCATTCGGAAGGCTTAGGTTTCAGATTCTTCCAATGCCGTCCTAGATTTTTTAGATAAATAATTGGAGGAGAATGCAGGGATTGTTTCTTCAGTAACATGATGGTTCTTTCTATCTCCTCCACCCTTTACCTCCCCGCTCCGCGACCTCACTATTGTGACAAAAAGGAGCGGGAGACATTCGCTGCGTAAGTGAAATTACTTGATGAAGTTCAGCCCAGCATCTAAGCTTTAGGACGTTGACTGATGGGCGTGTTACATTTGCTTTTTGCATTGATGAGTCTAGAGAAAGAAATCGAATAAACCCTGCTGGCCTCTTTCACCCTATAATGATGCAGCGAAACGTGAAGAAACTTGTTTTGGAATTTTCAGCTGAGATAATCGCACCTTAGTTGATTCTTAGGATGCATCCCTAGCCTAAGTCGTCCAGCCACTTATCTGATTGTGGTTTCCAGCCAGCTTTCCTCATTTATTAACGTTAGTGTTTTCTGTGCGACATGTTCAACGTAGCAGATCCCGCATAACACGATGTCTGCATTTACGTCCCCGTTATGACAGATGAAATATGGTAATCTGTCAGCATCTTGCAGTACGAACTGTTGAACTATGATTATAGTAGATACATTTCCATTTTTATGCACATTGTTTTTATCATTGTTTTTGCCCTATCGGCTATTACATTCAGCTTGGTAGTCATTGGCTGTTAACTTCGTGGTGTTTCTCTCAGAAGAGCAACGTCATCAGCATAATTCAGATCCGTGAGCGTAGATTGCTTTTTCAAACGTATGCCCATGTGGGGGTTGTCCATATTTTTTTCTCATTACAGGATCTAAGACTAATATGAAGAGGAATGGTGACGAATAGGAATGGAGACGATTTCATCCATGTCTGACGCCTGTCAGAATACTAAAAGAAGCAGTGTTCCCATCTTATATTCTTATACAGCAACGCCAATCTAAGTACAGGTAGCCGGCCGGAGTGGGAGTGCGGTTCTGGGCGCTACAGTCTGGAACCGAGCGACCGCTACGGTCGTAGGTTCGAATCCTGCCTCGGGCATGGATGTGTGTGTCGTCCTTAGGTTAGTTAGGTTTAATTAGTTCTAAGTTCTAGGCGACTGATGGCCTCAGAAGTTAAATCGCGTAGTGCTCAGAGCCATTTAAGTACAGGTTTCTGAAAACAGTGGTCAGTAAAGTGGTCAGGATTGCTTATAGCTTTCAGTATTCCACTTTGTATACTGTCAAATGCTTTTTTAAAAGCAAAGAAGTTTAGATGCAGTGGACAGTTGAATTCTAAGCACTGATCTCTTACGTTTCACGCAACAAATATTTGAATATTTGTTCGGGGCAGAATCTCCCACTTCGAAACCCAGTGTGTTCTTCTCGTACTGGACAATCTGTTCAAAAAATGGTTCAAATGGCTCTGAGCACTATGGGACTCAACATCTGAGGTCATCAGTCCCACCGAGCGAGGTGGCGCAGTGGTTAGCACACTGGGCTCGCATTCGGGAGGACGACGGTTCAATCCCGCGTCCGGCCATCCTGATTTAGGTTTTCCGTGATTTCCCTAAATCGCTCCAGGCAAATGCCGGGATGGTTCCTTTGAAAGGGCACTGCCGACTTCCTTCCCCGTCCTTCCCTAATCCGATGAGACCGATGACCTCGCTGTTTGGTCTCTTCCCCCAAACAACCCAACCCCCCTCATCAGTCCCCTAGAACGTAGAACTACTTAAACCTAACTAACCTAAGGACATCACACACATCCATGGCCGAGGCAGGATTCGAACCTGCGACCGTAGCGGTCGCGCGGTTCCAGACTGAAGCGCCTAGAACCGCTCGGCCACACTGGCCGGCGACAATCTGTTGCTTTCTGCATTCTTTTTAGAAGAACGAAGCAAACGACTTTGCTTGGCAAGAGAGAAGCATCATATCTCTCCAATTTGTACATTCGGTTAGATTTCCCTTGTCCGCTAGAATGTTATTAAGGGACTGCGGTATTCCCCTGTTTCACAGGCAGTGCACTTTGACAGATAGATGCAAAGCGATATGTTGGAGGAAGAATGTACATGTGTTCCTAAGTTATGTCAGTCTTATTTCTTGCCTGAGAAAGAACGTTTCTTCTGTGGTTTAGTACCTCTCTCCCCGTCCGAACAGGCCTTGGAAGCCCGAACGTTACCGACCGACCGCATGTGATCATCATCCGATAGGCGTCAGTGGTTGCGGATATGGGGGGCCACGTGGTCAGCACACCGCTCTCCCGACCGTTGTCAGCTTTCGTGATTGGAGCCACTACTTCTCAATCGAGCAGCTCCTCAATTGGCCTCACAAGGGCCGAGTGCAGCCCGCATGCCAACAGCGCCCTGCAGACGCAGACGGTGACTCAGACAAGTGCTAGCCAAGCCCGAAAGCGCTTAACTGCGGTGATCGGACGGGAACCCGTGTTACCACTGCGGCAAGGCCATTGGCGAGGTTAGTATGCTGTACCCCAATCTCGAGGCAAGGGTGGGCTTCTTGCTGCCCAGGAAGCCGTGTGGTTTAACCTCGAGGCCCAATAATACATAAAAAAGATTAATTTGATATTTTTTGACAAAATTGACCTTTTTCGTCATAGTAAGCAACGAATACCGGAAGAAATTGGCAAAAAGTTGGCACTCAATTTGTTTTAAGGAAGTGGTTTCACTTTAGAACAACTAGGACATAAAGTTTTTAACCGCCCATCATTTCATGTGATAAGTGTTGGAAAGAAAATTCTGACTTCTTCTAGACGAAATCTTAGATATCGAACTGCCGTGAACTCATAGTACCTAAAACAAATTATAGCCCTAAATAACGAGCAAAAATGGGTCTAAATTGTAATTTAAAAAAACCAGAAGTACAAACTTAAATTTACGTTACAATAACGTTACGTACTTACTATCACTGTCAATGATCTTCTCAATATGGCTACTGTAAAATAATAATAATGTCACAGCCTTGTACAATCACGAGAATGAGATTTTCACTCTGCAGCGGAGTGTGCGCTGATATGAAACTTCCTGGCAGATTAAAACTCTGTGCCGGCCGGAGTGGCCGAGCGGTTCTAGGCGCTTCAGTCTGGAACCGCGCGACTACTACGGTCGCAGGTTCGAATCCTGCCTCAGGCGTGGATGTGTGTGATGTCCTTAGGTTAGTTGGGTTTAAGTAGTTCTAAGTTATAGGGGACTGATGACCTCAGAAGTTAAGTCCCATAGTGCTCAGAGCCATTTGAAACATTTTTTTAAAACTGTGCGCCGGACCGAGACTCGAACTCGGGACCTTTGGCTTTCGCGGGCAAGTGCTCTACCAATTGAGCTACCCAAGCACGACTCACGCCCCGTCCCCACAGCTTTACTTCTGCCAGTACCTCGTCTCCTACCTTTCAAACTTCACAGAAGCTCTACTGCAGACCTTGCAGAACTAGCACTCCTGAAAGAAAGGATATTGCGGAGGCATGGCTTAGCCACAGCCTGGGGGATGTTTCCAGAATGAGATTTTCACTCTGCAGGCTGTGGCTAAGCCATGTCTCCGCAATACCCTTTCTTTCAGGAGTGCTAGTTCTGCAAGGTCTGCAAGAGAGCTTCTGTAAAGTTTGGAAGGTAGGAGACGAGGTACTGGCAGAAGTAAAGCTGCGAGGACGGGGCGTGAGTCGTGCTTGGGTAGCTCAGTTGGTAGAGCACTTGTCCGCGAAAGGCAAAGGTCCCGAGTTCGAGTCTCGGTCTGACACACAGTTTTAATCTGCCAGGAAGTTTCTTAGACAATCACGTTGCACGATCTCCTCGCCGACTTACTCTGAACGCTGTAAATGACTGCTACAATGTACTGCATTTGTGGAAGTACCTCAGTGTACCACTAGATGTCTGTCGTGCAACAGCATTGGTGATTTCATGCGAAAGAAACTGGTACTTCAGGGGAAAAAAAAATTAATGAGAAGGTGGGATCAGGCAGAAACCACTGGTATACTGGATGGTTTAGGCCCATTCGTAAAGGGCAGGGAGCAGCTTGTCGCGCGCTTTCGGCGCCCTGTGCGCCCTCGACGTCCGGGGCGGAACTCGCGCTGACGTAACCGCGGGGGAGTCCTGGAGACGCGGCCGGCGCTGACGCACGGCCGGCTTTCCGCATGGCGGCCGCCGGCCTTGGCTCGCCGATAGCGCCGCACTGGCCGCGTAGGCGCGGGCTCGTGCCCTGGTGAGGCACATCTCCCTGCGCAACTGGTCTCCTCGCCATCTGCACCGCCCGTATTGATTTGTACTCGGTTCGTCTAAAAAGAAAGAGACAAAAACTGAAAAGGCGGCCTGTGAATTTGCTCCTCAAGATCGCGAGCTATAAGTTATCAAAGCCCATGGCGAGACACTCATTTCCATCGATTACTTCAACTTGGCTGGGCAGTGCCAGACGCGAAGATACCAATTCAGCCTTCGTGCAAATGAACGACGATGTGTCGTCAGTGGTCAGGTAAGCGCAGAACTGATATCTTAAACTAAGTGCGAAAAAGTCCTGAATAGTTCAGGTGTGTGGCCATAATGTGCGTTACAGTCATTGAAAGTCTTTTACATCTGTATGCGCAAGTACACTGTCATATCACATTAACGTGACCACCTGTCAAACTCCCGAATAACCACCTTTTGCTGCACCAGACAAGTAGCAGGAGATTATTCAAAATGACAGTCACAATCGCATTATTTTGCCGCCAACCGGTTTCAACCCGCGATGGGGTCATCTTCAGGGTAATTTACACCATTTGGTTGCTCGCTGGAGTCGTCACCCTGCCTGTGCACGGTTTTCCTTTCATCCATACATGTATTTTTTCATCATTACTAACTTTTCTACAAGACCTTGTATAGAAATTAAATGGCATATTGCTATAACCATAACTAGGTCTACTTTGAGTCTTCGGATCTATTCCACAATGCCAGGTCTTGTAGGCGATGACATCTCCGTCGGCGAAAGATTCCAGTCCAGGAACAGAGGCGTTTTCACAACGAACAATGGCTAGGGTAAACCAACCACTACCAGAGTTTCCAGTAGCGACATCGAGGGTGAAATTTACCCTGCAACCACGAAAGAATATCGGTCCATTCAATATGACTGCTTGAGCGGTTCCATTTTCTCAAAGTTTTTCCAACCATGCACAGGCAGGGTGACGACTCCAGCGAGCGACCAAATGGTGTAAATTGCTCTGAAGATGACCCCATCGCGGGTTGAAACTGGTTGGCGGCAAAATAAATAATGCGATTGTGACTGTCATTTTGAATAATTGATTATAAGTAAATTAATCACTCTGTTATCTCAACACAACTGTGTTGTCTAAAAAAGTAGCAAGAGAGTCGGTGAGCTTCTGGAAGGTACCGACAGTGATGTGGAGCCATGCTGACTCCATTGCTGTGGCCAGCTGCGCTTAGTTTCTCTGCTGAGAATCCAGCGCACAGCCCGATCGAGGTGGTGGTCCCACAGATTCTCCACTGGGTTTCAATCCGGGGATTCTGGTGGCCAGGAGAGCACAGTAAACTGATCCTGGTGCTCTTTGAACCACGCACATACACCGCGAGCTGTGTGACACGTTGCATCGTTCTACTAGTAGACGCCACCGTGCCGAGGAAGAAGAAACTGCATGTAGGGGTGGACGTGGTCCCCAAGACGGAATGACAGCATCACCCAGGGCATGCCACGGAAACATTCCCCAGCATAACGCTGCCTCCTAGATGCAGGATGTCTGCTTTTAGACGTTATATGCCGTACACACCAACGGCCATCTGTGCGCTTTTGTATCCCGCCTGCAAGGCTGCGCGTGGGTAGGAGAAGGAGCAGGAAAAATACGTCGGTACTGCAGTGTGGGATCCGCGTCAGGTGGGGCTGACGGATGACATCGAGAAGGTTCAAAGAAGGGCAGCTCGTTTTGTATTATCGCGAAATAGGGCAGATAGTACCACAGAGATGATGCGTGAATTGGAGTGGCAATCATTAAAACAAAGGCGTTTTCCGTTGCGACGGGATCTCCTCGTGAAATTTCAGTCACCAGTTTTCTCCTCCGATTGCGAAAACATTGGCACCCACCTAAATAGGGAGACATGGTCATTATGATAAAATAAGAGAAATCAGGGCTCACACAGAAAAATTTAAGTGCTCGTTTTTCCCCGCGCGACGTTCGAGAGTGGAACGGTAGAGAGACAGCTTGAAGGTGGTTCATTAAACCCTCAGAAAGGTACTGTATTGCGCATGGCAGAGTAATCACGTAGAAGTACCCTCTTATATGGAAATTAAAATGTGTTTCTGTCAATGGTTTATACGTTATTTCTCTTCCACGTGTCTTTACAAATGTTTACACGAAGTTTCATTGGCGTACGGTCACTCCTTTCTCATAAGATCCCTCTCAAGTAGGGAATCACACGTATAGGTGATAGCATGAGCAGTGCGTTCCAGAGGATTGTAGTGGTCTTAAGATCGAATCCAGGACACTTCCATTCAGTAAGCGATCAAAGAACTCCGTTTTCGTGCACAGTATATTTTGTCGTTGTGAATTGTCTACTTCCCAAAAATGGATTTAAAGATTATTTGTAACAAAACGTTCTTCCGTATACTCTGATCTCGGTGGAGCAAATAATCTGAGAGAAAAGAATTCCATGTTTCGCTCCGCATACATTGATGTTGCGGAATCGTATACAGTGGATCTGAAACACGTCCTTCTCTCGCTGCAGTAGGATAGCCGACGCAGACACCAGCTTCTACAGCGCTTTCCCCCTTCTGCACGCACCGTCTACCGGAAAATGCGTCCAAGCCGTAACGACGTTCATTTCTCAGATTTGGAGCGTTTCCCCCCCGTCTTTGGGGCGTTCCGTTGCTTCCGCCGAAGACTTTCCTCAACGCTCTTGGGAAGGGTGGCAGCTCCTGGAGCAGTATCGACCTGTGAGGGGGAAAGCGTGCTTCTCGCACATGGCGTTGTTCTGGCGAAACATGCGCTTTCTTAGTTTTGACTTCCGTACGAGTGATAACAGGTTTTAGTAAAGATTAACAGAATTGAAACGGCTGCCGCACGATAAGGTTTCAACGAACAAACAGTTAATTGATTCACTGACTCTAGGTGTGAATGATCGATTCTGCTCGAAGGATTCCGCGGTTTCGTTAAATCGAATCAGGCGAGCAGCGACTCTCATTCAGCAATGGTACAAATGTTCCCATGCCCCCCCCCCCCTCACCCCTGTCGTAGTCCGTTGGTAATGTCTTAGATACCAGCGTATTTTGAATGGCATTTAGACCGTGACTACCTCACTCACGTTTACCCAACAACACTAATTGCGCGCATTAAGAAAAGATGCGTATGCTTTGAAGGAAACAACGTGGATGTCTTTTCAAAGAAATGTATTTTTGCGGTGTTTTATGTGCTTTGAGTTTTGTTGGCGGCGCGCTGCGACAGGTGGCGGTCTGTGGCAGATTAGATACGTCACACTCCACTGGGTTCCACCTGCGCTAGCTGCCATAGTTTCTCGCCCCCAATCCCAACACATTTTGCTTTATTCATTTTCTCAATGCGGCACTCAATGCTTCTTCAGTCGACTGTTTGTGCAAAGGGCCCTGATGTTGTGTAAGCGCAGCGTTAAGCCTAGAATATTTGTTACTGCAGGAATGACGCCAGAAATAAGTGGCATTACTTGCTCAGAGGTAGTGTAACTGGGATTTATTTGCAAACTTATCAGTCGCAAACATTTCTCCATATTAGAACAAACAGTAGCGCATTGACGTAAAACTCTACATTGTCAAAAGTATCGTCTTTTTCTGTGGCGCCACACTCCAGGATGAACCTTGGCCTTCCCAACGAGCTTCCACCATCCATCACGGTCACATGCTACCCCCCCCCCCCCCCCTCCAGTTTCTGCATCCGAGCTTTCGTAGGTCTTCTTCCACTCCATCCAGCCATCTTGCTCGAGATCGATCTCGCCCTCTTTGTCTTCCTGGATTACCAAAGAGAATCTTGTTGGATGTGAGGTCCGCCAGTTATGCAAAACACCGTTTTTCTCAGTATCCAAACATGTTTCGGCACCACTGTGACATCATCAGTGGGTTTTCGTTTTCATTTCTTCAACTTGCAACCCTATGCCAGCAGTTCTCCATTACATCTAAACTTTTGAGTGCCAATAAGGATTCAACAAAGGAATGCATTCCAGTTCACGTGTTCACTAGTTAGCACAAAGGCATGGTGCTGCATGGTAATACCATGCCTTTGTGCTAACTAGTGAATGCGTGAACTGGAATGCATTCCTTTGTTGAAGAATCCTCGTAATCAGATAGTATCTGGTTAATGGTTCAGATGGCTCTGAGCACTATGGGACTCAACTTCTCAGGTCATTAGTCCCCTAGAACTTAGAACTACTTAAACCTAACTAACCTAAGGACATCACACACATCCATGCCCGGGGCAGGATTCGAACCTGCGACCGTAGCGGTCTCGCGGTTCCAGACTGCAGCGCCTAGAACCGCACGGCCACTTCGGCCGGCTATCTGGTTAATTACTGGTGTTATAGGCATCATCTCGCCTTTATCCACATGTAAAGAGAGCTGTCATTATCCATGTCTTTCTACACTTCCTTACGACCGGTCAACGAGGCATGGATTCTGGGTTCGGTTCTTGGGACTGTGGTGAGGGGGGGGGGGGGGGGGGGGGGGGGAGCGATCGCATTCTGTTACGGGTTACAGTCGTCTCTCCCCCCCCCCCCCCCCTAAATCTAACTATAGCAGCTATCAGTCCCACTTTTAATGTTTAGGAGATGCCTATTAAATGAATATGATAGTGATAATAACAAAAATGTTTTTAATAATAATAATTGGTTTACATCTGGGCTTAGTACATTTCCGAGAAATTGCAGTTCAGAGAGGTCGATAATTTCAAAAGTATATGTCTCAAAATTTGCGAAGTACATGTCAGAAATTGCTTTTACATGTACTTACATACTCCGCAAGCCGCCATATGGTGCGTGGCGGAGGAAACCTTGTACCACTTCTAGTCATTTCCTTTCCTGTCCCAGTCGCAAACAGAGCGAAGGAAAAACGACTGTCTGTATGTCTCCGTGTGAGCTCTAATTTGTCTAATTCCGATTTTCATAGGCCTTACACGAAGTGTACGTTGGCAATCAGCCTCAAATGCCGTTTCGATAAATTTTCTCAATAATGTTCCTGCAAAAGAACGTCGTCTTCCCTCCGGTAATTACCGTTTGAGTTCGCGAAGCATGTTGCTCGAAGCTACCGGTAGCAAATCTAGCGGCCCGCATCTTCCTTTAATCCGATCTGGTGCGAATCCCACACATTCGAACAGTACTCAGCAGTTATTCGAGCTAGTATCTTATATGCGATCTCCTTTACAGATGAACCAAACTTTCTTAAAATGCTCCCAATAAACCTTCCCTGCTACAGGCCTCACATACTCATCCCATTTCATATTGTTTCGCAACGTTACGCCTAGGAATATAATCGAAGTGTCAATCTCAAGCAGAACACTGCTAATACTATTTTGGAACATCATGGGTTTAAGAATCCTAGTAGCAACAAGGTCTGGCAAAATCAAAGCGTGGACTTAGAATTATCACTATGGGCATCAACGAACATTTTTGCATCGGAGGAGAAACTTCGCTGTTGTTCAGATTTCGTGAAAAGATTACGCCACAACGGAGAATGCCTTGGTTTTAACGATTCCACCCCAACTCGCGCGTCACATCTGTGACACACTGCCCTGTTTAGCAATAGTACGAAATGAGTTACCTTCCTTGAACTTTTTCGACGTCCCCCGTCATTCAAATCTGAAACGAATTCCATGCCACCTTGAGAACTCGCCCTACTTACATTCGCCTGTTGGGTCAATTTACGTGTAGACGTCTTTGGGCTCTGAATAATTCTTCGGCGACTGTCTACAATAACTTCTGGAGTGCGAACTGAAGGAATTATTTGCCGTTCTGCATTTTGCACACATCCGTAGGTGCGCCAGCTTTTGTACGGGCTCTGTATTGTTCTCTTTGCTGGTAGTCCTCTATCCCGATTATTGACCCCGAAAATTTCGCGAGTTTCATTAATCGAACCTGTTTTCACATATGCTTCCACAATTTAAATTCTTTCCTCTGTCGAGAATGTCATTTTGCAGGACGCAAATAGAAACGTTAACGTCACTGATGAAATAAGCTGAAATGTTGACAGAAGAATGTTAACAATCGTTTATTGAATAAAATTGCCCATTGTTGTAGCTGTTTATTTCAGGGGTCGAAATATTGCATTCGCATTCAAAGGGGACAAGGGTTGGGTTGGGTTGTTCGGGGGAAGAGACCAAACAGCGAGGTTATTGGTCTTATCGGATCAGGGAAGGACGGGGAAGGAAGTCGGCCGTGCCCTTTCAAAGGCCGGCCGGAGTGGACGTGCGGTTCTAGGCGCTACAGTCTGGAATCGAGCGACCGCTACGGTCGCAGGTTCGAATCCTGCCTCGGGCATGGATGTCTGTGATGTCCTTAGGTTAGTTAGGTTTAATTAGTTCTAAGTTCTAGGGGACTGATGACCTCAGAAGTTAAGTCGCATAGTGCTCAGAGCCATTTGAACCCTTTCAAAGGAACCATGCCGTGCATTTGCCTGGAGCGATTTAGGGAAATCACGGAAAACCTAAATCAGGATGGCCGGATGCGGGATTGAACCGTCGTCCTGCCGAATGAAAGGGGACAAGGGCTACTTTTAACTGCGCCCCTTGTATGGGCGTAATACTAAGAAGCGGTGTGAAATAGGTCGACCACGTTACATCTGCATCAGAGAAGGGGAATGGAAGACAGATTTGTTGGAAGGGCTCTGGGAAAGGATGTGCACAGTGTACCTCTTCCACGTGACGCTTGTGGGGACCAGTTGTAAAGCCCTTCTTTGAACGGATTCAAAGAGGCGCTGCTACGGTCGTAACATGTCGGTACAGTCCATACGGAAGTGTAACTGATTCTCGACGTACTTGGATGGGAATTGTTGGGAAGAAGGTGATGTATTGTATTGTATGGTAACCGGGGACCTAGAAGCTACGGAGAGGCTCCGTCCCTGCCGCAGCCGCAGTGGTCCACAATCCCACGACGACTACCGCAGTCCACGTCACCCCCCCCCCCCCCCTCCCCCCCAGCCGCCGCCACCACAACCCGAACCCAGGGCTATTGTGCGGTTCGGCCCCCGGTGGACTCTCCCAGGGAACGTCTCACACCAGACGAGTGTAACCCCTATGTTTGCGTGGTAGGATAATGGTGGTGTACGCGAACGTGGAGAATTTGTTTGCGCAGCAATCGCCGACATAGTGTAACTGAGGCGGAATACGGGGAACCAGCCGGCATTCGCCGAGGCAGATGGAAAACCGCCTAAAAACCATCCACAGACTGGCCAGTTCACCGGACCTCGACACAAATCCGCCGTGCCGGGGACCAGGCGCTCCTTCCCGCCCGGAAAGCCGGTACGTTAGACCGCACGGCCAACCGGGCGTGCGGGCGATGTACTTACTTCTCACGAAACCCTGTTGGCGAAATTTAGAGAAACTTTGTAGGTAGAAAATCATCCGCTGCGCGTTGCACAGTGGCTTGCGGAGTGTATATGTGGATTAGGAATATGATAAAGTACCGTGTGCGAATGAGTGTGCGTTGTGGTTTTGAGTGTTTTGTGGGGGCGAAAACTGAAAGTTTGAGCGCGGTCTGCGGCCGTGACCGGCAGCTGCAGGCTACGGAAACCCAAGCCGGCGGCTCGCTGGGATCCAGTTTCAGGCGCCTACTCTGTCCTGCCCTGCCCTGCTCGCAACCCCTGCCTGCCTCTGCTCGCCCCTGTCTCAACTGCCTCTCGCCTGCTGCCCTTTCGTCTGCACAGCCCCTCTGCAGCCCCAGACAGTCACGACCCGAAGAACGTTTATTTGCCTACCTGGCGTTCAGCATTGCATATGTTTCCACTGCTTGCTTTGCCGCGTTGTCCTAAACTAACCCAATACTTGCCCATGGCGATTTGGCGGATTAAGAGTTCATCCCTGTTGGCCTTTCTCATCTGAAACATTTGCGTTTGCATAATTATCGTCCAATTTTCTTATTTTTTACAAAACATTCGCAAAAGTAATGAATCCAAATGTAATCTTACGTTTTAGTAGAAACAGTTCGCCGGCCGGAGTGGCCGTGCGCTTCTAGGCGCTGCAGTCTGGAGCCGAGCGACCGCTACGGTCGCAGGTTCGACTCCTGCCTCGGGAATGGATGTGTGTGATGTCGTTAGGTTAGTTAGGTTTAATTAGTTCTAAGTTCTAGGCGACTGATGACCTCAGAAGTTAAGTCGCATAGTGCTCAGAGCCAGCCAGAAACAGTTTACTTAGCGTATCACAATTTGGATTCCAGAATAGTTCCTCGACTGCTACCAATACGTTTACCCACCTAGTATTATGAGCCTTGAACAATAAAATATCGCCATTTGGTATTTACTGCGATCTTCCCAAAGCGTGTGATATGTAGATCATGTTACACTCTTGGCAATCAATTGGGGTCTTGTCGACGCCTCGGTCATAAAAGATGAAATGACGACATGAGGCGGATCAGAGCGCCAAGAAGTTGTAAAGCATTAATAGGTGAACTTAGCTCACAGTCAGGTGGAAACGCGGTTTTCCTGGTTAGGAGGATACTTCATGAATTGCCGCGGACTCCGGAGGTCGTTGAGTCACCGTGACTTGGATCAGAGACGATCGTTCGGCCACGTAGCAAAGAGGCAGGAAAAGGGTGACCACTGCGTGGTACCGAAGGCCGTAGGCCGAAGCCCTTCTTCCTCCGATGGAGAATCAGTGGAGCGACAGCTACTGCTGCGAACGTGGTTGCTTTGGTGAATCGAAATGAATTCGGAAACTGCAGTAAAAAAAAAAAAAAAAAAAAAAAAAAAAAGGTCCTTCCCACAGATTGCACTGCACTGACTGAAGGAACGAGCCCCTCGTCGAACGAGAGGGATGGAGCACTGTAGTTCATATATAATTATAAAAACTGCTAAAACAGTTATTTGTTCTCAGAACTTCTACTTGTAACAAGTTTAGTGATCTGAAGATGAAATGGTTCCCCGTTGTTTGTCACCGTCGCATATTTTTAGTTTTTACACCTACATCTACATTTATACTCCGCAAGCCACCCAACGGTGTGTGGCGGAGGGCACTTTACGTGCCACTGTCATTACTCCCTTTTCTGTTCCAGTCGCGTATGGTTCGCGGTAAGAACGACTGCCGGAAAGCCTCCGTGCGCGCTCGAATCACTCTTATTTTACATTCGTGATCTCCTCGGGAGGTATAAGTAGGGGGGAAGCAATATATTCGATACCTCGTCCAGAAACGCACCCTGTCGAATCCTGGACAGGAAGCTACACCGCGATGCAGAGCGCCTCTCTTGCAGAGTCTGCTACTTGAGTTTGCTAAACATCTCCGTAACGCTATCACGCTTACCAAATATCCCTGTGACGAAACGCGCCGCTCTTCTTTGGATTTTAAACGATTTCTTCCCCGTACAGCTATACGGATATACACTGATCAGCCAGAACATTACGACCACCGACCTATCGATATAAACCCGGCCAGGCGATAGCAGCGTCACCCGGCGAGGAATGACTGCTGGTCAGACACACTCGTGATACACGTAGTATCACAGAGCGTGCTGTCCGTGTGTAGAATGGAGAAGGTGCACGATCTGTCTGAGTTTGACCGAGGGCAGATTATGATGGCCCGGAGACTCGGCACGAGCGTTTCGGAAACTGCAGGACTTTGAAACCTCGTCCAGACGTCGCTGAGTTGCCACCCCCCCCCCCCCCCGCCACCCCCCCACCCCCCCCCCGCCCATTACTGATGTCGGACGTCGTAGGCTGGGCAGAGTGGTAAAACAGGACAGGAGGCGAACTGTGGCGGAGCTAACATTCTTTAATGCTGGGCAGAGTAAAAGTGTGTCTGAACACACAGTGCACCGAACACTTCTAACGATGGGCCTCCACAGCCGACAACCCATGCATGTGCCTATGGTAATACCACGACTTGGCAACTGCAACAGAAATGGTCACGTGACCATCTGCACTAGACGTTGGCGCAGTGGCAGAGCGTTGCATGGTCTGATGAATCCTGATACTTTCTTCATCATGGTGATGGGAGAGCGAGAATCCAACGTCTTCCAGGGGAACAGCTCCTTGAACTTGTAGTATTTGCGGGACGGAGGCAAGCTGGCGGCGGCACTATTTATACTCTGGGGAGGATTCATGTGGGCATCCGTTGGTCTCAAGTGGAGCTCGTGCAAGGCACCATACGGCCAAAGAGTATCGTCCACGGGTTGTCGACTACGTACGTCCATTCATGACGATCATGTTTCCCGACGGTAATGGCATTTTTCAACAAGATACAGGGCCATGTCACAAGGTCAGGAGTGTGATGGAGTGGTTCGAGGAACACAATGGTGAGTTCCAGTTGATGTTCTGGCCTCCCACTCCGCCAGAGCTGAAACTGATAGAACACACCTAGGGTGTGATCGAATGTGGCTCATCACCTTCCTCCCAGAATTTACGGGATTTAGGTGACTTGTGTGTGCAGATGTGGTGCCAGCTCCCTCCTACGATCTACCAAGGCGCACTGCTTCCATGTCGCGACGCGTCGCCGCTGTTGTCCGTGCCAAAGGTGGACCTACCGGCTGTTAGATAGGTGGTCTTAATGTTCTGGCCAGTGTATGGTTGTGTAATTTTGTGAACTATGTCACCACATGGTCGACTGCATCCCTGTCGAGAGCTGCAGATTATTCCGAGTACAGAAAGAAAACCGGTATCAACCGTGTCGTGTTTTACACTCTTGCCATGTGCGCATCCCCTATTTGGATTTGGCAAAAATTCTAAAAATGTTCTGTGCTTCTGAACAGAAATATTCTACAGAGAAGAAAACTCGTGATGTTGAAAATTTCTTGTTTACTCTTTATTCCAGAGAGACGGTCGCAGGTTCGAATCCTGCCTCGGGCATGGATGTGTGTGATGTCCTTAGGTTAAGTAGGTTTAAGTAGTTCTAAGTTCTAGGGGACTGATGACCTCAGCAGTTAAGTCCCATAGTGCTCAGAGCCATTTGAACCACATTTCGTCTACTGACAAAGAGGAAAGGAAAAACCGAGCATGGTCCCGAGAATGCCGTGTGATTAATCGAGGGATGAATTCCGAAATCTTGTATGTAGGGACCTATGAGACAGGAACGCAGCATCGTATGAGAGATCGAAATCGTACTCTGCTGAACTTTTGGTGGAGAAGGCGTCCATCTATGTAAACACGACAGTTCTCTCTCTCTGTGGAGTCACAGTGTGAGGAGTACTGTCGTCTAGACGCTTGACTCTCGGAATAAACAACGAATAACGCCCATTCTCGAATGTTCTCGCACCGCGGCGTCTGCTGACGTCACGCGACCATTGTGTGCACCTCTTCCAGAAGCGTCCGTCTTACGTCATCATTAACGTTTCACATACTTCAAACTACCTAAGCTGGTACCTATCTATAGCAACCTCGTTAGTTTCCCAAGAGGAATGTCTAGGGCGTAACTGTACGAACTGGAAAATTGAACACGGTCAACCGATGAGTAAAATCGAATAACTCTCAGCTTTCTTTAAATGAAATGCATCAGATCGGGCTTTCAGACGGTAAAATAGAGGAATCATTTAACACACAGAGGGCAATATAGCGGCAATAGATTACAGATGAAGTGGAATTATTGCATTTATGGCGCCTAGCTTACTTGGTGAAGACAGAAGATCAGAACAGAACTTAGGAAGGAAGGATGTATGTAGCATAATAGGAAGGAAGGAAGGTGAGATGTTCGAAAGATACTATCATGCACACTTACAGTTGTTCCTACACTTAACGCAAAAAGTGCTTCATAGTTACTCTTTTACGAGTTAGTATGTAAGACATACACTGATAAAAGGTTTAGAGTTCGGTCATAGAAAACAGCTTACTGCCTTGCTTCTCCCGGAATCTTTTTTTGCTTTATCCATGCCTCCCCCCCCCCCCCCACCCTTCCCCTTATCTTACAGTAGTTTTCCTGAGTAACTTTTAAATAGTGGATTCCACATGAAAATCTCACATCAAAATCGTTTTTTTCTGTTTATTTACTATTACTTCTTTTAATTTCAGTTCTGATTGTCTGTAATTGTGACACCCTACCACTCTGCGCCAGTAACAGCTGTTCATTACTGTCAGTACTTGCCTACTTCATTAATCCGCCTTTGCGACTACTAAAGGATTTTACCATACTCGTTTAGTTTTATTCATTCAAACACAACGCAAGTGGTCTTCAGTAAAACATGTTTACGATTTTCGTTTCCTTCTAGATCAGTAAAAATTATGTTTAAAAAAATTCAAGTGTAATTTTTATTGACAGCTTTTTGTTTGATTCCCTTCTGCGAGTAAAAATCACACTTCAGTATCTTTTGGAACGAACTGTTTTTAGGTATTGTACGTGTATTTCATTCCTGACTCGTGATGCTGTTTTAAATGAATAAAACAAGACGTTTTTGGTAATATAATACTAATTCTTTTGTAGTTGCAAACACGAATTTGAAATACCTTCTCGTAAACCAACTACAGACGCTGTGGCAAGAGAAATGAAGAACTTGTCTGCTCGGTTTCGTTATTTGCCATCCGTATATTTCTTCTCCGTTTAGTGATGCACGTTGTACAATATTTGGTAGATGCATTTCTTTGAATTTTTGTTGCGATCACAAAGAAAAGCTGGGGTTCGAAATTAGTTACTTTGCTCGATTTGTCAAGCAGGTTTTGGCTTGATTTGTCGAGTTCATTTCCATGCTCTACGTGAGGCTTCATTAGTTCTCTAAAACACGAAAGTAGGACTGATTTGGGGGACTCCCACTGATACACACAGGGTGTCCAGCTAGAGAGATACAAAAACAAATCCTTGTAAACTCGACAGTTAATGGTGTTGGGTAAATACATAATCGATAAAGACACTCTCCAAGATTCCCACCAGTTCCTGAACTGTGCTGAGTCACATGGTACACGCCCGCCAGTGTCGGGGTACACCTATCGCGACCTGTTGTCAAACTACAGTGCAGTTCCACAGATGCCTCCCGACGTCATTTTCCAGCAGGATGGTGGCGTCTGAACCCCTCTCCCCACTGTCGTGGGAATGTTACCACATTTCTCCATGAGATGTTCAATAAGCATTGGATCAGAAAAGGGGGGGGGGGGTGTTTCCCTTTGTCTGACCCCCTCGGTCTCCCAATCTGACTCTGCTCGATTTCATCGCATGGGGTTTATCGAGGACAAGGGTTCGATTTGAGACAATGGATCTACGCTACAGCAGAGGCCATAACACCTGTCATGCTTATGAACGTGTGGAGTACCAATTCGATATCTGTCGAGCTACAAATGGTGCCCACGCTGAACTATATAACATGCATAAAAGTGTTTGAGCTCCCAGATACAATGTTGGACAATAAGAGGGGCTACTGAGTTATGCTGTGTGTGGTGGTGTTTCAGCACCAGTGCCAGTACAGCTGGGTGCTGCGGACCACTCACCCCTGCCGCCGCCAGTTGGGTACCAACTTGTGAGGGACCCTCTCTCCGGACACCTGCTTCTCATTCCTGCCGCCAACATAGGTATGTATGCCATGTATCGACGTGCGCTACTTGGGTTGCTGTCGTCTTTCCCATTGTTCTCTTTAGTACTACACGTACAGTATGACTCGGCACTTTTCTCGGGGGTGCTGGGCGCACCACGTGGCACTTCAGCTTTTGCAGGTGAGAAAGTCGTGGGGGAAAAAGCTCTGCGTCCTGCTCACAGGTCGAGCAGCGTATTGGAATCAACAAAGCGTGTCCCGTGGCTAACCCAGATCCGTCATCTGGTTGGTAACTGCACGCTGTATTTTTTTCTAACAAACATAACAGGCAGAACCAGTCTATACTGGCCCAGTCACTTGATTTCCAAAGTTTCTCCACTCCCAGAAAAGTGCCATGTTATATTGCCTGTATAACATTTTCTCCATTGGTTTTCCGTGTGCTTCTCTGGCCGTGTCCTTGATTTTGTGCACCTTGACACAGGCCACCAATTCAGATTTGTACTAACTCCATCTTACAGCTTTTTTAGCTCATTTAATCCATAGCATACTGTTTACTCGTATTCTGACACATCTACATTCTCCCCGTCTACCCCTCTCCCCCACTTCATTCCTCGCCAACCTACCTCTCTTGCTTCCTGCCTCCTGTTCCTTATCCCAACATCCTCCCATCTTCACACCTTTTCTGTTCCGTGCTGGTTCGCAAAGGAAAAGATTCCATTTAGCAAGCATTCGTATACCATAACAGAGCATAGCCAATTGACATTCCTTTCCCAAAAGTTTGCACCCCTAAAAAGTTTGTGTGTGTGTGTGTGTGTGTGTGTGGGGGGGGGGGGGGGGGGGTAGAAACGGCAGTGGTCATTGTAAAGTACCATCCCACCAGTTCCCTGAACTATTTTATGAAAAAGGTGGAAAACATACGTAAGGATGGTATAAAAGTCTGCCCCTACAAATACTAATACAATGCTGTAATCTTTGCTCCACCAAACTTGGGAAATTGTTTTCAGGAAAAATGTAATGTAATATTTTGTAAATATCTTTGTCTGGTGCATCCTAGCGGAACCACACATAGGCTTTAAACAGTTGGCACCATTACTAATAGGTAGCCAAAACATCTCGCTAATAATGTTTTAATTTGTTATGAGGCATCCATAGAGACCAGTTGTGCAGATCACAGTATGTCTACAAGAGAAGTAAAAATATAGTGGACAACTGAATCGATCTGTGCTCACCTTAGTCAGGTTCCTAATAGAAACAGCATTAAGAATGCAGCTGAGCAAACATGCAAAGCCAACCAAGAAGTTGTGAACCGAACTGTCAACAACAAGCGTTTAGATAATAAATGCTTGTGCAAGTGCTTCATTGCACACTATTCTCAATCCTTCGTTGTGTTGAAGACACAATTACTCTGGTGTAGCTCCTTTTGATTGTTCTTCAGAAGTTTTTATGCCCTTCTTTCTGTCAATCTTCAGCTCATTTCTAGATTTATTGTTTAAACTCATTTCGTGGACATAATTCTACTGTTTCTATAACTCCTGTTAAGATTTACTCTGTTCAGTGTAGCAAATGTTGTTCATTGCAAAATGCATTCTTATTATTCCAACATCTATCTGTTCTTCATTCATAGTCTATGGAACTTACTTCTTTGTGCCAGAGTTATTTTAACAATCATTTCAGAATTATTTAATAATGATATTAATCACCCTTAGTTACATATGTGAAAAAAAAGTATGGTACCAATTTTCTTCCACTGGTCATTTCTTTTATTCCCAAATACATTTCCAATTTTCTTTAATCATTTCCTTGGTTTAACCACCAATTCTACCCAGTATTTATCACCACCCACACTGCTTTTGTAGGCATTCCTCCACTACCCTCCTCTCATGTTATTGAGCTGACGTTTCTTGTTCATCCACCGAGCGAGGTGGCGCAGTGGTTAGACACTTCACTCGCATTAGGGAGGATGACGGTTCAATCCCGCGTCCGGCCATCCTGATTTAGGTTTTCCGTGATTTTCCTAAATCGCTCCAGGAAAATGTCGGGATGGTTCCTTTGAAAGGGCACGGCTGACTTCCTTCCCCATCCTTCCCTAATCCGATGAGACCGATGACCTCGCTGTCTGGTCTCCTTCCCCAGACTACCCCCCCCCCCCCCCCCCTCCGTCTTGTTCATCTTGGTGAACTTTAAAAACCCACTCAACCTCCTCTTTTACTTATCATTTAAACATTGTGACTCTTCAAGCTTTACTGGCAGATATGTTGTAAATAGTCTTCACGGGTTGGCCGCCACATCACATTGTGCAAATTCCACAATATTTCCTAACCACCAACCAGGTTGAACCACCTGAAGATGTCAGACAGTTGCTCCAAGGAAATATTGTGGAATTTGCACAACATGATCCAGCGGCAAACCCGTAAAGACTATTTACAACATTTAAACTTTATTCAGAAAATCTTGTCACTTCCCCTGGTCTGTTGTGCAGATCTCTGATCTGCCAAATTGCTTTTTGAGGCTGGAATATACCTATACTACATTTTTTACATAAACTACTTATTAAATATTATATTTTCATAAATTCTGCCACTCATCAGACAGTGAAAAAGATTAAACCAGGAGTTCAAATTCCATTCTGGTGGTTAGTTATATGCTCACATAGCAAACGGGTTTTCATTTCCTTGCCACTTCCTCAAAACTTATCACAATCTCTGGCAGCAACTGTAGGTGGATAAATGTGAGAGTGAATGACCCATCCCTGGTGCCATTGGTGGAGGTGGCGATTCCTGTTCCCTCGCATCTTGACATAGTTCGTCGGACAGCGGGCTGCGGTCCGTGTTTTGCAGAGCACCTGCAGCGGGCTGTTCTGTGGTCTGGTAGCTCCGCTACAGCTGCGACAGGAGTGGGTGTGGGTGTGGGTGTCGGGTTTCCCACACTTCAGCCACAGCAGCCACAGCCTCAGCAGCATATCCAGCTGTTTGAACATCCACCGGAAACTGCACCTGCAACCGCCGCAGCAGCTGCAGAGACCACCACAACAACGCGCATCCTTGTGCAACCGCAGTTTACACTGACAGCTCATGCTACCGCAGCTGCTGAGCAGCCGCAGCCTGCACACACTTCCACTAAGAAGAGGACCACTGTAATCAAGGTGAACTATGAAACATTGGCACCCTTCTAATAGCATTATCTCTGCTCTAGAGTCTGCCATAGAGATTTGTGCAATTTTATAGTGTCATGAAATATGTAAAACATAATATTTTTCTTCATTTGTTCCATTCAGAGCAGACAAGATATTTCATTCCATATGAGGCTCACTTGTAGTAATTATGTTAGTGAAGCCACATTCAAAACAGTTCTGACTTTATGAAGCCATTGATTTAGTGCTATACATTGATAATAATCTCATGAACCCATAATAAGTCACCTAGAGTAAAACTTTCGCGATTTGGCACCAACCTATATAGGGAGGAATGATCATCACGATAAAATAAGAGAAATCAGGGCTCGCACAGATAAATTTAATTGCTGGTTTTTCCCATGCACCAATCGAGAGTGGAATGGTAGAGGGACAGCTTAAAGGTCGTTCATTGAACCCTCTGCCAGGCACTTTATTGTGAATAGCAGAGTAATCATGTAATGTAGATGATGACACAATATTTCCAGTTTTTTAAATAGTGTGGGAGATGGTTTTACTCACATGTGTAGGTACCATGTTTTAGAAAAGAGGACATGCCTACCATTCAGGAATTACGAAATACAGGAATTTCATTTAGCACCATATTCTCTTGTGCTTTGTAACTGGGGTCCCTCATTAGCATATTTGTCCAATGGTTTACTAATATCTTAAGAACAGATTAACTCATAGGGTGTCTTACATTGCTTTTGACCAGTCCAGAAATGTGGTAGTCAAATTAATTCAAATCACAGCAGTCGGATTGTGTGACCACACTTCATAATGGGCTGTCATTGCTTTCGCTGCTTGAAAAAGGCAAGTGAAACTTGCAAGAATATACCTTTACATGTTCTCAAAAGTTCCAGTAAGTGATGTTAAAGTCCATAAGCAATAGGTTCCAGACTAGTGCCACTGGATTTAGCTATGGTTTGAGGAATTAATTGTGTGAGCAAAGTGATTTGAGTTCTTGCAAACTGTGTTGATGTCAGATATTTAACACAGTTTTAGAATCTTGAAAATGCCACAATGTTATGGAGGTAACAATATTTCAGAGACAATCTTCTTGTATATCATAGGGTGTCAGCTTCCTTAGCGAGAAGTTGTTGTATTGACTTGAATTATTCAGATAGTTTCCTAGCATGTACACCATTAGTGTGATTTCACAATAGTCATTACTCACTGTGCAATTTTTACCAATTATTTTCTTATGATAAAAGAACACTGAACTGATGAAATATGAGTGATGAAGTACAGTATAATATATGTGTAACACTGGAGAATGCAACATGGTATTCGCATGTCAGATTATAAAGAATATTACATCGCCTCTCACAACTTCATTATATTTGATACAGTTTCTTACATTAGCAAATGTTTTTTTCTGCTGATATTCATTAAATACTCCATTATTTTGATTTAAGATGTGTTGTGATAAAATTGAAAAGTTTTCTTCAAGCTAATGAAAACTGAACAAAGCTAAATCCTAAAATTCTGAACTATTGATAATTGGGATGATACTTCAAATTGTATTATTACTTGATTTTGCCCTAATATTTAATAAAACAAATGACTTCTTCAAAAACAAACTGATAACCAATGAATCTATTACATAGGTTGAAGCAGCAGACTGTACAGCACTGGAGGTCAAGGCGCCTACACTCACCCGCGCTGTTAGTTCTGAAGTTACTACCACAGCACCAATCTTCCCGGCAACCAACATTGCAACAACTCACTTTTTTTATGAGCAGCACCCATCAGCTGCTGCTGCCACAGCCGCAACAGCCACTGCAACAGCAGTTGTACAGTTGTCTCACACCCCTCAGCCCCCGACTCAAGTACCATCTCAACCACAGCAAGCACAGTGTCTACCCCAAATGCAACAACAGCAGCAACCATCTGCTGCAGTGCAAACAGAGACTGGGAAGAGATCTCAGGTAAGAATGCAAGCATATTTAAGTTTTAAAAATCTGTTATTTTCCAAAGGGTATCACAGAAATGTAGACTACTTTAGTGAGCACAGAGTTCTTACTTGAGAAATATAAAGCATATTACATGTGAAATATTTCACGCAATGTAAAATAATAAACACTCTGCTGGGGTAAGACAAATAATGGTGTTCCGTGGGTTAAATAATTTTGTTCTCATTTTCTTTATGTATGCCAGTGACATTTGAGGGTTTATAACAGATTACTGAAAGCCCACAATAGCAGGTGTATAACAGAACCTGTGTGTGTGTGTTGTGTGTGTGTGTGTGTGTGTGTGTGTGTGTGTGTGTGTGTGTGTGTGTGTGTGTGTTGGGGGGGGGGGGGGAGACAGCTCTTGGTTGTATCAGAATCACATTTTGCTGCAAATGAATATTCATCCATAAGCCATTCTGCAAAATGTCATGGAATTCCTCAGCGACATCTGACTGATATCCACAAAGACAAAGAAGATTAAGTACTTCACTGCTAAGGTGATACAAATTTTTTGCTTTTATTATTTTGTCTAAAGTTGTGTGAATGTAATACAATTTTTAGTCACTAAGATGAGCTAATATACATTTTAGGCAACATCACCAGTAAATCCTGCTGATGCCTGCCTTACACCACCACCAGAGGTAGCTGCTTCCCATGGTGAAGAGGCTGAGGATCCTGGTAGTCAACCTGGACAACCTCCACCAGGTCTGGAATCAGTTGTCACTGTTGCTGATGCCAGCAACCAGACAGATACTCCACCATGCAGTGAAGATGAAACATCAGCTCAGCAGCAGCAGCAGCAACAGCAGCAGCAACCACCTGTCGATGTCAGTGGACTAGAACTTTTGTCAAACAGTATTGAGCAGTTTGAGAGGGAGAGGCCATCAGAGCCCAACACACCTGTGCCGAACCCACCAATACCCATCTCACCAGTTCCTACTATTGTCACTGATGCTACTCCTACTTCAACTTCTACACTGAGGTCACCAGTTCCTACAAGGGTGACAACTCTGGCTGATGAAAAAGCTGTGGAGATGTTGCAGATGCTCTCTGTGCCAAAGGTCCAGGAGACAGACAGCGACAAAGTGGAGTCTGAATTGGATGGCTGCTCTGTGCCTCCGGAAACTGCTATTGGTAAGTGTTAAAATTTCTGTTAGTTATTTGCATAATCTGTGGTTCACAGCTACCTCCTCTTGCTATGATGTAGGAAGAGGAGTCAGTTTTACAATGACAATACACACTCGCAGCAAAAACTATGCCAGAAAGCTGAATATGTACACATTTGGAAATTCTTCTATGGAATCTGTAGATCACAAGAATAAATGCCAGTGGGGAATAAAACTTACTTACTGCCTCATTGTTTACTTCTGTATTTATGCACCAAACTTTTACAAATGTATATGTTTGCAATAGCCGATAGTGTTCTGTGTAAGATGTGTGTCATATTGGAACATTTACTGGCAAAGACACTTCTGTCTCTTTGCAAGTCAGTTACTGTAACATACATCTGTTTAACATAACTTTACCATTAATTTAAGCATTGTATCATGTGGTACAGGAGGAGATACACTCCGTAAGAAACACTAAAGGTTTTGTCAGTATACTCTTCTTTTTACATGGTCATTGGTCACATGTCAGTAGTAAGGAGCCCTCTGTGAGGTTCGAGAACGTGAAAATGTGTAGTTGCACACTCTAGCTTTGCACAGGTTAAGACTCTTTGTTTGACAGAAGGTCTTCATAGCTGATGGTACTTCCTTTGAAAGTTCTGACCTGAAAGGCCATGATCAGTGTCTAAAATTATTTACTGACTTTTTTGTACATCGGTCAGTAGGCCTGAAGCTTTTATGGAAGAAGTCTTGGTTTTTACTGTTCAATTGCTGCATTACTTTCCAAGAAAGGGCAGAGACACTGTATCGAACTCCATTCAAGCACAAATTTAGTCTTTCACAAAAGTTTGGGCTGTTAATTATTTTCATTATTAGAACAAAGCATACATCACAGCTTGAAATATTGCCAGTTGTTTCATTATGTATGTTTTTATCCTGCCTCAATTTTTGCTGCAGCTTATCATTTTAGGGGTCTCTGTTCTAACTACAATTTTGCCAATATTCTTGTAGCAGTTCACCTGAATTCTGCCTACTCTCCATCTCTTATATTCCTGATAATTTTCTTCTTGTTTCTTATTTTATGGAATATTTTGTTTTAACAACGTAAACTATGCTAATAGTAATTAAGACAAACATAGTAACCTGGCTTGCGAATGTACATTTAGATAGTGTACATTGTTTATTTAGTTATTTAGCTGCATGTGAGTTATCTTCTTTTTTGTTACAAATGGGTGTAACACTGTACTGTAACTCTGAATCGAACTTCAAATGAGGAGTGGTGTAAATTAAAAACAGATTTAAAAGAATTTACTAAGCTTAAATGGTTTATAATGGGGTTAGGGAAAGAGCAAGCAGAGTGACTTAAATGAGTGAAGACTTCTTCAGAAACAGAATTATTGAGTTTCAGCATGTAAAACTACTTGGTTTTTCATTAAAAAGAATTCAAAAAAGAATCACCATACCTCTTCGTCTGAAAAACTGAATCCTCCACCTCTTCAGTGTACTATTATATCAACATTTGTCAATAAATGTATAATTCGAAGCCACAATACATTTAGGACATGTTTTAAATGAAGAACTGTATTTTTTTTGATTCTGCTAGGTGTGTTATATGGTTTTCCACATTTTCAAACTTTTTCCCAGATATGCCACATATGGCATTGTGCCAGCTTGTCCTGTAGTTGTGATGAAATATATAGTAACAGTTCTTCATATATCCATCGAATGGGAAGAACAACTAAAAGTATGGTGGACAGAGAATTGTCTTCTGCATTGACTCTAGGATTGGTTCTATATTGTGGATACAGATATAGAACACAAATGAAGCCAGATAATTCAATTATTGCCTAACTTCTCTAGAAAGATGCTGTAAAATTTAAAAGCATGTATTTGAATACTGATATTCTGATTCTGTACAACCACTTTATAAGTTGTGTACTGCGTATGTCTGCAGTTACATCAAGCACCAGTGATCAAAACAGCAGCACCACCAGCAGCGGCAGCAGCACTTTTACAGTGAGCACAACAACCACCACCTCCACGACGACAACCACCACAACCAGCATCAATAGTGATGGCAGCAGCAACAACAATGACATCGACAATGGGTGTAGCAGTGTCAGCATCGTTGCAAGCAGCAGTAGTGTTAATGGTGTTCTTGGTGGCCTGGGACTTTTGTGTGCTCTTGCAGAGCAACGAATTATGGAAGAAGTAGGACACAACTTGTCAAAAGATCAAGATGTAGAGCCTGATGACAACACACAGGAGCTACCGAAACCAGTCCACCAGAGGGCTTCATCAGCAGACTCAGGCGTAGATGTGAATCGTAACTACCGCACACGGAAACTGGACAGACAGTGCAAGAAATCAGCTGCTAACAAAGTAAGTCATTGTGTTTGCTGTCGGCATTTATTTTCACAACTACAGTATAAATTAAACATTGGGGAAGCCGTAGGAGAAAGATAGTATGAAAAATTCTGGACTATTCATGACACCAAGTTGGTGATAGTAGGCTGTGATAAGGTATTGTAAGTAACAGGAGTATCTCCACTTGTAAAGAAAGATAATCTTCAATTTAAATAAAACTGTCATGGAGGACATTTGACTGAGAAAGGCTTGAGCAATACTTGATTGCAGTGCCTAATTTTGAGGGTAAAAACTGAAGTTGTGTAGTTGCTAATGGCGTAAAGTGTGTAATGTGTACTAATGCACTTATACAGAGATTTCAATGTAAATTCAAGCAGCTTTTAAGTTGTGTGTGCTGTAGTTCGATATTCCCACTTGTGAGTGTTAGTCATATTTTTAAGTTTCATCTCATAATCTAGTCTGATGGCATTTGTTGGCGTATATCATTCAATTTTATGGATCTGAAAGAGATTTTGATTTATTCAAGAGTTTGGAAAACTTTCTTATAGTCTCTTCTTACAGAAAGCTGATCTCATATCTTTCTCAGCTTGTGTGATACATGTTGAAAAAGTCAGAATAAAATCCATAATTCACTATCTCTCAATCTTTCCAAAATTATGTATAAGTGCCTGTATATCATCTTAAAATTCACAAGCTACAGTTATGCCCAATATTACTTTAACATAAAATTAGTTATTTTTATGTTAAAATTGTGTTTTATTTTGGTTTTTTGTTGTTTTAATTCCTGGTGATATATAAACACAGATATGTTAATTTCATCTGATTAAGCCTTTTGGCTTTGCTCTTGATTTTTACAGTATTATTCTTTATTTATGTATTTCTGACAAAGTTATACATTTTCTTTAGCAGGGACCCCAGTACCAGGTGTCCTCTTCTGAAGCTACCAGTCCTCAAGATCAGCAGCACAACACAAACATAGCTGGAGCTGCAGCTGGTGGCTCATGTATGACTCAGTCACCAGCTACAAGCCCACAGTCCAATGAAAGCATGGGTCCCATGGAGCTTAATATGCGAATGCGACTGGCCGACTTGCAACGACGCTATAAAGAAAAACAACGTGAATTATCACGCCTCACACCAAAGAAAGCAGAAAGTACCCTATTAACTGCTGGAAACAATACTCCAGTGGCAACTACTTCTCCATCAGAAATGGGCGTGAGTCCAGCTTGTGCAGTTACAAATAATTCCAGTGCAAATGTACAGCAAAGTCCAGTCAAGAGAGGCCCTGGAAGGCCACGGAAACGTTGCAACAGGCTGACACCAAATTCACCTCAAAGAAATACAGGCAGAGTCTCTGCTTCAAAAACAAACAGGTTTGTGACACAGCTCTTCTCTCTCTGTAGAAACATTGTTTACTATAAAATATCATCAGTTGTGGAAACTGATAACTGTTACTCAACAGTATGAATTTAAGAAAACTGCACCCATGACAGGCATTAAGCCAGTTGTTCGCAACTTCTGTTAAAATCTAATCAGTGATTTGTCACAGTTGGACATAAAAAATAGTGCAGTTCCCCACTACACTAACAATTTGGTCTAAAATTTACTGATTATCTGTTTTTTAATTGGAAGATTTGACTGCAATGTGAAATTGTTGTTTCCTTATTTCTAAATAGTAATAGTTAACTTCGATCTCTAACCCACAGGATAAATTTTCAAGTTTTTGATCAATATAGAAATCCAGTGAACTGGCATATGTTAGGTTCTGTTATTGGTTTTAGGTAGTTACCGTAGACAGAAGTTGTATTGATGTACATATGGACTGTTAAAATTTGGTGTCACTAGTGGCTCTGAGTTTTGATGTGGTTTACACAGTTAACAGCTATACCATATTGCTGTTCTGTATCTCCTTCCTATCAGTTCAGAGAAGAACTATGAAGCATTAGAAAATTGAGGATCATTTTCACAATATTCAGCAACTGCAAAAATTGCAAATCTTATATACATTAGTTGTGTACTTCTAAAAGAGACAAATCCATTGTAGTGCACAGATTGTTTGAAAACTTACTATTTCCATATGAAATTTTTCTAACTCGCCATCTAAAAAAATGAGTTTGGCTGATGTGAACATCTATTGTTTGTGGTAAACATTTAAGAGTGCGGGCAAAAGATTTCTAGCCTAACAAATAAAGAATGACAGAAATTTCATAATACCAGTTATTTTTCTATATAATACCCGTGTACACTAATACACTTGCGGGCACACTCAGATAACTTCTGCATACCATTCAAATAAAAGGTCTTAGATTTCGAGTCCACCCAAGCTTTCAAAGCATCAATCGCTGCATCATCATTGTCAAATCACCACCCTTCTGATGGAGCCAAATCTGGAGAATATGGTGGATGACGTAACAATTCGAACCTGCAGTCACTCAGAGTTTCAAGTGTTGCAAGAGCTTTGTGTGCTGGTGCATTGTCCTGATGCAAAAGATCTCTTTTTCGTTATCTCTTCTCACAAATGGCACAGGAGGGTGCAGTAGTATGATGCATAGATAGTTACACCCTTTTGCAAGTAGCCCCCCCCATAATTACCCCTTCCGCAGCCCAGAAGACCGATGCCATCACCTTACTGGCTGATTTTTTGCACCCGAAATTTTTTTGGGGTAGGGGATGAAAGTGTTTCCATTGTTCGGACTGTTGTTTTTCTCAGGATCAGTGTGGTGAACCCACGTTTTGTCCATTGTCACATACCTTGCAAGAAAGCTGTCTTCATCCACTTCAAATTGACGAACAATTTCTTCACAACACTGCACATGCTCCCATCTCTGATCTGCATTCAAGTCTTTTGGAACCCACCTAGATGAAATTTTCTGCATTCCCAAAATATCCACAACAATGTCATGAGCACACCCATGGGAGATTTCAAATGTGGTTTCAATGTGCTGCAATGTTGTTAGACAATCCTGCAAAATCGTATCGTGAATTGTAGTCACTGTTTCATCAGTGGCAACGGTGACAGGCCTTCCGCTCCTTGCCTCATCTTCTACTCTTGTTCTTCCATTTTTGAAGTTGGACACCCTGTTTTTCACTCATGCATAAGATGGAGCACTGTCCTCAAGTGTATGTTCGCATGTCCTCCGCAATTTCCTTGAGCGCCATTCCCTTTACATGAAGATATTCAATCACAGCAAGCTTCTTGATTCTGTGGTATTTGCCATTTTGCTTATACTACAGTATACAATGCATCCTAATGACAAAACTAACGAAGCTGGAGCTGCGAAATTTGACTTGCATACCCACAAAGGGTCACCATAAAAGTAGGCGGTGTTGTACGTGTGAGACATTATGGTAACTATCTTGGGCTAGAAACTTTTTGACCACCCCTGGTATTGTTAGTTTTTGACAGTGTAACTCATTACCATGTTTTCCAATTAGGTGTCAGAGTTACATGTCCCCAGATAGGGTATTTCATACAATAAAAAAGGAATTGTGAAAACGTACCATCACACAGTCATTAGGTTCTGATGCTATGTTTCTGGGCAAGATCTGTCACATGAACAATTTAAAGACCACTACTACCAGTTTAATAAAAGAGAAGCTACCATTCAAAATGTCTGAAGTAAAATGTAGAGTGTCTTTTAAATAGCTGATGCTGCAAAGAAATCGAAAAGAGTTTTTTGATATATCATTAGAAGAAGCCCTTAAGAGTGTTGTGATGAACTTGACAACAATGTAAATAATGAAGTACAGTATCTTAATGAACCAGTTTATTAAATTATTATTTGTTCACTATGTTAAAATGAACTAGAACATAGCTGCCACAAAATAATTAATTTATCAGTGTTCAGTTTTGGGGAAAAAATGTGGTTTTTACATATTTTTATTTGGAAGTGAAAGCTCATAGAAATGTTTTTCCTCCATTGTATTATGTATCTAGAGTTTATTTGTGAAATATAATTTTGAAAGATGTCAGGAATGTTTACTGTTAAAGTAATTTGATAAAATGTATGTTTTGGACTTTTTTTTAAAAAGATGTTGACATTTGTGGAAACAGTCCTCAGTTATAATGTTCATTCCTTTTTGTGTTCTGTTCTGCTGTTGTACTTATGTGTACTTCAGAAATGTAACGAACACATACCACTGGTTTGTTTCCATGTGCCCTATTAAATTTGTGGTTGGGTTACAGAGACTTACCACCTGTATTGGAGAAAGTAACAGAGCCACCTCGTTTGAAAGCATCAAAGCTTGATATTTTGAAGCCACCAACACTCACGGCAAATCGCCCAAAACTGAGGCCAGCAGCTATATTGGCAGAAACACAGATGCCCCAATGCAATGCCAGTTTAATGAAGACAAAACCCAAAGTTAACGGTGACATTTCTGGCACAACCCCTAAACTTGATGGATTATTTGGTTCAGATGCTGAGAAACATAGTGGTAAGTACATTTTTACAACATTTTATTTACTGTATCAAGAGGAAAATTTTTGCTCTGTAAAGTTAGTCACTGTCAATACTGAAGGGTGTTAGAACAGATGTATTGCCTACAAACACACACACACACACACACACACACACACACACACACACACACATATTAATTTTTATTTAAATTGTTATTATAAACCATTAGCAAGTTTTTGTTGGTTAAATGTATTAATAAAATTTGAGAATGGTGTTCATCATTCAGCCCAGAATTGAAAATGTAAGTGTTGGAGTAATTAAGATAGTTCATCTTCCATAACTGTCACTCTTCTCAGTGTTGTTCAGTTCAGAAAATAACTTCATCTTCTGTATTAATGACTCTTCATATAAAGAAAATAATTTCTTTGTTTGATAGAATAATGCTACCACAATAGCATTAATATTGTTGTTGTTATTATCATCATTGTTATTTTTGGTTTTGAATGTATTTCATAGTGTGCATGCACTTTGACTGTTTGTCAGCCCACATTGGGACCTCCTACAAGACAGAATCGTTCCAGTTTGCTTGGGACTGGCTTGGTATTGGTGCTTTAGTTCTGTGTGCTTGATTTGCAGCCTTTTCCTTGTGCCGCCTCCCGTGTCACACATTTGGCTCGAAACCTTCCTCGCGCCTCCCCAATCCAGGTGAGTGTATTCTGGCTCGGGAAATCCGCACTTTATCCAGACCTCCACAGTAAATGCCTGCTCTTAAACTAATGTCCTTCGTTTACTTTACACTTTATCTTAAAAGTTTTGTGTTCTTAGTACAATAGTAGATTAATGTATAGCGTGTCCGTATTAATAGTGTCCAGTTAATGGAGTAACTTTTCTACTGTAAGTACAATACATTGATCAGAAGTGAATCGAAATAAAACCTTTTAGTTTATCATCATCTGCTAAATGATATTTTTTAGTTTTGTGTAAGTGTGTCGTAAATGAATTATTGGATTAGCAGCTTATGTGAAGCTACAGAGACAGTCATTCATAGATGTTGTTGCCATTTAGCACTAAAACAGTCGCGCACATTCCTGTTAAAGCAGCTTCTTTTTCTTTGTTTTAATCTGTTGTGTCCAGATGAGTTTGTTGTGACTTATCAAGATATTTCAATAGTTATACAACAATGCAGAATTAGAGGAGGACAGTCATTCATTTAGCAGTCCTGCAATAATTTTTCTGATCATCTACTGAGCACAGTCTAACCTATGGAGCTAGGAAAACACTGTCTGAGTAAAAACTCATAAAATACTTGTAACTAATGTAGTAACAATTATGTGCATGCGTTTTCTTTTATTATATTTTGTTTACACTGAAATAATTAAAAGTGGTTCATTATAGTTTGGGTTACATAGCATTCAGAGAAATGACTGTATGTAATCTGTATTAAAAATTATATGCTCATTAGCAGTGAATGAACATACATCGTATTTTAGGAGAAGCACTGCGCGAAGGAAATACTAAATGTTGAGTCATAGGAAAGTTACTAGCTTCCTCAGCTTTAAGTTAAAATTTCCAGAAGTGCAATGCTCGCGAATGAAATTTTTAATTTTAGCTTAGTGAGCCACAAGTAGAGAATTTGTGTTTGGTTCCATGAAATTTTTTATTTGAAGTGCACAATCATCCATTATTTATGGATTTATTCTAGTTTATGTCAGCTGTTTCTGTTTTAATGGCTTCATATTTGAGATTACCTTCAAATATTCTACACTACACCTTGCTTAGTGATCATGTTAATTGGAATCATAAAATTTGTAAAATTATTTGAATGCCTTCATGTAGTAAACTGACCAATTGCCCTTTAACTTAGATAAATCTGTTTAGAAAGTATATCTCGTGGTCCTAATACATTACTTCTTGAAACATTTCCTCGCAAATGCAACAAGGTCCAGGTAACATGAAACTTATTAATGGTTAGCTAATACCCTACTACAAACTCCTCATGTTGTTGTTCAGGTACCAGTTATTTTCTTTCTGGTATGACCAGTTTAAGCAGCTACTATAACACCTTCAAAAAACACATTAAAATAATAAATAAACACGAAAATTGAAATTATAAAGGGAAGATTCCATCCGATTCCCCTTAATTACACATTTCAAAGACTTTTAATTTTTTATTAAGTTTCTATTAATTGAACTCTGTCAAGGACAGTGTTGTTGAATTACAGACCCATATCACTAACTTCGATTTGCAGTAGGGTTTTGGAACATAAACTGTGTTCGAACATTATGAATTACATCAAAGAAAATGATTTATTGGTACATAGCATGGATTCAGAAAATATCGTTCTTATGAAATACAGGTAGCTCTTTATACTCATGGAGTAATGAGTGCTATCAATGGGATGTCAAATTGATTCCATATTTTTAGATTTCCTGAAGGCTTTTGACAGCACTCCTCACAACCGTCTTCTAACCAAACTGCATGGATACGGAATATCACCTTAGTTTTGTGTCTGGATTTGTGATTACCTATCAGAAAGGTCACAGTTCATAGTGATAGACTGAAAGTCATCAAGTAAAACAGAAGTAATACCTGGCTTTCCCCAAGGAAGTGTTATAGGCACCGTGTTGTTCCTGATCTATATTAACAACATAGGAGACAATCTGATTAGCTCTCTTAGATTGTTTGCAGGTGATGCTGTCATTTACCATCTTGTAAAGTCATCAGGTGACCAAAATGAATTGCAAAATGATTTAGTTAATATATCTGTATGGTGCGAAAAATGGCAGTTGACCCTGGTTAAAGAAAAGTGTGAAGTTATTCACAAGAATTCTAAGAGAAATCCACTAAATTTCAATTATGCAAAAAGTCGCACAAATCTGAAGGCTGTAAATTCAACAAAATACTTAGGGACTACTGTTACAAATAACCTAAATTGGAACGATCACATAGATAATGTTGCGGGTAGAGCAAACCAAAGACTGCGATTCATTGGCAGAACACTTAGAAGGTGCAACAGGTCTACTAGAGAGATTGCTTACACCATGCTTGTCCGCCATACCCTGGAGTTTTGCTGTGCGGTGTGGGATCTGCATCAGGTGGGACTTACGGATGACACTGAAAAAGTTCAAAGAAGGACAGCTCATTTCGTATTATTGAAAAGTAGGGGAGATAGTGCCACAGACATGATACGTGAATTGGAGTGGCAATCATGAAAACAAAAGCGTTTTTCATTGCGACAGGATCTTCTCAGGAAGTTTCAATCACCAGAAGTTTCAATCACCAGTTTTCACCTCCGATTGCGAAAACATTCTGTTGGCATCCACCTACATAGGGAGAAATGATCATCATGATAAAGTAAGAGAAATCGGGTCTCACACAGAAAAATTTAAGTGCTCGTTTTTTCCCACGACCATTCAAGAGTGGAACGGAAGATAGACAGCTTGAAAGTTGTTCATTGAACCGTATGCCAGGCACTTTATTGTGAATAGGAGAGTAATTGCATAGATGTAGATGTTCATGAATATGTGTCACTGTTTATGTATTGGGCACTCATATAATAGTTTTTATTTTGCAATTTTCTAACATATCTTGGTTTAAACAGAAGTATTAAGTCTACCCTTTTATAGGTTATGGTAATAGAAAAACAAGTGCTCTTGAGTGAGCATGTTTTATCCAATATTAGGATGAAGTTCTCTGTTATTAAGTACTTACATTATCTGGTAACCAATGATTATACATAAAATTGACTTTTCATTCATCATTTATGCCTATCGGTCTGTAAATGCTTTATCAATTATGTAAAAGATAAATATGTTGGTTATTTTTTCAGTACATTTACAGTCTGTTAGACAGTTACACAAATTTTCAGTTACATAATATTTTTCATTCTTTTATATTTGTCTGAATGATGTCCAGTCACTTATGTAGCAAAGATATGTTACTTTTTACATACATATAATTATGAAAACTTAAGGAGCAGCCTTTAAATTGATGCCTTAACTTTCTCAGGAGACTGTGATGTGCAGTCCTGGTTTAAGATGTCGGAAAAGCCACCTGTTGTCCTCAGACAGCAAGAAAAGGAATTGTCATCAGTTGAGGTGAGGCCCTGCTGTTCTTAAACTAGAATTGTGTAATTGAAACACTGATGGAAAAAAATAAATAAAAAATAGTGTGTGATTAACTATTGTGATATATTGTAAGAATATTTAATATGTTCTCCTCTATTGGACTATGTTCTCCTCTGTTGGACAGAAACTACATGTTTTACGTAACAAAATAATTCTCATCTTCCCTTTCACTGTAACATTTATAATCACACATTACTGTTGTGAGACTGTAATATTAGGTCACAGGTATTAAGTAAACATGTATATTTTGTGATACTACAATAAACCCTCCTCTCTCCTTCTGCCCACCTCCCTCTATTAGTTTCTGTCTTTCTTTACATGTCTCTCTCCTTTCATTCAATAGTTTCTTAATGGAGACAAAGTGTAAATATGTCTATAATAGTTTCCAGAATGAGATTTTCACTCTGCAGCGGAGTGTGCGCTGATATGAAACTTCCTGGCAGATTAAAACTGTGTGCCCGACCGAGACTCGAACTCAGGACCTTTGCCTTTCGCAAAGGTCCCGAGTTTGAGTCTCGGTCGGGCACACAGTTTTAATCTGCCAGGAAGTTTCTATAATAGTTGTAAATTGTCTCACTCTTGGTAGATTATCGGTCACACTATGATATCTATAGTGTCAGTGATTATAAAAGTGTAACATTAGTTCATATGATGGAGGGAACATCTGACATTACATTAGATTATATTTAGTTTTCATTCCATAGACCAGAAAATGAGATGATTCTTGTGGGTGTCTAACAAATCAGAAAGTATAACATAGAAAACATAGAAAGTTTGAATATAATACTCACTTCCTAGATCATTTCTCAGGAGGTTGTCAAAATATGAGAATACATTCCAGTAGACTGGAACTGTTTGTACTTGCAGAATTAATGCACTGTTAGGATGAAACATTGTCATGCGTTTTTAAAAAGTTTATCGCACACAAAGTACCTAATCTTGACTCTTGTGACCAATTACTGTCAAAACTGAACTCTTAAGATATTTTTACCCAATCTGGTCTAACAGTATCTGTTAAGATATTCATCTGTAGAGTAGATGGTATTGCCTACCAAAAAGTTTTTCGGACTCTAAAAAACCATGCTTTATCTGAAACCGAGTAGCTGTCAGAAAGCGGTGACTCTGTTTGAATACAGTTAATGTATTTTCATATGTGCAGAGTATGTATCTTCTTACAGGAAGATGATGAGCACCATGGACCTGTAAAATGAAATTTTTATGATTTAGTTGTAGTTATCAGTAAAACATTAACAGTGAAATAGTATTTTATTGGATCTTAACTTTCTCTCTCAAATTGTTTTCAGGGCGCAGATGCTGCAGTATTATCTATTGCTACCACTGCTACAACTACTTCAGTAGTGTCTATGGCTTCTATTACTACTTCAACTACTACTACAACTACAGCTACTACTACTACTACCCCAGTTTTATCTTCATCAAAGAAGCGAAAAGTTGGTAGACCAAAAAAACATTTGCTTGATGATGGGAAGGTTGAGACCACAGAAATGATAGTAGCAAAGAAACCAAAAACAAAGAATGGTCTTATGGGCTTTTTATTATCACACCCAAGGCTTGATAGCACTTTAAGTTCCCAAGAACAAAACAAAACCGCTGCACATATGATTTCAACAATCAAGAAATTGCCTATAACTGACCACAAACCAAAGATAAGACCAAAGCTGAAGGCTGAAGCTAAGGTGAGTTACAGACATTAATTTTTTAAATAGTTTGAGTACAGTCCAGAAATAACAAAATCATTCAATAAGAAATTTTAGATCATCATAAATGAAATTATTTGTAGAAAATAATTGGATAATATAATGTGCTCAATGAACAGTGAATTTTGAAAATGTACCCCCACACTGCATAAGCAGCCCTTTCACCTTCCTGATATGATGGGCTTTGTATATAATATGTGAGTATTAGCTATGTGGTATGACCAATAACAGCACATTTGTGTATTGTCCCATGTTGATACAAAAATTGAGGTTTTATCATGCAGTCAAATGTACTGTTCCATGAGTTGCACATATGGTCATCATGATTGAGATTTCGTGATTTTTTTTTTTTTTTTTAGCCCACAAAAGATATGAAAGTCACTAACCCTTCAACAAATCTTGCACAGGACATATGTTGTAGTAAGCTGCAAGTTGAAAGGTACCTTTTCATTTCAGAAAATTTGCTGAAATATCAGATATACTCAGTTCACTAGGTGATCATAATTTGGAGCACCTGCCATACTAATAGGATAAGAGAGTAATGTTTCATTAGACCAGTAGATATGTTTTCCAGTAATCAAACATCTCATTTATGTATTTGTACACCAAACTAAATGTCATCAGTGTTGACTGTGACTCATGTTCGTTAGAGATATGATCTTGGTTTTATCCATTTTATATTGGGTGGTCACTGATCTACTCTGCTACAACTGACAGAACATACAGGTCACCAAAGCAAGTACTCATGCCAACTATGAAGCTTTTGTGCCTTACTTATCCATCAGTTTGTCATTTAGCTGTGCTGATACTTAAGCTATAGTTGTTCCTAAAACTCCCACAAGTGAAGTCACAAGGCCATATTAGCTGCCCTTCATGAAATAGCAAGAGAACCAATTTTTTCCACATGACAATTAAAACCCAATTATCTGTTGACAATGGCAGAGTTTATTATTTACTGAAGTGAGATATAATTCAGTGATCATTTGATGTATATTTGTAATTGATCTCAGGCAACATCAAGAGTTTAATGAAAACCATTGTTCAAATTACGTTTTCAGTGAGGTAAAAAATTAATGGTCACTGTTGCAGTTGGCTTGGAATAGTGTGGCTTTTGAAAACTGCTAATTCACAATCTTCCATTTGTTCATATATATCAGCTGCCCAATTCATTGCTTCTACATCTATACCCATTCTGCATCTAATCTACATCTATTCTCTCCAAACCACCATGCGGTGCATGGCAGAGGGTACATACCATTGTACCAGTTATTTGGGTTTCTTCCTGTTCCATTCACATATCGAGCATGGGAAGAATGATTTTTTTGAATGCCTCTGTGTCTGCAGTAATTATTCCAATCTTATCCTCACGATCTCTATGTGAGCAATACATAGGGGGCTATAGTATATCCCTGGAGTTATAATTTAAAGCTGTTTCTTGAAACTTTGATAACAGACTTTCTTGAGACGGTTTGTCTGTCTTAGTCCTCCAGTTCAGTTCCTTCAGTATCTCTATGACACTCCCCCATGGATTAAACATTCCTGTGACCATTCATGCTGCCCATTTCTGTATATGCTCAACATCCACCATTAGCCCTGTCTGGTATTGGTCCCACACACTTGAGCAGCATTCTAGGATCGAATGCATGAGTGATTTGTAAGCTCTCTCTTTTGTTGACTGATTGCTCTCCCCTAATATTCTACCAATAAAACGAAGTCTACCACCTGCTTTACAAATGACTGAACCTATGTGATCATGCCATTTCATATCCTTGCAAAGTGCTACACCCAGGTATTTGTATGAGTTGCTTGATTCCAACAATGACTCATTGATAATGTAGTCATGGGATACTATGTTTTTTTCGTTTTGTGAAGTGCAAAATTTTACATTTCTGAACATTTGGAGCAAATTGCCAATCTTAGCACCACGTTGAAATCTTTTCAAGATCTCACTGAATATTTATGCAGCTTCTCTCAGATCGTAAGTCACTGTAGATAACTGCATCATCTGCAAAAAGCCTGATGTTACTATTAATATTGTCTGCAAAGTCATTAATATACAACATGAACAGCAAAGGTCCCAGCTCCCTTCCCTGGGGCACATCCAAAGCTACTTCTACATCTGATGATGACTCTCCATTCAAGATAACATGCTGTGTCCTCCCTATGAAAAAGTCCTCAATCCAGTCACAAATTTCACTTGATACCACACATGATCGTATTTTCGGCAATAAGTGTAGGTGCGGTACTGAGTCAAATGCTTTTTGGAAACCAAAGTACACTGCATCTACCTAAAATAGTTGGATTCTTTTCTGCAGTTGTTATTTAATCTTGGTACGTGTGCCATTTTTCTGTTTTTTTGCTAAGCAGCTCTTCTGCTGTAACTGCAACAGACTTTCAAACATATCCTTCTTTTTGGATTGGCAATATGTTCATGGTGCATTGATGTGACCCAACACAGTAGTAATTCAAAGTTTGTGATTGACAGTGGTTGTACTCAAAGAAATGTTTTACTTAAATAGTGAACCAATTTACTGTCTGCAGTGCAGTGCACAAAATACTGAATGTGAGTGTAAACATGAAAAGTAGCTAATTAGTGTATTTAAATTTTTTTGATCTGCAGGTGAAAACCTGGTCTTGGGCAGATGATGATGACAATGATGAAGAGAATAATGATGATAATGATAATGAGCATGATTTAGAATGGAGATCAGAAAACATGAGGCCAGCAGTGAGCAAACAAGAAGTGAAATACATTCCATGGGTGAACAAAAGTGAGAAGGTAGCCACCAAACATTTATGGATTCATATTTGTTTTAAATCATAGCAACAGAATTTACTGCTTGTATTACAGAAATTATATTACCTCATGAGCACATAAATTCTCTCTCTCTCTCTCTCTCTCTATTTGTAATAGAAAAGGTTGATGCTGAAATAGCATCAGGTGGGTTAGGAGACACCAAATCTCCTTCTTGAGAGAAATAGGCTGATAAAACATAGGAGAATGTAGAGGAAAGATGTGCAGGAGATAGAGAAAGGCAAGTTACTAAAATCATTAAACAGAAGTGAAACCAGGCTCGGGAAAGAAGGACCAAGAATCATTTAACTAACCACTTAGATTAAAACTCCAGCATTTGTTAGCTGGAAACATGAGAATGCAGTCACAAAAAGAGAATACAGAAATTCTGAAAAAAAATTGTAAAGATTATGAAGGATACATGAAAAAAAATGTTATTGGTTTAGGAAAAGTAAACGAAAATACTTTTAAGGAAATATCAAATGGGTTTGCTGATAGAGTAACTGGTAAACTCAAAATTCAGTAATAAGGGTAGGGAACTCAATGATAAGAAAATTGTGTAGTTACAATGACATAAGCTATTACAAAATTCTGATATTTGTAAATAAAGAGGAAAAAAATTATGGGACTTGAAGCATTATTTCACACTTATTTTATATCTGACAATACTTAATATTTGTTTTCCATCAAACAAGTAAAATATTCCTGCAGTGATAGTAACAGATTTCAAAAACTGTGCAGAGGTTAGTAATACTGTGGTGTGAATGTTTTGGATGTTGTCAGTTATGTCAGCTGTAGAGCTAGTCTTACGGAAAAAGTCCATGTTTTGTTTGGCAATAAAGAAAGTTACAAAAGGGATCCACACTGATCTCAGATACTGTGACTGTCAATGATCGAGGTCAATACGTTAAGATCAAAATGTTGTTGTTGTTGTTGTTGTTGTTGTCTTCAGTCCTGAGACTGGTTTGATGCAGCTCTCCATGCTACTCTATCCTGTGCAAGCTTCTTCATCTCCCAGTACCTACTGCAATCTACATCCTTCTGAATCTGCTTAGTGTATTCATCTCTTGGTCTCCCTCTACGATTTTTACCCTCCACGCTGCCCTCCAATGCTAAATTTGTGATCCCTTGATGCCTCAAAACACGTCCTACCAACCGATCCCTTCTTCTAGTCAAGTTGTTCCACAAACTTCTCTTCTCCCCAATCCTATTCAATACCTCCTCATTAGTTATGTGATCTACCCACCTTATCTTCAGCATTCTTCTGTAGCACCACATATCGAAAGCTTCTATTCTCTTCTTGTCCAAACTAGTTATCGTCCATGTTTCACTTCCATACATGGCTACACTCCATACAAATACTTTCAGAAACGACTTCCTGACACTTAAATCTATACTCGATGTTAACAAATTTCTCTTCTTCAGAAACGCTTTCCTTGCCATTGCCAGTCTACATTTTATACCCTCTCTACTTCGGCCATCATCAGTTATTTTGCTCCCCTAATAGCAAAACTCCTTTACTACTTTAAGTGTCTCATTTCCTAATCTAATTCCCTCAGCATCACCCGACTTAATTAGACTACATTCCATTATCCTTGTTTTGCTTTTGTTGATGTTCATCTTATATCCTCCTTTCAAGACACTGTTCATTCCGTTCAACTGCTCTTCCAAGTCCTTTGCTGTCTCTGACAGAATTACAATGTCATCGGCGAACCTCAAAGATTTTATTTCTTCTCCATGGATTTTAATGCCTACTCTGAACTTTTCTTTTGTTTCCTTTACTGCTTGCTCAATATACAGATTGAATAGCATCGGGGAGAGGCTACCACCCTATCTCACTCCTTTCCCAGCCATTGCTTCCCTTTCATGCCCCTCGACTCTTATAACTGCCATCTGGTTTCTGTACAAATTGTCAATAGCCTTTCGCTCCCTGTATTTTACCCCTGTCACCTTCAGAATTTGAAAGAGAGTAACATTATGAGGAAAATATCTGGCCAGAATACACTGTGCATTAAGTGATGTTTATGGTGAGTTAATAGTGGTGAGTTAATAGTGGACCAGTGCACAGTTTCACATTTTGGCTAATCACATATGTGAGTGTCATGTAAGATCAACAGTGGCTCAAAACCAGGAAGGTGGCAAACTTCACCGGATGAACAAACTGTTAAACTTGTGACAGATGGTCTTCAAGAAGTTGTCATGTAGCACATGAAGAAATTTCTGAAGCTACAGGGCTTCCATAAACATCAGTGTTCCATGCTTTGACAAATTAGTTAAACAACAGAGAAATTTCATTGTAATGGGTTCTGCACTGAACAGAAGTGTAAATGGCCAGATGTTGTAACCTCGGTGGAATACAGATATAACATTGAAAGTAAAGCTTTCTTGTGTAAAATTGTTGTTGATGATGAAATGTGGGTTAGAGACTTTGATCCAGAGTTGAAATCACAGTCAAATGACCAAATAAATTTTTATTGAAGTCAAAGGTCAAACAAATGACGATCTTCACTTATGATTCCAGTGGAGTCTTCATTATAGGCTGAGATCCTTTTGGACATTATGTAACAGGAGTGTATTATCATTAATTCATTCAATGACTGAACAGAAAAATGAAAAAAAGAAAACTGATAACAGTTGCTCAAGGTTTGGTCACTGTTCATGACAATGCTTGCCTGCACAACACTGATGTCATAACTGGCAAACAATGCAAACGTAGTTGGTAAGTGTTACCTCTTGGGCCCTATAGTCCTGATATTAATCTGCCAAACTTGACTTATTCCCAGCATTGGAGCAACATATGCAAGAAATCACTATTCATCTCTGGAAGATCTTTCTGCCCCTTTTATCCGAGTCATTTGTCAGCTGAAAAAAAGATGGCATGTTAGATGGAACTGTGAAACTCCTCCAGCATTGGGACATGGGTCATTGAGAAGCAAGGATGTTATACTGAAGGACTGTGAAAAGATAATGCCCAATAAACATGTAAATAAGGAAATAAAATATTTGCATCATATGTGAAATTACTCTCATGATGCAGTGAGACAAATAACGAGCATAAAAAAGAAAGAAAAAGAAGGAAACATTAAAGCAAAAATATTAAAATTGTTACTCACCATAAAAATCACACATTGAGTTGCAGACAGGCACAGTGAAGAGACTGTTACACATTTAGCTTTTGGCCAAAGCATTCTTCAGAAAAGAGAAAACACATCTTTACACAAGCAAGATATCTCACACACACGGCTGCCGTCTCTGGCAGCTTGGACTGTTGGACTGTAATGCAGCTGTCATGCTGAGTGGAAGTCTCGAGTGGGGCAGGGAAGGTGGAGAGATAGCAGTGTACAGGTGGGGAGGAAAGAAGAGCATTCTTTGGCAGTGAGTGTAGGGACTAGATGTAGGCATGACAAAACTGCCAGATGCAGCATTGGAAGGCTGTGGGGCAGGGTGATGGGGGGAGGGGGAGGGTGACCGACAAAGGAGAAAGCAAGGAGGGGGAAAGAAGGGTGAGTGAGTTGGCAGAAGGCAGCACACAGTGAGAGTGAGGTGACATGAATAGGGAAGAGGTGAACGGGGGGGGGGGGGGGGGGGGGGGCGGAGAGGGGGGGTTAAGATGGTTGGGTGGGAGGTGTGGGGACAGTTGGTTACTGTAGATTCAGTCCATGATAATTTCAGGAACAAAGAATGTGCTGTATGGATAAGTCCCATCTGCACGGTTCAAAAAAGCTGGTGGTTGAGGTTGTGAAGCAGCTATTGAAATCAAGCATGTTAACGTTAAGCTACATGTTGTGCCACAAGTTGGTCTACGATGCTCTTGGCCACAGTTTAGCAGTAGCCGTTCATTCTGGTGGTCAGCTGGTTGGTGTCATACCAATATGAAAAGCTGTACAATGATTTCAGGAGAGCTGGTATATGACATTGGTGCTTTCACAGGTGGCCCAGCATCTGATGGGCTAGGATAAACCTGTGGCAGGACTGGAGTAGGAAGTGCTGGGTTGGATGGTAGGACAGGTCTTGCACATGGGTCTTCCACAGGGATTTGATCCCTTGACAAGGGGTTATGATTGGGAGTGGCATAGGGATGTTGTGGAGGTTGAGTGGGCAATGGAACACCACTTAAGGAGGGGTGGGGAGGATTGTGGATAGGATGTTCCTCATGTCAGGACATGATGGTAGGTAATCAAAGCCCTTTCAAAAGATGTGATTCAGTGTTCCAGTCCAAGGTGGTAATGGGTATACAGTCTGGCCACCCGGGGATGGTGTATTTGCAGTGACAAGATCTTCACAGACAGACACTATCGCCCAGACATAATCAACAAACAGATCTCTTATGCCATTTCCCAACACAACCCCAGTCCTTCCACCAGCCCCAAGAATCAGCTGCAGATGAGTGCTCCCTTTGTTCGCCTCTATCTAGTCTCTGCACACTCGGCCAGACAGCACTCATCTCTCCCCCACACCTGTAAAGTGCTATCACTCGCCCTTCCCTGTGCCACACCAGATTGCTGCTTATTAGTATGACAGTTGCATTCCACTCTGAGGTGCTGGAAATGTGTGTGTGTGTGTGTGTGTGTGTGTGTGTGTGTGTGTGTGTGTGTGTGTGTCTTCTCTTTTCTGAAGATGACTTGGACCGAAAGCTAAGTAACAGTCTTTTCATTTTGCCTGTCTGCATCTCAGTGTGTCATCTTTACAGTGAGTACCTTGTAAAAGTCGCAGACCGATGACAATTACTCAGAAATCAGTTGAACGAGTATTTTGAAAGTTATTTCTTTCAGGGATGAATTACAATGTTTAAGGGTCTTTCAATGTATCTCAGCCTGGCATCTGTTTTTCTACTATTAATTTTATGTGGTGATTACACTTTAGGCAGCTCCTAGGTATTTTATGGTAGTTACTGAAGTTACCTTGGCCAAGTGGTGTACCAAGGTGCTTAACATGCATTTGTTGGAATAACAGCTGTCTGTTTAGTAACTATGAACTAACTAGGTACAGCTTTAGATGATAAAGGTCCACACATGAGTACAACTGAATTGTCCTTGTGAGACAATACGTACCGAGTGCCCACTATGACGAAGCGTTGCGAGAGCCAGATGTGATAGGGCTGGAGATTAGCAAAGAGCTGGCCATGGCAGGACTGACTGGATAGCAGACAGGACAGGCCAGCCACGACAGGACCAGTGATGACTGCACTGATGCCAAAAGTGATGACGATGAGCTGGATGGAGTCCAGTGGTGTCTCACAGGCAAGGGCTGGACCATTACCAGAGGAACATCTGGTGTGGAATTCTGTCAACAAGAATGGAGTGCTGTACTGCACAGCAACATGGTAAACAAACTTGATGGCAGGAGGCCTGCTGTGGCACACACAAAATTTTCAGAGACCCTGTCTGAAAACTGGAAAAAAACTGAAGAACCTGAGTGAGCTGTATGGAGCTCCTCAGCAGGACCTGAATTGCCCAACCCCTGAATGGAAGTGCTGGAAGCAACAATTAATTGCCTGATCCCTATGATGTAGGGCTGGGGGCAACAATGGCTCCAGTGATTGAGAATAAACTGCAGGTGAACTAGAACCTGAATGAACAGATACGTGAAGAATTCACAGACCAGTAACAGAAAGTAAAGAGTGTGCACATTGGAACAACACACAAACGGGCCACCTGACTTACCCAGAAGAGAGGACATTTTCTAGGACTTGCCTCTGCTGAGAAAGGCGAAATAGACCTGATCCTGTACCCAGTTGGGACACTCTTGTACTGTAGTAGGGTTTGAACACAGAGTGACTTAATACAGTAACATGAGTATGTTGCCCCATTGAGATGAATGAACACGTAAGCAAAATTGAACAACTAAGAGAGAACGAAAGCCTGTTCCAGCAAAACTGAAGGAAAGAACATCAGAAAACACTTGAATACATGTGAAGAAGTGGCCTCATCGTCCATATCTTGTCCAGGCACCGTGAACCTTGGAAAGTGGTTCAATTGTCCAACTGAAATGCAACACGACATGGCAGCATCAGGCTCGGTGTGGTGCCAGGTTCGGTGTGGTGGAGAGGAGATGGCTGGGTGACATGGATGAGACCAGGATCTGGCACTGCAACCAGCAAACTGAGAGCAGGTTTCAGAGTAGAGCAAATCTTAAGCAGGCACTGTACTGAGAATCCACAGAAACTATGAGTGTCACATGCATCCGAGTCACCAGTCAAGGTATGGCAGACGAGGGAAGAGTACTGACTCACAAACCATTAGCCTCATCACCAGTTGAAGCAACCATGGCCATCTAGTGTAACAAGGTAACGATTGATATTAATGGACTGGGATAACAATTGTTTGTTCATTAACCATGAATTAACTTAGTGCAGCTTCAGAGGGTGGATGTCCATATGTGAGTACAACTGAATTGTCCTTCTGAGATGATTCCTAGCTATTATGAGGAACTCCACAATCATCAATAGTGGCAATGAGCAGGGAGGTGCTGTGGAAGTGTAGAGACATGGCCCCACAAGCTGTGAGCTTGTGGGCAGTCAAGGAACAGCTCCCGTGAAGCAGGGCCGTCTGGGGTGGCTGGCAGAGATTCCAATGGCTATGATTCTATTGAAGGCACATGGGATCTACCAGAGCAGCTGACAGGAGTGCAGTAGCTCATATACTAACAAAGGCACGAGACAACTCTGTTTGATGGATAGCAGCAGCAGCAGCAGCAGCAGCAGCAGCAGGCATTGTTGTCTGAAACTTAGGCAGCTGGCAGTTGGTCTGCAGCCTGTAGCTGAACACTGTCAGGGGGCAGAATGGTGACCTAAATACCTATCACTGCGACCTGTGTGCCATGTATCAGTGTGGTTTGCAACCCCCAGGCACTGTGGTGGCTGCAGGAGGCTTGGTGGCAAACCGTCCAGTGACTCTTCTGTTGTGAAACAATCTCACTAGGTAAGGCAGGGATCCGTGAAGTATATCTGCAAGTTTATTGGCTGAATATGTAGGGGCCAGCCTTACATATACCACACTTACTGTTTCCAGTGATTTGTTACCAATACTGTAATCATACAGTAGTAGATTTCTTTGCCTATTTATGCAAAATAAATAAGCTTTTTCTACATTTAGGTTCACCTACCAGTCCCTGCACAAATTATCCATTCTCTGCAGGTCCTCCTGCAGTTCACTACTGTCTTCTGGCATTGCTGCCTTCTTATAGACATCCGTTTCATCTGCAAACAGACTTACGAAGCTTCCAACATTCTCCACCAGATCGTCCATATACATTGTAAACAGTAATGATTCTATCAGATGTGGAGTACTCCAGAAATTACCATTATATCTTTTAATTTTGTTCTGTTGAGAGTAATATGTCCAGTTCTGTCTGCAGAGAATTCCCCAATCCAGGTAAAAATCTGGTCCCATACTCGGTAAGGTTGTATTTTGTGCTATAAAGAATAGCGCAGAACTGAGTCAGATACCTTCCTGGAGTCAGGGAACACAGCCTTAGCCTGGACCCTGGTGAATTCGATGCTTTGGATCTCATGGACAGAGTTGAGTTGAGTTTTACAAAATCTCTGTTTTTGAGGTCGTGTTTGATTTTATAGAGGAGAATTTTGTTCTCAAAGAACTTCATAATGCGTGAGCATGAAATACGTTCCATAATTGGATAATAGGTTGACATCGGTGATATAGGACTGTAATTATGTGCATCTGTCATACAACCATTCTCGTAAACAAAAATGACATGCTCTTTTTTCCCCATTGCTAAGTATCCAGTGACCTGTGATAAACTGCTAGAAGGGGAACAACTTTGAGAACATGTTGATCACACTTGAGTTGTCACCTTTCTTCTGTTAATTACCATAGTTTGTTAGGAGTTCACATTTATTCATTAGGCAGTCAATAACTAATTTGTCACTTTCTAAGATATAAAAAGTTTTATTGTGTGTCAAAAGAGCAAGCCATTAGATAGGTCCATGAAACATTTGACAATGTGCAGTCTATTTTTTAAGGCCCATGCATGTTCCATTTTCACCACAATTTATGTATCGTAAACACAGTAGTTTATTTTTCTGGGCAGAGCTTTTCTCTGTGTCTCTTTTCTTCACATATTTGTGTCTGTAAAGATTCCAGACTAATTTTCATATTAAAGTTTTTCTGATTATATTTTTCATTTTATCAGAATGACAAAGTGCCTGCCAAAGTAGTTCAAAATGAAAGTTCTGGAGGGACATCAGCCAAAAGGAAATTAAGTAGTGGCGATGCAAAGGGTACAAAAACAGCAAAAAGAGTGGCCCGCTCTACTAGTCAAGATAAAAATCAACATGGAATCATTACAAAACGGCAGAAAAGGAACAGATGTATAGCAGGAACAAAAGAGGTCAGTCGACAGGTTCCTGCTCTTCCTGCGACTAACACTGCTAGTGAGACAGAAGGAGAAGATTTACCACTCAGTGTTTACAGCAGCAGATCTTCACCACGTAAGTAACTGTCCTCACATTTTTGCTGTATCACCAACTTTGGAGAATATCTAACCAAAAAGGAATTTTGGTTTCTTGATGTAAACCAAATACGGGCAGCTTATTCGGCATTAGATTAAGATTTGTACAAAAGTTCTTACTTAAGTTATTAATCATCTTCCTTAACATCTATTTCAACATCATTTAGCATTCGACTTTAATCAACTACTTACTGCCGCATACATCCTGTGCCAACTAAACGTCTTCTTTCTCTCTACACTTGTCTTCGCTTGCTTGCACGTATAAATAATGCTGTATATGCAGCAAGTGCTAAGAGTTGCTCTTGTCTAATACTGAACAATTATTTCTATTTTAATTGTCTTAAATACTTAAGTTAGTGCATCTGGCATGGCCTAACAATATCACTGTATTTATTTCACTCTCTCCATTTTCCTTTATTTGATGTGATACATGATGTGTGTGGCATTTTGATGAAAGCTTAATGGCTGTCAGTTGTGTAATCGTTTAATTCTTCATTCTGGTGTGCAATGTCAGAATATACTTTGCCATATGAAGAATCATATAGTGACTCTTTTGTGTAATTTTAAAAATGTACTGATTATTCTCTGGCATATCTAATCTGCAGTGCAAATCTAAGTACACATACACTAGCTACCTGAGCCAAAGGTTACTTCACCTGTAAAAATTAAGAAAGATGTTGGAGCATGTAAGATTAATTAGAAATGAAGTCTGAAAATAACACAAGTCCTCAAATAAAGCAGGCCTAGATCAGGAGGGAGCAGGAAGTAAAACCGATGAAGGAAAGAATTAAAATTCAGGAGACAAAAGTAAAATATTATGTGCAACATACATAGATGGACATGTATTTACTTATGTCTTTATGAATGTCTTAACATGATGCCTTTGTAATAGATTTGCTTCACAAATTTACAGACTCCTTGTATTGTGCTAATTTTGTAAAAAGTGATCTACACACACACACACACACACACACACACACACACACACACTCTCTCTCTCTCTCTCTCTCTCTCTCTCTCTCTCTCTCTCTCTCTCTCTCCCTCTATTTATGAAAGAGATATGTACACAAGATGCTACCAGGAACAGTGCAAGCTACCTTTAGTCTGTATTCCCAAACAAAATCCAGTCCAAGCCTTATCAGAGTTTGATCTATTACAAACAGTCAACCAGAATACCATCATAGTCAGTGTTAACATTGATGACGTACACTTCACTACTCATACCAGTAGTGATGTAGACCAGCTTATATTCCAGAGTTTGGTGTAATCCTGTCTGAGGATGCATCTAGAGGATCGGTACCATCACAGTAATAATACATCATCTGTCAGTAGTAATGTTCTGCTAGATACTCAGTTTCCAAGGTGACATGATATGACACTGCAACATTGGTTTTGCCAGTGATGGTTTTATTACAATATGATATGGTACCACACCCGAAAAATCTTCCCAGGGAACTTACACAACCATAAGATGCAGGTGTGCATGGATCAGAGGAGCTGCCCCTGGCAAAGGCAGTAGGCCAATGTCCATGGACGCCACTGTGGAAGGCCGAGGCAGAGAACCAAATGGTTGCTGACGAAGATAATGGAGGCAAAGTTGATCTTGATGCTGCCACAGAAGTCTGTGGCAGAGGCCATGGTACGGCAGGCAGAGATCACCCTGCTTATCCGGTTTAAGTGGCATCCTAACTGATGGACCTTACGGAAGGACAAGGCTCCAGAAATGATGTAAACCAGTAGTGGTCACAGCATATCCAAAAGGATGTGCTGAGGGTGACCATGAAGCCACTCCATTGGGTTTCATCCCTTGATCAGGGTGGACCTTTAAGTTTCTAGAAAGCTGCACAGGGCATTAAATGTGTGTGACATCATTAACTTAGGAAACTGTGTTTTAAAGATATGCATAAAGCATTCCGCATGACTGTTGAAGGCCAGCTGAGATGATTTGGTGGGAAGGTGTTGAATTCCATTAGTCACAAAACTGCACGAAGTCATAGGAAGTAAATGCCATCCAGTTATCAAACACAAAGATGTGTGTGATGCCTTCAAGTGCAAAGACTTTTTCCAAGGCCATGATAGTAGTGGCAGTAATGACCTAAGACATGCAGAACACAGAAGGGAAGTGAGGAAAAGAGTCAATCATGACAAGGCACGTGGATTCCAAAAATGGGCCAGAAAAATCTAAATTGGTATGCTTCCATAATTCACAGCATCAGTTCAGGAAGAGAACCACTCAAGAGATGCAGCTTGATGGACCTGACAGACCATGCCCACAATGTATGAGTCAGTGTTTGGTCAGAATACATGTCATACCAAACTTTTCATTCGGGAGCAGAAGAAATCAGGATGTGGCATTGGTCCTCATCCGAGAACAACAGAACCCCCCTTGATTTAAGTGTAGTTGATGTTGTCATGGCTAAGGGATGAAATTTTTGCCTGGAAGGCATGTCCAGCCATTATGTTGTACAGAGTGAAGAAGACAATGTAACATCAGATTCTTGCGGCTGGTAGCTGCAACAATGCACTTTGTTAAGGGAAAGGTGGAAATGGCTGAATGCAGATCTGAATTGATCTGGAAACACATTAATTTATGTTGGTCAAAGGCTGAGTCAAGTCCCCCGAGAATTGGGACAGTGCATCTGCATTTGTGTATAACATCATAGCACAATACTTGATCGAATAATGAACATAAGGCAATTAAAGTACCCAGCACTGTAGGTGGAGGGTGGTCTGGTCTGATGCTTGTGGATGCAGATGGTGAGCAGTGGGTGATGATCCATAACAATATGAAATTTTTATTCATAAAAGAATAATTTATGAATAAATTATAGTGAGTGCCTCCCGCTGTGTTTGAGAATAGTGTTGTTGAGAAGCAGGTAAGGTCTTAGAAGTGTATATGATAGGGCACTCAGGGCTATACATATATACACTCCTGGAAATAGAAAAAAGAACACATTGACACCGGTGTGTCAGACCCACCATACTTGCTCCGGACACTGCGAGAGGGCTGTACAAGCAATGATCACACGCACGGCACAGCGGACACACCAGGAACCGCGGTGTTGGCCGTCGAATGGCGCTAGCTGCGCAGCATTTGTGCACCGCCGCCGTCAGTGTCAGCCAGTTTGCCGTGGCATACGGAGCTCCATCGCAGTCTTTAACACTGGTAGCATGCCGCGACAGCGTGGACGTGAACCGTATGTGCAGTTGACGGACTTTGAGCGAGGGCGTATAGTGGGCATGCGGGAGGCCGGGTGGACGAACCGCCGAATTGCTCAACACGTGGGGCGTGAGGTCTCCACAGTACATCGATGTTGTCGCCAGTGGTCGGCGGAAGGTGCACGTGCCCGTCGACCTGGGACCGGACCGCAGCGACGCACGGATGCACGCCAAGACCGTAGGATCCTACGCAGTGCCGTAGGGGACCGCACCGCCACTTCCCAGCAAATTAGGGACACTGTTGCTCCTGGGGTATCGGCGAGGACCATTCGCAACCGTCTCCATGAAGCTGGGCTACGGTCCCGCACACCGTTAGGCCGTCTTCCGCTCACGCCCCAACATCGTGCAGCCCGCCTCCAGTGGTGTCGCGACAGGCGTGAATGGAGGGACGAATGGAGACGTGTCGTCTTCAGCGATGAGAGTCGCTTCTGCCTTGGTGCCAATGATGGTCGTATGCGTGTTTGGCGCCGTGCAGGTGAGCGCCACAATCAGGACTGCACACGACCGAGGCACACAGGGCCAACACCCGGCATCATGGTGTGGGGAGCGATCTCCTACACTGGCCGTACACCACTGGTGATCGTCGAGGGGACACTGAATAGTGCACGGTACATCCAAACCGTCATCGAACCCATCGTTCTACCATTCCTAGACCGGCAAGGGAACTTGCTGTTCCAACAGGACAATGCACGTCCGCATGTATCCCGTGCCACCCAACGTGCTCTAGAAGGTGTAAGTCAACTACCCTGGCCAGCAACATCTCCGGATCTGTCCCCCATTGAGCATGTTTGGGACTGGATGAAGCGTCGTCTCACGCGGTCTGCACGTCCAGCACGAACGCTGGTCCAACTGAGGCGCCAGGTGGAAATGGCATGGCAAGCCGTTCCACAGGACTACATCCAGCATCTCTACGATCGTCTCCATGGGAGAATAGCAGCCTGCATTGCTGCGAAAGGTGGATATACACTGTACTAGTGCCGACATTGTGCATGCTCTGTTGCCTGTGTCTATGTGCCTGTGGTTCTGTCAGTGTGATCATGTGATGTATCTGACCCCAGGAATGTGTCAATAAAGTTTCCCCTTCCTGGGACAATGAATTCACGGTGTTCTTATTTCAATTTCCAGGAGTGTATATGGGAGGGCTATGGCATTACTATGCGGGAGGGAAGGAGGCATGTCACTTGCAATTATGAGAAGTAAACCAGGGGTGTACACTGCTAAACACAGTGCCTGCTTAAGGGAATTTTTTTGAAGCATGGTGATCCTCGGGAACTGTGACCATAATATTGTCAAGGTATGCAGCACACTTGGGATGCAGTAATTGGAAACTTCCGTAACAAAGGCACTTGATGATGTCCATAGGTCCAAAGATTTGTCTGTGCTGCCTACAGTGGAAGTGACTCTAAACTTAAGTGAATTGATTGGTTTAGCAAAGACACAGAAGCATTGGTGCTCAAAATTAACCTCACAGGATGTTTGCCAGTGTAAGTACATTTTCTGGGCTGCGTTTTGAGAAGTTAGCACTTCCATAGATTGCTCACTCACATGGTCCTATTCTTTAGGTTGGCCTGTGTTGCATCGGAAATGCTAAAACATACCTCTTTCCAGTATCTTCTTTTGCCATGAAAAGTTGCTTGCTGATGGGGGTACATTCTGCGTGCATGGCAAAGAAAAAAATGACACCTCTTCCTGTGTAGCCAATCACCACTGGTGTTGTTATTTACGTGACTGCCTTAGCCATGGTGCAGGTAAAGGGTGTTCCAAAGGTATAGTGACGTTCCATACAACCAGTGCTGGAGAGCTAACTGCTGCAACATCTTCTTCCTTCATGTATACAGTTTGGGCTGCTGGGCTGTTTCACAGATTTGAGCTATTCACATTACTTCTGCCAAAGGAGGATTTGATTTCCTCATTGCATGGTTTCTCACATCAAGCTGTGCATAAGCGACACAAAATGGCTGATAAGGAGTCCATGTTGTTCTGCCCTCACAAAAATTTGTAATTTCTACCTAATCCCTGGAGATTGGCAGCCCCGTCTGCATGAAATTGATTGAGACACATTTTTCACTGCTAGAATTCTTGCAATAAAAAGAGAATGTTCTAGGCACTTCACGTTCTTCAGATTTATTAATGGCTCTAGTTTTTGTATTAGATGAAACAGTCCAGGATTTATATATAAGAATGTGGTCTTTTGTCCTTCCATATCAGAAATTTGACAAGCTGAAAAATATAACTACAGCAGTAAGCATTCTGCTCATCACGTTGTTTGTTGAGTGGTGAAAAGGCTGTAAACATGTCTCTCCTGGGAGACATTCCTGCTACAGTCGCTAATGCTCACATTGCCTGTAATATAGCCGTAATCAGCACCTGATAGACTTATGTGACTGGTGTTAGGAGATGCCATAGTTTCCTCTATGGTTGAAAAACCCGTGCTCTCAAATAACTACAAAAATTTTAAAAGTGTAATCTACATCCATTACAGTTCCTGTCCTTGTTGCCACTTCTGTAAAAGGTGATCTACACACAGAGTTAATGGAGTTATTCACAAGAAGTTATATACACTGTCTGTCCTAAAAGTTCGGAGACTGTTTTTACTTGTGGCATGTAAGTGACATCAGTATAGTAAGTACAATGGCAGCTTAAAGTAATCACTGTAAACAACAGATATGCATTCAGCCAGTCAGTTGTGAGTAGGCAGAGTCAAGAAGTGAACATGTGACCATTAGCATGTCAACATCACAGTGTTGCAGAACTCTTAAATTGTGTGTTCAAGACATTCTACAAAATGTTGTGAAGAAAAGGAAAGTGCATGTAAAGTTTTTTCTGCACACCTTGAATGCTCGAACAAAAAACACCACCACTTGTATGTCTGCTGAGACTTGATTGAAGTGAAAAATGCAGACAATTCTTTTGTGGGGGAAAAAATCATAATGAGTGGCGAGGCCTGGTTTTATGAATATGAATAAAAAGACATGAAGTGTAGAACTGGTCTGCATTGTTTCACAAAGACCAAAGGAGGTACGAATGTGACATGCAATGTGATCAACATCCCAAAGATGGATTTCTCTGAACATTTTATTTGGTCATATGAACATTCTGTCCCATTTTATTCAAGTGGGTGGAGACTATGTAGAAGACCTGAAGGATTAAAACCACCGATCTTTTGTCTACTTTTTATTGTGTAGTCTCAAAACTTTTGGGACTGATGCTGTATATACAGCTAGGAACAGTGCAAGCCATCTTAAGTTCACATTCTCAAACAAAGCTGTATCAGTGATCTGTCTGCTAGAAATAGTCCACCAGAGCAACATTGTAGCACATTCAGTAACATTTGTGGTGCGCTCTCCACTGCTTAGGGTGGTGTTCGACCTTCCTATATGCTAGAGCGTGGCTGTCTTGGAGAGCAGCATCATCCATGTAGTGGCATCACAGTGGTTGATAGAAATGTTGTGCCAGTTATTCAGTTTCCGTGGTAAAATCAGGAGGCACTACTACAGCTATATTAGTTGGAGAAAATCACACCTGATAACTTCTCGAGATGTGCTTTAGAGATTTCATATTTTGATCGTAGTGTTGTCTTTTCTGGTGATAAATCTCATATAACTATACATCGCCATTCTAAGAAATCATCGTACATTCTGCTGGCTATGACATATAAAATAGCTCTCCTCGAAAATAATTCTGTCTGCACTAGCAGCCAGGATGCATAAGGCACTAGACAGCTGTAGGTTCAGTTACAGAAGATGTATTCTGGGAATCAAAAGGTACACTTCCCTTGTGATATAAACATCTTTGTTGTATTTTATTATTATTTTTATTTAAAAAATCAAATTTTGTTAGTAATTATTTAAATTTCACCATGATTGGATACATTTTAGCATTTTCATAATTTCTGTTTTTTTTTTAATTGCGTAATATTTAGGATTTTCTAAACAAAAGTTTTTGTTTTGTTTTTTGCAGCATCCTGTTTGCTGACAGCTTCACACTTAAATACAGACAAGCAGCGTGTTCTGACTGCATCAGGAGGTTTGTTTTATGCTGGCACTCTGAGTGCAATCCGTCCACCTGATGTATACGGTGTGACTTTGGATGGAGAACGTGGGAACCGTCAGCATATCTATAGCCGGGAGGAAGTGCTGAAGGATGCGGTGAGTTGCAAGAGCATCCTAATGCTCCGCAAAACTATTTATTTAAATAGACACTTCACAATGCTGCCTTTGTGAAACTATTTCACCCTGTTAAATGAGTATGCAGCACAGTCAGTGATACATCATCATCAGATATTCATCACTTTTTCATCTAATTATTAAAGGACATATTTACAGCCTTTAATTTGTATTTTAAGTAAATAATTTCATTCAGCTCTCTTTTCCATTAACTTGATAGTACAACAAAAGAATTGGTAGTGATACTGTATTGTTTCATGATGTAATGACTCATTCATAAAGCTTACATAAAATTTCATTCAGCCATTAATACAGCATCGAAAACTGGAATATTTCTGATGAGCTTTTGGTTAAATATTTAACATAAAAAACATGAAATGCTGCCCTTAATGATTTAAAATATGTATTATGTAGCAGTAATTGTCACACTGTATGTTGGACTCTGAAAGTTCAAGTGAGCTATGGCATGACTATTCCCCAGAAAATTCAAAATTGTTCATTATAAATATAAGGGGTCCATCAGTGTCCAAAATATGAGGTGACAATGTGTTTGCACTGACTCACTCATGTATCAAAATTAGAGAATCCCATTTTCCTTAAAATGTGTCTGTATACTAGAAAGATAGGTATTTTCCTCTGAAATCTCAGTGTTTATCAGGCTTCTCATGTTAGGTTAAGATTTAGTGTGATTGATTGAACAGCATGCCAAGTACATTAAAGGACTTCGTCGTTGTCAAAAAATTGTAGCAGGGCTATTTGAAATAAGTGAAATTAGTTTCTTTTTAAGTCCAGGTTATTTACTGTTGTTTTTCTTCAGTACTTGAAAATAGACAGGAGTTTTTCAGTAATTAACTAGTTTATCCGTGAGGGTATGTAGTTGTTACATTGAATTTTCCTGTTGGTTTCTTTCTGTGGTTTCTTAGCCTTTCGTGGACCTTATCATATTCTTTTCAGAGCAGAGAGAGAGAGGGAGAGAGAGAAAGAAAGAATGTGAAATATGTGCATTTTGAAAGATTATTGTTTTTAATCATGTGCTTTCTACTCTACTTTTATGGGCTATTGGTTGTCACTTCTTGTTTGCTGTTACTACAACTATTACTGCTACTACTGTTCCTGTTACCACAACCATCACTTTATTGCAAATGATTATTGTGTTTTTTCCCCAGTTAAGTGTACAGTTTGTGGTAAAGATAGGAAGGAAATGTAATAAAGAATTTTTTTATCAAAATTGACTGTTTTCGATGTTGTTACTACCATACATTTCACTAACAGTAAAAGTTCATAAGTTATGAACTGATATTATATTCATTGCATTTAATTTTCACTACATTCAATCATAAAATGCTGCTTACCATTTTACTATGTAGCTGAGCATAATGTATTGTTTGTTTTATGTAGCTGAAGTAGTATAGTCGCACAAATAGTATAAGATGCACAGGTGGCAAATTAATGTTATACCTTACCTTTGAAACTAGAGTGCAATTTTTGTTCTTCATTGTTGTTTTCAGATCTTCAAAATTGATGTAGTACTCCCAATGTTCCAATTGTATATGTGTGAAAATTTTCAAATTAATTTGCTTGAAAATTCAGGTTCTTTCAGAAAAATAAGTGAATATGGTAAACTAAAATTTGTCACCATGCAAAAACTTTTTTTTATATAATGGTAAGTACATACATTTTTCTGTTAAGATCAATTACAAAATTAAATTAGATCATGAATTAAAAACACAGCAATGCTATCAGCAGATATAATTTGAAAAGATATTAATTCTAAAAGTAATGTGAACAGTGGATTTTAGCCAAAATGAAATTAGTTCACACGGAAATGCTGCATTTACTTATCTTGGAAGTTCATAATTTATTTGGAAAGAACTGAACTGCCATAAATAGTACTTAAAATTGAGTTTTCACTTAAGTTTGTACAAAAGCTATTGATTCTTCACAAATCGTACAGAAGAAACAATAATTTCCCCAGCTGCCTTCTTTTGTTGCCATTGTCTTGTATTCTAGTATGCAGATTTCCGTTGTCTCTCTGATCTTCCTGTTCAGCAAAGGGAAATTACAATTTGTGCCATTCTTGAAAAACTTTTCTTCAGTGTAGTACAAAAAACGGCCTCAAGAGTTGAATATTATATTATCAGTATTTGTTGCAACTATACTGTTTCTTCATGGCTGAGGGGGAGATTGCTATTAACCTTGAGGCTGATCTCAAAATATTTTTTTTTCCCAAAATAGAGGGATTACCCTTGTCATAACATGAAATGAAATGTCTGTCATCTGATTGTGTTCCCACTGTTTGCCCAGATATTATTTACTTTTTTAAAATTAAGTCACTACTATTCAATCATAACACATGAACAACATGAATTGATTCTACCAAAATTTCCAGAATGAAATTTTCACTCTGCAGCGGAGTGTGCACTGATATGAAACTTCCTAACAGATTAAAACTGTGTGCCTGACCGAGACTCGAAGGTCCCGAGTTCGAGTCTTGGTCCGGCACACAGTTTTAATCTGCCAGGAAGTTTCCTACCAAAATTCCTAATTAAAAATTTGACTGCTGTTTCTGCTGCCCTGTAGTATGTGATTAGTCTCTTTTTACAAAGTTCAAAACTGGGTAGCACGACTTATACTTCTGTTTGATAGGATAATTCTAATTGTTTTCTTTGTAAGTGATAGAAAATGTCTGCTGCAGATCCTAGAGGTGCGGCTGTCGAGCACTGCGGACCTTCCTCCTGGTACTCGATTGTGTGCCTATTGGAGCCAACAGTATCGTTGTCTCTACCCAGGCACTGTGGCACAACCATCTAGTCCAGACCCTGAGCTCGATCGACAATTTGTCAGCGTTGAGTTTGACGATGGTGACAATGGTCGTATCAACATAGATGATATAAGATTGCTGCCACCTGACTACCCCGTTGTTGGTGAGTTCCACTAAAAGAATAAAATGCATTTGTTCTTATTCTTATACCTTTTCCTTCCAAGAAGTGTGGATAACTGATTTCATAAAAAGGAGGAAACTAATGAAAGATGCATTGAAATTAATATTACCTATTTAGAATTGGCACAGAGTATTTTGTATTCACTGTGGTGAAAGTTGTTGCACCAAGTTTCTCATGTCATAACGATTCTTGCATGACAATAGTTGACAGAGAAACCATTTCTGGAAGTTGGGTACCAAACAGTTTTGTAAAAACCTGTTACTGGAACTTGTAGGGTAATAGTAGTGTCACCCACAATGACCAACTTATACAGACTAAAGATCTGTTTTTACTGACAAACTTCAAGGTTTACTCACATTGTTGAGAGAGCATTTAGTTAACCAGTAGTCTGTAAAGATTTTAATTTCTTGAAGCTTTTTGAAACTTGTACCGCACACGCACTCACAAGAACATGCTGAAAAGTAATGCCTCCAAATTTTTTATGTGAAAACTTTTAAAGATTTATAAGTGAAAGAAATGTTATTGACATTCTAAAAGCTTTATAAGTATAAAATAAATGTTATTAACATTCTACATCTTTATTTTTTTCATGTCTACATATTTATTTCTCACAGTCACCCCACTAACGAACACATTTCTCCCAACGAGAGACTGCATTTTTGAGACCATCAGTGTAGAATGTTTGACTTTGTTGATGGAGCTACATCACTGCAGCTTGCACCACTTTTTATCACTATCAAAGTGCAGTCCTTGAAGGTGTTCCTTCAGTTTTGTAAACAAATGAAAATTAGATGGGGCCAAGACAGGACTTCATGGAGGATGATCAGTGACTGTGAACTCAATGCATTGGATTGTTTCACATGTCACTGCACTCGTGCCTGGTCTGGCATTTTCATGCTGAGGGAGAGGGCACTCCATTGTGGAAGAACTCTTAAGAGTTTGAAACTCTATTACAGCATGCTCATTCACCGACATAGTTACTTTAGACGCTTCCATGCTACAGGCTGCAATTAGCTATCTAGTGGCAGAGGGCTTCAAGTATGTAGACCTGAAGAATAAAGATGCAGAATGTTAATAACATTGTTTTATTTGAAAAGCTTTAATAGTTTTCAGCATAAAAATTTTGGAGGCATTACTGTACAGTATGCCCCCACATTTAGTTGGTTTTCTTTTCTTTTTTAAAAAAATTTTATTTGCTTATTATCATAACTTCTGATTTTACTTGAGATGATTCCTATTATTTAGTTACTTCATAAGTTATTATCAGGTTGAAGTTAAATGAAAGATGACAACAGCACTATCATGAGATTTTATGTGCTGCGTTGTAAACATTCAAAGATCGCAAGTCGTGAGATTCCAATTGATACTGCCCTTATAGGGTTGCAAAATTCTCGGTAACCACTGAAGATTTTCTCTAATCCCATAAAGTGCTAGAGCATATAAAACAGGGACAGCCAGAATTCTGCATATACATGGTGCTCTTGTTCACAAGCAGGTTTCTGTCACCTGGCTGTACAAGTCACCTACTATTAAGCGACACTGTCTGTATGGGAAGAGGGAGAAACTGCAATCGCACCACATTTAGATGGCAATGCAATCGCACTAGGAAACTGAATGTCCAGACTGTGACTTGGTTTTGTATTTCATAACAACATAGGTCATGAACAAAAAAAGTTCAGTGTTGTTTGTTTTTGGCTCACTGAAGACATAATAAAATTTATTCTCATGCAAACTGCCAGCATATGGGCAGATGCAGACAATTTCACATATTTTTGTCACTCGGTCTACCACATAATTGTGACTCAGTTTGTTTCATAATCAAAAAAAGTCTTTAGCGCACATTTATTGATGAAAGGTTTATCTCAAGTTTGCAACCTCATTATGGAGATGTGGAAACTCTTCTGGAGTAAAACAGTGTAGAATTCCTGGATGGTTTTTTCAAAGAAGAACTTGTCTTTTAAACTGGAATTTAATCACGGATCAGTTGGTTCCGTTTGGAGATGTACAGGAGTTCTTTAAACTGAAACAACAAACAGTCTCAAAAACAGATGTAAGGTTGGCTGTGTCCTCAAAATATGTAGAAAATTATTTATGTAATTCTTTCAGTGCCACAATGAATTCTTCAAGATTTGTTTTCTTTAACGCCAGTGATTTCAGGAAAATGGATAGCATTTTTGTCAGCCATGCCTCTTCCACAATGCAATTTTCTTTATAAATGCACCCCAACAAATCAGTAATACGTTGTTTCTCACTTTGAGACACCTTACTGTTGGTAGCATGCAGTTAATTCCACTTAAAGAGAGGTCTGTAATCCATTTTGTATGTTATAATTTTGTTTCCTGCTTTCCTTTTCTCTCCAGAAACTCAACAGTGTCGTGTCTTAAATGAAAAAATTGTTCCAGGCATATCCTTCTCAGCCGTAAAATATAATGTCTCCATACTCTTTGTTCAGTTCCAACAAAAACTGTACGCAACTGACGATTTAATAATATAATAGATGGAAACATTCCACGCGGGAAAAATATATTTAAAAACAAAGTTGATGTGACTTACCATACGAAAGCGCTGGCAGGTCGATAGAAACACAAACAGACATATACATACACACAAAATTCAAGCTTTCGCAACAAACTGTTGCCTCATCAGGAAAGAGGGAAGGAGAGGGAATGACGAAAGGAAGTGAGTTTTAAGGGAGAGGGTAAGGAGTCATTCCAATCCCGGGAGCGGAAAGACTTACCTTAGGGGGAAAAAAGGACGGGTATACACTCGCGCGCGCGCGCACACACACACATATCCATCCACACATATACAGACACAAGCAGACATATTTTCCCCCTAAGGTAAGTCTTTCCGCTCCCGGGATTGGAATGACTCCTTACCCTCTCCCTTAAAACCCACTTCCTTTCGTCTTTCCCTCTCCTTCCCTCTTTCCTGATGAGGCAACAGTTTGTTGCGAAAGCTTGAATTTTGTGTGTATGTATGTGTCTGTTTGTGTTTCTATCGACCTGCCAGCGCTTTCATATGACGATTTAATAATCCGTACAACTTATGAATATTTACTGTTCATACCAACAGTTCCATGACATGCTTCATGCGTGCTAATTTAGCACCAATTTGCTCTTTCACTGTCAACTAAATCTTCAAATTATTTTTGCATTGTTCTGTAATGCCATTCCATAGTAAATGTGCAGTTCTCATTGATTATGTGACTGTATAATATACATTAAGAATTCTCATCCTTCCCTTCTGTAATTCCCGTTCATTTTTAAAGGTTGGGACCATAGATCACTTGACTGGCTCTTCTTGTGCTAATGACCACTAGATCTATAAACTTCCTTTATACCAAGAACAAATAGGAAAGGAGAAAAAGCTCTGATACTGCAATACTGCAGAACTGAAAAAGTCGTGTCAAGCAAAAAATGTAACACTAAATGCCTGAAGAAAGAGTGTCACATCACACTGTTAAATGAAATAATGTGCTGTACTGAGTAGTTCAGAGAAGGACTGAACAAATCCAAGACTGCTGAGATGGGACGAGGACGAGTGAATTCTGTATGCCACTGTCAAGCATGATTTAAAACATCGATGTACAGTTTATTAAAATTGCAGAAGTCAGCATTCTAAAAAGCAACACTCAAAACCCCCCAGGATACTAAAGATTTGACATGATGCAGTAGTGCAACCTGTCTTTGGTTAAGTGTATTGTGGCACCACTATCCCTGTCTGTTGCTGATCATCTTAGATGTCTTCACCAATTTCTTTTAAGTTTTATTTCGTTTGTGCTAACCTATATGCTACTTGACTTACCTGCAGTTACTTTTCAGTTTCGTGGTACAGTAGTTGCGTTGTTCTATCACAAAAAAGAATTATTAAAGTTGCATAATACATTTTTGTTTGTTTGCAGGTACATGCTTACATGCCTAATACATGTTGAAGTGCTCGCGACACAATACGATAGCATATTCCTAGAAGACCCAAAACAAAATGGCTTCACCTACTGATAAAATGGAAAGTTGTGCAGTAATTCAGTTTTGGCAGCAGCAGAGATGTTGCAGCTGTGTTATGGCATATCCAAATGACTTCTTTAGCCATCTGGATTGGGTTGTTTTAACTGCCACACATTTCATTGCTGCTGAAAATGAATCTCTCAATGATACTCCACTTTATCAATGGGCATGCCATTACATTTTAGCTCCTCTGGTACTGCTGCACAAGAATTTCAATGTGTGCCAGGGCTGTAGACATATAATTACAAACAAACAAAAATAATTCCTCCCTCCCCATCTCCCAGGGATAATTAAAACTTTGACTACCCTTCATAGTATAGCAACAAAATACACGGAGGTGTCAGAAGTCATGGGATATCTCCTAGTATTGTGTCGGACCTCTTTTATTTTCCTGGCATTGTGCAGCACCTCGACTTGGCTTGGAAGTCCCCTGCAGAAATATTGAACCATGTCCATAATTGTGAAAGTGTTGCCAGTGCAGAATTTTGTGCATGAACTGGCCTCTCAATTATGCCCCATAAATGTTCAATGGGATCACGTCAGGTGATCTGGGTGGCCAAATCATTCATTGAAATTGTCCAGAATTTTCTTGAAACCAATTGTGAACAATTATGGTCCGGTGACATGGTTTATTCTCATCCATAAAAATTCCATCATTGTTTGGGAACATGAAGTCCATGAATGGCTCCAAATGATCCCCAAATAGCCAAATATAACCATTTCCAGCCAGTGATCATTTCAGTTGGACCAGAGGACCCAGTCCATTCAATGTAAACGTAGCGCACACTATTATGGAACCACCACCAGCTTGCACAGAGATTTGTTGACAGCTTGGGTCTATTGCTTCATGGGGTCTGCACCAGACTCAAGCCCTACCATCAGCTCTTACCAACTGAAATTGAGACTCATCTGACCATGCTATGGTTTTCCAATCATCTAGGGTCCAACCAATATGCTTGAAAGCTCAGGAGAGGTGCTGCAGGTGATGTTGTGCTGTTAGCAAAGACACTCACATCGAACATCTGCTGCCATAGCCCATTAACATCAGTTTTGTCACACTGTCCTAATAGATATGTTCAGCATTCTGCAGTTATTTCACGTAGTGTTGCTTGTCTGTTAGCACTGACAAATCTATGCAAACGCTACTGCTCTCGGTCGTTAAGTGGAGACCATCAACCACTGAGTTGTCCATAGTGACAGGTAACACCTGAAATTTAGCATTCTTGCCACACTCTTGCACTGAGGATCTTGGAATACTGAATTCCCTAGTAATTTCTGAAATGGAATGTACCACACTTCTAGCTCCAACTACTGTTCCATGTTCAGAGTCTGCTAATTCCTGTCATGTGATTGTAATCACATCAGAAACCTTTTCACATGAATCACCTGAGTACAAATGACAACTCCACCAGTGCACTGTCCTTTTATGCCTTGTGTACACGATACCACCGCCATATATATGTGCATATCACTAACCAATAACTTTTGTCACCTTAATTAATTACGACTGGCACAGCATAGTTACTGTGCATGTCAGTAACAACATGAAAATGCTCTTAAGTAAATTCACGTACATTTTGCATAAGGACTACTAAGATACGATATGATTAGGATTCATACAGAGGCATAGACTCTGTCTTACCTTGCTGTTTCTGCAAGTGGAACAGGAATGGAAATGACAAGTAGTGATACAGGACATCCTCCCTCATACTTCGTGTGGTGGCTTGCGGAGTATGTATGTAGATGGAGACTAATACTAATTCTGAGTGCTTTTTCACATTTGTGAACTACTACCCGTTGTACAGATTTACCTTCCCACTATCTAAATTTCCATTGTTTGTCAGTGATAACTAAGAGCTTGAGTTCAGCATGTGTGTGTGTGTGTGTGTGTGTGTGTGTGTGTGTGTGTGATGGAAAGAGCAGTAGTAACTGTGATATAAAAAATGATTCCTTTTATAATAACATACAATATAATGGGCAGAGGACTTAACAATAACAAAAAAAGACAAACAAAAAAAGTTGATCTTTTAATTTTATAGGTGTGTTGCTTTCGTAATCACACTAAACTATTGAGAATGAAACAAATACTAAAGACTTCCTCATATTGTTCCGTACTTTGAAAGTTTTGGTGATGCTACTGAAAAATTAAATTTCTCCTTAGTTGTCTTTGTGATACAGCATATTATATTCTATTAAACAGTATATTTCATTTAAAAAAATGATAATTTACTGTACAACAAATTACTGTTGTTGTTACAGGAATAGGTTGTTTGAGGTCTGATACTTTCCTTTCCTCATCTCTGTTCTTAAAACATTGTCACTAAGTCGTTTTTGGACGATCATAGTAAAACATTTTCATTTGCTTGTGATATAATGTCACATGAAGATTCAAACTGCTAACCTGTGTGAAAATTATTACAGGAGAAAGCTATATTTGTGTAATTAAACATCATTGATTGTTTTTTTAATTATAAAAAAATGAGATACTCTATTGTGGCTGCAAGTGGCATAAATCTGAACTACTCCTGTTATGCCATTTTTTGTAATTACAATAAACAAATAATATATTTCATTTGATATAAAAAAATACTTCAATTCTAGAAAGCTTTCTTTTTGTGCTGTAAAGATACTTCCAAAGTGCACAAGAAAATGTCATCACATAATAAACTTTGCTTCCATGTGGGTACACACATAAGTACATATGTAATGTGGTATTTTTTAATGCTGCTATACATTTTGAACCAATGTTTCTGTGGTGGGAAAAACTTTCAGGGAAGGTGGGGAACTCTAAAGTAGCAAAACAAAATAACTCTCAGTCCAGAAATACACAGCAAAATTATATAAACCAGAATAGCTGCCAACAGGTATTGGAATGTAGTTATACCCATCAAGCAATTGACAATGTTTATTCAACCCTTCTGATACATGAGTGGTAAGTGATAATGGTTGGTGGTAGCTAAAATGGTTTGCCAATGTAACACTCCCCTTCCTTCTATAACTAAAAAAAGCATTTGAATTGCAATTGCTTCTACAGAACAATGAAGTGTAGTGCAATAACAGTAATTGTGGCCTGTCTGTTGGACTTAGCTACCAATTAATGTAAAGTTGTAACAATAAGAACCTTACAACAGTATTTTAACTAAATTATAATTACAGAAATTGATACAGAGAGAAACATACCATGGAATACTTAATAAATAAAATGTAAACACAAATTTTCTAGTCAGAATTAAGTAATATACATCATTTCAGCTTCACTTTTGCTACACATTTGTTTTCAACAATCGGATATTATCAGATTTCAACTAAACATATAATTACTTTACCAAATATGTTACTAATATTTGTGTTAGAACATTGCATTGTATAGACACACATCATCTTTTTACTTATATTTGGAATTATGAAAATAGTAAGATTATAACCGTGTTTAAATGGCAAAAAGACACATCTTTTACATAATTAAATGACAGTTATGTTGAATATGCTAGCAGATTGTGAAATGAATAGTAATCAGTGATAGTGAAAATCGAAAGCTGTAATGGTAAACATTTGCATATATAGTGAAAGGTGGGTCTGCAAGATTGCTAAAGAAGAGTATTGTATTCTTCAGTAGTTTGTCAGGATCTGTTACAGTACACCAAACACACCACCAGATGGTGACACTTGGACTTTTATTAACCCCTCATGACCAACTTCTTTCTTCTGCCTTACAGCCTCAGCTGTGTAACATGTCACACATATGAGAGTGCTTCATCATGTCCACTTGTCAACTCTACGAATGCTTAACTAATAAACTGCTCAAAACTACTGAACAATAGAATGAATACAGAAAACTGTGCAGATTTGTTGGTGTGGCTATATCCTCTATTATTGCTCATAAAAATGCAGTTAAAGTTAATGGAACTACATTAACAGAATTATATTATTGTAAAGCATGATCTCTTAATACTCTTGGAGGAATAATAATGTTTACTTTTTTTCTAATCAGATGAACGCACACTCAACATTCTTTAGATAACTTTAAAAACTCTTACTTTTTCAGTTTCCATCAGAACTCACAGGGGTTTGTCAGTAGCTAGGTACAGTTTTTGAAATAGTTTGCATGCATACAAGCACAAAAATGTTCCTAAGAAATTTGAATGTATGCTAAACAGAAGAAAAGTTTGTCACTGTATTAGTTTGGTGCATAAGTTCATAGCATTTTTGTTTTGCATTTTTGGTATTCCTGTTGGTATGGGTTTACTTATCTATTGTCATTTATGATTTGTAGTTGGCTGTTGCTATTTAAGTTTAAATATTGCCATTTTGTTATTTGTAGGTAGTAAGTGCAACTGTGGATACTAGAAAATGGAATGCCAAATGGAGAAATCGCAACATTTCCAGCATATTTTTCTGTTTAAGTTCAATTGGAGGGTTACAGCAACTGCAGCAGCTAGAAATAGTTGCGCTATGTATGTGGATAATGCCATTGGACAGTGTGTGGCAAGAAAATGGTTTTCTCTTTTAAGGAGAATCATTTTGACCTTAGTGGCTCTCCACATTCAGGAAGACCTTTGGGGTTCATTGAAGGTGATTTAAACACATTGATTCACAATGATCCATGTCAGTGTACTCGATAACTGGCAAATGTGATGAAGTGTGATCAACATTCAATGGGAAAGTTTCAAAAATCGGGTGTATAGATACAGCATGCTCTAAGCCAAAATCGCAAAAACCAGCAGGAGGCCATATGTGCACCTCTGCTTGCTCGTCATTGATTGCCTCCTGAACAACATTGGCCATTTCTATCTTGTACCATTACAGGTGATGAGAAATGGTGTTTTTATGCTACCATAAGGACAGATAAGAGTGGCTGAGCCCAAACAAAGCAGCAACTCCCGTACAAAGACCTGCACACATCCACAAATACTGATGTTAGGCATACGGTGGAACAGCAATGATGTGATATACTACAAATTGCTTCGGTGAAGTGTAACCATCACAGCTGACATTTACTGTCAACACCTGAGATGTCTTACAGACACAGTCCACGAACATTGACCAGGCAGACTGCATGAAGTGATGCTACTCCAAAATAATGCCCACCGGCATTCTGATAGAATGACAAAAAACGCTATACAGTAATTGGGTTGGGAGGTTATTCTACACCCATCTCATTCACTCAATCTCGTGCCCTCAGATTTTCATCTTCTCCGCTCTATATTGAACAACTGTCAAGGAACTTCCTCTCTGGATGAAAATGCGCTCCAAACATGGCTTGATGAGATCTTCACCTCAAAACCATGTGATTTCTACAGTTGTGGAACCAAAAAGATACCCCAGCTTGCAGACTGTTGTAAATAGTAAAGGACAAAATATTATTGATGAACTAAGGTCTGTTATGTGTATCTGTTGTGTTTACCAACTTACAGAAAAATACTATGAACTTGTGCACCAACATAATGCAAATGAAGAATACATATCACCCTGCCATCTGGCAGCTGCCTCACTAACAATATCAGAAACTATTAAAAATACATTTGAATAGTGTGATAGTGTATTCTATTGCACATGCTTGTGGGATCAATCTATTTTTGCACATCATTAATCAGAGATCTGGTATTTGACTACTAAATAACTGTACCTGCAGTATCTCACTTTTGAGTGAGATGTGCTTATATATGCAACAAAATAAAAACAGTATGGGATATAGTGAAGACAGTCGGGGGGACCAAAGAGGAAGAGGAACAGATAGCTCTACAAATAGATGAGACACTGGTAACAAGTGCATGTAGTGTTGCAAATCTTTTAAACAAGTACGTTATTTCTACTCATCATATAGCAGACATGCCGAGTCACAGATAAGCACAAGAAAATATCTGTCGCAAATAAAGCTTTCGGCCAGTAAGGCCTGCATCAAAAATAGACAACAGATATACAATTTCATAATATCTTTACATTCCATCCTGGGTTTTCCATTGTTTCAGTACTTTTTTTCTGTTACTGACAGCTTGGGGTTATCTGATTTGGTGAACCGTGCAGTGGAGTATCTGAGACTAGTCTTTAAAATAACTTCAGTAAAATGGAAGTGACACTTACGTCTCCTGAAGAAGTAGTATCCATCATAAAATCCTTAAAATCTATCTATTCTAGTGGGTACAATAACATACCAACAAAGTTAATCAAAGGGTGCTCCTGTGAGTTGAGTTCTATCTTAAGTTATTTGTGTAATTGATCTCTTAACAGTAGAACATTTACAGAATGGCTAAAATATGCTGAAGTTAAGCCTTTTAAGAAGAAGGGGGACAAAGAGATACCATCAAACTATTGACGAATTTCACTTTTGCTAGTGTTTCCAAACATGTTTGAGAAGGTTGTGTTCAAGCATTTCCTTAAGCATCTGACTGCAAATAATATATTGTCCAAGTTACAGTTTGGGTTTTGAAAGGGTTGTGATATAGAGAACACTAGTTAAATTAGCAGGGAGAATGTACTTAATTCATTAGATAATAAATTAGAGGCTAGTGGCATTTTCTGTTACCTGACAAAAGCCTTTGAATGTTTGAACCACAGCATTCTCTTAAGTAAATTAGAATATTATGGAGTCATCAGCAATGCTACGAAATGGTTTGAGTCGTATCTAACTAATAGGAAACAAAAGTTGTCTTTGTGAAATACCTGTGCAGTAAGCAGATCAGTCTCCATCTGATGGGGAATTAATTACTTGTGGTGTTCCTCAAGGTTCCTTCGAGGGGATATTGCTTTTTCTTTTGTACCTTAATGGCCTCTCATCTGTTACATTGCCAGATGCTAACTTTGTTTTGTTTGCAGATGATACAAACATTGCAATAACAAAGAAAAAATCAGTTATTGATAATATAATGTAAACAGATAGATAAGATATCTACTCACCGAGCAGCAGCAGGGGAAAACACACACAAAAGGATTTAACTTTTACAAGCTTTCAGAGCCAGTGGCTCCTTCTGGCAGAAGAGTTGAAGGGGAAAGAACAGGGTTGAAGGAAACGGACTAAATAGGTTTAGAGAAAGGGGTACAGTTCAGCAAAGTCACCTAGAACCCCGGGCCAGGCGAGAGTTATCAATGAGATAAGAAGGAAAGACTGAGTCTTTCCTTCTCTTCCTGTCTGGTAAGTCTTTCCTGAAATGGGGATCTGGATGACGTTCCTGAATTGTACCCCTTTCCCTAAACCTCTCCAGTCCTTTTCCTTCACCCCTGTTCTTTCCCCTTCAACTCTTCTCCCAGAAGAAGGAACCACTGGTTCCGATAGCTTGTAAAAGTTAAATCCTTTGTGTGTGTGTGTGTGTGTGTGTGTGTGTGTGTGTGTGTGTGTGTGTGTGTGTGTGTGTGTGTGTTCCTTTGCCACCACTTAGTGAGTGGTTTTTTAACTATCCGTTTATATTAAACATTGTAATAAGTAGCAAACCAAGTACAGATTTAGAAATAACTGCTTATCAAATTTTCGCTGTCATTAAACTTTGAAAAGACCCACTGCATGCAGTTCAGAACCTGTAAGAGATTTCCTTCCAGCATGTGTATGACATATTAAGACATGAAGATTAAGAGATTGGCAGTGTTAAATTTCTGGATTACAGCTCAGTAATAAATTCAGTTGGGAAGGGCATACCATAAAATTGCTGAAGTGCATAAACAAGTCTGTATTTGCAGTGAGAAGATGCCAGATGTAGCAAACACACATATAAAAAAAACTTGCATACTTTGCTTACTTTCATTTGAGTGTCACACAGGATCATATGTTAGGGTAACTCGTCAAACAGAACAAAAGTTTTTAGTGTGACAAAAGCCTGTAATAGGAATCATTTGTGGTGTAAGTTGAAGAACATCGTGTAGAAACCTGTTCAAGGAATTTGTGTTCTAACCACCGCTTCTCAGTATATTTATTCCTTAATGAAATTCGTTGCAAGTAATATATCTCTATTTCCAACCAATAGCTCAATACATAGTATCAATACTAGGAATAAGACCTATGTACATAAAGACATAAAATCACTTGTCTTGGTTCAAAAAGGGACCGGTAATCAGGAACACACATTTTCAATACATTGCCAGCTACCATTAGAAACTTGGTTTCAGATAAAGCATGGTTTAGACTTTTTGATAGGCAACTCCTTCTACTCTATAGATGAGTATCTTAACAGGGATTGTTAGAACAGCTTAAGTTAAAATGTCTGTTAGATTTCAGTTATGACAGCACTTGGTCACAACAGTCAAGATTAGGTATTCCAGTTTACCATAATTCATTCACCTATTTTGACAATCTCCTGACAAATGATCGGGGTGGTAAGAAATGTATTCAAATGTTTTATGTTATTCCTTGTGACATATTCCACAGCCACGAGAATCATCTCATTTTTGGGTCTATGGAATGTAAACTGAACCTATAATCTATCTATCTATATATCTGTCTATCTGTAATCCATCTGCTGCTTGTATTTAATTCCCTTCCATATATGAGTAAAGTCTTTCATGTAATGACTGTTCATCTTACTGTATCTTTGTAGAATGACAGAACTTCGTGAGGATGAACAGTTTTTATAAATAAAATTCTGGGATGTAATATCACAATGACTTATTTGATTTATACAAATTCAGACCTTCAAATCAAGCTGGAATTGTGTTATTTAACCTGTTCTGAAATGTGCTCACACAATCAAATGCACTTAAACAAGTGATTTTGAATGTTACAGAGTATGATCCAAACCCTCTTCTGAGCTTAGGAAAAAGACGTCGACGTAATTCTGGAACAAGCTGTGAGAGCCATTCAAAAGACCGCCGAATAAGTAATGATACAACAGGTGTTACTGGTACAAATACAGTGACTACAGTCACACCAAAACCTGATCTGTCTAGCAGCATTACTGAAACTGCTAAAGGAAAATGCTCCTCTCCTGTGGACACTGAGAGTAGGTCAACAGCACAGTTGCAGGTATATCTTTCTTCTTATATTTGTACATACCTGCTTTAAAAGAATGATATACATTTAAACATGTTGTATTTGTGAAATGTTGCTTAAGCCTCATCTTCAGTTGTTTTCTAATTGCTCTGTTTTCTGCTTTTATGCAAGTAGTGATGATGATCATTTTGTTAATGTAGTTGTATCCTTCTGTCCACATTGTTTTTGCCACTGATAGCTTTTGAGACACAATTTGTAAGGAATTGGTTAAAAACTGTATAATGAAAATCTAAGACACATACTTGGGGGGGATTAGAAAAGAACAGTACACGTTAACAGAATAATCAGTGTACTGATTTATAGTTATTAGCGTAGAGTTCTTCAGGTAATGTTTCCTCAAGCCACCCACTTTGTGATACTAGTTAACCAGCGTTTTGTCAGAAGCAAATATGTTGAATGATTTGGCAAAACACTTGAATGTTTTGGGAATCAGCACTGTTATTGTTCCTTTGATCATCAGTTGTCTACATTAAAGAAGTCAACAAAACTGCAATAAGGGCTATGAATATCTTTCAGCTGGATAGTTAAAAGCAAAGGAATTCATGAACTACAAAACTATACATCCTTTTCTTGTTACGACAGATGAAGACTTATAAGAGTGTTATGTATCTCTTTCTGGGTGTTAACTTCATAATTATTAAAGTATTATTGCTTCTTGTAAGTTATGTTTGCTTACATGGTTGAGAAGTAGGTATCTTTAAACTGCAACATAAAGGTTTTGGGCTCAATCCAAGTGCCACAAGAGATTGTTCATTAATGTGAGAGTGAAAACATGGTTCACACATCCTTATTGTAGATAACTGAAGTTCTAATTGAAGGATAACTAGTGGCTTCAGCCCCAAAAGCAATTAATAAAGCCCAATAGTGTGGCAATTAACAATGTCCAATTGTGTGTTGTACTGAGCAAACTTAGTGCCAGGAAGTTTGGTTTTCTGCTGCAATATACATTTTGTTTCACGTAATGCCATTCAGTTCAAATTGATAACCAAGGAATATAATGTCTAAAAAAAAGTCAATTCCCCTCCCCCAAAAATCCCGTATCTAACACCCGCAACCCATGTGATTTCCACCATTATTTTAAACTTTTGTTTCTTCCTTTCCTATTGAAGAAAAGTGGGTTGTCATCTGCCTTAATAACTGTTTAAAGTTCATAAAACAAGATTAAGAAAGTAGATTTATTACAGATAATTTTTTCTTTTGAGTTGTAGGTACAGTTTTCTCCTAGCAGAATACGTGTAGTTCTTCCTGCATTTGACATAATTAAATTTATTCCCCTTTCAGAAACAAAGGTAAGAAATTGTAGTAATGAGTAGTAAGGCCAATCTCTTTCAGCATTTTAAGCAGTCTACACCCAGATTGTCAAGCAGATGGTGATGTCTATTTTCAAAACCTTTTTGAAATTCTTTATAGATATCTGTTGTGTTTGGTATTAACTGCACTTTTGGTGTTTCAGTAATTTGTGGAAAACCTTATCCATCCCTTCCTTAGATATTTAATTTTGTTACAAGAGTGAGTCAGTGATAACTAATTGCTACATAATACACATTAAGCATTTCATGTTATTTGACTAACAATTATTAACACTTTTTCACTGAAATTGACTAACTTTTTGTTAATAACTTTCATACAGGAGCAGTCAGAAACTGCATCACAGCATCGTGATGGTCGAACTACTACAGATGAAACAACCTCTGTTCAACAATCATCTGGGTCCACATTACTTGATGTTGGGGACAATAGCAGTCTTAGGGAACGCCGTAGGCTGAAGAAAAGACGCCGTGATAAATTGAAGCGCTTATTATCATGCAGTGCTGGTGTTCTTATGGCAGAAGGAGTTGCGCTGAAGAAGAAACGGAGGAAGCATCATTGCTGTGAAGAACATTGTCGACATAAGAGACATCACCGCCGACATAGGCGGAGAAGACATCGACATAGAAGGGACTCTGGCAGTGATTCCACTTCAAAATCAGGCAAGGAAATTAACACCTTCACCAATAATTCAACTGATATGGATAATTTTTAGCAAATGGTTTTGATTTCAACACATACATCAAAAATACAAAATGTGTAGAGCAACTGCCTGTGTTCTCATAAATACTGGAATATGCATAAACTGTATGATGAAATATTGTTTGCCAGTTATTTTCATAATTCTCTCTCTCTCTCTCTCTCTCTCTCTCTCTCTCTCTCTCTCTCTCTCTCTCTCTCACACACACACACACACACACACACACACACACAGACAGAGAGAGAGAGAGAGAGACCGGGGTGGAAGGGGGGGGGGGGGGGAGACTGGTTTCGTATGAGACTAGATGACATTAATCCAAAGTGTCATGTAATAAACAATATAGGTAACTGTGGAGAACACAACAGTCAAAACATAAATCCCTGTATGTTCTACAGCAACCAATATTGTTTATTACATGACGCTTTGAATGAATGTCGCCTGTTGTGTGCATTGAAGATGACTATGTAATAGTTGAAATCTACATCTGCTATAATGAAGCAACAGATTTTATCATCAATTGTTGTTCTTTTCTCCATTGTCTGCATCTAGTACATTCCCCTTGGGAATGTTTTGACCTATCAGTATAAAGATAAATGAAATCTGGCATCTTTTCAGTAATGGAAGAGTGAAAGTTCAGTTTAATAATAGTGTAATCCCAAGCAATCCATTAAAAATACTATACTAGTACTTGAAAGCTGAGTACATTTAGATCATACTCCAACATTAATAATAGATTGGTATACTTAATGTCCATGGATGTCTGTCACTCAGTGCCTCCTCTGTATTGTTACAAAGCAAAAATGACCAGTTTCAGCACAGATTCGTTACCAGGTGATGTCATATTTTAATTATAAGCATGGCAACATGCTGGATGCTGGGAAACAAAACATGATTTACTGATGCACTAATAATAATTTTCTGAAGAAGTCAAATGAATTCAGGCTTATTCTTAGCGGAAAATGCTTACATTAAATAAATATATGTTTGTTATTGCAGACTGAAAAGAAGAATTTAAAACACATTGTTTGTCTGCCACATACATTTGTGTCCTCAAGTATGGAGTAATGTTTTTTTCTCATAAGCCTAAAATTTGTTATAAAATAGTCGCAGTAGTTGTTGGTTTCTGATTTTGTGAGATTGTCTTCCACATACAGCATTTTGCTGTATGTGTAATTGCATTATATGAACATAAATGCGTGCATGGGCTGTACTTTTTTGCTGTCATTTTGGCCTGCTATGGACCACGAAGAGTTTTACCTATTCCCAGATGGTTTTTTCTCTTTTGCCAGTATATTTTCATTTTGGCTGACTGTGCTTCTTTTCTCTGTTTTGACCATTTGCAGGCGGAACGTGGAACTGGCGTAGTAAGCAAAATAAGGATTTTAGTAATTTTGACTTTTTCTCTGAAAACTTCTCGATCCTAAATGTCATCAAATGAAATTACAGCTTCCTGTAAATCCTTTTTAACTTGGCTTGCCCATTTTGAATACGATTTTGTTTTTGAAATTGATGAATGCATGCAATGACCAAAAACATCATTCTCCACTTCCTCATGCTGGTAACAATATCTTCTGTATGTTCATTTAATTCACAGTTATGTCTTCGGCGGAATTCTGTGTTTTCTTTGATAGGGCCAAGGATTTTCTCAAATTTTTCCGGCCTTTTATTTCAAGTTTATGTAGTGGTCCTTTCTTCATCATGTTTAAACATTCTAATGCATACAAAGCTAATGGTCTAATTGCGGTGTCATAATGACAGAGTTTTGGGTTTAAAGACAGGCTTTTGCTTTTGTATAAGTCTTTGCACAGATGAAAAGCACCTTCCATTTTAGAACACCTGCTTTCTACAGCTGCATTTTCTGAACCGTCAGGTGTAATTATTTCTCAAAGATATTTAAATTTCTTTGACTGCTTGTGTAATAATGTAGTTTCACATTTAACTGTTTATTGTATTATTTAAAACCTGTTTTTAAAAAAATAATTGTAATTAAATAATATTTTCTTAAGAATGTAAATTTCCTGGATGTCAAACAGTTGCATTTGTATTACGAAGATTATGCAAGAAAGCCAGTAACTCTAAAGTGTCTAATCGCATAACCACCGCCAATACCTTTTACCTAACTTTTTCTGTTGTTCCAAATCTGTACTCAAGAGTTTCTCTGTGGTGCAGAGTCCTATGTGTTTTAATGCAGAGGAGACAAGCAGAACTGGCCATTGGTAGGAGACAATTGTTTCTCATATGTTTTGTTTACTTTGACTTGTTCATAAACAAATACATACACTATGTAATCAAAAGTAACCGGGCACCTGGCTGAAAATGACTTAAAAGTTCGTGGCACCCTCCATTGGTAATGCTGGAATTCAATATGGTGTTGGCCCACCGTTAGCCTTGATGACAGCTTCCTCTCTCGTAGGCATATGTTCAATCAGGTACTGGAAGGTTTCATGGGGAATGGCAGGCCGATTCTTCACAGAGTGCTGCATTGAGGAGAGGTATCAATGTCAGTTGGTGAGGCCTGGCATGTAGTTGGTGTTCCAAAACATCCCAAAAGTGTTCTGTATGATTCAGGTCAGGACTCTGTGTAGGTCAGTCCATTACAGGGATGTTATTGTCATATAACAATCCCCGCCACAGGCCGTACATTATGAACAGGTGCTTGATCATGTTGAAAGCATGCTATCGCCATCCCCAAATTGCTCTTCAACAGTGGAAGCAAGAAGGTGCTTAAAACATTAATGTAGGCCTGTGTTCTGATAGTGCCATGCAAAACAACGAGGAGTGCAAGCCCCTTCCATGAAAAATACGACCACACCATAACACCACTGCCTCGAAACTTTACTGCTGGCACTACATACGCTGGCAGATGACGTTTACCCGGAATTCGCCTTACCCACACCCTGTCATTGGATCGCCACATTGTGTACTGCGATTCATCACTCCACACAACGTTTTTCCACTGTTCAGTCATCCAATGTTTACGCTCCTTACACCGAGTGAAGGATCATTTGGCATTTACCAGTGTTATGTGTGGCTTATGAGTAGCCCCTCGACCATGAAATCTATGTTTCCTCACCTCCTGCCTAATTGTCATAGTACTTGCATTGGATCCTGATGCAGTTTGGAATTCTTGTGTGATGGGCTGGATAGATGTCTGCCTCTTACACATTCAACTGTCAGCAGTCTCTGTCAGTCAACAGACAAGGTCACCTTGTATGCTTTTGTGCTGTATGTGTCCCTTCAAGTTTCCATTTCACTATCACATTGGAAACAGTGGGCCTAGGGATGTTTTGGAGTGTGGACGTACAGACGTATGACACAAGTGACGCCCAATCACCTGACCACATTCGAAGTCCGTGAGTTCTGCGGAGTGCCCCATTCTTCCCTCACAGTGTCTAATGACTACTGAGGTTGCTGATACGTAGTACCTGACAGTAGGTGGGAGCACAATGCACTTTATATGAAAAACGTATGTTTTTGGTGGTGTCCAGATACTTTTGATCACTTAGTGTATATCGTAACTGTATTCGGCCAGTGCTCTAAGGAAAACTGTTTGTGTGAAGGTGAAAGTAATCCCAATACATATAAAATGTATTGAGAGGAAAACTGAAAGCAGAAAGTTAAAATTAATATACATTAATAGGAAGTAGTGTGACAGTGTACTCATTTCAAAAGAATAAAAGACGTATTCGTATATGTATCTTGTGACTATTTACAAAAACATATTTCACTAGTATGCAGTTTTTAAGTTGCCATTAAAATGGTGATTAAAACAATTTGAGGATGAAGAAAGGCTGCGACTCATCTAAAGCTGAGTGTGGGATAGAATAGTGTTGCCAAATAACATGCCATAGACAATAACAACACATTCTCTAGTTCAGGGTATCACAGTGCAGTGATTATCCCAAGATTCCATAGGAGCAGAAACTGGAGTAATTGTTCTTCAGTTTCACACACACTGCTACAGAGTAATTTTAAGAGAACATAGCTATGTAGTTACACTACAGACTTTATCTTTTGATTACTTTTAAAAGATTGTGGTAGTCATCAGACATTTTTGTGTACTGAAAGGTTAAATGCATTTACACCCATAGCTTAACATTTTCTTTTCTGCAATTATAGGCCACACCAGTACAGATGGTGCATCTCAGGCCTCACCTGCTGATGGGATTGTGCATGTATCTGACGGCCAGTATCCAGATAAATGTCAAGAAACAGATGTTGCTACATCTGGTGATGCATGTGCAAGTGGTGTTGGAACAAGCAGTGGCAGTACCACTGGAGACAGCATCAGTGGCAGTACAAGTGAGGTAGATGAAGACCTTGCTCAGCCTGCTACAAAGACAAAGGTAATTTCTGGAATTACATCTTATTATAGTGGGGCAGGTACATTGGATTCTTGACTCTAAACTGAAAGAAAATAATTAAAATATGCAGTGAATTATTGATTCTTTGTGATTAACTGACAGCCACAGTGTCATTTGCCAAGATTTTCTTTAAGTCTCACAAGAAGATAGTTAAAAAATATATCTGTCACAATATTAATTCAAAATGTGAGAAATGTGAAGGGGAAAGTTCGATCTAAAGTCTCCAAGCTATAAAACAGCATATTTGTAGGAGAACTTCCATAAATTTTGGAAAGTAGGAGAAGAGCTATGAGGACTGGTTTTGAGTCGTGCTTGGATAGTTCAGCAAGTAGAGCACTTGGCCAGTGTTAAGGCAAAGGTGTCAGGTTTGAGTCCTGGTCCAGCACAATTTTAATTTTGCCAGGAAGTTTAATGGTTTCAATTTGCTGGTGAAATGCCTCTCACTATGGTGCATAACTAGCAAAATAATTTACCTGATTACAATAAAGTGGTGTAATGGAAAACATTTAGGGTAATCAGTACATGGTAGCAAAATGTTTCATGGGAGCTATAAAGGAAGCTAACTGGAGGAATCTGTATCATGTGGCACGTCGTTCTGAAATTTAATGTAGTTGTATCTAACGTTGACACCCCCCCCCCCCCCCCCCCTTTCCCCGTCACACCCAGACAAAAAGAAAATTAAGTAGGTCTGATTTCATATGACAAGAAATACTGTGTTGTAGGAAAATTATTAACAGTTTAAAAAGCCTCTGTATAACGTCTGAAATTAATAATTCAGATATTTAAATTAAATCCATATGGGTAACAGTTAAAAGAGAAACTGGGAAATCTGTTAAGGAATATTAGGAGTTTGTTATAAAAGAAAGCAGCCAAGTAATAAATAATAACAGTGTACTAGCCAATGTGTGGCATGGACAGGTAATAGAATACATGTAAGAAAAACTGTCACATATGTAGAGGTGTATCACAACTAGACCATGATCTGCCCAAGACATTAAGAATGTAACTAATTTTCTCAAAAGCAAAAACTCTCACAAAGCTGATAATATTTCAAGTAAATTAGTAAAATCCTCATCTTCATATATATGTACAGTGTATTCAGTTACATCACAGTGTGTGTTTCCAGATGGACTGAAAACGCTATTACCAGGCCCCTTTAGAAGAAAGGTAATATGAAAGATATTAATAATTACTGATCAGTCTCCCTAATTCCTTCCTCTCTGAAGGTACTGAAAAGATTGTGTTCGAGGACCACAACACCCCTCTCTCAAAAATAAGGTATTTAATCAGTCTTAATATAGATTTCAAAAGAACAAGCCATTTTCAATTCATGAAGCAGACTACACAAAATTTTCATGAAAAAATGTTGCCGATTAGTGTTCAATAAGTCACATAAAATCCATTGATTGTGCAAGTCATAGTATTCTACTAGAAAATCAGAAATGTCGTGGTATCAGAGACGGCTTAGGAAAAAATGGTTGGCAACTACTCTTTTTATTGTATTTGCTTATCTTTACTTCTTGCTAACATTTTCAGGGCCATAGACCCATTTTCAAGCAATCAGGCCTGCCATCACTCATGCTGTCAGACTGGGATCCAGTACCATCACCAGTCACAGCCAAATTCACTATTTGGTAACAAGAGATACTTGTCAGAAAAGGTTATCTGAAACTTATGTTGGTCACCTTGGTGTTGGTATTCCAGAGCCCCTGTTGATTCAATTGAATACTTGCATTGTTCCTTTTACAATACAACACTGGAGTCCTTCTTGAATGATTGTGCAGATAGGCTAATACTCAATCTCTAGTGAACTCAGTTTTGAGTTTTAACATGGAAAAGGAGGGGGGGGGGGGGGGGTGTTGAGAAAGAAGCCAGAAGGTGAAAAGTTGCACCTACACTTAATAGCTATTTATAACCTACATTTTAAGTAGTTATGAACCAGATGTGGAACATTTTTAAACTTTCATGTGATATTACTCCCCTTTTTTATTTTGTCTGAGTGGTTTTCTGTTCTAGTGCTCTTCCCCTTTCCCCACAGTGACGAATCACACATTTTATCTAATGGGAGGCAGTGACTATTTGAAAAAGGTTCATCCTGTGTGTGGCTTCTCCCTCTGTGTCACTTCAGATGAGTAGGAGGAACAAATCTGTAAGGTTTGGGTAAAATATCACTAGTGTCCTGCTTGACACAGTGAAATCTTTTAAATATCTGGGTGTAACATTGCAAAGGGATATGAAATGGAATGACAATGTGAGAACTGTGGTAGGGAAGGCGAATGGTCAACTTGGGTTTATTGGGAAAATTTGAGGGAAGAGTGGTTCACCTGTAAAGGATACTGCATATAGGGCACTGGTGGGATGTACTCTTGAGTACTGCTCGGGTGTTTGGGATCTGTAGAAGGTCAGATTGAAGAAAGACATCAAAGAAGATCAGAGGTGGGCTGTTAAGATTCATTAACAGTAGGTTCGAACAACACGTAAGTGTTACGGAGGTGCTTCGGGAACTCAAATGGAAATCCCTGGATGGGAGGAGACGTTCTTTTCTAGAAACACTATGAAAAATTTAGAGAACCAGCATTTGAAGCTGTCTGCCAAATGATTCTACTGCCACCAACATACATTGCTCATAAAGACCACTGGAAAAAAGTGCAGGTGATGCCTGTATATAAGAAGTGTAGAAGGACAGAGCATCAAAATTACAGACCAATATCCTTAACATCGGTTTGTTGCAGGATTCTCGAACATATTCTCAATTCGAATATAATGAATTTCCTTGAGACAGAGAAGTTGCTGTCCATGCATCAGCACGGCTTTAGAATGCATCGCTCCTGCGAAATGCAACTCGCCCTTTTTTCACATGATATCTTGCGAACCATGGATGAAGGGTATCAGACAGATGCCATATTCCTTGACTTCTGGAAAGCGTTTGACTCGGTGGTACAAGTATATGGGATTGGTTCCCAAGTATGTGAGTGGCTCGAAGACTTCTTAAGTAATCGAACCCAGTATGATGTCCTCGATGGTGAGTATTCATCGGAGATGAGGGTATCATCTGGAGTGCCCCAGGGAAGTGTAGTAGGTCCACTGTTGTTTTCTACCTACATAAATGATCTTTTGCATAGGGTGGATAGCAATGTGCTGCTGTTTGCTGATGATGATGCTGTGGTGTACAGGAAGGTGTCGTCGTTGAGTGACTGTAGGAGGATACAAGATGACTTGGACAGGATTTGTGATTGGTGTACAGAATGGCAGCTAACTCTAAATATATATAAACGTAAATTAATGCAGATGAATAGGAAAAAGAATCCTGTAATGTTTGACTACTCCATTAGTAGTGTAGCGCTTGACACAGTCACGTCGATTAAATATTTGGGCGTAACATTGCAGAGCGATATGAAGTGGGACAAGCATGTAATGGCAGTTGTGGGGAAGGCGGATAGTCAACTTTGGTAGAATTTTGGGAAGATATGGTTCATCTGTAAAGGAGATCGCTTATAAAACAGTAATACGACCTATTCTTGAGTACTGCTCGAGTGTTTGGGATCCCTATCAGGTCGGATTGAGGGAGGACATAGAAGCAATTCAGAGGCGGGCTGCTAGATTTGTTACTGGTAGGTTTTATCATCACGCGAGTGTTACGGAAATGCTTCAGGAACTCGGGTGGGAGTCTTTTTCGTGAATCGCTACTGAGGTAATTTAGAGAACCAGCATTTGAGGCTGGCTGCAGTACAATTTTACTGCTGCCAACTTATATTTCGTGGAAAGACCACAATGATAAGATAAGAGGGATTAGGGCTCGTACAGAGGCATATAGTCAGTCATTTTTCCCTCGTTCTGTTTGGGAATGGAACAGGGAGAGAAGATGCTAGTTGTGGTACGAGGTACCCTCCGCCACGCACCGTATGGTGGATTGCGGAGTATGTATGTAGATGTAGATGTAGAAGATAAGATACGAGACATTGTGGCTCACACCGAGGCATAAAGACATTCGTTTTTCCCTTGCTCGATTTGAGTGGAACAGGAATGGAAATGACTAGTACTAGTACAGGGAACCCTCTGCCGTGCACCGCATGGTGGCTTGCAGAGTATCGATGTAGATGTAGATCAACAACAAAACATTCAAGATGGTCTTTACTTCTTGTCATGTCTATTGTATTTTGTGTGTGTGTGTGTGTGTGTGTGTGTGTGTGAGGCTCCTCCTCCTCTCTTCCTGCCAACACACAATAAAACAATATTTTGTCCATACCAGATTGGGTTTCATGTGTTCATGGTAATGGAGGAAAATAAACTATGATGTGGTGATTGTAATGGATGTTGTGTATGAAAATAAAACGTGGCCTTTCACTGCTGTTTTAATATGTGGGTAATTTTACTGATTTAAGAACTTTGTTGTGTAATGTTTACAGAAGGAGAAAGAGATTGTGAAGCCTAAGAAGTGTCGTGACAGACAGCCATCAGTCGAGAGTCGAAGCAAAATGGCAGCATTCCTACCAGCTAGACAGTTATGGGGTTGGTCAGGAAGAGGTTTCAAGCGACCTGGAGCTAAAGGACGAGGACGTAAAGAGTTCTACAAAGCTATCCAACGGGGCAAGGAGAGTATCAGGGTGAGTCTCTCCTGACAATTTCTTATGTTGTGTTCTCATCGGCTAGTCAAATATGGTTGCACATAATTGTTGGCAAAAAGTGCTGTAGCCATTCAAAACTCTGCTTGAACAACTATTCTCAAAATTATAGATTAGAAACTTGTTACAATGCTGAAATATTTACTAAAGGCATTCTACATAGCAACAGAGAAACTGTACTGTACAATAATGAATGCAAAATGGACGAAATATCCTGATGGATATTCAAAATATCCTTCTGAGGGAGAAGTGTCCACAGTTACATTAAAAAAGTTAATTGTGATTTTTACTGCTGTTCTTTTCAGTCATAAGTAGTGTAGGAAAATTCATAGTATTTCTTACAATGAAAGAAAAGTAAGAGTTCATTGTTGTGTCAACAACGGAGTCATCAGAGATGAAGTACAGTTGTAGATAAGACAAGGATAGGGAAAGAATCATAGCACTGATGAAGGGAAACTGCAATAACCCAAATCTGGTTGCCATGATGGGCCTGTTTCTCCCAAATGCAAGTTGAATGCTTTAACAGCTGTACCATCTCACAGTGGGTCATGATTTTAATCATAGAGAACTGACTATCTTAGGTAAAGATGAAAGAATAATTTCTTTTCTAGAACAATAATATACACCCGTCAAGAGAAGTATAAAGGTAGTAGACAGTACTCGTAGATCTCATTAGAAAGAACTGGCATTGACCAGTAAAGGCACATTTGGATGCTGACTGTTGTCAAAAAGTGAAAATGGTGTAAGGAGTGTTGGGTTTTGTACATTGATTAAGTAAAGTTATCCATTGAAGCGAAAGATGTTCATCACCTTACACTGCAGTGATTATGCTGTAAAAACTCAGAATCCTCATATGCCTAATAGTAATCACATTTATTTATTCCACAACACCATTGTGGACTATCTGCACATTATTTATAATGCATATAAAAGTTTAATAATTTATTTGTGTATGTTATGTGATGCCAGTTTTTGATGAGTATATTTACATATGGTTCTGTTCAGTGATTGATTCTTTGCCAAAAGTGCAATTTTAATGGATTTTGTGGGGGTTTTTACTAATGCTACTGATTGCAAGTTGAGGAATAAACATGTGGTTGGTTACATGTGGTCATTGTTGTGAGGACCTTTTGAAAATCATATGTGTATTTGTGATGTGCACCTGTAAGGCCACTTAAAAATAGTTCCACTGTCAATAATGGCCAGAGGTTTGACATGAATAAACAGTATTATCTGTAGAATGAGATTTTCACTCTGCAGCGGAGTGTGCGCTGATATGAAACTTCCTGGCAGATTAAAACCAGGTCCCGAGTTCGAGTCTCGGTCGGGCACACAGTTTTAATCTGCCAGGAAGTTTCATATCAGCGCACACTCCGCTGCAGAGTGAAAATCTCATTCTGGAAACATCCCCCAGGCTGTGGCTAAGCCATGTCTCCGCAATATCCTTTCTTTCAGGAGTGCTAGTTCTGCAAGGTTCGCAGGAGAGCTTCTGTAAAGTTTGGAAGGTAGGAGACGAGGTACTGGCAGAAGTAAAGCTGTGAGTACCGGGCGTGAGTCGTGCTTCGGTAGCTCAGTTGGTAGAGCACTTGCCCGCGAAAGGCAAAGGTCCCGAGTTCGAGTCTCGGTCGGGCACACAGTTTTAATCTGCCAGGAAGTTTCAGTATTATCTGTAATTACACATTTTTGGTGGAACTTGTGTCATTCAAGAAAGAAGGCTCATAACTTCATTCAAACAGATGAGAAGCATTTAGGTAATGAACACAAAAAAGAAATGCCAGATTTCTGTGTTTAAAGAATGCGTTGTCAAAACAAAAATTACTAGTTGTCATTTGTTGTTACTGATACTGTTAACAGAACAGAATGGATAAGCTTTTATTGCTTGTAGATTTGCCTTGTAAATTTGTCACTGCAAAGTGAAATGTTATTTTCCTTTACCTGAACAGAAACTTGCATACCAGTATGTCAGGGCAGAATATAAAATAGTTGAAATAAATAAGAAACTGGTATAAGTATAATAAAATTTTGTTATAGGTTGGTGACTGTGCAGTTTTTCTGTCAACTGGAAGACCTGATCGTCCATACATTGGTCGCATAGAATCAATGTGGGAAGCTTGGGGTACTAACATGGTAGTACGTGTCAAATGGTTTTACCATCCAGAAGAGACTAATGGATGTGCACCTCTAAAATATCCCGTGAGTTTTAATTAATAATTTTTTCATTGGCTTACATTAATAGACACTTTTACAGAATTTTTCATACTCAAAATCCATACTTTTAAAAAATACCATGTAGTAGCAAAGGAAAGTGTGTGTGGATGGGGAGGGGTGAGGGATGGAGGGGTGGGAATGAATGTTATCTTCTGTACAAATGAAATGTGTTTATGGTGAGGATATGGACTGATAAAATGTGTAAATCCTTAACGCCCCAGAAGTGTTCAAAGGCATTCATATCTACCATACATTGGGATATTTGGAGGCTACTCAAGATGCCACAAGGAGACTGTAATAGTAAAAATAAAATGCACACTCTATAAACACTAGAGGAAAAACCACTAGATTGTTCTGTCATTATTGTTAACAAGTGGCTACTGATTGTTCATGAAAACGTGCACATCTCCATTTGTAAAGTGTAATATAAACAGTAATACACATCTGGTGCTGTGAGGTTCTGCTGGCGCTTTTATGCATAGTCACCAGATGTTACATAGTATTTTCATCCGCATGTTTTCATATCAAACTTTTACTACCCTTGACAGTTCTTCCAGTGGTTTTTCATTACCGTAAAATTCTCCCCTTTCAAAGAATGTGCAGAAAAAATTATCTCTATTTTAATTAGGAATTCAGGACTGATTTCAGTGCTGTGTGTTCTTTGAATGTCGCACCCATAAAATAACTTGTTTTGTGATTCCAACTCATACATCTGGAGCAGATAGTAGTATCTAAAGAGCAGATCACAACACACAGAGATAAAATAACTGCCTCATTGTAAGGTCTCTTGTGGCCTCTGTAAATACTCAGTGATTTCTGTGATTTAATCATTTTAAGCCAAATTTAAATATTGCACAAGTCAGCCTGTTCCATCTTAAGATGGTGGAGGTGTGCTAAGCTTTAAATGAGCCATGAGGTGGTGAATGACTTCAGGGCTGACCAACTGTGAAGTATGTTGGAGTAATGATGGGTAGCATTATGACTTTCAAACCTCAGTTATAAATAATAGAGGGGTTGTCTGTACTACAATTAGACCAACAGGACACTCGGTTGTAGGATATGATGAGAAGATATATTTTTCCTCAGAACCTCAATCTTCACCATATGTCTATATTCTGCAAATCATATTATTGTCACAAACAAAAACAATACACTTGTCCATTTGGTATGTAGTCCAATGCATAAATCCACCAGCAAGAAAGTAACTGAATTGAGAATCTGTACACAAACTAGTTCCAAACAAGGTTCACAAATGATTCACAATATTGACATGATGATAAATAAGTAGCTCTGATAACATCCAGTTGGAAAAGACTGATGTGAGTCCACATAAATCCTGGCATACAGCCTGAGGCACACCTTTGGTGATGCAGCTGTGAAGCACTATACGTACTTGGCGGAGGTGCTATCTTCAGGTGTCTACCAAGTTTTCAGCTGATAATATCGTAACATCAGGAGGAAATAAAAGATAACTCCCCTCCTTCGGTTGGTCTGTAGGGGCAGCATTGACAATTTTTTTTATGTGGCCAGTGAGGTTAGGTAGAGAAGTTAATTGTGGGATGCTTGCTTGTGTCTCCCTGATGATGATTGACTTGCCTTCTACTGCAAATTGGACTGGTGGAGATGTTGTCTCTTTAGATAGTGAGGGAATCTTGGGCTTGTTGTAGTATATGGTGTTCATTTATTGCAAATTTGTGCCCTTTGGCTTCTCTAAGCATGAGGTGAACTGTTGTCCCAAGAAGGGAAAAGACACACTCCCTATCAGAAAACTTGTGGCAAGTGGAAACAAGCCTGTTTTGGCTACAGTTGCTGTGTGGCGGTGCCAGCAGACAATATGAGTATTGTCTCATCCAAGGCTTGGACCACTTATTGTATCAGCTGAGCTCAAAGAAAGAAATTTCAGTAGCTGCATACAAGGTTATTAAGTTATTTTATATATTTCTGTACTCTTGAAGAGAATGAAACTTCACACTTAGCAAACAATCAGGTTTCTGTGAAAACAGAAGTAAAGGAAACAGAGAAAGTGTCATAGATCAAAGGACTGAAAATGATCTCTAATTGTGATGTTCAGGAATCGCACAAAAAGACATTGGAAATACAGATTTACTATAGTCAAAATTCACCAATTGATAAATGACAATGAGGAAAACTCTGTTTATTGCATGCAATGTCTCCCTTTTTCTATAGTAATGTTACTTACAAACAATATGTGCATTGTTCGAACCATCTTCATAGTCCGTCCCCAAATTTTGTAACTCCGTGGCCTTAAATACACCATTGCAGGTGAGTGAACATTTTCAAATGCTTCACTTACATTTTTTGTTTTGCATAGGAGCATTTTTTAAAGGAAGGACTATATCCTCATCCTTCTTTAGTTTTCATTACTGCCATAATTTGAGAGCCATGTTATTCTCACATTTAAAACTGTTTGATCACCTTAGTCATTCAGTGAAGAACATTTCCAGTCTTTCACTGCATAATCAGTGTGATTATAATTAAACTACTCATGGAGGCAGTGTGCGCTGTACTTATCATATGGTAGCAAAACTTGGTAGATATTCATTGACTTCAATCCAAGACAGAAACTGAAGAGAAAATTCAGAATGTTGCTGCAGATCATGATGTTATGGTTGCTGCACCGTCTGCATCTTGTATGGGTACCATTGTAAAACAGACCATCAAACTTTGCTTACAGTTGGCCATGGGATGGACAATTTTTGTGACACTGCACGGACAGTAGCACTACATGAGATATGTGGTGCATGGTCATTACAGCAACAGCAACCTTGTCAATAAGTGTCATTAGGATAGGATGCCATCCTATTTCACGTGCCACACCAAGCTCACCCATGTTTTCTAATTTCATTATTTAATGACATTCTGCCTCTCCTCAAACCTTTCAGATGGTGATACTCTCTCAATGCAGCACTGTAATAGCTGCCGTTCACATAAAACAGTTTCACTAATAACACACAGTGTCTCTCCTCAATAGCCATACTGTTGACTCATGTTATTGCTTGTCAAATGACAGTATGGATGTCACATCATCATGCAAACTGCATACAGAACCAGGTTTACACCTAGTGGCCATGACTGGAACTAATTTGTTTTCCAGTTTAAATTGGTTCTGCATTAATGTGTTACCATATCTACAAAGTTTCACTGCCATGCAATAATTACAGCCCACACTCAACCTCCATGAGTAGTTGCACCACAATTACAACCGCCCAGTATTATAATATTTTACACAGTTTGTCTTACTGGCCTCTACTTCACTTTTATTGTTCCTAGCGGATGTCTCATGCTTTGTCTGAACGTAAATATCAAGTATTTCCATGCCTCGTTATATGCCACAAATAATCTGCTCATATTGTTCTGCCCCGTTCAGGGTATAGTACTTCAAACTTGCAGTGAGTTTTAAGAAAGGAGCACTATATTGTGGAGATTATCAACTACAGAACAGTTTAAAAAATTATATATACAACTTCTGTCTCTATTTATATTTGAGAATATTGAAAAGGATAGATTGCTACTCATCATATTGCGGAAAAGTTGAGTTGCAGACAGGCACGAGAAAAGACTGCTATACAAGTGAGCTTTTGGCTAAAACGCGTTCTTCTGAATTAGATCACAGAGCACACACACACACACACACACACACACACACACACACACACACACACACACACAAACAAATGAAACTCTCACACACATGACCACTGTTTCTGGCTGCATGGATTTCCCATTTGTGCATTTTATTTTAATTATATTGTTCATATCCAGCATCATTGAGAGATAATCCCTGGGTGAATAAATTAATAAAAGGCAAACTGATAGTGCACCTACATAAAAAAAGGGGCAGTAAAAGTGATACGACATTGCTTCTCCTGAATGAATAACATATACAATGTTTAGGAAAATCTGTAGTTCCTAATAAGGATAAAAAAATGTAAGTAACAAGACTGACACCCAAATGCTCTTCTATGAAACATTTTTAATTTATATTTGCTACATCCATTATGGACTATGGTGTGGGGACTGTGACTGTTAATTATAGTGAAACATTATATAATTCTGTGTCTGTCCTGTAGTTTTATTTTATTGATAAAATAAAACTTTGTAAGAAGTAGTCATGTGGTGAATGTTCTGAGAAAATAATGCAGTATTAAAATTTGTGGGCTTATGCTCATAATTTTCCCTTATCATAGGATGAGTGCTGCATTTATTAATTTTTCTGATCTGTGTAATTTGAGATTTTTGTGAAAAATAAGCTGAGCGTTTTTTACAAGTAGGCTTATTGTTTTATTTCAGGGTGCATTGTTTGAGTCGCCACACAGTGATGAAAATGATGTTCAAACAATCTCTCATAAATGTGAAGTGCTGCCACTAGAAACATACATACAACGCCTGGGTGCTGAACCTCATAGGTTCTCCACTATTTATGATAATAATGATATATACTACTTAGCAGGCTATTATGATCCCACAAGCAAACAACTTACAATGGAACCAGGTGTTATGTGAACAATTTAGAGTCGTAATCTCTTTCAGAATATCTCATCTGTGTTGTTTTGTTAAATACTTTCCATGAACATTTAGCAGCATATTTGTAAATCCAGACTGTGTGCTCAAAATTTAAAATTTTGCATACAAAGAAACTTTTCAAATGTATTTATTGTTCTGGGATGGCTCTGTGTTATTAGTATTCAAAGCTGAGGGTGGGTATGCAAACAGAGAATGTAAATATTAAAATGTTGTTGTGCATACTGTTGGTACAGTCATAGTTAACATCGTGTGCAAGATGATCAGAATGTAGAATAAGTGCAATGCTGTTTCGTGTATTTATATCAGATTATACCTGTCAGCCTTCTGCATATATAAATAGTATTTATTTTTATTGACCACAGAAGATTCTTGTATATAATGGAACAAGCCAGTGAACGATTGCATGTGCCTGGAATCACGTAGTGATTCACTTGTTTAAAGACTGCACACTAGTAAAGTCTAGATTGATGGGATTTATTTACTACATTCTGTTACAGAGTTGAGAATGAAAGATTGAGGTGTCAATAAGCTAAAGACTGGCAAGCGTCTTAAAGAAAGATATTGTATATTTAAAGATTGATGATGTATATTTTTTTCCTCTCATTGTTAATGTATAGTAGATTTCCTGCATCAGTCTCTGATGCGCCTTCGCTATCACAAGTTAACAATCAGAGATATTGATACATGTATAATTTTTCATTCGAAAGGGAACCAGCTAGTAGTGCAAATTATGTACAGTACTAATTCTCACTGAATGCCTGTAGTGTGTATACTGTTTAAATTACTGTGGGCTGTTGCTGTAGTATGTTAATGATTTTCAAAAAATCTGCAGACTGCATTTCAGACAACTGTTTCCATAGATAAAAAGAATGAAAAAAGAAAGAAATTAATAAAATACTTTTAAGGACACTTTAGTTTTATAAAAATGAGATCTAGTAAGTTGAACTATTTTTCTAAGTTACTTTTTCTTCTGATTTCTTAGGGAGCTGGACCACTTTCCTTACTTTTTAAAATTATTTCCAATCACAAGTTGTGGATTATAGCTTAACTGGTAACATAGGAATGGTCTTCATTTTGTTGCATATCCCTTAAAAATGCGGGATGAATGATTTAAGAGCAGGTGCCATTTCAAATGTTTGTTCCGTTTTGAGACTGCTTTTCTTGCAAGTAGACTCATCCTGTGCATTTGTGTTTGTTTCACTCTTAGTACTCTTTTGGTCACAAATAAATGAGGTGGTACTCTTGATAATCAAAAATAATTTATCAAATGAATCGGTAAGGAACCACAACTAGTCAAAATTTATTTGAAGATAAATGGAAGAATAATAAAGTCAGAAAGTAGGCTGTATGCAGCCAATTGCCACCCATCTTTTAAATTGGTTGTGTAATTTTTCTGCTTTCCAAATTATGGTATAGAGTGCTTAATATTTTTAATTTTTACTGAAAAGCATTAGTAAACTGTTCTGTGGATTTGTAAGGAGTTGTAAAAATTAGTATCATTATATAATAGTTGCATAATAGTCATGAAAAACTGAATTACTCCAATTACATTCAGAATATTAAAAATAACTTTCCAAATGTACCCATGTGCATTGGTTTCATCCAATAGTCAACTTATTTTACTAATGTGAGGGAAATAAAATACGTTATGAAACTCAAGATCCCTTCATATATCCTTATATGTATTAACATCAGCATAAGAAATGTCCAGTTCTTGAATGTGTCATTTCATGTGCTATGGTTCTAGCATTGTTAATATAATTTCCTTACGAAGCTCCGCCCTTGTGCTAGGAGGACAAAACATTCTCTAGTTGTCAGAGACAATAGAACGCATCTTATGTTACCAGGTGAAGGACTATGCAGTTTGACTCTCATGTGTTCAGAGTATGGTGTATAAATGTGCCATATGGTATTTTCCTTAGTTCATAAGTATATTTTCTTGTGCAGATGCTTGTTAAACTAGTCCACTTCCTAGAATCAGTTGGGTATACTGAATTTCTCTTAGTTCAACTTTTTCAGACCTTTCATTGTATTAATTTCACTGTTCATTATAACGTACTTGTGGGAAGAATGTGTGTTTATGTTGTATATTGTCTGTGACCTGGACATATAATGGAGGTGTTGCAGCAGCAGATAATTCTCTACATGAGAGTTATCAGTCTGCAGGATGAGTTTTTATAGATTGTACAGTTAAGCTTAATTTTACTGTTATAAATTTATACAAATAAATGTATCAAATTACGCTTATACCAGAAAGAGCTACACAGTCTTATTTAGGTGCTGTTAAAATTATTTTCAAATATGTTTTATATAAAACTCAACAAGTGAAATATATTGTAAACAAAAGGTGAGGTATGAGTGTCATTTATTACCATGTTGCAAACAAGGTGCTATGTGTAAAGAGTATTTTACTGAGGAAAGCAGTTTGTTAAAGGAGTTAAGTGTCTCACTATTGTGATCTTTTGGAAGATAATTACTATATTAGTATGGAAAGAAACTTCTCTTTGTTTTATAATTTTCACTTATTCTTATATGAGTGAAGTAAATAAATATTTAAATATATAAATTATATAACTATATAAAGAGACAAAGAGAAAGAAAGTTTATGTTCACAAATTAATGCAGGGTGAAAAGATAAGACATGTAATAGTATTCTCCACTTTTTGTATATAAAAAGTGTGTGTGTGTGTGTGTGTGTGTGTGTGTGTGTGTGTGTGTGTGTGTGTGTGTGTGTGTGTGATGTATATGTGGGCGGGCACAAGCATGCACTCACATGTGTGAGAGATATTGTGTGCACACTTGTGTGCATTTAGAAAGTGTAAAATAAAATTGAAAAATTTTGATGCTTTAAAATTTTGTATACATTATTATCCTTTTGCCTTTCTTACCTCAAACATATTCTAAATTGTATAAGAATCTACCAAGCAGTGCATAATTCTCTTGCCTTGCTGCCTCATAATTTACGTAGAAACACTATTCTGTGTAACCAGAAACTCAGCCATGTCAAGTCAATGTTTATGATAGAAAAACAAAGTATTCAGGTTGGATGCTCGTGTATATTCATTTTAAAAGGCATTACAGCATAGGCCATAATCACAAATTGTAATAAATCATCAAATTGCTTTTCTTTCACACTGCATGTAACTGAATAAAGTATTGGTAAATTACAAATATAAATAGATTGTAGCATTAGTTCTGTGGTATAGTAATAATATGTTTATGCAGTTCAGTTATGGAAGGAAACTGACGTGATGGTTAAACAAAAGATAATATATTTTTATAGTAATTACAAAAAAGGAACACTTGCTTAACATTCCGCAACATCATTTTATTTCTTCAATATATGACTTTTCACTATTTAAGCCACCATCATGTGAATAATGACTGTCTCATACACTGAGATATTAATTGCAATAGACGCTACAATGATGAAAACTTTGAAGTAGCTTTATGTATAAAAAAATAACAGGAAGAACTTGTCAGATTAGAAATGGTGTTACTGTTATCTACTTTTCTCTTAATAGGCCAATGAAACATTTTTTTTTTTTGGGGGGGGGGGGGGGGGAGTAAAATGTCTTGGTTCATTTAGCTCAATTCTGGTTTCTGCAAGCTTTCTGATTCTAAAACTTCATGGGCCTTATTACATTAATAAGTGAGACCAATTCTGGGACCTTATCATGGACACTCTTGCAGTTAACTAACACCATATTACATTTTTAAAGTTTCTGTTCTGGAAGGATGACTGTCCCCTCCAAATTTAATGAAGCCTTTTTCAAAATATGGTATGTAATTGATCGTGGGCATGTAGAGGAGTTTCTGTAACTTACGAAACCTACAGGTGTATACCACACTTCCTCATACTGTGCAATTCTAACTGGTGCATCCTGTGTGTAGTGCTCATGTGACTTATTATATGGGCATTACAGTTTTAACAGATATCAAGGTGTAGGCTTCCAAGATTGGCAGAGTTTTATTCAAGATGTGTTTAAGCCTGTTTTCAAACCAGAGGATCTCGGTCAATTCTAGGAACAATTCCACAACACTCTAATAGTGCTTACACTCTAAGCGTGTTGCTAGTTCTTTTGCCAACATAGCTAGCCATCTAACTAAGCTGTTGATGGTCTTTGAACTGACTCAATAAATGTCATTGTGTTTATGTGGGCTGCAGTGTATGATCTGTTGCACCTACTGAACTCGGTAGCCACCAGCAGAGCCGTCTTCACATCTCAAATGGGACAATTTCACCAAACTTTTCAAGTATTCACAGGCTTTCCTCCTTTATCTGTCAGCTATATAACTGAAGACCTCCATTATCTCTCAATGGCCAGAATACGCACTTTCTATACTTGTGTGGACCTTTCTCAATGGTCAGAATACACACTTTCTGTTCTTGTCTGGACCTTCAAAGAGAATCAACCCCAGTACTAATAGATCCTATGTTGACTTGGATGTACCCTCGGCAATTGGCCTCAACTCATATCTGTTGCTAAGGTGAAAGGGAACAGCAGTGCAAGCAGTACCCATTCAAAGACTTGTGAACCTGACACATGAATACACTGTTAAAATTGTTCAGTAAAGTGAAGTGTAATTGATAGCTGAATGTCAGCTGCAGGAAGTGCCAATAAAAAGGCTAAAATATGTACATGTAAGTGAACACACAAAAATACGTGAATATGTTGCTTTTGTTTTCTTAAACATGAAGAGAGCATGAACTGAGATTACATAGTCAACATTAATACATGCTAACTTGAACAGTGCTGCTGAGATTACACTTTATGAACTCACTATGCTTTCGAAATATTTTTCTTGGTATTGTTTGACAAAAGTAGTTACTCAGATTTAACCAGACTGTCCCACCCATATGAAAAAATATTATAATTGTATTCTCTGTCAGTGATTGGTAGCATCTTATACAAATTAAAAAAGAAACTGTTTTGTTTATTCCTAATTGCTTTGGGGCTTCTTAGACACTCATTTCATCACAACTGAATGTGTCATCAGTACATAAAATAACCATAGGGGACACTTAGAGATTAGGAGAAACAGATGTCATGATGCGTCATATTGTAAAGTTGCTCTTAAAAACTGTTTTTTATTATTTAAAATGGGTTACATTTGAAACACAATATTACTCATCACAGAATATGGATGTCAGAAGCTTGCCCACTTTGTAAAGGAGGACAGGTGATCATCTGTATCAGATCTGACAACAGAATACAATGCTGGTGCAAGTACAAATCTTTTAGAGCACACCATTTAGTGCATATTGTTGAACGTGTAACTCAGCCAACTGCCTGTACATGTTCCCATGTTGACCCAGTGACATCATCAATAATGATTGCAGTGGGCATGAGATCATTGAGATTGGACCGTGGAAAATGGTAACATGTTGCTTAGTTGAATAAATAACATTTCTTGTTACACCTGGTTGATGGTTGTGTTCAGATATGCCATCAAAGCGAACAGCTGCTTGAAACAAGCAGACACAGTGCAGTGGAGGCAGTATTACGCTGTGGTGGACATTCACTAGGGCTTTCGTGAGACCTGGTAATAATTGAGGGCACCACTACAGCAATGGACTGCGTAGGGTTGACAACCATTCCATGTATCCCATATCAGATCCTGTGTTCCATATTATTTCAAATTTATCCCACATTTTTCTAACTTTTACGATGGTAGTTAAAATAATTTATTTCGTCTAACATGCCTTTGGCTTTCCCTACAATCTCTGCTTCTGTGGTGAACAAGCAAACCAGTCCTAAAAATATATAGTCACTTCTCGACTTCTGAAAAGAAAGAAAAGTTTAAAGTCCTTTTTGAATTTGTAGATGTAGAATGAAATGAAATGTTCTGAAATGTACCAACTGAATGGGTTTTATCAACATAACTGGTTGACAGAATCATTACATTTTGAGAATCCATTAAAAGCTACATAAAAAGTAGTAGTGATTGTCCCAAAGCTCTAAAGACATTTTTAAATGATTCTGGCAACATTGGAAGAGAGTTAAGCCTGGAGATTTATTTAACTTTTTCCCATGTTGTTGCAATTTTAAATTGTTGTAAGCTTTTAGAGTAGTCTGATGTTAGTATAATGGAAGCCTATATTATACTAGCAAAATTGAGGAAATAACGAGTGATAGATATTTTGGTAGTGGCACAAAGAAAGTATTCAATAAGTTAACTTGCTCCACAAGCAGAAAACACATTGAAGATAATCTTATGTAATTTTATGTTTCATGTGAAGAATTTCAAATTTGAAGACCAATTGCTAATGCCAACCTTTTTGTCTAAAGAATGAAATTATAATGAAATCTGGACCTTTAACTGCTTATAGGCATTGATAAATATCAATGGAGACAAAATTTCTGCACTAAAATTTAAAATTGAGTCAATTGAGATAGATGATGTAGATGAGAATTGTTCATGTGATGAATTTTGTAATGCAAAGGTTATTTTGAAGCAAGACATAGCCATGGAAGGCTGTGCGAACAATAGATGGGTTATTGTTTTGTGTATACTGAGAGCTAGAAATGTTAATGTTCCCAATTTGCTGAAAGTAATTGTGTTTATATTAAAAATTCCTGGCTGAAATGCTGAGGTAGAAAGAATCTTTTTCCTGATAAACCATAAATGGATTGAGGAGTACAACAAATGTGCCACTGAGCTTATAAAAGTGGAACTGCAGGTAGTAGTGAATTTTAATTTTAATTGTAGATAATTATTTACTTACATAAACTCAAACAGAAACAAAGTCCATAAATAAGTACAAGTAATAATGTAAAATAAAATACATGTGCACACTTTAAATATATTCCTGCTGTTCTTTGTAAAAAAACATCATTTGAAATGTTTATTTTGTAGGCTTTCTCCTCAATCCCTTATCTTCTCCGTAAAAAAGTTGGCAGCCCTAGGACTTCATGAACATTATTGTGGACCACCTGCATCCTTGCAAGCTCGATGTCTTCTCTGATGGAATTGTGCTACAGTGGTTTGAGGACCAGGACAGTTAACTCACATTGAACTCTTGACCACCAAATATGCCTAATCTGAATGAACCCAACGGAACACATCTGGGATGCTGCCAGGTGTCAAATTTGTCCCCTCAAACCACTGACCCAAGCATCATAACCCATAATTTAAACAAAAAGTGAGAGTTGTGCATAGACATCTGGTGCTACAAACCTCTGGAGACCTACCAAGGACTAGCTGAATCCATGGCAGGCTGAATCACTGCAGTATTGCTTTCCAAATGTGGAATCAGCTACACTACTGGTCATTAAAATTGCTACACCAAGAAGAAATGCAGATGATAAACGGGTATTCATTGGACAAATATATTATACTAGAACTGACATGTGATTACATTTTCTCACAATTTGGGTGCATAGATCCTGAGAAATCAATACCCAGAACAACCACCTCTGGCCGTAATAATGGCCTTGATACGCCTGGGCATTGAGTCAAACAGAGCTTGGATGACGGGTACAGGTACAGCTGCCCATGCAGCTTCAACACTATACCACAGTTCAAGAGTAGTGACTGGCATATTGTGACAAGCCAGTTGCTCGGCCACCATTGACCAGACGTTTTCAATTGGTGAGTGATCTGGAAACTGTGCTGGCCAGGGCAACAGTCGAACATTTTCTGTATTCAGAAAGGCCCGTACAGGACCTGCAACATGTGGTCGTGCATTATCCTGCTGAAATTTTATGGTTTCGCAGGGATTGAACGAAGGGTAGAGCCACAGGTCGTAACACATCCGAAATGCAACGTCCACTGTTGGAAGTGCCATCAATGCGAACAAGAGGTGACAGATACGTGTAACCAATGGCACCCCATACCATCACACTGGGTAATATGCCAGTGTGGCGATGACAAATACACACTTCCAATGTGCGTCCACTGTGATGTCGCCAAACATGGATGCGACCATCATGATGCTGTAAACAGAACCTGGATTCATCCGAAAAAATGATGTTTTGCCATTCGTGCACCCAGGTTTGTCGTTGAGTACATCACCGCAGTCACTCCTGTCTGTGATGCAGTGTCAAGGGTAACCGCAGCCATGGTCTTCGAGCTGATAGTTCATGCTTCTGCAAACATCGCCGAACTGTTCGTGCAGATGGTTGTTGTCTTGCAAACGTCCCCATCTGTTGACTCAGGGATCGAGACGTGGCTGCATGATCCGTTACAACCGTGGGGATAAGATGACTGTCATCTCGACTGCTAGTGATACGAGGTCATTGGGATCCAGCAAGGTCTTCTTCCTGTCGGTTAAATTTCACGTCTGTAGCATGTCGTCTTCGTGGTGTAGCAATTTTAATGGCCAGTAGTGTATTAAGCAGGCAGTCTTGATGCTTTGGCTCATCGGTGTGTATACTGTGAGGATAGTCTGGATGCTAATGGTAAAAGGTTATTTATTGCCCTAAAAAACTTCATAATGCCCAGGGAGGCTATTACGGATCTGAATATGAAATAATCTGAGAGAAGGTAAGTGTCAAAGGTGAGACAAACATGGTAATCAGAAGCTTTTACAGAGAGATGTAATGGCTGAATAAACCAATAAAACTTGAAAGCTCTGTGATAATAGGAGAATATTTCAACTTACCAGCTGTAGTCAGGAAGAACTGTAATTAGAACAAGTACCATATACACATTCATGACTGTTATACTGAATGTTTTATCCAAACTTTGCCTTCAGCAGTTGGTTAGAGAAACAGCTCAGATAATAATGTCTTATGGTTCCTGATGACAAACAGAACCAAACTTTTGGATACTACTAATTGAGAGGGAATCAGTGACAATATGGCTGTTATAGTATCAGTTACTACAGGTATTAAAAGAAATGTTAAGAAAAGTGGTAAAATGTTTCTTCTTAGCAAGTGCACAATGAAACAGACTGAAGATCAGCTGAGTATTCAGTATCAGACATTCATTGATGGGGATGAAAATTTGGATGGGGATGAAAATTTGAAGTTGCAAAGAGTATTAAAGAGTATTATGCAATTGTTTTAGATGTGTAAGTGTTGAGTAGTGTTGCTAACTTCAAAATTGGATTATGGGACACCAATGATAACTCCAGATTATTATGCCAATCAGCTGTGCACAATGTACAAGGGGCATTCAATAAGTAATGCTACACAATTTTTTCTTGACCAATTTCAGATGGAAAAAATGCGACATTTATTGTGGAATGTTGTGGAATATTCCTGCTTCAGCTCTTGTAATTTCATGAAATTCCAGTAGGTGACAGCACTATATGTAGTCTTTGAAATAGCATCTGTAACAGTGATACGTTCCAACCACAGAGCTGTCATTAAGTTTCTTTTGTCAGAAAACCAGAGCAATGCGGATATTCATAGGCACTTGCAGAATGTCTACAGAGATCTGGCAGCAAACAAAAGCTTGGTGAATTATTGGGCAAGGCATCTGTCATCATCGCAACAAAGTCGCGTAAACCTGACTGATCTCCCGCATGCCTATCAGCTGCACACAGCTGTAACTCTTGTAATGTTGGAATGTGTGGACACTCTCATTCAGGATAATCAACAGATCACTCAAACACCTTGATGCACATCTGTACATCTAAGTCGGTAAAGCTGACACACTCCTCCAACAGTTGGGGTTCCCAAAGGTGTGTTCCCTATGGGTTCTCTCATCGCCTGACAGAAGACCAAATGAGCAGCAAAGGGCAATCTGTACGGAACCGTTTGCATGTTATTAGGCACATTTTTGTTGAACATCACCCCCAGGTGATGAAACATGCGTTCATCACTTTGAACCGGAAACAAAATGGCAAACCGTGGAGTGATGCCATGCCACCTCTCCTCTGAAGGAAAAGTTCAAAGCTGCACCTTCAGCTGGTAAAGTCATGGAAATGATCTTCTGAGACTCTGAAAGGGGTTATTCTGTTTGATATCCTCCCTCATGGTGAAACGAGCAACTCCGTTGTGTATTGTGGTACCCTTAGGAAACTGAAGAAATGAATTCAGCGGGTTCATCATCACAAAAATGCAAATGAATTCCTCCTCCTACTTGATAATGTGAGGCCTCACACAATACTGCACACCCAAGAGCAGGTCACAAAACTTCATTAGTCTGTTCTTCTTTGTCCATCCTACAGCCGAGATCTCGCACCTTCCGATGTCCACCTGTTTAGCCTATAGGAGGATGGGGAGCAGTAGGTGGATGAGGAGGAGGATATTGATGCAACAAGATGATGGTGAAACCTACAATTATGGATAAAGGGATGTAAGGTGAAAGGTTAGGGCCTGTGTTCCATCACATTTCATTTGCTATCACTACATTATTGAGATAAATACCTCTGAATCAGGTAGGCCTTTGGCAATCACAATTTCAGTTAATTACAGTAAAGATTGAGTAAGATATCAGATCTGAGTAATAGGGCAATAAAAACAGGGAGGCCTTGATTCATGAGAGTTTCAACTAACCCAAATTATGAAATAGTTCCTAATTTAATTAAAAGGGAACAGGCAGGCCTTCAATAATAGCAGCTTCACTTAAGCAAACTTATCAAGTAGAAAACAAACAGACCTTCAATAATAATAAGTTCAGTTAAGCAAAATTACCAAACAGAAAACAGGCAGGCTCTCAATGATAACAGCTTCAGTTAAGTAGAATTGCCAAATTGAAAACAGGCAGGCCTTCAATGATAACTGCTTCAGTTAAGTAAGGTTACTAAATGGAGAACAGGCAGACCTGCAGTGATAATAGCTTCAGTTAAGTGACATTACCAAATAGAAAACAGGCAGGCCTTCTTTAATAACAGCTTCAGTTAAGTAAGACTACCAAATAGAAAACAGGTAGGCCTTCATGAATAACTGCTTCAGTTAATTAACTAAGAGTGTGAATTGTCCCCTCACAAGGGGTGAACCAGAAGGCTTATGTGCAGGAGCACTAGACTACACCAAATAGGAAGACCGAGAAAGGTTACAATGAGAGGACCGGCCTTCCAAGGCACAGACCAACAAAAGAAACATTAACACATCAAGGTTAATTACTTGAAAGCAACAAAAACTAGCCAAATGGTATACCCATGTCACTGCAAGACACCACCTCTACAACGACAACAAAACACCCGAAAGAAAACTAGGCTGCCAAACCCAATTACATAGCCTCAGCAATTGCAAATTTGGAGACGCAGGTACCTCAGAACCCAATATAATTAACAGAATGATGATGTCTGCACTGCCTGAAAGTATCTCGAAACTGGCATCCGGCCTTATTACAAGAGAAAGGTATTTATCTGGTGTTCGAAGACATTTGGCATGGAAGTCAGCTAAAATCCAGCCATCTAGGTACTGCTTGATGATGAGGGGTCTGGTCACAGCATACAAGAAACACATTATTGCTCTGGCTCAGGAAACACCATCAGCTCACACAGTTTAAGATATCCTGTTAACAAACTTCAAAATCCAAAACTTAACTGGAGTCCATGAATTGAAGTTGAAGCTTGCTGGTTCCAAAGGGTGTCCACAATTCAGCACAGCGAAACTGGCTTCAACTCTGTCATTGGTGTGCCATGTTCCAGATCTGTCTGGCCAGGCTATGCAAGAAGACGGCACTCGATGTCAGCCATGGATTCAAATCAACCCACAAAAATGCCCAGCAACCACTCAGCAGGCTTCGTGCCCAAGATGCTTGTGCAGGTGCTTGCTTTAGTTGCCAGATGGACCTCTCACCAAGTCGTCCTTGCTCCATCACCTCACCCCAACTCGCCACACCACAGCACACCCTGTCCCCCATCAACAACCTTGAGCAACGATCTTAGTGGCTTCAAACCAGAGGGACATCACATGACATATTGAGCTGGTGGTGCCAGGAATTCTAAAGGCGATGCCAGCAACCCCACCACAGCTCAACCTGCCCCCCTTCAACCCAAGGACCCCGGTCCAGCCTACAAAGAAGAAGGGGAGGGTTAATTAATGGGCTTAATAAGTTTATTAAGATGCACCCATAGGACCTTACAAGTGGCCAGATGCATAACTAGCAAGTTAACTGAACCCAGAATTTTGATAAGGAGTGAACTTTCTGAGCTTGACACAAACCCTCACCCGACCAGCACAGTTCTTCATGAAAATCTCATCTCTTACCTTGCCTTGAAAGTGGCGTCTATTCCTGTTATATCGCCATGCCTCGTGGCAGAGGGCTTACCTAATGTTATTCCTGGCCCATTCCCAATTTTCCCTTAGATCTTCAGGAGTAACAGGCAAAGCCAGGAGGTCACTGATATCCCACGAGTTGGATAGAGTGGAACTGATGGGATGCGCAAACAAGAGAGCGACAAGAACTGCCTAGGATGCTTTATGCTGCACAGTGTTAAATGCAAAATTGAGCCAAGGCAAGGTCGTATTCCACTTACTCAGAGACTTATGATGGTAAATGATCAAAATTGACTTAAGGATGTGATTAACTCTCTCAAACAATGCCTGGGGATAATATGGCATGGTAGTTAAGTACTTAACAGTGTTACAAAAGCAAAACTGCTTAAACTGTTCAGAAACAAATGCCAGAGCTTTATCACTAACATGAGCCTTAGGGGGTCCAAACCAGCTGAAGATGTGCTATGCTAATAGACACCAGTACCCCACGACTATGGATTAACTATATAAATTTAGAAAATGTGTCAACAACCACCAGAATATAGCAGTTCCCCTTCTAGGTAGGAGGAAGACCCCTACATAATCAATAAAGAGTTTTTCCATAGGGTTCTCCTCGCACTCGGATTATAACAACTCCATCAGAGGCCTATTACTGGGCTTAGCCTTCTTACAGGCTTCACTCTCACCCACTAATTGCCTGATATCCTAGTACAACATGGGTCAAGTGAGGTGAGCCTTAACCTTTTCCAAGATTTTACAGAGGCCCAAATGTCCTCTCACTAGAGAGTTATGAAATTAATGGAAAACAAGAGGCATCAGCTCCTGAGGCAGACAAATTTTAAAGTCCCCCACTTCATTAATGACTTTACACAATAAGCCATTCCTGATTGAGTAGTCGCTAACCTCACCACCAGATAAGAGTTGCTTTGTTAATGGACCCCACAACAGATCTTGATCTTGTTCAGTTTTAAGGTCCACATATAAATGAGGAACTTCAGCTAAAATGGACACCCCCTCCTCCTGAAATATGTGACAGGACATCAGCGACTTGGTTGTTAGATCCTTTTATGTGTCACACCTTGAAATGAGATGTGGAGATGCAGACCACCCACCTGGCAATCCTACCAGTTTTCCTGGCTTGAGCCAACACCCAGCTTAGAGCTTGATTGTCTGTCTTGAAATCAAATTCTTTATGCTCAAGGTAGAACTGGAACTTCTGTAAAGTGAAAAGCACAGCCAGCACCTTGCACTTATAAATGGAGTAATTTATCTCAGGACCATACAACCTTCTAGATGCGAAATCTAATGGGCATCTTATACCTTGATCCTCATGCGACAATACCAGCATTGGAGGCATCCATTTGAATGATAAATCTTTCGCCGAAATCCAAGATGGTTAAGAGTGGCAGATTGGTGACAGCAGTCTTGCTAGTTTCAAAAGCTGCCTGTTGACTCTCACCCCAGACAAATTTCTCCGGCCATGTGGGCAAAATCAGGGACAAAACAGTGAAAATAATTCACCTTCCCAATAAATCTGGCTATCTACTTCCTATTTCGAACCTGATGAAATTTCTTCAACACCTTAGTTCATTCCTGGTCAATCCTAACGCTGTCCCCGGAAATTAAATGGCTCAGAAAGAACACCTGTTTCCTAGAAAATGTAATCCTGGATGGCTTAATGGTCAACCCTGCATCTGAAAATTTGGAGAGGACCTCCTGAAGATGGGAAATGTGATTCTTAAATGACTGACTATAAATGACAACATCATCTAGGTAATTAAAGACACAAGAAAACTTCAAGTCATCCAGGATAAACTGCTTTATCGGTGACTCCGACGTTAACCAGCAGAGTGGTGCCATGTGTGCATGCATGGTGTAAGGCTGTCACACTGAATAGAGAGTATGCTGAAAAATAAGATTTTGTAGCCAAAAGAGTGGGGAATAATGTGATATAATGGAATCCTATATAAAATCAACCTGCTTTCAGAAGAAAGTATGTTGCATTATTTAATGAATGCACCTTGTAGTAGCCAGAAAACTTGCTTTAATCAGCTTAGTGTAAAATGCTATATAAATAACTTTTATTATGTTTCAGTTTTATAGTGTATTTAAATTTTCTAGTAATCCAAGATTACACATCAAATTTAATTTTCATACACTATTTGTGCCTATATTTCCATAAATTTTTGTCAATATTTCGTCTACTAACTAATATGTGAATTCCTTGTATCCATGTGGCTGGTGACCTCACTCTTATCTTTCTTCCTGATGCTTCCCATTCCATGACAGTCATGGCAATCTCTCCATTGATATCCTTTTTGTATGTCTTATCCTACATCTCCCCAGAAAATTTAATTTTATGTGATCATTCCTAGTATGAAACATATTTGAAAAAATAATAATTCAAAAAGTTCTGCTAAAATAGTATAGTACATAATTACATAATTTTTAAATATTCATGGCTATTGCTTAACAGTTTTCAAAATCTTAGGAGAGATAACTATTCATAGTCGAAAAACAAAGTATCTCCAATACATCTTACAAAATCCTAATCAATAAACACATAAACTAAATTAATGAGGATATCAAGTATTACTCTCCATATTTGCACTTCATGTAGTGTAGATCAAGTTACTGAAATAATCACAAGTAAGTATAGTACAATGGCAAAAGCATTGTGTGTCCAGGCTGCCTTCATTTCTTTTATATATGGAAATCTTCTCATGTAATCGGATGTTTGTACTTCTATTTACATGTAGCCAGCATAATTTCACATGAAAAATGTTACTTTCATCTTATGCAAATATTGTAGACAAAAAGCAATAATTAAGTTTATATTATCCTCAGATGGCACATAACATCTATATCTATTCACTGTACTCAATACAGCATACACATTAAGGAAACATTATTTTCTTCACTCAGTGTTCAAACATACACATTATGTCCTTCAATAACATCTACTGATTTTAAGCTACCATTTAAACTTAATGAAAGCAAATAAACTTATTCCATTTACTTTCAGTCTCTGTTGTGAACAAGTAAGAAGTATCTGTAGTGTTCACTACACTTGGTCTTAATGGTAACCACATGCCCACTACATTTGGATATACTGCATAAAAACCATAGTAAATCAGAGTGATACAATCAGTGACTACAAATTAATTAAGGGACACATGCTTACAAACTACTGGCATACTGGCAAGCAGAATGAAATTAGAAACATGTGTTACACACATTGTAAAGTATTATATCCAAGTGTATTTCGTCTTATGACCCCCCCCCCCCCCCCAATCGCATTTGTATCTTTACCACTTCTGCATTCCACTTGAGAGGAATAAACAAAGAATTTTGCTCTGCTTTTTATTCTTTTAGTAATTCTGCAATCATTATCACTTCGCATATAAATTTTTTGATGTCAAGGGGTGTTAAGGAGGGCTACTGCAATTGCACGCTGAAGAGGACTGTAGCTTGCTTGTGATGCTTTATCCAATCACTCGTGAAACATTATGGTCCACTGCATTGATGTTATTTATGAGGAGGTGCTAGTCACAGCAGTAGCTTGGCCCCAAACTCCAATATAGCATGAAAAATTCAACATTGGCAACATATATATCAACACATTTGTCCTAGCTGCTGCATGTACTCATACTCACAAAAATATATATAAAACTGCTCTGGTCCTTACCTAGTTTGTACAGTAATAACAACTAATACACCTTAGAAGCCCAGTGACTCTTGCTTCAGTCATTCACGTACACAATTCCAAAAAATACTGCCCTTGGAAATGCACAGTCTATGAAATAAGCACTTATATAATCATTGCAGCTGAAGCACACAGTCTGTTATAACATAACACATTGCAACTGAATACTGGAAATCTTGTAATCCATATATTACAGTTGTACCATGCCCTAGTCTAGTGTATTGAACTGCTTGGCACCAATGCAGCAAAACAATGTCAAAGAGAGAGGGGTGCCATCATTGTATGAAGTAAGAAGGCGTATTCAGAGTGCAAGAAAGCTTATTCATGAAGTTGATGAAATGGATAAAACTAGCCCCTTCCTCTGCATAGTGATGTTGGGCAGTACTACAACTTCACCTAGGTTCTATCAGGAGCTGACCAGACAAGAAGAGCAGAATGAATGAAATCATTGCCTCCCAGTGGCGACACCTGGCTGCAATAGCCTGTTTTCTCTTCCAAGGTGGGGGTGCTGCTATTGGAGAAGTACTAGCTTCTATCTCTGGTGTCAGGAATATCTATTGAACATCAGCTGCTGCCATTTGTCGAGAGGATGCTCCTGCTGCAAAATCATCGCCAGTTCTGGCCTGCAGTTTCAATGGTATGAGTTTAGTGAGTGGGTTTTACATTTTTGGGGCCTTTATTGCCTTGTTCTTGTGCACGGCCATGATAATTAGGACTGATATGCATAGGAATTTGTGGGGAAGTTTGAGAAACCAGAAGGACCTGTGGACCAGCTGCAGTTTAGTGGGAATTATAGAGAGTGCTATTTGGGGCCAGTAACATGTAAACACTGTAATTTAATGGGTCATAAACTTCCATGTATGTGGGCAGTGCCAGCTACATGTAACACATGCTGACATTATGGGCATGAAGAACATTAGTACTCAGAGTCTCAATTGGCTGTGATCTCCTATAAGGATTAGTGTCATTTTTCTTGTAACTCTGTCTGAGTGGCTCTGGTAGATGTTCTTGCTTTTCGGTGTACTTGAATTATCTTGTATCACATTGTTAGATAGAGGTAGCACAAATGCCAGAAACATGAGAAATGATGATGCAGGAAGTGGGTGAAGTTTTTATAAAATGGATAATCAGACTGCTGGAGCAGGATGCGTTACAAAGGCAGATAGAGACTTTAACAGCAGCTAGTCTGTATAGACAAGCTGGAATGGTGGAGGAAAAACTTCAGTCAATACACCTTTTCTTTCAGTGGATCCTATTGCAGCTAGTCTAGTGGCTCCTTTTTCAGGTAAGCCAGTTGAGGATGTGTCAGTGTTTATTGACAATCTGGAAGCTGCTGTTGCTCTGGGTAATTGGCCAGAAAACTTATGTTTGTATATGGTTAAGTTATGATTAATGGGTGATGCAAAGACATATGTCATGTATCACGAGGAGCAGAATATGAAGCTTACATTTGAACATATTAAGAAGGACTATCAGCATTACCACAAGCAGAAGTTAGGACCAGGAAATCAATGGGCCAAGCTATGAGTTAATGCAGTATGGAGAACTGGATAAAATTATCCTGCAGGAGGCAGAGCACAGGCCATTAGATGTATTTTTGAGAGGGATTCCACCTGATATATTGAGGAGAGTGCAGATGGAATATTCAAAGGATTAATGTTGCTACACAGCCAGAGGAGGAGGATGTAGCAATGTACTTGGAGGATAAGTGGAATGTATTTTCCTCCTAAGCAAAGTATTACAGGTGTGGGTATACGTACCACATGTATGTGGGGAGGAGAAACAGAAAGCAAAGTGGACGTTGTCAATGTAAGGGTTCATTAAACACCACTGGGAATTCCTCAACCACCACACAGCATTCCCAGTAAAATAGATTGCTGCAAAAGCATATGCAGAGGCAGAGTGCTGCTTGATGGGCTTGGTAAATGGAATGGAGACCACATTCACCATTCTATGGGGACATCACCAACATCTAAAGTTGTCTGGGCTTAAGAATGTGCAACCAATGTTCCAGAAGTTATTGGATAGAGTGCTAAGGAGATTAAAACCATGTCTGTGTATGATATATTTAGACAATTTTACTGTCTTTTCTACAGATCTAGAGGAACACACACAATGACTGGAGGAAGTGTTTGGCACGTTTAACGTAAAGTACTGGAAAGTGTCACTTTACGTTTATGGAGGTAAGCTATCTAGGTCATATGATTAACCAAGATGGCATCAAGATTGACCCAAGGTTGATATGTGCTATCTGTGATTTCTTACAGCCACAAGCAAAGAAACACCTTCGGTCATTTTTAAGCCTATGTAATTACTACAGAAACTTTGTCAAAGAGTTTGCTGAGATCACTAGATTGTTGACTTATCTGTTAGAAAAGGGTGTGAAATTTCAGTGGTCAACTGACTATCATACCACATTCAAGAAATTGAGAGAAGTGTTAACAAGTTAACCCAGTACTAATATTTCCAGATTACAAAAAAGAATTCATCCTATCCTGTGACATAAGTAACCAGACGACTGGATGTATTCTGAATCAGGATATGAATGGGAAGGAACATTCTGTGGAAAATATACACTGAGACAGTTGAGTAAAGCAGAACAGAATTACTCAGCCATGGTTGTTACCTGTACAGTAGGAAATTCAAAGTTTTAAGGGTCCATGTGGCATTAAAGTGTTATTACAGCTGAAAGTTCATTCCACTAGTCAAAATATCCACGGGTGTGCTGCCGGTCTATAGTGTCCAACGGGCACCGTTGGACACTATAGACCGGCAGCACACCCGTGGATATTTTGACTATCAAATACGCCGGGAGAAACTCAAGAATCACTTCATTCCACTAGATTATTCTGTTGGTCTTATAAAGTTGAGTGAATTTGATTATGAGATAGTACATGAACCAGTAAGAAACACAGCAATTCTGATGACTTGAGCAGAAAAACTAGGGTTGTATGAGTGCTTGGCAGAAACTTTTGCAGAGTGGCAAGAAGCACAGCTACTGATGCAGACTGCCAGTCATTTAGGTCACAGCCACAGATCACTATTCATGATATGCTGTTGTGTAGGATGATAAAGTGCAGGCCAACATTGTGATACCTGCACCTTTGAAGAATGAAGTCATAAAGGAGGTGCAGGATCACGTGTTAGCAGGTCATGGAGGCTGAAGAACTGGTGACTGTCAAGTAGCTGAGCAATACTGTTGGAGGATGAGGAGGCATGATGTTGACCAGTATGTAAGGAATTACACACCGTATGCACAATGTGCCAATCTCAGTTATCAACTAGTACTGCAGCAAATGTTACCAGAGGCATCCAATGCACCTGAAATGATAGGAGTGGACATTTTGGACCCATTCAACTTAATAATACTGGGTACGTGCTATGTAAGAACCACCATAGACCACTTTTCATGTTATGTTGTGATTATTGCAATCCTTAATCAACATGTGAGTATGGTGGCTTGTGCCATGGTAAACAACTAGTTCTTAAAGTCTGTCATTTCTTCATTTCTTACACAATAATTACAGATAAGGGCACCTGCAGTTATTCATCTACTGTAAATCTGAAAGCTAAAAACTAGTCCCTTTCATCCCAATCAAATGGAATACATCCATCATACTGTATGCAAAATGTTAAGTTATTATGTGAAGAGCCACCACAACTCTTGGGACATTTAGCTACCCTATGTTATAGCTCTGTACAAACCTAAAGTACTTGACAACATTGGGCTTTCACCAAATGAAATATGGTTAAGGATGCCATTGTCTTTTGAATCAATTAGGCCTAAAGTTCAGAAAAATGGGGAGCCAGTGAAGAAGTTTGGAAACATGTTACAGGGTGTGTGGAAAGGTGAAAAAAGCAAATACAAAGGCATACAGGTGACAAGAGCAAGTAGGATGTTTCATTGGTAAGCATCCTGAGAAAGGAATTAGTTAACAGGTTATGCTAGCAAATCCCTACACACTAAAGGGTAAGACAAAAATATTCCTTATGGGGTCTCAAGGACCATATCAAATCATGGAAATGATATCATCTGTGAATGTAAAGTTACAGTTGCCAATGTCTGTGTAGGACCATTGTCCATGTATGACCAGTTAAGCCTTTTAATGGTACTTTAGACACTTTGACACAAGTACCAGTACTACTACCAGCAAAAAAGTTGAAACTGTGAAGGTAAGAAAGGAAATGTAAACTGACGGGTGAAAAGTACACAAGTGCCTTATGCACTCCACTAGTTTTACAAGTAATATATATGATAATTGTGTCATTGTATTATTGCAAAGGGTTTACATTGCATTTTTGTTAAATTTCTGGATTTATGTTGCATTTTGTTAAGTAGGTGCGTAGTTTATAAGCAAACAGGAATGTGCTGTTGTAATACACTGTTAGTGTAGTAATGAGTCATGTAAGCCCAGCTTTTCAAGAGGGGAAAGGAGAATGATGTGAATGTCTCTTCCCCAGGTGGTGTTACCAACCAAGGACGTTCAGAATGAACATGATAATTCTGATGGTACTGCACCTCTTTGGCTGAGAAGTGGTGGATGCACTAAGGAACCAGCAAATCAAATCAGGAGTGCTATTTTCTAAGTGGAAGGGCATCATGGTAACTAGCTATCAGTGGACATTAAGACTAAGCTATGACATGTTGTTATTGTGGTCTTCAGTCCAAAGACTGGTTTGAAGCCTGCTCTCTGTGCTACTCTACCCTATGTAACCTCTTCATCTCCAAATAACTCCTGCAACCTACATCCTTCTGAATCTGCTTACTGTATTCATCTCTTGGTCTTGCTCTATGATTCCCCCCCCCCCCCCCCCCCACTCCACACACACACACACACACACACACACACACACACACACACACACACACACTTCTGTTCAGTATTAAATTGGTATCCATTGATGTCTCAGGATGTGTCCTATCAACATATCCATTATTCTAGCCAGGTTGGGCCCCAAATTTCTTTTCTTCCCAATTCTAGTCAGTACCTCCTCATTAGTTATGTGCTCTACCCATATAATCTTCAACATTCTTCTGTAGCACCACATTAACAAATTTGTCTTCTGGAGAAACACTTTTCTTGCCATCGCCAGTCTATATTTTATATCCTCTCTACTTCGGCCATCATTAGTTATTTTGCTGCCCGAATAACAAAACTCATCTACTACTTTAAGTGTCTTGTTTGCTAATCTAATTTCCACAGTACCATTTGATTTAATTTAACTATATTCCACTATCTTTTTTTTTTTATTTTGTTGATGTTCATTTTATATCCTCCTTTCAAGACCTATCCATTCCATTCAGCTATTCTTCCAAGTCCTTTTCTGTTTCTGACAGAATTACAGTGTCATCAGATAATCTCCAAGCTTTTATTTCTTCTCCCTGGACATCAATTCCCACTCCAAATTTTTCTTTGGTTTCCTTTACTGCTGGCTCAGTGTACAGACTGAATAACATTGGGGATAGGCTACGACCCTGTATCACTTCCTCCTCAACCACCAGTTCCCTTTCATGCACCCTGACTCTTAGAGCTGACCTTTGGCTTCTGTACAAGTCATAAATAGCCTTTTGCTCCCTGTATTTTATCTCAGCTACCTTCAGAAATTCAAAGAGGGTTTTCCAGTCAACAATGTCAAAAGCTTTCTCTAAGTCTACAGTCACTATAATAGTTTACTACTGATTACATCGTAAATAGGTGTATTAGTGTGCCTTTTAAGTGTACCATTAAAGGTTTCATTTTTCTTTGTGTAATACAGCAGAAAACACGAAAAGATTGTACAGTCGGATTTTCTGTTTACGTTTTGCCACAGCAAATCTATAGAATTTCATTTAGTTGTTCTTTGCTCACTCCAGCAATTTAACTGTAGCATACCTCTTCATTGTTTAACTAGCATTTCCAGAAAGTAGCGTAAAGCTTAAGTTGTTGTTTCAGAAACTTTGCACTGTTGTTTTTGTTTACACACAGTTGCGTATAGGTCAAATTTGTGGAACCATATTTTTGTGTTTATCTGTAATTTAACTGACTTATTCTTAATAAACTATTACATTTATCATGAGTGAAAAGTGCTTGACTTGCCGTAGAATTGTTAGGTCGGGGCTTTGGTGTGATGGGTGCTGTAGTTTCTTCCATGTGGGTGACTGTGGTGGTGTGGGAATAGGGGAAGTAAATGAAACTCATCAGTGGTTTTGTAGGATTTGTAGTAGAGATAGGAAGATACTAGAACAGGAGGGGAAAATTGCCACCCTTCAGGCTGAATTAGACAAGGCCAGGGGAGATCTTGACAGGTTAAGGAGGGAGAAGTGTAAAGAGAGCTGGGAAGTGGCAACAGGCAACAGGCAACAGGAGGAACAGGCCTAGAACTTTATCTGACAGCTTCGTGGTGAATGTGGAAAATAGATTTGACCTGTTGCTTCAGTTAGAAACTGTGAGCCTCAAGCAGTTGTAGGTGTAGGCAGGGCACAACAAACTTTCAGCAGCAAATTGAAAAGTAAGAAAGTAGGGAAATCAGTAAAGAGAAAGAAAGTGTTGTTGTTAGGTTGTTCCCATGGAAGAGGTGTTGGCCAACTTTTGCAGGATGAACTAGAATCAGAATACCAGGTCACCAATTTCTTTAAACCTGGTGCTGGTCTGGAGCAGGTGACAGAGGATTTAGGATCACTTTGCAAAGATTTCACTAAGGAAGACACTGTGGTTACAGTGGGTGGGGCAGGTAATAGTACTGACAGAGATCCTGGGTACAGTATAGAGTGTGACCTGGCAAAGATTGCATCAGCATCGAAGTATACTAGTGTTGAGTTTGTATCTGTTTTTGGGCACCATGACCGACCTCATTTGAACTCTTCTGTCAAGAGAGTTAATTTGGAGTTGGAACAGTTGCTTATGTCAGGTGCAGGGTCACACATTGGTGTGGTTCCTGTTGATTCTCTCAATAGGTGGCATTATACTGGCCTGTCCTTCACCTCAACAGGAAGAGGAAGGGTAAACTGGCTGGGAAAATAGCAGGAAAGCTAAAGGGGGGAGGCACTGTCATGAGTGATAAAATACCAGTGCTTATAGGGTTCAGAAAAGACCCTTTTTTAGGGTAGTGAGGACAGAAAGAAAGCAAATTTTAAGAGAGGTTAGAACTGAGCCAAACCTTCAGTTCGAGAAAGAAACCAAAAACCCTTAATTCTAGCTTATTACATCAGCATAAACAGCCATTGGTTAAGAATTTTCAACAGCCAGCAGATATTTCAACTCTATCCAATTTTAACTCAGTCAATGTGAAATGTCAGCTATCTTTATTGCATCAAAATATTCGAGGACTAAGAAATAAAATTAATGAATTAATTATCTGCATAGATGAATTAGAGTCTTCAAACCCAGCTGACATAATCTGCCTCTCTGAACATCATGTGACCACTGGTATAGAACTTTTAAGTGTTACAAGGTTTAGGTTAGCATCTCACTTTTGTAGATCAGAAATGGAGAAAGGAGGAGTTGCCACATTCATCAGGAACTGTCATAAATTTAAGAACGTAGACATTCATAAATTTTGCCTAGAACAGCATATGGAAGCATGTGCAACAGAAGTAGAATTTCACAAAAAACCCTTCATAATATTAAGTGAATATCAAGCACCTGCAGGTAACTTTAATCTGTTTGTAAACCACCTTGAAGCTGTACTGGCCCATTTAACAACCAAAAACAAAGAAATAGTGGTTGCTGGTGATTTCAATGTAGATTTCCTTAAAGACTCTACCAATAAGAACTTATTTGAGTTAGTAACACTATCATTCAACTCAATTCCCACAGTAAAGTTCCCCACTAGGTTAGCCAATTGCTCACAAACAGCCATTGATAATATCTTTATAGAAAAGTCCAATGAACGAAATTATATTACAAAACCAATAGTCAATGGCCTCTCAGATCATGACATGCGGTTCCTTCTGTTAAATGTTAACACTGAACAGGATATAAAATCTGTTAAATCTGAGCTCAAGAGGGTAATCAATAAGCCAAAAATTGATTATTTTAGGACACTCCTCAGAGACATTCACTGGAGTGATGTTTACAGTGCTCATGGCATGAATGAAAATTATAACACTTTTGGCAATAAAGTTCTTACCTTATATGAACACTGTTTTCCCCAAAAACTTATCAAGGTTAGAGCAAAGTCTACAAAGAAGCCATGGATTACTCAAGGAATAGGGGTATCTTGTAAAACAAAAAGAAAACTGTAACTGTCAATCCGAAGCAGTTCTGGTGTTGATGCTATAGCACATTACAAGAAATACTGCAAAATATTAAAGACTGTAATATGGATATCAAAGCGAAAATATTACAAGGAAAAGATAGTCATATCAGATAACAAAATAAAGACAATATGGAATATAGTGAAGGAGGAGACCGGTAGAACCAGACATGAAGAGCAACAAATAGCGTTAAGAGTAAATGATACATTGTTGACAGATGTATGTATGGTTGCAGAAATTTTTAACAAACATTTCATAACTGTTACTGAAAAGATGGAGTTGTCAGGTTCTGTAGATGCTGCTATGGAATACCTCAGACCAGACATTTCAAGAAACTTCCATAATATGAATTTGACCCTCACTACCCCAACAGAAATAATGTCCATCATAAAATCTTTAAAATCAAAAACATCTAGTGGGTATGATGAAATATCAACAAAGCTAATTAGAGAATGTGATTCTGAGTTAAGTAACATATTAAGCTATCTGTGTAACCAGTCGTTTATCAGTGGAATATTTCCTGAATGGTTAAAATATGCTGAAGTTAAGCCACTGTTTAAGAAGGGAGATAAAGAAATAGCATCAAATTTCTGTCCAATTTCACTTCTGCCAGTATTCTCAAAAATTTTAGAAAAAGTAATGTACAATTGGCTTTATAAGCATCCTATCTCAAATAACATTCTGTCAAAGTCACAGTTCGGATTTCTAAGGAATTCTGATATTGAGAAGGCTATCTACACTTACAGTGAAAAGTCCTTAATTCATTAGATAAAAAATTGCAGGCAACTGGTATATTTTGTGATATGTCAAAGGCATTTGACTGTGTAAATCACAATATCCTTTTAAGTAAATTAGAATATTATAGTGTAACAGAAAATGCTGCAAAATGGTTCAAATCTTATATCTCTGGCAGGAAACAAAGGGTGTTATTAGGAAAGAGACATGTATCAAGCTATCAGGCATCATCCAACTGGGCACTAATCACATGTGGGGTCCCACAAGGTTCCATTTTAGGGCCCTCACTTTTTCTTGTGTATATCAGTGCCCTTTCATCAGTAACATTAGCAGATGCCAAGTTCGTTTTGTATGCCAATGATACATTCATTGCAATAAATAGCAAATCAAGTGTTGTCTTAGAAATATCAGCTAATAAAATATTTGTGGACATTAATCACTGGTTCCTAGCCAATTCTTTGTCACTAAATTTTGAAAAAACACACTACATGCAGTTCATAACTTGTAAGGGATGTCCCACAAGTATATTCTTAACATATGATGACAAGCAGATAGAAGAAGTGGACAGTGTTAAATTGTTGGGATTAAAGCTTGATAATAAATTCAACTGGGAAAAAGCACACCACAGAACTGCTGAAGCGTCTTAACAAATCTCTGTTTGCAATGCGAATTGTGTCAGACATAGGGGATATAAAAATGAAAAAGCTGGCATACTATGCTTACTTTCATTCCGTAATGTCATATGGGATTATTTTTGGGGTGATTCATGAAGCCAAGCTAAAGTTTTCTGGGCACAAAAACGTGCGATAAGAGTTATATGTGGTGTGAACTCAAGAACATTCTGCAGAAGCCTGTTTAGGGAACTAGGGATACTAACTACTGCTTCCCAATATATTTATTCTTTAATGAAATTTGTCATTAACAATATATCACTTTGTCAAACGAACAGCTCAATTCATGGAATCAATACTAGAAATAAGAATAATCTTCACAAGGATTTAAAGTCACTTAGTCTTGTACAGATCAAGTGAAAGTCGAAGTTCATGTAGGCAATGAACTGCTTGAACAAGTTGATAAATTTACTTATCTGGGCAGTAATATTACCAGGGATGAAAGGAGGAAGGCAGAAGTGAGAAGTAGAATAGCTCAAGCAAAGGCTGCTTTTAACAAAAAGAAAAACATATTAACATCTAAGAGCATCAGCCTTGAAATCAGGAAAAGATTTTTGAAATCAAATGTGTGGAGTGTGGCATGCTATGGGTGTGAAACATGGACTGTCGGGACAGAGGAAGACCAGAAGCTAAATTCTTTTGAAATGTGGTGCTATAGACGCATGCTCAAAATAAAATGTATCGACAAGGTCACAAACGAAGTGGTTCTGGAAAGAGCAGGTGAGAGGAGAACCTTCTGGAGTTTCATTGTTAAAAGAAGACTGCAATTTACAGGCCATCTATTAAGACATAAAGGACTCCTGAACACAATCATAGAGGGATATGTCCAGGGAAAAAGACCAAGAGGAAGACCATGACTGAGGTACATGGATCAAATCATGAAAGATGTGGGGTGTAACACCTATAAAGAAATGAAGAGAAAAGCTGAAAGACGCACAGAATGGAGACAAGCTGCCATTGTAGCTGTTGCAAACCAATCCTTGGATTGACCACTACAGAAGAAGAAGTCTTGTACAAAAAGGTGTGCATTATTCAGGAACACACATTTTCAATAACTTGCCGGCAGCCATAAAAAGCTTAACAACCAATTAAATTCAGTTTAAGAGTAGCCTAAAGGATTTATTGGTGGCCAACTCCTTCTACTCTATTGATGAATTTCTCAGTAGAACCAACTGATTTGTGTGTGTATATATATAACTTCTGCACAATTTCAGTGCAGTAATGTGTTCATTGTAAATAAGTGTGTGTGTGTATGTGTGTGTGTGTGCGTGTGTGTGTGTGTGTGTGTGTGTGTGTAAGTACAATCTAACTTCTGCACCATTTCAGTGCAGTAATGTGTTCATTGTAAATAAGTATTATAGTAGTTGTATCACACATTTATTACCTTATAAATAAATAAATAAACTTTTTTTAAATTTTAAATTCAGTGCATTAGTATTTGTAAAACGATTCTTTCATATAGTGTTCATTAAAAAATGATGATCATTCCACTTGGGACGTGTGGAATGGTACATTAGCTTATTTGTTTGAGTTGTAAATATTTGACATGTATTGTTGTTTTTCTGACATGTTCTACATCCTGGAGGACCTCCTCACTACGGACCAATTGGAATGAAAGTAAATCTAATCTTTAGGTTTGCCTTTCCTTAACCTATCTTCTAAGAGAAGTCATAGAGTTAGTATTGACTGCATGTTCCTTACATTTGTACAGATCCAAACTGGTCTTCCATGAGGTTGGTTTCTACCAGTTTTTCCATTCTTCTGTAAAGAATTTGTGTTAGTATTTTGCAACCATTAATTACTAAATGACAATTAGGTAATATTCACACCTGTCAGCATCTGATTTCTTTGAAGTTGGAATTGCTATATTCTTCTCGAAGTCTGAGGGTATTTGCCTGTCTCACAAATCTCGCACACCAGATGAAAAAGTTTTGTCATTGGTGGTTCTCCCAAAGCTATCAGTGGTTCTGACAGAATGTTGTCTACTCCGGGCCTGGTTTTGACTTAGATCTTTCAGTTCTCTGTCAAATTCTCCTCATAGTATCATGTCTTCCATTGCATCTTCATCTACATCTCTTCTGTTTCTATAATATTGCCTGCAAGTTAATCTCCCTTGTATAGACCCTCTTTATACACCTTTCATCTTTCAGCTTTCCCTTCTTTGGTAAGGCTGGTTTTCCCCTGAGCTCCTGGGGATGTTCATACAGCTGCTTCTCTTTTCTCCAAAGGCTTCTTTAATTTTCCTGTAAGCAGTATCTATCTTTCCCCAAGTGAGATATACTTCTAAATCCTTACGTTTGTCCTTCAGCCATTTCTGCTTAGTAATTTTGAACTTCCTGTCAGTCTCGTTTTTTAGATGTTTGTATTCCCTATTGCCTGCTTCATTTACTGCATTTTTATGTTTTCTCCTTTCGTCAGTAAAATTCAATATCTCCTGTGTTATCCAAGAATTTCTGCTAGGCTTACTCTTTTTACCTATTTGCTCCTCTGCTGCCTTCACTGTTTCATATCTCAAAGCTACCCATACGTCTTTTATTGTATTTCTTTCCCCTGTCCTTGTAAAATGTGGTGTAATGCTCCCTCTGAAACTCTCAACAACCTCTGGTTCTTTCATCTTATCCAGGTGCCTTCTCCTTAATTTCCTACCTCTTTGCAATTTCTTCAGGTTTCATCTACAGCCCATAACCAATAAATTGTGGTGTCATAATCAATAAATTGTGGTCAGAGTCCACAACTGCCCCCAGAAATGTTTTATAATTTAAAATCTGGTACCTAATTCTCTGTATTACCATTATATAGTCAATCAGAAGCTTTCTGGTGTCTTTGGGTCTCTTCCACATATACAGCCTTCTCCCATGATTCTTAAACCAAGTGTTTGTGATGATTAAATTATGCTCTATGCAAAATTCTTCCAGGTGGCTTCCTCTTTCAATCCTTTCCCTGAGTTCATATTCACATTCTATTTTTCCTTCTCTTCCTTTTCCTACTATCAAATTCGAGTCTCCCATCACAATTAAATTTTCATCTCCTTTAAATGCTTGAATAATTTCTTTTATCTCATTATACATTTCTTTGATCTCTTTATCATCTGTGAAGCTTCTTCTCATATAAACTTGTACCATTGTGGTAGGTGTGGCTATTGTGCCTATCTTGGCTGCAATACTGTATTCACTATTCTGTTCAATGTAGCTTAATTGTATTCCTATTTTCTTATTTATTATCAAACCTACTCCTGCATTACTCCTATTTTATTTTTTATTAATAAGCATGTATTCCCTAGGCCAGAAGTCCTGTTACACTTGCCACCAAATTTCACTAATTCCCACAATATCTAACTACAACATATCCATTTCCTTTTTGAAATTTTCTAGCCTACCTGCCCGATTAAGGGATCTAACATTCCATGCTCCAGTCCATAGAACGTTAGTTTTGTTTCTCCTGATGATGGTATGAGGAAGTATTGAATAGGATTGGGGAGAAGAGAAGTTTGTGGCACAACTTGACCAGAAGAAGGGGTCGGTTGGTAGGACATGTTCTGAGGCATCAAGGGATCACCAATTTAGTATTGGAGGGCAGTGTGGAGGGTAAAAATCGTAGAGGGAGACCAAGAGATGAATACACTAAGCAGATTCAGAAGGATGTAGGTTGCAGTAGGTACTGGGAGATGAAAAAGCTTGCACAGGATAGAGTAGCATGGAGAGCTGCATCAAACCAGTCTCAGGACTGAAGACCACAACAGCAACAATGATGATGATATCCTCCTGAGTATCCCCCCCTGGAGATCTGAATGAGGGATTATTTTACCTCTGGAATATTTTACCCAAGAGGATGCCATATCATTTAACCATACGGAAGAGCTGCATGCCCTTGTGAAAAATGGATGCCCTCAGGAAAATTTACAGCTGTAGTTTCCTCCTGCATGCAGCCATTTACATTACCAGCACAGCAAGGCCATTTTGGTTTATGTTACAAGGCCAGATCAGTCAATCATGCAGACTGTTTCCCCTCCAGCCACTAAAAAGGCTGCTGCCCATCTTCAGGAACCGTATGCTTGTCTGGCCTCTCAACAGATATCTCTCTATTGTGGTTGCACCTATGGTACGGCTATCCATATCACTGAGGCACACAAGACTCCCCACCAATGGCAAGGTCAGTGTGGTTCATATGGGAAATAAAATATGAAATATATAAAGATTAGAGGAAACATTCACCAAGCTGAAATGGAAGAAATATTAAGGAAAGTATAGGGTATGTTTTAAGGGCTGAAATTTTTGTATAGTGGTAACAGGACCATTTAAATAAAGTGAAGGATTTAGCACCATGTATGTTGTTTTGGAGGAAGGTTGTGGTTAGATGCAGGTGATGTTACTGAAGATGGTATTTTGTACAGCAGTTAGTGGTGACATTCAGGAACTAAATATATGGCATTTTTAAAATATATAATAAAAAGTGTTTAATTATGGTGTGGATTATATCTCCTTGAATTGACAAAGCCATTAGTGTTTGTTTGTATACCTAATTTATTCTAAATTTCAAAATGTAGTCATAATGTGAAGAAAATGGTGTGGTATTAATCTCTTTCCTAATGGCAAAAGAAGGTGTTCTAAGGGCTTATTTCATTATATGACCTTGTTCAAGATTGTGTAACATAACATGTCCTCTCTGAGATATAACTTTTATAAGTGAAATTTTGTTATGTTAATGAGATTCATAGAAATAATAAGTTACAGTCACAAAGAAAACTCCTGCGCACAAGATAAAAGAGATATTGCAATGTAAAAACAATTTATACAAGAAACCATATGTCACATACCTGTGATTATTCACTGACAGAAAGGACAAGTTTATTAATATTCAATTATATATGACAGACATGACTCATGTAGTTGTAAGCACAGGTTAGTAACATCTTTGGTTGCACGGCCTTTAGTTGACTAATATGATTTCTTTTAAATCAAGAGCAAGCTCAGCTTTTAAAGAAAGTATAACATGAGTGTATTTAATGAAATGAGAGTTATATTTACAGAAATGTTTATGAAATAATATTTCTGTGTTGACACCTCTACTACATTTGTACCAGGTTTCTAGGCAGCAATAATGTTTTTTATGACTGTTTAATCGCATTGCACTCAGGATAACAACAAAGGTATTTAAAACCTTGACAGTTAAGACACAAATGGTTAAATACAGCTTCCATACCGTTTTTGTGGCTGGGGACGTTTGTTTGTCTTTTCCTCACTAATGCACTGACAAATGGCAGGAATGGGATTTCACATTAATGAGGCCATAAAAGTTTTCTCTGAGGTATTTAAGTATTCTATCAAGGAAGTTAATCAAGTTCATTCAGTTATTAAGAGTTAATTTTTACTGATTAAGAGGATTATTTCTCATTTTCTTAGGATCATGACAGTTTTAAATACTTGTTCATTTTACAAGGTTTAATGTTAATAATTACTTTCATAGCATTAAAAACAGCTGAAAAATACACAGAACTGAAAATAGCTGATTATTCCAGATGTTAGTGTACACATTTACAGATATACTTGAATGTCTTACCATCTTGTTTTCAATGGGACTGTGGTATCACCTGTATATAGTATTCAAATATGTATTTTTTGTGATGTGTTTACTTTTAAATGTTTGCTTATGCAGTTATAAGTAAAGTATTTTACAATTGTATTGATCATGTTTATACTCCTTTCACATTAAACAAGCATTGTCCATGAATAAGAGAGTATGATTCATATTTATTTTCCGAAGTTTTGACAGATATCCTTTATGAGCACTCTTTGTTTTTAAATGATTAATCAAACAATACATTCCCTTAAACAAATTTTTTTTGATACAACAAGTGTCAGCAGTGCAGAATACATATTGGTACACATGGTAAACAGAATATTGACATTTATGTATAACCTCGAACAGTTTTGTGTCATGTTATTAGTAAACAAATACTGAGCAAATGTTGGAAGTACATGCACAGTTATACCTTCACTCACCTCAGCTATTTCTTTTTGAATTTGTGTTTACTTTTTTAAAGTAATTCTAATTTTTCATAAGTGTATTTTACGCAAGTAATATTAGATGGTTTTCATAACAAAGACATATGTCTAACTGATATTAAGTACTTTGTTGAATGGCTATTTAAGCCAAATAATACACACAACACACAGGTAAGAAGATTAATTTGTTATCATAGTTTATAGATATATGTAAAAACAAAGATGAGGTGACTTACCGAACAAAAGCGCTGGCAGGTCGATAGACACACAAACAAACACAAACATACACACAAAATTCAAGCTTTTGCAACAAACTGTTGTCTCATCAGGAAAGAGGGAAGGAGAGGGGAAGACGAAAGGAAGTGGGTTTTAAGGGAGAGGGTAAGGAGTCATTCCAATCCCGGGAGCGGAAAGACTTACCTTAGGGGGAAAAAAGGACAGGTATACACTCGCACACACGCACATATCCATCCACACATACAGACACAAGCAGACATATGGTCTTTAAATATGTCAGTCATGATTTACAGTGCAAAAGGTTTGGTAAGATCACAAAAGATTACTGATACACACATTCTATTATCGAGACATCTGCTGACTTTTGTGGCCAATTCATTTACTGCATTGGTTGTGCTGCAGCCTTTCCTTAAACCATACTGATTAGGTAAAATAATATCATGGGATTAACATTCTGACTGGTCACATGCAGCTCTTTCAAATATTGATAAAAAAATTGGTAACAATAAGATAAGCCTATAGTTTTCCATTTCATCTGTTTGCCCATTTTATGAATTGGCAGAACTTCAATACATTTTAAGTGATCTGGGAAATATCTCCCTTCAAAAGACAAGTTGATTATGGAGGAGAGTGGATGTGCAGCACTATGATGTATTAATTTTATTATTCTATTGGGAACTTCACTTCAACCCACTGGGTTTAAATTTTTTAGGGACATTATGATTTTAATGACATCAGAGCTTGAAACAGGTGAAAACTTAAAACCCAAGCAATTTTTCTCTACCATACTAACAATAGAACTTGGTGGTGAGCAGTCACCAATTTTGTTACAACTAATGAAGAAATTACTGAAGGATTCACACATGGCACTGGGATCTGTAAGTGACCTATCATTTATCGTTAGTTTAGAGGGCCATTTTCTTTCCATTTCATTGCCGACCTCACTTCTTATAACAATGAAAACGTAAAACCTGAGCAATTTTTCTCTACCATACTAACAATAGTACTTCGTGGTGAGCAGTCACCAATTTTGTTACAACTAATGAAAAACTTACTGAAGGATTCACACATGGCACTGGGATCTGTAGGTGTCCTACCATTTATTGTTAGTTTGGAGGGCCATTTGTTCTCCACTTCATTGCTGAGCTCACTCCTTATAACAGATCAAGGGTTTGGATTTGTTTTTTGCATTTAATATGGAAGTATTAGGGAATTAGATTAGGAAATGAGACACTTAAAGTAGTAAAGGAGTTTTGCTATTTGGGGAGCAAAATAACTGATGATGGTCAAAGTTGAGAGGATATAAAAGGTAGACTGGCAATGACAAGAAAAGCGTTTCTGAAGAAGAGAAATTTGTTAACATCGAGTACAGATTTAAGTGTCTGGAAGTCGTTTCTGAAAGTATTTGTATGGAGTGTAGCCATGTATGGAAGTGAAACATGGACGATAAATAGTTTAGACAAGAAGAGAATAGAAGCTTTCGAAATGTGGTGCTACAGAAGAATGTTGAAGATTAGATGGGTAGATCACATAACTAATGAGGAGGTACTGAATAGAATTGGGGAGAAGAGGAGTTTGTGGCACAACTTGACAAGAAGAAGGGACCGGTTGGTAGGACATGTTCTGGGGCATCAAGGGATCACAAATTTAGCATTGGAGGGCATTGTGGAGGGTAAAAATCATAGAGGCAGACCAAGAGATGAATACACTAAGCAGATTCAGAAGGACGTAGGTTGCAGTAAGTACTGGGAGATGAAGAAGCTTGCACAGGATAGAGTAGCATGGAGAGCTGCATCAAACCAGTCTCAGACTGAAGACCACAACAACAACAACATGTATGTATTGTTTGCAGTACACTTTGCTAGTTTAACTACTTTGTCAAATGTTTTTTTATGTGCTTACATATTTAGTAAATTCAGGATTTTGATTAACTTTTGCCTCCATATACAGTTTCCCCTTCTTAATGCTAGATGCTCTAATTCCTTTTGTTACCCTTGATCTATTTTTTTGAGACTTAGTTCATACTGTTACAAAAGGGAGAGGTTTATTGAATATGCTCATGAATTTGGTAGGAAAGTTATTGTAGTTGTCATTTATTGAAGTGTGTTTGCTGACTGACCATATGGCGAGGCTTAGTTTTTTTAATAAATACTTCCACATTTTTTCAGTTGAAGTTCCTACATCTGTTTGTTGTGAAGCCTGAATTTAATTTTGATAGTGATACAAATAGTGCTGCATCGTCTGATACTCCCAAATCTAAAATATATTTTTTCTTTGATGCTTTAATTATAACTACTTATTGGTCGAAATTTAGATTTAGCCCATTTGTGGCTATGAGATTCTTTAAAAGTGAAGCAAGTTTGTCATCATTCTCACATCTATGTTGAAATCAGCAAATATGACTAGTTTCATATACAGTTTTTCAATTTCTCATTTATGTAACAGAGTTTCAAATTTATCCAAGAACACAGGGCTCATATGATACCCAGGGATCTGATATATACTGATGATTAACATGTTATATTCTTTAAATTCTATGCAACTACTTTCAAAAGTAAGTTCTTCATATAGATGGCTAAAATCCTATTTGATTTTATAGTTTGCCGAGGAATGAAATAATATGCAAGAGCCCCCATGTCCATTAGTTGTACAAACTGGTGGCTGGTTTGTAGCCTGGAAGTTTGTTGAGAAGATTGATATTTTCAGTTTTAAGCCAGTGTTCATTTAGACATTTTACCTTTACTGAAAGTTTCATACTTTATATCAGAATTTGCATATCACAAAGCTTGCTGATCATTCCTTCAGACAGACCTCCAATGTTCAAATGCATAACGAAATTACTACTGTATACATTATGAGGTAAAGCATATTTAAAACTAGTTTGTTTGTATGTTAAAGGAACTTTCATCTGTGTATTGAGTACTTTTTATGTATTGTTAGAGTTGGGCCAAATCCGATTGGAACTGACCTCTTTCACTAGTTTTCCTGCATATAGGGACTTAAGACAATGACTTGTTTGCTTTTGCAGCTGTCTTCATGCATTATTAATTGTCATGTTGATTATTTCTCCTTGCACTGATGAAGTTGTTAGTGTTTGTATACCTGATTTGTTCTAAATGTGGAAATACAGTCATAATGAGAAGAAAATGGTGTCATATTGATCTCTTCATTAACTGTAAGAGGAGATGTTGTGAGGGCTTGTTTCTTTATAAGGAAGCGTTGTTAGTCTCCAAGGAGAAGGGATACTATCTTGATGCCAATAGATGAGCTATACTTATGCCAGAGAGAGACTAATGGTACATCCAAGTAGGATGGTCCATACCAGCACATGAGCATGTGAAACGCAGTTATTCTTATGTAAAACAGGAGCAGTAGGATGTCAGACAGATGTGTTGATACTACATCTGTACTATCAAAGGATTAGTGTACACTGAGTTTACTCTGTGCTTACTCCAGAAGTAATCGCAAAAACCTGTTACAGGCATGACCAACCCAAAGGAATGGCAAGGTTAGAGTAAAAAATAGTAGAATATTAGTTAATAGTATGACCTGTGACACTGTAGGTATGACATTCTATCTCCCAGCCATCATCACTTGAATAATCATGATAAACCTGACATCCTGAAACCAAATCTCCTACACTTGTTGGATGAGTTTATAGCTCTGCAGAAGGGACGTATTACTGCTAAGCAAATGTTTCAGCATATATGGAAGTGTCACCCAACCTCCCACCCCCTTGAACTCCCAGTTCATCAGCAATGGACTGGGTGAACCATAGCATATAATGAGTAATTAGATAAGAATTAAATAAGTTGCCAATCGATAAACAAGTAAGGATACCAAGTACAAGCAACATTAGAGTAAAACTTTTTTCTGTTGAATGATTTGCTAAAGAAATTTTCTGAGAAAGAAGAGTTTTGGTAATTTTATTGTACTAATGTGTTACACAGAATAATAGCTAATTAACGGGGTAGTTTATGCTACATTAAAGTAAGAGTGGAAGAGAAGACTTATATTCATTGTATTCATTCTGTAGTATTATGTCAACTTGTAAAACATGTGACTAAACAATTGAAACTCCAGGTTGGAATATCAATAATATGAGGGTTGTTTCAAAAGTAAGGTTCCCAACTCTGTACCATTACTGTGCATGGTGCAATGTGAAATCTGGCAACACCACTGTGTTTGCTGGATCCCCCACCACTGATTCCAACAACCAGTGTGGCTCTGCAATGGTCAGTACTGGCCTGACAGCCATAAGTGATGGAGCCCATCATCGTCATCACCGCCAGGTGTGAAATTCGTGCGGTTATCCGATTTTTGCACACAAGAAAGTTACCATCTGTAGAAATTAATAGGAAATTGAGTGAAGTGTATGGGGAAATGTGTATAAGCATTCAACATGTCCACAAATGATGTAGGGAGTTCGCCAATGGCTGTACAGACATCCACGACGAACAATGAAGCGGGAGGCCGTTGATCTCCGATGAAGTTGTGGTGAAAGCTGAGCAAATCCTGCTTGAAGATTGGTGAATCACCATCTGGCAACTGGCTGTTCAAATTTGTGAGGCTTCTGAAGCTTCAATTGACAGAAAAGCTAGGCTACCACAAGGTGTGCGCTTGCTGGGTGCTGCACATGCTTTCAGAAGTCCACAAACACGACTGTGCTCTGAAGTTCTGTAGTGAATGCGACGAGAATAAGGAAGACTTTCTTGATTCAATTGTTACGGAGGATGAATTGTGGTGTCATTACATTACTCTGAAAACAAAACAACAATCACACTGATGGAAACACACTGGATCGCCACCACCAAAGAAGTTTAAGCAATAGGTGTCAGCAGGAAAAATCATGGCAGTGGTGTTTTGGGACCAGTGTGGTGTACTGCTCATTGATTTTATTCCTAGAGGGACCACCATAAACTCGACAGATTATTGCAAGACCTTGAAAAATCTCAGACGGGCAATCCAAAATTGTTGTAGTGGAAAACTCAGTAAAGGCGTAAGGCTGCACCACGACAATGCCCATCCACATGTGTCGCAACAAACGAAGGAGTTAATTGACAATTTAGGCTGGGATGTCATTGACCACCCCTGTTACAGCCCCCAATTTGGCACCCAGTGATTTCCATCTGTTTCCGAAACTGAAGGACCACCTAGGCAGTCTATGATTCCAGACGGACGAAGAGTTGCAAGAAGAAGTTTCCAAGTTTCTCAACGGGTTGGCGGTGGACTTCTTTGAGGTGGGAATGCAAAAGTGGATTACTCAAAAGAAAAAATGCATGGAAAAAAATGGGGACTATGTGAAAAAATAGCTTAAAGATCAACGTTTCCAATGGTGTAATCGTTTTTTCGAATAAAAAATTCCTTGTGTCTAAAAAAAATGTGGGAACCTTATTTTTGAAACAACCCTCGTAGAAGGAAAAGATAGATTGCTACTCACCATACATGTAACGTGTTGAGTTGCAGACAGGCACAATGAAAAGACACTTATACATTAGATTTCATCCAGAGCCTTCTTCAGAAAAGGAAACACACACACATTCATTCACACAAGAAGCACGTCTCACACAGATATGACCATCATCTCCTGCAGCTTGGACCAGAATGCCAAAAATGTGGTTAGATGTTTTTGTCCAGGTATGTAAACAGGTACAAATCAGCAGACTGGATTTCTTCAGAGAAGGGAGGAGTGTTATACCATGCTCTAGTCTGGATTATTGAACTGCCTGGAGCCAATGCAGCAAAACAACAACATAGGGAGAGAGATGCCGTCATTGTAGAGACCACACACTATGAAGTAAGAAGATGTATTCAAAGTGCAAGAGTACTTATCCAGGAAAATGAAGAAGTTGAAAAACCTATCCAGAACCTCTGGATGGTGAAGTTAGCAGCACTACGACTTCAGCAAGGCTTCATCAGGAGCTGACTAAACAAGATCAGAATGAATGAAGTCAGCACCCAATGGCAACACTCAGCTGCCACAGCCTGTTTCCTCCTCTGGGATGGGGGTGCTGCTATTGGAAAAGTACTGCCCAGCAGACGCTCATAAATACACCCCAAATCAAACTAAACAATGGAAACTCCAGCTAGGAATATCAACAATGTACGAAAAGACAGATTGCTACTTACTGTAAAGAAGACATGTCAGGTTGCAGACAGGCACAATTAAAAGACACTCACATAAAGCTTTGGCCACAGAATTCTGGCCTGAGAATTTGGTGATTGTGTGTTCCCTACATTGTTGATATCCAAAATCAAATTCTCACTCTCAGATGTTCTCAGAGGCTCACCGATATTCTCTGTACATGACCAACATGGTGCATAAGTGATACCAACCGCCTCCGACTTCATCAGTTGGTGACTTTGAGCTGGAGACTGTAAAGGGACACTTTCCTCTAGCATTACTTTTCCTTGACAGAGGTAGTCGATACCAGAAATATTTATGAGTTTTGGAAAGGTTTATATTATCTCAGCTGTTTTCCTAAAAGAATTTCATATGATTTTTTACACATATTATATTTCAGGCTAAAAGCTGTAAGAAGAAATTGCTTTATTTTCTTTGTTACAATCAATAGGTACTAGCTCTGAGTGTCCAGTTAAAATTATTTCTCTTTAGAAACATTTGAAATTATGAAATATTTGGACACTTAAAATTTCTATTATTAACTATGCAATTTAGTACTGTTTAGTATGTTCATTTCTGGATTGATTTATAAAATAGAAATTTATTTGTCCAGCACCAGAGTCAACTATGAGAAAAGAAGATAAGTAAAGAGTTTGTTGTAAATCTTACTCCTCTTGAAACTTATTAAAAGACTTAACCATAAAGACAGTGATAATCAGCAAATGATGTAAGGGAGGAATAGATGACAAGTGTGGCATCGTCCGGAATCGATTGACTAATAATGAAGTTTTGTCTGTTGCAGAAGAAGGGAGAGTGACTCGTGTCATTTGCAGTTTATGTATGAATGGATTTCCAATCACACGAAGAAAGAAGACTGAGGACTGCCCAACAAAGTAAATCATAACTTATCAGCAGTGATGGTGTATTACCAACAATGATAGGCTGGATCAAATGAAAGAGGATTTTACAACCACAAACAGGGACATCAAAAAGGAAAGATAAGCATGAACTATTTGTGAACTTAACTTGTTTGTGGACTCATGTGCCTGTTAAGAAAATGAATAGAGATGAGGGTAGGAGCAAAACAGAAGTGAAAGCTGTAGGATCCAATCAGGACATGTTTGAGCTGAGTGAAATCATAGTCAGCAAAGAAACAGTAAAAACTGATACGTTGTAGTTAATTTTGGCAAAACTAGAGGAAATGAATCAGATAACAATTGCAAATTTAGCACAATTAATGATCAGTTAATTGAAAATTTCACTTCACTACAAGAACAATTAAATGACGTGAAAACTTAAAACAATAGTAAAATGGACAGGGTGCAAGACCAAATGGATCAGCTTAGTAGTCAGGTTTCAGAGCTAAAAAATGGGTTGTCAGAGGGGTTAAAAAGTGTGAATGAAAAAGTTGATGTTTTTGAAAATAAATTTATTGTTTTGGAAAATGAGTTCATAGTTGAGCCAGAAAGACAATTGAAGAATGTTGATTACCTCAAAGTTGAACAGCAGGAAAAATGGAATAAAACATCACCAGTTTAGACCAAAAAATTTTAATTGTTGAAAACAATACGCAAACTAATGTAACTCTTTTAGATAAAAAAATTTCAGTAGATCAGGAAACACACGTGAACCAAAGTCGACATGCAAACAACAGTATTGTGTTGTCCAACACTCCAATTAAAAGTTTTCCATCAGATAATTTACACCCTGGGGATTTTTTGCACCATTGCAGAGATAGTTTTGTGTGAGGCATGAATGACGATCAAAAAATTAAATTTGTTAAAAGATTTCTTGAAGGTGAAGCTCTGTCATGGGCAGATTTAAATTTAAGTCAGTGGGAAACATATCAGAGTTTCGAAGAAAAAAAATTAAATAAATTTTGGTCAGAAGCTTAACAGGGGAGAATTAAAAAAGCGAATTTTTGAATGGTCCTAATTGTAGGGATAGGGACAGTACTTTGAAAGAGTTTTGTAAGAATCAACTTAAAAAATTAATATGCCTTGACAAACCATTTGATGAAATGACCTTGATTGACACACTTGAAAGGAGATTACCAGAAATGTAGCAGTGGGCTTTAGTACATGGACCTGATGATTGTCTTGAACAATTTTTACAGTATGTTGACAGACTGGATAGGGCAGTAGAAAGAAGTATGTACCATATTAATTGGAATGATAGAAATCACAATAGGAGTAATTACAGAAACAGAGATAATGGTAACTTTTTCGGGATCAGTGTTGATAGAGAAAGAAATTTTGAACACCAGCAGGATAGGAATAATGGGGATAACCATGGGAAATTTAATAGAAGAAATAATCATAGAAGTAACTACTCAGGAAACAGCAGTTCACCTCAATGAAGATCCATAGTTTTGGGGTGAGGAAACAAAACAAGCACAGGATCCCCAAGTTACAGTTGCAATTAGACAGTAATAACAGTGGTAATGATATGGCACATATATCTGAAATTGAACAGAAGTAATATCAAATTTCTCATTTATGTTTTGTCAAAAGTTTTGGGTTACTATGTTTAATTATGGTGATGTAGGTACTAATCACAAACCATAATGTGAGAGCAGTGAGAATTTTGATGTAGCATGTACTAATTATTTCTTCTCTTGGTCAGAAAACAGTGTTATTGATGTATGCACATCAGGTGATGACTGTATTTGATCTGAAATAAGTGGTGTTTTTGATGAAGATATGAATGAGAGCTGTGAAATAATTGAGGGTTGTAAGTCTGGCTTATTGCAAATGAATGTAGGTGAGGTAAGTGACTTTGATGGAGATGAGACTTGCATTGTTGATAATGCTGTAGATGAAGTAGTTTTGGAGGAATATGATGATGATGATGATGATGAGTATCAGGAATTTGCAGAGTTTAAAAACAATGAAGTTTCAGAGTTATTTGTGAATTATGTTGACAATATAGGTAAGGTAAGTGATTTATGTGCTACTGTTAGTGAGAGTCATGGAATACAAGTCCAGTCAAACTAGTTTTTCATTAATGTAATGATCCAAACAGTAAAGGTAAGTTCGTAACGCCAGAAATGCATAACCTCCTATTTCCATCTATTGTACTATAATTTTTTTTCCTTATTTTGTTACCTGAAAATATGACATTTCTGTGTCTTTATATATTGTAATTATGTTGATGTATAATTGGTTTGTTCTGTAAATATTATTTGTATTTTTACGCTGAGTCTGGCCTAGGGAAAACTATGCTATCGAACGATTACATCAATAGGTCGTGTGGAGAACCAAAGTGTTTAGGATCTTTGGTGGTGTTAACTCTGCCACATGGAATGGGCAGATGGGGTCTGGCTGGAGTAGGGCGGTGGAGCAGGTGTGTTGTGTGACATTCCCGCGAGTTGACGTGCTTTCGGGGTTTGGCAGCATGTACTTGCCCTCGACTTGCTATGATAGTTTCTGACACAGTGTTGCGGATGGGAAGCATTAGCTGGCACACATCAAGAGCCCATTTCGCCTGGTGACCATGTCGAGAAGAAGGCGTGCCAACATCCAGCCTCTGCAACAGCGACGGCCGACAATGAGTGACTGTCACCACATCCTCGATCGACGACTTCAAACCTTCAATCAACCAACAAGGAAGACTGAAAGCACGTAAAGTTTTAGAACTGTATGGCAGACCTCAGCTTTTCAAACTATTCCATTAGCAAAATACAGCAACTCAGCATGAACCTTTGTTGCTCATTGTCCCAATTGCATTACCAAGCAGAGTGCCTTCCTTTTCCGAAATGAACCTGAGTGTCGTTGAAATTCAAACGCCAGCATTAAAGTAATATCATTCCATTTCACTGCTTTAATTTCAAAGTTCAGTTAAAGTATTCATAGCTGGCTACAATATTTAGATTACACAAGCACAAATTAAGAGTGCAAGTTTTGTTACCATATTTTAGCTTACCTGTGACTGCAGCTCAGCTCGGTATATACTAAATTTTACTATTGTAAATTGCTCAGAATCATTTAATTCAAGTTCAAAGTTAAATCTCTTTATTTCTAAATTGCGTAGATTCAAGTAGCTTTTGAAATGGTTGTTGAGGTAGCCCAAGACTAACCTTATTTTATTGAATTTCGTAGTGCTTCAGAAACAAAGTTCACTATTAATTTCAGTCACTAAATTAACTTTCAATTTTCTGGTTTTATTAATCCTTTTGCTAAATTGAGTCAGAGTGTAGCAAAATTTATTACTTCTGACAAACATTCAGTTTTCACACAGCACGTGTCAACCTTCAGTTGCCATGCTTTTAGTGCTTATTATATGTGCATTAATCTTTCATTTTCAGTTATTATAGTAGTTGTCCATAGGACTGGCGACTGTAATTTTCCACAAATTTCAAATATCTAATTAACGCCAATTAATTGTTAACGTAACGACCACACATTTACTTTCTTTATTAATTTTACCCTTTTTTCAAAATTAGTTTTCACCAATTTCATTTGCATTTTTCCTTTCATTTAGATGTAATCCCTCCCTCCCTCCTTAGCAACAAATTAACTTCGGTGACGATTGATTTTCCCAAATTTCCATTAGGTGCATGCGGTTTAATTTTTCAAGCTCATTAAGGTCGATAGGTGAGGGGGAGGTTACACGTGGCGACCTGGTGACAGGACAATCTTCGGATTTGAGGTTGTTCTGGACACGTATTTTGCATTGCGCAAATCTCGCAAGAAAGTACTGGTTATGAACAGGTAGTTACGTCAGTGAGAATAAGTAGTGGGAGGAATCCTAATTAGATTTGAGATTTGGCATTTATATTGAAAATTATTAAAATGAGTGAAGGCAACAATTACCTAAATTTGGTAGACTTGGATACGAAACAATCGGTCGAACATTGGGAAACGCGCACCGTGGAACCCATTGTTCAGGGGCAGGCGGCTAGCATGAAAGACACAACCACCGAAATGCAACAAAGAGCAGTAATGGAATTCCAAACTTTAGAAAATGTTTCAGAATTGGAAGTGAAGATCAAATCTGAACCCCTTGATGACGAATATGGGGGGACAATTAAAGAGGCACCTGCTACGGAAGTAAAACCGCTGGTTTCCGGGAATTTAACTGATTTATTGAATGTTATGGTTAACAAAATCAAGGCTCAGTCTAGCAAGATAGAAACTCAATTGGCAGAAATTAAAGCTCAGTCTGCCAAGCAAGAAGCTCAGTCTGAAAAAATTGACAGGAAGCTAGACAATCAGAACAAAGCTATTAATGTTGTTAACAACAATGTTGGAGTTGTTAACACAAAAATTGATAAAATCAAAGAAGATATTGTTGTAATTAATACCGAAATTGGCAATCTTAAACAGGAAATGATAGGAGTTCAGGCAGAAATTGCAAGCCCAAATACTCGTTTTGATTCCGAAATTAGCAGAATCAAGAAAAGTGTAGGAGAAGCAGTTGCTCCGATCATCGAGAATAAGGTGATGGAACAAATTCAATTAGTGAAAAAAGAGGATCAACAGAAGGTGGAAACTTTAAAGGCTTTAGTGTCCGAAGTAGATATTAAAGTGAGGAAGCAGGCTAATACCTGCGAAGAGAAAAAGAGGGAAGTGGAAAAGCTTGCGACAACCACTTGCCAAGTAATTACGAGAGTGTCAGAATTAGAAAAGAAACTTGATAAAAAACAGAGCTATGTGCCAATCTGTGCACATAGTTCGGAATTGTTGACGAAAGAGGAGCGGTTCGACTCCTTGAAAAAAGGTTGTATACACGCGATGGATTTCATTAAAAATTGTGAAAGAGTTTTACCCAGATCATGGACTAATGAGAGAAAAATTAATGCGGTTTTATTGAGGTGTTGGCTGGTGATGCCAAGTGTTGGGGCTTCAACATCAACATTACGAACCTGACTTTTGAAGAGTTTAAAAATTCGTTTCTGGCTGAATACTGGTCAGAGCAAAAACAACAAAGTGTCTGGCGCGAATTTATCATATCGAGGACTTTAATGTGAATTCGTGTGGCTCGATGAAGGAGTTTTGTGAGGGCTGAATCCGCAAGTTGGAATATTTGCATGATCGTCACACAGAATCCGATATAGTCTGGGAACTCTACAAGAAGCTTCCAGATGATACAAAACGCTACGTAGGAAGCAATTACAAGACAATCAATGATTTCCTGGGAAGAGTTGTGGACGAGGACAATTGGCACAATAATCGCGACAATGGTAGAGGCCGTGGTAGCAGCAATGGGTGCCACAACAACAATAACTATGGGAATAATGCATACCGCAACCATGGCAGCAATACCAATAATGGTTCCGACCGTAATGACAATCGATACAATGCGAGTAATAACAGGAATGACGGAAACCATTATCATACTAACGTGATATGGGCTTTGCAGAATAGTAATAATGCCAGAGGGTGTGATAAGCCGCCTCAGCAGCATCCGGAGAGCAGATCTGCTGGGACAAGACAGGGAAACCATTAGCTGCGCCGCTGAGGGGCTGACGGGGCGTGGAGAAATTTTGGCGGCCCAATAACAGGAGAAAACCTAGGTGTCGTCATTATGAAAATTCCGTATGGAATAATCAACGGCGGGAGAGTGTGCCAGTGTTAAGAGAAAGGAGTGCGGCCACAAGCAGTAGATCAGCTGTAGACACGGCAGTAGAAAATACATTCACAGTCAGTGAGAACAATTTAAGTAGTGTTCCGGAAATTGATTATAAAGTGGCAGCTGTAACACCCACAGCGGAACTGGAGATTGAGTTTAAGAATGATTCGCAATTGTTCAGAGGAGATGAGATGTCAGATAACACGTCCGTAATCGAGCGAGGGGATGCAGAGAGGGATGAGTTCTGGTTAAGGCAGTTCCGTCGCTTATACAACGAACTAAGAGATTATAGGGGCCTGTACGGGAGAAGTGTTTATGGGGAGCGCAGGCAGGATTTGCCACATCTCGTACTGCAGGAAGATAGTGCTTGTGAAGGGATAGAAAGTTCTGGCCCTAACCGGCAGACTTTACCAGAAATAGTTGATGTTAATGGGGAGCACGAGCAACGTTCATCGTGTTTTGTCCCGCAAGAGTTGGATGTTGAAGTAGTAACGGATAGTTCTGGCCCTGACCGGCAGACTTTACCGAAAGTTATAGTGGTAGAAGTGGCCGACCCATCCGACGCAAAACTCCAGTTTAAACATTGCGAAAGTATTAAGGAGAAAGATTATGAGAATTTTAGTGATAGCCGGACACGATTGGTAGAAAAGCACGTAGATTACAGCGTGTATGAGGTTAGGGCTGACATTATACGGTCGGACAGTAGCAGTGTGGGTTGCGCACATCCAGAGGAAGTAATTGCAGATATTACTGGGCACATTCCTCCAGGTAGATTGGCAGATGAGATCAATATGGCCAAAGAGGAATCAACGAAGGTGACAATTAGTGAATTGATAGCAAAGAAACACTCAATAGTTGACAAGTTACAGGAAAAGGTTTCGGTATTGGAGGTGAAGCTACAGACTAAGCCTCAGGACAAACGTGTTGAAATTAAAACTGTATATGAACAGAGGCTGAAAAAGCCACCAGATAAGCCAAATTTAGGACCAAAGCCGGATGGTTTTTTTCTGGGATGACCTGGATATAGACGAGGATTTATTGTGGGAAAATAAAGAAACAGTCGAGGATAAGTGTAGACAGATAGTAGTGCCTGTTAATATGCACGGCTACAACTAAATGTGTTGATTGACTCTGGTGCAGAATTGAGTGCTGTATCTGGGAAAATATTTGAGTTACTGAAAGACAGAAATGGTATTGTAGTTATGCCAGTAACAGGAGTCAAAATTATCGGTGCTACTGGGAAGGCCAGTAAACCGGTCACAAAACAGATTTTTGTCAACTTCGAGATATGTGGGGCATGATTTGAACAAGAGTTTGTTGTCATGCCAGACTTAACTATGGAAGTAATTATCAGGTTAGATTGGCTATTAAAGTACCGTGCAGTGATTAATTGCGAAAGCAAAACTTTGACATGTACATCACAAGATAAAACAATGGTAGTTAGTTTTGACGAGGCAGGAGTCGGTGTTCATAGGCAATACCAGCCTAGACACATTGTTAACAGGTCAGATGCCATTGACGTAGGCATGAATTTGAACTACTGTAACGAGAGGAATCTCGGCGTTGTCAATAGTGTAGAAAGTGAATTGGAAAGTATTGTAGACAGTGTGTCAAACATAGAGATAATCAAATTCCTCCATGGATTGACATTAGTATTGGTGTGAAAAAAGATCATTTGTGAGAAATAATGAAGCTAAAAGCCGATGCTCGCATACGTCGTCAGACGCTAAAGCGTGTTTTGTTTGCAGTCGGAGCCTTAGTACTTGTAAAAGCTCATGAGAAATCAAGCGAGATAGACAATGAAATCTCTAAATTTAAGTTTGTTTATAATGGACCATATAAAGTCATTGGTATACCACACACAAATGCTTATTGCTTGTAGTATCCAAGCCCTGGAAAACTATTAGGTATACGGAACATTGTAAACTTGAAATTGTACCAACCAAGGATTGATTAATACCACAGAATGTGTAATTTGTACAGTATGTAAATATAGAGTGTAAGATTTAAGGATTTGCTAGGTTGCCATGCTTTTGCCTGGCCAAGAGGTCATTAAAGAAGTTGTAATTAATAAGTAATTAATTTTGATTAAATGATTTAAGAGTAACTGATTATTAATCAATTGAAAAATCCAAGCTGCTAGTTTAAATTTTCAGCTGAGTCACAGTAGATTAAGGAATGTAAATATGATTTTGTAACTAGCTGTAAGATTTCATGAATGTGTGTTTTACTAGTCATTGCCAATGTACTTAGATGCTGTTTTAAGTTTCAGGCTAGTACGTGGGTGTGATGATGGGCAGTGTTGAGTTATCCACTGTGATAGTGTTAATGGACTCCTTGAGATTACTCGGGAGTGAGTCTTTCTGAAAGAATTCAGTGAAATGGACGTTCTGGAAATGCCGTTACACAGGCGAGTGTGATCAAGCGTGCTGCACAGGCGGGCGCAACAATACTGGCGAGGCGGAGCCGCTGTTGGCTCTTGTGCTGCTGTCGACATTCTTTGTACTTGCGAGTATGGAAGGCGGAGTTGTTTTTCTTCCCAGACAGCTGATGTGAAGGAATTCTGCTGTCAATATTTTTTTTCTCGAACTGCTGTGTATTATTTTCTTGTTTAGCTTTAAGTGGACTCTCATGACGAGAATATTAATTATGAAAAGGTTATATAAAAATGTGTATTCTATGTAATTTGTGTATTTTGATTTACCTTTTTTATGACCATGTACTCTGATTAATTTTGTAAATAGTATTCCATTTCTTGATACTGTTAGGAATTTTTTCTGATTTTAGAATAGCTAAACCATTTTCTATGTTTTCTATGAATTTTAATATATTGTCAACCTGTTTTCTTTTGTGTAAGATGACAGAGTGGAATAAGGTTAGGAGTGTCTCCACTCAATTATTATGGTCTAAAAATTGGTTTATGGTTAATTAGCCTAATGCTAAATTTTCTTGATGTTTTGAGCATATGCATTTCCGCTGTTTTTTTTCCTTTTTGGGACATTTTCTGAGTCTGTTTAGGTTACACGAACATCCTCAGACAATATGGGGCACGTGTAATGCCGGAAATGCATATCCTCCTATCTCCATCTATTGTACTATAAATATTTTTCCTTATTTTGTTACCTGAACATATGACATTTCTGTGTCTTTATATATTGTAATTGTTCTACTATTTGTATATATACTTATGCATTTATGTCGATGCATAATTGGTTGGTTTTGTAAATATTATTTGTATTTTTATGCTGAGTCTGGCCTAGGGAAAACTATGCTATTGAACGATTACATCGATAGGTCGTGCGGAGAACCAAAGTGTTTAGGATCTTTAGTAGTGTTAACTCTGCCGCATGGAACACGGGCAGATGGGGTTTAGCTGGAGTAGGGTGGTGGAGCAGGTGTGTTGTGCGACGTTCCCGCGAGTTGCCGCGCTTTCGGGGTTTGGCAGCATGTAATTGCCCTCGACTTGCTATGATAGTTTCTGACACGGTGTTGCGGACGGGAAGCATTAGCTGGTGCACATCAAGAGCCCGTTTCGCCTGGTGACTGTGTTGAGAAGAAGGTGCACCAACATCCAGCTTCTGCAACAGCGACGGCCGACAATGAGTGACTGTCACCACATCCTCGATCGATGACTTCAAACTTTCAATCAACCAACAAGGAAGACTGATAGCACGTACAGTTTTAGAACTGTATGGCAGACCTCAGCTTTTCAAACTACTCCATTAGCAAAATACAGCAACTCAGCATGAACCTTTGTTGCTCATTGTCCCAATTGCATTACCAAGCAGGGTCCCTTCCTTTTCTGAAATGAACCTGTCGTTGAAATTCAAACGCCAGCATTAAAGTAATATCTTTCCATTTCACTGCTTTAATTTCAAAGTTCAGTTAAAGTATTCATAGCTGGCTACAATATTTAGATTACATAAGCACAAATTAAGAGTGCGAGTTTTGTTACCATATTTTAGCTTACCTGTGACTGCAGCTCAGCTTGGTATGTACTAAATTTTACTATTGTAAATTGTTCAGAATCATTTAATTCAAGTTCAAGGTTAAATCTCTTTATTTCTTAATTGTGTAGATTCAAGTAGCTTTTGAAATGATTGTTGAGGTAGCCCAAGACTAACCTTATTTTATTGAATTTCATAGTGCTTCAGAAACAAAGTTCACTATTAATTTCAGTCACTAAATTAACTTTCAATTTTCTGGTTTTATTAATCCTTTTGCTAAATTGAGTCAGAGTGTAGCAAAATTTATTACTTCTGACAAACACTCAGTTTTCACACAGCACGTGTCAACCTTCAGTTGCCATGCTTTTAGTGCTAATTACATGTGCATTAATCTTTCATTTTCAGTTATTATAGTAGTTGTCCATAGGACTGGCGACTGTAATTTTCCACAAATCTCAAATATCTAATTAACGCCAATTAATTGCAACAACTGCACATTTACTTTCTTTATTAATTTTACCCTTTTCTCAAAATTAATTTTCACCAATTTCATTTGCATTTTTCCTTTCAGTTAGATGTAACCCTTTCCTCCCTATTTAGCAACAAATTAACTTCGGTGACAATTGCTTTTCCTAAATTTCCATTAGGTGTACGTGGTTTAATTTTTCACTGTCATTAAGGTCGATAAGTGAGTGGGAGGTTACAAGTTATCTTTGAGCCTAGAGAATAAAGGTTAAAACTTTATGAAGTTTGTTTGGGACCAGATTGATGATAAAATAGATAAATCTGCATTCTGGGATAAGTTAGCTGAGGTTAGTCAAAATTTGTATCCTAATTGGTGAAATGAAGTGAAAGAAGATCTGAGCAGGAAGTGTAATTTTGACAGAAATATACACACATCAAAAAAAGTTTTGCTTCACCCCAGTTCCCAGAACTCCTGAAGACAGGCATTGACTGTGGACATTGTATCACATACACAGTCCCTTTGACTGTCCAGAGATGTCACTAAACCCACCCAAAGATGTAGACAACCATGCATGAGCAGTGCCTATTAGACGGAGGGAGTCTGACAACCGATCAGTTCCAGTCATTCCACCAGGAAGGAGCTACACGGCTCATGTTGCCTGTAGTTCAACCATGCCTAGATGGTCGAAACAGCAGTTCGATCACATCTGCATTGTTACTTTCTGCCAGGAATTGCTCTCAAAAAGTGAAGTGTCCCAGTGTCTCGGAGTGAACGAAAGTGATGTTGTTTGGACATGGAGGAGATACAGAGAGACAGGAACTGTCTCACTCAGGCCACCCAAGGGCTACTACTGCAGTGGATGACTGCTACCAAAGGATTATGGCTTGGAGGAAACCTGACAGCAATGTCACCATGTTGAATAATGCTTTTTGTGCAGCCACAGGATGTCATGTTACAACTCAAACTGTGTGCAATAGGCTGCATGATATGCAACTTCACTCCCGACGTCCATGGTATGGTTCATCTTTGCAGCCATGACACCATACAATGCAGTACAGATGGCAATGTGTGGTTCTCATGAGCAATAACATGCCAAATGGACTACTCAGGATTGGCATCATGTTCTCTTCACTGATGAGTGTCGTATATGCCTTCACCCAGACAATTGTCAGAGACATGTTTGGAGGCAACCTGGTCAGGCCAAATGCCTTAGACACACTGTTCAGTGAGTGCAGCAAGGTAGAGGTTTCTTGCTGTTTTGGGGTGGCATTATGCTGAGATGACGTACACCACTGATGGTCATGGAAGGTGCAGTAACAGCTATACAATACGTGAATGGCATCCTTCGACCAATAGTGCAACCATATCAGCAGCTTATTGGCGAGGCATTCGTTCATGGACAACATTTTGCACCCCCATCATGTATATCTTGTGAATGACTTCCTACAGGATAATGACATCACTCAACTAGAGCTCAGCATGTTCTCCAGACATGAACCCTACCAAACATGCCTGGGATAGATTGAAGGAGGCTGTTTATGGCAATGTGACCCACTAACCCCTCTGAGGGATCTACACCGAATCGCTCATTGAGCAGTGGGACAATCTGTACCAACAGTGCCCTGATGAACTTGTGGATAGAACACCATGATGAATACAGGCATGCATCAATGCAAGAGGACGTGCTACTGGGTATTAGAGGTACAGCAATCTGGACCACCACCTCTGAAGATCTTGTTGTACGGTGGTACAACATGCAATGTGTGGTTCTCATGAGCAATAAAAAGGGCAGAAATGATGTTTATGCTGATCGCTATTCCAATTTTCTGTACAGGTTCTGGAACTCTTGGAACCAAGGTATGGAAAACTTTTTTTTGATGTGTGTATTTTGTGTTCCTTCTGTAACAAGTGATGTTAGTTGTACTATGGAATCCATTCATTGTGTGCAATCTTTACCTGACAACATGAATAACCAAAGTAATGCTATGATCCCAGTAAAATTGACAAAACCTTTTAAATCATTATGGATGTAGCATTTGACAAAACTGAAAGTGATCTTTTGCATGAAGTGGGTATATCTGAACAATTTAGAGACAAGATCCAGTATAGTAAGAATTTTGTGAAAACATCAATTGTAGGTGTAAAGATAAGAGGAGTTACAGGTAAGCATAGCAAATTGGTAAAATGTCAAGTACTGTTATCTTGTAATAAAGAAAAAAAGTCCTTTGAACATGGACGCATAATGATACCTAGTCTGGAAGAAAAGATACACTATGTTTGCAGATTCATACAACTATATAATTGTGTTTTGTTTGTCAGGAATGTAGTATGTAAGAGCATGTGATTTCTAAAGTTCTGTTGTACCTATTGACTGAGTTTAAATCTATGGCACACTACACTTACAGGTTTATACAACTATTATATTTATACAACAATTACGTTTTGTAATAGATTTGTGCTTTATCACATTTCTAGTTCATTTTTTCATTGCATTTAGCTCTGTTTATTAAAGTGTCGTATGCGAACACTTTTTAATCCTATCTGATGTAAATCCTATTTACTTGCTTTTGGAATATAAATAGGAAGAGCATATGGCATATAATGTGAGGAAGGTATTGAACAGCATATTTAGTACACAAAACAATGTTGCAGGATTTGATATGAATGCTAGATGGGAAGTAACCTATCCGTTGGAGTGTGTGATGAGAAACCTAGGGCGGTAGCCTAAATATGTGGGTGAATCCACTTCCGCACTGCTGTATGACTGTATCCTTCTGGTCCAGTCAACTTACAAGAGATCACAGGTGCTGGATAATGCACTCAAGCTTCTGTCAACTACATCAGTATTGTGACTGATATTTGTAAATTGTTAGCCAAGAAATTATCCTACATGAAGAATTTATTGAACTATTTGTTTAGAAAAACCATCACTGGCATGGACAGTGTTATTCCACATAAATGCATGTTTCTTTCAAGTAGGGGGATTAACTTCCCAATACAGTATGTATTTATCTTTTTTATCAATTGTAACTGAAACTCTAGGCTTCTGTTTATGTAGGTTCATTTGTATGAACAATTAGCAAATAGAGTGGAAGATATTTACTAGTATAGATAGTACAACAAGAGGTATACATGTTTGATTTCGTACACCAAATTTAGTCCTCAAGCTATTCAATTATGTCATTGTTCAAAGCTATTTATGACTCTGGCTATCTGTATTTAACCTGACTACTTCAATATTGTATGTAATTGAAACTTGAGTTGTGGGCAAACCCATGCTTAACTCTATTTTGGATACCCCTGGTCATCACGACTGTATGTGTGTACTCAAAGAGAGGCTATATGCTTCCTATAATTACTCTTTGCGTATGACTAAACTTATTGATATGATTATGAACTTTATTCATTATGTTCTGTTGAAACATTTTTTCCTGGTCTGATCCTGGTGTGGTTTGAATTCATGAGTTGGTCCCCACATCATAAGCTTAGGCCCTAACATTTTCTTCATTATTTTTGCCATTAATTTGTCAACATATCCTTATATACTCTGGTTAATGTGTCTGATTGATTTTGTGTTATATTCCTAAAACATTACTAAATTGTTTTGTAAATGTTTTCAACAAGTAAATGTTGTCAAGTTTGGCGACAAAGAGTGCCCAAAAAATTAATTGGATTACACCAGGAGTAAAAGTTTCTAGTGCCAGGAAAAGACAGCTTCACAATAAGTTAAAACCAGTGCTGTTTTTCTGGGGGAACCCTGGGGGATACATACTCCTAAACTTTTTCGTCTACAAAGCAATTTTTTTACTATCTTGAGAACTTGGAAGAGTGCCAAGGATTTATTTCACGGACGTAAATTTTTTATTTCATTTTTTTCATATTGGTAATTGCAATGTGAATGATATCAGTGCAGTTTTTGGTGGGAAAAGCAATGTTATAGACTGTTTCAAGGATTTCGAAGCTGCGATCGATACCATTTTTTTTGTAGTTCGACATGTTGATGGCTTCATGGCTAAAAGCAGACGGGTGGTATCCCATGCTTCAGTTATAAGTAATTTTCACTGCATTATATCCAATGTCAGAGTACTGTCAAACATATTTTTTTAGAAAAACAGCACTGGTTAAAACATAACAAAAATGCTGACTTTGTGGGGTATGTAAAGAGACATAAGAATACATTCAAAAAAGTTGTACAGGCAGCAAAATAATTGGCTAACAACCTGTTTATTAGTAAACATGAAAATAAATTAAAGGCAATTTGGTGTGTCATCAAATCTGAGTTGGGAGTAAAAAAAAAAGTGCCAAGAAATTGTCCAAATAAAAATTAAAAATGATATAATTATAGATCCTTTTCAAATGTCAAACTGTTTCAATGATTTCTTCATGAATGTGGCAAAATCAGAAGTGAATACCACAGCCCACCAGGACAAGGTAAATGTCAACTTTGTAAATACAAAACAAAATGCAAGCCTTAAAACATTCAAAAGAATTATCCCAACAGATGCAGAAGATGCTATAGTGTCTTTAAAAAACCATAAATCAGCTGGGTAGGGTGAAATTCCAACCACTGTAGTCAAGGCTGTTTATAACATCATTTCTCCTCCATTGGCTAAAATTATTAATCAGTCATTTGAGGAAGCACATTTCTTGGATGTGTTACAACTTGCTCAAGAAAGGCTCACCAGATGACATGGGAAATTACCTCCCTATTTTCCTGCTGCCAGTTTTTGCTAAGGTGATAGAAAGGATTGTTGCAAACCATCTTGAAAATTTTCTTATAGAAAATGATATTATAGTTCAAAATCAATTTGGATTTCAAAAGGGGAAATGTACAATAAATGCTATCAGGGAATTTGCTCAAAAGATAAGCTCTGCTTTTGACAAGGGTATAAAGGTCACAGGTGTTTTTTGTGATTTGATTAAAGCTTTTGACTTGGTCAGTCACTTACTACTTCTACACAAGTTAGAGACATATGGGATTGTGGACAACGCACAGCAGTTGCTCAAATCTTATTTGTCAGAAATAAAACAGAGACTTACTGTAAGTTCAAATGGAAAAAAAATCATTCTTAGACTGGAAAAAGATTTGTACAGTGGTCCCACAGGGCTAAATTTTAGGGCCTTATTTTTTTCTGCTGTACATAAGTGATTTACCTTTAAGCATTGATGTTCACTCCATTTTATTTGCAGATGACATGTTGGTTTTAATTGAAATGAGAATATAGAACAAATTCATGGTACTGTGGAAAATATAATGGGAAACCTAGAATTATGGTTTCATCATAATGGATTAAAACTCAATGTCACAAAAACACAATGTGCAGTTTAGTGCTAAAACATCAGCATCTCCCATAAGAATACTGTACAGTGATCAGGAAAAGACTGAAGCAAGTTACGTAAAATTTTTAGGTCTAAATCTTGACAAAATTTTAAATTGGAAGGCACATGTAGACTACTTAGCAAACAAACTAAACAGCCAAGCTTATGGAATGAGTGTCGTATCTGGTTTCACCCTTATGGACACCAGAAAGATAGTCTACCACAGCTACTTTGAGACTACAATTTGATATGGAATAATTTTCTGGGGAAACTCAATGAACAGCTTGAGATTACTTACTCTTCAACAGAGAATCATAAGAAACATGTGCTTAGTCCAAAGAAGAACATCAAGTTGCCCATTATTTAAAAAATTAAAAATACTTACCATTCCTTCTCTGTACATCTATGAAATTATTTTTTTCATGTATAAAAATCAAAACTCACTGGACAATTTTCATTTCAACCACAATTACAGTACTCATCACAGAAACAGTTTAAAACTTCCTCTCATAATTTAAAACTTTATGCTCATACACCATTGTACATGGGATTAAAAATTTACAATAAATTAAATAACACAGATCTGTTAAATAGGGAGTTTGACCCACTAAAAAGATTGTTATTTAATACACTAGTGGAAAAATGTTATTATTCAATTGAAGAATTCAGGCAGGACAGTTTGACAATTTGCAAAGGAAAGAGACAATAAAGATTATGTATTGTACAATAAATTATTAATATATTGTATAAATTGTATTCTAGAATTTCAGAAATGCCTGCTCAAATATGTTAATTATTATAACCTTATTTTTTAAAGTAATTTGACATGTCTGCAGTACAAAAATCTTTGATTTGTAACTGTACATTATGAGATGAATAAACTACATTCTAAATTCTAGAGCTTTGACTTTGTATCAATTGTCTTGTGACAGAATGATTCACAGGTCTGAAAATCTGAATGCCATGTCCTGAGATATGTATAAATTTTGACTTGCATAGTAGATATTTTTCTTATGTTTTCTGTAATATGTATCAGATACATCCACAAATCTGTATTCAATCTTTTGGCATCATTTTGTACACCTTTTGGAAAACTTTATAGTAAGTCACAAAATTTTGTAAACTCATTGTTTCCAAATTTTGTGATGGGGATATTGTAAATGGACATTCTCTTCTAGCATTACTTTTCCACAACAGAATAAGTCAATACTGAAAACATTCAAGAATTTTGAGTAGGTTAATATTATCTCAGCTGTTTTTCTAAAAAAACTTTTATGATTTTGTACTTGATGTGTTATATTACAGGCTAAAATCTGTAAAAAAGAAATTACTTTATTTTCTTTTTCACATTTGATACGTACTAGCTCTGAATGTACAGCTGGAGTTATTTTCTTTTAGAAACATTTTAAATTACGAAATATTTAGCACAGTTAAAATTTTTATTATTAATTACACAATTTAGCACTGTTTATTATGTTTATTTCTGGATTCATTTATAAGATAATAACATAAATTAATAGAAGTTCATTTGTCAATAGAATTTGCAAACCCTTTGAAATATTGTTATTACTGCAGAATGAGTGGGCATGCATCTGATATGATCAGAAGTGTTTTGCATTTTGGAAGAACAATGTAATTTTCGGCTTTGTTAATGTGAAAATTCAAAAGACAGTGTGATATAGAAAAATGTGAGAGAATAAATGATTGTGAAGAGGACAAAAAATCTGAACAGGCTTACTTCTAAATTAATTATGTCAATTGGAACTATGAGAACCTATAATGTCAAAAATTTCAGCTTCAAGAATCAGCCTCTAGGTGTGAAGAACTGGATCCAACTATGAGAAAAGAAGATAAGTAAAACGTTTATTGTAAATCTTATTCCTCTCAAAACTTATTAAAAGAGTTAACCACAAAGACAGTGACAATCAACAAATGATGTGAGGGAGGGATAGATTACAAGATGCTGCAGTGCCAGATGAAGGGCAGCCATCTATTAAGGACTTTGTTTCCAGTAGCAGCAGGCAACCATTTGTGCTGGTTACAATAAGCAAATGGCTTAGCACCCTCATACCTCTGGGTCTCCCTCTGGATGACTACCCCCATCTGGTGGCCACCTCCCTAGTGGGAAACCTGTTTGAGCCCAGGGAGGAGGTGGCATGGTCCCTCTATTGTTGTACACAGGTTCCTGGATGCTTCCATTGACACTGATCAACATTCACGGTGGGCACATGCCTTTGGCATCGATCATGCTGGGGGCTACTATTTGAGTACCACTGTACATGTGCTGTATCCTGTGGCCTGAGGTGGACCAGCAGTCTGGACAGGAATGTCATACATCAGCCATGGCACATGGTTCTGCCAGCTAGATCTACCCTGCTGATACCAGTGGGTGAAACTGCATATGGTTGCCACTGGCAAGGTATACCTGCAGATGATGACTTGCTTATTTTTGTGGCCCACAACATCATGCTGGGGTCAATGGCCTGTCTTCCAAAAGTCACTACACCCCTGAACCTAACACGGATAAAAATCTGATTCAACCATCTATGTCTTAATAGCAGTCCACTGCTTGCTTCCAGTCACCACCACCATTTTTTACCTAAATCCTGGCAAAGGAGGCAACATTATTTCCTGATTTTCAGGTAGCCATTTCCACCACCACAGCAGAATTCACACCCCTTGCCTGTAAATTACACAGATTATTTTTGGTAATAATTTACCTTCTGTTAACAAATTTACATCTGACTAATTTCTTCAGTATCCCACTTGTATTTCTCATATCATTGTCTTCACTTCAGTGATTCTGTACATGATGAGAGCCAAATGGCTTCTTTCATGCAGTATTGTCACATAGAAAAAGATGTAATTAGATGAATGATGAACACTAACTTCATTTAATGAAGCTTTATTCGGCACTTGCACATACAAGAGTGCAGAGCGAACTGCCTCCGGCCAGAACACGTATGATATATATCCAGTTACAGAACATTCCAGTACAATGACTCTTGACATTTGTGGATACTTCTAGTATGTACTCAAACTGAATATAGAAATTAAGATTTTTCAGTTCAGGTGAGTTTTGAACTCACGACCCTCCGTGCAACAGTCTAGTATTATAACCACTACACTACTGTGACTGTGTTACTCAGCTTCTTCTGCAAAATTGCTCCCTCCTTAAGAGAACAGCGTTTTGGTGTTACGTCCTCCTAGTTCCTCTGACTCATGATGACAGATGTTCACCCTGGCGGTGATCTTCTTAGAACTTACCTTGCCGCTTTGCTCTTCATCACCTTTCCGCTTCTTGCCTGCTGCTGGAGCTTCGAATTTGCTCTGGGTTGCAAGATCCTTCTAGGGCTTCAGTTAAAGGATGTGAACTGTATCTCTGATCTTTCGTCTTCTTGTGTCGGGCTCAAAATCTTCAACTTCATAAGTAACATCAGACAATTGTCTTACAACTTTATAAGGTCCAAAGTAGCACCTGAGGAGCTTCTCAGAGAGACCAACCTTCTGAACATGAAAGGTAGCACCTCATCCCAGTTGCTCTGCTCAACACTGACGAACCTTGATAGCATGTTGGCCAAGGTCTTATTAAGGGGTTCAGTAAGCCCATTAGTATGTGGATGGTAGGTCGTCATGTGATGAGTAATGTTGCACCAAGGGTTTATGTCTGTCACAAGATTTGATTGAAAAATTTTCTCTCAATCCATAATTAATGATCTTGGAGCACTGTGTTTTAATACAATGTCTTCTATGATGAATTTGGCTGCCTTGAATGCTTTGGCTGTTTTCACAGCTTTTGCAGTGGCATAGCATGTCAGATAATCAGTGCAAACGAAAGGCGTTTTGGCTAGTGGAATTGGATTGAGTCATCCAGATGGTTTCTGAGGAACTGCCTTTCTCCTCTGGCACTCTTGACAGTGCGACACATAGTGACAGACACTCCTAAGTAAACCTGGCCAAAAAACCTCTTGTGGATCCTATCGTATGTCTCAATAAATCCTAAACGTCTGGCCTCAGGTGTGTCATGGAATTTGTGTAGAACATCTAAGTGCATGTGTTTAGGATTCATGTGTTGCCACTTCTTTCGAAATGGATCAAAGTTTTTCTTGCAACGTAATCCATTAACTACCTTAAATTGTCCTTTCCCATCCTCTGACCAATTTAAGGCAAGCATAATTTGAAATTTCTTGGCATCCTTCTTCTGCTCAGCAGAGAGATCCTGGAATGCAGTGAGACAGTCACTATCTTCATCAAAGTCTTGATGGTCTTGCACAGGGTTTCTTGAGAGACAGTTGGAATCTTGGTGTTTTCTTCCACTTTAATACACTATGGTAATGTCATGCTCTTGAAGACATAGTGCCCACCTGGTGAGTCATCCTGTGGGATTCTTAAGATCTGTCAACCAACAAAGTGAACGATGGTCTGTAACAACTGTGCATGGCCTTCCATAGAGATACAGTTGAAATCTGCACATGGCCCAGATCACAGCAAGACATTCTCTTGCTGCAGTTGAGTAGTTTCTCTCGGCTTTTGTAAGTGTCCTAGAAGAATAGGCTATAAACTTCTCTTTTCCATCCAAAATTTGCATTAGAACAGCACCGATCCCATACCCACTGGCATCTGTGTGTAGTTCTGTAGGTGCTCTCTCATCATACAGACCAAGTACAGGGTCAGTAGTCAGAGCTCTTCATAGCACATCAAAACAATCTTATTGAGCACCACCCCAGATAAATTTAATGTCAGCTTTTAACAACTCTTGGAGTGGCCCGGCCTTAATACAAAAGTCTTTGATAAAACGATGGTAATAATAACATAATCTGAGGAAGCTTCTCACATTTCTAATACTTTTAGGAGTAGGAAATTCCGTTATAGATCTTACCTTTTCTGAGTCTGGCCGCACACCTTCGTTTGACACAAGGTGTCCAAGTATTTTGATTTCTTTTGCTCAAAAGAGACACTTTCTTGGATTAAGTTTCAGTCTGCCTTGTTGGTGACACTTAGGAATAACCCTCAGTCTTTTTATATGTTCATCAAATGTCTCTCAGAACAATATAATGTCATCTAAATAACAAAGACACACTGTCCATTTCAGATGCCTTAGAAGGTTATCCATCATCTGTTCGAAAGCTGCTGGTGCATTACACAAACCAAACAGCATTACCTTAAACTCATACAGACCCTCAGGGGTGATGAATGCAATTTTCTCATGATCAACCTCATCTACTTTGATTTGCTAGTATCCCGAGTACATGTCCATGGTTGGGAAAAACTTAGCCTCTTCAGACAACCTAATGTATCATCAATTTGTGGAGGAGGGTAAACATCCTTTTGTTATCTTATTAAGCTTCCTGTAATCAACAAAAAAGCGCCAACTGTCATCCTTCTTCCTGACAAGAACCACCGGTAATGAACATGGGCTCTGCGAAGGCTGAATGATGTCATTCTTCATCACTTTCTCTACCTCATCGTGAATTACACAGTATGCCTCTGGCTTACTGGTTGATGGTCTCCAGTGCTAATCCAGTACTTCATTGAGGATTTGTCTAATTTGCTCTTCACCTGTGGATTGAAGCATTCAGAGAACCCTTGAAGAATGGCAAGTAGCTTCTTCTGTTGTTCCTTAGTGAGATCTGATGATAGTTAAGCTGGAAGATCTTGTCTCATAGCGTTAGTACTAATTTCATCCCACAGGCTCAGCATGGGAGGTTTCTATGACATTCAGCTGTTCTTCAATTCACGGCTCAGTGTTTGTTATGCACATGCATCTTGGAAGGCTCTGTAGTTCTCGGCGACAGTTAACTATCCACAATTCACTGAATCCATTCTTACATGAGACGACAGAAGCTGGGATGACCAAGTTATTCTTCAGTGGTATGTTTCTCTTACATTCCACTACAAGATCCATGGGTTGATGCATGACATGAAACGTGACAGTTACCTTCCTAGTTCTGACTGCAGGAATAATCACTTCATCAAGCATACATAGTCTCCACACACTCAGATGCACATCTTCCTGTCCACAGTATTTCATCTCATCTAGCATAATCTTCGAGCAACCACAATCTATAACTGCCTGAGAAGTTTACAAAAAGTCCCATCCAAGAACAATGTCATGACTACACTCTTGTAAGATGATGAATTCTAAGGGCTGTGTTTGGCCACTTATACCCACACGAATGGTACGTCTTCCTATAGGTTTTACATATTTCCCACTAGCCACTTTCAGCAGAGATATTTTGTTGTCAACGAATACAATTTTGCACAACTGGCAATTTTACTTCTCCAAAATGACTGAATATGATGCTCCAGAGTCCACAAGAGCTTGGGCAGGTTGGCCATCCATGAGGATATCGACGTAGTTTCCTATCATTTTTGTAGTGATCAACATCGGAGGATTTTTCACTTTGACAGCCTCACCTCCAAGGAAAGTTGCACCCTTTAGTTTTCCAGGTTGCAGTGGCTGGTTGATTGCTGGAGCTTCTAAATGGTGATGGAGACTTTGATCAGTGTGTTGGGGAGTGTCCTGCCCACAGGCTAGCTTCCAGCGAGGTGACATACGTTGTCTTGCACCCACATCTTCTTGTTCATCTTTGTCATCCCAGAGTTGGCATTGGTTAAGATCGGTCTGCTGTCTTCTGGTGCGGGTGTCATCAATTATCTGCCACCTTTCTCGACAATAGCGCACCACGTGTCCTGGTCATCCGCAACGGAAACATACTGGTTGGTTATCCTGGTCCTCCAGATACCAGTCTTCCTTGGTGCCCAAACAGGTTCCTCATGCCGCATTGTAGGAACATAACTTCACCTTGGTCTCGAATTTTTTACCATTTTAAAGGGAAATGAAAGATGAGAGATTGGGTTCAATGCCTGTTCCAGTTCCTCCCTTATGACCTCTTGAAGCGTCTCGGCTTCTTGCTCGCCGTACAATCCCAGTGGCTTCTGAACTTCCTCTCTCCCTATCTGATGAAGAACACTTGTGATATCAGTCCCTACCTCCTTCACAGAAATCAATATGATACTTGAAGCTGTTCAAACATCTTGCACGTAATTTTTTTTTTTTTTTTGATGCATTGTCTCAATATACTGGCACCGTTTTATGAAGTTGTCTGCTGTCGAAACCTCCTGCAGGAGTAGGGCTTGATAAATGTCCTCAGCAACACCCTTCATGAGACGTACAACCTTGTCTTCCTCCTTCATTCTAGGATCCAGTGTTTTACACAGCTCCAAGACATCTTGAATGTAGGATGCTCTCGTTTCTCTTGGACACTGTGCCCTGCCCTTTAGTTTATCTTCAGCCTTGCACTTCTGTCGTTGTGTGTCGCTGAAATACTTGTGCAGTTCCACCTGGAATACTTCCCACCTTGTGAACTTCTCCTTTTTGTTCTCATACCATTACTTGGCAGTGCCCTCCAAGTAGAAAAATACATTAGCCAAACACACAGCGTCATCCCATTTGTAAATTTGGCTACATGCTCATATGCCTTCAGCCACTTGTTTGGATCTTGGCCATCGTCACCAGAGAACGTGGTGGCACACAGTTGCTGTCATCGTAATGTCCTCTTCTTCTTCAGTCTCTGATAGATTGCAATCTGTTGAATATGGCTCGAACTCGGGTTTCTCACCACGTAAACGGCGGCTCTGTCATTGCTTGATGGGAGCCACTGTGTCATTGATAATGTGTGCTATCACAAGTTCCAATACCCGGCATTCCACCAGAATAATGTCACTTAGAAGAAGGTGTAATTAGATGAATGACAAACACTAACTTCACTTAACGAAAGTTTATTCAGTGGTATACATCCAGTTAGAGAACACTCCATACAATGATTCTTGACATTTGTGGATAATTCTAGAATGTACTTGAACTGAATATAGAAATTAAGATCTTACAGTTCAGCTGAGTTTTGAACTTACAACCCTCCATGCAACAGTCAAGTATCATAACCACTACACTACAGTGACTGTGCTACTCAGCTTCTTCTGTGACAATATATTTTGCTTCTACTGCTGGTCCCTTCATTAACAGTGTTGGATATGGCTTTGTATAAAATAATTTGTGTACTCTGACAAGGAATTTGCATACATGTCTGTGTATTTCACTGATTCTCTTGCAGGAAATGAACTGATTTCTTTTCAAAACTTCTGTCAAGTCACACTGTTGCATTCAGACAATTCAGCAAACTTTGCAAGCATATGCTCAATTAGATTGAGCATATTAACTTTCCTAGTGGCATGCTTATCATTACCTTCTTTCCTTTCCATATTATCTCTGACACTTATCTCTCTTCCCACATATATTAATTTCAACTCTATACATACAGCAATCTCTTTATCTCTTTCTACAAAACCCTCAAAACTACAATTCCATTCTTTTTTGCTGTCTTTGATGAATAACTTCACTTTACTGAAATCCAGCCTGGTACATTTCTCCATGAGGTATTTCACTCCATATGCAGAATTATTGCATAACCCTTGAATAATTAATATATTATTTTTGAATTATGTTTTTCTAATCCTAAATCTTATATTAAAACTTGCCTCTTTATAAGATTACTTTTGTTGCCTGTGGCACTATAGTGTGTATTCCATTAACTGGTAAGGTTGCAATGTTTTCAATGTTCCTTAACTGATCATATAATATGGCTAAGACAGCACTGAATTCACTGCTGAAGTCAGCTAAAATAATGTCACATACAAGAAGGTGTAATTAAATGAATGATGAATACTAGCTTCACTTAACGATGGTTTATTCAGCACTAGCACATACAGGAGCACGAAGCGAACTGCATCCGGCCAGGACATATGCAGTATATATACAGCTACAGAACATTCCAGTACAATGATTCATGACATTTGGGGATACTTCTAGCATGTACTCGAACCGAATATAGAAATTAAAATTGTACAGTCCAGGTGAGCTTTGATCTCACGACACTCCATGCACCACTTTAGTACCATAACCACTACACCATGGTGCTACTCAGCTTCTTCTGTGACATTGCTCCCTCCTTAAGAGAACAGCATCTCAGTGTTACATCCCCCTAGTCCAGGAACGAGTCATCGGTCCTGCGTTCTCCGACTCCCGATGACTGATTCTTGCCCTGGCAGTGATCTTCTTAGAACTTCTTTTGCCACTATGCTCTTCATCACCCTGCCACTTGTTGCCTGTTGCTGGAGCTTCAAATGTACCCTTGGTTGCAGAATCCTTATAGTGCATCATTTGAAGGATGTGGACTGTATTTCTAATCTTTTGTCATCTTATGTCGGGGTCAACCCAGGTGTTAACCAGAGCTGAGTAAGCCCCTTAGCATGGATCACATCACGTGAGGAGAGGCTGCGGCAGGATGTAGTCTGTCTGAAGTGATGTAGTAGGCAGCTGTGTGATGACATAATCAGCAAGGTGCACTGGGAAGAGGGGGGGGGGGCGAAGGACGTGTGCATGGCTGCAAGTTTTCACCTGCTGGCACAGAATGCAAGCACTGGTCCTTGTGGCTCAATTCTTCTTATTGCTGGCAGCAGCATTAGGAGATAACAAAGCAGTCTCAGTGATGTCTTTAATTGTTGCTGGCCCAACAGCAGTGTTTGAAGAGGGAAGTATGCTGGCAGCATTGCCTTGCGTTGTTGGGTCCACAGCAGTGAGTCCTGTCATGTCAACTTCTGCTGGGACAGGAGTGGTGTGCACAAAATTGCGTGTGACAGTGCTTGCATGTAGATAGCGGTGATCATGAAGTTGCTATGATGTAATGTGACACGTATGTTGTCAAACAGTAAATCATAGGGATTCAAACGCACTTGAAAATTTCCTAACAGGTGCATAGGATACAGTGGGATGGGTAGTGTCCGTTGTGATAGGCCTGCTACAGTCCACACTGGTTTAAGCCAATTTGCTGACACTGTTGTTTGTTTTCTAGCAATTATGATATCAAAAGTGTTTGTGTTATATTTCAACAGCCGGTAAAGTCGTATAAATGATAGTTTTAGGGTAGGTTTCGCTGCATCTGTACTTAGCATCACATTATAACACATGGCTAGGTCTTTATGAATAAAAATTCATTGTTTCATGTGATGAGAGGGGGGACATGGATATTTTGTATATGTGTGCGCACAGGTGTGACTAAATTTGGTAAGTCTTGGCCTGTGGGGACCTGTGCTACAAATTCAGCAAGTAGAGTGAGGGGTTGCTGTGAGGGGCAAGTGAAGCATCAAGGTCATCTTTATGTGCCATTCGAATGCCCAGGAGTACCCAAGTAAGGGCCTCCACTCGCAATTCTGAGTGTCACATGAGAGCAGCTTTCATCATCTGATGCCACTGTTCCACACCATTTAATTGAGGGTGGTAAGTGGTTGTGCGGAACTGGTGGCTTTCACATAGGTGACATATGTCATAGAACAGTTGGGATTTAAACTTCTGACCTTGGTCTGACATTAAGGACGCTGGGCAGCCAAATCTGGCAATCCAACTGTTGATGAAAGTTTTTGCTACTGTCTCTGCTGATGCATCAAAAATGGGTGTGGCCTCCACCCATAATATCATGTGTTCTGTTATTGAAAGAATATAATGGTAACCATGCAATTCAGGAAGTGGCCCTATGATGTCAGCATGGATCTGCTGGAACCAGCCATTTTGAATTTGGAATGTACCAAAGGGAGGGATGGAGGGGGGCGGGTGGATGGCTGTCAGTTTTCACCTGCTGGCACAGAATGCAAGTACTGGTCAATGTGGCACAATCCTTTTTAACGTTAGGTCAGACAAACTGTTCTATGATGAGCTGTATCGTAGGGCACATGCCTAGATGTGCAAAGTTGTGCAGCAGGTCAAAAATTGTCCTGTGATATTGCACTGGGATGACTGATTGGACTCATCTGTTCGAAACATCACACCAAACTTGTTTGGCTGCATTGTTGCAATTGGAGTCCAGGTCTGGTTTGTTAAACAAGCTGTGGAGATCAGCATCTGTCGCTTGTGCATCTGTGATTCTACGATTCTACAAAAGACCAACTGGGTGGAGGTAGCTGTGATACAGGAAAGATAATCCATCACAATATTATCGGCACACCTTTAATATGTCGCATGTAGATAGTGAACTGTACTACAAAATCTAGGTGGCGCAATCTTCTGGGTGCAGAATCTGCCAACAGGTTGTGGAATGTGTCAGCCAATGGCTGATAGTCTATATTTGGTAAGGGATCTCCTCTCAACATCACCTTGAAAGTGCCGAATTGGTTCGTATATGGCTAATTGTTCATCGTCAGATGTGGTCCATTTTTTCTGGGTGTCAGTAAGTTTTCACAATAAAACCTGAGTGGCTGAGTAATTTCACCAACCTCTTGCTGTAAATCAGCCCCGGTCACGTGATTGCTAGTATCAGATGTGATAATTAGAAGTGAATTGGGCGATGGGTGGGAGAGGGCCATGGCATGTAACAGGTGTTCTTCTACTTTGTCAAAGGCCCCCTGTATTTGCTGTATCCAGGTGAGGTATCATATACCAGACATATTTGTGCTGCACAATGTTTGTGTGTGTGGTAGCAAAGTCACAGTGGCATGTGGCAATTGGTTCCCATAGAAATTTGTGACCTCCAAAAACCTACACATCTCTTGGTAATTGTTGGGAGGTGGGAGGAGGCATATGTGGTCAGTTTTTCTCGGTAGTAGGCTGCACCCCAGATGCATCAATGTGGTGTCTGACAAAGGTCACATGGGATTGCTAAAGTTGGGATTTGTCATCATTTATCATGGCCTCACGAAAGGCTAGCTTATCTAGAAGGATGTGGAAGTGGTCATGATTGTCTTGCTCGTTTTGCAAAAAGATTATAACCTCATATAGATAGGCATAACAAAAAGGTCAATTCAACAGTATGCTATCAATAAATCTTTGCCATGTCTCTGCCACATTTTTTAGCCCATACAGCAACTATAGGAACTCATAGAGACTGAATGGCAATCACAGTTTTTGGTACATCTTTATCTGCCAATTGGAATTTCAGGTATGGTCTTTTGCAATTTTAACAATGAAAATTTTTGCCCTGGCCAAGACGTGGGAAAAATCATGCAAGTTTGGAATAGTGACGCTGTCAATGATTGTACAGGCATTGAGGTAGTGGTAGTTGCCATGCGGGTGCCAAGCACTGTTCTTTTAGGAATTAGTTTAATTGCAGAGGCCAAAGCACTGTCTGATGGTCTGGCTATACCATCTTGGTAAAGTTCATCCACCACAGCTTTAGCTGCTGTAAATTTGTGGGGAGCTAGACAAGGGGGATGGTGACAGACAGGGGACCTGGTGTGGCTGTAATGTGGTGGACTGTACTGTCCTGAATGGCACAAATTGTGTTTGGTCTAATGGAGTGTGTGTGGAGCAAGTCCAGGAAGTGGGGTGTGATGTGATTCGCTGTCACAGTTAACATACACGGCATTGTCTCAGGAGCACACTTGAGTGGGGTTGTGACACTTCACTAACATGAGAAGTGTCCATAGTACCAGGTCCACGGTAGTGAGCTACATGTACTGATGTGGTAGCATCCATGATTCGTCTCCATGGTTGCTCCTTGGTGGGGTGCATGATCTTGTTGTTGTGATATAATGCTGTGTACTTGGCTGCCTTTAAGTGTACCTGGTTGAAAAGTGCATTGCTTCGTAGCTTCAGATGAAGTAGTGTGTGCCAGCAGGCTGACCACACCATGACTCGAATGCTGACCATCGCATCATAAAACACAAGTGCATGATTTAAGTCAAGTAGTAATTCATAGTGCCAGAGGAAGTCAGCTCCCAGGAATGGTTCAACTGTCTCTGCTACTAGGAATGTCCAAGGTATTTGCATATCTGTGCTGATCTTGAATGTGATTAGGTTAGATTAGATTCAGTTTTCATTCCACAGACCTAAAAATGAGATGATCCTCATGGGTGTGGAACAAGTCAGAAAATCTCAAATAAAAAGCATAAAACATTTGAATATATTACCCACATCCTTTATTATTTGTCAGGAGATTGTCAAAATACGGCAATACATTATAGTAAACTGGAACTGCTAATATTGACAGAACTAACACACTGTCAGAATGAAACATAATTATGCACTTTTAATGAATGTATCATACATAAAATACCTAATTGTGACTGTTGTGAGCAAGTGATGTCAGTGCTGAAATCTAACAGACATTTTTACTGAAGTTGGTCCAACAGTGCCTGCTAAGACATTCATCTACAGATTAGAAGAAGGAGTTGTCTATCAAAAAGCCTTCCAAACTCTGTTTAAAATGTGCTTTACCTTAAACCAAATTATAAATGGTTGCTGTCAATTTATTGAAAAGTGTGTTTTCGTGAATATTGGACCCCTTTTTGGATCAAGGTAAGTGATTTTAGGTCTTTATGTAGTTTGTTCTTATTGCTAGTTTTGATAGTATGTATTGAGCTACTGGCTGGAAATAGAGACATAGTACTTGCAACAAATTTCATTAAGGAATAAATACACTGAGAAGCAGTGGTTTGAATACCCAGTTCTTTGAACAGGTTTCCACATGAAGTTCTTGAATTTAAATCACAAATGGGTTTTACATGCTTTTGCACACTAAAAACTTTTGCTCAGATGATGAGTTACCCCAGAATATGATCCCATATGACACAATAGAATGAAAGTAAGCAAAGTATATAAGTTTTTGATATTTATATCCCCTACATCTGACATCATTTTCACTGCAAATACAGGCTTGTTTAGGCACTTCAGCAATTCTGTGGTATGCCTTTCCCAACAGAATTTATTGTTGAGTTGTAATAGCAGAAATTTAACACTGTCAACCTCTTCAATCTGTATGTCTTACTGGTTCTGAACTGCATTTAGTTGGTCTGTGATGTTCGCCTGCTTTATTTCTTCACTGGTATTCCTCAGTGCTGACATTCTACATTGTTATACCAGCTGAAAAATGAGGGGTGGAAGCTCAACACTGACTACTGTAAATGATGCAGCCAACAGTTGTACAGTCGCATCTCACAATTCTTTACTTTCAGCTCACAATCCCCAATATTACACAGTTATATGGACAGTTCAGTTTGGTTAACTTTTGGTGAGCCTCATTAATAGTTTGCAGGCAAACATCAGCATACTGCTACAATAGTTTGCTGTTGAATTTCTGTGAGAAGTAAATACCTAACCACACAGTTCACTATTTCTCACATAAATTGAACAGACACTGTCATTGTTTTAACACACAGCCTATTTACGCTATACTAATTCCACTGTTCAGTTGACACATTACTATAACTGATACAGACTTCCTGTCTGAAAACTGGCCATGGGCCAACTGCCTTGGAACCAAAAATCAGGCTTTTATATAGCCTCACAATAATAGGTACTGAAACTATTCATTGTTTGATGTTTACGTTACAGAAGTTACAATTAAAACATAACTAATTCAGTTAACCGAATACCTCAAAAATTCCTTCTTTTTAACAGTTTCTTCTACTACAAGGGTTAAGCCAAATCATTTGTTTAAATGATGAAATTAACAGATATAGTTATACAAATCATACTTTTGACAAAACTGATGATTACTTTGGAATTAATTAAGGGTTGACTTTGTTAATATATTTTCGAATTTATGAATTTAAGGAAGCGGATGGCAAAACAGGAGAGGAAGTAAAGAGATCCCAACTTGCTTCATCACAGGTCTTTTCAGAGTTTGATGGAACTGAATTAGCTTTAAACACTTTATTTGTGTCAGTGAAAATGTGATTAGTAGCCATTTCTAAATCTGTACTTAATTTATATATAAAAACAAAGATGAGGTGACTTACCGAACAAAAGCGCTGGCAGGTCGATAGACACACAAACAAACACAAACACACACACAAAATTCAAGCTTTCGCAACAAACTGTTGCCTCATCAGGAAAGAGGGAAGGAGAGGGGAAGACGAAAGGAAGTGGGTTTTAAGGGAGAGGGTAAGGAGACATTCCAATCCCGGGATCGGAAAGACTTACCTTAGGGGGAAAAAAGGACAGGTATACACTCGCACACACGCACATATCCATCCACACATACAGACACAAGCAGACATATTTAAAGACCTTAATTTGCTATTTATTGCAATGTTTGTATGATCTGCAAACAAAACAAACTTAGCATCTGGTAATGTAACAGACGAGAGGTCATTAATACACACAAGACAAAGCAACAGACCCAAGATGGAGCCTTGAGGAACACCACATGTAATTCATTCCCAATGAAATGAAGATTAATGGTTAAGTCCACAAGTTCACAATGACATTCTTTGTTTCCTGTTAGTTAGGTAAGACTCAAACCATTCTGCAGCACTGCCTTACTTAAGAGAATGCTGTGATTCACACAGTCGAAGACTTTTGACAGGTCACAGGAAATGCCAGTAGCCTCTAATCTGTTATTAAAGAATTGAGTACATTCCCACTAAATATGTAAATAGTCTTCTCTATATGAGAAGACTTAAGGAATCTGAACTGTGACTTTGACAATACATTATTTGAAGTCAGAAGCTTAAGAAGATGCTTGAACACAACCTTTTCATTATTTTTGGAAAAGGTCACAAAAGTGAAATTGGTTGATAGTTTGACAGTAACTCTTTAACCCCTTCTTGTAAAAAGACTTAACTTCAGCCAATCTGGAAATGTTCCACTCATAAGAGATTGATTATACAAATAACTTAAGAAACAACTCAGCTCACATGAGCACATTTTGATTAACTTCATTGATATGTTATCATAACCACTACAATACTTTGGATGTTACTTCCTTGGGAGACGTGAGAGTCATTTCCATTTTACCAAAGTTATTTGTAAAGACTGTGGTGTGCAGTTCCAGAAACTGTGATTATAGTCTCATTGGCCGAGTGCAGTTGCAGTGGTGACTGCGACAGTGTAGCAGGTATGAGAGCAGGTGGAAGAGTGCTCACATTGGCCCTGGTATCAACAAGGAAATACATGTGCAGGCACATGTCATGGATGAATAGTCAGTTTATAGATGTTGACTCTGAAATTATTGGTATATCTGAACACTTCTTAAATAAGGAGATAATTCAGAGGCTTCCTTTACCAGGATACAGGTTGGCTGGCAGCTTTTCTAGGAGCTCTTTGTGGTGTGGGGGAGTAGCCATGTATGTGAAAAACGGTATCCCATTTGAGTCAATTGATGTTTCAAAGTACTGCACTGAAAAGGTGTTTGAATGTTGTGCAGGTGTGGTTAAATTTAGTGGAGCTAAGCTTCTTACAGTTGTTATTTATAGATCCCCAGACTCCGATTTCACAACTTTGTTGCTAAAGCTAGAGGAAGTTCTTGCTTCACTTTATAGGAAACACAAAAAGTTAGTTATACGTGGTGACTTCAATATTAATTGTATAAGTGATTGTGCAAAGAAAAGGATGCTGGTAGACCTCCTTAATTCATATAATCTTATGCAAACCGTATTCTTTCCAACGAGAGTGCAAGGGAACAGTAGAACAACCATAGACAATATTTTTGTTCATTCCTCATTACTAGAAGGGTATTCTGTTAGCAAAAAGGTGAATGGCCTTTCAGATCATGAAGCACAAATTTTAACTCTAAAAGATTTTTGTGCTGCAACACATGTTAAATATAGTTATCAACTTTTTAGGAAAGCTGATCCAGTTTCTGTAGAGACCTTTGTAAACCTTATCAATGAACAAGAGTGGCAAGATGTTTATAGTGCTGATACAGTAGACGATAAATATAATGCTTTCCTCAAGACTTTTCTCGTGCTCTTTGAAAGTTGCTTTCCATTAGAACGTTCAAAACAGGGTACTAGCACAAACAGGCAGCCTGGGTGGCTGACAAAAGGGATAAGAATATCTTATAGAACAAAGTGGCAATTATATCAAAATATTAGAAACAGTCACAATCTAAATGCAGCAGCCCATTACAAACAGTATTGTAAGGTGCTTAAAAAAGTTGTTAGGAAGGCAAAAAGTATGTGGTACGCAGATAGAATAGCTAGGTCTCAGGATAAAATTAAAACCATATGGTCAGTCATAAAGGAAGTGGCTGGTCTGCAGAGACAGGTCAAGGATATTGAATCAGTGCATAGTGGGAATGTCCATGTTACTGATAAGTCACATATATGTACAGTATTTAATAATCACTTTCTGAATATAGCAGGTGAACTAAATAGAAACCTAGTCCCGTCAGGGAATCATATAGCGCTCTTAGAAAAAAGTGTTCCGAGACTGTTACCTGAAATGCTCCTCCATGATACTGACAAGAGGGAGATTGAGTTAATAATTAAATCACTAAAGACCAAGAACTCTCATGGATATGATGGGGTATCTAGCATAATACTGAAGTATTGTTCTATGTATGTTAGCCCAGTACTTGTAACTTTTCCTTTAGGAGTGGTCGGTTTCCTGACTGATTAAAGTACTCAGTAGTGAAGCCATTTTATAAAAAGGGAGACAGGGATAATGTTGACAGTTATAGACCTATTTCTATGCCATCGGTGTTTGCTAAAGTTGTCGAGAGGGTTGTATATACAAGGTTACTGGAGCATTTAAATTCACATAATTTGCTGTCAAATGTACAGTTTTGTTTTAGAACTGGCTTAACAACTGAAAATGCTATATTTTCTTTTCTCTGTGAGGTTTTGGATGGATTAAATAAAAGGCTGCGAACGTTTTTGATTTAACGAAGGCTTTTGGCTGTGTTGACCACAAAATATTACTGCAGAAGTTGGACCATTATGGAGTAAGGGGAGTAGCTTACAATTGGTTCACCTCTTACTTTAAGAACAGAAAGCAGAAGGTAATTCTCCACAATATTGAGAGTGGTAGTGATGTTTAGTCCCAATGGGGCACTGTTTAGTGGGGCGTTCCCCAAGGGTCGGTGCTGGGGCAACTAAAGTTGAAACAGTATCAAATAATGTAGTTCATGAAATAAGTTCGTGGCTTGTGAAAATAATTTGATGCTAAATCACAGTAAGACTCAGTTTTTACAGTTACTAACTCACAATTCAACAAGAACTGATATTTTGTTCAGATAGAATGGGCATATTATAAGCGAGACAGATCAGTTCATGTTCCTAGGCATTCGGATAGATAGTAAATGATATGCCTTCTAGTATTACAGGTGATTCAAAAATATTTCTGTTTGCTGATGACACCAGCTTGGTAGTGAAGGATCTTGTGTGTAATATTGAAACAGTATCAAATAATGTAGTTCATGAAATAAGTTCGTGGCTTGTGAAAATAATTTGATGCTAAATCACAGTAAGACTCAGTTTTTACAGTTACTAACTCACAATTCAACAAGAACTGATATTTTGTTCAGATAGAATGGGCATATTATAAGCGAGACAGATCAGTTCATGTTCCTAGGCATTCGGATAGATAGTAAGCTGTTGTGGAAAGCCCATGTTCAGGATCTTGTTCAGAAACTAAATGCTGCTTTATTTACCATTAGATCAGTATCTGAAATAAGTGACAGTCCAACACAAAAAGTAGTCTACTTCACATATTTTCATACACTTATGTCATATGGAATTATTTTTTGGGGTAATTCTTCTGATTCAAAAAGGGTATTTTTGGCTCAAAAACAGGCTGTTCAAGCTATGTGTGGTGTAAGTTCGAGAACCTCTTGTCGACCCCTATTCAATAGTCTGGGAATTCTGACATTGCCCTCACAGTATATATTTTCTTTAATGTCGTTTGTTGTTAGCAATATTAGCTTATTCCCAAGAGTTAGCAGCTTTCACTCAGTTAATACTAGGCAGAAATCAAATCTGCATGTGGAATGCACTTCCTTGATTCTTGTGCAGAAAGGAGTGCAGTATTCTGCTGCATCCATTTTCAATAAGCTACCACAAGAACTCAAAAATCTTAGCAGTAGCCCAAACACTTTTAAGTCTAAACTGAAGAGTTTCCTCATGGCTCACTCCTTCTATTCTGTCGAGGAGCTCCTGGAAGAGCTGAAAAATTAAGCAAATTCCAGTGTTACATTGTTGATTTTCTTTATTTAAACTTATTAGTTGTTGCCTGAATATGTTTCTTATATTTCATTTTATCTGTTTCCACTATCGTGTTATAATTTCATGTATTGACTCATTCCATGACCATGGAGACTTCTCCTTAATGTGGTCCCACGGAGCAATAAATAATTGCCCAAAGTAGTCTCCTTGATGACAAAATGTAGATGTGCTCAGGCATGCATGCTAGTCATTGTAGCAGATTGAGATGCTGCAACAGTGCTGTTTTGTTGTGGTGTGCAGAGGCATTTTGTTAATAAAGAGTGGCCTGGTGCACCTGGTTGCACACGAGTTGGGATAGACACAGGGTTGCTTGCAGTGCTGTGCGTCCTGCCAAAATATGTTGTGAAACCAGCAGCAGCATTGTTGTGTATTGGAGGGAAGGGTAGTGTAGGTGATGAATTTGATGGCATGGATTTTGTTTACATGCAGAGCTGGGGTGGTAGCCAGATGGGGAGGTGACAGCCTCAGCTGTCGTGGTAGGTGACAGTTATCTGCTGGAGCCATGAAAGGCACTCGGTGTGGTAGAGCCAGGAAGTATGGCCCAGTTCAGGTTGATCTGGCTGTCATGGGCAGTCTGTGGCTAGACAGAATGTCAGAGCAGCTTTCCTGACATTGTACAAAATTGATTTTGGTGCAGGCATACTGGGCATCAGCTGCAGTGCTGTTGGTTTTTGATTAGAATGTGATGTTGTGATAATGCCTGAATTCTGTCACTGACTCAAAGTTTAAACTCCAGTGGTGCCTCCTCATGTGTTAGCATCACCTTTTGGATATTCTCTGGAAGTTTTAGGAGCTGAAGTGTCTGTAGTGTGCAATCAGGCAGGAGTGTTGGGTCAATTAGAACTTGTAGGTGGTGCCACAGTGAAGAAGGCATGCCATTGCCCAAAGTAGTCTCCTTGATGACAAAATGTAGATGTGCTCAGGCATGCATGCTAGTCATTGTAGCAGTAGTGTCTTGGCAGTTTTGTATTTGTGAGAAGCAGCAACATCTGAAAGCAAGTTGTTAATAAGGTCCACACTGTCTCCGAGGTGGTTAAGAAGACTGGAAAACTTCTCGTTGTCCCAAATGATGCCCCTGGCTGACATTAAACACTCGCTGAGGGTAAACCACATGGCAGTAAATACTTCACAAAACAACAGTAGTTTCAAATAATTGGTGGGTGGTATGATGGCTGTCAGTATCTTGACTGTAAGGCACAATCAAGGGGTGCATGTGGGATGGCATGGGAGATGCAGGAGGTGTGTGAGCGTCAGTGCAAAAGACGGGCAGGAAATGCAGCTTGACATAGGGAGGTGCATGATGAGGCAGGTCATGCTGTAGTGTGGTGGCATTGGTGTTATGCACTGATGTGAAAAGGACTCACATGGCTGTTCAAAGGATGACTGTGCTTGTGAGTGAAGTTCCAGACCCAATGTGGTCAAACTTACCCAATGTCAGTTGTCTGAGACAGCAGAAAATGCATGAGGTCCTGTCACCATAAAGAAGGAAGGTGCAGTCCATTTATTATCCACCAGCACTGTTTGTGTTTCATGGAGTTTGTATAGATGTGCAGTCATTTGCAGCACAGCTAACACAGGTATGATGTCACTCAAACCAGAAGGCAGCAGTATATGGCCCTGCTGAGCTGAGGTCATGAAAAATGCATTCTTGGAGTCTATAGTTGGTTTTGGTGCTGAGTGCAGGTGATGCAAATGTGAAGCACAGTGCTGACGTGGAAGGGAGTTCATTGTGATCCCTGACATGGCTGGGATATGAGTGATGTCTTACAGTGTCTTGCAGAACTCAGATTTAGTCACAAAAGTCAGAACAGGATTTGGAAAATCAGGTTGCACAGGTACTAAAAGGTGATGTAAATTTTGATTCTGTGGTCTGTTGACAGATGGATGATGAAACGGAATGATGGAGTTTGTAAAGGGACACACTCCTCTAGCATCACTCTTTTTTAACAGAAGTCATCGATACCAAAAATAAGAACAACTTTTTAAAGAGATTAATATTATCTTAGCTGTATTTCTAAAATAATTTCATATGATTTTGTATATGATTTGGTATATTTCAGGTTATAATGTATAAGAAGAATTTACTTTATTTTCATTGTTACAATTGATATGCACTGTCTCTGTATGTACAGTTAAAAATACTTTTCTTTTAGAAACAGTTGAAATTATGAAATATTCGGCCCACTTAAAATTCCTATAATTAATTGCTCAACCTGAAGCTAATTATTAATTTTGCTTCTGGATTCATTTATAAGATAATAACAAAAATTAACAGAAGTCATTTGTCAAGAAAGTTTGTAAACTCTTTGCAATATTGTTAGTACTGCAGAATGGCTTACTAGTCGGCATGCCTCTGATGTGATATGACGTGTTTCTATGTTTGGCAATAACATTGTAATTTTTGGGTTTGAAGTGTAAATTGCAAAGAAAGTGTGGTATAGAAAAATGTGATGATAGAATAAAAAATTACAGAAACAGAAATTATGGAGTAAGCGTACTTCAGCATTATCATCTCATTTGGAATCTACAAAATCAAAAAAGAAAGATAAATACAAACTATTTGTGAAATTAATTTGTTTGTGAGCTTGTGTGCTTGTTAACAAAATGAATAGAGATGACGGTAGTAGTGATGTAAAAATGAAAGCTGTAGGACCTAGCCAGGATGTCTTTGAACTGAGTGAAATCATAATCAGCAAAAAAACAGTAAAAACTGATATGTTGCAGTTGATTTTAGCAAAACTAGAGAAAAGTTGATGTCGTAGAAAATTAATTTATTGTTTTGGACAATGAGTTAATTGTTGTATCTGCAAGACAGCCGAAATATGTTCATGATGTCAAGGTTGAACAGAAGGCTGTAGTGGTAAAAATGGAACAAAACTAAGCAGTTTAGATCAAAATATTTTAAATGTTGTAAACAATATGAAAAATAATGTAACTGTATTAGATCAAAAAATTTCAGCAGTTCAAGAAAGTTGTCTGAATCAAAGTCTGTCTGCAAACAATAGTATTGCATGGTCCAGCACCCCTACCAAAAGTTTTCCATCAGATAATTTACATCAAGTGGATTTTCTGCACCACTGCAGAGATAGTTTTGTGTCAGGCATGAATTGTAATCAAAAAATTAAATATTTAAGAGATTTCTTGAAGGTGAAGCTCTGTCTTGGGTAAATCTAAATTTAAGTCAGTGGGATTCGTACCAAAGTTCTGAAAAAGATTTTTTAAATAAATTTGGTTGGAAGCTGAACAGGGGAGAATCAAAAGTGAATTTTTGAATGGTCCTAATTATAGGAATAGGGATGACACTATGAAAGAGTTTTGTAAGAACCAGCTCAAAAAATTAGCACTTCTTGACAAACCAGTTGATGAAATGACCTTGATTGATGCACTTAAAAGGAGATTAGCAGAAAGATTGCAGTGTGATTTAGTAGACGGACCTGCCGATTGCCTTGAATAATTTTTATGATATGTTGACAGGCTGGAGAGGGCAGTAGAAACAAGCATGTACCATAACAATCAAAATGATAGAGATCGCAATAGTGACAACTATAGAAACAAGGATAATGGTAATTTTTATCAGGGTCAGAATGGTAGACAGATAGAAATTTTGAACCTCAGCAGAACAGGAACAATGGGGCTAACCATGGGCAATTTAATAGGAGAAACAATCATATAGGAAATGGCAGTCTGCCTCAATGAAGGTCAACAGTTTTGGTGCGAGGAAACACAACAAGTAGAGGACCCCCAATTTACACTTACAATTAGACAACAATAACAGTATTAATAATGTGGTACAGGTATCGGAAGTTGAACAGAAAGAATATCAGATTTCTCATTTATGTTTTGATCACAAAGTCTGTAATACTATGTTTAATTATACTGATGTAGGTAATAATCACAAATCAGAATATGAGAGTAATGAGAATTTTGATGTAGTGTGTACTAATGATTTCTCCTCTTGGTCGGAAAACAGTGTTAGTGGTATATGTAAAGCAGGTGATGACTGTACTGGATATGAATTAGGTGGTATTTTTGATGTAGATGTGAATGAGAGCTGTGAAATGACTGAGGATAGTAAGCCTGAAACTAGTAGCTAATTGCAAATTGTTATATCCCAGCCAGTAATGCCAACCGAGCCCGCTGCCAAAAGGTTGGCAGCATCAAAGTCCGGACGCCGTCCGCATAAGCAGCGCCAGCGATACAGGAAATCGCCGCAAGTCTGCGCGCGCCACCGCTGGCTTCTGTCTTCTTAAGCGCTGGAGTCGCGAGCGCTAACACAGTTCTGTGTTCGCCGCTCAGCTGTATACTCGCCACTGATTTGTGTACTTGCTAGTCAGTTGTGTGTTCATCGCAGCAGAGTTGTTGTTTGTCGTCAGCCGACGTTGACCTAGCCGCTCCGACTCGAACTAGACTTCACTACTGTGTTTCTGTATCTTCGTTAATAAAGATAAGTACCGACTTTTATTTAATCAGTGTGTTTGGGTTTTCATCTTTCTGTTCACTGTTCCAGCGGACCGGTCGGCCCGCTATTAAAAGTGTGGCGGTGACTTCGTAAGCCGTTTCTACAGCGAATTGCTTGTCGCTACGAACACCACCACAAAACTGGCGACGAGGACTTTCGAACTCGTGTGCAGGGCTGGTTCAACTTGTTTCTGGTTATACTAATTATAGCGATAGAATTTTGGGGGCTGGTTTAATTTGTGTTCACTATGTCTGCCGACTTACAACAGTTGATCTTGTTACAGAGTCAGCAAATACAAAGTCTGGTGGAAGCAATCGCCAAACAAGTGGCTAATCCTTCAACACAAAAGGAACAAGCACAGGCAGCTCCACCCTTCCGTGCTTTTGATGCATCACGAGAAGAATGGCGAGAATATTTCGCGCAGTTGCAGGCGCACATGACAGTCTACAAAATCACAGGTACTGAGCGACAGCTTTATTTAATTTCCACTGCAGGCGTGGAAGTCTATCGACTACTTTGTAAGTTGTTCCCGGAATCCCAGCCAGAAGCTTTAGACTATGACGTTGATGTTAACAAGCTTGCTGAGTATTTCGAGTCGCGAGTTCATGTGGCAGCAGCCAGATTCAAGTTCTTCAGATTAAAGAAACTGCCACATCAATCTAATAAACAGTGGTTAACAGATTTACGGGGCCTCACCTGTCAGTGCCGATTTAATTGTGTGTGTGGAGCTTCCTACAGTGATGTCATGTTATGAGACGCTATTACTCAAAACATTGCAGATTCTCGTATTCGTGCTGCTATCTTAAAGTTGCCTGACCCGTCATTAGAGACTGTGAGGAACATCATTGAAGCCCAAGATACTTTTGACTATGCTGAGTGTGAGTTAGATCAGCCATGTATTTCTCAAATTGCCTGTGCTAAGCAAGTTATGTCACGCCCGCGGCCCCACCGGCAGAGTCAGACTGTAAACACTAGCCGGCCGCGTCATGATAAACACATTTGTCAGCCGCGTGTGCAAAATGATAGAGTTAAGTCTTGCCCTAAGTGTGTTCTTGCTCATCCTCGTGAACGTTGCCCGTTGAGAAACGCGGTTTGTCACTTTTGTCAAAGGAAAGGACACATCCAGACTGTTTGTTTGCGTAAACGCAAGAACAATTCTAGTGCTGCCCAGCCAATGGATATTCATGTTCTTCAAAGCCAGCCTGCCCAGTAGGTCGCGTTTAAAGACTCTTCCACGGTTCGTGTGGGTAATAAACTTGTTCGCAATAAGCCACCCACCCAGCCCTCTGCTATGCGACCCAAGCGTAATTCAAACGCTGTAAAAAGTAATGTACAGACTGCAAGTGAAGCAGGAGTTGTTGTTCCACCCGCCCAACCCACGAGTTGTCGTAAGCAGCGAAGACGCGCTAAACGCGCTGATTTTGTGTCTTCCGCCTCCACTGCACCGATCCAGAGACAGTGTAATAAACTATTTGTGAAGCTACGCATCCAGGAGAAGACCTTCAATTTTCAATTAGACACTGGTGCGTCTGTGACTCTCATAAATAGTGCTACGTATGCGGCTATCGGCCGCCCTACACTTTCAGCGGCAAAGCATTCTTTGGCTACTTATAGTGGAGAACAAATTCCTGTGTTAGGTGTATGTAGCGTGCCAGCCACATTCCGTGGCAATACAAAAACAGTTTCATTCACAGTGCTCCGTGCTACAGACAGTGTAAACATTTTCGGATTAGACTGTTTTGACTTGTTTGGCCTGTCTATCCAAGACAATGTGTTGCAAATCAATTCTGTTGTTGTTCCTCAAGACAGCATAACCGATTTGTGTAAACGATACAGTGACATATTTAAAGACGAACTAGGTTGTGCTGCGAACTTTGCCGCTCATATTACGTTAAAAGATAATGCTCAGCCTCGATTTTGTCGTGCTCGTCCAGTGCCTCACGCCCTCCGGGCACCTGTAGAAGATGAACTTCGTCGTTGCCAAAACAACGGTGTTATTCAACCCATTTCAGCGAGCCAGTGGGCTTCTCCCTTAGTTATTATAAAGAAACCGTCTGGCAAGTTATGTTTGTGTGCTGATTTTAAGTCGACAGTTAATCCTCAGACTGTCATTGATTCTTTTCCTTTGCCTAGACCGGACGAGCTGATGGATAAGTTAGGGGAAGCTCGGATCTTTTCCAAAATTGATCTCCGTGAAGCATATTTGCAATTGCCCCTCGATGAGCAATCACAACAGTATTTTGTCATAAACACGTCGTTGGGGTTGTTCCGTTTTCTGCGTTTGCCTTTTGGTTGTGCGTCAGCTCCAGCTGCTTTTCAGCGTTTTTTGTCACAACTTCTGGCTAATGGGCCATCGTGTTGCAACAATTTAGACGATATTGTTGTGTCCGGTCGGACGCCTGCTGAACATTTCCGTAATTTGGAGTGTTTGTTTACAGTATTGTCTCAGGCAGGCCTACGTTGCAACATCGATAAATGTTCATTTTTCCTTACGGAGTTGGAGTATCTGGGACATGTTATTAATGCTCAAGGCATTCATCCCTCCCAGTCACATTTAGCAGCTATTCATGATTTGCCCGCCCCTCGCAATCTGCAGGAATTGCAAGCAGTTCTTGGCAAATTGACGTATTATATTAGGTTTATACCTAATGCATCACAGATTGTGCACCGTTGCATCGTCTCCGCCGTAAGAATGTTCCGTTTGTGTGGTCAGCTGATTGCCAATCAGCCGTTCAGCAGCTTAAAGAGGCTTTATTGAATGATCGTTGTCTGGTCCATTACGACCCTAACAAGCCTCTGGTGTTAGCTTGTGATGCCTCTTCTTTCGGCCTCGGTGCTGTGTTGTCTCACCGAGTCGGTAACACCGAACGTCCCCTTGCGTTCGCATCTAAATTGCTAACCAAAGCTCAGTGTAGTTATAGCCAATTGGACAAGGAAGCGTTGGCTATTGTGTTCGGTGTCACAAAATTCCATCACTACCTCTATGGCAGACCATTCTATTTAGTCACAGATCACAAGCCCCTGACATCACTGTTTCATCCGTCTAAACCAGTTCCTCAGCGGACAGCTCAGCGACTACAACGTTGGGCTCTTTTGTTATCACAATACCAGTATGAGATACTGTATCGCCCTACAGCTCAGCATGCAAACGCTGACGCGCTTTCTAGATTGCCGATTGCTGCGGATGATGTCTTCGATTCCTCTGACGACTCTTGCCATCAGATTGACGCCGATGAGCATCAATCCCTCCGGGATTTTCCGATTGATTATCGTCAGGTGGCACGTGAGACAGCTACGGATCCTCATCTGAGTTTACTATTACGTTTTGTTCAACGTGGTTGGCCGTCCAAGGCAAAGGACATATCGGATCCTGTGGTTCATCGCTATTATCCGCAACGTCATCTGTTGTCTGTTTCGCATGGAGTTTTGCTGTTACGCACCGAGAATGACCAGCTTCGTGTAGTGGTTCCCCAAGTGCTCCAATCCAAGGTCCTCGACTTGTTGCATCAAGGTCATTGGGGAGTGGTCCGCACCAAGCAGCTTGCCCGCCGTCATTGTACATGGATCGGCATTGATAAGCAGATTACGCAGATGTCTACAGATTGTTCGACGTGTGCCGAACACCAAGCTGCTCCGTCTCAACGCTATTTTGAGTGGGCACGCCCTGCCGGTCCCTGGCAGTGAGTACATATTGATTTTGCTGGTCCATATTGGAATTCTCGTTGGCTCATCGTGATAGATGCATTTAGTAATTTTCCGTTTGTTGTGCCCATGCAGTCTACAATGTCTGCACAAACTATACAGGCGTTGACTTCAATTTTTTGTATTGAGGGTCTTCCAGAAGTTTTAGTGTCTGACAATGGTCCACAATTTACCTCTGCTGAATTTGAAAGTTTTTGTTCTGCCAATGGCATTCGCCATGTTCTTACTCCGCCGTTCCACCCTCAATCGAATGGTGCAGCAGAACATTTTGTACGTACATTCAAGGATCATATGGACCGCCTTCGTGCTACGCACTCTCGTCAGCAGGCCCTCATCACGTTCCGTCGTCGTACCGGACCACGCCACGTGATGGCCCTTCGCCTGCGGAGCTTCTCCACGGCCGTCGTCATCGCACCCTACTACGGTTGTTGCACCCCCCGGATCGACCCGCCGCTTCTGAGCATTGCACGCGTTTTCAGCGCAACGACGGCGTTTTTTTCAGAGTTTATCACGGTCGCCGTCGTTGGGAACGTGGTACCGTCATAAGTGTCCAGGGTCGCGGTTTTTATACTGTTCAAGGTGCTACTGGGGTGCACAGGAGGCATCAGAACCAGTTGCGCCGCACTGGCCGCCCGGATTCTTCTGCTCGTTCTTTGTCCACAGATTTGGTCCGCGGCAGGTTCCAGCCACGCCTTCCGACTTCGCTGCCGCCCCCAGGGCAGCAGCAGCAGCCGTCGCCACTACTACGCCGACAGCCCGTCCCGTTGATGCCTCCCGCGCAGCTTCATCCGGGAGCGCCCCAGGTGGTCGCTCCGGCGCCTGCGGTCCCTCTTCAGTCGCCACCGCCTTCGGAGCTGATGGACGTCGACCCCTCAGCCGGGCCGCCTTCCCAAGCGGTGGCTGTGCAGCCTGTCCTGCAGCCACTTTCCTTGGGCACCCCCAAGGAGTCTGACACCGCAGCGCCTTGTCCGGCGCCCACTCAGCAGCCGTCGACGCAGCGTCAGGAGACGCTGCCTCTCTTCGTGGGTCCCGACGCCCCGGCGCGTCCAGTACCAGAAGCTGCGCCCGTGGTCACAGGCGTGCACCCTGACCTCGGTTTGCAGTCGGTGTTTCCCGAGGCCCCGCGCAGCCAATGCTGGGGTGCGGACCGGGGACTGCCACCGACAACAGTCTCCGCCCCGGTCTCTTCTGCTACGCCTGCGGCCAGACCCCTCCCCCGCCGTCGACGCTCGCCACGTCATTACTCAACGACGGTGCGGCGATTTGGGGGGGGGGAGGAGTGTTATATCTTAGCCAGTAATGCCAACCGAGCCCGCTGCCAAAAGGTTGGCAGCATCAAAGTCCGGACGCCGTCCGCATAAGCAGCGCCAGCGATACAGGAAATCGCCGCAAGTCTGCGGTTGTTGCTTGTTGTCAGACGACGTTGACCTAGCCGCTCCGACTCGAACTAGACTTCACTACTGTGTTTCTGTATCTTCGTTAATAAAGATAAGTACCGACTTTTATTTAATCAGAGTGTTTGGGTTTTCATCTTTCTGTTCACTGTTCCAGCGGACCGGTCGGCCCGCTATTAAAAGTGTGGCGGTGACTTCGTAAGCCGTTTCTACAGCGAATTGCTTGTCGCTACGAACACCGCCACAAAACAAATGAATGTAGGTGAGGCATATGACTTTGAGGGAGATGAGACTTGAGTTGATAATGATGTTGCTGATGAAGTAATTTTGGAAGGATATGATGACAATAATGATGATGATTATGGATTGTGGAATTTAAGAATGTAAGTGATGTATGTGATGATGTCAGTGAGAGTCATGGAATACCAGTCCAGTCAAAGCATTTTTACATTAATGTCATGCAGAGTAATGATCCAAACAGTAAAGGTAAGTTATCTGTAAGCCTAGAGAATAAAGGTGAAAAATTTTTGAAATTTGTTTGGGACCAAATTAATGAAACGTAGATAAATGTGCATTGTGGAGTAAGTTAGCTGTGGTTAGTCAAAATTTGTATCCAAACTGGTGGAATGAAGTGAACAAAGATCTAAGTAGGAAATGTAATTTAGACAGTAATATATTTTGTGTTCCTTCTGTAGTAAGTGATGTTGGTTGTGCTATGGAACCATTTCATGTGTTCAATCTTTACCTGATGACATGAGTAACCAAAGTAGTGATATGATACCAGCAAAGTTGATCAAGCCTTGCAAAAGCAGTGTGGATCTAGCGTTTGATGAAATTGAAAGTGACCCCTTACATGAAGTGTCTAAAGACAGAGATGATTGTTTAGTTTTTGGGTGTCCTTAGATCAAGATTGAGACTGATCAGTGGGAAGGAAGCTCTTTGACTGATATGGTAGCCCGATTTGTGTATATCTGAACAAGTCAGAGACAAGTTTAAATATAGTAAGAATTTTGTGGAAATGCCTGTGGTGTCTCTGACGCAGAGTGTCCTGTCTTTGGCACCTTCCATCTTTGAACTAGTGTTCTTATGTGAAATGTTCAACATGTAGATGTGTAACAGCCATTCTTTGTTATACGTATGAGTGGCCAATAAATGTATATTCAATATTGTGTGTTTTACCTCTCAACTAATCTTCCATGATAATCACAGTGGTAACCCCGACACTGTCATCATCTCAATGAGTATATTTGTGCTTGTTTTTGTCATTCATGAACACTGTGAGCCAGGCTGCATTGTTTCTGCCAGAATGGATCTACCAGTGTCTTTCGGTGCAAATGTAACTGGCCCCATCAACATTGTCACTTGCGACCTTGAGTGGACAAGTGTATACCCTTCGAACTTTGTTAAAAGTGAATAGTTGTTTATGCCTGGCCATGCCGGCAGCCACCTAACCTTACCTGGTTCAACATGGCTGCCGCATAGCGTGGCAGCATGATAACAGCTACAACATGGACAGTGCACACTGCCTAACCATAACGTGGTGCTGCTGGTCACCTCGACTGTGCCAGTTTCGACTACTGTTGCACCTTGGTTGCACCACAACTGCCTTCTGATCACTTCGGTAATTGTGCTACCAGTTCCACCTGGGATAGTTAGCAGGTCCACCGCCCTGTGCCTCCACTACAACTGCCCCCCGCCTGCTGTTGCAACAGCACCGGTTGTTACACCCACACCACATTCTTCATCAGGCTTGCTAATTGAACACAGCTTGCCGGCTTATATGCCTGCCCCCTCTGTATCATGTGCTGCATGCACTCACCGCCCCACCCAGACCTCGGACAATGCACCATTCACCGCTACTGCACTTCCTGCGTCAGAGGCATCCTGCTCTGCTCACACCAATCTCCATCTGCCGGTGCTGCCTCAACACGTGCTACCAGCCAGGTTCCCTAAGCTACCTGCATTGCAAAAAGACAACCCAAAAACTCAGTTTGCCTCAGCGGACCCCCTCCTGGGACATCCATGGCATTTCAGATGGTAGCACCAATTTTGTCTACCTGGTGAGCCATCTCCACTCACATGCACCCCTCATCAGCGACTTGCTCCTCTCACCACCTGCCTCACACACATATTCGACAACCAAATCATTGCTTCTTGAGTGCCTTTTCTCCCCTCCAGTGGAGGCTATCCATCACTTTATTCACGAGGAGCATCTAGATGACAGCACCTGTTCGCATCTTTGGCAGCCACTATGTGCATTAATTGATGACCAATCATTGCCTGATGCTGCCCTTTGGATGTTGTGGAAGGTCAAAATGCCTTTGGATCTGCAGCTTCATCTACTGTCTCATGTTGCTGACTCACTCGAGGTTTCATTATGCATGGCAGATCAGACTTATGCCATCATTCATCACCAACACCGCCTGTCACAAACGAAATCTCCACCATCCTCAGTTGGCATGCCTGGACATCTGGTTCTGTGCCCTGTTGGCAGAGGCCAGCGCGCTTGCCTTGGCACCTCAGCTGCCTATCAGGAGCTGCCACCTAGCAGCCTACAGGATGTACTGCCAGTGGGCTCCTGACAGCCACCGACCTCGCCTGAGCAGCAGCTCAATTGGCTGTCGGTCCTGCCACAGACAGTTGCAACTCCTGTCCACAAAGCACTGGCCCACCAACCAGCCTACACACTGTGCTGGTTCCTCGCTACTTACAGGGATGCCACCCGCAACTGCCGCACGCCCTGCACCTACCCAAATGAGACTGGCAGGCATGTTTGTGCACCATGTCCCACCACGTACCTTCACGGCACCTATCTTCTGAAGCTGCATCACCCACTCCAACAATGTGTTGCCTCTATGCCACAGATATCTCGACTAGCATCTGCTTTCTTGTTGACACTGGTGCCAATGTTCACGTCATCCTGGCCAAGCACACTGTTGACGCACTATCCCCCTCTACCCTCACCTTGATTGCCACTGACCGTTCCCCCATTCTCCCATTGCGGTCCACGTTTCCATCAAGATGTTGGTTCACCTTTCACCGATTCACACCTTCCCTTGGATCTTCCATGCTGCTAGTATGGATGAAACTGTGATTGGTTTGGATTTTCTAAACCATTATGAACTTTCACCAGACCAGCAGGCCACTGGGCTGTGCCACACACCCATCTTTACGAGCGCATAACAACACAGCTCTCTGAGGTATCGTACGTGTGCTCCCAGATCAACGGACTCCACACCAAGAATGATGACTTATGTGTCCGCATTGCCTCTGCCTCCACCGAATTGTCACATACATGGCATGCCATACATTGCCTATCTGCAGCCCCGAAGTGAGGCAGCCCAGCACATGCCTTTACAGCGTCTTCTCGATAACCTGCTACACTGTTGAACATTCCACTGCCTGCTGTTTTTCTCACATCATCATGGCCAAATTTCCAAGATGCACCTGCATGCGCCTCTTCTGGTTCTTCACACCGCTTCACTCCTGTATCATGCCTTCTGTCGCCGATTGCAGCCGATGCCCTGTCTACATCATACCAGTTCATCAAGGTCAGTGAACCGACATTGACTGTGGATACCTTATTGACCACTCACGCAGACTTTTCTGCACGATTATCAGCCATCATAATGGCACTTGCCATAAGATTCACACCACTGACAGCCCACTTGTTCATTATAAGGCCAGGTGCCTTAACGCTTCCAAACTTCTGCGCGCCAAGGAGATCATTCAGGATCTGTTGGCTTTGGGCATCCTTCACCCTTCCAACAGCAATGGGTGTTCCCCTGTTCAACTTGTTCCCAAAAAGTATAGCACCTTACACATGTGCGGGGTCTACAGGTCCCTTAATGCCTACACCATTGTCGATAAATACCCCATTCCACATATCCAAGATTTCACACAGTTGCTTCATGGTTCTACCTTTTTCTCCATATTAGATTGTTCCAAAGTGTATCACTAGATTTCTATGCATCCACCAGATACTCTGAAGATGACCATCACCACACCCTTCGGCCTATTTGAATACTGTTACATGCCTTATGGATTGAAAAATGCTGCGCAGACATAGCAGCGGTTCATTGATTCCATTTTGCTCCCTCTGCCTTTTGCCTGCGCTTACTTAGACGATATCCTTACTTTTCTTCCTCCACTGAGAAGCACCAAGTTCACTTCAGTGCAGTACATTCGGCCCTCACTGCCAACAGTATGGTGATCAAATATGCAAAATCTCAACTGTGTTCCACATCCATTACCTTCCTTGTCCATTCCATCTCTGCCGACGGCCTACGACCAATGAGTTCTCTTGTTGAAATCGTACTTAAACTTCCTCTCCCCTAGGATTACGCTCAGCTCTGTCGTTTTCTGGGTATGGCAAACTTTTACCGCTGCCATTTTCCTCAAGCTGCCTCTGTCCAATTGGCCCTCACCATCACTCTTTCTGGCAAAAACACCGCTGGAAAACAGAAGTTGGAGTTGACTCAACTGATGCTCGACACTTTTAGTAACCTTAAAACTGCCCTTGCCAAAGCTGTCACACTCGCCCACCCTGACCCTGAGGCCCATGTCTCGATCACGACTGATGCCAGTGACTCAGCTGTAGGCGCTGTTTTACAGCAGCACACCGCTGACTCCAGCCAGCTCCTCTGCTTCTTTCCCAAGAAACTAAGAGCAAGTGCAAGTGGTCAGCATTTCACCATGAGCTACTCGCTGTGTACAAGGTGATTTAAACATTTTTGTAGTGACCTTGAGGGGCAATCCTTCACGATCTATACTGATCGCAAGCTACTCATGGACGCTATTCGTAATCCGGCTAAGGACCTTCCACCCAGGCGTTTCCGCCATACGGACTACATCTGTCAGCACTCTACCAATGCATGCTATATCTGCGACACAGAGAATGTTGTGGCAGATTACCTTTTCCGCATCTGCATGCTAACCGCACCGCTGGATCTGGAGGAACTCACCCAACTACAAGCTGACTACACTGACATACTGCGAATAAAATCAGACGATGGCTCATCACTCTCTGTCTAGCCCCATATACTACTTGGGTTGGCAATCCCTGTCCTTTGTGACACCTCTATGGGCACACTTCGCCCTCTGGTCACCACCGCCCTTTGCCATAGGGTCTTTACCGCTTTGCATGACTTAGTTCACCCTGGGACGCGAGCCACGACATGGCTGGTTATGGAGCACTTCATCTGGCCTGGCATGAAGCACAACTGTTGCACTTGGAGCCACGCATGTGTTCTGTGCCAGCACAGCAATGTCAGCAGGCACGCTCAACCTCCTCAGCCCAAGTTTGATATCCTGAAGGGACGTTTCTGGCACTTCCATATCAATGTTGTTGGTCCCCCTCCTCTGTCCAAGGGCTACAGATATATCTTATCGGTCATCGACTGTGTGACCCGCTGAGTTGAGGTGGTCCCTCTTACTGACATCACAGACAAGACCGTCACCCATTCCTTTATGTCAGTGTGGGTTGCTTGCTTCAGCTGTCTCAGATCTATCACCATCAATCAGGGATGCCAATTTGAGTCCACCCTCTTCATACAACTCTGAAAACTCTGTGGCATCGCCAAATTTCATAACACAGCTTACCACCCGCAGGTGAATGGCCTCATCGAGCAATAGCACCGCACACTCAAGGCCACCCTAATGTGCCACAGAGGCCTATGGTTGGAAGCCCTCCCGTGGGTCCTTCTGGCTATTCGCTCAACTCATAAAGAAGATCTTAATGCCTCATTTGCCAAGCTTCTGTACCATGAGCCTCTCCTTCTCCCCGCTGAGTTCGTTGAGAATTCACCTTTTGCCACATCCGAAGATCTTCCTGCCCTGGTTGAGCATGTTGCACACCTCCACAGCCCCCTGCCCCCCCCCCCCCCCCCCCGCCCCCCCATTTCATCCACAAGGATCTAGCTAAGTGTGACTTTGGTATGCTGCGGGACAACACTGTGCAGGCAGCTCTTCAGCTGCCCTATTTGGGCCCTCACCATGTGCTACATCACGGCACCAACACGTTCGTCATCCACCTTAAGGACAGCCACAGACCATCTTAGTTAATTTACTTAAAGTGGCGTGGTCCCTCAACAACAACCCAATTCCTGGTGCAGCCGTCCTAACTTCAGTTGATTCGTCTCTGCCTGCTGTCACCTCTCACATGCAGCCATTGGAACCTCCAGGCTGCAGCACTGCCAACACTGCCGCCCCCACTTCCCATGCCAGCCCCTGCCTACAGATGCCTCATTAGCACCAAGATTACGACTTCACCTCATGAGGCTTTCCTCTGCCGTGCTCCACAGTACCAGAGGGTGGGGGCACAGAGTGCCCTATCTTTGGCACCTTCCTTCCTTGAACTATTGTTCTTGTGTGGACTTTTCGGTGCACAGATGTGTAACAGCCATTCTTTGTTATATGTACGAGTGACCAATGCATGTGTATTCAATATTAAGTGTATTATCTCTCAACTAATCTTCTGTGATAACCATGTGCTCACTGTAGGTGTAAAGGTAAGAGGAGCTACAAATAAGCAAATCAAACTGGTAAAATCTCAGGTACTTTTAATATTTAGTATAGAAGTCAAAACCTTTGAACATGGATGCTTAGTGACCCATAGTCTGGAAGAAAATATAATTCTCGGTATGGATTGGATAGTGAAAGTTGAGGCTTGTTTTGGGTGGAATGCTAAAGAATTGTTTACTTTGGAACCTAAAAGTAATACTTAGTGAAAACTAATTTCTGTATTTTAAACTGTGAGAAAAGTTGTAAGTATTTGCAAAACATTGTGAACCAAGGTGAGTACCAGGTTTTTGATGATGTTACAGATTTTGATGAGGCTGAGGATCATGATTTTGAAAATGTTATAGATTCTAAAGGAAGGGAAGCTACAACTCTTAATGATCTATAAAAGGAATAAATTAGCAATTTGTTATTGGAGTTTAGAAATGTGTTTAGCGAAAAACCAGGGAAAGTGAAAGGCTATCAGTGCATACTTCACATTAAAGATCATCAACCTTTCTTTCTAAAGTCATCTAATATACCATTTTCAAAAAGGAAAGATACAGAGAAAGAAATTCAGAAAATGGAAACATTAGGTGTAATAGAGAGAAGTAGGAGTGCTTACAATAATCCATTAGTTGTGGTAAGTAAGAGAAATGGTGGAGTAAGAATTGTTTTGGACTATAGACATCTTAATAAATTTCTTATCAGACAGAATGATCATCCTGAGAACATGGACGAGCTGTTACACAAATTTGATTAAGTAAAATACATGAGTAGTTTGGACTTGACCTCTGGATTTAACCAGATCCCACCTGAAATTAATTCTAGAAAGAATACAGCAATTTTGTATGGAGGTAAGTGTTTTCAGTACTGGGTGGTGCCATTTTTGCTAAATGTATCTGTAGTTGAATTCATAAGAGCTCTAGATCTGTCTTAGAAAGTCAAGTAAGATGAAAACTAATTGTGTATGTTGATGACATTCTGGTTGCTCTCTGTTAAGAGATTTGTTTTTAAAATTAGGATCAGGAGGTATGGCTTTGAAAATAGGTAAGTGTAAATTTGGTGTGGGATCAGTTAAATTTTTAGGACATGTTATACCTGAAAGTTAAATTTTTAGGACATGTTATACCTGAAAAAGGAATTGCACCTGATAAAGAGAAACTTGATGCTATTGCTAATTTTCCTTCTTCTCGCAATATAAAAATGCTTAAAACAGTTTTTGAATTAATTGGATTTTATAAAAAATTTTGTAGCAGCCTAGCTTTGAATGCTCCATGCTTGTGTTAACTTTTGAAGAATGATTGGAATCAGGAGTATCAGGATGATTTCAATGAGATCAAATGACAATTGTGCCAAAGCCAGATGTTATTCAGACCAGATTTGTCTCTTCCTTTTTATATTATGACAGACAGTTATGATGTTGGATTGAAGTTGATAGTATTATTGAACATAGATCTCTTGTATTTGCTATTAGAGTATTGCAGTAACATGAAAAGACATACACTGTAGTTGAGAAAGAACTTTTGGTAGTACATTGGCATTCAACAAATTTAAAAATTATTTGCTAGTTCACAAAGTCATCATCTATATTGATCACAAAGCATTATGTTATATTCAGTTGTGTAATCTATACCATAAAAGAATTACTCATTGGGTTTTGTTTTTACAGCAGTTCAATTATGAAATCAGATACATTAAGGGCACAGACAATGTAGTTGCTGATGCTTTGTCTAAGCTACCTTTAGGGAGAGAATGATCTAACATCTCTGGAAAAGGAGGGCTGTGAAAGCCGAAAAAGAGACCTCGAAAATTTGTAAAGACATCCACAGGTATCAAAATCATGATTGAAATTGGAAGCTGGTTAGGAGCATGTTGGGTATGAAAGGAGGAGAAAAAACAGAACAGTGTTATATTAATCACAAGGGTATTTTATTGAGGAGACATAAGACTGACTCACGAGATTAGAAATTATGTTGGCTGGAACAGTGTACCGATACTTTAATTACTTATATACATGTGAGGTTTGGTCATTGTGGATCAACCAATTGCACACAAAAGATTCAGGAAAACGTCTATTTTTATAATGTAGGAATGAGAGTCAAGAAGAAGATTGCCAGCTGTGACAGATGTCCAAGAGTGAAGGTAAGTAACCAAACAAGTAGAGGCCAAATGCAAAACATACTGGCCAATACTAACCTAGACTTCGTGTCTGTGGGTATTTATGGACCTTTACCTAAGTTGAAGAATGGATTCTGTTATGTTTTTGTGGTAGTTGATGTATTTTTGAAGTTCATAAAGCTGTTTCGTCTTAAGAAGGCTACAGTAAGCAAATCATCTCTAAGTTTGAAAATATACATTTTCATCAGGTGAGTATTCCAAAATCAGGTGGATATTCCAAAAATAATTTTATCTGATAATGGTTCTCAGTTTACATCACAGGTTTGGAAAGATTTTATTGATCTCACAAAAATAAGGCTTATTCTAACCTCAGTGTACCATCCTTCGAGTATCCCTGCAGAAAGATGTATGAGGGATGTTTGAAGACTGTTTAGAACTTATTGTAGTAAGAAGCATACCAGCTGGATAGATTATGTAGTGATTTTGAGGATATTATAACAGCTTACAACATTCTTCAGTGGGTTTTTCACCAGTTGAAATCATGTTTAATCGCAGATCAGCTAACTTTATTTCTGAAAATGTTGAGTTTCCACCATGTAAAATTCTGTTTCCACAAGAGAAGAAAGAGTGTGTTAGGGAGATGATGAAAAAACAGGGGGACAGGAGAAAGCAGAGACGTGATGGTAAAGGTATATTTTCTAAGTTTGAAGTAGGAGATCTTGTGTTGGTGAAAGCCAAAGAGAAATCTGAAGTGTTTACATTTGAGATAAAAATATTTTTCAATAGTTATGTTGGACCATTCAAGATTCGTAAAAATCCACATCCTAATGCATACTGACTTGTGTATTCTAAATCTAAGAATTTGTTTGGATTATGCAATATCACTGAACTGAAAGCATGTAGACATGACCCACAAGTAACTAATTTTTGTTTGTTTGTTCTTTTTACATTGTCATGAATTTAATATGTAAGATGATGTGATTTCTAGAGTTATATCTTATCCATTGACTGGCTTTAAATCTATTCATAAAAACTATGTAATTGTGTTTGTTTGTCTGGAATTTAGCTTCTAAGATGATGTGAATTTTGAAGTTCTATCTTGCCTATTGACTTAGTTAAAATCTACGATACACTACATTGTTATGTTCTGTAATAGATTTGGTCTTATATATGCCATGAGACTATATGAGTAGATCCTTCTGCCATTTTGAAATAGGTCAATGTTCATAAATTGTTCTGCAAAAATGTGGTATAGTATCTTAGTGCATCTGTGTGTCACCTTGTTAGTTCATTTTTCTTTTATTGCATTTAACTCTGATTATTAATGTTTTATATGTGAACACTTTTTAATTGCACCTTACATAAATCCCATATAATTGACTTTGAAAAATGACTGAAGAGAACATATCTCATGTGATGTGAAGGAAGTATTGAACAGCATATTTAGTACACAAAACAATGGTTCAGGACTTGATGTGAATGTTAGACAAGAAGTTACCTGTCCATTGGTGCATATGATGAGAAGTCTAAGGAGGAAACTGAAAGGTGTGGGCCTTTACAAATGTCTGCTTGTGTCTGTGTATGTGCAGATGGATATGTGTGTGTGTGCGAGTGTATACCCGTCCTTTTTTCCCCCTAAGGTAAGTCTTTCCGCTCCCGGGATTGGAATGACTCCTTACCCTCTCCCTTAAAACCCACTTCCTTTCGTCTTTCCCTCTCCTTCCCTCTTTCCTGATGAGGCAACAGTTTGTTGCGAAAGCTGGAATTTTGTGTGTATGTTTGTGTGTCTATCGACCTGCCAGCGCTTTCGTTCGGTAAGTCACCTCATCTTTGTTTTTTTTTAAAAAAAAAGAAAATAAATAATATATATATATATATATATATATATATATATATATATATATATATATATATATATATAAAACAAAGATGAGGTGACTTACCGAACAAAAGCGCTGGCAGGTCGATAGACACACAAACAAACACAAACATACACACAAAATTCAAGCTTTCGCAACAAACTGTTGCCTCATCAGGAAAGAGGGAAGGAGAGGGGAAGACGAAAGGAAGTGGGTTTTAAAGGAGAGGGTAAGGAGTCATTCCAATCCCGGGAGCGGAAAGACTTACCTTAGGGGGAAAAAAGGACAGGTATACACTCGCACACACGCACATATCCATCCACACATACAGACACAAGCAGACATATTTAAAGACAAAGAGTTTGGGCAGAGATGTCAGTCGAAGCAGAAGTGTAGAGGCAAAGAAGTTGTAGGAAGACAGGTGAGGTATGAGTGGCGGCAACTTGAAATTAGCGGAGATTGAGGCCTGGCGGATGACGAGAAGAGAGGATATACTGAAGGGCAAGTTCCCATCTCCGGAGTTCGGATAGGTTGGTGTTGGTGGGAAGTATCCAGATAACCCGGACGGTGTATCTTATCTGGATACTTCCCACCAACACCAACTTATCCGAACTCCGGAGATGGGAACTTGCCCTTCAGTATATCCTCTCTTCTCGTCATCCGCCAGGCCTCAATCTCCGCTAATTTCAAGTTGCCGCCACTCATACCTCACCTGTCTTTCAACAATTTCTTTGCCTCTACACTTCTGCTTCGACTGACATCTCTGCCCAAACTCTTTGTCTTTAAATATGTCTCCTTGTGTCTGTATGTGTGGATGGATATGTGCGTGTGTGCGAGTGTATACCTGTCCTTTTTTCCCCCTAAGGTAAGTCTTTCCGCTCCCGGGATTGGAATGACTCCTTACCCTCTCCTTTAAAACCCACTTCATTTCGTCTTCCCCTCTCCTTCCCTCTTTCCTGATGAGGCAACAGTTTGTTGCGAAAGCTTGAATTTTGTGTGTATGTTTGTGTTTGTTTGTGTGTCTATCGACCTGCCAGCGCTTTTGTTCGGTAAGTCACCTCATCTTTGTTTTTATATATAATTTTTCCCACGTGGAATGTTTCCTTCCATTTTTATATATATATATATATATATATATATATATATATATATATATATATATATATATATATATATATATATATATGTTAATAGTTCACCATCTGTGACTATTTGAAAAGATATGATAACACCTTCAGTATTTAGATTCAAATTTGAAAAGTTCTCATTTTAGAAAACCTTTCAGCAAGGTCCGAGCAGGCCCACGGGGGGAGGGGTTTATTAGTTATTGGGAGCTCCAACGTTAGGCGGGTAATGGAGCCCCTTAGGGAAACAGCGGAAAGGTCAGGGAAGAAGGCCAGTGTTCACTCTGTCTGCTTGCTAGGGGGGTCTCATCTGAGATGTGGAGCAGGCCCTGCCGGCGGCGATAGAGAGCACTGGGTGCACCCGACTGCAAATTGTTGCTCATGTCGGCACCAATGACTCCTGCCGTCTGGGTTCAGAGGTCATCCGCAGTTCGTACAGGCGGTTGGCGGAATTGGTGAAGGCGGAAAGCCTCACTTGCGGAGTGGAATCTGAGCTAATTATTTGTAGCATCGTTCCCAGAACCAATTGCGGTCCTCTGATTTGGAGCTGAGTAGAAGGCTTAAACCAGAGGCTCAGACGATTCTGCGGAGATCTGGGGTGCAAATTTCTTGACCTCCGCTGTCAGGTGGAGAAATGTAGGGCCCCCTGAATAGGTCAGGCATGCACTACATGCAGGAAGCGGCTACAAGGGTAGCGGAGTATGTGTGGAGTGCACATGTGGGTTTTTTAGGTTAGGGAATTCCCTCCCTAGGCCCGACAAGACTCCTCCTGAGACGCGGCAAGGTAGGAGTAGGCAAAATGCAACAGGGAATAACAATATTAATGTGCTAATAGTAAACTGCAGGGGCATCTATAGATAGGTCCCAGAACTGCTCTCATTAATAAACGGTCACAATGCCCATATAGGTCTAGGAACAGAAAGTTGGCTGAAACCAGACGTAAACAGTAATGAAATCCTAAACTCAGATTGGAATGCATACCGCAGAGACAGGCTGGATAGTGAAGGGGGAGGCGTGTTTATAGTGATAAGAAGTGCAATAGTATCAAAGGAAATTGACAGAGATCTGAAATGTGAAATTATTTGGGTGAAGGTCACGGTTAAAGCAGGCTCAGACATGGTAACTGGATGTCTCTATAGGCCCACTGGCTCAGCAGCTGTTGTGGCTGGGCACCTGAAGGATAATTTGGAAAATATTTCAAGTAGATTCCCCCACCATGTTATAGTTCTGGGTGGAGATTTTAATTTGCCGGATATAGACTGGGAGACTCAAACATTCATAATGGGTGGCAGGGACAAAGAATCCAGAGAAATTTTTTTAAGTGCTTTATCTGAAAACTACCTTGAGCAGTTAAACAGAAAACTGACTCATGGTGATAACATATTAGACCCTCTGGTGACAAACAGACCCGAACTATTTGAAACAGTTAACGCAGAACAGGGAATCAGCGATCACAAAGCGGTTACTGCATTGATGATTTCAGCCGTAAATAGAAATATTAAAACAGGTAGGAAGATTTTTCTGTTTAGCAAAAGTGACAAAAAGCAGATTACAGAGTATCTGATGGCTCAAAACAAAAGTTTTGTCTCAAGTACAGATAGTGTTGAGGATCAGTGGACAAAGTTCAAAACCATCGTACAATATGCGTTAGATGAGTATGTGCCAAGCAAGATTGTAAGAGATGGAAAAGAGCCACTGTGGTACAACAACCGAGTTAGAAAATTGCTGTGGAAGCAAAGGGAACTTCACAGCAAACATAAACACAGCCAAAGCCTTGCAGACAAACAAAAATTATGCGAAGCGAAATGTAGTGTGAGGAGGGCTATGCGAGAGGCGTTCAGTGAATTCGAAAGTAAAGTTCTATGTACTGACTTGGCAGAAAACCCTAAGAAATTTTGGTCTTATGTCAAAGTGGTAGGTGGATCAAAACAAAATGTCAAGACACTCTGTGACCAAAATGGTACTGAAACAGAGGATGACAGATTAAATGCCGAAATACTAAATGTCTTTTTCCAAAGCTGTTTCACAGAGGAAGACTGCACTGTAGTTCCTTCTCTAGATTGTTGCACAGATGACAAATTGGTACATATCGAAATATATGACAGAGGGATAGAGAAACAATTAAAATCACTCAAAAGAGGAAAGGCCACTGGACCTGATGGGATACCAGTTCGATTTTACACAGAGTACGCGAAGGAACTTGCCCCCATCTTGCAGCGGTGTACCATAGGTCTCTAGAAGAGCATAGCGTTCCAAAGGATTGGAAAAGGGCACAGGTCATCCCCGTTTCCAAGAAGGGACATCGATCAGTTGTAGAATTTTGGAATACGTATTATGTTCGAGTATAATGACTTTTCTGGAGACTAGAAATCGGATTGAAGAGTTCCTAGATAACAGAATGCAGCATGTCATTCTCAATGGAGAGAAGTCTCCTGAAGTAAGAGTGATTTCAGATGTGCCACAGGAGAGTGTCATAGAACCATTGCTATTCACAATATATATACATCGGAAGTTCACTGAGGCTTTTTGCGGATGATGCTGTGGTATATCAAGAGGTTGTAACAATGGAAAATTATACTGAAATGCAGGAGGATCTGCAGTGAATTGACGCATGGTGCAGGGAATGGCAATTGAATCTCAATGTAGACAAGTGTAATGTGCTGCGAATACATAGAAAGATAGATCCCTTATCATTTAGCTACAATATAGCAGGTCAACAACTGGAAGCAGTTAATTCCATAAATTATCTGGGAGTACACATGAGGGGTGATTTAAAATGGAATGATCATATAAAGTTGATCATTGGTAAAGCAGATGCCAGACTGAGATTCATTGGAAGAATCCTAAGGAAATGCAATCCAAAAACAAAGGAAGTAGGTTACATTACGCTTGTTCGCCCGCTGCTTGAATACTACTCAGCAGTGTGGGATTCGTACCAGATAGGGTTCATAGAAGAGATAGAGAAAATCCAACGGAGAGCAGCGCGCTTCGTTACAGGATCATTTAGTAATCGCGAAAGCGTTACGGACATGATAGATAAACTCCAGTGGAAGACTCTGCAGGAGAGACGCTCAGTAGCTCAGTACAGGCTTTTGTTGAAGTTTCGAGAACATACCTTCACCGAAGAGTCAAGCAGTATATTGCTCCCTCCTATGTATATCTCGCGAAGAGACCATGAGGATAAAATCAGAGAGATTGGAGCCCACACAGAAGCATACCGACAATCCTTCTTTCCATGAACAATACGAGACTGGAATAGAAGGGAGAACTGATAGAGGTACTCAAGGTATCCTCCGCCACACACCGTCAGGTGGCTTGCGGAGTATGGATGTAGATGTACATGTAGATGTAATTTTGCTGTAGTAATAACATTAAGAATTTCAAGTAGATATTTATGTTTTGTGTTAGGGTGAGTGTGAAAGAGAGTACTTGTGTGAGTTTATGTGGGACATTTGCCAATATTAAATTTTCAGTTTGTAATTCTCTACAGAAACTTGCAAGTGTTCCAGATTTGTATCGTGGGAACGAATCCACCAGTGGTTCCCCTACTAGTGGATGACGGATGTCCAAGCATGTTTGAATATGTAAGAGACAGCCAGAACGTTCGTGACTATATAGTTAAATTCCAGAAGTAAAGTACAGCTTAAAGTTTATTTCATTTTATTTGTTTAACAAGAGAGTTTTGAGTGTATTATTTTAATGGCATCAGTGAGCTGAGAGCAGTGGTTGGTTCTTGCTAGATTTTGGCACGAGCCATGTCCTGAAAGTCAGTTCTGATTGGCCGTAATTCTGTACAGCCAATAAGAAGTGAGATGGTTTGCCACCTAACACATGAGGTAGAGGTGCCTGTAGAGGCAGAGAGAAGAAGGAAGTGGTGGACTAGCTTTTGAAGGAGCTGGTCATGCTGAAAGTGTCCGAACGCATTATGTGTAAAATGAAGTGATATTGTGACTTTCGCATTTTGGTACAGTTATAAAGGTAGCTGGTGTTTACCATTAACTATTTGTGAAATTTTAAGAGTCGAGAGATATTTTGTTCTGGAGAAAATTGCGTGTAAACTTTGAACTAAAAATGTGATGGTACTAAGTAAATTTTTTTTACTGAGTATTTGTGGCAAGCAAAAACTTTATTTAAAGACAACCACTGAATGCTGGGTGCAAAAGTAAATAGCAGTTTATTGACTGTGTTACTCTCATAAATGATTTCGGAATTGGATAGGAAAAGTTCTGGCTGTTTGAGTGTGACGAGGACTGTGAATAGGAACTTTAATGATTTGAACACATGTGGGCTAATGATCTTGCTTAATGGCAATTAAAAAAAATCCTAATGCATGTTTATAAGGACCTTTGAACTTAGAAATTTGGACAGCAACCCATTTCAGATTTATTCTCTAGAGTTCACAAGACTGTTTTCAGCTTTTTGTAATTATAGTGGCCTCTGATGTGTAGTTATGAAATCTCAGTTTCTTCAACACTGCTCTTCTGAGATCTCTTAAGTAGCTGCAGTCAGGAGTTATGTGTGCAGATCTGCAGCAGTATCTAGGTAGGTGGACAATTGATGTCGCAGAACCACCGTTGATGTGCGAAAGAGCGTGTTACGTCGCAATTGGTGTGGGATCGGCCGGGAAAAACATTAGTAAAGTTTGCGGAGGTAGGCACAGAAGCACAAAGTTAAGTAGTGTGCTCTTTAAAACTTTGTGTGTGAGTGCGCTGAAATTGAATAAAATGGCTGAAATTAAGCAGTAGTGTTGGGATAATTGGACTGTGAAAAAGTGCTCACAAATAAATAGGAACTGTGAAAGGATAAATATTATGAGTGAACTATCACCACGCAGATAGAAAGAAAGTGGTAGCCCATGAATTGTGATTGCATTTGCTGTGCTTGACGGATGTATTTGCAGTTGTATCTCGCCGACTGGAGTAGCGGATAGCGACAACTTGACACAGACCACAAGCTACGAGAGACGACGTGACACCAGTAACGAAAGCAGTTGGCAGCGCTGATCGGAGTGGTGGCCCATAAACTGGTACAATGGCTGGCGCATGGTGGTCGGACCCGCAGTTACAGCTATCTGTGTTGGAGACATCAGAAGCACAAAGTTAAGTAGTGTGCTCTTTAAAACTTTGTGTGTGAGTGCGCTGAAATTGAATAAAATGGCTGAAATTAAGCAGACAAGTGTAAAGGACAAGCTGAAGGTAGATTTGGGGAAAGAAATATGGGAAAAAGGTAATGACTCCATGAGCTTTAGCTTTGATGTATCACAACCAAGTTTTAGTAGTAGTTTGTCAGATTCATTATATGGTAATTATGGATTGGAGGGGGAACAAAATGTATTGGACCCCAGTGTTTCAGACCTACCTGTTGCAGTAGCTAATATTGATCAGGAAATTATGTCAGTCAATGATGGGGCGAAAGATAGTGTAGCAGGAATGTTAACGAATCTATTGACAGAAATGAGTGGGTTAGATTCTAATTTGACAAAAATGGGTACATTGTTAAGTGATGAGATGGAATCTAAAATAAGTAAAATGCGGTCTAATATTGATACAAATATGTGTGGGTTAGATTCAAAAACCAGTAATATCGGTGTTGAAATAGAATCTAAACTGGAAAAATAATTCAGATCTAAGAGAATTTTGGAAGCACGACATGGCAGTGCTTAACAATAATGTAAAAATTGAAATCAATCAGGTTAAAGAGGAATGTACACAATCTATTGCTAAAGTAAAAAGTGAATTAACAACACAGCTCAAACAAGTTACTGATGACCACCAACAGTTTAAAGTTCATGTTAAATGAGAGATAGTCAAGGCTCGTGAACATATCCAAGGGGTGGAAAACTATGGTGAAATAAATCATGCAGCATTAGAATGTGAATTGAAAGAAAGTAAAGATAAGTGTGATAAAAACTTAGGGCACAGGTAATATATAAAGTTACTGACTTAGAAACCCATTTTAATTAATTCAGTAACAGTGTGAATGAGCAACTGTGTGAGCATGACTGTCGAATAACAAAAGTAGGACAGTGTGTTACTAACAGTAGTGGTAGCATTATTTCTAGTGGAAAAATAGAATCCACTGAGATTGCTTATGTCACACATCATCAGTTTCTCAAGTTTGATCCAAATAAAGTGTACATTCATGTGAATTTTGGAATGACTTTGAGGATATCTTGCCTAAAATGTGAAGTGATAAGCAGAAGATAGGGTTTATTACTTCTAACTTAATGGAGGGGGCATGAATCTGGGGAAACTTGGCCTCAGATAAATACAATAAGTTACAGGAATTTAAGCAAGCTTTCTTTTAAGAGTACTGGGGAAAGTGTAAACTAATGGATGTGCTAAATCAGTTTTGGTCTGGGGAAAAATACGACCCCAAGAAAGAAGGGATAAAAAGATTCATACAGAGGTGGTAACTACTCTATCCTACATTAGTACTTTCCGAGTGTGCATACTTAGCATTATACCGCAATCTTAAGTGCATTTGGTATAGATTTACTAATTAAATACATTCATTAGTGTGCTCTTCAAGCTTGCCAATAAAGGTTTTTCTTTTATTTATGTATTCTTCCACTTATCGCAAAAAGTTCGTTTATGGTTACATTCGGCTGTTTAGGCCTAATTTTTGATCGTGCATATTTAGTGTTATACCATAAATTTAAGTGCATTTGGTAATAGCTTACTTACATATTAGTTTTCAAAACATATTTAATGTCCTTTTGCACCTGTATTTAAAATATTATCATTATCACTTAGTAAATCTCTTTAACAAATTTCCAAACTACCATGGATACTAAGTGTGTGAGCTGCAGTAGGAAAGTTAGTTCAGGGGCTTTGTGCAGCTGTTGTGACAGGTGGTTTCATTGGCGAAATTGTAGCAGTGTGGGAATTGGGGAAGCAAATGAGACTCTTCCATTCTCTTGCAGGGTTTGCTCAAGAGATAGGATTATAGCTGAACAGGAGGAGAAAATTAGAGCCCTTCAGGCTGATTTGGACAGAGCAAGGGAGGAGCTGAAGAGGCTAAGGGGGGAGGAGGGCAAACTGCGGTGGGAAGTGGTAGCTGGGAACAGAAGCCACAGAAAGAGGACAGTGTCTGACAGTTTCCCAATTGGCACAACCAATAGATTTGCCTTGCTACCACAGTTAAGTAAGGAAGAGGCCCCAGTAGAAGTAGACGTAGTTAAGATGCAACAGAATTTCACTAGGAAACCAACTGTTTCAAAAAGAGTAGAAAGTAAGAGGAAAGTTCTGTTGCTAGGTAGCAGCCATGGAAGAGGGGGACACTGCAGGAGCCTCCACGAAGATTGCGTTCACCACTCGAACAACAAGCAATTGGGCGTCCCCTGGAAATGACTTAGTCGGCCAATCCTGCAAACACCGGAGCACCAAAACCAAAGATGACAAAACAACTCTCCGAAGAGACTCAAAAAAGGCCTTTACCAAGACCATCACTAGTGACAACTTCCTGCAATATTGAAGGCTTATCTGTAAATAAAGAAATTTTATTATCTGACATGTGCAAACGAAACAACTGTGATGTTTTAGTGATACAAGAAACACACAGAGCACCAACTAGCCATAGACCAAAAATACAGGGCATGAAATTAGTTCTTGAGAGACCACACGAAAGGTACGGAAGTGCTATATTTGTGAAACCGAACTTAGACGTATGCTCCTGTGCTCTGACCTGCGAAGAAAATATAGAAATTCTAACTATTGAGCTACATTCATGTACTGTAACATCCGTGTACAAACCACCCAGTACGAGGTTCAAATTTACGGGGCCTGGAAATTTCCATTCAAAAAACATTAAAGTTGTACTAGGAGATTTTAATCGTCACGGTCTTGCATGGGGTTATAAAGAGACAAATGACAATTGCGAAATGCTGGAGATCTGGGCAGACCAGGCTAAACTGAAATTGATACATGACCCAAAGTTGCCTGCATCATTTAACAGCGGAAGATGAAAACGAGGATATAATCCAGATAACATCTTTGTCTCCGAAAAGGTATCCCTGCAAACTGTAAAGCAAATCGAGGACCCAATTCCAAGATCGCAACACAGAGCAATAACTTGCTGCATTACTGCAGTAATCAACTCAGATGTAATGCCCTTCAAGAGACGCTTCAATTTCAAAAAAGCTCATTGGGAACTTTTCACAGAGGACCTTGATAAGGAGATCTTGGAAATTAAACCAGAGACACAATCATATGAAACTTTTATAGACCTTGTCAAGAAAATCTCTTGACAGCGCATACCTAGAGGGTGCCGCACCCAGTATATCGCTGGACTCAATGGTAGCAGCAAGGAAGCTCTGAAAAAGTATGGAGAACTGTACAATAAGGACCCCTTCTCAGAGGAAACGATCCAGGCAGGTGAGGTACTGATGTCTGGTATCTCCGAAGCGAGAAAGGAAAAGTGGTGTAACCTCCTACAAGAGACGGACATGAACCACAGCAATAGGAAGGCATGGAAACTACTCAAAAGTCTCAACAACGACCCAACAGAACCACAACCAAATTACAGTGAAGTTACACCTGATCAGATAGCCCACCAACTATTCATGAACGGAAAAACTAAAAGGAAGATCAGGAATGGCAAAATTGAAAGAAAATTGAACGAGGAGATTAGCTTCCTAGCTCGCCCGTTCTTCATTCAGGAGCTACAAGATGCCATCAACGATTTAAAAAACAATAAGGTCGCTGGCCTCGACGATCTGAGATCTGAGCAAATTAAACATTTTGGACCAGGAGTACAAGCATGGATCCTAGAGCTAATGAATAACTGTATTACAACAATGCAAATTCCTAAACTGTGGAGGAAAGCTCAGGTTATTGCGTTACTAAAACCAGGGAAAGACCCAGCTGAAGCTAAAAATTTCCGGCCTGTCTCACTGCTTTGTCATTTATTTAAAGTGCTGGAGCGAATGATCCTCAAACGCATAGCTAATTATGTGGACAAAGCCTTCATTAACGAACAAGCTGGATTTTGACCAGGAAAATCATGCTGTGGCCAAATCCTTAATCTCACGCATTACCTCGAAGACGGCTATCAGAGAGGAGAAGTAACTGGGGTCGCATTCCTGGATCTCAGTGCTGCATATGACACAGTTAACCATAAGTTGCTTACCCAGAAAGTGTATAATGTCACTAAGGACTATACCCTTTCTATGTTCATGCAATGCATGCTACAGAACAGACACTACTATGTAACCTTACAATCTAAAAACAGCCGATGGAGGACACAGAAAAATGGTCTTGCACAGGGTAGTGTCTTGGCTCCAATATTATTTAACATCTATACCAATGATCTTCCCATCAGCCACCAGACACGAATGTTCATATATGCTGATGATGCAGCAGTGGCCACACAGGATAAAACCTTTGAACAAGTGGAGGAGAATCTCACAGGAGCCTTAACAGAACTTGCTACCTATTACGACGGCAATAATCTCAAACCAAACCCTAGCAAATCTCAAGTATCTGCCTTCCATCTTAGGAACAAACAAGCCAAACGGAAACTCTGAGTCATGTGGCAAGGGGAAGAGCTGAAACATACAAACAGCCCAAAATACCTGGGAGTAACATTGGACAGAGCACTTACTTTTAAGCAGCATTGTCACAACACTAAAAAAAAGGTCTGTGCCAGGAACAACATACTGCGGAAGCTAACAGGTTCATTGTGGGGAGCTCAACCACATGTTTTGCGCACCACGGGTCTGGTGCTGAGTATCTCAGCCGCGGAATATGCGGCGCCAGTTTGGAGGAACTCTGCTCACACTAAGCAAGTTGACGTCGCCATAAACGAAACTGTACGTATTGCCACAGGATGCCTCAAACCATCTCCCACAGACATCATTTATCCCATCATAGGCATAGCACCACCCACTATCCACAGACAAGTAGCCGCCGAGATCGAAAGATCAAAACAAAAGAATGATCCTCGACACCCGATGCATATGCACCGAAAACAACGTGTCCGGCTGAAATCCCGCAGGAGTTTCATTGAAACTACTGAAGAGCTCGCCACCAAGCCCGGCGCAAGGCGGCTATCTCTTTGGGAAGAAATGGTGCCACACTCCACAATGGAACTACTTGAGGAGGGATCTGCAGGATTTCAACTACCTTTTATAACTTGGAGGTCATTAAACCGGCTGCGCACTGGAGTAACTGGGTGCAAATCAAACCTATTTAAATGGGGTTACAGTGATAGTGATAGGTGTGAATGCAGAGCAATACAGGATTTGAACCACCTACTGATTTGCCCAGATATGTCTATAACATGCACTAAAGATGATATTTTGAAAGTCAATGACAAAGCAAACTACGTTGCTAATTACTGGGAAGGGAAGATATAGTTGGTGCATCCGGATACGGAAGAAGAAGAATGGAAGAGGTGTCGGCCAGATTTTGCAGGAAAAATTAGGTGACAGGTACCAGGTCACAAACTTTTTCAAGCCAAGTGCAAGTCTTAGCCAGGTGGTAGAGGATATAGGTTCCTTGTGCAAGGGATTCACAAAGCAGGATCATGTGATGGTAGTGGGTGGAGTGGGAAATAGTATTGATAGGGATCAGGGCTACAGCATTGAGTGTGACCTGGTGAAAATAGCCTCAGCAACGACCCTTACCATTGTTGGGCTGGTGCCTGCTTTCATGCAGCATAATCAGCCCCAGTTGAACCACTCTGTCACGAGGGTAAATATGGAGTTGGATCAGTTGCATAGGGCGGCCACTCTGTCAGACATTGGATTGGTTCCTGTCAAGGCTATTGATAGGGGGGATTTCACAAGTCATGGCCTACATCTCAATAGGAAATGGAAGGGTAAACTGGCAGGATTGTTAGCGAAATCTATAAGGGGGGACACCAGTACTCATGGATGTACCTCTTTTTTAGGCTAATATCAATGTCCAATGGGAAGTTCAGGCAGGCAGGTGCTAAAGAGGTCCAAAACTCACAAAATTCTCACAACAGGAAAGTAAATAATAATTTTACCATATTTAACCAAAATATTGGTGGATTAAAGAAAAAAGTAGATTCTCAGAAAAGTAAAGAAAAAAATAATATTACCATTTTTCACCGAAATATTCCAGGATTGAAGAATAAAGTAGATGAGCTCTTGGTTTGTTTAGATGACATTGAATCTAATAATGTAATAGACATACTATGCCTGTCTGAGCGTCACATTGTGTCTGATATGGAAAAGATAAATATCAGTGGTTATAAACTAGTTGCACATATGAGTAGAGAGAATAAGGTGGGAGGAGGAGTTGCCACTTATGTCAAAAGTTATCACTGTGTAGAAAGCTTAGATACAAAAAAGTTTTGTCTAGAGCAACATATAGAAGCATGTGTCTGTCAACTTAAACTGAAGGAGGGCTCTTTTATAATTGTAACAGTATATAGGTCCCCTTCAGGAAACTTTCATTTATTCCTGGAAAACTTAGATGCCTTGTTGTGCTATCTGCCAGATAGGGGAAAGCAAATTATTATTTGTGGGGACTTCAATGTTGATTCATTGAAAGAGTGTAATAGGAAGAATGACCTGGAAGTCTTGCTCAGTTCTTTCAATTTGACGTCTGTCATTAATTTTCCTACTTGGGTGGTAAAAGACAGCAGCACATTGATAGATAACACTTTTATAGACCAAGATAGGTTTAAAAACATAAATTCTTGTCCTGTTGAGAATGGGCTCTCTGATCATGATGCTCAGCTAGTTACAGTATATGACATAGCTCCAGTCAGTAATAAAAACTACCCTCCAAAGTTGTGCATTCAATTAATGACTCAACAATTAGAAATTTCAGAGAAAATCTTCAGCAGTTAGACTGGGATGAGGTGTACAAGGAACCCAAGGCTAATTTAAAATATAACTTATTTCATGATACACTTGTAAGAGAATTTGAAAACTGTTTCCCCAAGAAAGTAGTTAAATCTAATTATAAAAAACTATGCAAAAAACCTTAGCTTACTAAAGGAATAAAAATATCTTGTAACCACAAAAGGGAACTGTATCTAACAACAAGAAAGAGCAATGACCCAGAAACAGCCAAATATTATAAAATCTACTGTGCTACATTAAGAAAGGTTATTAAAAAGTCCAGAAGCATGTGCATCACGTCTGAGATTAATACCTCTGATTGTTGTTGTGGTCTTCAGTCCTGAGACTGGTTTGATGCAGCTCTCCATGCTACTCTATCCTGTGCAAGCTTCTTCATCTCCCAGTACCTACTGCAACCTACATCCTTCTCAATCTGCTTAGTGTATTCATCTCTTGGTCTCCCTCTACGATTTTTACCCTCCACGCTGCCCTCCAATACTAAATTGTTGATCCCTCGATGTCTCAGAACATGTCCTACCAACCGATCTCTTCTTCTAGTCAAGTTGTGCCACAAGATGGGTTGATCACATAACTAATGAGGAGGTATTGAATAGAATACCTCTGATAACAAAATTAAAACAATTTGGAATATTATTACAAGGGAGACAGGACAACCAAGAGTACAGGATGATGGCATCACCATCAAAGCGAATGGAAACTTGATAAACAACAAGCCGGAAGTCGAAAACATTTTGAATAATCATTTTTTAAATGTTGTAGAGCAAATAGGATCTAAATGTTCATCAGAAGAAGCAAGGCAGTTAATGGAAGAGGCCTTACCCACACCATTTGATACAATTGAAATTCCACCCACCTCTCCATCTGAAGTTAGGAAGATAATAAACTCTCTCAATAATAAAAGCTCACATGGGATTGATGGCATTTCCAGCAGGATAATAAAAGCTAGTTCCCAAGAAATAAGTGGGATTCTTAGCCACATATGTAATAGCTCTCTGAAGCAGGGTATTTTCCCAGATAGACTGAAGTATGCCATTGTTATACCACTGCATAAAAAAGGGGATACGTCTGATGTCAACAACTACCGCCCAATCTCTCCTCTGACTGCCTTATCCAAAATTCTTGAAAAAGTAATGTATTGTAGAGCAGCTTCACACCTTTGTAAAAATAAAGTTTTAACAAAATGTCAGTTTGATTTCCAGAAGGGTTTTACAACGGAAAATGCTATATAATAATAATAATAATAATAATAATAATAATACTAATAATAATTGTCTAGAGCAACATATAGAAGCATGTGCCTGTCAACTTAAACTGAAGGAGGGCTCTTTTATAATGGTAACAGTATATAGGTCCCCTTCAGGAAACTTTCATTTATTCCTGGAAAACTTCGATGCCTTGTTGTGCTATCTGATATACTTTCACTAATGAAATATTAAATGCTCTGAGTTACCGCAAGTCACCCGTTGGGATTTTTTGTGATCTATCAAAAGCTTTTGACTGTGTAAATCATGGAATACTTCTAGATAAGCTCAAGTACTGTGGTATGAATGGGACAATGCTCAAATGGTTTAAATCATACCTAACTGGAAGAGTGCAGAAAATTGAAATAAACAGTTCACATAATATGCAAAAAACTGGTGATTTCTCAAACTGGGGAACAATCAAGAATGGGGTGCCGCAAGGTTCGGTCTTGGGTCCTCTGCTGTTCTTAATATATATTAATGACTTGCCATTCTATATTCACGAAGATACAAAGCTGGTACTTTTTGCCAATGATACAAGTATAGCTATCACAACCGACAGACAAGAATTAACTGGTGAAATTGTAAACAATGTTTTTCAGAAAATCATTAAGTGGTTCTCTGCGAATGGGCTCTCATTAAACTTTGACAAAACACAGTATATACAGTTCCACACAATAAATGGAATGACCCCATTAATAAATATAGACTTTGATCAGAAATCGGTAGTTAAGGTAGAATATTCAAAATTTCTAGGTGTCTGGATTGATGAGGGGTTGAACTGGAAAAAACACACTGAGGATCTGCTGAAACGTTTGAGTTCAGCTACTTATGCTGTTAGGGTCATTGCAAATTTTGGTGATATACATCTGAGTAAATTAGCTTACCACGCTTACTTTCATTCTCTGTTTTCGTATGGCATCATATTCTGGGGTAACTCATCATTGAGTAAAAGAGTGTTCATTGCACAAAAGCATGTAATCAGAATAATTGTTGGAGCTCATCCAAGATCATCCTGCAGACACTTATTTAAAGAGCTAGAAATCTTCACTGTAGCCTCACAATATATATATTCACTTATGAAATTTGTTATTAACAATCCGAACAAATTCACAAGTAATAGCAGTGTACATGGCTACAACACTAGGAGAAAGGATGATCTTCGCTACTCAAGGTTAAATCTAACTTTGGCTCAGAAGGGGGTAAATTATGCTGCCACAAGAGTCTTTGGTCACTTACCTAATAGCATCAAAAGTCTGACAGATAGCCATATAGCATTTAAAAGGAAATTAAAAGAATTTCTTAATGGCAACTCCTTCTACTCATTAGATGAATTTTTGGATATAGTAAGTGGGTAATTTCCCAACATCCACAAAAAATAAAAAAAATTAAAAAAAATAAAAAAATTATTGAGTGTCATGTAATATTTTGTCTAAAGTAATATCTTGTATAGACACCTTTCATTTACCTAAAACGTTCCACATCATCACAAAGTGTCGTATTCATGATCTATGGAACAAGTACTAATCTAATATAAACTGAACAAATAGTTAAGGGGGTAGAAAATAAGCTACCTTGGTACTGGAAGAACAAGATTATATATGCACCTAGAGATAATGTAGATAAATTCATGCAATATCTTGAACGTGTAGAATCTGTACTAATAGAGGAGGACAGCACAAGGACAGAGTATCGACATCCTGTTAGGCAGAATGAAAATTGAGCCGAGGTAAACATAAAAAGAATGAGTGTACAGAGAGGAAGCAGATACTGATGTCGATCACGAGGGAGAGGCCGGACATATGATAATCGGGTCAGTGACCGAGGTCAGTATGGCGACTGTAGACAGCTGCCAGGAGATGATGCTACCAGTTGGCGGAGGATGTTAGTTAGTGGTGACGTACCTTGACAGGAAAACTGCTAAGAGTCTACAAGAAGGCTGGCACTCATAGACAACTACATTACCAATTGAACACGCTGGCAAAACCATTTGTAAGAACAGCGCGAGTACAACCACCTAGTATTAATGTAGTCACTAAGAAAGAAGGGGAGAATAACTGGGAGCAGCAAGAGGCAAGAGAATTAACCAATGTAGAGTTAAGGGAGCACAGTAGTAGTAACACCTGTAATAAGAACACATTTGTAGAGGAGATAAGTACTAATAATATGGTTTTGAATCAGGAGGTGGAGGTAAATCTGCATGGCGAAACAGAGGAGGAACTGTCTGACAGTTGTGGAATCAATAATGGAGCAGGGGTCGAAGGGGTGCTTGATAGGTTATTTGAAGTAATTGAGAGTAGTGAAGAGGAGGAAATATATAATGCTGATGACACCTGGTATAGGGTCGCAGAAACAGAGGTAAATACAGAAAGGGAAAAACTAGAAAGATGTTTCAATTTAGCGATAGTGGACAGACTGGTAGGAGCTGCCACTAGTAGTAGATTAGATTAGATTAGATTAGATTAATACTAGTTCCATGGATCATGAATACGATATTTCGTAATGATGTGGAACGAGTCGAATTTTCCAATGCATGACATAATTAGGTTAATTTAACAACATACTTAAGTTAATATAACAACTTTATTTTTTTGTGTTTTTTTGTTTTTCTTTATTTTTTATTTTTATTTTTTTAATATTTTTGTTTTGTTTTTTTTTTCTTTTTTTTTCTTAATTTATACCTAAAAATTCCTCTGTGGAGTAGAAGGAGTTGTCATTCAGAAATTCTTTTAATTTTTTCTTAAATACTTGTTGGTTATCTGTCAGACTTTTCATACTATTTGGTAAGTGACCAAAGACTTTAGTGCCAGTATAATTCACCCCTTTCTGTGCCAAAGTTAGATTTAATCTTGAATAGTGAAGATCGTCCTTTCTCCTAGTATTGTAGTTATGCACACTGCTATTACTTTTGAATTGGGTTTGGTTGTTAATAACAAATTTCATAAGAGAGTATATATACTGAGAAGCTACTGTGAATATCCCTAGATCCTTAAATAATTGTCTGCAGGATGATCTTGGGTGGACTCCTGCTATTATTCTGATTACACGCTTTTGTGCAATAAATACTTTATTCCTCAGTGATGAATTACCCCAAAATATGATGCCATATGAAAGCAATGAGTGAAAACAGGCGTAGTAAGCTAATTTACTAAGATGTTTATCACCAAAATTTGCAATGACCCTTATTGCATAAGTAGCTGAACTCAAACGTTTCAGCAGATCATCAATGTGTTTCTTCCAATTTAATCTCTCATCAATGGACATACCTAAAAATTTGGAATATTCTACCTTAGCTATATGCTTCTGATTAAGGTCTATATTTATTAATGGCGTCATACCATTCACTGTATGGAACTGTATGTACTGTGTCTTATCAAAATTCAGTGAGAGTCCGTTTACAAGGAACCACTTAGTAATTTTCTGAAAGGCAGTATTGACAATTTCATCAGTTAATTCTTGTTTCTCAGGTGTGATTACTATACTTGTATCATCAGCAAAGAGAACTAACTTAGCCTCTTCATGAATATAGAATGGCAAGTCATTAATATATAATAAGAACAACAAAGGACCCAAGACTGACCCTTGTGGAACCCCATTCTTGATAGTTCCCCAGTTTGAGGAATGTGCTGATCTTCGCATGTTACGAGAACTACTTATTTCAACTTTCTGCACTCTTCCAGTTAGGTACGAATTAAACCATTTGTGCACTGTCCCACTCATGCCACAATACTTGAGCTTGTCTAGCAGAATTTCATGATTAACACAATCAAAAGCCTTTGAGAGATCACAAAAAATCCCAATGGGTGGTGTTCGGTTATTCAGATCATTCAAAATTTGACTGGTGAAAGCATATATGGCATTTTCTGTTGAAAAACCTCTCTTGAAACCAAACTGACATTTTGTTAGTACTTCATTTTTACAGATATGTGAAGCTACTCTTGAATACATTACTTTCTCAAAAATTTTGGATAAAGCTGTTAGAAGGGAGATTGGACGGTAATTGTTGACATCAGATCTATCCCCCTTTTTATGCAAAGGTATAACAATAGCATATTTCAGTCTATCAGGGATAATGCCCTGTTCCAGAGAGCTATTACACAGGCGGCTGAGAATCTTACTTATCTGTTGAGAACAAGCTTTTAGTATTTTGCTGGAAATGTCATCAATTCCATGTGAGTTTTTGCTTTTAAGCATGTTTATTATTTTCCTAATTTCAGAGGGAGAAGTGGGTGAGATTTCAATTGTATCAAATTGCATAGGTATGGCCTCTTCCATTAACAGCCTAGCATCTTCTAATAAACACCTGGATCCTACTATATCCACAACATTTAAAAAATGATTATTAAAAATATTTTCAACTTCTGACTTTTTGTTCGTAAAGCTTTCATTCAATTTGATGGTAATACTGTCTTCCTCTGCTCTTGGTTGACCTGTTTCTCTTTTAATAATATTCCAAATTGTTTTAATTTTATTATCAGAGTTGCTGATTTCAGACATGATACACATACTCCTGGATTTTTTAATAACATTAAGCATGGGGAAGACCCAGTAAACATAAATATGATATCCACACAGAACATAGGTTTTGACAGAAGGGAAATGGTGCAGGATTTACTAGACGAGGTAGAACCTGCAAATAAAAGAGAGTATGTAGGACAGCCTATAATAGAGATAAGTGTTTTTGATGAAAATGTAAAGTGTTTGATTGATACAGGATCAGAGGTGTGTGCTGTGTCCCAAAATTTTGTTAATGAACTCCCAGCAAACAAGCAAGTATTAAGGATGCTAGTAAGTGGCCTAAATATAATTGTAGCAATGGGAAAAGCAAAAAATGTGATGAAGCAAGAAATATTTCTACCCATAGTGGTAAAGGGAGTAGCAATTAAGCAGAATTTCCTAGTAATTAGTGGACTAAGTGTTGATATGCTGGTGGGTTCCAATTTTCTTAGTAAACATGAAGGATGGGTAAATTTCAGAAACAATGACGTAATGATAAGAATTAATGGTAACCTTATCACTATACCATTCATAGGTAAGAGACCAAGTGAGGATGAAGAACTAAATGACTTGCCAATCCGTATTTGCAAGACAACAAAACTAATGGAAGGTTATAATGAGTATGGTGGAAGTGAAGAACTGGATCTGTCTGAGCTGAATAGTGTCAGAGTTAGGATCAATGATAAATTGCTAGAATTAAGTGACCTAGATGAGGGACAAAGAAATGACCTAAGACAAATTTTGACTAAGCATATAAGAGTATTTTCTGATCAGCCAGGTCTAGTTAAAGATTATGAGTGGTTTTTAACAGTGAAAAAGGATGCCCATTTTTTCAAAAAACAGTTTGCATTTTCTGACGTGCACAAGGAGTCAGTAAGTGACCTAATTCAGAATATGTTAGAGTGGAGGATCATTGACAGAGCAATAAGTGTTTATAACAACCCGTTGGTTATAGTACCAAAGAAGGACGGCATGATCAGATTAGTATTAGATGCTAAAGCCTTGAATAAGATAGTATTACCTGAGCGTGACAGACCTGAAAATATAGAAGAACTGTTACGAAAGTTTAAAGGTGCAAAATTCTTCACATCAATGGATGTAAACTGTGGTTACTGGAATCTTCCTTTAGCTGAGGAATCAAGAAAGTATATGGCGTTTCTATTTGAAGGTAGATGTTATCAATATAAGGTGGTGCCGTTTGACCTAAATATAAGCGTATGTGCATTTGCAAGAGCTATGTCACAGGTCTTAGGGGACTAGTTGTTAACAAGAGTAACTTTGTATGTAGATTAATATTGACTCCTACTTGGGAAGAACAATTGTTTATTACTAGATGAGGTATTGAAAGCAATTAAAATGGGAGAAATGAAGTTAAGGTTAGATAAGACAGAATTTGTCAAGAAGGAGACCAAATTCTTGGGGCATGTAGTAAGTGGAGAAGGCATCATGCCTGATCCAGAGAAAATTAAAGCTATCCGAGACTATGCTGCACCAGCAACATGAAAAGCACTGGAGGGGATGTTTGATTTTTACAGAAAATTTGTGTCTGGTCAATTGTTTAATGCACCTTGCTTAAGAGAACTGTTAAAGAAAAATGTAGTATATAAGTGGACTATTGAATGTCAGAAGGCATTTGAAAATCTAAAAGAAGCCTTAGTTAATAGTCGAGTTTTAAACCACCCAGATTTTTCAAAACCGTTCTGTCTTGCATCTGACGCCTGTGGATATGGATTAGGAGTTGAACTGTTTCAGATTGAGAAAGAAGGAGAAGAAGAAGTACACAAAACCATTGCTTTTGCAATTAAGCCCCTTCAACAAGCAGAAAACAACTGCAGTATATCTGAATTAGAAGCTTTAGCTGTAATTTTTGGCTTACAAAAATTCGAGTAGTACCTTTTAGGACATGAGATTTTAGTTTTCACTGACCATAGTGCACTCACCTATCTAGATACCTGTCAATTTAAGCATGGTAGATTAAGGACATGGTCCCTGTATCTACAACAGTTTAAGTATAAGATGATCTATATTAAGGGTTCAGAGAACATTGTGGCAGACACCTTATCAAGAAGTGTAAAAGACAATGGACAGGGAGTGAATTCCATCTGTAATGGAGAATGTAATGAAGTGTTGTTGGCAGTTATGCAGTTGCAGGATGAAGGCCTGATCAAACATATTTGTAAGAATCTGTGAAGGAAAGAAAAACAAGACGACAATATCGAACTAGTAAAAAGCAGAATAGGCCATCCTGATTTTCCAAAACTATCTGTATACTATAAGCTGCATAAAGATGTCTTATTTAGGTGTAGGAAAAATAGGGAGTAGAACTGGAAAATTTGTTTTCCGGAACAGCATGTAGATGCATTAATTGGCTCTACAGGGTGTTACAAAAAGGTATGGCCAAACTTTCAGGAAACATTCCTCATACACAAATGAAGAAAAGATGTTATGTGGACATGTGTCCAGAAACGCTTAATTTCCGTGTTAGAGCTCATTTTAGTTTCGTCAGTATGCTCTTCCACCTACGCTCAATGGAGCATGTTATCATGATTTCATACGGGACACTCTACCTGTGCTGCTAGAACATGTGCCATTGCAAGTACGACACAACATGTGGTTCATGCATGATGGAGCTCCTGCACATTTCAGTCGAAGTGTTCGTACGCTTCTCAACAACAGATTCGGTTACCGATGGATTGGTAGAGGCGGACCAATTCCATGGCCTCCACACTCTCCTGACCTCAACCCTCTTGACTTTCATTTATGGGGGCATTTGAAAGCTCTTGTCTACGCAACCCTGGTACCAAATGTAGAGACTCTTCATGCTCGTATTGTGGATGGCTGTGATACAATACGCCATTCTCCAGGGCTGCATCAGCGCATCAGGGATTCCATGCGACGGAGGGTGGATGCATGTATCCTCGCTAATGGAGGACATTTTGAACATTTCCTCTAACAAAGTGTTTGAAGTCACGCTGGTACATTCTGATGCTGTGTGTTTCCATTCCATAATAAATGTAATTTGAAAATGTACTGTTTGGCAATTTTGCAAATAAAACTGAGAGCTCTGGCTTTCAATTATAATTAGTTTGAGACAGATTTAAGGTTAAGAGTAAAGTAATGCAAACCAAATTCTATTTTTCTTTTTTCTTACAATGCAACAGATTTCATTTTCTTACTATATTCAGACAAGGAATAATTATTTTAACATTGTGAGAAACATATATTGTATATAAGTTTGTTTCATATTACGCATTACGTGAATGTGATTTGAAGAGATTCATTAATAATTTCAATTATGAATTCCATCCTTTCAACACTTAATACAATGTCCCCTTAAACCTACTAACAAACAACAGCACTTACATTTTGACAGTTACCATCCTTTCCATGCCAGATGTTCCCTCCCATACAGCCTTGGCATCTGAGACAAATGTATTTGTTTGGATGCAGACTCTTTACAGCAATACACTACCTTTCTCACCTCAGCCTTCACTGCACTTAATTACCCACCAGCCTAGTTAAAAGCATATTTCCTGTTGTGTGTTGGCAGGAGAGCCAACACCTTAATAATAGAGGAAGCCGAAAGGCACGTGTTTTAGCTCACGCAGGCTGGCGTGAGGTCTGGAACAGGACAAGGAAATTAGAACTTAGAAAAACAGACGTAGCTGGTGGAATACTTAACTTTAATCCGTTAAAGGTGAACGTCGGTCTGACGGTACATGATTAACAAGATCAATAGCAACTGATAATGGCGCCTTGCTAGGTCATAGCAAATGACGTAGCTGAAGGCTATGCTAACTATCGTCTTGGCAAATGAGAGCATATTTTGTCAGTGAACCATCGCTAGCAAAGTCGGTTGTACAACTGGGGCGAGTGTTAGGAAGTCTCTCTAGACCTTCCGTGTGGCGGCGCTCGGTCTGCAATCACTGATAGTGGCGACACGTGGGTCCGACGTGTACTAACAGACCGCGGCCGATTTAAAAGGCTACCACCTAGCAAGTGTGGTGTCTGGCGGTGACACCACATTTCCAAGGCCATCACATCCAATCCTGATACTGCTGATCCCTCCAAAAAAACAACTTCAGACACTCTGTTGGTGACTCAGTATTATCCTGGTGTGGAATGTGGTAATCAGCTACTTCAACAGGGCCATGACTTCCTAAAATCATGCCCTGAAATGAGATCAATTCTGTCTGAAATTTTGCCCACCACACATAGAATAGTTTTCTGTCACCCTCCCAGTCTCTTCAATATTCTTGTCACACCCTATGCTCCTTTTGCACTCATCACCGTACCCTAGGGCTCCTACCCCGTGCAAGACTTACCCTATGCACCCTCCTACCACCACCTATAACAGCCCTGTAACTGGCAAAACATATGCTATCAAAGGGAGAGCCACCTGCGAAATGACACCTGTTATGTAAATGCTGTTCAGCCTTCTACATCGTCATGACTACCACCAAATTATCAATTAGGATGAATGGGCATAGGCAGAGGCTGAATAGTGGCAACTTGCAATATCCTGCTGCAGAGCATGCTGTACAACATGACATTCAAGATCTCGGCACCTGTTTCACCACAAACACTATCTGGTTTCTTCACCCAGATACCAGTTTCTCAGAACTCCGCAGGTGGGAACTAGCACTACAACAAGTCCTTGGTTCACGCTACCCACCTGGCCTTAATTTACATTAATTTCTCCATCTCAGTATTTCTTCACTGTAACTACTCTTTACTTCAATCCGTTTTAGTATTCTACATCTTTCATTGACTTTCCCGCCTATTTTTCACCACCCCCCATCCCACCTCTGTTACATACAATGCACTTAGCTTTTCACTCTTATTAATTCATGCATGATGTTTAAGCAGTAATCTGGGTCTGCATATTACCCTGTCTTCCACCTTTAAGCTCTCAGGTTTTCAAATCCTCATCTGTTGCAGTCTCCAACAATCAGTCTTTCCTTGTCATCTCGTATGGTAAATCTCCCCTGACCCACGGTTCTGGGCGACTTTCCCAAAATCTACCCCTTTTCCTAGACCTCTCCAGTCCTTTCCTTTCAACCCTCTTCCTTCCCCTTCTATCTTTCTGCCTGAAGGAGGAGCCATTGGCTCCAAAATCTTGCCAGTCACAACCATCTTTTATGTGTGTGTTCTGCCATCATTTGGTGAGTAGATATTTTTATATATCCAATTAAATAATTTTGTCAATAATTGAAGTATTATGATACACAATACCAATGTAGATTTTACTCCAGGAAAAGATAAAGCCAATGACTAATGTGGTTGCAGATAACATGCACTTTATTATTTATGGTGGTACAACCTGATATGCATCCATATAAGCATAAAGCTCGAAGCACACTGATGTACGGCTGTGCTAGTGGTCGTGTCACTGTCAGGGGAGACACAGTGGAAAAGCTGTCAATCTCCAGATGCAATGTGGTTGTAAATACAGTGGGATGTCCCTAAATTGTCCAACCAGTTGGACCACATGGTGTATTACAAATTGATCACACCCATACACAGAATTGTGAGCATGACGAAGTTGGAGCACATTCCATAATTTGCATTTACAGCAGTCTGCCACCCTGTGTCATCTACATCTATAATTACTCCCTGTGAAACACTGTGGAGTACATGGCACAGGGTATGTCCCACTGTTCTGGTTATTAGAGCTTTAAATCCCTCTATGTGTGCTGTAATTAAATTAATTATATGCTCATAATTCGTATGGGAGCAACAGCTAGGGGGTTGTAGTATACTCCTAGAGTCACCATTTAAAGCTCATTCTTGAAACTCTGTTATTAGACTTTCTTGACATAGTTTCTTCATGTCTTCAAGAGTTTGTCAGTTCAGTTCTTTCAACATCTCAGTGACACTCTTCCAACAAACCAGTGACTAAACTCACTGCTCTTCTCTGTATACATTCAATATCCATTGTCAGTACTACACTGGTGTCCAGAATTAAAGCAAGAAACTGCTATTTCCCCATGCTGTGTCTAATTCATGGTATAATCATACTAACTGTCAACCAAATATCTGTACTACCTTGTTCTGCATGGAAGATGTCATTCCCGTCAATGGACAATCACGCCAACAGTGACATCTGGGCACCTATGAAATGAGGTAGTGTTTGCCGTATAGCCCCACATCCACAGTCACTGTGCACACAGTCATAGATGGTACAGTACAGCACAGAGAAGATGCCCACCAGGTTCTCTGCAGTGGAAGGTCTTAGAATGGAAGCAGGACAGTCGCAAACTGGTGTGGTCCAATGACTTAGTGTGAATTGCTTTGTTGTTTCTCAGGAGTGTCGACAGTTTATAGGGACTGAAACTATATCTCAAAGACCAGGGCAGGGCTGACCATGTGTGACTTCAGAAGAGAGGACCATCATTTGGCTGTTAGGGGATGATAATACTGCCTTAATACTGCACGGCAACTGGCACGTGAACTCGCAGCATCCAATGGACCTGTTGTGTCTAGGAAAATGGTGTGCAGAAGGCTTCACCACAGTGGTCTTTATTGTCAGAGACCTACTGTATGTCTACCTCTGATGTGTCTTCACAGAAGGAACATGTAGAGTGGAATCATCAATGAGCCACGTTGACGGTTGAACAGTGGGCCAATTTTTTTTCACAGATGAGTCCCAATTTAGACTGGAGAGTGATTATCAATGGATTTGCATCTGAAGGGAACACTGTAATGGGACACCGTCCTTTAACACTACAGTTTTTTTTATAGAAAGTTTATAAAATCTTTTTGCTTTGTAAACTCTTTGGAATATTGTGAGTACCACAGAATGTAGGGAGTAGTGGGCATCCCTCTGATGAAAGGAGACGTTTTTATAAGTTTGTGAACAACAATGTAATTATTGTCTTTTTTGTTGTAATGTGGAAGATGTAAAGACAGTTTGATATTCAATAATGTGTCAAAGAATAAAATTCAAGAAATATACAGGCAAACCTTCATCAGTTATTTAGTCATCAGGAACCTACAATGTCAAATTAAATTTCAGCCGCAAAAATGTACCCCTAGACACAAAACTTGGAGCCAACAGCAAGAAGAGAAAATGAAGATAAGTAAAAAGTTTTTCTTTTGTATATCTTATGCCTCTCGAAGCTTTTGAAAATAATTAAGAGAATTTTAATAGTGATGTATGGGAGAGTAAGATTACAGCACGGAACATGATTTCAAGACCCAACATTGTGGAAAGAAACCAATATTGAGGAGCATTCCTAATGATTCGACTGGAATTATATTTATCACTTGATTCCCTCCTCATGAAATTGTACGGGTGTATGAACAAGGTTTAACTGCTGTCAGGTACCATGACAGGATCTTGGGACCTCATTTGTGGTTGTTGCAAAGTCCTGTAGGCTCAGACTTTGTATTGATGGATGATAATACTGACCTTATAGAGCACAAGTAGTTGATGTTTTCTTGGGAACAGAAGATACTGCACACTTGGTATGGTCTGCCCACTCTGCCAATTTTAATTATGATGATGCAAGCTGGGATATTTTTACTTCCGCTCTTGTTTTGCCATCTGCTTCCTTAAAATTCATTTTTTCACTTTTAACTAATTACCATTAATGTATGTGAGTATAATCTGCATTTTCATGAATGAGAAAGGTTGGCCCTCAGTTTTAAAGAACATAACACCAGATCTAATAATAATATTTGTATGAAACTTCCTGGCAGATTAAAACTGTGTGCGCCGACCGAGACTCGAACTCGGGACCTTTGCTTTTCGCGGGCAAGTGCTCTACCATCTGAGCTACCGAAGCATGACTCACGCCCGGTCTCACAGCTTTACTTCTGCCAGTACCTCGTCTCCTACCTTCCAAACTTTACAGAAGCTCTCCTGCGAACCTTACAGAACTAGCAATCCTGAAAGAAAGAATACTGCGGAGACATGGCTTAGCCACAGCCTGGGGGATGTTTCCAGAATGAGATTTTCACTCTGCAGCAGAGTGTGCGCTGATATCAAACTTCCTGGCAGATTAAAACTGTGTGCGCCGACCGAGACTCGAACTTGGGACCTTTGCCTTTCGCGGGCAAGTGCTCTACCATCTGCAAGGTTCACAGGAGAGCTTCTTTAAAGTTTGGAAGGCAGGAGACAAGGTACTGGCAGAAGTAAAGCTGTGAGACCGGGCGTGAGTCGTGCTTCGGTAGCTCAGATGGTAGAGCACTTGCCCGTGAAAGGCAAAGGTCCCGAGTTCGAGTCTTGGTTGACGCACACAGTTTTAATCTGCCAGGAAGTTTCATATCAGCGCACACTCCACTGCAGAGTGAAAACCTCATTCTGGAATAATATTTGTAGTTAGCATCTTTTGTTATAGGGTGAAACCAGTAATTGTTTTGTAACTTAAATTCTATTGCTGAATTATAAACAAATATAAATTATGTACTAATTGTAAACATTTGGAGGAACAACTAATAATATTCTTAAAGGATCTATTTGGGTCTATTTGAAAACATGTTAGCAAAGCTAGCTCTTACTTAATTCCAAAGTAATTTCCAATTTCATCAAAAGTATTGTTTGCTTAACTATATTTGTTAATTTCATCATTTAAACAAATAATTTGGCCTAACTCTTGTAGTAGAAGAAACTTAAAAAAGATGGAATTTTTTGATGTATTCAGTTAATTTAATGTTTTAAGTTTTAATTGTAATTTCTGTAAATTAAACATCAAACAATGTATAGTTACTGTGCTTATTATTATGAGGATATGCAGGGTGTTACAAAAAGGTATGGCCAAACTTTCAGGAAACATTCCTCACACACAAATATAGAAAAGATGTTATGAGGACATGTGTCCGGAAACACTTAATTTCCATGTTAGAGCTCATTTTAGTTTCGTCAGTATGTACTGTACTTAGTCAATTCACCGCCAGTTGCCCCAATTGAAGCAAGGTAATGTTGACTTCGGTGCTTGTGTTAAGATGTGACTCAATGCTCTACAGTACTAGCATCAAGCACATCAGTACGTAGCATCAACAGGTTAGTGTTCATCACGAACGTGGTTTTGCAGTCAGTGCACTGTTTACAAATGCAGAGTTGGCAGATGCCCATTTGATGTATGGATTAGCATGGGGCAATAGCTGTGGCACGGTACATTTGTATCGAGACAGATTTCCAAAACGAAGGTGTCCTGACAGGAAGACGTTCGAAGCAATTGATCGGTCTCTTAGGGAGCGCGAACCATTCCAGTCTATGACTCACAACTGGGAAAGACCTAGAATGATGAGGACACCTGCAATGGATGAGGCAATTCTTCATGCAGTTGACGATAACCCTAATGTCAGAGTCAGAGAAGTTGCTGCTGTAGAAGGTAACATTGACCACGTCACTTTATGGAGAGTGCTACGGGAGAACCAGTTGTTTCCGTACCATGTACAGCATGTGCAGGCACTATCAGCAGCTGATTGGCCTCCACGGGTACACTTCTGCGAATGGTTCATCCAACAATGTGTCAATCCTCATTTCAGTGGAAATGTTCTCTTTATGAATGAGGCTTCATTCCAGCGTGATCAAATTGTAAATTTTCACAATCAACATGTGTGGGCTGACGAGAATCCGCACACAATTGTGCAATCACGTCATCAACACAGATTTTCTGCGAACGTTTGGGCAGGCATTGTTGGTGATGTCTTGATTGGGCCCCATGTTCATCCACCTATGCTCAATGGAGCACATTATCATGATTTCATACGGGATACTCTAACTGTGCTGCTAGAACATGTGCCTTTACAAGTACGACACAACATGTGGTTCATGCACGATGGAGCTCCTGCACATTTCAGTCGAAGTGTTCGTACGCTTCTCAACAACAGATTTGGTGACCGATGGATTGGTAGAGGCGGACCAAGTCCATGGCCTCCACGCTCTCCTGACCTCAACCCTCTTGACTTTCATTTATAGGGGCATTTGAAAGCTCTTGTCTACGCAACCCCGGTACCAAATGTAGAGACTCTTCGTGCTCGTATTGTGGATGGCTGTGATACAATACGCCATTCTCCAGGGCTGCATCAGTGCATCAGGGATTTCATACGGCAGAGGGTGGATGCATGTATCCTCGCTAATGGAGGATATTTTGAACATTTCCTGTAACAAAGTGTTTGAAGTCACGCTAGTACGTTCTGTTGCTGTGTTTTCCATTCCATGATTAATGTGATTTGAAGAGAAGTAATAAAATGAGCTCTAACATGGAAAGTAAGCGTTTCCGGACACATGTCCACATGACATATTTTCTTTCTTTGCGTGTGAGGAATGTTTCCTGAAAGTTTGGCCGTACCTTTTTGTAACACTCTGTACAAGGGCATAATTTTTGGTCCTGAGACAGTCAGTCCACAGCCGAGTTTCAGACAAGAAACCTGTATTGGTTAGAACAACAATAATGCATCAACTTAACCATGAAATAAGCATTAAAACAATGACAGTGTCTGTTCAATTTATTTGAAAGACTGTGAACTGTGTGGTTAGGTTTTTACTGCTCAAAGATGTTCAACAGTAAACTGTTGTAGCACTATGTGGATGTTTGCCTGTAACCTATTAATGAGGCTTATTGAAAGATAATCAATAGTTAACTGGCCATATAACTGCGTATTATTGGGGGGTTGTGAACAGTGAAAGGAAAGAACTGTGAAACAGAAATGTGCACCTGTTGGCTACATCATTTTAGGTAGTCAATGATGAACTTCCACCCCCATTTTTCAGCCAGTATAGCAATGCAGTACATTGACACCGAGGACAATCAACAATGAAATAAAGCAGATGGCTTGCATCATGTCAGCATCCACCAACCACTCTCCAAGACTGCAAGCAGCTCTGCAGGATCAATGGGTCTTATTACCTCAACACAAAAATGATCACATCATTCGCAGCATGCCTTCACATTGTCAGGCCTGTATTGCTGCCAGAGGGGACATGCCCTATAGTGAGGACATTAACCAGCTGTTGGAATGTGTGTGCACATTTGTTAAGTTGGCAAAAACGAAGAACATTTTTGGCTAGTGTTATGTGTGTTGCAGTTAGTGTTATGCGTGTTGCAGTTGTTTATGTTTTGATTTTTTTGTATCATTTCTACTTTACTACCACCTGTTTATACTGTCTTGTGGTAAAATAAAAGCAACCTTGCAAAATTCCCATTTGTTGCTTTAATTTTGGACAGCAGTGTATTTGGTATGTATCCCACACACTTGAGCTAGGATGGGTCACACGAGTGACTTGGAAGCAACTCCTTTGTAATCCAATTGCTCTTCTCTAGCAGTCTACCAATAAACCAAGGTTTGCTACCTGTATTACTCACAATTGAACCTATGTGATCATTCCACTTCATGTTCCTACTGAGTGTTAGACCCATGTACTTGTATGAGCTTACAGATTCCAACTGTGATTCTTTACTTTTATATTCATAGAACACTATATTTTTTTTATTTTGTAAATTGCACAATTTTATATTTTTGAACATTTAAAGCAAGCTGCCAACCACTGCACCATTTTGAAATCTAATCAAGGTCTGACTGAATATTTGTACAGCTTTGTTCAGGCTGTATTTCATTGTAGACAACTGAATCATCTGCAAAGTCTGAGATCACTGTTAATATTGCACATAAAATCATTAATATTCAACATGGACAGCAAAGGATCCAACAGGCTTCCCTGTGGTACACCCAAAGTTACTTCTACGTCTATCAATGACTCTCCATCTAAGATAATATGCTGTGTCCTCCCTAACAAGAAATCCTCATGCTAGTCACGCATTTCTTCTAATACTCCATATGATCATACCTTTGTTAGTAAGTGTGGGTGTAGTACTGAATCAAATGCTTTTTGGAAATCAAGAAAGTCTGAATCTATGCAACTACCTTGATCCAAGGCTTTCAGGATGTCATGAGAGAAAAGTGTGAATTGGGTTACATATGATCTATGTTTTCAAAATCCATGCTGGTTGGCAGGGAGGAGAACATTCTGTTGAGCTGTTTTAGCTTAGAAAATATGTTCTAAGATTCTACAACAAACTGATTTAAAGGATAATGGATGATAGTTTTGTTGATTGCTTCTGCTATCCTTCTTGCAGACAGGAGTGACCTATGATTTTTTTCCAGCTACATCAATGTCTACATAGATACTCCATAAGCCACTGTACAATGTGTGGCCGAGGGTACCTTGTACCACTACTAGTCATCTTATTTCCTATTCCATTTGAGGACAAAGCATGGGAAGAATGACTGTCTATATGTGCTCGTATGAACCCAAATTTCTCATATCTCATCTTCATGGCCCTTACATGAAATGTATGTTGGCAGCAGTAGGATTGTCCTGCAGTCAGTTTCAGATACTTGATCTCCAAATTTTGTCAATAGTGTTCCTCAAGAAGGATGTTACTTTCCCTCCAGGAATTCGCATTTGAGTTCCTGTAGCATCTCTGTAACACTTGTGTGTTGTTGAAACCTACCAATAACAAATCTAGCAGCCTGCCTCTGAACTGCTTCAATGTCTTTCTTTAATCTGACCTAGGGTGGATCCCAAGCGCTTGAGCAGCACTCAGCAATAGGTCAAACTAACGTCCTGCACACTGATGAGCCAAAACATTATGACCACCTGCTTAATAGCTTGTTTGTGCATCTGTGGAATGAAAGACATCACTGATTCTGTGTATCAATAATCTGACAGTTTGTTGCTATTTTTGTGGAGTTATGCAATTTTAGATGCCTAGGCACAGTTCATGTAATTTGTGTAAATAACAGGTTGCTGATCTGCATACTCGCTGATGGTGCCCAAAAGCAATCCAAATGGGTTTCATAGGATTTACATCAGGTGGATTTGTTCACTGAGATATCAATATGACTTCAGCATAATGCTCCTTGAACCACTGTAACTTGGTTCTGGCTCCGGACAATTATATTTATTTATTTACACATCTATTTCCTAGGACCAAATTGAGGAGCAAATCTCCAAGTTCATAGAATGTATCAGTACATGAAATTACAACATAAAAGTAATAACACATAAAATTAAATGTTCATGAATCCAAAAAAGTCAAGTCATAAGTTTAGGTTAATGCCATCAATAATATAACATAAAAATCAGCTAAATTTTTCAAGGAACTCGTCAACAGAATAGAAGGAGTGGCACACGAGGAAGTTCTTCAGTTTTGGTTTGAAAGTGAGTGGATTACTGCTACGATTTTTGAATTCTTGTGGTAGTTTATTGAAAATGCATGCAGCAGTATACTGCACACCTTTCTGCACAAGAATTAAGGAAGTTTGTGATGAAGCAAGCAGGATCTTGATACATCTCCTCTTGTTTTGCCGTCTGCCTCATTAAATTCATTTTTTCATTTTAAATAATTACCATTAATGTGCATTTTCATAAAAGAGAAAGGCTGGCCCTCAGTTTTAAAGAATGTAGCGCCAGATCTAATTTTATGCTTAGTTTTGTGTATGTAATTAATTTACTATATCTAAAAACAAAGATGATGTGACTTACCAAACGAAAGCGCTGGCACGTCGATAGACACACAAACATACACACAAAATTCAAGCTTTTGCAACAAACTGTTGCCTCATCAGGAAAGAGGGAAGGAGAGGGAAGGATGAAAGGATGTGGATTTTATGGGAGAGGGTAAGGAGTCATTCCAATCCCGGGAGCGGAAAGACTTACCTTAGGGAGAAAAAAGGACGGGTATACACTCGCACACACACACATATCCATCCACACATATACAGACACAAGCAGACATGTCTGCTTGTGTCTGACTCCTTACCCTCTCCCATAAAACCCACATCCTTTCGTCCTTCCCTCTCCTTCCCCCTTTCCTCATGAGGCAACAGTTTGTTGCGAAAGCTTGAATTTTGTGTGTATGTTTGTGTTTGTTTGTGTGTCTATCAACGTGCCAGTGCTTTCATTTGGTAAGTCACATCATCTTTGTTTTTAGATATATTTTCCCATGTGGAATGTTTCCCTCTATTAATTCATATCATTAATTAATTAACTATTTATTTTGACTATTCCTAGCTAATATATTTTGTTATAGGTTGGAATCAGTAATTGTTTCATGACTTAGATTCTATAATTGGCTTACAAACAAATATAAATTCTGTACTAATTGTAAACAATTGGAAGAAGTAGTACTAGTATTCTTAAAGTACCTATTTGGCTCTATTCAAAAATATATTAGCAAAGTCAGCCCATCATTAATTCCAAAGTAATTACCAGGTTTGTCAAAAGTATTGTTTGTATAACTATATCTGTTAATTTCATCATTTAAACAAATAATTCAGTCTAATCCTTGTAGTAGAAGAAACTGTTAAGAAGAAGGAATTTTTCCATATACTCAGTTAATTGGATAAGTTATGTTTTAGATGTAATTTCTGCAACTTAAACATTGAACAATGTGTAGTTTCAATGCCTATTATTGTGATGATATATTAAGACCCAATTTTTGGTCCCAAGACAGTCAGTCCACAACTGATTTTTGGACAAGGAACCTCTGTTGGTTAGGTCAACAACAATGCACCTACTTAACTGTGAAAGAAGTGTAACACAAATAGGCCATGTGTTAAAACAATGAGTGTCTGTTCAATACGTACTGTATTATTCTGCAATAGTGTGTGGTTAGGTTTTGCCTGCTCACAGATATTCAACAGTAAACTATTGTAGCAGTATGCTGCTGATGTTTGCCTGCAAACTATTAACGAGGCTTACAAAGGTCAACCAATAATGAACTGGCCATATTAACTGTGTAGTGCTGGGGGGCTGTGAACAGGGAAAGTAAAGAACTGTGAAATGCAAATGTGCACCTGTCAGCTACATCATTTACAATCATCTTCCACCTCCCCCCCCCCCTCCCCTCAGTATAACAATGCAGTACATCGACACTGAGGACTATCAATGAAGAAATAAAGCAGGAAAATATGACAGGTTCCATTCAAATGCAGGCTGGATTTTTGCTCAGTATCAACTGAGTGAAAGCTGCTAATTCCTGGGAATAACCTGATATTGTTAACAAGAAACAACAGTAAAGAATATATCCATTGAGGCTGCAATGTCAAAATGCTCAGACTTGTGAATGGGTCGACAAGAGGTTCACGAACTTACACCACTTATTGCCTGAACAGCCTGTTTCTGAGCCATAAGTATCCATTTAGAATGGGAGTGGTTACCCCAAAATATAATACCATAAGACATAAGCAAATAAAATAAGCAAACTAAACTAATTTTTCTGTTGAATGATCACTTACTTCCAAAACTGTGCGAATAGTAAAAATGGCAGCATTAAGTCTTTGAACAAGATCCTGAAAGTGGACTTTCCATGAAAGTTTACCAGCTATCTGAACACCTAGAAATATGAACTGTTCAGTTTCACTAATCATATGCCCATTCTGTGAAATTAAAATGTCGTTTTTTTTGGTTTTTTTTTTAATTGTGTCTTAGAAACTATAAAAACTGAGGCTTACTGTGATTCAGGGTTAGTTTATTTTCTACAAGCCATGAACTTACGTCATATACTGGACTATTTGAAACAGAGCCATTGTTGCATATAACATCCTTTACTACCAAGCTAGTGTCATCAGCAAACAGAAATATTTTAGAGTTACCCATAATACTAGAGGGCATATAATTTATATAAATAAGGAACAGGAGTGGCCCCAGCACTGATCCGTGGGGCACACCCCATTTGACCATACCCCACTCACACCCCACATCACAGCCATTCTCAACACTGTGAATAATGACCTTTTGTTGTCTGTTGTTAAAGTAGGAGGTGAACCAATTGTGAGCTAGTTCCTGTATTCCGTAATGGTCCAACGTCTGGAGCAAAAGTTTGTGATCAACAGAATCAAATGCCTTAGTTAAATAAAAAAATATGCCTAGCATTTAAATCCTTTTGTTTAATCCATCCAGTACCTCACAGTTTTTTAGTTGTCAAATGACTTCTAAAGCTGAACTGTATATTTGATAGCAAATTATATGATCAATTATCCTCACGTATGCAGCCTTTTCAATAAATTTAGCAAACACTGAAGGCAGAGAAATAGGTCTAAAAATATCTACATTATACCTTTCTCCCTTTGTATAAACAGCTTTACTACTGAGTACCTTAATCATTCAGGAAACTGACCATTTTAAAGGAAATATTACAAATATGCTTAAGTACAGGGCTAACATGTGCACCACAGTAGTTTAATATTCTGCTAGGCACTCTATCATATTCATGAGAGTCCTTAGTCTTCAGCGATTTAATTATTGACTAAATCTCCTCCTTGTCAGTAACACAGAGGAGTATTTCAGACATCAGTCATGAAGAGGCATTTTCCAAGAGAGTTATATGATTCCCTGCAGAAACTAAGTTCTTTATGAAATTACAATGAAATGAACACCCTTAGCTGCTTACAGGTGTTGACATACGTCAACAGGGACAGATGAAAATATGTGCCCCGACCGGGACTCTAACCCGGGATCTCCTACTTCCATGGCAGACCCTCTACCCATCTGAGCCACTGAGGACACAGAGGATAGCGTGACTGCAGGGATTTATTTCTGGCACACCTCCCACGAAACCCACAGTCTCAACGTATTGTCCCGCACTACATTCTTAGTGCCCCCGCCCATTATACTCATTACTTGTGGCGCGTTGCCGCTTCCCGTAAGAGTCCGGGCACTGTTTGTGCATTCGCACATAAGAAGAAGATGGTCAAGTGGCCGGTGAGCCTTAACAATATATATAATAAGATGGTATCTGTTCTTTTGGACATGTACGAACCCAGAATCTCCTGCTTACATGGGCTTGCTTATAATGGGCGGGGGCACTACAAATGTAGTGCGGGACAATACGTTGAGAATGTGGGTTTCGCAGGAGGTGTGCCAGAGATAAATCCCTGCAGCCGTGCTATCCTCTGTGTCCTCGGTGGCTCAGATGGATAGAGTGCCTGCCATGTAAACAGGAGATCCCGGCTTCGAGTCCCGGTCGGGGCACACATTTTCATCTGTCCCTGTTGACATATGTCAACGCCTGTAAGCAGCTAAGGGTGTTCATTTCATTGTAATTTCATTCTAACGATCTGCATGGTCACCGATGGTATCTGTTCTTTCGGACATGTCCGAAAGAACAGATACCACCTTTGTATGTATATAGTTAAGACCCACCGGCCACTTGACCATCTTCTTCTTCTGTGCGAATGCACAAACAGTGCCCAAACTCTTACAGGAATTGGCAACGCGCCGCGAGTAATGAGTATAATGGGTGGGGGTACTACAAATGCAGTGCAGGACAATACGTTGAGAATGTGGGTTTTACGGGAGGTGTGCCAGAAATAAATCCCTGCAGTCGTGCTATCCTCTGCGTCCTCAGTGCCTCAGATGGATAGAGGGTCTGCCATGTAAGCAGGAGGTCCCGGATATGGTTTTAATTTTATCCTGTGAATTAGCTATTCTATTTGTGTATCACATACTCTTTACCTTCTTGACAACATTTTTAAGCACCTTGCAATACTTTTTGTAATGGGCTACTCTAGCTTGATTGTGACTACATCTAACATTGTGATATAATTCCCACTTTGTTCTACATGATATCCTTATTCCACTAGTCAGCCACCCTAACTGCCTTTTACTACTAGTAACCCATTTAGAACATTCTAATGAAAAGCAAATCTCAAAGGACATGAGAAATGTGTTAAGGAAAGCATTATATTTGTCATCTAGTTATCAGTACTATAAACACCCTGCCACTCTTGTTCCTTAACAAGGTTTAAAAAACTCTCTATTGCCATTGGATTAGCTTTCCTACATATTTTGTAATTATATGTGACATTTGTTTGAGTATGGAAGCCTTTTAGTGACAAAATTTGTGCATTATGATCTGAAAGGTCATTCACTCTTTTACTACCAGAATACTGATCTAGTATTGAAGAATGAATAAAAATATTGTCTATGACTGTGCTACTGTTCTCCTGCACCCCATCTAGAAAAAAACACAGTCTGTGTCAGATCATATGAGTTCAGGAGATCTGCCAACATCCTTTTTCTTGCACAATCATATACAAAATTAATATTGAAGTCCCCACATATAACTGATTTCTGGTACTTCCTATAAAGTGAACCAAGAACCGTCTCTTGTTTGAGCGGAAATGCTCTGAAGTCAGAGTTAGGGGACCCATAAACAGCAACAATTAGAAGTTTAGTTTTTCAGTGCAGTGACACGATACGTCTAGGACTCAAGCAAAATACTGTTTTTTACGTAGGTGGCCACTTCCCCACTCCCCGAGGAACTCCTTGAAAAACAGCCAACTAATCTGTATCCTGGTAAAGGAAGCCTTTGAATTGTCAAATTATTTAAGTGGTGATCTGATATACCAGTAATGTCAGAGTCAATATCTATAACCAATTCATTAACTTCATCTCTAATACCTCTTACATTTTGATGAAATATGCTAATTTCTTCTCTACTTGGATATCTGACCTCCTCTGAAGGTGATTCCTTATAGGGACTTCCTTAAGCAGGTCTATCTATCAGCTGACTTTAATATAAAAATGTGCAGCTTGAACACCAACTACTACAGGAATTTTTCTATGAGTGATCTCACCTCTACCTACTACACTGTCACCTATAGCCTTTGCCAGCCTCCCCTTCCCACGCCTATTGAGATGCATGCCATGCCTAGTGAAACCCAGTCTATTGACAGATTCAACTGGCACAACTGCAATGTGACCCATGTCCTCTGCCATCACTGACTTCTCCAGTCCCATGTTAACATACCTAACAGCCACATTACGATGAGGCCAATCATGACGCTGAAACAGTTGCATGAAGTGCACATTAGTGTCACCAGTTTGAGCAGCTATCTTTACCAAGTCACAACCTACATCATATTCCCCATCCCTGCTCCACCATCACTACCTGATCCTCTTCCCCTATGCTGTCAGTCACCTGAGCCAACCCTGCACTAGGCTTCACAATGTTGGTGACCTGGTACTCACTCCTCAACACTTCCTGCAGTTACTGGCCCATACCTCTATCATGCCAATTACCTAGCAGCAGAACCTTCTTCTTTCTGTTGGACTTTGCAACTGGCTGTGGCCTCCTAAGTGCTGAGGACTACTGCATGTTTCCTGCACCTACAGCTACAAGAGACTCCTCTCCACTCAACTCTGACAGTTGGTCAAATCAGTTGCGTATATGCAAAGCAAAACTGTCTGAACACCTCCTCCTCCTAGCTGTCTTCTTGCCAACTGCCAGTTCCCATTCCCCATCACCCTTTACCCTCCTCAACCTATCTAGCTCCTCCTTTGGTAACTGCACCTTATGAACACAGATCTTATGCTCCTTCTCCTCTATCAACTTATTTCTACTACAGATTCTGCATTCCCAGAAGAGGATCTCACTAGAATGCCCACTGGATTCCCCACTGCATGTCCCCCAATGAAATACTTTGAACAAATCCCACACTGTAACCCACTACTCGCAAACCCACGACAAGGCCCACACTTCTCACTCAGGTTAAATTTTTCCGTTACTGAAGAAAACTAAATGCCTGTGTTACCTAAGTTCAATTACACCAATAGAACTATTTACAGAACTCACAATAGTGGTCTCAAAATTCTCTCTATACTAAGAAAGCAACAACTTTTATTAACACTACTAAACCATAACTAATACAAATACCAAAGAATCTTCACACAATTTATTAGCTACAACAAAAAATTCACCTGGCCCCTGGAACACTCAACAAAGTTCAAACAGTGAATGAAAATTTTACTGAAGTATTTCAGTAGAAACAAAGAAACATCATCTGAAAACTACACCATGAAATTTACTAAATGACTTCAATGCACAGAAAACTCTAAAAAACATAGTGAGGAAACGTTTCCAAAAGTTTATTACATTGTTATTTTTCCACAAACAGTACAAGACACCATTGAAAACTACTAAATTTAATAAATGTACAACAGTGCACAAACAACTTTATCAAAACTTAAGAATTGCTAAAGCTGCAACTCCACACCGTGAAATGTAAACACTGCTGATATTCGGATGAATGATTGAAAGCTACTAAATTTAATATCTGAATAAAGTGCACAAACAATTTTGAAAGATGACATTGCCTTTGGGGAAGACATCAAGCATGAAGGATGCAGGTTGCGATGTAACATGCTCTTTCGCACATCGACGGCGGTTCTGCAACATAAATTGCCCACCTGCTGCAGATCTGCACACATTACTCCTGACTGCAGCTACTTAAGAGATCTCAGAAAAGTAGTGTTGAAGAAGCTGAGATTTCATAACTACACATCAGAGGCCGCTATAATTACAAAAAGCTGAAAATAGTCTTGTGAATTCTAAAGAACAAATCGGAAATGGGTTGCTGTTCAAATTTATAAGTTCAGAGGTCCTTTTAAACTCGCATTAGGATTTTTCTATTGCTATTAAGCAAGATCATCAGCCCACATGTGTTCAAATCATTAAAGTTTCTGTTCACAGTCCTCGTCACACTCAAACAGCCAGAACTTTTCCTATCCAATTCCGAAATCATTTATGAGAGTAACACAGTCAATAAACTGCTATTTACTTTTGCACTTGGCATTCAGTGGTTGTCTTTAAATAAAGCTTTTGCTCGCCATAAATACTCAGTAAAAAAATTTACTTAGTACTGCCATGCTTTTAGTTCAAAGTTTACACATGCGATTTTTTCCAGAACAAAATATCCCATGACTCTTAAAATTTCACAAATAGTTAATGGTAAACACCAGCTACCTTTATCACTGTACCAAAATGTGAAAGTCACAATATCACTTCATTTTACATATAATGTGTTCGGACACTTTCAGCATGACCAGCTCCTTCAAAAGCTAGTCCACCACTTCCTTCTTCTCTCTGCCTCTACAGGCACCTCTACCTCATGTGTTAGGTGGCAAACCGTCTCACTTCTTATTGGCTGTACAGAATTACAGCCAATCAGAACTGACTTTCAGGGCATGGCTCATGCCAAAATCTAGCAAGAACCAACCACTGCTCTCAGCCCATTGACGTCATCAAAATAAGCAACTAAAAACTCTCATGTTAAACAAATAAAATGAAATAAACTTTAAGCTGTACTTTATGCCTGGAATTTAACTATATAGTTGTGAATGTTCTGGCTGTCTCTTACATACAAGAAAGCTTTAATAGACAAATTGGTGATGGCGCCCTAGCTGCAACGCCTCATACCTCCTGAGGAACTAAAAAATTTTAACCTCTTAAAATGTATTTGTATCTTACAGATTTATCTATAAAGCTTTTACCCTAACTAATCTGATACTTTCAACTTGAATTTGATTAAACTTTCCTAAGTATTAATATATGACATTCTTATTTATTTACGTATGTACATCATTCATTATTATCTAGGGCTGATGACCTACAATCAATTAATTCTAAACATACTTATTATATCATCATTCGATGTAAAGAAAAACAAATACAATCTTCACAAAATTTTACAAATTACTGAAAAAGAAACAACACCTACAATCTTCATATTTTATAACATTGCTTTTTCTTCTTTACACATCGCTATGGTGAGCATTTGTGTAACATTTTCCTCTTTGTACGTCACACACACACTAACAACAACATCGCTTTGGGGAGCATCTACCTATGAACACTTACACCTTTCACTTTGCTAGCTTTCATTGTCCAACTCAATCCTGCTTTGGAGGTCTCTATGAGTCTCGTACTATCTCTATATCGTGTTAGTGCATCTGAAAAATTCAGCTGGCTTCAGATTCCATTGTTAATTGCTACTTCTTAACCTAACATGAATATATATCTCAAAATTCTTTTAATCCTAATAATGAAATCATTTTTTCTTGTAATTGGAGTAAACACTATTGCACTAAAGTAGGGTATTTTGTTTGTTTTTCATGTATTGTGGCAGAGGGGAAACACCTCCAAGGACATGACGGCAATTAGTCCCACACCCACTACCACCTGGACCTTACAACAAAGGCATGGAACCACTGATGAAGCTCAGTGCTGTGTAGTATGAAAGGTGAGGTGGTGTAAAGTGATAGTGTAATGTGAACTGGCAGTGAAGTTATTGTTAATGCGTCATGACTGGCCAGGAGGGGAAAGTCATAGGCATCCGTTGAGGTGAAAAATCAAACATATTTTTAACTGCATGAATGTTTAATGACGTAAAAAGGAAAGGCAGGCCTAGAGAAGCCACCAAGGCTGGATGGGCTGTCACCCAAGAGAGCACGAGAGGAGAGCGTCTGGTCGGATTGGAAGCTGCCAGCAGAAGAGAGCAGACAGCGTGTCCGCTCCCAGCGGCTGGCTGCAGTTCCACCCTCACATGACTGCCTCAAAACCTCCCTATTGGTTGGCCAAATCGTAGACACGCATTTCAGTAGTGTTACCTCATCAGCAACACATGAGTGTAGCTGCTGATGGATCAACACATGAGTTTTAAAGTGGTTCTGTCCAGTTTCTTGTAACGTGACTGATCTGCTGCAACTAGCCGCCAGGCAGAAGGCACTGGTGAACATCAAGTCAAAAATAAAAATCAAATTTTATACTATTAAATCCATTCAGTAATAGCCCCCACTGTACACCCTTCTCCCCTCCGCAGGAGTGAAGCAGGGGGGGGGGGGGTCTGGGGTGGGGGGTGGGGGGGGGTAAATTGACAGTTACTATGGGGCTCCTGCGAAGGTCGGCCTTACATAATTTTGACAATACACTTTGATTTCTTTTTTAAAATTTGCATTTGTTTAAGTAAGTGTGACAATGTTTGTGTTGGGTAATGAAGACTTGCATGACAGAATTTGGTCAACAGTGGATGGTGCGGTGGTGGTGTGAGACACAGTGAGTGGCGGTAAGCTGTTGGTGCTGCGCTGGCAGCAGAGGAGGTCGCTGGTCGCGGTGGGCAGTGGTGCTCTGTGATGCACTGCAACTTCTGTCGGAGTGTATAAGTGGGGGGTTCTGGAAGGGGAAAGGCACAGATCCCAAGGGGGGGAAGAGGGTTTACACTTTTGAATCACTTCACAAGCATACTTCATTGCTTACACTTAAAGGAGGGCTATGCCTTTTCTTTTGAGTGTATTTTACTTATTTACTATTCCTTTCTACTCACTACTATTTCCTAATGGACTACTACAGTATGGGGGCAGCAAGCAACACTCTTGCTCCCATTTCACAACTTAAGCATGGTATTCCCCAGGAGGAGGCTGTTCAGGGACAGCAGGAGGTGGCGACCAAAGTCGTGCAAACAGTCCTTTTTTAAATGCTACTCATAGGGATAAACCAATTAGGATAATTATTAAAGGGGTGCATACAGAACTAGCAATAATGATATGACTGAGATACTGGTGGTGGTGCCAATCTGTGATGTGCACGGTGGCATGGTCTAGAGTAATCTGCCATAACTCTTTGTTTACCAGGTCAGTTAAAGACTGAACCAGCTGGGAATGTGAGTTATTGGGGAGGGATGGCCAATTGTCAGGTGATGGTAGTAGCATTGGTTGCTCTGGTAAATACCAGAGGTGAGGGGGAAGTCGCACGTTATGGGCATAAGACAAGTGTACAAACACCTCCTTGGTGGGGGGTAGTGATACCACAGTGAGAGCTATTAAATAGTAAACCACTACCACTGAGTAGCACACAGTAGGGCTGGGTTGCTTGAAAGTATTCATACCATACGACAGTGGCTGTTACTGGTTGGAGTATGGTGTATAAAATACTGTTGCCTATAGCAATGAACTAATCTTGTTACCTTCAGCTGGTAGTTATGTTATGAAAGGGAAGTATTACAGTGGGTGAAAAAGTAGTAAGTAATTAATTACCTGAGGTTGAAGTGGCGGGTGAAAATTCAATTGTTAACAGACTTGTGTGCACTATGTTACTTGGCAATTTAAACTGGCGATTCCAAAGAATGGCAGGGCTATAAGTTAGTAGTGACGGGTTGTTGGGGGAGGAGGGGGGTATGGTCATTTAAACCATTATTCGTCATCCTGATCAGCATGAGTGCAAAAATGTGGGGTAGCATTAATCAATGCCTGCAATCGATGGGTAGGTAGATTCGAGGTATTTAGTGGTTTCGTGAGTGATTTGCTGAATCAGAAGCTTTAGTAATGGATGTTGTGGATTAAGAGGAAAAGGGATTTGACCAACAGGAAAAAATTATGTTGTGTTAATGCAGAGTTTTTCTGAGTATAATCGTAGACAGCCACCCACAATCACGATGCCAGGGTAGCCTGACATATTTGTCATTTATGCTGAACAGCCCACCCACGGTGAACCAGAAGGGTGCTCACATTAAAGAAAAAGGAATTGGGTACAATCAGGAAAAAGTTCTGCAATGTCCCACCGGTTAGTGAGTAGTTGAAAATGGTTTAAATACCTGTGAATACCTTGGTTTCGGTGCCCCTCGACGACTGCCTACATAAGCTACAATATGCTTGTTCATTAAATACAGGAGACCATAATGGATTTCGCTACAATGATGTAGGCCACAACTGAAGTAGAGTAAGTACATAGATTTATTCAGTTCAAAACCTGTATCTTATGAGTTCATGATCAATCTACAGTGTAATAAGCCTCATTGTTACTACTACAGCTAACTGATGGTAGCACATACTACACTGGCGATATTATATAGTCCGGATGCAATAATTTGATAGAAATGCATGTGTGAGGTCCAGTGCATTGCTCAACAATACTCAACAAAGTACGAATATAAAGTTACATATCATTTTGCCTTTTGTGATATTAAATCAAACTGTTTAACACTCCGAAATAATCCATCACTGCAGTGTTCTAGTATGCAGTTTTAGACAATGTCCAACACATGAATTACTCTATTGGAAATCCAAACCTGAATCATGCACCAAGAACTTATCTCAACTGTCTGCACAGATCTGTCCTCTAGTGGATCTAACGTAAACGATACTCGAGGCCAAGTATTTATACTCTCCCTACAATGTACTATTGGTTATAATAATGCAAAACATAATTTATAATATGAAATAGTTTAACAACATTATTAAACACCCTATAATATTCCCTACTTTGCTAGAAGAAGTTTAAGACATTTTCTAAACACATAAAAATCATATTAATATTGAAATTGCAGAAATAAGCATTCTAACAATGCTAAATGATCAAGTATCAATATTTTGTTAATTAGGCTCAAGATTTAATTCCTACCAATTACAGATGATGAGAATGAAACATATTATTCTTTTATCTAAACATTTTCCATATATTAATTTCCTGAATCTGATTTTGATTGTTTATGGTACAAAGGATATTGTAACTACTATTGTTTGGTATTGCTATTATTCTTCTAAAAGCTTTTTCCTACAATCAAAAAGTAATTGAATTTAATTATAGCTGGAGATAGAAGAGTAGTGATCTAGTAATACATATTGCAGGGGTGGCAACCATAAGCCTGGAATGTTACAGTTCAGGTAACGGGTTTCAGAATAAGATTCATTCAGCAGTGAAATATCCACTACTTGCAGGGTTTTTTCTTCCCCCTCCCTCTGGGGGGAGGCAATATGTCTGAGTAGCATTGGCTACTGACCAGGGTGCAGATGAAGGCAAGCCTCATCGTGATGTGTCAATGAAGTATAGATGAAAGAGATAGGTAGGTGACCAATTTATGAAAATGAAAACTGAAAGAATAAACCGATTAGTTGGGCACTCTGTGGGCGCTAACCACATTGTGTAAGGCACTCAGCCCTGGGGGAGGGTGGTACAAAATAATGGTCAAGGTTGGAATGAATAGATGAGCAACTAGTGCGATGCATGGGCAAGGAAGACATAGGACGATTATGTCTTGTGGAGGTTAACTGTTACAAAATTCCCAAAATCCCTGAAGTAACAGGGGGAGCTACAAAGAAAAGGGGCACAAACTACTGCGACATTGTACCATACAACTTTTATTCATTAGGGTGAAAATCTCTTGCTAACTATATTTCTAACAAGATAATGTGTTACTGCGCTTGGGAGATGACGTCTTGTCTTGGGTGCTAATCATCAACAATCTAGTGCTTATTTCAGCGGGTGCTTCAATCTTGTTACATTATGGGTGTGTTTGTTTGGAAAAACAAACAGGTGTCTCTCACTCCCTAAATGCACGTACCCAAATTTTAGCAGTGTTGATTTCCGTGCTCGCTCACGGCATCTTCACTTCGTCAATAAATTTCTTTGTAAGAAGCAGGGTGAAAAAGAATGAAACCTGTACTCATCTGGGTGAACTCTTAAATGTGCAATACGCATGTGGGGTGCTAACTACTATTCTCCATTTACTTGGGTGAAACTTAATTACTTCTATCCTACCACAAAATCTATCTCGCTTATCGCTCCACAGTGAGAGGATAGCGCACTTCTTCTCAACTTCAGGGTCGCATTCAACTCTTCTCTATTGGGTATTTTACATAACTCAGGTGTTTCACTCTCTTCTAAACATACCAGTCTGGCTCTGGGCATGAACATGAAGCATAATAGGATTCCGGAATCGCTAACTCATAAAGTCATATATCACAACTGAAGGGGAATCTTATATAATGGGAGTGTTGCTGTAGTGCAACATATCTAAAATCCAGGGCTGTGGTGGGCCTTTACAGACTGGAGTCATAAATATAAAATATAAATGCATATTATACAACACCAATGGCATAAATTATAAAAATACATGTGTGAAATAACATATATGATATAGCAAGGGCGTTGCTGCACAGAAAAATGATTATGAAACGCTTAAACATAACATAAAACCATAAGGGGAGAAAAATACAAATTATTGGTTCCAATTATTAATTAGCTATCAACTGGCATCCCCCATGAACCACAGACCTTGCCGTTGGTGGGGAGGTTTGCATGCCTCAGCGATACAGATAGCTATACCGTAGGTGCAACCACAACGGAGGGGTATCTGTTGAGAGGCCAGACAAACATATGGTTCCTGAAGAGGGGCAGCAGCCTTTTCAGTAGTTGCAGGGGTAACAGTCTGGATGATTGACTGACCTGGCCTTGTAACACTAACCAAAACAGCCATGCTGTGCTGGTACTGCGAACGGCTGAAAGCAAGGGGAAATTACAGCCGTAATTTTTCCCAAGGACATACTGTATGGTTTAATGATGATGACGTTCTCTTTGGTAAAATATTCTGGAGGTAAAATAGTCTCCCATTTGGATCTCCGGGCGGGGACTACTCAGAAGGACGTTGTTATCAGGAGAAAGAAAACTGGTGTTCTATGGATCGGAACGTGGAATGTCAGATCCCTTAATCAGGCGGGTAGGTTAAAAAATTTGAAAAGGGAAATGGATAGGTTAAAGTTAGATATAGTGGGAATTAGCGAAGTTCGGTAGCAGGAGGAACAAGACTTTTGGTCAGGTGAATACAGGGTTATAAATACAAAATCAAATAGGGGTAATGCAGGAGTAGGTTGAATAATGAATAAAAAAATAGGAGAGCGGGTAAGCTACTACAAACAGCATAGTCAATGAATTATTGTGGCCAAGATAGACACGAAGCCCACGCCTACTACAGTAGTACAAGTTTATATGCCAACTAGCTCTGCAGATGATGAAGAAATTGAAGAAATGTATGATGAGATAAAAGAAATTATTCAGATAGTGAAAGGAGATGAAAGTTTAATAGTCATGGATGACTGGAATTTGATAGTAGGAAAAGGAAGAGAAGGAAACATAGTAGGTGAATATGGATTGGGGGTAAGAAATGAAAGAGGAAGCCGTCTGGTAGAATTTTGCACAGAGCATAACTTAATCATAGCTAACACTTAGTTCAAGAATCATAAAAGAAGGTTGTATACATGGAAGAACCCTGGAGATACTGACAGGTTTCAGATAGATTATATAATAGTAAGACAGAGATTTAGGAACCAGGTATTAAATTGTAAGACATTTCCAGGGGCAATGTGGACTCTGACCACAATCTATTGGTTATGAACTATAGATTAAAACTGAAGAAACTGCAAAAAGGTGGGAATTTAAGGAGATGGGACCTGGATAAACTGACCAAACCAGAGGTTGTACAGAGTTTCAGGAAGAGCATAAGGAAACAATTGAAAAGAATGGGGGAAAGAAATACAGTAGAGGAAGAATGGGTAGCTTTGAGGGATTAAGTAGTGAAGGTAGCAGAGGATCAAGTAGGTACAAAGACGAGGGCTAGTAGAAATCCTTGGGTAACAGAAGAGTGATTGAATTTAATTGATGAAAGGAGAAAATATAAAAATGCAGTAAATGAAGTAGGCAAAAAGGAATCCAAACGTCTCAAAAATAAGATCGACAGGAAGTGCAAAATGGCTAAGGAGGCATGGCTAGAGGAAAAATGTAGGGATTTAGAGGCTTATCTCACTAGGGGTAAGATAGACACTGCCTACAGGAAAATTAAAGAGACCTTTGAAGAAAAAAGAACCACTTGTATGAATATCAAGAGCTCAGATGGAAACCCAGTTCTAAGCAAAGAAGGGAAAGCAGAAAGGTGGAAGGAGTCTATAGAGGGTCTCTACAAGGGTGATGTACTTGAGGGCAATATTATGGATATGGAAGAGGATGTAGATGAAGATGAAATAGGAGATATGATATTGCGTGAAGAGTTTGACAGAGGACTGAAAGGCCTAAGTCAAAACAAGGCCCCGGTAGTAGACAACATTCCATTAGAACTACTGATAGCCTTGGGATAGCCAGTCCTGACAAAACTCTACCATCTGGTGAGCAAAATGTATGAGACAGGCGAAATATCCTCCGACTTCAAGAAGAATATAATAATTCCAGTCCCAAAGAAAGTGCAAAATGGCTAAGCAGGCATGGCTAGAGGACAAATGTAAGGATTTAGACAGGATTTGACAGATGTGAAAATTACCGAACTATCATTTTAATAAGTCACAGCTGCAAAATAATAACACAAATTCTTTACAGATGAATGGAAAAACTGGTAGAAGCCGGGGAAGATCAGTTTGGATTCAGTAGAAATGTTGGAACATGTGAGGCAATACTGACCCTACGGCTTCTCTTAGAAGCTAGATTAAGAAAAGGCAAACCTACAATTCTAGCATTTGTAGACTTAGAGAAAGCTTTTGAAAATGTTGACTGGAATACTCTCTTTCAAATTTTGAAGGTGGCAGGGGTAAAATAAGGGAGCAAAAGGCTATTTACAATTTGAACAGAAACCAAATGGTAGTTATAAGAGTCGAGGGACATGAAAGGGAAGCAGTGGTTGAGACAGGAGTGAGGCAGCGTTGTAGCCTCTCCCTGATGTAATTCAATCTGTATATTGAGCAAGCAATAAAGGAAACAAAAAAAAAATTTGGAGTAGGTATTAAAATCCATGGAGTAGAAATAAAAACTTTAAGGTTTGCCAAAGACATTGTAATTCTGTCAGAGACAGCAAAGGACTTGGAAGAGCAGCTGAATGGAATGGACAGTGTCTTGAAAGGAGGATATAAGATGAACTTCAACAAAAGCAAAATGAGGATAGTGGAATGTAGTCAAGTTAACTCGGGTGATGCTGAGGGAATTAGATTAGGGAATGAGACACTTCAAGTAGTAAAGGAGTTTTGCTATTTGGGTAGCAAAATAACTGATGATGGTCGAAGTAGAGAGGATATACAATGTAGACTGGCAATGGCAAGGAAAACGTTTCTGAAGAAGAGAAATTTGTTAACATTGAGTATAGATTTAAGTGTCAGGAAGTCATTTCTGAGATTATTTGAACGGAGTATAGGTAGCCATGTATGGAAGTGAAGCATGGACGATAAATAGTTTAGACAAGAAGAAAATAGAAGCTTTTGAAATGTGGTGCTACAGAAGAATGCTGAAGATTAGATGGGTAGATCACATAACTAATGAGGTGGTATTGAATAGAATTGGGGAGAAGAGGAGTTTGTGGCACAGCTTGACTAGAAGAAGGGATCGGTTGATAGGACATGTTCTGAGGCATCAAGGGATCACCAATTTAGTATTGGAGGGCAGCATGGAGGGTAAAAATCGTAGAGGGAGATCAAGAGATGAATACACTAAGCAGGTTCAGAAGGATGTAGGCTGCCATAGGTATTGGGAGATGAAGAAGCTTGCACAGGATAGAGTAGCATGGAGAGCTGCATCAAACCAATCTCAGGATTAAAGACCACAACAACAACAACAACAACATCAACTGGCAATGCATAGTGGGTTGGACATCACTCAACACTTCTAATCATACAAGATGCACAGAATACTGAGTGGTAAAACAATTTATCAAACTCAGTACTTGGCGAGGCTGGTAGTGTTATGAAAATGGCGAGTGGCAGAAATGGTCAGAGGCAGGTTTCAAGTAAGTGCTGAGATTGTAGAGCAGCAATGTGGTGTGTGGAGTGCTGAGATAGCGGAACAGCTGTGCGGTACGTGTAACACTGAGATTGCTGGGCAGCGGTGCATGTCCTGAGTGAGTGATGCCTTGGGGCATTGGAACGAACCATTTACAAAATGCAGTCCACGTAAATTTGTAATATTAGAGTGGATTTAGTGATTGTTTCAAAGAGTATTCCAACTCCTTTCACGAATGAGTCAATAAATATGAGTTCAATGGGCCGTAATGGGCACATAATAGTGAAGCCATTTACGAATTTGGAAAAGGAGCAGGTAGTCGGTTATTAAGGTGTGTCATACTAGACAGGAGGTGCCAGGTAATTGAAATGACTCCATCCCGTGCAAAATGGCCGCTGTATGTGTGATTCCCGGTTGACAGGTGGAGAGCACGTGTTTACAACTTCACAGTATCAGTGTTCAAATGGTAATATTACTTAATGCAATCACTTCTTTATATGATATTCTTAATTAGAATTAACTGTATTGGTACTGAATATAGAGCTGCTGTCTGACCACTAGGCAAGTCATTACATATAAATAACATAAATAAAAACAACATAAGTAAAATACTGATTAGAACTAGGAATTAATCAGGCTGGGCCAGCATTGATCAACAGGCTGGGCTGATAGAGCTCTGATAATCTCTTTCAGTGTGATAGGCTAGGGTGACATCTTAGTTATCATAGCATGGGAGCATAAAATACACATTGTATGGGTAGTAGGTTCATATGCAAAGGAAAATAATAAGGTGGTTACTTGAGCCTTGTTACATTTTATTTTGGTTGATAAAACTGGGAATCTCTTAAGTACGAAACAGTACCTTAATGTTTAGTCCGTGGATCTAAGGGCTTATGGGTGTTTAGATCTCAGAGCTTATCTAGGGCAATCTGGGGGTGATGGAACTTTCCATTTTCTCCACTTCACAGGGGGAACAGAAACTGCTGATGGTCTGGCGCTTGTCTCAGAAGGTGCAGGGGAGAGGCATAGTTCCTGAATAGGGTTTTAGCCTATCAAAATGGATGATCACTATGTGGTCAGGCAGTCGTAATTCTGCATTAGCAGGAGAGGTGAGCCGAATAATTGAATATGGTCCATCATACAGGGGAGTAAGTTTCTTCACTCTTCCTTTCTTTACGCTAGGTTTTTTTTTTAAAACCAAATCACCAGGTTTATAGGGGGGGGGGGGGGTTGGCATTTTTATTGCTTCTTTTGCCTTGTGGTTGTTCTCTTGTACCTTGTTCCAAATGGCCTTAAGGCAGCAGGCTAGCTCCTTAACGGCTGTGTGATCAATTCCTGGAGGTAATTTATTGATCTCAAAGGGGGACTCCATAGGGCAGCCAAACACTATCTCATAAGGGGTATGTTCAGTGGCTTCATGGAAACAGCTGTTGTACGCACTTGCCACGTATGGAATGTATCTTTTCTAGTAACCGTGAGTTGAGTTGATGTAATAGGAAAGCATTCGTTTCACAGTGCGATGGACATGTTCAGTGCAGCCATTTGCCTGTGAGTGAAAAGGGGTGGTTCTTCATTTTTTAATTCTCACCAATTTGCAAACTTGGACAAATAAGGTGAAAATAAAATTGGTTCCTTGATTGGTTGTAATGGCTTCAGGGCTTCCGAAACGAAGGCAAGATGATCTACAAAAGCTCGTGTTACGATTTCAGCTGACATGTCAGCGATTGGTACCAAAATAAGAAATTGGGAAAAGTGATCAATAATAGATAGAATATATTTACTTCCTTGTGTACTTATGGGAAGTGGCCCAATTACATCCAAAGCTAAGAACTGAAAAGGTTTTGATGCCTCGGGGAGAGGTTGTAAGGGAATTTTGATTCGTGGAGGTGGTGCTGTTTGGGCACATGGTAGGCTGTTTTTTTATATACTTGGCAACATCTCGCCAGCTGTTGTCCCACCAATACTTCGTGAAAATGCAGGCATTTGTGGCTCTTCATCCGCTAAGGCAAGCTCGGATGTTGTTGTGTCACTGGGCAATAATTCTTGATGGCAAGTTTTAGGTATTACTATACACTTACCCAGGGGGGTCTTGTGGTATAGAATTCCATCCACTGTAACAAAATCCAGATGGGAGTGATACTGGTAGCATTTTGAATCATTTTTCTGGGAGTCTTTTAATTCGTCAATTAGCACATCATCTATTTGAGCTACTCTCACTTTTCTACTAAGGGTATCAGCATTCTGGTGCAATCCTCCAGCTCTGTGTTGCACTTGGTAGTCATAATCACTCAGTTTCAGGGCCAAGCAGGTGAGATGGCTGCTAGGGTCTTTTAAACTTAATTGCCACTGAAGTACTGCATGATCTGTTACTATCGTCAATTTTCTCCCATAAAGATAGCACCTAAAGTAGTTAACTCCAAACAATAATGCAATAATTCTTTCTCTGTACTGCTGTAATTAATTGTTCCATTAAGTTTCGGGTGTGCAGTAACAAGAAATCTCCTTCTTCTTCTAATATTTTGGCTGTGTAATGTTCAGCCATCTTCAGAGTAAGCCGCAAAACTGCCGCTCCAGTGCTCACTTCGTCCCTTTATACTGTTGTACTGCGTGACTGCGCAAGCGGCCACAGATGCAAATGCGCCAGAGGTGTTGGTCGGCAGCAGAGATGTTCATAATGCGCGAGTTGTATCTATGACTCCGCAGTTGATCAGTGTTGGCATATCGATATATCATTGTGAGCTGCACTGTGACAACGTCTTTATGAGTGCAGGATTCCTTGATTTATCAAGATTGTAAACACTATCTACTAACCTGGCAAACTTCGGAATTATGCCCTGGTCACGGCACCTTAGAAAAAACTTAAAGAGCTCAGTAATCTCGCTCTCAAGTGTTGAAGCTTATCCAATCGTCGAACACATAAAACCATCTCCTCCCCGCAGAGGTATTTGATGTGAATCTTCAGATTTTGGCAGGGCAAAGACTGTTCCATTAAGTTTCAGGTGTGCAGCTGCAAGAAATCTCCTTCTTCAAGTGGTTTCAATCTTGATAAATCATGGAATCTGGCACTTGCTGTAATAAACTCGCAAAGATGTCGTCACAGTGCAGCTCACAATCATATATCGATATGCCAACACAGATCAACTGCGGAGTCACAGATACAACTCGCACATTATGCACGTCTCTGCCGCTGACCAACGTCTCTGGCGCATTTGCGTCTGAGGCTGCATGCGCAGTCGCGTGGTACAACAGTATAAAGGGACGAAGCGAGCACTGGAGTGGCAGTCTTGCGGCTCACTCTGTAGATGGCTGAATGTTACACAGCCGAAATATTAGAAGAAGAAGGAGATTTCTTGTGGCTGCACACCTGAAACTTGATGGAACAGTCTTTGCGCTGCCAAAACCTGAAGATGCACATGCTGTTATTAATTGTTCAGCTGACGGGATGCATAACCAATTGGTCTTTCCTCACCGTCAATACTTTGACTCAGAATAGCTCCTACTGCAAAGTTGGATGCATTACATGAGAGAATGAATGGTTTTTCAAAATCGAGACAGATCAGTGAGGGGGAACTAGTCAGAGCATCTCTGATATGCTGCACAGCAGCTTTACACTTGGGGGTCCATTGACAGGGTACATCTTTTTTCAACAGATGGGTAAGGGGCCTAGCAATTGTGGCATAGTCCTTTACTAAATGCCTATAATAATTGCTGAGTCCCAAAAAGCTTTGCAATTCTTTTACATACTTAGGAGAAGGGAATATTCTAACTGCTTCAATTAGACGGGGGTCTGGCGTTACTCCATCAGCAGTAATAATGTGCCCTAGATACTGTACTTGGCTCTCAGCAAAGGCACATTTTTCTATTTCTAAACTTAGATTAGAACTTCTTAGGCTAGACCAAACATTTCTTAACCTGGTAACATGCTCATACATGGTCCTGGAAAAAACACTGATAACATCTACATAAACTAGGCACATTGTAGGTTTCAGCCCTCTTAACAGTAAGTCGGCAAATCGTCGGAAAGTGGCTGGAGCGATGCGCGGCCCAAATGACATTCTTAGAAATGCATATAGACCGGAGTGAACTACAAACACTGTTTTTGGCCTGTCCAGTGGTGCAATCGGTATTTGGTGGTACCCACTCTTCATATCAAGGGTAGTGAAGTATTTGCAATTTCCTAACCTGTCCAGTGTTTCGTCGATACGGGGGAGAGGGTAAGTATCGGGAGTGGTTACCTTATTTACTGCACTTATTTTGATGCAAAGACAGTAAGTCTTCTCTCCATTGATTGATTTCTTGGGGACCAAAACAACTGGGGATGACTAGGGACTGGCGGAGGGTTGTATTATACCTGCCTCTAGCTGCTGTTGGATAGTTTCCTCCACAACAGGCTGGAGGTGATACAGTATTCTATACAGTTTCTGCACAATGGGCCTTGCCTCTCTGGTAGTAATTTCATGGCAAACAAGGTTAGTAGCTGGGAAGTAACACCTTTCCTCGAATAACCAGGAGTGTTCTTCCATTCCAAGATGGAGTACAATTAGTTTTGGTGAGCTGCAGGCAGATGAGCTGACTTATCCTTAAATTTGTCTTTGAGCACGGGAGCAATATGACATATGTTATGTTCTGGAAGCTGGTGTTTTTGGTTAGATTTTGGCTTCTCTCGTACAGGGTGATATTCTTCAATCTCGTGGCTGCTAGCTATAATGGTGCCACTAGGAGTCTCTCCTTCCTTCGTTCCAAAATTGTCCAAACAAATGGGAACATAAAATTTTTTTCCTTGCACTTCCGCTGTTGTTAATCCACATTTAATATGGGCCTGTAATCTGTCAAGGACATCGTTTTGATGGGAAGGATCCACTAATATGACTGTTCTTGGCAGTTCACAAGAGTTGACCCCAAGCCAGTAAATGCGTCCCATGCCAACGCTGATTCTAACAGAGGTAGTTGTATGTAATGCTCACATTTGCGTGGAAGAAACCTGTGGAAGCGGCTGTGTTTCACAAGTACCTTGCGATGGAACGTTGTGGGAACTGCCGAAACAGTGGGTTTCCTCACCGAGACGGACGGTTTGCGTTCTGTAATCTAGTACACTCTGATAGTGGTGGAGGAAATCACTCCTGAGGATGACATCGAAATCTCGCCTTCATTTTTGAATTACATAAATTTCGAAAAGGTAGTGGCTGATTCTGATTTTCAACTTAACTTGGCGATACCCAGCGGATATGATTATCTCGTTGCTCAGACAGTTAATGTGGTGACAGGATGGTTTTAACACTTGTCTGTCTCCATGTCCTATGAATAAGATGCTAGTTTGTGCTCCCACATCCATAAGTACTCTTACCTTCTTTCCTCAAATTTTATCGTTGACAAGGATTCTCGCTGCCTCATTTATGACACCATGGTGGACTGGATGCATAAATTTTACAGGGGACATGGTCTGAAGGCATGACTTGCCCCTCAACCATTTCCCGACTCTCTTTGGGGTTGAGGTGGATTGTTGGTTAATTGCTCCCTGTGCTGGTTGTACGAGGGGTCCTCGTTTCCCAGCTTCTGCAGGCAGTTTTTGCTCATATGCCCTACGGTTCCACACTGAGAACAATAAGGTGTGCAGCACTGCGTGTCAACATGGCCTGCCTTTCGGCAGCATTGGCTTGTCTGCTTATATTTAAAAATCGGTCGTGGTTGTTCGTTCGGACACACTGAACTGGCAATAAAATGGGCTACCTCCTCTCGCAACATTGCAAGTTGTGTGGCATCATGCAACAAGGTGGGTGATGCTATTTTTACCTCTCCTCCAACATAAGGGTTGATTCCACATATAAATACATCAATTGAGCACGCTTCCACCTGCTGAATTAACACCTCGTTATGGACGGGGTCCGACCCCAGTGTGTAAGTGTGGCAAGCCACAGAGCAGATTTGGTCAGAAAATGCCTCTACAACCTTGCTCGATTTTATAGAGCACAGCTGTTTGATGTTTCTCAGGAATGGAAGATATTGCATGCTTGGTGTGACCTACTCACTCTCCTGATTTGAATCCCATTTATGTCTGGGATGCACTAGGGCGATGGCTTGCATCATGTCAGCATCCACCAACCATTCTCCAAGACTGCGAGCAGCTCTGCAGGAAGAATGGGTGTTATTGCCTCAACATGAGACTGACGACATCATTCACAGCATGCCCCAATGTTATCAGACCTGTATTGCAGCCAGAGGGGGTCACACCCCACAGTGAGCACATTAACCAGCTGTTGGAATGTGTGTGCAAATCCATTAAGTTGGAAGAAAATGAAGAACATTTATGTCTGTGATTATGCATGTTGCAGTTTTTATGTTCTGAATTCTTTGCATTGTTTTTGCTTTACCTGTTTACACTGTTTTGGGGTAAAATAAAAGCAACCTTACAGAATACCTGTTTGTTACTTTAATTTTGGACACCAGTGTAGAGAGCACTGTACCCACCCATATTTTCAGCTAATTTTTCATCGTGGTCACTTCTACTGAAGAACTACAGGGTGATTTGTGACCAGATATGTCACAACACAGATCTTAATTTGAACTTATGCTGGCCAGCTTCTCGGCTTCCTTCACTTCCATTTCATCTTCTCAGGCCAGAAATCCACCAATGTGAGCTTTACTCTGGGAAAGGATAAAGTCAACAATTAATAATTGCATGGTTGTGGATAAAAAACACTTTATTATTTACAGTGGTACCACCTGATGCATATCCATACAGGCGTAAAGCTCAAAGTACATTACTCTCCTCTCAAGACATTCCACTCACAGGCCTGACTGCACCAGAGAGTTTTATCTCCCCTGCAGTTGCTACCACTGTAAAAGTCCCCCCCCCCTCCCCTCCCCTCCTCCACAACTCACCCTCACCTACCACACACATGTGGAGACCACTGGGGAAGGAGCTAGTCAGGAGCTGTCAGCTTTATGCACCTCTTCATAAGAAAAAATGCTTTCCTAAATACGTTACAGGATTAGATAACTAGCCCATTCTTACATTTTTTCCTGAAAAACTGAAGTATTTAGTTACTTATGTAAAAAAATAGCCATAAGTTATGCCAAAAATGTCAGCAATGCTGAAATTTGCTTTGAAGTGCTGTTCATTAAGTATCTTTCACTCTCATATTTAAATTTTCTTCCACATGTACTTAAAGTACACTGATTCAACAGGGCAACATGAAAGCTCAATACATATACAGAAATAATATTAAACATCAGAAAAAATATCTGTCATAGAAAACACAAGTAAATTATCTACAGCACATGGAAATGACACAAGTACTAATTCATTACATACCACAAAGAAAGTTATATTAAAAACTGAATAAATGCACTGACTGAAATTTGTACACAAAGCTTCAGCTTTCAAATGATTAGTTAGTTAAAATATTTCTATAAACTTTGTCAAATAACACTGAAAAAAAAAGCTAATTGCTTCTCATGAAAAAAATACAATAAAATACAAATCATGGCTTATTTACAATCTGTAGAAAAGTAACACAGCACAAGTAAAAATAAATGATCTGTCTGATGATAATTGCTACTATTGTGGTTACTATGTTCCTTCCTGTTGTGGTCATTACCATGTCAATTTTTATTACTACCTCTTTCAAAATGTGTGTGCCTAGTGCGGTTGTATCACCTTTGTTTTCCAAAACTCTATCTAATTTACCTACATATTTCAAAAACTGGTCTACTGTGTCATCTGGCCCATAGACTGGGTCCCACTGTTCCTCAGTTGGTAACATCCTTTTTAAGCACCAGTGTGGGTGACTTCATCAAAAGGCTTGCTTAAATGAGCTAATTTTTTTAAGTTTATTTTTGCAAAACTGTTTCATGCTAATATGTCCTACCCTGTAATGCCCATTGTAGTATTCGCTCTAGCTTGTTCAGTCTCTGAGCAAAATCTTCCTAAAAATCTGCTTAGGATGTGTCATCATTAGTATACCAATTAGCCCTACTTAATGCATCACCTTCTAGAAACTTCTTAACAAACTTGATTTTTCATAATATCAGTCATATTAGACACAAAATTCTCTCTGCAATACTGCAGAAAATCTACAGGATGTAAACTACATTCACCTCAAAAGTTTTTCACTGGAATGTTGCAAAACATGGAACGAACATTGTTAACAAGATTTCTATTAACTACATCATTGGACAATTCATCAACTTTTTTGCACAGAACAGAAACAGTACTTTCTAGGATGCTGGTTTTATTGTTATTTAATAATAAATTTGCTGTCTACTTTCTCCACCTGTTCAACAAAACTGCTTCCAACAAGTGCTAGTTTGGTTTCAACATTAGTTTCCAGTGTCAGAATTCGACTATTTACATTTTTGTCAACAGTTCTTTCTTCCTCATGCACGTTTTTGAAGTCAGTTTTTTTTCTATCTTCTGTGATCTCATCTTTGATATTTTTTGACTTCAGTGTTAAATTTAAGTTTAATTTCTTTCATTTTAGACTCAACAGATTCTACTCAACCATCTAACCTCTCAATTTTTGACTGATATTGTAGGCAACAAATTAAACCCACATACAGCTTTGCACAAAATACTTTATTTTTCCAACTTGGAAAAGAAAAACTAACTGAACTAACAGTCAAAGAATAAAAACTTATATCTAATGTCCGCTGCACTTGTGCACTTGCATGGAGTAAACAAAGCATGCATCACTGGCTATTCCCTAGCCCCACATTCCCACACAGCCCCCCCCCCCCCCTCTTAAAGTGCGGAGCACCAGGGACCAATGGGTACTTAAACTTAACTTGTCTCCCTGCTCTCGTATGGATGACTTGTTGCTGCCAGGATGAGGGAACCGGTGTGGGCTGTTGCATTGTGGTTCCATGTACTCTTGCCATGGGTTCTTCTACCAAATCATGCATAGTGAGTTCCAAACTTGGGTCCTTCTCATCCTCATGAGTATTATCATACTCCGGTTCTGGTAAGACCCATGCTGGTTTTACCCTCTCTGTGGACACTCTAACAGTTTTGTTGTTCTGTGAGATGTCCATAGTATGGATGTTGCATCATACTATTTGATAAGGTCCAGTATATGGGGGTTGTAGTGGCACTCTGAGTGAATCTGTGTGGAGCATGACATGTGTACAATCTGCCAATGGCTTATGCATGAAAACTGACAATGTCTAGATACTGGAGGGCTTCTCATTGTTTCCACATGCTCACATATTTCACGTATCAGTGACGAGAGGTTCATTGGCATTGGCGATGCCACAGTGGTTAGGTAATCTGCCGGGATTCTCAGTGGTTCCCCATACACCAATTCTGCCACTGAGGCACCGATGTATGTTTTATATGTGGTCCATAATACAAGGAGAACCAATGGTAATGCTTCTGTCCAGCTTCTCTGATGACACATGAAAGCTGCCTTCAATGTCCTGTGCCACCTCTCCATAATACCATTGCTCACTGGATGGCAGCTTGTTGTATGGTGGTGCTGGAATCCATATAAATTACCTAGTTCATTGAACAGAGTAGACCCGAACTGGCGGCCTTGATCTGTTGTGATATGAAGGGGTCACCCAAAGCGAGCTAGCCACTGAGAGACAAATCCCTTTGCAACCAGGTCTGTCACTATGTCAGTGATCGGAATGGCCTACACCCATCTCGTGCATCTGTCTACCGCTGTTAACAAGTATTAATAGCCATTCAAAACTGTGAGTGGATCCACTAAGACCAGAGGGACGTGGGCAAATCTTGCAGGTGATCCTGTGAAATTCCCAATTTCCGCATGAACATGTCGTCCTACTTTGTAGCGCTGACATTGTAGGCATGTGCGAGTCCATTCCGCGGTGTCCATTTTAATTGATGGCCAGACAAAACGTTATGGTTGTGGCTTCTGCCATGATATATGGCATAACTGAAGCCTTCTTCCTGGCATGAGTGTTGGCACTAAGTGTAACCCTGTTGTGTGGTCCATCAAACTTCTGTAGATCCAGATCCGCTTTCTGTGATGTGGCGAGTTCTTTGTAGTTTATTGTGCTGGCCACACCATAAACACAAGAAAAGCAATATGCAACCAGATTCTCCGTACCTCTGATTTGCCTTATATCTGTAGTGAATTGACTGATAAACTATGTGCCGGAACTGTCTTGGTGAGCACTTATCACTGATGTTGCTGAAAACTGACACTATAGGTTCATGATCAGTGAAAATTGTTGCTGGCCTGGCTTCAATATACAGGCAGAAATGTTTGATGCTTTCATATATTGCTGACAACTCTCTGTCATATGCACTCCATTTTGTCTGTCAAAGTTGTAGCTTCTTTTAGAAGAAACTAAGAGGTTGCCAGTATCCATCGACCTGTTGTTGCAATTGTGACCTGGCTGGCATCTACTACAATACTCAATGGCGCTGCAGGTATGGGGTGTGCCAGTAACACTGCCTCCTCTAAGCTTTCTTGTAAGTCGCCAAAAGCTTTGGTCATTGGTATCCATTGTAGCTTTCGCTTTCCTTTGGTATTCTTGCCAGCCAGCGCATTCGTAAAAGGTGCCTGTGTTTCGGCAGTAACTGGTAAATGACGCTGGTAAAAATTTACCATACCGAGATAACACCTAAGTCATTTGTAGTCTGTAGCTTTGGGTAGGTTGTGCAACATGTTGATCTTCTCCGGTAATGACTGTATTCCATTGGCTGAGACTATATAGCCAAGAAAAATTACTCAACTCTTGCCCATGATGCATTTGCATTCGTTTAACACTACTCAATATGTATCGAGCCTCTGTTATACCTCCTGAATATGTCTATCATGTAACAGCATATCCTCTGAGAATACCAAAATATCATCCAGATATGCATAACAGAAAGGTAATCCCTGGAGCACTTCATCAATGAATCTTTGCCAGAATTGGGCAAAATTTTGAGTCCAAATGGCATAAACAAAAATTTGAATAGCCCAAAGGGTGTGATCAGTGCCGTCTTTGCCACATTGGCCAGAGCCACAGGAATCTGATTGAATGCCTTATGACAATCTGGTACTGAGAATACTTCTACATCCACTAGAGTGTAGGTAAACTCTTGAATGTTTGGTATGGGGTACTTATCCAGGATTGTTCTTGTGTTCAGTCGGCTTTAGTCACAACAGGGATGCCATGTGCTGTCTTTCTTGCATACTAGGTGGAGAAGTGATGCCCAAGAACAGTCAGACCTTCTAATTACTCCAGCCTGGAGCATATCCTCAAATATCACTTTTGTCTCTGCTAATCGCTCTGGAGCTAATCTGTGGATTCATCTTGATACTGGCAGACCTGGAGTGGTGCGTATATAATGCACTGTATTATGTTTAACTACTGGAGTCTTTATGGCCCCTTCTTGGGGAGACTGTATAGCTGAGCTACTGACTCCTCCTGAAACAGCCTCTGCCGTACTGCACCAAAAAACTTTTATCGTGCCCCTGTTTGATCTGGTAGTGAGAGAGTTATTTACCAAGTCCAGGTGTGGCAGTTCCATCTGCTTTTATTTCTTCGTTTGTTGTCCTTGGTGTCAACATACCGGCTGAAAAATGGGTTGTGTGGATTCTGGCACTGACTACTTTAAATGATGTAGCTGACATATGCACACGTTTTACAGTACTTTAATTTCACTGTTCACGACCCCCTAATAATACACAGTTATATGGCAAGTGCACTATTACTTAACCTTTGATAGGCCTCTTTAATAGTTAGCAGGTGAAACTACACATACAGCTACTATAGTTTCTTGTTGAACATCTACAAATAGTAAGACCTAACCACAAAGTTCACAGTCCTTGAAGAATAACCAGGTACGTATGGGGCAGACACTGTCACTGTTTTTACACACAGCCTAATTGTTTAACACTTATTCCACGCATCATTTGAAGCTTTGTTATTGTTCTAAACAGCACAGGTTAGTCATCAGAAACTCGGCCATGGACTGACTGTCTCGTGACCAAAAATCAGGCCCTTATATATCATCACTATAATAGACGCTGAAACTACACATTGTTTAAAGTTAAATTTACAGAAATTACAATTGAAACTTAACTCATTAAATTAACTGAATACATAAAAAATTGTTTCTTTTTAACAGTTTCTTTTACTGCAAGAGTTAGGCTGAATTATTTGTTTAAATCATGAAATTAACAAATATAGCTACACAAACAATACTTTGGACAAAACTGTTAATTATTTTGGAATTAATTAAGAACCAGCTTTGTTAACCTGTTTTTGAATAGAGCCAAATAGATACTTTAAGATTACTAGTATTTCGTCTTCCAAATGTTTATAATTATTACAGAATTGATATTTGTTTATATGTCAACAATAGAATTCAAGTTATGAAACAATTACTGATTTTGCCCTATAACAAAAGATAATAACTAGGAATAACCAAAATAAATTAGAAAATCAAATACATACTTAAAACTAAGCACAAAGTTAGATCTGGTGTTAAATCCTTTAGAACTGAGGGCCAACCTTTCTCTTTTACGAAAATACAGATTATATTCACGTACTGTATGTTAATGGTGAATTGTAAAACGTAAAAAAAAATGAATTTATGGAGGCAATGGCAAAACAGGAGGTGAAGTTCAAAATGAAGTGCAAAATGGGACAATAAATCTGCACTTAAGATTGGCTGTAAAATATCTGCCATTACAAAATTCCACTTGTAACGAGTAGATAAACCAATATCTATCACGAGCTCTTTATAACTATATGTGTTTATACTTGAATTGTTAACTGACATCAATTTCAAAGGCTCCCACATTTCCTACTTAGCAAACCTCGGGACCAGCGAGGTAATCACTTCTGAGCCGATGTCTATCAGGAAGTTGAGGCCTGATAGCCTATTAACCACTTGTAATATGGGCGATGTCATCTTACACTCGCAGGGTGATGCAGAGTGGCATAAAGGTATAGCATACAGGAAGCCTTCAAGTGCCTTACCTTGACTCTGTGTGTTGCTGCCTGCAACTGTCATCTGGTTCCTCGTTCGTATATGGTGCTGTTCGTGAGTGCCGCAGTCCCTGGCGCCCAGAGCGGGCTGCCCTCACCATTTGGGTATCCACAAGGTTTTGTGCATCTCATAGCTTGTGGCCCAAATTGTCTGTGATACCAGCAAAAATTGTCAGTGTGGGCCTGATCCTGTTTGGAGTGTGACTTCATCTCATTACTGGTGGACATCTGCAGCTCCAAGTTATGCAGCTGAGTAGCCATATTTTCCATTGTGTCCTGCAGTTTCCTGATCCCCTCAGCGATGCCTGTTTTTGTTTGTAACCTGTGGCTGCACTGCTTAACTTTGATTCTTCTAACCATTCTGATGAGTCATCATTGGTTTCCGTTGCGTCGACTGTAGAGTAGCGAAAGCTCTGTCAGCTATTTGCAGTTGCTTGCCAAGAGACTGTCCTTCATACGCAATCAACATCAGCTGAACCTGATGAGGAAGCTGCTGTCACCAGACATGCAGTAACAATTCATTGTATATCATGCTTGCATCGACTATAGTGCTTAGATGTCACCAAAATTCAGGTGGACTTCTGTCCCTGCATTTCTCCTGATGCATCACCTGGGAAAGTCGCTGTTCAGATAATTTCATGCAGCAAGTGATCAACACCATTTTAAGTGTGGTGTACGATTGCTGGAATGGCAGATGTATGATCATATCAGAGACTATTGCTGTTGCCCTCTGATCCAGGTTGCTAATTGTAAGTGTGAATTTTTTTTGGTCTTTGGTTATGCGTTGTTTGAAGATATTCTCTATTATCACAAACCATACGTTTGGTTGCATAGGCATGAATGGAGATGCTCTTAATTGCAACCGTGGCACGGTTGATAATGGCACATTTTTGTGTGAAAAATCTTCAGCATGTGAGGATGCTCATGGTGTGGCTGCTACTACCGGCGTTTGCAAATTCATGGATTCTTCGGTGTTGCAAGCTCCAAAAACCCAATCTCTTGCTTTAGCTGTCATATCTCATAATTTGTATTGTATTTTGTTAGCTTCTTGCGTCTTTGGCAAAACTGCAACACAATATTAAGTTGTGAGAGCTTTTCTTATTTTTCCCGGGCTCACCAATTATGTAGGCAATGAATTAAACCCACATACAGTGTTACACAAAATACTTTATTTTTCCAACTCGGAAAAGAAAATCTAACTGAACTAACAGTCAAAGAGTAAACACCCTATCTAACATTCGCTGCACTTGCATGGAGTAAGCAAAGCATGCATCACTGGCTACTCCCTTGTTCCCACAATATCATTTAGCTGAGCTGTATTTTTACCTATGCAGTGAAGTAATGCTCCTATTGAGCAAGTAGATTTTGTGTAGTGCCTCTTAATTTCTTGTTTATGACTTTCAAGTTGCTCATTGGTTTTTGCAAACCGGTCATTACTCATTTTTATTAACAATGCCAACATGGTACTTATGTCATTATTATCACCTCATTTTAATTTATCAGTTTGTTTTCTTTGTTTTACCGTTCCATCAATACAGCTCTGTTGTTCTTGTTTCATGACACTACTTAAGTCTCCCTCATCTGTACTACTCCCTGCTGTTCGAGATTCTTCAATGACTTGTCATTTTTAATAAAAAAAATAAATAACGTATGTGCAGTGCTTAACTTGTTGTTAATTGCTCACCTCACTTTTTATTTTTCATCCTTTCTTCTTATATGTGAACTCCTTTTGCTGCTATTGTTGCTGTTGTTCATATCTGTCTGATCATTTACATAAAAGTTCCATAATATCTTTTAATCTGGAACAAGATAAAATAGCCCAACACAGTATTCTCATTTCACTTTCAGAAAACCCTGGACAACACCACCATATTCTGACCATCACCACCCTCTAGTTGCCCAAAGTTGATATGTTAATTTTGAAGTAAGTTGCTAAGCTGGGGGGCTGGTCACATTTTCAAAGTACTTAGCATGCTGAGATAGTAATGCACTGTAGAGAGAGAGACAGCAATGGTAGAAATTGAATAAACAGTTTTTGTAATACTCATCTTGTATTCTTCTTCTTTCTTGTAAGTTGTAGGCTCATAGTTCATTCTAAAATATAAGTTCTTATAATGATATAGAGGTTGCTTGGGTCCATTATATGAAATAATATGAAAACTGGAGGAAGTAACTACTCAAAGACAAATATATATCTCTAATAACATGCAGCAAAAAACTTCTATCATATATTGATCTAATTGTGCAAAATCATCATTGGAACATAGATTTCATAAATAAAATACAAGTAATTGTTTTTTTGAAGAAGTGCATAATCATCGTCGTTATTACATCAAGTGTTTATATGTGTTGACATTTATACTTTTCCACATAGCTATGTGGTAGTGGACTTCTGGGTTTTGTGTCTTCAATTTGGAATCAGTCATTTCGTATGATCCAAGATGAGTTAGTTGATTTATCTCACCATAACCAGTTTTATTACAAATTTAAGAAAACTTCTTCATTGTACAAGTATATATGTCAATATATATTTGAGTAAGAGCAGTGTAAAGCCCCTTTAGTGTAAACGTGTTGCAAGTATTCTCAGTTTTAACCAATTGGCCAAGTTGCTGTCCCCTAAGTGCTTCGTACATATATGACACCCATAATTTTTGAAAGTCATACCATTTAATGCAGTGAGAAGTGCATTAGTCATGGCTGAGGCATGTAAGGTGTGGGAAGAGCTCAGGATTGATATTGTACACATACAGGAGCTGTACATTACAGGTGGCAAACCTCTGCATCTTCCTTCAATGTCTGCATTCGTAACAAGGTGTGAAAAAGCTAAATCAACACTAATCAAACAATGGAAAATCCAGGATGTGATGTAACAACATTATGAAAAGGAAAGTTGCCACTCACCATATAGCAGAGATGCTGAGTCGCAGATGGGCACAATAAAAAGACCTTCACAAATAAAAATAGCTTTTGGCCAGTAAGGCCTTCATCAAAAATAGATGACAGACACATACAAGCACACTCATTCAAATGCAACTCACACTGCGGGCTTTCAAAAATATACATGAAATGGTGTGGTGTGGGCCCTCGACTACGTACCCTCTGACTCAGAGTTGAAATATTAAAAGTTTTCGCTGGGTTCGTTGTCTAGGGGCTGGGACACGTAGGGATTTGAAAAAAAAGTGGTATTGCGGTCAGTACCTCTTCCCGACCTGCATCCTTGTTTTGGATGGTTTTGTGGTGCAAAGATATTTACCACCTTAGATTTAAACTGGGCTTATAATCAAATTCCGTTCATGGAAATTTCCAAACCGATTACGGCCTTCGTGACCGATTGGAATATTTATGAATCCAATGGGGTTCCGTTCAGATTATCTATGGGTGCTGCAGTACTGTCTCAGCTCCTAGACAAAATATTCTCAGACATTAAGTTTAAGTTTATATACCACTACTTGGAAGACTTGGTAGTTTATAGTAATTCCATGCAGGAACATTATCAACACTTAAGGGAGGTTTTAGTGAGATTAAGAAAGGTGGGTCTTACAGTGAATCCAGCCAAGGTAAAGTGTGCTTGTGAATCTATGCTCTTCCTTGGTCATGTGGTCTCTACGGAGGGGATAACCATTGCTGAGGAATGGGTGCAAGCTACAAAGAAGTTGCCCATTCCTAGAAATGTGAAGGAGGTTGCGAAGTGTGTCAGGGTAGCTAATTTCTTCCGTAAGTTCATTCCGGAGTTTGCAGAGAAGGCAGCCCCATTGAACGCCTTACGTAAGAAGGGGCAAAAATTTGAGTGGGGTCCTTCACAGGAAGCCGTGTAGGAATCCCTGAAACAGTCCTTAGCATCAGCACCAGTACTCACGCTTCCTGATTTCAGTGCTCCGTTTGTACTTCAGACTGACGCCTCAAATTCAGGGGTGGGGGCGCTCCTTCTTCAGGAAGGGGTCAAAGGAAGGAGGCCTACTGCCTACACTTCGCATGCTTTGAACCATTTAGAAAAGAACTATTCTATTTACGAGCTGGAGGTGCTCGCAGTATATTTGGCATGGAGAAATTTCGGTATTACCTGGAACATACACAGTTTTTCTTAGAGAACGATAACCAGGTGCTCAGCTGGGTCCTTGCACGTCCTCGTAAGACCAGAAGGGTAGCCAGGTGGGCAACAAAGATCTTGGCATTTAAGTTCCAGGTCAAGAACATTAAAGGACCGGAAAACCAGCTAGTCGATAGTCTCAGCCGCCTTTTTCAGGAACCTGACATACAACATGATAGTCATGAATTGGATGAAGGTAGTGCTTCCACGTGGAGACAGTTTGATTCTCACTGATTTTCCACAGCTGTTTAAAGACATTAGGGAATATCACGAGAAGGATGACGAAGTGCGGGAGATAAAACAAAAAATTGAAGAAGGAAAGGTGGTGACACCATACCTGCTTAGAGATGGTGTATTGTGTTGCATGGCTCAGTACAATAAAGGTTACAAAATTGTGGTGCCTGGGGATTTGGTGCCTTTCATGTTTTAAATGTTTTCAGGAATCACCAGTGGGTGGACATTTGGGAATATTTAAAACTCATGCAAAAATTTGTCAGCATTTCATATGGAAGGAAATGGATAAAGATATTAAGCACAATGTTAGTACATGTCAGGTGCATGCTGCTGCCAAACCAGCACAGGATGGTAGGGTTGGGTGGCTGGAATCTGTACCTGCAGACTATCCCCTTCAGAAAATGTACATCGACTTTGTAGGGCCTTTACCTTGATCTGAGAAAGGTAACAAGTACATCCTAGTACGTATTGATGCCTTCACAAGGTTTACTTGGATGTATCCCACTAGGGCAGCAATGACTAAAATTGTGATACAGAATTTGAAAAATATATTTGGCATGTTTGGACCACCACAGTATTTGATTAGTGACAGTGCTTCATGTTTGACTTCAGGAAGGTTTAAGTAGTTTTGCATGGGAATGAGCATTACCCATGGCACCACGACTCCCTATTACCCGAACCCATTGTATGCCGAAAGGGTAAGTCGCAATCTCAGGGTGGCATTAATTGCCTATCACAGTAAAGACCAGGAGAACTGAGATCGCAAGCTACCTTGGCTTATGATGGCGTTTAACACGACCATGCATGAAACGCATTTGTTGACTCCTGCGGAGCTCATATTGAACTTCAAGATTTCCACTTCTCTGAGTAACCTATGGTCCATTAGGGATCTGCTACCTGAGCACATTGAGCCTCAGCAGCTGGTGAATCAGTGGAAAAGGGCAAAGTGCAATATTATTAAGGCTCATCAGATTCGCGCAAAGCATTACGATGAGTGGCGGCGGCCAAACCCGTATAAGTTGGGAGATTCAGTGTATATAAGAAATTTCCAGGCCATAAGCAGCAAGTTGGTTAATGTTACTGAAAAATTCCTCCTGCATTTCATCAGGCCATACGTTACTAGACGTTTTATAGCACTGGTCACCCTTATGCTGATGGACCCCCAGCAAGGAAAGACAATAACAGCTCATCTCTCTCAGATAAAGCCGGGTCCATCACTTATTCATTCTGGCAACTTAAGGGATCCGTGATCGGCAATTAAGGGGGGTGGGGAGTATGTGCCAATTTTCGGCACGACTGTGTTCTGGCCGCGAGTGTTAAGGTGAATATTGGCCTCGCCAGAGATACTGGGGTGCCGTGTTGGCGGCTAGTGGCCCTCTGGCAACGAGGAGTGGAGGGTTAGAGAGTACCGAGCGAAGACAGAACGGAAGGGTGTTGGGGTCCGGATGGTCCGAATTGTGCATTAATAATTTTGGCACTCCGTGGTAATGAACTGATGGTGAAACTGAGACGCTTGGGAATTCAATGGTGCTGTGGAACGATAAGCCGTGGGCTCTGCATTTGTAAGGACACAACTTACGGCGAGCTGTGGCCGATGTTATTTGTGGGTGTTTTGCCATGGCAGATAAACAAGACAGTGTGGGCCCAACTTGAACACACTATGCTGTAGCATGTTTGCCTACAATAAGGATGTCATGATACTGGAGAAGAAAGAAGTGGAATACGATATGTGTATTAACCTTCAGTGACTTCTGTGGTGTTAGTTTACTTAACTGTGTGGAGATTGAGCAGTAACTCTCACTTTTGAACAGAATTTACGATTGTGTAAAAGTGTGGCCAATGCCTGATGGGCGTTGTCATAAAGTTATTATATGTCTTATTTGTGAACATAATTTTCTGTTATCAGGATTGCTCATTGGACAGATTTGAAATTATCAGTTGTGTGCTGTAGTTCAGCAGGTTATAAATACTGGAATTTGACAAATATGCTAAGTGTGAGTTTTGGATACGTTTTTATATGTGCATGATAAATGAAAGTGAATTTTGAAGTTTGTAAGGTACCTTTCTACCATTAGGATTATGTAAGTTTTTATAGTAAGGTACCTTTCTACCATTAGGATTATGTAAGTTTTTATTTTGAAGTGATGTTGTTTGCTACTGTTATTGGTTGAGAATTTATTACCCGATTTATCAAAGGAACAGTTATTTAACCAGCGTTTCTATGAATGAAGTGTTTTTAGACTTGTTTTTCAGAGAACTATTATTAATAAATTACATAAATCAGTAATGTTGTGTGAGCAGTTATTGAAGGTGCCCATCTCCATTAACCAATCAACTATGGCCAGTTGGGAATGGGCATTGGTGTAACATTAGGGGAGTAGAAGCTATTTGTTAAGTTGAGGCAACGCTAATCCTATTGTTTGTTGTTCTTGTTGAAGTGTCCAGTCGCCCCTAAATTAACTCCACACAGATAGGTGCATTATGCTGCAACCTACTGCCAGGTACTCCATATCAGCAACTTCAGTAGTCATTAGACATTGTGAGAGAGCAGAATGGGGCACTCCGCGGAAGTCACAGACTTCAAATGTGGTCTGGTGTTTGGGTGTCACTTGTGTCATACGTCTGTATGGTGTTTGGGTGTCACTTGCGTCATACGTCTGTATGTGATATTTCCACACTCCTAAACAACCCTAGGTCCACTGTTTCCAATGTGATAGTGAAGTTGAAACGTGAAGGGACATGTACAGCACAAAAGCGTACAGGATGGCCTCATCTTCTCATTGACAGAAACTGCCAACAGTTGAAGAGGGTTGTAATGTGTAATAGGCAGACATCTATCCAGACCATCACACAAGAAATCCACACTGCATCAGGATCCACTGCAAGTACTATGACAGTTAGGCAGGAAGTGAGAAAACTTGGATTTCATGGTCAGCGGCTGCACATGAGCCACACATCACACCGGTAAATGCCAAACGACACCTCGCTTGGTGTAAGGAGCGTAAACATTGGATGATTGAACAGTGGAAAAACGTTGTGTGGAGTGACAAATCACAGTACACAACGTGGCGATCTGATGGCAGGGTGTGGGTGTGGCGAATGACCGGTGAACATCATTTGCCAGTGTATGTAGGGCCAATAGTAAAATATGGAGGTGGTGGTGTTACGGTGCGGTTGTGGTTTTCATGGATGGGGCTTGCACTCCTTGTTGTTTTGCAAAGCACAATCACAGCACAGACCTACATTGATGTTTTAAGCACATTCTTGATTCCCACTGCTGGAGAGCAATTTGGGGATGGCGATTGCATCTTTCAACACGATCGATCACCTGTTCATAACGCACAGCCTATGTCGGAGTTGTTACATGAGAATAACATCCATGTAATGGACTGGCCTATGCAGAATCCTGACCTGAATCCTATAGAACACCTCTGGGATGTTTTGGAACATCAACTATGTGCCAGGCCTCACTGAATGACATTGATATCTCTCCTCGTTGCAGCACTCTGTGAAGAATGGGCTGCCCTTCCCCAAAAAACCTTCCATCACCTGATTTAACGTATGCCTGTGAGAGTGGAAGTTGTAATCAAGGCTAAGGGTGAGCCAACACCATATTAAATTCCAGGGTTACCAATGGAGGGCATCATGAACTTTTAAGTCATTTTCAGCCAGGTACCCAGATACATAGTGTATGTAGGAATGTCAAGAGTGAGTACAAAACCAGATTCTTCGAAAATAAACAATAGCATTGGGATCAGTATGTGAGGACATACATGAACTGAATGTATGAGGGAAGACATATAAACTTCTTACAGAGAAGACTACAGTAGGCCAATAAATGGTGCAGAAGAAAATTGATGCCATGACCCACTAACGGAGTGGCTCATCTGCATCAGCATCTGCTGAAAATCACTTTACCCAATGACATACCAATTGCTGATACTCATGAATGAAAAAATCTTAGGGACTTTCTGTCAGCAGACTATGAGAACAATACACAAGTACTGCCCCTCACACAAGAAGAGGTGATTAAGGCAGTATATGAGCTTAAGAGAAACAAAGCACCAGGCCCAATGGGCTCCATCTCGAAGTACTACATAATATCACAACCTATACTGCTCCAGTCCTAACATTGTTGAACGAAGCATTTCTTCTGGGGAGAGTTCACAGTTTTGGAAAATGGGTGAAGTTGTAATAATAAATAAGGAGAAAGCAAGAGCCCTCTCAAACCAAAGAGCTATAAACCAATATGTCTGCTTAATACGCTGACTAAGATGCAGGAGCGTCTTTTTTGTGATAGAATACAGTTACACAGGGAGCTTGTTGGTCTTAGCCAGTGACAGTTTGGCTCTCGAAAAGTGAGATCAATAGAAAACGCCATCAACCACACTCTTAGAATAGTGGACTTGATCCACCAGAAGTACATGGCAGCATATTAATTGATTTATCTGGGGCTTGTGACAATCTATGATGGCCAGCAATCTTCCAAAGAATGAGAGACATCCAGATCACTAAATGCCTCTACTATAGCATTTTGAGATATTGTAGGGGCCATACAATTGATTGGACCACAGGGAAGACCAAAATATTGAAGAAGATTACAAAGGCTGGCCACAGGAGTCAGTTAGCAAACTCATATTTGGGATCTGACTATTGTACCACTTCTACAGGTACTAAAAAAATGATGAAAAGGAAGATGGCATGGCGGTGTATGCTAATGATGTTTTTGTGGCAATATCTGGAAGTTTCAGGGACAAACTCAAGAGGAAACAAATTGTGCGCTTCTGAAATGCAGGCATGCTGCACCTACATTGAACTATTGCTGCCTATAAGACAGCATATGAACTACTAATGGGAAATTTGCCATCTACTAGAAATCCAGTGATAAGACTGGAGAGTGCTCCAGTTCACTGTAGTAACACAACCCAATGTCTCAGTGTGCTATTGGATGAAAGAAGAAATATTTTCAAACAGTGGAAAGTCCAGGCTGGAATATCAACAACTATGGAAAGAACAGATTGCTATCCGTCGCAAAAATGATGCACTGAGTTGCAGACAGGCACAGGAAAAAGAAAGTTACACATTAATCTTTTGCCCTGGAGGCTGTGAGGGAGGGAGGGAAGGGGAGAAAAGAGAGCAGAAAGGAGAGGATACTATTGATTCAGTACAACTATTGATGACAAGCTAGCCCTGCAGAAGTGGAAGGTGCAGGAGTTGCAGCATAAATGAGACTCATTGAATACAGTGTGAAGAGTTCATGCTTTATTTCTGAACATCAGGAATATACTAAAATTAAGGCACATTAACCCCAGTAGAGGAATGATACAATTTTTAACAGGGCACACCACAAATCTTTGCACTTGTGGTCATGAGAGAACCTCAGGTCACATTGTGCTGCAGTGTCCAAACTACAGTGTTGGTAAAAACGCAATAAGATCTAACATTACCATGGAAGAAGTGGTGGTAAACACAAACCTAAGCCGGCCTGAGTGGCCGAGCGGTTCTAGGCGCTACAGTCTGGAACCGCGCGACTGCTACGGTCGCAGGTTCGAAACCTGCCTCGGGCATGGATGTGTGTGATGTGCTTAGGTTAGTTAGGTTTAAGTAGTTCTAAGTTCTAGGGGACTCATGACCTCAGCAGTTAAGTCCCATAGTGCTCAGAGCCATTTGAACCACAAACCTAAGGAGTGCAGTTGACAGAATATCAAATAATATACATACAAGTGAAATGAAAAGATACCACTAAAATCCTGGGAGTTTAAAAGTAGATTTAAGTCAATGCACTATGGGAGGAGCAATGCCAGAAGAGTTATAACAGGGGGAAGAGGTAGTGTAATGAAACCATATACTGTTAGAACAATATCTGCCAACAGGACTGAGCCATCGCAGCAGCCCCCTGCAGTTCCAGGACCACATGTGCCAATGGATATGAACAGCAGATGCTTCCTCTGGTTCTCACTCAGAGGAATATCATCTTTTGCAGTCACTGGTACTCTTCAGGATGCCGATCCAGTGACTTAGACATTCCCAAAGATCAGGACAGTCCATAAAGCATACTGTGAAAATTTCTATGTAGTGACTGTGGGAAATAGTTGTAGACATGCATATGGGCCTGAAAGACCTTGTGATGGCTTTAGCCCTGCCAGGACCCAAATCCAGAAGGGTTCATAGTAGAACCTGTGGTGCCAAAAGTGGTTTAGTCAGCAGCTATGGAAATGGCGAGACTTGACAGACATTCTAGGGCAGTCAGTGGCTTAATAGAGTTCAAACCAGATGTAGAATAGTTGCAGGTTTTAGTTTTCTATCATGATCTGCCTTTATTTGTTTCTTTGTTCTCTAAATTTATTCTAGTGTATGCTGCATTGTGTAATTAATTTTTTTGTATAATGACAAAATTAATGCCATATGTAGCTATGACCTACTACAGTTCCCTAGTAAGCAGGTATTGTTGAGTAAAAAAAGACTTGATGGAATTGATACCTGATTTCCTTTTTCAAAATTTCTATTTCTTTTGCGGTGGCCAGAATGATTTACAGTTTCTCAAAGGTAGCAGTGAGTTCCTTCCATAATTCATCATATAAATGACTTAATTTTGTAATATACAAGGTTACTGACCCAGTGCCTGTGAGGCGCTTAGGAAATAGAATTAGTAACATTGAAGAGTAGAGAAAAGGTTACTCTATCAAAGCAACTAACTACTGACACTCATCTGGTGACTATGGATACCTCAGCAGGATTTGAGCCCAAGTTTAAAAAATTGTGAAACCATTGTTGTAACAGTGTGATTTTTTTCTCAGCTTGTTTCCATTGCTTATGCAAGCACTATTGAGTGAAAATAAGAGCAGTGCAATAACTGATACTGTACAACAGTGAGGACTAAGGATTTCTGCCTCAATTTCAGGCAAATTCAGAATCAACTTTGTTTTACTTATACAGAGAAACCCAACGTCATAAAATAAGTATAAATCAACATTAACTCTGCAGCTATAAATAATTATGTTTAAAGTATACATATGGGGACACAAAGTATCACTACAGAAGGAAGTGATACTTGACTGAGTAGGAGAAAAACTCCTGTTGTTTGAATTCAGATAAGACAATATTAAATGAAATTAAATGGACAGATTCCCACATTATCATACCAGAGTAGATGGAAATTAACTATTTTAATTGGGAAATTAACTTGTTTCATCAGAATATTATGGGGTAAACGTGAAGTAGTTAGTGTAGTAAGTACTGTTAGTGTGGAAGATCTCAGTAACTTTAAAGAAAGTGATGAGATTTGTCTGTCCAAATATCATATAATCACTGGAATAGATAATCTTACAGTAAGTGGTTACAATTTAGCTGTGTATTCATGCAGACCAAATATAGATGGAGGAGGAGTGGTAACTTCCATAAAAAACGAATGTAAAGTCAAAAATAGACAAATAGGTATATTTTATGAATAACAGATTATAGAAGCATGCAGCTGTGGGTTGATATTGAACAATAAAACACTGGGAAACATTCGTTAAATATTTTGATACCTTACTGTACAGTCTGTTATACAGAAGGAATGGATTACAACACTATTAAGCAATTTTGAAGCTAGAACTACAAAAACTGGTATTTGGTTTTTCAGACAGAAGTAAAGAAATATATTTCAGAATTTTTGGAAATTTAACCCCAATGGGGGTGGAACGATACGCAAAATTTTTTTGAAAGCAAATCATTATTAAAACCCTAATAAAGCATTTTTAAAGCTACAGCTGTGAAAATAGGTGTTTGATTTTGGGGTTAGAAATAAAAAACACATGTGCAGTGTTATTGGAAGGGCATGAAATAGAGCTTGACTGATTCATTGACACATTTGTGCCCAGCCCCAACCACTAGGGATGGAATCTCGAAATTTGGAGAGAGTGTTGATCTTCTACCATAGTAGGGGACGAGAGAATTTTTGAAAATATGTCTCTATCAAGACAATTTTGAAGCTAGAAGTACAAAAAATGGTGTTTGGTTTCTTGGTCAGATATAAAAAAAATTCATGCCTCAGCATTTTTGGAAATTCAATCATGAAGGGGATAAAACAGTGGATGAAAAATGTTTTTGATAATAAATCATTATTAAAGTACTAATAAACTATATTTAAAGCTACAGCAATGAAAACTGGTATTTGACTTCTCAGTTAGTTATTAAAAAATACATTTTTCAGTGTTTTTGGACATTCAACTTCTAAGGGGGTGAAACAGGGGATGAAATTTCTTATGAAAATATGTCACTATGGAAACATTTTTTTTAACTATATCTAAGAACATTTGTATTATGCTTCTCAGACAGGAAAAAAAGCATTTCAGAGTTTTTGGAAATTCAACTCCTAAGGGGGTGAAATATGGTGTGAAATTTTTTATGAAAATATTTCATTATATTAAAATATTTTTAAAGCTAGATGTATGAAAATTTAGATTTGATTCATGAAGTTGTATTTTAGGGGATAAAAGTTTCTTTGGAAATGTCACCAAAAAAACTCGAAAAGACAGGATTAAAAGAAACTCTTACTCTAGCTTCCAGAATCTATTTTTCATACATTCATAAAAGTCCATGCTTCTATGGCCTTAATTTATGTGTGAAGTTTAGAAGATGATGCTTTTGTGAACAACATAAACATTCAGAAAAAAAAAAAAAAAGATTACACGCAGCCCACGCAGTCAATGCAAGCAAAGCAACGGGCTCTAAGCCAGTTCTTCATACATTTGTAAGCATTTTTCAAAGCAGTTTAAAAAGTAGGTCCAGTATTGCAAAGTCTTTAGAGAAACCATGAGTCACTGCAGGTACTAAGGTACCTTCAGAACTAGAAAGTGGAATCTCTAAAATAATGACAACAAGAAGTACTTTCATATTATAAACAGTTCTGTTACATTTTAAGAAAAACTGAAAAAAGAAACCCAAGAGTATGCTCATCTTGTCAAAGATTGGCAGATCAGACAACAAAAGCAAATTATTTTGGGATACTGTAACAAGAGAGACAGGTAAAGAAGCCTAAGAAATTGACATTATTTCTACTAAGGAGAAGGGAAGCATTATAAAATCCTGTTCATGTGTGGCATATACTTTTATTAACTGCTTTTTAGAAGTAGGTCAGGAAATGTGCAAGACATTAAAGCACAACTGTACACTAAACAATTAGTACAGTAGATATTTAGTGAAATAAAAATTTGTCCATGTCTGAAATAAAGAAGATCATTCATGATGCTTGAAAATAAAAGTTTGTGTGAAGTTGATGAAATCTACAATAAGAAGTTGGACCTATACTTTGTTATGTTCTGTCACAAGTGTAATACATAATCAGTTCAAGATATTTTCTCACACAGATTAAAGTGTGTCATTGTTAGATCTCCTTATAAGAAAGGTGACTCCACAGGTGTCAGTAACAACCAATCAGTCTCACTTCTTACATGATTTCACAAAATATTTGAAAAGGTAATATTCTTAAAAGTTTTCAACTATCTGAGTAGTCAGATACTTAAGATAGTCCTAGTTTGTATTACAAAGGGTCTGTTCACCCAAGGAGTCTGTAAATACCTTCTCTCTCAGTACATAACAAAAATTTTAAATGATAAAATATCACCTGTTGCACTCTTCTGCGGCTTATCAAAGGCATATGATTGTGTAGATTATAATGTTTTAATAGTAAAGAAAATAAATTTTTATGGAAAGCATGGCTCAGCAAGTGCCTGGTTTAGTTGTGGATGATACAACCATTGTTGTGAAGTAAATAAAAGAAGCATCCACAGAGAAAATAGTAAATGATGTCTTTGGTAAGGGTGTTACCTGATTTTAAAATTTGAAAGGGGGCAGAAAAAAATTTTGTACCATAAAAAATTCCCCACCTACTATAAATGTAGCTTACCAACAAAAAATAGTAAATGAGATATAAAGTTCTAAATTCTTGGGAGTGCTCACTGATGAAAACTTAAATTCATAAGACTAACCTGAGTCAAAACAAGGCCCCGGGAGTAGACAACATTCCATTAGAACTACTGACGGCCTTGGGAGAGCCAGTCCTGACAAAACTCTATCATCTGGTGAGCAAGATGTATGAGACAGGTGAAATATCCTCAGACTTCAAGAAGAATATAATAATTCCAATCCCAAAGAAAGCAGGTGTTGACAGATGTGAAAATTACCGAACTATCGGTTTAATAAGTCACGGCTGCAAAATACTAACGCGAATTCTTTACGGACGAATGGAAAAAGTGGTAGAAGCTGACCTCGGGGAAGATCAGTTTGGATTCCGTAGAAATATTGGAACACGTGAGGCAATACTGACCCTACGACTTACCTTAGAAGCTAGATTTAGGAAAGGCAAACCTATGTTTCTAGCATTCGTAGACTTAGAGAAAGCTTTTGACAATGTTGACTGGAATACTCTCTTTCAAATTCTGAAGCTGGCAGGGGTAAAATACAGGGAGCGAAAGGCTATTTACAATTTGTACAGAAACCAGATGGCAGTTATAAGAGTCGAGGGGCATGAAAGGGAAGCAGTGGTTGGGAAGGGAGTGAGGCAGCATTCTAGCCTCTCCCTGATGTAATTCAATCTGTATATTGAGCAAGCAGTGAAGGAAACAAAAGAAAAATTTGGAGAAGGTATTAAAATCCATGGAGAAGAAATAAAAACTTTGAGGTTTGCCGATGACAATGTAATTCTGTCAGAGACGGAAAAGGACTTGGAAGAGCAGTTGAACGGAATGGACAATGTCATGAAAGGAAGGTATAAGATGAACATCAACAAAAGCAAAATGAGGATAATGGAATGTAGTCGAATTAAGTCGGGTGATGCTGAGGGAATTAGATTAGGAAATGAGTCACTTAAAGTAGTAAAGGAGTTTTGCTATCTGGGGAGCAAAATAACTGATGAGGGTCGAAGTAGAGAGGATATCAAATGTAGACTGGCAATGGCAAGGAAAGCATTTTTGAAGAAGAGAAATTTGTTAACATCGAGTATAGATTTAAGGGTCAGGAAGTCGTTTCTGAAAGTATTTGTACGGAGTGTAGCCATGTATGGAAGTGAAACATGGACGATAACTAGTTTGGACAAGAAGAGAATAGAAGCTTTCGAAATGTGGTGCTACAGAAGAATGCTGAAGATTAGATGGGTAGATCATATAACTAATGAGGAGGTATTGAATAGGATTGGGGAGAAGAGAAGTTTGTGGCACAACTGGACTAGAAGGAGGGATCGGTTGGTAGGACATGTTCTGAGGCATCAAGGGATCACCAATTTAGTATTGGAGGGCCATGTGGAGGGTAAAAATCGTAGAGGGAGACCAAGAGATGAATACACTAAACAGATTCAGAAGGATGTAGGTTGCAGCAGGTACTGGGAGATGAAGAAGCTTGGACAGGATAGAGTAACATGGAGAGCTGCATCAAACCAGTCTCAGGACTGAAGACCACAACAACAACAACAACATACTAAATGTCAAGAAATATATTTATATTTCTGTTTAAATGATTTGCATGTACGCCTCTGAACACAAATGAGGCACTATGTGGGAAAACAGTTGAAATTAATGATTTTCACTTTTCTGTATCATCTTTTTCTTACCTCTGTGTTGTTGAAGTAAGATGTATTCCTTTAGAATTGAAAATAATTTGTGAAACAAGAATTGTGGTTAAAGAGAATATTTATTTCAATACATTTTCAATTCTTATGAAATGTATTACTTGGAGACAAAGTCTGATATAACAACAGAAAACTATAATTAAAGGAAGTAATAGTTAAATATAATGAATGTAGTTATTATAAGCTGGTGGTAAAGTATTTATGATAAGATATTTCACTGGCCTGCTCAGCATGAAAAGTGTCTTCATACCTTATATAGCACTAAATATTTGTTGCACACAACTAGGGAACTTTCCCATCAGCCATCACTTGTGGTGTTATTTACGAGTGGAGCATCCCAAAAACAATTTTGCATTTATCCTTTTCTACACGTAACCCTTGTAACACTATAAATGGCGACCATGCCTGGACAATCTCAATTGTGGTAATTGAATTTGTTATGTTGTATGAGATTTAAATTTATGAAGAAACAATTTCATGTATGACAATAATTATTTTTTGTTTCTACGTATGACTTAAAAAGCTACAATGATAAATGAGATTATATAACAAAACAGACATAATAAAGACATATTGTGAAAAACTAATACTGACAGAAACATCAGAAACATGAAAATAACTACACACATCCCAAATGAGGTAGACGTCTTGCTGTGTAGTTAACATCAGTAAAAAGGTTTCTCACATTTTCACAGCATTCTGTAACGCAGAATGGTTCATTCCCAGAACCAGAGTGCACACAATAAATAAATAAATCAAATAAAAATTCATGTACCTTCTCCTGGGTGAAAATACACTTTTCATGGGTGAAAATACATCTTTTCCATGTTAAGTGACAGTGTACTTTTCCTTGGAGTTGTAAAACTTACAAATCTTTTGAATGGTAAAGGTTTTATACACCAGCATTGAACTCCTCAGCACTTTAGGAAACAAAGCAAACAAACATATTTTGGAAAGCTCTCTGATGCACAGCAACATGTATATTGCATATTTTCTTATTACAGAAGTATAAATACAAATTCCACCAAATACAGCACATTAGTTTCCGAGGCACTGAAATCGAGATTGCGACGTGCTTTTGTCAGCCAATCATAGTTCATGTCATTTGATTTCATCAGCCAATGACAGCATCTTTCAGAGCATAGGACATGTGATGTAGACAGCTAATAGCAACATCACTGTTAAGTAGCACAAACACACAAATAGGAGAAGTTAATGGGTTAAATTAATGTACATATAATATAACTACAAGAAAAGTTCAGCTTTCACATATAACATTAGTGTGTTACCCTTTAAGATTTTATCACACACAAATATGCCACTAAAATTTTAAATAATGACATAAATGGCTCATCTTCTGGGCCTAAAAGTTTGCTAAGTGGCTGGTTCTCAAGGTGTTAAGTTTTGAATCAAATGCTCTGTGATTTAAGAAATTAATCACACATTATCACACATAATATATTTCATTTTCCATAAAAGGAAATTTTCTTTGAAAGTAATGTTTCTCAAACCACCAGTCGCAAAACTTTCCCACAACCTGTTAGAAATAGGTTTGTTTGAACAGTTGCCACAGAGCACCAAAGAACAGGTGTTACAGCACATGCGCAGCTGTGATGACATAGGAAGCCCGTGGCTGATGTTTTCTCTGCTCATATGCCTTTTATCACATTTCTATTTGGAATTTTGTGTGTAGTGGGGGCATCAAATGAACATGTGCAGCACTGCAGCATGTTTTTTGGTGACGACATACAGAGTTATTGTATCATATCCTATTATTACCTGTGAACCCAGGAAACTGTATAACTGGCAGTTTATATTCTACTTCAGAAGTAAATGTAAACGCTTGTGGGGAGTTACAATGGCAAAACACAGTGTGCTGCCAATCTATAATTTACCAAAGAATGGCATTCTGTAAATTTAAGATATAAACAACACAAATTAAAAAGCATGTCAAGCCTGGGGGAGGTTCCAGACAAGTTTTGAAATATGTCTTGTGATCGTATAATACTGTATTTCATGGAAGGCAGATTTGTAAAATTCTGCTAAAGCTGTCAATATATTTGAATCAAAATATTTTAGTTGGTACTATTGACCAAATTTGCCTGCTTACTCACCTTCAAGTGAGCATTTACATGTGTTTGTACATATATAGCATTAACAGACCTTACATTATCTCATAAAAGAAACATGACATCAGGCTACTCCAAGAGCATTGAAATTTCATAAACCATACTACAATAAATAATTCGGCTTAAAAGTGCACATTCTTAAGTCCAGATTCACACCGAAGTAGGACCCCGCCTTGTATTAACCTTTCCAGTCTGGTTTTCAGGATGCCAGTTTTCTTGGAGACCAGTACTGTATTATCTCATGTTTGATTCTTTAGTATGGCATTATGCCATACATGCCAGAAGATGAAAACTTCCACTTGAAATTCAGTAAACAATTGAAACTAGCCAGTAGTGTGGAATGGAACAATTTGATTCAAATAAATTAACTGCCTCTACAGAAAAAATTAATAAAAGCAGAATTTCTTTTGCAAACCAACAAAAATAACTTCATTGTTCTGCAAAATGATTGTCAATAACATGGAAGTAAAATAAAATCAGAAAACTACAACTAATAACACGTTTTAGTTTTCTGTAATTATGTGAATGTATTTTAATTCATGTGATAGCTCCCACCACATAAATCTGTTTTTTCATTTTGCATGACAGCTTAAATGAAGATAAAATAGCACAATTATGAAATGTGAACACGGATCATGTGGAGACTACCCTCCTGCTACAACTCAGACTGCTCTGCGCACACATTCGATTCTAGCAGCTTGGGCATGCTAGAAAAATTTTTGTGGGTAGCATTTGGCTGTTTGCTGCTACTGCTTATACAGCTAACAGCCACATTTGAAGTAGCCAGAAGTGGGAGTAGGTACTGCTTATCTGTGATTTCAGCTCTGAGCAAGCACGTGAGCTGCTTGCAACTGATCGAATGAAACTAATGTAAACAGCTGTCATGCCACACTTATTGAAAGCAGTTCATTGTTATGAAGTACTGCATAGTTTTCTCCCTAAAGCCTTTGACACATTTTGCTGTTGGCAGACACTTGTGTGTGTACTGTTTTGTTGTAAATGGGACACTTTCTTTGCAACTGAAGTTTCATTTTGGTGTTTTTCTCTCTTTTGTGTCTCATTGCTGCAGTAGCAGACTGTACAATCTAATAGAAGTGACATCTATTCCCACATAAAAAATGTCTCTGCAAGATAACTTACGAATGTGTAGGGTTTAACAGTTATTGTAAAGAGTAGCATGGAATGGTCCATATATCTACCGCCAAAGAGTATCTATAATGACAAATACTAGTCACACAGAATGTTTAAACACCACTGTACACATGCGTTTGCAGTGACAGAATGAGATGCTACATGACTCCCCCCCCCCCCCCCCCCCTCTTTGTGAAACCTGGCAATGTGCACTGGAGTTGGTGGTTCCAGTGGGATGTGAGGTACAAGTCTTCAGCATCATTTTCTTCTCTGAGCCTTGTGGCATCCGTAGTGTCTCACGGTGGCTGTAGGGTACGGGGATGTTTTCTGGTGCTATATTCTCGTCTTCTTGTTTGCCTCCTGCAGTCCTTTCTGTGTCTAGTGTGCCAAAAAACACTGGCTTGAGTCAGTCCAGTGCAATGGTGGTAGGCATACCATTTATTCTAATCTGGACTGTGTGGTTGCTTCTGCTAATCACCACATACAGTCCATCATATGGTGGTTGCAACGGCTTGCACACTGCATCATTGCGTAAGAAAACGTGACCAAAATTATCGGGATTTGCAAACACAAATGAGTGTCTTCCAGCCTGACTTCTGGGTGCTGTTGGTCTAAGCTGCTGTATGTGCCCTCGTAAACTAGCAGCAAAGTCTGATGCATCGAATATATCATCTGCCATGCTCCTGGCAAATGTAATGTTTGCCCATACACTAGCTCTGCTGCCATATGCTTTAGATCACTTTTGAATGGCGTCCATAGTCTAAGGGGTACAATAGGTATTGCCTCCATCCATTTCTGTGTCATGTGGCATCGCGGAGCAGCTTTCACTTATTGTCATTCCTGGTCTGTGGTAATTCATAGTGGTACACTGAACTGGGCAACCCAATTATGAAAAAAATGCCTGTGCCATGGTTTCAACAGTGATATCCTTCATGGGAAATGCTTCACGCCACCTGGTAAATCAGTGCACAACTGTAAGACAGATATAGCCTTCTGAGATTGTGAGCAGTCCTACAATATTGACGTGAACATGTTCGGAACATTGATTTGGTGGCAGAAATGCACCAAGTGGCGCTCTGACATGCTGCTTGATCTTGTTCCTCTGACATACAATACTTTGCTTGACAAATATCTTGCAATCTGTGTGCATTACAAGTGAGACAAAACTTTTTTTGACCAATTTAATAGTGGCTTGTACTCCTGGATGTGCCAGATTGTGTACTGCTGCAGTTGTTTGTGCTTGAAACTGTTGTGGCACAAATGGATGTGCTTTCAGTCCATACAGGTCATAATATGATTCAACATTTGCTTCAGGGATCGTGACACATTTTAACTTCAGTTGTCCTGGTTGTTGCAACGTATCTTGCAACTCTTTATCACATTGTTGGGCCTGTGCGAGGGCATCAAAATCAATGGTAGCTGCTATGTGAGCATGTGTCTGCTGGCGCATTCACAACCTCTACATGTGATAGTGCATCTGCTGGTATGTTCAGCTTCTCTTGTATATAAACAATGCAGCTGGTGAGTTGGCTAATGTAATCTAAATGGTGTAGTTGCCTTGAAAATGCTTTCTCTGGTTTTACAGCAAAAGTGTACGTTAGAGGCTTGTGATCTGTATGAATAGTGAACTGTCGGTCCTCTAGTAAATCCCTGAATTTCTTGTCTGCAGTGAAAGCTGCATACAGTTCGGGGTCATAGGTTGCCCAACATTGCTGTGAAGCTGACAACTTGTGACTGAAGAATGCTATGGCTGCCAACAATGCTCAACCCGTTGTTAGAGTGCAGTTCCAGTGGTGGCAAATGAGGCATCGTCTATAAGTGCAAGTTGAGCCTGTGCCATGGGGTGTGCTAATTGTTCAGCCTCTGTAAGTGCTGTTTTTATGGCTTGAAAAGCATTGTCTTCCTCGCTTGTCCAATGCAACCTGTCATTTGGCTTTGGTGTGACCTTAAGAAATTATCAATGCATAATTGTATACAGATCTTTGGTAAAAATTTATGACCTCTACAAATCAGCATGGCTCTCCGATTGTAATGGGGTGAAAGTACTTGTTTCAGGCTTCCACTTTATCTTGTGGCGGTCAAACACCATGCACATCTACCATGTAACCCAGAAATTGCTCTTCCCTCACAACAAAAGTACACTTTGAAGGATTAATTACTAAGCCTTGTGCGCTCAAACGATTAAATATCTGAACCAGACGATGTAAATGTTCTTCTTGTTACAGACATCACCAAAATGTCATCAGTACACAGTCTGGCACATGCAGGAGTACAAGCCACTATTACATTGGTCAAAATGTCAGTAGACGTCATAAGAGAAGTGATCTCATCCATGAAACACTGAAACATCTGTGCCACACTGCACAGACCAAAAGGTATCCTAGTGAGCTTGAATAGACCAAAACGTGTTGTGACTGTTGTCTCGGGAATATCTTCTACGGCAGTGGGGAGCTGATAATATGCCCGGACTAGAACAGTAGTGGAAAATATAGTCTTACTATGAATGTTGGCAGAGGAGTCTTCTACACTCCTGGAAATGGAAAAAAGAACACATTGACACCGGTGTGTCAGACCCACCATACTTGCTCCGGACACTGCGAGAGGGCTGTACAAGCAATGATCACACGCACGGCACAGCGGACACACCAGGAACCGCGTTGTTGGCCGTCGAATGGCGCTAGCTGCGCAGCATTTGTGCACCGCCGCCGTCAGTGTCAGCCAGTTTGCCGTGGCATACGGAGCTCCATCGCAGTCTTTAACACTGGTAGCATGCCGCGACAGCGTGGACGTGAACCGTATGTGCAGTTGACGGACTTTGAGCAAGGGCGTATAGTGGGCATGCGGGAGGCCGGGTGGACGTACCGCCGAATTGCTCAACACGTGGGGCGTGAGGTCTCCACAGTACATCGATGTTGTCGCCAGTGGTCGGCGGAAGGTGCACGTGCCCGTCGACCTGGAACCGGACCGCAGCAACGCACGGATGCACGCCAAGACCGTAGGATCCTACGCAGTGCCGTAGGGGACCGCATCGCCACTTCCCAGCAAATTAGGGACACTGTTGCTCCTGGGGTATCGGCGAGGACCATTCGCAACCGTCTCCATGAAGCTGGGCTACGGTCCCGCACACCGTTAGGCCATCTTCCGCTCACGCCCCAACATTGTGCAGCCCGCCTCCAGTGGTGTTGCGACAGGCGTGAATGGAGGGACGAATGGAGACGTGTCGTTTTCAGCGATGAGAGTCGCTTCTGCCTTGGTGCCAATGATGGTCGTATGCGTGTTTGGCGCCGTGCAGGTGAGCGCCACAATCAGGACTGCATACGACCGAGGCACACAGGGCCAACACCCGGCATCATGGTGTGGGGAGCGATCTCCTACACTGGCCGTACACCACTGGTGATCGTCGAGGGGACACTGAATAGTGCACGGTACATCCAAACCGTCATCGAACCCATCGTTCTACCATTCCTAGACCGGCAAGGGAACTTGCTGTTCCAACAGGACAATGCACGTCCGCATGTATCCCGTGCCACCCAACGTGCTCTAGAAGGTGTAAGTCAACTACCCTGGCCAGCAAGATCTCCGGATCTGTCCCCCATTGAGCATGTTTGGGACTGGATGAAGCGTCGTCTCACGCGGTCTGCACGTCCAGCACGAACGCTGGTCCAACTGAGGCGCCAGGTGGAAATGGCATGGCAAGCCGCTCCACAGGACTACATCCAGCATCTCTACGATTGTCTCCATGGGAGAATAGCAGCCTGCATTGCTGCAAAAGGTGGATATACACTGTACTAGTGCCGACATTGTGCATGCTCTGTTGCCTGTGTCTATGTGCCTGTGGTTCTGTCAGTGTGATCATGTGATGTATCTGACCCCAGGAATGTGTCAATAAAGTTTCCCCTTCCTGGGACAATGAATTCACGGTGTTCTTATTTCAATTTCCAGGAGTGTATATATGGCACAGGGTACCAACCGGGATGGTCCTCACACTGAGTTGCCATTAATCATCACATGGTGCCATCCATTCTTCTTCATAGGTACCACATGGACTGGGGCTGTGCAGCTGCTCCTCAAAACTCTGCAAATGACTATTTACAGCATGCTGTGGAATTTCTGCTTAACCACTCACAATCTCTCTGGTGTCTAATGTCTAGGTCTAGTGAGAGATGGTGGGCCAGGCATGGTCAAAAATGTGATGCACTGCTGCGTGTTTAACCAGCAGGAGTGTAGGCAACTGATGCATGACTTCGGGAAATTCTTTTAGTAATATTGTGTATAGTGTATCTCTTGTGACCGTATGTGCTGTCATTGGAGTAATGCTACGCACCTTCCCTGGAGTATTCAGATTCATAGTGGAATCGATACATTGCTTGCGTCATAAAAGCATAAGAAATCGACTCCTATGCTATGCTGCGAAATATCTGCTACTGTGAAGCACCACTCACATGTATGGTGTAGTCCAATGTTAAGTAACAATGTGAGCTGATCATATGTTTTAATCTTAGAGCTGTTAGCAGCAAACAGACAAGAATCATCAGAGTTGTGGCATGATACAAAAGTTACCGGGTACAAAAACACTTCTGCCCATGTTCTCTAGATTAAGTACTTTCATGTTGCGGTCTCTGTGACACAAAGTCGACATGAATTACTAGTATGAGCAGCTGTTGCTGGTGCAGTTAGCACTTCATGTTTCCTCTTGTGTGGTGGTGTACACTTTCACGCTTCACTGGGGAATTTCTGTTGGTACCAGCATACATTCTGTGCCGATGGCGAGTGGTTACGACTTCTTGACAATAGGTGGCTTGGTTGTTGACATGTGTGTCCCATTTTTTATGCAGCTATTTGCATGGTAAGCTCCGCTAATTGCGACTGGAGCGATGCTAGTGTCACTGCAGATGTATTCCCTTGCCACAGTGTCAGTGCTGACACATTTGTTGTGGAATACAGCTTGATGATCCTGTCCGCTGTTTGCATTAGTGGATTTAAATCACCCGTGCACACTGCCAGAATTTTTTCAGTGTCTGAGGGTAATCGAGACAACCAAATATTGCTTGCCATTATGCGCAAACGATGTAAAAGTTGTGATGGAGTTTGATCGCCGAGCTCCTCCAGTCGCTTCGGTTCCATCTGTGACACTAGCACCTTCTTCATTGACGTATACCAATCAGCATTGGGTGGTGCAACAACGATGTCATGCACCCTAGCAGCTGCATCTTCTTTTAGTGCTGTGACTACATAGCTATACCTCATTTTGTCTGCTGATATCTGCTCAAGGACGAGCTGGCTTTCAAGCTGTGCAAACTGCAACTGCATACATGTTACCAGAATGGCTGGGGTTTAATTGTAACCCTATTAATCATGCTGCTCATAGCTGGCTAAAGGGTGACAGGCAGATTGTCCATTTTCATGTGAGAACGAGCATGGTGTGGCTGACGCAGAAGTAGCGAATGCTCACTTTATGATGCAGTGTGGAACGCTGAAGCTGATGAGGTTGTATTATTGTGTTATCATGTCAGTGTCACCACATATCTAGGATCTGATAGAACTGAACATTTATTTCCAAATAAAACATGCCTTCAAAAGATAGCTTACAAACGTGGAAAGTTTAAGTTACTATAAGGAGCGGCACAGACTAGTCTATATATCTAAAGTCAAAGAGTAACTATAATCACAAATACTAGTCCCACAAAATGTTTATACGCCACTGTATACTCACATTTGCAGGGACAGAACAAGATGTTACAAGGCTAAAGTAAAATTCTTTGTTTGAGTATGTTTATATCAGTCAAAATTACAAAAATTTAACTGAAAACTGTAACAATAAAAAATTTCTGGAATTTTAGAAAATTCCCATTACTCCAGATGAAAAAATTCCCAGGTATTTCCTGGATGTCCCAAGGCTTATACACCCTGTAGAATGTTCTATGGCATGTGGTTACGTTATTGAGAGCTTGTTGCCTAGCAATTGCCTTGTTGTATTCACCCTTTTCCATTCAATTTTCATAAAATCTTTAATGATAAATTATAGTTATACCTTTTGAAAAATGGCTAATATTAACATTATATCTGACACAGGGCAAAGAATATTTGACTCTGCTAACATGAACAAAACGATTAATCAGAGAAATGTTGCAGAGAGCAAAAGTGAATCCACATTCCAGCAGTGTGATAATATTTCACAAAGAAGTGATGAGCCAAATTTGGCAGAAAATTCTCTTGGAGCAAACGTTTCAGGAGATTCATACGACAGGTGACACAATGACAATTACTGAGTGAAACTTTCTTTCTTCTTCTGAACGGTCTTGTCAAAGAGGCAGTACTGGGGTTGAATGTTCATGTTAGTTTGATGATCGAGAAGCAAGCAACAGCCAATAATAATACCACATCACCAATGCAGGATGATGCATCCCTAAGTGAAGCAAGCAATATAAATTTGCTGCTTAAATATATGCAACCAATGCTAAGTCGACAAGGCATTATAGGTAAGCAGTTTGAACAAATGGATAACTTAAACAAATGCTTGGTGAACAGCAGAAGGTTTTGAACAGATTAGACAGTCTTACAAAACAACAAAACAAAGTACTTTACAGGAACTTAATGATTGGATTGAGTTAGGAGCTTTTTATAGTAATAATACTCTCACTGAAAAGATACTACAACTACACTGAACTTGTATGAAAGAGGATGAAAACTGAATAACTGACAGAGAAAGTAGAATTATTATGAAGCGGAGAACAATATTAAGAACAGATACAAGGTCTGTTTAATAAATTTTGGACCTTGTTCCTCAAAACTTTTCTATGCTTGCCTTTTACTTATTGTGCATGGTCTCCTTCAAAATACTCTCCTCCACAATTGATACACAGCTCCCAACGCTGTTTCCACTTCCTGAATTGCCCCCTCTGTTTATTGATTGTATAGCCACTGAATTGCTATTTATTTATTTAATGGGATAATAATAATTATTAAAAGGTGGCAATTTTATTTAAGCATTGATTTTACTCTTTCGATTGTTGCGAGTCAGTGATAGTGCAATGCTGCTCGCTTTGGAGAATACACATTTTATAAGAATTATTTGGTCCAGGAAACACTTTTGCGATTTAGATGGTATTCGCGTAATTGTAGTGATTAAAAGTTATCGTTTCTGAAAGACGCAGGTTCGATTAAAGCTGTGTGCACTTTTGCGCGTATAATGAAAATATTCATAACACGTCGCGTAACAAAAAGGAACATGCGAATCACAACCGTGGTCAAACGAAGAAAATATATGATAAGATAAACGTTCTTCGCTGTTATTCAGGACAGGCTCAGATTAGACCTTGCAATTTTTAGTTATAGGAAATCACAAAGCATTACACCTTTGAGTATTTGCTTTGAATAAATTGTATTTACCTTCTCTCTCTCTCCTTTTTACAGCCTTTATACCTTCACATCGATTAAGGAACTTTTCCTTCACTACCGACCAGTACGAGAACAAAATTCAGACTCAACAAAATGTCTTACATCGAATTATTACATGCTTAACTCTTAACAATCATATATAGTTTTGTAGTACAAACAATGCTAATTTATTCCGTGCAGTAGAAAGTCTTTGATATACTGAGCACAAAAATGAAAATAAAATTATAATTACATTTTTAATATCATGAATACTTCTTTAAATCATGAAAATAAGGTTTGACATCGTCGTGATATTAATTTTCATCATTGTAGCACTACATTGCCCCCTTTGGATGTACAGTCACACTTGTTTGACTGGTCATCCAAGCAGGCTTATTTTCCTTGTCTGTTCTGTTTAAAGTTCACTGTGTTCTTTCACTTGGAAGCATGTGCTTTGTTTACTTTTGAATCCCAGGGATTTTGAGTTACATTCCCCCATTCGGGCAAAGGCCAATGGGAAAAACCCCGGAAAAAAACCACGGTGGAGCGAGCACATCTTCCATACCCTCTTTTTTTTATTTTCAGCATTTGAATATTCACTTCGTATGTTATTCAATAATGGTACAATTTCGTGATAGTGCTGCTGGTAACGACGGCTAGCAACTTGGTGTACTGCAACACCGATGTCTCGCCCCATCAGGTAAGTCTGCGATGGACTGCGATGACGTGGCAGGGTGCGGCAAGGGATGACGGATGATGTCGCTGCAGTATGCTGCCCTCACCCACACGTGTGCTCAGCATCCCAGCATACAGTCACATGAAATTCAAACAGCAGTATCAGTTCCTTAAATTAACATTTAAATTACATCATATTTCACGCAATCTTTCACTCAACAAGAAGAATTTTTTTTTTTTTTTAGCTGTTCGACTGTTTGTGAGTTTCTTTATCATGATGCAAGTCCATTCGTCCTTCCGACATAACTGACTATCTGCAATTAAAGGTTCATGTAATTCCGTTCCAACATTGATACAGTTCTGCAACGGGTTTAATGATATAGTCAGTAGCAGCTCCCACCACTGTTACGACTCACCACTGTTGCTGACTGATCGATAAAAACACTTACTCCTCAGTTTTAGTTTGCCTGGAATGTTACGTCCACGCATGTGGTCCCAATAACACTCTGAAAATTTGGCATTACTAAACACTCGTAGCACAAAATTTGAAAACTAAATCATGGTAACACAACGCACTCATTGAGCGTCCACTTTTGTGTTAAATTCCACTCTTTCACCAGTGAAATAAAGTTCGTATGCATAGAGGATAATGTTCACAGGAAGTCTTTGTTCATAGGTCATCTGTGACATGTTCACTCCACCACGTAGTCACTTGATCACAGTTATCAAGTCTGACAAGGTAAAGTCCTTGTGCTACCCATAAGAATGTCTTTACACAGTCTCGTTATATAATGATAAATAACTGAATGATTGTACATATCAAATGAAGTACATAATTGTAGTCATTTACAATATAAAAGCAAATCCTAAGTCATATGTTTTCCCAAAAAGGTGCTCCTGGACTTACAAAGAATTGTGCAGTGATAAACACAAGTCTGTATATGTTTGTCTGTGTAATGATCTGTTCAGTCATGGACAACATCTTGTTCGACCTGGTTTATAGCTCATGCAAGTCCGAGCACTAACTTACGGTGGGAAATTTGTTAAACCTATACGTAACTCGCGTAAACTTTACATGTTGTAAGTGTATCCTGTACACAGTCTGAAAGAAAAAAAAAAGAACATAACCTGCTTGTCCTAGTGAGTTCAAAATAGTTAACAATCAACAAAATGAAACGTTTATTTTCTAAAGTCACTATATCCAACTGTTGTGTGAAATATGCAGTTCTGTTCACTGTTCGTAGTTTCACACGCAGAAGTTCCTGAAAGTTTACTAAATCTCAACAACTTTGTGTTATGGATATAATAGAGGGAAACATTCCACGTGGGAAAAATATATCTAAAAACAAAGATGATGTGACTTACCAAACGAAAGCACTGGCAGGTCGATAGACACACAAACAAACACAAACATACACACAAAATTCAAGCTTTCGCAACCAACGGTTGTTTCGTCAGGAAAGAGGGAAGGAGAGGGAAAGACAAAAGGATGTGGATTTTAAGGGAGAGGGTAAGGAGTCATTCCAATCCTGGGAGCGGAAAGACTTACCTTAGGGGGAAAAAAGGATGGGTATACACTCGCACACACACACACATATCCATCCACACATATACAGACATATACACATTAATGTGTGGATGGATATGTGAGTGTGCGAGTGTATACCCGTCCTTTTTTCCCCCTAAGGTAAGTCTTTCCGCTCCCAGGATTGGAATGACTCCTTACCCTCTCCCTTAAAACCCACATCCTTTCGTCTTTCCCTCTCCTTCCCTCTTTCCTGACGAAGCAACCGTTCGTTGCGAAAGCTTGAATTTTGTGTGTATGTTTGTGTGTCTATCGACCTGCCAGCGCTTTCATTTGGTAAGTCACATCATCTTTGTTTTTAGATATACAACTTTGTGTTATGTTTGATTAAGTGTCTTAGGGTGGAATCATCTTGAAGCAATTCTTCTTCTCCTTGCTGCAGCTCGGCATCCTCTTCTCCGTCGAACTGGGGCTGAAATTTTCTTACAACTAATTGGTATTCTGAGAGTCTTGTTACTGCTTCCCTTTTTGCGCTGGGTATTGAGTACGTTTGATGACAGTAAATTTCATGGGGAAACACTTGCATGTCATACACGTAACCTTTAATTAGTCCATGTTTTTTCAAAAATACTTTACGATAATTAGTAAGTGTGTCTAATAATTGCTTTTGTTGCAGACTGTCAAGACCAAAGGATTGTTGTACTTTTTCTACTATTTCAGAGAGGTGGATATTCTCCTCGTCCTTCACATCTTCCATGACCGGGAATGTACTGCAATTGAAACTATCTTGAAGCCGCCATAAATGTGTGCGAATCAGTTCTATCTTTAAAATTTGACAATATTTGCCATGCAATTCTTTGGTCTTTACCAAGTCTAACCTGACTCTCGTGTCACCGAAACACATGCTGCATTCACCCTTTGCGAGATTGATTATAGTTTCTGTCTCTCGTAAAATATCTCATCCGAGGAGACAGTTCACGACTAAATTCTTTACAATAAGGAAGGTGCACTCTTTGGCTCCCATTCCAAAATTAATACAAATCCGTGTCTGTTCCCGAACTAGTTGGGCTTTCTGACTAATGGCTCCTGTAACTCTACAATTAGTGACTGGAAAAACCGGAATCTTTCTAATCTTCTTTAAGTGAAGAAAGAACGATTCATTCAGCACAGAAACAGATGCTCCAGTATCTAAAATCACCGTAGTTTGAATACCATAAATATCACAAACTATAGCTGCTTGTACAACTTCCCGTTCAAACAGATTACACTTCTTCCGAAAATCTTGACATAATTCCTCTCGTATATCGACTCCGTCATTATATCTTAACATCTGCATAGTTGAACTACACTGCTGAGTGACAGCAACAGAATTATTCCTACACACTGCATTTTTCGCGTCGTTCGACCCGATCGCTGCTAATTCTATGCGGCACACATTCTCGTTGTTACTACAGCTGGTTGTCTGCACGTTTGGTTGCTCATTATTACTAACATCATTCATGCAAGTGCCCCCTAGACACCCTGCAACTGACACACAGGAGCAGAATGTCGTCGCATCTAGTTTGACTGACTGGTACTGGTTGATGGTTGCGGTTCACTTACCTCAATGATCTTGATATTTTGATTCGGTGGTTGCCATGGCTGCGCAATCATATGCAGCTACATGTTATTTGACATATTTGTATTGTACGGGGGTTGTACATGATTGTTGTTGTGATATTGCGGTGGCCTAGGCTGCTGCCATTGCTGCTGTGTATAATTCTGTGTTGAGCAGTTATGTGGTGGTTGCATGTTTTGCTGATTATTTGAAAAATTACCGTTATTGCAATTGACGTTAGCTCTAAAATCTCGTTTCTGTTTCTTTGAAAAGTTTCCGTTATTGTTTTGTCCACTATTGTTCTGTGGATGATAATTGTGATTCGGTGCATTACCGTACTGTCCATTTGTGTTCATGTTGTGGTTCTACCATCCTGAATAATTCGGACTATTCCAATGATTTTGATTCCCATAGTATGTATTTCTATTACTATTGTTCTTGTGGTTTCGCCCATTGCCATTACCATTACCATTATTCGACGAATTATTCCCATAATGGTGTCTGTCCTCTTCGATAACCAAATCTAAAGAGTCCAGTACAGATAGAAAATGTTCCACGTTTTCTTCAGGAATGTGAAACAATTTCTCCTTTAGATCACGCGGTAACTTCTCCATTAATATCTTTAAAACATCACACTCAGAAATTGGGGTGGATAAATATTTCACTTTGTCCTGACACTTTTCAAAATATTTCCGCAAAGTACCGCCTTTTCTATTAAATGGCTCAGGACTATAAACTTCTTTTCTCAATCGTTCTTGTACCCCACGCGACCAATACTTGTTTAGAAAAGCTTGTTCGAATTCATCGAAGGAGCTGCATTGTTCAGCTTTCTGTGTCGCGAACAACGCTGGCTCACCTTGAATATGGGTAATGGTAAAGACAATTTTCTCCCTTTTGTTCCAACTTTTTGGCATTATTTCACGGATACCTTTGATAAACACAATTGGATGGGTCCGTTCTTATCATTGGTAAACTTCTGAAACTGTGAATTCTTCACTAAAGCATCCTGAGTCACCAATCATTGAGTATGGTCTTGATAAACAGATGTTACTCCACGTGTTGGATTGAAATTATTGCCTGTCTGCCCCCTACTTTCAGTTAAAGGCGTTTCATAATGATCAGGGTGTGTTTCTGAGATACTAACACATCCGGTGAACCGTTATGAGATGTTTGCATATGTGTTTCATTAAGCACTTTCTGCACGTTTTGTAATTCAGTCTGGAGTTCATGAATCTTTGTGTTGTTTTCATATATCAGTTGTGTTCCTGCTCGTTGTAACATCACAGGTAGTTCCTTCTGTATAACAGTACTAATTTGTTTGTCTTTGTCATTTAGCCATGTGTTGAATGTGGTCACAACGCGTTCTTCTTGTTCTTTGCATTTTTGTTCTATTACATTTTGATTATCAATCGTAAGGTTTTCTATACGTGTACTTATGTTGCTTATTTCTGCTTCCAAAGAAGTTTGTGTTTGTTGTAATTTGTCCACATCCTGGGTTACTTGCTTTACATTCTGTGGTAAGTCATGGTATGTTTGTTGCATACTTGAAATGTTGTTCTGTATAGCAGACAACTGGGCATCTATTTGCTGTCGCAGCTGGCGATCGTGTTCTTTTAACCGGTCTTCAAGCTTTTGATCTATCTCTTTTGAGAACTGTGATAAGCTTAACTGCGTACACTCGTCTAATTGACTGATGCGATCATCCAGGGTCCTAATCCATTCATCTACTCTGCTAATACATTTATCTAAATTATTATTAATCTCGGTTGCACACTGCATCTGTGATTGTTCCTGTATTTTAAACATCTGTTCCATTTTCATCATTAAGAGAGAAAATGGATCCACTACTGTTTGTGTTGGCTCTACCGGTGGTAAATCGACTGTAACTGGTGTTTCTTGTAGTTCTGCTTCAGTATGCACTTGAACTACTGTCTGTATACTGTTCTACAGCAGATGGATCACTGACTTTAATATTAGTGTCCTGTTCTATATCCTCTGTCTGATCTGAAAAAATATTATCTACATCTACATCTACATTTATACTCCGCAAGCCACCCAACGGTGTGTGGCGGAGGGCACTTTACGTGCCACTGTCATTACCTCCCTTTCCTGTTCCAGTCGCGTATGGTTCGCGGGAAGAACGACTGTCTGAAAGCCTCCGTGCGCGCTCTAATCTCTCTAATTTTACATTCGTGATCTCCTCAGGAGGTATAAGTAGGGGGAAGCAATATATTCGATACCTCATCCAGAAACGCACCCTCTCGAAACCTGGCGAGCAATCTACACCGCGATGCAGAGCGCCTCTCTTGCAGAGTCTGCCACTTGAGTTTATTAAACATCTCCGTAACGCTATCACGGTTACCAAATAACCCTGTGACGAAACGCGCCGCTCTTCTTTGGATCTTCTCTATCTCCTCCGTCAAACCGATCTGGTACGGATCCCACACTGATGAGCAATACTCAAGTATAGGTCGAACGAGTGTTTTGTAAGCCACCTCCTTTGTTGATGTACTACATTTTCTAAGCACTCTCCCAATGAATCTCAACCTGGTACCCGCCTTACCAACAATTAATTTTATATGATCATTCCACTTCAAATCGTTCCGCATGCATACTCCCAGATATTTTACAGAAGTAACTGCTACCAGTGTTTGTTCCGCTATCACATAATCATACAATAAAGGATCCTTCTTTCTATGTATTCGCAATACATTACATTTGTCTATGTTAAGGGACAGTTGCCACTCCCTGCACCAAGTGCCTATCCGCTGCAGATCTTCCTGCATTTCGCTACAATTTTCTAATGCTGCAACTTCTCTGTATACTACAGCATCATCCGCGAAAAGCCGCATGGAACTTCCGACACTATCTACTAGGTCATTTATATAGGTCCCATAACACTCCCCTGTGGCACGCCAGAGGTTACTTTAACGTCTGTAGACGTCTCTCCATTGATAACAACATGCTGTGTTCTGTTTGCTAAAAACTCTTCAATCCAGCCACACAGCTAGTCTGATATTCCGTAGGCTGTTACTTTGTTTATCAGGCGACAGTGCGGAACTGTATCGAACGCCTTCCGGAAGTCAAGAAAAATAGCATCTACCTGGGAGCCTGTATCTAATATTTTCTGGGTCTCATGAACAAATAAAGCGAGTTGGGTCTCACACGATCGCTGTTTCCGGAATCCATGTTGATTCCTACATAGTAGATTCTGGGGTTCCAAAAACGACATGATACGCAAGCAAAAAACATGTTCTAAAATTCTACAACAGATCGACGTCAGAGATATAGGTCTATAGTTTTGCGCATCTGCTCGACGACCCTTCTTGAAGACTGGGACTACCTGTGCTCTTTTCCAATCATTTGGAACCCTCCGTTGCTCTAGAGACTTGCGGTACACGGCTGTTAGAAGGGGGGCAAGTTCTTTCGCGTACTCTGTGTAGAATCGAATTGGTATCCTGTCAGGTCCAGTGGACTTTCCTCTATTGAGTGATTCCAATTGCTTTTCAATTTCTACATCACTAGTTATTCCTTCCTCCTCTGAATGTTCTACAGTTACTTCCTGCTGTGTAGCTTTTCTTACATGTCGCACTGTTTTCACCATGTTTGCAAATGTTTGGGTGCAAGTCTAATCGGGAAAACGTCACACGCAACACATCAATTATTCCGTCACACAAAACATAAAATAATTACTACACTGCACCAGATTGGAATCAGTACTATAAATGTTCACTTTCGTTTGATTAAAATTCAGTACCAATCTCGTTCTGTTAACCTCTTCTGAAAACACTTGATTTTACTGATCCTTCTCGCAGTTATTTTAATATAATTGACTCTTATAGTTCCCTAAGAGGACACACTCACAAAATGTAAAATTTTTTTTTCGTTTCGTTAGTAAGATACAGCACCAGGTTGAAGAAGATGTTGTGCCTACCTTACGCAGTGCTTTGTTCTGCTGCCGCTGGGATGGAATGGTACAGCAAAAATATCGTGCTTAGGGTCGTCGTAGATTTCCGCTCATTACAGCATGAAACAAATAGAAAAAACACACATTAGCACACACATATAAGCTAGTCCTGTCACGGTCGCCACTGAATTGGCCCCTCAGTTTATTGATTGTATAGCCACTGAATTGCTATTTATTTATTTAATGGGATAATAATAATTATTAAAAGGTGGCAATTTTATTTAAGCATTGATTTTACTCTTTCGATTGTTGCGAGTCAGCGATAGTGCAATGCTGCTCGCTTTGGAGAATACACATTTTATAAGAATTATTTGGTCCAGGAAACACTTTTGCGATTTAGATGGTATTCGCGTAATTGTAGTGATTAAAAGTTATCGTTTCCAAAAGACGCAGGTTCGATTAAAGCTGTGTGCACTTTCGCGCGTATAATGAAAATATTCATAACACGTCGCGTAACAAAAAGAAACATGCGAAATACAACCGTGGTCAAACGAAGAAAATATATGATAAGATAAATGTTCTTCGCTGTTATTCAGGACAGGCTCAGATTAGACCTTGTAATTTTTAGTTATAGGAAATCACAAAGCGTTACACCTTCGAGATATTTGTTTTGAATAAATTGTATTTACCTTCTCCCTCTCTCCTTTTTACAGCCTTTATACCTTCACATCGATTAAGGAACTTTTCCTTCTCTACCGACCAGTACGAGAACAAAATTCAAAATTCAGACTCAACAAAATGTCTTACATCGAATTTTTTTTTTTTTTTTTTTTTTTTTTTTGGTTTTAGGGCGCAAAACTTCTATGGTCATTAGCACCCAGCCCGTGACGTAGAAAACAGGAGAAAAACGAAATTTAAAATCAGCAGCAATGGGAACAAAGTCATAAAATTTGAGAAACTAAAGGCAGAAGGAATGCTGAAAAATCCACTATAGAAAGGGGTTGGTTGTCCCCCAAAAAAAAGCTTCAAATGACTGACGTCATTTCACTGTCACTAATAAACTGTAAAACGCGGTCAGCTGAGCGCGTGTCATCTGCTAAAATCGACGATAGATCAGGCGATAGCTGTAGACGGGAGCGTAACGGATTAAAATAGGGGCATTCAATTAAAAGGTGTCTGACCGTCCACGGCTGAGAGCAGTGGGGACAGAGTGGGGGAGGATCTCCGCTTAAAAGATGTCGATGACTAAAAAGACAGTGCCCTATCCGGAGTCTAGCTAAAATTACCTCCTCCCGACGAAGCGTTCGGGAGGAAGAGGTCCATGCGCAAGGAAGGGCTTTCACTTCCCGCAATTTATTATGGGGAAGTGTTGACCAATCCGCATGCCATAAATGAGCAACTTGGCGACATAAACTGTTCCGTAGATCGGTAAACGGAAGAGACTGAATAGCTGGCCGAGGAAGAGAGACTGCAGCCTTGGCCGCTATATCGGCCGCCTCATTTCCACAGATACCAGCGTGTCCCGGGAGCCAGAGGAACGCCACTGAGACGCCCCCCAGGTGGAGCAAGCGCAGACAGTCCTGAATCCGGTGGACCAGAGGGTGCACAGGGTAAAGAGCTTGGAGACTTAGGAGAGAGCTGAGAGAATCTGAGCAGATTACGTACTGTATCCGCTGATGGCGGCGGATGTAGTGGACAGCCTGGAGAATAGCGTAAAGCTCCGCAGTATAAACCGAACACTGGTCGGGAAGCCGAAAGTGATTTGGGGTGTCGCCAACAATATAGGCACTCCCTACACCTAACGATGTTTTCGAGCCATCGGTGTAAATAAATGTGGCTTCCGTCATTTGTGCACATAGAGCAGCAAATGCCCGACGGTAAACAAGTGTAGGGGTACCATCCTTGGGAAATTGACATAGGTCTCTGAGCAAGTCGATCCGGGGACGGAGCCAAGGCGGTGCTGTACCCCAAGTTGTCAAGAAGGTTTTAGGAAAGCGGGAGGAAAGAGAATGGAGCATTTGACGGAAGCGGACTCCCGGGGGTAGTAGGGAGGAGGAGCGGCCAGCATACCAGACATCAAAGGAGGCGTCGAAAAAAAGGTCATGGGCTGGATTAGCAGGCATGGAAGACAGATGGCTAGCATAACGACTCAGAAGGACTGCCCGCCGATTGGATAGCGGAGGTTCAGCAGTCTCAGCATAAAGGCTTTCCACAGGGCTGGTGTAAAAAGCTCCAGACACTAAACGTAATCCACGGTGGTGGATAGAGTCGAGACGCCGAAGAATAGACGGCCGAGCAGAGGAGTAGACTATGCTGCCATAATCCAATTTCGAGCGCACTAAGGCGCGATAGAGGCGGAGAAGGACCACTCGGTCCGCTCCCCAGGAGGTACCATTCAGGACACGGAGGGTGTTAAGGGAACGCAGACAGCGAGCCGAAAGATAGGAAACGTGGGCGGACCAGCACAGTTTTCTGTCAAACATAAGACCCAAGAATTTAGCGACGTCGGAAAACGAAAGGTTGACAGGACCTAGATGTAAGGAGGGCGGAAGAAACTCCTTACGTCGCCAAAAATTAACACAAACGGTCTTACTGGGTGAGAAACGGAAGCCGGTTTCGATGCTCCACGAGTGGAGGCGATCGAGACATCCTTGAAGACGTCTTTCAAGAAGGCTGGTCCGTTGAGACCTGTAGTAGATCGCAAAATCGTCCACAAAGAGGGAGCCCGAGACATCAGGAAGGAGACAATCCATAATTGGATTAATGGCGATGGCAAACAGTACAACACTCAGCACGGAGCCCTGGGGTACCCCGTTTTCTTGGGAGAAAGTACGGGAGAGAGTAGTGTTCACCCGCACCCTAAATGTGCGCTCTGCCATAAATTCGCGAAGAAAAAGGGGCAGCCGGCCTCGAAAGCCCCAAGAGAACAGTGTGCGGAGGATGCCTGTCCTCCAACAGGTATCGTATGCTCTCTCCAGATCAAAAAATATTGCTACCGTTTGGCGTTTCCGGAGGAAATTGTTCATGATATAAGTGGAGAGAGCAACAAGATGGTCAACGGCAGAACGATGTTGTCGGAATCCGCATTGGGCTGGTGTTAAAAGACTGCGGGATTCCAGCCACCAAGCTAAACGGTAATTCACCATACGCTCCAAGACCTTACAGACACTACTCGTGAGAGAAATGGGGCGATAGCTAGATGGGAGATGTTTGTCCTTTCCAGGTTTCGGAACGGGAACGACAATAGCTTCCCGCCATCACCTGGGAAAGGTACTGTCGGTCCAAATTCGATTATAAAGGCGAAGGAGGTAACGCAGGCTATGGGTTGATAAATGCAGCAACATTTGGACATGGATACCATCCGGTCCTGGGGCGGAGGAGCGAGAAGAAGAGAGTGCATGTTGGAGTTCGCGCATGGAGAAAACAGTATTGTAGCTTTCGCGATTTTGAGAGGAGAAAGCAAGATGTCGCACTTCCGCTGCACGTTTCTTCGGGAGAAACGCTGGCGGGTAATTTGAAGAGCTCGAAATCTCAGCAAAGTGCTGACCCAATGAGTTAGAAATTGCGACGGGGTCCACTAAGGTATCATGCGCGACAGTGAGCCCAGAGACCGGGGAGAAACTAGGTGCGCCTGAGAACCGTCGAAGCCGACTCCAAACTTCCGAGGAGGGAGTGAAGGTGTTAAATGAGCTAATAAAGAATTGCCAGCTTGCCTTCTTGCTATCGCGGATGACGCGACGGCATCGCGCACGGAGCTGCTTATATCGGATACAGTTGGCCAAAGTTGGATGGTGACGGAAAATGCGAAGAGCACGTCGCCGCTCACGTATTGCGTCACGGCATGCCTCGTTCCACCAAGGAACTGGGGGGCGCCGGGGCAATTCGGAGGTGCGTGGTATTGAACGTTCCGCAGCTGTGAGAATAACGTCGGTAAAATGTGTGACCTCATCGTCGACGCTGGGAAAGCGACGGTCATCGAATGTCGCTAGAGACGAAAAAAGTGTCCAATCGGCTTGGGCAAACTTCCAGCGTCGCGAGCGCATATATGGCAGTTGAGGCTGCAGTCGAAGAACACATGGAAAGTGGTCACTCGAGTGTGTATCATCTAGGGCGAACCATTCGAAGCGCCGAGCTAGCGGAACAGTACCGACCGCAAGGTCCAAATGAGATAAATTTGCCGTGGAGGCAGACAAAAATGTGGGGACCCCAGTGTTGAGGCAGACTAGATCCGCTTGGTGGAAGACGTCTAGCAATAGTGAGCCACGTGGACAAGGATGTGGAGATCCCCAAAGCGGGTGGTGGGCATTGAAGTGCCCAACCAGCAAATAGGGGGGTGGAAGCTGATCAAGAAGATGAAGGAGATCAGCTCGTGCCAGTGGTGTAGACGATGGAATGTATACCGTACATAGAGAGAACGTGTATCCAGAAAGGGAAAGACGGACGGCGACAGCTTGGAAGGAACTGTTTAAGGGGATTGGATGATAATGGAGAGTATCATGGAGCAGAATCACGAGTCCTCCATGGGCTGGAGTGCCTTCAACAGAGGGGAGGTCATATCGGACGGACTGAAAATGAGGGAGAACAAAGCGGTCATGGGGACGCAGCTTTGTTTCCTGAAGACAGAAGATGACCGGCGAGTAGGATCGTAAGAGGATCGACAATTCATCCCGATTGGCGCGAATGCCGTGGATATTCCAGTGGATAATGGACATAGGGTGAACAGAAAATGGAGAAACGTGACCAAGGGTGCTGTCAACTCAACGACTGCTCAGAGCTTGCGACCGACAGCATGGAATGGCATTCAGTCGAAGGCAGAAGATCCTGATCCATAGGTTGGTCAGAAGCAGCTCCTGCCACCAACGATCGGCCAGTTGACCGGCCACCAGCAGTGCGCCTCGGCGACACAGAAGATGGCCTAGGGCGATTTCCGCCAGGTGGTGCTGTAATTGGGACACGCCTTGGCGGAGAAGGAGAGGAACTGTGTTTCTTCGTAGCCTTCTTGGAGGTATGATGTTTAGATGAAGGAGGAACCAATGGTTGTGAAGTTGCAGTACGTAAAAACTCTTCACGAGAATGCTCTTTTTTCGAGGACTTGGCGTCTGACTTTTGGGCTCGAGATTTAGCAGAACCCGACGAAGGGTGAGCCATAGAGTGGGCAGGCGAAAGTGGTGAGGTTGAACGGGCGATCTTTGCACTGGCTGATCTGACGACCGTGGTACTAAATGTGAGGTCGCAAGTCTGCGTGGCCGCCTCCTTTGTTGGCCGAGGAGAAGCAAGGACAGTGCTGTATTTTCCTTTCTGAGGCACGGTGGGCTGTCGACTGGCGAGTAACTTTCGAGCAGCAAAGGTCGACACCTTTTCCTTCACCCTTATTTCCTGGATGAGCTTTTCATCCTTAAAAACGGGGCAATCTCGAGAGGAAGCAGCGTGGTCACCCATACAGTTGATGCAGTGAGGGGATGGAGGTGGACAAGCACCCTCATGGGCATCCTTGCCACATGTAACACATTTGGCCGGATTGGAACAGGACTGGCTGGTGTGATTGAACCGCTGACATCGATAGCAACGTGTAGGGTTTGGGACATAAGGGCGAACGGAAATTATCTCATAGCCTGCTTTGATTTTTGATGGGAGTTGAACTTTGTCAAATGTCAAGAAGACAGTGCGGGTTGGAATGATGTTCGAGTCAACCCTTTTCGTAACCCGATGAACAGCGGTGACGCCCTGGTCAGACAGGTAGTGCTGAATTTCTTCGTCAGACAATCCATCGAGGGAGCGTGTATAAACGACTCCACGCGAGGAATTTAAGGTACGGTGCGGTTCCACCCGGACAGGGAAGGTGTGGAGCAGAGAAGTACGCAGCAATTTTTGAGCCTGGAGGGCACTGTGTGTTTCTAACAACAGGGTACCATTCCGTAATCTGGAACAAGACTTTACAGGACCCGCAATTGCGTCGACACCTTTCTGAATAATGAAAGGGTTGACCGTGGAAAAGTCGTGACCTTCGTCAGACCGAGAAACAACAAGGAACTGTGGCAACGATGGAAGAACCGTCTGTGGCTGAGACTCAGTGAACTTACGTTTGTGAGCAGACATAGTGGAAGGTGAGGAAACCATTGCGGAAGAATCCCCCATGATTACCGGCGTCTCCGATGGCGCGCTCCTCCCTTGTGGGGGCCCTCACCGAGGGCACACCCGCGTTAGGTGATTGTTCACACCTCAGGTCACACCTCCCGACAAACAGACGGAGGGACCAATCGGCACTTTCGGAAGGTATCAGCTCGGGTAATCACCCCTCCCTGGGCCTGGCCGTTACCAGGGGGTACGTACGTGTCCTACCTGTCTACCCGGGGCGGGGAATTACGCGTTACCCCGTCACCGGCTACGCATGGAAGTGCGTGGGTCGGCCTTCAGACACGCACAGGGAGGAAAAAAGAGAAAGGGAAAGGAAAGAAAAGGGGGTCTCAAACGCCGCAGCGGAGAAAAGGGCAAGGAGAAGAGGGAAGGAAAAGAGAAGGACAGAGGAAGGACGAGGACTTGCAAGTGTAAAAGCAAGGAATTTGGAACAGTTTCGAGCGTCCGTCTCCGGACGTAGGCACAAACCATACTCCCAGAGGGGGAGAAAGGGAAGGAAAGAGTGGTGAGGGGGGGGGGGGGGCCAAGATGGGGGACAGGGAGGGATGCGGAAAGGGAAGGGAAGGTATGCAGCCCGGAAAGGAAGGAGGGCCACATTAGCTCGGGGTCCCGTGCTCGCTACGCACGTGTCCACAAAAGAGTTGTGGACCCCCTGGGGGGTTTCATCGAATTATTACATGCTTAACCCTTAACAATCATATATAGTTTTGTAGTACAAACGATGCTAATTTATTCTGTGCAGTAGAAAGTCTTTGATATACTGAGCACAAAAATGAAAATAATAAAATTATAATTACATTTTTAATATCATGAATACTTCTTTAAATCATGAAAATACGGTTTGACATCGTCATGATATTAATTTTCATCATTATACCACTACATTCCGGAAGCCTTTTATGACTCTTGCTGGATCATGCAAAACATCATCTGCAAATTTTCTTTTACCTCGTCTATCGTTGCAAATCTTCGTCCTTTCAACTGAGTTTTTAACTTTAGAAATAAAAAAAAGTCTGCAGTGGCCAGGTCTGGAGAGTATGGAGGATGAGGCAGCACAGTGAGTTAGTTTTTTGTGCAATAATCACACATCACAGGGATGAATGTACGGTTATGTAATTGTGATTCAAGAGCCATGAATTGTCTCGACACATTTCAGGCTGTTTCCTTCACACATTTTCTCGGAGCCGTTGCAACACGTCCCGATAGTACCATTGATTAACAGTTTGTCCCTGTGGCATGAATTTTGCTTACGTTCCTGACACGAGCACAGTCAGTAGACGATGAAGAGCATCCTGAATGAGGGTCATCTTTAACTTCCATCCTACCATTTTTAAACCGTGTGAACCACTCGTAACACTGAGTATGGTTTAAGCATTCATCATTGTAGGTTTCCTGCATCATTTGGTGTTTCTCTGTAAATGTTTTGTCGGTTTTCGCGCATAATTTAATGCAGATGCATTGTTCCTCTAACTCTACAATCTTGAAATCCGGAAACTGTGTGGTACAATGTTCTTCTCAATACAGCTATGAACCATAACTATCAAACATACAACAATGAAACTTCTGGCAGTTACACATTAAACACAGGTGTGTGCATGGAGACCAACCGCATTTTGGTCCACGCGTGAAATTACAAATGTTCTGGATTTTTTTGGACAGATCTCATTTGTACAAAGTTAAGACTTGTGTGAAATCAATTCACCCAGATCAAATGCAGTTGATTTTGGGAATATACACAAAGATTTATCTCTTATGCAGGAAAGTCTTCGTTCAACTTCACCAATATACTACAGTAGAGAAGGAGACAATGGTGAGTGTAATTATTTATGCATGCCGCCAGTTAGTCATATAGATTTACCAAATACTGCCACAATCGCTGGCGGCAGGATCTTTGACTTCTTCAGTGTTACTCAATGAAACTACACCCTGTGGTTTTTATAAGATGTTTTAATAATGTATTACCCCATAGCTGGACAGATGCACAGAAGATACATTATGTATTAGGCTTTATACTAGGTAATGCTTTACTGTGGCCAGCAGACATAGCTGAATGATGTCACACTTACATACAATTTGAACAAACTTTTCTTGGACAAATTCTGGTCTAGTTCCGCCCAAGAGCATCTTCATAGAGAGGTATTTAAGTCCTAATTTTTTAAGAGTAAGCAAGGGGGCTTACAAAAGTACTTGGAGCATTACATCAACAAAAAAGGATACTGGACTACACCAATTTCACATATTGGTGTCCTGCAAATTCTGAAAGGAAAGTTACCACCTAACATTCATGAAAAACTAGTTACTATGCCAGAAACAGATTTAGAATATTTCCTTTATGTACTTGATTCAATTGATGAGGAAGAGAAAGAACACAGTAATACTACAAATTTACATTCTGGTTCTTTAAGTAATGGTCATTTGAATAATAGCAATAATAATAATAATAATGATTCTGACAGCAGGCACACGCCTACTTTGCATCACAATAACAGTCAACAAAACATGAATTACCATGTAAATAACAGTAGTTCTCGAAGGAGAGAACATCAATACAAACCTGGATATCATAACAATAACAATGACCCTTTAATAACGGGTAAAGTGTTTCAGACAATAGATGGGAAACAATAATATGTGTAGTCATGGTAGAAGATCAAATACAAAACAAATACAAATTAAGATCTTGCAGATGGGTAGTCAAAATGTTCATAACAACAACACGAATTGGCAGAGCAGCGTAGACAATGTCAAGATAGTCAAAATAATGGAAAGTAGGTATGCTATTCTGCTGTCAGCAGAAAACCTGAATTGGCCTTGTTATGCCCTCCGGCGAATTGAAGGACAGAATGGGGACAGACAATAGGAGTATATGCTGTTTTTACAATATGACCATGAACAAGATATTCATGATAAACTGTGCTTCAAGGAGACACAAAGTCAAGAAGTAACTACAGAAATAGTAGAAGTGATTGTCAAGGCTCACACAGAGAACATTCCTGTGATCATTGTTCTTGACTTGGGTGCCACCCCAAATTTCATATCTACAGGTTTATTTACTGAAATCAGTAAAATGATTTGCAGACCCACTTTTCCTGCACAAAATTGTCATACACTGATACAGTGGGCAGTATGATCACAAGGTGTTACTACAAGCTCACATACCTATTACATTTGATTGTATAACAGTGAAATGTTCTTTTCTAGTGGTAGATAAATTAGTTGTCAGCTGTATAGTGGGAATGGAGTTTTTCCAGCAACACAGAGTGAAAATAGATCTGTACAATAGCAAGTGCAAATTCTATGTTGGTAAAGAAGAAATTTCTTTGGATTTGGTCAGGCCTCGACTGAACCATAGTAAGCTTTGTCAGAAAGTGATTTTGTAGCTTATATATCCAGAAGTATTATTCACCCATGAGATACCCAGACACATTAGTGGATTTGCAGATTGACATTCAGGCCATAAAAGAGAAAATAATGGTATCTTCCTGTCTAACTGCAGCATATGAAGATGAATTATTTGAGTTGTTATCACAATATTTGCCAGCGTTAGGCACGAGACCTGGGACTATTCGTGAATGCTTATCAAGATGGAAGTGTTTTCTCATTAGACCTTTATAGTCATCTTATGCTATACCTTGCCAAAGAGGGAAGCTGTTGGAAGGGAAACTGAAAGAATGATAAAATGGAAAATAATGAAACCTTCACAATTTCTGTACTGCTGTGCACTACTTACAGCTGCAAAGACAATACTGTTTTGTGTTAAGCTGACTAACAGCACATGTAAATGAACTTTTAATTGTGACCATGTTCTGGAAGGAACTCTTGGAACTATTAGGTGAAGTGTTGAAAAAATTTTTAAATTTTGGAGTTAACGTGAATTTTATATACATAAAGGACATGTTATTTCTTCATCTAAAATACTTGCAAAGGAAAGATTGAAGTAATTACACATTTTCTTGTACCTCAAACGAGAAAACAACTAAAACCATCCCTTGGTATGGAGTAATTTTTATGTAAATTTGAATCAAACAAGCTTTAAAACAATGGCGCCTTACTGCATAAGAATTCCACTTGGTTTTGGTCAATCCAATATGAAAAGGACTTTGAGGGAATAAAGGAAGCCTTAGTCAGTGTAAGCCTATGGCACCATCTGGACATGAATAAAATATTTTGTTAAGTCATGGGCATGTCTGTAGATGGAATGGCAGAATTTCTGTTTCAAATTAAAGATGTTAATGGAAGACCTACCACTTTTGCAATACGTTTTGTGAGCAGGATTCTCACGGAGTGTGAATGACCAAATTCAGTGAAAGAGTTAGAAGCATTAGCAGCTGTTTGAGCTTTTTAGGAAATTTCAGTATTATCTGTGGGGTAAACACACCAAAGTTTTCTGTGACCACTAACCATAGTCATTTCTTTTAACTTGCAAGCTGCTTCATGCACAATTAGCACAACGTCTCTCTTTCTTCAAGAGTTTAGTTTTGAAATTGTATTTGTAGGTGGGGAACAGAATATTGTTGTAGACGTTCTTTCATATCTTCTGTGAGGTCTTAATGAGTTTGTGGAGCTCACTGACCAAACATCTGACTTTTGGTTTTTACTTACACATGACGACACCTTCCATTCCTATTATTTAAAGATGTTTACTGTCACGAGTCTTCTACAGGATGCTGATCCCCTGTAGAAAGGTGTAAAGCAGAAACTGCAACAAAATAGTCCTGACTGACTACGTAAATACTACATCTAATAAAATGGAATATTGTTTCACCATGCACACCTGAATCTTCTCGGTGGTGAGTATGAATACCCAAAACTTGTGTAAATGATTTCATTCATTATGTGCATCATGCTTGGGGACATTGCAGAGTTTCCAAGTGCATTACCAAAATTGTAGTCTATTGTCATTTTCCTAATGTGTGGTGTACAGTTCGGTAGGTTCTGAAATCATGCACTGTTTGGCAGAAAGCAAAACACTTGAACCAATCTTGTCTGATTGAATTACATCTGGTCATTCCTACAAAGCCTTTAGAATTAGTATCACTGGACGTCAAGGGACCTTTCCCCCAGGCTAGATGTGGTGTCACTGACATCTTTACAAAATATTTTTGGCTGGATACTAAAAAAAACTAAAACTGTCCAAACCAACCATGAAGGCCCACCAATACTGAACGGCTACGAGGTCATCTTCAGCTCACAGGCGTCACTTGATGCAGATATGGAGGGTCATGTGGTCAGCACACCGCTCTCCCGGCTGTGTGTAAACACACAAGACCAGAGCCACTACTTCTCAATCAAGTAGCTCTTCAGTTTCTCTCAGAAGGGCTGAGTGCACCCCACTTGCCAACAGCACTCAGCAGACTGGACAGTCACCAATTCAAGTGCTAGCCCAGCCCCACAGTGCTTAACTTCGGTGATCTGACAGGAACCAGTGTTACCACTGTGGCAAGGCTGTTGGTTTGGCTGTATGCTACCAAGAACTTAAGATCAGCCACTAGCACGAAAAGGATTCTCTGAAGTCTACTTGCCTAGAGGTGGCAAACCTGCCATTTTCATAGCAGACAATGCTTCGAATTTCATAAGTGACAAGTGGAAACCTTCTTGAAAGACAAACAAGTAAAGCACATTCTAGTTTCCCGTTTCCATATGGAAGCAAATCATATGGAAAGGATTTTCTAGGAATTCAGTAAGTTTATCTGCACATGTGTTCCTACAAAACAAACTAAGTGGGTAGAATATTTAGCTCCATTAGAGCAAACTGTAAATAATCTTTCACATTCACCCAAAAGATTTACTCCAACAGAATCGATGTTTTGTATGTAAGTGGTGGAGTGGATTAAACCACTACCCAAAATTTCATAGAGGGGAAAAGCCCTGATAACCTTAAGTGAAAACGTAAAATGGAAGAAAGTGTTCTATGACAAAATGCTAAAACACACAAGTGAATGTCAGATTGGATGGAAAGTCCTCTTTTAACCGTAAATGGCATTTACTGTATTCAGGTCCGTATGTGATTGCCAATTTTTCCACACCCAGCATATTTAAATTCAGGAAAGATATGAGGTTTAGTCCTGCAGAAAGACTTTAAAAAATTTGTACACTGAGCACCAATGGAATGTAATCATTATTTTAGTTGAAATTTACATGAAAAATACGATGAATGTACCCAATTTAGACACTGTAGATAGTAACATGGAGGACATATGAGGAAGTGGTTGAGAGAAATTTATTTTCTAGTGATACACACTGTAAAGAGATTATGAAGAGAAACCTACACTATAAGAAATTCTACAAAATATTTATATCTATACTACAATAAAAATGAATTGCATCATAAATACCACATACAGTAAGAACTGGAGAATAATGTGTTATCATACTGCTCTGCCGACAGTGTGTGCAGTCTGGTTTGACCTACAGGGAGCCCAGCACTTAGTAATTCATGTATTACGCAGTGGGAATGACACAAATGCACATCCTTTTACAATATGGAGGATTATTTATTGAAGGCAGTGGTAGGAAGCAAGGCAGGACCCTACTATTCTAATGTATACGTACATGTGTTGAGGAGAGAAGTCATGAGGAGTAAAGAGGCACAAGTATCAAATACAGAAAATATGATGAGCAGTACTCTTATGTTTTCCCTAAGGAGTCAAATTTAATTATACATTAAGTAAAAAAAAAGTTATGACCTAAAGGTAGAGCTATTAACCACTCATTAGTTTATGCTTCAGTCGACTGCCATAGGACTCCAGCACTGAGGAAGATTGATTCTCTCACATACACTTGGAGGTGTGACTTCTGACATTCTTACTTAAAAGAATAACTGTATAGTACACTGATGTGGACTACACAATCTTGTTACACAAGGCATGAATTTGTATGATAAATGAAAACCATAATGCAAAACACAATCCAAGCAAGATCATTATACAATAACTCAGCACGAAGTGTGCGAATGATAACGTGGAATTGGTTACACAACGTTGCCAGGAAAATGGCTGAATGCACACTGTTATTAAGATAAGTATATTCATATGTTTTCCCCTACAGCTGCACATATATATAGAGAATTTAAATGACTTTCCTTTCTACACATGTAATACACCTAAAGTAATGTAAACATTTTTATTTATAAAATACGAGAAAAAAAACTGGGACAAATTATCCCCCCCCCCACACACACAAAAATTGGAGAATGTTAAAATATAAACTAACAGACCTAGCTCAAATCTGGCCGCCACCTTTAAGCACACATGATCTATGAATTATGTAATTGTGGATAGTACTTTGTATGTAAATATGTACCTGTTCTTAGTAGCGAATGTGGGAAGTAAGTAAGAAGTAATTTTGAATGACCACTTGTGGAGAATACAAAAGTGGATGTAATAAACACATTTTGAGTAAAGATAAGAGCACACAAGTTAAAAAAAAAAAAAAAAACAGTTCTTTGTGAGGAGATGGCGAAGACATATACTTTTGCCATAGGTTCCATGTACATTTAACTTAATGCATCTTTCTGTTGTTGTTAGCTATGTACACACACTTTACTTGTACGATATACATTTTTCTTGCTTGTATTTTTGTAGCTGAAACCTTGTCACTGAGTAAAGTCTAGATTCTCTCCTACAAGTCTGTTGGATATAGTTGCAAACTACTTGTGACTGCACACAAGAGTTGAGATTATGCTGTGTTGCACATGACTTGAACTGAGTGTGAACTGCAACTCCTTACTGTAAAAAACAGAGTGAGGCTTCAATATTTCATTTGCCTTATTTGGTGTGTGAGGATGGTTTTCACATTAGCAAGAAGACTAAATATGAGAAGAGCCAGACACACTTTAACCCCAAGTAAAACTGCATTACAATACAAGAAGAATTAAAGCAAGTGTGTTAGCAGAGTGTAGTGAACAAAAGTGTGTTCATCGAAACAATTTTATTGAAATGTAAAACTATATATCACAAGATCACATTAACCTATGTGTATTGAGATTTCATGAATAAATAGGCACGAGGAACTAGACGCAAAAGGGTGTTTCTAGTACTGTACCAGAATAATAATCTCAGAACAAAATAAATAACACTCAATAACCATTTAAATTATCACAAAAATTGTAGCAATTAAAAATGTCAGGAACGATGAGGTGTTTCCAAAAGCCGAATAACTGTATGAAGGTGCTTTATTTGCAACTGCCAGTTTTGTGTCAGTATAGACACATCTTCAGGTTTATCTGCCAAGAACACATATCACTGTGTGAAATTTTATGAAATGGCAGAAATACAGAACCACAGATAGTGTTGGGATTCAACAAACGTAGTCACAATTGTTATATTTTCATGTAGATGGGCAGTTACAGAGGCTGTTATCCACATTAAGAGTCCAACCACATGGTAGGTTCTCATAATAAAACTGAGTACACCCGATAGGTGTTTGTCAAAAGTGTGTAAAGCTTTTTCTGTAGTTGCAGTCGCTCAATGTGATGTTGAAACCGAATGCAATAAGTACTTGCCCTCGGCAGCCGAACTTCCCCGAATGGAGGACTCCCGGCCCACAATGCCGTACGCTCATTTCCATTTTTGTAGTTGCAGGGGCAACAGTTGGACGATTGACTGCGTTGCTGTGCTGGAACTGCAAATGGCCAAAAGCAAGGGGAAACTACAGTCTTAACTTTCCCAATGGCATGCAGGTCTACTACATTGTTAAATGATGGCAGCATCCTCTTGAGTAAAATAGTCCTCCATTCAGATCTCTGGGTGGAGACTATTCAGGAGAATGCCGTAGGGTGACTACAGGGTTATAAATATAAAACCAAATAGTGCAGGAGCAGGTTTAATAAGGAAAAAGAAAATAGGTATGTGGGCAAGCTACTATGAACAGCACTGCAAATGCTTTATCGTAGCCAAGATATACTAAAAGCCAACATTCACAATAGTACACATTTATGTGCCAGCTGGCTCCACAGATGAAGAGATTGGAGAAACGTATCTTGTTGTTGTTGTGGTCTTCAGTCCCGAGACTGGTTTGATGCAGCTCTCCACGCTACTCTATCCTGTGCAAGCTTCTTCATCTCCCAGTACCTACTGCAACCTACATCCTTCTGAATCTGCTTAGTGTATTCATCTCTTGGTCTCCCTCTACGATTTTCACCCTCCACGCTGCCCTCCAATACTAAATTGGTGACCCCTTGATGCCTCAGAACATGTCCTACCAACCGATCCCTTCTTCTAGTCAAGTTGTGCCACAAACTTCTCTTCTCCCCAATCCTATTCAGTACCTCCTCATTAGTTATGTATCTTGTTAAGTGAGACAAACATTTAACTGTGATGGGAGGCTGCAATTCGACAGTAGGAAAGGAGGGGGGGGGGAGTGAGTTAGGTGAATATGGACTGGGGAAAGGAATACAGGACACCACCTGGTACAATTTTGCACAGAGTATCATTTAATCATCGCTAACACCTGGTTTGAGAATCATGAAAGGAGGTGTACATGTTGAAGAGACCTTGAGGCACCAGAAGGTTTTAGATTAATTATATAATAGTAAGAAAGATATTTTGGAATCAGATTTTAAATATTAAGATATTTCCAAGGGCATATGTGGACTCAGATCACAATTTATTGATTGCAGACTGAAGATTACAACTAACGAAATGGCAAAAAGGTACGAAATGAATGAGATGGGATATGGGTAAGTTGAAGGGAGGGGGGGGGTGGAGGGGGGAACCCACACCCGAGGTAGTTTAGAGTTTCAGAGGGAATGGGTAGCTTTAAGTGGGGAAATACTTAAGGCAGCAGACGTTCAAATAGATCAAAAGACAAGGTCTGGTAAAAATCCTTGGATAAGACTGGAGATACTGATTTAACTGATGAAAGGAGAAAATATAAAAATTAAGCAAATGAAGCATCTGAAAGGGAACACAAATGTCTAAACAATGAGACTGACAGAGATGTGCAAAATGGATAAGTAAGAAGGGTAGAAGACAAAAGAAAGGATTTAGAAGTATATATCACTAGGAGAAAGATAGAGGACGTCTACTTTGAAGAATAGAGAAGCAACTGTATGAATATCAAGAGCTCATATGGAAAATCATTCCTAAGCCACGACAGGAAAACTGAAAGATGGAAGCGGTGTATAGAGGGTCCATACAAAGGAGATGAACTTTAAGGCCATAATATAGAAAAGGAAGAGGACATAAATGAAGGCAACATGAGAGATATGATAATGCGAGAAGAATTTGACAGAGCAGTGAAAGACCCAAGTCTAAATAAAGCTCCACAAGTACACAATATTCTGTTAGAATACAATTTCGATAGCCTTGCAAGAGCCAGCCATGACAAAACCCTTCCATCTGGTGTGCAATTTGTATGAGACATGTGAAATGCCTCAGACTTAATGCATAATGTAATAACTCCGTTTCCAAACAAATCAGGTGCTGACAGATATTACTGAACTAACAGTCTAACAAGTTAGGGTTGCAAAATACTAACATTGATTCCTTATAGAAGAATGGAAAAAAAAGGCAGAAGCCGAACTTGGGGAAGATGTTTGGGATCCAAAGAAATGCAGGAACACACAAGGCAATACTGAAGGTGTGAATTCTCTTAGTAGAGAGTCTAGGAAAGGCAAATCTACATCTGTAACTTTCGTAGACTTAGAGTAAGCTTTTGACAATGTTGATTGGAACACTCATTTCGAAATTCTGAAGGTAGCAGGAGTAAATACAGGGAGTGAATGGCTATTTACAACTTCTACAGAAATCAGACTGCAGTTACAAGATTCAAGGGACATGAAAGGGAAGCTGTGGTTGACAAGGGAGTGTGGAGTAAGGCAGGGTTCTAGCCTGTCACTCGGGAGTAAAGGAAAGCAAAGAAAAATTTGGAGTAAGAACTAAAATTCAGGGACAAGAAATAAAAACTTTGTGGTCTGCCGATGACATTGTAATTCTGTCAGAGACAGCAAAGGACAAGGAAGAGCAGTTGCACAGAATGGACAGTGTCCTAAAAGGAGGATCTAAGACAAACATCAACAAAAGCAAAACAAAGATAATGGAATTTAGTCGAATTAATACAACCTGATGCTGAGGGAATTAGTTTAGGAAAAAGAGACACTTAAAAAAATATGAGTTTTGTTATTTGGGCAGCAAAGTAGCTGACAATGACTGAAGTACAGAGGATTTAAAATGCAGACTGACAACAGAAAGAAAAGCTTTTCTGAACAAGAGATTTTTGTTAACATCAAATACAGAGTTAAGTGTTGGGAACTCTTTTCTGTAGGTATACAAATACCATGTAGACATGTACGGAAGTGAAACATGGATGATAAACTGTTTGGACAGTAAGAGAAGTGAAGCTTTTGAAACATGGAGCTACAGAAGAATGCTGAAGATTAGATGGGTAGATCACATAACTAATGAGGTAATGAATATAATTGGGAGGAAAAGAAATCTGTGGCAAAACCTAAATAGAAGACGTGATTGATTGACAGGACACACTCTGAAATATCAAGTGACGGCCAATTTAGAGTTGAAGGGGAGAGTTGGGAGGTAAAAATTGCAGAGGGAGACCAACGGATGAATACAGTTAGCAGATTCAGAAAGATGTAAGTTGCAATAGTTATTCGGAGATGAAGAGGCTTTTACAGGAGAGAGAAGCATGTAGAGCTGCAGCAGACCAGTGTTCAAGACTGAAGACCACCACCACCGCCACCACCACAATTTGTATGATAATTTAAATAGTTATCGAGTGTTTTTTTATTGTTATTCACAATGTCTTTGAGCTCTGATTGCTCTCCCCAGAAAGTTATTTGTATAAATAAAAATGTTAGTGATGCAAAATAAATGTGATGCACGGCAATGGATTAAGTGAGACATGTAAACCTTGCTGTGTATATTGTAAAGCATGCAATGGAACTGATGAGTGACAAATTTGTGGTTGCTTCTTTAAGATTTCTGTCAGCAACAAAAAACTAAGTACATACAATCTTACCTGATTGAGATGGAAGTAGTGTGTTTCGTGTCCTGTCTCTCCTTACCCTACACTATAAACTTGTAAGTCATTGTAATCTCAGAAGAGATGACTTAGATGGTACAAGGCAGATCACTGTTGGACATGCCACTATGTTCAAACACTTGCTCTCATTCCTGTTACCACCGGCAGCAATTCCCCACATGACACCATCGGGAAGCAACAATTCCACTTGACTAAATGATTATAAAACTATATCAATAACATAATAAAGTTAGAACACTGTCATTTAATAATAAAAGTAAAAGTGACTTCACCAAAGTAAAGATGAACCTCATGAAATTCAGTCACTGACTGCTCCGTGAAATAAAAATGAATAAAGAGAATCTTTCTTAATTGAATTCATGTGAAGATGGTAATCGTACTGTATAGTTGCATTTCTCTTCTTTCCCCATCTTTTCTATACACTATTCATATTATATTTTGTTGAAGTTAAATGTTTTTATCGTGAATTGTAAAGTAACAAACACCTGACATCCTCATTTCATTTGAGACTTAATTAAACCACAAATAAAGTAAATACTTGCTCTAAGTCTATAAAGAGTGTGGATTGTATATAAATCTTTTAATCCATGTTTTACTGACTTGCAGTTCATGTATGCAAATTTCTTTAGAGGTATACCTCATACAATTGCAGAAGCTGTGTATTCTGTGCAAATATTCTGTTACGATGCTGAAGAAATTTACAAGCACTAAGCGTTGGTGACTTTTTGGATTTGTGCATTGAATGTTTGACACAAATCACATTAAAAAAAAAGTGCTGATATCATACAACTGACTGTATCTTGCACATTAGATGAATAATAATTTAGAATTCTTTTCCATATATTAAATGTCAAGGAATATACTTATCTTATTATTCAAAGAATTCCCATAAACAATTCTGAACACAAAAGAGGCACTATCTGGGAAAACAGTTGAATTGGATGAATTTCATTTTTTGTAGCACCTTTACTTACCTCTACGTTGTCGAAACACATGAATTTAGAAGATGTATTCCCTCAGATTTGAGAATAATTTGCGAAACACGTGAATTGTGGCTCAAGAGGATGTTTATTTCAATACATTTTCCATTTCTATGAAATTATTTGGAGACAAAGTCTGATATAACAACAGAAAACTACAATTAAAGGAAGTAATAGCTAAATATGACGAATGTAGTTGTTTATCGTGAGTTGGCAGTAAAGTATTTATGACAAGATATTTCACTGGCCTGCTCAACGTCAAAAGTATCTTTATACCTTATACAGAACTAAATATTTGTCACACACAGCTAGGGAACTTCCCCAGCAGCCATCACTTGAGGTGTTATTTGGGAGTGGAACATCCTACTAACGATTTTGCATTTATCCTTTTCCACACATTACCTGTGTAAAACTACAAATTCTGGGGGCATAAACAACAGTAAGTTAACATATTTGGTTCACTGATGTTCTAATGAACATTTAGGAGTAACTCACTTAGGCAGAAAGTATCCATTGTACAAAAGAAAGTAATTAGAATTGTGTGCTGAGTTTACATACATGTCTTGCAGGAATCTATTTAAACAATTAGGAAGTAACCACAGCCTTGTATATGCACATTTTGCATGCACAGATACACACTCCTCCCTTAATGTAAAATTATGTGTGCCATTTGAAAGGAAATGAAATAACTGTAGCAGTATTTTTTAAAATTTTATTAAATATCTGAAAAATTCACTGTCACTACGTTACACTACCCTATTAATAAACTGAAATTGTAAGTTCTGGACATCAAATTCTTTTTAATAAATATGAAACTAATCTACAATGAAAATAGGAAAATATATTTTTAGGAAATATAGACAAACCAAATTTGTAAAGTGAAAACATTCCAACGGAAGATATTAAACACTATCTGAGATCTCCATTTCACTTAGTCTGTGGATACTTACTGAAACAGAATGACTTGTAAATTATTTCTGACTGATGAACAGAATGGCACAACATCAAACAAATACATTAAAATACAGAAGTGTTTATTTAAATATTACAACTGTGTAAGAGGCACTGAATATGGTGAGCACGTATTACTTATGATGTAGAAATGTAATACTGAATTTCAATTCTAATTTCCCAAAACACTCGAAATTATTGCAAAAACTTCACAGACTTCATTTTCCATTCTTATCAAATAAATTTGTATTTTCTAAATGAGGCACAGCCATTTTCATTATCCAGTTAAATATGATGTACATTTAATTTCAAATACAAACTGACACTTTGTCTATTTATTTCTACATATGCAACCAATTACTGTCCTCAAATAATTATTCCATAAAATTAAATGTGATTTCTTGTCTTTTCCATGCCAGAAGAAATGTCTGCTCCTGTTTTATGTAAGATTCTTTCCGTCCACAATTCTTTTTTTTTTTTTTTCTTTCTGTAAAAACAAATTTATCTTGGAAGTTGACACATTTCACAACTTGATAGTTCAGTTGGGTTTAAAAATGTGCAATGACTGCAGGTCCAGCCTGCATCATCGTGCATTGGTGGTGACGATGGCATTGCTGCTGTTGCTGCTGCAGAGGCAGCAGGAGCTGTTAATGGAGATGTAAATGTGCTACTTTGAGGTCGTGATGAAGGCGGCGATAAGGAACTTGCAGCAATAAGTTGTTCTACTGTTGCCCAGTGTTCTGACCTAGCCCAGTCCCGTGCCATTTCACTATTCTGTGTCCGCACTGCTTCAAGCAATGGTCCCATATACTCCTACAACAACAACAACAACAACAACAAAATTAATCAGAGGCTCACATCCAAAGCAAACAATTGTTTCTTTTTTTTAATTTTTAATTTTTTTTTTTTTAACTGTTAGAATAAGTACATTAAAACAGAAGCCTGTGCTGAAGACTTAGCAAAACAAGAAAACAAGCACCTCAAAATATGGAAAAATTTTAGTAAAACAAGAAAACAAGCACCTCACAATACTGAAAAATTATAAAGAACTGGAAAATGTACATGGCAAGCTTCACAGAGGATTTTTAACTGCTTGTAAATCTACTGATACTAATTTTACTACGGTTTGAAGCTCCTGTTCTTGTTCTTCCGTGTTTGCGATTTTAAAACTGGGTTATTTTGGGAATCCACGCATATATTCTAGATTTGCATTTTTTTGCTAGGCAGTTGTTCTGAAACAGCTGCAATCCACCAGATGTCACTTAGGCAACTGGTTAGCAAACCAGTTATCAAACCAGAAAAAGAGGATATGCAGTGTAACGTGGAATCCGGACCAAGTTTCATTTCTAGTGAATCTCCACACCATTGAGAGGCAAATGCTATGTTAAAAGGCAGAGTGAAAAAAATTTGATCCACCCAGGAACTGATCCTGCTACCTTTCAGTTCCTTGCCAAACACTACCACTAGACCATCAAACCCGATGCAAGTTTTGTTGCGCTTTCTGCTAATTCAAGGCAATGCTGCACTCTTGAGTTATGGTCACTCATGGTAAAATTTGTATATTCATCAATACTGCACAAAGGAGTGAGGATATATATACAAATTTTAATTTGCATTCACTAGAATTTTACTACAATACTACTTTTGGTCTGGATGTGGTACTAGTTGGTTTGCGGCAAAAGGGATTAAACTGCAAGGTCACTTGTCCCTTCAGCCATTAAGTGGCCAACCTGGAGTGGTTGTCAAAGGAGGTGAATCCTGGAAAGTATACGTGTAACTAAAAAAAGATCCAGAGATAAAACCCCAGGAAAAAAAGACAGCACAGACAAGTCGTTAAAAGATCAGTCAAGACAAGGCATTAAAACCAAGAAATGAAACAGAATAAGGAGAATAGAAAGGTGGCAACGGTAAAGGTCATGCTGGGCCACTGAGCAAGGGCCACCAAGGGCCCCTGGGGGAGGAGGGAGGGGAGAGGAGAGGAGGGGCGAGGGGAGGAGGGAGGGGAGAGGAGAGGAGGGGCGAGGGCAGGAGCAGGGGAGGGGTGCCACACCAAGCCCCCACACAGCCAATGAGGCCGAAAAGCCCTACTTTACGGAGATGAGTAGAAACCACTTTCACGGGCAAAACTAAACAACAGATCAGCCACTTTGGCATTGTGTGCCAGCATCAGAGGTTACGTGTCAGGAAGATGAAGATACCGCCTCAAAGCAGCCAAATTAGGGTTACCATCAGGCAGGCCCCACATTTGCAGTGAGATGGATCCTCACGTCAGAGAACAAGACCATGGGTCAGCCAAATGTGGCCAATGCAGAGTTGACAAGAGGATGGTGGATTCCCTGTGAAAAGAGCACATGTGGTTGTGGTCTCCTTAATTGCCCTCTGTCTGAGGAGCTCAGGGCAGACCATTATGAGTCCCAGACTTAAAGAAATCTATGGCATATACAAGACCTAAGGTCCAATTCTGGACCCCCATTTCCAGAATCAGCATCCTGATGGCCAGCTTTGCCAACTGGCCAGTTCATTAATTTCCTAAAATCCCAACACCACTGGGGGACCAAACAAATACGACTGGCTGTCCAGCTTCATGGAGGTCAGAGACAATCCAGAGACAAGGTCCTGGATAGCGATAACCGGTGGGAGAGGAGAGTTGCACTGTCTACAGCCAGATGACTACTAAGGGAGTCACTACAGATTAGGATACTCTTGCTGGTACAAGAACAAACAGAGCTAAGGGCTTGTCTAATGGCCATCAATTCAGCAATGAAGACACTGCAGCCGTCTGGCAGAGTGTGGAGTTCCCTTCACCATACATGTGTGTATGCAAAGCCTGTTCATCCATTGACTGTTGAGCCACTGGTGAATAACACTTCTGAACCCGGATATGTCTCAAGGTGAGCCGAGACCAGGCAGTGAAAAGATTGAGACAAATCTGTGGGGGGGGGGGGGGGGGGGGGGGCACAAGCCATGGGGACAGATGCCATTTCTCCCTGACCAGAGGCGACAATGAAGGAAGCTGCAGTTCCGAGTAGAGACACTGGAGGTGTACAGCAATTGTAAACCCAGTTCTGGGTTGCTTTTGTAGGAGATGAAGCTCCCTTCCAGGGAAAATGACACAGTAGTTGAGATGTTCAGGGAAGCTATGAACACACACAGCTTAATGCAGCAGCCATTGTTAGCACCTGATAGGTAATGGAGGTACTCCAGCCTCAACTAGTAGGCTGTTCGCAGGGCTATTTCAGAAGGCTCCTGCCGCAAGTCAGACCCCTCAATGATGAATGGGGTCAGTATTCGCAATGCTGAAGGTGATGCTGAACCATGTGCAAGACTCTCATAATCAAGGCGGGACAGAATCAGTGCTTTATAGACCCACAAAAGGATATAGCAATCTGCACCCCAGCTAGTTTTGCTGAGGCAGCCAAGTGTATTGAGGTGTCATCAGCATTTTCACTTCAGTTGGCGGAGGTGGGGAAGGAACATCAACTGGGAACTGAGGACCAGTCCCAAAAAGCACTACATCTCAAATATAAGAAGTAACTGATTGTCCAGGTAAAGCCCTGAGTATGGGTGGGCTGTACAATGGTGACAGACATGCAAGTCACAAGTCTTGGCAGCTGAAAACCAATAGCCACAGGGGAGAACCCATGATTGCGCCTTTCTTAAGGCACCTTGTAGGTGATGCTCACTAACACCCATACTACAGGAGCAATAATAAAACCAAAACTCATTGGCATATAAGGAGGGTGATGCCAAAGCCCTACCACCACCACTAGACCACTGATGGCCACCAGAAAGAGGGGGGTTGCTCAGGACAGAGCCCTGTGGGACCCCATTCTCTTTGATCTGGAAGTACTGAGGTAGCACCCACTTCAACCCGGAACATATAGTGTGACAGGAAGTTTTGCACAAATTTTGGGAATGGACCCCGGAGACCCCACTTATGTGATGCAATAAGGATATGGTGACGCCATGTCATGATAAGGGGGTCATGCAAAGGCCCTCTGGATGGTGAATTCCAGGTGAACCAAATTATCAGCAGTGGAGCGACCTTTGCAAAAACCACACTGAGATGCGGCCGAAAGGCCCAGAGACTCAAGGAGCCAACACAGCTGCTAACTCACCACGCATTCGGACAACTTATAGAGACAGTCGGTAGGGCTCATTTGGTGATAACTGCCCATCTCTATACGGTTCTTATCTGGTTTCAGTACTGGAACTATCATGCTTTCTTGCCACTGACATGCGAACTCATCCTCATTCCAGATCCGATTAAAGGGGGCAAGGATGTGTCACTGACTATTCACCGAGCGATGTTTCAGAATTTGGTTGTGGATGTGGTCTGACCCTGGGGGTGTATCAGGGCGATGGGCCAGGGCACTGGAGGGTTCCTATTCACTGAATCTAGCATTGTATGGATGCAGGTGGTGGGTGCTAAAAGATGGGTGCATTCAGTCCACCCACTGTTTTATGAGCTCAAAGGCAGGGTGGTAGTTCAAAGACGTAGATGCGCGAACATAATGCTCAGTAAAATGTTCAGTGACAGCATCTTGATCAGTATAAACAGCACCATCTAAGGAAATACTTGATACACCTGCAGGGGATTGAAGCCATAGGGGTGTCGGATCTTTGCCCACACCTGTGATGAAACACTAATTCTATTACTTAAATTACTCAAAAATTAAAAATAGTTCTTATTGCCAATATAGTGTACCAAACAATTATATACCTTCAAATATTCCCCCTTCAGTGCTTTATAGATCACTTCATACATTTCTGGAATTACTTTGGTTTATGTGCACCGTGGATTGGAGTGCTTTATTGTAAACTAGAGTAGCTCACTCCTGTATCGATAAATTGCAGTGTCACAGTGAGCCTGTCTTCTGCATATATAGTAATTCTCCATTGAGAATTCTGATTTGTAATGTGAGAAGTCACTTGACTGAAGCAAATACTGAAATGCACTCTCATCCATTTCTAAGTAGTTTATATAAGAGTTGATGTCTTCCAGTTGCAGCTCTCATAACAAATTTTGCTGAACGCTTTTATTATCTTGACATAACACCCATGGCTTCACCCATGTATGTTTCCGTTTTTCCCCACTGCTTTCTACCAAATGCACACACAACGCAATTGTGGCACTGCATCGCGTAACAACAAGTTGTTGTCCATCATCTTTAAATCTGACAACAATGTAATAACCCTTTTTAGCGCCATGACAAAGATCTTTGTCAAAGAAATATGATAGTGTAATAATGGCCGTAGATGGTAGATGACCAGGCCTCAAAAGGAGAGATCAATGGCCAAATGAGTTCAATGTGCCACAATCAAGTAAGTGGGGGCACCAGAGTTCAAGAGGCAAAGATTGAGCTATGCCAGCAAAGTTTCGATGTCTTTACCAAGGCCAGTGATCATTGTCCCTCACCACAAAGGGTTAGGGGCATTGAAGTCGCCCAAGACTAGGAAAGGTGGGGGGAGCTGAGAGAGTAATGCAGACAATACATTCTGGGACATGACATCATTGGGAGGGAGATACATATTACAGATGGTAAAATCTTTAAGTGCCCTTACCCAAACAGCCAAGGCCTCCACAGGTGTAACAAAGGGGTACAGGGCCACTATAATATAGAGTCCAGCACAAACATACATACAGACATACAAACTCCACCTGATAGCCTCTCACAGTTGGTGCGATTCTTAAAATAACCTCAGTAAACACAAAAGGCAGGAATCAGAGTTGGTGGAAACAACCACGTTTCCTGGATGGCAATACAGAATGCAGGGTAAGTGCTTAAAAGCTGCCGTAGCTCAGCCAGGTGGTTGAAAAATGCATTCAAATTACGCTGGAGGATTGTGGGTGCATGAAGTGACCAGGGGAGGAGGGGAGGTTATGACTCAGGGTCACGTGCTTCTACTGCACACTGCCTGGGGAGATCTGGTGCCACCAGAGTCTCCACCTCGGGCACAGAAAGAGTACATGCAGTGTCTGATGGTGTGGGGGTGACCGGAGTTTCATTCATCTTAGAGGACATCTTAGAGGACTTCTTTCTGTCCTTCTCCTTAGAAGACGAGGACTGGGGAAGGTTTCTCTGAATTGGTTTCGGGTACAGAGGAAGAACAAGAGGAGGAGGAGGAGATTAGTGTTTAGTGTTTAACGTGCCGTCGACAACGAGGTCATTAGAGACGGAGCGCAAGCTCGGGTTAGGGAAGGACGGGGAAGGAAATCGGCCGTGCCCTTTCAAAGGAATGATCCCGGCATTTGCCTGAAAGGATTTAGGGAAATCACGGAAAACCTAAATCAGGATGGCCGGAGACGAGATTGAACCGTCGTCCTCCCGAATGCAAGGCCAGTGTGCTAACCACTGCGCCACCTCGCTCAGTCAGGAGGAAGAACAAGAAGTCCGATAGCCAGCAGCCTGTGGTTCCTTCAGCGACTGGCGGGCATCCGGCTGTGAGCCAGCAGGAACTGTGGAAGGAAGAGTACCGAGAGACCTCTTCCTAGTTAGGGAAATCGGAGGAGGGCAAGGTGCCTCTGGCTGGGGGGATAGGGACTGGTGTACCCAGCAGGTGGAGAGCCAATGCTCTTGAAGTGGGTGCAGTGGAAGTAGCATAAGGGCCCCAACTGCCTGGGTGGTAGCTATTAGCAGTCTGCTCTGAGAGCCTGCTGTAAGAGGTGCAACAGAGGAAAGCACCGTCGACAGAGAAGGCAATGACATTGTGGTTGTAGCGTGAGATTGTGTCATTTCTATGGGATTAAGATGCTCATACTTTTTTCTGGCCTCTTGATATGTGAGCTTGTCTAGGGCCTAATACTCCTAGATTTTCTTCTCACACTTAAAATGGAGCAATCTGGCGAGCTGGGAGTTGTGGGGGGAGGGGCACAAGGAACATTTGTGTGCTGTGGATGTCCACAATCCCTGCAACAGGAAGACGTATGACTGAACTTCATACATCTGAAGCATCTCATAGGAGGAGGAAGATACGGTTCCACATCACACCGATAGACCACCTTGACCTCCTAAGGCCTTGAAAGTCAAGATGAAGGCCTTCAGAAGCAATCTTAATTTCCCTTTTTCCTCCCACAGCGTGGCCAGGGAAGGGATCGTACTTTGTTGCACCATATGATGCACTGCCATTTGAAGAGACTGCCGAGGCCACGTGGTCACCAGCTGGAGAAAGTTTTTAAGTCACTTCATGTGGGAATTATCTGCCATACTGTCACCCATTCTGAACAGGGACTCTCTCTGTGGGAGCCACCCAGCTACAGCTACCTGGTCAGTAATCCATTGCCGGGAGTCTCTATGCGCCAGTCATCACAGGCAAATACTGCACGACATACATGGGGACTGTGCAGTGTAGACGCCAACAGTGTGATCCAACAGTGTGATCCCTGCATGCTCAGGGGCTACCATTGCGCAAGTATTCAACAACAACCCCCCCCCCCCCCCCCACACACACACACACAAAAAATAGGATGGCTATGGTGCTGGATTTTGGGTGTAACATGACAACAGGAAGGAAGGATGCCAGAGCACAGAGGCGGAGTATACATCACAGTGGATGACCTTCCCAGCCTGAAATGCACACTTCTGTAAAATTTGGAAAAGATGGAAGGTCACACCCAATAATGGGGACCATATAATCTTTAATGGAAGGTGAATGATAGCACCGGGAGTGAAACTGGAAATCTCAAGACCAAAATTGTGAACCAAGTCCAGGCAGGGTCTGCACGAAAAGGACCATCCTATGTAGTGTCAGTGGAGGTAAGAGATAGACCAAGTGTAGGTTTGCAGCACAGAAAGAGGAAGTAGTGCTGCAAAGGCTGGGGCCCCATGGTAGCCAAGCATGTACTTGCCAAGGAGTGGTGAGCCCTTTTGGTGGTGGTGGTGGGATATATAATGCTGGGGGCATGCTGCATGTGCTAACACAATTTGAACCTTCACTCAAAAGTATGACTGAAAAATGGGCACAATTCCTTTACAATAACAAGAAAGCATAGTCATGCTTGCAGAAAGGTGCTAGTTGATCTGTAACAGAAGGTAATTTTAAACTGGGATCATCTTTACAATTACTCCTGCTTCCAATAAGCATATAAGTACCAAAAGAACTATTGACAGCTCTATGACACTATTTAATTAACAAGTTGTCACTGTAAAACATATTTCCATTATAATGTTGGTTGGAACAGCACCAACATGATTAGAAAAAAGATCACCTTTTTTCCCCGTACTGGCAACCACTTTTCGCAAACAGTACCATCCTTAAGCCATTGTATGATCAGAAAATTCCAGTAAATAGAAAAAAAATGACAAAATATTTGTTCTCTATGGCAGCAAACACATGGTACAGGGTGCAACCATAAAACGTATGGTTAGCCCCTTACTCCTAGCTGATATGCTTACTTCCCAAGTTAGTGTGTCAAATACTACAAGTAAAGGTGAAAGTTGAGCTCCAAATAGATGCAGATTGCAGCCAGCAATGATAAGAGAGCCCCTTGAGTACAGAGTATCAATTTTTACTTCTTGAGAAACAGCCCAGATACGTAAAAAACGAAATCAGCGTAAAATATAAAATTAAGAAAATACTTAATAAAACAAAGAATAAAGCAGTCCTCATAGTAATAAAACATTAAAATCAAAATAGAAAACTTATGTAACCATGCTCACATTTATAATTTGTATATACTTTACATCATTATAAAACACTGAACCGACCATGAATCTTTTAATCGAATAAGTGTCGTCATTATAATAATATTAGAAACCATAATTATTCTTATTGAGAAGATTCAAGCATTAAGAGGAAATAGTGGGACAGTGTTGTTATGCATTACTCTGCAACCATCAGCTGACAATCTTTGGCTGCATCTCCAGTTTCACGTTTATCCAAGCAGCGTCTATGTGTACACTGGGGCTCTCGGTGACACTGCATTGCACCTTCTCCACACCATGTCATACGTCATCAATTAAAAGATTCATTGTCACATTGATGTTTTATAGTGACATAAACTGTATACAAATGGTAAATGTACAAATGGCTAAATAGATAATATATTATTTTGACTTCAAAATTTTATTACTTGGAGGCCGTTTTATTATGTAATTTGTTAATTTCGTATTTTATGCAAATGTTCTGAAATTCTGTACGTAGGGGACTCTATTATCACTGCTGGCCACAATCTGCATCTGTCTGAAACTCAACTTTGGCCTTTACTTTTTAATATTTGACACATCCACTTTGGAAGCAAGCATGACAACTTTACACCAGGGGTAAGGATCTACCTGCATATTTTAAGATTGCACTGTAAACCTTATGTTTACTATTAAAGAGAACAAATATTTTGCATATTTTTCTTGCATTATTATTCTAACTATATACAGGAATTTTCTGATCATACGACGGCCTGAGGATAGTACTGTGTACTGAAATTGGTTGCCAGTATAGGCAGATAATAATAATTTAAAAATGCAACTACAGATTAAAACATATATTTTCTCTGACTCTAAAACAGTGATGATGATGATGATTGGTGTGTGGGGCACTCAACTGTCCAGTCATCACCGCCCGTACAAAGTCCCAATTTTTTCACAGTCCAATCTAGTCACTGTCAGGAATGATGATGAAGACAACACAAACACCCAGTCCTCGTGCAGAGAAAATCCTCAACCCGGCCGTGAATCGACCCCGGGACCCAATGATCCAGAGGCAGCAAGGCTAGCCACTAGACCACAAGCTGCGGACTCTAAATCAGTTCCAAACTTGTAATGGAAGCACAATGCTGGAGAAGTAATAGTTTTTGCCAGGACAAACATCCCATTTATTTGTGAAGTGTGTGCCTGTTTTCTAGATAAAGCCCATTCTTTAAATTACCTTAGTAGGATGACTAGAGTCTGAATAGGAATCCTACAGCAGAAGAATAAAGTGGAATACAAATAAGATCCAAAACTGTATTGTATGAAGTAACGCCCTTTTGTAATCGCAAATGCCTGGTGGAGGGGTGGGGGTGGGTGGAGGCTCTTAGGATTAGATTAAAATGTACATGTTACCTGGACGTATGACATATACCATTATACTGAAATGTATACACATGTCTATCAGCTACAGCAGAGCCAACCCCTAGCATACAGTTTATAACCTAGCATGAGAGCCTATCAGAGTTCTTTGAACTTCAGCTAATTACACACAGAAAAGTACTGCTGTCAATATATATATAAATAAACATCACATTTTGAAAGTGTGCTACATTGTTTGGTAATCATTTTTTATTAATGTTCACTTTAAGCTTACTAATTCCTTTTTTAATTTGAAAACTTGACTATCACACATGCTACATTACATTACATAAAAAAAATAAAAAAAAAAAATCACACCTGATTTTACTAAATATTGTAGGAAGATATTACCTTCATTGGCAGCATATCCATTGTTGAAATGTACAACAAGAAATGAAAATCAGAGACTGCATTTAGAAACTGATCTGGTGAGAACTGTTGTAGGTAGTTGCTTAATGTGTTGAAATCCTGGATGTGACCATCAACCAGCCTATGGAAGGAAAACAATAATAAATTAAACTCTATTTTGGTAAATATACACAAAGTGACTATTTAAAGAAATAGAGAGAGAGAGAGAGAGAGAGAGAGAGAGAGAGAGAGAGAGACGATAGCGTTCTTCACATCAGTTCACTGGTAAGACAACAACATAGGTGATTACACGTTTGTTGCACACAGGAACGCTGTTGTATCACAACAACAATTAAATGCATTTCATGGTGAATAATTACACAAAGTTATACAGCGAGAGCTTGAAGTTAAGTTGGCTGATTTTGGTACTGAATGCTTACAACTTGTATCATCCTGGTTTTCTAATTATAAGACTTCTTTAGTTTATGGATATGAAATTCTAAAATCATGACTTGCAAACCCAAGAGAAGTTACACTCGTTAGAGACCAAATTGGTCTTAGCAACTTTCATAACTTCTCCTTATTACAGTAAAAAGCTCTTACAACTGCAGCAGAATAAATGTAAATGGCTTATTTTAAATAAAAATAGTTCTTTTTTATGACACGCTCATACCCCACTTCAATGCGGAGTCGGCCATGTTAGTACGCATTTGGCAGCGTTAGTTGCAGATGGTGGCCAGATGCCTTCCTGCCACCACTACCCAGGACAGAATTAGAGCATCCTAGCTGTCTGCATTTAGTGAACGTTTGCAAATGCCTGTGAGCCGTGTAACTGAGGTGGAACGTGGGGACTAGCCCGGTATTCATCTAGCAGGACGTGGAAAACTGCCTGAAAACCACCCAGGCTGGCCAGCATACCAGCCCTAGTCGCTAATCCGCCGGCGGGGATGCGATCTAGGCCGGCGCACCTACCAGTGTCCAGGAAGCAGCGCATCGGCACTCTCGGCTACCCTGGCGGGTGCCCCACAACAGAATAGCAAAACGCCAAAGAGAAAGGCAGGAAGCTCAAAGAATTAACTTAATGTCTAAAACAGTGTGTGTGTATGTGTGTGTGCTGTCACCTTCTGGGCACTGTCTTGAGCTTTTTGGTAATCATGGAATTCTCAAAAATCCTCAAAAAAGCATTATTGGTCTTAAAAAAAAGTATCCCACTGGTGATCTACCTTGTGCTTCCTTGTTTATTCGATAATCTTTTAAAAAAGTAATCAATGTTGAAAGATAGATTATGATTTAATGCCCTGTCGACGATGAGGTCACTTGGCGAGGGAGGGGGGGGGGGGGGGGGCAAGGAGAAACAATTTGGATAGCAGAAGGAAATCAGTCCCATCTTTTTCAAAGGAACTATCCACACATTTTCCTTAAGCAGCATGCAAAACTCAAATCAGGATGCCTGGGTAGGTATTTGAATCAACGTCCTACAGAATTCACATACCGTATAACCATTTTGCCATCTAACTTGATAATAAATTTTAGAATTTATGTGCACTTTAAGCAGATCAATTAATTTTTAGCTTTAATATTACATGTTCCCTTACATTAAAAAAAAAAAAAACCACATGTGACTGCTAAATGTGGAAACTTCCATACAGATTTTTTTCATAGTATCTTACCAGGTACAAGTATAATGACTGTGAAGCTTACAGAATACTGAGAGAATTTTGATAAGACACAGTACATACAGTTCCGTACAGTGAATGGTATGACGCCATTAATAAATATAGACCTTAATCAGAAGCATATAGCTAAGGTAGAATATTCCAAATTTTTAGGTGTGTCCATTGATGAGAGATTAAATTGGGAGAAACACATTGATGATCTGCTGAAACGTTTGAGTTCAGCTACTTATGCAATAAGGGTCATTGCAAATTTTGGTAATAAACATCTTAGTAAATTAGCTCACTACGCCTATTTTCACTCATTGCTTTCATATGGCATCATATTTTGGGGTAATTCATCACTGAGGAATAAAGTATTTATTGCACAAAAGCGTGTAATCAGAATAATAGCTGGAGTCCACCCAAGATCATCCTGCAGACATTTATTTAAGGATCTAGGGATATTCACAGTAGCTTCTCAGTATATATACTCTCTTATGAAATTCGTTATTAACAACCAGACCCAATTCAAAAGTAATAGCAGTGTGCATAACTACAATACTAGGAGAAAGGATGATCTTCACTATTCAAGATTAAATCTAACTTTGGCACAGAAAGGGGTGAATTATACTGGCACTAAAGTCTTTGGTCACTTACCAAATAGTATCAAAAGTCTGACAGATAACCAACAAGTATTTAAGAAGAAATTAAAAGAATTTCTGAATGACAACTCCTTCTACTCCATAGAGGAATTTTTAGATATAAATTTAAAAAAAAATAATAAAAAATAAAGAAAAACAAAAAAAAAACACAAAAAATAAAGTTGTTATATTAACTTAAGTATGTTGTTAAATTAACCTAATTATGTCATGTATTGGAAAATTTGACTCGTTCCACATCATTACGAAATATCGTATTCATGATCCATGGAACTAGTATTAATCTAATCTAATCTAATCTGACACAAATGACAGCCTGCATGTATGTATGTATGTACATCATGGCTTGATGACTATTTTTACTCAAAATGATGTAAATGCTTACGCAAAAACTCCTATATTGAAGAGTATCTTCACAAAACTCTCATATTTAATCACTACAACTAATGTAACACACACACACACACACACACACACACACACACACACACACAAAAATTTCTTACAGTGTTATGCTTATTTCTGAGACAGTACAGTCAATGTTTACAAACCGTACATTCATATCTAAACGTTATGCATGTCTCTCCTGCTTGCTAATGTATGTAATCTTCAATATTCTCACGAGTCGATGCCTGGGGATAAAAGGAGGGGAGATGGATGGTGGTGTAAAGAGAAATTCAACGTATGGACGATTCGAATGAAGATAACAGTTCTCCAATCTTTTCTAAATTTTAAATATATATCTTATTTAAAAGTCTCATACAACCTGCCGGCAGGTGTAACGAAGATCCGGTGTAGTACTTTAAAAAAAAAGTTAATGGCATATTGGTCACACTTTCAAGAATCTGACTATTGAATATTGACACGCAAATCAGTGTTGCTGTCGCCTTCTACAAAATCTGTGCCTACACTTATCTCAATCCAGAAAATTTTCTTCGATTTATTCGCCGGGCAAGTACGTTTTAACCTTGCATTGAAAAGAAACAATCGGTTTCACGAACTTAAATTTGCCAACTGATAGTTCATTTGAAGGAGGGGTTGTTGTGATTGCAAAGCGTGTCGAGTCCATCAACGTTATGGTATATACGCAATTAGTGTTAGAATGTAATAAGCCAACCACTCAATATTCGAATGAACGTATCGAGATTTGACACTAGCTCCTCATATGTGTGTGTAAGCACGCGCACAATTTTTAAGTAATACTGCCAAGACTGAGCCAATAAAGTGTTTGAATATAATGAATGATTTTTTTAGAATGTACTGAAATTTGCAGGTACGACGATGTCAGAACGCAAAGCGAATAAATTCCAATATTAGTACTCACCTGTTTTCAACGGGAAAAGCTTGTATGGCATCACTGGCGTAGAACGTATACAGAGGAATTAATGGGGTGGACGCTGGCACATCCACTAGAAGATATTCGACCGGAAGAGGACGAGCCAATCTTGATACCTCATTACCATAACCATCTTTCTCCTGTAAAACATAGACATTAAGTTAAATGACAACATTCAAACAACCGCCAATTTTAACTCGAATAGCAAGATGGCAACAGAGAGATAATACAGAAATTCGTCGATAGATGGCGCACGATTCGCTGAACGTTTCAAGCAGTAACATCGGCCGCCATGCCAAGTGGTTCAGTGCAAACATCATGATGTGGCATAATGTTGGAAGTTAGAGACGTATAGAAGCCGGTGACGGCTATTTTTCGTAATGTAAATTATAAATGCCTCTCTATCGTTCTTCGGAAGCATTGCGTAGTCGCTCAAAACGCATCGATTAGTGCGTTTGTTCGTTGTAGCTCGGTCGCTACTTCACGTATATTCCATCTCACGGATCCTAGTTTTTTGCTGAAGCAGCAAAACGATAAACACGGTATGATACATCACCAAACATCAGCTTAAATAGAATCTTTAGTTAATTTCATTGTTAAAAATCTGTTGAGGTTTACACATCGTTAAGACATGATAATAATAGTTAAAGCACTTACTGACATGTTGTGTTTACACGAGTGACGCACAGAAACAATGTCTTGTCTTTTTATGTACCCTCTTACGACGTTCCATGATTTGAATTTTCCGTCGCTGGTAAATGAAATTAACGTTTACAGGGTTACATATCTTTCAGAATATATCGAAAAAACTATATTTTGCTGGCTTCTTACTTGCAGACTTTTTCCATCTGATAACAACAGAGAACCAATAGTTGTTTTTGTCATTCAAGTTTAGCATTGATGCCTTTATGCCAAATAAAGAAATTTGTTACTTGAACTGTTGAAGATATAAGTTACTTCGTGATATGAGAATCACGATAAAGTTTTTAAACCATTCAAAACTTAGGTGACACTGTGCACAAAACTACTAAAGTTTGCTTAATATACGTTACAATATTTAACAAATCCGCTATTTGATGGAAATATTATTTAGTTCAAATGAAAATATGGTTGTCATCGGTTTTCAATTACTTAAACTGTTTGCCAATTCTGATATAAAACTTGTACTTGCAGATGATGGAACCAGGAGCTGTGCCAGAACTCGAGGAACTGACGCTATGCACGTTCTGCAAGCAGAAATTTAATGATTCTGACTTGTGCCCGAAGTTCCTAAGTTGCAAACACTACTTCTGCCTCAAATGTATCCAAACTGCACTGATGAAGGGGCGTGAGGTTTACTGTGTTCACTGCTGGAAACGAACTGAACTTGGCGAGCAGGGTGCGGATACTCTGCAGACATATGGTGCAGTCTTGACACTAACAAAGAATTTAACTGCCCTTAAGATTGGACCTGGTAGTGGCAGTAATGCTGTGGGTGGCAACAAGCCCCCAGACAAGGATCGCAAGGTAAGGAGACTTTACGAAGTAAGTTTACATAAATCAGCATGTCTTTCATAATTATGCTGCACAAGTACAGTTGTCATCAGCCATACGTTTCATGTGTTTTGTCTTTCAAAATATAGGTTCTTCCAAGTGAAAACTGTCACACACATGGAATGCCTCTTGCTCTCTGGTGCCACACATGTTGTGCTGCTATGTGTCGCGCGTGTGCCACACAGCAGGAACATCCTGGCCATCAAATAAAATCACAGGCTGAAGCGAAGGATCAGCTTGTTACTGAGGTACAGTAATTCTTTGAAATTTCAATAAGTAGACTTTACTGGTGTTTGTATGTGTGTGACTGAAATGGTCTTTTGTATGTAGGTGCACAATGAACTTCATGCTATGAGCAAGATGCTGGGTGAAATACAGCGTTTGGCAATGCAACAGCGTGACTTCTTGCTCAAGGTTTTGGAAGCATGTGTAACGCTGAAGACACATGTGGAAACAGATCTACAGTCAGGTTGGAGCCATGTACCAGAGGTGGCTGAAGCACGTGAAGCTTTAGCGAAGGCAAGAGGAGGCCTAGCTGCTGTAGACGGTCCTGCTGCAGCCCACGCACTGTACGCCTCGCTTGCACTCGAGAAGCAACGACTGCAGGGCAAGTACCACGAAATGTACCTACAATGTCAGCTCGACGACCTCATTGGGAATTCAGGTGTTGTGTTCGATTTTGGATTGCTGAAGCAGGCCTTGGCAGGCATTCACTCTGGCGAACCCCCTGCTGTTGTAGCTGGAGGACAGTCAGGACGACTCCCACCACAAGCACACCATGCCACAACTGCTCAGAATAACCCTATCCTATTCCTTGCTAATTATTGTATGTCGCAGCTGTACTCTCGCCATGTGTTAACAAAACAGCAGCAGCAGCAACAACAACAACAGCAGCAGCAACAACAACAACAGCAACAACAGCAGCAGCAGCAACAGCACCATTTACAGCAGAATGGAACTGTTGAGTACCACCCACATCACCCGCCAAATGCTACTGCCATGCCCCCACCGCATCACCTAGTTGCAGCTCCTCCGCAACACGTTATGGTAGCTGCACCTCCGCCCCAGCAGGCCGGGCCAGGGAAACCACCACCTGCTCTTCCCCCACATGCGCAACCTCCGCCACCACCTCCATATGCTCAAGATGGGGGAGTGGTAGCTGTCCAGGTCCAGTCACCGCCACAACCCGTTGTTCCGCTCAACGTTCGTAACCCGACTGGACCGTACCCTCTTTACTACTTTAACATTGATGTCAACGGGACTCCGCAAGGGCGTATTGTAATTGAGGTTCGTCCTGATGCTGCTCCAAAAATGGCGAAAAATTTTGGGGTACTTTGTACAGGGGAAATGGGTGTGAGTTACAAAGGTTGTGCTGTTTTCCAGTGCTGGGAAGGAGAGTCTGTAATTACTGGAGATTTTGAGCTCAACAATGGCAGAGGAGGGCGTTCTATTTTTGAGGACGGTTATTTTATGCCTGATGATACGAAATTCCCAGCTGTGCGGGGTGCTGTGGGAATGCGCCGTACACAAAAGCGTCATGACAACCTCGGGATGGTTGGATCACAGTTCCGGATCATCTTGCAGGAGATGAGAGGCTTCACGGGAATCTTTGGGCATGTTATTGAAGGTCTTGAACTTGTTGAAAAAATTTCCACATTTGGCGATCAGACGGGAAAGCCGACTAAAACCATTGTGATTACCAAGTGTGGAAAGTTGTAAGAAGAAAAAAAAATACTCGCAAATATTACGCTATTTTGAGTTGACCGGAGTCTAAAGCATATTGCCAATTATATGCAAAGAAGATCGAAAAACATATGGGGTAGTCTGTCTTACGTGTGTAGTTTACATAAAGCTGACGCAGGGTGGGGGGTTTTATCCGTGATGAACGAATATAAATATATCCATATATATGTATACACACACACACATATATATACGTCTCAAAATCCAATCGCTACACATTTTGCAGCAAGTTGTTAAAAAAAAAAAGAAAAAAAATCTCAGCTATCTAAAGCTGAATTAGTTATTCTTTAGAGATACATCCACAGTAGGTGAATGTACAAAAAGTAGAAGTGGCAAGACTATTCTTATTTTGGGGAAGAGTATTTCTGTTGAATCTTTTCCTTTTTTTGTGTATAGAAGCTTTGCTTATGTTTGCCATACACTAGAGTTTTTTTGTTTGTTTTTGTTCAGTTTTTTCCTTTGAAAGGAAAGGGGGAAGGACTCTTCAGACTTCGTATGGTTGATCTCAAGTGTGGAATTATAAGGGCCTAAATAGGTAGAAAACTTAACGGCTAACTAAAGGGAGTGATAGGGAAGAGAGAGTGTGTGTGTGTGTGTGTGTGTGTGTGTGTGTGTGTGTGTGTGCGCGCGCATTTGAAAGAAGGCTTTTCTTTTCTTTTTTTGATTTGATTTCTTTTTTGAGTCGTATTCTTCCCTCCGATTCTTCGAAGATTTTTGGAAGTTCGAAACTATCGAAGCGTAAATGTACTCGCATTCATTCCTTCTCAGTAATCGTGATTCTGCCGAATAACTGTTCGTCCACCCGCAATCACTTTACCGGTGTCTGTTGAATTTCGAATGTAGAATAGATGAATATATTACATCAGGTGCATCTTTTTAATCGTTGCCTGGTAATCGTCGTTTCGAAATCGTTATCGTAAGCATTAGTTTATTTTTTAGATGAACAGAGAAAATGTACGATGGATCCATTTCGTATTACGTGTGTATTATACCTCTATTTCAGAACAACTGTAACAACGTCGTTTCTTTTAGATGGAATGCATAACTGCAGATGTATAGAATGTCCTCTGGGGATGTAAAGATAAGCATTGCCCTGTAATTGGATGAACAACTTTACCCTCAAGTTTTTCTCCAACAATTTGTTTTAGTTATAGTGAAAGACATTTGTAAGCTGAGATCTACAAATTGAAAAGTTATTTTTTCTCCTTTTTTACAATTTGCGGTGTTGCAATACGATACCACCTGTCAGTTTTCTGTTAAATTAGAAAATATATTTGTATGTTTAAAAGTTACATTATATTTAAAGTCCATGTTGACCTTTGACAACCATTTATCAAGTGTAAATTGTGCACAATAATGCCAATGCTGTCTGTCACTGCACGAAGGTTGCATAATGCGTAAGTTACATGTGACAGGAATTTTATTTATACAAGTGATGTTTGTTTTGGTAACTGGTTGTCAGGATAAAATTATCCAAAAATTACCATCAGAAAACCATCCTTATTTGTGCCTTATAATCTTAGCTGCAGAATGCTTCCCTAGTTTTATGACAGTGGTGTTAACTTTGTAGCTCATAGATAGATGAGTAACAAAGAAGGTAACAAAATGTATTGTTAAAATGTCATAAGAAACATCCTTGTTAAACGTCCAAAAATATAATTAACAAAGTATTATAAGTCTGTGTACCTAAGTGAAATCAAAGTATACAGAACGTGTTCCTGGCACTGTCGTAGTACTTAAATGTAGCTCGTCTCCTCAATTTTTTTTTTCCTCTCTCTCTCTCTGTGTGTATTCTTTGCAAAATCTATGTGGGCATGAGCTTCTAGTGCCATACTGTGCCATGAAGGCATGGAAGGAAAGAACACATTCCAGACCAAGCTGTCATGTCAAGGCAACACTATGCCATATCAAGTAACTGTGCAAGAAAAAGGCAGCGCTGTGCCAATTACATTGTTAAAGGAAACTCCCTATGAGGAACGTCATTGATCATCTTGCGATATCATTCATTGTTGCACTGAGAAAGTGCCTTAAAATTTTGTGATAAATCTCGTGTAGCTCCGTTCGATGGAAATACAAGCATAATGGGAAAACTGCTTGTTACTTTTTTTAAAAAATATTTGTTACCACCCACATTCCTATTTCCTCTCCTTCCCACTTCAACAATACAGAACATCATGGCACATTCTACTTAAACTTGTATGTAACTGGTGTGAAAAGCATGTTAAAGAGGAAAGGAAGAAAAATGTAAGTGACTGAAAAAATTGCTTTTTTGCTACACAAATATAGTGTCAGTTTAAAAGAACAACTCACATTTATAACACATCTGAAAATGTGTGGTTACAAGTTGTCTCCAAAGGCAGTGTGGGATGACTAACTCATACAAAGTTGTATTTCATGCAGAACACTTTTTTATTGCCAGAATGTGTACATCACTGATGGTGTATTCTTTTTAATATAAATGTGTTAGTAGGTAGTAGACCTCACACAATAGGTATATGTAGATGCAATTTCTTTTTTCTCCTCTCTAAGACATAAAAACCACAAATGCAATTTTCATACACACTTTTGTTACTTACATTGGTTTGCCCAGTTGTCACAAAATGACATTGCTTGTTACTTTCACAGATGACAAGTTTTTACGATTCCAAAAGTAACAGAGATACTGGGGGTTGGGGGTGAACTTGTGCTTAATTACAGAGGGGTCAGTTGATAAATCTCACAACAACTCAGCATGCTTGTATTTTCGTTTCCCTTGCAAATTTAGCTGTGGACATAAATCTTTTTAATTGCTCTACACTACAAGTAGAAAAGTGAACAGTCACACAGGAATTACTAATATAATGTAATCAGACAGATAAAAAATATACCATCAAGCATGACGGATGAAGATTTTTTATCAATCCAATTACATTTTCAAAAATTGAGCATTTTTGAGGATTTCCTAATATAGATTTTATAGTGACAGGTGAAACCGCATTTTCAGGAAATTTCATTTTTATAAGCAGTTTTTCTGAACTGGAAAAGGCAAAGGGGGAACTTTCCTTTAAAAAAGTATTTAAAACATTTAGGAGTTCTTGAGAACAGATTTGAAAATGACTGTCAGCAAACAGATATGGGTATTTATAAAATCTCACTGATACAAAAATTTCAATACTCAAAATCTTGAACTGAAAATGCCAGACAATGCACATACATTTATTTTCTCTGAGTATGATGGTAAATTAAGCAGCCAGCACTATATAACACAATGGCCTACTAAATATGCAGTTCATGTTATTGTACATTCGGATTTGGTCTTTATAAACTCTACAGTATAATACACTGCAATACGGGAAGGCTGCAGTGCTGCTCACTTCTGGACAAAATCCTTTTTCAGAAGTAGAAAACACACACACAAGCACCTGACAGTCGGATCCAGTACCCGGAAACACAGTGTATAAGAGAGAGAGAGAGAGAGAGAGAGAGAGAGAGAGAGAGAGAGAGTGTGTGTGTGTGTGTGTGTGTGTGTGTGTGTGTGTGTGTTTTTGTTCTAGCTTACGTTCATTTCAGCTACACTTCTACATGTATATACAAAACGCGATGAAGCAACTACATACTGGCATGACTAAATAGAAGTGAGCCTTTACACTATCTGCAATATGTGTTTTATTTTCACTGGATCTGTCATAGTTCTCCATTACTTGAAACGGCAACAAAACAGGTGTGTTGCAATTAATGAAAATAAATGTAACAATGAAGTTAAAAATTGTGTTTTGTTAGAAAAGAAAGTGAAAATTCTGTGAAAAGAAAGTAGTAGTATAGTGTGAAATTTGAATTTCTTACTGCATTAGCACATGAATATTTCTCACTATCAGTTGTCTTGAAGAATTAGGCAGTGCAAAAAGTTACCAAAAGTTAATGTCTTCAGAAAGTGAAGGTGACAATTGAAAATTTCTGTAATTTCAAAGAGATTTGTGTAATAGCAATGAAAAAGAAAACAAGTATAAACAGGCAACAAATGTGAGCTCTGCAAGAGTCAAACATGAGTCCTGCGTACTCAAGTTCATATTGTTGCCCACAAAGTCCTGAACATCATGTCCAACATGGTGAAGTGTGACGAGTTAGAATACACGACCTACAGTTGATGTCCAGAATATTGCCAGTATAACTTTGTTGTGAGAAGCAAAACCTGAAGGTAACAGTAGGATGATAAAGCATATTGTAAACAAGCCTCAGTCTGAGATGAACTGCTTGCATATTATTTTAATTTCCTGCTTTTGTATGGGTATAAAAAATACTTGGGTCTTCAGCCAGTTTTCTTCGCCAAATGCTTTTGAACGGTGTGTCACTGTCAGGGTAACAGCTGAAAACTGCTTTGGAACAGCAAGGTAATCTATCAAACTGATGGGTGCTCTGTATGTCCAGCAACAGTGACATAATGAGGAAGAGATACTGTAAAAGAAGTGACAGTAGATTGCTCCATGTGACATCAATAACGATCAAGAAGATATCTAACAACAGATTGCAACACTGACTACTGTACACACACACATTTAGGTCTCATTATGTATTGTGCCTGTCGAATGCCACGTCAAAGGTATATGTGTTTAGTTCCTAGACATCCAGATGGATAAGTCAAAAAAGTATTTATTCTACAGAGGTTTACAGAAAAAAAAATATTCTGTAAAGTTAGTAACTGAACATAATGAAGAAGCCCTTATGGTATTTGTGGCTAATAACGTGAATCAATTTATGATGACCGTGCAGTTCACAAATACAATAACAGAGTTACAAAATGTACGGAAAGTTCTGGTTGAGAATAACAAATAAAAGAGACGACTCACCAAAATGCAGAAGCACTGTGTCGTCGACAGATACACACACAAAAGGGAAAGAGCTTTACCTTGCTACCTTTCAGAATGGAATTCCTTTCTTAAGCTGTAGGAGAAACGTGTGCGCGCGCGCCCACACACGTGCACGCACTCCTGTCTCCTTACAGTGTGCTCATTCATTAAAGAGTTAAAATAATTTCTACATAGACTATGCATGTCTATCTAAGGTTCAGAATTAAGTTTTATACACTGATTGCCGTTAAAATTGTAGCACTATAAAGACAACATGCTACAAATGTCACATTTGCATCAAGTGCACTACATCCTTTCATATGTAACAACTAGAATTTCAGTGCAAGCATAGAAAGTAGACAGGAGTAATGCCACCTACATTTTGTGTATAGGGAAAGATTAGCACATTTATAATTCAGAAATCACATTTGGATGTTGTTTGTTTGTGAGAAGCTCGTGTGTGACAGAGAAATGCCTAAACATCCATTATGAAAGAAAGTTGTATACGTGGAGAGACCTGGAGACACTGGAAGATTTCAGATTGATTATATAATGGTAAGAATGAGATTTAAGTACCAGGTTTTAAATTGTAAGACATTTCCAGGGGCAGATGTGGACTCGGACCACAATTTATTGGTTATGCACTGCAGATTAATACTGAAGACACAGCAAAAAAGTAGGAATTTAAGGAATGTGACCCGCATAAATGAAAGAACCAGAGGTTGTAGAGAGTTTCAGAGGGAGCATTAGGTAACGATTGACAAGAACAGGCATAAGGAGTACAGCAGAAGAAGAATGGGTAGCTTTGAGAGATGAAATAGTGAAGGCAGCAGAGGATCAAGTAGGTAAAAAGACAAGGGCTAGTAGAAATCCTTGTGTAACACAAGAGATATTGAATTTAACTGATGAAAGGAAAAGTATAAAAAAGCAGTAAATGAAGGAGGCGAGGAGTAGTACTAACGTCTCAAAAATGAGATCGACAGGAAGCGCAAAATGGCAGAGTGCGAATGCTTAGAGGACAAATGTAAGGATGTAGAATGATATAACACTAGGGGTAAGATAGATACTGCGTACAGGAAAATTGAAGAGACCTTTGGAGAAAAGAGAACCACCTGTATGAATATCAAGAGCTCAAATGGAAAACCAGTCCTAAGCAAAGAAAGGAAGGCTGATGTACTTGAGGGCAATATTTTGGAAAGGGAAGGTGATGTAGATGAAGATGAGATGCGATATATGATACTGAGTCAAGGATTCGACAGAGCACTTGAAAAACCTAAGTCAAAATGAGGCCCCAGGAATAAACAACATTCTGTTACAACTACTGAAAGCCTTGGGAGAGCCAACCATGACAAAACTCTTCCATCTGGTGAGCAAGATGTTTGGGACACGTGAAATACCCTCAGACTTAAAGAAGAATATAATAATTCAATTTCAAAGAAAGCAGGTGTTGACAGGTGTGAAAATTACTGAATTATCAGTTATAAGTCATGGTTTAAATACTACAACGAATTCTTTACTGGTGAATGGAAAAACTGGTGGAAGCCGACCTCAGGGAAGATCAGTTTGGATTCCGTAGAAATATAGGAACATACAATACCGACCCTATGACTTATCTTAGAAGATAGGTTAGGGAAGGGCAAATCTATGTTTATAGCATTTGTAGACATAGAGAAAGCTTTTGACATTGTTGGCAGGAATACTCTCTTTCAAATTCTGAAGGTGGCAGCAAGGCTTAAAATCAGGAGGTGAAAGGCTCTTTACAATTTGTACAGAAGCAGATGGCAGTTATGAGTCAAGGGGCATGAAAGGGAAGCAGTGGTTGAGAAGGGAGTGAGACAAGGTTGCAGCCTATCCCCAATGCTATTCAATCTGTATATTGAGCAAGCAGTAATGGAAACAAAAGAAAAAAATTGGAGTAGGAATTAAAATGCAGGGAGAAGAAATAAAAACCATGAGGTTTGCCGATGACATTGTAATTCTGTCAGAGACAGCAAAGGACTCAGAAGAACAGTTGACCAGAACGGACAGTGTCTTGAGAGGAGGATATAAGATGAACATCAAAAAAAGCAAAATGGGGATAATGGAATGTAGTCGAATTAAGTCGGGTGATGCTGAGGGAATTAGATTAGGAAATGAGACACTTAAAGTAGTAAAGGAGTTTTGCTATTTGAGGATCAAAATAACTGATGAGGGTCAAAGTAGAGAGGATATAAAATGTAGACTGGTGATGGCAAGGAAAGCGTTTCTGAAGAAGAGAAATTTTCTTAACAACCAGTACAGATTCAAGTATCAAGAAGTATTTCCGGAAAGTTTTTGTATGGAGTGTAGCCATGTATGGAAGTGAAACATGGACGATAAATAGTTTAGACAAGAAGAGGATAGAAGCTTTTGAAATGTGATGCTACAGAAGAATGCTCAGATTAGATGGGTAGATCACGTAACTAATGAGGACGTACTGAATAAAACTGCAGAAAAGAGGAATTTGTGGCACAATGTGACTAGAACAAAGGATCAGTTGGTAGGACATGTTCCGAGGCTTCAAGGGATCACCAATTTAGTATTGGAGGAAAGCGTGGAGGGCAAAAATTGTAGAGGGAGGCCAAGAGCTGAATACACTAAGCAGATTCAGAAGGATGTAGGTTGTGTTATTTACTTGGAGATGATGCACAATATGGCTCCAGTAGCAGCAGCTATGCAATTCCGTACTGAACACATTCATAAGTTCCCCGTAAATGTACAGTATTGAGTTTTCTTTGTAGGATCAAATTAGGTTCATCACTTTCCTAAGCAATTTCACAGTTAACTTCACACACTTCATAAAAGAAACATACCACACTGAGAAACAAAGCATATAAGAATATATCACAACAATTATGTTACAAGACTGCGACTGTCGTCTGCACTGGTGCACACAACAGGAGGAGTGATCAACCTCATGTTCTAATTGGTTGTTGATATGCTAACTGTCCCATAAACATTGAGCTGTCAGTCAATTTGTTACTCCGATTCGGGTACAGCTTGTATCAGAATCCGACAGCATTAGGACCGTGGCGTATTGAGACTGCTGTTTATCATTCCACCATATTGATGCTCATGTTGGTTGGCATACTATGAATGTGATTTAAATATGGAACTGGTGGGTTCAGGAGGACCACATTCAACTTAATGCCATATCTCAACTGCCCTGTACAACTACTGCCGGAGGACAGGGTTATTGTTTGGTGGGCCATAGAGGATCCTATAGCCACTTCCCATGCACTGAGTACAGAAATGGAATTGTTAGCAGGAAGACAAGTATTCATGTGGACAGTGTGACAGCATCTGGAGCATCACAAGCTGTCAGCATTGTGATGGCTTCCCTCAACACGACAGCAGAGATACTCTCACAGTAGTGCACATAACGCCAACACTGAAGTTGCCTTTTCAGATGATTCTTGGCTCTGCATATAGAATCATAAGGAACATATCCCAGTGTGCAGGCTCAGGAAAACAAATGTTGCTCGATTGCATTCGTTGTCATCGTAAGGACACAGCACCTGATGTAATGCTGTGAGGTGCCATTGGCTCTCATTTGCACAGCTTGGAAATCAGGCATTATATTTATGGTGTTTTACGGCCAGTTGCTGTTTTCTCTTCACAGTCTCCATTAAATTGTCTTTCAGCACAATAATGCAAGACCACAGGCTGATCATACTGTTATGATAGAGAGGCTTTTTCACTTTTCCTAGCCACCACATTCTCATTCTCAAGATCTGTTATCCACTATAAAAATATTTTATCGTCAGTTGCTGAGAGACCGGGACACCACCAATCATTGACCATTACAATTGTTGTACTATTGACATGGATTTGGAGCAGCAGGGAATTGACATACCCAAATCTGTCATCTAAGTTCAGTTTGAATTGAAGCTCAGCCAGGTGAGAATCATTGTTGCTCTCTGAGGTGGCAGCTCTGTGCACTAAATTTCGCACTCTGCCTACCACCGAATCACCAACAAATTTAAGCATGTATTCTTCCCACTATTCTGTATATGCACAATAAGCAAAATTTCATCATTTGCTACACTTCCCAGTGCTGCAATTTTAATGACCACAATTATATTATGGCACAAAAGTCTACAATAGGATACCTGTAGACATCTAACAGAAAACAAAATCCTCAAAAATTTAAAAACCAAGTAAAATATGTCATACCTCATTGGCAACTTACAATTTTTCAAAGTAATTGGTCTCAGGGGCGTAAGCTCTGCATAATTCTAATGTCTGCAATAAACAGATCATGACTTTGCCAATATACAGAAAGCTGACAGTGGTCTATGTAAAGTCAAGTAAATGCTTTGTTTGCAGTATTAGATAAAACCAACAGCTGAATAGCAATCTCTATTTTCAAAGTAGCTGTTTTTATCCTAATCCACAAATGCTGGGCGATTCTGCGAAGCTGCTCATCTAGATATTTACTTAATCGTTTAAGGTATCATAATTCTGTTTTCACCCACATGAATCGTGAATAAGTCCTCACTAAATGACATATAGTCTCTTTTCATAGCTACAATAATTATGGAGGGGTTGGTACCACATTCATTTTTTTCCAATGGATCTATAATGATTTCTGTCGTTAGTAACATAGTTCTAGAAGCGTTGAATTCAATGGTGTTTCACTATTCAAAATATGATTAACAGTTTCAGTGAAATTACAATATTTAGATCTTACACTTTACCTGTTTTGAACTTGAAACCAATTACTATCATATGTAGAAGTTTGTACTGTTATGCGGAACTGCCACACCAGGCTGATGGGGTGCACCAGACTGACGCAGCTAGGGGATCTATTTGCAACGGAACAGTGGAGAAAGTTTAATTTAAATGTGATACCAATCACACTTGGCTACAGATGGTTGGACCAACACACCTACTGGAAGGCAAAGAATGTTGTATTTAATGATGAGTCACCAGTTAACTACCATAACAGTTCTGCTCGTTTCACTGAGACACTTGAAAGAAAGGTGCACATCAAAAACTGAATGGATTTGCCTGCATAACAGGGAATTAAGGTATGAAGATTTTTAAATAATAGCTTTGTGTTACGAGTTTAATGTCAAGATACATACTTGCATTGAAAAATTACACCAGCAACACCAATAAAAAAGAAATCACAAAATACTGTGGTCATAAACATGTCCTTAAAATCCCATTTACATCAAGTGTTTGAAATGCCCACAGTCTACTAGAGTACACATTTACAGTTGCTTGTGAAAGAACTCCAGGATTTATTTACAAGATTCCTTTAATATCATTCCAAATACTACAATGATGTAACGTTTTATAACCTTTTGGGTTGTCAGAATTTGTGCTTGGATTTCATCTTTGAATTTACCCCACAGAAGAAAGACCAGTGACATCAAGTTTGGCGAACTTGCAAGAGAACTGACAATGCCTTCTTGTCCTGTCCAGCACACAGGAAAAAGTTGGCTGAGCACTTTCCTGGCCACAATAATGTAGTCTTGGACACCCATCATACTGGTACCATGCACATCTTTCTCTAGGAAAGGGGGTAGCACTTTGGTAAGAACTTGTGCATTTCTTTTACCCATTAAGGTTTCTTCAATGAAATAAGGACCAATAACATAGTCTCCAATAACCCCACATCGAACGTTCTCATTCCACCCCCTCTGATGGTGATGTGCCTCAGCCAGTGTGGATCCTCAGAGTCTAATAACGCATATTGTTTACTTTCAGCTTTCCATTATTTGTAAAAAGTAACTTCACTCAGTAAAGAGATTCATCTGAAGAAAGAATGATGTATCAGAACTGAGCAACACATCTCCATGTGTCTTCTGTAATCGTGCCAGTTAATCTGCTGGTGAAGTGGTAAATGCTATGGATGGAAGCTGTTTGTGTGTAAAATGTGAAAAATGCTGGGCTGACTTATTCCAGAGGCACTTGTAATTTCTCTGGAGCAAACATGTAGATTATGAGTAACAGCTGTCAGAACCAGAAAATCAATTTCATTTGCTCCTCTCATTTATGAGTTGCTATTTATCCTCTGTGTTGTATTCCAGTGCCCTACCAATAATAATTTTTTTGCAAATTTGCTAAATTTTCATTGTTGTCAGGATATCTTTTTGTGTACAACTACATTGTTCTCTTCACATTTCTTATTCGCAGTTTCTCTTGGTTTGTGAAAGATAATATCCCCCCCCCCCCCCAAACTGACCACCACTCAACACGTCACAGACAGAATGAAAGATAAGATTTCCTCTCAGCCCTTTTTTCACCAATATTGTGGCACTGCCACATTCTGTTTCCTCCTTAACCAAAATGACATTTTCCCTATTGCACTATGAAATCATGAACGTCTGCATAAGACAGAAATTAATTTCATGTTCAAAACAGATAAACAGTTCTAAATATTGTAATAGTCCCGGAACTAGAAATCAGATTTTGAAGAGTGACATGCTTTTGAATTTGTGTCTTTCAGACATACAATACTCACAGCAGAAACTACTATAGTCCCACTTGAAAAAGCAAATTTAATGTTGATATCTCTGTTATCGATATAGCTGACAGATTATACGTTGTTTGGTGAGAAATTTTTTGCAATTCATCTAGGTGAAATTATGATATCTTAAATGGTTCTGGAAATATTTGAGATGAACAACATAACTGAATCACCCTTATAAAAATATAGAAGTAATTCCCATAATTGTTGCCACTACTTACAATTTGTTGTTAGAATACTTTACTGAAGTACCCGGGAGTGACTACTTCTGCCTGTTAATGTATAACTTGACACATTCCATATCCATGAAATCTGCCCTTCATAATATTTACATCTACACCATACTCCGCAAGCCACCAAACAGTGTATAGTGAAGCGTACTTCTGGTATCACTAACTATCCCCCCTTCCCTGTTCCATTTGCAAACCCCTTCCCTGTTCCATTTGGAAATGGCTCATGAGAAGAATGACTGTCAGTAGCCTCTACATTAGCTCCAATTTCTCGAATTTTCTTGTTGTGGTCATTCCATGAAATATGTTTGGCACGAAGTAATATGTTGTCTGACTGTTCCCAAAAGCACTCTCTCGAAATTTCAACAGTAAAACTCTCTGTGATGAACAATGCCTCTCTTGTCTGCCACTCAAGTTTGTTGAGCATCTCTGCAACACTGCCTTGCTGACCAAACGATCCCTTGATGACTTGATCGATCTTCTCTATCAGTCTGACCTGGTAAATGTTCCAGATTGATTAGATGATTATGGTGGTTACTGTTTCCAGCAGTTCGACATAAATTTTGTAATTGTTCAGTAGTGGATTGCTTTTCCTACATACGATGATATGTTACATTTATTTATGTTCAGACTCAAGTGCTAGTCCCTGCACCATTTATCAATCCCCTGTAGGTCGTCCTGTAAATCATTACTGTCTTCTTGTGTTGCTACTTTTTTTATAGCTCCTGCATCATCTGCGAACGGTCTTAAAGAGCTTGTGACACATTTTACTACATCATTTACATACATTGTAATCAGTGATGGTCCTTTCACACTTCCCAGGGGGCACCCCTAAAATAACTTTTACATCTGTCGATTTTGTTCCGTTAAGAGTGATGTGTTGCATTCTGTCTACAGGGGAGTCTTGAATCCAGTCGCAAATCTGATCTGATACTCAATAAGCTTGTATTTTTTCTGTCAAACACCTTCCTGAAGTCAAGGAACAAGGCATCAATGTGACCACCATTGTCTACATCACTATCAATTCCATGGAGGAACAGAGTGAGCAGAGTTTCGTAAGATTTCTGTTTGCAAAATCAATGTTGATTTTTGTAGAGGAGAAAACACCATAATTCTTGAGTGTAAAACATATTCCATAATTCAACAACAGACTGACATTAACAATATAGATCTATAATTTGGTGCATTTCTCTTATGGCCTTCCTTGAAAACGGGAATGACCTGTGCTTTTTTTCCAGTCGCTAGGTACCTTCTGCTGCTCCAGTGATCTACGACAGATTGCTGCTAGAAGGAAGGCAAGTTCTTTAGCATAATTTCTGTAGAATATTATAGGTATCTCATCTGATTCTCATGCCTTTCCGTAACTAAGCGATTGCAGTTGATTTTCTATTCTGCTATTGATTATTTCAAAGTGCATACAATGATTGAAAGGAGAGACCATGTTATCATCTTAAGCAATGAAAAAAATTTGCAAGACAAAATTTAGTGTTTCGACCTGCTCTCTGTTATCTTCCATTTCGGTGCCAGTATGGTCACTGATTAAATAAACAGAGGATTTTGAATTGCTTACTGCTTTTACATAAGACCATAACCTCTTAGGTTTTTACTCAGATCGGTTGGAAAAATTTTACTTTCAAAGTCGTTGAATACCCCCTCTCATTGCTATCCTAAAGTTCATTTTTTTGTTCAGCTTTCGTTTGTCAGCTGGGGTTTTACTTCTTTTGAATCTGTGATGAAACTGTATTTCTTTAAGTCGCACTAACGAGGCTATTAAATCATGGTTTTTCTTTCCCACATGTTAAGGCCTTGCTCGGAACATACTTGTCTAAGACATATTGGTTGATGCTTTTGAATTTTTTCCATTTGTGCTCCACACATTCGTCCTCAGCACTGAATATTTGATGTAATATGATTTATGAATCATGACCCACCTCTACCTAACTGTGGGAGAATTGCACTATCTGATCAAAAGTATCCAAACACTCCTAAGGAGTATGGAGTTGACTGCTAGATGTCATGAGACGTACACCTGTACGAATAAAATGAGACGGGGAGTATTGTGTGGTCAGTAGAGAAGCAGTACAGCAAAACAGGTCAGTCAGGAGAGCTCAGTGACTTTGAATGTGGACTAGCCATTGGGTATCACCTGAGTAACAAATCTGTCAGGGACATTTCAACACTTCTGAAGCTGCACAAGTCAATTGTTGGTGATGCAACTGTGAAGTGAAAATACAAAGGAACAACCACAGCTAAACCAAGACCAGGCAGAACTCATGTACTGATGGACAGGTACCCTTGAGCACTGTGGAGGGTGGCTGTAAGAAGTCACATGAAATCAACAGAAGGAATCATTTGTGAGTTAAAAAGATTGTGCCATAATGCTTGAGCAGCTCTTCATAAGCCACATGTTTCTGTAGTTAGTGCTAACTGATGCTTGAGATAGTGTAAAGACTGTCACCACTGAACAGCGGATGACTGGAAATGAATGATTTAGAGTGATAAACCTTGTGGCAATTTGATGGAAGGGTTTGGGTTTGGCAAACACCTGGAGAATGTTACATATCATCATGTGTAGTTTCAACAGTGAAGCATGGAGGAGGCGGTGTTATGATATAGAGGTGTTTTTTTCATGGTTAGGTCGTGTTCTCATATTGTGCTTAAGAAAAAGATAAATGCAGAAAGGTATGAAAATATTTTGTGTACTGCATACAGTAGAGGAACTGTGGGAAGGCACTTATTTGTGGACAATAACATTCATGAAACAGACTGCCCTGCTCAGAATCCTGACCCGAACCAACTGGAACTTCTTTGGGATGACATAGAATGGCAACTTCACTCCAGACCAGACCTTCTCTGATTTCAGCTCTTGAGGAAGAATGACCTGCCCTTCCTCCACAGAAATTCAGACACTCACTGAAATGAATGTGTTCCCAGCAGAGTTCAAGCCATCATGAAGGCAAAGGTTGGACACCCCTCATATTAGTGTCCACTAACTGATGTTGGGGTATTTTGGATTAGATAGTGAAGGTGGATAAACACTCTACACGAATGGCAAGAGCATGATTGTGGATGGCTGGATGGGGTCTCATCTTCCTGAATGAGAGTGAAGTGATTTAATCATCATGTCACACTATTCACTCATTATTTGCCTGCATTAACTAAAGGAAACTAAAGTAAATCCAAAGCAGGGTGTCCAAAGGAGGATTTGATACCAGTGTCTCAACCTTTTTGCCACAGCACCGAGAAACAGGTGCTCAAAGAACTTTTGAAATTTTATTGCTATCTTCAGAGAGAGAGAAAAAGAGTATTATAAAAATCAAGAAATGAGTAAAACATTAGTGTTTTGAACTACACAGTTATCAATATAAACCTGAACTACTTTAATGAATCATAACATCTGAACTAATAATGGGAAACACATTTGCAGTTTTGAGAGATGATAAAACATAACTGGGAGATTACATTCATACATACAACTTACATACATACAACTTACATACATACAAAATCTTCATAGCAAAAGTTCGCAGTGCCCTACATCAGCACTGATGCACAACAGTACTCATTTCGTCATATTCTGCGACATTCTGTGAAGTGTCTCCTCACCAATGTTGCTTATTTTGTGTGTAATGGCGTCATGGAGTTGTGCAGTTGTCCATTGTCTAATCTTGTACACTGGGCTTTTAAGATACTTCCACAAGAAAAACTGTGGTACGGGAGGGTTAGGTCAGATGATCGAGCGGCTACAAATTTTTTGAGATTATTTAGTCACCAAAGAACTGGCTACAATAACAGGTTTGTTTGTGATGAATGAAGGTCAATTGTAAATAGTGCAGCACAGGAAATAACGCAGAATGCCAAAAACTGCCAAGTACAGGTGTGGAATGAAGCCTGTCAATACCAACCACTGCTAGCAAGGGGAAAGGAGCAGGTTATGTAAAGAAACACCAATGACCACAGAAGATGCTTTGTAAATAAAAGCGAACACGTCTAGTGTAATTCTTTTTAATTATATTGCAGTCAGCTCAAGACCGATAACCTAGAATAACAACTGGTTACAACTTTCATGGACGCATTAAGACGTGTGACACATTTTTCCATCTTGTTCGATATAATTTTCTGTAAGTTCGACAACATCCATCTACTCCACAAGTGTACTGAAGATGCCCACGTAAACTGTAGTGTCTACAGTTGTATCAAGTGTCAGTTAGTCCGTCGGAGAGAGCGCATCACTAGTTCCTGCTACTATTAAGGCGAGTACACCGTCGTATTTTTATGAGCTTCAAACAGGAATTAGTGCAGTAATGGATAGGAACTGTGATTGTTGTGTACAGATGCGAGCTGAGCTGGTGACCCTTCGCTCACAGCTTCAGGCTGCGTTGGAATCCGTCACACAGCTTGAGGCTGCTGCCAATGTGCGTCACTGTGGGGGATCGGACGCGGGGATGTGAGGGACGTCGAGCACATCCCACGTGTTCTCCGATCAGTCCACTGCTGTGATCTCCCTGGGTACTGCCTGCACTGAGGTTGACCCCTCACCCGTGGTCGAGTGGGAGATCACTCCAAAGTCTGGCAGGCAGCGAAAAACTTTCCGTGGGGCCGATCGTAGGGCCTTCCCGGTTCGTTTGACGAACAGGTTTTGGGCACTATCTGTGGCTGACGATTTCTCTGAGCCGGATGCAGTCGTCCACCCCATTCCAGAGGAAGCTTCTTGGTCCGCAAGGTCTGGGCATTCACAGAGGGTGGGTTTGCTGGTAGTTGGGAGCTCCAACGTTAGGTGCATAATGGGGCCCCTTAGAAACATGGCAAGAAGGGGAAGGAAGCCAGTGTGCACTCTGTGTGCATTCCGAGGGGACTCATTCCGGATGTGGAAAGGGTGCTTCTGGATGCCATGAAGAGTACAGGGTGCAGCCAACTGCAGGTGGTGGCTCATGTCGGTACCAATGACGTGTGTCGCTTTGGATAGGAGCAGGTTCTGTCTGGTTTCGGGCAGCTAGCGGAAATGGTAAAGACTGCCGGTCTTGCTTCCGAGATTAAGGCAGAGCTCACCATCTGCAGCATCGTTGATAGAACCGACTGTGGTCCTTTGGTGCAGACCCAAGTGGGGGTCTGAATCAGAGGCTCAGGCGGTTCTGTGACCATGTAGGCTGAGATTCCTTGACTTGCGCCATCAGATGGTGGGTTTCTGGGTTCCGCTTAATAGGTCACGAGTCCACTACACAAAGGAGGCGGCTGCAGGGGTACCGGGGGCTCTGTGGAAGGGACTGTGCGGTTTTTTAGGTTAGAGGGTCTCAGGGAACCACAGAAGGGGCATCCGTCAGAAAATGGGCAGGTAAAACACAGTAAGGTAGTTGTAGAAACGATTGGTATTGTAGTTGTAAATTGTCATAACTGTGTTGGGAAAGAACCAGAGCTCCAAGCCCTAATAGAAGGCACTGAAGCTCAAATAGTTGTAGGTACAGAGAGCTGGATAAAGCCGGAAATAAGTTCAGCAGAAATTTTTTCAAACGATCTAACAGTGTTCAGAAAGGATAGATTAAATACAGTTGGTGGCGGAGTATTTATTGCTGTCAGAGGTAGTTTGCCTTGTAGCGAAATTGAAGTAGATAGTTCAGGTGAAGTAGTATGGGTAGAGGTTATACCTGAAAATCAGACTAAACTATTAATTGGATCATTTTACCGACCACCCCCCCCCCCCCCTCCCGACTCGGAAGACATAGTTGCTGAACAGTTCAAAGAAAACTTGAGTCTCATTTCAGATAAGTACCCCGCTCATACAATTATAGTCGGTGGTGACTTCAATCTACCCTCAATATGCTGGAAAAATTATACGATTAAAGCAGGTGACAGGCATAAAACATCATCTGAAATTGTACCGAATGCTTTCTCAAAAAATTATTTTGAATAATTAGTTCATGAGCCCACTCAAAGCGTAAATGGTTGCGAAAAGCATACTTGACCTTTTAGCAACAAATAATCCTGGACAAATAGTGAGTGTCGTGATGAATACAGGAATTAGCGACCACAAGGCAGTTGCTGCTAGGCTATTTAAAAAAGCTGATAAAAATTCTCTTAATGCCTTTTTAAGAGACAGTATTCACTCCTTCCGATCTGATCATGTAAATGTAGAAAAGTTGTGGAATGTTTTCAAAGAAGAGATAGTATCAACAGCAATTGAGAGATATATACCACATAAATTAAAAAGTGATGGTACTGATCCCCCATGGTACACAAAACGGGTCAGATTGTTGTTGCAGAAGCAACGAAAAAAGCATGCCAAATTTAAAAGAACGCAAAATCCCCAAGATTGGCAAAGTTTTACAGAAGTTCGAAATATGGCGCTTACTTCAACGCGAGATGCTTTCAATAATTTCCACAACGAAATTCTGTCTCCAGATCTGGCAGAAAACCCAAAGAGAGTCTAATCATACATAAAGCACACCAGTTGCAAGACACAATCATTACCTTCACTGCGCGATAACAACAGTGAAGTCACTGATGAAAGTGCCACTAAAGCAGAGTTATTAAAAACGGTTTTCCGAAACTCCTTCACCAAAGAATACGAAGTAAATATTCCTGAATTCCAAACAAGAACAACTGCCAAGATGAGAAACATAGAAGTAGATATCCTCAGTGTAACAAGGCAGCTTAAATCACTTAATAAAGGCAAGGCCTCTGGTCCAGATTGTATACCAGTCAGGTTTCTCTCAGAGTATGCTGATAAAATAGCTCCTATTTAGCAATTATATACAACCACTCGCTCACAGAAAGATACGTACCTAAAGACTGGAAAATTGCTCAAGTCACACCAATACCCAAAAAGGGAAGTAGGAGTAATCCGCTGAATTACAGGCCTATATCACTAATGTCGATTTGCAATAGGGTTTTAGAACATATACTGTATTCGAACATTATGAAGTACCTTGAGGAAAACTATTTATTGACATACAGTCAGCACAGATTCAGAAAATATCGTTCCTGTGAAACACAACTAGCTCTTTATACTCATGAAGTAATAAATGCTATCAACAGAGGATGTCAAATTGATTCCATATTTTTAGATTTCCAGAAGGCTTTTGACAATGTTCCTCACAAGTGTCTTCTAATCAAACTGTGTGCCTACGGAGTATCGCCTCAGTTGTGCGACTGGATTTGTGATTTCCTGTCAAAAGGTCACAGTTCGTAGTAATAGACGGAAAGTCATCGAGTAAAACAGAAGTAATACACGGAGTTCCCCAAGGAAGTGTTATAGGCCCTCTATTGTTCCTGATCAATATTAACGACACAGGAGACAGTTTGAGTAGCCGTCTTAGATTGTTTGCAGAAGATTCTGTCATTTACCATCTTGTGAAGTCATCAGATGATCAAAACGACTTGCAAAAGATTTAGAAAAGATATCTGTATGGTGCGAAAAGTGCCAATTGACCCTGAATAAAGAAAAGTGTGAAGTTATTCACATGAGTACTAAAAGAAATCAGCTAAATTTCGATTACGCGATTAGTCACACAAATCTGAGGGCTGTAAATTCAACTAAATACTTAGGGATTACAATTACAAATAACCTAAATTGGAATGATCACATAGATAATATTGTGGGTAGAGCAAAACAAAGACTGTGATTCATTGGCAGAACACTTAGAAGGTGCAACAGGTCTACCAAAGAGACTGCTTACACTACGCTTGTCCGCCCTATTCTAGAGTACTGCTGTGCGGTGTGGGATCCGCATCAGGTGGGACTGATGCATGACATAAAAAAAGTACAAAGAAGGGCAGCTCGTTTTGTATTATCGTGAAATAGGGGAGATAGTGTCACAGACATGATACGTGAATTGGAGTGGCAATCAATCTACATCTACATGATTACTCTGCAATTCACATTTAAGTGCTTGGCAGAGGGTTCATCGAACCACAATCATACTATCTCTCTACCATTTCACTCGCGAACAGCGCGCAGGAAAAATGAACACCTAAACCTTTCTGTTCGAGCTCTGATTTCTCTCATATTATTTTGATGATCATTCCTACCTATGTAGGTTGGGCTCAACAAAATATTTTCGCATTCGGAAGAGAAAGTTGGTGACTGAAATTTCGTAAATAGATCTCGCCGTGATGAAAAACATCTTTGCTTTAATGACTTCCATCCCAACTCGCGTATCATATCTTCCACACTCTCTCCCCTATTACGTGATAATACAAAACGAGCTGCCCTTTTTTGCACCCTTTCGATGTCCTCCGTCAATCCCACCTGATAAGGATCCCACACTGCGCAGCAATATTCTAACAGAGGACGAACGAGTGTAGTGTAAGCTGTCTCTTTAGTGGACTTGTTGCATCTTCTAAGTGTCCTGCCAATGAAACGCAACCTTTGGCTCGCCTTCCCCACAATATTATCTATGTGGTCTTTCCAACTGAAGTTGTTCGTGATTTTAACACCCAGGTACTTAGTGGAATTGACAGCCTTGAGAATTGTACTATTTATCGAATAATCGAATTCCAATGGATTTCTTTTGGAACTCATGTGGATCACCTCACACTTTTCATTATTTAGCGTCAACTGCCACCTGCCACACCATACAGCAATCTTTTCTAAATCGCTTTGCAACTGGTACTGGTCTTCAGATGACCTTACTATACGGTAAATTACAGCATTATCTGCGAACAACCTAAGAGAACTGCTCAGATTGTCACCCAGGTCATTTATATAGACCAGGAACAGCAGAGGCCCCAGGACGCTTCCCTGGGGAACACTTGATATCACTTCAGTTTTACTCGATGATTTGCCGTCTATTACTACGAACTGCGACCTTCCTGACAGGAAATCATGAATCCAGTCGCACAACTGAGACGATACCCCATAGGCCCACAGCTTGATTAGAAGTCGCTTGTGAGGAACAGTGTCAAAACCTTTCCGGAAATCTAGAAATAAGGTATCAACTTGAGATCCCTTGTCGATAGCGGCCATTACTTCATCGAATAAAGAGCTAGCTGCGTTGCACAAGAATGATGTTTTCTGAAACCATGCTGATTACGTATCAATAGATTGTTCCCTTCGAGGTGATTCATAATGTTTGAATACAGTATATGCTCCAAAACCCTACTGCAAACCGACGTCAATGATATAGGTCTGTGGTTCGATGGGTTACTCCTACTACCCTTCTTAAACACTGGTGCGACCCGCACAATTTTCCAATCTGTAGGTACAGATCTATCGGTGAGCGAGCGGTTGTATATGATTGCTAAGTAGGGAGCTATCATATCAGCATAATCTGAAAGGAACCTAATCGGTATACAATCTGGACCTGAAGACTTGCCCGTATCAAGCGATTTGAGTTGCTTTGCAACCCCTAAGGTATCTACTTCTAAGAAACTCATGCTAGCAGCTGTTCGTGTTTCAAATTCTGGAATATTCCATTCATCTTCCCTGGTGAAGGAATTTTGGAAAACTGCGTTCAATAACTCTGCTTTAGCGGCACAGTCAAAAGTCGGTAACAGTACCATCGGCACTGCGCAGCGAAGGTATTGACTGCGTCTTGCCGCTTGTGTACTTTACATAGGACCACAAATTCTTCGAATTTTCTACCAAATTTTGAGACAATGTTTCGTTGTGGAACCTACTGAAGGCATCTCGCATTGAAGTCCGTGCCAAATTTTGCGCGTCTGTAAATTTTAGCCAATCTTTGGGATTTCGCGATCTTCTGAACTTCGCATGCTTGTTCCATTGCCTCTGCAACAGGGTTCGGACCTGTTTTGTGTACCATGGGGGATCAGTTCCATCTCTTACCAATTTATGAGGCACGAATCTTTCAATTGCTGTTGCTACTATATCTTTGAATTCAAGCCACATCTCGTCTATATTTGCATAGTCAGTTCGGAAGGAATGGAGATTGTCTCTTAGGAAGTCTTCTGGTGACACTTTATCAGCTTTTTGAAATAAAATTATTTTGCGTATCATTAAAACGAAGGCATTTTTTGTTGCGACGGGATATTGTCATGATATTTCAATCACCAGTTTTCTCCTCTGATTGCGAAAACATTCTGCTGGCACCCACCTACATACGGAGAAATGATCATCACGATAAAATAAGAGAAATCAGGGCTTGCACGGAAAAATTTAAGTGCTCGTTTTTCCCGTGTGCCGTTGGAACGGTAGAGAGACAGCATGAAGGTGGTTCATTGAACCCTCTGCCAGGCACTTTATTGTGAATAGCAGAGTAATCACGTGGATGTAGATGTAGAAAGAACATAGGGTCAACAATCCTGAAAGTCGTGACTGCACACCACACTCCAACCTTTCATCATGCAGTGATGTTTTGTGGATGATATGTGGGTTTACAACAGCTCAGTATCTGCTGTTTTGTGTGTTGATGTAATCTGACAGATGGAACCATGCCTCATCTGTAAACCAAATTATGGAGAAAAAGTCTGGATGTTGAATAACAAGCCCTTGAAACCATCAACATTAATACATTCTTTTGTTATGATCCATTTCTTGCAATGCTTGCGTCATGTGCGCTCTGTAAGGTCGCAATGTCAATTTCTTTGCAGCACTCTCACATGTGTCATATAGGATGCCTGTCTCCTGGTTCAATCGCAATAATTTCCTTGGAGAGTTCTCCAAGCATCTCTGAACATTATTAATAACCTCTGTTGTCAATGATGGTCTATGTTCATCGCGGTCACTGTTTAGTGCACCAGTTGCTTCCAGCTTCCTTACAAGCGATAAAACTGTTGTCTTTGCTGGAACACCACACACGCTGAACTCTCCCAGGAATACCTGTTGCGTTGTAACCAATGAGTCTTTCTTCCAATATGTTTTCACAATAAAAACTTGCTCTCAAAGTGTAGACTACATGTTTCTGTCAGCTAAAGACTGCAAATGGATCATTAATTTGTTTGTTATTGTTACGCGGCCCAAACTACAAACACAATCTGCCCCCCCCCCCCCCCCCCCCCACACACACACACACACAAATCGCGACTAATGAGGCACAAATGAACTATGGACGAAGGACCTCAAGTGCAGAAACAGCAATCAGCTTGCCAATAATGGGAGGTATCCTGATTCTCCCACAGCTGAGATCATTAAAACAACTTCCCTATTTGTACGAGCTTTTGGTGGGGAAATTATGACCCATTAAAGTAGGTCAGGTTTATATGGATCACCGAGTATATGCATAAGACATTAACCTTAACTTACTGTTAGTAAGAATAGCTTAAGTATAGACAGTGGTATGAGAACAATGCGTAGAACAAACACTGAGCAATGCTTAGGCAGTGGCTCGGCACATTGTAGTCTGGGGAAGAACACAAGTTTGGTAGGTGAATTACAGTGTTCAACACCTTGTTTATTACATCTGTTGGCTGTTCAAAAGTTTCTTGTGGTAGTTCTCTTTTCACCCATGTCCAGTTTTTAATTTTCTGTTACTGTCAACATCAAATGTGTACATAATCTTATGGCTAAAACACAATGTCTGATATTTTGTACCCATACTAAGACTTAGGATTAAGCCAGATCAATGAACACATAATTTTGACCTCCCCGGATAGCCACACGAGTTAGCATACTGCTTCTAGGGAGGCACGCCAGTTCCAAATCAAATCTATCCAGTGGATTAACGACCAGGCCCCATGTGCCGGTCAGTCTGGATATGGTTTTTAGGCAGTTTCCCATATCTAACTTAGTGAAAACTAGGCTTGTACCCAAGTCTCACCTCAGTTACAAGATATGCTAACATTTACAAAAATGTTTGCACACTTTCACTTGGGACAGCACTAGATTTGGGGTACACAAATTTCACCTGAAGTGGAAAATGGGTGTGACAGGAAGGACAAGAAAGAACAAATACGTAATTTTTCACTTTTGTTAACAAACAAATCACAATTCAGATGACACTGATATGGGAATCTATAACTGAACTCTGGCAATTCAAAGATCATTTCTGCACAACACTTTAGGTAGCAGAGTTATCTCTGTCCTTGTCTGAAGGAGATCTCACTACCTTATTCCAATAACGTACACTGCATACTTGAAATCCTTGTCCTACCACGAACAGCAGTGTGCATATTACACCTGCAAGGGAAGAAAGGCTGCAAGATGCAACAAAGATAATGGCTAGAATAACAATCAGAAGAAGAAACACAAGCTGTGTGTTCCACACCTCCCATTTGTGTCAGCATATTGCAATGAATGTTTTCAGTTTCACGGTGATTAACTGAGTTTAGGACACTGACTGAAATTCAATCCAATCCTGGAAATCTGTGGACACTGGCAGTCTTAACAAATCACCTAATTCCAATGAAATTCTTAACACTGGTGTGATAAAATTATCGGGCACTGGGCACTTCTTGAGAGTTCAATAATCTAGTGACTACCAGACCAGGAAGAGTAATTAAGTAATGATGGACCTGATGCTTGGCAAGAGCTCTAAAAAGACCAAAATTGCATTCTATGAATGTCATTGTAACAACTGGGAGTTTGCTGAATAAAAACATTTTCTCGTGGGATCAACATCTTCAATTTTTTGGGGAATTCTTTACTACAACTTTCACACTTCAAAAGTAATATAACCAAAGTTTATCCTAGCAGTCATTTACAACAAATTTGATATGTTACAATAACACTTTTATTGGGTGAAAAGGATGCACTACGTGTTTTGTTTCCTACTGTAGAAAAAAGGAAAAGTCATGACGACTACATCACATGAACTAAACGAACGTAACAACACTACTTCCTCGCTCTTCCATTGATATTAAGGTTTGCTCTGGTAACTTTGTATACTAATGGAACACTTAATGACAAATGAAAATGCGTGTCTGACCTAGATCCAGACCAAGATCTCTTCTTATTGCAAGCAGCTGCCTAATCATTTAGGTCATCTGAATATGACTCCAAATTTTCAGTGTCATTAATATTTTTTTTCATTTACTTCTGAACTCTTACAGTCAAAATTTCTCTCAACCTGTGGGCACAAATTTTTAATATTCACAAGTCCAATATATTGCATATTCAACATTACTGAACTGGTGCCGTATGTCATCGATTTGATTCCTACTGATAGCATTCATTTCATTTTCATCAATATAATTCACCTGAAAGTACCAGCCAAAATGTGCCCATTAAATCCTGGATCATTATGGTACAATCTTTTTTTTTCACCAGTATTTCTCAAACAACACTCTCCAATTTTTTTTCTTTTTAAGAATACAGAACAATTGTCCGCTCTTCTGACCTTTTCACGCTCCAACAGGAATGTAGCAGTGAATTAATTTCATATGTTTACATTGTATTAGTTTGTAAATGAAACAAATAGTGTGGCCACATCTTTGAGGACTGCTTAATTTAGGATTGGATTTAATACTAAATCCAAGTACTGCAATTCTTGTGTAAAACATGTCTTCTTTTTTTCTGATAGTTTTCATACCCCTGAGCATATTCTCATTGTGAGTCTATGGAATGAATTACGTAATGTCTGTGACTGCAACAAGAAGTGACTGTGGTTGACAATTTATACTACACATACTCCAACACATACTCTCACTTACACCACAGCTTATCGTGTGACCACTTTCCTATCATTTTCCTCATTGCAGTTAAATTTTCTGGCCATTGTTGCTGCATTTTCTTCTTTTTCTTGCAGAGCAAATAGAGAATTTTAGGTATAGTAGATGTAACAACACAAACTGACTGTATGGTTCTTATGTATGAAATAGCCTCCAACCAGGTGACACTTGTATATATAAAGGGTAAAAGAACAAACCTGCAAAATTACAGAACAATATCCCTAACTTTGGTTTGCTGCAGAATCCTTGAACATATTCTCACTCTGAACATAATAAATTTTCTTGAGATATGGAAGCAAAAATCAGCATGGATTTAGAAGTATTGCTCATGTGAAACTTAGCTTGCTGCAGATACACTGCTAACTATGGATGAAGGGCAACAGGCAGATTCTATATTTCTAGATTTCCACAAAGCATTTGACACAGTGCCCCACTGCAGGCTGTTAAACAAGGTATGAGCATATAGAACAGGTTCACAGATATGTGCGTGGCTTGAAGACTTTTTAAGTTATAAAAGCTAGTATGTTGCCCTTGACAGTGAGTGTTCATCAGAGACAAGGGTATCATTCAGAGAACTGTGATAGTACCATTGTTGTTCTCTATGTACATAAATGATTTGGCGGGCAGGGTGGGCAGCAATCTGCAGTTGCTTGCTGGTGATGCTGTGGTGTACGGTAAGGTGGAAGTTGTGTGACTGTATGAGGATAAAACATGAGTTGGACAAAATTTCTAGTTGGTGTGATGAATGGCAGCTAGCTCTAAATGTGGAAAAATGTAAGTTAATGTGGATGAATAGGAAAGCCAAACCCATAAGTTCATATACAGTATTAGTAGTGTCCTGCTTGACTCAGTCACATCTTTGAAATATCTCGGTGTAACATTGGAAAGTGATATGAAATGCAACAACCATTTGAGGTCTGTGACAGTGAAGGCAAATGGCCAACTTGGGTTACTGCGAGAATTTTAGGAAAGTGTGGTTCATCTGTAAAGGAGACTGCATGTAGGACACCAGGAGACCACATGTAGGATACTGGTATGACGCATTCTTGAGTACTGCTTGAATGTTTGAGATGTGTACCATGTTGGATTACGGGGGAAAAAAAATCAGAGGCGGGCTGCTAGATTTGTTACCAGTAGATTTGAACAACACAAATGTTATGGAAATGCTTCAGGTACTCAAATGGGAATCCCTGTAGGGAAGTCGACATTCTTTTCGAGGAACACTACTGAGAAAATTTAGAGAACTGGCATTTGAAGCTGTCTGCCAAATGACTCTACTGCTGCCAACATACACTGTGTGTATAGACCACAAAGATCTTAAAATAGGAACTGAATATCTACTCTTCAGAAACTGGATGCTTACACTAATTTCTTTTGAGCCATAGTCTTGCATAACTTTCTTATGTTATCCTTCATAAAATCTGCATATCTGGTGGGTCAGACTACAAATTCAAAGGTTAGGGATAAGTCCACAATAGAACTTTTTCTCTCACTTATCACTTCTTGCAACTGATTTTTATTCATGAAAAATGTAAGGTTGGTCTATCATTCACAGAGTATACATTACATTGAATGTCCCTTTATAACTGGTTGGATAAGTCAGTTCAAAGATTGGGGAAGGCATGCACATACCACCATTTACATCCATAGAGTTTCATAGGCTCCATGTGTCCTCTGGGTTGTATTAAATTGCAAGGGCATCAGAGAGCTCAGCCAGTCCTTTACAGGTTCTGGTGTTGTTAAGAAGACATTCCAGAGCTGATAGTTCGTCAGTGGCCTATGTCATTTGCAATGTGAGAACCAGAGGGTTCTATCTATGAGGGTTGGAACTTAAATAGAGGCAACTATTTATTCACAACCGACACAAAAGGGTTACAAGTTTGCACCTGTTAGTGTCCTTCAATGTAGTTGCCAGCATTGTGTAGAACCCGTTGCCAGTAATGTGGAGGGCATAGTATACCGTTAGCAGAGCCTGTTCTGTTGATGGTGCGAATGGAGCAATCTACTGCCTGTTGAATCTCTGGAATAGTTCTGAAGCAAATGCCACGAAGTGGTTCCTTCATCTTCAGAATCATATCAAAGTCACAAGGACTTAAGTCAGAGAGTACGGTGGATGGTACAGTACTTCCCAGTCCCATCGATCGAACAGAGCAGCCACAGCTTGCGCTGTATGTGCCCAAGCATTGTCATGCAAAATGATGGGTGGGTTGCACAGAAAGTGTCGCTGCTTCTTTTGCAAAGCTGGTCACAGGTGATGCTCCAAAAACAAACAGTAATACTGTGCATTGGAGGACTACCATGGAGGAATGTAATGCGTTTGGATAACACCATCACAGTCATACGCGAGAATCACCATAGCTTTCACCATACTGGGGCCCTGACGCACTTTCAACTTTCGTGGCTACCCATAATGACGCCATTCATTGGATTGACGTTTCGGTTTTTGCTCGTATAATGTCGCCCATGTCTCATCCAGTGTTACGATAAGGCATAAGAAAGCCTTTCCTTTGCGCTCATAGCGCTCAAAGTGTGTCTAGTAGCCTCTTAACGCATCCATTTCTGCATTTCCATCTAGTCATGCGGAACCCATCTTGATGCAATTTTTCACATGCCCAGGCATTCCTTCAGGATGCGAAGCACAGTCATTTGCGCTGATCTGGTTTCATGGGAGAGATCACGAATTGTATGGCATTGACCACTGTCCACTAATGTGGCAACAGCATGCACTACTTCTTCAGAGACGCTAGGACGACCTGCCCGATGCATGTCTGCCACCGTTTGCCAACCGTCGTTGAAGGCTTTTATCCAATGTGCCACTGTTCTGTATGGCAACGCCGATACCCCAAATGCCTCTTGAAGACCTTGATGACACTATTGTGCTGTACGACCTCTGGCACATTCAATCTTGATCCAACTGTTTCGAAAACATAGTGATACCATCACATTAGACCGCTCGCTCACATGTGACTGCGTTTCCCTCGATTGTGCGTATGCCAGTGACGTGGGACCGGCAAGTCCATTTGCTCGGAGGTAAGGTAGGTATGTCAACAACGTGTGCTATCAGCGACAACAGTGGATTCCATTGCAAAGTGTTTCCACAGCAGTGTTGCCACTAAGTAAGTTCCAAGTTTGCTAATTTTCATTTTGTCATCTTAAAAGATTTCATTATTTTTTAATAAAACAGTTATTGTCTACAAGAGATAGGCAGTTGAATTTGTTTCTTTTGTGAGATTTTTGGTATAACTGAGAAACGGATAGTTTTATTTGTGAATCTGATACAAACTGTGGGCACTGTTGACTGGGCATTATTTTTTAGGTATACTGACTCATTCTAGTTTGGATCTTGTAATGTTTTCATAACAGTACTGCTTCTGTGACAGAACAGACAATGTATTTCAAAAACAGAGAGCTACAAACTACATGGAGAACACAAGGGAGATGTATAACCTAAAATCGGATTAGGCATTCTACTGTGTGTTCATTTTGTCAGTTTGAAACTCATTTCTAGGATTAATATAATTCATGCACATTATAAACATATCCCCAAGACTTGATTTAAGTGTGGAATCAAATGACTTCATCTAAGAACACTTTTTTCTTAGAGCAAGGAAGAAATCACATACTGTCTCAGCAGATGAAAATTCTGTGTAATAAAAGAATTGATGGGTTTACTTTTGATGGTATTGACGGCCAGGGGATAAATTTAGCTGGGTGAGTACCAAACTTGAACTTAAGTTTTGACATAAGAAACTTATCAAATATTTTTTAAGTGTCATACAGTTTAGAGCTAATAAAACATTATAACAATTTTTCATAATTTTTGTTTAGAAATACAGTGCAAAAGTTTGGTAATTCTGAATCTGATATAAATAGGAGGTAATTAGTTCCAAAATAAGTAAGTATCCAAGATTTAAGTTATCACCATGGTAGAAAAGTAGCTGCAAAGGAAGTAAAACATGAAGATTATCAGTGCAAATTCAAGTGCTATCATAAAATCTCTAAAAATGAAAAATATTATGATAGGGAAAGTTGACACTCACCACATAGTGGAGATACTGAATCGCAGATAGGCACCACACACACACACACACACACACACACACACACACACACACACGACTGCAACCTCAGACAACTGAAACCACACAGCTAGCAGCAGCACCAGTGCACAATGGGAGTGGCAACTGGGTGGGGGTAAGGAGGAGACTGGGGGGAGGGAGAAGGATAGTATGGTGGGAATGACGGGCACTGAAGTGCTGCAGGTTAAGCAGATGGCAGGGGAAAGGTGGGAGGAGGAAGCAGCGGAAAAGGAGAGAAATAAATAGAGAAAGGCTAGTTGTGGTGGTGGAATGACAGCTGTGTAGTGCTGGAATGGGAGCAGGGTGGATGGGTGAGGTCAGCGACTAACAAAAGTTGAGGATAGGAGGGTTGCGAGAACATAGGATTTATTGCAGGGAAAGTTCCCACCTGTGCAATTCAGTAAAGCTGGTGTTGGTGGGAAGGATCCATATGGCACAGGCTGTGAAGCATCCCCCTCGTAACTCAGTACCACCTAGCACTGGAGCAAGTGAATTAAGTTGTCCGCCAGGGTTTCGATTACCTCTTGTTGTGCCCTGAAATGTCCTGCCCACTATCCTTCCCACAGTGGTATTCTGTTGTCCACCAAACCTAGACAAAATCCTCGTCCATCCTTAAACAACCCCTGTTCCTGGTCCCTTACCTCACTGCTCATACCCCTATAATAGTCCTAGATGCAAGCCCTGTCCTATACATTCTCCCACCACCACCACCACCACCACCACCACCACCACCTACTCCAGTCCGGTCACTAACATCACCTATCCCATCAAAGAAAGGACTACCTGTGAAACCAGTCATGTGGTCTACAAACTACGCTGCAACCACTGTGCTGCATTCCATGTAGGCATGACAACCAACAAGTTGTTTGTCCACATGAATGGCCACCGACAAACTGTGGCCAAGAAACAAGCGGACCACCCTGTTGCTGAACATGCTGCCAAACATGATATCCTTCATTTCAATGACTGTTTCACAGCCTGTGCCATAAGGATCCTTCCCATCAACACCAGCTTTTCTGAATTGTGCAGGTGGGAAGTTTCCCTGCAATACATCCTATGTTCCTGTAACCCTCCTGGCTTCAACATTTGTTAGTTGCTGTCCTCTCCCATCCAGCTCCTTCCTTGCTCCCATTCCAGCACTACACAGCTGTCATTCCACCACCAAAGCCAGTATTTTTTTATTTATGTCTCTCCTTTTCTGCTACTTCTCCCCCCCCCCCCCCCAACTATCCCCTGCTCTCTGCCTAACCTGCAGCACTTCACTGTCCACCATCCCCACCATAATATTCCTCCACCTCCCCACTCCAGCCTCCTCCTTTCCCTTACCCAGTCATCATTCCCATTATGTACTGGTGCTGCTGCTCGCAGTGTGGTTTCAGTTGCCTGAGACTGCAGTCATGTGTGTATGTGTGTATGTGTGTGTGTGTGTGTGTGTGGGCGCGCGCACACACGTGCGTACGTGTGTGTATTGTTGACGAAGGCCATTGGCCAAAAGCTTTAAGTGTGAAAGTCTTTTTGTTGTGTCTATCTGCAACTAAGCATCTCCACTATATGGTAAGTGGCAACTTTCCTTTTCATAATACTGTCACATTCCATCCTGGATTTTCCATTGTCTAATAATGAAAAATTTTGATGTCTAAAGTTGATAAACTGCATTATAATGACTTTTTATTGATTCCTACAAAATGAAAAAGATCATTAAATCCCTTAAATTTCTATTTGTAATCCTTCTCAAGAAGACACTGATGATAGATTCTTGAGAGAGAAACACATTAATTTATTTTCTTTAATACATGAAGGCAATAAAGTAAGAGTGTACTACTACGCAGTTTTTTAGGCACATTGGTAGTTAGTCAAAAAAATAAATACAATATCTGAACAAAGATTATACTTCTGGCATAACAAAGTCTGATGAGAGACATAGGAAGACTTCAGACACTATTTCCAAAAATTGTTAGGATTTTGTGGGAAAACACACTGAATCGTATCCACAGACAGAGTCTCAATACACAAAAAGAGTATTTAAGTTCTGCTTTCCACATAACTTGTATGTAAGAGATATGTAAAGAAAAAATAATACTAAAGGGCTATGAACTTGTAAAACTGTCAATGCAATATTCATCAGGAAATACAATTTGGACTCTTTACACTAAGATCAAACTGGTGTTTGTGAAGAGTTCATCATGAGAAAAGCTGGGTCACTAATGGCTGTCAAAGAAATATAATAATAATTTAAATGAAAAATTATTTATGGAGAGTGGACAGACAAGTGACATGGTATCCTATAACCACCAAAACATATAGCCTTACCTCATACAAATGTTAAATACAGCTTTTATAAAACGAAACTGCAAATGTTTCAAAAGATAAAAGTGGGATACTGTGCTGTTTTCACATTAGCTGTTCTGTAGCAAGTCTGGAAATGTCACTGTTAGTTCTATAGATAAAGTGCTGAAGTTATTTGCCCAGAAATGAAAGAATATATTTTTTGAGGTGATTGCTGTGCTTCTCAACACACGAACTCTAAATTTCTTCATGCTTTTTGTTGCTTTGTTCATCAAAATAATCATATAAGGAAAAATGTTTTAATACGGCACCAGAACATTCATGTAATCAAAAAGCTGACAACATTTATTCCAATATAGAGCATCGTTGCAAACTCCATTATCTCAAATAAGAATTCTTCTGCCTTGCATCTCTGTATCAAGTCATTCAGATAAAGATCATCCACTTTTTTGACTACCACACACAATTAATAACACTTCAATTCCGTGGAAGTGTCATACACAAACATGATATATCTGAAGTTTCATGCAAATGATCTCTTTAGTGTATGCTACGAGGCATAGTATACAGGAATTAAACAGAATGGACTAGCTGTAAGAGCTTGTACCAGAAAGCAAGATAGCTTCCTGCCAACTGGATTACTGTTTATGAAGTGTTTTACAAACAATTCTGAAATGGAGAAATTTCTGGTTTTACAGAGCCGAAACGTTCTGTAAATATATAACCTTTGTAAAACCATTAAAATATTTAGGTTTATTTCCTAATTAAGTAATAAACAGTTAATATACTAAAGCAGAAACCTGTGCATTTTGCAACAAGCAGGTGTTAATGCTTAAACCTATTTTCGTCTACAGAACTTTGAACTGCTATCAAAAAAATTCACAGAACATCTTGTGCTTTGTATTGTAGCTCTGTGAATTCTAAAGCAACCACTAACAGGTATGATGGTGGAACATCATACATTACAAGCAGCTAAGACTCCAAGAAGACCTCCACAATGTTATGATGAGATATTCAACAAAGAGGTAGGTGGCTTATGAGCTGAACAACATCTGGGGTACTTGCTGAACCATAGCTATGTTATGCTTGCTCAAACTTGTGTGACTCTGTCTGGTTTGATCAACTGTTCCCTGTGTAGGACCAAAGTGAGGTTCATTGCATTAATAATTGAATTCTGGGCAGTCTGAACACAGAGATGAGGAATAACGCCACTCATAAAATAAGGAGTATCCTTATGAGGCTACACTGTCTCTGAAAATAATTAGAGTAATAGCTTAAACCTTGTTATACCATGGAAATTTCAGGAATAATGCACAGATCGATATTACTGTGGATTGTTTGATGCAACAACAATGAAAATCACATCAGATGTAGTTGGGAGCTTGAGGAAGAAGCACACACTTTTGTTTTTTTGCTGTTTACCTCAACAGAAAATTGATGAGAGGGAGAAATGGGCACTGCAGGGGTACTGGGTACTTTGACTGTTGAAGACTTCATCAAAACTTGTGGCAGATGCTCTTGAAGAAGATCACAGTACGACTTGTGAGGAACTCTGTGAAGCTATGAGACTATCCCAACATTAGGATTCCTTATTCTGACAAATGATTTGAAGCAGAGAAAAATTTTTGCAATATAGCTCCCACAGAGAGAAGCAGAATCGCCTTGGCATTGCAACCTTGCTCAAACAATGATTTAACTGTGAGAGTCAAGGATTCCTCTGTCGAATTGTCACTACTGATGAATCGTGGATTAGAGACTCTGAACTGGAGTTGAAATCACAGTCCAATGAGTGGACACATCCAAAAAAATTTCAATGCACTCAATCAAAGCTCAAGCAAAATAATGGTTTTTGCTTATAATCACCAAAGAATCATTATGACAGAGTTCCATGTGAAAAAAGTGTCACAGTAGTGTATTATCGTAACTTCATATAAAATCTGTGCAGAAAATGCACGAAACCCCACCTCTGCTGCTAGAGGCTGGGCCACTCTTTATCCACAACAATGTTTGCCTGCATATCAGAAATGTTGTAGCCCAAAAACTGCACAAACCTGGATGGGAACTGTTGTTGCATCCTCCTTACAGTCCAGACGCGAGTCCACAGGACTTCGACTTGTTCCCGAAGTTGAAAAAACCTATGTGCGGATGTCGTTATCTTTCTCTGGAAGAACTTTGTACCACTGTTACCCAAGCCATTAGACAGATGAACAGAAGTGGTGTCCTGATGGAATAATAGAGCTTTTGGGACGTTGGGATTGAGTCATGAAGAAGCAGGGAGATCATACTGAAGGACTGTAAAGAGATATGGGGGAATGTAAGTAAAAAAAAAAAATTAGTGTGCAATATTTATGAAATGTCCCTTGTACAATACATTTCTAATAGCAATGTGTGTGTGTGTGTGTGTGTGTGTGTGTGTGTGTGTGTGTGTGTGTGTGTATGTGTGTGTGTGAGAGAGAGAGAGAGAGAGAGAGAGAGAGAGAGAGAGAGAGAGAGAGAGAGCGGGGGGAGGGGGGGGAGTAGTGTCAAAGATATATCCGTTTTATATCTATAGAAGGGCTTGAACAAATACCAGAAATTTTTAAATTTCTCAAAAAAACTGTGGAATGCCTCCTCAATGAAATAGTGGCAACCAATTAGGCCACACACTGCCTCAATGCAAACTGATATGGGGAACACAACATAAAATTTCTTATGTACACAATATTCAATTTTAGTAAGGCTTAGTTAATGAGACTTACTGGTGGTTGAAGTTGATAACACCAATCTCAAAGAATGACTTACAAACTAGAGAAACATAACTGAATCTGTGAATGCTAGCTGCTTAGAGCTGCTTCACATGTAGTTGTATTCAGTTTCCTGATGCTGCCACAATTTAGCAAGGTATGATACCTCCATCTGAGAGAATGATTCAACATCCTCAATCCTGTTCACTGCTACAATTGTTAAAATTTTGCTGTAGAACTCTGCTATGCAAGGGCAGGCTACTTCTAATACATTCTGTAAATCTCTGTCTGAACATGGAATCTAACATACTTCTGATCTAAAAGAAAATCCACAGGAACTGTTGAATTTGGTAAATGACTATTCTTTTGGGGTTCCAGAGGTGTAGAGAATCTTTCTAAAACACAGGTAGCACCCACAATGAATTACACAGCAAGCACAATATTGTTGTTTCTCACAAGAGTGTTTCAAGCTATAAATGTAATACAAAAATTAAAAAAGAAGTCTGCAGGCATAGATGGGATTCTAGTCTGTTCTGGAGGTGCATGTAGACAACATACAAACCCAATTATCATACATTATTTTAGGTATTTTTCCAGAGTACCTAAGCCACACACAAGTCGTGCCCTGACTAAAGAAAGTCAATGCAAAGAGTATAGAAAACTACAAACTAGTTTCACTACTGTCAGCATTCTCAAGAATCGTTGAATCACTCATGAAAGGTGGACTAATGAGTTACCTTTATACGCACATGCTTAACAAAGCTCTATTTTGTTTCCAAAGTAGGGGGCGTACAACAGTAGCCATTACTGAATTAACAAAATTGGTACTTGAAACTCTTGTCAAGGATGACTTGTGTTACAGGCACATTCTTACACTAGTCCTTGGCTTTCGACACTGTTGACCATAAAATACTACTAAACAAAGTAGGAGCATTAGGTGTAAGGAGAATAGCAAATTAGTGGTTCCAGGTTGATGATAAATTTTTAGTAAAACAATTGTCAGACATAGGTGTTCCTCAAGCTAGTATCAATGACTTTCCAGACAGGATAGGGCATGGAGAAAACATTCTCTTTGTTGATGATGTCAACTTCATAATCAATGATACACACCAGAAAACAAATCAAATACTCAAGGATGTTTACAATTGGGCAGTATGTAATAAATTGCCATTGAACAAAAATAATAAACTTCAGCACAAAGAGGAAAAACAATTGTCACATTAATCTTAGATGATAAACCTGTAGATTGTGTAACAAAAATAAAAACTATAGACTGCGCAAAAAAAAAAAAAAGTTTTTACGGATGAATATTGAATGTCAATTAACGTGGGATGAGCATATAAACTGGCAAAAAGTCAGTAATCAACATGTCGTGATCTTAACCTTCTATCATCAGTGTGTAACAACCAACATCTTGTAGGTGACTTACTGTTCATACATACACTTAATTTTTAGATAGGAAATTATGTTTTCTGTAGATCAAAGGTACAGAACATGAATACAGTGTTCAAACTGGAGAAAATGGCTGTAGGAATAATCATAATGGTACTACTTGGGCTTACTGTAAAGAAATATTTTTTAAAAATACATCAAGCAAGTACATCTACGAATCTGTTGTGTACATCAGGGAAAACAGTAGCATTTCACTAATAGTTCTGCACTTAATCATGGAACATGAACCAGCCTGGACTTTCATTTACCATGGAAAACAATTTTCCTTCTCTGGTATTGTTACATTCCTTCCTGGATTTTCCATTGTTTAACATATATTATAGATTGTCAACAAAGTCATAAATTCAGATGATCAATATTTATATTATAGAGGCTGAAGACAGTGACTGGGTGGGCAGCAAAAGAAATAAGCTGTTGGTTAAAAATGACCTGAAGTCCTTTCGGTAAATTAAACGAGGTTTCACTTCACAAACATAGGATGTCTAGGAATGATTCTGGGTGTCTAGATGGCCATGGTCACTCCATAAGCTCTCTCTTCCCTCACACTACACATGCTACTTTGCCCAAATATTCCTCTTATTTCCCAAACATGAGTTTGGAGTAACATAGGTTAATCATTCTGTGTTGAAGTCTACTTTTGATATGGAACTTTTTCGCAGTAGATGCAACTCATGCAGAGATTGGGTGTCAGGAACATAGCACATTTTTAATATTTGTAAATGTGCAGTCTTCAGTGTTAACAGGATTTCACCACACCACACAGTATTTTGACCAGAGAAATGTGTGCAGTTTATTCATTCATCCAGGTGTTGTCTGACAGTGATACAATATTTGTCATCATAATACAGTGAGCAGAAATGCTCAAATACATAAACATAAATAATACATAAGGATATTTTTCATGAGGCTAAGACAGGTGGTCGACTGGAACCTTCCTGGAGGAAACATCTCAGCTTTTGCCTGAAATGAGTTAGGAAAACAACATGAAATTTAAATCAGGACAGTAGGAGAGAGCAAACTTTATCTCTAGTCCATACAGACTTTTCACAAGATAAGTTGTAATATGAAAAATTGTTTTGCATTGTTTCTTCACATCTGTCTGCACTGTCATGGTGGTAACTCCAGGACTACGAACAGCCTGCTGAGCCCCTTACGCTTCATTCTGTCCATCTGGAAAACTGACTCCATGCATCATGCATATTGTCATGTAGGACATTCAATCTGTCCAGAAAACTGTGTCAGAGGTCCCCCACGATGGATGAGATGCCGATCCCAGGAAAATGACAAGGCATTAGTGATTATGTACTACAGATCTAGGGCACATGATTTTCTTGTAAAAAGCATTATATTGTGATCACATATTGTAAGGTGACAGTGTGTCCTTTTTTTATTCATCCTTACTATGAATTCTTTAACTAATGTTTAACTGTGTAGTGTGCATTACCTATAAAGTAGTTTTAAATGCCATTTTAAATAGATGTATTTTGGTAATCTATTTCATCTGCTTGGACAGTCTGTTGTATAATTTTATCCTTGATAAAAAATGCTGTTTCAAAAGCTTTTTTCTGTTTTTTGTCTTTGTTTTCCATGGTAAATGAAAGTCCAGACTGGTTCATGTTCCATGATTAAGAGCAGAACTATTAGTGAAATGCTACTGTTTTCCTTACCCCCACCCAGTCACCACTCCCATCATGCACTGGTGCTGGTGTTCACAGTGTGGTTTCAGCTCTCTGAGACTGCAGACGTGTGTGCAAGTTGCGTTTATGTGAGTGTGTGTGTGTATGGCTGTGTGTATGTGTGTCTACTGCTGACAAAGGCCTTAATGGCCGAAAGCTTTAATTGTGTGAATCTTTTTGTTGTGCCTATTGCGACTCATCATCTCGGCTATATGATGAGTAGCAACTTTCCATCTCTGGTATTGTAATATATGTTAGTTATACATTATTTCAGTTTTATTATAATTGATTTTCCAGTCTACTTTCAGACTTGTTGTATGACACATTCTTCCATTTGTATTGAAGCTTGTCTGCACTAGAAGTAAAACATGCAATGTCTTCAGTAAACTGAAGGTGGTTTACATAGTCCTATCAATAAGTAGTCATTTTCATTTACCCCAGTTTAATGACACGAAAATTGTTCTGTACAACAGCTGAGAACAGCTGAGTCTCCTTGTGCCTGACCTCTCTTTTGATAATAAGTTTCTCACTATGCAGCATATGTGCACTGCAGCTTGGTATTGGTTCAAAAGGCTCTGAGCACTATGGGACTTAACAGCTATGGTCATCAGACAGCTTGGTATTGTTGCGGAGAATCCTGGGAACTGAGGACTAGGTAGAATCCTTTCCATTTGTTCCCGGCACCCAATATGAAGTACCAATTTAAGTGCACATACAGGTTGTTTCAGGAAGAATAGTAAATGTTTCAGGTGGTGATAGTATAGACTAATTTAAAAAAAAAAAAAGAGGAAGAAGAAGAAGAAGAGAGAGGGAGAGACCATTCTATACAACATGTGTTGTGGTTTTATTTGTTACAGAGATAATTTTTCATTCTTCATTCTGGGTGTTGGTATTCCAGTTACTACAGGTTAACTTATGGGCTGAAGTTCAAGTTGTGAAGTTGCAAGTGAATTAACATAACTGATCTTTTCAACTGCGATTGTAATTTACTGGCAAATTCTACTGTGTAGTTTAAGTATGCCACACAAAATTACAAGTGCTGACAATGTTGATATGGTATTTGTGTACAGGTTTTGTAACAAACACCGCTGCTTGTAGAGAATATGGAAGATGATTTGCTAACTGCAGAGTTGCAGACTCACGAGTGTCTACTTGTGAGACTGCTCAGCAGTCATATTTCATCTGAACATGCAAATGAACAGTGCCTAGATGAAGTAGTAGACATTATTCAGGTGGCAGAAAGTAGTCCTTCACCAATGTATGCAGAATTTCTGAGCATACAACAATATGGCAGACTTTACACACGCATGGCTTATATCCTTATGATTTACAGCAGATTCAACACTTTTGAGAAGGAGATGAAGGCAGACAATTTGAACTTAATTACAAATAGCAGACTGCCAAGTAATCCTATCAATACCATTTACTTATAAAGCCCTTTTTAATATCTGATAGTATCAGAAACCAAAGTAGCCCGTGCTGGTTGTTCTACAAAAATCCAAATGCCTTTGCGGAGAGACATTTTCAAAAAAGCTTCTCTGTAAATGTATGATGTGCATGATAATCACATGTTAAGACATACTGTGTTACCGCATCATCTTACAGGGTCCTGTTCTTTAGACTTTGTTGCAAACAACCTCCCACTACTATTGGAAGAGGTTCCTTTGACTACAAGGAAGGGTATGTTCTTCCAGCATGATGGGGACCCTGCACATTCTAGGTGCAGGTAAAACATCATTTAAATCTAAAACTCCCTGGAAGCTGGATTGTCACAAACAGTCACATTTCTTGGCTGTTAAGCACCCCATGCCTTACCCCTTCAGATTTTTGCCTGTGGGGATGGCTGAAAGGAAGTCTAGCAAGAAAAAAGTAAACACAAGGGACTAACTCATCATTTGTATTATGAATGGTGCTGCCCTCATAAAAGAATGCCAAGATGACCTCAGGATAGATACACCAGAAGCTGTCAAGAGAATCTGAAAATGCTCTGAAGTTGGAGGTGGAATTTATTAAAACCCATTCTGAACTTACTCACTTGCTTTTGTTTAACACATTCTGTGAGTATTTGTTGGGATTACACTCCAACAGTTGTATCTCCATAACCTATAAAAATGGGATGCATGTCGTATAGAATGTTTTATTCAAATTAGTCTATACTAGCACCTCCTAAAATATTTACTATTTCTCCTGTTACACCCTGTATAGCATATGTCAAAGATTGTTTTATCGCTTGATAAATAACGCTCCCTTGAACCATGGACCTTGCTGTTAGTGGGGAGGCTTGCATGCCTCAGTGATGTAGACAACTGTACTGCAGGTGCAACCACAATGGAGGGGTATATGTTGAGAGGCCAGACAAACATATGATTTGTGAAGAGTGGAAGTAGCCTTTTCAGTAGTTGCAAAGATAACAGGCTGATGATTGCCTGACCTGGCCTTGTAACGTGACCAAAATGGCCTTGTTGTGCCGGTACTGCAAATGGTTGACAGCAAGGGAAAACTGCAGCTGTAATTTTTTCCAAGGGTACGCACAGCTCTACTGTATGCTTCAGTGATGATGGCATCCTCTTGGGTAAAGCATTTCGGAGGTAAAGATTCCCTGATTTGGATCTCCAGCCAGGGCTTCTCAGAAGGATGATGATGTCAGGAGAAACAAAACTGGTGTGCAATGGAACTAAGCATGGAATGTTAAGATTCCTTAATCGGACAGTTAGGTTAGAAAATTTATAAAGGGAAATGGATAGGTTCAAGTTATATGTTGTGGGAGTTAGTGAAGTTCAGTGGCAGGAGGAATAGGACTTCTGGTCAGGAGAATACAGGGTTATAAATACACAGTCAAATAGGGGTAATGCAGAAGTAGGTTTAATAGTGAATAATAAAACAGGTATCCAGGTACACTGCTGTGAACAACACAGTGAACAAATTATTGCAGCTAAGATTGACATGAAGCCCACACCCACCACAGTAGTACAAGTTTCCACGTCAACTAGTCCCACAGATGTTGAAGAAATGTATGATAAGATAAAAGAAATTATCCAGATAGTTAAGGGAGATGAAAATTTACTAGTGATGGGGGACTGGAATTTGGTAAAAGGAAAAGAAAGTGCAGGAAAAATAGTAGGTGAATATGGACTAGGGTAAAGGAATGAAAGCTGCCCATTTTGCATGGGGGATAATTTAATCATTGCTAACACTTGGTTTAAGAATCATGAAAAGAGACTGATACCCGGAGACACCAGAAAGTTTCAGACTACTTATACAACGGTAGGACTGAGATTTCGGAACCAGATTTTAAATTATAAGACATTTCCAGGGACAGTTGTAGACTCTGGCCACAATTTATTGGTTATGGTGTGTGGATTAAAACTGAGCAAATTGCAAAAAGGTAGACAATTAAGGAGGTGGTATCTGCGTAAGTTGAAAAAACCAGGGGTAGGTGAGAGTTTCAGAGAGAGCATTAGACAACAATTGACAGGAACAGGGGAAAGGAAGACAGTAGAAGACGAATGGATAGCTTTGAGAGATGAAATACTGACGACAGTGGAGAATCAAATAGGTGAAAAGACAAGGCCTAGTAGAGCACAGCAGATATTAATTTAACTGATGAGAGGAGAAAATATAAAAATGCAGTAAATGAAATAGGCACAAAGGAATACAAACATCTAAAAAATGAGATTGATAGGACGTGCAAAATGTTTAAGCAGGAATAGCTACAGGACAAATGTAAGTATTTAAAAGCATATATCACTAGGCCCTCCCCCCCATGAACCATGGACCTTGCCGTTGGTGGGGAGGCTTGCGTACCTCAGCGATACAGATAGCCGTAGCCGTTGAGAGGCCAGACAAACGTGTGGTTCCTGAAGAGGGGCAGCAGCCTTTTCAGTAGTTGCAAGGGCAACAGTCTGGATGATTGACTAATCTGGCCTTGTAACAATAACCAAAACGGCCTTGCTGTGCTGGTACTGCGAACGGCTGAAAGCAAGGGGAAACTACAGCCGTAATTTTTCCCGAGGGCATGCAGCTTTACTGTATGATTAAATGATGATGGCGTCCTCTTGGGTAAAATATTCCGGAGGTAAAATAGTCCCCCATTCGGATCTCCGGGCGGGGACTACTCAAGAGGATGTCATTATCAGGAGAAAGAAAACTGGCGTTCTACGGATCGGAGCGTGGAATGTCAGATCCCTTAATCGGGCAGGTAGGTTAGAAAATTTAAAAAGGGAAATGGATAGGTTGAAGTTAGATATAGTGGGAATTAGTGAAGTTCGGTGGCAGGAGGAACAAGACTTCTGGTCAGGTGACTACAGGGTTATAAACACAAAATCAAATAGGGGTAATGCAGGAGTAGGTTTAATAATGAATAGGAAAATAGGAATGCGGGTAAGCTACTACAAACAGCATAGTGAACGCATTATTGTGGCCAAGATAGATACGAAGCCCACACCTACTACAGTAGTACAAGTTTATACGCCAACTAGCTCTGCAGATGACGAAGAAATTGAAGAAATGTATGATGAAATAAAAGAAATTATTCAGATTGTGAAGGGAGACGAAAATTTAATAGCCATGGGTGACTGGAATTCGAGTGTAGGAAAAGGGAGAGAAGGAAACATAGTAGGTGAATATGGATTGGGGCTAAGAAATGATAGAGGAAGCCGCCTGGTAGAATTTTGCACAGACCACAACATAATCATAGCTAACACTTGGTTTAAGAATCATGAAAGAAGGTTGTATACATGGAAGAACCCTGGAGATACTAAAAGGTACCAGATAGATTATATAATGGTAAGACAGAGATTTAGGAACCAGGTTTTAAATTGTAAGACATTTCCAGGGGCAGATGTGGACTCTGACCACAATCTATTGGTTATGACCTGTAGATTAAAACTGAAGAAACTGCAAAAAGGTGGGAATTTAAGGAGATGGGACCTGGATAAACTGAAAGAACCAGAGGTTGTACAGAGTTTCAGGGAGAGCATAAGGGAACAATTGACAGGAATGGGGGAAAGAAATACAGTAGAAGAAGAATGGGCAGCTTTGAGGGATGAAGTAGCGAAGGCAGCAGAGGATCAAGTAGGTAAAAAGACGAGGGGTAGTAGAAATCCTTGAGTAACAGAAGAAATGTTGAGTTTAATTGATGAAAGGAGAAAATATAAAAATGCAGTAAATGAAGCAGGCAAAAAGGAATACAAACGTCTCAAAAATGAGATCGACAGGAAGTGCAAAATGGCTAAGCAGGGATGGCTAGAGGACAATTGTAAGGATGTAGAGGCCTATCTCACTAGGGGTAAGATAGATACTGTCTACGGGAAAATTAAAGAGACCTTTGGAGATAAGAGCACGACTTGTATGAATATCAAGAGCTCAGATGGAAACCCAGTTCTAAGCAAAGAAGGGAAAGCAGAAAGGTGGAAGGAGTATATAGAGGGTCTATACAAGGGCGATGTACTTGAGGACAATATTATGGAAATGGAAGAGGATGTAGATGAAGATGAAATGGGAGATATGATACTGCGTGAAGAGTTTGACAGAGCACTGAAAGACCTGAGTCGAAACAAGGCCCCCGGAGTAGAAAACATTCCATTGGAACTACTGACGGCCTTGGAAGAGCCAGTCCTGACAAAACTCTACCATCTGGTGAGCAAGATGTATGAAACAGGCGAAATACCCTCAGACTTCAAGAAGAATATAATAATTCCAATCCCAAAGAAAGCAGGTGTTGACAGATGTGAAAATTACCGAACTATCATTTTAATAAGTCACAGCTGCAAAATACTAACACGAATTCTTTACAGACGAATGGAAAAACTAGTAGAAGCCAACCTCGGGGAAGATCAGTTTGGATTCCGTAGAAACACTGGAACACGTGAGGCAATACTGACCTTACGACTTATCTTAGAAGAAAGATTAAGAAAAGGCAAACCTACGTTTCTAGCATTTGTAGACTTAGAGAAAGCTTTTGACAATGTTAACTGGAATACTCTCTTTCAAATTCTGAAGGTGGCAGGGGTAAAATACAAGGAGCGAAAGGCTATTTACAATTTGTACAGAAACCAGATGGCAGTTATAAGAGTCGAGGGACATGAAAGGGAAGCAGTGGTTGGGAAGGGAGTAAGACAGGGTTGTAGCCTCTCCCCGATGTTATTCAATCTGTATATTCTCCAAACGAATCTTTAATTTTCCTGTAGGCATTATCTATCTTACCACTAGCGATACATGCCTCTACATTCTTACATATGTCCTCTAGCCATCTCTGCTTTGACATTTTGCACTTCCGGTCAACCTCATTTTTGAGATGTTTGTATTCCTTTTTGCCTGCTTTATTTACTGCGTTTTTATATTTTCACCTTTCAGCAATTAAATTCAATATTTCTTCTGTTACACAAGGATTTCTACTAGCCCTTGTCTTTTTACCTACTTGATCCTCTGCATGTATATCTAATCGTATTCTAAATTAAAGTCCCCCATTGTAGTTTCTGTCTTACGTTTGGGCTAATCTCAGGAACTACTGTATACTGATTTATGAGAAAGCATTAATAAATTATATGTTTAAACATAAGTAACGATGAGTGTGTAATATACAGGGTGTTACAAAAAGGTACGGCCAAACTTTCAGGAAACATTCCTCACACACAAGTAAAGAAAAGATGTTATGTGGACATGTGTCCGGAAACGCTTAATTTCCATGTTAGAGCTCATTTTAGTTTCGTCAGTATGTTCTGTACTTCCTCGATTCACCACCAGTTGGCCCAATTGAAGAAAGGTAATGTTGACTTCGGTGCTTGTGTTGACATGAAACTCATTGCTCTACACACATCAAGCACATCAGTACGTAGCATCAACAGGTTCATCACAAACGTGGTTTTGCAGTCAGTGCAATGTTTACAAATGCGGAGTTGGCAGATGCCCATTTGATGTATGGATTAGCACGGGGCAATAGCCGTGGCGCGGTACATTTGTATCGAGACTGATTTCTAGAACGAAGGTGTCCCTACAGGAAGACGTCCGAAGCAATTGATCGGCGTCTTAGGGAGCACGGAACATTCCAGCCTATGACTCGCGACTGGGGAAGACCTAGAACGACGAGGACACCTGCAATGAACGAGGCAATTCTTCGTGCAGTTGACGATAACCCTAATGTCAGCGTCAGAGAAGTTGCTGCAGTACAAGGTAACGTTGACCATGTCACTGTTTGGAGAGTGCTACGGGAGTACCAGTTGTTTCCATACCATGTACAGCATGTGCAGGCACTATCAGCAGCTGACTGGCCTCCACAGGTACACTTCTGAGAATGGTTCATCCAACAATGTGTCAATCCTCATTTCAGTGCAAATGTTCTCTTTACGGATGAGGCTTCATTCCAACGTGATCAAATTGTAAATTTTCACAACCAACATGTGTGGGCTGACGACAATCCGCACGCAATTGTGCAATCACGTCATCAACACAGATTTTCTGTGAAAGTTTGGGCAGGCATTGTTGATGATGCCTCGATTGGGCCCCATGTTCTTCCACCTACGCTCAATGGAGCACGTTATCATGATTTCATACAGGATACTCTACCTGTGCTGCTAGAACATGTGCCTATACAAGTACGGCACAACATGTGGTTCATGCACGATGGAGCTCCTGCACATTTCAGTCTAAGTGTTCGTATGCTTCTCAACAACAGATTCAGTGACCGATGGATTGGTAGAGGCGGACCAATTCCATGGCCTCCACGCTCTCCTGACCTCAACCCTCTTGACTTTCATTTATGGGGGCATCTGAAAGCTCTTGTCTACGCAAGCCTGGTACCAAATGTAGAGACTCTTCATGCTCGTATTGTGGACGGCTGTGATACAATACGCCATTCTCCAGAGCTGCAACAGCGCATCAGGGATTCCATGCGACGGAGGGTGGATGCGTGTATCCTCGCTAACGGAGGACATTTTGAGCATTTCCTGTAACAAAGTGTTTGAAGTCACGCTGGTACGTTCTGTTGCTGTGTGTTTCCATTCCCTGATTAATGTGATTTGAAGAGAAGTAATAGAATGAGCTCTAACATGGAAAGTAAGCATTTCCGAACACATGTCCACATAACATATTTTCTTTCTTTGTGTGTGAGGAATGCTTCCTGAAAGTTTGGCCGTACTTTTTTGTAACACTCTGTATGTATTGTCGTCTGTTTCATATTTAACTGGCATTTGAAACACCATCTCGGGGCAATGATGGAAACTACTAGCTGGTGGGAAAAGTAGTAATCAGACACCACAAGTCCAAAGAGTAGCAAAGCCTGACCAGACTCTAATGTCAGCAATGGTAGTCTAGCAATAAAGAGCATGTCTGGAAGCTGAAGATTGTGGGATCGAATGTCGGTCAGATCATGGATTTTTCAGCCTGCCTTTAACCCTATAAACTGGTATAAATATGTTGCTGTTCTTGAAATAGAAATCTTCCTTACCTCTGTTTCCCATTTTCCTGCCCTCCTGATAAGTTCTATTTTTTGCAGTTATGTAATTATAATAGTGGATGACGATTTAGTAATCTGCTCTCACATGTGGGATTCTCCCAGTAGGTTATTTCTTATTCTCTAAGTGACTCTATGCATATATTTATCACTAAACATTAAATCTTCTACAGCTTCAATTTTTTAAAGGTACTTCTGCCCTTTTATGGGTATATATTAAAACTTTGATACATTCTGTCTTCTATTCTTTCACTCTGAGCAGATTTCATCTCTTCTTACATGCTCACATGTCACAATAGACTGTCTTTGATGACAATGATTTTCTGATAAGTCAGTGGAACAGATGCCTCAGTTTTCAGCATGATGCAGTCATAGACTATGCAACAAGTGATGGCTGACTCAACTTAGATATTTAACCAAAAGGAAAATTCACTCGAGAAAACTGTAAAATTACAAGGAGACTAAATGCATGGCCACATCTCTTCTTACATGCTCACATGTCACAATAGACTGTCTTTGATGACAATGATTTTCTGATAAGTCAGTGGAACAGATGCCTCAGTTTTCAGAATGATGCAGTCATAGACTATGCAACAAGTGATGGCTGACTCAACTTAAATATTTAACCAAAAGGAAAATTCACTCGAGAAAACTGTAAAATTACAAGGAGACTAAATGAATGGCCACTATTTACCTTCAGAAGATGAAAATTCCAAGTACTGCCTAGAAAACCATAATTAAGAGTAGGTGGTGATGGTGGTGGTCGTGGTGTGTGTGTGGGGGGGGGGGGGGGGGGAGATGTATACCTAGCTTCTGGAACTTAGTAGATTCTTCCTAAGGGGTATACAAGGAATATGTTGGGAAAGTGTGGAATGGAAGGGCAAATCATTCACACTCCAGGTTGAGAGGGACGCAGCTCTGTGCCTCTCCTTTCCCAACATACTCTTCCCTAACAGAGGAAGAAACTAACAACTTCAAAGCCTACATACAGTTTTTTTTTCTAATGTCTCTCTTGGCAGTATTTGGAATTTAACCTCTTGAAGGTAAGTACAGGCCAATCTGTTCATACATCCTTTTCAATATTCTCACCCACTCTAGATTTGAAATAACAGAATTGTGAAAACGAAAGTTGCTACTCACCATACAGCAGAGACATTGAGTCACAGATAGGCACGACAAAAAGACTGTCACTAATATGCTTTCGGCCAATGAGGCCTTTGTTGAAAATAGACAATACGTGTGCGCTCTCTCTCTCTCTCTCTCTCTCTCTCTCTCTCTCTCTCTCTCTCTCACACACACACACACACACACACACACACACACACACACACACACACACACACATGACTGCAGCCTCTGGCAGCTGAAGCCACACTGCCAGCAGCAGCAGTGCATGATGAGAGTGGAAACTGGGTGGGGGTAATGTGGAGGCTGGGTGAACACCAGGAGGGTAGTAGGATAGGGGTGGGGGAGAGCGAAGTGTTGCTGTGGAACGTGCAGGGCGAGGTGGAGAGAGAGGAGGGCAGCTAGGTGCAGTCAGGAGGTTAGGAGGAGGGCAGGACAAAGATTCGGGGGGGGGGGGGGGGGGGGGGTGAGGGTTGTAGTGGAAAAGGAGGGAAGTAAAAAGACTGGGTGCGTTGGTGGAATGAGGGCTATATAGTGCTGGAATGGGAACAGGCAAGGGGCAGGATGGGTGAGGACAATGACTTAACGAAGGTTGAATCCAGGAGGGTTATGGGAATATTGCAGGGTAGTTCCCTCCAGTACATTTCACAAAAGCCTGGTGTTGGTGGAAAGGATCAACAAGGCACAGGCTGTGAAGCAGTCATTGAAATGAAGTAAGTCACGTTGGGCAGCATGCTTACCAACAAGATGGTCCACTTGTTTCTTGGCCACAGTCCTTCGGTGACATTCATGCGGACAGACAGCTTGTTGGTTGTCTTGCCCACATAGAATGCAGTACAGTGGTTGCAGCTTGTAAATCACATGACTGGTTTCACAGGTAGCCCTGCATTTGATGGGATAGGTGATGTTAGCGAGTAGGTGGTGGTAGGAGGATGTATGGGACAGGTCTTGCATCTAGGTCTATTACAGGGGTATGAGCCATGAAGTACGGGATTGTGTAAGAATGGATGAGTATATTGTGTGGGTTCAGTGGACGGCAGAATACCACGGTAGGTGGGGTGGGAAGGATAGTGGGCAGGACATTTCTCATTTCATGGCACGACAAGAGGTAATCGAAACCCCGGCGGAGAATGTAATTCAGTTGCTCCAGTCCCCGATGGTACTGAGTTACGAGGGGAATGCTTCTCTGTGGCCAGACAGTGAGACTTTGGGAGGTGGTTGGAGACTGAAAGATAAGGCATGGAAGATTTGTTTTTGTACAAGGTTGGGAGTATAATTACAGTCTGTGAAGGCTTCAGTGAGACCTTCAGTATATTTCGAGAGGGATGCTCATTACTGCAGAGTCAACAACCACAGGTGGCTAGGCTGTTTGGAAGAGACTTCTTGGTATGGAACGGATGGCAGCTATCGAGATAGAGGTATTGCTGGTGGTTAGTAGGTTTGATGTGGACAGAGATACTGATGTAGCCATCTTTGAGGTGGAGATCAACATCTAGGAAGGTGTTTCGTTGGGACGGGTAGAACCAGATGAAGCACATTGGGGAGAAGTTGTCGAGGTTCTGGAGGAATGTGGATAGGGTGCCCACATCCTCAATCCAGATCGCAAATATGTCATCAGTGAATCTGAACCAGGTGAGGGGATTAGGATTCTTGGTGTTTTGGAAGGATTCTTCTAGATGACACATGCATAGATTTGCATCGGACGGTGCCACGTAGGTGCCCATAGCCATACCTGCATTTGTTTGTAGGTAATGCCTTCAAAGGAGAAGTAATTGTGGGCGAGGATATAATTGGTCATGGCGACTAGGAAGGAGGTTGTTGGTTTGGAATCCGTCACGCAGTAAGGCCCTGGGTGTTAGGGATGTTAGTGCAAAGGAAGTTGGCATCAATAATGAGGAGCATGGCACCGTGTGGTAAAGGGACAGGAACTCTGGAGGGTCGGTGGTGGAAATGGTTACAAGAGGACGGTAACACATTGAAGGTGTTGGCCTACAAGAGCAGAGATTCTCTCAGTGGGGGCACAGTAACCGTTGGCAATGGGGCATGCTGGGTGGTTGATTTTATGGACTTTATAAAGTATGTAGAAGGTAGGAGTGTGAGGCGTTGTAGGAGTGAGCAGACAGGTGGACTCTGGGAAAGGGTTCTGCGATGGGGGCTAGGGATTTGAGGAGCAACTGGAGATCTTGCTGGATTTTTGGAATGGAGTCATTGTGGCAAGGTTTTAGGTGGATGTATCTGACAGCTGGTGCAGTCCTTCCGCCAGGTAATCATTGAATTTCAAAACAACAGTGGTGGAGCCTTTGTCCATAGGTAGGATTATAAGGTCGGAATCAGTTTTTAGATGGTGGACTGTAGTTCTTTCTGCGGATGTAAGGTTGGTTTGCATATTGAGGGATTTGGAGAATGATGGTGAGGCGAGGTTTGAAGTTAAGAAATTCTGGAAAGTTAAGCAAGGGCGAATTGGAGGTAGTGGGGGTGGATCACGGTTGGATGGAGGAGTGAATTAGGTGAGGCAAGGTTCAACATTGGTCTTTGGTTGAGTCTGATCGGTAGGGTTGGTGGTGAAAAAGTTTTTCCACTCTAGGGACCGGGAGAAGGTCTTTAACAAGTCTTGCATGATTGAATTTGAGAGTGGGGTAAAAGGTGAGGCCTTAGGAAAGGACTGATATTTCTGTGGGGCTAAGGCTTCTGGCGGAAAGGTTCATGACTGTGCTTTGGGTCTGTTTGGGTTCTGGGTTCAGTGTGGTGATGGGAGGGAGTCTTGGAGGGTGGGGTAAATGTAGTAGGTCTGTGAGACAGGGTTTGTGAGCTATGAGGGGATTTTGGGGAGGTTTGGAGGTTGTTGTAGAGATGGTGGACAGTGGTACTCCAAAGTGGGAGTATGAAGTGAGCAGGGTGGAAGTTTTTTTAGGTGATGTGCCGGTTACTCTAGTTCCTGGAGGGCACTATCATTCCCCAAATCCCTCAACATGCAAACCAACCTTACGTCCGCAGAAAGAACCACAGTCCACCAGCTAAAAACTGATCCTGACATTATAATCCTACATATGGACAAAGGCTGAACCACTGTTGTTTTGAACTGCAAGGATTACCTGGTGGAAGGACTCTGCCAGATGTCAGATACATCCGCCTACAAAGCTTGCCACAATGTCCTCATTCCAAATATCCAGCAGGATCTCCAGTCACTCCTCAAATTCTTAGGCCCATCCCAGAATCTCTCCACAGAGTACATGTCTCTGATCACTCCTACCTCTACATGCTTCCTAAAGTCCATAATCCCAACCACCCAGGTTTCCCCAATATGGCTGGTTACTGTATCCCCACTCGGAGAATCTATGCTCTCACTGACCAACACCTTCAAGCTATTACCCAGAACAACCCTCCTCTTTAAAAGATACCAACCATTTTCTCAACCGACTCTCCTCAGTTCCAGTCCCCTTACCACACGGTGCCCTGCTCAACCCTACTGATGCCACCTCCATTTACGCTAACATCCCAATGCACATGGCCTTACCGCTACTGAACACTACCTTTCCCAGTACCTGACAGGTTACAAACCAACAACCTCCTTCCTAGTCACCACGACCTTCTATATCCTCACCCACAATTACTTCTCCTTTGAACACATTAACTACAAACAAATACAGGGAACGCTATGGGCACCCATACGACACCATCCTATGCCAACCTATTCTTGGACTATCCGGGGTGTATACGGGAACAAGGAAAAAAAATTCCCGGATTTCTCCCGGATATCCCATTTAAAAAATATGCTTTTTCCCGGGAGAAAATACACTTTTTCTGTGCTAAGTGACAGTAGGTTTTCCATAGATTTTCCCTCGGAACAGCAAAACTTATCAATCCATTGAATGGTTAACGTTTTATATAATCGCATAGGACTTCCCGGAGGAAAAAAAAAGACGGAGCAGAGAAGTTTTGGAGATACTTTAAATATAAAAAAAAAGGAGAGAAGTTTTGGAAAGACCTTTGATTTGCAGCAACATATACGCTGCATAATTTCGTATTAAGAAAGTATAAATTCGAATTGCACCAAAAACAGCGCGTTAGTTTCCGGAGCGTTGCAACCGAGGTTGCGATGTCCTTTTGTAAGCGAGTCATATCTCAAGCCACGAGATCTCGCCAGCTGATGACAGCAGCTATTCAGAGCATAGGACACGTGTTATAGTCAGCCAATAGCAAGATTACTGGTTACATGGCACGAACACACAAGAGGAAAAGTTAACGGTTTACATTAATGTACACAGTACCGTATCTTTCACATATAATATTGGTCTCTAAGATTAACACGCTACAACAGAAGCTAAGCTTTCACATGTAATATTGATCTTTCTTTACGTGTGTTATACTTTAAGATACATCACACAAATGTGCCAGTAAATTATGACATAAATGCCTCGGCTCGAAAATCTTGTAAGTGGCTGGTCCTCAAAGTGTTCAGTTTCGAACGCTCTGTGATTTAGATATCCATCCCACTTTCTCATACATAACATAATTCATCTTGCGTAAAAAGAAATTCACTTTGAAAGTAACGCTTTTCTAACCATCGTTCGCAATACTGTTAGAAATAGGTTCGATTTACCAGTTGCCAGAGAGCGCCAGAAAACGCACTATTGTGCGTGTGCAACTGCAGTGGTGTAGGAAGCCCGCATGTTCGAGTGCATAACGCACTAAGAGAGCTTACATTACACCAAAAAAGAAACAGGGCATCAGAGGATACTCCAAAGAGCATAGAAATTTCGTAAACCATACTAAAATGCATAATTCGGCTTGAAGTGCAAATTGGCTTTTTCCAGATTCACAATGAAGTAGGTTCCATCTGATATTAAGCTTTTCAGTGTGGTTTTATGGATGTAAATTTTCTTGGAGTACCAGTACTCTACGATCTCATGTTTGGTTCTTTATCGTGACATAATGCCATACATGGCAGAAGATGATAACGTGCTCTTGAAATTCACCGAACAGTTGGAACTAGCCAATACTGTAGAATGAAACACTTCATTTCAAATAAAATGATTGCCTCAGCGGAATTTCTTTAGCAAACTTGCAAAAATAATTTCATTCTTCTGCAAGGCGATTAATATGCTTGACTGCTACTAACTTGGAAAGAAAATAAAATCAGAAAACTGAAATTAATAATATATTTTTGCCCTTCGTAACTATGTGAATGTATTTTAATTCGCTTGATAGCTCCCGGCTACAGAAATCCGTTTTGTTTTCATTTGACGTCGGAGCTGTACACGAAGAGAAGCAGCGAAATCACGTGAACACGGGTCACGTGGAGACAAACCCCCTCCCTACTACAACTCAAACAACTCTGTGCAAGAGCGAATCTGGCAGCTAGGGCGCGCGAGAAAAATTTTTCTCGTTTGCATCTGACTGCTTGCTGCTACTATCGATACAGCCAAACTTCAAGTAGCGGGAAGCGGGAGAAGGTACTCCTTATACGCGAGTCAAATGCGCATGCGCAACAGACCGCTGGCAACTGGTCAAATGAACCTAATGTGAACAGTTGTGACGTCATGCTCACACCAAGCAGTTTATTGTTACGAAGAATTACAGTCTGCGCCCTACGGCCTTTGACATACTTTTGCTATCTGCAGACGCTTGTGCGTGCAGGGTGTTTAGTTGTAAATTGCCACTAAAGTTTTATTTTTTCCCTCTCGTTTATATTTTATTGCTGCAGTATCATTCTCCAGTAGCAGGATACAGTAACATTCTTTGCTAGAGAATCAATTCTGCAGTCAAAATTACAAAAATTTAAATGAAAGCTAAAACAATGAAAAATTCCTGGGTTTTTCCCCGGATGAAAAAATTCCCGGGTTTTTCCCGGTTGTCCCGGGTCCTATACACCCTGCTATCTACAGGAATCCTTCCAAAACACCAAGAATCCTAATCCCCTCATCTGGTTCAGGTTCACTGATGACATATTTACGATCTGGATTGAGGATGTGGACACCCTAGCCACATTCCTCCAGAACCTCGACAACTTCTCCCTAATGTGCTTCATCTGGTACTACCTGTCCCAACGAGACACCTCAAAGATGGCTACATCAGTGTCTCTGTCCATATCAAACCTACTAATCCCCAGCAATACCTCTATTTCAATAGCTGCCACCCGTTTCATACCAAGAAGTCACTTCCAAACATACTAGCCACCCATTGTCATTGTATCTGCAGTGACGAGTGATCCCTCTCGAAATATACCACGGGTCTCAATGAAGTCTTCACAGAACGTAAGTAGCCTCCTAGCCTTGTACAAAAGTGAATCTGTCGTGCCTTATCTTTCAGTCTGCCACCACCTCCCAAAGTCTCACCATCTGGCAACAGAGAAGCATTCCCCCCGTAACTCAGTAACACCCAAGACTGGAGCAATCGAATTACATTCTCCATCAGGGTTTTTGACCATCTCTCATTGTGCCCTGAAATGAGAAATGTCCTGCCTACTATCCTTCCAACCCCTCCCACAGTGATAGTCCACCAAACATACACAATATACACGTCCATCCCTACACAAGACCTGCCCCCAACCCTTTACCTCATGGCTCATACTACTGTAATATACCGAGATGCAAGACCTGTCTCATACATCCTCCCACCACCACCTACTCCAGTCCAGTCACAAACATCACCTATCTCCAGAATGAGATTTTCACTCTGCAGCGGAGTGTGCGCTGATATGAAACTTCCTGGCAGATTAAAACTGTGTGCTGGACCGAGACTTGAACTCGGGACCTTTGCCTCTCATTCTGGAAACATCCCCCAGCCTGTGGCTAAGCCATGTCTCCGCAATATCCTTTCTTTCAGGAGTGCTAGTTCTGCAAGGTTCGCAGGAGAGCTTCTGTAAAGTTTGGAAGGGAGATGAGGTACTGGCAGAAGTTAAGCTGTGAGGACGGGTTGTGAGTCGTGCTTGGGTAGCTCAGTTGGTAGAACACTTGCCCGCAAAAGGCAAAGGTCCCGAGTTCAAGTCTCGGTCCGGCACACACTTTTAATCTGCCAGGAAGTTTCATCACCTATCTCATCAAAGACAGGGCTAACTCTGAAACGAGTCACGTGATCTAAAAGCTAAGCTGCAACCACTCAAGCTGTCTGTCCACATGAATGGCCACCGACAAACTGTGGCCAAGAAACAAGTGTATCTCCCTGTTGCTGAGCACGCTGCCCAACAAGACTTCCTCCATTTAAATGATTGTTTCACAGTGCCATACGGGTCCTTCCCACCAACACCAGCTTTTCTGAATTGTGCAGATGGGAACCCTCCCTGTAATATATCATATTTTCCCGTAACCCTCCTTGACTCAACCTTCGTTAGTCATTGTCCTCAACCATCCAGCCACTTCTCTGAGCACAGTCCAGCACCACATAGCCCTCAGCCCTTTCACACAGCCCTCAGCCCTTTCTCCTTTTCCGCTACAACCCCCTCCCCCTACCCCATCTTTCCCTGCCCTCCTTCTAACCTCCCAACTGCATCTAGCTGCCCTACTCTCTCTTCACCTCATCCTGCAAGCTGCCCAGCAGCACTTCACTCTCCACCATCCCTTTGCTATATGGTGAGTTTCAACTTTCCTTTTCTTAATATTGTTACATTACATGCTGGATTTTGCACTGTTTGAAATAACAAAATGATATTTAGAGACTGCACTTGGAAACCTGCAGTAATGATGTAATATGTCCATCATCAGCATGCCCACCACTGTCCTCCTAGTGAGACAGGCGTGGAGCACTCTGACAGACATGTGAGCAGTGCGCCTACTATACTCGCCAATGTGGCTTCACCCTCCACCCCACCTGCCGACACTCTTTACCTAGCCTCCCAGAGCCAGGTGGAGGGGGGCACAACACAGATATAAGGATGACAGTATCCACAAAATCTTGACATTTTGCTAGAAGATGATAAGTATGTCGTTCATTGAAACATTCCAGTTTTATAATACCGCCACCCAGCTGGAGATCCGAAAGCTTTTCGTAAACTGTACATGCTGGGAAAGTTTACATTCACACAATGTTTTATATACTTTAGAATTGAGTATGCTGATGTTTAATGACTATGTATAATTAGCAAGACACCACAGGAGTGAACAGAAAATGATAGTTATTTACACTTTTACAAACAAGTCTGCAGTCATACTTCTTGTACTTCCCGTCTCCCCCATACAGCCCATTGTTACCACCACCTATCGCTGTTTGGTTTCATGGTAAGTCAGTATGTGACAATCATATGAGAATTGCAAAACCTAGGAAGAAAATGCTTCATAATCCTGTCACTGCAATTTCATATTTTTCTCTTTTAACATTAAACAAAAATTGTTTAACATGAACAGATTTCACTTCTTGGCTGTACAAATATATCTGCTTTATGCAGTTGCAAAGCCACGCAGATTTATTGGCTCTGCCCTCCCACCACACTTTTCTTTTGAGTTAACAAAGTAGACAATGTATGCTAGTGTTACTAAGTTACTGTTTGTTTTTGGGTGCTGCCATTAACAAAACACTTGTTTTCAGATCTGGTGTGATGTATGCTGCTGCTGGTGAACTGTGTATAAAAATCAGTAATTTTGTGTCAGAACTGTTTTGTTTTAAAATACAGGTGCAATAATTTTTTTAATGTACAGTGGAATAAAAATCAGGATGAGGACAATCTGAAACCAGATGTGAACAGTAATGAAATTCTAAACTCAGATTGGAATGTATACCCCAGAGACAGGTTGGACAGTGAAGGGGGAGGCGTGTTTATAGCGATAAAAAGGGCAATAGTATCGAAGGAAATTGATGGAGATCCGAAATGTGAAATAATTTGGGTGAAGGTCATGGGTAAAGCAGGCTCAAACATGGTAATTGGATGTCTCTATAGGTCCCCTGGCTCAGCAGCTGTTGTGGCAGAACACCTGAAGGAAAATTTGGAAAATATTTTGAGTAGATTTCCCGACCATGTTATAGTTTTGGGTAGACATTTTAATTTACCAGATGTAGACTGGGAGACTTAAACATTTATAACAGGTGGCAGGGACAAAGAATCCAGTGAAATTTTTTTAAGTGCATTATCTGAAAACTTCCTTGAGCAGTTAAACAGAGAACCGACTCGTGGCGATAACATATTAGACCTTCTGGTGACAAAAGACCCGAACTATTTGAAACAGTTAATGCAGAACAGGGAATCAGCAATCATAAAGCGGTTACAGCATCGGTGATTTCAGCCATAAATAGAAATATTTAAAAAGGTAGGAAGATTTTCCTGTTCAGCAAAAGTGACAAAAAGCAGATTTCAGAGTACTTGACGGCTAAACACAAAAGTTTTATCTCAAGTACAGATAGTGTTGAGGATCAGCAGACAAAGTTCAAAACCACTGTACAATATGCATTAGATGAGTACGTGTCAAGCAAGATCGTCAGAGATGGAAAAGAGCCATCGTGGTACAACAACCGAGTTAGAAAACTGCTACGGAAGCAAAGGGAACTTCACAGCAAACATAAAAATAGCCAAAGCCTTGCAGACAAACAAAAATTACATGAAGCGAAATGTAGTGTCAGGAGGGCTATGCAAGAGGCGTTCAACAAATTCCAAAGTAATGTTCTATGGACAATCCTAAAAAAATTTGATCTTATGTCAAAGCGGTACGGGGATCAAAACAAAATGTCCAGACACTCTGTGACCAAAATGGTACTGAAACAGAGGATGACAGACTAAAGGCCGAAATACTAAATGTCTTTTTCCAAAGCTGTTTCACAGAGGAAGACTGCACTGTAGTTCCTTCTCTAGATTGTCGCCCAGATGACAAAATGTTAGATATCGAAATAGATGACAGAGGGATAGAAAAACAATTAAAATCGCTCAAAAGAGGAAAGACCGCTGGACCTCATGGGATATCAGTTTGATTTTATACAGAGTATGCGAAGGAACTTGCCCCCCTTCTTGCAGCGGTGTACCGTAGGTCTCTAGAAGAACGTGGTGTTCCAAAAGATTGGAAAAGGGCACAGGTCATTCCCGTTTTCAAGAAGAGACATCAAACAGATGTGCAGAACTATAGACCTATATCTCTAACGTTGATCAGTTGCAGAATTTTGTAACACTTATTATGTTCGAATATAATGACTTTTCTGGAGACTAGAAATCTACTCTGTAGGAATCAGCAAGGGTTTTGAAGAAGACAATCGTGTGAAACCCAGCTCACGCTATTCGTCCACGAGACTCAGAGGGCCATACACACGGGTCTCCAGGTAGATGCCGCGTTTCTTGACTTCCGCAAGGCGTTTGATACAGTTCCCCCACAGTCGTTTAATGAACAAAGTAAGAGAATATGGACTATCAGACCAATTGTGAGATTGGATTGAAGAGTTCCTAAATAACAGAACGCAGCATGTCATTCTCAATGGAGAGAAGTCTTCCGAAGTAAGAGTAATTTGAGGTGTGCCGCAGGGGTGTGTCATAGGACCGTTGCTATTCACAATATATATAAATGACATTGTGGATAACATCAGAAGTTCACTGAGGCTTTTTGTGGATTATGCTGTAGTATATCAAGAGGTTGTAACTATGGGAAAGCAGGATCTGCAACGAATTGACGCATGGTGCAGGGAATGGCAATTGAATCTCAATGTAGACAAGTGTAATGTGCTGCGAATACATAGAAAGAAATATCCTTTATCATTTAGCTACAATATAGCAGGTCAGCAACTGAAAGCAGTTGATTCCATAAATTGTGTGGGAGTAGGCATTAGGAGTGATTTAAAATGAAATGACCAAATAAAATTAATCGTCAGTAAAGTAGGTGCCAGACTGAGATTCATTGGAAGAATCCTAAGGAAATGCAGTCCAAAAACAAAGGAAGTAGGTTACAGTACACTTGTTTGCCCACTGCTTGAATACTGCTCACCGGTATGGGATCCGTACCAGATAGGGTTGATAGAAGAGATAGAGAAGATCCAACGGGGAGCAGCACGCTTCGTTACAGGATCATTTAGTAATCACAAAAGCGTTATGGAGATGATAGATAAACTCCAGTGGAAGACTCTGCAAGAGACACGCTCAGTAGCTCGGTATGGGCTTTTGTTGAAGTTTTGAGAACATACCTTGACCGAGGCGTCAAGCAGTATATTGCTCCCTCCTACGTATATCTTGTGAAGAGACCATGACAATGAAATCAGAGAGATTAGAGGCCACACAGAGGCATATTGAAAATCTTTCTTTCAATAAACAATACGAGACTGGAATAGAACCGATAGAGGTACTCAAGGTACCCTCCGCCACACACCGTCAGGTGGCTTGTGGAGTATGGATGTAGATGTAGATGCTGTTTCGCTTAAAATGAGGTGCAGCTGCTTAATGAAGTTGAAAAATGGAGTTCAAAAATGGAAATCTGTAAAGAGTCTGGCATTGCTAACTCTACCACATGTATGTTAAATAAAAACAGAAATCAAAGCTCAGTAATGTTTGAGCACAGTTCAACACAGTGAAAAGTGTAACAGCTTGACTCAAAGATGGGCACACTGTGTTTCTCGTTTGGTTCACACAAGTTAGGTCCCAGAAGGCCTCCAGCTGAAGGCATTTACTGCTAGAAAGAGCTGATGAACTTGCAAAACAGTAGGTACTGAATTTTCTGGAAATCCATATTGGTTGGAAAATTTGAAGAAAAATAATGATCTTATGCAGATGGTCACTGTTTGAAGGTAGTCAGGAGTAGGTTATTGCATTTTTTTTTGGCTTGGAAAATTTTACTTTCTCTGCTCAATAGTTATTGCTTGCAAGGAGACCACTCCCATGGCTCTTTGCTCAGTATAGGCTCATGTTGCTGACCTGGCAGAGTTCTCACAGTTGAGGACTGCTGACAGACAGACATCTAACAAATGTTTGTCTACAGCCTTTGGTCAATGTTAGCATGGGAGGATGATCTCATGAGGCCTTGGTAGATGGAGGCTGATTCCTGGGCCAAGACAGTCTCACTCTCTCTGCAACCAGCTCCCAAACTAGCAAACACACATCTTTAGCAAACACACATCTTCCTGCACACCCCTGATCTCTGAAGGGAGCTATTCCGATTAAAAAATTTAATCACCTGGCATTTTCCTTGGATGCACTCTATGTACCTCCTATCACTGAATAAAATCAGATAATTGCTTAGCAACATTTTCTTACACTTAAGAACTTACTCTCATTGGATGTCCATTCATCAGCCCATGCTGAACAGCACAGCTTTAAAAATGTTCATGGAGAAGCTAACCGTATTTTATGACTATGGTTACCGACTGATTGCAGTCTATGTGACCTTCAGTACTTCAAAAATTTGCCATGAAAGGTGTCTTCAATGCTTGCTAAACTTGTAACACCATAATTGATAGTGAGTAGTTTATTATGTGAAGTATAATGTGTTTACTCTTTTCTGCTTAATGTCTCGGCATTACTGTAAGGAGGTGCAGTTCAGCAAAATATGTTTAGTGGAATTATAACCGTGTGTTTAAATAATGAAACTTTATTAAATATGTTTCTTTATGTATGAGAAAATGTACTGTAAAAACTGGTTCATACTTAGGGATTTTGTATTGTATAATATAAGAGACATAGTAATTCCCTTCTGCTATGAAAGTGGTTTGGCGTGCAAAGAAAAGGTGGAAGGGGTGGTCAGGCTGAGAGTGAAGTGAGAGAACACCATAGGCAGTCAGTAACCAGCAGTCACATAGTCAACAGTGAAGGTGTTGAGTGAGGCATCCAGTAACCAATTTGAGATGGAATGGCCTTGGGTGTGACTGTGGCTGTAAAATGGTGCTCTTGCATTGGAAATGGCTCTAAAAATGATATTCATGTCACCAAGAACAACTAAATAGAGCATATTACTGCCAAAGGAGAGACCAGGTAGCCACCATGTGCTCGCCACCATTATTGCTCCACTTCACCAGATTCAAGAGGTTAGAACTGTATAACAGTATGAACCAGAGTTTGCTTCACAAGTAGTAAATGGGACACATCATATAACTGATAAAAAGCACTGATTTGCTACGAATTGCTACAGATGGAAAGTGCCGAAGTTATAGTATTGATGAAAAAAATTGAGGTTAATTTAAAACCTCTTGCTTCACAGGTGGTGTTATAAAGCACTGGTTTTTGATACTAATTTCAATTTGACGTTAACTTGAAGTCATTTCTGAAGTTTGTGGAAAATAGTTTCAGTGTAAATTGTTTTAAAGTATTACATGATGAATGATCTGAAGTGGGGAAGTAATTCAGCTGTTATTATAATGAAAATGATTTCTGAAAAGTGTGCGTAGTCTGCTCATAAAAGTAGGGATAGTTTGTGCCCCCCCCCCCCCCCCCCCATTTCAATCTTTCCTATCAGGAAAAAGCCAAACTGGATAGAGTCTTTCTAGCTAAAGAAATCTGAAGTATTTATAGAAAAGAGTCTATACAAAAGGTATGTGTACAGTGTTAGCTTATTGCATTTGTGATATGTATATGTGTGTTAGTTAAACTTTAACTCTTGTCAGGTGATACTTAGTTTTGTGTTGTCTTTGGGAACAATTTTTTTTTTTTTTTTTTTTTTTTTTACTGAGTTAGTTAAAGTTTGAGGTAATGATTATAGTTAACAGGGATAAAGCCTTTCTTTCATTTCTGTGATTGCTTAACTAAACTGTTGATAACTACTGCTACCCACTGTGTAATTCATCTGGTTGTAATAGGTGTTCATTGCACTTTACAAAGAAAGTATTTATGAAAGTTCCCTTTTGCAAGAGTAAAGACAAATCTATTGGGAATGATGTTTTCACATTATTATGCCTAATTAGGCTGGTGACCGTATTTTGTTTTATTTACAAGAACTCTGCTACTGTTATTTCTTACAAAAGTTTAGTCTTTCTGTTATCTACCAACTACTACCATTAAGAAATTCATGTTCAATTCCCTCTGTCTATTAGGTAACACATGGTCAAATTCAAAATTCCCCCTAGAGGGTATCATTATAAGGAGCGTTTTAAACCATAATTGGTATTTATTAGCCTGCAGTTGTGTTATACCTGGCTTCCTTGTGACAGGTCAGAAGTTCTGTTACTAGGAAACAGTGTAGCACATGTACGCGAACGCCAGTATTAGTGTTATAAACTGTTTTTAATTCTTCACCCAATAAAACTATCACCAACTTTGAGTAAAGATAAGAAATATCTAAGGAAAGAATTGTGGTACAGGTGGAATGCAATTTCAGATGGGCCCGAAAAATAAACCTGTCTTTGTCAATGAACACAATTTTACAGCTATATTATCACAGCATTATACAAAACTTGAAATCCCACGATCAAAAGCAATGTCCTAGAAAATATTTAGTCACAATCAAAGCAAATGAAGATTCTTGCATGGTGGCATATTCACTTTTAGATGCTACTGTTTTTATTTTACTATTGCAATGTTGGCATTTATACCATTTTCAAGCATAAGATCTGATGTTATATTATGTCATAGAAATAGATTAAAAGAAACAATGTTGTAGGTCAGTGTTACTCTTAACAGTAACATAGTCATTAACAACACCCAATGACTACTACAATCAAGAGTACCAAAATCCTACAACAAAGTTATTTTTAACCTATTTCTGCGACATATTACAACATCAAATCTTATGCTTGAAAATGGCACAAATGCCAAAACCACAATAGTGGAATAGACCACTAGTAATAACTAAAAGTGAATACGACATCATTAAAAAAAAAAAGAAAAAAAAAACACTTACACAAGCTGTGGACCCATATCACAAGAAATTAAAAGAAGATTTCTCCATCAGTTTATTCGATGCATTACCGTAGACGTGCTGGATTCTGCTTGGAATTTGGTGATGCCAAAGACAGTTGAAAATAGTATTTTACCTTATAGAATTTTCCAAAGTAACAGAGATTTTGGTGCCTTAACAATCATTATATATTGAAACTGAGAAAACATTTAATAAAATATCTGTTAAGTTTGTATGTTATTAGATTGGTAAACAATATCACTGAAGGAATTTGTCTTAGTCAATGATGAAACATGTACAATGATGACACTGACAGATGAAGAAATCTGGATGATATTCATTGCTCAAAAGATAGCACACTGATGTAAATAACAACTACCAATCCAACAAAATAGTCAACAGTACAGTTCCTGTCTCCAGTACATCAGAAATTTGGAGCATAATGAAAATATGTGTAGCTATTAAGATGCTCCTCAAATGCTGAAATGAATAAAACAACTGACAATACTGAACAATTTATCAAAAATTTTATGCTAAAAGAGAGACTGCAAAAAAAGAACAGATTTTTTCCCACAAGACAATAATATACTATAAACAGACTTTCAATGTACCACGTGCACCAACAAGAATAAGTTTATGAGGAAACCTAATTATTTTACTACCATAAATTCTGACAAAATGGAAAGTATAGAACCCGTGTGCATTGTAAAATATGAATTTCTATTGACACAAAAAATATTTAATTCACTTTCCTAACAATTTTGTGACAGCATTTAATCCAACTGTATATCGTATTTGTGTTAAGCAATACTTAGTGCCACATTTTATTTTAGTAGAACTGTGAAGGATTAAGACTTAGATGTTACATTATTATTATTGTTATTATTATTATTATAACCAGATGAAACTTACAACTCATCTCTCAGTGTCAGTATCACAGATCTGCAATGTCTACATGTGTAGTGTGTCTTCAACTCCACATTAAGCAAAAAACGCACTGGCTGAGAACAGTCTTGATAGGCAATAATGTCTAAGGTGTGTGTTCAGGTGGTACTGACTATGCTCATGATAAATATTGCCTGTGAGTTTGGATAATATCTAATGACTGCATTCATTCAAGCGCCTTATTGTATACATGAAAGTGCAATATAGAACTGTCAGTATTCTGGTACTGAGCGCCGCGGGTTTCGGATCCACGCCAGACGGCATGGACCTCGATTACCACCAGAGGTCTCTGCAGCCATCGCGCCGTAAGCCATGCCTGTGTGTGTGTGTGGCCCACGTATAACTGTGAGGGTGCCACTGTGAAGCACGTGGTCCCAGCAGCTAATAGCGACGTACCCTATCCTGTATTTAAGCGCCTTCCTCTTGCTCAGCTGGGCAGTCTGATATTCGTGTGAGTCTATTGACACCTCGAATACAGATAGCATGTTTACATCACTTTATTTCTGTGTAAAAGTGGACATTGTAGATTCCTTAGGTTGTCGCTTGTGATCCCTTGCTTGTTGCGTGTTGTTGTTTGTAAGGCCTTGCTTGGTCGTACTACGTTGTTCGTGTCCATCCTTTCCCATTCGTTTGTTTGTTCACAGGCCACTCCTGTTTGGTCCTGCCATGCTTTTATTCTGTTTGGTCCCGTCACGCTTTATTCTCGGCAACCCCGCGACTGGAACACTTGCGGTTACAACAAATATGACCGTTTCATGATGGTAAGAACATTCATATCCCACACATTCTAGCAAATTGCAATGGATTTGGCAATATTAAAGCTCCTCAATCAGTGATAGCAACAGTTGCTACAGAAAATACAATCACAATAGAAAACACAACAACAGCAACTGGTGGATCAAGAGAAACAATGAAAACAAATAATATTATGGTGTCAATATCCTCAGCAGCAATAAAAGCAACACCAGTTGTCTCTTCATGACGTCTAATCATGTTGTTCCATCACATTAAACAGAAAACTGCTTGAACTCATCTGTGTCAATGCTACAACAGTGCTTCGAAACTTTCTAGGTATAGGATTTAAGTGTCTTGTCATCTATAGAAATGGAAACAGACATATTGTTGAGACAGTTGATCATATTAACTAATCCATTCTTTCTGTCTATTGGTAATATCTGTGTCCTTCTAAATTCATGTTAGATTATGAGAAAGCATATTTCAGATCATTGAAGCCACACTAGAATTCCTTAAGCAGTTGAAGCAGTCAGGACAATCTCCTCAGGCATGGGCTGAGACGTTCACAGTTTGAGCTGTGAGGGCCATTTAACATTTTTAGATTGTGAAAATCAACGGTTCTACCCATGATCTTCCATGAATATTCTGTCATCCATCTTGCTACTGGTCAGGAAGTCGACTGTGGGACACTGAAATTAGAAGATCCTACAGCAGACAAAGTCCTGGCAACTGCACATGCATTAAAAGTGCCTCCACAGCAAATCAATGAATCCTGTACTAATCATATCACAGCACGACCTGCATGGACCACACTGGCATATCATAACAGTATGCACCAGCAATGATCACCATCACTTTCAGTACTGTCCTTTATCTCAGCCCATTCTGCAGTTGCACACAGATGCCCCTGGAACAGCCTACAATCTAGCCCACTTATTTTCAGTTGCATCAGTGGATCAAATGCTGTCACTGGCAAGGCAAGTTGGATCAAATCTACACAACAGATACCAAATGAATTCGGAGATGTGCAGCTAGGATTATAAAGGAACAGTACAGACCATATGAAATGGGAATCCTTGGAAGAAAGTATATATAGTTCTCATAAAATGATGTTTGGTAAATTTAGAGAAACTCTATTTGAAGAAGACTGGGGGGATTACGTTGCTGCCATTGTATATCTCACACAGAACTCATGACAGTAAGATAAGGGAGATTATCAAAAATCAGGCAAAAAGAGAGGTTATAGTACATGCTAAGATACACATAAACAGGCGTTTTCCTCTCACTCAATACTGGAATGGAGTAGGGGAAAAATTTGATAATACTGGTACAGTATACCCTCGCACTAACAATGCTCAGTATCTTGTGGGTATATATGTAGATGTAGAGCATTCTGGCCGAGAGAGGTGGAATTTTCACATAGTAACCATGGCATGTTACTCATTACAATTTTCATAATAGATGACATTTCACTGGGAGAACTTCCTAATCATTCTCTCTCTTGATGGTTTTGGTTTCTGTTTTCACAAATAGCCCACCAAATCCAAAGGTGTTTGGGAAGCAGTGTTTTGATTCAATTAGATCTCACAAAATTCTATGGCACTATACAACCAATCCAAGCAGAGCTCCAAATGTCTAGGTAAGCAACTAGGATGTGGGTGATGTTCCAGCAGTTGTCTCCTATTGATTATTTCATTTCAATCCATACCATCGGCATCCAGCACACCTTGAGCTATAGTTATTTTTTAAATTAACTTTCTATTGTCCTTGAGCCTCAGGTAGTTCAGTCCCCTCCCCCACTGTGAACCAAAACACACCACTTTACATTATAAGGCTCAATTGTGTTTACTGAGGTATGCTCTGAGTTTACAGTAAAGGAAAGAAAGCTAGTACTGACCAATCCAAAACTCACATCTTGTCATTACTGATTGACCCTCATGAGGACAGTTGATGTAAGACCTCTCATGAACTTAATCTTTTCATACAAACTAACTATTCGGGGCAGGCAATGAAAATGAAACAGATGGATAAACTAAGAAAAACTCATTATTACTTCAAAAGTAATTGGGGTACCCAGGTGTCCACCTCCTTATCCGAAGGAATTCTACAGATATTAATTTCATTGTACATGCCTCCAAAGATATGGAAATCACATGGAGAGAGAGCAGGACTGCATGGAGGGTGTGTAACAGTGTACCTATAGGCCCGCCCACATGTTGCCAAAGTTGGTTCAAGTATGTTGCAGAAGTTTCACTGGAAAGTCCTTATACGGGCTGTCAATTCAACTAAGTACCTGGGTGTTAAAATCACGAACAACTTCAGTTGGAAAGACCACAGACAATATTGTGGGGAAGGCGAGCCAAAGGTTGCATTTCATTGGCAGGACACTTAGAAGATGCAACAAGTCCACTAAAGAGACAGCTTACACTACACTCGTTCGTCCTCTGTTAGAATATTGCTGCGCGGTGTGGGATCCTTACCAGGTGGGATTGACGAAGAAAATCGAAAGGGTGCAAAAAAGCACAGCTTGTTTTGTATTATCACGTAATAGGGGAGAGAGTGTGGAAGATATGATACGCGAGTTGGGATGGAAGTAATTAAAGCAAAGACGTTTTTCGTCGCGGCGAGATCTAATTACGAAATTTCAGTCTTCAACTTTCTCTTCCGAATGCGAAAATATTTTGTTGAGCCCAACCTACATAGGTAGGAATTATCATCAAAATAAAATAAGAGAAATCAGAGCTCGAACAGAAAGGTTTAGGTGTTCGTTTTTCCCGCGCTCTCTTCAGGAGTGGAATGGTAGAGAGATAGTATGATTGTGGTTCGATGAACCCTCTGCCAAGCACTTAAATGTGAATTGCAGAGTAATCATGTAGATGTAGATGTACAGCCTCCATACAGTCCCAATCTCTCTCCAAGTGATTTCCCTATTTTTTGAAGCCCTGAAAAAAGACATTCATGACCGTTGATTTGTTTTGGATGAAGAGGTGCATGCCTGGGTACAATCGAGGTTCCATAGGGAACAGCAAAATTTTTTTGATGAAGATACTGACTGTCTTGTCTCACAGTGAAATAAATGCACTAACAGTTGTAACAATTATTTTTGAAATAATAAACAGTTTGCTTAGTTTTTTCCATCTGTCTCATTTTCATTTGACTGCCCCTTACACATAAATAAATAAACTTATTAGAGTTCCATAACACGATCAGCAAAAACAGAACACTTATAGGATGACTCTGTTGTCTGTACACCCATCTGTTAAGATTCCTTTTCTTCAGGATTGGGTAGAGGTATCTAGCTGAAATCTATCTAATACCAAAGTCTACAGCCCTTGACAATGTAGAAAATATAAGCTTCTAAGTAAGTGCAATTGAAAGATATGGCCATTTTTTGTCAAACAGTGGAAACTCCACGTTTGAATATCAATAATGTAGTAAAAGATAGATTGCTACTTACTGTAATGATGAATGTTAAGTTGCAGACAGGCACAATTAAATGACACTTACAAGTAAGCTTTCAGCCACAGCCTTTGTCAGAAAAAGGAAAAGAAACATACACCATTCATTTACACAAGCAAGCACACCTTACACACACATGACAGCCAACTCTGGCAGCTCGGACCGGAATGCAACTTTTTCTGATAAAGGCTGTGGCTGAAAGGTTATATGTAAGTGTCTTTTAATTATGCCTGTCTGTAACTTAATGTGTCATCTTTATGGTAAGAAGAAATCAAACTCACTCTAACACTTATAGGTTACTTCCTGCTAATTTAAAATTATAAAATTTGGGAAGAAGCAAGGTTTCACACTAAAAGTCAAGGGAAAAGATTGGAAATTCTTAGTTTGTAATTACATCACATAGAAATATTTTTTGCCATTTGTTGTCCATCTGTTTGTCTCTTCATCTGTTAAGACCCCTTTTTCTTAGGAATGGGTACACGTATCAAGGTGAAATTTATGTCAAATACAAGTGTCTATAGCGCATTGGAGATTTAAAAAATTTAAGCTTCTAAGTCTAAGCAATCAAAAGATACAGTCATTTATGTAACATTTTGATACTCACAAACTCACTCAAGAACCTATAGCATACTTCCTGTTGATCTAAAATGATGAGATTTAGCAACAAGCAAGATTTCACAATGCAAGTAAAGGAGGAAAACAATTCTCAAATTTTTTTTTTTTTGCCGTCTATCTGGCCATCTGTTAAGACCTCTTTTTCTCACGAATGGTTCTAGGTATTTGGTTGAAATTTATGTCAAATACTAATATGTACAATTTAATGGTTATGTAAAAGGAAATGCAATAGAAAAATATAGATTTATGTCATATATTTTGAAATTTGCAAATCATTCATCAAAAGCTACACATGAACTATTTATGTACATAATTAAGTATGTATGGAACCCTCAGAGCATTGGTCCTACTCAAATTTGTCTGGTTTTTGTTCAATGTGTCCTTCAAACAGGATAGCATACGAGGCTGTCACAGGAATACCTATGTTTGTATTGTGGATATATGAATGTATACCAGGAGAGAGAAGCAAGTCTGAATATATGTTTCTTGCCAAGAGAGACAAAAGTGATACAAGAAAATCAGCTATGCAACATGAGGAGAAAGAAGTTAGAAAATATTATAATTGTATTAATTCAACAATTATTTTTCATCATAACTAGACCCTCAATTGTATGCAATTACATATTCTGTTCCTCTATATGTAGTTATTACTATACATTTCTGTAAGTTCCATATATTTTTACTATGTAGGAAGAACGGAAAAATAATTAAGTCTCATACTGCCATCAATCCCATTACACTCAAAGGTAAACTGCAGAAGTTCGATGTAGACAGCAATGACTTGTTTTAAACACTTTCATTACTTGTTCTCAAACACTTTACAATGTGTAACAGCGAGTTACATTTAAGTTAACCATGACACCAGTTGCAGCTCGAGTGTCAACAAAACTGACAATGTGGATTTCTATTGACAGTACTTTAACCACTGATGGTAAAATAGTCCTCTGCCAAACTTGTGATAAACATGTAGGGTACAGGATGTACGATGAAATTTCAAACTGAACAACATTTACAAAGCCATCTACACAGTAGGAACACACAATGGATTTCTTCAAAGAAACGGGAGTTGCAGGGTTAGCCTACATCATCTAACAACGAACTCCAGGTACATGAATTTAAACATTTCTTACAGAAATACTGCAACTGCAACATTCCCAACAAGTCCACTCTTAGGAAGAGTTACAAGGATACTTACTACAGTGAGGATAAAAAGGTCAAGGATGACACTGACAAATCATTTGTACGGATTTCTGCTGATGAGATGACAGATACTGTATGCCGTTTCATTGATAATCTAACTGTGGGTAAGTTAGACTCTGAGGACGCATCTAAACCCTATTTAATTTATTATAAACTTTTGGAGGCAAAAACAATCATTGATAGATTCATTAATGATGGATTTATGATACTATGGCCAGATGGCAAAAAAGATGAGAGAGACCTACTGATGTACACAGCTGCTACAGCTCCATACATGATGAAAGCAAGAAAATCGCTTAATATACACTATGTGATCAAACGTATCTGGACACCTCCAGAAACATATGTTTTTCATATTAGGTGCATTGTGCTGCCACCTACTGCCAGGTACTCCATATCAGCGACCTCAGAAGTCATTAGACATTGTGAGAGAACAGACTGCGGCACTCCGCGGAACTCACTGACTTCGAACGTGGTCACGTGATTGAGTGTCACTTGTGTCATACGTCTGTACATGAGATTTCCACACTCCTAAACATCCCTAGATCCACTTTTCTGATGTGACAGTGAAGTAGAAATGTGAAGGGACTAAAGCACAAAAGCATACAGGCCGACCTCGTCTGTTGATGGACAGAGACTGCTGACAGTTGATGAGGGTCATAATGTGTAATAGGCAGACATACATCCAGATCGTCACACAGAAATTCCAGACAGCAAGAGGATCCACTTCAAATACTCTGATAGTTAGGAGGGAGGTAAGAAAACTTGGATTTCATGCTTGAGTGGCTGCTCATGCTGGTATATGCCAAACAACACCTTGCTTGGTGTAAGGAGGATAAACACTGGACATTGAACAGTGGAAAAATATTGTGTGGAGCGATGAATCATGGTACACAATGTGGCGATCCAATGGCAGGGTGTGGGTATGGCGAATGACTGGTGAATGTCATCTGTCAGCGTGTGAAGTGCCAACAGTAAAATTCGGAGGCGGTGTGGTCGTGTTTTTCATGTAGGAGACTTTCAACCCTTGTTGTTTTGCATGGCACTATCATAGCACAGGCCTACATTTATGTTTTAAGCACCTTCTTGCTTCCCACTGCTGAAGAGCAATTAAGGGATGGCGAATGCATCTCAACACAATCGAGCACCTGTTCATAACGCACAGACTGTGGCAGAGTGGTTACACGACAATAACATCCCTGTAATGGACTGGCTTGCACAGCGTTCTGACCTGAATCCTATAGAATACCTATAGGATGTTTTGGAATGCTGACTTAGTGCCAGGCCTGACTGACCAACATTGATACCTTTCCTCAGTGCAGAACTCCGTGAACAATGGGTTGCCATTCCCCAAGAAACCATCCAGCATCTGACTGAACGTACGCCTGCGAGAGTGGAAGCTGTCATCAAGGGTAAGGGTGGGCCAACACCATATTGAATTCCAGCATTGCTGATCGAGGGCACTACGAACTTTTAAGTAATTTTCAGCCAGGTGCCTGGATACTTTTGATCACACAGTGTATTTTAACCAAACTTAGTGCATGTTACATGTACGACTCATGCAATACAACAAGTGACAGAGACAGTTACACATCAATTCTCAGAAGTAAATATATTGATATCAGCAATGAAGAAGGTTTTCTTGAAATATCCTTATTGTGTACAACGCTACATGCAGCAGCTACCTGATGAACCTCTTCCTTCGGAGCCAGTAACAATAAAGCGGGCAACATGGACTGAAGCTGCAATTTTCTACAGAAAACACTGTAAAGCTGTGATGTCAGTGATGGAGAACTTTTCTTCTGATCCTGCAGTGTTCGTGAATGAATCCTTACCAACATTAAACAGTTCTAAAGTGCTCTGTTCAGTTTCATACAATGCAAGTCACTTCAGCTGGCTTCCCCCAAACACTACCAAGAAACTGGAGTCTTCAAGTGCGCCTGCTCAAGAGACTGTGCGAATAATGGAAGATGCAGTTCCGAAGGTCAGTGTTGTACCAAGTGAGGTGGGTGGGGTAGTTTCCAGTAAACTACAATCTGTGCTGAATAAGAACCTCGGATACTCAAATCATCCAATTTTAATTGACTTATTTAATGTTGAAATTATAGAACCCCCTGAGAATATTATTACTAGAACAATTCCTCTGTATAAATATCCATTGTTGACTTCTTGTGAAGTTGAGTGATCTTTCTCTATTTACAAAAGCATATTGTCAGACAGAAGACTGAGCATGGCAATACAACATTTAGAAATGTATATTATAATAAACTGTGCATCCCTCTTCAGTATGACTTAAATGCCTGAATAGGAGACATTTGTACTTCAGCACTTTGTAGCAGAAGTGAACTGATTAAGAATTAACGCAGATATTTGACTAGCCTACTTCTGAACTTATGTTTTCTAGCAAAATAAAAAAAAAATGGATTTTACTTACAACTGCTCCATTAGATATTAATTCACATATTTCATGAATTTTGATTACAGATTTTTTGATCTGATATTATGTAAAATCTTGGCTCTAATCACAACAACAATGAAATCATCACTTATTTGGATAATGGAATATGTAATTTAGTGAAGGCCCCAGTGTAGTGGAAGCTACTACTCATGACCAAGGTTCCCCTCCCCACAATCTGCCATCAGTGATCAACTTTACAAACCACCAGCCACTAACAAGAAGAGTTGTCTGCCTGGCCCTGGGTATGGTCAATCCAGAAGGTCTCACACTAGAAATGGACAATTTACAATATTAATGGATGGTTTGTCCACTAACGGAGGAGCAGTTTTGAGGAATAGCTTCCAAGACATCAATCAGTTGGCACAAGTTTGTCAACACCAAAATTTGCAAAATTCAAAGGGACTGAAAGCCAGATTGAAGTCAATAACGGCCAGATAAACCTGACCACCAGCCTTCACCACGCAGAAGCAAAAGATCACCTGGAGAGCTGTCTTGACAGGTGTTGACCCTTGCTGATTTGGAGCTTTGGGAGAAGGGAGAACTGGAGACACCAGACTTTTGTATGCTCATGCACAGGATTGACGGCGAATTTCTGATACATTCTGAGTGAATGTTCTGATACTAACTGAGGCAGTCTGGGACTTTCTGCCCCAGACACTATTGGCAGCAAATGGCATGATTTGAGAACATTGGAGATGCTTGCCATACAGATGAGACTCATGGTCTCGGACAGTTTTAATCTTCTGCCATGACATAGCAAGGCCACCTGCAACCAAATGCCAGCCAATTGAGAATCACTTGGAGAGTCATGAGATGTCATTGAACTTGAAGTCTATTTATCAACACATAAACTCTATCTATTCTTAAGTCGTCCTAGCCAAGCAATCCCCAGCAGATTTAACTACAAGTCTTGGTAAGTCTGCTTGGTAAATTTTTCAATTTCATTACAAATAATCATTTCTGTAAAGCCAAATACCCTCTGTATGGTGAAGTGATGGTTACACAAATAATTGAGAACATGTCTGCATTACCTAGCACTGAGACTGACAGGAGTGAGTGGCTGCCTTGGGTGAGGAAGATGGGGTGAACATAGAAGTGGCAAGGAGAAGGTGGCGAAGATTAACAAATAACTTACAGGAATGCAGCCTGGTGACATTGTCAATGATAACTATTACTTTTCCAGGAGCATACCTATCACTTTCAAGGCAAAACTGCAGCAAGTAAGAGCTCTGCAAGAAAATTTAAAACCTTGGTTTGCAGAGCAATTCCAGTAAGATAAAACTCTCTCTCTCTTTCACACACCATACATGCACGCGTGCGCCCGCCCGCCCACACACACACACACACACACACACACACACACACACACACACACACACACCACACACTCTACTACTATTACTGATGTTGCAGAGGTGCTAGGTGGGAGGCATACATGTTGTGTGTTGTGGGACACATCCACCCAAGAGTAATCTGGGTTGCCACAAATTACCCCAAGTGAAATTTCCTGATATTTCCCTCTTTTCCAGGCAACTTTTAGAATTATTCCCTGACAAATTTTGAGATCGCAAGGTTAGGTAAACACAAGCTGACAAAAAATTGTAAGGACTTTTGTATTTCTAAACGTATGAGAAAAAACCTTTAGTACTAACATCAACATCTTTTGTAATGAACTTTTTTAGATGGAGAAAGCAAGCCAAATGGTATATATGTCACATTAAGCCCAGTTATGTTATTTTATTTCAATAAAACGATACACATTTGGTGACAAAAATACACATTTCTTTGAAGTCACAAGACAGATTTAAAATATCTTCACTGATTCCAGAAATAACCTGAGAAAAAAGTAGGCCTCCTGAAAGAAGTATACAAGGTGGGGAAGAGTAGTGTAAACCAACACTGTAGGTGACCACCAATAAAATATTGGTTTCACTATGTTTGTTAGTGTCAGTTATTACCCACTGTGTTATGTCTATTACTTTCTGGTACTGTATGATTTTTCGGTATTGTGTGATTTTTCTTTAAGAAATACATGAGTACAGAGCGTACAAACTGCCAGTGACTGCCACAATTTTCTTCTTCTTATCACCCATACTTTCTAATATATAAACTACGTCTATAAAATGCCGCACTGCACAATGTACTTGTGACGAGACAATGGCAATTCCTGAAATCCATCACCCAGGCCTCTGGCCTGCCGAGGAGCACCACAGTCCTGGGTCCATCGATAAACCACAAATATCCACTGCATTACACTACCACGAACAGACCCAGTCTGTGGACAGATTGGTGAGACTAGATTCGATGAGCAGGGCCTGCACATTAGTGGGAAACAATGGGCTTCAGATCGGCAGGCTCAATCTGTTAGAGATACCCACAGGCATGGCCTTCAGTTTGGCCCATCATTTTTGTGAGACTAGATCTGATAGGCAGGGCCTGCACATTAGTGTGAAGCAATGGGCTTCAGATTGGCAGTCTTGATCCATTAGAGATATCCACAGAAATGGCCTGCAGTTTTGGCCCGTCATGGAAGTCCACTTGTGTAGCCAGCTTTTCACATGTCACACATATGATGTTTATGAAATGAGGCTGTGATGATCGATCCATGCAACACATTAACTTGTGCCAGTACTCTGAGAATTAATATTAAAGAATATAGGTAGCAACTCACCGTAAAGATGATTGCTGAGTTGCCAACAGGCACATAGAAAAGACAATCACACTCTGGAAACTAATTTTTTGGCCATAGCCTTTGTCAGAAAACGAGAGCACACAGACATTCACAAAATCACTAACACCCATCTCATGTACACATGACCACCGTCTCCGGCTGTTGCGTCAACAATCTCTGTGAATCAGACCATTCCTTGTGCTTCCCTACTTCTCATTGGCAGCTGCTAGGCTAGTGGCAAGAAGCGGTGGTAGCACTGACTGAAAGCTGAGGGAGTGGTAGAATGGGGAGAAGCAGTAAGAATGAGGGAGCAGGGAAGCAGTGCACATACTCAGCTGCACCCAGCCAGTGACACTGCATGACATCTACTAAGACAAAAACGAGATTTTTCTTGTCTTTTTTTTCCCAAATTTCCCTGATATTTCCCCCAACATGTTTGAAATTCTGTGATATTCCCTGATTTCCAGAACTTGTGGCAACCCTGGTAATATAACAGCTGCTGAGAGGGCTGTTTTATATTCATTTAGAGTTGATCCAGATATTGTTGTTTTACCTGTGGACAACTTGTTTCAGACAAGCAGGATTATGTTCAAAAGACACAGCAGTAATTATCCGATTCAGCGTACTGCAGGATCGGTGCTGACCCCACAAAAAGTGTTGAGAGAGAGAGAGAGAGAGAGAGAGAGAGAGAGAGAGAAAGAGAGACGAATGGCATCCTGTAGAAAAGTGCCTTGTGACAAAAGACCAAAGTCTTAATTCTTATTGTGCTGTTCCTTTCAATTATACGAGGGCGGTTCAGAAAGTAACCTCCGATTGGTCACAGTGCGGGTTGTGGGGGGAGTAGCGACGCCATCTGTGCGTTCACGCACTCAACAGGTCAGTCGGCATCAAGCCGTGGTCGAGTGAACGTCGTACCTGCGCTAGTTTAGTTTTTGTGGCAGTTTGAAATGTGTGCTGCAATAGAAAACCCCGCCAAATGTGAAGTGCGTGCTGTCATAAGGTTTTTTACAGCCAAAGGATATTCTGCAGCAGCTAATCATCGTGAGCTTTGTGTCGTGTACGGACCAAGAGTTATGAGTGAAGGAGTTGTCCGTGAATGGGTACGTTTATTTAAAAGTGGACGAGAAAACGTTCATGATGAAGAGAGGAGTGGTAGACCATCATTGGTGACTGACGAACTCGTTCAGACAGTTGATGCAAAAGTTCGTGAAAATCGACGTTTCTTAATGTCGGAGTTGTCTACTGGTTTTCCGCAGATTTCTAAGACTCTCTTGTACGAGATAGTGACAGCAAGATTGGGTTACCGTAAGTTCTGTGCACGATGGGTGCCCAAAATTCTTACCGACCACCACAAAACTCAAAGAATGGCCTCTGCATTAGACTTTCTGTCACGTTATGAGGACGAAGGAGAACCATTGTTAAACAGAATCGTGACCGGTGATGACACCTGGATTAAGTACGTGAACCCTGAGACAAAAGAACAATCAAAGATGTGGGCACATTCAAATTCGCCTACCAAACCAAGAAAAGCCTCGCAAGATTTTTCTGCCAGAAAACTGATGGCAACGGTGTTTTGGGATGCCAAAGGGGTGTTGTTGGTTGAATTCATGGAACGTGGTATGACCACTAATCAAGACGTGTACTGTGAAACAATAAAAAAGTTAAGACGGGCTATACAGAACAAACGCCGTGGTATGCCGACTTCCGGTATCGTTTTTTTGCACGATAACGCCCGTCCTCACTCTGCTCGCAGAACAATGGCCCTTCTTGAGTCCTTCAAGTGGGACGTTATCAACCATCCACCTTACAGCCCAGACCTGGCGCCAAGTGATTATCACCTCTTCATGCATTTGAAGAAATGGCTCGGGTCACAGCGGTTTGATGACGACGAAGAGCTCAAAGATGTGGTCACAGGCTGGCTCCAGGCACAAGCGGGTGATTTTTATGCAGAAGGAATTTCAAAGCTTGTGAAGAGATACGATAAGTGCCTCAATCGCTATGGAGACTATGTAGAAAAATAGTGCAAAGATGTAGTTGTAAGATGTATATATTAAAATATTTTTATTTAACTTGGTGTATTTTTTTAAATCAACCGGAGGTTACTTTCTGAACAGCCCTCGTATGCCCTTCTGAAGGTCCACAAGGAAAGGGTTCCTCTTAGGCAAATGTCAGTAACACTGGTGCTGTGACATATCATTTAGCAAATCATCTCACTACACTGTTGAGCTCACTAGTAGGTCAGTGTGAACATCTAATTAAGGATATGGCGGATTTCTGATGATGGTTAGAGAGAACACATTTGAATAACTGATATTCTAGTAAGTCTTTGCGTGCTCTCTCGCTTCAATTTATTCCACAGACTGATTCATTGCAATTGACTGAGATTATGTTTGATGTTGAATTAACAAACCTATTTTGACATTTGTTGACTTCCACTTAATTTATGTTTAATGACCATACTGTGAGCAGACAGATTGAATTGAAACAGGAAACCCGTTGTTAGCTATTATTGCCAATTTGTTTATGGAAGATTTCAAGGAATGTGCCTTGGAGTTGGTAGCTTTGAAACTTGTGTTTTTACAGGTGTAAAAGATTCCTTTGTCATTTGACCTCATGGCAGTGAGAATTTGAACAACTTTTTGGAACACCTGAAATCAATCCACCCAAATATTTGCTTCATGAATGGAGGCGGGAAACGATGGCTGTCTTCCCTTCCTTGATATATTGTTTGGGAGGAAGGCTGATAATATATTGGGACATGCCAATCACAGGAAGCCTACTCTCACTAACTTGTCTCTATAGGCTGATAGTTGTCATCATCTGGCTCAGCATGAAGGAGAATATCCTACCTAGATTAACTGGGTCCATGTCACCTTGGATCCTCAAAGTTGTTTAGCTGAGTTAGCCCATTTTTTGGTCACCTCCCATTGGAATGGTAATAGTGAAAGACAGATCAGACATATGTTGCACTATCAACCAACCGTGCACCTGGTGAGTGGTGATAATGCCGAGGTGACATCAAAGTATATGGCCCTTTTACTTTACACAGGGAGCATTCCCAACAGGATTTGTCATATTTTGTGGAAATAAGATGTGGAATGCGTTTTTTGACAGCCATCTAAGATCAGGGTACCATAAAGGATGATCTTGGCTTGCATAAGGAATCAGTCTACTGTATTCCTTGCAGTTGTGGCATGTTGTAAAGCAATCAGACTATCAGGACTGTGAAGGATCGGTGTCCTGAGCACAAGCATTACACAGCTTACAACAGCTGAGTCACTATGGTATTGCAGAACATTGTCTTGGCAGCTGTCAACCTGTGGAATATAAGAACACACAGATTCTGCCATATACTTCCAGCTACTGGGTCAGTGTTATTGAGGAAGCAGTTGAAATTACACTACTGAGTAACCTTATAAATAGGGATGTAGATTTCTGTTTAAACTCTGTGTGGAATACTGCTCTTTCCCTTGTCAAAAAAAAAAAAAAAAAAGGGAAGGGTGTGTGGGGTGGGGGCAGAGTTAATTCTAACTCACCTGTTGGCCATTAACTTTCACTACTGATAACTTTTGAAGTTGGTCATCTTTGGTTTTGTGATAGCACTAGTGTTTATGGTGTGTCTGTGTGTGTGTGTGTGCGGGGGGGGGGGGGGGGGGGGTATCTTTCTTTGCATTCCCACAAGTTATTTGAACATTGTACAAGTTGGGAGAAGCTGGGGTCTCACAAGCAGATTACCATTTAACATCCCGACTATTATTAGGTCTTTATAAATGGAGCACAAGCTTGGATGGGGAAGGAAATTGGTTGTGCTCTTTCAAAGGAACCATCCAGGCATTCACCTTCAGTGATTTAAGAAATGCACAGATAACCAAACCCTGGATGGGCAGCCAAGGATTTGAAATGTCATCCCTCCAAGAGTTTAATTTCTTAACCATGCTGCCATTCCCATCAGTGAGGAGAAGGAAGGGGGAAGGTATGTGGTATGGAAGAACAGCAGAGAAGAGAGTCAGAGAAAGGTTGCTGTGGCGCAGAGAGCGACAGAAATATATTTCACTTGGAGATACAGGGAAGAGTTTGGCCACTGAGATGACCCCACTAGAAATGGGAGATAGGGAATAAGAGGAGCTAAAGGGGGCAGAGAGGTGAAGGCCTGGAAGTTGGGTTCATACACAGGTAGAAGTTTATACCAGATACTACTAAGGGTAGCAGGACCAAAGAATGTATCCCTTCCACACCTCCCATGAATCTCCATGTCCAACATGTCACAACTGAAGCTACCATTAGAACTTGTTTCCTATGGCACTGTGTTCTTATCTGCTATTGTTCCTCCCTTCCCACCTCTTCCAGGTTCACCCAACCTGCTCCCTCAAAATTAACAACTCACCCCAGTTGCAGTGCTGGAGTATTTGATGTGACAAATGCAAAACTGTTATGTGGGCTGCTGTGATTAGCTTCATGTTTATGTATAGAATTGACACATTTGTTATAAAATCCATACACATTTTACCCAATCTATACAGAATATCATATTATATAATATAGTTGGAACAATAAAAAATCTACTCACCAAGCAGCTGCAGGACAAAATACATATAAAACATTTAGCAATAATCAACCTTTCAGAGTCAGTGGCTCCTCATTCTAGAAGAAGGGCTGAAACGGAAGGAAGAGGGATGAAGGGAAATGACTAGTGAGGTTTAGGAAATGAAGAGTGTTACAGAAAAGTTGTCCAAAAGCGCAGGTCAGAGGAGACTTACCAGACAGGATGAAAAGGAAAGACTGAATGTTGGTGCCTGCCACAGATGAGATTTGAAAACCAGAAGGTAAAAGATAGAGTGATAACAGAGATTACTGAAAAGTTTTGTGCAAGAGCCAACAACAGTGGAAAGCTAGGTGTATTATACATTTCAGACATGAGGTTGATGTGGGCAATAGACAGGTCGGAAAATAAATGATACAGTAAAATAAAAGGGAGTGAACAAAACTAATAGTTACTGAAAACAAATGCCGAGAGCACAGAAATTAATGTAAATTTAGGTCAGTTGGGAGACGAGAATCAAGCACTTGTTGTAACGCCAGTTCCCATCTACGAAGTGCTGCGTTGCCAGTATACACCCTCTGTCTAAGCCCACTCATCCTAACTGATAACTCGGTGGTAGTCATACCAATTTAGAAGGCTGGCCAGTGTTTATATAACTGTTGGTACACGGAATGTTTCATTTCACAGGGTACTATCAAGGGGAGAACCACATCTGAAAAGCAGGTGGAAACTGGTATTACAACACATTTGCTTGGTTCATATCACCCACCTGGCCTATGTTTATGTTAATTTCTGTGATCTCAGCAATTATTTTCAGTAACTATTCCTTTTCTCTGCCTCCTTTTATTTTACTATGACTTCTACTTTCCGACCTGTTTACCATGTAAAAGCATACACTTACTGCTGTTATTGATTCTTGCACAATGTTTCTTCAGCAATCCCTGTCTTGTTTATCACCCTATCTTCTGCCTTAAGTCCTCAGGTTTGCAAATCTTGTCCAACGCAGGCACCAACAATCAGTCTTTCCGTCTCATTCCATCTGGCAAGTTTCCCCTGACTTGGGATTCTGGGTGACTTTTCCACAACTCTCGCCATTCCTTAAACCTCTCTCGCCATTCCTTAAACCTCTCCAGTCCTTTTCCTTCATCCCTTCAATCCTTCTTCACAAGAAGGAGCCACTGGCTCCTAAAGCTTACATATTTCTAAATCTTTTATGTGTTTTTTCTTTTGCTGTCACTTGGTGAGTAGATTTTTTTATTAATCCAAGTATATTATATTTCCAAACATTGATTATTTTCAAGAATATCATATTACTTATCTGAACAAGCAAGACTACGAGAGCCCTTTCTTGTCACACTTAATTATTTCTGCCACATTCCAGGGTAAAAATATCTGTCATTAATCCAGATGTCACAAACTTACTGGTCAGTGCATCCTGCAAGTATCATTAACACCCGCAAAATCTTCACAGAGAAACAATAAAGTGTATATTCTATTTGGTAAATCTGTACGATGCAATCTTTATGTCTCATGTGACACGGTGTTTGAACTAGAAGGTAAAAGTCTGCTTGACACCTTCCTGAGAGTGTCCACTCCTTGCAAAGTAAGCGTAGACCAGATGTGACTTACATTCAAAGAAATAGTACTGACAGCAATTAAAAAGAGACAGTACAGACCCCCTTGGTACACAAAACACGTTGGTACAATGTCGCATAAGCAATGAAAAAAGGATGCCAGATTTAAAAGAACACAAAATCTCAAAGATTGTAAATGTTTTACAGAAGCTCAAAATTTAGTATGGACGTCAAAAAGAGAAGCTTTTAATAGTTTCCACAATGAAACTCTATCTCAAAATCTGGTAGAAAGTCCAAAGAGATTGTGGCTGTGTGTACCAATTGCAAAGCACAATCAATACCTCCACTGCGTGATAACGATGGTATTGTTACTGACGACTCTGCCATTAAAGTGGAGTTACTTTTTCTGAAATTTCTTTACCAACAAACATGCATTAAATACTCCAGAATTTGGATCAAGAACAGCTTTCAACATGAGTAATTTAGAAACAGATATCCTCAGAGAGGGGTAGCGGGATTAGTGTACCTTGTGTTCATGTTTGTGATAGAAGACCATCATCTACCAGAACAAGTTTCAAATGTTGTAGTATCTGTTACTCCTCACTCAATAGTATGTTCAAGTGTGATTACAGTGAATCCTAAACCATAATATAATTCTATTCCTTCCATATCCATATTTACACTATTTCACAACTAATTTCTCCAGTTTCTACAACTTTGACCATTCTCTTACACTGACAAAATTCTGTGTCTACATGCAATGAATACACCCTACAGTCACAGTCAGTAGATTTTCACAGTAGTACCTTTTACCACAATCTACGTGGAGGGTGTTACAAAAAGATACTGCCAAACTTTCAGGAAACATTCCTCACACACAAAGAAAGAAAATATGTTATGTGGACATGTGTCCGGAAACGCTTACTTTCCATGTTAGAGCTCATTTTATTACTTGTCTTCAAATCACATTAATCATGGAATGGAAACACACAGCAACAGAACGTACCAGCGTGACTTCAAACACTTTGTTACAGGAAATGTTCAAAATGTCCTCCGTTAGCGAGGATACATGCATCCACCCTCCGTCGCATGGAATCCCTGATGCGCTGATGCAGCCCTGGAGAATGGCGTATTGTATCACAGCCATCCACAATACGAGCACAAAGAGTCTCTACATTTGGTACCGGGGTTGCGTAGACAAGAGCTCTCAAATGCCCCCATAAATGAAAGTCAAGAGGGTTGAAGTCAGGAGAGTGTGGAGGCCATGGAATTGGTCCGCCTCTACCAATCCATCGGTCACTGACTCTGTTGTTGAGAAGCGTACGAACACTTCGACTGAAATGTGCAGGAGCTCCATCGTGCATGAACCACATGTTGTGCCGTACTTGTAAAGGCACATGTTCTAGCAGCACAGGTAGAGTATCCCGTATGAAATCATGATAACGTGCTCCATTGAGCGTAGGTGGAAGAACATGGGTCCCAATCAAGGCATCACCAACAATGTTGCCCAAACTTTCACAGAAAATCTGTGTTGATGACATGATTGCACAATTGCGTGCGGATTCTCGTCAACCCACACATGTTGGTTGTGAAAATTTACAATCTGATCACGTTGGAATGAAGCCTCATCCGTAAAGAGAACATTTGCACTGAAATGAGGATTGACACATTGTTGGATGAACCATTCGCAGAAGTGTACCCGAGGAGGCCAATCAGCTGTTGATAGTGCCTGCACACGCTGTACATGGTACAGAAACAACTGGTTCTCCCGTAGCACTCTCCATACAGTGACATGGTCAACGTTACCTTGTACTGCAGCAACTTCTCTGACGCTGACATTAGGGTTATCGTCAACTGCACGAAGAATTGCCTCGTTCATTGCAGGTGTCCTCGTCGTTCTAGGTCTTCCCCAGTCGCGAGTCATAGGCTGGAATGTTCTGTGCTCCCTAAGACGCCGATCAATTGCTTCGGACGTCTTCCTGTAGGGACACCTTCGTTCTAGAAATCAGTCTCGATACAAATGTACCGCGCCACGGCTATTGCCCTGTGCTAATCCATACATCAAATGGGTATCTGCCAACTCCGCATTTGTAAACATTGCACTGACTGCAAAACCACGTTTGTGATGAACACTAGCCTGTTGATGCTATGTACTGATGTGCTTGATGCTAGTACTGTAGAGCAATGAGTTTCATGTCAACACAAGCACCGAAGTCAACATTACCTTTCTTCAATTGGGCCAACTGGCGGTGAATCGAGGAAGTACAGTACATACTGACGGAACTAAAATGAGCTCTAACATGGAAATTAAGCGTTTCCAAACTAAAATAAGCTCTAACATGGAAATTAAGTGTTTCCGGACACATGTCCACATAACATCTTTTCTTTATTTATGTGTGAGGAATGTTTCCTGAAAGTTTGGCCGTACCTTTTTGTAACACCCTGTATATTGGTGCTAATCCCATACAGACTCCTATCTGTAAATCTCCTTTGGTTTTGATGTCCCAGAGATGATGCGATACACTAACAAACCATTCAGTCAGATCAGAAAGCAGCTTATGTCTCGGATTAGAACACAAATAATTTAAGAAAGAATGATAGTCACATGGGAGAACTTAAAAATATGCTGAGTGACTCATATATGTCATCCTCTCAACTTCATTGAAGAGATCCATTAATGAGAAGTCTGTTTTCAGTGAGACATGCAATGATTACAAGAAGCAGTAGAAATACCTTAATAAGGCAATAAGCAACAGACCTGTAACACATACAACGTCACTACTGAAGCTATTTTTCTGGTGAAGTGAATCCCATTGAAAAGACTATGCTGTTTGTCTTCAGTGTTAAAAATTTACAATTCCAATATCTATGTAAAAAAAACCATCATGGTTTCACTGTTTCCTGCTTGTTTCTGAGTCCCAGGTCCACCGTACCAGTAAAGTGACGGTTGTTCTTCCAACACATCCTTCAGTACGACATGTCTGTATAGCTGTTGATGTGGGAAGCCTAAATTCTTTGTTCTTCACCTCGTACTGTTTCTTACCCCTTTTCACCTCAAGATCCTCTTTCTCACTAGGTTTTTCTCAATGTTATGAGAAGGATCATAATATTGTTACATTCCATACTGGATTTTCCACTGTTAGGTTTTACTCACCCATTTCATCTTTTAAATAACCCACACTGAGCTCTTCCATATTCCTCTACTCTGAAATTACCTTCTTGACCCCCCCCCCCCCCCCCCTCAACACACACACACACACACACACACACACACACACACACACACACACACACACACACACACACACACACTCTCTTCTCCTTATTCATATAATTTTATCCTGCTTATCACAAAGATAAAACCTATCCTTATTTGTAGCAATTACTCAATATTGTAAGTCTCTTTTTGTCGCTATAAGATGCTTAGTTCATTATAATGATGAACTTTTTCACATTTTGTTAGTCACATGGTACAATTATGGCCAACACAGGGGCCACATTAAAGTGCTCCGAGATTTCTTTAACCTCTCTACAGTCCACATAATGAAACAGAAACTAGTGTAACTGACTCCTGATCTATGAACCTTGCTATTTTGCGGTGATGTGTGTACCTCAACAAGACAGATACCAATACTGCTGGTGCAACCAAATCAGATAGTATACATGGGGAAAGCAGACTAATACATGGTTCCTGAAGAGGGGCAGCTGCCTTTGCAATGGCAGCAGTCCTGACGGTTGACCTGAGTTAGTGGTTAGTGTTGTTTTTTAATGTCCCGTCGACAACGAGGTCATTAGAGACGGAGCGCAAGCTCGGGTTAGGGAAGGATGGGGAAGGAAATCGGCCGTGCCCTTTCAAAGGAACCATCCCGGCATTTGCCTGAAACGATTTAGGGAAATCACGGGAAACCTAAATCAGGATGGCTGGAGACGGGATTGAACCGTCGTCCTCCCGAATGCGAGTCCAGTGTGCTAACCACTACGCCACCTCGCTCGGTGGTTGACCTGACCTTGTAATATTAGTCAACATGGTCTTGTTATGTTGGCACAATGAACAGCTGAGAGCAAAGGAAAATTACAGCCATTACATTTTCCAAGAACATGCAGCTTTATGGTATGGTTTAATGATGATGGCATTCTCTTGGGTAAAATATTCTGAAGGCATAACAGTCCTCCATTTGAATCTCTGGATGGGAGCTACTCAGAAGGATGTTGTCAAAAGAAAAAACAAATTTGACATTCTATGAGAGGAACAGTGGAATGTTATATCCTTTAAGTATGTAGGCAGGTTAGAGAAGTTGAAAAGACAAATGGATGGGCTGAAATTACATATAGTAGGAATTAGTAAAGTGCGGTGGCAACAAGAATGGAATTTCTGGTTAGGTGAATACGGGGTAAGTAATGCAAAGTCAAATAGAAATAATGTAGGAGTAGGGCTGTCATAATTAATGCAAAGTCAAACATACACACAAAATTCAAGCTTTCGCAACAAACTGTTGCCTCATCAGGAAAGAGGGAAGGAGAGGGGAAGACGAAAGGAAGTGGGTTTTAAAGGAGAGGGTAAGAAGTCATTCCAATCCCGGGAGCGGAAAGACTTACCTTAGGGGGAAAAAAGGACAGGTATACACTCGCACACATGCACATATCCATCCACACATACAGACACAAGCAGACATATTTAAAGACAAAGAGTTTGGGCAGAGATGTCAGTCGAGGCAGAAGTGTAGAGGCAAAGAAGTTGTTGAAAGACAGGTGAGGTATGAGTGGCGGCAACTTGAAATTAGCGGAGATTGAGGCCTGGCGGATGACGAGAAGAGAGGATATACTGAAGGGCAAGTTCCCATCTCCGGAGTTCGGATAGGTTGGTGTTGGTGGGAAGTATCCAGATAACCCGGACGGTGTAACACTGTGCCAAGATGTGCTGGCCGTGCACCAAGGCATGTTTAGCCACAGGGTGATCCTCATTACCAACAAACACTGTCTGCCTGTGTCCATTCATGCGAATGGACAGTTTGTTGCTGGTCATTCCCACATAGAATGCGTCACAGTGTAGGCAGGTCAGTTGGTAAATCACGTGGGTGCTTTCACACGTGGCTCTGCCTTTGATCGTGTACACCTTCCGGGTTACAGGACTGGAGTAGGTGGTGGTGGGAGGGTGCATGGGACAGGTTTTGCATCGGGGGCGGTTACAAGGATAGGAGCCAGAGGGTAGGGAAGGTGGTTTGGGGATTTCATAGGGATGAACTAACAGGTTACGAAGGTTAGGTGGACGGCGGAAAGACACTCTTCGCGGAGTGGGGAGGATTTCATGAAGGATGGATCTCATTTCAGGGCAGGATTTGAGGAAGTCGTATCCCTGCTGGAGAGCCACATTCAGAGTCTGGTCCAGTCCCGGAAATTATCCTGTCACAAGTGGGGCACTTTTGTGGTTCTGTGGGGGATTCTGGGTTTGAGGGGACGAGGAAGTGGCTCTGGTTATTTGCTTCTGTACCAGGTCGGGAGGGTAGTTGCGGGATGCGAAAGCTGTTTTCAGGTTGTTGGTGTAATGATTCAGGGATTCCGGACTGGAGCAGATTCGTTTGCCACGAAGACCTAGGCTGTAGGGAAGGGACCGTTTGATGTGGAATGGGTGGCAGCTGTCATAATGGAGGTACTGTTGCTTGTTGGTGGGTTTGATGTGGACGGACGTGTGAAGTTGGCCTTTGGACAGGTGGAGGTCAACGTCAAGGAAAGTGGCATGGGATTTGGAGTAGGACCAGGTGAAACTGATGAAACTGATGGAACCAAAGGAGTTGAGGTTGGAGAGGAAATTCTGGAGTTCTTCTTCACTGTGAGTCCAGATCATGAAGATGTCATCAATAAATCTGTACCAAACTTTGGGTTGGCAGACTTGGGTAACCAAGAAGGCTTCCTCTAAGCGACCCATGAATAGGTTGGCGTACGAGGGGGCCATCCTGGTACCCATGGCTGTTCCCTTTAATTGTTGGTATGTCTGGCCTTCAAAAGTGAAGAAGTTGTGGGTCAGGATGAAGCTGGCTAAGGTGATGAGGAAAGAGGTTTTAGGTAGGGTGGCAGGTGATCGGCGTGAAAGGAAATGCTCCATCGCAGCGAGGCCCTGGACGTGCGGAATATTTGTGTATAAGGACGTGGCATCAATGGTTACAAGGATGGTTTCCGGGGGTAACAGATTGGGTAAGGATTCCAGGCGTTCAAGGAAGTGATGGAAGTGATGATCAAGGACACCAACCACTTGTGACAGGATACTTTCCGGGACTGGACCAGACTCTGAATGTGGCTCTCCAGCAGGGATACGACTTCCTCAAATCCTGCCCTGAAATGAGATCCATCCTTCATGAAATCCTCCCCACTCCGCGAAGAGTGTCTTTCCGCCGTCCACCTAACCTTCGTAACCTGTTAGTTCATCCCTATGAAATCCCCAAACCACCTTCCCTACCCTCTGGCTCCTATCCTTGTAACCGCCCCCGATGCAAAACCTGTCCCATGCACCCTCCCACCACCACCTACTCCAGTCCTGTAACCCGGAAGGTGTACACGATCAAAGGCAGAGCCACGTGTGAAAGCACCCACGTGATTTACCAACTGACCTGCCTACACTGTGACGCATTCTATGTGGGAATGACCAGCAACAAACTGTCCATTCGCATGAATGGACACAGGCAGACAGTGTTTGTTGGTAATGAGGATCACCCTGTGGCTAAACATGCCTTGGTGCACGGCCAGCACATCTTGGCACAGTGTTACACCGTCCGGGTTATCTGGATACTTCCCACCAACACCAACCTATCCGAACTCCGGAGATGGGAACTTGCCCTTCAGTATATCCTCTCTTCTCGTCATCCGCCAGGCCTCAATCTCCGCTAATTTCAAGTTGCCGCCACTCATACCTCACCTGTCTTTCAACAACTTCTTTGCCTCTACACTTCTGCCTCGACTGACATCTCTGCCCAAACTCTTTGTCTTTAAATATGTCTGCTTGTGTCTGTCTGTGTGGATGGATATGTGCATGTGTGCGAGTGTATACCTGTCCTTTTTTCCCCCTAAGGTAAGTCTTTCCGCTCCCGGGATTGGAATGACTCCTTACCCTCTCCTTTAAAACCCACTTCCTTTCGTCTTCCCCTCTCCTTCCCTCTTTCCTGATGAGGCAACAGTTTGTTGCGAAAGCTTGAATTTTGTGTGTATGTTTGTGTTTGTTTGTGTGTCTATCGACCTGCCAGCGCTTTTGTTCGGTAAGTCACCTCATCTTTGTTTTTATATATAATTTTTCCCATGTGGAATGTTTCCTTCCATTATATTAATGCAAAGTCAAACAGAAATAATGTAGGAGTAGGGCTGTCAACTGATAAGAATGCAGAGGAGTACTGCAAATGGCATAAAAAACACATTATCATATCCAAGGCAGATACAAAACCAAGAGTCACCACAGTAGTACAAGTTTGTATGCCAAGTAGGTCTACTGATGAAGAAGATATTGAAATAACGTGTGATGAGATAAAATAAATTACACAGTCCATTAATGGAGACAAAAATTTAATTATGAGAGAGGACTGGAATACCACAGAAGGAAACTGGAGATAAGGAAAAATAATAGGAGAACAAAGACTGGGGGAAAGGATGACAGATGGAAGCTGTCTGGTAGAATTTTACAAAGAGCACAGTCTACTCACTGCAAAGAAGAATTATGAAGAAAGGTTTATAATCACTGTTTTATAAATAGTAAAACAGAGATTGAAAACCAGATATTGAGCTGCAAAATAATTCAAAGAGCAGATTTTGAACCTGTCCATAATTTATTGATCATGAATTACAGATTAACACTGAAGAAATCATGCAAAAGTAGGAAATTAAGGAGATGAGACCTGACTAAAGTGAAAGAACCAGAGGTCACAAGATTTTCTACTGGAGTATTAGGCAACTAATGACTGGGAGAGGAGAAAAAATACAATAAAAAAATGACATCCTATTGCCGCCCTGGGGCACAAGTATCACAGCGCTATCCTCCCCATACTGTTCCCCTTTCCACCCCTCATTGCACCTAAACCCTTGCCTAGCTTACCTTTTCAACTTGCCATTTCCCCCAAAAATCCCTAGTAACACTGTTGTCAATCTTTCCACCACAACCTTCAGTTCCACTGAAGTTTCAATCCTATTCAGAGGTCTCACCTTCACCTAAACCCAAATTTAACCATGCTGGACTTGTCAAAGACCTACTCTCCTTCTCCCGATCCCAGCGATGGAAGCACTTCTTTGTCGCCAATCCCTCCAACCAAAACCAACCTAATTCCAACACTGTACCCTGCCTCTCCAACACTGTACCCTGCCTCTCCCAGTTCATGCAACCATCCAACTGTGATTATCCCTCCATCCCACCTAACCACCCACTGGTCACCTTCCTGGAGTTCTTTCCCTTCAGTTTGGCCTCACTATCCTTCCCCAGGTCCCTTCTTCACAAAACCAACCATTCAGCAGAAGAAACATGAGGTGTGCTTGCTTGTGTGTCTGAATGGTGTGCATTTCTCTTTTGCTGAGGAGTGCTGTGGCCGTCTCATCTTTATGGTAAGTGGCAATCTATCTTTTCCTCCAGTGTTGGCTAGGTATATCTGACAGATGGAACAGTGCAATCAACAGAGGATCAAACAGAAAACAAGACAACACCCGTTATATGTCCTTGGGTAATACATGATCTACTGTATTTATTTGAAGAAAGCAAAACATACAAACATGCAGCATAAAGAAAATTAGAGAAACCTTTGAAGAACAGAGAAGCAGTTGCATGAATGAAAAATCTCAGATGGTAAGCAGGTACTAAGGAAGCAAAAGGGAAGGCTGAAAGGTCGGATATATAGAATTTGGATTACACAGAACTGTTATAGCCACTTGGAGTAGATGACATTCCCTCAGAATCACTGAAACCTTTGGAACAACCAGTCATAACAACACAGTACCACCAAGTACATGACATGCATGAGAAGGTGTAATTTCCTCAGATGTAAAGAAGTCTGCTTCTGAAATGCTGATATGAGTCAAGAAGGAGAACACCAAGCCACTGAGGTGTGAACTGAAGTTTGCATTACAGAGGGAAACATACTGTGATATTCCGTGTAGCTATGTCAGCCACAGAGCAAGGCGGCACAACAGTTCGTGCATCTACTTAGTGAGCAGGAGATCCAGCCTCGTTACAAATTTTAATTCATTGCTTTGTCCTGTTTTCATTATCACAGATAAAGCTGATAATTAATATGACTCTGAAACATGTAATTTATCTCATTAATATATTATTTATTGTACACAGTGTTATAAATATTTATTAGATGTTTCACTTTTTTAAATTTTTTAGTCCTCTTTTTTTTGGTTTCAAAGTTTGTTGTTAGCCTCCTGTGGAAAGTACAAACTCATTCAATGACAGAGTATTTTTGGCACACATGGCCCCACAGAACTTTATTAATTAAAGGCGTGTAATATTTCTTCTGCATGGCAATCAAAGGTAAATAAACAATTCTGAAGTAAAGTAAGCTAGCCGAAACAGAAAACAATTTTATCTGGGGCACCAAACTGCTTATTTAGATACTAATTTAAATGCCTTGTATTTGCAGGCTTACAAAATATTTTTTTTAACGTGTACAATCATTTGTAACAGTATGAGAAAGTGAGAATGAGTGAACACCTACCTTGTAGTAGACATCTGGCACGTACTGTTTGTCCGTTGATTCACGAACATAACCAAGTTCTGGTGCATCTTTTGTTGGGACAAGACAGTTGTCTCTCACAAGAGCCATGCACTGATTAGAAACACTATATCCTTCCATATGGACTTGATTGCTTGCATCACCTGTAGAAAGAATGAAATGTAAAAAGTAAACAAAGAAGTACTGTAACTGGTGACAAAGGTAAACTTCAACATGTATACTTTACGCAATGAAATTTCTATCCCTGTACAAAACACGAATAATTGAATGTTTCCATGGCAATGAATTGTCTGAACTGCTACAGAAATGTAATGTGTCAGCTCCCAAACTGTGAGTAATAATTAGTAGGAGCAGTATTTAGTTCATACAGGGAGTTTAGTTTAATCATCTTATTACACACTACTGTGCGAAAGCTAACACTAGCTTTCCTTTTACCCTTCGTTCAACAGTGCTTTTTAAGTCTGTGTATTTTAAAAGGACTATGTTAATGTGAGATACCTTGGTAGTTCAGTCACTTTCATTAAAATTTAAAAGCTTTAGATCTTTTCAATTCTTCGTTGCTTAATTAGCACAAGATTTGGTGTATGGGAATCTGCAGCTGAGTGGCACGATAATTTATTCAAACCATTATCAGTTTCAAGATTTTCAAATCTCATTTTCAGTTCTATGAAATTATAGTATTTGGTAATACACAACAAGGGGGGGGGGGTCAAAAAGCTTCTAGCCTAACAAATAAAGAATGACAGAAGTTTCATAATACCAATTTATTTTTCAATATAATACCCATGTACACTAATACACTTGCTGGCACACTCAGACAACTTCTGCAAACTATTAAAATAAAAGTACTTCGATTTCGAGTCCAACAAAGCATTCACAGCATCAATCACTGCATCATTGTCAAATATTCGTCCTTTGAGGTCTTTTTTTAGGTTTGAGAAAAGAAAAATGTCTGATGGAGACAAACCTTGAAATATGGCAGATGATGTAACAATTTTCAACCCGCAGTCACGCAGAGTTTCCAGTGTTGCAAGGCCTTTGCGTGTCTGTGCATTGTCTTGATGCAGAAGAACTCTGCGTGCCAATTTTCCGTGCCTTTTTTTTTATCTCTTTTCTCAAACAGCATAGGAGGGTGCAGTAGTATGATGCATTGATAGTTACGCCCTTTTGAAGTAATCCACTATAATTACTCCTTCTGCATCCCAGAAGACCGAAGCCATCACCTTACTGGCTGATTTTTGCACCTAGAATTTTTTTGGGGTAGGGGATGAATGATGTTTCCATTGTTGTGACTGTTGCTTTATCTCAGGATCAATGTGGTGAACCCATGTTTTGTCCATTGTCACATATCTTGCAAGAAAGCCTTCTTCATCCACTTAAAATTGGCGAACGTTCTACACAACACCGCATATGCTCCCGTCTCTAATCTGCATACAAGTCTTTGAGACCCACCAAGATGAAACTTTCTGCATTCCCAAAATATATAAACAATACCATGAGCACACCCATGGGAGATTCCAAAAGTAGTTACAATGTGCTGCAGCATTTCGACGATCCTGCAAAATCGTATCGTGAATTGCAGTCACTGTTTCATCAGTGGAAAGATGACAGTCCTTCTGCTCCTTGGCGCATCTTCCACACTTGTTCTTCACATTTGAAGTCGGACACCCAGTTTTTCACTGTTGAATAAGATGGAGCACTGTCCGTAAGCATATTCTGCATGTCCTCTGCAATTTCCTTGTGTGTCATTCCCTTCAAATGAAAATATTCAATCACAGCACGGTTCTTGATTCTCTCAGTATTTGCCATTTTGCTTACACTACAGTATACAATGCATTCTAGTGGCAAAACTAATGAAGCTGGAGCCACAAAATTTGACTTGCATACCCACAAAGGGTCACCACAAAAGTAGGTGGTGGTGTTTGTGTGAGACATTATGGTAACTATCTCAGGCTAGAAACTTTTCGCCGCTCCTTGTATTATCAAATATATCATTTCAATATAATGGAAGGAAACATTCCACGTGGGAAAAATTATATATAAAAACAAAGATGAGGTGACTTACCGAACAAAAGCGCTGGCAGGTCGATAGACACACAAACAAACACAAACATACACACAAAATTCAAGCTTTCGCAACAAACTGTTGCCTCATCAGGAAAGAGGGAAGGAGAGGGGAAGACGAAAGGAAATGGGTTTTAAGGGAGAGGGTAAGGAGTCATTCCAATCCCGGGAGCGGAAAGACTTACCTTAGGGGGAAAAAAGGACAGGTATACACTCGCACACACGCACATATCCATCCACACATACAGACTTATTTCAATACAGACATATGTCTGTATGTGTGGATGGATATGTGCGTGTGTGCGAGTGTATACCTGTCCTTTTTTCCCCCTAAGGTAAGTCTTTCCGCTCCCGGGATTGGAATGACTCCTTACCCTCTCCCTTAAAACCCATTTCCTTTCGTCTTCCCCTCTCCTTCCCTCTTTCCTGATGAGGCAACAGTTTGTTGCGAAAGCTTGAATTTTGTGTCTATGTTTGTGTTTGTTTGTGTGTCTATCGACCTGCAAGCGCTTTTGTTCGGTAAGTCACCTCATCTTTGTTTTTACAAATATATCATTTCATACATCTGAAGCTGGAATTTTAAAATCTCAAAACTGATCGTGGTTTGAATAAATATTAGAGCAACTGAAGCAGATCTCTTTAAATGAATTATCATGGTTACTTAGTTTTATAGCCATGACAACAGAAACTGTCCTGAAAATAAAACTGAACTGACACAAATCACCTCACCTTGTGAGACTGACACCCTGACAGGTCACGATTTATGAATCAGGAGGAATTGCTTGTCATTGGAAAGCCCAAAATAGAGAGTACGATGGAAATGCACTTGGTGTAGCTGGTTGCAAGACGTGGCTCGTGTCAGCCCCAATACGCCTAGTGTCTTGGTTCAAAAACCATCCTGCTTATTTTGGAAGCTGGTTGATGTTCTGAAGAGCACTAGCCTACCTTGCAGAGTGAAAACATAGCTTGTAACACTTTATACTGCCCCCAAAACTGACTGTGACCCCTCTGCCTGGAGGAGAGTGGAAGAATAAATTCAGTCACACTATCAATTCTGTAATAATTATGGGGATTTCTTGGCTTGCATTATAGGGTGAAGAATTGTAAGATCCCACTTCTCTGGTCAGGTGTGCAATACGTTATGCAAACAGCTCCTCATTTTGCAGAGCACCTGTGGCATGCAGGTGAGGTTTCTTTGTTAAATAAACAGTTCTGTATGACGGATGAGTTACTGGGAGTATTACAGCACACAGTCACATTTGTTATGGAGGGGACTACGCACAACTGCAAGTCCAGAAAAGAAAATATAAATTTAAGATTCATTAACTGCAGCAGAACTGAGGGCAAGGTTCTAGCATTACTCTCATTCCTAATGATAACAACGAGTAGGTAATAAACAGAAAGACAGCTGCAGCCAAAAAAAAACAAAATGATTCAAAAAACAGGAAATTTGGAAAATTAAATAATTTTTATAAAAACAATTTTTTAAATATTTATTTATATCATTTAATAGTAAAAATAACGTCATTTCAGAAAACATACAGTACAGTTTATTTTTTGAAGATAACATCTGGAGGTGAGCTCCTTCTCTAAGCAAATATTCCTGCAGACTCTTAGTCACATTACCCATGGTTTGATATAACATCTTAACTGGAATTTCAGCAAATGCTTCTCGGATCTTGACTACCAATTCTTCTGTTGTCACAGGTCGACTAAGGAATACTTTGCTTTTAACATGAACCCACAAAAAGAAATCACAAACTGATAAACCAGGGCATCTGGGAGCCCATTGAAATTACACATTCCCCAAACAACTGGTGTACAGCAGCCATTGATATCCACGGTTTGAGTGATGTTGATCCATTTAGTTGAAAGTAGGTTGTATCAGTAATTTGTGGAAATCTCTGTAGTTGTTGCAGAACAAAGGTTTCAGGCATGGTGACATAACACTTTGTATGATATCCACAGCTTGTTAATAAACTCCTCATCCTTGTTTATCTTTTGAAGCATTAATTCACAAATTGATGTCGCATAACATGATTATTGAGGTTCAGTTCCTGGATGATCTAGAACTTGTATGGATGTCATTGCAAGTTGTCGTCATCATCATCTTGGACAGTATCCAGCCTCTGGCCATGTCTGTTTGGAACATAAGCCTCTCCATTGTCTTCTGTCTTGTCACCATCTCTTCATCTTCACCTTGGTCCAGTCTTCTCCTTTCTTCTGGACACATTCCTCCACTCCTTTCAGCCATCTGCCTCCTGGACTTCCTCTTGGTCTCTTTCCTTCCAGTTTCATTTTGCATATCCTCCTGGGTATCCTCTTCTCCTCCATTCACTTAACATGCCCATACCATCTCAGCCTGTAATGGTTCCACCTTCATTAACTCCCTGATCCTCTCCTTTCTTAACTTGTCTATCTTTGTCATTCCAATACTTTTCTTCAAGAATTTCATCCCACTAGCTTGTACTTTGCTTTTCTCTCTTCCTTTCATAACCCAGGTTTCAGATGCATATGTCAGTATCGGGACATAGTATGACCAGTATATAATCTTTTTACTGATTTGGGGTACACCCTTGCTCCATATCAGGCTTCTGATACTCTTCCGAAATGCTTCTGCTTTTAGGTTTCAGATGCATATGTCAGTATCGGGACATAGTATGACCAGTATATAATCTTTTTACTGATTTGGGGTACACCCTTGCTCCATATCAGGCTTCTGATACTCTTCCGAAATGCTTCTGCTTTTCTCCCCCCCCCCCCCCCCCCCCTCCACCACTTGTTTATTTCTCTGTCGTTTTTTTTTTTTTTTTCATCTTCCTGTACCAGGCTTCCTAGGTACTTGATACTCTCCACTCTCATCAATTGTTCCCCACCAATCATTATTCCAGTTGTTCCTCTCTCCTTTGTACTTGCTGTGATAATCATCTCACTCTTACTTATACTAAATTTCATCCCATATTCTTGTACTGTTCATTCCCATACATCCAACTGCTCTTGTACTTCTTCCTCCTTATTCCCCCAAATCATCAGATCATTTGCAAGCACCATAGTTTTCATCTTTCCTTCACCAATTACTTGTGCTACTGTACATGTTATATCATCCATCACTACAATGAAGAGTAATGGTGAAAGTGCACTTCCCTGCCTCAAGCCATTCTTGTGTACAATCAAAGCTGATCTCTCTGCTCCCACTTTCACACAGCTCACACTTCCATGGTACATTTCCCTTATCCTCCAAATAATCTGTTTTGCTACTACTCTGTTCTCCTGGACTTTCCACACTTTGCTTTTATGTACACTATCATACGTTTTTTTCAATGTCCAGGAAGGTCATTAGTAGATCTATTCCATATTCACAAAGCTGTTCCTGCAATTGTCTTACAGCAAAAATTAGAGCCACCATGGCCTTCCTGTTCTGAAGCCATGTTGCTCTTCTCTCATCCCTCCTCCTAATTTTGCCTGAATTTGTACTTCCTAAATTTTTTCAAAAATCTTTGCACAATGACTCATCAATTTTATCCTCAGACAGTTATTGCACTCTTTTCTATTCCCTTCTCCCAACCTTATGGGATCATCTTCTGTCTCCACACAATTTTCATTACTTGATACAGTCACTGTATCCCCACCTCTCCTGCAGCTCTCACCATCTTATTGCAAGTCCTTTACTAAAATTCTTCAAATACTTTAACTATGTAACTGTAAAGATGCTGAGTGACAATGGATTGGCATGTACGAATGGTTTGCAAGCGGCTTGGAGGTTTCCATTGCAAACCAGTTTCCTTGAAATAAGTATCCAAGTTATAATTGTGTGTGCTGATAGAACATGATTGTGGCAACCTAAATTGTTCCTGCAATACACTTTGACTGCAAATGCACATTGCACACCACTCAAAGTATTCACGACAATTAAATGACAAGGTGTCATTGTCAGGCTGGTGTACGTTATTCAGTGCTACCAATCGCCCATGGCTACCAATACACCTTTCAAAATTTAGTATTTCTTTGACCAGCCTGTAAATAGCAGTGAAATACAAAATTCCAAATGGAATGCATGCATAGTGATATACTAGACACCAGTGGTGTAGGAGTATTTATTGATATAAAAAGCTGCATAATGTCTTGTGAAAAAGTACAGTCAGAATATGAGATAATCTGAGTGAGGAAAAGCATCCATGGGGGGCCAAAATAACAACTGTGTTTTTGTAACGTCCACCCACTTCAAGCACTGAAGCTGTCGAATGCTTCAGAGAAAGCTTGGATAGTATTGTGCATAAACTCTGAATTCATGTCAAAGTAGTAATACAACATTTTAATGTGCCATCTAATCACACAAATTTAGAGTAGAAAGGAAATACAAAGAACCTTGCAACAATGTAATAAAATTATTTTCTGAAAATTAGCTATAGAATGTGGTGAGGCAACCCATTTATGTAGGAAGCACACTTGATCGGCGGGCAACAAACAAATTCACAATTTTCAATCAGTGAACACAGAGAGACGAATCACAGATGCCAAATATTAAATGAACTCACTAAGAAGTTGACATGTTGAGTTGCAAAGAGGCTCAATGAAGAGACTGTTTTCATTTTGCAACTCAATGTGTCATCTTTATGGTGAGTAGCACTCTATCCTTCTCATAACTGTTTATTTCCAACTTGGACTTTCCAGTGTTTAAAAATACTGGAAAGATATTTCTGTGAGAAAATGTTTAGAAACTAGCTAAAGAGTCAGCAACATATTTTCAGCTCTGGGGAGGGCCATGTGGAAGATCTCTAGTAAAAATTCAGACATACTATGGGCCATGTGATAGATAAGTTTGTGCTGTGCTCGTCAGTGAGGGATGAGAACAATTTGTCATGATTCCCTAACACTATTACAAAGTTACAATCAAAGCAGAGAGAGATGCACAGCAGATTCAAATTAAACTGAATGCTTTCTGATAAACAAATGCTCAAGAAGTTTTACTCCTCCGTCATCAGTCAATGAAACAGAAGTCATTTTTCTAGATGCTCACTGAGCACGTTGACACTGAAGTGGAACACATAAAATGGAGGCTAACATTTTATATTGTCTTTCAAAGTGGTTTCACCAAAATACATCACAAAATAGTTCCTACATTCAACAGATGCAAAAGTTAACACTACATAAATGAGTGAGCATGAAAATGAAAATTTATTTTAATTGCTTGATTAGTGTAAAGGTCACATTAGCTGCTGTGATGCCCATTATATTTTATATCAAACATGTAGAAAAACCAGATCATAACGGCAGTTTATCACTAGACACCAAAACAACAAAGTGTGCCAAGTGGATGGAAAAGTCGTAGGGCATTCCAATCCCAAAGAAACACCACAAGATAGATACACAGAATTATAGGTCTATCTTGTGATATAATTTGATTCAACAAGATGTGTTTTTCATAAATCCAAGATCAATTTTGACCAATCATTCTATTCCAAATTGATTGCTTTGATGAAATGTGCTTTGTCTATTACAACCTACATTCAACAGGATAAACATTGTTTCTAATATAACATAACACTTGCAGTCACTACTTGAAATCATCCAAGCTTTCCCATACTGACTCTTTTACTTATCGTTACTGTATCAGCCTTCTTTGTGTGGTTAAAGTTTTCATATTTGGTTTCCCTTTCAGAAATCATCCTTATGTTCACTAATATGTACTGGAAGTCAAACCATGCCTTACTCGCTGTGACATAATACCTTTTGTGGGCAATGGCTTCCATCAACTAAATGCTACAAAGCCTGATAAGAGAACACTGCTAATCTTAATTTTTTTTGTTTTTGAAAATACCTTTTGAAGCAACTGATGTATTTCCATCAAAGTATGAGGTCAGAATGCCTCACTTCTGACAACTAGTTTCACTTAAAGGCAACGTTTTCATTACTATTTATTAATAAAAACACTGATGAAGACACATCAATAACTTTCACAATACTTTGCCTAGACAAAATCCTACCACTGTTTTGTAATTCTCTACCCAAACAGAACTGTTTGATGTGTATCATGACAGCTTTCTGTTATATTTTTACTGTGACATCTTTCTTCTGATTTTCTTTGGTATGATTTTAGCCACTTCCACCACTTTCAAGCTGGTTCAGTCGAAACATAACTGAGGGTGTCCCAAGTGCTGCAGTGTGGGCTGTACACATCATAGGATGCTGAAACGTGGTAGGTACATTCCTTAATGGAGCAGGCTAAATAATAATAATAATAATAATAATTCCCGTGGAGGCCCGGGAAAAGAATAGGCCTCCGGTATGTTCTGCCAGTCGTAAAAGGCGACGAAAAGAACAAACCACTAATAGGGCTAACCCCCCTTTTAGTGTGATTACTTGGTTCAGGACAGAACTAAAGAAGCCTCGGACAAGCGCCGTCATGGTCGGGGACGACGCTTGAACCCTATGCCCGCCCAAAATGGTAACGGCACTGCTAGCCAACTGGAAAATGATTTAAATCCAAATAGAGGTGTTTTGCAGGATATGCTTCCTGCAACCACCCTAGAAGGAAAACAAAGACAGAGGATGAGATGGTCAGATGAAGTTAATCGACACCTCATGTTCTGTTATTACCAAGCAACAAACCTAGGAACCAACACAACTGGATACAGATCACAAGTATACGCAACATTTATTACCAGATACCCGGAATTAAAATTTTTAACAGAACAACGACTAGCTGATCAGATCCGTGTAATAATAAAAAATAACAGAATACCCCAGTCAGAATTAGAAAACATCAAACAACAAGTACAACAAATACTGGAACAAAATAATGTGCAATCAGAAGAAGAAGAAAATACAGTAATGGACTCAAACATCCCAGAGCAAACAAACAAAGACCAACACACATCAATTAAACAATCAGAGGAAAACGAAATCTCAAGACAGCCACCAGAACAAGCACAAATAGAACACGAAGAGACACACATGTTAGACACAGAAGAGAAATTTCAGCTGACATATATAGAATACAAAGACACAAATACAGACATCAGACCATTCTTGCATAGACCGCCAAACAACCCACAAGTCGAAACAACAATAAAAACTATCAACACAATCATACACAACAAAATAAATGAAAATACAACTATGGAAGAGTTACAACTACTGGTTGATATAGGAGCACTCACTACACTAAATATACACACTAGGCAGAGATCAGAACAAACCAACACACAGAAGAAACCCACAAAACCAGCATGCCAACACAGGCTACAGATAAGAATAGAAAAACTGAGAAAAGACATCGGACAGCTAACACAATTTATAAGAAATTAAATATCAGACAAAAAACGAAAAAGGTTAGGTAAAATCTCACAACAAGAAGCAGTAAAGCAATTAGATGAAAAGAAGCAGAAATTACAAGCATTGGCCAAATGACTTAGAAGATACAAAAAAAGTGAAAATAGAAGGAAACAAAACCAAACATTCAACACAAACCAAAAGAGATTTTACCAAACAATAGATAACACACACATTAAAATAGACAATCCACCAAACATAACAGACATGGAACACTTCTGGAGCAACATATGGTCAAACCTGGTACAACATAACAGACATGCACGGTGGATACAAGCAGAAACAGACACATACAAGATGATACCACAAATGCCTGAAGTGATAATTTTGCAACATGAAGTCGCCCGAGCAATTAATTCTACACACAATTGGAAAGCCCCTGGAAATGATAAAATAGCAAATTACTGGCTAAAGAAGTTCACCTCAACACACTCACATCTAACTAAATTATTTAACAGATACATTGCAGACCCATACACATTCCCTGATACACTTGCACATGGAATAACCTATCTGAAACCTAAAGATCAAGCAGACACAGCAAACCCAGCTAAATATCGCCCCATAACATGCCTACCAACAATATACAAAATATTAACTTCAGTCATTACACAGAAATTAATGACACATACAACACAGAACAAAATTATAAATGAAGAACAAAAAGGCTGCTGCAAAGGAGCACGAGGATGTAAAGAGCAACTGATAATAGATACAGAGGTGACATATCAAGCTAAAACTAAACAAAGGTCGCTACACTACGCATACATTGATTACCAAAAAGCCTTTGATAGTGTACCCCACTCATGGTTACTACAGATATTGGAAATATACAAAGTAGATCCTAAATTGATACAGTTTCTAAACATAGTAATGAAAAACTGGAAAACCACACTTAATATCCAAACAAATTCAGATAACATCACATCACAGCCAATACAGATTAAGCGTGGAATATACCAAGGAGACTCATTAAGTCCTTTCTGGTTCTGTCTTGCTCTGAACCCACTATCCAACATGCTAAATAATACAAATTATGGATATAATATTACTGGAACATACCCACACAAAATCACACATTTGCTATACATGGATGATCTAAAACTACTGGTAGCAACCAATCAACAACTCAACCAATTACTAAAGATAACAGAAGTATTCAGCAATGATATAAATATGGCTTTTGGAACAGACAAATGTAAGAAAAATAGCATAGTCAAGGGAAAACACACTAAACAAGAAGATTACATATTGAATAACCACAGTGACTCCATAGAAGCGATGGAAAAAACAGATGCCTATAAATATCTAGGATACAGACAAAAAATAGGAATAGATAATACAAATATTAAAGAAGAACTAAAAGAAAAATATAGACAAAGGCTAACAAAAATACTGAAAAGAGAATTGACAGCAAGAAACAAGACAAAAGCTATAAATACTTATGCTATACCAATATTGATCTACTCATTTGGAGTAGTGAAATGGAGTAACACAGACCTAGAAGCACTCAATACACTTACACATTCACAATGCCACAAATATAGAATACATCACATACATTCAGCAACAGAAAGATTCACATTAAGCAGAAAGGAAGGAGGAAGGGGATTCATCGACATGAAAAACCTACATTATGGACAGGTAGACAATTTAAGAAAATTCTTTCTAGAACGAGCAGAAACTAGCAAAATACACAAAGCAATCACTCATATAAATACATCGGCTACACCACTGCAATTTCATAACCACCTCTACAACCCTTTAGATCACGTAACATCAACAGATACGAAGAAAGTAAATTGGAAAAAGAAAACACTACATGGCAAGCACCGGTATCATCTAACACAGCCACACATCGATCAAGACGCATCCAACACATGGCTAAGAAAAGGCAATATATACAGTGAGACGGAACGATTCATGATTGCAATAAAGGATCAAACAATAAACACCAGATATTACAGCAAGCATATTATTAAAGATCCCAATACCACAACAGATAAATGCAGACTTTGCAAACAACAAATAGAAACAGTAGATCACATCACAAGTGGATGTACAATACTACCAAATACAGAATACCCCAGAAGACATGACAATGTAGCAAAAATATACATCAACAGCTTGCCTTACAACATAAACTTATAAAACAACACGTTCCCACATACAAGTATGCACCACAAAATGTACTGGAGAATGATGAATACAAATTATACTGGAACAGAACCATTATAACAGATAAAACAACACCACATAACAAACCTGACATCATACTCACCAATAAAAAGAAGAAATTAACACAACTAATCGAAATATCCATACCCAATACAACAAATATACAAAAGAAAACAGGAGAAAAAATTGAAAAATACATCCAACTGGCTGAGGAAGTCAAGGACATGTGGCATCAGGATAAAGTTGGCATTATACCAATTATACTATCAACTACAGGAGTCATACCACACAATATCCACCAGTACATCAATACAATACAGCTACATCCAAACTTATATATACAATTACAGAAATCCGTAATTATTGATACATGTTCAATTACCCGAAAGTTCCTAAATGCAATATAACATATACCGTACAGTTAAAAGGAAGTGACGCTTGATCAAGGTCCGCGTCACTTCCCATTTTTAACCAGACTTAACGTCTGAGAAAGTAAAGAAATAATAATAATAGTTCCATATTCTGCCACCAGGTGAAAATATGGTGCTCTAAGCAGTTACCATGTGAAATGCTTTCTGTTCTGATCTCAGTATGCTGTTTATTGCTCTGTGATGTATGTTGATTTCTTTTGTGAATAAAGTGTTGATGTAAAAGGTTAAGAAGGTTGAAGTCTTCTGTATGGAACACAAGGCTATTGAGAAGAAAGACCACACACAACTGGTACAGTTGTTTTATTAGAACAGCAGCACTGCATTATGGGAATATTGCCAACATAAACAGCTGTGAAGAGGCTCCTTGTCAATAAATGGGTTATAGAATATGATCATGAAATCTGGAGAAACAAGTGAAATAGGTGATGCTGTAAAGAGAGGGAGGCAGCCCATTCCCACTGCAGTTGTTGAGGTTGCTGTAGCTATAGCCGATCATGCAGCACAAGCCTCAAATTCTGCAGCAGCAACATGCCAAGCCAGTGAATCATCAAGTTGTCGGCACTCCAGTCTGTCCGTCCTCCACTACGCAGTGATGTTGAAGACTGTGTAGTTGCTCCACCAAGACCATTAGCAGTTTCCTGGCCCTCAACCTGTTCAAACTAGTTCATGCCAAATTCCACTTAGCAGTTAGCACACGACCACCACTCTATACAGAGTGTGAAAGCTGCATTCAGTAATGGCAGCAACCTTCCAGAAACCTTACTACAATTGATCTCAAATCAGAACTAATTGCTGTGACCATTATGCTCAGGCAGAAAAAAATCCCAACACCAGCAAATAATTAATATATAGTAATGAAATTTCAGGAATTTTTTTTGTCTGGGTTGCATTCAGCTCTGAGTTAATTTTATGAACAATGCAGCACCTCAAAGAACAGTGCTGTCTGCAACTCAGCTCGTCATGTCGTCATGCAATCTCATGTACTGCTGAGTGAAAAACTCTGTACCTGCCTGCTGTACATTCTCATCCAACAGGAATTGTCGACCATTCAAGGCCTCTTATAAGGTACTGAAGGCATGGTAATTTCATGGGGAGAGAGCAGGACTGTAGGGTGAGTGCTTGAGTGTTTCCCACTTGAGTAAGACTGGCCTCACAAATCAATTGGCATCCTGTTTCGAACCGCAACCAGCACAGAACTTGGCGTACCAATACACAACGGTAGTTTTCAACAGACATGCTACCCCATACACATTCTTCATACTCCAATGGATGTCTATTGGTGTTTGTTCTTTGGCAGTCAAGAAAAGAAGAACAGTATGTTGATCCTATCTGGATGAATTTGGAAATCTTCTTCTTCTGTAGTGGTCAATCCAAGGATTTGTTTGCAACAGCTACATTGGCAGCTTGTCTCCATTCTGTGTGTCTTTCAGTTTTTCTCTTCATTTCTTTATAGGTGTTACATCCCACATCTTTCACGATTTGATCCATGTACCTCAGTCGTGGTCTTCCTCTTGGTCTTTTTCCCTCGACATACCCCTCTATGATTGTGTTCAAGAGTCCTTTATGTCTTAATAGATGGCCTGTAAATTGCACTCTTCTTTTAACAATGAAACTCCAGAAGCTTCTCTTCTCACCTGCTCTTTCCAGAATCACTTCGTTTGTGATCTTGTCGATCCATTTTATTTTGAGCATGCGTCTATAGCACCACATTTCAAAAGAATTTAGCTTCTGGTCTTCCTCTGTCCCAACAGTCCATGTTTCACACCCATAGCATGCCACACTCCACACATATGATTTCAAAAATCTTTTCCTGATTTCAAGGTTGATGCTCATAGATGTTAATATGTTTTTCTTCTTGTTAAAAGCAGCCTTTGCTTGAGCTATTCTACTTCTCACTTCTGCCTTGCTCCTTCCATCCCTGGTAATATTACTGCCCAGATAAGTAAATTTATCAACTTGTTCAAGCAGTTCATTGCCTACACGAACTTGGACTTTCACTTATCTTCTTTGTCGCATGCCATTACTTTTGTTTTTGCTTTATTAATTCTCATATTATATTCTTCACCCATAACTTCATCCATTCTATTCAGTAGGACTACAAAATCTTCTTCACTTTCAGCCAGGACAGCTATATCATCGCCATATCTTATCATATCTATTCGTTGGCCATGAATTACTACACCTGTCTGTGAATTTTCCCTTACTTTTTTCAGCGTCTCTTCAATGTATACGTTAAAGATAACAGGGGATAGTGCGCAACCTTGTCGGACACCTTTCCATATCTGCACCTCTTCTTGTTTTGTCCGTCCACGGATAACTGCTGTCTCGTTTTTGTACAGGTTCCATATCATTTTTCTATCTTAATGGTCTATTCCTACTTTTTTGAGTACCTCAAACAGCTTATCCCATTTAACATTATCAAAGGCTTTCTCTACATCTACGAAAGCTATGTATGTTTTCAGGTTCTTATCTAGTCATTTCTCTATTATTAGTTTAGAGCAAATATTGCTTCTCTGGTTCCTCTATCTTTCCGGAATCCAAACTGGTCTTCGGAGAGTGTAGCTTCGACTTTTTGTTCTATGCGTTTTAGGATAATTGAGGTTAATATTTTAGAGGCGTGAGTAACTAGGCTGAGCGCCCTATAATTTTCACATCTTGTAGCATTTGCCTTCTTTGGAATGGGGATCATAATGTTTTTCTCAGAGTCTGTAGGAATTTTACCCTGCTCGTACATGTTGAAAACAAGATTATACAGCTCCCGATTCAGTTTTGCTCCTCCAGATTTCAGAAGTTCGGCTGGGATATTGTCTATACCAGGCGATTTGTTGTTTTTCAATTTTTTCAGAGCTAGTTCAAACTCTTCCTTTAATATAGGTTCACCTATGTTGTGTGCACCTACTTCTGTTTCTTCTTCCATGATGTTTTCAGACAGGTCTGGAAATAATCTTACTATAATCCACATATCCATGTTTACCGCACGCATGCTGGAAAGACATGAATGTCAAACTTTTCCCTTGCCCACATGGCAGTACTTACATACCTGCATCAAAGTTGCACTACAGTATATACTGCAGCAACGCCCTCGAACAGAAACTTTTTGATTGGTCCTCATACAATACACAATGAACAGATCTCACTCTCACTGACACAAAGGAAATGCAAAGAGGTAAATCATCTGGAGTGGATGGTCCTCCTAAGGAATTATTTCAGCTTATGGCTGAAAAAAGCAGAAATGACAGATTTGTGTAATGTCGTATACAAAAGTGGTATGTGGCCAGAAGACTTCGTGAAGACTGTGATGGTTCCAATCTCCGAAAAATCATGTACCATGCAATGAACAGGATGTAGAAGAATAAGCACAACCTCTCATGTTGTCTAAGTTATGCTGAGGGTAATGAATGGTAGACAGGTATGTATAATGGAAGAGAATGTAGGGGAAAAGCAGTTTGGTTTCAGAAAAGGAAGATGTACAAGAGATGCTAGTGCAGTAATTAGAATGATTGGTGAAAGATAAATAGAAAGAGAAAAAGGAATGAGTTTGTGATTAAGAGATCTTTGACTGAACGAAATGGGACAAGATGACAAAGATTCTAAAACTGAAAAAGGTTAAATGGAAGGACAGGAGACTAATTAAGCAAGAACAGGAAGGGAAAGAATAAATAATATAGTTGGCTATGCCGGAGAGACTACAGCCAACAGCAGTGGAACCATGTTAAGAGATTTTGCAACTTTCAACAACTTCAGAATATTAAACTCTTTCTTTAAACACAAACACAAATACACATGGTCCCCCCAGAGGATTTAGAACCATAATTGACTATTTCGTAGCAAACCCAAAAACAGCTGTTCTGTTTCAGGACGTGCGTGTATATAGAGGGTACGACATTAACACACAGACCACTTCCTGCTACAAGCAAAAGTTGCCCTAAAGCATAGAGGGCATAAAATACGTAAAAAGTCCCCAGAACAATCAAGTCTACTTACTAGAACAGGAGTCAATCAAGAATCTTTATCAAAGACACTTAGACACAATAATGAGCACAATCACAGAGTATTGAAAACGAGTGGGGAGAGATTAAGAACATATTAAGAATTGCAGCTAGTGAAGCTTTAGGTAAAATGAAACACAGGAAGAAGAAAATGAGGCCACATGATTTGGAGAAAATAAATTGAGGAGGCTTACCCTAAGGTAAGTCTTTCCGCTCCCGGGATTGGAATGACTCCTTACCCTCTCCCTTAAAACCCACATCCTTTCGTCTTTCCCTCTCCTTCCCTCTTTCCTGATGAAGCAACCGTTTGTTGCGAAAGCTTGAATTTTGTGTGTATGTTTGTGTTTGTTTGTGTGTCTATCGACCTGCCAGCGCTTATTTCCTCATATCTGCCTTCAATCTCTTCATCATCGGCAGAGCTAGTTTTCATGGATTATTAATTAATAATAATATTCCATCACTAGTCACAAATTTTATTTTCTAATTGCTGTCCAACATGCTGCTGAACTACAACCCTTATTTTCAAGTATTTTATGGATATACTGGATATACTGTAATAGATGGCACATCAAAATCAGAAAAAATATCAACACTCATGATACGATCTGGAAAGAAAGCCTATACACTAATCAATGCACATGCCTCCACAAACAACTACAACAAGAAAAACCCGCAAATGATAGAAGGTTTTTGGGAAAATCTAGGAGACACCATCCATAAAATCCCCATGGAGCACGTGAAGATTTTACTAGGAGATTTTAATGCCCAATTAGGTGGGGAACGAAAATTCAAAGAGACAACAGGAAAACACACGGCCTACAAGCGGACAAACAAGAATGGACAGAACTTGATAAACTTTTGCAGGATTTTTTTCCAATCGATCACCACTTACTCCAAACTAAGAGAAATTTATACCCAGTAGACAAATTATCAGAACCAACAGAAATTTGCGAACAGACCCAGAGTATCTATGATTAAATAAGGAAGAAATAATAGAAAAATGAAGAAAATTGACAGTAACAACTGGACAGAACTATCAGAAGGGGAGATAAAGAAAAAAACAAATGGTGGAACATGACATGTGAGAGAGCCACAGAAGACAGAATACAAGCCTGGAGAAAATTTGACAGCCATAGCACTTCTGAGAAATGGGAAGAATTCCAACGGGATACAGAAGACCCTTCGAAAATAATCCGTAGAGAAAAAAAGAGGTTATGAAAACAACATATTGAAAGAGATAGAAGAGGACTCCAACAAAAAACACATGAAAATTTTACAGAACATTCAGAGGAAATATGACAGGATAGCAACCACCAAGCTTATGCTTCAAAAGACAAGATGGAACACTGGAGACAAACCCGAAAAAGGTTTGTGAAATACTAGTGCAGTACTTTTGACACACTACTGAACCGTGATAAACCGATGCAGATCCTACAGTTTGAGAAACAGAACTTAACCTTGTTTCCAAACCACAAACACTTGTGGAGATCCTGAAAATAATAAAATCACTGAAAAATAACAGGGCACCTTGAGGAAATGTACTGATTGCAGAAATCTGGAAATTAGATCACAAATGCATCACGCCCAAAACACACAGAATCATCAAAAACATCTTGGAAACAGACAAGGTATCAGAAGAATATAAGTCAGCGATAATACACCTCCTTCATAAGAAAGGAGACAAAACGGACCCTAGTAACTACAGAGGAATTTCACTGTTGCCTGCGGCGCGCAAAATTCTATCAAAAGCCCTATTAAATCAGCTAGTGAGAACAATATTGACAACAAGAAAGTCCAGGTACACCACAATAACATACATCGACTTCAAGAAGGCTTATGACTCCATAGATGGAGAAACTCTCTCCAACACACTGGAAGAAATGAAAGTGGACAATGAAACCAGGATGCTAATACAGGAAACATTAACAAATACAACATCCAAAGTGAAGTTTATGGGAGAGATCTCAGAACCATTTGAAATCAAATGCAGAGAGATTGGTTGTCACTCATTCTATCTAATTCAGTTTTCAAGAAAATAATCAGGACATGGGACAAAGCAGTCAGTGTGGTAAAGATGGGGAGACACAAGGATAGAACTGTCATCATGTAATGATGGTCTTTGCGATGATACAGCCATCATAACAAGTAACAGAGAAGGAGTCAAGGAAGCTATAGAGAGACTACATGAAATCTCAGCCAAAACAGGATTACAAAACTCGTATGAAATATGCAAAATCCAGACACATGTCCACTGGTAACAAAGTATGGAAAGATAACACAAGTAGATAGTTTCAAATACCTGGGAGAGATTATGCAGAAAACAGGACTGAATGCAACATCCAGTGAAGAAAGGATCACAAAACTACAAAAAGCATACAAGCCTACATGGAACCATTGCAACAAAAGAAGTGTTTCCATCAATGCCAAATTACGACACTCCAGTGCAGTAGTCTTATCAGAGGCCTTGTATGTGTCAGAAACAACAGTAATCAAGGGAAGAATGAAAGTTAAGGAGATGGAAAAATGAGAGAGGAAAATACTGAGAAAGATAAAACAACTGTACAGACAGAGACAATTACATGCAACATCAGGAAAAGAAGGGCAAAGTTCTACAGACACAGACATATGTAGAATGAACAAAAATAGATTGACCAAGAAAATTTTTAACATACTGACAACAAATACAGTGAAAATAACTGGGTAAAGGAAACCATGGAAGACCTCAAGAAACTGAATATCTCCGTAGAAGACATGAACAAAAATGCAGAGAAAAAATCAGAAAACAGAAATTTCAGCAAACATCCAAAGAGAAGAAAACAGGAAAGAAATGTACAGAAGAGAGGAAGAAGTGGTGCATTGAATATGTGAGTGTGTCTTTTTCTTCTTCCATCATGCATTAAGCTTTCCCTCAGCCTGTTGTAGCTACACCTGGTCTTTCCACCATTCTGCAGGTCTTCCAATGCATCTTTTACCTTGCACAGTACATTACCAAATATGTATTGGTAATCCTGTTTTGTCCATTTGTAACACATGGGATATCCATTTTTGTTGGTATTCGCCAACCTTACTGTTTATATCGAAAATATTTAATTCCTTCCTGATAATTTTTTTTCTAATGTAGCTTGGTGTATCCTGCTATGTACCTGAGGAATTTCATTTCACTGGCTTGTAATCTTATTTTATCTTTCTTTATCATTACCCAAGATTCACTTCCATATAATAATGTTGGTACTGACATAACTTTATAAAATTTTAGATATGTTTCGGTTCTTACTTTACGTTGGAGGGCCCTTCTGATAGTGTCATTTAAGTAGTTGAATTTCTCAATTTTGTCTTTTTGATGTATGTCTCCCCTGTATGACAGCATGGTTCTTAGAAATTTGAATCTGTCTACTTGCTCTATAATCTTGATGTCTATAAATATTTTTGTTCTTACTGGATTTTTTCCACAGAAAGCCATGACTTTTGTTTTTTGTATTGATATTTTCATATTATATATCTGGCATGTTTGGTATTGGTCGTAGGCAGCTCTCTGCAGTCCATCTTCATTATTCAAAATTAACACTTGCTCATCTGCGAATAACAAAGTCATAATGTAATCTTTTTGGCTGAAGTTATATGTATAGATCTTCAGTTTCATTCTCCATTGCCATATAATATCGTCAATGTATAATGTATGTATTAAAAAATCAATGGAGAGAGGCTGCAACCTTGTCGAACCCCTAAATCGGTAACCTTTGTTTTTTCTTCATCATCCCCAATTATTTGGATTCTTGTATTAGCATAGATCTTTTGAACTACCTGTACAATGTGTATTGGTACATCTCTTCTTATTAAAATTTTCCCCTGTAGCTGCCTATTTACTTTCTTTTTTTGTCAAAAGCCTGTAAATAATCGACAAAAAGGATGTGTGTTTCTTTATTGAATTCCTTATGATTTTTGATTTTCTATAATTTGCTGTAACATAAATGTGTTATCTGTGCAGCTTCTCCCCTTTCTGAATCCAAAAATCTGAGGAACCTTGTTTTAAATGCTACTGAAGAATATTTTATTAGTTCACTGTTAATGCCATCACTTCCTACTGCCTTTTCATTCTTTGCATATCTGAGAGCATGTTCTAATTAATGGAATTTAAGATTATCTGGATTTGTTTCAAGATTTTCATCATTTCCTGTGTTCATTTCATCAGTCCACATTTCCTTGTAAAAATGCAGTCATTCTTTGTTCTTATTACATTGATATCTGCCACATCCTTTTCACTGTTATTCAAGTGTCTTACATTTTATATGCAAATGTTTGTCTCCCATGGACAGCATTTTCGATCCCAGCAACAAAGTTATCCCAACTGTCTTGATGGAGCTTCCTGCTTAGTTTTTTCATTTCTGCTGTCTGCTTCTTGTATGCTTCATTATTCCCCTGAGTTGAGTGTTGTAGATATTTTTCATATAGTTTTCTCTTTATTTCAACAGCCTCCTCAATTTCTTTTCTCCAAATCATGTGGCCTCTTTTTCGTCTTCCTGTGTTTCATTTTACCTAAAGCTTCACTGGCTGCAATTCTTAATATGTTCTTAATCTCTCCCCCACTCGTTTTCAATACTCTGTGATTGTGCTCATTATTGTGTCTAAGTGTCTTTGATAAAGATTCTTGATTGACTCCTGTTCTAGTAAGTAGACTTTATATACCTCCCTTGATTGTTCTGGGGACTTTTTACGTATTTTATGCCCTCTATGCTTTAGGGCAACTTTTGCTTGTAGCAGGAAGTGGTCTGTGTGTTAATGTCGTACCCTCTATATACACGCACGTCCTGAAACAGAACAGCTGTTTTTGGGTTCGCTACGAAATAGTCAATTATTGTTCTAAATCCTCTGGGGGGACCATGTGTATTTGTGTTTGTGTTTAAAGAAAGAGTTTAATATTCTGAAGTTGTTGAAAGTTGCAAAATCTCTTAACATGGTTCCATTGCTGTTGACTGTAGTCTCTCCGGCATAGCCAACTATATTATCTATTCTTTCCCTTCCTGTTCTTGCACTGCAGTCTCCTCCAATTACAATATAGTCATTCTTATTTATCCTATCTAGTATTTTCTGTAGATCTTCATAGAATGTCTTGGTTTCCTTCGTTCTCTCTTCCTCTGGGGCATACACTGCTACACAGGTTCGACATCCTCTAGAAATCATAATCTTATGCTACATATATGCTCATTTATCCATGCATAGCTTATCAATGTTTGTCCATTTTTATTTATTATTAGGCAACCCCAGCTTGTGCTCTTTTGCTTTGTTCTACTCCACTGTATATCATAGTATAATTTCCTATATCTTTAGTTCCATTCATTTTCTCGGGAAGCAAAAAGAAACAGGCAGAAAAAAGTGCCATGAAAATTGATTGTGTTTTAGTGCTCTCATTAATGGAGAATTAACGTAAATAATAATACTATATATCAGCTGAGGACAGCTACCAATTCTTGCACCGAGCTATGATCATCTGCAAGTCTCTAAACATTGCGTAGCAATTTTCTAATGGTGTCACCTCCTTATGCAGTTTTTCAGTTTGCAGACAAGTAACCATGTGTGGAGCACAAAATATGTTTTGTAATTCTCCAATACATTAAGTATTCCATATATTGGCAGGTTCCTGACTGCATCTGAACCTGTTACAGACCAACTGCTCTGTAGTCTGCTGTTTTTCTCTTTCCACTTCATCCAGCAGTTTTATTTTTCTGCTTGCTATTCTCTTCTGTCCTTTCATTGCACCTTTGGTAGCTCTTGCCAGAATTCCATTTCCTCACAGTATATGTCCCATACGGTCTGCTTTCGTTTGCTTAACAAAGGTCATAGGAGAGTTCTTTGTTTCTTTTCCCTTTCCAGTATTCACTTTGTTCAACCATTTTATTTTCTCCATTCTCCACCAGAGCTGCATCTCAAAGGCTCAAATTGTGTCTCTCTCTTCTGCAACACCCAGCTTTCACTGACATACAGAAAAACACTCCACATGAAGCATGTATCCAACTTTTTTCTTAACTCCAACCCCCACTTGCTATATAATAAGCATTTCCGTTTCTGAAAAGCAAGCTTTCCCATTGCAGTTCCTGATTTTTCCCTCCCTTTCTCTCCACTGGTTCTGTTATGTGTTAGCATGCTCCCCTAATATCTGTACTGTGCATCCTCTTCAGTTTGACTTTCTGGTGTTTCCACTTTCATGTCGTCTTTGTCATGTACTCCCATCACATTAGTTGTCTTTGTATTGATTTTAATTCCATACTCTAGCTGTCTTTTTTCAATTGTGGATAGTGTTTTTCATAAAGATACTGTTTTATGTCCAAGCAGTACCATCATCAGCAGATCTGATAAGTTGATCTTTCAGCCTTCTATGCCTACACCTTCCTTCTCTGCTTTTGGTGTCTACATTGCCGAGTCTTCAATATATATGGTAAACAGAGTTGGTGAAAGAGAGCAACCCTCAGTGTGATACAGTAAAATCCTTTGTTAGAGTATCGATTCTTACCAGTCAAAATTACAAAAATTTAACTGAAAACTAAAACAACGAAAAATTCCCGGAATTCTAAGAAAATTCCCGGGTTTATCCCAGTTTTCTCCTGGACGAAAAAATTCCCGGGTTCTTCCCGGATCTCCCGGGTCGTATACACCCTGGTTAACTGTTTCAAGTAGTGCGGGTCTGTTTGTCACCAGAAGGTCTAATATGTTATCGTCACCAGAAGGTCTAATATGTTATCACCACAAGTCGGTTCTCTGTTTAACTGCTCAAGGTAGTTTTCAGATAATGCACTTAAAAAAATTTCACTAGATTCTTTGTCCCTGCCACCCGTTATAAACGTTTTGAGTATCCCAGTCTATATCCAGCAAATTAAAACCTCCACTCAGAACCATAACATGGTCAGGAAAACTACTCGAAATACTTTCCAAATTTTCCTTCAGGTGCTCTGCCACAGCAGCTGCTGAGCCAAGGGGCCTATAGAGACATCCAATTACCATGTTTGAGCCTGCTGTAACTGTGACCTTCACCCAAATTATTTCACATTTCGGATCTCCATCAATTTCCTTTGATACTATTGCACTTTTTATCGCTATAAACACGCCTCCCCGTTCGCTGTCCTGCCTGTCTCTGCGGTATACATTCCAATCTGAGTTTAGAATTTCATTACCGTTTACATCTGGTTTCAGCCAACTTTCTGTCCCTAGTACTATGTGGGCATTGCGACCGTTTATTAATGAGGCTGTCTCTATACCCTACATGTCCATCCACTCGCTACAATTTGAAACAAGACTCGTCTAACCAGGCAACATGTTTCCAGTCATCAACAGTCCAATATGTGTGTTGACGAGCCCAGGCAAGGCATGAAGCTTTGTGTTGTGCAGTCATCAAGGGTACACGAATGGGTCTTCAGCTCCAAAAACCCATGCTGATGATGTTTCATTAAATGGTTTGCTCGCTGACACTTGTTGATGGCCCAGCATTGAAATCTGCAGCAATTATCTTCACTTGTCATTGGTCCCTTTCTTGCAGGATCTTTTTCCATCCTCAGCAGACGAAAATCCCCATGCCATGATAGTATCTCAATTTCAACGCAGATTCAGTGTCAATGTCTGCTGTGGTGTTGTGTGTGACCAGGTACTGGGTCATTTATTCTCCTGGGAAATTTAAATGGTCAGATGAACGGTAACTTTTTAGGAGAAGACTTACTGCAGCTTCCTGAAGATGCTCCTCCGCAAACAAGATGCCACATGTACGCCCAACATGACGGGGCACCTGCACACTTCCAGCATGTGGTAACAGCTTATCTTAATCAGCAATTCCCACACTGATGAATAGGTTGTGGGGGGCCCTATCAACTGGCCTGCCAGATCCCCAGATTTAACACCCCTAGATTACTGCATCTGGGGTTGGATGAAAGACATTGTACACAAAGTTAAGGTGGAAACATGAGAAGAACTAATACAACACATTTTCGATGCCGCAACGTCAATAACGAACGAGCATGTGAAAATACGAAATGCTGCTCGTGCGGTTCACTCCCGTGTGAATCTTTGCCTTCAAATGCAGGGAGGAAATTTTGAACACTTACTCTAAATCCACTCTGAATGCAAGAGACTGCTACAAAATTGTTTAAAATAATTATTACGTGCATTTTTGGTAGTTTTTCTGCCATTTTCCTGAGTTTTTCAATTACTGTAGCTCCTTATACTTTATTCACATTTTTTGTTCCAAATAGTAATATCCACCAGAAACCAGGGGAAAACCTCATGAATCACCCTGTATAAGCAACATATTGCTGCTCCTGTGACCATCATGTGTGATCAGAACACAGCAGCCCAATAGTACTCCTGTAGCTTCCGATAGAAAATTTTCTAAAATATCTTATATGGAAACTATTTCAGGCAGAACAGTAGGTTATTTGAAAGCCCTGAAGTGACCACTGGTTTCACTACTAACAGTCAACTACAAACTAAACCGAGGCACATAACTGGCAAGAGCAATAATAGGTATTTAAATTCAGGTGTATATAAAATATCATGCCAATTGTTGGGGGGGGGGGGGGGGGGGGAGGGGTAGGAGAGTCATAAAAACTGCTGATTTCAACATAGATCTAGCCAGTGAAGCCAATAACTCAACAAAATTCATTGATATGATTCAAACATTGGGTTTCAGCTCAAATTTCACTGGTTTTACTCAAGTAAATGAAATATCTGCAACAGGTATAGATACTATTTAACCAATTACATTTAAATGAGGCAAATAATTTTTGTTTAGATTTAGAACTTTCTGATCATTGCATGCATGGAGTTACCAAAAACAATCTAACGAACTTATTCTATCATAGATTAAATAAGGTGGAGTTAGCTGTAGATCACAGTATTTCATGCTCTGAAAATTTTGTTACTTTCTTGGAAAACTTCCTACACGTTTTTAATGAAACTTCTCCCCTTACTGTACATAATAGAAAAATAGGAAATTAAGTAAAATGGATTACTGAAGGAATAAAAATCTCTAGTGCAAGAAGACGACAGCTACATAGGGAACTAAAGCATAACAATAGTTCTGATTTTGTTGCCTTTGTAAAAGATTACAAAATTATTTTCAAAAAAGTTGTAAAGGCAGCCAAAGAATTGGCAAATAATACACATATATTGGATAGTGAAAATAAATCAAAGGCATTACGGTAAGTGATCAAAGTTGAAACAGGTGCAACAGCTACAGGCTATGATATTTCTGAACTCAAGATAGAGTATAAAACTATTGTAAATTCTAAATAATGTCAATGTAGCCGATTAGCCAGGCAAGGTAAATTTCTGCAACAGTGAGCAATTTGATGGTGAATTTTTCATTTTTGATGGCGAATTTTTCATTACATTTAGCAAAATTACTGCAAAAGATATAGGAAATGTGATACTATCACTAAAAAGTAAAACATCAGCAGGATGGGATGGGATACCAAAAAAGTGTTGAAAACAGTCTCTAAAATAATTGTGCAGCCACTAACTACATTAGTCCCTTCGAGAAGGTTATTTTCCAGACGCACTGAAGTATACAGCAGTTAAGCCATTATTCAAAATAGGTACAAAAGAACATATGGAAAACTGTCACACAGTCTCTCTTCTTCCACCACTATCAAAAATATTTGAAAAGGTAGTCAACATACAAATTCAAAATTTCATGGAAAAATTTAAAATAATCTCAAAAAATCAGTATGGATTTCAAAAAGGCAAAACCACAGTATCTGCTATAAACAATTTTGTTGATGAAATTAGCTCATCTCTAGACAACTCACTGCATGCCACAGGAATTTTTTGTGACCTATCACAGGCCTTTGATAGTGTGAATCACCCCTTGGTACTCTGTAATCTGGAAAAGTATGGAATTAGGGGCACGGTATTAGAATGGTTTAAGTCCTATCTAACCAACCAAAGACAAAGAGTGGTATTAACATCAGAGAGAGGAACTTACTTTTCAAAATGGAAAACCATTTCACATGGAGTACCCCAAGGTTCTGTATTTTTTGAGTGTCACTCAGTTTTATTTGCAGATGAAACATCTTTAATCACTGAAAGTAACAGTACCAATCAAATTCCACAAACTGTATTAAATACTTTAGAAAAATTAGATGCCTGGTTTTATTTTAATGGGTTAAAATTAAACATGGAAAAGACTCAGTTAATGCAGTTTAAAACAAAACAAGCAAAATTAAATGATATTCAGGTCAGTCACAGAAACCAGGATTTGCAAGGAAGCTAGCTGTGTGAAATTCCTAGAAATGTAACTAGATAAAAATCTTGTACCGTGTTAATAAATTAAACCGCCTAGCATTTGCAATGAGAATATTGTACAATGCTACCAGTATGGGCATAAGAAAAGTAGTATATCACAGCTACTTTGAGTCAGTAATAAGGTATGGAATTGTATTTTGGGGTAACTCAAACCGTATGTGTCGAATACTAAAACTTCGGAAACCACCATTAGAAATGTGCACAATGTAGGGCGAAGAAAATCATGTCGCCCACTCCTACAAAATCTAAGTATATTAAGTATTCCTTCACAATACATATATTACCTGATTATCTTTGTACACAGTAACCCTGATTTATTTGTAGCAAATTGTTTTCAACATGCTTACAACACCAGGAATCAAAATAATTTTATGCTGCCCACCCACTGTTTAAAACTTTATGCTCACACATTATATGGGTATGAAAATTTACAACAAAGTGAAAGGAAGAGAATTCATCGGCATAAATTTAGAAACACTGAAAAAATCCTTATATGAAACTAGTGCAGAAATGCTACTATTCAGTAGAAGAATTCATAAATGAAAACCTGAAAATTTGAGCAGGAGAGAGCAATTACTTTGGCTGTTAATCTTTGAAAGGTTATTACGTTTGAAGAAGAATTATTAATTGCTTAATTAAGCAAATTATTCAGTACTGTGCATTATATTCCTGGTATTAAAAGGAAAACTGTTAACCAGTTTTTGTGTAGATTAGATTAGATATAAAAACAAAGATGAGGTGACTTACCGAACGAAAGCGCTGGCAGGTCGATAGACACACAAACAAACACAAACATACACACAAAATTCAAGCTTTCGCAACAAACTGTTGCCTCATCAGGAAAGAGGGAAGGAGAGGGAAAGACGGAAGGAAGTGGGTTTTAAGGGTGAGGGTAAGGAGTCATTCCAATCCCGGGAGCGGAAAGACTTACCTTAGGGGGAAAAAAGGACAGGTATACACTCGCACACACACACATATCCATCCACACATACAGACACAAGCAGACATATTTAAAGACAAAGAGTTTGGGTAGAGATGTCAGTCGAGGCAGAAGTGTAGAGGCAAAGAAATTGTTGAAAGACAGGTGAGGTATGAGTGGCGGCAACTTGAAATTAGCGGAGATTGAGGCCTGGAGGATAACGAGAAGAGAGGATATACTGAAGGGCAAGTTCCCATCTCCGGAGTTCGGATAGGTTGGTGTTGGTGGGAAGTATCCAGATAACCCGGACGGTGTAACACTGTGCCAAGATGTGCTGGCTGTGCACCAAGGCATGTTTAGCCACAGGGTGATCCTCATTACCAACAAACACTGTCTGCCTGTGTCCCTTCATGCGAATGGACAGTTTGTTGCTGGTCATTCCCACATAGAATGCATCACAGTGTAGGCAGGTCAGTTGGTAAATCACGTGGGTGCTTTCACACGTGGCTCTGCCTTTGATCGTGTACACCTTCCGGGTTACAGGACTGGAGTAGGTGGTGGTGGGAGGGTGCATGGGACAGGTTTTGCATCGGGGGCGGTTACAAGGATAGGAGCCAGAGGGTAGGGAAGGTGGTTTGGGGATTTCATAGGGATGAACTAACAGGTTACGAAGGTTAGGTAACACTGTGATGCATTCTATGTGGGAATGACCAGCAACAAACTGTCCATTCGCATGAATGGACACAGGCAGACAGTGTTTGTTGGTAATGAGGATCACCCTGTGGCTAAACATGCCTTGGTGCACAGCCAGCACATCTTGGCACAGTGTTACACCGTCCGGGTTATCTGGATACTTCCCACCAACACCAACCTATCCGAACTCCGGAGATGGGAACTTGCCCTTCAGTATATCCTCTCTTCTCGTTATCCTCCAGGCCTCAATCTCCGCTAATTTCAAGTTGCCACCACTCATACCTCACCTGTCTTTCAACAACTTCTTTGCCTCTACACTTCTGCCTCGACTGACATCTCTACCCAAACTCTTTGTCTTTAAATATGTCTGCTTGTGTCTGTATGTGTGGATGGATATGTGTGTGTGTGCGAGTGTATACCTGTCCTTTTTTCCCCCTAAGGTAAGTCTTTCCGCTCCCGGGATTGGAATGACTCCTTACCCTCACCCTTAAAACCCACTTCCTTCCGTCTTTCCCTCTCCTTCCCTCTTTCCTGATGAGGCAACAGTTTGTTGCGAAAGCTTGAATTTTGTGTGTATGTTTGTGTTTGTTTGTGTATCTATCGACCTGCCAGCGCTTTCGTTCGGTAAGTCACCTCATCTTTGTTTTTATATATAATTTTTCCCACGTGGAATGTTTCCCTCTATTATATTAGATTAGATTAATACTAGTTCCATGGATCATGAATACGATATTTCGTAATGATGTGGAACGAGTCAAATTTTCCAATACATGACATAATTAAGTTAATTTAACAACATACTTAAGTTAATATAACAACTTTATTATTTTTTGTGTTTTTTTTATTTTTTTGTAAAATTTTTTTTTCTTAATTTATATCTATAAATTCCTCTATGGAGTAGAAGGAGCTGTCATTCAGAAATTGTTTTAATTTCTTCTTAAATACTTGTTGGTTATCTGTCAGACTTTTGATACTATTTGGTAAGTGACCAAAGACTTTAGTGGCAGTATAATTCACCCCCTTCTGTGCCAAAGTTAGATTTAATCTTGAATAGTGAAGATCATCCTTTCTCCTAGTATTGTAGTTATGCACACTGCTATTACTTTTGAATTGGGTTTGGTTGTTAATAAGAAATTTCATAAAAGAGTATATATACTGAGAAGCTATGGTGAATATTCCTAGATCCTTAAATAAATGTCTGCAGGATGATCTTGGGTGGACTCCAGCTATTATTCTGATTACACGCTTTTGTGCAATAAATACTTTATTCCTCAGTGATGAATTACCCCAAAATATGATGCCATATGAAAGCAATGAGTGAAAATAGGCGTAGTAAAATAATTTACTAAGATGTTTATCACCAAAATTTGCAATGACCCTTATTGCATAAGTAGCTAAACTCAAACGTTTCAGCAGATCATCAATGTGTTTCTTCCAATTTAATCTCTCATCAATGGACACACCTAAAAATTTGAAATATTCTACCTTAGCTATATGCTTCTGATTAAGGTCTATATTTATTAATGGCGTCATACCATTCACTGTACGGAACTGTATGTACTGTGTCTTATCAAAATTCAGTGAGAGTCCGTTTACAAGGAACCACTTAGTAATTTTCTGAAAGACAGTATTGACAATTCCATCAGTTAATTCTTGTTTGTCAGGTGTGATTACTATAATTGTATCATCAGCAAAGAGAACTAACTTTGCCTCTTCATGAATATAGAATTTGAAGAGTCTCCTGTACTTTAAGTCAATGGCTTGAAATTGTATGTTAAGAGACAATAAACTTCTATTCTATTCTATTCTATACTGTAGCATGAACCTGGCCTTGTGACACAGACAGTTATTCTGCTGAAAGATGTTATTGCCATTGGGGAAGACTACAGCATGAAGGAATGCAGAGGATCCTCATTAATGTTCACGTATTTCATGGTACCTTTGGTTACTATCACAGGTCCTATGGAAGCCCAAGTGAATATCCTCACAGCATAATACTGCCCCCCCCCCCCCCCAACCACTTGCACCCATGATGCAGTGCATGTTTCGAGCAGGTGTTCACCCGAATGAGGGCGTGTCCAGACAAAAACATCAATATACTGAATATACTGCAACAAGAAATGTGATTCACTCAATCAAACGACGTATTTCCACAGATCCATGGTCCAATCTCAATGATACTGTGTTCACTTCAAAATCTATCTACAATGGGTTAATTACAAAAATAAATAAAGAAAGACAACTATCAAATAAAGTTTCATTGAGTTTTGATTATCCGTATTCAACTGGTGCTTTACTTACCTGCTAGGAACAGAAATGAAATCCACAGAGATACTTATTTAAAAAAAAAAAAAATGAAATGTATTTACCTGTGACACAGACAGTCACGAACTTTGAGCCAAAGTACCCAACAGGTGAGAAACGACAGGGATTTGGATGCTGATTTTGAAAGTAGCCTGCCATTATACACTCCTCTGCAGACAAGAAATGGCTCTCTATGTTACGAACATGTTTCACCTGTAACAACATATCAGCACTGATTACTATACTGTACATGGAAAAGATTCACCCCAACAAAAAAGTGCTCAAGAATGTAAACTCCCATCAAGGGAGCACAACAAAGTAGATTAATTGAATGACAATTAGAAACACACAGAAAATATAGCTAGAATAAATTTTGGTAATAGCTTCCTCTTCCTGTTGGTAGCATAACAATAATTTCAAAAATTAAATAATAAAACCAATCTACACACACACACACACACACACACACACACACACACACACACTTATGTACATGTGTGTGCATGCACATCTTCATCAATGATGAACATGGAACTAAGTTGAATTCATTGTAAACCCAGGTTAAACTGTTGAGTCTGAAAGTGGAGGGTTAGGAGCATAACATGGACATCAATACCAATATGTATACAATGATGATGGCATGGAGGATTGGAATGGAAGAGGATGAACAGAAAAGAGGAAGGGAAGACAGTAGGGAAGAGGTTGCAGGGGTAAGATCAGTGAAGTCAGGGTAAAGGCAGAGCGGGTGAAGCTGGGACTTAGCAGAGACTGAGGCCAGAAGGATTATGAGAATGAAACATGTGTTGTAAGGAAAATTATCAAACATGTTGTTCAAAACAGCCTGTATTGAGGGGAAGGGTCCAGATGGCATGGACTGTAAAGCAGCTATTGAATTTGAGCAGTATGTTCCACCACTGAGTGATCAACTCTACTTTTGGCCACGTTTGACATGGCCATTCATTCAGGTGGACACAGATGGTTGGAGCACTTTTTTTTTTTATCAGTCTACTTTCCTGTGCTAACCTCTTCATCTCAGAGTAACACTTGCAACCTACGTCCTCAATTATTTGCTTGACGTATTCCAATCTCTGTCTTCCTCTACAGTTTTTGCCCTCTATAGCTCCCTCTAGTGCCATGGAAGTCATTCCCTCATGTCTTAGCAGATGTCCTATCATCCTGTCCCTTCTTCTTATCAGTGTTTTCCACATATTCCTTTCCTCTCCGATTCTGCGTAGAACCTCCTCATTCCTTACCTTATCAGTCCACCTAATTTTCAACATTCGTCTATAGCACCACATCTCAAATGCTTCGATTCTCTTCTGTTCTGGTTTTCCCACAGTCCATGTTTCATTACCATACAATGCTGTAGTCCAGACGTACATCCTCAGAAGCCTTTTTTGCCATAGCGAGTCTGCTTTTGATGTCCTCCTTGCTCCGTCCATCATTGGTTATTTTACTGCCTAGGTAGCAGAATTCCTTAACTTCATTGACTTCGTGACCATCAATCCTGATGTTAAGTTTCTCGCTGTTCTCATTTCTACTACTTCTCATTACCTTCGTCTTTCTCCGATTTACTCTCAAACCATACTGTGTACTCATTAGACTGTTCATTCTGTTCAACAGATCATTTAATTCTTCTTCACTTTCACTCAGGATAACAATGTCATCAGCGAATCGTATCATTGATATCCTTTCACCTTGTATTTTAATACCACTCCTGAACCTTTCTTTTATTTCCATCATTGCTTCCTCGATGTACAGATTGAAGAGTAGGGGCGAAAGGCTACAGCCTTGTCTTACACCCTTCTTAATACGAGAACTTCGTTCTTGATCGTCCACTCTTATTATTCCCTCTTGGTTCTTGTACATATTGTATATGACCCATCTCTCCCTATAGCTTACCCCTACTTTTTTTCAGAATCTCGAACAGCTTTCACCATTTTATATTGTCGAACGCTTTTTCCAGGTCTACAAATCCTATGAATGTGTCTTTGATTTTTCTTTAGCCTTGCTTCCATTATTAGCCGTAACGTCAGAATTACCTCTCTCGTCCCTTTACTTTTCCTAAAGCCAAACTGATCGTCACCTAGCGCGTTCTCAATTTTCTTTTCCATTCTTCTTTTCCATTATTCTTGTAAGCAGCTTCGATGCATGAGCTGTTAAGCTGATTGTGTGATAATTCTCGCACTTGTCAGCTCTTGCCGTCTTCGGAATTGTGTGGATGATGCTTTTCCGAAAGTCAGATGGTATATCGCCAGACTCATATATTCTACACACCGACGTGAATAGTCGTTTTGTTGCAACTTCCCCCAATGATTTTAGAAATTCTGATGGAATGTTATCTATCCCTTCTGCCTTATTTGACCGTAAGTCCTCCAAAGCTCTTTTAAATTCCGATTCTAATACTGGATCCCCTATCTCTTCTAAATCGACTCCTGTTTCTTCTTCTATCACATCAGACAAATCTTCACCCTCATAGAGGCTTTCAATGTATTCTTTCCACCTATCTGCTCTCTCTTCTGCATTTAACAGTGGAATTCCCGTTGCACTCTTAATGTTACCACCATTGCTTTTAATGTCACCCAAGGTTGTTTTGACTTTCCTGTATGCTGAGTCTGTCCTTCCCGCAATCGTATCCTTTTCGATGTCTTCACATTTTTCCTGCAGCCATTTTGTCTTAGCTTCCCTGCACTTCCTATTTATTTCATTCCTCAGCGACTTGTATTTTTGTATTCCTGATTTTCTCGGAACATGTTTGTACTTCCTCCTTTCATCAATCAACTGAAGTATTTCTTCTGTTACCCATGGTTTCTTCGCAGCTACTTTCTTTGTACCTTTGTTTTGCTTCCCAACTTCTGTGATGGCCCTTTTTAGAGATGTCCATTCCTCTTCAACTGTACTGCCTACTGTGCTATTCCTTATTGCTGTATCTATAGCATTAGAGAACTTCAAACGTATGTCGTCATTCCTTAGTACTTCCGTATCCCACTTCTTTGCGTATTGATTCTTCCTGACTAATGTCTTGAACTTCAGCCTACTCTTCATCACTACTATATTGTGATCTGAGTCTATATCTGCTCCTGGGTACGCCTTACAATCCAGTATCTGATTTCGGAATCTCTGTCTGACCATGATGTAATCTAATTGAAATCTTCCCGTATCTCCCGGCCTTTTCAAAGTATACCTCCTCCTCTTGTGATTCTTGAACAGGGTATTCGCTATTACTAGCTGAAACTTGTTACAGAACTCAATTAATTAGTCTTTCTCCTCTTTCATTCCTTGTCCCAAGCCCATATTCTCCTGTAACCTTCTCTTCTACTCCTTCCCCTACAACTGCATTCCAGTCGGCCATGACTATTAGATTTTCATCCCCCTTTACATACTGCATTACCCTTTCAATATCCTCATACACTTTCTCTATCTGTTCATCTTCAGCTTGCGACGCCGGCATGTATACTTGAACTATCATTGTCGGTGTTGGTCTGCTGTCGATTCTGATTAGAACAACCCGGTCAATGAACTGTTCACAGTAACACACCCTGTGCCCTACTTTCCTATTCATAACAAATCCTACACCTGTTATACCATTTTTGGCTGCTGTTGATATTACCCGATACTCATCTGACCAGAAATCCTTGTCTTCCTTCCACTTCACTTCACTGACCCCTACTATATCTAGAGTGAGCCTTTGCATTTCCCTTTTCAGATTTTCTAGTTTCCCTACCACATTCAAGCTTCTGACATTCCACGCCCCGACTCGTAGATCGTTATCCTTGCGGCCAGACCAGTCACTCTTGCTAATGTTGCTGCACCCACTCCTATTATCTTTGTTACAAGCCCAGTTGACAGTTTCATCATTTGCGCTAGAGCCGCTGATCCCGTTGTGTGTTTTTCTGGGCGGTGGGTTGCGCCTTCATGGAAATTTCACCACAAGCCTCACAGATGCTTGGTCATGCCCCTTCACCTCCTGTGATGGATGCGTCGTAGTTCCCCTACACAGGTGTGGCATGCTTGTTTTGTTGGGATTGTTTTCCTGTGTTAATAAGTGGTTGATTTCTGTGTTTCCGTGTGCCTGGTGCTGAGCTTTGCAACATTTCTGTACTATTCTCCTGTATCAAAAGTCCTACAGCCAACATGAGCATTTCGAAAACTGTACGACTTGTCGAGTGTCTGAGGAGAGCTGTGGTGAGTGTCTTCAGCATGTGGTGAAACCACATCCAGATGTCGTGGTGTTGGGCGGCCACGCCTCATTACACAGTCAGGAACGGATTGATATCCATGTGTCCACGTGGCAAGGATGGCAATGGTGGCAAGAGGACCAGCTGCAGCAGGATCAGAGTGAACATAATGACAAGACAGCTGGTGTCAGCATTGATACAGCTGGTGATGTCACGAAGGCCAGCTGGAACAGGGGCAATGCCAAGAATATTGATGAATGGATGGATACTGCCATGCCTTGCAACAACTGGAGGGCCAAACAGAAACAGACAGGCGAAAGACAGACTTAAAACTGAATTGAAGTCATCATAGATAGATGTGGTTGTGATGGGAAGCCGCCCTAGACAGGGTCACTTGTGGCAGGACAGATGACATGGCTGGCAGTGGTGTCGACAGGATAGTTGACGACACATACGCAGGCTGGGACAGGAACGATGACAGACAAACTGACAATAAGACCAAAATAATCACAGACAGACTTGGCAACGATGGGAGGGCTTCTCATGACGGGGCTGACGCCGACAGGGCTGATGCTGAGAGGAAGGCTGGCCATATAATGGCCAGTGCCCATAGGACCAACACCAATGACGAGAGAGGCAGCATACAATGGCGTTGCAGGAAAGGGATGGGTTAAGAGTGGTGGTACTGCTGCTGTAGAACTCTGACAGCAAGGTGTGGAGTGCCACATGGCATGACAACAACACTGTAAACTATCTGACTGAAGGGGGCTAAGCTTGCCAGTCACACAAACTTGGATGTCCTGCCTGGCCTCTGTTCAAGAACAAGTTCACTCGAACACTGTGGATAGATGGATGTCCTGTCTGGCCTCAGTTCATAAACAAGCTAATTCAAACACTGTGAAAAGACTGTCTAACCTTAACCAATGGCATGGGAGGTGCAATGTTCAGCCAGAGGTGACTGTAAAATGTAAACTTTCATGGGTGAAATTGTCATGATTAATAAAATGTTCCAGGCTATTATGCCACGGTCGAATAGATTTCACTTTAAAACTCAATGTTTCATCCCCATCTGCAGAGGACATTTTCAAGGGGGGATTGTAGCTTTGTTGAATGCCCGATTCACACCCTGGCTCATTACTGACTACAGCAAAATTTCACTTCTGTGTAGTGGCTTGACGACACACGTTTTGAATATGTGAATGCAATTGGCCATTGTCGACTGCTGTCGTCATCTACTGGTATCGTCCCATGGTGGAAAACTGGTACACATCTATTGGTGGTGTCTAAGTAAGGTAACACACACAAATAAGAACTTATCAAGCTGAAACTACAAATCCATAAATTATCGTCAGACTGTAAAAAGTTATCTGAAACTGCCTCGGTGTCTATTGTTATATAGGAATATTCAGTTACCTAATTAATATTTCATTATTATATAGGGCATCAGCATAAACAGTTAATATTTGGCATATTGAACACGTTGAACAAGCACACTGATGGTCAACCGATATTCGGTATGCATTTTCTAGAGTTAAGAATGGTTTCAATACTTGATTTAATTAGTGGATAATAACTTCATCGGTCAATAGCATGTACATGGAGTAACCAGAATGACGATCACCAAGTCACTACCTCATTATAGAATATAGATGCTACCACATAATCCTTCAATATGACTGACTATGGTCAATATTATGTGTGTATGATAGCAATGATTCCATCACCTAGTCATAAACAACTTTTTATTAACATAATTAGCGGCAGTCATATCCATATAAGTATCACGGGAGGGTAACGTCACCTTGCCACAATCTACTGGATACGAAGTTTTGGTTCAGACTAGCCAGATCAGTTTGAATTGATCTTACTCAATGACATTTAAAGATGTCCTTTGAAGCGTTGTTTGCCAAATCACATGATAATTTAACCATTTTCCCGTCATCCTCCCATAGTTTAGACTATTTCTTTAAGTACATATTGACCTCCGTCAGTCAATAGTTTTAAGTGTGTTGACTGGAGCGATATTCGCCAAGTCACACTTTAGCTTTAAATATAATTCCGCTGTCATTCCCTAAACTCAATGGCAGTGGCCACCAGGCCTGAATTATGATGGCAGTGTTCCACTCACTGTTTTTACACTATGAGTGTGGATTGCCTCCATTAAGTCAAACTGAGTACCCCATTGCTGCCACATTATCTCCTACTTTAGTGTTTTCTGTAACTCATAACCATAACTTCGTCATGAAGATCAATCAGGCACGTGCATTAGTTTATTTTGACTTGATTCCAAACCATTTCTGGTCAAATATACTAATCTTGAATAATGAACATCTATTTTATACGTAGACTTGTTCCCAAGTTCATTCATGACCAATTGTGCGCTAAGTCAATAGGATGATCATACGTTGTAACCATAGCTAAGCAAATGCTTAACATTTACTTCTGAAAAAAAATTTTTTTTAGACCTAGTCATAATAATGACAATGTTGGCTTTATATTATCCTTCCCACTCCTAAATTCTTTTTAGGTGATTAAATTTCGTGCTTAAGCACAAAATTTTCCTAGACAGGCCATACGTTGTAAGCACGTGTCTTCCTCATATCATGAGCAATAAATACTTCATAAATGTTTAAGACAGTCAATCTAAGTATGTTCTGCACAGGATAACATATATGCCCTTTTCCTCACCTGTACCTTTCTTTTATTTCACTTTACTAGTAAATTCAAGGTCAGGAGTTAGGTTCGCGTCTTGTCCCAACAAGTAACCATCACAGCTGATATTCTGCACAGGTTTGCAGCCAGCTCATGTCGTCCAGACACAATATTTCGGCGGACCAACTGGCCGCCATCTTCAGGTGAGTTAATGCTCATGCATTGCCTCACCAGAACTGATGTGGCAGACAGTCTTGACAAAATTTCCAACTGCAAATTATATAAATCTTTGAATACAAAATCCAATTGTCGCCGCGTAAAATGAATATGTTCCCGTACCAATGCAAGACTGGCCCACTTCTTGATTTTATTGGGCGCTTTTGTGTCAATATAATGATTAATTCTGGCAAATTTAGGGATAATACCCTCATCCCGACATCTCAATAAAAACACAAGTGCACTCTGAAACTTCCCTTTCTAGTGTCTAGACGACAACATGATCTGGCTGCAAACCCGGGAAGAATACCAGCAGTTATTACGCCAGGAAAGTCTACGAAATCACATCCAAAGCCTCTACAGGGAGGAGATGGTGAGTCTTGTTAGAAAGTTGGATAATTTTCGCAAGAAGAAAGGGAAGTTACTGAGTGCACTTGTGTTTTTATTGAGATGTCAGGATGAGGGGATAATCCCTAAATTTGCCAGAATTAATCATTATGTTGACACAAAATTGGCCAATAAAATCAAGAAGTGGTACAGTCTTGCATTGGTATAGGAACATATTCGTTTTACACGGTGACAATTGGATTTTGTATTCAAAGATTCATATTATTTGCATTTGGAAATTTTTTCAAGACTGTCTGTCACATCGTGGGAATGGATGGATAGCACTTCATGGGCTTTTTCGGACTCCGTGCAGAAAATTGCTACTAGTAAACAGTCATCTAAGTTCCAACGTCTCTGTGTTTCTCCTGTTGTGTCTGGTGACGACACCCGCCAACAGGTGGTTATTAATCTTATGAATCAGGGATTTGATGATGCAACATTATCTGTTTTGGAAAAAGGTTTAAATTTTGCACCTACTCCTAAGAGGACTCCTATTACGGATTTTATTTGTGCTGTAGAACAAGCTGTGGCCCACCTTCCTGAGAACAGGGCAAAAGAGATCAGGCAGGAGGCTGCCTATAAACTTCGTCGAGTTCCCGCTCCACAGAATAATATTCCATCTTGTGAAAGGGCTGCTATTTGGTCTCAGAGAAAATCAGGATCTAATAATTCTTCCGGCTGATAAAGGTAATGCCACAGTTATTCTCTCACGTGAGGATTAAGTTGCCAAAATGGATCTTTTGTTAGAGGACTCGGCCTATCGAAAAATCAAAAATGATCCCACGGATTATATAAAATGGAAGACTCTCTCAATTTTAAAGAAGAGCTCCTTACCGAGTGATGTCATCAAGAAACTCCATCCTAGTACGGTGGTTCCTCCAAGATTGTATGGTTTACCCAAGATTCACAAGAGTGGTATTCCTCTGCGTCCTATTGTCAGCAGCTTGGGTGCCCCTACCTATAATTTGGCCAAATATTTACCTTCAGTCCTCAGGCCATATGTGGGAAAATGTGAACATCACATATCAAATTCGTCCGACTTTATTCGATGATTAAAATCTTTGTACTGTGGTCCTTCTGACTTGCTCGTCAGCTTTGATGTTATTTCTCTCTTTACTCGGGTTCCTCTTGAAGAGTCCCAGTTACTAATCGGTGAGAAATTAGATGAAGAAACCACCAAGCTGTTTTGTCATGTGTTCAATTCAACGTATTTTCTTTTGAATGATGTACATTTTGAGCAAACTGACGGAGTGGCTATGGGGAGTCCACTCTCCCCCATAGTTGCCAACCTTTCTATGGAAGACTTTGAGGACATGGCACTCAAAACTTCGTTTCTTAAACCAAAGTGTTTTTTGTGATACGTTGATGACATTTTTATGGTTTGGCCGCATGGAATTGATGCTTTGAATCACTTTTTAGATCATTTTAACTGTCTACATCTGAGTATTCAATTTACTATGGAAATTGAAAGTGATGGTAAACTTCCATTTCTTGATGTTTTATTTCAAAGAAAGGACAATGGGACTTTTGGACACAGTGTGTATCGGAAGCCTGCACATACTGACCGCTATCTTCATACGACCAGCTGTCATCCACTACACCAACGTAGTGAAGTTTTGCGGTCTCTGGTGAAAAGAGCTTATGCTACTTCTGACGAGGAACATTTGAAAGAAGAACTTGATCATTTGAAGATTGCTTTTAAACAGAATGGATATATGGAACAACAAATATGCTGTGCTTTTCAGTTTGGTCCATCACGTGAGCCAATAGAGGATACTTTTGAAGCTGTTGCTTATTTACCCTTTGTGGGAAGAATATCATCCAAAATTTCAAGAATTAAAAAAAAAAATTATATTAAAAGTGTTTTTATGCCGGTGGCCAAGACTAGAGCCCTTCTTGGTTCAGTCAAAGATAATTTGGGCTTGAGGAAGCCCGGGGTTTATGAAATTCTGTGTCACTGTGGAAAGGAGTATATTGGTCAAACCTTTCGAACTATTCAGGACCCGTGTATCGAACATCATCGACACACTCAGTTGTTCCAGCCTGAGAAGTCGGCAGTGGCAGAACATTGCCTTGACGAAGGACACAGGATGATGTATGACAAGACACAATTTATTTCTCCTGCTTCTTGCTATTGGGAATGTGTTCTTAAAGAATCCATTGAAATTAGATTATCAAGTAATATTATTAACAGGGATAAAGGTTTTCCTCTAAGTAATATATGGAATCTGCTTTTGTCCGACATTAAACAACAACGGTTTTCTTTTCGATCATTGGATTCTTCTAATTAGTGCTGTTGCGATTTATCATTTCTGCCATCTTCTCCCACCAGCACGCTGCGTGTCTACTTGCCGCTAGGAGGCGCTGCCCATCATCTCGTGCATGCACGGTGCTCTGTCCATTGGTGTATAAAGGTTCCTGTTGTTGTGGCTGGAATTCAGTTCCGGCGAGGCAGTGCACGAGCATTAACTCACCTGAAGACGGCAGCCAGCTGGTCCACCAAAATATTGTGTCTGGATGACGACACGATCCGGCTGCAAACCCGTGAGGAATATCAGCAGTTATTACACTGGGAAAGTCTACAAAATCAGTACCCATCACAGTTTATGCGCAGGCGCAAGGTATTGTGTCCGCCTAGGCGGGCCTCATGATGCTACGGTTTGTTCCAGTACAGCACTCGTGGCTGCCATATCGTGATCGCGAAGTGGGGCCGAAGCAGTTTCAGATAAGTTTTTACAGTCTGACGATAATTTATTGATTTGTAGTTTTAGCTTGATGATGTCCACTATGGACAAATGGTAGTTACTTTTATTCTGAAGAAGGTTGGGTTATCCCGACTGAAACCTAGGTAAATCTAGGTAAACTTTGCAACTGAGGATGTTCGTTTTTAAAATCAAAATTAACTTGGGGTAAGTCTGAATCCCTTTTTGTTCCATCTTCTTGAAAAAAATCACCAGGTATCCCGATGGATGAACCATAAACCATTTCTGCTATCACAGCATTCGTGTGTTTCTGACTGAGCAACAAAGACCAAGAAAGATTACAGGTATTGTTTGAGTGCATTTCGTAGTTGAATGTGAATAGATTGCTGCTTTAAGTGAGAGATGAAATCTTTCTATTGTTCCATTGGATTGAGGATGATATGTGGTAGTTTGAGTTTGATTACAACCACATATTTTTGATAGTGCTTGAAATAGCTCTGTAATAAATTGTCTTCCACGATCGGTTACTATTTGATGAGGTGTGCTAAATCTAATAATCCAACAATTGGATAAAGCTTGAGCTACAGCTTCTGCTTGTTTATCTCGAAGTCATATTACCTTGTGTCCAATTCATAACTCTATCGATGCATGTTAAGCAATACGTGTATTTATCAGAAGGAGGCATTGGCCCTATCAAATCCAGATGAATTACTTTAAAACATTCATCAGTGTCAGGAAAGTGTCGTATTGGTGAACGCACATCATGATACCTTGTTTTTTTGTAAAGCATTACATGCTCGTGACCAATTTGCAAAGCACTTTTTCATATTCATCCAGACACATCTTGATGTAACCATTTTTACAGTTGTCTTGACACCTGGATGAGCCAAATTATGGTAATATTGAAAAATAGCATAACGGAATTGTTCAGGAATAAAAGTTTGAATACTTTGTGTCAAGACATCACACCACAATTGCTTTCCCGTCTGAGTCAAATAGTATTTTAGTTCAAGTGAAGTATTATTGCCAGATTGCAGTTGATGAAGCTCTTCGTCCTTTTCTTGTGCTTGGTCTCTCTCTTCATAGTTAGTGGGAACCAATTCTTCAAGCCTTCAAAAGCTATCAGCAAAAACATTTGCTTTACCAGAAATACGTCGCAAATCTGTTGTAAACAGTGAAATATATTGGAGATAACGTAATAGGATTGACGTTGCTTTCTCATTCTTCTGCTTGAATGCATATGTTAGAGGGGCATGATCAGTATAAATAACAAAGTCTCTACCTTCTACCAGATATTTGAAATACTTGACAGCCATATATATACTATGTAGTTCTCTGTGATATGTGGAATACTTCTTCTGTGCCCTCGTGAACTTTTTTGAAAAGAATCCAATAAGTTTCTATTGTTCATCTTGCCACTGCTGCAACACAGCACCAGCTCCAAAATCTGATGCATCCACAAATAATGCGAGTTGGCTGTGCAAACCCAGAAATGTTAGAAGCATTGCATTTGCAAGATGTCCTTAACATTTTTGGAACTGAGCAATTGTTCTTCTGTCCAGTCAATATGTCTTCTGTCATTTTTAGTTGTTCCTTTTAGGTAAGCATTCAACAAGGCTTGGTTTTCTGCAGCATGTTCTAAATGCCTACGATAAAAATTGATTATTCCTAAAAAATTTCGAAGTTCATGAACAGTTTCAGGTCACTTGTACTTCATCAGCACAGACACTTTTTCTCAATCAGGCTTCATTCCTGCAGGTGTGATTAATTGTCCTAAGAATATCAGTTCTTGCATTCCAAATACGATTTTCCAACATTTGTTACCAGACCCTATTGATTCAATTGTTTAAAGAATAAATTTAGATGCTCAATATGTTGTGACTACGTAGGCTGGAGGCATATAGTTTAAGACTGGATGAATTTTAAGGAATTTTAACATTAGGAGTGTGTTCCGTCCACCTTCTAAGATTAAGCCACTATTCAGCTCAGTGAAAGATGATTTGGGGCTTAGGAAACCCAGTGTATACAAAATTCAGTGTCAATGTGGGAAGGCTTACATTGGCCGTTTGATTCTCACAGTACATGATAGGTGTGTGGAACATTGCCATCATACGAGGCTACAACGGCCGGAAAAATCGGCAGTAGCAGAACACTGCTTAAATGAGGGACACAGTATGAAATTTTATGAAACTGTGGTAGTTGCCAACATTTCCGGCTTTTGGAACAGTGTCTATAAAGAGGCAATTGAAATTAGGTTGGTGGATAATTTAATCAACAGAAACAATGGGTTTCCTCTTAGCAAGACGTGGAATCCTGTATTATCTCGCATCAAAACTGAACATTTTTTGGTGCGGTCCTGAGTGCGATATATCATAGCCAGCAGTATTCTACTAAGGGTGGCGCCACCTCCCTGTCTTAGAGGACAGCAACCATGATGGGCGGCGCATGCGCCGTGCACTGAACGGTGGCCTATATAGGACGTCGATTTGCAACCTTGCGCCAGTTCTCAGCGGGACTCATCATCAGCAGCAGCAGCATTCTCCTGAAGATGGCGACCAGTTGGATCGCCAAAATATCGAGTCAAGTTGATTTTAGGGTCCGCCAGCAAACCCGAAGAGACTTTCAAGTGCTCAATATGTTGTTCTGGAGATTCTGATGCTATTAAAATATCATCCAGATATGGAAAGCAGAAATCCAGCTCTCTCACAACTTCGTGTGTAAACCTCTGAAATGTGCTAGGTGCATTTCGAAGTCCGAAGGGCATATAATTAAATTCATACAGACCAAAAGGAGCAATAACCACTGACTTTGGTTTGTCTTCTTCGACTAACGGAATTTGATAATACGCTTTTAGTAGGTCAATCTTGGAGAATATCTTCTTATTCTGCAGCATAAAATTTACGTCATCTTCTCGAGGGACTGGATACCGATCTGGGAGAGTCCTGTCATTAAGATGGCGATAATCCCCACAAACTCGCCACTGACTATTCGACTTCATAACAAGGTACAGTGGACTGGCCCATTGTGATTGTGATGGATGTATAATACCACTATTCAACAGAAACTAAAATTCTTTCTTAGCTACTTGCAATTTATGTGGGTCCAACCAACGAGATTTACTATACACCAGTGGCCAACTAGATGTAGTGATATAATGCTGTACTTTATGCTTTAACACCTTTGGTATTATAGATGATTTTTGTTAGCTCAGGAAACTTCTCCAACAGCTTTGAATACCGACATTTTGCATAGCGTGAGCTTCCTGAATCGTTAGCATTCACAGTGGTTACCTCTGCGCAAATTTTTAACTTAAGTAATGTTATCCATCACCTTTTTATTTTTCAGATCTATGAATAAACCAAAATGATGAAGAAAATCGGCTCCCAATAATCCTTTTGATACATCTGCTACTATAAATGGTCATTCAAACTTATGTTTAAGACCTAAAACAATGGTTAACAGCTTTGACCAATAAGTTTTTATTTCAGAACCGTTTGCGGCATAGAGACTAAAGTCAGAGAGTTCAAGTTTTTTAGTTTTTGACACTGGTATAACAGACAAATCTGGACTGCTATCTACCAGATAAGATCGCCCACAAGTTCTATCTTTAACAAATAATCGATATTGGCAATTTATTGTAGGAACTAGGGTAGAACATTCAGCTGCTTTTGACCCCACCCTTCCTTGTTTTACTTATTTTTCCGTGGGCAAGGTGGTACACACTTTTCAGGTTTACACTGTGAATTGATAATAACAATATTTACCATTTGTTTTGAACTGTGTTCTGTTTCTACTTCTGCTGCGCGATCAGGATCTATTTGATTCTCGGAGCGTCTTAACTTCATTTTCTAAGTCTTTAATTTTTACAAGAAGATTTTGGACTGATAAGGATGTGGAAGGAACTGATTGGGCCAAGGTAATTTGAAGCTCCTCAGCATATTGCATCACCACTATACAACTGGCCATCTGCGCGATTTTGTCCGTCGTTTGTTCCGATAGCACTAATATACTTCCAACTATTACTAGGAAGTTTATCGAGCCACAATGTTTTTAAAGCGTTTTACGACAATTTGGTCCCAGCATAGTTTCGGATTTTTTGTAATAACAGGCTAGGCTTCATATCGCCCAGTTCCAACCCACTCAACAGTTTTTTTTTTTATTTTACGCTCCCACAATTGAAAATTGTTAAGAGTCATTCTTTTGCCAGTGAATATTTATTATTTTCATCACTGGTTACCAGATCCCAGATATTTTCGACATATTTTGGTTCAAGCTGGGCCAGCAGGTAATTGAAATTAGTTGCCTCCGTTGCTATAACAGCGATTGTAAACTGAGCTTCATTTTGGCAAAACCAAATATTAGGCTTTTCTACCCAAAAGGGAGGAAGCTTTGGCATTTTGAGTAATTTTATTAAACACTGTCTGCGACGAATTACAACAGATTCCGCATTGGACAGATCGTCAATAATTACATAGCAGGGGTGGGGTTTTCTTTTTTTTTTTTTTTTTTTTTTTTTTTGCCTCGTAGATCACGTCAGGGCCACAACTTATTGGTGGTGTCTAACTAAGGCAAACACACACAAATAAGAACTTATAACATCTTTATTATATAATTTTATAAGACATGAGTCGGTGTGTTACTTAGGCAACAATAAGTGACGTCACAGAACATATATCTCTGAAGCCAACCTTATTGATGTCAAAACACTCACTAACACCCCAAAACACCATAAGGAAGAGCAACCTGCTCCCACACACCTTCTTCAGCATCGGAATCCAAATGTCATTCAATTTCACACTCTCCTCCTTCCTACTGAAATTCCTGGGGTGTTTTGCAATCTCTATGGCCTCTCCGTATAGCCTTTGATGGTCTTCACTTGTAGCTGCCAGTACTTGAGTCCTGTCAAAATGAATGTGGTGGTCTCCTGGCTGTAAGGCACGTTCTGCAACAGCTGATCTGTCAATTTCCCCTCTTCTGCTATTGCTCGTGTGCTCTTCAAGTTGTTTTTTGACAGCTGTTCTTGTAGTACCCACATACACCTCCAACAACTACATGGAATCCTATAAATTCCAGCTTTTACCATTGGTGTGCAAGCATCCTTGGCCGATTTTAGGTGATCCAAAACTGACCAAGGCTGCTCGCCAACTGCTGGAAAAAGCTGGAATTTATAGGCTTCCCTATAGTTGTGGGGAGGTGTAAGTGGGTACTACAAAAATAACTGTCAAAAAACAACTGGGAGAGCACACGGGGCAATTGCAGAAGAGGGGAGACTGGCACATCAGCTGTTGTGGAACATACATTACAGCCAAGAGACCACCACATTTATTTTGATAGAATACAAGTACTGGCAGTAACAAGCAGATACCATGAAAGGCTATACAGAGAGGCCAAAGAGATTACAAAACACCCCAGGAATTTCAACAGAAAGGAGGAGGGTGTGAAACTGAATGACATTTGGATTCTGGTGCTGAAGAAGATGGGTACCAGTCTTTCACCGTGGGATGATAGCAATAGCAGACGAGGCAGTTGACAATGGCCAATTGCGCTTGCGTATTCAAAACATGTGACACAACAATGCGCATAAGCTCACGGAAGGGGAATTTTTCTGTAGTCAATAGCGAGCCAGGGTGTGAATCGGACATTCAACAAAGCTACGATCCCCCTTGAAAATGTCCTACACAGATGGGGACAAAGCATCCGGTTTTAAAGGGAAATCCATTCGAACACGGCATAATAGCCCAGCACATTTTATTAATTGTGCCAGAGGTGACTGACAGAATTAAAATGTACATATAACTGTTCCCTAACAAATCATAGTCTAAGTTCTCTGGGCATGACTCAGGGAAAAACTGACAACACCAACAAAAAATCTGCTCCTCTACTGGCAAGAAAATGAGCATTATGTTGCATACCTTGGATGCTGTAGGTCATGAAATGCAACTCCAATTGTTGATGGTACAAGACCCAGATGTCTTTCCAACCATCGAACACACAAAAAAGAGGTGCAGATGAGGGAGAAGAATGCCGAGACGCGGCTGTAGTAGCCAAAACCTGTGTGAGCTGAGTTACGCCCTGTAACAACTTTTGAAGTTGCTGCTCCTGCAAGTGAATGATTCGAGACAATAGCACTCTTATGACAAGACAGACATTATGATACGCTTAAACAGGCAAACTGTGCATCAGAACAGCGAATGAGCAACTCAAATCTTGCAACACTGAAAACAACTTAGACCAGCAGCATGAATGAAACTGGGCAGTGGTATGCATTTTAACGAACAGCCTGAACTAAGCAGAAAAGACAACTACTAAGAAACTTTTGAAGTAGGCTGAAAATCATACCAAGGAGGGAGAATCATGAATGCAAAGAACACTGCCCTCTGGCTGAGGGAACAGAACAAGCGAAACAACACTGCCACAGCAAACCCAATTATCACATGATGAGCAATGAGAAAACAAAACTTGCTCCAGAAAGCAAACCAATAAACAGGAAAGAAAACTAATCTCATAGAACACTGAATCATGAAACCTGTGAGAGACAACAACATCAAAATGCACTTGTACCTTGTTGCCAGTTATGGCAGACTAGAGGAGAGAAGTGAACAACAACAGCAATTTACATTTACTCATGGAAACAGACTTTTAACCACTGAAGTAGCCTCGTCCTGATGAGTGATCGAAGACAATTGTAAAATAATAACTTAATTAATGAAATGAAACTAAATTATAATGTCCTTACATGAATGTCCACACAACTACATACAATAGGCATATCTCTCCTGTGATGCTGTCTGTGATGTGCCTACACAATAAGCCCCACAGTCATGGCAGGTGGCGAGTGAAGACCTGCACTGTTACTGGGCCGGTACTGACAGCGAGTGACGGCTGATGTGCTGCTCGTGCAGACTAGGATGAACTGGGCCGGGTCTCCTGGCATGAGGCCCTAAGATAAAATGCCTGGTACTGCCAACTGGTAGCGCTGGAACTGAACTGCTGATGTGGCCAGATGGAACTGCTTGTACAGCCAACTTGAGGCATAGGGCATAACTAACTTACTACAGTCAGCCCGTGGCCTAAATAGTCTAAAGTGGGTGGATACCCACATGGCGCTGCAAGGGAACGTGAACTTGCATAGGAAAATAGTGCCCTGCCGATAGCATTTTCTCCTGTGATGGGTACACTGCCTGTCAGCGAAGTTTGTGTTCCCAGACACTGTGGAGACGATGTGTAACTCTGTGGTAAACAGCCCCGATTATACAAGGAAAATATCTCTGTTTTGATGAGAGCCGTTTACCCATGTCCTCCTGGCAGAACTGCTGCCTGCACTTCCTGTCTGGTACAAGGAGCAAACTACTACCAGTTGAATACAACATTAGATAAAGATCCAAAAATAATTCCTGAGACAGTTAATTTAAAAGTACCTTAGACATGCATAAATAATAATAATAATAATAATAAACATACTGCTTCACTTACTGTGCCTTTCTTCACATCATCTGTAACAAGATCGGTGAATATCCAACCAATACGCCTTAAGCCAAGCTGCCCAGCCAGATCATCCACATGCTTTCTGTCCTTGTCTGATTCAAGTAATGTAATGCTATCTCGTGTACTTGTTTGTGGTGGTTCATATATAGCAGCCACTGTACCACGTATACCTAAAGGAACATCTCCATGAATTTCATAACGCCCATAAAGAAATCCAAGGCGTTGATGACCTGTACTGCGCCAGTAATTAATGAAACGTTCAACAAGATGGGCATTCTCAAACATGACGTTGTCCACATGGCGATACACCTGAAACCAACAATTTAAAAAAGTTACTGTAGTTCAGTAATTCGATGCTGTTTCTACTGTCATGATTTATCACAAAGAAACAAAAAAAATAGAGAAACTTATGTGGCACAATTTGTTCAGTCTTCAGCATTGATAATACATTGACAAGTCAAATGTTATAAGTACATTTTACTGCAGCTAGAAAAATATTTCACTAGTAACAGCAATCATTATGGGGTGTTTATAAATTAGTTATGCAAAAGTAACCATTAATTGTGAAAAGGGTAAATAACTTACAGAAATGTTTGATACAGCAATGAATGCAGTAATGTCAATTTTTATTCACACCTAACACTGTTGGTTTCCAACGTTCCCTCTAGGTGGCATCTGCGAAAATTATTCTAATAGTCATCACGGAGTCTTGTAATGGAGCAGAGCACACAAAGTGTTGTTCATGGTTTCATGAAACCGAATCCATTACTACAGCTCACAGACAATTCAGGATTAAATACTGCAAGCTACCACCTCAAAGACAAACTGTTATAAATTGGTAAAACTGTTTAAATGGATAACACAAGCAGTTGCCACTGTATATCAAGACTTGCTTCATAAAATTTGTCACGAAACTGATTATAGAGGGGGCATTTGTCATTTTACGATAGGTACTCACATGATTATCTGTAAATAGAACTTTTAAGATCTAAAGCACTCAGTGCTGTATCAAACATTTCTGTAAGTTATTTACCTTTTTCACAATTAAAGATTACTTACGTGTAATTAATTTATAAACACCCAGTATTAATTTATGTAAACAAAGTGAATTCTAATGGTGCATTGTTATTATTATTATTATTATTATTATTATTATTATTAGCAGTATTATTTTCTATGAGAAAGTTTGTTATGAAATTTTTTCTCTTAAGCTGAAGTTGCATTTGGATGGACAAGAATAATTACATAGCATCAGCTAGTGGCAGAATACCTGTCTCACACAACGTGGGTAAGACCACTGAGCCAAGGAGGACCTGGTGAACTGAATGGTAGAGAAACTGTTGAGATTTTGGAGGAATACAGATAGGATGTTCTTGCTCTGGATCAAGATCATAAATATGTCATCAATTAATCTGATCCAAGTGAGGGTTTTAGAATTCTGATTGGCTAGAAAGGAGACATCTAAATGACCTACTAGGAGAGACATATTGGACTGTACTAGTTAAGTGTCCTAACTGATGCCATGGATTTGCTTGTTGATTCTGCATGCAAAGACTTATCAGGAAGGAGGTGGGGGTGTGGAATCAGTTAAGGTTTGAGCCGGTACGATTTATTAGCAGAAAGACTGTGGCCAACAGGTTCATAGTGGCATTAACAATGACAAGCAGATGCCTTGTGGCAATGGAACACGCACTGTGAAGAGACAATGGAAGCAATGATTCATGTCTTTGATGTAAGAGGGTAGACTGTGGGCAATGGATTGCAGTTGTTGGTCAAGAAGTGCCCAAAGTGCAGAAAGTTTTTTTCAGTGGGGATGCAGCAACCAGCCACAATGAGGTTTTCTGTATGGGTGGACTTAGGACTTTTAAAAGTGTTTGTAAAAAGGGATTACATAAACTAGGATTCTAGATGCAGTTTTTATCCCTCCAATCATTATGGGTTAGTGTGTGTCAACCAGGTCCAAGGAAGCGGCATCCCACAGGGCTCCATAATGAATGTTATAATCTCCTCATCACTGTTAATGGGCTAGTGGCCTAATGGAGAGTTGTATGCTTTATGCACATAAAAAAGACACACACACACACACACACACACACACACACACACACACACGCGCGCGCGCGCGCACACACACACATGCAAACTGCAATAAGATGATGTTATTTACGGAAATTCCAGTCAGATTGATGATTTCAACCTAATAACATGGTCAACTGTGGATTGTCTCTCCTGGAAACCAAAATGATTGCGGGACAAAAGGTCCTGCGAGTTGAGAATCCACTATAATGATTGGGTTACCATCTGATGAAGCAGTTTTCAGAGCTCATTGGCAAGGCTAATCAAACAGTAGCTGTCAATGAAATTGGGCTTTTGCCTGGCATAAGAATTGGGATGAGGCACTAACCCCACTTTATGAAGGTAAGACACCTTCTGGCCAAATATGGCTGAAGACCCTAAGTACATGGAGACTAAGTCACATTCTGATGCTGTATCATCTGATTATGAATCAAATTGAGGCCTAGGGTTAAATCGTGTAGGAGGAGGAGGAGGAGGAGGAGGAGGAGGAGAAGAAGAAAGGGGGAGGGAGAGGAGGAAGTTATATAATTCAAGCTTATGGGGAGGAAAGGACAGAGGGATGTCTTCAACTAGTCTTTTGCAGTAGCCAAGTAAGGAGAGGAAGCTGCTATCACAAAGTGAGTAGTGACGTACTCAGTAAGAACTGATGCATCATTAGAAATACCCCATGAAAGAGGAGACCTAGAAGAATTGTTGATCTTTGGCTACCCAGTAGACTGCAGACCTTGGCTTGTGATGAAGGAGCTTATGTTCCAAAAGTGGGAGATGTAGCACTCTCAGAATTCATTCTTCCTGAATTTAATTGGGTAGTGAGCCTTTGCTTACAACCACTTAAAAATGATGAGTTTGTGAAGGATGTTAGTTGAAATATTGCAGGACCCTTCATCGGTTCTGAATAGCTGTTGTAATATCTTTGATCCAGCCATAGTACCAGCCACTAATGAAGGGGTCCATGTAAAGTGGTATAGCACCACCAGAAATACAGGTGATCAAAGTGGAGAGGTCTCCGACAGTTGATACTTTGAAGGGCTCAAAGTGGCAACTGAATCGCTTATTACTAAAAGGAGATAACACCTCAAAAATTGGAAGTGCAGAATTTGTTGTTTTGGGTTTCCTGAAAAATAGATGCATCTATTAGAGCTACAACTGGGTGCTGCTTTTGTCTTTACTTATTGAGAGCAGATTTAATTGTTCAATTGTTTCTAACAGGAGACAACTCCAGGAGCTGCAATGTGTGGTAGGCCTGGAATCATGATGAACCAATCAGTGCTTTTTGTTATTAAATTTGATTAACTGTTTAACAGGTAACATTAAGGTGAGCAGCTCAGGGTTTGAAGTTTCAAATAATGATGAAAAAACAAGAAAACAAAAGAAAGGTAAGTGTCATTATTTTGTACGAAACGCTAAGCGTTTTTAATTTTGTGATACACAATATGAAAACTGATGAAAGTATATTTCATTGTTATCATGAGGGCTAAGATACGAAAGGTACTAATGAAGTGTGCCACTTTCTATACCTATTCTTTGTACCCTAAAATGTAACTACTCGTTCAGCGATGCACACAGAGGCCAAAATTGCTATCATGTGGCTATAAGATTGTTATTGGTCTTAACAGACTGTAGCAAATTTGACAAAATCTACCACTATTTCCTCATCAGAGGGCACTATTATCTACCATCTGAGCATGGCTTAGGTGTTGTGAAAATAAAAATTACAAATGTGCAGCTGAGTGCTTATTTGAGATCAGGGTATGCCACATACCACTGAATCTAACCATCAGGATTCCTTTAAACTTGTTGTTGTTGTTGTTGTTGTTGTTGTTGTAGTTATTCTAGTCTTCAGTCCAAAGACTGGTTTGATGCAGCTCTCCATGCTACTCTATCCTGTGCAAACTTCTTCATCTCCGACTAAGTACTGCAACCTACATCTTTCTGAATCTGCCAAGTGTATTCATCTCTTAGTCTCCCTCTATGATTTTTACCCTCTGCGCTGCCCTCCAATACTAAATTGATGATCCCCTGATGCCTCAGAACGTGTCCTACCAACCGATCCCTTCTTCTAGTCAGGTTGTGCCACAAATTCCTCTTCTCCCCAATTCTATTCAGTACCTCCTCATTAATTACGTGATCTATCCATCTAATCTTCAGCATTCTTCTGTAGCTCCACATTTCGAAAGCATCTTTTCTCGTCTCATCTAAACTATTTATCATCCATGTGTCACTTCCCCATGTGGCTAAACTCCAGACAAATGCGAGGGTTGAATGAAACGTAATGCCGCCACCTTCGTTAATTGGGTTTGGATGGGACTATTTTAACAAATCAAACACAGAAATAATCCTTAGAATGTGATCTTTAATTATCACTTTTCCACATAATCACCAGCCAATTGGATACATTTCTGCCAACGACGAACAAGTTTTTTTAAGCCGTCACGGAAGAAGTCGACACTCTGTTTCTGCAACCACAGTCTCACAGTTCTCTCAATGTCTTCATTAGAAGCATAATTATGTCCCCGCGGATCATCTTTCATTACTGGGGACAGATGGAAGTCAGAGAGTGCTAAATCTGGACTGTATGGAGGATGCTGTACGGTGGTGAGATTCAGTCTCTGAAGTTCTGCTGTGGTGACATGTGAAGTGGGAGGTTTGTAATTGTCATGCTGCAGGAAAACATTTCCCTTTTCCTTTCAGACCCTTCTTAGCCATCATTTCAGAGTTTGCAGTGTTGTGATGTAATGCTCTGAATTTATTGTTGTTCCACGATCAGGGAAATCAACATGGATAACACCATCTGTGTCTCAGAACACTGTGGCCATGATTTTTCCAGATGAGGACTGCGCCTTGAATTTCTTTTTCTGGGTTGAGTCTTTGTGTCTATATTCCATAGACTGACATTTCGTCTCTGGGTCATAATGGTGTACCCACATTTCGCCTTCTGTCATAACTGAATGGGAAAAGGCATCACCTTCATTCTCATAAAACAAGAGGAGTTCCTGGCAAATTTCAAGTCTGTGCACTTTCATTTCAGGAGTCAGAATCCGGGGTACCCATTGTGCACAGATCTTCCGTTAGTCAAGCAAAGCAATAATGTGACCCACACGTTTTTGTGAAATGCCGATTGTGCTTCCAATTTCTCTCTGAGTGATATGACGATTGTCCTGAATCAATCTGTCAACATTTTGCTCGTGAAACTCGGTGGTTGCTGTCACAGGCCGTCCAACTTTTTGTTTGTCACACAGGTCAGATGTTCCCGCCTCAACGTCTTGAAACTTACTCGCCCAACAATGCGCAGTTCTCACATCAACACAATCACCATAAACTGCTTTCATTCTCTGATTAATCTTCTTTGGGGTGACACCTCTTGCTGTCAAGAATTCAATGACTGCACGTTGCTTAAATTGCATTGACTGACCGTCTGTGCAGGATTGCATACTTTACACTGTAACAACACAACCATTCAACGCTAAGGCTTCCCGCAAACTGGAGCTGTAGAGAAGAGGCTACAGAATAAGCCAGTACCTGCCACATACCAATGCTGCCAACTGTTGAAGAGTTACGAAGGTGGAGGCATTATTTTTCAGTCAACCCTCTTACTTTCAGAAAAGGCTTCCTGACACTTCAATCTACACTCGATGTTTACAAATTTCTCTTCTTCAAAAATGCTTTCCTTGCCGTAGCTAGTCTACAATTTTATATCCGCTCTACTTTGACCATCATCAGTTATTTTGCTCCCCAAAGAGTGTAAGTCATCTACTACTTTAAGTGTCTCCTTTCCTAATCTAATTCACTCAGCATCACCCGATTTAATTCGACTACATTCCATTATTCTCATTTTGATTCTGTTGATGTTCATCATATATCCTCCTTTTAAGACATTCTGTTCAACTGCTCTTCCAGGTCCTTTGCTGTGTCTGACCGAATTAAAACGTCACTGGCAAACCAAACAGTTTTTAGAATGAGATTTTCACTGTGCAGCGGAGTGTGCACTGATATGAAACTTCCTGGCAGATTAGAACTGTGTGCCGGACCGAGACTCGAACTTGGGACCTTGGCCTTTCGCGGGCAAGTGCTCTACCATTTGAGCTACCCAAGCACGACTCACGCCCCGTCCTCACAGTTTTACTTTTTCCAGTATCTCGTCTCCTACCTTCCACTTGCACTTGCCCGCGAAAGGCAAAGGGCCCGAGTTCAAGTCTCGGTCCGGCACACAGTTTTAATCAGCCAGGAAGTTTCAAACAGTTTTTATTTCTTCTCCATGGATTTTGATTTCTACTTCAAATTTTTCATTTGTTTCCTTTACTGCTTGCTCAATATACAGACTGAATAACACCAAGTATAGACTACAACCCTGTCTCACTCCCTTCTCAACACTGTTTCCCTTTCATGCCCCTTGATTCTTATAACTACCTTTTGCTCCCTGTATTTTACCCCTGCCATCTTCAAGTCACAGCTTTCTCTAAGTCTACAAATGCTAAAAACATAGGTTGGCTTTTCCTTAATTTATCTTCTAAGATAAGTCGTAGGGTCAATATTGCCTCACGTGTTCCAACATTTCTACAGAATCCAAACTGATCTTCCCCGAGGTTGGCTTCTAGCAGTTTTTCCACTTGTCTGTAAAGAATTCTTGTTAGTATTTTGTGGCTGTGACTTATTAAAATGATAGTTCAGTAATTTTCACACTTGTCAACACTTGCTTTCTTTGGGATTGGAGTTAATATATTCTTCTTGAAGTCTGAGGGTATTTTGCCAGTCTGATACATCTTGCTCACCAGATGGTAGAGTTTTGTCATGGCTGGCTCTCCCAAGACTATCATAGTTCTACTGGAATGTTATTTCAGTGTTCTGTCAAGTTCTTCATGCAGTATCATATCTCCCATTTCATCTTCATCTATGCCCTCTTCCATTTCATAATACTACCCTCAAGTACATTGCCCTTGTATAGATCCTCTATATACTCTTTCACCTTTCTGCTTTCCCTTTTTTGCTTAGAAGTGGTTTTCCATCTGACCTCTTGATATTCATACAAGTGGTTCTCTTTTCTCCAAAAGTTTCCTTAATTTTCCTGTCGACAGCATCTATCTTACTCCTAGTCTTATATGCTTCCACATCCTTACATTTGTCCTCTAGCTGTTTCTGCTTAGCCATTTTGCACTTGCAGTCAATTTCATTTTTGAGACGCTTGTATTCCTTTTTGCCTGCTTCAGTTATTGCATTTTTATATCTTCTTATTTTATCAATTAAATTCAATATCTCTTCTGTTACCCAAGGATTTCTACTAGCCCTTGTCTTTTTACCTACTTGATCCTCTGCTGTCTTCACTATTTCATCTCTCAAAGCTACCCATTCTTCTTCTATTGTATTTGTTTCCCTGTTCTTGTCAATCATTCCCTAATGCTTTCTCTGAAACTCTGGTTCTTTCAGTTTATCCTGAGTCAGTCTCCTTAAATTCCTACCTTTCTGCAGATTCTTCAGTTTTAATCTGCAGTTCATAACCAATAAATTGTGGTCAGAGTCCATATCTTACAATTTAAAACCCGGTTTCTAAATCTCTGTCTTGCCATTATATAATCTATCTGAAACCTTTCAGTATCTCCAGGCTTCTTCCACGTATATAACCTTCTTCCAAGATTCTTAAACCAAGTGTCACCTATGATTAAGTAATGCTTTTTGAAAAAATTCTACCAGGTGGCTTCCTCTTTAATTCCTTAGCCCCAGTCCATATTCACCTACTACTTTTCCTTCTTTTCCTTTTCCTATTATTGAATTCCAGTCCCCCATGACTATTAAATTTTTGTCTCCCTTAACCATCTGAATAATTTCTTTTATCACATCATCATACATTTCTTCAATCTCTTCATCATCTGCGGATATAGTTGGCACATAAACCTGTACTACTGTGGTAGGCATGGGCTTCGTGCCTATCTTGGCTACAATAATGTGTTCACTATGCTGTTCATAGTAGCTTATCTGTGCTTCTACTTATTTATTCATTATTAAACCTACTCCAGCATTACCCTTATTTGATTTTGTATTTATAACCCTCTATTCACGTGACCAGAAGTCCTGTTCCTTCTGCCACTAAACTTCACTAATTCCCACTATATCTAAATTTAACCTACCAATTTCCCCTTTTTAAATTTTCTAGCATACCTTCCTCATTAAGGAATCTGACATTGAAACTTCCTGGCAGATTAAAACTGTGTGCCCGACCGAGACTCGAACTCGGGACCTTTGCCTTTCGCGGGCAAGTGCTCTACCAACTGAGCTACCGAAGCACGACTCACGCCCGGTACTCACAGCTTTACTTCTGCCAGTACCTCGTCTCCTACCTTCCAACCGGGCGTGAGTCGTGCTTCGGTAGCTCAGTTGGTAGAGCACTTGCCCGCGAAAGGCAAAGGTCCTGAGTTCGAGTCTCGGTCGGGCACACAGTTTTAATCTGCCAGGAAGTTTCATATCAGCGCACACTCTGCTGCAGAGTGGAAATCTCATTCTGGAATCTGACATTCTCTCTGATCCACAGAATGCCAGTTTTCTTTCTCCTGATAATGACATCCTCCACAGTAGCCCTTGCCCACAGATCTGAATGGGGAACTATTTTACCTCTAGAATGTTTTACCCAAGAGACGCCATCATTTAACCATAAGCAAAGCTGCTTGCCCTTGGGAAAAATTACGGCTTTAGTTTCTCCTTGATTTCAGCCGTTCAAGGTACCAGCACAGCCAGGCTATAGCGGTTAATGTTACAAGGCCAGATCAGTCAATCATCCAGACCGTTGCCCCTACAACTATTGAAATGGCTGCTGCCCCTCTTCAGGAACCACATATTTGTCTAAATGATAATTAATTGAAATCCTCAGCTGCCGAGAGGTGTTGTTGGTATACCTCGAGGGGGACAGCTGAAATGTGTGCCCCGACCATCTGAGCCACCGAGGACACAGACGAATAGCGCGACTGCAGGGACTTATCCCTTGCATGCTTCCCATGAGACCCACATTCCCAACTGTCCACAATCTACATACGTAATGTACCTAATAGGTATTTGCCCATCCACTAATTACTCGCGCACACTAAGGTGACTATTCCCGCAAGAGTTCGGGCAACCTGTGCGCATTCGCACAGATGAAGGTCAATGGCTGGGTAACCTTTAACTATATATAGTTAAACTATACTCTTACGGGATTCATCACCTTAGTGTGCGTGAGTAATGAGTGGATGGACAAATACCTATGTATGTAGATTGTGGACAGTTGGGAATGTGGGTCTCACAGGAAGTGTGCAAGCGGTAAGTCCAAACAGTCACGCTATTCATCTGTGTCTTCTGTGGCTCGGATGGACAGAACGTCTGCGATGTAAGCAGGAGATCCCAAGTTCAAGTCCCGGTCGGGGCACACATTTTCCGCTGTCTCCATTGAGGTATATCAACAACACCTGTTGGCAGCTGAAGGTTTCAGTTAATCATCATTTATTCTGGAGAAGTTGCACGGTCATCAATGGTATCTTTTCTTTCGAGAACAGTTACTATCTTCATACACGATTGTCTGGCCTCTCAACAGATACCCCTCCGTTGTGGTTGCACCTACAGTATGGCTATCTGTATCCGTGAGACAAACAAAACAAGCCTCCCAGCCACAAGCATGGTCCATTGGTCGTGGTTAATGCAGCAAAAACAAGTGAAATAGTGGATTTTAAAACATGGTAGATCTCTTTATACAAAAGGTTATCATCTCAGTTGAAGCAATGGGAAGAGGCATAGAAAAGAGAACAAAGTATCATTTTCTGCCCAGCAGTTCCTGCACTATGAGCACTGTTTAGAAAATAAAGGGCAGGTAGTTTATTGGAGAACTCAAAGATCTTACATTTACATTAATGAAGGCCATGACGTATTTTCGTAGTAAAAACACTGGGCTTCCTCAAAACAGAGGGATACGATGAGAAAGTTCCCATAAACACAACAGAAAATATGATATTGAGAAACTACTGAGTATATTACAGATCAAACAGTATCTAGCCTTTTATAATCAGCCGAAGCCATGGACTATCACAGAAGGAGATAGGATGACTGAAAAGTGACTAGCATCTTTTGTGAGATGTAATGTATTCTTTTTTGTATGAACTTAGGACACTATTTTTAACACTTAGCTATAAAGTTAATACTCGGTGGTTTAGGTTTGTGTATGGTAACAATGCATTTTTCCGTGTAATAGTGCGCTCAAGACACATACATCTACTTTAAAGTAAATTACATCTAGTGCACTCAAAATACTATCATTCATTAATTCTACACCTACATGTACAGCTACATCTACATGGATACTCCGCAAATCACATTTAAATGCCTGGCAGAGGGTTCATCGAACCACCTTCACAATTCTCCATTATTCCAATCTCGTATAGCGCATGGAAAGAACAAACACCTAATCTTTCTGTATGAGCTCTGATTTCCTTGTTTTATCGTGGTGATCGTTTCTCCCTATGTAGGCCGGTGTCAACAAAATATTTTCGCATTCGGAGGAGAAAGTTGGTGATTGGAATTTCATGAGAAGATTCCTTCACAACGAAAAACGCCTTTGTTTTAATTATGTCCAGCCCAAATCCTGTATCATTTCAGTGACACTCTCTCCCACATTTCGCAATAAAACATAACATGCTGCCCTTCTTTGAACTTTTTTGATGTACTCCATCAATCCTATCTGGTAAGGATCCCACACTGTGAAGCAGTATTCCGAAAGAGGACAGACAAGCATAGTGTAGACAGTCTCCCTAGTAAATCTGTTACATTTTATAAGTGTCTTGCCAATAAAATGCAGTCTTTGGTTAGCCTTCCCCACAATTTACAGCCTTTGGATTTGACTTTTAACCCAAGATTCCTTTTAGCACTCATATGGATCACCTCACACTTTTTGTTATTTAGGGTCAACTGCCAATTTTCGCACCATTCAGATATCTTTTCTAATCTGTTTGCAATTTGTTTTTTTCTTCTGATGACTTTATTAGTCAATAAATAACAGTGTCATCTGGAAACAACCTAAGACTGCTGCTCAGATTGTCTCTCAAATTGTTTATATAGATAAGAAACAGCAAAGGGCCTACAATACTCCCTTGGGGAATGCCAGAAATCACTTCTGTTTTACACAATGACTTTCCATCAATTACTATGAACTGTGACCTCCCTGACAGGACATCACAAATCCAGTCACATAAGTGAGACAATATTCCATAAGCACACAAGCTCCTTGTGTGCTAGTGTGTCAAAAGCCTTCCGGTAATCCAGAAATATGGAATCAATCTGAAATCCCTTTTCAATAGCACTCACCACTTCATGTGAATAAAGAGCTAGTTGTGTTTCACAAGAACCTGGTTTTCTAAATCCTTGTTGACTGTGTGTCAATAGACCACTTTCTTTGAGGTAATTCATAACGTTCGAACACAATATATGTTCCAAAATCCTGCTGCATATCGACGCTAATGATATGGGTCTGTAATTTAGTAGATTACTCATATTGCCTTTCTTGAATATTGGTGTGATCTATGCAACTTTCCAGTCTTTGGGTACGGATCTTTCATCGAGCAAACGGTTGTATATGATTGTTAAGTATGTACCTAATGCATCAGCATTCTCTGAAAGGAACCTAATTGGTATATAGTCTGGACCAGGAGACTTGCTTTCATTAAGTGATTTAAGTTGCTTCACTACTCCGAGGATATTTACTTCTACATTACTCATGTTGGCAGCTGTTCTTGATTCAAATTCTGGAATATTTACTTCATCTTCTTTTGTAAAGGCATTTTGGAAGGCTGTGTTTAGTAACTCTACTTTGGCAGCACTGTCTTCGATAGTATCTCCACTGCTATCATGCAGAGAAGGCATTGACTGTTTCTGCCGCTAACATACGACCAGAATCTCTTTGGATTTTCTGCCAGGTTTCGAGACAAAGTTTCATTGTGGAAACTATTATAAGCACCTCGCATTGAACTCCGCACTAAATTTCAAGCTTCTCTAAAAGATCGCCAATCTTGGGGATTTTGTGTCTGTTTACATTTGGCATGTTTGTTTTGTTGTTTCCGTAACAGTGTTCTGACCCGTTTTGTGTACCAAGGAGGGTCAGCTCCATTGTTTGTTAATTTATTTGGTATAAATCTCTCAATTGCTGCTGATACTATTCCTTTGAATTGAAGCCATATCTGGTCTACACTTATACCGGGAAGGAGTGGAGACTGTCTCTCAGGAAGGCGTCAAGTGAATTTTTATCTGCTTTTTTGAACAGGTATATTTTTTGTTTATTTTTGGAGGATTTGGGGGTTACAATATTCAATCTTGCTACAACAACCCTGTGTTCGCTAATCCCTGTATCCATTTTGATGCTCGTTATCAACTCAGGATTATTTGTTGGTAAGAGGTCAAGTGTGTTTTCACAACCGTTTACTATTCGTGTGGGCTCATGAACTAACTGCTCGAAATAATTTTCTGAGAATGTGTTTAGCACATTTTCGGATGATGTTTTTATGTGTATCTCCGGAATTAAACATGTATTTTTGCCAACATCTTGAGGTTAAATTAAAGTCACCACCTACTATATTCATATGAGTCGGGTACGTGTTTGAAATCAAACTCAAGTTTTCTTTGAACCTTTCAGCAACTGTATCATCTGAATTGGGAGGTCAGTAAAAGGATCCAATTATTATTTTATTCCAGTTGCCAACAATGACATCTGCCCATACTAACTCACAGGAACTATCTACTTCACTTTTGTGACAATATAAACTACTTCTAACAGTAACAGACATGCCACCGCCAACCGTGTTTAGCCTACCTTTCGGAACACCATTAGCTTCTTCTCAAAAAGTTCGGCTGAGCTTACCTCTGGCTTTAGCCAGCTTTCAGTGCCTATAACAATTTGAGCATCAGTGCTTTCTGTTAGCACTTGGAGCTCTAGCAATTTCCCAACACAGGTACAACAATTTACAATTGTTGTACTGATGGTTCCTGGATCTAGGTTCTTCCTGTGTTCGGCCTGCACCCTTTGTGACTGAAGCTCTTCTTGTGTTTTCCTGGGAGCCTCTAACCTAAAAAAAAGCTACCCAGTCCACGCCACGCAGCCCCTGCTACCTGTGTAGCTGCCTCCTGCATATAGTGGACACCTGACCTTTTCAGCAGAATCCGAAACCCAACCCAACGTAATTTAAATAACTGGTTTAAAATATATTTGCTTCCTCATTTACTGCAACAAATGGAGAACTCCAAGTGACAAAAATCACCATAGCAGCTACAAATATTTCAAACTAGGTAATATTATTCTTACACATTTCAGAAAATAAGCTGTTTCAAATGGTAGAATGAAATTGGTCATTAAGTTATTGAACATGGTTAGATGTCTTGTACCAAGTGCTGCAGGGAAGCTATCGATAGACACACAGACACTGTGGGCAGTACAATAGTGGGTAGAAGAACTGTCAATGGGAAGACACAGATCAATATCAGAAAGAAGTTGGTAAATTAGAAGGCCTCTTATCAGACAACATGCTGATGTGCGTTGAAGTCCCCAAGTAGAATAAAGGGAGCTGGGGGGCGGGGAAATATGGGGTGGGGGGTGGGGGGCTGATAGATTAAGGTGGTCATTTCAAGACACGTGTGCCCCACTTGGGAGTAAACAGACATTGCAAATGGTAATCTCTTGGGTCATTCATATTTGCAATGCCATCAAAACCATTGTCGCACATGGGGGGATCCACTCACAGACATATGTGGGACCAATGTACAGACCCCTCCAGATGCTTTCTCATGGTGTATTGTTCCAAAAGAAGACAAAGTAAGAGCGCAGGGTTGGAGAATGGTCTTCAGTGAATGTGGTTCTTGGAGAATAACACAGGCAGCAACACAGGACATTAGTTACTGCAGTTCTGGCTGATGACAGTAATATCCATTGTAGTTCTGCTGAATTATCAAATTAGGCATGTCCTGGTTAGGTATGAAGGGGCCAAGAGAACAAGTCACACTCCAGGACCACTGAGGGGCAAAACAACGTTGACAAAATTAGGTTCTGAGTCTGTTGGTGTGAAGGGATCTGGCACCTCGAAGGTCACCAGACCTTCCGCTGAGATTTCTTCTTTTTCTCCTTTACTATGTCAGAGGCTTATTTGCTGTAAGGGCAGGAACTGAGGAGGAGTGCACGGCCCTGAGGTCTGCACACTGGGCTCTTTCAGGCACTGGTTACTTATCTGTAGATTTCCAGAAGAGGATTCACTACAGGGAGCCCTGTCACTGGTAGAGAAATGGATACGGGCACTACTACTCTCAGAATTACCTGTGGTATCTACAGACGTGTAGCTGATTGAAATATGTTATGGACCATTCGAAACTCGCAGTGTGTCGATGCAGGAATCCTCCTCTCTTACACCTTGAATGACCACAGCATGACCACTGTTAAAGAGTGGGACATGCCTGAGCTACAACGTCTTGACCATCTTGTGGACAGCATGTCAAGGAGGATACAAGCACGTTACAATGCACTGACTGGAGCAATATGGTACAAAATGTTATCAAGTAGCTGACTTTGCTTTCACGGGTGTGTATGTCTGTGCCCTTTTCAAAAGATTGCCTGTAATTTGGTTACTGTTCTGTGTTTATTTCCAACTATAAGTTTCTTTTCTGCTTATTACATAATTATCTCCAAGTTCTGAACCCAAACCCCAGACATTAGTAGATATGCAGGATGTCCAAAACGTTTTTGCACAATTTATAGGTCAATGCTATTATTTCCATTAGATTTCCTTATGGCAGTGCAAAATTCAAAATAGAAAGAGGAGACAGGAGAAGAGAATCCATATCGCCAAAACTATTTCAGCATCTTGTAGATTCTTAAACTCAGTATGTGTTAACGAAACATATCTGAATCATCTTAATTCTGATGATACAATTGTATCATTTACATCTGGTACAGATAAGACTTCAACAACTAATGGAAGAACTCAATAGACTAAGTTTCAGAGTAGACCTGAAAACCAGTATCAAATCAGTCAAACAGTTGCAGGTATAATGGTTTATTAACAAACCTTGGGCATGGTTTCAACACTTGTAAAATTTTCTTCTGCATAAGTACATGAATCTATTGAGGAAATCTTTACATCATAATTAAAATGAATTATCAAGGTGTAAAGGATGTACAAAATCACTGAGTAAAGATATAATAAACAGAAATTATTTGCACATAAAATCACATATTGGTGACAACGAATTTCAGAGCAAATAAGTTCATGTCAAGCAACATGGTATGTGTGTCCATCAGTAAAACCAAATAAAATTAATTAAAAAACATTCCCACTGGAGATGGAATAAGCATAAAAGTCTTCATATTAAAATGTACATGGAATTATGTGGCTGGTGACATGGTGCCAATTCAGAATCCTAAATGAAATAATTGTACACTCACTACGTCCGTGACATACTTTTTTTCATTGATTGTAACAACCAACAACTAGGTTTGTTGTTTAGCACTTTCAACATATTTCATGATAGAATATACATAATTTTTTCCACATCTCTTCCTGGTCTATTGTATGGGCAAGAACCACCTACCTATAAAAGGGTGGGGGTGGGAGTGAAAAAGGAGTGTATCCCACCACGCATGAATACCTTACACTTTAGTCATCCAGTATTTGAGAATGAGGGCACTTAGAGACTTATAACAAACTTTATATATAGTTTATCTAAAAACAAAGATGATGTGACTTACCAAACGAAAGTGCTGGCAGGTTGATAGACACACAAACATACACACAAAATTCATTTGTGTTTGTGTGTATGTTTGCGTTTGTTTGTGTGTCTATCAACCTGCCAGCACTTTCGTTTGGTAAGTCACATCATCTTTGTTTTTAGATATATTTTTCCCACGTGGAATGTTTCCCTCTATTATATTTATATATAGTTTAAAACACTTACGAAACTTTTTCTTGCTGATTACCCCCACAAAATAATGAAAGGAAAATTGTTTATCATTTACTACACTTACACTGCTCATGTAGTAAAACTGCCGCATGGGGCATGAAGTTTTAATTTATTACTTTTTCACTACTAATTGTATTCATGACACATTTTGCAGACTTTATGCACATACATCACTTAATGTACCAGAAAAATTATATCATTGTACAACGTACAGATCAGGAGATATGAGATCAAATACAGAGATGGACACAGCAGAGACGGGGGGGGGGGGGGGGGGGGGGGGGGGGAAAGAAACAGAGAGAGGGGAGGAAGAGGAGATGAACAGACAGAGGGGGATGAGGAAATAGACAGAAAAAGGGAAGAGGAGGAGATGGACAGAGAAAGGAAGGAGGAGGAGATGAACAGGGAGAAGGGGGAGGAGGAGGAGATGGAACTGTGAGAGGAGAATTGGACAAAGGGGGGAGGAGCAGATGGACATAGGGGGAGAGTAGCAGATTTACCAGGGGGGGGGGGGGGGGTTAAGAGATGGACTAGTAAAAATTTGGAATAGATACATACCTCAGCAATGCAGGATACTCAGCTAGTGAGTTTATATATTGAAAAGAAGATAGCACAAATCAACACTGAAGTCATACAACCAGTTGACAAATTTTTGTGTTTAGTGTAGTTGGCAACAATTAATGGATGAACAGGAAAATTAACAGAAGAGTAAAAAATGACCTGTTTTGTCTTTGTGAAGTTAAATAGTTTTCCAAACTAAGCTTCTGATGTGCCTGAAATGGAGAGGTCATTACATGTATATTATCAGTTTTGACTTACTGCAGTGAGACTTCACGCGAAACTACTGAAATGCCAACGGCTGCTCAGCAAGCAAAGAGCAAGATGCTTGTTGGAAATAGCTACGAGAAAAAGGAAAACAAAGAAATGAACTGAGGAACAGACTGGAGTGGACTTCTCAACTATGGCTCTAATGAGGGAAGGAATATTTACGTTAAAAAGTCCAATGATGATGGTATCAAGAGAGATGGAGCACAAGCTCAGATTAGGGAAGGATGAAGAAAGAAATCAGTCATGAACTTAGAAAGGAACTATCTCAGCATTTTCCTTTAGTGACAGAGAGAAACTAAAGAATACCTGTATACGGACGGTCATACAGGGATTTGAACCTCCATCCTTCAAAATGCAATGCCATTACTACAATCAAAACGAAGTGAAGATGGATGGGACATACAACCACGCAAAAATAATACCAACAATTGATCAAATTCGTTTACAGACAGTAGGTATAAATCAAAATTAGCAACCAAATACAACTGAACAGAAGAGCATAAACATGCCCAAAGAATGAAGTAAGTTTGGATGCAGAATAAAACAAAGCTCACCGGCAAATGCAACACGACTTTATGTGGTCTGAATCAGGCCTCACGAGTAGACAATAAAAAGAATAAGCAAACAGCAGAAGAATTGACTTTAATTCACAAGTCTTAATGACAGACAAAGGCAAATGTAATAATTCACTCAGCAATTCAATTTTGGACAACAACCCACAAGCAGCCATACAGAAAAATATGTAGGATAGGGAAGCCGCTGCCACACATGAGGTGACCATCTTGCTTTCTTGCCTCTTTACTGTTCTCTGCTTAGGCAAAAAAGCAAGACTGTTACCTCATATAATGGCTTCCACAGTTATTACGAACAAATTATACAAGAAAACAATAAAAGCAGAGAAAACAAAAAACATAAAATTCACTTTCTTCTTGTTTATAAGAATAAAACTGGAATGAAATGAAACACAACCCAGCTAACATATTAAAACAATGTAAGAATTAAAAAAAATATATGATAAACATCTGATATATAATTATAAACTTTCCATGATACTAACCTGTCGATTCAAGGTAATGGCATTTGGCTGACATTTTGAGCAAATACCCTTAGGCCAAGGTGGATGATCTTTGCAACCAGCCCTGATTCGACAGCTAATATCCTCCAGGTTTACAAATTTACCCCTGCAAAAACAAAGGACAACCATTTAGATGGTGTGAATCATCTTCTAACTCTTAACAACAACAACAACAACAACAACAATAAAAATAATAATGAATACAGGCAAAAGTTGAGAGACTTAATATGTCTCTAAGAAATAATTTCATATCATTAATAATAATAATAATAATAATAATAATAATAATGACAGCCATAATAACAATAATAATACAATTTTAAACATGGTTGTGTGACGACAACAGTACAAGCACATCAGTTGGCTGTTATTATTACAGCACAACATACATACAACTTTAGGCCACTGGTTTAAGAGTTTACAAAGTACTGGCACAAATTTCAGTGGTAGACATAACTGTATTTAGGCAATAGTGTGGGCACTGGGAGAAAGTGATCAGAACGAACTCCACAAAACAACCATGTGAGAAAACATACATCCTGTCTTTTGCACTTTGTAATGTGCAGTGATGTTGATACTATGTGTCTTGTAAGCTGGATTTCGAGTTTTTTAAGAATTGACATAGTGCCGAAAGACTCTTTACTACACAATGGCACAGTGTTTAATGAATGGACATATTTTATACCACTTTAAGATGTTCTGGAATGTACACAGCATGACAAAATTGTTAGTGGTTTAACCACATCTGTAAATGGCAATAAACTGCTGAAACCGATAATGTGAATATTGTAATTACAAATTGATCTTGAAGTAATAAATAATTATTATGGGCATTAATGACACAAACTCACTGTGTTTCTGCTATGGTATTTCTAAATATGTTGAATTACTCAATGTGTTTTATAAACTTGCTCTTTGCACTCAACTGTGATCTTTATGGACTAACTCTGTATTAGGCTGTCATATATTTCAGTCTATTAATGTTTATGTTTTATGTTTAAATTAGTTCTAACAAATTGCACACTAAGTGTGATACAAAATAGAGTGTACTGTGAGCTGACCTTGTGTTTCACGAGACCTTAACAAGACATGATGTAAGATGTTCCTGGCAAAGCAAACTGAACTACTGAGATGCATATATCTGACATCTTCCAATTAAACCACATTATGTGCTCTGCAAAGCTGGGTTTTTAATACAAGAGGTAAAAAATTGCTGTATGTGATTAGACATGCTTGAAGGAGACAGGGAAAGTTATTAGCCACAGGAACATGAAAGTTAGCAACATCTTGGGTGGTCACCGCCTACAAGTGTTTCTGTAACACACAATTATTTTCACATGTTTCAAACTGTTCATCTCTATTTAAGTTAAGGCAACGAATTTATAAAATAAAAAGAGGCAGTATGATCTCACTTTTATTTATCAACAATTAGAGGTACAAATAACAAAAGAATGGAAAGATATAATATGATATCTTTGACTGGTTTATATTTACTTTTCATTTTAGGGGATGAGATAACACTTGGTCACAACAGTCAAGATTAGGTATTTTGTGTATGATAGATTTATTAATTGTGCATAACAATGTTTCATTCTGACAGTGTGTTAATTCTGTAAATATTAGCTGTTCCAGTTTACCGCATTGTATTCACCTTTCGACAATCTCCAGACAAATGATCAGGGTAGTAAGTATTATATTCAAATGTTTTACGTTTTTATGTTATACTTTCTGACATGTTCCACACCAACAAGAACCATCTCATTTTTGGGTTTATGGAACAAAAACTGAATCTAATCTAATCTTAAGATACGAGTGTGTGGAAAGAAACTGTCTTACAGTTGTTCCACGTGTAATGCACCTAGCTTAACACGACTGTTACAAAGCAAAGTCTTCACAAAAAGCTTTATTGGTTTATCTTTCATTTCTTATTCTTTAGATTTAACCAATCCAGTCTATTTTAAGTTTGTAGAGATTAAGATGTACCTCAAGGAACGGCATCTTTAATTTGTTTTCAAAATGTAGATCCACTTATAGAATGAAGATAATTGTGAAAATTTAACTAATGAAATATTTCATTCTGTTATACCACAGTAAATTGAATCCATTTGTCAGCAGAGGTACAATCATTAATGGGAAATATGAGGAAGACTAATGCATGTTAATGTACTTTAAAGTCAAACTGCTTTATGTTAACACAGTAACTGAAAATCATAGGTGAACCTAAAACAATGGTATGAGGAAAGACAAACAATCATCATACAGAGAAATCACTGAGATGCACAGATACATAAATCAGTTGTTGATAATGGGTCAGCTACACAGTGTGCCCAGTAGGGAGAGTTGTTTGTTGTGGTCTTCAGTCCTGAGACTGGTTTGATGCAGCTCTCCATGCTACTCTATCCTGTGCAAGCTTCTTCATCTCCCAGTACCTACTGCAACCTACATCCTTCTGAATCTGCTTAGTGTATTCATCTCTTGGTCTCCCTCTACAATTTTTACCTTCCACGCTGCCCTCCAATGCTAAATTTGTGATCCCTTGATGCCTCAAAACATGTCCTACCAACCGATCCCTTCTTCTAGTCAAGTTGTACCACAAACTTCTCTTCTCCCCAATCCTATTCAATACCTCCTCATCAGTTACGTGATCTACCCACCTTATCTTCAACATTCTTTTGTAGCACCACATTTCGAAAGCTTCTATTCTCTTCTTGTCCAAACTAGTTATCGTCCATGTTTCACTTCCATACATGGCTACACTCCATACAAATACTTTCAAAAAAGACTTCCTGACACTTAAATCTATACTCGATGTTAACAAATTTCTCTTCTTCAGAAACGATTTCCTTGCCATTGCCAGTCTACATTTTATTTCCTCTCTACTTCGACCATCATCAGTTATTTTACTCCCTAAATAGCAAAACTCCTTTACTACTTTAAGTGTCTCATTTCCTAATCTAATTCCCTCAGCATCACCCGATTTAATTTGAGTACATTCCATTATCCTCGTTTTGCTTTTGTTGATGTTCATCTTATATCCTCCTTTCAAGACACTGTTCATTCCGTTCAACTGCTCTTCCAAGTCCTTTGCTGTCTCTGACAGAATTACAATGTCATCGGCGAACCTCAAAGTTTTTACTTCTTCTCCATGAATTTTAATACCTACTCCGAATTTTTCTTTTGTTTTCTTTAGTGCTTACTCAATATACAGATTGAATAACATTGGGGACAGGCTACAACCCTGTCTCACTCCTTTCCCAACCACTGCTTCCCTTTCATGCCCCTCGACTCTTATAACTGCCATCTGGTTTCTGTACAAATTGTAAATAGCCTTTCGCTCCCTGTATTTTACCCCTGCCACCCAAGCACATCTCGCAACCCATCCTTAAAGTTTCACTTCTGCCTGCACCTCATCTCCTACCTACCAAACTTCAAACAAGTTCACCTGTGTAGCTTGTAGGACAAGCACTCCTCGAATAAATGATACTGCGGAGACATGGATTGTTTTCTGCTCTCAGGCAGTTTTGTATTCTCAGAATTGTTTACACGAGCGGTGAATTTTTGTTGATAGTTACTGTCTAAATGTTCCTTACGAGTACTTTCTGTGAAATTTTTCTGTCTTAGTTTTCGGTGTGAAGGAAGAGGTAGTGATGGAGGAGCATCATGCTGCACCTGCAGTACATTTAGTGGCAAAGTAGATTAGGAGCAGGGTGATTTTGGAGCATGCAAGAACCTCGTTGTAGAGCTTGTGATGTAAAATCCACAATACCAAAATTTTACACGAATGACAGCGAAAAAGATGGAAGAAATACTATTTACAATTGGACACAAAATTGCCAATCTACATACTATTAAGCGTAAATCCGTTAGTGTTAAGGACAGGTTGCTTGTGACACTGATATTTCTAGCATCAACTATGTTTATTCTCTTTAATATTTGGTAAAATAACAGTTACAATTAAATAACCTTACACCAATTTTGTCTTGATATCCAGAGACGCTCAAAAGCCAAATAGGGCAGATGCCTGATAAATGAGGCATTTCTGGACATACATTTACTTCAATATTTTTAATTGTACCATCATAAGGAGCCACTTATAAATTCCTGAAGGTCTGTTCCCTCAACACCCAATATAATAATATAATAAAAAATAATACATGATAAAAAATTACAGAAATGGTACAGCAGTATTTTTTGAAATTAAATGGCAATTTTTCAAGTTTCAAAACAACTACTTTCAAACACAACTTCACTTGTTCCTCTACCTTAATAAATCTATGCTATAAAACTACTTTACCTGACTCCTTGGAGTGTGGTTATTCTGGCAAGCTTCTTCAGTGTACATATACTTACTTCTTATGTCAGTTCCTGTGGTCCAGTAACTATACATTCTATAATGCTGACCTTTCCTCGTACAAACTAATCAAATGCCCAGCTTCGTCCTAAGTCCACTTTCTGGCAGCTTTCTTCATTACTTTTTTTGCCTCACATCGCTGACATTCACTCACAATGTGTATCAATAGTGACAGAAGTGTCAACTGTGTCGACAATGCCAGTACACATTTATAGAGCAACTCGTTCCAGTGTCGATACGCACAGCAAGTAGCGTGCTAGTCTTTCGTTCATATTTTCACATTAACATGGGGTTGAGTCTCTTTGGTGACAATTTTATTTTCATTTGTTAATTTTATATAATATGTGCATGATATTTTTATATGTCATTTGCTAAGTAGTACTGTTTAAGTCTAGAACTTTTGAAACAGGCTAACTGCTTATGCTGTTCATTTAAGAGGTAAAATGGCCAATTTCTTTGCTGAGAAACATGCCTTGACAAAATCCCCCCCCCCCCCCCCCCCTACTAGTGGCTCAAAACATGCTGCTTCATGGGTACTTTTATTTAATGTGTATTTGAGTGTGGCCAAATATATTACCCAGATGTGGCAGTGGACAAAATGCGAAATACAGCACAAATCTGGGACACAATATGGCCACTCAGTACCCACCGAGTACTCTCTGTTCTCCTCACAATGTCCATGTAGCTTTCCTTGTCCGAGAGCTACAGTGAGCAGCTCTTGAGAGATGGAGGTTGCTGTCTACATGAGAGGTCTACACTCGCAGCAGTGACTATGGAAGATCTTGCCCCACTCTCCGACACTGCTGGCGAGCTGACTCTGCGCTGTTTACACAATACTAATTGCTCCCAAAAGCTGAGAGTGAAAAACTCATGTGTATAGCTAGGTGTAGCCATAACATGAGGGATTGTTCCTAGAATGAATTTTCGATCTGCAATGGAGTACGCAGACATTAAACTTCCTGGCAGATTAAAACTGTGTGCCAGACTGGGACTGAAACCTAAGCATTTGGTAAACAACTTGCCCATGAAAGGCAAAGGTCTCTGGTCTGAGTCCCAATCTGGCACATAGTTTTAATCTGCCAGGAAGTTTTATGTCAGTGCACACTCTGCTGCAGAGTGAAAATTCATTCTGAGTTCTCAGTTGTTTGATACAGACAAGTTGTTACAGCCACATAGCAATATCCAAGAGCAATAGACCTAGTTCTATTCAGCATCTACTTCAAGTTAATTTATCATACTGAAATATGAGGCGGCTTGGGGCAAAAATCCTATTCAACAGGTAAATAAAATGTAGCTGCAAGTTCCATCACTAAGGGAAGTTAGCCTACAAGTTCGTGATTCAATTTGTGAAGGGGCTTAGTGTTCTTCCTTTGTATTGATTAAAATGTTCAGTAACTCTTGCTACAGCAGATCATAAAGAACAGGCAATATGTAAGAAGAGGTATTTTTTTCTGTTAAAGAGAATCCACAATTGAAATTAACAACGGTGAAAAAGGTATTTGAAGGAGACCATCTAAATCAAATGCAAGGATACAAGTCAAAAGTCCTGTCTACAAAGGCATTCATCAGCTAACTGTTGAGTTTTGAGAGGTGAGAGATAATTTCTTTGTTACAGAGCACATGCCAGTCCATTTTATCAGAATGAATGAGTATGAAATACATTCTTGCGAAATTTGTGCTGCAGACCTAAGGAAAAAAATCTACATGATTCTGTCCTGTGAACTGGAGGATCAATTAAAAAATGTAGTACGTGATGGTGATCTGCCCCCCCCCCCCTCCAAAAATTGTGGTTAATAATGAGACATGGTGCTTCACTTATAACCAAGCAATCAAACAACTGTCACTCATGTGGAAAACAATGTCAATGGGGCCAAAAAATACATGTCATGTAAGAACATTAGTGAAGATATTCACTAGCTTCTTTGGTAAAATGGATTGTACATAATGAATTTGTTCCATCAGCACAAATTGTTGATCAAATTTTCACCAGAATGTTCTGAAGAGACTACATGGAAACTGTTATGCAAATGCGTATACAACGGCGAGCAGAAATGGCTGAAGCATCACGATGAAGCCACTGTCCACACCACTCTGCAAGTTCAATAGTTCTTGGCAGAAAACAACGTGGCAGTTGTTCCTCACTCTCCCTAACGACTTAAACATGACTTTTTGTTACTACTACATTTGAATAAGCAATTGAAAAGTTGTAGTTTTGCTGATCAAAATGAAGGGGCGGAGAGAGGGGGCGGGGGGGGGGGGGGGGGGGGGGGGGGGCAGATCATCAGTAACACACCAACAGGAGGTCTCCAAAAATATTTCCGGTTGTGGAAAAGTTTTTGGAAAAAGCAAGTTAATGGATCAATAGAATCAATTTCATAAACGTAAATTGTGTCTGGCACCATAGCATACTCGCATTGTCTAGTCTTTCAGCTATTTCTGCAGTAGGACATCAAGGCAACTCAAGAGGCAGGCTGCTAGATTTGTTACTGGTAGGTTTAAACAACATGTAAGTGTTATGGAGATGTTTCAGGAACTCAAATGGGAATCCATGGAGGAAAGGTGACACTCTTTTCGAGAAACACTATTGAGAAAATTTAGAAAACCGGCATTTTAAGCTGACTGCCGAATGATTCTGCTGCCACCAACATATATTGCACGCACGAACCACAAAGATAAGATATGAGAAATTAGGGCTCATACTGAGCCATAAAGACAGTAATTTTTTCCCTCACTCTATTTACAAATGGAACAGGAAAGGAAATGACAAGTAGTGGTACAGGGTACCCTCTGCCATGCACCATACGGTGGCTTGCAGAGTACCTATGTAGATGTAGATGTACCACAGCAACAAGTAGCCTTTGGAGAAGAGCATCTGTGTTGATTTATTTTCCCCTGCACAGTCTGTTTGTTTCCCAACTTACACTGTGTGAATGAGTATATGGGAGAATGTATTTTGAAGGTCCCTCTGGTATGTCCAGAGTTTTCACAGACCATTGATGTCTCAGTGCCAACTTAACTTATAGATGGGCACTGCTGAAACCAGAGAGCTTTGCCAGCAGCCAAGGGGTGGCAGTCTGCTTCTGCACAGCACAGGTGGACAGTTGGTAATGGGTATCTCCCCCTAGCCTGTGTGTGGAGTGGACACTCTTGGACACGAGAACTACAGGTTACTCTTCCACTGCATCTGGTAAAGTTGTGGATGCATTTTTAAGGTGCTCCTCTGAAACCATGGACCAAGGTTTTAGTATCCCCATCACAGACACTGAGATGGGTGCAAAGGATATGGCATGGTTATTGCAGCAGAACAGGACAAAACGCTGCGCCTGAACCATGGCATGGGCAGAACCACAGACCCAGGTGTTTACCTGCTGGCAGTAATAAGGATGGCTCAGCAATTCTAACACTGATTTCAATGCTCACAGACGAAGACTTTGCCTCACGCAGAGCTCTCTTTGTATCCATGTGCTCAGCTATCAGTCGCTCGCACTGGTCGCGTATTGTTTTTTTCTTCACGCTTGATCTCTACACTGTGTTCAGACTCTATGCTCCATTGTAGATTGATTCACACATCAAGATTCGTTCCCTATTCTGTGGTTTAGCTCCCTGGCATATAGTCGCCCACCATCAGCTAGTACAGTTACATCATTCATGCTGACACTGACCACCCTGCAACTTTGTCACAGCCACTCTGATACTAAAGTGGCAATTACAGATGTTCTTACACGTGCAACATTCTTTTTTTAAATTGTAGCCACCATGAATATAGCATTTTTTTCAATGCCGGAAGGGCAGGTAGCTCCAGAAGCAGCAACAAAAACTGCAGCAGGAGCAGGTACAGTAACTGGTTGCAATGGTACCCAACAGTTACTATTGAGTGGTTCCTCTTCGAAACAGCACCCAACATGAGCAAACCAGTTGCATGTCTACCTGTGGTTACTCATACCTTAGGTTCTTGGGCTATGCACAGCTTTATATAAAAAAGAATAGCTCGATGTAGTCAAAGGGTAGAGCCATACGTCTGCTCTCATCCTTCACAGCTAATTCACTGCAAATAGTAACCTGTAGCTGTGACCCTGTAGGCAAATAGTCTATGCATTGGCTAGAACTGCAAGTTAATAAAATACACAGAAATATAAAACAAAAGATAAATGAATAATTTAATAAAAAGGGTTCTACTCTAATGTCTGTAAATGTAGATGACAGAGAACTAGGCTTAATAATGTTTATTCGAGGAGAAACACCTCAAATAAATGGGAAATGGTCCTACGATATTCAATGAAAATAGTCAGAAAATAATCTTATCAAATGCAGTAAAGTTAAATTGAGAGCATTATGAGAATGATAGCAAAGTCTCCAAACTAAATAGTCATCAAAGACTCATGAAATCTAAGTCAATTCCATGATCACAATACACGAAAAATTGTCCAGCTCAAAATGGTTCAGAGTTCAACATGATGATTCACAAATTAACACATGTGATACACAGAATAGTTACTCACATTCTGTCCATTATCATTTCTGTAAATCAAGTGGTAAACGCTGAAGTCCTACTGTGGAGCACATTCAGACCCCTCGAAATGTAAAAGTCCCTTCAAAAATCAGAATATTATAGCAGCCGTCGCCTTCCAGAAACAATGACCTATAATACTGAACCACGCACATTACTCTACGCAGGTCTGCCTTCTTCCAGAACTTGCCGCCAAGAGTCCCGAATTGCTCCCTTGAGCTTATCACTCAAATAGCCCCAGTCTCCAGCAGTGTGTGTGCGTGTGCGTGTGTGTTTGGAGTTTACAGGCAATCAATGGCAAGGTTATCAGCTTATACGCATTAAATGAAACCAATGTGGATAAAACTGTGAAAATGTTAACGAACACATTAAGACAATAACAAAAAATATTAAAATGTGCTATATAGGAGATTAAAACACAAGTAAAACAACAGAGGAGCTAAAATAAAAGCATGGGGAACTGCGACTGGCTGACCACTTAAAAAATACACAGGTGAGCCAGTCACCCTGTGAACACATTAAAACTATTCCCCTAAAATCTTGGGAAAAATACTGGACAATTCACAAAACTTTAAAACTCGAACCACATTCATCTGAACATTACTTAAAACAGAGGGCACATCTGGTAGCAAATCTGCCGCTGCCTGCTGATTGGAAAATAAAACAGTCCAAAACATGTGGCACACCGTGATCTGTATGCCACAAGCACCACACATTGGAGGGTCCTCTCGCTGGAGCACGAAGCCATGCATCATACAGCTGTGGCCAATGTGAAGATGAGTATGAAAGACCTTGTCCCATTGGTGTAGCTGGGAGGATGTACGCCACAGCTAAGTTGTGCACTTTACTACACGGAGCTTATTTCAGTCAATTTGGGCCACTCATCTTCCCATTGATGCATGAATTTGTACCTCAAATAGTGAGGGCAAGTAGGGGATGGCACACTGATACAAACTGGGTGTCACAACATGCCTCCTTGGCTGCTAGATCCGCCCATTTTTTCCCCGCAGTACCCATGTGCCCTGCTACCTAGCAGAAAGACATCTCCTTCCCCAGTCTTTGTAGTTGGATATTCTGAATTACATTATCTGCTGGGTACAAACGTTGGAGAGGGTGAAGGCCACTCACAGAATTGGAACGCACAAGAAATTTAGTGCTGGAAGAATGTCTCATCTGCTCCAGTGCCCACAAGATTGCACATGATTCTGTGATGAAGACAGTAAATTCTTGACGCAGTTGGGCTTCAAAGATACAATGCGGGAAAGCAACAGAACAACCAATGGAGTCTCCCTGCTTAGGCCCATCTGGAAAGACAGCTACCTAGTTGTGGTGGTCCTATAAAATGTCAGAAAATATTACATTAAAAACAAAAGTACGAGTGCAATCTCTCCTGTACTGCACTAAATCTTAAATTATGCTGGGCCTCTGTAATAAACAGGGTGGCAGACGGTTAAAGCCCTGGATTTGGGGTTGTACTTGCTCCACACTGAGTGACTCCATTACATGCTGCATGCAGGTCCCAAATGGAATTTTTCGCTCACGGACAGTTGGAGAAAAGGCATCTCAGACGCAGACGAGCAGCGGCATGTACGGTATGCGGGTGAAGTCGGAGCTGCAAAGAGCTTCATGCCTGATGCACCTCGAGGAACTGCCATTGGATGGTGAGTGGAGGTTCCCCAGCCTCAGCACAGAGACTGGGTATGGGACTGGTCCTATATGCACCCTCGGCCAGCCAAATATCCTCATAGTGAACAGTGTCAATGATCTTCAAATAAGAAGGCCTCGCCCATCCATACACTGTGCACCCACAGCCCAGCCAAGAATGCATAAAAACCTGATAAAACAGGAGCCGACGTTCCCTGTCTGCTTCCCAAGACCAATGGCTAAGGCACTTTATGATGTTAAGTGCCTTGAGGACTCTGGCTTTCACGTCTCTCAGGTGTGGCAACCATGATAATTTGGAGTAAAAAATGATGCTCAGAAACTTCACTGAGTCTCTAAAATGTAGAATGGTGTCCATTATATGCAAGTCAGGTAAATTAACAATACAGCGAGAACAATTACAATGAACACACGCAAGCATACACACACACACACACACACACACACACACACACACACACACACACACACACATATTTACCTGCAGAAAACCCATCTTTGGAGCCCACTGCTCTAACCTCCACAATATAAGTTGTAACTAATGGCTCACTGTTGCAGCACTAGAGGAGGAACAGAAAACAGCAAAATCATCCACAAATAAGGAGTACTGTAAAGGACTCTTTATAGTCGATGTGATACTGTTTATGGGTGTGGCAAAAAGGGTAACCCTAAAAATACTGCCCTGAGGGACACCATACTCCTGCTCAAAATGATCTGACAGCGAGTCACCAACTTGGATCCTAAAATGTCACTGAGACAAGACAGACCATATGAAGATGGTAAGGTGGCCACGAAATCCCCACTGTTGGAGTTGTGAGAGAATACAGCGTCTTCAAGTAGTATTGTATCCCTTACTGATATCAAAGCATATACCAGTACAGTGATGCTTACTTAGCAAAGCCTGCTGAACAGCTGCCTCTAGCAGGGTCAGGTTGTCGACTGTGGACCAAAATCTCCAGAATCCACACTAAGAGTGGCTAAGGATTTGCCTGGCCTCTAACAACCAGATCACACAACAGTTAACCATTTGCTCCAGGATCTTTCCTACACAGCTTGTTAAGGCAATACTGCAATAGCTACTGGCACATATGTGGCCCTTTCCTGGTTTGAGAAGAGGTATCAAAAGTGCCTCTCTCCATGGGCTGGGGAAGTTACCTGTCTGTCATATAAGATTAAAACATTCAAGGAGGATTTCCTTTGATGCTGCTGTCAAATGTCAAAGTATGCAGTACCAGATTTGGTCAATACTGGGTGAGTCTCAGACAGAGCCGATTCCAGCTCCCACATGGAGAAAGGATAGTTGTAAGTCTCAAAATTGTTGGATCTGAAGTCCACTTTTCTCCTCTCTACAGTCACACAGCAGCAGCGAAACATGAGATCCTGGCTGCCATTGGCAGTAGTTTGTGCATAATTCTCTGCCAGCATCTGAGCGATGTCTTCGGGCACTGTTTAGGAGACAACCCTGTTTCCATACTGCTGCTATGGGTAAATGACTGCATTTAATAGAAATCCTCCTGATGGCTTCCTGTACTTTTGTGGAACAAGTGGAACAATTGATAGAGTCCACGAATGCTTGCCATGAAATTTTCTTGCTCTCCTTAATTACATGTCTAGCCTTGGCTCTTGTAACTTGAAAGGCTGTAAGGTTGTCTGCTGTAGGGTGACATTTAAATCATCGAAGAGCTACACACCTGTCCCAGACGGCTGAATGGCACTCATCAGTTCATCAACATACAGATGACCTGAGGATTTTGGGATGGATAAGTCAGCAGCATGATGGATCACTCCCATTATGTGGTTCATCCATTCCTGGATGCTGTTGTCGTGTTCAAACACAGCCATCTGGCTGAAAAACTTCCAGTTAGCTCTGATGGCCATTCATATTAGTGACTTCTCTTCAAGTAGTGCTCCATCCAGTAAGTGAAAATGGAGTGGGCAGTGATCACTGGAATGAAGGTTGTCAATGACCTCCCATTGAACAGTGTCTGCAAGGACTGAAGAGCACAAGAGAGGTTGATGGGTGAGAATGACCCAACAGCAGTGCAGAAATGAGTATGGGTACCTGTATTGAAGATGCACAGCTCGTGAGATGTCACGAGGCTCTCCAAAACCCAACCCTGAGGGCCAGCAGAGGTCGAGCCCCACAAGACATTATGGGCACTGAAGTCTTCCAGTACTAGAAATGATTGTGGAATTTGTTCTACATGATCTATGAGAGCCTCAGAGTGTATTGTATCTGGCAGTGGTAGATGCAGTGAGTGGGATATAGTACAACCCACCAAGTGTCACTCCCACAAGGATTGTGAGAATAAGATTACAATAATTACTGCGGGCAGAGGAGCATTCAAACAATCATTCTTCCCACTCACCATACATGGATGGAACACGAAGAAACCCTAATAACTGGTACAATGGGATGTACCCTCTGCCATGCACCTCACAGCGGTTTGCAGAGTATAGATGTAGATGTAGAAACAGTGATCCTCCATCACCCATGAATACTGACAGCAGCTGCCTGCAGGCCAGTAGCCAGGGGGAGAGCAGAGAAGAGATGCATGTTACTGACAAACACGGCAACCTTTCCCTTGGCTCTGTCCCCCGTCAGACCATCCTTTCGGTGAAGAGTGTAGCTCTGTAGCACAGGACTGTCAGTGGCTTTACAATGTGTTTCCTGTAAACTCGGGCACATGGGGCATTCTTGCACCAGCAGTTTCAGTTCCTCCACATGTGTCCTGAACCCATTAATGTTCCACTGTAGTATGGGAGCCAACTATGATTAGGGTTGCACTGTCACTCTGTCTTTCCGCCGAAGAGGGGAGCCTGTAATGGGTGGGCGCTCAGTCTGGGGACAAGATGATTGCCCCAGTCTGACATCAAGCTCCATTAGCTCTTCTGAAGAGTGGACAGAGACACCAGATAGTATGACTTCGACACCATCGGACTGTTTACTTCCTGACTCCATCAGTGGGGGATGCTTGGCCTTTGATTTTTTGCACTTTTCCAATAGTTTGGGAGGAAGTGTAGGCTGTTAAGTCTTCTTGGCCTGACCATAGAGGACCTGTCTTGTGGTTTTAATCACCTCTATCTTCCGTTCTTTAAGGAAGACACAGCAGTCCCTACTACAGATAGGGTGAGCCCCAGAGTAATTCACACACTTTGGAGGAGATGAACATCTGACTCCTCCATGGGCAGCCTTACTGCATTTGCCACAAGTGGGTTCTCCCTTCCATCCAAGTGAGGCATGCCCAAATTGCTGAAAACAAATTCCTTAGTGAATGATGGGATAAGTTCGCCTATCTCACCTACCACTTTTCGGACCACTTCTGCAGTTTACAGTGCTTCGTCAAGTTGATGCTTTGTTTGAAATTTCATTTTGTTATATCTTCCAATTCTGTAGTACTATTTGAAGTTATGCAACCATCCAATGCTTCCCTACAAATTACTAATCTCTGTCATGAGGAATTTGTTGTGCATAACGCAGTAAATCACTATCATGCATATCCTATAAATTGTATCGAACATCCTTGAAATGCACAAACATCAGTTTTTGTAACAAGTGTGCCCTGTCCTCCTCAGAAAATCCATAGTTTTTCTTATGCACTACCTGGTCATATTGCAGCAGACTACTTACTTGAGGTCGGTGTCTCTCTCTCTCTCTCTCTCTCTCTCTCTCTCTCTCTCTCTCTCTCTCTACTATGTAGTGGAAGGAATTCCACGTAGGTAAGTAATTATATTTAGTATCTACACCTCGGACAATGATTTTCCTTTACTATGTTTCACTGGAGACGGCATTTGTGGCTCCCTGTCTGACAATGATGATGACTAACATGGGTCAACACCTGTTTCAATATCACTTTCACTTGTTAATCATTTATCATCATCACTATAATACTCTTCATGTACATTGCCACACAGTCAAACACACACAACACAACACCACACATTCCACTGACTCATCTTGTAGAAATGCTAATATTTCATCTGCCACTTCTTTCTCACCCTGATAATTCCTTGGGTTCCTTTTTGATGAAATGTTAACTTCGACAACTGTTGTTGTCAATATAATGGAACGTTTGCATTGCTTATTGTTGCCATTGCTCTGCTTGGTATAATCATCATTATTATTGTAGCACTGTTGTGATTTCCTCATCAACTAAGCTGTTCAACTATGCTCCACAGTATTATGCTGTGCTCACCATTGGATATCTCCAGTCCCACCACCTGTTGCCATTAGCAGCCAATAATGTGGTTGCTTGGTGGACAATATGTGGCATGTCGAATGTTGTAAACATCACTGGCCCTTTGCGAACTTGCAATCAAGGGGCTCCTTATTAAGAGGCTGTCTCGGACAGCTTGCAAGCACTGCCCCAGCATATTCAACTGTCGATGGTGGATGGGTGACTTGATAAGAGTCAAGGTCAGCCTAACTGACTTAGATGCATACACGCTCTTTTGCTGCCACTGGACAGACTCTTTGGCTGGACTGCGTTGCAATGGGCACTACATCAAGTTGTATCTTATAGTAAACAGTGTATTCCTTTGAGGGGGCAATTCACCGTCTCTGCAACTTACAAGAATTCATACAGAGAACTTTGTTGTTAGTGGTAAATTCCCCACTGGTACAATATATTTTTGGGTTGGATGCCTTTTCTACCTTTGGTTTCCAGATAGTACATGTAGTATGTCAATCGGTCGCCTTTCAAGATTTGGGCTCCTCACTATGGTCATACAACCAGCTGTTTGAGAATATGTTGGGTCAGGCAGAAAATTTCAAGGTACACATATCTCTTGAGCTGTCAGTAATACTTAAATTTTGTTACTCCCACCCATCCCGTTAGCCATGCACAACGAGGTCAAGGCCAAGATGCAGTGTAGGCAGGAACTCACCATAGTTTCTCTTATTTTGTCGAGTCGGTAGGCCACCCCTTTAGTGGTGACTCAGAAGCCAAATAGCACTGTGCACCTCTGCATTGTCTCCCTCTCCCATTATATAATTCTGCGGCTGGAGGAACTATTGATGGAGTTTTCAGGTGGCCAGCATTTTTCATGCACTGACTTATGTGAAGCATACCTGCAGTTCCTGCTGGACACTGCTTCTCAGAGTTTCTTAGTGCTCAACACTCCCTTTGGGCTTTATCTGTCTAATTGCTGGCCCTGATTCAGGAAATTCCTTGTTGCATAAACTCCATGACAACTCCAATAACATCTGAGTCATGGACTACAAGACAGAGCATCATTTAACAAATCTGCAGGCAGTTTTCCAACACCTTCTCGAAAATGGCCTCTGTTGCAAACAGAGAAAATGTATTCCATGAAGTTTTGGAATGGCAGCCAGATAATGTCAACATCTTGCCATGATATTGTGGCTGACAGCCATTCAGCCATCTTAAGGTGAGTGTTTTATACAGGCATTTGCTAGTTTATCAGCTAACTTTATAAGAGGGCTATCCACAAAGTACATTACGTTTTGGAATTAAAAATAAATAAAGTATTGGAAATTCTTTTTATTATATACAAATGAAAGCCACACTTAAATAGTACTTTTCTACATAGTTGCCATTTAAATTAATGCACTTATCATAGCGATGGACGAGCTTGGAAATTCCTTCGTCGTAAAATTCGGCCGCCTGCGCCTTCAACCACGTGGTTACCTCTTTTGGGACAGAAAAGGTGTGATTTTTGTGGATTTCCTGGAAAGAGGCACTACAATAAACTCTCAAAGGTATTGCCAAACTCTGCACAACCTCAGAAGAGCAATACAAAACAAGCGCAGGGGAAAGTTGGGCTCAAAGATCTTGCTGATTCACGACAACGCCCGGGCCCACACGGCAAATGCCACTCGTGAAGTTCTCGAATCTTTTAAGTGGGAGTTGTTTCCTCATCCACCATACAGTCCCAACCTGGCACCGAGCGACTTCCACTTATTCCCAGCAATGAAGAAGTGGTTGGCTATGCAGCATTTTGATGACAACGCACAGCTTCAAGAAGAGGTAACCACGTGGTTGAAGGCGTAGGCGGCCGAATTTTACGATGAAGGAATTTCCAAGCTCGTCCATCGCTACGATAAGTGCCTTAATTTAAATGGCAACTATGTAGAAAAGTAGTATTTAAGTGTGGCTTTCATCTGTATATAATAAAAAAAATTTCCAACACTTTATTTATTTTTAATTCCAAAACATAATGTACTTTGTGGATAGCCCTCGTACTAAACTCTGGTGTAGAGACACATGCGCAGCAGTAGGAGCTGCTGCATAAGCATCCTCTGTCAAATTTAGTGCCCAATGCAAATATTGCTTCATCTATGGTGTGCAGGCACTTGTGTAACAGCAATACTACCTGCGCGCCTTCTGTTGGAGCGCAGGCTCATGGAGTTAAAATTCAGCTGTCAAATTAATTGTTGCTACATCCATCATCAGGCACAAAATGTTTTCTTTCTGAAGATATTAAACAAATCACTGGGTTCCATGCTTTTCCCAACTGCAAGCCGCCACCACAATTAATATCATCTTCTGCCACACATATTTCCACAGATCCATTAATAATTGAATCGCGGCAAAGGATCTCGTCAGGGCCAAGATTTTCAAGGCAAAATATTCCATAGAATTTACTATGGAGACATAATGCTTGTCTAAGGCTGACTTACTGAGTTACAAAAGGTAGGTGTGGCAATCATGTTCAATGCTCCTTTCACATACTCTGTCTGTGTGTGTGTGTGTGTGTGTGTGTGTGTGTGTGTGTGTGTGTGTGTGTGTGTGAGTGTGAGTGAGCAATGTAGGCTTTGCCACACCAGCAAGATATTCTGTAGATACCAGCTCTCTCCAACCTCAGATCATCCTTTACCGAATCAAGAAGAACACAAGTCTATGATCATAGGTGGCCAATATATTACTTTAACATAATGTTTCCTTAGGATTCTAATTTTGATGAAATACTGCCAACACATTTGAGGAACACCCTGAACTTGAACAGTTCCTTCTCCTCTTGATATCGTGGATGGTCATGTTTTTTCCTCCTCAAAGGAATGTGTATCAATAATCTGTGAACACAAACTGTCAGTGTTTCAGCTGCTTTCCAAGGCAGCCTCTATCAGATAACATGTGCCCTGCACACCAAAATAATTTAGTTCTTTTCCCCTAAGCTGCCTTTTTTTGGGTCACATTCTCAGTGAAGATGGTCTCGTATCTACATCGTTTACTTGCAAGTACCCAAAAATCTGTGCGAGCTCAGGTACTTGTTATGCAATGTTTTGTATTATGCTATGTTCATTCCTCAGGCCATAAACATCTGTCCTTCCTCTAAACTAGCTTTGCCAAAAGGGTATCAAATTTGTCTCATCTGTGGATTGTCAACAACCTTTTCAGGCCCTCAAGCACTGTTTTTGTTCCGCTCCTTTTTAGCTTCTTTTATGCTTAGTAATCCTTTAACCCTGGATGTGATGCATCCCAGTAGGGTACTGATGTGGTCCTGTCACATCGGAATCAAGACAGCACTGAGTATCCAGATAGCATCCTCACATACTCCACCTGGTGCATGTGTTGCCCTGTGGAATGACTCATACGAAGGCTTTGCCACATCGTCACATCTACTGGTCATGACTGATCGCGATTCTGAATACCTTGTGGGGGCTTGCACCGCCTGTACACAAAACCAAGTTGTGCTGCCATGTCATTTGTTCTTCTTGGCCAGTTTCGAAGCATCCTTTGGGCATGGTGCACGTCGACTTTGCGACCTCTTTTTTGGGAGGCACACGGTGGTTGGTGATCAAAGCATCGTCAAATTTTCAAATTTCCCCATATGTTGTCAAGCTGTTTGTCATGAAACTGACGGTGATTGCTCGCACATTGTTAGTCATTTTTGCTAACAAGGGCTGCTGGGCTGCTGCAAACCCCCCACCCCCCCTTCCCACCCCACCGACCTCTGGTATCCGATAACGATCAGCAATTTGTGTTGCACTAGTCTGAAGACTTTTGCATTCGCACTGGTATATGGCATCTTACTATTGTTCCATTTCATCCCGCATCTAACTCAAAGGTGGAATGCTTCCTGTGTGTGTTTAAAACTCTAATGGAACAAATCTATGTCTGCCTCGTCTCACGATGGTGCAAGTCATGTTTTCTGACTACGTACTGGACAACACCAGTTAATACATGTAGTCGGGCCGAACTTTGCATGGGTCCCAGCTGCAGGGTTCTTTGAATTTCTACACCGTAAGTCACATGTCTGGAGCATTGCGGCCCACCATGTTTTCCACATGGGGCCATCATTCGGGCTTCGTATATTGGCTGGCAGCATGGGGTGGCTGCCAGCTGTAGTGCCGGGTCAGCAGCAGTAGTTGTGGACAGTGGATGGGAGCAGCTGATCCATCATGCAAACCAGCAGTGGCTGAAACCAGTTGGCCTTCAACACTGTCATCTCCAAGACAGTCAGACAATGGGTTCGGTTGTGGCGCTGCTCAGGTAGGGGGGCTCCCAACAGCGGCAGCATGCTCACCCACTGCAACCTCCATCGCACATTTCAAGACCGCGCCCTACCTTCGGCCGCAGAATAGGTTGACACTGGAGCTAGGTCCTATGTCCGCTGCAGTGGAGCCCAAGGAATTTGAACTGGTACCCTCTTTCCCTTGCTTGCCAATGCTTCAGTGTTCAATCCCCTGGTGAGGAATCTCGTGCCCTCTTTGGCCTAGCAATGGACGTAAAGGTACAAACTGGGCCATTCTCAGCCCTATGTGGCCTTTTCAAGGAGGAATGATTTAGTATTCCTACCAATGGACATAGAGATGGATACAGAAGAGCTGGCATTCTTACTGCAGCGCAATAGTAAAGAGGGCTTGCGAAGCTTGGCATGGGCAGAGCCACCTTTTAGGTCCTTACGTGTCAGCAGTAATATACCTGGCCTGAGAGTTCCAGTGCTGATTTCAATGCCCTGCAGACTGAACCTTCACATCTTGCAGTGCTTCAGTTCTGCGTGCTCAGTTGTCAGTTGCTCGCATTGGTTGCGTGTTGTGATTTTCCTCCATACTTGATCTCTATGCAGTTGTTCAGTGTGTAGGTGCCCCACTGTTGGCTAGTATAGTAATATTCATGCCAAGAGCAACTCTCCACAGTTTTGTCAAACCCATGCTGGTACCAACGAGTATTTGATTAATTTAGTCTAAATTGTGTTTGTTGTTGTTTTTTTTCCAGAAGGCATAAAAATGTTTCATGATTCTTATTATTCTTAATTTTACTGTATTCTTAGTATTTCATAAACAATCATTCATTAAAGAATCAGATTAGAATAGTACTCCAAAGTACAAGTTTGCCTTCATTGTGGAAACTGTGGTTTTGTGTAAAACGTGACGATGAAACAGAAAATGTGGCGCTGGTCATGACATCAGCAACTTCCCTCAACAAGCCCATCAAGTATTCTAAAGGGGCCCATCTAGTTATCCATTCTGCATAAAATACAGTAAATATCGTCTCTCTTATAGGGCCAGATCCAGTGTTTCAACTTAACCTATCCAATGGGCATGAGGCATTGTGAAAATGATGCATGTGACCGGGTCACCTCACACGGTCCTAAACCACAATATAATATTAACAACAACAAAAAAGTTTTGATATCTCCAGCCCCTCTTTCATGTGTCAGAGAGACATTACACCGAAAAAGACAATATTAACAGTAAGTAATTTTAAGGAAATTATTGGTATTCTTTCTCTAACATTCTTCTCTTCTCCAACAAATAAATTACAAATGAAACAAAACAGTATAATCAGATATAAATGACTAGGTGGTCATTAACAAAAAAGGATATTACATAGCACTTACTATATTTCTAAATACTAACCTGTCAACACCTGCTGTAAGTTTTCTGAGATATGAATGAAATGACATGTGTTTAACATTCTGCTCTTTAAGATAAGCCTCATCAAATGGTTCCAGTGGTGAGCAATGCACACAGCAAGCTTTTGGACCATGGCGACAACTGTAAAAATGTATAAATTTAATATCAGAGCATATCTAATATTTTATTAGTTACAAATGCCTTAAAACAATTTTATGTATTTTAACAGAAACACTTGTCAAACAAAGTACTTGAATATAATATTCAGGGCCTCAGTATGGGTTATTATAAAATGACAGTTGTGTGTTAGTTTAGTCAACCACTTAAGGTTAATATCATTGACATATTACTGTTGTCAGCTTTCTGACATTAATGAATTGAAGGGAAACTGAAAAGAACAAAAAGATTTACAAAAACATCAGCACTGATACCGACGTATATCAAAGAAAGAAGCATAAGCTTGAATATTACCCCAAGAAATATAAAATGAAAGTAGATCATTATCTCACCAATATGTAAAGCAAGCATCTTCAGTAGTAAATTTCATGATGATTTACCATTGTGGAGTGTTATGCTCATGAGTGAACTCATGAATCTTAAGAATTTAATGAAACTAAAAAATTAATGGAACAAAATAAATGAAGGGTTCAAGATATGCAACTAAACTGGAAATAAATAATGAACAAAAGTAATCTCCAAGTGAAAGATATTCTTGTCTTAAGAGATGGCATTAGTCTAGAACAGTACTTTTTGTAAAACATAGGCATCAGATGATGTAAGAAAATACAGCTAATATAAAAATGCCATCAAATTCCAATGCGAATGGCAGACCCCACAGCCAGTAATGACAACAGAGAGTCATATTATCCTCCTCCCCAAACACACATACATGCAACTTTCAATGTTGTTTTGTGATTTCAGAACAGATTGCAGCGAAATGAAAAGCACACTATAACTGCGCAAGGGCATTAATAACCCACTGGTCATGAATGGCACAAGATCAGCACACATTAAAACCTACAAAATTTCATAGTGCACAATACATCTAATGACAAATCCCCTAAGAATAGGAATAAATAACTGATGACTTTATGGTGGACAAATTTTCACTCAACATCAGTTGCAATTACAGAAAAGATACATTTAAGAAATTATACTAATTTCAAACAGCATAAAACAGTAAATAGTAGAAGCATAGTGAGTGATTCTTTATTTAAAGGTAAGAGTGTTGACAAATTCTGAAGGGTCAGAATACTGATACGAAAGGACACCTGTAAAACATTTTACTATTTTCTTCTCACATGTTGTATAATCTAAAAGTCAGTACATTTGCCATTAAGAGATCAAAAATATACTGGCATACTGGTGTATGTGTTGTCACTAATTTATGAAAATAATCCTCATAAAATAATACATTTAAACTTCTTATTAGTACACTGAACTTTAGGAGACAGTTTGCGTAACACAAGTTACTTGAAAAATTACTTTGCATTACTAGAGAAATCTGTAATTGGAAAAACTAATTCTGTAAATAGGTCTCATATGCTCTGAGTCCCAAAATATTCTTCGTGTTTACAACAGGTTTGTGCTTGTTCACTAACAGCCTCTCCATTCACAATGGTGGCAAACATATCTCATTGTGTATTCACATTGTCTGATATGTTGTCTTCAGTGATGAGAATCATTTAGTGACATATGGTGCTGTTTTAATATAGCTCAACAGTAAAACAGGCAAAGTGATATACACTGTCGTCATCAGTGGATGAAAACATGCAGAATAGTTGATTGATACTTTGTTTCCAGCTAAAACAAATATATCCACAATTCAACCCTTGTTACAAAGTTTTATATGGTTTTTGCATTTCCTATGTCAAGTTTTTTGAGCAACTCCTTACATTGGTTAACAAACCTGTCTCAGACGCCAGTCACATTATGCATAATGCATCAGGAACAGATTTTTTCACAGCTAAATTTTTATGTAAAATTAAATGCAATGCAGTCTTTGATGTGCTTAACGCACTTCTATCTTACAGAATGCAACAATGTTTTTTGGAACAACTGATCTTGGTCGACCTGAACACAGTTCATAACCTACGTAAGCACCACAACAAAATTCTGAAAAACCAACTGTAGAAAGTCTTCTCTAAAGGCAATTGGTTCCCAAAAATTGAACAAAGCAATGTGAGATTACACTATTCAGCTGGCCTTTACAAAAATCATAAAAATTACTCAATGAAGGGCTTCATGTAAGATTTTCGTTTTCTCACAGCTCTGTTTTTCCCCCCTCATTGCAAACAAACTATGTGGCGAATTTCTGAGCTGCCATTGTTTTAAAAAATGATAAATTTTAAAACAACAATAACATCACATCTCAGCAGTGCCATCTTAAAAGATCTTAAAAGAACTTAAAAATGCAACCCTTGTAATGCCAGCAAAATGATTTGTAAGAATTCTGCTAACTATTTGTGAGCCCACAGTAGCTGGCTACGAACAACAGTTTCTTTCAATCTGTACTATCATGAAAAAGGATAGAAGATTCTGTGAGAAAAAATTTATAGCCTGGAAGTAACTGTAAACTATGTTGTGAATAATGTGTGATTCGCCATGAACACACCTTTAGAATCCTCTATCATATCACAGCCTTATATAAGAAATGTATTTAATCACTGAACTAAGTTTCAAAATTTTCAAGCACCTGTCAACATTACACACTACTCACAGTTTATCATCCCGTTTACGTTGCACCTTCCCATCTAGTTTCCACAGCTGCTGATCAACTTCATCTTCTTGCAGTGGCACCACTGGTGTTGTCAAGAGTGCAATATTCTGACTGGGAGTGGATGAAGATTTCTCGGGATAGTCATCAATCGGTTCATCGTGGGCCATACTGTTGCTGCTGCCAGGTGATGGCTCTGACCAAAGCAGTGCTCCATTAAGAGGACACATATAAACCATATCACCATGGCGCAATCCACTTGAGCGAATGGTTCTTGAACGGGAAGAAATAAGTTCATCCTTCCTCCCACGTTCACGATAAAGAGCAAATGTGTACCCACTCAAACCAAAAGCATCATGCACCTAAAAGAAAAGAATATTATGTTTGTAACAACTTGCACTCTGTTCAGAGAGAAGCATGAAATTATGTGTGAAGGCATAAAAGTGCTTAAACATTCAAAACACTTTGTCAATTATAAAATTAATGTTAAACTGCAGGATCACGACATGACAATTACATTTATTTGATACACAAACACAAATGTTGTATGTGAATGCCCTGAACAATACTGCACACACACACACACACACACACACACACACACACACACACACACACACAGAGAGAGAGAGAGAGAGAGAGAGAGAGAGAGAGAGAACTGTCCCATAGTAGCCAAGCAGTATTTCTGTGCATTTAGTACAACATAAAACCACTTCACTTCAGTAGTTTGGAGGTAAGTGCTAGACTACACTGGTCAATCCTAGGATTTTTTATCTGTCACTTATCACTTCTTTCACCTCTGGCAATGTTTGTTGGTCTGAAAAATGGTGTGCTGCATCATGGTTTGGAATCCACATTAAATTGTTGGTCTCCATATATCTGGCTGGGTTAGTCAGTTCAAGGGTTGGAAAAAGACATCATGCCACCTCCAACAGGACCATACCTAGTAAATCACTGTGGTGTTCAAAATAATCTTTGGATTGATGACTGCTTTACCTATTTAAAGGCTTTCATGGCATTTTGTACACTACTGAAATGGTGAGTACCAAGATATTACAATGAACATGCATCACATTAAAAGGATCTTACAATTAATGGTGTACCTGTTAAACACAGATAAACAAACAGTGCTCATGGGCAACAGTGATTTCTTGTGTGGAGTGACAGAAGAGCAGTGGACAAAGGGGAATACAGGGAGTTCCCCCAGCACAGATCATTGTGACGAGTTAAATCTGTGTGCAAGAGTGAAACCCCAAACCCCGATTCCTCTGCACGAAGTTCTCTTCCTATTCAGCCACTCATTGACTGACTAGAAGTTTCAACCCGCAACTGCCTAAGCTTTAATCTACAAAAAAAGGTCAACAGGGACACTCTCAAGACACTATGAGATCTCTAGAGAATGGATATATGAGTGATTTCACATGTGGAATGACAGAAGAGCAGTGGACAACTGATCACAAATGTTCAACATAGCATATAACCTGCCAACAGTAAGAGGAGCGAGTTTGACTTATCCTAGAACCATATGTGGCTTTCATCCTACATACCAGCCCTCTGGAGCATCTAACTGAAAAGTTGATACACACAAAACTTGTAAAGATCTGTGTGACATTACAGAAGGTTCATTTACATCAGCACATGGCATTCAGTTAAAAACTACAAATATGCAACATTCCTGTCCAACCACACATACAAGTCGGAACTCTTTGGGGGCTAGAAAGACTAATGCGTATTTTTTTAATACAAATTATATCAGTAACAGAATGGTGAGACATTCATGATGTTTTCGTGCAAGAATTTTCAGGAAAAAATAAATTTCCTGTGAACACATCTGAAAAAAATTCCAAAAAGAGTTTTAAAGATTTACTACTGCTGATGGAGCTTTTGTGCGTAAAGCTCTAATACAAGGCAAAGAGAGAACTTATGCAAACTGCAGCAATAACAATATTGTCCTATAGTCCACATGAATGAAGAACAGAACTTGAGACAACATGAAATCTGCCACAATACAACCCTGAAATGCGCCATAGCTTTTTCACTGCAGTTATGAAAATATGCCATACAACAATGATTTTTCTTTAATAGTGTTATGGACTTTGCAACAAGCCACAGCACTCTTTGTAGATGCAAAAATTGCAATTACTTTTTGTCTATAATCTTCTCTAATTTCTCTTTTAAAATAATGGTGAAACAATCTCAGTTTCCTCAACATTTTTATTAATGCTACTTTTAGAAGTTATTACTACATTATTTGGTACACAGTCATCCGAGGTATGTTCTAATTCAGACCATAGTTCCTCTAAGTGTGGCATTTGAACTGAAAGTTCCTGTTTCCTCTACCAAGTATTATCTTAACAAAAATGCAGCATCTGTCACACACTGCAGCATTGCTACATCATCTGTCAGCTGCCCCTCTGGTTAAGGTGAGCAGGCTTTGTTGTGTTACATATTACTCTGGAAGACAAATGATACTCTGCAAACAAAAATCTATATATGAGTTATTATACAGGACAGCATAACTATTTCACATTTATTTTTTTATCTGCATATGGACAACCGTACTAAGGGAGACTGCACCTACATGTGGGGAACCATACCAAGGGACAATGTGTGTCTACAAGACGGCATGGCGATTGCAGTAACTTTGCAAGAGGAGGAGTCTGAATCACCAGCCTGTATTGGAGAAGCATGTTGTTCTTGGAATAAATACATGGAACAATGACAGAGGATGTAATGTGACTCAAACAAATGAACTTTTGATCGAACAGTCATTCTAAATTTTTTGACCTATGTAAAAACTTGTATGTACTGGTTTCGAGTTGGATGTTCTGAGTGGAAGTATGCTGTTATTGGAAGATTATTGTACTTGATTGTGGACAATATATACAGAATACAGATTGTGAACAATATATAGGGAATACACAGTCTGTTCAAAAAGTTCTGAGGCTGATTGTATTTCTGCATTATAAGCAATGTTAGTGCACTAACTATGGTGGTAGCTTGAAATAACAACTGCAAACAAACTATGTGCATTTGACTAGCCAACTGTGAGCAGGAGTGCTGCGTAGTCAAGGTGTGGCCATAGTGTGTCACAAATCACAATGCAGTAACGAACCAAGCATCTCGAAACCAAGCGTCCAAGACATTCTCCCAGCGTGTGTGAAGTTTGCCCACATACCTTGACTCCCAAACAAAAAACACTGTATGGATGGCTGCCACAACTCGAATGAAATGAAAAACGTCGACAACTCTTCTCTGGTAAAAAGAATCAAAGACGATGTGACTTGGTGCTATCAATAAGAATGTAGCACAAAATGATGAGATACAGAATGGGTCTCTCATGAGTCAGCAAGACTGAAGAAGATGAGAATGTGACACACAAGTTGAATAATGTCCCAAAGACAGACTTTTTGACACTTTCATATGGTTGCATGAATGTTTTGCGCATTGCACTCTGGTTGGGGAAGACTTTGTCAAACACCGATGCATTAAAATCACCATCTTAACATTTCTCCCTCTTTTTATTAAATCAATTACAAAAGTTTTGAGACTGATGAGGTATATATAGGAAAGACAGCCACATAATTACTCACAGAAGGTAATAGTTATTGTATTACATTTCCTTCTAGCAAGAGCTGATTAATGAGGAGACGAAGTCTTTTATTGCCACTTGCAAGGTAACGGCCACATAAAGCAAAACAACAATAAAAGCAGGATATTATTAAATCTCCACTAAATCAGGCACATCAAAACCAAGCCAGAACACTACATTATGGCAATCTAGTGCAGGATGCAGGGGTATTACTGAAGGAAAGTCAGAACATAAAAACAGTGGTAAGAACAATTAGTAAGTGGAATTATTTGAGAGAAATAAATTGTTTTGAGTAAACATGTATTGTGACATAATAAGGTGACCCTTGAAAACCCAATAAATAATTGAATGACAAGAAGTGAGCATATAAATATGAGGGTCATTCCAAAAGTAATGCCTCCTATTTTTTTGTGGGGACTCTGGATGTCCGAGCCAGATATCATTGGTGTAGTGCTAATGCTTGAACCTTCCTATTTCATTTGCAGGTGGTTCTGTTGTTCTGCGATAGTTGACACCAGCGGAGGAGTGTCCCAAAACGGAGTTTGATATGGACACGGCGTGTGATTGAATTCACCACTGCGTAAGATATTGTGTCAATTAAAATCCATTGGTGCTTGCTAAAGGTGTATGGAAATGACACCACAGACATGAGCAATATGAGGCGGTGGTACGGCATTTTCAAGGTGATGAAACAGCTCTGCACAAGTGGCCCAGTCGACCCTGCACAGCTGTCATCCCTCGCAATGAAGAGTGTCTGGATCAACTCATCCATGCTGATTGGTGGATAACGATAGAGAATTGTGTGCAAAGCTGAATGATGGCTGTAATGCCTTGGAAACAATGTTGGAATATCTTGGTTATTGCAAAGTCTGTGCGAGATGGGTCCCACATTTGTTTCAGGAGAACAAAAAACCCATCGAATGGAAATTTGCTGCGGGATCACAGAAAGGGACTGCTGTGTACAATAATCCATTGATCACAAGAGAAGTTGTTCAGAGGAGATTACAAAAAATAAACAGTTGGGGGGAGGTGGGGTCACATAAAGGGGTTGTACTAAACAAAGGGAAGAAATTGTTAGGATGACTGTCGAACAAGAGTGCAATTTAAGAAAACAGAGACATGAAACAAAAGTAAAAGTGACACAATTCAGAATTGGGGACCTAGTTCTTGTCAAGATTAGTGAAAGATCTAGAGCAATTAGTAAAAAAATCAATAAGTTATTTGACATTTACATTGGGCCATTTGTAGTGATTTCGAATCCTCATCCAAAAGCTTACAAATTAGTTTATCCTAAAACAAGAAAAATATTTGGGTTAAGGAATGTAGTACAACTTAAAGCTTAGGGATAAAACTAAACTCCAACCGAACAGGCTATGAAGGCCCAACAGTACCAATTGGCCGCCGTGTCATCCTCAGCCTACAAGCATCACTGGATGTGGATATGGAGGGGCATGTGGTCAGTACACCGCTCCCCTGATCGTATATCAGGTTAAAAGTAAGTTGTAATATGATGTGAAAAAGAAAAGTTAGAAGTCTTTTACATACTATTTCCTGAATACATAAAGTGTGATAAATGATTTTTATTTTATAACAACATCATTACACCCTTAAGGAAATATGTTTTCTTTGTACATTAAGAGTATGGAAATCTCTAAGGACCCAGCCCTGTACAATTTGCTTTTTAATTTAGCCTTCTGATGGTACAGCTATTCTCAGACTATTCTTTTACTTTATCCTTACTGCTGATGTCTGACTAGCGAACGTCAATTATCTTTTTACTAATACTGTGGAATTACGGGCATTTTGCATATTTGGAAGGAAAAAGTTGAAGTCACATAGAAAAGTCTTTCAATGACAAATGATTAGATTAGATTTGATTTGATTAGATTAGATTAATACTTGTTCCATAGAGATCATGAATACGACACTTCGTAATGATGTGGAACGTGTCAGGTTCATAAAAGATGTATGTACACGATATTACATTACAGAAAATGTTGCATGACACTAATGTTCAAGGTCCCCCCCCCCCCCTTTCCCTTAATTTATATCTAAAAATTCAGCCAATGAGTAGAAGGAGTTGTCACCTAGAAATTTTTTTAATTTATTTTTAAATGTTGGTTGGCTATCTGTCAGGCTTTTGATGCTGTTTGGTAGGTGACCAAAGACTTTTGTGGCAGCATAATTTACCCCTTTCTGTGCCAAAATCAGATTTAACCCTGCATAGTGAAGATCATCCTTTCTCCTGGTGTTATAGCTATGCACACTGCTATTACTTTTGAACTGGGTTGGATTATTAATAACAAATTTCATAAGTGAATATATATACTGTGAGGTTACTGTGAGGATCCCTAGATCCTTAAATAGAAGTCTGCAGGATGACCGTGGGCTCCAGCAATTATTCTGATTACACGTTTTTGAGCAATGAATACTTTTCTACTCAACGATGAATTACCCCAGAATATGATGCCATACGAAAGCAGTGAATGAAAGTAGGCATAGTAAGCTAATTTACTGAGATTCTTATCACCAAAATTTGCAATAACCCTAATAGCATACATAGCTGAACTCAGACGTTTCAGCAGACCATCAATGTGATGCTTCCAGTTTAACCTCTCATCAATGGACACACCTAAAAATTTTGAAATTTCTACCTTAGCTACAGACTTCTGTTCAAAGTCTATATTTATTACTGGAGTTGTGCCATTTACTGTACGGAACTGTATATACTGTGTTTTATCAAAATTTAAAGAGAGTCCGTTTGCTGAGAACCACTTAATAATTTTGTGAAAAACATCATTTACAATTAAATCACTTAGTTCTTGGTTTTTGGATGTTATTACTATACTTGTATCATCAGCAAAAAGAACTAACTTTGCATCTTCATCAATGTGGAATGGTAAGCCATTAATGTATATAAAGAACAGTAAAAGACTTAAGACCGAACCCTGTGGGACCCCGTACTTGATAGCCCCCCAGTTTGATGAATCAGCTGTTGTTTTAACATTACATAAACCACTTATTTCAACTTTCTGCATTCTTCCAGTTAAGTATGAATTAAACCATTTGTGCACTGCCTCCCTCAAACCATAATGATTTAGCTTATCTAAAAGAATTCCATGATTTACACAATCAAAGGCCTTTGAGAGATCACAAAAAATACCAATGGGTGATGTCCGGTTATTCAGAGCATTTAATATATTTGATCAAGAAATGTTAACCTTACAAAGGGTCTCAATCTGTGTACTGAAACAATACTTTCTTTCTGTATTAATTTCATCATATTTGTGTTCTGTGAGCTCATCACCTACACAACCAGATACTGAAAGTTATGTCACAGGTTACGTTACATGTATGAGATGCATTTTGTTTGGCACTGGAAGAGTTTGTTGAAGGAGTGGACTGTACACACTAACCTATACTTACACACGATTTAAAACTAAACTGTGATGAGTTATTTTTGAATGAACACTTAACTACGCACACAGAATTTCATATTTGAAATCAGTCAGTTGCACAAGCAATCTTAAGAAAGAAGCCACACACATGAATTACTATTGATTCTATGCTACTAGTAGAGGGAAAATGGAGTTAATGATACAGACTATGATTGTGATGAATATTACTTTACACTACTGTTCTTACCATCAAGCTACTGAGTGTCTTGACATACCGTTAGGAAGAAGTCATTAGGGTTTGTCAACAGAGTCTCAAACATGCTCACATTAATGAGTTCTACATTGTTCCTGCTACACACCCTACTAAAAGTGAACATATATACTGAACATATATATACCCTATTATGTTACTGAAAATATCTCACTGATAAAAAATGAATTATCTATGTTTTATGGTGCATACACAGAATCTATTCAATGACATATTGAGTAATACACAGAAAAGGTTGTCTGAGTAATGTGAGTCACAGCAGTTTGTGCAGCCATTTAGCCAATACTCTTGTCACTCACTCACAACACACACACACACACACACACACACACACACACACACACACACACACACATTTTTACTTTCTTGTATTTATGAATTGTTGCTGTTCAGGTATTGTAAGATCAACGATCAAAGAGCAAGATGATTAGAGAGTTTTGTTGTGTATTATAGTATTTTGTTACATTTGCATTTTACATTTTATTATGGAATAGCCACAAGGCCTCAGTGGTAAACGAGGTGGAATCCAAAATTTTCAGTACTGGTGCTGCCATTTGGAAAGTAGTAGTAGTAGTAGATCTTTGCACAGCTAGGTGGCGAGAGCTACATATCTGATAAGTCAGTGTGCGAAGTGGCATTCAGCTGGGAGGACGTGTTGCGTGTCCACAGTGACTTCCATAATACTCTGTGTTTGATGTGTGGCGATTTTATGATGGATCCGCGAACAGAACAGCGCGTGTGTATCAAATTCTGTGTGAATCTCCAACCTTCTTGTCACGGGTTATCACCGGCGACGAGAGCTGGATTTACGGTTATGACGCAGAGACAAAGTGACAATCGTTCCATTGGAAGAGCCTGGACTCTCCAAGACCCAAAAAAGTGAGACAGGTGAAGAGCAAAGTGAAGACCACAATCATAGTTTACTTTGCTACCAACAGAATTGTGCGCAAAGAATTTGTCCCACCCAACCAAACAGTGAATACCGCGTATTACTGTGATGTTTTGCAACGGCTCCATGAAAATGTGCGGCGACGACGGCCCGAACTTTGGCATCAAGGGAACTGGCTGCTGCATCACGACAACTTGCCCTGTCACGCGTACTTCTTCACCAGGACCTTTTTGGCAAAAAACAACCCACTGTACTCGCCAGATTTGGCACCTTGTGACTTTGTGCTATTCCCAAAACAGAAACTCAAGTTGAAAAGTTGTTGGTTCGACACTCTAGAGAGGATTCAAGAAGCATCACTGGCAGTGATAAACACCCTCAAAGAACAGGACTTCCAGAAAACATTTGACCAATGGCAGAAGCACTGGGACCGGTGTGTACGTGCAGGTGGGAACTACTTTGAGGGTGATGGTGACCATTAGTCCAAAGGTAAGGTTTCCAGCAGATGGCAGCACCAGTGCCGAAAATTTTGGATAGCACCTCGTACTTGTAAACTTACACTTGAGTTGAGGTTTGTTGAGAGACACATTTGTATACATGAATTTCACTTACACTGCATTCTGCAAGATGTGTAATTGTAATACTTGTGTGAATAATTTATAGGAGATCACAGAGCTGTTGAAATGAAAATTTATTACTGAGTCATGATGTTTACACTTTCAGCATTTTATGTCAAAAGAATATTTGTATTACACACACAATGACAGCTGCTTGCACAGAACATTTAAAATAATTTGAATGGGGGTCACTCTGGATGAGCTGTGGTAAAGGATAGTTCTTTGCTTACTGTAAATTGCTGAACAGAATTTGTATATAAGCTATCACTTGTAGAGACACTTATGACTGGTTTAATAATTGAAGACATTGGTGCAAGAAGAGGATAACTCTCATTTTTAAGGAGGCACAAACAATTAATTTAAAAAATTCTAGACACAGTATTTCATCCTATCATTTATACAGGGTGAGTAAATGTCTGAAGGTTACTTTATAGGCACCAAAGCGAGAAGCATAACTTTTTCCTTTTACATAGCATTAAAAAATTGGTTTACTGATAAGAATGGAGCTATTCCCTTTTTGCACCAAGGTCTTCAGTTGTTAATCATATAATTTCTACATTGAACATATTAATTTGTATTGCTACTTACGGTAAAGAAAACACATTAAGTTGCAGACAGACCCAATTAAAAGACACTTACACAAAGGTTTAGGCCACAGCCTTCATCAGCAAAAGAGAAATACACACCGTTCATACACACACGCAAACACACCTCATGCACACATGACTACCAACTCCGGCAGCTCATGCAAGAATGCAACTATTGCAAGGGATGGAAGCAGCAACCGGGAGGGAGGAGGGAAGGGAAAGGGATAGTAGTGTACGGCTAGAGGAAGACAGGAATGCTGTCTGGTGGAGCAGGCAGGGACTAGAACGTCAAGAGGCTCAGAGTCAGGAGGTTGTGTGGCAGGTAGGTGGGGAAAAAGGGGGTAAAAAAGAGAGAGGAGTGGGAAATATGGACAGCTGCATTGGCAGAGGGTGGCTAATAAAGACGGTGGGAGACAAGAATGGGGAGGAGAAGACAGAGAGGGAGGAAACCGTTGAGTGGAGGCTGCAGGGACAGTATGTTACCGTAGGTTGAGGATGGAATAACTACAGGAGCAGAGAATGTGTTGTAAGGAAAACTGGCATCTGTGCAGTTTAGAAAAGCTGGTGGTGGAGGGAAAGACTGAGAAGTAAAGGGGTCATTGAAATCAAGCATGTTGTGCCATAGGGTGGTCTACATTGCTCTTGGCCACAGTTTGGCAGGGCTATTCATCACAGTGGACAGTTGGTTGGTAGTCAAGACAATATAAAAGAACGAGAAATGATTGCAGCAGAGGTGGTAAATGGCATAGCTGCTTTCACGGGTGGCCAAGCCCCTGATGGGTGGGATAAACCTGTGATAGGACTGGAACAGGAAGTGCTGGGTGAGTGGACTGGGCAGGGCTAACACTTGGGTCTTCTACAGTGATATTATTCTTGTGGCAAGGGTTTGGGATTGTGAGTGGCACAGGGATGGAGGAGGTTGGATGGATGATGGAGTACAACCTTAGGAGGAGTGGAAAGGATTTCAGGTAGGATGTCTCTCATTTCAGGGCATGATGATATGTAATCACAGCCCTGGAGAAGAATGTGGTTTAGCTGATCCAGTCTAGGGTGGTAGTGGATGATGAATGGAGCACAATTCTTTGCGGCTGTTTCTTGGGGGTGTGTGGGAAATGACTGGGAAGATCTGTTTGAGGACTAGGCCTGGGGGATTGTGCCTGTCTGTGAAGGTTTTGGTAAGACCCTCAGCGTACTGAGTAAAAGAGTTCTTGTCAGTGTAAACAAGCAATCCCCCCAGTGGCCAGGCTGTACGGGAGGGATTTTTTGTTGTGAAATGGATGACGGCTGTCAAAATGCGGGTGGGTGGTGAGTTTAATGTGGACAGAAGTGCAGATGGAGCCATCAGACAGGATGTGTCAATGTCTAGGAAGGTGGCATGCCTGTTTAAGGAGGACCAGGTGAAGCAGACAGGAAAGAAGGTGTTGAGATTTTGAAGGGATGAAGGTAGGGGTGTCTTTGCCCTGAGCCCAGATCATGATAATATTGTCAATGAATCTGAACCAGAGTAGGACTTGGCATTGTGGGAGGCTAGGAAGGTCTCGTGCAGATAGCTCATAAACAGGTTGGCATAGGAGGTTGCCATGCGGGTGCCCATGGCTGTATGTATGTCTCTCCTTCAAAGGAGATGTAGATGTAGGTTAGGATAAAGTAAGTAAGGTGTGTCAGGAATGAGGTAGTGGGTTTGGAATCTGAAGGACATGGGGAAATATAGTGTTGATAGCGTTCAATAGTGATAAGACAATGGGCATGAGGGATGTTGGCACATGGGGAGGTGGCATCAATGTGATGAGTAGGCAATGAGGGCAATGCTGCTCTCTGCCAACACACCTGCCCATATTTCCCCACTACTTTTTTCCCCACCTACGTAGCACACAGCCTCCTGACTGAGTCTCTTTGTTCCTCCCCCCCCCCCCCTTTACAGTATTATCCCTTTCCTTTACCTCCCCCCTCCAGATTGCTGCTTCCATCCTATGTGATAGTTGCATTCTGGCCCTAGCTGCCAGAGTTAGTGGCCATGTGTGCGTGAGGTGTGCTTCCTTGTGTGTATGAATGGTGTATGTTTCTCTTTTGCTGAAGAAGTCTGTGGTCTAGAGCTTTGTGTAAGTGTCTTTTAACTGTGTCTGTCTGCAACTTAAACTGTCTTCTCTATGGTAAATAGCAATCTACCTTTACCTACATCACTGATATTCCTGCCCAGAGTTTCCATTGTTTGAATATACAATCATGTAAAGAAACGGAAAATAACTTATGTCAATGAAAACACAAACTAATTACCATGCTGCCTACATGCTACTTAAACTTTTTCTGTTCTGGAGGTGATGACAGAGTGTACATATTACCCACAAATGCCATTTTCAGAAGTTATGCACCAATACTGGTAAAACTGAAAAACCTTACGTAACTAGAAGGTTTGTGGTATGATATTGGTGTAATGATAACGTAATTTGAGACTGTTTATATTAAACACTACACCTGGGTACTTGAGCATGAACCTTATATAACTGCTCCCTGTTCTGTTTCTTTGCACTCTATGTTGTGTATGGTGGAGTGACTAAAAATGTGACTAAAACTCAATTTGAAACTTCCTGGCAGATTAAAACTGTGTGCCGGACCGAGACTCGAACTCGGGACCTTTAACTTTCGCGGGCAAGTGCTCTACCAACTGAGCTATCCAAGCACGAGTAACACCCCGTCCTAACAGCTTTACTTCTGCCAGTACCTCGTCTCCTACCTTCCAAACTTTACAGAAGCTCTCCTGCGAACCTTGCAGAACTAGCACTCCTGAAAGAAAGGATATTGCGGAGACATGGCTTAGCCACAGCCTGGGGGATATTTCCAGAATGAGATTTTCACTCTGCAGCAGAGTGTGCGCTGATATGAAACTTCCTCCCAGATTAAAACTGTGTGCCGGAGACAAGGTACTGGCAGAAGTAAAGCTGTGAGGGCGGGGCGTAAGTCGTGCTTGGGTAGCTCAGTTGGTAGAGCTCTCACCCGCGAAAGACAAAGGTCCCGAGTTTGAGTCTTGGTCCGGTACACAGTTTTAATCTGCCAGGAAGTTTAATATCAGTGCACACTCCGCTGCAGAGTGAAAATCTCATTCTTAAAACTCAATTGTATGTATATGCAGAAATCACTGTGTTTACGAAGACAGTAACTTGTTCTCGAAAGAACAGTTACTGTTGATGACCGTGCAGCTTTTCCCTGGAATAAATGATGACTAACTGACAACCTCAGCTGCTGACAGGTGTTGTTGATATACCTCGATGTGGACAGCTGAAAATGTGTGCCCCGACCGGGACTCGAACCCGGGATCTCCTGCTTACATGGCAGGCGCTCTATCCATCTGAGCCACCGAGGACACAGATGAATAGCACGACTGCAGGGACTTATCCCTTGCACGCTTCCCGTGAGACTCACATTCCCAACTGTCCACATTTCTATATATGTATTCGAGTCCCGGTCGGGGCACACATTTTCAGCTGTCCACATCGAGGTATATCAACAACACCTGTCAGTAGCTGAGGTCGTCAGTTAGTCATCATTTACTGTCTGTGTACCGTCTATTTGGGGAAAAAAATTAAATTTAGTACACTACAGCTGAACTGGTAGGAAAAACATGTAAATGATTTTTGTGGATAGTTTAGAACTAAATGGAATACTTTTTTGACAGTCTAACAGTGTTTGACACTGACTTATAATTAATGTTTTATTTTAGAATTTATGTAGTAAGAAATTAACATAGCAATGAGTGACAGAACTGCTGATAAGAGCAGAAGAGTAAGGCTCGCTTATCTATTTAATTCCAGGTGCTATGGTATGAACAAAGAGAAGAGCAGATACCTTTTGAAGACAAATAAAAAGAAAAGGAACAGGTAGGATATCTCGGACTTGTGTTGAGCATAAGGAGGTTTTTCTTGCATTTGCAATTTCCAGTTATGTATTAAGCTTAATGTTCCTACAAAGAGTGAGGAAATATGATTTGGTAATAGATGGGTTGATATGTGTATCCAGAGATGAACACTGGGATATACTTTTGACAACAATGGTACGATATGGTTATAGTAATGTGCTACAAGTCCTCTGGCGGTGCACACTCTTTGTGAACATGTGGACTGACACCTAAAAGGTCATGAGTTGATTATTTTATTTTTTTTCATATTTCACTTTCTGCACAATGAGCCTCCTCTCCTGCTGTCCTGTATGCCTTAATTATATTTTCTATAAATATCTTGATCGGAGGGAATAATCATATGGCGACCTACCATATGTAATGTAATCAGGTGTTACACCATATTTCTTGAATATATATACTTTCAACATACATTCTGATATGAACTGATTCCAGTATGCAAAAAATTATCCAAGTGGGATTTGGAAAACTCACAGTACTATTACTTTCCGCAATTTTACTGTATCACAAATAAGAGTACAACTGTTTCTTTAAATATTGCAACAATGGGCCAAAATGATATATTGTTGCAGAAGAAGCTGAGAAGCACTGTGGTGTAGTGGTTATGATACTAAACTGTTGCATGGAGGGTCACAAGTTCAAAACTCACCTGGACTGTACAATTTTAATTTCTATATTCGGTTCGAGTGCATTCTAGAAGTATCCACAAATGTCAAGAATCATTGTACTGGAATGTTCTGTAGCTGTATATATACTACATGTGCTCTGGCCGGAGGCAATTCGCTCCGCGCTCTTGTATGTGCAAGTGCTGAATAAACCTTTGTTAAGTGAAGTTACTGTTTGTCATTCATCTAATTACATCTTCTTCTACGTGACATTATTCTGGTGGAGACGTTGGGCATTGGAACTTGTGAGAGCGCACATTATCGATGACACAGTGGCTCCCATCAGGCCACGACAGAGCCGCCAGAGCGAGAAACGAGTGTTTGGTAAGCCACCTCCTTTGTTGATGGACTACATTTTCTAAGGACTCTCCCAATGAATCTCAACCTGGCACCGGCCTTACCAACAATTAATTTTAAATGATCATTCCACTTCAAATCGTTCTGTACGCATACTCCCATATATTTTACAGAAGTAACTGTTACCAGTGTTTGTTCCGCTATCATGTAATCATACAATAAAGGATCCTTCTTTCTATGTATTCGCAATGCATTACATTTGTCTATGTTAAGGGTCAGTTGCCACTCCCTGCACCAAGTGCCTATCTGCTGCAGATCTTCCTGCATTTCGCTGCAATTTTCTAATGCTGCAACTTCTCTGTATACTACAGCATCATCTGCTAAAAGCCACATGGCACTTCCGACACTATCTACTAGGTCATTTATATATATTATGTAAAGCAATGGTCCCACAACACTCCCCTGTGGCACCCCAGAAGTTACTTTATCATCTGTAGATGTCTCTCCATTGAGAACAACATGCTGTATTCTGTTTGCTAAAAGCTCTTCAATCCAGCCATGCAGCTGGTCTGATATTCCATAGGCTCTTACTTTGTTTATCAGGCGACAGTGCGGAACTGTATCGAATGCCTTCCGGAAGTCAAGCAAAATGGCATCTACCTGGGAGCCTGTATCTAATATTTTCTGGGTCTCATGAACAAATAAAGTGAGTTGGGTCCCACACGATCGCAGTTCCCGGAATCCATGTAGATTCCTACATAGTAGATTCTGGGTTTCCATGATGACATGATACATGGCAAAAAACATGTTCTAAAATTCTACAACAGATCGATGTCAGAGATATAGGCCTATAGTTTTGTGCATCTGCTCGACGACCCTTTTTGAAAACTGGGACTACCTGTGCTCTTTTCCAATCATTTGGAACCTTCCGTTCCTCTAGAGACTTGCGGTACATGGCTGTTAGAAGAGGGGCAAGTTCTTTCTCGTACTCTGTGTAGAATCGAATTGGTATCCCGTCAGGTCCAGTGGACTTTCCTCTGTTAAGTGATTTCAGTTGCTTTTCTATTCCTTGAACACTTATTTCGATGTCAGCCATTTTTTTGTTTGTGCAAGGATTTAGAGAAGGAACTGCAGTGCGGTCTTCCTCTGTGAAACGGCTTTGGAAAAAGGTGTTTAGTATTCCAGCTTTACACGTGTCATCCTCTGTTTCAATGCCATCATCATCCCAGAGTGTCTGTATACGCTGTTTCAATCCACTTACTGATTTAACGGAAGACCAGAAGTTCCTAGGATTTTCTGTCAAGTCGGTACATAGAATTTTACTTTCAAATTCACTGAACGCTTCACGCATAGCCCTCCTTATGCTACTTTGACATTGTTTAGCTTCTGTGTGTCTGAGAGGTTTTGGCTGCGTTTAAACTTGCAGTGAAGCTCTCTTCGCTTTCGCAGTAGTTTCCTAACTTTGTTGTTGAACCACTAGTGGGTTTTTCCCATCCCTCACAGTTTTACTCAGCACATACCTGTCTAAAATGCATTTATGATTGCCTTGAACTTTTTCCATAAACACTCAACATTGCAGTGTCGGAACAGAAATTCTCATTTTGATCTGTTAGGTAGTCTGAAATCTGCCTCCTATTACTGTTGCTAAACAGATAAACCTTCCTCCCTTTTTTATATTCCTATTTGCTTCCATATTCAGGGATACTGCAACGGCCTTATGATCACTGATTCCCTGTTCTGCATTTACAGAGTGGAAAAGTTCGGGTCTGTTTGTTATCAGTAGGTCCAAGATGTTATCTCCACGAGTCGGCTCTCTGTTTAATTGCTCGAGGTAATTTTCGGATAGTGCACTCAGTATAAAGTCACTCGATGCTCTGTCCCTACCACCCCTCCTAAACATCTGAGTGTCCCAGTCTATATCTGGTAAATTGAAATCTCCATCTAAGACTATAACATGCTGAGGAAGTTTATGTGAAATGTATTCCAGATTTTCTCTCAGTTTTTCTGCCACTAATGCTGCTAAGTCAATAAAAGGAGCCAATTATTAACCTAGCTTGGTTGTTGGGTACAACCTCCACCCATAATAATTCACAGGAACTATCCACTTCTATTTCACTACAGGATAAACTACTACTAACAGCGACAAACACGCCACCACCAGTTGCATGCACAATCTATCCTTTCTAAACACCGTCTGTGCCTTTGTAAAAATTTTGGCAGAATTTATCTCTGGCTTCAGCCAGCTTTCCATACCTATAACGATTTCAGCTTCGGTGCTTTCTATCAGCGCCTTGAAGTTCCGATACTTAACCAACGCAGCTTCGACAGTTTACAATTACAATACAGATTGCTGCTTGGTCCCCACATGTCCTGACTTTGCCCCGCACCCTTTGAGGCTGTTGCCCTTTCTGTATTTGCCCGAGGCCATCCCGCTAGCGACATTTGCAGTCTTCACCATATCAGACAGCCGCCGGAAGCCAGAGAGGATTTCCTCTGATCCATAGCGACACACATCATTGGTGCCGACATGAGCGACCACCTGCAGATGGGTGCACCCTGTACCCTTCACGGCATTCGGAAGGACCCTTTCCACATCTGGAATGACTCCCCCCAGTATGCACATGGAGTGCACATTGGTTTTCTTCCCCTCCTTTGCAGCCATATCCCTAAGGGCCCCATTACACACCTGACGCTGGAGCTCCCAACTACCAGTAAGCCCACCCTCTGCGACCGCCCGGATCTTGCAGACTGAGGGGCAACCTCTGGAACAGGACAAGCAGTCATGTCCCGCCGAAGATCAGTATCAGCCAGAGACAGAGCCTGAAACTGGTTCGTTAGACAAACTGGAGAGGCCTTCTGTTCAGCCCTCTGGAATGTCTTTCGCCCCCTGCCACATCTCGTGATGACCTCCCACTCTATCATGGGGGAGGGGTCAGCCTCAATGTGGGCAGTATCCCGGGCAGCCACAGGTGTAGCCCAATCGGGGGATGTGTGGGACGAGCTGGCCATCCCCGAGAAACCCCTGTCTGGACCCTCACAGTGATGCCCATTGGCAACAGCCTCAAGCTGTGTGACCGAAGCCAACACTGCCTAAAGTTGGGAGCGAAGGGATGCCAACTCAGCCCGTATCCGAACACAGCAGTCACAGTTCCACCAGCTGGATTCAATTTAACCCATTTCATTGTGGGTCATCAACCTTGATGCCACCCACTTCGACCAGGGGCTCTCCCCATAGACGCCACCCAGCCTCAGCAAGGGCCACCTGCAGGTATGGCCACTGCCGGGAATCATGGTGCCCCAGAAAGGATGGGCATAAGCAGGGAGGTCTCAGCTCTGGCATCAGCAGTGCGATCCCTGTGTTGTCAGGGGGCTATCACCAAGAGGGTACTTGGCAGCCCCACCATGACGGACTGGCTACCGCGCTGGATTTTGGGTGCTGAAATGGTCCAAAATTGCTGTGGGCATGAAGGATGGTACAGTGCAGGAGATAAGAAGTAGGCAACCCATAAGACGTTGGGTGCAAAGCCCGCTACATGACAATAAGTAGCATGCAAGGTCTTGGGGCTCGATAGGCAAACAAAAAACACCACATAAGGCATCCTCCCCAATTGGCACACACTATCAACAGAAATTTGGAAAAGGTGGAGGTCAAACCCAAAAGGGAACCATCACAAAAAAGCCGAAATGTTGGAGACTCCTTTTAGTCACCTCTTACGAGAGGCAGGAATACTGCGGGCTTATTCTAACCCCTGGATCCACAGGGGGAGGGGGGGGGGTGCTGTATTAGAAACCATAACCAGACATCCTTTAAGGAAAACTGAGGAGCCTCGTACAATTAGTACTATTTTCACTATATAGAAGTTATTAATTTTATAAAGCAACAGTAAGCAGAGATTTATATAAGGAATTTATTGATAATGTATAAAGCATTGTTAACTTGCAGTAGCTTAACATATTAATTAATCAAAGTAGTCGTATTTATCACAAGATCATTCTTCTAAGTTGGAGGATATGTGTTGTTACATATCACTCCAGAAGAGCGAGGTGTATATGTATTTTTACTGACAAACGATACTCACGAACGAAAAACTATAAAGTGATTATTATACAGGGTGTCACATGAGGAATGGCCAGTATTCAGGGGTGTGAGAGGAGCACTCATTTAAAGCAAAAATTTCATATGGACATAAAATGCCACACATCAATGAACATGCAGACATCATGTATGTTTCCGCAACCTGTGAAGGAACAGCAACACACTGTTGGCTCTGAGCACTATGGGACTCAACTGCTGAGGTCATTAGTCCCCTAGAACTTAGAACTAGTTAAACCTAACTAACCTAAGGACATCACAAACGTCCATGCCCGAGGCAGGATTCGAACCTGCGACCGTAGCGGTCTTGCGGTTCCAGACTGCAGCGCCTTTAACCGCACGGCCACTTCGGCCGGCAGCAACACACTGTTGAATGGTGCGGTATAGTCCCGCTACCAGCACACAGTGACTTTCTGCAACTATCAGTGTCCTACAAAAACGTGCATGGTGAACACTACACATGGAAAACTTATGCCAATTTCACAAATAACATGTTAAAAATTTTGACATTTGGGACAATGCCACATGACTTGAATTTAGTCACTGGTTAAATGACGATAATCATCTGCTTTAATTTATATTATTCACTGATGAAGCCACATTTACACCAAATGAAACCGACATATAATAATCATGGATAGTGGTAGTAAAATCCACGTGGTACAGTGTAAACCAATTTCCAAGTTCGTTCTTCAATCAATATTTGGTGCGGCATGACTGGTAACATGCTTATAGGTCCAGACATCTCTGAAACCATCTGCATTAGGGCATATGTCCATATGAAGCTTTTTGCTTTAAATTGTCGTTCCTCCACATCCCTGAATATTTACCATTACTCCTGGGACACCCTTTATGGGAGAGCATAACTACTGCACGGATTTGTTGTTTTGTTTGCATTTCCGAGGGACGAGATATGTCTACAAAATGGGATGGCAACTGCAGTAACTACGTTAGTGCAAGACCTTGAATCACCCGCCTACACTGGAGAAGCACAATGTTCCTGTGTAAATGCATGGAACAATGACAATGGATGTAACGTGACTCAAACAAATGAACCTTTGACTGAACATTCACTCTGAATCCTTTGTTCTGCCTAAAACTTGTATGCAATGGTTTCAAATTGAATATTCTGATTGGGAGGCTCATGTTATTTGAAAATTATTCTACATGGCTATGGACAATATAATGAATATACTGGGGTGTCTCTCCTTACAAGGGAACCTCCCCATCGCACCCCCCTCAGATTTAATTTTAAGTTGGCACAGTGGATAGGCCTTGAAAAACTGAACACAGATCAATCGAGAAAACAGGAAGAAGTTGTGTGGAACTATGAAAAAATAAGCAAAATATACAAACTGAGTAGTCCATGTGCAAGATAGGCAACAACAAGGATGATGTTAGCTGAGGTGCGCCGTGGTCGGTTAGCGTGAGCAGCTGCGGAACGAGTGGTCCTTGGTTCAAGTCTTCTCTCGGGTGTAAAGTTTATTTTTTTTAATTTTCAGACAATTATCAAAGTTAAGGCACTCACACATAATCAACTTCGCTCTCCAAAATTCCAGGACATGTTCAGATTTGCTTGGACATATGCAGGATTTGACGGTCTACACACGGAAAAATTTGAAAACGTTAAAAACATATGTTTTGACAGAGCACAGGGAAAACTGTGCGACTGTGAAACTGTTGCATTCATTCGTTGCAGTTTATGTGACAAACTCTTATGTTCTCATCACTTTTTTGGGAGTGATTATCACATCCACAAGAAAACCTAAATCGGGCAAGGTAGAAGGATCTTTTTACTCATTCACCAAGTGTACAAGTTAGGTGGGTCGGCAACATATTCCTGTCATGTGACGCACATGCGGTCACCAGTGTCGTATAGAATATATCAGACGTGTTTTCCTGTGGAGGAATCGGTTGACCTATGACCTTGCGATCAAATTTTTCGGTTCCCATTGGAGAGGCACGTCCTTTCGTCTATTAATCGCACGGTTTTGCGGTGCGGTAGCAAAACACAGACACTAAACTTATTACAGTGAACAGAGACGTCAATGAACGAATGGACAGATCATAACTTTGTGAAAATAAAAAATTAAACTTTTCACTCGAGGGAAGACTTGAATCAAGGACCTCTCGTTACGCAGCTGCTCACGCTAGCCGCGGGACCACGGCGCTTCTGAAGTCACAGTCTCCTTGATGTTGCTTATCTTGCACATGAACTACTCAATTTGTATATTTTGCTTATTTTTTCATAGTTCCACACAACTTCTTCCTAGAGTGGTTTAAAATTAGCCTAGTGTGATATTCATTTTATCAGTACATGTTAACAGGGACAATAAAACATGAAGAATAACCAGTACTCAAGCAGCAACTCAAGATGCCACCCTGTCCCACATTGTCTGCTACTGCCAAGCAGCAGCAAGACTCAGTTGCTGCTGAACTAGTGGTTATTCTTCGCGTTTTGCTACCCCTCTTAATACACACCTCTAAACTGAATATCACACTAGGTAAAATTACTCTATCAAATGGGCACATAAGATTACGCTTTAAAAATAATTTTGATTGTAACAGGAAATATACTGACACTTTCCATCAGCATGAGCATTGCATGAAAGATGTGATAAGCAGTATTGTTTGGACTGCCTCCAGCTACTCATTGCAAAAACAAAATTGCAAATATCTGGTGCAACATCATTGAAAATGCACCTGACAATTCTTAGTAGGGACACACTGTAAGACAATGATTTGGGTTGAGGGGGCACTCGACATCATGGTCATCAGTGCCCCGATGAAAAGTCAAACTGCAAATCTCATGGGTGGGGATGAAGGCTGTCCCCACATGCGGAGTAGTTTATAACGTACTAAAGTCTGCCACCCTTCCCCACCAGTTTAGGGATGAGGCCTGACCGTTCACAAAATTTCACCTATCTTTTAACACTGGTATCGGTATCTACGAGGATGGTGGGCAGATCTCCAGCGAGACTGAGGGCTGCCCTAATATCAGTATACAGGACACATGTAGCCACAATAAGCTGAACTGAAAGCGGCACGCCACAAACTTCACAGAATGGTGGCTCCTTTCGCCAGAAGAGGAAGCCATCTGTGAAAGGGCCATGCCTGATGTGCAGTCTGGTAATCAAAACCTCCTTCCAGTGGTGAGGCTGACATGAAGTCCACCAAGGATTTGTGGTCGATTCGAGTGTCTGCAGTTTGTTGTCTGTCACCTGCAACCATTCAGTCTCCAACTGACGCATGATGCATCTGTCAGAAAATGTGTGCAATGGGATGGGACATTGATGGACAGCACCGTCCCAACACGCTTCTTTGGCAGCTTTATCAGCCATGTCATTACCCTTTATCCCAATGTGGCCAGGTACCCAGCAAAAGATCACCTCCTTGCCATGGAGTTGGAGCCACAGTAAGGAGTCATGGATGAGCTGAATCAGCAGGTCTACCGGATACATTTGGCGAAGTGTCTGCAACACACTAAGAGGGTCGGAACAGGCAAGGAAACTTGTATGGTGATGTCTGTGAACCCTCTCCAGTGCCATCAGAATGCCATACAACTCTGCATCATAAATTGTAAACTGCTCTGGAAGACACACTTTAAAAACCCAATCAGGGAAAACCACAGAACAACTGAGAGCATTCCCCTGCTTTGATCCATCTATATAAATAATGATAAAACTATGGACCATACTAAAAACAGACGAAAACAAAGTTGAAACAACCTTATTTTGAGTATAATTTTTCGTGTACTGTGTCAAGCTTAAAATCAGTTTGGGCCTTTGAAGACACCAAGGCGGCAGTGTGTTCCATCCCTGGGTGTGTATTTTCACGCTCAAGAGATCCAGATCTTTGGGACAGTCTGTGGCACGTACACCAAATGGCTGAATCACTTGGGGCCGATTCCTGAACACTTGTTCGAAGGTGGGTTGGATCACTGAACTAAATGCCAGTGACTGAGGTGACACTGAGATTTTCAGCGCCTGTCAAGCCATAAGGATATGTTGGCAAATCCAGAGTGGTGGTCCACAGCCTTTCCACACAGACTCTGAACTGGGCTGGTCCGAAAGGCTCCAGTCGATATACGAATGCCCTCATGGTGGACAGCATATAACATCCAGAAGTAGGAAGGATGGGCCAATCCGTAAACCACGCAGCCATAGTCTAAGTATGATAGAACAAATGCCCCATAAAACTGCAGGAGGCAAGACCTGTCAGCTCCCCATGTTTTTCTGCCAAGGCATTTCAAAATGTTCAACAACCGGAAGTCTTTTGTTCGTAGGTCTTTCAGGTGTGGAAGCCATGTTAATTTTGAGTCAAGTAATAAACCCAAAAAGTGCACAGTGTCTTGAAAACATAAAATATGGTCCCCCGTTCTAAGCTCTGGTTGGTTAAAACTCCGATGAGTACGATTAAAATTGACACACACAGTCTTCTCAGGTGAGAACTGAAAACCAGTTGTCTGGGCCCAGGTTTCCAGCCTCCTAATGGTCAGCTGTAGCTGCCTCGTCGTCGATTGAGATCAGAGGAAGAGTAGAAGATTGCAAAGTCATCAACAAATAAAGAGCATTTGACAGGGCTCCTGACTGCAGAGGAAATACCATTGATAGTGACGGCAAACAATGTGACACTGAGGACACTGCCCTGGGGCACACCATTCTCCAGAATATAGCAATCAGACATGGCATGACCAATGCGATAATGAAAATGCTGGTCCTCGAGAAAGGATTGGATCAGAAGCGGCAGATGCCCACATAGTTCCCATTCATGAAGTTTGCGAAGGATGTTGTACCTCCAAGTAGTATCATATGCTTTTTTGAGGTCGGAACGGTAGCGCCTGAAACTGCACTGGTAGCAACTCTGGTGCCCTCAGGACTCGGGCAGCCAGATGAGGCAGAGGTTGACCATGCATTCAAGAATCACACCCATACAACTGGTAAGGGCGATACTCCGATAACTGTTAGGTGTGCTACAGTTCTTGTCTGGTTTCCAGAAGGTATTAATATTGCCTCCTTACAAGTTGTCAGGTACTGTCAATCAGACCAGACCTGATTAAAACAAGAGAGCAGCTGACCTTTTGCTTCAAGGCACAGATGACGAAGCATGGTACAACAGATCTCATCAGGTCTGGGAGCAGTGTCTCTGGCTGCAGATAAAGCTGATTCCAGTTCCCACATGGAGAATGGAAGGTTGTAGACTTCCTCATTACGTGAGAAGAAATTGAGCTTCCTCATCTCTGCAGTCCGACGGAATACCTGAACAGCAGGAGCTTGTCTGGATGACTTAGTAACAGTAAAGAAGTGTTCAGCTAAAACATGAGTCATGTCTTCTGGCCTGTCCACCAAGACCCCACTATTTGACAAGACCGTAGGGGGATGACGATTACCCTTGCCTGAAATCCATCTTAGTGATTCCCAAATGTGCGCAGTGGAAGTGGACCAATTAATGGAAGTCGTGAATTCCCTCCAGGAAGCCCTCTTCCATTCTTTGATCACTCGCCTTGCATGTGCTCTCACAGACATGAAAGCTTGAAGATTGTCTGTAGTTGGACACTATTTGAAGTTCCACAGAGCTGTCCGTCTGGCCCTGACGGCCAATCGACAGTCGTCATTCCACCAAGGTACAGGCCATTGTTGAGGTGGTTAGTAGACCTGAGGATGGACTCTGAGGCAGCCCTTTGGATCTCATGAGTGATATGGGTCACCGCCTCCTGTGCACGATTCTTTTGTTCAAAAATAGCCTGTCGACTGTATTGTAACCAATTTGCCCTTTGTATCATCTACCTGCGTGGTCTCCTGTTGGCCACCGTCCTAGTCAGCAGACGGATCCACAATGGAAAGTGATCACTAGATTGTAATCTGGAGGCACTTCCCACTGAACCGAGTCTGCAATAGGTGGGGAACAAAAACAAAGGTCAATAGCTGAAGAAGACCCTGTAGCTGTGGAAAAGTGAGTCATCTGACTCCCGTTCAGAAAGCAGATATTCTCAGAATGGATGAGTCACTCGATCATCCGACCCCTGGAGCAAGTAGTAGTCGAGAGCCACAGCACATTGTGGGCATTGAAGTCCCCCACAAGGAGGAATAGATGTGGGAGTGCCTGGAAGAGATCAGCCAGTGCGTCTGCATCCAAAGTGTCATTAGGGGCAGGTACAAAGAACACGCTGTGATAGAAAAGGGTGCGAGAACACAGCAATTGCTTGCATGGTTGTGGTAAGAGGGACAGGAGAGCAGTGGCATCTGTCATCAAGGAAACTAGCCACTCCACCTTTAGCCCTGTCTCCGGTAGTGTCATACTTCCTGTATATGTGGTAACCTCGTAATGCAGGTGTGTTGGTGACTTTAAGATGTGTTTTTCGTATGCAGACGCAGAAAGGTTTATCCTGGACCAGCGGCTGCAATTCTTCCAAATGTAAGCAATATCCATTCAAATTCCACTGCAACACAGAAGTCCCTGTGGAAGCCATTGGTTAGTGACGGTGGTTCTTTTCTTTCTCCCTCGGAGGCAGTGATTTACCAGGGAGGTCAGGGGAGATGTTAGCCCGTTCTATGCTCTCTGGTCCCTTCGTTTGGAAGTTCATATCCTGAAGAGCATAGTCTCCACCAGAAAGTGAGAGAGCTCGTCGGTCCGAAGGTTTACCTACCGCTTGCTTGGACTTAGAAATACTTTTCGAAGGACGTTTTTCTTTACTGACAGGAGGAGGCAGTTGCCTGGGTTGCGGGGTTGGCTTAGTTGGCTTCTGATGTTGGGGAGTGGTATGTGGTTTAGGTGGTAAGCCTGCTTTCTGAACGGGAGTCAGATGACTGCTGACAGCTTCCGAACGACATCAGTTGCAAGTGGAGTGTTTCCCCCACAGGTACATCAACAAGTGCATGTGCTCGTACTTGAATCTGCAGTCTGAGTTTGTGTGGAAGAATAACACTTGGTGATCAGTGTCTTAAGGGCTGATGCAAAAAAAGTATCAAAAACCAATTGTTGAATGGCTTTCAAAGCCTTTTTAGCTTAACCACAGGGTATGCATCTCTTTACTTTCAACTCTTGAATTTTCCTTTCCTTGTTGTAAATCCCACACTTTCTACTCCACACTGGGTGATCCCCAGAGCACTTTACACATTTCAGAAGAAGTGTACAATAAGTCCCCGACTCATAAGCAGAGCCTCCACAATTGCCACACGTAGCCTTCCCATTACATCCCACAGTAGGCTCCTTTATTGTATGATTATATGATAGTGGAACAAACACTGGTAGCAGTTACTTCTGTAAAATATCTGGGAGTATGCGTGCGGAACGATTTGAAGTCGAATGATCATATAAAATTAATTGTTGGTAAGGCGGGTACCAGGTTGAGATTCATTGGGAGAGTGCTTAGAAAATGTAGTCCATCAACAAAGGAGGTGGCTTACAAAACACTCGTTCGACCTATACTTGAGTATTGCTCATCAGTGTGGGATCCGTACCAGATCGGTCTGACGGAGGAGATAGAGAAGATCCAAAGAAGAGCAGCGCGTTTCGTCACAGGGTTATTTGGTAACCGTGATAGCGTTACGAAGATGTTTAATAAACTCAAGTGGCAGACTCTGCAAGAGAGGCGCTCTGCGTCGCGGTGTAGCTTGCTCGCCAGGTTTTGAGAGGGTGCGTTTCTGGATGAGGTATCGAATATATTGCTTCCCCCTACTTATACCTCCCGAGGAGATCACGAATGTAAAATTAGAGAGATTAGAGCGCGCACGGAGGCTTTCAGACAGTCGTTCTTCCCGCGAACCATACGCGACTGGAACAGGAAAGGGAGGTAATGACAGTGGCACGTAAAGTGCCCTCCGCCACACACCGTTGGGTGGCTTGTGGAGTATCAATGTAGATGTAGATGTAGATGTAGATGTAGACAGTGGTATGGTCAAATCTTTGACATTTATAGCATCGCATGGGGTTAGGAACAAAAGGATGAACCTTATGGCAGATATAGCCTGCAAGGATATGTTCCAGTAATACTGGAGTACTAAACGTTAGAATAAACATTGCTGATTTTTCCAATTTGCCATTGACTCTCCTCATATAACTCTGCACCTCCATGACGCCCACATTCTTCCACTCTTCACCTAACTCCGTGGGGTCCACCTCCATTATATTGGAGCAGGTAACCATGCCCTTACTAAAGTTAAGTGTGTTATGTAACTCAGCCTCGACTGGGTACTCACCTAAGGTCTTACATCCCAGAAGCTTAGATATTTTGTTGGAATTAGCAATTTCAACTAAAAGCGTTCCATTACGAAGTTGTTTGACACTTTTCAGAGACCCAGCAATACCTTCGAATGCCTTGTGAATGTAGAAAGCTTCCCCTGTTTTGCTTGATTACAGCGAAAGTGTTATGGCAAAATAATGCCCCGTTACTCTTCCTCTGAGGCTTCTTTTTGGGAGGACTCGCCAACTGAGCTCTCTTTGAAGAGTGGATGTAGGTGCTGCCTGATGGTACTCCCATTCCGTCAGGATTAGTAGTTTCATGAGACAGTTCCATAGGGATCCCACGAGATGCTAGGGAAACAACCGTCGACCCAGGCAGAGCCCTGCATGCCTGACCAAGCATTATACAACTGGGGGGGCGGCAGGTGCCCCAGAGGTTGTCCACTAAAGACTGTTTTACCTCAATAGCCATTCACCTACTCAGCACATAGCACACCTTGAGGTTGAGGTTTTTTTATAGAGGTGCGTACATTTCTCGTGGTCAAGGCGGTGAAGCTAAGACCCCCGTTCTCTGAAACACACAACATTCCACCACTGCGCCGCATGGTGGTCGCTGAAGTATGACCAGAGCTTACAGGGACAGAGGACTGGTGGCGCTTACCAGTCCCCCAGCTCAGGAACCCCGGGGTCGCCAAGCCCATACTAAGCAAACGAATGCTGAGACCCTGAGGAGCGACACACAGTACATACAAAAGCTGTCCGCATAATTATTTAAGGAAAGTAGAAGTTGCTACATCACATTTCATTCCAGCAAAAACTGATCAACAAGGAGAAAGAGAAAGATTTTATCATTGCAGCCAAGGTAATGTTCAAATAATATAAAATAAGAAAAAAAAAGCAGAATAATATTAAATCTGCAATGTATCAAGTACTTCAGATTCAACCATCACACTACAGCTTCCACAAAACATAGCATGTAATTGCCTCTATGGCTAGTGACAATTAAACAGGACTAATACTACTGTGTGTGTCAGGTGATGTACATTGCTCGAACAGTGTAATGATGTTTTATTCTGGCAAACATTTAGTGCATAGCATTGAGAGCTCTGATAGGAAAAACTTAATTACAGATTGTGAAATTTCAACTAACAAGTAATTTTAATCAGACCAGGATGGCTGTATATATACTTTCCCAACATAAAAGCAAACGCCCTGCATCATCAAGAGGCGCACAAACAAAATGTATGGAGCTTGGTTAGCTTTCTTAGTGCACTTCCCTTTTCTAGCTGTAGGAGAAAAATGTACACAAACACATACACACAGAAACACATACACACTCACTCACATGCACACGCTTGTCTCCTCACATTGTGATCAGTCTACTGCCAGCTCTTTACTGGCCCACGATGAGTGTACTGTTAGAGGGTAGGTGTGTGGGATGGAGTGGGTTGAGGGATGGAGAGAGGTGGGAGGCAGGGAGGGGATTGTGGGAGAGTGGGGAGCTGTCTGTGCATTAGTTGCTAGAGGGGGCAGATGGCATACTGCTGGGCATGCAATTTCATGGAATAGGGCATGAGATAAAATCACACAACGAGCTAACTACTTGGGGACACAAATTGGGTGGGGATGCTGGGGCAAGGGATAGTACGTGTACACACACACACACACACACACACACACACACACACACACACACACACACACTAGAATGGAAGGGGGGGGGGGGTGATCGGCAAGTTACTTTAGGTTTAGGTCAGGAAGGTTACGGGATAGCTCCCACCTGAATACCACAATTTTGTGATCTGCTGCATGTTGTGCCACTGGGTGGTCTATTTTGTTTCAGGCAACATTTTAGCGGTGGCATTTCATTCTAGTTGACAACTGGTTGGTTGTCATACCAATGTAAAACTCTGTGCAGTGGTTCCAGCAAAGCTGTAATATAACATTGCTGCTTTCACAGGTGGCCAGGCCTCTGATGGGGTAGGATAAAACTGTGATGGGACTGGAGTAGGTGCTGCTGGGCACGTGGATTGGACAGGTCTTACTTCTGGGTCTTTCACAAGGGTATGATCCCTATGGAAGGGGAATGAAGGTGGGAGTGGCATAGGGATCGACTAGGATGTTGTGGAGGTTGGGTAGGCAGCGGAACAACACTTTCGGAGGGATTGGAGGTATCATGAGTACAATTTTTCTCATTTCAAGGCATGATGATAGATAATCAAAGCCCTAACAATGGACGTGGTTCAGTTGTTCCAGTCGCGATGATATTGGGTGACAAGGGATATCGCTTCTTTGTGGTTGGCTCTTGGGACGGATGTGAGGATCCGGTGTGTGTGAGGATATGGAATGAGTCTGGAGGGTATTCTCTGTCTGCGAAGGCCTTTGGGAGGCCTTCAGCATACTGGACGAGAGAGTTTTCATCACTGCAAATGCACCTACCATGGGTGGTCAGGCTACATGTCAGCAATTTTTTGGTGTGGGATGGTTGGCAGCTGTCAAACTGCAGTGCTCATTGATGGGTCTGATGTGGAGAAAGGCATGGATGAAGCCATCTGACAGGAGGAAATCGACATCAAAGTGAAGGTGGAACAATGGATGTAGGAGGGCAGGTGAAGTGGATGGGAGAGAATGTGTTGAGGTTGCAGAGGACTGAGGATAACGTGTCTGGGCCATGGGTTCAGGGTATAAAGATATTAAGAGTAAACTGAACCATTTCAGGGGTTCGGGGTTTTGGGACACTTGGAAACTCCCGCCATCAAGAGGTTGGCTTTGGAGGGTGCCATGCAGGTGGCCATGGCTGGGCCATGAATTTGTTTGTATACCTTCCCTTCAAATGGGAAGTGGTTATGGGTTAGGATGTAGTTGTTTAGGTGTACAAGGAATGACGTGGTGAGTTTGGAGTCTGCAGAGTATTGGGAGAAGTAGTGTTCAATTGCAACAAGGCCATGAGCATAAGGGATGTTGGTGTATAGGTAGGTTGCATCAACAGTGACAGGTAGGGATCCTGGGAGGTAAGGGTGTGGGGATGGTGCAGAGTTGATGCAGAAAGCGGTTGGTATGTTTAATGTGGGAGGCTAGGTTTTGGACAATTGGTTGGGGGTGGTGATCATAGATCTAGATATAAGGAACATATTCCCACCAGAAGTGGTGACAGTAAGCGGGGTTCTACCTTTGATAAACATCTTGTACAAATAGCTCACACGCCTAATCCCCTGGCCAGTACCGAGCTGCTTCATTCTGAAGTTAAGTGTATGAAATTAGACATATTAGAAGAAATGGAGATTTTTAAACATCTATGGTATGACAAAGACTGCATCCTTAGTGACCAACTCCAGTTAAAAAACAAAATTTTTTTCAAAGATTTTGTTCCCTTGCTCATTGCTTCACATTCTACCACATGACATAGAAGATAGCCGATGCATTCATGCGGTCGCTTGGTGTCAGGGATGGTCAATTCGTTCAGTCACGCTCCAGGTTCCCTTGATTTTAGTTGTGACGGCTGCCCTTACAAACGTGGGCACACTAATACAATACACATGCTTTTTTCTTTCATTTGACACCTTATAATGAGTGATTCTTGTACATGTTCACAGTATTCTCACTTCTTACAAGCTCCAATATTTCTAATATGGTCCAAGTAGTCATTCCCACTCACTTATAATTATTCAAGTTGAACATGGTGATGCAAAGGATGTTTTTAGTCATATTCATTCCAAGTCCGAACTCTGGCCTAAAATTAGGAAATAAATCCTTAACCTTTTTTAAAAAACGTTGAAGTGACATCGTACGTCTCTTCATGCCTATACACATAACTTTGCATACCATTTTGATAACAGCTGATAGCACAAATCACTTTGACCTCTGTCGGTCAATAGATAATAAGAGCGATGGAAGCGGCATTGTATGTATTTTCACTCATGTATATTAAGCCCATTACATTATTTGACCTTTCACGTCAACAGCTATTAGAACATAAAGGTAGTTTGTCTGTTCCACGCTATATGCATTCACAGACCTCACCTGATCAAGCTTCATGGTTCAGTACCTCAAGTACCTGATTTTAAGAAACTAGTTTAGCTTTAGGTTCTTTTTACACTATTTTGGTACATATCTGACTATTCAAAATGACCTCTGTTGGTCATCAGATATTAAGGGCAATGAAAGTGACATTGTACGTCCTTTCACGCAATTACATTAAGCCTGTCTTACTAATTTGACCCTTTTCTGGTCAATAGCACTTAGCATTTAATACAGTACCTTTACATGCTTATCCAAGTGTAGTCATCAAATACTATCACCGACCCCAAGTAATTCAAAAATGGCTTATTCATCTCCCATATTTTTAGCCTGCTTCTAGCTGATTGTATTTTGTCTGTCCTGCGTGCATGCGTTTTGACCATCCATGGAATTTGCTATCCCACATATATAGTTTCAGCCTATCTACATTCTGTAATTCTATAAAATCATCCTCGAACTAGGACATTATAAATACACACGCATAAACTTCCTGCGCCTTTGACCCAGTCATCGGATCACTTTCGTAACACATTTTATGCCAATCACATGGAAGAAGATGATTTCTCAATTTGTGCATGCGCATTCCTTTCTGACATTCTCACAGCCTAGCTGGTGGCGCCACCTCAGTTTACCTGAGAGCCCATGGCCCACCGAACATTGGCTGGGGTGAGGAAGCACGCTTATGACATTTGAGCTAAGTACAGCTATTGACATGGTACACACGTACCATTTATTTTCCACTTTATGTGAGTCTTTTGCACTTTTGGGTGTTCTGTATTAATGTTGGACCATGCCTCTTTAGGCAGTTTGTAGTTTTAGTGTGTTCCAAAGAAGGCGTGGTTATCCACGCCGAAACCTAGGTCAACATCCGGTTTCTATTTGCAATCGAGGCGGATTCTTTATAATCATTAAAACACATGACATCGTGTGCCCAGCCTCTGCCACCCACCCCCTCTATTTGCATGCCACCTCCCTGCTTCCCGTACTTCTGCATCCATCCCTCACCCCACCCCACTCCACAGTCCCAACTCAGCCCAGTACACTCACCATGGGCCAGGTGTGTGGATGTGAGTGAGCACGTGTGTGTTCATGTGCATGTTTTTTCCTTCAGCTAGAGAAAGGAAGTGCATTCCGAAAACTAGCTAAGATCCATAACTTCTCTTTGTGTGCCTATCGATGACACAGTGCTTCTGCCTTTTGGAGAGACATCTCCTTTATTCCTAAATAATTCTAAATTTTCAACCAGAACTTTCAGTGCATTATATTAGCAAACATAAAAATGCTGATATGACTTCTTGCATTTGCTCTTGATTATAAGAAAGGAACAATACAACTGGCTTTTGAGAACACACAGAATCCACCAAAGAATGAACTTGCTACTAGCAGCCTCAAATTAATTGAGGAGCACAGTATAACTACAATCAACAAAAATTACAATTACAGAAATGCCAATTAAGTGAGGAAATTTCAATAAGCTTGTGCCTCAGCACAGTAATTGGCTTATTGAGATCTCTGCAGACAACTTGCACATCACAAATCTTCACAAATATGCCTTGGAAATGACATAACAAATGTAATACTTTTCGTATAATATGCAGAAAAAATGAAAAATGCAGAATGACGGGCTACAGACAGTGAAAATACTAGCCTATAAGAGAAAAAAAAGAGCATGGCTCCTTAGAACTAATAGAAATAGTGAAATAAGTTTTAAAAAATAAAACACAGGAACATCTATAAAATACTGAGGAGAGTAAGTCCATATCAAATCAGCTACTTTCGTCAATTTTGGATCTTTGTGTTCAAGCTTTCTCTTAACTTTTTAATATTTGACACAGTTAACAAACACTGCAAATTCTAACAGTTTTTGGGAATGCCATTCTTTTGTTTTTGAGTTTAAAATTATAAAAAACTGTCAAAGTTTCCAAAAATTTTGGGAAATACAACTGAATATAACACCCACCAAAACTATTGTAGCTATAGAAATGACTAGTCATTTTAAAGCTCTTGATAAGCATCGTAATACTACTGTGAAACTAACATAATCTTGAAAGTTTGTTTTTTCAAAATCTGAAAAACATCTTTCTCACTTTTTTCAGAAAAAAATGAGTATTAAACTCAAGATTAAATTCAGTCCTACCACTAGACCACCAGGAAAAAAGCAATGCTGCATCCTTTTGTTGTGTATTGCAATGAGGAAACTACGGGGCCCAATTGTCTACATTATGCCTTTGTTTTTGACTGCTAAGAAAACAAGGTAATGGAATATAATGTTTTCCAGTCACAGATACAGTCAGAATCAAACAAAAAATAGTCCAAGATAAAAAAGATGACCTACTTTTATGAAGGCAGAGGTATACAATATAAAAAGATTGAAAAATTCTTGAGAGGTGCCACTACAAGGCTGACTACAATACTGATACACAACGTCACTATTTTGCCTCATTACGAGTGCTTCCAATGGACTTGGTGGGTACTGTCTAAGATGTCCTACTAAAGCAAGTTTAAGGAGGCAATCGGAAAATGAAATCAGGAAACTCAAGCAGCTGAATGATACTGTCAAGGAGCCATTCCTGGTGTCTACTTCAAATTATGTACAACAGAGGTAGGAAGTGCAGTTACTATACAGAGTCAGAAATCCAGTCACCTAAGTGACTCAAATTACTCTCTCACATACCAATGTCCAACTTCCAGCATTGGATTAAGCCATACTCCCTGAATGGCAAATCAAGCATATAAACCATTTCTGAACAACCCGTTTCTTGACAGAGTTGAGTGCCATTGGAGCTAGATTGGTTACTGTTGTCTTAACCAACAGTGCCAGTTTATAAAGTCAATGGTAGTGAAAAGAATAATCAATTTAACAGTAGTATGAAACAGATAGATTGCTATTCTCTGTGAAAATGACACAGTGAGTTGCAGGTGTGGCACAAAAAAAAGACTTAAATACTGAGCTTTCAGCCAAAATCTTCAACACGAAAGAAAAGAAAAGAAAACATACACACATTCACTCACGCAACCACACCTCACACATACGTGATCACTATCTTCAGCCAGAATGCAACTGTTGCATTGACTGAAAGCAGCAATCTGGAGTGGGATGGAGAAGATGGGAGAGATGAGTGCTGTGGGGAAGGAAGGAGGGGGGGAGAGAAGACGGAAAAGGTGAGCACCAGAGTATGGAAAAGACTGGTGGGTGCACTGGCAGAAAGTGCCGCACAATGAGGGAGAAGGGAAATAAATTGCAAGGAGTTGACAGAAAAAATGGACCAGAAATATTGCGTGGAGGGTGTGAGAACAGTAGGTTACGATATCTTGAGGACAGGATAATTTTGGGAGTTGATAATGTTTTGTAAGAATAACTCCCATCTGTGCAGTTCAGAAAAAATTGTAGTGGATGGAGGATCCAGATGGTTTGGGTTTTGAAGCAGCCATTGAAATCAAGCATGTTATGTTGAGCTGCATATTGTGCCACAAGGTGGTCCTGTTGGTCCTTGGCCATAGTTTAATGGTGGCTATTCATCTTGGTGGACAGCTGGTTGGTATCCTACAAATATAACAACCTGTGCACTGATTGCAGCAGAGATGGTGTATGACATGGCTGCTTTCACAGGGGTCCGGCCTCTAATGGGGTACAACAGCTCTCTGACAGGACTGGAAAAGGAAGTGCTGGGCGATTAGATTAGGCACTTCTTGCACCTGGGGCTGAGATTGGGAATGGCACAGGGATGGACTAGGATGCTGTGGAGGTTGAGTTGATGACAGGGCACCACTTTAGGTGGGGCATGAAAGATCTTAGGTTAGGATGTCTCTCATTTCAGGGCACAGTCCAAGGAGGCATTGGGTGATGAAGTGAGCACTCCTTTGTAGCTGGTTCTTGGAGGTGGTGGGAGGATTGAGAGTGTGTGGGGATATTGCACAGGAAATCTGTTTGCACACTAGATCTGGGGCAGTGCGCCTGCCTGTGAAGCTCTTTGTGAGATCTTCAGCATACTGGTAAGGGAGTTCTGTTCATTGCAGATACACCATGCCTGATTGGCCAGGTTGTATAGAGCAGTTTTTTGGTGTCAAAAAGAGTAAAGCTGTCAAAATGCAGGTACTGTTGGTGGTCGGTGGGTTTAATGTGGACAGAGGTGTGGATGGAGCCGACAGAGGTGTGGATTGTTGGCTGGTTTGGGGTATAAAGGGACCAAACTACAGGGTCATCAGTCCCTTTTTTCTGATGCAAACAAGGCTCAAAGGTAAAACAACACCCAAAGTACATTTGGGAAAACAAAAGGGGAAAAAGGAACGGGGAACCACACATAAAAAGAAAATGAATGGAATCAACAAAAAACAGGGAAAACATACACCACAATGAAAAGTAGAAGAAGGTATTAAAAGCATGGAGCAGATGGTCTGGGCTGGCTGATCACAAGAATAAAAGAGGATGAGCCAACCACTCTGCAACACACTAAAATGTCCACCCCTAAAAGACAACAAGGTGAGATGAACACATGTAAAGAAAAGATGAACACCAAGACAAACAAATGCAAAGAAAGGGTGACAGAGAGTTAAAATGGAAGGAAGGGTGGAGGCCTCGGAGAAAAGGCCAAATGCCCACCCTTAGATGGTATGATAACCCCCCCCCCCCCCCCCTCAAGAATAAAAAGTAAATCTAAATCATCTGCTGAGGCATTGTTGCCCAACATCGAAGGTAGGGTGCTGGGAAGTTCAAAAGTCCGCCGCAAGCAGCTACAGTAGGGCAGTCCAGCAAGATGTTGACGACAGTCATATGGGAGCCACAGCAACACCGAGGTAGGTTCTCGCAACGGAGCAGGTAACCATGTGTTAGCCAAGTATGGCCAATGTGGAGCCGGCAAAGGACAACAGGTTCCCTGCAAGTGGCCCGCATGGATGTCCGCCACACATTTGTCGTCTCCTTCATTGCACGGAGTTTATTTGGTGTACTCAGGCTGTGCCATTCGATATCCCAGATCATGAAAACTTTGCGGCAGAAGACCGATCACAAATCGGTCTCCGGCAGGCCAATCTCCAGAGATGGCAGGCCAATCTGGCCAGGTGGTGAGCAACTTCATTGCTCGGTATCCTGACATGTCCTGGGGTCCAAATAATGGTCAAAGAGCATCCACTGTTGTAGAGGGCATAAAGAGACTCCTGGATTAACTGTACCAAAGGATGTCTAGGGAAGCACTGGTCAAGAGCTTGAAGGCTGCTTAAAGAGTCACTACAATTGATGAAGGACTCACCGGAGCAGGAGCAGATATGATCAAGTGCGTGATAGATGGCAACCACCTCTGCAGCCATCTGACAACGAGCATTGTTCAGTATGGCCAACGTGAGTGTAAGCGAAGCCAACAAGACTGCTGACCAGTGATCCATCTGTGTAGATTATTTCTGAGCCCTCAAACTCACTGAGAAAAAGAGAGAAAATGCTGCGGAGGGCCTCAGGGGGGACTGAGCCTTTGGGGCCTTGCAATACATCCAGCCAAAGCTATGGCTGAGGTATGGCCGAGGTATGGATCACGGAGGGGTACAGAAGTGGGCCTACAGGAAAGGTGGTAAGGGGAAAGAGTTGAGTTCATGAAGAAGAGACCGGACATGGACGGCGAAGGGATTCCCAGTTCCAGGCCGCCATTGCGGGAGATGGATTGCCACGTCGGGGAAAAGGAGACAGTAATTTGGATGGCGAGGCAAACTGTGTATGTGGGCGGTATAATTTGCGAGCAATAGTTGCCGCCGGAGCTGCAATGGAGGAAAGCCAGCTTCCAAAAGGAGGCTGTTCACGGGGCTTGATCGGAAGGCTCCCATCGAAAGCCGAACTCCACATGGTGGATAGGGTCCAGCACACTCAGTGTAGAGGGTGCTGCTGAACCATACACCACACTCCCATAATCAATATGGGACTGTACAAGGCTTCGTACAGCTGCAGCAGTGTAGGACGATCAGTACCCCAGTTTATGTGGCTCAGGCATCGAATAAGTTTAAGGTGCCTCCGGCACTTATCCTTAAGCTGACAAAGATGGGGAAGTCAACTTAAGTGGGTGTCAAAGACCAGTCCCTAACAGCGGTAAGTCTCCACTACATCTAGTAGCTGGTCATCGAGGTAAAGTTCTGGATGGGGATGGGTGGTACGATGACAACAAAGTGCATGACACAAGTTTTGGCAGCCGAAACCTGAAAGCTGTGATTGGGGGCCCATGACTACGCCTTCCATATGGCCCCCTGCAGGTGGTGTTCAGCCACAACAGTAGAAGAGGAACAGAAGGAAATACAAAAATCATCAGCGTATAGAAGGGAAGATACTGATGATCCTACTGTCAACGCAAGACCATTGTCAGCAATTGAAAAAAATGGGACACTCAGGACAGAGCCCTGCGGGACCCTATTCTCTTGTATATGGGGTGCACTGTGAGAAGCACTGGTGCAAGCTCTGAAAGTGTGGTGCGGCAAAAAGTTGTGTATAAAAATTGGGAGCAGGCCCCGTAGACCCCACTCATGCAGAGTAGCGAGGATGTGGTGTCGCCAAGAGGTATCGTAGGCCTTCACGAGGTTGAAAAAGATGGCAATAAGATGTTGTCATCGAGAAAAGGCCGATCGAATGGCAGACTCCAGGTACACCAAGTTGTCGATGGTGGAGCATCCTTGGCGAAAAGCATCCTTGGATGGTGCTAGAAGGAGCCAGCACAACCATTGGCTCACCATACGTTGAAGCAGCTTGCACAGAACTTTGGTGAGTCTGATGGAATGATAGCTGTCTAGTGGGTTCTTCCTGGGCTTTAGGACAGGAATGATGATACTTTCCCACCATTGCAATGGGAAATTGCCATCGCTCCAGGTGTGGTTGAAGATTGGGAATCCGCTGACAGATGTTTCAGCATTTGCAAACGGATGCGGTCTGGGCCAGGGATGTGCCAGGACAGTCGGCAAGGGCACTGAGAAATTCTCACTGACTGTAGGGAGCATTGTAAGGTTCAGGGTGGTGTGGAGCAAACAATAGGTGTTGTCATTCCACACTCTTTTTGAGGAGACAAAAGGTGAGGTGGTAATTCTGAGACCCAGAAATGGGAGCATAATGCTCAGCAAGATGCTATGCAATTACGTCCAGATCGGCCGATATAGCTCCATTTGTGGAAATTCCAGGTACACCTGCAGGGTTCTGATAGCCATAAAGTTGGCGGAGCTTGGTCCAAACCTGGGAAGGGGGGGGGGGGGGGGGGGGGGGGGAGGTAGGTTCATCTTCCAATGGTGGAGACATAGCATTCCCAACATTCCTGCTTCCTTCATTTGAGGAGGAGGCGAACCCGGGCACGGAGCTGTTTGAAGGCAATAAGGCTCTCCAGGGAGGGGTGGCACTTATGATGTTGGAGGGCCAGCCTATGGTCTCCAATGGCCGCAGCAATGTACGGTGACCACCAAAGCACTGACTTCTGCCGAGGGCAACTAGAAGAACAAGGGATTTATGATTCAGCTGCAACAACAATAGTATTAGTGACGAGATGGATCACTTCATCGATGGTGGCATGCAAAGGATACTCAGTGTTGGTAGCGGATGTGAAAGTGTCCCAGTCAGTCTTGGGAAGAACCCACCTGAGCAAATGTCGAGAGGAGGCACATTGGGGTACAGACAGGAAGAGTGGAAAGTGATCACTACCACACAAGTCGTTATGTGCTCTCCAGTGGACAGATGGGAGAAGGCCAGGACTACAAAACAAGAGATCAATGGCCAAATATGTGCCATGTGCCACACAGAAATGTGTGGGCACACCTGTATTTCGGAGGCAAAGGTAGAGTTGCATTAGTAGGTCTTCAACATCTTTGCCATGGCCAGTAACCTTGGCTCCACCCCACAAAGTGTTATGGTGTTATGGGCATTAAAATCACCCAGAAGGAGAAAAGGTGGGGGGAGTTGCGAAATGAGTGCAGCCAAAACATGGGGTGGTGCTTCACCATCTGGAGGGAAGTAGATGTTACAGGTGGTAATTTCCTGCTTTGTCCTCACCCTGACAGCCACAGCGTCTAAAGGTGTTTGAAGGGGCATAGGTTCACTACAGACAGAGGTAAGGACAAAGATGCATACTCCACCTGACAGTATGTCACAGGCAGGACGGTTTTGTAGTACCCCTGATAGTCATGAAGGGAGGGGTCCGCATTGCGGCAAACCAGGTCTCCTGGACAATGCAAAAAGCACACATACTGCTTAGAAGTTGATGTAACTCATAACTCACCCAGATGGGAGAAAAAAAACACTGCAGTTCCACTGGAGAACGACGCTTTCTGTCATCTGGGGTGGCATGGAGTGACCAAGGAGGCAAATTAGGCCTCAGAATCACCTGATGCCACTGGAGGGGGGGGGGGGGGAGCACTGTGGAAGGTAAGAGTCCCAAGGGACCCCTTCCACTCAAGAGGAGCCAGAGGAGGCCTTTGCTTCTCTGGCTGGGGAAAGGGGACCAATGTCCCTGGCATTTTAGTGCGTGATGCTCCTAAAGGAGAAGCTTTGGGAGCAACAGAAGATGACGTGCCCCCAGCCAACTGAAGGGAGGAGGAAGATGGGCAGCCCTGAGGGCACACCGGAGTATCCTTAGATGATGGGTGTAACGGCGTCATCGATGGCAACGCCGTTGTGTTGGCAGCGTAGGAAGATAGCATGGGAACAGGGTATAGTCTTTCATATTTGAGTTTAGCCTTGCGGTAAGACAGCCTGTCCAAGGTCTTGTACTCCACAATTTTCTGGTCCTTTTGGAGTACCAGGCAGTTCGAAGATAGTATGGGAACAGGGTTTAGTCTTTAATATTTGAGTTTAGCCTCACAGTACGACAGCCTGTCCGGGGTCTTGTACTCCATTATTTGAGTAAGAGTTTGACATCAAATTGGTACCCCATCACCTTAACCTTTTCAGGTAATGACTCACACTCAAAGGTCAAGATGAAATCACCGGTAGCAACTCTATTGTCTTTGGGTACCCTGCAAATGCTCCACCAGATGGCACTCACCCCACCAGTACTCTGCTATACCTCCCCCTTTCATTTCGGATTGCTGCTTTGTTCTACATGACAGTTGCTTTCTGGTCAGGGCAGCCAGCAACAGCAATCATGTGTGCACAAAGTGTGCTTCCTTGTATGAATGTTTGTGAGGGTTTTCTTTTCTGAAGAAGGCTTTGGCTGAAAGCTCAATGCATAACACTCTTTTCATTGTGCCTGTCTGCAAATCAAAGAGTCATCTTTATGGTGAGTAGACATCTATCATTTTTATAACACTGTTGATATTACAACCTGGACTTTCCATTTTTAATCTTCAATTTAAGAAACTCAAATTTAATATTTTTCTTCCAAAGAGACTCACTCCATTTTTTGTCCTTATTTAAAACCTGAAATCTTAGATGTGCTAACTGAGTATATCCTACAAAAGATTGAGTTGAGGATGCCTACTGGAAGAGTACATATACTGACCTTGGGTAAGATATTATAATCATCACTTTAAAAAATCTACTGAAAGATGTAATACAAATACTAACAAAGAGATAGAGGGGCTGGCCAGTACTTACCTCAGCTCAGTACAGCCGATAGATACACAAAAAACAGAACCAAAAATTTACGTTCCTAGCTTTCGGAACAAATGTTCCTTCATCAGGGAGGAGAGAGGGGAAAGAAAGGGAAGAAGGGAAAGTAGATTCAGTTACTCACAACCCAGGTTATGAAGCAACAGGGAAAGGAAAACAGGGAGGGTAGCAAGGATGGAGGCATGGTTGTCAGAGGGAAGCCAAAGATACTCTACTGTAAGTACTGTGCCAGCATCAAACCAAAGAGGATGCATACAGAAGTAAAGAGGTATATAGTATAAAGATAAACACAACTATGTAGGATGAAAAGATGCGTGAATGGCTAAAGAGGAAATGGAAAGAGGAGAAGACTGAAGAGTAAATGGGAGTGAGGTGGTTTAACGTAGGTTCAGTCCAGGGGGATGGCGGGATGAAAGGATGTGTTGGAGTGCAAGTTCCCATCTCCGCAGTTCAGAGGGACTGGTGTTGGGTGGGAGAAGCCAAATGGCACATACAGCGTAGCAGGTTCCTAGGTCCCTAGAATTATGCTGGAGGGCATGCTCCGCTACTGGGTATTGGACATCTTCTAGGTGGACAGTTCGTCTACGTCAGTTCATGCGCTCAGCCAGTTTAGTTGTTGTCATACCGATGTAAAAGGCTGTGCAGTGCAGGCAAGTCAATTGATAAATGACGTGTGTAGTTTCACATGTGGCCCTGCCTTGAATTATGTATGTTTTACTAGTAGCGGGGCTGGAGTAGGTGGTTGTGGGGGGATGCATGGGGCAGGTTTTGCAGCGGGGTCGGTTACAGGGGTAGGAACCGCTGGGTAGAGAAGGTAGTCTGGGAATATTGTAGGGTTTAACAAGGATGTTACGGAGGTTAGGGGGGGGCGACGAAAGGCAACTCTGCGTGGTGTGGGGAGAATTTTGTCAAGGGATAATCTCATTTCAGGGGTTGACTTGAGAAAGTCATATCCCTGGCGGAGTAATTTGTTGATGTTTTCGAGGCCAGGATAATATTGGGTGACAAGGGGGATGCTTCTGTGTGGTCTGGGGATAGGAACATTGTTGTTGGACGGGGAGGAATGTATTGCTCGGGAGATCTGTTTGTGGACAAGGTCTGCAGGATAGTTGCGGGAGAGGAAAGCACTGGTTAGGTTATTGGTGTAATTGTTGAGGGATTCGTCACTGGAGCAGATACGTTTGCCACAAATACCTAGGCTGTAGGGAAGGGAGCGTTTGATGTGGAATGGATGGCAGCTATCAAAGTGAAGGTACTGTTGTTTGTTTGTGGGTCTGATATGGACAGAGGTGTGGATGTGAGCTTCAACAAGATGAAGGTCAACATCCAGGAAGGTGGCTTGGGTTTTGGAGAAGGACCAGGTGAAATTCAGATTCGAAAAGGAGTTGAGGTTATGGAGGAAATTAAGGAGTGTTTCTTCACCATGAGTCCAGACCACAAAGATGTCATCTATAAACCTATACCAGGCCAGGGGAAGCAGCTGTTGGGTCTTCAGGAAAGCCTCCTCCATGCGGCCCATGAAGAGGTTGGCATAGGACGGAGCCATCCTGGTTCCCATGGCCGTTCCCCTGATTTGTTTGTAGGTCTGGCCTTCAAAAGTGAAGTAATTATGGGTGAGTATGAAGTGGGTAAGTGTGATAAGGAACGAGGTTTTTGGAAGATCTTCGGGTGGACGTTGGGAGAGGTAGTGCTCAAGGGCAGAGAGACCATGGGTATGTGGGATGTTTGTCTAAAGGGATGTAGCATCTATGGTGACAAGAAAGGTTTCAGGTGGGAGAGGAGTGGGAATGGATTTGAGGCGTTCTAGGAAGTGGTTTGTGTCTTTGATGTAGGATGGGAGTCTGAGGGTGATAGGTTGGAGGTGTTGGTCTACCAGAGCTGAGATACGTTCTGTTGGGGCTTTGAAGCCTGCCACAATGGGATGGCCAGGATGGTTCTCTTTGTGGATTTTGGGTAATAGGTAGAAGGTAGGGGTACGTGGCTCAGGTGGAGTGAGTAAGTCTATGGAAGCCGTTGTGAGGCCTTGTGAGGGACCTTGGATTTTTAGGATTTCCTGCAGCTCAGTCTGGATGGAGGGAATGGGATTCTGGGTAACAGTTTTGTAGGTTGAGGTGTCGGAGAGTTGACGCACTCCTTCTGCCACCTCCAACCTATCACCCGCAGACTCCCATCCTACATCAAAGACACAAACCACTTCCTAGAACGCCTCAAATCCATTCCCACTCCTCTCCCACCTGAAACCTTTCTTGTCACCATAGATGCTACATCCCTTTAGACAAACATCCCACATACCCATGGTCTCTCTGCCCTTGAGCACTACCTCTCCCAACGCCCACCAGAAGATCTTCCAAAAACCTCGTTCCTTATCACACTTACCCACTTCATACTCACCCATAATTACTTCACTTTTGAAGGCCAGACCTACAAACAAATCAGGGGAACGGCCATGGGAACCAGGATGGCTCCGTCCTATGCCAACCTCTTCATGGGCCGCATGGAGGAGGCTTTCCTGAAGACCCAACAGCTGCTTCCCCTGGCCTGGTATAGGTTTATAGATGACATCTTTATGGTCTGGACTCATGGTGAAGAAACACTCCTTAATTTCCTCCATAACCTCAACTCCTTTTCGAATCTGAATTTCACCTGGTCCTTCTCCAAAACCCAAGCCACCTTCCTGGATGTTGACCTTCATCTTGTTGAAGCTCACAACCACACCTCTGTCCATATCAGACCCACAAACAAACAACAGTACCTTCACTTTGATAGCTGCCATCCATTCCACATCAAACGCTCCCTTCCCTACAGCCTAGGTATTTGTGGCAAACGTATCTGCTCCAGTGACGAATCCCTCAACAATTACACCAATAACCTAACCAGTGCTTTCCTCTCCCGCAACTATCCTGCAGACCTTGTCCACAAACAGATCTCCCGAGCAATACATTCCTCCCCGTCCAACAACAATGTTCCTATCCCCAGACCACACAGAAGCATCCCCCTTGTCACCCAATATTATCCTGGCCTCGAAAACATCAACAAATTACTCCGCCAGGGATATGACTTTCTCAAGTCAACCCCTGAAATGAGATCATCCCTTGACAAAATTCTCCCCACACCACCCAGGGTTGCCTTTCGTCGCCCCCCTGACCTCCGTAACATCCTTGTTAAACCCTACAATATTCCCAGACTACCTTCTCTACCCAGCGGTTCCTACCCCTGTAACCGACCCCGCTGCAAAACCTGCCCCATGCATCCCCCCACAACCACCTACTCCAGCCCCGCTACTGGTAAAACATACACAATTCAAGGCAGGGCCACATGTGAAACTACACACGTCATTTATCAACTGACTTGCCTGCACTGCACAGCCTTTTACATCGGTATGACAACAACTAAACTGGCTGAGCGCATGAACGGACACAGACGAACTGTCCACCTAGGAGATGTCCAATACCCAGTAGCGGAGCATGTCCTCCAGCATAATTCTAGGGACCTAGGAACCTGCTACGCTGTATGTGCCATTTGGCTTCTCCCACCCAACACCAGTCCCTCTGAACTGCGGAGATGGGAACTTGCACTCCAACACATCCTTTCATCCCGCCATCCCCCTGGACTGAACCTACATTAAACCACCTCACTCCCATTTACTCTTCAGTCTTCTCCTCTTTCCATTTCCTCTTTAGCCATTCACGCATCTTTTCATCCTACATAGTTGTGTTTATCTTTATACTATATACCTCTTTACTTCTGTATGCATCCTCTTTGGTTTGACGCTGGCACAGTACTTACAGTAGAGTATCTTTGGCTTCCCTCTGACAACCATGCCTCCATCCTTGCTACCCTCCCTGTTTTCCTTTCCCTGTTGCTTCATAACCTGGGTTGTGAGTAACTGAATCTACTTTCCCTTCTTCCCTTTCTTTCCCCTCTCCCCTCCCTGATGAAGGAACATTTGTTCCGAAAGCTAGGAACGTAAATTTTTGGTTCTGTTTTTTGTGTATCTATCGGCTGTACTGAGCTGAGGTAAGTACTGGCCAGCCCCTCTATCTCTTTGTTAGTATTTGTTTCACATCTTTATATGAGATTTTCCATTAATCAGAAAGATGTAATACAAGTAAGATACCAAGTATCATAGTTCAAAAGTTTGTATTGCGCAGCTGTTTTATTTATTTTTATTTAATACAATTCTTAGTAACTGATTTCTTAATAACAGATTTTTGGAGGAAAGTACCGATTTCACAGTATGTTATTCAAGCATGTTGCTTCTTTTATGTAATATTATGTTCTTAATTTTAAATTTCAATAACTCGTTATTTCTCCATCTTGGAGTTTAAACTATTGTTCACACACACATAAATAAAAACCACCACATTTTTTAGAAAGAAAATGTGTTTTTGAGCTATTCCAAAATACATTTTTGCCCTAAAATCAATCATATAATCCAACATTGTTGTGTTAGTTCTCATATTAAAGTTAAACCAAGATCCTTACAATGAGATCCGTTTCAACTTTCTGGTATAATAGCTCTGAAGTTAGTGACGTTTTTCTTTTATGGTACTCACAGAAAAATGAGCAACTTTCATTTCTTGAACTGCGAAAAACAATGACATATGCATCAAAAGAGTATGGAATTCTGCACTTCCTGTTTATTCTATCAGTACACACACACACATCTCCTTTTCTCCCCTCTCCTTCTCTCCATCTCCTCTGACCCCATCTCTTTGTCCACAACCCCCCCCCCCCCTCTCTCTCTCTCTCTCTCTCTCTCTCTCTCTCTCTCTCGTCCATACATCCTCTCTCCTCTCTCTGTCCATCTTCTCCTTCCCATATCTCTCTCCACTGCCTCCAACTGACTCTCCCTGTTCATCTCCTCCTTCCCATATCTCTCTTCACCATCTCCTATTAACTCCTTCCCCACTCTCTATGTCACCCCCCCCCCCCTCTGATCTTGCGCCTTCTTTATTGTTATTGCCAACGAATCCCTGACTGGGCACTGAAGTCACTTAAAATGAATGGGTAAATCAATTGGGATCACTGGTATATTGGGTATTTCTTTATTGTTATTGCCAACGAATCCCTGACTGGGCACTGAAGTCACTTAAAATGAATGGGTAAATCAATTGGGATCACTGGTATATTGGGTATGAGTGTCCTCTCTCCTGCTGCTGGATCTATGAGAACAGTAGCTTCATTGTCAGTGTTTTGCATAGTTTTAACCTGAAAACGGATAAGATACAAATTTTCTGATGATTCATATGCTGCAGCAGTATTCTAATCACAAGCTGATAAACCTTAAATACAACTCTCCTCTTAAAACTGACTGCGGTGGAGAAAACAAAACAGCACATTGTTGGTTTAAATCCCATGGTATTGTAGCTAAACCTGACTGCCAGAAAGAAAATGATACTGCATATTTTCACAGCATAGCAACTTCTTTCTCGCAGTCAGTTTTAACAGAAAACCTGTTCATTGTTGTTTCAAGATTTCTGGTGACAACATTAGAGTATTATGCAAAAATTTGAATGAAATTGGTCAAGAAGTTTTAGAGAACCATGCTAAACATATATTTAAAAAACATATAGCCTATGTCCATCCAAATGTTTTAGAGTATCACGTAAGAGTCTGTAGTAAAGCAATCAAGAACATTTCGATGCATTTGGTAACAATATTTCCCCTTCATGTATTATACAAAGTGTTCATTGTAACTTGAGATATAGAAATATCTCGAAAACTGAACGTCCAATGAAAGCTCACTCAACCTGCCACCCCGCCCCGTGTATGGTTGCAAGGGGCAAACTGAAATCTTCAGTGGGAATCCTTGTTTTTCATTGCAGATTATGATTCTATGACAAAAACTGCATACTCTAGTCTGAAGCATTTTCTTCATTTTGGCACTGATGGCACTGTAATTGGATGAACAGAAATGGGTACACAATCCGTAATTTATGACATGCTACTCAACGGCCCTTGAATATAACAGTGTTTCATAACTTCTAATTGGAAACCCTATTCACCCATTCACAACATTGTATTCCTCCAATATACTGAACAGGGGACTACTTGATGCACCACTGTGGCCATGATTGTGGCTCAAGGCAAAAGCTACTCGACTTTTCAAATTAGAATAAGTGTTCAAAATAGTACCGCCAACTTCAATGCACAATGCACTTAGTGATCTGCTTTTCAAAGGACTGTTCACAGGGCACAAGCATATCTGTAGGAATGTCAGCACAGGTGTTCATGATGCAGTCAACCAGGTCTTCGTGGCCTATTGGCACTTGCTGGCACGGTTATCTTTTAAATATCCACACATAAAGAAATCCAGTGACATCAAATTCAACAACCTAGTGGGCCAATTAATACAGCCACCTCTTCAAATCCACTGTCCAATCTAAACATGATTTAGTACCTCCTGTGCTTCGATTGCATAATGCGCTGGCAAACAATGCTGAAACCACATTTGCTGTAGAAAGTCCAGGGCAACATTCTGCAGTAGTGGCATTAGTTCCTGTTCCAAAAACATTTTATGTTTATGTCCATTCAATGTGCCATTGATAAAATATGGACCAATGAGTTTGTTCCATTAACCACCCAAGGACAGTGATGGTCAACTTGCCGTAACCAGTGGGGATAGTCTACACTCCAGTAACGCATGTTACGCCGGTTAACACTACCATAGTGCGCGAATGCAGAGTCATCAGAAAATACTACCTCAGCAAAGAATGTGGGGGTCATTTGCATTCGCTGACATGCCAATTCACAAAACACTATCTGGTTATGGAAATCAGCGCCATGAAGTTCTTGATGCAGTGACACACGGTATGGATGATACATACGACGATGCATTGTTGTGACAATACTACCTATGAAAATACCAGAATCACTAATTAATTGTCACACGCTTATCCGTGGGTCGTGATGCACTGCTGCTATTTCATTAGTTTTTCCTGTAACATGTTTGCTTCATTTCCTTTTGCCAGTCTGTACGCTCTCGTAAGACACAGATGTTCGCAACTTTGTAAAAGAATGAATGAGAGAGCGCTTTTTCAAGGCAACAGCCGCGTCGTCATTTCTCCTACATTCTTCATAAACCAGGATCATTACAGTTTTTTCTTCTGTGGTTGTAATATTTATTATCAACTTGCACATCTGTTCTTCAAATGATAGTTATGTGTGCAGGCAATAAATATTGCGCAAGCACTGTAATGTTTAGAGCCGCTATCTGCTCTATGTCTGCATGATACATGAGCTCTTGTAGCAGTGTACTGCCTGTTACGATACGTTGTAGTTCGCTACATGGCCATGGTAGCAGGACTGATGGCCCTTGTAGTCAATCCCACAAACTAGCCAACCAGCCATGGTAGCCTGCCGAGTAGGCCCCAGATTGATATACCGGAGAAACACGATGTTAATTGGTGTTTCCAATTGAAAGGTCTGTCCTACCCTTGCAATATGGAGGTGGGTTCCCATGTGCCACTGGATATTCAGGGGCAATTGAGTAGCATGTTGTAAAATACAATTGGGTACCCGTTTCTATCTCTCTGATTACAACACCATCTGTGGCTAAACTAAGAAAATGCTTTACATGAAACATATATAGATTTTGCTGTAGAATAGTAATCTGCAATTTAAAAAACATGGGTTACTATTGAATATTTCAAAGTTGCCTCCTACCACCCATGTACGGGGTGGGGTGGTGGATTGAGTGCAGTATCATTGGATGTCCCTCTCTGAGGGAAACAAATTAGAATTATAACTTTTTTTATCCACTGTGTAGTTTTCAAGATATTTCAATGTCTTCAGTTAAAATGAACACTCAGTATATATCATGTACATTAGTAAAATGTGTAGCCTATGTCCATCAAAATGTTTATTACAGTATCAGGTAAAAATTTGAGCTAAATTGGTGAAGAACTTTCCGAGACTTTAACATTTCCCTTGTATATAGTACATAGATATTTATACACCATGTATATTAAAACTGTGAAGCCGATGTCTTTCTACACATTTGCTAGAGCATTGTTTAAAAATCTGAAATAAAATGGACAAGAACTTGTCAAGATTTTTGATAACAACATTAAACAATTACTTGTCTTTATATAGTAGTATAATAGATGAAATGGAACAACATAAAACCAGTTGAAGGAAAATTGGAAGCATAGGTGACACTCATTGGAAGAATCCTTAGGAAAATGTGTTTCATCCAAGAGAACATTTATTCGACAGACTTCACCTACTCTGCAGATAAGGCCTGTTAAATCACAGAGGAAACATTCTTCTTTGCATTTCAGAAGAAGTAAATGTCAATCTGTTATTAATTAACTGCTGTAGAATCTGCAGTAAGGTGTCAGAAATAGTCTTGCCTACCAGAAGTAATAATGACCACACAATACTGGGAACAAAAGAGTGGGCTGACACTGGAACTGAAAAACAGTGAAATCTTAAATTCCAACTGCAATGTATATTTCAAGGACAGGCTGGATGCCAATGATGGTTATATATGTATTGCCTTTAAAAATCTGTTAAAATGTAGTTACATTATTACAGACACCAAATGAGAAATAAGCTGGGTGAAGATAAGAATCAAATGTGGTTCAAACATAATTATCAGATGCCTTTATAAACCATATTTTATGAACTGCATGGCACAAAACTTCAGACAGAACTGGAGAATGTTGTAGATGTGTCTGCTAATCACACTACTGCAATAGAGGGAGACTTCATTTTGCGATAATGGAAAGGGAAAGTCTAGTGAAATCTGTTGCCAGTGACAGGGATTCTGGACATCTTTTTGTGAAGTGCTTTGAGCAGATAGCTAGAGAACAAATTAGTAAGGTCAATATAAATTAATAAAATGAAACATGGAATCAAATAATGCTGGGGAGGGAGTCAGTGACCACACGGCTACTATAGACTCAATGACTGCAAGTGTTAAAGGGGAAGTTAAGAAAGGTTCAAAAATTACTTAGGGAATTTGACAGGAAACAAACTATAGAGAGTGTGTGTAGTATAAAGAATTCACTCTTGGGTACAGATATGTAGAGCACAAATGGCTCAAGTCTAATTGAACTGTACAGAATACCTTGGACATCTAGGTGCTGTGTGAGGGATGGGAAAGACCCACTGCAGTTCAATAACCACAATGGAAAACTGCTATGACAATAAAGAGAGCTTCATTATGGGTTTCAATGAAGTTCATGTTCATTGATAAACAAAAGACAACTAAAGCCAAAATTAATCAGCTTGTAGAATAAGAATGTGAACAGTATTCTCCGATTTCAAAAGTAAAATTTTGTTGATTAATCTTATGAAAAATCTTACAAAACTTTGGTCAGTGAATCTATTCAGTAACTTAGTGGCCACATTAGCACTGTAATAGAAGATGACAGACAGATGATGAAATACTTTAAAGATTATTTCACTAAGGAACATCACAGCAAGGTTCCTACTTTAAATCACTGCAGAAATACCAAAATGGCAGATATTGAAATATGTGATCACAGAACAGAACATCAACTAAAATCATCTGACTGAGGAAAGATACCTATATGATTAAGTAAAAGAAGTAGTTCCCCTTCTAGAAGCAATTTAGTGTCGATCACTGGAGCATGGAAGGGTACCAAATGATTAGAAAAAAAAGCACAGATCATTCTCACTTTCAAAAAAGGTTCTTGGACACATGCATATAGTTGTAGGCCTGACAGATATGAGAGTAACTCTCAGAATATCCCAAGAGAGTGGTATAGTGCCCTTACTGTTTACAATATGAATAAACAACTTAGTGGGTAGTGTAGGAAACTGTGAGAATGTTTTTAGACACGCTGTTCTCTATAGGAAATTTGCAAAGCCAGAAAAATTTAGTGAAGTGCAGTAAGATCGCCAGAGGACTGATGCTTGGTGGTGGGACACCCTCAACATATATACATGTGATCCATTGTACATAAATAGATTGAAAGGTTCGTTAACATTCTGTTTGATTACACCAGTAGTGACAAGCCACTGAAAGCAACAACAACCTTAACACATCTAAGAGCAACCACCCAAGGTGACCTTAAGTGGAACAACAACATAAAACTAGCAATAGAAAAATCAGGTTCCAAAGTGAGATCATTCAAAAGAGACATAAGAAAATGTAAGTAATTCATCCACGAAAGAGGTGACTCATAAAATACTTGCTTAAATGATTCTAGTGTACTCCTGTTCGCCTGGGACCATTGCTAGCTACAATTAGTAGAATTGATGGAGAAATGGAGAAGATCCAAAGATCCAGCACATTTACAAAAGGACTGCTTACCTTAGTGAATGTAAGGGCATTACGGAGGTGCTCATCAAATTCCAGCGGGAGATGCTATAAGAGAACTGCTGCCAGCACAGAGAAGTTTACTATTAACATTTTGAATGTATACATTCCAAGATGAGTCAGGGAACATATAGTTTCCTCCCACGTACATGTTATAAAATGAACATGGTGGGAAAACCAGAGACATTAGAGATCATATGTACAGAAGTTTACTGATAACCACTCTTCACAGATAAATATAAGAGGAGAGGGCAAGGGCGGGGAGGGGGACAACAACAACAGTGGTAACAGAAGTACTATCTGATGAATCTGAATACCATACGGTAGCGTGAAGAGCACAGATGTACATTTCAATGGTACAACCTTATAACTGCTACTATTATTTCTGCTGTCTCAAGATTGGTACGCCACCCACTCAATGTCAGAATTATGGAGGTTGCAATACCTAAACCAAGAACCTATTAAAAAACACAGGTGGGTAAACTCAAACAACTGCATATAGATTGCCAACATTCAGTTTTGTGTAGCCAATTGGAGGACAATGTTATGTGGAAGAGAGAAAACAACTGACATGTTTCAAGCAATGGAATTTAAAGTTTTTGAACTTGTTCTGGGTTTGCTCCTTGGCTGCCCCCCCCCCCCCCCCCCTCCCTTCAAATTATGACTAGGTTAGGACACAAGGGCTTGGTTTAAATTGTGAACCGTTACACAGTTGAATACGTTCCATGTTTGTACTGAAATCACGATGTAACAGACTGGCTTCAATTCATCTTTAGAAAACAAGTCACCTGCTTGCTATTTCTTAATTTGCTAGCTAAAACCAGTTGTTGACACTTCTTGCGTCTTCATCACATTTCACAGCAACAGTTGCCACGACTGCTTTGTTAAATCCTTATGTATCAACAGGGTCACAATTCGTAACACTTACCACCAAAGGCACCATCAATCAAATCCTGCTGAAAGTATAGATCAACTGAAGATGTACCCTACACAACCCTTATTTGATCCATTCTTGAGCTTGTCTGTCTATTTGTGACCATCAACAACTAAGCCTGATTGAGAAGATCGTAAGAAAAACAGCATGTTTCAGCCTGGGTTCTATTACAAAAGTACAAGAACATCACAAAAATGCTCATCAAACTCCAGAGGCAGATGCAACAAGACAGGAATTGTACATTGTGGAGATGTTTACTGTTCCAAGAATGTATGTTTCCATAAGACTCAGTAAACATATTATTTTCTTCCACATACAGCTCATGAACTGGCTGCGGTGGAAAAATCTGAGAAATTCAAGTGCTTACACAGGCTTATCGATAGTTGTACTTCCTACGCACCATTCACAAATGAAATACACAAGTGAAGAAATGAATCAGATACCTGAAAAACACCATTAAGGTGGCTTGCAGAGTATAAATGTATGTGCACAATGCAGATGGCAGAGGACTATGTGACAACTGATGCAATGATTACACATCAATTAATGTAATTTCAAGAGAAATGTATCACTTTCGGCTGTAAACCATTTCTTTAAGCATTTCAACTGCCACAACCAATCAGAGGTTGAAAATACTGCTACAATTGTAAGGTTCTTTTATTTAGAGCACGACCAACTTCAGGCTCTTATATGCCCATCTTCAGCTGTTGTAACTTGGTGCTATGACCCCGAGAACTGCGGTGGACAAGTACAAGATGTTGTGTGCTAACAGTGAGTGCAAACCTGTGACCACTCATGCTGTCCTTCTCTGTATACATTCAATATCTCCTCTTAGTGCTATTTGGTAAGGGTCCCACACACTTGAAGCAATATTCTAGAACCAGTTGCACGAGTGATTTATATGAGTTGGCCGATTCCAACAGTGACTCACTGGCACTATAATAGGGTACAACGTTTTTTTAAGTGCAGAGTCATACAATTCTGAACATTTAAAGCAAGTTGCCAACCTCTGCACCACTTTGAAATGTTATCGGGTCAATGGAAGGATCTGATTGCATCTACCTGCTTTGACCCATGATGTAACTGTTGTGTGACGTCACTGAGGAGCAGTATGTTAGAAACTGATTGTGGTTGCAAAGGGCGTGTTGGAGTAAACAGCAACGTACTGTAGTGTGTGGTGTCTGTTTCTAAACTGTTTGGGAGTGATGTTAGCGCAGTACTGACCTTAGTGCTGCACATTACTCATGCATTAGCAGTATGTTACTTCAGTGTCATTGGTTATTGGCTACCGATTTATTTTCAGTTTTTCAATTGTTAGTTTATTGATTGTTAATGGTTTGAAAGCTCTCTCTCTCTCTCTCTTTTTTTTTTTTTTTACTACCTATGGATGTTCAACAAACTTTACTAGTCATCAGCTGATTGCTGCTATGGGCGACGATATGGTGATACAATCAAGTTCTCCAGTTATAAGGCTGCTTGGTGGAATCAGTGAAATGTCAGCAGTGTGCAGAAATTATGAAACTGAGAAAAGTCTGTGCTTCTGAAACCAGGTACAAGTGTATGTGGCAATCTTTTCTGTGGGTTTCAGTAATGTTTATTTTGGCTTTTTTCGAGTGTGTATGTGTGTGTGTGTGTGTGTGCGTGAGAGGGAGGCAGGGGGAGGTGCCTGTTATCGTTGTTTTCCTTTGAGTTATATAGGTGAAACTAAATATCTGGGTCCAGATTTTTCGCTATTTTTTTTTTTTTTTTTTCCCCCCCCCTCTCTCTCTCAAGGATTTTGTGTAGGCTATGTTATTTTTTGTTAATGTCCGTTTTGGAATGGAGACATTCTTATTGTATATTTAGCTTGTCCTTGCCCAAGACACTCTCCTTTTCACACCATTAGTTTCATTTTACTGCTGAAGTGAAATACTTCACATGGTTAAATATCTTAGTTCATGGATGTATTTAGTGACTTTTAGGGTTGCCATATTGTATACACTAGGAATTGGGGTGTCCGCCATCTTGATGACATCACAGTTCAAAGCAGACGGGTGGAATCTGTCACTTCACCACACCAAGCACTGGAGTTGACCAGTACTTTTGCGGAAAGCTCACTATGATGGTTAACAAGGAAAGCATTACAATATTCATTCACAAGTCTGCAATACTCAGAAGAAAGAAAAAAAAAAAAAAAAAAAATGAAATGAAATGAGCGTATGGCATCGTTGGCCGGGAGGCCCCATCTGGAGAAGTTTGGCCGCCAAGTGCAAGTCTTATTTCAGTTGATGCCACACTGGGCAACTTGTGCACCGGTAATGAGGATGAAATGGATGAGGACTACACAAAACCCAGTCCCCAAGCGGGGAAAATCTCCAATCCAGCTGGGAATCGAACCCAGGCCCATTTACATGGGAGGTGAGCACGTTACCACCCAGCTAAGCAAGAGGACAATACTCAGCAAATCTTTTACTACCGACAACATTTTACAATACAATGCAGCAACAAATTCATGCTTGCTTTTATTTCATTTAGGAAACAAAATTAGCATGAATGGTTTAAGGTGGTGTTAATTCCCACTGTGATCTGTTACTGTTAACATATGACTAGATGTAGATGTACCATAAGTCAATTGTGACATGAGCATGTCACATATGATCTTCCTAACGGTACTATCCCAGTATTAATCTTCTGTGATTAAGAAAGACAACTGAAGCTCTAAATCCACACAACCAGACTATGATATGAAGTGACTCAAACCAGTTGGGAGTTCAATCAGGGTTGCCACAAGTTTGCCCAAGTGAAATTCCCTGATTTCTAGACAAGTTTTAGCATTTTTCCCCGACAAATTTTGAGAGCTCAAGGGTAAGTAAAGACATCAGCAGACTAAAAAATGTAAGGACTTCTGTATTTCTCCCCCATGTGAGCAAAAATTTTAAGTACTATCATCAACATCTTTTGTAATGAACTGTTTCTGGATGGAGAAAGCAAGCCTAATGGTATATATGTTACATTAAGACCACTGTTGTTATTTTAATTGAATAAAACAAAACATATTTGGTAACACAAATATGCATTTCCTTGGAGTTGCAAGGCAGGTTTAAAATATATGCTCACTGATTTCAGAAATAACCTCAGAAAAAAAGTAGGTTTCTTGAAAAAAGTGTATAAGGCAGGGAAGAGTTGCGTAAACCAACTCTATAGATTGGTGAGTCTAGATCCTACAGATAAGTGGGAAACGATGGGCTTCAGATGGGAAGGCCCGACCCATTACAGATACCCGCAGAAATGGCCTGCACTTCTGGCCCATTGTGGGAATCCACTTGTGTGGGCAGCTATTAAAGTGTCACAGACAGCATATTGATAAAATGAGACTGCGGTGATCAATCAGTGCCACAGATAACTTGTGCATTTCTCTGAGAATCGATACTAATGACAACAGGTAGCAGCTCACTGTAAACAAGATCACTGAGCCACAGACAGACACATGGAAAAGACAATCACACTCTCACAACTAAATTTTCAGCCATAGCCTTTGTCAGAAAATGAGAGCACACACACATTCACACAATCACTTGACTGCCGTCTCTGGTCACTGTGCCGACAACATTTGAACATCACATCAAAACAAACTACTCCCCACAATTCCCTGTCTCTTGTCAGCAGCTGCTAGGCTAGCAGCTAGAAGTGGTGGCAGCATTGACTGTAAGCTGAAGGGAGTGGTAGGAAGGGGAGAAGCAGTAAGAATGAGTGAATAAGGAAGTGGCACGTGATCTCAGCTGCACCCAGCCAGCAATGATGTATGACATCTCAGTAAACAAACAATGTCATCTGCTGAGACAAGAATAAGATTTTTCCAGTGGTTTTTATTTTTTTTTTTTCAAATTTCCTTGATATTTCCCTAACATGGTTGAAATTGCCTGATTTCCAGAACTTGTGGCAACTCTGTCAATGAATTTGGCTGGGACTAAAGTATCTGACTTGGTGCAGTAGTGGTAATTTTTTATACATAAATGAAATGTCGTATAACCCATGAGTCACTAGGAACTGATACACTTAACTGATGTGTGCCGGCCTGTGCGGCCGTGCGGTTAAAGGCGCTTCAGTCTGGAACCGCGTGACCGCTACGGTCGCAGGTTCGAATCCTGCCTCGGGCATGGATGTGTGTGATGTCCTTAGGTTAGTTAGGTTTAATTAATTCTAAGTTCTAGGCGACTGATGACCTCAGAAGTTAAGTCGCATAGTGCTCAGAGCCATTTGAACTTAACTGATGTGTATACGAAAATTGTTTCAAAAGTGATGCAACAGAAGAAATCTTATTATAATAGAATGATGATGCGTGCATTACTCATAATTTGTTTTTATATCTGCCTAGAGAAAAAAAATTTATCGACAATACGTCTGTTTCTACTGAAATTGAGCCAACATCCATAAGAATGACTCTTGTATTACATGTAGAAGGTAGGAATTTAACGTTCCCATCCACAAGTTAGTTAGTCTGTTTAATTTTGCAGATGTAAGTAAAGAATATTAATTCATTGGAAACATCCACTATGAAGAACTTTCCTCTTTCCTTTTACTCTGTTCCAATGTAATTTTAAATAGTTAACAGTGGTAATTTACAGAATTCAGTGAAAAAAAAAAAAAAAAAAAAGAAAAACCTAATGGCTGTATATGGAATTTATCAATAACCTCTTGGGGAGAGTGACATATATGCACTGCAATGAAAACATACAATATAATGTTGAGAATGTGTTAAAAATTGATTACATACTGCATACCCAATGACTGACTAACTAGATCAATATAATAATGACACTAAGTAAACCAATCTAACACCAATTTGCAATCACTCATGCAGCAGTACAAATTACCACTTTCATACTACATTAATGATGACTTGGTTTCCACATCATAAAGGAAGTAATTGTAGTTGCAACTATAACGCAACATAAAAATCTTTTGTCTCAAATAGATGACTCCCCAAAAGATCACAAGACTGACATCACATTAGAAGACGTATTTTTCACGTTGGGCTGGTTTCTGATTTAAGGAACTAGTACCTAGATTATCAGTCACGGTTGTAATAAAAATAACTTGGTGCTGTTAAAGGCGATTTAAAGAAAGATACGCGGTGAAGAACAAATTAAAATAGGAAAAGCTACGTATCAGCTCCGTCGAACTCACTACTGTTGGCAAACATATTTTTTAATGTTCGAAACATAAACAAACAGAAAAGCCAGTAAACAGCACATACGGCACTGTTCGTTCATTTTTCGAACACCTCACCGACAGCGTCACATGTAGTAATGTATGGCACCTAAGCTGATTACGTGGAAGTATTTGATCTACAAGTGCTGCGAAATATGAGAGACATTATCTTCTCGGATACATGAAAACATTCATCGAAACATGCTAAAGTCACTTGGAACGTTAACACACTGGAGAATTTTACGTACCACAAAAACAGGCTACCTTGCATTTCATTTTATTTTGGTAACAGTCCTTTGCTAGTCTTGCAGGTCATTACTCTCGACACTATAACTCTAAAATGGATAAAACTAATAACAAAAAAAGATAAAAGAACGGTACGTACCTTTTCAAACAAGTGTAATATAGAGTCACTTGGTTCAACTTCCACGCGTTTTGTTCCTTCCGACGACTGAACACGAAGGGTCTGACGAGATGGAAACAAAACAGTTTTATTTTTATTTTTTTACAGTTATACGCATATGAAAATTAACTGATGTTAAATATGTAAACAAAAACATTTCAACTACGAAATCATTTCATCATATTTCTCGCGACTAATACTATAAGATTACGCAGCAGTGGTATGCTTGAATTTGGAAATACAATGAAATCATAAAATAATTCCAGAATTGGAAACCTTATAGGGACCTTGCAGTGTACTGAGCAATGCTAAAATAACCTAACAGTGACGAAGCAACAATGCTTTTAGTGAATATGGGAGAATAAGACAGATTTACACACAGTTTTGTAATATCGGATTGAAAAATACGTTAATTCCTATGTGTTTTATTCCTTCAGAATTCGAAGAGGCTTACAATGATTTTATGTTTTGACATAATGCTCCACTGCTCTCTACTTTTGTAACTACGCTCAGCTGTTCTGTTGCAGTCACACGGTCACCTAACTATGATCTTTGCCGAAACTAAAACATGACAACAACGTTTATAAACACTTGGAACTTCGTAAATAAAAGACGCAATGCCATCACTTTACCCCTACTTACACTGGTAGGCGTTAACTATATCGATTCAATTTCATTCCATTTTTAAAAAATCCAATATCTAATTGGTACTTTTAAAAAGCTAAAAGCTACTGTCTTCATTTCAAACACAAATCGGTTTTTATAAATGTGTGTACACTTTTAACCAAATATAATAAAAATTACGGAAGCCACAACAAAATCATAGCAAAAAAGTCAGGGAAAATTTCTTGTAGATCCTATATCGATTGCTGAAACATAAAATGAATATTACACAAACGACGCACAAAGGTTAATAAAAATTCAGAACAATAAAACAAAATGTGAAAGTTTTACAAAATCAAGGTACCACGTTTCTGTATCTAGTAGTTGTTACAGTAGTAAGAAACGCAGTCACTAAATTCTAAATAAAATACCCTGCCGCTCTAATGGTCTACTAAGTACACCCTTCAAACAAAGTTCAAAGAAAACAGACTTTCATCCAGCTGATATCAGTTGTGGCCATGCAGAGGATCTAGGGTTGTCATCCGTCCCGATATGTTGGGGCCGTCACCGTTAAGGACCTTCTTGTCCTGACATCCCAAATAGACGGAATTTTGTTCCGATTTTACAAAATACCGTCGCAAACTTGGCTGAAGTACTGAAGTAACGCCATCTATTAGCACAACATATAAGTGCAGCCTCAATTATTTATGTCGACAGGTTTATGTTGATAAAGTCGCCTCACAGATGGGATTGCATGTTGCGTGTCCTGTATCAACGATGCAAGCACCTTCTAGATTTAGCGTAATCATCGAGAAAATATTTAACGAACTTAATGCGGAAGAATCGGACAGCATCCCTATGGATACCGATCTAATTAGAAGATTCTTTCTAAACGTAAAACGAACAACGAGTGCAGGTTAGTAATGTTGGAAATGTTTACAGTGGGTATAGAGGGCGTGAAATGTATAGTGACGTGCACTTCGATGACTATAGTGTTGTTGTCGACTATCTACCGTTCAACAAACTTATTTTATCATAGTTGATGAAAATGCCCAAGGATAGAAATAAAAATTGACTCTTTTCGGATGATTACACAAAAGAGTGGTATTTTGCCAAGAAAAGACTTACGGTTCAGGAAGCGGTGTGTGAAATTTGCAGCTGTTTCATCTCAGTAACTCACGGAGGCAAGGCAGATGTGAGGCATCACATTTCTACAAAGAATCATACAAAGACATCCGCAGTAGCATCGACATCAACGTCTATTTCTACATTTTTGATTAAAGAAGATATCCAGGAAGAATTGCTGGTTGCTGCAGCAGAACTAACAACAGGTTATAGAGTTATCAAGCATCTTCAGCCCTTCATTTCTCTTGACTGTATCGTAAAACTGAATGCTGCAGTGTTTGCTGACTCCAAAGTCACCACAAAGCAATCTACTGCCGGGACCACAGCTTCAGCGATTGTTAAAAACATTCTCGCTCACGGTCCATGTCAAAAAGCATTAAAATAATTGCAAGAAGTTTCATTTTACTGCATAAGCACCAACACATCGAACCACAAGAATGATAAAGTGTTTCCTTTAGATGTTCAATACTTTACTGAAACTAACAGAATCCAACAGATGCTATTGAAGTTTGATTTGCTGAATAACGAAACATTGGAGACGATTGCAAAGTTTTGTCTAGATACTTTAAGACAGCTGCAAATTCCAGTAGATAAATTATTCGCTTTTTTGTGGAGACAGTACCAATACCAACTTCAGAGGGCTTCATCGACGCGGCCAATGAAATGTGTTTCACCAAATTAAAGAATAACTAGGATAAAATGTAGAAGGAATTGGATGCCCTACCCATATTCCCCACAGTAGGATATCAAGCTCTACTGGAGGCTTAACTGTCGACTTTGAATAATCGCCACGAAAATATTTAATTATTTTTCAGTATACACAAAAAGGAGAGAGCAACTGAAATTATTCTGGTTACGTGTTGATGTCAATCATCAGGCTCTTGTCAAAAGCAACTTGGCTCTCGTTAATGCCTGCAGCTGAGAGAATCATTAAGTTTTGGATTCCATTAAAATTATTTTTTAACGCCAAAGGCTGACCAAGTAAATTAATTTCAGATTTTTTCAGTAGTCCTATCAGTGAAATTTACTTCATGTTTCTGCAGTCAAACTTGGTGCCGTTTGAAAAAATATAAAAAACGTGAAGAAGAACAAAGTGTCGATAATTTGAATAAAAATATATTGATAAACACTCAAAGATGTCTGTATGAAAGGAAGACTGTCAATTTTATTGGCATACAATCCAAGATGAATTTGAACAAATTAAAGATTGGAAAACCTAACCAATAAATAATTAATTTGATTTCGAAATATGAGGAAAAATCAATGGTTTTCTGTATCATAGTATTTGATTACTTGGAGAAATAGGTTATTTCTTTTAATAAACATGAAGTATTTGATGGGATAACACTATCTGAAACCCCAGATTGGGTGATGATTGAAAACACCAATATATACCTGACTAAAAATGGTGTGAAGATTTCAGGTGATAATTGTTATCAGGAATATGTGTATCTGAGAAGATTTTTAGAAACTAAGTATGACTTGGAAGAATGTCTAAGCACTTCTTGGAAGAAAGGTGGATTTACTTTGCTTAAGAAACCGAAAACCCAGACCGGAGATGCCAACTGCTAAAATTATGTGAGTATTCGTTTTATATCCTGCACACCATGCCACTGTGGAAAGAGTATTTTCGCTAGTGTCATCCCAGTGAACTGATGAAAGACATCGACTATTGCCAGAGGCTGTGGAATCAGTTTTACAGTGCCACTTTAACTACAAGCTGAAATACATGAAATGGAAAAAAGACTCACTGAAGAAGGTGAAATCTTCCGAAAAATATGGTGCACCAGCTACTTCTGCTGCAACAAGTCCCACATAATTGTGTTCTAAATAAAAGTAATTAAGTTAAATAAATTTTTTCCTTCATTTCTAAGGCCCCAACTAACCATCTCCTGACGAAGCCCCAGACAGATGTGGCAGATGTAAGCAGAACAGATAAAATCATACATCAGTAACAAAAAGCAGTATGTGACAATAGAATGTGGATGCAGATGGCCCACTTCTGTTCAATCTGTTTGTAAGCAATATTGAAGTCAGTGAGAAAGATCAAAAAGTAGGGTAGGGTTAAGTTAGCTGGACAGGTCAGGTTAACTAATCCTTGCTTGAAAATTATAGTGAAAGTTGTTTCCTGTGTCTTCCGCCAGATGGTTCAATAAACGCCTCAGATCAAACAACTTCAGCTACTAGAACCATATGAAAAGCAGCAAACATTAGTTTTGAATGGCTTTGTTTGTTTCCAGTGGTCAGCAGTTTTTATCCCACCCATTTGTTATTGTTTACGCATTTGTTATCTCAAGAGGAGCATCGAAGAAGCCATATACACCACAACAAATTTTAGTTTTTACTCTTTATAGCAGATTACTTTGTTTTTGATTAACTCTAGTTAAACAATTGTTTTAGTGTCTTAGAAAAGAAGTTTGTTAGGTTAACAGGGTACCAAACCAGGTAGGTTATGTGGGCCAGTCCAGATAATCCCAATATAATTATTCAATTTTGTAATTTATAGATATTTTTAATTTCAGAAACATTTTACATCATATAAATTGCACAAATGGTGATAAAGTGCACCTTAGACTTATTTTAGTTGGATTATAAGTTTTTGTGTTCAAATGCTGTAAGTCAAACACGAATGACCAAGCAAAGAAAATCCTAAACTGCTTATCATTGACAGTCTTGGAAACCACATGTCAATAAGGCCAATAACGTTTGCTAAAGAAAATGGCATAATTCTATTAAGGATATCGCCACACTGCAGCCATAAACTATAGCCTTTGGATGTTATCGTTTATGGGCCTGACAAGTCCTTTCACAACAAAGCTTGTAATATGTGGCTATTAAATCATCAAGGCCAGACACTTCGTATCTGTGATGCTGCTGGCTTAGTGGGTGAACTATTTCCAACTGCTTTCACTCTTTATGATAACAGCAAATGTTTCGAAGCTACGGGAATAATGGCTTCCAATGACGAAACTTTCGGGGAAGCAGATTTTCTAAGTTCGTCTGAGACAGACCGGCTTTATGAGCCATCTGAGCCTGCAAGAGCTGTCAAGAAGTACTAATGTCCCTACTACATGTTCAGATCACGCTCCTCCACTGTCTCTGGAGTCTGCTACTGATCCAGTTCTTTCAACTTCTGGTACCTCTGCTCGTAATCTCATTCCTTCTTATCCTCATGAACTTCAAGTAGAATTATTTGTGCCTCCTGAACCCTTGCTTGCATCCCCACAGTGTAGTCCCAGAAACAGAGATAGCCATGCCTGAAGGAAAGGAAAATCTCTTATTCTTACAAGTTCACATGTGAAAACCTGCCTGAAAGAAAAAGCCTGTGTCAGAGAATCAGAGAAAAATAAAAATAAGATGCCTATCCTACAAGAATCAGATTCATCATCAGATGGAACTGCTCACTTGGTATTAGAGGAATCAGACTGTTCTTGGAACAAAGACATCGAATAAGATTAGGATTTTCCAGAAACAAAAGCTGGTGACTTCATAACTGTTAAAGACTATAGAACAAAAAAAAAAATACTTGGGTTCCAATTTTATAGCTGCTGTGGAGAAGTTTCTTCATTTTGGTATTCAAGTGAATTTCTGTAAACAGCACATCTTTGCAGTAGATTTTCCACAATGGATGAAAATGCTTTTGTTGCCACTGCAGATATTATTACAAAACTTCCTCATTCACTTAACAGCTCACATCAAAGATAAGAAGATATGATTTGTTGCACTGTTGATTTGTATGAATATAGCCATCGCCAAGACTGCTCTTATTTCAAATTCCAGTCAGTTACATTTGTTGTATCAACAACTAACAACTAAATCTTGTTGCATTTCACCTTTACAATGTTTTGAAGTTACAATTTAATTTACATGCATTTCCACTGATTTTAATAGGTGGACCAGTTAGCTTTACTGGTACAGACCAGTTAACCTAATTGGTTAGGCTTAGTGACCACTTGCAAGTGAGTTAATTGGTTCATATTTCGCGAAAACTGAAAGTAATACAAAGTCCGTGAACACCTCATTGCAAAAAAATGTAACTCAGACTTTATATAAAATTTAGTTATGATAAGTACCATAGATAATGATTCAGACCTTTTTTTAAAAAAAAATTGGCCCAGTTAAACTAAATCTCCCTTACTGTATTGCTGATGATGTAATACATACAGACGAAAATCCGGAAACCCTTCAGAGAAGTGTATTTATGTCCGCAAATAACACATACAGAACGACATAACTGTAAATCTAAAAAAGACAATTTTCATGGTATTTATGAACAGAAAAAGGGGGATCATGTACACACACCAAAAGAAGTTTTGCATCAGCCCAATTACCAGAACTCCTGACATTGACTGTGGATATTGTATTACAGTCACAGTCCTATGACTGTTCAGAGATGTCACTAAACCCACGCAAAGATGTAAACAACCATGCATGAGCAGCGCCTATTGGGGCAGGGGGTCCAACAGCCGATCAGTTGCAGTCATTCCACCAGTAAGGAGGTACATGGCTCATGTTGTCTGTAGTTCAACCATGCCTAGACAGTCAGTACCGCTGTTCGATTGCGTCTGTATTATAACTTTGTGCCAAGAAGGGCTCTCACAAAGGGAAGTGTCCAGGCATCTCAGAGTGAACCAAAGCGATGTTGTTCGGACATGAAGGAGATACAGAGAGACAAGAGCTGTCAATGACGTGCCTCGCTCAGGCCGCCCAATGGCTACTACTGCAGTGGATGACCACTACCTACGGATTATGGCTTGGGAGAACCTGACAGCAACGCCACCCTGTTGAATAATGCTCTTCGTGCAGCCACAGGACGTCGTGTTATGGCTCAAACTGTGCACAATAGGCTGCTTGATGTGCAACTTCTCTTCCGACCTCCATGGCGAGGTCCATCTTTGCAACCACGATACCATGCAGCATGGTACAGATGGGCCCAACAACATGCCGAATGGAATGCTCAGGAATGGCATCACGTTCTCTTCACTGATGAGTCTCACATATGCCTTCAACCAGATAATCGTCGGAGACGTGTTTGGAGGCAACCCGGTCAGGCTGAATTCCTTAGACACACTGTCCAGCGAGTGTAGCAAGGTGGAGGTTCTCTGCTATTCTGGGGTGGCATTATGTGAGGCCGACGCACGCCGCTGGTGGTCATGGAAGGCTGTATGGTAAATGGATGCCATCCTCCGATTGATAGTGCAACCATTATGGCAGCATACTGGCGAGGCATTCGTCTTCATGGACAACCATTCGCTCCCCCATCGGGCACATCTTGTGAATGACTTCCTTCATGATAACGACATCGCTCGACTAAAGTGGCCAGCATGTTCTCCAGACATGAACCCTATCGAACATGCCTGAGATAGATTGAAAAGGGCTGTTTATGGACGACGGGACCCACCAACCCCCGTCTGAGGGATCTACGCCGAATCGCCATTGAGGAGTGGGACAATCTGGACCAACAGTGCCTTGATGAACTTGTGGATAGTATGCCACGACGAATACAGGAATACAGGTATATGCAAGAGGACGTGTTACTAGGTATCAGAGGTACCGGTGTGTACAGCAATCTGGACCACCACCTCTGAAGGTCTCGCTGTATGGTGGTACAACATGCAATGTGTGGTTTTCATGAGCAATAAAAAGGGCGGAAATTATGTTTATGTTGATCTCTATTCCAATTTTCTGTACAGGTTCCAGAGCTCTCAGAACCGAGGTGATGCAAAACTGTTTTTGATGTACACTCCTGGAAATTGAAATAAGAACACCGTGAATTCATTGTCCCAGGAAGGGGAAACTTTATTGACACATTCCTGGGGTCAGATACATCACATGATCACACTGACAGAACCACAGGCACATAGATACAGGCAACAGAGCATGCACAATGTCGGCACTAGTACAGTGTATATCCACCTTTCGCAGCAATGCAGGCTGCTATTCTCCCATGGAGACGATCGTAGAGATGCTGGATGTAGTCCTGTGGAACGGCTTACCATGCCATTTCCACCTGGCGCCTCAGTTGGACCAGCGTTCGTGCTGGACGTGCAGACCGCGTGAGACGACGCTTCATCCAGTCCCAAACATGCTCAATGGGGGACAGATCCGGAGATCTTGCTGGCCAGGGTAGTTGACTTACACCTTCTAGAGCACGTTGGGTGGCACGGGATACATGCGGACGTGCATTGTCCTGTTGGAACAGCAAGTTCCCTTGCCGGTCTAGGAATGGTAGAACGATGGGTTCGATGACGGTTTGGATGTACCGTGCACTATTCAGTGTCCCCTCGACGATCACCAGTGGTGTACGGCCAGTGTAGGAGATCGCTCCCCACACCATGATGCCGGGTGTTGGCCCTGTGTGCCTCGGTCGTATGCAGTCCTGATTGTGGCGCTCACCTGCACGGCGCCAAACACGCATACAACCATCATTGGCACCAAGGCAGAAGCGACTCTCATCGCTGAAGACGACACGTCTCCATTCGTCCCTCCATTCACGCCTGTCGCGACACCACTGGAGGCGGGCTGCACGATGTTGGGGCGTGAGCGGAAGACGGCCTAACGGTGTGCGGGACCGTAGCCCAGCTTCATGGAGACGGTTGCGAATGGTCCTCGCCGATACCCCAGGAGCAACAGTGTCCCTAATTTGCTGGGAAGTGGCGGTGCGGTCCCCTACGGCACTGCGTAGGATCCTACGGTCTTGGCGTGCATCCGTGCGTCGCTGCGGTCCGGTCCCAGGTCGACGGGCACGTGCACCTTCCGCCGATCACTGGCGACAACATCGATGTACTGTGGAGACCTCACGCCCCACGTGTTGAGCAATTCGGCGGTACGTCCACCCGGCCTCCCGCATGCCCACTATACGCCCTCGCTCAAAGTCCGTCAACTGCACATACGGTTCACGTCCACGCTGTCGCGGCATGCTACCAGTGTTAAAGACTGCGATGGAGCTCCGTATGCCACGGCAAACTGGCTGACACTGACGGCGGTGGTGCACAAATGCTGCGCAGCTAGCGCCATTCGACGGCCAACACCGCGGTTCCTGGTGTGTCCGCTGTGCCGTGCGTGTGATCATTGCTTGTACAGCCCTCTCGCAGTGTCCGGAGCAAGTATGGTGGGTCTGACACACCGGTGTCAATGTGTTCTTTTTTCCATTTCCAGGAGTGTATATAGATAGATATGTATATAGATGAAACAAGATTGGAAGAAGTTACCTCCATAAAATTTTTGCTGTTGACAATAAGTTCCAATGGAGAAAACATGTTGGCAATGTCTGTTGCAAATTAAGCACTGTAATATTTATTATGAAACAGCTTGCACGCTATGCTAATAACTATTTATTAAAGCAATATTATAGCTTAAACAAGTAATTAGTATCTATTGTGATCTATACAGTGAAGGTGTCGCTTTTACTTGCGTAGTTCTCATGAAAGGTTAACTTTTCTAAAGTGCAAGCCGTTGGCGTGTGTGTTTACTCAGTGCGCTCGTAAATATAGGTGTTTACTCGTGGAAAAACAAATTATTAAGGCAATATTTTAGCTTAAATAAATAAATTCGTATGTATTGTGATCTGTATATTGAAGGTTTCGCTTTTACTTGTGTAGTTTTCGTGAAAAGATAACTGTTCTAAAGTTCAAGCCTTTGGCGTGGGCTTGTTTTCATTGTTGACCGCAGTAAGTTATGCGATTATTCAATAATTTCCGAGTAGTGTCTGTGTAGCTTTATTGTGAAGAGTAACGTACGTGTATAGTTTGCATTCGGTTCGTGCTTTCTGTGTTTCTTTACTTCTGTACAGTTACTTTTCCATATTGTGCATTAAAGTCGTTAAGTGGTGTTTCTGTTCCCATTACAGTATTATACATAATTCAGTGATAGCGCCTGTTCAAATTTGTCGTTAGAAAATATCAAGCCTCTTCAGTTTCTTACTCGTTTCGTGATTTCCGCCACTATAACCTACGCCAGCAATTAACTTGGCGCTGTTTACATTCGCCTGCTGCTACATTCGCCTGACGTCCAGAAGTTGTTTGCTCATCTCACCGGAAGCTAAGTTACTTTCTGCTAATTATTAATTGGTGTAGGGGAATTGTTTGTAGTGTAATTTGTATTGTTTGTATTTGTGTTGTTTGTTTGTATTGTAATTTGTATTATTTAATCTGCCGTCACGTGTAACAAATGTGGATGTTTTCGTAGATTAGTGAGCACGGGAGTAAATTGGCAGAGTTGTGGGCCGGTGTTTTACTGGGGAGATTGTAGTGGGGAAGCTGTTATAGTGCCAGATGAGGCTCGCCAATGGAGTTGTAGATTAGCCTATGTAGCCATGACAAGAAAATCGTGGAACAGGGAAAAAAGACTTGTGCCCTTCAGGCTGAACTAGAAATGGTGTACTTTGAATTAGACAGTTTGAAGTGGGAAAGAGACAATGGGAGCTGGGAACAGGCAACAAGTCGTAGTCACAAGGAGAAAACCTCAGAAATCACTTTTCAGATTCCAGTGAGAAATCAGTTTGATTTATTACCTGAAGTAGAAGAGCCTCAAACAGTTTTTGAACAAAGCAGGGTGCAGCAGACTCCTAGTAAAAACTGTAATGCTAAGTCGGGAGTAAAGTCAAGCAGAAAGAAAAGAGTCCTGCTATTAGGTAGCAGTCACAGGAGAGATGTAGGTCAGTTGCTACGGGATAGGCTAGGAGTCGAGTACCACGTCACAAGCATTGTGAAACCTAGTGCTAATCTTAGCCAATGTACACAAAACTTAGGGGTCTTGTGCAAAGATTTTGATGACGAGGACCACGTTCTTATAGTAGAAGGAGCAGGAAACAGCCTGGCTAGCAATTTGGACTATAGTATTAGGTGTGACCTGGATGTAATAGGTGCAGCAATAGCTCACACTCATGTGGGGTTTGTGGATGTTTTGCAGCACCATGACAAGCCCTGGGTTAATACAGATGTCAACCGTGTCAACAGGGAGCTGGGGGGAAGGGGGGTTACTGTTGGCAGAAACTAAATCTCATATCTGTGCTGTGCCTGTTGATGCAATTGGGAGGTGGGGTTACACTAGTCATAGCCTGCATCTGAATAGGAGGGGGAAGGATAGATTAGTTGATCTTCTGGCAGAAAATGTAAGGGGGCCACATGCACTCAAGACAAAATAAATGTGATTACTGGAGTCAGAGGGAAACATTTTTTAGGTTAGCTAAATGATGATGTTGTTAGCTAAATGATGATGTTGTGAGTGATAATTCACAAGTTGCAAGTATTTTAACAATTACTTTCTGAATGTACAGACAGAGAGTGTTGAAAGAGATTAAAACAGAACCGTGCCATAATGTCTATAGCAGTATCCAAAGAAATAAACGTTGTGTGTTTCATCAGAACATTAGAGGACTGAAAAATAAGATAGATGAGCTTCTTGTATGCCTAGAAAATGGGGGTAAATTAGGAAGGTATAGATGTTTTGTGTCTCTCTGAAAACCACGTAACTGCAGGGGTGGAGAAGTTAAATTTAAAGGACTACAGATTAGCATCTTATTCAGTAGAGTCAACATGGAAAAAGGAGGAGTTGCTACTTATATAAAAACTGGACACAAAGTCAAAAATATTGAAACAAACAGTTTTTGTGTGGATCAGATCCTTGAAGCAAGTGCTTGTAAGTTGCTACTGCAATATACTTCTATAGTAATTGTAACAATCCACAGATCCCCTCAAGGTAACTTTCAGCTATTCATGAAAAACCTTGAGGCATTATTGGGCTACTTGTCAGGTAAAAAGAAGCAGTTAGTGGTTTGTGGTGATTTTAGTGTAGATTTCTTGAAAGATACAGATAGGAAAAATGAGCTAGAATCTTTGTTTGGTTATTACAATCTAGTATCTGTTGTAAATTTTCCAGCTTGTGTGCAGTAGGATAGTAAGTCACTTATCAATAACATTTTCATAGGCAGTGCTCAGGCAGAAACAATTAATGTGTACCCAGTTGTTAATGGGCTATCTGATGATGATTCACAGTTAATGGAAATAACACATATAGTACCTTACAGGATTCAGGCAGGTTCATACAAGGCAGGGAGGCTTATTAATGCGAATAGGATACAGAGCTTTAAGTGCAGCCTAGAAGAGGAAGAATGGGATGATGCTGATGCCAAATTTAATCTATTCCACCGTAAATTTGTCTCAATATTTGAGAGTTGCTTTCCGGAAACGTTATCCAAAAACGCCATGACAAAGTCAAGTAAGTCATGGATTACTAAGGGAATTAAGATATCATGTAAGAGGAAGAGGGAAATATATGAACAGCTCAGAATAAGTCAGGATCTGACATTACTTGCTTACTACAAAAGATACTGTAATATTTTAAGGAAAGTCATTCAGAAGTCGAGAAGCTTATGTGTTCTGACAGAAATTAATAATGCAGATAATAAGATTAAAACTATATGGAATATTGTCAAACAGGAGATGGGGCAACCTGACAGTGCACAGCATACCATAGCAATAAAGCTAAATGATGATGTTGTGAGTGATAATTCACAAGTTGCAAGTATTTTTAACAATCAGTTTCTGAATGTAACAGCAAAAATAGGGTTAAAGGGTTCACTTGAAGAAGCAAAAAAATATGTTAAAAATGTTATTTCCCAGGACTTTAGGCCTTTAGAAATAGCACCAACATCCTCCACTCAAATTAAGGGAATTATAAATGTACTGAAAAACAAGAGCTCATGTGGTGTTGATGGAGTCTCTAGCAGAATTTTGAAGTGTTGTTCTAATTTAATAAGTGGAGTCCTTGGCGATATATGTAATGCTTCACCGACACAGGGAATTTTTCCAGACAGATTGAAATACGCAACTGTAAAACCTCTTCATAAGAAAGGGAACAAGAATGACTTAAATAATTATAGACCAATCTCATTGCTGACTTCATTTTCTAAAATATTCGAAAAAGTTATGTATTCAAGAGTAGTCTCACGTCTAAGTGAAAATAATTTACTCAGCATACCACAGTTCGGATTCCAGAAGGGTTACTCGACTGAGAATGCTATCTACACATTTAGCCATCAAATAGTAGAAGCCCTAAATAACAAATTATCGCCAGTTGGTATTTTTTGTGATCTCTCCAAGCCATTTTACTGTGTGGATCATGTCGCACTCTTAGAAAAACTCAGGTTTAATGGAATTTAAGGCTATACACACACCTGGTTTGAATCATACTGAATGAACAGAAAGCAAAAAGTTGTATGAATAGCACAAACAACGTTTGGAGGGTGGAAAATTCTAGTGAATGGGGAGTTATCACAAAGTGAGTCCCACAGGGTTCAATTTTAGGTCCCCTGCTGTTCCTTATTCATGTGAATGACCTCCCACTTAACGTTCAGCAAGCAGAACTAGTACTTTTTGCAGATGACACAAGTGTTATAATAAATCCCATTCCAGAAAAAGCAGCTGAAGATGTTGTTAAGGACGTCTTTCAAAGAAATATTAAGTGGTTCCCAGAAAATGGACTCTCCCTTAATTTTGAAAAAACTCACTATATCCAGTTCTGTACACTGAATAGAGTCATACTGAAAATTGATGTAGCGCATGAACAAGGCTCAGTTAACAGGTTAGATTTCTCCAAATTTTTGAGTGTTCACATTGATCACAACTTGAACTGGAAGAAGGATATTACTGAGCTTCTCAAACAACAAAGTTCAGCTTCTTTCACTCTTCGCACAATCGCTAGTCTTGGTAATAAATAGATCAGCCTCCTAACGTACTTAGCATATTTCACTCAATATTATGGAATAGTTTTCTGGGGTAACTCACCACTCAGACATAAAGTATTGATTGCACTAAAGAGAGCAGTAAGAATAATTAGTGGTGTTCACCCAAGAACGTCATGTAGGCACCTTTTCAAGGAGTTAGGAATTTTAACTGCACCATCAGAGTACATATATTCTCTAATGAAGTTCATTACTAATAATCCATCTCAATTCAGAAAGAACAGTGATACTAATACGTACAACACTAGAAGGAAAAATGACCTTTCCATTCCTTATTGAAGCTGTCAGTTGCTCAAAAAGGAGTACATTATTCATCGACAAAAATCTTTGATCATTTGTCCAACAACATAGTGTCTGGCAGGTAGCAGATCAAGTTTTAAATCTAGCTTAAAATCATTTCTTTTGGACAGCTCCTTCTACTCCATGGACGAGTTTCTGTTTCAGAAATGGTAAAAAAAGATTGTATCTCTAAATGTAGTTGCATGTGTAGAACTAAAAATTTCAGTAATATTAATATTAGCACTATTTATGTGTGTATATATATCTTGTAATCTGACCTGTTCCACATCATATCGATAAAACAATTGGAAAAATGAACTACAGAACATGACATAACTAAAACTAAACTAAACTAAAACTGTGTACAGTGTTTCGTGCTCCATGTGAACCATACTTACTGTATGGAATTACTCACTGGGGAAACGCCAACTGCAATAATGCAAAAAGAAATTTTGTATTGCAAAAAATTGCCGTAGAACCGTTCTGATTTAAAAAACTGTCTCGTGTAGTCCTTCCTTCAACAATCTAAAAATATTGACTTTCTTAACAATTTACATACATAAAGCAATAATTTCATCAATGAAAAACAATACATTACTAGAAAAAATGCAGATATTCAGTCATATGGTACAAGTAATAAAGGCAAGATGAGAAGTACAACTCACAGACCGAGAACCGCTGATAATGTTCCTCAGTACTCAAATGTACAGGTGATAAAACATCTTCCAAAGAGTGTAAGGGACAGTGTGAGTGCAAGTACATTTAAGAAATTTCTAAAGACCTACTTAATGATAAAAGAATTTTATACTTTAGAAGAGTATATATGTAAAGAATAATGAATGCTGTGGTATGAATGTATTGTAATCAACCGAAAATATTGCAGTATGATTCAGAGTTTGTTCTTTCATACTGTAAAATGTAGGCTACATATTTTAAAATATTAGGTTAAGTTTTCCTGTCCTAAGAGCACTCTTACAAGTACAAATGCTACACATAACATAATCAAATGGACCAAATACAAATCAATCAGTCAATGTATAATTTAGTACAGGTATTTTCCAAACAATCCTAAAGAGAAACTGTAAAACCACTTTCAAAAACGGTTGATACATAAGACAAATAAAATTACCATTCACTGTTATCTAGCTTCTCTAAAATAAAAGTCTTGCATGACACATTATCCAATATTTTGAATAAAAACTAAATGTTTGTCAATTCTCAGAATGGTTCAGGGATGACAAATCTGTTTAAAAACTACCTTGGCTTCTTAAATTGAGTCCTTGATGCTGTAGATAAAGACGAAATATACTGTGGGTTTTTCTAGACCTGTCTAAGCTTTTGACATATTGTACAAATATGATATCCATTGAATCTCCTATGAATGGTTTAAACCAAATCGTTATGACAGCAAAAAGATATTAGATATACATGATGAAAATAAGAATTACTATCCATTATATAGGAAAGTTAACTAATGCTCAATATTTGTCTCTCTGTTATTCTTGATTTTTATGAATGACATTGGCTGCAGAGTTAGTTTTCTTTGTGAATGATTCTAGCCGATCTCTTAAGGTACGCAATGAAACTTATTTACAGTATAATGTCACTGAGGACACAGAAGAAGTAAAAAGTTGGTTAGGAGACCATTACATGTTTGTAAATGAGAGAAAAACTTGAAGCTTGAGGCCTTAAAAATAGAAACTTTAATTTTATAATTATGGGAACGTGGCATTGAAGAAACATCTTACATAATTTTTCTAGGAGTACTGTTAGCTCATTATTTAGCATGCAATAAATATTGAAATACTGAAGTGAACATGGAGTAAATAGTGTTGTGTCTTAACGAATTCATAGGAATTACTATAACATTGCAGCATACTGTGTACTTACTCTATACATGTGCATAATCTGTTCATATTGTGTAGAATTCTGGGGAAAGATGATGATGTGAATTAATAGTTAATAATTAAAAGACGACTAATAAGGATAATATATGGCACTACCAATAGGGAATTGTGAAGGAACAATTTAAGATTTTGACTCTTCCACCATTAATTTTCAGCATTAAACAGCCAAGTTCACAATTATGTGACTTTGTTTTGGTTGTATCAGTACAATCAGGTACCCAGCTGACTGTCACAGTTAGCATGGAGAAGTGAAATGATGTTGTCTCCATGTAAGTTGTGTGTGTGTGTGTGTGTGTGTGTGTGTGTGTATGTGCATGACTAAAGAAGTGCTATGATGTATAGAATAGTTGAAACACAAGATTTGCATTATTTTTGTTTGTAATTCACTGACACAAAGATTTGTTTCCATATAATATCTGTATCTTGTGTACTATATACCACTCTAGCAGCGACTGTTTGTATCATTATAAAAATAATCAAATGATAAGTGAATAACACTATTACTACTATTATTATTCAATTAATTACTTTAGCTACGTATGGACTATGATTACAGAACTGCCTTCATTTCCTGAATTCCTTATCTTTCCTCAGTTTTCCTTTATAGTTGACAATGCATAATGCAGCCCAAAGTCTATGCTGTTCTCAGGTGTAGGATGAGTTATTTACTGTTCCTAAGTTCAAAGGTTTTTTATAATAAAAAAATAATAATACTTCATTCAACATCGAATGATTCATCACATATGTACAAAATCGGGTTACAATTCTTGATACATAGCACAATAACAAATTCTTCTGAATATGTCATTGACCTTCAAAATGATTAAATTACAAATAAAGTGGTACTTAACACTATTAACATATTTTTTCGAAGCACTTCTTATTCTGCATGTAAGTATGGTAGTCTTCTAATGGGTAAAATGGATTTTGTAATAGGAATTTCTTATCTGAAATTTAAGCTTCTTTGTGGGTAGGGTCATAACTTTACTGGGCAGTGGATTGGCTAACTTTAAACCTGCATATTGTGGACCATTGTCATTGAGTGCTGTTCTGTGGTTGTTGATGTAAAATTTTTCTTTATCTCTGTTAGTGTAGTGATAGAAATCAGAACAAATAGTCTTTTAATAAGTAATATGGCTTTTAGACTGTACATGTTACTACTGTTGAGTGGTACTTAAGATAGGTAAATAAATTAGTGAAATCAATGTGAAGTGAAGTAGAAATTAGAAAATAAATGAAAAAAACTTAGTTAGTTTAGAAGAGTTACACACTCAAACAGCAGGTAGAGCAGCAGTGGCAACGACCGGCGCTTGCAAGTCAGCACGTTCAGGATAAGCCATCGCCCTCCCCACATAAGCAGAAGCTGTCGATTCAGCTGTCAGGGCATCACCCGACCGGCTCACATGTTTCTCAATTGTCACATGTGATCAAAGGCCCTCGCCTACATTCCAAGAGCCAATGACTGACGTTAAGAAGATGCTTCAAGAATTTTTTCAGTGTGACAGAAGAGGCAATGACCGTGAAGTCGTTCACCTGCAGTGAACTGAAGTAAATAAATACACGAGATGCAGTGGGCCCGACAGTAGTTTTCAGTTCAGTTTCGGTTCGAGTTCAGTTCCAGTACAGTTCAGTCGGTACTGAAGACTGTCATGCAGGAAGAGACTACCTCGTACACAGAAGCACCAAGTCTGCCGCTGTAATGGAATAGCAAGCAGCAGCCTCGCCACCAGAAGACAGAAGTTAGAAGGTATTTGAAGACTGATTTTTACGTACCCGGGTGACTCGTGAGGACGGGAAGGAGACGGCCTCAAATCAGCAGTCACCTGTGAGCTGGTGATGAAGATCTGACAGCCGAAGACTGGCAACATGTAGTCCATTGTTCGAGTCTGGGACACTGGCCTTCCCCCCGCCGGGCCGCTCCGCTGGTCGACGCACAACACTGACACATGCAGCTGCATAGAGAAGAGAAACACTGGGACGCCACATCCAAGGTATCACCATCCGATTCACAACTTTGTTTTCAATAATTAAACGGGCCACTTCACGGTGCACGTCTCCAGTCAACTGGGCGAAACAGCGACACAAGATACACACCGCCAGGCGTAATCAGACACCGCTGCTCACGCAGCAGAAGGTTTCGCAAACGACACAGCTGTCGCTCTCCCAGCCAGAACAATCCAGTAAGGAAACCATTGTACAAATCTTTCAATAAAAGTTATCTTACGTAAAAATGCTGTTTCATTCGACCTCATACCTGAGCCAAGGAAGAATCCACCCTGCCCACATGTTGTTAAGAGAGAAAAGTAATTTATTTAGTGTTTTTCACCCTGACATAATGCTTTAGAATCAAATGCCCTTTGCAGTAATGCTCATCCTGACAAATGACTAGCATCAAAAGAGGTTACCCAGTTACACTACAGTTAGTACACAACTACTATTCTCTCCTTCAGACACTGTCTGCCCTGCAGGAGTTACAGGATCTATCACTACTCATCCACGTGACTGTGAGTGGTCAATGGAAAGTCTAGGCATTGTGTACAGAAAACACAGGGACCAAGGAGAAATCTGAATATTACACCCAACCCTGTGACCAACAAGTCTCAGGTGTTGTCTTCCACCGAAACCGAAACTTCTCCTGTTGAAAAAAATGCTGTGACCCTTGTCAAGAGACCAAAGTCGTCAGCAGGTTAAACATATGCCAAATAATAGCATCCCTTAGGTACATGACAGTGAGGAAGGGGAAGGAACACCATGTGGTGTCAGTGTATGTGACTGTGTCTCTCATTCAACATGTCGAAGAGGCTACTCTGCCTGCCATTGATGGCACAGTGTGTAACCAAGTTAAGACTGTGGATCTCATTGGGCCCAATAATCCTTTTATCTGGGCTCTGAGGTGATACCTGGATCATTCCAACGATTGGCAGAGAAGGCTGAGAATACAGGCCTTGCTCATGGAGTTTCAATGAAGCTCATAATCTACAGAAGTTACCCCAGATCAGACTGTGGCTCCCCGGCTCTGAGTCGACTGGAAGGCTTGAACCATAAACTTGAGGGTTCTGTAACACGATAGGCTAAGACTTCCTGAACTTGCACCATAGTGCTGAGAACTGTAAGGTCCCCCTGAATGGGTCACATGCGCATTGCACATCGAAGGTTGCTACCCAGGTAGCTGACTACTTGTAGGGTGCACACAAGGGTTTTGTAGATTAGGCGAGACCCAGAGATATCAGTGTAAGATCGAAAAAATGACCCTCATAGTAGAGTGTATTAAAATTCTAGTGGTTGACTGCAGAAGGATTCGCAACAAAGTGCCAGGTTTGAAGCACTTCTAAAATGCAGCGAAGTTCACATAATACTTGGTACAGAAGCAAAGAAGGGAAAGCAGAAAGGTGGAAGGAGTATATAGAGGGTCTATACAAGGGTGATGTACTTGAGGACAATATTATGGAAATGGAAGAGCATGTAGATGAAGATGAAATGGGAGATACGATACTGCGTGAAGAGCACTGAAAAACCTGAGTCGAAACAAGGCCCCGGGAGTAGACAACATTCCATTAGAACTACTGACGGCCTTGGGAGAGCCAGTCCTGACAAAACTCTACCATCTGGTGAGCAAGATGTATGAGACAGTCGAAATACCCTCAGACTTCAAGAAGACTATAATAATTCCAATCTCAAACAAAGCAGGTGTTGACAGATGTGAGAATTACACAACTATCAGTTTAATAAGTCACAGCTGCAAAATACTATCGCAAATTCTTTACCGACGAATGGAAAACCTGGTAGAAGCCGACGTCATGGAAGATCAGTTTGGATTCCGAAGAAATGTTGGAACACATGAGGCAATACTGACCTCACGACATATCTTATAAGAAAGATAAAGGAAAGGCAAACCTACGTTTCTAGCATTTGTAGACTTAGAGAAAGCTTTTGACAATGTTGACTGGTTGACTGGAATACTCTCTTTCAAATTCTAAAGGTGGCAGGGGTAAAATACAGGAAGCGAAAGACAATTTACAATTTGTACAGAAACCAGATGGCAGTTATAAGAGTCGAGAGGCATGAAAGGGAAGCAGTGGTTGGGAAGGGAGTGAGACAGGGTTGTAGCCTCTCCCCGATGTTATTCAATCTGCATATTGAGCAAGCAGTAAAGGAAACAAAAGAAAAATTCGGAGTTGGTATTGAAATCCATGGAGAAGAAATAAAAACTTTGAGGTTCGCCGATGACATTGTAATTCTGTCAGAGACAGCAAAGGACTTGGAAGAGCAGTTGAACGGAATGGACAGTGTCTTGAAAGGAAAGTATCTGTATGGAAGTGAAACATGGACAATAAATAGTTTGGACAAGAAGAGAATAGAAGCTTTCGAAATGTGGTGCTACAGAAGAATGCTGAAGATTAGATGGGTAGATCACATAACTAATGAGGAGGTATTGACAAGAATTGGGCTGAAGAGAAATTTGTGGCACAACTTGACAAGAAGAAGGGACTGGTTGGTAGGACATGTTCTGAGGCATCAAGGGATCACAAATTTAGCATTGGAGGGCAACGTGGAGGGTAAAAATCGTAGAGGGAGACCAAGAGATGAATACACTAAGCAGATTCAGAAGGATGTAGGTTGCAGTAAGTACTGGGAGATGAAGAAGCTTGCACAGGATAGAGAGGATCATGGAGAGCTGCATCAAACCAGTCTCAGAACTGAAGACGACAACAACAACAACAGAAGAAATTGACAGCAGCGACATTTATGGGGAAAATTTAGGCGTAAATCAAATGGATAAGCTAATGGGAAATGGAGTGTTGTATTTGTCCCAGTAGACAAGAAACTCAATTCAATTGATATAGAAACTAGAGATATTTGTGAGATTGTTTGGGAAAGATTTGTTATCAGTTGGTAACTGGGTCCTGCTTTTAACTACCTCTTAATGTAACTGAAAACTTTAGAAGAAACCTCAGTTCATTAGTATATAAGTCCGCAATCACACTGTAACCGCTGGAGGAGTATTTAATCATCCAACAGCCAAATGGAATAATTATAGTTTTGTTAATGATGGGCTTGAGAAAACATCCTGCGAAGATTAGATTAGATTAGTATAAGCCTTCCCTGAAAACTATCTAGAACAGATGGTTCAGAACGCTGTTCGTGATGGAAATATATTAAATCTAATGACATCAAATAGACCTTGAAAAACGGTAGTGCCTTCCGGGCAGGTCACTGCTGTGGTAGTACCCGTCAGGCACTTCCCCTTTCAATTTGTTTTGGTGATTATCATAAAATTTCATTCACCTTTGGTGTATCTAAATTTTATCTGATTGATAGTAATCTGATGGACTATTAGGGTTACGGTAAACCACTGGTTAATCTCACAGTACTTGCATGACTTGAGTAGTAGTAGAATTAAATTCGGCTATAGAGGCAGATTTTTGGACGCTGGAGGTGACCATTGCTTTAGCGGCACCTTTAGAACTTTCCCAGAGCAGCAAGCGAGATCGCGGAACATTCTCATTGCTAGCTGACTATGGGCCCTGCGTGGCAGTGGTTTATGGGCCGCCATTCTCGCGATTGGCATTGTTCTGCTGGTGGCCAAGGAAGAGGGTGGGAAAGCCATGGCTGAATGCGAAATAACATTTCTTTATAAACTGGCACCGTCCTTACCGCTTTATTGGCAAGTTGGCTTGGTGTGGGAGTCTGGCCTCCTTATCCCATGTATGGGTCCAGGTAAAGAGGCGTCGGGCTGACGCCTGGCTACTGTGCTATTACAAGAGCAGCATACCTTGTGAGACGGGACAATGAATTTCTCCAGATGTCGTATTTTTTAGATGTCGCCATGCATCGCCAAAACGGCGCCCACTAAATCGTTTCATGGACAAGACAGAGCTTGTTTTCACTAGGAAGCTTCCCTCATCTTTTGAAATGCGCAGGTGGTTTGGCTGCAGGTCCTCCAGGCACTTTGTGCTGTTTTTTTCGGAGAACAAAATGTGTACTGCACTGCAGTGATTGGTTGAGAAAGATCAGGTATCCTTGCTAGAAAACATGATTGGCTCAGTAACCACTGCTGGTCCATGGTAGGTTTATTCAAGAACATCGGGGGATTGGCTGTTTTTTGGAAGGTTTTGAGGAATGTGAAAGGAGAGGACTTACTTCTGGACCGTCGTGGAGTACAGCCACTAAAGCTCTTCCGTTTCTATGCAGAGAGCAGTTAGTCGTGAACACGTGGACGTGAGACAATCACTGGCAAACATGGGGTCATCTCCTGCAGTACGATGCGCCACCGAACCTAGTGCCCACACAGAGATGACAGCACCTCATCTTTCACCGGCTAGATCTGTACCGTTGCACAGCTTCGGCAAATTCAGAAGCTTATCAATTGTTTTCTTGCCATATTTTTTCATAGCAGCTTTGTATTCACAGTAGTCACTCACAGTGTCCATTGCATGTTTAATAATATTTTGACACGAGAGACCAATCAGTGCAACGATACAATGCTTGCCTGGATTGGCATTCTTCCACTCACATTAGCCAGTCTCATTTACACGTAAATTCCTGTTAGGTTCCCAAAGTCTATTGCCAACCAAACTGAGTTTGTGCTAATGAAATGTTGTACAGTTGAAGTTTCTGTTTATATATTTGTTCTCTCTTGACCTTGATATTGGTTAATAAATCTCTTTGTGATACCATAGGTCCTTTTATTAATTTTTCAATGACACCCATTCTCATTCCCTATGATGCCATTTATTTTGTTGAGGGCTTGAAGGCATTAAATTAATTTTATGTCTTGTTAGTCAACTCATTACGTGATCCACACAGGGCCCACTATTTATAGAATGTCAGATTTCCTTGGGCTATTGATAAACGTGGTACCTCTCGGTACATATTTGAAACGATAATCTATACTAGAGAGAATATTTAGGGACCTCCTACGCATATCAGCAAAACAGATCTGTGCACAGTCATGGAACAAGAAATGGCAATCCATGTGTCCTATGCCAGGACATTGACCTATCAGAAAACTCTTATTCATAGAGGTACACAATTATATAATCACCTTCCTAACAAAGTCAAATTATTAAAGGAAGAAAGCTTGTTCAGAAAAAAAGCTTAAGACATTTCTGATGGATCACAGCCTCTACTCTGTAAATGAATCCCTCACAAGTTGAATTGGGATCTTATAATGTAAAATTATCAAATGAAGACTACATGGAAAGAAGGGGTTAAGTGCAAATCTCACGAAAATGAGTTAGTGGTATTATTAAGAAGTTCATCAGATGTACTTTCAGTTGCGTGAACTTAAATAAATGTGATGGGTATAATCTCAGAGTTGTAGCCAGATTGAAATATGATATACACGGAGAAAACAGGTCAAGTCCGTCCAATGCACGGACAGAATGGGTGAAGTCCAGCAGGTGCAGATTTCGGAGCTGTATTGATTTTTTCGTCTGCTTTTATGGAAGTCCCTTTGTTGACATTGTTAAATGAAATTTCATTGTTGATCTTTCTTACGTATTGTCGAAGCTAACACGAAGCAGATTTGACATTAGCTTCTTTGCTTTGTGCTGTGTTGGGACTTAATTTCGTGCCATGATTTGTGCTAACACAGAGCAGCCTCGACAATCGCTTCAGTGCTTTGTAGTGTGGTAGATAGTACCATATTTCGTATAAAATCCAACTGAGGTCAGTGTTTCAACTGGTGATGAAATATCATAGTCAAGCTGCAGTGGTAAGTCTAGATAAAGACAGAGCTATGTTAGATTGCCTGAAGTATCTAAAAAGCTAAGAAGAATGTCACATGAAATAGGAGAGCGTTGTAACTACAAGAAGAATTGTACTGATTTGCTAACTGACGCAGAGAAGTCTACATTAATATCTAATTTCAATTTGCTGAAGGAATGGAATGAGCAAAGTTGTCACAGGACAGGACTGATTTCTGTTGACAATGTACACAAAGATGAGACAGTCGATACTTTGCGTGATAAAACATTTCATTATAAGGTCAGAATAATGAGAGACAACACTGTGAGAGAATTGTCTGTTTGTCAAAAGGCCTTTATATCACTACATGTTATTTCTGAGAAAAGATTAGAAACTATCAGGAATTCCTTAAAAATTGAAGGCATGGTGCCAGTTGATAAAAGAGGGAAACACGGAAACCAAGTTCATAAACTTTCAACAGAAACAGATCTGCGCTCACATCAAGTCATTTAAAGGACGGTAAAGTTATTACAGAATAAATGAAACACATGTAACGAGAATTATACGTATAATAATTTTTTTCTTTATGAATTTAGATAAATTAATAATAGCAATGTGTTGAATTTCTTTTTCGATTCTTTTTGTGTCATGTTAAAGAAACTGTGAGTAACTTTTGAAACGAATATTATTTATGTTAGATTTCAAATAATGTGGTAATCAAAGGAAAGTGTATTTAATGTTAAAACTATTGTAAGATGTGAAAATTGTAATTTATACACTTGGTCCATACGTAGGTAATGCATTAGGATATGTGTAGTAGAAAACCTGTGGTGAATACCCTACCTGTAGGGGAGCGGGAAAAGGTGGAGGCAGACGAGGCGGGAAAACGCACACTGGGCGCGGTTCGACACAACGGGCTCAGTAACACAGTCGGAGGCGAGCAACAGTCGGAAGTACACGTACTGTACCGAGGAGGCTACCCAGGAAAAGTGGATTCCATTGAGCCTCGGATGAACCGATTCCGACGACTACTTGGCATGGCTATATTCTGAGGCACAAAATTGGAAAAATTACGACGCTAAGAAGATGGAAAGTGCCGATGTTGTGTGAGCCTTAGCCGTGCTTGTATGTGTGCCGTGCTGCCCGCTATCTCGCTGCCCGCCAACCGCCGCACCGACTTGCACAGGTCAAACATTTATTTCGTCTTTAGAAGTGTATCTGTGTGGACCAGTGTCGAAACTGTTTCTAATGGTTCAATAATAACGTGACTTTTACCAGAATTGCTTTAGCCATGACTTATCCCGATCACTGACCTAGACAGGATCCTTACCTCGTATTGTGCAATCCGAGTATCCTAAACTGAAAGTTTAATGTTTGTGTTAATGAAAATTATCAGCAGATTAATCTATGCCATAAAGGAATCTATAGTTCTGTGTGCTGTTGCAAATTTGGTAAAGAACCAAAGAGTTTTTGTTGGATTGAGTTAGCGATGTTATTTAATTAATTTGAGACAGAAATAATGACAGTTAAATTATTCAGAAGTAAGACAAAAGAGTAGTTATCCAGAGATTGATAATTTTGTGTGTTAATTTGCCTTCAGTACTAAATAGTTTCAGCATAACGACTATAACAGTTTCAGGGCCCCCCCCCCCCCTTTTTTGCTCTTGTTCATTCGTTCAAACCTTGATGTGTACTGATCAAATTTGACCAGTAAAGCTAAATTCTATATTAATCCTAAATGTATTAGAGTTTTTCCATTATTCATAGTGATATTGTGTGTGTACTTTTAAGATTGTCGACGCTAGGGCAATCTATGCCCGATTTCAGTCTGCTCAACATACAAAATGCAGTTCGTAGTAATCATTACTGTGTGGTGTTGTGTAAATGTAGCTCGTCCAAATTAGTACCAAAAAGAGAAAACTTTAGTTCAGTGGATTTTTCCGGGTTCCAAACTTTGCAATATAACGCATCATTACTACGTGTTACTATGCTTGTACATGCACCCACTTGTACAAGGAAAAACTCTCTAATTGCCTAAGTAGGCTGGCGACCGAATTGTTAGTTATAGGTAGCATCTACTGTGTGTACTTCTTGTCCATGCGAAAGAATAATTATACTGTACATTTACTTGATGCATCACTGTGGTTATTGACTGAATATAAGTCCAATCTTGCTTCTATTAGGTACACGCGGTCAACTAATGTACTAAAATCCTTATTTATAAGGTGAAGCCCGTGAACTTATTACAGTACAGGCTTTATATAGCTAACCTACGTCCGAGTAGGGCGGTAGTGTTACAAGTGGCTTCCCGGTGACAGGACATCCAGTTGTTGTCAGTTACAAATTAATGTAAAGATCGAACAATGGATGTTCAGTGGCACGAATAGCAATAAAAGTCAGTAAAATAAACTGCAGTGTGAGTCAAGTATAATAGTGTGGTATAGTTGGCATTTAGTATGGACAAGAACGTAGACGGGGTAGGTGCGCCGAGCGAAATGGAGAATGCGGCTGGCAGTAGCCGGAGTTTACGCGGCCAGGTAACAGATGGCGTTAGCGGAAGACAATTGGCGTACATACAATACCACGAACATGTCAATGAACAGATTGAAAGGTTGAGATCGCCTCGGACACAGCAAGGAAGAAAACAGGAAGTAGAAGATGACTTTGTAGATGATAGTGGTTATGTGAATGAGTCCACTGACATGTTTAATTCTCCACAGATAAAGAAAGAACCGAAAGAAACTTATGAAGTAGAACCGGAACACACGGATTCCGTAGAACAAAACAGTGTAAAAATTTTAAGCATGAACGACTTATTTGAACAATTAACTAAACAAATTGCAGGACAAAATGAGCAACTTCAAAAACAAGTCGGCAATCAGGTTAATCAGCTTAAAACACATGTTGACGAGCAGCTCAAAACACAGATGGATCAAATTAAAGCACAGGTCGAAGGCCAGGGAATTAAAATTAGTAAACAAATAGAACAGGTAGAACAAAAAGTGGGTAATTTAAGTTCTGTGGTAAATACTCTGAAATTTGAAATTGATACCATTAACAAAAATATGGATACTATGCAGGAGGAAATTGGAAACATTAATAGTAGATTTGATGTTGAAATTCTCAACATCCAAGAGAAAGTAGAACCTCTGGTTGAAACTAAGGTAGACGAAAAAGTTTTCGGTCTTAAAACTGAGGTCGTAAACAAATGTCAACACGGGATATCGCAATTGAAAAAGGTAGTTTTGGACACTGAAAGTAATTTAAGTAAAAAAGTATCCGAATGTGTTCAAAATTGTGAACAAAATACTACGAAAATTCAGGGCAAAATTTTCGATCTGGAAAGCAAAATTAAAGATAGGTTTGGTGTTGACTGTAATGGCACACCAATTACGAAGCTGCTAGAAGGCGAGGAACGCTTCGATCCAGCCAAGAAACATAACGGGTGGCATCCGTTAGATTTTATCAAAAATTGCGAGAGAGTATTTCCTGAGCACTTATCTGATCAGGAAAAGATAAACGTTGTAATTAGCGCCTTAGCGGGTGATGCTAAGCGCTGGGGAATAAATTTAAATACCGAACGAATGACGTTCGAAGAATTTAGGCAAAGATTTACGGAAGAATATTGGTCTGAACAAAAGCAGGACCATTTATGGCGCGAGTTTATCATGGCCAAACAGCATGATAACCGGGGCAGAAATTCTTTGAAAGATTTCTGTGAGTATTGGTACCGAAAATTGACACACTTAAGAGGTAGGAGATCAGATTCAGAAATTATCTGGGAGCTATATAAAAAGCTTCCGGAGGATTCCAAGAGGTACGTAGGAAGCAATCATCGTAGCTTCCAAGCATTTCTAGAAAGGGTCGAAGATGAAGACCATGGGCGCGAAAGTCGTGCCAATTATCAAAATTTTGGTAACCGTAATAACCGACACAATGACGAACGAAACGACGGCGATGGATTTCGCGTCAATGTAATACAGAGAGGAAGAGGCAGAGGAAGAGGCAGAGGAAATAATCCAGGTCGCGGTAGAGGGTATACCGCGCAAAATAATAACGACGCGGGAAACTAATTTCCGCGAACGTTGTGGGCCAAACGGAAGCGGACAATATATACCGGCCCCGATTCAAGAAAAGATACCGGACCGACCGTAATGTAATAAGACAGGCTAGGGACGAGCGTGGAACGCCGCGACGTGTTGTGGCGAAACAAGTGTCAGGTGCGAGCCAGAATGAATCATCGCTGCCGCACAGAGCGCTACATGTTAACAGGCGAGTGGAGCATCAGAGGGCAACGGCCCAGCCTAGCCGAACATCTGTTCGGAAAGAAGCCGCTAGCAATACGGCAGCAGTAGGTACGAACGTAGCCGTAAGAGCTGAGGAAAATTTTACGAGTGGTAATTCCGTGGCAAAGGAAACAATAAATGAAACTGTGAATACACAGAGAGGTGCGGTTAGCAGTGTTTCCAATGAGATAAAAGGCGAGGATGAATTAGCAGAAGTAACTGATTGGCGTGTGCAGATCGATGATCTGTACAAGGGCCTAAAGCAATGTGAGTGGGAGGATTTTAAAAGGGAGTATGAGGCGGAGAGATTAGTTGGTGGAAAGAGAGATAGTAGGGACGTCCATAAAGTGACGTGGCCCAAATTTGAAGAGGGAAGAATAAATAGCGCCGCGCAAAGTACGCGTGCTGCCGATAGGAGGAAGGTTAATGATAGGAAGGATTTGGAGGATGAAATCCTCAGCATTGACGAAGAAATAACTTCTGCTAACAGTCCGCCAATAGTACAAGCTGCTACCGAGAGGCACCGTGGAGAAGAGGTAGATGATTACCTGAAAGTAATTAAAGTACACGAGGATTACACTAAATATGAAGTCACAGTAGATGTAAATAAAGCTGATGATGAGGCCGTTTTGCCAAAAGAGGAGATTGAATTGAAATCCAAGCCTGACGACAATACAGAGGAAGATCTTAGTGCCTGTCTCAGAAAAGCTTTTATGTTAGAACCTGAAAGCGATCCGGAATGGTCGGATTCCGACGATTGTTCGGATGATGAAAGATACGCAAATACAGACGAAAATGAATGTACTAACTCTCCCTATTGTGCTAAAGTAGCGTACTTAAGTGAATCTGATGTAGAGGAAGAGAGTAGTGATGACTCTAGTTAAGATGAGTTTTCAGGTGTAAAGGAAAATGAATATACTTTTACTGAAAGAGGATATGAGAAAATCAGTGAAAATAAAGGGGACGCAGTTAATTGCGATATTGTACCTAACGATGACGACGTATCAAAACAAAATCCAGACGTTGAAACAGAACAAAGAAAGAAAGAACCACCAGACGACTCAGGGTTTATTTCGCAAAGAGTTCAGGTAATTAATAACTTTGAACTTCCGGAACCCAAGAAACCGCCAGATATATGTGAAATGAATGTTAAAAGCATATCTTGGGACGATGTTATTGTCGACCCGGATTTGCTCAAGGAAGACCACGGTAATGAAAAACATTCGACGGTTAAACAAACTATAATACCAATTGAAATTTATAACATGGAATTGCGAGTACTTCTTGATACTGGGTCTCAGATAAGTGCAATTTCTCAGTCATTTTTCGAACACATTTGTGATAAGCCTGGGCTAGTAATTATGTCAGTGACAGGTGTAAAAATTGTTGGTGCAACTGGTAAGGCTAGCAAGCCGGTAAAGAACCAGATTTTGGTTGAATTTAGTATAAAAGCACAAAACTTTGAACACGATTTTTTGGTTGTGCCAAACTTGAGTACTGAAATGATTTTGGGGATAGATTGGTTGGATAAAGAAAAGGTTATTATTGACTGTAACCAGGGAGTAATCAAAATAAATAGTACATTTAGGAATTTGGAATTAAATTTTGAGGAAAGTGGGAAAGTGTTTGATTCAGAAATCGATTCTTTGTTGTTGGAGATCGACCAAGGGAATGATGGATTGACAAACAAGTACGAGATGTACCATGTCCAGAGATTATTAAATGAGAGTGACCAGCAGGGGCATGAATTTAAGGGAATGGTGGAAAATTTAGAGGGAATATCTCCCGAACAGAAAGCAGAATTACTTGAAATTTTAGATAGTAACCGCCCCGTATTTTCGGACAAACCTGGCCTAGCTAAGAATTTTGAATACCAGATTGAGACCATAGAGCATAAACCTTTCTTCGTAAGACCGTTTTCGATACCCGTATCAAAGAGGCAGGCTGTTCAAGTGGAAATAGATAAAATGATAGAGTGGGGGGTAATCGAACGAAGTAGCAGCGAGTATAACAGTCCCCTTATCATAGTGAACAAAAGGGATGGGGGAGTGAGAGTAGTTATCGACGCTAGAACTTTGAACAAAATTGTAAAAAAGGAAATAGACAGACCTGAAAATCTGGACGAAATGCTCCAAAAATTTTATAACGTGAAGTATTTAACCAGTCTGGATATGACAGCCGGATACTGGCAAATCCCATTAAGTAAAGAATCCCGTAAATACACCGCTTTTCTATTCGCCGGGAAATGCTATCAGTATAAAGTAGTGCCGTTTGGGCTTAGCACTTCTGTGGCAGTATTTATTAGGGCACTGGACTTTGTGTTAGGGAGAGAACTGAGTTCCCGGCTAACCATTTATGTAGACGATTTACTGATTGCTACAGAAGCATGGCAAGAGCATTGCGAGTTGTTGCGGAAAGTTTTTGTTGCTCTACAAGCAGGGGGCATGACACTTAAGTGGAAGAAATGTGAATTTGTGAAATCAGAAATAAAGTTTCTGGGGCACATTATTACTACAAATGGCATTGGCAAGGATCCGGAAAAGTTAAGTGCAATATCAGGATGTCCGGCTCCTAGAAATAGAAAACAGTTGAAAGCCTTTTTAGGTTTATGTGGGTTCTATAGAAAGTTCGTCATGGGGCAAATTTTTAATAGTCCTCATCTGAATAATTTACTTAAGAAAAATAGTGCTTTTGTGTGGACTGAAGGGTGCATGAGAGATTTTGAAAAATTGAAGAACGAACTTTTGAATGACAATGTTTTGCATCACCCCATACTATCAGAACCTTTCCATATGAGTACTGACAGCAGTGCTTATGGAATTGGTATAGAAGTTTTCCAAGAAATCTGTAATGACAAAGAAATCGAACACAGGACTATCGCATTTGCAAGTAGAACTCTAACAAAATACGAGAGGAACTACACTATTTCGGAAAAGGAAGCTTTAGCCATTATCTGGGGGCTAAAGAAATTTAGAAATTATCTGTGGGGCCATAAGCTCATTATACATACTGACCACAAAGCTTTAACTTTTCTTAAAGATTGCCGTTTACTTAATGGTAGGCTGACTCGTTGGGCTTTGTACCTACAACAATTTGATTACGATATTTACTATGTTAAAGGTACTGAGAATTATGTGGCAGATGCTTTATCTCGATTGCCTAATGGTATGAGTGAAGTGCCAAATGAAAATGGTGAAGAGGGTACTTTTCAGATAAGGTATATGAAAGAGGTTTCAGGAAAGAGGAAAATGGAGCAGATATGTAAAAATATGAGATACCATCAGAATGAGGATTCAACCTGGAAATCAGTGAAGGTAAATTTTGACAGTGTACAGCATCCTCAAATTAAGAAATATTACAAAATTTATAAGGGCATTTTATATAGGAAGAAAGATTTAGTTACTGAGGAATGGAGGGTATGTTGGCCAAACCAGTTCGATACTGATGTCATAGATTATTTTCATTTAGCATTGGGGCATAGTGGGCCAAAGAAATGTTTGGATAAATTGAATAGTGTAGTAGTGATTGTTGGTAGTGTCAGTAAGAAGGTAAAGGAACGGATTAAGTCATGTGATGTCTGTCAAAAGGCCAAAGTGCCGAACAAAACTAGTAGGGGACCAATGCAAAGTACGTTGCCTGAAGACACCCTAGACTTATTATCGGTAGATTTATATGGTCCCCTCCCGAAGACTTCGGGAAATTGTGCATATATTTTGGTAATTTTGGAAGTATTTTCAAAATTTGTGAAATTATACCCCTTGAAAAAAGCAACAGCAAAAGCTGTATTTAATAGGATGGTCGAATACTTTAGGACCATCGGGAAACCCAAAGCAGTACTATCTGACAATGGACCCCAGTTCATATCCAAAATTTGGAAAGAAGGAATGGAGAGAAATGGTGTGGAGGTTAAATATATCTCAGCTTATCATCCTGCTAGCAACCCGGTTGAAAGGTACATGCGAGAAATTGGGAGATTGTGTAGAACATACTGCAGTCACAATCATAGAGCCTGGGGCAGATTTATATCGGATTTTGAGAATGTCATGAACACATTACATCATGAAACTACAGGATTTCCACCGGAAGAAATTTTGTTAGGCAGAAGTAGTAAAAGTTTAATTGAAGAAAAACTAGAGTTTCCACCTTGTACAAGTTTGGGATTGGATCAAAAGAAAGAATTGGTGATAAAAAGGGCAAAGCAAAAAGCTGAATCTATATCTAAAAGACACAATAAAAATTTAAAAGTTTTAAAATTTAAAATTGGAGATTATGTTCTTTTAAAAACCCACGAAAAGTCTAATGAACTAAACCATGAAATTTCAAAATTTAAATATATTTATAATGGACCATATATAATACAGAATATTCCACACGACAATGCTTACTACCTGATCTACCCAAAATCCAAAAGACCTTAAGGTGTAAGAAATATTGTGGACCTGAAACTGTATGTACCTAGGAACGAGTAAATGTGCTGTATCTTATGATGAACCCAAGTTATTCTAAATGTATCTAATCTTTGTAAATGTATGTATACCCTTGAAAGTGTGCTAATGTAGTTATGTGAGTTTCAGATTACCAATTGTACTGTAACTGTAAAAATGTATGGAGAAAAGGACTGAAAAGAAAGGATAAATGCTATCAGCCAGATAAAAGATGGGACTGTCAAAAATGAAAATGGGCAGTGTATAAACCATAATATGAAGGACTGCCAAATACCAACGAGGGCAGATAAATAATCGATGGAAAATTGCAAATGTGATCCAGGAGATGTGACAATATGAAGTGAGAAGGACTGCCCAAATCCGCATAATAGGCAGCAAATATATGTAATTAATGTTCTGAATATATGTGTGAGTGTTTTGTTTAGTAAGTAAGAAAATGGACTGCTATTCAAAGCAAGCAGTGACAAATTATCTTATGGTGTATACAAAATATGAAATTGTTTTTGTAGTTAAATGTTTGTATTCCAGAATTTTAAATTATTTCTTTGAGAAATTTAGAAAAAATAAGTAAATTGCTATTTTAGTGAGGTTATGATGGGAAGTTGGACTGTGCAAAAAGGCACTCGAGTAAATGACAAGTAGTTATTCTTGAAGTGTTTAAAAAATGTAAACTTATATACAGTGAGTAAAAGGAAATATGTAGTGTAAATCTTTTTGGGCAATTAAGTAAAGATTCGGAACCACTGTATAATTGTAAGATTTAGTGTTCCCATAAAATTTGGACTTAAGAAAATTTTCTGGAAACAGGGGCATGTGTAACAAGAATTATACGTATAATAATTTTTTTCTTTATGAATTTAGATAAATTAATAATAGCAATGTGTTGAATTTCTTTTTCGATTCTTTTTATGTCATGTTAAAGAAACTGTGAGTAACTTTTGAAACGAATATTATTTATGTTAGATTTCAAATAACGTGGTAATCAAAGGAAAGTGTATTTAATGTTAAAACTATTGTAAGATGTGAAAATTGTAATTTATACACTTGGTCCATACGTAGGTAATGCATTAGGATATGTGTAGTAGAAAACCTGTGGTGAATACCCTACCTGTAGGGGAGCGGGAAAAGGTGGAGGCAGACGAGGCGGGAAAACGCACACTGGGCGCGGTTCGACACAACGGGCTCAGTAACACAGTCGGAGGCGAGCAACAGTCGGAAGTACACGTACTGTACCGAGGAGGCTACCCAGGAAAAGTGGATTCCATTGAGCCTCGGATGAACCGATTCCGACGACTACTTGGCATGGCTATATTCTGAGGCACAAAATTGGAAAAATTACGACGCTAAGAAGATGGAAAGTGCCGATGTTGTGTGAGCCTTAGCCGTGCTTGTATGTGTGCCGTGCTGCCCGCTATCTCGCTGCCCGCCAACCGCCGCACCGACTTGCACAGGTCAAACATTTATTTCGTCTTTAGAAGTGTATCTGTGTGGACCAGTGTCGAAACTGTTTCTAATGGTTCAATAATAACGTGACTTTTACCAGAATTGCTTTAGCCATGACTTATCCCGATCACTGACCTAGACAGGATCCTTACCTCGTATTGTGCAATCCGAGTATCCTAAACTGAAAGTTTAATGTTTGTGTTAATGAAAATTATCAGCAGATTAATCTATGCCATAAAGGAATCTATAGTTCTGTGTGCTGTTGCAAATTTGGTAAAGAACCAAAGAGTTTTTGTTGGATTGAGTTAGCGATGTTATTTAATTAATTTGAGACAGAAATAATGACAGTTAAATTATTCAGAAGTAAGACAAAAGAGTAGTTATCCAGAGATTGATAATTTTGTGTGTTAATTTGCCTTCAGTACTAAATAGTTTCAGCATAACGACTATAACAGTTTCAGGGCCCCCCCCCCTTTTTTGCTCTTGTTCATTCGTTCAAACCTTGATGTGTACTGATCAAATTTGACCAGTAAAGCTAAATTCTATATTAATCCTAAATGTATTAGAGTTTTTCCATTATTCATAGTGATATTGTGTGTGTACTTTTAAGATTGTCGACGCTAGGGCAATCTATGCCCGATTTCAGTCTGCTCAACATACAAAATGCAGTTCGTAGTAATCATTACTGTGTGGTGTTGTGTAAATGTAGCTCGTCCAAATTAGTACCAAAAAGAGAAAACTTTAGTTCAGTGGATTTTTCCGGGTTCCAAACTTTGCAATATAACGCATCATTACTACGTGTTACTATGCTTGTACATGCACCCACTTGTACAAGGAAAAACTCTCTAATTGCCTAAGTAGGCTGGCGACCGAATTGTTAGTTATAGGTAGCATCTACTGTGTGTACTTCTTGTCCATGCGAAAGAATAATTATACTGTACATTTACTTGATGCATCACTGTGGTTATTGACTGAATATAAGTCCGATCTTGCTTCTATTAGGTACACGCGGTCAACTAATGTACTAAAATCCTTATTTATAAGGTGAAGCCCGTGAACTTATTACAGTACAGGCTTTATATAGCTAACCTACGTCCGAGTAGGGCGGTAGTGTTACACACAGAAACTGCACTTGGCCGAATAACTCACAATCAAGATGTTCAAGATGTTTCAAGAGACACATTCTGCTCGTTCTGTGTCATATGAAACTTCTCGTAAAATATTTAATACATAATTTAATATCTTATTCGGTTTCCCTTGAAGCGATACAGGCAGTATTTGTGATAAGTTTTCTGTAACTTTCAAAGCTCTAGAGGCACAACTGACACGTGCAACAGATGGAAAGGAAAGATCAGACGCTCAAAGTAATTTTAAGAGGGAGAAGATTGAATACGAACTGCACCACTGTAAAGCTGACGCAGTCTGTCAGCGTAAAAGACAATCTCAACAGAGAAGCAGAAAGTTACAACCACAGAATCGATATGTATCTTCCATGTCCACACATCAGCACCAACATTGCATTTTATGAACGACAGCTTTCTCTATATCTATTTAACATACATCAGCTCTCAGACAGTAATGCAGCGTTTTATGTTTATCCCTAAACTACAGGGAAGAAAGGTTCAGGTGAAGTAGTTTCTTTCTGCATCATTATGTTACTTCGTTTCTGGTTCCTGAGATTAAAAATTTAGAAATCTTCTATGACTCATGTGGTGGTCGAAACATAAACTACAACCTTTTCAGTTTCATCCATTATCTTGTCCATCATGCAAAGCGATGTGAATCAATTCGTGTGACATTCACAGTAAGACGACATTCATAACTGGAAAGTGACAAAGACATGGGCTTCATCAGACATAAAATGAAAGCTGAGCTCCCAAAAGACTGGACAGACATAATTACAGATGCGGGTGTGAAACCCACTCCTCTTCAGGTTGTTGATGTTGATGGTCAATGATAATTTTCTGGACTGATTTCTTGCAACCAAGATACAGACCAAAATGTCCATCTCCTTCGCGAATTATTAAGGAGATGACAGAACATCACCATGTAAGGCTTATCATATGTCGTGACACTTACAATGGATCTTGGATCACATTAGTTGTTACTGCTCCTGCTGTTATGAAGGTAGGCTGGTTAAGACTTTAGTCACAATAAATTAAATGAAATGTGAAATAGATGGTTCTCCTTTATTTTAACCAACCTATTGAGATACCATGCTAATAAGATGTCGCATGTCCAATGTATCAGGACTGCTACCTATCACCAAGGACAAGTATTGTGATCTGCAAGAACTGAAGGTGTTCTGTGACACAGGGGCCCAAGAGTACTATACAAATATTCATTTATGGCAGTGAGTTTACAAATACGTTTTGGATTATTTGTTTGTAATAAGTAAAAAGTGCAAAATGAAGACTGTGGGTTATAAGAATTGCGATTTATGCTGATAACTGAAATTATGTCCTATTAAATATATTTTAATGTGTGTGTTGTAACCATTTATTGAATAATTATTGGTAGTTGTATACCAGGTGATTTAAAGATAGAAAGTTGATATATGGGCTTATTAATCATTATAATTTACATGAGTTCAATGAAAATAAAAACAGAATATTAACGCACAGCATCGTTTATAAAACCTGATTAGTCATGAACATCCTGTGCAATAATGACTAGACTCAAAGATGAATAGATCTTTGCCAAGGGAGTTGCAGGGATGTTTTATACTTAATTATCATCCCAATATCACATTACATTCTGACTTTTACACTCTAATTAGTGCATTATACAAAGACATTAAAATAGATTCAGGTAAAAAGACACACAGAGTACAATTTTTAATAATATTTTTTTTCCATTTTTAAGGAATCCCAAAGAAAAGTCAATGAATGTGCTGTATAAATAACAGATTCATATTTCAATAACCAATGAAACTGTAACGTTTTAAACTTTAAAGTTGGTCTCCTAAAAAATCTATAAAATCGACTTAACCCCTTCTTTCCATGTGGGCTTCAAATGTAATGTAGCAATCATGTGTGTGATAAATCACACTAATTGTCTGTGTGATATTATATTAACATAATCATTTGCATTTATGTCAAATTGTGATAAATTCTTTTATTGTCAATATACATATATAGGGTGTGTCAAAAAAATGTATACACGCTTTGAACTGTCATAGACAATTTACTTCCGTTCTACATAGTTAAATATCTGTGAGAAAGTAATGTTATGTTTCTTCAACAGATGGCTGCAGTGGCAAGGAAGTAACTGCAACATGGCGGACGAGCGTTTGAGCTTTGAAGCATGGAAGCAGATAATTAAGTGGTACTGTAAGTTTGAGAATAGGGCTGCGGTTCGAAGACAGTGGAGAAGTGAGTGTGGTACAGAACCACCTTCAAGGTTAACAATTACACGTCTACGAGACAAATTCGAAATTCATGGAACAGTGTGTGATGTGCATAAAGGTTGATCAGGGCGACCTCGTACAGCTACAAGTGATGATTCCACAACTGCGATCTTGGAACTGTTTCAGCATTTGCCTCAAAAATCTTCAAGGCAAGTGGCACTTGAGAGTAATGTAAGTGCTAGTAGTGTGCTACGCATCCTGAAGAAAGGCAAGTTTTGTGTGTACATTCCAAGGCTGGTGCAACAGCAAAAGAACAACGATCCAGATCGAAGGTTACACTTTTGTGAATGGGTTCAGGAGATGGTGAGATGTGAACCGGGATTTATGGGTAGCATAATTTGGTCGGATGAAGCCCAACTCAAACTCAATGGAACTGTCAATAGGCACAATTGTGTGTACTGGGCTGAAGATAATCCTCACATTACAGTTGAGAAGGCTGTGAATTTGCCTGGTGTAAATGTGTGGTGTGGTTTGTCTGCAAGGGGACTCATTGGGCCTTTCCGATTTGCAGGTACTGTTACTAGAGAAACGTACCTAACAATGCTTGGTGACTCCATATTCCCTGCCATTCGTGCATTATACGGTAATGATCAGTTTTATTTCCAACAAGATGGCGCCCCACTGCACTATGATAGGGACGTACAAGCATACCTGGATCACAATGTGTCACGACAGTGGATAGGACGCAGGGGACCAATCGAGTTTCCTGCATGCTCGCCAGACCTCACGCCGCTGGATTTCTTCTTATGGGGGACGGTAAAAGATGAAGTATACAAACATAAACCACGTAACCTGGACGCACTTTGGAATGAGATTCAGGCGGTGTGCGCAGAAATCTCATAGGACACTTTGGTATGATGTACAGAATCAGTGGTGACTCGGACTCAGAAATGTATTGATGCTGAAGGCCACCAGTTTGAACATTAATCACATTTGCAAAGTACATTTATTTTTCCAATTGGACTTTAAGCTTTCCATTTCCAGAAATTTAACACTGTAGAACAGGAAATAAATTTTCTATGACGCTTCAAACTGCGTATACATTGTTTTGACACACCCTGTATATACATGGAATAATCAGTTTGGCAATAGAAGTGAGTGAGTCTCATTGGGAGGGAGTGAGGTAAAAACTGTAGTGGGAGACTAAGGCATGAAAAACTAAGCAGGTTCAAATAGATGCAGGTTGTGGTAGTTATGCAGAGATGAAGAGGCTTGCACAGGATAAATCAGTGTAGAGTTCAAGGCCCAAGCGACACAAGCAGCCAAAATGTGGGCAGCAAGCTAATTGTAAGAGGAGCATCAGTAGTGTCCAAGTGCAAGACTTATATACGACACAGTTAGTAGCGAAAACTGACATAGGTGAAAGCGTGCACGGAAAAAGTGAGAATGCCAAATGGTAAGCCACTTGTGTGGAAAAATGTTCTCAGACTGGATGTTTGGAGAGCTGTATCAAACCAGTCTTGTGATTAAAGACTGCAAAACCAACAACAGATGAAAAAAATTTCACATAAAAATACCTGAAGTAAAAGAAAATCTATGTATTAATTTTTATGTCAGCGACTGCACACTGATTTTATTTGTTTCCATTACACTGATTTTATTTGTTTCTCATAAATTATTACCCCATCAGTTCCGTGTGTTACCATATGGCAAAGCTTGTTGCACTTTCAATAAATCATTGTTTCTGCAACATCAATGAAGTGAGAGTGTTGGCAGCACTTGCTTCCGTTTTGTAAGACCGTAGAGATCACTACAATGCAAGAGTTTTAACAATACATTTAAAAATTGCGACGTATGCAGTGTTGCAAATCATCATTTGCTGAATGAGGAAGAAAAATGGAGTATAATTTCGGGAAAGTATGTCTTACACACAATATTATATGAAAAATGATTTTGTTTTTTTAGTATGGTTATGCTCTATGTACATAAATATACTGTATGTTCTTTGAAAGTTATTGCTTGTTGTGAAACAAATTATACTGATTATACTGAGTTAGGCCATTTGAACTTCAATATTGACATATGGCAACACTAGGCGCTTGAACTCAGCAAAACGACGAATTTTCCCTTTTTTGTTTTAGAAGATGTTTCTCGCTTACTGAGGCGCTGGAAACTCTTTATAATGATGATACTGAAGATGATGTGTTTGTTGACCTAGAAGATCTTCGCCCGCATCTCGTGGTCATGCGGTAGCGTTCTCGCTTCCCACGCCCGGGTTCCCGGGTCAGGGATTTTCTCTGCCTCGTGATGGCTGGGTGTTGTGTGATGTCATTAGGTTAGTTAGGTTTAAGTAGTTCTAAGTTCTAGGGGACTGATGACCTAAGATGCTAAGTCCCATAGTGCTCAGAGCCATCTGAACCATTTAGAATATCTTCATGTAGACAAAGATGAAGATTGAGGAAATGAAGATGAAAGGGGCTAGGTAGGCCAAACACTAGTTTGTTTTGAATTATCTGTTTACAGATACTGGATACTTTACGATTTTTTATTCCATTCCATATTTTCACAGATTAGTACTCTCATCAGTTATGAGCTAACACTGAAATAACGAAAAGTGTTGATTACGGGGATTATGAGCTGCCAGTACAATCAATGAATACTGTGCAGGATTTTGTACCTGAACCAGCTGCATCACGTCCAAATGTACCAGCGCCACCTGACTCCAAAGTAAAATCTACAATATTATGGACTGGTCTTCTGATAGAGATACATGTGGGTGATGGTGGGTGAAAGAAGATTAATTTTGATATTCAAAATTCCTCTACATTTCTAAGGCCTGATTACTGGAAGTATGGAAACATGTCGATCAGTGACGTACTTGATCTCTTTGTTGACCAGCAATTTATGGAAAATTTGGTAAAAGAAACAAAACAGTCTACATTATTTTTGAATTTTCAGGACCCAAAAATTACGGCAGATGGGGAACGATGTTTCATATCGATACTTAAACCATCTTTCGAAATTTTTTTGTTTTTCTTCAGCTAATGTTTGCGCCTCCTCTGCAACTGCACGGTTGGCAGGGGCCAGTCTCGTCAACCCCTGGGTATGGCCCTGCTGCAGGAGATAAAGTCTTAGTAGAGTAACACAGATGTTTGGAAAATATTTCTCAGTTTACCTTCAGAAATTGTCTTTGGGAGCTGAAGTGTTCTCAGACAGTCCCAGAAATTGGCAGCTTGAATAGCTTCCAGACGATTCCTTTCTTCCACTGTGCATCTCATATGTCACTGCTGTACAAGCCAGACCATCTTTTGGTCTTCTTTTCAAATTCACTCTTTCTTACTACTTTCAAACATTGAAGACTGCTGTATTCCTCACATAAATTAAACCTTCTGTAAATTACGCTAGCATTTCTGAAAAATCACAGTTTAAAAGAAGTTTATTAAATATGTCATATGATCCCCTTACATGGTGTGCAGGCCACTTGCAACTGTCCAGGCCATTTGCAACTATCCAGACTGCTGCCTCAACAGATCTGCAGGAGGCGTAATGAAGAGGGGAAGAAACAATTATACACATGCACATAGACTCTGTGGAGAATCCAGAAATCTGGAGGTAATACAATGCATCACACTCCTCATACAACAAAGTATTCTATTAATGTTTTGTAGCTGCATTTGTACTTCTTTATTGGGCCTGTAAATCATGATTTGATACATAGTTGGCACATACAGTAAACATGAAGTCATATTTGAGATGATAATACAATTTTGAAATAAATCATCGATATTATAAAAATGGATGCATGTGTGTGTGTGTGTGTGTGTGTGTGTGTGTGTGTGTGTGTGTGTATGTTCCACATCCCCTCCTAAACCAATAGGTCGATTTCACCAAACTTAGTACATATATCCCTTACTGTCAGACAACAATCGCTGTGAGGGGTAAGAACCATCTACCTACCATATTTCAGATGCTATGTTGGCATAGTCACTGAGATGAGTGAAAAGCAGCCACATCATGCATGACGTTATATGTATTACTTCTGTGCCATAAATTCTATTTGGAATACTATTTCTCAGACAATATCAACATATGCCGCTAAACACACTCACAAAATCATATTATGGTACCACACATAGTTCAGGAGTTATGGCGTCATAAACACTGCGATGTATGAAAAACTGCCGCATTGTGTATGACGTTTAAATCTGTTACTCCCTTTCTGCTGGCTCTATTTGCAACACAAGCAGATAGTATCCACATGTACTGCTGAAGTTACTTACTTAAAAGGGTGATTCAAAAAGAATACCACAACTTTAAAAATGTGTATTTAATGACAGAAACATAATATAACCTTCTGTTATACATCATTACAAAGAGTATTTAAAAAGGTTTTTTTTTCACTCAAAAACAAGTTCAGAGATGTTCAATATGGCCCCCTCCAGACACACGAGCAATATCAACCCGATACTCCAACTCGTTCCACACTCTCTGTAGCATATCAGGCGTAACAGTTTGGATAGCTGCTGTTATTTCTCGTTTCAAATCATCAATGGTGGCTGGGAGAGGTGGCCAAAACACCATATCCTTAACATACCCCCATAAGAAAAAATCGCAGGGGGTAAGATCAGGGCTTCTTGGAGGCCAGTGATGACGTGCTCTGTCACGGGCTGCCTGGCGGCCGATCCATCGCCTCGGGTAGTTGACGTTCAGGTAGTTATGGACAGATAAGTGCCAATGTGGTGGCGCTCCATCCTGCTGAAATATGAATTGTTGTGCTTCTTGTTCGAGCTGAGGGAACAGCCAATTCTCTAACATTTCCAGATTCTGTAGTCCAGTTACAGTAGCACCTTCGAAGAAAAAGGGACCAAAAACTTTATTGGCTGAAATGGCGAACAAATGTACAGCTAAATGAAACTTTATAGCTCCCTTAATTCGCCGACAGATAGTGCTTAGCTCTGCCTTTTGTCGTTGCAGAGTTTTAAATTCCTAAAGTTGTGGTATTCTTTTTGAATCACCCTGTATATCGTTATATGATACATAGTGAGATATGATGTCATAATAAATGAGATGCGTGAAAAAATGCCACATCAAGCTTGAAGTTTTAATACATTTATTCTTTACTACTAAGATACTCCTACAGTCGAATCAACTTAAGGAAATTCCTGACTTCAGGCAACAACAAACCACAACTGGCTGTGGGCTAAAACGAAAGCCTTCTTTAGAGCTACAAAGAGGCATTGCCATTGAGACGTTTACAAAATAGCATAGACACACAAAGCACCTGTGCAAAGTGTACAGAATCTGTCTGTGGTATTCCACTATACACACACAGTTCATTTCTGGTTTTCATTTGTACTATAAAATTAGTAAAATTAATACCAGAGCAATGCCAGGTTTGTCAGATAGTGACTGAATGAATTGTGGGAAGCATCAGATTGTGACAAAAATTAAAAGTGGTTGTTCTCTGGTCTATTGTCCTAATTTTCATGATGTTTATGTTTTTCTTTTAGTTTTTTTGGAGTTTCTTGTTTACTTACAGTTACTCAAGCATATTTTCTAAATTGGGAAATATAATCAGTTTATTCAGTTATGGAAATATTGGTGAAGTATTACTGCACGTGTTATGGAAGAATATTATAAATTAGTGATCTCTGGAAAAAAAGGAACACAGAAACCTCACGTAGCAAATGTCACATGCAGATTAGTGGTCTCCAAACTCTAATTGCAACGTTAAGTGCAGTGGCGGGACAGATTACAAATACGACGAACAATATGCTCATCAAAACCAGTGTAGTTTCCACACAATGAATGAAAGTACAAATTCCGAAATCCCGGGACTGTAGCTCGCAATGTTACACTTGATGTTGACACAAAAAATATTACTAGAGAACACACAAAATTCGGTGTGGCAGTTAACAGTTTAACAGCTTAGATGCCTGAGGAGTCATATTGGTTTTGAACTTTATATTAAAGCTATCTTCTCTACAGGAAGACCATACTTGAAGGACGCCTTAGTCAGCCGAATGCTTAAATCAGTGGACCAAGGCATGCAACAATTGTTACAGTCTGAGGTGTCTGCAACAGGACACCACCTGAGAAGCACCATCAAGGAAGATGCAATCTTGGATGCAATGCTGTGCCACATTTGGCTAACAGAACTACTATTACCATTAAAAACAAATGTGTGACATATGGGAAAAGTGATATTAATTTTTTACTATCACTAAAAGACGAAGTTTATGCAATGGTGAAACAGACAGACACATTGGTGGCGATGCAAGCAAGTAATGACATCAGCTCTTTGAGACCATTGCTATACAAAATAACAATCAAATTTCAACAAACAGCGCTGAAGTCTACAATCTCAAACAGACACACTTCAGAAGGAATTAGTGACACACATAGTAAACAAGCACACCTGCAGCACATGAAGGAAAGAAGGTAGTCATTCATTCTGTTGGCAGAACCAAATGGACGACCAAATGGCAAAAGGAAAACAACATCACCTAGTATGCTGGTACCACAGACATTCTGGCTGTCAACAATTTGTGCAGCATGCTGCATAGTTCCGCAAAAGGACCGAATCATAAATGAAGGGACCCTCATTAGTCCTGAAAGAATCACCAACAATGTAACTAAAATTAACCAAGACACTGTACTCAAAACTGGCCCAGTTATCAGACGATAAGTCGACCACAACCACCCTGGCAGAGACTCAAGCGTGTTTGTATACATGGCGCCATTTGCATTTGATGGACTGGCAAGTGAACGGTTGTTACCTTATCGACTCAGTTTCAGGTGTAAGTACACTACCATACAGATAGAATAAAATCGTACTGGTTGGTGCACATCTCCACCTTACTGCAGCCAAGAATTCGACCATTAAAATATAGAGTGTACATGAATCAATGCTTGACCAGGGCTTCAGTCGAAAGTTGAAATGGAGGTTTGTGCTAGCAAATGTTATTGATCCAGTGTTGAGGACGCATTTCATTCACTGCCAAGTACTGGAAATAAACCTCTGAACAGCACAGATCATGACAGGCAGTGCGGGGTCACGAATAAAATGGGCAGAAATACCACCAGTACCATCTCGTCTAATAATTCTGTTGTACCAAAAGCCAGACAGGATGTTATCGATTGTTTAGGTAAGTTGCAGCATACCATGGTGCGCCATATGAAGGCAACACATAGCCAACCAGTTTTCAACAGCTATAAAGGTTGAGACCTGTCTATTTTTCCATGACAAAAGCGGAATTTGTGGAAATGTTACAGACAGGTATAATAAACAGGTCTGACAGCCCACGGGCATCACCATTATGTCTGATTATGAAGGAAGATGGCACCTGGCGGCCCTGCACAGACTATAATGCCCATGTGATAGTTTGTCGAGGGAGAGGGGGGGGGGCTAGACCTGCAATATGGAGAATTTTTAATATTCTGCTAGATGAATGGCGACTTCTATGTAGCCATAAAAAAATTTCATTTTCGACCCAGTTAAAAACCTGCATAACACTGACTTTTAGATCACTTTTCTGGAAGAAAAACACTTGACTATGCAACATTTTTTTCCTTTCCCTTAGAGCTGGTGGGGGGGGGGGGTTACACATAACTTTGAATCATTGTGAGTCTGTGGCAGCAAGACTGTCATATATATTTCTCACTGCCTGTATTTTGTATATTAATATGTAGTGTAAGGTGTGTAGTAGTCTCACAGCGAGTCATTTGAGATCGAAGCATGGAGCTTAGTGAGTGATGTCTGAAAAATGCATGCCGATGAATACATTTGCATGCTCGTTTAAATGATGCATCTTCTGTGGAGATGTGGGCTTATGCAGTCCACTGTGTCCAGTCGACATAGATGAAACTGGCAATAACACCTTTCGGTATTTTCGAGAACATATGTGTGCCATTCAGTCTAAAAAATGTCGCCCAGTGATGACGGCAATTTGCAGATGCTACAGGGATTGAATTTCTTTCTCCTCAGCTGGCCGTTGTGACCGAGCGGTTCTAGGCGCTTCAGGTCGGAACCGCGCTGCTGCTACTATCGCAGGTTCGAATTCTGCCTCGGGCTTGGATGTGTGTAATGTCCTTAGGTTAGTTAGGTTTAAGAAGATCTAAGTCTAGGGGACTGATGACCTCAGATGTTAAGTCCCATAGTGCTTGCAGCCATTTGATTTGAATCTTTCTCTTCTGCCTAGATTACATTTTGATGTTTTCCCAGACATCAGCATTACATGAGAGCACCTCAATTCAGTGTTCGACAGGATGCAAAAGAGGTCCTTAAAAACATCCAAATGGATTTTCAGCAGCTAATAAGATTAGATTAGAATAAATTTCTTTTATTTCTGTCAGTGATCACAGAAGTGTTGGTTAGACTACTTGTTTCATTCAGTGATAACCATCTTCAGATCTGTAGCAAAACATAGAAAAATCAAGTACAACTAGTGGACAGTTTATATAACAAAACGATAAAATATGCCACAATGAAAAGTAGCACTTTCATAATGTGAAAACATGCACTTAAAATATGAAGAGGCATGTCCTAATATATAATCAAACCATAATGGCATCATCAAGAAATACACACAGAATCACTCTAGATTCATCACATATATGTAAAATGTGGTGTAAACTGGGCCATTGTGCTGGCATAGTCATCCTGTTAACAGCGCTATTATCAAAAAAACTGAGGTACAGTAACCACAAAATATATTTATTCATATTTGTCAATTTTATATTTCTACAAAATTCAATAACATGAAAACTTCTATAGGTAAAATGTATAGTGGGCTCATAATGTCATTAAGTTACTGCAGTGATTAAATGTAACAAATTAAAACTTAAATATACTTAAAGATTAGAATTTTTAAGAAACAAAAGTGACAATATATGATTCTGAGAGCTTTTGCCATGATTTCAGACAAAAAATACAACGAATTAGACAAGAACAAATTTACAGAGCAAACAAAATAATGTGATTGACAAAATAACTAGGTACGAAGTCAGTTGGCTGAAACAAAGGACTGAAGTAAATAATCTGCACCATCTGTTGGCGTAGCTGCCAGAATGTAGCATAGATGAGAGCTAATCAGAGGAACATAACTGCCAGAGGGCCTCTCACACCCCATAAAACATCACACTAAGAAGAGGATACTAAATTATGGTACGCCAACAAAGGGTGCTGATTACTTACTTCACTATCTCAGTATTACATATTGTCACTTTCCCTTTTTAACAGTTTTAGAATTTAACTGTGTTCACATTTTAATTTGTTATATTTAATCACTTCAATAACTTATGTATTTTATGAGTCCATTATTGCATTTTGCAGTACTATAAAATTGATGAATATGAATAAGCTTACAGTTGCAACACCTAATGAGTCAATCAGACAAATATACTTTGTGGCCACTGTACCTCAGTTAGTTTTGAACAGCAATGCTATTAACAGGATGACGCTGCTGGCACTGTGGCTCAGTTTACTCCAAGTTTTAAGTATATATGATGAAGCTAAGATGATTTTATGTGGGCTTCTTGACGGTGCCAATATGACTTCATTATATTAGGACATGTTGTAAAACAGGTAAGCTTCAACATTTTTAAGTACGTTTCCATACCAATGAAAGTAATATCTGGCATATTTTAGTATTTTAAGATGTAAACTGTCCACTAGTTGTATGTGATTTCCTCTTGTTTTGCTGCTGGGCTGAAGATAGTCATCGCTAACCAAAACCGGTAATTTAGGGAACAGAACGTTTTGCTACCATTGAAGGAAATAAAGAAGTTTTTCTACACTTCCTGGATCATTCTTTTAATCTACAACTATGTCGCAGCTTGTAAATCTTTATATATTTTATTTTATTTGGTACACATTTTCTATGGATCCATACATGTGAGTAATTCCCTTGGGTGTGGAAAGTGTCAACACAATTATACTAATACGATTAATACTTCAGAGTAATAATAACACAGTACAATAATTAAATAATAGTGAGTATCAATTTTTCTTATTTACTAGCTAACACCTATCCAGTATTGTAATTCACTGTCTAACATAAACATAGTATTGTATCTTTCATTAATAACTGAATAACAAGATGTGTCTTTTATTCAAGAAGTGCATTAAAAGTGCATATGGGAACTTTTAATTATTTCTGGAAATGAATTCATTTAAGGAGTATAGTGGACAGTCAAGCAGGTATTTCTTTAACGTTTATCTGAAAAGTACAAGTGACAAATTTTTTAGTTAAAAATGGAGATCATCCTTACCTCTGCTGTTATAGTTGTGGTATGAACAATTTGTTTCATGCTGAGCATAGATTTTAATGACAAAATTCATCAGGGAGTATATGTATTGACTTGTTGTTGTCAGTATTCCTAACTACATGAAGATTTTTCTACATGAGGTTCATGAAGCACTCCACACAAAATTCTGACTGCTCTCTTCTGAGCTGTTAGGATTTTTTTAAACTATTGAGTTACACGAGAAAATTAGGGCATAACTCATCAATGACTGAAAGTACCCAAAATAAGCTGATTTTAAAATGGTGATGTCTCCAAGATGAGCAATGTTTCTTAAAGCAAAAGTTGCTGGTGATAGCCTTTTTAGAGTCAGGGACACATGATGTTACCAGCTGAGCATTCTGTCAATATGAAACCCTAGGAATTAAGTGGAGAGCACCTGTTCTAGTAGAAAAGTCACACAGAAAGTAATGCACAGCATTTTTTCTTCGACAATTCTTTATTGAACACAATGAGAATTACACACATGAAAGAATGGTGTTTTACCTACACACCCTAATTTTCCACGGAATTTCCATCCCATTCTATGGCTTTCCTCCAGCGCAAAAAAGGCATATATGACCTATCGGTACCAATCCTTGTCCTGATGGTGGAGCCAGTGCCTCACTGTCTGAATCATCTCGTCAGCATCCTCAAAATGTCTTCGACAAATGGCATCCTTTAACAGCCGAAACATATGGAAGTCCGAGGGGGCTAGGTCAGGTGTGACAGCCGTGGATGGCCTCCTCGACTGCTGAAAATCGTGGAGCACCGCCGAACCGCCTTGTGACGACCTCACCCTCCATCCCCAGCGAATAACTGTACTTCTGTGGACAGTAGATGTTCCATAGGCTTTGCACAAGCGTTTGTGAATATTCCGTTCTTTCTCTGCAGTGAGAAATTCAATGACAGGACTTCGCTTGTAATGTAAATCACTTACAGACACCATTTTGAAACTGTCTTGCAGCTACGCTATCTGTCGGAAGAGACAGAAACTTGGTGCGCTCAGGAGCTTTAAATAATACATACGTAACGTTTTGCATTCGTAGTATTGTTTTTTGCTGAGAAACAAAATGCGATTCATTACTTTCTGGCAACCCTCGTACCTGGCTGTCATGTGCAATCGATATGTTTTCTGGATTTTTTTTTTAGTATGGAACTGAATAAAATTTGTTTGTTTTAACATTAACTGAAAGCGAGTTAGTTGTAAACAAAGTTGCAACTTCTCTGAGTACATTATTAACGTCAGGCTCTAGATCAGTAGTAGATGTACTATCTACCAGAATACTTGTATCAACCGCAAACGTTGTGAATTCACATTTTTTACTAATGGGCAAGGATAGATTATTAATATATATTAAAAACAGCGAGGACCCAAGGACAGATCCGTGGGGGACATCATACTATATTTTGTCCCATACAGAAGCCACTTTATTAAGAGATCCATTGTTGCAGCCATGTAGGACCGCCTTTAGTTTCCTGTCTACTAGATATGATTTTAACCTATTACCTACAGGCTCTTTGCGTCCATAATAATAGGCCTTCCCTCAGAGTTTCTTGTGGTTTATACAATAAAAAGCCTTGGATAGGTCACACAAGACACCAGCTGGTGACTTCTTACTATTAATAGACTCCAAGATACCGTTTGTGAGTGAGTGCATGGCTCTCTCTGTCGAAATCCCTTTTTGGAAACCAAGCTGTCTACAGTTGATAATATTATGGTTATCTAGGTGGGCCATAATTCGGTTAAACACAGCTTTTTCAAGAACCTATGATAACATTGTTAACAGAGAGATAGAAAGTTACTGGGAATCATCAGCTTCTACCACTGCCACCTGCTGAAAGCAACAGAGATAAAGGTACCACTGACAGGAAGTAACAAAAGCAGGTTCTAATGCTCCATGCCATAGACTCCAGAGATGCAGCACGCCTCCTAAAGGGCAAAAGTCAGCTTACAAAAAGTAGTTGTCTTGTCTCACCCAGTCTGTAACGTGCTGCTAACAGCAGTGGTATGAAACTTCCCGGCAGATTAAAACTGTGTGCCAGACCAAGACTCGAACTCGGGACCTTTGCCTTTCACGGGCAAGTGCTCTACCAACTGAGCTACCCAAGCACGACTCACGCCCTGTCCTCATAGCTCCTAGTGGTAGATGCTAGCCAGCATGCTATTGGAGCCATATCATTTGTCGTCTACACAGTTTATTTACCAATTACGTTTGCTTTCAATAAACTCAAGGACAGTTGTTCTCTCTGAGAATTTCGCTAACTAGAGTTCACCGGTCAGTTTATAACGAACTTAATTCACAGAAAAGGACAGAAAATGTAATTGCTGATTTTTTCCTCCAGGGTTTGTGCCATGTCCTGTACAATACATTATAGTAAGCCCAGTGCATCGCAAGCCACAGATGAACTGCTACTAGAGTATTTACAAAGCAATAAGCAATTCATTTGGACCTCAGCTCGGATAAATCCAGTTATTAGGTGCCAAAGACATTATTTGGTGTGATGTTTCTTGACGATCACCCAGATAATTTGTGCCTGAAATTGTATGTAAAGCAGTGTCTGCCAGCATTCATAATTTCGTCCATCGCAGCACAGAAGTCATCATTAATGAAAGAGAAATTTTTATGGCCTAGCATTAAAAAATACTGCCATCAGTGGTCGACATATATTTCGCAAGTCAGTAGTGGAAAGTCAGCAGACATGCACACATGACAGTGGGAGAATTTCCAGGGAATACAAGCCATTTCTCTCACATACATATAGATATCATGGTCTCACTTTCACCAGCATATTCACGGCTATTGATAGATACACTCATGGGCTGAGGCGACTTCAGTGACAATGAAAAAATAGCAAGAACCTTTTTAACGACGTGGTTTTCCTGTTTCGGTTTTCCAGCTCATGTCACTACCTATCAGGGCGTTAATCTAAGTCGATGTGTTTAATTGAACTTTCCAAGTTGTGTGGGTTGCAATACCACAATATGACCATCCACAATCCCAGAAGCAACAGGATGGTACAGCGCTTGAATAGTGTGGTGTAGTCAATAGGCATAGCTGTTGCACGTGCTACTGACACCACAAACATACTCCTTGCTATCATAGCATAGCTGGCCACACCTTGGAGGCGGAAGTAACAAGAAGTTCACTGCGCCACCGACAGCAGCTTTTCTTGAAGTAGACTGACAGAAGGGCACAAGGTCATTTCTACGCCAGGCTACATTCGTATGAACACCTAGTCCACAGCAAGCAGCGAGAAGAGTACCACGTCCAGCGACAACAAAGTCAGAGGCAATTAGTTAGACTTTTTTTAGTCAAGCTGCAAGTCCTTGCATACGTTTCTGAACTTTGTCTCTGAAGAGTGTTGTGAGAAAGAGTTTCTATTGAACAGCACTTTGAGTTGAATTACCAATGACAGTCAGCACAAGTGTTGGGCTGGTACTTTCTATGTATATTACCAGCATTGTGACCCACAATCACAGCATACAAGACATTGTATAAAAAAAGATAACTGTTCGTTTTGACTGTAAATATGTGTCAATTCTTTCATTTTATGTGTGCGATAATCATGTCACTTATCACCTGTTCAATACCCAACTCATTTGTGACAACCTGTCACCACACATAGGTTGTTGAAAGCCACACTTATGTGCTAAGAAAACAGCTGGACCACTGGGCTACCTTGGGCCCTACTGATCTCTCACATAGCTTTCAAACCAGATGTTGAAACATTGACAGCGAAAATTGTTTGTGAGTAAACATTACACATTCTGTCGGAGGTTTCTTCGGCACAATGACTGTTAGTGCATGGAATTACGCCTATCATGCAGCACGAATTGGGTTATGGGAGCAGGAGGCACGTGACCATGTCAACTTCCAAAGATATACAGGGTGAAGCGAAATTCGTGCATTCGGGCATCGAAGCGCGAATCCTCACATGCTACCGATAAAAAAATACCCCCACAAAATATCATCTGGCGAGTGCATCCGGCAGAAAAAGGACGTTAAAGAGTGGCAGTCTGGCAACATTGTAACCGCATGTATGGTAACTACATTTATCAGCATCTATTGATTGTCCTGTACAGTTGGTACAGTTGATAGAGTTTTGGGTTAGCATGCAAGAGGTCGAGGGTTCGATTTTGGGTTGGGGCGCCTTTTTTTCATTTGCTGATTTCATTCTGTCATATCATACTGTAATATACACAGTTTCTTAGGTCACGTGTATTCTAAATTTACAACATCTTTTAATGCTGAACATAACAAATACATGGTTAGACAAATAAGAAATAGACAGTTGAAACAAATGACCTGTCAGAGGACAGCATCACTACAAAAATAATATCAATTGCGACTTTGCGAGATGCTAAAGATGATAGCACAGTACTTGTCATTTATACTACATGTAGTATGAGCACTAAGATGTCGCATATTAGCAACCAGTGACAATAAAAATGTCCATATTAATGACTGCTTGACCTTCACAACAGAATACGTCGTAATCAGAACAACAGATGCTCAAAACGACCTCCCTGCACATCCAAACATTGCGCAACCCACCAGATCATAGAGCACTGGAACCTTCGCAGCAAAGCTGCGTCCACAGTATCGAGAATAGTATGAACAAGTGCTACCAATTCTTTTACATTCGTTGGCAGGGAAGAGAACACGTGCTACTGCAGGTGCCCCCACAGGAATAAATCCTGTGATTTACCTCAGGTGAAAGCTGTGGCAATACAACTGGGCCTGCACATCCAAACCATTTCCCTGGAAATTTTTTGTCCAAATAATGTCGCACATTAATTCCAGAGTGTGGAGGTGCACCATCATGTTGGAACCATATCCTCTGCCGAACATGTAATGTAACATCTTCCAGCACGTCAGGCGGATAGTTTGAGAGGAATGCATAATACCTTTGTGCAGTCAACCGGTCAGGCAACATGTACGGGCCCAAACACCTGTCGCCAAATATTCCGGCCCAGATGTTAATAGCAAAGCACACTTGATATCTCCATTCGCGGGTGACGTGCGGGTTAACCTCTCACCAATGGTGGGTATTGTGTATATTGAATACACCCTCATGAGTGAATGCTGCTTCACCTGACAATATTACGGTGTACACGAAGTCCTCGTTGGCTTTCTATTGTTGTTGGAACCACTCACAGAATTGTGTTCACTGATGGCGATCTGCAGGATGCAGGTGTTGCGTGAAAGCATAATAATGGGGTTGTAGCCCATGCTTAAGTAGCACGTTGTAAGAGGTCCATGTGTAAGGAATTTGTTGCTAGCGCACTCGAGCAGATGTAATTTCGATGGATTGCTCACGTGCTGCCTGCGATATGTAAGCTGTAAGAGAATCTCAGACCAGAGAGCAGTGTTGTATGCAGTAGGAACTGTGTAGCAGTAGGAGTAAGTTGTAGCTGGCAGTCGTGTGTATCGAGTTGGCTGGTCCGGTAGTGGGGAGTGATGGCGGAGCCTGAGCGATATAATATAAGGTAAAAGCAGCCTCATGCATATGTGCTATTGTTACGTCAAGCCCCATGTAAATGTTTTTAAAAAAATCTCTTAATAATAATCTTTCTTATAAAAAATTAACTTTTGATAATCATTCATCTCAATTTAAAGAACTTACTAATTTCTCCAATCCATGGTAATCCCGACCACTGTAAAGAAAAATGAGTTTTTTTTTTTATACATGAGAAATCTATCGGCCAGCATTGCACAGGGCTGTGCCAGAAAAATTTCTTGTAGGAGCAGATATATACGCATTATGCGGCGACCTTATTGAGGTAAGAATTTTCAATTTATTCAGAATGATCTTTCAGGGTCATGACGCAGCGCTACTGACGTCCAAAATTCACCAGTCTAAATTCACAGTCATTGTTGAAACGTTGTAAGTGAGCGACAATTTTATTGAGAAGTTAGTCACATTGTATTATTGGTAGGTTACGAAATTTTACTGTTGGGAGGTTTTGGAGTGTATCTGTTGGAAGGTTACGCTGAATGTGAATTATATACTTATGTTTTTTACTGTTGGGAGGTTATTAGACATATTATTTATCTGTGGGGAGGTTACACTTGTCAACAACCAGCCAAGATAGTATTTTTGTGAATTTCTGAGAAGTAGTCAGTTATATATCTGCTCTTATTTACCTAATATTAAATGTAGTTTGCATCTGGCGCAACGCATTTACTAACTTGTCACGCTTTCTTTCACAGATCATCGACAATTAATTGCTCTTTGTTGTTATTGTATTTGTTCCATTTTTGCTTTGCCATTGTTTGATTTTGTGCTTAACTTTGACTTTTGAAAATGCCGCGAAAAACTGCTAACAGTACATCGCGATCCATAATGAGTGAAAAAGCTGACTTGAATAATTTGACTGATAATACTAGCAGCACTCAGTGTCTTAATGATAATCCTCCAGCTACAGACAATCAGTGTGTGCCGACCACCAGTACGGATTTTAATCCAAATGATGAACAAACAAATTTAGTTATGTCCACAATCAAACACCCAAATTCCAAAATTTACAGCAAACGATCAGTGAGATAGGTTCGTCCAACATTACATTGCGTAGAAAATTGTCAGCTTAAGTAATTTACAGAGAGTACGTGACTTAGAATCCGAACAGACACAGACAAATAGATTCTCATACAATCCTGAACCTGTTCAGGCATTCAGAGACGATAATTTTGATTACAAGCACTTTCTATCTATGAGAAAATTTAAGGTATTTAAGAATGACAGAACACAGAACACCCTTTTGACTGGATACAACAATTTGCTTTTGAATTTTCACCGGTATCGCCTGTAATGCAGAAACTAAAATTTATTGGTAGCGCGTAAGTAACCTCAGGGGATTCATTACACTTCGATGAATATGTGCCGTAGCGTGCACAGGGCCCGGGCCGTAGTAGTGCTATTTCTTCTTTAGTTTTCTGCACTACTGCCTACTCTTTTACTATCCTTTGTATCTGTCAAAACAACTCTTCAACTATCGATCAAAACCTGAGACAACAAGTTTTACCTCAAAGTGACAATTATCATTTTACGATCCAGAAATGACAACCACGAGTATGTTAATACCAGACAAAAGTTTACTCACCAGTATGAACAAAATTTTCAGCAATCGCAGACACATTTTGACGACAATAGAAGTTTTTCACCAGAATAACAACAAAACCAGCCGGTTAGCATACCTAACCAACAATGTAATCTGCAAGGTCAACAAAGGTTTAATGTTTAGCCGCCTACACATATAGCGTCGGCTCCACCAAACAGTAATGCACAACAACAAGGAAATTACTACGTACAGAGAACACTTCATTTCAATTCCTATCGCAACGCGCCGTATAGCAATGACTATTATGACAGACGTAAAAGTAATGAACACAGATTTCAGCGTACATTTAATAACAGTGGGTCTTACCAGCAGTAGAATCATCCCCAACAACAGGTTATCATGAATGAACCAGACAGTCGGTGTCATCCCGAACCTAATACGTCAGGACGAAATAACAGAATAGTACCAATAGTCAAAATGCCACAGCATCCTCCTGCAAATAACAGCACATCAGATAGTATTTGACTAGGTACAGTACAGGTTGCATCTTCCAACAAAGTAAGCAATACTTTTGACACAGACAATCTTGTTTAAGAAAATGTTATTACTTTTGACGAGATCCGAGACACACTTTTGCATGAAAAGCCAGTTATTCAAAACACCATTGCCCACCCTGTCATTTAAGTAAAGATTGGAGCATCCACATTTTCAGCAGTAATCGATTCTGGATCACCTATGTCAGTTATAAATGAAGAAACTTTCAACGAATGTAACAAAGAGAATACTTATCCTACGTTACCATTAGGCAAAACTAAAGTAAAAGGAGCAGTATCTGGTAAAGGAGTAGATGGAAATTGCAGACACACTTATCATTTTGTATTGCTGGTCATACGTTCCATTCAAGTTTTTGGATTGTTCCCTTATTGACAACAAACGTTATTTTAGGTACGAATTTTTTGGTACAACACGACGCAATTATTGACTTTCAAAATTTAATGTTAAAGGATGAAAATGTACAACTGGCATTAGAATTTCAGCACGCTTTATCTGCAGAAGAACAAGCAATTAATCGAACAGAGGTCATTTCTACATCGCGTAACACAAATTGTCATTCCACATTGTTCACAGATACGTACGGACACAACTACAATACACCAGACGAAGCCGACTACGACGTTATGCAAATGATTTCTGAGAAGGCAAAACAGAGCAATGTAAATACATACGACGATCGTACTCAACTACACAATATCCTTTTATAGCAAGCTCCAGTTTTTGACAACTTCCCTGGTACTACGTCCGGTTTTATGTATGAATTTCAAGTTAAACAGCGGAAACTTTACTTACAGATATTAAATATTACAATTGTTTACATTCCCGGTACACAAAATGTTGTAGCAGACGCACTATCCCGTTCTCTCAGCAACAACCAGCAAGACATCGCAACCTACTTCTGCCAAGCAAATTTTATCGTCATGTATATTCAACAAGTTGCATTCGAAAATTTCATCTCGTCGTCATTACGAGACACAGCACAAGAGCAGATCAAAGACAACGTATGGAAAGAAATTAAACACCTTTGGCCAGGTAGAATGCCACCATTAGAAACCATTATACTGTACGCAATAATATTCTGTTTCGCCGCTCTCACCCTGACAGCAACAACTGGTTATTATGCATTCCTGACGAACTTGTTAACAAATTAATTTGGTATACTCATTTAAGTTACGCAAATTATGGAGCCAGAAAATGTTTTCTTGTACTTAGACAGAACTGTTATTTTGCCAACATGGAGAAACGTAGTCGACACCGTTTAGTGTCATGTAAAATCTGCCAGAAAGCTAAATCAGACACAACTTCACATATTCCTCCGTTACATCCCATTGTACCCGTTAAATTGAGACAAATGGCCGCTGTAGACGTTTCTGGTCCGGTTCCAAGAACTAATAGAGGTTTTCGTTACATCTTTGTTGCTGTTGAACTCACTTCGAAATTTGCTATCTTCACTCCGTTACGGAAAGCTACTGCTAAATCTATTTCGAATGCATTTGTAAAACATTTTCTATTTCATGTAGGGCCTGTATTGAAAGTAATTTCCGAGAATGGACCACAATTTCGATCTGCCATATGGATACGTGTTGCGAGCTAGAAACATGTCTCCGATCTATATATCCAAGTATCACGCTTCTTCGAACCCTTGTGAACGACTAATGAAAGAAATTGGTAAACTATGTAGAATATACTGCCATAAAAAACATTATGATTGGGATACACACATACTCTCATTCCAGGTGTAATTAACTCCGTACCAAATGAACCTACTATGCTATCTCCGACTGTTATATTGAAAAATGTTGAACCACCTAACAAAATTAAAGAATTAGTATCTTTTCCTACATCTCGTCGACTACGCCACCATGAAATAATTGACATTGCACTCAACAACATCAAACGTGCTGCAGAGCGCCGGAGAAGACAGCAAGAACAGGTTTGTACACGCCGTGACTTTCACATAGAACAGAATATATTAGTACACACACACTATTTATCCAACAGAGGAAAGAGTAGATGCAGTAAATTTGAGCTTATATACGCAGGTCCATATAGAATTCGCAGCATTCCTCACCCCAATGTAGTACATGTCGAAACTTTGAGAACCAGAAAAAGCAAAGGCAATCACCATGTCTCCAATATTAAACCCTTTCTTGTATGAACATTCTTTATGATTTATCACCCTGTAATGCCATTTACTGTTATTTATATGACCACTTATGCAATTATGTTTATGTGACTACTTATTGATGATGATCGTATTTTTTCTTGGCAAGTGCCTGGCAAGGTAAGGTTAGCAGGTCGCTTTTCTTGTCAATATATATAGGACCGTGCACATATTCCATTTTTTTGTGTATGTGTGATTGTTTTCCTATCGAAAGTAGAATTTTTGTATGTATGCACTATGAAATGTTTAAGATGTAACAAACACCAGTTGACTTTAACATTTCTGCCTTATGATATCTCAATATCTTGACTAATCTTCATTTTTTGCTACTACATTATGATACTGTGTGTACATTTTTGCATTCGAAAATTGTCTATGTTTTTGATATAATACGTTTTCTGTCATGCTATGTTGTATGCTTAGTTATATCACTAGAAACAAGTTTTTATTTAATGAGTGTATGATTTAAATGCAAGATATTAATCCATATTCATCGTTTTCAGAAAGCAATATCGTGTAAAAGAAATAAATTAAACAAACCACAGTGGTTTACTATGAAATGGGAATTTCACCTTCGGAATGAACGAAAGAAAATGCAATACCTTGTCATGAAGAGTAACTGGATGAGAATTAACAAGCATTAACAAGAAAATACTATACACATCGTATGATAGCAGTCTTGACAAATTATTTTTCTTTCAGAATACGAGGCGATTATTGCAGGCTGTCAGACAGAACTACACATGTTAATTTTAGTGATGAATATGCTAGAAGTAAGAAACTCTATACTATGAATAGTTGTATGAAGTAAATGGTAATATGAATAATGAATAATTAAATGTCTATTTTTTGCAGATGATAATAAATGATGATGAATAATTGTATGAAGAATATGGTAATATGAATAATGAAGTTTTTCTTTGCAGATGATGATAATGATGAAGTTATATATTTTCTGTTAGTTAAGAAATGCTATGTAGTTATTTAAGTATTTGTTGCAGTTCCTTTTGACAGTATGTCTTATGTCGCATAGTATAATGACTGAATGTTTTGGGAAAGACAGCTAGAGTACATACATATTAAGTACACATTTCATTACCTGTTGATTTGAAGTTTACTACTTTTCAGCATAATACACATTTTTTCTTTCAGCTCAATAATCCACCTTCTATTTTTTCCAGGAGACGTTTTTCATGATATTAATATGCTATAAGCACTTAGTTATGAAACCAGTTCTAATACTTGCATGTTTTTTACCCAGTTGTGTCTATCATTTATGAATGTGATCAAATATACTCTACTTGTTTCATAACCTTGCTACAGATGACTCATGACGAATGACGTTATTAATCCTTATTTCCAGCAATAAGTCAAAAGAAAATATTTTCATGCCCCAACAATGCATTGCTAACACAAAAAAAATTATTACCTGTTGCAGCTATTACCAGTATACAACTAAATAATGCTACCAGTTTAAGATATATTTCTAATTCTAAAGATAAAGCGAATTTCTCTGATGTATCGATTCCATTATTTCTATGTATTATTGGACTAAACACCTTGAATACTAGTTCCAATGTCTTACATTTTAAATATGTCTTATGTCACTTGCATGATATCACATATAAACACTAACAGCTTGATGCTAGATGCAATAACTCTTGTTTTGAATGATGACTTCTGAGTAATACTGAATGAAGTTTTGTAATAATGCATAAATGCTATGCCAATAATTACTGTAATGAGAAGACTTACAATGCCAATAATTACTGTAATTAGATTACTTATGAATAACATTCTGTAATAATTACTGTAATGAGATGACTTATGCATAAATGCTATGCCAATAATTACTGTAATTAGATGACTTATGAATAATGTTTTGTAATACTCCATAAATACTACATAAATGTTGTACAATAGCCAATGAATTCCAAGAATTATTCAGATCGGTTGAAACAGTAGTGTAATTCTAAATGATGACTAGCATAAGACTTAATGCCCTTCACCTTCTGACAAAATTACCAGCAATTACTGCAATATCCGTATGTCCTGTCCATCCTCATGATCATGGAGCACTATATTTGGTTTTTGCACTAATTCTATGTTGTTGTAAGAGTATGAATTCTACAAGAATGTGGTGTCGACATTTCAAGCTGTCCGCCACCTTGAACGATGGAGGTGTTATTATAGTCCTACTGTTTGGTGCACATAATGTACTAACAAAATGATAACATTGAATATTAATACAACATTTCAGTGATGTTGACTACACTGATTAATACTTCAGGGAAGAGAACTTCAGATTGTCTCACTTGGTGTTGTGCTTCTGTAGAAAGATATTGACTTTTAGTACAGCTATGTGCAACCCACTGTGCTACAACCATGATGCTATCCTTCCCATTCCTTTTCTAGTTCTTGTAAAATGGTAAAGACTTATATGGTGTGTTTAAATTCTTGTAAATTGATAAAGACATATACAGTGCATGTGCACTTTATTTCCCTCCTTCATATGTCTAATTCATGTAAAATGCTAGAGTTTTACAGTGTATATGCACTTTATTTCACTTCTTAATGTATTCAGTTCTTGTACAAATTGCTAAAAACTTTTACAGTGCATGTGCACTTTTTTAAATTTGTTAATGTATTTAGTTCTTGTAACAAAATGCTAAACACTTATAGTGCGTGTGCACTTATTTCATTTCTCAATATGTCTAAATTCTTGTAAAATGGTAAAGACTTATACAATGCGTGTGAACTTTATTTCATTTCTCAATGTGTTTAGTTCTTGTAAAATGCTAAAGACTTATACAGTGTGCACTTCATTTCGTTTGTTAATATGATCAGTTCTAAATATGCTAAAGACTTTTACAGTGCGTGTGTACTTTATTTCATCTCTTAATGTGATCAGTTCATGTAAAAATGTTAAAGACTTATACAGTGTGTGTGCACTTTATTTCATTTCTCAATATGTTTAAATTCTTGTACAATGGTGAAGACTTATTCAGTGCATGTGCACTTTACTTCATTTCTCAATATGTTTAAATTCTTGTAAAATGATACAGACTTATACAGGGTGTGTGCACTTTATGTGATTTGTTAATATATTTTGTTCTCATTGCGTGTACACTTTGTCATTTCTTAATATGTTCTGTGCTCAGTGCCTGTGCACTCTACTTCATTTTTTAATATATTCTGTACTCAGTGCGTGTGCAGTCTATTTCATTTCTTAATATGTTCTGTACTTATATTATTTATCAATAATATTATATATGTACATACTCTGTGACTGTAGACATAGTAACTAAATAGATTACAGAAAAATTTGTTGCTCATGGCAAGTCCAATTTACTCACCATCACTGCCAAGTTTTGCCCCCCCCCCCCCCCCAGTAGAGGGTTATGTAAGAGGTCCATGATTAAGGAATTTGTTGCTAGCACACTCGAGCAGATGTAATTTCGATGGATTGCTCACGCACTGCCTGCGATATGTAAGCTGTGAGAGAATCTCAGACCAGAGAGCAGTGTTGTACGCAGTAGGAACTGTGTAGCAGTAGGAGTAAGTTGTAGCTTGCATTGGTGTGTATCGAGTTGGCTGGGCCGGTCGTGGGGAGCGATGGCGGAGCCTGAGCGATATAATATAAGGTAAAAGCAGCCTCACGCATATGTACTGTTGTTATGTCAAGCCCCACGTAAATGTTTTTAAAAAAAATCTCTTAATAATAATCTTTCTTATAAAAAATTAACTTTTGATAATCATTCACTCAATTTAAAGAACTTACTAATTTCTCCAATCCATGGTCATCCCGATTATTGTAAAGAAAAATCAGTTGTTTCTTTTTATTCATGAGAAATCTATCGGCCAGCATTGCACAGGGTTGTGCCAGAAAAATTTCTTACGGGAGCAGATATATATGCATTATCCGGCGACTTTATTGAGGTAAGAATTTTCAATTTATTCAGAATGATCTTTCAGGGCCATGACGCAGCGCTGCTGACGCCCAAAATTCACCAGTTTAAATTCACAGTCATTATTGAAAGTTTATAAGTGAACGACAATTTTATTGAGAAGTTAGTCACATTGTATTGTTGGTAGGTTACAAAATTTTACTGTTGGGAGGTTTTGGAGTGTATCTGTTGGAAGGTTACGCTGAATGTGAATTATATACTTATATTTTTTACTGTTGGTAGGTTATTAGACAAATTATTTATCTGTGGGGAGGTTACAATGTTAACGACAATGTGTTGTGATACATGCAGCTGCCTTGCTACACTATGTGTACTTTGCTGAAGTTTTGGTGTATGACCTCCAGAATAGCTTCCTCAGTAGCTAGAGTATGGCGAGTCCGTGGACGACCACTGTCACATGATGGTGGAAGGAGAGAACCTGACTCCCGAAGGCGCAGCTCTAGATGACGAAACGCATTTTTATCTGGATGACGTCGATGAGGATATCTAGCAGCATATTCATGAGTGGCAACACCAGCCTGGTATCAGATGCGCCAAGGACCAGAAGCATATCCATATATTCATCAGTTGTGAATGCCATATGTCGGCCACACTGGGTGAGAGGTTTACGATGAGAAAATTCGATATGTGTATGCACATACATTGGAGTCTATCACGGGCGCGTTACTCCACTTGCAACAAGTCTCTGGTTGGTGGACAGTTCATACAGTATAAGCACACTGTCAGTCCTGCGCACTGTTCCACCTAAGGCGCATTACCCCTCTGACAGATATTGCTTTGCATGATTCATCCCAACACCGCTAATTGTGAAATGTTCGGTTTCGAATTTCACTGTTTCCCAGCGGTAATAGACGTGACGTTTCCACGATCCTATCGATAGAATAACAATAATAATAATTATAATAATAATGCATCGAGACACGCACTAAACGGCATGCGGTTACGAGACTCAATGTTGAAAGGCATAATTAGTGGGACCATGGTGATAACACATACAAATAGTAACCGAGTTTGGACTTTACTCACAAAGTACATTCCTAGTCCTACTGGTAACATAAGGCCCTAACGAAATGTAATGGACCTGAACGAGGCAAGATAAATAGTTGGTACTAGTCCATGGGACAATTGGGGGAGGGTACAAAGAAAACAGTTTTTGCCTCTGGTAGATGAAGTCGTGGGAATAAATTCAAGCACACAAAGTGGAAAGGGCTTTGTTCACAGCTGACCAATCCTCCATTTCTACAATCATAATATGTAAGTGCAAATGTTTTGTAGAAGACCCGCTGCAATCGCTGTTGACGATAAAGATGCCAGATACTGTACCACCTGGACGAACTATCTCGCTGAAGTTTTAGCGTGTTCAGCTCACTATTTTCTTGTTATATTTTCGAAATATCCGTTTTCAAACTGCCCATTATGAACTGTAAGCTCGTTATGCGTTCATTAAGTTTCGCAGTTTCGTCCTTCCAATTTTCATACGATTTCTTTTTTTCGGCATAATTTACGTTTTTCCGGAAGGACACTTGCATAACTTTTAATCTAGCCGCCATCTTGAAACTGGTGAGCAGTGTGCAGTTACAGGTCAGAACGAAAGCAATACGAATAACGCCCTAGGGAGGAGCATACTTAATAAGAAGTATCTGAAACAGAGCTTAGGAGAGCAGATAAGAGTGAAGTCTTACATAGAGCAGAAAATTTAGAAACTGCAGGTCACAAAAGTTCAGCACAGGATAATCCCAATCGTGAGTCCACGTCATCAGTACCTGCTGCATTCGATGTGCAGCAGCTTTCTAATCGAAAATTTTAAGAAAAGTGAAATTTTACTTAACCATACTGAGGAGGAAAATAATGCACAGTTCAGGAAACTAGGCGAACTACTTGAGGAAAGCGAAAATCTATTTAAGCAAAGTGTCAAAAAAGATACTTCCAATTTGAAGAAAATTAGCAGCAATTCAGAAAGCTAAACGAAAATAGAGGTGAGCAAGCAGGAGCTGTGAAACAGCATTTGGTAGAATGCATAAAAGAATGTGGAGTACGGAGGGAAGTCTTAAGACAACAACCTAGATGATAAGACACTAGAATTGTGTACGAGAATAAATATACTACTTCAGGACAACTAGTAACGACAGACAAATTGACGAAAGATGTCAACACTAATATGAAGTACATTGAGACCCATGACTGACATCAGTATTAAAGTCATTGATCCAGATAAATCATGGAGGGAGGAATATGCTGAACTCACAGAAGAATACAATGGGGGAAATGGTAGAGCAAGTCGAGGTGCTAACCACCACCATTGAGCTATCGAATTATAATGAAACAACATGTAACAGAACTGTACCAATAAACTCAAGCGAAAATGTCAAGATACTGGTAAGTGTTTTAGTGCAATTTAAGGAAGTGCAGAACATTATTAACTGCAGGAACAGGGAGACATTAGACACAATGATGAAAGAAACGGAGAGTAGCAGATTCACGAGTAGGAATAACAGAAGAGAGTACATAATGATTATGAGTGAGGAAGAAGGCAACAGAGACGAACAACAGTCCGAGAGCTTACCAAAAGACTACATCACGTCAAGGGAAGTGGCGTCACATTTTTCTCCTCCTGCAATTACCACCGCTACAAAGAAATTCAATGGAGATATTTATAACTCCAGAATGAGATTTTCACTCTGCAGCGGAGTGTGCGCTGATATGAAACTTCCTGGCAGATTAAAACTGTGTGCCCGACCGAGACTCGAACTCGGGACCTTTGCCTTTTGCAGGCAAACGCTCTACCAACTGAGCTACCGAAGCACGACTCACGCCCGGTACTCACAGCTTTACATCTGCCAGTATCTCGTCTCCTACCTTCCAAACTTTACAGAAGCTCTCCTGCGACTGTAAAGTTTGGAAGGTAAGAGACGAGATACTGGCAGAAGTAAAGCTGTGAGTACTGGCTGTGAGTCGTGCTTCGGTAGCTCAGATGGTAGACCACTTGCCCACGAAAGGCAAAGGTCCCAAGTTCGAGTCTCGGTCGGGCACACAGTTTTAATCTGCCAGAATGTTTCATATTCATAACTATGCAACAAGGCAGCAATCTGACCTACATATGATTCAGTCCAGAACTACCTGCTACCAAAAAAATGTTTTAAATGTTGGGATATGAATGTATAATAATGAAATCAAAGCAACAAAGAATCCTAGAGCCTTCACACATAAGTTAAAAAAATATCTCTCGGACCAATGCTTTTATGCAGCTGATCATTTTTTTGAAAGGGGTTAAAACAGCAAACAATTTTATAATAAATGTTGAATTAGGTCTGAAAATTATATACTATGCATGTCTACAAAATATACTGGATTATTATATACTATGTATGTCTATGAAATATACTGGATTATTTTACTATTACATTTGTATTGGCTGTTTGTATTTTACTATACAACATTTGTATTTACTGTTTTGTGAAAGATAGATAATTTCCTTATTACAAAATATTGTAAAATCAATTTATTAAAAATTACTTGCAAATATGTTCTCTTGACCTGTCCAATATCATATGTACAACTGTAGAATACTATGATTGCCTGGATCAATACAATACAATACAATACAGAAACTTTATCATGAGATATGCATCAGGTGGACTTCAAGAAGTAGTTTATGTTGGTACACAAGTATTCATTATATTTGGTCGCTGCGAACTGGCTACACGTGAAACTCTGGGTTGAAGAATTCTGTGTAACATCACTGAAATCGAGCCCATACATTTTAAAAATTAAGTTCATATGTGCTCACTTCAGAGAGAAGGCAGCAACAAAATTGCGAGTAATTGTGGAGCAACGCAAGGCATATGATGAATTTATGTTATTTATCTGCGGAAGTGCTGTATCTGGTGTCCCAATCACTGATGTTACAAATCAATTACCAAACCCACCAATTACAATAGATATTACTATGAAAAAAATATTATGAATGCGTTGTTTGTAATGATAGACCAATATCAGTTGTCCCTATACTGGCCTAAATCATTGAGAGCTGCTCACACACACAGATTTACATGTATTTTGAGAGCTCTAAATTACTTAATGACAGCCAGTTTGGATTTAGAATTTATCAATCAACCATAAAAGCCATTGAAAGCCTGATAACAGAAATCCACAATGTTTTTGAAAGGAGACTGACCACCTGTGCAAACCATGGACTCAAGAAAAGCACTTGATTCAGCGTCACATGAGATAATTGTTAAAAAAATTAGAATATTATGGTATTGCAGACAAACCACTTAATTTGATTATGTCATAGCTAACGTAGGCAACATAGATAACATAGGCAACAGTTAGTGTATGTGAACAATGAAAGGTCACAACTAATGAAAATTAAGAGAGGAATTCCACAGGGCTCCGTTCTTGGACCCTTCCTCTTTATTATCTATCTTAATAACTTATCAAACTATATAGCTTTCAAAAATGTTTTATATGCTGATGATGTGACCCTGATCTCCACAGGTGAGAGTATGAACGATGTGGTAACCAAAAATAATGAACTTTTTGAAGAATGTAGATTGTGGTGTATTGTTAACCTGTTATGTATAAACAACACAAAAATGGAGGAAAATTATTTTAATCTGAAGGTACGGAAAGCAGATAATCAGAGTGTCAAACTATTAGGACTACCAATAGACCAAATGCTCTCATGGGATTATCATATAAGCTATCTGACAGGCAAACTTTCATGCATGATATTCCTGCTGTATAAACTAAGATATTCTGCTAGTAAAAGTTTATTGATGCGTTGCTACTATGCATTCTTCCAGTCACAGCTACAATGTGGTATTATGTTATGGGATAATTCAACAGGTACAAACTATGTATTCAAATGGCAAAAAAAATAAATTAATTAATTAAATAAAAATAAAAAGTAAAAAAATTGATGTATACAAGGATTCGGTCCAAGAGAAACCTGTAAGGAGCACTTCAGCCTATTAAATATAATGACCCTCCCATATCTCTATATGTATAATGGCTTAACATACATAAATGAAAATATACAACAATGTACACAGAGAATGAATTTACATTTGCACAGCACTAGAAACAACTGCATGTTTCACATACTGTATTCTAGGCTGTCACTGACAACGCAACAGTCACCAACTCCTAAGTCTAAAGTTATATAATAAACTGCCACAATCAGTCAAAACCATCACCCTCTTTAAAAATAAAGCACACTACTCAGTTGAAGAATACCTTGGAAGTAATTTGAAAGGAATGTATAAACAATGAAATAATGTAACTATCATTAACTAAAAGTGTAAAACTGTATAATTAATTCTTGAATGAAATAAACAATGGAATAGCGTAACTATCATGACCTAAATGTGTAAAACTGTATAATTAATTCTTGAATGTAAGCTGTAAAATGATTATTACTGAAATATTCTGATTAGTAAGATGTTTATGTATTTACATGTATTTATGTATGTGTAAAATGACGAAGTGTGTAAAATGAACAAATTAATAATTACTTACTATATGTATGCATAATGTAAAATGCATAATGAATAATGTAAAAGTTAGTAACAACTATACTTTTATGAATATGTAAAATGTATTTTGATGAAGCCAATTACATGGAAACATGCTGACCAGTTAATAAATAAACATATAAACATAAAGATTCGTTCATCTTAAGCAAAGATTCGGGTTGTCCTAATTCAACACAAAAGTATTCCATACCTTTATCGAAGAGTATTAGTCAAAATAGTCAAAAGAAAAGCAAGAACAGATTACGGTGGGGATAATTATGACAGAAAATGATGTACAGTGGAGATGGATAGATCCCATTCAATTTTTCAAAGATATGACAAGGAGAGACTAATTGTTAGAAGTGCCATATGGACCAATGGAACTCATAGACCCTTTCTTGATGAAAGTGAGACATGCTGCGTCTCGCGTTGGTACCGTGTGTAGGTTTCTGCCAGACTGTATCGTTCAGTTGGCATAGTTGCATTATTTGTCTTCTTCTCGTGTTCACTGGTGCCACTCGGCTTCGTAAACATTGCCTGTCCTCTAGTGGCAGCAGCGGCGCTTACTGATATGTGGTTCTGCTGCCCTTGCTTTGGGGCGACCTCGTGCTTCTTCCGTGTGGTGTGAGAATGCAGTTGGGTTGGGGACGCAGGAGCAACCAGGTCCACACAGAGCGATGACACGCTGGTATCACTAGCAACGTGTATGGACTGCCGGGTCAAAGGGTGGTGGTCACGAGGGTACACGATTTTGTCGAAACTGGATCCTCCATGTTGAAGTTGAGTGCATTGCAATTCGCATATCACGACTCTTCAATGACTTGCGTTCATGTTGCTGCTCGTAGTGTCGCTGAGGCAAAAAGCAGTGAGTGGAGTACCTGGGCAAGGCAGATCTGAGTAGCCTTCCTGAGCTTCTAATTACTATTTACTTTTTTCAGCTTCTTACATTGTTAAGTTCAACCAGCGGTATTTTTCTGTCTTGTGGCCGCTAACGCCCCAGTTACCTGCCTGGGGGGTTAGTGTATGTACTGGCAGTGTAAATTTCTCTCCTTGCCGCTGCCGGTGAGGCACATAAGTTTCAACTGCTCCTTGATTGTGGGTTGGGTGGCGTGCTTCTACCTTAGTGGTCATTCCTTCTTGTTCCGGGTGCTCTAAACACAGTATTCTGCGGGAGGAGCCCAGACTGCCGGTTCCGGCTTTGGTGTAATTTTATACCTTGCATTTGTTTTGTTGGCTGACATGTAGTCTCACAAAGATTATCATTAGTCCCTTGTTAGACTGCCACTAGTCCAAGTTACCATCTTGTGATCTGAATGCAACTATTGGCTGCCTTTCTCTTCACTCGGAAAGTTGTTTGTGGTGTGACCTACTCTGAGGTCGATTCCTGGAGCACTGTCTGTCACTGGCCCTTGTGTTTTATTTTATTATTGTATTATTAGGTTGCCATAATTTGTCTCACCTGTTTGGTGATCTATTTTTTTTAATTAACTTCTGCTATGCCATTCCCCGTTTGACAGTATATTGTAAAATTTTTATAATTGCCATTTAGGCGTTAAAAGTTTTCAGCCATGATTGTGGTTACTTGCTTTAAAATTCTGATTGCGACCACATTGGTTTGTTTCAAAAATTATTTGCTGTCTGTATTTTATGTGTTTGTTAACTTTTAAATAATTACCATTTTTCGCATTAAAAGCCTTCAGCCATGATTGTGGTTGATGCTTTAAAGTTCTGGTTGCGACCACATAGGCTTGTTTTCCAAAATTATTTGCTGCCTGTATTTTATGTATGTTTGTTTAATTTTTTTATAATTGCCATTCTGGCATTAAAGGCCTTCAGCCGTGATTGTGGTTACGTGCCTTAAAAGTCTGATTGCGACCTCATTGGCTTGTTTTCAAAAATTATTTATTAAAATAAATGAGTGAAATTGCAAATCAAACCAATAGTAATTGATCCACAATCGTAACTCATCCTGCCTTCGTTAACTATCAGGTTTCAGAAGGTCTCACAACAAATTCAGAAAGAAATTATGATCTCTGGCAGAAACATGACTGATATTCATGGATTCCAGCAGCTGCTGCATGAATTAGGTTACCGGTGAAGCACTGAAGCAATGGGATTAGATTAGATTAGATTAGATTAATACTTGTTCCATGGATCATGAATACGACACTTCGTAAAGATGTGGAACATGTCAAGTTAATAAAACTAGTGCATTTTGTTCAGACTCACTTTACACCAGTAAACCAACAAGTTAAAAACCTAAATCTACTGAGACTGCTATTTTTGCATTCCTAAATGAAGCATTAAATGCAATGCGCTGCAAAGAGCAAATCTCACCAATATTTGTAGACCTCTCCAAAGCATTCAATGCTTAAGAAACTTGCATCCGTAGCTATTAGGAACCCAATCTATGAATGGATATAATCATATCTCCAAAATAGAGAGCAATTAGTTGAGCTTGGTATCCAAGAAAGGAATAAGATAAAGTCATACTGCTTAGAAAAGCAGAACATTAATACAGTGTAGCACAAGACTCCATTCCAGGACTAGTTCTGTTTCTACTCTTTGTAAATGACTTGGAACCAACCAGCAACATAATTACATAAAGTTCACAAATGACATAAATGTGATAATAAAAGGACCAGAGATGAATTACTGCATGAGATTAAAAAGTGTATCACCCACACTGCAGACTGGTTTTCTGGAAACAATTTAGTAGTAAACACAGAAAAAAACAGTTACAGTGCACTTAACACAGTGCAAAATAAATATCCATTAACACGAGACATCCAGTTGTTTACCAGAACCCTTGGAAATGTAAACCCTACAAAATTTCTTGAAAGATGGATCCAAGAAGATCTAAGATGGGTCCAACATGTAAAATACATTACAAATAAATTAAATACCATTTGTTCTATTATTCAAATTCTTTCTGGTTAGCCATCAAAAGAGACACTAAAAGATTATACTTCGCCCAGGAAGAATCCTTACTGCAATATGGCATAACACTATACATGGCCTGCACATTAATAGGAAGGGGAAAGATAAGTTAGCTTTTCTATTAGCAGATACTGCAATGGTGGCCACAGTCACACAAGGGGCAATACCTGTGGTTATTGGGACCAGGCAGACAGGTTTTTTAGGTTAAAGCCAAATTCCAGACAGACAACAAACAAAGAAAAGTTATTAATTGGTTTTCTATGAATGGGCTTGCTCTGAACTTTGAAAAATCGCAGCACATTCAATTTTCTGCTGCAAAAAGTATAATTCTTCAATAAACATAACGCATAAAAAGAAGTCAGTAGCCAGGTTGAGAGTACTAATTTTTTTGGTGTACTTATAGATGAGAATCTTAATTGGAAAAGTCATATTTTGGATCTCCTAAAGCGACTAGGTCCAGCAACTTTTGCAGTCAGAATCATTGCCAATTTTGAGGATTAGAAAGTAGTAAGCTAACATACTTTGCATACTTCCACTCTCTGGGGCAACTCAACACTTAGGCAAAAGGTATTCACTGCTCAAAAGAAAGTAGTTAGAATAATGTGTGGGGTTCATAGTCGCACATCTTATAGGCATCTGTTTAAAAGGTTAGGAATTCTTACAAATGCTTCACAGTACATTTACTCAGTAATGAAATTTTTTCTCAACAACATGGACCAGTTTAAAATCAACAGCGACATTCATGATTACAATACCAGTATAAAGAAAGACCTACACTATCCTTTACTTAACCTATCTTTGGCACAGAAAGGGGTAAAATATGCTGCTATAAAACTTTTTGATAAATTACCAGATGAAATGAAATGTCTGACAGACTGCAGTAATAGTTTTAAAAACAAACTGAAATCATACCTCCTTGACAACTCCTTCTATACCATAGATGAATTCTTGAATATGAGTAAGTAAATCTGGAGATATAATATATGCATTTTGTACCATTTAAGGGAATGGGAAAGATAATAGAAATATTTAGGTATAACACTATAATGTAAAAAAAAATTACTTGATTCCTGTGCGCATTTCTTGTGCATTTGACATGTTCCACATCATAACGGGTTTTCCATGCTATTGATCAATGGAACACGTAACTAACTAACTAACTAACCTTCTGGGGAAATGCATCTGCTAACAATGTTGTTTTATATGCGAAAAGAAAATTGTAAGAGCCATATAAAATGCTGCCTCAAGAAGCTCATGCAAGCTCTTATTTAAGAAACTTCACATCCTTCCATTACCATGTCAGTATATTTATCAAGTAATAATACAAGGTGTACATAGTCTGGGAACACATTCAATTATTTATTGCACAAGAAATAAACATTGTACAGATGTCATATATATTGCATTTTGAACAGAAACTCTGAAAGTCTTTTTTACAGACAGTCAATAATCGAACCATGTGTGACCCAGCAGATGTCGATACAGTAATCAAATTCTTGCCATACCTGTCCTAGCATGGCATCATCGACTGTGGCAGTCACTTCCCGTATACTCTCCTGGAGCTCTGCTATATCATGTGCTAGAGGCAGTACATACACCAGATCTTTAATGTGTCCCCACAGAAAAAAAGTGACATGGAGTGAGGTCTGGTTATCAGGGAGGCCATTTCATGAAACAGCTGTCCCCTTCTGTAGCTCCACACCTGAACTCACCAAGTTTACGACTAGCGCTGACTATCGGCAAATTACCAAACTATGCTGTGGTGGTATACATGAAAACAAATCCAGAGTTTCCCTTCAAAATGACATATGTGTGATATCTGTACAATGTTTGGTTCTTGTGTAGTAAATAATTGAAAGTGTTCCTGAACTTCATGTACACCCTGTATTTTTTAGGAAAATCTTAGAAAATAGCAACAATGTTTTGCCAAATAACCGGAGTATCCATGTGTATAACACAAGAAGAAAGCAGGATATACATGTTCAACACGCATACACAACACTAAAACAGACTGGATCACTGCAAACAGGAAACAGACTATGCAATAAGTTACCTAATAACATTAAAACAATGAAAGACACTTCAAAATTTAAAACTGCTCTCTGTTAATATTTACTGCAGAAGTGTTGTTATGGTATAGATGAATATCTTGAAACATAAAAATTTGTTGCCAGATATTAAACAAAAGAATGAATGAAATGTTAATCAAAATTTTTATGTAAGAAACTGATTGAATTACTTGTGTTAAATATCATGTACCTATGAAAGCTAAATTTTCAGTTGTTATAATACTAAGCCTAAATCAATGTAAATATTCTTGTATGATTTAAAAATATGTATTACAATGACTTGTCCAATATCATATTCTGTACATTGTACAATGAAGAAGGAATGAAAATGGGTAGGATAGGAAAAATAATAAACAATGCTGGGGAACTCACTATCGGCCATATTCCTGAACAAACAACTGGAGATGTGATGGTCAACCAAATAGTGAAAGATGAGATGATAAACTACAGGGGAGAGTGGAAACTATTGAAGTCAGGGGACCTGAGCCCTGAGAAAACCAAAGGAACAAGGAACAAAGAAATGATTCCTGAAACTGACTGGAAATACCCACTTCAGAATGAACAGATTGATTTGCCACAAAAGCAGGAGCATTGTTTATAGATCTGAGGAGCTTAGGAACATGTTATCAGGAGAAGACAACAAGGTTGAATTTTGTGAATATCATGTTGTCAACGTAGATTTTAGCGGTAGATTAGTCGCGTGTGTGATTCATACATATAGCTAGTTTCTATTTTAGAGAAGAGTATGTATGTTGTTTGTGACAGGGATAAGAGATGGTCGGTGTTTAAGACAATGAATGTAAAAATTACAGGAGCTATGAGTGGTAACATTACCTATGTGAAGGAGCAAGTGCAAATATATTTTAAGTGCCAAATAGATTATTTTTATGCAGATTTCATGGTGATACAGGGCTTGTTAGTTGAGTGAATATTGGGACTCGAAGGTACAAGATGATTTTTGCACTTAGGAGAAATATTCATCTTTGATAACTATGTAGAGAAGTCTGGAAGACAAGGAGTTGTGGTGTTGACACTGGTAGCAACTCACTAAATTGAGGCAATTTATGAAGAAATAGAAGTAAAACTTGGGCATACTGAATCTGAAGATGCAAGAGCAAGACAGGAATATGCTTTAAAATTGTATGCAAGAGTATTTTCATGTGCATCATGGAAACTCGAGACCTTCCTGAGTAAATTCAAGGTTAAAGACACATTGAAAATGTTTAGCTACACCCCACCAACTGGTGCACGTTTATAAATAAAAAGTACAAAATGAGGTCAAGTCAATGTTGAAGGAAGTGGTCATAAAAGAGGCAGTCAGCTCATATTAGAACCCAGTATGATGTGTTAATAACAAGGATAGATGTATTAGATTTGTACTTGATTCACAACAAATAATGCAATAATAGAAACGGAGATGGATAGGCCAGATATGCCGTGTATCTTGACATTGATAGATTTGTGGGATGGGTACTGGCAAATCGAACTGCATCCTGATTGTTGCCAGTAAACATCATTTTTGTGTTAAGGACGTTGCTTTCAATTTAAGAAGCTACCATTTGGGTTAAATGTTTTATCATCTGCCATTATTAGAGGCTCGGAACTTTAATCCCTAAGTCACTGGATTACGAAGTCATGCTGTGTGTTGATGACATAATCATTGCAGGGAAAACGTGGGAAGAACATGATGAAATTTTGTGTCAATTACTCGGTGAATCTGACAAACACAAAGTCACCATCAACTAGGAAAAATCAGAATTAAGCCTTGTAACATCTACCAATGGAATCTGGCTAGACCTGAAAAAATTAGGGGTTCTTGAGAAGCGCTCAGTACTCAGGACAAAGTGCTGTGTGTTTGCATTTTAAGGACTGGTGAATTTCTATTTGTGGTTCATACAGCACACTGTGATTGTGCACAGTTTGAGCCACTTTACAGAAAAGAATGTCACCTACAAGTGAATTGAAGAAGAGCAATGAGGACTGTAAGATTTGAAGGGAGTGATACAGAGATTGCCGCTTTTGCTTCATTCCAATCATAGCAAAGATTTCTGTGTGTCCACTGATGGGTCAAGTTCAAAGACAACCATCACTTTTGGAAACTGCATTCTGAGTAAAGTAGAGAAAAATTACGATTTATTATCAGGTCTTCATCATTCACCAGCCAAGGCTGGACAGAGTGCATCAAAGTTACAATCAAGTGATTTACAATATAATGAATTACAGAATAACATCTATACTTTATACAGGTAATGTATATAGATTGTGTCGTGTTCACATTGTCCATTCTCATTCTTCACAGTCAAAGAATTTTTGGACCGAGTATAGTGGGCGTTATATTAGGCCTTCGGCAATTTGTTTCTTGAAGTTGTCCAGTGGCAGGGTCTGAAATTCAACAGGTAGTTTGTTGAACATCCTCACAGTGCTCACCAGAAAAATGTCTCGTTTTGGACAGTCGGCAGGTTGGTAGATTTATGTCTTCTTTGCTGCGGGTATTATGTTTATGGATGTTACACTTCTTCCTGTAGATGTCTAGGTTTTCTCTTATCTGGATGAGGCATAATAATACACAGTGTCTATAAACAGTCATTATCCCCAATGTTCTGTATAATAGTCTACAGTGTTCCTGGCTGCTGCTCGATGTAATAATTCTTATTGGCTACTTTTGCAGTAGCAGCACATCCTTGCAGCCTACTGAATGACCCCATAGCTGTAATCCATACAAAATGTGGTTATGGAACAAAGCATAGCAGAGAGTTATCAGAAAATGGTCTGTAATCACTTTTAATTTTGTAGGCGGTGTATTACACGAGAGAGTTTCTTGCATACATGCACAGTGTGTCCATTCCATGAGAGTTTGTGGTCTATGGTGAAGCCTAACAATTTCACAGATTCTATACAGTCAGAGTATGTGTTTTTTTCCAAGGCTGGATACCATGTGCTTGGTTTTTTCTTCATTTACTTTCAACTTGTTGGCAATGAACCATATGACTGCTTGGGGAGAATTTTCCCCGTTGGCAATAAGAGTGGTGTCGTCCGTAAATTGTAGTGTCTCACCAACTTCACTTACATCATTTACAAAAATGAGAAAGAGGAGTGGGGCTATGACCGAACCTTGTGGCATGCCGTGTTCTACCTTCTGTTCCTGGGATGTTGCTCCTTGGACTGAAACAATTTGCCTTCTGTTTTCCAAGTAAGACTGAAGTGTAGCTAGGGCTGTACCTCCCACACCATAGCATTTTAGTTTCTTGAGCAAGATCTTGTGGGGTATGCAGTCGGAAGCTTTGCTTTGATTGCACAGTATGAGTGCCGCAAACTCTCTCTCCTTGAATGCCTGCAATACTTTTCTTAATAAGTCTAATGCTGCAGTGGTACAGGATTTTCCCTTCCAGAACCCGTGTTGTGCATCTTTGAAGTGATTGTTTTCTTCAAAATAAGTTAGGATTTGCTCTTTCATGATGGATTCTATCACTTTTGCTAGTGTAGGAATGATTGATATTGGCCTAAAACTTGACACATTATCTGGGTTTTCTTTTTTGTAAACTGGTACTTTCCTTGTAAGTTTCAAGAAATCTGGGAAAACTCCTGCAGATAGTCAGTTGTTTATAGCTGTTGCTAATGGCTGTGCTATTTCTTCAATAATTTTCTTTAGGACAGTACAGGACATCCTGTGGATATCTTGACTCTCCGAAGTTCTGTAAGATTTTACTATTTTCACTATGTCATTTGTGTGTACATTCTTCCATGTTTCAAATTTACTGCGAGTTTTATTTGGTAAGTAAAGAGTAGAATCTATAACTGAGTCTGGGATTTCATCAACAGTATTTTCTATAACTTTGATAAAGTAGTCATTGAAGTCATCAAGACTGCAAGCATTAGAAGAGGAAGAGGGCTTCTTCCTATGTTCATTTACTAGAGTCCAGGCTGCTTTGCATGGATTATAGGCTTCTCTTATGAATCTATCATTCCCCCTCCTTTTAGCTTCTTGTACTTTTTCTCTGTAAAATCTCTTGGTCTCTAAGAAATTGCTGTGTAACAATTGTTTACTATTTGGATCTGTGGCTGCTTTGACACAGTCGTTCCACATTAGAACAATGTTTTTTAGATTGGCTAGCTCAGGTGTACCATGTTTTTGCATTTACTGTTTTCCTTGTGCTTTACCTATGTAGCTTTTCTTTGGTATCAGTGGGAACATCTCATCAAATTTGGTTTTTAAGTGTCTGGAAAAGAACATTTAAGGCATCATTGGGTTTTGCTTCTGTAATTAATTGCTGCCAGTTTATACTGGACAGTGGGGCATTGAAAGTGTCTAGTTTTTCTTTTGGCACTATTCTTCTGTGAAACACATAATTTGGCTGCCATGTATTTGTCTGTTGGTTACCCAGAGTCTTCATTTGTAGTTTCATGACTAATGCACTGTGGTCTGCTATCATTGCATCAACTACATTTATTTTGTAACTACAGGTATCTATATATGTAATAATGGTGTCGAGGCAGGCATCACCTCTAGTCAGAAATCTGTTTGTATAAAGAGACCATAACTATTTACTAAATTCAAGAATGCTCTCTCTTTTGTACTATTTTCACCTATGTGTACATTAAGATCACCACACAGTGCAATTTTTGGTTTGTTATGTGATGTAAAGAACTTTCCAAGTTAGTAATAAAATTTTCGAAATTTCAATTTTCACACTATTTATTTATTTATTTATTATGTCCTGAATCTTTGAGGTACATATATCATACCTTAGATGTTGGACAAAATGACATTACATTAATATACTGTTACATTGATTGTATACATTACATTTATAAATTGTTACATTGTTATGTTGCTATATTGTTACATTACATTTTTATATTGTTACAACCGAAATAAACTTATTTTTCAAGATACTTTGTTACTGAGTAAAAACAATTTCCCAAGAGGTATGAAGTTACAGATTTTTTAAAGCTATGGATTTTGTTTATGGCCTTTAAGTTACTTGGCAGCTTATTAAACAAATGTGAACCTGAGTGATATACACCTTTCTTGCACAGTGTGGTATAACAATGATGTCTGTGTATGTCACTATTTGCCCTTGTATGGTGTTCATGTACAAATTTATTTTGAATAAATACATTTCCATTTTTAGCATGCTTTTTTTAGGTACATGACAACATCTAGTATATAGATACATGGTAGTGGTAGACTCCCCAGTTCTTTAAAGAATGGTCTGCATGATTTTCAGCTGTTAGCATTTTTCATTATCCTCACAATCTTTTTTTGTTTCCAGAATGTTGTTATGCTACGAGGAGAATTTCCCCAGAATTTGATGCCATATCTCAATAGGGAGTGTATGCAAGCGTAATACAGCGCTCTAACTGTTTCAGGACTTGTGTTGTTCCATATAATCCTCATCGCATAAGTCATTTCCGATAATTTAGAATTTAATGATGTGCTGTGAGAATTCCATTTAAGATTGTCTTGTAAGTAGATACCAAGAAATTTTGTTTCAGTAACAGTGTTAATTCTTGGGTTTTCCATGGACATGTTTGGTTTTAATGGGTTTTTATTTTGTTGTGTATGGAAGTGTAAGATGACTGTTTTTTGAGGGTTAATCAGTAATTTATTCCTCATAAACCACTCTGTGACATTTTCATTTGTGACTTTAGCATTTAAACTTAGAGCCATTTAGTTTTCACCTTCAATTAATATGCTTGTGTCATCTTCAAATAGCGCTGGTTCGGAGTGTTGAACGTGTAGGGGGATGTCGTTTATGAAAATTAAGAAGAAAAAGGGACTTAAAATTGAGCCTTGTGGTACACCGTGGGTTAATGTGGAAGGTTTCGATTGATGAGCTTGGAGTTTTTTTCCCACGTGTTTTACATCTGTTATCTGAGAGCGATTTTCTATGTAGGATTTCAGCCACTCGTGTGGCAGGCCTCTTACAGCATACCACTCTAACTTTCTTAGGAGAATTTCATGGTCTATTAAATCAAATGCTTTTGTTAAATCCAGGAAAATCCTCGAAACATTTTTATGACTATCCACTGAATTTAAAATACGATTCATGGGGCAAAAAATGGCTGTTTCAGTACTGCACTGAGGCCTGAAGCCATGCTGACATCCTGAGATCATATTTTTTTGTTAAAGAAATCAGTTAATTGTGACAGAACTAGTTTTCCAATGATTTTTTAAAAACCTGAGAGGAGTGACACAGGCCTGTAGTTGACCATCTGCTGCCGATCACCCTTTTTGTAAAGGGATACAATTTTTGCAGTTTTTAACTGTTTTGGGAAAATACCACTTGATAGTGAAGAATTACATATATCTAGCTGTGGTGTGAGTATCTGTTCAGCTGATACTTTTATAATATAGTCCGGCACATCGTCAACTCCGGCTGAATATTTATTTTTAATGACTTTATGGTGTTTAACATTTCTTCCCTACTTACTGGTCGAAGGAACATGGATGTATTTGTTACACTATTTCCAGAAATTTCCTGTAATATTTTGTTTGATGTTTTTCCCATTTGTCTCTTCACTAGCTCACCAGCAATATTGGTGTAATAAGTATTGAAGTGGTTAGCAATTAATTTTGGATCAGTGATCTTGCTGCCTGCCTGTGACAGTACAATATTTTTGTGTATTTCCACCTTTCCAGTAAGTCTTTGTACCGTGTTCCACATTGTCTTAGCTTTGTTTGATGATTCCATAATAAGTTTGTCATTTTCCCTTAATTTTGCTTCCCTTATTACACGACTCGAGTTAATTTGTATTTTTTGAAGTAGTGAGCAAATTCAGGGCTGCTATCTATTTTTGATAGTGCAAAAAATTCTCTTTTTCTTCTACATGATACTTTGACCCCTGATATAATCCAAGTTTTGGGTTTGCTGTGGCCTTTACAAATTATTTTCTTTTTTGAAAATGCAATTTGGAAACAATGCCTGTAAATTTACATGAAATTATCCAGTTTTTGATCTGTGTTGTAACTGTTGTAGATTTTATTCCACGAGTGGGTACTTAGCATATGTTTGAAGTGCTCAATATTTTGCAGGCTGAATTTTCTCTTGTAGATAACACTTCCCTTCCTAGACAAATCAATAATTCCGCATATGGCAAGTAGCTGTGCATTGTGGTCACTGTAGCTGGTATTAAAGTTTCCTGAGGTGTGCATGTCAGTGTTTACAAAGATCTGATCAATAAGTGTAGCACTAGTTTTTGTTATGTGTGTAGGGGAGTTTATTTTAGTGCACAGGTTATATTCTTGAATAATATTAAGGAATTTGTCTCTTTGGGAGCTGTGCATTAAGAGGTCAATATTAAAATCGCCACACATAACTACAGTTTTGCAAGTATTTTTAAGTTTCCCTAGTGCAAGGTCAAGTTTTTTAAAGAAAATGTTTACATTGCTGTTGGGTGATCTGTAAACACACATTATTATAGCTTTTCCTGATGTTATTTCAATAGCTGAGGCTTCAAAGTGTTTTTCGCTTCCTAAGTGATTCACACAGTCTATTATCTTATAGTCTATGTTTTCTTTTACATAAATGCAGCGTCCTCCAAGCTTTGATATTGATCTGCAAAAGTAGTTTGCCAGAGTGAAACCGGTTATGTTTGAATACTGTAAATGGTCCTTCTCTAGCCAGTGCTCACAAAACATAAAACTGATACCTCCTTCCACTGATTGCTAAGAAGCACATAAAGTTTGTTTGGTAGGGACTGCACGTTTTGGTGAACGACTTTTAAAGTATATGTATAAGTTTGTTCTGTAACACATTCCCCTGTGGCACCGTCAGCTACTCTAAAATACGTCTACCTGTCCCTTGGTGTGTGTTTCTTCCCAGCCATTTATCCAATGTGTTTTGGACCATTTTTGTGTTATTAGTTCTTTCCTTGGGTTTCATACTTCCTTGTGAGACAATTTGGACCCCTTTAACATGTTCTGCTTTGTTTTTTGGGCTTTCATTGCCTGTTATGAGCCAATTATCCAACGTACTGGTACGTTTTCTAGTGTAATGCTTTACAAAATGATATATTTTCTCTGTTAGGTATTGTTTACCAGCGTAGTTTAGATGAAGTCCGTATCTGTTGTGCATGGTTTTTTCGAGAGTGCTTACATCTATTACATTTGCATGCTCAAATTTTCCACAAACATCCTTTATGTCAGAGTTTATCTTAATCACTAATTGATTCACACATGACCAGGAAGGTGGGTCATGCCTCTGTGGCTGGTTAATAACTAACACATTCGTGTGCATTGTCTGCTGCAGTACACATTTAAGAGCTATTTTTATTTCATTGGCTTGATCCTTCGCAACATCGTTCGCACCTCCAAAAATTACCACGTAGTCTGATGGTCCAAAGTTTTTGCAAGAGTGCAAGAGTTTTCAACTGGTTTTGTTACTTCCGAAAAACGAACTCCTGGTTTCACGAAACCCATGACATTGTAGATTGGTAAAAGGCTTGACACTCTTTCTGCAATTTGACGACCGTGACTGTCGGCGAGTATAAGGACCTGTCGATCTTTTTGCACAGTCTCAGCTGGTCTATATTGTTTTGTTCTGTGTTGTTTATCATAGCGGTACCCGAAATGAATGTTTCTGCATATTTTTTTAGTGTTTGAAACAGATGGGCATTTTTGGGTGATGCTATTTATTGACTTACCAGGATTTGGACAGTTTTCACTACACAACACTGACTGTTCTTTACTGCTCGAACAGAGTAAACGTTTTTTAGTTATAATATTTGCGGTCTTAGCTTTGGAAATGTAGTTTTGTGCAAGACTTACGTTCAGGTTATATTTTGATCTCGTTTTCCCTATGTGGACTCTGTTCTTCTGATCGTTGTTTACGTTGCAGTTGGCAGGTTGCTTGAGGTTATGGTCTTCACATGTCCCATTGATGACTTCTTTCTCTCGCAGTTCTTGCAGTTGACTTCTTAAAGCGGCAACGAACTTATTTAGCCCGTTGATTTCACTGCTTTTTACCGTTAACATGCGGCGATAATCGACACATTGGTCACAAGCATGAATAACTCGCGTGTTTGCATCTGTGACTGTTTTGCTTTTCGATTTTGACCTAGTTACGATTTCGTTGGCATTTTTAACTTTCAAATAACAACGATGGCACATTCCAGGATTCTCTAAACTAACTTTTACACATTCTTCACACGGAACATTTTCGTTATAGGCATAATTTACAGAGCGAAAAATTCGCCAACCTTTTATTCCCGCCATGATGCTAACACCAGACAGAATGAGAAGTGTTAGCTGTTGTTTGGAGATTTAGCAAATTTAGATACTTTTTGAAAGACATCTTCTACGGCAACACTGGCCATAAAGCCTAAAAAGTTTTAATGAGAGCCAGACTAACTTATGGACGACTCCACAGTGGGCAATTTATCTGCAAGGGTTTAGGTTTTATGTGGTTCAAATTTGTGGAAAAGAAAACATTGTAGCAGACACACTGACACAACCAGCCACAGGACAGACAGGAGAGAGTGATAATGAAGTTAAGAAAGCAAGTTTTAAAGTACCGTCACTTGGGGTGATTTGGAACTACTGGGGTGAAATGAAACATGGCATCCATTTCAACAAATCATCTTTGCTGTGGAGTGATACTTTGGTCTAACTAATGGAATCCACCCTCTAGAGTTACCACAGATATTAGTTGTTCCAGTGATATAAAAATTGTATGTGTCAAAGAGGTATGTGATTTAAAAAAAATGTATTTAAGTGTAAACTTTACCTTTTTTCTAATAACCTGTAAACAAACTGTTGCACAGCTACTATGGTAATAATAATACAGTTCTCTGAGATTGGAATGTGGAGGACAACTATCAATGATGATGTTTGAAAATCATATTTTTTCAGGGTGAATTGGAACATGCCACCGGTATACAAAAAGAAGATTGGGCCAGCTGGCTATCAAAAATACAGCGAGACAAGCCTGCAGAAAGCTGTCAGTGATGTCAAGGCATGTAAATTATCACTCAGTAATGCATCCAAAAAATATGGTATACCACCTAGTACACTTTCAAGGAAATTAAATAACAAAAATCCTTTGAAAACAGGTGGACAAACTGTTTTGAGCTTAGAAGAAGAGAAGACATTAGTCAGTGGATTATTTAAATCTGCAGAATGGGGTCAGCCATTAACAACAAGTGAGATAAGGGATATTGTAAAGAGCTACTTGGACCGAAGGGGAAGAGTGGAAAAGAGGTTTGAAGACAACAGGCCTGGATATGAGTGGGTGAAAAATCTGCTTTCACGTCACCACAATCTTACTGTCCGTTTGAGTGAAAATGTAAAGAGAGCTAGAGCTTAAGTGAACAGAGAAGTCATAGCAAGCTATTTCGAAAATTTGGAGGAGACTGTGAGAGGTGTTCCACCTAGCCACATAGTCAACTACGATGAGACTAACTTCTCCGATGATCCTGGTGCTATCAGAGTGTTGATCAAGAGGGGATGTAAACATCCTCATAGAATCATAGACTCATCCAAAACAAGCACATCTGTAATGATAGCTGCTGCAGGAGATGGACATCTTTTGCCACCTTATGTAGTTTACAAGGCCACTCATCTGTATCCAACCTGGACAGAAGGTGGAGTGAATGGTACAGCCTACAACAGAAACCAAAGTGGATGGTTTGACCTCAGTATTTTTGAAGATTGGTTTCAGACAATAGCTTTTCCGTATCTTAGAAGGCTTAAGAGGGTCAAAGTTCTGATAGGAGACAATCTCTCAAGCCACATTTCCCTGTTTGTAGTCTCCCAATGTGAGAAGGAGAATATTGAGTTTGTGTCGCTCCCATCAAATGCAACACACATCTGCCAGCCTCTAGACGTGGCATTCTTTCGCCCAATGAAGATAGCTTGGCGAAAAGCCTTGACTGATTGGAAGAATGGCAATAGGGGTGTGCTTCCAAAAAGCGACTTCCCTAAGACATTGAAGGCGACATTTAACTACATGGGTGAGAAAATTCGAGACAATGTTATTGCAGGATTTCGTGCTTCTGGTATCATACCTTTCAATCCAGGAAAAGTTCTCTCTCTCTTACCTGTTAGTAGTTTGGAAAATGAAACAGGTGACCCAATGCAGGTATGGTCTGAAGCCTTTGTGGAACACTTGAAAGATGTTCGTTATGGATCTGTTAATTCCCAACCCAAAAAAGCTCGTGGTAGAAAACTGGAAGTTCTCCCTGGGAAAAGTGTCATGTCACAGACAGAAATTTCAGACAATATTGGAGAGGACAGCAAGGAGAAGGAAGCTGATGATCCCAAACTTTTGGAGCAGGAAACTATAATATCTGAGGCAACGACTGAAGAGGAATATGGACCTGGACCTTCTGAGGCACCTCCAATGACTCTGGCCAAAAACGATTTTGTCTTGGTTAAGTTTTCTGTTACAGAGACTAACCATTCAAAATTATATGTAGGGAGGATTGAGGCTATGGAGCTGCATGACGACATTCAAGTTAATTTCATGAGGAAAAAATTAGTGAGAAGCAAGAATACTTTTTCTTCCCTGATGTTGTAGACATGTGTGTGATGTCAAAAGCACAAGTTGTGATGAAGGTGCGAGGAACTGATTTTCGACGAGGTAGAATGATATTTAAAACTCTTGAAGGCCTTGACATCATGTAATGTAAAGCGTTGTATTAAGTAATGAATGATAGGGTTTGTTTTTTGTAAAATAATTGTCTTAGATAAGCATTTGTAAGCTCAGAGATTTAATGGTTAATAAAGCTGGTCGCTAATATAAAAAATATTAATTGGCAATAATTAATACAGAGTTGAGGTAGTATAAATGCATTTTTCTTGGTAAAGTGCTTGTTAGATGTGTTTCACATGTTCCAATTGTAATGGTCGCCTAGTCGTAGATATTGCTAATTACTATAATCGCACTATTTCACTCCCATTTACGGAGCTTGTTAGCACTTGATGTTAGGTTGGCGCCATTAAAATGCATTGTAGTAATCAATGCTCCTTGCTGGATCGCTACTGTGTCTCGATGTTGATTCTGGCTTTAAATCTGGTTGTCTAGGGTTAAAAATATGAGGCCCCGTGTTTTTCATGTGCTTTTGTTGATAAAGAACGAGCGAAACCAACAAATATGTAAACATAAATATTTATTTCTCTGGTGGCCATCTTAATTCCACTGTCCACCAAAGACCATGACACAACACAAAGTAGTACTTCCTTTACATTTTCTTTGCATTGTTTATCGACCTCAAACAACAACACAGAAACACACTTTATCAAAGTGACATTTCAACTGCATCCCCAACCCTTCTTGCTGCTCGTATTTATAACCTTGTCAAAGAACTACTAAAAAGAGATATAGTTTATAAGTCACATGTACATCTGTTATCATAATTTGTGCAGAAAAGTTATTAATTTGCATCGAGTGACATAATTTAACATGTTATTAAAATGACAGACAGATTTGTTGACTTGACAGAATAATTCTTTGTTACAAAAACGCCGTTTTTTAGAAGTTTGTCAATTGACTTCTCTAATTTGCATAAATAAGTAAGTAACATGAATTATTAAGAATTACATTGGTTTTCGTCTAAAATAGGATTGATTACGTGAATACTGAGTGAAAACGCTCCTAGTGAACAAATAGGTTTCACTGGGTGATTTTTATTTAAGGAGATCCAAAATACCTAAGTTGGCCACTATTTTTCGTACTTCATATTAATTATTTAAGATAAACTTAGTGTTTTTACATGATGACATTTGCTGTATCAGTGATCAAGTGATAATAACTTTTGTGTGGGTCAGTTATTCAGTATAATTTAATGGGTTGACTGTTTATGGAGACATGTTGTGCAATCATTGTTAACATACACAATAACTCTTCTATAATCATAAATACTCGTTAAACTGGTTGAATTACTTTGAGGGTATCACATACTTCATTAAAGTAAAGCCTTTAATATGTTCCGTTACACAATCCACCTCTCCACATGTTTCAAATGCAACTACAGTTCAAAATATGCAGTGTTCCAAATCACCCCAAGTCTTGGGGTGATTTGGAACACAATTCAGATCAAAATTTGAAGCAGCATTATGGTACAGCATTTTCATTCATGTAACACATTGCTGTAGGAAGGACTAGAGATGCTGTATTTAAAATTTCAAAATTATAGTACAATATTTTGATATTAATTTTCAGTAAAAATTTCACTTTCTGTACCAATTCACCCCAAGTTACGGTAGTTTACCTGACATTCGAAAATTTTGTGGATACAGTGCTTACCAACATTGGAAAAGAACAAAACAGACAACCAGTCTTATGGACAGTAAATGAGAAATGGTAAGACAGATCTTCCTGATGTATTTGACAGTATTGCTTAATCAGGAACATTACTTTGTTCAAGTGGAGTAACCCAGCAGAAAGTAATTGGCTAGTGTGTATCTCGGGGGAATCCACCAACAAGCCTATTTTGTACTCAAAATTTAATCACGCTAACGTTGGGCCCCATAAATGTTCTACTAAACTGAGAGAGTCACTACACTTCAATAAAATGAACATACGAATAATGAAGATATTGGACAAATGTGCACCTTGTCAGAAAGCAAAACTGACCTCTGTTACACTTCGGGCCCCTATGTTTCTGATAGTGCCTACCTGACTCAGAGACATCGCAGCCACAGATCTCTTTGAACCCATTCCAATCTCACACAGGGGAGATCAATATATATTACTAATGAGCTCACTTCTAAATTGGTTACATTTACTCTGTTAAAGAATGCCACAGCCAGGCCAGTGGTTAGAGCATTTAATAACCACTTTCTTTACACATTTGCAAATGTGAAATGGATTTTTGTCAGACAAGGGGCCATAGTTAAGATGTTAGTTTTAGAATAATTTTGCAAGGGGAAAAAAAAGAGAGACCTGAACAATGACACCCAGATCAGTTGTAATGAAAACCACTTAGGACTGGATATGAGAGGTTGTAGACTTCCCACTGTCTAGTCACTAATGCCATCAGAAAGTCATAAAACTAGCCTTGCTAAGGAGTGATGCGAAAACAGAGAGGAGGAAGAAAAACCAAAAAAACAACCAATGATGGAGATGACATACACTGTGGGAGATAAAGTTTCACTAAGATCAAGGAAAAGGTCAGAGAAATGTCAATATTTAGAAATTAAATTTTTTCCACATATTTTGTAGGCCTTACTGAGTACAAAGAATTGACCACCATAACATCATGGAACTGGAAACTCTATGAAGTCATGAGCTGATCACAGTTGATTATGGAAAAGTGAGCAAGGTTTGTATAGTGACTGAAAGTGACATGGGGGATCTTCTGGAGAAGTTTGGTGTGGAATTCTGGATTGGGGATTGTGATCAAGCTGGAGTATTTTCTGGGGATGATCTGAGTGATAGGTAAGGAAGTGATATATTTTCCAATTTTGAGAAGGAAGGTGTAATCGTTCCTTCCCACACATCACTATTAAATTCACTGTCTTAATATCTTCACTGTTTTCAAAAGCTTCGAGAAAAGTAAGATTACAAAGGAATAACTTTTTTACTTATCTTAATTATCTCGTTGTTGTTGTCAGTGGCTCAAAATCTTGTGTAGGGGTACATTCTTGCAGCTGAAATTTCAATTTCTTAGGTTCTTGATGACAAAATAACTGTTGAAGATTTTCCTGTTGCTATAAATATCTTTTATTATATCCCATTCTTCTAAATCACATCAACTTTACAATTTTCACTTTTATCACACCAAAAATTACATTGTTGTTGCCAAGTTTAGAAAAAGTTTACTTCCATCAGAGGCATGCCCACCACTTTACATTCTGCAATGCTCACAATTTCGAAAGAGTTTACAAAGCAAAAATGTTTACAAACTTTCTTGACAGGAGAAGAAGCTTTACCACATTGTATCATTGTTTCATAAATAAATCCAGAAACAAATTTAGGAATCAGCATTAGATTGTGCAATTAATAATATAAATTTTAAGTATACCAGAAATTTTGTAATTTGAGTTATCTTTAAAAGAAGAGTAATTTTAACTGTTAATACATTAATCTCATTTTTTATACATTTTAGCCTGGAATATGATACATCTTATACACAATTATATGAATTCTTTTAATGAAGCACCTGATATAATTTAACCTACGCAAGAATCGATAGTTTACATGGTATCAGTTATCTCTATAAAAAAAAAGATAATGTTAGAGGAGGATATTTCATTACAATATCAACCACACAAAATTTGGAAACAACGTGTTTACAATATTTTGTGACACTATAAGGTTTGGCAAACGGTGTACAAAATTAGGCCCAGGATAACATATGGATGCATAGAAGTATCTGATACATAACATATTACAGAGAACATAAGAAAAATATTTACTATACAAGTCATAATCTATACATAATCAATACATATCAGGATGTGATAGTCAGATTTTCAGATCTGTGGAACATACTGTCAGAAGACAAATAATACAAGGTCAAAACTACAACATTACGCTACAAAAATGTAGAAATAAATAAAGAGACAAGATAAATTACTAGAATTACAAATTGTAAGTTTAATCCAATCATGTGATTCCTGAAGAGGGGCAGCAGCCTTTTCAATAGTTGCAGGGGCAACAGTCTCGGTGATTGACTGTCTGGCCTTGTAACATTAATCAAAATGGCATTGCTGTGATGGCACTGCAAACAGCTGAAAGCAAGGGGAAACTACAGCTGTAATTTTTCCCAAGGACATGCAGCTTTACTGTGTGGTTAAATGATGATGGTGTCCTCTTGGGTAAAACATTCTGCAGGTAAAATAATCCCCCATTCGGATCTCTGGGTGGAGACTACGCAGGAGGACGTCATTATCAGGAGAAAGAAAACTGGTGTTCTACGGTTCAGAGCATGGAATGTCAGATACCTTAATTGGACAGGTAGGTTTGAAAATGTAAAAAGGGAAATGGTTAGGTTAAATTTAGATATAGTGGGAATTAGTGAAGTTCAGTGGCAGGAGGAATGAGACTTCTGCTCCGTTGCATGCAGGGTTATAAGTACAAAACTAAATAGGGCTAATGCAGGAGTAGGTTTAATAATGAATAAAAAAGGAGGGACACGGGTAAGCTACTATGAACTGCATTGTGAACAAATTATTGTAGCCAAGTTAGACATGAAGCTCACACCTACCACAGTAGTACAAGTTTATATGCCACCTAGCTCCACAGATGACAAAGAGATTGTAGAAATGTATGATGAGATAAAAGATATTATTCAGATACTGAAGGGAGAAGAAAATGTAATAGTCACGGGAGACTGGAATTCGATAGTAGGGAAAGGAAGAGGAGGAAAAGTAGTAGTTGAACATGGAATGGGAGTAAGGAATGAAAGGGAAGCTGCCTGGTAGAATTTTGCACAGAGCATAACTTGGTTTAAGAATCATGAATCATCATCAGGATTTCCTTCCAGCAAGCCGGGTAGGAATGTTGTGAATGATATGCCTCCATTGGTTTCTGTCCTAATATAGCTTTTCCCTCTCCAGTACATCCCATGTTACTCCTCTCCTCTTGAGATCTGTCGTAACCTGGTCTGTCCATCTCTTTCTAGGCCACCCAATTGATCTTCTTCCTGGTACCTCCATCTCCAAATACTGGTATGGAGTTCAAGTTGGGTGCATTTGCTTCACATTACCGAACCACTTCAATCACAAATCACTCATTCTCTCCTCTGTAGTCAATGTCACCTGCAGATGTCTCCTTACATAATTATTCCTGACTCTGTCTCTCCTAGTTTTCTTTGTAGAGATGACCTGTCAGCAGCTGAGGTTGTCAGTTAGTCATCACATGCTTGTATTTGACTTTCTTATCTCTTATTTATGGCACAGGCCTCTAGACTATTCATCATGATTGGCAGGAGATAAGTTTTATACGTGGTCTGTTTGGCTCTTTGAGGGATTTCCTTGTCCCAGATTAGATTACGTACTTGGCGGAAGAAGCTAGATCCTTTTGTTATTTATTCTGTTTAAGACTTCTAGTTTGGAACTTCCATCATGTGACACGATGCTACCCAGATAACTGAAGCTTTTCACACATTCAACCGTCTCCCTCTCCAGTATGATGTAACAAGGTGTGGGTGTCCTGCTCATCTTCATTGTCACTGTCTTGTTCCTATTCACAATTAACTTGTATTTTTTTAATTTTGTGTACCAGTAATCTAGTTTCCTCTGAACCTCCATTTCCATTTCTTCCCAAATGGCGATGTCATCAGCAAAAACAAAAGTGTTGAGATCTTCATTTTCTTCTTCCTTGATTTCTCTCTTGATTGTGTCCATAGGTGTAATGAAGAGTAAAGGGGAGAGTGAACTACCTTGCTGAACACCTCTCTTTGTCTTGAACGATTTTGTACTTGTACCATCATACAGCATATGGACTTTTTTAATTAATGAATCGGGAACATTATGTTTTCTCAAGTATTCCCATATTTTATCCCTTGGTACACTGTCATATGCTTTTTTCAAATCCATGAATACTACTGTCAAGTCCTTTCCTTTTTCCCAATATTTCTCCATTAACTGACAAAGGGAGAAAATGAGATATATTGTTCCCCTATTACTTCAGAACCCATGCTGTTGTTCCTCTTTCTGCAATCTTTTTTCTATGACCTTTTCCATTATCTGAAGGCAGTGCGATAACAGTGTGATTCCTTGGTAGCTGGTGCATTTCTTTCTACTATCTTTTTTGAACAATGGTTTATAATTCCTTTTTTCCATTCATCCCGCACTTTGTTTTCTTTCCATATCACCCCCAGCACCTGGTGTAACCAATGTATTCCATGAATTCCTGTGGCTTTGATCATATCCCCTGTCAGCTCATCTACTCCAGGCACCTTCCCACTTTTTATCTGTTTCAGAGAATTCTGTTTCCTCTAATTCAGTGACTTCGGTGTCACTTTCTTGTGCACCTTCCCCAGTCAGTAAGATTTCAAAATAATTCTTCATCTCTTCTCTGATACCTTCATGTCCCTGATAATATATATCCCCATCCCCTGTTTCAATCGCTTTTATGTCTTCTCTACCAGATCTTTTACTTTTCAATAACCCATATAGCAGTTTTTAGTTCCCTTTGCTATCCTGCTCTAGTTTCTGGGTGAATATTTCCCAACTCCTCTCCTTTTCTTCTATTACAATTCTCTTTGCTTGGAGTTTCTTTTGTCAGTATTCCATCACCAGTGTTGTCACTTTGTGTTCATCTTTTGGTACGAGCGCCTGGTTCTGATTTCTTTTTTCATACTCCATGTTTTTCTTTGTCATATTACTTTTTTAATTGCATCTTTTACTCTATCGTTCCACCAACTGGTTTCTTTGTATTTCACTTTACCCTTTGTTTTGCCACATATCTGCACAGCACTGTTAACTATTGATGTTTTAAATAGGTTCCACTCTTCCTCTACACTACCCTTTTCAATTTTTGGCAATTTTTGTGCTACTAGATTTTGGAAGCTTTTCTTATTTTCTTCTTCTTTCCTCCTCCTCAATTTTTGGCATTCTTTGAACAGCATTCAAGCTTTTCATCTTATAATTTTGATCAGCTACTAGTAACCTGTGGTCACTATCCAAGTGCTCACTTTGTATGACTTTAGTTTCCCTTACTTTTCCTCCAGTTAATTTGTCCATTAATATGTAGCCTATAACTGTCTTAGATATGCCATCCCAGCCATATCTAGTAATCTTATGGCTATCTTGTTCTCTGAAGAATGTATTCTTCACTAAAAGATGATTCCTTATGCACAGATTTAAAATTCCTTCACCCTAAACATTTTGTCTTCCATATCCAAAAGGGCCCATCACCTCCTCATATCCATTTCTATCCATGCCGATCTAAGCATTCAGATCCCCAATTCTCATAATGTTATCTCCTCTTACTTGGTCTTCCAGTTCTTGAAGGAATTTCATTTTTTCTTCCTCACTGCACCCTTGCTGAGGTGTGTACACTTGGAGTACAGTAAAACTATTCTTTCCCAAGTTCACTCTTGCTCTAATTATCCTTTCACTTACAAAGCTCATATCTGTACCTGGGTCAATGTCTTTATGAGACACAAACCCTGCCTCTTTATTGTGACCCTGCCAGTACAATTTGTACCCACCTCCCAGAATTTAGAGTTTTTTCCCTTCCACTTGGTCTCACTCAATCCAGGGATATGAATATTTCTCCTCTCCATCATTTCTACAATCTCTTCAGTCTTTCCTGTCAAGGTTATTACATTTAATGTTCCCACTCTCAACTTGTTTTTGACTTTTTGTTGGGTTCCAGTTTTCTGTTCTTGTTTAGTGTATCTTTTACAATTCCGTGGTTTTTCTCCAGGCTGTGAAGAGCTGTCATTTGTTCTACAGGAACAAGAACTGCTGTCTACAATACTTATTTTTAATCTAAGGCTCGTTCTTTGATTGAAAGCAATGACAACTTTTTCTCATCTGCTGGCCTGCTAAGCCTAAAGCGTCCGAGGATTTTCTTTCAGGGTTTACTCCCTCAGCCTTTGAAGATCACTCTTCACCACAAGGCAGTGGTTCCACTCCTCATTTGCCCTTAGGAGAGAAAGGGTGCCTCCTCCACCAGCTGCACCATAACAAAGATGTTCTTCTTTGCTGTAGCTGTCGTCACAGACTTCACCATATCCCTGGTAAGGGTTTGATAATGGTAAGGAAAAAGGAGAGGTTTAGAATAGGATAGGATAGAAGACAGGCTAATGATACGCTGTTATGGGACACACTTTGTCTGGCTCCTCTCCTTTGGCCTGCCCAGCATGGGTGACCCTGCTGGTAGCTATGCTACCCTCGGCATAGCCCTCCAGATCCAGAATCCAAACCTCCTCGCCCACCATGGATAGTGCTATGTTAAGGCAGTGTCCCCTTGAGAAGGAATCAGAATCATGAAAGAAGGATAAATATGAGGAACAGGCCTGGAGGCACTGGAAGGTTTCAGATAGATTACATAACGGTAAGACAGAGATCTAAGAACCTGGTGTTAAATTGTAAGACATTTCCAGGGGCAGAGGTGGATTCTGACCACAATCTGTTGGTTATGAGCTGCAGATTAAAACTGAAGAAACTGCAAAAAGGTCAGAATTTAAGGAGATGGGACATGGATAAACTGAAAGAACCAGAGGTTGTAGAGAGTTTCAGAGAGAGCATTAAGGAACAATTGACAAAAATGGGGGAAGAAATACAGTAGAAGAAGAATGGGTAGCTTTGCTAGATGAAACAGTAAAGGCAGCAGAGGATCAAGTAGGTAAAATCCTTGGGTAACGGAAGAGATATTGAATTTAATTGATGAAAGAAGAAAATATAAAAATGCAGTAAATGAAACAGACAAAAAGGAGTAGAAACGTCTCAAAAATGAGAAAGACAGGAAGTGCAAAATGGCTAAGCAGGGATGGCTAGAGGACAAATGTAAGGATTTTGAGGCATATATCACTAGGGGTAAGATAGATACTGCATACAGGAAAATTAAAGAAACATTTGGAGATAAGAAAACCACCTGTAAGAATATCAAAGGCTCAGATGGAAAACCAGTTCCAAGCAATGAAGGGAAAGCAGAAAAGTAGAAGGAGTACATAGAGGGTTTGTACAAGGGTGATGTACTTGAGGGCAATATTATGGAAATGGAAGAGAATGTTGATGAAGATGGAATTGGAGATGCTTGAAGAATTTGACAGAGCGCTGAAATACCTAAGTCGAAACAAGACCCCGGGAGTAGACAACATTCCATTAGAGCTACTGATTGCATAGCCAGCCATTACAAAATTCTTTCATCTGGTGAGCAAGATGTATCTGACAGGCAAAATACCTTCAGAGTTCAAGAAGAAAATAATAATTCCAATCCCAAGGAAAGAAGGTGTTGGCAGGTGTGAAAATTACCGAACTGTCAGTTTAGTAAGCCACAGCTGCAAAATACGAACACGTATTCTTTACAGATGAATGTAAAAACTGATAGAAGCTGACCTTGGGGAAGATCAGTTTGGATTCCATAGACATGTTGGAACTCAGGAGGCACTACTGACCCTGCAATTTATGTTAGAAAATAGATTAAGGAAGGGCTAACCTATGTTTCTAGCATTTGTATACTAAGAGAAAGCTTTTGACAATGTTGACTGGAATACTCTCTTTCAAATTCTAAAGGTGGCAGGGGTAAAACACCGGGAGCGAAAGGCTATTTACAATTTGTACAGAAAGCAGATGGCAGTTATAGGAGTCGAGGGACATGAAAGGGAAGCAGTGGTTGGGAAGGGAGTGAGACATAGTTGTAACCTATCCCTGATATTAATCAATCTGTATATAAAGCAAGCAGTATAAGAAACAAAAGGAAGATTTGGAGTAGGAATTAATATCCATGGAGAAGAAATAAAAACGTAGAGGTTTGCCAATGACACTGCAATTCTGTCAGAGACAGCAGAGGACCTGGAAGAGCAGTTGAATGGAATGGACAGTGTCTTGAAGTGAGGATATAAGATGAACATCAACAAAAGCAAAACGAGGATAATGGAATGTAGTGAAATTAAATCAGGTGAAACTTTGGGAATTAGATTAGGAAATGAGACACTAAAAGTAGTAGATGAGTTTTGCTATTTGGGGCCGAAGTAGGGATGATATAAAATGTAGACTGGCAATAGCAAGGAAAGCGTTTCTGAAGAAGAGAAATTTTTTAACATTGAGCATAGATTTAAGTGTCAGGAAGTCTTTTCTGAAAGTATTAGTATGGAGTGTAGCCCTGTAAGGAAATGAAACATGAACGATAAATAGTTTAGACAAGAAGAGAATAGAAGCTTTCAAAACGTGGTGCTGCAGAAGAATACTGAACATTAGATGGGTAGATCATGTAACTAATGAGGAGATACTGAACAGAATTGGGGAGAAGAGAAATTTGTAGCACAACTTGACTAAAAGAAGGGATTGGTTGATAGGACATGTTCTGAGGGATCAAGGGATCACCAATTTAGTATTGGAGGGGAGCGTGGAAGGTAAAAATACTAGAAGGAGACCAAGAGATGAATACACTAAGTAGATTCAGAAGGATGTAGGTTGCAGTAGGTACTTGGAGATGAAGAAGCTTGCACAGGATAGAGTAGCATGGAGAGCTGCACCAAACCATTCTCTGGACTGAAAACCACCACAACAACAACATGTTTAATCCATACAAACAAACCTTCAAAATCTTAAAATAAGAAGAGAAAAATTTCAGAGCCAAAATGTACGATGAGTGAGCTGACTTGAAAAACTCACAACAATGGGTACAGACCACAAGAATATACTCAAACATTAGTAGGAATCAATCAGCAACATAAACCAGAGTATTCAAGGATATGTTGACTTGTCAAAGAACAAAATAATGGAAAAATATTAGGCCCTAAGTTTAGGATGTGGGGATCAACCCAAGAATCTCAACCACATCGGGTACAAACCAGCAAAAAGGTTCGACACAACAAAATGAAGAAAGTTCTTAATCATATCAATACGTTCAGTCATATGCAAAGAGTAACTGTCGGAAGCATCTAGCTTCAATCAATGGTTGTACGCTCTCCTTGAGTACACACATACAAACACACACACACACACACACACACACACACACACACACAGACTGTCATGATGACCAGAGGTACGCAAAACAGAGTTAAGCATGAGTCTGTCCGCAACTCAACTGAAGATCCAATCAGATACAATACTGCAACATTCAGGATAAACTCAGGTAAACATAGTCAAATTAGTAGCTTGACAGCTAAAATCAGAGTATGAAATCAGACAAGTATACATCTTGTTGTATTGTCTATACTAGTAAATGTCTTCCACACTAACAATATATATAAATGACCTAGTAGATAGTGTCGGAAGTTCCATGCGGCTTTTCACGGATGATGCTGTAGTATACAGAGAAGTTGCAGCATTAGAAAATTGTAGCGAAATGCAGGAAGATCTGCAGCGGATAGGCACTTGGTGCAGGGAGTGGCAACTGTCCCTTAACATAGACAAATGTAATGTATTGCAAATACATTGAAAGAAGGATCCTTTATTGTATGATTATATGATAGCGGAACAACCACTGGTAGCAGTTACTTCTGTAAAATATCTGAGAGTATGCGTGCGGAACGATTTGAAGTGGAATGATCATATAAAATTAATTGTTGGTAAGGCGGGTACCAGGTTGAGATTCATTGGGAGAGTGCTTAGAAAATGTAGTCCATCAACAAAGGAGGTGGCTTACAAAACACTCGTTCGACCTGTACTTGAGTATTGCTCATCAGTGTGGGATCCGTACCAGATCGGTTTGACGGAGGAGATAGAGAAGATCCAAAGAAGAGCGGCGCGTTTCGTCACAGTGTTATTTGGTATCCGTGATAGCGTTACAGAGATGTTTAATAAACTCAAGTGGCAGACTCTGCAAGAGAGGCGCTCTGCATCGCGGTGTAGCTTGCTCGCCAGGTTTCGAGAGGGTGCATTTCTGGATGAGGTATAGAATATATTGCTTCCCCCTACTTATACCTCCCGAGGAGATCACGAATGTAAAATAAGAGAGATTAGAGCGCGCACGGAGGCTTTCGGACAGTCGTTCTTCCCGCAAACCATACGCGACTGGAACAGGAAAGGGAGGAAATGACAGTGGCACGTAAAGTGCCCTCCGTCACACACCGTTGGGTGGCTTGCGGAGTATAAATGTAGATGTAGATGTAACCTATGTACACAAAGACCTAGAAAATTCATTTATGATTAAAAAAATACATACTGATTTAAAGTTAGATAATGATTGGAGAGTTGATCCCCCAACAATAATAATAATAATAATAATAATAATAAAAAAGACATGAATTTATGCTGAATAACACTGTCTGTAGCAGTCTTAGTTAACAATTCACAAATATCAGACACAACACACATTACAGTTGACAGATGCTTGAGTATGTTGCCCAGCACCCATGATCTCTTGCAAGATGACTGGTCCAGCAGGATACAACGATACAGCAGTGTGAGGAGTGGATCCACCCACATCTTTTAGCTTCCTCCTTAGAGTTATAATCACACGCTCCAATGGATAGGTAACTAACTTCCTGTCCAGCATTCACATCAAATCCTGAAACATGGTTTTGTGTACTAAATATGCTGCTCAATACCTCCTTCACATCACACAAGATATGCTCTTCTTAGTGACTTTTAAAACTCAATTATATGGGATTTATGTCAGTTGAGAGTAAAAACTGTTCACATTAGAAACATTAATAAACAAAGTTAAATGCAATAAAGGAGAAATGAACTAAAAGGTAATAGACACAGATGTTCTGAGATACTATTTGTAATTTTTGCAGTACAAATTATGATTACTGTTCCATTTAAAAATTGCCAAAGGATCTACTCATATAGTCTCATGGCATCTATGTATCAAATTTTAAAGCACAAATCTATTACAGAACACAATTATATAGATTTTAACCCAGTCAATAGATAAGACAAAACTTTAAAAATCACATCACCTTACATACTAAATTCCAGACAACCAAAACACAGTTATATAGACTTATGAATTTACAGATAGATTTAAACTCAGTCAATGGATAATATAAAACTCTAGAAACTACATGATCTTACATACTAAGTTCATGGCTATGGGAAAAGAACAAAGAAACAAAAATTAGATACCGGTACTTATGGATCATGTCCATATGCTTTCAGTTCAATGATATTACAAAATCCATACAACTTCTTAGGTTTCTGATACACAAGTCTGTACGCATTATGATGTGTATCTTCAAGAACTTCGAATTGTCAAATATAAATATTGAAAAATTTATTTATCTCAGATGTCAACACTTTAGATTTCTCTTTGGCTTTCACCAGCACAAGATCTCCTTCTTCAAACGTAGAAAATTGACCTTTACCATCATGTCTCTGCTGTCTCCTATCCCCCTGTTTTTTCATCATCATCCTAACATGTTCTTACCTCTCTTGTGGAGACATAATTTTACATGGTGGAAAATCAACATTTTCAGAAATAAAGTTAGCTGGTCTGCAATTAAACATGATTTCAGGTGGTGAAAAACCTGTTGAAGAATATTGTAAGCTATTCATAATATCCTCAAAGTCACTGACATAATGTATTCAACTGGTATGATTCTTACTACAATATGTTCTAAACAGTCCTCCAATCTCTCTCATATGTCTTTCTGCAGGGTTACTAGAAGGATGGTACACTGAGGTTACAATATGCCATATTTTTGTGTGATCAACAAAATCTTTCCAAGCTTGTGATGTAAACTGAGAAGCATTATCAGATAAAATTGTTTAAGAATACCCACCTGATGAAAATATGTGTTTTCAAACTTAGAGATGATTTCCTTACTGGTAGCTGGAAACAACTTTATGAACTTCAAAAATACATCAACCACCACAAAAACATAATTAAATCCATTCTTAGACATAGGTAAAGGTCCATAAACATCCACAGACATGAGATCAAGGTTACTGTTAGGCAATATATTTTGAATTTGGCTTCTACTTGTTTGGTTACTTACCTTCACTTTTTGACATCTGTCACAGCTGCTAATCTTCTTCTTGACTCTTCTTCCTATGTTATAAAAATAAATGTTTTCCTGAATTTTTTGTGTGCATTTGGTTGTTCCACAATGACCAAAACTCTCACCTGTATAAGTAGTTAAAGCATCAATACATTGTTCCTGCCAACATAGTTTCCAGTCCTCTGAGTCAGTCTTATGTCTCCTGAATAAAATATCATTGTGTATCTTATAATACTGTTCTGTCTTTTCTCCTCCTTTCTTACCCATCATGCTCTTAAACAATTTCCAATTTTGATCATGATTTTGATACTGTTTGGATCATTAATCTGCATGAAATTAATGAAAAACTACTTTGACTGGTCTAGTATTCCATGATTCTCACTTACATCATCACAAACATCACTTACCTTACTAGTATTTGCAAATAACTCTGAAATTCATTAGTCTTAAAATCCACAAAATCCTATTACTCGTCATCATCATCATCACAATCATCATATTCTTCCACAATTACTTCATCAACATCATTAATATCTCAAATCTCATCACTATCATGGTTACACACTTCACTTACATCCATTTGCAATACGCTATTAGTCTCAGACTTGGCAACCTCAGTCAATTCACACCTCTAACATGTTTTTAAATGGAGCCAAATAAATGCTTAAAGACTGCCAGTGTTTCGTGCAGACTTAGCAACCTCAGTCAATTCACACCTCTAATTCACACCTACATCAAAAAGACTACCTAATTTAGATCCAATACAGTCGTCACCTGTTTTACATATATCAATAACACTGTTTTCTGACCAAGAGAAGAAATCATTAGTACACACTACATCAAAATTCTCATTACCCTGACATTCTGGTTTGTGATTAGTACCTACATTGATCAAAACATAAATGAGAAATCTGATGTTCCTTCTATTCAACTTCAGATACCTGTGATACATTTTGAATGCTGTTATTAGTGTCTATGTGTATGTGTAAATTGGGGGTCCTGTACTTGTGTTCCCTTGCCCCAAAACTGTGGACTTTCTGCGAGGTAGACCACTGTTTCCTGAATAGTGGCCTGTATGATTGTTTCTCCTATTATATTGCCCATGGTTATCTCCATTATTCCTGTTCTTCTGAGGTTCAAAATTTGTCTCTGTTACCATGTTGACCCTGATTAAAGTTACCACCACGTCTGTTACTGTAGTTGTTACCATTTTGATTTCTATCATTACGATTGTTATGGTACATGTTCCTTTCTACTGCCCTATCCAGCCTGTCTGCATATCATAAAAATTGTTCTAGACAATCGTCAGGTCTGTGTACCAAATCCCTCTGCAACCTTTCTGTTAACCTCCTTTTGAGTGCATCAATCAGTCATTTCATCAAACAGCCTGTCAGGGTGTGCTAGTTTCTTAAGTTGATTCTTATAAAATTCTTTCAGTGTACTGTCCCTATTCTTATAATTTGGACCGTTCAGAAGTTTACTTTTAATTTTCCCTTGTTCAGCTTCTGACAAAAATTTATATAAAAAACTTCTTTTGAAACTTAGGTATGTTTTCCATTGACTTTAAATTAGATTATCCATGACAGATCTTCACTTTCAGCACATCTTTTAACAAATTTAATCTTTTGGTCATCACTCATGCCTGACACAAAACTATCTTTACAGTGGTGTAGAAAATCCACTGGATGTAAATTATCTGATGGAAAACTTTTGATAGGAATGTTGGACCACACAATACCATTATTTGAATACAGATTGTTGTGAATACAATTTTCCTGATCTAATGACATTTTTTGCTCTAAAACATTTACATTAGTTAGCATACTGTTTTCAACATATAAATTTTTTTGATCTAACCAACTGAAGTTCTGTTCCATTCTTTCTGCTACGGCTTTCTCTTCAACTCTGACATCGTCAACATTCTTTGCTTTTTGTGCAGACTGGGCCAAAACCTCATGTTCCAAAACAATAAATTTATTTTCTATACACTGACTTTTCCATTCACACTTTTTAATCCCTCTTATAACCCATTTTTTACTTCCAAAACCTGGTTCCTAAGTTGGTCTATTTGGTATTGTACCCTGTCCATTTTATCATTGTTTTCACACTGTTCTGCTTTTATTTCTGTTAAACTGATCATTTGCTGCACTAAATTTGATATTATTGTCCGTCTTCATTTCCTCTAATAGTAATAAAAGCAGCTGAAAAATATCGGTTTTCACTGTTCCTTTGCTTTCTACACTTTCACTTGGTTCAATCATGTCTTGGCTGGGTCCTACAATTTTCACATCTACAGCACTACCCTCATCTCTGTTCATTTTTCTACCAATCAATGGGCCCACCTAGGAAAATTAATTTCACAAATGGTTTGTGCTTATCTTTTTTGAAGTTCTTCATCATAGTTGACAAGTCCTCTTTCAGTCCATCCAGTCCTTCATTGTTGATATCATTTGAAATTCTTGTCACTGTTGATACAACTTTGTTGGGCAGTTTTCTGGTCTTCTTTCTCTGACCTGTGACATTCATCTGCTTTATTTCATCGTTGATTGTCCTCAGTGTCAACATACTACTTTGCTATACTGGCTGAAAAATGGGGGGTGGGGGGTGAAAGTTCAACACTGACTACTTTAAATGATATAGCCGACAGGTGCAGCAGTGCAGCATTGCATTGCATTTCACAGTTCTTTGCTTTCATTGTTCACAATCCCCCAATGTACACAGTTAATATGGTTAATATGGCTGGTCCACTATTATTTAAATTTTGGTAAGTCTCATTAATAGTCTGCAGGAAAACATCAACATACTGATACAATAGTTTACTGTTGAACATCTAGAGCAGTAAAATTGTAACCACGCAGTTCCTGCCACATGATATGGTATGTATTGAACAGACACTGTCACTGTTTTAGCACATGGCCTATTACACTTATTTCACAGTTATGTGGATGCATTGTTGTTGAGCACGGGTTCCTCGTCTGAAACTCAACCGTGGACTGACTGACTTGGGACCAATACTCAGGCCCTTATATATCATCACAATAATAGACACTGAAACTACACATTGTTTGATGTTTCATTTACAGCAATTACAATTAAAACATACCTCATTCAATTAACTGTATACATCGAAAAATTCGTTCCTTTTAACAGTTTCTTCTACTACAAGTGTTAGGCTGAATTATTTGTTTAAATGATGAAATTAACACATATAGTTACACAAACTATACTTTTGATGGATCTGGTAATTAATTTGGAATTAATGAAGGGCTGGCTTTGCTAACGTTTTCGAATAGAGCCAAATAAATGCTTAAAGGATGCCAGTGTTTCATCTTCCAAATGTTTATAATTAGTACAGCATTTATATTTGTTTATAAGTCAAGAATACAATTTGAGTTACAAAACAATTACTGATTTCACATTATAACAAAAGATAGTAACTAGGAATAGTCAAAATAAATTAGAAAATCAATTACATACATAAAACTAAGCACAAAATTAGATCTGATACTATATTCCTTAAAATTGAGAGCCAGCCTTTATACTTGCGTTTGCTAATGGTAAATAGTTAAAAGTAACATAAAGAATTTAAGGAGGCAGATGGCAAAACAAGAGGGGAAGTAAAATTATCCCAGCTTGCTTCGTCACATCACCCCCTCATTTGATTGACCAGACAGATATTGCATATAGCTAAATGGGCAATACGGTGACCACAAGTGATGCCAGAAATTGGGTTTAAAATCTAGACACAAAAAAATATTACATAAGAAATCTTATCAAAACTACAGTATATATGTTTTTCTACATTTATACTTATGTGAACTAGCCATACAAGAATCCCCATACAAAATATTTACATACAGTGTATTGTACACTATCACAAAATATCCACAAGTTATTCTTTTAACAAAATCTAGTCATCTTCATTACATTTAAAGATACATATCATTTGATACAAGTCCTGTCTTCCTTCAAATTATAAATCCTCATGGGTAGCAAAGAAGTTAAATTACACTGTGCATTGCAGTTTATGTTTTGACAAAAATTTTCACTTGCTCAATGTTTAGTAATTTTCACAAGCACTTTTACTTTTCCCATGGACTTTTACACATTTTCTCAGCATGTTGTCCAAGCCTTCAACAGGTCCAAGTGGCAGTTTGTAAGGAAATGCACTGCTATCAGTTCCCTTGGAGGTAGTTCTCCTCTGCCCCAGTACATGAAAAAATGAGACAAAATACCCTACTTTAGTACACTTACTTTTATTTCTAACTTAAGTCTAAGGAAAAATTTGTTTAACACTAATGGCAAATGATAGCCATTATTCATAAATACACATACATTACATAGTTCTCATAACATTACAATAATTTTCTCGGATCACAAGGGTATCAAATTGAGTTTAAATGTCACATCTTACAAGGACACTGTTATCAATAACAATTACAGAGAAAGGAGATTTATAAATGATGACAGCATAAGAATTTTTAATTACATTCTGGAAAATAACAACTGGGGTAGTGAATGAAGTGGTGATGTCAACACAAAGTTTGACTCGTTCCTTGAAAGCTACAAACACCGCTTTGATGTTGCCTTTCCTATAAAAAGAGTCAAAACTAAACATAAAACCAAAACATGGGTTACACAGGGGATTAGAAAGTCATCAGACACTCTCAGAAAGTTAAATAAATCAACCAGGAAGAATGTGGCAGTGAAAGCACATGTGAAATGTTATAGAAGCCCGTATAAGAAAGTAATAATTGCAGCTAAGAAGCTTGATAATGATTCATACATTGAGAAAGGTAACAACAAAATGAAGTCAACTTGGGAGGTGATAAATAAAAATATGGGTAGATGCAAAAGAAAAGATAACAGCTTTGTCACTAAAAGTGGGGGTAAAACTGTTAAGTACCCACTTCAGATTGCCAACATATTTAACAAACATTTCACAAATATAGCCATAAATTTAATTAAAACTAAATACAATTCAAATAGCAAGGTAAAAATCCCCATGAATGACATGACAATGTTCCTTTATCCAGGGACTGAATCAGAGGTACTAAATGCTATAAATAAGTTAAAAAATAAAATGTCATGTGGGTGTGATTGGATTCCTGACAAATTCATTAACTTTAGGCCTTTATCAATGTTGTCAGGTTTCTCAAAAATAATAGAAAGGATAATGTATCATAGACTGTAAAAATTTCTTATTAGAATAGAATATTGGTTAATGCGCAAAATGGTTTCCATAAAAATAAATCAACTGAAACAGCTATCTCCAATTTTTTGCAACTTGTTCTAAATTCCATAAATAGAAAGCAATTAAATTGTGGATTGTTTTTAGACTTATCAAAGGCCTTTCATGTCATCGACCATAAGTTACTGCTTAGGAAGTTATATGCCTATGGGATACGTGGAGTTGCCCACAAATGGTTTGAATCATATCTGTTGGACAGGTATCAGAAGGTGGAGATAAGCCATGCAGATAGGACATATTCATCAAGATTCGAGAGAGTTTTGTATGGAGTACCTCAGAGATCTGTATTAGGGCCATAACTGTTTTTAATATTTATCAATGACCTACCAAGTCAACTATCTGAAGCAGAGGCAGTACTGTTTGCTGATGATACAAGTTTGTTTGTTAAAGCAAATAGTTTAGCTGACTTACAGGAAAAAGTCACATTAGCAACTGACGAAGCAGACAGATGGTTTAATGAAAACAGACTCATTGCAAAAAAAAAAAAAAAAAAAAAAAAAAAAAAAAAAAAAAAAAAAAACCAACCTGGATCAACTTCAGACATATTACAAATAAAATAAAAACTAACCTTACAGAAGAACTGGGTAAGTGTAAGATTGAACAAGCATCATACACTAATTTCTTGGGAGTATGGTTTGATGAACACTTAAGATGGGAAAAGCATGTAATATCATAGAACAATATATTAAGTCAAACATGTTATATACTTAGAATGCTTAAAAGCTCATGTAATATTAATGCAGTGTTAGGTGTTTATTTCTCATTCATGCACAGTTTATTAAGATACGGTGTACAATTTTGGGGGAACAACAGTCTAACAAAACATTCATTTAGACTACAAAAGAAGGCAGTCAGAATAATAAAAGGTATACGATATAGAGACTCTTGTAGGCATGCTTTAAAAGAATTAAAAATCATGACACTACTATCCTTATACATATATGAAAGCATATGTTTCTTAAAAGAACACGAGGAATTTTCTACATTAAACAGAGAATTTCACAACTATGAAACGAGGAATAGGAATGATTTCCACAGAGAAATTCATAAAACAGCTATGTATCTCAAAAGTGTACTATACCAACCCAAAATCCTCTACAGTGCTGTCCTCAAAGAACTAAAAATAATACCAAAACTGCACATATTTAAAAGAGAATTCAAAAACATGTTATTGAGCCATAGTTTGTACAGTGTTGAAGAGTTTATGAATGATTGACAATAAAAGCGCAGATAATATTTCCCTGACATAATAAATGTGTGTAATTGCTCACATTTAAATACTTGCTGTTTCTATGAAGTGTGAAACAGTGTTAATGTAAGAATGGAAATAATCTTTGATGTGAGAATCACTAGCTTTTTTTTGTATGTTGTTATCCTACTTGTATATTTTTATGTTAATGTTCTTATAGTTCTATTAAAATTGTAATGTCCAAGTGACAAGTAAATTCAATTATAAATTTTCATGTACATGTATTTTAAATTGTAATGTTTATTGACAAGTCCTATGTCATTTTGAAGATGTACTACAAGGACGCTAATAAATTGAATTGAATTATCACTAAAATTGACTATAGTATGAAAGATGTGAACAAAAAAAATTAAAACCAAGTGCACATTACACTGCAAAAGAATTACTCTTAAGTCATAACTGTCTGAAACTGGTTGAACTTGAAAGACTTTTGTTTCTTTCCCATTTGCAAAATGTCACCTAAAATATGTGCATTACCTCTAGTCAAAAACTCAAGATGTGCAGTAGCATAGCTTTATTACTCATTATGTTATGAAAAACTTAGTCACCATCACATAACTCAATTTCTATTCAAATCAAAATTAAGGGGATGGAAGTTGTACCAAATCATTGCCCTATTTCTCCACTCTGAGTACTACTCTCATTTAACCAGAAAATTAAATTCTCACAAAATCACAAAATGTTACCAAATCATTGACCTGCCAGAATATTCATATTGGCCTAACATCGCAGTTATCAGTTAATCAGCAAAATTACTGTTTGTCACTCCAATATTACCACTTTAAGCTCATAATTGCTCAGAACATGTTTAGATGTTTTCAGATAACCTGTAGATCCAATAATGCAGCATTATACGACATGTACCTCACTAAAATATTACTCTTTCTGTTAAACTCTCATTCCCAGCTATTGCATCATGAATTGCACAATATAAACTGTACCCGATGTTGCCTAGTTCACAATTAGATCATCAATACAGTTACAACATATTTGTTTGTATACAATTATCTTTTGTGTTAATCGTGTCTGTCAGCACCATTATTTCACTTACATTTCGTTCCTTGTTAACTAGTGGAGTGCATTCTCAAAAAGTATCCCTATCGCAAAGACAGGCTCCCTAACCATTAAGACCCTAACATTATTCATTATTTTATTATTTCATTGTTGTTTCATTATCTAATAAATAAACACCTGCTCTGCTTATCTAATGCAAAATTGATTCTTCAGAAAAACACTCCACATTAACAGATCCTTGTGCTAAGGCAAACTTAACTCTTATTACCGATCAGATAAAATCATCATTTAGACATTTTATTATTTCACTGTATTCTAGCCTGAATGGCAATATACATACAAGTCTTGCTAATACATTCCAGACGTTACTCGAAGCAACTATGTTTAAAGTTGTAAATCATTAATGTTGGAAAAGGCTGTACCATAACATGCTTCTATGGGTAGGTAGTTATCTCCATATACTTATTGCACAAAACACAAACACTCCTATTATACCACAATTAATATTAAGATCTCATATTTAAGATGATTTATATTGCGTATTGCCACTGATGCTGCACCAATGAGCTGATTACTTCATATGTTAATTATGCTCCATATATGCTGACACCTTTCATTTTCTGTTCAACTTACCTCTTTGTCTGATAAATTCTTTAACCATGGTACCAGTTTACTTTCTTCCATCCTGTTATGATTCTCTTACTTATAACTAACACAATATAATATATATGTAAATAACACTGGATAACAATAGAGAAACCTTTTATATAATATTTCTATACTAAAGTATCTTAGTGCACAAAAGTACATGAAAGTCAAAGACAGAATGATTCCGATTCACTTATGAACTACAGATGGGACAGGAAAAGAGTCTGACTGCCTCAGGAAACATGAAAGTTGTGACAGACAGCTGGGGTAAGCCTTATCGCCACATAACAAATCCAACACAGAATGTTAAACCCCCTGCTTGCTATTTACACAAGAAATTAGTCCCAAATGTTACATTAATGCTGAGATTTTGGATGACCAAGAAATTGTACTCCAACAGCTGCCCTGCCAATTACACAGTTAATAGTACCTCTTGTTTCACAGTCTTCATTGCTTAACAGTAGCACCAATAATTTTTATTCCAGAGACATATATTACTACTATACCCCCTGTATTGTTACTAGATTCAAAAAATGCCTGTGAAATGCCATTCAAGTCACTACCACTGTCCAGTAAACACTTAACATGTGTACCTTGTACACTTGCTGTTATTACAGGGTGCCACACATCCTTTTCAAATACCATGTGATCTTCTTCATACAACAAATCCTCATTAATCCTTTCCCTGGAGAAACTATCATCCTGCTTACCAAATTGATTATCAGACGCAGCCAAATGACAGATAGCATGGTCCTCTTCCTCAGTACCACTCTTGAACTCTAACTCTTCATTAAGCCTAACATTATCCTCCTTTATTCTTTCTTTAGTTTACACATTGCCATCATTATCAATTATAAATGCAAACACCTCATCCTCATTACTACTGGTTTTGTCATTGCAATCATCATTACAACTGCTGTCAGAATCAGACACACTTCACTTTCTCTACGCTTTTGATTTTATACCTCTTCCACCTTTTTCTCCATTTCAGACAATATTGAATCTACATTTTCAATTTCTTTTACTGGTTTTACCTCTACCACTACTGCACACTTAGTTACCTCATTAGTATTATCACTATCTTTAACTACCACATCAAACATCTTATTTAACTATAAAATATTAGAGTTGACTACCGTAATCTCCTCTTTAATTTCTTTCTTCAGTTCGTCCTCTAAGTTAACCATGTCAATTCTAATGGTATCAGTATTCTTTTTCACCCTATTAATGTCTTCTTCCATACTACTAATGTTATTTTTCAACATAGTCATGTCTGCTTTCACACTCATATTACTCAAACAACTCAAACTACTCATAATTTGCCTTAGCATTGCTCCCAAATTTTCGTCTTCCATAAACTTTTGCCCTTGCTGACTTTCGCTACTAGGTTCCTTTTCCTTAACCTTTGATCTCATGTACTTCAGTACTGTTTTTGTCCATTCCGCTCACCTCACCATACACTATAGTTGATGTTTTTATCATTTCATCCACAATAGGACTTTTGTCCCCATCATTCAAAGTTACATTTGTGGCGCCGATGAGGTCGACACCAGCATCAATATGCATTCGTCTTTGGACTCTGAGCATCGTCTTTGGGCTGTTCTGCCATATTCAGAGCCTTGCACGTGTTTAGGTGAATAAATGAACTACTGCTAAATGGGTGTTGTTTGGTGTAACCAACCCGAACATTCTCCTCCCTGCTGACCCCAAGTTGTAACGTCTTCCATTTTCGCCATTTTAATGTGTCCGCGACCTCCGCGTCGGTTATTTTTGTGTATATTATATTGACACAGCATTCGAACAATGACTTCGGCCCAGCACCTAACACTGGATTTTGTGATCGACATGCATCGTGTTGCGGGCGATGTACACCCACCAGGACTGCAACATGACGCCTCTTACTCGATGATTCCGCTGATTTCGCTGGACATTTTTGAGCCTGCAACAATAAGTGAGGTTAGGAGTGCGCATGACTCTGGCTATCAAACGCCTTTGTTCCTGCCACATGCGCCCTCCCTCATCGACTGTGCAGTTACCTCTTATGGATCTCCGTGCAGTGCGGGACCAATGCTGATATCTGCAAATGCTTCGTCGGACAACCTACTACCGCCAGGACAACGATTTGCCACACTGAAATCCGTGCAGTACCATGCAGAAACATGCCATGTGGCCAGAACTGCTTTGTTCACAGGTCAACCTCCTCAGCATCCAACCACACCCGCGACTGCCTCAATTCAGCATCAACACATGCCTTCCTACTTTGATACCTCAGCCTGCAGCAGGAACAATAACTTGTTATCTGTGCCTGACCTCCACCTCTGTCCCACTGCTATGCCTCAGTGTTTTGTGCCATGACTTTCACCTTATCCGCACACCGTTTTGAGTGGAGTGACTATGATCAGTGAACATTCACACATTCCGTCCCACGTTCGACATCATTTCCCACACTGTGCTTCCGGGCAGCCTGCACCTCCGCAGCCTCCCTGCAACACAGGTGGCCCTCGCTCTGATCATACATTGAGCTTTCTGCGGACTAACACTCGTTCTCAAACTTTGAAATTTTTCTCACCTGTCACCCCCGTGCCGGTTCCAGTCGAGCTTCCGCTGCCGTTCTCGGCACATCTCAGTTCCCCATCCAAGGCGGTCTTCCTCGACGCGTCAATCCAAACACACCTGCAACGTGTTGAGCTTCCACAACCGCAATTGTCACATTACGGTGTCTCACCCCCGTCGGGCTTCCATGTCACGATGGATCGCGCTCAACCACAACATGTCACCTTCACACTGCCACCTGAACAGCCGTCATTGCCACAGCCCCTGGAGGCACACAGTCCTGGAATACTACAGCAACAACAGCTCGATTCAGGCAGTGCCCCGACAAACTCAACTCAACCTGTTCTTCTGAACATTCTACAATGCTTACCGACGCTGCCGCCGTTTAATCCCGACAGAGCTACAACCTGGTTCAAAATTGTGAACGAAGTGTTCGACCATTACAAACTTGACGAGTCAACCAGGTTTCTGTGCCTCATCACCCACCTGCACAACCAGGAGGACTTGATTGCTGACCTGGTCGACGCCCTGGACTCACTACCTGGTACACTCTAGCCAAAAAGACAGTTCTACATCGGCTTACATGCTCAACTGAGGCAGCAATACGGCATGTGCTCCAAATTGAGGAACTAGGCAATGACAAACCTTCACAGCTCTGGAGATGGCTACGTGCCCTGGTCAGCACCGATCTATACTCTGACACAGCTCTCCTCGCCATCTGGTCAGATAAACTATCTCCTCACATCCGCTTTGCTCTGGCTCAAAGGTCTCCTGAACCTGTCGAGCAAAGAATGACAATTGCTGACAAGCTACATGATGCATCACTGCTCTATTTCACCAGCCACCACCTACCTGACAAGTCTCAGGTTCAGGCTCATTGCCCTGAGGCCAGACGCGGTGGGGGCCGTACTGGGCTGACCCTTCCGCTTGCTCCAGGAAGCAGTAAACAAGAAACTGGGACATCACCGGCTCTGCCCATGGTCACGCCCCCTCCTGTAACCAAACCTCTGCACCCACCGAACCTCGGCCACCGCCACTGGCAACAAACTTTCCGCAGGAAATGCAACCGCACTACCCGTACTGTTACTTCCACACACAGTTTGGTGAGGCAGCACGGAACAGCAGACCACCTTGCTGATTCCCAAACACCAATCACAGGTAGGTCCAGGTGCCACCTCCTGTGCACAACATGACAGGCACCCTCCAGTGCTCCATTCTGTCCAGGAACAATCAGATAATTATGGACAACTTTATATTAAAGACATTTCGTCGGGATACTTTTTCCTAGTGGACACAGGCGCCGATGTTTCGCTGCTGCCTACGTCCTTAGCGTCATTGAACATCCGCCCTCATCCTACTTCACTGCAAGCTGTGAATTCAACTAAACTACAATGCTCGGGTTCAACCTCCCATGTTGTCTCACTCTCTGCAAACTTGAGTGGACTTTTTTAGTGTGCAATATTGAGGAATCTATACTAGACATTGACTTCTTGCGACACCACAAAGTTTCACCAGACCTAGTGCGAAACACTGTGTTTCATCACCCATCCAAAACTCACTTCCCTTGTGCTCCGTCGAGCAAACCCCCCCCGTGGCACATCGGTCTGGGCTCATCTCATCTGTACATGCTCGTCTCTGTCGACGACGTTATAAGAAACAACGCACAAGTGCCTTGTCGAGATTGAAAACGTCGCTCACCCAAGCAAGGAAAACTTCGTGCTCTTCCTCCGGCTCCACGAAACTCAGCTCCAGCTCTCTGACAGCAAAAGAATTACAGACACTGCAGCAAGGAAAAAGCAGGGTCAGTAAGTGCACCGAATCTGCTTGTAGTCCCAGCAATCAAGCCTCCGTGCACTTACCTCCCGCTATCCCTCGCAACTGTGCTATCAAGTCTACCATAACGTGTACTGACGGTTCCACAGGAGCACACACCCCTAACACAGCAGCATTTGACACTCAGCCGGACACAAGTGCGCATGCGCGACGAGTGTCACGTGTTCCCGAACTGACAGCTCCTACCCCACCCCTCGCGAAAGAGCACCTCAAACTATGCAACTTCAGCTCGTGCACACTGCATGTGCGACCGCCACTGACAACACAAAAAGTGCACTCGCGCCTAGCACTTCACCTGTGACCATGCTGCCACAGGCCGCGCCCTTGGACAATGGACTCACTAATGCTTTACGAGCTCTACCAAGCTCACCCAACCACAGTGCCACTGCTTTGGGCCGGTGGCCATCTTGTCACGTTGATTCCTGGGACACTTCGCTACCTTGGCTCCCATCGGATCCGCCTAGTGGCTCTGAACACTATGACCACGCCTCGCCTGCCCCACCCACCACACATTGTAAACAAATCCGCCTCCTGTGCCACTGGCAACATTTTCGTCATCACCACGCCAGGCCCCCCAATCTCCAGTAAACCACCTCGACTTGTCCCGAGCACCTCTCCGACCTTAAAAAGCAGATTTCTGAACTTCTAAGCTCCAGCGTCATTGAACCTTCTGCCAGTAGCTGGTCTACGCCCATTGATATGACACCCAAGAAAGACGGGTCCTGGCACATGTGCGGAGACTACCATCGACTAAACGCATGAACAATTATGGACACCTACCCCATACCCAACATTGCTGACTTTACCAGTTCCCTCACAGGTGCGACAACACTCTCTGTCATTGATTGCAAATGGGCCTACCACCAGATCCCCATGGCACCTGAAGACATCGAGAAGACAGCAATCATTACCCCAATCGGGTTATTTCAGTTTTGATTCATGCCCTTCGGTCTGAAAAACGCAACCCAGACCTGGCAACGCTTCATCAACGAAGTGCTATTCGACCTAAAATTTTGCTTTGCATACCTTTATGACATTCTTGTGTTCAGCTCCTCCATTGAGGACAAAATTCGACATGTGCAAACTGTTATGAACACACTCGTGACAGCAGGCATTGAAACCAACCAGGACAAATTGCAGCTACATCAACCCGCTGTCACTTTTCTTGGTTTTCGAGTCTCTGCTGACGGCATTTCACCGCCCCCTAAGAAGGTACAAACAATACTAAACCAACCCAGACCTGTGCCATTCAAAGAGCTTCGGTGCTTTCTGGGGACGGTTAATTATTATCGCCGACATCTGCCTCGGGCTGCGGAGATTCAGGCTCCACTGACGGACGCCTTGGCAGGCACCCACACTTCTGGATGTCGGACTGTTCCACGGACTCCTGCTATGACTGACTCTTCCACCACCCCCAAAAGTCTTCTTGCCGAGGCCGCACCATCGCGCATCCTCATCCCAATGTGGAGCTTTTCATCACCACAGACGCGAGCGATACTGCCATCGGCACTGTCCTTAGCCAGACAATCGACGGCCAGACTTCGCCTCTGCAGTTCTTCTCACACAAGCTCACCAACGCACAATGGAAGTAATCCGCATTTGACAGGGAGTTGCTCGTGGTCTATGAAGCGATCAAGCATTTTAAGACTGACATTGAGGGACGCCCTTTCTATGTTTTAATGGACCACAAACCCCTGGCTGCTGCCATTACAAACCCGCCAGCGGACCCGCCTCCTCGCCGCTTCAGATACATGGACTTCATATCTCGGTTCACCACCGATGTCAGACACATAAAGGGTGCTGACAATATAGTTGCTGACTTTCTTTCACGAGTCAATGCCGTTCATTCACTGTTAGACCTCTCAGAACTGCGTAACCTACAACCCGCTGACGAGGACACACAAGATCTGATTTCAGACACTACCTCTTCACTACACTTAGTCCACATCACCTTCCTTGGCATTTCTGGTGAGATCTGGTGTGATGACATTAAGGGCACGTTATGCCCCCTCATCCCAACCACGCTCCACATAATTTAGTCCACCCTGGTGTTCATGTGTCTACCCCCCTCATTGTGGAGTGCTTTGTGTGGAGAAATGTCAACAAGGACTGCCAGCAATGGGCACACTCCTGTGTCGCATTCTCTCCCTCAGTCAGACTTACCTTCCTCTGTGGACCGCGTCAGATGCCACTTCATCAACCTCCATATCCCTCTGTCTGCCAGCCACTCCCGCCGTAAGGTTCATGTCCCGAAATCTCTGGACATTTGCGAGTACGTCATGCTCCGAGATGACACTGTCCGTGCTCCCCTCCAACCTCCATATACCAGCCTGTACCGAGTTCTCCAGTGCTCAGCCAACACCTATGACATCCAGATAAAAGATTCAGCTGTCACGGTCTCTATCAACAGACTTAAGCCTGCTCATGTCGAGCCTTCTTCTACCCCCCTTCAGGCCACATCCACGCCACTCACTGTCGTGGCTCACGACGCTCCAACCACTCCCTCCAGGATGGACTTACACACTCAATTGAGTGACCTCCAGCTCCATTCGTCGAGCTCTCCTCTGACCTTGCTCCCTACTCCGATCTCATACACTCCGTCGAATGACCCCATGCTCCCCACATCGAGCTTACCTACGATCACACTCTCGCCACTGGACCTTTCGCTGGTCCCTTCAACCTCTCCCCCTTTTGCCTGCCTTGCCCTGTCGAGGTTTCTCATGAACCCTCATCTTGAACATACCCTCGCTCGAGATATTTGTGCCTGTTCCTCTGAACATAATCCACGACATCTCTATAATACTATGTGATGATACACTGTTCGTCGTGTGTTTCCCTTCATCTAGTGCTCATGACACAACTTTCGCCATTCCCTGCCACCTGGTGAAATGTGTTCCCCTCTCGCCCGATGTCGACCTGGACATGCTTCGTGTATTTGACATGCCCACCGGAGACATCATTGTTGTCACTCCATTCCTCCCGCAAACTGCCGGCCTGTTGCCGCACGACCAGCGTGACGCCCGGCGCGCTTCAACGACTTCCAGGTTCGGTGGCCGGACCTTCCTTCACGACATCTACCGACACAGCTACCTCACGATGCTGTTGAGCTGACCGTGGTCTGGCTCCCGCGGACCACCCCTGCTGACGCCATAGTCACCCCCCCCCCCCCCCCCGGCCAAGAGTACTCCATACTGCGGGGGGGGGGGGGGGGGGGGCTATGTGGCACTGACGAGGTCGACACCAGTATCGACCTGAGTATCATCTTTGAACTAAGCTAAACATTATCTTTGTGTAGTTCCGCCATCCAGTTCATTGTAAGTCTTGCTTGTGTAAAGAGGTGAACAAATGAACTCCTGATAATAAGGTGTTGTTTGGTGTAACTGACCCGAGCATCCACCTTATACTCTTTATTGCTTTTTTTCTAGTAGTAGTATTTTCTTGCAGCCTATAGAATTACTGCATAGGAACAGGCTATAGCTGATAAGGCTGTGGAACAGTGAATAATATACTATGTGCAGATACTGATCAATTGTCACTTGCTTCAATTTCTTCAGGAGGTAAATGACTCATGGCAGTTTGTCAGACACATGTGCAGTGTGTTTTAGCCAAGTGAGATTACTAACTTCCATGAACCCCAGAAGCTTCATAGTTCATGAACTGTTTAAGTATCCTTTGTCACAGAAGCTAAATACCAAATGTTCAGCTTTATAATTTATTTACATTTTGTTTACAACAAATTATTCCTTTGCAGCATCAAACAATGCATCTAATTCCTTTTGAGCTTTGCTGACATCATTGCCATTTGAGTACAGAGTTTTGTCACCTGTGAATTGTAAATACTGTCCATGAGAGCTTACATCATTTACAAAAGCTAGGAAGACGAGGGAGCCTGTTACCAATCCCTGTGGCACACCACATTCCAACTTCTGTTCACATGATAGATAGTGCTCCTTGGACTGATACAAGCTGCCTTCTGCTTTCCAAATAAGATTTGAAGATTGCCAAAACATTGCTTCCAACTCCATATTTACCTTATGAGGAACGTCGTCAAATGCCTTACCAAGATCATGAAGTGTCAGTACTACAGACTCCTTTTTCTCAAAACTATGCTTAACACTAGTAAGTATATCTAGTGCTGCTGTAGTTGTAGATTTACCTTTCTGGAAACTATGCTGTGCATCTGTGAAGAGTTAATTAATTTAAAAGCAATTTGATGTTTGGTCTTTAATTTTTTATTTCCATTTTATTTTATTTACTTTATTTTTTTTGTAATTTCCTCCAGTTAATCATGGTACATCTTTTGTCATTTATTACAACATCTATAGTGACTTTACTGATGTCTGGGAGTGTACCTATTGTGTTTCCATAATGTAAATAAAATAACTGTTGAAGTAATCTGGATTACACAACCTTCAGCTAGAGGTGGTTTTCTTCCCATGTTCATTGATCAGCTACCAGGCTGCCTTGCATGAGTTGTGACCTCCTTCAGTGAATCTATCATTGCTTTTCTTTTTGGTTCTTCTACTTCCTTTCTATAATGTCATCTTGCTTGTAAATATCTGTTGCTGTATTGTAGTGATCATGTAATAGTAGTGTGGCATCGATAGTTTGTATTGACCACGAAACTTAATATCTGTGAACTGTAAGTGCTCTGTCGAGCCTCCATCTTAATGTTACTTTAGTCAGTTCTTTGTTATACTTCATTCTGTATAGATTCAGTGTGAAGTGTAAATGTATATGAGCTATGACATACATGGGAATTAAGTTTTTTATATCACGATTACTGATCCCGTTCCCATAGTGGTGACCTCACAGTTTGTTTGTGTTTCGTGTCTTCCGTGCTGGTGTTCATGCAGCAGGTTATATGCACTACACAATGACCACGCCAAACAATGCCTTATTTGAAGGTGTGGAAGCACAACTCCATTCACCGAGGTTCATCATTCCTTCACCAACGGCGTTTTCATCATTGTGATTCGCGTTCTCAACCAATGCCATGTGCTAACCTCATTAGTTTTCAATGGTCGACAACTGCAGTGTTAGAGCGAACAATAGACTCAGGCTTAGCGTCACTGGATTATGCCCATCCGACAGTAAATGTGAACTGAAAAATATTTCGAATGGTGTCTCTTCAAACTGAGTGCTTCAAGAACAACGTGATATCCATTTGAGCATGTGTTTAGCCACCCACTGGCATGCTACATCAGTTACGGTCAGTCCGTGTGCAATGCCACCATTACTACAAACCACAGCGGATCTGTTCCTCGCACTTGGTGCTCCAGTTGTGTCTAATTTAGATGCACAATTAAGTGTTTCGCGTGACATGGACACCTTACCTTGCCTCAGCTGCCCGCCACACATACTACATGCATGTTATGCATCAGATAGTTTCCATGCAGTTGATATTCTCAACCCCCCCTTCCCCTCCTCACTTTTGGGGGCCCCGTTTCAGGTTGCTCAACCATTTGCCGCTCCCACAGCACCGCCTGTGTCTGACACACCAGTCTCTCGCCCTGTTACCGAAGCGGGTCATTGCTATCTAGAACTCGTCACTCACAGTCCAGTTTCCGGGCCCTCCTCATATGCCATCCATCTACCCATTTCCATGGTACTGTCCGTGCCTGCTGTGCCATGTTTTCATGACACACAGTCAACTATGCCAGCTGTCGCTACTTTGGATTCACTTGCTTGGATTAAATCTGAGCCAACTGCGCCGGCCTCTGACATAACCTCAGTTCAGCCATGACCCCAGGAGATACCAAAGCTGCTGTCGTCACCCCCTCCTGGCCACCTGCCGAAGCTACCGACCTTATACGAGGACAACCTGGGACCATGGTTCGCGCTTGTCAAGCATCTGTTTGAGTTACATCATGTGTCTGATGACAACTCAAAGTTTATCTGCCTTGTCACACACCTCCACGACCACTCAGATTTGATTTGTGACTTGTTCCTTTCTCTACTGCCTGCACCAAAATACGAGTTTGTAAATAAGACTATAATGGAACGACTTGCCTGCTCGCCACAAGAGTTAATAATCCAGATTCTCTGCAAGGAGCACCTGGGGGAACGCAAGCCCTCACAACTCTGGCGCCACTTTGGATTGCTCGTGAACAAGCATACCATGCCTGACGCCACACTATGGGCTGTGTGGTCTGCCAAACTACCTACCAATCTACAGATCCATTGGTTACCACACTCGTTCGAGTCCATCGGCTGCTGCCTATGCATCGCTGACCAATTGTATTCGCTACTGTGGCAACAGCAGCCGATTCATTCCACACCATTTATTGGCACAGCCGCCCCCGCATACCGACCTTCGGCCAGCAGAGGCAGGGCTCATTCTGTCGTCACCATGTCTACTTCTCCTGGCAGCGTCGGCTCACTCTCTCTGCTGTCCGAGCACTCTAGGATTGCCCACGCACCTTACGTACCGGTCTATTTAGCAGAACAGATCAACGAGGACAAGCCACCCCTTCTGTCACAGTCTCCACCTCCTCCTCACATTGCTCACCCTTTCTGCTGGTACCACAAAGTGTTCGGCGACAGTGCCAAGAAGTGCAGGTTGCCATGCCAACACCCAAACGCTGACCGCAGGAACTAAGAGACGCTGAGTCCTGCGGCGAACCTAACAAGCATCCTCTTACATTACACTCTGTTCACTTGTCTGCCCAGCCGAGTGGTCGTTTCTATGTGACTGACATAGCGTCAGGTCTAGCTTTTCTAGTTGACACTGGTGCTGATGTGTCGATCATACCTACTTTGATGGCTCCACCCACTTCCTCACAGACGAAGTCATTTCTATGAGCTGTCAACACTTTGACGTTACCTACCTCAGGCTGAGTAAAGGATATGGTGATCCCATCCCCTTCTTTACGTTTTCCGTGGATGTTCTATATTATTTTGTCTCATTATGAACTATCTCCGAACATTGTTCAGGGTACAGTGCTCCACCATCCTGCGAACACTCACATACAATGCACCCGCACCTATGTCCAACGCAACATACGATATCATACATGAGTGCTCTGCCCTCGTGGGCAATGTTGTGACCTGCGTTACCAACCCACTGTCAGAATACGACCTGGCGACGCAACTCCGCCAGGACAACAAGACGCTGAAACAATACATCACATCCACTTACAACGAACTCATTGCGGCTCGTACCTCGCATCTGCAACTGCAGCCCATGGCGCTGCCACATAAACAAGATTGCTCAGCCAAGCATAGCTCGTACTCTCACCAGGTTAGTCCACAAACTTTACTTGCCTGTGACATTCCAACCCCCCTATCACGCTCACCTCATCCAGTGCTGTGTTTCAAATAGTGCAGTTAATGGCAGTCGCAGGCGTGTTACGACCATGCCCACCTCTCAAACAGCTACCGCACATGTTGATAAACATTTCCCTTCTCTCACTCACCAGCCACATGATCCAGCAGCCATTGTGGCCCCACATGCGCTGCCAGCACTGCTCTCACCCATGCCGGTTGTCCAGTGAAAGGTTAACAGCAGACAGTTGCCACCCGTTCCCCTTCACTCGGCGCTGGGTGTGCACCCATCCCCTCCACACAAGCGCACGCCACGGTCCCGTAAGAGACATGTGACTTTCGTGTTATCTTTCCCCACTCACGCTAATGGCTACTCCTCATCGCGCCCTATTTGTCCAAAGACTCAGCGCCAGGATGTTAACCAATCTCATGTGCAGTTCTCAGTTTCTTCCATCACTGATGGAATGACATACAAGATAGTTACCACTGCCAGCCTTCCTATTAGGCATAAGGTCCGATGCCTCAACCCTATCAAGTTGCGCGTGGCCCGGCAGCAGATTAATGAATTTTTGGTGGCAGTTGTTCTGCAACCTTCAGACAGATATTGAAATAGACGACAGAGGGATAGAGAAACAATTAAAATCGCTCAAAAGAGGAAAGGCCACTGGACCTAATGGGATACCAGTTCGCTTTTACACACAGTACGCGAAGGAACTTGCCCCCCTTCTTGCAGCGGTGTACCGTAGGTCTCTAGAGGAGCGTAGCGTTCCAAAGGATTGGAAAAGGGCACAGGTCATTCCCGTTTTCAAGAAGGGACATCGAACAGATGTGCAGAACTATAGACCTATATCTCTAACATCGATCAGTTGTAGAATTTTGGAACACGTATTATGTTCGAGTATAATGACTTTTCTGGAGACTAGAAATCTACTCTGTAGGAATCAGCATGGGTTTCGGAAAAGACGGTCGTGTGAAACCCAGCTTGCGCTATTCATCCACGAGACTCAGAGGGCCATAGACACGGGTTCACAGGTAGATGCCGTGTTTCTTGACTTCCGCAAGGCATTCGATACAGTTCCCCACAGTCATTTAATGAACAAAATAAGAGCATATGGACTATCAGACCAGTTGTGTGATTGGATTGAGGAGTTCCTAGACAACAGAACGCAGCATGTGATTCTCAATGGAAAGAAGTCTTCCGAAGTAAGAGTGATTTCAGGTGTGCCGCAGGGGAGTGTCATAGGACCATTGCTATTCACAATATACATTAATGACCTGGTGGATGACATCGGAAGTTCACTGACGCTTTTTGCAGATGATGCTGTGGTGTATCGAGAGGTTATAACAATGGAAAATTGTACTGAAATGCAGGAGGATCTGCAGCGAATTGACGCATGGTGCAGGGAATGGCAATTCAGTCTCAATGTAGACAAGTGTAATGTGCTGTGAATACATAGAAAGATAGATCCCTTATCATTTAGCTACAAAATAGCAGGTCAGCAACTGGAAGCAGTTAATTCCGTAAATTATCTGGGAGTACGCATTAGGAGTGATTTAAAATGGAATGATCATATAAAGTTGATCGTCAGTAAAGCAGATGCCAGACTGAGATTCATTGGAAGAATCCTAAGGAAATGCAATCCGAAAACAAAGGAAGTAGGTTACAGTACCGTTGTTCGCCCACTGCTTGAATACTGCTCAGCAGTGTGGGATCCATACCAGATAGGGTTGATAGAAGAGATAGAGAAGATCCAACGGAGAGCAGCGCGCTTTGTTACAGAATCATTTAGTAATCGCAAAAGCATTACGGAGATGATAGATAAACTCCAGTGGAAGACTCTGCAGGAGAGACGCTCAGTAGCTTGGTACGGGCTTTTGTTAAAGTTTCGAGAACATACCTTCACCGAAGAGTCAAGCAGTATATTGCTCCCTCTTACGTATATCTCGTGAAGAGACCATGAGGATAAGATCAGAGAGATTAGAGCCCACACAGAAGCATACCGACAATCCTTCTATCCACGAACAAAACGAGACTGGAATAGAAGGGAGAACCGATAGAGGTACTCAGGGTACCCTCCGCCACACACCGTCAGGTGGCTTGCGGAGTATGGATGTAGATGTAGATGTAGATGTAGATGTAGACAGCAACTGGTCTTCACCAATCCACCTCGTCCGCAAACACGATGGATCTTTTTGAATGTGCAGCGATTACAGATTCTTAAACGCTCGTACCGTCATGGACAGTTACCCAGTGCTGAACATCAATGACTTCACTCATATGTTATCAGGTGTTACTGACTGTAAATGCGCCTACCACCAGATTCCCTTGGCACCAGAAGACATTCCTAAGATGGCTATTATCACACCTCTCAGTTTATTCCAATACCACTTCATGCCATTCGCCCCAAAGAACACGGCGCAAACGTGTCAACATTTCATTGACAGCTCGAGTTTTGTTTTGCTTATCTGGACGATGTTCTCATTTTCAGCAGCTAAGCGGAGGAACATGAAAATCATCTGTCTACAGTCCTCCAGACCTTGAACTCCAATGGTGTTGAGGTCAACAAAGACAAGTTTCAGTTGCGCCAGGTGTCAGTATCCTTCCTAGGTTACACCGTCTCCACTGACAGAATACAGCCTCCCAAATCTTGTGTACAGGCTATCATGTCTCTGCCACCTCCGGCTACTTACAAAGAGCTATGCCATTTCTTCAGCACCATCAATTTCTATCGTCGCCATCAGCCCTCCGCCACCGCTGTTCGGGCGCTCCCTGATGGACACACTATCAGGCAAACAAACTTCCGGTATCAAACCTGTGTCTTGGACTGCTCCGATGCTAGAGGGCTTCAAGGCTCTGTAGACTTCTTCAGCTCACGCTGTGACACTCTCCCATGCCGAGCCGTCGGCCAAGTCATTCATCACTACGGACGCCAGCGACATCGCGGTGGGGGCAATGTTGCAACAACACAAGTGCGACATGATTTCTCCCATTCATTTCTTCTCCAAAAAACTGTCTATGGCTCAAAGAAAATGTTCTGCATTCTTTAGAGAGCTCCTTGCTGTTTACAAGGCAATCAAACATTTCCGTTCTGATGTTGAGAGATGTTCGTTTTTTGTCCTCACCGATCACAAACCACTGGCAGAAGCATTCTGCAACCCACCTGAGGACCCACCCCTTCGATGTTACCGCTGCTTTGATCTGGTTCCTCAATTCATAACGGACGTCTGTTACATCAAGGGTGCAGGTAACGTTGCTGCGGATTTCTTCTCACGGATCAGTGCTGTGTCCCACATGTTGATCTTTCCGATCTGGCCTCCCTCCAAGCTTTTGATGAAGTTTCTCAGGCTCTCCAAAGAGACCCACAAACATCACTTGTTTTCACAAAGGCTAAATTTCCTGTCGCTTCCATTGAGGTGTGGTGTGATTCTTCGACCGGCACCCTACGCCCTTTGCTCCCACCCAGGCTGTGCCGACAGGTTTTCGATGTCCTGCATGACCTAGCCCACCTGGTTGTTCGAGCCACCACACATCTTGTGTCAGAACGTTTTGTTTGAAAGAATATCAAATGGGACTGTCAAACCTGGGCATACAGCTGTGTTACTTACCAGCGCAACAAGATTAGCTGCCACACCTCGCCATCTCTGGGCGAGTTCAACATTCCCACAGGACGATTCTGATCAGGCCTCTTCCTCCTTCGGAGGGCCACAGATATATCTTTTCAACTATCAACCATTCGTCTCACTGGGCCGAGGCTGTTCCTCTCCCTAACATTACTGCCAAAATGGTAGCCAAGGCTCATGGATTGCTTGTTTCAGGTGCCTGACCACTATCACCAGCAACCAGGCTCGACAGTTCGAATCCTCCCTTTTGACCATCCTCTGCAATATCTGAGGTATTAAAAAAATACACACTACCACCTATCACCCACAAAGCAATGGGTTGGTGGAGAGATGGCACTGCACCCTCAAGATGGCCCTTCGATGCCATGATTGTCTCTGGTCAGAAGCTTTCCCACAGGTGCTACTTGGTCTATGCTTGACCTATAAACCTGACCTACAGGGGACTATATCCGAATTTGTTTTTGGTGAGAATCTGTTTCTAACGGGGGAACTTATTCTTCCCCAGGTTAGGGAGGGTCTTCCCCCCTCACCAGATTTCATTAGCTGGATGCGCACGCATTTTCAACAAATGCATTTGCACCCGCCCATCAGTCACTCACCACCCAAGAATTATGTTCCCACAGCACTCTGCCGCTGCTCCCAAGGCCCAAAGTCCTGTGGTGGGGGCACATGACTTTTGATATCATGATTAAAGACCACACACATACAGTTTCTCTGCATCACCTGAAACCAGTTTTCGTCGACCCCGATGGTGTCACACTGCCGCAGTCGGACTCTGCAGATGATCCATCCTTGATCAAGAACAAAGATGTGCTTTCATCAACCTCACTGCACACCTCTTCCGCCAAAGACTGTTCACCACCATTCATTGGTTTCCCGACCTCGCCCCCTGTTTCACCCTATGCAGGTTTTGTGCCCTCACCTCCAATGTCAGAGACACACACACCTACTATCAGTTTGTTCTTCAGTGTACTACCACACTGAGTGAACAACGTTTCTATAGTGACGTTCAATGAACGAGTGCTCATTCTTTTGGCAGATACAAAGGTCCTACCATCGGACAGTCCCTTACACGTCAACATTGCACACAACCTCACACTCCCACTTGAGTGTGACCAAGCTCCTCTACATGCTTTCATTTCTACAGACGGCTCGCTTCACTTAAGGGCCACACACGCCTCCACCACACCATCGCCCACCCTGCTCGCTTACTCCCAGGCCGGCTGCCATCTCATCCAGCCACGGTGGCTGACTGACTACAAAGTGGACCTGCCTCTTGCCGCTCCGCCTGCACAACCCACCTCGTTTGAGAAGGAAGTACCTCTGTAGTACTCCGTACTCCGGAAGGGGGGGGGGGGAGGGGGGAGGGGAGGGCGGAGGGGGCTTTGTGGTGTCAATAGTTCGTATCGACCACGAAACTTAATATCTGTGAACTCTTAAGTGCTCTGTCAAGTCTCCATCTTAACTTTACTTTAGTCAGTTCTTTGTTATACTTCCTTCTGTATGGAAGTTGAAATTGTAAGTCTATTAGTTAAAATTATTAATTTATTTGACGATCCTCAAGAATGTCTAAATTCATTTAATGGTTACATTCTCACTTTGAAAAAAAATTTACAAACTTTACAGCAAATTGAAGGGGGAATGGGAAAAATCACCTCAGAAAACATTATTAATTACGTGTATATCCAATTTAGAGAATTGGATTGGACACGCTCTGTGTTCATCCAAAGCCAATACTCTAGGTGTTACAAAATCAAAGAAACACATTTCTCTTCATCCTTGCAGAGAAATCAGAAACGAACTCAGAGCACATCCACATCGTCCATTGCTGTAACAGACGAAATGGATGGTGCAGATGTTACTTCAGAACATACTTCACTAATAGAGTTGAGAAGTCAGAATATACAACGAACAAGGCTGAAGAAATTTTTTGCAGTATTTCAGTTCAAAAAAACAATGCTATTACACCCTCTTCATGGATCAAGGACGAACAACCATTTTATATGATTGCTCAATTTTATTCAACTCAAACAATAAAGCATATCAACAGGTCTCAATGGTGGAGACACAAAAAAAGGGAAATGAAATTATATGTAAGTCCAGATTCAAGTCATTCTGCCTCGAATCAAGCTGCAAGGAATCTAATAGTAACATCACAACAATATCTCGACAGACTTACGAAAAGTGGACAACAAGTCACAAAAAAAAAAAAAAATTTTCTTTGAGGAACTCGTACATGAAGTAAAAAATAATTTGACTTTACCAATTAATAAGGTAATAGAAACTTCCAAAAGATCCAATACAACACTTTGTACACTTAGTGGTAGAGTGTTATCAAATGTCATTAAGCATATTCAAATTGAAACAAGTCATTTAAGTGTACTTCAACTTTATGAATATATATGTAATGCTGATTGTGTTTATTTTGAATCTTATGTTTCTAATTTCAATGATTTCTATTATGATGAAAATATTAGTGGAAAAATTGTAAAAGAACTCTTACTATACCAATTTCAAGATGACGAAGAGGTTATAAGACACTTTATTGTTACATTATTTCATATACTTAATAGAAGCAATGGAAAAAAGAATTGTTTAAATTTAATAGGAGAACCAACCTCATTTAAATCCACTTTTGTTTAAATGGTTGCATCAGCAATGTTAAATACTGGTTGGTGTAATAAAAATAATAAATATGTATAATTTGGAGTACAAGAATGTGCTAGAAAATAACTGTTGAAGTCATCTGGATTACACAACCTTCAGCTAGAGGTGGTTTTCTTCTCACATTCATTGATCAGCTACCAGGCTACCTTGCATGAGTTGTGACCTCCTTCAGTGAATCTATCATTGCTTTTCTTTTTGATTCTTCTACTTCCTTGCTATAATGTCATCTTGCTTGTAAATATCTGCTGCAGAACAATTCCTTTGAATTGGGATCTGTTGCTGTGTTGTAGTGATCATGTAATAGTAGTGTGGCATCGATAGTTTGTATCGACCATGAAATTTAATATCTGTGAACTCTAAGTGCTCTGTTGAGTCTCCATCTTAACTTTACTTTAGTCAGTTCTTTGTTATATTTCATTCTGTATGGATGCAGTGTTGAGTGTAAATATATACAAGCTATGACATATATGGGAATTAAGTTTTCTGTATCCTGATTACTGATCCTGTTCCCATAGTTGTATTAAACATTTTAATTTTTTTCAGTTCATCAGTATACCATGCTTCTTCTTTGAAATTGTGGCTGTGTTGTGACATGCTTGTATGACATTTTTTGATCTTCTGTGGATTGACATAGTGAAATTTGGCTTTGATGATCTGGAAAAACTCTAAAAGCATCAGTTGCTGCCACTTCTTGCAATCAGGCTGCCACTTTACTGCAGATGAGAAGCATTTAATGTTGTTGCAAACATTGAAACTTTCGTTGTCATGCTGTTGTCAAATGACTGCGTTTCTAAACGGTAAAGATTTCTCAGAAATTTGCATAAAGGAAGCTCCAGGATGTGAGGATGAAACAGGCATATTTTTTATGTTATTTAAATCATTGTGGCTTGAGAGAAAGTGCTAGAGTATGATATGACTGTGGATGAATTTTAAAAGAAGTAAATATGATTATTACCTTTACATTTTGGTAGCTGCAAAACATGTTATCTATACAGGGTGGTCCACTGATAGTGACCGGGCCAAATATCTCAAGAAATAAGCATCAAATGAAGAAACTACAAAGAACGAAACTCATCTAGCTTGAACATGTGTCAGCACATTGTCAATGCATGTGCGAACATTACGGAAGGCGAACTACTCACTGTTGAGAGGAATGTCGTTACATGTATTGCCAAATGCATTGAGGTTGATGGACATCATTTTGAGCATTTATTGCATTAATGTGGTATTTACAGGTAATCACGCTGTAACAGCATGCATTCTCAGAAATGATAAGTTCACGAAGGTACATGTATCACATTGGAACAACCTAGATAAAATGTTCAAATGTACCTAAGTTCTGTATTTTAATTTAAAAAACCTACCTGTTACCAACTGTTCGTCTAAAATTGTGAGCCATATGTTTGTGACTATTACAGCACCATCTATCACAAAACGAAAAAAGTGGTCCAACTAAAACATTCGTATTTCTTTACATACTACACGAATATGAAATAAAAAATGGGGGTTCCTATTTAAAAAAACGCAGTTGATATCCGTTTGACCTATGGCAGTGCCATCTAGCGGTAGTGCCATCTGGTTTCCCCCTTCAAGCTAGAGAAGTTTCGTTCTTTGTAGTTTTTTCATTTGACACTTATTTTTTTAGATCACACTGTATAATTGTGTTTGTTCATGCTTTGCTAATTTGTTGTTACTGCAAAGAGAAAGTACAAGATATCAGCAATATGTTATCTAAGTTATTTCACATGAAATATTTAGGTGAATAAAGAATTATCTTGGGATAAATATTGACTATAATTCTGTGAAGTATGTAATGGGACTTAGTATGGAAAGCCATACTGAATCTCTAGCTAAGAAATATCAGACTTAACATGCAAAGTTTTATGGTACAGCAATGGAAATTAGTTTGATACTAGAACCAGCACAAGGTGCAAGTCATGATATTAAGTACATGAACTTGATAATGCTCCCTGTACATTATCTGCACAGTTCAGAAAAGCTGGTGTTGGGTAGGTATGATCCATATGGCACAGGCTGTGAAGCACTGATTGAGATGAAGGATGTCATGTTTAGCAGCATGTTCAGCAACCAGGTGGTCCACTTGTTTCTTGGCCACAGTTTGTCGGTGGCCATTCCTGTGGACAGTCAGCTTGTTGGTTGTCATGCCCACATAGAATGCAGCACATTGGTTACAACTTAGTTTGTAGATTACACAGGTAGCCCTGCCTTTCATGGGGTAGGTGATGTTTGTGATTGGACTGAAGTAGGTGGTGGTGGCAGGATGTGGAACAGGTCTTGCATCTAGGTCTATTAGAGGGGTATGAGCCATGAGGTAAAGGGTTGGGAGCAGAGACTATGTAGGGATGGATGAGTATATTGTACAGGTTCAGTGGACAGCAGAATACCACTGTGGGAAGGGTGGGAAGGATAGTGGGCAGGACATTTCTCATTTCAGGGCATGACGAGAGGCAGTCAAAACCGTAGCAGAGAATGTAATTCTGTTGCTACAGTCCTGGGTGGTGCTGAGTTAAGAGGGGAATGTTATTCTGTGGATGGACAGTGGGGCTTTGGGAGGTGGTGGGAGACTGGAAAGATAAGGCATGGGAGATTTATTTTTGTACAAGGTTGGGAGGATAATTATGGTCTGTGAAGGCCTCTGTGAGACCCTTGGTATATTTTGAGAGGGACTGCAGATGTGATTACCACAGGTAGATAGACTGTATGGAAGGGACTTCTTTGTCTGGAACAGATGGCAGCTGTCGAAGTGGAGGTATTGATGTTGTTAGTAGGTTTGATATGGACAGAGGTACTGATGTAGCCATCTTTGAGGTGGAGATCAACATCTAGGAAGGTGGCTTGTTTTGTTGAGCAGGACCAGGTGAAGCAAAGTGGGGAGAAGTTGTTGATGTTCTGGAGGAATGTGGATAGGATGTCATCACCCTCGATCCAGGTTGCAAAGATGTCATCAATCTAAACATCCTCCCACCACTGCCTACACCAATCCGATCACAAACATCACCTATTCCATCAAAGGCAGGGCTACCTGTGAAACCAGTCATCTGATCTACAAGTTAAGCTGCAACCACTGTGCTGCATTCTATGTGGACATGACAACCAACAAGCTGTCACTGCACTGCCTGCCACCCCTATCCTACTATCCCCCCCCCCTCCCTATCCCAGCCTCCTTCTTACCCCCACCCAGCTGCTGCTCTATCATGCACTGCTACTGTTCCTCACAGTGTGGCTTCATTTGCCAGAGCCTGCAGTCGTATGTGTGTGAGTTGCATTTGCATGTGTGTATGTGTGTGTGTGTGTGTGTGTGTGTGTGTGTGTGTGTGTGTGTGTGTTTCTGTTGTCTGTTTTTGATGAAGGCCTTATTGTTGTGCCTATCTGCAACTCAGCGTCTCTGCTAAATGGTGAGTAGCAACTTTCCTTTTTGTAATATAGCTCAGGAATATTGTCAGATATAAGTCACAGTGGAAACTATTTGTGTAGATTTCAAAATGTTTCCTATGATACTCACTTTAAGAATGTGTTGTGAGTACTGAAATATTTGAATAAAACAAAAGGTTTGAAGTTAACGTATGGAAGCACAGAAAATAATGATGTTTATTTTGATTTGTAGATGTTGATTGGGCGGTGACTGTGTAGATCATAAGTCTACATCAGGCTGTGTAATTAAATTATTTGGAAATGTAATCTTTTGTAGAAGTTATAAACAGGGGACTGTTACAAAATCTTCTATTTTTGCTGAGTGTATAGCATTGTCAGGAGCTGTCACTGAGTTTAAGTTAATTCTGGATATTTTTAATAGTTAATTCTGGATATTTTTAATATTTTTGATGCAAAGACTGGTGAACTGTTAAACTATATGAAGAGGCAGTCAATGCTGCTATATATGGTAACTTTACTAAAAATTCAAAGCATATTGATTTCAAAACACAATGCAGTAGATATTTTTACCAAATGTAGGGAAAATTTGTAACACACACACACACACACACACACACACACACACGCACACACACACAATGCAAGGAAAAAAGAATAGTACACATGGAGAGGCAATGTTGATTTTGATCCAATGATTGCATATGCCATGATTGAGAAATAGTAGATGTATTGGTAATAGTTTCAGTGTTGTCCACTAACAGATAGTGTAGTTGTATAGCTGCCAAAGTGCTATCAGTGTGGTGCAAATGTGTGAAGCAAGTAGGCAACCATACCACGAACATGATCTCGTGCTTCCTACAGCCAAATAAGGGAGTTTGAAAGGAGTCAAATTGTGGGCTTCCGAGTGGCAGGATGGTCCTTTCAGAGAATCGCCACACTAGTTGGATGTGATGTATCAGTTGTGCAATGATGCTGGTATCAGTGGTCATGTGAACCTTCTTCCACTGACAGATGAGGTTCTGGATGCCCATGCAGCATGGACACCTGCCAGGATTGTTGTATTCTAAGGACAGCAGTGGCAGATCATCAAGCTATAACAGCACAGGAAAGAGTGCTTTCCCCCACTCATCCCACAGCATTGATGTGCACAGCTTGACAAGTGCTGTCAGAGGATCACTTGGAAGATGGAATGGGACACTGTGGTCTTTAATGATGAAACAAGATTTTGCCTGCATGGAAGTTATGGTCATTTGCGTGTACAACATAGACCTGGCGAGTGCTGTCTCATAGCATGCATTCATTCAAGACACACCAGCCCCATCCCAGGCCTTATGGTCCGTGGTGTGATAAGCTACAACCCTCATTCACTTTCGCTGTTTCTGAGGGGAGACTAACCAGCACTCAGAACATGCAGACCCATTATTTTGCTGTTCTTGAAACAGGAAGGTGATGTGTTGTTCCAAAAAGATAATACTCACCCAGACACTACCTGTGAAACTCAATGTGCTCTGCAAGACGTGCAGCAACTTCCTTGGCCTGCATGATCTCTGGGTTTGTCTCTTACCAAACACATGTGGGATGTGATGTGGTGAGATGTGACTCGTGTGAGTCAGCAACCAACAGTTCTGACAGAATTACATGAACAGGTTGAATAGGCATGGCATAGCATATTCCAGGACAGTATTTGACATCTGTATGATTGACTGGATGCTAGAGTCAGTGCCTGCATTGCCGCATTTGGAGGCCACACTACATAATAATATGGGCGTTTCAGCATGGGTCAATATGCAGTATCTCAGAACCAATTGTGCTATTGATCTGTAAATGTAATCATTTCAGGTTCTCCATATGCACTGCTCCAATAATAAATGTATATAAAGCAAAATGTATATCTGGAATCACCTCCAAAACCTCTGGATTGATTTCAACCAAATTTGGCACGGAAACAGCAGGCCTCACGAGTATGAGCACTGTGTGTTTTTTTATCTCCTAGCTCCAATAGGAGCAGAAATTTTGGTAAAAAAGTTGTTTTTCCAGGCCTTGGTGTATAGGCTGCCCTACACGACAAGTGTGTTGTGTGAGGACAGTATCAGCCTGCCAAATCAACCTGCTTTGCAGGGTAACCTACAGTCATGGGCAATAAACGGTTATTTGGTCTCCAACAACTAGGTTGTGTTGCATGACTGGTGTGTTGTAATGAAGTGGTATCAGCCTGCTTTTTTTTACCTGCTTTGCATTGTAGGCTACACGTCATAGGCAAAAAAATGGTTTGCAAGCCCCCAATGTGCAGCCCCTGATGGTGACTCATGTGTTGTGAGAGTAGCCTTTAATAAACCGAATTGAACAGGTTACACATGCCAATGAGCATGATGGGAACAAGTTGAGATGGATACAGAAGGAAATGGTCAGAGTGAGTGGGAGGTGGTAATGGGCAGAGAAAGAGGAGGAAGTGGAGGTGCATGTGGCTGGTGGGTAGTGTAGATGGGTAGTAGTCACGTGGAATAGGAAGAGATGGAGGCGGAGATGGAAAGAGAGACAGAAGGAGGACATGGTCAGAGGGAGGGGGGCAGAAGATATGATCAGAGAGAGGGTCTTGAGGAAATTGATAAAGAGATGGGGAGGAGTGGATGAAGAGACAGAGAGAGTGGTGAGAGGGTGATAGACAGATAAAGTTGGAAGGATGAGGTCGACAGACAGAGGGGGAAAAATGACACAATCGTGCAGCATTGTTGGCCACGAGGCCTCATCTGTGCAAGTTCAGCAGCCGGGTTGCAAGTTTTATTTCAGGTGACACCACATTGGGCGACTTGCATGTCAGTGATGATGATGAAAGGACGATGAGGACAATGCAACACCCGTTCCATGAGAGGAGAAATTTCCAACCCAGTCAGGAATTGAGGCCGGGCCCACTTTATGGTAGGCAAACATGTCACCACTCAGCTAAGCAGGTGGGCTAGACAGAAGGAAGAAGAGATGGACACAGAGAAGGGGAGGAGGAGGTGTGTTTGATATAGGTAGTGAATATATACACTGACAAAGCCATGAGGAGGCTATACATGTTTGGAACACTCTCCTTTGAGACAGGCACTTTAGCCTTTTGTATACTTACATGTATACTCAATAAATATGAGGGTTGGAACTTTAATAGTGGCAACTCTTTATTTACTGCTCATACAAAATATATGCATGTTTGAAAGTAGTCACCAGCATTGGGTGTAACCCATTGCCAGCAATGTGGAAGTCGTAGGATACTCTTAGCAGTGCCAGTTGTGTTGACAGTTCGAGCGGCACAGTCTATTGCCTGACGAATTTGTAGCAGTTCTGAAGCAAATGCCATGAAGTGTTTCCTTCAGTTTAGAAATTGAGTTGAACTCATGAGGGCTTAACTCAGGGGAGTGCAGTAGGTGGTATAGCACTTAGGAGCCGTATCAGTAACAGTAACATCTTGCACTGTATGTGCTTGAGAATTCTCCTGCAAAATGATGGTCAGGTCCTGCAGAAAGTGTCATCACTTCTGTCTCTAAGCTGGTCGTAGGTTGTGTTCCAAAAATGAACAACATAGAGACAAAAGTGGAATGTAACAATATGCTGAGATGCTGAGTCACAGGTAAGCACAACAAAAAGACTGTCACAATATAAGCTTTTGGCCAACAAGGCCTTTGTTAAAAACAGATGACAGACTCTCTCTCTCTCTTTCATACACACACACACACACACACACACACACACACACTCACACTCATGAAAACGCAACTCACACACACACACACGCACACATAACCGCAGCCTCTGGCAGATGAAGCCACACTGCAAGCAACAGCAGCAGCGCACAATAGGAGCAGCAGCTGGGTGGGGGTAGGAAGGAGGCTGGGGCAGGGAGGGGGAGGGATAGTAGGTTAGGGGTGGCACACAGTGCAGTGCTACTAGGGAATGCGCAGGGACAAGGTGGAGAGGGTAGGGCAGTTACGGGCAGTTGGAATGTTGCACAGAGGGCAGGGGAGAGGTGGTGAGAGTGGGTAGTGGAAAAGGAGAGAAGTAAAATGACTGGGTGCAATGGTGGAATGAGGGCTGTATAGTGCTGCAATGGGAACAGGGTGGCTGGATGGGTGAGAACAATGAATAACGGAGGGTGAGGCCAGGAGGGTTATGAGAACATAGGATATATAGCAGGGAAAGTTCCCACCTGCACAATTCAGAGAAGCTGGTGCTGGTGGGAAGGATCCGCATGGCACAGGCTGCGAAGCACTCATTGAAATGAAGGATGTCATGTTTGGCAGCGTTCTCAGCAACTGAGTGGTCCACTTGTTTCTTGGCCACAGTTTGTCGGTAGCCATTTATGCGGACAGACAGCTTATTGGTTGTCATGCCCACATAGAATGAAGCACAGTGGTTGCAGCTTAGCTTGTTGATCAGATGACTGGTTTTACAGGTAGCCTTGCCTTTGATGGGATAGGTGTTGTTTGTGACCAGACTGGTGTAGGTGGTGGTGGGAGGATGTGTGGGGCACGTCTTGCATCTAGGTCTGTTACGGGGATATGAGGAGGTAAGGGGTTGGGAACAGGGGTTGTGTAGGGATGGGCAAGTATATTGTGTAGGTTTGGTGGATGGCAGAATACCACTGCGGGATGGTTGGGAAGGATAGTGAGCAGGACATTTCTCATTTCCGGGCATGATGAGAGATAGTCAAAACACTGGCAGAGAATCTAATTCAGTTACTCCATTCCTGGGTGTACTGAGTTACGAGGGGAATGTTCCTCTGTGGGTGCACAGTTAGACCTTGGGAGGCTTTGGGGGACTGTAAATATAAGGCACGGGAGATTTATTTTTGTTGAAGATTGAGAGGATAATTATGGTCCGTGAAGGCCTCAGTGAGACCCTCGGTATATTTTGAGAGGGACTGCAGATGTGATTACCACAGGTAGATAGGCTGTATGGAAGGGATTTCTTTGTGTGGAATAGATGGCAGCTGTCAAAGTGGAGGTATTGTAGTGGTTAGTAGGTTTGATATGGACAGAGGTACTGATGTAGCCATCTTTGAGGTGGAGTAGTACTTCAATAGTAGTGATTAGTACTTCAATAATAAGATGGTTGTTGTTGAATCAATAACTGAAGATCCCAAAGATTTATCACTGAAGATCCCAAAGATGTATCACTGAAGCTCCCCAGGCTTCGTCTAATAACATAGGACATGGCCTTACCCAAACATAATAAGAACTGTAAACACAAATAGTTAGTATCTGCTATATCAAGGGTGCAAATGTAGATGACTCATCTTTCTAGTGTTAAATAGGAAGACAGACTGATTTATAGATATGGAAATTTAAAGTCATTGTTGGAATGTATGTAATGGAAGAAGTAAGTGTAATACACCAAACTGTTGAGGTGTTGAGTCAGTGATAGGCACTTGATGGACAGATATAAACTTCATTCCATAGAGCCATAGTGCAGAGATCCTCAGGGATGTAGAACATGCCAGAATCATGAAATGCACATTTATAAAAGAAGAGATATACTAAGTTTCCTTATACAGAGCCTAAGTGAGATGGACCTTAATGAAATGGAATGAGTATAGAACTTGAAACATTTTCATTTAAAAGTTAATACCCAATTTGTCACAAATAGGTGCATGTATATACATTAGAGTACGTAAGCTAATTTTAAATTTTCTAAACTATCCAGTAAGTTAGATAACTTAATTTTCATATTGGTCTTTAATCAGTGAGAGTAAATTCAGGTTTACTGCAGCTCAAATTTTCTATTATTACTGTTGCTTCAGTTTCTTTACCACATACAAGACAAATTTAGCATTCTGACTAGTAAGAAATGGAGTTGACGCAGAGACTACTTATAATTTTTCAATATATTCACAAAACTGCAGAATTTTACAGCAAACTGGTAAAGACTCTTGTTCCCAAAGGTTGAACTAGGACTCTCTCTTGTAGTATCACATCACCTTAAATAATAATCCAATACTTGAAATACAAATTTGAATTATTGTATATACAATTTATATAAAGTTACAATGAAAAAAATTAAATACTTGTGAAAAATATTCTTGACATGAATTGCAATAAATTATAAAGTGTTTTTATCAGTAGTAACATTACATAATCTATTAAAAGTTGTGTAGGACACTGCTCTGAAATACTACTGGTATTGATAACTTATGTTTCTAAATAATTCATAAATGACTTTTCATTTATAACATGCAGTTTGTTCCTAGCATAATTTCAAAATGTATGTATAAATTGTGTTCACCTATGTACATGACTTTTGGTGCAGAAACACATAAAGACTCAGTACTACTAATTTAGATATGAGGATGGTACACAGTTTTTCTAAAATGCATTAATTTGCAAAATAATATAACTGTTTAATAATTACATAAATATGAAATAGAGGTTGATAGAGTTGATATAATTATGCATGCAGCACTAAAAAGCTAAAAAAGTACACAGAATGTGTGAGTATAATTAACTTACTTTGTTATTGAGTACACTAGTTGAAAATGAAATGATGACTTCAGTAAGTATTAGCCCATTCTATCTCATTTACTTTGGTATTGAGTACTCTAGTTGAAACTGAAATAATGACTTCAGTAAGTATTCGCCCATTCTGTCTCATTACAACATACTTACACAGACTGCATTACTGATATTGAATATGATGTGCACAAGCTAGAATTTATGTAACACTCTTTTTACTTGATATTAATAGCACTATTTACATCAATTGATTCTATGAATAAGTAAATCAATAGGGAAAAGGAGTTGGCCATGAAAAGATTATTTAAGTTTCTTAAATTGTACTCTACATTTATTTTTTTATTTAATTACATTTTCTTGGCATGGAGCCATCGTAATGATGGCTTTTTCGAATGTCAGACTTAATACTATGGTTATATTTACACTTATAAAATACACTATATTCTGTAGCTGCTGCTTCTTATGTCTATTTTTTACATTTATCACAATACAACTGACATGCTAATGCATGATGTTACAATCACTATCTTAAAATTCGTTGAAAGAATATAAACTCTTTTCCATTAGAAAAGATTTTAGTTTTGTTTTAAAAACATTTCCTGTGTACGTTCTTAGAGTGTTCGGTAGCTTGTTAAACCAAATCAAACCACTGATATATGGACTTCTATAAGTCATTTTTAATGTTGTTCTGTTACGGAAATAGTTACACTTTGTTCTAGTGTTGTGATCATATACATCACTGCCCTTGATAGCTTCTGTTGGTTGACTTATAAAAAATACAGCTATTTTGAAGATGTACAGAGAATATATTGTCAGATATTTGTGCTGCACAAACACTTCACTACATGAATCTCTATGTCCCATCCCATGTATATGTCTTATTGGTCTTTTCTGTAGTAGTAGTATTCTCTTTAAATGTACATCAGCTGCACAGCCCCATAGTTCAATTCTGTAATTGAGAAAGAGGTAAAGTGTTCCATAATATACTAATTTCAGTGCTTGGCTAGGAACTATCTTTGCGAGCTGGCTGAGGAGCTATATGGCACTACTGACTTTTCCGCATACGAAATTAATGTGGTATGTTCACCGCAAATTTTCATCAACATAAACACACAGGAATTTACAGTTACCATTTTCTGTTGCTGAGATATTGCAGACACTATTCATATTGTTGTGGTGAGAACTGCCTGTTTTAAATCTCAGTAGTTGAGATTTGGTAACATTCAGCTTGAGTCCATGATCATTGAAGTATTTTGTTACTTCTGTTACACCACTAGTAGCAAGAGATTCTAGCTCATTAGATTCACTCCCATAGAATAAGATTGACGTGTCATCTGCATAGCTTACAATATGGGAGTTAATGGGTTGTGCAATGTGATTAATATATATGGGGTGGTCCATTGATAGTGACCAGGCCAAATATCTCACGAAATAAGCATCAAACAAAAAAACTACAAAGAACAAAACTCGTCTACCTTGAAGGGGGAAACCAGATGGCACTATCCCGCTAGATGGTGCTGCCATAGGTCAAACGGATATCAAGGGTTTGTTTAAAAAATAGGAACCCCCATTTTTTATTACATAGTCGTGTAGTACGTAAAGAAATATGAATGTTTTAGTTGGACCACTTTTTTCGCTTTGTGACAGATGGTGCTGTAATAGTCACAAACGTATAAGTACGTGGTATCACACAATATTCCACCAAAGTGGAAGGTATTTGCTTCATGATGCATTACCCGTGTTAAAATGGACCATTTAACAATTGCGGAAAAGGTCTACATCATGTTGATGTATGGCTATTGTGATCAAAATGCCCAATGGGTGTGTGCTATGTATACTGCTCGGTATCCTGGATGACATCATCCAAGTGTCTGGACTGTTCGCTGGATAGTTACGTTATTTAAGGAAACAGGAAGTGAAATGTAAACCATGACCTGCAACAAATGCTGATGCCCAAGTAGATATTTAACTGCTGTCATGGCTAATCCACACATCAGTAGCAGGCAAATTGCACGAGAATCGGGAATCTCAAAAACGTCGGTGTTGAGAATGCTACATCAACATCGATTGCACCCGTACCATATTTCTATGCACCAGGAATTGCGTGGCAATGACTTTGAATGTCGTGTACAGTTCTGCCACTGGGCTCAAGAGAAATTACGGGACGATGACAGATTTTTTGCACGTGTTCTATTTAACGATGAAGCATCATTCACCAACAGCGGTAATGTAAACCAGCATAATATACACTATTGGGCAATGGAAAATCCACGATGGCTGTGACAGGTGGAACATCAGTGACCTTAGCACATTAATGTATGGTGCGGCATTATGGGAGGAAGGATAATTGGCCCCCATTTTATCAATGGCAATCTAAATGGTGCAATGTATGCTGATTTCCTACATATAGTTCTACCGATGTTACTACAAGATGTTTCACTGCATGACAGAATGGTGATGTACTTCCAAGATGATGGATGTCCAATACATAGCTAGCGTGCAGTTGAAGTGGTATTCAATAGTAGAATTCATGACAGGTGGATTGGTCAATGAAACACCATACCATGGCCCCGGATTTCTTTCTGTGGGGAAAGTTGAAGGATATTTGCTATCGTGATCCAACGACAATGCCTGACAACATGTGTCAGCACATTGTCAATGCATGTGCGAACATTACGGAAGGCGAACTACTCGCTGTTGAGAGGAATGTCATTACACATATTGCAAAATGCACTGAGGTTGATGGACATCATTTTGAGCAGTTATTGTATTAATGTGGTGTTTACAGGTAATCACGCTGTAACAGCATGCATTCTCAGAAATGATAAGTTCGCATAGGTACATGTATCACATTGGAACAACCAAAATAAAATGTTCAAACATACCGATGTTCTGTATTTTAATTTAAAAAACCTACCTGTTACCAACAGTTCGTCTAAAATTGTGAGCCATATATTTGTGACTATTATAGCGCCATATATCACAAAGCAAAAAAAGTGGTCCAACTAAAACATTTGTATTTCTTTACATACTACACGAATATGTAATAAAAAATGGGGGTTCCTATTTTAAAAAACACAATTGATATCCGTTTGACCTATGGCAGTGCCATCTAGTGGGCCAACCATAGCATCATCTGCTTTCCCCCTTCAAGCAAGACAAGTTTCATTCTTTGTAGTTTTTCCGTTTGATGCTTATTTCGTGAGATATTTGGACCGGTCATGATCAATGGACCAACCTGTATAACGAAGAGAAAGGGTCCAAGGATTGAGCCTTGTTGTACACCTTGTAATACAGGTTCACTGGTGGACTGGGAGTTCATGATTTTATTATCTAGTTTGTATGACAATTTAGTGCTTTGCTTAAGATTCAGCAGGTATGTGTTTAGAAGATTCCTAGCTTGAGCCCCAATACTTTAAGATTTTAGCTTCTTAAGAAATACCCTATGGTTTACTGTATCAAATTCTCTTGTCAGGTCCAAAAATGTATCTGCAGTCTGCATCTTCTGGTCTAACAGACAGTAAACTTCATGAATGAACTGTGTAACTGCTGTGGTTGTACTTAGCTCTTTTCTGAAGCCATGCTGTGAATATACAAGCAGTTTATGTTTTGTGAAAAAGGCACTTAGCTGAGAAAGGATAATACTTTCAAATATCTTACTAAAAGTGGGAATTAATGATATTGGTCTATAGTTGGAGACATCTTCCTTACTTCCCTTTTTATGCACTGGTTTCACTACACTCATTTTTAGAACCGTTGGATACATGTTTTCTCTAATACTGCTATTAATCATGTGAGTAAGAGGATTAGAGATTTCTTTTAAGCATGCTTTATTAATAGCCCTGGATATGCCATCCCATCCCGAAGAATTTTTTTTTTTTTTTTTTTAGCGTGTATATTGCCCTGCAAACCTCCTGCTCATTCACTTCCACAAATTCAAATTCGGTACACTGAGTGAGATGGCATCGGGTCTCTACCTGTGAATCTATAATATGGGTTGATTGTTTGCCAGAAATGTAGTAGTTATTAAAAATATTACATATAGTATCTGGGTTTTTTATAATGTTACCATCATGTGTTATGCTGAGTGCTTCCATGTTCATCTTGTTGGGACCTCTTCGGGATTTGTCAATCAGCTTCCAAGATGCTTTGCTTATGTTGTCAGACTGTTCTACTGTTTTGCTGTTAATCTGCTTCCTTAGGTTGACAATTTCAGTTTTAAAAGTTTGCTTGACCCTATTGTATTTTTCCTTGAAAACCTGCATAGTAGTTGCTTTATAAAGCTGGTTTAGATCATGTACTTGCTGCCTGAGCCTAATCAGATTTGGTGGGAGTTTTAGTCTATGATTACTTCCATTTTGACAGTGTTTAACTACCTTCTGGATTTCTCTGACTGGACAACCATATTCATAATGATTCAGTAGGGTTGAGTAGAATTCATTCCATTTCGCATCTGGCCCTTTTAAATGGTACACAGAATCCCAGTTCTCATTCGCTAGTTTGTCTTTAAGAGCGTTAATATTTGAGGTATTCAGCATTCGTTTTTGTAGCACAATTTTTGTTATTTTAGGCACAACTGAATTTATGTATTCTATCACCTGACAGAAGTGGTCAGAATAAAGAAAATGTAAGTTACTGTAAATTACTTTATCTATAATATCTTTGTTGATTATAGTATAATCTATTCTAGTGGAACATGTGTCCGTCACTCTGGTGTCAGTTCACTATATTTACAAGATTTTATGAGGTCAGTACATCACTGAGTTTCTGTATCACTGAGTTACCATACTATTTGAGTTTGCATCTATATAGTAAGGTCATTAGAACTGGCTTGACCAACAACACTACTAAGTTTATCCATAAACAGCATTACATAAGTATTTGGTGGCCTATGTTGTTGTTTGTTGTTGTGGTCTTCAGTCCTGAGACTGGTTTAATGCAGCTCTACTCTATCCTGTGCAAGCTTCTTCATCTCCCAGTAACTACTGCAACCTACATCCTTCTGTATCTGTTTAGTGTATTCATCTCTTGGTCTCCCTCTACGATTTTTACCCTCCATGCTGCCCTCCAATACCAAATTGGTGATCCCTTGATGCCTCAGAACATGTTCTACCAACCGATCCCTTCTTCTAGTCAAGTTGTGCCACAAACTTCTCTTCTCCCCAATCCTATTCAATACCTCCTCATTAGTTATATGATCTACCCACCTAATCTTCAGCATTCTTCTGTAGCACCACATTTCGAAAGCTTCTATTCTCTTCTTGTTCAAACTAGTTATCGTCCATGTTTCACTTCCATACATGGCTACACTCCATACAAATACTTTCAGAAACGACTTCCTGACACTTAAATCTATACTCGATGTTAATAAATCTTATTCAGAAATGCTTTCCTTGCCATTGCCAGTCTACATTTTACATCCTCTCTACTTTGACCATCATCAGTTATTTTGCTCCCAAAATAGCAAAACTCGTTTACTACTGTAAGTGTCTCATTTCCTAATCTAATTCCCGCAGCATCACCCGAGTTAACTCGACTACATTCCATTATCCTCGTTTTGCTTTTGTTGATGTTCATCTTATATCCTCCTTTCAAGACACTATCCATTCTGTTCAACTGCTCTTCCAAGTCCTTTGCTGTCTCTGACAGAATTACAATGTCATCGGCGAACCTCAAAGTTTTTATTTCTTCTCCATGGATTTTAATACCTACTCCAAATTTTTCTTTTGTTTGGTTGGTTGGTTGGTTTTGGGGAAGGAGACCAGACAGCGTGGTCATCGGTCTCATCGGATTAGGGAAGGATGGGGAAGGAAGTCGGCCGTGCCCTTTCATAGGAACCATCCCGGCATTTGCCTGGAGTGATTTAGGGAAATCACGGAAAACCTAAATCAGGATGGCCGGACGTGGGATTGAACCGTCGTCCTCCCGAATGCGAGTCCAGTGTCTTGCCACTGCGCCACCTCGCTCGGTCTTTCTTTTGTTTCCTTCACTGCTTACTCAATATACAGATTGAATAACATCGGGTAGAGGCTACAACCCTCTCACTTCCTTCCCAACCACTGCTTCCCTTTCATGTCCCTTGACTCTTATAACTGCCATCTGGTTTCTGTACAAATTGTAAATAGCCTTTCACTCCCTGTATTTTACCCTTGCCACCTTCAGAATTTGAAAGAGAGTATTCCAGTCCACATTGTCAAAAGCTTTCTCTAAGTCTACAAATGCTAGAAACGTAGGTTTTCCTTTCCTTAATCTAGCTTCTAAGGTAAGTCGTAGGGTCAGTATTGCCTCATGTGTTACAATATTTCTACGAAATCCAAACTGATCTACCCTGAGGTCGGCTTCTACCAGTTGTTCCATTTGTCTGTAAAGAATTCGTGTCAGTATTTTGCAGCCATGGCTCATTAAACTAATTGTTCGGTAATTTTCACATCTGTCAGCACCTGCTTTCTGTGGGGTTGGAATTATTATATTCTTCTTGAAGTCTGAGAGTATTTCGCCTGTCTCATACATATTGCTCACCAGATGGTAGACTTTTGTCAGGACTAGCTCTCCCAAGGTCGTCAGTAGTTCTGATGGAATGTTGTCTACTCCTGGGGCCTTGTTTTGACTTAGGTCTTTCAGTGCTCTGTCAAACTCTTCACACAGTATCGTATCTCCCATTTCATCTTCATCTACATCCTCTTCCATTTCCATAATATTGTTCTCAAGTACATTGCCCTTGTATAGACCCCCCATATACTCCTTCCACCTTTCTGCTTTCCCTTCTTTGCATAGAACTGGGTTTCCGTCTGAGCTCTTGATATTCATACAAGTCATTCTCTTTTCCCCAAAGGTCTCTTTAAATTTCCTGTAGCTGGTATCTATCTTACCCCTGGTGAGATAAGCCTCCACATCCTTACATTTGTCCTCTAGCCATCCCTGCTTAGCCATTTTGCACTTCCTGTCAATCTCATTTTTGAGACATTTGTATTCCTTTTTGCCTGCTTCACTTACTGCATTTTTATATTTTCTCCTTTCATCAATTAAATTCAATATTTCTTCTGTTACCCAAGGATTTCTACTAGCCCTCATCTTTTTACCTGCTTGATCCTCTGCTGCCTTCACTACTTCATCCCTCAAAGCTACCCATTCTTCTTCTACTGTGTTTCTTTCCCCCATTCCTGTCAGTTGTTCCCTTATTCTCTCCCTGAAACTCTGTACAATGTCTGGTTCTTTCAGTTTATCCAGGTCCCATCTCCTTAAATTGCCACCTTTTTGCAGTTTCTTCAGTTTTAATCTACAGTTCATAATCAATAGATTGTGGTCAGAATCCACATCTGCCCCTGGAAATGTCTTACAATTTAAAACCTGGTTCCTAAGTCTCTGTCTTACCATTATATAATCTATCTGAAGCCTGTCAGTATCTCCAGGCTTCTTCCATGTATACAACCTTCTTTTATGTTTCTTGAATCAAGTGTTAGCTATAATTAAGTTGTGCTCTGTGCAAAATTCTACCAGGCGGCTTCCTCTTTTATTTCTTAGCCCCAATCCATATCCACCTCCTACGTTTCCTTCTCTCTGTTTTCCTACTGCCGAATTCCAGTCACCCATGACTATTAAATTTTCATCTCCCTTCACTATCTGAATAATTTCTTTTATTTCATCATACATTTCTTGAATTTCTTCGTCATCTGCAGAGCTAGTTGGCATATAAACTTATACTAGTGTACTAGGCGTGGGCTTTGTGTCTATCATGGCCACAATAATGCATTCACTATGCTGTTTGTAGTAGTTTAGCTGCACTCCTATTTTTCTATTCACTATTAAACAGATTCCTGCATTACCCCTATTTGATTTTGTATTTATAACCCTGTATTCACCTGACCAAAAGTCTTGTTCCTCCTGCCACCAAACTTCACTAATTCCTACTATATCTAACTTTAACCTATTCATTTCTCTTTTTAAATTTTCTCACCTACCTGCTTGATTAAGGGATCTGACATTCCATGCTCCGATCCGTAGAACGCCAGTTTTCTTTCTCCTGATAACAACGTCCTCCTGAGTAGTCCCCGCCCAGAGATCCGAATGTGGGACTATTTTACCTCCGGAATATTTTACCCAAGAGGACACCATCATCATTTAACCATACTGTAAAGCTGCATGCCCTCGGGAAAAATTATGGATGTAGTTTCCCCTTGCTTTCATCCGTATGCAGTACCAGCACAGCAAGACCGTTTTGGTTAGTGTTACAAGAGCAGATCAGTCAATCATCCAGACTGTTGCCCCTGCAACTAGTGAAAAGGCTGCTGCTTCTCTTCAGGAACCACATGTTTGTCTGGCTTTACAACAGATACCCCTCCGTTGTGGTTGCAACTACGGTACGGCCATCTGTATCGCTGAGGCAAGCAAGCCTCCCCACCAACGGCAAGGTCCATGGTTCTTGGGGGGGGGGGGGGGGGGAGTGGCCTATATACTCCAATTACTTTATGCTTTGGTAACTTAAGATCCTTACTGTGGCGTACAATACCTGTCATTGCAATTGATCCTTCTTTGGTGTGGTGTTCAAGAAAGGAATTTTTTTCAGCTTCTTTATCCTTATCCACCACCTTTATGGTTTTGCCTACAGTAACTATTTGCAAGTATGTAACCTTCTAATCTATAACACATTATTTCACTGCATATTAGCCCATGTTCCGTTATTACTAGTACATGTAGCAAGTGTTCCTCTATGAATATTTGTAGTATGTCTAGTTCGTTTCTGAGATATTGCACATTTAAGTGCATTAACTTTGAGGGTGTTATCCCTTCTTGTTTATTTACCATATTGCATGAATCAAAATTGTCTGAGTTACACTTTTTATGACATTTTGCATGCACTGGTGTTTTATAACCGTCCTGCAATGACTTATCACTTATTTCACAGCCTGGCTTTTCTTTGCGTGAACGGGACTCAGTCATATCCAAAATACATCCCTGAAAACTATTATTATGGTCCTTTATTCTAAAAAAGTCTCATGGTTGTAGCATGTCTACATACAAACTCCAGATTCCACCATGCAGTGATAATGGAGGATGCTATGTACTGCTTGTTGTGACTCGCCAATCTTTCAAAGTGCCATCGTGCAGTTACGCGCGTCCTCTACATGCGGCGCTGTCTGCCAGCCATGCAGCAGCAGCGCCACCTAAGTGGCCAGCCAGCGGCAGGCAGACTTGGACTCAGTTATGATTTGACTGTTAAAGTGTACACACATGTTACTCTGTTTACTTGATCTGTGACTTTCATGTATTGCGTCTTCCTTGAATATATTTGTTCAACTTGAAGTTATAACAATGAGGATGGGATTTTTCTTTTCCATCATTGACTCACATGTTTCAATGGCTACTTTAGAGCAACTATTGCAAGGTCTCATAGAACAGCAAACGCTTCTCACAAATGCGATTCATGATTTCGTTGCGGTATCAAATGCGGGGCGTCTCTCGTCGTTGTCTCTACCCCCTTTTTCTCCTTACGACGAGACGGCAGAAGACTGGTCTGATTATGAAAAATGTCTTCGACAGCACTTCTTGACATTTCATGTCATGGATGAACAAACATGTAAGTCTCTGTTACTTTCATGGATTTCACGTCAAATGTACCGGTTGTTGTCACAATTGGTTCCTTTGAAAGATCCTGCGTCTTTGTCCTTTGCTGAAATGTGCTCACTTCTGTCCATCTATTTTCAAAAGCAAATGCATGTGGTAGCCTTTCGTGTTGCCTTTTATCATTGTCAAAAACAACCGAATCAATCCTATCGCACTTGGGCTGCTGAACTTCACGGCCTTTTTATTGAAGTTTACAAAGAATCCTACGCCGATTCCATGGTATGGGATGCTATTATCCGATCGGCGCCCGACAAAGAAGTTAGGCAACGTGCCCTTCAGTTGGCAAATCCAACTCTAGATGAAGTCTTATCCATCACTCAGTCTTTTGAAATTTCTCGCGCCGCTGGAGCGCAAATAGAGGCATGGGGCGACATCGGGGAAATACAACCTCTGTGCAATGTTGACGAAGCGTGTGGCATTTCCCAGCTGATCGACATGGCCGCAGCACAGCCTCAGCCTAACCATAAACAAACCTCTAAGAAATTGCAGCAAAACCCATAGCAACTTTCCTTCATGTCTGCGGTGTTTTACGAAACATTCATGAGAAGATTGTCCGCAACGTTAGGCTGTGTGTCACAAATGCAAAAAAAAAGGATCATGTGTCATCTGTTTGCAAATCCGACCGCATACATGATGTTCATGAACATGATGCTGATTCTGAGTCTGTGGTGTCTGTCAATTGTACTTCTTCCCTTTCAGGGAAGTTATTCCTCACTGTCCAAATACTTGGTCGAGATATTTGCATGCAGGTGGATACTGGTTCTGCTGCCACTATCATCAATTCTCAGATATATCTTCAGTTGGGTTCTCCAATCCTGTCACCTGTCACTAGGCAATTACGGACTTACAATAAACAGAAGATTTCTCTCTTGGACAATTTGATGCTGAGGTATCTTACAAATCTGTCGTACGCACTGTTCCCATATTTGTGGTCGACCATAGTAACGCGGAGAATCTTTTTGGTTTCGATGCCTTTTGCATTTTTGGGTTCTCCGTAGGTGACTATGTCAACATCGTCTCTGATGCTATTCCTTATGCTCAATTGGATTCCTTGTCGATGACATTTTCGTCCCTTTTTTCTCTTGGGTTAGGCCGTGCAAACGACTTTGCTCCAACCCACTGCTCAGCCTAAGTTTTTTCGGGCTCAGCCCATTCCTGTGGCCCTTCATCATCAGGTCAAATGGGAGCTGGATCGTCTCACTGCTTCAGGGATCTTGCTTCCTGTCACTTCCAGTGAGTGGTCCTCTGCTGTCATTGTCATTGCTAAACCAAATGGTTCTATTCGTCTCTGTGGCGATTTTAAAGCCACTGTAAATGCTCAATGCCTTATCGACACTTACACTATGCCTCGACCTGAAGAATTGTTCACTAAACTTGCTGGAGGCCAGTATTTTTCTAAACTTGACCTGTCAGAAGCTTATCATCAACTTCCTCTCGATGCTGCTTCCCAGCAGTTTCTGGTCCTTAACACACCTTTCGGCCTCAATCAATACCAACAATTGCCATTTGGGGTTGCCAGTGCCCCTGCTCTCTTTCAGCAATTTTTGGAACAATTATTGCTCACTGTCCCTGGGTGTATAAATTACCAGGACGACATTGTTGTCACTGGCTCCACCACTGACGAACATCTTCAAAATCTCCACATACTTTTTCATGTCTTACAGACTGCCGGTCTGAAGTGTAATCTTCAGAAATCAAAATTTTTTCAGGCATCTATCACGTACTTGGGGTTTCAACTCTCTCGGGATGGTATTCGTCTGCTTCAGCAAACTGTCACTGCGATCGATGCCCTTCCTTGCCCTACATCTATTAAGGAACTGCACGCCGTCTTGGGGACAACAGCATACTATCACCGACTGCTGCTTCGGTGGCTCAGCCGTTGCATCGCCTGTTGCATAAAAATGTGCCTTTTCCCTGGTCCGTGTCATACGATGCGGCTTTCCAGAAATTGAAGACTATGCTGAAACAGGCCCCATGCCTGGCTACTTATCGACCTGGCCAACATCTTGTTCTTGCCATGGACGCCTCTCAATACAGGGTCGGTGCAGTCCTTGCTCACCGTTTTTCTGACAGTTCTGAACGACCCATTACTTATGCCTCCAAAACACTCACGGATGCCCAACAAAAGTATTCTCAAATTGAAAAAGAAGCTTTGGCCATTATTTACGCTCTTCATAATTTTGGTTCTTTTTCTCTATGGATCCAAATTTCATCTTGTTACGGATCACAAACCACTTGTTTCCTTGTTTCATCCATCAACATCACTTCCTGACAAGGCTGCACACCGCCTCCAGTATTGGGCTTTTTGCTTGTCTCATTTCAATTATGAGATTCATTTCCAGCCAACAGCTCAACATGCGAATGCTGATGCACTGTCTTGCCTTCCCATGGGTCCTGATATGGCATTCAATAGGGACAAACTTTCGTGTTTCCACCTGGATGTTGCCGAGCAGCGGGTTGTGGACGGGTTCCCCATCACCGGGGACCGGCTGGCGCCTGCTTCGGGTTCTGACACTACCCTCTCCCAGGTTTTACACTGTATTCAGAAGGGTTGGTCAGATCGTCTGTCTGCTAAGACTTCTGATCCGTTGCAGAACTACTACGCTTTGCGTTACCGCCTCACGGCTAGGGATGGTGTTATCCTCCTTTCCACCGAAAATGCAGCGCCGTGTGTTGTGGTACCTGTGTCTTTGTGTGCTTCGGTCTTGCGCCTCCTTCACCAAGCGCACTGGGGTGTCTCTCACACAAAATTTCTGACGTGCCGTCATGTGTGCTGGCCCGGCATCGACTCTGAAATCGCACACATGGTCGCTGCCTGCGGCCCTTGTGCGTCACAGGCTGCCGCCCCGAAGTCATCTTTGTCACCGTGGCCTTCGCCTGAGAAGCTCTGGGAGCATATTCATGCTGACTTCATGGGACCTTTTTTAGGTACTTATTGGCTTCTTGTTATTGACGCCTACTCTAACTTTTGTTTCATTGTCCATTGCACGTCGCCTACAACTGTGGCAACCACCAATGCTCTAGCTTGCATTTACTCTTTGGAAGGCCTTCCCACTACTCTTGTTACTAATAATGGTCTGCAATTTGCCTCTTCCAATGTTGTGGATTTTTGTGCCCATCACGGCATCATGCATGTCGCGGCCCCTCCGTTCCATCCACAGTCAAACGGTGAAGCTGAACAACTGGTCCGCACATTTAAGGCTCAGATGAGGAGACTCCTGGCTTCTTCTGCTGATGATGTGCTTCTCCAATTTCTGGCTTCTTACTGTTTCACCCCCATGGGCGACCACAGCCCGGCTGAGCTCTTACATGGCCGACAGCCCCGCACGCTACTTCATCTTCTACGGCCTTCCACCTCACGGCTGCGGGTGCCTTCACTTGGCCGGTTCACTGCCGGCGACCTTGTATGGGTATGGGGATATGGCAAGCGGCCAAAATGGAGTCCTGGCTGCATCTTACGACACCGTGGCCAAAGCCTGTATGAAATCCAGATGGACACGGGTGTTGCAGTGCTTCATTCGGACCAGCTTCTGCCTCGTGTGCCGGCAACGCCTGTTCCGGATGCTGCTACACCTCCTTCGGCTCTACCTGACACTCGGGATACTGGAATCTCTCATTACTCACAACACAGTCCTCTCACCATCATATCAGTGCCAGCACAAGAACTGACGCTACCAGGAGACATGCCCATGCCCATGCAGGAGCCAGATAACCATCATCTGTCAGAGCAACTCTACTCGCCTACTTCTCCTACGGACGTGGACACATCATCCATGTCTCCTGTTATAACAGCAGATTCGACCCCACGTCTCCTGTCATCTCGACCTGTTATCATCAGGGACACTTCCATCCATAAGGGAAGCCTCCTCCTCGAGACTTTATGGCCAGTCAAACAACACCTATGGACGTTAGCAATCAACAGGCCACCTCCATCAAGACCTGTGCAAAAACTGCAAAGGGGGGAAAAGTGTTGTGACTGCCCGATCTTTCAAAGTGCCGCTGTGCAGTTACGCGCATCCTCTACATGCAGCGCTGTCTGCCAGCCATGCAGCAGCAGCGCCACCTAAGTGGCCAGCCAGCCAGCCAGCAGCCACTAGACTTGGACTCAGTTATGATTTGACTGTTAAAGTGTACACACATGTTACTCTGTTTACTTGATCTGTGACTTTCATGTATTGCGTCTTCCTTGAATATATTTGTTCAACTTGAAGTTATAACACTGCTGCTAGTCTCTCCATTCACTGTTGCACTCTGAAATGGAGTAAGAGTAAAACTATTGTCTACCTTTTTCTGTACAAGTCACAATTTCACTTACGCCCTTAGGCAAGATGCATGTTGGTGGCAAGAGGATTGTTCCACAATCTGCCGCAAAGGCCAGTTTCTAAACTTTCTCAATATTTATGATTGCGCCAATATTGAAAATAAATCCTCATATATCTTCCCTTGTTATAGAAACACAAGAGTAAAAAATCTGCAACTATAATAATGCTACTATGTATCAAGTATTAGCAATGTAAGGCCATGATGGGCTGCAATGTCTGCCAGTAATATAACATTTGAGAATTGAGCATTTTTTGCATACTCTTTTCTGCTGCATGGCTTGAATGTGCTAACAGCACTTAATGACTTTCTCTGTTGTGGTGGTGTAGTTCAAAAAAGTGCTTAGTGGATGTCCAGTATGAAACACTGTTGACTTCCATCATCTTCAGGTTTACTGTGTAACACAGTTACAAAACACTAAGTATATATGATTGTGTCATCTGCATTGGTGTTGATCTCTGTTCCTTGGTTGTTTTTTGGCTATGTGAACCAGCTGCTGGTTATCTAAACCATTTTCTTAATTTCTCCCTGAAATTTTCCCAAGCTCTTGAACTTTTCCTTGTTGTCCTGTGATCACTGCCTCCTGCCCAGTAAAAGTAGATGTTGACAAAATACGATATGTCATTCCACCTGTTGTATTTAGCATTGCACTCAAATCCCTTTAGCCGTTTTGTCACATGCTGACCAGCATCTCCAAAAAGCGCTACTGATGTGCATCTGATTTACAATTGCTTTTATATCCATTGGTACATAGAAAATGCAGACCGTAGGAGAAACTGATTGACTGTACTCATGTTTCTACCCTTGTTGTGGCTTTTGTGGAACCTTAACTGGAATCATGGAAATGTTGTTGTCATAGATACCCATGACCTTCAGCACACTATGTTGTTTAGAGTATGGAATCAATTTACAGGTATGATAACAGGGTCATTAACAGGATATAACGCTTCACACAGGAAGAATGTTTAATGAGCACATACAGAAGTACACATGCAGCAGAAATCCTTGTTTTAGTAGAGTACTTCTGTTTGAACATACATAGAATGTTCTAACAAATTCTGATATTTCATAAAAAAAAGTCCTAGAGCTTCCCAGAAATAAATAATGTTGAATGATAAGTAAGCACATGAGGGACAAACTGAATTAGAGGCATGATCTTCAGCAGTCAGCAACTGTAAACACTGCACCATGATGGATGACATGTAGCATGCAGCTACAATAGGGACGAGGTATGCGTAACTCAAGATGTTAAAGTATATTGGTGGTAGAGACCTTTGCCTAAGCAAGTGAACAAGCTCTAGTCAAAAGTTGAAGTTCCATTATCACCAATATTATTCTTTAGTGCTATATGCAATTTTTGCATTTAATATGGTATATGTTTCAATATATAGTTGAGCTGCTCAAATGTTCACTCAATAGTCATTCTACACCTTTTGTTGGTAGGTTTCTGGCCCTCTACTCTCTTCAGAACCATTAGAAATACCAAAGTTCAATTGAAATGTTTTAATTATTCCAATTTTATGCAGTAGCGATGTTTGTGTTGGAGATTAAAAATCTTCAGTTATTTAAAGCATGAAGCAGAAGTAAGAGAATCATTATAAGTTTCATATTTGTATTTAATTCATCTCATAACATACTTTTTACAGATCATCTGATCATACTGTACAGAAGATATGTCAATTTTTCCCTTATGATACACCTAGTTATATAATTCTCAAACTAATGAGGAGGTACTGAACAGAATTGGGGAGAAGAGGAATTTGTGGCACAACTTGACAAGAAGAAGGGATTGGTTGGTAGGACATGTTCTGAGGCATCAAGGGATCACCAATTTAGTATTGGATGGAAGCATGGCAGGTAAAAATTGTTGAGGAAGACCAAGACATGAATATGCTAAGCAGATTCAGAAGGATGTAAGTTACAGTAGTTATCCCGAGATGAAGAGGCTTGAACAGTATACAGCAGCATGGAGAGCTGCATCAAACCAGTCTCTGGACTGAAGACCACAACACCAACATGGTACTAAGGAGATGAGGTATTGATTGTGCTGTGGTAAGGAATTTTTACTTTAGGAGAAAGACACTCTGATGCACAACCTGGTGGTATTGACACATTCTTTGATACAAAGTTGACACACATCACTGCACTACTCTGTATTTGTCATCGCACTTTGATGATACAGGAATACTGAGATGGTAGGCTTTATTATTAAATCTGACATACTATTTGAAATATGAATGAAGAGAAGAATAGGCTTACTTGTAATTTTATGTTTGAAGCTCGATCTTGTCTTGATTATGTAACAATGCAGCAACACTGCTGAGATATAGATGTAGTCCAAATCACCACAGTAGTAGACAACACAACCAAAATATTTAAATGTAAGAATTATTAGCTTGTTATGTGCATACGTTTATGCTTGAATTGGAGATTTCCAAAATGAATTTTTTGTTGTTGCTTGAGACGTAGTATGCACAAATACTACTATGTCAATACACAGAAGTTTTACTTGGGCTTCGTATATGAGGTTTGTTGACTTCAGAGTCATCATTTGTATGTGTGGTGTGCACTAGCACAACTATATAAATACTACTGATCTGCACTACTTACGTAGTATACGAAACTGATATTGGACTTTTTATGTGATTATAAAAATTGAGAAAACCTCTGTTTATTTCATGTTTATTTACTCATGCTGGAATGATTCAAGGTGAAACACAGTCTACTGATGATCTTTTATATATTGTAGGAGAGATATGTATTTTATTTACTGTGCTCTGTCATAGGGAAAATGAAAACTTATAAACTTACACTCATATGCTCTGTGTAGAAAGAAAATATTCATTTTAATGTAAGTGGTTTATGTTGGTTAAATAGTGATGGCTGTTATATGTGCTTTTAGCAGTGAGAAGACACTGACGGTTGTCATAAATATCAAAATGATATACTGTAAATTGAATATTTGTGTAGAGAGTTCTATGGAACCATCACTATGTGTTATGTTTCAAGTGAAAAACTAAGATATAAGTTATGCTTGCCTACTCAAAATGAAGATTAGCAGATCTGTTAGTTCTGTCTGTCTTGTTCAAATGCTATTGAAAAATGAGTTATGTCATGAAAAAAGACTAATTTTTTAGTATGTTAGGGAAAGTTGAAACAATCTTGTTCTATACATAGTATTAATGTTTCACACAACAATTGGTACTAGAAGATATATTGCTTATGTTATATTTATGGCCACATACATGAATGCTTAAGTTATAACTATAGTTATTCGAAACTGGATTTTCCATTGTTTAATGCTTACGTTAACATATGTTTATTGCTGTTTTGTGGATTGCCTGCAAAAGTTTTGTCCAAACTGTGGCTGTACAGTACTTTCTTGAGGGCTGGGGATATTGAAATGTAACAGCTTCAGCCAGTGCTTTTTTTTTTCTAAAAAAAAGGTTTGAGGGTACTCTGACATTGGATATAATGCAGTGAAAATTACTTATAACTGAAGCATGGGTTACCATCCCTCTAATTTTAGCCATGACATCATCAACATGTCGAACTTAAAAAAAAAAAAGGAAAAAAAAAAAAAAAAAAAAAAAGAAAAAAAAAATAAAATAAAAAAATAATAAAAAATGGTGTCAGACTCTTCAGTTGACTTAAGTACAGCTCAAATGAAGCAGGCAATACCGAGAAACAACCAAACATACAAGAGAACATGGTATTGAACACTTCAGTTTACATCACCTCAAATGAAGCATGCGAGTCCCATCAACCGCTGAACAATAAAAGAAAATGCTATCGTACACTTCAATTGACCTATAATACACCTCAAACGAAACAGGTGAGTCAAATAAATCCTCTGACATACAAAACAATACAAGGAAATATTACTGAACACATATTTTAACCTATAAAATACCACTAAATGACACAATACAGCAAAATAAATCTTTGGCACTCTTCCAAGTTCTCAACATCGTAAAAAAATTACTTTGTCAATGAAAAAGTTTAGGGGTACTCATCCCCTAGTGTTCCCCCAGAAAAACAGCACTGGTTTCAGCCCAAAAACTGTTTATCATCCATGTTTCACTTTCATACATGGCTACATGTCACAGGAATACTTTTAGAAAGGACTATGTGACACTTAAATCTATACTCAATGTTAACAAATTTCTCATCTCAGAAATGCTTTTCTTGCCATTGCCAGTCCACTTTTTATATCCTCTGTACTTCAACCATCATCAGTTATTTTGCTTCCCAAATAGCAAAGCTTGTCTATTATTTTAGATGTTCCATTTACTAATCTAATTCCCTCAGCATCACCTGATTTAATTCGACTACACTGCATTATCGACATTTTGCTTTTGTTGATATTCATCTTATATCCTTATTTCAAGAAACTGAACATTCCATTCAACTGCTCTTCCAAGTCCTCTGCTGATCTCTGACGGAATTACAAGGTCATCAGCAAACCTCAAAGTTTTTATTTCTTCTCCCTGGACTTTAATTCCTACTCCAAATTTTTCTTTTGTTTCCTTTACTGCTTGCTCAATATACAGATTGAACAGCATCAGGAATAGGCTACAATCCTGTCTCACTTTCTTCTCAGCCACTGCTTCCTTTCATGCCCCTCAACCCTTATTACTGCCACCTGGTTTCTGTACAAATTGTTCTTGTATTTTATCCCTGATGCCTTTAGAATTTGAAAGAGAGTTTTCCAGTCAACATTGACAAAAGAGTTCCTTTTGTCTAAAAATGCTATAAGCATAGGTTTGCCATTTCTTAACCTATCTTCTATGAGAAGTCGTAGGGTTAGTATTGTCTTGTGAGTTCCTATATTTCTCTGGAATCTGAACTGATATACCCTGAAGTCAGCTACTACCAGTTTTTCCATTCTTCTGTAAAGGATTTGTGTTACTATTTTGCAACTGAAACTTATTAAACTCATAGTTCAGTCATTTTCACAGCTGTCACACCTCCTTTCTTTTGGAATTGGAATTAATATATTTTTCTTGAAGTCTGAGGGTATTTCACCTGTCTCATACATCTTGCTCATCAGATAGAAGAGTTTTGCCATGGCTCCCTCTCCCAAGGCTATCAGTAGTTCTAATGGAATGTTGGCCACTCTTGCAACCTTATTTTGATGACCTTCAGTGCTTTGTGAAATTCTTCATGCAGCATCATATCTCCCTTCTCATCTTCATCTACATCCTCTTGATTTCCATAATACTGCCCTTAAGTACATCTCCCATGTATAGGCCCTCTATATACACCTACCACCTATCACTTTCCCTTCTTTGTTTGGGACTGGTTTTCCATCTAAGCTCTTGGTATTCACACAGGTGGTTCTCTTTTCTCCAAAGGTCTCTCTAACTTTCTGTAAGCAGAATCTAGTTTACCTCTAGTGATATATACATCCACATCTTTACATTTGTCCTCTAGCCATCCCTGCTTAGCCATTTTGCACTACCTGTTGATCTCATTTTTGAGATGTTTGTATGCCCTTTTGCCTGCTTCATTTAATGCATTTTTATATTTTCTCCTTTCAGCAATTAAATTCAATCACTCTTCTGTTACCCATGGATTTCTACAAGCCTTCGTCTTTTTACCTATTTGATCCTCTGCTGCCTTCACTATTTCATCTCTCAAAGCTACCCATTCTTCTTCTACTGTATTTCTTTTCCCTGTTCTTGTCAATCGTTCCCTAATGCTCTCTCTGAAACTCTTTACAACCTCTAATTCTTTCAGTTTATCCAGGTCCAATCTCCTTAAATTCCCACCTTTTTGCAGTTTCTTCAGTTTTACTCTACAGTTCATAACCAATAGATTGTGGTCAGAGTCCACATCTGCCCCTAGAAATGTCTTACAATTTAAAATCTGGTTTCTAAGTCTCTGTCTTATCATTACATAAACAATCTGAAACCCTCCAGTGTCTCCAGGTCTCTTTCATGTATTGTAATCTCCCCCTCCCACAATTTGTTGATGTCACTATTACTGTTGATGGTGAAGTCTCTTTTCTTCAAAGATACGAGAGGAGTAAGATTTACAAAAAACTTTTTGTATCTTCGTTTCTTGTAGTTGGCTCCAATTCTCCATGCCTAGGGGCTGATTTTTGAAGCTGAAATTTTTGGCATTATAGGTTCTCATGGTTCCAGTTGACATAATTCATTTTGAAGTAAGCCTGTGCAGATTTTTTGTTTTCAATATAATTATTTATCTCTCATTTTTCTCTCTCACATTGTCTTTTGCACTTTCACATTAACAAAGCCAAAATTACATTGTTCTTCCAATATGCAAAAACACTTCTGATAACATCAGAGGCATGCCCACTACTATTTCACTCTGCGCCAATAACAATATTTGAAAGGGCTTACAAATTTTCTTGGCAAATGAATTTCTATCAATTTTTATTATTATTTTATAAATGAGTCTAGAAATAAACATAATAAATAGTACCAAATTGTGTAATTAAAAATAGATATTTTAAGTGCGGCAAAAAAAAAAAAAAAAAAAAAAAAGACCTGCTAGTACATATTGATTGTAACAACGAAAATAAAGTAATTTCTTTTTATAGATTTTAGCTGATGTACAAAAACATATGAAAATGAAAATTTTTAAGAAAAACAGCTGAGATAATATTAACCTGTTCAAAATTCGAAAATATTTCTGGTATTGACTACTTCTGTTGAGGAAAAGGATGCTAGAGGAGGATGTTCCTTTACAATATATAACCTTCTTCCATAATTCTTAAACAAAGTGTTAGTTATGATTAAATTGTGTTCTGTGCAAAATTCTACCAGGTGGCTTCCTCTTGCATTTCTTTACCCCAGTCCATATTCACCTACTCCTTTTCCTTCTATTCCTTTTTCTACTATCAAATTCCAGTCCCCTATTACTATTAAATTTTTGTCTCCCTTAACCATCTGAATAATTTCTTTTATCTTATCATACATTTCCTCAATCTCCTCCTCATCTGCAGAACTAGTGGGCATATGAAATTGTACTATCGTAGTGGATGTGGGCTTTGTGTCTATATTGGATAAAATAATGTGTTCACTATGCTTTTCATAGTAGCTTATCTGTGTTCCTATTTTTTTAATTTGTTATTAAACCTACTCCTGCGTTACCCCTGTTTGATTTTTTATTTATAGCCCTGCATTCACCTGATCAGAAGTCCTGTTCCTCCTGCCACTGAACTTCACTAATTGCCCTATAACTAATTTGAACCTATGGATTTCCCTTTTTAAATTTTCTAACCTATGTGCATGATTAAGTGATCTGACATTCCACACTCTGACCTGCACAATGCCAATTTTGTTTCTCCTGATAATGACATCCTCCTAAGTAGCCTCTCCTGGAGATCCAAAGGGGGCGGGGGTGGGGGGTGGGGTGGGGGGTGGGGAACTACTTTACTTCTGGAATATTTTACCCAAGAGGATGGTATCATCATTTAACCATATAGTAGAGCTGCAAGCCCTTGGGAAAAATTATGGCTGTAGTTTCCCCTTGCTTTCAGTCATTCACAGTAGCAGCACAGGAATGCCATTTTGATTTGTCTTACAAGGCCACATCAGTCAATTATTAAGACCATTGGCCTTGCAACTGCTGAAAAGGCTGCTGCCCCTGTTCAGGAACCACATATTTGTCTGGTCTCTCAACAGATACCCCTTTGTTGTGGTCCTACCTGCGGTACAGCTATCTGTATCGATGAGGCACAGAAGCCTCCCCACCAACAGCAAAGTCCATGGTTCATGGATGGAGTCCACATGATTACTCCATAACAGATTTGTCCACATGATTACTCCACGACAAATTTTTATTTATTAGCACACCAAGGAATCTGACACAGTTTGCAGTGTCCAATATTTTGTCCATATAGTGTCTTTCACTTATAAATTGTAAAAATACAACAGACTATCAGTATTGAGTCATCTTCATAGAGTATGGTATCAAACTGAACCTGGCGTGGCATATTTTTGATATAATACAAAAACAGTAATGGCTGTAATATTGAACCTTGTGGGACACCTAATTGGGTGTGTTTCCACCTATTCAGGAATTTCTCAATGCTGTTATGAAGAATTATTGTTTGTTCTCTGTTAGCTAAGTATGACGAAATTCAACTACAGATTTCCCTTTAAAACCATAGCTTGTCAGTTTGCGGAAAGTAGGTAATGATTTATGGTATCAAAAATTTGGGTGATCTCATAAAAGATTCCTGATATGTACATTCTGTTATCAAGACATCTGTTAACTTTTGTGAACTATTCATTTATAGCATGGGTTGTGTTGCAGCCTTTGCTGAAACCATACTGATTGCATAAAATAATGCAATGGGATTAATTGTAATTTTCTGTCTTATCCACATGTAGCTTTTTCACTGCCAGCCTCACTTCTTATAATAAACCATACAGATTATGATGTGTTTTTTTGGGATTTGAAATGAATGTGCTGTTTTCAGCATACTTTTTTAGTTTAAATACTTTGTCAAATATTTTTGTACAAGCTTGCTTATTTAAGAAATTTAGATTTTCAAGTGACTTTTGTCTCTATGCGCAGGTTCCTTTCTGTAATGCTAGATACTCTAATTCCTTTCCTTACCCATGATGTGCTCTTGTGAGACTCAGCCCATACTGTTACAAAAGGGAATCATTAATTGAATATATTCATGAATTCAGTTGAAATGTTATTGTAGTTATAATTTGTGGAAGTGTGTTCGTTGACTGACCACACAGAGAGGCTTAGTTTTTTAATAAAAACCTTCAAGTTCCTACATCTTTTGGGTGTGCAAGCTGAATACTAGGATCAAACTAAACAAGTACCTGAATTAGTAGGTGCATTCACAATGCTAGGAACTTTTATTATACAGTATGTTAACTATTTGTTGCCAATTTTTCAGTGTATAAAGAAAAAGTGATACAGAAAATATTTGGGAAATGTTCATAACAGTTAAGAAATGTAATATTCATAACTGTAAGCTATGCATGTCTACTTGGTACCTATCCACATGATTCGATGATCGTGCAGGATACAAGCACTGTGATGCTGATGCAGGTGTGATGTGGTGACGAGGAGTTTTGTGCTTGCTCAGGTGCCTCATTTATTTGTTGTGGTTGCTCCGGAGGCTCCATTCCCTTACACCTCACCTTTCCTGTCAACAATTCCCACAGTGATAAAATATTATTCAACACAAATTTAGAGAAAGGATTAAATAATTTAGGCTGTACTTCATATTGCGAAGTTATCACATTGAATTGCTACTCAAATAATTGAATGAGTAATGTTAGGCACTCTCCATATTATCCATATAACTGAGGAACTGAAGTATAGAAATAGCACAGAAACTCTCTCTGCTTCTGCACAGTGCCATTCTCTGGATCTGAAAGATTAACAAAAGCCCAAACACACACACACACACACACACACACACACACACACACACACACACACACAAGGCTAAATTGTTCTAGTGGTACAGCCTAACTGAGGAGAGGTGTATGTTGGGAAGAATGAATGAGGGGAACAAAAAAGGGGGTGCAGAAGAAGGGAGTGGGGGCATTATGGAGAATAACAGCTGAGAGTGAGGGACAGCGAGAAATTGGGATAGGAATAGAGCATCAGCACATCTGCTGCCTTAGTGCAGGCAGGGGAAGGTGCATTTACCATGTGACACATGATAAAATGAATAATGGGGGTGGGGGGGGGAGGCATGGGGGAGAGAGAGAACAGAGGATGAGGCAGAGTGCAGGCAGAACATTATAGGTGTGGTCTAATAGATTTAAAAGGAAGGCATGGAGACAGGGGTGGAAATAGGTGTACTAGGGTTAGGTGCCTTGAATTGTAAGTAAAATTATCATCTACACGATTCAGAGAAACTGCTTATTGGCGATTGGGCAGGATCCAAATGACATGAATTTGAAGCACTATTGAAGTCAAGCATTTTGTGGTCAGTGCTCACTCAGCCAATGTTTGGCAATGACCATACTTTCAGGTGGATAGCTGTCTGATGGTCATACCTACACAAGAGGCTGTGCAGAAGTTATAACAAAATCGTCATGACAGGAATGATTTCACAGGTTGTCTTATGGTAGGATGACATATTTCTGCAAATGTGCTGAATGGGTGCATGGGGCAGCTCTCACTTATTGAATTTCTGCAGAGCTGTGGCAAAAGGTTGGGAGAATTGGTGTCATAAAAGTGAAGCAGCGTATTTCCAAAGTTGGGTGGGACAGATGGGAAATATTTTGAGAAGGATGTCCCGGCTTTCAGATCACAATGAAAGATAGTGAAAGGCCTGATAGAGAACACTATTAAATTGTTACAATCTGGATGATACTGGATAATGAAGGGTGGTGCTACTTTGCAGCCAGTTAGTTTGGAGCGAAGGTGGCTGGGGAATTAGGGGTAATAGTAGGTATAGTTTAGGAAGGTAGTGTACAGCTGTTAAAGTCTTTATAAGACAAAGGTTTTTTCATGACTCTGAATGCACCATCTGTGAGTGGCTATTTCATACACGAGTGATTTTGTAGTGCAGAAGGAATGGAAGCTATCAAAATGGACATATTGGTGATGGTTGGTGGGCTTGATGTGGGTGGATGTTTCCATGTTGTAGTTGAATAAGTGAAGGTCATTGTTCAGGGAGGTGGCATGTGTAGCTGAAGACAACCAGGTGAAATGGATAAAATATGTAAGGCTGTAGAAGAATGATGATGGAGTAACTGGGCCCTAGCAAAGGCCGTGGAAGAATGATGACAGAGTAACTGAATCCTAGCCTTAGATAACGAAAATCTCATCAATGGACCTCATTAGACAGAGGGTTTAGGATCTTGGTTGGCTGGGACGGTTCCCTCTAGATGGCCTACATTACAGTATGGTGCCAGGTATGTGCTATGTAAATCTTCATAGCTGTGATGTTATTTTATTTGTATATGGCACCCAAGAAGAAAAAGTAGTTATGGAAAAGTATGTAGTTGGTTATATGTATAAAAAATAACGTGGTTGTTTAAGAGGTAGCAGACAATGAGAGAGGAATTTCTTGAAGGTGCAAGGGCCATGGGCATAGGTGTGTTAGTATATAGGGAGATGGCATCAAAAGTGATAACAAGGATCCAGATGGTAATGGGATAATGAAGAGGCAATCCTTACTATATGAAGTTAGGCTACAGACAATGGACTGGAGGTGAAGGTCAGCTAAAGCCAAGATTTTTCCATGGGAGCACAATAACCAGTGACAATGGGATATGCAGGGCAGTTAGGTTTCGATTACAGGAAGCATGTAGAAAGTGGGTGTGCAAGGGGGGAGTGGCAGTTGGGGTAAGGAGGGAGATAGAATTGAGGAAAAGATTCTGGGATGGGCCTGTGGGTATGGGTAGGGATTGAAGGTTATGTTGGCTTTTAGTACTGGCTCACTGTGGTAGAGCTTGTAGGTGGAAGAGAGAGACCAATGATGGTACCATCTGTCAAGTAGTTACTGTAATTCATCATGACAGTGTTGGATCTTCTATCTGCAGGGAGGATGACCAAATAAAAGTCTGATTTAAGATTTTGAATTGCTGCTCGATCCTCCATTGGAAGGATTCATGTAAATAATATTAATTTTTGTAATACATATAGACACATTCTCAGAACATGTAGTGTCATGACAAAGCACTGTTATGTCCTACACAGTAACGTCAAGAATCCTAAATTTGGTTTTTGTGTTGATCCTGTGCCACACTAAATGGGAAAATTCACAAACCATTTAAAATTTAACTTATTTCCATTTTTGTCTCTTGTAAGGACAACATTTCCTGTAGCACTGTGAAGTGCTTGATATAGGGTATGTCCCATTGTACCAGTTATTAGGGTTTTTTCCCCTTCAATTCACATATGGAATGTGGGAAGAAGATTGTTTAATAGCCCTCCTGCTTGCTGTAATTAATCTAATGTTCTCACATCCCTATGGGCTGATTTATAGGGGGTTGACATATATTCCTAAAATCATCATTAAAGCTGGTTTTTGAAACGTCATAAGTAAGATTTCTTGGTACAATTAACATCTATCTTCAAGAATCTGACAGTTCAACTTCTTCAACATCTTGGTGACACTCTCCAGTGGGTGAAACAAACCTGTGGCTATTTGTGCTGCTCTTCTCTTTATACATTCAATTTCCCCTGTTAGTCCAGTTTAATATGGGTTCTACATATTTAAGCAATATTCTAGGATGAGTTGCACAAGTTTTTGTATGCAATCTCCTTTGTAGACTAACTGCATTTTCCTGGTATTCTACCAAGTCTCTCACTTGCCTTACCTACAAATGTCTCTGCAAAGTGTTACACCCACGTACTTGTATGGGTTGGTCAATTTCAGCTGTGACTCATTGATATTGTAGCCATAGCAAGCTATAGTTTTTTTGATTTGTGAAGTCCACAATTTTTCATTTCTCAACAAAGTAAACTGGCAGTGTTTACATAATTTTGAAACATTATCGAGATTTGATCGAATATTTGTGCATCTTGTAGAAGGTATTTCATTATGGATAGCTGTATCATGACACAAAGTTTGAGGTTACTATTATTATTATCCACAAGGTTATTACTATACACGAACAGCAAGGGTGTCAGCATACTTCCATGGGGCACACACAAATATTGTTTTCATTCAAGTAAACGACACTGTGGTTTTATTATTGCCTGCATGTAATCTACATTCATGTATTACACTTTGTTGACTTCTTTCAAATGTTTGGAACTTCTGTTGGGTTCCTTACAAAAGATATACAAGGGTAAACCCAAAAGTAAGGTCTCCTATTTTTTTATAAGTAGATAGACCTGTTTATTTCTACAATGATATATATCAGTTTACAACTTGAACATTTGAGCTGGTATGACATGAGCATACAAAAACTGCCACAGCATCTACAAAAATGCATCGACAGAAATGGTGATTATGTCAAAAAATAGCTAAATGTTCAAGCTGTAAACTGATGTAAACCATTGTAGAAATAAACAGGTCTATGTACCTATTAAAAAATAGGAGACCTTACTTTTTGGATTACCCTCGTATGTTCACAGAAACAATTCCTGTCTGGGGTGGAGTGCATCACTCTTCTCACATTCACACACAGCATGAAATCAAGTGTTCGTAGGTTAACATTACTGTAGTGATCTTGAAAGGGATGTTACTCTCTGTGTATATTACAGACATGCCCATACATCCTGACTGAAGTTTGGCTTAGTGCCATCAGGCTCATACAATATGTACTGTGAGGGTTACAGTCTTTCTGAGCAGCAGAAGTTTCTTTTGAACTATACAGTTAAGTATTGACCAATATAAACTATATTTAAACACGTGCAACAGATTACAATGATGTGACAGTGGATGATTCTTTATGCAGCTTAAAACTATATCAGGGATACAAATCAAATAATAACACATCAAACATGACAAAGTGCTCCATTAAAATTTGGTGGGGGAGACAATCAATAATTTCATGATGTATTTTGAAAAGTGTTAATGATAAACTCTAAAACAATTTTTAAAGGATCTCATATTCACTGTTGACTGCAAAAATTATTTCGACTGCCAACAGTGATTTGCTGCCCTTTAAAAAATTCTACATGACTATGAACCCCAACCATGAGAAGTCATCATCATCATCATCATCATCATTTAAGACTGATTATGCCTTTCAGCGTTCAGTCTGGAGCATAGCCCCCTTATACAGTTCCTCCATGATCCCCTGTTCAGTGCTAACATTGGTGCCTCTTCTGATGTTAAACCTATTACTTCAAAATCATTCTTAACCGAATCCAGGTACCTTCTCCTCGGTCTGCCCCGACTCCTCTTACCCTCTACTGCTGAATCCATGAGTCTCTTGGGTAACCTTGCTTCTCCCATGCATGTAACATGACCCCACCATCTAAGCCTGTTCGCCCTGACTGCTACATCTATAGAATTCATTCCCAGTTTTTCTTTGATTTCCTCATTGTGGACACCCTCCTGCCATTGTTCCCATCTACTAGTACCTGCAATCATCCTAGCTACTTTCATATCCGTAACCTCAACCTTGTTGATAAGGTAACCTGAATCCACCCAGCTTTCGCTCCCATACAACAAAGTTGGTCGAAAGATTGAACGGTGCACAGATAACTTAGTCTTGGTACTGACTTCCTTCTTGCAGAAGAGAGTAGATCGTAGCTGAGCGCTCACTGCATTAGCTTTGCTACACCTCGCTTCCACTTCCTTCACTATGTTGCCATCCTGTGAGAATATGCATCCTAAGTACTTGAAACCGTCCACCTGTTCTAACTTTGTTCCTCCTATTTGGCACTCAATCCGTTTATATTTCTTTCCCACTGACATTACTTTCGTTTTGGAGATGCTAATCTTCATACCATAGTCCTTACATTTCTGATCTAGCTCTGAAATATTACTTTGCAAACTTTCAATCGAATCTGCCATCACAACTAAGTCATCTGCATATGCAAGACTGCTTATTTTGTGTTCACATATCTTAATCTCATCCAGCCAGTCTATTGTTTTCAACATATGATCCATAAATAATATGAACAACAGTGGAGACAGGTTGCAGCCTTGTCTTACCCCTGAAACTACTCTGAACCATGAACTCAATTTACCGTCAACTCTAACTGCTGCCTGACTATCCATGTAAAGACCTTTAATTGCTTGCAAAAGTTTGCCTCCTATTCCATAATCTTGTAGAACAGACAATAACTTCCTCCTAGGAACCCGGTCATATGCCTTTTCTAGATCTATAAAGCATAGATACAATTCCCTGTTCCACTCATAACACTTCTCCATTATTTGCCGTAAGCTAAAGATCTGGTCCTGACAGCCTCTAAGAAGCCTAAACCCACACTGATTTTCATCCAATTGGTCCTCAACTAATACTCGCACTTTCCTTTCAACAATACCTGAGAAGATTTTACCCACAATGCTGATTAAAGAGATACCTCTGTAGTTGTTACAATCTTTTCTGTTTCCATGTTTAAAGATTGGTGTGATTACTGCTTTTGTCCAGTCTGATGGAACCTGTCCCGACTCCCAGGCCATTTCAATTATCCTGTGTAGCCATTTAAGACCTGACATTCCACTGTATTTGATGAGTTCCGACTTAATTTCATCCACCCCAGCCGCTTTATTGCACTGCAATCTATTGACCATTTTTTCCACTTCCTCAAATGTGATCCTATTTCCATCATCATTCCTATCCCATTCTACCTCGAAATCTGAAACATTACTGATCGCATTTTCACCTACATTGAGCAACTCTTCAAAATATTCCCTCCATCTGCCCAAGGCATCCACAGGTTTCACCAGCAGTTTTCCTGACCTGTCCAAAATACTTGTCATTTCCTTCTTACCTCCCTTTCGAAGACTACTAATTACACTCCAGAATGGTTTTCCAGCAGCTTGACCCATAGTCTCCAACCTGTTTCCAAAGTCTTCCCATGATTTCTTCTTGGATGCTGCAATTATCTGTTTGGCTTTGTTTCTTTCTTCAACATAACTTTCTCTGTCTACCTGGGTTCTGGTATGTAGCCATTTTTGATACGCCTTCTTTTTCTTTTTACAGGCTGCCTTGACTGTGTCATTCCACCAAGCTGTTTGCTTCATCCTACTTTTACACACTACTGTTCCAAGACATTCTTTAGCCACTTCTAGTACTGTGTCCCTGTACCTTGTCCATTCCTTTTCCAATGACTGTAATTGACTACACTCAACTAACTGGTACCTTTCTGAGATTGCTGTTATGTACTTGTGCCTGATTTCCTTATCCTGAAGTTTCTCCACTCTTATCCTCCTACATATGGACCTGACCGCCTGCACTTTCGGCCTCACAATCCCAATTTCACTGCAGATTAAATAATGATCAGTGTCATCAAAGAATCCCCTGAATACATGTGTGTCCCTCACAGCCTTCCTGAATTCCTGATCTGTTATTATATAGTCAATGACAGATCTGGTTCCCCTGCCTTCCCAAGTATACCGGTGAATGTTCTTATGTTTAAAAAAGGAGTTTGTGATTACTAAGCCCATACTGGCACAGAAATCCAAGAGTTGTTTCCCGTTCCTGTTGGCCTCCATATCCTCTCCAAATTTACCCATAACCTTTTCATACCCTTCTGTTCGATTTCCAATCCTGGCGTTAAAATCACCCATGACCAGAACACTGTCCTTGTCCTTTACTCTAACAACTACATCTACATCTACATCTACATTGATACTCCGCAAGCCACCCAACGGTGTGTGGCGGAGGGCACTTTACGTGCCACTGTCATTACCCCCTTTCCTGTTCCAGTCGCGTATGGTTCGCGGGAAGAACGACTGTCTGAAAGCCTCCGTGCGCGCTCTAATCTCTCTAATTTTACATTCGTGATCTCCTCGGGAAGTATAAGTAGGGGGAAGCAATATATTCGATACCTCATCCAGAAACGCACCCTCTCGAAACCTGGCGAGCAAGCTACACCGCGATGCAGAGCGCCTCTCTTGCAGAGTCTGCCACTTGAGTTTATTAAACATCTCCGTAACGCTATCACGGTTACCAAATAACCCAGTGACGAAACGCGCCGCTCTTCTTTGGATCTTCTCTATCTCCTCCGTCAACCCGACCTGGTACGGATCCCACACTGACGAGCAATACTCAAGTATAGGTCGAACGAGTGTTTTGTAAGCCACCTCCTTTGTTGATGGACTACATTTTCTAAGCACTCTCCCAATGAATCTCAACCTGGTACCCGCCTTACCAACAATTAGTTTTATATGATCATTCCACTTCAAATCGTTCCGTACGCATACTCCCAGATATTTTACAGAAGTAACTGCTACCAGTGTTTGTTCCGCTATCATATAATCATACAATAAAGGATCCTTCTTTCTATGTATTCGCAATACATTACATTTGTCTATGTTAAGGGTCAGTTGCCACTCCCTGCACCAAGTGCCTATCCGCTGCAGATCTTCCTGTATTTCGCTACAATTTTCTAATGCAGCAACTTCTCTGTATACTACAGCATCATCCGCGAAAAGCCGCATGGAACTTCCGACACTATCTACTAAGTCATTTATATATATTGTGAAAAGCAATGGTCCCATAACACTCCCCTGTGGCACGCCAGAGGTTACTTTAACGTCTGTAGACGTCTCTCCATTGATAACAACATGCTGTGTTCTGTTTGCTAAAAACTCTTCAATCCAGCCACACAGCTGGTCTGATATTCCGTAGGCTCTTACTTTGTTTATCAGGCGACAGTGCGGAACTGTATCGAACGCCTTCCGGAAGTCAAGAAAAATAGCATCTACCTGGGAGCCTGTATCTAATATTTTCTGGGTCTCATGAACAAATAAGGCGAGTTGGGTCTCACACGATCGCTGTTTCCGGAATCCATGTTGATTCCTACATAGTAGATTCTGGGTTTCCAGAAATGACATGATACGCGAGCAAAAAACATGTTCTAAAATTCTACAAGAGATCGACGTAAGAGATATAGGTCTATAGTTTTGCGCATCTGCTCGACGACCCTTCTTGAAGACTGGGACTATCTGTGCTCTTTTCCAATCATTTGGAACCCTCCGTTCCTCTAGAGACTTGCGGTACACGGCTGTTAGAAGGGGGGCAAGTTCTTTCGCGTACTCTGTGTAGAATCGAATTGGTATCCCGTCAGGTCCAGTGGACTTTCCTCTATTGAGTGATTCCAGTTGCTTTTCTATTCCTTGGACACTTATTTCGATGTCAGCCATTTTTTCGTTTGTGCGAGGATTTAGAGAAGGAACTGCAGTGCGGTCTTCCTCTGTGAAACAGCTTTGGAAAAAGGTGTTTAGTATTTCAGCTTTACGCGTGTCATCCTCTGTTTCAATGCCATCATCATCCCGTAGTGTCTGGATATGCTGTTTCGAGCCACTTACTGATTTAACGTAAGACCAGAACTTCCTAGGATTTTCTGTCAAGTCGGTACATAGAATTTTACTTTCGAATTCAATGAACGCTTCACGCATAGCCCTCCTTACGCTAACTTTGACATCGTTTAGCTTCTGTTTGTCTGAGAGGTTTTGGCTGCGTTTAAACTTGGAGTGGAGCTCTCTTTGCTTTCGCAGTAGTTTCCTAACTTTGTTGTTGTACCACGGTGGGTTTTTCCCGTCCCTCACAGTTTTACTCGGCACGTACCTGTCTAAAACGCATTTTACGATTGCCTTGAACTTTTTCCATAAACACTCAACATTGTCAGTGTCGGAACAGAAATTTTCGTTTTGATCTGTTAGGTAGTCTGAAATCTGCCTTCTATTACTCTTGCTAAACAGATAAACCTTCCTCCCTTTTTTTATATTCCTATTAACTTCCATATTCAGGGATGCTGCAACGGCCTTATGATCACTGATTCCCTGCTCTGTACATACAGATTCGAAAAGTTCGGGTCTGTTTGTTATCAGTAGGTCCAATATGTTATCTCCACGAGTCGGTTCTCTGTTTAATTGCTCGAGGTAATTTTCGGATAGTGCACTCAGTATAATGTCACTCGATGCTCTGTCCCTACCACCCGTCCTAAACATCTGAGTGTCCCAGTCTATATCTGGTAAATTGAAATCTCCACCTAAGACTATAACATGCTGAGAAAATTTATGTGAAATGTATTCCAAATTTTCTCTCAGTTGTTCTGCCACTAATGCTGCTGAGTCGGGAGGTCGGTAAAAGGAGCCAATTATTAACCTAGTTCGGTTGTTTAGTGTAACCTCCACCCATAATAATTCACAGGAACTATCCACTTCTACTTCACTACAGGATAAACTACTACTAACAGCGATGAACACTCCACCACCGGTTGCATGCAATCTATCCTTTCTAAACACCGTCTGTACCTTTGTAAAAATTTCGGCAGAATTTATCTCTGGCTTAAGCCAGCTTTCTGTACCTATAACGATTTCAGCTTCGGTGCTTTCTATCAGCGCTTGAAGTTCCGGTACTTTACCAACGCAGCTTCGACAGTTGACAATTAGAATACCGATTGCTGCTTGTTCCCCGCATGTCCTGACTTTGCCCCGCACCCGTTGAGGCTGTTGCCCTTTCTGTACTTGCCCAAGGCCATCTAACCTAAAAAACCGCCCAGCCCACGCCACACAACCCCTGCTACCCGTGTAGCCGCTTGTTGCGTGTAGTGGACTCCTGACCTATCCAGCGGAACCCGAAACCCCACCACCCTATGGCGCAAGTCGAGGAATCTGCAGCCCACACGGTCGCAGAACCGTCTCAGCCTCTGATTCAGACCCTCCACTCGGCTCTGTACCAAAGGTCCGCAGTCAGTCCTGTCGACGATGCTGCAGATGGTGAGCTCTGCTTTCATCCCGCTAGCGAGACTGGCAGTCTTCACCAAATCAGATAGCCGCCGGAAGCCAGAGAGGATTTCCTCGGATCCATAGCGACACACATCATTGGTGCCGACATGAGCGACCACCTGCAGATGGGTGCACCCTGTACCCTTCATGGCATCCGGAAGGACCCTTTCCACATCTGGAATGACTCCCCCCGGTATGCACACGGAGTGCACATTGGTTTTCTTCCCCTCTCTTGCTGCCATTTCCCTAAGGGGCCCCATTACGCGCCTGACGTTGGAGCTCCCAACTACCAGTAAGCCCACCCTCTGCGACTGCCCGGATCTTGCAGACTGAGGGGCACATCACTGAGTGCCTCATAAAAACTATCCATCTTATCTTGATCTGTCCCTTCACAGTGCGAATATACTGACACAATCCTAATTTTCTTGCTAGACACTGTCAAATCTATCCACATCAGTCGTTCGTTTACATACCTTATTGCAACTACACTGGGTTCCATTTCTTTCCTGATGTAAAGCCCTACACCCCATTGTGCTATTCCTGCTTTGACTCCTGACAGGTAGACCTTGTATTCTCCCACTACCTCTTCTTTCTCACCCCTTACCCGAATGTCACTAACAGCTAAAACATCCAGCCTCATCTTACCTTCTTCCCAGAGTAGCCCCCATTGATATTAATAGCTCCCCATCTCATTACCATTTGTTTGCCAAGTCGTATCTTAGGAGTCCCTGGTTTGTCAGTTAGAGGTGGGACTCCGTCACCTCCAAAGGTCCGAGGCATTTTGCTCTGATTGTTGCCAGCATCATATTTAAAGTACCAGGGAAGCAGGTTGCTAGCCTTACTTGCCCCGAGTCCCATTGGGTTTTACCCCTAACGGCTGAGGGACTAACCGGTGGATTTGGTAGTCTTTGCCGCATGAGCACAAAGGTGACCACGACTCAGAATATGTCCGAGACGCCCAGCCTTATTCCAAAGTAACTGGTATCCCGACTGTCGGGACCACTTACTTGGCCACTCATACGTTGCCCGTGGTTCATGAACTAGGACATGACTACAGGAACCCACACCATGAACCACACCATGAGAAGTTGATGTAAAAAAGTTTTTTTTTTTTTTTTTTTACCATGAGAAGTTGATGTAAAAAAACTTTAGGAAAATTGTTATAACCAAAGGTGTTGTTCCTGTTGTTAAAATACACATGTAACATGAGGCAAGCATAATCAGTGACTGTGAAAAGTATTTGTAAAAGCAATAACAGAAATGCCTTGATATGGCAACCACAGAACAGGCTGGAAAGAAAAAAATAATTCATTAGGACCAATTACTATACGTTTTGGAGATAGTACAAACTTAGATTTACTGCCACAACACTCAACAGACTAATATTTGACTTTAACTCATAGAAAAGATTATAATGTGGGTTTCAGTTGAGGACTGTTTTGAAAATCTATGTTTGTCTTCATCAAACACAGTTGTGTTCACATTCTTCCATCCTCACCAAAGGCACAGGGATACTATTTCTCAAAGGTCCTGGTCAAGTTCAACAATCATTGTGTGGTGTGAGTGATGTCTGCCTTGAAACTGGAGTATAACAGCCAAATTCTGTAGCTGAACTAAACCAAAATGAAGTGTAACCTTTAAAGTGATCTATCACCTTGATGCTATTAATGATGACTTAATTATGTTTTTTTAATGGTCACCTTTCCCAAAGTTTCTTGATGTGCTGAGCCTCCTATGCAGTGCCACAAACTGTTGCCACATGACTGCTTCACTATCTGCAGACAGTCAAGGGCTGTAAGAGAGCTCTGAACTATGCAAGCTACTAAATGACATAGTCTGTATTTCATATCCTATGTATAACAACATTTACAACTGTGAGTGGACAGATCCCTTTTCAATCCGTAGCTTGCAAAAACATACATACAATCATTACTGTACAGAATCTCAGAACAGAATGACATTTTTATTAAGCTTTCTTAAACTGTTCCCAGACATTGTTATTACTGGCAGCATCTTTTGCTCTGTGCTTTCCAAGACACCATCAAGATGTGATACCATAGTATAAACAACCCCTCCACTGCAGGTGGATGCTCAATTGCTGTTCTGCCTTGACAATGTTCTGTGCTCATGCCTCTCTCACCACTTCTGCACATACATCAAACCACACACAGTGGGAAGTAATCTATTTCAATACTACATAAAAAATGTTTTTATAGACATATCATTCATCAGCTTGACAAGGAAAAAATGTAACACATTGTTCTGAATGAAGCATATTGTTCTGAATGGAGCATATTTCTTATGTCAGTTTTTTCAGTTAATGATTATTTGGTTTCCTAACATCAAATATCATAGAATCCATTTTCATTGTTGTTGTTGTTGTTGTTGTGGTCTTCAGTCCTGAGACTGGTTTGATGCAGCTCTCCATGCTACTCTATCCTGTGCAAGCTTCTTCATCTCCCAGTACCTACTGCAACCTACATCCTTCTGAATCTGCTTAGTGTATTCATCTCTTGGTCTCCTTCTACAATTTTTATCCTCCACACTGCCCTCCAATGCTAAATTAGTGATCCCTTGATGCCTCAAAACATGTCCTACCAACCGATCCCTTCTTCTAGTCAACTTGTGCCACAAACTTCTCCCCAATCCTATTCAATAGCTCCCCATTAGTTACGTGATCTACCCACCTTATCTTCAGCATTCTTCTGTAGCACCACATTTCGAAAGCTTCTATTCTCTTCTTGTCCAAACTAGTTAGCGTCCATGTTTCACTTCCATACATGGCTACACTCCATACAAATACTTTCAGAAACGACTTCCTGACACTTAAATCTATACTCGATGTTAACAAATTTCTCTTCTTGAGAAACGCTTTCCTTGCCATTGCCAGTCTACATTTTATATCCTCTCTACTTCGACCATCATCGGTTATTTTACTCCCTAAATAGCAAAACTCCTTTACTACTTTAAGTGTCTCATTTCCTAATCTAATTCCCTCAGCATCACCCTACTTAATTTGACTACAGTCCATTATCCTCGTTTTGCTTTTGTTGATGTTCATCTTATATTCTCCTTTCAAGACACTGTCCATTCCGTTCAACTGCTCTTCCAAGTCCTTTGCTGTCTCTGACAGAATTACAATGTCATCGGCGAACCTCAAAGTTTTTACTTCTTCTCCATGAATTTTAATACCTACTCCAAATTTTTCTTTTGTTTCCTTTACTGTTTGCTCAATATACAGATTGAATAACATCGGGTAGAGGCTACAACCCTGTCTCACTCCTTTCGCAACCACTGCTTCCCTTTCATGCCCCTCGACTCTTATAACTGCCATCTGGTTTCTGTACAAATTGTAAATAGCCTTTCGCTCCCTGTATTTTACCCCTGCCACCTTCAGAATTTGAAAGAGAGTATTCCAGTTAACATTGTCAAAAGCTTTCTCTAAGTCTACAAATGCTAGAAATGTAGGTTTGCCTTTTCTTAATCTTTCTTCTAAGATAAGTCGTAAGGTCAGTATTGCCTCGCGTGTTCCAGTATTTCTACGGAATCCAAACTGATCTTCCCCAAGGTAGGCTTCTACCAGTTTTTCCATTCGTCTGTAAAGAATTCGCATTAGTATTTTGCAGCTGTGACTTATTAAACTGATAGTTGTGTAATTTTTACATCTGTCAACACCTGCTTTCTTTGGGATTGGAATTATTATATTCTTCTTGAAGTCTGAGGGTATTTCGCCTGTCTCATACATCGTGCTCACCAGATGGTAGAGTTTTGTCATGACTGGCTCTCCTGAGGCCATCAGTAGTTCTAATGGAATGTTGTCTACTCCCGGGGCCTTGTTTCGACTCAGGGCTTTTCAGTGCTCTGTCAAACTCTTCACGCAGTATCTTATCTCCCATTTCATCTTCATCTACATCCTCTTCCATTTCCATAATATTGTCCTCAAGTACATCGCCCTTGTATAAACCCTCTATATACTCCTTCCACCTTTCTGCCTTCCCTTCTTTGCTTAGAACCGGGTTGTCATCTGAGCTCTTGATATTCATACAAGTGGTTCTCTTCTCTCCAAAGGTCTCTTTAATTTTCCTGTAGGCAGTATCTATCTTACCCCTAGTGAGATAAGCCTCTACATCCTTACATTTGTCCTCTAGCCATCCCTGCTTAGCCATTTTGCACTTCATGTCGATCTCATTTTTGAGATGTTTGTATTCCTTTTTGCCTGCTTCATTTACTGGGTTTTTGTATTTTCTCCTTTCATCAATTAAATTCAATATTTCTTCTGTTACCCAAGGATTTCTATTAGCCTTGTCTTTTTACCTACTTGATCCTCTGCTGCCTTCACTACTTCATCCCTCAGAGCTACGCATTCTTCTTCTACTGTATTTCCTTCCCCCATTCCTGTCAATTGTTCCCTTATGCTCTCCCTGAAACTCTCCTTAAATTCCCCCCTTTTTGCAGTTTCTTCAGTTTCAATCTGCAGTTCATAACCAATAGATTGTGGTCAGAATCCACATCTGCTCCAGGAAATGTCTTACAATTTAAAACCTGGTTCCTAAATCTCTGTCTTACTGTTATATAATCTATCTGATACGTTTTAGTATCTCCAGGATTCTTCCAGGTATACAACGTTCTTTTATGATTCTTGAACCAAGTGTTAGCTATGATTAAGTTATGCTCTGTGCAAAATTCTACAAGGCGGCTTCCTCTTTCATTTCTTCCCCCCAACCCATATTCACCCACTATGTTTCCTTCTCTCCCTTTTCCTACTGACGAATTCCAGTCACCCATGACTATTAAATTTTCGTCTCCCTTCACTACCTGAATAATTTCTTTTATCTCGTCATACATTTCATCAATTTCTTCATCATCTGCAGAGCTAGTTGGCATATAAACTTGTACTACTGTAGTAGGCATGGGCTTTGTGTCTATCTTGGCCACAATAATGCGTTCACTATGCTGTTTGTAGTAGCTAACCCGCACTCCTATTTTTTTATTCATTATTAAACCTACTCCTGCATTACCCCTATTTGATTTTGTATTTATAACCCTGTAATCACCTGACCAAAAGTCTTGTTCCTCCTGCCACCGAACTTCACTAATTCCCATTATATCTAACTTTAAGCTATCCATTTCCCTTTTTAAATTTTCTAACCTACCTGCCCGATTAAGGGATCTGACATTCCACGCTCCGATCCATAGAACGCCAGTTTTCTTTCTCCTGATAACGACGTCCTCCTGAGTAGTCCCCGCCCGGAGATCCGAATGGGGGACTATTTTACCTCCGGAATATTTTACCCAAGAGGATGCCATTATCATTTAATCATACAGTAGAGCTGCATGTCCTCGGGAAAAATTACGGCTGTAGTTTCCCCTTGCTTTCAGCCGTTCGCAGTACCAGCACAGCAAGGCCGTTTTGGTTAATGTTACAAGGCCAGATCAGTCAATTATCCAGACTGTTGCCCCTGCAACTACTGAAAAGGCTGCTGCCCCTCTTCAGGAACCACATGTTTGTCTGGCCTCTCAACAGATACCCCTCCGTTGTGGTTGCACCTACGGTACGGCCATCTGTATCGCTGAGGCACGCAAGCCTCCCCACCACCGGCAAGACCATGGTTCATGGGCGGGGGGGGGGGGGGGGGGGGGGGGGGGGGGGAGGGGGGGCATTTTCATTATAGACAAGTAATATAATCTAACTCAGATTCATTGAGAAAAAAGACATTATAGACAAGTAATATAATCTAACTCAGATTCATTGAGAAAAAGGTAGTGTGTGTTTCTAATATCCTTGTTTCTCTTTTAATATTACTTGTTTGAATTCCTAGGGAACATTGATTCAACAGTAATCTGGTTGCTTGTATTCTAATCTAGTAAATGACTTTCTCATTTCACATTTTGTTGTGTTACTGTTACCCTTGTGGTGGTTCTACCTTTTTTTAATTCTTCGTTTGTTGATTGTTGATTGTCCTGGGTGTCAACCTACTGCATTGCTACACTGGCTGAAAAATGTGGTTTGTGGATTCCAACACAGACTACTTTAATGATGTAGCCGACAGATGCACAGTTACATTTTATAGTACTTAAATTTCCACTCTGCACAAACACCTGGTCTTCTTATCTAATGGAAAATTAACTCTGCTGAAGAGCACTCCACAGTAACAGATCCTTATGCTAAGGCATACTTGACTCTCATTACTGATCAAACAAAATTACCACTTAGAAAAACTATTATTTGATTGACATTCTAGCCTGAAGGGTGACATACATATAAATCTTGCTAATACATTCCACACACAGTACTCCAGGCAACTTTGTTTAAAGTTGTAGTTCCTTAATGTTAAAAAAGGCTGTACCACGACACTTCTATAGGCAGATATTTATCTCCACATACTGACTGCACTGAACACAAACACTTCTACTATCCAACAATTAATATTAACACCTAGTATTCAAGATGGTTTATACTGCATATTGCTGCTGACACCTTTGATTTACAGTTTAATTTACCTCCTTGACATACAGAAATTCTTTAATCATGGCATCAACTTATTTTCTTTCATCCTCTTGTGATTCTATAACTAACACAGCATATAGCACAGAGGAGAAAGAACAATCAAATTGTACCATCATCCACATGGACAGTTCAGTGATCAACGCTAAATTGCGCTCACAAAGCAAAACAAATCGGCCTGCTATTTGTAAACAAAACAAGAAACACACATTGGAAAATAGACATGAAATCCTTATTCCAGCAGATAGCCATGGAAGAGGTGTAGCCGAAATTATGAGTTCTAAGAAAACAGGATTCAAGGTAACTGGCATAATCAAACCAGGAGCGCCACTATGTGAAGTTTTAAATAGCTGTAATCAATCTATGACGAATGGCAGCATATGTGTGATAATTGGAGGCGCCAACAATGTACACCACAATGAAACTAGACGTGCTACAACAGTTTTAAAGCAAGTAATTTGTAAAATGCCTGAAGTGAAATTTTTTGTTGTCAGTATCCCTCATGGGTATGATCTCATGGAAAACTCTTGCGTGAATACTGAGATTATTACCGTCAACAGACTTTTCGCTAAGATATGTCGAGGTCATCCTAATGCTACATATGTTGGGATAAATAGTGATTGCAGAGAGCATTTTACAGAGCATGGACTTCACAGAAACATGAAAGGGAAAGAAGCCATGAGTGCTGAAATATCGAATGCTATTAAAGACTCTAAAGTAGAACGAAACACTATTACACTGTCTGAAAACGGCCTTATTAAAGTATCAACATTAGCAGAAATAGGAAGAGCTGATGTCCCACAATCATTGGTAGCAACAGAAGATTCTTTGACGTTAGAAGAAGTAAAAAAATCTGAAGTGTCGTCCAGTACAGCAGCCACATCAGCCAAATTGTCAATAGTGTCGAAATCATCAAGAACAGCTGAACCATTATCATCAACAGCAGATGTACCACCCTCCCCAGCAGGTTCAAAATCAAGTCCAGAATCTGTGACTAGTCCATCAATCAGAAGAACAGAGGCAAGAACAGTGGTACAAAATGCCACTCAGATATCATCAACAGAAGAAAAATCAACACCATCGGAGCTTCATTTATCAGCTTCAACGTCCACAGTAACGTCAGTGCCAACTGTAGTTCAAGATTTAAATGAAAATACAGTTTCAGCAAAAGTTCCAGTATCAATTGGAACATCACTTCCAGTATCAATTGGAACATCACTTACAAAACCAGACTCAGCATCAAAACTGGCAGCATCTCCAACATCCACTGAATCATCAACTTCAGAAACACCTCCAGCATCCACTGAAACAGCAGCTACAACTACAGATACAAGAAGTATGGTGGCACGTCCAGGGGTAAGAAATACAAGGAGCAGGAAACGTGTAATTCTTAAGGATTTTTGGTACCCAGCCTCGGCAAGGAACAGCCGGTAACATTGGGAAACATGAGTACAAACTCCTCTCAATCTAATTTCAATGATTTAAAAATAATGAGCCTTAACATACAATGCATTAAAAATAAAATATTAGAACTTGAGATTGCAGCAAGTGAAGCTAGTACAGATTGTATTTGCATTCAAGAACATTGGTGCATGAGTTATGAACTACAAAATATTTGCATTTCCCCATGGAAATTAGTAAGCCATTTTTGCAGGAAGGAAACAAGACATGGCGGTGTTTGCATTTATGTAAAACCTGGAGTAAAGGTTAAAAATATGACTGTAACTGAATCCTTGAATGAAGAAAAACATTTTGAGCCTGCAGCAATACAGTTGAATATGCAAAAGAGTAAATTAATAATAATGTCAGTGTACAGATCACCATGTGGTGATCCTGAAATTTTTAGAAATAAGTTAGAGGCATTGCTCAAAATATTACATCATAAAAAATCAACAATAATTATAAGTGGAGATTTTAATGTCAACTTATTGACTGAAGGTGCATCCAAAGATCAGTTCCTGAATGTTTTACATAGCTTCAATTTGTATCCACATATAACTAACCCTACAAGAATAACAAACTCTTCAAAAAGTCTCATAGATAATATCTTCACAAATATAGATGCCATAGATATGGATGTAATAAATGTTGACCTAGGAATATCTGATCACAATGCACTTATCCTTAAATTTCCCATAGCCCCTGTGACCAAAAATAGTTCATACCAAATGTACAAAAGAACTTTCTCCACAAATAGTTGCAGTCACTTCATAAATACACTGACTAACCAATCATGGGCAGAAGTACTGTTACAAACTAGCACAAACACTGCATATAATGTTTTTTCTTCCCTGTTTATGTTGAATTTTGAAATGTGTTTTCCTAAGAAACTTGTCAAAACAAACACATATGGGTTAATAGAGGGAAACATTCCAAAGGAGAAAAATATATCTAAAAACAAAGATGATGTGACTTACCAAACGAAAGTGCTGGCACGTCGATAGACACACAAACAAACACAAACATACACACAAAATTCAAGCTTTCGCAACAAACTGTTGCCTCATCAGGAAAGAGGGAAGGAGAGGGAAAGACGAAAGGATATGGGTTTTAAGGGAGAGGGTAAGGAGTCATTCCAATCCCGGGAGTGGAAAGACTTACCTTAGGCGGAAAAGAGGATGGGTATACACTCGCACACACACTCACATATCCATCCACACATATACAGACACAAGCAGACATATGCTTGTGTCTGTATATGTGTGGATGGATATGTGTGTGTGTGTGTGTGTGTGTGTGCGAGTGTATACCCGTATACACAAGCAGACATATGCTTGTGTCTGTATATGTGTGGATGGATATGTGTGTGTGTGTGTGTGAGTGTATACCCGTCCTTTTTTCCCCCTAAGGTAAGTCTTTCCACTCCCGGGATTGGAATGACTCCTTACCCTCTCCCTTAAAACCCATATCCTTTCGTCTTTCCCTCTCCTTCCCTCTTTCCTGATGAGGCAACAGTTTGTTGCGAAAGCTTGAATTTTGTGTGTATGTTTGTGTTTGTTTGTGTGTCTATCGACGTGCCAGCGCTTTCGTTCGGTAAGTCACATCATCTTTGTTTTTAGATATATTTTTCCCAAACACATATGGGCATACACATGCTAACTCCTGGATCACAACAGGTATTAGAAATTCCTCCAGGACCATGAAAATGCTTAACTATAGACTGAAAAGTTGGACTGACCCCAAGTTTAAAGAATATGTAACAAATTACAAAAAAATATATGGAAAAGTAATTACAAAAGCAAAATTACTAAGTAATGATAAATTAATAAGAAAATCAGGCAATAAATCAAAAACTATTTGGGAAATTGTGAAAAGGGAAACAGGTAAGGGCCTCAAGGATCAGGAAATAGTACTCAAAAACAGTGAAAATATTGAATTAAAAGATGAAACTCTGGCAAATTACATTAATAATTACTTTTTAAGTGTACCAGTGTCATTAAGTAAAAACTTTACTAAACATGAGAAATTAACAGCCCCAAAAGTAGACAGTAGTATGTTGTTAACTCCCACAAATGATAATGAAATATTAAAGGTGATAAAGAGTCTAAAATCAAAAATGTCTGCAGGTGTGGATGAAGTGCCTGTGTCAATAATAAAAAAAGTTGCCCAACAAATTATAAAGCTGCTGGTACATATTGCCAATTTGTCTTTCAGCGAAGGTGTGTTTCCTGAGAGGTTGAAAATCTCTAAGGTTAGACCTCTGTTTAAAAAAGGAGATCCATACAAGGTAGAAAATTATAGACCAATATCACTTCTCCACTCATTTTCAAAAATTATAGAGAAATTAATGAACACCAGACTCATAAATTACTTAGATGCTCACAAACTTCTAAACTGCAATCAACATAGCTTTCGCTCAGGCCACAGCACAGAATTAGCTATCCATGCCTATACCAAAGAGATTGTCAGGAGTCTCAACACTAAAAAATGTGTAGTGGGAATTAACTTAGATTTATCTAAAGCTTTTGATACAGTAAATCACAAAATTCTGTTAAACAAGATGGAGGCAATAGGTGTAAGGGGAGTTGTGAAGCAGTGGTTTGAATCTTACCTTCAAGATAGAACTCAGGTGGTAGAAATCATCGCAGAGCATAAAAATCAGAAAATCAAGTGGGTCTCAGATGCAAAGAAATTGGAAATAGGTGTCCCACAGGGCAGTGTTCTCGGTCCCTTATTATTCTTGCTTTATATAAATGACATAAAAATCCTAATATTTCTACCAAAATAATGTTGTTCGCAGATGACACTAGCATAATTATAAGTGATGATAAAAAATCATTAACCACCACAACTGATATAGTCCTGAAATATATTCAACATTCGTTTAATGCTAATGAGTTAACACTTAATCTAAGTAAAACAAATTATATACAGTATGGCAAAGCAACTCAAGATATGGACCACCAGTTAAAACTAATGGATAAGAAGATAGAGAGTGTACAATCCACAAAGTTTTAGGGCATGCACATTGATCAAAACTTAAGCTGGAAAGACCATCTCAAGTACTTATCCCACAGGCTCAATTCAGCATGTTTTTCATTGAGGATATTATCTAGAGTATGCAGCACAGACTGTACTAGACTAGTGTATTTTGCTTACTTTCAGTCTATCATGTCTTATGGCATAGTGTTCTGGGGTAAAACTAAATCAAGCTTAACAGGTATCTTCAAATTTCAGAAAAGAGCTGTATGAATCATAACACATAACTCTCCAAGAACTCATTGTAGGCCCCTTTTCAAAGAAGTGCAAATACTCACAATACCATCACTGTATATTTTTAAAAGCATTCTGTGTACAAGAGCACATATGAAAAATCTACGAACAAATGAGGACTGCCATAATTATAATACTAGAACTCGTAAGAATTTGTATGTAGAAAGGGTAAGGACAACACAAACCCAAAAGCATGTAAGTTATTTTGGAATAAAACTCTACAATGCTCTGCCAGTGTACATGAAGGCAATAATAGATGAAGTAAAATTTAAGACTGAACTTAAAAATTACCTTTTAAGCAAAACTTTCTATGATGTAGATGAGTACTTTGATTGTGTATAAATTTATGGCCAAAAATTTTAATTTGTATGTCTAAACTTGTACTTTTAAAAAATGCCTTGAAAGTGATATTCCATTATTATGTCTGTAGTACTTGTACTAGTATGATAACTTTGTTGTGACAATTCCTACATCATGTAAATGATATACAGGAAGATAATAAAATGAAATGAAATGAAATGAAAAATCTATATATACACACACAGATAATACTGAAGAAAACTTTTCTAACATATTTCTATACTAAAGTATGCTACCGTACATAATAACATGAAAGTCGAAGAAGAATGCTTCTGATTCACTTATAACCTACAGATAGCATAGGAAAAGAGTTTGGCTGTCTCAGGAAACATGAAATATGAGACAGACAGCTGGGGAATGCATTATCACCACATAATGAATTCAACACACAATGTTGTACCCCCTACTTGCCAATTGTACAAGGAATTAGTTCCAAAAATTACATCTATGCTGCGATTTTGAATCACCAACAAATTGTATTTCAATGGCAGTCCTGCCAATTCTACATTTAATAGTATGTCTCGTGCCACACTCGATGATAGCTTACCAGTAGCACCAATAATTTTTATTCCAGAAACATGCATTACTACTATACCCTCTGTGTTCTTAACAAATTCAAAAACTGCCTGTGAAATACCACTCAAATCACTACCACTAAACAGTAAACACTTAACATGTATACCTTGCACACTTGCTGTTATCACAGGGTGACACACTTCTTTTTTGCTTACTATGTGATCTTCTTCATACAACAAATCCTCATTGATCTTTTCCCAGGGAAAACTATCATCCTGATTACCAAACTGATTATCAGATACAGTCAAATAACAGATAGCAGGGTCCTCTTCCTCATTACTCCTCTCTAACTGGCCCAATATTATCCTCTTTTATTCTCTCTTTACTTAAAACATGGCCATCATTATCAATAGTAAATTAAAATACCTCATTTTCATCACTAATGGATTCATCATATCTATCATCATGACAGTTAAATTCAGAATAAGACACACTTTCATTTACACTATGCTTTAGATTTGGTACCTCTTCCACTTTTTTCTCTATTTCAGTCAATTTTGAATCTACATTTTCATTTAATTTTTCCAGTTTTTCCCCTACAATTACTGCACACTTGGTTTCGACCTCAGTTTCTGAATCATTTTTAATGTGATCTATTTGGTTTTCAAGTTTAACCCTGTTTTCAGCACAAAATTTCCTGGGAGCTTTGATTTAATCTTTAGACTTTTTTCAGAAGTCCCCACCTTCCTACTATTGTCACCACAAAGCTTCTCTCTCTCTTCTACACATTCATTACTTGATGTAATTTCTCATTTGTATTAGGTACTAATTTCTTTGTACTATTTTCCAACTTCCTAATGATATCTTTCCAACTATCTTCAAACCTATTCACATCTTCTTTCAAACTATTAATGGCTTATTCTGTACTCATTTTACTCCACATACTCATAATTTTCCTTAACATTGCTCCAAAATTTTTGTTTGCACTATTTTCCTGTGACTCAGTCCACATTAAAACTTTCTGTTTATGTAACAACCTAACCTCTAGAGCTTTTTCCTCAGTCACACTGTCTTGTTCAGTAAGATCACTCATTATTTACCACTTAATGCAAACTAGCTTTTGCTATGAAATTACCTTATTCTCATTCACTCTTCTTTTGATGCTCTGCTGCTGCTGCTGTTGTGGCTGTTCTCTTGGTCCATCATCTGCATGGCTGCTGCAGTTGTCATCTTCTCTCAGCAAGGCATCTTGTTTACTTCTGGTCAGCTGTGTCCACCTGCTTGCTGATTGGCTGCTCCTGTGCTCAGTGGCTGCTTCCTTAGAACCTGTTCGCTGACTGGCAGCTCTCCTTCTTAATTCACACTTCACTGCCATTTTTTTCGTGAGTTCTAGTTTATTGTGGTTATGTACAATATTCCTCACCAACAAGGGCACCAGATGCAGCGGTTCTACATGCTTTTAATTCTTTGTTTGTTGATTGTCCTCGGTGTTGACATACTGCGTTGCTACACTGGCTGAAAAATGGGGTTTATGGATTCCAAAACTGACTACTATAACTGATGTAGCCGACAGATTCACAGTTACATTTTACAGTACTTTAATTTCCACTTTGCACAACCCCCTAAAATTACACAGTTACAGTATATGGCCAGTGCACTATTATGTAACCTTCGATAAGCCTCATTGATAGTTAGCAGGTGAAACTCTACATCCTGCTACAATAGTTTCTTGTTGAACACCTACGAGCAGTAAAACCTAACCACAAAGTTCAGAGTTCTTGAAGAATAATCAGGTACCTATGGAGCAGACAATGTCACTGTTTTTACACATTGCCTAATTGTTTAACACTTATTCCACAGTTATTTTGAAGCACTGTTGTTGTTCTAACCAGCACAGATTACTTGTCAGAAACTCAGCTGTGGACTGACAGTCTCATGACCAAAAATTAGGCCCTTGTATATCATCACAGTAATCAGTACTGAAACTACAGTAATCAGTACTGTTTGAAGTTAAATGTACAGAAATTACAATTAAAACTTAAGTCATTAAATTAACTGAACACATCAAAAAATTGGATCTTCTACTAAGAGGGTTATGCCAAATTATTTGCCTGAATTGTGAATTTAACAAATATAGTTATGCAAACAATACTTTTGACAAACCTGTTAATTACTTTGGAATTAATGCAGGGCTGGTTTTGCTAACATGCTTTCGAACAGAACCAAATACGTACTTTAAGATTACTAGTATTTCGTCTTCCAAATGTTTATAATTAAGACAGAGTTTATATTTATTTATACATCAAAAATAGAATTTAAGTTATAGAACAGTTACTGATTTCACCCTATAATGAATGATACTAATTAGGAATAGTAAAATAACTTAGAAAATAAATTACATACATAAAACTAAGCACAAAATTAGATCTGGTGTAATTTCCTTTAAAACTGAGGGCCAATCTTTTTTCTTTTATGGAAATGCAGATTATATTCACTTATGTTAATGGTAAATTAAGGAGGCAGATGGCAAAACAAGAGGGGAATAAAATTGTCCCAGCTTGTTTTGTCATACCCTCCAACTACATTACTCATACATTGTTGCATTATCTTACAAACCCATGAGAGATATTTGCCTTCTCTGATCAGTTTCCTTACTTGAAGGTAATTCCATTTGAATAGCTTGTAACAATATAAGATTCTCAAACTTAGTAATATGTGACAAGTTTAATTATTTATGTTACTTACCACAAGGAGTTACATGTTATCATTTTAATCTACTCTACTTTCCAAGACTGCAAATCTCAGACCCGTGTTTAGTCAAACACAGATTCCAAGAATTATCATTGCCCAGGTAAGTTTACTTGCTTTTAACTATTTTAGAGAATAATTCATTAGTGTGACTCATAGACACCTTCCATCTTCCTACCTCTGCAAGAGGCACCCTTAGACCTTATCCTACAGACACATAATGTGTAAATACATTATCATCTTTGTGATGTGAGTGTTTCTTTCTTTATCTTTCCATGCAAAACAGTTCAACTCTTTCCTTCTATAGGTTTACCTCACCAAGGATTAGACCATTCTTTCCTTGGGTTCATCTGTTCTTCCTCTCTCCCATACCTACATAAAATTGGGCCCAGCCCACCTTAAAAATTTTAACTGCACGTCCGCCTCTGAGATATACCTTTAAATGATGAAGTTTCTCTGTAGTGTATTGACTTTACCTGTATATTTCAAATGTATGTCTCCCAACACCTCCTTTTGGACTCATTCTCCTACATTCTCACAGGGCTGTAATTCATGTATATTATTTAAAACAATGTAATAAAGAACCTTCTCCCATGCTATCCTTTCTACATTTGTATTCCATTTTATTATGCATAACAGTCAGACTCCCCGCATGAACCATGGACCTTGCCACTGGTGGGGAGGCTTGCGTGCCTCAGTGATACAGATAAGCATACTGTAGGGGCAACAACAATGGAGGGGTATCTGTTGAGAGGCCAGACGAACATGTGGTTCCTGAAGAGGGAAGGCAGTAGCCTTTTCAGTAGTTGCAGGGGAAACAGTCTACATGATTGACTGATCTGGCCTTGCTGTGCTGGTACTGCGAACGGCTGAAAGCAAGGGGAAACTACAGCCGTAGATTTTCCCAAGGACATGTAGCTTTACTGTATGGTTAAATGATGATGGTGACCTCTTGGGTAAAATATTATGGAGGTAAAATAGTCCCACATTCGGATCTCCGGGCAAGGACTTCTCAGGAGGATGTTGTTATCAGGAGAAAGAAAACTGGCATTCTACAGATCGGAGTGTGGAATGTCAGACCCCTTAATCAGGCAGGTAGGTTAGAAAATTTAAAAAGGGAAATGGTTAGGTTAAAGTTAGATATAGTGGCAATTAGTGAAGTTCAGTGGCAGGAGGAACAAGACTTCTGGTCAGGTGAATACAGGGTTATAGATACAAAATCAAATAGGGGTAATGCAGGAGTAGGTTTAATAATGAATAAAAAAATAGAGGACGGGTCAACTACTACAAACAGCATAGTGAATGCATTATTGTAGCCAAGGTAGACATGAAACCAACACCTCCCACAATAATACAAGTTTATATGCCATATAGCTCTGCAGATGATGAAGAGATTGAAGAAATGTATGATGAGATAAAAGAAATTATTCAGATAGTGAAGGGAGACAAATTTAATAGTCACGGGTGACTGAAATTCGATAGTAGTAAAAGGAACAGAAGGAAACGTAGTAGGTGAATATGGAATGGGGGTAAGGAATGAAAGAGGAAGCTGCCTGGTAGAATTTTGCATAGAGCATAACTTAATCATAGCTAACACTTAATTCAAGAATCATAAAAGAAGGTTGTATACATGGAAGAAGCCTGGAGATACTGAAATGTTTCAGATAGATTATATAATGCTAAGACTGAGACTAGAAACCAGGTTTTAAATTGTAAGGCATTTCTAGGCGCAGATGTAGACTCTGACCAAAATCTATTGGTTATGAATTGTAGATTAAAACTGAAGAAACTGCAAAATGGTGGGAATTTAAGGAGATGGGACCTGGATAAACTGACAGAACCAGAGGTTGTAGAGAGTTTCAGGGAGAGCATTATGGAACGATTGACAAGAATAGGGGAAAGAAACACAGTACAAGAAGAATGGGTAGCTTAGAGAGAAGAAATAGTGAAGGCAGCAGAGGATCAAGTAGGTAAAAAGACAAGGGCTAATAGAAATCCTTGGGTAACAGAGGAGATACTGAATTTAATTGATGAAAGGAGAAAATACTAAAATGCAGTAAATGAAGCAGGCAACAAGGAATACAAATGTCTAAAAAATGAATATAATAGAGGGAAACATTCCACGTGGGAAAAATATATCTAAAAACAAATGTGATGAGACTTACCAAACAAAAATGCTGGCAGGTCAATAGACACACAAACAAACACAAACATACACACAAAATTCAAGCTTTCACAACAAACAGTTACTTCATCAGGAAAGAGGGAAGGAGAGGGAAAGACAAAAGATGTGGGTTTTAAGGGAGAGGGTAAGGGGTCATTCCAATACCGGGAGTGGAAAGACTTACCTTAGGGGGAAAAAAGGACAGGTATACACTCGCACACACACAGATATCCATTCGCACATACACAGACACACTTTTTTCCCCCTAAGGTAAGTCTTTCCGCTCCCGGGATTGGAATGACTCCTTACCCTCTCTCTTAAAACCCACATCCTTTCGTCTTTCCCTCTCCTTCCCTCTTTCCTGATGAAGCAACTGTTTGTTGCGAAAGCTTGAATTTTGTGTGTATGTTTGTGTTTGTTTGTGTGTTTATCGACCTGCCAGCGCTTTTGTTTGGTAAGTCTCATCATCTTTGTTTTTAGATATGTCTCAAAAATGAGATTGACAAGAAGTGCAAAATGGCTCAGCAGGGATGGCTAGAGGACATATGTAAGGATGTAAAGGTGTATATCACTAGGGCTAAGATGGATACTGCGTACAGGAAAATTAACAAGACCTTTGGAGAAAAGAGAAATGCTTGCATGAATATCAAGAGCTCAGATGGAAACCCAGTTCTAAGCAAAGAAGGGAAAGCAGAAAGGTGGAAGGAGTATATAGAGGGTCTATACAAGGGCAATGTTCTTGGGGATAATATTGTGGAAATGGAAGGGGATGTAGATGAAGATGAAATGGGAGATATGATACTGTGTGAAGAGTTTGACAGAGCACTGAAAGACCTAAGTCGAAACAAGGCTGCGAGAGTAGACAACATTCCATTAGAACTACTGATAGCCTTGGGAGAGCCAGCCATGACAAACTCTAGCATTTGGTGAGCAAGATGTATGAGACAGTCAAAATACCCCTCAGACTTAAAGAAGAATGTAATAATTCCAATCCCAAAGAAAGGAGGTGTCAACAGATGTGGAAATTACCAAATTATCAGTTTAATGAGCCATGGCTGCAAAATATTAACACAAATTCTTTACAGACGAATGGAAAAACTGGTAGTAGCCGACCTCGGTGAAGATCAGTTTGAATTCTGTAGAAATGTTGGAACAGATGAAGCAATACTGACCGTACTATTTATCTTAGAAAATAGATTAAGGAAAGGCAAACCTATGTTTCTAGCATTTGTAGACTTAGAGAAAGCTTTTGACAATGTTAACTGGAATACTCTCTTTCAAATTCTGAAGTTGGCAGGGGTAAAATACAGGGAGCAAAAGGCTATTTACAGTTTGTACAGAAACCAGATGGCAGTTATAAGAGTCGAGGGGCATGAAAGGGAAGCAGTGGTTGGGAAGGGAGTGAGACAGGGTTATAGCCTATCCCCGATGTTATTCAATCTGTATGTTGATCAAGCAGTAAAGGAAACAAAAGAAAAATTCAGAGTAGGAATTAAAATCCATGGAGAAGAAATAAAGATTTTGAGGTTCACTGATGACCTTGTAATTCTGTCAGAGACAGCAAAGGACCAGGAAGAGCAGCTGAATGGAATGGACAGTGTCTTGAAAGGAGGATATAAGATGAACCTCAACAAAAGCAAAATGAGGATATTGGAATGTAGTAGAATTAAATCGGGTGATGCTGAGGGTATTAGATTAGGAAATGAGACACTTATGGTAGTAAATGAGTTCTGCTATTTTGGGAGCAAAATAACTGATGATGGTCGAAGTAGAGAGGATATAAAATGTAGATTGGCAATGGCAAGGAAAGCGTTTCTGAAGGAGAGAAATTTGTTAATACTGAGTGTAGATTTAAGTGTCAGGAAGTATTTCCTGAAAGTATTTGTATGGAGTGTAGCCATGTATGGAAGCAAAACATGGACAAGAAATAGTTTAGACAAAAAGAGAATAGAAGGTTTCGAAATGTGGTGCTACAGAAGAATGCTGAAGATTAGATGGGTAGATCACAAACTAATGAGGAGGTATTGAATAGAATTGGGAAGAAGAGAAATTAGTGGCACAACTTGACTAGAAGAAGGGATTGGTTGGTATGACATGTTTTGAGGTATCACCAATTTAGTATTGGAGGGCAGCAAAGAGGGTAAAAATTGTAGAGGGAGGCGAAGAGATGAATACACTAAACAGATTTAGAAGGATGTAGGTAGCAGTAGGTACAGGGAGATGAAGAAGCTTGCACAGGATAGAGTAGCATGGAGAGCTGCATCAAACCAGTCTCAGGACTGAAGACCACAACAACAACATTCGGACTACTAATAAAGTTTGCACAAACTTAATGTGGAATTTTCCTCAAATCTGTAGGTATGATTCATAACTCTCTAAACAAAAATTTATGATTATCAGCCATTCCTAGATAAAACCAAACTTCTTTCAACCATGTATGTATCTAATTATGCACCTAGATTTTGTGCCACATGTTAGTATGCCTAGTTAACTAAAGTACTGGTATTTGATAGTTTTAGTAAAATCAACCAAGGGGTTTTGCTAGCTTTTATTCTGTCTGTATGTGCATATATAATTTTATAATATCATTAAGCAGAATAATGTTTTTGTTATGAAGATGTGTTGATACCTATGATAAGATTTTGTACATGATGGAAATGTATATTTTATACCGTTCTGCACTTTGACAAGTCCATTATCATGGATATGATAATATGGGTGCTAAATAAATAAATAAATAAATAAATAAATAAATAAATGTGGGACAAGTGCTCTAATTGTCAACCAAAAATCCGGGGATGACAAAGAAATTTTACTTCCTGAATCTATATAAATATCTACATGCCTTCCCCATATGTTTCTTAGTATTGTAGATTTTGTTTTCTCTTCCCTCTAATACCTTATCTTCTTCCAGTAACCATTCCATTGTAGGAATAGCCTGTGTAAAAGCATTCAGTTTCTCAGTATATGGGCCTACAATTTTAGTGTTACATTCTGGATTTTGGCCCAAGTTCCAGGATATTCCCGTTACTATAATGGGATAATTACTCTTTTCTGTGCCTTTGGTAGTAATAGCCACACTATCATTTGATATAAATACCTGTGAGTTATTATTCTGTTGACTATTTCTACTTTTCTTTTCACTATTTCTGCACCTTTTGTTTGCATGACAGAGGTTACTGTCTTTCCTCTTTTGAAATTTTAATTGATAGCAATTACCTTCAGTATTTTCTCTGTTTCAGTTTTCTCTCTCTATCCTTCTTTCTAATTTAACCATATACAGGCCTTCTATCTTCTTCTAACATATCATCAACAGTGGTTCACCCCCAATACCATATTTCTTTTTATCACATAGCAAGGTAATCTGCTAACGAGAACCTGTACCAAATGTTTTTCCTCTATCTGGTTATCTAAATATATATAAAAACAAAGATGAGGTGACTTACCGAACGAAAGCGCTGGCAGGTCGATACACACACAAACAAACACAAACATACACACAAAATTCAAGCTTTCGCAACACACTGTTGCCTCATCAGGAAAGAGGGAAGGAGAGGGGAAGACGAAAGGAAGTGGGTTTCAAGGGAGAGGGTAAGGAGTCATTCCAATCCCGGGAGTGGAAAGACTTACCTTTGGGGGAAAAAAGGACAGGTATACACTCGCACACACGCACATATCCATCCACACATACAGACACTTGTGTCTGTATGTGTGGATGGATATGTGCGTGTGTGCGAGTGTATACCTGTCCTTTTTTCCCCCAAAGGTAAGTCTTTCCACTCCCGGGATTGGAATGACTCCTTACCCTCTCCCTTGAAACCCACTTCCTTTCGTCTTCCCCTCTCCTTCCCTCTTTCCTGATGAGGCAACAGTGTGTTGCGAAAGCTTGAATTTTGTGTGTATGTTTGTGTTTGTTTGTGTGTGTATCGACCTGCCAGCGCTTTCGTTCGGTAAGTCACCTCATCTTTGTTTTTATATATAATTTTTTCCCATGTGGAATGTTTCCTTCTATTATATTGGTTATCTAAATATTTACACCTAGTTAAGTGTCATTCAATGTATTTCTTGTAACTTCCCCTTGTATTGTTTCATTATTTAGAATCTAGTAATTCTGCTGTTAATTTATCCTTTGTGCTGGTTGACCAATATTTTCCTTTGAATTTTTCCTGAAAATTGTCCCAATGTTTAAATTCTTCTGAATGAGTAATTCCCTATTTTGACACATGAGCTACTAGGTAACAAGCGTAAAATCTGTTTTTTAGCATCTTTCCACACCTTTGGTAAAAACTGAGAGAACACTCTTAAAGACTGTCAGATGTACATCACTACCTTGGTCAAATTTGGGAAACTGCTTTGACAGATTCATCTCATTTTCCATTTGAAATTTCTCAATTAAATCATTTGATACCCCAGAACCAATGGTAGTTTATTTCACAGTTCTTGCTGGGAATTTCCTAAGGCTTGCTATAACTTCTGAAATTCATTATGGCACTTGACAGTATTGTCCAAAGAATCAATAAGAGCACTCATAGATTCCTGTTTCTCTTGTACCTTTTGTTCAATGAATGCATGTGGAAGTTTCTCCAAATTAGTTAAAGCATTTGGATCAGTAGTTGCATTGGCCACTTCTCTTCTATGTTCTCACTTCTACCCAGCCTACTGTGTCTGAAATTTGATTATTCATACTTTTGAAATTAATTGTTGAAGTTTTCTTGTATTTATTTCGTCCTACTTTTTATGTCTCAAAACTGTTCTTTAACTTCTTTCCAGGCTAAGTCAAATTGTTTAAGTATTTCTGTTTCTATATCCCTAGGAACCTTGCTCAAGTTTCCTCTATTTCAGAAATTTTATCTGTTTTCATGGATACATTATCTCCTCTTTACATCTGGAGCACTGTTTTTTAATTTCTCCCTTGGATTTTAAGTGTAGTAACATCGTTATATATTTTATCTAATTTATTTAATTTCTCTGCTTGAGCTTTAAGACTATTTGACAATTCCCCCAATTTCCTCTAATACTTTTGACATGTTGTTGTTGTTGTGGTCTTCAGTCCTGAGACTGGTTTGATGCAGCTCTCCATACTACTCTATCCTGTGCAAGCTTCTTCATCTCCCAGTACCTACTGCAACCTACATCCTTCTGAATCTGCTTAGTGTATTGATCTCTTGGTCTCCCTCTACGATTTTTACCCTCCACGCTGCCCTCCCTCCAATGCTAAATTTGTGATCCCTTGATGCCTCAAAACATGTCCTGCCAACCGATCCCTTCTTCTAGTCAAGTTGTGCCACAAACTTCTCTTCTCCCCAATCCTATTCAATACCTCCTCATTAGTTACGTGATCTACCCACCTTATCTTCAGCATTCTTCTGTAGCACCACATTTCGAAAGCTTCTATTCTCTTCTTGCCCAAACTGGTTATTGTCCATGTTTCACTTCCATACGTGGCTACACTCCATACAAATACTTTCAGAAACGACTTCCTGACACGTAAATCTATACTCAATGTTAACAAATTTCTCTTCTTCAGAAACGATTTCCTTGCCATTGCCAGTCTACATTTTATATCCTCTCTACTTCAACCGTAATCAGTTATTTTGCTCCCCAAATAGCAAAACTCCTTTACTACTTTAAGTGTCTCATTTTGTAATCTAATCCCCTCAGCATCACCCGATTTAATTTGACTACATTCCATTATCCTCGTTTTGTTTTTGTTGATGTTCATCTTATATCCTCCTTTCAAGACACTGTCCATTCTGTTCAACTGCTCTTCCAAGTCATTTGCTGTCTCTGACAGAATTACAATGTCATCGGCGAACCTCAAAGTTTTTACTTCTTCTCCATGAATTTTAATACCTACTCCGAATTTTTCTCTTGTTTCCTTTACTGCTTGCTCAATGCACAGATTGAATAACATCGGCGAGAGGCTACAACCCTGTCTCACTCCTTTCCCAACCACTGCTTCCCTTTCATGCCCCTCGACTCTTATAACTGCCATCTGGTTTCTGTACAAATTGTAAATAGCCATTCGCTCCCTGTATTTTACCCCTGCCACCTTCATAATTTGAAAGAGAGTATTCCAGTTAACATTGTCAAAAACTTTCTCTAAGTCTACAAATGCTAGAAACGTAGGTTTGCCTTTTCTCAATCTTTCTTCTAAGATAAGTCGTAAGGTTAGTATTGCCTCACGTGTTCCAACATTTCTACGGAATCCAAACTGATCTTCCCCGAGGTCCGCTTCTACCAGTATTTCCATTCGTCTGTAAAGAATTCGCATTAGTATTTTGCAGCTGTGACTTATTAAACTGATAGTTGTGTAATTTTCACATCTGTCAACACCTGCTTTCTTTGGGATTGGAATTATTATATTCTTCTTGAAGTCTGTGGGTATTTCGCCTGTCTCATACATCTTGCTCACCAGATGGTAGAGTTTTGTCAGGACTGGGTCTCCCAAGGTCGTCAGTAGTTCCAATGCAATGTTGTCTACTCCCGGGGCCTTGTTTCGACTCAGGTCTTTCAGTGCTCTGTCAAACTCTTCCCGCAGTACCTTATCTCCCATTTCATCTTCATCTACATCCTCTTCCATTTCCATAATATTGTCCTCAAGTACATCGCCCTTGTATAAACCCTCTATATACTCCTTCCACCTTTCTGCCTTCCCTTCTTTGCTTAGAACTGGGTTGCCATCTGAGCTCTTGATATTCATACAAGTGGTTCTCTTTTCTCCTAAGGTCTCTTTAATTTTCCTGTAGGCAGTATCTATCTTACCCCTAGTGAGACAAGCCTCTACATCCTTACATTTGTCGTCTAGCCATCCCTGCTTAGCCATTTTGCACTTCCTGTCGATCTCATTTTTGAGACGTTTGTATTCCTTTTTGCCTGCTTCATTTACTGCATTTTTATATTTTCTCCTTTCATCAATTAAATTCTATATTTCTTCTGTTACCCAAGGATTTCTATTAGCCCTTGTCTTTTTACCTACTTGATCCTCTGCTGCCTTCACTACTTCATCCCTCAGAGCTACTCATTCTTCTTCTACTGTATTTCTTTCCACCATTCCTGTCAATTGTTCCCTTATGCTCTCCCTGAAACTCTGTACAACCTCTGGTTCTTTCAGTTTATCCAGGTCCCAACTCCTTAATTTCCCGCCTTTTTGCAGTTTCTTCAGTTTCCGTCGGGTTGACGGAGGAGATAGAGAAGATCCAAAGAAGAGCGGCGCGTTTCGTCACTGGGTTATTTGGTAACCGTGATAGCGTTACGGAGATGTTTAATAAACTAAAGTGGCAGACTCTGCAAGAGAGGCGCTCTGCATCGCGGTGTAGCTTGCTCGCCAGGTTTCAAGAGGGTGCGTTTCTGGATGAGGTATCGAATATATTGCTTCCCCCTACTTATACTTCCCGAGGAGATCACGAATGTAAAATTAGAGAGATTAGAGCGCGCACGGAGGCTTTCAGACAGTCGTTCTTCCCGCGAACCATACGCGACTGGAACAGGAAAGGGAGGTAATGACAGTGGCACGTAAAGTGCCCTCCGCCACACACCGTTGGGTGGCTTGCGGAGTATCAATGTAGATGTAGATGTAGATGTAGATGTAGAATCTGCAGTTCATAACCAATAGATTGTGGTCAGAATCCACATCTGCCCCTGGAAATGTCTTACAATTTAAAACCTGATTCATAAATCTCTGTCTTACCATTATATAATCTATCTGATACGTTTTAGTATCTCCAGGATTCTTCTAGGTATACAACCTTCTTTCATGATTCTTGAATCAAGTGTTAGCTATGATTAAGTTATGCTCTGTGCAAAATTCTACAAGGCGGCTTCCTCTTTCATCTCTTCCCCCCAATCCATATTCACCTACTATGTTTCCTTCTCTCCCTTTTCCTACTGACGAATTCGTCACCCATGACTATTAAATTTTCGTCTCCCTTCACTACCTGAATAATTTCTTTTATCTCGTCATACATTTCATCAATTTCTTCATCATCTGCAGAGCTAGTTGGCATATAAACTTGTACTACTGTAGTAGGCATGGGCTTTGTGTCTATCTTGGCCACAATAATGTGTTCACTATGCTGTTTGTAGTAGCTAACCCGCACTCCTATTTTTTTATTCATTATTAAACCTACTCCTGCATTACCCCTATTTGATTTTGTATTTATAACCCTGTAATCACCTGACCAAAAGTCTTGTTCCTCCTGCCACCGAACTTCACTAATTCCCACTATATCTAACTTTAACCTATCCATTTCCCTTTTTAAATTTTCTAACCTACCTGCCCGATTAAGGGATCTGACATTCCACGCTCCGATCCGTAGAACGCCAGTTTTCTTTCTCCTGATAACGACGTCCTCCTGAGTAGCCCCCGCCTGGAGATCCGAATGGGGGACTATTTTACCTCCGGAAAATTTTACCCAAGAGGATGCCATCATCATTTAATCATACAGTAGAGCTGCATGTCCTCGGGAAAAATTACGGCCGTAGTTTCCCCTTGCTTTCAGCCGTTCGCAGTACCAACACAGCAAGGCCATTTTGGTTAATGTTATAAGGCCAGATCAGTCAATCATCCAGACTGTTCCCCCTGCAACTACTGAAAAGGCTGCTGCCCCTCTTCAGGAACCACATGTTTGTCTGGCCTCTCAACAGATACCCCTCCGTTGGTTGCACCTACGGTACGGCCATCTGTATCGCTGAGGCACGCAAGCCTCCCCACCAACGGCAAGGTCAATGGTTCATGGGGTAGGACTTTTGACATACTTCTATCAAACAACGGAAACTCCATGTTGGAATATCAGTGCTGCAAGGGAAAGATACATTATTACTTACAATAAAAATGACACACTAAGTTGCAGAGAGGCAAAAAAAAAGACACTAACCCATTAACTTTTGACCACAGCCTCCATCAGACACAAACAAACAAATACACACACACACACACACACACACACACACAAATACATTCACACAAATAAGCACACCTCATGCACACCATTGCCATCTCTGGCAGCTCAGACCAAAATGCAACAGTCACGTGGAGGGGAAGCAGCAGTCTGAAGATGACAGAGAAGGGAAATGAATAGCAGTGTGTGGGTGGAAGGAGAGAAGAGCATTGTCTGGTGGAGAGTGCAGGGACTAGGCTGCCAACAGGCACAGCATTGGGAGGCTGTGGGCTAGGGTGGTGGGGAGCGGGAGGGACAGACAGGGAGTGAAGAGTGAAAAAGGAAAGGATAGGGGAAAGATGAGTGGGTACATTGGCAGATGGTGCACACAAAGAGGATGAGAGATGAGAATATGGATGTGATGGTATGGCAAAGGGGATGAAAACTGTTGGGTGGATGGTGTTGGGACAGTATGTTACCGTAGGTTGAGGATAGGATAATTTCAGGAGCTGGGGTTTTGTAATGGTAGCTCCTATCTGCACAGTTCAGAAAAGCTGGTAATGGACAGGAGGATCCAGACAGCTTGGGTAGTGAAGCAGCCATTGAAATCAAGCATTTTATGTTCAGCTTCATGTTGCGCCACAGGCTGGTCTAGGCACAGGGCAGTCTACTTTGCTCTTGGTCAGAGTTTGGTGGTGACTGTTCATCCTGGTGGACAGCTGGTTGGGAGTCATATGAATATAAAAAGCTGTGCAATGATTGCATCAGAGATTGTATATGACATAGCTGTTTTCACATGTGCTCCAGCCTCTGATGAGGTAGGATAAGCCTGTGACAGGACTGGAATAGGAAGTGCTTGGTGGGTGAAATAGACAGATTTTAGTTTTGGGTCTTCCACAGGATATGATCCTTGTGGCAAGAGGTTGGGATTAGTTGTGGCATAGGGATGGACTAAGATGTTGTGGAGGTCAGGTGGGTGACAGAAAACCACTTTAGGAGTGCTGGGAAGGATCTTGGGTAGGAGGTCCATTATTTCAGAGTATGATGATAGGTAATCAAAGCCATGGCAAATGATGTTGTTCAGTTGCTGCAGTCTGTGGCGGTCTTGCGTGATGAACAGGGACCTCCTTTGTAGCTGGTTCTTGGGGGTGGTGGGGGGATTAGAGGTGTGGGAAGAAATGGCATGGAGGATACATTTATGGACTAGGTCTGGGGGATAGTGCCCATCTGTGAAGGCCTCGGTGAGGGCCTCAGCATACTGGGCTATTTTCTATTATCCAGCTCATGAACATCTAATATCCTATTTTGCCCAATTCCAAATCATTCCAATTTCCCCTATGCCATTCTTGCTGCAATTGATGCCTGCTCCATCCTACATCCTCTTTCTTAAATTCTGCATAAACCATGGAATCCTTCCCAATGACCTAACCTTAAAAATTCCTTTCTCTGGATCTCAACCCTCCTGACTTTCACTTATTCTGATTCTGCCAGTCCCTGGTCCTCACAAACCTGGTTCCGCAAAAATACGTCGCCATGGCGCAGACATCCCAGAACCATCTCTGCTCCTTCCACAATATACTGTTACTGTGTAATCCTTGCTACAGACATTGTGTCTCTGAAGCTGAATCCCTTGCTCACCAGCACCCGGAGGAGCATTCCAGACACCACCTCCATAAATTATCCAACCTGCTGACATCCTACTGCCTCCTCAGGGCACCCACTATCCAACCCCTATCCTACCCACAGTGTCCCTCCTTGTCAACACCTCATAGCACTCAAGTCCTTCCCAGCTGGCCTTTTCAACTTTCCACAAGCCCAAAACTCTCTACCAATGCTCCACCAATCCAACCTATCAAAAGGCCTCACCTTTATCCCTACATCCAAATCTAACCAAGCTGAACTCTTCAAAGACTTACTCTCCTTCTCCTGATCCCTGCAATGGGAGCACTTATTTACTGCCAACTCCTCCAACCAAACCCAAACTAATTCCAACACTGAACTCTGCCTCTTCCCCTTCATATACCATCCAACCATGTTCCTGTCCCCCTTTCACCTAACAACCTGTTGGTTACCTTCCAGGAATACCTTACCTCCAGCTTGGCTTCACCGCCCTTTCCATTTCCAGATCCCTTCCTCATAACACCAACCTTTTAGCAGAAGAAAGGACAGCCATACACAACACCAAAACAAATCCTGACCTAATCACCCTACCTGCAGACAACAGTTCCATCACTGTAGTGATGAATCACAGTGACTATTCGGCAGAAGGCCTCCGACAACAGTCTGACTCCTCCCACTATAAACTTTGCCAGAGTGATCCAATCCCAGAAGACCAACATAAACTCCAGTCCCTTCTTAAAGCCGTAGGCCCTTCCCAGAACATCTTCCCTGAATCCATTTCCTTCCTCAGCCCTACAACACCCCAAACACCCATCTTTTACATGCTCCCAAAAATCCACAATCCCAACTATCCTGGATGCCCGATTCTGGCTCATTATTGTGCCCTCACTGTAAGAATTTTGGCCCTCATTGACCAACACCTCCAATTAATTGCCCATAATCTAAACTCCCATATCAAAGATACCATCCACTTGCTTCCCTAACTCATCACCATCCCCACCCCCACCTTCTGGATCCCTCCTTGTCACTGTTGATGCTATCTCCCTATACACCAACATCCCTCATGCCAATGATCTTACAGCTGTTGCATACTTAGAAAATGCAATGAACAGAAGCCAGAAAGGATAAGTTTTTCTAGAAAGTACTCCGAGTACAAAGTCGATGCCACAGGATGGATGGTGGCTTGGGCATTGGCTAGCACTGTTATGTGGGCTTACAAGTTATCACATGAGCTACCATGGAGAAGCCATGAGGTGTGGCATGGCATTGGTGGGAACCATTTATGGTCACAGAGAGTGGTAGCTGGAAGTGCCGATGTGGAAGGGGTGTCACACAGACAAAAGGCATTTGTGGCATAGTGTGCAAGAGAGTTCAGCACAGACAGGAATGCAGGAGGTCAGGCCAGGGTCTGTACTTTAAGTATTTGTTCTGGCTCTGCTCATGCTCAGAATTGGCTGCATACCTCCCTACATGGGATTTTGCAATCAGGAGTAGTGTACTCTTATTCAAATAATTATCCTATTCTTGCTCAGATGAACAATTAAAGACTGTAGTGATTCCAGTCTTGCCTTTGTTTGATTATATCACATTCGAGTTCCACAACTCTTTCAAACTTCCAGTAAGCCATCTTCATGTTAGCTGACTGGATGGACCTTCTTCATCCTCCAATTTCATTGGGTGTCTAGACTGCTCACAGGATGTGACAGAGATTTTTTCTGGTGCCAAATGTGGGGTTGGTCATGGATTAGCATGCAGTTATCACACCTCAAGTTGCAGGAATAGGTTGTCTCTCTTTGGAATATCGGACCTACTCAGCCTGCCGTCTTGCAACAGAATGGTTTTGACAACCTCTTTTGCATTACTCGAATAGCCTGTATGGAGGCCAGTGACAGAGCCACGTGAGCAAAAGAGCTCACACAAAGAAGAAGAAGAATATGACAATCCCTATCAAGCACCAAGGAATGAACAGCGCCTAAAAAGACAGAAAAAAGGCTGGGACCATCCAGTAGACAGACAGCACCTGGAGACAATGAGAAGATGCTGGAAGGTGACCAGGGGTGGTGCAACATCAGTAGCAGTGGACAGATGGCACCCATAATCAAGGAGGACATGCTGGAAAGTGGCCAGTGGTGGCTGATGGCAGCACAAGGACACAGAAGACAGTGTGAGGGCAGCTGGCAGCCATGACGCGCAGTGCAGGGTCACTCGATGGTACACAAAGGCAGTGCAGTGGCAGCGACAGTCACAAATAATGAACCAGGCCACAGACAGCATGAGGGTACCCCAGCAGCACAGCCACAGTGGACAGTGCGGGGTCACAGATGACACAGAGGCAGTGCACTGGCACTGGCAGTGACAGACAGCAGTGTGGATAACTCGGAGTACTTTCTAGAAAAACTTATCCTTTCTGGCTTCTGTTCATTGCATTTTCTAAGTATGCAACAGCAGTAAGACCATGGGCATGAGGGATGTTGGTGTATAGGGAGATAGCATCAACAGTGACAAGGAGGGATCCAGAAGGTGGGGGTGGGGATGGTGATGAGTTAGGGAAGCAAGTGGATGGTATCTTTGATATGGGAGTTTAGATTATGGGCACAGCACAGACAGATGCACCAGGCCACAAGTGGCAGTGTGAGACAGTGGAAGGCAGATATCAGCAGCCGTGCTGGCAGTGACAATGATGAACAGTGGGCAAGGGCAACACTTTGCAGAAGACAGCAAAAAAAGCAATGGTAGCAGTGGTGAGTTGAAGACTAGCAGGCATGTCACTAGCTGGAGATGTTTCCGGTACATGCTCTGATGCACCTGGGTCACAAAGTAGGCCATTTGTTTGTTTGTCAGATGTGCTAAAATTAATATTGCAATAATTTGATGACACTAAGACCACTTTAAATGAATTCTTTGAAAATTACGATCTCGTGTTTCAACTGATAGACCAGAGCAGCAGTATACCCTTTTCAAATTTGTTAAAACCAAAATAGTGGCCTCAGAAAGTTATTAGTTGGAAATCTAAGTGCCACTTAGCAAGATGTACATGCCATATTAGTAGAAAAAAACTATGCTAGTAAAAGGACAGTTGACTTCTGTACTTGTCAGATGTTTGCAAGTCAACAAGAAAATGAGAAAGCATAGTTCAGTGGGGCTAGAGTTTGGATACCACACAGCAGCATTTCAGGGAAGCAATCAGTGGTATGATGTGAGAATCAGAGAAAGAAGACAGCCTTGCTCTCATTTGAAAAACAAGCCAAACAATGTTCACCCATGGGATTTATGAAAATAGGATAAAGACAGTAGTGTGTGCATGAAGTGAGTAGCTAACATTAGAAAGAGGCTATAAAGGTATTTCTGACAGAGGAGAGTGTGACAGCTGCTTCCTGAGAAAAGATGATCGCCTGAGGTGGGGTTGTGATGCTGCAGACTGAGAAGAAGGCCACCAAGTGTTACACATGTGGAAAGCCAGACCATATGGCAAAAGGGTGTTGTGCAGATAAAAGAATGAGAAAGGCAGGGCCAGTTGTATCAAGAAAAGGCAGGGAAATGTATAAATTGCCCAGTACAGAAGCCCATGTGTGCATCTTAAGTCCATAACATGTTTTAAATGCAAATGAAACAGTCATTACATGAGAGACTACTCAGAAAGCATTTGTCATGCACAGAATGCACATAAGAGAAATAAAAACCAGGAAAACTAACTAATGGCATAAGAAAGCAGATGCCTTTCACCTTACCTGGCAATATATTAACAGTTGACTGCAGAGGTAAAAATGAATTTATACAATTGTAGTATCAGGATGGCATTACTAATTGCCTGAGGTTTCTCTTGGATAGTGGTGCACAGATAAGCATAGTTAGGAGAAGTAGTTTAAGAAACATTAGAAAGTATAACCCACCAAAATGTTTTAGGATTTGCGGAATTGCTAATATGATTGTAAGGACAGAGGAAACTGCAACACCTGAATTACGAATAAGAAACAGAATTCAAGTGAGGATTGTTTCTGCATAATTGGGGAAGACATGGATCAACCATTTGATTGGCTGGTGGACCAAGACTTTTTCAAAGAACATGGAGTCATAATCAATTATGCCACTGGAAGCCTGTGGATCCACAGGGAATGGATCAGAGTGGAGACAAAGCAAGAGTGTGAGCTACACTGAGTGCAGACTGGATTAGAAGTCAGAAACATACTAATACTGTTGTGCAAGAACAAGAAAGAGAAGGCTCTTTTAGAGAAACCTCAGACATGGAGTGAAAGGCGTATAAGGAAATGGAGATGGAGTCACAGGGTGAGCTCCGCATAGTACATTCTAAGAAAATAGAAGGCTCTTGTAAGAGATGCTTAAGTGCAAAGTGAGAAATATGTGGAAAGGTGAGAGCAAATAGTGACAGAAACTCATTAACTGTCAGAATGCAACAGAGGCAGGCAACAGGTAATGCCAGAGAGAAGTAAAAAGAGTGCAAACCAATCGTTTCAGCAGTAACAATAGGACCCCATGAGGAACAGATGTGTCATATAACAACAGAGGTGAATGAAATGAGAGAGGCTATCATTCTGAAACAGAAAATCTCCAAGGGCATGTGTTTACCTGCGGCATTAGTAAAAACAGAATAAGGAGAATGCCTAACAAGTGTGCTGAATGCTGTAGATGAGTTTGTGTCAGTAGACTGCCCACAGATGGTAGCAGAAGTAGTTATGGAGTGGGGATTGATATGGCAATCATTCAATGTGTACCATGTCAGTGAAAATAAACCACAGTTGAAGTCAAGAATAAGAGTACTAAAGGAGAACATCTGCATGAATCATTTGAAAGCAGAAGAGAAGGCAGCAATCATAAGGTTATGCGCTGTGCACAGCAACATTTTCAATTTGCCTGGAGATGTATTACCTTTCATGGAGAGTATGAAATTAAACTGTTACTGGAAGCACAAGGTATGGTGAAATGTTTGTGAACCTACAAATACCACAATCAAGAAAAGGAGTGTTCCAGCAGGAAATTGAAAAGATGTTAGAGGATGACATTATAGTATAAAGTAAAAGTAGTTGGAATTTTTCATGGATGTCAGGGAAAGGAAAAGTGGTGAATAGCCATGGACTACAGGTGACTTAATGATATATCCCCAAATTATGTGTACCCATTGCCAAGAATAGACAAAATTCTTGACAGTCTAGGGAAAGCAAAATACTTCTTGATCCTCAGCTTAGTGAAAGGCTATTTCAAGTCTTATTAGATGAACGGGACTGAGAACAGACTGCCTTCAGAATGCTGTAAGGGCATTATGAGCACCAACAAATGCCCGTGTGTCTTAAAGCATCTCCTAGTACATATCAGAAGTGAATGAACTCCATTTTGAAATGGCTACAATGTGACAAATTGTTCATCTATTTGGATGACATGGTAATATTTGGCTGCTCCTTAAAGGAGCATAATGAGCAGCAGATGGAGGTATTCAAAAGGCTAAGATTCCACAGTTGAAAGCAACAAGGGGACAAGTGTGAGTTTTTGTGAAAGGAAGTGTCCTATTTGGATCATTTTTTATCGGCCCAAGGCTTGAAGCCAGATCCACAGAAGATCAAGTTGATAAAGGAGTATCCACAAAACAATGTGGAACACACGCACCTCCCTCCAATATTAAAACAATTAAATATTATGAGTTTAGATTAACCAATGCGGAGATAGGAAATCACAGGAACAACTGAAATAGTGTATCGCTTCACTGCAATTTGAATTTATTGTAACACTTGATAACAGACCAAAAGAATGTTGCATGTTACACTTGACAGTAAAAAAACACCTGTTTCTTCAACAGGGGAGCACACTTTCAGTTCTCCCATAAATATAAATATGCACATAGGCGTGTTAAAGAACTGGTTATGAAACAGTCACTTATAACATCAAGGCAGGCACAATCCATGTAAAGAGAAAATAATTAGCAAGTTTAGACATTGACTAGAACATTAAAATGAATAACAGGAAAGTGCACCATCCACAACATTAAGTACAGCTCAATAGTAATAAAAAATTTAGATTCCACCTATATATATACATATATATATACTATACGTACATAAGCACAATTAAAAACTGGTGGAAAAACAATAAATTAGAAATTGACAAATCTATACTCAAAGGAGCCGCACTCCATCTAAATACCCCAAAAATGGCAACTTAATGGCTACCTAGAGTAACAAATTAAGAATAGCATGCTTATAGATTGACTAGAATAAAGGAATAAATAACACATACACAACTTATGATGGATGACAAACTGTGTTGGGCTATTGAGCAGTGATTAATTTAAAACAGCCACAAGATATGCTAACCAGATTAGTGGTGTATTTAAAGACAAGTGTCGAGGAAGGATCCTGGTCAGAAGGTAATCAAAACTAGCAGGATTTCCTTACATGGCTGACATGTCAACACATCCATTCATACCCCAGAATCAATTAGTGCAACATAAATCATTGACATATTTCAGATAATATTTTAAAACAACATACTTAAATACCTTTGTTTACCCACAAGCCTTAATTAGTTAACAGGTTAGGCTCTGTTATTGAATCCTTGCAAATGAGGTAGCAAGTGAATGGCTCCAATTCCACTTTGCCATTTAACATGTGTTGTGATGAGGAAAATGAAGAATCCAGCTAATTAATTGAAAATCACTACTTGGATCCAGTATTTGATGATGCACTCAAAATCAACAGACAAAGGTGAGAGCCAAGTTTACACTCGCTAATAGCACATGCAGAACACAAGCATAAGGTGAACATTAAATAAACTGCTCCTTGTTCAGTCATTTACACACCAACAAAACAAATAATCTCTGCCGAATTACTATAGACACCGGAATGCCCAGTTGCTTGCAAATAACGCAAAATATTGGTCAAAACGTCTACTCTAAGTCTGACGACATCCATAAAATGGGAGTTTCAATGGACAACCAGGCCCCATCCCCTTTGATCCATCTGTGACCAAGACAGTGACATTGGCTGCTATCACAGCCTTAACGATGCATCACACCTGACACGAGTCACGCCAAACATCAACAAAATGGCATGGTCTCCTGTATGCTCCCAGATATCCAGAATTAGAGTTCCTCCCCCAGACTGACCCTCTCTCGCAAACATGGCATGCAGCTGGTTGCAGCAATGCCACGGCGCCCTCTGGCTAGGGTAAGGAAACAACAGAGTGTGTAGCTGGAATTTCAAAAGGAGTGCACTACAGACAAGGAGGAAATGCAGAGAACCAACCATGACACTTCATCATGGTTCACAATGAAGCAATTAAATGCTTATTTCAGCCTTGTGGGATGCAAAGCCTTGACATGAATTGTTAAGGAAAGAAATGCCTTACACCTGGTGTGTTAAATGGAAAAAACTTTTCAGTATCTGAAAGAGAAGCTGATCACTCTGCCTATATTACAATACCCGGACTTTCAAAAGGACTTCACAACTACCACAGATGTTAGCCAGTCAAGTATTGGAGCAGTTTTAAGTTAGGGAAAAATCTGAAGCAACTCATCTTTTGCTTACACCGTGAGGACACTGAACAAGGCATAAAGAGGATACAGTATGATTGAGAGGGAAATGCTGGCCATTTGTTGGGCAGTGAAATATTTTAGACCATATGTATTTGGGAGAAAGTTCCTGATGTATACTGACTATAAACCCTTAACACGGGTAGGTAGTATATTAGATCCATCAACCAGACTGATGAAATTTGTGCTAAAGCTGGAGGAATATGAATATCAAATGCTGTAAAAGCACACCTGGTGCACACATGACCACCACCTCCAGCAGCTCGGACCAAAATGCAACTGTCATGTGGTGTGTCTGGAAGTGGTGCACAAAGGGAAGGGTGAGCAATGTGTTGGTGGGGGAGGAGAGAAGAGCATTGTTTGGCGGAGAGTGCAGGAGCTAGACTGTTAAAAGGTGCAGCATCAGGGGCCATGGGACAGGAAGGTGGGGAGGGAGGGAGGGGGAACAGGGAGTGAAAAAGGAGAGGAGTGGGGAAAGATGGGTGGGTGCATTGGCAGAGGGTGGAAAATAAGGATAGGGAGGTAGGAAACTGTTGGGTGGAGGGTGCGGGAACAGTATATTACTGACGGTTGAGCCTGGGAGTGTGAGTGTGAGTGAATATGTGTGTGTTTTTCTTTCTTTTTCTGATGATGGCTGTGGCTGAAAGCTAATGTGTAAGTGTCCTATAATTGTGCCTGCCAGCAACCTAATGTGTCATCTTTATGGTAAGTAGAAATCTATTTTTTCTTTACATTGTGAAATATTACTGTCCATTTTGTAGGCAATAGCTGGCATACAGTATAGACGAAATTATATACACTTGACAACACTTCAATAATATGACTGAATACCACCGTCCCAAACTAGTGAAATATGTTTCAATAAATTTTTACACACTGCACAACTAAAATATTCAGTTCTAGGGTGTTTACAGATCACCTAATATGTTGCACTGCTAGCTGCCCCTCACTGCTGATATGTCGTGTGAGCAAAATGATATCACAAGGATACATTATGCATTTCTTGTAGAGAAGCTGACTGGACACTACACAGCAAAATGAAGCTGTGCCATTGCTGCATTGGTTAAACACCACTGAGATGCTGTTGTATGTCAGTACTTGTAGCCTCAAAATCAACACTAAGAGTTCTTCTGTACTCTCAATGCAATGCTTCTTGATTCACGTGCCAAAAGTTTTTACTCAAGTATTTGACTACATCTTGCTACTGAACTCATTGCTCTAGTCAGTTATTTTCCTTTACCCAAATCCTTGTAACAATTCAAAAGTCTTCAGTTTTCATCAAATAAAAATTATTTAAAAGCTTTAATTGCTTTGGCTGGCACTGTAATGTGTGCCCACCTATATCTTCTTCACTGTTTACTCAGGTTGCTCTAGGCAATGATGTATTTTCTTCCATTATTTCTTGAAAATTCTTGTTTTGGATTAAGCTCCTTCCTTTTGCACCTCTTATCTATGGCCTGCACTTACTGTGCCAAATTGGAGTGTAACAACCAAGTTTAGTAACTGGACTAAGCCAAAATGAAGTGTTAACTTACAAATGATCTGTCACATTGATGCTGTCTGTGATGACTTTTACCTTAATTATATCCTTTTTTATGCTTGTCTCTCTCAAACTATTGATGTATTGGCTCTGTTATTCTGTATCACAAAATCTTGCTATGTGACTTCTTCACTTTCTGCAGAGGGTCGAGGGCTGTAAGATAGTTCCAAAGTATGCAAGCTACTAAATGACAAATGTCTTTCAATAACTCTTCTGTATTTCGTATCCTATTGTATAACAACACTTACAACTGTGGGTGGACAGATCTCTTTTCAATTCATAATTTTCAGAAATTGTTACATGTAATCATTTCTGTACAGAATCTCAGAAGAGAATGAAATTTTTGTTAAGCTTTTTCAACTGTTTCCAGGCACTGTCACTACTCACAGCACCTCTTCCTCTGTGCATTCCAAGCCACTGTCAAACTGCGACACCATAGTATAAGCAAGCCCATCCACCTTACACAGAGATGCTCAATCACCATTGCACCTTCTCTCACCTGCTTCTCTCACTACATCTTCACATACATCAAACTGCAGCATCCACAGTGGGAATTTCTCTACTTAAATACTATATAAACAATGTTTGTATACACACATCTTTCATGGCCTGTGAGGAAGAAGTGTAATACATTGTTTTGAATAAAACAAAGCATTATTCACAAATTTTACAAGCATCTGTTCCTCCTCATCTAGCCTCCCTCTAAAACTTCATCATATAATTGTCCTTTGAACATTTATCGCTATTTGGCTGCAGTAAACATATTATTATAATTATTTCCAAGATGGCCATGAAGAAATTGAAGGTGACAACCATTCTGGACACCCAAGCATATCAAAAACTGATGAAAATATGGAAAAGTGAAAGTAATGAAATGTTTCCAAGATGGCCACGAATAAGCTGAATACAACAAATGTTCTGGACACCCCAGCACATCAAAAACTGATGCAAATGTGGAAAAGTGAAAGCAATGAAGTGTTTTCAAGATGCCCATGAAGAAGCTAAAGATGACAAAACGTCGTGGACACTCCAGCACATCAACAACTGATGAAAATGCAGAAAGTGAAAGAAATGATTACAAACAATCACTGAAACACAATCAGAGAAGCTGTTGTTGATGCTGGCACATCAATTTGCTCATTCCATGAAATCTTTTTATATGTTTTGGGTATAAAATTTGTGACAGAGGTGTTGAATTTTGAGCAAAAACAGTGGTAAATGGAAGTTGCTCCGGAGTCACAAAGCTAAATGAACTCAGCAATGATGCAGAACTACTGAAACATGTCATAATAGGTGAAAAACATGGTTGTATGGATATGGCATCAAAACTAGGGCCCAACTGTCCTAGTGGAGGCATTCTTGATTGCTGAGACTGAAAAAATCTTGGCAAGTATGATCAAGTATCAAGGTCCTGCTCACTGTATTCTTTAATTTTAATGGGATAGTACATTACGAGTTCTTGCCAAAAGGTTGGACAAACTGTGGGGAGTATTACCTGCATGCTCAATGTTGTTTGCAGGTAGCAATTAGAAAAAAATGCCCAGATTTGTGGTGAAACAATTCATGGCTTTTGCACCATGATAATGCAACTGCTCACCTTCATTATTTGTTTTAAAAACATCTTTGTCATGCTCCAGCCTCCATATTCACCAGATATGACACCATGTGACTTTTCTCTGTCTCCAAAAATAAAGACAATCTTAAACAGCCATTGTTTTACAAGCTTAGATGAGATTAAAACTGCATCACTGCAAGATCTAAGTGCTATCCCAACAATGGAGTTATAAAAGTGTTTCTGGGACTGGTAGAAGCACTAGCATAAACATGTAATACCTAATGGAGACTACTTTAAAAGTGATAACATTAATGTAGGCAAATAAACAATATTATTTCCAAAAAATGAAAACTCTGGTACTTCTTGAACACACCTCACAGAATGGTGAAAACTGGATCCTAAGAAAAACTGGTGAATGAAGGATTGACGTAGCTGAGATGAAGTTTCTGAGGTCACTTCTTGGACTAACTCTAAGAGACAGAGTGCAGAGTGAAGATATAAGACAATATATAGACATAAAAACAACAATTATGGAAGAGATTAGACACTACAAAAAAGCAGAATGACCACATAAAAAGGATGCCACCTGAGGGCCTGTCACGGCACGCAATACACTGTAACCAAGCAGGGAAGTGAGCTATAAGATAGCCAATGATGAGATGGAGACAACAGTTTTGTTAAATTCCATTGGTTTTGAAATGGCCCAACACCAACTCCTAGACATGGATGAAGAACGAAAGGAAGAAATGCTTGAAGGTTTCTTGGGCATGCAGGCAGGTTGACTGGTCATTGTTGAACGAATTTTCGACGTCGTAACGTGCCATCATCATCAGGTTACTCCTGTTGACTGACGTCCTAGGCCGGCGGGTGGTGTGGTATATATACCTGTCGCCTCTCCCCTCCACTGACTCCGCATATGGACCGAGGGATGTGCAGGCCGCGGTGGTGGGGGTAGCTTGCGCTGACAAAATGACTGATGGGCGTCAGTACGCATGCCGCCTTCAGCGGGTGTGGTGCCCCGTTTCCGCTGCTCCTGCAGAACTTTTATTGCTGGATTCCACACTTGGAATCCTTGAGTGGATTCGCTGGATCTTATTGAGAAGAAATTTGGGCCCACATTCACAAAAGTATTAAACTTTGTGCTCACGTCAACATATTTTCTTTTTGACGGACATTACTACGAACAGACAAACGGCGTACCTATGGGTAGCCCTCTGTCACCTGTGGTGGCCAACATGTACATGGAAGAATTTGAGGAGAAAGCGTTAGAATCAGCACCACTAAAACCAACAGTCTTCTACAGATATGTTGATGACACTTTCGTCATTTGGCCTCACGGGAAAGAGATGCTCCAACTGTTCTTACAAGATCTGAACTCTATCCACCCCCAAATTCAGTTCACCATGGAGGTGGAGAAAAACTGGCAGCTACCATTCTTGGATGTTCTGGTATGGATAAAGCCTGATGGAGCACTAGGACACAGCATCTACCAGAAGACAACCCACACGGATCTGTACCTTCATGCCTCCAGCTGTCATCACCCGTCACAAAGAGAAGGAGTACTAAATAGATTGGTTCACAGGGCCTGTGTGATCTCCGACGAAGAAAGCTTAAAACTGGAACTAGATCACCTCAAGTATGTGTTCCAGAAGAACGGCTATAGTGACTGCCAAATTCAACTCGCCTTCAAGCAGAAGACCACACCACAGCCGACACCTGATGATGATCCACCGAAAGCGACAGCCTACATACCATATGCGGGCAATGTATCTGGAAAAATAGGCAGGATTCTAGGACATCATAATATAAAACACGCCTACCGCCCACCGCCAAAGATCAAGTTCCTTGTAGGGACAGTGAAGGACAATTTAGGATTCCGGAAATCTGGAGTTTATTTCATACCGTGCGAGTGTGGGAAAGCATATGGGGGGAAAACCATTTGCACCATCGAGGAAAGGTGTACTGAACACAAACGGCATACTGATCTCCAACAGCTTACAAAATCTGCAATCACAGAACATTACCTCGAGACAAATCGTCGTATGGAATACAAGAACACAGAAGTCCTGCACAACAAATCAAGCTTTTGGGACTGTGTATACAAGGAAGCAATTGAAATCCGGCTGGACGAGAACCTTATTAACAAGGACAACGGATTTCAAGTCAGCCAAGCGTGAAATCCAGCAATAAAAGTTCTGCAGGAGCAGCAGAAATGGGGCACCACACTTGCCGAAGGTGGCATGCGTACTGACACCCATCAGTCATCTCATCAGCGCAAGCTACGGAGTCAGTGGAGGGGAGAGGCAACAGGTATATATACCACACCACCCGCTGGCCTAGGATGTCAGTCAACAGGAGTAACCTGATGATGATGGCACGTTACACCATCGAAAATTCATTCAACAACGACCAGTCAACCCGGCTGCATGCCCGAGAGACCTTCAAGCATCTCATTCGCCGGGAAAATCTACGAACACACAAAGGAAGAAATACTTCTGGCAAGTGATAGTATATGTTTAAAAAGTAAGTCATTAAGTCACTAAGCAATTAAAAATATTGTATCTTATAAGCTATCCATTCACTTCACCTCAGCATTTACTGAATAAGAATTGCCAGTGATGGATGTAAACCAGGGGGAAAAGGAATACAGAATATCAATAAAAATATTGCTCATTCATTTAAACATTGATTTAAAATGCATCACCAGTTATTAACCTTCTAAAACCAATCAAAAATCTGTATTTAATGCCAGACATACAAAAAATATATATTTAAGTAAATAAATACAATATTTTCAAAACACTTTATTTTTAGAAATATACTTTCTATTCAATCTCCTTCAAGTAAGATATGTTTTTTATTTCTAAAAACATTAGCAACACTTATCATGGTTTATGTATAACTGTAACCAGAGGGATACCGTTAGTGTAAACAATCTAAATATCGAAAAATCAAGTGCCACTGTTTCATCAAATACGTTGACAGCAGACTCTGAAAAACCTCAAGAAAATGCAAATTCAAGACACAAATACCATTGGAATAGTGTTAATTACAAGAAAAACAAGGAAAGTTATCGTGTGGGTGACGTCATAAAATGAAAATAATGAATTTCTTGTTACTGGCGATTCTATGCTGAAAAACATCATTGTGCCGAATGCAAAGATCGACATACATCCAGGAATCAGGACACAGCAACTAAACAAACATTTAAATAACATTAAAAACTCAAAAGAAGAATCTCCACAAATTTCTCCTAAAAACTACAAGGGTGTGTTCATTCATGTAGGAACGAATTCTCTTCACAGCTCCAGTGAAGAAGACCTCATCAATGGAACACGAAACTTAATTCAAGCGGCAAGAAGCTTATATAGGACTTGAAAAATTGTTATCAGTGGTATAATATACAGCAGCTCAGTAAGTTATAAATATGTAGACATGATAAATAGTAATATCAGGGAGCATTGTAATGGTCTTGGAGCAATATTTATAGACCCAAACAAGTTCTTGTGTAACAAATGCCTGGGGGGAAATGGCCTTCATCTAAACAGACTAGGCTCCAGATTGCTTACTAAAATGTTTGTTGATGTATGCCACATCTTAAAAAGTACTAAAAAAGGAATCGAATAAGCAGGGAGGGGGATGCAAAATTACATGTGAGCAAGGAAAAAACTAAATAAAATCAAAATGCTTACCAAACGAAAATCTACCCACAGTAATAAATAAATCTGGAACCATGTATATTATACATTACAATATAAATGGTGTAAACCCTAACTCCTTGAATAGCACATGTAAAATAGATGAATTGCAAATATTTCTGTCTGAATGCAAATTTGTAAAAATTGTATGTCTGAATGAACATTGGTTGACGAAAGACACTCTAAAATTTCTAAATAAAATCCAAAACTTCACCGTAGCTGCTAGCTACTGCAGACAAAATAAATCACGTGGAGGCTCACGTATACTTGTTGATTCTAACATAATGTTTAAAATAAGAAATGAGTTTGATCATTTGAATGAGGAATGTAGCTTTGAAAGTTGCTGTGTAGAACTTGTACATCTAGGTATTATTGTAATTTTAATTTATAGACTCCTGGGAAATCAAATAACGAACCACTTCCTATACAAATTAGAAAATATGCTCAAAAGCCTAATTAAAGAAAAAAAGAAAAAAATAGTAATAGCAGCTGACTTCAACATCAATGACTTAAGTAAATGCAATGAAGCTGACAAATTCACTGATCTAATAAAAAAATCTGGCTTCAAATTAAACTTCTTAGAATACACCAGAGAAAATGACCAGTCAGCAACAAGCATTGATAACATTCTGACAAATTATGTGTTTGAAGACGTTCATAAATTTTGCTTAGGTATAGGAATGTCTGATCATAAAGCACTGTTTATTGAACAGGCAAAAACAAACACAGGAATTTCACCTAAAAATAAGCCTAAGTACTTTAAAAGAAATTTCAACTCAGAAAATTTAACTGTATTCCAGGACAGATTAAAAGAGACAGAATGGCAATGTAACAATAACAAGTCCACAGAGAAACACACAAAACAGCCCAATATCACAAAAGTGCAATGTATCACCCCAAAATCCTTTTTAGTGCTCTTCCCTTAAGCATCAAAGAGATAGAAAAGTTTTACATTTTTAAAAATGAGCTTAAAAAAACATTATTAAGAGAATGTTTTTACAGTTTTACAGAGTACATGGATTTTCAGAACATAGTGGTCAATGATAATGATAATTCATATTTGAACAAATGTATGAAAATAGTCTGCCTGTACACGTTATAATTAATTGATTATTGTTTCTTCTGCTATTCTCTACTAGAGTGGTCAATGATATGATAAGTCATATCTGAAAAACAAATGTATGAAATAGTATGCACTATAAATAATTAATTATTGTTTGTTTTGTTAGTATGTACTATATGCTGCGTGAGATATATATTTATATATGTTTTACCACTGTAGGCCTATGTTATCAATTTACTGTATAATTACAAACTCATATAATGTAACATGACAACTCCTATATCATTGTATATGATAAAATGGATGCTCAATAAAGGAATGAATGAATGAAGGAATGAAAGGAAATGGCAGCTGCACAAAGAGCTGAAATATAACAAAGATCTAGCTTTTATTGAATATGTGAAGCATTATAAAAATGTTTTCAAAAATGTTGTAAAGGCAGCAAAACAAATGTTTAACAGTGAACTAATCTCAAATCATAAGAATAAATCAAAAGCATTGAGGTCTGTTGTTAAATCAGAATTGGGTGTTAAAGTTGGCAGCCATGAAATTTGTAAAATAAAGCATGAAAACACCACCATTGCAAATCCTGCTCAAATACTGGAACACTTCAATGAATTCTTTATCAATGTGACAAAATCAAATGTCAATATTACAAATTACAATAAAAATCTATGTCCATTTGGGCTTGATTGAAAAAATATATCTCCCATGAAATTTAGAAATATTACAATGAAAGAAATAGAAGACATTATATTATCACTAAAAAATAAAAATTCTGTGGGTTGGGATGGGATACCTGTGAAAGTAATTAAATCAGTCTACAAAATATTAAGTCCTCCACTAGCTGAATCTATCAACAAATAATTTGAAGAAGGTTGTTTTCCAGAATCATTGAAATATGCAGAAACAAAGCCACTTTTTAAGAAAGGGTCAAGAGAAGATATGGGGAATTATCATCCTATCTCCCTTCTTCGAGTGCTGTCAAAAATTTTCGAGAAAGTAGCTGCTATCCAAATCCAAAACTTTATTGTATCACACGGGAGTATTTTGTGCAATCAGTTTGGCTTCCAGCAAGGGAAAAATACAACAGATGCCATAAATAATTTCACAGAAAAAATTAGGACAGCTCTAGACAAAAACAGTAAAGTAGCCGAAATTTTCTGCAACCTGACAAAGGCTTTCGATTCCGTAAATCCGTCCTTGCTAATCCACAAACTAGAAAAATATGGGATTAAGGGTGCAATACTTCAATGGCTTCCATTCGGACTGGAAAACAATAACACAGGGTGTCCCGCAAGGTTTGACCCTCAATCCAATTCTCTTTCTATTGTATGTCAACAACTTACCATTAAACATAAATTCATCATCCATTCAGTTTGCTGATGACACATCTGTCTTAATAGAAAGCGAAGAAACAGAAACAATTCCTGATAGAGTCACTGTTACATTAGACAGGCTAGACTCATGGTTCCAGTTAAATGGTCCGAAGCTTAACATATCAAAAACAAACTTGATTCAATTCAGATCCAAACAGTCAAAGACTAGGAAATTAGAATAAATCATAGAAGTGAAGAATTAACAGAAGTGCATTCTGCCAAATTTCTAGGTCTACACCTCAATAAGAATTTAAACTGGAACGCACACATTGAGTACCTGTGCAGCAAACTGGGTAGCTTTGCACATACCATGTATATATTATCAAGTGCTACTAACATGTCCACTCACAAATTAGCATATCTAAGTTACTTTGAATCAGTGATAAGATATGGCATTATTTTATGGGGGAGCTCCAATAATATATTTCATGTCCTGAAGCTCCAGAAGAAAATTATCAGAAATATGTGCACTGCACAGCAAAGAGAAGCATGTCGTACATTATTACAGAAACTAAAACTTTTGACTGTCCACTCCCTATACATAAATGAGCTAATGATATTTTTACACAGCAAACTGGAATTGTTCATTAAAAACCAATTTGATCATCCATACAGTACAAGGAATAAAGATAATTTTATGCTTCCTGCCCATAAATTGAAATTATATGCCCAGTACCCACAATATATGGGCATGAAAGTCTACAACAAACTTAAAGGCAAAAACATTCTGAACATGGAACTAGGGATACTAAAAAAGAAGTTACATGAAATTCTTATACACAAATGTTATTACTCATTAGAAGTGTTCATGGAAGATGAACTGATAATTTGAGCAGAATCCAACTGCAAATTAGCATTATATTGTGAAAAAAAATTGTCCATTATCCAGAAGGATATTTACATATGATGGAAAATAAGAAAATATAGATACTGCTACATAGACTAAATATAGTTTTAAAAATTAGTAGTAGATTCTAGTTTCTAATTTTTGATGTGTCTCCTGTACCATAATCATATGATTTGTAAGTGTATGTTATGAGACTAATACATTACAATTCACAATTAAAAAAAAAAAAAAAAAAAAAAAAATAAAAAAAAAAAAAATAAAAAAAAAATGCCAAAACTATATGCAAGTGAAATCACTCAAACCTGCTGAATGATTGAAAATGTTCTTATAGCTGACATCGGAGACTTGTGTCAGTTGGTTGTATCACATTTAGTGAAACCACTCAAACATGGAGAGTAAATAAAAACATTAATATAGCTGATATACCCATAGAGACTAATTTCATTTGGTAGTGTCATTTGACAAGTTGTCCCATCACTAATAGAGTTTCAAGCATATGTTCAGCTACATATGAGGTGACAAGCTGCATAAGGGAGTAAAAGGTAAGAATCCACTAACAAAATCTATTTCTTAAAACTATAGATAATAGTAAAAGCCCAATTTTGATGCATCTGAAAATTAATGGCTCAGATATGAGACTTATAAATGGCAGAGTAGCAAAAATTGATGATCTACAAATTTTCCTGGCAGGAGGGAGAAATATATCAGTCCTTTCTATAAATGAACATTACCTAACAAAAGAGTGCATCAAAATCCTTAATAAATTAGAGGTATATGTTGTAATCAACAGCTTTTGTGGAAGCAACAAAATTCGTGGGGGTTCCTGCATACCAATTAAAAATTCTTTGACATTTAAGGTAAGAGATGATTTTAACTTTCTAAATGATGAGGAGATATGTGGAAGTTGCTGTACAGAATTAGAGAGAGAAAAATCCTAATAATTTTTATATACAAAATTCTAGATAAAGAACTGACAAAAGTATTTCTTTCTAAACAAAGGAGGCTCTTACAGAAAACAACAAAAGAGCAAAAGAAAGAATTATCATAGTTGCTGACTTTAACATAAACACAATAAATGAATCCAGTGAATCAACAGATTTTCTGATCTGGCTCAAGCATTTGGCATTGACCTCAATTGTGTGCTACTTAGCACTGATCTGCAAACTCATCTCCAAGTGCGATATGATGTTAAAGCAAGATGTTTCTCTCATAGCTCTGTTCAATCTATAAAAGTTTTTATTTCAAGTTTGAGGTGCAGAGATATAAGGTGGCTGTGCCTGACATGATGTATAAAATAATCTAGGTCTCAGTCTGTTTTAGACACTGTTTAATGGTGTTCTCTACCATTATTAGTGCAGGATACAGAGGTACTGGGAGGTGGCACCAAAGACAACCAAAAATAAAAATATTGGCACAAACCCAGTGCAGTTAAGCCAGCCCTGGCACAAGGAGTGATGTTATGCGCACTGTACTTCTATTTCTGATAGCAAATGTACTGTAATTTTATGAAGTTTTTTATTGATACTGTGATTTTTCATAAGTTCTGTTTTATTACAATTGATTCTCTTAAGCCATTCTGATTATAGTGTTTTTATAAAAGTTTCTGCATTGAAGAATCTAATGGACAGATAAAATTCATCTATTTGGCTCTCACAGATGAGTTCTATGTATAAATGTCACTGCCTGCTACTATAATCTGGATAAAGACATTGACTGTTCTGTAGCCTATGTTCATGTTAACTGGTGCTGTGGGCAGAAGTCCATGAGATGCATAATGATTTAGGCAGGTGCCCAGTAAAATTATGAAAATTCTTGTTCAACTCTAAGATTAACTTTCATTGAATTACAGGCAGATCGCATTAAAGGTATCTTAATGCCTCCTAACATAAATGTTGCTTGCTGCTACAAATATTTGATGATCTTCCTTAGAACATTAACTGATTGATCTTGCAGAGCTGTACTTATGTTGGTATTATTTGTTCATGTGGACAGAAACCCATTGGGTATGTTCAACTGTGCCCAGTGAAAGTTTATATTTTTAACATCTGTTGTTCAGATATTAGATTAAGTTCCTGGTTACTGAAAAGGCAAGGTCTGTCAAAGTTTCCCAATTGCTAACTGAAACATTTGAGGGCAGGGACCCAGCAACTTGTTAAAAAAAAAAGTTTTACATTGATCAACTTTAAGTGGGATACAGTCCTTTGAGATTTTAAAATTTAAATTTAAAAAAAAGGAAGAGGACAGGTGTTTTTTTTCTTTTGAACTGTTCAATGACTAGAGGTTCTGGAAACAAAGTGTCTATTCAAGCAACAATGAATGATAAAACTTGTACTGTCATGACTGTTGAGTTAATAAAAGTTGAAAGTTGTTTTCTTTCATAAAAGCTCAGAGGATTTCCACTTAAGGATCTTTGTATCCAAGAAAAACTGCTCTATGGCTAATCCTCTATCATCAGTTTCAAGCTGCACTTCATAGAAATGACAAGAGTAAAGAAACTGCAACCTGTATAGATAACATTCTTACAAATTATTCATTTGATTATGCAAAAAAATGCAGTATTTATGATCATTCTGGTCTGGTTTGAAACCACAAATAATAATACACCAGTTATTAGGAAAATATGCATCAATTGGTGATTTAGTAAGGATAATATAAACATGTTTTATTGTAGGTCCAAACGTTAATCTGGCCAGTGGATCATTGCACTACAAGTTCTAAAAATTGTGACTAATATTTTGAAAGTTCTTTGCATGTTGCACCAAAATATTTGCCCCTACAGTCTGCCATATAAAAAGACAAGCAGGTTGAAATGGGTAACTGCTGGAATTTGGATTCTGTACTATGCTGCCAGACAGCAGCACCAATAAATAGTCTTTGGTAACTTCAATGTCAGTTTTCGAAAGGATTATGATAGGATAAATGATCTGGAAACCTTATTTGGATCCTAGTAATTAACTTTGCAACATGGATGTATAAAGACAGTAGGGCCCTGATTGATAATGGTTTCTTTGGTGAAGCTCAAAGCAAGAAAATAACAGTTTACCCAGTAACAAATGCTCTCTCCGACCACGTTGCACAGTTAGTTGGATAAATGAGACAGTGCCGTACATTACAGATACTCCTCAGTGAAATCTATTAGAATAATTAATCACTCCAGAATAAATGTTTTAAAGAATTGTTTACAAGAGGTGACCTGGTATAAAATTTCTAATGAGCCAACTGCTAACATAAAATTTAATCTATTCCATGATAAATTCATATTGTGGCGGTTATCGACTGCAAGGGTTGACTGCCTCATCTTTGAGAATGAACTTCTTTGAAAACTGTTGATCTCAGTGTGTTCCAAACTCTGTATTCAAGCGGATGCGTTTGTACTGACATTATCAAAATAAAGTTAATTCATTATAAACAAGTGCATACTTAATGTTGGGTTCGATATTACTGTATGTAACATCTTGATCCCCTCAGTGATCACACCTATGCTCAGGAGCACTGCTTACGATGCCAGAAATGTGTACTGGAACATCGCCATGGACAAACAATGCAGCAACCCTTTGTCGGATTTCTACTTCCATCGACTTCGCATCGCGCCGCATCTTGATGCAGTGTACAGGAAGTGTAATTAGTGTGTAAATTCCCGACTCTTGTGTGAATTGTGCTTTTTGGTAACTTTCGTCACCTTCTCACACATCGACAATTCGATTGAGGCGCACACGTTGTTCATCGAAATCCGCTCAGTGCGTCGATAATTTCACTTCCAGACAGTGCAGTGCTGCTTCGCTGATTAATTTGGACGATTTTGACTTGCTTTTGTGTGATAATTATTACAGTGACATTCGTCAGTGAAGTGCTTCGACACTGGACAATCATGCCAAACAATGGACTGCAACAAACGGGGACTATGTTGCAAATCCCAGTTCGCACTAACTCCGAACTATGGCTAAATCGCATGCCTGGTCGAATTCACAAATGCCCATCATGGCTACCGCATCTTCCACGCCATGTGCAAATTCGTTCGACCCGGTTTCCGCATAGCCCGTCTGCCAGAGTTCGAATGTTCGTGCGAACTTTTCCACCGCTTCTCCATGCTTGTCACTCATTTGCAACATTCAACTACTAACATTTCTCTTGGACCAACTTCCAATATGGTTCATGGCCATGGAGTATATATTCTCCTCTTGTGGCATCACCGACGAAAGTGAAAAATACCTCGTACTCTTCAGGCACCTAAAGGACTATCATTATATAATTAGAGACATTATCTGTGACAATTTGAGTGGCAAGTACACCAGAGCGAAAGCCGCTTTAATTCAGCACCTGTCACCAACATCACAGGAACAATTTCATCAAGGACATACTACCGATCAATGACAGTGCACCAATTACACCAATGACAATGCCAGCTATTTCTCAGTGCAATACTGGACGTGCCACGCCTCCCTCTCTGCAGCACCCGAGCCACACCGACTCTGCTCGACCGCTACCGACAGTGACGTCACGGCCGCCGCCTGCTGGCTCACTGACCTCAACCCAGTAAAAACAAACAGCTGTGTGACATACGATTCCACCATGGCTACCGCACCCGCATCTTATCAACAACTCGCCGACACTACGCACGCTTACCGCCCGACCGTTCACTACTTGACCGCGCCCGCAAGTTGTTCACTGACCCTAGAAGACAATTTCAGCCGTATCAATGCTTCATACAGCAGTGAACATGTTCTCACTCTGCCACCACTGAGTACTGAGTTTCGCATTTGCAATCGCACACATGATCTCTTCTACTTGAACTGTTAAGTGAATAATGTGCCGCCAACCTTGTCTTGTACACCAGATTACCCTTTGATAGAGACAGATTCTGATTTCGACCCCATCTTACTCAGTGATACACAGCGGACTGCTTCATGACATACATTTTTGCCTGAACAACTGCAACACCCACATCAGCAAATTGCGACATACAACTTGTTGGTACAAGATCAGTTACACATGCTGCAGCCGACACTGACCAAGCACGACATGCAACGAGATGCTCCTGTCATTGTTCCGCCTCCGGCTGCTGACGATCCTCCACCGTTACTACCAGCTACAACTAATACCCTGATGATTGCGCTACATGGAGATATGTCCCAGATGTCACAACTGTCATCATCATGCCGCCTCAAGTGGAAATTCTACGTTACTGATGTGATACAAGCAACTCATTTACGCCACTGCCACCTTTCCTTGGTAGTTCCAGACACTTTGTTTCTGTACCACGGCATAACCAGCTGCATTCCAGTGCCACTTGCTTTGCCACCCTCTTCACTACATCTGCAATGTATGACCAACACATCTGCCATTTCTGCTTCGACAAGTGAACATCTTTCCGCTCCGACACTTGACCATGCAGCAGTTCCACGCGAGCAGCTTGCAACCTTTTGACTCGACTGCAGTGCCGACAGCGACAGCACACACACAGCTCCAGTTCCATCGAACTGTGTCACCTCTCTGCCACAGACCAGTAGTTCATCTGCCAATTCGACTTCTTCACGTTCACATTACGTCTCATCACCTTCCTGCTCCGACCATGGTTTCGCCGACCACGTCCACCTTCCACCACCTCTCGCCATCACCACGCCTCATGCACAGGGCTCACGGCCACACCCCCCCAACCTTCGATCACAGTTGTTTCACACATCAAAACACCGACACTGTCAACTCCGCTCGGAACATCCTGCCATCTACCACTGTAACACACTCACTGTCCACGGACTCTGAGGTGATGCTTCCATCTACATCGATGTTCCGCTACCAAGGTCAGCCATGTGCAGCTTGCTGTTTTCTCCCCTGCTGCGACATCAAGCACCTCTATAACTCCGTCATTACCGTGAGTGTTGCTCATCCGGCATCTCTTACGCAACCTGTTCCTTTATGTCATATGGCCAATAACAAACTGTTACCGGACACGTTGCACTTACCGTGGTGCTTGCCAGCAAATACTTTGGCAATACATCGCATCGCATCTTTGACACACTTCGCCCCTTTGTTTGGATCAAAACCCTGCTGTGCTGCACGGCCTCAGCACGACAATGTTCTCCCCACTGACACGCCGCCACCTTCTGCTTCCACCGTACCATCAGCAGCATGGCACGGTCAACCTGTGGACGCCTTCCATGCCTCCTCCTCTCCGCTGGTCGCGCCTACCAAGACATCGAGAAACAGTCCGATCGCGTCTCACACCAGTGCCTGCCACGGCACGATCGGTCACGCCCACCTACACCATCAGCTGGCCGGGTGCACACACGCCTCTCATCATCCTTACCATGCTCCACACTACCAGCAGAACTCTCTGTGGTGGTTATCGACTGCAAGAGTCGACTGCCTCATCTTTGAGAACGAACTTCTTTGAAAACTGTTGAGCTCAGTGTGTTCTGAACTCTGTATTCGAGCGGATGTGTTTGTAGCGACATGATCAAAATAAAGTTATATCATTATTTGGAAACAGCTTTCCATAAAAGCTAATCAGAAGGGACACTAAACAGTCATGTAAAAAACCTTGGATTACTAAAAGGAATAAAATATCTTTTGAAAGGAAAAGGCAAATGCATCTGTTGGCAGAACAAGTAGAGATCATGCAGCAGTTGCACACTACAAAAACTGCACAAAATACTATGAAAAGTTAATAAAAATCAAGGAAAATGCACGTTGTCAGAAATCAGTAATCCTGAGAACTTAGTTAAGGCTATATTGAATGTAGTGATATGTAAGAAAGAATAACCAGCCACAGAACAGGATAACGCCAATACTGAACTGAATTGAAGGGCTATAAAGGATGAATCACAGGTAGCAAATATATTTGATAATCATTCCTGAAATATAATAGGGAGCATAAGTACAAACAATTCAAGAGAAAAATCAGAGCACTATGTTGAAAAAGTAACTATCATACACTTAAATCATATGAATATATCACCAACTTCTCCTTCTGAAGTTAAGAAAATTATATATTCCCTAAAAACTAAGGCTCATCTGGATTTGATGGTGTTTCCAACAGAGTATTAAAGATTTGTTCCCAAATAATAAAAGTTGTTTTATCTGAAATAAGCAATGCATCACTAATTCGGGGCATTCCTCCAGAGAGAGTGAAATATTCTATTGTTAAATTACTCTTTAAGAAAGGTGAGAAACATTGGTAACTACCAACCTGTTTCACTGCTGACATTTTGCAAAATTTTCAAGAAGGTGATGACTTCTGGAATAGTATCTCACCTTAGCAACAATAATATCCTCAGAAATTCACAGTCCAGATTTCAGAAGAGTTGCTCTACTGAGAATGCTCTTTTCATGTTCACTCACCAGTTTTAAAGTATTAAATAACAACGTAGTGCTAGCTGGTATTTTCTAAGACCTATCTAAGGCATTTGACTGTGTAAATCACAATGTTCTCATAGATAAACTGAGATTTTATAGGACTGATGGTATAGCTGACCAGGGGATCTAACCAAAAGAGTACAAGAAGCTGTACTTATTGTTAGTAGTTCAACTGATGCAGTCTGTGAACATTATTCTGACGGAGGAAATCTTAGGCTTACTGTTGTTCCTCATATATGTAAAGAATTTTCTGTCTAATATACAACAAGCAGAATTATTCTTCTTGAAGAACATAGTAGTATTGTAATCAATCCAGCACACATACACCTACTGAAGAAATGGTGAGCAAGGCTTTTACAAGTAATGTTGGCTGGTCTTCTGCAAATGGTCTCAACCTCAATTTTCTAAAAGACACAACATATTCAATTCTGTACATCTAGGGGTACTATATCAAAGATAAGTGTAGCTTATTGTAAGGAAGTAATAAATAGGGCAGTAATTTCAAAATTCTTAGGTGTCAGTACTGATGAGAATTTTAAATGGAAAAAATGCATTGCAGAACTCCTAGAACAACTTAGATCAACCAAATTTGCAATTAAAATCATTGCATATCCTGAGGAGAGCAAAATCAGTAAACTGTCATATTTTGCACTTAAAGAGTTGCACATTCTGATTGCTGCTCCATAGTATATTTATTACCTCATGAAATTTGTTGTAAATAAAGGAGCAATGATGTAAATTCTTATAATTACAATACCAGAAGGAAATGACATTCATTACTCCACATGATTGTTGTCTGTTGCACAAAAAGAGGCACATAAAGCTGCAGCAAAAATTTTTGATAACTTACTCAGTGATATTAAATGTCTGTCAGACAGCAAAATAAAATTTGTATGCAAACTGAAAAAGTTCTCCTTTCTCCTTGATAACTACTTGTACTTTATAGAAGAATTTCTGTTTTTGTAGTGTGTAAAAGATGGTGGGTAGGAATTACTAAATCACATATACATATTTAACAACAACAACAATAACAATAATAAATTATAAATGTTCAGCATGTAGCAGTATTTACAAATTATTTTGTGTGTGAATATAAAATAGGTCATTCCATATCATCATGGTTTAGCAAGCAAATTATCCATGGAACACAAAAAAAAAAACCCTTGCTAAATGTGTCAAGTCCCAGAAAAACACAGTTACGTAATGAACTGAAAAGTAATAAAAATTTAGATTTTATAAATCATCTAAAAAACTATAAAATAGTATTTAGAATTGTGGTAAAGGCAGCAAAAGAGATGGCACAAATAAATAAATAAATCTGAACCACACAAATAAACCAAAGGTAGTATCATCAGTCATAAAATCTGAATTTTGTGTCATTACAAAGGCCACAAATCTCCATAATTAAGTTAGATGACAAACCTGTTTTAAATTCATCAGAAATATCAAAATATTTCAATGAGCTTATTCATAAATCTATCAAAATCAGAGGCAGCAGCCTTTTCAGTAGTTGCAGCGGCAACAGTCTGGATGATTGACTGATCTGGCCCTGTACCACTAACCAAAACGGCCTTGCTGTTTTGATACTGCGAACGGCTGAAAGCAAGGGGAAAATACAGCCGTAATTTTTCCCGAGGGCATGCAGCTTTACTGTATGGTTAAATGATGATGGCGTCCTCTTGGGTAAAATATACCGGAGGTAAAATAGTCCCCCATTCGGATCTCCGGGCAGGGGCTACTCAAGAGAACATCGTTATCAGGAGAAAGAAAACTGGTGTTCTACGGATCAGAGTGTGGAATGTCAGATCCCTTAATCGGGCAGGTAGATTAAAAAATTTAAAAAGGGAAATGGATAGGTTAAAGTTAGATATAGTGGGAATTAGTGAAGTTCGGTGGCAGGAGGAGCAAGACTTTTGGTCAGGTGAATACAGGGTTATAAATACAAAATCAAATAGGGGTAATGCAGGAGTAGATTTAATAATGAATAAAAAATAGGAGTGCGGGTAAGCTACTACAAACAGCATAGTGAACGCATTGTTGTGGCCAAGATAGACACGAAGCCCACGCCTACTACAGTATTACAAGTTTAAATGCCAACTAGCTCTGCAGATGATGAAGAAATTGATGAAATGTATGATGAGATAAAAGAAATTATTCAGGTAGTGAAGGGAGATGAAAATTTAATAATCATGGGTGACTGAAATTCAGCAGCATGAAAAGGAAGAGAAGGAAATGTAGTAGGTGAATATGGACTGGGGCTAAGAAATGAAAGAGGAAGCCGCATGGTAGAATTTTGCACAGAGATAACTTAATCATAGCTAACACTTGATTCAAGAATCATGAAAGAAGGTTGTATACATGGAAGAACCCTGTAGATACTAAAAGGTTTCAGATAGATTATATAATGGTAAGACAGAGATTTAGGAAGCAGATTTTAAATTGTGAGACATTTCCAGGGGCAGATGTGGACTCTGACCACAATGTATTGGTTATGAATTGTAGAGTAAAACTGAACCAAACCACAAAAAAGAGGGAATTTAAGGAGATGGGACCTGGATAACCTGAAAGAACCAGGGGTTGTACAAAGTTTCAGGGAGAGCATAAGGGAACAATTGACAGGAATGGGGGAAAGAAATACAGTAGAAGAAGAATGGGTAGCTTTGAGGAATGAAATAGTGAAGGCAGCAGAAGATCAAGTAGGTAAAAAGAGGAGGGCTAGTAGGGCTAGTAGAAGTCCTTGGCTAACAGAAGAGATACTGAATTTAATTGATGAAAGGAGAAAATACAAAAATGCAGCAAGTGAAGCAGGCAAAAAGGTATACAAATGCCTCAAAAATGAGATCAACAGGATGTGCAGAATGGCTAAGCAGGGATGGCTAGAGGGCAAATGTAAGGATGGCGTATGTCATGAGGGGTAAGATAGATACTGCCTAGAGGAAAATTAGAGAGACCCTTGGAGAAAAGAGAACCACTTGCATGAATATCAAGAGCTCAGATGGAAAATCAGTTCTAAGCAAATAAGGGAAAGCAGAAAGGTGGAAGGAGTATATAGAGGGTCTACACAGGGGTGATGTTCTTGAGGACAGTATTATGGAAATGGAAGAGAATGTAGATGAAGACAAAATGGGAGATACAAAACTGTGTGAAGAATTTGACAAAGCACTGAAAGACCTGACTCGAAACAAGGCCCCGGGAGTAGACAACATTCCATTAGAACTACTGACAGCCTCGGGAGAGCCAGTCCTGACAAAACTCTACCATCTGGTGAGCAAGATGTATGAGACAGGCAAAATTTCCTCAGACTTCAAGAAGAATATAATAATTCCAATCCCAAAGAAAGCAGGTATTGACAGATATTAAAATTACCGAACTATCAGTTTAATAAGTCACAGCTGCCCAGGTGCAAAATACTAATGCGAATTCTTTACAGACGAATGGAAAAATTGGTAGAAGCGGACCTCGGGGAAGGTCAGTTTGGATTCCGTAGAAATGTTGGAACACGTGAGGCAATACTAACCTTACGACTTATCTTAGAAGAAAGATTAAGAAAAGGCAAAACTACGTTTCTAGCATTTATAGACTTAGAGAAAGCTTTTGACAATGTTAACTGGAATACTCTCCTTCAAATTCTGAAGGTGGCAGGTATAAAATACAGGGAGCGAAAGGCTATTTACAATTTGTACAGAAATCAGATGGCAGTTATAAGAGTCGAGGGGCATGAAAGGGAAGCAGTGGTTGGGAAAGGAGTGAGACAGGGTTGTAGCCTCTCCCCAATGTTATTCAATCTGTATATTGAGCAAGCAGTAAAGGAAACAAAAGAAAAATTCGGAGTAGGTATTAAAATTCATGGAGAAGAAGTAAAAACTTTGAGGTTCGCCGATGACATTGCAATTCTGTCGGAGACAGCAAAGGACTTGGAAGAGCAGTTGAACGGAATGGACAGTGTCTTGAAAGGAGGATATAAGATGAACATCAACAAAAGGAAAATGAGGATAATGGAATGTAGTTGAATGAAGTCGGGTAATGCTGGGGGAATTAGATTAGGAAATGAGACACTTAAAGTAGTAAAGGAGTTTTGCTATTTGGGGAGCAAAGTAACTGATGATGGTCGAATTAGTGAGGATATAAAATGAAGGCTGGCAATGGCAAGAAAAGTGTGTCTGAAGAAGAAAAATTGGTTAACATCGAGTATAAATTTAAAGTCAGGAAGTCGTTTCTGAAAGTATTTGTATGGAGTGTAGCAATGTATGGAAGTGAAACATGGATGATAAATAGTTTAGACAAGAAGAGAAGAGAAACTTTCAAAATGTGATGCTACAGAAGAATCCTGAAGATTAGGTGGGTAGATCACATAACTAATGAGGAGGTATTGAATAGAATTGGGGAGAAGAGGAGTTTGTGGCACAACTTGACTAGAAGAAGCGACCAGTTGGTAGGACATGTTCTGAGGCATAAAGGGATCACAAATTTAGTACTGGAGGGCAGCATGGAGGGTAAAAATTGTAGAGGGAGACCAAGAGATGAATACACTAGGCAGATTCAGAAGGAAGTAGGCTGCAGTAGGTACTGGGAGATGAAAAGGCTTGCACAGGATAGAGTAGCACGGAAGGCTGCATCAAACCAGTCTCAGGACTGAAGACCACAACAACAACAACAACAACATCAACATCAGATGTCGATGTAAGTGGTTACTTATATTCTGTCAAACACGTTGGTTTCAAACAGGATAATGGGGAAGTTCTCATTAAATTTGAACAAATTACAGTTTAAGTAAGAGAAAAATTAGTGTTACCCTTAAAATAAAAATTTTATTGGATGGGATAGAAAATTGAAACAGTTTCTAATACAATACCAGGACCCATATCAGAAATAATTAACCAGTCATTTTAAGTATTAAAGTATGCAGTAGCAAAGCCATTATTCAAGAAACACTCATAGGAAGATATAGGAATCTACAGACCAGTAACATTCTGAAAGGTATTCGAAAAGGTTGTTGCAGTCCATATCCAAAATTTCACAGCAAAATCTAAAGTCATCAATTCAGCTTCCAGAAAGGAAAGAGTACATTATGTGCCCACTAACAAGTTTCTTGGGAAAATTTACTTATCTCTGAATAAATCCTAAAAAGTCACAGGAATTTTCTGCAACCTTAAAATCTTTTGAATGTGTAAACCCCAGACATGAATTAGAAAGATATGGAATGGTTCAGATCATATTTAGCAGATGGAATGCAAAGGTCTTTTTAATGCCAAGTACAGGAAATTGTTTCTCAGAATGGAAAATTATTTCACAGGGAGTCCCACAATGTTCTATTTTATTTTATATAAATGATTTGCTTCTAAATAAAACATCTCATTCAATTTTATTTCTGAGTGACACATCTGTATTTATTGAAAAGTAGATCAAAGAACAAATCCCTCACAGAGTCATTGATATACTAAATAATTTATGATATTGGTTCAATGTAACTGGATTAAAATTAAACACAATGAAGATCCAACTAAGACAGTTTAAAACTAAATAATCCAAATCATGTAACTTCCAAATCAATCACAAAAATTGGGAAATTTGAAAGCAGGTTCTATCAAATTTCTGGGGATATTTCTAGAAACAAATTTATCCCATCTTCTCATATAAACTACTTGGCAGTAAGCTAATCAGCCTTGCATTGACAATGATAATATTGTCCAATTCAAGTGACATGGCCATTTTGGAAGTTGCTTACCACAGCCATTTTAAATCTTTTGTAAGGTGTGGAATAATCAATGGGGGAATGTGAGTAGTGTAAATAAGATACTATTACATAAAAAAAACTGTTATTTGAAATATGTGTTATGCTATTCCTAGGGATTCATGCTCACCTTGATTTAGGGTCCTAAATATTTTTAGCTATTCAATGTATTCACATTTATGAATTTTTTACCTTTATACATGCCAAACAAGAATTATTTATAGGATAACATTTTCAACGTATGACAAGAAACAAGGGTAATTTCCTGCTAATATCTCACAGATTTTAACTCCTCGATACATAGCTATGAAAATTTATAATAAGTTAATAGCAAAAAACATTCACATTATGGAACTAAGTTTACTGAAGATATATTCTTAGTGCAAAAATGTTATTATTCAGTCATGGGATTTTTAAATGAGAATAAAGAATGCTTTGTGGAACAACTTAATAAACTTGTAATGATGTTTAAGTAAAATTAATGTTGGTATCTCAGTTACCTTATTAATATAGATGAGTCTTGTATACATTAACCAATGATTTATGTAATGAGATAGTAAAATTCTGATTATGATTGGGAAAGAAACTATCTCTTTTATTATTATTTTGAATCTGTTGGTCATAATTGTCTGTCACCCATTATTGTTTCTTTAATGACTTGGCCCTCTGCAGTCTTTATGGCTGTCAAACTTCAACCCCAATTGCACAGAAATGCAGAATTTTATGCACAAAACATAGGTCTCCATCTTTTAAAATCATTTTTATTTGTTTTCAGCCATTCCAGCTGGAATACTTCCTTTGTTATCATAAACAAACTAGTACATAACATTTGAATGAATGACTATTCTCTAGTTTTAATTAAATATTTAATGCTAGATTTGCAACAGGGAATAGAAACCTCACACAGTAGAGAAAAGCATCTCAATAATAAGGTCAGAGGAAGGTAGGGGATATCAAAGTGAACAAAATTTTTCTAAATGAAGGGAAAAATGCAATGTTATTTTTGTCAGAAGTTAGTTTGATAAGTGAACATTTTTAGTTCTGCATAGCAGTACAGTTTTACCCAATTAAGACACTTATGGATATCTTAAGAAATTAATGACATTATGGCACTTTTAGTGTAGTTGATTCAGTAGTGAACCTTTATCCAGTAAACATCACCGAAAATTCATGTCCTCTGTAGCTTGCCAGGGACAGAAATTTAAAGACTGCCCAGTTTTTATTACTTAGCTGAAACTGGTATCTTCAGTAATAAATTAGTACAGTAAAGAGCCTGTACCCCTTGTAGACATTTTTTGCTTAGGGCAGACTCACCATATGCCACTGTCAACATTTCAAGTGTTTTACAGCACTTGATTCCATTTTTCATTCAAAATTTGTATGAAATCCTTAGCTGAGCACTCTAAAACACATTTAACCTTTATATCTGTCAAAAACAAATGAAGTATGCTGTACACTTGAAACTATTAACATATGTTTGGGACATTTGTTTTGCTTTGTGCTTGTCTTTTAATGTGCTGTTTACTATATATCTTCTAATAGAAAACACTTTGTCTTATCATTGGCAGACAAAATAAAAGTCCTTCAACAATGAGAGAAAGGTGTGAGTGGTAAGCAGTTAACTGAGATGTTTAGCATGTACACATCAACAATTTCAGACGTAAAGAAACAAGTGCTCAATTTTATACTTTGTGTCTCTCCTTGAGAATGAAGATGGGAATTCACCAAGGAAAGTGATGAAAACAACAGAAAACAAAGACCTTGAAGAGTCTGCATTCAGGTGGTTTTTGCAGAACAAGCTTATGAATAATCAAAACTTTTAGTCAAGAAAATCAGCAGTTTGTCTTCATTTAAAGTGAGCAATGGCTGGCTTACAGAATTTCAAGGCAAGGCATAATATTTATGAGTTGGATTTAAGTGGTGAAAACCATCAGCAAATCCAGAATCAGCAGAAAATTTTACTGGAAAATTCAAAATTGAATTTTTAAACAATGCAGATGAGACAGGCTGTATTTGGAAAGCTTTGACTGAAACCACTTTAGCTTCTACAAGTGAAACTAGTGCCTCTGGCCATATGGCTATTAAAGACTATTTTACCATGCAAACTCTATAGGAAACAACAAAATACCCCTTCTGTTGATAAGAAAATCGAAAAACCCCAGGCTTTCAAAATGTGAAAAAATTTCCCATCTTTTACAAGAATCAGCCGAAGTCCTGGATGACTGTTAATTTGTTTTGTGAATGGCACAATTCAATTTTCACACTATTATATATGCTTCAGATGTAAAACTATATCTTTTGAATATGTTGAGAATTTTGATAGGGGATGTTGTAACTTATTTTGAGCATGGAAAGCTGTGAGGACAGTTGTTTACTGGACAATGATTTCAGAAAGCCATTTGATTCTGTAAACCATGAATAGTGTATTTACAAATATGTAAAGCACAGCATTAGAGGCAATGCTGTACAATGGCTTAAATCCTACTTATTAAACGGACAGAAAAGAGTCAGCATTTCATTAAATGGGGCAAATTATTATTCTGACTGCAAAAAAAATATCTTGGGGTGTTTAACAACACTGCATGCTAGGCCCAACCCTATTTCTTTACTATTTTAATGACTTACTATTAAATATCAGCTCCCCATAAGTTCTGTCTGCAGATGATACTTCTGTGTTAGTTGAAAATCAGGATTCAGAAAAAATTTCCAAATCTGTAATCAGTACCCTCAATACCTTAGCACTTTGGTTTCAGCTAAATGGGTTGAATCTAAATACATCCAAGAGTCACATGGTGGAGTTCAAAACAGAACTGTCTAAATGTGAGCAGATTAAGATTATTCACAACAATCAAGATAAAGAAGAAGTTGATTCAGTCAAATTCTTAGGATTAAATCTGGATACAGATCTGAGCTGGCAAGCACACATTGAGTACTAGCAAGCAAATTGAGTAGCTTGAAGCACAACAAGTTGGAACCCATTGCCCATTTTGTTTTGTTATTTTCCTCCTTACACTAATGAGAGATGTGACATAAGATAAAGCTGTCATTCTGTAATTCTGAGTATAAGAACAGGCCCAACATTGGTAAATTACATTAGCCACAAAATATTGCAGAACAAATATTGCACATGGTGGAGTTGCAATCTACATCAAAGAAAACTTAAATCTGCAGCATTCAGTGGTAGACCTACGCAAACATTGCACTGAAGGTGTATTTGAAGTAACAGCCATAGTACTGCATACCCAAATAATTACCATTGCTTCTGTGTACTGTACACCAGCCTCTGATGAGGAACTTCTTATAGATAAACTAAATTAACTACTCAAATTATTCACTAAACACAAAAATCACAAAATTTTTATTGCAGGCAACTTCAATATAGATATAAGGGAAAGTAGGAAAAATGTAAATGACATGGTTAACAGCCTGAAGGCACTGAACTGCTACTGTATAAATGAAAAACCTACTAGACTAGATGCATGCCTTGACAATGTAATTAGTAATGTAAATCAGGATCAACTAAAGCATGATGTGATTAAGTTAGAGTTATCTGATCATGACAGGATATGAGCCAGAATAGGCAGTATGAAACCAGAGAGAACTAAACAGTCAGTCACTTTCAGAATACTAAAAGAGAGCAATATTGTACAATTGAAACATGAACTGTAGGTGGTAGATTGGCCAAATACATTACACAATATAAAAAGTCTTGATGAATGTTTCTCTGTGTTTTTATACATAATTAAAAATGCAGTAGATAGTCACTGTCCACTTATCACAAAGAGATGCACCCCTAACAACAGTAAAAAAACCTCAGCTCTCTAACAAGTGGTACACTCCAGAGCTCAAGCAAATGAGGACACTGCTACTTATACTAAAAAATAATAATGATAAAAATGAGGAAGCCAGGAAACACTATGTGACCCTTAAGAAGCTGTACAAATATGAAATAAAAGCAGCTAAATGTAAAGTAAATGATGAATATATTGCAGGCTCAAAAATGCCTGTCAAGCAGCTTGGAATATAATAAAAAGTGAAATCAATATGAGCAAACAGGAAGCCACAATGCCTATAGAGTGCATCATCCTTTGAGTATTTTATAAATTGTGCCAACTCTCATTCTTCTTCTTCTTCTGCTTCTTCTTCTTCTTCTTTTGGTAAAAATAATTTGGATAATATTTCAGCTGCTGTAACCCTTCTTAAACAACAAGCACCAGCAACCAAGAAATTCTCTTGGTCAAAAATCACCTCCAGCCACATTATCAAATCTATAAAGAAACTTAAAAACTCAAAAACAGAGGACTATTATGGGCTTAGTAGCAGTATTGTTAAACACATAGCCACTGCTATCTTAATGCCACTAACATATCTGACGAATCGCAAACTTTAAGAAGAAGTATTCACTGAATGTCTGAAAGAAAATGATGTAAACTACATATTTAATTCCTTCCATGAAACATTTCTCCACCACTTCAATACTACATTTCCACTGAAATCCAGGGAAATCAGAAACAAACACACAAACTCATGGGTAACAAAAGGAATAAGGATTTTCAGCTAAAAAAAGTGTTACTTAAATAATCACATGAAACACCATGACGTCAATGATCAGTTTAGGTCATATTGTAAGACTTATTTTGCAATCTACAGAAAAGTTTTCCAACAAGCAAAAAAATTATACAATGATAAATTTATAAAGGAATCTAACAATAAAATGAAAGGCTTGTGGACAGTTGTAAAAAATGAAACAAACAGTAAGCAGCATGTTATAAACAAAACATTAAAACTAAACCTAAATGATGAAGTCACATCAGATCCCCAAAAAATAGTAAACCTGATAAAGAACAACTGCCACAGACCAAATACTCAACACCAAACACTAATAGAAACCATACCAGTACAGGCATCAATGCTTCTTCACAAAGTCTCCAATACTGAAGTACTTACAGCTATAAAAGGACTAAAGAATAAGTACTCCAGTGGTAGTGACAACATTCCTGATTTAATTTTAAAGAAATGTGGAGAATCCATTGTAGAACCCCTAACCCACATAATAAATGCATCCTTTACAAATGGAGTTTTCCCTGACCTACTAAAGACTTCTAAAATTACCCCACTTCACAAAAAGGGCTCTAAAAATGATGTAGCCAATTACAGGCCCATAGCCCAACTCATCTCATTCTCAAAAATATTTGAAAAATTGTTTTACACCAGATTGGAAGACTTTACTAATAAACTATTCTTATTAACAAAACACCAGCATGGTTTTAGAAAGCAAAAGACAACTACCACAGCTATTTATGAGTATCTCGACAAAACCTTAAAAGCACTAGATAATAAGGAAATCACTACTGGTATCTTTTTAGATTTATCCAAAGCCTTTGATGTAACTGACCATACCATACTCCTTAAGAAGTTAGCAAATAAAGGTATAAGAGGAATTGCAAACAAATGGTTAGAATCGTACCTGTCAAACAGATTTCATAAAGTTGAAATTAATTTTGAAAAAAAGAATACAACCACCCATCAATCTACTGTCCACTCCTGTGACTGCCACAAGGGTCATTCCTGGGACCCATACTGTTTCTGCTATACATTGATGATATAAGCATGAAGCTCGCTACAGGACATACCACACTATTTGTCGATGACACGAGTATACTAATAACAGGTACTGATACAGAGGATCACAACCAAAAAATTAAACCGCTTATGTCGTCACTCAGCAAATGGTTCAACGAGAACAAACTGATTATAAACATACAGAAAGCAACGTACATCAACTTCAGACTCTCATCCCAAAAACAAGAAATGCCTGATGTGATTCTAAATAACCAAGAGCTTATGTGTGTGGACTCTGTCAAGTTTCTTGGCATATAGCTTGAAGAAAATCTTAAGTGGGAGACTCACACAAATTATATCTCAAAAAAGCTATCAACTGTGTGTTACATTTTAAGGATACTCAAATAATCAGTCACAAAATCTGTTCTCATACATGTATATTATGCTTACTTCCATTCTACATTACAGTATGGAATCATAATTTGGGGGAACTCACCTGGAGGTAGATATATTCTCAAAATGCAAAAAAAGGCAATACGCATAATATGTAATCTAAGAGATAACGAATCATGCAGACAACATTTCAAAACAAATGGCATTATGACACTGCCCTCTGCTTACATTTATAATATCGTCTCATTTGTCAAGTCATAGCTGTTAAACAATGACTGCACACTAAAATTCAATGGAGATATTCATAACTATGCAACAAGGCAGTAATCTGACCTACATATGATTCAGTCCAGAACTACCTGCTACCAAAAAAGTGTTTTAAATGTTGGGATACAAATGTATAATAATTTACCAAATGAAATCAAAGCAATAAAGAACCCAAGAGCCATCACACATAAGTTAAAAAAATATCTCTTGGACCATTGCTTTTATGCAGTTGATCGTATTTTTGAAAGGGGTTAAAATTGTAAACAATTTTATGATAAATGTTCAATTAGGTCTGAAAATTATGTACTGTGCATGTCTGTACGCCAACCTATTCATGGGTCACTTAGAGGAAGCCTTCTTGGTTACCCAGGCCTGCCAACCCAAAGTTTGGTACAGATTTATTGATGACATCTTCATGATCTGGACTCACAGTGAAGAAGAACTCCAGAATTTTCTCTCCAACCTCAACTCCTTTGGTTCCATCAGATTCACCTGGTCCTACTCCAAATCCCATGCCACTTTCCTTGACGTTGACCACCATCTGTCCAATGGCCAGCTTCACATGTCCATCCACATCAAACCCACCAACAAGCAACAGTACCTCCATTATGACAGCTGCCACCCATTCCACATCAAACGGTCCCTTCCCTACAGCCTAGGTCTTCGTGGAAAACGAATCTGCTCCAGTCCGGAATCCCTGAACCATTACACCAACAACCTGAAAACAGCTTTCGCATCCTGCAACTACCCTCCCGACCTGGTACAGAAGCAAATAACCAGAGCCACTTCCTCATCCCCCCAAACCCAGAACCTCCCACAGAAGAACCACAAAAGTGCCCCACTTGTGACAGTATACTTTCCGGGACTGGATCAGACTCTGAATGTGGCTCTCCAGCAGGGATACGACTTCCTCAAATCCTGCCCTGAAATGAGATCCATCCTTCATGAAATCCTCCCGACTCCACCAAGAGTGTCTTTCCGCCATCCACCTAACCTTTGTAACCTCTTAGTTCATCCCTATGAAATCCCCAAACCACCTTCCCTACCCTCTGGCTCCTACCCCTGTAACTGCCCCCGGTGTAAAACCTGTCCCATGCACCGTCCCACCACCACCTACTCCAGTCCTGTAACCCGGAAGGTGTACACGATCAAAGGCAGAGCCACGTGTGAAAGCACCCATGTGATTTACCAACTAACCTGCCTACACTGTGAAGCTTTCTATGTGGAAATGACCAGCAACAAACTGTCCATTCGCATGAATGGACACAGGCAGACAGTGTTTGTTGGTAATGAGGATCTCCCTGTGGCTAAACATGCCTTGGTGCACGGCCAGCACATCTTGGCACAGTGTTACACCGTCCGGGTTATCTGGATACTTCCTACTAACACCAACCTGTCAGAACTCCAGAGATGGGAACTTGCCCTTCAGTATATCCTCTCTTCTCGTTATCCACCAGACCTCAACCTCCGCTAATTTCAAGTTGCCGCCGCTCATACCTCAACTGTCTTTCAACAACATCTTTGCCTCTTTACTTCCGCTTTGACTGACATCTCTGCCCAAACTCTTTGCCTTTACAAATGTCTGCTTGTGTCTGTGTATGTGCGGATGGATATGTGTGTGTGTGCAAGTGTATACCCGTCCTTTTTTCCCCCTAAGGTAAGTCTTTCCGCTCCCGGGATTGGAATGACTCCTTACCCTCTCCCTTAAAACCCACATCCTTTCGTCTTTCCCTCTCCTTCCCTCTTTCCTGACGAAGCAACCGTTGGTTGCAAAAGCTAGAATTTTGTGTATATGTTTGTGTTTGTTTGTGTGTCTATCGACCTGCCAGCGCTTTTGTTTGGTAAGTCTCATCATCTTTGTTTTTAGATAAATATACTGGATTATTATATACTGTGCATGTCTATGAAATATACTGGACTACTTTACTATTACATTTGTATTGGGTGTTTGTATTTTACCATACAACATTTGTATTTACTGTTTTGTTAAAGATAACTACCTAACTTCCTCATTGCAAAATAATGTAAAATCAATTTATTAAAAATTACTTGCAAATATGTTCTCTTGACCTGTCCAATATCGTATGTCCAACCTTACAATTCTATGATTTGTATTAACTGTTTGGTTTAAGATAGATAATTCCCTTGCTACAAAATAATGTAAAAATCAATTTGTAAAAATTACTTGTAAATAGCTCTCTTGACCTGTCCAATATCATATGTAAAGCTGTACAATACTATGATTGCCTGGATCAATAAAAATACAATACAATACAATACAAAAATGACAGTTACACTCCCAATCTATAAGAAAGGTGACAGAAAAATGCCAAACAATTATAGACCCATATCAATAGTTACCATTATATCAAAAGTAATAGAAAACTGCATACATATCCAAATTTACAATTATTTTGAAAGTAATAAATTATTGAGTAAGAACCAGTTTGGCTTTCAATCTGAACTATAAACAACCAAAGCAGTTGAATGCCTCCTTAGTAAAATATATGAAGAGTATGAAAACAAGAAACTCACTTGTGCTACACTGTTAGTTTTAACAAAAGCCTTTGACTCAGTCACACATGAAATAAAGATAAAGAAACTAGAACATTATGGTATTGTAGATAAACCATTACAATTTTTTCTATCATACTTAAGTAATAGGAAACAATTAGTAAAAACAAACTGTCAAAAGTCAACACCCACAAAAGTAAAGAGAGGAATTCCACAAGGCTCAGTGCTTTGCCCTTTCCTGTTCATTGTTTACATCAATGACTTCTCAAATTATATGCCATGCAACAATGTACTGTATGGTGATGATATGACACTAATAACAGATGGAGAAAATCTATAAGATGTCATAGAATACAACAAAGTAGTAACTGAAATGAGCAGTGACTGGTGCAGAGCCAGCCTTTTATCAATAAACAAATTGAAAACTGAAGAAATTTACTTCACCCTGAAACCAATTGAACAGAATACAAAAAATGTCAAGTTACTAGGTTTACATATAGATCAAAAACTTACATGGAATAGACACACAAATTATCTATGTGGCAAACTTGTTCGAACTCTCTTTCTATTACACAAGCTGAGACACGTTATCAGTAAAAATCTGCTAATCTCCACATACTTTGCTATTTTACATTCACAACTGCAATGTGGGGTACTTCTTTTGGGTAACTCAGTGGGTTCAAGTACCATCTTCAAGTGGCAGAAGAAAGCAGTCAGGTGCATTTTAGGACTAGCACCAAGACAAAGTTGCAAAAATCATTTGAAAGAACTAAAGATAATGACACTACCTAGTGTATACATTTATAATTGTTTAATATATGCCAAAGAGAACGTAAAGAACTTTAACTCAAGATCTGAAGTGCATGTTCATAATACTCGAAATAATAGTAACATAGACCTACCATACATAATGCTGACATTAACAAAACACCTTAGCTTGAAATTTTATAACAAACTCCCAAAAGCTATGAGCGAACTACCGATGAATAACTTCAAGCAAACAATAGAAGTTTAGCTCAAATGTATGCCATATTACTCACTTGATGAGTTTCTAAACAGTGACACAAAAGAGATATGCTACATGAAACAAAAAACTGCCATATGAATTATACCTATATGTTTGTGACAGTAATGTACCAACAAAGACTTTTTACATGGATACGTAAGATGTACCATAAATATATCTTGATACTATTGTATATTTAACTGTTATGATGTATTATTATTATTATTTCTTTCTTTTCTCGGACATTATGTCTGGTCAAAAATGGAATATGACGTGGACCTTGATCAAGCGTGACTTCCTTTTAACTGTACGGTATATGTTATATTGCATTTAGGAACTTTCAGGTAATTGAACACATATCAATAATTATGGATTTCTGTAGTTGTATATATAAGTTTGGATGTAGCTGTATTGCATTGATGCACTGGTGGATATTGTGTGGTATGACTCATGTAGTTGATAGTATAATTGGTATAATGTCAACTTTATCCTGATGCCACATGTCCTTGACTTCCTCAGCCACTTTTTTTTTTCAATTTTTTCTCCTGTTTTCTTTTGTATATTTGTTGTATTGGGTATGGATATTTTGATTAGTTGTGTTAATTTCTTCTTTTTATTGGTGAGTATAATGTCAGGTTTGTTATGTGGTGTTGTTTTATCTGTTATAATGGTTCTGTTCCAGTATAATTTGTATTCATCATTCTCCAGTACATTTTGTGGTGCATACTTGTGTGGCATAGAGCGCCATAAAAATCAATATTTGTTCTGTGCGTAAGTGTGCTATCTTTGAGGAGAGGGCTTTGGAGAGCATGTTGGACACTAATGGCAGTTAGCTTCCGGACTTGTATCTGTGTAGACGCTAAGTGTGAATAAATCTGTATATGAGAGAATTCTAGTTGTTTACCTACAACTATATCATATTCCCTCACTGGTGACCCCGTTTTTGTGTAATACGCGTCCGAGTTATCGCCTGAAGGTTATTTATGCGCCTACCGCGTCGGGTTTCTCCGCGATCGCGAGGGCCTTTGTTCAGCTCCAGACAATGGCCTTTCAGCATTCACCGCTGCCCAGATTCCAGCAACATCTCTCCAGCACTCCTACCATTGTAGTGGACATGCCACAAGAATCTTTGGAATCCTTCAGCCAGAATATGCAGTGGAATTCATCGAGTGCCGCCAGTTTCTTCCAACTGCCAACGGTCGTGGACTCTGGCTTTGATAGCCGGGACCTTCCCACGTGTTCTCCACAGAGTGTTGGTTGGAAAATTTCTACTCCTGTGTCGAACACACAATTCAATACAGTTCGTGGCGTCGAGCGAGGTTTTGCTACTTTGGAAAAGCCAGTAGTAAATTCAAACTCGAATCAGTTCCCGCCACGTGTGTATTCTTCCACGCCAGCTAGTCAACAGGTGTTCAATGCTCGCCAAACAGCAAATATCACACCGAGTGTGCATCCTAGTGGACGTATGTGGGATCCTTGTGTTGCTTCTAATCAGGTCAACAATTCTGTGCTGGACAGTAATTACTCCGATATCTACAACCAGCCCCACCACTCACGGTCGAGTGAATACTGTGTGCATAACGGACATTCACCGGCGTACTTAAGCACTTGTGGCTTCTCTCCGAGCTACCACATCAATGAGAATGCACATTTTGGCTACGATCCTCACACTGTTCGAGCATCCGTCCCGCATTACGGGACGCCAATAATCAGGACTCGCAATCTTCTGCATGCTCTACTTCCTTCCGAAGTAATAGGTGCACCACCACAGTGACTGCAGTGCCGAATCTGCCGAAATTACCAGACTTCAAACCCGCTCACCTGGAGTTCTGGTTTAACCTGGTTGAGCAAACATTCAATGTCTGTGCTTTGGACGACAACGCACGCTTCGCCTGCCTCATGAACCATCTTCACAACCGCGTCAATTTAATTTATGATCTGGTCAAAGCACCCCCCCTAGCAGGGAAGTATGCTTTGGCGAAACAAACGATACTGGAGCGCGTCTCTAAAACCAGGAGAGAAAGTGTGCAACAGCTCATCTACGAAGAGCGTCTCGGCGACAGGTCTCCGTCCCAGCTGTGGCGGTGCATCCGTCTTCTCGTCGATGAGCAAGTTATGCCTGATGACACGCTCGCAGAAATCTGGACTGAAAAGCTGCCTTTGCCTGTCCAGACTGCAATCTCTGCGTATGAAGATAGGCCAGTAAATGAACGTTTACGCACCGCCGACACAGCATACTCCGCCAGGCAACGTGAGCTCCGTGCACTGCATTCTGGACGTGACCGCACTAAGACGCTTTCTGACGCCACGCCCTTGTCTGGTGCTGCTGATAACAAGTTTTTTAAACTAGCCGCCCTGCCTGCACCTTCAACTCCTCGCAACGACAGTGCATCGGCCTCGGTGGCACATACTCCGTCACCTAGCAACTACCCACAGGAGCACAGGCCCGCCCAACCTTACTGTTTCTTCCACGCGAGATTCGGGGAGCAAGCTCGCAAACGCCAGTCACCGTGTTCTTACCCAAACTCCACCCGCAGGTAGGCTATGGTGCCACCTCCTGCGATGTAAACAACGGGCACCATCCCACGTTGCACTCCGTTTCGGACAATAACAGTAAGTGTGGTCGAGTCTATGTTCGCGATTTACGATCAGGTGTATGTTTTCTGGTAGACACTGGTGCAGATGTCTCTTTGCTGCCGGTTCGCCTAGCAACCAATAAAGTGCAACCACACAAAATAGTACTTTGTGCAGTGAACTTGTCTACCCTACAGTGTTCGGGTTCCACTTTGTATACAGTGAAACCTTCGCCCGAGTGCAAGCTGGAGTGGACGTTTCTAGTGTCAACAAGAACCTATTCTCAGAATTGATTTCCTCAAGCACTATCAGTTGTCACTAGATTTTGTGCAAAATACTGTGTTTTACCCCTCCCTTAACAAACATATTCCTTTCGCTTTGCTGAGTGACAATTCGGCTAACACTAAACATGTGTGCTGTGCTAAGAAGTGTGTAAACCTATCCTTGGAGCTGCAATCTTGGACAAACAAGTGGCTAGTGGAGTGTGCCAAGTCTTCTAAGTTGCGGATGGAACGTATGGAAATGCTGCTGCATCTCCGCGACATACACCACAAGTTGGCCTCCACACAACAACGCCTCGCGGCACTACAAGCAGACGACTCGTCGGCTACGGACAAGGTGAGTCCGTGCCAATCTGGTGTTCCCGTGCCTGCGCACGTTAACGACAATGTTGTGAACTCTGTAAACTGTGTCAGCACCCCCTTTTGTAATGATAGGGTATGCCCGAGTGCTCATGCTCCTTGCGTTCCGAATGGACAATTAACTTGCCAAGCTCGTAGCAATGAACTACGGCCATCTGCTGTCCGGCCACGCCCACTCGTGCCTACAGCGCTCGTAGCGGCACGGCCCGCTACCAAGAACCAGTGTACCAACCTCGCCCATGTTAACACGTGTGCGGCCTTTACGCAGCCTACGAGCGGGTGGCACACCTGTACTTCCGTGCCCTCAGCGCCACAGCTTGGCCCGTCCGCCACTGCCTGCTCCGCTTCACGGACATCTGACTATCGTGCCGCGCCACGTATTGCAGTAGTCACTAACGGCACAGTTCATCGGTTACGTCTAACTGATGGGCCGCCCATATCGCAACGTCCACGCCACCTCAAGCCGGAATTTATGAAAATTGCAAAAGAACAATTGGACGATCTGTTACAAAACGGAGTAATTGAACCTTCTTCCGGTTGCTGGGCTAGTCCTATCCTGTTTGACCAAAAGAAAGACGGTATTTGGCGTATGGTTGGAGACTACAGGTGTTTAAATGCCCGCACCATCATTGATAAATAACCGGTCCCACACATCGCAGACTTCAATCATGCACTCGCAGGTGCAAAGTACTTCTCTGTTTTGGACTGTAAGCACGCATTTCATCAGATTCCTATGGCTCCGGAGGACATTGAAAAGACTGCCATAACCATTCCCTTTGGGCTGTTCCAATACAAATTTATGCCGTTTGGGTTGAAAAATGACCCCCAAATGTGGCAGCGTTTCATCAATCAAACTGTATCCCATCTAGACTTTTGTTTCGTATACATGGACAACATATTGGTTTTTGCTTCTTCTTTAGAACAGAGTGAGGAGCGTGTTCAAGTCGTGACAGATATTTTAGCAGCCGCTGGTATTGAACTGAACAATAAAAAGACTCAATTGCACCAGTCATCCGTCACATTCCTAAGTTATGTTGTGTCATCGGACGGACTGACACCACCACAGGACAAGATCAAGCCTGTTCTCGAGATGCTACGCCCTCAGACCTATAGGGAATTATGCAGGTTCATAGGAACAGTTAATTATTACCGGAAACATTTGCCAGCCGCTTCTGCGGTGCAGGCTCCTCTCACAGATGCTCTCGCTGGCCCACAAACTTCTGGCACCCGCCAGGTACCATGGACACCAGACATGGACAAGGCATTTAATGAACTCAAACAGCTGTTGGCCTCCGCTGTCACTATTGCTCACCCACGGGCGGATGCCACAATGTTTATCACTACTGACGCTAGTGACAATGCTATCGGCGCAGTGCTGAGTCAGACATACAACGATGTTACGACCCCCCTGCAGTTTTTCTCAAAAAAGCTAAACAATGCGCAGAAGAAATACTCAGCATTTGACAGAGAATTACTTGCAGTTTATGAGGCCATAAAACACCTCAGAACTGATGTTGAGGGACGAGATTTCTATGTGCTCACTGACCACAAGCCTTTGGTTCCTGCCATAAAAAATCCTGCGGCTGATCCGCCCCCACGACGCTTTCGTCACATCGATTACATCTTGCAATTTACTAATGACATTCGCTACATCCGAGGAGCGGACAATGTGGTCACTGATTTTCTCTTGTGTGTTCGTGCTGTCACAACCCTAATTGACTTAACGGACCTACCTCGGTTGCAATCGGCAGACCCCGATACCATGCAGTTAATTTCAGACCACAGCTCCTCTCTCCAACCGGTACGCTCTACTTTCCCTGGCATATCTGACTTAGTGAGGTGTGATGAATCGACTGGTACATTGCGGCCATTCATTCCTAAGCCCCTTCAACGCCAGGTCTTTGACAAACTACATTCATTAGCACACACCGGTATCAAAGCTTCCACCCGTCTGGTAACTGAATGGTTTGTCTGGAGAGACATGCACCGTGATTGTCAGTCTTGGGCAAGGGCATGCATGGTGTGTCAACAGAACAAAGTTTCCAGGCACATTTCTCCACCCCTTGGCTGTTTTGCCCAACCGCCAGGCTGGTTTCACCATGTTCATGTCAACCTCGTAGGCCCTTTGCCCCCCTCCAAGGGTTTCCGTTACTTGTTTACAGCTATTGACAGGATGACTCGGTGGGCTGAGGCTGTGCCTATTCCGAACATTACCTCCGAGACAGTAAGTTGAGCATTCTTAGATTCGTGGATCTCTAGATTTGGCTCACCTGTTTACCTCACCACTGACCAGGGGCAACAATTCGAGTCTTCAGTTTTCTCTGACTTACGTAAAATGTGTGGTATTGTCAAAATTCATACTTCTGCATACCACCCCCAAAGCAATGGGCTTGTCGAGTGATGGCATCGCACCTTAAAGTCTGCCCTGCGTTGCCATGACTCACTATGGACAGAGGCACTGCCCTTCGTGCTTCTTGGCCTTCGTGCGACTTTCAAGGAAGACCTCAAGGGTTCCGTAGCCGAATTTGTGTATGGCCAACCTCTGGTTTTGCCTGGAGAATTAGTCACTCCGACCCCACTTCCACAGCTCCCTGAACTCCCTTCACTTCTCGAGCGGGTGCGCTTGCACTGCAGCAAAATTCAGCCGCCACCTCCGGCTGCTCATACACCTCCGCACGTGTACGTACCGCGCACGCTAGACTCTTGTGAGTATGTGTTTCTCAGAGATGACTCAGTCAAAGCCCCGCTTCAGTCCCCCTACACAGGTCCTTACAAGGTTGTCAAACGCTCTGAGAATAACACGGATCTCCTCATAAAAGACTCTGTAACCACGGTCTCACTCAACCGAGTGAAACCAGCTTTCATTGAGCCTCAGGTGAACTTCCCTGATTCTGCCCCTATTTCTCCCACTCCTGCTTTGAGCGGCCATCCATCTTCCCACACCATGCATTTGGGTATTGATTCTCCATAGCGTGCTTCTCTACCGAGCACTACTCCTCCTCCGCGTTCATCTAATTCGAGTGGCCAATCTTTTTGCGGCTTCACTCCTCACAGCCCTCGCAGTCGAACTGCCAACCACTCGGATTCTACCATTGTGTTACCATCTTCGTGTGACAGCTCTCTGTCACGCCATTCAATCCACGCTGGCTCCTCGTTGCCTTCGGTCACGCTCCCTCGTCTGTCAGCTGATCGCCCGAGGTTGTCTCCTGCGCAGTCCAGTGCACCTGCCACCCCCCTCCTAGCAGATGCTTCCCCCTGCCATGGCTTTCCCACACCTCCCTGCCTCCCTACCATTGCTCATACAGGTGCCATCCAAGAATTCACAACACATGTGCACCCTGATGATATACATAAATTATCTGTTGTCGTAGATGGCGATACGGTGTGTGTGGTACTCGCGTGTGACAATACTGGGGGAGGAAGTGCAGAATCTCGTGTGGTGCACTGCTTTAAATTGAGCAGAAGTGCTGCGTGTGGCAATTTGCGTGCCTTTGTTAGGCCTTCTGGCAAGGTGATTCTCCGTCTGCCAGCTGACGAAATGCTACACCTCTACTCCAGGACGGGACGTCGTCTTCAGCCGCCGGCGTCGCTTGCTGACTTCACCGTCGACGTACTGGGTTCCACCCCCCCGGTGTCCTACCAGTCGACCGCTTCCGCCTGATGCAGAAGAACTGTGCGTTACCTTCCTAACTTCTCACCCCCCCCCCCCCCCATCCACGGGGACGTACTCCATACTGCACGGGGGGGGGGGGGGGGGGGGGTGGGGTGGGGGGGGGGGGGGGGTGCTATGTGGCGTAGAGCGCCATAAAAATCGATATTTGTTCTGTGCGTAAGTGTGCTATCTTTGAGGAGAGGGCTTTGGAGAGCATGTTGGACGCTAACGGCAGTTAGCCTCCGGACTTGTATCTGTGTAGATGCTAAGTGTGAATAAATCTGTATATGAGAGAATTCTAGTTGTTTACCTACAACTATATCATATTACCTCACTTATATGTGGGAACGTGTTGTTTTATTAGTTTATGTTGTATGGCAAGTTGTTGATGTATTATTTTTGCTACATTGTCATGTCTTCTGGGATATTCTGTATTTGCTAGTATTGTACACCTGCTTGTGATGTGATCTACTGTTTCTATTTGTTGTTTGCAAAGTCTGCATTTATCTGTTGTGGTATTGGGATCTTTAATAATATGCTTGCTGTAATATCTGGTGTTTATTGTTTGATCATGTATTGCAATCATGAATCCTTTTGTCTCACTGTATATATTGCCTTTTCTTAGCTATGTGTTGGATGCGTCTTCATTGATGTGTGGCTGTGTTAGATGATACGGGTGCTTGCCATGTAGTGTTTTCTTTTTCCAATTTACTTTCTTCGTATCTGTTGATGTTATGTGATCTAAAGGGTTGTAGAAGTGGTTATGAAATTGCAGTGGTGTAGTCAATGTATTTATATGAGTGATTGTGTATTTTGCTAGTTTCTGCTCGTTCTAGAAAGAATTTTCTTAAATTGTCTATCTGTCCATAATGTAGGTTTTTTTATGTCGATAAATCCCCTTCCTCCTTCCTTTCTGCTTAATGTGAATCTTTCTGTTGCTGAATGTATGTGATGTATTCTATATTTGTGGCATTATGATCATGTAAGTGTATTGAGTGCTTCTAGGTCTGTGTTACTCCATTTCACTACTCCAAATGAGTAGGTCAATATTGGTATAGCATAAGTATTTATAGCTTTTGTCTTGCTTCTTGCTGTCAATTCTGTTTTCAGTATTTTTGTTAGTCTTTGTCTATATTTTTCTTTTAGTTCTTCTTTAATATTTGTATTGTCTATTCCTATTTTTTGTCTGTATCCTAGATATTTGTAGGCATCTGTTTTTTCCATCGCTTCTATGCAGTCGCTGTCGTTATCCAATATGTAATTTTCCTGGTTAGTGTGTTTTCCCTTGACTATGCTATTTTTCTTACATTTGTCTGTTCCAAAAGCCATATTTATATCATTGCTGAATACTTCTGTTATCTTTAGTAATTGGTTGAGTTGTTGATTTGTTGCTGCCAGTAGTTTTAGATCATCCATGTATAGCAAATGTGTGATTTTGTGTTGGTATGTTCCAGTAATATTGTATCCATAATTTGTATTAATTAGAATGTTGGATAGTGGATTCAGAGCAAGGCAGAACCAGAAAGGACTTAATGAGTCTCCTTGGTATATTCCACACTTAATCTGTATTGGCTGTGATGTGATATTATTAGAATCTGTTTGGACATTAAGTGTGGTTTTCCAATTTTTCATTATTATGTTTAGGAACTGTATCAATTTAGGATCTACTTTGTACATTTCCAATATTTGTAGTAACCATGAGTGGGGTACACTATCAAAAGCTTTTTGGTAATCAATGTATGTGTAGTGTAGTGACCTTTGTTTAGTTTTAGCTTGATATGTCACCTCTGCATCTATTATCAGTTGCTCTTTACATTATTATTATTATTATTATTACTATTGTGAATGAATAATTGTTGTATTATCAATATTACTTTAGCATGCATATCTACTTGCTCTGCACGGGCACAATTATGTACAATAATAATTATTGTAATTAAAAAAAGTATTGAACGCACTGACGATGCCAATTGTATGGAAAACATACTGCAAGGCAAATAAAGATTCTATTCTATTCTATTCAATTCTATAATTTCCTAATTAATTTGAACCATTTCAAGTAACTAGTTTTGCTAAAGTTCAGTTCAGTTAACTACCAGTAATTATTTTGTATTCTAGTCACATTCTTCACATGTAGAGAGATGTAATTACTATATTACTGATGAAGTTAGGAAAATAAACCATAGGAATCTTTAATCAAAGACAGGAAAATCCAGGATGGAATGTAACAATATCATGAAAAAAAAGGAAAGTTGCCATACTATATAGCAGAGATGCTGAGTCGCAGATAGGCCCAACAAAGAGACTGTCACAAACACGTATTTGACTAACAAGGCCTTTGTGAAAATAAATGACAGACAGACAGACACACACACGAACACGCACAGACCCCCCCCCCCCCCCCCCCCCACACACACACACACACACAAATGAAAATGCAACTCATGTACAGTGTGGCTTCAGCTGCATGAGACAGTAGTCGTGTGTGTGAGTGGTGAGTGTGTGTGTGTGTGTGTGTGTGTGTGTGTGTGTGTGTGTGTGTGTTGTCGATTTTAGACAATATAATTCCATAATATGGAAAACTTTGAAGTACTCATGAAGCTAATTTCCAAAACATGGTAGAAATATCAACAATTTTTTAAAAAAGGCTAAACTTCTCCTGAACAGGCCATGAAGGCCCAATGGTATCAACCAGCCGTCATGTCATCCTCAGCTCATAGGGGTCACTGAATGTGGATATGGAGTGGTGTGCGGCCAGCACACAGCTCTCCCGGGCGTATGTCAGTTTCTGAGACTGGAACTGCTACTTCTCAGTCAAGTAGCTCCTCAGTTTGTGTCACAAGGGTTGAGTACGCCCTGCTTGCGAACAGCGACTGGCACATCTGATGGTCACCCATCCAAGTGCTAGCCCAGCCCTACATCACTTAACTTTGGTGATCTGACGGGAACCGGTGTTACCACTTTACCACTGCAGCAAGGCCATTGGCGATATCAACAATTAGGTTTTGGGTAATTAACCCTTTTATGAATGATATTGTTTATTTAACTATTGTTGATTTTTTGTCATCATGAGGGCTTATTTCAGTTAACATTTGTATTGTAACATAAAGTTAAGACCAAAACCAATTTTTCTGCACTACTTGATTAATTTGAGATGTAAAATAATAATTGTAGAGGACTGAAATTATGTATTTAACAATGTGAAAACTGTAGTAGCCATTTTTTCAAAACTATATAAGCACTGAGCCTGAGGCAAAGGCAAAAAAAAAAGGTTAGTCTGTCAGGATTTCGAGCATGGAAACCATGTCAGTCAAAACAGCAATAATACACTACAGGCCATCAAAATTGCTACACCTTGAACATGATGTGCTACAGATGCGAAATTTAACTGACAGGAAGAAAATGCTGTGATATGCAAATGATTAGCTTTTCAGAGCAATCACACAAGGTTGGCACCAGTGGCGACACCTACAATGTGCTGACATGAGAAAAGTTTCCAACCAATTTCTCATACACAAACAGCAGTTGACTGGTGTTGCCTGGTGAAACGTTGTTGGATGCCTCGTGTAAGGAGGAGAAATGCGTACCATCATGTTTCCAACTTTGATAAAGGTTGGGTTGTAGCCTGTCGTGACTATGGTTTATCATATCGCGACATTGCTGCTCGCGTTGGTTGACTGCTAGCAGAATATGGAATCGGTGGGTTCAGGAGGGTAATACGGAATGGCGTGCTGGATCCCAATGGCCTCGTATCAGTTGCAGTCGAGATGACAGGCATCTTATCCGCATGGCTGTAACGGATCATGCAGCCATGTCGTGATCCCTGAGTCAACAGATGGTGACATTTGCAAGACAACAACCATTTGCATGAACAGTTTGATGATGTTTGCAGCAGCGTGGACTATCAGCTTGGAGACCATGGCAGTGGCTACCTTTGACGCTGCATCACAGACAGGAGTGCCTGCGATGGTGTACTCAATGACAAACCTGGCTGCACGAATGGCAAAACGTCATTTTTTCTGATGAATCCAGGTTCTGTTTACAGCATTATGATGGTCGCATCCATGTTTGGTGACATCGCGGTGAACGCACATTGGAAGCATGTATTTGTCATCGCCATACTGGCGTATCACCCGGCTTGATGGTATGGGGCGCCACTGGTTACATGTCTCAGTCACCTCTTGTTCGCATTGACGGCACTTTGAACAGTGGACGTTACATTTCAGATGTGTTATGACCCATAGCTCTAACCTTCATTCGATCCCTGTGAAACCCTACATTTCAGCAGGATAATGCATGATCGCATGTTGCAGGTCCTGTACGGGCCTTTCTGGCTACAGAAAATGTTCGACTGCTGCCCTGGCCAGCACGTTCTCCAGATCTCTCACCAATTGAAAACGTCTGGTCAATGGTGGCCGAGCAACTGGCTTGTCACAATATGCCAGTCACTACTCTTGATGAACTGTGGTATCATGTTGAAGCTGCATGGGCTGCTGTACCTGTACGCGCCATCCGAGCTCTGTTTGATTCAATGCCCAGGTGTATTACGGCCAGAGGTGGTTGTTCTGGGTACTGATTTCTCAGGATCTATGCACCCAAATTGCGTGAAAATGTAATCATATGTCAGTTCTAGTATAATATATTTGTCCAATGAATACCAATTTATCATCTGCATTTCTTCTTGGTGTAGCAATTTTAATGGCCAGTGGTGTATAATGCTGCAGTGATGTGTTGTTGTGAATAAAAAGATGGACAATGAAGTGCAACAATTAACAATGATTGCTGATTAACTTTAATATAAAAGTGCCACACATATTGTTCATCTGAATGAGTCTTTTGATGGCTGGTTTGGTTATACTGCACAGTGACTATTATCATACAATTAGAAAGTGCAGTATGTGCATACATAGTAAATGAGACTTAACTATGTAATTAAGACATGAACTGTCCATAACTACTTCAAGGGGGTGATGGTGGGGGGTGGGGGGTGGGGGTGGGGGGGGTTGTCTGATGTTCATGGAAGTAAAAACCGTGAAACCATGTCCGTGTATCAACTGTTATTAGGCATATATAGTGCTGTACCCGCCCATATTTACAGCCAATTTTTCATCATGATCGCTGCTACTGAGGAACTGGAAGCCAATATATGACCAGGTACATCACAAGTAGTGCCCTTCAGGTGACGGATATTGTGTTGGGCACAATAGACAAGAACTCACTTCCTAAAAGCTTTGAACAATGCGTGTGGTTGAACTGTGAACTCAAGAATGGTTTACAGTACAGTGATTTTAACAAAGTGACTGTGTGATACGTGTGGCATCAGAATTTTGTCAAGGACAGTAAAAAGACACTTTACAGACTGCGAAATTCAATTATTTCAAAATATCAGATTTGAGGCAGCTACCATTAAACAGAGAGGTGCAACAGCCAGTCAAATCCTGCCCTGAAATGAGATCCATCCTTCATGAAATCCTCCCCACTCCGCCAAGAGTGTCTTTCCGCCGTCCACCTAACCTTCGTAACCTGTTAGTTCATCCCTATGAAATCCCCAAACCACCTTCCCTACCCTCTGGCTCCTATCCTTGTAACCGCCCCCGATGCAAAACCTGTCCCATGCACCCTCCCACCACCACCTACTCCAGTCCTGTAACCCGGAAGGTGTACACGATCAGAGGCAGAGCCACGTGTGAAAGCACCCACGTGATTTACCAACTGACCTGCCTACACTGTGATGCATTCTATGTGGGAATGACCAGCAACAAACTGTCCATTCGCATGAATGGACACAGGCAGACAGTGTTTGTTGGTAATGAGGATCACCCTGTGGCTAAACATGCCTTGGTGCACAGCCAGCACATCTTGGCACAGTGTTACACCGTCCGGGTTATCTGGATACTTCCCACCAACACCAACCTATCCGAACTCCGGAGATGGGAACTTGCCCTTCAGTATATCCTCTCTTCTCGTCATCCGCCAGGCCTCAATCTCCGCTAATTTCAAGTTGCCGCCACTCATACCTCACCTGTCTTTCAACAACTTCTTTGCCTCTACACTTCTGCCTCGACTGACATCTCTGCCCAAACTCTTTGTCTTTAAATATGTCTGCTTGTGTCTGTATGTGTGGATGGATGTGTGCGTGTGTATACCTGTCCTTTTTTCCCCCTAAGGTAAGTCTTTCCGCTCCCGGGAATGGAATGACTCCTTACCCTCTCCCTTAAAACCCACTTCCTTTCGTCTTCCCCTCTCCTTCCCTCTTTCCTGATGAGGCAACGGTTTGTTGTGAAAGCTTGAATTTTGTGTGTATGTTTGTGTTTGTTTGTGTGTCTATCGACCTGCCAGCGCTTTTGTTCGGTAAGTCACCTCATCTTTGTTTTTTTATATATAATTTTTCCCACGTGGAATGTGTCCTTCCATTATATATATATATATATATATATATATATATATATATATATATATATATATATATATATATATATATATATATATATATAAAAAACAAAGATGAGGTGACTTACCGAACAAAAACGCTGGCAGGTCGATAGACACACAAACAAACACAAACATACACACAAAATTCAAGCTTTCGCAACAAATTGTTGCCTCATCAGGAAAGAGGGAAGGAGAGGGGAAGACGAAAGGAAGTGGGTTTTAAAGGAGAGGGTAAGGAGTCATTCCAATCCCGGGAGCGGATATATATATATATACTATATATATATATATATATATATATATACTGTCTGCTTGTGTCTGTATATGTGTGGATGGATATGTGTGTGTGTGCGAGTGTATACCCGTCCTTTTTTCCCCCTAAGGTAAGTCTTTCCGCTCCCGGGATTGGAATGACTCCTTACCCTCTCCCTTAAAACCCACATCCTTTCGTCTTTCCCTCTCCTTCCCTCTTTCCTGATGAGGCAACAGTTTGTTGCGAAAGCTTGAATTTTGTGTGTATGTTTGTGTTTGTTTGTGTGTCTGTCGACCTGCCAGCACTTTCATTTGGTAAGTCACTACATCTTTGTTTTTAGATATATTTTTCCTACGTGGAATGTTTCCCTCTATTATAACCATATATATATATATATATATATATATATATATATATATATATATATATATATGTGTGTGTGTGTGTGTGTGTGTGTGTGTGTGTGTGTTTAATATTAGGTAATAATCATTGGTTATTACAAGAATGAAAACATTTTTTCTAGTAATTAGTTAGAGTAAATACTAGTGTACTAAAGTAGGGTATTTTGTTTGTCATGTATTGTTGCAGAGGAGAAACACCACCAAGCACACTGACAGTAATTAGTCCCCCACCCACTACCAGTTGGACCTGACAAAAGGTGCAGACCCACTGGTGACCCTAAGTGCTATATAGTGCGAAAGGTGAGGTGATGCTAAGTGATAGTGTAATGTCAACTGGAAGTGAAGCTACCATTCCTTGAAATGTGGATAGTGGGAAAGTTTACCAATGAAGAGTGAAATGAAATTTGTAATGAACTGCAATAGGATTTCCCTTCCTTAATTGTTTCACAGTGTTTTATGTATTCTATGTAAATTTCTTTATATGACTACACAACATTCAATTTGTACACCTTTGTATTGGGGTTATCTGGACAATTCCAATAATCAGATTATGTCTAATGCATATGTTGTATTTTTGTAAAAAGGTTTTCTAGATATGTATCGTACCTTGTGTAAACTTATGAATATTCTTCATGGTTTGTTTTCAGTTGCTGAATTTTATAGTTAGCTATTTTCAATATCTATCTGGTCAATTCTGAGAGGGGTTATGCAGCAAACAAGCTGGGACCCATTTCAATTTTGTTTTGTTATTTGCCTCTTACATGATTTTTTTTCTTTCTTAATAATCATTAGTGCTAGTGAGAAATGTGCTGCTAGATAAAGCTGTCATCCAGTAATTCCAAGTATAAGACCAGGCCCAACTTTGGTAAATTACATTAGTATAATTTCCTAATTAATTTGAACCATTTCAAGTAACTAATTTTGCTAATGCTAAGTTCAGTTAACTAACTATTCCAGTCAGTGTTAACATGTAGACACATGTAATTACTAATTTATGATATAAAAGTTAGGAAAATCAACCATAGCAATCTTTATCGTATTCATGTACATAACTTCCAAAACATGGTAGGAAAATCAACACTTAATTAATTTTCAGGTAAGTAACACTTTTTTACATGGTATTGTTTATTTAGCTACTTTTGCAGTTGCATCATCAAGAAGGCTTATTTCATTTGAAACTCTTATTGCAACAAAGTTCAGACCAGAACCAATTTTTCTGCACTTTTCAATTAATTTGAGATGTAAAACTCTAATTGTAAATGACTGAAATTACGTATTCAACACTGTGAAAACTTTCGTGGAAATTTTTGCAAAGCTATATAGCCACTGGGTCTGAACCCAAAAAAAAGTCAATCTGTTCTGAGATTTCGAGTATGGAACATGTGTCACTCAAACCAGCAATAATATAATGGTGCAGTGTTGTTGTGAATAAGAAGATGGGCAGTGAAGTGGGACAATTAACAATGATTGCTCATTAAAAGTGCCACACATATCATTCATTTGAGTGAGACTGTTGATGGTTGCTTAGGTTATACTGAACAGGGGCTTTTATTGTATCGTGTAGTAGGTGCACATCTGGTAAATGAAAATTAACTATCTAATTAGGGGATGGACTGGTCATAACTAATTCAATGAGGAGGGTCTGACTTTTGTGGAAGTGAAACCTGTGAAGCCAAATGTGTGTGTGTCAACTACATTATTGGATGTATTGAGTGCTGTACCCACCAATATTTAAAGCCAATTTTTGCCATGATCACTGACACTGAGGAACTACAAGCTGAAATATGACAAGGTATGTCATAAGCTTTGCATTTGCTATGCAAATATTATCAACTGCAACTTACATGTACACATAAAAATTAGCATACAGAATCTGCTTTGAATCCATTATCAGGTACAGTATTGTTTTTTGGGGTAGCTTGACAAACATAGTGCAGATGCTAAAAACATTGTAAGTATGTCACTCATTATTTAGAAAACTTAGAATATCAACTCTGCCATCCTTGTACATATATGAGATTATTATCTTTTTGTATACCAGACATGTATTATTTGAGGGAAACCATTTTGTTCATTCACATACAAGGAAAAAAAAATTTTCTGCTTTCCACCCAGTGCATCAAACTGTATGCATAGGGACTTCAGAAGATGGGAATGAAAACTTATAATAAATTAAAAGGGAAAAAGTTAATGCAGATGGATTTAAGTCCACTTAACAGAAAGCTGTAAGATGCACTGACACTGAAATTTTATTACTCAGTGGATGAATTCATGCTGGATGAACTGGAAATTTGAGGTGCATAGAATGTGTTACACATCTCAAGATATATCATCTTAGGGTTATTATTTATTTTAGTAACATTATTTATTGGTGTAAAAATCATTGTAACTGGGTTATAAATTTTTGACAAATCTCCTGTATGTAAACCAAATGGATTGTAAATATAAATCATGAGATTAATAAACCACAGTTCCACAGATGTAATATGGCTAAAAGTGTGTAAGGTAGCAGCCACAAAGCAGAGTGGAAGAACATGTTTAAAATGTTATATATTATGTAATTCAAAGTGGAGAGGGAGAAAAGGAAAGGGAAGGAACTAATGATATCAACTGCATCAGGACTTTATGCAGAATCAGCTGCAATGAGTGAAAATGTGTGCTGCAATGGGATTTGATCCTAAGATTCCAGCTGCATTGACCACTGTGCCACCCAGACACAGCATTTATCACTAATGTGCAGACTATCTAGCATGCTCCCACACGTCCAACAAGTGACACCTGTCTGCACTCACTGTTCATGTCTTTCATGCTCACAAATTTTAGATTCCCACTGTAGGTCACACATAAATGTGCATCTGTGCCTTTGTGATAAACACTGTGTCCGAGTGGCACAGTGGTTAATGCAACTTCCTAGTAAGCAGAAGATCCTGGGTTTGCGTCCTGACCTGGCACATGTTTTCACCTGTCACCACTGATTCTGCATAAAGTCCCAACGCACCTGAAATCATGAGTTCCTTTCCTTTCTTCCCCCTCCACCCTCAGTTTACACTTTACGTAATAGGTATCATAACTGCAGATTCCACATGGTGTCTGTTCTTTCAATCATGTCAAAAAGAACAGGCACCATGCATTCATACAAAATGTAGTATGTTCAATAGGATGTGGGTAAACATGTTATGAACATTGAATGCTGGATTTAATTTGAAGAAACACCAGTTTCATGTGATATATTCAAAATAATGAATGAATTGTAGCATATCACAAAAAAGTTTCCAGCAACCCAGGTAAATATTTGCTTTATCATAATTCCAGTCTCAAATCACAATGTTTATTTGTAAATGAGCTATTACTTATAGTAGGTAATGACCACCATCAGCCCTAGAAAATGTAGGCACATAGAGGTAGCCTAAATTACAAAACACTCATAACCATACAATTGGAAAGCAGTAAACAAATATAAAGCAACTGTACAATATACCCATGTTGGAGTAAAATGTGTTGTATTAACCGTATTGAGCTATTACACATGATGGTGCAGTCAAAATCATTCCTATTTCAGCTTCACTAAGAAAATAAAACTATGATATATAAGGAGCTCCACTGAAGTGCACATACTGCACATGAAGACAGACTTAGTTATACTGCTATGCTGCGGCAAGAAACATGCCTCCATGCGAGCCTGCTAGATGCTGCCACTGCACGTCAGTTTAAATGAATTCAAAGAAGCACATTCCTTATACTCTAGTATATAAGTACTTAATTCGCATTCTATAAAATGAAATGTATAAGATAAATGAGAAATGACTGTGCTTTCATGTCATAATATATTTAATGGGAAAGGAGGCTTTATGAGAGGCTTACATAGTCTTTTTAAACATTCAAAACAATTTAATTACAGAATTATGGATCACCAGTGAAAAAAATTATCAAATGTGGACAATGTGTTCATATAACATGCCCACCAGACAGGAGCTCACAATAAACCACAGGTGCACCAGTAAATGGAATAAAAATATTGCTGAGGAATGTTCAATGAATTTTTTTGGGGGTTATTTATTAAGCTGGAGGATTTCTCTCTTTTTTCCCTTCTTTTTCCTCTCTTCTTTCTATGTGTGTGTCTTAATACTGATTGCCTTGTGCAAAGATATTGTACATAGTACACAAAATTGTTTAGCTTATCTGATAGTGAAAAGAACCAATCATGCTCACAAGAACAGTCAGTACTGTTTTCAGGTAGTCTTTTTTAGTTTTCCCATTGCCTTTGTGTGAGCTATTTTATCCGCTCTTGATTAGAAAGTGGAATGCAGGAGCATAGCCTGCCCACTAAAAATATCGTTTTATTTATGAGCCAAATATCTGAAATGCCATGAACAGTTATATTGTACAGTGGTGTGGGATTCTTGATGTGGTATGTATGTTTCTACTTCTTTTTAGGCTGTATAATTTTGTAACACCTATTTTTAACATACTGACACTTTATATTTATAGTGGTTCTATGGATGGTGTGGCAGTGATGCTGTGGTATCCAGTTACATTTTTATTCCATTTTACTGTTGTATCTGTGGTCTGTTATGAGCTTCTGTCTGGTGGGCATGCTGCATGATCTCATTGTCCATGTCGGAAAATGTTTTCACTAGAGAGCTGTAATTAAATTGTTTTGATTGTGTAAAGGGACTATGTAATCTTCTAACATACGTGTTTGTTCTAATAAAGCTTTCTTTTCCATTAAAGTTACTATAGGATGTGTAAACACAATCATTTTTGTTTTATCTTCCACTTTTACTTTTATATACTCAAGTATGAGAAAAGTACTTCTTTGAAATCATGTAAACAGACATGCAGCAGTGACATTTAATGGGCTTGAGGAGATGCACATTTCTTGCTGCTGCATGGCAGTTTAACTGAGTCTTTCTTCATGTGCAATACGTAGACGTTAATGGTGCTCTTTAGGTACCATAATTTTATTTTCTTGATGCAGCTGAAATGGCTACAGATCGTGATTCGTCATCACATGTAATACCATAAAAAGTGTAGCACAACACATTTTTACTCTGGTATGTACAGTTTTACATTTTTTTGTGGTTTTCATTTGTATATTTAGGAGTGTTTTGTAAATTAGGCTACTTCTATGTGCTTATATTTTCTAGATCTGAAGATGGTTTTACTGACTGAAATTAATAACCTGTTTACAAATAAACATTGTGATCTGAGACTGGAATTACAATAAAGCAAAATAATTAAAAATTCAGAATTTTTGGAAAATAACGGAATGAGTGATCAACAACTGTTGAAAGCATCCACACATAAAGATAAATATATTTAACATTTCACTCCCTGCTCTTGAGTAATAATAAATACCTTACAATAAACTCGCCATATTTGAGTAAAATGCAATTACAGTTAACTCTTCATGAACAATGAGAGCAGTTACAATTCTTAAGCACAACAGGTGTTAGTTGGATTGAGTTAGTTCAAAATCACACCCTAAGTCACGCTTATTACTGAGTGGCTACCATTTTATGAATGTAGTTCACAAAGGTGAATTTCCTACCTAGTGTTAAATGAAAAAAAATTGCAGGGTCCTAGCACCAGGTACAATGGTATGGGGTGCCACCAAGTCCACAACACAATCACCTCTTGTTCAAACAGTCAGTAATTTGGTCAGGAGGCATTATATTTCTCATATGGTAAGGCCAGGATACGTGTCCTGTCTTCAATGTCAGTACAAAGGATGTTTGACAGTTTCCCTGGTCAATGTATTCTTATGTTGTAACTGCCAATATAAAGTTATGATTAACTACTACGATTCTTGGTTACTAAAGTACCTGATAATGAGTTCATTTTTTCACACTTATATAATTTTTCTCACTAAATATGTTAGGTCTCACTGCGTTGAACTTCTAACCAACCTCTTAATGTAATGTGTTGCAATTATGATTTACTAAAGCTATTTTAGATAGAACACCACACAAGTATCTTCTGCAATTTTATGTGCTGCATATTTCGTCATACATTGAGAACAAATAAGAGAAAATGTTTAGAAACGTCCATGAACATTAAATTGACATTATTCATAAAGTTTTCCTTTACGTAACTTCTGTTCATCATAAATCCATCTTGATGTTGTTGTTGGCATAGTTTTAGAATAAATGAGAGGATATTACTAATTACAAAATTTATTCCAGGTTTCAAAAGTACTGAGGTAGACCGTGGCCAAAAGCTACACAATATTCACATACACACACAAGCAAGCACGTCTCACAAACACACTACAGCCAATTCCAGCATCTCAGGCAGGAATTCAGAACCAAGACGCTGGAGTTGGCAGTTGTGTGTATGTGTGAGGTGTGCTTGCTTGTGCCTGTATGTGAATGTTGTGTGTGTGTGTGTGTGTGTGTGTGTGTGTGTGTCTTTACTGATAAAGGCTGTGGCTGAATTCTACTAATTGTGCCTGTCTGCAACTTGACATGTCTTCTTTATGGTAAGTAGCAATCTGTCTTTTCCTACATTGCTGATACTCTTACATGGAGTTTCCATTGTTTTATATGTAAATTACCAATATGAAAATTCTTTGGAATAAGTAAAGGTAACCACTCACCGAAAAGCTGAAAGCATTAAGTCATCCACAGGCAGGCACACACGAAAAAGGAAGCTTTTGGATTAAAACTCTCTCTCTCTCTCCCTCTCCCTCCCCCCCCCCCCTCTCTCTCTCTCTCTCACACACTCTGTAATCTGCCTCCTACTCCTAGCAGCTATTGTCCACTATACGTAAAGTCTTTTCTGAAGATCCAAGAAGAGTAAGATTACAATAAACTTTTTAGTTTACTTAATTTTCTTCTTTTAGTATGGATCCAGTTCTTGTCTAGGGGTCTGATTCCTGAAGCTGTAATTCTCACATTTTAGGTCCTCATGGTTGATATGATCTAAATAATTTTTAAGATTGTTGTTGCAGAATTTTTGTTTTTACATTAATTTATTTTGTCATGTTTTAGTGTCCACACAGTCTTTTGAATTTTCACATTAACAAAGCTGCAATTGCACTGTTTGCACAAAATACAAAAATATGTCTGATCACATCAAAGGAATGCTTACTACTACCTCACTCTATGGTAATAATCATATTCTGAAGGGTTTAGAATTCTTCTTGAAAAATGAATTTCTATTAGTTTAATTATTATTTCAGAAATGAATCCAGAAATAAACATAATACACAAGTGACCTATCTTCCCACAATTTTCTTTGCTTAATAGAGATAACTGGAGTGTTATGGATCATCCTGTTGGAGTTCAAACTTGGTGCCAGTTCGTAGGAGGAGGTGGCGGTCGGATGACTTAGGTTAGTACAAGTGACCTATCTTCCCGCAGTTTTCTTAGGTTGGTAGCAAAACCTCAAGTGACCTTTGTTTGCCGCAAAAATTCAAACTTGGTGCCAATTCGTAGGAGGAAGTGGCGGTCGGGTGACTTAGGTTAGTGGAGGTAGGCCAAGTGAGCTACCTTCCGCAGAATTTCTTTGCTTAATAGAGCTAACTGTGGTGTGGTACATTATCCTCTTGGAATTTGAACTTCCCGCCATTTTTCTAGGTGAAGGGAGCGTGGCACTTTCCCGCCAAAAATCAAACTTCACGGCAAAATCCGGCATCTTGGATAACAGTAATTGCGTCATCAGCTGATGTCATTGCGCCATATTCGTCATCGCCACCATCTTGGATGACGTCATCGCCGCCATCTTGGATAACGGTACATTAGGGCTGTATTGGCTTGTCCCAATACCCCCGTCTCGCCAACCAGATTTAGGTTTTCCATTTCGAAAACAGCTTTGGCTTAGATTTCATTCCTGCTGATACTATCATTGTACTTTCCATTTTATTTTATCCCTGACAATGTTTAGCAATTAATTATAATAAATGTAACTGTGGTTCGCAGTAGGCTGTAATGTGGTTTTTATATGTTGTTGTTGTGGTCTTCAGTCCTGAGACTGGTATGATGCAGCTCTCCATGCTACTCTATCCTGTGCAAGCTTCTTCATCTCCCAGTACCTACTGAAGCCTACATCTTTCTGAATCTCTTTAGTGTATTCATCTCTTGGTCTCCCTCTACGATTTTTACCCTCCACGCTGCCCTCCAATACTAAATTGGTGATCCCTCGATGTCTCAGAACATATCCTACTAACCGATCCCTTCTTCTAGTCAAGTTGTGCCACAAGCTCCTCTTCTCCCCAATTCTATTCAATACCTCCTCATTAGTTTGTGATCTATCCATCTAATCTTCAGCATTCTTCTGTAGCACCACATTTCAAAAGTTTATCTTCTTGTATAAACTATTTATCATCCATGTTTCACTTCCATTCATGGCTACACTCCATACAAATACTTTCAGAAAAGACTTCCTGATACCTAAAACTATACTTGATGTTAACAATTTTTCCTTCTTCAGAAACACTTTCTTTGCCATTGCCATTCTACTTTTTATATCCTCTCTACTTTACAATGTCATCGGCGAACCTCAAAGTTTTTATTTATTCTCCACGGATTTTAATACCTACTCCGAATTTTTCTTTTGTTTCCTTTACTGCTTGCTCAGTATACAGATTGAATAACGTCGGGGAGAGGCTACAACCCTGTCTCACTCCTTTCCCAAACACTGGTTCCCTTTCATGCCCCTCGACTCTTATAACTGCCATCTGGTTTCTGTACAAATTTTAAATAGCCTTTGGCTCCCTGTATTTTACCCCTGCCACCTTCAGAATTTGAAAGAGCGTATTCCAGTCAACATTGTCAAAAGCTTTCTCTGAGTCTACAAATGCTAGAAATGTAGGTTTGCCTTCCCCTAATCTATTTTCTAAGATAAGTCTTAGGGTCAGTATTGCCTCACGTGTTCCAACATTTGTACGGAATCCAAACTGATCTTCCTCGATGTCGGCTTCTATCAGTTTTTCCATTCGTCTGTAAGGAATTCCTGTTAGTATTTTGCCGCAGTGGCTTATTAAACTGATAGTTCGGTAATTTTCACTTCTGTCAACACCTGCTCTCTTTGGGATTGGAATTATTATATTCTTCTTTAAGTCTGAGGGTATTTCGCCTGTATCATACATCTTGCTCACCAGATGGTAGAGTTTTGTTAGGCCTGGCTCTCCCAAGGCTGTCAGTAGTTCTAATGGAATGTTGTCTACTCCCGGGGCCTTGTTTCAACTTAGGTCTTTCAGTGCTCTGTCAAACTCTTCACGCAGTATCATATCTCACATTTCATCTTCATCTACATTCTCTTCCATTTCTATAATATTGTCCCCAAGAACATCGCCCTTGTATATACCCTCTATATACTCCTTCCATCTTTCTGCTTTCCCTTTTTCACTAATAACGAGCAAAAAAATCGAAATATCAATGATCCACAGCAGCAGGGCCAAAATTTTTCGGTTTTAAATAAATCTCTTTTTAAAAAGTTGTAGTTTTTATTCGTAAAACTTGCATTGGTTTGAAATATTGCGTTATTGCACACAATAAGGAAAGCCATCAGTGTTATTTCAATAACAATGCCGACAGAAACGGGCAACAAACACATGCCATAAAAATTGGCACGGCATTGCTGAGACAATAGTGTCCCTGTCACCTTGTGTCGTGGCTTACGTATGGCATCCCTTCACTGGCAGTAATAGCGCCACTGTTCTGTGACTGGTGCGAAATATGAATGGACATCGAGTTTCAGATGTAAAAATATGCCTACCAACTAACTGCTAGAAACTGCTAATTCTCTTTTCTCCAAACCCTACTTTAATTCTCCTATAAGTGGCTACTAATTCTCTTGTAGTGATCCATGCTTCTAAGGGTACTGCTTTGTCATTTTGCGATAGTAATTTTTAGCCATCATTCCCTTTTGCCTAATTCATTTGCTGAAATTTGATATTTTCTTGTCCGCAGCTCGTGGTCATGCGGTAGCGTACTCGCTTCCCGCGCCCGGGTTCCCGGGTTCGATTCCCAGCGGGGTCAGGGATTTTCTCTGCCTCGTGATGACTGGGTGTTGTGTGATGTTCTTAGGTTTGTTAGGTTTACGTAGTTCTAAGTTCTAGGGGACTGATGACCATAGATGTTAAGTCCCATAGTGCTCAGAGCCATATTTTCTCCTTTCATCTACAGAATTCACTAATTCATGTGTTATCCATGGATTCCTACTATGTACTATCCACATGTGGACAATGAATTAATTTGGCAAACAGCAGTGGCAGCTTTGCAAAATTTTAACCAGTGTGTTAAAATGTGGTGCCGTATAGCCTTTGATGCGCAAGGGAAGTAATCGGAAATAAACTGAATATATTAACTTTATGTATGTATTAAGTTGATGCATAGGTTCATTTACTATACACAAGAGGTACACCTGACAGAAATTTTAGTCAACAATAATATATAACTCTTCAGGCTTTCCCGGCGAGATCTTGACATGTGGAACAATCGGGTCTACTGCCGGATGTTTGTGTCGCTCTGGCACAATATTGCGGCCACGTAACTCGTTGCCTTCTTCAGGTGCTACCTGAGACTGCCGTGTTGGAGGATCTTGTCCAGTATTTATGCCCAGAGGGCGCTAGGTGCTCTCTTTGCTGTCTGCGCCCACCTGGCGCTGCTTGTAATGTGTTGTCTCTTCCCCGGTGTTCCCTCGGACGTCCGTGCCCGACTTGGGCGCCATCTGTGGCAGCTCTCTGAGGCCTGTCCTGTGTCGGGCGTTCCGTTCGCGGTCCGCGCCCGCCAGATGCTGCTCCTGAGATTTTTACCGCTCCCTGGTGCTCCCACGGACGTCCGCGCCCGGCTCGTCCACCATCTGTGGTCGTGGCAGTTGTCTGGGGCCGGATCCGCATGTGGCGTTCCGTTCGTGGTCCGCGCCTGCTTGGCGTTACTCCTGAGGTGTTGGCACTTCCCTGGTGCTCCGACGGACGTCCGCGCCCGCCTTGTCCACCATCTGCAGTTGTGGCAGCTGTCTGGGGCCCGTCTCGCGTCAGGGGCTCTGTTCGTGGTCCGTGCCCGCCTGGTGCTGCTTGTAAGGTGTTGTTTCTTCCCCGGTGCTCCCTTGGACGTCCGCGCCCGACTTGGTCTCCATCTGTGGCAGCTCTCTGAGGCCTGTCCTTTGTTGGGCGCTCCATTCGCGGTCCTCGCCCGCCTGGCGCTGATCCTGCGGTGTTGGCACTTTCCTGGTGCTCCGACGGTCGTCCGTGCTCGACTCGTCCATCATCTGCTGTCAGAGGCCCGTCATGCGTTGGGAGTTGCATTCGCGGTCCGCACCCGCCTGGCGCTACTCCTGCAGTGTTACTACTTCGTGAGGAGTTTGTTGGTTCATTTCGTTGAGCCCTGATAAGCTCCAGAGCCGGACTCCACGCCGAGCTGAGCTGGTAACCTGGCAACCGAGACAGCGGTTACCAGCTCAGCTCGGCGTGGAGTCCGGCTCTGGAGCTTATCAGGGCTCAATGAAATGAACCAACAAACTCCTCAAGAAGTCGGCAATGTTCCGATTTCTCCGATTGGCAATCCATTTTCAAGCGTCCACAGTTCTTTTTACTATCTCCAAATGTCGAAATGACAATACCTAAATTCAAATATCAGCAGAGAATTACAAATAAAAAATGGCGATCTGTAGATAAACCCATAGCAACTAGAATACCAACACGCAAAACAAGAACGTTACAAACATATGAATCAACCTAATAAATAGAGCTGTTTAAATTTATTTACATTTCGTGATTAATTAAAATTTTGTATTTGTGGGATCCACAGCCTCCAGATGTTTAATAATCGTAGACAATGTCCGTACTTGGCTATAAGGTGATTATTATTTAATTGTGGGATTAGCTAGTTTTGACTACTTGCCATTATCAAGCACCTCACATTAAGATAAAAAAGATTATTAAATAAAAACCCCTCCCCCCCCCCCCCCCCCCCCCCCCCATGAACCATGGACCTTGCCGTTGGTGGGGAGGATTGCATGCCTCAACAATACAGATAGCTGTACCATAGGTGCAACCACAACGGAGGGGTATCTGTTGAGAGGCCAGACAAACGTGTGGTTCCTGAAGAGAGGCTGCAGCCTTTCCAGTAGTTGCAGGGGCAACAGTCTGGATGATTGACTGATCTGTCCTTGTAACACTAACCAAAATGGTCTTGCTGTTCTGGTACTGCGAACGGCTGAAAGCAAGGGGAAACTACAGCCATAATTTTTCCCAAGGGCATGCAGCTTTACTGTATTATTAAATGATGGTGGTGTCCTCTTGGGTAAAATATTCCGGAGGTAAAATAGTCCCCCATTCGGATCTCCGGGCGGGGACTACTCAAGAGAACGTCGCTATCAGGAGAAAGAATACTGGCGTTCTACGGATCGGAGCGTGGAATGTCAGATCCCTTAATCCGGCAGATAGGTTAGAAAATTTGAAAAGGGAAATGGATAGGTTAAAGTTAGATATGGTGGAAGTTAGTGAAGTTTGGTGGCAGGAGGAACAAGACTTTTAGTCAGGTGAATACAGGGTTATAAATACAAAATCAAATAGGGGTAATGCAGGGGTAGATTTAATAATGAATAAAAAAAATAGGAGTACGGGTAAGCTACCATAAACACCATAGTGAACGCATTATTGTGGCCAAGATAGACACAAAGCCTACGTCTACTACAGTAGTACAAATTTATATGTCAACTTCTCTGCAGATGACGAAGAAATTGATTAAATGTATGAGGAGATAAAAGAAATTATTCATATAGTGAAGGGAGACAAAAGTTTAATAGTCATGGATTACTGGAATTCGAGAGTAGGAAAAGGGAGAGAAGGAAACATAGTAGGTGAATATGGATTGGGGCTAAGAAATGAAAGAGGAAGCCGCCTGGTAGAATTTTGCGCAGAGCACAACTTAATCATAGCTAACACTTGGTTCAAGAATCATGAAAGAAGGTTGTAAACATGGAAGAACCCTGGAGATACTACAAGATATCAGATTATATAATGGTAAGACAGTGATTTAGGAACCAGGTTTTAAATTGTAAGACATTTCCAGGTGCAGATATGGACTCTGACCACAATCTATTGGTTATGAACTGTAGATTAAAACTGAAGAAACTGCAAAAAGGTGGGAATTTAAGGAGATGGGACCTGAACAAACCGAGAGAACCAGAGGTTGTACATAATTTCAGGGAGAGCATAAGGGAACAATTGAGAGGAATGGAGGAAAGAAATACAGTAGAAGAAGAATGGGTAGCTTTCAGGGATGAAATAGTGAAGGCAGCAGAGGATCAAATAGGTAAAAAGACGAGGGCAAGTAGAAACCCTTAGGTAACAGAAGAAATATTGAATTTAATTGATGAGAGGAGAAAATATAAAAATGGAGTAAATGAAGCAGGCAAAAAGGAATACAAACGTCTCAAAAATGAGATCGACAGGAAGTGCAAAATGGCTAAGCAGGGATGGCTAGTGGACAAATGTAGGGATGTAGAGGCTTATCTCACTAGGGTAAGACAGATACTGCCTACAGGAAAATTAAAGAGACCTTTGGAGAAAGGAGAACCACTTGCATGAATATCAAGAGCTTTGATGGAAACCCGGTTCTAAGCAAAGAAGGGAAAGCAGAAAGGTGGAAGGAGTATATAGAGGGTATATACAAGGGCGATGTACTTGAGGACAATATTATGGAAATGGGAGAGGATGTAGATGAAGATGAAATGGGAGATACGATACTGCGTGAAGAGTTTGACAGAGCACTGAAGGCCTGAGCTGAAACAAGGCCCCCGGAATAGACAACATTCCATTAGAACTACTGACAGCTTTGGGAGAGCCAGTCCTAACAAACCTCCACCATCTGGTGAGCAAGATGTATGAGACAGGCGAAATGCCCTCAGACTTCATGAAGAATATAATAATTTCAATTTCAAAGAAAGCAGGTGTTGACAGATGTGAAAATTACCGAACTATCAGTTTAATAAGTCACAGCTGCAAAATACTAATGCGAATTCTTTACAGACGAGTGGTAAAACTGGTAGAAGCCGACCTCGAGGAAGATCAGTTTGGATTCCGTAGAAATGTTGGAACACGCGAGGCTATACTGACCCTATTACTTATCTTAGAAAATAGATTAAGGGAAGGCAAACCTACGTTTCTAGCATTTTGAAAATGTTGACTGGAATACTCTCTTTCAAATTCTGAAGGTGGCAGCAGTAAAATACAGGGTGCTAAAGGCTATTTACAATTTGTACAGAAACCAGATGGCAGTTATAAGAGTCGAGGGGCATGAAAGGGAAACAGTGGTTGGGAAGGGAGTGAGACAGGGTTGTAGCCTCTCCCCGATGTCATTCAGTCTGTATATTGAGCAAGCAGTAAAGGAAACAAAAGAAAAATTCGGATCAGGAATTAAAATCCATGGAGAAGAAATAAAAATTTTGAGGTTCGCCGATGACATTGTAATTCTGTAAGAGTCAGCAAAGGACCTGGAAGAGCAGCTGAACAGAATGGACAGTGTCTTGAAAGTAGGATATAAGATGAAAATCAACAAATGCCAAACGAGGATAATGGAATGTAGTCGAATTAAATCGGGTGATGCTGTGGGAATTAGATTAGGAAATGAGACGCTTAAGGTAGTAAGTGAGTTTTGCTATTTAGGGAGCAACATAACAGATCATGGTCGAAGTAGAGAGGATATAAAATGTAGACTGGCAATGGCAATGAAGAAGAGAAATTTGTTAACATCGAGTATAGATTTAAGTGTCGGGAAGTCGTTTCATGGAATGTAGCCATGTATGGAAGAGAAACATGGAAGATAAATAGTTTAGACAAGAAGAGAATAGAAGCTTTCGAAATGTGGTGCTACAGAAGAATGTTGAGGAGTAGATGGGTAGATCACATAACTAATGAGGAGGTGCTGAATAGAATTGGAGAGAATAGAAATTTGTGGCACAACTTGACTAGAAGAAGGGATCGGTCGGTAGGCCATATTCTGAGGCATCAAGGGATCACCAATTTAGTATTAGAGGGCAGCGTGGAGGGTAAAAATCGTAGAGGGAGACCAAGAGATGAATACACTAAAGAGATTCAGAAGGATGTATGTTGCAGTAGGTACTGGGAGACAAGGAACCTTGCCCAGGATAGGGTAGCATGGAGAGCTGCATCAGACCAGTCTCAGGTCTGAAGACCACAACAACAACATTTGGAGAAAAGAGAATTATAAGTTTTTAGGAGTTAGTTGGTAGGCATATTTCTCCATCTCAAACATGATGTCCATTCATATTTCGCACCAGTCGCAGAACAGTGGCGCTATTACTGCCAGTGAAGGGATGCCATACGTAAGCCACGACACAAGGTAACAGGGACACTATTGTCTCAGCAATGCCGTGCCAATTTTTATGGCATGTGTTTGTTGCCCGTTTCTGTCGGCATTGTTATTGAAATAACACTGATGGCTTTCCTTATTGTGTGCAATAACGCAATATTTCAAACCAATGCAAGTTTTACGAATAAATACTACAACTTTTTAAAAAGAGATTTATTTAAAACCGAAAAATTTTGGCCCTGCTGCTGTGGATCATTGATATTTCGATTTTTTTGCTCGTTATTAGTGAAAAAGGGAAAGCAGAAAGATGGAAGGAGTATATAGAGGGTATATACAAGGGCGATGTTCTTGGGGACAATATTATAGAAATGGAAGAGAATGTAGATGAAGACGAAATGTGAGATATGATACTGCGTGAAGAGTTTAACAGAGCACTGAAAGACCTAAGTTGAAACAAGGCCCCGGGAGTAGACAACATTCCATTAGAACTACTGACAGCCTTGGGAGAGCCAGGCCTAACAAAACTCTACCATCTGGTGAGCAAGATGTATGATACAGGCGAAATACCCTCAGACTTAAAGAAGAATATAATAATTCCAATCCCAAAGAGAGCAGGTGTTGACAGAAGTGAAAATTACCGAACTATCAGTTTAATAAGCCACTGCGGCAAAATACTAACAGGAATTCCTTACAGACGAATGGAAAAACTGATAGAAGCCGACATCGAGGAAGATCAGTTTGGATTCCGTACAAATGTTGGAACACGTGAGGCAATACTGACCCTAAGACTTATCTTAGAAAATAGATTAAGGGAAGGCAAACCTACATTTCTAGCATTTGTAGACTCAGAGAAAGCTTTTGACAATGTTGACTAGAATACGCTCTTTCTGTCAGGTGTACCTCTTGTGTATAGTAAATGAACCTATGCATCAACTTAATACATACATAAAGTTAATATATTCAGTTTATTTCCGATTACTTCCCTTGCGCATCAAAGGCTATACGGCACCACATTTTAACACACTGGTAAAAATTTGGCAAAGCTGCCACTGCTGTTTGCCAAATTAATTCATTGTCCACATGTGGACAGTACATAGCAGGAATCCTTGGATAACAGATGAAATAGTGAACTCTGTTGATGAAAGGAGAAAATATGGCTCTGAGCACTATGGGATTTAACATCTATGGTCATCAGTCCCCTAGAACTTAGAACTACGTAAACCTAACAAACCTAAGAACAGCACACAACACCCAGTCATCACGAGGCAGAGAAAATCCCTGACCCCGCCGGGAATCGAACCCGGGAACCCGGGCGCGGGAAGCGAGAACGCTACAGCATGACCACGAGCTGAGGACAAGAAAATATCAAATTTCAGCAAATGAATTAGGCAAAAGGGAGTGATGTCTAAAAATTACTATCGCAAAATGACAAAGCAGTACCTATAGAAGCATGGATCACTACAAGAGAATTAGTAGCCACTTATAGGAGAATTAAAGTAGGGTTTGGAGAAAAGAGAATTAGCAGTTTTTAGCAGTTAGTTGGTAGGCATATTTTTACATCTGAAACTCGATGTCCATTCATATTTCGCACCAGTCACAGAACAGTGGCGCTATTACTGCCAGTGAAGGGATGCCATACGTAAGCCACGACACAAGGTAACAGGGACACTATTGTCTCAGCAATGCCGTACCAATTTTTATGGCATGTGTTTGTTGCTCATTTCTGTCGACACTGTTATTAAAACAACACTGATCGCTTTTCTTATTGTGTGCAATAACGCAATATTTCAAACCAATGCAAATTTTACGAATAAATACTACTCCTTTTTGAAAAAAGATTTATTTAGAAACGAACGATTTTGGCACTGCTGCTGTGGTTAATTGATATTTCGGTTTTTTTGCTAGTTATTAGTGAAAAATTAAAAACACCTGTTGTAACCGAGACCAGACAAATACCGAAAAACCCGATTTTAATATCTGAAATACCGGTATCGGTTTTAAACGGTCGGTTTTACCCAGCCTCTGTAGTACAGAGTGAAAGATTCATTCTGGAAACTACTGTAGGGCTGACGCCTACCTACTTATGATCAATCAAATTTTATTGTCGTTCAGCTCATAAAGCAATAGACAACGTCAAGATAACTTACATTTTTAACATTAATTACTAAATACAATTTAGTTTGGATTACATAAGGCCATCCGCTAGATACAGTGTTGAAAGACAGTATTTTCAGTTTCAAAAAATTCGTCTACTGTGTAGAAAGGATTATTTACTAGTATTCTGTACAACTTAGCTTTGAAGATATTGACAGGTAACTCTTTTAAATCTATACTTCACTTATTGTACAACTTAAGTCCAAGAACTAAATGTGAATTCTGTGACTTGGATAGTCTTTGATATGGTACATCTAAACATGATTTGTTCCTGGTGTTATGGCTATGTACATCACTTCTTAATGATATATTTGAAATATTGTTCCTAAAATAAAATAGAACATTATAGATGTACAAGTTTATTACCGTCAGGCATTGTAATTTAACAAACAAAGGTTTACTGTGTTCTAACTTATCTGAGTCGGTTATTATTCTTACCATTTTTTTTGTAAAAGTAGAATGCCCTTTACGTGACTGCTATTGCCCCACAATAAGATTCCATATGATATGATACTTTGAAAGAAAGCAAAATATGCTGGTCTTATATAACTATTAGGGACATGCCTTTTTAAGTTTCTAATTAAACAAATAACTCTTGAGAGTCTGGTTGATAAATGTTTGACGTGTGGTTCCCATGTCAACTTGTTGTCTACTATAACACATAAAAATTTTATACTTTCTATGTCATGATTCTCTCTTAAGCTAAAGGAAAGTGCCTGGGTCTTACTTTCATTTAGTAGAAAACCGTGCGCTCTAAACCATAATGAACTATGAGCAAGGGTATCTTTAACTGTATTTTTTAGTGTGTTTAAATCTGAGCTTTTATTTTAAAAAATTGTGTCATTGGCATCCATTATTGTGTGAGAGTTTACAAAAGATGGCAGGTCATTAATAATAAGTAAAAACAATAGAGGTCCAAGTACTGAGCCCTGTGGCACACCAGACCTATCATTAATCAGATCTGACTTCTCCCCGTTAACGCATACAACTTGTTGGCGGTTCTCAAGGAAGGGTTTAATCATATTTATGCTGCTATTGGCAAAACCATAATAGGATAGCTTATTCAGTAAAGTATCATGGTCCACACAGTCAAGCACTCTGCTCAGATCACGAATGTAGCACGAGCAAATCCCCCGGCCTCAAACACATCCAGAACAAATTTTACAAGAGAATCCATAGCATCTGTTGTGGATTTACCTTTCATGAATCCATATTGTTTGTCACTTATTAAGCTTAAGTTATCTAAATACGTTCTAACTTGATAATACATAGTTGTTTCAAGAATTTTTGAGAAAACGAGAGGTAACGATATTGGTCTGTAACTAGGAGGACAGTTCTTATCACCTTTCTTATATACTGGGACCACTCTAGATATTTTTAGTACATCAGGAAACTTGTTTTCAGCTAGACATTTATTTACACAGTAGGTTAAGGGATCAATTATGCAGTCAATAATATTTCAATAAGTTACATGATAAATCGTACGATACTCGGTGTGTGCGAGCTCGCACCCTTGCACTCACCGAGAACGCTGCTGGCCACGGAGACGACGAGCTGGCGCATGAGGTCGGCGGCCTCTGAGCCGCACGCGACGGCCGTGGCGGAGTGGTAGCAGGTGGCGATGCGCTCGTAGGTGGCGCACACGGCGCGCTCGTCCTCAGAGTTCATCCAGTCGCGCGGCCCGGCGCACTCCTGCAGCTGCTGCGACAGGTTCCTGCCTCGCGGGGAACCGCTGTGGTCACTCTCGGAAACGGCTCCGAGCATTCCAAGCATTAATTACCAACTGATGGCTTTTAAAATTGCAACAACAGCGAGGAAAGCGAATGACGAAATTTTACATATTGTGCATATACTGTACAGTAGGAAGTACACACGGTCAGATCTGTAGCCGATTACGGAGGGTATATGGGAAGCCAGGGCAGGGCAGAACCACGGGGCAGAATAGGTGTTTATTTCGGCTGATAAGTGATAAGATATAGAAGCAGATCAAAATTTAGTAATGATGAAGAGTAGGCTGAAGGTTAAGAATGGTTCAAATGGCTCTGAGCACTATGGGACTTAACATCTGAGGTCATCTGTCCCCTAGAACTTAGAACTACTTAAACCTAACTAACCTAAGGACATCACACGCATCCATGCTCGATGCAGGATTCGAACCTGCGACCGTAGCACTCGCGCGGTTCCGGACTGAAGCGCCTAGAAGCGCTCGGCCACACCGGTCGGCGAAGGTTAAGAACTAGTCAGAAAAAAACTATAAATAAAGAGCCCGCCCCGTTAGCCATGTGGTCTAACGCACTGCTTCCTAAGCAGGAAGGCATGCCAGTCCCAGGCACGAATCCGCTCAGTGGATTAGTGTTGAGGTCCGGTATGCTGGCCAGTCTGTGGATGGTTTTTAAGGCGGTTTTCCATCTGCCTCGGCGAATGCGGGCTGGTTTCCCTTATTCCGCCTCAGTTACACTATGTCGATGATTGCTGAGCAAACACTTTCTCCATGTACGCATACACCATAATTACTCTACCATGCAAACACTTGGGGTTACACTCGTTTGGTATGAGACGTTCCCGGGGGGGGGGAGAGGGGTCCACTGGGGGGGGGGGGTAAACTGCATAGTAACCCTGGGTTTGGTGTGGGGCGGCGGTGGGGTGAGTGGACTGCTGTAGCCTGTTGTGGGGTTGTGAACCACTGAGGCTACAATGGGGGTAAACCGCATAGTAACCCTGCGTTTGGTGTGGGGTGGCAGTGGGGTGAGTGGACTGCTGTAGCCTGTTGTGGGGTTGTGAAGCACTGAGGCTACAATGGGGGGTAAACCGCATAGTAACCCTGGGTTTGGTGTGGGGCAGCAGTGGCCTGAGTGGACTGCTGTAGCCTGTTGTGGGGTTGTGAACCACAGAGGCTACAATGGGGGGTAAACTGCATAGTAACCCTGGGTTTGGTGTGGGGCGGCGGTGGGGTGAGTAGACTGCTGTAGCCTGTTGTGGGGTTGTGAACCACTGAGGCTACAGTGGGGACGAAGCCTCTCCGTCATTTCTAGGTCCCCAGTTCAATAAAATACACAACAATGTGCAAAGAACAGAAATACTAAGAAATGAAGAAGGATGCTTGCATTTATTTTGTGGTCTCTCATTGTCACTGTAGATTTGTACCATGGGAAGTCCACCTGCTTAGCTGACTGGTTATGTTCTTGCCTCCCACGCAACAGATATGGGCTCGATTCCCAGCCGAGTTGGAGATTTTCTCCACTCGTGGAGTGGGTGTTGTGTTGTCCTCATCATCATTTCAGCCTCATCACCGGCACATGAGTCGTCCAAAGTGGTGTCGACTGAAAGAAGACTCGCATTCAGTGGCTGAGGCCAGCTGATGTGGCCAAGCATTTCTAGGTGCTTCAGGCCGGAACCGTGCGACAGTAACGGTCACAGGTTCGAATCCTGCCTCGGGCATGGATGTGTGTAATGTCTTTGGGTTAGTTAGATTTATATAGTTCTAAGTTCTACGGGACTGAAGACTTCAGATGTTAAGTCCCATAGTGCTCAGAGCCATTTGAACCATTCAGTGGCTGAACTTCCCCAGAGGGCCCCCCCAGCTGGCACTGCCATATTTATATTTCATTTTTGTACCATGGGAAGTGAGGAGAGGATGTTGTTTGGTAGCCTGTATCCTCTTTCTCTAACACAAACTGCACACACTAATAACAGGGTTCTTTATACACATACACAAAGAGCTACTTACTTAAGATAGTACAGGCTAGTGTCACTGCTGGTGAAGTACAAGTCTGCTATACAGGGTGTTACAAAAAGGTACGGCCAAACTTTCAGGAAACATTCCTCACACACAAAGAAAGAAAATATGTTATGTGGACATGTGTCCGGAAACGCTTACTTTCCGTGTTAGAGCTCATTCTATTACTTCTCTTCAAATTACATTAATCATGGAGTGGAAACACACAGCAACAGAACGTACCAGCGTGACTTCAAACACTGTTACAGGAAATGTTCAAAATGTCCTCCGTTAGCGAGGATACATGCAACCACCCTCCATCGCATGGAATCCCTGATGCGCTGATGCAGCCCTGGAAAATGGCGTATTGTATCACAGCTGTCCACAATACGAGCACGAAGAGTCTCTACATTTGGTACCGGGGTTGCGTAGACAAGAGCTTTCAAATGCCCCCATAAATGAAAGTCAAGAGGGTTGAGGTCAGGAGATCGTGGAGGCCATGGAATTGGTCCGCCTCTACCAATCCATCGGTCACGGAATCTGTTGTTGAGAAGCGTATGAACACTTCGACTGAAATGTGCAGGAGCTCCATCGTGCATGAACCACATGTTGTGTCGTACTTGTAAAGGCACATGTTCTAGCAGCACAGGTAGAGTATCCCGTATGAAATCATGGCGGTGAATCGAGGAAGTACAGTACATATTGACGAAACTAAAATGAGCTCTAACATGGTAATTAAGCGTTTCCGGACACATGTCCACATAACATCTTTCCTTTATTTGTGTCTGAGGAATGTTTCCTGAAAGTTTGGCCGTACCTTTTTGTAACACCCTGTATACACTACTCTGGTCGCTGTGTGTTGCCTGTCTGTGAGCTAAAGGCTGAGCTAACTCTGCTACTGCGACTCCCACTGGTCTGCGACTGATTACTAGACTCGTTGACTCACCAGATGACTGACTGGAACTCACCGGACTTTCGCTCTGTGATGGTGATCTAAATATTGGTGGCTGAGAGAGCGTTGGCGGCGCATCTCTTACGAGTGTCTTTGGCCTCTATTGATCTTCTTGCAACCTTCATGCCGCCTGGTGTGCTGATCCCAGCTTACGCCAGCACAATTTCTCTGAGGCTATAAATGCTGCGATAATACATACTCCAAAAGAAGTTTTGCATCACCCTGGTGCCCAGAACTTCTGAAGATAGACGTTGACTGTGGATGTTGTATCACAGACACAGTCCCTTTGACTGTTCAGAGATGTCACTAAACCTGCCCAAAGATGTAAAACACCATGCATGAGCAGCACCTATTAGATGGAGGGGGTCCGACAGCCAATCAGTTCCAGTCATTCCACAACGAAAGAGGTACACAGCTCATGTTGTCTGTAGTTCAGCCATGCCTAGATGGTTAATACCGCGGTTCGATCGCATCCGCATTGTTACCTTGTGCCAGGAAGGATTCTCAACAAGGGAAGTGTCTAGGCATCTCTGAGTGAACCAAAGCGATGTTGTTCGGACATGGAGGAGATACAGAGAGATAGGAGCTGTTGATGACATGCCTCGCTCAGGCCGCCCAAGGGCTACAACTGCAGTGGATGGCCGCTACCTATGGATTATCGCTCGGAAGAACCCTGACAGCAACGCCACCATGTCGAATAATGCTTTTCGTGCAGCCACAGGACGTCGTGTTACGACTCAAACCGTGCACATTAATCTGGACCACCACCTCTGAAGGTCTCTGAAGTCAATCTGTGGCTTTCATGAGCAATAAAAAGGGCGGAAATGATATTTATGTTGATCTCTGTTCAGATTTTCTGTGCAGGTTCCGGAACTGTCGGAACCGAGGTGATGCAAAACCTTTTTTGATGTGTTTAGAGGCCGGTCGGAGTGGCCGTGCGGTTCTAGGCGCTACAGTCTGAAGCCGACCGACCGCTACGGTCGCAGGTTCGAATCCTGCCTCGGGCATGGATGTGTGTGATGTCCTTAGTTTAGTTAGGTACAATTACTTCTAAGTTCTAGGCGACTGATGACCTCAGAAGTTAAGTCGCATAGTGCTCAGAGCCATTTGAACCATTTTTTGATGTGTGTAGGTAGTTGAGTAAACAATTCTGTTGAAAAGGAATCGACTTTTCTAAAAAGGGCAATCACAGAAGCTGGAATAAAAAATATAGGTACAAGGAAGGTAATTTCGAGGAAACCATGGGTATCAGAAGAAATACTTCAGCGGTTCGACGAAAAAAGGAAGTACAAAAACGTGCAAGGAAATTCAAGACTACAAAGATACAAGTCACTTAGGACTGAAGTAATTAGGAAATGCAGGAAAGCTAAGACGAAATGGCTGCATGAAAAATGTGAAGAATTCGAAAAAGGATTGATTGTTGGAAGAACTGACTCAGCATATAGGAAAATTAAAACAACGTTCGGTGGAATTGAAAAGCAAGGGCGATTAACATTAAGGATGCAATGGGAATTCCACTGTCAAATGCAGAGGAGAGAGCAAATAGGTGGAAAGAGTACATCGAGGGCCTCCATGAAGGGGAAGACTTGTCTGTTGACATGGCAGAAGAGGGAACAGGAACGAATAGGGAAGAAATAGGGGATCCAGTGTTAGAATCAAAATTTAAGAGAGCTTTGGAAGTCTTAAAATCGAATAAGGCAGAAGGGATAGATAACATTCTAACAGAAATTCTGGAATCATAGAGGGAAGTGGCAACAAAACGACTCTTCTCGCTGGCGTGTAGAATATATGAGTCTGGCGGTATACCATCTGACTTTTGGAAAAATACCATCCACACAATTCCGAAGAATGCAAGAGCTGACGAGAGCGAGAATTACCACACAATCAGCTTAACAGAACAAGCATCCAAGTTGCTTACAAGAATAATATACAGAAGAATGGAAAAGAAAATTGACGATGTGTTGGATGACGATAAGTTTGGCGTTAGGAAAGGTGAAGGCACCAAAGGAGCAGTTCTGACGTTGTGGTTGATAACGAAAGCAAGAGTCAAGAAAAATCAAGACACGTTCGTAGGGTTTGTCGATCTGGAAAAAGCGTTCGACGGTGTAAAGTGGTACATGTTGTTGAAATTCTGAGAAAAGTAGGGGTGAGCTACAGCCAAAGACGTGTAATATACAATATTTGCATGAACCAAGAGGGAATAACAAGAGTGGGAGACCAAGGTCCAAGTGCTTGGATTAAAGAGGGTAAGACAGGGATGTAGTCTTTCGCCCCTACTGTTCAATCTATACGTCGAAAAATCAATGAAGGAAACAAGAGAGAGAGATTCAAGTGCTGAAGCAAAATTCAGGGTGAGAGGATATCAATGATAAGGTTCGCTGATGACTCTGCTATCCTCAGTGAATGAGAAGAAGAATTGCATGATCTGTTGAATGGAATGAAGAGTCTATAGCGCACAGATAAGGACTGAGAGTAAATCGAAGAAAGATGAAAGTAATGAGAGGTAGGAGTAATGAGAGCAGCGAGAAACTTAGCATCAGAACTGGGGATCATGAAGCAGACGAAGTCAAGGAATTCTGCTACCTGGGGTGTCGAATAACCCATGTCGGACGGAGCAAGGAGGACATCAAAAGCACACTAGCTCTGGCAAACAGGGCATCCCTGGCGAAGAGAAGTCTGTTGGTGTCAATTGTAGGCCTTGATATGAAGAGGAAATTTCTGAGAATGTACGTTTGGAGCACAGCACCGTATGTTATTGAAACACGGATTGTGAGAAAACCGGAACAGAAGTGAATCGAAGAATTTTAAATGTGGTTCTACAGAAGAATGCTGAAAATCAGGTGGATTAATAAGGTAAGGAATGAGGAGGTTCTCCGCAGAATCGGGTTGGAAAGGAATATATGGAAAACACTGACAAGAAGATGCACATGAAGACAGGACATTTGATAAGACATCAGGAAATAGTCTTCATGTTGCTATAGGGAGCTCTAGAGTGTAAAAACTCTAGGGGAAGGCTGAAATTGGAGAACACCCAGCAAATAACTGAGAACATAGTTTGAAAGTGCTCTCTGATATGAAAAGGATGGGACGGGAGAGGAATTCGTGGAAGGCCCGTCAAACCTGACTGATGACTCAAAAAAAAGTGCTACACTCTAGAATTACTTTCAGGAACTGTTGTCAAAAGACGAGTATCGTAAGAAGCCACTGTAGAAGTCTTTGTGTATGGCTGTTGTGCTAGAAACGTGTTTGTGATTTCTTTTCGCGTGCATATTACAACATTAGTAATTCTTTACCTGCACTGTAAGCAAAAAAATGTATCTACTAATTTTCTCTTTCTTAAAATCTCAAAATGCATGCTAGGCACTTTATTTTAGCATGCTTAGAGAACGTTTATTTTTCAAAGCGCTTTGTGGGCTCCGAACTGTATCTGACCTCACAGATCGGGATGGAATGGTCCGAGGTTCCGTTCTTCCCCAAGTAGCATACCAGTCTATCCTAAGGTTTATTTTTTTGTAGTAGTGTTTATTCGAACATTTATAAGATACGTTACTATATTCTCAGATTTTTCATGTTGTTCCTAGTAGCAACTCTTCTTTTTTGATAGACGACCAGAAGATATGAAAGCAAAACGAATTGTTGTAGTTGATTCACAGAAAACATGTAACACGCAGTGACAATTGTTGTGAAAAAGGAAATGGGATTTGGGAAAGCCAGTGATAAGTTGAACGTTCCTAAAATAACTCTTCAGAGTGAAGTTCAGAATAGACTTCAAAATGGGGCTTTTCAAACTGACAAGTTAAAGGGAAGATTTTGCCGCGTTTTCTGGAATGAGCATGAGTTACAGGTTGTCGATTATTTAAAAGTCATAGATGGCAGACCATTTGGACTGGCAATGAAGGAGTTCAGATCGTTAGCTTTTCAGTTGGTAGAGGAAAACAATCTGAAACACCTGTTTAATAAAGAACTGAAAACTGCGGGTGAAATCTGGATAACTCAGTTTCTTTGGAGGCATCTAACGTTCTGCCGCTTGTAAAGTCATACGCTTATTGTGTTTGTGTAGGTTCTAGGAGATTTTAAAATTAAACTTGTGAGGAAGTGTAAGTTAGTAATAGCCCTTAAGTTCTGAATCTGGTTACGTTCTGCCCCAGGTCTTGGGCTACACGGCCAGTTGCGTTAATGGTGTGAATATTTGTTATAGTAGGATGAAACTGTTGTGCTCAATTTGTTAATTTAACTCTGTACATAATAAAATTACACATATGATTCAAAAATATCACTTTCTTCTCGTACACTTTCTAATAATAATGATAATCAGACTTCAAAAAACTTTATGATTACATGCACAGGTCTTCAACGATGAAGATACTACCGAATTTTGGACTCCATCCCAAAGTAATAAAAATGAAAAAAAACTCTAACAAATACCAATGTAAAATACCTGAACCATTTACAATAAAAAAGTGAGATGGTTTGTCACCATTACTTTTCCACTGTGCGCTGGAGTAGGCCTAATTGATGATGCAGTGAATGGTACAAGGAAAATCTTAAAAAACATAAGAATTAAAACCAATAAAGATTAAACAAACTTAAATTGCTTGGAATTCACCGATGACTTAGCGTTACTAGCTAATGACATTCAAGAAGCCAGATATCATATAACAAGCCTACAGGATACAGCACAAAAACATGACCTCGGATATCGTTAGGAGAGACTGAGATAATGGTAGCATATCAACTAGTAATCAACTACATAACAGTACATAACAGGAAAGTAAAAATGGTGGAACGATTGAAACACCAAGGAGAAATTATAACATTCATCTTCGACGAGAACCCTGCACGGCAAGAAAGATCTAATAAAATGATAAAAGCTCAAAAATTAACATGATCTACACATTATAAAACTGGCTATCAATCACAATGAAATTAAAACTTGTCAAGACTGTGGTTCAGCAGGGGTGGGTTACGGAAGTGAAACTCTTTTCGAAATCACTCAGAAAAACAGAATCGACAAAATCCTAAAAGCAAAAAGAAGAATAGCTGGAACATTCATAAATATGAAGTATCAGAAAGATTGACAATGGCGGACAATGCCATATGAAGTGATGTACGGCGAAATGGAGCCCATTACATACACTATACGGAAGGAAAGAATCTCTTTTTTTTTGTCACATTGTGGGGACACCTGAAATCAGATTATCAGGAGATACTAGAGAAGCAACAGAACATGAAGCAACCAGTAAGAAGGATGTACGAAATCAGGGAAGATACGAAAGAGCTAGACTTAGCCCAGGCCAATTTGAAAAACAAAACAGAAAATTTAAAGAAACTGAAAAAACATTAAAAATAAGATTTCAACCAAAAATACGCAAGAGACATACAGTGGAATCAGTATTTACAAGTATGGAACGACGAAAAAGGTCAGAACGAATGAAAAGGTATTGGGCAATTTTGAAGGAGCACTTAATAGAAAAAGATGACCAAAAAATAACTAACTGAAGTGATCCAATGAGGCAGTAAAAGCATAATAATAATAATAAAATTAAAACAACCTTTACACCAAACAATGGTTCGTCTCTGTTGCACTGTCATGCTCAGTTACAAAACAGTTTGCATTTTAAGTATATTTCTTTATACACAACTGGCCATTAAAATTGCTACACCAAGAAGAAATGCAGATGATAAACGGGTATTCATTGGACAAATATATTATACTAGCACTGACATGTGATTTAATTTTCACGCAATTTGGGCGCATAGATCCTGAGAAATCAGTGCCCAGAACAACCACCTCTGGCCGTAATAACGGCCTTGGTACGCCTGGGCATTGAGTCAAACAGAGCTTGGATGATATGTACAGATACAGCTGTCCATGCAGCTTCAACACGATACCACAGTTCATCAGGAGTAGTGACTGGCGTATTGTGACGAGCCAGTTGGTCGGTCACCATTGACCAGACGTTATCAGTTGGTGAGAGATCTGGAGAATGTGCTGACCAGGGCAGAAGTCGAACATTTTCTGTATCCAGAAAGGCCCGTACAGGACCTGCAACATGCGGTCGTGCGTTATGCTGCTGAAATGTAGGGTTTCGCAGGGATCGAATGAAGGGTAGAGCCACGGGTCGTAACACATCTGAAATGTAACGTCCGCTGTTCAAAGTGCCGTCAATGCGAGCTAGAGGTGACCGAGACGTGTAACCAATGGCACCCCATACCATCACGCCGGGTGATACGCCAGTATGGCGATGACGAATACACGCTTCCAATGTGCGTTCACCGCGATGTCGCAAACACGGATGCGACCATGATGATGCTGTAAACAGAACCTGGATTCATCGGAGAAAGTGACGTTTGGCCATTCGTGCACCCACGTTCGTCGTTGAGTACACCATCGCAGGCGCTCCTGTCTGTGATGCAGCGTCAAGGGTAACCGCAACCACGGTCTCCAAGCTGATAGTCCATGCTGCTGCAAACGTCGTCGAACTGTTCGTGCAGATGGTTGTTGTCTTGCAAACGTCCCCATCTGTTGACTCAGGGATCGAGACGTGTCTGCACGATCCGTTACAGCCATGCGAATAAGATACCTGTCAGCTCGACTGACCCTCCTGAACCCTTACTCTGCTAACAGCCATTGGATCTCGACCAACGCGAGCAGCAATGTCGCGATGCGATAAACCGCAATGGCGATAGGCTACAATCCGACCTTTATCGAAGTCGAAAACGTAATGGTACGCATTTCTCCTCCTTACACGAGGCATCACAACAACGTTTCACCAGGCAACGCCGGTCAACTGCTGTTTTTGTATGAGAAATCGGTTGGAAACTTTCCTCATGTCAGCACATTGTAGGTGCCGCCACCGGCGCCAACATTGTGTGGATACTCTGAAAAGCTAATCTACATCTACATCTACATGATTACTCTGCAATTCACATTTAAGTGCTTGGCAGAGGGTTCATCGAACCACAATCATACTATCTCTCTACCATTCCACTTCCGAACATCGCGCGGGGAAAACAAACACGTAAACCTTAATGTTCGAGCTCTGATTTCTCTTATTTTATTTTGATGATCATTTCTACCTATGTAGGTTGGGCTCAACAAAATATTTTCGCATTCGGAAGAGAAAGTTGATGACTGAAATTTCGTAAATAGATCTCGTCGCGACGAAAAACGTCTTTGCTTTAATGACTTCCATCCCAACTCGCGTATCATATCTGCCACACTCTCTCCCATATTACGTGATAATACAAAACGAGCTGCCCTTTTTTGCACCCTTTCGATGTCCTCCGTCAATCCCACCTGGTAAGGATCCCACACCGCGCAGCAATATTCTAACAGAGGAAGAACGAGTGTAGTGTAAGCTGTCTCTTTAGTGGACTTGTTGCATCTTCTAAGTGTCCTGCCAATGAAACGCAACCTTTGGCTCGCCTTCCCCACAATATTATCTATGTGGTCTTTCCAACTGAAGTTGTTCGTAATTTTAACACCCAGGTACTTAGTGGAATTGACAGCCTTGAGAATTGTACTATTTATCGAGTAATCGAATTCCAACGGATTTCTTTTGGAACTCATGTGGATCACCTCACACTTTTCGTTATTTAACGTCAACTGCCACCTGCCACACCATAGAGCAATCTTTTCTAAATCGCTTTGCAACTGATACTGGTCTTCGGATGACCTTACTAGACGGTAAATTACAGCATCATCTGCGAACAACCTAAGAGAACTGCTCAGATTGTCACCCAGGTCATTTATATAGATGAGGAACAGCAGAGGTCCCAGGACGCTTCCCTGGGGAACACCTGATATCACTTCAATTTTACTCGATGATTTGCCGTCTATTACTACGAACTGCGACCTTCTTCAGGAAATCACGATTCCAGTCGCACAACTGAGACGATACCCAATAGGCTCGCAGCTTGATTAGAAGTCGCTTGTGAGGAACGGTGTCAAAAGCTTTCCGGAAATCTAGAAATACGGAATCAACTTGAGATCCCCTGTCGATAGCGGCCATTTGCATATCACAGCATCTTCTTCCTTTCGGTTAAATTTCGCGTCTGTAGCACGTCATCTCCGTTGTGTAGCAATTTTAATGGCCAGTAGTGTATCTTTACACGGTGAACTACCTTAACATGTGACAAATGTTTTGTACTAATTTAAACTTCAAATGCGAGTTTTTCGAGTTTCCTTTTTGCGAACTGCATCATAATGCTTTGGCAAATTCGTGTCCAGGCGCTGAGCTTCTAATTGCTCATGCTGAGATAAAGGGCGCGGAAGTGAACAGAGTGACGTGAGGCGGTGGCCCGGCGCACCTGAGGCAGGCGCTGTGCTGGAGGAAGCGCGCGCGCAGCCCGGCGGGCTGCGAGGGCGCGCAGAGGTCGGCGTGCAGCGTGGCGACGCCGCGCAGCAGCGCCTGGTAGACGCCACGGTCGTCGTCGCCGAGCGCGGCGCACGAGGCCGCGACCCGCGCCAGCGCGTCCAGGCTGTCGCGCACCTGCCTGCACAGCTCGTCCAGGTCCTCCTCCGTCACCAGCAGCACGATGCTCTCCGGCGTGATCGCCTGCCGGCATCGCACAGCTGAGAAGGTGGATTCTATCTTCATACGTTTCCGAAAGACATTTGACACTAAATTACACAGTGACCCAAAACTACGATAACATCTGAAAATTCAATACTTCACGGAATAGTAGGGGGGGGGGGGGGTAAAAACTGACACACGCGCTTGAAATAACATTGGGTTGTATTGCAACAAAACAAAAGGACAAAATGAACAACAGATGGCGCTTCATATCATACAAAAGCCATCATTAGTGTGGTGTGCGTACTGTAAGACCTTCGGTACACAAACCATCAGATTATTTGACTTGTCGCTCTAACGAAGTAGGCAATATGTCTCGTGGTCTTATCGTGGAGTGTTTATCTTCTGCCGTTAGGTCAGACGATAGAAATGCCACTTGCACGCTTAGAGTAGCAGATTGACGGTGACCAACTTTAAACAGAACTTGATTAATCTTCGCACACGTTTATTAAAATAATAAAAATCACAGATATTACTTAGCTTGATTCTGGATGCTATTTACAATTGACAATCTGAAGTTCCTTTGTCCTTGGAACGTTAATCAAATTCTCACATATCTCTGATACTAGGCAAAGTGTCTATACATTTATCTTCATGGCTGTGTACAGGAATATGATAGCCTCATTAGGCGCAGACTGAAACTTGACTACAGACTAATGCAGACTGACTAATCGGAGGTCTGTACACTCATTATAATACCTCACGCGTTCATGTATCACTGCATGAGTGTGATCCGGGAAGAGAAAAGATTCTACGTTAGCAGCAATCTCATTGGCTGCGTTACATATTAATATGTGGATCAGCGGAAGCAGAATTTGGTCCGTCTCTAAGGCAGCGCCATCTCGTAGTGCGGAGACGGAGGAGCGCTACGCCTGCGCTGTTGTGCTTAGCGGGGCGCACTCTATTGGGAAAGTTGTGTATGCTCTGACTCCGCGGAACTATGTACACAACAATTAGCATAACAGTTGCTTTTAAGCAAAGACGATGTTCTTTGTAACAAGTGCTCAACATATCGGCCATCATTTATCAACATTACCTATAATCAAGGGACATTGTTGTCAGCAGCACTGTATAGCATATTCACTGATGTGACAAAATTCATGGGATAGCGATAACCTCATACACAAGCGGCGGTAGTATCGTGTAGCCAGCTGAGGTGGCCGAGCGGTTCTAGGCGCTACAGTTGTGGAACCGCGCGACCGCTACGGTCGCAGGTTCGAATCCTGCCTTGGGCATGGATGTGTGTGATGTTCTTAGGTTAGTTAGGTTTAAGTAGTTCTAAGTTCTAGGTGACTGATGACCTCAGCAGTTAAGTCCCACAATGCTCAGAGCCATTTGACCATTTTTTTTTTGGTAGTATCGTGTAAACAAGGTGTAAGAGAGCAGCGCATTGGTAGAGCTATCATTTCCGAAAGGATAGGGTAAACACGGTTGGCGGTGGCGTGTTTGTTGCTGTCAGAAGTAGTTTAACTTGTCGCGAAATTGAAGTAGATACTTCCCGTAAGCTAGCATGGGCAGAGGTCATTGTTGGCAACCGGAATAAAATAATAATTGGATCCTTCTACCGACCTCCCAATTCGGATGATCCAGTTGCTGAAAGGTTCAAAGAAAACTTGAGTTTGATTTCAAACATTTATCCGACTCATACGATAATAGTTGATGGTGACTTTAATTTACCCTCGATATGTCGGCGAGAATACATCTTTAATTCCGGAGGTACGCATAAAATATCATCTGAAATTGTGCTAAACGCATTCTCTGAAAATTATTTCGAGGAGGTAGTTCATGAGCCCACGCGAATAGTAAACGGGTTTGAAAGCACACTTGACCTCTTAGAAACAGATAATCCTGAGTTAATAACGAGCATCAAAACCGATTCAGTGATTAGTGAACATAGGGTTGTCGCAGCGAGACTGAATATTTTAATCCCCAAATCCTGGAAAAATAAGCGAAAAATATACCTATTCAAAAAATGCAGATATAAATTCACTTTTCGCCTTCCTGAGAGACAATCTCCACTCATTCCAAATTAATAATACAAGTATAGACCAGATGTGGTTTAAATTCAAAGTAATAGTATCGGCACCAATTGAGAGGTTTATACCAAATAAATCAACAAACGACGGAGCTGATCCTCCTTGGTACACAAAACGGGTTAGAACACTGTTGCAGAAACAACGAAACAAACGTGCCAAATTTAAACCGACGCAAAATCCCCAAGATTGGCGATCTTTTACGAAGCTCGAAATTTAGCGCGGACACCTATAACAGTTTCCACAACGAAACTTTGTCTCGAAACCTGCTAGAAAATTCAAAGCGATTCTGGGCGTATGTGAAGTATGTTAGCGGCAAGAAACAATCAATGCCTTCTCTGCACGATAGCAACTGGAAAGAACACACAGAAAATGTTGTGCGGAAATCTAACCAAAAGATTGCGTTTCGCTGGCAGGACACTTAGAAAATGTAACAGTCCTACTAAGGAGACTGCTTACACTACACTTGTCTATCCTCTTTTAGAATACTGCTGCAAAGTGTGGGGTCCTTACCAGATAGGACTGATGGAGTACATCGACAAAGTTCAAAGAAAGGCAGCACGTTTTGTATTATCGAGAAATATGGGAGAAAGTGTCACAGAAATGATACAGGATTTGGGCTGGACATCATTAAAAGAAAGGCGTTTTCCGTTGCGACGGAATCTTCTCACGAAATTCCAATCGCCAACTTTCTCCTCCAAACGCGAAAATATTTTGTTGACACTGACCTACATGGGGAGGAATGATCACCACTATAAAACAAGGGAAATCAGAGCTTGTACAGAAAGATATAGCTGTTTGTTTTTTCCGCGGACTATACGAGATTGGAATAAAAGAAGATTGTGAAGGTGGTTCAATAACGCTATGCCAGACACTTAAATGTGATTTGCAGAGTATCCATGTAGATGTAGATGTAGATGTACTCAGTTGATTCACGTGAAAAGCTTTCTGACGTAATTATGACTGCACAGTGGGAATTAACAGACTTTGAAAGTGAAATGGCAGTTGGAGCTAGATGCATGGGACATTCCATTCCGGAAATCGTTAGGGAATTTTATATTCCGAGATCCATAATGTCAAGAATCTGCCGAGAATACCAAATTTTAGTCATTACTCCTCACCATGGACAACGCAGTGTCCGACGGCCCTCACGTATAGGCCACTAGCAGCGGCACTTGTGCACAGTTATCAGTGCTAACAAAGAAGCAGCACTGTGTAAAATAACTGCATAAATTATTGTGGGAGGTACCACGAACATATCCATTAGAACAGTGTGGAAATTTTGGTTTTAATAGGCTATGGCAGCAAACGACCCACTAAAGGGCCTTTGCTAACGGCGCATCACCTGCAGTGGCCGTCCTGGGCTCGTTGTGTTCGCTTAAGCTAGCGCCATCACACCATGTGGCACAGAGGTTGCGAGACGATCGATAGGGGCCTACAACAGACTCACAGGAAATGCGCCGCCAACCTCCTTTCGGCCGCTAGTATTTAGGATCCCTACCGCAGACTGTAGGGGGCGAATTTGTTCAAGTCTGTCGCCGTATGTCGCACAGAGTAAGTTCCAGTGTCATCAGTCGCAGCCCAGTGGGAATAGCGGTAGCAGTTAGCTCCGCCACTAACTAACCTAGTAGACAGTGTCGGACGTTCCATGCGGCTTTTCGCGGATGATGCTGTAGTATACAGAGAAGTTGCAGCATTAGAAAATTGTAGCGAAATGCAGGAAGACCTGCAGCGGATAGGCACTTGGTGCAGGGAGTGGCAACTGACCCTTAACATAGACAAATGTAATGTATTGCGAGTACATAGAAAGAAGGATCCTTTATTGTATGATTATATGATAGCAGAACAAACACTGGTAGCAGTTACTTGTGTAAAATATCTGGGAGTATGCGTACGCAACGATTTGAAGTGGAATGATCATATAAAATTAATTGTTGGTAAGGCAGGTGCCAGGTTGAGATTCATTGGGAGAGTCCTTAGAAAATGTAGTCCATCAACAAAGGAGGTGGCTTACAAAACACTCTTTCGACCTATACTTGAGTATTGCTCATCAGTGTGGGATCCGTACCAGATTGGGTTGATGGAGGAGATAGAGAAGATCCAAAGAAGAGCGGCGCATTTCGTCATAGGGTTATTTGGTAACCGTGATAGCGTTACGGAGATGTTTAGCAAACTCAAGTGGCAGACTCTGCAAGAGAGGCGCTCTGCATCGCGGTGTAGCTTGCTCGCCAGATTTCAAGAGCGTGCATTTCTGGATGAGGTTTTCGAATATATTGCTTCCCCCTACTTATACCTCCCGAGGAGATCATGAATGTAAAATTAGAGAGATTCGAGCGCGTACGGAGGCTTTCAGACAGTCGTTCTTCCCGCGAACCATAAGCGACTGGAACAGAAAAGGGAGGTAATGACAGTGGCACGTAAAGTGCCCTCCGCCACACACCGTTGGGTGGCTTGCGGAGTATAAATATAGATGTAGATGTAGATGTAGAGACAGGCAGCACATAACTACCATAACTGTGAACATAGCAGACTTTGTACTTCACCAGCAGTGAGGCTAACGTGGACTATACAGAGAGCTTGTACCACAAAGACCATCCTGAGATTCTTATGAATAAAGAACCCAGTTAATCTTTGCATACAGTTCGTGTTAAGGTAGCATTCCGAGCTCAGCGACAGCGACAGTCGACAGAGACAGGCGACAGAGAGAAGTGTCGCCACGCGACAGCGACACTACTGTTTTCTATTATTTCTTACGTGAGCTCGTTCGCAGGGCGCGACAAGTGTCGCGCTGCACGTCATGCCTGTACCTGTCGCGCACGCGACGGGCGACACTGCTGCTCCCAGACCAGTAGTGTCGCGTGTCGCCGACCGCAAATATGGATTTTACTAGCGAAGGAGACGAAAACCTGATCAATTTTGTCTGTGTCAACCCCCAGCTATATGACATCAAATTAGATGCATACGAAAATACACTTGCGAAGGACAATATATGGAAAGATGTAGGGAAGGAGCTCAATAAAAACAGTGAGTATTATTTATTTAACTACACATTTTATTTGCCGAGTCCTCGCATTTATATAAGTATGTACAAGCGTGACATATAATCAAATTAATTTCGTAAATAAAAAATATATACATATCGTTATGTATGTTTCTTGTAAATTGTATTCAAATTAACTATGGAAGTTCAACGAAGATCAATTACCATTATTTACAGCATTATCTTGCCATGGTACCCCGCCCTGTGTGCTACAAGAAAACCGTTTAAGCTTGTCTCTCACCTCAAATCCAACACTGTTTGAAAAAACCTCCGTTATGCGCCAATTCTATCATACTTTTTGACTGAGTCGGTGTTTGACATTGATAGAAGGGAATTGGTTGATCTTCAAGGCAAGAAGCTGTTATAATCAGGTCATCAACTTATTCTGGTAAAATTGCAATTGGTGTATAAAACACTTTAAATACTTCAGACAATAACCCAAAGGCGTTTTCTACTACTACTCGACTAGCACGACACAAACAGTAGTTAAAAATTTCTTTCTCCCGATCCAGTCGTGCAACTCTTCGAGAGTATGGCTTCGTCAAGTAATTACTAAATGCAAATGCTTCATCGCCAATTATGAAGAGTGGTATTAAAATATCAGTGTTGGGAAGGCCTTTAGATGCAGGGAAATCAAAATTGTTGGTGGCAATCTTTTTCCCCATCTCGGATTTTTTAAATACACTGCTGTCACGTTCTTTGCCATAAGAACCAACATCTACAACAATGAATTTGTAATTGGCGTCAACTATTGCAAGCAGAACAACGGAAAAGTAATTTTTATAGCTGAAAAAAAAGAGATCCGCTGTTTTTTGGTGCTTTTATGCGCACATGTTTGCCATCAATACTACCCACACAGTTTGGTATGTTCCATTTCTGACAGAAATCTTGTTCAACGTGCTTAAAAGTATTTTCATTCAGTGAGGGAAAGGCTATTGGCATCAGTTTTGTTCTCAATACGTTCAAAACTTTCCTAACGATTCGGGAGATATAGCCGTCTGATATGCGATAGGCATATGACAAAGACTTAACGTTCCCCTGCGGCCATGAATTTGTAAAAAAGGGAAAAAAAGAATTCCTTATCATTATTTATACAGTCAATATGTGTTTTGTAAATGTACACGACATACATGAGAAACTGTGATTAGTATTTGAATGTTAACATGTAAAATGCGTGTCATAATTTTCGTTACAGGTGAGGATTGTAAAAGACGGCGGAAACACATTAAAGACTCTACAATAGACTCAACGCAACAATAAATGAGGAACAGTATCTGCTGCACCTAAGAACTCTAAATGGACAATATATAGACAGTTGAGTTTTCTTGAGACCGTATCTGAGCATAGAACTGGCGGCACTAACGTGGTGAAAGATCGGGTAGACAGAGACGATACTGCTGAGCAACCTTGGGGTGATAGAATTGTCGCTTACAGGGAGGTGAATGAGGAAGGAGCTGTGAATGAAACTCTTACAGACCGCCAACCTACAACAAGTACTGAGGCTACTAATACTAAACGTCGACGCCGAAACAAAAAAGACGATACCATTTGCAATCACTTAAAAAAGAGGGATGACAGTCGGCAGACATTGTTGAATAAAATAACACAAAAACATGATATTGAAATACATTCATTTTGCAATCACGTCGGAGATGTTTTGGACTGGCAACTGCAAATTTACAAACTTAAAGCGAAGCAAGAAATTGTTAACATCCTGATTAACCCTTTCAGACACGAATTTTTTCTGGAGGAAGGAAAATTTTTTAAAATACTGTAACCGACTTGGATGATTTGTAATGATTTTAGAAGCAACATTTATAAAAAGATATGTTACCATTTATGAAAAAAATTTTGTACACATTTGTGTACACTGGGTCTCAATCAACACTGAAATCATAGCAGACAAAACTAATTTATTTAAACATTACACATAAATTTGAAATCATTTACACACAAAATACATGCAAAATTCACCATAGTTTTAATTAAAAATGAAATGAGTCAGGAATTATGTTCATTATGTGGTTCTAATTGACACGAGATGAACGGAAACAGTTTTTTTCCTTTGACAAACAAAGATGTACATTACATTTTTCACATTTTATTCGTGAATGTCTCTTTCATTCCGGAAATTTGCACCTGGTAGGCAGTGCATCACTTTCATAAAGAGGCAAGTGTTGTGTTCCATCATACTGAATCTCTTCAGGAGGCCTAGTTTCTCCTCGTCGTCTTTGAACAGGTGTATCTGGAGGTGTGGCAGATGGTTGGTATCGTTTTCTATTCGAGGTATCCATCCCACTTAACACTATAACAGTATAAATATGTTCAGGTCTTTTCTAGAGAACTTTCAACAAGTTGTGTGCATTGGTAGGGAGAAATCAAATTTGGTTAATGTTAGGTATGGAGTGCCTCAAGGGTCGGTGCTTGGACCTGTACTGTTTATACTAATGATTAATGACCTGCCCTTATTCATAAATTCTCATACAATATTGTATGCTGATGACACAACTTTTCTACATAAAAGCTCTGATCTAGGTACACTGAAAACACTGACCGAAAATACCCTTGCTCAGTCCTCATTATGGTTCAAAGCTAATGGCTTCTTGCTAAATGAAAAGAAAACCCAGACACTTTACTTTAGCCTCAAAGAGATTCCTAACTACCAGGAATTAGAAACTGTTAAATTTTTGGGTGTTACTATTAACAATAAATTGACGTGGGAATCATACATTAAAAATATATTGGCTAGGCTTTCAAGAGTTATTTACCTAATTAGAAATTTAAAAAGACATGTTCCCAATGACTATGTGAGATCGGCATATTTTGCCTTCTTCCAAAGCATCATCTCTTATGGAATTTTACTGTGGCGTAGTAGCTGTCATGTAAATGACATTTTGCTTTTACAGAAGAAAGTAATAAGAATAATAACGGATTCTGATAAAACAGAACATTGTAAACCTCTGTTTATTAAATTGCAGTGTCTTACAGTAGTAAACTTATTCATCTACAATGTTTTAATGTACATTAGAAACAATGTGCCTAATTTTGTGTTGAGAAGTGATATTCATAGCCATAATACTAGAAATAAAACATCTGTACACGTACCATATCATAGCTTATCAAAATTGCATAACTCTTACCTAGATTTTGGACTAAGGATGCTTAATAGACTAAGTGGTGACTTTAAAGAACTTCTTGTAAATATTTTTAAAGCTAAATTATACAAGCTACTAGTGAACAATCCGTTTTACACCATTGATGAATTCTTTGAAGATGAAAATGCTGTATTCTAACGTGTACCTATTTTATGTAAACCAATTTACATCGATGTGGTAGTTTATGTAGAAATATATGCTCTTGACTTTGTCTATTGCTGTAATCAGCTGAATGACAATAAAATTATTATTATTATTATTATTATTATTATTACTAGATCATCAGCCAGCTTCATAAATTGTCAAAATATATCTTATGCCCCATTTGGTTTTTTACTCTCAGGGCTAATTGTAAAACTACTGTTAGACCTTGGCCAAATTTCTTCAACAAAGATGTCTGAAATTCAGTCAATGCTCCCTGATAAATAATAAAATCAAAGGCTTGTCGACTCTTACCACATAACATGTACATTTTGATACCCCACAGAGAAGGCTTTCCCTTCACATACTGTTTTACTGACAGCTTCCCTGTGAATGGGATCGTTGCCTCATCAACAGCAAGCTCTTCCTCCACAGATAACTCCAGACATCTGTTACAGATGGCAATATATATAGGCCGAACTTTATAGAATTTGTCTTTATTGTCTGCTGGTATAATCATGTTGTTAACAAGATGTAAATTTGTTCTGAGTTGGAAGCATCTATATTGGGCATACTGTCCAAGAATAATTGCATTTTCAATGTTGTGTCCCAATACATTCCGACTCTAGGAAATTTTAGAGTTCCCATAATTAGATGAAGCCCAAACAAGATTTGGAGTTCCGCTGGTGTAGTTTGTTTGAAATTATTCCGCTATGCAAGGCATATAGATTTGTCATATCAGTCGTAGTACTGAACAAATCATTGGTAATATACTTGCTGAAATAAGTTGAAGGAGAAAGTATTTCCTGTTCTTCAATACATTGTTCCCGTTCATAATATGAATCCAGTATAGGGAGAGGATGATGACGCCACTTGATGTCCTTTTTTTCTGACAAAATGTATTTTACATCACTGAGCCCATTGCTGGTAAGTGGATCACTGTCTTGAATATCACTATCGTTGTTATCATTGTCACTGCACACACCACTTTCATTATTTGCAGTTGACTCATCATTGGTTTCTCCCCTGTTTATTTTGTTAGCGCCCACTCTCACTTCCTTCTCTCTTGAAGTGCAGGAGGATTCTACATCAGGAACTCATTCTTCATCTGATGATAAATCGAAATCTGACACCTCTCCATTCAGCAGCATCTCTAAAATGGCATATGCATCTCGCTCAATGTTGAAATACTGTTTCTTCGACATGATGAACAGAAGTGAAATATTCACAAATAATATTTCCCTAAAATAATAATTTACAGTAGACCTAACGACATTGTCATCAACTGGCGCTTCAATGCTATGTCTATTTTCCTTATTGTTGCTCATAACAATACCTAGTAATACAGCATGCTTCATATGTTGTGAATAAATCCCAGTCAAAACTCATACAATCGTCAGGATAAAGAGAAACTGTTCCAACAAGCACTTTGTGTGAAAGAAACACAAGATACTCAACGTTATGTAAAACAATTGTTCTTGAGACCTCATGGCTACAATAGTGCACACAGAAAAACATCGCTTCTTTTTGTTGACTAAAACAAATGATTTTCAAGTATTGATTGTTGTAATAAATAAATCAAACATTCTACAATGTTAATGCAAAACAGCAATACTGGTACTCAACTATACTGTGGGTTATAGCTTACCAAAGACTACCAAGTTCTTTCATGGTCACAAACAGCTCTGCACTGCTACCTCAATCTGTTGATATGTTTATAGCGCTGCACAACAGATGGCAGCACTTGTGCACGGTGAAAAGAAGGAACATGCACAAATGTGTACATCAGCTCCCAATTGAGGAAAAATATTTCTATTGCAGTTAATACGTCGTGAAAATTAATGTACACAATTGTAACCACAGGGCCTGAAAGGATTAATTAGCAAATGATGGCAGCTGAGAATCCTGATTCTTCTTTTCAGCAGTTCAGTACCGAAGTGTCATTTAACTCTAGTTCATGTAACTCAAAGTCCCCAAGTCAAACTGCGAGCACTCCTGATAACATAATTTCAAAGCCTTCTATTTCCACCAATTCCGTTGCAATGTATGCATACTAGCCTCAAGAGCCTACTGATTTGACACTACCACCTGTTCAAGAACAGCATAATTTCAGTGTAGAAGAAATTGAAAATATGCTACAAGACGATAAAAATACAATACCTTAACGTTAAGAATAATTTTTCTTCGACTGTAATCACATCTCTTGTAGTTCTTGGTTGTAATTCTTCACGAATTAAATTCAAAATAAAATTAAATTGTTTTTTTTTCTTAATCTGCAATAAGATCTAAATTTTTCTTCATCACTTCGTAAATGTTTTTCTAACATGTAGAAACCTTAATAACATGTAAGCTTTCACGGCTGGCGCCTTCATTAATTAAAACTTCCGGGCTGAATTGCCGTAGTCCATATATAAAACTTCTCCTTCCTGACGTTTAGTTGCCTACTGCGGGCAACATCTTCTGAGGTGAGTCGGCGACTGGCTGCTAGGCAACTTGTAGTCCGGGGTGATATGTTACAATACAGCATCACCGGTCTATTGCGGACTAACTGTGTTGGTGAGGCAGTAAATTTCCACAGGGCAGTGGCTCCGTCACTGCAATTCACTTTGGAGGTGTGGCGGTGGGACTTGTAGTCCCGTACCACCCTCTGACGGTGATAGTACTACATGAGTCAGGCAGAAGAATTTTGCCTAACATGGGCAGGTGAAGGTGTGGCGGTGGGACTTGTAGTCCCGTCGGCTGCTAGGCGCTGGAGGTCCCGCTTATATAGAGCACTCAGATGGCGCCACCACTCATCACGTGCTTTCGACTTTAAAACTATCTCTGGTTAGTACCATCTCTCTCGATTATAGGTAATCGACAGTCACTTCGTTGGTACAGAGTGGACAGGGCTAATAACATCTGTGAGCCAATTTGTTTGCAAGATGAATTAAGCCATTTGCGAACGGCTTTCAAGAGAAATGGGTACACTGACAACGAAATAGATCGAGCACTCCACCCTAGAAGAAAAGTGTCCGAAAATACACGACAACAACAGCTGACAGCTGGTAAAGTTTTTCTTCCATTTATTCATAACATCACGGACCGTATTGGGAAAGTTTTGGCCAAGTTTCAAATGGAGACAATCTTTCGACCTAGCAAGAAAATTAGTGAAAGTTTAAGATCGGTGAAAGACGCCTTAGCTTCCCCAGGTGTGTATGAAATTCTGTATAGCTGTGGCATGGTTTATATTGGAACAACTAAAAGGAGTGTTAATACCCGCCTCACGGAACACAGGGACAAATTGACAAATCAGTTGTAGCGGAACACGTTTTCAAAGACGGTGATCACGAAATAAAAATTTAGTGAGACAAACGTGATAGCTAGGACCTCACATTATTATACCCGCACGTGTAGAGAAGCTATAGAGATCTACATGCACGAAAATAATACACTCCTGGAAATTGAAATAAGAACACCGTGAATTCATTGTCCCAGGAAGGTGAAACTTTATTGACACATTCCTGGGGTCAGATACATCACATGATCACACTGACAGAACCACAGGCACATAGACACAGGCAACAGAGCATGCACAATGTCGGCACTAGTACAGTGTATATCCACCTTTCGCAGCAATGTAGGCTGCTATTCTCCCATGGAGACGATCGTAGAGATGCTGGATGTAGTCCTGTGGAACGGCTTGCCATGCCATTTCCACCTGGCGCCTCAGTTGGACCAGCGTTCGTGCTGGACGTGCAGACCGCGTGAGACGACGCTTCATCCAGTCCCAAACATGCTCAATGGGGGACAGATCCGGAGATCTTGCTGGCCAGGGTAGTTGACTTATACCTTCTAGAGCACGTTGGGTGGCACGGGATACATGCGGACGTGCATTGTCCTGTTGGAACAGCAAGTTCCCTTGCCGGTCTAGGAATGGTAGAACGATGGGTTAGATGACGGTTTGGATGTATCGTGCACTATTCAGTGTCCCCTCGACGATCACCAGTGGTGTACGGCCAGTGTAGGAGATCGCTCCCCACGCCATGATGCCGGGTGTTGGCCCTGTGTGCCTCGGTCGTATGCAGTCCTGATTGTGGCGCTCACCTGCACGGCGCCAAACACGCATACGACCATCATTGGCACCAAGGCAGAAGCGACTCTCATCGCTGAAGACGACACGTCTCCATTCGTCCCTCCATTCACGCCTGTCGCGACACCACTGGAGGCGGGCTGCACGATGTTGGGGCGTGAGCGGAAGACGGCCTAACGGTGTGCGGGACCGTAGTCCAGCTTCATGGAGACGGTTGCGAATGGTCCTCGCCGATACCCCAGGAGCAACAGTGTCCCTAATTTGCTGGGAAGTGGCGGTGCGGTCCCCTACGGCACTGCGTAGGATCCTACGGTCTTGGCGTGCATCCGTGCGTCGCTGCGGTCCGGTCCCAGGTCGACGGGCACGTGCACCTTCCGCCGACCACTGGCGACAACATCGATGTACTGTGGAGACCTCACGCCCCACGTGTTGAGCAATTCGGCGGTACGTCCACCCGGCCTCCCGCATGCCCACTATACGCCCTCGCTCAAAGTCCGTCAACTGCACATACGGTTTACGTCCACGCTGTCGCGGCATGCTACCAGTGTTAAAGACTGCGATGGAGCTCCGTATGCCACGGCAAACTGGCTGACACTGACGGCGGCGGTGCACAAATGCTGCGCAGCTAGCGCCATTCGACGGCCAACACCGCGGTTCCTGGTGTGTCCGCTGTGCCGTGCGTGTGATCATTGCTTGTACAGCCCTCTCGCAGTGTCCGGAGCAAGTATGGTGGGTCTGACACACCGGTGTCAATGCGTTCTTTTTTCCATTTCCAGGAGTGTATTAATAAAAAAGAAGAAGGATTAAAACTAGACAAGATACGGCGGTCGACTCTGTACCAACGAAGTGACTACCGATTACCTCTAATCGAGAGAGACGGCACTAGCCAGAGATAGTTTTAAAGTCGACAGCACGTGATGAGTGGTGGCGCCATCTAAGCGCTCTATATAAGCGGGACCTCCAGCGCCTAGCAGCCAGTCGCCGACTCACCTCAGAAGATGTTGCCCGCAGTAGGCAACGAAACGTCAGGAAGGAAAAGCAGTTTAATATATGGACCACGGCAACTCAGCCCCGAAGTTTTAATTAATGACGTAGAAACATTCCTTACGTCTTTCCTTGAACATCGAGTTAACAGGGCGCCTCCTCTTTGAATATTGGTACAAAAACAAATCATCATCTTCCTCCTCTTCAAAAAGTAAACGTACAATTTCATTTGTCGACATGTTTTAGCAGACAACCGTCGTTTTCGAATTCGAACGACACACTGTAGTCTGTCGCTGGGTAAGGCAACAACATGTCGCTGTCACGGGTGACACCTGTCTCTGTCGCCTGTCTTTGTCGATTATCGCCCGTCGTTGTCGCTGCGCTCAGAATGTTATCTTTATGGAAAAAGGATACCGACCACCAAACAACATCCTCTCCTTGCTTCCCATGGTACAGCTCTACAGAGACAACGAGACAACATAAAAGATGGCGGTGTGAAAACTTCAGCGAATAAGAATTTGCATGTTTCTCTTGTGTTTCAGATTGTAGGGGTGATCGTATTCAAGTGTTAGCTAAATTTTTGTTGTGTTCTTGCATGTACTCCAGGAGGGGAGTCGCAGAACTAATCAAATTTGTCTTTTCAGAGGCTTTGCTTGCTTCTTTTTTGCTATAACGTATTTGCGTAAACCATGGCTACCTCACCCCTTCCACCCCATGCCCCCGCGTCTCAGTCGCAGGCGGCCAGTGTGATGGATCTAACACAAGCTTTTCAGTTTAAGAACCAACAAATTGCTGCCTTGCTGACGACAGTACAACAACTATTGGCTGCACGAGTCGCGTCGGCCACCCAGCAGACGAACCGGCAAGCCCATCAAGTGCCGCCGATCAGCATACCAACGTTCCAGGAATTTAACGACACAGAAGAGGAATGGCTCGAATACCTGATGCAATTCAAGCTCATCGTTCAGTTCATCGCACTCAAGGTACTGCCTTTCTTTCGATTGACGGCCGGTGTGGCCGAGCGGTTCTAGGCGCTTCAGTCTGGAACCGCGCGACCGCTACAGTCTCAGGTTCGAATCCTGCCTGGATGTGTGTGCTGTCCTTAGGTTAGTTAGGTTTAAGTAGTTCTACGTCTAGGGGACTGATGACCTCAGCTGTTAAGTCCCATAGTGTTCAGAGTTATTTGAACCATTTGGACTTTCTTTCGATTGCGGGGTCCCCAATGTTCAGGTTAATACGATAACTATCCCCAACTGCGTCTCCCGATGAACTCGGTTATGACTAAGTAATCGCCGTATTAACTGAGTACTATGAGCAGCAAGTTCAAACAGCTGCGGCCAGATATCACTCTTACCGTTTGCAGAAAAAGCCGGAGCAGATGTACCATCCGTAGTATACAGAATTAACGGGCATGATTAGGAAGTGTAATCTAAAAGAAAAAAAAAATGGTTCAGATGGCTATGAGCACTATGGGACTTAACTGCTGAGGTCATCAGTCCCCTAGAACTTAGAACTACTTAAACCTAACTAACCTAAGGACATCACACACATCCCTGCCCGAGGCAGGATTCGAACCTGCGACCGTAGCGGTCACGCGGCACCAGACTGCAGCGCCTAGAACCGCTCGGTCACTCCGGCCGGCGTAAATTTAAACGCAGTTGTGGCAACTTTTACAGTGACTTAATGATTAGGGATGCTATAATATTCAATGTTCCCGATAGTAGAATACGGGAAGAGATTCTAAAGTACTCTGATCCTTCACTTCCTTAAGTGTTCCAAATCTTAGAGCAATATGATTCGGGTGCCATAGCGACCGACAAGTTTGACCAGGCGCTGGTTTGTCGGGTCGAGTTGTCCCTTGCTCGCGACCGCACCAAGCAGCCCCAACAGCGAGCGCGTACACAGCTCGCGCCGGCCGTGGTGGTCTAGCGGTTCTAGGCGCTCAGTCCGGAACTGCGCGACTGCTACGGTCGCAGGTTCGAATCCTGCCTCGGGCATGGATGTGTGTGATGTCCTTAGGTTAGTTAGGTTTAAGTAGTTCTAAGTTCTAGGGGACTGATGACCACAGATGTTAAGTCCCATAGTGCTCAGACCCATTTGAACCATTTGAACACAGCTCGCGGGCAGCCAACTAAACATGTAAACAGACCTGTGAACTTAGTGAAGTCTTGCTCTAGATGTTTTGCTCGCCATTAAGGCAGGATTGCCCATACGTAACGCGACGTGTTACACGTGTAGAAAAAAAGGCAACGGCACAAAAACTTCAATTTTGCCCGCTTCCAGAAAAAACAGGTTCGTGCACATGCAGTGAACGTTCTATTTTCCAAACCTACAACAGGTTCTGACAAAAGTGAGATTAAGGTTGTGCCTCCTTCTCTCCCTAGCGCTGTGCAATGACGTTCTAACGAACTATTGCTCTCATTGCTGGCCGTCGTGTGTACTTTGAGTTAGTCACAGGTGCACCAGTCACTTTGCTTAATCGTGCCACGTACGATCAGCTAGGCTCACCACCCCTATCTAAATCTAGCAAGCACATAAATGCTTACAACGGACAGGAAATTCCAGTGCTTGGATAGGGTAGTTTGCCTGCCACTTACAAATCACACACCAGGACATTGAATTATACTGTGTTGAAATCAAGACACAGTGAGAACATTTTCAGTTTAGATGCCTTTGGTTTGTTTGGGCTTAGCATCCAAGATAATGTACTGTCGCTCTCTACATTTGTGCCGAAAGACAGTGTACATAGCTTGCTTAAAGAATTTCCTGAACTATTTTCAGAAGGAATGGGAAAACCCAATAACTTGGTAGCGCATGTTCCATTGAGAGACAATGCACATCCTGAGTTTTTCTGTTCCCGCCCCTTTCCAATTGCTTTAAGAAACAAAGTAGCCAGTGAATTGAAAGAATTGCAAGATAATGGTGTAATTGGTCCCATACAAGCTAGTCAATGGGCACGTCCACTAGTTTTGTTGCCTAAGCCTCCTCATTTGCTTGCAATCCGTGACCTGCAATGTGTATGTACTACAGTCAGTACTAGGCAGAATGATGCACTACATTCGGTTTATATCGAATGCCGCTCAGATCGCGGCTCCATTGCATCGCTTGCATCATAAAAATGTACCCTTTGTGTGAACTAAAGATTGTCAAGAAGCATTTCAGAAACTCAAAAATGCGTTGCTTAGTGACAGATGTTTAGTGCATTTTGACCTGGCCAAGCCATTCGTTTTGCAAGTCGACGCTGCTTCTTATGGAATTGGCGCTGTGCTTTCGCACAGAATTGGTGTACCAGACAAACCGATTACTTTTGCCTCAAAGTTGCGCTCTCAAACTAAGTGCAGTTATTCTCAAATAGAAAAAAAGGCTCTCGATATTGTGTATAGTGTGACAAAAGTTCATCACTATTTGTATGGTCGCAAGTTCTATTTAGTGACAGATAACAAGCCTTCGCAGTCCTTGTTTCATTCGTCAAAGCCAGTTCATACACGCACCGCTCAAAAATTGCAACGCTGGGCTTTGTTGTTTTGGCAGTATCAGTATGAAATTGTGTACAGACCTACAGCAAAGCATGGCACTGCAGACACCCCATCCCGCCTTCCGATTGACCCAGACTCTGGTTTTGAGACATCTGCCGCATCTTGTTCCCAAATCGGTGCGCAGGACTCTGAATTGCTGGAATCTTTTTCTCTTGCACTACAGAAAAACGGCGCAGGCTACGGAAACAAACCCAGACCTCAAGATTTTGTTGCATTACATTCGCATGTCTTGGTCTTGTTCATTGAACAGTATCCAGAACTTAGTTGAGCGCCAATATTTTGCGCGTCGGCATACCTCTCAGTTCAACAGGGTGTGATTCTCGTTGAAAATTACAATGGACAATCACGTGTGCTCAATCCCGAAGTGTTGCAAAAGGATGTGTTGTGACTGCTACATGAAGGACATTGGGTAATTGTTCGCCCAAAACAGTTAGAACGACGGCACTGTGTTACGCAGGGCATGGGCGCCCACGTTGAACAGATGTCACATCGTGGCGCATGCGCGGAGAACCAGTCCGCTCCGCCACAAACATTCTCAACTTGGCCTGAGACTCAATCGCCTTGGCAACGAGTGCACATTGACATTACAGGACGATTCTGGTACATTCATTGGCTCATCGTGGTAGACTCTTTCAGCAAGTTTCCATTTGCTATGCTTATGAACTCTACCACGTCACATAGCACCATTCAAGCGTTGTCCTCCATATTTTGAATCGAACATTTGCCAGAAGTACTTGCTTCGGATAACGGACCGCAGTTCACTTGACGTGACTGGACAGTATTGTAAACGCAGTGGCATTTGTCATCTAACAAGTGCTCTGTTTCACCCGCAGTCCAACGGAGAAAATGGTTCAAATGGCTCTGAGCACTATGGGACTTAACATCTGTGGTCATCAGTCCCCTAGAACTTAGAACTACTTAAACCTAACTAACCTGAGGACATCACACACATCCATGCCCGAGGCAGGTTTCGAACCTGCGACCGTAGCAGTCACGCGGTTCCGGACTGAGCGCCTAGAACCGCGAGACCACCGCGGCCGGCAGTCCAACGGAGAAGCAGAATGCTTTGTATGGACTTTTAAGCAGCAGATGGCCAAGCTTCGCACCACCAACACATAGGGACAGGCGCTGCAACCCTTTCTCGCCTCCTAGCACTCCTACCGACGAGGCGGACCATCACTGGTGGAACTTATGCATGGCCGTCGCCATCGGATGCTGCTGTATTTGCTACACCCACCGCAACATCTGGCACAGCCAATGGTCCACATGTATCGCTTTGCGCTGCATGATCTTGTTGTATTCAGGGTTAATGGCAACTGTGGGCATAGGGAAAGAGGCATAATCCAGGAACATATTGGCTCATATATGTACATAATTGAAGGTTCCAATGTTTTGCAGTGCCACCACTAGAACCAAATTTGCCTATGTCATTTGCCTCATGATCTGCTGCTTTTCTTCCCCCAGATTCACGACTTCATGGGACCACACAGCCCTTGCAGCCGCCTGCTGGTGCCACTAGGGCACCCCATGGGGAGTGCATGGACAATGCGTCCTCACCCCTGCCATCCCTGCTCGTTGACCCGATAGACCTGGACCTGCCATCGCCATCGCCGTTGCAGTCATTGCCCCAGCACACGCCCTCAGGCCTGGACATGTTCCCTGGCAGTAGTTTTACAGAGGATGTTCCTCTTGCCTTGCAACCCAGATGGCGAGGTACGGTCGGGAGTAAGTCATCCTCCACACTGATGGCTCCCATCCTATCTCTACATCCAGCATCCTGCCTCCCTCCCCATTGTCGTTCGCTTCCTCACTGCACGACAACAGTGTGGCGTTTTAGCGAGGGGGAGGGGGAAGGGGAAGGAATGTGCTGGCGTAATCTGGCGCCAGCACACCAGGCGGCGTAGAAGTTGCAAGGCGATCGGTAGAGGCCAACAACAGACTCGCAGGAAACGCGCCGCCAACGCCCACTCGGCCGCCAGCACTTAGGATCGCCACTGCGGGCTGGAGGGCGAGTCTGTTCGAGTCTGTCCCAGTCTGTCACACCAAGTATGTTCCAATTTCATCAGCTGCAGCACAGAAGGAATTGCAGTAGCACTTAGCTCTGCTGCTAACTCAGAAACAGGCAGCACATAGCACCCATAATTGTGAACAAAGCGGACTTTGCTCTTCACCAGCAGTGAGGCTAAAGTGGATTATACAGAGACCTTGTACCACAAAGTCGATCCTGAGATAAGTAATCTTTCCATTCTTATGACTAAAGAACCCAGTTAATCTATGCATGTACTTTGTTTTCTGGAAAGAGGATACCGGTCACCAAATAACATCCTGTCCTTGCTTCCCATGGGACAGCTCTACAGAGACAATGACGTAAAACTCATGACTGCATCAGCTGGACTCTAGATGGCTGTAAAACTGGGCCTGGTCATATGAGTCCTGATTTCAACTGGTAAGAGCTGGTGGTCCAACTGACCCGATCGTTGACGAGAAATTGTTATGTACGGCTGAACGGAGATTATCTGCAGCCATTCATAGACTTCATGTTCCCAAACAACAATGGCCACAACTGTTCGTGATTGGTTTGAAGAACCTTCTGGACAATTCGAGCGATTGATTAGGCCATCCAGACTGCCCGACATGAATCCTATCGAACATTTATGGTACGTAATCGAGAAGTCATTTCGTGCACAAAATCATCCACCGGCAACACTTTGGCAACTATGGACGGCTATAAAGGCACCATCGCTCAACATTTCTGCTGCACTACTCCGGGAAAAAGGATCCGACACGATATTAGGTGGTATCCAATGACTTTTACACCTCAGTGTAAGTGGGTATGGCGAGAAATTGCCATTGGATGTTGTCTTTTAGTATCCATAATGAGATTGGACAATCGCAGTAGGCTTGCGACTTGAGGTATCCCCACAACTATGGATCACAAATATTGAGGTCTGGGGTCTCGGAAGACCACTTTTCATGGAAGTTGTGGCTCAGCATGCAATCCTCATCAAGTGATGTGCATAAGAGATCTTTCACTCTTTTAGCATTATGGGGCAGAGCGTCATCCTGCATAAAAGTCGTACCTTTCAGCAGGTGTTTATCAGCCAGGCTAGCGATGATGCGATTCTGTAACATATAGGTATACCTCTCACTCCTGCCGCTGATTATTTGAAAAGCAGCACTCCGCATTTGCTCGAAGTAAAACTGTCCGATCACAACTGATGTGGTAAATCCGCATCACACAATTTCTCGCCATGTAGTGTGGTTTGCACGACAGTTCTAGGCTTTTCGGTAGCCCAAATTCTGCAATTGTGGGAGTTGACAGACCCTCTGAGTGTGAAATTTTTGGGCATCGTCGGTCACCAACACGTCTGACACCCATTCGTCTTCCCCCATTTTTTGAAGTGTCCACAACGAAAATGCTCTTCACATCACAAAATCGTTGACTAGGAGTTCACGATGACGCTTGATTTTGTACCAATAGCATTGGACGGTTCATATGAGTACACTTCAAACAATAAAGCGTGGGCTGCCAGTGCGACGTGTGACTCCACGAGCTCTGATTCACCTGTTCAAGTCTCCATATTTTCCTGAACTGTACGAGCAGCTGAAGCAATTGTGTATGGTCGCCCACTACGGGGCCGATTATCTAAACAACCCATGGCTTCGAACTTTGTGATTATTTTCTTCACAGTGACACTTCTCAAAGGATCTTTACCAATTTATGGCGATAGGATCGTAAAGCTGCAATAACGGATTCCGCATTGCGACAGTAAAGCTGCGCTAACAGTGCATTTTCTGGTGAAGTCAACATGCCGCGATTGCTGGCATGTACGATTCCCATGCGGCGTCCATGACATATTGCTGTCCAGAGTCATCTGTTGGCCGGTTTTTGCAGTCTGTTTGGTTTCAGTAAAACCCCACGTCGTTTCAGGCAAGTTTTACCTCTCTACCTACATTATTCAGTGAATTAGTGCAGTTTCAAGTGTTAACGGACCTGTGGCTCACCGTGTACATTATCCATAAGTTACAACCAAATTAAGTATCTTTGCAAATATCTGACTGCCTCTACCTGTAGCAGAGTATATTTCTTATCTACCTGCATGAAAATAACGTATTTATTCCTGTCATTCATAACAATCATTGATTATGTTACCATCAAGAGTGGCGATCCTTACAAGGTTATTAAACCAAAGATGGGAATTGTCGCCCGGAGTGCTCTGCTTAAGTGGCTACATTCTCATACTGCACTGCTGGACACGAACTCAGTTTCAAACCATCAGGCTGCATATCGTAACTGGTTGAAAATTTTTATGACCCAAAATTTTTATCTGTTAGGCCGAAATCGAGGCAATTATCGCTAACGTTATTTTGCTATTTGTATCTGATTTCGTAATTGTGAAAATCGACAGCTCGAATAGAAGTGAAATGAAACCTGTTTCGATTGTTATAATATCTGGAGGAGGGAATTCGAGCTAAACTTTTAAGTTTCGATGAAGGGTCAGTTAAAATCCTCAAATTTTGATTCAGTATCTCTTGCAGTGTGTGAAAAACAGAAACTTGAAGAAAAGTTGGTTTGTCATTCTGCTGATTACACTAACAATAATTTTGGTGGTGTGAAGTGAAAGGAGAATGAAAATATGTTCAGAAAATTTCCAAGTGATTTATAAAGCCCTGTTACACAAACCATTTCTGAAAACAAGTCGTGTCTAGTGAAAACTAAAACTGAATAAATAAAGTTTAATGTTTCAGTAAACTGTTAAGACTTACAAGTAATTTCGAGACTATGTCCTGGGTTAGCCCAAAAGAATACTGCAAGCCCACGCAAAAGCCAAAATTGCTATAGTGCAATGAAACAGTTACAGCTGAAAGCGAACGTGCCATTTTAAAAAATTATAAAACTTATGGAGTCATATTACTGGAAATTAATGGTCACTTTTTTTTCTTAAGAGGTTTACACTTTCACCAAGGGTTGGGCTGCAACTCCGTTCTGCAGTCATGCTTTAATATGGTGCTGAAGCGTATATAATGTCTACAGCGTTGATCAGTCTCTAAGCAAATGCCCAGTGTGTGTGCAATAAAGAAATGTCTCTTTCAGTTTTGATTATGAGTAGGTTACAATACTCACTTCTGCTGCGTGTTTTTACGTTTGTCTCTAGTTTCTTTATCCTCAGTTTGATTTATGTTCTGGGCTCCGCGGCAACTTTCTTGTAATATTTCTTATTGTAGATAAAAGAACACTACTACGAGGGTCACTCCAAAAGAAATGCACACAATTTTTTTTTTTAAATCCATATTTTATTCTACATTTTTGAAAGTTTTACAGTATGTAGAAACATCCTTTAGGAACAATATTTTCATTTCTCCACATAATTTTCAACCCTTTCAACTGCCTTACGCCATCTTGGAACCAGCGCCTGTACACCCGCACGGTAACATTCTGGACCAACCTGTTGCAGCAACTGTTTGGCAGCGTGCACAAGGGAGTCATCATTTCAAAACTTGTTCCACGATGAGAGTCTTTCAGTTTCCCAAAGAGATGATAGTCAAATGGAGCCAGATCAGGACTGTAAGGCGGCTGTTTCAGTGTTGTCCATCCGAGTTTTGTGATCGCTTCCATGGTTTTTTGACTGACATGTGGCCGTGCATTGTCGTACAACAGCAAAACATCCTACTTTTGCCGATTTGGTCGAACACGACTCAGTCGAGCTTGAAGTTTCTTCAGTGTCGTTACATATGCATCAGAGTTTATGGTGGTTCCACTTGGCATGCTGTCCACAAGCAAGAGTCCTTCAGAATCGAAAAACACTGTAGCCATAACTTTTCCAACAGAAGGTGTGGTTTTGAATTTTTTTTTTCTTGGGTGAAGCTGCATGATGCCACTCCATTGATTGCCTCTTCGTCGCGGTGAAAAATGATGGAGCCATGTTTCATCACCTGTCACAATTCTTTCAAGAAATTCATCTCCATCATTCTCGTACTGTTCCAAAAGTTCGCTGAATACTGTTTTTGTTTCTTTGTGAGCCACTGTCAACATCCCGGGAACCCACCTGGCACAAACCTTTTTTAACGCCAACACTTTCAGTATTCTGCAAACACTTCCTTCCCCTATCCCAACATAGCGTGACAATTCGTTCACTGTGATGCATCTGTCAGCAGTCACCAATTCGTTAACTCTCTGCACATTGCCTGGAGTATGTGCAGTACGAGGCCTGCCGCTGCGAGGACAATCCTCAATATTGCCCACCGATTAACCTTACTGCGATCGACAGCAGCATCTCCATACACCTTTTTCAACCTCTTGTGGATGTTTCCCACTGTCTCGTTATCACAGCACAGGAATTCTGAGGAACGTAAAGTGTAGCAGCCATCTTGAATACATGCTGTGACGGCGCCACTCACGGGAACAGGTTGAACTAAGTCCGAAAACAAGCGGGAAGGATGTATCTACACACTGTAAAACTTTCACACATGCAGAATGAAAACTGTATTTTTACAAAAATAGTGTGCATTTCTTTTGGAGTGACCCTCGTACAAGCGACAGCTACCCAGATTCACAATTTTAGCCTTCCTCTGAAACTTTCTATTTCTACATCTTTAGTTTACACGTTAATTGCTTTAGTTGTAAACTGCTTTTCCAGTATTAAACACTGTGGCTCGTGGAGGGTATTAGAATGTCTTATCATTATGAAATGACGTTCGATCAGACTGATAAAAAAAGAATTTGTAATGTGATGTAACCTGCAGGCGACGCAGGTGAATGATGATCTGATCTTCGTCACACTTAGACGCATTCCCAGCTGCGTCGATGGACGACAGCGGCCCCTGACTCTCGGCGGGCAACACCACGGCGCCATCGCTTTCTACAGAGACCAGCTGGACGGCACAGTCCGGACCCCTCCCGTCATTCCAGAGGAACAAGTCCTGCAGGGGAGCCAGCTGGCAGTCCCCATCCTGCCTCCGTGGTGCAGCTACCGTCAGACACAGCAGGGCCACTGCATTCACTGCTACGAGGAGAGCCTTCAGCGCTTCCCGTCCTCGACAAAGCATCCGAATAGGCCTGTGTCTTCTTCCTGATAACACGCTTCTGCGTACCTGTAAGCTGAGAAATGAAGTAGCTTTAAAACTGACGTTTAGGAACCTCCTTGCACCATTCATCCCTAGTGGTAGTGGTAAGATCCTATGGAACCAAACTGCTGAGGTCATCGGTCCCTAGGATTACACACTACTCAATCTAACTTAAACTAACGTACGCTAAGGACATCACAGGACTCTAACCTCCGACGGGGGGAGCCGCGCGGACCGTGACAAGGCGTCCTGGACCTCACGGCTAACCCACACGGCTTTATCCTTAGCAGTTGGGACAGCACTTACATGCCTATATATAATCCTCCTGTCCACCCTCTCCAGTACACTGATACACCACTTTCCTTAATTCCATACATCACTCTCCTGATACCCCAATGATCCCGTCATCTCGAATGCAAACCATTTGTCTCCTCAGACAACCAACGTTTTGTCAACACGAACCAATCCAAAATACAAGTAATAATTACAGGACAAGCTAGACGCAGATTCCACCCCTGTAATATCTGCCTAACCACTTAAATCATCCTAATATGCCGGCCTTGTGTGGCCGAGAGGTTCTAGGCGCTACAGTCTGGAACCGTGCGACTGCTACGGTCGCAGGTTCTAATCCTGCCTCGGGCATGGATGTGTGTGATGTCCTTAGGTTAGTTAGGTTTAAGTAGCTCTAAAGTTCTAGGGGACTGATGACCTCAGACGTTAAGTCCCATAGTGCTCAGAGCCATTTGAACCATCCTAATATGCAAAAATATTTCCAACTAAGAATCGACTGTAAGCTAATGTGCAAACCTCACTTTATAACCTTACAACAATGTACACAACAAGCTAAACTACTAACTGGGCGAACATTGCGTCTGCACTCTCTGCTATGTTCCGTACTGTAAATCATTGGCTTGATCTCTCCTATGCAATTGTCTCCTGGATTTGCGCTCCACCAAAATTCTGTCAATCACTCGAAACTTTCAAACACCATGCACTCTGCCTCACGTTCCGGAGCTATTCACTCTCCCCATAGCAAAGCCTGTATTTATTAACTTCTTTTCTCTCCCACAAAGAACACATTCGGATCTTAAACACTGAAGGGTCTCTACATGAGCCTCTTCATCATTTTGTTTAACATTTAACTTAATGTATCCACCTCTGGCACCTCAATCCTCGGAGCTAACTACATGGCCGGCCGGCCGGTGTGGCCGAGCGGTTCTAGGCGCTTCAGTCTGGAACCACGCGACCGCTACGGTCGCAGGTTCGAATCCTGCCTCGGGAAGGGATGTGTGTGGTGTCCTTAGGTTAGTTAGGTTTAAGTCGTTCTAAGTTCTAGGGGACTGATGACCTCAGATGTTAAGTCCCATAGTGCTCAGAGCCATTTGAACCATTTTTGTAAACTACATAAAAAAATGACTGAGCACCTCAGTGTATCTGTAATGACCACAAGGTATATTACCTTAATTTCACCTCACATTTTACGAAGATTTTTAGTAATTATCGGAGCCCCACACGCATATTCGATACATCTATGTGCAGTATGTCATTATATAAATCCTTTCCTCCTCTCACCTCATGAATGAAAAGCATGAATGAGAATGTGCAAGGTAAATTTCAGTATCTATTTCTCAGGGGGCAAAAGTAGTCTGCTACTGTGACAGAATAGCCAACCCTATAAAGCACTACCAGGTAGCAAAGAGATTTCTGTTCGCCTTGGACGAGGCTCTTGTACAGGTTGGCACCACACAACAGGGTGGGCACTTCCGAGGGAAGAAATTCAAATGACTCTGAGCACTATGGGACTTAACTTCTGAGGTCATCAGTCCCCTAGACTTAGAACTACTTAAACCTAACTAACCTAAGGACATCTCACACATCCATACCCGAGGCAGAATCCGAACCTGCGGCCGTAGCAGCAGCGCGGTTCCGGCTGAAGCGCCTAGAACCGCTCGGTCACCGCGGCCGGCCTCCGAGGGAAGAGTTCGCTCGCAGTGTTCCGGGTGATGCAAGACGGGCGACACCGCACCGCCTAAGTGTGAGTGTGCCTATTCGTAGTAAATTCATTATCTTATTTTTGTAGATTTCAGCTTAAGTCAAAATTAACGTCTTGCTCTCATCGCTCATTGCTCAGTGATCCGTATACGGAATTTTTCTGGTTAATTTCGGAAAGTTATAACTACTTGCACTTGGCCACGCATGCAAGCCATTGTTATGCTCTACCTCTGTTCACATATGTGGACTTGTGATGTATCTTCTCAGTTTGTCGGATTTAGTTTGTTGGTGATCTCACGAGTGTAGTATAATTGAATAGATTTCTGAAACGTCGCTAATTCGATTTCAGTTCGCAGTCTAGTTTCCACATGTCTTTGTTGTCTCAGTACGTGTTAACTACGGATCTGAGAGCCTTAATTTCGCAGATCGTGACTCACGGTAATGTATCCTGTCCAATTTGGTCAGCTATTCTTAATTTTACCACACAATTTATAAAATAAAATAAAATAAAATATTAATTATGTATTATTGTATGATAGTGATTGGTTGTAATTAATATTTGCGTATCTGGAACTTGGACGTTTAATTATTCGGTATCAGACGCTTGACAATGGCTTTTTCGTAAATGTAATGTTATTCGTAGTTGACCGTGAAATAAGACTCAAATAATCGGACTTCGTATTTAAATCGTTTCCAAAGACTGCTGCGGTAGGTGCGGACTCAAATCTAAATCTCAATATTAGAATAATTTGCCAGCCATGTCAATACGTCGTACAGAGGTGACTGTCTACTAAACATAAAAAGTTTACACAGTTAGTTAAATCAGATATATTCAACGAATAAGCCTACAGTTGAATAATTCTACTTACTTTTATAAATATAAATTCTTTACAGAATCGAGTGCCTAGTAAGATTGCAACTCGCAGTGATCTTATATAACATTAAATATGGCGGTGTGCCAGTCAATAAAATATACGTGCTTCCAGCACCACTTGTCCAAGACCTCCCTCTCCTTAATCAAACATAAGAGTATCGTAATCGTGTTTTTGTTTTATCAGCGACACAGCGCTGCAGTTCTGTGCCATAGGCTTTATTTATTTCTCACAGATTAATTATTTAATTAAGATTTCGCGTTTCCGAGGAAACTCACGCACGGCATGCAAATGTGCCTTTATATTGCCCCCTGAATTGCGAGGCGAAAGGACACACCTGCAGGCGAGCAATTCACCTAAAGGCACAAGAAAATCTAAGTTATCTACAACTATTTACATGACTTACATTATACTGTATATTATATACAAAATTTGAATGACGCGCGTGCGCCGAAAAAGTTCTTATGTTGGCAAAACAGAGTGCGCGCATGCGCAGAAGCGTCTGTGTAACTCCGGCACTGCCGTTATATCGTAAATTTAGATCACGCGGTACAGTATTGCAGTTCATATTGTTCGTGTGCGCGCGCATTTCTTAGTCATTGCACAAAGAAAATATTCCACCAAGATTACATATAAAGACTACATTCTATGACAGGAAACTTAGTTTTAAAATTACAATATTTATTATAATACAATACAACTTTAGATTGTTGAATGTTCTTAGTTACATAGTATTGCAATGAAATGCTTCAACGAAAAATGTCCTGTTGTTTCAGGTGCGTTGACCTATACACATCGTGTCGTTATTACAGTTTATATCCATCTACTGCACAGTACTGTTTCACAGGTTAGTGTCGTCGTGGTAAAGTTTTTTGATCACAGTAACATCGCTGTATAACAACGTGATTGATACATAAGCATGTCCATTTCCTATTTCCATTATAGTCGTTGTGATGCAGTTCGTTGTGACAAAAAGCATTGTTTATTACAGATCAGACGTGACCCGTCGAGTAATTAGTCCATATGCAGTTCGTTTTCGATATTCCGTGGAAGCTTGGTTGCAGAACCTCGGACGGCACATAGCTGGCGTCGATCCTTGGACAGTCCAGGTAAGTGTGTCCGTCACATTTCGAGAACATACCATTCCCTGAAGTTCCAACCAAAATTCTTCCACTCGTCGTGTTGTTTTCTGGACAGGCACGTTGTGACCATTTAGTCCAGTTAACATCTTGAAGTTAGATACTGTAGTAATGTCACTAGACGATGCACCAATTACGCACTTCACATTTTCAGTTTTTTTTTTGCTAAATATAGCTCACCTAAATGTTCGTAGTTACTCATCAAAGAAATCGTTCATCGCGTTTACAAAGGTACGATGCATGATGAACGTCATTAACAGTTTCTTTCACATAGGTTTCTGCGTAGTTGCAGACTTAGTAATGTACGTTAATGTCCGTGAACAGTGGTTCACTACGCATTTTTTTTTTTTTTTTTTTTTTTTTTTACATTTTGGCACTCGTTATTGTTCAAATTTTCACATAGTAACAGTTACATTATTCATCAGTTAAAAAAAACATAAGTAATTATACATATACACGTCACATATTTTCTTAGCATAAACATAATACAGTTACACATAAACATGTTTACATCATCATTACATAGCTATAAATTATTACATTGTGTCACATTTGATTACATGAATTGCGGATATTTACGTCCTCTTTAACGGTTTTGCTGGGATTTTATCGATTTTTTTTGTGATGTCATCTGAAATTAAGATAGGTTAGACACAACATTCACTACATCAGTAGGCAAGACCAGGCGTTTTCACTACTCAATAAATATTCAAAATAATAAGAGACGGAAAGCTGTTAGATTCCTCGCGTTTTGTGCGTGTGTGTATAGTGTCTGTGTGGCCTTGGCTACTGGTAGATGCTTTTCTTGCTGAGAGATGTGCGTCTAATCTATTTCTCGAAGTAAAAGATCGCTTCACAGATGACGTCTGACGGTTCGTCAGGTGTCATACCAAGTCAGTGGTACCTACAGTCACAAATGTTCCGTGAAAAATTTATATATCATTCACTGCTACGTAATCATAAATTTTACTTTAATATTCAGTCTTCTCGGTGGTGCCGCGGCGTTGAAAGAAAAGTTCTTCTGTCTTCAACTGCGTCACTGGAACCGCTGAAATGAAAATTTCTATACTGCTTATTATCTGTGTTGTAGCAAACAGAGTTTTGCGAGTTGCTTAGCAATGTTATCATGGGTATGACTTTGACATTATTTGGCATGAAATGCTCTAAGATCTCGGTGTGCGTATAGCCCAATAATTTTGTTAGTTCTAGGATGTTGTAACAGATACGCACCAGGATGCGGTATGTTAACAATTATATAAGGTCCTTCATATAGCAGACGCCACTTAGCATTGCGTCGTTTGAGTGCTACAGATTTATGATGAGTACGAAGTAGTACAAGCATTCCTACCTTGAATTTTTGTTTTCTTTTTATTATGTTTGTGTGATGTTTGTTTCGTATCTGTGCGTGATGTGCCAGTGTAGTCAATACTTCTTTTATTTTCTGTTCAGGTGTGATTTCCTTGTCTGACAACTTAGGTAATGGTTCTATCCATTGATCGTTCTGTTTGCAACTGAACATGATCTCGTTAGGTGTGTAATTTGTATTGTAAATATTTAAGTTATTGTGTACGTCTTCGAAAAGACTTAGGTAGGACACCCAATTAGTATGTTTTGATGAAATATAGGTCCTCATGAATCGGTTTAGTTCTCGGAAAAGTCTTTCGCGTTACATTGTGGACTAAACTTTGAAATAAATATACTTTTAATGTTATTGTCCTTCAAGAAATTTCTCCATTTGAACCCAGAGTAGTATGCTGCATTATCTGACAGAATTGCTTTAGGTTTTCCCACGTGCGTCAGGTAATCACTTGAGAATCTTCGTATTATAGCATTTGCAGTGGCGGATTTTAAAGCATAAAGTTTTACATGTTTAGAAAATATATCGTAAAAAGCTAAGATATATTTGACACCTCCAGAGCTTGCTGGATGCGGTCCACTGATGTCAGTACATAGAATTTCCAGGGGTTTACTCGGTAAAATAGAAAGTAAATCTGTTTTTGTGGATAAATTCTGAGGTTTTGATTTTTGACATATGACACATGTTTTCAGTTCCCTGTAAATTTTTCTTCTCATATTGCTAAAATAGCAGTATGTGCTGAGCTTTGCCAAACACTTTTTCGTCCCATAATGACCCCAAACTAAGTGTGTGTGCCAAATCAAATTACGTTCTGACTCTTTGGGAATGCATACACACCAGTTAGTAGCATTTGGATGTCGGCGATAAAATAACACATCATTGTGTAACTTGTAATACCTAGTCAAAGGATGATTGTGTTTTTCTACCAGTAATGTTATTATCTTATACCAGTGAGGATCAGATTTTTGTAATTTAGCCATGTTTCTGCACATATCAATATAATATTGGTGATACTGCTTGTCTTGCATTAAGAGAATCCTGTAGTCATTTATATTTTCTAAGTCACTGTTGGTTTGATTCATACCTTGTGGAAGTCTAGACAAAGCGTCGGCAATGGTGTTGTCCTTACCTTTTATGTACTTAATTTCAAAAGAGTAGTTCTGAAGTGCAACTGCCCATCGTGATAGTCTAGGATGTACAAGTTTACAAGTTAACAAAAATGTCAGGGCCTGGTGATCGGTATAAATTACTGTATGTTTTCCAAATAAATAATAATTGAATTTCTTGAATTCCCAGACTATGGAAAGTGTTTCTAACTCAGTAGTGGAGTATGTACGCTCACATTCAGTTAGAGTACGACTTGCAAACCCAATAATTCTTATCTGTTCCTTTTCTTTATTCTTTACAACTTGAAATAAGCAACAGCCCAAGCCAGTACGTGAAGCGTCACAAGTCATACAAAAATCTAAACTGAAATCTGGATGGCTCAATATGTTTACATTCACTAAAGCATGTTTAATTGTATTAAAGTCATTCTGGCACTGTTCCGACCAGATCCAAACTTGATTCTTTCTGAGTAGATTTAGCAGATGTTTACTGTTCAAAAGTGGTTGTGGTAAAAAACGTCTGAAAAATGAACATAGCCCAAGGAATGATTTTAACTGCTTTTTAGTTCGAGGGCTAGGAAAGTTTCTGATAGCATCTAATTTACTGGGATCAGGACGTATGCCCTGTGAATTAATGATATGTCCTAAATATTTTATCTCACTGCAACCAAATTTTGATTTTCTAAGATTGGCTGTGACTCCAGCTTGTGCAAATTTTTCTAAAATTCCTTGAAGTGTGTCAACGTGTTCATTCCAAGACTGTGTAGCTATCAGTATATCATCTACATAATGTGTGACTGTCTCAACTAAATCATCGCCAAGCACGGTATCCAGGGCTGTAATGAATACCCCAGAACTGACATTCAATCCGAAGGGTAGAACACAAAACTGATAGGTTCGCCCCCCGAACATAAATGCAGTGTATTTCCGAGAATCAGGAGTGATACCTACTTGCCAGAATGAATTAGCGAGATCTATTGTGGAAAAATATTTTGCATCTAGAAATTTCTGTAATTGCTCTTCTAAATTTTCGGGTTTTGTGTGAACCGGTAAAATTATTTCATTAATTGCTCGTGCGTCTAACACTAGCCTAATGCTACCATTTGATTTTTTGACAACAAGTAGAGGACTACAGTAAGGTGAGGTGGATGGTTCAATGACCTTCCAGTCTAACATTTGTTTTAATTCTTGCCACACAGCAGGTCGTTGAGATAACGGTACGTTATATGTCTTGTGGTAGAAGATCTTGTGAGGCTTAACTTCAATCTTGTACACATACGTGTTGATAACACCTAATCGTTTGGTAAAAACTTGTAAATATTTGGATAACACTTCCTGTAGTTTTATACGTTCATGTACACTGAGAGCTGTAGCTTCATTTATCTTATGATCAAGCAATGTTTTCAAGTCCATTAGCTCTGTGTCAGATGAGTGTGTGTGCGTGTCTTGAATGTCATTGTCAAGTACTAACTGAACCTTGTACCCTGTACAGTGTTTGTCATGCTTTAGAGTTCTCCTGTCCAAATCAATAATAATTACACTGCCTTTATCATTTAAAATACATTTACCTTTGGAGAAGTCTATAATGCAGTCCTTCTCGCTCATAATATCTATTCCTAATATGCAATTTGTCACAAGGTTTTGTACAACCAGGAATGGCCATTGTACGGTTCCATTCCCTATTTTAATGTTTACAAAAACTTGCTTCGTAACCCTACATGACTTATTACCTAGCGCGGTAGTTATTTTACAGTTTTGGGCAGGAAACTCAGGCACAGGCTCCAATTCACACATCTTTTTATAGAAATTAAAAGACAAAACGCTCACAGCTGCACCTGTATCTAAGATAATAGTAGTTGGAATCCCACCTACTACACCAGTAGTAGATGCTAAAACAATTTCATTTGTGTTTGAACGACATTGTGTACTGTCTTGCAAAAGTTCATCTGATATATTGTCATTGTGGTTGTGTCTTATAAATAAAACAGGTAGCTTTTGTTTAGAATTATTAGGCATATAAATATTTTGTTGTTCAATTGTGGTGTCAAATAACTGGTTAACCTCGAAGTCGCCCCCCATGAATTCTTCAGCCATGACCCGGGGCATAGAAGTGACTGTTTCTAGTTTGTTGGATTAGCATTTGTACTAGGTACTGACACAGATTGAGGTTGTGTATCAGGTGTCATTTCTATTATATTCACATTCGGATATTGCCTATTGTGATCTCCAAACTTTTGCGGTTCTTGTTGCTGTTGCGCATTATAACTTACCTGTCGGTCGTAAGGTATGCTCCAATTTTGTCCTGGTGGCTGCTGTGGTAAAGCAGTGTTTGAATGAAAGTATTGATCGCTACGAGTCCAGCCTTGATGCTGTCTTGGCTCGTAGTTATTATTATTTCTATTTCTGTTTGTGTTTTTGTTGTTACATTTGTATCCGTTGTTACCGTTGTTGTTATTACCGCGGTGCCTTTTGTATGGATTGCCGCATGAAGTGTTATTACTGTTGTAACTGTTGTTCATATTGGAATACGCGTGTTGATTTTGATTTCCGTATTGAGACGGCATGTGAGTTTGCTGTTTTTGCTGTACCGCGTATCCAACTGTGGGCGCTCCAGAATTGAGTTGGCAAGCCTGCATGTTTTGCATACCACTAGTATAAACATTGTGGCTGCTGTTTTGCCGCGCGAAGCGCTGATCTTCTAGTAACATGTCAACCGAATCTAAAGCTGTTAAAAAATAATCTGGATCGTCATCCGGACTATGTAAGAGTTTTTCTTTAATGTTGAAAGGCAATTTGGCCTTCAACGCACGGAGTATATCACGTGTTGCGACTGGTTCGTCTAAAAAATGTCCCATGTTCAAGTATTTTTCAAAATATCTGCGTAAGTTACCATTTTTACTGTTAAAAGTTTCAGGTTCTAAAATTTGTCTCCTGAGTCGCTCCTGGACGGATTGCGACCAGAATTTGTTCAGAAAGGCACGCTCAAACTCACTGTACGTGGTACATACGTCAGCTTGACTGTATGCCCAGACAGCTGCATCGCCTTGGATGTAACCGACAATATATGAAATCTTTTTCCGGTCACTCCAAGTGCGTGGAAATGCGTTACTAAAAGATTTAAGAAAAATCACCGGATGAATGGTTCGTTTCTCTGGGATAAAAGCCTGAAATTGCCTGTGTTTTATTAAGCTTTCTTCTTCCTTTGCATTATGATATGGATTTGTTCCACTGTAATTACTGCAATGCTCAGCTAGCGAGTAATTACGATAATGTTGCTGTGGTTTACCATGATAATAGCTTGTGTTTGTGGTTGCACGTCGTGGTATGTGTTGTAGTCGTGGTGTGTTTTGTTCTTGTGTGTTTGTCGTGTGCGGTATGTGTGCGTCACACTCGAATGTATATTGGTTTCTGAACTGTACATTTTGACTGATATCTTCGTTACATTCAGACTGTGGTTGATCGGTGAATTGTCTCATGGGTGCAGTGACGGATTGTACTGCGTCACTAATCAGCTGTTTGTTATTAGTGATGTATTCCGCTACGGAGTCGTGCACAATTGTTGGTAAATTTTCACGTATGCATCTATCAAAATGTTTGTCTTTGTTCTCTACCCAATCATGAAATTCTTTATTAATATTTTGAAAATGAGCTGTGGCATCAGATTGTAAGATGTCAGTCAGGTGTCGTTCAACATCGTCAAATTTATTCTGCACGTCAGTAATTCGTTTTTCAAGGTTGTCGTGTACTGAAGGATATGTTTGAATTTGTTCAGTAAGAGCTTCACACGTGACATTAAGGTTTTTTAATTGTGTCTGTAAAAGTGCTACGTCATTTGTAGTCTTTTCTTGTCTCGTATTAAGCTTGGAAAATTTCGTACTGAGTTCAGTCATCTGTTTGGTCAGTGTGGCGTCTATAAGTTCCACACGTTTACACAAAGTGTCATTACATGCCTTGATTGCTATGAGGTCAGATTTAATTTCGTCATTTTGTGTCTTTAAGGTTGCCATGTTTTCCGCGTTCTGTTTCATTAGCATTTGTAACATGTTGGCAATGTTTACTGTTTGCAAGGTCTCTGCCCCCGCCGCGTCATTAGACGTGACGTCATGTATTAACATGGGCTCTGACTGAGACTTTGAAATTTTTGTGGTGGACGGCCTATTGTCAAAATTTCCGTTAACACTTGCGTCAATATTTGATGAATCGTCACTACCGGTTGCTGTCGTAAAGTCATTTTCTAACATTTGTCTCTCGTCCGAGTCGGATTGCGTCTGAATAGTATGTCTTTGCTGTTCCATCTTTGCGTATTGTTTTCTAGTTATGACCATGCCACACGTGATATATATTTCAAGAAATTAATGTTTGACACTGGTTTTAAAATAAAATGCAGTTGAGCATGAATCGCTCGTAGCAACAATGGCTGTTTGTTAATTTAGAAATGTAAACTGAATATGGGATTATTGTTAATGGCTGCTGTCCGTGTTACAACGTATCGTACAGAAGTCGGCCATATTGTACACTCGTGTATTGGTATTGTTGCAGAAGTTATTGTTTAAGGAAAAGTACTGAGAATGAAATTTATCACTGAAAACTGCTACGCGCGAAAGAAATACTACAGAATCTACTGAAGAGCTAATACACTGAATTATGCGTCTGGTCAAGCCTGCCAATGCAAAGATGCTGCGTCTTACCTTATTTTGCTGGAAGCTTCATTGCGTCTTCCCGCAAAATTTTATAATTGGCAAATATCTTCAGATTTTTGTTATTTCTCATATAGTCAAGTCCAGGTCCAGAAAGTTGATTTTTCACATGAAACAAAGAGAACAATGTAACAAATGACAAAATAACAAGTCCGACACGCAGTCGCCAATATAAAATAAATAAAATAAAATATTATATTAATTATTCATTATGTGTATGATAGTGATTGGTTGTAATTAATATTTGCGTATCTGGAACTTGGACGTTTAATTATTCGGTATCAGACGCTTGACAATGGCTTTTTCGTAAATGTAATGTTATTCGTAGTTGACCGTGAAATAAGACTCAAATAATCGGACTTCGTATTTAAATCGTTTCCAAAGACTGCTGCGGTAGGTGCGGACTCAAATCTAAATCTCAATATTAGAATAATTTGCCAGCCATGTCAATACGTCGTACAGAGGTGACTGTCTACGAAACATAAAAAGTTTACACAGTTAGTTAACCCTTTGAACGGAACATCGGTCTGAGATACCGCCATAGTTGACATTAACAATGCTAACGGCGCTGCATTGTTCGTGAGGGTGGGGAGAAGCCCAGTAATCTTCAGTCGGGTCCCGAACCGCAGCTGGCCAACAACGTATTGTCGGCGCATGCATTGTTTTCAAGTAAGTAGAATTTTTGTTACGTATTGTCGGTCTGTGAGACCGTGTTCCGAAAAAATGCATTCCCCTCCCGGTCTGACAGACCGGGTGTTCCTAAAAGTGTCAAATTTTTGCCGGTCTCCCAGACCGGTGTTCCTAAAAGTATCACGCATTTGTCGGTCTGTATGACCGATGTTCCACTCTTTGAACTCTTCTGTTTTCTGTGTAGCAACATTTCATCTATTTGATTGAAATTTTTGCCACCACACGATGCTTAATACTTTTGTGTTCATAGAAGAACGAGAAAAAAGTGTAACAACTCGTATTTAACGTTTTAATTTTTCCTCTTTCCGTTTTTCACACACATTCTCCAATTTACCGCGCAAACTTATTACAGCGATAGAATTATCCCCATTAAATTTCGTTAAAACTCATTTTTCCCTTTTTCCTTGCAGGTTTACAATGGAAGGTCCGAAATATGTTTCAAATCGGTCGAAAAGAATTGTAGCCCTTGCACGCTCTCAAAATTACCTTGAAGAATCAGACTCGGAAGTGGATTCAGATGAATCATGCATTCCAGATGAGGACCTTACTATCCAAGATCCTCGCAATGAAACAGATAATGACGATGACTCTCCCAATGATGATGATCGCGATGATGAAACTATTCGAGAAATATTTGAAGTCGAAAATACCGCAGTTCGCGAAGAAACTGGAGAGCAACCACAGTCTGACATAACTTCTGGTGGAAGCAGACTAATCACTCCACAGAAGCCTGCTGATGTTGCTAGCTCATCTACGCGTTCTGATGACACTCTAGATGAGAGTCGTCTTCCAGTTTCTTACTACGGAAGAAACAAGTGTTTCACATGGTCATCAACTCCTGTTCGCTCTAAGACGCGAACAGCAGCATCCAATATAATAAAGGTACGGCTATCAAAGATACAAGGGCCTGCTCTTACCGTGGGGAAAAACCCACTCCCAGGTGAAGTGTGGCGCCTTTTGTTTACTGACGACATGATTGAGACGATTGTAAAGCATACTAATGAAAAGTTGGCCAAAATTCGTTCTGTTATTGAACTAAAAGAAAGTGTAGCTTACAGAGACACTACTGTGCAGGAAGTGAACGCTGTGATTGGAGTCACAGTTCTTTGCAGCATATTCAAATCTGCGAGGGAGCCTATGACCTCGCTGTTTTCCACTTCGGTCTTGGGGAGGCCAATTTTTCGATCAATAATAACAGAAAAGCGATTAGGAATATTGCTTAGGGCATTTAGATTCGATGACTCGAGCACGAGGGAACAGAGGGAAAAATATGACCCAGCTGCTGCCATTACAGACATATTTAATAAGTTTATTTGGAACTGCCAACAAATTTATAGCCCTGGAGCGCATTTGACAGTTGATGAAACTTTGGTGCCTTTCAGAGGGAGGGTTAAATTTCGTATATATATGCCGAATAAACCGGCTAAATATGGCATTAAGGTCATGGGTCTGGCAGATGCACACAATGCATATATTTACAATGCCTACATCTACTCCGGCAAAGGCTGTGATGGAGCCACACTTTCTACAGCAGAAAAGAAAAAGAGCATTCCCACGCAGTCTGTAATCCGCCTATCTAAAGGGCTGTATGGCACAAACAGAAATATTAGTTGCGACAATTGGTTTTGTTCTGTGGAACTTGCCCAGGAGCTACTAGCTCACAATTTGACATTAGTTGGGACACTAAAAAGAAACAGACCCCAGATACCAGCAGAATTTCAAGCAAGAAGCGATCGTGAAATTGGGTCCAGCCTTTATGGCTTTACGAAAGAAATGACTCTGCTTTCTTATGTCCCAAAAAGGAATAAGGCAGTCCTACTTCTTTCGTCAATGCATCATTCCAATTACACTGACGTTTCAAATGATAAACCTGAAATCATATCTTTTTATAACGCCACAAAAAGTGGAATAGACACGCTAGATATGAAGTGCAGTGTTTATTCTACTAATCGCAAAACAAGAAGGTGGCCGTTGGCTATTTTTTACCACATGGTGGCCATGGCTGGATCAAACGCAAGTATACTTTATGGACTTTTTGGAGAGAAGAAAACCGTATCACGTTTTGATTTCCTGAAAAGAGTTTCTCTATATTTGGTCTACGATTTCGTAAAATCCCGACTGGCAATCTCCAATCTGCCTCAAGAGCTACAAAGTATTATTTCATCTTTAGAAGAAGAGGCAGCAAAAGAAAAGCAAATCGTTAGCCAACGGAATAAATTTGTTGTTCGAGTTGATGAGTGTCCGACGGACACACTTGGTAAAAGAAAAACCTGTCGATTTTGTCCATATCAAAAAAAGAGGAAAACTGCCTACAAGTGTATTTCTTGCGAAGAACCAACGTGCTTGGAGTGTTCACGAAAAGTGTGCAAGACTTGTGCAATTAAAAATAAAAGTTAAATTTTTTCTTTGCATTACATTTTAGTATTCATTTTCTTTGTGTTGTAACTATAATAATGTAAAAAAAAAGTATTTCTAAAGGAGTAATGTGTAAACAACAAAACACTGCAAATTAAAGTTTTTCCTAGTAATAAACTTGAATTTACTGGTATTTTAACAAATATTATGGTTCAAAAACCTATTATTATGTTTAATTACACCTTAAAGAGAGAGAGAAGCAACGTAGAAGTGCGGAAAAGTCATAAAAATAGAGAAAAATACACTTTAAATGTCCTAGCGGTCTAGCAGACCGATGTTCCATCTTACCGCCGAGTAAAAGATGTTCCGGTTAGAGGGTTAAATCAGATATATTCAACGAATAAGCCTACAGTTGAATAATTCTACTTACTTTTATAAATATAAATTCTTTACAGAATCGAGTGCCTAGTAAGATTGCAACTCGAAGTGATCTTATATAACATTAAATATGGCGGTGTGCCAGTCAATAAAATATACGTGCTTCCAGCACCACTTGTCCAAGACCTCCCTCTCCTTAATCAAACATAAGAGTATCGTAATTGTGTTTTTGTTTTATCAGCGACACAGCGCTGCAGTTCTGTGCCATAGGCTTTATTTATTTCTCACAGATTAATTATTTAATTAAGATTTCGCGTTTCCGAGGAAACTCACGCACGGCATGCAAATGTGCCTTTATAAATTTATGCAGAATTTTGTTTGTGACGACCACGCGTTCGCGGATTGTGAGAAACGTTACACGTCACAGTTACTGATTCTCGAGGTAAAATTTACAAATTAGTTTCAGAATTTCTTCTATGATGGGACTATTAACAGTTTATTGTTATAGATGAATTCTTGTTCACTTGCTTCGCGCACTCAAGTCAGTCTTTGGAAGCGGTAACGTCCGTCAAATATCTGGGTGACTATTCGAAATGGCTCAAATGGAATGATCAGATTACACAAGTAACGAGTAAGGCGAACTCAAGATTGCGGTTTATTGGTAGAATCCTGAAGCGATGCAGTCCTTCAACAAAGGAAATAGCTTACAATACGTTAGTTCGTCCAGTCTTGGAGTATTGTTCGTCTGTATGGTATCCTTACCAGTTGGGTCTGATTCAAGAGATTGAGAAGCTCCAAAGAAGAGCGGATTCGTGACTGGTACATTTAGCCTCGCGAGAGCGTTACGAATCTCGCAGAAAGTTTGAAGTGGGACACACTTGCAGATAGACGGCGCGCTAAACAGAAGGGACTCCTCACTAAATTCCGAAATCCGATCTTCACCGAGGATGTAGAGCATATATTATTACATTCAAATCGCGCAATGATCACGATTCAAAGATAAAGGAAATAAGAGCCCGTACTGACGCGTTCAGACAGATCCGCCAGTGGAACAGAGGGGGTGAAATATGACTGGCGCGAATTGTGCCCTCCACTACACACCGCTTGGTGACTAGCGGAGTATATATGTAGATGTAGATGTAGAAGCCAAGGGAACGACCGTTTGCCAACCACGTTCATACTGGTGAAGTTGTTCTTTATTCTTATATTTGTCCTGAATCTCTATTATATGTGTACATGTGCGTGAATGTCGCCACTGAAGGATTCCTCTGATCCTTCCATCATTAATAATTTATGATAAATCGTGCTGGGGTTTCCAAGACGCAGTTGTAAATGTAATTTTGTAACTCAGCTAAGAGCGTTATGTAGAACAGCATCCATCATCCATTTATGAGTTGTTTAGTTTATTAGTTTGTTCAACTGTGTCCTCAATAAATGTGATGTTTTTACCGGAGCACGTGCTTACGTATTCCCTCGCAAACTTTCATTGTTACGTCCTACTGCTATCCCTTGTGCACCATATAAATATACCAAAGATATTAATTTTGTATTTATTTAGCTATCATAAATGTTCCTATCTCGCAACACACTTCATTCAAACATCAAAGGTTTTCCTTTCATGAAAATCCAAGTAACGACTTCCCACCTTCTATGTTAATAGATACCTCATTTTTCTGGGCAACATCACGAGCACCGATCCCCAACCATATCTTTCACAGACAGATACCCTTCAATAATTTCCATAAATTTAACACGAACCATGCTCGATTGTCTCGTTCCTGATTTCCAACAATGGTACTCTGCTGCACTTATGTCAGCACATTACGCAACTTCGGCCCTAAACACCCTCCGCGGCCTATCCCAACGAAACTTTAACTAACTTTAAGTACCTCCTCCTACCTGATCATGAAATCCATCAGTACATCTACTCATGCTTCCACAGTTAACAGAATACTTCTTTTGTTCTCCACATCCTACCATGCTTCTCTCGCCAAAAGCTTGATCACTGATTTTATTCTTCATCATTTCTATCCAACCCACCCAGTATGTACCACTGGTCATTTATTCCTAATCATTAATGATGAAAAGTCTTACACTATCAGCATCACAAACAATCACATAACATTAGCGTTAAACAGCAGATATATCTACACAATGTGATCAAAAGTATGTGGACACCTGGTTGAAAATTACTTACAAGTTCGTGGCTCCCTCCATCGGTAATGCTGGAATTCAGTATGGTGTTGGCCCATCGTTAGCCTTGATGACAGCTTCCACTCTCGAAGGGATATGTTCAAGCGGGCGCTGGAAGGTTTCTTGGGGAATGACAGTCCATTCATCACGGAGAGCTGAACTGAGGAGAGGTATCAATGTCAGTCGGTGAGGCCTGGCACGAATTCGGCGTTCCAAAACATACCAAAGGTGTTGTACAGGATTCAGGTCAGGACTCTGTGCAGGCCAGTCCATTAAAGGGATGTTATCGTCATGTAACAACTCCGCCACTGGCCGTGCATTATGAATAGCTGCTCGATCGTGTTGAAAGATGTAGTCGTCAGCCCCGAATTGCTCTTCAACAGTAGGAAGCAAGGAGGTGCTTAAAACATTAATGTAGGCTTGTGCTGTGATAGTGCCACGCTACGGAAAACGCGACCACACCATAACATCAGCGCCTCCGAATTTTACCGTGGGCACTACACACGCTGGCAGATGATGTTCACCGGGCATTTGCCATACCCACGTCCTGCCATCGGATCGCCACATTGTGTACCGTGATTCGTCACTGCACACGTTTTCCCCCTGTTCAGTCGTCCAATGTTTGCGCTCCTTACACTAAGCAAGGCGTCGTTTGACATTTACCGGCGTGATGAGTGGCTTATGAGCAGCCGCTCGACTATGAAATCCAAGTTTTCACCTCCCGCCTAACCGTCATAGGACTTGCAGTGTATTTTGATGCAGTTTGGAATTCCTGTGTGGTGGTCTGGATAGATGTCTGCCTATTACACATTATGATTCTCTTCAACTGTCGGCGGTCTCTGTCGGTCAACAGAGGTCGGCCTGTACGCTTTTGTGCTGTACGTGTCCCTTCACGTTTCCACTTCACTATCACATCGGAAACAGTGGATCTAGGGATCTTTAGGAGTGTGGAAACCTCGTGCACAGACGTATGACACAAGTGACACCCAACCACCCGACCACGTTCGAAGTCCGTGAGTGCCGTGGAGCGCCCCATTCTGCTCTCTCACGATGTATAATGACTACTGAGACCACTGATAGGGAGTACCTGGCAGTAGGTGGCAACACAATGCACGTAATATGAAAAACGTATGTTTTTGGGGGTGTCCGGATACTTTTGATCACACAGTGTATGTAAATATGAAGAAAATAACCATTTTCTCCTTCAGACAACTCAAATAACGTAACTGTATTTTAACCCTGCAAAGGGCTCCAATATACTTGTATCAGAAGTATCTGTGTTTCAATGTTCTTTTACTCATCATATGTGCAAATAATTGTTCTTAATATCTGTAAAGTTATTTAACATGAATTGATCAGTGAAAGTTATTTTCGAAACTCTGTTCTTTTATAGTGATAAAATGTTACAGCGTGTGCATAAAACTGGTTCATGCATAGGGTACGTACAGGGTGACAATCATTGAACTATATGGAAAAAACGTAAATTAGTTATAAACTACGGCGTGCACACACTTTATTCAACACATAAACGTCACTACAGATATTTGGATTTAGGTTATGACATGTTTGATGTGCCTGCCATCATTGGTGATGCTGTGACGCAGACGAATGGCGAAATTCTGCATGACCCGTTGTAGTGTCGGAACATCGATGCTGCTGATGATCTCCTGTATGGCTGCTTTCAGCTCATCAGTGGTTTTGGGGTTATTGCTGTACACCTTATCTATGCCGGCCGGTGTGGCCGTGCGGTTCTAGGCGCTTCAGTCTGGAACCGCGTGACCGCTACGGTCGCAGGTTCGAATCCTGCCTCGGGCATGGATGTGTGTGATGTCCTTAGGTTGGTTAGGTTTAAGTAGTTCTAAGTTCTACGGGACTGATGACCACAGATGTTAAGTCCCATAATGCTCAGAGCCATTTGAACCATTTTTTTTAATATAGCCCCACAAAAATGAGTCGCATGCGTTCAGATCCGGAGAATATGTTGGCCAATCGAGGCCCATGCCAGTGGCCTCTGGGTACCCCAAAGCCAGAATGGGGTCACCAAAGTGCTCCTCCAGGACATCAAACACTCTCCTTCTTCGATGGCGTCAAACTCCATCTTGCATGAACCACATCTTGTCGAAATCGGGGTCACTTGGATAATGGTGATGAAATCATCTTCCAAAACCTTCACGCACCATTCGGTAGTCGTCTTGCCATCAAGGAATATCGCATCGATTATTCCGTGATTGGACATTGCACACCACACAGTCACCCGTTGAGGGTGAAGAGACTTCTCGATCGCGAAATTCGGATTCTCAGTCCCCTAAATGCGCCAATTTTGCTTATTGACGAACCCATCCAAATGAAAGTGCGTTTCGTTGCTAAACCATGCACGCTTGCGCGTACTAATTCCCGTCATTCCCCGTGGCCAACAGTGCAGTTTGAACGAGCTAAAGCAAACCGTTCACAAGTTATGACGATTTGATTTAATATATTTCAGTAATTGTCACCCTGCAGGTGTATACAGATATAAACTCTGTAGGTGCGGAGGTAAAAAGTGGTTTGGCGCGAAGTACCGCAAGAAGTCTTTGTGGCACGGATAGCAGGTGGCTTTCTTCCAAACAGTGAACATCTTGAGTGCTATAGCGACAAGACTGAAGTAATTGTGCTTCGGATGTGGATGTATGTTGGCTGTTAGGTCAAGGCATTTATTGGTTTGCTTTGAATCATAAAATTCTGGCATCAAGAAGATAATTTACAGAGCTATTTTAGATCAAAAACCATGATCGTGCATGACGATTGCATACTAGTGCCACAGAAGATCGCCACAGCCACTACCTGCACTATAAAGTTCATTAAAAGTATTGCGGAAGAATAACTGCTAAGTTATTCTTATTCAGTTTTCATTCGACTCGAAAGCTTTCCGCAGTACAGAAGTAATGGAATGGAGTTGTGATTATTTGAACATTTATAGGTCATTACAGTTTAATAGCCAACACAACTATTCTGTGCTTTGCAGGTATGCAACAGTGCTTTTATTCTAATATTTCCATTTATTTATGCATTTTTACTATGCCTGGTCAGAAGTATGTGTACTAAACTCAATTAACACACAGTACAGTTTCTGCACCCACACTTAATGTTGAGCCAGTAGTTCAATAATCCTTACGTTATTCTAGAGGCATTTGTGTCCTTGTAAACATAACGTGCTACAACGTACAAGACCTTCAGGGTTCCCATGTTTCACTTGCGTTCTGCATAATACAAATACTTACAGTGGTCAGCCAGAACATTATGGCCACCTACTTAATAGCCGGTATGTCCAGCTTTGGCACGGATAACAGCGGCGACGCGTCATGGCGTGGAAGCAATGAGGCTTTGGTAGATTGTTGGAGGGAGTTGGCACCAAATCTCCTACGCAAGTCGTCTAATTCCCTTATTTTCGGGGAGAGGGACGATGAGCTCCGACGCCATGTTCAATCACATTCGAGGTATGTTCGATCGGGTTCAGTTCTGGCGAGCTGGGGGCCGGTACATCATTTGGAACTCGCTACTGCGTTATTAGAACTACTCCATCACACTCTTGGCCTTGTGAAATGGCGGATTATCTTGTTGAAAGATGACACTACTGTTGCGAAACAGGATCGTCATGAAGGGGTGTATGTGGTTTGCAACCAATGTACGATACTCCTTCGCCGTCAGGGTGCCTTGCACGAGCGCCACTAGGCCCATTGATGCCCACGTGAATGTTTCCCAGAGTGTAACGGAGCCACTGCCAGCTTGTCTCCGTTCTGTAGTACAGGTGTCAAGGAGCAGTTCACCTGGAAGACGTCGGATTCGCGCCCTTCCATCTGCATGATGAAGAAGGTATCGGTATTCATCAGACCGTACGACGCTCTACCACTGCGCCAACGTCCAACTTCGGTGGTCACTTGCGCATTTCAGTCGTAGCTTCCGATATCGTGGTGTTGACACTGGTACATCCATGGGTCGTCCGCTGTAGAGGCCCATCGTTAGGAGCGTTCAGTGCAGTGTATGTTCAGCCACACTTGTACTTTGCCCAGCATTAACGTCTGATGTTAGTTGGGCCACAGTTTGTCGCCCTCCTCTTTTAACAGTCTGTCCAGCCTACGAAGTCCGACATCTGTAATGAGGAGTGGCCACCCAACCCTACGAAGTCTGGGCGTGGTTTCACCTTGGTTTCGCCACGTGTTGAAGAAACTCGACACAGCACTTCTCGAACAACCGAAAAGTCGCGCAGTTTCCGAAATCCTCGAGCTGAGCCTCTGGGCCATCACACCAAGCCCTCGGTCAAACTCAGATAGCTCGCGCGCCTTCCCCGTTGTACAAATGGACAGCATGCTCACTGATAGTTCATGCACCTGGCGGTGTCTGACTAGTAGTCGTTCCTCGCCAGGTAACGCTGCTGTCGCCTGGACTAGTTTATATCGATAGTAGGTCGGTGGTAATAATGTTCTGATTGATCACTGTATATGTTTCACTTCAAAACATTTAGTAAACATACTGGTTAGCTAATAGTTTGATGAACATTGCACTGTCTCTCTCTCTCTCTCTCTCTTTAGATTAGATTAGATTCAGTTTTCGATCGGTAGACTCAAAAATGAGATGAATCTCGTGGGTGTATAAAATAAAAAAAGTAGAACACTTGAATATACTGCTCAGTTCTCTGATTATTTGTCAAGGTATGTTAATACATTACAGTAAACTGGAATTGTTAATATTTACAGATTTAATACAGTGTCAGAATGAAAATTAACTATATACTTTCAATAAATTTATCATACACAAAATGGTTGATCTTGAACGTCGTGACCAAGTGCAGTCAAAACTGATCTCTTAACAGACATTTGTACTTAAGCTTGTCTAACAGTCCCTGTAGAGAGAGTTACCTGCCAAAAAGTCTTTCAAACTCTGTTTAAACTGGGCTTTATATGAAACCAAATGTTTAATGGTTGCCAGAAACTTATTGAAAATGTGTATTCCTGAAGATTGGATCCCTTTTTGGACCAAGGTATGTCAGTTTAGGTTGGGTTGATTTGGAGGAAGAGACCAAACAGCGAGGTCATCGGTCTCATCGGATTAAGGATGGATAGGGAAGGAAGTCGGCCGTGCCCTGTCAAAGGAACCATCCTGGCATTTTCCTGGAGCGATTTAGGGAAATCACGGAAAACCTAAATCAGGATGGCAGGACACGGGATTGAACCGTCGTCCTCCCGAATGCGAGTCCAGTGTGCTAACAACTGCGCCACCTCGCTCGGTGAGTTTAGATCTTATGTAGATCGTTCTTATTCCTAGTACTGATACTACATAATGTGCTATTGGTTGGAAACAGAGACATATTATTTGAAACAAATTTAATTAAGGAATATATATACTGAGAGGCATTGCTGAGGATATCCAGGTCGTTGTACAGGTTTCTACAGATGTTCTTGAATTTACGCAACAAAAGAGTCTTATTACATCCTTTTGCACCCTAACAATTTTTGCTCAGTTTAACGAGTTACTCCAGAATATGATCCCATATGAAATAATAGAATGAAAGTAAGCAAAGCATGCAAGTTTTTTTATATCTCCTAGATCTGACATAATTCGCATTGCAAATTCAGACTCGTTTAGGTGTTGCAGCAAACCTGTCGTATGCCCTTCCCAACTGAATTTATTATTGATCTGTAATCCCAGAAATGTAACACTGTCAACCTCTTCCATCCGCATGTCTTTGTATGTTATACTAAAGCTGGAAGGAAATCCCTTACAGGATCTCAACTACATATAGTGGGTCTCTTCCAAGTTTAATGGTAATGATTTAGTTTTCAACCATTTATTAACGTCAGTGAAAATTTGATCAGCAGTCATTTCTAAACCTGTACCTGACTTCCTATTTATTAAAATGTTTGTATGTCATGTAAACAAAACAAACTTAGCATTTGACAATGTAACAGATGAGAGGTCATCGATGTACAAAAGAAAAAGCAATGTACTCTAGATGGAACCTTCAGGAACACCACATGTAATTAATTCCCAATCAGATGAAGACTGACTGGTTACTACACAGGTATTTCACAATGACACCCTTGGTTTCCTGTTAGTTCGGTAAGATTCTAACTATTTTGCAGCACTGCTAGTGACGCCACAATATTCTAATTTACTTATCATTCATAAAGTCAAAGGTTTTTAACGGGTCACAGGAAATGCCAGTAGTCTCTAATTTGTTATCTAATGAATTAAGTACATTCTCAGTGTACATGTAAATAGCGTTCTCTACATCGGAACCCTCAAGGAACCCAAACTGTGACATCGTCCAAGTTTCAAATATATTGAAAAAACTGGCTCAATTGCAATTGGCCGATAGTTTGACAGTATCTCTTCATCCCCCTTCTTATAAAGAGGTTTAAGTTCAGCGTATTTTAGCCAGTCTGGAAGTGTTCTGCTGATAAGAGATTGATTACACAAATGACTTAAGATGGAACTCAACTCGCATGAGCACTCTTTGATTAACTTCGTTGACATGTTATCATACCAGCTAGAATACTTAGATGTTGAGGATTTTACAATGGATGATATCTCTCCGTTAGACGTGTCATTTCCATTTTACTGGAGTTATTTTTAAAGACTTCAGATACCCCACTGCACTGTTCACCGAACCTAATAACCCCACCTAACAAGTAACATAAATAAAGTTGTTGTTTAAGAGGTTTGCAACACTACATGCACTTGTTACCAATGTCTCAGTTATTTTTAGAGCTCTCTGTTCCTCTTCGTCTTTTGGCCCCACCTGTCTCTCTCTTCCCTGTAACCCATACAGTTATTACTTTTTGTTGATGTAATTATCTTTTTCTCACAATAAAGCTGCTTCTATTTCTGGATTACTTGCTTTAGTATTTTGCAGTATTCCTTTTAATAAATTACAGTGCTAACATCAGAGCCGTTCCTAGATAGTAGATACAGTCTCCTTTTTGTCTCACAGAATACCTTTATTCCGTGTGTAAACCATGATCTATTTTTAGATTTCTGTTTGATTTGAGTTACCTTCAGAGGAAAACATTTTTCGATTGAGCAAGTAAGTATTACCGTCTTGCAGTTGTAAAGAATTAGAGCCACCTCATTTCCAATTCAACTGTGCTCCTCTATTAGTAAGTAGTAATTGTGTAATGAACATTATTTATCTAGCTTTGAAACAGACAAGTATGTTAGTGAGAGATAATTTGTATCCAAGACATCTTACACTTTATCTGCGTTGCTCTTGAATAGTTACTTCAGAAATACTGGCTAGATTGTGTTGTTGTTTCATATGCAATTTACAAAACAGATTCCAGTTTGAAGTTAAGTCATATACAACAGTCAGTTTCCTCGATTGGCGGTATATTTACTGGGAATCACTGTGACTAACTAGGCTGGGGACTGTATTTTTTAAATGTAATTATAGTTTGACTTTACAACCACAATAATTTTGGTTTGATTCCCTTTAAATTAACTACTGCTTCCTGTCAAAACGAAACTTAGTGCGATTCCCTTCCATTACACACTATCACAGTCCACTTAAGCTCCTATCATAGGAATAACATTATCAGGGATTTAGTCATGCGGTAGTAACCGGTAGCGTTATAACCTCGATACACACTTCTGAACCAAAAGATTATGAGTACTACCCACTGTTACACGAGTATTCAGAGCTCCCTGGTGGCGTTGCGGGCATGCAATGGGCTCCAGCTCAGATGGTGGAAGAAATTTGGCTGGCAAGAAAAGTAGAAGTTGTGACGTGAAGTTCCTGATCACAAGACTTTGCAGCCATGAGCTATATTACATTCCCAATTTCTTCACAGTGGCATAAAAAGTGAGGCCGTGTGACACTGTTAATGGTGATCTGTTTGTCAGATGGACATGTTATGTACAGTGATCGGTGCTAGTCGAGAGGAATAAGCTATATAATGACACCAATTTTCAACGTCTCTCTTCTCTCCCCATTACAAAACAAATATTTTAACCACACTATATGCACGCCCATTACAGTCATACACACTTAACAGATACATACCAAACAAGGTGACACAGTGGTTAGCATAATGGACTTGCATTCGGGACGATGAGGGTTTAGATCCACATCCAATTATCCAAACTTAGATTTTCCGTGATTTCCCTAAATGTCTCCAAATAAATTCCGAGATAGTACCTCTGAAAGGGCATGGCTGATATTCTTCCCCATCCTTGCAACATCTGGGGCTTGTGTTCCGCCTCTGACCTCAATGTTGATGGCTCTCATACATTGATAGGAGAGCTAATGTGCGTGAAGGAAGAAACCTTTCTTCTATTAGGTATCTGAACAACCCCTTTGAGTGTCCACCCAAATGTTGCACACAACTCGTTCTTTTCTTACATTCTTGTATTGACTTTTACACTAGGCAAATATGCTAAATCATAAGGTAGAAAATTGCAATAATCCTACTACATATCAGTAGTGGGGCAAAGCAGGCTTAAGCACACATTGCAGTTTGCTACATCAGGGGCAAGTATACATTCAGGGGCAAACCTATTGTTCTCTTTTGATTGACAGGTCCTTGACCTGTTGTTCTTCCAAGCAGATTATGACTCCTGGGGATTATCTGTCCTTAACCTATGGCTCAGTTAAGTGGTTTTCCATGTCACCCCTATCCCTCCCCCCTCTCCCTCCCCTCTCAGAAACTTGGCACAACTTATGATATCAAATTAATTGACTAATTAATGAAATTGATCGAAAAAGCAGGTATTCACGAGCTGCTTCAGGTCATTCGAATAGCCTCCCTCCCCTCTGACTGTATCAAATTGATAGGCTAATTAATTACTTAAATTGATGTCCTTCAGTTTTCCTTGCCCCTCCCTTCTGGAAATAACGATTGATCGATCGCAGTGTATGGAATATTGTTTAAACAACTTAGACAAAGTTGGAAATATTGTTTATTGAAACAATTTATGGGGCACAAGTTAGTGCATGGAATATAGTTTATTCAAAGAATGTGTCAAAATTTTTTTGGAATATTTAAACAATTGCGGCACCTTCTTCATTCCCACTGCGTAAGGAAACACGTAATTACACTATCACACATCACTTAAACACATCGGAAAAACTTTCTCATGTCTTGCCATCCATGCAGGCTTTCTGGAGTCGGGGCGCTTTGGAAGGACTTGGAAATGCCAGCGAGCTCACCACACCACTGACGGCTGTCAGCGGCTCCACAGTCCCATGAAGTACCACGCTAATCCCTGAACAAAGGTGTGAAATGACGGCATCCGTTTGAAGTTTAAACACATGCTCTCTCTCTCTCTCTCTCTCTCAAATGGCCACACCCTGTCCATGCCACTGCTGGGGATGCATCCTCCATCAGTTACACTCCAACCAAAGCAAAAACAAAGCAGTGTTTACCTGATACACCCCCTGCTGTGGATATCTTGGAAATATTCCCTCACTCTATCAGTTTGGCTGGCCAATTAATTACATCAATACACTTTGTGTGGGACAGTTTCTCCTTGCTTCCTACTGATGGCTACTAGGATTGGAGTAGTTAGTGAGATTATGATGCTGCAACCACCTAGGTTAAAAACCCATTGGATTTCGTTTCCTTTGTCTCCTGTCAGTGGATACTGACACTGTTAGGTCATTTAGCAGGAAGTCCATTACGTTGGAGGTAGCTGAAAATTTCAAATTTCAGCTCAGTTACATGGTATGTCCTTAAACAATCTTTGGAGAGGTTGGACTGGTGTGTGTGCTCGCAATACCACTAGCAGAAACAAACAGTCTCGAATTTGATGTCGCGACCTGGCCTGTAAAGCACTATATAACCCTTAAGTTGGTTCTCCCCACTACATTTGGAAGGAGCAGGAAGGGCCTACTGCGTGATGGGATAGAGACAACAACAACTACCTGCACAAGACAGAGTCCACCGTGGTGCATTGAGAGACACTAAACATGTCACACTTAAGCCACGATCCAGTCCGTAGCAACAGCTTTTGTGGATAGATGTCAGAGATCGCTGAAACACTCATACATCCTATGTGCCCATGCCCTGATGTCCACATACAGCGTGCCAATCCCCTTATATGCCGCCATCGCCAATGCTCAGAGGTCAGTGAAAACTAGTGCCATGGCTGCAGCTGCATTTGTGGGTGCACATGTATGCCAGAGTGCACTACCCCTGGCCATGTAGGGTATTAGATATGATTTGAGTGGTAAGGAATTTGGGAGGTATCAATACATCCAGTGCCAACGCCCATCGTTTTCAATTTCCTCTAATGAAACAGACACGTTCACTTCTATTCCCAATCGCCCAGCACACAGGTCACTTTGCTAGCCGCCACTACTGCAGACAAGAGTAGACAGGCCGGCGCATTCTTTGTACCTGACAACCCATCACAGGCTAGCTAATCCGTTACTTCCAGTTGTCGACTCCCTATGACCACAAACAGCTGCAGCTTGGATGTATATAGTAGTTCTAACTAATTCCACCCCAACATAGCCCTCTTCCCCCAGTTTAAAAACTCCACTTTAACCCACCAATTTGATACAGTGGGAGGAGTGGGAAGCTATTCAAATAACCTGAAGCAGATAGTAAATATCTAAAGTGACACTATTTAGCTATTTCCCGCCAATTTTTTCACTCAATTTAATTAAGCAACCAATTAATTTGATATAAAAATTGGCGACATGTTTCTGAGGGGGAAGGGGGGAGGGGCAGGGGTAATGCGGAAAACCACTTAACCAGACAATAGGTTAAGGACAGATTAGCCCCAGGGGTCATAATCCTCTTAGCAGAACAATGGGTCAAGGACCTGTCATTCAAAAGGGAACAAAATGTTTGCCCCTGAATATATACTTGCCCCTCATGTAGGCAATCGCAATGTGTGCTTATGGCCATTCTGCCCCACTAATTGTAAAAATTCTTCCAATCCATATGTGGCATACAGCAAACCAGTGCTTAACAGTATTGGTTAAAAACAGTCTTGGTTGCAATTTTAGTTCTTTATTTTTCAACGACGTGTTTCGCCTTATTTAGGCACCTTTAGGTTATGCAGATCTTGGTGCCTCTCGTGTACATCTAGAAAAGGTAATGATTTTACTATTTTATGTTTCTAGTTTTTACTGAGTTTAACGAAGGCGATGTTGGCCTGATACATTTGACGATGCCCTTTGGCTACATTGACTAAAGGATTCTTCTAAGAAATACCAAATTAAAGTATTTGCTCTTTCAATAGGTGATCTGTTTATACATGCTTACAGGTTATCCAAGTCTGCACAACGTGATCGATATTCTTAAATAGATATATTTGTTCTCTGTTTTCTATGTAGATAACCTGAATATGCCCAAATAAGGGGAAATGCGTCGTTGAAAAATAAGAAAGTAAAATTGCAACCAAGACTGTTTTTAACCAATACCACTAATTGTAACTATCCATTCAATCAGTAGTATAAATAATTAAATTGAAGGGAACTATGCGTTCCTTCAAATAAAAATGCGAATGAAACATAAACCATTTATTTATTATAATAACCAATTATAAAGTATTTGCATCAACATTCTACAGAAAAACAAAGTTAATTGCTGATGAGAACTAAGAAGATAGGCAAGAGTTGGGATGGCTACTGTAACATAATTGGACGTTATATCATTAATCCAATACACCCCAATGATTAATTTAGAAACTCTAGTGGTCGATATTAAGGCATGAATCGAGTTTAGCGTAGCTGTGGCGAAAATATGCTTCCTATACAACATTAAACCCCATCTAGTGGGCCATACTGCTGTATACTCTCAACGATGTGCTGTGGCGATAAATCAGAGAACCATGGTCGTAGTGTAGAATTAGAATTTCGCTCGTCAGGATTTGGACACGTCCAAGTGCGACAACATCTCGAACCAGGGACCTGCCTCTATCCACCATCAAACCCTTTCTCTTCCACCAGCTCCCGAAGCTGCTGTTTGCTCCCGTCTTCCCGCAAACGCCAATCAGGAAAAATGTAACTTTTTTCCGCCAATAGCGTGTTAATACCACATTTAACAAATCCTCTCCCCAGAATGTCGTCAGTCACGAGACAATCATAGCACACCTTCCTCGCTAGTTTGTCCTAGAATTTCCCATCTGATGTCAGCCGACGACGAGCGAATCAGAAAGTAGTTTAACACTTCTGAATTTCTCAAGGCCAAACCACATTTCAAGGCTTGTACTTTTTCGCTATAAATTGTGATGTCCCAGCAAGCTCTTGAATCTGTTGCCCTAGGTCATCTCAAGAGGCGAGTCGTGCCACAGGCCGCTAACCCAGACTTAGTGAAAAGGACCAGTAGGCTCCGTAAGCTTCCGTCACTGGCCACTCGACACGCCCAAGCCAGCACAAAGCTCTAAGGCCCCAAGACACACCTGCCGCATCCAGAGCATTGAGCGAGTTGTGCATTTCTCACGTATTCACAGATGATAACTATTAGCCCCTTTACCGACGATCACTGAAATTTTACAAAACACGAGTACATTTTTCTAATATATCAACGTAATGAGACTTTAAGTAGGTGTAACCAAGTATCCTGCCTATCGCCAGTCGTGACAAGGGGCAGATAAATTTAGTATAAATGGAAGGAGGCAAGCTAGACGGGTTGTAACCTTTCTGTTCGTGAGAGATTTAAAATTTATGCCAGTGAGTTTAAGCTTAGTGAGTAAGTATTTTCCATCATCAACTCTCATAGCTTTGCGGACAGACAATAGCGTCAAGCATTTACTCAAACAATGGAATTTGAATTATCTACGTCTGAATCGACTTCTAATGTTTAAACTTATAAGTGGACAGGGAGTGTGTTTTGCTCCTGGATTATACGAGTAACTTCAAGTCATTAGTGGAGTCTACTTTCGTAGCACATGAGTCACCGCACCTGAGAGAACATAATTATACCCTAACTTTTTTGTGTTCACTTAAGTGTTCTACCGTGTTTGTAAGAGGGTTTACGGCTGTTCAAACAGGGCTGGTTGCCAGTATCAGCATTCGATGTTCTGCTTTAATTATTTTCGCTTAATTTGTTTAGAGTCTCTGTTTCAACTCTCTGAGAAGTCCCACTCAGCGATGTCCATTTAGCAAGTACGTAGAATTGGCGTGAAGTTACCAGACTGCGATAACACGGAAATGAAATCTCTTTAGAACACTCTACCTCAAGTTAGTTATCACATTATAAATGTAAATTAAAACACATCTATGTTGAAAATGATGAGGTACACAAAGTATGCATTAGAGAAAGAAAGATAGAAAAGAAATACAAAGAACGATGAGAGATTCGTGGTCGGAGTGAGAAGGATGTTTCTAACAAATTTGTTAAACCACGTAAATAGAAAGCGTACAAACAATTTTAGCTGTGGCAACACCGGAAAGCAGAGGAGGTTTGACAAATTTAGTGTGGTAAATATAGTTTATGAACAGGTATATGTAGAAACTATTTTGGCTGCAAAAGTACTCGCACATACGTAGTGGGGAAACAATATACTTTGTAAGCATCTTCTTGTAGAAAGTAAGTACTGGTAGAAAGACAACTAAAAGATGTCTCAGATGTTTCTAACATCACCTTTATAAAATGGTCGTTGAAAGCCCGTGGCCGCGAAAATAGTGGCTCCATTTGTCAATATTAAACAACGCTATGAACTGATGGTCTCAATAATTATTCATTTTTGTGCATGTAAGGGATTTCGAAAAAAAATGTACATCTTAAAAAAAAGTGCGTTTTATTACGATACTAAATTACGGCCCCTACCCTAAATACCATTTTCAGTCTAGGGATGCTGAGGTTTTCTTATTCACAAATGACTTTCTTTTGAAACAGTAAGTTAGATGCGTACCATGTTTACTAATATTTACGCTGGAAAACACACAGTCAGACCCATCCACACACCTCCTCCCCATCAAGACACACACACACACACACAATTCATTGTGTTACAGTTCATTGATGCAGAAATTTTATTTTAAAACTTAATCCAAATGGTAGTAGTTTACTTATCTGTTTGAGGAGAAAAAAATGAATTTATTTAAACAGCCAAAATTATGTTGTAACATTTGAGTTCCTGGTGAAACCACTCAAGAATTGCCTGTGCGTTCAGTATGGTTAGCACAGAAATTTTGTACTATCTTCTGAATCTTTTTTGTAAAATTCTTAAAAAATATAGGATTTCAAGTGCTTCAGTTCCGCAAACATGAAATCTGTAATTGTTCTATAAATATTTTATTTGACAGGATAGGAAAATAACAGCCAACAAATTGTAGAATTAAAACATTATTAACCCTTTAGCTTGGTTTCGACAAATACAAATTTATACATATAAGTGGTGTCTGTTCTTTTGAACAAGTCCGAAAGGTTCTTTCGGACATATGATAAAGAACAGACACTATTTTTATAGTGCAGCGAATGTGAATCAAGACACAAAGGAATTAATGCCATTAGCCATCCGTTGGCATTGATTTAAATCAACGGGAAAAGTTGAAAATTTGTGCCAATGGGCATTCATTTAAATCAAAGGGGAAAGCTGAAAATTTTTCCGGGCCGGGACTCAAAAACCCAGTTTTCCTTTTTACTAGGCAGATAACGTTGACCACTGTGCCATCCGGACAGTGATAATCGAAACTGCACGGACTACTCTAGCACGCCTCCCGACAGACCCAATTCTCATCTAAACCACACACTATTCGTGTAGTGCCACTTGCCCATTATTCTCATAGCTAGCGCCATTTCGCCGATTCCTGTAACAGTTCGAACGTGGTGTACATCCACACTAAAGTGATCATTGGCCGTCCACACCGTAACTATTATGATCCTGCAATTGGGGACTGGGAGGGGTAATTATAGCCTATGACGAAACGACTAGGGAAAGTAGCTGTGAATGGTGCAGCATATAAAGCACTCTATGTAAACAAATTAAAATCGGATGGAAGTAGCATTCTGAGGAAAGCAAAACAAAGACATCGTAAACTATTAGAACAGTAAATAAAGTAATAATTTGCTCAGTAGGTCCATTTTCCTTCTGAAGAAGACAAATTTATATTTCTCGAACCATGGTAAAGAGGTAATAAACTTTAATTCTGTAAATGTCTGTTTTTTTTTTTTTTTCAATACTATCAAGTTCCTACGCGCACCGTTGCCGAAGCGCAGCCGTTTTTAAAATAGTAAAATATTTTATTAAATCTGGTACTGAATAAGCAAATAATTAATAATGTTCATGTTGCATATTAATGATATGGCAGGCAATAGCAACCTTAAACTCCTTGCAGATGCGGCATAAATCCATAATGAAACACTACCTGAAAAAAGAACAACGCAAATTTCCTTGCTGATCTGGATAAGATTTCCAAGTGGTGCAAAGACTGGCGACTTGTTCTAATGTTACAGAAACGTAAAGTTACACACTTCACACAGAATGTTGAAAAGTAGTATCTTATGACTGGTGTACCAATGTCACAATTGCAATCAATTAACTTATACCAACATTAGGGGTGTGTAAATTGCAGGGATATGCAAGGGAATGATCACATAGGCTCATTTGTAGGTACGGCAGGTGAGAGATTGGTTTATTGGAAGGAAACAGGAAAAATGTGGTCAGTCCGTTTCTTGCAAAATACTTGTGCATCCCGTTCTAGAGTATGTCTGAAGTGTGCATGGGACCCACACCAAACAGGCCTATCAAGGGATACTGAAGTATACAAAGATGAGCTGTGCGGCACGTCACATATTTGTTTACTTTACAAGAGACAGTCACAGAAATACTGCAAAGCCTGAATTGGCAGACGCTAGAACATATACACCAAGTACTTATGAACGCCAGCTTTAATTTTCAAGCAACAGTTTTAACTCATCTATGACGGTAATACAGCCCGTTGTGTACAGCTTCCTTAGGGCCGAAAAGACAAGAGTAGGTTAATTATGCAGAGAAGTATTTTAACACGTTTTCCGATCTCCATATGCGAACGGCATAGGTAAAAACGCTAACATGTTCGACAGAGGTCAGTACCCTCTACCATGTAGTACTTCACAATGGTATGAAAAGTATATAGTGGATGTAGACGAAGAAATTCCTTTTACGTCGGCATATTGAGGTAAAACAAGATCACGGATGTCATTTCCTCTATCGTTCAGCAGACATATTCGAGAGGACATTTCATATGAATCCTCACTTTTGTCGCTGGTTTTCTTGCCCATGTTTATTTTCAACACTTCACATTTCTCACTTCATGCACACATAAACTGCGTCACTTTCACACTGCTGTTTCATTTCGTTGACGTCTGTCGCCACCACTAATAATGTTTCAGACAATGGTGACGGAAAAGCGTTTTGTGGTTGCACACACAGCATCAGATTTAATGAAGTGGGTTATTAAACCAGAAATTTTATGTCTAAAATAAATAAGTGAATGGGCCTACTAAACTCAAATTAAACTTAGTTTAGCACTCCGTGCAATATATCGTTTATTTACTTAGGCAACGGTATCCTACACCAGTGAAATAAACCTATAATTCTTTTTAAGATGCAACTGAAACACCAGTAATTTCATTTAAGATGTATAACTGTAATTATTTCGGCGGATATTTATCACAACACTGTTGGTAACGTAGATTTTACATTCTCATTGTTCGTACTTCATGAAATGTGAAACCGTTGATGTATTTCTTAAATGAGGAAAACAAAACGTGAAAGTAATGAACTGGCAAAGACTAGAAATTGTAAGTTTTATCCTTGCGCGAGGCTCGATAAAGTGATATTTTTAGCGCGTGTGACTATTAGAAATAGGAAATTAGGAAAGTCAGCAACTGCATTAACATCGAAACAAGCAGGCAAATAATGAAAATAACTACAATTTTGCAATTTTCCTGTTACCTGTGTACAGTATAGCTCTCAACTGCTCAAATAACTCAAACAAACGCGTTCAGGTTTAAAAAAAAGTTGCCAGGTATTAGTGCCATTAAGAAGTATTTGATTATAAGTAACATACCTCTTAGTGAAACAGTGGTTTACAATCTAAACGTAATCAACTGCACTCAGCTACACTTAGAAACGGAGGCGCCTGCTTAGACAGAATCACTGACCATAGATAGAAAATAACTTCAACGTTGCGAGAAAGTCTATGGAACAAAGGAGCGTGTCTGTAAATAATGGCCTTCACGCTGAATTGAAAGTCGAACAATTATTGAGTATAACGTGTCCTCTAGGAGATCAGTTTCTTTTCCTTTTTTGCCTGTCACATTTGAGAAACGTTTGGGTCTGTCATTACGAGTTCTAAGTAGTCACTCTCACAAATCGATCTAGTGACTCCGCAAAGTAAGTTTCGTATACGGAGTTAGGCCTGTAGGTGGCAAATTGAAACCACACCCTATTACCACATCAGTATCAAGAATTTTGTGAGTAAATTTTCCTTTTTCTTGAAACGTTATGCTACTACATCGCCAGAGACAGACGGTCTATAAAATCAATCTGTTACTATGTTTGACACAAATTTGATGGTCGCGGAATCACATTCCACAGTATGATAAACCCCCTAAGATTTTATGCACGGAGTGACGCTCGGTTTTCAGTCCACGGCTATCTAGATGGGACCAAGAAGCACGTGAACAGTGACCATCTACGTCGTCTGGTTATTACCGTAGCTGGCGACTTAACTCTTACATTGATGTGACAAAAATTATGAGTCCCCTGCAAGCATACTGAGCCATGCTGCTTCTATAGCCGATCATAATTGCGAAGGTGTTACCGATGCAGGATGCTATGCACGAACCAACCTCTCGAATATGTCCCATAAATGTTCTATGGGATTGATGTTGGGCTGTCTGGATGGACAAATCACTTGTACAGTTTATCCAGAACATTCTCCAAACCAATCTTTAACATTGGGGCCCGTTGAGATGACATTTATGTTTAGGAACATGAAGCCCATTAATGGCTGCAGTACATTTCTAAGTAGCCGAACATAATCAACTCCAGTCAATAATAGTTTCAGATGGACCGGAGGACCCAGTTCATTCTGTGTAAACGCAGCCCACACCATTATGGAGCCATAACCAGCTAACACATTGCATTTTTGACAATTTGGATCCATGACTTTGTGGAGTCAGCGTCATACTCGAACCCCACGATCAGCTCTCACTAACTGAAATCGGGACTCACCGGAGCAGGCTACGGTTTCCCAACAGTTTAGGTCCCAGCCGAAATGATCGCGAGCCCACGAAAGTTGCTGCAGGTAATTTCGTGCTGTTCGCAAACGCACTCGTGTCGGTCGTCTGTCGCTATAGCCCATTGACCCCAAATTTCGCCTCACTGTCCCGAGGGATACTTTCGTCGTAGGTGCCACATTAATTTCTGCGATTATTTCACGCAGTGATGTTTGTCTGATAGCACTGACAACTCCACGCGAACGTCGCTGCTCTCAATGCGTTATGCGGCTGAGAAGGCGTGCCTGAAATTTGGTATTCTCTTGACACTGTGGACCCAGGAATATTGGATTCCCTCAAAATTTTCGAAATGGCTACAATTCCGCGTTCAAAGTGTGTTAATTTCCGTCGTGTGGCTATAATTACGCCGGAAACCTTACCAGAAGAATCATCACAACTCTGCCAATGTTCTGCCCTTCCATACTTTGTGTACGCGATACTACAGCCATCCGTATAAGTGCTTATCGCTACCGCATGATTTTCATCACATTAGTGTAAGTCTCTGGCTCGTTTTCCAGTGATCATCCCAGATGTGTGTTCAGATGAAGTGACTCGAACGGATCTACTCAGCATAGTGCGATTAAATAAGAATATAAATTGATCAGCAAACACACCCAAGTGACGACAAAACGTCAGCTTGACCAGAAAGGATTCAGGATTCACAATCATAGCAGTAGAAGTTCAAAAAAATAACAAAATAGTTTTTTTGGATGTGAAAGTTCATCATTTTTTCACTTCTATTGGCTGCGTTTATTGCTATATGTACACGTTTCTTCATAAGTAAGAGAGATTCTTCGATGATTTTGCACAGCATACAAACCATACTTACAGGTGTGTGAAACTCTAGAAATTATTTAATTTATGAAAAAATGAATGTGCTTTTACATTTTAAACTTCATGTTTAGAAAAAACTCAAATTTTATGGTTAATTAACTCAATTTTTACCACAATTTTTAATAGATTTGGAAACTTCTAGAGTTTCATATACCTGTAAGTATGGTTTGTATGCTGTGCAAAATTCATCGAAGAATCTCCCTTACTTATGAAGAAAAGTGTGCCTATAGCAACAAAGGCAGCCAATGGTAAGTGAAGAAAAAGGTGAAATTCAAATGTAAAAAAATAAATTATTTTTTTATATTTTTGAACTTTCCACCACTATAAGTGTAAATCTTGAATCATTTCTGGTCATTCTGACAAAGTTTTACGAGTTTATTTTTAAAAGTATAGACAGTGGAAATTAAAAATTCCTGTGGTGTCTCTCCTGCTCCAAGTCGTCCCGTTTGATGTCCTACCCCCCCCCCCCCCCCCCTTAAGCTTCGGTTATACGATAAATCAATATAATCTAAAAGCCGTATATTCAATTAAATACCTAGGTATTACGATTACAAACAACTTAAATTGGAAAGAACACATAGAAAATGTTGTAGGGAAGGCTAACCAAAGGCTGCGTTTTATTGGCAGGACACTTAGAAAATGTAGATGGAGACGACATGTACTCCTCATGAGACAAAACGTTATGACCAGTGCCCACCGCCCGGTAGAATAGCGCTTGGTGGCCTTGCGGGCACATGACACGGCAAGGAAAGTATGGAAGCGGAGTAGAGACAAATGGGGAAAAATTTTAACGACGATACAGACCGCAAATGCGGAAATCCACTGAAATAAGCGTCTTTGACACAGGGCAGTTGTTATGGCTCGGTGTTTGGTAACGAGCATCTCGAAAACGGCGAAGGTGGATGGCTGTTCGGTGCTGCTGTTGTATCTATGGAAAGTGACGGAAGGACGATAAAACCGCTAGTAGGCGTCAGACCAGCTGTGTGGCTGGATTGAAGAGTTTTTAGCAAACAGAACACAGCATGTTCTTATCAATGGAGAGACGTCTACAGACGTTAAAGTAACCTCTGGCGTGCCACAGGGGAGTCTTATGGGACCATTGCTTTTCACAATATATATGAATGACCTAGTAGATAGTGTCGGAAGTTCCATGCGGCTTTTCGCGGATGATGCTGTAGTATACAGAGAAGTTGCAGCATTAGAAAATTGTAGCGAAATGCAGGAAGATCTGCAGCGGATAGGCACTTGGTGCAGGGAGTGGCAACTGACCCTTAACATAGACAAATGTAATGTATTGCGAATACATAGAAAGAAGGATCCTTTATTGTATGATTATATGATAGCGGAACAAACACTGGTAGCAGTTACTTCTGTAAAATATCTGGGAGTATGCGTGTGGAACGATTTGAAGTGGAATGATCATATAAAATTAATTGTTGGTAAGGCGGGTACCAGGTTGAGATTCATTGGGAGAGTCCTTAGAAAATGTAGTCCATCAACAAAGGAGGTGGCTTACAAAACACTCGTTCGACCTATACTTGAGTATTGCTCATCAGTGGGGGATCCGTACCAGATCGGGTTGACGGAGGAGATTGAGAAGATCCAAAGAAGAGCAGCGCGTTTCGTCACAGGGTTATTTGGTAACCATGATAGCGTTACGGAGATGTTTACCAAACTCAAGTGGCAGACTCTGCAAGAGAGGCGCTCTGCATCGTGGTGTAGCTTGCTCGCCAGGTTTCGAGAGGGTGCGTTTCTGGATGAGGTGTCGAATATATTGCTTCCCCCTACTTATACCTCCCGAGGAGATCACGAATGTAAAATGAGAGAGATTAGAGCGCGCACGGAGGCTTTCAGACAGTCGTTCTTCCCGCGAACCATACGCGACTGGAACAGAAAAGGGAGGTAATGACAGTGGCACGTAAAGTGCCCTCCGCCACACACCATTGGGTGGCTTGCGGAGTATAAATGTAAATGTAGACGTAGATGTAGGCGGTGGACATGCATGCCTCATCACACAGGATGGAGATCGGAAGCTGTCCCGCTCTGCTATGCAGGACAGGCGGCTATCTGTGGCACATCTTAGCCGATGACAGCGTAAAATGATTCTGCGGGCACTCGTGTTCAGCGCATGTTGTTGAACATAGGGCTCTGCAGCGGACGATGCCTTCGTGTTCCCATGGCAACTCAACGACATGATCTATCGCGATTGTAGTTGGCAAGTGACAATCGATAACTGATCAATGTGAACGTGTTGCCTGGTCGGATGAATCACGTTCCTTGTTGTTATTTAGGTCGATGAGGCCTTGTCGTGTCGGGACACGCCGTCATCCACGCGAATGAGTGTTCGGTAATTTCTAAGAGCATTTGGAAATTTGTGTCTCCGAAAGAACCATTCATTTATACGCAGAATATCGAGTGCTTGTGAAAATCTCTTAAACAGTCTATTAAAAGAGAAGGCCGACCGGGAGACATTGATGAACTGTACATGTTTCAGTACCTGTATTTGCGCATTTGGTGGTTGAGTGCCAAAAAGCATCCTTGCGAGACTCTCCCAATAAGTCCTGACAGGTATAGCTAGAATGTACCACGGCTACAGTGAAAAAGTTTTTCAATAGAAATATTTAGAGAAAAAAAAAAATCCGATACCCTTCCATTACGCACTGTCAGGGTCAAATAAGTATGCTTTCACAGGAGTAACATTATCGGTGTTTTGCTAATTTAGTTGTAGCCGGTAGTGTTATGCCATGTGCAGATTTTGTCTCACTCTGTTCCGCGTGCAACTGCCTGATTGGCTTACTTCAATGCTAATTAACTCGGAAACGGCGCAACGCATCGAATTTTTTTCTTAAAAACTGTTCCACTCCCCAACCTATCGAGCAACACTTTTACTAGCTTTTCAGACTGTTTACGATCAGCCTGCATATACACAATTTCTAACTGTAAAACTTGCTTTATTGTGTTAACCGTTTAACGTAACATCATACCTCTTAATGAGTAGATATAACAACATTTAAATTTTCTAAATTCGCTCAATAATTATATGAAATACTGAAAATCAGATTTTTATTTGTACCGGAACTCGTTAGATAGGCAACTTGCAGCTCCGAACTGGTGAGAGTGCCCTGGGTTAGGCGTTTGGTCGGGAGGTTGCATTTGTGAGGGGTGACTGCCATAACTCCACGTCAGCCAATCTAAAGGTATATTTAGATCGGCTATACTTTACAGAAATATTTGGCTGCAATGTGACTGCGATAGATGAAAATTTTGCTTTGTGGATGGGCAATATTGCTAATGTTGTAAGTAGTTGCCGACTTACTGCCGAGGAGTTGCTGGGTTGCCCACCAAGGGTAGAGAATATTTCACATTGCAGAACAATGTCTCCTCTGTTCTTGTCTGTAAATGCTTCTCTCTCTTCCTCACATTTGGTTCCTACGTCTCTCACCGACAGCGCTCAATAACGTGTTTGAGCGAAAACAATATCATTTGCCTTTGTTCGGATTGCGCGTACATGCAGTATTTTGTTTCGTAGTTTCTTACCATGAGTGGAGTCAGCTCATTAGTATAAAGTAAGTGATTTTGTTGTTTGTGAGCCGGCCGCTGTGGCCGAGCGGTTCTAGGCGCTTCAGTCCGGAACCGTGCGACTGCTACGGTCGCAGGTTCGATTCCTGCCTCGGGCATGGATGTGGTTCAGATGGCTCTGAGCACTATGGGACTTAACGTCTGAGGTCATCAGTCCCCTAGAACTTAGAACTACTTAAAACTAACTAACCTAAGGACATCACACACATCAATGCCCGAGGCAGGACTCGAACCTGCGAACGTAGCGGTCGCGCGGTTCCAGACTGTAGCTCCTAGAACCGCTAGGCCAGGCATGGATGTGTGTGATGTCCTTAGGTTAGTTAGGTTTAAGTAGTTCTAAGTCTAGGGGACTGATGGCCTCAGATGTTAAGTCCCATAGTGCTTAGAGCCATTTGTTGTTTGTGTATAGCAATGAAGAAATGGGCAAATGGGAAAACTACAATGTTTGTAAATGATATCCATCTACGAACGCAACTATCGGGCGTCGAAAGTAATTTTTACAAAGATCGCAGCGTGAAAAATGATAGCTGGTATTCTGGACTCTGTTGCCGATGAGTTCGGAATCACTGTTGACGATACTTAAAAAAAAAAAAAAAATCAAGGTCTTCGAACCTATGGCAAATGCGATGTAAAAATGTTGCACAAGAAGAGTGGAAGTAAGATTTATTCTAGATATGTATGATTCAAAAGTATTTTAGAGCTTAACTTATTGCATTTTGTTTTATGTGTGGAAATTACTAAATATTTATTGTCTTCTTGAATAGAGTAATTTTGGGTATGCTGTTTCCAGGCTTCGTTGGAGACTAAAGCTGATCTGATTTCGTATGATGAATGTATTGGGTCATTGGGTACGCAGACAGAAGGAGCATCTTCAAGAAGAAACAATAGGAGAGACATCAACGATTCTCATGTGGAAGAACAGCAGCAAGCAGTTAAGAAAGCAGTGGAAATCGTAGACAACATCGTTCAAAATCAAAGCAGCGCATTTTCAGCTTTCGGCGAAGACGTTTCCGATAAACTCCTTCGGTACAATGACTACAATAGAACAGAAGAGGAGTTTAAAATCAGTAATGTCCTTTGTAAAGCGGATCCTGCAATGTACGCAGTGAAAGGGATCCTTCGTCTGGCTCTAGCGTGACTACGAAATAATTAGTGTATTTTGAAATTTCTCATGTCAATGATGTACCGGCATATTCAGAGATTACTAACGCTACCGTCGTAATTGCAGATGATCTGCAGCAATGATAAAAATCTTAGTTTTGTTGTAATCTTCACGTGTATGCAACATGTTCGCGTGTACAGTGTTTTCTTAAAAACAAAAATACTGCTACTATTACGTGGCCAAACTATAGCGTCACAGCCGGGCTTTACAAAGTTTCCCCCATGAGTTTTATTTGTGTGGAAACAGACACTGTAAGGTATGCAAACGGGAAGTATAAAGCTTTAGGAACATATTAACTGTGCCAGAGATACCAGAGCTGTAACCATAAATGTAATCTCTAAATGGACAAAGATCATCGACATAAGTGGTTATACAAACTATTGTACAAGGGTCCTCGACCTCACTTTTTGATCTCATTGTCTGCTTATTTTGTTCACTGAATTCTGGATTTCGCTAGCTTTGGTCTGATGTTAATGTAGCTGGGTGTTCACCTTTAATTCTTATCTCTAGAATCGGCTAAATGTTTAATTAGATTCGAGGAATAATTAAATGTAGACGTGTAAAAGTATAGTGTTTACAGACAACCTTTTTTGGTTTTCCGCCATAATTACCGATTAATCACCTTGATGACCAAATGTGAGTGTCTTAGAAATTTACTTTGAATATATTGTTAATCCAGTTTTTTTATTTCATTTAAAATACCACTGACTCTTTTTCTTAGAAGATTAGTAATTGTTGAATGATTAAATACGGAAGCTTTTCTTTTGGACCGCATAATTTACATCATTTCATGAACAGCTATCCTTTGTCTTTAAATTCAGAAAAGAACCTGCGCTAATTTTGACATTACGAAGGCCGATTATAAATTGACATTTTATTTTGTGAAGCGAAACAGCATTAAGTTTCATGGTCAGTTTATAGATTACCAAAAGAACTGTCTTCCAAGCTAAATGTGAGCTGTAGCTATTTTAAAGTTGCTACTGGTTCAGATCAAATGGCTCTGTGCACTATGGGACTTAACTCCTGAGGTCATGGGTCCCCTAGAACTTAGAACTACTTAAACCTACCTAATCTAAGGACATCACACACATCCATGCCCAAGGCAGGATTCTAACCTGCGACCGTAGCGGTCGCGCGGTTCCAGGCTGTAGCGCCTAGAACCGCTCGGCCACCCCGGCCGGCAATGTTGCTACTGGATCTCATGTAAAACATTAACAATAGAGTCAATGTTTTCTTTTAACATTGCTATCACTGCTAATTATTTCAATCCAGAATTTACAGAAAGTTCATATTTTCATTTTTCAGTTATTTTAAGTAACTGCAATTCATTTAAAGAGTGGCTGTGACATTAAATTGCTGATCTTAGACGAGGACAGCCAATGAAAAGAAGGAATATAATTTTGTGTTTTATATTTAGTTTGTAAAATTTCATGTTTTGTAATTGTATTACGTATTCTCTGTTTCATGTATCCAAATCTATTTGAGACAATAACTTGCATAAAGCTTAAAAAGCAAAGGAAGAGAGAAACATCAGCATAACGAACTCAAGAAATAACGGAATAACAAAAAATGGTTCAAATGGCTCTGAGCACTACGGCACTTAACTTCTAAGGTCATCAGTCTCCTAGAACTTAGAACTACTTAAACCTAACTAACCTAAGGACATCACACACATCCATGCCCGAGGCAGGATTCGAACCTGCGACCGTAGCGGTCGCGCGGTTCCAGACTGTAGCGCCTTTAACCGCGTGGCCACACCGGCCGGCCACGGAATAACAGATCTCAAGTTCACGGTAAGGAAAATTACGTTAAAAGTCGAAAATCTTTGTGCTCCGAAAATAGCATTGCCAAAGCAGGTGTGTTTGATAGAAAAGCGTGAGAAGAGTTATTTAATAGAAGTCTTAATTGAAGGTGACGCGCCAAAAGATGATGAAGTTTTGCTAAAGTGAAAATATAATGTCGAGGCGTTTCTAGGTTCTTTTTTTGTTTATTTGTTTTTTTTTGTTTAGAAGTTTAGTGAATCAGAAAATTATTTTCTGTTTAATAGAGTTTGTTGCAGGAAAAGTGTATATTTTAATTTTAATAATTTATTCAAAAAGCCAATGGAGATGGCTAAGATTGGTAAAGTTCCGATAACTGTTGAAGAGGATGACATGCAAGCTCGGGAATCAAATGTCGAAGATTGGCAGGTTCCTGGTCAAGAAATCGAAGGAACAAGTTCCATTGTGAGTAATGTAGATTCACCGGCGGAAACCGTAGAAGATACTGAGTTACCATGTCCTGTATCAGATCCATTTGCTGAGCTATTCAAAGGACTAGCCACAATGGTACAGAAAATCTTTATCCATCTTGCTAAGGAAGAAATGGTGCAAATTAGTACGTGTATTCAAAATCAGGATTTTAAACACTTTGCTAGTGAACAAAACGTACAAATAAGTACAAAAATTCAACAGCAAATAAACGAAAATTTCGAACGTTTTGCAAATGAACAAACTGTGCTAATGGGTTCACATATTGAGCAGAAAATGAGTAAAGATTTTAAGCTTTTGGCAGAAGAGCAACTTACTAGAGCGAATATTAATCTAGAAACAGTCATGAATGAGATAGTTGCATATAAAGCTTTATCAGAATCAGTAAGGCAACAGAAATCTGATGTAAAAGAATTGATAGATACCCAATCACAGTTACAGAATGCTTTACAACGGTTATCTTCCCAAAGTAGCCACATTAATGATGAATTTTGTTACCTGGTTACAGAACAAAGATGAACAAGTTACCGAGTGTTGAACAGCACAAAGCGATCGAATTAACACCGAATTTGTTAACTGGTTGCGTAAAAGGTACCTAAGGTAATGAGAAATAAAAAAACGAATTATGTACAGTAATATAAAACTCAGTTACAGAGGTTCTAAGCAATCGTAAAGAAAGTAACTGTGAAGTCAAAACAGAATTAGCTCAAATTAAAACTGCACTAACATGTGTACTTCTGAGATGGAAAAAAGGTGTGGAAGCTAATGTAATTAAGTTACAGTAAGAGCTGTCCACTGCGCACAATAATGCAGGCGAAATTCCAGCAGTTGTTGTCAGCAACAACGATGAATACTTCGCTTCACTGAAACCCGAAATGTTGTATTGGTGAGTGAATCATGATCCAAATCCGAATACAAACTATTCACAGTGTGTGAGGGGGCAGCGAATGCCTTATCAACAATATTCATTAAAGAAAGTCTCCTAACACATCATCAGTCTCAAGTGTATACACCCAGTAAGAAAGGTGGACCTCACCCAGTAATTTTAATAAAGAGTTTTCGAGGGGTGCTAGATCATGGACAGACGATCAGAAGATACAATTTGCGATTTCACATATACAGGATAATGGGACCACCTGGGCATCGAAATAGTAGGTCGATGTGAAACTTATGAGCAATTTGAAAGAGCTTTCCTTGTCAAATATTATTCTCCATGCATTCAAGGGACATTATGTAAAGAGGTTTGTTCCAAAGAAGCTTCAAATAATAAGCAGAGAACATTATGTAAATATTTCTAAAAGTACATAAACAAAACAAATTATTGGGATAACTAAATATCAATGAAAGTCATAGTCCGAACGCTCAACGTAAAATTGCCTCTGAACCTGAACGGAAAGTTGTTGCATGCATCTGAAACTGACCTAGGACAGTTCCTGTCAGTAGTCATTCAGCTGACTTACTGTATGAGGACGTGAAGACCTGGATTCATGGCAGTGCTCACAACGACGGTGAAGAGAATCAGCAGCAGTATAATAATTATAATTACCATAGCCATAATCACAATGGTAGTGGTAGATCCTTACCCCAACTAAATCAAAGAGAAAGCTGTACTAATGATGGGACTAACAGGCCACCGTTTGGATAAAAGAGAAGGAACGATGATAGGTACAATCCTGGATACTGGAATAATAAAACTAATTATAGTGATAACAGTATGATGTCAGAGGCTTGCAAGATAATGTCCAAAGTAACTTTCACCAGAATCCTGTAGCACAGAGCAGTGGTCCATAGAATACGAATCAAAATGAGAGCCAAAATAATAACAGTCTTAATAACAGTAGTAAAAATCCGAACTGGACAACACAAAACCAAATGGTGAGAATTACTGAAGTTATCGAAAGTAATCAACTATCTAACAGCAGTCCAGCAAACTAATTTTGGCCACATTGTGCCCTCAGATAGTGATCGGAAATAGTGTAGGGAGCAAAACTAGAGAACAGATTGATATGATCAGATATACGAGGTATGAATGAAGGCAAAGATATATGTGACGAGTTATTTTATGATGAGAACTACCATGTGGAAGAAAATAATACTGTAGTCCAACCTGAATTTGCAGCTGTAGTGGTGAGGTACCTACCATAGTGATTAAAGACACAGGTGTGTCAGAATATGTACTTTCCCTCAACCTGTTTCAGCAAATATGTGAGAAGGGTACACTTCAACACTATCATTTCAGAACTGCGGAATAATAGGTGCCATTGGCTCTAGGTGGGAGAATGTTAGCTGGCAGACGCAGGTGGAAATTGTTACACAAAAAGGAGATTTTAATGGAAAGTTCCTGGTGGTGGAGAATCTGTCGACCAGCTGTATATTGGGATTAGAATTTCTGCAAAAGGGAGACACAAAAATCAACCTCTCTGTAGGCAAATGCTATGTTAAAGTGGATGGTAAAGAACTGATTTTGGACGTGATTAAGACGAAAACTAAACATGACAAATACTACCAGAGTGTAAAGATTAAGTTTGTGGGTATGAAAACACCGTTAATAGGTAATCTTTCAGTTACTCAAACTGATAACACTAAGAGCACCAATAAAGTTGATGATATGGAGGATCTCAGTGTAGCACTACAGAGAAAGTTCCTAGAATCCGAATATTTAACTGAATAACAAAGAAAGAATCTCAGTAGTCTCTTGTACAATCACTTACAGGTATTCGCTGAAAAACCCAGTGTAATCAAAGGTTACGTATATCATATGCAAGTAAAACTACATGAAAAGTATTGACGTGCCACCTGTTCAATTCCCTGGACCAAAAGAGAGGCAGTAAATAATGGGGAGTTATAGAAACATCAATTTCTCGCAACAGCAATCCCTTACTAACAGTAGCAAAATCAGGAGGTAGCATACGCTTGATGCTGGATGCAAGAACTATAAACGCAGTCATAGTACCTGTTACAACCTCGCTTGACAATCTGGATGAAAAAATAACGAAGTTTTATGGTGTACAGTATTTGTCAACAGTGGATCTGAGGAGCTCGTATTGGCTGGTTCTGTTCTCAGAACAGTCCAGAATATGCGCAGCGTTTATTTTTAAAGGTAAAAGCTATCAATTTCGTGTCTTACCATTTGGTCTAAATATGAGTGTGGGTGTATTTATTACCAGGTTAGACACAGTACTATGTCGCAATCTACTTGATAAAGTTACAGTGTATGTAGACGATCTATTGATAGCTACATCAATAGGGAAAGAACACTTTAAATTGCTAGTAAAGTTTTTTTTTTTTTTTTTTTTTTTTTTTTACGAGTTCCAGACTGCTTGTGTTACTGAAAACTTGCAGAAGTCGCAATTTTCCAAAGACAGAATCAAGTTTTTATATTACGTTACCACACCTGATGGTATCAAACCAGACCTAACGAAATTAGTTGCATTAAAGAATGTGCCAGGCCCTTACACTAAAAAACAACCAAAAGCTTTCTTAGGACTTGCTTCTTTCTTTCTTTGTTTTGTACCCAATCAGTTACTTAATAGTGAACCAATGTTAAGCCCTCTACGAAAAAATACTCCTTGATGTTGGACAAATGATTGTCAAACTGCATACCATAATACTAGGCATGTCCTAGTAAATGCACCTACATATGAGCAAAGACTTCTGTTTGTCTATTGACTTCTAATTTTCTGGCTTAGGATCATGCCTATATCAAACAGAAATGAATGATAGTTACGTTGACATTAGGGTAATAGGATTTACTAGCAGAAAACTCTCTGAACGCGAGAGATCGCATTCTGATACAGAATTTGAAGCCTCAGCAGTCATTTGGTCATTACAGAAATTTAATTGTTGCGTTCTTGGCAAGCATCTGAAGATTTTCCGTGATCATCAAGTTTTAACTTTCATAATAAGTTGCAAACTGTTACATGAACTGTAAGTAGGCTGTTTAGGTTCTTATATTGGTAATGCCACCGCCACGTGGCGCTGTGTATGAAAATCACTGGCTGTGTTGTGTGCAGTCTGTGGCTGGGTGGCATTGTTGGAAATTGCTATTGTAGTGTTGGGCAGTTGGTTGTTAACAGCGGGTAGCTTTGCGCAGTTGGAGGTGAGCCGCCAGCAGTGGTGGATGTGGGGAGAGAGATGGCGGAATTTTGAGAGTGGACGATCTGGACGTGTGTCCATCAGAAAGAGTAAATTTGTAATATTGGATATCATGGACTGATATATATATTATGACTTTTGAACACAATTAAGGTAAATACATTGTTTGTTCTCTATCAACATCTTTCTTTTGCTAACTATGCCTATCAGTAGTTAGTGCCTTCAGTAGTTTGAATCTTTTATTTAGCTGGCAGTAGTCGTGCTCGCTGTATTGCAGTAGTTCGAGTAACGAAGATTTTTGTGAGGTAAGTGATTCGTGAAACGTATAGGCTAATTTAGTAAGGGCCATTCTCTTGTAGGGATTATTGAAAATCAGATTGCGTTGCACTAAAAAATATTGTGTGTCAGTTTAAGCACAGTCATGTATAATTTTTCTAAGGGGACGTTTCATAGAAACTGCAGTCCTTGTAGAGACGGCCAACAGCCATCTGTTGTGACTGTGCAGGTGCACAATCACCATCGAAGAGTCTTGCGGACAATATAGCAAGTACATAAACCACCACTTGTGCACTCACAAAGTTTTTGGGATTGTTCTTAGAAGCAGCAATGCTGTTAACCAGTCCCTTGCTGAATTATCAACACACGTGCAAGCACTAACAGTCCCAACTTCTCACATACTGTGCATATATCATGACCAACAGAAACGTGTGCATTGAAATGAAACTTAATTTGAACTGGTGTCTATACAATTATAAATTTACAACATAAGAATACAATTACAAAGGTACAAAATACATCATTAAGCTATTGACATTTCTTTGTAGAAAGCATCGCAAATACGACACGCTCTAACTTGAAAACATGTGATTACACTGTGGAGCTCTTAATTTATGATATTTACTAAAATGCCTAATGAAATGATGAGATACATTTTACATCTATTGTATTTCTAGTTGAAAGATTGCTCATTTTGTTTAATATCTAGTTTCTAGCTGCACTGCAGCATTGCTTAAAATAAAATTTAATAGATGTACTAATATAGTTATTTTACGCCTACAGATCCAGTAAATAATAATTTTTTGATCTACTTCCAAGAAAACGAGGGAACATAAATAGACATTTCCCTTCACAGGAATTGCATAAACAATTTTTTTACAATTTGGTAACTTGTCTGCTAGAGTAAGTTCTCATGATGCATCACTCTAGTGTTAAGATGTGACATAGGTATTAAACATGGCCATTTTTACTCTAATATTTTTTCTGCTTGAGATTTGTAATGTTTAGGTATAAGTTTTGCATTTGCTGCTGCTGTTTACCAGGCATTGTGCAAAATCAAATGTTACACTAAAAACAAACCCTGCCCTTTCCTTGAGAGCGGACGATCTGGACGTTCTCAAGATAACATTTGTGGTGATGCAGGCTTTACAAAAGAATCGAAATAACATATACATCAGTGTTACAAAGCTAAAATTTTCTCACAGTCCATAAAGATAGTCCTGATCATTCATCACAGTAAAATTGCAGACTTTGAGAAAAACACTACAATTTTACTGTGATGAATGATCAGGACTGTCTTTATGGACTGTGAGAAAATTTTAGCTTTGTAACACTGATGTATATGTTATTTCGATTCTTTTGTAAACCCTGCATTACCACAAATGTTATCTTGAGAATGCGTTGTGGACACCCAGCGGTGCTAAAAAAAAGAAAGCCATTAGGTAGAGTAAAAAAAAGAGGCCATTATCCTCGCTATTGACATTTCTTTGTAGAAAGCATCGCAAATACGACATGCTCTAACTGGAAAACATATGATTACACTGTGGAGCTCTTAATTTATGATATTTACTAAAATGCCTAATGAAATGATGAGGTACATTTTACATCTATTGTCTTTCTAGTTGAGAGATTGCTCATTTTGTTTAATATCTAGTTTCTAGCTGCGCTGCAGCATTGGTGAAAATAAAATTTAATAGATGTACTAATATAGTTATTTTAGACCTACAGATCCAGTAAATAATAATTTTATGATCTACTTCCAAGAAAACGAGGGAACATAAATAAACATTTTCCTTCACAGGATTTGCATAAACAATTTTTTTACAATTTGGTAACTTGTCTGCTAGAGTAAGTTCTCGTGATGCATCACTCTAGTGTTAAGATATGACATAGGTATTAAACATGGCCATTTTTACTGTAATATTTTTTCTGCTTGAGCTTTGTAATGTTTAGGTATAAGTTATTGCTTTTGCTGCTTCTGTTGCCAGGCATAGTGATGTTAAATTTTACTTTGTAATGTTGCATTTGCTTTGTTAATTTATATATATTGCTGATTGCTTTGCCAATTTGCATTTTTTGTCATTGCTGTTTGTGTTAATTGTTTTGTGCTGCTGCATTGCCTCGTCCCTTAGTTTAGCATCTGAGCTCAGTAGATTTAAGTTAGCTTAAGAGGGGGTAGGCTATATAAGAAAATGAATTGTGATGAATTGGAACTAATGCATTGACAAGGTATAAAAAAAAAGTTAAATAAGAGGAAACATCTATGAAATGAAGTTTTGGGTTGGACTGCAGTACCAAAAGTCACACTGAAAAGAAACCCTGTCCTGTCGTTTTGTGTCATTCCACTATGTGTCTGTGTACCTTGTGTATTTGTGTTCTTCCTGCCGTTATGTGTTTATGTGATAAGTCTTATGTTGCAGAATTTTTCTAATACTAAGCTACATTCACTATGATGAGGAATACTGTTATCCTAAAATATAATTTGCATTAATGATATGTTATTTACTTTGTAAAGATGTTTAGACATTATTAATTCTGTTCTGTTTCAATGCTCATGTGTGAAATTAATGTTTCACAAACTATTCTTATTATTTTATATATTTACTTATGTCATAATTCCTGTAACACTGATGTATATGCTTATTTCTATTCTTTTGTAAAGCCTGTGTTACTACAAATGTTATCTGTACTGTTATGTTCTTTAATGATGTATTTTGTATCTTTGTAATTGTATTCTTATGTTGTAAATTTATAATTGTGTAGACACTGGTTCTTCAAATTAAGTTTCATTTCAATGCACGCGTTTCTGTTGGTCATAATATATGCACAGTATGTGAGAAGTTGCGACTGTTAGTGCTTGCTCGTGTGTTGATAATTCAGCAAGGGACTGGATAACAGCATTGCTGGTTCTAAGGACAATCCCAAAAACTTTGTGAGTGCACAAGTGGTGGTTTATGTACTTGCTATATTGTCTGCAAGACTCTTCGATGGTGATTGTGCACCTGCACAGTCGCAACAGAAGGCTGCTGGCCGTCTCTACAGGACTGCAGTGGGTGTGCATCTTTGATGGCCCACCAATACCATTATTTCTACAAGGACTACAGTGGGTCTGCATCTTTGATGACCCACGAATAGCATTATTTCTAGAAGGACTGCAGTGGGTCTGCACCTCTGGTGGCCCACCAGTACCGTAATCTCTAACAAGACTACAGTGGTCTGCTCTGTGATGACCTACCTACCGGTATTCTTCAACTTCGACTGACTCTGCTGTGGGTTTGCACTGTTGTGGCCCATTACCTGTCTGCATGTCAAGAGTCAGCACTGTCTTTCTGTTGGAAGGACAACACTACTTCTTCAAGACTGCATGGAAATTCACTACTTCTGTGCACAATTTCTTTTACTAATAAGACTTTGTGAAAAAAACTGTAATTACTATTGTGATAAATGATCAGGACTGTCTTCATGAGAACAATTTTTGCTTTTGACCAACAGTGTATCAATAAGTGTGTGTATTTCATATCTTTGTTATTGTAACTACGAAATTTTTTTTCAAATCTGTATTGGCCAGTGCCCAAAACAATTTGTAAAATTTTTTGTGGGGAGCATGGGGGCTATGTGAGTAGGCTGTTTAGGTTCTTATATTGGTAACGCCACCGCCATGTAGCGCTCTGTATGAAAATCACTGGCTGTGCTGTGTGCAGTCTGTGGCTGGGTGGCGTTGTTGGAATTTGCTATTGTAGTGTTGGGCAGTTGGCTGTTAACAGCGCGTAGCGTTGCGCAGTTGGAGGTGAGCCGCCAGCAGTGGTGGATGTGGGGAGAGAGATGGCGGAATTTTGAGAGTGGACGATCTGGACGTGTGTCCATCAGAAAGAGTAAATTTGTAATATTGGATATCATGGACTGATATATATATTATGACTTTTGAACACAATTAAGGTAAATACATTGTTTGTTCTCTATCAAAATCTTTCTTTTGCTAACTATGCCTATCAGTAGTTAGTGCCTTCAGTAGTTTGAATCTTTTATTTAGCTGGCAGTAGTCGTGCTCGCTGTATTGCAGTAGTTCGAGTAACGAAGATTTTTGTGAGGTAAGTGATTTGTGAAACGTATAGGTTAATTTAGTTAGGGCCATTCTCTTGTAGGGATTATTGAAAGTTAGATTTCGTTGCGCTAAAAAATATTATGTTTCAGTTTAAGCACAGTCATGTATAATTTTTCTAAGGGGACGCTTCACAACGTTTAGCACGCTTGTCATTAGTTTTACAAGAATATGACTTGCAAACAGTGCGAATCTGTGGTAAGGAAAACGTGTTAGTTGATGTGCTATATCGCCTTCCGCTAGAGTTACAGGAATACTCTGTTTTAGAAACACGTAACACAAAACCTATATGTGACCAAGACCACCACTTCAGCTTCCATCGAGAGTAGGGAAACCTTGAGCTACTCTTTCTTACAATACTGCCAATTTTACAAGTAATACATGGAAGTTCCTTTTGCAAGAGCGAAACATTAAACAGATATTGATATCCCGCATTTAACCTGAGGGAAACCCCGTCGAACGCATATTTCGCGAATTTAACAAGTTTTTAGGAACCTACATACCAAATAAACAGACAAAACGGTAGAATACATTGAACCTTTCGAGGAAGTAGTAAATAATTTACCTCACACCTCTACCTTTCTTACATCTGCAGAGTTAATGTTCAGAATGCCAGGAAAACAACGAGTGGATTAAACAGCTACCACATATGTCGAAAGTGGAAGTATCGTGGGAAGGGAAAATAAAACGAACTGTTACGTCGTTAGCACACCAAGCTCAGTTAAGAAAGAACAAATATGACAAAAATCAATATATAGTACAAAAGTACCAGATCGGTGGTAAGGTTTTCTCGAAATCTCATTCAAAAACCCTAATGTCACAGAAGAAAATCAAGAAGTGGCAACTATAGTAGGCTGGTCCTTGCAGAATTGTCAGTATACCTCATAATGGTAGTTATTTACAGGGATATCCAGAATCAAACAGAGTAAGATCACTGTATCCTCGTAAACATCTAAAGAAATGTGTACAGCGATCATGAAACTTTCATGACCTTCTATGTTGTATATAATGGTAGTACATATGTTGTGTTTACCTTGAATATATATCAATAGTACTGTACCTTTAGTACAGTAGAGAAAGTTTTCACAGTTTCATGGTGTTTCCAGTGAAATGTAAAGACAAGACAATAGGTTAAAGATAAACTAATATGTTTGTGAAAGACAAAGCAAGTCATGCTAGATGAAGAACTCTTTTCAGTGTAACTCCCTGTAGAACAGCAAGAAATCTGCTTCACAGACAATCTAAAAAGTGTTATAGAACGCAACTATTGATAAATGTACACAGTAGTCTAAGTTTCAAGAATATTTAGTAGTCAAAGTTTTGTAGACATTTTGCCTAGCTTTGGTATTATTTATGTTTGTATTTTTCTATGTATGTGCCCATTAGTATTAAAGTTTGTGCTGTACACGAAAGTACGCTACTGAACCAGAATATGAACTAAAGAATTTAAATTCTTAATGAAATGAAGCTAAAAGTGTCAGTGTAGTTACTTTCTGCTGAAGGTGTCAGAATATGTACTTAAGTGCACAGAAAGTACAAGCAATTTTTTCAGTTATATTAAATGAAGGATGACTGCAAATACTTTAGTTCAAAGACAGGGGTCTCAGGCCATCAACTTTAATAATTTTCCTGTTAAATTGTGTGCATTAGCGCTATCTGATGTCGTTGAACATTAGTTTTGTTCTGTAGCGAGTCAGCTTTCGCGATCTTCTTTCTGTTCGAGATACAAAGATTTGAAGAAAAATAACTCTTGGACAGCGGTTTCCTTCAGTTAATGATTAAACTGGGTGCCAAATATTCACAGCAAACACATATGTAAAGCATAGCCACACAGTATAAATAAATGAGGCCACAAACTGTCCACATCACGACTTATACAGCTTATAAGGAAGAATTATCGTAAATAATGTAAATGTGTATTAATGTCTTCATATTGTATGTAAATCCAGTTGTTCGATGAAATATCGGAGGCTCCTGGCGTCATCCTACAACTTACCTGGTGAGCTGTTGTTCCTTCAGTCCATTGCAATGACTCAGTAGCGTTTCAAACAAGAATTATTCTACGTTTTATAGTGTAACAATTGTGTCTTTATAGGGAAAAAGAACAAGCCAAATTTTGTAACTACCTATGAAAACTTACGACCCTTGAAATGAACAATATCTACAAGCAGAGAAATACAACCAACAATATATAAGGAAATGTAAAAACTTTTGACAAAATCTGACAAAGAACTGAAGAATTTCTTTGTATCTAAATTATCTAAAATATGGTGCAAAAATGCTAATAAAATTATAAAAAATTCGTGTTTATGTTATATTTTACGATACTACATATTTTTGTAATGTTTCATATCGTCACGTTTTCAGGTTTTGTAATATTTTGTGTTATTATGTCAATGTTAAATGCATTTATGAATGTAAGAAAGAGGGTGAGGACTGTACAGCTATCCATGTTTTTCGCCTCGTTTTCCGTGGGTCCACACCTGAGTAGATGAACGAACAACTTTTAATCGAGCAAAGGCCTTAGTCAAGTGGCAAAGGCAAACTCCAAAAATTGAAAATGTAAATAACGAAATGCCTAAACACTTATAAAGAGATGTCCTTAGTTAACTGAATGAATGACATGTAATATCAGTGTAATGATGAAAGACTCATGTAATCAAACATTCAGGCTCATAACCATGAACAATGTCAATGACAACTAAAGTGAACAGTAGCTGAATGTTGACCTCAAATATAAATGTATAGTGTGAGCTCAACATCCAAGGGGGCTTTTATGGCGTCACAGTCGAACTTTACAAATTTTTACCCTGAATTATATTAATCTAAATATGTGGAATCAGAAACTGTAAAGTGCGCGAACGACAAGTACAAAGCTTTAGGGATATATTAACTGTATTAAAGATACCAGAGCTGTAACCATAAACGTAATCTCTAAATGGACAAATAACATCGACATAAGTGATTATATAACCCATTAACTAGGGCCCTTGATCTCATACTTTGATCTTATTGTCTGCTTATTTTGCTGGCTCACTTTGTTAGCTCGTTCGATTCTGAATTGCGCTAGCTTTGATTGAAAGTTAATTTAGCTGGGTGTTCAGCTTTAATTCTTAACTGGAGAATAAACGTTTAATTAGACTCCTAGAATATTTAAACGCATAGGACTCATATAAAAGTATAGCGTTCGTAGACAACAGTTTTTGTTTTTCCATAGTCACTATCGTTTTGTCGCTATATTGACTTTGTGTCAGTTACTTAGAATATATTGTGAAATCCTTTTTTATTTCATTTACAACACTACTCACTTTTTTCCTTACAAGATTAGTAATTGTGGTATAATTAAATATGGAAACTTTTCCTTGGGTCCATGTAACATTCAAGCGATATTTCATGTGCAGCTATTTTTGTCTTTAAATTACGATAAAACCTGCATTAATTTTTAAACTACAAAGTCCGATTATAAATTGAGATACTATTTTGCGAAAGGAAACACCATTAAATTCAAGGCCAATTTACAGATTACCAAAAGTACTGTCTTCCAAGCAAACCGTAAGCTGTAGCTATGTCAAACTTGCTACTGGAAGTACTTAATAATTCATGTAACAGTATTAACAATAGAATCAAAGTACAAAAAGTTAATGCTTTCATTTCGCAGTTTTTTACGTAACTTCAATTCTATTGGACAAGAAGAATGGATGCAATTAGTTCCATTCTGTCTCGAGATGTACCTGAAGCAGGAATTGATAGTCTAAATGCAAGTTCAAAGGTAAGAACAAATGATATTACAAGTCAACACAAATATGATTAGAATCCTTGAGATTATAAATTTTTTTGGTACATATATGCCTTGCCATGCTGCCAGAGGCTGATCAGTTACTACGCAGTTCATGAACTCTTGTCTGATTGCTTTGACCCTTGTACTTTCCTCGCATTCCTCGCTACTTGTTGTTATTTCGATAAGACCTTAGTATTATTCGCCCTTCATAGCAACTTCATTCTCAAAAATCCCTGGTGGCGAACACAGCATCTGGCTTTGTGCATTACGGCGCAAATCTGTGTAGACATGCACAAGCCAAAGCTACTTTTCTGTATTGTCCACTTTTAAGTCAACTGTTTTGTGGAAGATTTGAAAAACTGATACAACTAATGCGAAATTATTTTCAACAACTCTTCTTGCTCTCGAAATTCAATAGTTGCTTACACGTTTAGGTGTATGGCACTTACTGTTGAAAACTGCTTCATAATGTTTTCCGTTAATGGAAAAGCATCGTCTGCTAAAAGTACAAGAGGAGCTGTCTTTTTCCTGCCAGGAAGAGGCATAGGTTCCTGTAAGTTTAGTGGGTCGTCCAGTACTGCTTCACCAAACGCAATGTGACTAAAAAGTTCGTCATCCGAAATCCGTCCTTGGCATCCACTGTGTTCGTTTATAAACTGCTAATTGACACTGACTACCCCAAAAAACACTATACTGAAGTACTGCTTGCATTAAAAATATTTACTACCGCTATTAAGTGGGCTCACAATAGCTGTGTGCTTCCCATATGTGGCACCTACACAGTTAGGAAAGTTCCATCTATCTTGAAAGTCTTGGGCAATTGTGTCCTTGGTCATCTTCAGCAGATGATGGTATGTTAGTAAAATGAATAAACATAATAAATACAAAAGTAAGATGTATTATAGATATGTATGATTCAAAAGTAGATTGCTTATTCCCTATTGTAATTTGCTTTATGTCTAGAAATTACTAAATATTTATTATCTTTTTGAATAGAATGATTTTGGGTACGCTGTTTTCAGGCTTAGTTAGAGACTGAAGCTGAGCTGATTTCGTATGATGAAGGCATTGGACCATTGGATACGCAGACAGAAGCAACGTCATCGAGAAGAAACAACAGGAGAAACATCAACGATGCTCATGTGCAAGAACAGTAGCAAGCAGTTCAGAAAGCAGTGGAAATCGCAGACAAGCAACGCATTTTCAGCTTTCGACGAAAACGTTCTCAATACTCTGCTTCGGTACAATGACTACATTAGAGCAGAAGTGGAGTTTAAAATTAGTAATGTCCTTTGTGAAGCGGATCTTGCAATGCTACACAGTGGAAGGGGTACTTCGTTTGGCTCTAGCGTGACTACAAAAGAATTAGTGTGTTGTGAAATTTCTCATGTCAACGATGTACAGGCATATTCAGAGATTACTAATGCTACCGTCGTAATTGAAGATGATCTGCAGCAGTGATAAATACTTCAGTATTTCAGTTTTGTTGTAATCTTTGCGTGTGTGCAGTGGCTCTTGTGTACAGGGCTTTCTTAAAAACAGAAATAAAATATTAATAAAAATTTTGTTCTTATTTCAAACTCACCGTGATGAAATCCTTCAGTTCTTCTACCAACGCATCGCATACTTCATGTACTAAGATGTCTATTGAAAGACAGGGCACTGTAAAGAGGTTGATCGCAAGTCGTGTTGCAACTGGTATGCAGTCTCCCATGTTCGTATTGGTTTTAGCAATCCTCGGACCAAGTGATTGGACGAGATATTCGAAATCGTTTCTAGACATTCTAGTGATATTCTGGAACAGGTACGCACCCAGCATTAATTTACGTGCTACATGTTCTGAATATGAATTGTTCCGCCTACCTAAAGAAGGACGTTTATTCAATGACCGGTTTATCTTGTTCTTCTTTCTGATAACTTCATTGCTTGTGGGATTTAAAAGCGGGAGAGCCGCACTCATTTCCACTAGTTCGCGTGCGTCCACAGCTCGTGGTCGTGCGGTAGCGTTCTCGCTTCCCGCGCCCGGGTTCGATTCCCGGCGGGGTCAGGGATTTTCTCTGCTTCGTGATGACTGGGTGTTGTGTGATGTCCTTAGGTTAGTTAGCTTTATGTAGTTCTAAGTTCTAGGGGACTGATGACCATAGCTGTTACGTCCCATAGTGTTCAGAGCCATTTGAACCATCTGAACCAGTTCTCGTGCGTCTATTCAGTGCCAATAGCTTGGGGCCCGTGCAAACACTTCTGGCCCGGATATGTGTTGCCACAAACATTGTCGAGCAACAGGGGCCGCTATGTTGTCGTACATGTGCCTGCAATTCGTGTGGCCGCAGTGTTCTCCAACGATACTTTCAGGATATTTTGTCAGCAATGTGTAAGTTTTATGACCCATCTAAAGGTATCTTAACAGCACTGATTCTATATAGTCGACTGGCACATAACACGCGTCTCCATTGCCATCAATTATTTCTGTAGTGGAGACCACGTGACCGCCCTGTACCAATTCTACACCATCTACTGAACTCCAAAGCGACCAGCGTGTGAAGTTAAGAATTTGCTCGGCACGCTTACGTCTATCTATGTAGCGGGGCATTTTGGGAGATCAAATTTACGAAGATCATAAGTAAGTATTCATAAGGGAGAGGACCAGTTGGCTCCCCATGCCCCTCACTGGGTACGTCTTTTGGGTACTGCGCTTTAAAAATTATATCAAGATTTGCACAGTGGATACAAGTTAAATATCTTGTTGTATATTGCCCTATCATGTGTTGCTAACAAGGTCTTCTTCCTAGAGGGAAACTGTTGTCTATGTTTCGCTAAATGCGATTGCAAATATGTTGGTTCTTGTGGCCATAGAGGTCAGCCCATGACGATATGGCTGGATTATCTGCACGCAAAGGGGTCATGCAGTCCATTTTAACCGACAAAGTTGCTGCTTAAAGTGAGAGGCGTGCCGTCTTCCAAGCGAAGATATACAGTAGCGTCTGACTATAGGGTGAATAGGTCACGAAGAGAGGCAGTCACATCGTGTCAGTGTTAGGAACTGCTACTACGTAATACATCCAATTGAAGGAAGATAGGAGTGGAGGAAATAAGGAAGATTGCAGTTGAAAGCATCGTCGACGGCGAGGTGATTGGAGATGGTGCACGTCCTGGTACTGGGAAAAGATGGTGAAGGAAATTGGCGGCGTCTTTTTCCTAGGGACTGTCTCGGCATTTACCTTACGCGATTTAGGGAAAACGCGGAAAATCTTAACTTAGATGGCCGGGCGGGGATTTGAACCGTTGTACGGAGGGCTAAGTCGTTTCAAAGCCTCGACAGGTTAAAGTTATAAAAAGGTGCGCTTTTAGTTCTGCGAAATCTTGTGTGTATGGCATTGACGCATACTTGTCCAATGCTGTCGTGGCATTCCGGTAACAAGTCGATATGACACATGCCGAGACAGTTCACAGTTGCCGATAAGCAGTGAATCGGACAACGACATGTTTTTCAGATATTGTTTGTGTGGCCTGATTGATTTACGACAGCATCCTGCCCAGTTGTCAGGATAAAATGATGTGGGTAGCACTCCAGGAGGTACGTTATGACATTTTAACTGGTGTAACGACGTATATCTAAAGTATTACCAATATCATCCGAAATCGATGCCTACAAAATTTCCTTTGTGTCACTCCACTTTTGTTAACTGGCTTTCCTACTACCTCAACAGTATAGTTACCAAGTGCTAGTAGATTTGCATGCACACATTTGCGCGCTTGTAGTGGACAGTTCTTTTTCTACTGCTTGGCAATAATGCACAATAAATAAATTAATTAACAGCCAATTAAACATTTTATTGGTTACTGACTTGGAAATTAATCAATAAGCAGTGGGTTGTGGATAATTCTGTGACGAACAGATTTAATTTTCAGCGTTTACTTCCTATTAAAAAACCTACCCACGTAGTCGAATATTTGACCTTGTGCGAAATGTATGGGCTGACTCGTGGTTGTACAGTCGAAATTGTCTGAGGACCAAGGCAGTCCGTTTCAGCTGACTGCTGCCAATGAAAAGCAATGCCGAACAAAAGAAGCCTCGCAGGACGCAGGAACTCGGATCATCGACCGGGACAGCTGATTTGATGATCGCCATGCAAATGAGTCGGTGCCCCTGAGCCTCCATTCTACCGAAAGCAGCTGCAACATATTCACCAGAGTTAGCGGCCAAATATAAGGAGAAGTCGTATAAAAATGTGCAGAAAAATGTGCTAAACGAGATATCTGCAGACGTAGCTCTGTAATCTTATTATCTCGGGTAAAATGGCTAAGTCAATACATCTCGTGGTAGGAGGTGTAGCGAATAAGAACCGCAGTACGTTCGTGTATCAATAGTATGACAAAAAATTATCAGTTGAAAAATGTTGTTATCTCCCCCCCCTCCCCCCCCCCCCCCCCAAATCGAGTATCATGAAAACTGAGACTGCTGTGGAAGTGCAAGTGCAGGAACTGCTGGACCTTATTTCAGTGAGTTTGCTTGACGTGGCGGGAAACAAGACTAACGCGATAGATTCCGACTTCACTGATTACTATAGCCGGTTTTGTAAGTGGGGCTGTGACAGATCAACAGTCAGGTTGTAACGAGAATTATACGTATAATAATTTTTTTCTTTATGAATTTAGATAAATTAATAATAGCAATGTGTTGAATTTCTTTTTCGATTCTTTTCGTGTCATGTTAAAGAAACTGTGAGTAACTTTTGAAACGAATATTATTTATGTTAGATTTCAAATAATGTGGTAATCAAGGGAAAGTGTATTTAATGTTAAAACTATTATAAGATGTGAAAATTGTAATTTATACACTTGGTCCACACGTAGGTAATGCATTAGGATATGTGTAGTAGAAAACCTGTGGTGAATACCCTACCTGTAGGGGAGCGGGAAAGGGTGGAGGCAGGCGAGGCGGGAAAACGCACACTGGGCGCGGTTCGGCACAACGGGCTCAGTAACACAGTCGGAGGCGAGCAACAGTCGGAAGTACACGTACTGTACCGAGGAGGCTACCCAGGAAAAGTGGATTCCATTGAGCCTCGGATGAACCGATTCCGACGACTACTTGGCATGGCTATATTCTGAGGCACAAAATTGGAAAAATTACGACGCTAAGAAGATGGAAAGTGCCGATGTTGTGTGAGCCTTAGCCGTGCTTGTATGTGTGCCGTGCTGCCCGCTATCTCGCTGCCCGCCAACTGCCGCACCGACTTGCACAGGTCAAACATTTATTTCATCTTTAGAAGTGTATCTGTGTGGACCAGTGTCGAAACTGTTTCTAATGGTTCAATAATAACGTGACTTTTACCAGAATTGCTTTAGCCATGACTTATCCTGATCACTGACCTAGACAGGATCCTTACCTCGTATTGTGCAATCCGAGTATCCTAAACTGAAAGTTTAATGTTTGTGTTAATGAAAATTATCAGCAGATTAATCTATGCCATAAAGGAATCTATAGTTCTGTGTGCTGTTGCAAATATTGGTAAAGAACAAAAGAGTAGTTATCCAGAGATTGATAATTTTGTGTGTTAATTTGCCTTCAGTACTAGATAGTTTCAGTATAACGACTATAACAGTTTCAGGGCCCCCCCCTTTGCTCTTGTCCATTCGTTCAAACCTTGATGTGTACTGATCAGATTTGACCAGTAAAGCTAAATTCTATATTAATCCTAAATGTATTAGTGTTTTTCCATTATTCATAGTGATATTGTGTGTGTACTTTTAAGATTGTCGACGCTAGGGCAATCTATGCCCGATTTCAGTCTGCTCAACATACGAAATGCAGTTCGTAGTAATCATTACTGTGTGGTGTTGTGTAAATGTAGCTCGTCCAAATTAGTACCAAAAAGAGAAAACTTTAGTTCAGTGGATTTTTCGGGTTCTAAACTTTGCCATATAACGCATCATTACTACGTGTTACTATGCTTGTACATGCACCCACTTGTACAAGGAAAAACTCACTAATTGCCTAAGTAGGCTGGCGACCGAATAGTTAGTTATAGGTAGCATCTACTGTGTGTACTTCTTGTCCATGCGAAAGAATAATTATACTGTACATTTGCTTGATGCATCACTGTAGTTATTGACTGAATATAAGTCCGATCTTGCTTCTATTAGGTACACGCGGTCAACTAACGTACTAAAATCCTTGTTTATAAGGTGAAGCCCGTGAACTTATTACAGTACAGGCTTTATAGAGCTAACCTACGTCCGATAAGGGCGGTAGTGTTACAAGGTACCCAAATAAAAATTTGTCAACGAGCACAACAGTGATTTAGATGTATTCTTCTCCTCGGTCGTACGTATAAGTGTTACTGCTCTGTCTAACAAATGCGATAAAAGCGTTATTTGAAGAAACTGGAAGCCATCGTTTTTGCAGAACGCTAAGCTAAGACTGCAGTTTTTTTAAAGAATGTGCTGACAGTACTTCGGCTGAGAAACAACATGTTGAAAACGAGATTGAACTTCTCGTTCCGTTCCATACTGCTGTCAATGACAGAAATATAGTGGTTAAATTTCAGTTGGTCTTCACTGCAGTCGACGAGAAAGTGAAAGATACTGTGACGAACGCTTTATCGTCACAAGGTTGTTATACAGGGTGGTCCATTGATCGTGATCGGGCCAAATATCTCACGAAATAAGCGTCAAACGAAAGAACTACAAAGAACGAAACTTGTCCAGCTTAAAGGGGGAAACCAGATGGCGCTACGGTTGGCCCTCTAGATGGCGCTGTCATAGGTCAAACGGATATCAACTGTGTTTTTTAAAGTAGGAACCCCCATTTTTTACTACATATTCGTGTAGTACGAGAAATATGAATGTTTTAGTTGAACCACTTTTTTGGTTTGTGATAGATGGCGCCGGACATCCATCATGTTGGAAGTACATCGCCATTCAGTCATGCACTGAAACGTCTTGTAGTAACATCGGTAGAACATTAAATAGGAAATCAGCATACATTGCACCATTTAGATTGCCATCGATAAAATGGAGACCAGTTATCCCTCCTCCCATAATGCCGCACCATACATTAACCCGACAAGTTCGCTGATGTTCCACTTGTCGCAGCCATCGTGGATTTTCCGTTGCTCAATAGTGCATGTTATGCCGGTTTACGTTACCGCTGTTGGTGAATGACGCTTCGTCGCTAAACAGAAGGCGTCCAAAAAATCTGTCATCGTCCCGTAATTTCTCTTGCGCTCAGTGTCAGTGGCAGAACTGTACACGACGTTCAAATTCGTCGCCATGCAATTCCTGGTGCATAGAAATATGGTACGGGTGCAATCGATGTTGATGTAGCATTCTCAGCACCGGCGTTTTTGTGATTCTCGATTCTCGCGCAATTTGTCTGCTACTGATGTGCGGATTAGCCGCGACAGCAGCTAAAACACCTACGTGGGCATCATCATTTGTTGCAGGTCGTGGTTGACGTTTCACATGTGGCTGAACACTTCCTGTTTCCTTATATAACGTAACTATACGGCGAACGGTCCGGACACTTGGGTGATGTCGTCCAGGATACCAAGCAGCATACATAGCACACGCCCTTTGGGCATTTTAATCACAATAGCCATACATCAACACGATATCGACCTTTTCCGCAATTGGTAAACGGTCCTTTTAACACGGTTAATGTATCACGAAGCAAATACCGTCCGCACTGGCGGAATGTTACGTGATACCATGTACTTATACGTTTGTTACTATTACAGCGCCATCTATCACAAAGCGAAAAAAGTGGTCCAACTAAAACATTCATATTTCTTTACGTACTACACGAATATGTAATAAAAATGGGGGTTCCTATTTTTAAAAACGCAGCTGATATCCGTTTGACCTATGGCAGCGCCATCTAGCGGGCCAACCATAGCGCCATCTGGTTTCCCCCTTCAAGCTAGACAAGTTTCGTTCTTTGTAGTTTCTTCGTTCGACGCTTTTTTCGTGAGATATTTGGCCCGGTCACGATCAATGGCCCACCCTGTATACTGGTAAGGGGACATCGAAGCAATTTAATAATATTGACTAACTTGTGGATAAGGAGATCAACTCCGTAAACCTTACTCTCGGAGTATCTTCACTCCATGTCAGGATAAGGTTTATGTAGTAATTTGTACATCTAGCTTACAGGAAGGGCGACGACGAAACGGAGAAAACATGACAGGCTCAATTTGCAGAGCAAATGCAATATGTCGTAGTTCACAAAGTGAAAAGTCAAAGTGATTCCAAACGTAATTTCGGTTTCCTGACTGCCGTTCGCAAACAGGGAGCGCGAACGACAAATGACGATAATACTGCTAGGCGCTTTTTTGACGACGTGCCCTTAACTGCACAAGTTTTGGGAATTGGTGGCGAAGCGCAAAGTAATCTTGTAGACAATGTCAAGCCTGGGCGTCATTAATTTCGAGATATTTAAAACGTACTACTTGAATGTTCCCAGACGGTACTGTAGATTTATACTCATGGCACACGATGTCGACAATAGTTCACATAGTTCTGAGGCACAATCGAGGGCGCTCCGTTGATGATTGGTCGCTGTCTGAAGATGTACAGAATACTCGGTATAAGGATATCCGGCATTACCGGGAAGATTATACGCCCAAATATTCCCATGAGAATGCTGTGATGTATTCCATCGGCTTCTGCCTTCTTCGTTGCCAGTCATCTCGAGCTTCCGGAAAATGACCTTTAAAGAAAATAAACAGATGCCAACTGAGGTAAAAGATCTACTTTTCGAAATAATTCCCAATGAAATATAGAATTAAACATTGCAATACGGAAATTCGGAATTCTAATTCGTTATCAGCAATATCAAACTAATTTATCTCCGAAGTATAACACGAAACCGCTAAATTTACGATGTTTGACCCATCATATTGGATCCGGCCACCTCTGTAGTGTAGTGATCAACGCGACAGACACTTATTCACAGGACACGAGTTCGATTCCCAGTACTAGCAGGTATTTTTGTTTGGCTGGAGGATTGGGTCGGGGTGCATTGAGCCAGGTGATGTCGACTGAGGAGTTACCTGATTGAGAGGTAGCGGCTACAAGGTCAGAAAGTCGTCAGCGGTAGGAAATGCGGTGTGCTGACCCGATGCCTCTCCAAACCGCATCCGAAGAGGGACGGTGAGGACGACGCGGCGGTCGGTCGACTACCAAGCAGTCTCCAGGGCCTGATCGCGGATTTTCCCTTTTTTCTTTCCTTATTGGATCTGTCATTTTGAATATTGTAATTTCGACATCCGACTGGTAAGCAGCTACCTCAAAAATCAAAAAATTACACAGTTTTGCAGAATTTTGTATACGTTTTTCTATTAGATCTCGGTTTTGAAGCGCCGGTCTACAGAATATACAGTAGTAAGGAGAGCACTTGATTGGTAGGATACAGAGAATCAGTAGTTCGTGTACAAAAGAAAAATAATTGTATAATACTCGTGCAACATATGCCATAATATTTATCGAGTGTTAAGCTGTGTGCAGTGAATTATATCTTAGTGATCTCAGTGTCTCACAGAAATAATGAAAACTCTCAAATGGGAGAAATTCGAAGGTAGTCTTGAGTCCCCACGAAAATAAACTTTTAGAATTTTAAGAAAGGTATTTCATTGTAAACATGCTGCAGTCCCATAAGGACAAGTGTTATAGGCAACGTTCAGGCGGGATTAGGTTAATAGCAGCTAGTGCAGAGATGCTGAGCACTCACTATCTTCAGACTCCTTCCATGAATGGAACGCGAAGAAATGATTGCGAATTGGGAGATGGAAACGACCCATCGTTACGTTCCCTAGTTGCAATTGATAGAGATAAAAACAACCGCAAAGTGATCTTAGATATTCAAATAATGCAAGATACTGAAGAAAGATATTGTATTTTAAACTGCACCATATTTTTATGTGCGACTGGTGATGTACATAGTTCCTTTTAGTTAAGTTTAAGTGCCTCTGTCAACAGCCTTGCCGCAGTGGTGACACTGCTTCCTGCCGTATCACCGAAGTTAAGCGTTGTCGGGCTTGGCTAGCACTTGGCTAGGTCACCGTCCAGGTCTGCCGGGCGCTGTTGGCAAGAGGGGTGCACGCAGCTACTTGACTGAGAAGTAGAGGCAATGGTCACGAAAACTGACAACGGTCGGGAGAGTGGTGTGCTGACCACATGCCGTTTTGTATTTGTATCCGGTGACGCTTCAGGGTGAGGATGACACGGCGGCCGATCGGACCGTTGGACTTTCAAGGCCTGCTTGGACGGTGTTTGTTCAATGTGCATCTGTATCCTATCCTATGACTTCTATGACAAAAGAAATTGCTCTCTAGCCTATGACTTACATGACAAAAGAAATTGCTCTGGAGTATATAAATGATTTTTCATGAAACGACAAGCTTCGTTTAGAGAGAATCTATTGGCCTCTATCACTCAGCGCTACAAAACAGCGAGTGGGAACTGGTTTAAAGCGACATTACCGAAAATCTCTCGTGATGGAATGAACACAGCTGAGGGGTCGACAAAGATGTATTAAACAATTACAAGCAAGGCTAGGCTTAACATGCTTTAGAGCGAGCTATTTGTATCGTGTGACGAAAGCGTTAATTATATTGTTAATCTTCCTTGCAGTGGATCGAGCGCGCCACGGATAAGCCACGCTGAGGCAAGCTGCACGCAGTTCCACCGTTCCTCGACAGAGGGCTGCAGTGACACCGCACTGTCTCGTGCGCAAAGCAGGATAATTCACAAAATGCGAATCCGATTTGGCTTGAGAACTGGACGAATCACGTTATTTTCTAGAATGATATTGATTGATTGTATCGCTGGATGATTTACTGTTATATTTGATTTCAGTATAAATAATAAAGTGCGGACACGCATGTGGACTTCGTCTCCCAGCGACGAGCTGTTGTGTGCAGATATCTTTGTCAGGCGATTACTTTGTGTTAAATTGTTCCTTAGGAGTGCTGTCTGAGTCAGTTAGTACTTTGCTTTCCGAGAGTGACAACATATTGTGCATATACTTAGCAATATCGCCAATAACTATCGTCAATCTCATTCAGCAATCGGTTGGAGTGTCATTCCCTATGCCCTCCTACCCGGCATTTCCACACAGGCACGCAAAAAAAAAGTTGAAGTGTGTTCATTGTTTTAGAAGAACCATATATGTGCCCTTGTGGTATTACAGAAATTTTTGGATTTAGGTAAAGAATTCTTCCCAAAAACTCGGAAGTTTGAGTTCACTAGCTAATCATATCTCTTCCACTCACTTTAGGACGTTCGACGTTACGGCGGGACTCTCACTTCATCTGATCGATAAAGTGCAACTATTCAGCTTCATGCTGATTCGCTATCGAAATTCATTGAAAGTTACACTAGGAATATGAAAAGACTAAATTTTGTAGCGGCTCCACTGTAGTGGGCAAATAACTATTTCTCAAAATTTTCTTTCCAATAATACGTATTTTTTATTTTTACGCAGCTTTTATAGACGCCAGACATGATTATAATACCGCATAAAATACCACCATCACCATCGTCATCTCTTTGTCGTCTGTTGCCACACAAAAACCTCTTCCAGACTTTATCTTGCTTCATGGTCTTCCTATTGCACAATTCCTAATCCCCCTACCGCAAAACAAACTTTATTGGCCTGTCTACTGTTCAGTCGGCTGCCTCGTTTTCATCTCCAACACACATCTCTTCATTGCTGTTGTTTAACCCTCATTGTTGGAATGGTCTTCTCTTTAAAAGTCTCACTTCTGGTAATACACACTGCTGTAAACTTTTCGTCCCAGACAAATTGAACGCTTCAGTTTCAAAACTCTATTTTACGTACCAAAAACACTCCCAACCATTTTTACTCCTCTGAGAATTTGTTTTGTGCCATTTCCTTATGCTTGTGCTCATTATACGCTGGTTTAGTCTGATTATAATTGATTGTCGAGCTCACTTGGAAACACAGTCTGTCAAGTTCTTCAAACGTATCTTTGGTATAGAGGAGAATACTACAATGTCACTAGTGAAATTAAGGTAGTCCAGATATGTTACATAAACATGTGTAGCTTTTATTTCCCAGTTAGTTGTTCTAGGACTACTAAGAATAGATTTCGCGATATGTAATTTCCTTGCCTGAGCCCTCTCTGAAATCGGAATTCGCCTCTATCCTGAAGAAGTTTAATTTAAGTTGTAGTATTTACGTATATTTCAAAGTCATTAAGTCATTACTGAAGGCTGAATCAATGCCTTCTTTCTCAAGGACTGTTAGCGAAGGTCTAATCGTAATTGAGAAAAAATCTCTAAATCTATGAATGCCATGAAAGGATTTCCACCTCCGGTAGAAATACGATTACCTAATAAAGACGGGAATAGTACATACGTATAATTAATTGGGCAGAGAACGTATAATAATATATAATGAAAAAGAGAAAGTAATATGCAAAAGAGACATGAATCTTTAGAGCTAAATATTACGTGCAATTAAATTTCGCTTTATATAATAATTTTCACTGAAACTTAGTGTTTGTCAATGTACTGAGCAATCAGTAAAGAGCAACACTTCTGAAAAACAGGTACACAGTGTTTATCCTCGCTGTTTAAATTTATACGCTAAAAATTAAATGAAATAAAAGGTAAACTGCTTGGCTTTTGGGGATGATTTTGCAATACCTTCAGAAAAACTGACAGAGACAGTTACTCAGATAAACCTTCTGAAGAAAAAAAAAAATATCAAACAGAACTGGTCTCAAAATTTCAGCTGAAAAAACAAAATTGATGACAAATATAAAAAACGCCCCAAAGTTCGTATAAACGCAAACAGGTTAAATAGAGCGAGTAAATAATTTTAAATACCTTAGAGAGACTATACAACAGAATGGACTAGAAAAATCTGCAATAGATGTAAGAATTAACAAAATGGAAAGAGATATGGTCTGACAAAAATATTTACAACAAGAAATGTATATCTAGAAATACAAAACTAAAACGCTACACCGCAGTGGTACGACCAGAATGTCTCTATGGATCTGAATGCCTAACTAACTATAAGATGGCCAGACTAGAGGTACTAGAAAGAAGGATTATTAGAAAAGCAATGGGACCAAATAAAAACTGCATATGGTTGGAAAATAAGAAGTAATGAGGAGATCTACAAAAATATAGAGAAAATATCTGAAGTAATGGCCAAACGAAGATTAACCGTTTTCGGACACCTCTACCGAATGGATGGAAATAGACTAACAAAACAAATACTCCTATATTTCTGGAAGAAGAAATCGACAATAGCATGGATTACAGAAGTAAGGAAAGATCTAGACAGAAACAACATCAAAGAATCAGAAATAGCAGAAAGAAACCGTTTCAAAAATAAAATACTAAATGTAGAAGGCTTTCAAAGCAGAAGAAATAAAAAATCGGGAACAGCATGGACAGAAGAAAGGAAGAGACTTCATGGAGAGAAAATAAGGGAATACTGGAAAAATAGGAAACAACAACAAAAGAAGAAGAGGAACTGAAGTGCCGGCCGCGGTGGTCTAGTGGTTCAGGCGCTCAGTCCGGAACCGCGGGAGTGCTACGGTCGCAGGTTCGAATCCTGCCTCGGGCATGGATGTGTGTGATGTCCTTAGGTTAGTTAGGTTTAAGTAGTTCTAAGTTCTAGGGGACTGATGACCACAGATGTTAAGTCCCATAGTGCTCAGAGCCATTTGAACTGAAGTTGTTAACGTGATCCTAGTTGGTCAATACGACTGTAAAAAATAAATAAATAAATACAATTCCTAGAAAGGAATCTTGCATCTAATGAGGCACTACAATAGTACTGAGCTTCTCTGATTCAGTGCTGTTTCTTTTTGAATATATCGAATTCTAGCAGAACTCTTAAATGGTACAATTAAAGCTTTGTGCACAGGAACATCATGCCTGCTAAACATCAAGACTGGCAAATAGGCAACTAAAAAAAGATTTTGTTATTAGTAAAGTAAGGTGGTTAAAGCGAGCACGACACAAATGCCGACAAGGAAAAAAGCTTTCGGCTTGGAGAGTTATCTGGTACAATCAAGTATTATGATGGGGTTAAGAAATAAAATTCTTGAAGTATCAATTAATGACACAGACCACTGTGAAAATGACGATAGTCGATGCTGAGTCCCGAAAAGATATTGGAAGGACAATTACACTGAAAATTAAGCGGATACGGAATATGGAACCTTTCCACAACTGCTGGTAGTCATGAAGTCGTTACAATCGTTACGACATGCTGCGTACTGTCAAAGAGGTTGTAATGTAGTTCGTTTATGAAATGTTCACTATTTCACCACAATATTTGTGTTAACGTATGCACTTTTCAATATAATGAGCGTTGCAGTATTTTTTGAGAAATGTCGAGAGATTCGCTGATTTTATACCGTGCATTATGTATTCGTAAGGCAAACACAGACAGGATTTAGAAAACTGAGCGGAGATTCCAAACGACGGAGTGTCCTAGTACAGCCTTCATGTCGTTTTGTAGCATCTTTTGATGACAGCATAATATTTGACAGCTGTTGCTGCAAACGATACAGGAATGACTCACACGTAGGCGGATGCTGGTCCGGGGGCATGATGTACGTGTAGTCGTGCGCAAATACGGGAAGAAGCACATGATGTCATATTCAGTCCTTGCTGATATCGACTATTCATCCTCTCTCTCTCCAGAACACCGTTAATTCCAGGCAAGACTGCCAACAATATTGACTTAAACAATAATAGTTAATTATCACTATCGACTGCATGTAACAGCAATATAAGAGTATCGTTACGTCGACAATATCCTTTAACTTTTAAACAAAGAGTAATTATAATTGCTAATATCTGCATCCTGCAAACATCTACTGTCAGATGCCTTAAGGGTTACTGCAGTGAGGGAATGCATGGTGTAAATGGTAACTGTTTATAACGTACCACAGTCACGACCAATAAACTGACACAGAACACTGTGGGTTATGATGCTGGCAAACGTCGTCAAACTGACAAAAGTTTTTCGGGCTTCCAGCCGCGTCAAGTGGTTTAAAATCCACGAGCTTTCGGCCGAATACTTCTCGGCCATTGTCTAGTGCTGACTGTCTTCTAGTTGCTGCTGCCGTCATTATATAGCCGCGCTGTCTTCCGTGACGTCACTCGTACCCCCTCCGGCACCATATATGGTAATGTTTGCGTTGTGCGGCCGCCGCGCCCGCTTCAACCTTCCAATGGCCGAGGTAAAATGTTCAGTTCCTTTTAGACCAAACTGCTGAGATCATGGGTCTATTTAAAGTAACTGATGCTAAGTGTGGTATCACCGCAAGGCACCACACTGTCTAGGTTGTAGGCTTCAAATCGGCCGCGGTCCGTCAGTACACATCAGACCCAGAAGCCGCCATTGTCGACGCTAGCAGACCGAGCGCCGCCACTCGGCTGGTCTTTACGAGACAAGCTAGCGCACTGGCCAGTTCTACAGCCGACTTTAATAGGAATGGTTCACTTGTTACAGCTTCAGAGATCTCATTTGCAGAGACGCTAGTTAGCATAGCCTTCAGCTAAGTCAGTAGCTACGACCTATCCAGGCGCCACACACAGTTCATGCATTGACAATTGATCTATATGTGTGAAACAATCAGAATTGTAAAGAAGTATTCGCAGTTCATTCTATAACTGCACTTGTAAATATTATTATACAAAGTCAAGATCGACGTTCACCGCTGATGCTGAATTAAAGCTAAGTATTTAATTTTATTCCTGTCTACTAACTTTCTAATCACCTGAGATGTTCCAGATACATCCCGTCAAGTATAGTTCATTGATCCTCACGTCAGCCTACGTGACCAACACGTGCAATTAATGGCCACACCTCGTGATCAGACTAAGAGTCAAATTGCGTGACTCAGCCGGGTCACCCGTTCTGCATGAGGCACATAGTTCCGCCTCATACGTAAGACTAACGTAAGAACAACACACACACCCATGCCCGAGGGAGGACTCGAACCTCTGGCGAGAGGAACCGCGCAATCCGAGACAAAACGCCCTAGACAGCGCGGCCACTCCGCGCGGCAAAGATATGATCAAACATCCTTAGAAATAGCGTGGTACTTGCGCTTATTATCCGATGAAGGTTCTATATTATCTGTCAACATGAAATGGACGTGGAAGTTGTCAAAATTATGTGGAATGTTTATAACAGTATGTATGCTATGAGGAAGCAATTACTGAAAGGACACACAAATTTTAAAACTATTGCTGTCCCTATTTTTTGTTATAGGTATCGAAATACGATCGATATGTGGCGAATTCAGTCAGCAGAAATGAGGTGCAACGCAGCTAGTAATAAATGAAGTAAGAACAAGAAACCTGTTCAGCAGGGGAGAGTCCTGTAGCTTGGTACAGCTTTCAGATGCCTTCAGCGAGCCTTGTAATAGAAATTTAATATACACAGTCAGTCACATTATGTGACCACCGCCCATATTCGGCGTCAACGTACGATAATCACTCACTGAGAGAAAGTGGCGGCACCAGCAGTGGACGGGACTTAGCGTGTCCAGGGTACTGGAAAGCATTGCAATCGTTGTCGTGATGTGGAAACGGAGCGATTTATGTGGCGTCCAAAAGGGCCTGATCATTAGCTTTCGAATGGAAGCATTTCCGAGATGGCTAAGTCTGTAAACTTTTCGCTTGCCGCCGTGGTTAAAGTAAACAGTGCTTGGCAAAATGGCGCTATCCGAAACTGGCGCCGAGGCAACAGTGGTGGACCAGGGGTTATAGATGACAGGGGGGAACGACGACTACGAAGAAGTGTACGAGCGAACAAACTTGCAGCTGTTGAGCAACTGGGCGCCCACATGGACCATAGGGCACCTAACAATGTCTCCTCAATCACCGTTCAGCGAACTTTGCTACGTATGGCTCTCTGTAGCAGGTGCCTGGTTCGCGTATCAACGCTGACTGCTGTTCATCTGCGAGGAAGGCTGGAATTTGCACGCCAGTACCGCATCTGGACTTCCACTAAGGGCAACAGGTGACCTTTTCCGAAGGATCACGTTTTATGCTCCATCGCTGTGAAACGTTTGAAAGCAATCACACTGCAAAAATCGTCGGCATGGTTCAGGTCTGAGGTGAGAGCGTTATGGTCTGGGGAATGTTTTCGTGGAATTCCCTGGGTGATCTCGTCATTCTGGAAGGAACAAGGGATAAACACAAGATGCATCTATCCTTGGGGATCATGTCCAGCCTTGCATGCACTATGGCGCCTACCACCAAAACAGTGTTCGGGCTTTCAAATAACTACGCACCCTCAGACTTAGAGTTGCAATATTAAAAGTTTTGGCTGGTTTCATTGTCTAGGGGCTGGGATACGTAGTTGCGGCGTTACAAGCCAAATACTGCTGAGTCTACAGTATACAATATGAATATGATCGAAGGTTCCTATCAGTCGGCAATTGCGAATTTTGAACGTGACATACACATTTATAAATGAAAGATTGCAGTTAAATAAAATCTGCAGGTATTATTTTAACGGCTTTAAACGATGAGTACGATAGTAGAAGTACTTTTGAGGATGCCGCATATTTCTGCAAAACACTTATTGGTGTCGATGGTCCAGCAATTAAATAATATATAAGTTGAATAACAGGGAAACAATAGATTCCTACAGCACGTAATTAGTTATGAACAACAACACAGCTCGCGAGATATTCACTTCTAAACGCACACTGCGTCTTCACTGTCGAAGCCGCGGAAATCTCACAAGTGCCTGTTCAGAAAGTAAGCTCCGATTGATTGCCAAATTGAAACCACAGTGACATCAGAAATGTTTTACTTGTAACAATTAGCTACACCTTTCAGCTACTTCTCTACGTAGTCGCCGTTCTGACTTAGACTTTTGTCATAGCGTTGTACCAACTTTTCAATAGCCTCATCATAGAAGGCAGCCGCCAGTGCTTTCCGCCAATTCTCCACGCTGGCCTACACCTCGTTGTCTGTGTCAAAATGCTGTCTTCAAAGACAGCGGTTCATGTGACCAGAGATGAAACTCAGGGGGAGACAATTGCGGACTGTATTGTGGGTAATCTAACATTTCCATTTGAAAACGATGCAGGAGCATCTTCATTGACCCTGCAGAATGCGGCTGAGAATTGTCGTGAAGACGAAACAGCACGACAGTTATGTAATGTTAGCTGCATAGCTTCAGGCGAAATTTCTCACCAGGCCCTCGTACTTGGCGGCAGACACTATTTTCTAGACATCTTTACGCACTCACTGCGAGCTCAGAAATGAGAAGAGCGACGTGATGCTAACTGGGGTTATACTAGAGACACTACCCAACACATCTGTGCAAAGCTTTATCGGATTTTCGTAGTCGTTTCCATTTCGCGACCGATCGGAGCTTACTTTCTGAACGCCCCTCGTATTTCTGTCTGCCGCGACCACGCGCAACACCGCTCCTCTCCACGTCTTTCCGCCGACTGAGCGTCCGTCGGGCCGATACGCCCGGCACTCCCGCGTCCGGTGCCGTGCTCTCCGGAACTGCCCTGTCCTCTCTCGAAACGGTGCTCTTCTCCCGCTTCCATCCAGTCTCCCCATTCACGAGCTCTGTGATTGGCTAGAGCGCTCGCGCCATGTCTTCAAGCTAACGCACACACAAACATATTTAAGCACGTACAAAATAACGATCTACATTTAAATACTTGAAATTAAATAAATATTCCTATGGCTGGACCATAAACACGCTCTAACACACATTATTAGATACACAAACAAATTACATAAACGTACGAGGTGTGGCTGGAAAAAAACCGGACTAGTACTGGTGAAACAATAAAACGAATGCAATAAGGCTGAAAGTCGCGTGCCCTGTCAGGTGACTCTCGCTCCGCCTACTGCTCGAGTTTCATCTGCCTCCTGCACTCAGTCTGCCCGTGGCGTCTGTTTTAAGTAGTTGACGTTTTGTCTGTGCGTCGGAAAATGTTGAGTGTACAGAACGAACAGCGTGTTAACATCAAATTTTGTTCCAAACTAGGAAAATCTGCAAGTGAAACGTTTGTAATGTTACAACAAGTGTACGGCGATGATTGTTTATCGCGAACACAAGTGTTTGAGTGGTTTAAACGATTTAAAGATGGCCGCGAAGACACCAGTGATGACACTCTCACTGGCAGACCATTGTCAGCAAAAACTGATGCAAACATTGAAAAAATCGGTAAACTTGTTCGACAAGATCGCCGTTTAACAATCAGAGCAGTGTCTGAGTTAACAGGAGTTGACAAGGAAAGTGTTAGGCAGATTCTTCATGAAAGTTTCAACATGAACAAAGTGTGTTCAAAAATGGTTCCAAAGTGTCTCACAATTGAACAGAAGGAACGCCGAAGAATGATTTGTTCTGACATCCTGGAAAACATTGAAAGTGATCCCACCTTCTTACAAAATGTTATTACTTGCGATGAATCGTGGTTTTTTACTTACGATCCCGAAACTAAACGCCAATCGATGCATTGGAAAACTCCTGGTTCTCCACGACAAAAAAAAGCACGAATGTCAAAATCGAAATTCAAGGCAATGATGATTGTTTTTTTTTTTGACATCAAAGGGATTGTGCACATTGATTGGGTACCAGAGGGACAAACAGTGAATCAGCATTACTACATTAGCGTCCTGGCTACCCTACGTGAGCGAGTACGGAGAAAACGGAACGATTTGTGGAGAAAAAAGTCATGGATCCTTCACCAAGACAATGCCCCAGCTCACAGTGCGTTGTCAGTGAAGACGTTTTTGCCAAAACACAACATTCCTATCTTAGATCATCCACCCTACTCACCTGATTTGGCCCCCTGTGACTTTTTTCTTTTCCCTAAAGTCAAGTCAGCTTTGAAAGGAACTAGACTTGAGACTGTTGAAGCAGTAAAAGAAAAAGCGACGGAAGTAATGTATGGACTTACCAAAAATGATCTGCAGCATTGCTATGAACAGTGGAAAATTCGTATGGGGCGGTGTAGAGACCGAGGAGGAGAGAACATTGAAGGAGATGACATGAAATTGTAAATAATTGTAAATAAATGTTTTTTCCAGCATCAGTCCGGTTTTTTTCTAGCCGCACCACGTATATCAAAGGAATACAACAAAAGGTAGCCCAGTAGCCTAATGTCTCTGTGCTTTCTAAAACACAGTAAATGTTTAACCAATTTCTACATGAATTGCACATATCGGATACAAACAAAGACATAGATGAATAAATATATTTATAAGCATGCCGCTACCTTTTCTTCGTGTAACTGTAGAGCACTTATGGTCTGACGTGATCGATAGTTCAAATGGTTCAAATGGCTCTGAGCACTATGGGACTTAACATCAGTCCACTAGAACTTAGAAGTACTTAAACCTAACTAGCCTAAGGACATCACACAACACCCAGTCACCACGAGGCAGAGAAAATGCCTTACCCCGCCGGGAATCGAACCCGGGAACCTGGGCGTGGGAAGCGAGAACGCTACAGCACGACCACGAGCTGCGGACTGATCGATAGTAATCAGCCACTTGGGCCTCCAATAACTCATGTACTATTCAAGTTACATGCCTGTAATTTATACCAATTTAGGTTTACACTAATAGCTTTCTAAAGACACGCCGATCGTCGAAATCGGATGAACCGTTTAGATTTTGGAATTTCATGGCTAGGTGTTACTTGTATAATTTATCGTCAGATACTAAGCTTTAAACTAATAAATATATTGAAAATCTGATTACACCATCAGAATCGTTGTGCAAATAATGGTAACGTACATTTTTTTTTTTGAGGTATCATGATTCATCTGGCTACTGATAATTTCTATATGAACTGTGAAATGTCTGCCATTAAGGTTTCACAAAGTCCGCCATCTTTGGCACTCCCGGCGTGTCTCCTTCATCGATGTAAAGCGCTGTCCTCGTCACACCGGAATTCCCAGCCACGCGGCTGGACTATGTCCTGGGGCTATCCCTCTCGTCCGGTTAACGTTTGGCATCACGTGGTCCAGCTATTGTGCGGCATCACGCGTTTGCTAACGAGCCGCGGCTTTGACGAGCGTCCTGTAAGGCCGCCTCAACTCCGAACATAGAATATTTCCAGATCGCCACAGCTCGCCCGAAACCTCATAAGTGCCACATGTCACACACCTCGCAGTGATTCGAAGAGCACAAGGGTAGTTTGCTGTACTACCCTGGTCACCGAACTACCCGGATTTAAACCCAATCGAGGATCTGTGGGACAACATAGATCGGGCTGTTTGTGCCATGGATCCTCAGCTGGCCACAGTGCTGGAGTCGGCTTGGCTCCACATCCCTATCTGTAACTTCCAGAACCTCACTGACCATCTCCTTGCACATCTTGCAGTGGTCCACATTGCAAAAGATGATTATTCAGGCTTTTGACGGATGGCCGCATTAATGTGACTGGAGAGCGTTTTCATATTCCATTTTTAAATGAATGCATTCATCCTTCAAGTGCTGCGGTCTGTTTTTGAAATTACAAAAATTACTCCGTGAAATTAAGGTTACTGCAGATGTGAAAAACATGTTCCAATGGGCAACATGCTCATATACACTCCTGGAAATTGAAATAAGGACACCGTGAATTCATTGTCCCAGGAAGGGGAAACTTTATTGACACATTCCTGGGGTCAGATACATCACATGATCACACTGACAGAACCACAGGCACATAGACACAGGCAACAGAGCATGCACAATGTCGGCACTAGTACAGTGTATATCTACCTTTCGCAGCAATGCAGGCTGCTATTCTCCCATGGAGACGATCGTAGAGATGCTGGATGTAGTCCTGTGGAACGGCTTGCCATGCCATTTCCACCTGGCGCCTCAGTTGGACCAGCGTTTGTGCTGGACGTGCAGACCGCGTGAGACGACGCTTCATCCAGTCCCAAACATGCTCAATGGGGGACAGATCCGGAGATCTTGCTGGCCAGGGTAGTTGACTTACACCTTCTAGAGCACGTTGGGTGGCACGGGATACATGCGGACGTGCATTGTCCTGTTGGAACACCAAGTTCCCTTGCCGGTCTAGGAATGATAGAACGATGGGTTCGATGACAGTTTGGATGTACCGTGCACTATTCAGTGTCCCCTCGACGATCACCAGTGGTGTACGGCCAGTGTAGGAGATCGCTCCCCACACCATGATGCCGGGTGTTGGCCCTGTGTGCCTCGGTCGTATGCAGTCCTGATTGTGGCGCTCACCTGCACGGCGCCAAACACGCATACGACCATCATTGGCACCAAGGCAGAAGCGACTCTCATCGCTGAAGACGACACGTCTCCATTCGTCCCTCCATTCACGCCTGTCGCGACACCACTGGAGGCGGGCTGCACGATGTTGGGGCGTGAGCGGAAGACGGCCTAACGGTGTGCGGGACCGTAGCCCAGCTTCATGGAGACGGTTGCGAATGGTCCTCGCCGATACCCCAGGAGCAACAGTGTCCCTAATTTGCTGGGAAGTGGCGGTGCGGTCCCCTACGGCACTGCGTAGGATCCTACGTTCTTGGCGTGCATCCGTGCGTCGCTGCGGTCCGGTCCCAGGTCGACGGGCACGTGCACCTTCCGCCGACCACTGGCGACAACATCGATGTACTGTGGAGACCTCACGCCCCACGTGTTGAGCAATTCGGCGGTACGTCCACCCGGCCTCCCGCATGCCCACTATACGCCCTCGCTCAAAGTCCGTCAACTGCACATACGGTTCACGTCCACGCTGTCGCGGCATGCTACCAGTGTTAAAGACTGCGATGGAGCTCCGTATGCCACGGCAAACTGGCTGACACTGACGGCGGCGGTGCACAAATGCTGCGCAGCTAGCGCCATTCGACGGCCAACACCGCGGTTCCTGGTGTGTCCGCTGTGCCGTGCGTGTGATCATTGCTTGTACAGCCCTCTCGCAGTGTCCGGAGCAAGTATGGTGGGTCTGACACACCGGTGTCAATGTGTTCTTTTTTCCATTTCCAGGAGTGTATTTAGGAACAAGTATTCGATTGACGTTTGAAAGCGCTGCGGGCCAGAAAACCTTGTTAATAATGCATTTAATCGCTACATCTGCTTCATTATTACTCTACTACACACCAATAATCAGTAAGTGAAATGAAATTAAGCAGGCATACAGGAAGTAACTGTACAAAATACGCAAAGAGACGAAGGGAAATGACACTCTTATGCAAATACAATAATTACATTGAAATCGCAGCGATTTATGATGGTCCCTAGGACATTACAAAAGGTGGGAAAAGGTATCATGTCTTACCTGAAAGACAAGTCCTGTGAACAAAACTGGAAGTTAGTTAAGGACGGAATTTTGGTGTGGCGGAAGAAGCCGCAAGAGACATACTTTCTGGGCTGCAAGAGTCAACTGGGTAGGTGTACAGAGATAAGTCACGTGCCTGGGATACAAGAAAGCGACTCGGTAGGCCTATAGAGTTAAAGGAGAAGTTATTTGACAGAATTAATGAAGTAAATGCCTTAGACAATAAAGATGAATAGGTTGGCAGAATTAATGAGGCAAGGTCGTTAGGAAAGGACAGAGAACACAAGGTGTAAGAGAGAAAGAGAGAAGGGCTTGTGGTGAGGGATACAATACTGCATGCGAAGCCAACGAAAGACTTATGATGAATTCGGTAGCTATGTACGGATAGACTTCCTAACCCCTCCACACTGCCTCTGAAAGATAACTGAAGAATAACGAACCAATATAGGCAATAGACGATGTGAAGCCGTAGACGCTAGGTCATGTTAGGGACCTGCGGAGTCGAAGCAGAAAGGTGAATTAAATGCTAGGCCAGGGGATCCAGCAGGCAGACAGATTCGGCAGAGGTTCTGTGGCAGAATTTGGAGCAGAGAAGTCGGTGGGCAGCAGAAGTTGTTACGGAATGGAACGAGATAGTTGTAAGGCACTGCTGATCTTAGACTCAGACGAGGGTTTCAATTAGGTGACAGAACAGTGATCGGTAGTCACTGTCTGTGTACAAGGACTTGATTTTAGCATGAAGCCACCTCAAAAAAATGGTTCAAATGGCTCTGAGCACTATGGGACTTAACTTCTGAGGTCATCAGTACCCTAGAACTTAGAGCTACTTAAACCTATCTAACCTAAGGACATCACACAATGCCCGAGGCAGGATTCGAACCTGCGACTGTAGCGGTCGCGCGGTTCCAGACTGTAGTGCCTAGAACCGCTCGGCTACTTCGTGAAGCCACCTCAACTAAGAGGTTTAGTTTGTACGATAGGCTGAGATTAAACACCCATATCGCGGAATTTATGTCAGGCAACCCAGTCTTAATCTCTGTTTGGTCAACCGACTAAATTCCCCGTAGCACGAAACCCTGTCGGTAAATCCGTGGCGAAACTCACGGTGGGATGCGACAATTGTTTTTAGAGGGTGTATAATCAAATCAGACAGCAGTGTATGCTCTGCAACCTGGTCCCATGCTGGTCACTCCTCCACCAGCGTGGTTGACAACTCCTAGATGGTCGTTGGTGTTTGTGGACGTGCTTCAGTACGTCCTCCCAATTCATCCAGTCCGTGCTCGATGGAATTTAAGTCGGGCAGACCAGTCCACATTCAGCTGAGCGCTGCAGTTCCGAAGATGCGGCACAAATACCAGCCAGCGTCACAGAAGAAGCTGTGAACAACGCATCCTCAACGCCAGCACCAGCAAATGCCCAGGTTCCTCCTCTCCTGTTGGAGTATACAGCAGATAAATCATAGGCAGAACTGAAAGCCGAAATCACCGAGGCCACCCAGCGCAAGGGTGGGGGACGACGGCAGCTTGCTGTCGTTGTCGTTCGCCACTCAAGCGGCCCACGACGCAGCTAAGAGGCACCAGGCAGACTTCCTTGTCGCCGAGGCACCATCCACTGAGATGGCACGAGACGGTGAAGGCTACCGTTCAGGCCCTCCCCTGGATCGTGACGTCCGTCATGTCGTAGAAGAGCTGAAGAAACTTGCCCACTACTGCGTCGTTGACCTGTGCCAGGCATCAAGCAGAACCAGACCGTCCGTCTTCCGTTTGTGGGCCCAGCCAGAAATGAGAAGAACCAATATATCTTCCATTTGCAGAGACTTGCCTCTGCCCCGGCTACACACCGGCCTCGCCACAGAAGAACACTGAGGACATCGCCGAAATAGCAGTAAAGACAACAATGCAGTCGGACATCGTCTTCCTTGCGATAAAGACACTCAGGGAGCTTGGCTGCACCGTCTTCTATACAGGGGACATCCAATGCTTGACGCTCTCCGCACTGTCAAACTCATCATCAGACAGAGAGTGATGTCAGTACTCTACAACTTTACTAAAGACATACAGTTACCAAGCCAGCAAGCCAGTCTAAGACACACAGGCCTGCTACCCAAGAAGCCAAACTCTCGTCGTTGATCCAGTCAGACGCCCAGACATGTCCATCCCACCATTTTCATCCATCCATCATCAGTCATTCATCAGACCGCTAGTTCGGTCTCAGCACCTCATGAATTCATTCTCGGTTTTGCTAACGAACCAGGCGAAAAAAAAAAAAAAAATCCAGGCGACAACATGCAGACCCAGCACAACATTACTGGACTGCCTCAAAGGGAGGTCAGTCAATCATTAGTGGAAGCAGTAGCAGACCAGCCCATTCGCCCAGTATCCTCTCGTTCAAAGAACTACTCCACTTAGGCTGTTATATGTGACCGTGCTCCGTCGTCCATGAAACTGAAGTCAGAGCCAAATGCACTATTGAAAAGACGCACATGAGGAAGAAGTACAGTACCACAATAGCGTTGAACAGCATCCTGAGTGTATCATGTTCAAAGATTTGTCGGTGGGCGCCCTCGGTGCATTACGAGTTCGCGACTCTCGCGATTTCAGGGTATGTCCAGAATCACTATTCAGACTGAATCTACTCTCATCCGAGAAGGGCACGCGACCCCACTCCTCGTTGGTTCAGGCCAGTCCTGTTGAATGTCGTTGCAACTGCACCTACAGTTTGACGTGGCTCCCTTCTTGTTTATGGCACAATGTAGCGGCCATCCAGTGCTGTAATTGACCATGGTCGGCCACCTCCCCTCCTTCGGGCAGCAGTGCCTGTGTGACAACGCGAAACAATGTTTGATCATTGTCAAATTCCTACACTCTTCACATTTCGTTATTCTTCCAGTTCCCCATTGATCTTCCACTGCGAAATCATCCATATGTTGTCTCTGGGCCATTTTTCTAATGAAGAACACCACAGCAGTGCACCGTAGGTGCTCATTGATTGACGCACTCTGTTCCAGTTCCGGTACGTGCCTCGTGCTGTGGGGCCAGTCCAATTTAGGGCTATAGTCACAATGATCTGGCACCGTGTGACATTCGGCTTTCTGTGCAAGACTGGGGGGATTCGGGCAAAATGCTTCCACTCTTTCGTCCATTTACACCGAGTAGCAGATATGTTACGGTACTTTATCTATCTCGTCCTAGGGTTTTGTACAGCAGTTAAAATTTTAATGCCAAACTTCTACAATCGTGTTTGTAAGGATCTGGTTGGTATCTGAGAAATTGGTAAAACTTATTTTGATGTCGAAATACGTAAATCTCAGTGCAGGTCAACAGAACTGTTTTAGAATTAAATTCTGAACGGAAGCATGTGAAGCACACGCTACGCGATGCGAAATCCGGCCTGCCGAGTACATCAAACAATTCTCCTGTGAAAGAGCAATCTGTTTTCAATGAAATTTACATATGCATTTGACTGCAAAACAAATGACTTACATTAAATGTTGGCCCCGAATACTGTTAATTTTTACCTTTGGTGTTGCAAACAATCACTGTGCCATAACAGTTACTGTAATTACAGAGCAAATGAACATATAAATTAACGCATTTGACTTTCTGATAAACTGCTTGAAAATTTACAAGATAGCACTTTGCAAAAGTCTTTTACTGATATGAAACTTCTGAAATGATATGATATTCAATCACTGTACCTTACAGTGGACATGAATTTTGATGGTAATTAAATTTTTTGGCCTATCTGTGTGCACAAACACTTGTCCGTTCCGCGACCTGTTATTACTAGCAATATCGATCTCATTGTCCAAAACCACATTTCATTTGCCGTACTTGCGATGAGCAATGCAAGACCGTTTATTACCAATTTTCACAAAATGCTTTTGCACCACACAACTCGCGATGTACAATGCCAGTCTAGAGACACATTCATAAACATAAAAATTAAAAATGAGCAACTGAACCTAACGACTGATAAATGAGAACAAAGACTCTGATTTGAACTATACTTCATTAAACCAAGACAACAAAACGCATTTCATAAATCTCACACACATAGACAAGTTAGCAAAATATTTCTTAATAATTTTCCCGTGTACAACTACTTTCCTTAAGACTTGTTTCAATTATAAGACAAATTCATGTGCCTCACTATAAAATTTCTACAGTAACCTTTAACCATACACAATGTTCTAACAATAAGGAACTACAGAGTTGCAAATATAAAAAACTGGGTTATCTTACGCCGCACGGGATTAGCCGAGCGGTCTTAGGCGCTGCAGTCATGGACTGTGCGGCTTTAGGACTAATTTAGGTTAAGTAGTGTGTAGGCTTAGGGACTGGTGATCTTAGTAGTTAAGTCCCATAAGATTTCACAACCATTTGAACATTTTTTTTTTAATTATCTTACGCGTTGGCTTCCGTAATTCCTCCATTAATACAGACTCACTTGCTCAATATTTTTCATCGAAGCATATTATTACAAAATCTTTTTTAAACACTGCTGCTTCCACTACATGGCAGGCCAGCTTCCATCCTTTTCAAACCAAGTATTACTCGCGCAAACAAAGCTGACTCTCGGCGCGGTGGCTGATGGGAGCGACTGTAAATGGGAAATGCCTTTACGGTCGCTCCCATCAGCCACCGCGCCGAGTGTCAACTTTGTTTGCGCGAGTAATATATCGTCATACTGTCTCTGCACTGCTCGCCTGTGCAGACACATCGTGTTACGACTGCTTTGACACTCTTATCAATCGATACCACAAAAACTATTTGGCCCAAAAATTAGATTTTTACACATCTTCTTGACTGATACCTTCCCCCCATAAATGACTTAATTTTGTTTCGATGTTCAACGCAGTTATTATGCAGCATTAAATATAGTAAACCATTGCACGAAATTTTGAAGAGTTTGCAGAGGTAAAAGTCCATAGAGTATACTTTCCGTATGGTCGATTTTAGTTGCCACAATGTTGAGAATGAAATGTGGACAAGATACCTAAATTTCATATAAAATTTACTGTATAACAATAGCTCATTTAAGTACCACATAGGTGTCGTATGTAATATCGAGAAATATTCCGTCTTTCGCGACTGTAACAAAAGTTTTATTTACATTGAGCACGTTTGGCTTTATTTTAAAGCACTTCAATCAATCAAAAGGAAGTAGACAAAATACATTAAACAAAACTGTGGACTTACAAAAACATTAGGACTTGAATACACCGTCTATCAGTGAAGTGCTCTGAGCTATGTCAAATATAATTTTTGTGTGTGGCACACACAAACATCATTTATTTGCTAAAACACTGATCTGCCAACACAAACGTTGAATATTGTCTTACCGCAGCACAAAACTACGAAAGGTGACTTGGCAATGGAGGAGACAAAATACTGTCCACTGAAGATGCTTCAAAAGAAAGAAGTGCGTCTGGTCTAAATAAGTCCCTTATTACAGTTGCAGAAGAGGAATATATTTCAGTACCATTGGTAAAACTGCGACTGTGGAACAAAAACACGAAAGAGAACATGAGTACCATTGTGTATGTGCCATACCTTTCCTTGATTGAAGTGCTTTAAAATAAAGCCAAATGTGCCAGGTGTAAATAATACTTTTATTACAGTCGCGAAAGACGGAATATTTCTCAATATGACATACGACACCTATGTCGTACTTAAATTAAATGAGATATTGTTATACAGTAAATTTTATATGAAATTTAGGTATCTTGTCCACATTTCATTCTCAACATTGTGGCAACTAAAACCGACCATACGGAAAGTATACGCAATGGACTTCTACCTCTGCAAACTCTTCAAAATTTCGTGCAATGGTTTACTACATTTAATGCTGCACAATAACTGCGTTGAACATCGAAACAAAATTGTCATTTATGGGGGGGAAGATATCAGTCAAGAAGACGTGTAAAAATCAAATTTTTGGGCCAAATAGTTTTTGTGAAATCGAATGATAAGTGTGTCAAAGCAGTGGGAACACCATGTGTCTGCACAGGCAAGCAGTGCAGTGATGACAAAATCGCGCACAGCGCGGAATGCGGGGAGCGCGTGTCTGCAGCAGCGAAAGGGTTAAAACCTTTCGCGTAGCAGCCCAACACCTTAACCGTTACGCTGACGCACCTCGTCTGACTACATAACGCCATGAGGACTTCACGCAAAATACTGACAAACACTGTTGGTATGACTATGACTTACTCACGCTTCGTCGAATTACAATAGGAAATAAGCAATTACCGCTGTTCTTTATTGCGAAAAAGCGGTTCGTGAGAGTGATACAAACACCTTTCCTTGCTATCGCGTGAATTAGGAGTCTTATTGCTTGTTTGGTTTAATTAATTAATAGAATATGAAGCAATTGGTATAAAGGAGGCTTTTTCAAAACTTTCTATAAAAGAATGTCTGCTATCAAGACATTTCTTTTGTTCTGTTACTTTATTTATGACTGAACGTTTCTAAAACTGAAGACACTCGTGCATGCTCTGCACTGCAGTCGAGATGTGGGAACGTCGTTCTCTGTTCATTGGCTGACTGTGTTTTGTGACGTCAGATGCGCAGAACGAACCGAAACTCGGCCGCCAACATAAATGACGCGCACTTTAGTTCACTGCTACTATCTTCAATAGACGTAACCTCTCTGACCAACATCTGTGGACTGAAGAACAGACTTGCAAAGAATATAGTTATATCGATACAACAGAGGCTGAATACATTTATCAAATTCGCAACTTCATTCACAATTGTGGACAAAAGTTATTGAAAACTCACAGAGCAAATAGAAAAGACCCCTTTCACAGTGAGGTATACACATGTATAGAATGCGAAATATTTACAAATCCTGCACAAAACACAACCTCATGTCTTTTTTTTTGTTTTTTAAAAAAGACAGACAAAGTGCAGAAAATGTCGGTGACTGTTGCACGTGTCTTAATGCAATTCTAAAACCAGTCACTTGACGGATGTACCGATCAAAAAAGTGTATTTCTAAGTACAACGCTTTTCCCTATGACAAAAAAATAAATGACTTCCACAGCTAATGACTTATTTGTGCAAAGGGGTGCGTGTAAAAATTACCTATGCATTAGATACGTTCGTGGCACCCAGTATAAAACTGAATACACAAACGAAAAAAAAAAGGTCGCAAAAGCAAGAAGGAATAGTGCGACATAAACTGCAGTGCAGTTGGTAGGAGTGTTTCTACTTCTCAAATATGATGTCTGTTCAGATTCCGCGCCAGTTCCATACGAATGGCCAGTGCCACTATGAGCATGCAAATAAGGTTTGCTTGAAGTACACGCTGTAACAGCCCTGTGCGTTAGTTACCTTTGAGATTGGACTTCGGAAGTTGGTGTTAGTCGAGAAGGCCTTTAAGGTGACAAACATGCCGTTATCAACCATTCACTGAATTTGAACGAGGTAGCGTAATAGGGCTACGAGAAACTGGACGTTTCTTCTGCGATACTGCAGAAAGACGTGACAGGAATGTGGCCAGTGTATATGATTGCTGGCAGCGGTTGTCACGAGAATTTACAGTCGCAAGAAGACCGAACTCTGAACGGCCAGAGAGGGAAGAACATCGTTTGCAGCTTTGGCTGTGGCGCATCATGCCGCAGCTGCAGTAGCCGTTTGAGCAGCAGTTGGCACCACAATGACAAAACAAACTGTTATAAATCGCTTAATTCAAGGATAACTCTGAGCCAGATGCCCTGTAGCGTGCATTCCACTGACCCCAAACCACCGCCGTTGGAGACTTCCGTGGTGTCAAATGGTCAAATGGCTCTAAGCACTATGGGACTTAACATCTTAGGTCATCAGTCCCCTAGACTTAGAACTACGTAAACCTAACTAACTGAAGGACATCACACACATCCATGCCCGAGGCAGGATTCGAACCTGCGATCGTACCAGCAGCGCGGTTCCTGACTGAAGCGCCTAGAACCGCTCGGCCACATAGGCCGGCTCAGTGGTGTCAACCGGGAGGTTACTGGAGGGTGGGGTGGAGATCTGTTTTTTTTTTCTCCGTCAGTGTATGAAGTGGAACTGGCCAAAGACTTAAGCCCCGAAATTGATGAAAACTTGTTCTGACTGTGCCAGTGATGGGCCGTGTGTTGCCTGGAAGAAGCCCAGCTGAGGACCTACAAACAACCTGTCCGCACGGTAGACGCGCCGGACATGCACCTCGAATTATATTCAGGGGTGCGATTTCTTATGACAGAAGCAGCAGTCTCGCGTTTATCCCGCGCAAAAAAAATGGTTCAAATGGCTCTGAGCACTATGGGACTTAACTTCTGAGGTCATCAGTCACCTAGAACGTAGAACCACTTAAACCTAACTAACCTAAGGACATCACACACATCCATGCCCGTGGCAGGATTCGAACCTGCGACCGTAGCTGTCGCGCGGTTCCAGAATGTAGCGCCTAGAACCGCTCGGCCACTCCGGCCGGCTATCCCGCGCACCCTGACTGTAAATTTTTATGTAAGTCTGGCGACTCAACCTGTTGTGCTGCCATTCATGAACAGATTTCCAGTGGCGTTTTCCAACGGGATAATGCTCGCCCACATTCTGCTGTTGTAAACCAACGTGCTCTAGAGAGTGTCGACATATTGTCTTGGCGTGCTCGATCTCCAGATCTGTCTCCAATTGAGCACACATGGGACACCACCGGACGGCAACTCCAGCGTCATCCACAAACGCAATATCCGTCCCGGTATTGACAGACCAAGTGCAACAGACGTGGAACCCCATCCCACAAACAGACATCCGACACCTGTACAAAACAATGCATGCACGTCTGCATGCTTGCATTCAACATTATGGCAGTTACATTGGTTATTAATGTACCAGCATTTCACATTTCCAGTGACGTACCTAGCGCTTACGTTAACCTGTGATCTCGCAATGTTTATTACTTAAATATGTCACCTAGACAATCGTATTCCCGATATTTCATTACTCTACATTAATCACTTTTCGGTGTTGCGATTTTTTTTCTCCGTCAGTGTATGAAGTGGAACTGGCCAAAGACTTAAGCCTCGAAATTGGAACATGATGATCATCGCATTTCAACTATGTTTCCAATGAGCTCCCGGTGAAACTACATGCAATATGCAGATTTCCTTCTTAGTTCTGCCATAATTCACTTCTACTGAGTCGCTGTTCCCAACAGGGTATGCGGTTTAACGCAGGAAAGAAACTACTGTGCTTTAGGAATCGTGATGAAGATAATTCTTCGAGTAACGCGAAACGAAATGAAACGTTTATGAAACTCATTTGTCTGAAAAAATCCTACACCGCTCTCATTTGCGAATGCCGTTGATAGTGGTATTTATCTTTACCGCACAAGCACGCAAAGGCCGATGTGAAATTTTTGAAGGGGCGTTATAAAATTTAGACGTTAGCGGGAATAGCTCCTAGCAGCTGTGGCGATGGGGCTTTGCGTGGAAATAAGGCGGATCAGGCAAATCCCAGGCGATAACTCGGGATTAAGGACTGCCGGCAGCGGTGGGCATAGCTAGCGCCCCGCGACGCAGCCGCCTGCCCTTATCGCTATTGTTTGGCCGATAACGCTGTAAATCAACTACGGGGATATTTTAGCCCCTCTTAAAGCACCGCTGCAATAGCGGTCGAGGCACTTTTTCCTCTCCAGACAACTTTACTCTTTCTTAAGGGTAAAGTGACCGCGTGGATAATCTATGGCACTGCGTAGAAACTTGTTCAGAGGGAAGATGGAACGCTTATTCAGAAGGCCTTAAAGGCGCTGTAACGGTTACATTGGGGCGATACAGCATTGCGCTCACAGAAAGGGGAAGACATTACAATGGTATAAAGCGTGTGCATTCGGCATTTAAAGTGTTCTTGTATAGTGCTGGCGCGTGCGGATGCCGTAACCTACGGAAATTAACAGACCGAAATCTGTTTTCCATTGCTAAAACGCCATATTTCCACAGGACTTGAAACGCCAGCTCGTGCAAGCACTCGTTCTACCGAACCTCCACTATTGTGATGTGATTCAGCAAGGCATGAGTAGTGAAAACAAAAGACGGCTAGAACTAACCATGAATGCCTGTGTGCGTTACACCTGCAACATTCGCCGATATCATCATGTTAGTGCTTCATACTCCGAGCTAGGGTGGCTGCGGCCGGACAAATTGCGTGACTACCACACTCTATGTCTACTCCACCGACTCCTCGTCGCGCAAGCACCCCAGTACCTTGCTTCAGAGATTAAAAACCTGTCATGTCATCATAATCGAAACACGAGGTCACTCTTATTTGGTATCCTAACTGTGCCCACTCACAAAACAAAAACTTTTGCAAACTCCTTCTCAGTTGCCGCTGTCCGCCTCTGGATCAAACTGCCCCTTACCTTGCGCAAAGTTCGATCTCCTGCTGCTTTTAAGAAGAAGTTGAAGCATTTCCTACTATCATCCTCATAAAGTTCTCCACAAAATTAATGAACAAGGACAATCATCTGTCAAATAGCAAAGCTAGCGTCTCCTATCTTGCTCCTGAGATGCCTTCCTCTTCATCTATCTCTATTAGCCACGCAATCTTCTTTTCCTTTATATTTCCTTAATTATGTTTCATCATGTCTCTATTCTTCTCCTCCCTTCACCATGAGTCTCCCTCATACTCCCTGCTGCCAGCACTCCTATCTAAAATCTGTCTCTTCAATAATGTCTAATTATAACAGTACTTGTGACCTAAGAATATAAACTCTATATGTATGTATTTTTCCAGGTGTACCTTTCAAATTGTTTATTTCACTTTTTGTACTAGATGTAGTTTAACATGCCTACTAAAACATATGAATGTAAAATAAGTAGAATGCCTGGTTAGATGTAAGGGAGGGCCTGATGGCCGTAATCTTGCCAGGTTAAATAAATAAATAAATAAATAAATATACGTTCACTTCTGTGCGCTTTCACACAGCGAATATTGGAAATTTGTGGTAAGGTCTTACACTACTTAATCTAACTTAAACTAACTTACGCTAAGGACAACACACAGCCCCATGCCCGAGGGAGGACTCGAACCTCCGACGGGGGAAGCTGCACGGACAGTGAGAAGGCGTGCCCTAGACCTCGCGGCTACCCCGCGCGGCCACAGCGAATATAAACGCCAAGATCGCCGCCGGATTCTCAGCCCAGAATAGACTAAGCTAAGTCGCAATGTTTTTTATTACCATTGTCACATTCCAGCTACAACAGTACTGATTAAGAGTTTTTGGAACTCTATTCTAGGAAAAACAATGCTGCATTAATATTGTAACTTATTTAATAATCACAGTCGTAATAGCACTTAATTTGGTTACAATATTTTTATTTTTAGATGACCTGTTTCAGAGATCATCCTAAGATCATACATTCTCGTTCTCCACGCCTGCACAGATGGACCTGCTTCACCCCAGCGGCTCCTACTGTCATCAAGGAATGTACGATCTGAGGATGATCTCTTAGAAGAGTGAAAGGTCCATCACTTCTGGTTATCGAGCTGTACGGCGGGCGACATATTGGTATGCCATTGCTGGCCGGAGCGTCTCTGGCATATCTTTTCTCGTGATCGGGGCTCATTTCGAAGAAGGAGTCATCACTGAAGACAGTTTTACCCCAGCCAACGAGATCCCAGGCCCAAGACATCTCTGGACGCATCAGGGACAGTTGTAATGTTGTTGCATTAATTTGTTATGAAAGTGGTGCTGATAGACAATAAAAGCAGTTTAAAAGCTGTGAGCTGCCTGGGGAAGTTAACCTTGCATTACTGCACAACTGTTTCACCAGCTATCCAGTCTAGCTTACCAAATTCCCAACCAGACTAACATCAATTATAATCTTTTAATAGTCATACGACAACTGGTGATATATATATATATATATATATATATATATATATATATATATATATATATATATATATATATATATATATATATATAAGAGAATTTAAATAAAAAGAAATAAATCAGTTTATATTTGGAAATTTATTTTAACATTGATCATTGAAATTTCAGCATATTAAACTTGATTCATAACTAAACTGGTGCCTTATTTAGGATTGTGAAAATGTGAGTTAGTAATCTTACGGAACACATCAAATATGGAGCCAAGATTGGGAGACTGCATACAACACTGCATTTATGAAGTAACACACGAAGAACGTTGAAACATATGCCAGAGGAAATTAACCATAACCAACCGATTCAATTTTCACCCAAAGAAGTTACGTTCGTAGCGCAATCCTGTCCGTCATGTAATTGCCACACACTGGTATACTAAATTCATACTAACTCTCTGTGAAATCTTCCCGAAAAGAATAGCTGAGGTCTACTTTGATGATTACACCACATGCTTCACGTGGTCAACTTGGTTTACACAAAAAGTGTAACTCCACAATAATTTTGATGATTAAAATAAATTAGATCGAAAAGCAATTTACAAAAGAAAAACCTCGAACCGGTTACTATCGTCTTACTATTAACCTGATGGGTCAAACTATTGTATAAGCACGTGGTACTGGTCTCACAAAGTACATCCCATGTGGGTTGAATATAAAGAAAAGTTGCCATATTGAAAAATATTGTCAAGACGAGATGTTATAATCTCACGCACATTCGCATTTAAGATTGATGATCTTAGTTAGAGTTACTGATCAACACGTGGTTCCACTTTACTCACAAAGTAGTGACAAAGCAACTACTGGTAGATTTTCTGAACTTCACACTCGAAATACACTGCGTTGCAGTTTAAGACAACATTAGATATTTTAGAGCTAAACCTGAAAAGGTGATTAAATTTTCAGTTAGGCTGAACTTAAGAAATTCATTGTCCTACACACTTGGCAGACACGCGCTTAGCCAGAAATCTTACCACTTCAGATGCTCGCCGCGGACAGACTGACCTGGGCCGCTACCGAGCGTGCTGAACAGATACAAACGGAAGTGACCAGAGAGGCAGCTTCCTATACCAACATGACAAGGGACGGACATGACCATACTAAGAATAGAAACCTCTCTGCTTTTGGAAAGCGTAGCTACCTGTTCCGACGTTGGTCCTACTGTTCTCTAGCAGACAGGCTTGTCTGCTACCATCAAGCATGCAACTAGAAATACATTTGCTCATTCATCCTCTCACACAGAAAGGAAGGGGGATGACAGTATCTTATCATATACAGTATATAAAAGAAAGCGGATGTAGGTTCCGTATGAGACTGTGTGACATGAATTACATATAAACTGTGTTTTAAAGTGTAGTAGCGTGACAGATCGTTCTTGTTTATGTGTAAAAGTAACACGTTCCACTGCTCAGTCTCCTCCCAGATAGTCAGAAACACCAAGGTAAATTTAGAAGAGGAATTTATGCTGTAGATGACAACATATTGAAGAAATTAACATGAAAGGAATCCAACAGAGACCTTTCATAACCCCAACGCTCCGGGAAAAGACTGTGCAGGGAATTTTCTGGGCATGCTAGGACATTCCCAAGCAGGCTTCTCACACCCAACTTAAACCAAAAATGTAAAGAAAAGGCAAAAGGTCACCAGCTACTTGCTAAAACACAATAATTTCAGCACATCTTTAGAATCTACCAATTTCAAAGGGAAAAAAACAATCTGTGACACTTATTTAAAAGATAGTGTAGACCTAATTCGGTCAGCAAGTAAAAACAATGGTTCCTGTGTCATTAATATGAAAACAATTTCTGGTTGTTACCCTTATGGAGTTCACCAGTATTTGCTCATTGCAAGAGCCAAACTGATCACAGGAAAATTTATGACTGTTTATTAACAAGTAAAATTTATGAAAGTAGCAAAAGTGCCACAGCAATTAAAAAAAATGAAAATAACATCAGTATTATAAAGCAGAACATTACAATACACAATCCGCAAAAGCAAAAAAAATGATAAGAGAAAAAAACATGTTTTACAAAGTGGTTATCGCAAAAAAAACTCGATATCTTATAAAACTAATAATTTGTAGAATGAAAATAACTCTGTGGCACTAATTTAATCACTCTACTATCTTTCAGTTAGTTAGCAAACAATGATCAATGTGTCATAATACTGAAACTACCCTTATGGGGTTCATCACTATAAATATGCCCCATGCAAAGGCTAATCGATCACAGTCCAATGAGAATGAATAGCTATCTGACTGATAAACGAAGCAATGCCAGAGGAATGAATTTATGAAACAAAATATCACAAATTTAATACATCACACAAGAACAAACATTGATCAATAAAACAGCTCTGAAAGTACAATAGTCAACGTCGAAAAAAAAAGACACCAATAAATAAAACACTTGCAAAATACAAGAGTCAAAGTCTCAAAAAAAAAAACAATAAATAGAACACCTGCAAAATACAAGAGTCAGTCTAATAAACACCAATAAATCGAACCCCTGCAAAACACACGAGTCAATGTTTCTCTGACAGAAACACACATATATGCATTGGACTAAGAACCATATAATCACTGTTCACTGACACACTCATTAGTTCCACTGTTCCGAGGCACAATATAAGGGGAGGGGGGGTTCGTCGCTGCAGCGGTCAGTAGGGATATTTGTCCATCTGTTGCATGCAATCCCGCTGTCTCTGCCCTCTCATGAAGTTTCTATTGGTGGCCCGTGTCACGTACATCTCGATTTGGTTCCATGTTTGTGTTGTCAAATTCGTGCGGTATCCTCGTTTGACACGCCAGGTTGATATTCCTGGGCAAGGATGACACTTGATGGCTCTTCTTTATGCCACCCTTAGCTACCAGAGAACATAGAACCATGATTTACTGTCGCTTGACAGTGGGCATCCATCAGGAAATGTTGATAGGCGTCGTTGAAGTCTGCCAGTTTCTCTGGACAGTGCATGTCAAAAGGCTCCACGCCCCTTGTGTTGTTAAATTCTTGAGTTATCCTCAACTGGCTCGCCGGTTTGATATTCCTGGGCAAGGATGACACTTAGTGGCTCTTCTTTGTGGCACCCTTAGCAACCAGAGAACACCGAATCATGATTTACTGTCGCTTGACAATGGGCTTCTGCCAAGAAATGTTGATAGTCGTTGTTGACGTCTGCAAGTTTCTCTGGACAGTACCTGTCAAAAGGCTCCACGCCCCTTTATCCCCTGTCTTCTGTCGTTTCACCGCGGCCGTCTCGTCACGGTCGCGTGCGTGTAGTGCCAGTAGATGGATTTCTGCGCGGTGGGCCGCTCGGCCATCTCAGGTCATCGCCTCCACGAAGGGTCGCACTGGTGCGGCCGGGCATTAGCTCTGGGTGCAAGGGAAAGTGTTTGTCCCTTACCCTTCTTTTATTGTGACTGCGCTCCCGAAGTGGCCCGGTTGACAGTGTGTCCTGCTGGGAAACCCGCCTGTTTACAACTAGTCCTCCTTCTCGCTGCTCCCGCTGTCTCATAAGAGTTGAGCCGGTTCGCTTTCACGTTCTCATCTGCATTCACAGAAATTGTTCATCATAGTTATGTGATTACACAATGTCATACATAATACCACTTAGTATTGTCTTTCACAATTTTAAGAACAAAAGTGAGACTTAATTTTTTTTAAATAAAAAAGTTAGATGAATTGACAATATAAAAATAAAAGTTAAATGACTTGACAATACAAAAAGTAAAAGTGAAATGACTTGACAGTATAAAAATAAAAATTAACTGACAATATAATATCTAAATTCACATCACTAACGTGGTTCACTTGCGTTTTAATAAATCCAATGCTACTTATTAATCCACTAAAATGAATAGGATTATGCCTTGTGTAAGTATAGGTCAGGACAGCATAGGGTTCAAATGTTATTTACACACACACATGCACACCTGTTGACTATTCTACAAACTAACTACCCATAAACATGAATTACTCAAAATTCTACTTCAATCCACTACTAGTTAATCCAACAGGCTACTTCAATGCTACTTAAACACCGTGTTTATACCACTACAACATTGTTCTAATTCGTCCTCTTCTTGACGCTTGTGGCATATGTCTTGTCACATGATAAATATGGAGAAACTTCCCTTAAACATACATAGTAAAAAGAACAATGGTTATTTGCACGCCAAAACATTTACACCAGTTGACACACCTGATAAAAGACTCTCAATTATACATTTATCATACTCATATGCTTTTACATAAAACAGTAAGACAATTTCATCTAAAATTACGTTATCACAAGAATTAATCACACAGATGACTCTGAGAAGGGTAAAAATATTTTCATTATACAGGTTATACTACATTTTCTTACCCATTTCGTTCCTTCTTTAAGTTAGCTTTCACTTCCAAATTAGTTATTTCGCCTGTGGTGGTCATTCTGGATTCATTTCTCATGAATGGCAAAATTGTGGTCACCTCTATTCTGTAAAACAGTTTCATCTTAACATCCTATTGAATTACAACTGACACAAAAGATCCGAATCCTCCTGTAGTTTAAATGACAAATGTTTTGCTTCATCCCTATTATATTAAACCAAGCTTTCCTTCGGTCCCATAATCAAAATTATTTAATCTTCCTCTACCTTCAAGAGGGAAATTTCTTCAGTTCAACTCATATAGGCTGCAGTGCATCCAGCACCAGCGAAAACAGTAAGCTGTAATGCTCACAGCATCAACAAAACACATAAACGTCCCTTTTTTAGGACAAGTATTAACACAGAATAATTTTTTTTAGTCTCTGGCTCAACATCAATCAAGACTACAAAAAGGATCCATATTTCTGTTCCATTCTCCATTTGCTGAAAAACTGCTCGTATTTGACTACCAAAATAATATTTCAGGGCCACGTAAATTACACAAACCACAATTCTTCTTTCACCTTGAAGGGAATCAATATACTGACGAAATCCACAGACAGCACTTTACGTGCTCAGCTATAAAGAACAAAAAGACATGTATCATCAATATTAACATATTAGCGCATATTGAGAAACCATTGGTTAAACAATCGTATTATCGCATGCTGTTTTCAAGATTCCAAATTTACTCATACCTTTCTCAGAGTTCTCCTATCTTCAAATATTCATACAGCACGCATACTATAGTAAGAGATCCTCATTTATACTGACAGATATAGAATAGTAATAGACAGATAGTAGCACTGGAAGCAGAAAATCAGAAACAAGGCTACTAAGAGCTGGGGACCTGGGTTTGCCAGACCCATAATACCCACAGATCGGATATTCCCCTGAGTTTTGCATTAATTCAACACAGATCTTGCTTCTCTCAGGAGCGACTCTTTTCAATTTACACAAAAAAACCATAAACAGCATTTCACTCGTTCACAAACAAACCTTTTATCTTCACATTTGAACCAACCTAAATCCTAATTGCACAAGGAAAGAAAAAAAACTAAAAACATCACATCAATCAATCACATAGAAACATCTTTATCACTATTTTTACCAACATACTATTCAAAATACATTTATCACAAATGTAAACTAATCAATTGTTTCTCTTCACCGTCCTCTCTACTCCTCACTGTCCTTCTCAATGTATGGTTTTACGTTTGATTTCTTCAATCGAAGAGTTTCCACTTCTATGGCGTTTTCATGGGGAATCTTCCTTATCCGATACGGGCCGTTAAAGAGAGTAAAAAATTTCTTGCAGACACCTGACCGTTTGTTAGACAGCTTGTGTGATCTGATAAGAACTTTTTTCCCTACATGAAACACTGTTTTTCTCACGTTTTTCTTATACGCCTTGACTCTGGCTTCCGTTGCACGCTTGATGTTGCGTAAAGCTAAGTCAACAATTGCGTTCCGGCGTAGTCTCGGCTCTAGTGGCCAAGGCACCACCTCTTTGATTTTGCTTGGGGGCTCCTTGTTTTTTAGCACAGTGATTGGCGGAAGCTTTGTTGACGTATTAGGCAACTCATTAATTATGTTCTGAAATCCTTTTAGGTGTATGTCCCACGATCGGTGATCACGACTGCAGTATAACCTACATAATTTTCCTAATTCACGCATAATACGCTCACTGGGGTTCGAGCTGGGGTGATATATATATATATATATATATATATATATATATATATATATATATATATATATATATATAGGTTTAATTCTTCTCCTTCGAAGCATCCGCTGCCAGTATTGCGATCTAAATTGTGGTCCATTATCCGAGATAACACTTTTCACGCTCCCAACTTCATGCAGAAACTGCTTTGCAAATGCAGTTGCCACTGCCCTTCCTGTGGCTCGCTTCAACGGAGTCAGACACGCAAACTTGGAGGTTAGCTCCACCGCTACGAAAACATATGCAAAACCTGCTTTAGATCGTATTAGCGGCCCAAATAGATCCACGGCCGCGAAGTCACAAAGCATGCTTGGTATTATCGGGTGCAATGATGCAGCATAAGTCACTTAGGCCGCCTTTGCTCGCTGACAAGGTCGGCACACTCTAAGTACACAACGAATACGCTGTAACATGTTATTAAAATAGCATGTCTCTTTCAGTTTTTCACAACATCTCTGTGCTCCGAAGTGACCATAACTCAAATGTATGTACCATATAATTTTGTTTACGAGTTCCTCCGGAATCACCAACACCCATCTGGAGTCGTCCGGGGCTCGTTTCTTGAATAGTATTCTATTGCGCACTAAGTAGTACTGGCGTATTCCTACATTTTCCTTGTCCTCCCACTTCTTCTTCATATCTTTCAATACTGCGTCCTTATCCTGTTCGTCCGCTATACTCCCTAAAGAGGTGGTAACAAAATTCTCGAACGCTACATTCTGTAAGTATAGCATGCTAGAATTATTTTCACCGAGTTCCCCTTCTGTGTGAACCAAACCTATAGGAATGCGCTATAAAGCGTCAGCAATTACATTTTTCTGTCCAGGAATGTATTCTACAGTGAAATTACATTCCTGTAGGTATAGTGCCCAGCGTCCTAGTCTCCCATGCGTGATTTTTGTGCTCATAAGAAATTGGAGTGCACGATGGTCAGTGTACACCCTAGTGGTCCCCCAAATAAGAAATATCTAAATTTTGAGAATGCCCAAACTATCGCGAGTGCTTCGTGTTCCGTCACGGAATAATTTTTTTCACATCGAGAGAGCACCCTGCTCCCAAACAAGATTGTTTTCCAAGTTGTAATATCATCATTTCCTTCCGTTTGAAACAGTACCGCAACTAATCCTGACAAGGAACTGTCCGTCATTAAACAGAATTCTTATGTCAGGTCGGGATGCACGAGGATGGGAGCCTCTACCAATGCCTTTTTCAATTTATAAAATTCATCCTGTGCCTCTTGATCCCAGACCCACAAAGCGTTCTTCCCTGTTTGTCCACATAGACGGGGTGTATCAAGTACACTAAAATTTATAAATCGCTTGTAAAAATTACACAGGCCTAAGAATGCTTGCAACTGTTTTTTATTTGTCGGCATTGCACACTCCGCTATCGCCGCAATTTTCTCCGGGTCAGGTTGTATTCCATTTGCTGAGACAATATGGCCTAAGAATTTTATGTTCTCTCGTCCGAACTGTGACTTATCTAAGCTGACTGTTACACCTGCCTTCTCAAAAACATCCAGTAGTCTGTTCAGAACGTCATTATGGTCCTCCCACGACTTTTCCGCAATTAATATGTCATCCACGTAAATTGTCACTCGCTGTTTCAAATCATCAGGCACAATGCTATTTAATCCTCTTATAAAAGCAGCTGATGAGACATTTAGTCCGAACGGGAGACGCCGGAATTGGAAACAATTTCCATAACACAGGAATGCTGTATGTAATCTGCAAGATGGGTGTAGCACGATTTGCCAAAAACTCGAACGGAGATCGACAGATGATAGTACCTTTACCCCGTGGAAACTTTGTAAGAGTTCCTCAAGGCTCTCAGGCCTGTCCGTTTCCGACAAAATAATTGTCTCGAGTCTAGCACCAAACGAACTGAGTTGTCGCGCTTTGGTACGACAAGCAAGGGTGAGTTGTACGAGCTTACTGCCCGCTCAATTATTCCTTGTTCTAACATCTTGTTTATTTGCTTTTCCACCTGGCCTTTATACGCCACAGGAATAGGGTATGGTCTAACATAAAACTTCTGATGGTCACGTACTCTGAATTGGTAAGTAAAACCCTTAATCGCCCCCGGAGTCTCAGAAAATACCCGTTCATGATTCCTAAGTAGGCAATACAATTTCTCCTTTTCCTTGTCCGTGGTTCTGAAACCCGCGATGCTCTTTCTCAGTGCATCAGCAAAAACAACATCTTTCCCCTGCTCACCAGACGTAGAGCACGACTCACTTACATAGTTCACGAGAAGCTCCAGTCTGGGTTGCGACTCGATTTGAGCTTGAAATTTTAGGCAACTAATTTCTGACTCGGCACGTAATATGCATTCATCAAATACTAAATTAATTGGCAGATCCCCAACTTGAACTGTCATTACTCCTCCACCCATGTCAATTACTGCATGGTGGGCATTCATGAAGTCATTTCCTCAAATCATTGCCACATTCAGCATTGGGAGCACAAAGAAGTTGTACTCAAACTCTCTTCCCTGGCAGGTAAAATTAAGCCGAGTCTGCCTTCGGATTTCTACGCTCTTACCGTAGATTGCGCCCTTCACCTTTATTCCTCGCACTTGAAAAACGGGCCAAGTCCCAGTCCCTTCGCATTTTTGAAATGCTGCCTCGCTCACTATCGAGAAAGGGCTTCCAGTGTCAATGACACACTTAAAACATATTTCGTTTACTGCAACTGTCACGACTGTATTTATTCCCGAAATTTTAGCACTCGTAGTTTCTTGCAACAAATCCTCTCTAATATCTTCCCTCTCTATATACCGTATGCACTCCTTTGCCATGTCGCTCATTTGTTCCGATTGGGCGCCTTCTGCGCTGATCGTTTGTCATTGCCAGTTTTGTTCATTTCCATTTGCTGGATTATGTCTAGGGTTAGCCGGCCGAATTTCAACATCATGAGGTGCTCCGCCTACAGGCCAATTCCCACCGTGTTCACCGTAGTATCGATTCTGGTTGCCGTAACTGTTGCGTTCACGATCCTGTCCACGTCCTCGATCATTTCCGTTGTTCCTCCTGTGTTCGCGACTGTCACCCCAGTTTCTATACGGCCGGTCCCGATTATTGTTCCATTCGCGTTGCGACGACCAGTCACGCCGTTGATTAGTACTACGGCCACGACTGCGATCGCACTGCTGTGCCCCGTAATAACTTTGTGCCTGATTAGGCGGGCATTCTCCTGTATTGTATTCCAACTCTTGGAGAAGTGTCTTAAACGTTTCCACGTCCTCTTTGCATCGTCCCGCAAGAATGACGTGGCGCAAGTGCATCGGAAATTTGGTGATGCATATCCTAATTAGTTCCGCAGGCCCGTACGGGTCGTATAAACATTGATTTGCCTGCAACATGTCGTCGAATAGGCGTGCTGGGCTGCCGAAACCAGACTGGTTCAAATTTGGCAGCATAATTATGCCATGGTTGACCCTATCTTGTGCCGCTTCCGACCAATAGGTGGACAGAAAGGCTTGTCGAAACTCCCGAGTGGAGTTGCAGTGACGCGCTGCCGACCTCATGTGAATCGCCGGTTCGCTTTCCAAATAGCCACACATATATTCTATCTTATGTGAATCTGCCCAGTCGCGGGGAAGACAGAATTCAAATTGCTCGAGCCATGCTCGTGGATGTATTCCTTTTTGCGAATTTCGAAATATCTCAAACTTTCTTACCGTAAGGAAATGTTTGAAATCAAATCCTCGCATTTCCTCCCGGCGAGGCCCTTGAATTTTTCTATTTTTCTCATGTCTGCCCCCCAAAATACGTTCTTCCCTGTCGTCAAAATCTCCCTCGTGGCCGGAGTCCCTCTCTGCACTGTGCCTGCGGCTATTTTTAGTGCTATTGACGAGTTCGGAATCACACCCAATGCGGCTTTCCAGATGCGCCACGCGTTCTTGTAATTCGCCTGTTACAGCTTTGTGCCGCTTGTTCACTTCGAACTGTCCCTTCTGAAATCTAAGAAGCGAACGCACTTCTTCGATCTCTATGACCACTACCGGTGTAGTATTGTTATTGCTGTCTGTCACCTTCATCGTGCCTACGATGTCCGCTAATGCCGCAATCTTATCATGTATCAGCAGACATCATTCTGCTTCAATTGTTCTACTTGCTGTTCGAGTGCGTGAATCGCTTGACTGTTGTCCGCTACTATGTTGCTAACGGACGCGGGACAATGCGTTTCTGCCTCCTGGACCATCGAGAGTACCTGCTGGTGTTCCCTTTGGCATTCTTCTCTCAGCGCTTGGAAATTCCTAAGTACGTAGCTGTTCTTCGCTCTCTTTCGATTCCGCATCGCGACTCCGCTTGCCCTGTTCTAAGGCTTGCAGACGGTCATCGATTTGTTCAAATGTACGGCCTAATTCTTTCATAATATTACTTTTTATTTCACTTGCCAGATTGTTTATTCTTCGTGAGATATCATCGGACACTCTCTGCATCGACCTCTCGACTTTATTTGTCTGCTGGATTAGTTTTTCGTCTATTTGTTCGCCTAGCTCGCAGATCGATTTTTCAGATTTCTCTGTCATTTGTTCGCCTAGCTCTCGGATCGATTTTTCAGATTTCTGCGTCATTTGTTCGCCCTGCTCTCGAATCGATTTTTCAGATTTCTGTGTCATTTGTTCGCCTAGCTCTCGGATCGACTTTTCTGATTTCTCTGCATTTTCTTATTTTGTTGCAATAAGGCTGTAAGAGGTCCGAGCAGATGTAATTTCGATGTATTGCTAATGCGCTGCCTGTGATATGCAAGGTAGAAGAGAATCTCTGACCAGAGAGCTGTGTTGACTGCAGTACGAACTGTGTAGCTGTAGCAGTAAGTTGTTGCTAGTCTGCAGTCTGCTCTGGTCTGGTCTGGTGTATCGCGTTGGGTGGCCAGTCGCGGTGCAGCAGTGCCGGAGCCTGAGTATTATTGTATAAGGTAAAAAGCAGCCTCGCGCATATGTAGTAATGTCATCTCAAGTCCCATGTAAATGTTTTAAAAATCTCGTAATAATAATCTTTCTCATAAAAAGTAACTTTTAACAACCATTCATTTCAATTTAAAGAATTTGCTAATTTCTCCCATTCATGATCATCCCGATTGTTGCAAAAGAAAAATCAGTTGCTTCCTTTCATAAATGACAAATCTATCAGCCAGCATTGCACAGGGCTGTGCCAGAAAACAATATTTTAAGAGCAGATATATATGCGTTATCCAGCGACTTCATTGAGTTAAGAATTTTTCTTTTTTTTTTATTGAGAATGATCTTTCAGGGCTATGAAGCAGCACTGCTGATGTCCAAAATTTACCAGGTTAAATTAATAGTCAATTATTGAAAAGTTATAAGTGAGCGACAATTGAATTGAAAGGTTAGTTATATTGTATTATTACCAGGTTACTGAATTTATAATTTTTTGTTGCGACATTACACTGAATGTGAACGACATAATTATAATTTTTTACTGTTGAGAGATTTAGGAATTTTTCTGTTTTGAGGCTACGCTAAATGTGAATGAATTTTGTAGGGAGGTTAAATGGGAAAGAATTTTGTAGGGAGGTTAAATGTGAAAGAATTTTGTGGGGAGGCTAAATGTGAACGAATTTTGTGTGGAGGTTAATGTGAATTACAATTTTTGTGGGGAGGTTACACTTGGCGACCCTGCCAGGATCGTATTTTCTTTGTGAATTTCTGAAATTGAATTGAAAGGTTATTTACTTAAATGTAGTTTGCATCTGGCGCAACCCATTTACTAATTTGTCACTCTATCTTTCACAGATCATCGGCAATTTATTGCTCTTTGTTGTAATTGTTTTTGTTCCATTTTTGCTTCGTCTTTGTTTCATTTTGTGCTTAATTTTGATTTGTGAAAAATGCCGCGAAAAACTGTTAACAGTACATCGCTATGTGCAATGAGTGAAATAGCCGACTCGAATAATTTGACCGATAATACTTGCGACTCTCAGTGTAATAGCGATAATCCTCTAATTACTGATAATCAGTGTGTACCGACCACTAGTAATGATTTTGTTCCTAATGATGAACAAACAAATTCAATTATGTCCTCAGTAAATGTAACAATTGATGACGTGGCACATTCTGTTACAATGAACGCTGTCCAGTTTGACACGCCTGATTTGCAAAGTTTACGTAGCGAACAGATAATTGTTTCTAACGAAGGTGAACAATATACACAAAATATGTCAGATTTATTTGATTCTGGTGTAGTGACCAACAGTGCACATCCAATTGGCGAACCTTTTCAAGAATCAGAAAATGACCAAATGATTACACAAAACGTGACAAATGTAGATACACCAACACACAACATAGAAAATAGAGTCGCTAATTTTGGGTTCGATCAAGTTGTAGCATTATTACTACATTTCAATGAAAAACAAGATAGCAATTACAAACAAATCAATGAAAATGTCAAAAAGTCTAAGAAAGAACGAGATGACAATTTCAAATGACTTAATGAATCGAACAAACAACTTAATGAAAAACAAGACAACCTTAATGAAAATTTCAAACAATTGAATGAAAAACACGACAACCTAAATGAACAGAACAAACAACTTAGTGAACAGATTGCAGCCATTGCCGTGCAATGTTATGATACTAAAGAACAATTATGTGAGGAAATTAAGGCTTGTGCTAGGAACAGTAGTGAAGAAGTTAGATCTGTTGCTCAAGAATTAAGTAATACACATGCAGCCACAACTAAATTACTTAGAGATGAAATTAGTGCAGTCGCTAAACAATGCTCTGAAAACGGAACACAGGTACGCTACGAGTTTAAATTAATGTCAGCAGAACTTTCATGCACACTGGATGCGAAAGTAGACGCGAAATTTGACCAACAGAACGGCCAAATTGACGAACGTTTTAATCACCACCTACAAAACAGTGAAACGCGTTACAGTAAATTTATACAGGAACAGAATAAAGTAAAGCAACATGTCATGGAAACAATTACTGCACAGAGACAGGAAATTAAGCGTAAATTATTTACGAAAGCAAAAACATACGTAGGCAACAATATTGCTACAGTATCGGACGAAATCAAACAATTGAACACCGAATTGCATGATGAAATCTCCGATCTTAAAACAAAAACAGACACACACACATTAGACTTTCAGACAATGACCAACAGACATGAAAAGTTGTAACTAATACAGGATACCGGTGCCATCAAAGCAGACGTTCAAAAATTGAACAAGAACACACGTAAAATACAAAAACAAATTAATGCTTGTGATACTAAAAACGATGATCAGGTAAAAGTACTGCCTGAAAAATACGATGAATTGGCCAGTCGTATTGACGTTATCGAAAGTATTAATGACACCAAATCAGACGATACATCACCTGTTTCGTTTTCTCAAAGACCCGAATTCCAAAATTTACAGCAGACGATCAGTGAGATAGGTTCTTCCAGTAATACATTACGTAGAAAATTGTCATCTTTACAGCAAGAAGTGACGGAGATGAAAAATATTTCAGCCTTTAACACCACACAGCATACGCCACTTTCCGAACATTTGTCAGACTCACACAGCCAGTTTAATCTAGGTAATTTACAGAGAGTACGTGAGTTAGATTCCGAACAGTCACAGACAAACAGATTATCATGCAATCCTGAACCTGCTCAGACATACAGAGACGATAATTTTTATTACAAACACTTTCTATCTGTTAGGAAATTTAAAGTGCTTAATAATGAGAGAACACAGATTCACGCTTTGGACTGGATACGACAATTTGCTTTTGTATTTTCATCAGCTTGGCCCGTAACGCAGAAACTAGAATTGGATTGGATACAACAACTTGCTTTTGAATTTTCATGGGCATTGCCTGTAACGCAGAAACTAAAACTTATTTGTAGCGCGTAATTGACCTCAGGGGATTCATTACACTTTGATGAATATGTGCCGTAGCGTGCACAGGGCCCCGGGCCGTAGTAGTGCTGTTTCATCTTTAGTTTTCTGCATTGCTGCCTTCTCTTCTACTATCCTTTATATCTATCAAAACAGCTCTTCAACTATCGATCTATCTAGGATCAGAAACGTGTAAAGAAATCCCGGTATGACAAGTTTTATCGAAAGTGACAATTTTCATTAGACACTCCAGAACTACCAGCGTAATTTTAATGAAAGACAGAAGTGTAATCATCAGTATTGTCAAAATTATCAGTAAGAGCAAACACATTTTGGTAACAACAGAGGTTTTTCCCAACAACAGCAACAAAACCAGCTGGTTAGCATACCTAACCAACATTGTAGTCTGCAAGGTCAACAAAGCTTTAATGTTTCGCCGCCTACACGTATAGCGTCGGCTCCACCAAATAGTAACGCACAACAACAAGGAAATCAGTACGTACAGAAAACACACTATTTCAACTCATATCGCAATGCATCGTTTAGAAATGACTATCATAACAGACGTACAAGTAATGAGCACAATTTTCAGCGTACGTTTAATAACAGTCGGTCTTACAAGCAACAGAATCATCCGCAACAACAGATTATCATGAATGAACCAGACAGTAGATACCATCCCGAACGTAATACGTCAGGAAGAAATAACAGAACAGTACAAGTAGTCGAAATGCCACAGCATCCTCCCGCAAATAACAGCACGTCAGAAAGAATTTGACTAGATACAGTACAGGTTGCATCTTCCAGCAACGCAAGCAATACTTTTGTCACAGAGAATCATGTTCACGAAAATATTATTACTTTTGACGACATCCGAGACACACTATTACATGAAAAACCAATATTCTGAATTTGTCAATCTGAAACAAGCTTTGTTGAATGCACCACTTTTATCACATCCAGATCTTACTAGAAATTTTTCCATTGCCACCGACAGTTCTAACACAGCTTTAGGCGTATGCATTTTTCAGGAAATTGAAGAAGACAGTAATTAAAAATATCGCCTTTGCGAGTCGCATTCTGTCACCTGCTGAACGCAATTATTCTGTTACAGAACTTGAAACATTATGTGTTGTATGGGCATTTACGAGATTTAGGCATTTTCTTTATGGAAGACATACGACCTTTTACACAGATCATAGAGCGATACAGTTTTTTCTTTCAGCAAAATTTACACATGACAGGTTAAGCAGATGGAAACTTTATATACAGGAATTTAATTTTACAATTGTTCACATTCCCGGTACACAAAATATTGTAGCAGACGCACTATCCCGTTCTCTCAGCAACAATCAGCAAGACATCGCAACCAACTTCTGCCAAGCAAATTCTAGCGTCATGTATATTCAACAAGTTGCATTCGAAAATTTTATTTCGGCATCATTACGAGATATAGCACAAGAGCAGAGTAAAGACAAAGTGTGGAAAGAAATTAAGCACCCTTGGCAAGATAGGAATAATGTTACCACCAGAAACCATTACACTGTACGCAATAACATTCTGTTGCACCGCTCTCACCCTGACAGCAACAACTGGTTACTAAGCACTCCTGACAAACTTGTTAACAAATTAATTTGGTATACTCATTTAAGTTACGCACATTACGGAGCCAGAAAATGTTTTCTTATACTGAGACAGAACTGTTATTTTGCCAACATGGAGAAACGTATACGACGAGTTTTAGCGTCATGTAAAATCTGCCAGAAAGCTAAGTCAGACACGACTTCACATATTCCTCCGTTACATACCATTGTACCTGTTAAATTGAGACACATGGCCGCTGTGGACAATTTTGGTCCGATTTCCAGAACTAATAGAGGTTTTTTCTACATCTTTGTCGCTGTTGAACTCACTTCAAAATTTGTGACCTTCATTCCCTTACGCAAAGCTACTGCTAAATCGATTTCGAATGCATTTGTAAAACATTTTTTATTTCATGTAGGGCATGTATTGAAAGTAATTTCCGACAATGGACCACAGTTTCGGTCTGCTATATGGACACGTATGTTACGAGCAAGAAACATTTCTCCGATCTATATATCCAGCTACCACGCTTCTTCGAACCCTTGTGAACGTCTAATGAAAGAAATTGGTAAATTATGTAGAATATACTGCCATAAAAAACATATTGATTGGGACACACACATACTCTCATTTCAGGATGTAATTAACTCCATACCAAATGAATCTACTATGCTATCTCCGACTGTTATACTGAAAAATGTTGAACCACCTAACAAAATTAAAGAATTAGTATCCTTTCCTACCTCTCGTCGACTACGACACCATGAAATAATTGACATTGCACTCAACAGCATCAAACGTGCCGCAGAGCGCCGAAGAAGACAGCAAAAACAGGTTTGTACACGCCGTGACTTTCACATTGGACAGAAGATATTAGTAAGCACACATTATTTATCCAACAGTGGAAAGAGTAGATGTAGTAAATTTGAGCTTCTATACGCAGGTCCATATCGAATTCGCAGCATTACTCACCCCAATGTAGTACACGTCGTAACTTTGAGAACCAGAAAAAGCAAGGGCAATCACCATGTCTCCAATATTAAACCCTTTATTGAATGAACATACTTTATGATTTATCACACTGTAATGCCATTTCCTGATTTTTATATGACCACTTATGTAATTATATTTATATGAACACTTACTGATGATTATCATATTTTTCAAAAATGGTTCAAATGGCTCTGAGCACTATGGGACTCAACTGCTGTGATCATAAGTCCCCGAGAACTTAGAACTACTTAAACCTAACTAACCTAAGGACATCACACACACCCATGCCCGAGGCAGGATTCGAACCTGCGACCGTAGCAGTCGTGCGGTTCCAGACTGTAGCGCCTTTAACCGCTCGGCCACTCCGGCCGACTCATATTTTTCCTTGGCAAGTGCCCGGCAAGGTAAGGTTAGCAGGTCGCTTTTCTTGTCGTTACACATCAGACCGTGCACATTTTTCCAGATAAACTTACATATTTTATGACCAATTATGCAATTCTATCTATGTGACTACTTACTGATGATTATCATATTTTTTCTGGGCAAGTGCCCGGCAAGGTATGGTTAGCAGGTCGCTTTTCTTGTCGTTAGACATCAGACCGTGCACATTTTCCATTTTTTGTGTATGTACGATTGTTTTCCTATCGAAAGTAGAATTTTTGTCTGTATGCACTACAAAATATTTAAGATATAACAAACACCAGTTGACTTTGACATTTTTCCTTATGATATCTCAATATCTTGACTATTCTACAGTTTTTGCCACTACATTATGATACTGTGTGTACATTTTTTGCACTTTAAAACTGTCTATGTTTTTGACAATACGTTTTCTGTCATGCTATGCTGTATGCTTAATTATATCACTAGAAACAAGTTTTTATTTAATGAGTATATGATTTAAATGCCAGATATTAATCCTTATTCATCATTTTCAGAAAGCAATAACGTTTAAAAGAAATAAATTAAACAAACCATAGTGGATTACTATGAAATGGGAATTTCACCTTCGGAATGAACGAAAGAAAATGCAATACCATGTCATGAAGAGTAAATGGATCAGAATTAACAAGCATTAACAAGAATATACTATACACATCGTATGATAGCAGTCTTAACTAATTATTTTTCTTTCAGAATACGAGGCGATTGATGCAGGCTCTCAGACAGAACTACACATCTTAGTTTTAGTGATGAAATATGCTAGAAATAAGAAACTCTATACTATGAATTGTTGTATGAAGTAAATGGTAATATGAATAATGAATAATGAAATGTCTTTTTTAAAGATGATAATAAATGATGATGAATAATTATATGAAGAATATGCTAGTATGAATAATGAAGTTTTTCTTTGCAGGTGATGATAGTAATGAAGTTATGGTAATATGAATAATGAAGTTTTTCTTTGCAGATGAGGATAATGATGAAGTTTATATATTCACTATTAGTTAAAAAATGCTATGTAGTTATTTAAGTATTTGTTGCAGTTCGTTTTGACAGTATGTCTTATGTCGCATGGCATAATGACTGAATGTTTTGGAAAGGACAGCTAGAGTACATACATATTGAGTACACGTTTCATTACCTGTTAATTTGAAGTTCACTACTTTTCAGCATAATATGTGTTTCTTCTTTCAGCTCAATAATCCATTTTGTATTTTTCTAGGAGAAGCTATTCATGAAATTAATGTGCTATAAGCAGTTAGTCATTAAACCTGTTCTAGTACTTGCATTTTTTTTACCCATTTGTGTGTCTCATTCATGAATGTGATCACATGTCCTCTACTTGTTTCATAACCTTGCTACAGCTGACTCATGACAAATGACGTTACTAATCCTTATATCCAGCAATAAGTCAAAAGCAAATATTTTCATGCCCCAGCAATTAATTATCGATCCCAACGCAATGCATTGCTACCACTAAAAAAAAAAAATTACCAGTCCCAGCTATTACTAGTATACAACCAAATAATGCTACTAGTTTAAGAGATATTTCTAGGTCTAAATATAATGCAAATTTCCCAGATGTGTTGAATCCATTATATCTATGTATTATTGGACCACAGACCTTGAGTAATAGTTACAGTGTGTTACATTTTAAATATGTCCTTTGTCACTTGAATGATGAGTTCTGAGTAATACTGAATGATGTTTTGTAATAATGCATAAATGCTATGCCAATAATTTCTGTAAATAATATTTTTGTTATGTCACTTGAATGATGACTTCTGAATAATACTGAATAATGTTTTATAAAACGATATGAATACTTTGTAACTGGCCAATAAGTGCCAATAATTATTTTAAATATGTCGTATGTCACTTGAATGATGAAAAATGTTTTGTAATATTCAATACTTGCTATATGTTTAGTAACTGGCCAATGAATGCCACTGTTTCTTATATTTTAAATTTGTCTTATGTCACTCACATGATATCATATATGAATACCAGTAGCTTGATGCTACACTCATTAGCTCCTGTTTTGAATGATGACTTCTGAATTATGCATAAAAATGGTTTGTAACTGGCCAATGAATGCCAATGATTACTATAACTATGTAAATGCTATGCCATTAATTAACTCTTGTTTTGAATGATGACTTCTGAACAATGCATAAAAATGGTTTGTAACTGGCCAATGAATGCCAATGATTACTATAATTAGATGAATTATGTAAATGCTATGCCATTAATTATCTCTTGCCACGTGGGATTAGCTGAGCGGTCTAAGGCGTTGCAGTCATGGACTGTGCGGCTGGTTCCGGTGGAGGTTCGAGTCCTCCCTCGGGCATGGATGTGTGTGTTTGTTCTTAGGATGATTTAGGTTAATTAGTGTGTAAGCTTAGGGACTGATGACCTTAGCAGTTAAGTCCCATAAGATTTCACACACATTTGAACATTTTTTGAATTAACTCTTGTTTTGAATGATGACTTCTGAACAATGCATAAAAATGGTTTGTAACTGGCCAATGAATGCCAATGATTACTATAATTAGATGAATTATGTAAATGCTATGCCACTAATTAACTGTTGTTTTGAATGATGACTTCTGAATAAGTTCTGAGTAATACTGATATCTTAAATTTGTCTTATGTCACTTACATGATATTATATATGAATACCAGTAGCCTCATGCTACACCAATTAACTCTTGTTTTGAATGATACCTTCTGAACAATGCATAAAAATGGTTTGAAACTGTCCAATGAATGCCATTGATTACTATAATTAGATGAATTATGTAAATGCTATCCCATTAATTAACTCTTGTTTTGAATGATCACTTCTGAATAATGCATAAAAACGGTTTGTAGCTGGCCAATGAGTGCCAATGTTTACTATAATTAGATGACTTATGAATAATGTTCTGTAATACTCCATACATAGTACAGAAATGTTTAGTAACTAGGCAATGAGTGCCAACAATTACTCAAATCGGTTAATAGACTACTGTAATTCTCAACGATGACTAGCATAAACCTTAATATCCTTCACCTTCTGACCTTATTACCAGAAATTACTGCAATATCCGTTTGTCCTGTCCATCCTCATGATCATGGAGCACTATATTTGGTTTTTGCACTAATTCTACGTTGGTGAAAGAGTATGGATTCTACAAGAATGTGGTGTTGACACATCATGCTGCCCACCACCTTGAACGATGGAGATGTTATTATGGTCCCACTGTTTGGTGTACCTAACGTACCACCAAAATGATAACATTGAATATTAATAAGACATATAAGTATCTTGGCTACACTGATTAATACTTCAGGGAAGAGAGCTTCGGATTGTCTCACTTGGTGTTGTGCTTCTGTAGAAAGATATGGACTTTCAGTGCAGCTACATGCAACCTACTGTGCTACAACCATGATGCAATCCTTCCCTTTCCTATCCTAGTTCTTGTAAAATGGTAAAAAATATATACAGTGCGTGTGCACTTTATGTCATTTGTAAATATGTTTTGTTCTCATTGCGTATACATTTCGTCATTTCTTGATATGTTCTGCACTTATATACATATATATGTATATACTCTGTGACTGTAGACTTAGTTAATTAAGTAGATTATAAAAAAAATTGTTGCTCATGGCAAGTCCAATTGAATCACCATCGCTGCCAAATTTTTGTCCCCCCAGTGGAGGGTTATGTAAGAGGTCCGAGCAGATGTAATTTCGATGTATTGCTCATGTGCTGCCTGTGATATGCAAGGTAGAAGAGAATCTCTGACCAGAGAGCTGTGTTGACTGCAGTATGAACTGTGTAGCTGTAGCAGTAAGTTGTTGCTAGTCTGCAGTCTGCTCTGGTCTGGTCTGGTGTATCGTGTTGGGTGCCCGGTCGCGGTGCAACGATGCCAGAGCCTGAGTATTATTGTATAAGGCAAAAAGCAGCCTCGCGCATATGTAGTAATGTCATATCAAGTCCCATGTAAATGTTTTAAAAATCTCATAATAATAATCTTTCTCATAAAAAGTAACTTTTAACAACCATTCATTTCAATTTAAAGAATTTACTAATTTCTCCCATCCATGATCATCCCGATTGTTGCAAAAGAAAAATCAGTTGCTTCCTTTCATAAATGACAAATGTATCGGCCAACATTGCACAGGGCTGTGCCAGAAAACATTATTTTAAGAGCAGATATATATGCGTTATCCAGCGACTTCATCGAGGTAAGAATTTTTCTTTTTTTTATTGAGAATGATCTTACAGGGCCATGACGCAGCACTGCTGATGTCCAAAATTTACCAGGTTAAATTCACAGCCAATTATTAAAAGTTATAAGTGAGCGACAATTGAATTGAGAGGTTAGTTATATTGTATTATTACCAGGTTACTGAATTTTTTTTTTTTTTGTTGCGACGTTGCACTGAATGTGAACGACATAATTATAATTTTTTACTGTTGAGAGATTTAGGAATTTTTCTGTTTTGAGGCTACGCTAAATGTGAATGAATTTTGTAGGGAGGTTAAATGGGAAAGAATTTTGTAGGGAGGTTAAATGTGAAAGAATTTTGTGGGGAGGCTAAATGTGAACGAATTTTGTGTGGAGGGTAATGTGAATTACAATTTTTTGTGGGGAGGTTACAAGGCTTTCATGAGTTCTGCCAAATCAATTTGGTTAGTAGGAGACAAATTAATTTCTGGCTCTGCTGTGAGCCCATTCGTCACAAAGTAGTGACAAAGCAACTACTGGAAGATTTTCTGAACTTCACACCGAAATACACTGCGTTGCAGTTTAAGATAACATTAGATATTTTAGAGCTAAACCTGAAAAGGTGATTAAATTTTCAGTTAGGCTGAACTTAAGAAATCCATTGTCCTACGGACTTAGCCGACACGCGCTTAGCCGGAGATCTTACCACTTCAGACGCTCGCCGCGGACAGACTGACCTGGGCCGCTACCGAGCGTGCTGAACAGATACAAACGGAAGTGACCAGAGAGGCAGCTTCCTATACCAACATGACAAGGGACGGACAGGACCATACTAAGAATAGAAACCTCTCTGCTTTTAGAAAGCGTAGCTACCTGTTCCGACGTTGGTCCTACTGTTCTCTAGCAGACAGGCTTGTCTGCTACCATCAAGCATGCAACTAGAAATACATTTGCTCATTCATCCTCTCACACAGAAGGGAAGGGGGATGACAGTATCTTATCATATACAGTATATAAAAGAAAGCGGATGTAGGTTCCGTATGAGACTGTGTGACATGAATTACATATAAACTGTGTTTTAAAGTGTAGTAGTGTGACAGATCGTTCTTGTTTATGTGTAAAAGTAACACGTTCCACTGCTCAGTCTCCTCCCAGATAGTCAGAAACACCAAGGTAAATTTAGAAGAGGAATTTATGCCGTAAATGACAACATATTTAAGAAATTAACATGAAAGGAATCCAACAGAGACCTTTCACAGTGGCGAGCACTAACCTGACTGTCGCCAGGCATACTTCTCGACAACCATGGGTAATGGTCTGACGCACCACTTCATTTCATAGCAGGAATCCTTTCGTTGTCATCTGCGGTAACCTTGCAGCACAATAATACGTCGACGATGTTCTACGCGTCGTTTTATTTCTCTTCATGCAAAGCAATCCTGGGCTTACATTTCAGCAAGATAATGAGCCATCCGCACACGGTGAGAGTTCCTACAGTTTGTCTTTGTGCTTGGCAAACCCTACCTTGACCAGAAAGGTCGCTGGATCACTCCCCAATTGAGAAAGTTTGGAGCATCATTGGCCCTCCAACCACAGGGTGACAAATATTGAACAATATGAAATAAAATCATCATAGCTGCTGAACGGTTTGCACTAGGAAGTTCAAAGTGCACTGTTGGCTGCGGGGCATGATGGGAATTAGTACACACTGCATGGTTTGGTTTAGCGACGAAACCCACTTTCATTTGGATGGGTTCGTCATTAAGCAAAATTAGCACATTTGGGGGACTGAGAATCCGCATTTCGCGATGTAGAAGTCTCTTCATCTTCAACAAGTGACTGTGTGGCGAGCAATTGTAATGTTATGTGAGCCTCATTGCCCTTTTTTTAACTAATTTGTACCTGATTTTATTCTGAGAAGCTCAGTAATGTATGTAAATACAGTAAATGTAAATTTGATTCAAAAAGTACTTGAAGTGAAGTAAAGCGCAGCTGGGCAGCAAGAAACTCTTTAGCGCGCAATCCCCGCAACGATAGTAGTTGTGAATCTTTGAGTATGGACTCAAAAAAAAAAGTCAATTTATTTATTTAAAGAAAAGAGGACGTGTTGCTAGGCCGTCGCTCCGAACGTTTTGTTACATTTAATGGAAATTGCTATTTCAGTGATAAAACCGAGTAAAGTATTTGTAATAGTTGCTAAACATATTTGTATACAAATTTTCTGGAAGTGAGGAACAGAAATATCTTGTTTTTTTGGGAAAAGGAGGTGAACTTCATTGTCGTCGCCGGCTATTAGTTGACAGAACTGTAAGTGTACAAAGTTCACTAAAATACAGGAAAGGAAATGCATTCTCTACAGTTTTCATTCAATACATAATTTCTTAATTGCAGTAGTTGGATTATGTTCTTGTGTAATAGTATGTTGCTGAACTCCACTGACCAATGTTGATGCAGCAGGACGTGTAGTTTGAAGGAAGTTTGTGTGCCAAGCACGAAAAGCAGATTGCTGTTTGATATTATTTACTTACAACAGTGGTCCCTTAGGTATGAAAAGCTACGAAAACCTGGGCTCAAAGCTATCCCCAATACGACCAAGTGACTAACAGAGTCGTATTTTTAAACCTTAAAGAACAATAACTTCCTCCCAATTATAATACATCATCAACTGGTGCAGAAGCTGATCATTCAAGGAGGCAGCAACCAAAATTCAGGTACCAGTTACGAGTTAAAGTAAAAATCTCAATCAAAAGTCAATCTCTCTCTCTCCAAACACATATATAAGTATTCATGTTATTAAGATAAAAGTCATTTTATACAATGTGCAGTCACGGTATAATCGGTGATACATCGCTTGATCGCACGGTGACTAGCGAACGACACAGGAAGGTTTTGGAAGATGCTTTCATCCCCATTATCCACAGTGACCGTGATTTCGACAAGATGTGGTTCATACAAGACGGAGCGTGATCCCATGGAAACAGGAGAGTGTTTGCTGTCCCGGAGGAGTACTTTGGGGACCGCGATCTGGCTCTGGGGTACACAGAAGCCACTGACCTGGGCCTCGATTAGGCCCCGTATTCTCCAGATCTGAACACATGTGACTCCTTTTTGTGCGGCTATATTAAAGTCAAGGTGTACAGCAAAACCATTGCTGAGCTGGAAACAGCCATTCAGGAGGTCATCGACAGTATCGATGTTCCAACACTTCTGCGAGCCATGCAAAATTTCGCTATTCGTCTGCGCCACATTATCGCCAATGATGGCAAGGATATCGATCATGTCATAATCTAAGTCTGAATATCTGTAGTGACGTTTACATGTTGAATAAAGTGTGTGCACGCCGTGGTTTGTAGCTGATTTACGTTCATATATTTCAGTAATTGCACCATATATCTCGGGATTCCAAAATCTAACGCGCCAATTGGACAGAATCCGGCACAGGATCCTTCAGGAGGATATCTAGTAACCTATAGATCTGTGCCAAGCCGAAGAACTGCCTGTATAAGGACCAGAGGTGAACTAACTTGTTATTGACATGCTCAATTTGTAAAGCTTTTTTGTTTTTAATAAATCACTCAGTTTTCTGGAATTGTAATTTGTTTGACTGTACCCAAGCAAGACTCACGGCCCCTCCTCACAGCTTTACTTCTGCCAGTATCTCGTCTCCTACCTTCCAGACTTCACAGAAGCTCTCCTGCGAACCAGTTTTAATCTGCCAGGAAGTTTCATATCAGCGAACACTCCACTGCAGAGTCAAAATCTTGTGGTGTCACCGCTAGACACCACACTTGCTTGGTGGTAGCCTTTAAATCGGCCATGGTCCGTTAGTATACGTCGAACCCGCGTGTCGCCACTATCAGTGATTGCAGACCGAGCGCCGCCACACAGCAGGTCTAGAGAGACTTCCTAGCACTCGCCCCAGTTGTACAGCCGACTTTGCTAGCGATGGTTCACTGACTAAATACGCTCTCATTTGCCGAGACGATAGTTTAGCATAGCCTTCAGCTACGTCATTTGCTATGACCTAGCAAGGCGCCATGTTCAGTTACTATTGATATTGTGAATCATGTACCGTCAGGAGCCACGTTCATCATTAATGGATTGAGGTTAAGTATTCCACCAGCTACATCCGTTTTTCTAGATTCTAATTTCCTTGTCCTGTTCCAGACCTCACGCCAGCCTGCGTGAGCTAAAACGCATGCCTTTCGGCCTCCTCTAGTAACACGGTGTTGGCTCTCCTGCCAACCACAACGTTGGCGACGAGGCAAAACCGCGTTCTTATCGATATTGCCCTGATTTACTTGTTTAATGGCTTCGCCACATCCGAATTTCATCGCTTACAGAATCAGCAGACACAGGCCTTACTGGATGCCCTTGGACAGCTCATCCAGGGTCAACGCACGATGCAAAACGATGTGGCAGAAGCCGCTCCATCGCTAACACAGCCACAACACGCAGTTGCACCAACTTTTCGACCTTTTGATGCTGCACTGGAAAGCTTGACGGAGCGTTCACGCCAATTTGGATTCCATCTCGCCACCTACAGAATTCAAGGTAACGAGCGGCAGCCTTTTTTGTTATCATCAGTCGGGGTGAACATGTACCGTGTGATAGTCAAATTATTTCCCCGACGCGACGTAGCAACTCTGTCCTACGAAGAAATTTTGTCTGCATTAGATATTTCAAAGAATCAGTCAATGTCGTTGCGAAACGGTATACCTTCTTTCGTACAAAATGTATGGCAGGTCAGACTAATCAGGAGTGGGTTGCAACCTTGCAAGGCCTTACTAGGGATTGTGCTTTTGAGTGTCAATGTGGACTCCCTTATTCAGATACTATGGTACATGATGCAATTGGACAGAACGTTTCTGATGTTCGTATAAGGGAACAGATTTTGAAACTAGTCAATCCCTCCCTTCAACAAGTGATGGACATATTGGATCGGCAGGACACACTTGACTTTGCTCAGGAATCTTTTGAAACTTCACCATCAGTGTGTCAGGTTAACCGGCCCGCCGGGCGAGCTGCACGGAGCAGTAAACAGCCCTCGCGCCAGGATCTCAGCCGCGTGTGCCATGCCGGCAAGCAAATGCAGTGCTCAAATCATTCCCGCGGTGCGCTACTAGACATTCACGTGAGAATTGCCAGTCATGCCAAGCTATTTGCTTTTATTGTAATAAAAAAAGGACATGTTCAGAGTGTTTGCAGAAAAAGCTCAGATCGGAAGCTCCAAACCATTCCAGGCTCTTTGCTTCGCGCCAGAATCGGAATTGAACCAAGGATACTCAGGCTCACGAAACTTTGCCCATGGAAATTCATGTAGTTCATTCCACTCCGCCCAGTGCCACTCTCTCTAACAGTGACTGTGTTCGTCCCACAAATAGTGTGCGTCGACATCGCCGGAACTCCCGTCAAGTCGCAAGTGATTTTGTATCAGAGTCAGTTCACGTTGCTCGCGACAGTCACTCTTGTTGTCAGCAGGGCAATAAACTTTTAGTGGACTTGGACATTAACGGCAAAGTGATACCATTCCAGCTCGATACTGGAGCTGCAGTTTCACTGATCAATCAAGACACGTACAAACAGCTGGGCACACCTCCGTTACGTGCCACAAATGTTAAGTTAACTAGTTATTCAGGTCAAGATATCCCTGTGTTAGGACAGTGCAGCCTTCTTGCAAGATACAAAGGACAAACAAAACTTGTGTCATTTTACGTCCTTTGTTCTTCTTCTGCAGTGAACTTGTTTGGTTTCGATTTATTTCAGTTGTTTAACTTGTCTATAGTAAATCAGGTCTTATCAGTGAACCAGACTGTGCCTTCTGACAGTGTTTCTCGTCTATGTGAAGAATTTGCAGACATTTTTGCACCAGGTCTGGGTTGCACTAAGAACTATAAAGCACATTTGGAACTGAAAGTAAACGAGCAACTGAAATTTTTCAGAGCGCGCAATGTTCCCCACGCATTGCGTGATGAGGTCGCAAAAACATTACACGATTTGGAATCACAAGGTGTAATTGAACATGTGCAGGCTTCTCTCTGGGCATCACCCTTAGTAATTTTACCAAAACCTTTGAGAAAATTGAGACTTTGTGTGGACTTCAAGGCAACAGTGAATCCACAACTGGTGATTGCAACTTTTCCTTTACCCCGCCCGGAAGATCTTTTTGTCAAACTGTGCCCGGGTAAATATTTTTCGAAGTTGGACCTCACAGATGCGTACTTGCAAATATCGGTGGACGAAGAACCCCAGCCGGCCGAAGTGGCCATGCGGTTAAAGGCGCTGCAGTCTGGAACCGCAAGACCGCTACGGTCGCAGGTTCGAATCCTGCCTCGGGCATGGATGTTTGTGATGTCCTTAGGTTAGTTAGGTTTAACTAGTTCTAAGTTCTAGGGGACTAATGACCACAGCAGTTGAGTCCCATAGTGCTCAGAGCCATTTGAACCATTTTTTGAAGAACCCCAGCGCGTTTTGGTGGTTAACACTCATCTTGGGTTGTATCAATTCAAACGACTGCCATTCGGGTGTGCATCTGCCCCTGCATTGTTTAAGCAATATCTACAAACTGTTTGTGCGTCGGTCCCTACTGCAGCAAACTATCTGGACGATATTGTGATCTCTGGAAAGACGGAAGAAGAACATTTAGCCAATCTCAGAACATTATTTCAGGTCTTGCGACAAAATGGTCTTCACTTGCGGAAGGACAAATGTGTGTTTTTTGCTCGTGACTTGCCATACCTGGGACATGTACTCAATGCCCAAGGCATACATCCCAGTCCCGAGCACCTCCGTGCCATACAAGACTTGCCTTCGCCGCAGAATTTGAAGCAGCCACAGAGTGTGCTGGGAAAAATAAATTACTGTAACAGATATGTGCCACGTGCCTCTTCCATTTCAGCTCCGCTTCATCGCTTACGCCGTAAAGGTGTTCCGTTCGTCTGGACGACGGAATGCGAACGCGCCTTTCGCCAGTTGAAATCGGCGTTGCTTTCCAATACTTGCCTTACGCCATTCGATCCCCAGAAGCCCCTTTTGTTGATGGTGGATGCATCGGATTTCGGGATCGGTGCTGTGCTTGCGCACAAAGATGGATCGCACGATCGCCCTATTGCCTTTGCGTCCAAATTGCTCTCGTCTGCGCAAAGGAATTATTCACAGATCGAGAAAGAAGCATTGGCTTTCGTATTTGGTGTTACAAAGTTTCATGATTTCTTGTACGGTCGTCACTTTACCATAATCACAGACCACAAACCTTTGACATCGCTTTTTCATCCGACCAAGCCTGTACCTCCAAGTACAGCGCAGAAATTCATTCGCTGGTCTATTTTCCTCTCGCAGTACCGCTACGATATCTTGTATCGGTCCACTGCTAAGCACGGAAACGCCGATGCGTTGTCCCGCTTGCCTGTTGCTGAGGATAGGGCATTCGATTCCTCCGAACTTGCTTACATGTTCATTGATGCGGAAACCGATGGCGTGGTAGAATCGTTTCCGATTGATTTTCGTCTTCTAGCTGCAGTCACAGCTGCCGACCCTGTCCTTGCTACCGTTCTGCGTTTTGTTGCTATGCAATGGCCCTTGTCAATGTCACGGATCGGGGACCCGTTGGTTCGCCGATTTTTTGCTCACAAGGAGAGACTTTTTGTTCGACGTGGTGTTTTGCTGTTGCGTTCTGATAATGATCAGTCCAGGGTTGTGGTCCCTCGTTCGTTACAGTCCTCTCTCTTACAGCTTCTCCACCAAGGACATTGGGGTATTGTGAGAACGAAACAACTTGCTCGTCAGCACTGCACTTGGTTCGGAATCGATGCCGCGATTACGAATATGTGCTCTTCTTGCATGGTGTGTGCCGAACAACAATCAGCACCACCGCGGAAATTCTTTGCATGGCCAAAAGCCACTTCCCCTTGGCAACGCTTACACATCGATTTTGCTGGTCCATTCTGGAATGCTCGATGGTTGGTTGTGGTAGATTCATTCAGTAATTTTCCTTTTGTTGTCCGGATGTCCTCCACGACGTCATCTGCCACCATCCAAGCGTTATCCGCTATCTTTTGCATTGAAGGTCTTCCACAGACAATTGTTTCCGACAATGGCCCGCAATTCATGTCCGCAGAATTTCAGTCATTCTGCAAGGCCAACGGTGTTCAACATCTGACGTCCGCGCCGTTTTCGCCACTGTCAAACGGTGCCTCTGAACGATTGGTCAGGACTTTCAAGTCGCAGATGTTGAAGTTGAAAGAGTCGCATTCTCGGGAGGACGCGTTATTGCTCTTTTTGTCCTCATATCGCTCTCAGCCCCGAGATGGTCGCTCGCCGGCTGAGGTGCTCAACGGTCACCCTCATCGGACCTTGATGTCTTTGCTACATCCGCTGGATCTGGTTCCTGTGCAGCGGCAGACGCCTGCTTTTCTCCCAGGCGACATTGTCTACTACCGCCACTATCGAGGTTCACGGCGTTGGCTCGAAGGGCGCATTCTTCGCTGCCTCGGACGCGCTATGTATCTGGTTTTGGGGGCCTCTGGTGAGGTGCGTCGGCATCTCAATCAGCTGCGCCGCTGTCGTCGCACGGAATCTGCCGCTCGCCGTCTGCTTTCAGCGACGGTGCCGTCAGGTCAGCGCCCCGGGGACCCATCTACTGGCTCGCCTCAGCCCCAGGTGTTTCCGACGCTGCCTTCCATTTTGCCCCATGGCGACGCGCCGCCGCCGCCACCGCCGCCTGTTCTCCCGCTGGCGCCGCCCGCAGTGGACGCGTCGCTGCAACCGCCGGGCGCCTCCCTCGGTCACGCGCCGCCGATCGCTTCCCGTGACCAATTGTCCTCCGACATGGAACTCTTGCCCGCTCCGGACCATATGTCGTCTTCGCCCGTCGGGTGCCCCGGCCCGATGGAGGTCGACCCTTCGGCCCCTCCTGTCTCTCTACGGGCGCATGCACCGCATGTTGGCGTGCACCCTGGAGCAGGTTTTCAGGCGTTTCCTAGCTCCCCGCGGTCCGAATGGCAGGGTGCGGGTGGCACAGCCTCCCCACCTCGTCGCATACGTCAACATGGGGTCCTCCCCACGGCGGGCGGAAGCCTTATGCCACAACCGTACGCCGATTTGCGGGGGAGGCAGACACCACACTTGCCAGACACCACACTTGCTAGGTGGTAGCCTTTAAATCGGCCGCGGTCCGTTAGTATACGTCGGATCCACGTGTCGCCACTATCAGTGACTGCAGACCGAGCGCCACCACACGGCAGATCTAGAGAGACTTCCTAGCACTCGCCCCAGTTGTACAGCCGACTTTGCTAGCGATGGTTCACTGACTAAATACGCTCTCATTTGCCGAGACGATAGTTTAGCATAACCTTCAGCTACGTCATTTGCTACGACCTAGCAAGGCGCCATTACCAGTTACTATTGATATTGTGAATCATGTACCGTCAAGAGCGACGTTCATCATTAATGGATTAAATTTCAGTATTCCACCAGCTACGTCCGTTTTTCTAAATTCTAATTTCCTTGTCCTGTTCCAGACCTCACGCCAGCCTGCGTGAGCTAAAACGCGTGCCTTTCGGCCTCCTCTAGTAACACGGTGTTTTCTCTCCTGCCAACCACAACAAATCTCATTCTGGAAACGTCCCCCAGGCTGTGGCTAAGCTATGTCTCCGCAATATCCTTTCCTCCAGGAGTGCTAGTTCTGCAAGGTTCGCAGGAGAGCTTCTGTGAAGTTTTGAGGGTAGGAGACGAGATACTGGCAGAAGTAAAGCTTTGAGGACGGAGCGTGAGTCTTGCTTGGGTAAGGAAGGCCCCGAGTTCGAGTCTCGGTCCGGCACACAGTTTTAAGCTGGCAGGAAGTTTCATATTAGCACACACTCCGCTGGAGAGTGAAAATCTCAATCTGAAATCAGGTCTGTTTTGAATACACGCTGTAACGGTCGAGGGCGTTAGCGTCGGATTAGAATGGAGCGGCGCAACAGAGCAGAGTGGAGTTGCGCGGCGGGCAGTTGCGGCAGCCCTGCTTCGCTCTGAGGTACACCATAGTGGGGCCAGGAAGCGGGGCGGCAGCAGGCAGGCTCGCTTGTCTGTGTCGACGGCAAAAGCTAAGTCAGCCGATCTGCAGTCTTTCTCAAACGATCTTAAAGAAACTACGTGACAAAAAATTTGCTTCAAACGCACAAGCCGGGCGATAAGTAATCTTTCTCAATCGATTTTAAAGGAATTGCATGATTAAAAAAACTGATTCTCATATGTCTCATAGTTTTATTCGTCAGCTCCATGATGAATTGTTTATCATTTCGTTAATCGTCATAGTTCTTGTTATATTTCAGAATTAAGCAAGCTAATGCAAGAAAATCGAATAGTTTGCAATTGAAATTAAAGGTCGATATGAATATGCGTTTGGTAGACGTTGCTGCATACCAAATGTGGTTAATTTACTGAACTATTCTTCAGACTTTATTGGGATCTATAAGACATCTATTCTCGAGAAAATGGATCGTATATAGCGCACCCTGTTTCGCTCACGTACCCAGACGATAAAGCGAGAATGGAATTTTCGTAACACGCTTGTATCTACATACATCAAAAAAAGCTTTGCATCACCTCGCTTCCGAGAGTTCCGGAACCTGTACAGAAATTAACGTAATTTCCGCGCTTTTTATTGCTCATGAAAACCACACATTGCATGTTGTACCACCATACAGTGAAACCTTCAGAGGTGGTGGTCCAGATGTCTGTACACACTGGTACCTCTAATACCCAGTAGCACGCCCTCTTGCACTGATGCATGCCTGTACTCGTCGTGGCATACTATGCACAAGTTCATCAAGGCACTGTCCAGGTCCAGCTTGTCCCACCCCTCAACGGCGATTTGGCGTAGATCCCTCAGAGTGTTTGGTGGGTCACGTCGTCCATAAACAGCCCTTTTCAATCTACCCCAGGCATGTTCGATAGGGTTCATGTCTGGAGAAAATGCTGGCCACTTTAGTCGAGAGATGTCGTTATCCTGAAAGAAGTCATTCACAAAATGTGCATGATGGGGGCGCGAACTGTCGTCCATGAAGACGAATGCCTCGTCAATACGCTGCCGATATGGTTGCACTATCGGTCGGAGAATGGCATACACGTAACATACACCCTTCCATGAACACCAGCGGCGTACGTCGGCCCCACATAATGTCAGCCCAAAACAGCATGGAACCTCCACCTTGTTGCACTCGCTGGACAGTGTGTCTAAGGCGTTCAGCCTGACCGGGTTGCCTCCAAACACGTCTCCGACGATTGTCTGGTTGAAGACATATACGACACGAGTCTGAGTCGTAACACGACGTCCTGTGGCTGCACGAAAAGCATTATTCAATACGGTGGCGTTGCTGTCAGGGTACCTCCGAGCCATAATCCGTAGGCAGCGGTCATGCACTGCAGTAGTTGCCCTTGGGCGGCCTGAGCAAGGTACGTCATCGACACTTCCTGTCTCTCTGTATCTCCTCCATGTCCGAACAACATCGCTTTGGTTGACTCCGAGACGCCTGGACACTTACCTTGTTTGGAGTCCTTCGTGGCACAAAGTAACAATGCGGACGCGATCGAACCACGGTATTGTATGTCTAGGCATGGTTGGACTACAGACAGGACGAGCCGCTTACCTCCTTCCTGGTGGAATGACTGGAACTGATCGGCTGTCGGACCCGCTCCGTCTAATAGGCGCTGCTCATGCATGGTTGTTTACATGTTTGGGTGGGTTTAGTTACATCTCTGAACAGCCAAAGGGACTGTGTCTGTGATACAGTACCCACAGTCAATGTCTATCTTCAGGAGTTCTGGGAACTGGGGTCATGAAAAACTTTTTTTGGTGTATGTATAAACTGTTTTGGACATGGATACAAGGTTTTGGCAAATGATGGCTTAGGTAACTGTATGGCTATTGTGTGTAACTTCCTTATATATCGCGATGTATAAGTAGCTACAGATTTGTTCAATGGAATAAGGTGACTGTTAAAGGGTCATCGACAGCTGGTGAAACAAGAATTGTTACAGGTTCCTAGAAACCAGAAGAAGTTCTCGAGACATGGCTCAGACTTCACAACGAGGTTCATAACCATTGTAGGAATTGTGAGCCAAGTACCAAAGTGTTGTGGGATTGCCTCCAGCCACAAGACCTGAGTGTCTTGAGAAGATGATTATCTAAATACTGTAACTAATTTATTCAACATACAGAACTTTCGAAAGAGTCGGTGATTTCGACAGAAAACACGTTCGTCTAAAACGCCCATAAAATTCTTGTACAATGTTGATAACCATAAAACATTTGCATTCAATTATCTACAAGCGATTGCAGATCCTCACAAGAAATTGATTGTAATTAATGTTAGGTGATATGGGAAGGAAAGAGAAGGTTGTAGATTACATACTTCTAGTGTATTTCGCATGATGCAAGAAGGGGAGCCTCATATACAGCCAGGCTCTCCTCTACCAAAGACATCAGGTTTGTTGCCTGTTGCGTTCATTGGAGATGAGACGCATTCATTGTTGAGACATTTTATCAACTCTTGCAGTCGAAAGATTGTAGATCCAAGGAATGAATATTACTACAGACCCTTTCCCAGACCAGGACGATTAACTGAATGTAATGAATAATGAGCGGTAAACAGATCATATGTTGGAATTCAACGCAAACTTCATCAGATTTTATGAAATGTATATGTTGTCCAGAGTACTGTCATCAACCTAGATGGATCCCTGAGTGCCGATGAGCAACATACACGTGGAATCGAGTGTGCTATACATGGCACTTATCAGACAGGACGAAACTTTAACTGTGCTTCAAATGAAGCTGTCCAAACGACACGGTTTTGAAACATGACTCTCAAGTGTTTATCAGAAATGCTACTTCAACTATATTATCGTCTATCGTTTTTAGACAATGAAAAAACTGGAAGATTAAGGAACTGTATTCTGTATTTGTAGTCTGTAATACTGCTGCCAACTCATAAAATAACTTGCCCAAAATGAATCAGTTGTAACGATACTTATTTCGCTTGTTCCATAAAAGAAGTAGGATACAAACAACTGCCATCAAGGTTTCTGCTGAAGCCATTTTCTCAACAGCACAACAACAGATACGTAAACGCCAGCAACAGTTCCGACTCTGCTATCCACAGCAACAGGTGAGTGCTGCCGGCGTTGGCCGAACGCTGCCGCAGTCGCTGCAACATTCTGGTCGTGGCCGCGCGGTTCTGGCGCTGCAGTCTGGAACCGCGAGACCGCTCCGGTCGCAGGTTCGAATCCTGCCTCGGGCATGGATGTGTGTGATGTCCTTAGGTTAGTTAGGTTTAACTAGTTCTAAGTTCTAGGGGACTAATGATCTCAGCAGTTGAGTCCCATAGTGCTCAGAGCCATTTGAACCAAGCCATTCTGGTCGTGGCTCTTTGAAAAAATAAAATAAAATAAATATTTTGCTCAGCGCCGCTCTGCTCCGCGGCACTCTGGTTTCTGCTTCACTATAATCACACACATTGAGCAGTACTGATTTGTTTTCCCGCCCGGTTAGCCGTTCGGTCTAACGCACGGCTTTCGGATTGGGAAGGAATGCTTGGTCCCCGGCACTTGTGTCGAGTTCCGGTGAGCCGGCCGGTCTGTGGACGGTTTTTAGGCGGTTTTCCATCTGCCTCGGCGAATGCGGGATGGTTCCCCTTATTCTGCCTCAGCTACACTATGTCGGCGATTGCTGCGCGTACACCACCATTACTCTACCACGCAAAGATAGGGGTTACACTCGTCTGGTGTGAGGCGTTCTCCGGGGGCGGGGGGGGGGGGGGGGGGGGGAAGGTCCACAATAACCCTCCAAGAGTGGTTCAGTGTGGGGCGGCAGAGGGGTGAAGTGGACTGCGGTAGTCGTCGTGGGGTTGTGGACCACTGCGGTTGCGACGGGGACGGATCCTCTCTGTCGTTTCTAGGCCCCCGGTTAATATACAATACAATACAATACTGATTTGTTCCGTCAGGACTGATCTGCTCGACATGCCACGCTGCTCTGATCGTGCCATGCCGCTCCACTACGACAGCAGCCTTAGTTACCTTTGAGATTGGACGTGGTGAGATGATGTTAGTGAGAAATGACTTTGGGTTCACAAAGTCGCCATTATCAACACCACAATGAGTTTGAACGAGGTCACGTGATAGGGCTACGAGAAGTTGCATGTTCCTTCTGTCACACTGCAGAAAGACTTCGCAGGAACGTAGCCAGTATATGTGACTGCTGGCAGTGGTGCTCACGAGAACGTGTGGTCGCAAAAAGACCGGGCTCTGGACAGACACGTGGCACTACCGAGAGGGAAGACCGTCATATTCGGCGTATGGCTTCGGCGCATCGTATTGCATCTGCTGCAGCAATTTGAGTAGCAATAGGCACCACAGTGACACAACGAACTGGCCCAGACCACCGTCGATTGCGACTTCAGTGGTGTCAAACGAGAGGTCATTGGAAAGCAGAGTGGAAGGTTTGGTGTGTTTCCTGATAAAAGCTGGTTCTGCCTCAGTGCCAGTGATGGCTTTGTGTTGGTTAGAAGGACTCCAACTGAAGGCCTGCAGCCAACCTGCATGTGTGCTGGACACACTGGACTTACACATGGAGTTATGGTCTGGGGTGCCATCTCGCGCCCCAGCAGCAGCACTCTGATGTTTGTCATACGCCCCCCGACTGCAGATCTCGTGATTCGACCTGTTGTGCTGCCTTTCATGAACAGCATTCCATGCGATGGTTTCCAACGCTCGCCCACGTACAGCTGTTCTAACACGACATGCTCCACAAAGTGTCGGCATGTTGCCTTAGACTTCTCGATCACCAGCTCCGTCTACAATCGAGCTCTATGGGACATCATCGGACGACAACTCCAAGCGTTAACCGTCCCTGTAGCGACGAACTGCAACAGTCTTGGAACGCTATCCGACAAACCGACATCCGCCACCTGTACAACGCAATGCACGCACATTTGTAAGATTGCCTTCAATACTGGTTATCAAAATACCAGAATTTCACATTCGCAATGGCTTATTGCATGGGGGCTTAATTAAATATGATTGAAAATACTTTTTTAGTTTTTAGTAGCTGTAAGTCCGATTACGCTGTTTCGTAAACGGTTGGCCCTGACTAGTATTATTACGCTATCTGACTGCAAAGAACAACAACAAAGAATGAAATGAAAATTTTCGTTAACACAATTAATTAATTAAGTCCCCAGCAACTATAAAACCTACAAAACCAAAGCACAAATGTAATTGTTCTGTGTGTGGGAGTGTGACTCAACGCACACATCTGGCACGGTTCTTCTTCAACAAGACAAGAAATTTCAAATACCAATTATACTGACGTGATAAAAGAAAATTAGAAATACGATAATTGCGTAAGGAAAGCAGAATTACACTCTAATACAAGAACACACGCCAGATGCTTTGTTGACTGAACCTGTAATGACGCATTATTTAGGATACTGAAATTAAAAACAAACGGAGTTAATTACCTCATTTATATTGATGAAAGTCATTCTAATCCTTACATTATATCTCAACCAGAACTCTCCAATATCACATCTCAGCAAGCACTGCCTAACAGCACATCTCAACAAACACTCTCTGCTACAACATCTCAGCACAGACTACCACGAGACCTCGACAGGCACTGACTTCCACGAGTTCTTAACAGGCACTGACTGCTACGAGTTCTTAACAGGCACTGACTTCTACGAGCTCTCGACAAGCACTGTGGAGGCGGCTTAATAATACTCTTTGGCGCAATCTCTGGCGCAGTGGCTCAGTGTAGCCACCTTTCATTATCTCCTGCTTACATTAACCTGTGATCTTGCAGCGTTAATCTCTTAAATATGTTACCTATACGAATATATTCCAGAAACTTCATTACTCTACATTAATTATTTGTCGGTGTTGCGATTTCTTCCGTTAGTATACATAGATAAAGTACATCTCTCTCTCTGTTGACCACATGTAGAAGAAGTTTCATAAAGGCTTTTACCGCAACGACACTGATCGTCAGAAGAAAACTCATCACAGCAACTACTGAAACCACAGATGAACTAAACAATTCAAACCAAACGATGTCCTATTGACGAAAACGCACCTAAGAAGAAAATAATAAAAGAGAGGGGAAGGGTCCCAAAACTCAACATAAAGAAAATTAAAGACAAAATAAAACACTGTAGACAGTCAAAGCATAAACAAAGGAACGCACTAAGCCGAATGGAACAGGCTCAAAATCAGAAAAGACTGTCAATTTAGTGTTAACAGACGGGCAATAGAATGACAAGGAACAGACTCACGATCTCTCTCTATACATTATCTTTTTCTTTTTTAAATCAATTGCATCATGCGGCACGCCTTTCGAGAAGAATCGGCTTTAATAGTAGATGAAAACTTCCTATCTGACGACCTTGAGAAAGCGGATGCGTTCCGCAACATTCTAGAAAAAATTCACGATCGTCCACAAGCTCCAAAATTCAGCAAATCCCACGAAGAAATGATTGCACGGAAATTACTTCTGCTACTCCAGAATATGAACGCAACACCTGAACATTCACTGCATCATTAAACAAAGGACTCTGAGATCGCCTGTGCCATACAAAATGGAAGAAACACGGTGCCAGGGAATGACGGCATTGGAAGATAACATAAACCTATTACTCATGGAGGCCTTAAAACTAAAAACAGTATCCATTCAATGGAAGCAAGCTAAAATCAGGGTGATTCTGAAATATGATAGACCAAAAGACTATCACAGCTCACACAGACCTGTCCCGTTGTTTCCAATTACGGGGAAGAGTTTCGAGACAGTCATAACTCACAGACGAAAAAAATTCACCGAAGACAACAATATAATTTCATAAGAAGAAGCCAGATTCTTGGGCAACCACAGCACAACCGACCCAGTTCTAGATTAACTAGCAGAGCGACAGAGGCATGCAACACAGCAGACGTAGCAGCAGCATTCTTCTTGGACTTCCCATGCGAAATAGTGCATTTTGTAGAAAACCTTATTTGTTACAGGAAAGTTCAAGTATATGATCAACTGTCGACGTGTTTCACGTCAGTCGCAAGGCTACCACAGGGAGCAGTACATCTCCACTGCTCTACACGATATGCAAAGCTCACATTGCCAAGCCTCGATGGTGGATTGAAGGGACTGTCTGATAGTGCTTACTGGTATCACATTCGCATATGCGGCAGCATTGACGAGCAGGTCAACGACTGCGTAAATAGTCTAGATTGTTGGCTAAGTAAATTGGGTATAAGACCTAATCCCACAAAAAGCCAATTAATATTGTTTCAATACAGATATCTCTGTAATGACAGAAACTACACAAACTAAATATTAGTCTCTTGGCACAAGACATCGCCCCACAAGCACTCTTAAAATGCTTTGAAATTTACTTAGACGAAGTTTAAACTGACTAAAAAATAAAAGTAAAAAAGACAAAATAGAATAAAGGTAGTGCGACTAGTGAAACACAGAAGAAGTGATACAGGCCCACTAATCTTATATGTTGCATACAAAGTATTCGTTCGTCCAGCATTTGAATATGGAATACAGGAATGGCTAACGGAACCAGTCATATTAAGAAGATCATGTCTACCCACTGGCGGATGTAATGAATAACTGGAGACCTAGCGTATGACTTTACTACTGCCTCGCGACATGCAACTCTCAGTATAAAGAAAATATGGGATACGCTCAAGGAGCGATGTGCTACATGTGGGCTCAATAGTTTAAAATACCTTGGATCCACGAAATCTCTCCTTCTGAAGAAAAGAAAGCCAGAACCTTCAAATACATGTGCAATCGTAACGTCATTCTCGAAGCTACATCAGACATGTTTCACCATTCACGTGGAAGTAATGAAGAAATAAATGCTATCCTTTATGTATAAGCTACACTAACTGGGACAAGGGATGATCTGTCATAGAAGGAAAGAACTAGCATCAATGCCTCAGGTAACCTAGAAAAGGTAAGACTCCACGACTATAGGAGTTATTAATACATCAGTCAGAGCAGCAGGACAAAAATGCCTTGACAAAGATAAAGTATCCGAGCTGATGTTTTTCTTCAACCATAAGGGGAATGCCGAATTTTTTGTACAAGTATATGAACATCTACCTCCCATACACCAGCATGACATTTATGTCCAAACCAAAGAAAAACTCAGATTAAAAATAAAATTGCCACAACAGGATAAACAACGACTTGAGATGTATTCGCAGTTGCGATTACGAACAACTAAATATAAAGGGCTCCACCCTACCACAGCTCCCCATCTCCTCCATAGATGGAGTGAAAGCCTTTTTCTATTTATTTTAAATAACGCTGAACGTATCGAGCAAGGTATCAATTTCACTATGTACTCAAACAAACAAATATCTTATTAACAAACGAAATAAATTCCCTGAATGAGTCCGTTATCATTGCGAATATATTGTGATTAAAACCGTCTAGATCGCTTAATATATTGTCTTTATTTATAACGTCAGTTAGGCGTCTACCATCATCAGGTCAAAACTTAAATGTTGTAAAACGAGGTTCAGAGTCAATATGAATAAAAATATTGCTGTCACTGACACTGATCTTTTTTTACAAGGTATAGGTTTTGCTCTGATGACGACAGAAGCCGAATTGATGTAAAGAAAGACAATATATTAAGGGATCTAGATGGCTTTATTTATAAGACAAACATGTTCACTCGCACTAAGTTTAATTATTGTCTGGGACTTCGTGTCCTAGAATTAAATAAGTCCCAAGCACCGGTTCTGACCAAAGTTTTCAGGAGGTTCCTCTAGGTTGTAAGGTAAGTACCGGAATTGGAAGGCCCCTCCCAAATACCCCCTATTGGATTTCCTACACCCTAGTACCAGCTTGCATGGTATTTGTGGTATTGTGGTGCAAAATCACTGAATCTGCAATGGATTATTAGTTGAACAACCCGCTCTATCTAGACAAAGAAAACTGGAAAAGAAGCTAACTGTGTATCCAGAAATAGATGCGTGCATGCTTTCTCTGAAATGTGAAATACGCTAGTGAGAAACTTAAGTGAACTTTTTCTTGGTAAAAGAACGCTAGATGGAGTGCGTGTCTGTTGATTTTCTTATATTATTCATTAGACATATTTTTCTGTCATTGACTCGTTAGAGATCGTTTCTCATTCCTTACTCGATCAACCCATCCGAGAATCAACAGTCTTCTGTAGTACCACATGTCAAATGCTTGTAATCGTTTCATTTCTGTCTTCCTGACTGTCCATGTATCGCGACCGAACGAAGCTTTCCATGGCTCTTTTCCCGCTTTCAAGCTTTATATTTTTGGTCGTTAGTTGCTGTTTATTTTTATTGACATCCCTTTCACCTTGTACGGTGCATGCTACTATGGCTTACTTTTATCTTCTTGTTCATCTATTCTGTTTTCGAGATTCGTCCGCCTAGTTTCACAATCAGTCCTGCAGCATGACGACCTGCATCACACAATTTTTCCTGGGCTTTCTTTTTATTCAGTTACTAGTTACGATCATCAGCTATCACACGTTCCATTTCATCAAGTACCCGAAAATTCCGTTTTGCTTTCATAAATTAGTACTGCGTTACCAGCAAACCATATCATGTTGAATTTCTGTCCATCACAAACAACTAACATATCGAAACAGCCCTTTAATTTTAACATTGAAACTTCAGCAAATAAAATATTAAATACCATTGATGACAATTTTGCCTTAATAAACTTAACCAGATTTTGCTGCCCTGTAACGTTCTGTCACTACTAACTACTCCAGTGCAGGTGCAGTGGATTGCCTTCTTATCCAAGTGCTTGATAGAACAGTACACTAAAAATTTATTCCAACCTACAAATTTAATGTATGTTTCCTTATCTGATATTCTACCCATCTTCTTCTTCTAGTCTCTACCTATCTATCTGTCTACCCTTATATATACATTACTGGCCATTAAAATTGCTACACCACGAAGATGACGTGCTACAGACGCGAAATTTAACCGACAGGAAGAAGATGCTGTGATATGCACATGATTAGCTTTTCAGAGCATTCACGCAAGGTTGGCGCCGGTGGCGACACCTACAACGTGCTGACATGAGAAAAGTTTCCATCCGATTTCTCATACACAAACAGCAGCTGATCGGCGTTGCCTGGTGAAACGTTGTTGTGATGCCTCTTGTAAGAAGGAGAAATGCGTACCATCACGTTTCCGACTTTGATAAAGGTCGGGTTGTCGCCTGTCGCGACGGAGGTTTATCGTATCGCGACATTGCTGCTCGCGTTGGTCGAGATCCAATGACTGTTAGCAGAATATGGAATCGGTGCGTTCAGGAGGGTAATACGGAACACCGTGCTGGATCGCAACGGCCTCGTATCACTAGTAGTCGAGATGACAGGCATCTTATCTGCATGGATGTAACGGATCGTGCAGCCACGTCTCGATCCCTAAGTCAACAGATGGGGACGTTTGCGAGACAACAACCATCTGTACGAACAGTTCGACGACGTTTGCAGCTGCATGTAATATCAGCTTGGAGACGATGGCTGCGGTTACCGTTGACGCTGCATCACAGACAGGAGCGCCTGCGATGGTGTACTCAACGACGAAGCTGGGTGCACGAGTGGCAAGCAGTCATTTTTTCGGATGAATCCAGGTTCTGTTTAACAGCATTATGATGGTCGCATCCGTGTTTGCCGACATCGCGGTGAACGCACATTGGAAGCATGCATTCGTCATCGCGATACTGACGTATCACCCGGCGTGATGGTATGGGGTGCCACTGGTTACACGCCTCGGTCACTTTGAACAGTGATGTTACATTTCAGATGTGTTACGACTCGTGGCTCTACCCTTCATTCGACCCCTGCGAAACCCTACATTTCAGCAGGATAATTCACGACCGCATGATGCACGTCCTGTACGAGCCTTTCTGGATACAGAAAATGTTCGACTGCTGCCCTGGCCAGCACATTCTCCAGATCTCTCACCAATTGAAAACGTCTGGTCAGTGGTGGCCGAGCAACTGGTATCGTGTTGAAGCTGCATGGGCAGCTGTACCTGTACACACCATCCAAGCTCTGTTTGACTCAATGCCTAGGCGTATCAAGGCCGTTATTACGGCCAGAGGTGATTGTTCTGGGTACTGATTTCTCAGGATCTATGAATCTAAATTGCGTGAAAATGTAATCACATGTCAGTTCTAGTATAATATATCTGTCCAATGAATACCCGTTTATCATCTGCATTTCATCTTGGTGTAGCAATTTTAATGACCAGTAGTGTATGTTCAGACCAATATCAGGAACTGCTGTAGAGTTTATAGTACCGTTTTCACTAATAGAATGATTCATGAGGAAGGTTTGCGCACAAAACTGTTGTGTCGGAATGTTCGACTGTTTGAACATGCTTGCCCAATACTAGTCGAATTTTCATGGGGTTTTCGCAGGTCACTTGAGCATACCTTGGAGTACTGTATAGGCTTTATCTCATTAAAATCGGATGAAAACAAGGTATTGTGATGTAAAGTGTTACTAAAACCCGTTTGTTTGAATAAGCTAATCTCAAAAGCTACTAGGCGAATTTTCATGAGGTTTTCGCAGGTAACTTCAGTATAAAAAAATATTCAAATGTGTGTGAAATCTTATGGGACTTATCTGCTAAGGTCATCAGTCCCTAGGTTCACACACTACTTAAACTAAATTATCCTAAGGAAAAACACACAGACCCACGCCCAAGGGTGAACATGTGATTTAATGTTTCATCTAAAACGGTCAGCCGTATCTGTCTATTTGAACCAGAACATCTCTTTCATAGGGTTTTCACATGTAATTTAAGCATAGCTTGGGGCACCTTTTTATCCATAGCAATATTACAAAAGCGATGGTTACTGTCAGTTATGATTATGCTGAACCGATTTCGATGAAAGTTGTTATGGAGACAGCTTGAACCGAGAGGAAGAACATATGCTGCTTTAGAAAGTGTGCAGTACAGGATACTTATTTCTTGGAAGAATATTACACTAACTAGGGAAAAATATTCACCCTTCGAAAAAGATGTATACTCTTTGATCCTTGATCCTTGTCACATTTGTGAAAATGCTTATCTTGGTTGATTTGTGATGTGTGATACAATTCAAAGTAATTGTGGTATCACATATTGATACTACTGAGACAGCCTGTCAAAAGTAATAACAAAATTGCAAGTTTATGGCTGGCACTGATAGCTGTCATGAGGGATCTGGCAGAACCAATGGTTCATGTCCTCTGAGTCACACCCCCATTGGCTCTGGAGTACGGACACCCTCGGCTGCTGTGATGCAGGATGGCTCGTTGCAGCCAATCACCCGCTTGCACCTGGAGCCTAATCATTATAACACCACAGTTCATGCTTAGTACAGTGAGCCTCATCCTAGGTGACATTCTGATAACTGGGCTTGGGAAAAATATTTACTATTTGAAAAAGATGTTTACTCTTTAACTTTTGATCTTTGTCATAGTTGTGAAAATGATTTTCTTGGTTGATATGTGCTGTGTGACGTAATTCAAAGTAAGTGTGGTATCACATATTGATACTACAGAGACAGCCTGTCAAAGCTGACAACAGAATTGCAAGTTTATGGCTGACACTGATAGCTGTCATGAGGGATCTGGCAGAACCAATGGTTCATGTCCTCTGAGCCACACCCCCATAGGCTCTGGACTACGGGCACCCTCGGCTGCTGTGATGTAGGATGGCTCGTTGCAGCCAATCACCCGCTTGCATCTGGAGCCTAATCGTTATAACACCACAGTTCATACATAGTACAGAGAGGCTCATCCTAGGCGACATTGTGATAACGGACTTGGGAAAAATATTTACTATTTGAAAAAGATGTTTACTCTTTGATTTTTGATCTTTGTCACATTTGTGAAAATGCTTATCTTGGTTGATACGTGCTGTGTGATACAATTCAAAGTAAGTGTGGTATCACATATTGATACTACTGAGACAGCCTGTCAAAGCTGACAGCAGAATTGAGCTGTCATGCGGGTTCCGGCGGAACCAATGGTGCATGTCCTCTAAGCCACGCCTCCATTGGCTCTGGACTATGAGCACCCTAGGCAGCTGTGATGTAGGATGGCTCGTTGAAGCTAATCACCCACTTCCATCTGGAGCCTAATCTTTATAACACCACAGTTCTTGCATAGTACATTGAGCCTCATCCTAGGCGACATTCTGATAACTGGGCTTGCGAAAAATATTTACTATTTGAAAAAGATGTTTACTCTTTAATTTTTGATCTTTGTCATAGTTGAGAAAATGCTTTTCTTGGTTGATATGTACTGTGTGACACAATTCAAAGCAAGTGTGAAATCACATATTGATACTACTGAGACAGCCTGTCAAAGATGACAACAGAATGGCAAGTTTATGGCTGACACTGATAGCTGTCATGCAGGATCCGGCAGAACCAATGGTACATGTCCTCTGAGCCACACCTCCATTGGCTCTGGACTACGAGCACCATCGGCTGCTGTGATGTATGATGGCCCGTTGCAGCTAATTACCCGCTTGCATCTGGAGCCTAATCGTTATAACAGCACAGTTTATGCTTAGTACAGTGAGCCTCATCCTAGGCAACTTTCTGATAACTGGGCTTGGGAAAAATATTTACTTTTTGAAAAAGATGTTTACTCTTTAATTTTTTATCTTTGTCATAGTTATGAAAATTCTCTTCTTGGTTGATATGTGCTGTGTGACACAATTCAAAGTAAGTGTGGTATCACATATTGATACTACTGAGACAGCCTGTCAAAGCTGACAACAGAATGGCAAGTTTATGGCTGACACTGATAGCTGTCATGCAGGATCCGGCAGAACCAATGGTACATGTCCTCTGAGGCACACCCCCAATGGCTCTGGACTACGAGCGCAATTGGCTGCTGTGATGTAGGATGGCTCATTAAAGCTAATCGCCCACTTGCATCTGCAGCCTAATCGTTACAACACCACAGTTCATGCGTAGTACAGTGAGCCTCATTCTAGGCGAAATTGTGATAACTGGGCTTGGAAAAATATTTAATATTTGAGAAAGATGTTTAATATTTAATTTTTGATCTCTATCACATTTGTGAAAATGCTTATCTTGGTTGATATGTGCTGTGTGATACAATTCAAAGTAAGTGTGGTATCACGTATTGATACTGTGGTGTCACCGCCAGACACCACACTTGCTAGGTGGTAGCTTTAAATCGGCCGCGATCCATTAGTACATGTCGGACCCGCGTGTCGCCACTGTCAGTGATCGCAGACCGAGCGCCACCACAAATCAGGTCTCGAGATACGGACTAGCACTCGCCCCAGTTGTACGGATGACTTTGCTAGCGACTACACGGACGAAGCAACGCTCATTAGCCGAGCAGCTAATTAGCATAGCCTTCAGCTAAGTCAATGGCTACGACCTAGCAAGGCGCCATTAGCATTACATTGCATTTATCTAGAGGGAGTCTCACTTGTATCATCAAGAACGCTGTATACAAATGATGGATTAAAGTTAAGTATTCCAGCAGCTACGTACTTTTCTTTATAGCACTCATTACGTATCCTGTTTCAGACCTAACGCCCGCCTGCGGCAGTTAGTGCATGCATCTTGGCCGCCTCTTTCTATTAGTGTACGTAGTGTTGGCAAGTCTGCCGACACTACACATAATTGGCGACGAGGCTTAAAAGAGGAATTAGCGTTCGTATTACCCTAATTTACTTGTCATGGCTTCGCCACAATCTCCAGATGTACTGCCCGAATTTTATCGCTTGCAGAATCAGCAGACGCAGGCGTTATTGGATGCCCTTGAACAGCTCGTCCAGGGTCAACGTGCAATGCAAAGCGATGCGGCAGCCGCCGCTTCACCGCTACCGCAGCCACAACATGCAGTTGCACCCCCATTTCGACCGTATGATGCGGCGATGGAAACATGGACGGAGTGGTCACGCCAATTTGGATTTCATCTCGCCGCCTACAGAATTCAAGGTAACGAGCGGCAGCCTCACTTATTGTCGTGTGTAGGGGTGCAAACGTACCGTGTGATAGTGAAATTATTTCCCCGACGCGACGTAGCAACTCTGTCCTACGAAGAAATTCTCTCTGCTTTAGATGCCTATTTCAAGGAAACAGTTAATGTAGTTGCAAAAAGGTATACGTTCTTTCGTACAAACCGTACGGCCGGTCAAACAATCTTAGGTAAGTTTACAGATCCTTAAACCGTGAAAAAGAAGAATGGCTACGTTTTCATTTATCCTTTCGTTTCGCGAAAGATACAGTACTGTTCATGTGTACGCAATGTACATAACGCAAAGAAAATAATACAAGCCACCAATGAAATGAGATAATCAGTTTTTTTTTTTTTAATTTAGAGCAGCTGTAAATGACTATATATACATGAAAAGATCCCAGTAAAAGAATAATAATGGTGTAAAATGTCTTTCGTAAACTAAGTAGGGTTGTCAAAACAAAGATTCCGATGTGTCGAAACGGGAAGTTTACAATAAGTGTGTCTAAGCTATTTTGACTTATACCGATGCATGGCCGATGGGATATAAATTTAAACTGAAACCTTTGAAAAGTAATGGTTGTCGAGCGGGCAGTGGATAGTTGCATGTTGGCGAAGTTCTAGGAGAGGCTGGAAACCAAACAAATGGGTAAAGGAGCAGCCTAGAATGGAAGACTAATGAAAATGAAATGCAGGTGCATGGATCATCTAACCAGGCGAATGGATGGTATATAGGTGAAAGAAGTTATTTGTTAGATTCACAGAGACGAGAAAAGGCCGAGACGACGTTCTATGCAAGGTGAGAGATGACAACTGAAAACATGATGGTCACAGATAGCTCAAGATCATAATGCATGAAAAAGTTTAGAGGGGGCTTTTACGCAGCAATAGATGTGAAATGACTGATGGTGAAGTTCATTTACACGACTCATGTGAGCGGTATTAATTTCAGTCATTCATGCTACCAGTTTTGCCAAAGGTGTTAATAGTTATTGTGTAATCACTTGGTACGATAGGATTAGCAGCACAGAGGCTGCAGAGTGAAAGTGAATGAGGTTGTGGACCGCATTTCTTTCTTATCAGAATATATAATTTATTCATAGTAGTGCAACAAAAACAATTTGTCACAAGTGATAATGTTCACAATCAATATAGAACATCAAAAGAAATCCATAACCCAAACTAGAAAAGCAAACTTCTACTCAGATACACATAACAGGAAAAAGGCTTCCGAAATAATGCAGAATGACATGCAACAATCCTTAAACAATTAAAATTCAAAGTAAAAGTCAAGAGCCAGAGTTACGTTGACAATAAGAATAAAACTAAAAACTACAGAATTAATTTACACTTTCCCATGCCAAAAAATTACAACTAACAGTAACCAAATAAAACCTTATAGTACAAGATAAATCCTCGTGGTACGACAACAGAAATTTAATTACGCTAGACTCAAGTGACGAAATGCACCGACTACTTTGCCGTGCTGACAAGCCTCACAAAATGCCACACGAAAATGAGCATCAGAATTAACAACATAATAATCACTACTAATTTTGTCCCAAAATAGTTTTATCTTCTAGGTGCAAATGTATCATTAAAGCACATATGCAAAATTGGTTTCATCCATACTGTTGCAAAAGCTGCATCATAGTCACAACCAGGCATATCCAATCACGGACAAATTACGTTTAAGGCAGTATAAGAACAGCGTCAACTTTTCCCAGACACGCTACCAATATTCACTACGTACTATAGGTGCCCGTAATCATTCCTGTATTGCGGGCAGACTTCACAACACCATTTACTGGAGTTTGTAAAGCGCAGCATGCAAGAGACACAAGCAGCTCAAGATGCCATCCCAGGCCGTGTTCCTCAGGAACCTTTAATTTCATTTATTGCGTATTTAAAGACCTGCTGCCTGGTATTTTTTTTTTTAAAAACATGTTGTAGTACACTGTTACAAACTACAAACAAAACTTGTTTTGAGCAATAAAGAAAGAGCAACAACAATGAGTTAAAGAAAATTAAATTAACTCTGGGAAACAGAGTATTAAAATAATAAATGTTGAAAATTTAGAAGAAACGGCTATAAAGATAGGAAAGGGACGATCTGCAGATTTTCTTTTATTGTTAAAGTGAAATATATGAATTGTGGTTCGTAGTGTTGTTAGTCCAGGTGGGAGTGCCTTGGCGGAAACATCTAGCCTGTCCTATTTTTTGCTGATCCTTTTTACAGGATGATGATTTTACATCTGGCATTTGGCGGGGAGCGAAAATTTTTCCTAATTTTATGAACAATTTTGAGCTTGATGTCCTGCAACATATGTTAATGATATAAACTCAGTCACTTGAAATTGGCATGTAAGGCCGAAACCTGGGTCGTAATTAAATCAACAACAATACGGTCAATTAGCGTTGTGTTAATTAAAAAACAATTCGTTGTTTACATTAGTCATTTTCCTTTACATTTTTTTAGTTACATTTAAAGTGCAATTTAGGTACATGGGTCAATCATGTGCCATGTCTATATTTCTCTTATAATTATCTTATTCATCTATTTTAGGTGTTCTACTCCTTATGGTATGAGACTGATGTTGTTGTTGAGTTTGTCTATTTTCTGTGTCTGCATCTACATCAGTGTCTGTGTCTGAGTTTGTGTCCTCCCAAAGACCCTGTTGTGGTGTTTTTGTGTGTCTGTTCGAGATATGCGTATGGATTTTCCAGTCTGTAGACGTAATACAGTCTTCTTGCATCCTTATTAGCGATGTTGCTTAGAGCACACCATTTTTCTGGGTCTCATAACTTTATGTAATGTCATTATATTGTGTTATGGGTCTTACATGTGTAAGGGTGTTGCAGTGTAATACTACATGTTCAGGAGACCCTCTGACTTAGGCCAACGCGGTTCACATGTGCTGGGTACAGGCGGTAGCTGGCCAAAAAGTGAACCATGCCACGGCTTGGATCCGTATGCTTCAGCTTCAGTCGTTCCCGGATATTGGGGAAGCAGGAACAACAATGGACAGATTTCCAGAGACGAAGACAACACCAGACATCCCATACTTGTAGCCTTCAGGACTGCACACTCGTTTTGCCATCCTCCAACCACCAGTGCTCTCCAAATCAACACACTCTTTAGACTCCAAGATGACAGTGGGTGCCCGGTCCACCACAAATACAGAGCCCCTGTCACGTGTTACCAGCAGACAATCACCACTCGTCTCGCAACGCTCACATTCCGAGACTGCGCCTTTCTGTTGGTGCTCAACATATTGGCAGACAGCAAGGCACCACCGGATGTGTGCTCCTTGCTTACGTGGCCGCTCACTTGTGTTGCCAGCTTGTCAACCGCAACTTGTCTCCCAAAGCGGAGCATCTGAAACCAGGCGATGCCACTACTCGCTGATACCTCCAGGAGCCTTCAGGCGTCCGTCACTGGTCCTGAAATGTCGTCTGTGGACTATAGCCTACGGCCCTAAAGCTGTCTTCGGGTTGTGGCTTTCCCACAATCAAGCCCAGACCCCATTGCTCTGCCCCGCCCTTCGACTCGTGGTGGCGCTGTGGTCGGCTACTTTGCTGACTCGCGCACGCTCTGCCCTTGCGCCAATTGGCAATTGTACAAGGGCTAACTGCGCTGTGTGCCGCTAAATCATGCTGAATCACGGCCCACAATGTACCCGATTCCACTAAGGATGCCACTAGTCTTCCCACACATGATGCTTTGTAGCTCTGGCATATAGACACAGAGTTGCAATCAAACAATAATCGCAGTCCTATTAATGGTTTAATATTTGTGTTACTACGTTTTGCTGTAATACTTATTGCCTTAGAGGAATATAGTGACCATCTTGATATTACTAATAAAACAGGTTTTGTTTCTCGTTTTATAAGCTGCACTCATAAAACAAGAAACATTGACGAAAATCTTGATATTTATCATTATGTTGCTAAAGGATGACATTAGGATGCATTTGAAAAGCTTGAATTTTTTACTAGTTAAAAAATCGTTTGTTAAATAAAAAAAAATAATTTTCTAACAAAGTCTTTCTTAAGTAATTTTTGTTTTGTTTTGATTAGAGGTGAGTTGTTCGTGATGAAACTGATTCAAAGGACCGGTCCACTAAAGTGAATTGAAGAACCGTGGAATGGTCGTTCACAGTGCATCTCTGTCTGTCTCGCTTCCCCTGAGTTTTGTTTCTTTGGGGGTCATTCTTACCTTGATCCAGTTCACTGTTCCTCTTTCCTGCATCCGTCTTGTTTGGTCAGTCACTCATTCCTCGTTCTAGTTCCACCGTGCCTCTTTCAGCTCTCACTGCGATTGCCAGTCGTCACTGATACTCATTTACGAGAATATGAATTCTTATGTGGATCAATTTCAAAGATACAGTATCTACAACAATAGATAGATTCATACCGCGTAAGTTAATAAGAGACGGGACTGATCCACCATGGTACACAAAACGCGTCAGAACACGGTTGCAGAAGCAACGAAAAAAGCATTCCAAATTCAGAAGAACGCAAAATCTCCAAGACTGGCTAAGTTTCACGGAAGCTCGAAATTTAGTGCGGACGTCAATACGAGATGCTTTTAGTAACTTCCACAATGAAATATTGTCTCAAAATATGGTAGAAAACCCAAAGAGATTCTGGTCGTATGTGAAGTACACCAGTGGCAAAAAACAGTTACTGTCACTGCACAATAGCAATGGAAATGTTACCGAAGATGGTGCCACTAAAGCGCAGTTACTAAATACAGTTATCCGTAATTCTTTCACGAAAGAAGATGACGTAAATATTTCAGAATTCGAAACCAGAACAGCTGTTAGCATGAGTGACATAAAAGTAGATATCTTAGGTGTTACGAAACAACACAAATCACTTAACAAAGGACAACCTTCCAGTCCAGATGGTATACCAATCAGGTTCCTTTCAGAGTATGGAGACACAATAGCGCCTTTCTTAGCAGTCACATACAACCGCTCACTTGACAAAAGGTCTGTTCCTAAAGACTGGAAAGCATCACAGGTCACACCAATATTCAAGAAAGGAAATAGAAGTAACCTACTGAATTACGGACCCATATTATTGCCCTCAATTTGCGGTAGGGTTTTGGAGCATATACTGCACTCGAACATTATGAATCACCTTGAAGAAAATGACTTAGTGATACATAACCAACACGAATTCAGAAAATATCGTTCTTGTGCAACACACATTCCCATGACGTAATGAGTGCTGTCGAAAAGGGATCTCAGATCGATTCCATATTACTAGATTTACAGAAGGCTTTTGACACCGTCCCTCACAAGCGACTATTAATAAAATTGCGTGCATATGGAGTATCGTCTCAGTTGTATGACTGGTTTCGTGATTTCCACTCAGAGATGTCACAGTTCGTAGTGATAGACGGTAAATCATCGAGTAGAACAGAAGTGGTATCTGGCGTTCTGCAAGGTAGTGTCATAGGACCTCTGCTGTTCCTGATTTATATAAATGATCTAGGTGATAATCTGAGCAGCCCCCTTAGATTGTTTGCAGATGACGCTGTAATTTACCGTCTAGTAAAACCTTCAGACGATCAATTCCAATTACAAAATGATCTAGAGAGAATTTCTGTTTGGTGCGAAAAGTGGCAATTACCACTAAACAAAGAAAAGTGCGAGGTCATCCACACGGGTACTAAAAGAAATCCGATAAATTTTGGTTATACGATAAGTCGCACAAATCTAAGGGCTGTCAGTCCGACTAAATACCTAGGAATTACAATTACGAGCAACTTAAATTGGAAAGACCACATAGTAATGTTGTGGAGAAGGCGAAACGAAGACTGCGCTTTGTTGGCAGAATAATTAGAAGATGCAACAAATCCATTAAAGAGACAGCCTACAATACACTTGTCCGTCCTCTGCTGAAATATTGCTGCGCGGTATGGGATCCTTACCAGGTAGGATTGATGGAGGACATGGAGAAAGTGCAAAGAAGGGCAGCTCGTTTCGTGTTATCGGGCAATAGGGGTGAGAGTGTCAGTGATATGATACGCGAGTTGGGACGGCAGTCACTGAAACAAAGGTGGTTTTCATTTGCGGCGAGATCTATTTACGAAATTTCAATCACCAACTTTCTCTTTAGAATGGGTAAATATTTTGTTGGCACCCACCTACGTAGGGAGAAATGATCATCATAATAAAATAAGAGAAATCAGAGCTCGAGCGGAAAGATTTAGGTGTTCCTTTTTCCCACGCGCCATTCGAGAGTGGAATGGTAGAGAAGTAGTATGAAAATGGTTCGATGAACCCTCTGCCAGGTACTTGCAGAGTAACCATGTAGATGTAGGTGTAGATGTAGGTGTAGTGTTGACAATGGTATGCTTAGGACATGTTTTTCAATATGTTCGTCAAACAGGCGTTTCCCAGTTTCGTGTTATTAATTAGAAAAGAAGTTTTTATGTGAATACTTCCGTGAATTGAATAAGTTTCTGAATTCAATAATTACGAAACACCTTTCACATTTCAGATTTTTGTATTTTCTATTTGCGTTAGATTTGACACAAAATAGTTAGTGTTTCATTGTCTCTGTCTGTTCCACGTTGTTAACACTCAGAGATTTTGTTACATATAATATGTTCTTTGCGTGTTTCATAATTTATGTTTTCTAAGTAACTGCCTTTGTGCATATTTGGTGCAAGCAGACATCAATGTCAGTTTTCGATAATCGTTAAAATTTTGTTTAACTCTTAATGCACTTGAATACAGCCGTTACGAAGTATCAACCAACGTTATTTATCAAAATATCGTATGCACAGATTGACTGGCAAGTTCTCTATCTACTGGAAACCATAAAATTGGACTGAAATTCTTTAATGAATCTGTCGGTACCATGCCTGTACTGTTACGAGTTCGATAGCTACTCTTCCAGCACTGAGGTTTCATTCACTTTGTCCAATGCATTCACCCGTTGTCACTAAATTTCAAACCGCTCTCGAAATCTCTACTTGAGCTTTTTTCTTTATTGTTTCTTTATTTTTGTTTTTTGTTTTTGGAGGGGGGTGAGGGCGAGGGTCGCGTTGTTCCTGTCAGCTCGTTCTAGTTTAATACTATCTTGATTTAACAGTTCTTTCACCATGGCCGAATATTTTGGTCTTAAGTTTATGCTTTATGTATCACCAGATTTACTTTGTTATTTAGTTACTATAGCCCTCAATTCCAACAATCAGAGCCCTGATGTCTTTTCGTGTGAGTACCTCTCATGGCTTGTTCAGTTTACTTTCACAAATTTCTGTGTAATGAATTCAAATGGCGTAATTGTGTGTAGAAGTTAGTTTGATTTTGAATTTAGTTCCCTACTATTTTATTGTTCTTTATCTTTTTGGACAGATAATCTGATGATAAGACGTCGAAATCGGTTATGAAGACCTTAGGCTGAAAAAAATAATAAAATGTTTCCTGTCCTGTAATATTTTTCTTTCTTATATATAAAAATTAAATCTACAGAAGTAAACAAATATTAAATCTATAGATGTAAATCCTTCCAATATGAAAATGATGTCCATTTAGCCATATTACATTAGGTCTCTACTTCTTCGCTAGCACTGCCGATTGTACTGCCGATTGTACAGGTAGCCATACCGGCGGTGTGCCATGCATCGCGGAGCTGCCTCGCATTAAGCTGTGTCGTTTACAGGTGTCTGGAGAATATTCCCGGAGACGGCTCAGGTGCCGGGAGCTGCTAGAGAACCAGTGTTGTCTCTTAAGCTGCTTACCGCAGACGGCAGGTCGACATTCACACGACAGGGCTTGTAAGCCGCTCCTGACGTGTGCTCGCGAGCGCGTCGACAAGTGCATCAATAAAGCATCGCGTGTAGTTCTTTGTCTTCAGGAGTACGAATTTGTTTTGGAACAAGTTCGAAGAAATTACATGAAGCTCAATTTGATACGGAGGTTCATACGTTTCTGGGAATTACCAAAATGCTACGTGATATTACTCAACGTATGCAATAACTTCGGACTCTAATTTGCATAAAAGAATACACATTCTTTCCGTTGTAAGTGCTTCTAAGGCGAACATATTGTAACGGAGATGTAGTGTATGGGTCAGTTACATTGTAGTGGAAATTCGTCTTCCCTAACGGACTAAATTTTGCAGTAGAGACCTTCATATTGCGTAGGATACGCTGATGCCACCTTGTGGCGAACCTATGTACTACTTAACATGCCAAGACTACAGATACTGAAATTTGTTATCTATAAGTAAAGCCACAAAACAGCGTGTATTGTACATATTTCATTTTATGCATACCACACTGCATTGGTATAAAACTGTACCAATAGGTTCACAAAAAATACACAATTATTTATTTAAGTGAAGTGCAGGATATGAAGTATGCAGACTTAAAACACACGCATTCGGGAGGACGACGGTTCAATCCCGCGTCCAGCCATCCTGATTTAGGTTTTCCATGATTTCCCTAAATCGCTCCAGACAAATGCCGAGATGGTTCCTTTGAAAGGGCACGGCCGACTTCCTTCCCCATCCTTCCCTAATCCGATGGGACCGATGACCTCGCTGTTTGGTCTCTTCCTCCAAAACAACCCAACCCAACTTAAAACACAACGGGAATAGTCGGCATAAATTCAAATAATGTAAAACATAGTGACATTAACTGGTGAACTAATCTCTTTATCTTACACTGAATGGACTTCAGTATGTTATTAAACAGTGATTAATTCCTTGTATGGCATCTTAGGTGAAAAAAAGGGTTTAAATTAACCTAAAGCTCTAAAACAATTAAGCTGTACTCACTCTCTAACTTCACTCAAACGTGCAAAAACTTGGACAACAAAACTGAATAAACATCATTCTCTGGAATTAAATATATTTTCCTCAAACGTGCAGTAATAATGTTACCCAATTATAAGTATCCATGCTTCCAGAAAAGTACTCAGTTACTCAAAATACAGTGACGCTCCAAACCCACGCAACTCGTCTAATATTGTAAACAAACCAACCCCAAACACGTGCACATGACTTGTCAGTTTCAAATACCACGCGCAAAGTGGTTCTCAACCAATCACAACAAAACATATTTATGAGAGTTTCTCGCGCACGCCGTACGGTAGCAGATGGCAAATCTGCTCGCTTCAAAAAAATATTTATTTACTGTGTGAGAAATCAGAATCTGCAAAAATGGATTGATGGCTGAATGAATGGGAGTATGTGCGGCTATTATTTTAGCAAATACTAGAAAAATTACAGGAACAGATAAGGAGCAAACACTGGATTTAAGTGTGTTAATGTTGCAGTGATCTGGGTTCCAGTACCGGTACTGCCACGAATTTTTACTGGAGAGCTTGACTGGAACGGGCTGCAGTCAGCCTCGTAATGCCTGTTGAGAAGATATTTGAGTAAGTAGTAGCGGTTCCAGTCACGAAAACTGAAAATGGCAGGAAGAGCGGTATGCTGAACCCACTCTCCTCCATGCCGAATCCAGTGTTGCCACTGGCAGACAATGACATGAAGAGATCACCCATCAGCGCCTGTGGACGGAGCTTATGTCGCTGTTGCAACGATAATGTTGTCGCAGATAGGCAAATTACAACTGGACCAATATTTAATTTTAATGGAAAACAAATACTACATAAATTTTGCAATTGAGAGCCTGACTTTTTTTGCAGCAGGCTTTTTCAAAATCTCTCATTTTGCTGTAACACAGCACGTTGCTGGAGAGCACGGAATCATGACGGACGATGCTGGTATTTATGGATCTACATTGAAAATAATATCTCAACATCCGTTGTATATTTCTTGCACTCAATGATAAGACTCCTATATCGTCGCAGCTGTCATCGTGAGCTTCGTGCTGTAGGAATACAGTTCCAGAATGTGCACAATTTGAAATATAATACACTAATATACTTATTAACTACTAACTGTTACCAATGGGTCCGCAGCTCGTGGTCGTGCGGTAGCGTTCTTGCTTCCCACGCCCGGGTTCCCGGGTTCGATTCCTGGCGGGATTTTCTCTGCCTCGTGATGACTGGGTGTTGTGTGATGTCCTTAGGTTAGTTAGGTTTAAGTAGTTCTAAGTTCTAGGGGACTGATGACCATAGACGTTTAGTCCCATAGTGCTGAGAGCCATTTTTGTTACCCATGGCTGTGTTCACATACCGGAGCTTTGTTATGATGACTGATGAGTGATGATGAGTAAGTAAGCTATTCTACACGCAGTAACGTCAGCTGTCCTTATGTGTGTCTGCCCATACATCTACATCTACATCTACATGGTTACTCTGCAGTTCACACTTAAGTGCCTGGCAGAAGGTTCATTGAATAATTTTCATACTACTTCTCTAGCATTGAAACGTCCCCTTAGAAAAATTATGAATGACTGTGTTGATAAATCTCTTAAATTATTTGCTTTTCAAACAGCTGAGCATAACTGAACGTACTCAGACATTTTGCTCTTTACCTATTCTGATCAACACTCAACTGACACACAATATTTTTAGCGCAACGCAATCTGACTTTCAAAACTCCGTACAAAAGAATGGCCCTGACTAACATTAACCTATACGTTTGACAAATCACTTACCTCACAAAAATCTTCGTTACTCGATCTGCTGCAATACAGCGAGCGCCACCACTGCCAGCTAAATAAAAGATTCAAACTACTGAAGGCACTAACTACTGATAGGCACAGTTAGCAAAAGAAAGATTTTGATAGAGAACAAACAATGTATTTACCTTAGTATTGTTCAAAAGTCATATTATATATATCAGTTCATGACATCCAGTCTTACAAATTTACTCTTTCTTAGTGAGAAACGTCCAGATCGTCCGCTCTCAAAATTCCGCCATCTCTCTCCCCACATCCACCACTGCTGGCGGCTCACCTACAACTGCGCAACGCTACACGCTATTAACATCCAGCTGCCCAACACTACAATGGCAGACAAGAATGCAAACTAGCCACAGACTGCACACAGCACAGCTAGTGATTTTCATACAGAGCGCTACGTGGTGTTACCAATAAGAAAACCTAAACAGCCTACTTATATAGCCCCCATGCTCCCCACAAAAAATTTTACAAATTGTTTTGGGCACTGGCCAATACATATTTGTTAAAAAAATTTTCACAATTACTATAACAAAGAAATCAAATGCACACACCTGTTGATACAATGTTGGTCAAAGCCAAAATTTTCTCACAGTCCATAAAGACAGTACTGATGGTTTCAGTGCTTTTTTTTCTCAAAGTCTGAGCAGTAAAAGAAAATGCACACGGAAGTAGTGGATTTCCATGCAGTCTTGAAGAAGTAGTGTTGTCCTTCCAACAGAAAGACAGTGCTGACTCTTGACATGCAGACAGGTAATGGGCCACAACAGACCAAACCCACCGCAGAGTCAGTCGAAGTTTTGAAGAATATTGGTAGGTAGGTCATCACAGAGCAGACAAACTGTAGTCCTGGTAGAGATTACGGTATTGGTGGGCCACCAGAGGTGCAGACCCAGTGCAGTCCTTGTAGAAATAATGGTATTGGTGAGTCATCAAAGGTGTAGACCCACTGTAGTCCTTGTAGAGATGGCTAGCAGCCATCTGCTGTGACTGTGCAGGTGCACAATCACCATTGAAGAGTCTTGCAGAGAATATAGCAAGTCCATGAACCACCACTTGTGCACTCACAAAAATTTTTTTTGAAATGTCCTTAGAACCAGAAATGCTGTTATCCAGTCCCTTGCTGAATTATTAACACACTTGCAAACACTAACAGTCCCAACTTCTCACATATTGTGCATATACTATGACCAACAGAAATGTGTGCAGTGAAATGATACTTAATTGGATGAACTGGTGTCTATACAATTATAAATTTACAACGTAAGAATACAATAACATAGATACAGAAAACATCATTAAAGAACATAACAGTACAGGTAACATTCGAAGTAGCACAGGATTTACAAAAGAATCGAAATAACATATACATCAGTGTTACAGGAATTATGACATAAGTAAATAAATAAAAAAATGAGAATAGTTTTTGGAACATTAATTTCACACATGAGAATTGAAACAGAACAGAATTAATAATGTCTAAACATCTTTACAAAGTAAATAACATATTATTAATGCAAATTATATTTGAGGTCAACAGTATTCCTCATCATAGTGAATGTAGCTTAGTACTAGAAAAATTCTACAACATAAATCTTAGTAGCTAAACACATAAAGACAGGAAAAACACAAATACACAAGAGTATACAAAGACATAGCAGAATAACACAGGAGGAAAGGACAGGGTTTGTTTTCAGTGTAACATTTGGTACTGCAGTCCAACCCAAAACTTCATTCCATAGATCTTTCGTCTTATTTCAACATTTGTTCCCACCAAAAAAAAATCCTATCCAAGCATGCTTTCTGTATTTATATGTTCACATATTTCTTACCTCATTATTTATTTTCCATTATCTTACCTCATCATTTACTTCCAAGAAAATTCTACCTATACTGCCTTCTGTACCCTTTTCGTACAAATTCTCAATGCATTTCTTCCAATTCATCGCAACTCTTTCTCTTATATAGTCTACCCCCTCTTAAGCTAACTTAAATCTACTGAGCTCAGATGCTAAACTAAGGGACGAGGCAATGCAGCAGCACAAAACAATTAATACAAACAGCAATGAAAAAAAAATGGAAATTTTCAAAGCAAGCAGCAGCAAATCTAAATTAGCAGAGCAAATGCAACATTGCAACTAATATGAGCCAATGTGCAGCAACAAGAAAAATAAATCAGTAGTAAAACTGGCTTAACAGAGTAATACAAAGTGACATTCATTAGCACTATGCATGGCAAACAGCAGCAGCAAATGCTATAACTTATACCTAAACATGGCAAAGCTCAAGCAGAAAAAATATTACACTAAAGACAACAATGCAGATAACGGAAATGTCTATTCACATCTTAATGTCTATGTAATTAAAGTGGTGCACCACAACTTATTCTACGAGAAATATTACCAAGTAGTTGAAAAGAAAATTATGTATGCAAGACCTGTGAAGAGAAATGTCTTTTTGTGCTCCTTCGTTTCTTTTAAGTACATCATAAAGTTATTATTTGCTGGATCTGTAGGCATAAAATATCTATATTAGTACATCTATAAAATTTTATTTTAACCAATGCTGCAGTGCAGCTAGAAACTAGGTATTAAACAAAATGAGCAAATATATACAAAGCAATGTGATAACGTCATTCACTAGGCAAATGGCGTTTCCAAAAGCAGTAAAAAAAATCTCTCAACTAGAAAGACAATAGATGTAAAATTGTTTCTCATCATTTCATTAGGCAATTTAGTAAATATCATAAATTAAGAGCTCCACAGTGTAATCATATGTTTTCAAGTTTGAGCGTGTCGTATTTGCGATGCTTTCTACAAAGAAATGTCAATAGCGAGGATAATGGCCTCTTTTTTTCTCCACCTGCGACTCTGAAAGGCACACCTAATGGCTTTTTTCCACGTGACTGGCACGCAGCTGGATGCTTATAGTGACCTACCTTCCTTACTGAAGTATTTACGACATCAGTTTCTGCTACCGTGACAGTTTGATACAAATAAAATTTCACAGGTCGAAATATTTGCGTTACAAATCTGTAGAAACAAAATCCTATAAATATAACAGCGTCCAAAAAATTTTCAGTGGCATTGTAATACATTCACACATTTACACACATTTCATAACTCTTAAACTACGATTCTCAGCTTATTGACCATAAACATACCTCAACAACATAATACACATCATCATCGTAATAATAACATCATAACAGATCAATCACATCTCAGAATCGTCGCAGGTTCTTTCAATAATTTCAAGACCTTCAATAAAGTCATCTACTTCAAACGCACTTCAAAAATCATGATCTCTTACCAAATACATTATTCAAAGCTATCATAGTGTCACAATGGTTCCGAAAAAATATGAACAGTTCACAAAGTACAGACAAAATACGATTTCATATCTACATCTACATCTATACTCCGCGAGCCACCTTACGGTGTGTGGCGGAGGGTACTTATTGTACCACTATCTGATCCCCCCTTCCCTGTTCCATTCACGAATTGTGCGTGGAAAGAACGACTGCTTGTAAGTCTCCGTATTTGCTCTAATTTCTCGGATCTTTTCGTTGTGATCATTACGCGAGATATATGTGGGCGGTAGTAATATGTTGCCCATCTCTTCCCGGAATGTGCTCTCTCGTAATTTCGATAATAAACCTCTCCGTATTGCGTAACGCCTTTCTTGAAGTGTCCGCCACTGGAGCTTGTTCAGCATCTCCGTAACGCTCTCGCGCTGACTAAATGTCCCCATGACGAATCGCGCTGCTTTTCGCTGGATCATGTCTATCTCTTCTATTAATCCAACCTGGTAAGGGTCCCATACTGATGAGCAATACTCAAGAATCGGACGAACAAGCGTTTTGTAAGCTACTTCTTTCGTCGATGAGTCACATTTTCTTAGAATTCTTCCTATGAATCTCAACCTGGCGCCTGCTTTTCCCACTATTTGTTTTATGTGATCATTCCACTTCAGATCGCTCCGGATAGTAACTCCTAAGTATTTTACGGTCGTTACCGCTTCCAATGATTTACCACCTATGGCATAATCGTACTGGAATGGATTTCTGCCCCTATGTATGCGCATTATATTACATTTATCTACGTTTAGGGAAAGCTGCCAGCTGTCGCACCATGCATTAATCCTCTGCAGGTCCTCCTGGAGTACGTACGAGTCTTCTGATGTTGCTACTTTCTTGTAGACAACCGTGTCATCTGCAAATAGCCTCACGGAGCTACCGATGTTGTCAACTAAGTCATTTATGTATATTGTAAACAATAAAGGTCCTATCACGCTTCCCTGCGGTACTCCCGAAATTACCTCTACATCTGCAGATTTTGAACCGTTAAGAATGACATGTTGTGTTCTTTCTTCTAGGAAATCCTGAAGTGTGAAGTTATCCAACTGTGTAATTACGTAAACATCTGTCACTGACGTAGTAAAAAAAAAATGTTTATCTCTCTCAGTTAAATGATCAGATAGCTGTGTAATTTATGTGTTAGAGAAATATGGTACCGATGTGTAAAGTTGTGTAAGCAAATACCATATTAGCTAGGGCTCCTTGTGCTTGCCACACACATGGTACACAAAGTAGGCGTGTACCCCCCTGAGGATTAATGTAATTATACCCTCAGGTGTTACAGATTACAGCAATGGAATGAAATGTATCACGGAAAACCTTTGTATCATTGTAATTCAAAAACATCCACCGCTGCTGGCGGCTCACCTCCAACTGCACAACGCTACGCGCTGTTAACATCCAGCTGCCCAACACTACAATGACAGACAACAATGTAAACTAGCCACAGACTGCACACAGCACAGCCAGTAATTTCCACACAGAGCGCTACGTGGCGTTACCAATAAGAAAACCTAAACAGCCTACTTACAGCATTCCATTCTCGAATGGCGAGCGGGAAAAATGAACACCTAAATCCTTCCGTTCGAGCTCTGATTTCTCTTATTTTATTATGATGATCATTTCTCTCTACGTAGGTGGGTGTCAACAAAATATTTTCGCATTTGGAAGAGAAAGTTGGTGATTGAAATTTTGTAAATAGATCTCGCTGCAAAGAAAACCGTGTTTATTTCAGTGACTGCCACCCCAACTCTCGTATCATGTCAGTGACATTCTCACCACTATTGCGCGATAACACGAAACGGGCTGCCCTTCTTTGCACTCTCTCGATGTCCTCCGTCAATCTTATCTGGTAAGGATTCCACAGTGCGCAGCAATACTCCAGCAGAGGACGGACAAATGTAATGTAAACTGTCTCTTTAGTGGGTTTGTCGCATCTTTTTTGTGTTCTGCCAACAAAGCGCAGTCTTTGTTTCGCCTTCCCCACAATATCATCTATGTGATCTTTTCAAATGTTCAAATGTGTATGAAATCTTCTGGAACCTAACTGCTAAGGTCATCAGTCCCTAAACTTACACACTACTTAACCTAAATTATCCTGAGGACAAGACACACACACCCATGCCCGAGGGAGGACTCGAACCTCCGCCGGGACCAGCCGCACAGTCCGTGACTGCCGCGCCATAGACCGCTCGACTAATCCCACGCGGCTATGTGGTCTTTTCAATTAAAGTTGCTCGTAATTGTAATTCCTAGGTATTTAGTCGAATTGACAGCCCTTAGATTTGTGCGATTTATCGTATACCCAATATTGATCGGATTTCTTTTAGTACCCGTGGATGACCTCGCACTTTTCTTTGTTTAGTGCCAATTGCCACTTCTCGTACCATACAGAAATTCTCTCTAGATCATTTTGTAATGGGACTTGATCGTCTGATGATTTTACTAGACGGGAAATTACAGCGTTATCTGCAAACAACCTGCCAGCCTCGGTGGCCGAGCGGTTCTAGGCGCTACAGTCTGGAACCGCGCGACAGCTACGGTCGCAGGTTCGAAACCTGCCTCGGGCGTGGATGTGTGTGATGTCCTTAGGTTAGTTGGGTTTAAGTAGTTCAAAGTTCTAGGGGACTGATGACCTTGGAAGTTAAGTCCCATAGTGCTCAGAGCCATCTTTGCAAACAATCTAAGGGGGCTGCTCAGATTATCAGCTAGATCATTTATGTAAATCAGGAATCCCCTCCACTGCACGAATACGTGACACATGATACATCGCTGCCAATCAGTGGTTACATAGGTGGGCAGGATTCAACATGTCGTTGGAAGTTCCCACCAGAAATATTGAGCCATGCAGCCTATATATCCGCATATAACTGCGAAAGTGTTGCTGATGCAGGATTTTGTGTACAAACTGAACTATCGATTACGTCCCGTAAATGTTCGATGGGAGTCAAGTCGGGCGATCTGGGTAGCCAACTAATTGACTCGAATGGTCCATAATGTTCTTCAAATCAATCACGAACAACTGTGGCCGGTCTTCAAGTAGCTGAACAAACCCATATACAGCCAATGATCGGTTCAATTTGACCTACACCATTATGGAGCCACCACCAGCTTGCACAGTGCCTTATTGACATCCTGGAGCCATGACTTCGTGGGGTCTGCGCACGCTCGAACACTACCATCAGCTCTTACCAACGCATATTAGGGCTTACATAACCAGGCCACCGTTTTCTAGTCGTCTAGGGTCCAAACGATATGGTTGTGAGCCCCGTAGAGGCGCTGCAAGCGATGTCGTGCTGTTAGCAAATGCACTCACACCGCTCGTGTGCACCCTGTAAATAATAAAATTATACATACATATATATATATATATATATATATATATATATATATATATATATAACCCATTTTCATTATAAATTTGCACCACAATGTAACCCAGCAGAAAGGGTATTTAGGGAACTCAATCGGTTTATCAGGACTTACATACCAAATAAACAAACCAAATGAGTATGCCTATTGAACTCATTTGAGAAGGTGCACAATAATCTAAACATATATGACACTACCTATACACCTATGGAAATCATGTGTAACATAGCAGAAAGAAATGAATGGAGTAATCCAATACCGAAGTTGAAACACGAAGAAATCCCACTAGAAGACAAGCTAAGAGAAGTCTACATTACATTGGAAGGGGAAAGTAAAATAAGAAAAGGACACTACAGTAAACAAACTAAGAAAAGACTAAACACCAAGCAAGGTGAACGTGTACTTTTGCGTACTTACCACAAATCCTCAGCTCTGATTCATATGTAAATAATTATATATATATATATATATATATATATATATATATATATATATGATTATTTATATTATTTTGGTTTTTTTTGTTGAACTGAATTGAGATGGATGGAAATATTTAAAAATCAGTGAATAAATTTAAACCGTGATAAGGTGGCATCGGACGTATACTTTGAGAATTTCTTCGCCGTAAGAAGCAGGTTTGTGGGCCAAGTTATTTCTGAGCTAAAATGAGATAAATACTGAAAATACAGTTTACATATATGAGATAAATACTGAAAATACAGTTTACATATAATGGATTAAACAAATAATGAAATCACAATAGCGTTAATCATAACTATAATTACTGAAGTGCACTATGCTACTTACATTGGGAATACAATATTAATCACTAGTGATATGTTGAATATCCGCACGTCGTCCGTGCGCAGTGGAATTTTCCTTATATAATTACTAGTATGCGCCGTGCAGTGCACAGTGACTTTTTATAAAATTAAAAAGTGTAAATTACAGCGGCCAGTCTAGCGCGCGAGGCTCTCCCTCGACTCCATTCCAGAACAAATAACAGAAGAAGTAATTAACAAAAGACTAGAGATCCTTTCTGTGTCTCACCAGCGATCAAATGCGTCCACGCACAAGATAACTTGCATTGGCTTTCATGCTTTATTAAACAGGGTTCTCTGATAAAAAAAAAAAAAAAGATTTACATGCTATGGCTAAAAATGTGCCTTTAAACCGCCCCCAGAGTTGCGAGGCAATAGATCACATCTTTAGACAAGTAACTTTCCCAAGTTGGATGGCAAAAAATAAAAAAAATAATAAATACTCATACAATTCCTTAAACGTAACAACATATACAGATGCATTATGGTTGCATTTATTTACATTTTGACAAATCAAGTTCTTAGCCGGTCTTTAAGTTGCCGGATTACGTCTCTTTGTTGACCATAGTCTGTTTTTGTAGTCCGCGCGCATGCGCTTCACTGTAGGTTGCTGCTGCGCCGCGATCGTTGCTAGATACTCCGTCTCGCATAGTTTCCGGTATCAGTCTCTGTTGCCGCGCGTACATTCTCGGATGTGTCTCGTCGTGATAACGTTCATGTGACTGCATACCAATGTTCCTTGCAGCTAAGTACTTCATCACTTGGAAAAGAAAATATTTTCCATTGGTCTTCAATGATCATTGTACTGGTATAGTTTATAATTTATTCATTTCTTGCATCCCTTAGGTTCTCGTGCCGTCAATTGGCGTCAGCGGTCAAAGTCCATTTGTTGGTGTTATTGCAGTTGTGATACAGGTTTGTATTGTCCATTAAAGTTCATTACAGTGCACCTTTTCCTCGCTTTTAACGAAGGAAAGGGTTCATTTTTGTCGTTTGATTGACTATTTTGTCGTTGTTCACAGATCCGGTCGTACGTAAGAATTGAAGTACGTAACTTTAGGTGTGCCACAAGTGTTTAGTCACGGAGAAGGCATGGAAATCACTTGCGACGTCACAGCTTACTGATTTGGTTATCCAACGTTCTAAAGTTGGTGTTCGACATACGTTGAATTATTAGCATTTTGAAGTGTTCCATAAGTTGCTCCTCCGGTCGCTTGCATGGCATTACGTAGTTAGTTTCTCAAGTTGTTAGTGAGTGCGGGCGCACTCCGACGATAATTGTTCGCAACAGCTTGCGCTCGTCGTCAAACATAATTGACATAATGTCTTTGTTCAGAGTTGTTTGGACTGCAAATTTCACCGTATCACGTCGCTGTCATTGTTCGCATTCACACACAAGACCTAACAACGCACTTGTTCATACACGCGAATAACTTCACACGTAAACACACTGATCACATTGTGTTTGACAAAAGTTTCAATTTGAGAACATTCATACATTCTTAACAAGCTATTAAACAGATTTACGGAATTTGGTGTTACAGTGAATCTATCTAAGTCTAAGTTTGCTTGTGAACAAGTGAAATTTCTAGGACATATAATAAATGCACAAGGCATAAGGGCAGACCCCATGAAGCTGGATGCACTGAAGAATCTCCCAGCACCTAGAACAAAGAAACAACTGAGGTCACTAATTGGGTTTTTCTCATTTTTTAGAAAATTTTTACCTCACCCACTTCTAAACAACTCACATCTACTCAAACTACTTAAGAAAAACCAGACTTGGCATTGGAGTAAGGAGTGTCAGGAAGACTTTGAGAAAATTAAACATGCACTAATGAATATAGACATATTATGCCACCCAGATTTTAGCTCAGAATTCTGTTTATCTTGTGATGCTTCCAACTATGGTTTAGGAGCATGTCTTTTCCAAGTTGTAAATAAAGATGGTAAGGAAGAAGTTAGAATTATAGGATTTGCTAGCAGAACTTTGACCGAATGTGAAAGATCTTACACAACTACAGAACTAGAAACATTAGCCACAGTCTGGGGTTTCAAGAAATTTAACTATTATATTTCTGGAAAGCACACAAGTGTATACACAGATCATCATGCGTTGACGTTTCTTCTATCATGTAAATTATTACACCCCAGATTAGCCAGGTGGGCGATTTCCCTTCAAGGATACTCATTTTAAATAATTCACATTGAAGGTACAGATAATTTCATAGCAGTCACACTATCACGACTTCCACAAGGATTAAGTAAGGATACAACAGAACCAGAGAACCTCCATGATTACAGAATTTTGCTGATGCAGAATAGCAACTATACTCAGTATTACAAACATGGGAGCACTACAGATGGCAGACCCTCACTGGTCAAAAATTAGGAAAGTTATCACAGATCAGCCTCAGCACACACTGTGTAGTAGATATAAACTAGATAGAGGAGTATTATTTTACAGAAGACACATTTTGAGTAAAACTGGTGCGTTTGTACTCCTCAGGAATATGAAGGATATCTTATTTGGCATAAACATTTTCTCTTTGGTCATTATGGATCTAAGAAATGTTCCTCTAAATTAAGCTCATACTGTTACTTCACAAACATGAGGAGAAAAGTACATAACACACTCAAAACTTATACCATATGTCAGAAAGCAAAAGCAAGTAACCAGTCACACAGAACAGAACTACATTCAATACTGCCTACCAAACCTTTGGAAATAATTAGTACTGGCATATCTGGACCTCATCCTACAAGCTCTGGAGGAGCAAAATATATACTTTTATTTTATGATGTTTTTAGCAAACATGTAAAATTATTTGCACTGAAATCTGAAACAGCAAATGCCATTATCAGGAGATTTAAGAACGATTACATACCACATGTAGGAAAACCTGTTAAAATCCTATCAGACAATGCCACATAATATACAGGATTTCGTTGGAGGAAATTCTTATACGACAACAACATACAACCCATATTCATTATAAATTTGCACCACAATGTAACCCAGCAGAAAGGGTATTTAGGGAACTCAATCGGTTTATCAGGACTTACATACCAAATAAGCAAACCAAATGGGTAAGCCTATTGAACTCATTTGAGGAGGTGCACAATAATCTAAACATATATGACACTACCTATACACCTATGGAAATCATGTGTAACATAGCAGAAAGAAATGAGTGGAGTAATCCAATACCGAAGTTGAAACACGAAGAAATCCCACTAGAAGACAAGCTAAGAGAAGTCTACATTACATTGGAAAGGGAAAGTAAGATAAGAAAAGGACACTACAGTAAACAAACTAAGAAAAGACTAAACTACAAGCAAGGTGAAAGTGTACTTTTGCGTACTTACCACAAATCCTCAGCTCTGATTCATATATAAATAATTAAAATATACATACACACACACACACACACACACACACATATATATATATATATATATATATATATATATATATATATATATATATATATATACAACAAATAATGAAATCACAATAGCGTTAATCATAACTATAATTACTGAAGTGCACTATGCTACTTACATTGGGAATACAATATTAATCACTAGTGATATGTTGAATATCCCCACGTCGTCCGTGCGCAGTGGAAATTTCCTTATATAATTGCTAGTATGCGTCCTGCAGTGCGCAGTGACTTTTTATAGAATTAAAAAGTTTAAATTAGAGCGCCCAGTCAAACGCGCGAGGCATTCCCTCGACTCCATTCCAGAACAGATAAGAGAAGAAGTAATTAACGAAAGGCTAGACATGCTTTCTGTGTCTCACCAGCGATCACATGCGACCGCACATAAGATAACTTGCATTGGCTTTCATGCTTTATTAAACAGTGTTCTCTGATTTTAAAAAAATAGATTTACATGCTAAGGCTAAAAATGTGCCTTTAAAACCTATACCCCGTTAACACCACATTTCGCCGCACTATCCAGAGGATATGCTCGACCTACATCGCACATTGATTCCTGCAGTTATTTCATGCACTGTTGCTTGTCTATTAGCACTGACAGCTCTACGCAAACGCCACTGCTCTCGATCGTTAAGTGAAGGCCGACGACCACTGCATTGTCAGTGGTGACAGGTAATGCCTGGAACTGAGTGTTCTCGGCGCATCCTTGACACTGTATATCATGGAATACTGAATTCCCTCACTAATTACAGCTGGAATTCCACCTTCGAAGCTTGTTAACTGCGGTCGTGCGGCCATAATTACGTCGGAAACCGTTTCACCTGAATCATCTGAGTATGGAAGACAGGCTGTCCAATGCACTGCCCTCTTATACATTGTGTACACGGTACAACAGCTGTCTGTATATGCGCATCGTCGTTCCACGAGTTTTGTTACCTCAGCCGGCCGCCGTGGCCGAGCGGTTCTAGGCCCTTCAGTCCGGAACCGTGCTGCTGCTACTGTCGCAGGTTCGAATCCTCCCTCAGGCATGGATGTGTGTCATGTCCTTAGGTTAGTTAGGTTTAAGTTGTTCTAAATTTTTTTTACCATGGTTTATGTTCACTGATGTAACAAAATATGTTCCATTCGCTACTTCACCCTCTTAGGTTTAAACGGTTTTTTTATACAATTTTATATGTTCACAGGCTAAAGTAGCCTGCGTTCCTGCTAGAACATGTCAACCAATAAAATCAGTTTCACAAATATGATAAAGTTTAAAATTCAAAAAGTAAATAGCTTTTTCAAAAAGTAAACACTTTTCGCTAATTCGCGTGATACCACGGTGTAACATAACAGTTGCCACACTCCGTCTCTGTTACCCACATGCTTAACACATATTTCTGTTGTTGACTGTTCTTATTATCAGTAACATTTCAAAATTTTTTATGTAGTCTAATGATTTGCCCGTTCTTACACTTAACTCGACTTTCCAATATACGAACATTTTTGTAAATTTAATTAGCTTCGCTTTAAAAGCGAATGTGTTGAAAATTTTTGCTATATGTGGCTCAGATTTAGCAACAATTATGGAACTGGTTTTTCCGTGTTGGAAAAGAGATTTATTGCTTTCGACGATTTACTATCACGCCTGTGAAGTTTCCCTTAAACTACAGGTGTGGTGGCTTATTAGGTACGTTAAGTAATGTGGCTATGACAATCCGTATATGTTTCCTGCTTTCCACATTCACTAATTTGGCTGTAAGTAGAGAAAACAAGGCGCTGCAGTCACGGACTGTGCGGCTGGTCCCGGCGGAGGTTCGAGTCCTCCCTCAGGCATGGATGTGTGTCATGTCCTTAGGTTAGTTAGGTTTAAGTTGTTCTAAATTTTTTTTACCATGGTTTATGTTCACTGATGTAACAAAATATGTTCCATTCGCTACTTCACCCTCTTAGGGTTAAACGGTTTTTTTATACAATTTTATATGTTCACAGGCTAAAGTAGCCTGCGTTCCTGCTAGAACATGTCAACCAATAAAATCAGTTTCACAAATATGATAAAGTTTAAAATTCAAAAAGTAAATAGCTTTTTCAAAAAGTAAACACTTTTCGCTAATTCGCGTGATACCACGGTGTAACATAACAGTTGCCACGCTCGGGCATGGGTGTATGTGTTTGTCCTTAGGATAATTTAGGTTAAGTAGTGTGTAAGCTTAGGAACTGATGACCTTAGCAGTTAAGTCCCATAAGATTTCACACACATTTGAACATTTTTTGAACAGAAAACAAATCTCTGCTTTGTTGGGTAGATATACGATGTCTTTCTGCAAAAAGTCAGGTCTTCTGGTGTTTACTAGCAGTTTTCTGTTATTACAGGAAAACGACTTTATCTGCACGTTTCAAGAGAATCGTAAGTGAACTACTGTGTAATGCATTGTTTCGTACCTCCCAGGGTCCTTAGGTGTCCTAGCCACAGACTGCACACAGCACAGCCAGTGATTTTCATACAGAGCGTTACGTGGCGTTACCAATAAGAAAACCTAAACAGCCTACTTACACATATATTTCATACTGTATAAACTATGTTACAAATCAATATGAAAGACAGTATTTGCACTCATCCTATATCGTATTCAGAAGTGTCGCTTGCTGGCCGGTTGGGGAGCTGCTATCGCTGTGTGTAACCAAAACGAGACGGAGTGTCGTAATTGTTATGTTAGACTGTGGTATCAGGCAATTAGCGAAAAGTATTTTCTTTTTGAAAAATATATTTATTTTTTTAATTTTAAACTTTATCATACTTGTGAAAATGATTTTATTGGTTGATATGTTCTACCAGGAACGCAGGCAACTTTAGGCACTGCATATATAATATTGTATATAAAAGAAATCAAATCCTAAGAGGGTACAGTATTGAATGGAAAACATTTTGTAACATCAGTGAACATTGAACATACACTTGGTAAAAAAAAAGAAATTATCAGCCGGCCGCGGTGGCAGATCGGTTCTAGGCGCTACAGTCCGGAACCGCGCGACTGCTACGGTCGCAGGTTCGAATCCTGCCTCGGGCATGAATATGTGTGGAGTCCTTAGGTTAGTTAGGTTTAAGTAGTTCTAAGTTCTAGGCGACTGATGACCCCAGAAGTTAAGTCCCATAGTGCTCAGAGCCATTTGAACCAAAAAATTATTAAATTTTGTTGCATAATGCACCTGCTGTGTAATGTAAAATAAGGTGACAAGAGTCATGGGATAGCGATGCACGAATACAGATTGCTGTAGTACCGCGTACAGAAGGTATAAAAGGTCATTGCACTGGACAAGCTGCCGTTTGTACTCAGGTGATCAATGTGAAACTGTTTCCGACTTGATTATGGCCGCACGACGGCAATTAACAGACTTTGAACGAGGAATTGCAGCTGGATTTCGTGAGGGAATTCAGTATTCCAAGATACACAGTGTCAAGAGTGTGCCGAGACTACCAAATGCCAAGCACTACCTGCCTCCAGTGACAACGCAGTGACCGACGGCCTTCACTTGACGATTGAGGGCAGTGGCGTTTACGTAGAGCTGTCAGTGCTAACAGACGAGCAACAGTGGATGAAATAACTACAGGAATCAACGTGGGACGTAGGACGAGCATATCCGTTACGATAGTGCGGCGAAATGTGGTGTTAATGGGGTATGGGTGCAGACGAGCGACGCGAGTGGCTTTACTAATAGCATAAGTTGCCCCGCAGCGCCTCTATGGGGCTCACAACCGTATCGGTTGGGCCCTAGACGACTAGAAAACGGTGGCCTGGTTAGGTGAGCCCCAACATGCGTTGGTAAGAGCTGATGGTAGTGTTCGAGTGTGCGCAGAACCCACGAAGTCAAGGACCCAGGGTGTCAACAAGGCACGGTGCATGCTGGTGGTGGCTCATAAAGGTGTGGGTCAAACTGAACAGATCAGTGACTGGAAATGGTTATGATCGGCGTCTTGGAGAACAGTTCTTCGTGATTGATTTGAAGAACGTTCAGAACAATTCGAGTGAATGATTTGGCCATCCAGATCGCCCGACCTGACTCCCATCGAACATTTACAGGACGTAATCGAGAGGTCAGTTTGTGCACAAAAAAAAAGTGTGTGAAATCTTATGGGACTTAACTGCTAAGGTCATCAGTCCCTAAGCTTACACACTACTTAACCTAAATTATCCTAAGGATAAACACACACGCCCATGCCCTAGGGAGGACTCGAACCTCCGCCGGGAACAGCCGCAAAGTCCATGTGTACAGCGCCCCAGACTGCTCGGCTAGTCCCGCGCGGCAGTTTGTGCGCAGAATTCTGTATCAGCAACACTTTCGCAATTATGGGCTGCTATATAGGCTGCATGGGTCAATATTGCTGGTGGGGACTTCCAACGACTTGTTGAGTCGTTGTCACCTATGCAAGCACTGTTTGGCAGCGACGTATCATGTGCCAGGTATTAGTGCATTAGAGCAGTTGGGTGGTGGTGGTGTGGGGGGAGGGGGGGGGGGGAGAGGGTGCATTACCAGCAATGGTTACGCGAATGGGTAGACACGCGAGGACAGCTGACGTTACTGCATGTAGAACAGTTTACTTACTCATCATCACTTACCATAACAAAACTATTGATATCTGAACACAGCCATGGGTAGCAGTTAGTAGTTTATAAACACATCAGTGCAGTATATTTCAAATTGTGTACATTCCTACAGCAAGAAGCTCACGATGACAGCTACGACGATACAGGAGTGTTTTCATTAAGTGCAACAAATAACTAACGGATCTGGAGATATTATCTTCAATATAGAATCGTTAAATACCAGCGTCGTCTGTCATCACCACCGTGCTTTCCTGTAAGGTGGTGTGTTGCAGCAAAATGAGAGATTTTAAAAAAGCTTGCTGCAGAAAAAGAAAAAAATCCGGCTCTCAATTGCAAAATTTATCTAGTACTTGTTTTCCATTAAAATAGAATGCTGCTCCCGTTGTAATATTGTCATTTCCGATCTACGACAACGTTATCATTGCAACAGCAACATAAGCTCCGTCCATAGGACTGTCGGGCTCATTAGTGGCGATCGAGCTCCATGTCATCGTCTGCCAGTGGCTACACTGGATGCTGTATGGAGAGGACTGGACTGAGCATACAGCTCTCCCGGCCGTCGTCAGTTATCGTGATGGAAACCGCTACTACACGCTCAAGAAGCTCCTCAATTGGCATTACGAGGCTGACTGCACTTCACTCCAGTCAAACCAAGCCCTGGAGTACCGGGAATCGAATCCAGGTCACTGCAACATTACCAACACATAAATGAAGTGTTTGCTCTACATCCGTCCCTACAATTTTCCTAGTATTTATTAAAATAATAGTCGCATGTGCTCCCATTCATTCAGGCATCAATCTAGTTTTGCAGACTCTGATTTCTGCTATTGTAAATATCTTTTTGAAGCGAGCACATTTGCCATCAGCCACTGTATGCTTTGTGCTGACTGGTTGAGAACCACAGTCCGCGTGGTATTTGAAACTGACAAGTGATGTACACATGTTTGGGGTTGGTTTGTTTACAGTATTAGACGGGTTGCATGGGTTGGGTGCTTCACTGTATTTCGAACAACTGACTGCATTTATTATTCAGTAATATTGGTACTACAAATTTGAGGAACATATGTTTAATGTCAGAGAATGATGTTTATTCAATTTTGTTCCCCAACTTTATGCTCGTTTGAGCAAAGCTAGAGGACGAGTATAGCTTTATTGCTTTAGTGCTTCACAGCTAATTTAAATCCGTACTTTTCACTTCAGAATCGCGTATTTGGAATTAATCACTGTTCAGGAAAATACTGAAGTTCGTTCAGTGTACGATAAAGAGATTAGTTCCTCCTACCCCCTGTCTATATCCATCACCTCCTCACCCTTCTCTCTGTCCATCTCCTCCGCCGCCCTCTGTTCATCTCTTCCTCCTTCTGTCGCCTTTCATCTCCGACTCTTTCCTTTCAGTGTCCACTCCTTCTCTATCCCCTCTCCCTGCACATCACCTCCTCTTCCCTATCTCTGTCCATTTCCTCTTTGCCCTCTGTCTGTCCATCCCCTCCTCTTTCCTTTCTCTGCTCATCTCATCCTCTCCCCTCTCTCTGCCCATCTCCTTCTCGCCCCCCTCCCTCTATCTTTGCACATCTCCTCCTTCCCTCCTCGCTGTGTGTTCATATCGTCCTTTCCACGCTTACCCCAACTTGGAGGCTGGCGGTTTTTAACCCAACTATAATTTTTTGCAGTTTGTAATGGCTCTGAGCACTATGGGACTTAACATCTGAGGTCATTAATCCCCTAGAACTTAGAACTACTTAAACCTAAATAACCTAAGGACATCACACACACCCATGCTCAAGCAGGATTCGAACCTGCGACCGTAGCAGTCGCGCGGTTCCAGACTGTAGCGCCTACAACCGCTCGGCCACTCCGGCCGGCTGCACCTTTTAACTATTATATGTGCCAAATTTGGTTGTAATCGTTCTAGGGATTTAGGACGTGCTTTTTATCCATGGCATTTCCCGTGTAGACACATGTCAAATATCTTCCACATTCATTTACAGATTTCACAAGTATCTGTAGATATACTCATATTTCACCTGTATCTCTAGCGAATTTCGCCCTGCAGATTCATTTTTATTTATCTCAATGTTTATGACGTCTTATCTCCTGAATTTGTAATCTACAATGATATTTATATGGGAGGTACAACCAGTGGCATGTGTGACTATTGTCTACGAAATATGTTGTAAATAGAATTAGTGACAAAGAAATAATAAATTCAAACGTCATGGATGACGCAGCAGTTTTTCACACAACTCAGTGTTTATGATACTATGTGCCGTACGATGATACAATTTTGCCTGTACATTCAGTGGAATAGTGTCTGCAAAATGTGTCGCGAGTAGAGTAGGTAGCAAACGAGTAATAAATTAAAGCGTGAAGCACCATGCTGAAGTTTTATTGTATGGACAGCGAAAATTAGTAAGTGATAAAATTTGTTCTTTTCATCAGTTTGTGGGGGTTGTCAGCGAGAAAAAGTTTCCTAAACGTTTTAAATTATGTGTTAAGTCTGTTAGAAGTCTCTAAATGCTCTCATTCTCAATTACTGAATGACTGAAATATAGATATTATCGTGTCGTGTGCTGCATTGATTTCCCGTGCGAAGTGTCTGCTTCAAGAAGAATAAGTCTGCCTGCCTGCCACAAGGTATTGTCATTGTTCCTTTACCTACGCCGTCTGTTGTGCCCCACTTGTAAACATGACCAGAACTGATCCACGTTTCGTGAGGCCACACCGCTTCACCAGATATCCCACCCCCCCCCCCCCCCCCCCCCCCCAAAAGCTTACGGCCGTAGAAATGTTCATAGTGAAAGCTACAAGTCCTAATTCTTTAAGTGTGACCGTAACTTCCTGAGCGTCGGCTTTTCCTTCCAGCGACAATAATCATAAACATTATGACGAATCGTATCCTCTGCAAACAAGTAATCCGCTTACCCATAAGACGTTTTTTCCCAGGGTGCTAAGTTTCGATGCTTCTTAAGCTTTCTTTTCTCTGTGCAACATTTCCTTCCCAATCTTCACAACAGTGTTTTTGTCTGTATTCAAAGTTGCAGCAGTTCTGCCTATCACGTTGGCAACGGAGAGCAGTGGGCCACCATCATGTTTTTCATTTTCAAAGTACGCATGTGATGCACAAAACATTTTTCTCGACTGTCCTCGTACGCAAATCCCCTGGCCTAGAGGACGACCTCGAACTTTTCCACTTACAACTTTCGATGAACTTCCCGCTGACTTCGTTTAGTAATACACAACGAATACTACACAACGTATAGCGGAAACAACGAGTAACAGTAACAACGAATAACGACAACAACGAATAACGGAAAGAATCGTTAACAACGAACACACAGGAAGCCACAGGGCGCAACAATGACCCAAGACAGCAAGCTGACTGCAACTGAATCTCACTGCAAGCAGGAATTGTTGTGGTGTAGGGTAGAGGTCTGGCAACTTCGGGAATTTGTTGCGGCTGCAGATTGTAACACCACAGCTCTAATGCTCTATTGATTTTTTTTTGTTCTATTTAATCTTACATCGTTGAGTTTCTGTAAATGTTGTTTGATTGAATCAATGACACAAAATTGTACACTCCTTTCTTTTGTAAAAACTTTGATGTCATGGTTTGATTCTATGCAATGTAGTATATCTGTCGTTTAAATTCTCTGTCTCATGTGGGGGGAGCAAAACTTAATGTATATGATTGTAATTTTGTTTAAATAATTTTTTGTAGAAGTACCAATATGTGCAAATGTTCCGTTTTATTTAATATGCTTGGTTACTGTTATGTAAACTGCTGACCTTCACTTAGTGTCTTAGTTATTTCGTATGTAAAAGTTGTTGTGGTTCCCCTCGTGAACGGAACTGTGTAGCGCGCGCAAAATGTGGTTGGCATGGATAGAAAGGTGGAACAAAGAGTCAGTTGGGGACGAGCTACCAAACTATCAACTACTCATGTGAAAGTTGTGTATTGTGCTGGTTCCGAGAGAGAATTTTCCTGACGCTTTCCAATACCTCTGATGGACAGATAAAGAGCTGGGACTATTCTGAAATTCGTACTATCATCACCACCAAGAAATGATAGAGTCCAGCAATTCTACCTGCAAATCCACCTACCAACATGCACCCGCCACCACATTGCGCAATCACTGTAATAGTACTGAAGAACGATAGTAATGTTCAGTGAAGGATCAGCTCATTGGATGTGTTAATGTGCTGAAATATAAGGTAATTTATAACTGAATTTATGTACCTACCTTGATTTTTTCCTTATCACAACACCTTTCAGGTCCCTCTCCGTTTGAACTATGATTACCGAGCGTCTTTTATTGAAAGCATATTAAAATTAATATGGCAATAGAGTGCGCTAAGATTAATAATTTTTGTTGTAAGGATCTAACAAATATCTCAATTTTGTGTTTCACTGCAGTAAAAGTTCAGAACTGCAACTGTTGAGAGTTATATGTTCATGCTTGCTAAGTGTTTCACTGATGTAATGAAAGTGTATTTAGTTTGCTCTGCTACAGTGGTCAAGATTAAGCGCCCCCCCCCCCCCCCATTGAAAATAGTTCAAAGGTACAAAGTTACTTAATTATAGAAAGTTTCAATTACTCTTGTTATTAAAGTCAAATTCTGTACAATATTGGGTTCCTCTAGTGTAATAAAAGTGCATATTAATGTTGTAACAGGATCCACAGTTTCTCTATTTTGCTCATGCTACATAACGATTAATAGAAAGAGAACTATCTATGAAAACAGTAACTTCTTTATTCAAAAGACAGTGAGAAATAATCTGTTAGTGAATTCCATTTAATTTTCATTCTAAATAAAAAGGTATTTAGCTGAGAGAAACTTAACCTATGACCAGTTTATAATTTTGCAGTGAACTACATTTACAATTTTTTGTCAGATAGGAAAGTGTTTGAAAAGTAATGTTGAACCTATGACTATTTTATGATTCTACAGTGAATATTGATAGTAATATTATTGAGATCATTCAGTTTGACTAAGCCTTGAAGGCAAAAGTATATGTCATTTTCTGTTACCATTATGCAAATAGCCATGTTCTCTTATATTTGTTAGCACTTTATTTAACGTGAACATATGCAGGTCCCAGAGTTCATTGCACTCTCGTGTCACGAAGTATAGTCTGTGATTGCCCACTAAAGTTACTTATTTTCAGTTTCTTGAATAAGAATGTCACTCATTCTTATGCCTTATTAGGCTGGTGACCGTTGTTATTCTCATTTGGACACTGTGGACAGGCAAATTATTGTTTGTCACTGTTTAAAAATTTACGTAATTCTGAGTTTCACTTCCGATAAGCTACCTCCGTTAGGTATTTCACGGTCAACGCAAACAAAATTCCTCTCAGAGGGTAACACTGCTCAGTTGCTTTATACCATAATTACTTTAACAAAATAGTTCCATTTTACGATCTGCTTCCTACTTTAAGGTTATGGTATAGCAGTTGCAGACGGGAGTGTTATAAGGTAGCGTGTGGTATTGGCGGAAAGTGGCCCGGGCGTTTGACATGGGCTGCCCCCTCTACCACTTCCGTCCTTGCTGTCAAACATAAAGTAGTTTTGGACAAATTTTTCTTTTTGTAGCAAGTTTGACTGATATCGGTCCAGTGGTTTAGGCGGAGATGTGGGACTTACATACATATACAGGGTGTTACAAAAAGGTACGGCCAAACTTTCAAGAAACATTCCTCACACACAAATAAAGAAGAGAGTTATGTGGACATGTGTCCGGAAACGCTTAATTTCCATGTTAGAGCTCATTTTAGTTTCGTCAGTATGTACTGTACTTCCTCTATTCACCGCCAGTTGGCCCAATTGAAGGAAGGTAATGTTGACTTCGGTGCTTGTGTTGACATGCGACTCATTGCTCTACAGTACTAGCATCAAGCACATCAGTACGTAGCATCAACAGGTTAGTGTTCATCACGAACGTGGTTTTGCAGTCAGTGCAATGTTTACAAATGCGGAGTTGGCAGATGCCCATTTGATGTATGGATTAGCACGGGGCAATAGTCGTGGCGCGGTACGTTTGTGTCGAGACAGATTTCCAGAACGAAGGTGTCCCGACAGGAAGATGTTCGAAGCAATTGATCGGCGACTTAGGGAGCACGGAACATTCCAGCCTATGACTCGCGACTGGGGAAGACCTAGAACGACGAGGACACCTGCAATGGACGAGGCAATTCTTCGTGCAGTTGACGATAACCCTAATGTCAGCGTCAGAGAAGTTGCTGCTGTACAAGGTAACGTTGACCACGTCACTGTATGGAGAGTGCTATGGGAGAACCAGTTGTTTCCGAACCATGTACAGCGTGTGCAGGCACTATCAGCAGCTGATTGGCCTCCACGGGTACACTTCTGCGAATGGTTCATCCAACAATGTGTCAATCCTCATTTCAGTGCAAATGTTCTCTTTACGGATGAGGCTTCATTCCAACGTGATCAAATTGTAAATTTTCACAGTCAACATGTGTGGGCTGACGAAAATCCGCACGCAATTGTGCAATCACGTCATCAACACAGACTTTCTGTGAACGTTTGGGCAGGCATTGTTGGTGATGTCTTGATTGGGCCCCATGTTCTTCCACCTACGCTCAATGGAGCACGTTATCATGATTTCATACGGGATACACTACCCGTGCTGCTAGAACATGTGCCTTTACAAGTACGACACAACATGTGGTTCATGCACGATGGAGCTCCTGCACACATCATTCGAAGTGTTCGTACGCTTCCCAACAACAGATTCGGTGAGCGATGGATTGGTAGAGGCGGACCAATTCCATGGCCTCCACGCTCTCCTGACCTCAACCCTCTCGACTTTCATTTATGGGGACATTTGAAAGCTCTTGTCTACGCAACCCCGGTACCAAATGTAGAGACTCTTCGTGCTCGTATTGTGGAGGGCTGTGATACAATACGCCATTCTCCAGGGCTGCATCAGCGCATCAGGGATTCCATGCGACGGAGGGTGGATGCACGTATCCTCGCTAACGGAGGACATTTTGAGCATTTCCTGTAACAAAGTGTTTGAAGTCACGCTGGTACGTTCTGTTGCTGTGTGTTTCCGTTCCATGATTAATGTGATTTGAAGAGAAGTAATAAAATGAGCTCTAACATGGAAAGTAAGAGTTTCCGGACACATGTCCACATAACATATTTTCTTTCTTTGTGTGTGAGGAATGTTTCCTGAAAGTTTGGCCGTACCTTTTTGTAACACCCTGTATACGTACATACAAACATACATATTTAGACGTATACGTATGTCCATTTTTTATAATATGTATGGATTTGGGGTGACCAAATATATATCGGACACCGTGTACCATGAAGACCGAGAAATACGAATTAAAGACGCCGTTTCCTGCAGGAGCAGTAGTATCCGCAAAAGAGCGCGCCTGAAGTGGGACGCGCCGAGTTGTGGATGTAAATAAGCGCGGCATCGGGGCGCCCTGCGCCGTGACGAGTGTGGCGGCGCAGGCCGGCCCGGCCCGGCCCGGCCCGGCGCGAGGGAGCGACTGACACGGCGCGGTGTGGCGCCTGATCAGTATTCATAGCCGGGGAGCTCCGGGTGGCGCGGCCCGCCGCGACACGACACGGCCCGCGCGCGCCGACAAAGTGGCCCGGGCCCGGGCAGCCCGCATCTGCTAACTGTAAATGCCTGCAAACGAGTGCGGCCCGAGCGCAAACACCAAATTGCATCTAAATTACTTTGTTTACGTCCGCACTAGCGCACAGCGCGCACGGTGAGGGCGAATTATCGCCGCACTCCCCTCTGACGCTGGGGGGGGGGGGGGGGGACCTCAAAAGGGCCCAGAATATTGAAAGTAAGGGAAACAGATACGTTGGCAGAGATGCAGTCAGTCTGGCGAATGGATAGCAGTTGTTGAAGAGAAATTAGGAAGTTTATTTAAGTATTGCTGGAGGCTGACAGAAACAACTGCACACCCACTGAATATCTACAAGGGGTGTTCAATAAGTACTGCAACACATTTTTCTCGGCCAATTTCGGTTAAAAATGCAGTATTTGTTGTTGGATATCGCTGCTCTACTGGACATCTCTGTTGGTAGTGCTGACATATTCGTCCACCAGTTGATGTACTGAAGGTTTATGCCCACTGAGTTCCTCTCTGTCTAAGGGAAGACCATAAAGAGTAACGAACGACCATCTGTGCAGAACTGCTTATGCATTACGAGGCTGATAGTGACAATTTTAATGGAATATCGTCACAGGGGATGAAACATGGCTTCATCTCTTCGAACCGTAAACAAAAGATAATCCATGGGGTGCCGCCAAACCACCTTCCCTCCGCAGAAAAGTTCAATGCCGTACCCTGAGCCGGTAAAGTCTTGGCGCTGATTATTCTGTTTGATGTCCTCCCTCATGGTGCAATTATCAGTTTTGAAGTACACTACGTGCCATTAAAATTGCTACACCAAGAAGAAATGCAAATGATAAACGGTTATTCATTGGACAAATATATTATACTAGAACTGACATGTGATTACGTTTTCACGCGATTTGAGTGCATAGATCCTGAGAAATCAGTACCCAGAACAACCACCTCCGGCCGTAATACCGGCTTTGATACGCCTGGGCATTGAGTCAAACAGAGCTTGGATGGCGTGTACAGGTACAGCTGCCCATGCAGCTTCAACACGATACCACAGTTCATCAAGAGAAGCGACTGGCGTATTGTGACGAGCCAGTTGCTCGGCCACCATTGACCAGACGTTTTCAATTGGTGAGAGATCTGGAGAACGTGCTGGCTAGACCAGCAGTCGAACATCTCGACTGCTAGTAATACGAGGCCGTTGGGATCCAACACGGCGTTCCGTACCCACCTGAACGCACCGATTCCATATCCTGCTAACAGTCATTGCATCTCGACAAACGCAAGGAGCAGTGTGGCGATACGATAAACCGCAATCGCGATAGGCTACAATCCGACCTTTATCAAAGTTGGAAACGTGATGGTACGCATTTCTCCTCCTTACACGAGGCATCCCAACAACGTTTCACCAGGCAACACCACTCAACTGCTGTTTGTGTATAAGAAATCGGTTGGAAACTTTCCTCATGTCAGCACGTTGTAGGTGTCGCCACCAGCGCCAACCTTGTGTGAATGCTCTGAAAACCTAATCATTTGCATATCACAGCATCTCCTTCCTGTCGGTTAAATATCGCGTCTGTAGCAGGTCATCTTCGTGGTGTAGCAGTTTTAATGGCCAGTAGTGTATATTGTGCTATCCTTAGGAAATCGAAGAAGCGACTTCAGAGTGTTTGTTGCCACAAAAATGCAAACAAACCTCTCCTTCCTCATGAGAACACAAGGCCTTACACAAGTCTGCGCACCCGAAAGGAGCTCACAAAGCTTCATTGGACTGTTATTCCACATCCACGCTACAGCCCGGATCTCGCACCTTCAGACTTTCCTTAAGGACGAACTCCGTGGGAAGCAGTGCGTGGATGATGGGCTCAAATGGTTCAAATGGCTCTGAGCACTATGGGACTCATCTTCTGACGTCATTAGTCCCCGAGAACCTAGAACTAGTTAAACCTAACTAACCTAAGGACATCACACACATCCATGCCCCAGGCAGGATTCGAACCTGCGACCGTAGCGGTCTCGCGGTTCCAGACTGCAGCGCCTAGAACCGCACGGACACTTCGGCCGGCACGTGGATGATGGGGAAGTTACTGAAGTAGCAAGACGTTAGCTGCGACGTCTACCAGTAGAATGGTACGATGCGGGTATACGGGCTCTCCCAGTAAGGTGGCATAAGGCCGTCGCGCTGAACAGAGATTATGTTGAAAAATAGGATTTCGTAGCCAAAAGAGTGGGGAATAATAGGTGTACTGGAATCCTGAATAAAACCAACATGCTTTCAGAAAAAAAGTGTTGCATTAATTATTGAACGCCCCTCCTACATCAGCACTTCATGTAGCAAATCACATCCCCCTTTTTCTGTTCCAGTCGCGAATGGTCCGCGGAAAGAGCGATTGCTAGTAAGCACGCATGTGGACTCGAAACTATCTGATTTTATCTTCGAGGTCTTTTCGCATTATATGCGTAGGAGGCAGTGATACATTGCCTGACAGAAATGTACGGTTTCAGATCTTTTACAATAAACCACTTCGTGATGCAGAATGAGTCTCTGGTAGCGCCTGTCACTGAAAATGGCTGCGGCTACGAGAAAGGCGTTCTGCATCACGATGTGGTTTACCGTTAAACTTCTGAGTGGCAATTGACAGGATTTAACAATAAAAAAATTTGAAACAGCATTCAGTCCGTTCGTGTGTGCAGGTGCAGACCAGGCCTAGACAAGACGCGAGCATCTTTAGGGAGCGTTCAATTAGATAATTGTTTTCATGTTTCAAAAGCAAGGATATACTTTTTATTTACTTATTTGGGTTGGACTTATCGAACCATGCTGTCGAAGGCTTGGTTCAAATATAAAGACATTGTATACAGAAAGCACAAGATAAACACTTTGCCGGCCAGAGTGGCCGAGCGGTTCTAGGCGCTGCAGTCTGGAACTGCGCGACCGCTACGGTCGCAGGTTCGAATCCTGCCTCGGGCATGGATGTGTGTGATGTCCTTAGGTTAGTTAAGTTTAAGTAGTTCTAAGTTCTAGGGGACTGATGACCTCAGAAGTTTAGTCCCATAGTGCTCAGAGCCATAAGCACTTTGAACGATGATTTATGTTATGGGATCCATATACTCCCAACACTTATAGCTAGGGACAGGAAATAACTGTTTTATTTTATGACGAACTTCAGAAATACTTTTCGTCAGGCTCGGTGTTTTTTATTGCCAAGTATGGTGTTATTTTTTGCAAATTCGGTGTTACTTCTGGTGTTCAAATCAAATGGCTCTGAGCACTATGGGACTTTAACTTCTGAGGTCATCAGGACCCTAGAACTTAGAACTACTTAAACCTAACTAACCTAAGGACATCACACACATCCATGCCCGAGGCAGGATTCGAATCTGCGACCGCAGCTGTCGCGCGGTTCCAGGCTGTAGCGCCTAGAACCGCTCGGCCACAGAGGTCGGCCACGAGGAGGTGCTCGTAGTCCAGGCATTTGTGGTGTAATTTTCTGTAAATTTTGGTGTGTTTTTTGCCAATGTTTATTATTAGTCTCTTACAACTTAATTTTTAAATGCCATACATCCTTTATTTTTGCTTTATTTGGTTCGTGCATTGTGGTCTGTTAAAAATGAAAATATACCTATCATTTACATTACTTTTTCAGTGTATAAACCAGCAATGGGCTAAGTGCCAAAAAATTAATGCCGAGTTATATATTTACTTTTTTTGTTTTGACGAAAACATTTTAAAGAAAAATTTTTATTGTGTGCAGTAAGAAACACACAGTTATCGTAAAATTTTAAGTTGTTCCCTTCCTTTTATGAATGAAAATAAATATTTTGTTCTGAAAACGCAGGAAGTGCCAAATGCCGTACAGTTATCGGCACAAACAAGGTAAATGCTAATGGCAGAAACCTGAAGCATTTATCAGTTTTTTAAATAATACACGTTCTATAGATACATTTTACAGATATTCTATTGTGTGATTCAATTATTTTCCATCCTTCTTTTAATTTTATAGAGTACAAAGCTATTTTAACTGATTAATTGTTCGAAAAATGTTCTATTAGCTACTTTCAATTATGGCAGTATCTGTTGCAGATTTCTTTTGTTTTCAGCTAACAAGTTGTTCTTAAATCGCTGTGACGTTAAAACAAAGTTCTTCGCTTTGACAGTGGCAACCCATTTCTTGAAAATCTTGTAGGTGTTCCAGTCTTCAAGTTAGTTAAACATTTTAAACATTTTTCTCGTCTTGATAACTCCAGGTGGAATTTTTTCGCTTGAATTCAACTACATTTGGAATTATTTATTTTCGTTGTATCGACTGCTTTTTTAAAATCAAAAGTTCTCACGATGGAGCATAGTAAACACACTGTAACCACAAATGGGCTGTTAGGTGTCGCATTCTCCGTAAGTTTTTCAAGGTCCTGAGGTACTTGACATTCTTCCAGACTCTTACGTTTTCCAATCAGGGAAAAATTTGTGACACTTTATAAATGAATGACCAGAGACCAAAAATTCAGGGTGTATCTCGTCATACTTGCGTAAAATCGTTGGATAGATAAAAAAGCCTCATTTTACTCTTATTCTTGACAATGTAGTTATCACATCAGATGGAAAGATTTAGTTTTCTACAACACTCAGGTCTAAGGAGGCACGATGCAATTTCATTGCCGCCTCTGTCACTCATACTCTATGCCACAAAAACATGAGCCCATTATTGTTGTCGCGAACATGAATACACAGCTTGTAGCATGAAAGCTGACGTGAATAGTATATGTAACTATGTTTTAGAGAAGGCGAAAATAACAGTTGTTCAAGATCTGTTGAACACATGGATACGTCACTATTACGGAGCTGAGAAGAAATAATATCCAGAATGAGATTTTCACTCTGCAGCGGAGTACCGGACGTGAGTCGTGCTTCGGTAGCTCAGATGGTTGAGCACTTGCCCGCGAAAGGCAAAGGCCCCGAGTTGGAGTCTCGGTCGGGCACACAGTTTTAATCTGCCAGGAAGTTTCAAGAAATAATATGTTTCTCAGTTTTTTGTGGCGCTTTTCTAAAGCGGTGTTTGCCTCTCTGTAGCCTGGTTTTCCCTGCAGCTCTACTGATAGTAAGCCACATTTACAGCAAGTGTCAATGTGTGGTCGACGGAATGAAATTTGTGGGAAAAGTTTTTAAAAGTTTTTGGCACTTTGGACGATGCAGATTTCCACTCTACATTTATTGACATCAACATCCCATTTAGATACTTTATTCAAAAAAAAAAAAGATAAATTTGAGTTGAACCTAATGTTACCAATTAAAGAAAAAGTGAAAAGGAACCATACACCTGGAAATTTTTTAAAATAAAACTTTGTCGTAACTTCGAAGTTCTCTTCTGAGACATTGCGCCACTGATATGTTTTCACTTCATTATAGTGTGGACATACCATACTGCCTTCATCACAAGAACAGACATTGTCAAATGTTCACATCTGCTGAAACTTCCTGGCAGATTAAAACTGTGTGCTGGACGGGAACTCGAACCCGGGGCCTTTACTTTTCTTAAGTACTCTACGGACTGAGCAACCAAATATGATTAATGACTTCCGCGCCTTCCCCACCCCCGCCCGGCCTCTCAAAGCTATATACCCGTATGTTACGTCAGGCGTAAAAGGGTGCGTGGATAGCTCATTCGGTTGAGAACTTTCCTACAAGAGGGAAAGGTCCCAGGTTCGATTCACTGTCCGGCAGACGGTTTTAATCTGTCAGGAAGTTTCAAATCAGTGCACACTCTGTTGTGGAGTGAAAATTCATTCTGAAACAACATTTTCTGCTGTTTTGGAAAGTTGGTTTTCCACTTAATTATTCTATCTCTTCAGAATATCTACACACTGAGACCTCCCATGCTGGATCTACATAACAGAATCCTTTCATTGTCAGCATTTATGTAGCTTATCATTGTTATCCTACCGTTGAAATAGAAACTTTGTGCTGAACCCATACACTTGTAAGGATCTGTGACCATAAGTGTCGGTAGCCAGGTTTCAAAGTGCAGCCTAATGTGTTTCAGTGTTCATCTCTGTATAGAAAATTTCTCCCTTCAAATTTCTCAAAAATTTGCTGGTTTCACACAAAATGGAGGAATTTTACTTGGAATATAGGTGATGACATCACATCTTTTGATATCTCTGCACAACAAATCGTACCAAAACCGTGTGTTCCAGGAAAATCTTTACTATGGTGCATCATTCACACTGCATATTTTTGTAGGCACTATTACGCAGATATAAATGTGAAAAACAGCAAATACGGCCCTGTACCTTCAAAAGCAGCTATACCAACATGACGCTTACTCATTTGCATCTATCAGCCAATCCCAATGCAAGACACTTGTCGTGTCGCAAACGTTTTTCTGATGGCGAAACACAACACTGAAATGTTCAACATTTATTCAATGTAAATTCTACTGTTTCGTGAGTGAAGCTTTATATAGGCACAGCCCAGAGTTTAGGTTGAAAGGTAGCGATTCGGTTGTGAGTTCATTCGTTTGTGCCTGGGACACTGTCTGCGATGGACCTTTTTGCTGCTTGTGTTGGAGTATTTTGGGTGATATGATACTTGTGCGAGAGACCGAGAATTAAATTTACCTGACTTTTTCCATTGCATATCTCCACTCATATTAATTAAGGTAGCAGTTGCATAATTTTATTCATTAAATCGACGGTTAAAATCTCTTGATTGAGGCTTCATTTCAGCTCAAGTGGCCCACAGTCTCTTTTGAAATTAACTTGCTCATTTATTGCATGAAAGCTTCGTATATTAATGTCTTATTACGATGTGTTTCTGCACATAAAATGTTTCATAAATTAAGGCGGCGGTTGGTATTTCTTGCCATTTTCTTTTGCATGAGTGCACTTTCTTTTATTATGATCGCTTTTCGGCTGCGTATTTCGTAAATGTTTTGGGAACTGGTTACGTCGAAATGTGTGGTGTAACGGTTACTTCGGCGGCCGCGGTGGCCGAGCGGTTTTAGCCGCTTCAGTCCGGAACCGCGCGAGTGCTACGGTCGCAGGTTCGAATCCTGCCTCGGGCATGGATGTGTGTGATGTCCTTAGGTTAGTTAGATTTATATAGTTCTAAGTTCTAGGGGACTGATGACCTCAGATGTTAAGTCCCATAGTGCTCAGAGCCATTTGAACCATTTTGAACGGTTACTTCCTTGAGAGAAAGTTATTCGTAAATTCGATATTTTACATACCAGATTGTAGATGTTGCGGCTGCCGACGGTTCTCTTTTGAAAGAAGGAACGTCGCAACAGGAATGATTGAAATTTAAATGGCTGCCCGACTTCCGATTCCCAATTAACAGTTACATTTCATTTTGCTTCTGACCTTCTGCTGTCTTGACCGTGGTCGGCATGGGGATCATCTCTTCTAGCAGGGCTTTCTGATTATTAATTAAAAATTTGTAGGAATCTACGAGGAATTATACAGACCAGAAGTAGGACAGGTCTTTTAAAATCTTGCATATACTTCCGTAAACTCACACAGTAAATGCGAGGAAGCCCCTTACAAGTAACATATTGCATATTACACGCATGTGAATAACACAAAGCTGACACAGCAAACGTCTCGCTGCAGGACAAGACAAAGGGAATAATTTGCAACATAAATGAGTCCTGTTAACTCTTCCAGTTCTTGATCAAAGAGGGAGACGGACACTGGGAGGTGAATTGTAATGATTATTATTATTCACAAGAAAGAAAAAAAAGAGAAGCCAAAGGAGGTACAGTACATAGTACTATCGAGCAAGAGTGGTTAGCTTAGTCACGCCCACCGATCAAAATGGAAATCGTTGCATTTTGATGGTTCACGACCGAAATAATCGCGGTTGCTTTACCTTTAATGGGATACAATAGACTACTAACCGGAGTTGCAAGGTCCAAGCTGCTACTGAAAACAGTAGACAAGACATACAAACGGCGCCAACTTCTGTGCTGCTGAACTCCACGGACCTTCCGGAACGAACCACAGCAACCAACTGTGGACGAGACGGCCTCTTCTGTCGGTGTTGTTACCGACAGAGTATCGCAACCCAGTAAGCGACCGCCAGCAGGAAGAGGAGCCCATAGCAAACCTAACCAGAGCGACGGTTAAGCTTTGCTCCAGACCGCAAGGCCTGGTCTCACGATTCCAAAGCTAAGTTCCCCGAAGCGGCGGCAGCTCGTCGAAAGGGGAGGGGCAGACTGGTGACCAGCCGCCAAGAAGGCTCACACAGCCTTTATGGGTGTTCGCCATATTGCAAATTATTAGGAGTATTTAAATCAAGGCTAGGAAAATTATTTCGTCCCCACGAGACAAGTCCTCTAGTTACCCAAGCCTACGATCATATATGACTGTCAGAGAAAATTAGTTTGATATGGCTCAATCTGAAAACTACTTTGAGCAGGTAAACAGAGAACCGACTCGTGGCGACAACGTATTAGACCTTTTGGTGACAAACAGACCCGAACTATTTGAAACAGTTAACCCACAACAGGGAATCAGCGGTCATAAATCGGTTACAGCATCGATGATTTCAGTCGTAAACATCAAATATTTTAGGTAGGAAGATTTTTCTGTTTAGCAAAACTGGCAGAAAGCAGATTTCAGAGTACTTGACAGCTCAACACAAAAGTTATATCTCAAGTACAGATAGTGTTTAGGATCAGTGGACAAAGTTCAAAACCATCGTACAATATGCAGTAGATGAGTATGTGCCAAGCAAGATCGCAAGAGATGGAAAAGAGCCACCGTGGTACAAACACCGAGTTCGAAAACTGCTACGGAAGCAAAGGTAACTTCAAAGCAATCATAAACATAGCCAAAGCCTTGCACACAAACAAAAATTACACGAAGCGAAATGTAGTGTGAGGAGGACTATGCGAGAGGCGTTCAATTAATTGGGATTTTCTCTGCCCCGTGATGGCTGGGTGTTGTGTGCTGTCCTTAGGTTAGTTAGGTTTAAGTAGTTCTAAGTTCTAGGAGACTGATGACCATAGATGTTAAGTCCCATAGTGCTCAGAGCCATTTGAATCGTTCAATTAATTCGAAAGTAAAGTTCTATGTACTGACTTGGCGGAAAATCCTAAGAAATTTTGGTCTTATGTCAATGCGGTAGGTGGATTAAAACAAAATGTCCAGACACTTTGCGACCAAAATGGTACTGAAACAGAGGATGACAGACTAAAGGCCGAAATACTAAATGTCTTTTTCCAAAGCTGTTACACAGAGGAAGAATGCACTGTAGTTCCTTCTCTAAATTGTCGCACAGATGACAAAATGGTACCTATCGAAATAGATGACAGAGGGATAGAAAAACAATTAAAATCGCTCCAAAGAGGAAAGGCCGCGGGACCTGATGGGATACCAGTTCGATTTTACACAGAGTACGCGAAGGAATTTGCCCCCCTTCTTGCAGCGGTGTACCGTAGGTCTCTAGAAGAGCGTAGTTTTCCAAAAGATTGGAAAAGGGCAGAGGTCATTCCCGTTTTCAAGAAGGGACGTCGAACAGATGTCCAGAACTATAGACCTATAACGTCGATCAGTTGTAGAATTTTGGAACACGTATTATGTTCGAGTATAATGACGTTTCTGGAGACTAGAAATCTACTCTGTAGGAATCAGCATGGGTTTTGAAAAAGACGATAGTGTGAAACCTAGCTCGCGCTATTCGTCCACGAGGGCCATAGATACGGGTTCCCAGGTCGATGCCGTGTTTCTTGACTTCCGCAAGTCGTTTAATGAACAAAGTAAGAGCGTATGGACTATCAGACCAGTTGTGTGATTGGATTTAAGAGTTCCTAGATAACAGAACGCAGCATGTCATTCTCAATGGAGAGAAGTCTTCCGAAGTAAGAATGATTTCAGGTGTGCTGCAGGGGAGTGTCGTAGGACCGTTGCTATTCACAATATATATAAATGACCTTGTGGATAACATCGGAAGTTCACTGAGGCTTTTTGCGGATGATTCTGTAGTATATCGAGAGGCTCTAACAATGGAGAATTGTACTGAAATGCAGGAGGATCTGCAGCGAATTGACGCATGGTGCAGGGAATGGCAATTGAATCTCAATGTAGACAAGTGTAATGTGCTGCGAATACATAGAAAGAAAGATCCTTTATCATTTAGCTGCAATATAGCAGGCCAGCAACTGGAAGCAGTTAATTCCATAAATTATCTGGGAGTAGGCATTAGGAGTGATTTAAAATGGAATGACCACATAATATTAATCGTCGGTAAAGCAGATGCCAGACTGAGATTCGTTGGAAGAATCCTAAGGAAATGCAGTCCGAAAACAAAGGAAGTACGTTACAGTACACTTGTTCGCCCACTGCTTGAACACTGCTCACCGGTGTGGGATCCGTACCAGATTGGTTGATAGAAGAGATAAAGAAGATCCAACGGAGAGCAGCGCGCTTCATTACAGGATCATTTAGTAATCGCGAAAGCGTTATGGAGATGACAGATAAACTCCAGTGGAAGATTGCAAGAGAGACGCTCAGTAGCTCGTACCGGCTTTTGTTGAAGTTTCGAGAACATACTTTCACCGAGGAGTCAAGCAGTATATTGCTCCCTCCTCCGTGTATCAAATGGTTCAAATGGCTCTGAGCACTATGGGACTCAACTGCTGAGGTCATTAGTCCCCTAGAACTTAGAACTAGTTAAACCTAACTAACCTAAGGACATCACAAACATCCATGCCCGAGGCAGGATTCGAACCTGCGACCGTAGCGGTCTTGCGGTTCCAGACTGCAGCGCCTTTAACCGCACGGCCACTTCGGCCGGCCCTCCGTGTATCTCGCGAAGAGACCATGAGGATAATATCAGAGAGATTAGAGCCCACACAGAGGCATAATGACAATCTTTCTTTCCACGAACAATACGAGACTGGAATAGAAGGAAGAACCGATAGAGGTACTCATGGTACCCTCCGTCAAACACCGTCTGGTGGCTTGCGGAGTATGGATGTAGATGTAGATCGACCATTGTGATATATCTAATGATCAGTAAATTTGCGCAAAGGCTGAATTTACTGCCAGAGAATTAAAATATATTATTTTTATGACACTCTTTCTTTGTGAGAGAAACTGGACAGGGTGGTAGTCAGTTCTACTGCACACCTTATGGTAGGGTGGAGAAAAGTTTGTGCTCTACAACATGGTCGGTAGTGAGCCCCAAGACCTTCGTCTTTTTAGATGGTGATTTACAACGCCAGAAACCTTGCCGATTCTGCAAGATAAGAATACTCTCTCATATCGTACTGGAAGTTATAGGTAAGTAAGGGAAACCGAGGGCTTTGTAGCGAGTATGTGTGGACTGCGGCAGAATCTGAAGGTACTTCTGTACATTATACATACATCTTGTAATTTCTGTTGTTTATTCGTTTTATTAAAACACATAAAAAAGTGAAAATAGACTTCATATGTTTATGTCAGAGATTTCTGTGCCTTGTCGAGCGGTGCGGTTGTTTTCCTCATGGTCAGAGAGTAACTTTAATGGTGTGTCATGCTGCAACGTGAGACAGCCGAGAGAGTGGGCGCGTGGCTGCGTTGTGCACAGCCGTGGAAGAGGGGGACTCAAGGGTAGACGGAGTGGTGGTCAGTTCATGGACGGAGAGAGGCGAGGCTGTTTTGGCAGAGCCACGAAGGAGAGCTTTGACAATATGGTACGCTGTGGTGCTGTTGACTGGTTTTCGCTAAAGATCAATGCAGGGCGTAACATCTTTTTGTACACGACAACCTTGTGCTGCAGTTGGTGTCTTTTCCCAGCGGCGAGGACTGCGATTCCATTGGAGATGGAGAAAGGGAACTGTGTAAGTCAAGAGTCCTTTTTAGTGCTTACCTGAGTCCTATAGCTGCTGACGGTTGTACACTGATGGTCTAATGCTTATATACAGTGCACGGTGATATGCGCGACCAGTGCATTAAATGTACTGGCTAGCAAACATCATTACACTCAGACGTCTGTGGTTATCATGCATCACACTGTGCTTGTTGATTGAGAGCGCACTGGCATGTAGGTGTGTTCCTTGTAAGTGAGAGCTATTTTATCCGTTAAATTACGTGCTGTGAGTGTAATTGATTTGTTGATGTAGTTTGTACGAAGAAAATTATCTTGTTCTTTGTTTTGTGCCAATGATGAATTTATACTTGTTACTGTGTAGGAATCCATGTACGAGGGACGTTAAATAAGGAATGAAACACATTTTTTTTCTGAAAGCCAGGATTCCAATACTACATGTTATCCTTCACTCTTTCGGCAACAAAGTCATATTTTTCAACGCAATCTTTGTTCAATGCGACGGCCTTAGGCCACCTTAGCTGGGAGGACCACTATGCCTGCATGGTACCACTCTACTGGTCGATGTCAGAACCAACGTCTTACTCCACAAATAACCTGCTTATCATCGACATACAGCCTCTCATGGAGTGCATCCTTCATTGGCGTAAACAGATGGAAGTCGGAAGGTACGAGATCCGGGCTGTAGGCTGGATGAGGAAAAACAGACCAGTGAAGTTTTTGTGAGTTTCTCTCGTGTGTCAGCATTACCAACAGAGGCGTCCAGTTGAGCAGCAAGGTGTTTGATAGTGATTCGTCGATCACCTCGAATGAGAGTGTCCATAAATTCCGACGTTCCAGGAGACGCAGTTGTGTGTGATCGGCTGGCGCACGGAAGATCGGACAGGTTTGCGCGACCTTGTTGGGATGCTAACAGACGCCTCACTCAACGAGCCGCCGTGCTATTGTTCACTGCCCTCCGTAGACATTCTGCAAGCGCCTATGAATATCTGCAATGACAGCTCTCTCCTTGGAACGCACCTCCATTGCAGACGCCATTTTGAATGCTACGTATAGCGCCACCACCAACAGTAACTTTATGAAACTGTAGAGGCTGGAACCGGCATATTCAACGATTTTCCGCAACAAATTCCGCATTTTTGCATCAGAAATTTGCCGAGAAAGAAATATGATGCATTACTTTTTGAACGCCCCGCGTAGTCTTGGTGAGGTGCAAAGGGAGAGGCAATTTACGCGACGTAATACTCCATGGATTGGAAACTTTTATTGGCGCACCCAGATTAACTGTCTTTCCTGGTGCTGTACCATATTAATATTAATACGGGTCACCAGCCTTGCTTTGATCCCCAAGACAGGGCTAAAATTTAAAAGTTAGAAGTCAATAATTATAAGGTGTAGCTATCTATCTCAGATTTTCACGGAAACCAATGAAATTTATTTGACATCTGCTATATCCCTCGGTAGATGGATATCAGTGAGCACGTCGATGCTCCGGAAGAAATGGAGTAACGGAGGTAGCCGCCAGGTGGGAGAGTAACCCGAAACTAATGGTTAGCGATCAAAACGTGATGGGCAAGACAACAGACCAGAACAAACAACCTAGACAACGAGACACTAAGTAAATCTTCGCCACAGCGATAACATGGCAGCAGAGAGACAAATCCAAGATGAGTAACCAAATGACAAGCAAGGTAGTTATGAAGCAGTCCTAGTACAGCGAGTATAGAGCCGACGATATCAGGTGCAAGCACTGAACTGACTGGCTGTCTTTTTTTTATTGTGATTTCATTCCCCTGCCCCATATGGGCAGGGGAGGGCTGTCAGCAGCACAATACGCCGCTCTTCAGCCGAGTGACATGACAACTAAAACAAGAATAAAATGTTACATATATAAGGCGATAAAAAGGGGAACATAAAACAGATCAAGGGGAGAAAATGGAGGTAAAAATACATTGACATGGAGACGTTCATGGGGGGACAATTAAAAAAGTCACCAGAAAGTTAAAAAACACAGTTGGCGATTCTTAAAACACAAAGAAGACACTGAATGCACAGGTTAAAAGTCGGCTACAGTATTAAAAACACTCCAGAACAACACACTTAAGACCCACTTGGAGCACACACGATGAAGAATAAAACTGCGATGTGGGACCTGCCGAGGGAGAGGTCAGAGAGGATGGAAAAGGAGGGGAGAGCAAGGGGCAGCAGGGGAGGTGGCGGGATGAAGAGAGAAGGGGCGTCAGCGAGTACACTAAGAGGCAGGAGACACGTGGGGCAGGAAATGAAGAGGGAAGGAAAGGCAGGAGGGAGTGCAGACACTGAAAGGGAGCACAAGAGTGGGAGGGGCAGTAGGAGGGGGAAGGGAGGGGGAGGAGAGGGAGCCCTGAGGAAGAGGCAGGAAGATGGGGTTAGAGTTGGTAGGAAGGGTAGACGTCAGGGCGAAGCTCATCATCCGGGAGTGGTAGATGGTGGAAGGTGCATTGGGAAAGGAGGTGGAGGGTGTGGAGATGGAGAGAGGGTGGGACACAACGGTAAAGACGCGGTGAAGAGGAAGGGAGACACCAGGGGGTGAGGGGGATCAAGGCGGCGGACAATATATAGTGTGCGGATGTTTTCAAGGAAAATGAGAAGGTGGGTGAAGGGGATGAGGTCGTAGAGGATGCGCGTGGGGGACGGAAGGCGGATGCGGAAGGCGGGGCGGAGCGCATGGCGTTCGAGGATTTGGAGAGCTTTATAGAACCGGGAAGGGGCGAAAATTCGCTATGCTGGCATAACAGAGGAGGGGGCGGATCAAGGATTTGCAGGTGTGAAGGATGGTGGAAGGATGCAGACCCCACGTGCGGCCGGACAGGAGTTTCAGGAGGCAGAGTCGGTTACTGGCTGTCTGATGGGCAGCCGCATTTGTACTGGCCGCGTGGAACGCTTCTGGCCGCCGTATTGAGGTGGCGCTCTTGCTATACGAGAACAGCGCTACGTGGCCGCTGTGCCCCCTAACGGCCATCAAGTCCATCTCCTCTGGAGGGCATTCAGTCTTCATGGTGTTCGATACCCTAGCCAAGCCCGTCACGTTTATCCGAAACTACCTCCCGCTAGCTAATGGCTTCAAGCACTGCTCTGAGGCCTCTTTCTACTGAACAAATAAAAAAGTCACCAATTCGCCACAATCCCCGAGAAAGGCAGTAAAGAGCCTAAGACGAATTCCAGCACGTGGACAGGTGTGCTCCTTCGAATGTTTTTTTAGGCTTATCGTTTCTGTTGTGTACCACTTCGTACACAAAGGTAAGGAGAGGTGGGTTGCAGAGTGGTGGGGTATCAGTCATCGTAGGGAAGCTGTACAGGAGCAGACATGATAAGCGAGCAAGTTAACACAGTAAACAGAAGCTTTAATTAACCTGTATTTCTTAAAGTGCACGAAGACTTATAAGAAATAAGCAGTAAGAGATAAGTCCCTGGCTAAGTTTCATGGAAGCTCGAAATTTAGTGCGGACGTCAGTGGGAGATGCTTTTAATAGTTTCCAAAATAAAACATTGTCTCAAAATATGGTAGGACACCCAAAGAGATTCTGTTCGTATCTAAACTACACCAGTGGAAAAAAACAATACCGTCACTGCGCGATAGAGATGGAAATGTTACCGATGATGGTGCCACTAAAGCGGAGTTACTAAATACAGTTTTCCGCAGTTCTTTCACGAAAGAAGATGAAGTAAATATTCCAGAATTCGAAACCAGAACAGCTGTTAGCATGAGTGACATAAAAGTAGATATCTTAGGTGTTGCGAAACAACTGAAATCACTTAAGAAAGGCAAGTCTTCTGGTCCAGATGGTATACTAGTCAGGTTCCTTTCAGAGCATGCAGAAACAATAGCGCCTTTCTTAGCAATCTTATACAACCGATCATTGACGAAATGTCTGTTCCTAAAGACTGCAAACTAGCACAGGTCACACCACTATTCAAGAAAGGAAATAGAAGTAACCCATTGAACTTCAAAATGGCTCAAATGGCTCTGAGCACTATGGGACTTAACATCTGTGGTCATCAGTCCCCTAGAACTTAGAACTACTTAAACCTAACCAACCTAAGGACATCACACACATCCATTCCCGAGGCAGGATTCGAACCTGCGACCGTAGCGGTCACGCGGTTCCAGACTGAAGCGCCTAGAACCGCACGGCCACATCGGCCGGCTCCATTGAATTGCACACCCATAACACTGATCTCAATTTGCAGTGGGATTTTGGAGCATATACTGTACTCGAACATTATGAATCATCTTGAAGAAAATAACTTATTGATACATAACCAACACAGATTCAGAAAATATCGTTCTTGTGCAACACACCTAGCTCTTCATTCCCATGAAGTAATGAGTGCTGTCGACAAGAGATCTCAGATCGGTTCCATATTCCTCGATTTCCAGAAGGCTTTTGATACCGTTCCACACAAGCGACTATTAATCAAATTGCGTCCATATGGAATATCGTCTCAGTTGTGTGACTCGATTCGTGACTTCCTGTACTTAAAGAAATCCGATACATTTTGGGTACACGTTAAATCGAACAAATATAAGGTCTGTCAATTCGACTAAAAACCTAGGAATTACAATTACGAGCAACTTAAATTGGAAAGCCCACAGAGATAATATTGTGGGGAAGGCGAAACAAAGACTGCGCTTTGTTGGCAGAATATTTAGAAGATGCGACAAAGCCACTAGACAGCCTACATTACACTTGTCCGTCCTCTGCAGGAATATTGCTGCGCGGTGTGGAATCCTTACCAGGTAGGATTGACGGAGGGCATCGAAAAAGTGCAAAGAAGGGCAGATCGTTTCGTGTTATCGCGCAACAGGGGTGAGAGTGTCACTGATATGATGCGCGAGTTGGGGTGGCAGTCACTGAAACAAAGGCGGTTTTCTTTGCGGCGAGATCTATTTACGAAATTTCAATCAGCAACATTCTCTCCCAAATGCGAAAATATTTTGTTGACACCCATCTACGTAGGGAGAAATAATCATAATAATAAAATAACAGAAATCAGATCTCGAACGGAAAGATTTAGGTGTTCCTTTTTCCCACGCGCCATTCGAGAGTGGAATGGTAGAGAAGTAGTATGAAAATGGCTCGATAAACCCTCTGCCAGGCACTTAACTGTGAATTGCAGAGTAACCATGTAGATGTAGATGCAGATGTAGAGTCCAGGTATCAGTGTTAACAAGAAAGAGACTCGCTGTACTAAGCACAAGTGATGGTACAAGTGGGTCATCTAGCCGTTGCCAGCCGTCCTATATAGCGGCGGTAGAGGGCGCTTGTAGTCCAGAGCCGCTGGAAGCGTGGCTCAGCGGGCGCGCACCATTGCATTTCCCAGATTCATGTCAGCGTAAGACGAAAACTTGTCATTCTGTGGGGTGTTATCGATTCGTGATACCACAGTTTCGGAAACGTATCATCTCTGATCAGTAAAGATCACTATCTCCAGACTTCTGAAATGATAACGGCTTTAATATACAAAGTCCACCCCAGAGTGCCCACGGCTTGCAGTCTCACCCCAACAAGGATTGCCGGCCGACTTTCCGAGTTCATGAGCTACAAACCGTGCCACTAAATTATTCAGCCAATCAGAATCAGGAGCAGAATGTAGGAGTTCTCATTGGCCACTTTCTGGTTACGATGCTTCTATAAGCTCCTGCCTCCTGGCGGGATATACATACCGGGTGATTAAAAAGTCAGTATCAATTTGAAAACTTAATAAACAACGGAATAATGTAGATAGAGAGGCAAAAATTGACACACATGCTTAGAATGACATGGGGTTTTATTAGAACAAAAAAAAAACAAAGTTTACAAAATGTCTGACAGATGGCGCTGGACAGCAAAACGTCAGTGAATGCGCATGGCAATCGTGTATAAAAGGAGCTGTAATGAGAGAGAGAATCAGATGCGCCAGCAGTCACAGCATGTTGACGTTACCTGAAAAAGCGCTTTTAGTGAAGCTGTATTATCAGAATGGGGAATGTGCTAGTTCAGCGTTACGATCCTATCGCCATAGGAAGGGGATTTGAAAGGGGAAAGGTCCGTTGACAAATGCAGCTGTGGCGAGAATGATTTCGAAGTTCGAAGCCACGGGTTGTTTACACGATAGACCCCGTAGTGGCCGACCGAGCACAAGGCGTAATGCTGCTGAGACAGTTCAGGAAGAAATGGAGAATGTAGCGGGTTCGTCTATGCACGGGGAAGTCAGCGCTCGTGCAGTCGCACGTCGCACCGGCATTCCATACGCTACCGTTTGGCACTTAGGCGTACCCTCCGATGCTATCCGTACAAAATCCATCGGCATCATGGCGATTTAGTGAAGCGGAGGGCATTTGAGGTGTGAGCGTTTCAAAAGGTGACGGGAGATGACGATTGGTTGAGTAACGTGTTGTGGACCGACGAAGCTCATTTCACGCTCCGAGGGTCTGTCAACGCCCACAACTGCAGAATTTGGGCTACCGAAAATCCCAGAACTGTCGTGGAAACTCCATTGCACGACGAGAAAGTCACGGTATGGGTTGGATTTACCACATCTACCGTTGCCGGGCCTTTTCTCTTCGAGGAAAGGCGTGATTCTGGTTTTGTAACTGCTACGGTGACGGGTGAGAGGTACGCCGATATGTTACAGAATCGTATCATCCCCAGCCTGGCTGATAAACATATGCTGGAACGTACGATGTTTATGCAGGATGGCGCTCCACCCCATATTGCTAGATGCGTGAAAGATCTCTTGCGCGCGTCGTTTGGTGATGATCGTGTGCTCAGCCGCCACTTTCCTCACGCTTGGCCTCCCAGGTCCCCAGACCTCAGTCCGTGCGATTATTGGCTTTGGGGTTACCTGAAGTCGCAAGTATATCGTGATCGACCGACATCTCTAGGGATGCTGAAAGACAACAAAAAATGGTTCAAATGCCTCTGAGCACTATGGGACTCAACATCTGAAGTCATCAGTCCCCTAAAACTTAGAACTACTTAAACCTAACTAACCTAATGACATCACACACATCCATGCCCGAGGCAGGATTCGAACCTGCGACCGTAACGGTCGCGCGGTTCCAGACTGAAGCGCCTAGAACCGCTCGGCCACAGTGGCCGGCTGAAAGACAACATCCGTCGCCTATGCCTCACCATAACTCCGGACATGCTTTACAGTGCTGTTCACAACATTATTCCTCGACTACAGCTATTGTTGAGGAATGATGGTGGACATATTGAGCATTTCCTGTAAAGAACATCATCTTTGCATTGTCTTACTTTGTTATGCTAATTATTGCTATTCTGATCAGATGAAGCGCCATCTGTCGGACATTTTTTGAACTTTTGTATTTTTTTGGTTCTAATAAAACCCAAGTCATTTTAAGGATGTGTGTCAATCTGTATCTCTCTATCTACATTATTCCGTGATTTATTCAATTTTCAAATTTATACTGACTTTTTGATCACCCAGTAGATCGTTTTCTGCCATGGACGTTGGAGACATCGACGGGCGCTCCTAAAATCCGCCTATTCGGTTCCGACCCATTTAGGGTTAGGGATAACCCTTCTTCGTCATAAACTGGCGAAGACAAACGGGAACAGAGCCAGCTTGCATTGGCGGCCAGGAAATATATGTTACAGCTGTACCACTACAGTCCATATATGTACATAAAGTCATATTGTGCAGAAGTAAAACTTTCCAGAACATTTTTGTTATATGACTTGACAGCCATCAAGTAATCCATGAAATGCGTATTTGACCATCAGCTGTGTTACTGCAAACCTTAAACATCAACCGCTGTCGGTCTCAGATCACCATCAACGGACACATGGTTAAAAAAATAACAGTACAATTACATACATGTGTAGTGTCATTATTTGACAGTGGATGTATCTCAGATGTTATAGCATGTAATAAATTCCAGTACACCAATTTCTACTCACGTAGAGATGTATCCACTGGTCTACCCGCGTAGAATTTACTGTACTGGAGTTTATTACGTATCATAACACCTGAGATGTATCCGCTGTCAAATAATTGCATCAGATAGATTTACTTCAACTTGTTCTAACCTTATATCTGTTGATGATGGTCTAAGATCGAAACCGGTTTTGATTAATGTTTTCAGTAAAGCAGCTGACGTTCTAATATGCATTTCATGACTTTCCAAAACATTCTAATGCAGTCAAATTTCCATTTAATTTCCATCTGAGGGGATGAAAGAAAACAAGGAAAGGATTTATAAACAATACCTTGAAGTAGATTATAACTTCGTACTTTGAATTAGTTTCAAATGTAGAACAATGCTATGGAATTTAAGACGTTGTCTCCAGTTAGGAAAAAAAGCGGGGAATCGAAACTTCGGAACTTGTAGCTGGATATGTTTTAATGTTACTATTCCCATCCGTGTTTCGTTACTAATTTTCAGCTTAATGATGAAAAACAAAAATATCCAGTTGGTCAGGTGGTCCAATAAACTACAAGCAACTTGACGATGTGCACACTCTTAAGTTGGATATTCGGAGTCTATTAAAAAAAAAAAAAAAAGATTTGACTACATTTGTTTGAGCAATGAAATGTATATTTGTTTCCACTTTTCCAGGATCAAAACTACCTGGGTTATGATGAACCCTCATTAGTTATGGTTCAAAATTTCTGTTAAAATATCTGGAAGACAGTGACGGCTCATTGGGGAGGAGAAGAATTCCAATCCAAGGCGAGTTGTCGGGATATACGTAAATCTTTATTGTTCTAAACAACGAGCATAGCTCTCTGTGACACCTCAGCGCAATTTCTTCTGCACCGTTTTACATTCCTTGTGACCTATTATGCATGACCTGAACCTTCTTCATTCCAGATTAGAGTGGTTGCCAGGTCAGTTTCTTCAATGTGGCAGCTGCTGATTCCCTTTCCTTCCTTATCTTACTTACTTGTACGGGTTTCTCCTCTCTTCAGCAATTTCCCTGTAGTCCCGTTCTCCAGCTTTCACGATCACGGTAGTGTTCTTCCTCTTTCACGTCTCTCTCCCTCTTTCATATCATCGTAATTACTCCCACTCTCCGTGTTAATCTCGGCCGTCCACGCATCCTCCTTCCTGGCGGCGACCATTCCAGGACTGCTTTGGGCTATCATCCTTGCTGCATTTGCCATACAAGGCCATACCATTGAAAAGCTCTATTCTCAGTTCTTTGCACGACTGTTTGTTCCATATCCAATACGTCCCTAATTTCCTCATTTCTTCCCCTCTCTCTTCTGGATATCCTAGCTATCCTCCATGTTCCATCCATCCCTACTGCCTGTACTCTACTTCCGTATCGCTCTCACAGGGACAATCCTTCTTTTCACTGTCCAATAGCTATAAGTTGAATTGTGGGTGCAGGATTACTAGCCATTTTCATCTTCCTTATTATCCTCTACACCCATTCCCATCTCCTATATCCAAGCGAATGCTCTGTTTCCTCACTTACTCTTTCCCAATCCCCTACCTTAAACTTTCTTGTGAATTTCTTAGTCCTCGTTTTATATACCTTGTTCCTATTCCAGCTCTCTTCATTCTCAGAGCCTAATCATATGTGACATACACTCCTGGAAATGGAAAAAAGAACACATTGACACCGGTGTGTCAGACCCACCATACTTGCTCCGGACACTGCGAGAGGGCTGTACAAGCAATGATCACACGCACGGCACAGCAGACACACCAGGAACCGCGGTGTTGGCCGTCGAATGGCGCTAGCTGCGCAGCATTTGTGCACCGCCGCCGTCAGTGTCAGCCAGTTTGCCGTGGCATACGGAGCTCCATCGCAGTCTTTAACACTGGTAGCATGCCGCGACAGCGTGGACGTGAACCGTATGTGCAGTTGACGGACTTTGAGCGAGGGCGTATAGTGGGCATGCGGGAGGCCGGGTGGACGTACCGCCGAATTGCTCAACACGTGGGGCGTGAGGTCTCCACAGTACATCGATGTTGTCGCCAGTGGTCGGCGGAAGGTGCACGTGCCCGTCGACCTGGGACCGGACCGCAGCGACGCACGGATGCACGCCAAGACCGTAGGATCCTACGCAGTGCCGTAGGGGACCGCACCGCCACTTCCCAGCAAATTAGGGACACTGTTGCTCCTGGGGTATCGGCGAGGACCATTCGCAACCGTCTCCATGAAGTTGGGCTACGGTCCCGCACACCGTTAGGCCGTCTTCCGCTCACGCCCCAACATCGTGCAGCCCGCCTCCAGTGGTGTCGCGACAGGCGTGAATGGAGGGACGAATGGAGACGTGTCGTCTTCAGCGATGAGAGTCGCTTCTGCCTTGGTGCCAATGATGTTCGTATGCGTGTTTGGCGCCGTGCAGGTGAGCGCCACAATCAGGACTGCATACGACCGAGGCACACAGGGCCAACACCAGGCATCATGGTGTGGGGAGCGATCTCCTACACTGGCCGTACACCACTGGTGATCGTCGAGGGGACACTGAATAATGCACGGTACATCCAAACCGTCATCGAACCCATCGTTCTACCATTCCTAGACCGGCAAGGGAACTTGCTGTTCCAACAGGACAATGCACGTCCGCATGTATCCCGTGCCATCCAACGTGCTCTAGAAGGTGTAAGTCAACTACCCTGGCCAGCAAGATCTCCGGATCCGTCCCCCATTGAGCAAGTTTGGGACTGGATGAAGCGTCGTCTCACGCGGTCTGCACGTCCAGCACGAACGCTGGTCCAACTGAGGCGCCAGGTGGAAATGGCATGGCAAGCCGTTCCACAGGACTACATCAAGCATCTCTACGATCGTCTCCATGGGAGAATAGCAGCCTGCATTGCTGCGAAAGGTGGATATACACTGTACTAGTGCCGACATTGTGCATGCTCTGTTGCCTGTGTCTATGTGCCTGTGGTTCTGTCAGTGTGATCATGTGATGTATCTGACCCCAGGAATGTGTCAATAAAGTTTCCCCTTCCTGGGACAATGAATTCACGGTGTTCTTATTTCAATTTCCAGGAGTGTAGTTTCATCTTTTCCTCAGTCACCTCCAACAACTCCAAGGTCATCCATTCAGTCCTTACTTTTCTCTCCCTTTCCCTTCCTGAAACCTCGTCCGCTGCTTCCTTAGTTGACCATTCCTTAGATTTAATCCTTTCTAGTACAAACTTTTAACATTTTCTTATTCCAGCATTCTCTTCTTCCTTCTTCTGTTTTATCTTGGCCTTGATCGGAAAAGCAATTTTTGCAATAACTCTTAATAACTATAAAATGATCAGAGCCACATTATATTTCCCTTTTTACACTTACATCTTGCACCTTAATCACCCAGTGCTTGCGCACTGTCACATAGTCTATAACTGATTTGAGGTTCCTTGACAGATTGGTTCAGGTGTAACTTATGTATTTCCTTATGCTGATATTGGTCGTTCATAATAGTACACTTCTGAACGTTACAGAAGTTAATCAACCTCTCGTTTTCTACATCCTCTCCCCACGGCCCCGCAATGTTATCATTTGGTCTTTTTCCTATTCGTCCATTTAAGTTCCCCATTATTAACAATTCACGTCCATCTGGACATTCGTCAATCACTTCTTGTAAGTCAATGTCGACTTCCCTCTTCTTTTGGTGAGGTCCATATTCGTTCTGGCCATACACCTCCATTAATTCTAGTTTTATTCCAAGAATTTTTATTCTTACACTGATTATCATTACATTTTCTTTTTATAAAAACTACTGCACCTGATTTTGCTCCTTCAGTTTTTTCCATTCCTCTCCAAAACAGAATCTTTTCTTTTTCGTTTCTGTCATTACCAAGATATCCATTTGCAGGACTTCCATTTCTTTAATTATATTCTCAAATTTTCCTTCTAACCTCTTGTACTTAACCAGAGACGAAGCCTTTTGATCAATTCGGCTCTTTTATTTTCTTTGGGAAACGTAAAACATAGCGAAACCTGTTTTTACCGAAGTGAGTTGCCAACCCTCCCCCCCCTCCCCCCCCCACCCCAATGAACTAAAATGGCTCTGAGCACTATGGGACTTAACATCTTTGGTCATCAGTCCCCTAGAACTTAGAACTACTTAAACCTAACTAACCTAAGCACAACACTCAGTCATCACGAGGCAGAGAAAATCCCTGACCCCGCCGGGAATCGAACCCGGGAACCCGGGCGTGGGAACCCAATGAACTCCCAACCTAGAGGACCGGATTTTTCCCCAAGGTTGACTCCTCTAGTTCGCCCGCACGCACAGTGATACTTTAAGCCAGTGTCTCCACGAAAGGGTCCTACCTTATTTAACAACTTAAAATTCCCCACCACAAATGATGAAAGTATTGGCAGGATAGTAAACGAGAACTCCCGTTCTATTGCTCCATAGAAGAAAAGTATACAGACGGATATTTGTTTTCCTTGTAAGGCATGTCACATTAAACCTTCCTCTTTGCAATGTGACGCCACGACTTTCTTCAGTTCTTCAGAATGCATTCACTGGACACGATTCAAGGGAAAACACAAGAATGCGAAATAACAATTGAAAGAATTGCGACATAATTTGATTTGCAATTCGAATAACGCAAAGGCATAAGGAAACATATATTCACTATTTCTTTCATTTTCGGCCAGCAATTGGTTACATAAATCACATTTGGCGTTGCTACCAACAGGTCTTCAAATGAGCAGACACATAATGGGCTGTTCACGACAGGAATCGCCATTCTTCACATTCAACGATTCGCATGGAGAACCATAACTTATTTTTTAAGCCCTAGATCTAGCCACTCCTGTGCGAAATCTATACTGGGATATCCTTTTCGAGTTTCGTGGAAATTCTTCGAAAGTGACTAAGGCGGCGAGCAGATGATAGTTGCATTTTCTAAAATAGTTCTTGCATGGCTTGCTGCAAAATGGCCAAGCAGGGATGGCTAGAGGACAAATGTAATGATGTGGAGGCTTACGTCACTAGGGGCAAGATAGATACTGCCTACAGGAAAATTAAAGAGACCTTTGGAGTAAAGAGAGCCACTTGTATGAATATCAAGAGCTCAGATGGAAACCCAGTTCTAAGCAAAGAAGGGAAAGCAGAAAGGTGGAAGGAGTATATAGAGGGTCTATACAGGGGCGATGTACTTGAGGACAATATTATGGAAATGGAAGAGGATGTAGATGAAGATGAAATGGGAGATACGATACTGCGTGAAGAATTTGACAGAGCACTGAAAGACATAAGTCGAAACAAGGCCCCGGGAGTAGACAACATTCCATTAGAACTACTGACGGCTTTGGGAGAGCCAGTCCTGACAAAACTCTACCATCTGGTGAGTAAGGTGTATGACACAGGCGAAATACCCTCAGACTTCAAGAAGAATATAATAATTCCAATCCCAAAGAAAGCAGGTGTTGACAGATGTGAAAATTACCGAACTGTCAGTTTAATAAGTCACAGCTGCAAAATACTAACATGAATTCTTTACAGACGAATGGAAAAATTGGTAGAAGCCGACCTCGGGGAAGATCAGTTTGAATTGCGTAGAAATGTTGGAACACTTGAGGCAATACTGACCTTACGACTTACATTAGAAGAAAGATTAAGGAAAGGCAAACCTACGTTTCTAGTATTTGTAGACTTAGAGAAAGCTTTTGACAATGGTGACTGGAATACTCTCTTTCAAATTCTGAAGGTGGCAGGGGTAAAATACAGGGAGCGAAAGGCTGTTTACAATTTGTACAGAAACCAGATGGCAGTTATAAGAGTCGAGGGGCACGAAAGGGAAGCAGTGGTTGGGAAGGGAGTGAGACAGGGTTGTAGCCTCTCCTTGATGTTATTCAATCTGTATATTGAGCAAGCAGTAAAGGAAACAAAAGAAAAATTCGGAGTAGGTATTAAAATCCATGGAGAAGAAATAAAAACTTTGAGGTTCGCCGATGACATTGTAATTCTGTCAGAGACAGCAAAGGACTTGGAAGAGCAGTTGAACGGAATGGGCAGTGTCTTGAAAGGAGGATATAAGATGAACATCAACAGAAGCAAAACGAGGATAATGGAATGTAGTCGAATTAAGTCGGATGATGCTGAGGGAATTAGATCAGGAAATGAGACACTTAAAGTAGTAAAGGAGTTTTGCTATTTGGGGAGCAAAATAACTGATGATGGTCGAAGTAGAGAAGATATAAAATGTAGACTGGCAATGGCAAAAAAAAGGAAAGCGTTTCTGAAGAAGAGAAATTTTTAACACCGAGTATAGATTTATGTCAGGAAGTCGTTTCTGAAAGTATTTGCATGGAGTGTAGTCATGTATGGAAGTGAAACGTGGGCGGTAAATAGTTTAGAGAAGAAGAGAGTAGAAGCTTTCGAAATGTGGTGCTACAGAATAATGCCGAAGATTAGATGGGTAGATCACGTAACTAATGAGAAGGTATTGAATGGAATTGGCGAGAAGAGGAGTTTGTGGCCCAACTTGACAAGAAGAAGGGACCGGTTGCTAGGGCATGTTCTAAGGCATCAGGGGATCACAAATTTAGCATTGGAGGGCAGCGCTGAAGGTAAAAATCGTAGAGGGAGACCAAGAGATGAATACACTAAACAGATTCAGAAGGATGTAGGTTGCAGTAAGTACTGGGAGATGGAGAAGCTTGCACAGGATAGAGTAGCATGGAGAGCTGCATCAAACCAGTCTCAGGACTGAGGACCACAACATCAACAACAACAATGGCTTGCTGGGCTGACTCAGATGGTTTTACGGGTGAGTGCATGAAGCTTTTCCCTCATGTGTAGTGTGGGTAGACAGTTTCAGAGGTATATAGCGGATGTACTTTGCAGGTGGAAAATATGAGTTTTGTTTCCAGGTCGCTGCTTCACGTCTGATTTGAGGTTGTAATCCTCTCCTAAAGGAGTCGGTCGTACGAGAGCCGGTGGTGTTACCACAGCTGACATTGAGGACTAAACCACTTGTTTGGTATAACATGATCTGTGCATAATGGACACACATTCTCGGCTACAGTGTAGAACAAAACTAACGAACTGCTTCTCAGTGTCTGTGGCTGGGCAGTGCAGGTTGTGGACGTCGGCTTTTGGATAATGTATTTTCTAGCTGCAGTCTTAAGCTTTGTGTTGTAGCAATGTTTCCTATATCTAAGTACCCTGCCCAGTGTTACTTTCAGGTATTTTTGTGTGGGGACAATGTTCTAATTGGTTTCCTTCGCGTTCAATTTGTTTGTATCTTAGGCGGAAGGCGCAAAAGTGTGTTTTGTCAGGGTTTGTTTCTGTTGATGGCAGGAATACTTACAATTAATTATGATTTTAAAGAACGGCACTCACAATTTTTTGTGCTTCGTAAAACACAGTGTTCACATTTCTTCTGTTCGTTTGGTTCCTGTTAATGAACACTTGTTTTCATGCGCAGACTAGCGCCTAACTTGAAATTTGATTACTCTCTCTTTCTTCCTCGCTTCCTACCTCTCCCTCTTCTTCCCACTCTCCCTCCCCTCTCACTCTCCCTACCTCCCCCCACCCACCCCTCTCTCTCTCATTCTCTCCCTCAGCCCTCTCTCCCTCTCCCTCCCCCCTCCTCCCACTCTCTCTCTTTGTTATAATTTTAATAAAAAAATCTTTCCTCGTTTCCTAGAATTTCAAATCCCCCATGTTTTCAATTCTGCAAGCTGCTCTTCACAGTTCGTTTCTCCCTTCTGGATAAGCTTAATGGTGTGCAGGATTAATAATCAGATGATGAAGTCCTATACTCCTTGACAGAGTCTAGGGGAACGATGCAGGAGACCCACACCGCCGTACTAGGCAAGGTCCTAGTGGAGGTAGTTTGCCATTACCTTCCTCCGACCGTAATGGGGATGAATTATGATGACGAAGACGACACAACAACACTCAGTCATCTCGAGGCAGGTGAAAATCCCTAACGCCGCCGGGAATCGAACCTGGGGCCCTGTGCTCCGGAAGCGAGAACGCTACCACGAGACCACGAGCTGCGGTTTCTGTTATGCCGGAGCTAAGGTAGCCCCTGAGGGCCGGCAACCCATATTACACCACAGAGGACGAGGTTGTCTGTGTCCAAGACGTATCAAAAGTACCATGGTAAACACTGGCTATTTTCATACACGATAATGGAAACAGACATTCTGAGCACTACTTCTTGCAGGGGGAGCTCGAGCCACGGCCTGCAGGAAATTTCACAACGCCAAAACCTGATTGGCAGGAGACAGCTATTTAGGGGCTAGAACCAGCCCCGAAGTTCAGTTCACTCCGGATGCCGACCTCGTCTACTTCGACCGCTGAAGATTACGTCTTCGTCTCCGAATTGGACTCTGACTAGTGTGTGTGTGTGTGTGTGTGTGTGTGTTACCACCAACTTTTGTGGAAAATTAGAAGTGAATTTTTGTTTGCCTCAATTAGGAGACTTTTACTGGCATCGTTATTGTTACCTTTCGTTTGTTGTTCAGTGAGCTTGTGAGCTTACATCAGTAAAAGTTGTGTTTGTGAAAAATTGCGAATTGTCAGTCACAATAGTATCTAATGAAGGAAATCAGACTACACGAAATTTTTAAGCAGTTACCACTATGTCGACCGATAGGAGACGCAAAAGACGTATGTATTTCTGACTCGTGTCTACACGCTACGACTGCTGCCGGAACAAGAAGACTAACTACTGTTTTCTCGTTTCTTTTTTTCTATTCCTGTCGGTGACCAAACGAAAATAAGTCGGCAGGAGAGACATGTCTGTTCAAGTGAGCGCCTAATCGATATGGAAAGAATCATGAACGAAAAGAAAAGCAATCGCTGCACGTTACAACCCTGATGTTAAGCAGACTGTGTTACGTCGCAGTCGGTGGAGGTGTGTGTGTGTGTGTGTGTGTGCGTGTGCGTGTGCCGGTGCGCGTGCGCGTGTATCTGTGTGTGTGTGTGTGTGTGTGTGTGTGTGTGTGTGTGCGTGGACACATCTTCATTGAGCCGTAGTAAAAATTGCTGTTTTGAAAAGAGCGCCGCAGTGCGTAGTGTAAAGCAGTCGCCCTCCGTTGCTGGCGGTGGCGCCGCTGTGGCAATCGCAGCTTTGGTGTCTCCCTTTGGTGGGAAAGGGGAAAAGTTGCCTGTTCGTGTGTTTAAGGGGCGCTATCAGCTCGAAAAGCGGTGAGTGTCAGTCAGTCAGTCGGAGGCAGTTGGTCAGCCAGGGCAGTCTGTCAGTCTGGGCGAGTCTGGTCAGTTTGTCAGCCAGGTTAATCTGGGTCTGTCTCTCGTCTGGAGCGTCGGCGCATGTGAAGTCGCCACGTGAGTACAGTGGGCGCGCCGTATAGCGAGGCGTAGTGGCTTCGCGGCCAACACGGGAGCAACTGGGGTCAACCCACGACATCGGTCTGGCCGGGGCGAGCTGCGACCCCGTGAGACGGGAGATCGGCGCGCCTTCTTGCGTCCGTTGAAGTGGCTGTGCAACGGACGGTTCGGGAGAGCGTTGGGGGTGCTGCGCCAGATCTTCGCCAGACATTACAGTTATTAGAAGTTTCGTGATTGAAGATATGTTGTTCCAGTTACTTGTTAAATTGTACTTGTTTTCTTGGTCAGTCTCTCATCCCCAGCTCGCTCGTTTGTTTCTCGTCCACGTTTGTTAGGCAGTTAGTGTCAGTCTGTCTGTCTGTTGGTCTGCCTCTGTCATGTTTGTCGGATTCGGTGTTAAAGAATTTATTGCTTTAAGGCCGAATGCTTGAAATATGTTTTTATCTTGCCTAACGTCTTGCGAGGTGGTATATGTGTTAGGTAGAGCTTGTTGCACATTTTATGTAGGTCTGCATGTTATGGGTTTTCTTTAAATAGTTATTTTTATAAAGTGGCCAGCCTTCCACCATAAGAGCTTTTTTTTTTTTTGTTAATTGTATTTTCGGTGGCAAATAATTTGAGGGTTGTACCATTTCCATTCCTCTTACGAGGTCCATTGTTTACATGTTTGTGTGAGTTGTTAAAATTTTTTGTTTAAAGTAATCTGGTGCGTTGCAGATTTGCCCCAGTGTACTCTTTCAGAGGTTGTTGTGAGTGGTCATGACTACGGCCGTGTTGAAAGGGAGCAGGCAAGCTTCTCAACCCGAAGGCTCCTACTGTTAATATTGTTCCTTGCCTCTAAATAAAACTGTAACTTGATATTTCGAGGGTGCTTTTCTGCTTATAATTTTAAATCTGTTTTGAAGAGGCTTTTAGGAATAAAATTCACATTTGTTAAACTGTGTCTTGATATTTCGAGTGTGCTTTTCTGCTTATAAGTTTAAATATGTTTTGAAAAAGCTTTTAGGAATAAATTCACATTTGTTAAAGGTAATTTTCCATCAGTTACTTCCTGGCACCTACTTCCACGCTTACCTAGTGTGATTAAATGTGTCAATGTTCTTGACGAATCGCCAGTAAATAAAGTAAATTTTTTAAGAAAAGATTTTGAAAGTAAATTCACGGTATTTGTTTTTTAAATTTTATACATGCTTGTGTTCTCTTTTTTATGCAGCTCCTTTAATGTGTTAAATAGTGTGTCATTGCGTACTGTAGTCATTTGCAATCTGTATTTTTTTTTCCATTGCTGGCTTCTGTAAGCGGTCGTTTTCTTCCGTGCTAGGTTTTGGTACATTGTTTGACTGTAAATCAGTATTTTTAAATATGTCTCTATAAATAGTGTGTGGTGTGGGCTACTAAGCGATCAGTAAATGAGGTATGTGAGCTCTGAGATATTCCGAACACGTTGTTCTACAATTTCTGCATATCTGTCCGATGTATACCGTCTAACGATCTTCTAAAATACATTCTACGATACAATGTGGCTCGTAACTTATCTATCTCACCGCACAACGATATAATAGAGCACACGTAAGTAGGTGACGGCTGGGGCGAGGAGCGATGGCAAAGAGCAGTGTGCCACGTAATGCTGGTGTCGATAACATCGACCGATGTGGCACACCGCAGTCGCTTCGGGAGAACGACGGTCCAAATTCCCGTCCACACATTTAGATTTAGGTTTTCCATGATTTCCCTAAATCGGCTCCGGCAAATTCTGTGGAGGTTCCTCTGGAAAGGGCACGACCGATTTCTTTGCCCGTGGTTTCGTTATCCGAGCTTCTGCTCCGTCACTAATGCCCTCACTCTCGACGGAACCTTAAACTCTAACCTCCCTTCCTTCCTGTCAATAACGTCATTCTGCCACGTGCACTTCGGACTGAGTGTAGAGCATGTAACGTTGATTTTCATGGCAAGTTGCTACGGCGAGAATATTCAGGCAATGTTGCGTTCATTACGGGTGGCATAAACTGAACACGACGGCAGTTATTACAATAAATAGCCAAGAGATGAATAACCATTTGTCCATGGATAGTGAAAAGTAGAAACATTGGTCCAATGCGGCACTTATGAAGCGTTGCGGGTGGCCAGGGTGCATTTGGCGTGGGACGGAGACAGGTAACATACACCCGCCAGGGCAGCCGAGCGCGCAACGCGCTGCTTCCTGGACTCGGGTAGGCACGCTGGCCCCGGATCGAATCCGTCCAGCGGTTGTGGTTTTTAGGCGGTTTTCCACATCCCACTAGGTGAATACTGGGCTGGTCCCCACGTTCTGCCTCAGTTACACGTGTCGCAGACATTTGAAACACGTCCGCACTATTTCACGATGTACCCTAGACGCAGACAGTTGGGGTACACCGGTTCCATCCTGGAGGGTACGGGGTGGCGGCAGGAAGGGCATCCGGCCATCCCAAACACTATCACTGTCAAATGCGTTGTAAGCACGCAGACAAAGCGATCGCTGCGGGACTATGGCGTAAGCGAAAGAAAGAAAGAGAGAGACAGGGAACACACTGACGATGCTGCAAAGCGATCTTCGTCTCCCTCTCCGCCAAGAACTCACCACATAGCCACCTTCATACTTGTTCGCAGTTATAACTGTGCGTAGATTCTGGGCGAGGTCACGGTTGGGATTTCGAGCGACACCGCTGAAGCTACGAGCGCGAAGAAAGTAGCGCTCCTGGTTACCAGTTCTGAAGCACGATTGTTGTCTTCCGTCACTCACTGCGAGAGGGTTGCCTGTAAGTACTGCAAGTTTTCTCACTGGCGGAACAGTCGTTAGAGAAAAAAACTCTCGGTGGAGGTCTACGGACTCAGGGAGGGGAAAGCGGATTTGAGCGCCGGTAAGCCGAACATAATGTACGGGTCGCGCGGCGCCGGCCGCAGGGCGATCTGAATTTCAAATGGAAACACAACAAAGCTACGGCGGGCGGTGGGCGGACCGCATGTAACTTACCTCGGGCCGAGCCGGACCGGGGAGTTTGACTTCATTCCGGCGGCGGCGGCGGGAAAGGCGGTAATGCAATAATAATCCGGCCAGTTTGTGCTCGCCCGCCGGGCTAGGCGGCCGCACAGGAGACGAGCGCCGCGCCGCCGAAGATTTGCATGCGGGCAGCAGCTGGGCCGCTGTGCAGTGCGGCCGGTGCTCAGCGCGCCGGAAAGCTGATAACTGGCTGTCCGGCCCGGCGCGGCGAGGCGAGGCCGGGGCACCCAGCAGCCCACAAGAATGCCGCCCAGTCGGCCCGGGCGACGGCCGACCCCCACTGTCAGCCCCATTCTTCACTGCCGCCTCTTTCGCTACCCCTTTGCTCCGGAGCTCATTTCTTCCTACGCCAGCAAGATTTGATCTGCCATTTTTCTGCTGCTACACTCGATTCGTTATAGCGCCTGTGGTAACGTGACCGAGACTGTTACGGCTATTATTCTGCCATACTGCCTAAATAAACCGGAATGCTACCGAAGTGCGCTTGAATACTGTTCTTTCTGTCACTGTCAATGACCACACTCTAATCACTTTTTGCACCCTCGCTGCTGTTTTCGCAAAATAGGACAGTCCTAAACAGATGCCTTGTGGTGTGCGTACTGTAAGACCTTCGGTACACACACCATCAGATTATTTGACTTGTCGGTCTAACGAAGTAGGCGAGTGTCAGCAATATGTCTCGTGGTCTTATTGTGGCGTGTTTATTTTCTACTGTTAGGTCATATGATAGAAATGCCAGTTGCACGCTTAGAGTAGCAGATTGACGGTGACCAACTTTAAACAGAACTTGATTAATTTTCACACACATTTATTAAAATAATAAAAAGCATAGATATTACGTAACTTGATTCTGGATGCTGTTTACAATTGACAATCTGAAGTTCCTTTGGTCTTGGTACGTTAATCTTATTCTCACATATCTCTGATACTTGACAAAAGTGTCTATACATTTATCTTCATGGCTGTGTATAGGAATATGGTAATCTTATTAGGCGCAGACTGAAACTTGACTAGAGACTGGTACAGACTAATGCAGACTAATGCAGACTGGTGCAGACAAATGCAGACTGACTAATCGGAGGTCTGTACACTTATAATACCTCGAGCGTTCAGGTATCACTGCGCGAGTGTGATCAGCGAGGAGAAAAGGTTCTACGTTAGCAGCAATCTCATTGGCTGCGTTACATATTAATACGCGGATCGGCGGAAGCAGAATTGGGTCCGGCTCTAAGACAGCGCCATATCGTAGTGTGGAAATGGACGAGGCTGCACCTGCACTGTTGTGCTTAGCGGGGCGCGCTCTATTGGGAAAGTTGTGTACGCGCTGACTACGCGGAACTATGTACACAACATGCCTCCACTGAGCTTGTATGTGGCTCGCGATTGTGCTCCAGCAGCTAAGAGATGGCCTAAGTTTACACACTATCATATATACACGAAAATATACAAAGTTACAGTAGCACTTATACAATTACACTGACTGGAAAAATTCCTATTACCAAGAAAGTAATTAACGTAGACTTGCGAGGTGCCGGGGCTAGCAGTGTATTTAACTAGAATCATCATAAGGAAATTATGCTCTATGCCCCCCCCCCCTTTCTAACTCAGACTTTTTCTGTTGCAAATGGATTAAGAAGAAACGCGAACTGACTGTAATCGACCCTGCAAGTGGTGTAGGAAAGAGTTTGGCACCTGCAATAATGTAATGTGAAAGAAATTAATTTGATAAAGGAAAGTTTCATTACCGTAGTGAGAAATGAAAGGGTTGCTCTACCGAGCTACAGACTGAAAGTTCTGTTCAAAATAACAATTTGATTTATTATGACTAAACTCATAATAATAAACAGAAAACATGAAATATTTACAATACGTCAAATTGGATACTCAAATAAATGCTGTGAAGGTGAAGTTGTCCATAAACTAGCTTGTGATATGTGGAGCGCCGGCCGGATTGGCCGAGCGGTTCTAGGCGCTACAGTCAGGAGCCCCGCGACCGCTACGGACGCAGGTTCGAATCCTGCCTTGGGCATGGATGTGTGTGATGTCCTTAGGTTAGTTAGGCTTAAGTAGTTCTAAGTTCTAGGGGACTGATGACCTTAGAAGTTAAGTCCCATAGTGCTCAGAACCTTTTGAACCATTTGGTATGTGGAACCAATTCCTTGCAAATCAAATCTTAAGAGAAACATCCAGCCAACCCAACATTAATTGCTCCTGCTGAAACGTCCCCTTAGAAAAATTAATGAATTACTGTGCTGATAAACATCTTATGTTATTTGATTTTCAAACAGCTGAGCAAAACTGAATGTACTCAGACATTCACTAAAGTGACACACAATATTTTTAGCGCAACGCAATCTGCCTTTCAGTAATCCCTACAAAAGAATGGCCCTGACTAACAATAACCTATACCTTTCATGAATTCTTACCTCACAAAAATCTTCGTTACTCGAACTACTGCAATACAGCGAGCGCCAATACTGCCAGCTAAATAAAAGATTCTAACTACTAAAGGCACTAACTACTGATAGGCATAGTTAGCAAATAAAAGATTTTGATAGAGAACAAACAATGTATTTACCTTAATAGTGTTCAAAAGCCATAATATATATAGCAGTTCATGATATACAGTCTTACAAATTTACTGCCTCTGTCCAGATCATCCGCTCTCAAAACTCCGCCATCTCACTCCCCACATCCACCACTGCTGGCGGCTCACCTCCAACTGCGCAACGCTACACGCTGTTAACAGCCAACTGCCCAACGTTACAATGGCGAGTATTACAACAATGCCAACCAGCCACAGACTGCACACAGCACAGTCAGTGATTTTCATACAGAGCGCTACGTGGCGTTACCAATAAAAGCACCTAAACAGCCTACTTACACTACAGCAGTGAGAACTCAGACAATGAACACCCAAGACAGAACTACGTTAGAAAAGACGGGAACAGGCGCGCTCTGCTGAGCTTTGATTACCACATAGCAAAATTCCCTAATCTGCCGGTGCTGCAGACATACATTACCAAGCTGTCTTTTTAACTGCGAGGACACGATCTGGTGTACCGGAGGCGATGGCTGGTTGCTTCGACGTCCCATTGTGGTGATGATAATGTTGAGTTTATAGTCCGAAAACAAATTATCCTGGTCTGGTCGTTCCAGACTAAAGACTTCCTAGCAACACAAATGCGCCTCTGAGGGAGATGAATAAGGCTCGTCACACAATCACTGACAGTACAGTGATTGATTTTAATAATCGAAGTCACACAGTCCGATACAGTCAACTTTAGCCAAAACTGCTCAAGACGGACAACATAGGCCGCTTGTACACAGAATGCTCAATTGTCAACTGTACTCGGAGTATTACGTTGAAGTCGAAACTTCAGCAACTTCGTCAAACAGTTACAATTACATGAAAGTATATCAGACAGCCAACGGAAGGCAGGCTGTCCAGAGCAGCGAGAGCTCAGTCTTGTAACCTACTCTGACCAAAAGGCGACAGCCAACTCAACCAAGAGCACCTGTACAAGCCGAACACAGAACATTACTGCCTGCACAACAGTGGCCGTGGTTAAACATGCCAATCAGCAACTCAAAAACCGGCGGAAAATTCCACTCTATTGCTGAGGCACTACTATTCCACCAATGGAGGTACTTGGCGCCAATTTCTGCGCCGATTTTGCTACGTCACGAAGCTATCCCCTGAGCAAGCCAATCACAGTTATAATTTTGCAGAAAACGCGGGATTTTACCCGCTAAGACTGCCTGGGAACACAAGTCATTCCCATGCCTCGCTTGTAGCCCGTGAGAAAGCGTTTTCACTAAGTTTCTGCAAAGTAACGGAATCTCTAACCCCAGCCGCTCCTTCAGGCCCCTGTGGGCGTGTCGCTCCCACTCTTATGACAATGTCGTTTTCTGGACAGCATCCACTCGGCTCCCTCACACCCGTCGGCATAACCCTTTCAAGATCAGCAGAACCCGCCTGTCACCGCACCACCCGGGTGACAAGAGACGCTGCGTGGGAAGTTCACATGTGAAGGAACAACAACTATTCTAAATGGTTCAAATGGCTCTGAGCACTATGAGACTTAACATCTGAGGTCATCAGTCCCCCAGAACTTAGAACTACTTAAACGTAACTAAGCTAAGGACATCACACGCATCCATGCCCAAGGCAGGATTCGAACCTGCGACTGTAACAGTCGCACAGTTCCGGACTGAGGTGCTAGAACCGCTCGGCCATCGCGGCCGGCTAACTTTTCACCACATGCAATTAGAGAGGAAGATATTCATTATTGACCATACTCCGCTATACTTCCTCAAATGGAATTACTCAGAGTAAGATATAAATATGAGAGGGGGCAAGTAACTGTGTGCATCGCAAAGGCATTCCACCTCTCAGACTAATGACATTTCTGGGAAACATATGTCTAAGTAACATATCTAAGTGATAAACATTGTAATATCACAGGTTAAAGTAAGCGCGAGATTAGCCATTGCAAATGTAAACTGCTGGTACATTAATATCTAGTGCAGCCGCCAAAATGTAAAATGCAAGCATGCAAATGCGCACGCATTGTGTCGTCCAGGTGCCGGATGTGAGTTTGCGGTATGCACTTCCAGGTCTGTGACACTTGCTCGCTCAGTACACGGACAATTAATGCTGTTTGTGAATGACATTGGAGTTGTCGTCCGATGGCGTCTCATATGTTCGCGATTGGAGACAGATATGGTGATCGAGCAGGCCAGGGCAACATGTCGACGCTCTGTAGAGCACGTTGGATTACAACAAGTGTATATGGGCGAACGCTATCCTGTTGGAAAACAGTCCCTGGATGCTGTTCATGAAGGGCACCACAACAAGTCGAATTACCAGATCTGGAGTCAGGGTGTGCAGGATAACCACGGGAGTGCTCCTGCTGTCTCACTCCAGACGATAACTGTAGGTGTGAGTCTAGTGTATCTAGCATGCAGACAGACTGGTTCCAGGACCTCAACTGGCCTCCTTCTAGCTAACCAACGGTCGTCACTGCCATTGAGGCAGAACTAGCTTGCATCAGGAAACAGACCTCCACCCTGGCCTCAAGTGAGCTCTCCCTTGGCACCACTGGAGTTGCAAATGGCGGTGGTTTTGGGTCAGTGGCACGTGCGCTACAGGACATCTGGCTCGGAGCTGTCCTTGAAGTAACCGATTTGTAACAGTTCGTTGCACCACTGTGGTGCCAACTGCTGCTGAAATTTGCTGCTGCAGATAGAGTGCCAGAGCATACGCCAGACACGACGGTCTTCCCTCTCGCTAGTGCCACGTGGCCGTTCGCAGCCCGGTCTTCTTGCGGCCACATACTCTTGTGACCACCGCTGCCATCAATCATGTACAGTTGCTACATTCCTGCCAAGTCTTTCTCCAATATCGCGGATGGAATGTCCAGCTTCTCGCAGCCTTATTGCACGACCTCGTTCCAACTCAATGAGCGTTTGATAAATGGCGTCTTTGTCTCCTTAAATGCATTCTTTACTAACATCGACTCACCATACCATTCTCAAAGGTAACTAACGGTCACGACCGTTACAGCGTGTGCGTAAACCAAACCTGATTTGCATTCTTATAGTGACACGAAATATGAATAGACATCATCTTTCAGATGTAGGAACACGCCTAACGACTTACCTTTACGTCGCACAGTTCATTCGTGGTGTTGCGATTTCTTTCTCAGTCAGTGTATTTAATTGGAATATGTAAGTCTTGGTTTCGACGGAGCTGCTATACATCAAGATTGCTAGTGAGAATTTTCTTACGTAAATTGAAGAATATTTAAACTTTTACGGATTTATTTAATCTATTGAACTATCTGTATTTAAACAGTGATAACCAGATGTAAACTACAATACGAAATAGATACTGTAAGGTTATTGTTATTGTTTAAGTTTTTATATACGTTAAGTGCTTTTTCCAAATATTGACACACTGTCCGATTGAAATTCATCCCGTAAACACAGTTAAATACTAAATTACTATAGGCTGACAGTTCCTCATTTGAATATAATTTACAACCAGTGTTTTCACTTACAGTTTTGTTTTTACCCTAGTTCCCTTCTGAATTACACCTAAAATACACTGAAAAATCTTAAAAGTCTCTAGATTTAGGGTGTATGATTGTAATAACGAACAACGATACAGTACATTCATAGGTTTACAGGATCATAAGCTGAAACATTACCTTTCCACATTTTCACTGTATCTAGCATGCCACTTTTAGGCTCTAAAACTGAACAACTGTTTGCTAGCATCCGCAGTTTTCTATGAAGCAACCTACACTACTGGCCATTAAAACTGCTACACAAAGAAGAAATGAAGATGATAAACAGGTATTCATTGGACAAATATATTATACTAGAACTGACATGTGATTACATTTTCACGCAATTTGGGTGCATAGATCCAGTACCCAGAACAACTACCTCTGGCATAATAACGGCCTTCATACGCCTGGGCATTGAGTCAAACAGAGCTTGGATGGCGTGTACATGTACAGCTGCCCATGCAGCTTCAACACGATACCACAGTGCTTCATGAGTAGTGACTGGCGTATTGTGATGAGCCAGTTGCTCGGGCACCATTGACCAGACGTTTCCTATTGGTGAGAGATCTGGAGAATGTGCTGGCTGGACCAGCAGTCGAACATTTTCTGTATCCAGAAAGGCCCGTACAGGACCTGCAACATGCGGTCGTGGATTATCCTGCTGAAATGTAGGGTTTCGCAGGGATCGAATGAAGGCTAGAGACACGGGTTGTAACACATCTGAAATGTGACGTCCACTGTTCAAAGTGCCGTCAATGCGAACAAGAGGTGACCGAGACGTGTAACCAGTGACACCCCATACCATCACGCCGGGTGATACGCCAGTATGGCGATGACGAATGCACGCTTCCAATGTTCGTTCACCGTGATGTCGCCAAGCACGGATGCGACCATCATGATGCTGTAAACAGAAGCTGGATTCAGCCGAAAAAATGACGTTTTGCCATTCGTGCACCCAGGTTCGTCGTTGAGTACACCATCGCAGGCGCTCCTGTCTGTGATGCAGCGTCAAGGGTAACCGCAGCCATGGTCTCCGAGCTGATAATCCATGTTGTAGCAAACGTCGTCGAACTGTTCGTGCAGATGGTTGTTGTCTTGCAAACGTCCCCATCTGTTCACTGAAGGATCGAGACGTGGCTGCACGATCCGTTACAGCCATGCGGGTAAGATGCCTGCCATCTCGACTGCTAGTGATACGAGGCCGTTGGGATCCAGCACGGCGTTCCGTATTACCCTCCTGAACCCACCGATTCCATAGTCGGAAACGTGATGGTATGCATTTCTCCTCCTTACACGAGGCATCACAACAACGTTTCACCAGGCAACGCTGGTCGACTGCTATTTGTGTATGAGAAATCGGTTGGAAACTTTCCTCATGTCAGCACGTTGTAGGTGTCGCCACCGGCGCCAACCATGTGTGAATGCTCTGAAAAGCTAATCATTTGCATATCACAGCATCTTCTTCCTGCGGTTAAATTTCGCGTCTGTAGCACGTCATCTTCGTGGTGTAGCAATTTTATTGGTCAGTAGTTTATTAAGGATTTTGCTGTCAAGTCTATTTCTTTCGTCTGTTTTTACAGCGAATGGGTGCACGAAACCTGCACCGCGCCGCAGATGCAGGCCAGCGAGGGCAGAATTATGATGAAGGGTACAAAAAAATTGGACTTCCGTCGGATCTGTGGTGGTAATCGAAGGCGTCATGACAGCAGTGTGCTAAATGAACATTATTGCGGACCACCTGTATGCTTTCATGCTCGAAGTCTCCCCCCTGTGGCGGTGATATTTTACAGCAGGATAAGTGTCCGTGTTGCATGGTGAGAATCGTGCTACAGTGGTTAGAGGGGCATTATAGTGAACCCATATTTATGTCTTGGCCAGCAAATGTGTCTGATTTGTACCCACTGTAACACATATCGGGCGCCAACTGCGTGCCCATAAACCATCATCCAGTAACTTGAGGGAAGTGCTTGACATGTACGCAGACATCTGGTGCCACATACTTCTGGAATCATGTCAAGGGCTTGTAGAATCCATGCCAAAAAAACCTCTGTTATACTGTGTTTGAAAAGTGGAACATAGTACTGTCGTAATGTTTTGGCTCATCGGTGGATACAGATGGCGGTAGTATCATGAACATAAGGTATAAAAGGACAGTGCGTTGGCGAAACCGTCACTTTTACTCAGGTGATTCATGTGGAAAGGTTTCCGACGTGATTATAGCCGCAATATGGGAAGTAAGGGACTTTGAAAACGGAATGGTAGTTGGAGCTAGACGCGTGGGACCTTCCCTTTCACAAATCGTTAGAGAATTCAATATTCTGAGGTCCACTGTGTCGAGACCGCGCCGAGAATACCAAATTTCAGGCATTACCTCTCACCACGGTAAACACAATGACCGACGGCCTTCTCTTAACGGTCGAGAGCAGCAGCGTTTGTGTAGAGTTGTCAGTGCTAAGAGACAATGGTCATTACGTGAAATAACAGCAAAAATCAACGTGAGACGTGTGACGATCGTATCCGTTCGCTTATTACGTAACTTATCCAAGCTCTGGATGTGTGATTCTATCTCAAAAATGGTTCAAATGGCTCTGAGCATTATGGGACTTAACTTCTAAGGTCATCAGTGCCCTAGAACTTAGAACTACTTAAACCTAACTAACCTAAGGACATCACACACATCCATGCCCGAAGCAGGATTCGAACCTGCGACCGTAGCGATCGCGCGGTTCCAGGCAGAATTATTGAAAATTGAAGAATCACTGCACTTTGCAGAGGTTCCATATCAGAGCCTATGACCTTGTAATCCTCATCAGAGATAGAGAGCAGCAGAAGAAATATATCTTGGAGTTGCGGTACAGCGATAATCTAGGAGATGGCTTGGTGATGTTTACGTGCTTTCATCGATAGCATGAGTACCGTTCGAGAATACGGACGCGCGTCATAACCTTATGCAATATTATTCAATTTTCTCCCTGTAGGGTCCCATAACAATATGTTGATCAATTTTAGCTATAACGCAGAACATACAGCTCTCCGCCTGAGTCTACTGTAAGAGCTTAACTCAGCAAATCCTCACCTCAAGGCTTTCACATGAAGGTAAGAAGTGATTTGGTTATTTTCTGGGTTACAACTGAAAATGAAACGGGAAAAACATAAGGGATCGCTTCTTCGGAGAAACTAGGCGACTGAAGACTGAGCGAAAAGCTGCAACGACTCCAATGGAAAGGTCATACATATTTTTTAACGTGATAACAGAAAGTTGCGTGGTGCCAGCATCCATAATCACCTCACACTTTTCGCCGTCACAAACAGAAAAAAACCTCAATGAAGGTGCCATTGGTGTTGAAATGGTTAACATCCCAAAAAGCGATTTATAATCAAGAGAATGAAGAGAGAATGTCACGATTCTGAAACATTGATACTATTGTCACATCTCGATGATTTTCACTGGATGCTAGACAGTTGCAATGGCAATACCAACACAGAAATGAATAAACTGGCGCAACATTATCAACTCCAAACGAATTTTTCGCGACGAGGAGCAACAAAGCGGGTCTCATCTCAGTTCCTAAAGGAATGTATATCGTAATCCTGCTATCCTCACCTTATCGTATAAAATACCGAAAACTGGTGTATGTTAATTCTATTCGATCCATTATGCTGTAACATTTCGTAGAAAGTTTCCACACTTGATTCCGAGACAGTGAAAAAATTTAAAATTTGTGCTTGCAAAAATCGTTATGCTGCAGACAAAATGCATATTCTGTTCTGTGTTCCAACATGGCGTGTATCGAGTATCCAGCATCATCGACTTCCGTTTTACTTTTTAGTATATCGAACACGATGGAATAACACTATTGTTACCTACTCAGCTTTCGCTGACGCCATTCCAGTCGCGCATAGCTGCATGTAGAATGTGAAAGCAGCCTTAGGATGGAAATTGCAACGTTCATAGCACGTCTCTTTTTTATCTGTTGACGTCATTTCAAAGGACTACAATACGGGAAATAGTATAACGACACATAGCTATGTGCCTTTAGGCATCGTTCCTCATTTAAGAATCGCAGGGAGTCGTTGAATTCCAAAGCGAACACAAGCTTGTAACAAGGAGACATCCTGCAAGTGAATCACGTGATTGGTGATAAGTAGCCAAACAAAACAATGAGACACTATTATCCTTATCGGCCATGAGGGAGCGTCTAATCCACTTCTACTTCCATCCTTTGTATAAGGAGTTGCTGGATGGCAGTCAGAGAGTTATGTTAACAACACTTCAAGTAGCTCATCAGTTCTTTTCGTGAACAAGAGCTGCTTACATTCTACTCCTCCAGGCAGTCCTAGGGATCAAATGTAGGCCCTTGGACTGTTACCTAACCTTGGTGTTTCGGCGACTTGGCATCGAAGACAAAGACACACACAGACACAGAGTCCTGAGCGGAGAAAATCCCCGACCCGGTCGGGAATCATCGAGAGTGAGCAATGATAACCACAAGACCACGAGGATATAACCTGATTGTATGCCCACCCACTGAGGTGGAAACATAGGTTAGAGACACATAAAAACTCAATCCATCAAATCCTTTAGGCTGACGTATATGGGTGGGCACTACAGTGCCGAAAGATTAAATAACGACTTCCTTACTGCCATGCCGGTATTTTAAATCAGTATTTTATTTAACAGTGCAAGGTAATTTCGACCGTGTGCTCATTTCCAGATGCAGCTACAAACATAATAACACACAGGAAAGCAAAATATAACTTTATCAACAACTAAATTGGATTTATCGTTTTAGCAAAAAGTGTGATTTCTTACATTAGGCGTGGATTCGTGAAACTCGTAAGTTATGTAAGACAGACATAAGATGTCACTCACAGTTACGAATAGCGTGGTCATAATTGTATACGACCTAAAAAAATGTTAGAAAGGTTCATACGAAGAGCTTTATGTAGAGTGTGAAGTGAACTGTGAATGACAAAAATTTATGTCAAGTGGAGAACAGAAATTTTTGAAATCCGACGCTGCGGACGAACGTCCAAAATTTGATGTTTACAGCGTGTTACAGGAGAAATGGTCAACATTCAGGAATATGACAGGAACGACCATTTGAAGGAAGAAACTTGATATAGACCTATACCGAACGGTTCCCAGGTAGAACGACTTAATTTAGTGTTATTTATTTTCTGTTCCATTCAGTATATTGACATGTTTTCACTTGTACGAATTTAAAACAGTTAGTAAGCATTGCAAGACATGTTCAACGAAATACCAATTGAAAAATCCGTATTTATAACACTTTCACCTCTAAGCATTATTACACACATTCCAATATAGCTGTTATACGGTTCGCAATAAACATTCGAATATGCCACCGTGAACATCAAACTCTTGGGAGAACGTGTTGTGTTGCCTGCCTGAGTGCCTCTGCACGTTCCCTAATGACGGCAGCAGCGTCCATGATGCAATAAAACAGTTCAAGACGCGTATTCACCTTTAATTTGTACACCTCAGACTTCATGCAATCCAGTAAACAAAAACCTTATGGCGTAGGTCTGGCGATTTTAGTGCCCAGTTAATTGTACTATCATGATCAATTCAGCGATTAAGGGAAGACGCTTACTTGCGTGCCACTAACCTAAAAGTAAATATTCATGAACTGAGTTCTGCCTCGGAAACCATTAGGAAACGTTCCATATGAAGTTTTTTTACTTCAAATCAACGTTCCTGCCATAACCCTGACTATTTACCATTCCTCCTGGGACTCCCTGTTGATGGTATTCCAAAATCAGTAGGCGGTAAATGGAATTGGGATGAAAAGATATTTAGAGTACAGCTTGTATGATGAAGAAATCGGTTGATGGGGCACGAGATGAGGGACCAAGATATCGTCAGGTTTGTAACGCAGGGGAGTGCATGTGCATGTGTATGGAGGGTATGGGGACAAGGGGGAGAGTAAAAACTGTTAAGGGAGACCAAGGCTTGACTACAAAAAGAAGGTTCAAATGAATGGATGTTGGACTATTTATGAAGAGATGAAGAGGATTCCGCCGGCCGGTGTGGCCGAGCGGTTCTAGGCGCTTCAGTCTGGAACCGCGCTACCGCAACGGTCGCAGGTTCGAATCCTGCCTCGGGCATGGATGTGTGATGTCCTTAGGTTAGTTAGGTTTAAGTAGTTCTAAGTCCTAGGGGACTGATGACCTCAGATGCTCAGAGCCGTTTGAACCGTTTTTGAAGAGGTTTCCAGTGGACAGACTGGCATGAAGATCCGTATCAAAACAGTTTTCAGACTAAAGACCACAATAGCAACAACAACATTGCTTTCTCGTGAGAAGATATTGTCTTGCGACAGAAAATGTACACAACTTTTTTTATAGGAAATTTAATGTAGTTAAATTTTTTAGTTGGTTAAGCTACAACTGGAGGCCACAGTTTTCGGGCTATTCAAGAAAAAGGTACAAAGGTGACATTCAAACGCATTTGTCTCGAATAACTCGAAAACTGTGGTCTCCAGCGAAAAACGTATCTCAGAACAAAATTTAACTACAAAAAGTTCCTGTTAATTTTTTTCTGTAGGGCTGATTGCTGTGGCCTTCTCCACCAGACATCACGGCGCCTAGCGTATCAGCAACCAAACTGACAGCTGCAGCCGCGGGTTGCCCGCCTCGCAGACGCACCGAAGCGCTATAAAGGCCGGCACTCGGCCGCACTTCAGTGGTTCATCGACTGCCAGCAGACTTGGATAGCTGCCACCCCGGCAGCCAGGTTTGGATCTTCTCGCTGATCTCTGGATTTGGACTGGTATATCGGAGAAGTCTCTGGCGGAGACTAGTATGAAATTATTTCAGTTGTTTTCTATCTTATTCTTGTACGAAGTTGTGATTCAAAGACGGATCACTGTTTTGTGTTGGTGTTATACTTGGAGAATTTGTTTTGGTTAATTGAACAGTCCAATAAATTGTTTTCAGACTGTGATCGTTAGTTTCTTCTGCTTACGCAGACATATCACTACTAGCCTGTGATAACGAGAGAATATGAAAGTCTCGTGCATGGTTTTTGAAGGTGTTGTGGGTTGCATAAAACCTGCAGGTTGAACCAGCCGAATCACCCTGTATAATCATTTCATTTGGTCTGTGACGGAGTGAGGTACGTTGCGGCGATGGGGTCGCCGCTACAGTGCCTGACGATGGGCGCACATCGGTGGAATTCTGCTAACATCCATCCATTTCGGTCAAACAGTGGTTATATCCGCCATTTTTTAAAGGCAATACCACTGCCATAGTCATAGAAATGGAATTTTCTTCTCGACAGATACCATACTCTGAGCGAAACCGGTGGATGTTGGGAGCGTTTCACTAGCGCGTACACATCGTCAGGCGCTGCATCACTACAACCATCCCCTCTCTCGTGGAAGAACGGGCGTGACAATAAAGACGAGAACTTCACTCCCATTGTCATAGAAATTGAAAATGAATGTTGCCTCGGCAGTTACCACACACACTAAGCGAAATGGGTGGATGTTGAGAGCGTTTCGGCGCCGCGCGCACATCGTCAGGCGCTGCAGCGGCGACCGCATTGCTGGTGGGCGCGCGGCGGCGGCGGCGCCTGCCGCGGCCGCAGAGCTCGGTAAGCCGCAGCGGTCTGGCCGGCCCAGCGCGCCCGCCGTCGGTTTAATATCGCGGCGCGGCTGCGGGCGCATCACAGCCGCACGCGATCAAACGCTGATTTTCCACCCCGCCTCCGAACAGACAATGAAAACTCGTTTATCTCATCGCAGAACAAAACGAAGCACACCCTCGCCGAAGGACATCGATAACCGAAAACGAGATCCGGCCGTGATTTCTGATGCAGTCGCTTTTTATAATCGCCGCTCATTCAACAAACTGCGCTAACTGCTCTGCTGTATTTGGGTGGACGGACAAATGAGTGTTGGGGAAACTCCTACCTCGATTATGCTCGGAACACATCTGAACAGGTCAGCAATTGAGTTGCCTCTCTCCACAGGATTACACTATTTGTATTTCTCAGTTCTCTGCACTTGGGACTGATTCTATCTGACCTAAAAGAAGGTACATTTAAGCCAACAGGTAATGACCGACAGCTTACAGATATTTGTCGAAAAACGTATTGCATACCTTCAGTTGCTACTTGTTTAGATTTTTACTGAATGTTCCAATGGCTCTGAGCACTATGGGACTTAACTGCTAACCTAAGGACATGACACACATCCGTGCCCGAGGCAGGATTCGAACCTGCGACCGTAGCGGTCGCGCGTTTACTGAATGTCATCATGCACAAGAACAGTACGGAATCTAGGCAGATACATAAAGTGCGATACAAAAGTACGTGCACATACTGGAGAAGCTGACAGAGAACCGAAATACAACTTTGAAATACGAACTTACGGTCTTGGAAGTAATCCTGAATCAGTGTAAACCTTGAAATATCCAGAACAACAAGGACAATCAATGCACATGCGTCTTAAGGTCACTAACTTGTCAGTTCGCTTCGATAATCGATTTTTTTAAATTTTAATCGTAAACTGATGCTTCGATTTTCTTGTATAAAACAGCAGTTCAAAGAACTAAACTGGAAATTGGGAAGTTGTTTTATACATCGCTGTTTTCATTATACTCCTGTTCGGGAAGCATGTGCTATAAAACTGTTTTTGAGGTTGGCAGCCCTGTTAGAAGATACGCGTTGTGATGTTCTTGTGTTTGCCTTGTATGTCTTTGGTTTTCGAGCGTTGTTATCTTAATAAACTTTTCTGTTGTCTGAGTTACCGCTATTTTTCATGCCTCAGATTTCTTATGCCTGTAATTTGTTTTAATGTGGTGCAGTTAGCAGGTGTGATGTCCTAGCATTGCTAGGAATATATTCTGGGTTTAATATGAGACAGTCACTGTTTAAAATGATTCCATGAGAGTGGCTGAAGCCGAAAAGTGGGTCCTGGAGGCAACTAAAGACGCCAGAATAAGGAGAAACAAGGAAAAGAAGAGAGAAGACGAGGAGCATGTAAACGAAGAAGATTATGCAACTAGAATGTATTACGAATAACTGAGATGAGTCATAGATCAAATGTAACTACGAACTAAATTTTCTGAGAATTAAATTTTGTGACATGTTTATTTTATACATAAAAAGAATCTGTTTGAGGGAGAGGTCTCAAATTTTTAGGATGTTTCAAAGTACTATTTGGAGGAAATAAACTAATGAACCTAACGTACTGTCAACAAGAAGGAAAATATATCTTGATTAATTATAAAAAAGTAATCTTAATTTTATCCGACGTAAATATTTCTAGATAAAGGCTTGTGCTGAAATGACATAATTGTAGTCTACCTTTTAGGAATACATGTTGTTAAGGTGTACTTCAAATTTCAAGCCACTAACTAAGATCCATAGTGAATGTAAAGATTCCAAGTATGAACCGCCACATAAAAAATGTAGTTTATTGATCTTTGCAAAAAAGTTGTAACAAAGTCTGTGTGAGAATCAGTGTGATTAAGTGTGTAACATAATGTGTTGTCCGACAGCTTTCATCCTACTAAGAGCTCAGTTCTTTTGTTTTTTTTTGTTTTGTTAGAACCCTGTAAACTTCACGAAAATTATTAGCTTTTTTTCCAGGCTTTCACAGGCAGATTATCTTAAGGTCGACCAAGATAATACACCACTTAACATGCGTCGTCGGCTGTGGATTACAACCAGTCGGAGCTCCAGCACACCTTCCTATGCAAGTACGTGATGTACCCAATGCCACATATCCCAGGCCAGCGATCGGAAGGTAATGTCCAATTGTATGTCCATCTTACTCCTCTGATCTGACTGCTTTTAAATTTTTCGTAGGGGAGTACCAAAAGCCTCGTGTACGTCATAACAGTCTCTGGCAAAGAAACTTGCAGTGTCTGATAAAGTTCGTGCGATATCTGGTGTACCTGATTGAGTGTGCCAGAATGTTCTACGAAGATGTTAAGTTGTGTTGAATGTGGCGATCGCTCTTTTGAACACCTTCCGTAACGGACAGCATTTTTGAGTAAATAATACATTATTTTTGGTGAACTCCAGTCACGTGTGCACCTATTTCCTTGTTATTCCTGACGTTCCAAGATTTCACAGGGTCGGAATTACTTCCAAAACCGTAACTTCCTATTCAAAAGTTGATGTATTTCGACTCCTCCATTAGCTTCTTCGGTTTGAAAAGCTTTTGAATCAGCCTCTAAATAGGTTTCCACCTCGCTCTACTTAACGTAAATTGTGTTATTGGCTTTACTTTAAGTGAGATGGAACGATATATATGAATCCACACAGACGCCGTAGTTAAAAACCTTCCTGTGCCTGATGATGATTCGTCATCATCTTCGTTTCCCCTCTATCCAACATCTGGTCGGGTTGGGATATCAATGGTATTTCGCCACTTTACTCGGCCTTTCCACCATTCTCCTTCCACAATTTGGTTCCATAGCAGGTTTCTCCTCCTTAAACTCATCTTTATTGTATCAATCCATTTTGTTCTCAGTCTTCCTCTTGGCTTCAATCTTGCACTCCATCATTCTTCTTGGTATTCTTCCCTCTCCCGTCCTCGTCAGATGCCCAAACCATTTTAATCTATTCTTTTCAGTTTTATTAGTTAACTTCTCCACTCCAATTTCCTTCCTAACATCTTCATTTTTCACTCTGTTTCTCCTCGTCTTCCCTAGTATATTTCTCAGACGCTTCATTTCACTGGATTGTATCCTACTCTCTTTTCTTCTAGTCATAGTTCAAGTCTCTGAGCCGTAAATTAGTATGGGTGTGAAGTAAGTCTTGTATAGCACCAGCTTGAACCCCATTGGCACTTCCCTTCCCCACACCAAGCCCCTCGCACACTGTTAAAATGTACTACTCTGTTGTATTCTTTTGCTAATTTCTGTCTCCAAACAAGCATTCCCTATTAATACACTTCCCAAATATTTAAAGTTGTCCACTATTTCAGTATCCCATCCCATAATATGAATTTGTCCCTTGCCCTCTCTATCCCCTCTTGGTACCACCATGGTCTTGCTTTTCTCCATACTATATTTCATTCCATATATCTCGACCTTATCATTTAGGATGTCTATTTGTTTTTGTATCTACTTACTGCTTGTTCCCCACACCACAATAACATCAGCAAATAGTAACAGTTTCGTTCCTCTTCCTCTATGGGCTTCTTTCGTCTTTTTGACTATTTCATCCATCACTTCCTTGTCTTAGTCCCGTAACATTCCTAAGCCATTCAGTTCTTCCAACTGGTGTCTGCACACAACTAGAGCTTTTTTCATACATTGCCTGGATGACGTCAAGTGTTTGCTTTCCAACTCCCTTTCTCTTCAAGGTTGCCCATACTTGTTTCATGGGAACACTGTCATATGCTTTCACTAGGTCGAGAAATGTCATCACCAGATCTTTCCCATACTCTCAATGTCTTTCCATCAACTGTCTCGTACTAAAAATTGGGCCCATTGTTGATCTACCATGACGAAAGCCATACTACTCCTCTTCTAACTGCCCTTCCACTATTTCTCTCACTCTTCTTTCCAGTATCCTCTCCATTATTTTTGCTACTTGGGATACGAATGTGATCCCTCGTTGCCGGCCGCGGTGGTCTCGCGGTTCTAGGCGCTCAGTCCGGAACCGCGAGACTGCTATGGTCGCAGGTTCGAATCCTGCCTCGGGCATGGATGTGTGTGATGTCCTTAGGTTAGTTAGGTTTAAGTAGTTCTAAGTTCTAGGGGACTGATGACCACAGATGTTAAGTCCCATAGTGCTCAGAGCCATGATCCCTCGTTAGTTGTCGCATACTTTTCTGTCACCCTTCTTGAAAACTGGGATTATTATTCCCTTTCCCCATTCTTCAGGTACACATTTTTCAGTCCAAATGCATCTTATTAGTCTATATATCCATTGTAGCCCAACTGGTCCAGCTGCCTTTATCATCTCCACAGTAATTTCATCTATCCCAGGTGCCTTTCTATTATCATTTTTCTCAGAGCTAGTTCCACTTCTAACATCGTTGTATCCTCCTCTTTTTCCAGATCCCTGCCCCCCTCCCATACTTCTATTCCCTTTCCATTGCCGTTCTTCACATTTAGTAATTTACCAAAGGATTCTTTACATATTTTTCTTATCCCCTCTGGTTGCTTTAATAGCTCTTCGCTTTCCCCTTTCACTTGCTTTGTGTATGTTTTTTTCCTTCCTCATACTCTTTGTAATTCCATATATGATCCTCTTATCACTAGTAACATCTTTTTCCAACTCTCAGGTGAATTTCTCCCAGCTTTTCCTCTTTTCTTTTGCTACTTGTTACACTTATTTTTACTATCCTGGTATTTCCTTTTACTTTCAGCTGTTCGGTCTCTGTTCCATTTATGCCAGGCTTTCTTCTTTTCTTTTACTGCTTCCTTCACCCTCTCATTCCACCATGGTGTCTTCTTTTCCTTTACCCTTCCGGACACTCTGCCACAGGTCTTCTCAGTAGATCTTACTAACGGTTCTTTGAACTTACCCCATTCCTCTTCCACATTGCCATACTCGGTATTAGGGAATTTACTCTTAAGTAACTCCTTAAACGTTTCTTGTACCATGCCATCCTTTAGTTTTCAAACTTTTATTTTCCTTTCCCTTTCTTCCTTTATGTCTTTCAATTCATCGAATCTCATCTTTGCATCACCACTCAATGGTCTCCATCAAAAGCCTCTCCTGGGAGCGCAGTTGCATCCTTCAACTGTCTCCGAGTTTTCTTTTCCACCAGAAAATAATGGAAGACCGTCTTCGTCCGTCTATCACCCCATCCATATCTCTTTATCTTTTGGCTATTCTTTTTACAAAACCATGTGTTGCCCACAATCAGCCCGTTTCTTTCACAGAAATCAATTAGTTTTTCTCATTCCAGATGATGATTAGTAAAAAGCGAAACTAGCAGCAGTGATAAAGTTTCTCGTAACAGCTAACGATGGGCAACTTGACTTTCTACGTATGTATCTTTATTTTTCAAACTGTAGCGACGATTATTGTAAGAGGCAGCTAAATGAAAAGGAGACAGATAGAAAACAGTGAGTAAACTGTTTATTATTTCAAAAGTAATCGCCATAACTGTTAATACATTTATCCCACTGTGAGACAGACAGTCAATGCCTTTGTGGCAATTGCTTACGGAACCATAATTGTACACACACTTTCACCTCCTCGTCCGTATCAAATCGACAGACACTACTGTCTTTCTTCAGGACTTCACAAATAAGGAAATCGCATGGGGAGCTTAGTCGAGACACCTTGATAACATTTCGGAGAGAGAGAGATCGAGACTGCGTCGAGGATGCTTCAGGGCTTCCCAGCGTAGTTTTCATTTGACTGACCCTTGTACGAGGATAATTCCATAAGTCATTGCAGCTATGGTATAGCGTGCGCGCATGAGGCATTACCTTAATCTTAATAAATACATTCGAAAGCACGCGGAAATCGACCGACGGATTGCGACGTAATGCGAGAATTACTCGGTACCTACGCCTGAGCTTGGCCGTGAGCAGTGTGAGCTTGGCCGTGCTACAGAATGAATGTAAGCAGACTGAAAGTGCAAGTACACGTCAACATTGCCTTTCTCGCTGGCAGAAATGCTGCACAGTGCCATGCAAACCCACGAGCAGCGGTGGCAGACAGAGCATTGCCCTATCGAACAGTTGCCGAGCCGCAGCCACGTAGGACCCTCCGGAAAGTAAGTATCCCATGTCTAGCCGTACTGGCCTGTCCATGGCTGTTATTGAACAGCATATCTTGCGACGTACACTTCGGTGAAAATGTCCAGCACTGCTGGATAATGCAGTCATACTCCATGATAACGCTGCAGCCCGCACACAGGTGGGGATGGAAAATGCTCCACTCACTCTACCCACCATACCACAATTCATGCGACTTCGACGTCATTCTACAACAGAAGAAACCACTGCGTGGAAGGTGCTTTGTAAACAGGAAGGGTATTCTCACGGCAGTTCGGCAACAGGTGGCACACATTAATGAAAATACTAGGCGGAATTCAGGGCCTTCAAAATGGTTCAAATGGCTCTGAGCACTATGGGACGTAACTGCTGTGGTCATCAGCCCCCTAGAACTTAGAACTACTTAAACCTAACTAACCTAAGGACATCACACACATCCATGCCCGAGGCAGGATTCGAACCTGCGACCGTAGCGGTCACGCGGTTCCAGACTGTAGCGCCTAGAACCGCTTGGCCACTACGGCCGGCAATTCAGGGGCTTCCCTATAGTTGGTAAAGATGTGTGGATGCACTGGAGGACTATTTTGAAGGACATTAGTTGATTTTGATTCATTTGTCTTCCACTTTTACTCGGGCCCAATACATTTACACAGAGTTCCAATGCGTGTGTTTCATTTCACCCTTTGCTCTGAAGTCCTGTACTGGAACCTTACTTGATGATAGCATCCAGATACATACTGCGTTACTGGTTCAATGCACATTCTGGAATTACCATATCGTCGCATTGTGGCAAGATATACCGTAGTTACCATGACTTACGGAATGGTCTTCGTACTTTTGAAATGACGATTTTCTTAATTTAAGGTTTTTTCTATTTGAAAACCCACTTTATTTCATGTGTGTGCAAGGGTTCACAAGTTCGCTTAAGTCAATATTAACCAAATGTAATTAACTATACTACTTTATACACACGTTCAACGGTTTCTAAAGGTAAACAAGAACAGTGAATGAGTATTGAAATGACGGAATATAGTCTAGTCCAGTGTTCGTCAAACGTTTTTGGTCAAGGGCCAAAAGTAACAATATGATGTGGCACCTCGCGGCGAAGATTTCCAGATCTTTTTATTAACTGGCAAACCACGTAAATGGTGTGTTATGAACCTCCAATGGACTAGCTATAGTAAAGAAGCGAGAGGTTTACCACTGACTTTCTAGCACTTATCGTCGATACCATTCGGACCACTACGTGTAAATTGTTCTCTGTTTCGGGTTGTTGCCACCCTCAATAACCCGCAAATTGTAACACTGTAATTGCCCGACGAAATGTTGCTGTGTTGTCTTTGTGAACAGATGGTTAATAAGAGCAAATGGACTTATACTTAAATGTATTATGTAACATGAGACACGATCACAACTGTTTTCTACATATTTTGAAAGTAATTTATCTTCAACTCACTTGACTGAACTACAACAGCCTTTATTTTATTTCATACTAGATGAAGTACCTGGCATTGGCTACATATGTAATTATTCAACCTTATGTTATTCTGTCTCATCCTTCCCTCACTCACTTTCGTCCATCTAGACTTTCCACTCACTCACCATCTCTTCACCCCTTTATCTGTCCATTTCGCACTCCCTCTGTATGTTTCAGTGTCCTCCTCCCCCTTCTCCCTCCACATTACCATCCCCCCGCCCCAATAGGACGTTACCTTTTCTTACCCCAGAATATTTTCCTTGCAGATTCAAAATAATATGTGTATCAGTGTGGTTGAAATCGACCCGAGGGTTTATGAGGAGAAGTGTAGCATAAACACACACACACACACACACACATTTTAACAGCTAATGACTAATTATTTCTTTTCACAAAAATGTACCACATATGACCATCTCTATAATGCGTATACATGAATCCAAAGCACTTTCATTTATGACTGATACAATAGCAGATAATTGGTACGAGGCACACACACCCATTTGTTGTCAGCACTGAGAAGCAACGACAAATCTATCTGCCCCTGTTCCAAGTGGCACTTGTAAAGGCGATAGAACAGCTTTACGCGCTCCTACTTAAAATTCTTCCAGCATATTTTTCATTTCACGAAGGAGACAGTAACAGCTGACGGCTGCAAACCATTTATTCTTTACCGGATTTGGATATATTTCACTTATCGTTCTTAAGAAACTATAAATATTAGCACCTGTTAAAATTAAGCAGTACTTTCGGAAACAAACCACTCGGAACTGTTGGATGTATGTGGCTCCTTCGCCAAATAACATTGCTGTGCAGTTGCTGACAACAATACGCCGTGTTTATGACACAAAAATTCTGCAATACAGGGAAAAATATTTTTATATACTCGTCCGCCGGTTTGACAACTATTAGATTATGAGGGATATATTCGTAGGAGACATACGACTAGTTGTGTCACGTTGTCAACAATTATATTTTTAGTCAGTCTACACAGGAGTCGAGTGTTGAGACCGACTGGAATAATCGTTGTGGTAGCATGAATCAATGGTGACATGTGCCATTGATAGACTTTCACAGAATGACAGTCACCATGTTTACGAGTGTTGAAAGCTGGATGAAATGCTGATGATCAAATTTCAATAAATTGGAAAAAAGCATACAGTGCATCTGATTAATTCATTCCAGTTTATCTCCGTGAAAATAAAATTCACATGACTTGCATAATCTTACAATATTCATGTAGCTAGGCAGGAGCATATGAAGGGTGAAGGGAAGGAAGGGATTCATAATAATATTGAGCCACTACCAAAAACAAATCTGGGATCAGTGTATCTTGTTCCTGAAATTTATTTTAAAGTACTTTCATGCAAGATGAGATAGATGTATTAATAAATTATTATATTACATTATTCAAATGGCCACAAAAACTTTATTATAATTGCATTAATCTCAAACTTTCAAAAAATGTAGAAATAAATAAGACATTTAAAAAATAAGAAAAGGACAGATGCACTGCACATGCAACAGGCTATATAAGAAAGCTACAGGTCTCTTATTGACCCTTGTTTTCATTCATTATAATTGCAAAACAAACGTAAATACAAATATATAATTTTTCATTAATGTGACTTGTGATGTTGAACTTTTTTGGCTATGTCGTCTATATCTGCGTCGTTTGGGCTGCATGCAATCGTTATTGAGTCTCCTAAATGACTGGACAACCGATTACGATATTTATTTTGCAGGTACTTCATTTTTGAAACTGAAGCTTCACAAAGGTACGTTGAAGGAAATAGTGTTAAAATCAACTGTGCAGAGCCTTGTAAATTTTTATAATTCTTAGGCGCACATTTCCAAAATTCAGTGTACTGTTGTGTTTCACGATGCTGTATAAACAGAGCTTTAAGCTGTGTGTCATGCTGAAGTTCGATTATTTTATTTAGCAAATTAGTTTTACGAAATCCAAATTGGCAGAATAATTTGATATCATCATGTCCAACATGCCAAGGGTTATCTACGACAATGAAACAGCTTCGAATATTTCTAACATCCGCAAATCTGCTTTTTATTTCTTCCAAATAGGCTTCCAACTATTCTTTCATGTTCTGGTAAATAGTTTCGGCCATGGTTAAGCCTGATCGGAGCATAGCAACAGTTGGAAAATTAGACAGATCTTTTACTTTGAGCTCATTTATATATAATTGCAGTTTGGCTTCAAATGCAAATATTTTGTTAGTCATTTGCCCAAGTAACTAGTTTGGTCCTTGTAATTCTAAGTTAATTGTTTTGAATTTTTGTGTAATATCGGTCAAAAGAGCTGTAAGTATCCACCATTCAACATCATCAAGTTCAGGATAATTTTTGCCACTTCGTTGTAAGAATAAAATAATGTCAGATTTCAAATTGACAAACCGTTCCAGCACTTTTCCTTTGCTTAGCCATCTGACAGTTGTATGTAGGAGAACATCACTGTAACAAGCTTTCAATTCTTGCAGAAGTTCTTTAAATTTTCAGTGATTAAGTTCACTAGCACGAATGAAATTTATAACGCTTATAACCGTTTGCATAACATTCCTCAATTTGGTATTTGAAATTTGACATGCCAAACTTTCTTGTTGTAGTAAGCAGTGAATAGAGAGTAAATTTGGCAAATTCCATTCCTTCTTAATCACTGCTATGAAACCATTGTTGACGCCCGTCATTGACAGACAACTATCTGTACATACTGATATTAATTTGCTCATAGATAAGTCATTTTTTTTACAAATTCTTTAATTGCATCCACAAGATCACATCCATTTGTGTGTCCTTTCATGATAATAATTGCTAAAAAATCTTCCTCTGTTACCCTATCATTTGTGCAGTAACGCACAAATAATGAAAACTGAGCCATCGAAGCTAAATCTGTTCTGGAATCACATGCAAGACTGAAGTATTTGCATAGTTTGACTTTATTAATTACTGCCTCAAATATATATTTGGAAATATCTTCTATACGACGTCGACAGGTAGATTCTGAAAGTGTGAGTTTATTTATTTCAGTTGATATTTGTTTACTGTTGAAGAAATTTTGAAACAAAGTTTCAGAAATAGTCATCATACATTGCTTCACTAATTCGACATCAGTGAAAGCTTTCATATTTTTTGCCAGTATATTACACACTTGGTGTGATGCTCTTGTGACAGCCTCACTTTGCCCAACTGCTGCTAACATTACGTTTTGTTCTACATCTACATCTACATCTACATTGATACTCCGCAAGCCACCCAACGGTGTGTGGCGGAGGGCACTTTACGTGCCACTGTCATTACCTCCCTTTCCTGTTCCAGTCGCGTATGGTTCGCGGGAAGAACGACTGTCTGAAAGCCTCCGTGCGCGCTCTAATCTCTCTAATTTTACATTCGTGATCTCCTCGGGAGGTATAAGTAGGGGGAAGCAATATATTCGATACCTCATCCAGAAACGCACCCTCTCGAAACCTGGCGAGCAAGCTACACCGCGATGCAGAGCGCCTCTCTTGCAGAGTCTGCCACTTGAGTTTATTAAACATCTCCGTAACGCTATCACGGTTACCAAATAACCCGGTGACAAAACGCGCCGCTCTTCTTTGGATCTTCTCTATCTCCTCCGTCAACCCGACCTGGTACGGATCCCACACTGATGAGCAATACTCAAGTATAGGTCGAACGAGTGTTTTGTAAGCCACCTCCTTTGTTGATGGACTACATTTTCTAAGCACTCTCCCAATGAATCTCAACCTGGTACCCGCCTTACCAACAATTAATTTTATATGATCATTCCACTTCAAATCGTTCCGTACGCACACTCCCAGATATTTTACAGAAGTAACTGCTACCAGTGTTTGTCCCGCTATCATATAATCATACAATAAAGGATCCTTCTTTCTATGTATTCGCAATACATTACATTTGTCTATGTTAAGGGTCAGTTGCCACTCCCTGCACCAAGTGCCTATCCGCTGCAGATCTTCCTGTATTTCGCTACAATTTTCTAATGCAGCAACTTCTCTGTATACTACAGCATCATCCGCGAAAAGCCGCATGGAACTTCCGACACTATCTACTAGGTCATTTATATATATTGTGAAAAGCAATGGTCCCATAACACTCCCCTGTGGCACGCCAGAGGTCACTTTAACGTCTGTAGACGTCTCTCCATTGATAACAACATGCTGTGTTCTGTTTGCTAAAAACTCTTCAATCCAGCCACACAGCTGGTCTGATATTCCGTAGGCTCTTACTTTGTTTATCAGGCGACAGTGCGGAACTGTATCGAACGCCTTCCGGAAGTCAAGAAAAATAGCATCTACCTGGGAGCCTGTATCTAATATTTTCTGAGTCTCATGAACAAATAAGGCGAGTTGGGTCTCACACGATCGCTGTTTCCGGAATCCATGTTGATTCCTACATAGTAGATTCTGGGTTTCCAGAAATGACATGATACGCGAGCAAGAAACATGTTCTAAAATTCTACAAGAGATCGACGTAAGAGATATAGGTCTATAGTTTTGCGCATCTGCTCGACGACCCTTCTTGAAGACTGGGACTATCTGTGCTCTTTTCCAATCATTTGGAACCCTCCGTTCCTCTAGAGACTTGCGGTACACGGCTGTTAGAAGGGGGGCAAGTTCTTTCGCGTACTCTGTGTAGAATCGAATTGGTATCCCGTCAGGTCCAGTGGACTTTCCTCTATTGAGTGATTCCAGTTGCTTTTCTATTCCTTGGACACTTATTTCGATGTCAGCCATTTTTTCGTTTGTGCGAGGATTTAGAGAAGGAACTGCAGTGCGGTCTTCCTCTGTGAAACAGCTTTGGAAAAAGGTGTTTAGTATTTCAGCTTTACGCGTGTCATCCTCTGTTTCAATGCCATCATCATCCCGTAGTGTCTGGATATACTGTTTCGAGCCACTTACTGATTTAACGTAAGACCAGAACTTCCTAGGATTTTCTGTCAAGTCGGTACGTAGAATTTTACTTTCGAATTCAATGAACGCTTCACGCATAGCCCTCCTTACGCTAACTTTGACATCGTTTAGCTTCTGTTTGTCTGAGAGGTTTTGGCTGCGTTTAAACTTGGAGTGGAGCTCTCTTTGCTTTCGCAGTAGTTTCCTAACTTTGTTGTTGTACCACGGTGGATTTTTCCCGTCCCTCACAGTTTTACTCGGCACGTACCTGTCTAAAACGCATTTTACGATTGCCTTGAACTTTTTCCATAAACACTCAACATTGTCAGTGTCGGAACAGAAATTTTCGTTTTGATCTGTTAGGTAGTCTGAAATCTGCCTTCTATTACTCTTGCTAAACAGATAAACCTTCCTCCCTTTTTTTATATTCCTATTAACTTCCATATTCAGGGATGCTGCAACGGCCTTATGATCACTGATTCCCTGTTCTGTACATACAGAGTCGAAAAGTTCGGGTCTGTTTGTTATCAGTAGGTCCAAGATGTTATCTCCACGAGTCGGTTCTCTGTTTAATTGCTCGAGGTAATTTTCGGATAGTGCACTCAGTATAATGTCACTCGATGCTCTGTCCCTACCACCCGTCCTAAACATCTGAGTGTCCCAGTCTATATCTGGTAAATTGAAATCTCCACCTAAGACTATAACATGCTGAGAAAATTTATGTGAAATGTATTCCAAATTTTCTCTCAGTTGTTCTGCCACTAATGCTGCTGAGTCGGGAGGTCGGTAAAAGGAGCCAATTATTAACCTAGTTCGGTTGTTTAGTGTAACCTCCACCCATAATAATTCACAGGAACTATCCACTTCTACTTCACTACAGGATAAACTACTACTAACAGCGACGAACACTCCACCACCGGTTGCATGCAATCTATCCTTTCTAAACACCGTCTGTACCTTTGTAAAAATTTCGGCAGAATTTATCTCTGGCTTAAGCCAGCTTTCTGTACCTATAACGATTTCAGCTTCGGTGCTTTCTATCAGCGCTTGAAGTTCCGGTACTTTGCCAACGCAGCTTCGACAGTTGACAATTACAATACCGATTGCTGCTTGGTCCCCGCATGTCCTGACTTTGCCCCGCACCCGTTGAGGCTGTTGCCCTTTCTGTACTTGCCCAAGGCCATCTAACCTAAAAAACCGCCCAGCCCACGCCACACAACCCCTGCTACCCGTGTAGCCGCTTGTTGCGTGTAGTGGACTCCTGACCTATCCAGCGGAACCCGAAACCCCACCACCCTATGGCGCAAGTCAAGGAATCTGCAGCCCACACGGTCGCAGAACCGTCTCAGCCTCTGATTCAGACCCTCCACTCGGCTCTGTACCAAAGGTCCGCAGTCAGTCCTGTCGACGATGCTGCAGATGGTGAGCTCTGCTTTCATCCCGCTAGCGAGACTGGCAGTCTTCACCAAATCAGATAGCCGCCGGAAGCCAGAGAGGATTTCCTCCGATCCATAGCGACACACATCATTGGTGCCGACATGAGCGACCACCTGCAGATGGGTGCACCCTGTACCCTTCATGGCATCCGGAAGGACCCTTTCCACATCTGGAATGACTCCCCCCGGTATGCACACGGAGTGCACATTGGTTTTCTTCCCCTCTCTTGCTGCCATTTCCCTAAGGGGCCCCATTACGCGAATGGTAGATTTTAGATGAGTAATTTTTTCCTTTCTCTCATTTGAATTGAAAGGAGAAGCTACTGTAAATGAATTGTGCTTACTTGTTTAGGGACGAAATAAACTGTCTCTCTTCAGTCCCACAATCGTATCCTGGCATATTAAGCAAGTAGCAGTACCTTCTTTGTGTCCTCTTATAAAGCAAATCTCTTCTTCCCATACTGCTTGGAAACTTCTTTTCTCTTCAAATATTTTCCTCTTAGTCGCTGTTCTTGAGTACATCAGACATTATTTATTCCACTAATAATTATATCGCCAAATATGAGCACGAATACACTCAACAAGCGACGAACGGTCAGGGGTACCGAAACTTTGTCCACGACTGACACACTGCACGACAAAACTGACAAACGAGCGGCCGTGGGCAAGCGGCGCGTTTGATGCACTCACGCCTTTAGCGATGCGGATCACCTGCAAGTGACGCGTTAAATGAAAGTGGTGGATGCTTTTCAGTTACCTAATTACTTCTCCGACTTTAATCAAAATTCTACGCAGTTTTCGTATACAAAACATCTCTACGCTAGACAAGTGGATAACTAATGCTACCCGCGCGAAGCCGAGGAGGGTCGCGGGCCGCACGAAAACATGATCTGAGCCGCATGCGGCCCGCGGGCCGCAGTTTGACGACCACTGGTCTAGTTTTTTATTTGAAAATGTCATATTCCAGTTAGAACACATTAGAATTTCACAGATTGATTCACGCTATACTACGATATATTTAGTGATTGGTAACGTTAAAAATAACAAAAAACGCTCAAATTTTCAAAAAAGCTAGCTTAAAAGATTTCTTTATTGTTCTGTGACATTTTTACAATGTCATTTGTGATGTAGAAGTCGGCTAGGATCGAGAGAACTGTTTCAGGACTTTCATAAGAAAAGGCACAAAATTAGAAAAAAATAATATAATAATAAATCAGAGTTCTGCCGAGAAGGATAAAATCAGGCTACTATACTGTTAGTTTTCCTTCGTTTTAGGGGATGGGAACCAGTCATAAGCAAACAAAAAGTGAACATTGGTTGTTTTGTGTTACTGTATTGCCTAGAAAACACGCTGTAATACTAACCTACTGTCAAAGTGGCGGTCAAGACACGCTAGTACAGTCGCGTTTGATTTCGAAGTTGCCGGGTCAAATTCTTACAGTGAAAACCTTTTCGTCGGGAGTATTTGGCCGGCAATGGCAATAGAAACGGTTAGGTCGTTTTGCCTGTTCAGTGCTCCAGCCACATTACATGTCTTAAACGACGACGTGTGTGTACTACCTTAATGACGTTGTTGTGTTCTAGAAATCATTTGAAGAGCATCTAAGCCGCTTGAAAATTGTTCTGAAGTGTGTCCATGATGCAGATATTCACCTGTTCCCCTTCGTTGTCCTAGAGAAAAATGTCTTGGGGCATCTAGTTAACGGAAACAGAGTCAGTCCTGATCCAGAATAAGTAAGAGCCGTAACAGATTTTCCAACTACTCGACACAAGGAGGATTTCATTTTCAAGGCTCTAGAGGAACTGCAGTAAAGGTACGCCAAATTTTCGTCGAGAGAGTAGGGAGAAAGATCCTGCTTAGCCTCAACTTAATACTCCTGAAGATGACTCTCCAAGTCTGAGAAAAATCACTCTACGACTGAGAATGTGTGCGTAACAGTTGTTTGAGTAATCGGTTAGTGGACCCCATTTATATGGCAGACCATCGTTCGTTTTTGTGACTGGACACCATATATACGCTGGCTAACAAATATGAAGGTTCTGTCAGTAGGCTTAAAAAAGATGGCCCCTGCACATCAGTAACATGACGTCGTAGCAGTATACAGAAATGGATGCAAAGGCAGGAATACAGACTGCCTTTCAAGAAATCTATCGGAGGAACATTACAGCCTGGTGACATTCCTGTCATAGCCACACTAATGAGCGCAGAATCCAAACAAAGGGAAGAGTCAGCGTTACTGAAGGTCATAGAGACCTTGGAGACGACGAACGCCGTCAGAGGAAAAACTGACCATTGCCTGAACGGTATTACAAGCTGATGGGATGGGAGTGGTTGCTGACCGTCCTAGCTCACTTGACTAGCCGTACTGAAGTATTTTTTATCCTCCGACAACAGATCACCTGGGATTTGCGAAACCCCTTGACGGAATTCGAAGCAGGTATCACTGGCCACGCTTCTTGCGCTCTGTCAGATACTGTATAACCCACAGTAGGAAACGCCAACAACCCAAGCATGTACAAGACATCAGTTATCAATTACTGCAATGCAGTGTTGAGACACTGGTTGACGATCAACGGCCACATGCAATTAAAAATGAACTTGCAAACTACGTTTGTGGTTCCATATTAGCTGTGGAATATTTCAAAACAAATGAAAATGTTTGATGGAGTGTGACTCGAACACGGATTTCCTGTATCTCACGAGCGATCGCCTACAGAAGCACGCTTTCACACCAGAGTGGTTAAGACCACCGCAAGCGACAAGCAGGAGATCCAGGTTCGTGTCCAGTGTGGCACAAATTTCCATTTGTTATGGTATACTCTACATCTGATGCGGAACCATAATCACAGTTTGCGAGCTCATTCTTAAAACGCATCACTTAATCTTACAGTTGAACCATTTCACCAGACTCTACCCTCAACTCACTGGGAGTTTTCCCAAATCGGTGACTGATAGTATGTGGATAATAATGTTCAATGGACTTGCAGCATTGTCACCTACCTTCTGAAAATTGACAGGCCTTCTTTAGAACACATCTAAATTTACTGCAGGCCACCTTATGTGCCGGCCGGGGTGGCCGAGCGGTTCTAGGCGCTACAGTCTGAAACCGCGCGACCGCTACGGTCGCAGGTTCGAATCCTGCCTCGGGCATGGGTGTGTGTGATGTGCTTAGGTTAGTTAGGTTTAAAGTAGTTCTATGTTCTAGGGGACTGATGACCTCAGAAGTTAAGTCCCATAGTGCTCAGAGCCATTTTTGAACCACCTTGTGTCGTGTGGTGGAAGGTACTTTGTGTATCACTATCAGTTGCATGGTGTGTCCTGTTTGCTAGTAACTCATCAGTCCAGTCACACAGTTAGTCTGATATTACGTATGCTCGTATTTTGTTTATTAGGAGGTAGAGCAGTAGTCTGTTGAATGACTTACGGAAGTCAAGGAACACGGCATCTACAGCCTTCTTGTGGCCACGGACAAACAGAGAGCTGATAATACCTGCCCATTTATTCCCTTACTGGAACCCCTCTCCTTGAGATTTGGCTAAACGAACCGAGGCTATATAATGGATCTCAAACAGCACGCCTTACCCTTTGCAAAATGGTTCAAATGGCTCTGAGCACTATGGCACATAACTGCTGAAGTCATCAGTCCCCTAGAATTTAGAACTACTTAAACCTAACTAACCTAAGGACATCACACACAGCCATGCCCGAGGCAGGATTCGAACCTGCGACCGTAGCGATCGCGCGCTTACAGACTGTAGCGCCTAGAACCGCTCGGCCATACCGACCGGCTTACCCTTTGTAGGAGAGAATGAAAAGCGCTCAAGAAATTGTAAAAATGGTTCAAAGGGCTCTGAGCACTATGGGACTCAACTGCTGAGGTCATTAGTCCCCTAGAACTTAGAACTAGTTAAACCTAACTAACCTAAGGACATCACAAACATCCATGCCCGAGGCAGGATTCGAACCTGCGACCGTAGCGGTCTTGCGGTTCCAGACTGCCGCGCCTTTAACCGCACGGCCACTTCGGCCGGCAAGAAATTGTACATTGGTGTTAAACAGAGAGACTAGAATACGGTACACCCGATCATGAAATTTGCATTAAACACAGCAGAGGAAGACATCATTTATGGAAGTTTATCGTGATCGACAATCCAGAGGATAGATCCCTTTTTGTGTTTCAACTTGGCGATGCTGAGGCTGATATAAGCTCAGCCGAAATTTTTGCGAAGAACCTAACGGTGTTCCGAAAAGATAGGCTAAACACGGTTGGCGGCGGCGTGTTAGTTGCTGTTTACCTTGTCGCGAAATTGAAGTAGATACTTCCTGTGAGTTAGTATGGGCAGAGGTCATTGTTGGCAACCGGAATAAAACAATAATCTTTTTACCGTCCACCCAATTCAGATGATACAGTTGGTGAAAGATTCAAAGAAAACTTGAGTTTGATTTGAAACACGTATCCGACTCATACGATAACAGTTGGTGATTTTCATTTACCCTCGATATGTCGGCGAATGTTCAAAAAATGTTCAAATGTGTGTGAAATCTTATGGGACTTAACTGCAAAGGTCATCAGTCCCTAAGTTTACACACTACTGAACCTAAATTATCCTAAGGACAAACACACACACCCATGCCCGAGGGAGGACTCGAACCTCCGCCGGGACCAGCCGTATGTTGGCGAAAATACGTGTTTAATTCCGGAGGTACGCATAAAATATCTTCCGAAATTGTGCTAAACGTATTCTCTGAAAATTATTTCGAGGAGTTAGTTCATGAGCCCACGCGAATATTAAACGGTTGTGAAAACACACTTGACCTCTTAGAAACAAATAATCCTGAGTTAATAACCAGCATCAAAACCGATATAGGGATTAGTGAACACAGGGTTGTCGTAGCGAGATTGAATATTGTAATCCCCAAATCCCCGAAAAATATGCGAGCGAAAAATGTACCCATTCAAAAAATCAGATAAAGATTCACTTGACGCCTTCCTGAGAGACAATCTCCACTCATTCCAAATTAATAACATAAGTGTTGACCAGATGTGGCTTAAATTCAAAGAAATAATATCAGCAGCAATTGAGAGGTTTATACCAAATAAACTAACAAACGACGGAGCTGATCCTCCTTGGTACACAAAACGGGTTAGAACACTGCTGCAGAAACAGCGAAACAAACATGCCAAATTTAAACAGACGCAAAATCCCCAAGACTGGCGATCCTTTACAGAAGCTCGAAACTTAGCACGGAGTTCAATGCGATACGCCTATAACAATTTCCACAACGAAACTTTGTCTCAAAACCTGTCAGAAAATCCAAAGAGATTCTGGTCATACGTGAAGTATGTTAGCTGCAAGAAACAAACAATGCTTTCTCTGCGCGATAACAATGGAGATACTATCGAAGACAGTGCTGCCAAAGCAGATTTACTAAACACAGCCGTCCAAAATGCCTTCACAAAAGAAGACGAGGTAAATATTCCAGAATTCGAATCGAGAACAGCTGCCAACATAAGTAGGCCCTAATGTAGAAGTAAATATCGCCGGAGTAGTAAAACATCTCAAATCACTTAAAAAAAGCAAGTATTCTGGTCCAGACTGTATACCAATTTGGTTCCTTTCGGAGTATGCTGATGCGTTAGCTCCATACTTAACAATCATATACAACCGTTCGCTCGACGAAAGATCAGTACCCAAAGACTGGAAAGTTGCACAGGTCACACCAATATTCAAGAAAGGTAGTAGGAGTAATCCTCTAAATTACAGGCCCATATCGTTAACGTCGATACGCAGCAGGATTTTAGAACGTATATTGTGTTCGAACATTATGATTCACCTCGAACGAAACGGTCTATTGATACACTGTCAACATGGGTTTAGAAAACATCGTTCCTGTGAAACACAACTAGTTCTTTATTCACATGGAGTGCTCAGTGCTATTGACAAGGGATTTCATATCGATTCCGTATTCCTGACTTCCCGGAAGGCTTTTGACACTGTACCACACAAGCGGCTCTTAGTAAAATTGCGTGCTTATGGAATACCGTCTCAGTTATGTGACTGGATTTGCGATTTCCTTTCAGAGAGGTCACAGTTCGTAGTAACGGACAGAAAGTCATCGAATAAAACAGAAGCGATTTCAGGCATTCCCCAAGGTAGTGTTATAGGCCCTTTGCTGTTCCTTATCCATATAAACGATTGGGGAGACAATCTGAGTAGCCGTTTTCGGTTGACACTGTCGTTTATCGACTAATAAAGCAATCAGAAAATAAAAAAAAAAATGCAAAGCGATTAATAAAAGATATCTGAATGGTGCGAAAAGTGACAGTTGACCCTACATAACGAAAAGTGTGAGATCATGCACATGAGTGCTAAAAGGAACTCGTTAAACTTCGGTTACGCGATAAATCAGTCTATTCTAAAAGCTGTAAATTCAACTAAATACCTAGGTATTACAATTACGAACAACTTAAATTGGAAAGAACACATAGAAGATGATGTGGGGAAGGCTAACCAAAGGCTGCGTTTTATTGGCAGGACACTTAGAAAATGTAACAGACCTACTAAGGAGACTGCCTACACTACGCTTGTCCGTCCTCTTTTAGAATACTGCTGCGCGGTGTGGGATCCTTACCAGGTAGGACTGACAGAGTACATCGAAAAAGTTCCAAGAAAGGCAGCACGTTTTGTATTATCGCGAAACAGGGGAGAGAGTGTCACAGAAATGATACAGGATTTGGGCTGGAAATCATTAAAAGAAAGGCGTTTTTCGTTGCCACGGAATCTTATCACGAAATTCCAATCACCAACATTTTCCTCCGATTGCGAAAATATTTTGTTGACACCGACCTACATAGGGCGGAACGATCACCACGATAAAATAAGGGAAATCAGAGCTCGTACGGAAAGATATAGGTGTTCATTCTTTCCGCGCGCTGTACGAGATTGGAATAATAGAGAATTGTGAAGGTGGTTCTGCCAGGCACTTAAATGTGATTTGCAGAGCATCCATGTAGATGTAGATGTAGATAATTACATCAAACAATTCATCATCATAAAGAAGCATGACTGCTGCCACGTATAAGGACTGACTTCGTACGATCACGATCGTGAACGTTGTATTACAAACCACCGATCTGTAAGCTACAATACAGGTGTCTTAGTATGTGGAAGTTCATCCTGTCGGAATAATTATTTTAGTTCTACTTTTTCCAGTAGTGAATCCCACGTAGCTTCTGAGACGGCAAAAGCGAAGCCCAGAAAGGCTGATTCTCCATCGCCACAGACGATCAGAAATTGTCCTTGACCTACACACGATCTTCTACTGTAGTCCAGAGGTGCAGATGCAGATCGATGACGAGTTCTTTCGATAGAAGAAAAATCAAGACATATCCTTCGATAGAGGTGCGTTGATGGTACTCACACAAGCCGCGCGGAGTGGCTGTGCGGTTTAAGGCGCCATTCACGGACTGCGCGGACTCTCCCGCCGGAGGTTCGAGTCCTCCCTCGGGCGTCGGATGTAAGTCACACCACTTCTGCGTCGCAGTGACCACGAGGACGTGATAATACGACCAGAACACTAGGATCCACTAGCGCCGGCGTACAAAAGATAGTTGATCATGTCCATATGACTATTATTTTCAAGTCACATATTATTTATTTCAAATTAACTACTGAAGTGTGCGCTGTGAAGATGCGGATGGAGTCTCAAACTCTTACAAGACAAACCTAGAGCATTGATTTTGGGTGTTCACCACTTTGTCACCACTTCCTTTCTACATGATGATTTACACTAGGACATTTTACCATAAGATATTAAAGAGTGGAATTTTCAAAGTATGTTAAGATATACGTTTGTTCACTTCCAACAATGTCTCAAAGACCAAAAGCTAACGATCTCAACTGTTCGAGAAAAATCAGTATCATGGTTCTTCCGTATCAAATTTTCATCAATGGACTCATGAAAATTTGACACATTCACTGAATCTTGTTCGTGTACATTACACCATTTTTTTTAGGTTTTTCCCTCTCTTTATCTCTAAAGGGATTAAGTGCCTTATGTAAGTCAACTGCAAAGAAATTAACTTTAGATTTTTATGTGGAAGGTCATTGACATCTGAAGAAACGAGACAGGAAACATAACTCAACATTATAAGGCCAGTTTAGAGATTCCTGTAACAGCTCCGTATTTATCCCGACCTGTGGTGATCGAATAGCAGCCCAATATTTATTATTAACATGACCGTGAACCTAATGGGGCTGGTAATCGGAATTGACTGCTACGGAAGTTGTTACTTTCCAGTTCGTTCTGCTCAATACTATAATACTGAATGTCTGGTAATGAGGAACACCAACACAGTTTTACTAATTACGAACTTATATTCTTTTCAAAACACAAAAAAGGAGATAGCCACTGCCATCGTCATACACATATAATTACGGCTAATCTCAGCACAAGCTTTCTTCATTTTCCATTATCGTCACACGCTAATCCATCACTGCATCCAACACTGCAATCCAAGGTTAGGCCGGCGCGGTAGACGCGAAACAAAATATCGGCACTAGTAACGTCACTGATCACTTTCGTAACGATACTTCTTCACTTTCCCGGTATTAATCTATTACATAGGTCTCTAACCACGGCGATGGCGACACCCTTCTCCGTTAAAGCCCTGTATTTCAACAATGGCCTTCACACACACACTACTCCCGCCAACCACACTGGCACAACTCAGCACTCGATCTTGCAACACGTCACAATCGATTGTTCGTCCTATCGAACTGTGCCGAGTGCAAACTTATAGTAAGGGCCTACGGACCCCTTACATTCCTCACGCCACAAAAATTTTCTTTCTCTCTTGTACTGTTCTGAATAAGCCATCGTCATCCAACGCATACTTTTCGTCAAGTAGTTGTTTGGAAATTCATCGGTTCGAGAAACTGAAATTTTTGTAAGCAATATCATCGTCTACGTAACGTGACGCTTTGGATTAACTAGTGATATTTTGTTATTTATGACTGTTAAGATTTCTGAATAGAGTTATACAGGGCGTTCTTAGTTCGTGAATCATTCTGGAATCCAGACCGTGATCTACGACATATTAGGTCTACAGTTTTGCTTCCGCCGTTTTGCAATAGACGACAGTAGCGGCAAGTGGGGTTCAGGTGGTTGGTCATAGGTGTAATCCAATGAGCTTAGGCATCTGTAAACATAACGCGATAAAAATATTAGTCGATTTGTGATTGCATCATAAGGTTATTCTCGATTAAGTACGTCAGCTTACGCACCCTTTTCTCGCCGTTTGCGGGAAGTTTTAATTTTCTGCTTTAACACGAAGAAATCTGCGGCTGTGGCTCTTAAAATGCCAATGGAAGTGGAAGAACGTGCAGAGAATGTTTTCAACGCCTTAAGAAAATCTTCGAATGTGTGTGAAATCTTATGGGACTTAACTGTTACGGTCATCAGTCCCTAAGCTTATACACTACTTAACCTAAATTATCCTAAGGGCATACACACACACCCATACCCGTGGGAGGACTAGAACCTCCGCCGGGACCAGCCGCACAGTCCATGACTTCAGCGCCTGAGACCGCTCGGCTAATCCCGCGCGGCAACGCCTTAAGAACGGTGATTTTGATGTCGAAGACCGGCATGGCGGTGGAAGACAGAACGTTTTCGTAGCTACTGAAACAGACGAAGACAGTCACAGGACATCATTATCGAAAGCAAGGCAGTCACAGGACATCATTATCGAAAGCAATTGATGTGTTCGAGCCCAGCACTGAAACACAAACGGCCACAATACAGCAACAGACACGTAAAGGTAATTTTGCAGCAGGTCAGTACTCGACCCCATATCGCAAAACCCGTCAAAATATACATGGAAACGTTGAAATGGGAAGTACTATCCCTCCCGCCGTATTCTCCATACGTTGCTCGCTCTGATTGTCATCTTTTTTCGATCAGTGGCATACAGTCTGGCTGACCAGATCGTATGAACAACTGCAAAATTGAACCGATTCATGGATCCTCCCAACAGGCGTCCAGTTCTTGCGCCACGGGATTCGTAAGCTATCCGAAAGATGCGAGAATGTAGTGGCCAGCAATGGGCAATGCTATGAATCATAATTTTTTTGTAAGTTTTCCACACTAAAGCCACGAACTTCGAGAAACAACGGCGGAAGCAAAGTTGTAGACCTAGTACTACAGTGCTGTACTACAACTGACTGCCAGCTAGGGCAAGAGTGAACTGCCAGTCACGAAGAAAAGATGAAATATTACAGTAACTGACGGGGATGGAAAGCATTTTCTTCAGGCAGATACAACAGCGTACGTAAGTCTACATTAAAGAGGAATTCTTGCTTACTATCAGTGTGAGAACACTATTATTGTGAAACTTCTAAAACTGTGTGCCGGACCGAGACTCGAACTCGGGACCTTTGCAAAGGTCCCGCGCTCTAGTCTCGGTCCGGCACACGATTTTAATCTGCCACACACAGTTTTAATCTGCCAGGAAGTTTCATATCAGCGCACTCTCCGCTGCAGAATGAAAATCTCATCGTGGATACTATTATTGTGAATTAAAATAATGATAATGGCACAAATAAGAGAAACGGAGCTTTCTTTTGAACTTACTACGATGTGGACCGTCTCAAGCTTACATTTGCAAAGGAGTATGGAGTCACTTCAGCTCTCCCTCCAATATTTAGCAACTGTTGAGCTACGCTTGATCACAGTTTAGCAGCTAGATTAAACAGTTAACTTAGATACATTCATCGCGCTACAACTTCGTCTTTCTAGTACGGGAGCTAAATCCATATTTTAGCCAATTGACGTAAAATACCAACACTACGAACAACGATGCTGCTGCGCAAAACTTTGTAATCGCTGCTGGGTCGTAAGTATCCACCTGAGCAGCTGTTAAGGACATTCGAGTTATGAGCCTCGCTGTCACAAGTATAGGCCAGTGGTAAAATATCTGACGGGAATGTTAATATCTAATAACTTGGGGAGGAGGCTTTAGTAGTTACTGAAGAGCGTGTATTTTACTCGCAACCACTATGGGTAAAGTATGACCTGTCATGTGTACGAAACTCACGAAAGCAACTCGTTCCCGACTTCTGGAAGTTTATGGAGGATTAGGACATATTGAGAAGACATGAATGCAATCCCAATTTTTATTTTTCGTTGTGTTGCATATTTCCTTTTGAAACACAGTACTGCTTAATGATCGTTTACAATAATTATAACATTTTACTTCCTGTACATCGTCTGCCATACTTCTCCCCCAACACTTGTTAATCTGGAAACTACAGCTGTACCTTCTGATTCTTCTAAGACTTTACCATATTTTTTTCGCTCGTACGTTTTAGTTCCTTTTAATCACGTATGTTGTCTGCCCATTCAATTTTTAAGGTTATTGAAGGGTACCGCAACACAAAAGATTTCAGTTTCTTCTTCTCCAGATATATGTTCATCCACATATTCGAAATAAACATTAATTTCTTCCAATTCGTATCAATATTTGATACTAGTATATTTTGCGGAATTACGCTTTCCTCGTCTCCGTCAGTTTTCCCGACTTCACCCATCCTATTTTCCCATCACAGCCTAATGCAGGACGATATCTTCTTTTTCTCTTGTACTCCCAGGAATCTCCCACTGGGTGCACCTCATGGTTGTTGAACTACAATTTTGGGTATACGAAAAATCGCTCAAATCTAAGGGCTGTCAATTCGACTAAATACCTAGGAATTACAATTACGAGGAACTTAAATTGGGTAGACCACATAGATAATATGGTGGGGAAGGCGAAACAAAGACTGTGCATTGTTGGCAGAACACTTGGAAGATGCGACAAACCCACTAAAGAGACAGCCTACATTACACTTGTTCGTCCTCTGCTGGAATATTGCTCCACGGTGTGGGATCCTTACCAGGTAGCATTGACGGAGAATATCGAAAAAGTGGAAAGAAGGGCAGCTCGTTTCGTGTTATCGCGCAATAGGGGTGAGAGTGTCACTGATATTATACGCGAGAAGGGGTGGCAGTCACTGGAACAAAGGCGGTTTTCTTTGCGGCGAGATCTATTTACAGAATTTCAATCACCAACTTTCTCTTCCGAACGCGGAAATATTTTGATGACACCCATCTACGTGGGAGAAATGCTCATAATAATAAAATAAGACAAATCAAAGCTCGAAAGGAAAGATTTAGGTGTTTCTTCATCCCACGCGCCATTCGAGAGTGGAATGGTAGAGAAGTAGTATGAAAATGGTTCGATGAACCGTCTGCCAGGCACTTCAGTGTGAGTTGCAGAGTAACCATGTAGATGTAAATGAACTAGCTTGTGCTTTCAGCAAAAACTGCCACATTGAAGGAACACATCGAATACATCATAATTACTTTATTAGTCTGTAAGGAGTCACCAGTGACCAAGTGTCTCTTTTACTAAAATACCAAGAACAATGCCTAAACACCGACCGAGGCGGTGCAATGGTTAGCACAATGGACTCGCATTCGGGAGGACGACAATTCAAACCCGTGTCCAGCCATCCTGATTTAGGTTTTCTGTGATTTCCCTATTCGCTTCAGGCAAATATCACGATGGCATCCTTTTTACGAAAACTTTGATCAAGCCTTAGAAATTACATTAATAGAAACTATAAAAAATTACATGAAGCGAAATGTAGTGTGAGGAGGGCTATGCGAGAGGCGTTCAATGAATTCAAAAGTAAAGTTCTATGTTCTGACTTGGCAGAAAATCCTAAGAAATTTTGGTCTTATGTCAAAGTGGTAGGTGGATCAAAACAAAATATCCAGACACTCTGTGACCAAAATGGTACTGAAACAGAAGGTGACAGACAAGGGCCGAAATAGTAAATGTCTTTTTCCAAAGCTGTTTCACAGAGGAAGACTGCTCTGTAGTTCCTTTTCTAGATAGTCGCACAGATGACAAAATGATAGATATCGAAATAGATGACAGAGGGATAGAAAAACAATTAAAATCGCTCAAAAGAGGAAAGGTCGCTGGACCTGATGAGATACCAGTTTGATTTTACACAGCGGTGTACCGTAGGTCTCTAGAAGAGCGTATCATCCCAAAAGATTGGAAAAGGGCACAGGTCATCCCCGTTTTCAAGAAGGGACGTCGAACAGATGTGCAGAACTATAGACCTATATCTCTAACGTCGATCAATTGTAGAATTTTGGAAAACGTAATATATTCGAGTATAATGACTTTTCTGGAGACTAGAAATCTACTCTGCAGACAATCGTGTGAAACCCAGCTCGCGCTATTCGTCCATGAGACTCAGAGGGCCATAGACTCGGGTTCCCAGGTACATGCGTGTTTCTTGACTTCCGCAAGGCGTTTGATACAGTTCCCCACAGTCGTTTAATGAACAAAGTAAGAGCATATGGACTGTCAGACCAATTATGTGATTGGATTGAAGAGTTCCTAAATAACAGAACGCAGCATGTCATTCTCAATGGAGAGAAGTCTTCCGAAGTAAGAGTGATTTCAGATGTATCGCAGGGGAGTGTCATAGGACCGTTGCTATTCAAAATATATATAAATGACCTTGTGGATAACATCGGAAGTTCACTGAGGCTTTTTGTGGATGATGCTGTAGTATATCGAGAGGTTGTAACAATGGAAAATTGTACTGAAATGCAGGAGGATCTGCAGCGAATTGACGCATGGTGCAGGGAATGGCAATTGAATCTCAATGTAGACAAGTGTAATGTGCTGCGAATACATAGAAAGAAAGATCCTTTATCATCTAGCTGCAATATAGCAGGCCAGCAACTGGAAGCAGTTAATTCCATAAATTATCTGGGAGTAGGCATTAGGAGTGATTTAAAATGGAATGACCATATAAAATTAATTGTCGGTAAAGCAGATGCCAGACTGAGATTCATTGGAAGAATCCTAAGGCAATGCAGTGCGAAAACAAAGGAAGTAGGTTACAGTACACTTGTTCACCCACTGCTTGAATACTGCTCACCGGTGTGGGATCCGTACCAGATAAGGTTGATAGAAGAGATAGAGAAGATCCATCGGAGAGCAGCGCGCTTCGTTAGAGGTTCATTTAGTAATCGCAAAAGCGTTACGGAAATGACAGATAAACTCCAGTGGAAGGCTCTGCAAGAGAGACGCTCAGTAGCTCGGTAAGGGATTTTGTTGAAGTTTCGAGAACAGACCTTCACTGAGTAGTCAAGCAGTATATTGCTCCCTCCTATGTATATCTCGCGAAGAGACCATGAGGATAAATTCAAAGAGATTAGAGTCCACACAGAAGCACACCCTCTTTCCACGAACAATACGAGACTGGAATAGAAGGAAGAACCGATAGAGGTACTCAAGGTACCCTCCGCCACATACCGTCTGGTGGCTTGCGGAGTATGGATGTAGATGTAGATGTAGATGTAGATGGTTCCTCTGAAGGGCAAGGTCGACTTTCTTCCCCATCCTTCCCTAATCCGATGAGACTGATGACCTCGCTGTTTGGTCCTCTCCCCCAAATCAACCAAGTCAACCAATCAATGCTAAACAAACTCAAACAACTTTGTCTGTGGAGTTCGTGTTCACTGTGAGTTGTTGATGTCCAATGACACTTTACAATTACCTTCGTAGCACAAGAACGTTTAAGATAAGTTAGTTTGGCCTACATGATTTGGGAAACAAAAGTTTCATAACTTTTGTGATTACATCACGTCAACTGTGGTTTAGCTTCAACTCAAGACATGACAGACAAAAAGTAAGAAAGAGACATTAAAGGTGAAGAGAATTCCGTCCCTCACATCTCGACATATTTGTTCCTGCAGACACGCTGTTTGTCTTTCATTAGTTGCTCACCCAAATGTCATCTGTATCTTCTCAAAAGCTACACTTCACAGTCTAAGGTTTTGCGCTCCTGTGCTACAATAAAAAGTAATTGTACACACCTACTTGCGACTGCATAGATTCCCATGTTAACTTCTGTAACATCCCGGTTTGTTGGCGACATTCAGCCAGAACTGCGCTGCCAGGGGAGAGGTTGGTTGGATGGAATTTAGACGTCGGCAATTCGTAACATTAAAGAACGTGAGTTATACCCCAGACACTAGAAAAGGATGTAGCCGGAGATTGGAGTACACGTTGGAGGCAACATCTTTTGGTAGCGGTGGCAGCTCTGCAAACGCCGCCTCTGCAATCAGGCAATTTTGTACGACACCTGCCCGGAGGGCTCTCCTTTCCGCCAAGCGGGCGGCTGGTGTGTTCCGTGAGGTAACCCCCAGCTATCAGTTCTCTGATTCACAACCGCCGCACCTCTTTTATCTGATGGTTGCAGCCCTGTGGCGCCACTTTGTTTGCCGTTCTGCGCTCCGAATAACAGGACGGGTAGTTAATGTTAGGGAATACGTTGCGATCACCTCTGGCCCTTTATCCTCGAAAATCACTGGCCTGTTAAGAGCGACCAATTACACTAATACCGACATTGTTCTGCAGAACAGCAGGGCGAGGCGACCAAATGGGAATCATTGTCTTGTGCCTCTTTTGTAGAGGAAAGAGGCAGATACTGTGTATTTGCAAACGACACGTTGTCTTTTAGACAACTGGAAAGAGTAATTGTCAGTTAAATTTTGTGAATGCATTATTTTTCGGTTTCCAACATTCTGGCGGTGTCTGAACATGAAGCTGACCTCCGCTGTTATTGAAGAGTCGTAATAAGCTTTAAATAAGAGCGCTGTACATATTAAGCAATATTAACAGAATCTTCCGTCGGTTCTTGGTAGAGCAACATTATAATAAATGAAAAGCACCAGTTTGGTTTTGTTCTACAACATTACTTTTATTGTTAACCGGTTTTCAGCTTACAAAGCCATCTTCAGACATTGTCTGAAAATGTCTGAAGATGGCCTTGTAAGCCGAAAACCGGTTAACAATAAAAGTAATATTGCAGAACAAAAGCAAACTGGTGCTTTTCACTATTATTGAGTAATACATTATACATTACTTAGCCAATACAGAGCAGGAATGTGATAAGTACGTGTTGTTGTTGTTGTTGTGGTCTTCAGTCCTGAGACTGGTTTGATGCAGCTCTCCATGCTACTCTATCCTGTGCAAGCTTTTTCATCTCCCAGTACCTACTGCAACCTACATCCTTCTGAATCTGCTTAGTGTATTCATCTCTTGGTCTCCCTCTACGATTTTTACCCTCCACGCTGCCCTCCAATACTAAATTGGTGATCCCTTGATGCCTCAGAACATGCCCTACCAACCGATCCCTTCTTCTGGTCAAGTTGTGCCACAAACTTCTCTTCTCCCCAATCCTATTCAATACTTCCTCATTAGTTACATGATCTACCCATCTAATCTTCAGCATTCTTCTGTAGCACCACATTTCGAAAGCTTCTATTCTCTTCTTGTCTAAACTATTTATCGCCCATGTTTCACTTCCATACATGGCTACACTCCATACGAATACTTTCAGAAATGACTTCCTGACACTTAAATCAATACTGGATGTTAACAAATTTCTCTTCTTCAGAAACGCTTTCCTTGCCATTGCCAGTCTACATTTTATATCCTCTCTACTTTGACCATCATCAGTTATTTTGCTCCCCAAATAGCAAAACTCCTTTACTACTTTAAGTGCCTCATTTCCTAATCTAATTCCCTCAGCATCACCCGACTTAATTAGACTACATTCCATTATCCTTGTTTTGCTTTTGTTGATGTTCATCTTATATCCTCCTTTCAAGACACTGTCCATTCCATTCAACTGCTCTTCCAAGTCCTTTGCTGTCTCTGACAGAATTACAATGTCATCGGCGAACCTCAAAGTTTTTATTTCTTCTCCATGAATTTTAATACCTACTCCGAATTTTTCTTTTGTTTCCTTTACTGCTTGCTCAATATACAGATTGAACAACATCGGGGAGAGGCTACAACCCTGTCTTACTCCCTTCGCAACCACTGCTTCCCTTTCATGTCCCTCGACTCTTATAACTGCCATCTGGTTTCTGTACAAATTGTAAATAGCCTTTCGCTCCCTGTATTTTACCCCTGCCACCTTTAGAATTTGAAGGAGAGTATTCCAGTCAACATTGTCAAAAGCTTTCTCTAAGTCTACAAATGCTAGAAACGTAGGTTTGCCTTTCCTTAATCTTTCTTCTAAGATAAGTCGTAAGGTCAGTATTGCCTCACGTGTTCCAGTGTTTCTACGGAATCCAAACTGATCTTCCCCGAGGTTGGCTTCTACTAGTTTTTCCATTCGTCTGTAAAGAATTCGTGTTAGTATTTTGCAGCTGTGACTTATTAAGCTGATAGTTCGGTAATTTTCACATCTGTCAACACCTGCTTTCTTTGGGATTGGAATTATTATATTCTTCTTGAAGTCTGAGGGTATTTCGCCTGTTTCATACATCTTGCTCACCAGATGGTAGAGTTTTGTCAGGACTGGCTCTCCCACGGCCGTCAGTAGTTCCAATGGAATATTGTCTACTCCGGGGGCCTTGTTTCGACTCAGGTCTTTCAGTGCTCTGTCAAACTCTTCACGCAGTATCGTATCTCCCATTTCATCTTCATCTACATCCTCTTCCATTTCCATAATATTGTCCTCAAGTACATCGCCCTTGTATAGACCCTCTATATACTCCTTCCACCTTTCTGCTTTCCCTTCTTTGCTTAGCACTGGGTTTCCATCTGAGCTCTTGATATTCATACAAGTCGTTCTCTTATCTCCAAAGGTCTCTTTAATTTTCCTGTAGGCGGTATCTATCTTACCCCTAGTGAGATAGGCCTCTACATCCTTACATTTGTCCTCTAGCCATCCCTGCTTAGCCATTTTGCACTTCCTGTCGATCTCATTTTTGAGACGTTTGTATTCCTTTTTGCCTGTTTCACTTACTGCATTTTTATATTTTCTCCTTTCATCAATTAAATTCAATATTTCTTCTGTTACCCAAGGATTTCTACTAGCCCTCGTCTTTTTACCTACTTGATCCTCTGCTGCCTTCACTACTTCATCCCTCAAAGCTACCCATTCTTCTTCTACTGTATTTATTTCCCCCATTCCTGTCAATTGCTCCCTTATGCTCTCCCTGAATCTCTGTACAACCTCTGGTTCTTTTAGTTTATCCAGGTCCCATCTCCTTAAATTCCCACCTTTTTGCAGTTTCTTCAGTTTTAATCTACAGGTCATATCCAATAGATTGTGGTCAGAGTCCACATCTGCCCCTGGAAATGTCTTACAATTTAAAACCTGGTTCCTAAATCTCTGTCTTACCATTATATAATCTATCTGATACCTTTTAGTATCTCCAGGGTTCTTCCATGTATACAACCTTCTTTCATGATTCTTAAACCAAGTGTTAGTTATGATTATGTTGTGCTCTGTGCAAAATTCTACAAGGCGGCTTCCTCTTTCATTTCTGTCCCCCAATCCATATTCACCTACTATGTTTCCTTCTCTCCCTTTTCCTACACTCGAATTCCAGTCACCCATGACTATTAAATTTTCGTCTCCCTTCACAATCTGAATAATTTCTTTTATTTCATCATACATTTCTTCAATTTCTTCGTCATCTGCAGAGCTAGTTGGCATATAAACTTGTACTACTGTAGTAGGTGTGGGCTTCGTATCTATCTTGGCCACAATAATGCGTTCACTATGCTGTTTGTAGTAGCTTACCCGCATTCCTATTTTCCTATTCATTATTAAACCTACTCCTGCATTCCCCCTATTTGATTTTGTGTTTATAACCCTGTAGTCATCTGACCAGAAGTCTTGTTCCTCCTGCCACCGAACTTCACTAATTCCCACTATATCTAACTTCAACCTATCCATTTCCCTTTTTAAATTTTCTAACCTACCTGCCCGATTAAGGGATCTGACATTCCACGCTCCGATCCGTAGAACGCCAGTTTTCTTTCTCCTGATAACGACATCCTCTTGAGTAGTCCCCGCCCGGAGATCCGAATGGGGGACTATTTTACCTCCGGAATATTTTACCCAAGAGGACGCCATCATCATTTAATCATACAGTAAAGCTGCATGCCCTCGGGAAAAATTACGGCTGTAGTTTCCCCTTGCTTTCAGCCGTTCGCAGTACCAGCACAGCAAGGCCGTTTTGGTTATTGTTACAAGGCCAGATCAGTCAATCATCCAGACTGTTGCCCTTGCAACTACTGAAAAGGCTGCTGCCCCTCTTCAGGAACCACACGTTTGTCTGGCCTCTCAACAGATACCCCTCCGTTGTGGTTGCACCTACGGTACGGCTATCTGTATCGCTGAGGCACGCAAGCCTCCCCACCAACGGCAAGGTCCATGGTTCATGGGGGGGGATAAGTACGTAACAAAAGGAAATAATGATCCTCTGTCAATTTATAACACACTTTTGTATGAAAAAATTTTTTCCTACAAAATTTTACATCGGAAATCCGAGATTTCCGCCATTAAAATAACGGTTGTTATCGGCCCAAATTCACAGTTATGTAAAAAGTTTGTCGTGTAACCAGAGCCACAGGAGATATGTTTAGAAATTACTTTTTTTTGCATTTGTTGTTGTTGTGAAAAAGCAAGTTTCTATCAAATATGACGTGTCGATAGCAAAGAAGATCATGTTCTGAGCTGTAATGCATCTTTACTGACGCTTTCATTCCTTACAGCTTTTCACTGTCGTGAATGCCGGTAACTGAAATGGAAAATGTCGTTGCATTTTATAAGGTAATATTCCTTACGTTAAAAATTTATTTTATCAAATTCATTTGTTAGACTTATTGTGACGTACAAGGAAGTGATAGGGCTGGATTCAGTGATGCGCGATAATTTTAAAATCTTTATGTGACAGCACAGCCGAGATTTTATATTACAACAAGTCTTACAAAAAGTTACAAGTGCAGTGTGTTACTACAACTGGCTGAATGATAACAGTTATACAGGAACAGACTAATGCCCGCTCAATGAAGGTAAAATGCAAGGATCATTACATTAAAATACAAAATCAGGTAAAAATCCCCGACGATACTAACCGTAATATCAAAAACTAATGACATAATAAAATTATACTGGGGCAGCCAACGGAATGAGAGCAATTTAAAAACACGTACCAGATTCAAAATGAATTGACTGCATAGGGGCCAGAGCACTTACTATAACAGTGAAAAAATATAGCCTGTATCAAGTTTGCTGCGAAAAATCATGCCCACAGTCTCTGACAAACAACATAGTGCCAAGAAATCAGAAATATAACAAGGTTTAAGAAATCTCGTTACAATTCAAGATTACAACAGGATGAGAAAACTTTTCCACATAAATTTCGCAATAGTTTTAGGACTTTTACCAAAAACAGGGTTACGGGCATAACATCAAAAAAATACGCAAGGTTCACAACTCACTGATTGGAAAAGGGACCAGAGCGGCCGTCCAACACTAGATTGAAGACACTAAAATATGATGAGGGTTTGCTTTGCTTAGACGTGCTTACACCACCAGCCAAAAGGTGCAGTGGCTCACAACCTTCAGTAGTAATTAACACCTCACCAGGAACCAGCAATGGTTGTGCCTGAGAAGCAGGAATCATGGAGGGACTGGCCAAGATGGATTAACCGAACATAATTTACTATGACATTTTATTAACGAAATTACTGTACATTATATAACTATACTGAACTGAGTACAATTCTTTTTCTAACAATGACAAGCATTAAAGAGAAAAAAAACAGTCAGGCAGTAGGTTAAGTTAACACTGTAAAACAAATCCATACAAGGATCAGGAACAAGATAACTTTTTCCTGTTGATCGGAGCCATCTTTACCTTCAGGATAAGGCCGTAGATCAAAGTGAAAACATAAAATCGGGCACCCACCGAACATCAAACAACAAAATCTTAAGACTATAACAGCAAGGCAATAAAAGTGGACAATATAACTTAGTAAAGCTGCACTTAATAGTGCGTCCAAAAGCGGTCATTCAACGGCCAACTCACGTCGACGATGCCGCACCGTCCGGTACGACCAACGGATCACACCCGCGCAACGGATCTGCCGGCGTGGGACAACGGACAGCCGAACTAGGGCCCACACACAAACACCGAGCCAGAACAGCCACAAATGAAATTACAGTTGAACTCCATAACTTACACACATCAACAGCTAATAACCAAGTGAGACACCGTAACCTGCATATACACTATGTGATCAAAAGTATCCGGACATCCAAAAGACATACGTTTTTCATATTAGGTGCATTGTGCTGCCACCTGCTGCCAGGTACTCCGTATCAGCGACCTCAGTAGACACTAGACATCGTCAGAGAGCAGAATGGGGCGCCCCGCGGAACTCACAGACTTCGAACGAGGTCAGGTTATTGGGTGTCACTTGCGTCATATGTCTGTACGCGAGATTTCCACACTCCTAAATATCCCTAGGTCCACTGTTTCCGAAGTGGTAGTGAAATGGAAATGTGAAGGGACACATACAGCAAGAAAGCGTATAGACTGACCTCGTCTGTTGGCTGATAGAGACCGCCAACAGTTGAACAGGCTCGTAATGTGTAATAGGCAGACATCTATCCAGACCATCGCACAGGAATTCCAAACTGCATCAGGATCCACTGCAAGTACTATGACAGTTAGGCAGGAGGTGAGAAAACTTGGATTTCATGGTCAAGCAGCTGCTCATAAGCCACACATCACGCGGGTAAATGCCAAACGACGTCTCGCTTGGTGTAAGGAGCATAAACATTGGACGATTGAACAGTGGAAAAAACGTCGTGTGGAGTGACGAATCACGGTACACAATGTGGCGATTCGATGGCAGGATTTGGGTATGGCGAATTCCCATTGAACATCGTCTGCCAGTGTGAGTAGTGCCAACAGTAAAATTCGGAGGCGGTGGTGTGACGGTGTGGTCGTGTTTTTCGTGGAGGGCGCTTCCACCCCATGTTGTTTTGTGTGGCACTATCACAGCGCAGACCTACAATGATGTTTTAAGCACCTTCTTGCTTACCACTGTTGAAGAGCAATTCGGCGATGGTGATTTCATTTTTCAACACGATCGAGCACCTGTTCATAAACACACGGCCTGTGCCGGAGTGATTGTACGACAATAACATCCCTGTAATGGCCTGGCCTACATAGAATCCTGACCTGAATCCTAGATAACACTTATGGGATGTTTTGGAACGCCGACTTCGTGCCAGGTCTCTCCGGCCGTCATCCATACCTCTTCTCAGCGCAGCACTCGTGAAGAATGGGCTGTCATTCCCCAAGAAACCTTCTAGCACCTGATTAAAAGTATGCCTGGGAGAGTGGAAGCTGTCATCAAGGGTAAGGGTGGGCCAACGCTATATTGAATTCCAGCATTATCGATGGAGGGCGTCACGAACTTGTAAGTCATTTTCAGCCGGGTGTCCGGATACTTTTGATCACATTGTATACGTAAGGGGTAACCTGCAAGAATTTACTAGCAATAAAGCAGCCTGCAAATATATACTTACTTACATGCGTAGATCTTCTCAAATAAGTAGAAAATTGAACTGCTATGCTTATAAGTAAATGATAACTTTGTTACACTTATTTTAAAACTATCAGTGACAATAACAATAAATATGTTCATGTAACTTCTAGACAGGTAAGACAGTTTAAAGCTCCTTGGAATAAGTGAGAGAAGACAACCGTATGGCTCAGTGATTAAAACAAATTTGTGGTCACAGCTCAATTAAAATGAGACTAGCCTGTAATATAAAGAACTCTACTTAAGTAAGACAGTGTCAGACTACGCTTTGATAACCGATAACAACTTGGAACTCAGACTTTACAAAAGTGACTTAGCATTAACACTGAGAAGGTGAGCCAATACTGGATCACCAAAGTGACAAGCCTGACGCAAAACAGATAACTGGCGAGCGTAATTGCTAATTGATTTCAGGGGACTGATGACCTTAGAAGTTAAGTCCCATAGTGCTCAGAGCCATTTGAGCCAAGCCAATTGATTTCAAACAGTTACAACTGCTAAAGATGGCCGTCAGCAGCAATGCAACACCAGCGAGGTGTTGTAGCCGAACACTGGGTCCATATTTACTATCAAAAAGTCTTGATCACAATTTATTTATTACGGTGACCGGTTTCGACCACTACTGTGGTCATCTTCAGACCAATGAGTAAGAACCTTACTTCTTACTCCTTCTTACTCATTGGTTCTTACTCATTGATCTGAAGATGACCTCAGTAGTGCTCGAAACCGATCACCGTAATAAGTAAATTGTGATCAAGACTGTTTTTGATAGTAAATATTTGTAACACATTGATCACTGTTCACTCCCACCATGTATTCAAAAGTAACTGGGTCCATATGCCTGAACTACAGCTTTACGTCCGCGGCTGATAGCAGAAGACCGCTTCGGGTTGAGTTAGCAGTCCCCGCCGAGGTGTAGAGAACTGCCCGTCTACCGGCATGAGGCGGCCAACTAACACCACACAGTCGCAACTCGGTCAGGAAAGCCAGAAAGTCTCCACGTGCGGCGCTCAACACTCTTTATACACCCGCTGCCACAAACACACTCACTGCACACGGTCCAAACGCTCGATCCTTACCTCGCCGATTTCAAAACCAAAACCAGCCAACGAGGTAAGACCGTAAAGATAGGACAACTCCAAATTATCAAAATATGAAACGACCGCGACATACGAGCCGCACCGGCTGGATTATGATTATCGTTTCTTCCTACGTAGATAGGCGTAAACAAAATATTTTCTCATTCGGAGGAGAAAGTTAGTGACTGAAATTTCGTGTGGAGATCACGCCGCAATGACAACGTCTTTGTTTTAATGATCCTATATCATGCCCGTGACACTCTCTCCCTTATTTTTCGATAATGCAAAGTGTGCTGCTCTTCTTCGTACTTTCTCGATGTACTCCTTTAATCCTATCTGTAAGGATCTCACACTGCGCAGCAGTTCTCTAAAAGAGGACGGACAACCGTAGCGTAGACAGCCTCTTTAGTAGATCTGTTACATCTTCTAAGTGTTCCGCCAATAAATCGCAGTCTTTGGTTTGCTTTCTCCACAATATTGTCTGTTTGTTCTTTCCAATATAAGCTGTCCGTAATAGTAATCCCTACATATTTAGTTGAATTTACGGCCTTTAGATTTGATTGGTTCAGAGCGTAATCGAGGTTTAACGGATTCCTTTTAGCACTCATGTGGATGACCTTACACTTTTCATTGTTTAGGGTCAACTGCCAATTTTCGCATCATACAGATATCTTTTAAAAATCGTTTTGCAATTTGTTTTGATCTTCTGATGACTTTATTACACGTTAAACAACAGAATCATCTGGAAAGAACCTGTACGGTTGCTCTGATTGTCTCCTAAACCGTTTATGTAGATGAGGAACAGCAGAGGGCCTATGACAATACCTTGGAAAACACCAGAAATCACATCTGTTTTACTAGAGGACTTTCCGTCAGTTACTGGGAACTGTGACCCCTCTGACAGGAAATCACGAATCGCGTTGCATAACTGAGACGATATTCGATAAGAATGCAATTTGATTACACGCCTCTTGTGAGGTACAGAATCAAAAGCCTTCCGGAAATAGAAAAATACTGAATCAATTTGAAATACCGTGTCAATAGCAATGAAGCTTCGTGTGAGTAAAGGGCTAGTTCTGTTTCACGAGTTAGATGTATTCTAAATCCGTGTTGACTGTGTGTCAATAGACCGTTCTCTTCGAGGTAATTCATAATGTTCGATCACACTATATTTTCCAAAATCCTGATGCATATCGGCGTTATGCTCGGTTTACACTAGCAAGTTACTGCAGCAATTTGCTTGCACAGAGGAACTTGCCGCGCGATTTGCGAGTGTAAACATATCGCCAAGTCGACTTGCGACTTTAGCAATTTATTGCGGAAGTGACTTGCTGCACGTTTTCCGCTTCCAGTGTAAACACCACACAAGAATTATCTGCAAGTAACTTGCAGCTTTTAGGACTTATTTCTATTTCCTTCAAGTAGGAAGTGCAAGTTATAGTAAGTACGTCGTCTGCATTACACTCATATTTAACATTTTACTTAATGTGGTGACTTAATATTATGCAACCATCTTACGTATTATATGCAAACAAATTTCAGAAATGGAGGAGAAACAGGGATGGATGAAGCAGGATACAGAACATTTTATTGCAGCCATGGAGAGCTACCCCGAAATACAGAACGTGCATAACCTAGACTTTAAGGATAGAGTGAAGAAGATGAGTGCATTATATGAAATCCCGTCGATATTCGACACATCTATAAAAGAAGTACATAGAAAGTAGCATAACTTGAAGACACAACCCCTTTGCCACCTGCATCCACTCGCTTGTTGTTTTAGGAGTCTAGAAAAAGACGATGTGTAATTATAACATGCTCTATTTACTTAGCTTGTCACTTTCCATTCTATGAGCATTAGAAAAAAAAAAATTTTTATAAGCATATCATGCTGTAAAATGCAGTTTATTTCAGTAAAAATTTAATTTCATTGTTGTGTTTTCACATGCCTTCAAATAATTTTCCCTTTTTAAGACGTTAAAAAAGGCTCTACATACATCGGGTACGATCAGAGAAATCGTGCTGATGGGAATATGAAACAAGTGCATTAGGGACTTGTATGAGTCTCCTACAAAGAAAAGATTTCAAAATTCAAACTTTTTTTGGTTGTATGTTTCACACAAATAAATGAAATGCCTATTTTATTCGTAGCTCACCGGTAGCTAGAAATCATAGAGTGACTAGCAAATGTTCCTTTGCTGAAATAGCAGTACCGAAGTTTGTGTCTCGTTTTGATATGACATGCGCTATTAACATCAACAAATACTCAGGATCATTTGAGGACATTCTGCAGAAGTTTTCAAAAGTATCCATGCTCTCGATACTAAGTTCTTGCAAAAGGTTATTACAGGCACCATTTTGCGATCTTCTCATTATCTTCTCTCTAACCCAAATACTTCTCTTTTTCTTTTTGACGTTTTGCATTACAATTACAAGAGCTGCAGCAGATCTCACCCGCCTACTTGTCATTTTACACTTCGGCTGTCACTCGTAGTGGTACTGAAAGCATATGTAAACAGTATCAGCAAGTTGTTGACGCAAGTTTCTTGCCAAGGAACTTGCGGAAGAATCTTGCTTAATTCTTGCACTATTGTGTAAACACAGCTACAAGCGGCTAGCAATAACTTGCAGCAATAACTTCTGCAACCGACTTGCTAGTGTAAACCCAGCTTTAATGATATGGGCCTGAGATTTAGTGGATTGCTCCTATTGCCTTTCTTGAATATTGGCGTGACTTGCGCGACTTTCCGTCTTTGGGTACAGATCTCTCGTCGAGCGAGCGGCGGTTGTATATAATTATTAAGTATGGAGCTATTGCATCAGGGTACCTTGAAAGGAACCTGACTGGTCTATAGTGTGGACCGTAAGACTTGCTTTTATTAATTGATTTAAGGTTTTTCACTACTCCGAGGATGTTGGAAACTATTCTAGATTCGAATTCTGGAATATTTACTTCGTTTTCTTCGACGAAGGAATTTTGAAAGGCTACTTTAGCGTCACTGTCATCGATAGTATTTCCATTGCTATCGTATAGGGGAGAGCGTTAACAAATTGCACCAGAAACGAGAGAAGCGGTGTCTGACACCACACACCCTACAAGACGCTGTCCCGATTTGCCCCTCCTAGGAACTGCCAGGTGCCTTCTAGGAGCTGCAGGAACAGACTGCTCTATACCAAACTGTGCCTGGCTTGCGATATTCCACTGTGTGAACAGCACACGCCTAGACTATGTGGGTGTGGCTGCTCAAACTGGTGCACGCCCATTCATACTGCTGTAGCTGGGTGTGATATCTTCTGATGGCCCATCATCCCCAGAACAGTCTTCGAGACCGAGCCGTAGGAATGAGATTGGAAAACTAGCACACGCCATTTCACTGGTTACTAACATGAAGGTTGCCTTAAGGTCCACATTTGTTGCAATCTTCGCAATACAGCAAACCAAGAAATTTGATAGAGGTCTGGACGTTCACGTAACCAGCAAAAACGCATTCACGTGTCTACACACACACGAGCAAGAAGCGGGTCCCCTCTTTTGATCCAGGAAACAGGCTAATTGGCTTGAACAATATCAGAGGACAATAAACCTTGCCAGGTGTTCAGCGCTGATTTACTAAGGCAGCAGGGCTCTACCAACATCTGGATGTACTTGTCTGTCCCTTTCCAAATGACATTTATATCAGTCTTCATCGTCATCTTAAAATTACCTAAATGCCCTCCTATGCGTGTTTCGCAGCAATACTGAGACGAGCACGGTAAAGGTCCGATGGTAAAACAATGTAAACCCCGTGGTGTCCCTGGGCAGTGCCACACAAGATATTCCCCACCATAACATAATATTTGTCTGCCTCCCCCTTTCTAAAACGCACTTTAATGAGAGCAACATGGTGTGTGCGTCTAGTAGCAGGGCAATGTACTCGAAAAAGGTGAGTAAGCCCTTTTAATATGGGCACACTACTTTACCTGCTGTGATGCCAGTCACCTACATGAGTTCGTCTTCCTGCGTATCTCCCTCATTTTCATTGGAAAGGTGGCTTAGACCATCTGCAACAACGATCTCCATCCCTTGAATATGTTTAACCTGAAAATACGGATATCCTTACCACCCACTGGTCTGCACGCCATGTTCAATTCAGTCACGTGAGCGCCATTCTAAGCGCTTGGTTACCAGATTCTAGTTGAAAGATTCGGCGCTCTAAATACATTTTGAGTTTAATCAAGCAAATAAAATAGCCAAGGCCCCAGTTTCACACACCGAGTGCTGAGCTTCCAGAGAATAAGGCCCCGAGAAGCACAAGCCACCGGCCTCCGCCCCACTAAGATGTTACTGTAGCAAAACCGCAGTCACCCCAGATCTTGAAGCATCTATTTAGACAATAACCTGATTACCAAAATTGGACATCGCCAGTACGGGTGCACTTGCCAGAGCCGTTTTTAGGCCTTCAGACGACGCTACTGAGAGGGACTGCACTCAAACCATTTCCCTTCCGTCCTTAGTTAATGCCGAGAATGGTGGCGCATTGGTTAGACACCCCAATGTGTGCTTCGCTTATCAAACACCATTCCTTATCTGATTTATGTTAGTTATTTTTGTGTAAGATTTATCAGCTAGTTGTAGTTACTAAAGGTTTAATAAAACCTGTTATTATTTTGAAAATTTAAATACGCCGCTGTTCTCATTCATACTCTGTGGGACGGCGGGTAAAAGTTAATCATTTGTTTGTCCGCCGTTTTTCTCAAGCGAGCCTGACTACTAATCTTGTTGTCAGCCAGAAAGCGAAGGGAAACAATACTGACCTTAGCTTCCAGTCTGCACAACCACATTCTGGTCCAGCCCACTGAAAGAAACGTTTCTATCAAAAATGGCTCTGAGCTCTATGCGACTTAACTTCTGAGGTCATCAGTCGCCTAGAACTTAGAACTAATTAAACCTAACTAACCTAAGGACATCACACACATCCATGCCCGAGGCAGGATTCGAAACTACAACCGTAGCGGTCGCTCGCTTCCAGACTGTAGCTCCTAGAACCGCACGGCCACTCCGGCCGGCTAAAAGTTTCTATCCTCCTATTTCTTTGCGGGATCAGGAATATGATTATAAATAAAAGTATAAAGTTCCAATCAAAATTGTATTGCGTTAAGTTTGTCACATACAACATTTGGAAATTCAATATTTTCAACTGAAAGCAAGTCTTTCTATTCTGACAGCACATTTAGCAGTTCAGAGACGACCTCTATGATAGTTTCCTACCAGATTGTCTTTCGCCCTGACTATAATTACTCAATGAAATACTGCCTCTCGGGCTGTATTATTATAGGTGCCGGAGCGGACGGCAGAGGGAACATGTGTTGCCTACGGCTATCTGCATATTGCTGCAGCCTCCGAACGATCGCTTTCTCGGGCACATAAACTTTAATAATAGAGTTACAAATTACTTCAGAACCCTCTTAATTTTTATTTGTATTCATTTAAGTTGTTTGAAATCACCGAAAAAGTTTCAGCTCGCTAGAATGAAAACTTTGCCTCCTAGGATTTTTATGGTGGAACTACCGGTAGATCGTTACCTCTGAACCGTATCTTTACTAGAACTTATGTCGGTAGTTATTAATACTACGACTCTCAAGTTTGGTGTAGCTCTATCATTTGGAATGTTTTATCATCCACTTAAAACAAAATTCTCTATCATTAAAATTAGAGGTACACAATATACACAACATTTGAGTACATTTCAGTTACAAAATTGGTTTTTACTTAATCACTCAAAAACTATAAGAGGTAGCTTAACTTGGTCTCTCAGTTATTATTTTTGGGGTGAACTGAAGTATAAAACAAATTTTCATGTTTCTAAGTCCATTATTTAGCGCCTCTGATTTTTCCTAAAAACGTGGATTCCGGTGTTAATTTTTGTTCTATGTGTCTGGAAACTTGCATCACTTATTTATGAGTTCTAAAGACACCTTCTGACCAAATTCTGAATTTCTAGCTTTATTATTTAGCGCCATTTATTTTTCTCTTGAAACGTCATTTTCACGTAAACTGAACATTAGGACTTGGTGTTTGGAACATCATAACACTAAACTATATTTTAACAAAGTTTTAAACATAAATTTTGATTTTTAATTTGATGCTTAATTGTGGTGCAACACTTGCGCTCTACGCACAGACACGTTAAGGTGACGTGGCGCTGCTTGCAGTGAACTGGGGTAAGTCCCGGCACACTCGCTCGCCTCTGTATCTCAGACGTGATACAGCGCTTGCATTGCTTCAACTGCCTCTACTATTCACCGTTTTATTTTATTGTGGTGGTATGTGAGTAGGTTCTTTCAGACATGCGGGTATTTATGATTAAAGTGAGGGACGGTGTAAGTAGGCCGTTTATGTTTTCTCTATGTAAGTAGGCTGTTTAGGTTTTTTTATTGGTAACGCCACCTCTGTATGAAAATCACTGGCTGTGCTGTGTGCAAAGTAGGCCGTTTATGTTTTCTCTATGTAAGTAGGCTGTTTAGGTTTTTTTATTGGTAACACCACCTCTGTATGAAAATCACTGGCTGTGCTGTGTGCAGTCTGTGGCTGCTTTGCATTGTTGTCTGCCATTGTAGTGTTGGGCAGCGGCAGCTGGATGTGAACAGCGCGTAGCGTTGCGCAGTGGGAGGTGAGCCGTCAGCAGTGGTGGATGTGGGGAGAGAGATGGCGGAGTTTTGTAATTTCTCATGAACTGCTATATATATTATGACTATTAAGGTAAATACATTGTTTGTTCTCTATTAATATCTTTCATTTGCTAACTATCCCTATCAGTAGTTAGTGCCTTCCGTAGTTTGAATCTTTTATTTAGCTGGCAGTAGTGGTGCTCGCTGTATTGCAGTAGCTTGAGTAGCGAAGATTTTTGTGAGGTAAGTGATTTGTGAAAGGTATAGTTTACTGTTAGTCAGGGCCCATTCTTTTGTAGGGATTATTGAAAGTCAGATTGCGTTGCGCTAACAAAATATTGTGTGTCAGTTTAAGCACAGTCCTGTATAATTTTTCAAAGGGGACGTTTCATATGTCGACCCTTAGCCGAGGATACCTCACTGGAATCTTCTGATTTTTTGTTGTAGTTTGTGTAATTAGTGTAGATTTTGTTTATTGCTACCGCGTAATTGTAGAGAAAATCTCCTTTGTAGTTGCAGACTTTCATTGTTGTACAGTAAAACAGTTGTGGCATGCATGTAGATTTGCACCAAGCATTTCGCAGCTGCAATTAACTAGATATTATTTTCAGTGCTATGTTAATGTGTTCTCTTATTTTTGATCTTCAAATTGTGTTTTTCTGTGTTGTCGTGTGAAATATTGTGACAATAATGGCGTGTGAAGAACGTAATACTAGGCTCCAAAGTAAACTGAGAAGTGACAGTGAAGACGAAAGCAGTGTGTTAGCACCACCATGTAATGAATTAACTAATATTCAAAGTAGTAATTTGGTGACTGTGCATAGGGAAATGGAGCTGGCGTCAAATAATGGTGTAGACAGTAAAACAGGTGCCGATCGATCGTTCGGCAACAGCTCGCCTCAGGAATCGGGAATGATAGAACACAATATTGCAAATACTGTAGACTCAGGTTTTGGGTTCTCACAGTTTTCTCAAATCAGTCAAGACCCATTTTCCGCTTGTCAAAATGTGAATGTTGCCGGTGCAAATTCACGCCGAAAAGCACTGAGGAACATGTTTCAGACACCAGTGCATTGTTATTACAATTAATGCAACAAATAGGACAAAAGCTTCAAAAGTTAGACACAATGGAACAAAATCAGAGACAAACACAGCAAAAGCTTCAAAAGTTAGACACAATGGAACAACACCAGAGACAAACACAGCAACAGTTAGACGCAATGGAACAAAATCTTCACACCACGCTTGAACAAACACGTGAAGATTTAACTACTGAGTTACATAACATTGAATCGAAATGTCAAAAAGTCTGTAATGACGTAAAAACACAAATTTGTGAGCATTTTCAACCTATTTTTTCGCGGCATGAAAATGCATTACAGAATCACGAAGCAGCCATAAAAGAACTGCAAACCATTGTTCATGAAAATCATGAGACCTTGTGGGCTAAAATTGACTCAGTTGCATCTACCGATTCGGTTACGCAACTCGCAAAAACTCAGGAAAACTTAAAGGACACAGTAGATTCGATTTCAACACAAATGGACACTCTGAAACTTGGTTCAGAAAAACACACTGAGGAAATGTGTTCGCTATCGGAGAAAGTAGCCGAACTTTCGGATCAGGTCACTAACTTATCTACAAAGGTAGATGATGATCTGAATGACACAAGACCTGTAGCCTTCACTGACACAGAAGAGTATGAACAAATTAGAAAATTCAAACAGAATCAAAATCAAATCAATACACAGTACAAAAGAGAAATCCGGGATGTACAAGATCAGCTGACACAGGTAATACAAGAATTATGTATTTCAGAGGATACTCGCGCCCCAATATGGGAAGAGGGACAAAGAAATACGGAACAGCCACAAAATAATAACACAGGGCATTTCGGAAGTTATGAAAGAAATTGGCAAGGTGCACCGAATTTTGAAATGGAACCGCCGAAACGACGCAACAATGACCGACATGCGACTCGCAGACACGATGATTTTGACTATAAGCTGTTCATTACTACACGCAAATTTAAAACATTTAAGAATTCTGACAACGACATTCATCCACAAGCATGGCTCCATCAATTCTCTCATTGTTTTCCTCCCAACTGGTCATTGGAGCACAGGTTAGAATTTATGTGTGGCTACTTGGAGAATGAACCAGCTGTAAGAATGCGATCGGTCATTCACGATTGTCACAGTGAAGGAGAATTTTACCATGCGTTCCTCTCAGCATATTGGTCTCAAGCTACACAAGACCGAGAAAAACATAGCATCATGATGATGAAACACTTTGAACAATCTGAATTTTCCAGTCTTGTCAAATATTTTGAAGACATGTTGCACAAGAATCAGTACCTGACAAACTCATACAGCCCCTCAGAACTCATCCACATTTGCTTAATCAAATTGCCTGAACATTTACGACATATTATTTTGGCAGGACGTTGCAAAGACGACATTGAAGCTTTTCAGGGACTCCTACAAGAATTAGAAATTGACACAGACAGTCGCCGGATGCGAAAACAGGAAAACAATCACTACAGGTCACATACGTCACAATTCCGTGATGACAGAAACAATAACTGGACACGAAAAGGCTATTCTCACAACGCAAATCGTGACCAAAACAGACACCACCCATATGACAACCGCTGGCAGAGTAATAATAGTTACAGAGAAAGATCGCATTTCCGTAGTAACGACTATCACAGAGACAATCAGAGAAACAGACAATATGGGAATCAAAACAATTATTATCAAGGGAGGCAGAATAACTTTAGATGCAACGGTCCAGCGCGCAGTTACGACTCAGGGAGAAATTCTCCACCACGTGACCGACAAGAAAGAAACTGTGTAAACTACCGACAAAACGACAGACCTGAATTCCATCAGAACTGGCGAGCTTCAAACAGGGCAGGGCACTCTCGTCACGGTGAATTTGTAGAAGTGAGGTCTCCTAATCCCAATAACGGCGCGCGCCAACAAAGAGACAGACAATGACTCGCACAGCAGGCAGCCGCGTGCGCCCGCTGGCTCCGAGAAAAATAACGTAAGACGCTAACCTTGAGAAAAATTTTAGCGCTCCTCACCGACGTATACCGCATGATAATTCCGTTCAAGTTGAAACTCTGGGTACTAGGAAGAGCAAAGGTTTACACCACATTTCACATGTAAAACCGTTTATTGAAAGATAATCTGCTTTTTAACTTTGTCTTTGCCATAAAACTTTTCACTTCACATTTCTAGTATGCTTTGTCAGACTTAAGAAACTGTTAACATACAACAATGTTCGAAGTTAAATATCCAGTCAAGAACCAAGAGAACTTATTTAAACAGAAATTACGAATGCATTGTTATAGTGAACTGACGACACAGCGTTATTGTGTGTGTACATTCTTGCTTGTTAGTGGCACGATTATGTAACGACCATAAGGCTCACATACTTAAAACATATACTGGTACTGCTAATGAGATTTTCATGTAACATTTTGGTTTACTTGAAAAGACATTCTTTATTTGAAGTACTTTCTGTGGGATTAAAGATGACTTAGCACTTGGTTTCTTTGACAGCTACACAATTATATCACGACGCTACTAATGTGTGACACAATTTACATTGTTGCTTTTGTGCTGCATCTGCTTTATATCTGCACAGTTTATTTGAATTCTTCTGGAAAGTAAAATATGTTTTAGTAGTAACTTTTGTGGTATAGCTACAATGAGACTGCCTTTTCCATAGCACAACAATACGTTACAGCACAGTACTTTCTTCATCATGGCAATAAGCATAATAACTAAGATATCTATACGCAAAGCATTTCACTTTTGTTTATCATGAAGTAAGTACATTGACTTCTGCAGAACTTAGCTTTCAGAGGACGATAACTACGACACTTCCACAGAGATTATGTTACAAGACGCACAGTTTAGCGCTACAGTACATGTATTTGAGTGATTAATTTTATACTTAAAACATTTATTTTTAAAGATTTTTGAATTACAAAGAAAGTTTTCCGTGATATATTTCATTCCATTGGTGTAATCTGTAACACCTGAGGGTATAATTACATTAATCCTCAGGGGGGTACACGCTTACTTTGTGTATCATGTGTTTGGCAAGCACAAGGAGCCCTAGCTAATATGGTATTTGCTTATACAACTTTACACATCGGTACCATATTTATCTAACACAGAATTACGCAGCTATCTGATCATTTAACTGAGAGATAAACATTTTTTTTTGCTACATCAGTGACACATGTTTACACAATTACACAGTTGGGTAACTTCACACTTATGAAATTGTATTTTGTCTGTACTTTGCGAAATGCTCATATTTTTCGGAACCATTGTGATACTACGAGAGCTTTGAATGATGTATTTGGTATGAGATCATGATTTTTAAAGTACGTTTGAGGCAGCTGACACATTTAACATGAGCAGAGAATATTTTAGGGTTTGAAATTGTTGCAGAAAGCTACGACGTTTTTGAGATTTGACTGAGGTGTTATGATGTTATTATTACGACGACGATGTGTATTATGTTGTTGAGAAATGTTTATTATGCTACGTATTTCTCATGATGAAATATTGAAGAAGTGTCGATGAATAGGTATATGTATAATGAGGTAAGGAATAATGAGTAGTGTTTAGGGACTATGATTTGTGGAAAAGGTTGTTGGAAACCAAGAATCGTACTTTAAGAGTTATGAAATGTGTGTAAATACGTGAATGTATCACAATGCCGACGAAAACTTTTTGGACACTGTTATATTCATAAGATTTTGTATCTACTCATTTGCAACGCAAATTCTCGACCTCTGAAATTTTTTATATGAGACTGCCACTGTAGCGGAAACTGCTGTCGTAAAGTTAAGTGACCACCTGCACGTGCGTCGTCGGCACACCGCTGTGTCAGACACCTGGAGAACAAGCCATTAGGGTGTGCCTTTCCGGAAGCACAGGTAGAAAAAAAAAGGGGGAGGCCATTATCCTCGCTATTGACATTTCCTTGTTGAAAGCATACTGTGGAGCTCGTAATTTATTATATTTACTGAAATGACGAGAAATATTTTTACATCTGCACACCTGATTACGACAAGCGTCTTTCTACGAGAGTTGAGAGAATTTCTACTAACTTATGAAATGTCACATGACTATTGAATGATATTTTTATGCTTTGGTTTGTGTAATTGCTTATTTCATTTGATACCTGTTTTCCAGCTGTGTTACAGCATTAGTTTTATAAAATAAACTTAGATGCATTTGCTAATGTGAACACTTTCTGTCAACAGATCTATTAAATGATAATTTTGTAATCCACATTCTTTAAAAAAAAAAAAGGAGCACTTGGAAAGGAAAGAACAATAAGAAGGGACTAGTAACAGTAACTGGACACATAATTTTCTTTTCAAGTACATGGTAATATTTTTTTTACAATAAGTTGTTGTGGTGCACCACATTAATTACATAGACATTAAGATGTGAATATACATTTCCCTTATCTGCATTGTTGTTTTTACTGTAATATTTTTTCTGCTTGAGCTATGTCATGTTTAGGTATAAGTTGCTGCTGTTTGCCAGGCATAGTGTTATTGAATTTGACTTTACATTATTCTGTTAATCATGATTTATTTTTATTGTTTGCTGCACATTGCCTTAGATTAGTTGTAATATTACAATTGCATTGCTAATTTCTTAATGCTGCTTGCTTCGCAAATCTGCGTTTTTTTATTGCTGTTTATATTAATTGTTTTATGTGATGCTGCATTGCCTCGTCCCTTAGTTTAGCATCTGAGCTCAGTAGATTTAAGTTAGCTTAAGAGGGGGTAGACTATAACAGAATGAGTTGCGATGAATTGGGAAAAAAGCATTGAGAAGTTATATGAAAAATATTTGGGCCAAAATGAGTATTGTACACTGAGAAATAATTATATTGAAAGAAATATGAATAGAATACAGAAAGCAGGTATAGATAGGACTTTTTGGGAATAATGATGAATGAAGGGAGATCTCCAAGAAGTAAAGGAAGTTTTGTTTGCAAAATACTGCAGTAAAACAAACCCTGTCCTTTCCTTTTGTATTATTCCGCTTTATGTGTGTGTACTCTTGTGTATTTGTGTTTTTCCTGTCTTTATGTGTTTAGCTAATAAGATTTAAGTTGTAGAATTCTCTGATAATATGCTATATACTTTGTAAACATGCTTAGACATTATTTAGTCTGTTCTGTTTTAATGTCCATGTCTGAAGTTGATGTTTCAAAAGTCATTCTGATCTTTTATGTATGTACTCATGTCATAATTCCTGTAACACTGATGTATATGTTATTTCGATTCTTTTGTAAAGCCCATATTACTACAAATGTTATCTGTACTATTATGTTATTTAATGATGTATTTTGTACCTTTGTAATTGTATTTTCATGTTATAAAATTGTAATTGACACCAGTTCATCAAATCAAGCAACTTGTAAGTTACATTTCACTGCACACATTTCTGTTGGTCATAGTACATGGGCAATATGTGAGGAGTAGGGACTGATAGTGTTTGCACGTGTGTTAATGATTCAGCAAGGGACTGGATAACAGCATTGCTGGTTCTAAGGACAATTTCAAAAACTTTGTGAGTGCACAAGTGGTGGTTTATGGACATGCTATATTGTCCGCAAGACTCTTCGATGGTGATTGTGCACCTGCACAGTTGCAACAGATGGCTGCTGGCCGTCTCTACATGGACTGCAGTGGGTCTGCATCTTTGATGGTCCATCGTTACCATTATTTCTACAAGGACTGCAGTGGGTCTGCACCTCTGGTGGCCCACCAATACCGTAATCTCTGCCAGGACTACAGTGGGTCTACTCTGTGATGACCTACGTACCAATATTCTTCAAAACTTCGACTGACTCTGCGGTTAGTTTGCTCTGTTGTGGTCCATTATCTGTCAGCATGTCAAGAGTCAGCACTGTCTTTCTGTTGGAAGGACAACACTACTTCTTCAAGACTGCATGGAAATCCACTACTTCCATGTGCATTTTCTTTTACTGCTCAGACTTTGAGAAAAACACTGCAATGTTATTGTGATGAACGATTAGGACTGTCTTTATGGACTGTGAGAAAGTTTAGCTTTTGACCAACATTGTATCAATAAGTGTGTGCATTTGATTTCTTTGTTATTGTAATTATGAAAAATTTTATCAAATCATTATTGGCCACTGCCTAAAAAAAAAATTTGTAAAATTTTTTGTGGGGAGCATGGGGGCTATGTAAGTAGGCCGTTTATGTTTTCTCTATGTAAGTAGGCTGTTTAGGTTTTTTTATTGGTAACGCCACCTCTGTATGAAAATCACTGGCTGTGCTGTGTGCAAAGTAGGCCGTTTATGTTTTCTCTATGCAAGTAGGCTGTTAAGGTTTTTTTATTGGTAACGCCACCTCTGTATGAAAATCACTGGCTGTGCTGTGTGCAGTCTGTGGCTGCTTTGCATTGTTGTCTGCCATTGTAGTGTTGGGCAGCGGCAGCTGGATGTGAACAGCGTGTAGCGTTGCGCAGTGGGAGGTGAGCCATCAGCAGTGGTGGATGTGGGGAGAGAGATGGCGGAGTTTTGTAATTTCTCATGAACTGCTATATATATTATGACTATTAAGGTAAATACATTGTTTGTTCTCTATTAATATCTTTCATTTGCTAACTATCCCTATCAGTAGTTAGTGCCTTCCGTAGTTTGAATCTTTTATTTAGCTGGCAGTAGTGGTGCTCGCTGTATTGCAGTAGCTTGAGTAGCGAAGATTTTTGTGAGGTAAGTGATTTGTGAAAGGTATAGTTTACTGTTAGTCAGGGCCCATTCTTTTGTAGGGATTATTGAAAGTCAGATTGCGTTGCGCTAACAAAATATTGTGTGTCAGTTTAAGCACAGTCCTGTATAATTGTTCAAAGGGGAAGTTTCAACGGCTTGCAAATGATGTTTGCAAACTTAAAAAAATACCTTACTTGAGCTTTTTTAAACGGTGAAAGATTAATTTTCTTGACGGTTAAACGAATAAAAATGGGTGTCTCTCTTGGTGATTATTGTGGGGCTTGATTAAGTGGTTGTCAAGAAGTAGGGAGGAATGAGAAGAAGGATTGTTGAATTTTGAGAATAGAGTTGTCTGTAGCTGTGGATTTGGTGTATCCTGTGATAGAGTTTTGTGTGGGTAAGTGTTTGCAGAAGAAGATGAGGAGGAGCAAATGGGGAAGATTCTGATCTTCCGTGGTTTCTCTTAAATTATTTGGGACGAAAACTATAATGGTTTGTTCTGTTGTGACCGTAGAAAATTTTGATTTTTATTCTTGCTTTTGTCACCAAAATAGGAGTCCAGGCTCCATAGGCAAACAGCCAGCCGACATTAACAAATAGTCCACCAGGACGTAGGGATAAGATAAGCGGCGGAGGCTGCCAAGTATGGCTTGTTGATCAAATATCTTAGTGTTTGACTTCCTGCCAGAGGAAGCAGCATGAATCAAACTTGCGCAATGGAAGAAGCAAACACCAGGGCGATAATACAGCAAGAGAGAGTGTCCGTCACGTGCGGAAGAGACTCATGTGGAACCAAATTAAGTTGTGTGCAGCTAGAAACGAAAGTGCCCTGTGGAACCGAAGGAATTTTGCGCAAGCCAACCAATTAGAAACGAGAGTGTCGTGTGGAACCATAGGCATTCTTGTGCAATCCGATCACTTAGAAATGAAAGGGTCGTGTGAAACAAATTAACTCGTGTGCACCCAAGTACATGAGAAACGAAATAAAAGGCCAGGCAGTGCAATAGCTAGAGGCAGAGATTCAGATGCAGATTCAGAGCCAGTGCCGGCAGTTTGGAGATTCCACAGTGAGACGCCAGCGGGGCGGAGTAGGCCCGTAGCAGCCGATACAGCTGATAAAGACTTCAGATATGAGAAGACAGACTCTGGTGGACACTCAGGAACTGCAGGTCAAGTAGGATTTTTAGAGTTTCATTGGAATAGTGTTGAACAGAGGCTGTCAGTCTTTTTCTCAATTACTTAGAGAGATTTCAGTGCTAACCAAGAACAAGTGATTGCTTTGTACTTGTTTCTTATATCGACCAGCAATTAGCTTTGAAGAAGCAAGTCCGAATAAATATACTGAATCTTACTAGGGGTTTAAGGTCCAATACCTCACATAAATATATGTGAGAATAAACTTGATAGAACCTAACCAATCTTTATTGCAGCTCTGTAAGATATTTTCAGGAAACTTATTTGCTTCAAACCAAGGAGATTCTCCCCCTCTCATCTCCGATATAAAGGTTGACAGCAATTTATAACCAACCCATTGTCGTTAACGTCCCGATTGCCCTACACAGCTCGCACTTACATTATTCTGGTATAGTGAGGCTGTGTCAGGGCGCGACAGATCATTAAGTGTACTGTGACTGATGTGTGAAGAACCAAAAAAATCCGTATTTGTTTGCTGAGAACGAGTGATTTAATTACTGTTTAATTTTTTTATGGAGTGGCATGGTAGTTTCTAGTGCCTTATTCATGACTTTGATAAGTCTGTAAGGAAATTCGCTCCTCTTCTGTGGGACGATCCACAGCTGAGTGTGTTCCGGGCCTCCGGCCTGCAGCAGAACCATCAGTGGTTGGGTGGGAAGGGGGGGGGGGCGGATGTGGCGAGCCTCCACTCAAGCGCGACCACTGCCACTGCGGGCCGGCGGCTGTCGTGCCAGCCGATGTTAACAGTTGTTTCCCTGCAAAGTTTTAAATTACTTCTCACCACCTTGTTCCTGTCTGTGGCGCGGCGCGGCTGTGAGGAAGAGAGCGAAGGCGATAGGTGTGAGGGAGAGCGAGAGAGAGAGAGAGAGAGAGGAGATGGGTTAAAATTAAATTACTTGAAAGAAAGTTAAGGCAAGCGTTAGGAGTAGATTAACCCTACGTTGGCGGCAATTAACATTAAGCGCCCGGCCGGCCGGCGCCGCCAGGAAGACGAGGGCGCTTCGCGTCGCGCACGCGAGATAGCGCCACTGACGGCCGCAGTTGTCACCAAGTGGCGCCGCAGACTGCCGTCTTCCGTGGGGCGGGCCAGTCCGACACCGACTCAAAGGAAGGCCTCGGCGCTTGTTCGTGACGTCACGTCAGCTAGGCACGGCGATTGCCAGGTCTGTTGCAGGCATACTCGTAATAGCGCTGTCTCCCTCTCTGACACAGGAAAATGTGAAACTATTGGCGGTTGTTGACCGACACACATTGTTCTGAGAGATTTCTGCAATCAATTAATTGTGCAATTCATTACACTTCTTAACAAATAGTGTACTCCTGAACTTAAATTTCCACCTGTTTTAAGGATTGACGTACAAAAACAACTTCATGGTCCAGCAGTAACAGAATTCGTGCTTCTTTACCTTATTTGTAAATCTGAGGAAGCTACGTTTGTACTCGGTTGCTTTTACAAGAAACTGTGAACATATTGGTGCTCTTCTTTAGGTATCTTGGTTGACTGTGGGGTGAGGAGCACTGAATGTTAATGAAATATCTTGCGATTGTACACTTTGGGGGAGGGGGTGGGGGACAGAAGAAGAGGCAAAAGAGAGATACTTGTTTTATCAAATAAATTTTTTTTAAATTACTCCTTTCAGTTGCGAGAGGGGGATATTTGTCTTTTCTAATGTGCATGTTTAAAAAAGTTTAAGCTTGTAAGAGGTCCATGATTAAAGAATTTGTTGCTAGCGCACTCGAGCAGATGTAATTTCGTTGGATTGCTCACGCGCTGCCTGCGATATGTAAGCTGTAAGAGAATCTCAGACCAGAGAGCAGTGTTGTATGCAGTTGGAGTAAGTAGTTGCTAGCGAGCAGTCGTGTGTGTGGAGTTGGTTGGGCCGGTCGTGGTGAAGCGATGGCGGAACCTGAGTGTTGTAGTATAAGGTAAAAGCAGCCTGGCGCATATGTAGTATTGTTACATCAAGTCCCATGTAAATGTTTCTAAAAAATTCTCTTAACAATAATCTTTCTTATAAAAAGTAACATTTGACAATCACTCATCTCAATTTAAAGAATTTACTGTTTTCCCCAATCCATGGTCATCCCGATTGTTGCTAAGAAAAATTAGATTTTCTTTTTATACATGACAAATCTATCGGCCAGCATTGCACTGGGCTGTGCCAGAAAAAATTATTATAAGAGCAGATATATATGCGATATCCGGCGACTTCATTGAGGTAAGAATTTTCATTTTTTTATTCAGAATGATCTTTCCGGGCCATGACGCAGCGCTGCTGACGTCCAAAATTTACCAGTTTAAATTCACAGTCAATTATTGAAAGGTTATAAGTGAGCCACAATTTTTTTTATTGAGAGATTAGTCACATTTTATTATTGATAGGTTAGGCAATTTATTTATTGGGAGGTTACGTTAAATGTCAATGTTATAATTATATTTTTTACTGTTGGGAGTTTTCGGAACTTTTACTGTTGGGAGGTTACACTAAATGTGAATATTACTCATATTAATTTTTTTTTGTGGGGAGGTTACAAGCTCAGCAGTATTTTCGATGTATGAAGTTATTTTGTTTCCTGTTTAGAATTCCTTTCGTTGAAAACGACTGTAATCTAATGACTGGCAACAGTTGGACATCTACACATGTAAATTAGTTCACATTTCCAGTGACGATGTCAAACGAAAATAAATAAATAATTAAAAGAAACTAGTTCAATGTAAAGGGGTCGGGGTAAGTTTCGATAACAAAATGGATCAAGTAAATATAGTTACTTGAATGTAAAATTTCCGATGCTTGCAATGGGGCAAAGCATCTTCTCATATTGATCTGCGTTTGTTTCGACAGGATTCAGTAATACGGAACTACACTCCTGGAAACTTAAATAAGAACAACGTGAATTCATTGTCCCAGGAAGGGGAAACTTTATTGACACATTCCTGGGGTCGGATACATCACATGATCACACTGACAGAACCACAGGCACATAGACACAGGCAACAGAGCATGCACAATGTCGGCACTAGTACAGTGTATATCCACCTTTCGCAGTAATGCAGGCTGCTATTCTCCCATGGAGACGATCGTAGAGATGCTGGATGTAGTCCTGTGGAACGGCTTGCCATGCCATTTCCACCTGGCGCCTCAGTTGGACTAGCGTTCGTGCTGGACGTGCAGACCGCGTGAGACGACGCTTCATCCAGTCCCAAACATGCTCAATGGGGGACAGATCCGGAGATCTTGCTGGCCAGGGTAGTTGACTTACACCTTCTAGAGCACGTTGGGTGGCACGGGATACATGCGGACGTGCATTGTCCTGTTGGAACAGCAAGTTCCCTTGCCGGTCTAGGAATGATAGAACGATGGGTTCGATGACGGTTTGGATGTACCGTGCACTATTCAATGTCCCCTCGACGATCACCAGTGGTGTACGGCCAGTGTAGGAGATCGCTCCCCACACCATGATGCCGGGTGTTGGCCCTGTGTGCCTCGGTCGTATGCAGTCCTGATTGTGGCGCTCACCTGCACGGCGCCAAACACGCATACGACCATCATTGGCACCAAGGCAGAAGCGACTCTCATCGCTGAAGACGACACGTCTCCATTCGTCCCTCCATTCACGCCTGTCGCGACACCACTGGAGGCGGGCTGCACGATGTTGGGGCGTGAGCGGAAGACGGCCTAACGGTGTGCGGGACCGTAGCCCAGCTTCATGGAGACGGTTGCGAATGGTCCTCGCCCATACCCCAGGTGTCCCTAATTTGCTGGGAAGTGGCGGTGCGGTCCCCTACGGCACTGCGTAGGATCCTACGGTCTTGGCGTGCATCCGTGCGTCGCTGCGGTCTGGTCCCAGGTCGACGGGCACGTGCACCTTCCGCCGACCACTGGCGACAACATCGATGTACTGTGGAGACCTCACGCCCCACGTGTTGAGCAATTCGGCGGTACGTCCACCCGGCCTCCCGCATGCCCACTATACGCCCTCGCTCAAAGTCCGTCAACTGCACATACGGTTCACGACCACGCTGTCCCGGCATGCTACCAGTGTTAAAGACTGCGATGGAGCTCCGTATGCCACGGCAAACTGGCTGACACTGACGGCGGCGGTGCACAAATGCTGCGCAGCTAGAGCCATTCGACGGCCAACACCGCGGTTCCTGGTGTGTCCGCTGTGCCGTGCGTGTGATCATTGCTTGTACAGCCCTCTCGCAGTGTCCGGAGCAAGTATGGTGGGTCTGACACACCGCTGTCAATGTGTTCTTTTTCCATTTCCAGGAGTGTATGATCTTCATTTGTAGCTTTACGATAGTAAGAAAATCTTTCATCGAATTAAAACTGCAGAATCCAAAACAATACCAAACGTTTTGTCCAAAAATTAGAGATTTATAGTGATAAGCACGCCCAGGCGTTTCTGCCTGCAACAGACCTGGCGTTCGCCGTGCCTAGCTGACGTGACGTCACGAACAAGCGCCGAGGCCTTCCTTTGAGTCGGTGTTGGCCAGTCTCGGGTGGAGAGTTCGTGCCGCCTGTGAATGCGCGGCGAGGCCCCCGAATGCGCAAAGGAAGAGTAAATCGGCGTACAATCGTATATCAAAAGGAGAGTTTCACGCAAGTGCCAAACACGAAGACGTCAATATCCCCTTTGTCCGCATGAAGATGTGGTGAAGTTGGTATAAAACCTGGTAGTTAAAGTAATTGGCAAAAGTTGGAAATAATTTTAATGTCCCATCAGAAAGCAATAAGTTATGAATTCCGCAAACATCTACATATACATCTACATCTACGTCGACACTCTGCAAATCACATTTAATTGCCTGGCAGAGGGTTAATCGAACCACCTTCATAATTGTCTATTATTCCAATCTCGTATAGCGCGTGGAAAGAATGAACACCTATATCTTTCCGTACGAGCTCTGATTTCCCTTATTTTATCGTGGTGATCGTTCCTCCCTATGTAGGTCGGTGTCAATCAACAAAATATTTTCACATTCGGAGGAGAAAGTTGGTGATTGGAATTTCGTGAGAAGATTCCGTCGCAACGAAAAACGCCTTTCTTTTAATGATTGGCCACCGGTGTGGCCGTACGGTTATAGGCGCATCAGTCTGGAACCGCGTGACCGCTGCGGTCGCGGGTTCGAGTCCTGCCTCGGGCATGGATGTGTGTGATGTCCTTAGGTTAGTTGGGTTTAAGTAGTTCTAAGTTCTAGGGGACTGATGACCACAGATGTTAAGTCGCATAGTGCTCAGAGCCATTTGAACAATTTTTTAATGATTTCCAGCCCAAATCATGTATCATTTCTGTGACACACCATATTTCGCGATAATACAAAACGTGCTCCTTTCTTTGAACTTTTTCGATGTACTCCGTCAGTCCTACCTGGTAAGGATCCCACACCGCACAGCTGTATTCTGAAAGAGGACGGACAAGCGTAGTGTAGGCAGTCCCCTTAGTAGGTCTGTTACATTTTCCAAGTGTCCTGCCAATAAAACGCAGCCTTTGGTTAGCCTTCCCCACAACATTTTCTACGTGTTCTTTTCAATTTAAGTTGTTCGTAATTGTAATACCTAGGTATTTAGTTGAATTTACGGCTATTAGATTAGACTGATTTATCGTGTAACCGAAGTTTAACGCGATCCTTTTAGCATTCATGTGGATGACCTCACGCTTTTCGTTATTTAGAGTCAACTGCCACTTTTCGCACCATTCAGATATTTTTCCTAAGTCGTTTTGGAGTTTGTTTTGATCTTCTGATGACTTTATTAGTCGATAAACGACAGCGTCATCTGCAAACAACCGAAGACGGCTGCTCACATTGTCTCCCAAATCGTTTATATAGATACGGAACAGCAAAGGGCCTGTAACACTACCTTGGGGAACGCCTGAAATCACTTCTGTTTTACTCTATGACTTTCCGTCAATTACTACGAACTGTGACTTCTCTGACAGGAAGTCGCAAATCCAGTCACATAACTGAGACGATATTCCGCAAGCACGCAATTTTACTACGAGCCGCTTGTGTGGTACAGTGTCAAAAGCCTTCCAGAAATCCAGGAATGCGGAATCCAACTGAAATCCCTTGTCAATAGCACTCAGCACTTCATGTGAATAAAGAGCTAGTTATGTTTCACAGGAACGATGTTTTCTAAACCCATGTTGACTGTATGTCAATAGACCGTTTCTTTCCAGGTAATTCATAATGTTCGAACAAAATATATGTTCTAAAATCCTGCTGCATATCGACGTTAACGATATGGGCCTGTAATTAAGTGGATTACTCCTACTACCTTTCTTGAATATTGGTGTGTCTTGTGCAACTTTCCAGTCTTTGGGTACGGATCTTTCGTCGAGCGAACGGTTGTATGTGATTGTTAAGTATGGAGGTAATGCATCAGCATACTCCGAAAGGAACCTAACTGGTATACAGTCGGGACCAAAAGACTTTCTTTTATTAAGTGATCCGAGTCGCTTCACTATTCCGAGGATGTTTACTTCTACGTTACTCATGTTGGCAGCTGTTCTCGATTCGAATTCTGGAATATTTACTTCGTCTTCTTTTGTTAACGCATTTCGGAAGGCTGTGTTTAGTAAATCTGCTTTGGCAGCACTGCCTTCGATAGTATCTCCATTGTTATCGCACAGAGAAGGCAATTGCCTGTTATTCTTAATGACGGTGTTCCTTATTATAATGAATATCTGAGTGTAACTTTGGATGAGTACCTCAGTTCGGCAGAAAATACTGTCGGCGTATGCAGGAAGGCTTCCGCTTATCTCTGCCAATTCACACATACGTGAATGTCTGAAGGGTACTGCAGAGTAGAGGCACTTAATATAGTATTTCACGCCTAAGAAGAAGGCTTCCCCCCATCTCCCCTTTACGAGATTCCCAGTATCTGTGCGAATGTAGGATGCAGGCAAAACTGCACTATGTGTAAGTTTGGCTCTGTTTGGTTAAGGTGACCGCGCGCGTAAATCCGGAACTATAGATTGGCCTTCCGGTCCACCATAAATGTAGTCACCAATAAATTGTGCAGCTGGATTTGAAACGTGAACTTGTACAGTCATCGCGACTGCTACGGTCGCAGGTTCGAATCCTGCCTCGGGCATGGATGTGTGTAATGTCCTTAGGTTAGTTAGGTTTAAGTAGTTCTAAGTTCTAGGGGACTGATGACCACAGCTGTTAAGTCCCATAGTGCTCAGAGCCATTTGAACCATTTTTTTGTACAGTCATTCGTTATTCCGACCTTCCACTGCTTTGATATAATCCAACTCGGCACGAGTATTGTGAATTCTTTTAGCACTAGCCATAAGTGCTTACGTGCGTTACATCTTCACCAAATTCGTCAATTTGACTATGTCAGTGCTTAATACACAGCTAGATTGGTTGCGGCCAGACAAATTACGTGACTACGACACTCTATTTCTGCTTCATTGACTCCGCAGAACGCATGCTCACCAGTAACCGGCATCAGAGATTGGGTACGTGTTATCTTAACCGAAACACAAGCTCTCACATATCTAGAACTGCGCCCATCTCAAAAACAAAAATGTTCACATATTCTTATATTGCTCCCGTTTGACTGGAACAAGCTACCCTGTACTCTGCGCACAATTCAATGCCCTGTTACTTTTAAGAAGAGGGTGATGAATTTTTTTCTGCCAACATAATATTTCCCCAAAAAATTGAGTTATGAAAGCCAGCTTTCCTTCCCTCAGACAATAAAGCAAACCCTTTGATCCTTTTCTAGATACGCTTCTTTCACTTTCCATTTCTCTGCAAGTCACACCCCATTCTTTTCCCCATCTTCATTAACGATGTTCTTTTGCCTTTCCGCCTTTTCACTCATGTCGATTTCTACTAGCGCTCATATTTTTAGTCCAACTGCCATTGTCGTTATTGTTTTACACTTAATGAACGAATTTCTAAATGATGTGTTCCAGATTAGAGGTAGCTTACAACCTGATTATACACACATCAAAAAAAGTTTTGCATCACCTCCGTTCCGAGAGTTCCGGAACCTGAACATAAAATTGGAATATAGATTAACATAATCGTTTCTGCCTTTTATATTGTTCATGAAAACCACACATTACATGTTGTACCACCATACAGCGAGACCTTCAGAGATGGTGGTCCAGATTGCTGTACACACCGGTATCTCTAATACCCAGTAGCACGTCCTTTTGCATTGATGCATGCTGTATTCGTCAAGGCACTGTTGCTCCAAATTGTCCCACTCCTCAACGGCATTTCGGCGTAGATCCCTCAGAGTGATTGATGGGTCACGTCGTCCATAAACAGCCCTTTTAAATCTATCCCAAGCATGTTCGGTAGGGTTCATGTCTGGAGAACATTCTGGCCACTCTAGTCGAGCGATGTCGTTATCCTGAAGGATTCACAAGATGTGCACTATGGGGGCGCGAATTGTCGTCCATGAAGACGAATGCCTCGCTAATATGCTGCCAATATGGTTGCACTATCGGTCGGAGGACTGTGGCTGCACGAAAAGCATTATTAAACATGGTGGCGTTGCTGTCAGGGTTCCTCTTAGCCATAATCTGTAGGTAGCGGTCGTCCACTGAAGTAGTATCCCTTGGGCGGCCTGATTGAGGCATGTCATCGACACTTCCTGTCTCTCTGTATCTTCTCCATGTCCGAGCAACATCGCTTTGGTTCATTCCCAGACGCCTGGACACTTCCCTTTTTGAGAGCCCTTCCTGGCACAAAGTAACAATGGTGACGCGATCGAACCGCGGTATTGACCGTCTATGCATGGTTGAACTACAGGCAACACGAGCCGTGTTCCTTCTTACTGGTGGAGTGACTGGAACTGTTTGGCTGGCGGACCCCCTCCGGCAAATAGGCGCTGCTCATGCATGGTTGTTTACATCTTTGGGCGGATTTAGTGACATCTCTGAACAGTCAAAGGGTCTGTGTCTGTGATACAATACCCACAGTCGACGTCCATCTTCAGGAGTTCTGGTAACAGGGGTGATCCAAAACTTTTTTGATATGTGTAGTAATGACTGCAACATACACTCCTGGAAATGGAAAAAAGAACACATTGACACCGGTGTGTCAGACCCACCATACTTGCTCCGGACACTGCGAGAGGGCTGTACAAGCAATGATCACACGCACGGCACAGCGGACACACCAGGAACCGCGGTGTTGGCCGTCGAATGGCGCAAGCTGCGCAGCATTTGTGCACCGCCGCCGTCAGTGTCAGCCAGTTTGCCGAGGCATACGGAGCTCCATCGCAGTCTTTAACACTGGTAGCATGCCGCGACAGCGTGGACGTGAACAGTATGTGCAGTTGACGGACTTTGAGCGAAGGCGTATAGTGGGCATGCGGGAGGCCGGGTGGACGTACCGCCGAATTGCTCAACACGTGGGGCGTGAGGTCTCCACAGTACATCGATGTTGTCGCCAGTGGTCGGCGGAAGGTGCACGTGCCCGTCGACCTGGGACCGGACCGCAGCGACGCACGGATGCACGCCAAGACCGTAGGATCCTACGCAGTGCCGTAGGGGACCGCACCGCCACTTCCCAGCAAATTAGGGACACTGTTGCTCCTGGGGTATCGGCGAGGACCATTCGCAACCGTCTCCATGAAGCTGGGCTACGGTCCCGCACACCGTTAGGCCGTCTTCCGCTCACGCCCCAACATCGTGCAGCCCGCCTCCAGTGGTGTCGCGACAGGCGTGAATGGAGGGACGAATGGAGACGTGTCGTCTTCAGCGATGAGAGTCGCTTCTGCCTTGGTGCCAATGATGGTCGTATGCGTGTTTGGCGCCGTGCAGGTGAGCGCCACAATCAGGACTGCATACGACCGAGGCACACAGGGCCAACACCCGGCATCATGGTGTGGGGAGCGATCTCCTACACTGGCCGTACACCACTGGTGATCGTCGAGGGGACACTGAATAGTGCACGGTACATCCAAACTGTCATCGAACCCATCGTTCTACCATTCTTAGACCGGCAAGGGAACTTGCTGTTCCAACAGGACAATGCACGTCCGCATGTATCCCGTGCCACCCAACGTGCTCTAGAAGGTGTAAGTCAACTACCCTGGCCAGCAAGATCTCCGGATCTGTCCCCCATTGAGCATGTTTGGGACTGGATGAAGCGTCGTCTCACGCGGTCTGCACGTCCAGCACGAACGCTGGTCCAACTGAGGCGCCAGGTGGAAATGGCATGGCAAGCCGTTCCACTACATCCAGCATCTCTACGATCATCTCCATGGGAGAATAGCAGCCTGCATTGCTGCGAAAGGTGGATATACACTGTGCTAGTGCCGACATTGTGCATGCTCTGTTGCCTGTGTCTATGTGGCTGTGGTTCTGTCAGTGTGATCATGTGATGTATCTGACCCCAGGAATGTGTCAATAAAGTTTCCCCTTCCTGGGACAATGAATTCACGGTGTTCTTATTTTAATTTCCAGGAGTGTAGAATACACCGTGGAAAAAAAAGGCAACAACAAGAATGAGTTGTACAACATAAACGAAAGTTAGTTGTCGTGTGTCTACATCAGAAAGATGATCTCTATTCATATTTCGTGCCAGTCGCGTAAGAGTGGCTCTACTAATGCCACTATGTGGGTTAAATCTTGTTTGTTTTAAATAGACGCGTAACGGTCGTGAGCGTTAGTTACCTTTGAGGTTGGACGTCATGTTAAGTGAAGAATACCTTTAAGGCTACAAAGACGCCATTATCAACACCTCACTGAGTTTGACCGAGGTCGTGTAATAGAGCTGCAAGAAGCTGGATGTTCCTTGTCCGATACTACAAAAAGCCATTGTATATGAGTTCTGTCAGTGGTGGTCACCAGAATACAGTGGCAAGAAGACGGGGCTCCGGACGGCCACGTTGCATTACCGAAAGGGAAGACCATCGCGTTCGGCGTTTCGCTCTGGCGCATCGTATTGCATCTGCAGCAGCAATTTCTGCAGCAGTTGGCAATACAGTCACACAAAGGACCGTTACAAATAGGTTACTTGAAAGACAGCTCCGAGCCAGACGCCCTGTAGCGTGCATTCCACTGACTCCAAACCACCGAAATTTGCGACTCCGGTAGTTTCAAGTGAGATCTCATTGGACAATAGGATGGAGGTCTGTTGAGTTTTTTGATGGAAACTGGTTCTGTCTCGGTGCTAGTGATGGCTGTGTGTTGGTTAGAAGCAGACCTGACGAAGGCCTGCAACCAACCTGTGTGCATTCTAGACACGCTGGACCTACGCCTGGTGTTGTGATCTGGGGTTCTATTTCGCATGACAGCAGGAGCACTCTCGTGGTTATATCATGCACCCTGACTGCAAATTTATACGTCAGTCTGGTGATTGCATCTATTGTGCTCCCATTCATGAAAAGCATTCCAGGGGGTGGTTTCCAAGAGGATAACGCTCGCCCACACACCGCTGTTGTAACCCAACATGATCTACAGAGTGTCTAGTGTTTCCTTGGACTGGTCGATCACCAGGTCTGTCTCCAGTCATGCGCATACCAGTATAAGACATCAACGGACGGTAACTCCAGCAGTATCCACAAACTGCATTATCCATCTCTGTACTGACCGACGAGGTGAACAGGGATGGGACTCCATCCCTGTAATTGACATGTGGCACCTGTACAGCACAATGCTTGGATGCTTGCATTCAACTTTCTGGCGGTTACAGCGCTTATTAATGTACCAGATTACACATTTGCAATGTCTTTCTCGCGCTTACATTAACCTGTAATCTTAGAATGTTAATCACTTAAATTTGTTACCTAGACACATGTTTCCCCGAAATTTCATTAATATAATGCGGCGGCGCGGTTCTTTCCGTCCCTTTATGACGGACCTGCACTTACCTATGAACATTGTCTCAGCAGATCATCAGTAGGAAAGCCGAGTGAAACCTACTGTGCTTTGAAGTGAACCAGGCTGCAATTAAAGTCACTCCATCATTTCCCGTCAGAGAGGTCACAGTTCGTAGTAATTGAGGGAAAGTCGTCGAGTAAAACAGAAATGATTTCAGGCGTTCCCCAAGGTAGTGTCATAGGCCCTTTGCTGTTTCTTATCTATATAAACGATTTGGGAGACAATCTGAGTAGCCGTCTTCGGTTGACACTGTCGTTTATCGACTAATAAAGTTATCAGAAGATAAAAAAACTGCAAAACGATTTATAAAAGATATCTTAATGGTGCGAAAAGTGGCAGTTGACCCTACATAACGAAAAGTGTGAGGTCATCCACATGAGTGCTAAAAGGAACTCGCTAAACTTCGGTTACGCGATAAATCAGTCTATTCTAAAAGCTGTAAATTCAACTAAATACCTAGGTATTACAATTACGAACAACTTAAATTGGAAAGAACACATAGAAGATGATGTGGGGGAGGCTAACCAAAGGCTGCGTTTTATTGGCAGGACATTTAGAAAATGTAACAGACCTACTAAGGAGACTTCCTACATTATGCTTGTCCGTTCGCTTTTAGAATACTGCTGCGCGGTGTGGGACCCTTACCAGACAAGAGTGACATCGAGAAAGTTCGCCGGCCGAGGTGGCCCAGCGTTTCTAGGGTCTACAGTCTGGAACCGCGCGACCGCTACGGTCGCAGGTTCGAATCCTGCCTCGGGCATGGATGTGTGTGATGTCCTTAGGTTAGTTAGGTTTAAGTAGTTCTAAGTTCTATGGGACTGATGACCTCAGAAGTTAAGTCCCATAGTGCTCAGAGCTCTTTGAGCCAAGTCTAACACATGAAAAGCAAACAAACTTAATTTAAAGACGGCTGATGGCCCATGATTTAAGACTGCAAGTAAAATTCATTAAAAAAACACAAGGCAGAAGGTTTTATCTTCAATTAGGCTGAAGGTGCCACACAGTCTGATAGTTGAAGGACAAGAACTTTAATTCAAAAAAGGCTGAAGGCCATAACTTAAAACAACTAAAATAATTTTTATTAGGCAGCAGGCCCAAGGCTTTATCTTTAAACAATATTTTACACGGGCTGAAGGCACAAACAATCTAAAAATGTAACAAATAAGGAGTTTAAATTTTAAAGCGGCTGAAAGCCCATTATTGAAAAACACAACTACAATAAATTTTCAGAAGGCAGAAGGCCCAAAGCTTTATTCAAATATATTTTAAGCCATTTTGAGAAAGTTCAAAGAAGGGCAGCACGTTTTGTATAAATGGGAGAGAGTGTCACAGAAATGAAACAGGATTTGGATTAGACAACATTAAAAGAAAGGCGTTTTTCGTTGCGACAGAATCTTGTCACGAAATTCCAATCACCAACTTTGTCCTCCGAATGCGAAAATATTTTGTTGACACCTACCTACATGGGGAGGAACGATCACCACGATAAAATAAGGGAAATCCGACCTCGTACGGAAAGATATAGGTGTTCATTCTTTCCGCGCGTTCTACGAGATTGAAATAATAGAGAATTGTGAAGGTGGTTCGACGAACCCTCCGCCAGGCACTTAAATGTGATTTGCAGAGTGTCCATGTAGATGTAGATGTAGATGAAGAGCAAAAGCTGCTGACATAGGGTTATGTAAGGGAATTTAGCAGTGAAACCTGAAGGCACGGTATTAACAGAAGGTAATACTTATCTTCTGCGTTCGACCAGACAGATTTTCAATGTACGTGTGTCATTTACGCGGGGTGGGCGAGAATGAGATACGGAACCACAGCTTCCGTGGATGTCATGCCACACTACACTGTGACCTTTGGGCGTTGTTGACTTTACTCAACAACCATTTTCGGATCAACTGTTGCCCAATAATAACAAGTTTGACGGTTAAAAAGCCCCCAACATGATACACGGCTTAATCTGACCACAGGATATTACCGAAAATATCGGACCAGTCTTCAAACTGACTAGTAAATATATAGTAATAATGACTCAGATTGCATTCACAATTCTATACGAGCTAAACATGTTTGTGGGCTGTGCCATAGGCTTCTCTACCTGGTGCGGCGAAGTGAGAACGTCAGATGTCATGTCTGCTCACAGTACATCAGTACGTAGTACCCGCCGTGTATTCCAGGGGCCGTGATATCGAGTGCCTCCTTTGATTATAGACTACACCTCACACAGAGATCTTCATGAGATGTTCAAACAAGTTTACTTGAATCTACAATACAGAATTTTCTTTTATTGAAAATTTTGCAAATAGATGTTTCTCATATCTTTGCGAAATTGGTTTTCCCACTCAGAAAGGAGTTTGAGCACAGGTTGAATTTAAAATAAAGATTGTTACAAAAATTAGTTGAGTAATTTTCATTACTTAACTTAGAGTCTTCATACATTGTAAACTGCCAGAAAAAATTGGTAGCATACAACCTATTAGAAGTTTCCAGTTCACTCAAGATTTGTTGTCGCAGCAGTGCATTTGGAGTACATGAAATGCTTACATTTACGGATCAATAGCACGAGCGGTTCTGAGGTACCGGGTATCGCCACATGCTGAAACACCCACATTAGTAAGAGGTGTACCCTCCACGGATGGCAATGCAGGCACATACTCTGGCATTCATTCGATCGTTTGTTGTTGTTGTGGTCTTCAGTCCTGAGACTGGTTTGATGCAGCTCTCCATGCTACTCTATCCTGTGCAAGCTTTTTCATCTCCCAGTACCTACTGCAACCTACATCCTTCTGAATCTGCTTAGTGTATTCATCTCTTGGTCTCCCTCTACGATTTTTACCCTCCACGCTGCCCTCCAATACTAAATTTGTGATCCCTTGATGCCTCAGAACATGTCCTACCAACCGATCCCTTCTTCTGGTCAAGTTGTGCCACAAACTTCTCTTCTCCCCAATCCTATTCAATACTTCCTCATTAGTTATGTGATCTACCCATCTAATCTTCAGCATTCTTCTGTAGCACCACATTTCGAAAGCTTCTATTCTCTTCTTGTCCAAACTATTTATCGTCCATGTTTCACTTCCATACATGGCTACACTCCATACGAATACTTTCAGAAATGACTTCCTGACACTTAAATCTATACTGGATGTTAACAAATTTCTCTTCTTCAGAAACGCTTTCCTTGCCATTGCCAGCCTACATTTTATATCCTCTCTACTTCGACCATCATCAGTTATTTTGCTCCCCAAATAGCAAAACTCCTTTACTACTTTAAGTGCCTCATTTCCTAATCTAATTCCCTCAGCATCACCCGACTTAATTAGACTACATTCCATTATCCTTGTTTTGCTTTTGTTGATGTTCATCTTATATCCTCCTTTCAAGACACTGTCCATTCCATTCAACTGCTCTTCCAAGTCCTTTGCTGTCTCTGACAGAATTACAATGTCATCGGCGAACCTCAAACTTTTTATTTCTTCTCCATGAATTTTAATACCTACTCCGAATTTTTCTTTTGTTTCTTTTACTGCTTGCTCAATATACAGATTGAACAACATCGGGGAGAGGCTACAACCCTGTCTTGCTCCCTTCCCAACCACTGCTTCCCGTTCATGTCCCTCGACTCGTTAACTGCCATCTGGTTTCTGTACAAATTGTAAATAGCCTTTCGCTCCCTGTATTTTACCCCTGCCACCTTTAGAATTTGAAAGAGAGTATTCCAGTCAACATTGTCAAAAGCTTTCTCTAAGTCTACAAATGCTAGAAACGTAGGTTTGCCTTTCCTTAATCTTTCTTCTAAGATAAGTCGTAAGGTCAGTATTGCCTCACGTGTTCCAGTGTGTCTATGGAATCCAAACTGATCTTCCCCGAGGTCCGCTTCTACTAGTTTTTCCATTCGCCTGTAAAGAATTCGTGTTAGTATTTTGCAGCTGTGACTTATTAAGCTGATAGTTCGGTAATTTTCACATCTGTCAACACCTGCTTTCTTTGGGATTGGAATTATTATATTCTTCTTGAAGTCTGAGGGTATTTCGCCTGTTTCATACATCTTGCTCACCAGATGGTAGAGTTCTGTCAGGACTGGCTCTCCCACGGCCGTCAGTAGTTCCAATGGAATATTGTCTACTCCGGGGGCCTTGTTTCGACTCAGGTCTTTCAGTGCTCTGTCAAACTCTTCACGCAGTGTCATATCTCCCATTTCATCTTCATCTACATCCTCTTCCATTTCCATAATATTGTCCTCAAGTACATCACCCTTGTATAGACCCTCTATATACTCCTTCCACCTTTCTGCTTTCCCTTCTTTGCTTAGAACTGGGTTTCCATCTGAGCTCTTGATATTCATACAAGTGGTTCTCTTCTCTCCAAAGGTCTCTTTAATTTTCCTGTAGGCGGTATCTATCTTACCCCTAGTGAGCTAGGCCTCTACATCCTTACATTTGTCCTCTAGCCATCCCTGCTTAGCCATTTTGCACTTCCTGTCGATCTCATTTTTGAGACGTTTGTATTCCTTTTTGCCTGTTTCAGATCGTACAGATGGCGAATTCTGTCCTGGGATATGTTATGCCACGCCTGCTCGACTTGTTCACGTAGTTCTATAAGAGTCGTTGGTTAACGAGTCGCACGAGTCACTTCTCGTCCCATCATATCCCACATGTGATCAACTGGACACAAGTCTGGAGATTGTGCTGGCCAGGAGAGTTGCTGCACATGTTGCAGAGCACGTTGTGTTTCGCGGGCAGTATGTGAGCCAGCATTACCCTGTTGGAACAATACATCACCTTCCTGCAGCTAGAACGGAAAAAGAACGTATCTATCAACATTGTGCACGTACGAGGCGATGGTTAGCGTCCCCTCCAGAAACACCAAAGGTGAAAGAGAGTTGTTGTTGCATCCCAGAACATACGACCTGGTGCGGGGCCAGTGTGTTTTGGACAAATGCACTCCACGAGACAGCGCTCACCAGGTCTACGTCGTACGCGAAAACCACCATTACTTGTGTGCAGACAAAATCTGCTTTTCATTGCTGAAAACGACGACGTGTCATTCTATCTTCCAAGCTATCCTCTTACGACACCAGCTGAGCCATCCACATTGACGCCGTGGCGTGAGTGGAAGATGGGCTAGAGTTACGCGTGCTCGTAGTCCCAGTGCTAATAATCGGTTAGCTACAGTCCGTGTTTGCACGTCTGGGCCCACAAGCCCTATTATTTGTGCTGTGGTAGCTGTGTGAACTTTCACTGCTGCCTTACAATACGACGATCCTGGAGGATATCAGTGTTGCGTGGATGTCCAGAACCATATCTACGGGTGTGAGAGTGTTCACGTGACCACTGATACCAGCATCGTTGCACAAATGATGCATCACGTCCACCTTGTGTGGAAATTCTCCGAGAGGACAGTCCCACCCCTCGGAAGGCCACAATTTGATCCTTTTCAAAATCGCTCAGTTGGCTATATGAACCACGAATGCATCTCTGTGGCATGGCTGCATGCCTGCTTCACATGTTTGCACCACACTAAGCCTTCCTGCTGTTTTTTTCCTTATTGTAATTTCATTTCCCTGCCCCATATGGGCAGGGGAGGGCTGGCAGTGATACAGTCCACCGCTCTTCAGCCAATTGGCTTTACAAAAATACAGAAGGGTGATTACATAAAAAGCGGGGATTAAAAGGGGGACATAAAAAACACAGTAATTTGAGATGATAGTTAAAATATACACTAAGATGGGGACATGCACTGGGTGACAGTTAAAGAGTCGACATAAAGTTAAAAGAACACAGCTGAAAAATCAAAGTGCACTTGAAAAAAAAATACCACTGGAGGCAAAAACAAGTTAAAAGTCGGCCACAGGATAAAAATCACACAGCGTAAGACACTTAAATAAAACACACAGCAATCGTGAAGAATAAAAAACTGCTGGTAGGGCCCTGCTGAGGGACTGGTGGCTGGAGAGGAGGGAAAAAAGGGGAGGAGGGGGCGGTGGGGGTGAGGGAAGAGGAAAAAAGGGGCAGGAGGCGCACCAAGAGGCAGGAGATTGGCAGGGTGGGAGATGAAGAGGGAAGATAAGGCAGGAGGGAGTTCAGAGACACTGGAGCACAGCAGAGGGAGGGGGTGTAGGAGGGGGAAGCTGCTCAGGAGAAAGGGGGAGAAGAGGGAGCTCTGAGGAGGAGGCAGGAGGAAGGTGGTAGGAGGGGTAGACATCAAGGTGAAGCTCATCATCTGGGAGGGGTGGGTGCTGGAAGTTGCATTAGGAAAGGAAAAGTGTGGAGATGGAGAGAGGGTTGGACATAATGGTAAAGGTGCTGCAATGGGCTAGGGGTGGAGAGGAAGGGGGACACCAAGGGGTGGGGAGGGAGATCGAGTCAGCAGACAATATACAGGGTGCAGACATGTTCAAGGAAAAGGAGAAGGTAGGGGAAGGGGATGAGGTTGTAGAGGATGCACATGGGGGATGGAAGGCGGATATGGAAGCCGAGGCCAAGTGCATGGCGTTCTAGGATTTGGAGGGCTGTGTAGAACCTGGGAGGGCGGAAATCCCACAAAGCTGGCATAACAAAGGATGGGGTGGATCAAGGATTTGTGCATGTGAAGGATGGTGGAAGGACACAGTCCCCATGTCAAGTGAGACAGGAGTTTCAGGAGGCAGAGTCTGTTGTGGGCTTTGTGTTGGATTGTAAGGAGATGGGGAGTCCAGGTGAGGTGACGGTCAAGATTGAGCCAAGGTATTTGAGGGTAGGAGTGAGTTGGATAAGCCATAAGTGGTTGGGTAGAACTCATGCAGATGGAAGGAATGGGTGGTGCAGCTTCTGATGATCGCCTGGGTCTTGGAGGGTTGATACTAAGGAACCACTGGTGGAACCAAGTGGACAGCTGGTCAAGGTGAGTTTGAAGGGTACGTTGGGACCGTTGAAGGGTAGGCGGTGTCATCAGCAACTTGGAGGAGATGAACAGGCAGGTGAGGTTTGGGCATATCAGCAGTGTACAGGAGATAGAAGAGAGGGAAAGAATGGAGCCTTGGGGCCCACTGACAGAGGAATAGAAGGTACATGAGTTGGAATTGTGGATAGTGACAGAGGAGGGATGATGGGAGAGGAAGGGACAATGAGATGAACGAAATTCATGGGGAGAACATAGGTCTGGAGTTTGAAGGGAAGCCGAGGATGCCATATATGGTCATAGGCGTTCTGGAGGTCAAGGGAAACAAAGATAGTGGAGCAATGGGTGTTAAGTTGGAGGAGCAAGGGCAACTAGGAAGGATGGGGGGTTCCTTGAGGTGGCAGCAGGTGACGGCATCATGACTAGGGTCAGTGTTGTAGGACGAGTGTGATGTCATGTGCGGTGATGGGAGTGTTGATGTCTGAGGGGGGTAACTGATCCAAGTACTGGAAACTAGGGGCGAGCAGTGGGACAGAGGTATCAGTGTGGCCAAGGACGGTGGGGAAGAGAGAGTAATCAAAATGGGGATCATTGAGAATGGAGAAGACTGAGATGTGGCAAGCAAAATGGTTAGACTTACTGAGGTTGTCAGAGATTGTAATGGAGAATAGGGTAATGTGCAGTAGGATGGCTACCAGTAAGGCAGTGGAAGGCTGACCAGTATTTGGAGGAGTTGACAGGGAGGGTGAAGTTGAGGCATGTGCATGTCTGGTGCCAGTCCTAGCATTTCTTTGCTGTAAGGAGGTTCTGGATGTGTCACTGTAATTGCCGGTGGCGGATGAGTGTATTCCAGTCACGGGTGTGGACGAAGGAGCGATAGTGCCTTTGGGTTTCATGAAGAAGAAGGACGGCCTGTGGAGGAAGTGTATGGCGGTGAGGGTGGATGAGTTTTGCAGGGACATGGGCCTCCACAGCATCAGCAATGGTCTTCTGAAGGAAGGAAGAGGCATGGGTGACGTCAGCGGGATGGTAAAAGGTGAGTGGGTCGCTTTCGACCTGTGAGGCAATGGATTCCTGGTAGGCATTCCAGTCGGTCCGGCGGTAGTTGTTGATGGAATTTGGAGGGGCAGCTAGGCGGGGGGCTGCAGGGGACCACAGGCAGAGGAGACGGTGAGAAAGACAGGGAGGTGGTCACTACCAATCGGAGTGAGGGCATCCACAGCGATATAACCAAGGAGGTTGGGGAAGCGAGGATAACATTGGGGGTGGAGTTACTTTCAGGGTAGGTGTGTTGTGGGAGAGGAACAAAATCACCATGGAGGGTGGCAAGGAACTGATGCCACTGCCAAAGGGTGGCAGGGTCATGGCTGTGGTTGTTGAGGTTGGTGGCAATCACAGAGGTGGAGAAAGTATGGTCAACATGGGAAATTTACTCAATTTCCGTTTACGCACTACCTTATTATGTACATTATTAGACATTTTCTTTGATCTGTCTGTTTCTTGCCTCAGGTCTTAATACATACATAGGCTATGAATTCTTTTTTCTTCATTATTTGAGCACTCATTACACTATTCAGTTTTAGAATATATTGATTTCTCATATATTACTTTGGAATATAGGATGTGTATTTGTCATAAACGCTTATTTTGTAGTCTAATTAACGCGAAACTGTCAGTAAGAGGTTCAGCTTCATGCTTTCGTGTATACATTCAATTACAGTATGAACACATTCCTAATTAATGTAAAGTTCGTTGGCACTCACAATCTTAGTTAATTAGCTAATGAATAGATCGTTGAAACACAAAATCGTAATTATTTACGAGTTTTCGTTTTGTGATAAAATTTAGATAATTAGGAACAGAAAATCATAAAGAACACCGATTAGCAGAACTGAAAAATCCTAAAAGTTAGGAGCGTGTGGCGGAGTTAAATGCCGAAGAACCGTGTTCGCAATAACGAAACGGTGGCAACAGTGAACGGTAGTACGAAGAGTATAATAACGTCTCTTTCTAGGTACAGTTTTCATTAAATTCTGTAGTGAAACATAGTTGTGAAAATGGTTTTGCCAGGCCGTTCTAAACTATTTTACCGAAAATAAGTTCGGAATAATACTTGAACTATAGATTTCGGCGAGTGGTCCACCAGGAGAACCAAATACCTTTCATGATATGTCTCAGATTTAAACCTGACGCAGGGCACTGCCAACTACGTCATTGGACACTATTTCCATTTGCAGTGTTTAAGCAACAACCAGAAAGTTGCCTCCATTTCGCGGCACTTTGTTGAATGCTATACTAGGGAGTCCAAATGGAAGACAGATGGCTCTATTTTTGGGGACTAAATGTATTTCATATATGGTCACATTCGAGCTATAACGTAACGTTTTACGGTAAGGGAAGTTGATGATCTGGAGAGTTTCGACAAAAACATTAAAGAGAATGCCACAAACTTGTAGGAATACGCTACGGTGCCAATACGTCGCTCAAAAACGTCTTGTTTGGACGGAGACAAGAACCAGGAGCGACAAACTTGGGCAGCTTTTAGTCATACCGAAACATCTGTATACCATGTTTTTACTAGAACTTGAGCCTGGAGACTTGAGTTCTTCTTATTCTCTAACATGAAAGTTCAATCAAATGTCCTGATGCCAGCCCAGTGAATGCTTATTCAGTCGAAGCTTTAAAAACGACATTTGTAACAGTACAAAACTGTTGAGGCTCCCGTGGTCAATTGCTGACGTACTGCGTCTTGTCTTTTGACTCGTGATCTTCGACTGATCTACACTACTGGCCATTAAAATTGCTACACCACGAAGATGACGTACTACAGACTCGAAATTTCACTGACAGGAAGAAGAAACTGTGATAAGCAAATCATTAGCTTTTCAGAGCATTAACACAAGGATGGCGCCGGTGGCGACACCTACAACGTGCTGACATGAGGGAAGTTTCTAACCGATTTCTCATACACAAACAGTAGTTGACCGGCGTAGCCTGGTGAAACGTGGTTGTGATGCCTCGTGTAAGGAGGCATCACGTTTCTGACTTTGATAAAGGTCAGATTGTAGCCGATCGCGATTACGTTTATCGTATCGCGACATTACTGCCCGCGTTCGTCAAGATCCAATGACTGTTAGCAGAATAAGGAATCGGTGGGTTCAGGAGGGTAATACGGAACGCCGTGCTGGATCGCAACGGCCTCGTATCACTAGCAGTCGAGAGGACAGGCATCTTATCCGCATGGCTGTAACGGATCGTGCAGCCACGTCTCGATCCCTGAGTCAGCAGATGTGGGCGTTTGCAAGACAACAACCATCTGGACGAACATTTCGACGATGTTAGCAGCAGCATGGACCATCAGCTCGGGAGACCATGGCTGCGGTTACCCTTTACGCTGCATCACAGGAGCGCCTACGATGGTGTACTCAACGACGAACCTGGGTGCACGAATGGCAAAAAGTCATATTTTCGGATGAATCCAAGTTCTGTTTACAGCATCATGATGGTCGCATCCGTGTTTGGCGACATCGCGGTGAACGCACATTGGAAGCGTGTATTCGTCATCGCCATACTGGCGTATCACCCGACGTGATGGTATGGCGTGCCATTGGTTACACGTCTCGGTCACCTCTTGTTCGCATTGACGACACTTTGAACGGTGGACGTTACATTTCAGACGTGTTACGACCCGTGGCTCTACCCTTCATTCGATCGCTGCGAAACCCTACATTTCAACAGGATAATGCACGATCGCATGTTGCAGGTCCTGTACGGGCCTTTCTGGATAGAGAAAATGTTCGACTGCTGCCCTGGCCAGCACATTCTCCAGATCTCTCACCAACTGAAAACGTCTGGTCAATGGTGGCCGAGCAACTGGGTCGTCACAATAGCCAGTCACTACTCTTGATGAAGTGTGGTATCGTGTTGAAGCTGCATGGGCAGCTGTACCTGTACGCGCCGTCCAAGCTCTGTTTAACTCAATTCGCAGGCGTATCAAGGCCGTTATTACGGCCAGAGGTGATTGTTCTCTGTACTGATTTCTCAGGATCTATGCACCAAATTGCGTGAAAATATAATCACATGTCAGTTCTTGTATAATATATTTGTCCAATGAATACCCGTTTATCATCTGCATTTCTTCTTGGTGTAGCAATTTTAATGGCCAGTAGTATAGTTTAATGATTCTTCTGACGTTTGGTCAACACTTGTGGCTGGCACTGTCAAACATTCTCCCTTCATTGCGGATAGTGAAACGTCAGTAAAATCTCACATAGGAACACCGGATCTTTTTCTTCGGAAATGAAGAGCAATGCACAATATCTGTCACTTCGGAACTATATGATGAGAAGCTGCAATCTTTTTTTAAAATTTGGTTTTCAAAATTATCTTCCACCTTCATGTTGTACTGTTTGAAGAAAATGGTGCAACATCGCTTAGTGCAAGACATTCATTCTCATCTGAACCAAAATCGATCAGTAACACTAATATTAGCTTTCGGTTCCCTTAAAATCGGCGCCTCGTTCTGCACCTGTAACACGTACAAGATGGAGGGGAAAGTCTGCGGTAGCGTTCCCTGTGCGAGTTTCAAGCCGCGATAAACGACGGTGTTACACGCGGCAACCCGATCCCAGCCGACCCGACCCGACACGGCACGACGAAGCTGCACGACATGGCGCTAATTTAACGCTCCATCAGCGGGTCGCGGCCGCAGATCATCTGCGCCAGATTATCCGCCGGCCGAGTGTTTAGCGCCAACGTTATTATAGCTCGTAATTACATTAGCACCGAGCTCGTACTTAATGCGTTGGCATATTTACTGCGGTGTGTAACTCGCTGCTATTTCAGGGAACTTTGCTCCAGGAAGAAGCGCGCTCACCATTGTACGCTTAGCACGCGATGAGAAGGACAAAGGACCTCAGTGGTGACGGCTTATTTCCTTGGGGATACCAGGATGAAAGAGAACCAGCATTTAGAAATTCCAACATTGAAAATGAATTCTCAGCTTGTAATAAAACTGGTTATGGCGAGATAAAATGCACTAACCGATCTTAAATAATACGAAATGATTGGTTCCTAAGTTAAAGAGACTTAAAACCTAGAAATCCACCACCAAATACCTATACTAAATGTATAAACATCAACTTATGCATGGTGATTCACGAATATATGCAAATACGTTAGTATGTTATTCTACAAGTAAAACTAAAGAAAGAAGTTCATACAAACGTAGGTCCGCAAATGCATAGTTACGGAGTTACGGTTGATAAAAAAAATTTTGCCCTAAATTTAGCAATTTCGCTAATACGAAGCCGTTGCAGAACTGTACGAAGTTAATGTAAAGCACGATTTCCATTTATTTTGTTGTTATTGGTCTGATGAATGTATTAAAACATGTCCCAGACGCGTATCTGCAGTAGTTTTCCAGAACATCCAAAGAAGCAAAGAAGTCATTTTGTAAAATTTTTAATTTATTAACTACTTGGCCCAATTTCTTTTTTAAATTCCAGAACATTGCACAAAGTTTTCAACAGAAGTTGACAGAATTTAATTTTCGAAAAATGATGATAATAACGTTAACTGAAACTGTATGAATGTGGCAGATAATCTGCTTTTATTAATGCCATGGCACACGTGAGTTCATGTAAAACAGGAAAAAAAAACCCTCAGTGTTAAGGAAGTTGTACAGTGTACATACAACTTCGCAAACGTTCACAATAAATGTTCAAAAATATCTCCACCGAATTTAATGTATTTAGCTGCACGTGTATGAACAGATTTTGTTGCTCGTTTCAGTTTCACAGGGTTGTCCCTAATTTCGTCTATTGCATTCATAATGCAAGCAAGTAATGCCTCACGTGTATTGACTTTGTCCTCGTACTCTGTGTCTTTCGTCCATCCCCATATACAAAGATCCATTGGTAATAAATCGGGCGATCTGAATGACCACAGACACGTAGCACCACGACCAACCCATTTCCGAGGAAAATGTTCATTTAAATGTGTATTAACGGCGTTGGTGAAATGTGGAGGCGCGCCGTCACGTTGAAAATACATTTGCGATCGCGTAGCAAGTAGAACATCTTCGAGCAAGCGGGGCATTTCTTCTTGAAAGAACTGTAAGTATATCTTGCAAGTTAGACGTCCTGGGAAAGTTGAATGGTCCAATAAAGAGTGTGTTGATTATACCAATCCACACATTTATGCGTTGGAAATTGCGTTGCACTGTTGCATGTGGGATTGCTTCAGACCATACGTGCTCGTTATGTAAATTGTTTATACCATCTGGAGTAAATTGAACCTCATCAGTAAATAAAATGTATCTGTGTAACTGCCGATTAGTATTTAACCTGTTGCACAACACCAAGCGAAGGGCAGGATCTCACGGATGTGAATGATGCACTTTTTGTTTATGGTAAGGATACAGATTATTGTACTTCACTGTACGCCATACCTTAGATTGTGAAATGCCTAATCGTTGAGAGATACGTCGTGTACTGGTACCCGGGCTACGTTGAACAGCATCCATAATATCCTCATCATCGTCTTCACGTATCGAGCGCTCGAACTGATTACGAACGCTAGGTAGAGAACCTGTCTCCCCTAACTTCGAAATACTCCACTAACGGTTCGTGCATTCGGAATCCTCCGAGTTGCATAACGTACGCGATATTCTTCAGCTGCAGGCGTAGCATTACCATCACATCTGCCATAAATAAACACCATATCGGCGTATTCCTCTGTTGTAAATTTGAAAGGCATCGCTATATCATAAATAATCTACAAACTACAACAGTTACTATGTGGTTTCATTAAATACACTGTTGTTACTATGTTGTTTCACTGAACAATACAGAAAACTAACTTGTTTAAAGGTTAGGAAGCGACTGAAACAACTCACTAACGGTTGCCAACAATGACATAAACGTTTCTACGTTCTTAATTGAAAGTAAACAAATATACTTGTATAATAATCTCTGCTTTTCTGGATGTTCTGGAAAACTACTGCAGATACGTCTGGGACATGTTTTATTAGATTCACCAGACCAATAACAACAAAATAATGGGAAATCGTGCTTTACTTTAATCTCGTACAGTTTTGCGGTGGCTTCATATTAGCGAAGTTGCTAAATTTCGGGCAAAATTTTTTACTACCGCAACTCTGTAACTAAACATTTGCGGACCTATGTTTACACGAACTTCTTTCTTTAGTTTTACTTGTAGAATAACATATTAAAATATTTGCATATCTTCGTGAATCAAGCGGTATAAACACTTTATGGAATGACTAAGATTATTATGGACTTCTTAAGAAGATAGGTAATGATAAACAATTACTTGTAGTTTGTTTTTTCGTGTATGCTCCAAATATGATTTTTCATGACTAGGTCGATATACGGCGTATTTTCTTTACTACGTATTGTAATAGGTAAATCTTTGCTCTTCTTCAGTACGACTATGAAGTGGGATTTATGTAGGTGTTGAGTTAGCATGGAGGTTGAATTTAATTGTACTGTGAAGTGAAATAACTAAAATTATGTCTTTTCGACAGCAGAAACTCAACCAGCGTTCATATTACTTAAGAAACTGATGTAGAGCATCCCCTTGACCAATATATGAAGTTGCATTGCAGAATTCAGCATGGTCATGGATTACGAGCCTACAACTTTCGACATAACAACGAAGAACAATAACAGATGAGTACTATGAGAACTGTTTATTTAAATTCTTCCGTTGCTACGTCTTTCTGCCGTGTGTCGCTATCTTGCCGTGGCAAGTGCTGTGAAGTTGTGACCAGATGTCCAAATTTAAACGTACTTCAGAATTAATGAATCGATTTTAAGTTATAAGAGGGTGGAGACAGGTTGAAACTGTAGACCAATGAACGTTGTGGGCAGATCCGTGTTTAATTGTATTGCTCCTCTGGACTCTTATCTCATTTGCTCTGTCCGTGTATGAATCAAGAAAAAAAAAGAATGACAAAGTATTGCTATATGCTTCTGTGAAGCTAACCGTATGTAGTTCATCTTTACTTATTTTGAATGCAATGTACGTTAAAACTCTCATGTTTAACTGCTCTCTCACATGTCTTCTTACCACACATTAGACTTGCATTCTATAGAGCTAGAGCCAGCTGTTACATTTGAGTGGCATTCTTTGGTTTTCAGCTATGAGTCTAGCTTCAATTTGTGACAGCCAGATTGACGACAACATGTTCGTAGACGACCTGGAGAAAGATCACAGAAATCTACGATTCTCCAACTCCTGGAATCACGCTGTGGGGAGTAATTGCATAAACCAGCGAGACCAATTTGGTAATTGTTGAAGAAAGTCTGTGTTCTCGCCACTAGGTTACAAGACTAATAATCTTGTTGTCACACCTTTCATGAACAAGGTAGCAAGTGGCATAATCCAGCAAGAGAACGCAAGACCCCACACTACAGTCCATACCACAAATCTTTTGAGGAATATAGGGGTCCTTGGCTTGCTTGCTGATAGATCACTCATAAACCATGTCCTGGCTGTAATGGAGAGACGTATACTTTTATATCAGTCTCCAGTCAGCAATCTTCCTGAACTAACACAGCATGTTAATTCGTCAAGATGAAATTCGGAGTCTTGCTTGCTTCCATGCCGAAATGAATACAAGAGTGTATTCGTACCTGTGAGAGTCACACCTCAAAGTGATGTTAATGAGGGTCAACAGTTCCTGAATGATTAAAGCCACTTCATACCCGTTATGTAATGAACATCTTCATAAAGTTAGATAAATATCGGACTGGTGCTTCATGGTATAATATATTAAATTCCCGTCAGCAGATTCCTTTCAGACATAAACTTTAAGATTAATTTTCATATACATGGATAAATTTTGCTTACATTACCCAAAATCACCTTACTATATTCCGGTTAAATTCAATTACGTTGAGCGATCTTTCCTTTTTTTCATCAGTGTTTCAAGACAGAGTGACATCACTAAAAAGTCGAGTTGGAAACATCCAATTCAGGATACAGTTTACTGTCAAATTCAAGACAAAATTTTTGTTTGGAAGAATACAGTCTCGCGGTAATATCATCGAGTAAAAAGTTCTCCGGTTTCTAAACGCGTCAAGTAATTAAAGTTGCAAGAGCTTTCAGCCAAGTATTCTTTGGCCACTGTCAAGTGGTATGGCTGCCAGTGGGCTGCTCATACGTCCCTTATATACGCTAGCTGCCGGCTGTGACGTCACTGGTGCCTGCGGCATCGTCATTTACGGGCATATGTTGACACGTGTTCGATGCGACCGTTTCAATTGCGCGATCGCTGGATCGCACGTCGAGCTGAGCTGCAGGCCACCGTCTCTATTTAGGTTGTTAATTGATTATTTTTGCTTCAATGGCTTCTTTAATTCCACAATTCCAGAAGCGATTTGCGTGATCCATGACGGATGTATCTTCAAATTTTATCCGGCGTCCGTTTTCTAATTCATGCTTGGCTAAAACAGATTTCTCGGTGTACCGCAGACGATAAAACATCTCATGCTACTTCCTGCGTTGTTCCACAGTGCTTACTGTTTGTTCGACATAAGACTGGCCACACTCGCAAGGTATCTCGTAGACTCCAGGTGTTCTGAGATCTGTTACGTCTTTAGCCGGCCGAAGTGGCCGTGCGGTTAAAGGCGCTGCAGTCTGGAACCGCAAGACCACTACGGTCGCAGGTTCGAATCCTGCCTCGCACATGGATGTGTGTGCTGTCCTTAGGTTAGTTAGGTTTAACTAGTTCTAAGTTCTAGGGGACTAATGACCTCAGCAGTTGAGTCCCATAGTGCTCAGAGCCATTTGAACCATTTTTGTTACGTCTTTAATTGGTCTCAGCAATTGACGGATTTTCGTCGGAGGCCTGAAGATTGATTTGATCTTGTGTAGTTTCAGCAGGCGGCTTATCTTGCTCGACACGGAGCCACACAACGGCAAGAAAGCAAGTTTCTTTTCTTGCTCCTCATCGGTGGTCTTGTTGTGAGTCTTTCATGAAATCACTTCATTTATTTGGTGGACGTTATAGCCGTTGTTCCAGAAGACTTTGCGTAGGTGTCTCAGCTGATGGTGCAGGTGATAAACGTCTGATATCACTGTTGCACGATGCACCAATGGTTATAAAACAGTGTGCTTCTGTGCGGGGTGATGGCTGGTAGCGTGCAAATGCAGATCAGTGTGCCTGGGCTTTCTATAGACGCTGTGGCCAAGGCATTCATTCCGTTTGCGGTGGACGAGAAAGTCGAGGAAGGGCAATGCATCGTCTTTTTAATTACTTGACGCGGTTGGAAACCCGAGAACTGTTTCTTCGAGAGTTTTATTTGTCAGACATAATAAATATTTTCTACTTAAACTACTCTATTGATAAACAGCTGTTGCTTTTAGTGTTTCAAACGAAAAGAAGTTCTATTATTTTGTTCTGTTAGGTATGAGGAGCATTCAGTACGGAAAGCAACACATTTATATTCTGAAAGCCGGTTGGTTTTTTCAGTTCTCCAATACACAATATTATTTCCCACTATTTTGGCTACAAAATCCTATTTTTCAATGCAATCTCCGCTCAATGCAAGGGCCTGCATGCCCGCACGGTAACACTCTACTGTTCGACGTTGGAGCCAACGTCTTGCTGCAACAGTGCCCTCCCCATCACCCACGTACATCCTCCACTGGGCCAGACAGATGAAAGTCGACCGGTGCGAGACCTGGGCTGCTGGGTGGACGCGGAGGAACAGTCCAATGAAGTTCTGTGAGCACCTGTCGGGAGCGCGGACTTGAGGGAGTCCTTGCGTTGTCATGGAGAAGCAGTTATTTTGCACGTTTGTGGCAACGAACACGCTGAAGTCGTTTCTTCAATTTCCTGAGAGTAGTGCACAGGAGGTAGGACAGGTTTGCCCAACGATTCACAGCGCTTTTGTTCACAGCTGGACCTACTCAGACATTCTGCAAGCGCATGTATCTAATGTGCTCTGATTTTCCGCCACATATACCATTTTGAAGGCTGTGTATAGTGCCTTCATTCTTCGCAACTTCATGAAACGATAGGGACTGAAGCGCGAATATTTCACCCTGTCCCACAACAAATTCCACATTTTTTCAACCGAAATTCGCAGAGAAAAAAATACATTGCTCTTCTTATTGAACGCCCCTCGTAGAATCTTTTTAAATTCCGAGTGTGTGCTGAAAAATAATGCCTCTGAATATTCTATGTGAAAACTCTTAAAGCTTCTTAAGTAAAACAAATGTTAGTAACGTTATACATCTTTATTCTTCATGTCTACATATTAATTTTTCATCACAGTCACCCTGACGACGGACACATTTCTCTCAATCAGAGACCAGTTTCTTAAGATCGTCACTGTAGAATGTTTGGCTCTGTTGATGGAACCACAACCTCACCTCTACTTGCACAACTTCAACACTATCAAAGTCCTCAGAAGTGTTGTATAGGTTTTGGAAACAGATGAAAATCTCATGGAACCAAGTCGCGACTGAATGATGGGCGATGAGTTACAATGAATCAAGGCGTCGGATTGTTGCAGATGTTGCAGGGCTTGTGTCTGGTCTGTCATTGTCATGCTGAAGAAGATTCTGCTCCATGTACGGAAGAACTTTTCGAATCCGAAACTCGATTAAAGTACGCTGTTGGCAGCAGAGCACGTTACTTTCGAGCAGTTGTTGCAAAGCTCTTACGTTTGCTTAGTAACGTGATCCTAAAATAGCGAAAAACCTCTCTAAATTATTTTATGAGCGTAACACACAATCATAGGAGTAAGAACGGACACGGCATAATGTACTACTAAAGAATCATGCATAACATACTTGAAAATGGCCTAAGACCGAAATTGTACAATCGTATATGAAATAAAGAGAGTGGCATCTGAAGGCATCACGAAATCATTCAAAAAATGTCGTCAGGTTATCAGGTTTTTAACATCAATCGCTGCTGAAAAGGATAGTGGGATAGAACCTCGCCGTATCCCGATGTACGGGGAGGTAAACGTACCCTTAACGAGGTAAGCGTGCAGCGACGGCAGATTACTCAAAGAGTCAACCATCAAAGAGTCTCAGAATGCCATTCACGAATAGTAATTAAAAAAAATTGTGAGAATAGGTCTCTGCTCTGAGGGTTCTGTACAAATTTAATTATCTATATGAATAATAATAATTTCGTGTGGCTCAGTGGCCTCGTGTAAATATTTCTAATGGACGACACTTCACGATTTGCGTGACATGTATGGAAGTACCTTTTAGTTGCAATGAGTTATAAGCTCAAAATTTTCACATCGCCAAGGTATCGTAGACTTTAGTACGTGACATGCATTTCTAGTTGATACCTCTACCCGTTCCTGAGAAAGGAGAGACAGACAGGCTCACAGCAAAGTGATCCTGTTAGGGTACCATTTTTACAGATTCGTGTACGTAACCCTCAAAAACGATAATTCTGAAGCTATTAACTGAGTTGAGCGTTGCACTGTATTCGTGAACGACTTAAGTGCCAGGCCAAGCTACTCTGATGAGTTTTTTGTCCTATAAGTGAATTTGGTAGAATTTAGTTAGGGACTATTAAGGTGCTTTGTGTGTAAATAATATTCCCGGAATGTATGAAGATTTCGTGATTGTATTTGTGTTCTTCTGACTTGTAGCCTGGTGTATAGCGAAGTGATTTCCTTTGCAGCGGTTGTTTAACAAAGTTTAGCATTGAACAGTCGTGCTTAAACTGAACTACTACCAGTTGTGAGGTCACGATACTGACTTGAAACCCCAGGGAGTTAGGTGACAACATTTCTGTCAGGGCTATAACATCTATCAATCATTGCACTTTCTCAGGAGATTTATTTTAGTCCTCTTCAGCTGGCGCTTGCACCTTGACCGACTTTTTTAGAATATTTGCGCGTCCAGGTTTGGAAAAGTGGGTAAGTGAACAGACATACTAACACCGATTAAAACGTTCATTACAACATTCACTTCCAGATACACGGACCGCCACCACTGCGGCGGTCTGAGGCTCCTTGTCACGGTTCGCGTGGCTCCCCCGTCGGAGGTTCGAGTCTTTCCTCGGGCATGTTGTCCTTAGCGTAAGCTAGACTAAGTAGTGTGTAAGCTTAGGGTCCGATGACCTCAGCAGTTTGGTCCCATAGGCTCTTACCACAAATTTACAAATTTTGCCACAACTGTAGCAGCATCGGAACGGAACCGCTGGAACACTGCTCCACAGTGGAGTTGCAGAAACCTTAACTTGGGGTGATGTGGATTTGCTGAGTGGAACTGGAAAGCGGTGTGCGTTTCAGCAAATCATCTTTACCGTGGAGAGATACTTTTGTGTAACTAGTAGGACTGTCTTCCACGGTCACTAGATATATTAGCTGTGAAAGTTACAAAAATTAGGTGCGTCGGAGAGATATATGATATTAAAAATCATAATGTATTAAAGTATAAAATTTCCTGTTTCCTAAAGCTCTGAAAACAAACTATTGCACACGTACCCTGGTAACAATAATACAGTTCTCTGACATTGGAATGTGGAGGACAACTATCAGTCAAGAGGTATGAAGATTTAGGATGTGTTTGGTTACATTATTCGTTAGTTACAGGAGTAAATATGCAAAATTATATTTTTTCAGGGTGAATTTGAACATGCCTTGAGAGCACAAAAAGAAAAAAAAATGTTCAAATGTGTGTGAAATCTTATGAGACTTAACTACTAAGGTCATCAGTCCCCAAGCTTACACACTACTTAACCTAAATTATCCTAAGGACAAACACACACAGCCATGCCCGAGGGAGGACCTGAACCTCCGCCGGGACCAGCCGCACAGTCCATGACAGTCCCAGACCGCTCGGATAATCCCGCGCGGCAGTACATAAAGAAGATTGGGCCAGCTGCCTATCGGAGATATAGCGAGACAATCTCCCAGAAAGCTGTTACTGAAGTCCAGGTGCATAAAATATCTCCCAGGGATACCTGCTAGTGCTCTCTCAAGGATGTTAAATAATAAAAATCCTTTGAAAATAGGTGGACAGACTGTCTTGATGGTAAGAATACGAGGCTTATTTAAATGTTCAGAATGGCGTCAGCCAATTACGACTAGTGAGATTAGAGATATTGTGAAGCACCACCTGGACCGAAATGGAAGATTAGAAAAGTGGTTTGAAAACAATAAGCCTGGATATGAGTGAGTAAAAAATCTACTCCTATATAATAAGGATCTTTCTGTAAGTTTCAGTAAAAATGTAAAGCTCAGATGACACAGAAGTTACAGTACACAATTTCAAAAATTTGGAGGAGACTATGAGAGGTGTTCCAACGAGTTACGCAGTCAACTACGGTGACACCAACTTCTCTGATGATCTTGGTGCTGTCAGAGTGTTGGACAAGAGCAGATGTCAACATCCGTACAGAATCATAGACTCACCCAAAACAAGTAAGCCTGTGATGAAGGTGAAATGAGCTGATTTCCGATGAGGAAGAATGATATTTAAAACTCTTGAAAACACTGATGTCGTGTAAATTAATGTGTGGTATTAAGTAATGAATGTTGGGGTTTGTTTTGTGAAACAACATTGGCTTAATGAAGTGTTTGTAAGTTCAGATTTTGAATGTTTAATAAAACCTGTTTGTAATAAAAAATAGTAATTGGTATTACTTAATATTAAGCTGAAGTGAAATGCTGTTAGATATGCTTACTGTGTTGTAATTCACCTCCCCACACGTTGTAAATGCAATTAATGTTCGAAGTTCCAAATCATGTAGGTTGCTGTGGTGAGTCTGAATACAGTTTAGGTAAAAAAATTTAGAAAGGGTTTTTGCAAAGAATTTTCAGCCTTGCAACACATTGATATAAGAAGAATTGGAGATTCTATATTTAACATCTCCTGAAAACATTGACATCGTGTAAATTAATGTGTGGTATTAAGTAATGAATGTTGGGGTTTGTTTTGTGAAACATCATTGGCTTAATACAGTGTTTGTAAGTTCAGATTTTGAATGTTTAATAAAGCCTGTTTGTAATAAAAAATAGTAATTGGTATTACTTAATATTAAGCTGAAAAGAAATGCTGTTAGATGTGTTTAATTTGTTGTAATTTACCTTCCTACATGTTTGAAATACAATTACTCTTCGAAGTATTCGATGTTCCAAATCATCTCAGATGCAGTGGTGAGTCTGAATACAGTTTAGATTAAAAAAAAAATTAAGAATGGGTTCTTGCAGAGAATTTTCAACCTTGCAGCACATTGATATAAGAAGAATTGGAGATGCTATATTTAACATCTCAAAGTTGTAGTGCAATATTTAGACAAGAATTTTTACTAAAAGCTTCATATTATGTGCAAATTCACCCAAAGTTGCGGAACAGAGCAAGTGGTGTTGTCACTCTTCGCGGAAGGATATGAATCTTCGCCCTTACCTTGCGGAAGTGAGGTGGTCGACGGCGAACAGCACTCCCTGCGGCAGCTGGCAGCACCATCCAGCGAATGATACTATGACGCGCTGACGGACGTGTTGCGGAAACATTAATTAGTCGCGGTTGTGTGAGCTCCATTGGGAGTTGACTGCTGGGTACTGGAAGGCACCCAGGCGAGTAGTTCGCCTGTGTTGTGGCTGGCCCGCGAAGCATTCTTTTTCTTTAATGGCCGTATGGACTGGGGGTGGACTGCCAGTGGTACAATATTCCACCCTTCAGCCAAGAACTTACTTAAAAATATAACAGAGGAAAAATACTGTATAACAGAGGAAAAATAGGAGTGCTTTTGGTTTTAAATTAAAAGGTTAAAAACATACAACTAAAAAGGACGAGAAAGGCATTAAAAACACAGTTGCAATGTGGTGAGATTCTCCTATGAAAAAGCACTGAAGCATTGAAGTGCTGCAGTGTCAAAATCTGAAGGACCTGCGCAGCGTGAAAAGCACTGAGAGAAGAGAGAACATGTTCCATATGGCTGAGAGGTGTGGGTAAAGACGTAGGGGTATGTCAGGTAGAAAAACTATGGAGTTGACAGGCAGGAGTTGTGGTGGATGGTGGGAATACAGACGGCGGGAAAGACATAGAGTGAGGAGTAGTTGGTGTGTGGTTAGAGTAGAAGTTAAAAGAGGAAACGGACGGGGATGGAGGGAAAGGGAAAAGGAGAGAGGGGCTCTGATGTGGAGTGGGAAAGGTATTTTAATGAATAAAAAAAAAATGAGATATGGTTATATTGCTTCAAGGCGTCCCTCAAAGAAACTGAAAGAAATATTAGATAAAAGTTTTAGAATGGACTCTTGTACACACACTGTTAACGTTTTTGTCCTTTATGGATAAATGTTGGTGGGGATGGGCTTGAAAATAATGAAGACCGTCTTTTACCTCTGTATGTTGTAGTACTTCAGTTACCATGAGTTAATTGTGGTCTGCCCATATCTTATAATGTTTCTGTGTAGCCTGATTTCAGCGATCGGATGTGATTTCGCGTTACACTGCGTAGCGACTTTTGTACACAAATAAGTTTTTCTTCTTAGTTTCACAAAAATGGTTCAGATGGCTCTGAGCACTATGGGACTTAACATCTGTGGTCATCAGTCCCCTAGAACTTAGAACTACTTAAACCTATCTAACCTAAGGACATCACACACATCCCTGTCCGAGGCGGGATTCGAACCTGCGACCGTAGCGCGTAGTTTCACAGATAAATAACAACGTTGCCACTTATATTTTCCGCACAATTTTTATTGCACAGCACTTTTATGTCTGCTCGGTACAACCAGCTCTCCCAGGCTCTCATCACAGGTAGAAAAAGCTAGGAAAAAAACTGAATGTAATTTACTTGGAACTTTCATCTGCTATTTTACAGATGTTATGTCTGGTTCGTTTTACTCTGTACAGTTTACCACAATAACGTATATAGTAAAAATAAAAGGAAAAAATACGATTGTTTCATTTTTCGTACCGTTGAGATACATCACAGTGGGGAAGAGTTAAAGTTGGTTGGAAGGATAAATACCAGGGTTGATCTCATTGTCTGGTAGAGGGAGTTGGTTGACGTTGAGTTGGGAAATGATAAGGAGTGTGTTTAGGGGTAACGACGCAGGGGTGTCTTTGTAAAGGCTTCCCAGCACACCAGGATTCGTGATCAGAGGGGAGACAATGGGGTTATTGGAATCTAGTATGCGCATAGTACAGAAGATGCGGAGGTGTTCGATGTGGGTGAACGGAGTGGAAATGTGATGAGATGGTCGAGGACCCATATATGGAAGGTAAACGGATGTGGAAAGAGAGGCGAAGTGCATGGCGTTCTAGGATTTGGAGAGGCGGAGGTCCCTGCAATATTTGCATATCAGGGTTTTGTAGGTGCAGTAATGTAATCCTGCAGTATTGCTGTCTGCCTTTTGGGCTAAGTACACAGCACCAATTATTAGTTGGAGAATAGCGCAGAATGTATCTTGATAAACAAAAAAAATCTTGGTGGGACCATTTCAAGCTGTAATTAGCAAAGTTAAGAACAGAGCGCAGTTTCAGAGCGAGGTTAATCGTGTTCTGCTAGATTCGTCAGATGGTAGTATTCTTCGTACGTCATTGTATTCATTCTGGCAGGGTATCGGCGCGCGAAGAAAGAAGAACATCGAAGGAACAGTGAACGCAATTCCGTAGATGGAGGTCGGGTCATGAAACCAGAGTAGGAGCTCGTCGGAGCCGGGTCACGCGAGCTCGGCTTGAGAGGAATTGGCTATCGCCGGGGGAAAACAGTGGAGGCAAACAAGCGAGCGCAAACACGGGGGAGCGGACAGCGGCGTGGGCGGCGCCGGCCTCCAGGGAGGACAGGGGCGGCGGTGGGCGGCGGGCGGCGGGCGGTGGCACACGACACACACACACACACACACACACACACACACACACACACACACACACTCTGGTCGCAGCCTCCGGGCTCTTCCCTGCTTAGAACCTCAGCCAGACGGCCTTTCGCAGGGACCAGTAGCTTGATTACAAATGTAGGCTTCCATAAATTCTAAACACATGCATCTGCACCTACATCTACGCCTACATGTGTACTCCGCAAGCCACCTTGCGGTGTGTGGTGTAGAGTACTTTGCATGTTGTTGTTGTTGTGGTCTTCAGTCGTGAGACTGGTTGGATGCAGCTCTCCATGCTACTCTATCCTGTGCAAGTTTCTTCATCTCCCAGTACCTACTGCAGCCTACATCCTTCTGAATCTGCTTAGTGTATTCATCTCTTGGTCTCCGTCTACGATTTTTACCCTCCACGCTGCCCTCCAATACTAAATTGATCCCTCGATGTCTCAGAACATGTCCTACCAACCGATCCCTTCTTCTAGTCAAGTTGTGCCACAAGCTCCTCTTCTCCTCAATTCTATTCAATATCTCCTCATTAGTTATGTCATCTACCCATCTAATCTTCAGAATTCTTCTGTAGCACCACATTTCGAAAGCTTCTATTCTCTTGTTATCCAAACTATTTATCGTCCACGTTCCACTTTCATACATGGCTACACTCCGTACAAATACTTTCAGAAACGACTTCCTGACACTTTAATCTGTACTCGATGATAACAAATTTCTCTTCTTCAGAAAAGCTTTCCTTGGCATTGCCAGTACACATTTTATATCCTCTCTACTTCGACCATCATCAGTTATTTTGCTCCCCAAATGGCAAAACTCCTTTACTACTTCAAGTGTCTCATTTCCTAATCTAATTCCCTCAGCATCACCCGACTTAATTCGACTACATTCCATTATCCTCGTTTTGCTTTTGTTGATGTTCATCTTATACCCTTCTTTCAAGACACTGTCCATTCCGTTCAACTGCTGTTCCAAGTCCTTTGCTGTCTCTGACAGAATTATAATGTCATCGGCGAACCTCAAAGTTTTTATTTCTTCTCCATGGATTTTAATACCTACTCCGAACTATTCTTTTGTTTCCTTTACTGCTTGCTCAATATACAGATTGAATATCATCGGGGAGAGGCTACAACCCTGTCTCACTCCCTTCCCAACCACCGCTTCCCTTTCATGTCCCTCGACTCTTATAACTGCCATCTGCTTTCTGTACAAATTGTTAATAGCCATTCGCTCCCTGTATTTTACCCCTGCCACCTTCAGAATTTGAAAGTGAGTATTCCAATCAACATTGTCAAAAGCTTTCTCTAAGTCTACAAATGCTAGAAACGTAGGTTTGCCTTTCCTTAATGTTTCTTCTACGATAAGTCGTAGGGTCAGTATTGCCTCATGTGTTCCAACATTTCTACGGAATCCAAACTGATCTTCCCCGAGGTCGACTCTATCGGTTTTTCCATTATCTGTAAAGTATTGTCGTTAGTATTTTGCAGCTGTGACTTATTAAACTGATAGTTCGGTAATTTTCACATCTGTCAACAGCTGCTTTCTTTGGGATTGGAATTACTTTGCGTACCACTACGATTTCCCACCTTTCCCGTTCCAGTCGCGAATGGTTCGCGGAAACAACGATTGCCGGGAAGTCTCCTTGTGGGTTCGAATCACTGTAATTTTATTTTCATGGTCTTGTCGCGAGACATGCGTAGAAGGAAGCAGTATACGCGGCGTATTCCAAATCTAAGGTCCGTTCGGCGATAGTATGCACGAGGCGTATTCCAAAACTAATGTCCGTTTGGTGATAAGCTCATGAGAAAAGGTTTTTATTGACAAGTGTTAATTACTACATATCTGTTTTACTTTTCCACATAATCCCCGTCCACATCTATACACTGCTTCACCAGCTTCTTGAACTGTCCTGCACAGAAGTCTGCTGCCTGATTTCAGCCTCGTTTCGAAGTCGTTGTCCACCCAAATCTAGAAGAAGAAATAGTCGCTTGGTGTGAGGTCGGGAACGATGAAGAGACAGTTCCCCGCGGCGTCGAATTTGGATTGCACGTCTCAGTTTGGTTGGTGTATCACAGTATACATCGCCGACCGAAGTGGCCGTGCGGTTAAAGGCGCTGCAGTCTTGAACCGCAAGACCGCTACGGTCGCAGGTTCGAATCCTGCCTCGGGCATGGATGTTTGTGATGTCAAAATGGTTCAAATGGCTCTGAGTACTATGGGACTCAACTGCTGTGGTCATAAGTCCCCTAGAACTTAGAACTACTTAAACCTAACTAACCTAAGGACAGCACACAACACCCAGCCATCACGAGGCAGAGAAAATCCCTGACCCCGCCGGGAATCGAACCCGGGAACCCGGGCGTGGGAAGCGGTTTGTGATGTCCTTAGGTTAGTTAGGTTTAACTAGTTCTAAGTTCTAGGGGACTATTGACCTCAGCAGTTGAGTCCCATAGTGCTCAGAGCCATTTGAACCATTGAACAGTATACATCACCTGTAATTACTGAGCCAAGGTTCATGAAATCAATCAAAAGGATGCGCTTTTCGTCCCAAAAAATCGTAGCCATTATTTCTCTGTTCGAGAACTTAGATGGCGGCACTATATTGACCGTTGTTTCTATTCCGTGTTGGTGTACAATATCCACGTATCGCCATACGTAACAATGTGAGAAAACAAATCACCTCCATCTTGTATATTGTGCCCCAAAAACAGTTGTGCACTACGCATTCTTTCCCTTTGTGCTGATCAGTGAGCGTTTTTGGAACCCACCTTGGACGCTGATTGTGATATTCAAGCTGTTCATTGACAATCCTGTACATTGAGGTTCGAGCAACATTTTGGAATTCATTAGCCGGATTATTAATCTTTAATCGCCGATCACTTCGAAGTTTTTGGTTCACTTGATCAACGATGTCGTCGGTCCGAATACTGGGCCAGCAACTACGCTGTTCATGATGCAACCATTTTGAACTTCTCGACACCATTTTTCGTCTTGTTTGTCACTCATTATTTCAGGTCCATACATTAGAGATAGGTCACAATAGATTTCAACAGTAGATGATACATTTGCCGGAAAAATTCAAATCACACCATGCACTTCACGACTGGCCTGATCTACGGTTACTTGAATAATAGCAACTGAAACCAACAGCTGTATTGTAATTCAGACGTAATTTGTTTCAGACTGAATGTCCTGGTAGAGGTAGGCAACTATGACAAATATAATAAAAACGAGTCTTAAAATGCTTGTTGGTTGCTGAAAAAATTTCGTGCTTTTTATGTAGACTTTTTATTTCCTCATTCATAACGTGTTTATGGACCAGCCCACCGTCTGGTGACCTGTCAGGAATTACAATTTGGAATTAAAAACACTTCCCATAGTATAAATGCAAGTATACACACTTGCAAGGTTCACAAACTGACAAAAATAATAAACAATCGAAGATGTCGAAATAGGCGAAAATGCACATACCATACACAGTTATACAAGCTCAAGGGCAGCTCTAAATGCTGTACATCAAGAAATGCATATGGTATATCAGGTGCGATAACTATCCACTCGGACAGACCAGAGCCAGCAATTCAGTTAACGTGCGCTGTAGCCAATAGACCACACCTTGGGCTAACACAATGCCTGGTGGTGGAGCCGTCAGTATCATAAGGAAATTTAATATAAATTGTATACCCAGATTACTAACAGTGACAAAAGCAAAGTTCAAAGGCATAAAAGCGTGTAAGATATGACAGCAAATAACTACATACGTGAAAATTACAGCATATAAAGTAAACTCAAAATTGCGGCAAACGTCACCGTACATTTGGTGTTATAAAAGGTGGCCGCAAAGGGCGCACGATTTTTACTTCCATTGGCAATTCAAAATATTGTCAAAAATACGTAAAAAACAATCTCTTGTTCCATTGCTATGCTTATTACGTAATCGGTCATGGAAGCTCCCTCTATGTACGAAAATTTCTAGGTATTGATGATGCTGCGATAAATAATGCAGTTGTTACCTGGATAAGTTCAGGATTTTGTATTTATAACTACCACTGTCATACTTTGCAATCTTAAAAGCATCTCATGCCTCTTTAAGTCCAATTTTCCCTTTATTCTATTGTCCTTCTCTACCTTATGCACTGTGATGATCATGAAACACAGTTCTTCACTTATCTGCAACAATATAAATATTTGCAAGCTTACTGATGTCAACGATGATGTGAGAGAATTAGACGCGGAACAACGTCCACAAAACACGTTTTTTAACACTAGTCAACCGACACAAAATTTCCGACACGATGGTTTCGATTGCAAGAATTTCTCTTCGGTACGAAGGTCAAAATATTCCTCAATAACAAAACAGATCTCCATCCCTTAGACTGGGTACAACAGTTCTCATTCTCGTTACCACCTAACTGGCCTATTACCCATAAATTATAATTCATTTATAGTTTCTTGGAGGGCGAGCCTGTCACAAGAATGCGCCCCATTGCGAGACACTGCTACTCATTACATAAATTTCAAAATTACTTTTTTCAGCTTATTGGTCGGAATCTGTACAACGAGGAATTAAGGATCAGTTAATCAGTTTAACGTCCTTTGAAAATTCTAACTTCCCAACTATTATGTATTTTTTTGAACACGTGGTTCAACAAAGTCAGCACCTTACCGAGCTATATCAGCAACCCAGTTGCTTTAGCCGCTAACGACGATCAGCAATTAGAACCTCATGAAACAATAACTGAAAATGAAAGCACGTTCGACGACATTAGAGAAACGCTTTTACAAGAAAAGAATGAGACTAAGAAGACATCCTCACACCCCATTATTGGAGTATAAATAGATAGACATAAATTTATTGATGTGATAGATTCAGGTTCGCATGTTAATGTGAAAGGGTGATGCTGCATTTAAGAAGTGTAAGGAAGACAATTCCTGTTCAACTTTTACACTGAGCAAAACAAAAGTACGTGGCGCTGTTTCTAGCAAAGGCGTCGACGTACAACTTCAAACACATTTACCTTTCTCTGTACATGGTCACACATTTTATTCTAATTATTGGATTATTCACTTACTCACCATCGACATAATGTTAGGTATGGACTTTCTGATCGCACATAAAGTTATTTTGGATTTCAATAACTCGTACCTCATATTAAATGAAAATGCCGATCAGGTTGCTTTGGAAATTTACCGAACTGTGTCATCTGAGGAACAAAACGTCAATAAAATTGAACTTTTTTCTGTTACCAAAAATACTCATTTGCGTACGTCCTTTTACACTGACATTTCCATTGCAATAATGTACCAAACAACATGGAAAAAACGTATACGACATATACCAATAACAAGCAGGCTTTGTCAGCAAGCGAATACATCGACGACTTCTTATCTCGGTCCATTATATTCCATTATACAAATTAAATTACGTCACATGGCCGCAGTGGGTATCTACGGACCAATTCCAAGAAGAAAAAGAGGATTCTCCTGCATTTTCGTAGCGGTAGAACTAACTTCTAAATTAGTAACATTCACACCGTTTTGTAAAGCTACAGCCAAAACTGTTTCAGCAGCTTTTACAACATATTTCCTGCCGATTGTTGGTCATGTACAAAAAGTTATTTCTGATAATGGACCACAATTCAGATCAGTTATATGGACACATACTCTAAAAACTAGGAAGATTACACCTATATACGTATCCAGTTACCATGCTTCATCAAACCCATCTGAACGCATTATGAAAGCTTTGTCCTTTATACTGTCATAAGAAACACACGGATTGGGATAAATATATCTACACATTTCAAGAAATTATTAATTCCATTCCAAATGATTCTACATTGTTGTCTCCGTACATCGTACTATAGAATGTTGAACCTCCGAACAAAATTAAGGAATTATTAGCATTTCCTGCTTCACGACGACTACTTCACCATGAAGTCATCGACAATGGGATCAACAATATTAAGCGTGAACCTGAACGAAGAAAGAAACAACGGAAACAGGAAGTGGTCTCCGCGAATTTAAAATCGGTTATAAAGTATTAGTATGTACTCATCTTCTTTCCAAGAAAGTCAAATATAGGTGCAACAAGTTCGAGTTGCTGTGGAGTAGTCCGTACAGAATAAGAAATTTTGCACATCCAAATGTTTATGTACAAACTTTGCGTACGGAAAAGTCATGGGAGAACCATCATATTAGTAATGTGAAACGGTTTATTGGATGAAACCATTTTTTTTCCCTAGTTGAGACGCTATTTGATTCTACACTGTCACAGGGTGACACAGTAATTCCTTTTGCATTTTTCTCTAGTTTTAGCACTTTTATTTCCAGTATGCACTGTGTATTTGTTATTTGTCTTTTAATTTAGTACCATTCTATGCACTGTTATGTTTTTACACATAGTACCTTTTAGGTAGGGACAAGCTTTCACATGCTTACTGTACATTATCATTACTATTTACTCATTGTGCTCATTTGCTGTTTCAGTACAAGTTGTTACCATAAAATAAAACAAAAAGAAGTACACAATCATACATTTCGAACCATCGAGGATATGCAACACGATAATCGAAAATGAACGAAACAAGTGTAACAAAGGTCATCCTTCATCAAATCCCAACTAATTTTTTTTGCAGGTTTTACAGGAAACAACAAAGTATAAACCTAAGGGTAACATCCGTGTACTACAAACTCATTTGTATTCTTTCACTAATAAATTCTTTACAGCAATACCAAGAATGACATGTACTAATAATTTTTTTATGGATGGTAGATATAAGTTTCAATTCGATTGTGGTAATATTCTGTGAAGCGATATTAATGAAGACACAGTGATGTTCCGCTAATGACAATAATGATTATACATGAATGATCAGGTAAAGAAAAGTGATGAACATATGTCATATTGTTATAATGAAAAATGTTTTGTAATAATATCAAGTTAATGAAAACTAAATAATGGATTAATGGAGATAAAGATACTATTTTTTTAACTATTGTAAAAGAACATGACATTATTTGGTACATAGATATATTACTCCATGTATTTGCAAAGAAAAGATTTTCTTCTCAATGGTAGAGTAGGCATGCATGTTCCGCTTGATACCCTGCATTTTTCTGAACTAGTGAAGTTTTTACATAATATGTACACTGACATTTAGCACCTGCTGATATTACTTTTGTTTGTGTTAACTATACTGTTAACAATTCCAGTATAATTATTTCCTCATGCTTTACTGGTACAACGAGTCGTTTCTCATCACCCGTTTTTTCCCATTCTTTTTACTTTTGTATGCCTTGGAATCTTTGCTTATACTATATGCTTCTAATTGTGAAGTCATTCTGATTTCTTTAACATTTTCGTGTCGATCCATAGAATAGTCTTGTGACCACACATTTTTATCTTGCTTTATTTTGGCTGCCCCATTTGATGACAATGGACGATAATGATTTTCTTTTGCAGCAAAAGTACACATCCCTTTGCCTTATTCCTACATTTCCCAGTAGGTACGCACATTTCTTACATCTGCTATTATTATTTAATTTTCACTTCTCTGTACGAGATATATTACTTATGTATAGTCAATATTTGCAACAAATATATGTTTTTCAAATCTCATATACTATAGAGATATTCTGCTACACTGATCTTTCTTATGAGCTCTGTCAGCATATAGATGGTTAATTATGATGCATTTTGTCATTTATTACTGTCAATCTTCATGTACTATTTTATAGAATTATATCCTGTGGGCATTAAGTTTTTAAGTCTACTTGGTGACACAGCCACTGTTATTCTACATGTAACTGTTACTGTTCTGCTGACAGTCACTGCCAGTAAATGTATTTATCACTAGCTTACTACAAGAATAGCTCAACTATGAGTCTAAAACATACTCTGTGTACCATATTATTAGATACTGAACTATGAACACAAATTCTCACTTATATATTGATGGCGGTGCCATAAATAATGCAGTTGTAACCTGGATAAGTTCAGGATTTTGTATTTATATCTACCACTGTCATACTTTGCAATCTTAAATGCATCTCATGCCTCTTTAAGTCTAGTTTTCTCTTTATGCTATTGTCCTTCTCTACCTTATTTACTGTGATGTTCATGAAACATAGTTGTTCACATGTTTGCAACAATATAAATATGTGCAAGCTTACTGATGTCACCGATAATACACTACAAATGAGAGAGCTATAATGATTCAATTCATTCATAGGCAGCACTTAATATATAATTGGATGAGTTGTCATTGGGTACCATATCTACCACTGTAGCAAGGGGAAACTACAGCCGTAATTTTTCCCGAGGGCATGCAGCTTTACTGTATGATTACATGATGATGACGTCCTCTTGGGTAAAATATTCCGGAGGTAAAATAGTCCCCCATTCGGATCTCCGGGCGGGGACTACTCAAGAGGATGTCGTTATCAGGAGAAAGAAAACTGGCGTTCTACGGATCGGAGCGTGGAATGTCAGATCCCTTAATCGGGCAGGTAGGTTAGAAAATTTAAAAAGGGAAATGGATAGGTTGAAGTTAGATATAGTGGGAATTAGTAAAGTTCGGTGGCAGGAGGAACAAGACTTCTGGTCAGGTGACTACAGGGTTACAAACACAAAATCAAATAGGGGTAATGCAGCAGTAGGTTTAATAATGAATAGGAAAATAGGAATGCGGGTAAGCTACTACAAACAGCATAGTGAACGCATTATTGTGGCCAAGATAGATACGAAGCCCACACCTACTACAGTAGTACAAGTTTATATGCCAACTAGCTCTGCAGATGACGAAGAAATTGAAGAAATGTATGATGAAATAAAAGAAATTATTCAGATTGTGAAGGGAGACGAAAATTTAATAGTCATGGGTGACTGGAATTCGAGTGTAGGAAAAGGGAGAGAAGGAAACATAGTAGGTGAATATGGATTGGGGGACAGATATGAAAGAGGAAGCCGCCTTGTAGAATTTTGCACAGAGCACAACATAATCATAACTAACACTTGGTTTAAGAATCATGAAAGAAGGTTGTATACATGGAAAAACCCTGGAGATAGTAAAAGGTATCAGATAGATTATATAATGGTAAGACAGAGATTTAGGAACCAGGTTTTAAATTGTAAGACATTTCCAGGGGCAGATGTGGATTCTGACCACAATCTATTGGTTATGACCTGTAGATTAAAACTGAAGAAACTGCAAAAAGGTGGGAATTTAAGGAGATGGGACCTGGATAAACTAAAAGAACCAGAGGTTGTACAGAGATTCAGGGAGAGCATAAGGGAGCAATTGACAGGAATGGGGGAAATAAATACAGTAGAAGAAGAATGGGCAGCTTTGAGGGATGGAGTAGTGAAGGCAGCAGAGGATCAAGTAGGTAAAAAGACGAGGGCTAGTAGAAATCCTTGGGTAACAGAAGAAATACTGAATTTAACTGATGAAAGGAGAAAATATAAAAATGCAGTAAGTGAAACAGGCAAAAAGGAATACAAACGTCTCAAAAATGAGATCGACAGGAAGTGCAAAATGGCTAAGCAGGGATGGCTAGAGGACAAATGTATGGATGTAGAGGCCTATCTCACTAGGGGTAAGATAGATACCGCCTACAGGAAAATTAAAGAGACCTTTGGAGATAAGATAACGACTTGTATGAATATCAAGAGCTCAGATGGAAACCCAGTTCTAAGCAAAGAAGGGAAAGCAGAAAGGTGGAAGGAGTATATAGAGGGTCTATACAAGGGCGATGTACTTGAGGACAATATTATGGAAATGGAAGAGGATGTAGATGAAGATGAAATGGGAGATATGATACTGCGTGAAGAGTTTGACAGAGCACTGAAAGACCTGAGTCGAAACAAGGCCCCCGGAGTAGACAATATTCCATTGGAACTACTGACGGCCGTGGGAGAGCCAGTCCTGACAAAACTCTACCATCTGGTGAGCAAGATGTATGAAACAGGCGAAATACCCTCAGACTTCAAGAAGAATATAATAATTCGAATCCCAAAGAAAGCAGGTGTTGACAGGTGTGAAAATTACCGAACTATCAGCTTAATAAGTCACAGCTGCAAAATACTAACACGAATTCTTTACAGACGAATGGAAAAACTAGTAGAAGCCAACCTCGGGGAAGATCAGTTTGGATTCCGTAGAAACACTGGAACACGTGAGGCAGTACTGACCTTACGACTTATCTTAGAAGAAAGATTAAGGAAAGGCAAACCTACGTTTCTAGCATTTGTAGACTTAGAGAAAGCTTTTGACAATGTTGACTGGAATACTCTCTTTCAAATTCTAAAGGTGGCAGGGGTAAAATACAGGGAGCGAAAGGCTATTTAGAATTTGTACAGAAACCAGATGGCAGTTATAAGACTCGAGGGACATGAAAGGGAAGCAGTGATTGGGAAGGGAGTAAGACAGGGTTGTAGCCTCTCCCCGATGTTGTTCAATCTGTATATTGAGCAAGCAGTGAAGGAAACAAAAGAAAAAATCGGAGTAGGTATTAAAATTCATGGAGAAGAAATAAAAACTTTGAGGTTCGCCGATGACATTGTAATTCTGTCAGAGACAGCAAAGGACTTGGAAGAGCAGTTGAATGAAATGGACAGTGTCTTGAAAGGAGGATATAAGATGAACATCAACAAAAGCAAAACAAGGATAATGGAATGTAGTCTAATTAAGTCGGGTGATGCTGAGGGAATTAGATTAGGAAATGAGGCACTTAAAGTAGTAAAGGAGTTTTGCTATTTGGGGAGCAAAATAACTGATGATGGTCGAAGTAGAGAGGATATAAAATGTAGGCTGGCAATGGCAAGGAAAGCGTTTCTGAAGAAGAGGAATTTGTTAACATCCAGTATTGATTTAAGTGTCAGGAAGTCATTTCTGAAAGTATTTGTATGGAGTGTAGCCATGTATGGAAGTGAAACATGGACGATAAATAGTTTGGACAAGAAGAGAATAGAAGCTTTCGAAATGTGGTGCTACAGAAGAATGCTGAAGATTAGATGGGTAGATCACATAACTAATGAGGAAGTATTGAATAGGATTGGGGAGAAGAGAAGTTTGTGGCACAACTTGACCAGAAGAAGGGATCGGTTGGTAGGACATGTTCTGAGGCATCAAGGGATCACCAATTTAGTATTGGAGGGCAGCGTGGAGGGTAAAAATCGTAGCGGGAGACCAAGAGATGAATACACTAAGCAGATTCAGAAGGATGTAGGTTGCAGTAGGTACTGGGAGATGAAAAAGCTTGCACAGGATAGAGTAGCATGGAGAGCTGCATCAAACCAGTCTCAGGACTGAAGACCACAACAACAACAACAACAATATCTACCACTGAGTCTGCTCAGTGCTAAATCTCACTACTTCGACACACCTAGTGATGTTAAAAAAATATTCAACATAACATGGCTTAAAAATATTATCCTCTGATGAACAAATGTCTATGGGTCCTCGAGTTGTAGACCATCCAGACTGTAGCTTTACCTCGACTGTGACTTTATCGCTGCCTTTTTCACTTTTTATTTTATATTTTATACTCCATACTATAGCTACACTATGCTTTGTGTAACAATACCTATGACTGGTCATAACTATGGAAATGGACACGTGATCTCACATACTAGTGCACTTAAGCACTACATTTCTCAATACTTAGTAATGTTTTTCTGTACCTCTGTATCATATAAATCAGTTTGTTTAATTTCCATGTACTTTGTAAATAGCGAGTTACTCGTATCATTGTATTTTTCTTAGATAGTAGACTACATTTCAAAGTTTCGTGGTGCACATGAGAACTCTCATATCTGACTATTTGTACATTCAAGATTCGCAACCATAGATGTTAGATGGTTAAAGGAAATGCTTCACGAGTTAACCATGATACTTTTATGTTATTCAAAGAGCCAGATGCCCACAAAGATTGGTATTTCTTAACTATCTCTTTTATGCTACGTTTCCGAACTTCTATCAGCCTATACTTATGTAATGTTAAGAATTTGTTGTGCCGTAACAACTCTGCCAGATTCTTCAGAAGAAGGCATCAGGGCTATGAAGGGTATATACGCAGGATAAATTAATTCGAGTTTTGTAAGAAAATATTATATTGAACCAGAGATGGTCAAATGTAGTATCGATTATGTAGTAGCGTCGCTGCTCAACAGCATCGCTGGCTCAAGATGTTATGAGTAACGTGTTAGAGTAACTTTAGTGATGGATGGAGGAGTCTCAAGTGTAAAGACGTGTTGTATCTGATATGTGCTGGATATGTACTTATTCGCACGAACAGTAATGATATTTTATTTGCAAATTACCATAATGGAAATAATTAAGGCAAAGGAAGTTGTTTTGTCACCAATGCAGTGTGCGTATTCATCAGTGATAATTGAGACACTGTATAAAACTCTTATCCAGTGATTTTGTAAAGGTAATTGTTAATGTATAATCAGTTTATTGTGTGTTAGTTGTGAGCATTACTAATTTTGAAAGAGGCAAAATACAAGTTTTAAAGACGTGTGACATTGTTACTTTGCACAAGTCAATACCAGTTCCCAGATGCATGTCGTCTCTGATTAACTATTTTGCTCAAGAAGATATTGTCTCATTCATATTCCATTTAATTAAAATGTATGCTAAGCAACAGCCTTGCTCAGTAACTGTATGCTATCTATAACTAAATATAATTTAAAGGACTAACAAAGAGCAGTGTGAAGAGCGTTACCATTGCGGAGATAAAGGTAAGAAATTTTATAATTTCAGGGATAGCATTCATTAAGCATTCAAATTGATCAAGTTTTGTTTTATTACCAGGAAAAATTTCAAATCGATTTTTGTGCTACGTAAATTCATGCAGTTTTGATTTGGTTTAAAGTTATTGACAGTTTACATTCTCGCAGTCAGAAAAATTCAGTACAGTGCAAAGCGCATATGCGAGGAGATAAGATACAAGTTCGCATGCCGTTCCCATTCTAATAGATGTGTTGCAGGCTACTGTCGGTTACGTAATTTCAGTCATATAACAGAAGTACATGTTTCAACTATTAATACATTTATCCCACTGTGAGACAAGGCGGTCAGTGTCTTCATTGAAAAATCTTTGTCGTTTCCTTCGACTGTACTCAGGCATGCACGTTTTCGACCGCAGCGAACCGACGGCTACGAATGCTTTTCTTCAGGGCTTCAAAAATATAGAAATCGCGTGGGGAGGGATCCGGATGTGTATGCTTCCCAGCGAAGCATCTGCAATACATTCGAAATAACCTTGGCAACATGTGGGCAGGTACAGTCTCTTCCGATCCCTCCCCTAGCGATTTTCATATTTTTGGAGCCCAGAAAGGAGACATTCGCGGCCGTCGATTTGCTTCGAACGAAGAGTTACACGACTGGGATAAACGTACAAACAGTTATGGTGATTACTTTTGAAATAATAAATAATACACTTACTTTTTTTCATCTGTATCACTTACATTTGACTGCCCCTTATACATTGTGAAAAGTGATTTACATACACTGATGAGCCGAAGCGTTATGACCACCTGCTCAATAGGTTGTTTGTCCGTCTACGGAACGAAATAGATCACTGACTCTGCATACCAGGGATCCGACGGTTTGTTGGCAGATTTGTGGAGTGTGTGGCATTAGATGTTTACGGACAGATCATGTAAATCGCCTAAATAACGGGCCGCTGATTTGCTACGTGGTGATGGTACCCAATGGCGACCCAGATCGGTTTCATAGGATTTACATTAGGCGAATTTGGTCGGCGAGACATTAATGTGAGTTCACTATAACGTTCCTCAAACCACTGTAGCACTGTTCTGGCTTCGAGAAACGGACAGTTATACTGCTGGAAGACGACATCGCTTTTGGGGAAGACATTAAGCGTGAAGGGCTGCAGGTGGTTCGCAGCTGTTAGCGTGTCTTCAATTACTACCACAGGTCCCATGCAAAAGCAGGAGACTGCCTCCCATAGCAAAATACTACTCCTACCAGCCTGTGACCGTGGCGCGCTGCACATTTGGAGCCGCCATTCACCTCGTTGACAGCGTTTGTGGAGATGTCCATCGACCTATAGCAAAAATGTGATTTACCCGTAGAGCCGACATATCTCCATTGATAAAACCCGATGGTCTGTGCCCACTATAATCGTAACTGACGATGTCGTTGGCTCAAGTGAACATGATGTAGGGGTGGTCTGTTGCGGAGCTCCGTGTTCGACAATGTACAATGAACGATGTGCTCCAAAACACTTGTGCGTGCACCAGCATTGTGCTCTTTCAGTAGAGATTCCACTGATTACCATCAATCCTACTTTACAGAGCAGACAAACCTCCGAACCGCACATTCTGTGAAGAGTCGTGGATGTCCAACCATTTAGTGCCCAGTGATAGTTTCACTGTCCTACCTCCTACCTCCTTCCATGATGCTCATGACAGTAGCACGTCAACATTCGACCAGCTTCGCCATTTTCGAGACACTCGTTCACAGATTTGCGCAACGGTAATCTGTTAGTTGACGAAGTCGCTTATCTCAGTGGATTTTCTCATTTGCAGCCCATACCTTCGCTAGAGTGATCCTCATCCGTCTCTGCTGTGCTTACATACTTTTTGTAGCGCACCATGTGCCCACAGCGTCACCAGGAGGCATCCAACCTCGCTGTGGGCAGTGGCCATAACGTTTTGGCTTGTCATTGTATAATGCTGCCTTATGGAGGTGAAGGAATACGGCGTATACCTGGGCGCCGGTTTTTACCATGCACATGCACTATTGGTCTGTTGAAAAATCACCGTTGGCTTCGTCAGGTGGAACGTCAGCGTCTACGGAGTGTAAAAGACTGCCATGGAACAGTAAACCATCAGTCTCGTTTTTCATACAGGCAACATCGAGCGCGCACAAGCATCGCAGTCTCCTATCAGATCATCTTCCACGGATGCTAGAAGACTTTCCTCTGTGGAATAGGATGAATCTGTCGTAACAACATGATGACTGTCCAGTCCATAGTGCACGAACTACTACAGCATGTCTACACGAGCTGTTTCCAAATCGTTGGGTCGCACGAAGAGGATCTGTAACTTGGCCGGCCCGTTCCCCGGATTTGACGCCTGTAGACTTTCATCTGTGGGGAAAGTTCAAAGACACTGCCTAAAAGGACATACCGACTATACCCGATGATACGCAACGACATATTACTTTAGGCTGCTCGGACATCTCACTGAAATGCTAGCGCGCGTGCAGCGATAGTTCCATTCCAGATTGGAAGCGAGATTTTCCGCTGCCGATGGTCATTTCGAACCCAAGTGATGGTCAGCTGTCTCTTTACTGGTCAGAATCTACGAAACTAGTGTGTACGCTTGTGCTGTTTCTTAGTTTGAGCTACAGAGGTATTGTATGTGTCAGTGTGGGAACTTTTCAAACTCCGATGTCTCGTTAAAGAATCGCAATAGAATCCTGCAACAAAAACCACTGATTTTCTAATTTGCCCTATTTTTAGTTTGTTAATGTCAATAGCCATTGTTCCATTTAACAAAGTGTATATTTGCATAAATAATACACTTTCTAAGTATTATTACATTCTGTTGATTGGCTAACAATACGAGCCCCTGACTACACCTATCCAACCACAAATCAGTAGCACGTTCCATTACCGCCACCCTATATATATATATATATATATATACAGGGTGTTACACAAAGGTACGGCCAAACTTTCAGGAAACATTCCTCACACACAAAGAAAGAAAATATGTTACGTGGACATGTGTCCGGAAATGCTTACTTTCCATGTTAGAGCTCATTTTATTACTTCTCTTCAAATCACATTAATCATGGAATGGAAACACACAGCAACAGAACGTACCAGCGTGACTTCAAACACTTTGTTACAGGAAATGTTCAAAATGTCCTCCGTTAGCGAGGATACATGCATCCACCCTCCGTCGCATGAAATCCCTGATGCGCTGATGCAGCCCTGGAGATTGGCGTATTGTATCACAGCCGTCCACAATACGAGCACGAAGAGTCTCTACATTTGGTACCGGGGTTCCGTAGACTAGAGCTGTCAAATGCCCCCATAAATGAAAGTCAAGAGAGTTGAGGTCAGGAGAGCGTGGAGGCCATGGAATTGGTCCGCCTCTACCAATCCATCGGTCACCGAATCTGTTGTTGAGAAGCGTACGAACACTTCGAATGAAATGTGCAGGAGCTCCATCGTGCATGAACCACATGTTGTGTCGTGCTTGTAAAGGCGCATGTTCTAGCAGCACAGGTAGAGTATCCCTTATGAAATCACGATAACGTGCTCCATTGAGCGTAGGCGGAAGAACATACTGACGAAACTAAAATGAGCTGTGACATGGAAATTAAGCGTTTCCGGACACATGTCCACATAACATCTTTTCTTTATTTGTGTGTGAGGAATGTTTCCTGAAAGTTTGGCCGTACCTTTTAGTAACACCTATATATATATATATATATATAGGGTGGTCCATTGATCGTGACCGGGCCAAGTATCTCACGAAATAAGCATCAATCGAAAAAACTAAAACGAACGCAACTCGTCTAGCTTGAAAGGGGAAACCAGATGGCGTTATGGTTGTCCCACTAGATGGTGCTGCCATAGGTCAAACGGGTATCAACTGCGTTTTTTTAAATAGGAACCCCCTTTTCTTATTACATATTCTTGTAGTACGTAAAGAAATATGAATGTTTTAGTTGAACCACTTTTCTCACTTTGTGATAGATGGCGCTGTAATAGTCATAAACATACGGCTCACAATTTTAGACGAACAGTCGGTAACAGATAGTTTCTTTAAATTAAAATGCAGAACGTAGGCACGTTTGAACATTTTATTTCGGTTGCTCCAATGTGGTACATGTACCTTGGTAAACTTATCATTTCTGAGAACGCATGCTGTTACAGCGTGATTACCTGTAAATACCTCATTAATGCAATAAATGCTCAAAATGATGTCCGTTAGCCTCAATGCATTTGGCAATACGTGTAACGACATTCCTCTCAACAGCGAGTATTTCGCCTTCCGTAATGTTCGCACATGCATTGACAACGAGCTGACGCATGTTGTCAGGCGTTGTCAGTGGATCACGATAGCAAATATCTTCCAACTTTCCCCACAGAAAGATATCCGGGGACGTCAGATCGGGTGAACGTGCGAGCCGTGGTATGGTGCTTCGACGGCCAGTACACCTGTCATGAAATATGCTATTCAATATCGCTTCAACCGCACGCGAGCTATATGCCGGACATCCATCATGTTGGAAGTACATCGCCATTCTGTCATGCAGTGAAACATCTTGTAGTAACATCGGTAGAACATTACGTCGGAAATCAGCATACGTTGCGCCATTTAGATTGCCATAGATAAAATGGGGGCCAATTATCCTTCCTCCCATAATGCCGCACCATACATTAACCCGCCAAGGTCGCTGATGTTCCACTTGTCGCAGCCATCGTGGATTTTCCGTTGCCCAATAGTGCATATTATGCCGGTTTAAGTTACCGCTTTTGGTGAATGACGCTTCGTCGCTAAATAGAACGCGTGCAAAAAATCTGTCATCGTTCCGTAATTGCTGTTGTGCCCAATGCCAGAACTGACCATACGTTCAAAGTTGTCCCCATGCAATTCCTGGTGCATAGAAATATGGTATGGGTGCAATCGATGTTAATGTAGCATTCTCAACACTGACGTTTTTGAGATTTCCGATCCTCGCGCAATTTGTCTGCTACTGATATGCGGATTAGCCGCGACAGCAGCTAAAACGCCTACTTGGGCATCATCATTTGTTGCAGGTCGTGGTTGTCGTTTCACATGTGGCTGAACGCTTCCTGTTTCCTTAAATAACGTAACTATCCGGCGAACGGTCCGGACACTTGGATGTCATCCAGATACCGAGCAGCATACAAAGCACACGCCCGTTGGGCTTTTTGATCACAACACGATGTCGACCTTTTCCGCAATTAGTATACGGTCCATTTTAACACGGGTAATGTATCACGAAGCAAACACCGTCCGCACTGGCGGAATGTTACGTGATACCAGTTACTTATACGTTTGTGACTATTACAGCGCCATCTATCACAAAGCGAAAAAAGTGGTCCAACTAAAACGTTAATTTTTCTTTATGTGCTACACGAATATGTAATAAAAATGGGGGTTCCTATTTTAAAAAACGCAGTTGATATCCGTTTGTCTTATGGCAGCGCCATCTAGCGGTCCAATCATAGCGCCATCTGGTTTCCCCCTTCAAGCTAGACGAGTTTCGTCCTTTGTATGGTTTTCGTTTTATGCTTATTTCGTGAGATATTTGGTCCGGTCACTATCAATGGACCACTATATATATATATATATATATATATATATATATTCCACATATGTCCGGAATCACAGCAAAGACTTGCTGTACTGCGTTCCAAAGGTGGACCAACAAGCTATTAGGAAGATGGTCAAAATGTTTTGGCTGATCAGTATCTACAGTGTTTACAATGAAATCGCTTCGTAGATACACTCTGCAAGTTATCTTTTAGTACAACCTGCAACAAATATTTCAATTTACACTTCCTTTGTCTGTAGTCATGAAAAAGTTCAACGTCAGGGTTGTTCCTGACTTAACACTGCCACGTAGATCTGTTCAAAGCCACAGATGAGACGGGACTCACTTCCTTCGGTTAGTACTGTTCACATTACATACTAAGAATATGGTGGAATACCAGATTTTATTAAGATGACATAACCTTTAAACTAGTGCCTTCGACTGTACTAACACCTAGACAGATGCGATCCTAGAGCAAAGACCGTCAACTTGCAGCGACGCGATTTCTTATTTGATCACTGCTCATTGTTGATTCAGTAATCTCCACCAATTCGCTGCCTGCTGCAAGATGATGGACACGAACCCCGTCACACAAACCAGACAGACGCGCATTGACAGAGTAACATAAAATGAAGTCTAACTTTTAAAAAAACAAACAGTTTTCAGGTTTACAATTCCCACTAGGCACCACTGATATCATTAACAGAATATCATGCTTTCAGTCCAGAGGGAAACTTGAGGACATAACGTGTGTTTCAATCGAAGATGCCGACACTCAGTCTGACGATCGTAATGCACATGCCGTCATCTTTCTTAAACAGTCAAATGCTGATGCTAGATATGTTTTACACGGTATATCTACAAATCTCAGCACTTGCGGACGACTGCGTATCTGTTACGCGTTATGTTTAGTAATTCTGAACACTGAATAAATTTTGAGCAATTCGCTGTTGCCATCTTCGGATCTGCAAAAGATGGGACCGAAAATGATAGAATACAGCAAGTAACATGTCAGCGCAAACAAGTATGTACAAAATTTGGTGTACATGGAGTAGCAACGTATCTATATTTACATTACTTCAGTACAGTAAGTATCGTGAAATATACTAGAAGTCGGCTATATACACACATATTATTGCGCCGATTACAAGTGCTCACATTCATCGCCACTTTACACTTTACAAATGATAGCTCCCTCCCAGAGCAAACATTCTTAGTGATACATAAGCACATCATATGGCACAGTGGTGTACAGATCGAAACTGTCACCTCAGTTTAGTTTAATACATGGATCTATTATTCCAAATACACTCCTGGAAATTGAAATAAGAACACCGTGAATTCATTGTACCAGGAAGGGGAAACTTTATTCACACATTCCTGGGGTCAGATACATCACATGATCACACTGACAGAACCACAGGCACATAGACACAGGCAACAGAGCATGCACAATGTCGGCACTAGTACAGTGTATATCCACCTTTCGCAGCAATGCAGGCTGCTATTCTCCCATGGAGACGATCGTAGAGATGCTGGATGTAGTCCTGTGGAACGGCTTGCCATGCCATTTCCACCTGGCGCCTCAGTTGGACCAGCGTTCGTGCTGGACGTGCAGACCGCGTGAGACGACGCTTCATCCAGTCCCAAACATGCTCAATGGGGGACAGATCCGGAGATCTTGCTGGCCAGGGTAGTAGACTTACACCTTCTAGAGCACGTTGGGTGGCACGGGATACATGCGGACGTGCATTGTCCTGTTGGAACAGCAAGTTCCCTTGGCGGTCTAGGAATGGTAGAACGATGGGTTCGATGAGGGTTTGGATGTACCGTGCACTATTCAGTGTCCCCTCGACGATCACCAGTGGTGTACGGCCAGTGTAGGAGATCGCTCCCCACACCATGATGCCGGGTGTTGGCCCTGTGTGCCTCGGTCGTATGCAGTCCTGATTGTGGCGCTCATCTGCACGGCGCCAAACACGCATACGACCATCATTGGCACCAAGGCAGAAGCGACTCTCATCGCTGCAGACGACACGTCTCCATTCGTCCCTCCATTCACGCCTGTCGCGACACCACTGGAGGCGGGCTGCACGATGTTGGGGCGTGAGCGGAAGACGGCCTAACGGTGTGCGGGACCGTAGCCCAGCTTCATGGAGACGGTTGCGAATGGTCCTCGCCGATACCCCAGGAGCAACAGTGTCCCTAATTTGCTGGGAAGTGGCGGTGCGGTCCCCTACGGCACTGCGTAGGATCCTACGGTCTTGGCGTGCATCCGTGCGTCGCTGCGGTCCGGTCCCAGGTCGACGGGCACGTGCACCTTCCGCCGACCACTGGCGACAACATCGATGTACTGTGGAGACCTCACGCCCCACGTGTTGAGCAATTCGGCGGTACGTCCACCCGGCCTCCCGCATGCCCACTATACGCCCTCGCTCAAAGTCCGTCAACTGCACATACGGTTCACGTCCACGCTGTCGCGGCATGCTACCAGTGTTAAAGACTGCGATGGAGCTTCGTATGCCACGGCAAACTGGCTGACACTGACGGCGGCGGTGCACAAATGCTGCGCAGCTAGCGCCATTCGACGGCCAACACCGCGGTTCCTGGTGTGTCCGCTGTGCCGTGCGTGTGATCATTGCTTGTACTGCCCTCTCGCAGTGTCCGGAGCAAGTATGGTGGGTCTGACACACCGGTGTCAATGTGTTCTTTTTTCCATTTCCAGGAGTGTAATTACATATGCCTAAATTATTATCATTATCTAGTAATTCCATTGCTGATTACATCACCTGAGACGAGATGTTGAATTTCAAGCATATAAAACAGTTCTTTGCACGGTTACCGTGATTATATTATTTTAAAGTGGTATTACTCTCAGGTTTGTAGAAAAGGCCTTTATGTGTTCAGATATCCGACAGGCTAAGCACGGAGCGTTATCAGGCGCAACATCTGGACCTAAGTTATGACGGCAGCGTTCGTCACGCAACCGCTGAAAGCCACCGCTCCGATGTCTATCAGCCATTCATCATTTCGCCCACCTCCCTTTCATTATTGTCATATCACTAATTGCTTCACAGCTACGATGTCGTTACTCGTGTGCGGCGGCACAGCCAATACACCCTTGTCTTACGTTTTTCCCCAGTTACAGTTTTACACTTCGTAACACAATAACACGTACACAATATATACGAAGGTGTTCTGCAATCCCGTTCAGTATGTGGATGATTATTTACGTTTCTGCTTATTGTAGAGTTACTGTTTACGCTTATGGTTCGCGGAGAACAGTTTTTTCATGAGTGGCGCGCACAGGTACTTGGTGGTTGCAGTTAACGTGCAGCAACCCACGGAGGTCCAGTGTGGGTTCTAACTATAGTATGGCAGCGAACCTTGGTAGATATGGTAAAACGTTAGTGCGGAATTGATTTACGCTGGAAAAAATAGTTACAGTTGTGGCCACCGAGTTCGGTACGACCGGACGTTCTGACCGAGCGGTTCTAGGCGCTTCAGTCTGGAACCGCGCGACCGCTACGGTCGCAGTTTCGAATCCTGCCTCGGGCCTGGATGTGTGTGGTGTCCTCAGGGTAGTTAGTTTTAAGTAGTTCTAAGTTCCAGGGGACTGATGACCTCAGATGTTAAGTCCCTTAGTGCTCAGAGCCATTTGAACTAGCCAGTTCGGTACGGCGTCCATTCTGTCATTTTACAAGCGATGAAGTGAGCGAACAATATGGCTACCGAGAGGAGAGACCGTGTGATGTTGGTGAAACCTATGTGAATGGCAGCAGTTACCGTTCTGCGCTGGGGGAGTATCGCCTACTGAAAGGTCTGAGGGGAGTCATTAAATGGTTTAAAGAAGATGAAAATGAAATTTGAAGACAGGGGTGATCTTGGTGTACCAACTGTAAGATGAAGGCGTCATATCCCGGTGGAAGTTATTGACGAGGTTGCTTTTGCTGTAACTGACCATGCAGCAAGTCCCTCGAGTAGTGAAAGTGCTCATGCAGTGTCACGAGAGTTGTCCATCCCATTGTCAACAATAGGGAAAGTTTTGCGATCTATTTTACACTGGTACCCGTACTACATGCCGACGACGTAGCAACAGAAAGCTCATGAATGCACAGCAACATTCTGAAACCGCTTTTATGTTCCTGGCACGGATCGAAAGTGATGACATGTGGTCGGGCAATGTCCTACGGAGTGACGAGGCACATTTTACACTAAAGGGCTAAGTGAATAAAACAGAAGTGCTGAATATGGGGTACTGTTATACCACGTGCTGTGCATGAAAAGCCAAGGCACTCTTCGTACGTGACTGCGTGGTGTGGATTCACCAGAACGTTTGTTCTCGGTCCCCTCTTTTTCGAGGGCATTTGTGCGTTATTGAGACCTCCTTGTAGACAATGTGATTCCTATTTTGGTAGAGCGCAACTGTGTCGAAACCACTGTTTTCGTAATTAATAATGAAATCAAGGTCATATCTTTCTCACTTTTCTGACATTTCGGCGCATGTCTATTTCCTAATCCATTACGTATGGGAACATTTCTATATATTTTTCTTGCATCCACAGGGTCAGATATGCACCTGGTGGCCAAACTTGGAACAAGGTATTTTTTTTCTAGTATAATTCGGTTCCATATTAACGCATTAGCAAATCTACAAAGTTTCGCTACCATACAATAATTACAGCTCACACAAGATATCCATGGGTAGCTGTACTTTAATTGTAACCACGCGGTAATACACTGATGCGCAAAACATGAGGACTGAAGTACCTTTCACTTGAGATGTCACTACCAAGTAAAGTAGCTCGATGAAACTTTCAGCGTACATAGAAACAACTGCTACACTACAGCACAGAAGGTAAATGAAAGAAGCAGGCAATGAGACGAACGGAAATGACACTTTTATTCACAACCAATGATTAAACTTAGTCACTGCGATTTATTTTCGTACTCTGGACATTACAAAACGCCGGACACGGTTCTTAGTAGAGTGCGTGATCACCAAGGACGGCAAAGCATTGTCTGCAACATGGTCGTATGTTGACCACAAGGCTGATGGAGACTTCTTGTGGTAGTGTGGGCGTACAGCTGAGCTTTCAACGTACCCCTGTGGATGTCAGAATGATCAGTATCGGTTGGACTTGCCATGGGCTTATCTATGGCCACACAGGAAAATGTATCAAGCAACAGATAACTAATAGGACAGGGGTGGCCCCTAGCAAACGTGAGACATGAGTGTTGCACCTCACAAAAGATACTAAACAGTTTGATCAGCTAACTATGAAAAGAAACAGTTATCCACATTAACCAATATTCATTACAAAGATCCCTTTTTAACATACACGAATAACAAATATTACAGGATCTGTCCTATCGCAAGAAATGCAGGTAGGAAGAAAATTAACAACTGATGACATGGGGCAGTACTATTCAAAGGCGCGTGTCCCGGCGAAGACCGGATAGCTTAAATGGATGGGGTAAAACCATAATTCGACACTGTGACAAAAGTCAAAAGACAGCCGTTCGTACGTATGCACATATGCGTGCAGAAGATATGGAATTGCAGAGCGTTGGCAGAACTGTCATTGTACTCAGATGATTCATGTGAAAAGTTTTACGACGTGATTATGGGCACACCACGGGAATTAATATATTTTAAACGTGGAATGGATTGGAGCTGGATGCATGGGACAGTCCATTTCCGAAATCTTTAGGCAATTCAATATTCCAAGATCCATAGTGTCTTGAGTGTGCCGAAAATACCAGATTTCAGGCATTTCCTCTCACCGCGGACAGAGCAGTGGCCGACGGCTTTCACTTAAAGACTGAGAGGAATGACATTTGCCTAGATTTGTCTGTGCTAATAGACAGGCAATACTGCGCGACATAACCGCAAAAATCAATGTGGGACGTATGACGGACGTGTCAGTTAGATTGGTCAGGCGGAATTTGTTGTTAATGGACTATGGCCGCAGACGACCGACGTGAGTGCCTTTGCTAACACAACCACATCGTCTGCAGGGCGTTTCTTAGACTCGTGACCATGTCGGTTAGGCCCAGACGACTGGAAAACCGTGACCCGATCAAATGAGTCCCGATTTCAGTTGGTAAGAACTGATGATAGGGTTCGATTGTGGTGCAGACCCCATCAAGCCATGGATCCAGTTGTCAACAAAGCACTTTGCTAGCTGGTAGTGGTTCCATAATGATGTGGGCTGTGTTTAAGTTGAATCGACTACGTCCTCTGGATGTTCGGCTACTTGGAAACCATATGCAGCGATTCATGGATGTCACGTTCCCAAACAATGATGGAAGTTTTAAGAACGACAACGCGCTATGTTTGAAACTGGTTTGAAGAACATCCTGGAGAATTCGAGCGAATGAATTGGCCACCAAGATATTTTTTATGGAACATAATCGAGAGGTCTGTTCGTGTACATAGTCGTGCATCAGTAATAATTTCGCAGTTATGGACCACTATAGAGGCAGTACGGCTCAGCAGTTCTGCAGAGTCGATGTTGAGTCCATTCCACGTCGAATTACTGCATTACACCGAGGAAAAGGAGGTCGATATCCCACGACTTTTGTCACTTCGGTGTATATCTGTGGTGGACACACAGTAACTGCTTGAATCCGTCAGAAGAAAAACACACCTACACTCGCAAATAACGTCACCGATCGCGTCATGAACGAGCTCTGACTCGCCCAAGAAAAGTGGTAGGATCGTGAGCTGTCTCCAGTCCCAATGACGTGCCTGCAAACGCATGGTAATTCTCATACCTGCTCGACGAAACTGCGATTTCTAACCATATTCGACACTCAGTAGCGAACAGCATGATATGCTGAAGACTGCAAGACATCAGCTCTCTATCAGATCTACAGACGAAATGCGATGTCCTTCATATTCCCGGACGAAGTTTTCTCCTCAACATCCCCAGAATATGTTTGTTCTCCATCACATCCCAAGCCGAAATGTATTCTCCACTGACGCAGAGTACATGCAATTCCGATACGCCAATGTTCACAGGTAGATGCCGTGTTTCTTGAGTTCCGCAAGGCGTTCGATACAGTTCCCCACAGTCGTTTAATGAACAAAGTAAGAGCATATGGACTATCAGACCAATTGTGTGATTGGATTGAGGAGTTCCTAGATAACAGGACGCAGCATGTCATTCTCAATGGAGAGAAGTCTTCCGAAGTAGGAGTGATTTCAGGTGTGCCGCAGGGGAGTGTCATAGGACCGTTGCTATTCACAATATTCATAAATGACCTTGTGGATGACATCGGAAGTTCACTGAGGCTTTTTGCGGATGATGCTGTGGTGTATCGAGAGGTTGTAACAATGGAAAATTGTACTGAAATGCTGGAGGATCTGCAGCGAATTGACGCATGGTGCAGGGAATGGCAATTGAATCTCAATGTAGACAAGTGTAATGTGCTGCGAATACACAGAAAGATAGATCCTTTATCATTTAGCTACAAAATAGCAGTTCAGCAACTGGAAGCAGTTAATACCATAAATTATCTGGGAGTAGGCATTTGGAGTGATTTAAAATGGAATGATCATATAAAGTTGATCGTCGGTAAAGCAGATGCCAGACTGAGATTCATTGGAAGAATCCTAAGGAAATGCAATCCGAAAACAAAGGAAGTAGGTTACAGTACGCTTGTTCGCCCACTGCTTGAATACTGCTCAGCAGTGTGGAATCCGTACCAGATAGGGTTGATAGAAGATATAGAGAGGATCCAACGGAGAGCAGCGCGCTTCGTTACAGGATCATTTAGTAATCGCGAAAGCGTTACAGAGATGATAGATAAATTCCAGTGGAAGACTCTGCAGGAGAGACGCTCAGTAGCTCGGTACGGGCTTTTGTCAAAGTTTCGAGAACATACCTTCACCGAAGAGTCAATTGCTCCCTCCTACGTATATCTCGCGAAGAGGCCATGAGGATAAAATCAGAGAGATTAGAGCCCACACAGAGGCATACCGACAATCCTTCTTTCCACGATCAATACGGGAATGGAATAGAAGGGAGAACCGATAGAGGTACTCAAGGTACCCTCCGCCACACACCGTCAGGTGGCTTGCGGAGTATGGATGTAGATGTAGATGTAGAACAATGGAAGAGGCTCAAAAATGCTGGCCAATGATATTTTTGCTAACAAGACAACTGCCTCCCCTCCTAGCAAACTTTTTAAATTAACCATGACTACAGTTCTTAAACAATTCTGAGTTACCCTCCGACTCCTCAACTAAGTTCGCTAACTTCAGCCTACCCTAGCCTCCACATTTACATTTCTCGTAAACTAGCGTCCTCACTTCTCCTACTCTGCTATTTTTTTTGTTTACATTAACCATTGAAGAGGTTATTCATTCGTTTCATCACTTTACAAAGAGAAAAGAATGGGTGTCCACACAGCTGTTGCTTCTCACGGAGCGGCCAAGTCTTTACCTGTCATTGACTTCCCCTGGGCAGAATTCTTGAAGGTGACGCTCGGCACAAGAGAAGATACCTATGAAATGTGTTTTGTCTTGGTTGCACTGCTTGTAAAAATGGAGACTTATAACACTACCGTCTGCTACTGCTATACCATAACCTTAAAGTAGGAAGCAGGTCGTGAAATAAAAACTATCTTGTTAAAGCAAGTATGGCATAACGAAACAGAGCAGTGTTACCCTCTGAGAGGAATTTTGTTATATTGACCGCGTTGTATCTAACGGAGGTGGCTTACTGGAAGTGAAAGTCGGAATTACGTAAATATTCAGACAGTAACAAATAATGTTTTACCTAGCTACACTGTTTAAAGAATAAGGAAAACGGTCGCCAGCCTAATTAGGCAAGAGAAAGATTAACGTTCTTGTTTAAGAAAGTAGGTATGAGTAACTTCAACGGACAAACACAATCTATATTTTGCCACACGCTAGTGCAATGAACTCTGACATCTGCATATGTCACGGTTATGATTGGAAGCTAACAGAGCAGAACAAACTATTAGCGTAAATATAACAGATCACGAAACACACTATTACTTTCAGGGCTTATTCAAACTAAATGGTCTTTATAACATTACTGTTAATATTCATTGCAGAATCATAAATTGGACATAGGTTAAGTATTATTTTTCAAACACTTTCCTAGTTGACATAAAATTATAAATGTTGTTCACTGCAAAATTATGAACTAGTCACAGGTTAAATATCTGTCAACTAAATACTATTCTATTTAGAAAGAAAGTTAAATGGAATTCACTAACAGGTTACTTCTCACTGTCTTTTGAATGAAGGAATTACTGTTTTCATAAATAGTGGTAAAGGATAACCTGTGGATCTTATTACGCTATTAATATGCACTTTCAATACCCGAAAGAAACAAGTGCTCAGCAAGCAAATATAACTTTCCACAACTGCAATTCACGACTTTTGCTGCAGTGAGACACAATGTTGACAAATTTACAAGAAACTGACTCACCTTTTAAAATTTAATACAGGCAGCACTATGATCATTAACTAAGTAAAACTTTATAAACCTCAGTTTTAAGAACTTTTAAATTTTAAAAGAAACAGCAAATTGTCTTTATTACCACAGTCTCCTATTTTCAAGTAAATGATTAAATAGGTGACTTTAACACTCCAAAAAAAAAAAACTTTAAATTGGACTGTTTCCATCACTGGGAGGCTTTCATTTTTTCCCACAAACTAGGACACTCGGTAATCATAGTTCAAATGGAGAGGAACTTGAGAGGTGTTGTGATAGGGAAAAAATCAAGGTAGTGACATGAATTCAATTATAAGTTACCTTATATTTGAGCACACTAACACATCCAATAAGCTGATCCTTTACTGTACATTATTATAGTATTCCGTTACAGTGAATGCGCAATGTGGTGGCAACTGTATGTTGGTAGATTTGCAGGCAGAATTGCTGGACTCTGTCCCTTCTTGGTGGCGATGATGGATACCAGTTCCAGAATCGTCCCAGCTATTTATCCATCCATCCGAGTTATTGGTCAGCGGCAGGAAAAGCCTCGCTCGGAACCAGCACAATATACAGGGTGATTAAAAAAGAATACCACAACTTTAAAAATGTGTATTTAATGAAAGAAACATAATATAACCTTCTGTTATACATCATTACAAAGAGTATTTAAAAAGGTTTTTTTTTCACTCAAAAACAAGTTCAGAGATGTTCAATATGGCCCCCTCCAGACACACGAGCAATATCAACCCGATACTCCAACTCGTTCCACACTCTCTGTAGCATATCAGGCGTAACAGTTTGGATAGCTGCTGTTATTTCTCGTTTCAAATCATCAATGGTGGCTGGGAGAGGTGGCCGAAACACCATATCCTTAACATACCCCCATAAGAAAAAATCGCAGGGGGTAAGATCAGGGCTTCTTGGAGGCCAGTGATGAAGTGCTCTGTCACGGGCTGCCTGGCGGCCGATCTATCGCCTCGGGTAGTTGACGTTCAGGTAGTTACGGACAGATAAGTGCCAATGTGGTGGCGCTCCATCCTGCTGAAATATGAATTGTTGTGCTTCTTGTTCGAGCTGAGGGAACAGCCAATTCTCTAACATCTCCAGATACTGTAGTCCAGTTACAGTAGCACCTTCGAAGAAAAAGGGACCAAAAACTTTATTGGCTGAAATGGCGAACAAATGTACAACTAAATGAAACTTTATAGCTCCCTTAATTCGCCGACAGATAGTGCTTAGCTCTGCCTTTTGTCGTTGCAGAGTTTTAAATTCCTAAAGTTGTGGTATTCTTTTTGAATCACCCTGTACAACTTTTACATGGTAGTGCACAGTTTGGTAGCTCGTCCCCGACTGACTCTTGTTCCACCTTTTCTACCTAGGCCAACCACAATTTGCGCGCGCTACACAGTTCCGTTCCCGAGGGGAACCACAACACCTTTTACATACAGAATAGCTAAGAACCTTAAGTGAGGATCAGCAGTTTACACAACAGCAACCAGACACATTAAATAAAACAAAACATTTGCACATATTGATATTTCTACAAAAAATTATTCACACAGTAATTACAATTATATATAGTAAGTTATGTTTCCTCCAAATGGGACAAAGAATTTAAGTGACAGATATACTACATTGCATAGAATCAAACCACGACATCAAAATTTTAACAAAGAAAGGAGTATACAATGTTATGTTATCGATTCAAACACATTTACAGATACTCAATGTTATAACATTAAACCAAAGCAAAAGGAAAAATAAATCCGTACAGCATTAGAGCTATGGTGTTACAAACTCTACGTGAGCACAGGGGTTCGTCACGGTATGTTACACGATTTCTGTGAATGTAACTTTCCCTCTGAAAGGTGAGCCGCAACTGCCAGGAGGGTCTGTCCGAACACCAAGTCACTGGCCTGGGCCACTCAGCTCAGCCTGTCTCATCATTAAAGCCCGGGTTTCTACGCAAACTGTATAACTTCTACACACTTCAAAGCATAAGCAGAAATGCTGTATTTCATAAGACACACCTAGATAAGCAGTTTTAACAATGTTTGTTTGTGCTTAAGCAAGCAAACTTTTTTGTTTGCTGTGTTTATCATTTTTCATAAAAAAAACATATTTTACTGAAAAATGTGATTTCACTCTCAGCTGTCATTTATCAATCAGTGACTCTCTTTTTTATCGGCTTATAAAAGTTAACTTCGGTCGAATGCAGAAGAAAGCAATGCTAAGGTCTCGCGAGAATGTAAAATAATTCTGCGAAGAGAAGAACCCGATGCGAATGAGGAATTAAGTTACCAGTTCATTAACCAGTTATCGCATCGGAATTATGTCACTGGCGTGGACGGCGAATCCCCGAATTCCAAGCTGCGGTGTGTTATGCAACTCCAGTTAGTTACAATGTGCATGACTGCCCGCTGTTGATTAGGTAATGCCACCCACAAAAACCTCTCAGTCAGCATTCTTACCCAAAGGCGTAAACGAGTTTAGAAGAAATTTTCCAGTGTCTTATTTTGTTTGACGTGAGAAAAGAGCTTTTCTCCGAAGGAAAAAATGTGAGAGTATGCAGCACATTAATACCTCGCAGTATAATTAGAGGTTTAAGATTAGGTATAAGTTAAATCAGTAACTGATTAAAAGCAATGATGGCGAAGGATCGAGCTGTAGAAATACATTTTTCAGAGACTTGTGATTAGCATTAGTAGGTTCCGACATTCCATTGTGGAAAATGAATGATGTGCGACTTTGTATGTTTTTAGGAAAATGTACAAACCAAAGGGTACCGGAAGAATCTACATTGCGCAAAAACTATTCCCCACAGTGGTTTCAAGAAGTAATTTGTAAAATTTGGAATACCCTGAAGCACGAAGACAGACGGATTTATGTTGACGGGACCACAAATGCTTGGGACATTGAGTATGTAGTGGTGCAGTTGGCGCTGTGAAAGCGGAAAGTAGATCGTTTCTTCTTAATAGACGTACACCCGACCGAGTGCCTCCTTGTGGTCACAAGGAAAATGGTATGACTGGTATGACAATGTACTGTTATTTCTCAGTGATGCTAATCCATTAGAGTCGTGAAATTACTGTAGACTGCTGTATACTATCATAGCTAAGCGTAGACTACAGTAAGATCGCAGCTGCATTGTCTGTACATTAGGTATGTTGCTTATCTGTCGGGCGTTACCTCATAACGATCGCTTTGTTTATGTATGCGGTCACTGTCTTATGAGATTCCTCTGAAAACTGGAAACGGTGAACAGTCTAGAAACTGAGGGTATATGAAGCGTCAGATAACCTATAGAACATTTTTGTTTTACACAGTTATCATCCTGTCTGTTACACAAAAGTAAACAGTATTTGTAGCAAACTTGGAACTGTCTTATATTAATCTGGATTTTATTCGAAAATGGTTGTTTTTTATCGTGAAACAATGGAATGTTGTAGTAAAAGCAACTATGTAGTGTTAGAAAAATTTCCTCAACAAAAGGTAAAATTTAAGAAAAGCCGCAAAACAAAATTTATCAAATGTCGCTTCAATATTTCGTCGAACTTATATCAAAGATGTTTCTATTATTCGTAAAAGACTTTCGCATTCATCAATAATAACAGGAAACTCTTACCTTCGTTCATGATAAAGAACCTTCTACTGAGTTCAAAAATAACAATAACAAATATATGTATATATTTTTTTGTTTGCACATGTAAATTGTACTTGCATCAAAAGTAATTGCTTTGTTTACGCAGAAGTTACTCGATCAACTAATTTTTATTACTTACAAAACGTACTTTATTTTCTGTAAGGCTATAAATTACGCACTAGACTAACACTGAATGATGCGAGGTTCTAATTATGTGCAAGAGAAACAACCAAACAACAGAACGAAGAGAAGTAGTCGGCTCCCAGTTTCTCTTTAACACATTCCTTTATGTTTCTTTCCCTACCAAAGTTACCAATACTACCGGTCATCCTACCATTTACTACATCATTTATGTAGTGTACCGAAACTACGGAACCGTATTTTTGGTAAAGCGTGACGCTATGCTCCATATATTATTGAAGCGAGAACTGGATTAAAGGTTATTTACTCTAAATTAGTTCACCTAACGTACCTTGCTCACGCATTACATCGTGTCACTGAAACTGTCAGAAGTCAATACAACGCCGTGGGTCTTCTTGTTCGTACTGTGAAGAATGTGTTTGTCAAGTCACCAATTAAAATTCAAAATTCCGTGAATTCCTTCCAAACGTAGCTTTACCTCTTCAGACAGTTTCAATAGGGTGGAGAACTTGTCAAACGTTTTCAAGTTCTTAAATGCAAAAGAGGTAACCAGTATTGCCAGAGCCTTAGAATGTTTTTCTAAAAATAACTTCAAAGAAAAGTTACAGTACATCCATAATCGTTTCCGCAAAATACCTGGTATTTTAAAGCATCTGGAAGCTCGGCTCAATTCCTTGGAACATTCACTTTCTCTGGAAGACGAAATTTAAATAACATTGTCGTACCAAACACACGGGATTGGAAAAATTGCGTTCGAGAAACTGATTCATTTGCTAGAGAAAAATTCCGGTTACAAAACACTGTGTCAAATTTTTAAGACACATTCTGATGAAGAAACTAATGTTGAAGAGGAATTCACCTGTAATGTTGTGCGACGTCTAAAGAACATTTTCACTGCACAAACCATTCTTCAATGATAGAAGCAGGGGTTTTACACAGGAAAATATCAGGCTGACCTTCCTTGTGCACTGCAACAGCGTTCAAGAGACTTTTGTGATACTATCCTATTTACGTGTAATCATTTTTGCTCTTTTTGGTGATTATTTTCACCATTTTTCTAGCTTATTTACTTGCTTGTTTTACTGTTTATTGCGCTTAGAAATCCATGCTTTTCTCAACACATACCCAGCTAAACTACAGAGAATATTTCATGCAAAAGGAATGTAAAAGGACTTAGCGTAAAAGTAGATCGATTAAACGTGGCGATCACAGACGTTGCTAATTATGAGCGTTAACTATTGGATTAACTGCTGGGAATAGAATTCATAATTTTAAATTAATTATTAATAACACATGAGACCTGTCAGTTCGGTAATGGACTGATGCATATCTGTAGAGTGTTGCATTCCTCCACCAGTGCGCTTGACAACTGCTTGACAACTGATTGACAACTGCTTGACAACTGGTTCATGCGGACACGTCTCCCCACAGCATCCCACGCATGCTCGATGGGATTAAGTCGGCGGAAAGGGAAGGTCAGTCCAATAACCGAATATTCATTCGTTCCAATGGCCCTCCACCTTCGCACTTCTATGCGGTCGCGCATTGCCATTCACCAAAAGGACGTCAGGGCCGAATAGATCCCTTAAAGGTCTCACGTGAGGAAGATCTACAGTGCTACATCAGCATACACCGGATACTTTCGCCCTTAAGTTCAAGAATTTACTGGTCAGTACACCCATGCAACATTACGCTTCCAGATACCATAACTCCTGGACCAAAGAACGACCATACTCGACAGTGGTCCTGGGTGCATTACGCTTTCCCATATCTTGCTATATGGGGATACAGTGTAAGGTTTTGAGGTCCGAACAACAACTGTGTAAGCTGTAAATAATTTTGGTTTAATCTGCAATCTTATCACAGAAATACACTCAATTACACAGTTTACAATGTGACAATGTTACGACAGTTGTCAAACGAACGTATCTCATCCTCAGAAAGTGAAATAATCCTAAACACCACAATGGTAAATTTTAACTAGAAGTTTGTTTATAAAATTATTCTTACAACTACGTCATGATGTTGGCCAGTACTACGATAAATCATCCGATTCCGGTTCAAAATTCGGTACTGTTTAGGAGGACAATCAAGTCTACGGAGCATGGTTAGTTTTGTGACAAGTTGAGCAAAAGATTACCCAAGGTCGCGCGGGTTTCATTGAACGCAAGCTGGTGATCCAAGTTTACGCCTCTGCGCACAGTATTTACCTTAGCTGCGATGAGCTGTCATCTGCATGGCTGCTCTTGTCCTCTGAAATTCCAATAAATACTAATTAAGCGTTTGCTGATTTTTCCAGCAGAAACTCTCCCTATGTTTCTCGTTATGTGAGAAAACATGTACTCACCCCTAGTCTTGGAAAATGGCGATATGCACTCGCATGGATGGGGCAGCGTGCATTTAAAAATGCCCTCTCAGTCCTTGCAAGAACAATTAACTGACTGGCTGGTTCGTTCTCCACAGCTGCAGCTCAAAGACGCTACAGCTAATATCTAGCTGATTGTCAGCCGCAGTGAATGCAGTGTTCACCCAAATTTCTCCTCTGCGTCGTAGAGAGCGTTATACGCCCCGTTCTGCACTTGACGCCAGTTTAGAGAAGAGTCCTCGAAAATTTCGCTCTTGTCTTTCTCGTAGCCGAACTGTTTCCCCACCTGGGTTCTTTCGTTCTCCACGTCACTGCTTTTTTCGATCAATGGGAGTGTTCCTCTTACTTTGTGGAAACTTTCTCTGCCAATTGCAAAGACCTTACCATTGAACTATGTCGAAATCTTGGCACTTTACTCCTTCCTAGTTTGTTTCCGCCAACCGGACGTTTTGTGCCCATTCCAGACGCCTAAAAGTTACATGCGTACATCACATGTGTACCATTCGCTGTTCACGTGATCAACTGCGTCACTGGTATTTGTTAGTATGCATTTGGAATTCCGAAATTCAGTTTTCTAAAACTTCTTTCTGTCCTACTTCTGGTGGCCCATTACTTGCTCTCCAGTATGCGTCACCTGACCGGTCGCTGACTTCCACCATGGGACACCCCATAAGAGCTTTTTATGGTGCCTCCCGTGGTGCGGCCTCTGCTTCTGCCCGCGGTTGCTTCCACACAAAACGTTTCCTCTCACTGCTTGTTTCACCTTCTGCTCCCTGCCATGCATTACATAGGGGCGATGTGTTAATAACATCGATTGAGTGTCATCCCTTTTGCATTACATACTTATAGGGAAATCTGCTCATTACTGCCGAAGTAAGATAGGTGCCATTTTCACCTTCCCGTTACAATGTATAAAACTCTTATGTAAGGTGCGAAATTGCCCTTCATTTATTCTGCCACGTTACAATGTCTAGCACTGTAGAATATGGTCGTTGTGGTTGTCCAGCTGTTATGGTATCAGGAGGCATAACGTTGCGTGGGAGTACTGACCTCCTATTCTTTGAACATGTTACACTCACCGGTCAATGTTATTGTGGCACTGGACTCCTTCTGCATGTACACCTTTTCTGGGGTGCATTCTGCCCTGATTTCGTCGTTATGGGTAACAATCAGCAACCGCACGGAACTGAGCAGGTGGAGGAACTCCTGGAACGAGACGGTATGCTGCGAATGTTTGGGCATGATGGTTACTTCGCCTTAAATCCAATCGAGTCCTTGTGGCATGTGTTGGGGAGACGTACTACAGCGCGTCAACACGCACCGACGATCACTCAGCAGTTGTCACCAGCGGTGTCAGGATGGAACGCCCTGCCACGAGGCGCGACCGCTACGGTCGCAGGTTCGAATCCTGCCTCGGGCATAGATGTGTGTGATGTCCTTAGGCTAATTAGGTTTAAGTAGTTCTAAGTTATAGGGGACTGATGACCTCAGATGTTAAGTCCCATAGTGCTCAGAGCCATTTGAACCTTTTGAACCTGCCACGAGGACCCCTTACCAACCTTGTGGCTGACATCGACATGGGAGCACGTTGCAGGAGACGCATTTCATCCTTAGTGGTCACTCAGCCTATTGAGAACTATGCCCCGCCTTTTGTAATGTCTAAGTTTCATCGAGATATGTTCCTTGTCAGTAACACCTAATGCGAACGTGACTTTCCCTTAAGTTCTGTACACTAGTATTTATCGGTGTTTTCTTAATAACATAATTTTCCTTAGGGATTTGTGAAAATACGTTTATTTATTACTGAAAGACTGCACTAGACGCATAAGCAATTGTGGCCACAGCAATAGAGACTTCTCATGATTATTACAAATGTAATTTCGATTGAAATACCATTAATTAGGTATGTATTGTTTTATAAATTTCTATGGATTCATAATAGGTCAAACACTTATCACTTAACGTTAGAAAAATTTGCATTCGTGACATTAGCACTCTGTACGTATGTGGTTCACGTATGAAGCAATAAGTAAAGTCGAGTACTAGAGCAAGCAAAGCGTTTACAAGCGGTAATGGTTATAAAACAAAGACATTGTGCAGAGCACCAAATCACTGAAACCGAATTAAATTCCTAAAGTTCAATAACTTCATTCAAGAAAATATACAATAATAAACTTACGCCGGGGAAAGTTCAGTCATTAATATTTATACTAGCACTAATGGTTCAAAATATTAGTAAGTCCCGAAGTACTACACTGGAATATTCCTAAATCCCGAATAGGTTCACATCAAAATGATGCTATGTCGCAACCAGCTAGTAACTTAGACGGTTCACCGGCCATGCGAACTTTACCAAGCCATCTCACCCACCAAGACATGACCATCAGAAGCCGCCAAAAACACAGTGGTCAAAATAAGTGTTGCATATTGCTTTATTGTCAATAATGGACATAACAGGAAAAAAATCTGGCTTTGTTCTGTCAGATACACTCAGAAGAAAACTAAAATAAAGAAGATGTACACATTTCCTTTAAATGCGAACATTTTAGATTAGGCTTTACCGTGATTGCTAATGGCATTAAATGAAACAACAAGTTTACTGTTACCAGTCACTGTTTGTTTATCTCCACGACGCGTTTCAAAGGTTTAAACCTCCATCATCAGGTGGATTTACATTTGTTAATATGACATTTGTGTGCACGTTGAGTTACGAGTTTTTGGAGGAACTTGTGGCATTGTCTAGTGGAGAAAAAAAAACTCTTTCAGACGATGGTTTTGTGTTTCTTTTGGCAAAAAATTAAACGTGTATCTAACGGTAAACATAAAATAAGTAAAGGTACTTTATTTTACTTATTTTATATTTACCGTTAGATACACGTTTAATTTTTTGTCAAAAGAAACACAAAACCATCATCTGATATAGTGTTTTGTTTCTACACTAGACAGTGCCACAAGTTCCTCCGAAAAATCGTAACACAACACACACACACACACACACACACACACACACACACACACACACACACACACACAGAGATGTCATATTAACAAATGTAAATCCACCTGATGATGGAGGTTTAAACCTTTGAAACACGTCGTGGAGATAAATAAACAGTGACTGGTAACAGTGAACTTGTTGTTTCATTTAAACACATTTCCATTTTAAAAACCCTTACAAAAGATTCCAATGCAGACATTACAGATTCTCATAACTGTCTCCTTGCATACCACATTATTTATTAACCAAGTAGCCCTCTTCGTAACTGGACGCACTTTTGCATGCGGTTAGGCATACTTCTCACCAAATTTTCCAGGTAAGCCTGTGGGATGTTGCTCCATTCCTCCACAGCGGCCCCTGTGTGGTCTCAGGTGGGACAGGACGATTGCCAGCAGCTCGTCTTAGTGTGCCCCATGCGTTTTCACTGTAGCTGAGATCTGGAGAACACGAGCGCCGCTCCATCCGACTGTTTGTATGCTCCACTAGAAAGTGTTCACAAGATTGTGACGACTGAAGCACCTATTGACCGTCCATCAGTGTGAATGCCGCTCCAGTACGTTCACCAAACGGAGCTACAATGCGTGCAAAGATGTCCAGATATTCGTTGTTATGCGCAGATATCGGCCCCGCACACCTTTTTTCTTCTACGGCCCTTACGACGATCCTCAGCTGACACTTACACGAGAAACTTGTTCCAGATTCTAGAGACATTACTTTGGCTCACAGCAACATTCACTGCGACGTCCACCTATCTCTTTCGCTGCCCTATTGGAGTGAAGAGTGACTGTACGGACCCTCTGATCGTACATTATCGTTGTTCAAACCATCCTGAAGCAACACAACTCTCGTGATGATGTACTGCACAAGTACTGCAATGTTAACAGGTGACGTTGCCGAAAACTGCACATACTGACCCTTCCGGTAGAAAGCTTCCGCTAGAATTACATTACTAACCAATGTCTTAATATCAGAACGTGTTTCTGGATCAAAACTTCCAATTTTAAAGATTCGGCAATGTGCAACATTTATTTTGACCTTTGTATTTTGAATGCCAATTTCAAAACTAAGACATGTGACCACCCACTAGAGTCAAGTGCGCAAATTAAAACTAGCCCACCTTTCTTACGATTGTATATTTTACAGCCTTTGCATACATTACATATACTTTTAGATAATTTGCTATTTGATATAACATTATACATACTAAAATAATATAATGACCATCTTTTATTTAGACTTAACACGTCATAAACGGAATGGCAAAGCAGTAGTCTAAATGAGGTCTTTATTCAGCTTTCCGAGTTTACCCGACCGCCACGAGAATTCCATGTAGCCAGCCCACTGTAGTCTTTCGGTCAAATACCTCTGCACTCTTCAGGCTCTGTGCTGTGATTTGGAATTCTGCCCAGTGCCGGCTTACCTGCCTGGGTCAGCCATTTCAATGCAACTTGCTAGCCTCACGAAACTCAACGAAACCCCGCTGTTTTAGAATGCCTTGCTTAGCGGACACACCGCTTGTAACATTACATCTGTTCTTCCATGAAATCCAGACTGCCGTACACGAAGGCACCCAGGTCGATGCCATGTTCCCCGACTTTTGGAAGGCATTCGTTACAGTTCCACAATGTCAATTAGTGAGCAAAATATCAGCTTAACGAGTATCGGACCAGGTTTGTGACTGGATTCTTCCCATATAGTTCAATATGGCGTTTACCGTTTGCAGTATACTCACGGGAATAACGTCAGGGTACTCCCAGACGATGCTGCTGTACAAAGGGTGATTTAGGTGCCACTGACTTTTTGCAACTCGCGACGCCTTCAAGTAACATATGTATGACTTTTATAGTCTGTCGCTCACTATGCACGAACTACTAGTCCTACACTAAAAAAGAACAGGAGCTTTTTGTAGGAAATTTAATGTGGTTAAACAGGCAGTTGAGCTTGAACGTGAATAAATATAGCGTATTCCGCATAATTAGGGAAGAGACTCATTAGATTCCGATCAAGCTAGTAGCGACAAGCAGCTGGAAAAGGTAACAACCTTACATCTCGGAGTAACCGTCTGGAGCAGCCCGACCGGTTAGCCGGTTAGCCCTGGGGGGGGGGGGGGGGGGGAGGGGGGGCGAACCGCACAATAACACTGAAAGAGTGGTTCGGTTTGGGGCGGCGGAGGGGTGAAGTGGACTGCGGTAGTCGTCGTGGGGTTGTGGACCACTGCGGCTGCAGCGGGGACGAAGTCTTTCCGTCGTTTCTAGGCCCGCGGTTAACATACAATACAATACGCCCGTCCGGAGCGACCTAAAATGTATTGTAGAAAAACAGATACAAGGCTGAGATTAACTGGGAGAATATTAAGGAAATGTGATTGAAAATGTTCAAATGGGTGTGAAATTTTATGGGACTTAACTGCTAAGGTCATCAGTCCCTAAGCTTACACACTACTTAACCCAAAGTATCCTAAGGATAAACACACAGACCCATTCCCGAGGGAGGACTCGAACCTCCGCCGGGACCAGCCACACAGTCCGTGACTGCAGCGCCGCAGACCGCCCGGCTAATCCCGCGCGGCCTCATCGGATTAGGGAACAATGGGGAAAGAAGTCGGCCGTGCCCTTTCAGAGGAACCATCCCGGCGTTTACCTGGAGTGATTTAGAGAAATCACGGAAAACCTAAATCAGGATGGCCGGACGCGGGATTGAAGCGTCGTCCTCCCGAATGCGAGTCTAGTGTCTAACCACTGCGCCAACTCGCTCGGTAAATGTGATTCATCGATGAATTGTGTTGATTAGGAAACACTTACAAGATAGAATCTAGAATAATCCGCATACTCTGGGAGTCTTATATAGTTGCATTAATAGAAGAGATGTAGAAGATCTAAAGAAGGGCGGCGTTTTTTGTCACGGGATCTTTAAAAATAAATACAGGAACACTAAAGAGGTGTTCAGTAATCCGCAGTGGCGGACACTGCGTGTTATGTATCATGAAGCGCTTTGCTGTTTTCTGAAAGTGTACTTTTCAAGAGCAGTCAGATTACATGTGACTTCCCGCCACATATGTCACACAAAATGATTGCAGCAATAAAATCAGAGAAATTTGATTCCATAGGACGGGTTATACTGTATGCAAATGGTACAGGGAAGAGGGAAACTGAATTTGTAGTGGTACCAGAAGTACCACCTGACATCCCTTGGCGTACTGCGGATAAGATATTTACTTTAAGAGGTTCGTTACTTGATACGCAATCTGAACTGACTGGTTTCATGTGAGCCATCTAGAACTAGATGTGAGCTACTTGTCTGGTGGAACTAGTGGATTACGGCGTCATGATTACGTCACATTAGTAGGAGGGCTTTGATGGGGGGGGGGGGGGGTGTACCAGTTCTAACACAATAGGTGACCATTGTTCTCCATAAGGAAACAAACTAGTCACTTGTGCTAGCTTACTTTATGTAAACGAACTGGTGACTTGAGCACCTGTTTTGTTTATTTAGGACGTAATTAATGGGCAAAAACTCTCATGTATATTACCATAATATAAGGGCAAGGGGGCAGCTAGTCTGGGAATTGGCTTCATCTTTACAAGGGTATTCAAATGGTTTTAAAGTAAAATAACTGTAATTTTAGTAATGGCAATTCTTCACCCGAAAAAAGATGTCCTTCCGCCCCCGGTCTCCCCCACTGAGCTGATATTGGTCTCTCCCCCCCCCCCCCCCCCACCACCACCACCCTCATTGCTCCTTAGCATCCTGAAATAGGCATTATTAATCTGTGCCTCCTGTAAAAAAGGGATTGAATGAAAAGCAAGTGGTTTTTCTAATACGTCCTTTCGTTATTTTCATATAAAATGTGTTACTGATTTAGCACAATTGGCCGGTAACGATGTGGCCACTCCCCTTTCCTACATCCAGGCACCTTACCAACTGCACTAAACCAGTTGCACGTCTGTACGCTCTTTGTATACGGTGTATATCCTAAAGCGGGAACCAAGTGTTTACTCTGTAGCCGGGCATGACGAAGGAGGCGTGACGGCCCTGTCTGCTCCAGCAGCCGCTGCATTCCCCCATATCCTGCTCACCCACTACTGTCCGCCGGCAGATGCAGCTCACACATGGAGAAACCTCTGCGCTACGCCTCCGTCAAGCCACTGGACATTTGCTGTAACAGTGTGCGAAAAAAGTAAAGTGCATAGCCAACCTATTACAGCGTTATTTGCTGTAATATTAGAGTAGCAAGAGAGTATTTTTTTTCGGTACAGAGTCATACTACTGTGACCATTTTACTCATGACTGAGGTTTGTGCATTGTGTACTAATTTGCAATGACGTTATATTGGAGTAGCAAGAGCGTATTTTTTGTAGTGCACTGAGGTGTTAAGTTCCGTAACTGCATTTTTAAAAAAATCGGTGAATAGAATTGGAGTGCATAACTGTGCTGGAAATCGAATATGCCTCATAGTGGTGGTAGCTTTGTTTGAAGGAGGTACAGATTGAGAATGCCTGTGTCCGGATGCTAAGGAGCAGAAGGGTCTTCAGTGGTGGGGAGGGAACAGTAGCAACACAGTGGGGTCGGTGGTGATGCGAAGATATCATTTTTTTAGGTTATAAATTACCATCATTAAAATAACATTTATCACTTTACGCTAAAAGTACTTGAACACCTGCATAAACATGGAGCCTAGTTCCAGACTATGCCACCATCTTACCCATAAAACATGTTAATTATCAAGACATTGGGCAACGGCCTTGCCGCAGTGGATACACCGGACCTGTGAGATCACCGAAGTTAAGCGCTGTCGGGCGTGGCCGGCACTTGGATGGGTGACCATCCAGGCCGCCATGCGCTGTTGCCATTTTTCGGGATGCCCTCAGCCACGAGATGCCAACTGAGGCGCTATTCGACCGAATAGTAGCGGCTCCGGTCACAGAAAACCATCATACCGACCGGGAGAGCGGCGTGCTGACCACACGCCCCTCCTATCTGCATCCTCAATTGAGGACGACACGGCGGTCGGACGGTCCCGATAGGCCACTTGTGGCGTGAAGACGGAGTACTGTGTTATTGCCCATTAGTCATGTCCTAAATAAACAAAACACGTGCCCAAGTAAAAAGTTTGTTTACAAAAGGGCCACTAAATTAGGCTAGCCCAACTGACTTTGTTTTACTTAAAGAGAGTAATGGCCTCCATTCCGCTAGAACTGGTACACCACTCTGCTCACAATATCTTTCAGCTTTTCATCTCCAGGTAATGTATCAGCTTCAACTAACAGCATTTGATAAGTGATAATCGTCTACCTGTTGTAGAATGTGAGCTATGAAATATCATTTCGATGGCACGTTTGTATTCCTGCCCACCCAACCGTCCACGCCAGCCATTTTCAATCTCTCCGGCTCGCCAGAGGGCCTGAGCATCTGCTTGACCGGGAGCACATTAGTACTGTACTTCGACGAGGCTTTAAGCAGAGCTCTGGGAGAGCTGAGGTCAGTCGGAAGTACCCAACCAAAGAGGGCGCATCGAAAGACTACAGTGTCGATTCGCCGCAGGCAACGGTGGGCAACACCTGGTTCAGCCCCATGGCCACGATAGCCTAAGTTCTGCCTGGCTGGCCCAGCGGTCGGCCGCTGTCGGCTACAGAAGGAACAGAGGGATTCTGGCGTGCGACAAGAAAGCAGCAACAACCTGAAGCCATTGCTGGGATATGTGAACAGCAGTGGCTAACAAGATTACGCCACAGATGCTGTGCCTCATACGGTAGATAACAAAAATACAGAAAATTGGAATCACACTTTTTTTTGAAGATGTTAATTTATTCCATGAACCGGATTTCAAAACTTTTAGGCCAATATTCAGATGGTCCACAGGAGGTTACATTACTATTTCAAAGCGTAACACTAGATGCGGGCAAAGTTACATAACTGTAGTATATATACATACATATCCGCCCCTGGTAGTTGAGTGGTCAGCGCGACAGAGTGTCAGTCCTAAGGGCCCGGGTTACCTGGCACAGATCCTGGCCATGCCCAAGGAAATAGCTAGGGCAATAACGGGAGCCGCATACTACCTCCTGCGGCGCAGAGAAATCTTCTAAATGGCGCAGGAAACATGCTCGCTACCTGTGGAAGAACGAGGACTCGGTCTTGCGGAAGTAAGTGCGGCGCTTCTGCTAAAAAGGACGCTAGAAATCAAGGAGAAGAGCCCAGACAGCATCACAGCAGCACTGCTAAGAAGAATGCAACATGCATCGGAAGAACCGCCGGTGTAAGGCGCTACCGTGATGTACTGTGCAGCTGGTCCCGGCGGAGGTTCGAGTCCTCCCTCGGGCATGGGTGTGTGTGATTGTCCTTAGGATAATTTAGGTTAAGTAGTGTGTAATCTTAGGGACTGATGACCTTATCAGTTAAGTCCCATAAGATTTCACACACATTTTAACACTTTTGGAAGAACCGCCAATAGACACGAGTCACATCCCGTATAAGATTTGCCACTTAAAACAATACATCTACATCTACATTTATACTCCGCAAGCCACCCAACGGTGTGTGGCGGAGGGCACTTTACGTGCCACTGTCATTACCTCCCTTTTCTGTTCCAGTCACGTACGGTTCGCGGGAAGAACGACTGTCTGAAAGCCTCCGTGCGCGCTCGAATCTCTCTAATTTTACATTCGTGATCTCCTCGGGAGGTATAAGTAGGGGGAAGCAATATATTCGATACCTCATTCAGAAACGAACCCTCTCGAAACCTGGCGAGCAAGCTACACCGCGATGCAGAGCGCCTCTCTTGCAGAGCCCGCCACTTGAGTTTGCTAAACATCTCCGTAACGCTATCACGGTTACCAAATAACCCTGTGACGAAACGCGCCGCTCTTCTTTGGATCCTCTCTATCTCTTCCGTCAACCCGATCTGGCACGGATCCCACACTGATGAGCAATACTCAAGTATAGGTCGAACGAGTGTTTTGTAAGCCACCTCCTTTGTTGATGGACTACTTTTTCTAAGGACTCTACCAATGAATCTCAACCTGGCACCCGCCTTACCAACAATTAATTTTATATGATCATTCCACTTCAAATCGTTCCGCACGCAAACACCCAGATATTTTACAGAAGTAACTGCTACCAGTGTTTGTTCCGCTATCATGTACTCATACAATAAAGGATCCTTCTTTCTATGTATTCGCAATACATTACATTTGTCTATGTTAAGGGTCAGTTGCCACTCCCTGCACCAAGTGCCTATCCGCTCCAGATCTTCCTGCATTTCGCTACAATTTTCTAATGCTGCAACTTCTCTGTATACTACAGCATCATCGGCGAAAGGCCGCATGGAACTTCCGACACTATCTACTAGGTCATTTATATATATTGTGAAAAGTAATACCACATAAACAAGAGCTAAGCAGTGACAACCGTTGCAAATCCCAGTCACAGAACAGCGAAGAAAATACACAGGGGCGTTGAGAGGAAGGCCTGCCACAAACAAAATCGAAAACAAGTTTCCAAATTTCAGCTGGGCACAAATATGGAAGAACATCACTGAAAGCACGCTGCCAAAGCATGTGAAAGCGAGCTGGTACCAAATAGTAAACAGGACGGTACCAACAAACCAAAAATTAGCCCAAATAAAGCTGAAAGAATCAGACAAATGTGAAGCATGCATCGGTGTCGACACACTAGACCACCGCTTTACATGTAAAAACGGGGTCACCATATGGGAAATATGCCAGAAAATGGTGGCAAAAATAAATAGAACGGACCACCGTGCTATAGCAACCACAGCCATCACTGCGCCCGACACCAAACCATTTCCCAGGTCGAAAAGACTAGCAACCCTGTGGATCCTCGTCATGACAGGCCACGCCATCGCGACGAAGCGGCAGACGGACCAGGTCGACTTCCTGATGGACGTCTGGGAGGAACATAAGGAAGCGCAGCAGCACAGGCGGTACTACGAGAACTTCCAGAACTTCCTCCGGGTAGTCCTGCAGGCAGCCATCGACGAGGCCTTCCCCGGCGGCACGTGACCACCAGCGAGCCTTCACACAGCATCACAGCAACCTCCAAAGTGCAGTGCAGTCATCAAAGTGAAAATAGTTTAAAGCCAAAAAGAAGTGAAAGTAAAAGTGCTCCAAAAGTGTTCAAGTGATGCAGCAAGAAAAAAGGTTTTTGTGCTCAGTACTACAACCTCCCACACACCACGCAAACAACAGGTACAGATTAAAGTGTTCTTCTTCTTTTAAAAGAAGTTTTTTCCCTCCCAAGTGCCACAAAGTTATAATATGATCTAATAAACGCTTCCACTCATCTCTACTTTCACCCTTCGTCCTTCAACTGTCAGATCCTTCTTCAATGTAAATAGTATGTGATTTATGCTTGAAGGTCCAACTTAAGCTTTCCCTCCTTTTCTTCCTACCATGTTTTCATACCTTAATTGCAAATATGTGCCTCAAATATATAAACACAACCTATGTAATTTGCATATAACTAACCTAGGCTCATTTTACCATATAACATTGCAAGTAAACTAAAACTTCAATATCAGAGAAATGCCAGTCGTGTCAGTATTGCCACAACAAACCTGGACAAACCTAAATAGCAATGAATACGAAACACAAGAATTACGCTCAGTAACGAATATAGAAAAAACATATAGGTATGCTAAAACAAGTTTATATGCCAACTGGCTCTGCAGATGACGAAGAAATTGAAGAAATGTATGACGAAATAAAAGAAATTATTCAGATTGTGAAGGGAGACGAAAATTTAATAGTCATGGGTGACTGGAATTCGAGTGTAGGAAAAGGGAGAGAAGGAAACACAGTAGGTGAATATGGATTGGGGCTAAGAAATGAAAGAGGAAGCCGCCTGGTAGAATTTTGCACAGAGCACAACATAATCATAACTAACACTTGGTTTAAGAATCATGAAAGAAGGTTGTATACATGGAAGAACCCTGGAGATACTAAAAGGTATCAGATAGATTATATAATGGTAAGACAGAGATCTAGGAACCAGGTTTTAAATTGTAAGACATTTCCAGGGGCAGATGTGGACTCTGACCACAATCTATTGGTTATGACCTGTAGATTAAAACTGAAGAAACTGCAAAAAGGTGGGAATTTAAGGAGATGGGACCTGGATGAACTGAAAGAACCAGAGGTTGTACAGAGATTCAGGGAGAGCATAAGGGAACAATTGACAGGAATGGGGGAAAGAAATACAGTAGAAGAAGAATGGGTAGCTTTGAGGGATGAAGTAGCGAAGGCAGCAGAGGATCAAGTGGGTAAAAAGACGAGGGCTAGTAGAAATCCTTTGGTAACAGAGGAAATATTGAATTTAAGTGATGAAAGGAGAAAATATAAAAATGCAGTAAATGAAGCAGGCAAAAAGGAATACAAACGTCTCAAAAATGAGATCGTCAGGAAGGGCAAAATGGCTAAGCAGGGATGGCTAGAGGACAAATGTAAGGATGTAGGGGCCTATCTCACTAGGGGTAAGATAGATACTGCCTATGGGAAAATTAAAGAGACCTTTGGAGATAAGACAACGACTTGTATGAATATCAAGAGCTCAGATGGAAACCCAGTTCTAAGCAAAGAAGGGAAGGCAGAAAGGTGGAAGGAGTATATAGAGGGTCTATACAAGGGCGATGTACTTGAGGACAATATTATGGAAATGGAAGATGATGTAGATGAAGATGAAATGGGAGATATGATACTGCGTGAAGAGTTTGACAGAGCACTGAAAGACCTGAGTCGAAACAAGGCCCCCGGAGTAGACAACATTCCATTGGAACTACTGATGGCCTTGGGAGAGCCAGTCCTGCCAAAACTCTACCATCTGGTGAGTAAGATGTATGAAACAGGCGAAATACCCTCAGACTTCAAGAAGAATATAATAATTCCAATCCCAAAGAAAGCAGGTGTTGACAGATGTGAAAAATACTAACACGAATTCTTTACAGACGAATGGAAAAACTAGTAGAAGCCAACTTCCGGGAAGATCAGTTTGGATTCCGTAGAAACACTGGAACACGTGAGGCAATACTGACCTTACGACTTATCTTAGAAGAAAGATTAAGGAAAGGCAAACCTACGTTTCTAGCATTTGTAGACTTAGAGAAAGCTTTTGACAATGTTGACTGGAATACTCTCTTTCAAATTCTAAAGGTGGCAGGGGTAAAATACAGGGAGCGAAAGGCTATTTACAATTTGTACAGAAACCAGATGGCAGTTATAAGAGTCGAGGGACATGAAAGGGAGGCAGTGGTTGGGAAGGGAGTAAGACAGGGTTGTAGCCTCTCCCCGATGTTGTTCAATCTGTATATTGAGCAAGCAGTAAAGGAAACAAAAGAAAAATTCGGAGTAGGTATTAAAATTCATGGAGAAGAAATAAGAACTTTGAGGTTCGCTGATGACATTGTAATTCTGTCAGAGACAGCAAAGGACTTGGAAGAGCAGTTGAATGGAGTGGACAGTGTCTTGAAAGGAGGATATAAGATGAACATCAACAAAAGCAAAACAAGGATAATGGAATGTAGTCTAATTAAGTCGGGTGATGCTGAGGGAATTAGATTAGGAAATGAGGCACTTAAAGCAGTAAAGGAGTTTTGCTATTTGGGGAGCAGAATAACTGATCATGGTCGAAGTAGAGAGGATATAAAATGTAGACTGGCAATGGCAAGGAAAGCGTTTCTGAAGAAGAGAAATTTGTTAACATCCAGTATTGATTTAAGTGTCAGGAAGTCATTTCTGAAAGTATTCGTATGGAGTGTAGCCATGTATGGAAGTGAAACATGGACGATAAATGGTTTGGACAAGAAGAGAATAGAAGCTTTCGAAATGTGGTACTACAGAAGAATGCTGAAGATTAGATGGGTAGATCACATAACTAATGAGGAAGTACTGAATAGGATTGGGGAGAAGAGAAGTTTGTGGCACAACTTGACCAGAAGAAGGGATCGGTTGGTAGGACATGTTCTGAGGCATCAAGGGATCACCAATTTAGTATTGGAGGGCAGCGTGGAGGGTAAAAATCGTAGAGGGAGACCAAGAGATGAATACACTAAGCAGATTCAGAAGGACGTAGGTTGCAGTAGGTACTGGGAGATGAAAAAGCTTACACAGGATGGAGTAGCATGGAGAGCTGCATCAAACTAGTCTTAGGACTGAAGGCCACAACAACAGCAACAACATGCTAAAAACGAAAAGACTAAAAGGAAACTTAGCAAATGGATAGTGTGTGTCCTACCTACTTACAAATAAAGAAAAGAAAACAAATATCATAATAAGAATAACAAAAGTACTCTGATATATTGTAATTCACAACATTAGAGATGTTTTTACTTCTTGTTATGTCTCAAATAAATATTTTGGTTAAAAAAAAGGTTCGATTCCCAGCTGGTTCAGAGATTTTTTCCGCTCAGGGACTGGGTGTTGTGTCGCCCTAATCATCATCATTGTATCCCCATCCACGCGCAAGTCGCCGAAGTGGCGTCAAATCGAAAGACTTGCACCTGGAGAACGGTCTACCCGACGGGAGGCTCGAGTCACGCGAGATTTACATTTTTATTTATACATACATATCCTGTGAAAAGTGAATGATGTGTTAGCAATTGTCCATCACAATAGAAGCTTCTAAATGGGTATTAACAGCAAAGCAGTCCGTACTGTTGCAATGAGTGCAGAATTCATTTTTGGATCCTAATATACCAGACTCGTGGCGATGCACTAAAGCACGTTTTCCATCTTTTTATCACAGAGCCAGCACCCAACATTACACTTTAAAATTGTCATGTAACCTCCTGTGCACCATCTGAAGATGAGCTTGAAAAGGTTCGAAAACCAACTCATGGAATAAATAAGTATTTAATAAAAGTGACAGGTTGCAGTTTTTTGCATTTATATTTAATAAAATCACGGATTTTTACACATCCGTAATGGATAATCTTAATCGTGCAATTGTGTTTTGTGTGTTAAATTGGACGTAGTAACATTACCAAAATACACGTGCTGTAATCAATTACAAACAATTTTTTATAGTTAACAAAACAGAAGATGGTTCATTCACAGGTAGTCTGAAAAATAACTTAGTGTTCTAAATAAATCACATAGTTAAAAGCAGTAGTCTATTTTCATGTTTGAGTAAGAGCTTAGGGTAATTTATGGCTAAATTGTTAATAGTTCATTAACGTACGTTAAATACTAAAGACACTATCATATTAAAGAAACTATGTAACAGAGATCCACTGTCGTTCCTAGAGTAATCCAATCCCAAAAATGTACGCTTTGATTTCCATACGTTGTGTCTTAGTGCAAATATTTAGGTATGAAAGTTATATCTGGTCTTCCTGTAATGATTTGGTGCAAAACAGCATTCTGTCTGCGTTTCCTCGTTTTGTTTTTCATGCAAGATGATAGAACGGTATCGGAAGAAGTGCTTTTAACAATAACGTGTACCTGTAAGTGTACATAATTGCGAAAAAGTAGATTTCAGAGTCACTTTGTAGAGATCCTGATGATTAGCTCCTCTCTGTAGATAAGCGGCAGTATTAATAATAAATTGCAGTTCTTGCGAACTATGTAGTAATGATAGCTAAGAGTTCAGTCTAGTTCACGTATATAAGATTTTAATTTTGACCCACCATCCATATGCAGACGAAGACTAATCTGTACACAGTTAGCAAATTAGATTGCAGTAGCGTGTTTCATTATTGACTGATGACTGGTAATTTTATTTTACTTCATCTTGAGTTATACACTACAACAGGATCAAAAATATTGTCTTTAAATACAGTCCTCTCGATCTTTCTGTCATATGGCGACATTGAACCATCATTTTATTCATGCCAAACCTATAGAGTAAATAAGTAAAGCAGGCAGAGGTATCCCTCCTGGTATCAGCTCCATGGTTGGCGTATGACAGTACTATCCGGTTTAGATCAGCCTCCTCAGTTCCGTCCTGATCACAACTTCCAGAACAACGAAATTTTTTTGTAAATCAAATATAAAGGATAACATTCACCTCCCAACTACGTACGGGTTATGACGTCATCTAATCTATACTAAGTTTTACGTGGTCGAACAGGGCTTTAAGGGTTTGTACGTTTGCATTACTGCTACGTATCTGCATTTATGCTGCCATTCACGGTTCCAGTCCTGTTAGTTAGACAGATTACCAGACTGAATTTTTGTTATATTGAGTATAAAAGGCGTTGTTTTTTTCTTCTTAGGTCAAATATGCACGGAGCCTCTTGGTAAATAACGAGGTGCCTAGGACATTCACAGTGCTGACATCAAACCATAAGATCTGTTCCTCCGTATGTGAAGTGTGTGAGAAAAGTAATGAGACTCATTTTCTGCCTACCAAAATTATTATCTTTTTCGAACAATATATCGCCTTCAAAGCAGTTCCCTTCGGAAGCTATTCACCTGCTGAGTCGTTGTTCCTATTCTTGATGTTGTTGTTGTTGTTGTTGTGGTCTTCAGTTCTGAGACTGGTTTGATGCAGCTCTCCATGCTACTCTATTCTGTGCAAGCTTTTTCATCTCCCAGTACCTACTGCAACCTACATCCTTCTGAATCTGCTTAGTGTATTCATCTCTTGGTCTCCCTCTACGATTTTTACCCTCCACGCTCCCCTCCAATACTAAATTGGTGATCCCTTGATGCCTCAGAACATGTCCTACCAACCGATCCCTTCTTCTGGTCAAGTTGTGCCACAAACTTCTCTTCTCCCCACCCCTATTCAATACTTCCTCATTAGTTATGTGATCTACCCATCTAATCTTCAGCATTCTTCTGTAGCACCACATTTCGAAAGCTTCTATTCTCTTCTTGTCCAAACTATTTATCGTCCATGTTTCACTTCCATACATGGCTACACCCCATACGAATACTTTCAGAAATGACTTCCTGACACTTAAATCAATACTGGATGTTAACAAATTTCTCTTCTTCAGAAACGTTTTCCTTGCCATTGCCAGCCTACATTTTATATCCTCTCTACTTCGACCATCATCAGTTATTTTGCTCCCCAAATAGCAAAACTCCTTTACTACTTTAAGTGCCTCATTCCCTAATCTAATTCCCTCAGCATCACCCGACTTAATTAGACCACATTCCATTATCCTTGTTTTGCTTTCGTTGATGTTCATCTTATATCCTCCTTTCAAGACACTGTCCATTCCATTCAACTGCTCTTCCAAGTCCTTTGCTGTCTCTGACAGAATTACGATGTCATCGGCGAACCTCAAAGTTTTTATTTCTACTCCATGAATTTTAATACCTACTCCGAATTTTTCTTTTGTTTCCTTTACTGCTTGCTCAATATACAGATTTAACAACATCGGGGAGAGGCTACAACCCTGTCTTACTCCCTTCCAAACCACTGCTTCCCTTTCATGTCCCTCGACTCTTATAACTGCCATCTGGTTTCTGTACAAATTGTAAATAGCCTTTCGCTCCCTGTATTTTACCCCTGCCACCTTTAGAATTTGAAAGAGAGTATTCCAGTCAACATTGTCAAAAGCTTTCTCTAAGTCTACAAATGCTAGAAACGTAGGTTTGCCTTTCCTTAATCTTTCTTCTAAGATAAGTCGTAAGGTCAGTATTGCCTCACGTGTTCCAGTGTTTCTTCGGAATCCAAACTGATCTTCCCCGAGGTTGGCTTCTACTAGTTTTTCCATTCGTCTGTAAAGAATTCGTGTTAGTATTTTGCAGCTGTGACTTATTATGCTAATAGTTCGGTAATTTTCACATCTGTCAACACCTGCTTTCTTTGGGATTGGAATTATTATATTCTTCTTGAAGTCTGTGGGTATTTCGCCTGTTTCATACATCTTGCTCACCGGGTGGTAGAGTTTTGTCAGGACTGGCTCTCCCACGGCCGTCAGTAGTTCCAATGGAATATTGTCTACTCCGGGGGCCTTGTTTCGACTCAGGTCTTTCAGTGCTCTGTCAAACTCTTCACGCAGTATCATATCTCCCATTTCATCTTCATCTACATCCTCTTCCATTTCCATAATATTGTCCTCAAGTACATCGCCCTTGTATAGACCCTCTATATACTCCTTCCACCTTTCTGCTTTCCCTTCTTTGCTTAGAGCTGGTTTTCCATCTGAGCTCTTGATATTCATACAAGTCGTTCTCTTATCTCCAAAGGTCTCTTTAATTTTCCTGTAGGCAGTATCTATCTTACCCCTAGTGAGATAGGCCTCTACATCCTTACATTAGTCCTCTAGCCATCCCTGCTTAGCCATTTCGCACTTCCTGTCGATCTCATTTTTGAGACGTTTGTATTCCTTTTTGCCTGTTTCACTTACTGCATTTTTATATTTTCTCCTTTCATCAATTAAATTCAATATTTCTTCTGTTACCCAAGGATTTCTACTAGCCCTCGTCTTTTTACCTACTTGATCCACTGCTGCCTTCACTACTTCATCCCTCAAAGTTACCCATTCTTCTTCTACTGTATTTATTTCCCCCATTCCTGTCAATTGCTCCCTTATGCTCTCCCTGAATCTCTGTACAACCTCTGGTTCTTTTAGTTTATCCAGGTCCCATCTCCTTAAATTCCCACCTTTTTGCAGTTTCTTCAGTTTTAATCTACAGGTCATAACCAATAGATTGTGGTCAGAGTCCACATCTGCCCCTGGAAATGTCTTACAATTTAAAACCTGGTTCCTAAATCTCTGTCTTACCATTATATAATCTATCTGATACCTTTTAGTATCTCCAGGGTTCTTCCATGTATACAACCTTCTTTCGTGATTCTTAAACCAAGTGTTAGTTATGATTATGTTGTGCTCTGTGCAAAATTCTACCAGGCGGCTTCCTCTTTCATTTCTGTCCCCCAATCCATATTCACCTACTATGTTTCCTTCTCTCCCTTCTCCTACACTCGAATTCCAGTCACCCATGACTATTAAATTTTCGTCTCCCTTAACAATCTGAATAATTTCTTTTATTTCATCATACATTTCTTCAATTTCTTCGTCATCTGCAGAGCTAGTTGGCATATAAACTTGTACTACTGTAGTAGGTGTGGGCTTCGTATCTATCTTGGCCACAATAATGCGTTCACTATGCTGTTTGTAGTAGCTTACCCGCATTCCTATTTTCCTATTCATTATTAAACCTACTCCTGCATTACCCCTATTTGATTTTGTGTTTATAACCCTGTAGTCACCTGACCAGAAGTCTTGTTCCTCCTGCCACCGAACTTCACTAATTCCCACTATATCTAACTTCAACCTATCCATTTCCCTTTTTAAATTTTCTAACCTACCTGCCCGATTAAGGGATCTGACATTCCACGTTCCGATCCGTAGAACGCCAGTTTTCTTTCTCCTGATAACGACATCCTCTTGAGTAGTCCCCGCCCGGAGATCCGAATGGGGGACTATTTTACCTCCGGAATATTTTACCCAAGAGGACGCCATCATCATATAATCATACAGTAAAGCTGCATGCCCTCGGGAAAAATTACGGCTGTAGTTTCCCCTTGCTTTCAGCCGTTCGCAGTACCAGCACAGCAAGGCCGTTTTGGTTAATGTTACAAGGCCAGATCAGTCAATCATCCAGACTGTTGCCCTTGCAACTACTGAAAAGGCTGCTGCCTCTCTTCAGGAACCACACGTTTGTCTGGCCTCTCAACAGATACCCGTCCGTTGTGGTTGCACCTACGGTACGGCTATCTGTATCGCTGAGGCACGCAAGCCTCCCCACCAACGGCAAGGTCCATGGTTCATGGGGGGGGGGGGGCTATTCTTGATAGCAGTGCTGAAAGGCTTCAACTGGTAGGGCCTTTAACATGTCGGTCATATTGTTCTGAATAAAATTTTGCAGTCGATTACATCTCTCTAGAGTAGCCTAATCAGCCAGGCCAACCCCTGTCTGAAGATGATCTAAGAAAGATAGATTGAAACCGGTCATTAGTTCAAATAAAATTTTATGCGATTAAGACTGTTTTTAGCAAAATTGATATATCTGAGATATATCTGAGATCGCTGTTTCTTTTGAACAATGTTGCATAAAATATTCTTTTAAGGTTCTCCAGGATCCCAAACTGATGTCCTTTTAAGACGTCTTTCTATTTAGGGAAAAGAAAAAAGTCACAAGTACTCAGATCAGGTCAGCAGGGGCTGTGGAACAACAGGGATGCCTTTTGAGGTAAAAAATTCCGTGATGGAAGTGACCGCGTGACACGGGGCCTTGTCATGATGCAGCAACCAAGTGTCTGCAATGTCCGGTCTCATGCGATTCATCCTTTTCGTCAGCCTTTTAAAGGTGTCGTTGTAAAACACCAGGTTGACAGTCGGCAAGTCACGATCGAAGGGGTCGTTGTATCAAAAATATACAGATACCATTCACTGAATACTGGCTGCTATTTTGACTGGACCAGAGGTGGGAATCTTCCTACAAGTCTGTCAGGGAGACTGAAGATGGCGCAATGTAGCGCCGAAACTAGTTCCTCAAATAAAATAACAACTGGAAATTTAGATGACTGAAATGTGTTTTGATTCGACATATACACTCCTGGAAATTGAAATAAGAACACCGTGAATTCATTGTCCCAGGAAGGGGAAACTTTATTGACACATTCCTGGGGTCAGATACATCACATGATCACACTGACAGAACCACAGGCACATAGACACAGGCAACAGAGCATGCACAATGTCGGCACTAGTACAGTGTATATCCACCTTTCGCAGCAATGCAGGCTGCTATTCTCCCATGGAGACGATCGTAGAGATGCTGGATGTAGTCCTGTGGAACGGCTTGCCATGCCATTTCCACCTGGCGCCTCAGTTGGACCAGCGTTCGTGCTGGACGTGCAGACCGCGTGAGACGACGCTTCATCCAGTCCCAAACATGCTCAATGGGGGACAGATCCGGAGATCTTGCTGGCCAGGGTAGTTGACTTACACCTTCTAGAGCACGTTGGGTGGCACGGGATACATGCGGACGTGCATTGTCCTGTTGGAACAGCAAGTTCCCTTGCCGGTCTAGGAATGGTAGAACGATGGGTTCGATGACGGTTTGGATGTACCGTGCACTATTCAGTGTCCCCTCGACGATGACCAGTGGTGTACGGCCAGTGTAGGAGATCGCTCCCCACACCATGATGCCGGGTGTTGGCCCTGTGTGCCTCGGTCGTATGCAGTCCTGATTGTGGCGCTCACCTGCACGGCGCCAAACACGCATACGACCATCATTGGCACCAAGGCAGAAGCGACTCTCATCGCTGAAGACGACACGTCTCCATTCGTCCCTCCATTCACGCCTGTCGCGACACCACTGGAGGCGGGCTGCACGATGTTGGGGCGTGAGCGGAAGGCGGCCTAACGGTGTGCGGGACCGTAGCCCAGCTTCATGGAGACGGTTGCGAATGGTCCTCGCCGATACCCCAGGAGCAACAGTGTCCCTAATTTGCTGGGAAGTGGCGGTGCGGTCCCCTACGGCACTGCGTAGGATCCTACGGTCTTGGCGTGCATCCGTGCGTCGCTGCGGTCCGGTCCCAGGTCGACGGGCACGTGCACCTTCCGCCGACCACTGGCGACAACATCGATGTACTGTGGAGACCTCACGCCCCACGTGTTGAGCAATTCGGCGGTACGTTCACCCGGCCTCCCGCATGCCCACTATACGCCCTCGCTCAAAGTCCGTCAACTGCACATACGGTTCACGTCCACGCTGTCGCGGCATGCTACCAGTGTTAAAGACTGCGATGGAGCTCCGTATGCCACGGCAAACTGGCTGACACTGACGGCGGCGGTGCACAAATGCTGCGCAGCTAGCGCCATTCGACGGCCAGCACCGCGGTTCCTGGTGTGTCCGCTGTGCCGTGCGTGTGATCATTGCTTGTACAGCCCTGTCGCAGTGTCCGGAGCAAGTATGGTGGGTATGACACACCGGTGTCAATGTGTTCTTTTTTCCATTTCCAGGAGTGTAGTTTCTGAATGTAATTGCACGCCTTAGATGGGCGAAGCAACACAGAAACTAGACAGTATCCGACTGATGGCGTGTAGTGTGGCTCGGCGAGTAGTGACGTTGCCTCCCTTGAAACAATATATGACGTCAAGCAGATTCCGCAGTTTAAAGTGTGGATTACTAGTATAAGATAAGTTCCAACATACCCTGACTTGAACAAGCTATGCCCTGTAACAGACAAAATAATGATGGCTATAATTAATTAATGAACACAATCTGCCTTGCTTCAATGGTACCACCGGTTCCCGTCAGATCAACGAAGTCAAGTGCTGTCAGGCTTGGCGTCCGGTTCTGCCGGTGCTGTGGGCTAGCGGGATGCACTCAGCCCTTGAGGCCAATTGAGGAGTTACTTGTCTGAGAAGTAGCGGCACCGGCCACGAAAACTGACAACGCCTGGGAGAGTGGTGTGCTGACCCCCTGCCTCTCATTATCCGCATCCGAGCAACCAGGGACGACAAAATGACAGTAAAATCAGACCATTTACCAACAGCAGTATAAAAACCACGCCAGAGTATGATGTCAGTTGGAGTAAGCTGAACATTGATTCAAGAAATGAGAGATATCCGACGCTCACACTGTACTCACCTATGCCCCACTTGCTAAAGACTCCTTACTTTGCGACACAGATTGTGGATCTGACTGAATATTCGAATCGCAGAGACAGTATTTGGATACCAAAAAATATTCAGCACAGAGGATATAAAACTTTAAAGAATTTGCTCGTAAGAGCTCGCTCTCTCCCATTCAGGCTAACTAAGCATGAAAGACCAATTTTACCATCAAGTTTTTTTTTTGTTTTTGCAACTCGAAACTTAAATATACGAAGACAGTAACTTGTTCTCGAAAGAACAGTTACTGTTGATGACCGTGCAGCTTTTCCCTGGAATAAATGATGAATAACTGACAACCTAAGCTGCCGACAGGTGTTGTTGATATTCCTCGATGTGGACGGCTGAAAATGTTTGCCCCGACCGGGACTCGAACCCGGGATCTCCTGCTCTGCCTGGATAGAGCGTCTGCCATGTAAGCAGGAGATCCCGGGTTCGAGTCCCGGTCGGGGCACACATTTTCAGCTGTCCACATCGAGGTATATCAACAACACCTGTCGGCAGCTTAGGTTGTCAGTTATTCATCATTTATTCGAAACTTAAACTTCGCACGTTTTGGAACGAAGAGTGAAGTCACAAACTTACCTTCTATAAGCATATGGACGCATATGTTCAACGACACTACTCTATCGTCTATTTCTTGTGGGGTAATGATTGGAAGAGCAGAGTTTTTAGCTGAAGTTGCAGAGTTCGAGAGCTACATTTTCCTCGTATTTTCGTTTCTACGAATTTACTAGAAAGAAAAAAGAATGCGAAATTTTGGACTATGTTTACCCAACTTATGAAACCGAGAGTACCGAATACCTGTCCTTACTGCATATCGTCTTCGCTATAATTCAAATATTTTGCTTCAAGTAACTGAAGTCGCGAGAGATACGATGTCCTATGCCACAGTATATATGCGACCTCAAAAGCAATGTTTTGAGATGTTGTCGTAAAAGACAGGATGGAACGTGTAGCCATTATAAGTCAGCGCAAGGAATGTTATAAATTCGTACAGCTGCATCTAATAGTTATTTTCCGTAGGTGTTTGAAACAGCGATTATATTTTTACTATAAATTAACGACGGAATAGATCGATCAACAGCGGACGAATAAGGATGTAACGAAGACTTCTGAGCCTCCATAGAGCTATCAGAGCTATCATCAATGGGGAATAATATGAAATTAGTAACACAACGTTACTGGACTCCATACTTGTAATATGTGAAATCCATTACAGGTGTCTAGAAATAAATTATGCTCAAAATTCAAGACTTTACAGAGTACGAGCTCACACGTTCGCATCTTGAGTAATGAGATGTGATTAATGTGTTTTTAGTTCAGTGTAGTTCGTTAAATACAAACCAGACTGCAGTGGACCTATTTAATAAACCTGAATCTGTCCGAAAGTGCAGATACCATTGGTGATGGAGCTGCTTTCGAAGAATGAAATCCAAACCATTAGCAGGTTACAGGCGTTGATAAATATCAACGGGGACAGGTGAAAATGTATGCCCCGACCGGGACTCGAACCCAGGATCTCCTGCTCACATGGCAGATGCTCTATCAGACTTTTTTTTCATTTTTTTCGTTGTTGATCGTTGTGTTTGGTCGTTGCGGACGTCACATGACTTCCGTTCAAGTGCGTTTGTTGATCCTTCCACTCAGTTTTTTATTACAGAGGCCAACCGGCTCTCTGACCGAACACGCTGAGCTACCGTGCCGGCGACTGAGCCACCGAGGACACAGAAGACTGCAGGAACTTGTCTCTGGCACTCACCCTTGAGACCCACATTTCCAACCTACTGTCCACAAACTACATTTGTAGTGTCCCTGCGCTCTATACTCATTACTTGCGTCAGTCAATCTACCAATTCCCGTAAGAGTTTGAGCAATGTGACTGCTGCGAGTAATGAATACAATGGTCAGGGGCACTACAAATGTAGTGTGTGGACAGTAGGTTGGAAATGTGGGTCTCACGGGGAGCGTACCAAAGATAAGATTCTGCAGTCGCACTATCCTCTGTGTCCTCGATGGATTAGCTCAGCGTGTTAAGTTAGAGGGCTGCTCCCCCTCTGTAATAAAAAAAAACTGAGTAAAGGAGTCAACGAGCAACTTGAACGGATGTCTTGTGACGTCCGCCCAGACCAAACACAACGAACAATACCGAACAAAATGAGAAAAACAAAACCGCCGGCACGGTAGCTCAACGTATTCAATTCCTCTTGGGACGCGACAGCGACCGGACGTGCCGGTACTTTCGCGTAGTCGTAGCGCCGCAAGCCGTGTTTATAGAAATTCTTGGATAGTGACCTGTGATATTTTCAGTGCTTCTTCACTACCGTCGTACACAAGCTTCTTAATTCACTCACAGCGGCCTCGGCCGCTCATATAGTGCAGTTATGGCTCCAAGTGTACCCCTTAAGAATACCCTGTGTTTAGCATTTGAGAAATCTTCCAGGAATGTGCAACCGAGCTCTCTAGAAATCCATGACTGGATAGTAGATATTATTGGCATCACGTCCGACCAGGTCCACACAGCATATTATGAGATGGCGGAATACTGTTTCTTTGTGAAGTTTTTAGATCAGATACAACTGGAGAAAATTTTGGTGAATACTGGTGGGAAAGCAGAGTTCCGACATCGTGATCAGTCGGTGAGTACAGTTTCAATTACTACCGGTAACATTGACTATAAACAAGTGCGAGTGTTGAATTTGCCACCTGAGTTTGAGAACTGTTTTCTTAGAGATGTCCTCGCCAAATACCGTGACATCCAACAGATTAGAAACGAAAAATGGTCGAGCCGTCACAAACTCCAATGTTATAGTGGGGTTTACTCAGTTGACATGGCCGTTAAAGTGAGTATCCCATCCTTTATAATGGTTTTTGGTTATAAGGCTCGTGTCATTTATCTGTAACATGAGAGGCCATTTACGAGATGATTGCCCACTGCGCGTTGTCGTATTTAGAAACAATCTGCAACAACGACAGAGATTAACACTGGCTGATGTCCTAACTCAAAACCAAGTGCATCTGTGTCAGAGGACAACGATCTCGGTAACGGCACCTTCCCACCATTACCTCAGAAACCCGTGGCCAGTCACCCATTAGCCACAGGTGTTGCATTATCTGTCGGTAACAAACGACGTTGTGCTAGTGACGGTAGTGGCTCCGGTGACCAGGTCGTAAAAAATCAAACCGATGACGCGGAGTCACGGGCCTCCACACAGGACACGCATATGTCTGATGGCTCAGTTACGACCCGCCAAATTCACATTGAAACTCTCGACGCAGAAACTGTCAATACGAGTGCAGTCGAGTGTTTACAGCAGTCCGTTCCGATGCCGCTTCTCGACTCGCCACAGGTGGTCAACACACAAGAGGCGGCAGCATGTCAACTGCACATCGTAAACACAGAGGATGATGCGCGCGGTGTAGAGCATAACATAAACACCCGCCACCTCGAAACGGCTTCCAAACAAGGCTAGGAACCGGAAAGCTGTATACAAACAGCCAGTGCGGCTACAAACAAACACAGTGAGCGTACTGAAGCCGCGTCTTCGGACTTGCTGTCACCCGTTCCCAAGCGAGGGCTTCCACATACTGCCTACAGCCATGACTCGCCGACTCCGCCGTCTTCTATGACACATTGGACGACTGTGCGACGGCAAAATAAAGTTAAATCAAATGACTCCGTGGCTGTAAGTAAGTCAAAAAGTAAAGTCAGCGCAAAAACTGGTACAAAACCTGCTGATGTAGGTTCGAAGTCCGACGGTGAGATGGACTGGGCTTCCTACGCTTCCCAACACCCACACATCTCTGACGATCATGAGTCAAGCTTGTAAGTTTTTGTCCCTGAACATTAATAGAGTTAGGACAGATTTAAAATTAGCAATGCTACGGCAGTTTATCTATGAGTCCGAAGCTGATATAGTTCTGTTACAGGAAGTGTCTATCTTTCATATATCAGGATTTGCAACAATCGTAAACACCGCGGCGGACGGGGGTACAGGCACGGCCGTTCTATCATGAGACGGAACCCCAGTGAGCAATATCGAAAAATTGGGCTCCGGTAGAGGCATAGCTTGCCAAATTTTTGACGTCACCCTCGTCAATATCTATGCTCCATCTGGAACGACTCTAAAATCAGAAAAGGCTAACTTCTTTAAACAAGAAATCATCTACTTGTTACTCCGCAACCCAACCTAGTTAATAATTAGTGGGGATTTTAACTGTGTGATCCACAGGTAAAATCAATCGCCAAACTTTAATTGCTGTAGGGAACTACGTGATCTGGTGCTTCACCTGCAGCTGAAGGATGCGTGGGAACTAAAATTCCCTTCCCTGGTAAAGTACACGTACCTGACTTCCACCGCATGTAGCCGTCTAGACCGTTTGTACATCTCTGAGAACATTGACCAACATGTTCTGCGGCTAGTTTCTTCGACCACCGAGCCTTCTGTTTCACGATAAATCTGGCCAAACAGCATACTAAATGGTATAGGATTCCGTGGAGCCTAAATGTTTCTATTCTCGCCGATGCCGCGCTACAAGATGTCATCTCCACGACATGGGCGGATTGCCTCAAGCAATGCTGCAGATATCCGAGCAAGATAGCCTGGTGGAATGTTGTGGTCAAACAGAAAATGCGATTATGCTTAAAAAAAAACTACACTTGGCAACGGGCGCAAGATGTCAAACGCACGATTGATTTTTACCAGACAGTTCTGCGAGAGTTGTATGCGACTACGTCACGAACCAACAAGCAGCTGACGACCATCAAGCAAATAAAAGCGAAGCTTATAGGCATAAAGCGAACGCAGCTTGAAGGACTGAAGATCAGATCTAAAGCAAAATCGCTTCAAGAAGACGAACTTGCATCGCTGTATCACCTCATAAAACATCGTGCCCATCGCAAGCGAGCTTTTATCGGGGAGCTGGACACCGATGATGGACTCCGTTTGACCCGACAGAGTGATATTCTTACTGCAGTGTACGGGTACTTCACGGATCTGTACTCGCAATGCAATGCACATGGTGATGGCGGCGGCGATATCGTTCGTGCTCTGTCCCCGTAGTCACGCCTGCGGAGAACTCGGCGGTCGTACACGATTTTGCGCCAGACGAAGTCCTTGAACTGATTTCTGGATCGCCATCGAATAAATCCCCTGGCCCTGATGGTTTACCACCCGAATTTTATGTGCGTTTCTGGCCCATAATCGGACACGCATTTACAGATGTTCTCAATGAAGTGATGCGAGGGAGTGACGTGCCGGCCGAAATGAAGGAAGGCCGAATTGTATTGATACCAAAAAGCAAACACCGAAAAATCTTTGATAACTTCCGACCGATTACTTTACTCAGTTTTGATTACAAAGCATTTGCCAGAGCACTCAACAGCAGATTGTCTCCATTAATGAAGCAAGTGATTCACAACCATCAGTCATGCTTTCCTGGTCGCACTATTATGACGCCCCTTTCGGAATATAGAGATGTAATAGCCAAAGCGTCAGTCACTAACGTGAATCTCGCATTGCTGTTTATCGCCTTTTGCAAGGCATTTATTTGGTCGTGTCCGCCACGAGTACCTCCTACAGCTACTGCAGCGGTGATCAACGGGTTATTAATGTTGTGCAACATTTCGTCACGGGCATTGCAACTAAAGTCAGCGTAAATAGACAGCTTACTCAGCCCATCGAGATCCAAAGAGGAGTTCCGCAGGGGAATCCTCTCTCCGTGATGTTATTTGTTCTATCACTCGAGCCGCTCTTACGCTCTATTCATGACAAACTTGCAGGCCTGTCGATCGCCGGGACGTCCTTCGTGGTTCGTGATTATGCCGACGACGTCGGAGTGTTACTGTGCAACGACGGAGAAGTATGAACCCTCAATGCCGCGGTAGACGAGTACTGTCGTGCTTCCAGTGCTAAAATCAACGCCAATAAATACACCTTTGTGAACATTAGAGGATTCGACGCAGTTATAGTATCTTGGGTGAAGCGTGTCGAAGCCCAGACCACTCTGGGGATGATTATCGACATATGCCCGCTAAAAATGAATGCAAAAAACTGGAAGCAGGTCACCAATAAAATGCAAGGTGCCATCTGTGAAAACAAATGGCGGTCCGTTGACATTCTCCCAAGCATACGTCTCCTCGGCAGTTATATATTCAGTAAAGCGTACTATACGGCCCAAAAATTTCCAGTCCCCAAGATACAGGCCAAAGACGTGATGAAACTCTCTAATAGATTTATCTGACAAGGGCATCTATTCAAAGTGAAATACACCACGCTGATGTCTTCCAGACAGTCCGGCGGACCCAACATGCCTGACATTAACCGAAAGTGTACTGCGTTATGTATTAAACGAATCACCCACATGTTGGACAAGGAACCTCTCAACGTAACCAGTTGGCTCTTCCGAACCTTACAACCCACAGATACGCACCCACCCACTGATGTAGGTAAAATGCATTACAAACTACGACATGTCGAGCAGTTTTTTCTTGAAGTAATCTATATTGATGGAAACTATCTCACGCTTGATTTACCGACGGCGCACCTGTTATTAAAAAGATGGACATCTCCAATAGTCCGGATCTCCAATAGTCCGGAATCCCATTGAACTTAAATACCCAAGTGTTCATTGGAAGGTAGTTTGGGACGACATAAGTTTAACCGTCCGCACTGCTGAGGTGTAGTCCACATGGTATAAAGTGGTAAACGATGTTATACCCATTAATGAAAGGTTGCATAGAATCGGCTTATGTGACAGTGATAAATGCGTCAGATGTAGTCTGGTCGACACCTTACGCCATCGCTTCACTTGTGGCGGTCATCTCTTTAACTGGAAATGGGTGCAGCAGAGGCTGGGCCTGATTACCCGCAGCACCCCAGCCAGCCACTGCACCGACATCCTGCTCCGGCCGGACACGAAACATTTTTCCGCTACCAAGAACAACACCGTGATGTGGATGTTAGGACAGTGTGTGACATATACCATCATCCACAGTAGTGAAGATAATCTCATTAGTTTCGAGGCTTATATGAGAACGGCGCGTTGGAAGATGAAACGTTACCCAAATTTCAGGACAATGTTTGGTAACATGTTAGACATAATTTTTGAAAAACAAGGCGTAGGGTACTTCTCGGCGCCGGTAAGGACACAAATCACACATCATGACGATGTAGCGGACAAAATACACAACGAATAAGGGGTTACACCTGTTCCCAGCACTGCTCCCGACTTCTCAACGGTGTTATTAACTTCATTTTACGTTTTCCTTAATTTATGGTGTCTGTGCATGTCTTTGTTATTCGTTTGTATGCTGCAAATGACTTTCTGTGAAGAGTTTGGTCGGTTGTGAATGAAGTGACAGAACTGCAATTCTAATTAAGACAGTCAATTATATATATATTTTTTGTAATTCTCGTTAATATGTTTGCGTTTTGGTTCTATGTCTCTGTCTGGACTGAAAATGCTATTTTCAGTTTAAAATTTTTGTTATGTTTTGTAAGCTTAAAAATGGCATTATATGGCGCTATACTGAAATGTGTTCTTCAGTCTATTGTAGGATACAATTCATGTTGAAACAGTTCCAGGACTCATAATTTTGTTTTTGTGCTTATGAGCTTATTAGATTGTTTAATAAAGAAAAAAAAGTGTGTTCGGTCAGAGATCTGGTTGGCCTCTGTAATAAAAAAACTGAGTGGAAGGATCAACAAACGAACTTGTGTGGATGCCATGTGACGTCCACAACGACCAAACACAACGAACAAAATGAGGGAAAAAAAAGGCTCAGTCGGTTAGAGCGTCTGCCATGTAAGCAGGAGGTCACGGGTTCGAGTCCTGTTCGGGGCACACATTTTAAACTGTCCCTGTTGATATTTATCAACGTCTGTAAGCAGCCACTGGCCTGGATTTCATTGTAATTTCATATTTAATAACTTATTCAAAGCTATTCATTATTTAATCAAATTATGTACCACATTCATTAAAATTTCAAATTCTGTTGGACAAAAAAGCAAAATGATGTTATCCACAAGTGTTTAATTCAGGAATTTCCTACATTTTTCACCTTCAGAGCTTAAAGGTACAGAATCAAGGTTATGACAAGGCTTAAGATTCTGAGGTTTAGTTAAGATTTCCTTGCCCATTTTAGGTATGACAATGTAAAGAAGAGGGAAAGCACAAATTCGGTATAGTAGTCCACCATCGAGCTTGAAACGCTGCCATCGTCTCAGTTGCCGGTCACATTACCACTGAGCAGCTGCGGTGTTCTGTGCTCTGTCACTGCCGTAATGATGATGCATATACAGTAGATAGCTTGCAACGTCAAAGCCACATGTAGTTTTCTTTTCTCCATGGAACGAATTTCGTAGACTCAGAATGATAAATTTGATAAACCAATGTCAGACTTTAAATGAAAATCATTCATATTGTCTATTGAAAATGATAGAAAATATCAAGTGAATTTATCAGGATAACTATGTGCCTTTCTAGGAAGTAACTTGAAGATCATGGGATTTCCAACCATATTATGTAATGTTGGCAATTATACTATGCACAGGAAAAAACCGTTTTCACAACCGATAGTTTCCCAGAGCGAGCTTGGAAGTGAGCAGCGTCATTCGCGTCTCGAAGATAACATCGCCGAATTACGTCTTGGCTGAAATATCAAAAATGTAAGTCAATGAGTTTTTCCCCAATTTCTGTAATTAGGCTTTGCACTTAAGGTGTAGATATTAAAATCACTCATGTGTATCGACTGCAAGCTAAAAATCATAAATAAATTGTAAGATGGCAAGAACTACACCCCTTACATGAAGTCATTAAAGATCACCTAACTCACGTTGAGCGAACAGTATGGCTGAACAAAAATGACTGACAAGGCACAATGCATGTTGTAGAGGGTATAGTATGGACGTATTGGAATAATTAATGTCGGGTGATGGTTTTAAAGTAATGCACATGACATGAAAACTTTGTGGAAACGTGTCAATTTACTGGAGGCTAGTTTATTCCAGGGAAGTATTCAGATTTGACCGTGGCCAGCGGGGGAGCGGCGAAGGGAAGCGACGATAGGCAGCTTAGGGCGGTTCAAACTCAGAGAAAGCGGTAATGGGGCGCAGCCTCCAGCTGCCTTAAGATGAGTGACAGTGAGTGGGTGGTTGACCCCATGCTGGTGTACCGAGAAGCAGACGGAGAACTTGTACGCCTGTTGGTAAATGTCCGTCGTCCCGTTTTCAGTGAAACATGCGAGAAAGCCACGCAAAGCTACGGTGGAGTGGTCAACAGAGGTAAAAATATGCGTGTTCATGAATATAGCAACTTCACGCTGAATTCACGGTCCGCAGAGTCTGAAGTAAATCAGGTGAAGAGCGACAGAACGAAATACGCCGGCCTCCGATGGGAATTTAGGACCAAGGAATTTGAAGTACTCTCCTGGGAGTCAGAATTCCGGAAAAATTGGTGTTTGTGCAGACGCTAACCTTGGTGGGTGGCCTGGGAGGAGCTAAATAGTAGAAGTTGAGAGGAAGGGAAATTTTGTGGGAATTTGTTCACTTCCCAGAGCAGGCACTGGTCAGTGCTGGGAAGCGATGCATAATTAACACGACTTGCGCTGGAATTGGCGTAAGTGATTTTGCTGGAGGGGAAACTGAGTCGAAGGGCAGACTGTGAGAAGTCTCTGTAGTGGTCTTCCATTCCCAGCTTGCATAGAGTGCGGACGTGGCGTTCTTTACTCAGCTTGCCTGAGAGAGAGTGAGCATCTCTGCAGTTTAGGACTTAGCAACCGGAACGATTGAGCTTGGAGATAGAAAGTTTTCGTTCAGCTATGTACTAAGAAAGATAGCTAGAAGTGAACAGATGAGTGCAGCCTTGCAGCACCACGAGGTCGGCCGACGTCCGCATACCGACGTCGCCCCGCCACGCTGAATTCGGTGATATTGCGCCCACTCCGGCCACTGATTAATTTGTTGGAACACGTTAGCTAAGTTTCAACGAGGGTTTCGAGGGCCGTGTATTGCAGAATTCTTTTCACACTTCGCATTACGCCTGGGTCAGTCGATAAGAAGTACTTTTGATTTATCGCGCTTTACTCCACGCAAACGCAATTTATTACCACTGCCTGTTAGGAGAGTCATGTAATGTGATGATTGAAGGTCATGAGTTAAGATAAATCTGTCCTAGTCGACTGCATCTGTTTTCAATCAAGTAGTTGAATTCCCAAGTCACTTTCTTAAGTAATTTTATGTTCAACATTTGCATCTGGTGTTCAATAGCTGAATATAACATCAATGTGCACCCCTTTTTAATTAAAAGGGATCAATTCTGAATCAATTAATGTCAACAATGCCACCACAGTTCAATCAGGAGTCACAGGGCCTTATTACTTTCTTTGTGTTATCCGACATTGCGGCAGTTTTGCACTCTCTGTTGATCTGTTAGTCAATTACCTGGGGTGAACATACACCAAAACCAGATAAGTGATGGGTGGAGTGTTACATATGGCTGACCCATGCCAGGATACGATACTTCGGGATTTGGTAGGAAGTACTCTTGAAAAAGGAAATTTTTCCACGTGATCCATTGCTTAGCCGTTTTTAATTGAAAAACGGATAGCATTAGTTACAATAAGTTACATTGTCTTCTTCATGTGCTGTCCTTTCAAATTGACATTTATAGGTGCCTGTGACATAAAAGTGCAAATGATAACGAGGAGAAAAGCCAAGACAACGGCAGAATATATTCAGACTGTCACTCGGGAGAGCAAGGGTGATAGTAGGGAAAGCTCTACCGATGAGCGTGACGAACGCAGGTTGCAACTTCCTGAAACTGCGTCTCACGACTGGTTTAGTCCGCTGAATAGCAAGGACGTTGATTCAGGTAGTGATACTGAGGGCTTGGGGGACGCAAGGAGTACAGGATTAATCCATAAGTATGGATGATCTAGCCTAAGAAGCCAGAGTGTGTTGGAACAAAATGGTGTCCGACCATTATCAAACGATTCATTCACAAGTGATCCGACGGGGGCGCGGAGACGGTACTTGTCTAGATATCGAAGGGTTCCTCAGAACTGAGGAGGAGACTCGCATTTTCAACCATAAAAGAACGAGGATCAAAATGCGGCTACTCTCAAAAACATTACGGACCTGTTGCAACAGATGCAAATGGTGAACTTAGAGCACAGCGCCAACATTAATGCCGGAATTAAAAAGGCGAATTCGGAGTTGAACTATAGGCACACAGACGTTCATAGGGAAGTAAAAGAGGAGGTAAAGAATCTCGGCGTCAAAATACAGAAAGAAATTGCCATCATCAAACGAATGGCAATTGAAGCCAAATTAATAGCGAAAGGTGCAAGGAAAATAGCGAGAGAAACTCAAGACTCCTCGCAAAGCACGGCAAAAGTAGGAAAAGTCATGTTCTCAAGGCTACAAAGCCGGATAAAACGTGTCGAAGAAAAGTAACAAGAGTAACCGGACATAAGGCCTAATGAGATGTTGAAAGAGGAGGTGGTGATATTAAAAAGCAATTTAGAGGGCGAGGGAAACGTCTCATTACAGAGACATTAGGAAAGGAGAAGGGTGTAATTACTGTGTCGACTGAACCGTCACTTGCCGGAACACAGATAACCGCTTCACGGTGTGACAAAGTTGACGCTATAAGCAACGGGAGCCACGCCTTGATTCACAGCTTTGAGACAGCGACCGAAGTAAACACGGACAGCGCAGTGAGCACAATTGCTGTCTACTGATTAGATGTACCGAACAACTGTCGAACATACAGAGGGGGAGAGATGACGATAGCGTGTCGGAACGAATTAGTCCATGTCCCGAAGTTCATACGAATCGTAATAACGGGCGAAATGATAACTGGAATGATGACTGGTTTGACTACAAGCATTTTGCATCAGTCCGAAAGTTCCATCACTACAAGGGCGAAGGTAATAGCTTGCATCCAAAAACTTTTATGGGGCAATTCGAGTTTTCTTTGCCCCGACACTGACCATTGATGTACCAGCTGGATTTTGTGTGATCCCATATGGAGGGCGTGACGGCTGAGTACATGAGAAATGTAGCGAAGACGAGCGTCTCGTTCGAAGAATTCAAAAATGCCGTCTTGGGCAAGTATTAGTCTAAAGAAACCCAAGAAAGGATCAAACAAGAAATTATGATGTCCAGACCTATTGAAGGGGCAGGGTACCGGAGTCCGGTCAAAGTTTTTGAAAATATGACAAAAAGGAACCAGTACCTGGACAACCCATGTAGCGGTTCGGAGACCATCAGATTATGCTACATTAAACTTCCGATCTCGTATCAACAATCACTTGCCGGTCGTTGTTGTAGCGATACTGAGGTATTTAAGGGCATTTTGCGCGAACTGGAATTTGCATTTCAAGAGGAACAGGCGCGGGAGAAACGCCGACAGCGTGAACAAAATAACAACCGTCTCAGTAAAGGACCTCAGTGGGATAGTAGGCCAGTGCCGAACTACAATGGCCACAATCAAGATAAGAGTAATGGCAACTCGAAAAGAAGGTACACGGAAGAAGAGCGACACTTTCCGGTGCAACATAATGAATTACAAAGGACTTGGGGCGGTAATCAGCAATCGGGAAGGAACGGGAATAATGGTTACTAAAATAACAACCAGGAAGAGGTCGAAGTCTGCCCTCCGGAGCCTGGTCCATCCCAACTTAACGGGCTGGATTACGAATGACTAGACCAGAGTGAGGACGTAGTAAATATAGGCTTAGAATAAGGATTTTTGCTAAAGTGTCTTGTTTGTTTGTGTATGTACTGATCTTGATGGTAGAATGTCTCGTTTATATGTGCCTATATTTCGTGTTTTTATTATTAATAATGATATCTCGCCTCTCGATGTTGTGAAAGTGAAGTGCATTAGATTATTTTGTAAAAACACATGATTAAAGAATGCAAAACAAGTATTTCTGGGCGTACCCCTAGAAAAAGATAGATTAGGAACTCTGTAAATTACAGAAAAGTTCCCCGTAATTGTATCTCCATTATTGGATAACATACTTAAGGTGGCCAGTCCCGTAGATCGTGACGAGGATGCAACGACGCATCTCGTATGCCCCTGAATACGTAAGAAGTGGACAGCTATACGCAGTTGCGTGAATTAGCGCACCCAGTGTATGTTAAGATGAACCGGATGCAATCATCTACAGAGCGAACAGCAACATTGATACGCCAGAAACACTTGTTGCTACCAAGATAGTGTAACAACTGCGAGTGTGAGCAGTGAGCTACATTTGTGTTGTGCCATTATGACATTGCTAAACCGAAACATGTTCACAGGCCATATAAAACCATTCGTGACAAAAGGAGAAAACGGGAAGAAAATAGAGGAGAGAAGAAGTGTCGAATAGAACACGATAAAGGACTCTATCCAAACTTCCAACAAAAATCTTGGTAAGACTGACACATGTTTAAGTTTGTTGTGTTTTATACATGTTCGCAGGCACAATACGAGCGACATCTGCAACATAGGGAACTCAGAAGAAAAAACAAGATTACAGATAAAAAGTAGTAAATAGTAAATATGTAGTCGGGTTGGCCAACATCGTGTTAGTCTTGGAATTGGTAGTTAGAAATGGTGATGGGATCCTGTCCAGATAATCTTGATTCCCTATCCCTTGATTGTGTGTGTGTGTGAATGACTGTGAAGCAAGTTGTCTTGTACATATTTTATGTTTATGTATAAAAAAAGTTCTGTTACATTTCAATTTTAATTGATCATGAAGTTGATTTACAAACAAGTAAAATCATTCCTTTTGTAATGAGACAACTTCATTGTCTTAAAAAAAAAAGAAATACAGTAGTGATGGTTAAACATCAGCAATCTCCAAGTACTAAAATTAGTTGTCTTAGTTTGTTAAGGTGGCGTAACTGAGCGAGAGGGAGTTGAAGCTACGACACTTGGCACACCACACACGAGCTGACAAGGAACGAGGACGACATCAATGAGGGGAGCACACAGCTGACGATGATGATGGCATGCAGACCACGCCCTGAATCGACGGGGCCGGTGGTCAACTCAGCAGCCGAGGAGAGGTGAGATCCAGTACCTCTGTGTACAACAAAGAGGTCGGTCCAGATCTCTGTACACAGTGCGGATCGGGGGCAGCAATGAAGAGGTCCAAGAAGGTTTCTATATTTGTTGCTCGCCACGTCAGGTGGAGCGACAGCCCAGCTGACCTTTTGTGCCCAATGACACCAACTTTGAAGACCTGAGCTAAAAATAGACTCTCGTCTGATCACGGTCCCTACCTTGCCCTAAAGCGTCTATAGAAGGAGCAATGACCTGTGGCTGAGCTGCGAGAGGTCACAAATCATAGATGCACTGATGGGATCTTGGGCCTGTCGGACAAGATGTCAGCAACAAGCTCTTAGGTGAGAGCCATCCTGCCTCAAGAAGATGCGGGTGCCTGTGGCGCCATCTTGGTAATCGACGTTGCTCTCTTCTCAGCCGTTAGCCATCCCTCAACTTGCTAGTCAGACCTAATGTCACTTCCGCTCCTGCAAGAAACTTGTGCCGTGTGTGTGAGTGTGTCAGTGTGGATTCAAATGAATAACATGCGTCTCAACGAACGTAAAGTACTCATTTGTTCTGTTTATGAATTATGTTATAATAAGGTTATGATTTTATAAATGTTCCATTTGTTAAAACGTCATATATTTGTCAGACCACGTCTCTTTGTGTTAGAATAAGATTTCATACTTATACCTTGTTACAAATACACAACAGTGGTTGCTCAATACACAATGATTCTTGTCATTTTGGTTGTGTTTTATATATATATATATATATATATATATATAAAAGGTACATCTCTGTACACAATCCAGACACTGGACTGGGCCAGACCTTGTTGAATTCTGTAAAGATGACACACCATGCACAACATAAACGGCCAGAGACAGTGAGACACAAAAAAACCCTTTATTTATAAAATGTCAAACAGGCGTTCACATATAATTGAATGAGAGCAACCACTATCAACTTCACAAAATGTTACACGAATATTGTTCGTGTATTTTTTAGTAATTTAAGTCGAGTATGGATGGATAACTGAGAGTGAATGGACCTTAAGTTATAATTGTGGGTCTTACCATTCAAATGACAAGCACAGAGATGCTTAAACATGTGTATTTGGCCTTTGCGACGTGAGTTCTTGTAATAATTGTAGTTTTCGTTTGAGTACTCTGACCAGTAATTGTCTCAGGAATCGGTAGAGATTAAAGTAAAATTAGAATAAGTAATGACCACGTCCTTAACAGTAAATCCAGTCATTGAAGGCAGGTACCCTAGGAATGAGTGGGAGTTTGCACCAGAGAGGATTCAGTGGTAATCAATCACCTGTAACTAATCACACAAACAGATTAAATTACCAGTTATGGAGATATTAATTTTGTACCACAGGTCATAACACCATAGGAGTCATCACCTGTACTACAAAATTGATTTGAAGAGAGGGGCTATGTAAGATGGCAAGAACTATGCCCCTTACGTGAAGTCATTAAAGATCACCTAACTCACGTTGAGCGAACAGTAGGGCTGAACAAAAATGACTGACAAGGCACAATGCATGTTGTAGAGGGTATAGTATGGACATATTGGAATAATTAATGTTGGGTGATGGTTTTAAAGTAATTCACACGACATGAAAACTTTGTGGAAATGCGTCAATTTACTGGAGGCTAGTTTATTCCAGGGAAGTATTCAGAACTGACTGTGGCCAGCGGGGGAGCGGCGAAGGGAAGCGACGATAGGCAGCTTAGGGCAGCTCAAGCTCTGAGAAAGCAGTAACAGGGCGCGGCCTCCAGCTGCCTTAAGATGAATGACAGTGAGTGGGTGGGTGATCCTATGCTGGTGTACCGGAAAGCAGATGGAGAACTTGTACACCTGTTGGTAAATGTCCGTCATCCCGTTTTCAGGGAAACATGCGAGAAGGCCGCGCAAAGCTATGGTAGAGTGGTCAACAGAGGTCAAAATATGCGTGTTTATGACTATAGCAACTTCACGCTGAATTCACCGTCCGCAGAGTCTGAAGTAAATCAGGTGAAGAGCAACAGAATGGAATACGCTGGGTCCGATGGGAATGTAGGACCAAGGAATTTGAGGTACTCTCCCGGGAGTCAGAATTCCGGAAAAATTGGTGTTTGTGCAGATGCTAACCTTGTTGGGTGGCCTGGGAGGAGCTAAATAATAGAAGTTGAGAGGAAGGGAAATTTTGTGGGAATTTGTTCACTTCCCAGAGCAGGCATTGGTCGGCGCTGGGAAGTGACGCGTAATTAACGCGACTTGCTCTGGAACTGGCGTAAGTGATTTTGCTGGAGGAGAAACCAAGGCAAAGAGTGGACTGTGAGAAGTCTCTGTAGTGGTCTTCCGTTCCCAGCTTGCCTAGAGTGCGGACGTGGCATTCTTTACTCAGCTTGCCTGAGAGAGAGTGAGCATCTCTGCAGTTTAGGACTTAGCAAATGGAACGATTGAGCTTGGAGATAGAAAGTTTTCATTCAGCTATGTACTGAGCAAGATAGCTAGAAGTGAATAGACGAGTGCAGCCTTGCAGCACCACAAGGTCGGCCGACGTCCACATAACGACGTCACCCTGCCACGCTGAATTCGGTGATATTGTGCCCGCTCCAGCCACTGATTAATTTGTTGGATCACGTCGGCAAAGTTTCCACGAGGGTTCCATGGGCCGTGTGTTATAGAATTCTTTTCGCACTTCACATTATGCCTGGGTCAGTCGATAAGAATTACTTTTGATTTATTGCGCTTTACTCCACGCAAACGCAATTTATTACCACTGCCTGTTAGGAGAGTCATGTAATGTGATGATTGAAGGTCGTGAGTTAAGATAAATCTGTGCTAGTCGACTGCATCTGTTTTCAATCAAGTAGTTGAATCCCAAGTCACTTTCTTAATTAATTTTATGTTCAACATTTGCATCTGGTGTTCAATAGCTGAATATAACATCAATGTGCCCCCCTTTTTAATTAAAATGAATCAATTCTGAATCAATTAATGTCAACACTGTCACCGCAGTTCAATCAGGAGTCACAGGGCCTTATTACTTTCTTTGCATTATCCGACATTGCGGCAGTTTTGCACTCTCTGTTGATCTGTTAGTCAATTACCTGGGGTGAACACACACCAAAACCAGATAAGTGACGGTGGGGTGTTACCTAGTAGTTGTCATAATTATTACCATTTTTCCTTCTTAACAATATTGCAACCTGAAAAGCTCATTCACCAGACATGATGCACTTCTTTTGGAGCGTCTGCGATGGATGTAGTGTAAGCATTATGCGTACTTAACACATATTTCGCTCTTAATAGTCTTGTAAATTGTATTTCTTGAGAATCCTGTCATGGGATCTACCCTAAAAACAGATAGACGCAAGTAGGACGACAACAGCAACGCACTGATCACCAAACACGGACACCCACAGAGATTTTCCGTAAACTGAATGCAGTATAAAGACACAAACTGTTCAAGTGAACTGCGGCATTGCCGAGAAAGTGCGCTGCAGAGGAGTAAAGAAATGAAACCATGGAATTTCAATAGGAACGCAGAACGCTGACAGTACACTGCTTAATACGTCATTCTGAAACGAAACTGTCATTCAGTCTACAACAATCACAATAATGAAAAGTATCTTCTATTCGTAACGATTACAAAACAATCACTGCTGATGTTTTGTTCATAAAAGTGAAAATCTTCAGGTTCAAAAGCTGTTCGATTTGAAGTAGGCTTATGAGAAATACAGACGAAAATAGCAACAGGAAATCCACTTAGCTGAACGTGGGGCACATTTGGAAAGCAATGCCTTCCAGCCAGTGCAATTATTTCTCAATTTGGGTAAGCAACTAGCGCAAAACCAGAATGACAAGTAGACATGAAAACTAGTGAAGTATTAAGTAACACCATCATGGAAAAACATGAAAAAAGTCATTGGGAAATCTAAAAAATGAAATAGAAATATGCAATGTATAACCTGGCATCGTGCAATGTTATCAGAAATTTCAGTAAAGCAAAAAAGCTAGTGTTATATTGCTAGAGAAGGCCGAAATGCACGCTATAAGCTCACGCAGGATGGCGTGAGGTCTGAAACAGGATACGGAATGAATGCTATAAAGAAATATACGTAGCTGTTGGAATACTTAACTTTAATCCATCATTTGTATACATCGTTCTTGATGAGACATGCTTCATACGATAACTATCAATTGCTATGGCGCCTTGCTAGGTCGTAGCCATTGACTTAGCTGAAGGCTATTCTAACTATCTTCTCTGCAAATAAGCGAGGCTTCGTCAGTGTTGCATCGCTAGCTAAGTCGTCCGTACAACTGGGGCGAGTGCTAGTAAGTCTCTCGAGACCTGCCGTGTGGTGGTGCTCGTCTGCGATCACTGACAGTGGCGACACGCGGGTCCGACATGTACTAATGGACCGCGGCCGATTTAAAGCTACCACCTAGCAAGTATGTTGTCTGGCGGTGACACCACAGCTAGTATATCAAAATAACAAGGCCTTTTCCCAGTTTAATGAGTCTCTTATTGAAAATTAACACCCATCGGTAGTTAGTGATCTAAAATGCTGCCTTCGATTACTAACACAACCTTCTTCTGTTTCTATACAGTATACTTTGAAGAACAAATCTGCCGATCACCTATCACCACGGGAAGCTGCCACCGTGAAGTCAAGCATTTGTGCTCATGATGTAACTTGCCAACACAAGTACAAGGATAGCGTACCAATAGGCACAAGTTAGGAGGCATGAAGGGCGCCAAAACAAAAACAACAATCATCCATTTATTGCACCATTACACGCACACATCATGATATATGAGACATTATAATTGTCATACTCAAATCTGTGACACACAATATGTATCAGGAAGGGCACACACAATGAAGTTTAAGAAATTACAACGGCACATCAACTCCACTATGACAAACAGTGTGCATAATGAAGGCCGCACAATTTTACCAATGTAAGAAATTAAAATAATACTAGCACAAAATTAACTAAAATGCCTTGAAGGAAATGTTCATGAGAAGAGCACGACGGGGCCGCAAGGGAGAAGGCAACACAATACTTAACTCAGGTGCACCAAAACAAACAACGGACACCAGGCCGCGCCAACAACGGTCACGTAAGGCACGCAACTACTCTCCGTTACGGTTCCGCGCGTTCCACCCAAGTAATAGCTACCTGATACATTTTAATACTTGGAACAGTACACCAGTGATCAGAAAATTAAAAAAAAACAATAACATGACATAAAAATACAATAATTTAAGAAAATTACATCATATGACTATGAGCTTAAGGTCTTTCGGTAATTAACAGATTACGAAAGAGGTAAAGGGGCATGTGCCACTATTAAATCTTCCGTAATTACACTACTAAATTTCTCAGTACCCAAGTTGCAGTTAACGCAACAAGAATTTTATCAATTAAGTGATAATGTTACTTTGAAATAACAATAGAATCATTTCATACAGCAGAGGACCAAGAATGGCCCGATCAGTACTCCCCAGTGAAGCAGTTCACACAGATGGTACTCCACGGCTCCGAGCACACAGCCCCATACAAAATGCAACACAACCACAGAGACCCGGCGTACTACCAGAACCACCACGCAGTAAACTGAAATCGTACTAAGCCAAAACAAGGACCGACTTTTAAAATAACGACACCTTGCTCGGGCCGGAGAACAGACCAAATGACGGGAAATCCGTAAGTAATCTCAGCCAACTTAATACCAAAACAACAATTTATGAACAATATGCAAAACGCAAGACCTCTCAGTCCAAAGGCTTCCGTTTAGTCGCGAAAGTGGCTCCGACCCGCCTGTTGATGTGCCAAACGTCGTACGGAGTGCCGAATCGAGCTTAACCTTCGTTAACGGAAAGTGGAAGCACCACAAGACAAAATAAACTCCAATCTAACTGCGCAAGGTAAACTCTAAGGAGTGCCACTCGAAGACTATGCACTTGAAGATCAGACATAAAGCACCCAGACTAACGTGCCTCTGAACGACGCACTTCCATCACCAGCGTCTAGTAGAGTACGGAGAGCAGCGTAGCCCATCGATATACATCCATGGGACGGTAAACGAGGATGGCAATCCCAGTGACGGAGAGACAGGAGGACGAAATGACATCCCGCCTCACATAGAAGGTATTTCAAACTCAGGCTCGACAAACTACAACAGGCGCGATTTTTCTCCCCTTGCGAATCAAGTTAAACGGCACACCACGCCGCTGTCAACACTATTAACCGTAAAATCACGGTCCGGTCTTCCCATCGGGCCCCACTCGGCGTCCAGACGCAAACAATCCCAGCCGAGCCGAACTGTCTCCACGCCAAGGCAGTCACCAGCTACCTCTTTCCTCCTGACACGCCTCCAGCTAAGCTGCGGCCAGCGATCACACACGGAAACAACCGCCTAACGCCAAAGCGCCGCCAGAGTGAAAACTCAGCACTAAGATCGATACGGACTTGAAAATAAGCGAGCACCGTAACAGCTCTAAACCACAACAGTGATTTTAAGATGTGGATATCGGTGACGAAACTCAGCACCTACACGCAGATACATAACTTATTCCTGTATTCACTTCATATCGGAAACGACCTTGGCAGTCTCTTTAGATCCCAGTTTTGAGAAACTGATATACTACCGAAATAAATTATCTTGTCTTGCGTCCTTCGGCCCGACAGTAGCTCTTTCTGTCCTCGACGAGACAACATCAGACTCGTCGATTCCGCGTATTCCCGGTGCTCCCTGAAATATTTCAAGATCTATGCATCTCCGCTAATTGGCACAGCAATTAGTCTGTTTCACATCTTTCCGCACACATGGACCTTTGCACTAGTCCTAGCTTCATATTCCCTCTAAAAGCACTACTCTGTAACGTGCTGCATTTTGATCAAAGCTCCAGTAACTCTTTCACGATGAACTTCAGAAAAGTTCTCAGGACGTCAGGGGAAACTATCCCATCAAACCCACTTCAGGCAACAAAAGTAGAATTCCATCATTAATGACTGTAAAAAGAAAGGGATGCGTCCAGCCTACCTACAAACCGCAGGCTCAAGCTTGTTAAATCTCTGGGCTCCAACGAATCGTCCCTTCGTGAAGAGAAATCATATTTCAACACGTCTCAAAAGTGATCGGGACGAGTTATTCCTGTACCAGTTCGTTCCTTGAGATCCGTAAAATAAATTTTGCAGAGTAGATCAATATTAATGTAACATACAACTATGACTACTCACACAAGATTCTGAATCATGGCTGACAAGGGATTTATGCATTGTTGTGAATATCATATGTCGCTCGTGGTCGTGGTGATGAACAACGGAATCCCAATGCGGTAAGGTGCACAGCCACTACATGAGGCACTTACGTAATTACTGGAAAAGTCTATCAGCGGACTCGGATCAATTTGCAAACACTGGATTATTACCGAAACAATTGAGACAAGACAGCAGCCTCCCGTTGACCCACGAAACGAGGATAAAAACGTTACCACCTGTATATCAGCTCCGCAGAAATCTGACTGCATTATGTTCAGTTGCAAATTCCTGCCACTGAACCGGGAACGTACGTCTCTACCGGTCTCCACTTAACCCCAACTAGAACACTGCAATGTCATCGGAATTCTGTGGAAAGAAAAGTTTTCTAGACCAGTGTTCAAAGCAAGGAATAACGAACAGTTACAGGAACTCAGGCCCAAAAGTTCTCACAGAAATAATATAGTTCATTCTCCTTTTTAGAAGCCTTTGATTGCTAGTCATTTTCACGATATGCTGCCTATGATTAACAACAACAGCTCCTTCTACCTCTCCAGTTTCCGTTTCTCTACTTTCAAGTACAAAACTGCCGACTAGCCACCAGTACTAGGAGCTACTGTCGTAATTTCTCGAACCTCTGCACTTAATCAAAACATGCCTTCAGAGGTTAAAAAATGCTGATGAATCTCTCCGCCTGTGTGCAGTGACATAACTTATGACATCTTTCAGTCTTTCCGTGTTCGAAATGGTGCTCGGCTAATCTCCTTATATCCCAAACGTTTCTGGAGATACCGATACTCTAGTGAAATTAGTTTGTGTCCTACATCTCTCTGGATGTTAAGACTTCTTTGTACGTTTGTGTGTATGTGTGTGTGTGTATGTCTGCCTTTGTATGAGAGAGAGAGATAGAGAGAGAGAGAGAGAGAGAGAGAGAGAGAGAGAGAGAGGAGGGGGGGGGGGGGGGAGAGAAGGGAATGCGGAAGGAAGGGATGCAGGGAGCATGGAATAGGGAGAAGGGTAGAAGCGCAAAACTGAAAAGCAAGAAAAGTGGGCCTTGTATAAAAGTATGTAATAGTTACTTTTATCGTAGGCGGGGGAGAACAGGGATAAGGCAGAACGACAGATGGATAATGAGACAGGAGGCTTAAGAGATAACTATTTCATAAATTCTGGGATGAACGAGGAGGAAAGTAAGAGGATGAAGTAGAGAGAGACACTAAAAGGAAAAGTTACCTGATCTCTTTATTATTTTTGGGTGGACGGAGTGAAGGTATGTCAGACCAGACTAGAGAGACAGCGAGAGAAAGAGAGAGAGAGAGCGACAGAGAGAGAGAGAGAGAGAGAGAGAGAGAGAGAGAGAGAAGAGAGGTGGGAGGGTAAATTAGAGGTGAATAAATTTTAGAAGAAATGTTTTAGATATTTTTGGGAGAATGCAAGGGGTAGTAATGGAGGGGAAAAGAGAGATGACTTTGAAATAACGAAAAATAGCAATAAAAGGGTCCCTCTTGAGATACTCCTTTTTATGTATGTAGGTAGAGAGCAAATGAAAGGGAAATGTAACACTGAAAGCATACATCTAAAAGAAACTTATTCCAATTTAAACGGTAACTCAAAGAAAAACTAAGTAGTATTTTGCTATCCGAGTTATATATTTTTCTATCACAAAGTGATGATCCACTAGTTCTCACTGACAGAAAATTGAGCAAATGAAATTGAAATGCTTCTAGTGCTCTAATACTTCTATGTTGTCCAGAATCATTTATTATTTCTCACTTCAATCATGTCTCTTGACATGGAATCTATGAGGCGTTTCATGTAACTGTCAAAAGAGGCAACTTCCTTCCAGGCTTCGAGAGCGCAGTCCCGAGGGGCGTCAAATGTTGGTTTTGTGGCCAGTGACCTGATGTGTTAGCTCAGCCCACATGATTTCCATTGGATTCATATCAGCAGTCCATGATGTTGGCACCCAGGTTGGACAGCTCCTGCTGAATGAATGTGGGCTTATGCACAGGAGAATGATGTTACGGTAAAGTGAATTCTCCTACACTGTATAAGGTTCTCACTGAAGGCAACATCACATTCTTTATTACCAGAGTGTACTGCCTGCTATCAAGAGTTACTTCAGTTCTATGTAGTACTACTGCTCCCCTTCAGAAATCCATCTCCAGCAGGGAACCGATAACCGCCGGCCGTTGTGGCCGAGCGGTTCTAGGCGCTCCAGTCCGGAACCGCGCTACTGCTACGGTCGCAAGTTCGAATCCTGCCTCGGGCATGGATGTATGTGATGTCCTTAGGTTAGGTAAGTAGTTCTAAGTTCTAGGGGACTAATGACCTCAGAAGTTAACTCCCATAATGCTCAGAGCCATCTGAACCATTTTTTTTGAATCGATAACCGCCCACTTCTTGTCGTAGCTATACATTCCTCACAATGTCATGCCACTCGCGGTGGACTGTCTTTGTTCGTGGGAATCGCATTCTCATCAGCGAAAATTACGTTTTCATGCAGCATCCAGATGTAGCTCTTCGAATGCCAGCCCGTACACAACATTTTCCTCCTGAATTCCTGTTTCACAGCGGATCTTCGTGACTGTAGTCCAGCTTCCCTCAGCCTTTGGGGAACTGAGGATGTTGGTATCTCGCCTCAACTGCTTTGCGTGGAAACTGTGGGTTCTTACGCACAATCTCTTTGTTCTCCTGGTGCGTGCTCGACCTCTGCCTGCCTAAGTTAGGAATTCTTCTGGCAGAGCCGCTTTTAGTATAATTTTATGCAGTTGTAGGTCACACTCCATACCTCCTTCCAGTATCTCTACTCAAAAACTTTCTTCTTCGATCGGGGTGTTGAGTGATCGCATCTAGTGAGCCACAGACCACCCACGATGTGATTCCTGCTTGCCGCTCTTATGGTGAAGCATTGGGAGGAAGTCAACATATTGCCATCTGAGGGAGTGTCAGAGGTGGCAGGCTTACAGGCATACTTACAGCGGCAAGTCTATGTGGCTCCAGCTTGTGGAGGCCGCGTAGGGCAAGACAAAAGGAAGCTTTTTCAGAGGTCATGGGTCGAATCCTGCTCACGATACCAACGATTTTGTCTTGAGCTTGTGCTGGTCCATGTGCGTCTGTTTGTGTCCCTGAATAATAATTTGTGAACTAGGTTTTGGGAAACTTGCTTAAATTTGAACAAATAATTAATATATGTACTGTAGAGTTTCTAAATGGCAGTAGTTAGCGGCTATAGCAGTTACGTGTCTGAGTCCGATTTCCTTAGAATATGAAACTTCCTGGCAGATTAAAACTGTGTCCCGGACCGAAACTCGAACTCGGGACCTTTGCCTTTCGCGGGCAAGTGCTCTAACCAACTGAGCGACCCAAGCACGACTCACGCCCCGTCCTCACAGCTTTACTTCTGCCAGTACCTCGTCTCCTACCTTCCAAACTTAACAGAAGCTCTCCTTCGAAGTTGCGAACCACCGTAGAATATGTGTATTAATGCGCTAGTGTCAGTCCTAGTCGAGGGAGAGGGAAAGTCTATCAAAATTCAATGAAGGCGTGGCTCGACGATGAAATCTGGGGCCGTTGGCAGAGTGTGGTAACAGACAACAGCCGGCAGGCCAGGCAAGGCAAATATGGCACTCGCGGGCGCGGAGCTGCAACGGCGGTATTGCACGCACGATTTGCTTTGAGTGGAGCTACAACGAGGCAGGGAACTGCAGCGTTGCTTTAAGTTATTGCGATGTATGATGCGGGGCACTAGCCCAGAGCCAGGAGTGGCGATTTGTAAATGGCTGACTTGTGGGAATTTATCCCTGCCATAGTTGCTGTCTCCCTCTGACACTACATCAGAAGCGAGGGAGAAACCAAAATTAATAGATGGGAAATTTTAGCTTGACACGGTGTGCCAGGTCAGTCTAGCGTCGGGTCGGACCTGTGGTGGTCTACGCTTATAGGGGTCAGTCGGGCAGTAATGTTATAAGTATTCGGCATAAACTTGTACTTTGTTTCTGTGTACTTGTTCGTGCTACACTCCTGGAAATTGAAATAAGAACACCGTGAATTCATTGTCCCAGGAAGGGGAAACTTTATTGACACATTCCTGGGGTCAGATACATCACATGATCACACTGACAGAACCACAGGCACATAGACACAGGCAACAGAGCATGCACAATGTCGGCACTAGTACAGTGTATATCCACCTTTCGCAGCAATGCGGGCTGCTATTCTCCCATGGAGACGATCGTAGAGATGCTCGATGTAGTCCTGTGGAACGGCTTGCCATGCCATTTCCACCTGGCGCCTCAGTTGGACCAGCGTTCGTGCTGTGGAACGGCTTGCCATGCCATTTCCACCTGGCGCCTCAGTTGGACCAGCGTTCGTGATGGACGTGCAGACCGCGTGAGACGACGCTTCATCCAGTCCCAGACATGCTCAATGGGGGACAGATCCGGAGATCTTGCTGGCCAGGGTAGTTGACTTACACCTTCTAGAGCACGTTGGGTGGCACGGGATACATGCGGACGTGCATTGTCCTGTTGGAACAGCAAGTTCCCTTGCCGGTCTAGGAATGGTAGAACGATGGGTTCGATCACGGTTTGGATGTACCGTGCACTATTCAGTGTCCCCTCGACGATCACCAGTGGTGTACGGCCAGTGTAGGAGATCGCTCCCCACACCATGATGCCGGGTGTTGGCCCTGTGTGCCTCGGTCGTATGCAGTCCTGATTGTGGCGCTCACCTGCACGGCGCCAAACACGCATACGACCATCATTGGCACCAAGGCAGAAGCGACTCTCATCGCTGAAGACGACACGTCTCCATTCGTCCCTCCATTCACGCCTGTCGCGACACCACTGGAGACGGGCTGCACGATGTTGGGGCGTGAGCGGAAGACGGCCTAACGGTGTGCGGGACCGTAGCCCAGCTTCATGGAGACGGTTGCGAATGGTCCTCGCCGATACCCCAGGAGCAACAGTGTCCCTAATTTGCTGGGAAGTGGCGGTGCGGTCCCCTACGGCACTGCGTAGGATCCTACGGTCTTGGCGTGCATCCGTGCGTCGCTGCGGTCCGGTCCCAGGTCGACGGGCACGTGCACCTTCCGCCGACCACTGGCGACAACATCGATGTACTGTGGAGACCTCACGCCCCACGTGTTGAGCAATTCGGCGGTACGTCCACCCGGCCTCCCGCATGCCCACTATACGCCCTCGCTCAAAGTCCGTCAACTGCACATACGGTTCACGTCCACGCTGTCGCGGCATGCTACCAGTGTTAAAGACTGCGATGGAGCTCCGTATGCCACGGCAAACTGGCTGACACTGACGGCAGCGGTGCACAAATGCTGCGCAGCTAGCGCCATTCGACGGCCAACACCGCGGTTCCTGGTGTGTCCGCTGTGCCGTGCGTGTGATCATTGCTTGTACAGCCCTCTCGCAGTGTCCGGAGCAAGTATGGTGGGTCTGACACACCGGTGTCAATGTGTTCTTTTTTCCATTTGCAGGAGTGTATATTCCGCCTCCGGGGACACAACAGTGGGGCGGGATGCAACGGCAGCCGGGAACCTGGAGATCGCACGGTCTGCCTGAAAGAGGTCAGTGACAGCGGTCTGCAGCAGGTCCGGGAGAGGCTCGGTTCCACTCCAGCCTACAGGCCCCACGTGGCGTACCGGGGTCCGGGCGAGGCGTACACTGCAGGAGGCACAGCAGCACTGCGACAGCGCCAGAGACGACGGTGGATGTTGCCATCCGCAAGCACCACTAGCAACAAGTTGCGTCACAGCGTCCAGGAGGACGTGGGTTCGAGTCCGGTCCTGTCCTGTGAGCAGCAGCGGCCCAAGGGCCACGGGTGACCAGTACTTCCATCTTTGTCCCATGGTCGGAAAGAGCAGGTTAAACGGATTGGAGGGCGGTGAGACCAGTGACTGGAGCAGTCTCCGGAATCGCAGGCAGCAGCGCGGCGCAAGTCGCAACTCATTGGCGGGCGGCGACTGGGAGAGCAGAGGCCGAATTTCATCGGCGGGCGGCCCTGATGACGACAGCAGCGGTGTCGGCATACCAGGAGTCTGCTGAGCTGACTGGACTCACGGGACATCGGCGGGTGGCACGCTGACACTATGCTTCACCATCGAGTACTGTAAATTAGCTGAATAAAGCAATGTGACCGAGTACCGCTGTATCACTCTGCACTGCCCCTCGACGCTCTTGAACTTTCTCGGTCTCCTGACGGAATACGGCGCGGTGGGTCCTGGCTACAGCTCTGCCATCCGGAGTCCCGGGTTCGACACACTGACCCCGCAACAATATCTAAATCAACATAAAAATTCCGTCTGGCCGACTTCCAGCAGCAGATGGAACTAAGTCGATAATATGGGGGTCGCCATTTCGAATTTGCTCCAAGTCGAACGGTATTAACACGCACATGTCCAATGTCGATTTCTTAAGCAAAGGGGAAAAGAGTCATGTGTACTGGAAATAGCTACAGCAGACGTTTATGTAACATATGTTAGGTTTTATCCGAAAACTATGCATTTATTGGATCCAGATGTGGAGTCTAGGAGTAGATTCTTGACCTTCCGAGGTTCTCTCCATCACACAGGTTGACATTTAATCCACAGTTCCTAATATACAGGTAACTTCCATTCCTCTAGTCATCTCTGAGATTACTTTGACACCTTTGATGGTAAAATTTTCTTTTTTTTCTGAGTCATCAGTCTTCTGACTGGTTTGATGCGGCCCGCCACGAATTTCTCTCCTGCGCAAACCCCTTGTCTGAGAATAGCACTTGCAACCTACGTCCTCAATTATCTGCTGGATGTATGCCAATTTCTGTCTTCCTTTACAGTTCTTGCCCTCTACAGCTCCCTCTAATACCATGAAAGTCAGTGGAATAAAAGGAGTCGTCCAGGAGAAATGATTAGATAGATTTAAACCTTGCTTCGCTCCCTATCAGACAATTTATGTTATTGGGCAAATGATCAGAAATTTTTACTGCTCTATATTTAACTCCTCTCTGCGCCACTGGCAGCTTTAACAATCGATAATAAAGTTCAGCCTACAATCCCATACATTTAACTACACATTACGCCACGGGAAACAGACGACAGAATAGTCTCTTTGAACACGTGACTCCATATGCTTCTAGAAAGATAATTTTGTGACTTTACTTTTCATTTCAAGAATTTCTCGTTTCAAGTTGCAAAAGACGAATATAAGCGGTTTCAGAAAATAAAAAGCTTGGTGATGAAATTATTAGCTAGACAGCGAACATCTGTAAGCACATTCCTGAAAGGCTTCTATACTCTGTGCGGTATATCTGTTGGTATCCTGGTGATGTCGCAGTCAAGAGCATCTAATATCTCACATTCCTTGACATTAAGTCCTACTTGTACTATCTGGCGTCATGACCTGGTCCGGTTTTTATGCTGATATTGGTAAATGGTCCGATTATGCTGCCATTCTGTCTACAGTGGCCAATTTTTTTTTCTATTGAATGTACGCAGTCTCTTCACATTAATGTGAGTGCCAGCTATGTTCGACGTCAACGTGCAGGTTGCAGCACTAGAGGTGGAAGGTATATAAAGCGTGTCGGGAGGACGCGGAAAAGTGTGAAATCGTTGTCGTAATGCGGAAACGATTTGTGTGACGTCCAAAAATGTGTGATCATTGAGTTTTGGGCCGAGGGTGGAAGCATTTCCGAAACAGCTATATGTGCAATCTGTTTGCGTAGCGCTGTGGTTAAAGTACAGTGTGCGTGGAAAAATGGCGCTATCCAAAACTGGTACCGAGGCAACAGTGGTGCACCAAGGGCGTAGATGACAGGGGTGAATGACGGTTCTGGAGACGTGAACTGGCTAATAGATGTGGAACAACTACGTACGAAAAATGACTTTCTTTATACAACAGTTATCCCGCGACTCTTAGCGGGTCGCTCTAGGACACTCAAATGAAATCTCTTTGGAGCTCTTGGAGTATTTCTATATGTTCATTGATTGTACGAAGTTCATGTTTGCTGCTTCACATGACGTGATATTAGCTCAGTAAAGTTGTGAACACACTGTATGGTAGGTCGGAAGCTGGACGACACTGCCCGAAACCGCTGAAAACAGGTAGCAAAAACAGTGATCGACAGAGGGAAAATAAGTGTATTTCCTACAAATATTAATCGCGGGTAGCTCCCTCCTGACAAGAATGTGCAGTTTTGGTAAGGGCCAGTACAAAAATGTTTACCGTGATTTCAACATTAAATATTAATTGTATTTAATACGGTAGCATTTTTTTTGTTTCAGGTCCACTAAGGAATCGATGAGATTTCTGTTCAACTCTGTCTCATTCAACACTTCCGCCACAAGGAGCGCAGTGTGAGCTAGATCGTAAAAATGGCGTCATCCCAGGCGAAAGCTCAGCGTGTTGTGTGGCTACCAGAAAGCAAATCATCGATTACTGTGCAGGGAAAGTTTATGTTCCATTACGAGAAAAAGCATGAGTGGAAACGTTTTTAGCAACGGGGTCGGTTCAGAAACGGACAAGTAGCGGCAGACTATCTGTTTAGGGCAAGACTGTGCAGACAGTACAAACCACATTCACGAGGTCGCCACAGAAGTCGACTAGGCAAGCTTCGTTGGAGCTTCGAGTACCAAAGAGTGCAGTGCCTAAATGGGCTCACAAACGTCTTAAATTCTATGTGTGCGGGGTCAGTAACCGGATGATCGCCCAATAAAGTGAACAGTTTGCAATGGGCGCGTTGAACCGTATCGATGAGCACAATGATTTCTTGAAGCGTGTATGTTTTTCCTATGAACTTACATTACGTATTTGTGGCTCAGTTAATAGCCACAACGTCCAGATTTTGGTATCACAGCAGCCTCATGTTGTAGGAGAACGCATTCGGGAAAGTTCAGAGGTTAATGTGTGGTGTGAATTTATGTGTGATGGAGTGATTCATATTTTTCTTCCTCGAAAGCAATGTAAGTGGGTTTTCTTCCTCGAAAGCAATGTAAGTGGGTGCGTTTACCTAGACTTGTTTTTTTATTTATTTTTTATTTATTATCATCCCAATGATCACATTTTTGATACAGGACTTGTCAGGGTACATTTTAAGAACTATATAATATCTTTACAAAATTTTTATCTGTGCTGAATTCATATGAATCTATCTTATGTTTAATACAATATACAACTAATAAGTGTTTTTATACCATAATTTGTTATGTGCTTGACAGACATATTCACTGATGTAATTTCATTTGTCAGATTAACTGAAACATATATTCTTATACAGTTGCGCAGAGATATTCACTTATGCTGTAATAACATTTGTCAAGCATATAGTGCTTTATATTCTAATACAGCTGAGCATAGAAATTCACTTACACTGTAATAACATTTGTCAAGCATGTAGTGCTTTATATTCTAATACAGCTGAGCATAGAAATTCACTTACACTGTAATAACATTTGTCAAGCATGTGATTCTTTATAACAGCTTTAAATTTATCCTCATTTTCCAGCTATTTGAAATGTTTTGGTAGTGCATTAAAAAGTTTGATGCCTTGATTACATACATGTTTCTGACTTCGGGTCCTTGTTACAGCTTGTATGTGGAGATTTTTACATTGTCGTGTATCGTAATTATGGTAGTCTGTATTGGTTTTCATTTTGTCCTGATTTCTTTTTATCACCAACAGACATTTCAGAATGTATAATGAAGGAATTGTTAAAATTTTCAATGCTTTAAAAAGGGGCCTACAATGTGTTTGAGGTCGGCACTGGGTCATTATCCGAATAGCGCGTTTTTGTAATTTGAAAATCTCATTTAGACGACAATTTGTTTTCCCCAGAATACTACCCCATAGGATGCAATGGACTGAAAATAGCCAAAATATACTAATCTGGTGCAGTCATTACTACAAAGTCTTGAAATTATTCTAAGTACAAAAAGTGCTAAATTTAGCTTTAATGCTAAGCTCACCACATGGTCCTTCCAGTTAATCTTCTCATCAATGTGCATACCCAGTTATGCTGTTCCGCAGCTACAGATTATGAAAGATACTATATCTGTCGGCGTAGGACACCCCATCATTATGCTCTAGAAGTCCGCGATTTTCTTAATTAAATTTTGCCCAGCACTTGGATTGGCAGAAATTCTTTGGTCTCCGAAATCACCTGACATCACCCCCTTAGTATCTTTCTTTGGCGGTATGCGAAAGACACTGTATGCAAAGCAGCTGTACCTGATATAGCGTCATTGAAACCAACGTCAGACATGCCACTGGCACAATCACATCAGACATGTTGCAGAATGTGTGGCAAGAAAATGAATACCAGCTTGATATTTTGTCTGTTACATGTTGAATTGATTTCAATGTTGAAGTTGTAATGGTACTTGAATTACGTTAACATTACGGCACCTCACCTCAACCTCTCGATATCAGCAATATTCTACTGTGTTTCTGTAAAATAGTTAACATATTTCTGTGACAACATTTAGATTTGATTTCAGTAATGTACAGGTACATCGATACATCGATATGTATATATTTTAATGATATTATTACTATGTGTATTCTTTCTTTTGTCCCTATGATCATTGACGTACTTGTAACTCTGATTTTTGGGCGCGTAAGCGGTTATTAGAGAGTCAAGCTTTGGTCGTCATGTTAAAAAGACGCAAATTGTAGTCAGTTTATGAAATGTGAACTTTAACAGTGAGGAAGATAATTTCAAGTATGTTTTATATTGTGAAGTGATATTGGAACGAGTTACGTGATGTTGGAACTAAAGTAATAAAAAAGAAGTGTAACTTAAATTCGGAGTGCTGATTACCTTTTTACATCACCACTGTCCTAACTTGCAAAAGTTTAATATTCAAGAATGCTTTATGAAACACATCTATAAAAGTTTTGAATATCGCAGAATAAGACCTAGGCCTCCTTGCATCCGAGCTTGGAATCATCACTACCTAGATTGTCGACGATTGAGCCATGAGTTTACAACGAGACCAGCGTGGGAAACACGAAAAGATGAGTGCCTAGTTTATCAATTATTTCAAGAAATGGCTTTATTAACTGTGCTCTAATGACACCTGCCACATAATATAACATTGTTGTTGCCAGAAAATGCAATATTTAGCAGCGTGAGCAACACTACAATTGTAATTAATTTCTGACCTTTGTTGTGGTAGGGTTGTTAGAAAGTGTAATACCTTTAAGTTCAAAACATAATGAGTAGAGGCATCTATGGTACAACACATGTTTTATTTACTGTATGCAATAAAGAGTTACACTTTTCTGTTACCAGACTCGTTGTATTATTGTAACCTCCACTGAGTAGTTACCTTTTCAGTTTGTGATGAAACAATTCAGTCTGGAGTGAAATAAAATGTTACGTAAGGACTACGACCAACAACCGAGGATGTCAGTAGGTGTGTAAGCAGGTGGCACTAGTCATTCCTGGGGCCGGAAGCTAGTGGTGGGCAGAGTCTGAGGAACGGCAATTTGCGGAAAAACGGGGCGCAGCTGTGCGGGCTTCCCCGCTCTTCCCCTCCCATTCCCTCTCCCCACTCGTGCAGTGCCGGCGACGGGCCGCCACCGTAATGCAGTTTGCGGACGCAAAAAGAAGAGCGGCCACCCACCCCACTGCCGCCCGGCACGGGCAAGAACTGGCGCGCCGTCCAATCAACTAACTCTTAATTGCTGCGGCCCTCCGAATCCGTCGCGCCCCACCGGAATCCACGTTCCTTGGCCCGCTGCCGCTGCCGCTGCCGATGTCCCCCCGGCGGAAACGAGCCCACAAAAAGCGAGGCGCCGCGCGCCCCTAGGGGCGTGTCACGCGCCCACCAAACCCACTTACCCTTGTTGGCTGTTTGCTTCTTACCCCGCTGCGCCGTGTCCGTCTTTTTGTTAAGTGTCACAGGCCTGCAAACGCCGCCCCCTTCCGCGCAATTACAGGCCGGCCGGGCACGCGGCTCTTTCGCCGTGCACGTTCGAATTGCGTTTAGCGCTGTAATTGCGTGGCTCTCGTTCCTTCGGGCTCCGTCAAACGGACGATAATAGTTTTTTGCCGTCCCCTCAGAGCTACCCGATATACTTAATGGCGTGCTTCCGAGTCCTCAACAGAGCCGTTGATTCAATTTTTATGGGCATTACTACGACAGAAGCCCGGCGTTGCTCAGGTATTTGTTTCTAGCTGTGCCGTACCACACAGCGTGTGGCAGTTTTTCACGCGTCTCACTGTTTACGACGTCATATCTCGTGAACTACACTACTGGCCATTAAAATTGATACACCACGAAGATGACGTGCTACAGACGCGAAATTTAACCGACAGGAAGAAGATGCTGTGATATGCAAATGGTTAGCTTTTCAGAGCATTCACACAAGGTTGGCGCCAGTGACGACACCTCAACGTGCTGACGTGAGGAAAGTTTCCAACCGATTTCTCATACACAAACAGCAGTTGACCGGCGTCGCCTCGTCAAACGTTGTTGTGATGCCTCGTGTAAGGAGGAGAAATGCGTACCATCACGTTTCCGACTTTGATAAAGGTCGGATTGTAGTCTATCGCGATTGCGATTTATCGTGTCGCGACATTGCTGCTCGCGTTGGTCGAGATCCAATGACTGTTAGCAGAATATGAAATCGGTGGGTTCAGGAGGGAAATAGGGAAGGCCGTGCTGGATCCCAACGGCCTCGTATCACTAGCAGTCGAGATGACAGGCATGTTATCCCCGTGGCTGTAACGGATCGTGCAGCCACCTCTCGATCCCTGAGTCAACAGATGGGGACGTTTGCAAGGCAACCATCTGCACGAACAGTTCGGCGACGTTTGCAGCAGCATGGACTATCAGCTCGGAGACCATGGCTACTGTTACCCGTGACGCTGCATCACAGACAGGAGCGCCTGCAGTGGTTTACTCAACGACGAACCTGGATGCACGAATGGCAAAACTTCATTTTTTCGGATGAATCCAGGTTCTGTTTACAACTTCATGATGGTCGCATTCGTATTTGGCGACATCGCGGTGAACGCACATTGGAAGCGTGTATTCGTCAACGCCATACTGGCGTATAACCCGGCGTGAAGTGTGGGGTGCCATTGGTTACACGTCTCGATCATCTCTTGTTCGCATTGACGGCACTTTGAACAGTGGACGTTACATTTCAGATGTGTTAGAACCCGTGGCTCTAGCCTTCATTCGATCCCTGCGAAACCCTACATTTCAGCAGGATAATGCACGACCGCATGTTGCAGGTCCTGTACAAGCGTTTCTGGATACAGAAAATGTTCGACTGCTGCCCTGGCCAGCACATTCTCCAGATCTCTCACCAATTGAAAACGTCTGCTCAATGGTGGCTGAGCAACTGGCTCGTCCCAATACGCCAGTCACTACGCTTGATGAACTGTGGTATGGTGTTGAAGCTGCATGGGCAGCTGTACCTGTACACGCCATCCAATTTCTGTTTGACTCAATGCCCAGGCGTATCAAGGGCGTTATTACGGCCAGAGGTGGTTGTTCTGGGTACTGATTTCTCAGGATCTATGCACCGAAATTGCGTGAAAATGTAATACATGTCACTTCTAGTATAATATATTTGTCCAATGAATACCCGTTTATCAGTTGCACTTCTTCTTGGTGTAGCAATTTTGATGGCCAGTAGTGTATGTGTCGCATAGTAATAAAATACTGGCTTGGTGCCCACTGCTTCGCTCGAGGAGATTATACTCTCTGCACTGATTCTTTTTTCTCTTTAATAGAATTTTCATGTTATTCACAAACTGCAACACCTTCTAAACTTTTCACGCTAATTAACGCCCCTGGGCTCAAGCCACTTGTTTCACACGAGAAGAGTGGTCATGCTGTACTAGGCTAAAAGTAATAGAGGAATAATATTCGTTTCAGGATCCTTATGGCAGATTGTAGTTGTATGAAGGTCAAAGAAGCGTGGTCTTCTCCGAATGCACTTCCTATCAATAAGTGATTCTGGTGTTTGGAGTCCAAGGTTTCCGTTAATCATACCTATTGCGTTCTTGTGGTGACGTTTCCATAGAAACTTTTATCACCTAACACATATTTCTACATTTGCACCTCCTTAGGGGTTGAATTTCTAAAAACAACGAAAGACGTATTTTTTTATTTCTAACAAAGAAGCCAAATACAAATTCTATTAGATTTAGCTCGGAAAATGCTTTCGTAATGAAGTGATTTCACAAAACTTTTCCTCCCCTATTTCGTGTTAGGGATTTGAATTTCAAAAAACTCTGATAAACATTTTTTTTATTTCTAACAGAGAAAACAAATAATAATTTTCGTGGATGTACTTTTAAAAATACTCTAGCAGTGCGTTGATAATGATTTATCTTCAAAAACTTTCACCCACTTCTGTATCTCATTTGAGGCTGAATTCCCAAAAATGCTGAAACAAGTAATTTTTATTTCTTACTGAGAAACCAAATAGCAGTTTGCGTAGTCCTAGCCTCAAATTTGCCTTAATAGTGACATTTTATCCCCTATTTCGCCGACTTAATGGTAGGAGTTCGAAAAATCCCTTCTTAAGCGACGCCTACAGTATAAGATCAATACCCACTCCAAATTTCAAGTTTCTATGGTTCAAATGGCTCTGAGCACTATGGGATTTAACTGCTGTGGTCATCAGTCCCCTAGAACTTAGAACTACTTAAACATAACTAACCTAAGGACATCACACACATCCATGCCCGAGGCAGGATTCGAACCTGCGACCGTAGCGGTCGCGCGGCTCCAGACTGTAGCGCCTAGATCCGCTCGGCCACTTCGGCCGGCCAAGATTCTATCCTCAGCAGTTTGGAGTGGGCGATGATGAGTCAGCCCATCAGGATACTGCCTTTTATGTGTATAGATTGTAGTTACATTCACAGTCTTATGTGGACACTGCCCGCGAAACGTATTGCGAACAGAGCTAGTACCAAAGAAGTAATAAATTTTGAACTCCGTGTATGATACAGCAGTTTTCCCCGCATTTCATTTATTATAACGTCATATCTCGTGAACTACGTGTCGTACAATGATATAATTTTGCATTTACATTCGGTGGTATGTGTGCATACTGTCCGCAAAAAGTGTCGTGAGTACAGTTAGTAATAAAGAAGTAATAAATAATAATGTGGTGTCTCATGCGTTACTTTTACTGCGTGAGCAGTGGAAAAGTAGTGAGCCGTAAGCTTTTTTCATTTAATAATTTTATACAGGTTGTCATCGAAAAAAATAATAAAGGTTGCAAATTTTGTATAGAGTTCGTAGCAAGTCGCTGTGTGCTCTCATTCTCAAATTCTGGGTAAAAAAATCTGGGAATGCACGACTTGCAGGCTACGCCACTTTTGCACCTCCACTCCACCCCTTTGATAGGTATATGGTTCTTACCACCACAACAATTGTTGCCTGACAGTAAGGTACACTTATATGCACGAAGTTTTGATGAAATCGGCCCGGTAGTTTAGGAGGAGATGTGGGACGCACACCTACACATACACGCACACACATACACAGGGTGTCCCACAAAACACCGACAAACTTTAGTAACAGATTAAAATATTACCAGTTTCCTCATGTTTTGGGTGCTGGTATGATGGCCCATTCTGACCATAACTTCAATCATTTTTGGGCGACCGTTATTATTTTGGGATTCACAGGCGTACAGCAGCTTTCAGTGAATACTTTTAAACGCCTCTGTAGCGTCGCCTCATCTGTCTGCTAGAACTTACTGGCACCGGGTGGCGAGCTTCATATAACGAAATTGTAAAATGTCACTTGAACTCCATGTTGAATCTAGAGACTGATTCTTCTTCAACATTGACTCAGAAAGTTCCACTGGGCTTTGGAATCCTGAGGACTCCTGGTCTCTGCACACCGTTATATTCTGCTTGATCTTATCCTGCATCTGTTTCGACCAGTAGAGTCCGAAGAATGCCTCTCTGAATTCCTCGCACGATCGGCAAGTGACAGCGATATCTCTCATAGTAGCCGCCACCGAACCCTCCATATGTTCACAAAAAATTCAAGCTTCTAGTGTAGAAGCAGGAGGCAAAGATTTACTAGACTGAGCGATCCAGGCTTTGGGATGTAGTGTTTTTCCACTATCCCAATAGATTTGAAAATTTTGCACGGATATAAAATGTTGTGTTGGCAGAAGAGCCAACACCGTGTTACTAGAGAAGGCCAAAATGCACGCGTCTTAGCTCACACAGGCTGGCGTGAGGAGGGAAGAACTATAATGACGTGAAGTCTGGAACATGACAAGGAATTAGAATTCAGAAAGCGGACGTAACTAGTTTGATACTTAACTTTAATCCATTAATGATGAACGTCGCTCTTGACGGTACATGAGTCACAATATTATCTGTTCAGAAGACATAGTAACTGAAAATGGCGCCTTGCTAGGTCGTAGCAAATGACGTAGCTGAAGGCTATGCTAATCTGTCGTCTGTGCAAATGAGAGCGTATGTAGGCAGTGAACCATAGCTAGCAAAGTCGGCTGTACAACTGGGGCGAGTGCTAGGAAGTCTCTCTAGACTGCCGTGTGGCGGCGCTCGGTCTGCAATCACTGATAGTGGCGACAGGCGGGTCCGACGTATACTAACGGACCGTGGCCGATTTAAAGGCTACCACCTAGTAAGTGTGGTGTCTGGCGGTGACACCACATTAAAAAGAAAAAAAAATGCAGGGATATAAAATGTTTGTTGTCAAAACTCATGTCTTCAATAGCGTGTGCACTCATTCTCATCTCTGTGACTCTCATGCGCTCGATATTTTGTGAAACATCGTCCCGTCGGGTGTCATGGCCGTACACCTCACTGCTCCCATACGCGACTGCTCCGCTACTGTGGCAAGGACCGCCGCTGTCGTTGCACACGCTCATGGAGGGAAAACGTAACTAGATCTCTACTCCTGGGATTCAACAAAATTTACCGGTTCAGTAATATCGGAGTGAGTGCCAGGTCTATTAGTCTCTGGCTCGATTTATCTCTGATGTTCCCGTCTCCCTTCTGTCTATTATCGCCCTGTATTTCCACCTTTTTTAGACGGCCACGGGTGTACATAAAATCCTTGATGATCTCAACTTGTAGGTCGGCGACACCACTCCAACTACGACTCTTTTGCCTGCTGGTCTTTCAGTGTCTCAATTTTCTTAGTGTGCTGTGAAATCATTTGCTGAGTTTCCCGTATTATCGTGCATCTCTTTTCCTGCATGTGGTAAGAACTCTCCCAGTTTCGTGGACGACACTTTTGACTGTCCTATCATAGTTCTTGGCCACCAAAGAGTCTTTCCACGCACCAATTGCCTCCATTCTAGCAAGAATCCATCCCTTTTTGCTTTTTTTCTGCGAGCTCTTTTGCGTTCCCTGCTTGTCTCTCGCACGTAGCTACCTCTCCTAGTACATCCTTGATACTTTGTGTTAACCTACCTTCGAATTCTGCAACCGCTCTTTTTGTTTCTTCTGCTTCTCTGCACCTGTCTTCTGCTACTCTTCTCAAAAACTCAAGGATGATGTCCGTCGCATTGCTATTTTCAGTATTTGCTCTCAGAGATGGGACTACCCTTCTATCGTTAGTCAATGACGGGTTTCTTCTGTGAATTGCTACATCACCATGACATGTGTCTTGCAGATCTTCACCTTCGTTTACTTCAATGTGGGCTTCACGGGCTGAATCGTGTCTATCATCTACCACTGAATTTGATTTTTCCATGGGAAAAACAATAATCTAGTCTCCTGATTTGTCCCGATGTATACTCTGATTGTTCTCCATGGTAAGGGAACCTGCTACTTCACGCTTTGCATTCGTCTCTCGGCCTGCTCCTAGTTATCATTCAGACGTCAAGCAAGCATCTCAAAACAGGAACCTACAGTGAGCACAGTTCCTCTAAATGCCTTCTCTATTCAAACACGTCCAGACAACAACTCTCCAAAAATTCATAACGCCGTTGTCAAATCCAATAATCAAAGAATACGCGTGGTGCAGAAAACACAGAATACAAACATACGAAAAAAATGGAAATTTGCGATAAGTCCTATGGGAACAAACTGCTGAGGCCATAGGTCCCTATGCTTACGTACTACTCAATCTAACTTCAACTAACTTACGCTGAAGGCAACTCACTCACCCACACCCGAGGGAGGACTCGAACCTCCCACGGGGGCAGCTTCGTGAAGCGTTACAAGGCACCCCAGACCGCACGGCTACCCCGCGCCGCCAAACACGCGAAACATACAATAAATTAAACAACTGGAAAGAGAGTATATTAGTACATTTAGTGCCAGAAACTTACGTTTGTATCGTATTATATTGTATTGTATGTTAACCGGGCACCTAGAAACGACGGAGAGGCTCCGTCCCCGCCACAGCCGCAGTGTTCCACAACCCCACTACGACTACCGCAGTTCACTTCACCCCTCCGCCGCCCCACACCGAACCCAGGGTTATTGTGAGGTTCGGTCCCCAGTAGACCCCCCCCCCATTCCCCCCCCCCCCCTCCCCAACGGAACATCTCACACCAGACGAGTGTAACCCCTATGTTTGCGTGGTAGAGTAATGGTGGTGTACGCGTACGTGGAGAACTTGCTTGCGCAGAAATCGCCGACATAGTGTAGCTGAGGCGAAATAAGGAGAACCAGCCTGCATTCGCCGAGGCAGATGGAAAACCTCCTAAAAACCATCCACAGACTGGCCGGCTCACCGGTCTTCGACGCAAGTCCGCCGGGCGGATTGGTGCCGGGGACTAGGCGCTGCTTCCCATTCCGGAAAGCCGTGCGTTAGACCGCTCGGCTAACCGAGCCGGCAATGTACGGTTATTGGGAATCTAATTCGTTCACAATCTATGAAATGTTAAAAAGCAAACGCCACCTGTCTAACAGCATATCATTAGTCTAGCTGTTAAGATCTTCACAGACGTCCCCAATTTGTAAGGATTCCTATCTTTATTATGACCCTCAGCTGACAAAAATTTATTATAATTCAAATGGTCAAAATGAACGTTGTAATGAAATGAAATATTGGTCCTTTCAGACTTAGTTCTTTACAAAGTCACACGTGAATTCCTAGAATTACCATAGAGATCAAATTACAAAACAAACAAACACAAAGCAAAATACACGATGACAGATGACGTTCATTTTTGGCAAAATTATTAAAGAGGAAGGGGATCAAGCCAAAACGATGTCTTCCTCAAGGAAATAGCAACAACGCTTTCTGACTGTATGTGAGGTACTGATCGACATTGTGAACCACTAGGTGAACGTCAATACGACATGGGATGGTTGAAATGCATTTTGTCATTTGGAGACAGCGAGTGAACCTTCTCAGGATCTATACACCCAAATTGCGTGAAAATATAATCACATGTCAGTTCTGGTATAATATATTTGTCCAATGAATACCCGTTTATCATCTGCATCTCTTCTTGGTGTAGCAATTTTAATGGCCAGTAGTGTATAAAATGAATCGTAAGAACTAAAATCTCCTAAAGACCTAAATCTACATGACTACTCTGCCTGGCAGAGAGTTCATTGAACCACATTCAGACTATCTCACTACTGTTCCACTCTCGAACGAGCGCGCGCTAGAAACGAACACTTAAATCTTTCTGTGCCAGCTTTTATTTCTCATATTTTATTACGACGATCATTTCACCCTAGGTAGGCTGGCGCCAACAAAATGCACTAATGGAAAAAAGTCTCAACAGCAAGAAGGAGTTGTACGACATAAAAAAAAAGTTGGTAGGCTGTTTCTACATCTGAAATATGATGCGTACTCAAATTTCGAGGTACTCGATGGTCACAGGAATATACCGGGCTCCGGTAGGCCACGTGGCACTACCGATAAGGAACACCGTCGTGTTCACCGCACGGCTCTGCAGCAGCCATTTGAGCAACAGTTGGCAACACTGTAACAACGCCAACTGTTATAAATCGATTACGTCAGGGATAGTTTCGAGCCAGATGCCCTGTAGCGTGCATTCCATTGACCCCAAACTACCGCCATTTGTGGCTTCAGTGGCGTCAGGCGTGCGCGCTTTGGAGGGAAGGTTGGAGGTCTGTTGTATTTTCTCATGAAAACTCGTTCTTCCTCGGTACCAGTGACAGTCGTGTGTTGGTTAGGAGACCAGTCGAGGGCCTGCGATCAGTCTGTCTGCGTGCTAGACACACTGGACCTACACCTGCAGTTGTGGTGTGGGGTGCGATTTTGTATGACAGCAGGAGCACTTTCGTGGTTATCCATCGCACCCTGACTACAAATTTGTATGTCAGTCTGGTGATTCGACCTGTTGTGCTGACAGTCATCAACAGTAGTCCAGGTGGTGTTTTCCAACAGGATAACGCTCGTCCACATACCGCTGTTGTAACCAAACATGCTTTACAGAGTGTCGACATGTTGTCTTGGCCTGCTCGATCACGAGATATGTCTCCAATCGAGCACAATATGGCACATCGTCGCACGAAACTGCAGCGCCATCCACAACCAGCATTAACCGTTCCTGCATTGACCGACTAAGCTGAACATACTTTATCCCTAAAAATGACGTCGGGCGCTTGTAAAACACAATGCATGTACGAAACCTCCCGGCAAACTAAAACTGTGTGCCGGACCGAAACTCTAACTCGGGACCTTTGCCTTTCGCGGGCCATTGCTCTACCATCTGAGCTATCCAAGCACGACTCACTAACCGCCTTCACAGCTCCAAGCTTCTGTGAAGTTTGGAAGGTAGGAGACGAGGTACTGGCAGAAGTGAAGCTGTGAGGAGGGGGCGTGAGTCGTGCTTGGGTAACTTAGTTGACAGAGCACTTGCCCTCGAAAGGCAAAGGTCCCGAGTTCGAGTCTTGGTCTTGCACACATTTTAATCTGCCAGGAAGTTTCATATCAGCGCACACTCCACTTCAGAGTGAAAATTTCATTCTGGAAACCCCCCCCCCCCCCCCCCAGGAAGTTATGTCACCGCAATATCCTTTCTTCCAGGAGTGCTAATTCTGCGAGGTTGGCAAGAGAGCTTCTGTGAAGTTTGGGAGATAGGAGATGAGGTACTTGTGGAATTGAAGATGTGAGGACGGGTCATGAGTCATACTTGGGTAGCTCAGATGGTAGAGAACCTGCACACGAAAGGCAAAGATCCCGAATTGGAGTTTCGGTCCAGCACTCAGTTTTTGCCTTCCAGGAAGTTTCATATCAACGCACACTCCGCTGCTGAATGAAAATTTCGTTCTGGAAACAACGCATGTACGTTTGTATGCTTGCATTCAACAGTCTAGTCGTAATACTGGTTATTAATGTACCATCATTTCACATTTGCTATGTTTTACCTCACGCTTACATTAACCTGTGATCTTGCAATGTTAGAGCTCTTGAGCCCCTATGATCCACTTCCTGCAAAAACACATTAGCAAGGTCAGAGACCGACAAGAAGCTGAAAAGTGCATTGTCCGTCAAGTGATTCTCAGAATGACTTTCTTTTTAGTTGTGCGCATACCAGGTCTGCCGTCTTGTTACCGAGGGAAAATGAGAAGTTTTATACAACTCCTGATTCAAGTCATTTTAAACAAAAGTTTATCTTGCGTTACACTTACTGATAAATACTAAACAAATGAACTGCTTTTGGGTTCGTTAACTGTAATTAGAAAACGAGAGCTGTTATTGCACAACTAATTCGATCAACACTTACATGAAACATGCAGTTCCAATGAGTGAATTCCGAGGACAAGACTATAATGTATCTGCAGGAAACATTCATTTCATTGTTCGTCCACATCCATATTCTTTAGCTTCGTTGACAACCTAATGCGTACTTTTGATCTGATTTTATAATCACAGAAATAAAATCTCATAACCGCTAACGACACGGAAGTGGCAACACGGTAGGATGCAGAAATTTATGCTGGAGCTGATTTTTCCACTTGTGATTCTGTGCTGATGTATATACACTCATGCTCATAAATTAAGGATAATGCTGATACATGGTGAAACAGCGCTCTGGTGGGCGGTTTACGGGTATAAATCACCTCGAGGTATGACCATGCGGTGCATTTGATCTGCGGTCCTCACACGGTGGCGCTGGCAGCAGTCCACATACGCAGAAGTGTGTTGGTGCATGTCAGAGTACGGTGCAGCGAGTAAGTGTGGAGACATTTTCAGACGTGCTAATGGTGACTGTGTGTTGAAAATGGCTCAAAGAACACATATTGATGACGTTATGAGGGGTAGAATACTAGGGCGACTGGAGGCTGGTCAAACACAGCAGATCGTAGCACGGGCCCTCCGTGTGCCACAAAGTGTGATCTCAAGATTATGGCAACGATTCCAGTAGACAGGAAACGTGTCCAGGCGCTACAGTACGTGACGTCCACAGTGTACAACACCACAAGAAGACCGATATCTCACCATCAGTGCCCGCAGACGGCCACGGAGTACTGCAGGTAGCCTTGCTCGGGACCTTACCACATCCACTGGAAGAGATGTCTCCAGACACACAGTCTACAGACGACTGAACAGACATAGTTTATTCTCCCGGAGACCTGCAAAGCGCCTTCCACTGACCCCTGGTCACAAGAGATCCCTTAAAGCCTAGTGTCAAGAACAGAGTACGTGGCCACTAGAACAGTGGTCCCAGCTTACGTTCACAGACGAGTCCAGGTTCTGAACAGTGATTCTCGCCTGGTTTTCATCTGGCGTGAACCAGGAACCAGATACCACCCTCTTAATGTACTTGAAAGCGACCTCTGTAGAGGTCATGGTTTGATGGTGTGGTGTGGGATTATGATTAGTGCACGTACATCACTGCAAGTCTTTGACAGAGGAACTGTCACAGGTCAGGTGTATCGGGACGTAATTTTGCACCAGTATGTCCTCCTTTTCAGGGGTGCAGTGGGTCCCGCCTTCCTCCTGATGGATGATAACGCACGGCCCCACCGAGCTGCCATCGTGGAGGAGTACCTTGAAACAGAAGATATCAGGTGAATGGAGTGGCCTGCCTGTTCTCCAACTCTAAACCTCATCGAGCACGTCTGGGATGCTCTCGGTCGACGTATCGCTGCACGTCTTCAAACCTCTAGGACACTCCAGGAGCTCCGACAGGCACTGGTGCAAGAATGGGAGGATATACCCGAGCAGCTGCTCGACCACCTGATTCAGGGTATGCGAACCCGTCGTGCGGCCTGTGTACGTGTGCCTGGTGATCATATCCCATATTGATGTCGGGGTACATGTGCAGGTAACAGTGCCGTTTTGTAGCACATGTGTTTCGGGACCGTTTTCTCAACTTATCACCAATACCGTGGACTTACAGATCTGTGTCGTGTGTGTTCCCTATGTGCCTATGCTATTAGCGCCAGTTTTGTGTAGTGCCACGTTGTGTGGCACCACATTCTGCAATTATCATTAATTTGTGAGCATGGGTGTATTTATAGTCTACTCATAAAGATATCGCAGTGTGAACATAAAGGACGGATGTCGAGCATACTCTCATCTTTACGTTTGTAAACCACATTTGGTCTCATAGAATTACGTAGGTAGTTATGTGAACAATACTGACGCACGCAACCCAACTGGGCAAAATGTATCTAAACAGACGGGACAAGTGCAAGAAGGACTCGCACTCTGAGATTTCCGTACACACTTAATTGTGTTTATAGATAGTAATAATTCGTGTAGCTCAATGGCCTGGTGCAGTGCTGCTAATGGGCTCCACTTCGGCGACTTGTGTGTGCCAAAACTATTTCGATTATCCAGCCGGGAGCAGGGGACTTACAGTTTAACGTGGAATTCGAATCACGTGATGTTTATAGCGACTCCTGAAATCGTTAATATGCGAAGGCTAGGTTAAAACGTAGACTGAATATTGAGAATCGACCCCACGACCTCTCGATTTCCATGCATCTGCTTTATCGCTTTTTAATTTTTTTAAGCAATTAAGTAAGTAGAGTGGACAGTTTCGGGCAAGTGGAGACGGAATGGGTAGGTTTCGAAACCGGACGCATGGCCACGATGCCTACCACATCCCGTCTCTGAACCGCCTCTCCTCGTCACATATTTTTTGTTTGTTTTTGGAACAGGAAGCAGGTTAAACAAAACATCTGTATTCTTACAAGAATAAATACAACGAAAAGGCCGCCCTTTCGAGCGAAACCAACATTAGACGCTACTCTCGGGTGAACCAGCGACCTGACGTCTGCGAATCCTTCTACCGCGTGGGTGCAGAGTGGACGGGGATAAACATGCGGGGCCTGGCCACGGTATCGCCAACACCATCATTACCGGGAAGGAGTGCACGAAAGGAGGACGGAAGCCCTGGAGAATGGGACACTGGAATTGGGATTGGCCTGGTATATAGTACATAACAGAAATGTGGGCGTGTCCATGCGCCTAGCCTACTGTGGTGTACGAGATATAAATGTAGCGCGGAGAGTCTCTGACGTCAACAGGGGACGGGAATGGCGACCACCATCCAACAGAGCGCTGGGTGGCGCAAAAATCCGGTGAAAGTAATTGGGGAATAAGGTGTAGTAACGCGGCCAGTGCTCTATTTCATTGTAGGCAGTTTGTAAGAACTGTCGGAAGTCAAGGTGTGATTTATCGCCATCGGTATACAGGTATCTGATCGTCCACACCTTAACACACAAAATAACGTGAGTTTTGGAGATGGGAAAATAAATGTCCTCAGCATGGGTAAGAGTCCATGGGTTAATCGAGTCCGGTGGAACACGGAGGTAGCAGGCAACGAACTGCCGACCCAGTTTACAAACGTCACTGGCTGCAATGCAACTCAGTTGATGTGCGTTGTTGTCCACGAGGTGGTAAACTGTAAAAACCGGAGCTTTTGACAATCCGATTGCGTAAAGACGTTGATTTGAGGCGAATTTTCCACATGCGACATGGTACCAAGTTGCCCGGACATTGGAGAGAAGGAAAGGCTGGTGGACATGACGCTAAGCCGTAGGCCACTGAGTCGATGGGTGTTTGAGTTCGACATTGTTGTGAGATGTACAACGCAGTAGTGGGGTGCAGAAATCTCTGGTTCGAGGTTCAAAATGGTTCAAATGGCTCTGAGCACTGTGTGACTTAACTTCTGTGGTCATCAGTCCCCTAGAACTTAGAACTACTTAAACCTAACTAACCTAAGGACATCACACACATCCATGCTCGAGGCAGGATTCGAATCTGCGACCGTAGCGGTCACGCGGTTCCAGACTGAAGCGCCTAGAACCACGCGGCCACACGGGCCGGCTGGTTCGAGGAAGGCAAATGTTTGGCACATGAGTGTGAGCGCAACTGAAGTCGACGATGTATTCAGAAATGTGCGCCAAACGGGCGTGATGTAGCCAGCCGGCACCAGCGGGGATAAGAACGTGGGCATAAGAATTTCCAGCAAGCTGCGGTTATGTATGGTGACCATGTACAAAGGCACCGCTCGGAGTCGAACCTTGGTGAGGCCGAGGCCTCCCGCTCCATAGGGAGAGTTTCGTAACCGACCTTATAGAGCTTACCGGCCGTAAAAGAGTACCCGAACGCGTGTCCAATGTCTGACAGTGGGAACACGCGTGCTATGTGGATCGCCTTGGCTGTCGCGTGTTGACTGAGGTCTTCGACGAGTTGTGTGGAATCGTGTCTGTGGACGAGATTTTTTTCGCACCGCCGTGCAGTTAAGTTGGAGGGTACGCCGAAAATTAGGGCAGCGGAGTGGCAAACAGTGGCGGCGAAAATGATGCCAAGGTATCGAAATTTCTGTACGCACGGGAGAGGTGCTAAGTCATAGTGTGAGAGGCCGCGTCCAATGGGCATTTGTTTATTAATTTATTTATGGCAAATTTAAAGACCTGTTACCTGGCGTTTTAAGACAGGCCGTACATCTTAAGCTTTTTTGTGGCATCTTTTATATAGTTTTTTGTTTGTATCTACAACGATTGCTAAAGAATAATACTTTTTTAAAGTAAAGATAGTTTGAGATTGAAATATAAATAAAAGATTGTTGTTTTAAGAAGAATGTAGAAAGATGAGAGGACAGAGGAGACATGTGTTAGTGCCACCACCGATTGTGACTGGTGGTGAATACTTCAGAATGTTTTCTTGGAGCTGTTGACCGCCAGTCACCAAAATGAAGTCTAGTTAGTAGTAGAGAAATACTATTGCTAACGTATACATTAACATTAGGTGCTCATACATGTAAAACATTGGGTGCTTTCTTGGCTAGATCGCCAACACCATACTCTTATGCTGTTACATCTCGTCTTCCCCATCCTCTTGTTCCTCTTCAGTGTCGCAGTCTTCGCTTTCACAGTGGGTATCGCTGTTGACCCTCAGGAGACTGTTGTTATGTTGCTTATAGGCGTGTCGGTTACGTCGCGTCTGCACGTACTTTTCGCGTGTTGTTTTTGAAATACTGTTTTTGTTAATGCATTTATTTGTACCCATTGTTCTTCGTCTGTTATTGCTGTATATATAGGTACGTCTGTTTCTGTGTAGTCTAAGTGTAGTATACATCTATTGTTCGCGTACTGCCAGCAGAAGAAGATCGTGTGTTCTGGGTAACCTTCTTTCCTGAATCTGCTTGTAGGTGTCTGTCTCAGACTAGCGCAGTTTAAGTATGTGGAATAAGGTCCGTGACCAGTTAAAAAATGTACCAAACTGCGGCTGGGATCGATATGTTTCATTCTCAACCGTTCCGTTATGGCAGGGAGGTAGTCGTGCAGTCTACGTCGCTTATAACTTACATCCCGTTCATCTTGCCATGTATCCAAACGCCAACATTTAACGTGACATGTCGCCTATATCGGTACACCAGTTATTGTGTGTGCCTTATCTAGTCTCCCGTCTTTAACCAGTCGTCGCAGCTCTATATTTGAACGTGATAACTATGGTTCATATTCCGAGCACCACACACGGTGCATTCACTAAGATGGTGCCGAAGGCTTCAGATAGCCCAAGTAGTACACTTCTCTGCCTCGTCTGGCCGATGCTTTGTTGGTGACCAGGTTCAGTCAGTGTGACCACATGCTACCTGTGAAGATGAGCACTGATTCAAAGAGCACACATTGGTATGTCCATATGACTGGTAGAGGTAGTTTGTACTGTTCTGAATTTATGCTCACCAGTTTATGTAGTATTTTTCTGCTTTGTCTGTTGTTAACCTTATGTGTTCGTGGAAATTCAATTTCTCATTTATGTGCACCCCAAGATAGCTCATAACATGTGCTCGTCTGATGGTTGTGTTCCCTATTTTGACTGAAGGATTCCTTTGGAGTGATCCTTCCACCAATGTGTACGTTGTTTTATTTTCGGCTATTCCGAGTTTGTTCTGACACCACTGCGTAATTGTTTGCAGTGTTCCATTGGATTCCTCTTCTAGCTGGGCACTGTTTTTTGCAGCGACTATCACTAAAGATCATCTGCAGAGGCAATTCGTCTGATCTGCCATTCCCTTCTAGAAGTTGTAGGAGGAGTTCGATTGTTATACCCCAGAAGATGAGGCAGCAGATCGACCCTTGAGGATAGCCTCAGGTAATTCTTTTAATTGCTTTCAGGCTGTTCGTATGCCATTCTATAACTCGGTCTTTACAGTGCTCTAGGAAACTCTTCTACAGCGATTGGAGTATTTTCAGATGTGTAAACCTTGGAAACATTCAGGGGCACCAGAGGTTACAGAATGCTCCGGCAATGTCAATCATTATTGTCATGATGTATTTCTGTGTTGTAGTGTTAACTATGTGTAGAACATGATTGATGGCATCAATAATGGATTCACTGGTTCTGAAGCCGAATATGTGTTGGCTTATACCCATGAGAGAAATGAAGGACCTTGTCTTCTGAGTTATTAATAATGACTGCCTTGGAGGTTTTGCATGCTGCAGGCATCCTGTCCAGCTGTACGACGTTGTCCAGTAACGTCTTTAGGAAAGACGGTGCTAGGTTTTTCAGTGTTTTCGAGTAGATACCATCTGGTCCATGTAAAATTTTTGTTTTTGAGCTCTGAGACAGCTAGTGCAATCTTTTCTTGTGCAAAAGGACAGGTAACAGTTGCAGTGTAGCATGGTGTGTGTAGGTCTTATTTTAGTATTGGTTGATATTGTATGACTGAATCAATGATGTCCTCAGGTAACAATATATACAGCAAAAACTCCGCTGTATTCCTCCATTCCCTCGTCATCGTGCCATCATTGTGCCTTAGCGTTTCCAGAATTTCCAGAATGTTTCATCTCTTATGCATCTTTTCCTATCTAACACCGCCTTTTGACATAATTTTCGGTGTGTCTGGCATCTTGTTTTGAGTCATGAGTTCGTTGGTACATGGTACTGTTGAGCGTTTTGTGCTCTTTGCCTCAGTATTGATAGGTATTGTGTATATTGTATTATCTGTGTTAGTCTGTATATTCCGTAATCGATGCCTCAATTGATGTCTTCTAGATTGTGTTTTTGGATAATTTCATTTAATCTGTTCTGGTCTACTTTGTGGAGCAATAAGTGTCTGGTGTGTGTTTTGGTAATTATGTTCTGAGTGTCAGTGCATACGTTATGACACTGTGGCCACTGTAAGTAGGCTGTTTATGTTTTCTCTATGTAAGTAGGCTGTTTATGTTTTCTCTATGTAAGTAGGCTGTTTATGTTTTCTTATTGGCAACGTTACGTAGCGCTCAATATGAAAATCACTGGCTGTGCTGTGTGCAGTCTGTGGCTGCTTTGCATTGTTGTAATACTCGCCATTGTAGTGTTAGGCAGCTGGCTGTGAACAGCGCGTAGCGTTGCGCAGTTGGAGGTGAGCCGCCAGCAGTGGTGGATGTGGGGAGAGAGATGGCGGAGATTTGAAATTTGTCATGAACTGCTATATTTATATATAATGATATCAAGGTAAATACATTGTTTGTTCTCTATTAATATCTTTGATTTGATAACTATCCCTATCAGTAGTTAGTGCCTTCCATAGTTTGAATCTTTTATTTAGCTGGCAGTAGTGGCGCTCGCTGTATTGCAGTAGCTTGAGCAGCGAAGATTTTTGTGAGGTAAGTGATTTGTGAAAGGTATAGTTTAATGTTAGTCAGGGCCATTCTTTTGTAGGGAATTTTAAAAGTCAGATTGCGTTGCGCTAACAAAATATTGTGTGTCAGTTTAAGCACAGTCATGTATAATTGTTCAAAGGGGACGTTTCATATGTCGACCCTTAGCCTAGGATACCTCACTGGAATCTTCTGATTTTTTTCTTGTAGTTTGTGTAATTAGTGTAGCTATTGTTTATTGCTAGCGCGTAATTGTAGAAAAAATCTCCTTTGTAGTTGCAGTCTTTCATTGTTGTACAGTAAAACAGTTGTGGCATGCATGTAGATTTGCACCAAGTATTTCGCAGCTGCAATTAACTAGATATTATTTTCAGTGCTATGTTAATGTGTTCTCTTATTTTTGCTCTTCAAATTGTGTTTTTCTGTGTTGTCGTGTGAAATACTGTGACAATAATGGCGTGTGAAAAACGTAATACTAGGCTCCAAAGTAAACTGAGAAATGACAGTGAAAATGAAAGCAGTGTGTTAGCGCCACCGAGTAATGAATTAACTGATGTTCAAAGTAGTAATTTGGTAATTGTGCATAGGGAAATGGAGCGGGCTGCAAACAATGGTGTAGACATTGAAACAGGTAGTGAACAGGGAAGCATTATCGATCGATCGGTCGGCAACAGCTCGCCTCAGGAATCCGAAATGACAGGACACAATTTCGCAAATACTGTAGATTCAGGTTTTGGGTCATCACCGTTTTCTCAAATAAGTCAAGACACATTTTCTGCTTGTCAAAATGTGAATGTTGCCGGTGCAAATGCACTGCCGAAAAGCGTAGAGAAACAGATTCCAGACACTAATACATTATTATTGCAATGAATGCAACAAATGGAACAAAATCAGAGACAAATGGGACAAAATCTTAAAAAGTTAGACACAGTGGAACAAAACCTTAAAAAGTTAGACACAGTGGAACAAAATCTTAAAAAGTTAGACGCAGTGGAACAAAATCTTAAAAAGTTAGACACAGTGGAACAAAATCTTAAAAAGTTAGACACAATGGAACAACACCAGAGACAAACACAGCAACAGTTAGACGCAATGGAACAAAATCTTCAAAAGTTAGACACCACACTTGAACAAACACGCGAAGATTTAACTACTGAGTTACATAACATTGAATCGAAATGTCAAAAAGTCTGTAATGACGTAAAAACACAAATTTGTGAGCATTTTCAACCTATTTTTTCGCGGCATGAAAATGCATTACAGAATCACGAAGCAGCCATAGAAGAACTGCAAACCATTGTTCATGAAAATCATGAGACCTTGTGGGCTGAAATTGACTCAGTTGCATCTACCGATTCGGTTACGCAACTTGCAAAAACTCAGGAAAACTTAAAGGACACAGTAGATACCCTGAAAATTGGTTCAGAAAGACACATGGAGGAAATAAGTACACTATCGGAGAAAGTAGCCGAACTTTCGGATCAGGTCACTAACTTATCTACAAAGGTAGATGATGATCTGAATGACACAAGACCCGTAGCCTTCACTGACACAGAAGAGTATGAACAAATTAGAAAATTCAAACAAAATCAAAATCAAATCAATACACAGTACAAAAGAGAAATCCGGGAAGTGCAAGATCAGTTGGCACAAGTAGTACAAGAATTACGTATTTCAGAGGACGCTCGCGCCCCAATACGGGAAGAGGGACATAGAAATACGGAACAGCCACAAAATAATAACACAGCGCATTTCGGAAGTTATGAAAGAAATTGGCAATGTGCACCGAATTTTGAGATGGAACGGCCGACACGACCTAACAATGACCAATATGCGACTCGCCGACATGATGATTTTGACTATAAGCTGTTCATGACTACACGTAAATTCAAAACATTTAAAAATTCTGGCAACGACATTCATCCACAAGCATGGCTCCATCAATTCTCGCATTTTTTTCCTCCCAACTGGTCGTTAGAACACAGATTAGAATTTATGTGTGGCTACTTGGAGAATGAACCAGCTGTAAGAATGCGATCGATAATTCATGATTGCCACAGTGAAGGAGAGTTTTACCATGCCTTCCTGTCAGCATATTGGTCTCAAGCCACACAAGATCGAGTAAAACATAGCATCATGATGATGAAACACTTTGAACAATCTGAATTTTCCAGTCTTGTCAAATATTTTGAAGACATGTTGCACAAGAATCAGTACCTGACAAACCCATACAGCCCCTCAGAACTCATCCGCATTTGCTTAATCAAACTGCCTGAACATTTACGACATATTATTTTGGCAGGACGTTGCAAAGACGACATTGAAGCTTTTCAGGGACTCCTACAAGAATTAGAAATTGACACAGACAGTCGCCGGATGCAAAAACAGGAAAACAATCACTACAGGTCACATCCGTCACAATTCCGTGACGACAGAAACAATAACTGGACACAACAAGTCTATTCTTACAACGCAAATCGTGACCAAAACAGACACCATCCATATGACAACCACTTGCAGAGTAGTTACAGAGAAAGATCGCATTTCCGTAGTAATGACTATCACAGAGACAATCAGAGAAACAGACAATATGGGAACCAAAACAATTATTATCAAGGGAGGCAGAATAACTTCAGACGCAACAGTTCGGCGCACAGTTACGATTCAGGGAGAAACTCTCCACCACGTGACGGACAAGGAAGAAACTACAGAATCTACCGACATGACGACAGACGATATATTCGTAACGACAGACCTGAATTGCATCAGAACTGGCGGGATTCAAACAGAGCAGGGCACTTTCGACAACGTGAATTTGTAGAAGTTAGGTCTCCTAATCCCAATAACAATGCGCGCCAACAAAGAGACAGACAATGACTCGCGCCGCAGGCAGCCCCGTGCGCCGGCTGGCTCAGAGAAAAATAACATAGACGCTAACCTTGAGAAAAATTCCAGTATTCTTTACCGACGTATATCACCTGACAATTGCATTCAAGTTCAAACTCTGAGTACTATGAAGAGTAAAGGATTGCACCACACTTCACACTTAAAACCGCTTATTGAGAGATAATCTGCTTTTTAACTTTGTCATTGCCATAAAACTTTTCACTTTACATTACTAGTATGCTTGTCAGACTAAGAATCTGTTAACATGCAACAATGTTTGAAGTTAAATATCCAGTCAAGAACCAAGAGAACTTATTGAAACAGAAATTACGAATGCATTGTTATTGTGAACAGACGTCACAGTGCTATTATGTGTGTACATTCTTGCTTGTTAGTTGCACGATTACGTAACGACTATCAGGCTTACATACTTAGGACACATACTGGTACTGCTAATGAGATTTTAATGCAACATTTTGGTTTACTTGAAAATACATTCTGGGTTTAATGTACTTTCTGTGAGATACCAGACGACACAGTGGTTAGTTTAAGTGACAACTACACGGTTTTATCACGACGCTACTAATGAATGACAATTTACAATGTTGCTTTTGCGGTGTATCTGTTATATATCTGCACAGTTTTCTGAATTCTTCTAGGAAGAAAAACATGTTTTAGTAGTAGCTTTTGTGGTATAGCTACAATGAGATTGCCTTTTCCGTAGCACAACAATACGTTACAGCACAGTACTTTCATCATCACAACAATAAGCGTAATAACTAAGATATCTATACATAAAGCATTTCACTTTTGTTTATCATGAGGTAAGTACATTGACTTCTGCAGAACTTAGCTTTTGGAGGACGATAAGTACGGCACTTCCACAGAGATTATCTTACAGCAAAAGGCACATTTAGCGCTACAGTACACGTATTTGAGTCATTAATTTTGTACTTAAAACATTTATTTTTAAAGATTTTTGAAATACAAAGGTTTTCCGTAATGCATTTAATTCCGTTGCTGTAATCTGTAACACCTGAGGGTATAATTACATTAATCCTCAGGGGGGTACATGCTTACTTTGTGTACCATGTGTGTGGCAACCACAAGGAACCCTAGCTAATATGGTATTTGCTTATACAACTTTACACATCGGTACCATATTTCTCTAACACACAAATTACACAGCTATCTGATCATTTAACTGAGAGATAAACATGTTTTTTACTACGTCAGTGACACATGTTTACGTAATTGCACCGTTGGATAACTTCACGCTTACGAAATTGTATTTTGTCTGTACTGTGTGAACTCTTCATATTTTTTCGGAACCATTGTGATACTAGGAGAGCTTTGAATGATGTATTTGGTATGGATTCATGATTTTTAAAGTACGTTTGAGGTAGATGACACTATTGAAATGAGCAGAGAATATTTTTTATGGTTTGAAATTATTGCAGAAAGCTACGACCTTTTTGAGATTTGACTGAGGTGTTATGATGTTATTATTACGACGACGATGTGTACTATGCTGTTGAGATATGTTTATGATCAATAAGATGATGCTACCATATATGAGGAATAAGAAGTATGTTGGAAACCAAGAATCGTACTTTAAGAGTTATGAAATGTGCGTAAATTCGTGACTGTATCACAATGCTGACGAATATTTTATTTGGACACTTATATTTATAGGATTTTCTTTCTACAGATTTGCAACGCTAATTCTTGACCTGTGAAATATTTTTATGTGACACTGTCACTGTAGCGGAAACTGCTGTCGTAAATATTTCTGTAAGAAAGTTAAGTGACCACCTGCACGTAATGCGTCGCGGGCACCCACCTGGGCGACGGCCGCCCAAAGAAAAAAGCGATTAGCCTTTCAGAGATGCAGGTGGAGAAAAAAAAAAGGAGAGGCCATTATCCTGGCCATTGTCATTCCTTTAGAGAAAGCATCGCAAATCCAACACGCTAATTACTTGGAAACATATCGTACTTTCTGATATTTACTGAAATGCCTAATGAAATGACAAGAAATAGTTTGTCTACACACCTGACTATGACTACTGTCTTTCTAGATGAGAGATTTTTTTACTACTTATGAAATGCCACATGACTATTGAACGATGTTCTTACGCTTTGCTTTGTACATAGTTGCTTATTTCATTTGTATCTAGTTTCTAGCTGCATTGCAGCATTGGTTAAAATAAAATTTTATAGATGTACTAATATAAATATTTTCTGTCTACAGATCGAGTATATAATAATTTTTTTCAAAAAAATGAGGGAGCACAAAGCGACATTTACCTTCACAGGAACTGCATTCATAATTTTCTTTTCAAGTACTTGGTAATTTCTTTTGTAGAATAAATTGTGATGCATCACTCTAGTGTTAAGATGTGACATAGGTATTAGACATGGCCATTTTTAGTGTAATATTTTTTTCTGCTTGAGCTATGTCATGTTTAGATATCTGCTGTTTGCCAGGCATAGTGCTACTGAACTTTAATTTGTGTTACTCTGCTAAGCCAGATTTATTTTTTTGTTTGCTGCGCATTGCCTCATATTAGTTCTAATGTTGAATTGCTTGGTAATTTAGATTTACTGTAGCTTGCTTTACGATTTTCCATCTTTTTATTGCTTTTTATATTAATTGTTTTATGTGCTGCTGCATTGCCTCGTCCCTTAGTTTAGCATCTGATCTCAGTAGATTTAAGTTAGCTTAAGAGGGGGTAGCCTCTAAGAGAATGAGTTGCGATGAATTGGAAGAAATGCATTGAGAAGTTATACGAAAAAAGTACAGAAAACAGGTTTAGGTAGGATTTTCTTGGAAATAAATGTTGAGGTAAGAAATGTGTGAACATATAAATACAGAAAGCATGCTTAGATAGAATTTTTTTGGTGGAAACAAAGGATGAAATAAGAGGAAAGATATATGAAGTTTTGGGTTGGACTGCAGTACCACATGTTACACTGAAAACGAACCCTGTCCTTTCCTATTGGTGTTATCCCACTATGTGTTTGTGTACCCTTGTGTATTTGTTTTCTTCCTGTCTCTGTGTAGTTTCATAGAATTTTTTCTTCTTTTAGTATCAAGCTACATTCACTATGATGAGGAATACTATTATCCTCGAATATAATTGGCATTAATAATATGTTATTTACTTTGTAAAGATGTTAGACATTATTAATTCTGTTCTGTTTAATGCTCATGTGTGAAGTTGATGTTTCAAAAGTTGTTGTGATCTTTTATGTATGTACTCATGTCATAATTCCACTGATGTATATGTTAGTTTGATTCTTTTGTAAAGCCTGTACTACAAATGTTATCTGTATTGTTATGTTCTTTAATGATGTATTCTGTACCTTTGTTATTGTATTCTCATGTTATAAAATTGTAATTGACACCAGTTTATCAAACTAAGTAACTTGTAAGCATTCATTTCACTGCACACATTTCCGTTGGTCATAGTATATGGACAATATGTGAGAAGTAGGGACTGATAGTGTTTGCATGTGTGTCAATGATTCAGCAAGGGACTGGATAACAGCATTGCTGGATCTAAGGACAATTCCAGAAACTTTGTGAGTGCGCAAGTGGTGGTTTATGGACTTGCTATATTGTCCGCAAGACACATCGATGGTGATTGTGCACCTGAACATTTGCAACAGATGGCTGCTGGCCGTCTCTACAAGGACTACAGTGGGTCTGCATCTTTGATGACCCACCAATACCATTATCTCTACCAGGGCTACAGTGGGTCTGCTCTGTGATGACCTACCTACCAATATTCTTCAAAACTTCGACTGACTCTGCTGTGGGTTAGCTCTGTTGTGGCGCATTACCTGTCTGCATGTCAAGAGTCAGCACTGTCTTTCCATTGGAAGGACAACACTACTTCTTCAAGACAGCATGGAAATCCACTACTTCTGTGTGCATTTTCTTTTACTGCTCAGACTTTGAGAAAAACACTGCAATTTTACTGTGACGAATGATGAGGACTGTCTTTATGGACTGTGAGAAAAGGTTAGCTTTTGACCAACATTGTATCAATAAGTGTGTGCATTTGATTTCTTTGTTATTGTAATTATGAAAATTTTTATCAAATCATTATTGGCCACTGCCCAAAAAAAATTTGTAAAATTTTTTGTGGGGAGCATGGGGGCTATGTAAGTAGGCTGTTTATGTTTTCTCTATGTAAGTAGGCTGTTTATGTTTTCTTATTGGCAACGTTACGTAGCGCTCAATATGAAAATCACTGGCTGTGCTGTGTGCAGTCTGTGGCTGCTTTGCATTGTTGTAATACTCGCCATTGTAGTGTTAGGCAGCTGGCTGTGAACAGCGCGTAGCGTTGCGCAGTTGGAGGTGAGCTGCCAGCAGTGGTGGATGTGGGGAGAGAGATGGCGGAGTTTTGAAATTTGTCATGAACTGCTATATTTATATATGATGATATCAAGGTAAATACATTGTTTGTTCTCTATTAATATCTTTGATTTGCTAACTATCCGTATCAGTAGTTAGTGCCTTCCATAGTTTGAATCTTTTATTTAGCTGGCAGTAGTGGCGCTCGCTGTATTGCAGTAGCTTGAGCAGCGAAGATTTTTGTGAGGTAAGTGATTTGTGAAAGGTATAGTTTAATGTTAGTCAGGGCCATTCTTTTGTAGGGAATTTTAAAAGTCAGATTGCGTTGCGCTAACAAAATATTGTGTGTCAGTTTAAGCACAGTCATGTATAATTATTCAAAGGGGACGTTTCACCACTACTGGTTAAAATGTCATGTATGGTCCAGTTTGTTACGTATGATATTGCTAATATGTAAGCCAATCTTATAACTCCTATATCCTCTGCGATAATGTTATTTGGAGCTTTAAACCCAGTGGTGTAGTAGCAGATTGTTTTTGTATGTTCTGGGATACAAGGACAAATTTATAAAAAATAAAAAATCTCTCATGACTGCGTCACTTACGATTTTCTTATTTTTCACAAAATTGCCCTAATCTCCCAGAACATACAAAAACAATCTACTATCCCCTTTAAACTAGTAATAACATAATATAATAAAACACTATAATAATATCTACAATGAAAATGTATTTTAGATACATTTCCCATAGGTGAATGTAATCTAATTAAATAAATCACAGAATTAACTATTATTTTAAAAAACGATTTAAAAAAAAGGCATTTTTACATCATTTTCTTAGCCCTAAAATTATCCTATTTTTGACTTTTGTGAAAAACGAGATTTTTAAAATTATTTTTAAAAAAGCATTTTTTTCAACTTTCTCTTTGCCCCAAAAAATCTTCTATTTTTGACTTCTGTGAAAAACGTGTTTTTTTAAAATTATATTAAAGAATAAGTATATAAAATTATTTACATTATGCTTTAGTTGCCAAAAGATTATTATGAGTTGTTGTTTGTAAACTTTTTTTTTGAGACAACACTTATTTACAGTCCTACCACATTCACAATTAACTTTAATTTTACTACATTTTTTGCAGCATTCTTTACATACATAACAATGTCCACCTGTTCGTATTTATCTTTATAAAATTCGTCAGTACTTTTTTAATCATACATTCACTACACTGTCTTAATTGTGGCTTGGCGCAGCCTAAAGTGTTGTCCATTTAAATAAAATAAAATTAATTAGAGAAATTACTTTTTAAAAAATTGCACATCGTGAACTCTATATCATGAAATTTATTATCTCTATTTTTAAGTTTTTTCATTCCTTTGTATTTCAGTTTCATTTGTCCTTTTTTAATTACTTCAAGTTCACAGGGTCAATTAATTGGTAATATTTGTTTGGTAAAATAACTTTAAAAGCATTATTTAGTTCCACACAAATTTTTTCTCCATATCTAGTATTTAAATATTCACAGTCAGTCACATTATATAAAACATTAATCTCTAGTTCAGTTATGTTTCTAGTATCTTCTGAGACACTAACATCATTGAGTTTATTGATTGTAGTCTCCTTTTATATAGAAAAAATTATTAGATTTGTATGTAATAATTATTTATTAGATTTTTAATAGTGAGTAATGGCCATATGGTAATGTATCTGTTTTATTTTCCATTACATATCTTTTATTATCATGAGGACTTAATGCTTTTTTATTTACTCAAATTGTATATATCTCATGTTCTTCACTTTTAATTAAATTAAATTTTCTATATTGTTCTATATTGTTAAACAAACAATCTTTATAATCTTCTAAACTTATTTTGTTTTTAACAACACATTTTTTTAATTCCTTTAGATTTCTTTTCTATTTTGTCACCAACTTCATAAGCATACACCTTTGTTCTTAAACCACAAAATTCTTCCATTACTTTTTCATTATATTCATCTTTCAATTTACCGACAACTTTCTTGTTTACTTGTAGAATATTATATATATTATCTGTTGGAAAATCACTTGTATCAAAATAATCAATCAGTGATTTCATATCTTCATAGAAATCTTCTCTAATTATAAATATAACTATCTGTATCTTGATAACATATTTGAATATTTTCTCCATATTTAGGTTTCATAATTCTATAGTGGAAATCATACATTAATTGTTTAGATAAATCAAATACACTTAATCCAACATAAATAGGTTTATTAAATATTATTTTAGTTTTATTCATATGAATAGCAGCTAGATTTTCATTAAATATAGTTCTATGTTTAAAGTTTGGTTCAGCTACAAGTTTATTACATATTTTACTATTTGAAACTAATTTTACATCTTGTTTATTTCTTATATTTTCCATTGTTTCACCAAACACAAAATCATTAATTAATTTATAGAAATCTTTTTCAAAATCATTTGTAGCTTTAGTTCTTAACTGTGTGTTTAGATCTATATATTTATTTAACCAATTAGATTGTTTAAATTTTAAAACTTGATGTATTTTCCTAAGGTTCATCCATAAAGATAAATATTGTTTAAGTTTTCAATAACGTACTACATAATAACACATTTTTTTCTAATGTAGTAATTAGTTTACTTTCATTTGTACCTGGAACAAGTTTTGAGCTAGTGGTAAATCCTCATGTAAATCATGCAATTCTTTTGGATATTCTAGATATACTTCAAATATATATCCATCTTGACTATTTTTTGACATTTTACTTATTTTTGTACAATTAAAATTACTTGATTCTTCCCATTTAAATCTGCCATATGGTAAATGTTGGTTCATAGCATAACCATATAAATAGATAAATAGCATAACCATATAAATAGATACATTATATCATTTGATATTTATTTATTATTATAATATTTTAAATATTTATTATTTGCTTCTACATATCTTTTACAACATTTAGATATTCCACATCTTATTCCTTTTTCAACCATTAGATGCATATCATTATCATATAATAATTCAAGTTTTTGGTTAGTAATTTTTAACATTGCATCCCATGATAAACCTGGTGCTGTAAAATACCAAGAAGGATCTAAATTATATGTATTTAAACACCATTTGCAAAAATTTTCAAAAACATGACATTTACCAAGATATTTTATATTGAATTTTTCCCAAACTAATTTTGCATGTTGATAATCTTCATCACTTATGTCATAATCATATAATTCACTATAAAATTTATCTTGTGTTGGCAATTGTGTTCCTTCAAATTTTTTCCAAAAATCCATTTAATCATATGGATAAACATATTTTGTAATTAATAAGTTAAATAATTCTGGAGAAACATACTTTTTAATATTTTTTAATTGATTTTTCCTTAAAATTGATGAAAAATTATCAAGTGAAGAAGCCATGCATCTAAATGTATCAATAAATCTCATTTTTAAAGTTTTTGCGAGTTTACTAAAAGTAATATATTTATTTCTGTTGTTTGGTATTAATTGTATTCCTTTATTATCATAACCATGTTCTTTTACAAAAAGATGTGAATCATATCCAGATAAATTACGTAAATAAATAGGTACAAAATCAGGTTGTTGGAGTTTTAAATTACAGATATTACATAATGTAGCAATATAGTTTCCAGTTAAATGATCATGATGATGGCCTTTTTTTTGCATAAGGACATTTACATAGTGTACAAACTGTAGATTTAAGATATATTTTGTATTCATCAAAATCAAGTGGTTTCATTAGTTCAATTACAGAATATTTTCTTCCAATTTCTTCAAGTTCTTATTTTATACATTCTATAAATTTTTTATGACAATTTGGAACCTCTATAAACAACAGGATCTTTATAATTTCCATATATATATTTAATATAATAACAAAATCATCTTGGTTCATGTTTTTGATAATTCATTATATATGGTGTTTTCGGATTTGGTTCACAATTTTCGATTTTTACGAGTAATCTTTCAAAATCAGTATAAATAACAGATGCAACTTTTTGTGTAAATCGATAATTATGATAATATATTAATTCTCCTTCACCTGGCATTTCAAATTTTAATGGTTTATTAGATAAACAATTTTTTGTGTGCTCCTCGAATTTTCCTTTACTATTAAAGAGTAGCAACCATGAATCACAAATAGATTTTACTTCAGTATTTGTTTTGATACAAGTCTAGATAAATTTTTTGCCAGTAATGTGAATTATTATCTTTCTAGAAATAAAGTAGATTTACATGTTTTTCCTTTTCAGATTTAGTTATTTTTAATGGATACACTTGATAACTCTCATCTTCATCACCAAATGAATAAATATTAATTATATTTTCTAGTTTTCGAGTATGATCAACTGAAACAAGGAATTCAATATTTTCAAGTATTTTTTAATCTAGATCAAGACCAACATTTTTATACTTTGTTATTCTTTCTGGATGTTCATCTACAGGAAATAAAGCTGATTTTATAGACAACAGAAAACATTTTTGGTCCTTATTCTTCACATTAATACATGGTTTTTAATTTTTAATATTATCTGGTAAATCAATATAAGATGATCTTCTTAATGGAACATATTGGTAAGTGCTAGCTGTAAACGAATAATTCCATTTAATGACCATCCTGATTCTTGTGCTTGAAAATTAGATATTTTTTCTAAAATATGTGTTTTTCTATATTTAAATTTTTTATTAAAATCTTTTTCTGTTAAAATAGTTTAGTTTGGTGTTTGTTGTCCAAATTCTTGAAATTTTTCATTTGTTTCAACTGTTTATAGTTTATATTGACAATATAAATTAAAATTTATCTTTACACCATGATGTACTTTCAAATACTCTTTAATAATCTTAAAAATATTTGTTTTCTGCATTTAAGAAATGATTAGGATCAAGTATATCGATATTATTTTCTATTTTGTAATCTGTTGGCAAATGCTTTTTCAACTAAGTAATCTTTATTTCTTTCTGTCTCTTGGTTTCTAAAATTATTTGTAGAAAATGGAAATATTCCCCTTAGTGGTTTATCTCCTTTAGTTAGGATTACATCATAAATATTGTAAAATGGTAACTTTCTCCAAAGATTTTCACTAATTTCAGCTTTAATATTTTTAAAAATATTTGTTTGATTATCACTTATTTCTTCAGGTATATAAATTGTTACAATATTTTATATTTTTTACTTACTTAAGTTAAATAGTTTCTATGATTTTCACCAACTCCAGATGTATTAGTATTTTTAGCAATATTTGTGTTATTTTCAGTCTATTATTTTCACTTACTACAGGTGTATTTCTTTTAACAATACTTGTATGATTAACTGCTAATCTATCAATTAATTGTGTAACATCATTTAACCAAACATATTCAATGGGTTTTTCTCTATTTTTTTTAATTAAACCTTCACCTATTATTTCAGGGGAACTTGGTTCTGTATCATCTATAGTTTGTCTTCTTAACTTTGGAAAATATTCATCAACAATTTCTTTTATTACGTATTTATATTTTTTACCTTTACTTGATCTTATTTTATTTGAATTAATATCAGACTAGAATACTCCATAATTATATATTATATCTGCATAATTTGATAAATCAACAGAATTAAACTTGTTATTTAAATCATATATAGTAATTTTTTTTCAGTTAAAAGTCTAATTAATCCATCTGTACCTTCATATGCTTTTTCACCAATTTTTAGTTTATGTCCACTGAATTCAACAGGTTCATTGCAAACATATTTAAATATATGAACATGTTTTAAACCAAAAACTTTATCTTCACTATGATTAATATACTTTAACATTCTTTCACTAACATTTATGTTTTTAGTTTCATTTTGGTGACTAGTTAATTCTTTTTCCTGTTGTTATTTATTCAATATATCTTAAACTTCTGATTCACTTAATGTATAATCGTATTTTCCAGGAATATCCTCAGACCATTCTGTAAATGGTTTAATTGGTGATAACGATATGGAATCACTTGTTTTTCAACCTCTCTGTTTTCTTCAATTGCTTTTAAAACATTATCACCTTATCCTTCGATTCCTTGTTGAACTTGTTCAATTGCGTCAATAATATGTTGATCTTACTTTCTATATTTCTCATATTCTGTTCTTTCAATTGTTCAGCTTTCAATATATTTTCTTTACCTGTTTTAACAATTTTTCATCATACTTTGCAAACGTTTATTAAGGAAGATAAAACATTAGTTATGTTTAACTTTTATGTTTATGTTTAATGTTTATATTTAATGTTTATGTTTAACATTTATGTTTTTGTTTATGATTTAATTTATGTTTATGCTGATGTTAATGTTAAGGTTTATGTATATGTTTAATGTTTAGGTTGTTAAGAAATGTTGTATTTTATTTCTTAACTTATCTTAATTTGGTTTTCTAGTTATGTGAAATGTCAAAATTCGTCATTCGAACATTAACTACACATTTCTTTAAAAGTATAAAACTTTAAATCTCCACCAACCAACTCATGGTAAATATGATTTAAATTTGTATCGTCTTGAGGAAATATATTTAAAAAAATTTTAATTTGTTCTAACTAACAGTTTTGGTATTTTTGAATACATTTCAGCCAAATAAAGGTTATCTATACCTTTGTGTCTTCCTCTAGTAAAATATTCTCTTACAATATCTTGATTTTCTAAAATGAAATCATGGAATACCAGAACTGAATTATTTTCGCATTGATCTAATGGAGTAATTTCTTCATTTATTTCGATAAAACTAACAATTTGTTTATTAACTTTATCTTCAATTTTTTTACCTTGTTTTAAAAATTTTTCATATTTTGACTGATCTAAATATTTAATCTAAATTTCAGATGAAACTTATATATATATACATGTTTTATTTTATTCCAATTTAACCAACCTGGAGCTAAAATACACTCCTGGAAATGGAAAACAGAACACATTGACACCGGTGTGTCAGACCCACCATACTTGCTCCGGACACTGCGAGAGGGCTGTACAAGCAATGATCACACGCACGGCACAGCGGACACACCAGGAACCGCGGTGTTGGCCGTCGAATGGCGCTAGCTGCGCACCATTTGTGCACCGCCGCCGTCAGTGTCAGCCAGTTTGCCGTGGCATACGGAGCTCCATCGCAGTCTTTAACACTGGTAGAATGCCGCGACAGCGTGGACATGAACCGTATGTGCAGTTGACGGACTTTGAGCGAGGGCGTATAGTGGGCATGCGGGAGGCCGGGTGGACGTACCGCCGAATTGCTCAACACGTGGGGCGTGAGGTCTCCACAGTACATCGATGTTGTCGCCAGTGGTCGGCGGAAGGTGCACGTGCCCGTCGACCTGGGACCGGACCGCAGCGACGCACGGATGCACGCCAAGACCGTAGGATCCTACGCAGTGCCGTAGGGGACCGCACCGCCACTTCCCAGCAAATTAGGGACACTGTTGCTCCTGGGGTATCGGCGAGGACCATTCGCAACCGTCTCCATGAAGCTGGGCTACGGTCCCGCACACCGTTAGGCCGTCTTCCGCTCACGCCCCAACATCGTGCAGCCCGCCTCCAGTGGTGTCGCGACAGGCGTGAATGGAGGGACGAATGGAGACGTGTCGTCTTCAGGGATGAGAGTCGCTTCTGCCTTGGTGCCAATGATGGTCGTATGCGTGTTTGGCGCCTTGCAGGTGAGCGCCACAATCAGGACTGCATACGACCGAGGCACACAGGGCCAACACCCGGCATCATGGTGTGGGGAGCGATCTCCTACACTGGCCGTACACCACTGGTGATCGTCGAGGGGACACTGAATAGTGCACGGTACATCCAAACCGTCATCGAACCCATCGTTCTACCATTCCTAGACCGGCAAGGGAACTTGCTGTTCCAACAGGACAATGCACGTCCGCATGTATCCCGTGCCACCCAACGTGCTCTAGAAGGTGTAAGTCAACTACCCTGGCCAGCACGATCTCCGGATCTGTCCCCCATTGAGCATGTTTGGGACTGGATGAAGCGTCGTCTCACGCGGTCAGCACGTCCAGCACGAACGCTGGTCCAACTGAGGCGCCAGGTGGAAATGGCATGGCAAGCCGTTCCACAGGACTACATCCTGCATCTCTACGATCGTCTCCATGGGAGAATAGCAGCCTGCATTGCTGCGAAAGGTGGATATACACCGTACTAGTGCCGACATTGTGTATGCTCTGTTGCCTGTGTCTATGTGCCTGTGGTTCTGTCAGTATGATCATGTGATGTATCTGACCCCAGGAATGTGTCAATAAAGTTTCCCCTTCCTGGGACAATGAATTTACGGTGTTGTTATTTCAATTTCCAGGAGTGTATAATTATCAATCACTAATGTTGTTTTTCAACAACCACTTGGTCCAATTATTGCACATTTTATACAATTTGGTAAAATATTACCATGTTTGTTTTTTGAATTCTTTTCTGGAATTCATACTTCAGGTTCCCAATCTGTTTTATTCATTTATTAATAATTTTTTTCAATAGTAAATGAGACACCTTTTTCAACTTAGTATACTTAGAAAAAGGTTAACTGTTCCAATATATGATAGTTATACTAATGTTTCATTAGTTTTTATTCAACTATTTTAATGGCAAATGTTCAACAAAAAATAATAAATTTTATTGTGATGGTGAAACAATAGAAATTCCTGTAGGCCAATATAGTTTTAAAAATTTAAATAATTTATTCATTCTAAAAAACTTAATATACACATTAAAGCAGATGAAATTTTAAACAGAGTAGCTATTGAAAGTGATGTAAAATTGAATATGGATATAGAAGATAGTATTGGAAGTTTACTTGGTTTTAATAATCAAGTTGTTTTACCTAGTGAAATAGCTGTAGTTAAAGATGTTCCTAAAATAATTCCTTTAGCATTAATAAATATAAACTTCAATCTTGCTGATGGAATGTATGTAAAACATAATGATCATTTTCGTACAGAAACTAATATTATTGCTTCATTTAAACATAATGCAGAATTTGATGGATCAATAATTTATCAACCAAAATACCCTGTAAATGTCCCTATTTTTAATACAATTCAAGATTTAGAAGATACTATAACTGATGAAAATGATAATTTAAATGACTTTAATGGTGCTACTGTAACAGTTGTTTTAGAAATATCTTAATAAATTTTTTCCTCAATAAATCATCGACAAACTAAAGTTGTCTTAGACTACGTCATGAATGAAATTGAAAGTTATCAGTTTTACTCATTCCCTGTGAATGAGAAGGCTAAAATAATGCTCCTAACAAAGATACAGAGATTGTTATAAATATTGGTGATGGTTGGCTTCATCCAAATCATGAATTTTAGTATTATTGGAACTGATGGAACAGATTATCCAACTTATGATGGAACATCAAATAATCAATTAATTGATAATTATGTAACTAGATTGTTTGACTTTGTAAGAATAAAAAAAGGGGTATAATATTTCATCTAGAATTGAACATCCTTTTATTTCTTCATCGGTTTTACTACATCTAACTTCATCTGTTACTGACAAAATAAGTTTAGAAGGACATATAATTAATACAGGAAAAATAAATAGTTACAGAAATGAAGTTCTTTATCCATTATTGTTGCTTGGAAGATTTTTTATGGATTATAAAGAAATTATGTGGGAAGGAGATTTAATTGTAATTTTTACACATAGTTCATCTTCTGGAGACATAATTCTACGTTGGTCTAATACATATGATGCTGGAATTGAAATAAAAGATACACTCCTAAAGAAGGTAATATTATTATAGAATCTATGGAAATTCGTGTACCTCTTGTTAAATATGAACCAAATTACAAACTTGAACAATGTGAAAATATTCTTAAAAATCCTAAAATTCCTATTTCTTTTTATAAACTTCAAACAGAAGAAGTTGCTGGATTATCTGGTAAAAATAATTTTGAACTAGATATAACAAATTACTATAACTCTACAGAATTTTATATGCCATATTTTGTTTTTGTTGCATTTCAGACAAATCGCCAAAATAATCAATTAGTTGATTCATCATTATTTCATCATGTTAAACTACAAAATATTTGTTTAAAAGTGTAGAAATGACGTTTTTCCTCAAGGTATGTGGGATATTAAACCACCAAATAATTTTCTAAAACCATATGATACATTTTTAGATTTTAAACCAATTACATTACTAAAATCAGATATTGATATTAGTCCATTTACTTTTGTAAATTAATATGAGACGTAGAAGGAATATTGTAACTACACAGAAAACAACTACGACACTTTGTGCAACTTTTAATAATAAAATTCCAAATGATACACTTGTTTATGTAATTAAGGACGGTAAAAAGAATCATACATATGATGCACAACATAGAATACTTACTGAAAATTTTTAATTATTAACATTTGCTTCTATATAAATGACTGAAAAACTTAAAAAATTTATAAAAGCGTAAACTTTATGTTTATATACATTTCTGAAATATTTTAAGAAGGATAGAAAAACTAAAAAATAAAAATGTTAATATAATTTACTTATGTAAAATAATATATTTTAATTATTTACTTATGTTCGTAATGTAAAATTATTTTTGTCATTAATTTTATTTTATTTTAATGGACAACACCAAGCCACAATTAAGACAATGTAGTAAATGTATGATTAAAAAAGGTATTGATGAATTTCATAATTATAAACATCAAACAAGTGGACATTTTTATGTATGTAAAGAATGTAAGAAAATTAAAGTTACTTATGAATGTGGTAAAACTGTTAATAAGTGTTATCTCAAAAAACATTTACAAACAACAACTCATTAATAATCTTATGGCTGCTAAAGTAGAAAGTAAATAATTTCATACACTTATTCTTTAATATAATTTAAAAAAAACACGTATTTCACAGAAGTCAAAAGTAGGACAATATTTTGGGGCTGAGAAAAAGTTGTAAAAAATGCTTTTTTTAAAATTTGTTTTAAAAATAATTTTAAAAATTACGTTTTTCACAAAAGTCAAAATTAGGACAATTTTTGGGGCTAAGAAAATGATGTAGTATGCCTTTTTTAAAAATGTTTTTTAAAATAATAGTTAATTCTCTAATTTATTTAATTACATTACATTCACCTATGGGAAATGTACGTAAAATAAATGTTTTTTATTATAGCTATTATTATATTATTATATTATATTATATTATTTTTAGGTAAAAGGGATAGTAGATTGTTTTTGTATGTTCTGGGAGATTAGGACAGTTTTGTGAAAAATAAGAAAATAGTGAGTGATGCAGTCACGAGAGATTTTTTAATTTTTTATAAAATTGTCCTAGTGTCCCAGAACATGCAAAAACAAACTACTTGTAATTGTCATTTTATTTGCTTTGTGACCTCGTAGTGGATGGAGCCACTGACAGTCATGCCTTCTATACTTCTATTATACAAGGGTTTTAACTTAAATAGTGGCAACTATTTATTTGCAATCGATACAAAAGAGTTAGATGTTTGGACCTGTTAGTGACCTTCAGAGTAGTCACCAGCGTTGTGTAGAAACCGTTGCCAGTAATGTGGAATGCATAGTATACCGTTAGCAGAGCCTGTTCTGTTGATGGTGCGAATGGACTTAAGTCCAGGGAGTATGGTGGATGGTACAGTACTTCCCAGTCCCATCGGCTGAAGAGAGCAGCCACAACTTGTGCTGTATGTGCCGGCGCATTGTTGTGCAAAATGATAGGTGGGTTGCACAGAAAGTGTCGCCGCTTCTTTCGCAAAGCTGGTCCTTTTTGAAGGATCACCCGTGACCAGTGGGACTGGGAAGTACTGTACCATCCACCGTACTCCCCAGACTTAAGTCCTTGTGACTTTGATTTGATTCCGAAGATGAAGGAACAACTTCGTGGCATTCGCTTCAGAACTGTTTCACTGGTTCGACAGCCAGTAGACTGCTTCATTCGCACCATCAACAGAACAGGCCCTGCTAACGGTATACTACGCCTTCCACATCGCTAGCAACGGGTTCTACTCAGCGCTGGTGACTACTTTGAAGGACAGTAACACATGAAAACATATAACTCTTTTGTATCGGTTGTAAATGATTAGTTGCCACTATTTAAGTTCCAACCTACGTATTAATGTAACTACCTTGGGGCGTGGTTGAGTGTGGCAGGGGTGGGATTAGTTCATCTTTGTCGTAATTCTCTGGCAAAACAGTCATTTGCCTTCTCCATGAAATTTCTCTTTGGTAGCTTCTCTGTATTGTTGATGATAATTTGCATTTATGTGTTTTGAATGACTGACTTTGGATATTCATGTTTGTTATATGTTGATTTTAGTTGGCATAGTCTATGCTGTCCAGGGGATGGTCGTGCAGTGGTTTATAGGTTTGAGAATCATCTCCTTTCGTTTTGTTGCAGACATGGCCTCTGTATTTGCAAGGAATTCAGATGCAAGAGGACGTGCACTCAGTGTGAGAGGTGGTACACCGCTCTCTTAGTTTAAGTACACGGTCGCTCAGTTTAATATTCATGTTTTAGGTCATTATCCCGATGTTCCTCAGTACAACATTTGGTGTGTGTGGTTTTGACATTTTTACTTGAGGAAGTTGTGAGCAGAGTGTTCATAGAATTGCATGTGCAGCCGTAGTGGAGGCGACAGGGAAAACGGAAAAAGGTGAACTGCGGGCCATAAATGTTTTATCCAGAGACCTGCCTATGTGAGTGATTCAGGAAAGCAACGCTCTGTGAACTGTACCTGCAGGCATTGACACTCCACTCTTCCCACTTAGGTTCAGAACAGGTGGACGCCAGTTCGCGAAACAAACGTGGCCAGTTGGTGGAAGGTGAATGGAGAAAGCATTTGCGACAGACTGCTGTAATCTCAGTTTTTGTGCAAAAGTTGGGACGCTCATAAAACTACAAGCATTCTTAGAAGTGGCACGTGACGAACAGAGTGGCTGCTGCCCATAGTTCTGAAAATTGGCTCATCAGTTACCAGTACAAAAGTTTGGAAGTTTGGAATCTAGCTTCAGGGGTTATTCTAGTTCAAATGGTTCAAATTGCTCTGAGCACTATGGGACTTAACTTCGGAGGTCATCAGTCCCCTAGAACTTAGAACTACTTAAACCTAACTAACCTAAGGACATCACACACATCCATGCCCGAGGCAGGATTCGAACCTTCGACCGTAGCGATCGCGCGGCTCCAGACTGTAGCGCCTAGAACCGCTCGGCCACTCCGGCCGGCGAGTGATTCTAGTCTCTACAACATCTTTACCTCCTGCCTGATGAACATGGATGTGATTCAGATATAAACGATGTTTGGTGGAGGCAAGACTGTAACTCCCTTGACGCCATGAAGTCCCAGATTCTTTTAGCTAGCGGAAAAATATATATTTCACAGGGATGACTGTTTAAGAAGTTTATCAGCCTTCTTTCGGAAATTGGAAACGATCGTCCTTGAAAGATTAGATCTCTCCGTAAATGAGGGACTGTGGTCCCATCCAGGTGGACGGTTTTTTGCCGAAACACGGCCATACTTACCGTGAGAGCGACGCCTCCCTAGTCTAAAATCTTCTTTCTTCAGAAAAGAGAATTTGAATCGTTGATGGTTCCTCTAAGGATGTGCAAAGCAGAGGCTTGCTCCTCCAGCGTGTAAACACCGTGTTGTGTCTGGATTAGATACCAGGCCATTAAAAGTCAAGAGGGAAGATTCAATGAGCAGATAATAGTTCGATTGGTTCCTACAACTTGGAGGCGGTGTTTTTGGCTAATTCGCCTCTTGCACAGAGTTTTGGTGGAAACTGATGCTGATGCTTTGCTTTCTTCGTTTTCTGGTCGCCCCTGGTGGAGAACGTCGGGTCTTTCCCTACTGGGTGAGACTTGTGGTCTGCGACTTGAGGTGGACTAAGAGCCAGTGGCAGTTTCCAACTGTACGCACAGTGGAACTGAATATCATCTCGGACATATTGTGTGTCACTAGGGTGAACTTTTTCGTCCTGAGTCGGCCATCAAATTGGATGACCAGACCAGCGAAGGGGTGCATCTCACACTGAAATTGCCGGGATTTCAGGGCTCTGATAGGGAAATTTCCCGCGTTATAATAATCAGAACGCCTGTCCGCATAGTTTTCAAGTTTTGGTGGATGCGTCAGAACATTACAGCTACCGCAGCGCGCCGCTCAGCGCCCACAGCATGCAGTTTTCTGCTGCTATCTGAATCAAGGTGAAAGGGTAAAGTATTGCTGCACCGACGTCGGGTTGTTAAATGATTTTCACAGCTCCAAGTTCTCCGTGAACCATATTTTGCGGTGCACTTCGTCGTAACTGATTCCATTTGAATAGAATTGGATCCCACTGTGGATTCATGTAAACAAAGTCAGATTGCGTTGTAAGAGTGATTAATTCATGGGAGATTTTGTACAGTTTCCGCCCCAGTACATGCTTTGTCTCTCAAACACCCACTATTCACTGTTCTTATTTTACTGCAAGGACACACCAGCAATTCAAAATTCAATCGTATTAAATTAGTTAATTTGTTTATTAACTTGAGTTTTGCAAGTTATTACAGACATAGGCAACAAAAGTGTTAAGAGTAAATTCACTAATTTCATATATAAAAATTAAGGGTGTACCTCACGATTTGAAGACTGTTGAGAAGATAATACTTTAATTTATGTGAAGATAATCTCTTGTAGCATCACTTGGACATATATGTATGAATAAAGCAAGCAACCGCTTGCAAATGCGCTTGTGTCCTTGTTGCCACATTTGGCACACGTAACGTCGGCCTTTCCGCAGGTTTTAGTGCGATGTCCAAGGTCACGATACTTAAAACACTGATTTACTACTGTATAGTATTTCACAGTGATTCGAAGTCTGTATAGACTTTCTGTCTTTGTGTTACGACTCTGTACAAGTGGGGGCTGATCTCCAGTGCCTGATGATTGAAACCCCTTCCCTTAGGCCCTATTTTGAACCTCGTTATGACTTCTCTGTCGAAGTCTTCTTTCGAGGTGTGTCTACTCAGATTCTGCCCATTAAGGCTTTATTCGTCGTCGATAAGTGTATCGGGCACGTGATATGCTGACACGAGTGGCTTTTCGTTTTTGCAGCCCTTCACAGAGGGCAATTTGCTGCTCTTTCGTATTCTCTATTACTTTTCGACAATCTTCCGATGTTGCCGTTTGTACTATAACTGCAGTCTGAGTAGCTCTGATTGACTTGATATGTAGATTCTCTTTCCTGGGGTTAATGTTCTCGATGATAGTCTATTGTACAGCTTTCGCGTCTTGATTTCTGTCGATTTGATATATGGTACTGTGGCCTGTCTTGTTTTAGCCTGTTCTATTCTTTGGTTTTGGGATCTGTTTTTAAGGCAGCAGCATATGTGTCTGTGCTTGTGTTTGGGCTTGTTCTGTGACTTTATCTGTTAATTCTCTAATTTGTTTTAGAGCTAAGTTCCCTGTTTTTGTCGTCTATTTCTCAGCCTTCTCTCGCAAAGTTTGTATTTGTAAGTCATTAAATGGATTAGGTGCGCTGTGTAGTTCAAATTTTAATCGTTTGTTTTCATCATTTAGGTGGGACAGTTTAACTTCAAGGCTAGGAGTTTGAAAAGCTAAGGAGAACGCTGTGTAATGACGGTTAACAGGGCAGGTGAAGCATGCTTAGTTTTTATTTCCACTTGTATTTCGCTCGCTATTTTGTCTATGGCTGCTGTATTTTCACTGGGGGACATTGGCACGAGTTCTTCCTCCATGTGTTGTGTTGCGGATGCGACGTTTATGGCTTGAGCTAGCGTCTTACCCCATGCTGTCCTTATTTTGCTATTGGCCTCTAGTGTATTTGTGTCGCTGCTTCGTCTGCTGGAATCCAGGGCCGACAGAGGCAGGTGGGATTGTTTATCGACAGCAGGGATGACAGCTGTTGACGTCGACGGCGGGGCTTTGAGCAGCTAACGGCTACTGCCGACGCGTCGGATGCCGCTGCGGCTGGCGATGGCGAGGTGTCGTGTAGCGCACGGCGCGACTCGGCACGGTGCGGTTTCCTGACTTGCAACAACCGACCCGACTGACTCTCGAAGCCGACACGCGCTCGACCAGTAGAAGGCAACGGCCTCTCCGCTCACGCGCGAAACATTGACAACGGGCTACAAGTACTTTAATACACTCTCTGTTCTATTTACAATACCTAATGAGTAAACGAGAACGCACTGTGTAAGAGAACACGCCCGTTACCATTGAAGCAAACACCACTGTCCTTAATCAAATTTTTACTCAGGAAAACTGCGTCTGAATGCAGAGCCACATTACTATGCAACCGACTCGGCGCGGCCCAATATCCAATGGGTATTGTTGCGTGTTTAGACACATTCGCCGACCGATGTGGCCAACCGGTTCTAGGCACTTCAGTCTGGAACCGCACGACCACTACGGTCGCAGGTTCGAATCCTGCCCCGGGCATGGATGTGTGTGATGTCCTTCGGTTAGTTAGGTTTAAGTAGTTCTGAGATCTAGGGGACTGATGACCTGAGATGTTAAGTCCCATAGTGCTCAGAGCCAGTTGAACAATTTAGAAACATTCATGGTACTGCCTGCTGTGGTTCCGTAAGTTGATATCAAATTAAGTAGTATGTGTGTTTCAGTCTGGAGCAGATTAGGAGGTGGAGGTCGTCTGTCAGACGCACGACAAAGAAAAGTGTGTTGTCGTAAGAGTAGCGCTGAAAGTGGGCAGTCTTGCCTTATGGAGCGGCGTATGGTCACTGGTCACATCACACGCCCATTGAGCTGAGTCAGGGAATCGGTGCTGCCATTCAGGCGTCGGTTGATAACAGTAAAGGGGTGAAGAAAACACATTCGGCTCATGGAGAAGAATAGAAAACGACGCTACGCCTTGTCGAATGCACTGTCAAAAGCAATGGCAACCACAGCGGCGAGGAGTCTGCATGCCGCTGCGATTAAATGGCGACATTCCCCTGTGGCCCTTTGTACATGAAATGGGCCACCCACAGTTGTCTGTTCCAGGGATTGAATGCAAGAGAGTATCTTCCAGCAATGCGTCGCTGGTACTCGTCCAAATATTTTTTATAGCCTGCGTCAATGTAGAGTTATGGGGTGGGAACGTGCGGCCATTGCTCCTGACGTCGGTTTGTGGATGGGTCTAGAGGTAGCAGCTTTGATTACTAGTGAAAATGTCCTCTGCTCGAGTTCGAAAGCCACCACTGTTTGAATTTTGAATAAACATCATCAGCAGTGATAGCCGATGACTTCTGGCATAAGAAGTCAACCTCATTCTGCCAACGGCCTTGTCAAAGAGTGCGGAGGAGTGGACAGAGGTTCAGGGCACCCAAGAAGACAATAGTCTTTGGCGTGGTAAACTGCCCCCACAGGCGGAAGAATCCGAAATTAACAGCGTGAAGATGCAGAAGACAATGGAAACCGCTGCATTACAGATACCCACACTACATGTGGCCTGTGATTTAAATTAGTGTCATGATGAACTCTCTACTGACAAAAGATTACTGAATAGTTCCCCATTCGGATCTCCACGAGTAGACTGTCAATGTGGAGGCGACCACGCGAAAAAGATTGAATAACCAACAAAAGGATAACGTTCCGTGAGTTGGGGCGTGGAATGTTAGAGGCATGAACGTGGTGCGGGAGCTAGAAAATCTGAAAAGGAAAATGTCGATGCTCAGTCTAGATATAGTGGGGTTCAGTGAAGTGATGGAAAGAAGACACGGATTTCTGGTCAGGTGAATATAGCAGCAGAAAATGGTATAACAGGAGTAGGATTCATTTTGAATAGGAGGGTAGGGCAGAGAGTGAGCTACTGTGAACAGTTCAGTGATACGATTGTTCTCATCACAATTAACAACAAGCCAGCACCAACAACGATACTTCAGATGTATATGCCTATCTTGAGAAGAGATACAGAAAGTATGTGAGGATACTGAACAGGTAATTCAGTACATAAAGGGAGATGAAAGTGTAATGGGTGTAGGGGATTGGAATGCGGTTGTAGGGAAGGAGGAGAGAAGGAGATCTGGGTACTATGAATGAGGGCCAAGAAAGATTAATTGAGTTCTGCAATAAATTTCAGCTGGTAATAGCTAATACTCCTTTCATGAATCCCGAGAGGGGGAGATATACTTGGAAAAGGCCAGGAGATAATGGAAGATTTGCTGCAACAATTGCTGCATAAAAAGTATCCAATGTTTCAGTCTCCTAGGCAACAGTTTACATCTGGTAATAAAAGTCAAAGCCTTATAATCTGGAAAGACAAACACCTTGCGTCCACAAAGAAAATTATAAAACTGTTGTTGAATCCCCAGACACTTCCTCTCTTGATATACAATAATTTCTCTCACATTTACTTACAGTTCTATAGACAAAAGCTATGGTTCCGAGTTCTTCAACTTTGTCAGTTTCTAACAGTTGGAAAAGTTGGCAAGTATTGCCATACTCACTGCTGTTTCTGCTCATACAAAATAGTTGGCTTAAATTAGGGTGACATAGAATCTTATCCTCACACAAGGCACTCGTAACATTTTCAGAACTGTCTTGGCACTCTGGTGTCTAAACATAAGTCTTGTTTTACCCTACAATTAATTCAAGACAGGACGAATTTCCTATAAAAACCACTCAGTGTAAGGAAAGCTTTGAACTGTTTTTTAGTCTTTGGAGCTGGAAATTCCTTAATAGGCTTTACCTTGTCAGGATCCTGTTCAGTTCCTGTTGCCACAATGTAATGTTATTAATTCTGATTTTTTCAATTTCAAGGTTATCTCAATTTTTTCAATGCTTGCTCCAAAATTCTACAGTGACTCCCCCAATCTTCAGTCTCTACTAAAGTATCATTTACGTAAATAGTAATTTTTTAGTTCTGTCCAGTCCCTAAGACCAAATCCAGTGTTGTAATGAAAACTGAAATGGAAATTTATTCAAAACGGATAACATAGTACTGTTAACTTTTTTCTGTGAACAGGAATGTGGTATGATTACATGACTCTGTAGCTAATGGTATTTGACAGTAGCCTCCTCTTGGATACAGGCTTGTCATAAATGTAACACCATTAAACCCCTGTGTTATATCTTCTATACTTTCTGGTTATCACATTCGCTAAGCACTATGGTTTTCATCTTCCTAGGATTTAGTACTATTTACACATTATTCATGATTGTTTAAGGATTATTATATTCACTGTTGCTCCTTTCTATAATACCTCACTTTTCAACATGAGACAACTGCCACAGCCTCTCTTGTAGGCAAAGGTATTAGGTAAGGTTTTGCAAAAGATTGAGTACGTGGTTGTATCTCCAGATGACATTCCAGATTTTTTACTCTTACTGGTTCACCAGAAAATTACTCTTCATTGTTAATCAATATATTATAGAACTACTGCTAAGGACCTTCACTGATGCTTTGGGTTTGATCTACCTTCATCTTAAACAGTTCCATCTTGTTACTAATCGATTCAGAACAATATTTTTAATTTCTAATATATTTTCATCTAATATATATTCATCATAACAGGCATCACAGCCATCCTCATCCATTCACTGAACTCTACTGACACTTCAACACCACTGTTAAAAAATGTACTCGTTTCCTCTCCACAATCAATTTGTCACTAAACCTACCCATCAAGACCATCCCCACAGTTACAGTTACATGCAAATTGGGCACAACTAAGAAGTCATAGGCTACTTCATGTCCTGTCCATTGTTGTAGATCAACTTGTTTCCTTATTGCTTTATGTGACCTTCCTGTAGCTCCAACCAACATTGCTCCAGATACTGATACCTCTACAATCTAATAATTGTCCTTTAAATGTTCCCATAATAACTCTGACACAGATGTGATTTCGCTCTCCAGCAAAATCTTTTCTTTAACACATAAATAATGACTGTTATTAAGATTTGTCCCCTCTATACAGTTCACCTTCACTTCCCTCCCTCAACCAATCCTGTTCAGAAGCCTCTGATGTCCAATGGTATTTCATGAAGTTATTCATTTCCACAGTAGCATTTACATCATCCTGTAAACTATCTTCACCCTCCCCTAGCCTTGGTTCATCTCTCACTACCTCCATTTCCACAGCTTCTACAGACTGACAATCTTTTTTCCCCAATTGATTTTCTCTCTTCCTAATCCAGAAGAGATTGAGCCCCCTTTTTGGCTCATCACTTTCAACTTGAACTACTTCTGTAATGACTGTTCTCTGTCCTTCACTACCTTCACCAGTGCCAACATAACCTCCTACTTGACTATCTTCTCTACTCTCTCCTAGCATATTATCTTCTGATTCTTCCCCTCTTTCACTCAGTCTACTCTCATCACTATTCTATTGTACTTTATCCTCTTCACTATCTGCACTATTGTCCACTAAGTATCTTTCAGACCTCCCCTTGTCTTCTGATTTTTCCTTAAGACCCTCATTTAACCTATTCATTTCTACTACACACTCATTGCACGCCCTTTATGTGTGGAAAGATTTGCACAAGTAGTATAAAAATTTACATCACAATCACTATTCACTTCATCCAGACTGCAAGTCATTAAACTCCTATCTTCAATTTTCTTGTTGCTATGAAACAATCTATTTTCCTTATTGCTATCCTCCTGCATACCAGTTCCCTCATTACCTTGCCAGCCTCTGTCCACATTATAGAATCTGTTTGTTATACTATCTTCGTCTCTCTTTGTTGGAGACTGAACCTTCTTTAAACTATATCTCATTTGCTGCTTACTCCACCTACTTCTATGAATATTGTTACTATCTTAAAACTGACCATTAGTATCTTCATTCCCATTATTTCCCCCATCAGTTGATTGTGCACACCTGTAATTCCTGGACCTGTGCTTGCAACCCACACCAGCTAGGCCCCTCACTGTCGTGGGCCAGTGTTCTCTTCACTACCTCTATCTTGAAATTGTCTACCTGTGTCCACTTCAGGGCCTTGAAGCTCTTCCTCCTCTATCCACTCCTGCCATTCACACACTATAATATTGGTTTTGGTTTCCTTGGCTGTGCCACCCAGGATTACCAAGAAAATTTTTATCACCATCTCTATTCTAGGTGTCTCCTTAACCAGTTTTCTCAGAAAGGTTTCCAAATTACAATCTCCCAACCTAATGTATCTTCTCACGTTCCTTGGCAACATTTTACACATAGTCATCAATAAATGTTCTTCAGGGACTGACACATTAATAGGTTCTAATTTTCTATACGATCTTCACAGAACTGTTTTCTTCTCCTGTTATCTTCTGACTTATATGGATGTTCGTTCAAATAATCATTATATAATTGCATCTACTTTTTGACCAATGTTTTTGGAAAAAGTAGCCTAAAAATCTTCCAAAGTGTTACATTCTACAACAGCTTTGATTCCCCCACTTCGTGCGCATGTGCAAGTGTCTGTTCTGCAGTTATAATTTTGTCTATCTCGGAATATGCTTGCTGAATCACCTTCCTACATGAAACCACGAAAATCACTGGATGAAATGATATCTTGAGGTCAAATTTTTCATTAACGATTCCTATATTCTCACTACATGCCCCTGTAACCAGAAAAGTATTGTTCATTTGACGACAACTCTCTAACATTTCAACTTTCTCTGAAATATTTAAACCAATGGTTTTTAACTTTTCTACCTTCTGTACCTTCATTTCGAAAAGCAGCTTATTGATAGAGTCCTCCCATGATTTTTTTCTTCCATCAACATCCGTTCTAACTTCAGATACTTTACTGTTCAGCTTTTTGTCAAGTTGCGTTTCTAAACTCTGCATCTCTTTGTTGATATTACTCTCCATCTGCTATATCCGTTTTCTGTTATTGTTTACTGACTGAACAAGTGCTAGATGAACTTAGATTTTCTTTGTTTTCAGTCGTTTATCTACGGCTTTCATTTTGCAATCAACCCTTTTATTTAAAGCGTCCACGCTTTAGTCCATAACTTTCATAGCTGCCCATGTAAAACTTCCTTATTTTTATTCGACAAAGATTCTGAACTACAGTTTGCACATCCTATCTATTTTGCTACTTATTTCAAATCTCCGTGCACTGTCACTGCTGAGACTGTTCTGACTCATATCCAATTCTGTCTTTATACAGACATCACGATCTCCAATCATCATCTAAAAATTTACTTCCTCTTGATCAAAATAATAAAAAGAATTGGGCAGAGTATGCGGGCGGAAGTTTGTGATCTCCGGACCTCGGGACGGTTTATGCACTGGAATTAAAATACCAGCCACAAATGCCGTTGGCACTTGGAAGTTGGGAGTGAGCAGCTCGTGCTACATCTCGCTACACCGGTGGCTCATCAGGTCATGAAACGTCCAGTAGAATTCAAAGGGAAGGCCATCTGTGCCTGGCGATTTGTTCGTCACGCCCTTGGCGATACCGTCCGCCACCGTGACCGTACTATTTGCCTAATTGTCTCTGTAGCGCCGAGAGTACGTGTGATTGTCGAAGAACGTCCTCAGATGTCGCTTCGTCCGCGAATCTGTGATCATAAAACTGTCGATAGTGGTCAGCTAGTGGTCAGCAAACGGAGAGACAATAGTCGCCTGTGTACTGACACGGCTACTTTCTTGCTTGAGAAGGGTGGTGTTAAGCTGTTGACGATGACGACCTCGGTCACAAGTGGTACGGACCATAGATGGTGCTTCCTCAGTTGCGATATTCTGTCATCTCACGACCGTATCCTGTAGCTTATTGCGTGTCAGTCAAAGGTGCTAGGCTCTAATGCTTGCCTTTTCCTGTGCATTTCAGGTGATGGATGTTGGTTGTCGAGTTCTCGCAGCATGGTGTAGTAAGAATTCATGATGTCGCAGTTCCACCCAGCCAGTTCTTTCCCGGATTGAGCCAACCCCCTTGTGATCATTGGTCTGGCAAAGTTGAGCCTCCACATCAGCGAGGGGGGTACCTGGGAACGCTGCGTTCACGGGAAATCCACACTGCTCCAACGCGCTGTCGACAAATTGGGTCGCGAAGGAGTTATGTGTTAAGCTTCCATGTGCCACGGCTGTATGCGTGGGAAGTAGGAGGGATCTGATGAGCACACAGTAGCCGGAAAAGGCGAGTGGCTACTTTTCTGTGGCGAGCACTCTGGACTGGAGAGTATCGGAATGTGTACTATGTGATCGAAAGTATCCGGACACCCAAAAACATACGTTTTTCATATTAGGTGCATTGTGCTGCCACCTACTACCAGGTACTCCATATCAGCGACCTTATTACCGTGATATAAATTTGCTTCTTGCTCGATAGCCATACAGAGCAGTTACCTCTTGTGGCATCTTGTACTAACCGTTATTATACTTAACCGACTGTGTCGGAAAGCGAACAGAGGCGCTGCAAGACAGTGCATACAAATCAGACGAAGCGCATTTCAGGTCGTTCGGATACTTTTGAGCGCGATAATTCATCTGCAAGCGTATATGATTTGTGAAGTTCGTTCTCTTGAATAAACCATCCAATTTTTTCAAGTTGTAATCGTTTGTTTGTTCGTACATGTAGTTTCAAAAAAAATTGGATGATTTATTCGAGAGAAAGATATTCGCAAATTGTGCAAGTCAGTAACACTTTGGCCCACTCAGGCCCTGATGCAAGCTGTTATTCGACTTAGCGTTGATTGATATTGTTGGTTGTCATTCTGAGGGATGTTGTTGTTGTTGTGGTCTTCAGTCCTGAGACTGGTTTGATGCAGCTCTCCATGCTACTCTATCCTGCGCAAGCTTCTTCATCTCCCAGTACCTACTGCAACCTACATCCTTCTGAATCTGATTAGTGTATTCATCTCTTGGTCTCCCTCTACGATTTTTACCCTCCACGCTGCCCTCCAATGCTAAATTTGTGATCCCTTGATGCCTCAAAACATGTCCTACCTACCGATCCCTTCTTCTAGTCAAGTTGTGCCACAAACTTCTCTTCTCCCCAATCCTATTCAATACCTCCTCATTAGTTACGTGATCTACCCACCTTATGACACTTCCTGGCAGATTAAAACTGTGTGCCCGACCGAGACTCGAACTCGGGACCTTTACCTTTCGCGGGCAAGTGCTCTACCAACTGAGCTACCGAAGCACGACTCACGCCCGGTACCCACAGCTTTACTTCTGCCAGTACCTCGTCTCCTACCTTCCAAACTTTACAGAAGCTCTCCTGCGAAACTTGCAGAACTAACACTCCTGAAAGAAAGGATATTGCGGAGTGCTAGTTCTGCAAGTTTCGCAGGAGAGCTTCTGTAAAGTTTGGGATGTAGGATACGAGGTACTGGCAGAAGTAAAACTGTGGATACCGGGCGTGAGTCGTGCTTCGGTAGCTCAGTTGGTAGAGCACTTGCCCGCGAAAGGCAAAGGTCCCGAGTTCGAGTCTCGGTCGGGCACACAGTTTTAATCTGCCAGGAAGTTTCATATCAGCGCACACTTCGCTGCAGAGTGAAAATCTCATTCTGGAAACATCCCCCAGGCTGTGGCTAAGCCATGTCTCCGCAATATCCTTTTTTTCAGGAGTGCTAGTTCTGCAAGTTTCGCAGGAGAGCTTCTGTAAAGTTTGGAAGGTAGGAGACGAGGTACTGGCAGAAGTAAAGCTGTGGGTACCGGGCGTGAGTCGTGCTTCGGTAGCTCAGTTGGTAGAGCACTTGTCCGCGTAAGGCAAAGGTCCCGAGTTCGAGTCTCGGTCGGGCACACAGTTTTAATCTGCCAGGAAGTTTCATATCAGCGCACACTCCGCTGCAGAGTGAAAATCTCATTCTGGATACCCACCTTATCTTCAGCATTCTTCTGCAGTACCACATTTCGAAAGCTTCTATTCTCTTCTTGTCCAAACTGGTTATCGTCCATGTTTCACTTCCATACATAGCTACACTCCATACAAATACTTTCAGAAACGCCTTCCTGACACTTAAATCTATACTCGATGTTAACAAATTTCTCTTCTTCAGAAACGATTTCCTTGCCATTGCCAGTCTACATTTTATATCCTCTCTACTTCGACCATCATCAGTTATTTTACTCCCTAAATAGCAAAACTCCTTTACTACTTTAAGTATCTCATTTCCTAATCTAATCCCCTCAGCATCACCCGATTTAATTTGACTACATTCCATTATCCTCGTATTGCTTTTGTTGATGTTCATCTTATATCCTCCTTTCAAGACACTGTCCATTCCGTTCAACTGCTCTTCCAAGTCCTTTGCTGTCTCTGACAGAATTACAATATCATCGGCGAACCTCGAAATTTTTATTTCTTCACCCTGGATTTTAATACCTACTCCGAATTTTTCTTTTGTTTCCTTTACTGCTTGCTCAATATGCAGATTGAATAACATCGGGGAGAGGTTACAAACCTGTCTCACTCCCTTCGCAACCACTGCTTCCCTTTCATGCCTCTCGGCTATTATAACTGCCATCTGGTTTCTGTACAAATTGTAAATAGCCTTTCGCTCCCTGTATTTTACCCCTGTCAACTTCAGAATTTGAAAGAGAGTATTCCAGTTAACGTTGTCAAAAGCTTTCTCTAAGTCTACAAATGCTAGAAACGTAGGTTTGCCTTTTCTTAATCTTTCTTCTAAGATACGTCGTAAGGATAGTATTGCCTCACGTGTTCCAACATTTCTACGGAATCCAAACTGATCTTCCCCGAGGTCCGCTTCTACCAGTTTTTCCATTCTTCTGTAAAGAATTCGTGTTAGTATTTTGCAGCTGTGACTTATTAAACTGATAGTTCGGTAATTTTCACATCTGTCAACACCTACTTTCTTTGGGATTGGAATTATTATATTCTTCTTGAAGTCTGTGGGTATTTCGCCTGTCTTATACATCTTGCTCACCAGATGGTAGAGTTTTGTCATGACTGGCTCTCCCAAGGCCATCAGTAGTTCTAATGGAATGTTGTCTACTCCCGGGGCCTTGTTTCGACTCAGGGAGGGATCTGAGGGATATCACACCAAATTCTGTCCAGTTGGCGCTCTTGATCGTCAAAATCCTGAGCTCGTTTGTGAACCCTGCCCATAATTCTCCAAACGTTCTCAATTGGGGAGAGATCTGCAGACCTTGCTGGCCAAGGTAGTGTTTGGAAAGCATGAATACGGGCAGTAGAAAGTCTTGCCGTGTGCGGGTGGGCATTATGTTGCTGAAATGTGTTCCCGGGGTGACTTACCACGAAGGCAACGAAACGGAGTGTAGAAGATCGTCGACGTGCCGCTGTGCTGTAAGAGTGTTAGGGATGACAATCAGGGGGGTTCTGCTATGAAAAGATGTGGCACTCCAGATCATCATTTACGGTTGTCGGGATGTACGAGGGCGGTTCAGAAAGTAACCTCCGATGGGTCACAGTGCGGGTTGTGGGGGGAGTAGCGACGCCATCTGTGCGTTCGCGCACTCAACAGGTCAGTCGGCATCAAGCCGTGGTCAAGTGAACGTCGTACCTGCGCTAGTTTAGTTTTTGTGGCAGTTTGAAATGTGTGCTGCAATAGAAAACCCCGCCAAATGTGAAGTGCGTGCTGTCATAAGGTTTTTTACAGCCAAAGGATATTCTGCAGCAGCTATTCATCGTGAGCTTTGTGCCGTGTATGGACCAAGAGTTATGAGTGAAGGAGTTGTCCGTGAATGGGTACATTTATTTAAAAGTGGACGAGAAAACGTTCATGATGAAGAGAGGAGTGATAGACCATCATTGGTGACTGACGAACTCGTTCAGACAGTTGATGCAAAAGTTCGTGAAAATCGACGTTTCTCAATGTCGGAGTTGTCTGCTGGTTTTCCACATACTTCTAAGACTCTCTTGTACGAGATAGTGACAGCAAGATTGGGTTACCGTAAGTTCTGTGCACGATGGGTGCCCAAAATTCTTACCGACCACCACAAAACTCAAAGAATGGCCTCTGCATTAGACTTTCTGTCACGTTATGAGGACGAAGGAGAACCATTGTTAAACAGAATCGTGACCGGTGACGAAACCTGGATTAAGTACGTGAACCCTGAGACAAAAGAACAATCAAAGATGTGGGCACATTCAAATTCGCCTACCAAACCAAGAAAAGCCTCGCAAGATTTTTCTGCCAGAAAACTGATGGCAACGGTGTTTTGAGATGCCAAAGGGGTGTTATTGGTTGAATTCATGGAACGTGGTACGACCATTAATCAAGACGTGTACTGTGAAACAATAAAAAAGTTACGACGGGCTATACAGAACAAACGCCGTGGTATGCTGACTTCCGGTATCGTTTTTTTTGCACGATAACGCCCGTCCTCACTCTGCTCGCAGAACAACGGCCCTTCTTGAGTCCTTCAAGTGGGACGTTATCAACCATCCACCTTACAGCCCAGACCTGGCGCCAAGTGATTATCACATTTTCATGCATTTGAAGAAATGGCTCGGGTCACAGCGGTTTCATGACGACGAAGAGCTCAAAGATGCGGTCACAGGCTGGCTCCAGGCACAAGCGGGTGATTTTTATGCAGAAGGAATTTCAAAGCTTGTGAAAAGATACGATATGTGCCTCAATCGCTATGGAAACAATGTAGAAAAATAGTGCAAAGATGTAGTTGTAAGATGTATATATTAAAATATTTTTATTTAACTTGGTGTATTTTTTTAAATCAACCGGAGGTTACTTTCTGAATGGCCCTCGTATTATTGGTGACAGTCATGTCGGTATTCCTATCCCACCACTGTCCGGGGCGTTTGCAATCACGTCTTCGCTGGTCGTCAGGGATCACTTGGAAGCGGGTGTCAACACTAAAGACAATAACAACACTATTCCACTCAACGAGATTTCAGGCCAGTTTCTCGGATATTGCAATCATTAGTTCGTCTGTACAGGTACAACACATCTGCAGGTTTCCGGCCCTTTCGGATAATCCCCTCGCGGCGTGTCTATCCTTTTTTTTTTTGTCTTAGAGCATGTATGTTAACTTAGTGTAACTCTATTGTAACCCACCTCCTCTTAACTATAAGCTGCACCTTGACCTGAAATACAATGGGTACTTTGCAGAAGAATTTTACAATCGTTGCTTTGTCTAGAAGTGTGTGCTACGGTGATTGTAAATATTATAAAGTCTTGTAGAAGATTATATGCTATCTGTTTGCTTACATGGCATTTTGTCCGGAGTTGGTAGAGCTTGTTATGATGATAGTAGTTATTAATATTTTGAGAGATCATTTATTGTGGTCATTTTTGCATGTTAGGCAATTGCCGGCACAATAGTAATGGGTGTGGATGGTCATTGCTTGTATGACAAGATATAAAATGACTTTTATCTTAATAATATGAATATTTATATATGTGCTTGGAGAGAGAGAGAGATTGATTTTGATTGAGACTTTAAGTCGTAACTGGTACCTGAATTTTGGTTGCTGCCTCCTTAAATGATCAGCTTCTGCACCACTTGGTGATGTATTATAATTTGGAGGAAGTTATTGTTCTTTAAGATTTAAAGTACGACTATGTTGGTTACTTGGCCGTATTGCGGATAGCTTTGAGCACAAGTTTTCGTAGGTTATCATACCTAAGGGATCACTGTTGAAGGTAAATACGATGAAACAGCAATCTGATTTTCGTGAGAAAAGGAGATTGAATGACACACAAACTTCCTTCAAACTACACATCCTGCTACATCAAAATTGGTCAGTGGAGTTCAGCACCGTACTATTGTACAAGATCATAATCCAATTACTGTAATTAAGAAATTATGAGAGGTTGATACGTATTGAATGAAAACTATAGAGAATGCATTTCCATTCCTTTATTTTAGTGAACTTTGTACACTTACAGTTCTATCGATTCATAGCTGGCGACGACAATGAAGTTCACCTCCTTTTCTAAAAACACGATATTTCTGTTCTTCAATTCCAGAAAATTTGTGAACATAAATGTTTGGCAACTCTTACACATACTTTACTCAGTTTTATCACTACAATAGCAATTTTCATTACATGTAACAATACGTTCTGAGCAACGGCCTAACAACACGTCCTCTTCCCACAAGATGCAGATTAACAGTCCTCTTTTTTTTTATAAATGAATTTTTTTTAGAGTCCATACTGAAAGATTCACAACTATTATGTTGCGGGGATTGCGCGCTAAAGAGTTTCTTGCTGTCCAACTGCGCTTCACTTGGTATTTACATACATTACTGAACTTCTCAGAATAAAATTAGGCACAAATTAGTTAAGAAAAGGGCAGTGAGGCTCACATAACATTACAAAGGCATTAATTCAGTTTTCTTTGCAGATGAGCATATTTTGGCCATTTAATTTAATTAACCCGTCTACTGTCTGTTTGCAGTGGCATCATGGCCCGAAGCATACTTATACTGACGAAGCGACCAAACGGAAAAGATTGTTATGTAAATGAGCCAGTCATTCTTTACTGGAAACGATAAAAAATATTTTGTTTGGCCCACATGATTGTACTGTATACCAGTAACTAACTGTGTTTGTAAAATTTATGGCTTATTCGTCAGGACTGTTAAATTAAATTGCATTTGTGGATGTTTTTAAATAATAAATTATTTCAAATCGTCACTCTGTGCTTACTGTACTCAAAGCCTGCCCCACACGATCCGATGGTACATCGTGACATCTTGATATACGGACTACTTGGTGCACACTATGTGAAGTGGCGCCAATGCTCTCAACCAGTCACCTCTAATAATCCTCTATCGAGACAGCCTTTGACGCTGCATCATGCACACACTTTGCCCGTCTGTGGGTGGCACCTGCATGTTTGTGGCACGTGTACATCTTTAACCGGAGCGCCGCAAACTCCACAACCTCTGACCCATTCAGCTTATCTTTCTTCAGGTCGATAACCTACTTTCTTTGAGGTATTATACCGTAAAGTTTATTGGCCGCATACCTAGACATTTTGAATATTTCAGGATTGGACCTAATTATTACATGAAGGGCTTATTTCAAAAGTGGTACAAGTCCATTTTTGAGGTACAGAGTCCTAAAGTTAAATGAGCGCTGAAAAATCTGCAGTTGAGATACCAGAAATATTCAAGCATATGGCATGATGCAAGAAATGAACCTTTCTTTCTGTTTGTTTGGCTCATTACTTTCAGAGGCATTATAGGCAGAAAAGTGGAGGTAATGGACTTGTACCACTATTGAAATAAGCCCTTCACATATGGGTCGCAGTCTTTCACCCAATAGGTAAAATTTTTCTGCTTCCGAATAATGTAATTTGTCATCGACGAAGTTGGGCTTCGCAAACTCATAGTGAAAACGGTAAATGTAGAGTTTATCAGGGTGACTAGCTGATGGAGATACTGTGCATAGTTCTAACAAGTTTCATCCTCAACCTGAGACATTGCTGGGGACTTCTGTAGTGGAGAATGTACCTCTCATTGTTCCCCACCGTTGTCATCAGTTTGGAGACAGGACAATCCCGCAGGCATTAGGCGCTTTGGATACAGTGCAAGCCCCTAAGCGTGCCATACAAATGGGTGAGATATTTCTGGTCTGCCTCCAGGGCATAACCCTTACAGAATCCTCAGCCACATGTCGATCATTTCCTTCAGTCTGGCGATTTGCCCTCTGAGCATCCCTCAGAACCACCTATTCGGAGACTTAATTGCATGGTTTGTACGTAGAGGTTGTTTACTTTCAAGTAAAGGATGTAACTTAAATCGTCAGATGGTCTGTACTCTTCCTCGCTCCCATGTAGGTAATTCGCCTTGGCGTACCTGTGCCCGCACTGGTTAAGTGCCCCGCGAATAGCGCATTGGAAGAAGATCAACGTAGCAACACTGATCAACAGTTAGATGCCGACATGCGCCTTTCTTAACTTCGCGTCTCACGAAAGTCCTGATTCGGTGAAACAATATGTAGGTTTCAGAAGCTACGGCATACAAGCTGAAACACGTATGTAACGCAGCAGCGATGGCGAGGCATTGTAGCATCTGTGACCAGAGTATGCGCTTGACCGCGCGAGTGTTGCGAGCGGTTCTCAGTCAGTCTGGAGTCGTTGCTCAGTCTGTTAGTAGCTGTAGGCCAGTGCAGTAGGAGTCTTTACGAGTTAGTTGTCGCTATGCAGAGTAGCAGTTCAGTTCAGTCGTTGCGAGTTGAGAGCAGTACTCAGTCTGTAGTCGTCATGCAGAGCGGTCGGCAACAATGGTCAAGATGAGGAATAAGGTATACTGTTATTTAATATAATCATTAGATAATGAAAAATTTTATTTATTGTAATTATTCTCCAACAAGTTCCCCAATAATAATTTTTTATTTCAAAAGCATTTTTTCAAAAATTTAATTTTTTATTGAACTAAAGATCTCGTTGCACTTCCCATTTCATTCCACTTCTTTTGAAGAAAAAATTTCACTAGAATCACAAAAAAAAAGAGAATATTATTATTTGCAATGCAGTTCCTCCGAGCGGTGCGCAACAACAAGAGCAGATATGTGACATCTATTTATTCTGAGGTAAGACTTTAATTCTGATTGTTTTACACAGGGCCAAAAACCGATATTTCGGTTTAATTGAATTTTCTTGTCACTGAATGGACTTTACTTTTGAAGGATTTATATTTGAGTCAGATTGCGAATTTCACTTTTTTGTTGCCATTGTCAGTACATTTGTTTGTGGGCAGGTTACGCATAGAGCCATGTCCATCAGCATTTCTAATTAGTATCGTTATTTTCTTTTAAAACTTTTGTGGGGAGGTTACACTTGGCTCCCATTTCTATTAAGTATTGCTATATATATTTTCTTTAAAATTACGGTGGGGAGGTTACACTTGGCGACACCCAGTCCAGGATCGTATTTCGTTGAGAGTCTTTTGAGCGACAGTCAGATATCTGCTCTTGTTTGCTTAGATATAATTAGGATTTAGCGCAACGCTGTTAATAATATTGTGACTTTCTCTCTACAGGTCAACGGCAATTTGTTGCTTTGTTGTATTTGTGTGTTGCTTTTGCATTGTGTTGATTTGTTTTGTGAAAAATTTTGACTATTGTAAAAATGCCGCGAAAGACTGTGAATAGTGTATCGCGAGGTATTACGAACGAAACTACCGATTTAAACAATTTTACCGATAGGACATGTGACACGCAGTGTAATCATGACATTCCTGCGTTCACTAACAATCAGTGCATTCCAACCACTAATGATGACTTTTACCTTAATGATGAACAAACGAACTCAATTGTCTCGTCTGTTAACTCGACGACAATTGATGACGCGGAGCGGTCTATAGTAATGAGCGCTGCCGAGCTTAACACAACCGATTTAGTAAATTCACGTGACGAGCAGACAAATTTGTCTAATGAAGATGAACAGATCACACAAAGTAGGACGGATTTATTTAATTCCGAAACAATGACTGACAGTGTACGTCCGACTGATAAACCTTTCTGTGAATTACAGAATGACCAAATGGTCAAGCAAAACGTGACAATTGTCGGTACGCAATTAAACAGCACAGATATTAGAGTAGTTAATGGCTTGGGTCAAATTTTGGTAATGTTACGTCTAATGAATGAAAAACTGGATAACAATCTCGAACGAAGCAAACTGATTAATGAAAGGGATAAACAATCGAATGAAGAACAAGACAACATTGATAAAAAAATCAAACAACTTAGTGAACGAAATGAACGGATTAGTGAACAGATTAATGCCATTGCCGCGCATTATTGTGATAATAGAGGACAATTACGTGTGAATACCAAGACTTGTGCTAATAACAGTAATGAAAAAGTTGGCACTGTTGCACAAGAATCAAGTAGCACACGTGTAGGTACAACAGAATCACATAAAGACAAGACTAATGCAGTCACTGAACAATGTTCAGCGAACGAAACACAGATACACGAAATTAATGCAGTCACTGAACAATGCCCTAAAAACGCAGTACGGATACGCGACGAAGTTAATTTAGAGTCAGTGGAAGTTTCACACACTCCGAATACGGAAGCTGACGAGAAATTTGCAAGACACAACAACCAGATTGACGAAAGTATTAAAGTAACAGAATTAACAATTATTTCAGTCACCAATACGTCACAGAACCCGCCACGTTGCGAGCATTTGTCAGAGTCACACAGCGTGTATAATGTGAGCAATTTACAGCAACTACGCGACTTAAAATCCGAAAAGCCACGCGAATTAAAATCTGAAAAGCTACACAACTTAAAGTACGAAATGACACAGACGAGTGGATTCACACACAAGCCTGAGCATGTTATCAAATTCAGTGACGAGAGCGTTGATAATAAGCAATTTGTATTTGTGAGAAAATGTAAGGAATTTAATAATGGCAGAACACAGGTACACGCTTTGCACTGTATACGACAATTTGTCTTTGTACATTCACCGCTATTGCCTGTAATGCAGAAGCTAGCTTTGAACCTGAAGCGACAAATTGCTATTGTATTTTCATCAGCATTGCCTGTAATGAGGAAACTAGAATTAACATGGATACAACTATTTGCTTTTGAATTTTTACCGCTATTGCGTGCAACGCAAAAACTAAAATTTATTTGCAGTGCGTAATTGACCTCAGGGGATTCATTACGCTTTAATGAATATGTGCCGTAGCGAGCATAGGGCCCCGAGCTGTAGTAGTGCTATTTCATCTTTAGTTTTCTGCACTGCTGCCTTCTCTTCTACTATCCTTTATATCTATCAAAACTGCTCTTTAACTATTGCTCTACCTAGTATTAAGAATATGTAATGACAACCGGATATGACAAATATTTTACCGAATGTGACAATTTTCAGTAGGCACTCCCGTAATGACAACTACCACCGTAATTTTAATTACAGATAAAATCGTTATCATCAGTATGTGTAAAATTATTAGTAACAGAAACCACATTTTTTGGTAACAATAGACGTTTTTCACCACAATAGCATGAAAGTCAGCCGCTTAGCATACCTAACCAACAATGCAGTCTACAAGGTCAACCAGACTTTTATGTTTCGCCGCGTGCACGTATAGTCCCAGCTCCAACAAATAGTAACGCATGGCAGCAAAGAAATAACTACGTACAGACAACACACTATTTCAACTTGTATCACAATGCGCCGTATAGAAATTACTATCATGACCAACGTAAAAATAACGAACACAATTTTCAGCGTACATTTAATAACAGTCGATCTTATGAGCAGCAACAACATCAACAACAACATATTATCATGAATGATCCAGACAATAGGTGTCATCGATAGCGTAATACGTCAGTAAGAAATAACAGAACAGTTCATATAGTGGATATGCCGCAGCATCCTCCCGTAAATAATAGCATGTACGTCAGAATTTAACCAGATACAGCACAGATTGCATACTACAGTAACGCAAACATTACTTTTGACAAGCAGAATTTTGCTCACGAGAATGTTATTTGAAGCATGCTTTGTTGAATGCTCCACTGTTATCGCACCCCGATCTTACTAGAAATTTTTCCATTGCTACCGACAGTTCCAACACCGCTTTAGGCGTACACATTTTCCAGGAAATAGAAGAAGATGGTTCTACAGTAATTAAAAACATCGCATTTGCAAGTCGCATTCTATCACCTGCTGAACGAAATTACTCTGTTACAGAATTGGAAACATTATGTGTTGTATGGGCTTTCACGAGATTTAGGCACTTTCTTTACGGCAGACATACCACCGTCTACACAGACCATAGAGCGATACAATTTTTACTTTCGGCTAAATTCACACACGACAGGTTAAGTAGATGGAAACTGTATTTACAAGAATTTAATTTTACGATTGTTCACATTCCCGGTACGCAAAATGTTATAGCAGACGCACTATCGCGTTCTCTCAGTAACAATCAGCAAGACGTAGCAACCAACTTCTGCAAAGCAAATTTCAGTGTCATGTACATTCAGCAAGTCGCATTTGAAAACTTTATTTCATCGTCATTACAGGACATAGCACAAGAACAAAACAAAGACAATGTGTGGAAAGAAATTAAACAGCTTTGGCAAGATAGGAATAATGTTACGATTAGAAACCACTACACTGTACGCAATGACATTCTGTTTCGCCGCTCTCATCCTGACAGCAACATTTGGTTATTATGCATTCCTGACGAACTGGTTAACAAACTAATTTGGTACACTCATTTAAGTTACGCACATTACGGAGCACGAAAATGTTTTCTTATACTGAGACAGAACTGTTATTTTTCTAACATGGAAAAACGTATACGACGAGTTTTAGCGTCTTGTAAAATTTGCCAGAAAGCTAAATCAGACACCACTTCACATATTCCTCCTTTATATCCCATCATACCTGTTAAATTAAGACACATGGCCGCAGTAGACATTTTTGGTCCGATTCCCAGAACTAACAGAGGTTTTTGCTACATTTTTGTCGCTGTTGAGCTCACTTCAAAATTTGTTACTTTCACTCCATTACGCAAAGCTACTGCTAAAACTGTTTCGAAAGCATTTGTAAAACATTTTCTATCTCATGTAGGGCATGTAATGAAAGTAATTTCTGACAATGGATCACAATTTCGTAGTAGTATATGGACACGCATGTTACGAGCCAGAAACATTTCTCCGATCTATATATCCAAGTACCACGCTTCTTCGAACCCTTGTGAAAGATTAATGAAGGAAATTGGTAAGCTGTGCAGAATATACTGCCACAAAAGACATATTGATTGGGATACACACATACTCTCATTCCAAGATGTAATTAATTCCATTCCAAATGAATCCACTATGCTATCTCCGACTGTTATACTGAAAAACGTTGAACCACCGAACAAAATTAAAGAATTAATAGACTTCCCAAAAAATCGTCGCCTACGACACCACGAAATAGTTGACATTGCGCTGAACAATATCAAACGTGCCGCAGAGCGCCGGAGAAGACAGCAAAAACAGGTTTGTACACGCCGCGACTTTCACGTTGGACAGAAGATATTAGTACGTACACACTATTTATCCAGCAAATTAAAAGGTAAGTGCAGTAAATTTGAACTTCTATACGCAGGTCCGTATCGGATTCGCAGTATCCCTCACCCCAATGTTGTACACGTCGAAACTTTGAGAACCAGAAAATCGAAAGGCAATCACCATATCTCAAACATTAAACCGTTTATTGAGTGAAACCACTGTATGATTCAACACACTATGATGCCATTTACTAATGCAATTATTTCACGTGACTAATTACTGATGATTATCGTATTTTTTTCTTGGCAAGTGCCCGGCAAGGTAAGGTTAGCAGGTCGCTTTTCTTGTCGTTACACATCAGACCGTGCATATTTTTCCAGATGAATTTACACATTTACGACTATTTCTGCAATTATATTTATGTGACTACTTATTGATGATTATCGTATTTTTTTCTTGGCAAGTGCCCGGCAAGGTAAGGTTAGCAGGTCGCTTTTCTTGTCGTTACACATCAGACCGTGCACATTTTCCATTTTTTTGTGTATATGACTGTACTCCAGTTTTGTTTGTATGCACTATGAAATAGTTAAGATATAACACACACCAGTGGACTTTGACATTTTTTTTTTTTGCCTTATGACATCTCAACATCGTGACTGTTTCACATTTTTTTTTGCTACTGCATTGTATTATTCTGTGTACATTTTTTGCATCTGAACACTGTCAATGTTTTTGACATATTACGTTTTCTGTCATGTTATGCTGTATGGATAATTGTGTCACCATAAACCAGTCATTATTTAGTGGGTATAGGATTTAAATGCAAGACATTAATCTTTGTTCATCAATTTCAGAAAGGAATGATGATTCTAAGAAATAAATTTAACATAAATGGGAATTTCACCTACGGAATAAACGAAAGGAGATGCAATAACTTTATGAGGAAGAGTAAAGGGATCAGGATTAACAAGCATTAACAAGACTATACTATACTCATCACAGAATAGCAGTCTTAACTAATTTTTTCTTTCAGAATACAAGGTGATTGATGCAGGCTGTCAGAGAGAACTACACGTCTTAGTTTTAGTGATGAAATATGCTAGAGATAAGGAATAGTTGTATAATGAGTAATGAAGTGATTTTTTGCAGATGATAGTGAATACTGATGAATAATGATGAAGGAAATGGTATTATGAATAATGAAGTTTTTCTTTACAGGTGATGATAATAATGAAGTTATGATAATGTGGATAATGAAGTGATTGATAATGAAGTTTTCTTTACAGATGAGGATAATGTTGAAGTTATGTATTTATGCTACGTAGTTATTTAAGTATTTGTTGCAGTTTGCTTTGACAGCAGGTGTTACATTGCATAGTAGGATGACGGAAAGTTTTGGAAAGGACAGCTATGGAACACATTTTATACACATTTCACTACTTGTTAATTCGAAGTTCACTACTTTTCAGCATAGTGTGCGTTTCTTCTTTCAGGTCAATAATCCGTTTTTGTATTTTTTCCAGGAGAAGTTTTTCATGACACTTACTAAACCTGTTACTTATTATACCTGTTCTAGTACTTGCATTTTTATATTTTTTACCCATTTGTGTTTATCATTTATAAATGTGATCACATGTACTGCCTTGTTACATAATCTTGCTACAGCTGACTCATGACGAATGACGTTACCTATCCTCATTTGCAGCAATAGGTCAAAAGCAAAAAGTATTATGCCTCAGCAATTAATTATCGATCCCAACGCAATGCATTGCTACCAAAAAAATGTATTACCAGTCCCACATAATGTCACTAGTTTATGATAATTCTGAATAATACTGATCAACTCTGAATAGCATGTCACTCGAGTAATGACCTCTTAATGAGACTATATTCAAAATAATGCTTTGTCACTAGCTAATAACTGCCACTGTTTATTGTAATGCCTGTGATTACTAATGATTTGACTGTAATTCACTGATTTTTAATAATGACTTTGTAATGATCTGAATAATACTGACTGATGAACTATGTTTTATTCTATTCAATACTTGATGGCCACTGAGTGCCAATAATTAATGTCAATCAACGAAATTGTTATTAATTATGCCATTAATTAACTCTTGTTTTCAATGTTCATACTTTGTAATTGGAAATAAATGTGACTGTTTCATAATGCTTTGTAATTAGGAAAAGACTAATGATTCTTAATAGATTGGAATGACACATAATTAATTAACTATGGTACTGTTTAATAATGCTTTGTAATTAATTAAGGCTAATAATTCTTAGTATATTGAAATGACAAATGATTAATTAATTAACTGTAATTAGACAAATGATTAATTAACGACAAATGATTAATTAACTGTAATTATACAAATGATTAATTAACTGTAATTAGACAAATGATTAATTAAAGACAAATGATTAATTAACTGTAATTAGGAGAAGGTTAATGATTCTTGATTATACTCTGTAACTGAAAAGAATGCGATTATTTCATAATGCTTTGTAACCAGGAAAAGAAGGCTACTGATTCTGTGTAAAACAATTAATGAACATTTTTCTGTAATACTACATACTTGGTACAGAAATGTTCAATAACTGGGCTATGAATGCCGCGAACTATCAATGAAGACTGTAATTGTCAATATTATGTGACTTGATGTCCTTCACCTCATAAGCTGACTACCCTGAATTACTGCAATGTCCATTTGTCCTGTTTATCCCAGTGATCATGGAGCACTATATTTGGTTTTGCACTCATTCTACGTTGGTGTGCCTTGTAAGAGTGTGGTGTTGACACGACATGCTGTCCACCACCATGAGCGATGAAGACATTATTATGGTCCCACTGTTTGGTGTACCTAATGTACTGCCAAAATGAAAACATGGAACATTACTACGACAGTTCAGTGTCTTGGCTACACTGATAAATTCTGATGGGAAAAGAACTTCAAGTTGTGTCACTTGGTGTTGTACTACTGTGGAAAGATATGGACTTTCAGAGCAGCTGTGTGCAATCTAAAGTGCTACAACCATGATGCAATCCTTCCCTTTCCTATCCTGATTCTTGTCACATAAAGAAAAAATTTTCTTTTTTTGGTAACATCATTTATGTTCATAGGTTATACATTTTTCGATTCGCTAAACTCCAGTGTGAGTACGCTTATGTCACTGGTCGACATGATGTTTGCCATTATGTTTATTTGTTGTGAAAATACTAAAGACATTTTTCAGTGCATGTGCACTTTGGACATGAATTTTTTTTTGCCATTATGTTTATTTGTTGTGAAAATGCTAAAGACATTTTTCAGTGCATGTACACTTGTCAACATAATATTTTTTGCCAGTCTGTTTATTTGTTCTGAATATGCTAAAGAATTTTTTCAGTGCCTGTGCACTTTGTTATCTGTCAAATAATTTGTATATACTTTTCTGATTTGCTACTATGTTTAGTATTCACATTTTGTCTTTGTCTGATATATTTTGTACTTAGTGCGTGTGCACAACATTTACTTTATGTACTACATCTAATTATTCTTGCCAGTCTGTTTATTTGTTCTGAACATGCTAAAGAATTTTTTCAGTGCCTGTGCACTTTATCTGTCAAATAATTTGTATATACTGTTTTCTGATTTGCTACTATGTTTAGTATCCACATTTTGTCCTTGTCTGATATATTTTGTACTTAGTGCGTGTGCACAACATTTAAATATTCTGTAAGTTGTAGGATTTTGTTACTTAGAGAAAAATTTTGCCGCGCTTGGCAAGTCCAAATGACTCACCATCGCTGCCAAATTTTTGCCCCCCGAGTGGAGGGTTATGAAACACGTATGTAACGCAGCAGCGATGGCGAGGCATTGTAGCATCTGTGACCAGAGTATGCGCTTGACCGCGCGAGTGTTGCGAGCGGTTCTCAGTCAGTCTGGAGTCGTTGCTCAGTCTGTTAGTAGCTGTAGGCCAGTGCAGTAGGAGTCTTTACGAGTTAGTTGTCGCTATGCAGAGTAGCAGTTCAGTTCAGTCGTTGCGAGTTGAGAGCAGTACTCAGTCTGTAGTCGTCATGCAGAGCGGTCGGCAACAATGGTCAAGATGAGGAATAAGGTATACTGTTATTTAATATAATCATTAGATAATGAAAAATTTTATTTATTGTAATTATTCTCCAACAAGTTCCCCAATAATAATTTTTTATTTCAAAAGCATTTTTTCAAAAATTTAATTTTTTATTGAACTAAAGATCTCGTTGCACTTCCCATTTCATTCCACTTCTTTTGAAGAAAAAATTTCACTAGAATCACAAAAAAAAAGAGAATATTATTATTTGCAATGCAGTTCCTCCGAGCGGTGCGCAACAACAAGAGCAGATATGTGACATCTATTTATTCTGAGGTAAGACTTTAATTCTGATTGTTTTACACAGGGCCAAAAACCGATATTTCGGTTTAATTGAATTTTCTTGTCACTGAATGGACTTTACTTTTGAAGGATTTATATTTGAGTCAGATTGCGAATTTCACTTTTTTGTTGCCATTGTCAGTACATTTGTTTGTGGGCAGGTTACGCATAGAGCCATGTCCATCAGCATTTCTAATTAGTATCGTTATTTTCTTTTAAAACTTTTGTGGGGAGGTTACACTTGGCTCCCATTTCTATTAAGTATTGCTATATATATTTTCTTTAAAATTACGGTGGGGAGGTTACAAAGCATACAGCCCGGTGCCTCTCAAGATGTCTGCAAGCAGGTGTACTTACTTCAGTGTCCATGTATAATATTACATATTCCCCTAAATCATTGGTTAGTGAAACCCCGCCAAATATTCAGCGTATGCTCATATTCTGCATCCGTTAAGATAGTCCCTGTCAGATTACTGGAGAATGCTGTTATGTCAGGCAATGTGATTCTACATCTACGTCTGCATTCTTAAAGCCAGTTTATGGTGTGTGGCGAAGTGTAGCTTCTCAATATTATTATTCCTGTCCGCTACATGGTTCACAGGCAGAACGATTGCTGGCTAGCCTCTAGGGGCCTAGTTGTATCTTGATGGTCTTTTTTTAGAGATATGTGTAGGAGGAAGCAATATACTGATTGACAGTTCTAGGAATGTTCGCGCTCGGAACTTCAACAGTAGACCATAACGTAATGCAGAACGCCTCCTTTGCACCGTCTGCTAGAGTTGGCTGTGTACCTCTGTGACGCGTTCATGCTTAATAAATGGACCTGTAACGAAGCCTTCTGCTTTCCTTTAGATCTTCTTCATTTCCCCTATTGCTGACGAGCAATATGAAAATATTGGTCGAAGGAGTGTTTTGTAAACTATTTTCTTTGTTGATGGACCACTTTCCTCTTAATTCTTCCAGTGATTCTCAGTTTAACGTCTGCCATACGGGCGATTAATAATATGTCGTCGTCCCAGTTCAAAACGCTCCATGCGCATACTTCTAGATATTTTATGGAATGCTTCCAGTGACTTTTCCGCAGTGTTGTAATCGTACAATAAAGGGTCATTCTCTCTATGTTCGCAGTTTGAGGGCCAGTTGCCAATCCCTGGACCGAGCGTCGAGCTCTGCAGGTCTTCATGCATTTCACTACAATTTTATAGCATCGCAATTTCGCTGTATACAACAGCATAATCAGCTTAGAGCAGCAAGGAACTTCCAACGTTATCTAGTAGGTCATTTATATTTATTGTGAAAATTAATGGTCCAAGAACAGTCCCCTGTGGCAAGCCCGAAGTTACTTCATTGTTTGAAGATTCTCCGTTCAGAATGACTTACTGTGTTCCGTTTTCTAGAAACTCCTCAATCCAGCCATTTGTATATTGTTCTTTAGGTGAAGGTGCAGAACTGTATTTAATGTATTTCGGAAGTCAAGGTACATGGCATCTACATAGCTGCCATTATTTCCTGCTTCCTGTGTCTTGTGGACAAGCAGAGAGATCTGGGTTTCACATAATCGTTGTTTTCAGAACCCATGTTGGTTCCTACAGAGGAGATTTCTGGTCTTCTACAACAGGCCGACGTCAAAGGCCTACAATGTTATGCGTCAGTTCGGCGACCCCTCTTGAAAACAGGAATGACCTGTACTTTTTTCCAATAATTAAGAACACTTTGGTGGTCAAGAGACCTACGATGCACTTCTGTACGGAGAGGGACCGGTTTTATGCCGAACTCTATGTAGAATCGCATTGGTATCCTGTCAGGTGCAGCGACCGATCCTCTGTTGAGTGATGTTGCCTTTCTATCCCTTGTTCACTATTTCAGTATTTGTCATTTTGTATTTCATGCGACTATTGAAAGGAGGAACTACAGTGATCCTTCCTCTCTGAAACAGTTCTTTGCTGCTTCGGCCTCCTCTCCGTCATCCTTCGTTTCGATGCCATATATATATATATCGCTAGGAGTCGAGATGACAGGCATCTTATCCGCATTGCTGTAACGGATCGTGCAGCCACGTCTCGATCCCTGAGTCAACAAATGGGGACGTTTCCAAGACAACAACTATCTGCACGAACAGTTCGACGACGTTTGTAGCAGCATGGATTATCAGCTCGGAGATCATGGCTGCTGTTACCCTTGACGCTGCATCACAGACAGGAGCGCCTGCGATGGTGCACTCAACGACGAACCTGGGTGCACGAATGGCAAAACGTCATTTTTTCGGATGAATCCAGGTTCTGTTTACAACATCATGATGGTCGCATGCGTTTCTGGCGACATCGCGGTGAACGCACATTGGAAACGTGTATTTGTCGTCGCCATACTGGCCTATAACCCGGCGTGATGGTGTGGGGTGCCATTGGTTACACGTCTCGGTCACCTCTTGTTTGCATTGACGGCACTTCGAACAGTGGACGTTACATTTGAGATGTGTTACGACCCGTGGCTCCACCCTTCATTCAACCCCTGCGAAACCCTACATTTCAGCAGGATAATGCACGACCGCACATTGCAGGTCCTTTATGGGCCTTTCTGGATACAGAAAATGTTCGACTGCTGCCCTGGCCAGCACATTCTTCAGATCTCTCACCAATTGAAAACGTCTGGTCAATGGTGGACGAGCAACTGTCTCGTCACAATACGCCAGTCACTACTCTTGATGAACTGTCGTGTCATGTTGAAGCTGCATGGGCAGCTGTACCTGTACACGCCATCCAAGCTCTGTTTGACTCAATGCCCAGGCATATCAAGACCGTTATTACGGCCAGAGGTGGTTGTGGGGACTGATTTCTCAGGATCTATGCAGCCAAATTGCGTGAAAATGTGATCACATGTCAGTTCTAGTATAACATATTTGTCCAATGAATACCCGTTTATCATCTGCATTTTAATGGCCAGTAGTGTACCTTCTTCTTGAAGTCTGAGGATATTTCGCCTGATACCCGTATATTCTGAAAATCTGATCTTTGCAACAAGCGAATCGGTGACACGTGTCGCAGGGCTGTCAGATTGAGACGACATTCGGCGCCCTTTTCCAGCCGCGTTTCGCGCGCCTCGCAGCGATGAGCGAGGGACGTCGGAAGCTGCTGGGCGGATCGCCCCTCGGCGGGGTCGGGATTAGGGCTGAGCCCGTCCTGACGGCGCTTAATTCACTCGCTGCGGGGATCAGCGCTCCCCAGCCTGCCCGGCCAGACAGCAATCACTGCCTCGGAGTCGCCCCACGTGGAGGCCCGACCGCCCCTCCAAGGTGGAGGAGCATCCAGTCGCCGCAGTCGCAGTGCGGGTTGTTGTCGTCTGCAGCTGTGCAGTACTCGGCCATCTCCTTACACTCTGCCCATTGTTGCATCGCCTTAGAACATACAAGTGGCTTCCTCGGGTGCTATTCAAATTCCTATATTCTAAAATCAGTTCTCAACGATCCCTCGTTGCTAGAAAATTTCGAGATAAGTAATGAAAATATCTTCGCAGCGTTCAGTAACGTTTCTCTGCAGGTGTAGAAAGCTTAGATATAGCAAGCAAGTTCCTGTGCGCGGACGTGGAATTTTGCCCGAGGCCTGATATCAGATAACTGAGGACGTAGGTTGCAAGTGCTACTCTGAGATGAAGAGGGTTGCACAGGATGGGAACTCCTGGCAGGCCGCATCAAACCAATCAGAGGACTGATCACAAGAAAAAAGACGGACAAGCGGAAATGTATGGATGAACTACTTTGATTTTCTCTGGAAGGCTACGTCCATTGTTATTCCAAGAGAGGAAACGGCATTCAGTCGCTTTGGTAGTGGTTTATTGTGTAGATTTTTTTTATCTTAATAGATTTCTCGCTAGAACACATAATCAGTCGTTGATTTTCAATAGATTAATGTGACATCGAGATAATATTGTAATGTATGCTTAGACGCCACGTCGCCAATATACAATGGTGCACGCTGAGAACGGGCCTGGCTGCTGCCTGTAAGAGTCACACGTCTGGGCGAACCGCTCCTTTCTGGCCACAGGCGGGGGACCTTCTAAAGCATCCGCACAGCTAGGAGAATAAAATTTCTTGGCGCCCTGTGTACGGACCTCTTCGGTTGAGAAGTGTGAAAAGGTCGCACACACAAACACCCTGTAAAATAGAAGACATCAAGATGTTCGTAGTAGTTGTAGACGAAGCGACTCTTGCTACAAAAGAATTTTTAACATACGTGTGTGGCGTCGTACTGCGAGAATTGTAGGAGCGATATCGGAGCCAGTAAATTGTCAAATGGAGTGAAAGTAAGCGTTAGCAGAGGAGGAGGAGGAGGAGGAAGAGGAGGAGATAAACAGACGAGTCGACAGGGCACAGAGCGTCAGTTGTTAAGCGGAAAGATGTAGAGGGAAAGCACTGGGAAGAAATCGTGCGTATGGTCGTCCAGCAGTGGGCAGTGAAAAATATTTCTTCGGGATATTGAACAAGAATTTGATTGGTCAGAGAAAGAACATAAGGAAGCCAATCAGGTGTGTGGCCACATCCAGGAAGACAGCTCTGGAGAATGCATCCTAGAGATTGTTTGTAGCTGATGCTGTTATTTACCGTCTTGGTAAGTCATCAGATGACCAAAACGATTTGCAAAATGGTTTAGATAAGATATCTGTATGGTGCGAAAACTGGCAATCGACCCTGAATAAAGAAAAGTGTGAAGTTATTCACACGAGTACTAAAAGAAATCAGCTAAATTTCGCGATGAATCACACAAATCTGAAGGCTGTAAATTCAACTAAATATTTAGGGATTACACTTACAAATAACCAAAAGTGGAACGATCACATATATAATGATGTGGGTAGAGCAAACCAGAGACCATTAGATAGCTGTGTTACGCGACAAAAATAGGAAGGAAACGCGAAGGTAAAATTTTTTCTAAATTCAGAATAGCCGGCATTTGTCAACCACACGGTTACTAATTCAGGAAAACAGCCCTTAATCACTCTCAAAAGAGACTGCGACGAGTTCAGCAGAAAACAGAGCCACTTTCGTCATTCTGTAACGTTACAAAACACCAGTAGGCAGAACGCAATAACGACTAAGGAGAATTTGTGTAAGCGGTAAAGACCCAGTAACAAAGTCATTAAGCAACTGTAGCGGGACTGAAGACTGTTGACGACTCGACTCGGGAAGAGCTGAATCAGTTCTGTCATTACGAATTGTAAGGGATCCTTGATGCCACGAACACAGATATCAGTATCCGACACCCACGTCGATAGCAGACAGGAGTCGATTGTCGAACGCTGCAGGAGGCAGTGGGATTAGTGTCGAGTGAGAAGTAGTACTGGGAAGACGGGTAAGAATGGTGGTCGGGCTGAGTACGATGTCAATGGTGGATGTGCCGAATGAGGAGTAAATTGTAAATTCACCGGAGTGTGACAAATGAGCGCATCCCCTTATCGTCGCGGGGTTGACTCTCATCAATACCGATTCGCGAGTGATGTAAAACAAAAAATGATAAGTGCCGAATTACGTGTTTCGCGTCAACCGCGTTGGTCATCAACAACCATGGATTGCAGTGAGGATTGTTGTGAATGATAATCATCACGATTGCGTGTTACGAAGTACTTAAAATCAGCAGCCAATAAAAGATATAACCGTAATTAAACGCGTAAGGCGAAACTAGCAACTGCCTCAGAATTTGTGTGTTAATAGAAAATACATATCAGTTTGTATATCGCAACCTTTGTGGTCTTTATAACAGAAAAACTTTCAATCATCAACTATTCGGTCTCAGAACAGCCGCACTCTGTCGAAACACCCCCGAAATCACTGCAGAAAAACCGATGGCCTTTCATCCATTAAGCACACGGTCATATAATCGCAGTAAGTAACTGTTTAGCGGCTTCGGCAAAACACACAAAACCCAATAAAGGACATGACTTGGGTGTTTCAGAATGACGTCGTAGAGCAGGGCCTCTCCTCGGTCGCACTCGATTCTCTGATTGTTGTGTAGTAACATTTTGTGTGTGATAACAGTCTCATGTTCATCTCCCACTTGCTGCCCTATGAGACGATCAGCGAACCGAAGGCACGTGTGATGGAGTGCAGTATGCAGTACTGACGTCACCACAGCAGCCACCACTGGTTGGTACACTGAGAGTCTACCAGCACCACTCCGGTCCAGGACAGAGTCTGAGAACAGTAAAGGGACTATCAAGAAGAGATTAAATAACAAGACCAATCAGAAGAAAGTAGGAATTCAAAACTTAAATGAAAATACAAGGACCTGATGAAAAGTAGTGCCTCGGAATTTTTACGTGAAAATACTTAAAGATTTTTACATAAAACCAACGTTTTTAACGTTCTACATCTTTATTCTACACATTTGTAGACCTCTGCCGCTGGACGGCTTCGAAATGCAGCGTTTAATATGGTGGTGTATAACGTTACTGTGTCGCTGCGTGAGAAACAGCGTACTGTAATCGAATTTGAATTCGAAGGGTTTGTCCACACATGGAGTACCTCTCCTTCAACATTACAATGACAGTCTACACAGGTGCGCTACGGCATCTGCAAGAACCCGACGTGTTGGGTTTAATGTCATCGATCATCCTCCATACAGTCCCGACATGGCCCTTTCCAATTTTCATCTGCTTCCACAAGAACACCATCGAGGGATTCACTTTGATAGGGATGAAGCGGTGCACGCAGAAGTGAACTTGTAGCCTCGTAAACAAAGTAAACATTGTGTAGTGACGGTATTAACAAACTGATCTCTCGTTGGGAGAAATGTTTTCGTTGCCAAGACGACTATGCTGGGTAACAGATATCTAGACATGACGAATAAAGACACAGAATATTACTGTTTGTTTTACTTAAGAAGCTTTACGCATTTTACTAGGCTATGGTCGAGCTGCCGGTGGCGAATCTGAGGGAGCACTGGGCTGTGGTCGTGCAGTCGGCGTGGAAGGGTGCGTGTGTTTCTACAGCGTTCGGGGCTGAATGCCCCGGAGCTGCCGGCAAAGATTCTCAGAAGTCAAATATCATCTCCCAGCTCTCTCCAGGAACTGTCCCCTTTGCCCTCTAGGATCTGTATCCACACCTACATCTACATGGTTACTCTGCTATGCTCAGTAAAGTGCCTGGCAGAGGGTTCAATGAACCATCTTTAAGCCGTCTCTCTACCGTTCCACTCTCGAACAGCGCGCGGGAAAAAAGAGCACTTAAATTTTTCTGTGCGATCCCTGATTTATCTTATTTTATAGTGATGATCATTTCTCCCTATGTAGGTGGGTGTCAAAAGAATGTTTTCGCAATCGTAGGAGTAAACTGGTGATTGAAATTTCATGAGAAGATCCCGTCGCAACGAAAAACGGCCTTGTTTTAATGATTGCCACTCCAATTCACGTATCATGTCTATGGCACTATCTCCCATATTTCCCAATAATACAAAACGAACCGCCCTTCTTTGTACTTTTTCGATGTCATCCGTCAGTCCCACCTGATGCGGATCCCACACCGCACAGCAGTACTCCAGAATAGGGCGGACAAGCGTGGTATAAGTAGATTCTTTAGTGTATCTGTTGCACCTTCTAAGTGTTCTGCCAATGAATCGCAGTCTTTGGTTTACTCTACCCACATCATGATGTATGCGATCGTTTCAAATGGTTCAAATGGCTCTGAGTACTATGGGACTTAACATCTGTGGTCATCAGTCCCATAGAACTACTTAAACCTAACTAACCTAGGGATATCACACACATCCATGCCCGAGGCAGGATTCGAACCTGCGACCGTAGCGGTCACGCGGTTCCAGACTGAAGCGCCGAGAACCGCACGGCCACGCTGGCCGGCCGCGATCGTTTCAATTTAGGTTATTTGTAACTGTAATCCCTAAGTATTTAGTTGAATTTACAGCCTTCAGATTAGTGTGACTTATCGCGTATCGAAATTTAGCGGATTTCTTTTAGTACTCATGTGAATAACTTCACACTTTTCTTTATTCAGCATCAATTGCCACTTTTCGCACTATACAGATATCTTATCTAAATCATTTTGCAATTAGTTTTGGTCATCTGATGACTTACCAAGACAGTAAATGACAGCATCATCTGCAAACAATCTCTACGCTGCATTCTCCAGGGTTGTCTTCCTGGATGTGGCACACACCTGATTGGCTTCCTTATGTTCTTTCTCTGGCCAATCAAATTATTGCTCAATATCCCCAAGAAATATTTTTCACTGTCCACGGCTGGTCGACCATACGCACAATTTCTTCCCAGTGCTTTCCCTCTGTATCTTTCCAGCTAACAACTGACGCTCTGTGCCCTGTCGACTCGTCTGTTTATTGTCTCCTCCTCCTTCTCTTCCTCCTCCTCCTCTGCTAACGCTTCCTTTCAGTCCATTTGACAATTTACTGGGTCCGATAGCGCGCCCACAATTATCGCAGTAGGACGCAACACACGTATGTTAAAAATTCTTTTGTAGCAAGAGTCGCTTCGTCTACAACTACTACGAACATCTTGATGTCTTCTATTTTACAGGGTGTTTGTGTGTGCGACCTTTTCACACTTCTCAACCGAAAAGGTCCGTACACAGGGCGCCAAGAAATTTTATTCTGCTACCTGTGCGGATACTGCAGAAGGTGCCTCGGCTGTGGCCAGAAAGGAGCGGTTCGGCCGGGCGTGTGTCTATTACAGGGAGCAGCCAGGCCCGGTCTCAGCGTGCGGCCGTTGTATATTGTGCGACGTGGCCGGGGCGTCTAAGCATACATTAAAATATTATCTCGATGTCACATTAATCTATTGAAAATCAACGGCTGATTATGTGTTCTAGCGAGAAACCTGTAAAGATAAAACAAATCTACACAATAAACCACTACTAAAACGACTGAATGCTGTTTCCATTCCTGGAATAACAATGGACGTAGCCTTCCAGAGAAAATCAAAGTAGTTCATCCACACACTTCCGCTTGTCAGTCTTTTTTTCTCGTGATCAGTCCTCTGATTGGTTTGATGCGGCCCGCCACGAGTTACTATCTTGTGCAACCCTCTTCATCTCAGAGTAGCACTTGCAACCTACGTCGTCAATTATCTCCTGAATGTACTCCAATCTCTGTCTATCTCTACGGTTTTTACTCTTCTCTAGTTCCCTCTAGAACCATTGAAGTTACTCCGTCATGTCTTAACAGATGTCTTACAATCCTGTCCATTCTTCTTGTCAGCATTTTCCACATATTCATTTCCTCGCCAATTCTCCGGAGACTCTCTTCATTCCACACCTTATCGTCTCACCTAATGTGCAACATTCGTCTCAAAAGCTTCGATTCTCTTCTTTTCCGGGTTTTCCACAGTCCTTGTTCTACTACCATACAATATTGGGGTCCAAAAGTACATTATCAGAATTTTATTCCTCAAATTTATTCCTATGTTTGATACTAGTAGTGTTCTTTTTCTCAACTTATATTCATGATAGTTGTAAATAAAATGAAAAACAGTAATGCTAGACAAAGCGGTAGACAAGTTTGTGGTGTCACCGCCAGACACCACACTTGCTAGGTGGTAGCTTTAAATCGGCCGCGGTCCATTAGTACATGTCGGACCCGGGTGTCGCCACTGTCAGTGATCGCACACCGAGCGCCACCACACGGCAGGTCTCGAGAGACTTACTAGCACTCGCCCCAGTTGTACGGACGACTTTGCTAGCGACTACACGGACGGAGACTATCTCATTTGCCGAGAATATAGATAGCATAGCCTTCAGCTAAGTCAATGGCTACGACCTAGCAAGGCGCCATTTATCCTTTGCTATGTATCTACTGAAGCATGTACAGTAACAAGACCAATGTTCACCAATTGTGGATCAAAGTTAAGTATTCCAGAAGCTACGTACTTTTCTTTATAGCATTCATTACGTATCCTGTTTCAGACCTCACGCCAGCCTGCGTGAGTTTAAGCGCGTGCCTTTCGGTTATCCGTCACTGTGGACTGGCTGTCTTGTCAGTCCACAACAAAGTTTACATCCATATCTCCTTAAGATGGCTTCTCCGACCCCAACTTGTTCAGTGGAGCACTTGTGTGTCCTGTTACATTTTTGCACGCCCTTACAGAAACACCCTGTACACTGATAAGCATTTGGCAGGGGCTGCCATTTTGCTTATTTCAGGACAGCTAAGACCCTATAAGTGCGAGAATTACCACATAATCAGCTTAACAGCTCATGCATCCAAGTTGCTGACAAGAGCAGTAAGTAGAGGAATGTAAAAGAAAATTGAGGATGTGTTACATGACGATCGTTTTGGGTTTAGGAAAGGTAAAGGCACCAGAAAGGCAAATCTGACGTTGCGGTCGACATTCGCAGCAAGAATAAAGAAAAATCAAGGATATGTCGACCTGGAAAAAAGAGTTCGACAGTGTCAAATGGGGTAAGGTGTTCTGAATTATGAGTAAAATAGGGGTAAGATGTAGGGAAAGACACGTTACACATAACATGTACGAGAACCAAGAGGTAGCAATAAGAGTAGAAGACCAAGAACAAAGCGCACAGATTAAAAAGCTTGCAAGACAGGGATGCAGCTTTCGTCCCTACTGTTCAATCTATACATTGAAGAAGCAATGACGGGAAAAAAAAGGAAGTTTAGATGGAATTCAAGTTCAAAGTGAAAGAACATCAATGATAACATTCGATGATGACATTGCAGTCCTCAGAGAAAGTGAATAAGAATTACAGGATCTGCTGAATGGAACGAACAGTCTAATGAGTACAGAATATGGGTCAAGAGTAAGTCGAATAAATATGGGAGTAAAGATATGTAGCAGAAATGAAAACAGCGAGAAACTTAACCTTAGGACTGGTGGTTACAAAGTAGAACAAAGTAGATGAAGTTAGGAATTCTGCTAACTAGGCAGCAAAATAACTCATGGCGGACAGAGCAAAGACGACACAAAAATCGGAGTAGCAGGAAATTTTGCACGCTCTTGCGGAAGCACCCTGGGAATACAGGCGACATGCCTCTCAAGGCAGCAAATCTGCATCGCAGATGAACAAAGACTAGACATTAGACAACGCCTTGTAGCACCAACCCTTTTATTCATAATTTTCAGTTATTTTTAGATAATATTTGATACGTGTTTTATGTATTTTCTGTCAGTGTTTATGTTTATTTCCGTTTTTGTACCACATATGAACTATTTACGCACTTGTAATGGATTACGTGTAAATATTGCATGGTTACTGGTCCTTGAATAGGGTCGATAGAATTGTAACGATAGGCGAGTTTCTCTGTGTGATGGCGGCAATAGCGCGCAGGCGGAAGGTGGAATGCGCTTGGAAGAGAGGGCCAACTGAGGAAGAGGCAGCAAATTAGCAATCAGCTGTCATAGAGGACACATCTTGGATTGAAAAGAGGCTAAAATCTATACAAGTCCATGGAAATATTGCCTCGGATGGTCGTTGGCTCCGTTAGTAAAGATGAGGAAAATGTAAACCGTGCTGTACGGCAACTGTCAACTAAAAGAAGAGCCAGGTGTGGATCTTCCAAACTCTGGGGCTGAAACAACACAGTATTCGACGCCGCCGTATCGAGCTTCGCATCGTCAACTACAAGCAAGGCGCCGTTTTCTTTAACGTTGTAAAATAGATGGGCCATTATTTATTGAGAGTTCTTCCATCAATATGGTTTAACTTAAGTGTGCATGCAGACTGTTATAGAGCGAAGTCATACTGCCTGTGATAGGGCTCTGACACAAATCCTAAAAATTACCTTAGAGTCATAATTTTCAAGAGAAAACTGTCTTATTTTCCAAACACTTTCAGAAATTTGTTACCTTGAAAATCTATTTGACTATTCCATTTGGTTAAAAATTGTCACCAGTTTGCTTGTTACATGATTTAGTAATGAAATCAGACTTTAATAAATGAAGAGCGTTAGTCTGCTTTTGTTCTGCAGTATTACTTTTACTGTGTTAACCGGTTTTCGGCTTACGAGGCTTCAGACATTTACTGAGTACTGTCACGGAAGAATTTACAATATTTTTTAATCAACACTGGAAGAGAATTTACACTTCGATATTGAAGCAGAAACATACAATAAATAATATTTTTGACAATGTGGTGGTAAAGCAACGTAAAAAGTAAAAACAACTGAATACTAAATAAATGAAAATGGAGTAAACAGGTAGAACTTTGACTCAAAACAGGAACAGCTGGCCTACATTATCAAACAAGATTTTCATGAAAAGTCATCTTGTTATCTAAAACTCAACTCTGAATATATTATTTAATAAACATTTAAGAGAAACTATAAATACATACACCGACGTAAAAAAATCGCAACACCAAAAAATAATTAATGTAGAGTAACGAAATTTCGGGAATACATTTGTGTAGGTAGCATATTCAACTAATTAACATTGCAAGATCACAGTTTAATGTAAGCACTACATAAGCCACTGGAAATTTGAATTACTGGACATTAATAACCGGTGTAACCGCCAGAATGTTGAATGCAAGCATGCAAACGTGCATGCAATGTGTTGTACAACTGCCTGAAGTCATTTTGTTGGATGCAGATCCATGCCCGTTCCACTTCGTCGGTCAGTACAGGGACGGTTAATGCAGTTTTTGGATGACGCTGGAGCTGTCGTCCGATGATGTCCCATATGTGCTCGACTGGAGCCAGGTCTGGTGACCGAGCAGGCCAAAGCAATACGTCGACACATGTTGGGCTACAGCAGCGGTACGTGGCTGAGCGTTATCCTGTTGGGAAACACTTCGTGAAATGCTGTTCACGAATGGCAGCACAGCAGGTCGAGTCACCAGACTGACGAACAGTTTTTCTGTCAGTGTGAGTTGGATAACCACGAGAGCGCTCCTGCTGTAATACGAAATCGCACCCCAACCCGTAACACCAGCTGTAGGTCCCATGTTTGTAGCACTCAGACAGGTTGGTTTCAGGTCCTCAACTAGCCTTCTCACCGACACACGACCTTCACTTGCACCTAGGTAGAATCAGCTTGCATCAGAAAACACAATAGACTTCCACGGTGCCCTCCAATGAGCTCTCGCTTGACACCACTGAAGTCGAAAAAGATGGTCGTTTGGTGTCAGTGGAATTCACGCTACAGGGCCTTTGGCTCTGAGCTGTCTTTGAAGTAATCGATTTGTAACAGTTTGTTGTGTCACTGTGGTGCCAGCTGCAGATTAAATTGCTGCTGCATATGCAGTACGATGCTCCAGAATTTACGCCGAGCACGACAATCTTCCCTCTAGGTAGTGCCACGTGGTTGTCTGGAGCCCAGTCTCCTTGCGACGGTACGTTCTCGTGATCACCGCTGCCAGAAATCATGTACAGTGGCTACATTCCTGCCAAGTATTTCTGCAATATAGCAGAACGAATATCCAGCTTATCGTAGCTCTATTATACGACCTCCTTCAAACCCAGTGATGTGTTCATAACTGCGTCTTTGTAGCCTGAAAGGCATTCTTGACTAACATCAGGTAATCACGTCCAATCTCAAAGAACGCTCACGACAGCTACAGCGTGTGATGTGACTCCGACCGGAACGGCCTCGGGGTTGCCGCGAAGGAAAGCGCGGCGGGACCCACGGAGCGGCCCGCGAACAACAACACAAACGGGAGAGGATGGACACAAACAACGAAGGACAACCGAGCGAGGCCTTACGAACCACAACAAGCAAGAAACAACGGAGTCACAAGAACCTCACGAATCAACCACGTCCACTCGTACACGGAACAAGCAACGTAAATATGCTGTCTGAGGCGAGATTAGACTGACTGGCAGAGCGAGAGGCCGGCGCTTGAATACACGATCGGGGACGCCGCTATTGGTCGCTGGGACCACGTGTCCCACTGTGGCGCCCTAACATTAAACGTGGGAAAGGAGGCGCGCGCTGCCACGGCTTACGGGCGATGATGGGGAGACCTCTAGGGGTCTTCGACGTCCATGCCGTCTGGCGCGGATTCAAAATCCGCGGCGCGCAGCACCAGAGCGTGTATTTAACCCTAGGACGCCCAAGCTTCTTTTTATAACTTGGATGCCTAAAGGGAGGGGGGGGGGGGTTTAGGCGAGCCCACAGGTATTAAATAAGTTTACTGACGAAAAATTACAGCTTTCAAAATGGTTTATATATTTTAACTAAGGCATCGGTTTATAAATATTGTTAATTGTTATAAATATTGGTTTGAGTGAATAAAAAATTGACATATTACAATACAAAATACAGATGTGTTCATATACAATAGACTACGCTGAGTCCTCAACCTCACAGCAAGAGACACACTTCACAATTTTTTCTGAATGTGTGTTACACACATGCTTATGACACTGTCCACAATACTGTTTTGGTTTACTTAGATCGTTGTACTTCTGCTTCTTTGTGTTAACTTTTCTTACACAAACATGGCACCGACCTTCCCCTGCAGGAGGCTGACGTGCTTCTGTTGTCACTTCTTTGATTTTCTTTTGTAGAATAGTCTCCATTGATTGAACAGTTTGGTTACATAACCCTCTTGAATTGGCACTTCTTTCTTCTACCTGCAATTTCACTAGTTCCATCCCAGCTTGCAGAAGATAAAGTTTCCGTTTGTTGGGTTTCTTTTCATTCCATCTTGGATGTTGCTGGATGAATATGGTGGTTGCATTGATAGCACAAATGTTGATGAGAGAGTAAAATATGGATAGAGGCCATCTTTCTGTTCCCCTCTTGTAGGTGTACATACGCGCCATTTGATCAATGGTATCAATTCCACCTTTAGTGGAATTATAATATGCATTTATCTCGGTTTCATTCTTCTCTCCTCCAGCAGTGCCTTTCATCTTGGTGCGTTGTTGACAACATCAGTAAGTTTTTACTTGGTTTTGTTTTTTCTGTGTAGGACACCAAAGTTACTGGAGGCCTAAGTGTTGGGAACTGCACTAACTCACTGCAGGTTTACAAGATAAATAACAGCTGACTGACATCAACAATCACTTCCTCTGAAAGTAAACCGATTGTTGTGAATATCAAGAATACCAACCAACAAGAAACTAACTTGCATTGTTGTGGAGATGAGAAATACGAAATCCTACAAAGGTAAATTTTATATAGCATGGAAGCCTAAAGGGGGGGGGGGGGCGGGATTGTTGGACCCACAATAAGTTTATTTATTTTTTCTTTCAAAGCAGGAATTTTCTATAAAACATATTGACACTAACGTTTCATAAAATAGCCAACAAACAATAACTCAAAGGGAAAATGTAGTATGAAAGTTACTTGGAAAAAGCAGGGGACCTCTTAGGCGTCCTAGGGTTAAGACAAACGTGATTTGCATCCTCTTATGCGACTGCGCGATATATGAACAGACATCTTTCAGATGTAGAAACCATACCAACTGTAGTTCATGTCGCTGTTACACAACTCCTTGGTGTTGTGACTTTTTTTCCGTCAGAATATATATGTACATATCACAAACATGTAATTAAGTGTTGGAGCAATGTAATCTGAAAATGATTTTACAACACAAACAGAACCTGATCATTACCATTTTTTACTTCAAAAAGGCGTACGACTCTATCGATCGGAAAAGTCTCTTCAAAATTCTAGCTGAATACAAAATAGACAACAAAACACGGACTACCATAGAGAAAACCTTGACCAACAAGACCTCTGATGTAAAGTTCTGTGGGGAACTATCAGAGCTCTTTGAACTTCGCACAGGTGTCCGACAAAACTATGGCCTCTCACCCCTCCGTTTCAATCTAGTATTAGATAAGGTAATAAAAGAATGGGAAATATCACAGCCCGCATCTCGTGGTCGTGCGGTAGCGTTCTCGCTTCCCACGCCCGGGTTCCCGGGTTCGATTCCCGGCGGGGTCAGGGATTTTCTCTGCCTCGTGATGGCTGGGTGTTGTGTGATGTCCTTAGGTTAGTTAGGTTTAAGTAGTTCTAAGTTCTAGGGGACTGATGACCTAAGATGTTAAGTCCCATAGTGCTCAGAGCCATTTGGACCATTTTTGGAAATATCACAACAGGGAATAACCTTAGGAAACCTACAGATAAAATGCCTGGCTTTTGAAGACGATATGGCGATTGTCACGAAAGGTATAAACGAAACAAAAGAAGCTATTAAAAAACTACACGAAATCGCTTCCAGAACTGGACTACATATCTCTTACGAAAAGACACAGTTTGTGAGCATAAAGAAACTATCATCTCTGAGCACAAAATACGGCACGATTTACAAAAGGGCAAACTTCAAATATCTCGGTGAAATACTACAAATTAGCGGACATAACAGACACTCAAACGAAGAAAGAAAAGTCCGCAGCTCGTAGTCGTGCGGTAGCGTTCTCGCTTCCCACGCCCGGGTTCCCGGGTCCGATTCCCGGCGGGGTCAGGGATTTTCTTTGCCTCGTGATGACTGGGTGTTGTGTGATGTCCTTAGGTTAGGTTTAAGTAGTTCTAAGTTCTAGGGGACTGATGACCATAGATGTTAAGCCCCGTAGTGCTCAGAGCCGTTTGAACCATTTTTTGAAGAAAGAAAAACTAAACTGGACAAGGCACACAAAGTAGTGTGGAATCATTACAACAAGATCTCGAAAGAAGCCAGATTACGACATTACGACAAGGTGGTGCTCCCCGAATCACTGTGTGCAGCAAAGACCACACTAATCTTAGGACATACACGTATCAGACAACGAGAAGAAGTAGAATGGAAAATACTTACGAAAATATTTGGGGCAACTTACAACAGTAGAATATGGATCAATAAACCAACAGAGGAACTATACAAACATACGGAGACAATCACAGGAAAGATTAGGAAACGCAGATTACAATTCTATGGACACCTATACAGATTGCCATCACACAGACTGACGAACCAGATATTTGACTGGGTAACCCGTAGAAACAATAAATGTGTGGCAGAGGTAAAAAACGACCTGAACCAACTCAACATGACACCAGACACAATAAACGACAGAATAAAATTCAGAAACGTCATTAAGAAAAGTAAACTACATGAGATGCACTGTGACAAACGAACAAGCGTAAAATGGACCGAAGAACACAAACAACATCACAGCAGGAAGAAGAATGAAATATCCCAAAGGCAACCAAGATTAATTCGAAGACACGAAGCCGACAAGAACCATGGACAGAGGACCGGATACAGAAACACAAGGAGCGAATGAGGGAAATTTAGGAAGCAAGGAAGGCATCAAAAGGAATTGGCCTTGTAGTTTAGTCTAACTGCGCTCTCCATACAGAAAGAGTCTCAGAAGTGGGTGTTGTCCAAATTTCTGTAGACACCAGTACCTCTAATACCCAGTAGCACGTCCTCTTGCATTAATGCGTACCTGTATTCGTCGTGGCATACTATCCTCAAGGTCATCAAGGCACTTTTGCTCCAAATTGTCCCACTCCTCAACAGCGATTCGGCGTAGGTTCCTCAGAGTGGTTGGTGGGTCACATCATCCACAAACAGCCCTTTTCAATCCATCCCAGGCATGTTCGATGGGGTTCAAATCTGGAGAGCATGCTGGACTCTCTAGTCGAACGATGTCGTTATCCTGAAGGAAGTCATTCACAAGCTGTGTACGATGGGGACGCGAATTGTGGTCCATGAACACGAATGCCTCGCCAATATAATGCCGATATGGTTGCACTATCGGTCGGACGATGGTATTCACGTATCGCACAGCCATTACGGCGCCTTCCATGACGACTAGCGGCTTACGTCGGCCCCACATTAGGCCACCCAAAATCCGCAGGAAACATCCACGTTGCTGCATTCGCTGGACAGTGTGTCTAAGGCGTTCAGCCTGATCGGGTTGCCTCCAAACATGTCTCCGACAATTGTCTGGTTGATGGCATATGCGACATTTCATCGGTGAAGAGAACGTGATGCCAATCCCGAGCGGTCCATTCGGCATGTTTTTGGGCCCATCTGTACCGCGCTGCATGGTTTCGTGGTTGCAAAGATGGACCTCGCCACGGACGTCAGGAGTGAAGTTGCACATCATGCAGCCTATTGCGCACAGTTTGAGTCGTAACACGACGTTCTGTGGCTGCACGAAAAGCATTATTCGACATGGTGGCGTTGTTGTCAGGGTCAGTAGTAACACTTGGGCGGCCTGAGCGAGACATGTCATCGACAGTTCCTGTCTCTCTGTATCCCCTCCATGTCCGAACAACATCGCTTTCGTTCACTCCGAGACGCCTGGACACTTTCCTTGTTAAGAGCCCTTCCTGGCACAAAGTAACAATGCGGACGCGATCGAACCGCGGTATTGACCGTCTAGGCATGGTTGAACTACAGACAACAGGAGCCGTGTACCTCCTTCCTGCTGGAATGACTGGAACTGATAGGCTGTCGGACCCCATCTACATCTACGTGATTACTCTGCTGTTCACAATAAAGTGCCTGGCAGAGGGTTCAACGAACCACCTTCAACCTGTCTCTCTACCGTTCCACTCTCGAATGGCGCTCGGGAAAAACGAGCATTTAAGTTTTTTTGTGCGAGCCCTGATTTCTCTTATTGTATCGTGATGATCATTTCTCCAACAGAATGTTTTCGCAGTAGGAGGAACAAACTGGTGGTTTAAATTTCATGAGAAGATCCCGTCGCAACGAAAAACTTATTTGTTTTAATGACTGCCACTCCAATATACGTATCATGTCTGTGGCACTATCTCCCACATTTCAAGATAATACAAAAGGAGCCGCCCTTCTTTGTATATTTTCGATGTCACCCGTTATTCCTACTGATGCTCCGGAATATGGCGCACAAGCATGGTGTAAGTAGTCTCTTTAGTAGACCTGTTGCTCTTTCTAAGTGTTCTGACAAACAATCGCAGTCTTTGGTTTGCTCTACCCATCCGTCTAATAGGCGCCGTTCATGCATGGTTGTTTACATCTTTGGGCGGGTTCAGTGACATCTCAGGTTCTGGGATCCAAAACAAGTTTTGCATCACCCCGGATCCCAGATGTAAGAAATATGGGCAACCAAAAATGCAGCAAAAGGAATTGGCCATGTAGTTTAGTCTAACTGCCCTTAAAGAGCGCAGTTTCTTTCATCTTCCGGCTGTGATCTTGTTTGCGTTCTTCGGTCCATTATACGCCTGTTCACTTGTCACAGTGTATCTCATGTAGTTCACTTTTCTTAATGATGTTTCTGAATTTTATTCTGTCGTTTATTGTGTCTGGTGCCATGTTGAGTTGGTTCAAGTCTTTTTTACCTCTGCCACACATTTATTGTTTGTAGGGGTTACCCAGTCAAATATCTGGTTCGTCAGTCTGTGTGATGCCAACCGGTATAGGTGTCCATAGAATTGTAAGCTGCGTTTTCTAATCTTTCCTGCGATTGTCTCCGTATGTTTGTATAGCTTCCCTAGGATTAGTGTGGTCTCTGCTGCACACAGTGCTTCGGGAGCACCACCGTATTGTACTGGCGTAGTTTGGCTTTTTGTGTGATAGACTTCTTGTTGTAATGATTCCACACTACTTTGTATGCCTTGTCCAGTTTAGTTTTACTTTCTTCGTTTGCGTCTCTGTTATGTCCGCTCATTTGCAGTGTTTCACCGAGGTATTTGAAGTTTTCCGTTTGCTAAATCGTGTCGTACGTTGTGTTCAGAGATGAGAGTTTCTTTGTGCTCATAAACTGTGTCTTTTCGTAAGAGATCTGTAGTCCAGTTTTGGAAGCGATTTCGTGTAATTTTTCAGTAGCTTCTTTTGTTTCGTTTATACCTTTCGTGACAATCGCCATATCGTCTGCAAAAGCCAGGCATTTTATCTGTAGGTTTCCTACGGTTATCCCCTGTTGTGATGTTTCCCATTCTTTTATTACCTTATCTAACACTAGACTGAAAACGAGAGGTGAGAGGCCATCGCCTTGTCGGACACCTGTGCGAATTTCAAGTTCCCTTGAACTTTACTTTGGAGCTAGTGTTGGTCAAGGTTTGCCTATGATAGTCTACGTTTCGTTGTCTACTTTGTATTCCGCTAGAATTCTGAAGAGAGTTTTCCGGTCGATCGAATCGTACACCTTTTTGAAGTCTACAAAGGTAGTGATCATGTTCAGTTTGTGTTGTAAAGTCATTTTCGGGGTCCAGGTTTGTGCAGCACAAGACCGCCCTTTACGGAAGCCTATTTGTAGTTCCCCATCAAATGGTCGGTCTGTCATTCTAGTCTGTTTAGTAAAGTTTTAGAGAGGATATTGTATGTGACCGATAGTAGGGATATACCTCTGTAGTTTCTCGCGTCAGTCTTGTCACATTTTATGTGTAGTGGATGTATCAGGGCAATTTTCCAGTCGTCAGGAATTTTCATGACTTCCCAGATATCTTCCAAGTTCCTGTGGATATCTTTGGTCAGTTCTGAGTCTTGTAACTTCCAGATTTCAGCGATGATGCCGTCTTCTCCTGCTGCTCTAAGATTCTTGAGTAACGTGATTATTTCTTTAACTTCTTATAGAGCTGGAGTTAATAATGGTTAATTTATTCTTTTCCACATGCTATGATCAGCGCACAAGTCAATTCAGATTGCAAATCATTTCTATTACGTCACACAAATTTGTAATTAAATCTTGTACACACGACTCAGTAATCTGACCATTAAAATAGCTACACCACGAAGACGACGTGGTACAGACGCGAAAGAAGATTGTGTGATATCGAAATAATTAGCTTTTCAGAGCATTCACACAAGGTTGGCGCGGTTTGCGACACCTACAACGTGCTGAAATGAGGAAAGTTTCCAAACGATTTCTCATACACAAACAGCAGTTGACCGGCGGTGCCTGGTGAAACGTTGTTGTGATACCTCGTGTAAGGAGGGGAGAAATGCGTACCATCACGTTTCCGTCTTTGATAAAGGTCGAATTGTAGCCTATCGCGATTGCGGTTTATCGTATCGCGACAATGCTACTCGCGTTGGTCGAGATCTAATGACTGTTAGCAGAATATGGAATCGGTGGGTTCAGGTACGTAATACGAAACGACGTGCTGGATCCCAACGGCCTCGTATCACTAGCAGTCGAGATGACAGGCATCTTAGCCGATGGCTGTAACGGATCGTGCAGCCACGTCTCGATCCCTGAGTCAACAAATGTGGACGTTTGCAAGACAACAACCATCTGCACGAACAGTTCGACGACGTTTGCAGCAGCATAGACTACCAGCTCGGAGACCATGGCTGCGGTTGCCCTTGACGCTGCATCAGAGACAGGAGCGCCTGCGATGGTGTACTCAACGACGAACCTGGGTGCAAGAAGGCAAAACGTCATTTTTTTCTGATGAATCCAGGTTCTGTTTACAACTTCATGATGGTCGCATCCGTGTTTGGCGACATCGCGATGAACGCTCATTGGAAGCGTGTATTCGTCATCGCCATACTGGCGTATCACCCCGCGGGATGGTATGGGGTGCCATTGGTTACACTTCTCGGTCACCTCTTGGTCGCATTGACAGCACTTTGAACAGTGGAGGTTTCATTTCAGATGTGTTACGACCCGTGGCTCTACCCTTCATTCGATCCTCGCGAAACCCTACATTTCAGCAGGATAATGCACGACCGCATGTTGCAGGTCCTCTACGGACCTTTCTGCATACAGAAAATGTTCGACTGCTGCCCTGGCCAGCACATTCTCCATATCTCTCACCAACTGAAAACGTTTGGTCAATTGTGGCCGAGCAACTGGCTCGTCACAATACGCCAGTCACTACTCTTGATGAACTGTGGTATCGTGTCGAAGCTGCATGGGCAGCTGTACCTGTACACGCCCTCGTGTACTTCAACAGTGTGCTTCAACACTTAATTACAGATTTGTGTGACGTAATAGAAATGATTTGCAATCTGAATTGACTTATGCGCTGATTATAGCATGTTTTGGAAAAGAACAAAGTAACCATTGTTAACACCGTCATGGCCACACATTTATAATATATATGTTGTTGTTGTGGTCTTCAGTCCTGAGACTGGTTTGATGCAGCTCTCCATGCTACTCTATCCCGTGAAAGCTTTTTCATCTCCCAGTACCTACTGCAACCTACATCCTTTTGAATCGACTTAGTGTATTCATCTCTTGGTCTCCCTCTACGATTTTTACCCTCCACGCTGCCCTCCAATACTAAATTGGTGATCCCTTGATGCCTCAGAACATGTCCTACCAACCGATCCCTTCTTCTGGTCAAGTTGTGCCACAACCCATCTAATCTTCAGCATTCTTCTGTAGCACCACATTTCGAAAGCTTCTATTCTCTTCTTGTCCAAACTATTTATCGTCCATGTTTCACTTCCATACATGGCTACACTCCATACGAATACTTTCAGAAATGACTTCCTCACACTTAAATCAATACTGGATGTTAACAAATTTCTCTTCTTCAGAAACGCTTTCCTTGCCATTGCCAGTCTACATTTTATATCCTCTCTACTTCGACCATCATCAGTTATTTTGCTCCCCAAATAGCAAAACTCCTTTACTACTTTAAGTGCCTCATTTCCTAATCTAATTCCCTCAGCATCACCCGACTTAATTAGACTACATTCCATTATCCTTGATTTGCTTTTGTTGATGTTCATCTTATATCCTTCTTTCAAGACACTGTCCATTCCATTCAACTGCTCTTCCAAGTCCTTTGCTGTCTCTGACAGAATTACAATGTCATCGGCGAACCTCAAAGTTTTTATTTCTTCTCCATGTATTTTAATACCTACTCCGAATTTTTCTTTGTTTCCTTTACTACTTGCTCAATATACAGATTGAACAACATCGGGGAGAGGCTACAACCCTGTCTTACTCCCTTCCCAACCACTGCTTCCCTTTCATGTCCCTCGACTCTTATAACTGCCATCTGGTTTCTGTACAAATTGTAAATAGCCTTTCGCTCCCTGTATTTTGCCCCTGCCACCTTTAGAATTTGAACATTGTCAAAAGCTTTCTCTAAGTCTACAAATGCTAGAAACGTAGGTTTGCCTTTCCTTAATCTTTCTTCTAAGATAAGTCGTAAGGTCAGTATTGCCTCACGTGTTCCAGTGTTTCTACGGAATCCAAACTGATCTTCCCCGAGGTTGGCTTCTACTAGTTTTTCCATTCGTCTGTAAAGAATTCGTGTTAGTATTTTGCAGCCGTGACTTATTAAACTGATAGTTCGGTAATTTCCACATCTGTCAACACCTGCCTTCTTTGGGATTGGAATTATTATATTCTTCTTGAAGTCTGTGGGTATTTCGCCTGTTTCATACATCTTGCTCACCAGATGGTAGAGTTTTGTCAGGACTGGCTCTCCCAAGGCCGTCAGTAGTTCCAATGGAATGTTGTCTACTCCGGGAGCCTTGTTTCGACTTAGGTCTTTCAGTGCTCTGTCAAACTCTTCACGCAGTATCATATCTCCCATTTCATCTTCATCTACATCCTCTTCCATTTCCATAATATTGTCTTCAAGTACATCGCCCTTGTATAGACCCTCTATATACTCCTTCCACCTTTCTGCTTTCCCTTCTTTGCTGGGTTTCCATCTGAGCTCTTGATATTCCTACAAGTCGTTCTCTTATCTCCAAAGGTCTCTTTAATTTTCCTGTAGGCAGTATCTATCTTACTCCTAGTGAGATAAGCCTCTACATCCTTACATTTGTCCTCTAGCCATCCCTGCTTAGCCATTTTGCACTTCCTGTCGATCTCATTTTTTAGACGTTTGTATTCCTTTTTGCCTGCTTCATTTACTGCATTTTTATATTTTCTCCTTTCATCAATTAAATTCAATATTTCTTCTGTTACCCAAGGATTTCTACTAGCCTTCGTCTTTTTACCTACTTGATCCTCTGCTACCTTCGCTACTTCATCCCTCAAAGCTACCCATTCTTCTTCTACTGTATTTCTTTCCCCCATTCCTGTCAATTGTTCCTTCATGCTCTCCCTGAAACTCTGTACAACCTCTGGTTCTTTCAGTTTATCCAGGTCCCATCTCCTTAAATTCCCACCTTTTTGCAGTTTCTTCAGTTTTAATCTACAGGTCATAACCAATAGATTGTGGTCAGAGTCCACATCTGCCCCTGGAAATGTCTCACAATTTAAAACCTGGTTCCTAAATCTCTGTCTTACCATTATATAATCTATCTGATATCTTTTAGTATCTCCAGGGTTCTTCCATGTATACAACCTTCTTTCATGATTCTTAAACCAAGTGTTAGCTATGATTATGTTGTGCTCTGTGCAAAATTCTACCAGGCGGCTTCCTCTTTCATTTCTTAGCCCCAATCCATATTCACCTACTATGTTTCCTTCTCTCCCTTTTCCTACACTCGAATTCCAGTCACCCATGACTATTAAATTTTCGTCTCCCTTCACAATCTGAATAATTTCTTTTATTTCATCATACATTTCTTCAATTTCTTCGTCATCTGCAGAGCCAGTTGGCATATAAACTTGTACTACTGTAGTAGGTGTGGGCTTCGTATCTATCTTGGCCACAATAATGCGTTCACTATGCTGTTTGTAATAGCTTACCCGCATTCCTATTTTCCTATTCATTATTAAACCTACTCCTGCATTACCCCTATTTGATTTTGTGTTTATAACCCTGTAGTCACCTGACCAGAAGTCTTGTTCCTCCTGCCACCGAACTTCACTAATTCCCACTATATCTAACTTCAACCTATCCATTTCCTTTTTTAAATTTTCTAACCTACCTGCCCGATTAAGGGATCTGACATTCCACGCTCCGATCCGTAGAACGCCAGTTTTCTTTCTCCTGATAACGACATCCTCTTGAGTAGTCCCCGCCCGGACATCCGAATGGGGGACTATTTTACCTCCGGAATATTTTACCCAAGAGGACGCCATCATCATTTAATCATACAGTAATGCTGCATGCCCTCGAGAAAAATCACGTCTGTAGTTTCCCCTTGCTTTCAGCCGTTCGCAGTACCAGCACAGCAAGGCCGTTTTGGTTATTGTTACAAGGCCAGATCAGTCAATCATCCACACTGTTGCCCTTGCAACTACTGGAAAGGCTGCTGCCCCTCTTCAGGAACCACACGTTTGTCTGGCCTCTCAACAGATACCCCTCCGTTGTGGTTGCACCTACGGTACGGCTATCTGTATCGCTGAGGCACGCAAGCCTCCCCACCAACGGCAAGGTCCATGGTTCATGGGGGGATAATATATATATATGGCACTTCGTTATTGCAAAGAACGGCAAGTGCGTATTCATGTATGTGTACTTGTGTTTATGGGGCATCAGTGTAAAGGAAGAACTGTAAATTGATTTCCGTGGTTATTTTAGATGTTGCTTGCCTCATGGCCACGCAGAACATTTTCGTAACTGTTAGTACGAGGGATTGATTTCTGATTAATTAGTGTCTTACTGTGAAGTACATAATCAATATTACACGTAAATTTTGGTTAAACGTCTTTCTCATGAAGCACTTAAACGCAGACAATAACTAATTGAAATTTTGGATTTAGTTGTTGTAATTTCTTCATAGATTAAAACGTAAGCCCGTGAGAGATTTCCGACCGTTATATTACATTACTACAACAAATAGTTACAGATTAGTGTGATTGACAGAAATTATTTGCTATCCACATTGCTTTATACACTGATTACAGTATGATTTGGAAACGAATTACGGCCAAACTTTTGAAACATAAGACCACACACAACTTGTACAGTAGTGCATATGAGAAGTCAGTTACAGTCTCTGTTGTTGCGGCACTTTGTGCGAGGTAAGGTTAAAGATAATAGTGCGCGTAAGGATGCATTAAGCCAACATTCCAACCAGTTTCTTCTTGAATCCGAGAATGATTCACATACGAAAAAACAGTGCGACGCACTACTTTGGTTCTTGATCAGTTTTAAACTTATAGACGTCCTGAACGCTACTGTCAAGATAGATTTGCAGTTATTCGATTAGTGCGTTGTCCAGACGCGGTGTCTTCACATTTATTGATTGAGACATTTGTCATAACAAACCCGATCTACGTAGACAGCGGTTCCACTGCGCGACTCAGGACCTACGTAAGCAAACACATTCTCGATGTAGTTTCTCTTGTCTCTGTAACATAAATTTCCGAGGTGAAAATCTTCCATTTGGGACAGTATTAGCACACCAAAATCCCCATTTTCGGTGCATTTTGACACTGTGATGTCTTGCCGGACGTACAAAACAGTTATACCACAGATTTATCTCAACCAGATCTGTTCTCCTGTTGCAAAAGGCTAGGACAACAACATTTAAAAACTCGAAGTTGATTCCTATACCCCGATGATCAACGCAGTTTCATTTTATAAGCCCTGGTAGCTGTTAGTCTAGATACAAGTTGTTACAAATGCTTCAAATGGCTCTGAGCACTATGGGACTAAACATCTGCGGTCATCAGTCGCCTAGGACTTAGAACTACTTAAAGCTAACTAACCTAAGGACATCACACACATCCATGCCCTAGGCAGGATTCGAACCTGAGACCGTAGCGGTCGCGCGGTTCCAGACTGAAGCGCCTATAGCCGCTCGGTCACAACGGCCGGCCAAGTTGTTACAAATATTAGTGAATAGTATTGTGATATGGTAAAGTTAGGCATCTAACGGTATAAAAAAACAATGTATACAAAATTTTAGGGTGTTTAGAGGAGAAAAAAAGAAACTTTTGTGTGACGAAAAGTCGCTGGTGCGCTTTTTCCTTACCTTGCATTCATGAAGATTTCCACTCTAGTGATGTTCAGAGACGGTGTTCAAAATGACGTGTGATGATGTCCATTTACACTAATGCTCAAATGGCTTCCGTGTGCTAGATGACTTTCTAAGACGCCCAGAACAATGAGGTGCTCACGAATAATGGCTGCAATTTCAGCAATCAGTTCTTCTGGAGTGTGACTGACGAACATCAGAATGCAGCTGCCATATCTGTAGTAATGTAAAAGAACGACATTTTTAGCAACATCTCTGAAACAATATTCATCACGCGGCCTTTTGTACATTCTCCGAGTGTCACTGGAGAAAATTCCTGAAAGGAATCCTGCTGGGGAAACGGTGCACCTGAGACATTTTTGTCACATTAAAAAGAAAAGTTTTCTTTTTATTTCCTCTAAATACTCCATAATTTTGTATAAGTGGTTTCCTTATTCCCTGTATGTGAACATTGGTACCATTTTATCACTTTGTGTGTTATTCTTCAGCTACCGCCTTTTTCAGAGTGAAAGATGCCATTACATATGAAATAGGAATATAGTCTACAGCTATGCTGCATGACACCAAATAACAAGGTAAGAAAGAAAGACCACGTGTATTGCACTTGCAATCGAAGGGCTGGAGAAGAGCTGTATGATTCACTTCGGCCCCTAATGGCCTGACTCGGCAAGACCCCTGCAGTGTAGTTATCAAATTATTGGCAAAACTCATTCCGGTAGATTGTAGGGCGGTTCGTAAATTGAGCCTCATATACTCTAGACAAACGAGATTAACTTTCGTAATGAAAGTCGACTCTAATTCAGCTTAATCAGTCTAACCACCTTAAACCTTGCACGCCACGTTCATATGTAAACACTCACAAACACACACGTACACACTTACACACACATTTTATATATTTTCTCAGCCACTCAAATGACGTGACCGAGACAACTGGATAAGCTTATTTAAAAACTTAAGAATATGGAAAACAATGCAATAAATATAGACCAACACAAACAAATGACGCTGCACGGAGGCGTACAGTGTCGCATCTTTGGCAGAATGCTTTGAGGTTTTTTCTCTTTCCTACTTCTTTAACTGGAAGAATCAATTTGGAAAGTCGTGGGGTGCTGAGGAATGACGGAGTGCATTTGAATATTGTGAGGGTGTAGATATAGCGTCAATGAATACCATTAATTTGAAGAGATATGAGCATCTCTAAAAAGGCAGTCACAGAAGTTGAAAGGACAAAAATAATTACGAGGAAGGTAATTGCGAAGAAACCTGGGCTTGTAGAAGAAATAATTCCATTAATCGACGAAAGAAGAAAATACAAAAATTACAGGGTACGAAAGGAATACAACAATGTAAGTCATTTAGAACTGACGTACACAGGAAACACAGACAAGTCACAGTGAAGTGGCTGAAGAAAAAAATGTGAAGAAATCGCGAAAGAAATGGTCGCCAGGAGGAATGATACTGCGTAGTGAAAAGTCAAAACAACTTTCGGTGAAATGAAAAACAAGGGCGGAAACTGTTAAGAGTGCGACGGGACTTCCACTGTTAACCACAGAGGTGGTTGCAGATAGGTGGAAAGAGTGAGTGGGTGGCCTTGTCTGACGACGTGTTATAAGAAGAAACTGGAGTCGATAGACTGACACGGAGGATCAAGTTTTAGAATCAGATTTTAAAAGAGTGTTAGTAGACTTTTGAGATCAAATAAGGCACAAAGAATAGGTAACATCCATTTGGAGTTTCTAAAATCATAGCGCGAAGTGGCAACCAAAGCACCATTTAAATTGGTGTGTGGAATCTATGAGACTGCGCTTTAGAAAAAAATATCGTCCGTGCAAGCCCGAAGATTCTTGCGAACTTCATACAAATAGTTACAGTTTATAAATTAATATCAAAAGGCATAAGGACAAATGCATTATACACAAAATTACAAATGCTACTCGAACATGTCAGATGTGCTGTACAATGGCGGGCCGTTAACAGACAGTTAACTAATTAAATAAACCTGCGGAGGCACTCTTGTCAGCACGACTAGGATCACAGCTGTGTTCTAATCCCACAACAGGACTTGAATATAAGATCAACGAACGTTAAATAAAAGATGTTAAAATGGACACGTCTTGAAGGCAAGAGTAAACTCCAGGCAAGAAACTAGACACGAGTATATATAATGCTGGTACCTCACACTAGGAGGTACATAATTACATTAAATTTTCCTGTTACCAACAGTACAAGGACAGTAAGACAAATGACGACAATTTGTGGACATAAGGCAACGTTATTCTCCCCCCTCATAGAAAACTTACGGCCAAGCTGATCCAAAGCTACCCACGTATAAAAACCGAAACAAACAGTAATACTTCACTGACTGGCCACAAGGTTGTTACTTATAAATCAATCAAAGTACTTAAATAAATTACCAGGCCCTAAAACACTGTTAAAATGATAATGACAATTAAACTCATATTTTTAAAGATAGCAAGAAACTCACCGCTCAGTTTTCCCAAAGGTTTTCACCACTTCCCACATGGACCTTACGGTAATAGGAACACTAGAGCCAAGTCCCAATCCGGCTGGTGCTGGCACGACACCAAAATAATGACAATAAGCTGCCCAACTTGATGTTGGTACGGCAGATCCGCAGAAGCGCGTGTGACCTGCCAACACCTAGGCTTCGTGTGATGACGTGAAATCCACAGAAGCAGAAGGGAAACGTGTCCCTGCCCCAGACCATTAGAACAGCAACATGTCAACCGTTGCCAATACAAGGCTGTCAACAATACCAAACTACAAATAGCAAACAAGAGTGATAGAAATTAACATACACAACAATACTTAAACCGGCAATTAAAGATTATTTTCAAGGACACCAATTATTAAAACTTCAGTATAGAAGCGTCCATTGCACAAACCTTGCAAGTTGACCTTCCTAGCAATGACAAGAAACAATGTACAAAGACATTTAAAGGACAACTTTGAACATGGCTGACGTTTGCAGCAACCGTATACACAAATTTGAAAACTATGGAAAAATCTGCCAACCGGTTGCATAGATTTTCTATATACCTTGACGAGGTTTCGTCACCTCTAAGGGTGGCTTCATCAGAAGGTAAGGTAATTACATGAAGAACATGTACAGTGATTTAAGAGCTGAGTTGCTCAAGTCATACATCAAAATATAAGACATAATGTTCTTCAAAAAGTCAAACATTAAAACATAAGTAACACCGGTGTGGTGTGAGGAGACATTATGTCTTATATTTTAATGTATGACTTGGGCAAACTCAGCTCTTAAATCACTGTACATCTTTGACGATATGTTCTTCATGTAATTACTTTATCTTCTGATGAAGTCATCCTTAGAGGTGACGAAACCTAGTCAAGGTGTATAGAAAATCTATGCAACCGGCTGGCAGATTTTTACATATTTCGCACATTTAAAGGAATAATTGCATAATAATTCAAACAAGATTAATTAAGTCAAGGTATACCTCTACTGGGGCCTGTTAGGGACTAACGGACACTGGAGTCTGGATAGGCAACAAATGGCAGATGGTCGGTAAAAATGTACACCTGTAGCCCGAAGGCCTCCTCAGCCTCGTCAGAGAGTGCAACTTTATTTACAGGCCAAAACTTATAACTCGTCTCAGGAAGGGCCGTAAGATCTACAAAAAACATAAATTACAATCGTCAGCGTCAAATACTCAATGATTTGAAACAATGATTTCAAGTACCACATGAACGATGAACATTACAAATACTAGCTAGGCGCTCACAGAAACTTCTAGATTGACACACACAACCCCAAAAGAGGTCATTGAAAGACATACGGGAACCGGATTCCTGGCCAGCTAACACCGGGCAGAAGTAACAGTCTTTAAGTATAGTGCTTACTGAACAGTCTTCATACATGATTTCAAATAAATGCCACGGAGGCCAATAGCTTCTCGACTCCAGGTAGGTACTGGATAATACTGCCCTGCTGCTCGAGGCTGCTAACATGTTGTTAAATGCATCTCGTCGTATTTAGCACACCACAATTGCCTGATGGACTTAGTAACCAGGTTGCACACGACGAGAGCCGCTCCTTGCCCGCTAAATTCGCCGGCAGCCACGGTCAACGGTTTCAGCTTGCCAGGACGCCGGGTACTCAAGCACACCCGCCCGGCTCCGTGTCCCACACAGCACTCACAACCACGGAGCCCCAGAGGGAACACATAACCAGGCAAAGATGATACGACGACTCCCATAGTCGATGGAACGTGTGCACAAGTGGCGCAAGTATGATCGCGCGCTCGCCCACACGGAAGCCGCCAAGGCTAATCGTCAGTATTAGTTTCAAGGGCAGATGCTTAATAATAATTTGATAAAGTCATTAACTAAACTGAATACGTAAATGTAAAGTCGTTAATGCTGAAAAACGATGGATCAATCAGAAGCACATACTGAATAATCAGCCACCAAACTGTTACTGTAATTCATTACAAGTCTGCTACAGGGCACGAGCCAGGCAACATGAGTCGGGACGGTCAAGTGGAATACGATGCCGATAATTGTTCATCGCAATTAACAGTGCTTCGGAAAACATTTGTGTATAATAACTCGCTACAAGTTTTATATCAGATGTGAACAAATAAATGCGCTTTGGACGGTATAGCACAACGAGTCACCGAAAAACATGTCGTTTTAAACACTGCCTTGGTGAACGTTCGCGTGAAGTTTTGAACGTCTTGTAATACTGTGACCCACTAGATTGTGTCTTCAGAATGAGATTTTCACTCTGCAGTGGATAGTGCGCTGATATGAAACTTTCCTGGCCGATTAAAACTGTTGGCCGGATCGAGACTCGAACTAGGGACCTTAGCGTTGCGTGGGCAACTGCTCTACCAACTGAGCTACCCGAGCACGACTCACCCCCGTCCTCACAGCATTACTTCCTCCAGTACCTCGTCTTCTACCTTCCAAACTTCAGAGAAGCTCTCCTGCGAACCTTGCAGAGCTACACTATGTGAACTAAAGTATCGGGACACCCCCCCCCCCCAAAAACATACGTTTTTCATATTGTGTGCTTTGTGCTGCCACCTACAGCCAGGTACTCTGTATCAGCGACCTCAGTAGTCATTAGACATCTTAAGAGAGAGCAGAATGGAGCTCTCCACGGAACTCACGGACTTCGAACGTGGTCAGGTGATTGGGTGTCACTTGTGTCATATGTCTGTACACGAGATTTCCACACTCCTAAACAGACCTAGGACCACTGTTTCCATGTGGTAGTGAAGTGTAAACGTACAGCACAAAAGCGTACAGGACGACCTCGTTTGTTGACTGACTGACGGCCGACGGTTGAAAAGGGTCGTAATGCGTAATAGGCAGACATCTATCCAGACCATCACACAGGAATTCCAAACTGCATCAGAATCCACTGCAAGTCCTTTGACAGCTAGGCGGGAGGTGAGAAAGCTTGAATTTAATGATCGAGCGGCTGCTCATAAGCCAAACATCACGCCAGTAAATGTCAAAAGACGCCTCGCTTGGTGTAAGGAGCGTAAACATTGGACGATTTAACAGTGGAAGAACGCTGTGTGGAGTGACGAATCACGATCCGATGGAAGGGTGTGTATATGGTGAATGCCCGGTGAACGTCATTTGTCAACGTGCGTAGTGCCAACAGTAAATTTCCCAAGGCGGTGGTGTTATGGTGTGGTCGTGTTTTTCATGGACGGGGGCTTGAACCCCTTATTGTTTTGCGTGGCACTATCACAGCACAGGCCTACATTGACGTTTTAAGCACCTTCTTGCTTCCCACTGTTGAAGGGCAATTCGGAGATGGTGACTGCATCTTTCAACACGATCGAGCACCTGTTCATAATGCACGGCCTGTAGCCTGCACACAGACCTGACCTGAAGCCTATAGAACACCTTTGCGATGTTTTTGAACGCTGACATGTGCTAGGCCTCACCGACCGACATCGAAACCTTTCCTCAGTGCAGCACTCCGTGAAGAATGGGCTGCCATTCCTCAAGAAACCTTCCAGCATCCGATTGAACGTATGCCTGCGAGAGGGGAAGCTGTCGTCAAGGCTAAGGGTGGGTGAACACCATATCGAATTCCAGCATTACCGATGGAGGGCGCCACGAACTTGTAAGTCATCTTCAGCCAGGTGTCCGGATACTTTCGATCACATAGTGTAGCACTCGTGGAAGAAAGGATACTGCGGAGACATGGTTTAGCCACAGCCTGGGAGATGTTCCCAGAATGAGGTTTTCACTCTGCCGCGGAGTGTGCGCTGATACGAAAGTTTCTTGGCAGATTAAAACTTTCCCGCGAAAGGGAAAGGTCCCGACTTCGAGTCTCGGTCCGGCACATAGTTTTAATCTGCCAGGAAAGTTTCAGATTGTGTCTGAACGTAGCTTCTGCGGAATTTGATTTAATTTCTGAAGATAACCAAGGTCTTACTTGCGTTTCTTGGTTATCACTAAACCTTAATGCATAAAAATCAAGTGGCATCCTATGGTTTGATAATTTTATTTCTTCCATATTGCACTTCAGTTTAGCTCAGTCTGTTGTTTGCACGTCGAATATTGAGTTTACAATGGAGAAGAAGCCAATCGAGACGAGATCTACAACGTAAGAAGACACGAAGAAAGAGAACCAAAGACAGTGATGCTAGGAAAGCGAAAGATATGTCCTCATAATCTGTAGTATTGGTAGACCCTGCTATCTGTGCAAGGTGGGTAGGGCATTTTATGAAACTCACCGTGTAACGGATAGGTAGGCGAACATTATAGTGATAATCTACCGTCGCCATTGTTCTACGTTTTTAAATGTAACAAAGTCACTGTAAAATGCGAAAGCAAAGGAAAAACAACGGGTAAATCAAGACCAGACAGACCTCACCTACGACTACTGACGATCGTTGCGGTGGGTGATTGACAGAGATCGCGTGAAATCAGTGGGAGAAATCACACGCGAGAAACAGAGTGCTACCAGCAAACCAACTAGCACAATGACTGCGTAGCGGGTTGCAAAGAGAGTTGTAGAATAGTCTAGCAGCTCCTCACAGGCCACACATTTCTGTCGTGAATGCTAAGCGACAAGTGAGGTGGTGCAAAGAGTGACGCCACTGGACACTGAATAACTGATTTGGTAAATGAATCACGCGTATATCTTGTGACAGTCCGGTAGAAGGTTTTGGGTTTGACGAATGCATGGAGAACTTTACCTGCCAACAGTGAAGTCACGAGGTGGTAGTTTTACGATATGAGGGTGTTTTCGTGGTTATGGAGCGGTCCCGTTATTGTGCTAATGGAAACACTAAATGCTGAAGGATGTGAAGACATTTTACTGTTCTGTGTAGCGCGTACAACAGAGGCACATTTTGGTGACGATCATTGTATCAGCATCACAGTGCACTTTGTTATAAAGCACTACATGTCAGATGGCGGTTTGTGAACAACAAAATTTCTGGAATGGATTGGCCTGCACTGAGTTCAGACTTTAATCCAATGAAATCCTTGAATGAGTTAGAACGTCGACCCCGCTCGAGATCCCGGGATCCAAATAAAATCACTTCCTTCTCTGGTTTCGGCTCCTGAGGGAAAATGAGCAAACATTTATCCACGGAAGTTCAGACAACTTACTGAATGTGTTGCCAGCAGAGTTCAAACCATTGTAAAGACTAAGGGTGGACACACGCCCTACTGCGGTCCACTAAAAAGTTCTTGAAGTGTTCCGGCTTGGGGTCCTTTTACAGAAAGTCAGTGACTACACTCACAAACCAGTTTATTGACATAAACAGTTTATGTTCACAAACGTAAGTCCTGTGCTCTGTTAGCAGTTCAAGAAAAATAAGAAAAGTTTTCCTTGAAAATAAAGGAATGACTTCTTTGACAACTTAAAGTTCTTTGAAATCAACAGAAATAAATCTTCTGAAAAGTTCTCTTGCAAACGAAAACGCCTATCTTCTTAGACTTGCATACTTGGCCGGGAATTAAAGTCCCATCTCATGAGCGGTACAAGGAATTCCAACCTCAGAGTCCACAGCCGGAGCAGCGGGTCGCGATGCGCGGTGTTCCCAAGGTGGCAAAGGCGACGTAGAGTCCGGGCAGCGGCGTCGTGCTGGGGAACTTCTGCTTCTGCTGGCGGAGAGGAAACTGCCTGCTGCTCGCCGGGCGAGGGCAGATATACCCGCGTGGCGGAGGACTACTACATAGCTACTGGTGCAACTTAGGAAGTCGGGACTTAGCATGGAAGGTCATTAAAACGACTTAAATTTTGCAGCAATATCAATACTGTAAACATTTAAACTAAGACTTGTACACAAATGCAATGTTATAAAATAGAATCAAGCTTCAAGGCCGACAATGTGTACAAAGATGAACTGGAAATAATTTCAAGATAATATTATGTTATTCAAATACACAACATCACCACAAATTAGGTTTGGTGCACTTGAATTTCCTTGCATAGGTCTGCAATGTACCTGGCAATTGTGTAAGCTTGGTATGCAGAAAATTACAACTTGACTATGATCTAATATCTTCAGTATTTTACAGTTACTACATCTTTTGGGGACTCTGATTTCCCTGAAAAAAGCAGTGACTGCTGGTCTCCATGCGATCACACACCTTTCCGGCTGCTCTTACTTCATCAACACATACATTAGGGCAACCGACCAACGAACAAATAACAGTCGCTAGAATGAACATGGTTCCACGAAACGAAGGCACCAAAACCACTCACACCTCCGATGGAGAGCGTTGTTCGAGATGGTCTCGAGGAAATGGTCTGTCCGAGAAAACAGGCACCAAAGCAATGCGAGGAGCACCGCCCGGAGATGACATCAGGTAGGTGCACCACAAACTCGCGACCGTCCTGCAAGGTAAACCGGCCGCGCCGCTGCTGGTCGATCCCGCGTGTTTTGCTCTTTCGTCCCCTCAAGCACGTCCTAGCGTCTCGTACCCAGTCCGACGACCAACTCCAAGACCGCAAATACCCGCCGCCAGATCACAACAGGGCAAAGATCGTAGTTCAGCCGGGTAATCGATAGTCGTGCCAAAGAGCTGGTGTGTCAGAAAAGGCTCACCACGGCTCAGCTGGTATAGCTGGTATAGTGGGCTCGGACTGGCTGAGGAAAATGGTGCGGCGGATGTACCAAAAAGTCCTTATGTGTGGCGGCCTCTACCTCTCTTGTCAGTGCCTTCGGAACTAGCCTGCTTTCTGCAGACCAGGCGAATTTCGTCTGAATTCGGCTGATGCGCCTGTGGAGCTGGAGCGATGACCCGCATAGCGGTGCAACGTGGCGGGTTGTTGGCTATGTAGGAGATCCCGGAAACACGCCAGTACCGGATCCTCCTGACCAGACAGTGTATTCCTTGGATAGGTATAGATACCATGTATAAGCTCCCTTCTCCTTTGGAGATTATATGGGTTAATTAATGATTATTATGTTACAATCCTCTTGTTGTAGTTGACCGTGTATATCGAGACTTCGTTCATTGTTAAATGCTATGGTGTGGTACTAACTGATGGAGACGCGTTAAGAACTGGTAAAATTTAATTTATTTCCTTTATTATACTGCACAAACATAAACACACTATTATTCAAACTGTGTGCCACTACTATTAAACGTAGAGATAAATCCTTCGCTACGCAACCGCCTTTGGCTCACGCAGCCTACACCTTCCACAGCCTCTCAACAACTGCCTCTGCTTGCGACTCTCTGCGCCACTGGGCATTGTCGCCCTCCGAAGAACAACCACTTATAGATACTACACACCAGTATCCTCACACACTGTCTTTCCAGATATATCTGACAAGGGAATCTGTATTTTGTTCAAATGGTTCAAATGGCTCTAAGCACTATGGGACTTAACATCTGAGGTCATCAGTCCCCAAGTCTTAGAACCAACTAAACCTAATTAACCTGAGGACATCACACACATCCACGCCCCAGGTAGGATTCGAACCTGCGACCGTAGCAGTCGCGCGGTTCCGCACTGAAGCGCCTATAACCGCTCGGCCACACAGGCCGGCTTGTATTTTAAAATCGAGGACCTATGGTGTATGAACTTTCAGATCAATTACGTCATCTTTCACGTGATGAAATGATAATGTTGGGTTGGTGTATAAGGTCGCAGCATTTTTCCATAAATTTTGTAAACACAAGAGGTACACGTAACTGAGACTTTAGTCATCAACAGTATATTTCCCTTTACTACGCCAACGCTGGGGTAACTTCTCGATTCCGCGTCTATAGAAATGACGCAGTTTTGAGATGAAGATCTCATCGACCCATGTTCGGAGTACAATTTCGTCGGGAAAAGGAGTTCTCCGATAGAGAGAGGAAAAGGTGAAAATGAGAGGGTGCAAGATCAGGCGAATTAGTTGAATGCTGCATGACTACCCAACCCAACTCTTCTGTAGGGCTTTTGTCAGTCTAGCAGAATGCGGCCGGACTTTATCGTGGAGTAGAATCATTTCACGTAGTCTTCTTGATCGCTGTTCTGGGATTGCGCCTTCAAGACATCTCAGTTGTTGACAATAAACATCAGCACTTATGGTTACACTTGTGGGAAGCAATTCGTAGTACACAACAGTGTTTCCGTTCCACGACGTGGAAATATTATCTTTTCTGGATGCGCGCAGGGGATTTGCACGGGGAGTTTCTGCTTCATTTGGGCTCAACCATTCCTCTCTTTTCCTTACATTAGCATAAAAACACCATTTTCATCAACAGTAACGATACAGGATAGAGATGCACACATGGACACCCGCTGATTTTTGTGATTTTGGCTTAGAGCATGCGATGCCCAGACACCCCATTTTTGAACGCTGTCCATTGCACGCAAATGTCACACGATGGTGGAATCATTACACGAGTTCTCTAATACATTAACATGGGTCATTGTGGATTAATGTGTTTAAACGATCTTCATAAAACTGCAGACGGTCTTCCTGAATGTGGAGCGTCACTAATGTTAACACGATCCTTCTTAAAACGAGAAATCCATTTTCTTGCTGTACTCTGTCCAATAGCATTATTCTCAAACACGGCGCAATTGTTTCTGGCTACTTCCATTGCTGTCACCCCACTAGTGAACTCAAACATAAGGATATTTCGGGAATGTTCCGATATCTCCACTTGGTAATCCATTTTGTAGCGTCCACAGCCCCGTTCACTATCTGCAAATGACAAAATGACAATATGTGGGCCGGCCGGTGTGGCCGTGCGGTTCTAGGTGCTTCAGTCTGGAACCGCGTGACCGCTACGGTCGCAAGTTCGAATCCTGCCTCGGGCATGGATGTGTGTGATGTCCTTAGGTTAGTTAGGTTCAAGTAGTTCTAAGTTCTAGGGGACTGATGACCACAGATGTTAAGTCCTATAGTGCTCAGAACCATTAGAACCATTTTTGACAATATGTGAACTCAAATAGCAACAGTGAAGTTTAAATAAAAAATGATAATCGATAAATAAACACAAAGCGCCCGGAATGCCAACATGAAAATGAAAAGCGTTACGAGCTTAAGCACCAACATACGAGGGTTACTCCAAAATAAATGCACACTATTTTTTTAAAAATTCATCTTTTATTCTACATGTTTGAAAGTTTTACAGTGTGTAGATACATCCTTTAGGAACATTATTTTCATTTCTCCACATAATTTCCATCCCTCTCAACCGCCTTACGCCATCTTGGAACCACGGTAAAATTCTGGACAAACCTGTTGGAGCCACTGTTTGTCAGCGTGCACAAATGAGTCATCATCTTCAAACCTTGTTCCACGAAGAGAGTCTTTCCCAAAGAGATGATAGTCACATGGAGCCAGGTCAGGACTGTAAGGCGGGTGTTTCAGTGTTGTCCATCCGAGTTTTGTGATCGCTTCCATGGTTTTTTGACTGACATGTTGCCGTGCATTGTCGTGCAACAGCAAAGCATCCTGCTTTTGCCGATGTGGTCGAACACGACTCAGTCGAGTTTGAAGTTTCTTCAGTGTCGTCACATACGCATCAGAATTTATGGTGGTTCCACTTCGCATAATGTCCACAAACAAAAGTCCTTCGGTATCGAGAAACACCGTAGCCATAACTTTTCCAGCAGACGGCGTGCGTTTGAATTTTTTTTCTTGGGTGAATTTGCATGATGCCACTCCATTCACTGCCTCTTCGTCTCTGGTGAAAAATGGAGCCATGTTTCATCACCCGTCACAATTCTTCCAAGAAACTCATCTCCACTATTCTCGTATTGTTCCAAAAGTTCACTGCATACCGTTTTTCTTGTTTCTTTGTGAGCCACTGTCAACATTCTGGGAACCCACCGGGCACAAACCTTTTTTAACGCCAACACTTTCAGTATTCTGCAAACACTTCCTTCTTCTATCCCAACGTAGCGTGACAATTCGTTCACTGTGATGCGTCTGTCAGCAGTCACCAATTCGTTAACTCCCTGCACATTGTCTGGAGTGTGTGCAGTACGAGGCCTGCCGCTGTGAGGACAATCCTCAATATTGCATTGCCGTACCCGATTACATCACTAAACCTGCTTGCCCACCGACTAACTGTACTGCGATCGACAGCGGCATCTCCATACACGTTTTTCAACCTCTTGTTGTTGTTTCTCACTGTCTCGTTTTCACAGCACAGGAATTCTATGACAGCACGTTGCTTCTGACGAACGTCAAGTGTAGCAGCCATCTTGAAGAGATGCTTTTATTGTTATTATTTCGTTTGGCATCAAGGATACATTACTTGAATTGAACAGCAATGATGTTACTGGTAACACAATATGCATATACTACAAATAAAATAGATTACATTCATTTATGGTAATAAAAGTCTTAGATTAGATCGATAAATCAATAATATACATATGGATAAAAACACTAGGATGAGTTACATGTAAAAGAGAAAATGTGGTTTTTATAAACAGTAATATTGACAAACTGAGCTTCAAGTTGTAATAAAAACTATAGGTTAATATCTAAAGTATCCAGCCAGGAGACTGCTTCCTCAGAGACCTCATGTATGCTGGTCAGAGTTCCAGCATATTTCCGTAGGGGACACTCTGTGACTATGTGGTGTATTGTTTGTCGTTGGTGTCCGCAGTCACACTTGGCACTTTCAGCGATTCCCCACTTATGCTTCAAGTCCTGGCATCTTCCGTGCTTGGTGCGTATGCGATTTAGGGTGGTCCACGACCTCCTAGGTATGTGGAATCGAGGAGGGACTCGTGTAGGATCAGCAATGAGACCTGCAGAATCGGGATTGGCTGCGAACCATTCTTCCCGCCATGCTGTTTCTGGTTGGAATCCTTCAGAAGTAAGCCTTTTTCCAAGTCTCCAGGAAGACATGCTGTGACGGTGCCACTCACGGGAAAGGGTTGAACTAAGTTTGAAAACAAGCGGGAAGGATGTATCTACACACTGTAAAACTTTCACACCTGCAGAATGAAACTGTATTTTTAAAGCCGGCCGGAGTGGCCGAGCGGTTCTAGGCGCATCAGTCTGGAACCGCGCGACCGCTACGGTCGCAGGTTCTAATCCTGCCTCGGGCATGGATGTGTGTGATGTCCTTAGGTTAGTTAGGTTTAAGTAGTTCTAAGTTCTAGGGGACTGATGACCTCAGCAGTTAAGTCCCATAGTGCTCAGAGGCATTTTGTATTTTTACAGAAATAGTGTGCATTTCTTTTGGAGTGACCCTCGTAATATTTTCATTTGACCTCAGACATTTCAGTTGAAAAGTATTTTTTGTATTTTTTTTCGGTGGGGGGAGGGGGAGGAGGGGGGGGGAGGGTGCGAGGAATGTTGTGCTACCGAGTTAGCACCAGGGCTGTTGTTATTGCGGCAAAGAAGACATTCCGGCGGCCGCGGAAAGCCGCCGGCTGCAGCCAGCCGGCTGCTAAGCGACCGGGAAGTCGCGCATAACGCGCCGCTTGGGGCTGTCTAACGTGTTTACCAACTTACCGGAGATGTAATTAACGCGGCCCGGGAGCAGCCGGCAGACGCCGCAGAGCAAAACTTGCTTTGACAGCGACCACTGTAAGTGTTCTAATTAACTCAGTAAATTACAGAGCGGGCCGTTTGATTCTCCGCCCCGCCGCGGCTCCCTGTGTTTCGGCTCCTCTGCAGAACACGGCGGCAGCAACCTGGGCGCAACGCAGCAACAGCGGCGGCGAAAATTCCCTGCTGGCAAGGCAGCTTGTTGACATTCCCGAGCGCGCCGCCTAACTTGTTTTAGCGCGTGGCAGTACACAAAAGCTGCCACCGTTCGCTGACGTCGCGAGGCTTGTTTGCGCAGCCTGACAGCTTATTTATCTTAATTTGAATTTAGATGGAATAAAATTATATCAAAAAATACTGCAGTACAAATAAGCTACTTCCACTGTAATTCAGAAAAAAGTATCAACACCCCGAAACGAGCAAATATATTACTTGGCACCGTTGGAGTGCTCGAGATCAGAGAATTATGTGCAGGGTGCTTCCAAATTTCTTTTACGAAATCGGAAAACTTCTGTCTAAAAAGTTTCGGGACTGATTTCATTTCTGGCGTATAAGCGGCGTCAGCGCTAAAGCAGCTGGCGGCTTGAACTGACAACTGTAAACAATAGACGTGCATTTGACCAGTCAGTTGTGAGGAGGCAGTGTTAAGTAGTGGACGTGCGGATGTAGTATGTCAACATTGTTGTGTCACAAATATCGGTGGAGCAACATTCTAAACCAAGCGTTCAGTACATTCTCTAGCATGTTTTGGAAAAAAAAACTGTGTAAAATGTTTGTCCAGAACATCTTGACACCCCCAAACACAAACAACGATTCATGGACGCCGCCGAGACTTTATTCGGATGATAATTGCGGGCAAGACCGAGAACATAGCGCTCGGAATAAAGAGGATGTTAGACAGGAATGAACCTTATCGTTGCGAATCTAATGCGCCATGGACTGTAATACGCACACCAATTTCAAAAATTATAATCATAAAAGAAGTTTGTTTCTATACCACGGGTATGCTAAATTTATTTTGTACAACAATGAACGTGTACATGAACTATCAAAACAACAATTCTTAAGTGACCCCTTGTTAGGCTGTTATTGAAAAAGGTTACCTACATGACAAGCAAGCAAACGTAACGTAAATGACAGGCGTTACTCATCGTTATTCACTAATGTTACAGTATATGATATAAATTCATTCAGTAGTGCAAAATAGTCATCCAGAATAGTACGTTCAATTAACAATGTGACAATTGCCAATTTTAAGGAAAACTTGCAACAGTTAGACTGGGATGAGGTGTAGATGGAACCAGATGCTAATTTTTCTAAATTTAAGCTATTTCACGATACCTTTGTGAGTATATTTGAAAGCAGTTTCTCTAAGAAAACAGTGAAATATAATTGTAAGAAACCATCTAAACGCCATTGCTTACTAAAGGGATAAAAATATATTGTAATCAGAAAAAGGAAGTTTGTCTTATAGCTAGAAGGAGTTATGATCCACAAACAGTCAAACATTATAAAAACTATTGCACCGTATTAAAAGAAAACGTTATTATAAAGTCCAGCAGTATGCACATTATGTCTTCGATTAGCACCTCTTATAATGAAATTAAAATAATTTGGAATATTGTTAAAAGGGAAACAAGGAAACCGAGAGCACAGGAAGACTGTATTTCTATCAAACTCAATGAAAAGTTTGTTAATAAAGAGTCAGAAGTACAAAACATTTTAATTATTTTAATTATCATTGTAAGCGTTGTAGAGAAAATAAGATCCAGCAATTCATTTGAAAGTGTAAGGCAGTATATGGAGGAGGCAATACCTATACAATTTGATAAAATTGAAATGAAACCCACGTCTCCTACTGAAATTAGGAAAATAATAAATTTAGTCAAAAGTAAAAGCTCACATAGAATTGATGGAATTTCCAGCAGAGTACAAAAGGTTTGTTCCCTACAGATAAGTAGATTTCTCAGCCATATATGTAGCAGCTCACTGAAACGGACATTTTTCCAGATAGACTGATATTTGCTGTTGTTAAACCACTGCGTAAAAAAGGCGATAGGTCTGTTTTTCTAACAATTACCGCCCAATCTCACTTCTGACAGCTTTATCCAAAATTCATAAAAAGGTACTTATTTAAGAATGGCAGCACATATTTGTAAAAATGAAATACTAACAAAATGTTAATTTGGTTTTCAGAAATGCTTTTCAACAAAAAATGCTATATATGCTTTCACTGATCAAATATTAAATGCTTTGAATAACTGTATGTCACCCTTTGGGATACTTTATGACCTCTCGAAGGCTTTTGACAGGGAATCATGAAATTCTTCTAGATAAAGTTAAGTATTGTGGTATGAGTGGGACAGTGCACAAATGGTTTAATTCAAATTTATCTGGAAGAATGCTCAAGGGTTGACATTAACTGTACAGATAGCCTGCAAAAATCAACAGAGTTCTCTGATGTGAGAGGTATCAAGAATGGTGTCCCATAGGGTCCAGTCTTGGGCCCTTCTTCATATACACTCCTGGAAATGGAAAAAAGAACACATTGACACCGGTGTGTCAGACCCACCATACTTGCTCCGGACACTGCGAGAGGGCTGTACAAGCAATGATCACACCCACGGCACAGCAGACACACCAGGAACCGCGGTGTTGGCCGTCGAATGGCGCTAGCTGCGCAGCATTTGTGCACCGCCGCCGTCAGTGTCAGCCAGTTTGCCGTGGCATACGGAGCTCCATCGCAGTCTTTAACACTGGTAGCATGCCGCGACAGCGTGGACGTGAACCGTATGTGCAGTTGACGGACTTTGAGCGAGGGCGTATAGTGGGCATGCGGGAGGCCAGGTGGACGTACCGCCGAATTGCTCAACACGTGGGGCGTGAGGTCTCCACAGTACATCGATGTTGTCGCCAGTGGTCGGCGGAAGGTGCACGTGCCCGTCGACCTGGGACCGGACCGCAGCGACGCACGGATGCACGCCAAGACCTTAGGATCCTACGCAGTGCCGTAGGGGACCGCACCGCCACTTCCCAGCAAATTAGGGACACTGTTGCTCCTGGGGTATCGGCGAGGACCATTCGCAACCGTCTCCATGAAGCTGGGCTACGGTCCCGCACACCGTTAGGCCGTCTTCCGCTCACGCCCCAACATCGTGCAGCCCGCCTCCAGTGGTGTCGCGACAGGCGTGAATGGAGGGACGAATGGAGACGTGTCGTCTTCAGCGATGAGAGTCGCTTCTGCCTTGGTGCCAATGATGGTCGTATGCGTGTTTGGCGCCGTGCAGGTGAGCGCCACAATCAGGACTGCATACGACCGAGGCACACAGGGCCAACACCCGGCATCATGGTGTGGGGAGCGATCTCCTACACTGGCCATACACCACTGGTGATCGTCGAGGGGACACTGAATAGTGCACGGTACATCCAAACCGTCATCGAACCCATCGTTCTACCATTGCTAGACCGGCAAGGGAACTTGCTGTTCCAACAGGACAATGCACGTCCGCATGTATCCCGTGCCACCCAACGTGCTCTAGAAGGTGTAAGTCAACTACCCTGGCCAGCAAGATCTCCGGATCTGTCCCCAATTGAGCACGTTTGGGACTGGATGAAGCGTCGTCTCACGCGGTCTGCACGTCCAGCACGAACGCTGGTCCAACTGAGGCGCCAGGTGGAAATGGCATGGCAAGCCGTTCCACAGACTACATCCAGCATCTCTACGATCGTCTCCATGGGAGAATAGAAGCCTGCATTGCTGCGAAAGGTCGATATACACTGTACTAGTGCCGACATTGTGCATGCTCTGTTGCCTGTGTCTATGTGCCTGTGGTTCTGTCAGTGTGATCATGTGATGTATCTGACCCCAGGAATGTGTCAATAAAGTTTCCCCTTCCTGGGACAATGAATTCACGGTGTTCTTATTTCAATTTCCAGGAGTGTATATTAATGACTTGCCCCTCTATATTCATGAAGATGCAAAGATAGTTATCTTTGCTCATGATAGAAGTATAGTAATCACACCCAATAAACAAGAATCAGCCGAGGAAATTGTAAATAAAGTCTTTCAGAAAATTATTACATGTTGCTCTGCAAATGGACTCTCACTATATTTTGAGAAAACATAGTGCATACAATTCTGTACAGTAAATTGCATAACACTAATCATTATTATTATTATTTATGAATTTGGCCAGCTATGGACCGCATACAACTTAAGACTTATGGTGTTTCTTTTTCTCCCGTTCTTCCCAGTACTTCTTCATTTTCTCGCCAACTGCTCGTCTCTGCTCATCTGTCCACACTCTCTTGGGCCGAGGTTTTGGCGCATCTTCTTCATAGTTTGCGTTTTCTATAAATAGTCTAAAGTTATTCCTGTCAGGTATTGTTTCTTCTGTAACACCTATTTTGTTGGCGTCTTTCTTTACTGCTTCTATCCATCCTACAGTTTTTTTCAGCTAACTAACGTAATTAAAAATTTTGTTTGTAATCCGTGTTTCTTCCATTCTTTTTAAATGTCCATAAAATTTTAGCCGTCTCTTCCTCATTGTATCTGTGGTCTTTTCTGTATTTTTGTATAGGTCTTCATTTCTCCTTTTAATCCCCCTATTTTCCTTGTTTTTCTCAGGACCTAGAATTTTACATAATATTTTTCTCTCTTTTTTCTAGTTCTCTTAATTTGTCTTTCTTATTCAATGTTAGGCACTCTGATCCATATGATGCTTGTGTCCTAATAACTGAATTATAATGTTTAATCTTTGCTTGTATGGATATTGATTTCTTATTGTAGTAGTTTTGTGTTCATTGATATGCAGATTCCAACTTTTTTATTCTTTCTTTATTTGTTGTGTTATCCAGTCCATTGGCTTGGATCCACTCCCCCAGGTATTTGAATCTATCAATTTCTTTAATTTTTCCATACTTTGTTTTCGTAAACTTTTCTGTATTATGTTTGTGTTCTATATATTCGGTTTTTTCGTAGGATATTTTTAGCCCAGTCTTTTCAGCAATCTCGTGTAACATATCAAGCATAACTGTTGCGTCTGTTCGGTTTTCAGTTATCAATGCCATATCATCTGCAAAGGCTAAACATTTTACTTCAAATTTGTTCTTTCCTTGGCCCATGCGTATACCCTTTGTGCCTCTGTTTTTTAATGTGTTTTCCCGTGTTTTTACTACTTTATCTAAAACCAAGTTAAAGAGAATTGGGGACAGTCCGTCACCTTGTCGAACGTCTGTTTTGATTTTGAATGGTTCAGAAATTTCGCCTTGAAACTTAATTCTTGATGTTGTATCCGTGAGCGTTTGTTCAACAAGTCTTCTGGTGTTTTCATCTATCCCTCATTCATAAAGTATCTGGAATAGTGTTTGTCTGTCAACTGAGTCGTAGGCCTTCTTGAAGTCTACGAAAGTAACTACTATATTTTTATTTTGTATAGCTCTCACTCTCAAAATCGTTTTTAAATTAAGAATCTGTTCTGCACATGATCTACCTTTTCTAAATCCTGCTTGATAATCTCCTATATTAGGTCCTGCTTGTTCCTCTATTCTATTTAAAAGTGGTTTAGAAAGTATTTTGTATGTCACTGGTAGCAAGGATATGCCCCTGTAGTTTTTGGTGTCTGTTTTATCTCCTTTTTTATGGAGAGGGTGGATCAATCCTTGTTTCCAGTCACTGGGTATGATTCCTTTTGTCCAAATGTCTTTAATTACTATGTGAATTTTCTGATATGCGGATAAGCCCCCTAGTTTCCACATTTCTGCCACTATCCCATCCTCACCTGGTGCTTTGTTATTCTTCAATGCTTTGATAATCTTTTCTATTTCTTCTACTGTAGGTGGTTCCGACGGTGGATTTTCATGTTGTGGTTTTTGAAATTGTAACCTGCCATTAGGCTCCTCACAATTTAATACATTTTCAAAGTATTCAACTAAATTTGGCAGTTCTCTTTATTGCTTAAAACCATTTTTCCATTTTTATCTTTAAAATGTAAACTTGGTGACTGGAATCCTGTTAAAACTTCTCTGAAAGTCTTATAGAAGTCTCTAGTGTTGTTCCTTTTGAAATCAGAATCCATTTCTTCTAATCTGTCTTTGTCATATTTTCTTTTCACTGATCTGATGATTTTTGCTGTCTTTTTCCTTTCTTCTTTAAATTCTTCCAGTATTCGTGTTTCTTATTACTGTTCCATTTCTTCCATGCCTTTAGTCGATTGTCAATTGCTTCATCACACAGCTCGTTCCACCATCTGTGTTTTGGTATTCTTTGCGGGTGTCCCATTTCTTTAACTGACTCTATCATTGTTTCTTTAATTTCTTCCCAATTATCCATTTTTCTTGTGTTTAGTATATGACAGAATTTGTCCTGCTTTTGCAGGAGAAATTTAGTGTTTACTCTTGGAAATCTTATTGGTTTTGGTTTAGGTTTGTTTGGTTGGAACATGGTCTTTATTTCTGTCAGATAATGATCTGAGTCTATGTTTAGGCCCTTCCTCACTCTGACATCCAAGATTTCCTTGTAGTTGCGAGTCGTTATTGCCACGTGGTCCAACTGATATTCACCTTGATTTGGATTAGGTGATACCCACGTTTTTTTCTTTCCTGCAAGTTTCCTGAAACATGTCGACTTTAATTTTAGATTAAACTGTCTACAAAAATCTATGAGTCTTTCCCCATTTCTGTTGGTTCTTGCATGTGCTGGATAATCTCCAACTACTGATTTAAATTTTATTTCTTTGCCAACTTGTGCATTAAAGTCTCCCACTAACATTTTTATATGCTCTTTTGGTAATATGGATGTTTCATGTTCAAGCATTTCCCAAAAATCTTCCACTTTGTCAACATTTGTTCTGTTATGTTGGTTAATAGGTGCATGCGAATTTATAATAGTGTAGCGTTTATTGCCTGACTTGAACGTCAGAAATGAAATTCGTTCTGATGGGGAGCTAAAATTAGTTATTGATTCCGTAAGTTGCTGTTTGACCATAAATGCGGTCCCTAATATAGTCGTATTATTGGAATTTTTAATGGCTGGTTTTCCTTTGTAGATCCTGTATCCACCTGATTCAAATGCATTTTCATCCAGATACCTTGTTTCTTGAAGACTAATATAAGTATGTTGCGTTGATTGAGAGTGTCCGTTAGGTGTTTTAGTTTTCCAACTTTCATAAGTGTGTTGATATTCAGAGTCCCCAGTAGATGTTTTTTCTTGGGTCTTATCTTTGAAGAAATACTAGGAAGCTCCGACTCTTCCTTACGTGATGTTCTAGGCTCTCCAGAATCCAAAGACCTAGTTGCACCGCCATGAATAGCGATGGAAGATTGGTTACTTCCTGGAGTAGTTTTCATTTTGAAATTTACCATCATGTCTTAGGTTAAAGTTTGGTTTGGGGAAAGGTAGTTGAACCTTTCGATGATAAAAATTCAAGCATTTAGCTTAGAATTATAAGTGAGGCCGCCACTAACATGTGGGACAGACGCCTTTTGCAGCCGTCCACTGTGGGAACAGACGCTACAGTCTGGTGCTTTTATACAAAAACCTGCCTCTTCCGCCAGTTCCGCCGTTCTGATGATCTTCATCGCCGCCTTCACTGCCGTTGAGGTCTTCACCGTTTCCCTGGCAAGGGACCCTCACGAGGTACTATCACCCGGGCCAGGTGAACCAAGGTTTTTTAACGAGGTGTTACTCCTCCCCCTCCTCCTTTTTCAACCGGGCTTGGGACCGGCTTTGGCATAGTTAACACCAATCATAAATATAGATACTGAACAGAAGTCTGTTGCTAAGGCAGAATATTCAAAATTTCTGGGTATGTTTCAGCTAATCATGCTATTAGGTTTGTTGCAAATTTTGGTCATAAACGTATCAGTAAATTAGTCTACTATGCCTATTTTCATTCACTGCTTTGATATGGCATCATATTTTGCAGTAATTCATCATTAGGAGAAAAAATTTTCATTGCGCAAAAGCGTGTAATCAGAATAATAGCTGGAGCCCACCCAACATCAACTTGCAGATGTTTATTTAAGGGACTCGAGATATTCACAGTACCTTCGGAATACATGTATTCACTTATGAAAGTTGTTATTAATAACCCATCCTAATTCAAAAATAATACCCAAGCGCAAAGCTACAACACTAGAAGAAACGATGATCTTCACTATTCTGGGTTAAATCTGACAGAAAGGGGTGAACTCTGCTGACACAAAAATCTCTGGTCATTTGCCAGATAGCATTAAATGTCTGATAGATAGCGAACCAACATCTCTGAATGGGAACTCCGTCTACTCAATAGATGAATTTTTATGTATGAAGTGGTAACAATAGAAAAGTAAAAAAAAGGTGTGTTAAAACTGACACGTTCCATATCATTACGAAATGTCGTATTCTTGATCTATGGAACAAGTGTGAACGTAATGTAATGTAATTGTGTAAAAATAACTGGTATCCTGGGAGAAGTCTGCATCAGAAAGAGAATAATTTCCTCTTTCCCCACCATCTTCGATGTTGTTCCAGAGCACATCTTTACTCCGCCCAGCATTTCTTGGGTGATTTTACGATCATTGGCGTTTCGATGCTTTTCATGGCAGGCGAAACCGTAATAATGTGGGGTGCAACGAACTTAATTTTTCCTTTCGGAATCAGTTCACGGTTTGGTTCGCAAAACCATTTTTCCTACTGTTCTTGAACGTAACCATTGGAAGAATTATTTATACTAACATACAAGGGTTGCAACACGGAAGTCATTTCTCCAGGAACAAAAGCGAGGTCGGTGGCTAGGCTGTGGTTCTTCTTTTTTTCATCGTCAGTGAGATGATAACGAAAAGCAGGAAGACAATGGATTAATGACAGTTTGGAAAATTCACCAGACCAGACTTCCCATACGTTTCGGAACCAGTCAGACATTAAAGTATCAGTCATCCATCCCTTCTCTTGATTTCAAATAATGACGTCATCAGGAAACACCTTTACATTTTTAGGTCTCTTGAGGCTCGTCTTCCGCTTGAAGATTAAGAAAGGGGGAACTTTGCGCCCGTCTGCTGTGACTGGCAGCATTACAGATACGCGCTGTTTTTCACAGCATGATGCTTTGATGGTACCTTGTTTTGTCCCCTTTTCATCGAAAGTGTAATTACGTGGCGTATCAAACCAAAGTGACACCTCATCATCGTTACCTATTTGGCCCATTGAAAAATTCTTTTCTTTCCAAAATGTGGTGACATACCGCTGAAATTCTTGAAGTTTTTCTCAAAATCCTATGGAAGCTTTTGGTATCAACTCCTCCACTCCTAGCTTTAAACTCTTGCCTCGGTTCATTAAAAACGGCAGTAACCTGTTTTGATTTGTTTCTTATGGCGTCACTGTCACAGGTTGATCATCCTTCCTCCTTTCACGGTAGAATTCCAAAACTTTTACTTCAACGTCACGATGTCTTCCACTGCGAGGATCAGTGAACTTCTTTCTAGTAATGGTGTAAGTAGGCTGTTTAGGTTTTTTTATTGGTAACGCCACCTGTGTGCAGTCTGTGGCTAGTTTGCATTGTTGTCTGCCATTGTAGTGTTGGGCAGCAGCAGCTGGATGTGAACAGCGCATAGGGTTGCGCAGTTGGAGGTGAGCCGCCAGCAGTGGTGGATGTGGGGAGAGAGATGGCGGAGTTTTGAAATTTGTCATGAACTGCTATATTTATATATGATGATATCAAGGTAAATACATCGTTTGTTCTCTATTAATATCTTTCATTTGCTAACCATCCCTATCAGTAGTTAGTGCCTTCCATAGTTTGAATCTTTTATTTAGCTGGCAGTAGTGGCGCTCGCTGTATTGCAGTAGCTTGAGCAGCGAAGATTTTTGTGAGGTAAGTGATTTGTGAAAGGTATAGTTTAATGTTAGTCAGGGCCATTCTTTTGTAGGGAATTTTGAAAGTCAGATTGCGTTGCGCTAACAAAATATTGTGTGTCAGTTTAAGGACAGTCGTGTATAATTGTTAAAAAGGGAACGTTGCATATGTCGACCCTTAGCCTAGGATACCTCACTGGAATCTTCTGATTTTTTTTTCTTGTAGTTTGTGTATTTAGTGTAGCTTTTGTTTATTGCTAGCGCGTAATTGTAGAGAGAATCTCCTTTGTAGTTGTAGCCTTTCATTGTTGTACAGTAAAACAGTTGTGGCATGCATGTAGATTTGCACCAAGTATTTCGCAGCTACGCTTGCAATTAACTAGATATTATTTTCAGTGCTATGTTAATGTGTTCTCCTATTTTTGCACTTCAAATTGTGCTTTTCTGTGTTGTCGTGTGAAATATTGTGACAATAATGGCGTGTGAAAAACGTAATACTAGGCTCCAAAGTAAACTGAGAAATGACAGTGAAAATGAAAACAGTGTGTTAGCGCCACCGAGTAATGAATTAACTGATGTTCAAAGTAGTAATTTGGTAATTGTGCATAGGGAAATGGATCGGGCGGCAAACAATGGTGTAGACAGTGAAACAGGTAGTGAACAGGGAAGCGTTATCGATCGATTGGTCGGCAACAGCTCGCCTCAGGAATCGGGAATGACAGAACACAATATTGCAAATACTGCAGACTCAGGTTTTGGGTTCTCACCGTTTTCTCAAATAAGTCAAGACACATTTTCTGCTTCTCAAAATGTGAATGTTTCCGGTGCAAATTCACTGCCGAAAAGCACTGAGGAACATGTTTCAGACACCAGTGCATTTTTATTACAATTAATGCAACAAATGGGACAAAAGCTTGAAAAGTTAGACACAATGGAACAACATCAGAGACAAACACAGCAACAGTTAGACACAATGGAACAAAATCAGAGACAAACACAGCAAAAGCTTCAAAAGTTAGATACAGTCGAACAAAATCTTAAAAAGTTAGACACAATGGAACAAAATCTTCAAAAGTTAGACACCACACTTGAACGAACACGTGAAGATTTAACTACTGAGTTACATAACATTGAATCGAAATGTCAAAAAGTCTGTAATGACGTAAAAACACAAATTTGTGAGCATTTTCAACCTATTTTTTCGCGGCATGAAAATGCATTACAGAATCACGAAGCAGCCATAAAAGAACTGCAAACCATTGTTCATGAAAATCATGAGACCTTGTGGGCTAAAATTGACTCAGTTGCATCTACCGATTCGGTTACGCAACTTGCAAAAACTCAGGAAAACTTAAAGGACACAGTAGATTCGATTTCAGCACAAATGGACACTCTGAAACTTGGTTCAGAAAAACACACTGAGGAAATGTGTTCACTATCGGAGAAAGTAGCCGAACTTTCGGATCAGGTCACTAACTTATCTACAAAGGTAGATGATGATCTGAATGACACAAGACCTGTAGCCTTCACTGACACAGAAGAGTATGAACAAATTAGAAAATTCAAACAGAATCAAAATCAAATCAATACACAGTACAAAAGAGAAATCCGGGAAGTACAAGATCAGCTGACACAGGTGGCGTTACCAATAAAGAAACCTAAACAGCCTACTTACAATGGTAGTTGCAAATAATAAGCAAGCGTTACTCTCAGCTACGTTGAGCTCTCGTCCTGCCTTGCTGGTACCGCATTTTTCAACATAAACAATTGTTTTATGCTTGAAAGCAGTATCATCGATGTCCTTCTCTACTTGTTTTCCATTTCCTGACTACCTAATACAAGCTCGCAACACCCTGATATGCCAACAATAATGTAACGAAGTTGAGAATTTCTGCAACGCGTTGTGACCTAAGGACTAATATCAAAATTTCATTGTTATTGCCGGTGAACGACGAATTCAAGTCTGTACTCAAATTTTATGCCCTAATCGAATATTTTGCGCATCCTAATTTTCAAAACTGCATGCTATAAAAAAGTGTGCAATTAGGGGAAGTACTGTAGTCTTTTGCCGTTACTGTTCAGTCTATACACTGAAGAAACAATGACGGAAATAAAACAATGGTTCAACAGTTTGATTAAAATTCAAGGTGATATCAATGATAAAATTCGCTGATGACGTTGCTATCCTCAGCGGAAGTGCAGAAAGATTACAGGATCTGTTGAAAGGAATGAACAGGTTAATGAGTGTAGAATATTGATTGAGAGTCAATCGAAGAAAGACGAAAGTAATGAGAACGAGCAGAAATGAAGGCAGCGAGAAAACACCAAAATTGGGGCTTACTATGAGGAAGAAATTTCTGAGACTGTAGGGCTGGAGCATAGGGCTGTACGGTTGTGAAAAGTGGAGACTGTGGGAAATGCAGAACGGAAGAAAATCGAAGCGTTTGAGATGTGGTGCTCAGAAGAGTGTTGACAATTAGGTGAACTGATAAGGTAAGGAATGAAGAGGTTCTCCGCAGAATCAGCGAGGAAAGGAAAAATGGATAACACTAACAAGAAGACGGGACAGGGTGATAGGACATTTGTTATGATATCAGGGAACAACTTCCATGGTGCCAGAGATAGATGTGGAGTGTAAAACTATAGTTGGAGCCAGAGATTGGAATACAGCTGAAAAATAACTGAGGACGTAGGTTTCAACTGCTTCTCCGAGTTGAAACTGTTGGCACAAATGCCTCGTGATTGGGTGTTGTGTGATTTCCTTAGGTTAGTTAGGTTTAAGTAGTTCTAAGTCTAGGGGACTGTTGACCTCAGATGTTTAAGTCCGATAGTGCTCAGAGCCATTTGAACCATTTTTTTTTTTATTGGCACAGAAGAGCACTCGTTGCGGGCCGCATCAAATCTGCCGGAAGACTTGAGGCGTAGCGCCGTATGCCGATCCTGCCTTGGAGGCGGTTAAGTGGGAGATGTGTCTCAGAGCTGGATAGTGACAGATGGTGACGCGAGACTGGACGCGCACGTAGTTTATGTATCAGGCGATAGAGCACAGTATTGGATAGGGTGACTGTGATTTTAGTTTCGATTGTGCCCACTAGAGTGCACTAAAGTAATAGAAGGTTTTTCATAAACTGTTCTAGTATTTTCACAAAGTGTTATTATGTCTTTTTGTGTATGTAAAATGTTATAAATGTGTTTTAGCAGTATGAATGATGCGTGAGTGTGGTTTAAGGTTAATATGAAGATAATTGTTTAACGAGTTATGTAGTAGGATTTAGTGTGGGAACATTTCGAAGAAGTATGGATATGGACAAAGGGGATTTTTGTAGAATAGATTTGTAAAATAAGTTTATGGTAAAGGGAAAGTTAATTCATGTATAAATAACAATAGTAAATAACTTCATGCATAAGCAAAACTTCAGCATATTGGTAAAAAGTGCAGTCGTTAGGTTTACTATTTTGTGATTGGTTATTGATGAAAAGCGCGGACTGACGCGGGAAAGTGTTGTTTTGCTATTGGCTGTTGAATAAACTGACCAATGGTAAAGCAATATTCTTCGCGCCTTTCTCTGCTGATAAAGAAGACTTGGAGTATTCTAGAGAGGAGTCGGAGCCTAGCCATGAAACAGATCGGACGTGTGTAGTAGTAGTTCCGATGGAAATGATAAGTTGCCGGATCTAGCCTTGTTTCATACATCAAAAGTGTTGGAAAGTGACGGCATAATTATTCCGATGTGTGTGTAGGAATTTCGGAAATTTTAAGTGAATTTTGCGACGAGAAAAGACATATATTTTGCGTGGCGTATTGAGCAGGTCGGTGGCTAAAAACTGTGACTGCATTTGGTACCGACAGACTTAATATTTGGTGAGCATTCTCAATCAAAAACAATCAGTATTTTTGTAGCTATTACGTTTTCGAGAAATGCAACACCATAAACTTGCTAACGTGAGTGAAAGGGATTGATAGTGACTGTGTTAAGGCTAGCACAGGCTTGGCAGTGGTACTTGTTCATCTAAGTTTCAGAATATATTAATTGAGGACAAAATTTCCAATCTTTCATTTAGTGTGAAAACTTTCTCCCGAAACATAGATTGGTGACTTCAATTGTAGCCTGGTTCACGTAAAAGTACAGTAGGTTTCGCTCGGCTTTCCTACTGATGATCTACTGAGACAATGTTCACAGGTAGGTGCAGGTTCGTCGTAAAGGGACGGAAAGAACCGCGCAGCCGCAGACTGATGACAATAAATAAATAAAGAAATAAATAAAAATAAAAAATGCGGACAGTTAGGTTCCGGAAAAAATCACCATGGGTGACGAAACTTGTTATTATCAATACGAACCTACCGCAAAACAACAAGTTGCAAAAATTCATGTGAAGGGTCAACACTGTAATGACGTTCAAGTCAATGCGACACCCAGATTGTGCATCATCCTAAAGAAGGACGTTTCTGGCAATTTCACATTCTTGTATGAACATGCTGTTCATTGTACTCTAGTCGAGGTAGACTACATAGAGCGCTTGAAGCATTAAAACTAACTCCCTAACTTTTGTTCTTTTTATCATTCCTGTCTCGTAACTGTTTGGACTATCAAAATAAGATTTTTTGGGGTAGCTGAGTAAAGAATGATTAGAATAAGAATCCATAGGTATAGTTAGAGCATTCCAGTAGAGCACGAAGAAATTTGTAAAACAGAGTCATCCACTGCCCTGTTACTGCTGAGTGAAAGAGCAACACTTCCCACAAAATTTCCGTGGTCCATGTGTAGGTCTATTCACCGACGTTTAGTCACTGTCTGTAGATCGCACGTGACAAATGATGGTAACCTCTACACAGCTCTATAAATTCGGCAGTCCATTAAACCTCCGATGTAGCTGCCGATTAATCTCCGAAGATATTTCGCACTAATAGAGGACGAAACATCGGTGAACAGAATTACATATCGACTGCAGCCTTAATGATCTGAAGATTTAACTGAAGTAAATACCGACTGTGAAAGCCTACATGGTATTATAAAAGAACAGTAGTAAATCAGTGTGCCTCAGACAATTACTACATTTATAAAGAAATAAATAATTTAGTTACAATGTCTAGTCCTGAAGAATATATGAGCCATACAATACAGTCTCAGTGTACACACTTCACAGTGCATGGCGGAGGGTACTTTGTCTATGTTTTAACGATTTTCTGTCATTTCACTCGCATACGGAACGAAGAAAACAAAGGCTATTTATGCGTCCAAGGTAAGGTAGCATCGATCCGAATTTTACTATGGACATTTCAGTGATTTATTAGACACGGTCCCCATTGGATGTGGGATGCAAAGCCTTCTTCAGACTTCTGAACTTCTGGTATGATTTTTTAGTAATTTCATTGAAAGCTTTGTTGCTTTGGTAAAAATAAAATTGTTCTTTTAGTCGTGACAGAATAAATTACTATTAATCACACCAGATTTGTCGGAGAACAGCAGCAACATATGTAATTGATCCAGCTTTAAGAAATTCTATTACCTTTTAGTGGAAAATTCGTGCGGTACTCTCCGACGTTAGAAAAGTCGTGGTGTTCCGTTCGGAGCAGGAGGCGGCTGTCTTTTCTCATTCGCGATATCGAAAATTACTAAAAAATGAACAGAAATTTTTTTTCGGAGGAAGATCGCGCGGAGAAAACAGACAGAAGTTACATGAAAGAAACCTAAGGGACCAACTAATTGGATTTGTACGAACATATAAACGGAACTGAAAGAACTTGGAATAAATACTATAACGATGTCGTCACGACAGCCTCCTGTTCCGACAGAACACACGCTGGATCATAAACTGCATAAATCTTTTAAACAGAAAAGATTATCACAAGTATAATTAATGAAAATAAGGTTGAGAGATTTTCTTTGAAATTAAATAAACTTCAAGGCTTCAAGTATTATATTATGAAACGGAAACTTACATTAACATGGCCACCCATTGTGGCGGTGGAGCGAATTTTTTACGATATACATTCTCGCTTGTTTGTGGCTACATATATTTTTAATCACTTAAACTCTTAACTTTACAATAAAATGATTATATCAGTATGGAGCACAATACTTTTGCGTCCGACTCGCAACACATTCACAGAAGAACAGCTAGAGAGCGGCCCGGCTCCCTGAAGAAGTAAAAATTGGCAATTGTTATTTTGAAACATAGGTGCATCGTTTTTTTTTTTACTGATCGATAGCAGCGTATAACAGTTTATAGCTATCGTGATATTCTGCGCTTTTCAGGAGCGCGGCAAAGATATCTGGTTACAACATTCATTGGTGTATGTTAGAAGTTCGCACATACTGACGCAAATACAGAAAAAAAAACTTTTACATGTTAAAAATCGCAGTGATAAAGGCTGTAATGTCACAAACTGACTTAACCCAGGCAGTTACAGGGAAATCTACGGTTCTGCTTGGACTTAGAACCAAGCTATCTAATCTCTCTTACCTCATTCTCGTGATTAGATTAGATATGATATATTTTTCATGCCACAGTGAAGAGATTCTCAAGGACGTGGAAAACGTCATAAAACAAAAATACGCAACACATATTTACAAAGAAAAAAAAGGCTTATTTAATGTCTCTTCCACATATCTCAAGTAAAATGGTCCTCAAGGATGTGGAAAACGTCAGTAAATCTCAAACATATTTCCCTTTAAAAGATAATATTCAACTTGTCACACAGTCCCCTAAAAGTCCAATACACTGAGATGCCTACGATAATTCTTGGGCTACTGTAGCCACGCATCACTAAAGAGATATATCGCTTAATAACACTTACAAGATGCTACCCGCAGCTGCACTCGCATGTCACTAGTTCTGTTATGATGAGTGATGGTGAGGAAGTATGTTAGTTCAAAAAATGGTTCAAATGGCTCTGAGCACTATGGGACTTAACTGCTGTGGTCATCAGTCCCCTAGAACTTAGAACTACTTAAACCTAACTAACCTAAGGACATCACACACATCCATGCCGAGGCAGGATTCGAACCTGCGACCGTAGCGGTCACGCGGTTCCAGACTGAAGCGCCTAGAACCGCACGGCCACCACGGCCGGCAAGTATGTTAGTTATTTATAAGTATCTGGGTAGATAGTGGTATAGATATGTCTACATCTACATCTACATTTATACTCCGCAAGCCACCAAACGGTGTGTAGCGGAGGGCACTTTACGTACCACTGTCATTACCTCCCTTTCTTGTTCCAGTCGCGTATGGTTCGCGGGAAGAACAACTGCCGGAAAGCCTCCGTGCGCCCTCGAACCTCTCTAATTTTACATTCTTGATCTCCTCGGGAGGTATAATTAGGGGGAAGCAATGTATTCGATACCTCATCCAGAAACGCACCCTCTCGAAACCTAGACATCAAGCTACACCGCGATGCAGAGCGCCTCTCTCGCAGAGTCTGCCACTTGAGTTTGCTTAACATCCCCGTAACGCTATCACGCTTACCAAATAAGCCTGTGACGAAACGCACCGCTCTTCTCTATCTCCTCTGTCAATCCGACCTGGTACGGATCCAACACTGATGAGCAATACACAAGTACAGGTCGAATGAGTGTTTTGTAAGTCACCTCCTTCGTTGATGGACTACATTTTCTGAGGACTCTCTCAATGAATGTCAACCTGGCACCCCCCTTACCAACAATTAATTTTATATGATCATTCCACTTCAAATCGTTCCGCACGCATAATCCCAGATATTTTACAGAAGTGACTGCTACCAGTGTTTGTTCCGCTATCATATAATCATACAATAAAGGATCCTTCTTTCTATGTATTCGGAATACATTACATCTGTCTATGTTAAGGGTCAGTTGCCACTCCCTGCACCAAGTGCCTATCCGCTGCAGATCTTCCTGCATTTCGCTGCAATTTTCTAATGCTGCAACTTCTCTGTATACTACAGCATCATCCCCGAAAAGCCGCATGGAACTTCCGACACTATCTACTAGCTCATTTATATATATTGTGAAAAGCGATGGTCCCATAACAATCCCCTGTGGCACGCCAGAGGTTACTTTAACGTCTGTAGACATCTTTCCAGTGAGAACAACATGCTGTGTTCTGCTTGTTAAAAACTTCTATCCAGCCACACAGCTGGCCTATATTCCGTAGGCTCTTACTTTGTTTATCAGGTGACAGTGCGGAACTGTATCGAACGCCTTCCGGAAGTCAAGGAAAATGGCATCTATCTGGGAGCCTGTATCTACTATTTTCTGTGTCTCATGAACCAATAAAGCGAGTTGGGTCTCACACGATCACTGTTTCCGGAATCCATGTTGACTCATACAGAGTAGATTCTGGGTTTCCAGAAATGACATCATACGCGAGCAAAAAACATGTTCTAAAATTCTACAACAGATCGATGTCAGAGATACAGGCCTATAGTTTTGCGCGTGTGCTCGACGATGTATGTGTGTGTGTATAAATGTGTTCAAATGTTCAAATGTGTGTGAAATCTTATGGGACTTAACTGCTAAGGTCGTCAGTCCCTAAGCTTACACACTACTTAACCTAAATTATCCTAAGGACAAACACACACATCCATGCCCAAGGGAGGACTCGAACCTCCGCCGGGATCAGCCGCACAGTCCATGACTGCAGCGCTTAGACAGTATAAATGTGTTAGTGGTTGTATATGGGTACATAATCAATGAAATCTCTGAATATTCAAGACTGTCTCTTTTTCCACGCCTTGGATATTATTACACCTGTAGTCTGCTTCGTTGGTGCTGAGTATCTGGAGGAAGCAAACAGCCAAGTCTTTAGTATATATGACCTTGTATCGTAAAAGTCGTCGAAAAACCTAGCATTTTGACCTATGCAATTCTGCCAAATGAAGTCATATTAAAGCATTGTATTTTATACTGTCAACGGCCTTGGCACAGTGTTTACACCGGTTTCCGTCACATCACCGAATTTAAGCGCTGTCAGCGTTGGCTAATACTTGGACGGGTGACCGTCCGGCTCTGCCGAGCGCTGTTGTCAAGCGGGGTCCACTCAGCCCTTGTGAGGTCAATTGAGGAGCTACTTGATTGAGGAGTAGCGGCTCCGATCACGAAAACTGACAACGGCCGGGAGAACGGTGTGATGACTCCACATCCACCAACAGTGACGCCCGTCGTCTGAGGTTGACATGGCGGTCGGTCGGTTACGCTGATCCTTTCAAGGCCTGTTCGGACAGAGTTTTCTTAATATTTTATACTAAAGAGTACAAGGAAGTACATACAAATCTGGACAGCCCGTCGTTCCCAAAAATGGTTCAAATGACTCTAAGCACTACGGGACTAAACATCTGAGGTCATCAGTTGGTTTGGTTGGTTTGTTTGGGGAAGGAGACCAGACAGCGTGGTCATCGGTCTCATCGGATTAGGGAAGGACGGGGAAGGAATTCGGCCGTGCCCTTTGAAAGGAACCATCCCGGCATTTGCCAGGAGCGATTTAGGGAAATCACGGAAAACCTAAATCAGGATGGCCGGACGCGGGATTGAACCGTCGTCCTCCCGAATGCGAGTCCAGTGTCTAACCACTGCGCCACCCCGCTCGGTGAGCTCATCAGTCCCCTAGACTTAGAATTACTTAAACCTAATTAACCTAAGGACATCACACACATCCATGCCCGAGGCAGGATTCGAACCTGCGACCGTAGCAGCAGCGCGGTTCCGGACTGAAGCGCCTAGAACCGCTCGGTCACGGCGGCTGGCTCCCGTCATTCCCAGTGACTATTTGACACACAACTTATCCCCATATTTCGTTCTACTATGGTGACTCGATTATACATTTTCGAGGCCTTCAAAAATTACTATCGTATTCAATTACGCCTCAATTCATTACATTCGTACAGAAGTAGAGTTTATAGTTCTTGTGGGCCAACCGGTACTAGTGAAATTTTGCCACCAGAGCAACACATAGCAATCGTTTCTTCTTTTCGTTTCAAAGCATGGCAATGCCTACATTTTTATCCATTCTCCCTAAGATGACCAATCGGTGATTAGCATAATCAATTAATGGATCACAATGATATGCGGCCTCACTGAAAGCCTCTCTCGTTCTACATGAAAAGGTACGACGTCTCTCTTTTGTCGTGTAGCCTTGCCTTTAAATGATGCCGTCGTTATGAGTGTTCAAGAGAGCTATATGAGACGCTGACGCTCAGCATAAAAAATGAGACAGGCTTGTGACTGTTCTACTGTCTCTGTAGCTCTTACGACCGCTTGACGTTCTGTATCTTAGGTCTGACAGATCTAAGATTGCTGCGACGTTTGTTGCGTTCGAGCAACTATCGCAGCTCGAGCTATGTGCGAAATCAGATTTACGTTTCTGAGGTATATCGTAATAGTTTTAAAAGTGGTTCTCGGGCTTACCGTTGAATTTTATTGTTGTATCATCACAAAACTGCCCAGCTATGCCACGGGGCTGTAGCAGGTCAGTATTATAAACCACGCGCACATTAACTTTGGATACGCACCGTTACGGAATAATTTTTAAACACTAAGAATCGCCGACAATTGCACTAGCATTGTCTGCATCCCGCTCACGTGTATCATATTTTAAAAAAATGTTAGTAATACTGAGAAAGGAAATAAAACTTCCTCAGGGTTCACGCTATTTCCATACCAAATTTGATAGGTTGAACGGTAGAATCATGGAAACATAACAGAGTTACTTTCGCATTTAATAATACTGGTATTAGAATGGAAGTATGGATTACACATGCTGAGAATTCTGTAAGCATTGTATTGATTACGTTGAATCATATTACTTAGATCATACGAACCAGAAGCAGCATTTTACAAATACGACAAAGTTCAAAAGGCGGAGAATGCCTAGCTTTTTCAGAAAGTAATTAATGTTCGATATTTCGCGTTATATTCTTCAGATCAATATATATGTTATACTACACACTTTCTAAACTAGCCTCTGCTCTTCCTCAGTGTTGAAGGCATCAGCATACAAAATTTCGCCGGCCGCGGTGGCCGTGCGGTTCTAGATGCTGCAGTCCGGAACCGCGGGACTGCTACGGTCGCAGGTTCGAATCCTGCCTCGGGCATGGATGTGATGTGTGTGATGTCCTTAGGTTAGTTAGGTTTAAGTAGTTCTAAGTTCTAGGGGACTGATGACCACAGCAGTTGAGTCCCATAGTGCTCAGAGCCATTTGAACCATTTTTCCTCAGAGCCATACAAAATTTCATCAAGATCGATTCAGCGTTTTACAGTTGGTAGACAGTTACTTTCGCATTTATGATATTAATATGGCAATAGAACACATTCCTGCTATTAAGATCTACAATAGTATTAGAGAAATTATATTATTTATGACAGATTTCATTAAGAAGTAGTTGGTATCCTCAGTTTCTTGAACAGGCCTCTGCAGGATGTTCTTATAAATTTTGTTATTCAGAGAATTTCAGCGTTTTCTAATGGTCTCCCCCGCCCCCTCCCCCCCACACCATAAAATGACCCCGTATATAACGAAAGCAAAATATTCTAGATTTTTAATTTTTATATCACTTATTTTTGACAAGATCCGCATTGCAAATGAAGTTTGTTTAGACTCTCCAAGAGTTCTGTGTTGTGCTCTATCCTGCTGAATTTTCATCAAGCTGTAATTCCAACTCGTTTAACAATGTCAAACTCTTCTATTTGCTTGTCACCTTGTTTCAGGCGTTTTCTGTGGGGATAGGTGTGGGCAGAATATCGTATAAGTTCTGAACTGCATATAGTGCGTTTTTTCATAGTTTAGTAACTAAAATTAGCTAAAGAGTTATAAATTTCTATAAACATATCATTAACCGATTTTTAAAAATTATCCTTGATTATTAATTACAGTGTTTTTATCATCTGCAAGCAAAACAAACTTGACATACGGTAATATTACTGATGAAAGTATATACACTCGAAAAAGTAAATACCCTAAGATGGAACCTTGTGGGAAATCACGTGTACTTAGTTCCAGTTGCTGACACGCTTCGTTTAATATCGGAGGGATATGATTTGAAGCATTTTGAACCATTTCTTGTTACACTGTCACATCTTTTTAGCATATAGTGATTTACACAGTGAAATGCCTTCCACAGAGCGCAAGATATACCAGTAGCCTGTAATTTATCGTCGACTGAAATAAATACAGAAGTACTTTATGTGTAAATAGCCTTCTAACGATCGGAACCACCGAATTGTGGCTTTGACAATATGTCATTTGTAATCAGACGGTAAAGAAATCGATTGTGTATTGCCTTTTTAAAAATTTTCTTGTTAAATTAGACTAAAATTTGACGGTATTTATCTCCTTTCTTATACAGTCTTAACTGCAGCATATTTCAATCAGTCGGGAAATGTTCCACTCGTAAATGATTGGCTACACAAATAACTTATTATGTGTTTTCCCGACGGATCTATTGCAGATACAGTTCTCGGATTTGCCGCCGGCTCATATTGTGTAAATCCCACAATATTTCATCGATGCAACTGCTCGGCATCTTCAGGTGGTGATAGCTGCTGCTGTCACTGCTGCAAAACGCCACTGAATAGCGTCTTGCACGAGTGACAGTAGCAACTATAACCACCTGAAGATACCGAACAGTTGCATCGATGAAATGTTGTGGGATTTACACAACACTGTCCTCCGGCAAACCCTACAAGAGTATTTGGAACTTAATATATTACTGAAGTAATGAGAATACTCTTTAATTAACATTATTGATATCTTATCATAACCACTAAAGTTTTTATGTAGACTTTGCGGCGGACATCACTTCCAATGGTGCATATTTTTCCATGTCATAACCACAATCCGAAAGCAGGGCCGTCATTGAAGAGTAACACTTAAGGCGCAAATTAAGAACACGAACGTACAGGTGGAACAGAAATGAACTAGTAGGCGGAGTGTTGTTTACACAAACATCGAAAATTCCAGAACATACAAACAATACAAACACAGAAAATTAGTAGAACTTTCTAGGAATAATAAATTCTAAAGAATAAATATTTGATGGTGATCGGGTTTGAACTGGCGACCCAGACCACAGCAACATGGTACGCTAACCGCTACTCCATATTGCACGCAGCGTAGCTCGCGGCATTGTCCGTCTCCTGGAAAAAAGCAACCCACTGTTTCAGAATTCATTGGAAGAGACTACAGCATCCTAGACAAAGATCTTGTCAGTGTTCCTCTGAATGTTAGCGCTGGAGGTCCCTCGTGTCGGGTCATGCTGTTACATCCCCTTACAATGATGTGGATCGAAGTCAGCATCTCTCGTCAAAGCTTCGCGATCATCGAGCGTGTCTTCAGTTCCTTTGAACGAGAAAACCCCACTGTCGATCTGCGCCTAGGAGCTGTAGTAGGGCTTTTATATGGAGGACATGGCGTCTCTGCACTTTTATGTTCTCGTCTTTATATGTGAAGTTCGATAAGCAACGGAGGATACTCCACGGCTCGAAGTAGCGTTTTAGAAACTTTTCCGATAGTTGCACTTTCCGCACAGGCGTAAAACTCTATACAGTCTCCCCGGCAGTTTTCCAGTCGCCGCTGGTTGGCGTTACAGCGCTCTCGATCCTTCAGAAGGCCGTATAGTAGTCAACTGTCTTTTTTCTTCTGTCCTGGTGGTGGGTTTCAAGTAGTCACCCTGAGTATCGTTCGGCTGAAACGGGAACAGTATAGCCACTGTCGTTTCGGCATTGCGACTGTGCTTCACTGCTACAGGCTAATGTCCCGACGAGCAGTTTGCTATCCCAATTATCAGGCAAATCGTGAGCACAGCGACCAACGTCTCATTAAAGTGGATATGGATGGTAGCGGAACACAATCCTCCATCGACGGCACAGAGCTGCCCATTATGGACTGGTTCGGCTCTTCCTATGAACATTCCTTTAGACAAGAACTGTGAGTGTGTAACGACAACTGTACATATAATAATTTTTTTTCTTTATGAATTTAGATAAATTAATGTAAGCCAGATTTTGAACTTCTTTTTCGGTTCGTTTCGTTATGTTAAAGAGACTGTGAGCAACTTTTGAAATGAATATTATTATTTATGTTAGATTTCAAATAATGTGGTAATTAAAGGAAAGTGTATTTAATGTTAAAACTATTGTAAGATGTGAAAATTGTAATTAATACACTTGGTCCATACGTAGGTAATGCATTAGGATATGTGTAGTAGAAAACATGTGGTGAATACCCTACCTGTAGGGGAGCGGGAAAAGGTGGAGGCAGGGGAGGCGGGAAAACGCACACTGGCGCGGTTCGGCACAACGGGCACAGTATAACAGTCGGAGGCGAGCAACAGTCGGAAGTACACGTACTGTACCGAGGAGGCTACCCAGGAAAAGTGGATTCCATTGAGCCTCGGATGAACCGATTCCGACGACTACTTGGCATGGCTATATTCTGAGGCACAAAATTGGAAAGATTACGACGCTAAGAAGATGAAAGGGCCGATGTTGTGTGAGCCTTAGCCGGGCTTGTATGTGTGCCGTGCTTCTCGCTATCTCGCTGCCCGACAACCGCCGCACCGACTTGCACAGGTCAAACATTTATTTCATCTTTAGAAGTGTATCTGTGTGGACCAGTGTCGAAACTGTTTCTAACTGTTCAATAATAACGTGACTTTTACCAGAATTGCCTTAGCCATTACTGATCCTGATCACTGACCTAGACAGGATCCTTACCTCGTATTGTGCAATCCGAGTATCCTGAACTGAAAGTTCAATGTCAGTGTTAATGAAAATTATCAGCAGATTAATCTATGCCATAAAGGATTCTAAAGTTCCGTGTGTTATTGCAAATGTTGGTAAAGAACAAAAGTATGACTAAATTGAAAGAGAGTTTTTTTTTTGAATTGAGTTAGCGAAGTTATTTAATTAATTTGAGACAGAAATAATGACAGTTAAATTATTCAGAAGTAAGACAAAAGAGTAGTTATCCATAGATTGATAATTTTGAGTGTTAATTTGCCTTCAGTACTTAATAGTTTCAGTATAACGACCATCACAGTTTCAGGGCCCCCCCCCCCCCCTTCTCTTGTCCATTCTTTCAAACCTTGAAATGTGTTGATCAGATCTGACCAGTAAAGCTAAGTTCTATATTAAACCTAAGTGTATTAATGTTTGTCCATCATTAATAGTGATATTGTGTGTGTACTTTCAAGATTGTCGATGCTAGGGCAATCTATGCCCGATTTCAGTCTGTTCAACATACAAAATGCAGTTCGTAGTAATCATTACTGTGTGGTGTTGTGTAATTTTAGCTCGTCCAAATTAATACAAAAAGAGGAAACTTTAGTTCAGTGGATCTTTCTGGTTCCAAACTTTGCCATATAACGCATCATTACTACGTGTTACTATGCTTGTACATGCACCCACTTGTACAAGGAAAAACTCAATCATTGCCTAAGTAGGCTGGCGACCGAATTGTTAATTATAGGTAGCATCTACTGTGTGTACTTCTTGTCCATGCGAAGGAGTAATTATACTTTACATTTGCTTGATGCATCACTGTAGTTATTGACTGAGCATAAGTCCGATCTTGCTTCTATTAGGTACACGCGGTCAACTAATGTACTAAAATCCTTGTTTATAAGGTGAAGCCCGTGAACTTATTACAGTACAGGCTTTATAGAGCTAACGTACGTCCGAGTAGGGCGGTAGCGTTACAAGTGCTCGTGACGGTGATCCAAAGTTATCGTTGACCAAGTGCAATGCTTGTAATCGTCTCTGGTATATAGATTCCTTTTGTGAGCTTGAGTAGCTTTTTGTCATCTGTAAAAGCTTCACAGTTTAAAGGAGCACCTACACTGACGACAGGAACCAGTCCCGTTGATAACAACTGGATAGCACCGTCCTCAACAGTAGACAACCGTCTGGAGAACTGTTCGTCCTGTGTGGTTGCTGGAGTAACTTCCTCAATGGAGTTCTCGTCTTCCATAATCTATGACAGCTTATGATGCTTGCAAGAAGCTCATCAGAGAATAACATTTGACGACATTCTGTTATCACGATAAATTCGAAGGGTTGCGTTCTGTCATTGACAGTTCTTCTTGCAGCAAATTTTCCTGTCGGCTGGATGTATTTCCCATTTGCGATTGGGTTGGAGATTTTCTCTGCCCGGGTACTGGGTGCTTGTGTTGTCCTCATCCTTTCATCATCATCATCATTCGTGAGAGTGGCTGGATTGGACTGTGTAAAAATTGAGACTTTGTACGAGCGCTGATTACCCCGCAGGTGAGCGCCACACAAACCAAACATTCTCATCGTCATCCCATTTGCGACCTTCAGTAAAATCGCTTTCGGGTCACTGAAGATGGTGTTCTTCAGCTGGCGTCGATAATCATTCGACAATACAGTAAAAGAAGCCATTCAGGCTGTAACACCATAATTAATACTGTAAATGTTTTGTAGTGATCAATTCTGTTTAATGTCAAGTATGTATTTTTCACTATGTAGTGTCTTTGACCTATTGTAATGAAGTGGAAAGTTGTGTAAAATGTTTTCTCTGTACTATTTAAATTCTTTGTATTAATTGAAGGAAAATGTTATATAATTATGTGGCTTTTGTGTTGACGTGTTAATGTATTTAAATATTAAGGTTTTTTAAAAGATGTTTATTTACAGCTATGTACAAGCTGGTTAATACCTAGGAACTTGCATTGTATAAAATGAAAAGCAGCAGTACTTCCCATTTGTAACGGAAGAGAGTTGGCGTGCACCAAAATGTGGTTAACGTGGGCTAGAAGGTGGATGTGGCGTTCAGTCTGGGCGCCAAGTGAGAGAGACCTGTCAGTCGGCAGCTAGCTGCTGGACAGTCTGGTTTGATCAGCAAGTGAGTGAACAGCGCAAGATTCTGAGGGTAGCATTCAGTACCTGGATTAATATGGAAAGGCCTCACATGTCTGTGCGGCTATAAAATGGTGCTCTATTAATTAGAAAGGCTCTAATTTTGGAAGTATCGTCACCAAGAAGAAGATAATGGAGCAAATTACACCCAGAGGAAAGACCAGGTAGCCACCTTGTACTCGCCACCAATATTGCGCCATCACTTCAGCAAATATAAGAGGTCACAATTTTGTCAGAGTATGAGCCAGTACATTTAAGTGTTGTTTTATTTGCAATAAAAAGGCAAATTATGTTAAACTGTGTGTCCGACCATTGAATTGTTTTCCCTCATCATACCTCTTAGGATCCATTCCACATAATACTAACATCCGAGTACCCTGTATGTGAAAAACGATTGAAAATAGGTGATGGTTGGTGTTGCACAATTCTAAATGCAACAAGAGATATATAAATACGGTGTGTTTCATTGAAATCAAGGGTGGTAGTTAGTATTGCATTTATGAAAACCTTCATCATGTCTGATTTGTTTTTTTAATTCAAAGTATTTGTGCTTCATAGATTAACTGCACTTAATTCTGTCAGTGAAAATTACTGGTTATATAAATGGCAATAAGACAGTGTAGTGTTACCTTTTATTATCTTCTCCTCATTAGCTATTGAAACAACATCGCTTTACTATGTAATTTTAATTTTCACCAAAAGCACATTCAACACATCACGGAAAAATACACGTCTTTCGTATCAAGACAAGAGAGAGAGACATCCATTCGTTCTTAAAAACAAAAAAACTACGCAAAAGTAAAAAAAAAGAACAAAATTATTTATAAAATCGGTCGCTGGCGCAGCGCTCTTCTGCATGCGCGATCGTAAATTATAACTTTGCGGAAGTCAAAGTACCATTACAATGCCTCCTCTACTGACACGCTCCGCTAGCGAGCGTGGCAGTATAGAAAATTTACATAGATACATACATATATGAGAAAATAAGAAATTTACATATTACAAAAAATATTTCTGAGCACAATGCTCTTCGCATATCAGTCTTTGTATACAGTCTTTTTGGTGTGTATCTTCTTTAGGAGTCGTAACATTAATGTCTTTGAATTGCAGCGTATTATCGTTGCTTAGCACAGCGTTTGAATTCAGTTCACATGATTCGTGTTTACAGTGGAATTAATTCGAACAATAAATGTTTCTATTATATTGCTCCAATGTCTTTAAACGTAGTATCGGATTCTGAGTGTGTGTGTACTGCCTGGATCTCGTGCGTGTGATCTGAAGAAAATCCAAAGTTTGTTCAATGTGTCAACACGAAATTGTGATCACCAGCAGTCGAATTTTGGTGGCGTCTACCGGGGTATAAATGGTCAATGAGGGCACAGGAAACACCTCACTGCCTACGACAGGTGATGAGCTTGTCTTTTACACCAACCTGAAGACCTGCCGGCTTCCACAACACCATACACTTCAAAGCATATTGACACTACGTAAATATTGGTTGACCAGTGTTCCATCACGTTGGTTTCTTCTTTGCATTTTCAGTTCCATTTATATGAATCATGTGCTACATGCACAAGTCCTTTGCAGCTCGTTAACATCTCCTTAAAATACATTTCTTGATATAGTAAGTACATAAATATACAAATATTTACAATTAATCATTACATGAGATAGTTACAGAATTAAATGAAAAATATAGTAAATTTTTTTACGTTACATTCAATATCATTGTGCTGACATGTGAATTACATTACATTCACATTGAAATATACATTTTATTTATTTTATTTGTTAGCTCTCTCTCTCTCTCTTTTTTTTTTTTTTATTTCCCCGTTACACTTGCAACATTTGAAGATAATTGTGGCAACTCGCTAGAACATTCAACTTAAAAATTCATCTTGCACCCTGGAATAAAATTTACACATATTTCAAGCCTCAAGACAACCCTCTGTAGGAGGATAGGTTCATGGGATGATTGCTAACTACTTCATAAATACTAGTAAAGTCATCCCCTACAGTGGACTACACAAAATAAAATATGATAAATAAAATACATGTTAACTTAATATAACGTAAAAGTTCCTATACCTGATACCGTTTCTAAGTGTGGTGTCCCCTCTATTGCTGTTTCTAAGAGTGGTACCCCTCTATTACCGTTTCTAAGAGTGGTGCCCCTCTAAAATCTTAGGATCCTACAAGTATGTACATCAGTGTGGTAAGTGTGTATACATATATATATATATATATATATATATAGTTCAAGTCAATCATGTTCCTATAAAGTTTGTATAGTTTATCTCCTTCCTTTCATGAGTATCAAGCAATATAAATAAATGTTTTACTTAATAAATAAATAAATAAATCTTCTTAGATAATTGCTGCTGCGTTCCATGCTGTATATCCATTCTGTATTTACCTTGTGGTACCTTTAAAATTCTATTCATAAATAAATATGTGTGTATGTCTCTCCATACTGTCAAATAATCACGAATTATATAATGTCAAATATTTCATCAACATGTATAAATTTTTCTAAGGAAGGGATGAGAGTATGAACCACAACAGAGGACTGACGTTTTGTTTTCTCCTTATTCTCCTTTCTATTTAATGGCGCATTAGTCCAGTACAGTAGATGAGCTTTAATTATGTCATTAGATGACTGCTAAATATGTTCTCTTAAATAATTCTTCCGATCTGAAGTGTCAAGCCTACATAACTCCAAAAATTTCATTACAAGTTCCCATTACATTAGTGTTAAAGTGTTATAGATTTAAATCTTCTGGTATATTTCCAACAGTGGCTGCTGTAAATAATTCTTTCCACATAAATCTATACTTTCACCTTTAGTTATAAGAATATATAAGACACCACATACGTTATTATCTCAGGCATACCAATCTTTCAATAAATAATATTCTTTCCACTACTTTCATTCTGTATTCCATGAGTACATGTGATATAGCGTTCAAATCTAGTTTCTCTCCTCTCAACATATTCTCAGTTACTCATAACATTCTCACCTATCCATTATTCATTCTTCACAAAATAACATATACTTATTCCTCAGCATTATATATATATTTTTTCCTCTTATTCATCACCACTTACTTTTTACTTCAACAATAATAATAATAATAATAATAATACCATTTTCTCATCTTATATACCATTTACCTCTCTCTGTATTACTATTTGTCCTCTTATTAAACTAAAATTATTCACTCATCTCATTCAGTCACTCACATCACTCATATCAACATTACTATTATCACATGCCTCCTAAAGAAAATAATTCTGTTTAGTTCTCTGCCTCCTCTAATGTGTATATGCCTCCTCTAATGTGTATATGCCTCAATAGCAACTACTCTTATAACCAAATATCTTATTAGCTATTGGATGGTTCACATAGCTTTCTAGACTTACCTGCATTCATTAGATTGTAATTATCTGTATAACTTAAATGTAGGCTCATCATGACTGTATATCATATTAATTACCTTCTCCTCAGTAGCTAACATTTTACTGTATGTATTTTTTCAAATGTCTGTGTGGATGTAGACCTCTGGGTTTATGTGTTAATGGATATTCTAATGAATAACAGCCAGGGTGTGGAATATTTGCAATTCGGTATGGTCCAGAGTATAAGATCTGCCATTTCCTGTTTAAATGTTTCAGTTTTGTGGGTTTAGGATGTGTTCTTAGTAAAACTAACTCATCAACTTGAAATGTTTGGGCTTTCCTGACACCTCTGTCATATTTCTGCTTTCTTTCCTTAGCTTTGTCACATAATGTTGTGTAAGCTTGTCTTACCTTTTCTTCTAAACTAACATGATTTGTTGTTGCTGTAAATTTAGGTAGAGGGTCTGTCCATTCATTTATTTCTGTTTTATCCATAATTAATTCAGTTGGTGTGTATCCAGTAGAAATGTGAGTTAAATTGTTCACTATTTGTTCAAATGGTGCTAGGTATTCTACCCATTTTGTGTGCTTCTCTGGTGTGTGTGTTCTCATAAACTGTCCAAATTCTCGAAATGTTCTTTCTACTGGGTTTCCTGCTGCGTGAAATCTTGAAATTAAAATATGTTTAACATTCTGTTCTTCAATAAATGTCTTCCATTTTAAACTGGTAAAATATGTTGCATTATCCGTGATCATAACTTCAGGTTTTCGTATTCTTACAAAATAATCTGTTAATAGACGTCTGGTAATAGCAGTGGTAGAAACTGAACGTAAAGCATATAATTTTAAATACTTTGTGAAAACATCTAACACAGCAAGGATGTATTTCATTCCTCCACGTGCTTGTGGATAGGGTCCTGCAATATCTAAAGAAATTAGCAGTAATGGCCTCTTAGGTGTGATTGGGTGCAATTCATTCATGCTTGTGCGATTAGAATATTTGGCTTTCTGACATATGATGCATTTCCTAATATTACTCAATACTCTTCGCCTTAAATTTGGAAAATAGCAATATTGTATAATCTTATCTGTACATTTGGTTACACCATAGTGTCCCCAAGTTCTGTGTGTAAATAAAATAAAATCATCAACATGAGCTTCAGGTAAGCAAACACACCAATGCTGTGATTCAGGGTTTCGTCGGTGAAATAATACCTCTTTGTGGAACGTGTAATATTTTTCAAGATGTGGGTCTGTTCCTGCACGTAATTTATTCTTTATCTGGATCCACCTGGGATCATTGTCCTGCAATATGGCTAACTTCCTGCACATGTTTTTGTAGTAAGGTGCAAATGTACTATCATACATGAGTAAAATTTTAAAATCTGATGTTTGTTCTGTCACATCTGAAAATTCTTGCAGGCCTTGTGGCAAACGAGATAGAGCATCGGCTATAATGTTGGATTCTCCTTTTATATATATAATATCAAAATCATATTCTTGCAGTGATGCACACCAGCGTGCAAGACGTGGATGTAATAACTTGCATGATAGCAGGAAAGAAAGAGCTTGATGATCAGTATAAAGCTTAGTACGTTTTCCCCATAGAAAGTAGCGAAACTTGCAAAACGCCCATACTATGGCAAGTGTTTCGCGCTCGGTCACTGAATATGACTTTTCGCATTCAGTGAGCGTGCGGCTAGCAAAACGTATAGGTTTGATGACTGTTTGTTCATCTTCTACATGAATTTGGAATAAAAATGCTCCGAGACCATAGGAACTTGCATCTGTTACTAGGCAAAAGTCTGACGTCATGTCAGGATGACATAACAACGGTGCATTAACTAAAGCATTCTTAATCGCTTCAAAATCTGTCTGACAGAACTCTGTCCATTTCCAAATATTATTTCTTTTGGGTAAAGATAGAAGATGTGGACTGTTAAGAAGGTGGTAGGGTACAAATTTCCTGAAGAATGAAGATAGACCAAGAAAGGCTTTGAGTTGTTTACGATTCTGTGGGGATGGAAAATTCTTTATTGCATCAATTTTTCTTGAGTCTGGATAAATGCCTTCAGTTGATATGATGTGACCAAGGAATTTGATTTCTCTCCTCCATAATTTCGTCTTTGATAAATTGATAGTGACACCTGCGTCACAAAATTTAGTCAAAAGTTGCTTCAAAAGATTTACATGTTCTTCCCAAGTAGTGGTTGCAATGACAATGTCGTCAACATAAACTGTGATTTGCGATAACAATTGTGGTCCAAGAACAGCATCTAAGGCTTCAATAAATGCTCCAGCACTCACTCATAGACCAAAGGGTAGAACACAAAATTGATAACTACGTCCCTCACATAGAAATGCAGTGTATTTACGACTGTTTTTATGGAGGTTCACCTGCCAAAATGATGAGCGGAGGTCGATATTGGTTAAATACTGTACATTACGAAATTTTAAAAGTTGTTCTTCTAAATTAATAGGTCGTGTGTTGATTGGAATTATAACTTTGTTAATTTCTCGTGCGTCCAGCACTAACCTTACACCACCATCCTCTTCATTAACTGCTAGTATCGGACTGCAATATGGTGAATGTGACCTTTCAATGATACCCCAAGCTTGCATTTTTTCAATCTCTTTCAAAACTGCGGGTTTCTTTGACCAAGGAATATTATAATATGTTCTACAGTATGTTTTGTGTGGTTTAACATCCATCTCATAAGTATAGCCTCTAATAATTCCAGGTTTTTCCACAAATACCTCAGCAAATTGCTGCAAAACTTCAAGTAATTCAAGTTGTTGTTCCTTCGTCAGATATTCAGATTCTGTACATTTCTCATATAAATCATTAGGTTTAATTCCCTGAGATACAGCTTCATTAAAAGTTAAATCACATATGTTTATTCCTGGTGGATACACAAAATGTAACTGTTCAAATTTACCTTGTTTACTGTTTAAGTTTTTACCCTGTGTTAACTCTATTGTCAGTTGTTGTTGGTTTACAGTTAAATGACATTTCCCTTTTCCTAAATCTATGATTGCTTGATATTCATTCAAAAAGTCAATTCCTAATATGCAATGCATAACTAATTTGTCTACTACCAGAAAACTGTAATTGAGTGGTATATTTGAAAATGTGAAGTTAATTAGCACTTGAAATTTCACATTCTTTGATTTGTTACCGGTGGCACTTATAATGTGACAATTCTGTACTGGCAATGTTTGTATGTTCATTATTTGTTTGAGTTCATTATATAAGGACATTGAAAGGACACTTGCTGCTGCTCCTGTGTCTAACATTACTTCCACTTCATAACTACCAATCACAACTCGTGTTATAGCCTGAATAATCTTCTTTGTTTTACTGGTACTATTAAAATCGACATCCTGATATAATTCTTTTTCTATTTTCTTACTGTCATCATATCGGAGAAAACAAATCGTCGGTTCCGTTGCGCTCTGCTCCCTATTGACCGTAACTCGAGCGGTTAGCTCAGTCGTCGTTCGTTTTCCGGCAAATTCGGTTGTTGCTGCGGGTTGGGTTCATTGCCCAACTCAATAATATTTACATTTCTGTCGCGCGTCACCCTAGTATCAGCTGTTTGGTTGTTGACATTACCCCGCGTCGCATCGGGTGTTCCGTTAGGTACTAATTGAGGGTTGCTGTATTGCGTGTGTCGTGGTGGTTGTCCATTGTGATTTCCCCATACATTATTTCGCCCATGACTGTAACTGGTATTGTCATTACTGTTATTCCTGCAATACATGTTTGGATGTTGTTGGATGTTGTTTCTCTGAAAATATCCTGGATGGTACCTGTTATCCTCTCTTCTTTGTTCTCTATAATTTCGGTTCCTTCTTCTGCTGTTGTTATTTTGAATATAACTGTTATTGTTCTGATTGTAATTACTGTTCGGATAACCATTATAGTAATAATTACTGTTTCCTTGCCAATGCTGCGAGTTGTTTCTCCTAATATTGAATGAATTTGTCCCACTGTAGTGTGAATTGTTTCTTTGAGTGTTTTGTTGTGGTGTTGTAGGCGGATTCCAATAGCCTCTGTCATTTCTGTTGTGCGTACGTGAATGGCTTGGATGGATTGGATACAATTGATTGAAATTCCTGATCTCATCTCTGTAAACAACATCTATCTCATCAACATAACTGAAAAAATTCTTTATGTTGTCCTCGGACACTCCTATTAATTTATCACGGTAAGGAAATGGTAAGTGGCTTTTAAGTGTTCTAATTACATCTAGTAAATCTGCTGGTTTTGTCCAATATAATGTTTTGTCTAGGTAGCGTTCAAAGTATTGTCGTAAAGTCTCTATCTTTGGGTTGTAAATTTCTGGATTGTATACTTCTCGTTTTAAACTTTGCTGTTCTGTGATCGACCAGAATTCCTCAAGAAATGCTTGTTCAAACTGTTCAAATGTTAAACACCGTCTTTTAATTGCTGCTCCCCACTTAGCTGCTCTTCCACGTAACAAATTTGTAACATATCGAATTTTATCGGCTTCTTACCAATGTCTCGGGAAAATACCATCAAAAGAGCGGATGAAAACAATCGGATGCACTTTGTCTTTCTCATCACATGAAAATGTCTGACAGTATCCATGTCGTACTAATGTTTCATCAGCTACTCCCGATGGTATTATGGGTCCTGTATTTTGTGCCAAACTGTGCATGGTATGTGGTGATGTCTGATAGTAATTTTGATCTTGTGGTAGCATTGAAAATGGTTCATTGGGATTTGTGTCACTCATTGGTAATTCTATTTTCGGCTGTGTGCTGGGTCTAGCATTATTATGATTCTCATTTATGTTTTGGTTGTCTGTTATAGGTTTTGGTATCACTGACGAACTTGGTATTACATTCTCTTTAAGTTTACGTACCTCTTTCTGAATATTATCTGTTTTTCCCTTTACTTGTTCCTTTGTCTTATCTAAAATGATCTGTGTCATTGTCTCAAACTTCTCATCTAAATAATCATCACATAATTTGCATTCATGTACAAGTTTTTCTGCTAGAGTTGTGTCATTATTTAAAGATGCTACATCTGCTTTGTCTTCAAGCTTTTCTAACTTTTCCTGTAAGGATTTCTGCTCCAATGTTACATCATTTAATCTGTCTGAAAGGTCTGTAATCATCAGGTCTAAGTGTTCTTGGTTTGTTTTTACGGAATTGTGTGACTGTCGTAATTCGTCAACTTGGGTACTGGTTTTCTGTTGTTCAAAAACTACTGTTAACAATTTCTCATTACATCGTTGTAAGTCAGTTTTTGTCTCGTCACTGAATTCCACAAATACCTTTTCTTGTCTCGTAACCTTGTCTGATAAGTCAGTAAATTTCCTTCCAAGACTACTGGTGGTTTCTGTCAAGTCGGCAATTTGTCTCGATTGTTTTTCAAAATTTTGTTTTATGTCCCGTGTCAGTTCATCGAATTTAGTGTCAAATTTCCCAATGTCACGTTTTAAATTTTCATTTTTCTCGTCTAAAGCGTCAAATCTTTTGTCAAATTTTCTGTTTTGGTCACCAAGTAACTTCAGAATCTGGTTGAGCATGTCAGAGTCCTGTGTCTTAGTTTCGTCATTTTTTCGTGTCTGATTGATGTCTGGTTCTGAAGTTGACGTTGTCAATGTCACGTTTTGTCGCGTAGTACTCACTCTCCATTCGCCTGTATATCTGTTTAAATATAGGGGTTGTTGTCTTAATCGATCCGGTAAAATTATGTCTTGAACATCCTCCCTATTAAGTTCAATATTCATTTGACTGTCGGACATGTTTTGCAATGTGTCACTTTCACTAAGCTCGTCCGCGGAAACAATTTCTACGCGTCTAGCGTCCATCTTGCGATTTTCATAATTAATTGCAAATAAAATTTTCCAGTGGTAAAAAAATTTTTTTTTAAATATGATATGTTGAAATCTGAAATTTCTCTTATGGAAATGGATATTTCTATATGATTTCTAATTAGAAATTGAATTATTAAACTGGTACTGAAATTTCCCTCTCACAAATAAATGACTGTGAATATGCTCTTCACTTACCATTTCCAATAATAGTAGTAAATCAATTTTAACTACAATTTGAAAAAATAATTTCGAAATAAATGGATCGGAATAAAGGAAGTTTGAAACTGGAAAAAAATGTAAATTTCTGTACTCACCAATTTTTTTCAGTCTTATGTTGCAAATGTAGCGTCAACTATACAGTTTTCAATCCAAAATTTTTCTTTCGCGTCCGTGCAAATTATTTTATGGAACGTTATCCTTTTTCCTTTTTTTTACCAAATTAATTTCCTCAGCATGAAAATGAAAATTAACACAAATTAATAACAGGGAAAACAATATTGTTGTAAATTTCATGCACGTAACATTACAATTGAAATGAATGAGACTTTGTCCAAATTCATTTTCTGATGCTATTAAGTGGTTAAAATTAGATAAAATGTCCAAAATTTATAATAACTGCACTTGTATCAAATCCAAACTGCACTTGTATCAAATCCAAACTGCACTTGTATCAAATCCGAACTGCACTTGTATCAAATCCGAACTGCACTTGTATCAAATCCGAAGATTGCAAGTCCTGTCACCAGGACGCCAATTGTAGTGTTACCTTTTATTATCTTCTCCTCATTAGCTATTGAAACAACATCGCTTTACTATGTAATTTTAATTTTCACCAAAAGCACATTCAACACATCACAGAAAAATACACGTCTTTCGTATCAAGACAAGAGAGAGAGACATCCATTCGTTCTTAAAAACAAAAAAACTACGCAAAAGTAAAAAAAAAAGAACAAAATTATTTATAAAATCGGTCGCTGGCGCAGCGCTCTTCTGCATGCGCGATCGTAAATTATAACTTTGCGGAAGTCAAAGTACCATTACAATAAAAAGGCAAATTATGTTAAACTGTGTGTCCGACCCTAGAATTGTTTTCTCTCATCATACCTCTTAGGATCCATTCCACATAATACTAACATCCGAGTACCCTGTATGTGAAAAACGATTGAAAATAGGTGATTGTTGGTGTTGCACAATTCTAAATGCAACAAGAGATATATAAATACGATGTGTTTCATTGAAATCAAGGGTGGTAGTTAGTATTGCATTTATGAAAACCTTCATAGTCTGATTTGCGTTTTAATTCAAAGTATTTGTGCTTCATAGATTAACTGCACTTAATTCTGTCAGTGAAAATTACTGGTTATATAAATGGCAATAAGACAGCACATTGTCTTGAAGTTAGAGGGTAATGCATTTAAAGTCATACTTAAGAACCTGTATGAAAAATCACTGGCATTAACTGTTTTAAAAGCCAAGCAAGATGAGTGAAATTTGTGAAGGAGTAACTCCTAAATTTGCCTCTACCAAATCGTCTCAGAAAAGTGTGTTTAGTTTGCTTTAGTGTAATGGTCAGTTTGAGAATCTCCAGTTTAGTGTTGCTTAACAAGAAGAAATATTCTTCAACAACGAATTTACTAATTGCATTATGAAGTAATTCTAGAGTTTTTGTGCTTTGTGTAGTAAAAATTGGAAAATCTTTGCCTATGAAAGATAAAGTTACCGTAGTTGCTTTTATTAATAAAAATAGAAACAAGATTGCTGCATAGTGAGTGTAAAAACCCTATTTCCAGTGACTCTTAATTATATTTGTATTATAGCAAAAGTAATAATTGAAACAGGACTATGCCCATGTCCAATTTTGCTTTAGTAGTGTCTTTCACAAATTTGATGATGAGATAATTTATATATGACAAAGTACTACTGTTGAGAAGAGATATAGTGTCAATTGTTCCTGTGAGAGCTTGCTCATACTATTTACGACTGCTAGTATTCACTGTATCACTTACCTTATTATAGTAGAGTTTCATTCCACTTCTCTGGGAAAGAAGTAATGGTAGCTTTCCTTTACCAAAATTGAATACAGATTCTTTAAAAGTAATGTTTCCTATTACTGTGCCAAATTAGGCTGGCGACCGTATTTTATTTCATTTAAGTAAACTTGGTTACATAAGAAATTTTTCAAACTTCTATCTTCAGCTCTCTGGTTTCTACTGTTATATTAAATTCAGGTTCGATAATCCAAATCCATTAGGTAACTCACAGTCAATTTAATTAAATCCTCCCAGAAGGCAACATTTACTGCAACGTAATACCATATTTGGTAATACACATTGTGGCACTATAAGAAACGGCGCAGTATAGTGTTGTATTTGGCTTTTCCCGTTGTAGTACTAGCTATAGAGCAGTAAGCATTATAAGACGGCTAGCGTTCGGACAAACTGGCCGTCGATGATGACGTCGATAAGACTTCCGAACTCCCTGATAAGTGTCATCTATGGCGAACTACTCTTTGTAACATTCACCTTTGTATGTACCGTCCTGAGGACCTATGTAGCAGCATTTGCCTGCTGATCTGAATGTTTCAATTGTTCTCTCATGCTTAGAATCGATGATTACATATCTGAGGAGATGTTTTCATCCACATTGCTGGAAACTATAAGCCGAAAGCAAACACGTCATTCAATTGTTAATGAGTTTCTTGATGAATCGTTTATTAAATATTTGAACAGAAGCTATGCAAAATACAAGTTGGTTGCGCTTAGACTATGACAGAACAAAGCAGGGAGGATGTCAAATTTTTGTTAAACGCATTAATGGAAACATCTGAACGAGGGAGCTTACAATAAGTACGAGCAAACCAGAACGTCCAGTAGTGGGAGGTGATAGATAGGATATAGTGCTGCCGCAAGCAATAAAGCAGTTTAAGTATTTAGGATAGGTTATCTAAATACTCGGGGAGCTGTAAAGCAGATGTGGAAGGGAGGACCAATTAAGATGGTAAAATGGAGTTCTGTGGAGCAGGGCAATATGAAAAGGAGGAAAGAAGAGGATTCTGCAAACAGGAGTTGAAAGTATACCAACATATTGTTCAGAAAGCAGGATCCTGCGAGAGTGACTGAGAATTAGAATACAGGCAGTAGAGCTGGATGGAATAAGGTGGGCAGTCAGGATGTCCAGAACAGAGAGGAGAAGAAGTGAAGAAATTAGAGAGGTAATGGATATGGAACAGTCGCGCAAAGAACTGAGAACAGAGCTGTTCAACGGTATGGCCATGAATTTCGGACAGAGCAAGGACAATGGCCAAAAGCAATCCTGGAATCGTCGCTGGGAAGGAGGAAGCGAGGACCGCCGAGAATATCACGGCGAGCGGAAATAATTAGAGTGATATGGGAGAGAGATTTTAAAGGGGAAGTGATCGTGAATCGTGGCGAATGGGAATAAAGGGCAACTGATGAAGAGAGGAGAAGCTCTTAAAAGTAAAAGTAAAGTAAGTAATGCTTCTCATTTCTCCCATATTGCCGCATATACACTGATCAGGCAGAAAATTATGACCACCGACCTACTATCGATATGAACCAGTCCAGGTGATAGCATCGCCATCTGGCGAGGAGTGACTGCTGGTCAGACAAGCGGTGCATGTAGTATCACTGAGCGTGCTGTCCGTGTGTAGGCGCGCGTGTTTGACCGAGGGCAGATTGTGATGGCCTGGAGGCTCGGAACGAGTATTTTGGAAATTGCGGGACTTGTTGGGTGTTCGAGAATTTCTGTGGTGAATGTTTTAGACACGCGGCGAAGTCAAGCTGAAACCACTTCCTGACGTCATAGGTTGGGCAGAGTGGTAAAACAGGACTGTTGGCGAACTGTGGTGGAACTAACACCACACTTTAATGCTACTCAGAGAACAAGTGTATCCGAACACACGCTGTACCAAACACTCCCAACTACGGTCTCCGCAGCCAAAGGCCCATGACATGGGCAGCTACGACTGAAATGGGTACGTGGCCATCGGCACTGAACGTTGGCGCAGTGGCAGAGCGTTGCACGGTCTCATGAATCTCAATACCTTTTTCATCCTGCCGATGGCAGGGCGCGAATCCGTCGTCTTCCAAGGCTCCTTGACACCTGTACTGTGGATCGGAGCAGGTTGGCGACGGCTCTACTATTCTCTGGAGAACATACGCGTGGACATCTAAGGGTCCAGTCGATCTCGTGCAAGGCACCGTGATGACAAGGAGTATCGTACACTGGTTGCAGACCACGTACACCCCTTAATGATGATCATGTTTCCCGACAGCAGGGAATTTTCCTGATGATAATTGAGCCGTGGCTGGCTCGAGTCATGCTTGTCTTGGGTTAAACCTTGGTTGCAGTTCTGTGGTTTTATTTCTCCTGCGGTTCTCGCGATAATGTTTCTGTCCTCTCCGTGAGTGGCAGCAGCAGCGTGTATCGGTACTAGTACTTCTGTACTATCTTTGGGGTGGCGGATATACACTCCTGGAAATGGAAAAAAGAACACATTGACACCGGTGTGTCAGACCCACCATACTTGCTCCGGACACTGCGAGAGGGCTGTACAAGCAATGATCACACGCACGGCACAGCGGACACACCAGGAACCGCGGTGTTGGCCGTCGAATGGCGCTAGCTGCGCAGCATTTGTGCACCGCCGCCGTCAGTGTCAGCCAGTTTGCCGTGGGATACGGAGCTCCATCGCAGTCTTTAACACTGGTAGCATGCCGCGACAGCGTGGACGTGAACCGTATGTGCAGTTGACGGACTTTGAGCGAGGGCGTATAGTGGGCATGCGGGAGGCCGGGTGGACGTACCGCCGAATTGCTCAACACGTGGGGCGTGAGGTCTCCACAGTACATCGATGTTGTCGCCAGTGGTCGGCGGAAGGTGCACGTGCCCGTCGACCAGGGACCGGACAGCAGCGACGCACGGATGCACGCCAAGACCGTAGGATCCTACGCAGTGCCGTAGGGGACCGCACCGCCACTTCCCAGCAAATTAGGGACACTGTAGCTCCTGGGGTATCGGCGAGGACCATTCGCAACCGTCTCCATGAAGCTGGGCTACGGTCCCGCACACCGTTAGGCCGTCTTCCGCTCACGCCCCAACATCGTGCAGCCCGCCTCCAGTGGTGTCGCGACAGGCGTGAATGGAGGGACGAATGGAGACGTGTCGTCTTCAGCGATGAGAGTCGCTTCTGCCTTGGTGCCAATGATGGTCGTATGCGTGTTTGGCACCGTGCAGGTGAGCGCCACAATCAGGACTGCATACGACCGAGGCACACAGGGCCAACACCCGGCATCATGGTGTGGGGAGCGATCTCCTACACTGGCCGTACACCACTGATGATCGTCGAGGGGACACTGAATAGTGCACGGTACATCCAAACCGTCATCGAACCCATCGTTCTACCATTCCTAGACCGGCAAGGGAACTTGCTGTTCCAACAGGACAATGCACGTCCGCATGTATCCCGTGCCACCCAACGTGCTCTAGAAGGTGTAAGTTAACTACCCTGGCCAGCAAGATCTCCGGATCTGTCCCCCATTGAGCATGTTTGGGACTGGATGAAGCGTCGTCTCACGCGGTCTGCACGTCCAGCACGAACGCTGGTCCAATTGAGGCGCCAGGTGGAAATGGTATGGCAAGCCGTTCCACAGGACTACATCCAGCATGTCTACGATCGTCTCCATGGGAGAATAGCAGCCTGCATTGCTGCGAAAGGTGGATATACACTGTACTAGTGCCGACATTGTGCATGCTCTGTTGCCTGTGTCTATGTGCCTGTGGTTCTGTCAGTGTGATCATGTGATGTATCTGACCCCAGGAATGTGTCAATAAAGTTTCCCCTTCCTGGGACAATGAATTCACTGTGTTCTTATTTCAGTTTCCAGGAGTGTAGTTTCCGGCTGAGTGGTGTGTGACCAGTCATTCGGTTGGCGTGGAGCAGCAAAGAAGTCTCCGTCGCGCGTACTCTCTCCGGGGCCGCTCTCGGTGTGCATGCGCGGTTGGAGTGTAAGGTGCTGCTTGCGAGTGCTACGAAGTTCGTCGCCCACCGATCTTGGACAAGAAAGTTGAGTCCTCACTTAACCTACTATCGAGCCGCAACTGTTTACATATCTTCGTTTGATCCTGCTTGTCACTTTAGGGACATTCCAGCGAAAAACAACGTGTGTGTATTCAAGTCGGCTAAGATTCTAGCCATCTTTCTGTGGAGTTTAACTTAATTTATTCCCTGTTATTGAAGTTGACCAGCGGTATCTTCTGCCTTGTGTCCGTTGACGTTCCGGTTACCTGCCCTAGTCGTTGACGTAATTTTCGGCAGTGTATTTTCCTCGTCGTGTTGTTGCTGTCCAGCGTGTAGTTCGACAGCTGAGGTGATGTTAGTCGTTCTGGGCGCAATTATTCTGTGTGTCGTTGTATTAAAATCGGAGCGGAACTGATTTTGTTGATTGTTCGGTCGGCTGTCTGTCGGTTGAGTTACCTTCAGATTAAGAAGTCGTCGGACAGCCTGTCTCACCTAAACGGCCGTTAGTGTTACAATCTCAGGCCGACCCTTGGAAACTTCTGAGAGCCGTTCCTTGTGTGTTACATAGTAATATTCCTAATTGGGTTTTAGTTGTTTGGTTGATGTGTGGCCTTCAGCCGAGTTTTAATGTCTCTTACATTAATGTTCTTGTCTTGCCCTTAAAGGTATAAGGTTCTTATGCTTTTGTATGGGGCCTTCAGCCGAATTTTGCATGAAATGTTTTAAGATAAGGCCTTCTGCCTTTTGATTGTAACTCTTCTTATTGCTTAATATGCGGCCTCCAGCCAAGTTCCGATAAAATTAAATTGCTAAGGCCTTCAGCTTGTTTAGATTGAAGATTTAGAAAATATTTTTGGGTGAAACCTCCAGAAGAAACTTGCATTCCAATTTCTTGCTTAGGCCTTTACTCTTGGATTTTGAGTGTGGCCTTCAGCCGATCTAAAGTTAATCAAGGGAGGTCGATTTAAGTTTTGACTGTTTTACATCATTGTTGTAATATTGTGTGGTAACAAATAAAGTTTGTATGTTGAGTGCAACTGACAGCAACTTATTTTGGCCCCTTTCCACAACCTAATCCGCTCTGTCTTGTTAGCCCAGGCATTTCAATAATGCGCCATATCACACGGTCAGGAGAGTGGTGGAGTGGTTCGAGGAACACATTGGGCAGTTCCCGTTGATGTGCTGCACCCCCAACTCGCCAGATCTGAACCCTACCGAACACATCTAGGGTTTGATTGAACGTGGCGTCAGAGCTCACCGTCCCCCTCCCCGGAATTTACGGGAATTAAGTGACTTGTGTGTGCAGATGTGGTGCCAAATTCCCTCCAGCGACCTACCAAGGCCTCATTGGTTCCATGTCTCGACGTGTCGCCGCTGCTATCCGTGCCAAGGGCCAAGGCTATTATGCTATCAGGTAGGTGGCCATAGTGTTCTGGCTGATCAGTGTATTCCGCTGTCACGTTGTAACGCTGCGCTTTCGGGGCACACGATACTCCTTAAAGCCTGTACTATGGTAAGTTGACGGGCTTCACGTTATGAGAAAGGATTTTTGTATAGATATTGACCGCGTGTACCTGAATGGAGGCAAATCAGACTTACACCCACCCTGTAATAACAATGATACGTCGAGCAAGTCCGAAATGCAACTACACGTCAGGACGGACAAAAAAAAAACACAGTAGATGCTACCAATTTGTTAACAATACGGTCGCCAGCCTAATTAGGCACTAACTGAGTTTCTTCCCTGTACAAGTTAATGTACGTTCATGCGAAACCACACGTAATAACACTGCATAATATGGTAAATTTTAGAACCAGAAAATCTACTGAACTGATAATTTCACTTTCTGTACTAATATGGATAAACCATAAATACATAACATTACACTATAATGTTTACTACAAAACTTTGTACTGTCTATTGATCTGATTAAAATCGGGCATAGGTTACCCTAGAAATAGCACTTTCGAAACACACACAAAATGTCAATTTTGATAAAGGTAAAACACTGATAAATTTTGGTTTCTATTTTGGCTTTGACTTTGCTGGTCAAATCAGTTTATAACACTTCAGAATTCAAATGAATAAAATGTAGGGGGGACCCTGAAACTGTTATGATCACTGTATTAAAACAATTAATTACTGAAATCATTATGTCCTTAAGATTTCCAATATATGATTTACTACTCTTTTTTGTCTTATTTCCTGATCATTTAAATACCATTATATCTGTCTCGAAATAATTAAGCTTCATTACTAAATCAATATCAAAATTATCTTCCAACTTTGTCAGACCTCGTTATTCGTCTATTGTTTCATTAACAAAAAAGTTCTTTAAACATCATTCTAACATAGCTAGGTCTGCCGGTAATTATTATTAACATAAAATTTAATTCTTCATTTCGGGACACTCGGACTGCACAACATTTGGAAAGGACCCTATCTAGGTTAGTTGTGAGGATAATTAAATGATAGGACAGTTCTGGTAAAATTTAAGTTGTTATTGAACAGTATGGAACAAAAGTAACACTGGTCCACACGAATACAGCACTAAAAGTTTCAACCTGTTTGTATCGATGTGGCGGTTGGAGGGCGGCGAGATGGCACACATACAACCACAGCAATGGCTCTTGATGTATCGGCACTTTACTTCTTCATAGCGTCGCAATACTTTCCCATTTAGTGCCTATGGAATTTTGCCATGCTGTATAGGCGTCGGAATGGCATATCCGAGGCTCAACGAAACTACATCTTCCAGCAGAGCCTCCTCGATCCAGGACGTGTTGCTCAGACCAATGCCCAACTCCGACTACTACTGCTGAGCCCGTTATGCCGTACAGCGCCCGTGTGCATTTTCCCGCGCTCGCCTGCCATCCACCTTTTACCGCTCCCTTACAGACAGGGTATTCACCAGAGGTTTTGGATTCTACATATCCTAATACATTGCCTACGTATGGACCAGACGCACAATTACAACTTTAACATCTTACAATAGTTTCAACGTTTCTTACATTTCAAGTCTGTTATAATATTGCTTGAAATTTGACATAAACATTAATATTCAACTCGAAATTTGTTTACAGTTTTCTTAACCCAATGACATGAAGAAAAAAAAAGAAATGAAATCAGAACATCGATTACACTAATTTATCGAAAAATCAGAAGAAAAAATTATTATATGTACAATAGTACAGCGTTGTTGTTGTTACAACGTGACCGTCTTAAGCGTGCAAGTAGGTCAGTTTCCTATAGGCAAGGAACTCTGTAGCTGAGGCTGCCTTTGTGCTGGACACCCAAGTTGTTGGTGTATACAGCACACGATTTTCTAGATAAGGTACCTGTTTGCGTCTGTTTTAGCCTGAACAGTGAGTGTACTATGAGGGTTTTAGCTTGATCAAAATACACTCATTTATCTCTCTTTACCCACTTACGTTTCGCTGGCATTAAACCGTCATCCATTCGGTTCCGTTTATCCTATTTGAAACATTGAGAAGGTATTGAATGGGAATATATGCAAAGGGTGTTTTATTGATCTTCATATTCATCAAATAACTATGGTAAGAAAGAAGGTATCTGTTTGCGTCTGTTTTAGCCTGAACAATGAGTGTACTATGACGGTTTTAGCTTGATCAAAATACACTCATTTATCTCTCTTTACCAAATTACGTTTCGCTGGCATTAAACCGTCATCCATTCGGTTCCGTTTATCCTATTTGAAACATTGAGAAGGTATTGAATGGGAATACATGCAAAGGGTGTTTTATTGATCTTCATATTCATCAAATAACTATGGTAAGAAAGCTACGTACGTAGAAAGCTTGCTCATGTTGCTTCTGCATTCTCTAATACAGCAGCCTTAGCAGGTACCACTTAAGCTGCAATACGTCTGACAAATGAATTACTGGCAGTTGGATTCAAGTACAGGTAACACTCCCGCCACGGCACTCACACGATCACATTCCATACAGAATTTCATTGACTGCCACAGTCCTATGAGAGCGAACATTTCCGTAAAAAATAGAAAATAATCAGCACTGTAAATGTACATTACACATGTTTTGACATCTTCGGACTTTTCGACTTTGTTATGTCGATTTGAAAATGGATCTCGGCCCGAAACTAGCCATCGAATGACAAATAAAGTATTTGCAACTTGGACTGGTGTTTCGTTCTATTGACTAACAGAGGTTGCTGATACAAGTTACTCCAGGATGCTGGTAGTTCGTAAATAATAAACACTTTAGAACAAAAGGACAAAGGATAAAGGAATTCCTCCTTACCTTCGAGACGTCAGAATAACCGTTTCAGATGAAATGGAAGTCCGTAAGTCTGTCAACGCTCTGTCCTTTTCACAGCAGCAGAACAGCACAATGGTTACACGATGTGTCGCGCATAAGTGTGAACTGTACGGTGTTAAGCAAAATTGATACACGTGGAAAAAGCTTTCGTCAGACAAAAGAGAACGGCGCAATGGATCCATGATGTGTCGCGCACAAATGTGAATTGTACAATGTTAAGCAAAACTGTTACTCGTGGAAAAAGCTTTCGTCAGAAAAAATAGAAATGTATCTAGATTGTATTAGATGCGCTCCCTTCAACAACATTCCTTGGCTCAATATCCTTGGAAACAATGGTGTCTCGTTGGAAGACAAAGAATACATCCGAGTTCATTCTGGTGACCTAAATGCAGGTGATTGCCGACATTTTATTGTTGTATTCAGTATTTCCAAGGCTCAACATAGTTCTGCTGCGTTTTCGGCGCTATTCCATCCATTTGGGATCAAGAAGAATATTTCGCCTGTGTCTTGTAGTGGTCTTTAGATGATAAAAATCCAGTCGTCTTCATGCACGACTCGTTGTTTAAAACTATTCCACGGTCGAGAAGTTACTTTGGTCGTGTGGCACACGGCCTGTTACAAGCGTTTATGTCTCTGCGTTGGTGATCACAACGTCACAGCTTTAGTAACTCACTTCCACTGATGAAGCAGGTATCTGCACAGATATCATTGGTGACCTTGCAGCTCTCCAAGAATGAAGTTATAATTAAATCTAGACCTTTCGCTGCTTACAGTCGTTGATAAATATCAACGGGGACAGTAAAAAAAAAGTGTGAATGTGTGCCTCGACCTGCACTCGAACCCGGAACCTGCTGCTTACATGCCAGACGCTCTGTCCGAGTGAGCCACCGAAGACACAGACGGTAGTGCGACTGCAGGGACTTATCTCTGCCACGCTCCCCGTGAGACCCACACTTTCCAACTTTCTGTCCACACACTACATTTGTAGTGCCCCTGCCCACCATACTCATTACTCGCGGTAGTCAACCTACCGATTCCCTTAAGAGTTCAGGCAATGTGAGTGCATCCGCATTGAAGAAGATCATTGACCGGTAAGCCTTATCTATATGAAGATGGCATCTGTTCTTTCGGACATTTTATATGACTGTCAACAGAAAAAAATAGTAACTATGCAAAGAAAATCGTGATATCTGATAACGCCAATGTGCGTTTTATACCTGGAAGAAGAACTACATCCCGACTCGAAGAACAAAGCCGTCAACTGGTTGAAGGGACACGCGGCATTTTACCTATTGTCCAGTGAAGAAAGGAGCGGAGATTTTTGGACTTACGTTTCCGACCAGTATCACAAGCTACTGCGCATCAACAATTACTATTATACATACACCGATTTCCTCAGAAGAACCGTCATGTGAACTCCAATTTTCGATGATGCGATTCAGAACATTGAGAAACGAGAGAGAATCTGATCTTTGAAAAACACGTACGGTCAAATAACGAACATCAGTTTCTGGTCTAAACTTGGGTTTCTTCTAAACTTTCAAGGAATCTGTAATTAATTTTAGTTTGTTTTATTACTTTTAAATGTCAGCTGAAAATTTTGTACTACTGTAGAATGTTGTGACCAATAAATTGAACAGCCGGACGGAGTGGGCAAGCGGTTCTAGGCGCTACAGTCCGGAACCGCGCGACCGCTACGGTCGCAGGTTCGAATCCTGCCTCGGGCAGGGATGTGTTGATGTCCTTAGGTTAGTCAGGTTTAAGTAGTTCTAAGTTCTAGGGGACTAATGACCTCAGCAGTTGAGTCCCATAGTGCTCAGAGCCATTTGAAGCCAATATATTGAGCAAATTTCTCAAGAAAAACGAAAAAAAAGAGATATAGCGTCTGCCATGGAAGCAGGAGATCCCGCGTTCGAGTCCCGATCGGGGCACATATTTTTCAACTGTCCCCGTTGATATTTATCAACACCTTATGCAGCGAAAGGTCTAGATATCATTATAATTTCACTTCCACTGAAGTCCACCGATACATCAGCAAAGATTCCAGTAAATCATATTACTGAGAAATTACATTACCTGTTCTTTCATTGAAGTTACCACTAGCACCGAATACTGACGACCTCTGTTGATCCACTAAGTGACCAAAAATAAACTATTGAACAATATTTGTCACGTATCAAGGTGACGAGTGTGGAGGTGCGAAGCGGTGATTTTTATGTTCTTGTATTAATACCAGACGCTTGTACTATAATGTGTCCCACACAGCAATTTCCCTATGGTAGCTTGATTGATCGCATAATTATTGTTTCGAGCAACGTAGCTGCTAGTTTATTCTGCGTACCTCACGCCGTATTTGGGACCATGCAATCTGCTTACAGCGGCATTCGAGGCTAATTAATATCCACTGTGTGATAAATTCTCTGAGCTTAAATTTTGACGTAGAATTTAACATGAAACATTACTCATTTGTTAAAATGGAAGTGCTAATTATGTCAATTTGCTCCTCTCTTCCACAGCTGTCTACCGTTCCTGACAGTTCAACGTACATATCTAGATAAAATATTGATACTACAGTTCATAAAATCAATAGTTATATTTGTGAAATTCACAGTAGTTTAAGGGGCTCCGGAACGCCCTATACTTGCAATGTTAAAATAACGCTTATAAATTACACCTTTCCTCACAAAGTATTTGAGGTAGGAAGTTGAACTTTTTACAGATTATTTATTGGAATATGGGCTACAACTTAACACAGGGATTTTACAAAATTTTAGTTCAGTTATTAAAGATGATTTTTTTTTTCAATTGTAATGAAAATTCAAAACATTTTTAGCAATGTTTTTATTTATGTATTCAAAAATATACAGTTTTTTGGAAAAAGGCTGTGTTAAATTATGCAGAAGGTACTGTGTAACATTTACTGAAAGTTTGAAACAAATATGTTTGGAAGATCCTTCGAAAACATGTAATTAGTATGAGAAAATAAAAGTTTTGGGAATCGAGCGACAAAGATTGGATTAACTTTTTAGTGCATTCCAGGTCCATAGGATGGATTATCTTCATCATCTGCAAACTCCTCCTCCAGCTTCCTCTTGTTCCTCCTCCTGTTTACTCTTGCTTGTATTTCTAGACTCTTTACAGCCCTGTCTGCAGCCCGAAGGCGTTCCTTGTCTAAAGCAAGCATCGCTCGTTGTTGTGTTCGTAGATATTGCTACCATTTTCTTCAGTTGCAGTTACTGCAACACTGTTCCAAAAGGTGGTCATGTATGAACACTTATCACATTTCAGTTGTATTTCACTAGCAAGTCCTACGTGCTTTATTATGGAGAGTTCCAGACCAACTTCACTACATTGAATACATCTTACACAGTTTGAAAAAATTCCTTTGAGAACCGACATATCAAATATTTCATTCACATCCGATTCGCCCATAAAACATTCATAGTTTTCACTCATTGAACCAAGCTTCTTCTGTGAAGTATTTTCTTTCCCACTTTGACTGCTATGGGCAGGTGTACTTGAGAGGTTAGGTTCACTCTCTTGGTTATCGTCTTTATTGTTTACAGTAATAACACATACCTTTGGCTTTCCAACATTTCTCCTTTTCTTAAAAGCCTTCAGAGGATTTCTAATAACTTTACTTTTACTCATTATTATACTTCAACAAAACAGAGACTCAAGTAACAGAATTAATTACGAATATTTTCGAGATAACGACAGAGTAAATAAACATGAAACAATCGACAATCACACCAGCGATATATATTGAACCATCACAGGTTAGCCACAACACATACTTTATCTCACATCACTAAAATGTACCTGATGAACACGGATGTTAATAATAACACCATTTGTCAGCAGTTTAACAGAGCCACAGTGGGTCACGCCCATGTAGAACACATTTCAAAAAAAATTTAAAAATAGTTGTAGTCTTCGGAATTGTATAAATTATATATCTATTAAAAGGTAATAGTCTGCAGATTCAGAAAACGCAAAAAAGTAAAAATTGAACTTTTCATGATTTTGAGCCTTTCCGGAGCCCCTTAAAGTGGTTTAATATCGTGACCTAAGGCTATCAGCATTGCTTTTTTCTTCAGTCCTGTCATTCGAAAGATTATCGCACTGTTCTTCCAAGAACACGTAAAATAATGCTAAGGATGTGGCCATTTATCTCTCATAAAAGAACGCAGGTGTCCTGAGAAGTTTGATTCACCCGTAAATAAAAAAATACCAAAATGCTTCTTGAAATAATGCTGAATTTATTTGTTGTTGTTGTTGTGGTCTTCAGTCCAGAGACTGGTTTGATGCAGCTCTCCATGCTACTCTATCCTGTGCAAGCTTCTTCACCACCCAGTACCTACTGCAACCTACATCCTACTGAATCTGTTTAGTGTATTCATCTCTTGGTCTCCCTCTGCGATTTTTACCCTCCACGCTGCCCTCCAATACTAAATTGATGATCCCTTGATGCCTCAGAATATGCACTACCAACCGATCCCTTCTTCTAGTCAAGTTGTGTCACAAATTTCTCTTCTCTCCAATTCTGTTCATTACCTCCTCATTAATTATGTGATCTACCCATCTAATCTTCAGAATTCTTTCTGTAGCACCACATTTCGAAAGCTTCTATTCTCTTCCTGTCTAAACTATTTATCGTCCATGTTTCACTTCCATATATGGCTACACTCCATACAAATACTTTCAGAAACGACTTACTGACACTTAAATCTATGCTCGATGTTAACAAATTTCTCTTCTTCAGAAATGCTTTCCTTGCCATTGCCAGTCTACATTTTATATCCTCTCTACTTCGACCATCATCAGTTATTTTTCTCCCCACATAGCAAAACTCCTTTATTACTTTAAGTGCCTCATTTCCTAATCTAATTCCCTCAGCATCACCCGACTTAATTCGACTGCATTCCATTATCCTCGTTTTGCCTTTGTTGAAGTTCATCTTATATTGTCCTTTCAAGACCATGTCCATTCCGTTCAGCTGCTCTTCCAGGTCCTTTGCTGTCTCTGAATTTATTTGAGGTCCCAAATATAGCTTCGGTAAATGTAAGTAAGTGGTGATGTGGTCACACACACACATACCCACACACACACACACACACACACACACACACACACACACACACACACACACACACAGGCACGCGCTTGCGCACGCACACACACTGCCTCCCCCCCCCCCCTTTCTCACTGATGAGCTAATCAGCTAGTATGCGCGACTTCGATACTTCAAGTACTTGGTCGGTTTCCATAGGTATGTATCACCTAATGTCTACGTACAAGTCATGCAATTCCCGTACATTATGGGTAGGTGGTTTGTGGGCGCTGAAATGATACTCAGTAGCGTCACACATGTCTCCCATCGGGACCATAGGAATTTACAGGCTAAGACATTACCGTGACTTCATTATCGCGCTCCTCAAACCAGAGTACAATGATTCTGGCCTTTCCAAAGCGGACAGATAATTCTGCAGGAAGATGCTATCGCCACTGGGGAAGCAATCAAGCATGAACGGATGCAAGGGGTCACTGCTGTTCACGTAATCCAGAAGTCAACGGCCTTGTCACGGTGGTCACACCGGTTTCCACCCGCTCACCGAAGTTAAGCAACGTCTGGCTAGTACTTGGATGGGACATCGGGTGCCTTTGGTATTACGAACACACAAGTCACCGAAGTAGCGTCGAATTGAAATACTAGCACCATGCCGTGATGCCACACGATATTTATTTATTTTACCTAGCCCATAGTTGTCACAGTGCCTTACATTAGTACCGCAGGTGCTATGGAAACTCACGCGAATGTCGTCCATAGCATGAGACTGCTGCGGAACACGACGATCAACAATCTGCGCTGAACGGAGTGCTGCTGCAAGACACTTGTGCCTACACAACTGAGTCGTCAGAAACGCTAAATGTCGCCTCGCCAACCCTGATTTACAGAGCGGGCAAGCCTGCGACCTCCACGTTCTATGATGGGGTTTGGACGACCGACACCTTGTTCCCTTCTCGGCATTTCAACGATCTTCAACCACTTTACGTAGACACTCTTTCTCAGGCGCCGAGACAAAACAATCCGCTCTTTGCCAAAGTCCGTAGATTGCGGCCCGTATCGCCGCTAGGATAATTTCCTACCGGCCAGTGTAGCCGTGCGGTTCTAGGCGCTTCAGTTTTGCACCGCGTGACCGCTACGGTCGCAGGTTCGAATCCGGCCTCGGGCATGGATGTGTGTGATGTCCTTAGGTTAGTTAGGTTTAAGTAGTTCTAAGTTCTAGGGGACTGATGACCTCAGTTGTTGAGTCCCATAGTGCTCAGAGCCATTTTTTGATAATTTCCCATTCGTCTCTGCTCTGCTTAGTTACTTTCCTTACCGCGTCACGATCCTGCAACGCCACAGGCTGCATTCAGGTTCTCGGTGCACAGTGGTCATAACGATTAGGGTCATCGACGTACGTTCATTCCAGGATGATACTCCAGGCGGGTGTAAACTGAATGTGCGCAACGAAAAATAATAAACGTTAAAATGAAGATTTGGCCCTGTCTGACTACCCCGTGAAGCAGATCTTAGAATCTATTAATTCTATAAATTACAATCTAAACATAAATAAATGATGCAGGCAACAAATCCTACTAAATGATAAACAATGTTCCTGCTTCTGGATTTATTGTAGATTAAAAAACCCTTTACATTACAAATGTCTGTATTTCCGAAGTAAAATTAATGATAAATTGCCCAACTCTGCCCCTTATTATGACTGCAAGGGTCTAATATTACACTACTAGCCATTAAAATTACTACACCAAGAAGAAATGCACATGATAAACGGGTATTCATTGGACAAATATATTATACTAGAACTGACATGTGATTACATTTTCACGCAATTTGGGTGCATAGATCCTGAGACATCAGTAATCCTGAGACATCAGTACCCAGAACAACCAACTCTGGCCGTAATCACGGCCTTAATTCGCCTGGGCATTGAGTCAAACAGAGCTTGGATGGCGTGTACAGGTACAGCTGCCCATGCAGCTTCAGCACGATACCACAGTTCATCAAGAGTAGTGACTGGCGTATTGTGATAACCCACTGCTTGGCCACCATTGACCACACGTTTCCAGTTGGTGAGAGATCTGGAGAATGTGCTGGCCAGGGCAGCAGTCGATCATTTTCTGTATCCAGAAAGGCCCGTACAGGACCTGCAACATGCGGTCGTGCATTATGCTGCTGAAATGTAGGGTTTCGCAGGGATCGAATGATGGGTAGAGCCACGGGTCGTAACACATCTAAAATGTAACGCCCACTGTTCAAAGTGCCGTCAATGCGAACAAGAGGTGACCGAGACGTGTAACCAGTGGCACCCCATACCATCACGCCAGGTGGTACGCCAGTATGGCGATGACGAATACACGCTTCCAATGTGCGTTCACCGCGATGTCGCCAAACACGGATGCGACCATCATGATGCTGTAAACAGAACCTGGATTCATCCGAAAAAATGACGTTTTGTCATTCCTGCACCCAGGTTCGTGGTTGAGTACACCGTCGCAGGCGCTCCTGTCTGTGATGCAGCGTCAAGGGTAATCGGAGCCATGGTGTCCGAGCTGATAGTCCATGGTGCTGCAAACGTCGTCGAACTGTTCGTGCAGATGGTTGTTGTCTTGCAAACGTCCCCATCTGTTGACTTAGGGATCGAGACGTGGCTGCACGATTCGTTACAGCTAATCGAATAAGATGCCTGTCATGTCGACTGCTAGTGATACGAGGCTGTTGCGATCCAGCACAGCTTTCCGTATTACACTCCTGAACCCACCGATTCCATATTATGCTAACAGTCATTGGATCTCGACCAACGCGAGCAGCAATGTCACGATACGATAAACCGCAATTGCGATAGGCTAAAATCCGACCTTTATCAAAGTTGGAAACGTGATGGTACGCATTTCTCCTCCTTACACGAGGCATCACAACAACGTTTCAATAGTCAACGCCGGTCAACTGGTGTTTGTGTATGAGAAATCGATTGGAAACTTTCCTCATGTCAGCACGTTGTAGGTGTCGCCACCAGCGCCAAACTGTTGTAAATGCTCTGAAAAGCTAATCATTTGCATATCACAGCATCTTCTTCCTGTCGGTTAAATTTCGCGTCTGTAGCACTTCATCTTCGTGCTGTAGCAATTTTAATGGCCAGTAGTGTAATAATGCGAGATGACTGACATCATCTACATAACAAACACTAGAAGACCCTACTTTCGGAGATGATCTACGGTGGTGTGGAACGTCAGTGGAAATAAAATAACGTGATCACAGCTGTTATCTTTTATAGCCCTAATAGGCCGAAGCAATTTGCGATATCACCGTATGTACTGCGTCCGGTGCGTCGAAGTGATGGTTCTCGTACTCGTCTGCGACGATGGAAGAACTCCAACCACAGATAAACTCTTTCAAACACTAGGACGGCAGAAGGCGGTAATACTGTCTTCTCGTCTCTGTGTTCTACAGACGAGAAACGCGACCTCCCAGCCACAAGGACGGAGTTCAGGTAATGTCTCAATGGAAGTATAGGTAGAGGAAGTGCTCTCAATTACTGAACGCTGCGTACTCAACGACGACTTCCAATCTGGAGGTGAAGTCCAGAATGGTATAGGCTCGCAGCAGTACAGTGCCTAACTGTTCTAACTATAAACTCTCCTGAGAGCAAAGACAGCAAGTCCGTCTGTACCAACAAAGCTGATATCGAGCGACCGTCACACACGGGCGCTCACAACGGAAGACCACGTCTCTCCACCGCTGGCTTCTCAGCAAGACTCAGCTCCCCACCATCGTAATTCCGAAAACGTATCATACTCCCGAAACCACGGAATATTCTCCCTTTCTACAGATTCTTCCGAACGTCGACCAACCATATTTTAGTATTTTGTCGTCCAGCGCGGAAATTTTGCCGGGGAAAACCTATACTCGTACAATGGTACGCTTCTGAGTAAAAATCCTTGGAAATAACCCAGCCTGCGTGGTTTCCGAGGTGCCGCTTCTTCGTTCCTCTCACATGAGTCCAAGTTTTTCAGCGTTCGGAAGTATTATCCGGTTATCCTTCCGGCCCCTACTACAATAGCGGCCGGCTGTCACCCTATTGTGCTCCAGAGGTCAGGTGCCACGACGTCCGTCTAACTACTTCCTGTGTTTAAGCAGGACCAACACCTGTGCGGGACTTCCGCCCAGAGCTTGAGTTCTGCCTGCTGTTTCATCTCCACTGGCGTTCCAACCACTACTAGTATAGGCAATCATACATTACGCCGTTTTTATAATAAAGACATTCTGTCACCTTTCATGCAATAAGCATTAACAATTATTTACAAGACGCCCGTGACAATGTCAGTCTCCTTTAAATTTTCAGATATACAATGTACAGCTTATCAAATGATATCTAATTGTGGCTGTAGTTCATGGCAAAATATGTGAATGAGTGCTTGTAAGGTGCGAAATTATAGCCTCCTTGCATCCTACATGAAGGAACATTCAAGGCCTTGAGCACAAGACGTACGACGATAATTTGTGCACTCTAAGTTGTAAAACGAACTGACTGATACAGCTACAGCGCGTACTAGAGAGCCGACCGTTGGCTTGGGGCGACAGGTGCAGTGCCTGATGTTCCCCTGTCGCTATACAGTCTCAAAAGGGGCTGTGAGACCCTTGCATTTCAATACAGGATCAATTAGCGTGGGTGCCTGTACGGTCTCCCTGGTGTAGTTGGCTGTCTCGTTCGAGGCTACAGGACACTGGGAATCTCTTCGAAAACTCTGTCTAATGCCACAAAACCATAAAGTTTCAATAAGAAACGTCGGTGTTATAATTTCTTATTTGTGAACGTGAAAAATTACTTTGGAACGTTCGAAAGTACGATACCACATACGCTATAACTTAGCGAAAATCACACCAGGATATATTCGGCGATTTTGAATATATTTTGGGGGTTCTGTCTTAGTAACCCCAACACATACCAATGTTATTGTTGTGCTGTGAATGTCGGCCACTTACTAAACGATAGATAAAAAGATATGAAGTGAGATATGAGATATCTGAGAGACGTAACTGGCTGTACGTGATATGATAGGAAAAGAAATAAAAGATTATAAATCTCGTGTCATAATTCGGCTGCTGTAAATAAATGTTAAAATCACTTCCAGACCCCAAAAATTTTCTAGAATGTCAGGTACAGCACTCGTTCTAGACACAAGGTGTTCGGAAGTTCCCGTTTGCCAGCACTTGTAGAGGAGACTGAGTAGACAATACCGTAGACAGTACCGTTTCCGCGCTACAGCCGTTTGAAAATATATATGCTACGCAGTTATGCTACAGGGTAGTCATGGTCGGAGATGGTTACGTCGGAATGGATGATGTCATTTCACAACTGTTCTACTTCCGTGATCGTGTTCGAGCCTCTTTCACGTCTCTATGGGTGTTAGAGCAAAATGACTGAGTACGTATTTGCAGAATACGCCGACATGATCCTTCTGTATGTCGAAGCTCACCTTTATCAAGATCGTTCTCCACAGTGTCCGATTCCATCACATACCCTTTTCGTCAATTTACGCAACAGCTTCGAGAAAGGGGTAGCTTCACCGTCAGCAGACGTTACTGTGGTGCTCCAAGGACACGCCGAACACCTGAAACGCAAGAGGCCGTACTGCTGCATCATGTTGAAGAGAACCGCCCACTAGTAGGCGAGCAATTTCTTTGGTTATTAATGAGTGGAACTGTAAAACAAGTGATATACTGGCGAGCCGTGCGCGGCTCGTGTTCACGCCGTTTATTGCTTGACATCTTGTCTTTGCAGTACTGCCGTCCCGTTTCTTATTCGACTTACTGGCATCACTAAGTTGCTGGCTTGCCTGCCCGTGAGTGGCAGCAGCAGCGCTTATCGATAAGAGCACTGTCGTACTATCTTTGGAGCGACCGCTAGTATTTCCGGGTCGTCGTGTGTCGGGAGTTCAGTCGGGACTGAGCAGCAGTGAGCTCCAGACAGCAATGACATGCCCGACCGTCGCCGACACACACAACTTGAGTGGGGACGACTTTGGTTGGTCGTTCGGTCGGTCGTCTCATTGGACGACGTGTATTTGGTCGCCGAACGCTTCTGGGTTCTCTGTGTGTGTCGACTTGTGATTCGTCCTTGTTGTTCCACAGTGACCGTTTTAGTAGTGTTCGAGTTATTTGTGGAAGTGTTTCCACGCAACCGTGTGTAGCTTGTGTGGTTTTGCCTGAGCAGTTATTTTAATGCTGTCTGCTTGCTGGATGTAGTCAGTCGGTTGGGAGAGCGGCGAGGAACTCTTGATAGCGCGAGGCCAGGCTGGGACCGCTGGCGGTGTGCACGCGCTGTCGGATCGTGAGGCGCTAGCTGCGAGATATCTACTGTGTGAGGCCCCTGAGGGGGGACCCAGAGAGCATCCCAGGGAAGAAGAATCGCTTCTCGGCTTTTGGCAAGATCAATGTGTAGTCTTTATTAATGATAATAGACCATACAATCTCCAACAAATTTACAATCTTCCATATTAGAGGTACCACTTATTTTTGACCAAATATAAATTTTTTCGTCGGAATTAATCTTACGCCTAGACCTACAATTAAGAGACAATGAACCATAAGGTACTAAATAAGAACCTTCATTAATAACAATAATTTCTGACAAATGTACAGTACGAAATGCCAAAACTTCACGAGATGTAAAACTTTCCAATCCAGTCCTAGAAGCATCATGACAAACAACAACAGCGAATGTAATCCAACCATTACCTATACTACTTGATTCGGATGATTTAGCAATAGAAAAATTCAATTTCAGACCTAAAAAGTATTTAGGACCTGACAATACAGATATACTAGCAATCTTCTTCAGATTGGTGACCTTCTTACTGGTACCAGGCGCTGGAACGGAACCATAAGTGCCAGAAATATTCAACAAATCTTTGGACGCTGAAGTTGAGTGATCAGTTAACCTGCTATGAAACCTCAACTATTGTGACATCTCTTCATTCATTTGCGGGTTGTTGCTCCCTGGGCCATTCGGGCTAGCAGCAACGTATGATGTGTTGGGGTCAGCGAAATCTTGCAGCCGTCTTCATATATTGTGATTAATTATTAAATTGACTGTTACTTACCAGTGAAGTGCACTAGCGGTATTTTCAGCCCTGTGGCCGTTAACGACCCAGTTACCTGCCCTGGTCGTTAGCGTAGTTTTCCGGCAGTGTGCGTTTCCTCGTCGTGTTGATGCTGTCTGGCACACCGTGTAGTTCGACAGCCTTTGGAGTTGTTTGGTTCACATTTGATTAGAGTGGTTATTGTTCCCTTGACTGTTTTTTTCAAACGCCAATTTCTGTAGACGTAGTGCTGTTGGTATCCTCGTCCTTGGCTGATATTTTCCATCTTTGTTGCCGTTGGTTGGACGGAAGGGCATTGGTTAAATTGTTGGTCGGTCCTTGGGCCGTCCCTAGTTTTGTTTGCCATCCGATTATTTAACTTCAGTTCTTGAATGCCTGTCTCGCCTCATCTTACGTTTGAACTGCCTTCCCAGGCCGACCCTTGGAACACTTCTGAGCGCCACTTGTTCTGTTTATTTTAGATTGTGATTTTCTCTTTAGTTTGAAGTACTGTGCGAGGCCTTCGGCCGTGTATTAATTCAGTTCTTTTTAAATTTTATATAAAGGCCTTCAGCCGTGTTAAATTAAAATTTTGAAGATTTATTTTATTTTAATAAAGAAAAAAGTTTTGCTTTCTGTTTTTAATTGATTTTGATTTCCAAGCCAGGCCTTCAGGTTTTCTTGCTTTTGGCATGGTTTTGGGCATTCAGCCCAGCAAGCATCTCAAGTTCTTTAACTAGGCCTTCAGCTGTATTGTTTGATTGTGATCTTTTAAAGCAATGTGTAAATGAGTGGTTCTTAGAAAAATAAAGTTGTGTGTTTGATTGCGCAACTCACAGTAACTGTTTACAGCCCCACCCACAATCATAACCTTATCCTGAGCGCTCTCTGAGTACCTACCAACCTGGTTTCAACTGGGTCACGCGTAATAAATTACTTGTAAAAGTGGTCACGTTACCAACATGTTTTCAAATAGTTGTGGCATGGAAATGGTACGTTACCGGACGTGATTTCCTATTCATAATATTATGTACTGATTCCCCTCCACACGTCCTATGAGTCTGTAACGGAAATTCCCGAACACCATGTATATCTGAGGTGGTCCTTTCCACTATCAGTTAGCTCAGCCTGTGTTTACCGTGAATGAAGTGTATCTACACTGATGAGCAAAACTTACGGACGGAAGTATCTGTTGCAAGATGAGTCACTGATAAGTAACATGGCTCGATAAAACTTTGACTATACATAGAAAAAATGGCTACAGCGTAATAAGGAAGGAAACTGAAAGAAATATGCAATGACGCAAACAGAAATGACACTTTTGTTGAAAGACAATAACTTCAATGAAGTCCCCGCGGTTTATGATGGCCCTCTGGACTTAACATGAGGCTGGAGATAGTTCATAGTAGGGTGCGTGATCACTGTGAACAGTGCATGCTCTGCAACGAGCTCCCGAGTTGGCCACAGGAGTGGTGAAGACTTCTTGTGGCAGGACGTCCCAGTCCTCCACCAGCGCAGTTAACAACTGCTGGATGCTCGTTTGTGATTATGGATGTGCTGCAGTACGTATCCTCAACCTGTCCCACACGTGCCCGACCAGATATAAGTCAGGGGAATGGTCAAACCAATCCATTCGCCAAGTATTTCCTCGTTCCAAGAGCTCCTTCGTCTCTGTAGTTCTATGTGGTCGCGCACTGTTATCCATAAAACAAAGTCAGGGACAGGTCAAATGCACAGCTCAATAGACGCACTGGTGGTAGGACTGCAGTGGCACAATAACCTTTCATTTTATTATATTTTTGTTTTACATGTCTAGTTCCATAGGACCAAATTGAAAAGCAAACCTCCAAGGTCATTGAACGTGTGAGTGCATGAAATTACAACATAAAAGTAATAACAGTTAAAATAAAATGTTTATGGACCCAAAAAAAGTCAGGCCATAAGTTGAAAAAATGGCAATCAACAATACAACATAAGAGTCAGTTTAATTATGCAAGGAATTCCTCAAGAGAATAGGAGTGACCCATGAGGAAACTCTTCAGTTTCGATTTGAAAGCGTGTGGATTACTGCTAAAAGTTTTGTATTCTTGTGGTAGCTTATTGAAAGTGGATGCAGCAGTATACTGCAACCTTTCTGCCCAAGAGTCAAGGAAGAGCGATCGAAACACAGATTGGATTTCTGCCTAGTATTATCTGAGTGAAAGCTACTAATTCTTGAGAATAAGCTGATATTGTAACAAGAAACGACAGTAAAGAATATATATATTGACAGGCCAATCTCAGAATACCTAAACTAATGAACAGGTTCGCGGACTTACATCACTTACTGCGCGAATCGCACATTTCTCAACCAAAAATATTCTTTGAGAGTTATCCCAAAATATAACACCATACGTCATCTGCGAATGAAAATAAGCGAAGTAGACTACTTTTCGTGACGAGCTGTCACTTACTTCAGATAACCTTCGAATAGTAAAAATGGCAGCATTAAGTCTTTATACAAGAGCCTGAACGTGGGTTTCCGCGACAGTTTACTATCTATCTGAACACCTAGAAATCTGAACTGTTCAGTTTCACTAATCACATACCCATTCCGTGAAATTGAAGCGTCGGGTTTTGTTGAACTGTATGTTAGAAACTGTAATAATTGAGTCTTACTCTGATTTACTGTTATTATTTTCTACAACACAGGAACTTATGTCATAAACTGCACTATGTGAAACAAAGCCAGTGTTGCACACAACATCCTTTACTACCAAGCTAGTGTCATCAGCAAACAGAAATATTTTAGAATTGCCTGTAATGTTAGAGGGAATATCATGTATATAAATAAGGAACAGGAATGGCTCCAGCACTGATCCCTGGGGCACCCTCCATTTGACGGTGCCCCACCCAGACCCCACGTCATGGCCATCCTCAACACTGTGAATAATGACTTTTTTCTGTCTGCTGTTAAAGAAAGAGGTGAACCGACTGTGAGCTGCTCCTCGTATTCAATAATCGTCCTACTTCTGGAGCAGTATTTTGTGACCAACACTGTCAAACATCTTACTTAAATCAAGAAAGATGACTTGCGTTCGAAACCTTTTGTTTAATCCATCCAGTATCAAACAGTGAAAGAAGAATATAGCATTTTCAGTTGTTAAACCACTCCTAAAACCGAACTGTACATCTGATAAATTATGCGAAATAAAGTGATCAGTTCTCCTTACATACAAAGCCTTTTCAATAACTTTAGCAAACACTGATGGCATAGAAATGGGTGTATAATTGTCTACAGAATCCCTTCATCCCTTTTTTTAAAGCGGCTCTATTACTGACTGCTTTAATCGTTCAGGAAACTGACCATTCTTAAAGGAAAAATTACACATTTGGCCAAGTACAGGGCTACTATGTGCAGCACCATACTTTAATATTCTACCAGGTACTCCATCACATGCATGAGAGTACTTAGTCTTCAGTGATTTAATTACTGACTGAATCTCCCTCTTGTTAGTATCACAGAGGAGTATTTCAGACATCAGTCACGGAAAGGCATTTTCCAAGAGAGTTATATGATTCCCTGTAGAAACCGTGTTCAAAGATTTGGAGGTCAGTGCGCCCCATCGAACATTATGCGTCCTCACACCATAACACTTTAACCCTCAAGAAAATCATGTGCATCAGATGTAACCAGCCAGCTCCCGCGTACGAGGACATGTGCAGAATCACTATCCAGAATGAATCTGCTCTCATTCGAGAAGAACTCGCAACCTCACTCTTCTCTGACCCAGTATCTATCCACTTTCACCTTGCAAACGAGGCCAAGGATGTGTGCGTGTCGGCGGAACACAAGCTGGGGCAAAGAGACCACCCCCATGCAGTCGCCGTACCACCGTGTAAGGTGACATTGCGTGCCGTGCAGGCTGTAGCTGACCGTGGTCGATCAGATCCTCTCCTCCGAGCAGCAGTGCCTGTAGATCGGAACGCTCTCCATGTACATTAAACAATGCAGTGAGTAATACCAAACTCCTGGACTACACTCGTCAAACTTCGCCCTACTTCGAATATACCCGTGATTCTTTCCAGTGTGAAGTCATCTAAATATTGTCTTCGGGCCGTGTTGAAACGGGGAACAGCACCATAGTGCACCGTAACTGCGCGCTGAGTGACAAACACGCTATCTATTCCCGTGCCTTCCAGTGCCTCGTGTTGCCCATTTGGCGCTACAGTCACTCTGACCTCACGCAGTGTGAGGTGCATAACTGGAAGACCTGTGGCAACTCTCTCCCGCACTGTCATTCGTTTCCACCGACCAGTTGAAGAGCCAAAGAACCTGGTACACGTGCCTAATATCGTGTAGGACCCCCGCGGGCATGTAGAAGTGCCGCAACACGATGTGTCATGGACTCGAATAATGTCTGAAGTAGTGCTAAAGGGAACTGTCACCATGAATCCTGCAGGACTGTCCATAAATCCGTAAGAGTACGAGGCGTGGAGATACCTTCAGAACAGCACGTTGCAAGGCATCCCAGATTTGCTCAATAATGTTCATGCCTGGGGAGTTTTGTGGCTAAAGGAAGTTTTGAAACTCAGACCAGTGTTCCTGGAGCCACTCTTTAGAGATTCTGGCCGTGTGGGGCGTCGCATTGTCCTTCTCGAATTTCCCAGGCCCGTCGGAACGTACAATGGACATAAACGGGTGCAGATGATCAGACAGGACTCTTACGTACGTGTCACCCGTCAGAGTCGTATCTAGACGTATCAGGGTCCCCATATCACTCCAGTTGCGTACGCACCACACTCTTACAGAGCCTTCACCAGCTTGAACAGTCCCCTGCTGACATGCAGGGTCCGTGGTGTCATGAGGTTGTCTCCATACCCTCCACGTCCATCCACTCGATACAATGTGAAACGAGAATCGTCCGACCAGGCAACATGTTTCCAGTCATCAACAGTCGAATCTCATTGTTGAGGGGCCCAGGCGGGGCGTAAAATTTGTGTCGTGCAGTCATCATCAAGGGTACGCGAGCGGGCCTTCGGCTCCGAAAGCCCATATCGATGATACTTCATTGAATGGTTCGTACGCTGACACTTGTTGGTGGCCCAGCATTGAAATCTGCGGAATGGTTGCACTTCTGTCACGCTGAACGATTCTCTTCAGTCATCGTTGGTGCAATTCTTGCAGGATCTTTTTCCGGCCGCAGCGATGTCGGAGATTTGATGTTTTACCGGACTGCTGACATTCACAGTACACTCGTGAAATGGTCGTACGGGAAAATCCCCACTTCATCGCTACCTTGGAGATGCGATGTCCCATCGTCTTGCGCCGACTGTAACACCACATTCAAACTCACTTAAATCTTGATAACACGCAGTAGCAGCAGTAACCGATCTAGCAACTGCGCCAGACACTTGTCCTGTATAGGCGTTGCCGACCGCAGCCTCGTATTCTGTCTGCTTACATATGTCTGTGTTTGAATAGGTATGCCTGTACCAGTTTCTTTGTTGCATCAGTGTATAATATTACTTTATCTACACTCGTGCTCATAAATTAAGGCTAATGCTGATACATTCGAAATTAGAATTATATATTAATACCTTCAGCTGCTGACGGGCGTTGATATATATCAACGGAGACAGGTGGAAATGTGTGCCCCGATCGGGATTCGATCCCGGGATCTCCTGCTTGCATGGCAGACGCTGAAGGTATTAATATATAATTCTAATTTCGTTCTAGACGGCTGCAGGTCACCCATGGTGTCTGTTCTTACGGACATGTCCGAAAGAACAGACACCATATCCATATAAGTATATGCTGATACATGGTGAAAAACGCTCTGGTAGGCGGTTTACGGGCTTAAATCACCTCAGGGTATGACTATGCGATGCATCTGACCTGCGGTCGTCGCACGGTGGCGCTGGTAGCTGTCCACATACGTATAGGGGTGTTGGTGCATGTCAGAGTATGGTAAGGGAGTAAGTGTGCAGACGTTTTCAGACGTGCTAATGGTGACTGTGTGTTGAAAATGGCTCAAAGAACACATATTGATGACGTTATGAGGGGTAGAGTACTAGGGCGACTGGAGGCTGGTCAAACACAACAGGTCGTAGCACGAGCCCTCCGTGTGCTGCAAGGTGAGATCTCAGGATCATGGCAACGATTCCAGTAGACAGGATGCGTGTCCAGGCGCTATAGTACGGGACGCCCACAGTGTACAACACCACAAAAAGACGGATATCTCACCATCAGTGCCCGCAGATAGCCACGGAGTACTGCAGGTAGCTCGGGACCTTACCGCAGCCACTGGAAGAGTTGTCTGCAGACAAACAGTCTACAGACGAATGAAAAGACATGGTTTATTTTCCCGGAGACCTGCAAGGTGCATTCCACTGTCCCCTGGTCACAGGAGAGCCCGTAAAGCCTGGTGTCAAGAATACAGTACATGGTCATTGGACGAGTTCAGGTACAGTGTGAACAGCGGTTCTCGCCGGGTTTTCATCTGGCGTGAACCAGGAACCAGATACCAACCCCTTATCGTCCTTGAAAGGGACCTGTATGGAGGTGGTGGTTTGATGGTGTGGGCTGGGATTATGATTGGTAAACGTACACCCCTGCATGTCTTTGACAGATGAATTGTAACAGGTCAGGTGCATCGGGACGTAATTTTGCACCAGTATGTCCTCCTTTTCAGAGGTGCAGTGGGTCCCACCTTCCTCCTGATGGATGATAACGCACGGCCCCACCAAGCTGCCATCGTGGAGGAGTACCTTGAAACAGAAGATATCAGGCGAATGGAGTGGCCTGCCTCCTCTCCAGCTCTAAACCTCATCGAGCACGTCTGGGATGCTCTCGGTCGACGTATCGCTGCACGTCTTCAAACCTCTAGGACACTCCAGGAGCTCCGACAGGCACTGGTGCAAGAACGGGAGGATATACCCGAGCAGCTGCTCGACCACCTGATTCAGGGTATGCGAACCCGTCGTGCGGCCTGTGTACGTGTTCCTGGTGATCATATCCCATATTGATGTCGGGGTACATGTGCAGGTAACAGTGGCGTTTTGTAGCACATGTGTTTCGGGACGGTTTTCTCAACTTATCACCAATACCATGGACTTACAGATCTGTGTCGCGTGTGCCTATGCTGTTAGCGCCAGTTTTGTGTAGTGCCACGTTGTGTGGCACCACATTCTGCAATTATCCTTAATTTATGAGCATGCGTGTAGCTTGTACTTACGTTTTGCATAGTGCGGTGAGGTCATAGTCTTCGTAATGTTTGTAGTGGTTTCCCGGAAGTCCTCGCTCGTTGACTTGCAGCTATGTGAGCGATATCGCGGCAAGTGGCGCACTGGGAGTGCGCTGGAAATCAATCGGCCGGCTGCACGTCCCATCTGTCATAATTACAGACCGGCGATGGCCTGACCGGGAGGCCCGCCCCGCTGCTGGTCGATCGGCGCTCACCTGCTTCGGCGGCGCACTAGCCCACGTGCAGACCGCCACGTGTACCGGCTCTGACCTTCCGCTCTACCCCTGCTAGTGTTGCCAGATCGTCTGCAGGAAATCGGGTCACAGCGGCTGAGGATTTAAAACATCAATGGGGCAAGGAGCAGAATATCGCGACGCAAGGATACTATGACGGATCGATGTTAAAAGTGTAATTACCGTTCCGTGATTACCGGCATGGATCGAGTTTCACTTCGCTCACGCAGTAGGTGACGCCAAGGCTACAGTGGCTTTCACATCTTACCAAGAGGGTACTGGTGTCAAGAGCTGAGCAGCGCCAGTATCACCCGTATTCAACAAGCTACACTACTGGCCATTAAAATTGCTACACCACGAAGATGATGTGCTACAGACGCGAAATTTAACCGACAGGAAGAAGATGTTGTGATATGCAAATTATTAGCTTTTCAGAGCATTCACACGAGGTTGGCACCGGTGGCGACACCTACAACGTGCTGACATGAGGAAAGTTTCCAACCGATTTCTCATACACAAACACCAGTTGACCGGCGTTGCCTGGTGAATGTTGTGATGCCTCGTGTAAGGAGGTGAAATGCATACCATCACGTGTAGACTGAGTTCGGATTGTAGCCTACCGCGACTGCGGTTCATCGTATCGCGACATTCCTGCTCGCGTTGGTCGAGATCCAATGACTGTTAGCAGAATATAGAATCGGTGGGTTCAGGAGTCTAATAAGGAACGCCGTGCTGGATCCCAACGGCTTCATATCACTAGCAGTCGAGATGACAGGCATCTTATCCGTATGGCTGTAACGGATCGTGCAGCCATGTTTCGATCCCTGAGTCAACAGATGGGGACGTTTGCAAGACAACAACCATCTGCACGAACAGTTCGACGACGTTTGCAGCACCATGGACTATCAGCTCGGAGACCGTGGCTGCGGTTACCCTTGACGCTGCATCGCAGACAGGAGCACCTGCGATGGTGTACTCAACGACGAACCTGGGCGCTCGAATGCCAAAACGTCATTTTTTCTGATGAATCCAGGTTCTGTTTACAACGTCATGATGATCGCATCCGTGTTTGGCGGCATCGCGGTGAACGCACATTGGAAGCGTGTATTCGTCATCGCCATACTTGCGTATCACCCGGCTTGATGGTATGAGGTGCCATTGGTTACACGTCTCGGTCACCTCTTGTTCACACTGACGGCACTTTGAACAGTGTGTAACGCCGGAAATGCATATCCTCCTATTTCCATCTATTGCACTGCAAATTTTTTTCCTTATTTTGTTACCTGAAGATATAACATTTCTGTGTCTTTGTATATTGTAATTGTTTTACTATTTGTATATATATCCATTTATGTCGATGTATAATTGGTTTGTTTTGTGAATATTATTTATATTTATGCGCTGGGTCTGGCCTAGAGAAAACTATGCTATCGAACGAATACATCGATAGGCCGTATGGAGAACCAAAGTGTTAGGATCTTTGGTGGTGTTAACTCTGACGCGTGAAGCGCGGGCAGAAGGGAGTCTGGCTGGGGTGGTGCAGTGGAGCAGGTGTGTTGTGTGACGCTCCCGCGAGTTGCCGAGCTTTCGGGGTTGTGCAGCATGTATTTGCGCTCGACGTGCTATGATAGTTTCTGACAGGGTGTCGCGGTCGGGAAGCATTAGCTGGCGCACATCAAGAGCCCGTTTCGCCTGGTGACCGTGTCGAGAAGAAGGCGCGCCAACATCCAGCTTCTGCAACAGCGACGGCCGACAATGAGTGACTGTCGCCACCTCCTCGATCGACGGCTTCAAACCTTCAATCAACCAACAAGGAAGACTGGAAGCACGTAAAGTTTTAGAACTGTATGGCAGACCTCAGCTTTTCAAACTGTTCAAATCACAAAATTACACCTACGTAACATGAACCTTTGTTGCTCATTGTCCCAATTGCATTACCAAGCAGGGTCCCTTGCTTTTCCGGAATGAACCTGAGTGTCGTTGAAATTCAAACGCCAGCATCATTCGATTTCACTGCTTTAATTTCAAAGTTCAGTTAAGGGGTTCATAGCTGGCTACAATATTTAGATTACACAAGCACAAATTAAGAGTGCGAGTTTTGTTACCGTATTTTAGCTTACCTGTGACTGCAGCTCAGCTTGGTACGTACAAAATTTTACTATTGTTAATTGTTCAGAATCATTTAATTCAAGTTCAAAGTTAAATCTCTTATTTCTAAATTGCGTAGATTCAAGTAGCTTTTGAAATGGTTGTTGAGGTAGTCCAAGACTAACCGTATCTTACTGAATTTCGATGTGCTTCAGAAAGAAAACTCACTATTAACTTCAGTCACTAAATTAAGTTCCGATTTTCCGGTTTTATTAATTCTTTTGCTAAATTAAGTCAGAGTGTAGCGAAATTTATTACTTCTGACAAACTTTCACTTTTCACACTACACGTGTCAACCTTCAGTTGCCACGCTTCTAGTGCTAATTATATGTGTAATAACCTTTCATTTTCAGTTACTATAGTAATTGTCCTTAGGACTGGCGACCGTAATTTCCCCCAAATCTCAAATATCTAATTACCGCTAGTGATATGGTTGACGTAACGGCCGCACATTTACTTTTTTTCTTAACTTTACCCTTTTCAAAATTAATTTCCACCAGTTTCATTTGCATTTTTCCTTTCATTTAGATGTAACCCTTTCCTCCCTCTTTACCGACAGATTAACTTCGGTGACGATTTGCTTTTCCCAAATTTCCATTAGGTACACGCGGTTTAATTTTTCACTGTCATTAAAGTTGATAAGTGAGGGGGAGGTTACAAGTGGACGTTACATTTCATGCGTGTTGCGACCCGTGGCTCTACCCTTCATTCGATCCATGCGAAACCCTACATTTCAGCAGGATAATGCTCGACCGCATGTTGCAGGTCCCGTACGGGCCTCTCCGGATACAGAAAATGTTCGACTGCTGCCCTGGCCAGCACATTCTGCAAATCTCTCACCAATTGAGAACGTCTGGTCAATGGTGACCGAGTAACTGGCTCGTCACAATACGCCAGTCACTACTCTTGATGAACTGTGGTATCGTGTTGAAGCTGTATGGGCAGCTGTACCTGTACACGCCATCCAAGCCCAGGCGTATCAAGGCCGTTATTACGGCCAGAGTTGGTTGTTCTGGGTACTGATTTCTCAGGATCTATGCAGCCAAATTGCGTGAAAATGTAATCACATGTCAGTTCTAGTATAATATATTTGTCCAATGAATACCCGTTTATGATCTGCATTTCTTCTTGGTGTAGCAATTTTAATGGCCAGTAGTGTAGCAGCTGCAGTGACGGCAGGTTTTAATTTCCGCTTTCTAGGGGTTTCGTTAGAGGGTTGCTGAGACTGTAACTGCTAAAGCCTCATTTAGTAGCTCTCATGAACGGCTGTGTATGAAGGTGGTTCCGGACAGGGCTGTGAGAAAGTTAACAGATACACTTCATGTGTGTCACTATGGAGTGAAGGAACCGTTCAGAGTCTATATGAATGGGATATGAACAGCTACACGGGCGTTATGCCTTTCAGATACAGAGTTAGAGTTCTCTCTTAATGTATGCTCAACATTCCCAAACATTTCGAGTTTTGGAAACATCTAGCCTGTAAAATCGAGCGCATTAGGTACGTTGATAAAAGTAGGGGATGGGGGACAGAAGGAGAGGAAGCTAAAGGATATTACGGAAATGGTTCGAGAGTTCGCAAGGTGGGGGAAGTTGTTTCCTTTGTGGTCCCGCAGGGCAATTTAGGGACGACTGTCATCAATGAAGGATGAGCAAATGACGGTTTCACATGGGTGCGACTCAGGGAGTTTCTTCCGTCGCTGCCGCAGGTGGAGTATGGACCATGTTTGCCCGCCAGCACAATGAACGCGTGCTGCATGATAGATAATGAGCCACTATTGTACTCTTCGATATGGTAGCTCAGTATCCATCCTAACGAGGACTGATTTCGAACACAACAAGTGATGTGTGGATAGGCAGAATTGAGTCAGGAGGACATCTCATACGAGTAAAATGCTCCTAATTCTAGTTAGCTACGTATGCTGAGTGAAGATGAAATCACGAATTCGTGATTTTACATGGAGAATTGTATTGAGGGTTGATGAAGGACTTTCTGCTGATCTAATCTTGGGATCTTATCTCACTTGGATGAAGAAGTTAATCTCTAGTTGGAGTGACGACAATTTTACGTTTCGCTTCTGCAGGAATAGCACGTCCTCCTCTAGCAAGTTACCAGTAGTTTTGAGCGCCACACAAACCAAATTAAACATCACAGTAGTTGTATGACATAAGGGAAAGGGGGAAATATGTTCCAGTTAAATCATCTACCTCCAGGACAAAGGGAACAATTGGATAAGTTGAGTAGCTAATTCACAGCTGGCTTGATGGACGGGCTGCGCTTACGAGCCATATTAAGTATTGTATTGAGTTGACAGATTTAGTGATGTCACACGGCCACCTTGTCCTTAGACTCCACCCTGGATGAAGGAGTTAAACTGACTAATCGAGGAAACGTGAGTACGGGGTAGAACAGGGGTTCATCCTCCACCTAAATCACTGTACTCTTTACACATATTTTTGGTACCCAAACCCTCAGGGAATTAAGACTAGTGACAGACTACAGGGAGCTGAGAAGAGGGTGGTCCTCCGCTTCATACCACTATCAGATTTGCACATCCGTTTTAGCTGCTTCGCTGGTGCATAGATATTTAATACCTTGGACCTTAGAGATAGGAACAAGTTCCATTGGGTCATCATCATCTTGGACAGTTTCCAGCATCTGGCAGGGTCTGTATGGAAAATACTCCTCTCCATTGTTTTCTGTCTTGCCACCATCTCTCCATCTTCACCTTGGTCCAGTCTTCTTTCTTCTGGACGCATTCTTCTACTCCTTTCAGCCATCTTTCTCTCGGCCTTCCTCTTGGTCTCTTTCCTTCCAGTTTCGTCTCTCCTCCTGGGTATCTTCTTCTCCTCCATTCTCTTAACGTGTCCATACCATTTCAGCCTTGATTTCTCTATCTCCTCCAGCAATAGTTCCACCTTCATTAACTCTCTGATCCTCTCTTTTCTTAACCTTATTTGTCTTTGTCACTCCAATACTGTTTCTCAAGAATTTCATCTCACTAGCTTGTGCTTTGCTTTTCTCTCTTCCTTTCATAACCCAGGTTTCTGATGCAAATGTCAGGATCGCGACATAGTATGATCGATATATAATCTTTTTACTGATTTTGGGTACATCCTTACTCCATATCAGGCTTCTGACACTCTCCCGAAATGCTTATGCATTTCTCCCCAACTCGTTTATTTCTCTGTCGTTTTTTCCATCTTCCAATATCAGGCTTCCTAGGTGCTTGAAACTCTCCACTCTCCTCAATCGTTCCCCACCAACTGTTATTGCAGTTGTTCCTCTTTCCTTCTTTCTTGTTGTGAAAATTATCTCACTCTTACTTATACTAAATTTCATCCCGTATTCTTGTACTGTTGGCACTGTACTCCGTTGGATGACGAGTCAAAATACATCACAGCATTCGTCATCGACTGGAACCTGTTCGAATATAATCATGTGCCTTTTGGTGTTGCCACAGTTGCTGACGTATTATCTCAATTAGTTCACTTACCGGTTTTTGACACTAAATTTAAATTCATATATCATTATCTTGCTGATGTGATGATTTATAGTAACAGTTGGGAAGAATACGTTCAGAGTTTGAGGGAAGTGTTCACCTGACTTGGGCAAGCAGGAGTAACTGTCAAACCAGACAAGGTTAAAATTGCATTTCATAAAATGGTGAAGAACCAGGTTTTGTTCCTCGGGGTCTCCTTCCCCACCACTCTCGGAGGTAGACAGTGAAGAGGAAAATAACACACCCTCAGGCCTCGAAACATAATACCATTGTGGCCAAAAAAAAAAAAAAAAAAGATGGCCAAGGCAGGCCAATAGAAAAAAATCCTGACACAAGTAAGTGTCAGATTAATACATGCGTAGGAACAACTGACGAGTATTAGCTTAAATGGTTATTCATTAGTACGTTGGTTTCAGAAGACGACTGCGCGAAAACTACAAGAATTGCGCAAATACCGGCGGACAATCTCTCCAAATAACAGGTACTCATTGTGGTCACTGTTTCCGCTGCGGCAAACGTTAATATGTGCGCGCAGTTTATTCAAGTCACCACTGCTGCCACTTCCTGGCAAAGCGCAACGGCAGAAACCTGCTTCGGAAATCAGTTCATTGTGTTAGCTGTTTGCAGGCGTGAACAAATTCGATGCGAATGTACACAGTCGGTGATTTGGCTACATGTTCTGGCATGCCTGCTCCCTAGCAGTGAGCTTTGCCAATCTGCCATTGTGTGCTTGGTGAGATGCACTGTCCACTGATATGTGCCATGGTTCCGCACTCATCTTCTAAAATAACTATGTTAGTGAACTTGTATTCCTCGCTGCGCATGTAATGTGACTGCAGAAGAATCTTGTTTCATAATATTTATTTATACCACTTTATAAACAATAAATTGGTGTAAGGGTAAAAGAGAAACATTTTCCGCTGCCCAGCTGCAGCACTAAACCTGTCAGAATACATTTAGACTTGTTCATGCTTATGCTCATAAAAGAAACAATGTCGCTTTCGTGTCATCATCATCATCATCGTTCGTGACAGTGAATAGATTGGACTGTGCACAAAATTGGTCTGCGAAAAAATTAGGACTTTGTACGGGAGCTGATGACCGCGCAGTTGAGCGCCCCGTAAACCAAACATCATCATCATCGCTTTGGTGTTTCAGTTCCTAACAAGTCAAACATTGACTGCCTATTACGGATTTATTTTCACAGACGATAAGCCTGTCAGAGTGTGGGAAAGTTGGAAGGCACGGGCATGAAGTGAATTTTACTTTCATAACGGATGTGACTGGCGCAGTATCAAGCACTGGAGCAGGTAGTGGAGCAGGACGTATTTTATTTTGTTTCTGCTTTTGTATAAAAGTTATGGTTGATTCAGTGTGGTATGAAAACCGGGTGTTGTTATTATTTTACGTTTGATAATTGTAGACACTCCTCTGAAGTTAGGCTATGACTTGAAAGGCGGTGAGCCCTTCTTTCTATTGAGTAAAATCCTGAGTACTGTTTGTGCTGCCGCTGTTCGCGGAGAGACACACCGCTCGGAGAGTTACCGCAGGGCCGCCTTAATGGCCACTGTTCTGAGAAGACAGAGGCGACAGGCTGCTGGCACAGTGCCAGGGATCGTGTGGGGTCCTGTCGCTACTCCCATGTCACGGCGGAAGGTTGCGAGGGCCCCAGTGCTGCTTAAGAGTCGCATAGCTACGAGCATTGCCCTGCTACTAATGCACTAACGTACGTTGTCCCCATTGATAACTGCAGGACTTTTTACAACTTTCAGGACTTTTCAGATGACAGTCTTTCGCCCTGGAACAGTTCTCTCTAGGAAGAGAAACTTCTTTGGAATCTGTAGGTATTTGCGCGCCTGCTTACAAAGGACCTATTTTGAGAGATTCGTGTCTGCGAGGATTGTAAAACGTTTGTCCTCAAATATGTAATGTACAGGCAGCTTCTCAACCATCTGACCACAAATAACATATTATCAAGAACGCAGTTTTGATTTCTGAAGGGCTCTGATATCGAGAAGGCTATTTACACCTGCATTGAAAATGTACTCAATTAATTAAATAACAAGTTACAAGCAGGAGGTATTTTCTGTGATTTGTCAAAGGCATTCGATTGTGTGAGCCACAACATCCTTTTAAATAAATTGGAATTGTATGGTGTCACGGGCAGTGCTGCAAAATGGTTCAAGTCACACCTCGCTAACAGGAAACAAAGGGTGTCAGTGCAAGGGACTAGTGAATTAAGTCATCAGTCATCATCAGAATGGGAAGAAATTACATGTGGTGTCCCACAAGGATACATCTTAGGGCCATTGGTTTTTCTTGTGTACATTAATGATTTCTCATCAGTTACACTGCCAGAAGCTGAGATCGTTTTGTTTGCACATGACACAAGTATTGCAACAAATAGTATATCGAGTGTTGTTCTAGAAAGATCTGCTAATGATATTTTCATGGATATTAATGAATGGTTTAAAGCCAACTCACTGACATTAAACTTCGAAAAGACTCACTATATGCAATTCAGAACCTGTAAGAGGTTTCCACCTAGCATATGCATAAAGTATGAAAAAGAGCAGATAGAAGAAGAGGTTGACAGTCTTAAATTCCTGGGATTACAACTTGATAATAAGTTCAGTTGGGAGGAGCACACCACAGAACTGCAGAAATGCCTTAACAAATCTGTATTTGCAATTCGACTGTTAGCAGACATAGGCGACATAAAAATGAAAAAGCTTGCATACTTTGCCTACTTTCTGTTGTGTCGGTAGCTGGGCCGACACCGTGAAGTTGAGATGGCTGAAAAGGCAAGCTAGACTAACGCAGACGGGCGTGAAGTACTGGAACAGGATACGTAATTAATGTTAGGAAGAAAAGTACGGAGCAGGTTTAATACTTAACTTTACTCAATCTTTGTGGTACATCGATCTTGACGATACACAGGAGACTTTAAGTACAATCACTGTATGGCTAATGGCGCCTTGCTAGTTCGTAGCCATTAACTTAGCTGATGGCTATTCTGTCTCTCGGCTAATGAGAGAGAAAGGCTTCGTACATCTGGTCGGTAGCTAGGTTCTCGTACAACTGGGGCGAGTGCTCTCTCGTATCACGAGACCTGCCTTGGTGGTGGCGCTAGGTCTGCGATTACACAGTGGCGACACGCGGGTCCGACATGTACTAAATGGACCGCGGCCGATTTAAGCTACCACCTAGCAAGTGTGGTGTCTGGCGGTGACACCACACTTTCATTCCATAATGTCATATGGTATAATATTTTGGGATAACTCTTCAAGTCAAACAAAAGTTTTCAGAGTCCAGAAGCGTGTAATACGCAATATCTGTGGAGTAAATTCACGGACGTCCTGTAGAAACCTCTTCAAAGAACTGGGTATACTAACTACTGCCTCTCAGTGTATTTACTCCTTAATGAAATTTGTCCTAAATAATATATCTCTTTTTCCAACAAACAGCTCAGTTCATACACACAGTACCAGGAACAAAAATGATCTGCACACGGACTTAAAAGCACTTACTTTAGTTCAAAAAGGGGTCCACTACTCAAGAACACTTATCTTCAATAATTTGCCAGCAAACATAAAAAATTTAGTTACAAATAAAGATCAGTTTAAAAGGAGACTGAAAGACTTACTAGTGGTCAACTCCTTCTACTCCATTGACGAATTTTTTAATACAAACAAATGATGTATTGTATATATATTCATACCATTATTATTGCTGTATAGTCCCCCATTCGGATCTTCGGGCGGGGACTACTCAAGAGGATTTCGTATCAGGAGAAAGAAAACTGGCGTTCTACGGATTGGAGCGTGGAATGTCAGATCCCTTAATCGGGCAGGTAGGTTAAAAAATTTAAAAAAGGGAAATGGAGAGGTTAACGTTAGATATAGTGGGAATTAGTGAAGTTCATTGGCAAGAGGAACAAGACTTCTGGTCAGGTGACTACAAGGTTATAAACACCAAATCAAATAGGGGTAATGCAGGAGTAGGTTTAATAATGAATAGGAAAATAGGAATGCGGGCAAGCTACTACAAACAGCATAGTGAACGCATTATTGTGGCCAAGATAGATACGAAGCACACACCTACTACAGTAGTACAAGTTTATATGCCAACTAGCTCTACAATTGACAAAGAAATTGAAGAAATGTATGATGAAATAAAAGAAATTATTCAGATAGTGAAGGGAGACGAAAATTTAATTGTCATGGGTGACTGGAATTCGAGTGTAGGAAAAGGGAGAGAAGGAAACATAGTAGGTGAATATGGATTGGGGCTAAGAAATGAAAGAGGAAGCCGCCTGGTAGAATTTTGCACAGAGCACAACATAATCATAGCTAACACTTGGTTTAAGAATCATGAAAGACGGTTGTATACATGGAAGAACCCTGGAGATACTAAAAGATATCAGATGGATTATATAATGGTAAGAAAGAGATTTAGGGACCAGGTTTTAAATTGTAAGACATTTCCAGGGGCAGATGTGGATTCTGACCACAATCTATTGGTTATGACCTTTAGATTAAAACTGAAGAAACTGCAAAAAGGTGGGAATTTAAGGAGATGGGACCTGGATAAACTGAAAGAACCAGAGGTTGTACAGAGTTTCAGGGAGAGCATAAGGGAACAATTGACAGGAATGGGGGAAAGAAATACAGTAGAAGAAGAATGGGTAGCTTTGAGGGATCAAGTAGTGAAGGCAGCAGAGGATCAAGTAGGTAAAAAGACGAGGGCTAGTAGAAATCATTGGGTAACAGAAGAAATATTGAATTTAGTTGATGAAAGGAGAAAATATAAAAATGCAGTAAATGAAGCAGGCAAAAAGGAATACAAACGTCTCAAAAATGATATCGACAGGAAGTGCAAAATGGCTAAGCAGGGATGGCTAGAGGACAAATGTAAGTATGTAGAGGCTTATCTCACTAGGGGTAAGATAGATACTGCCTACAGGAAAATTAAAGAGACCTTTGGAGATAAGAGAACCACTTGTATGAATATCAAGAGCTCAGATGGAAACCCAGTTCTATGCAAAGAAGGGAAAGCAGAAAGGTGGAAAGAGTATATAGAGGGTCTATACAAGGGCGATGTACTTGAGGACAATATTATGGAAATGGAAGAGGATGTAGATGAAGATGAAATGGGAGATACGATACTGCGTGAAGAGTTTGACAGAGCACTGAAAGACCTGAGTCGAAACAAGGCCCCGGGAGTAGACAACATTCCATTGGAACTACTGACGGCCTTGGGAGAGCCAGTCCTGACAAAACTCTACCATCTGGTGAGCAAGATGTATGAGACAGGCGAAATACCCTCAGACTTCAAGAAGAATGTAATAATTCCAATCCCAAAGAAAGCAGGTGTTGACAGATGTGAAAATTACCGAACAATCAGTTTAATAAGCCACAGCTGCAAAATACTAACACGAATACTTTACAGACGAATAGAAAAACTAGTAGAAGCCGACCTCGGGGAAGATCAGTTTGGATTTCGTAGAAATATCGGAACACGTGAGGCAATACTGACCCTACGACTTAACTTAGAAGCTAGATTAAGGAAAGGCAAACCTACGTTTCTAGCATTTGTAGACTTAAAGAAAGCGTTTGACAATGTTGACTGGAATACTCTCTTACAAATTCTAAAGGTGGCAGGGGTAAAATACAGGGAGCGAAAGGCTATTTACAATTTGTACAGAAACCAGACTGCTGTTATAAGAGTCGAGGGACATGAAAGGGAAGCAGTGGTTGGGAAGGGAGTAAGACAGGGTTGTAGCCTCTCCCCGATGTTATTCAATCTGTATATTGAGCAAGTAGTAAAGGAAACAAAAGAAAAATTCGGAGTAGGTATTAAAATCCATGGAGAAGAGATAAAAACTTTGAGGTTCGCCGATGACATTGTAATTCTGTCAGAGACAGCAAAGGACTTGGAAGAGCAGTTGAATAGAATGGACAGTGTCTTGAAAGGAGGATACAATATGAACATCAACAAAAGCAAAACGAGGATAATGGAATGTAGTCGAATTAAGTCGGGTGATGCTGAGGGAATTAGATTAGGAAATGAGACACTTAAAGTAGTAAAGGAGTTTTGCTATTTGGGGAGCAAAATAACTAGTGATGGTCGAAGTAGAGAGGATATAAAATGTAGACTGGCAATGGCAAGCAAAGCGTTTCTGAATAAGAGAAATTTGTTAACATCGAGTATAGATTTAAGTGTCAGGAAGTCATTTCTGAAAGTATTTGTATGGAGTGTAGCCATGTATGGAAGTGAAACATGGACGATAACTAGTTTGGACAAGAAGAGAATAGAAGCTTTCGAAATGTGGTGCTACAGAATAATGCTGAAGATTAGATGGGTAGATCACATAACTAATGAGGAAGTATTGAATAGGATTGGGGAGAAGAGAAGTGTGTGGCACAACTTGACCAGAAGAAGGGATCGGTTGGTAGGACATGTTCTGAGGCATCAAGGGATCACCAATTTAGTATTGGAGGGCAGCGTGGAGGGTAAAAATCGTAGAGGGAGACCAAGAGATGAATACATTAAGCAGATTCAGAAGGATGTAGGTTGCAGTAGGTACTGGGAGATGAAGAGGGTTGCACAGGATAGAGTAGCATGGAGAGCTGCATCAAACCAGTCTCAGGACTGAAGACCACAACAACAACAACATTATTGTTGTTTCAGCTTTTTATAAAAAAAATTGACATGTTCCACCTCCACGAGGATCTCCTCAGCACGGATCTATGGAACGAAAACTAATCTGATCTAATCTAAAAGAGCCTGAAATTGCCCTGCACTGCTCGGAGCCTGACCGATTTTTTCCAGCGCAATTGGTATACTTTTTAAAGCTCTTTGGTTTCCACAATAAGTGATTATCCGTGCATGCTCAAGGTAAGTGTCATGATACTGTATCAGACGATGACGTTAGAAGATGCGTCGGGGGCGTCAATAATTTTTGGCAGAAAGCCAATTAATTAGGGTAGTGATTTTTGCCCATCCCGTGAAAGGAAAATGAGTGAAATATGATCAAGCAGTTGGGGTGGAGATATCCTGCTGCATGTCGATAGGTAGTATTACTCCCCAAATATAGAGCCCCTACTGACATCACTTTTGACAGCAAAAGATATAAAAATTAGTTATCCTGACCTTGACGGTAGGTACTGGCAAAAAATATTAACACTATTGAAAGTTTGACCGACAGGGAACTAACAACATCTATTCCACAGGAAGAACTAAATAAAAGACTATCAGATGATAAGTTAATCTACGAAACATGAAACTCTAAACAAAGCACTCAAAATATATGATTTACGAAGATTAAAACGCAGACGAGATAAAGTGAGCAGAGATAACATTTATCCAAGGAAAGAGTTGTAGCCGCATGGAGCTTAAGTTCGCTGCGACTACAATGAAAAACTTCAACGGAGATGTTAATTCGCTCTCTTCTAGACGTCGTGGTAGAAGCACGCTTATTGACAGATACTAGATTGTTTCAGACCGATCCGGAATTTTAAAGTTTTCCAAGTATCGTCTTGATGTATTAGTCAAAGTTCTGAAGAGAAGTTATAGGACATTTACCGTTTAGCCAGACAACGGAACAGATATTATACGCGAGAGAAAAGTAACTAGTCTGATACTTAATCAATTCTGGGACTTAGTCGTCGTGATCTGTGATTGTCAGGAACATTGAAGGACACAGCAATATACCAAACGCCGACATAAACTCTACAAATAGACATATACACGCAATCATGAAGAATTCACAGGTACGCCGTGCTGTCGGAAGCTGTAGTCAATGTCAGAATAGCTGATGTAAATCCTAGCTTCAATTTCCTGAGTGACAGATCGGTGTCCTTTTCAGTGCAGTGGTTAGATAATTCAGAAGTTCAGTAAACTCAGTTATAGCTTTAATACTTCATGTCGTCTACATCACTTAATTGAACTTTATTGTGTAACTGTGAAATAACTATTTTCTTGATAGAAGGCTGAAGCTAAAGGTGACTGAGTGACATTACTATCAGGTAACAGTAATTGAACATTTTGTTACGACGCTTTCTGTACTTTCTTTAGAGAATACATTATCTCTGTATTTACGACGTAGAAGTAGTTGAATTAGCACCGTAGCGACACATTAACGACGCTATAATATTTCACAAATCAACATCCTCGCAAAACTATAACGTGGCATCGGCTTGAATGGTGGAACTTATAATTCGAGATATCATATTATCTACATTTGAACATTAATTTGCGAACTGGGGCCGGCCGCTGTGGTCGAGCGGATATAGGCGCGTCAGTCCGGAACCACGCGACTGCTAAGGTCGCAGGTTCGAATCCCGCCTCGGGCATAGATGTGTGTGTTGTCCTTAGGTTAGTGAGGTTTAAGTAGTTCTAAGTCTAGGGGACTGATGACCTCAGATGTTAAGTCCCATAATACTTAGAGCCATTTGAACCATTATTTGTAAACCGGGCATAAAAACTACTGTTATCAAGTTCACATAAGCTTATAAGCCCGTAGCGAACACGCGATGGGTATTTGGTTTATTGTTTCAGATAAAGGGAGTTTTGCGGTACCGAGTGGTGCATTCGCTGTGTGTAGCAGTAAGGAAGACAGACATCCTTCGAACACCATTGCTTCAATTATAAGCGAGGGCCGCTTATACATTTCGGCGTGCTGCTCCATCTGTACGCGGATATCTGTTAAAGGGAGATAGTATCTCAAACTAACCAAACAAAGCGAAGAGTTTGTTTTAACAGTTACAGATCGGAGTTGTCGCAATCGACGGACGCCGACTTTGTCAACCAGGCCTGATCAACCATCCCCATCGAGCCGGCACATTCACACGCAACAGTAGGTAGAATTTTCCGAGATGCTCCACATAGGGCGTCTTTGGCGGAGTTGGTTTCAGGAGAAGATGTCAAAGAGTTCGTCCGGGAATAGCCTTCTGTGCAGATCGGACATATCCTCCTGTGATGGCACAGAATGAAGATCTAAGTGGTCGCCCAGAGGTAGCAATCGAGATGGAGCCAACATTCGAGTGGTGGTGGTGGTGGACTTGTAGATTTGGAGCGCCAAGCGTGGGGTTTACTCAGGATGGGGTGTTGTGTGTGGTGAGCACCTCTGCTGCTGCGGCATGTTAGGGATTTTTCTAGGTACTTTATCACCCTCCGTGGCATGTTCCTTCGACATGCAGCAGCAATTGTTCAGTTAATGGATGTAGCACAGTCTTACAGCTTAACGGTTCGCAGTCACTGTGGTCAAGATACAATTGGTCAGATAGTATTAATCTTGATACTCAGAGAGGGAGGCATCGTGTAGAAAATTCCGCCCTTTCCCCCCAACTTCGCCAACCGTCCATTAGTACTTATATGACTGTGACTCATAGGTGCATTAACTGCATACCTGCTCTTCATTATTGTGTTTGATTGTCATACTTCATTCACTTCGTTTGCAATACATCCATCCTCAAAATGAATAATCTCTCTCTCACTTCAGTAGATGGTATGCCATGCTCACTTCCTGATTTTTGATCTTTTTCTGTGATATATTTGATCCATTTATTGTTCTATAAAGAATTTACGAACTTATAATTTACCATTAGGACCACCACTTATTAATAAGCATCTACATACTCTATTGTCTACAAATTTCAGTAGTGTATCTTAAAGATGATTCTGTGTCAAATGTCGTTCTGGTGCAGAAATTAATGGCAGGTAATTCTCACATAACCAGACCAACATGGGATTCCGTACAAATTGGTGACGAACGTGAATGTGGTTTCCAGTAAGCTATCTTACGTCAAGGATTGGGAAGACTTAGATCTGCAGTAGTAATAGTTATAGATCCTGGAGAGATTTTCCTAACCAAAGTGTTCACTTTTCAGTTCATTTTTTTTTTTTTTAAATTTTAGATGCATTTGTCAGACGGTTTCTGTATTGTTGCTGTTTTAGCAGAACGTGCAGTTTTCCTACAAATCAGTGCGCCACAAGCCTTGAGCGGCAACATAGAGACCGACCAGTCACACAATTGTAGGAGAAGACAGAGATTGGAATACTCAAACAAATAATTGAGTATCTCAGATGCACTTGCTACTCTGAGATTTTTTTTGTTGCCTGTGTGTAACTATAATTTTTTAAAGTAAATATGGGCCTCTGTACCTTCTTTTACTCGTATATCCCTTTGCAGTGGTCAGTTGTGCTCTATGTGATTCGTCTGTCGCACCAGCTCTAGTATTAGTATTACAGCAACTCGGTGGACAGATGTCAATGTTCGTGATAAACAATACATACAAATAATTAATAAATTGTTGTGGCAATTTATACCTGTAATAAATTACAAATTTTTTGTGTTATTATTTCATTTAAAAGAAGAAATGTGCATCAGTGGTCCCTGTTCGGGAGCCAGTGTAGCGGTTTTGCATATCATCAACATGGACAAATGCCCTTTTTTTTTGCCGTGTGGCTAGGGCCTCCCGTCGTTTAGACCGTTCGCCTGGTGCAAGTCTTTCGAGTTGACGCCACTTCGGCGACTGGCGTGTCGATGGGGATGAAATGATGATGATAAGGACAACACAACACCCAGTCTCTGAGCGCAGAAAATCTCCGACCCAGCCGGGAAACGAACCCGGGCCGTTAGGTATCGTGCTGACCACTCAGCTACCAGGGGCGGACTACTCTAAGATGAAGATGTTGGAGCAGGAGGGGACTTTCGAGCACGCTGCACCAAACCAGTCAGAAGACGGGTGACTTAAAATAAAAAAAGGAGGTTCAGAAGCCCAAGGAAACATTTCGAGTCTTTGGTTAATAAGAATCTGTTCGTGGACGGCGCCGGCCGGGGTGGCCGAGCGGTTCTAGGCGATACAGTCTGGAACCACGCGACCGCTACGGTCGCAGGTTCGAATCCTGCCTCGGGCATGGATGTGTATGATGTCCTTAGGTTAGTTATGTTTAAGTAGTTCTAAGTTCTAGGGGACTGATGACCTGAGCAGTTAAGTCCCATAGTGCTCAGAGCCATTTGAACCATTTTGTTTGTGGACGCGCCGTGTTGTGCAAGTAAAGTAATCAGATCGCGTTATTCGAAGCTACCCATTAACTATCGACTGGTACTTGCAGGCAGATGCAGAGATAACAGAAGCTTTGAGGAGCTTGCTTTGCCACATTTGAGGTATCTAATGCGTGAGAAAAGAGGAGAAGTCATGAAACCGTCACGAGACGTCAAACAGAAATAATGATAGGACAAATGTTTGTGTGGTGAAAGAGATGTTCACTGATTATCCAGCCAATGCTTTCGAATCCGTCCATTGCGACACATAACGGGTGACTGAAGGAAGAAGATGGGTAATCACACAGATAGTCTCTGGTATACTGCATCATATTTGGTATTAGACTTATCTTCTAATTTCGTTGAATTATTTAGCATGTTAGGCAAGCCATACTTAGTGGTGATGGGAAATAGTTAAGCCTGTAGTTGGCCCTGGTAGGATCATCTGTGTACGCTAACCCACTAACATACACTCACATACCACAATTTTACCGCCCTGGCCAATGCATATTTTCTTTGTACATGTGAAAAAATCTGTGGTGTCACCGCCAGACACCACACTTGCTAGGTGGTAGCTTTAAATCGGCCGCGGTCCATTAGTACATGTCGGACCCGCGTGTCGCCACTGTGTGATCGCAGACCGAGCGCCACCACAAGGCAGGTCTCGAGATACGAACTAGCACTCGCCCCAGTTGTACGGACGACGTAGCTAGCGAGTACACTGACGAAGCCTCGCTCCTTTGCCGAGCAGATAGTTAGAATAGCCTTCAGCTAAGTCAATGGCTACGACCTAGCAAGGCGCCATTAGTAACATTGCATGTATCTAAAGAGTCTCACTTGTATCGCCACAATCTCCAGATGTACCAAAAGGATGGATTAAAGTTAAGTATTCCAGAAGCTACGTACTTTTCTTTATAGCATTCATTACGTATCCTGTTTCAGACCTCACGCCATCCTGCTTTGGCTTAGCGCGTGCCTTTCAGCTTCCTCTCATTGTGTCTAGGCTGTCTTGTCTAGACACAACAAAATCTAAATGAGTCATAATTACTACAAACAAGAAAAATCAAAACAAACCATCATTATACGTTTACTTGCATTTATGTGTGTTGTTAAGTGAGATATTGGTTACATTCATTTTTTGTTATATTTACTGTTCTTCATATGTATCTTCTATAATTTCATTGTGGGACGACCACTGACTTGGCACGTATGAGGCACGTGCAGACCCAGACCAAAAGCGATACAATATGCGCACTCTACACACTCAGTATCCAGACGGCACAAGAAGGCAGGTGTGTTTGGAGACTGTGGAACGAGCGATAACCCAGGTGGTGGAATGCCACTGACCTACGTATCTAAACACCAGGTGGCTTACGAAAGGCTTCAGCACAGGGAGTCCCCAATTGTGTGGATAACCTTCGCCTACCAGGGCAATTCCATAGAGGGCCGACCAAAGGATGGAGAACGGTGCAACGACCAGCTGTTTCTAAACATGAATGGCGGCAGACAGCCTGGCGTCTGGACAGGTGCTGATCCAGTGCAAACAAAGCCCTGCGCTTCAACACAGACCAGGGGATAAAAATGAGACTTGACTCTTCTTTGACACGATATAGTACCAGATGGGTACTGCAGCAACATTTCCAGTAGTGACATTCGGCAGCCCACAGTAATACATTCTTGATCTTCGAGTTCACATTATTCGACCATTCAGTCAGACTGTAGGCATATGTAGTTCTGTGGTGTGAAACAGTCTATCAAATTTATCTGTTTTTTTTTTCCTCGTTTGAATATCAATCTGCTATCGTCCCTAAACACGGTACTGGTGAGCATTACCACATCTTCAAAATGGTTCAAATGGCTCTGAGCACTATGGGACTTAACATCTGAGGTCATCAGTCCCCCAGAACTTAGAACTACTTAAACCTAACTAACTTAAGGACATCACACACATCCATGCCCGAGGCAGGACTCGAACCTGCGACCGTAGCGGTCGCGCGGTCCTGGACTGAAGGGCCTAGAACCTCATCTTCAGCTAGCCCTTAAATAGTAATGATACTTTACCTCCTCCACTTTGCTCGTAGCAGAGCCACACAATCTCACTGTCACCTGACAGCTGAGTAACAATGCTATTATCTAAACCACAGATAAGGAGGTCCATACTGAGAACAACACCATTGCACCATTATTGTCAAAGAACCTATATACTGAGCCATTCCTGCTGTCCGTCAGACTGTCAGTATTGTGCCTCCATGATGTTGCGCACTGCCATTATGCTGAAGAAAGACACTTGGTTCAGCTGCCACTACCATGAAGCAAGGATGTCTGGTACTGTCTACTGCTGTTCTGTACCCAGAGGTATGATTCCAGCCCAGCTACACCAGATAGTTTTGAGTGAGAGTGACCTTCGAACTGTTAAGTGATAGTATGTACACACTATATACCTGTGTGACCTAATACTGGTATTGCAGCCGCTAGGTCTTGTATTCCTTATGTTAACATGCCATATCAATTGTTTTTCAACTTTGTTCTGCATATCATGATTGAGTTGTGCGTATAATCCTTATTGTATATGTCTTTAGTACTTCCTTCCGCGTACATTATTTTAAATTTTATTATTCATTAACTCATGTAACACATGGTAGTTTTATACCATATAGAATATGGGTATGTGACACACTCATGATAAATTGTTTTGTATTCCCATGGCTTCTTGTTATCTTGGAAGACAAACTCGCTAGTCAGTTTCATAACTTCTCACTGTTATAACACAGTTAAAATTATTCATTATTCTGTTGACAAACTTTATATTTTCACATGTAACACATATTTTTGTTTATAGTAAAATATTCGTTGTGGTTAATGAGTGGTGGTGTCCTAGTCTTTTGAAAACACATGACTAGATGTCTTCAGTGTGCAAAAGACCTGAATAAAATTCTGTCCAAACCAACAGTGAAACACCCTCTGTATCGTGATAGTGATGGCAAGATGGACAACTTGCTATCTGGTGTTTCGTGCAAACAGAACATCACAAGGACCTCGAAGACAAGGAAGAGTCACCAGCCTTAACACTCAAAAATGTAATGCCCGCTGTCAGAACTGCCGCCTATGCGGTGATCGTGTTGTGTAAACGATAGCACTTCATACCATCGCACATAAGCTGGAACCGTGTGATGCTAACGAATACAATCTGGCAACGTTCATTCTCCTCGGAGCCTCCAAACATAAATATGTCCTCTATAATGCAGTATGCTTAACTGGGACTCTGTCAGTGTTATTGTTGGACGCTCCACTGTCGACGTGCCTTTGTCTGCTGCTACGTAAAGGGATGCTGCAATATCGATCGTTGTTCTGACTGCCCGTTGTGCTCCAGACATCACCACACAGTCAGTAAGTATTCTTGTCTTGCTGCAAACAAGCTGGTTTCCTGACTGATGACACATGATGTGGTTATATGATCCTGGCCTGTTGAGTGAAAAATACGCCTTGTTATGCATCAAAATAGTAAGGGAAGGGAGGGAGAAAAACTTTTTTTCTAATTCACTACACCCTGGCATTGCTCAAGCACATGGAGATTGCTACACGAGCTTGCCGCTAGGCATAAATATTCCAGCATGCTTAGACAGTCATCGAGGGCGCGACATCAACATTTATGTGTGAGAGTACGAGTGAGCTCAGTGTAAAAATGTAAGACAAATGCAGAACAGCCTACCTACAGTACTCTCATAACATTACGTAAGAAGGACGCAACAATACCTATAAGGGGTTGGACGAAGCAGCTACGATATTGAAACTGAAGGCCGCTGACGACTATTAATGTGCGAGACCGATATGGTCATTTCAAATTATGCCATAAATGCTTCACCCTGCTAGCCTAGACACTGTCGTTCAGTAGGATTGATGGCGTTCATGCTGTTTGCACTCGATTCTCTGACTGCTATATTGTAATGTTTTGTGTGAGTTTGTTCTAGTACTGCTGCCTGATGAGATCATCACCGAGCCGGCCGCGGTGACCGAGCGGTTCTAGGCGCTTCAGTCCGGAACCACGCGGCTGCTACGGTCACAGGTTCGAATCCTGCCTCGAGCATGGATGTGTGTGAAGTTCTTAGGTTAGTTAGGTATAAGTTGTTCTAAGTCTAGGGGACTGATGACCTCAGATGCATTCGAACCATTCTATGATCACCGATCGTCTGGCGTCAAACACTGTCTTTCTGAATCCACTGATTCCACATTTGCTTATCGTAGGGTCCCATGTCAAGGTCGATAGCAATATCTTCTTCTTGCTAGTGCCTTTGGCCCGCATTTTGGGTAGCGTCGGCACGGTTAAGGTCGGAGCGGCAAGGTTAATGTGAAGGGGTGGCCACATGCCCTTCCTGTCGCCACCCCAAACCCACCGGGACGGAATTAGTGTACCCCAGATGTCGGCGTCTAGTATAAATCATGAAATAGTGTGAAAGTGTTTCAAATGTCTACGAGGCTTGTAACTGAGGCGGGACGTGGGGACCAGCCCGGTATTCACCAAGTATGATGTACGCCTGGTTGGTTAGGAAGGAGTTGAAATTTGTAGTATGTAACTCATATGACCCGATCTCATTTTCTGTAACGTTGAGACGTGTTGAGTGTGCTGTTCACTTATGTTCTGTACTTTTTTGTAACACATGTCTGATGATGGGTGTATTCCCGAAACGCATAACAAAATGGTTTAAATGGCTCTGAGCGCTATGGGACTTAACTGCTGTGGTCATCAGTCCCCTACAACTTAGAACTACTTAAACCTAACTAACCTAAGGACGTCACACACGTCCATGCCCGAGGCAGGATTCGAACCGTAGCGGTCGCGCGTTTCCAGACTGTAGCGCCTAGAGCCGCTCGGCCACTCCGGCCGGCAAACACATAACATGTTCTAATAAAAGAGTCAATTGAACATTTCATGACTTTATTGGGATTGTACAGCATTGGTTGCCAATTAGTAACATAAAAATGATCGGAGGCATCAGACGGGATTTTATGTCTTGTATATTATGTGGAAAACCGCCTAGAAACCACAGGCAGGCTGGCCGGCTCACCGGCCCTCGTCGTTAATACGCCCGGCGGATTCGATCCGGAGCCGGCGCGCCTACCCGAGTCCAGGAAGCAGCGCATTACCGCTCTCGGCTAACCTAGCGGGTCAAGGTCAGAAGAAATATCGTGGAGGGATAAATAATAGCCGCGACAGTCAATGATCCTAGTTCTCGGATTCCGACAGCTACTGTTAGATGCCCTTACTTCTTACACCAGACACGACATGGTCTTCTCACAAACAACTAACACTGGAATGCGATTTCTGAGTGAGGAATTTGCTGTGTAATCCTACCCCATCTTCATTGTCCCGTCAGGATGAGGTTCACGGTAGTGCAGATTGTCCAAGGGTGGGCAATCCTAGGGGGGGTTCTTCTGCATGCGTGACAGTTTCAGGCATTGTGCAGGACAGTTTTATTGGCAGCAGCGTTTCCATTCATCGATGATATTTCATTCAGCTGCCTTGAGAATCCTGGCTTTGATAGGAGTGAGATGTCCTCGTTTTAATCATTTTCGCTCAACAGACGATACATCGTTCGGTATTGCGAGGTCGGGGTTATCAGCAGTCTTCTGGTATTCACGTAGTAATGCACTCCTGGGTCTAATATCAGGATGTGGAATGTAGGTCAAGATAGGTAACCGGTAGGTGGGAGAAGATCGTATTGCCCCACTACTAATATGTATACCTTCGTTAAAATGTAGTCTGTCTTTTTTCACGTATGGACTTGAGGCCAGACAAGCCTAGAGTTCCCCGCTGCAAAGTATACCAGTCTGAGTGCTATACTCGAATAGTGTATGCTGACGATCCTCAGCCAGTGCGACAGAGTCTATGGAGAATGTTGTTTCTGATTTTGAGCTTAGTAGATGTTCGTGTCAAGTGTTCCTTGAAAGAAAGTGTCCTATGTAACGAGATCCCAAGGTATTTTGGATCCATGTCATGATGAAGTCCCCCTATGTGCCAATCTATTAGACAGATGAAAACATGCAACTTGATCAGATGTTAGGATTTCTTCAGTCATTTCAGAGGTTATGTGCTGGGTATCTATGGTCCAGTTGACCGTATAGCCAAACTTTCTTTACTGTATTGGAGAAGTATTAGCTGTATCTAAACAAGAGAGGAGTAACAGATACCTGTGGTAAGCCATTACTCAGTACTTTTGGACAGATAGCATCTTTTAGTGTAGTTACAGTAAATGATCTTACAACTAACATGTTGTCAATTAGTTTTGTTGTCAGACTGCATGGGACAGTCCATGCCTCCAAACCGTGTCCAGTGCTGCTCTTAGATCAACGAGAACAACTGATGTTTTCTGCTTATTTGGTATCCGTTTTCATTAAACGTTGTTAAAGATAAGTCTTGGTCAACGCAGCTCTGTCCTGGTCGTAATCCAGCTTGCCCCGTACGAAAGTTCAGAAAGATCACTGGAGCAGTTCAGCTGTACAGAATTACTTCAAGGAACTTACAAAAGGTGTTCAATAGGGCGACTGGGTGATAAATCCTTTGGTTGTGTGATGCATTGCCGCACTCGAGTATTGTTATTATTTTTGACTGCTTGATTTTTTGTGGGATTATATCTTGCCTTCAGCTATTCTCCATTTCCGCCTCAGAAAATAGATTCACAGATAGTTAAAATACGGTAACACACAGAACAACGTTTACACGATTCACTAACAGATGGCGCACGTAATTACGTAATACGACAACCGTGGTGTCAGAAAGGGCATTCGGCCACAAATATAAATAATAAACAAAGTTTGTCAAACCCTAAAAAAGCGAAACTCGCACTAGACATGATTAACGCTACTCTTTGCGTTTGCTTTGAAATGGTAATCATTTGCGTGTCCTACAGTTAACGCCAATTTGGCGTTCTTAGCGTGCCGTATTAATAGAGTAGCAGTTTTAGTGGCCATCAGTAGTTCTCAGATCTTGCTGGAGATACCGCAGTCTGATAGAGGGTAAATACATTCTACGTATACGGTCTCTTCAAATGACTTTTTTTTCATTTCTACTTGGTACGGCTTAGATATGACCACAACATTTATATTGTTTCGTTAGAAAGGCGTAGAACCTAGACAAATTCAGAGCCTTGGAAATTAATCATCGCTAAATGTTATTTTTTTAAATGTATATACGAATACATACACAATCCTATGGATGATATAAATCCAGTGGTGTGCAAAATTTAAGAACAAAAGTAACTTTCGCATGATGTATCACTGCCAAGTAGGGTAACATAGCTCGATGAAACTGGAACCACACATAGAAAGAACTGCTGCATTGTAGTACGGAAAGTAACTGAAAGAAATGGGAATGGAAATGACACTTTAATTGAAAGGCGATAATTACACTGAAGTCATCGCGATTCATGATCATGGACATTACAAAATGCGTGACGTGGCTCGTGATAGGGTGTGTGATCACAACGGAAGGCCATGCATGCTCTGAAACGTGCTCCCATACTGTTCATTTTTGGAACACAGCCTACGACCAGCTTAGAGAAAGAAGTGATGACACTTTCTGCAGGACCTGACAATCATTTTGCAGGACAATGCTGAAGCACGTACAGTGCAAGCTGTTACTGACTTGTTTGACTGATGGGGCTGTTAAGTGCTATACCACCTACTGCACTCCCCTGACTTAAGCCCTCGTGAGTTCAACTCAATTTCTGAACTGAAGGAAACGCTTCACGGCATTCGCTTCAGAACTGCTACAAATTCGTCGGGCAATAGACTGCGCCGCTCGAACTGTCAACACAACTGGCACTGCTAAGAGTATCCTACAACTTCCACATAACTGGCAACGGGTTATACACAATGCTGGTGACTACTTTGAAGGTCAGTAAAACTTTGAAACACGTATCTATTTTGTACGAGCTGTAAATAAATAGTTGCAACTATTAAAGTTCCAGCCCTCGTATAAGTAATCAATAAATTTTATTTTCAAAGAATAATGTATCTACCTCTTTCTCAGAAACTATTCAATAGATTTCTACAATATCTGCTATATTTCAACCCTTTGCATGTAAGCAGTTTCTTTTAAGAGCTTTTTTGAATACGTCGATAGGTAAATTATGATAATTTTTTAATTTTCATTCATCAAGTACATTATAAAACACTTGCAAAATTCCATGCTCTTTGCCTCATATCATTCCAGACAACATTTATTGGGTTTTTAGAAACAAGCGTACAAGATTTCATAATTCTGGACATCATAGACTCTGAGATAAACGTACATAAACTTTAAAACACATAATTTTCAGGAAATGCAATTTAAAGTTCAACCTTAAGTTTTTTATGTTACCTCTTCATAAGGCCCTAGATTTCTACTCAGGGACCTATTTCCCCCTGTAAGACCTATCTTCTGGTTTCTTGGTTTATGTCTTCTTTCGACTACCGGGTGCTGAACTGACCTTTCAGCTGCAGAGAGGAGCTGTAAATTTATTTTTCTAAAGATGCCTTGAGTGAAGTTTCCTATCTTAAATCTCATGTTCTCTAATACCTTCATCCTCATTACGTTACCATCATTCAATACAAGAACTGCGCCATACGTTGCAATTCTGATAACTGTAGTAGATAAAAATGTGTTTTTAGGGCATAGTTTCAGTACGAGTGAATTCAAAGACTCATTTGGATTCTGGAATTTTCATGAAAGCGCTTTTTTAGAAGTTCAGGATCGGCCAGAAACCTGAAACAGGGCTTGACAACATCCATTATGCAATTTGGAAGCCCCTCCGTGAGAAGGTAGGGGTTGTTATCCCTCTGAACCTATCTATATTTACAGCAGCTAATGTAGCACAGTTAACGAATAGGGTGTTCATCTGTTGACACCATGTGGAAATACGTAACCCATTGTGAACTTGTCACTTATACTGAATGATGAAATAATCACCATCAGAAGCACAAGGCAATACAAGAGCTGCTTTTCCACAAAAAAGAGCAACTGGTTTGTTATGTTTCTAAGATATGCAACAGAGTCGCAGATGACCTACAAAGAAAAAGAACACATACCACAGCCTTCTAGATGTATCACGTGCAAGGTTGCTTGGAAGTGGGAGGGGGGGGGGGGTATTCGAAAAGTAAGGTCCGATTAGTTGTCAAAATGGGAACCACTGCGAAAATGAAAAATGTTTTATTTACAACATTTAGTCACACCTTCCAGCTACTTCTCTACATAGTCGATACTCCGACTTAGATACTTGTGGTACCGTTGTACCATCTTCCCAGTACCATCATCATAGAAGGCAGCCACCTGTGCTTTCTGCCAAATCTACGAAGTCTACTGTTCGTTGCTTGACCAAAAATGTTATCTTTATAGCCAGAGCTTCAGGGGGAGCCAATTACGAGCTGTGATCAAACACTGCCCATCGAAAAGGCTGCAGAAGAATCTTCACCGCCCCTGCAGATTGCACGAGAGAATTGTCATGAAGAAGGAAACGCTTGACAGTTATGTTATGCAGGCTGCATGACATCAGGCGGTATCCCTCACCAGGCCCTTATACTTGACGGGAGACACCATTTATCTAGGCAGTTTTGCATGCTCACTGTGCGCTCAGAACCGAAAAGAGCGACTGACGCGATCGCCGGACATACGAGAGACACTGCCCAAGACATCCGCGCAAAGCTTCATCGGATTTTTCACTGTGATTTCCACTTCGTGCCTAATCGGACTTTCCGAATAGCACTCTTGATTCACGGAATCAGTGTTCACCGAGCTAATATTGAACTACTGATTGGAAAAGTGGGTGTGGCAGGATGGTGGCGTGACACATTGATTTTTCAGGTTCTCCGGATGCGATTTCATCTTTGAAAGTTTTGAAGTTATTGTCCATGAGTTCTACTAATAAATAAAAAATAAATTGAAAAGTGATATTTTCGGTCAGTTTCATGAAAGTCCCCTCGTAAGTTCTACAGAGCAGTGTACGTAATCATCCGCTGCCAGTGTCAAAGTCATTAAAATACCGGGTGATCAAATAGCCAGTATACATTTGAAAACTGAATAAATCACGGAATAATGTAGATAGAGAGGTACAAATTGACACACATGCTTGGAATGACATGGGGTTTTATTAGAAGCAAAAAAATACCAAAGTTCAAAAAATGTCCGAAAGATGTCGCTTCATCTGATTAGAATAGCAATAATTAGCATAACAAAGTAAGACAAAGTAAAGATGATGTTCTTTACAGGAATTGCTCAGTATGTCCACCATCATTCCTGAACAATAGCTGTAGTCGAGGAATAATGTTGTGAACAGCACTATAAGCATGTCCGGAGTTATGGTGCGGCATTGGCATCGGATGTTGTCTTTCAGCATCCCTAGAGATGTCGGTCGATCACGATACACTTGCGACTTCAGGTAACCCCAAAGCCAATAATCGCACGGACTGAGGTCTGGGGACCTGGGAGGCCAAGCATGACGAAAGTGGCGGCTGAGCATACGATCACCACCAAACGACGGCGCAAGAGATCTTTCACGGGTCTAACAATATGGGTTGGAGCGCCATCCTGCATAAACATCGTGCGCTCCAGCAGGTGTTTATCAGCCAGGCTGGGGATGATGCGATTCTGTAACATATCGGCGTACCTCTCACCCGTCACGGTAGTAGTTACAAAACCAGAATCACGCATTTCCTCGAAGAAAAAAGGTCCGATAACGGTAGATGAGGTAAATCCAACCCATACTGTGACTTTCTCGTTGTGCAATGGAGTTTCCAAGACAGTTCTAGGATTTTCGGTAGCCCGAATTCTGCAGTTGTGGGCGTTGACAGACTCTCGGAGCGTGAAATGAGCTTCGTCGGTCCACAACATGTTACTCAACCAATGGTCATCTTCCACCATATTTTTAAACGCCTGCACCGCAAATGCCCTCCTCTTCACTAAATCGCCAGGTAAAAGTTTATGATGCCGATGGATCTTGAACGGGTAGCATCGGAGGGTACGCCTCAGTGCCAACCAAACAGTAGTGTATGGAATGCCAGTGCGACGTGCGACTGCACGAGCGCAGACTTCCCCGTGCATAGACGAACGCGCTACAGTCTCCATTTCTTCCTGAACTGTCTCAGCAGCATTACGCCTTGTGCTCGGTCGGCCACTACGGGGTCTATCGTGTAAACAACCCGTGGCTTCGAACTTCGAAATCATTCTCGCCACAGCTGCATTTGTCAACAGACCTTTACCCGTTCGAATCCCCTTCCTATGGCGATAGGATCGTAACGCTGAAATAGCACATTCCCCATTCTGATAATACAGCTTCAGTAAAAGCGCCTTCTCAGGTAACGCCAACATGCTGCGACTGCTGGCGCATCTGATTCTCTCTAACTTTACAGCTCCTTTTACACACAATTGTCATGCGCAGTCACTGACGTTTTGCTTTCCAGCGCCATCCGTCGGACATTTTGTGAACTTTGTTTTTTTTGGTTCTAATAAAACCCTATGCCATTCCAAGCATGTGTGTCAATTTTTACCTCTCTATCTACATTATTCCGTGGTTAATTAAGTTTTCAAATTTAAACTGACTTTTTGATCACCCGGTATTTCCGGTGTGGCTGCCGCGTCACCTTATGCACCATGAGGAAGCCCGCTACAATGGACCGAAAAGTCGGATATTTTATTGTTACAGCGCTTTTTTGTTAGGTAGCAATACGCCCAAAAGGATTTTAATTACGTTTCTATTGAAAGGGTCCTGTAGCCACCTTTCATTAGTCCGGTAGCCCATTTTCACTAGCATTTCTCCTTCTTTTCCTTGTTTCTCTTTCCTCATAACTCTCATAATGGTGCGATTGAATGAATGTTGTTGTGTGTCATGTTGCTAGACGGTGGCGTAGTCTGCTGCAGAAAGTCTGCGATAGTCGTACAGATTCAGCAGCAGTTGTACAGAATAGCCAACTCTCGTAGTGCTCAAGTAGGCAAAGAGGTTTTAGTTGTTGGCGGAAACGGCATCTTTGGGTTTTCCGGGCCACGCGGAGCGTGAAGAAGCTGGAGAAGTAAAAGGGAGCCAGTCTGCCGCCGGTACGGAAAGCGTCCACAGCTGTGCTCCAGTCGAAGAAGGGTGAGTTAGACTGACCGCTTGGCGCGTTGTTACTTGGCGAGGGGAGAGCTGTTACCTTTTAGTCTCGCTTTTCAACTCTGAAAGATTGCTTTGCCTTGTCGCAGCAAGGAATCCAAAACTTTGGCAGATTTTTCTTTCAGTAAATTTCTGTAGCAGACTTGGATCCACCGGAAGAGCGCCACACAAAGGTGTCGATAAGAAGTGAGCACTAGCTTCTGCCTTTCAGTATCCACAGGGCATCTGCATAATCCACTGCCTTTCGTTAACGATTGTGGGCTATTCATTCTTCTTACAAGGGTATGTGGGTTTTTGATCTTCAGTTCTTTTTATTTCAACGCAAACTAGAATGAATTTCCATTTCTCCTCGATAAGGTAGCACTTGTTACGCCGCCGTAAATCAGGATAATTTCTGCTCGGCGATTGTATAAACTGATGTCCGCACAACCTGTAGTGTGACGTAATGCAGCTGTCGCTACATGCAAATGGCCCGCGGTTAAACTGCACAGAAACTCACGCCAGCGGCGCTTCCTTTGAAGTGCGCCGACAGCAGGCCGATTCCTCGCTGCACGTGTATGCGTGTGGGCGGGTGGGGACGGTGTGGGGAGGGGCGGATTTCCGCCCCCGCACGCTGCCACGCCCGCCCCAGGCGCGGCACAAAGCACCGGCAGCCAGCGGCGGCTGTTCCGTGACGTTTGGCGCTATAATTACCGCCCCGACAAAGGCTGCGCTCTGTCTGGGCGTGCGCCGCTGCCCGCTGACGAATGGCGACACCGCGGGCGGCGGCCGGTGATACTCGCCCGATGCTCGCCGCCGGCGGCCTAATTCATCCCCATCCGGAGATCGGCTGCAGAGTAATTGCGCGGTCCCGCTGCAGACACCGACTCCGGCTGTACCGTCAAGTTGGGCCGTTGTTCGCTCGCGGACGTGGATTCAATAGAGCGGCGAGCTTAGATGCGTATCTCGCCGGTTCCAGGCTGCAGCCTCTACTACACTGATACGAGTCACTTCCTGTCCAGTGAATAGGACTACCGCGAAGCGAGCGACTCCTAAACGCCAGTCACAGTTAGATGTAGCTGAAAGTGAAATGAACGAGCTAGTACATTTAGTCATGGGATAGCGATTTGCTCGTATACAGATACAAGGTACAAAATGGTTGTGCATTGGTGGAGCTGTCACCTGAGTAGGCGATTCGTGTTTCCGATGTGATAATGGCCGCACGACTGGGACTGACAGACATTCAACGCCGAATAGTGGTCGGAACTAGAAGCAAAGGACATTCCATTCCGGAAATCATTAGGGCAGGGCTTCCGCCAGCTCTTTCTAGAGGGTCCGCGGCCACCTTTCAACAAATCGCGTAAAATAATAAGTAAAATTATTGAAGAAAGATGTGAAAATCAAATTCATCACCTTTTTTTCGTGTGAAAAACGTGTACTTTTACTTCAAGTCGTATTCCCAAGCAGCCTTTGCGGTTCCTAAGTGAGAACGCATACACAGTTTAGTACCGGAGAATGCGGCTTCTCTGATCGACTGTTTCGCAACAATACGGGGGTTGTTTGTGCCCCGGCGCACGACGCTAGATGCGCTGAAACCTTTTACGCATGCGCAGAGCGAGCTTTGTCGACCAATCACAGCGCTCGCTGGCACGTATGCGGCCCCAGGCATCGTTAAATGTTAAACTTGTTCTGTCGATTTTTGACCAGTTTATTACTTCTAACATGGATCCGTGGCTGAAGTCGGCATCATTGAAGAAGGGTGCGGTTCCTCCATCGCCTTCACAACAAGGGAAGTTTCCAGTTGAAATGAATGAGGAGGGAGGACGACCAAAGGAAGAACAATCACAAGAAGCTCCAAAGACTATTGATAGGGAAGGGGGGGGGGCATTGGAAACATGGCACTTGCATTAATAAGCTTTCAGTTCAGTTCCCATGGGTTTCGCTCTGAAATTTAAAGTTACTATGCTCTTGACTGACTAGGGGTCCGCCATGTATTTTCGACTGTAGAAGGGGTCCGCCAGCTGAAAAGGTTGGGAAGCGCTGCATTAGGGAATTCAGTATTCCAGGATCAACAGTGTCAAGAGTGTGCCGAGAATATCAAATTTCAGACAATACACTTCAGCACGGATAACGCAGTGCCCGACGGCCTTCACTTACCAACCAATAGCTGCATAGAGTAATCACTGCTAACAGACACGCAACACGGCGTAAATAACAACAGAAATCAATGTGGCACGTGCGACGGATGTATCCGTTAGGACAGGGCGAAGAAATCTGGAATTAATGAGCTATTCCAGCAGACGTCCGACGTGAGTGCCTTTGCTGACAGCACGACATCGGCAGTAGCTCATTTCCTGGGCCCTTTACCGTATCGGTTGGACCCTAGACCACTAAATACTGTGGTCTGGTAACGTGAGTCACAATTTCAGTTGGTAAGAGCTGATGGTAGGGTTCGAGTGTCGCTCAGACCCTACGAAGCCATGGACCCAAGTTGTCAATAAGGCACTGTGCGAGCTGATGGTAGCTCCGTAACGGAGTGGACTATGTTTACTTGGAATGGACTGGGTCCTCTGCCCGAACTGAACCGACCATTGACTGGAAACGGCTACTTTCGTCTATTTGGAAACCATCTGCGGCCATTCACAGACTTCATGTTCCAAAACAACCATGGAACTTTTGTGGATGACAATGCACCATATCACTGGGCCACAGCACTTCACTTCTGGTAAGAATCCCAGACGATCATTACTCAAGTATTGGTTGAACGAGGGATCTAGCGATTGGTTTGAATAACATTCTGGTCAGTTCGAGCTAATGATTATGCCACCCAGATAGTCCGATATGAATCCCATTGAACATTTATGGGACGTAATCGGGAGGGCAGTTCGTGCACAACATCCTCCACTGACAACACTTTCGCAGTTATGGACGGCTGTGGATGCAGCGTGGCTCACTATCTCTGAGAGGACTTCCAACGACTGGTTCAGTCCATGGCACGTCGAGTTGCTGCACTACGAAGGGAAAAAGGAAGTCCTCACTGTATCATACCCTTTGATTTGTCTGCACCTCTGCGGGACAACTGGATGGCCAGATATGGCAGCGTTTCACTTGCACTCGACTCACTGTACGCAGTTACTGTAAACAGCAGTGAAGCTCTTAAGTCTCTTGACTACAGCAACATCTACGTCTACGCCCGTACTCCACCAGTCACTCTATGGCGCATGGTGGAGGGTACTTTTTGTACCACAATCACTTGCCCCTTTCTTGTTCCAGTTGCGAAGCGCGAAAAGAAATATCGTTGGTAAGCCTCCATCTCCCTAATTTTAATTTTTCGATCTTACCGCTAGATATACGTAGGAGAAATACATTAGTTGAATCTTCTAGAAACGTACGCTCATGGAGGTTTAACAGTAAATCACTCCGATACCCACAACGGCGCTATTTTAGCGTCTGCCGCTGGAGATCACCGCATGACGCTTTACCACTTCACTTCTGGTGAGGACTTCAGACGAGCATTACTCAATTATTGGTTGAACGAGTGGTCTATAAGCTACCTCGTTCATGAGTAGATTGCACTTGCTGAGGATTCTTCGAATAAATCGGAGCCTTGTATCTGCGTTTGCTACGATCAGTTTTATATGGTGGCTCCGCTTTAAATCTCTTCTCACGCGTGTATTACTCCCATTTCCACTCTAAGAAAAAAGAATAACCACGCATTACAAAGGAATTATCCGAATGGGAAGAAATCGTAAATGTGATGTACAAGTAAAGACAAACAAAACGATTAAAGTTTCTAAAAATTTGATGATTTACTCAGGAGAAAAAGTTTCACAAACTGAGCAAGTCAGTAACGCGTTGGTCCAGTTCTGGCCCTTGTACAAACATTTATTCGGCTGAGCATTGATAGTTAGATATCTTCCTGAGGAATATCGTGAAATTTATGTGAAAATTCTGTGCAGTTGGCACGCGAGGTCGTCAAAATCCCGAGCTGTTTGGAGGGCATTGGCCATATAGCCCCGAAAGTTCTCACTTGGGGAGAGATTTGGCCACGTTACTGGCTAAGGTGGAGTTTGGCAAGCACTAAGACAAGCAGTAGAAACTCTAGCACTGTGCGGACGCACTTTATCTTGATAAATTTTAAGCCCAAGACGGCTTGTCATGAAGAGTAATAAAACGGGGCTTAGACTATCAGCGACGTACTACTGTACTGCAAGTGTGCCGCGGTGGGGCCTGCTAAACTGAAATGTCACCCCAAACCATTACTTTCGGTTATCGGCCTGCTCGGCGGGTGAGGGTCAGGTTGGTATCTCACCGTTTCCCAGGGCGCCTGCAGTTACGCCTTCGGCCTGGATTCTCTTTGACTGGAGTGGAATGAGTCCCGTTTCGAATTTAGCCCATTCTTCTATTTTATATACCATGTAATACAAAACTTCTGTACAAATAACAAGTGTAGTACTTACTTCTGCAATGTTTAATACCAAATAGCATTTTTTATCTTTGAAATGTCTGGATATGTTTGAGAAAAACACGAACCACAGCAAAACAATAACACCTATCCAAACAACAACAAAATGTTTTTACTACTGCACATCGCTTGTCTGGAGTATTCCCAATAAGTTAACAAATGGATCAGAATGTGCATATTCAGGTTTTCCTATTTCAAAGAGCTATAGCTGTCGCTGAAAATAATTTTGTACCTGCAAAAGCTCCTCTCCACACCATAAGAGGTTACAGGAGGCTATCTGAAGGTGGTGAGGTCACAGCAGACCAGCTTTGATTCATCGCCTTCAAATGTTACGGCATTCCGAGGAAGACTGTCACTAATTATGCACTTTTTAGAATATTCAGAATTCCACTGGAAAATACTTTGTAATTCGTTGTTTACACTGTGTGCCACGTGACCATGAGCTCGACACAAGTCGCTCTGCACATGTTGCACAACATCCAGGGCGTCACACAGTTGAGTACAAGCAACTTCCAGTCGATTCTTTTAAATGTCACAGAAAAGTTGAAAGTTGGCATTGATGTATGAGAAGTTTCCAGACAAGCACTTGATTCATCACTCTAAAGCTCACAAAAGATTGTCTTTAATTTTAGTGTAGCTGGTGCAGCATTAAGCCAAGGTCCCAGTAACATAAGAACAGGCTGCGGGGCGGAGGGGGTGGGGGGGGGGGGGTGGGGAGTCAGTGAAAGTGCTGGTACCTTGAATTTCTGCGCCCAGAGTGGAGCTTTCACACAGGTTTTCTTGCCACAGAAAATTAATTCATTCGTCCACCAAGTCAGAGTAACTTGATCGTACTCTCCGAAACTCTGTATAACGCATGCTAGTGGCGTGTGATGTCACCATATTGGGGTAGAGAATCTAAAGACCCTTGGGTGCTTTAGCCATGTATGAAGCACCATATGCTGCTAGGAGCAAAACGGTGGCTGTGTTCACACCATCCACCCACAGTACCTTCATAGTATTGTCAAATAAAATAGCAATGGCGGGTTGTTTACATTCACGAGAGCTCCCCCCTTTAGGAGGAATACTTCTCCTGGCTCGTCAACTTTTAGAACACCAACAACAACGTTTACAACATAACGCCCACCCACATCGGTGATATCCATCCATGGACATCGAGACCTTTTGGTCAGCAACACTAATACTATTTTTTTGAGCACCTCCTCTTAGCACACGGACAAATTGTTCTTTCTACTGTAGATCTCGAAGAATTGCGTGACGTGTGGATTCTTCAGCTTCTGCAAAGGGATGTTGCAAGACATTATCATCTCACACGAGTCGTTGACGAATGATTGCACGGTTGAAAAAGGACCTGTCTGCACAAATAACAGCGTTTGCTTACGGCCATTTTCAGCGTTTCTCTTCACACAGCTGCTGTCTTTGGCGATATAACAGTGTTGTTGTACGTTAAAGCCCTTTCTTCCTTAACTTTAACTTCACACAGTTTACAAAATATTATTTCCTGTCAGTACTGACAACCTTATATCCAAAATGACGAACATGACCTCATAGCTTCTTACTGTTGGAGTCCTTTCCTTTCACTGTATTAAACAATACTGAGTGTGTGTTCTTGCTAACTATCCAAAACGAAATAAGATAAATATGCCTACAAAAAAAAAAAAACACAGAAAAAAGCTGAAATAAAACAAGGTGTAATATTGTGCAATATTATTTTGCTGTAATTATATTGCGTAAGATATGTAAATGTAGCAGGCACTTATACAAAAATTCAGTAAGGTAATTATTGTTACATAGCTCCTAGTTTATGAAGAACAATTTGATCAAATTTTATGCACAGACATACTAAAATGTAACCAAAGTTCATATTACTTTGAGGGATATTTTTTTCTTTGAATTCATGTTCTTGAAATATATTTTACTAAGATTTACTCAAATCAGGTGTGTAATTCAGTTCAAAATGTCTTCAGGAAATTGCAGTTCCACAGGCTTTTGCTTTATATCTTAAATGGTTGTATGATGTATCGAGTTAATGGCTTTAGTAGCAGAAGAAAAAAGCGCAAAACAATAAAAATTTGGAGGTGTGCCTTGTGCGTCTCATTAGTGAAACGATTTGTAGATGCACCAATACTTCGAATGCAGATTAGATTATTTGAGATTTTATTTCTATGATATGCATCTTAAATATCAGCCTATTTTTAAAATCTTGATATTTTGACGCGTAAATGAATTTAATAAACATCTTCATGTCAGTTTCTTTCTCACAGCTTTCCTTATCTGACAATAAAATATAAGTAATATTTCCGATAGGAATTTACAGGACAAACTTCAAAGTATCTGCTCTACTTAGAACAGCCTCCATCATTGTAAATTTGCGATTCTTTGATGAAGTTAGCTGTGCTGCAACAGCGTTTCCAGTGAGGGTCTCGTCTGTTTATTTTTCGTAGTTACGTTATCGGTCTTGTGTATGCGTATGCTGACGAGCCCAGAACGCACACCACAACAGCTTCAGTTTGCTTTGTTGTGCTTTTTAATTGAATCTAATGATAAATTTTCATGGAATAGTGAAGCAAGTAATTTTCCTTTAATTAATTTGGAATTTAATGCTTTTCTACTGTTCGGGAAGAAAGCTAGAAAAGAAGCCAAATGATTGTGAAAAAAGCCATACTTTCGGACCCCAAATAAATCACTAATTTGCCAGCTAAATAGTATTTAAGGGGACAAGAGTTAGCTCTTTAAAAGCTGGTTTAGCAACATTGGTACTCAATCTGTATTGTGTGACCGCATGTATGACGTTTACTATGTCGAAAGTCACCTTTTTTGTCTTAGAGGGCGTTTTGTCGACACCTCGCAACAATGTCTTGCATCAGCAAACCGATTAGTTTATTGTACACGTAAATCTACATCTGTACTCGCTGAAGTGCATGACAGAGTGTACGTCCCATTGTACCAGTAATTTGGGTTTCTTCCTGTTCCAGTCACGTATGGAGAACGGGAAGAATGATTGAATACCTCTGTGAGTCCATTAATTATTCTAATCTTATCCTCATGATCCCTATGTAGGGCGTTGTAGTACGTTCCCCGAATAATCATTTACAGCCTGTTGTTTACGCTTAGTTAATAGACTTTCTCGGGATAGTTTACGTCTATCTTCAAGAGTTTTTCCAGTTCAGTTCCTTCAGTATATCTGTGACACTCTCCCACGGATTAAACAGACCTGTGACCATTCGTGCTGGCCATCTGTATACGCTGAACATTCCCTGTTAGCCCTATTTTTTACGGGTCCCACGCACTCGAGCAGTATTCTAGATCCGGTAGCATGAGTGATTTGTATTACGCTGCTTGTCTACTATAGTCCTGATAAATAAAACCTTGCAGTAATTGTTGTGTTTATATGTGACAATACCACCTGAATCACTGTCATGGGAGGAACATTTTTGTGTTTTTATTCTTGTATTCTTAAAGACATGACCAATATACGCAATTTTGGGAAACGTTTGCCGAAATATGACGTGTTATAGTAAAAGTGCGTCGAAAAGTGAGCTATTACTGAAAAACGTCTAATTATGACTATATGCACAATGAAAATACATTTTTCTACGCTGCTACATTTGGATGCGCGCATCAGTTGTTGTGAAATTCATCCTAAAGTCCAGGAAAAAATATGACTTGTCGTTCGGGCCTTAGTGACAACATTTGGAATACACAGGGATGATGTTTTCTCCACTCATACTACTCAGCTGTAAGGGAGGTAGGATATCCTTCTAATTAGTGTCATAAATGAGTCATAGCACTGCAACCCATAGACTTTCATTACAAAAGGGATCACCACAACAATGCAACTGCTATTGTGTCTTTCTCATTTTACGGTGCGGTGATGCCACAGCGGTGTTTATTTGAGTTTTCAATTTTTGCCACTGTTACTAAGAGTACTCCTAATCTAGCAGATATCGGATGGGCGGCATATGGGGTTTAGCACCTCCTACAGGCATCGGTTTATATTTACTGAACATCTTCATGATCATCAGCGAAGATGTACTAGATCTATTACAAATGCACGAGATTCCGTAGTTTCAGTTATCCGGTGACATCTGAGAGTGATTAATGAGTTTTTGTTACTACTGTGTCAGACGGATGAAGACAGATCGCTCATCGCGCATTGCGCTTGCGACGTCGGTAGCTTGAAGTAGGCCTCCGGATACCTGCAGTCGGATATACTAACCAGGCAGTTTGCTTGTGCTTGTGAGGAATTTGTAATTCTTCCAGCAGACAATTTGCAGGAAAAATGTCTGTGTGTTTTATGAACGGACTTTTGCAATAACTTGCAATTACGGAAACATATGATTTCTATTTAACTTTAATCAGTGTGATCGACCTACTGTGCATCTTTTGCCTAAATGTGACAAGAATACAGTAATCAAGCCATAAGAAACGAAACAGACTTGACAGACAGAAGTAAGTGGATTATATGTATCAAGCACTATTACATGTTACAAAGTTGTTATTTCTGTTGTGATTCAATTTCCCACCCATAGTTCCACCCATACCAAACTGATGATTCCTTAATTTCTCAGGAATAGTTCTTTTAACCAATCCATTTTTTTAACCAAATGGTGCCATCAGTTTCCTTTCATCCAAATTAATATCCCTATCTCTTCATCAGTTATCCGATTACACATCAAACAGCTTTCTTTTTGGTATCACATACCCCATTTCCAAAGCTTCTAATCTATAAAGTGTACAGTGATAATGTAACACATGCAACACATATCGTTTTTCAAGGAGTCCTTCGCGGAGTGGGGAACTGGCCTTATATGAAAAAATAGTATTCCGTTTGAGTCTGTAGACGTATCACGGCACTGGACTGAACTTGTGTTTGAAAGTGGTGCAGGAGCAGATGAATTTAATGAAACTAAACTGCTAATATTGTTGTTTATGGGTCCCCTAACTCTGACTTCAGAGCATTTCTGTTAAAGCGAGAGAAGGTTATTGGTTTACTTTAGTGGAAGTACCAAAAATTAGTTTCATGTGGTGACTTCAATATTAATTTTGTATGTGATTGTGCAAGAAAAGGATGTTAGAAGATCTCCTAAATTCATGTGATCTGATACAGATAGTGTTTTTTCCATCCAGGATGCAGGGGAACAGTAGCAAAGCCATAGACAACATTTTTATTCATTCTTGATTACTAGATGGGCATTCTATTAGTAAAAGGGTGAATAGCCTTTCAGACTATGTTGCACAAATTTTAACACTTAAAGCTTTTTGTACTCAAACAAATGTTATATATAATTACAAACTATGTAGAAAAGCTAAATCAATGGCAATTGAGAATTTCTTAAGCCTCATTAAGGAATAAGAGTGGCAGGATGGTTGTAGTGCTGGTAACATACGTGACAAATATAATGCGTTCCGTAACACATTTCTCATGCTCTTTGAAAGCTGCTTTCCATTAGAACGTTCTAAACAGTGTACTGGCAGTAAAAGACAGTCTGGGTGGGTGACTAGTAGGATAAGGATATCATGTAGAACAAAGTGGGAATTATATCAAAATGTTAGTAGTAGTCACAATGAAGTTACAGTAGCCTATTACAAACAGTATTATAAGGTGCTTAAAATGTTAATAGGCAGGAAAAGGGTATGTGGTACGCATATTGAATAGCTGATTCGCAGGCTAAGATGAAAACTATGTGGTCAATTGTGAAGAAAGTGTCTGTCAGCAGCGCGAGAACGACGAAATGCAGTCAGTTCGTAGTAAAAATATTTCTGTTATTGATAAAGATATCCATACGGTATTTGACAACTACTTTCTGAGCATTGCTGGTTAATTAAATAAAATCTTAGTTTCTATAGGCAATCATATAACTCTCTTGGAAAATGCCTTTCCGAGATTGATGTCTGAAATACTCCTCTGTGATATTGACAAGGGGGCGATTGAGTCAATAATTAAAACACTGAAGACTAAGTACTCTCATGGATATGATGGAATACCTAGGACATTATGAAAGTACTATGCTGCAGTATCAGATAAATTATATAATGGTAAGACAGAGATTTAGGAACCAGGTTTTAAATTGTAAGACATTTCCAGGGGCAGATGTGGACTCTGACCACAATCTATTGATTATGAACTGTAGATTAAAACTGAAGAAAATGCAAAAAGGTGGGAATTTAAGGAGATGGGACCTGGATAAACTGAATAAATTAGAAGTTGTACATATTTTCCGGGAGAACATACGAGAACAATTGACAGGAATGGGGGAAAGAAATATAGTAGAAGAAGAATGGGTAGCTCTGAGGGATGAAGTAGTGAAGGCAGCAGAGGATCAAGTAGGTAAAAAGACGAGGGCTAGTAGAATTTATTTAGCGTATGGCAAGTACAAATGACGTATGAAAAATCTAAAAGTACATAACACACAAAACAGTTACAATATCACAAACAAACATCTAGGTTAGAAATATAATCGATTGCACTGTTAGTCGCATCCATGAAGTCCCTTGTTGGCCCAGGGTAGGCCCTCAGAGGGCATTCTACCACGATATGGTGAATTGTCTGCCCGTCAGCGCCGCAGTCGCACTGTGGTGATGGCACTATGCTCCATTTGTACAAGGAGTCCGCACAACGGCCGTGGCTCGTCCTGATCCTGTTAAGGGTAGATCAGATTTTGCGGGGCAAGTCAAAGCCCCGAGGTCTGTTAGATGTTCCCAATAAGGTGTTAACCTGAGGCGGTGTCTTTTCCTCCCATTCTTCTCTCCAGTGGTCCTCAAGAATAAAAGCGTTCTTTACCAGATCTTTGGCACTTGCGAGAGGGGGGTGTCTGGATTTCAATCTATTTTGCTCAATTCCATTACTCAGGGTGTGGATAGGAAGATCTGGGCTATTTTGGATTTTTCGACACTCCCTGACAAGTGCGTGTTCTCTGCGCAAATGTGGCGGTTGGATATGGCTCAATACAGGCGGCCATTAGACAGGAGTTGACCTGATCGTTCCAGAGATAATCCTCATCGTTTGGTTCAAGACTGCATCCACCTTCTTGATGTGAGCACTATTTAACCATATTGGGGAACAGTACTCTGCTGCAGAATAGACAAGTCCTAGTGCAGAGCTACGCAGAACGGAGGCAATGGACCCCCAACTAGTGCCACAAAGCTTTTGGACAATGTTGTTTCTAGTTATGACTTTTTCAGCAGTGTTTACAAGGTGTTGTTTACAGCTCAATGTTCTATCGAGTGTCACGCCCAGATACTTTGGTGTTCTATTATATGGAAGAATGCCGCCATCAAAGCGGATCTTGAGCTCTTTGTTTGCTAATTTGTTATTCAGGTGGAAACAAGTGGCCTCTGTTTTGGATGGGCTGGGTTGGAGCCTCCAGTCACGGAAGTATTTTCCTAGAGTGGTCAAATCGCTGGATAGTGTGATCTCAGTTTCCTCCATCACTCGATGTTGTGTGGCCAAGGCCCAGTCGTCCGCATATCCGAACATTTTGGATCTCGTCCTAGGCATATCGGCTATATACATGCTGAAAAGCAGTGGAGCCAGTACTGAACCTTGGGGCAGGCCATTATTAAGTTTCATGAATTTACTTCTGTTGTTAGCGATGACAACCTGGAATGGCCTTTTGCAGAGCATTTTGTTGATAAGGTTAGCCGTTTTTAGACATGGCACGATGCGGAGGAGCTTATAAATCAGGCCCTGTCTCCAGACAGTGTCGAACGCCGCCGTCAGGTCAACAAATACCACTGATGTTTTCTGCTGTCTTTGGAAGCCCGCCTCGATGTAGGTTGTTAGAGCGAGGACCTGATCCGTGCAGCTTCTTTTCGGCCGGAAGCCCGCCTGTTCTACCGGTACAGCCTCCAGGATGACTTCGCTCATTCTGTTGTACATAAGTCTCTCCAGTAATTTATAGATCATGCTGAGTAAGGCGATTGGGCGGTAGCTCTGAGGTTGGTCACTCGGTTTGCCCGGTTTTAATATGGCAACAATTTTAGCCTTTTTGAGAGAGTGCGGAATTTTTCCAGTTCGCAACACATTAGAGAAGAATCGCGCAAGCCATAATCTTGCAAATTTACCACAGTGGAGCAGAAATTCTGGGTGAATCCCATCAAATCCTGGGGCCTTTCCTGGTTTTATATCGTTCAGGGCCATATTTAACTCTTCGACTGAAAAGGGTTGGGAATAAGATGTATTGTTCTCTGCTGTCGATTTTAGCTCTTTAAGCTCCTTTTTAATTTTTATAGTATGGGCTCGTTCCTTTGGGGCCCTGGACGTCTTGCTGATGTGAACCGCAACTGTATTTGGGGACATAGCGCTGGTCATTCGCAGATTTTTACCTCCACCTCCAAGTCTCCGAAGCAAAGACCACGCCCTTCTGCTTGATCTTGTAAAATCCATTTGTTCCACGGTCTCCATCCACTTAGCACGCCTGGCTGCGTCTAGGCTATGTAATAGATCGTCTGCAATTTCTTTATCCCCATTATCCAGAAACTGTCTATAAAGCCGTTCACTTTCCTCGCTCCATCCTGGCACATATTCGTTTCTGAAGCCTCTGGGCATACTAACTTTAGCTGAGCTGATGACGGCTCCAACAAATCTTTCGTAGTTCTTATACGTTGGGGGTATCCATCCAAGGCATTTATCAAGTTTCTCCGAGAAAGCAGCCCAGTCTGCCCTCCCAAAGTTCCATCTAGGACGAGGATAAGAGGATATCAGGGGAATAGTAAACCTATTTCTAAGAGCACTGGACGATGCTGAGAGTGGGGGAAATCCTCAAGTACCCTGCGAGAGACCGGCAGGGGTTTGTTGTTCTTGTCAGTTGTAACAAAACTGAGGTCAGGGCAGGTCTCAGTTAGCCAAGCGGCTGAATTAAATGTACCTCGGTCTTTGGCGTCAAAGATTAGTTGAGTATTATGATCTTCTGTCCACTTCACCAGGTCTTCGCCGTTTTGCTCAGATATTCGATATTTCCACAGTTCATGGTGGCTATTAAAGTCACCCACGTATATTGCTGGGTGAGGCAGGATTTGAAGGGCTTGTGGGGGCCACGATTTCCCTGGAGGCTTGTATATATTATTTATTGTGACTTCACCCACTTTTATAACGACTTCGTGAATCTCGTTTGTGGTAGATGTTGATACGAGAGCCACTTCTTCGATATTTCTCCTGACGTATGTTGCCGTGCCATAATGTCTGTGGTGTGTGGCGCCTATTAGGTCATAGCCAGATATTATGCCCCTTGATCTTAGCTGCTCGTCATCTTCAGTATGGGTCTCCTGAATTGCGACTACGTCAATGTCGTTCTTTGTTAAAACTTTATGCAAGTACATGCATTTGGCTCTACTTATGCCTTCAATATTCAGGTGGCAGACTCGAATCAGCGATCCGAGTTCTCTAGTCAAAGGGTTCGTTTGCTAGAATTCATCGTGATTTGCCGTGACCAGGAGATCAACTAAGGATTATCTGGTCGCTTGTACTTTGCTAGTTCATTTAGCGTTACCCAGGGTGCACGTGTAGTATTCTACTACGGACGCGAACTAGCTTTACACCCTGGCTAGTAGAAATCCTTGGGTAACAGAAGAAATATTGAATTTAATTGATGAAAGGAGAAAAATATAAAAATACAATAAATGAAGCAGGCAAAAAGGAATACAAATGTCTCAAAAATGAGATCGACAGGAAGTGCAATATGACTAAGCAGGCGTGGCTAGATGACAAATGTAAGGATGTAGAGGCTTATCTCACTAGGGATAAGATACATACTGCCTACAGGAAAATTAAAGAGACCTTTGGAGAAAAGACAGCCACTTGTATGAATATCAAGAGCTCAGATGGAAACCCAGGTCTAAGCAAACAAGGGAAAGCAGAAAGGTGGAAGGAGTATATAGAGAGTCAATACAAAGGCCATGTACTTGAGGACAATATTATGGAAATGGAAAAGGATGTTGATGAAGATGAAATGGGAGATACGATACTGTGTGAAGAGTTTGACAGAGCACTGAAAGACCTAAGTCGAAACAAGGTGCCTGGTAGACAACATTCCATTGGAACTACTGACGGCCTTGGGAGAGCCAGTCCTGACAAAACTCTACCATCTGGTGAGCAAGATGTATGAGATAGGCGAAATACCCTCAGACTTCAAGAAAAATATAGTAATTCCAATCCCAAAGAAATCAGGTGTCGACAAATGTGAAAATTACCGAACGATCAGTTTAATAAAGCACAGCTGCAAAATACTAACACGAATTCTTTACAGACGAATAGAAAAACTTGTAGTAACCGACCTCGGGGAAGATCAGTTTGAATTCTGTAGAAATGTTGGAACACGTGAGGCAATACTGACCTTACGACTTATCTTAGAAGAAAGATTAAGGAAAGGCAAACCTACGTTTCTAGCATTTGTAGACTTAGAGAAAGCTTTTGACAATGTTGACTGGAATACTCTCTTTCAAATTGTAAAGGGTGCAGGGGTAAAATACAGGGAGCGAAAGGCTATTTACAATTTGTACAGAAAGCAGATGGCAGTTATAAGAGTCGAGGGGCATGAAAGGGAAGCAGTGGTTGGGAAGGGAGTGAGGCAAGGTTGTAGCCTCTCCCCGATATTATTCAATCTGTATATTGAGCAAGCAGTAAAGGAAACAAAAGAAAATTCGGAGTAGGAATTAAAATCCATGTAGAAGAAATAAAAACTTTGAGGTTCGCCGATGACATTGTAATTCTATCAGAGACAGCAAAGGACTTGGAAGAGCAGTTGAACGGAATAGACAGTGTCTTGAAAGGAGGATATAAGATGAATATCAACAAGAGCAAAATGAGGACAATGAAATGTAGTCGAATTAAGTCGGGTGATGCTGAGGGATTTAGATTAGGAAATGAGACACTTAAAATAGTAAAGGAGTTTTGCTATTTGGGGAGCAAAATAACTGTTGAAGGTCGAAGTAGAGAAGATGTAAAATGTAGACTGGCCTTGGCAAGGAAAGCGTTTCTGAAGAAGAGAAATTTGTTTACATTGAGTATAGATTTAAGTGTCAGGAAGTCTTTTCTGAAAGGATTTGTATGGAGTGTAGTGTATGTATTCTTTACTGCTGTTTCTTGTTGACAATATCAGCTTGTTCCCAAGAATCAGCAGCTTTCGCTCAGTTAATACTAGACAGAAATCCAGTCTGTATTTGGATCGCACTTCCTTGACTCTTGTGCAGAAAGGTGTGCAGTATACTGCTGCATCCATTTTCAATAGTCTACCACAAGAATTCAAAAACCTTAGCAGTTATCCACGAGCATTCAAATCAAAACTGAAGATATTCCTGATGACTCGCTCCTTCTATTTTGTCGAGGAGTTCCTTGAAAAATTAAGCTTTATATTGTTCATCGTGGTTAAATAAACATATTTGTTGTATTTTTGGGTCTATAAACATTTTATTTTATCTGTTATTTTTTGTTGTAAGTTCATGTACCGACACGTTCCATGACCTTGGAGATTTGCCCCTCATTGTGGTCCTACAGAACTAGATGTGTAAAAAAAGAAAGAAAAGAAAAAGATACGTCTTGGGCAGAAATAGATGCGAACATTACGTAAGTTATTCTTCAAGTGAAGAGTGTTGTAAATTTGTGTGTATCAGCTGTTCCCAGATATTCAGAGATATCTATAAATACTCAGAGCATTTCTGTGGAAATCTTATCTGTGTTGTAATGAAATGAACTAATATTTCACGTGTCACAGTTCCACTCACTCTCCTCCCAGAGCAAACCAAAGAACCCATCGTTGTCCCAGCGTTTCCCCTGGTTTTCACTTCTTCCTTCTCTCCATATAGTGCCTGTTCTTTCCTTTGTTTTCTCCTGGAACCCCGTGAAAGATTTTACTTTTGCTCTGGACTTTTCTCTTTCTTCTACCTCTCTCCCTGCTATTCACATTTCTCTCTGGTCTGCTTTAACTCCTTTGATTCATGACATTCCTTTTTTTTTTTAGTTCCTGTCAAAAACTCTCCGTTTCTATCTTTTAATCTAGCCGTTTTAGGTGTCCATAGAATACGATTCTTCTTTTCCTCATTGTGACAGATATTCGTTCCACCTTTTCATAAAGTACTTTATTTCTTCTTAATTTCCATTTCCCATTCTCATATCTTGCTCCCAGGACTTACCAGATTGTTTTCCTTTCCTTTTTCTCTGTTTCAAATCCTTCTTGAGCTGTATTTAAGGAAATTTATTCTGAAATATAAAGGCATTCTGGTTTCATAACAGTGTTGTAGTGACAGAGTTTTGCATTCACTGAAAAAGATTTCGTGTCATACAGGTTTATTGTTAGTGGAAAAGTCACCTCCTTTTTCGTTGTCCTTGCTAAGTCAGCCTCTTTGTCTAAAGCATTTGGTTGTATTATTTTACGAAGATATTTAATTTTAGTATCCTTTTTTTATTCTTCCATAATCACTTTTCACATGAGCCTCCTTCGCATCTTTCATATAATCAGTTTTTAAAAAGACGCACATAGCCCTATTTATGAAGCTATCTTTTATAGGATACTTATCTACCTTGTTCAGCCAACAAGGCAAGATCGTCTGAAAAGTACAAACAATCAAATTTCAGATTATTCTCTTTCCTCCCAACTGTGATTTTTGCAAATCCCTTATTTGTCTGTTCTTTTCTTCAATTCACTGATTACTTTTTCTAGTACACAGTTGAATGGCAGTAGGGACAGTCAATCTTTTTGTCTTATCCCAGTCTTGTTCTCAAAAGCGTTGCGGAGTTCACCTAGAAATTTAATTTTGCACTTTTTACTTGTTATTGTGTCTTTTATGATTGCCACTGATTTGTTGTCAGCACCAAAGTCTTTTAACGGGTCGCATGATGTTTTCCTGTCAATCGAATCATAGATATTTTGAAGCCCACTAACGTGATATAAATGTTTCTGGATATCATCCTTCTTTACCTCATCACAAATTTTCGGATTTACAAATTGTTCCACATAGGACCGTTTATTTCTGAGCCTTCCTTGGTACTTCCCATATTTCTGATGCAACTGGCTTTCCAGTACGCTTTGTAAAGTTTTCGAAAGAATTTTTGTCACTGAGAAAAAGGAAATTCCTCTATAGTTGTTAAAATCATTCTTATCATCTATTTTGTTTATTGGGTGAATTAACGGTGTTTACCAGTCTTCTGGTACAGCTGCTGTTTCCCAGTCTTTTTCAAAGTCTCCATGTAGCTTCTTGACTGTTCTAGCACCAACTGTTTTCCACATTTCAGCAGTTACTGATTCTTCCCCAGGGCCTCAACATTCTTCCAATCTTTAATGACATTTTCGACCTCATGCACGCTAGGGAGCTCAGACTTTGTGTTAGTGCATCCTGGATTTTGTTTTAGAAAATTTGCTCTTGGTTCCTCGGAATTTAACAATTTCTTGAAATAGATTTCTGATATTTCAGTTTTTTTGGTTAGGGCTAATTTTCGATCTTAATATTTTCAGCTCAAATTGGGTGGTTGGTAAGTTTAGGGGCTTTACTTAAAAATTTTAGAGAAGTTCCTGGTATTTTTCTTTTGGAAGTCTTTCTGAATTAGTAGTAGCTGGTTTCTTTCAAACTTCCTTTTGGTGGCTCTTACCATACTTGGTGTATGAGGCGTTTGTTACTTAAAGATGATAGAGTCTTCACTTCTTTTGGTGGAATACCATTTCTGCCAGGTTTGGTTCCTAAGCATTGCTGCTTTTTTTACACTGTTGATTCTACAATGTGTGTTAATCAAATTAGTAATAATAATTATTATTGTTCACGATTGTCATTTACTACATTTTATATAATACCTCATGCATGAATTTAACAGCGCTTTTTCAAGAATTAAGGAACAGAATAAAAAAGGCATCCCTGTCAAGAAATTTTATGTGCTCTTTTCAGAGAATAGTTCCATGTTCTCCTACGATCATCACAGTTGCAGCACCACATCACAAACGAAGCTGCAGATGAACATTATCTTCTGTAGTGAGAGGAACATCTTAACTTAGGTAGTTAGATGTTCCACAGATCATGGGAACTATTCTTTTATCGAAATGATGTAAGGACATATATACAAGAATAATGTTAACACTAATGAACTATTTTTTGTCCTACTTATACAACCACACTTCTTTTTATCTGGAATAGAGAGGCTCCTACAGGTAAAATTATTTTAAATTAGATTTCAAACTTGCTTCATTACCTGTGACGAATTTTATGTTATGGGGCAAATGATCAAAAATATTTGTTGCAGCATATTGAGCTCCTCTGTGAGTCACTGACAGCTTTAACAATGGGCAATAATAGACATTTTTCCATTTAGCGTTTGTAACCTCCCCCTCACTTATCGACCTTAATGACAGTGAAAAATTAAACCGCGTGTACCTAATGGAAATTTGGGAAAAAGCAATCGTCACCGAAGTTAATCTGTCGGTAAAGAGGGAGGAAAGAGTTACATCTAAATGAAAGGAAAAATGCAAATGAAACTGGTGGAAATTAATTTTGAAAAGGGGTAAAGTAAATAAAGAAAGTAAATGTGCGATCGTTACGTCAGCAATTAACTAGCGGTAATTAGATATTTGAGATTTGGGGGAAATTACGGTCGCCAGTCCTAATGACAATTACTATAGTAACTGAAAAGGAAAGGTTATTACACATATAATTAGCACTAGAAGCGTGGCAACTGGGGGTTGACACGTGTAGTGTGAAAACTGAAAGTTTGTCAGAAGTAATAAATTTCGCTACACTCTGACTTAATTTAGCAAAAGAGTTAACAAAACCGGAAAATCGAAAGTTAATTTAGTGACTGAAGTTAATAGTGAGCTTTCTTTCTGAAGCACATCGAAATTCAGTAAAATACGGTTAGTCTTGGACTACCTCAACAATCATTTCAAAAGCAACTTGAATCTACACAATTTAGAAATAAGAGATTTTACTTTGAACTTGAATTAAATGATTCTGAACAATTAACAATAGTAAAATTTAGTACGTACCAAGCTGAGCTGCAGTCACAGGTAAGCTAAAATATGGTAACAAAACTAGCACTCTTAATTTGTGCTTGTGTAATCTAAATATTGTAGCCAGCTATGAATACTTTAACTGAACTTTGAAATTAAAGCAGTGAAATGGAATTATGCTGGCGTTTGAATTTCAACGACACTCGGGTTCATTTCGGAAAAGGAAGGGACCCTGCTTGGCAATGCAATGGGGACAATGAGCAGCAAAGGTTCATGCTACGTTGCTGTAATTTTGTGATTTGAACAGTTTGAAAAGCTGAGGTCTGCCATACAGTTCTGAAACTTTACGTGCTTCCAGTCTTCCTTGTTCGTTGATTGAAGGTTTGAAGTCGTCGATCGAGGAGGTGGCGACAGTCACTCATTGTCGACCGTCGCTGTTGCTGAAGCTGGATGTTGGCGCGCCTTCTTCTCGATACGGTCACCAGACGAAACGGGCTCTTGATGTGCGCCAGCTAATGCTTCCTGTCCGCGACACCATGTCAGAAACTATCATCGCAAGTTGAGCGCAATTACATGCTGCCAAACCCCGAAAGCGCGGCAACTCGCGGGAGCTTCACACAACACACCTACTCCACTCGCTACTCCAGCCAGACTCTCTCATGCTCTGCCCGCGCTCCACGCGGAAGAGTTAACACTACCAAAGATCCTACACACTTTGATTCTTCACACGACCCATCGATGTAATCGTTCGATAGCAGTTTTCCCTAGGCAAGACCCAGCGTAAAAATACAAATAATATTTACGAAACAAACCAATTATACATCGACATAAGTGCATAAATATATATATATACAAACAGTAAAACAATTACAATATATAAAGAGACAGAAATGTCATATCTTGAGGTAACAAAACAAGGAAAAAAATAATAGTACAATAGATGGAAATAGGAGGATATGCATTTCCGGCGTTACACGTTGTAGGAATGTACATATTGCTTCCAGATTGTGATGGATTGCTTATGACGAATATCATTAGCGAATATATGAATCGTGACCATCTGTTAAAATGCTTAGTTCCTTCAAGAGCTGTGTATTTGATGTCTTTGGTGAATAACACAAATTATCCTTACTGCTCGCTTTTGTACAATCAATATTTCCTTCCTAGGTGATGAGTTACCCCAGAAAACCGTTCTGCGCAACATTACTGACTGGAAATCTGAAAAATTTATCAGGAGATTGGTATGTTTGTTTCCAAGATTAGCAATACTACGAAGGACAAAGGTGTCTGGACTTAATAGTTAGGGGAGCTCAGTAATATGCTTCTTCAAGTGTTCGTCAATATGTATACCCAAATATTTGGAGCATTTTACTCTACTTACTGACTCCTACTCATGTGCTGCATCAATTGTTGGTATGACCCTATTTGTTGTACAGAACTGACTGTAGTGTGTTTTCTCAAAATTTAGAAAGAGTCCCTCTTCAGAGAGACACTTAATAATTCTTTGGAAAATATCATTTACTAAGTCTTCTGTTGGTTTCTCTCTAATTGGACTCAATGCAACGTTAGTATTCTCCGCAAAAAGTACCAATTTGGCTTGTTAAATGTTAAGTGGAAGGTGATTCACGTATGTAAAGAACAGTAGTGGACCCAAAATTGAAACCTGTGGGGCTACCATTGTGATTTTTTAATTTTTTTTGTTTCCTCAGTCTGAGTTATTTAGCACAACATTTTGCATTCTTTATGTCAATTATGATTCAAATAAACTGTGCATAAACCCATCTATTCCATAAAACATGAATTTTTCTTGGAGAGTATTATGATAAAACAACCAAAAGCCTAAGAAAGATAAAAAATACCATCTGGAGATATAGTATTATTTAAAGCTTGTGGTACTTAATGACTTAATGTATAAATCGCATTATCAGTTGAGAAAACTTTCTGGAATTCAAACTGTGATACACTAAGTAATTTGTTTCCATTAAAATAAATGACTGCACTTTAATACGATAATTGTTTAAGTCTGGCTTGTCACCTTGTAACACCACTGGCCCTTAACAGATTGGCAATCGCCATAATGTTAACCTTGTGTGAAGGGTTTAGCCTGACTGTGACTGTACCTAATGACAAGAAATCAGAATATAATTTCGTAATCGCGAAAGTAAACAGTAATTATATATGCATGCAGTCGCCAGCCTATTTATGCAACATGGTCTTAATTTTTATGACACAGTGGAAATGAACTTCACCAAAGAAAAGAATATCATTTGATTCCATATCTAATATGTTCTAACAGAGTTACTCTCAGTATCATACGGCAACTTGCCCTAACAAACAAAACAACAGGTAAGCCTTATCTAGGACATAGAACGGCCAATAAACGCAGCAGTACACGCTGTCTCACAATAACACTACTGGAAAAAACTATTATGCAGTATAATACACACATGTAGAAGGGCGTGTGAAACTACTAACAGTCTGACTGGCAGCAGCATGAATTGCTATTATTTTAATTAACTATCACAAAAAGGTTATGATTTGAAACACTACTGATTACTATGGGCTTCAGAAATTTGCACATGAACTTGCTCTATACAAATGGGCAGTAAAATTATTATTTATAAGAAAAGGTTTCGTTCAGAAAAAAGTGATGGTACTGATTGCTATTGTTGCACAGAGAGAGCCCTTACATTCATTTATAACTCAAGGTTAGTGGCTTATAGCGTCCCTTAAACTGGTATTGCTTGAAGAACCTTAACCAGTTGTAAATAGTAACACACAAATTAAGGAAATGACAAATACTTTTAGTGACAACTTGTAAGTCTAATTAATTATGCAAAATTAGTTCAACAGTTAACAATTGGACCTAGTAAGTGACTACACAATTTGAAAAACTACTTTAAACCATCTTACACAAAGAACGAAGCAATTAAAAGTTACAGACGTGTTCAAAGTGAAATAATAATGCTCTTTTTTTATAACTTTTACTCACAGACAGCTATAAGCACTTTATATTTTCTTATTTAATGAAAAGCTTTCATTAAGAACATATTTTAGGAAACTTTAAGATGAAATATTATCTGGAGTAAATAATGTATTACTGTGAATAAAACTATCCAAACATCATGCATCACAAAGTTAATAAAACAGCAAAACGTTTTACTGCCAAAATTCTCAGTTTAATAAAAACAGGATACTCAGAATTAATTCACTTGGAAAAGACCCTGTCTAGAGAGAAGACCGGAGAGAATGATGCATGTGCACACATATGTTAGAAGTTCCACAAAAAGTTATTATTCAATAAATGATACCTTGTCCATTGGATATACATAAGTAGATAACAGTTCTGCTGAAGGTGGTGGCGATTATGGCGAATTACAGTGGCTACCAAATTGGCGGTAAAGTATGCATGTTTGTTCATGTTAACCACACTCTGATATAAATATTCTTGGAGTCGTAAATGTAACCAAACATGGCCATTAATGATATCATGCTCGATAGATCACCTTACATTCCATCTGAGACTAATTTACATGCTCACAAGCACTTCTTACCTCAATTGATATATCCAAATTAATCATAACAGCTGACGAAAGATGTCGCTGACCACTCAGTATGGCAGTCATAATTCGAATTGTCACTCGCCACAGAGGAACCAAGCACCTTGCCCACCAAGTCAAGCTCTTCCAGTCCTGCCAAACTTCTTTTGTAGTGGTGGGGCTTTACTACAGTTGTACATTTAGCTTCCCTCTGTATGGACCAGTAAAATACACAAAGTTTTTAGAAATTATTACATTCACAGAGCATTACCTATAAAACCAGAGGTAGAGTTACAATATAATTTCTTAAAACACCAAAATAATTAATAAAATTATTATATATTTACACAACCAAAGATCTTGAACATGCAGATACATTACTGTGCAATGTCAGTAGAAAACGTATACAGAATATGCATAAATCTAACGACTATTGGTTTTATAACCTTTCCTATGAAGCAGTTTTTAACCTGTCTGGAAAAATTCCCTGTGGCAGTGATGCATTGCATATATCACTAAGGAGATTACTTATTATGTTGAAGCTGCTTCTCATAATTCGCTTTGAAATTCCGTAAACCCCACAAGAGCTTTTGGTCAAAATTTTTTATGCTAACGAATATTGGTGCCAGTTCTATTTGCTTAAACATTTGTGGAATGACATTTTCAATATATTTTCTTGCTTCTTCAACTGAACCATTTAATCTTATATTTTCTGCTACATTTAGAAACTGATTGTGAATTATCAGTTACAGCATTGTCATTTAGTTTAAATGCTATGGAATCTTGAACATTTACTTGCTGTCCTGTCTCCCATTTGACAATGTACCATGAAGTTTTCATCTTATTATCTGAATTATTTATTTCTTTTGGGACATACATGCTTCTGGACACTGTAATCGCTTTCCTTAAAATACTACAGCATTTTTTGTAGTATGCAAATTATCTTGGGCCTTGACTTATTCTGATATTTACATAAATCTCACTCTTCCTTTTATATGAGATTTATTTCCCTTAATTATTTGCAGATTACTTGTTTTTTTAATGGACCTTCTGGATTAATTTCTTAGGAAAGGAACTTGCAAATGTTGACACAAATTTACTATGGAATAAATTGAATTTGATGTTAGCAACTCTTTCCACATATACCTCATTGCCTACTACACCTTTTAGCTTACTCTTAAAGCAGTGTACCATTTCTCATTAATAAGCCTTGCTGCTATGTATGAAGCTGCCTAAGGTTTGTAAGGTGTCATATTGTTTATTTCCATTTGTTGATCAACATGATCAGGTAACCCATTACCAATTGGTTACACATTAATTGTTTCAGCCTGAGAACTGTGTATAAAAATCTAACCAGCCAGTGTCCTACTACTTCGCTGCATATGAGCTGGAAAAATGACTGCTGAAATTAGAGTGAAACACCCAAATAATACTTCTAGTTCATTTTTCCTGTCCATATCTTTTAAGAAATTTACATTGAAATCTCACAAACTACTAACTGTTTCTTCTTGTCTGACAAGGAGCTCAATAACTCATCTAGATTGCTCTTAAATCTCTGAAAGTTTCCTAGAGAGATCTGTAGACTGTTACAGTTATCAGACAAGTATTGTGCTGTAACAGCTCACAAACATATGCTTCTAGGTTTTCATCAACACAAAACTATTTGCTTCAATGTTTTTGACTTCGTGTTCAACTTTTACATATACTTGAACTTTCCATGTTAATTCTATACGAAAATGGTTCAAGTCTACAATCCCTGATATACCTAGAAGACGAAAAGTAGGAGATCCAGAAATATTGCAAGATTTACATGTTGCTGTACTTCTCCAAATAAAACGCTTACATATACAGCCAGTCTTTTATAACTAGCTACTGGAGCACATCTCACTTAGAGTGAAAGTGGTGTAATAATTTAAAAATTTGTCATGTGTCCTTTGTTTCCCAGATTCTATTCAAACATTTTAATTGACAGCGATGGACAAATGATGGTACATGTAGCATCTGTGGCATCTTGTGTACTGCAGAGTATGCTGTTAGGTCTGACAAGAACAGTTCTTAGAGGGTGGCGATGGCTGTCGAGGCTGTCACGTCATGTTGTGGGGTAAAATGGTAGACTCACATCCTAGAGCGTCCCACAAACGTCTGTTGGAAGGCTAAGTGGATCATCAAGAAATCAAACTAATACTGTAACTGGAAAGAGCGTAACCTTCGTTTAGTACTGTATCTTGCGGTTGAGAACTAGAGAAATATCATAGTGCTCTGAAAATAAGAACAGACGAATATCCACGGTTAAACGTCGCTAAAAGAATTCGCATTATTCTCTGCTTATATTATCCATAATCGTGTCTTCCTTTGGTGTTAATAATCCACGTTCTGTGGTGCTATTATAACAGCTGTTAGCGCTGGGCAATGTTACTAAATTAATAAGGTGGTTAGAAATGTTGTAATAACCAGAGTCATAGATAAAGAGAATTGATCTTTCACTCAGACTTTGGAGAGCTGAATGTATTACTTCACAACTTCGTGACTATGGCACAAAACTGGCAGTTTATTGGTCATGATTTACCATCCAGAAAGCGTAAAATGGGACACCCTGTAGGAAATTTGCGGTTAACTTCTTGTGATAGGGGAGGGGAGCAGGCATACTTGTTACGTAATCACCTGCCTATTACAACATCACAACACACTTCTTCGTAATAATAATGTGAATTTTATTTTTACTTTTTGTTAAGTATATTCCTATGTGACTTTCAACATAATTGCATTCACAAACTTAATTGCATGATAAAAATACCTATAATGATTTTAAAACATTTGTGGATAAATATTATACGCCATGATCGCAAGTTTTCTTTACTGATTACTGGTTTCGCATCATTTCAGAGCCATCTTCAGGTCAATCCGAAATGTCGTTCAGTGTGATACTCACTCCGAATCGTCGTATTTTTAGAGCTAAGGCGCCCTAAAATTAATATATTGTTTGGTTATGTGAATTGACAATATTAATCACCAATCAAATGCTGTAACAGTGCCGATGTGCCGATTTGCCACACACACACACACACACACACAGCAAAGATAGTTGCATCTCCTATGGGCGGATGTAAGCAAGATATCATTTCTAACATTCATACCAGGAACAAGGAAGTGTCTGTGTGCAAACTGTCAGCCACGATTTTTATCCATATATGTTTTAAATCAACAGATGGCATATCTCCCCCTCCTGACAATGTCAAAGAGCAACATTAATGATTTTTGTCATCGTAATCAAAGACATGTTTCATGATTGTATGAATTCGTACAATACTGCCATATTCCACGTTCACATTTGGAAAAGTTGTTCTGTAGACTGCCATAGTGAAGTATCTACGTGTCGTATTCGGAAGGAGAATAAATAGGAAGTGCGCCCTGTACTCCAGGACCCCACTCACTCCCACTCCATATGAAATACAAACAAAGCAAGTTACGACGACGGGGAATCTGGAGGAGATGAAACGGCAGCATCTGAAACTCGATGCTGGGGTCGCTCTGTGTGCAGGAGGCTGAGTACCGAGTGTAGGAGAGTGGTCAATAATACGCCCGGATACAGTGGTATCTTCAATAACATTTACTTAGCAGCATCAGTTTACAGAGCTATAAAGTGTATCTGCGTTTAATGGAGGCAGAAGACAAGCGCGAGCTACGAAGAAATGCTGCCGCGTCCCGTCAGTGATTCGTGACATCGGAGCGGCAGTTCAGTGATCTGCGGCGTAGAGAGCCTGTGTAGGGAGAGAGTGGCCAACCGGACGATACGGCGGCCATTTTTATGCCAAACTGCGGGCGGGACTTTTGAATGGCCAGTTGTGGAGTAGCGGAGTACACACTCACCGAATCAAAAGTACAAGACATTCGTTAAATGCCTTTCTTTACAGCTATAATAAACTCATAGTAGCCTACTACGTACAGCAAGGGAAATTTGATACAGTGGCTGTAAAAATTATTCGTTAATTGCATTTATCTCCTTTAAAGTTCGTTTACTAGACATATTGCAATGAAAGTAACGTAAATAAAAAATATAGTGTATAGCATTTGTTTTGTATCGGAAGTGCGTAACGCTAAAGATTTAACGTACCTGTATTACGTCAGATGAATGAAAGTCGTAAGCAGTTGTTTACTTGTGACATGCAAAAAGTGTGAGACGTATTAGTACTTCTTGTCACGTCTTCAAACTTTTTGCATGTCACAAGTAAACAACTGCTTACTACTTTCTTTCATATATATATATATATATATATATATATATATATATATATATATATATACCTCTCGTAGATAACAAACGAAAAAGATTACAAAATTCAGGTAATGTTAAATGTGGGCTACTGTAATAACGACCAAATATAACAAGAAAACTACCGTACCCCTTCTACCCCACAGTAAGTAGGCCTATTAAATACTGTCTTCAAGAGTACCTACAATTATTTACTACGAATAATGTTTCAGCAACGACAACTGCGGAAAACGTGCTTGAAACTTGTCTGCGTCAACAGCCAGCCAATAATACTGAATTACTGCCCACTGCTTTCGTCTTTCTTCATTGCGTGAAAATGCTAACATGCGAAATCCCCCTTAGCCTCTATTGGAACAACCAAATGCAGCACAACCTGGCATCGTTTACGAACGTCTGCAGAACGAATTACAGATGTCAAAAACAATACTGTACTATTACTAACGTGTTTACTTCAAACATGTAGGTCTACCGACTTTATGACTGGTAACGGCGGCAGCGCGGGGAGGGGGGGGGGGGGGGGGGGGGGGAGGGGACGCCGCTTGCCCCGAACAACTCTGAAGTCCAGTGCGACCCTTACACGTCAGAAGTCTCGTAGGCAGCCCGTCCCGTGCCTAGGTGAGTATGAACGACTGTGTGGGCAAGGCTGTCAGTTGTCGTAAAGAAGAACGGCCAGGAGACTGTGCGGTTGCGCCAGTCCTGGATAATGTGGAGATTGCAGCTTGCAGATCATCCTCAATTGAACCTCAGAGGAGGAGGGCTGTCTTTCCATCTTCCGTGTCCCAGTGGGCACCAACGGCAGATCACGATTGTGGTTTACGTCAGGTTGGATGCATCTCCGTGCTGAAGACAACATGCAGGAAACAGGAGGACCATCATAATCTGCTTGTCGTGGTTCTATATATACATCCACACCCATACTCTGCAAGCCACCTTCGATGTACAGCGGAGGGTGCTTCGTGTTCCTCCTTGTACTGTTCAGTCGCGTATGATTCGTGAGAAGAACGATTAATAGTAATTCCCTGCGTGGACTCGAATCACTCTAATTTTGTATTGATGGTCTCTCTGTGAGATGTGCTTAGGAGGAACCAATATATTGGTTGACTCTTCTAGGAATTTACGGTCTGGGAACCTTAACGGTAGACCGTACCGAAATGCAGAATGCCTCTCTGGTAGTGTCTGCCACTAGAGTCATCTGATTATCTCGGTGATGCTTTCGTACTCTTTAAATGGACCTGTAACGAAACGTGCTGCTCTTCTTTGGATCATCTCTGTTTCTTCTATTAGTCCTGATGTAACAAATCATGTGGACACCTTCCTCCTGTTTCTTTTTTCTTCCCACGAAAATAATTATTTTTGGCAAATATTTTCGTTATGATCATTTATATGGCGTGTGCACAGTACATAGAATATCGAATATGGGTGTGAGCTTATCCAACTTAACTTTTTTATGCGTTACATTCTTTTGGTTAAATGTAATCGATTAGTGTAGCTAAGTTACCTGAAAATTGTGCTAATTATAAACACTAGTAATATTAGATTTCCCTATCACTGATCATATGCAAACACACACCTGATTATTAAATTCCTGCCCAAAACAGGTAAAAAATTTATATCTATATAAATAAGTGAAGCATTTATGCAGCTGATGTAAATACATTAGTATTCTTATCTAAAACAATGTTACTGAAATGGAATGTAATAGTTTTGAAATCTAGGTAACATAATTCAGTAGAAATTATTGCTGTTTCTGAAAGTCCTAATTCAGAAAAATGCTGTTCTAATATTCATTTGCTCAGAAATGTTAATTTTTAAGGGCAGTTCATGAAAATTCTGTCAACAGCAGTAGCTAACTTCAGTCCTGATTATTACAGACTTATGAAAGTGAGGTTGTTGGGAGTCATTTAAGCCAGTCTGTGGAAGGTTGTGGAATGTGTAACATCTATATCCGCCGATAAAGCAAATGTACCCCAGACGATGTAGCACAAATCACAAGTTACAAAACGTAGCGCGTTTCATTTCAGTTTCGCTTCTGGGAGGTTACTGAATAATTTAGTGATTATTTTAAATCAATAATTGGACAGTGAATGTGTAATTACTATTCCAGACTGCGCAAAACTTGAGTTGTGTGTATGAAATCTTATGGGACTTAACTGCTAAGGTCATCGGTCCCTAAGCTTACACACTACTTAACCTTAATTATCCTAAGGACAAACACACACACCCATGCCTGAGGGAGGACTCGAGCCTCCTCCGAGAACAGCCGCATCTGTGACAGTTGCATAAGAGTATGTACAGGTGAACGGATAACATAAGGAATGAGGAGATTCTCCACAGAATCGGTGAGGAAAGGAATATGTGGAGAACACTGACAAGAAGATGATAGAATATCTGTATCTGGCATCAGAGAATAACTTCCATAGTTCTATAGGGAGCTTAAGAGGCCAAAACGTCTAGAGTATGACAGAGATTGGAGTATATCCAGCAAATAACTGAGGACGTAGGGTGCATCTGGTACTCTGAGGTGAAGAGGTTTGCACAGGAGAGTAATTCGTGCCTGGCCGCAACAAACCAGCAAAAAAAAAAAAAAAAAAAAAAAAAAAAAAAAGTGAACAGTGCTATCCCCAGCTGTTACTGCGCACATCGTTGTAGCACTGATTCAACTGACACATCTGACAGACAATGTGTTAAGAGTATGATTCGGTGACAGTGTTGATTATTTGTTTCCCATACTTGAACTTTTGTGTCTCTTCAGTGTTAGGTTACTGTACTCGAACAGCCTCGTTACAGACATGATCACAGCATCTAAATCTTTAGCAGTGCATAAATTATAATAAATAAGACTCGATCTGGCCATAAACCGTTGGTTATTAAACATTAAAGTGCAATTGAAGTGTTTGAACTGCAAACATGGTGTAGACCATATAATTGGAAATGGCCTATTTTCGTCAAACGCTTTTATGGCAGATTCGACGGAGGTGCAGTTACCGGCGGCATATTAGCACAGGTAAATACGGTTAACCTACACCCTTTGATACAGATCCCATATTGACGGACAGTATTCATACTGGTCGAACGAGTGTCTTGTAAGCTACTTCCTTTGCTGACGGACTGTTCCTGAGTATTCTTCCAGTGAATCTTTTTTGTCTGGCCTCTGCCCTAATCGCGATTAATTTTATGTGATTTTTCCACTTCCCGTATGCATACTCTTCGATATTTCATGAAAGTAACTGCTTCCATTGATTCTTCTGCAGTTTTGTAATGATTCAATAATATCTATGTATTTTCAATACGTTACATTTGGCCGGCCGCGGTGGCCGTGCGGTTCTAGGCGCTACAATCTGGAACCGTGGGACTGCTACGGTCGCAGGTTCGAATCCTGCCTCGGGCATGGATGTGTGTGATGTCCTTAAGTTAGTTAGGTTTAAGTAGTTCTAAGTTCTAGGGGACTGATGACCTAAGATGTTAAGTCCCATAGTGCTCAGAGCCATTTGAACTACGTTACATTTGTTTGTGCTAAAGGTCAGTTTCCCTTCCTTGCACAAATTGTCTCTCCTCTGCAGCTCTCCCTGCATTTCGCTACATTTTCCTAGCGGCGCGACTTCTCTGTATTCAGCTGCATCATCAGTGAAAAGTCCGCTCCGATAGCTAAGTGGTTAGCGTGACGAATTGCCGTCCTACGGGCCCGGGTTCGATTCCCGCCTAGGTCGGGGACTTTCTCCGCTCAGGGACTGGGTGTTATGTTGCGTTCATCATCATTTCATTCCCATCCGGCGCGCAGGTCGCTCAATGTCGAATGTAATAAGACCTGCACCAAGGCCGCCAGACCTGCACCGCAAGGGGCCTCCCGGCCAATGACGCCAAACACTCATTTCCATTTCCATCTGTGAAAAGCCTCAAGCAACCTCAGACGTTATCTACTAGCCCATTTAACATATATTGCCTCGTCTGAGGCACACCAGAAGTTACTTTTACGTTTGAAGACTTCTCAGTTCAGAATGATACGCTGTGTTATGTTTGCTAGAAAACTGAAGAGTCCAGTTACACAGTTACCCCAATATTCCACACGCTCGTCTTTTCGTATTTTGTTCAGCACGAGGCAGTGTGGGACTTCATCGAATGCCTTCTGGAAGCCATGGAACTCAGCATCTACCTGGGTGCCGGTATATACTACTTTCTGGATCTCGTGGACCAACAGAGCAAGCTGGATTTCACGTAATCGTTGTCTTAGGAAGTAGATTCGTACTGGTATGCCGTAAGATCCAGTGGCCACCCCTCTCGCCCCCCCCCCCCCCCCTCCCTTCCGTCGAGCGATTTCAGTTGCTTTTTTAATTTCGATATCAGAGATTTCGTTGTCCGTGCGACGATTTAGAGGAGGCACTACAGTGAGAGTTTCATCAGTGAAAAAGTTTTGGAAAAAGGCGTTTTGTTGTTGGATGTAAGGTTCGTCAGTTATGCAAAACACCGTTTTTCCACGTTCCCAAACATGTTTCAGCACCTCTGTCCCATCATCAGTGGGTTTCCGTTTTTTTTTTTTGAATCTGTAATGTGAGCATTTTTACTAAATGATTACAAAATTATGTGAACAATTGGTTCGAACAAACAATTCGTTTCTTTATGTTGATACCTTTACACTCGGTTCGCATGGTTTTTCAGGACCAGTTGTGTATTATTTATTACAGGTAGCTTGTCATCTGCAACCAAACGATGTTGATGACAAACTTTGTTAGGAGATACCTATCATTTAATACGCTAAAGGTAATTTAGTTTGTCAAGATATTTCGTGCCTATATTCGTTTTTACTTACATTTTTGTGTGGCAAGCCCTTTTATTCTCAGCATCATGGTGAGCTGTTGTGAATCACACGTAAATATAACATGTATTTTTGGAAATAAGGTCGTAAAAGCACTTTGCACTTTACTAAAACACTCTCAACAACATCGTTTGGTTGCAGATGACAAACTACCTGTAGTATATAATACAAAAGTGGTCTTGAAAAACCATGCAGACCGAGTGTAAAGATATTAACAAAAAGAATCCAATTCTTTGTTTGAACTAAAAATCCTCATAATTTTGCCATCAGTTAGTAAAAATGTTCATATGACAGATTAAATAAAACAGAAACCGACTGATGATGGCACAGAGGTGCTGAAACATATCTGGGAACTTGGAAAGAATGGTGTTTTGCATAACTGGCGGACCTTACATCCAACAATTTTAACTGCAAACACGGTAAACACGAGGAGCTGCAAATTCAAATGATGAAAGCGTTTAGTATTTCAGTCTATTCTGTATCGTCCTTCGTTTCACTCCCTTTACGATCACAGAGTATATCGACAAATGGCTTTGATCCGTTTACTGATTTAACATGAGACCAGGACTTGTTTAAATTTTCTATCAAGCTGGTAGTTAGTTTGTCACTTTCGTATCCCCTCAACGCTTCACTCATAGACCCGCTTACACTAAATTTCACTTCGTCATATTTTTGTTTCTATGTGAGGTTTTGTCTATGTTTGAATTGGCATTGAAGCTCTCATTGCTTTCGGGGCAGCTTCCTAACACGATTTTCAAACCACGTTTGGTCTCTTTCATCGTTTACAATTCTGCTCGATACGTATTTTCTAAAGCGTGTTGTACGATGCTGTTGATCTTTGCCCATTGATCTTCAGTGTCGTCTGTGCTGGAGATAAAATTTCGTTGATGATCTGTTAGGTAATCTGAAATCTGTCTCTTGTCGCTCTTGTTAAGCAGAAACGTGTTTCTGCCTTTTTTCTATTCCTTCTTAGAGCCGTATTCATTTGTGATTTTCAGTGAATCTCAGCAGACCGGCTTTCTCTCCGTATCTCACGACACGGACAGAATATGACGAGTGACGAAAGTCTTTGAGCAACGAAAGAGTAGTTATTTAAAGAGCCCAGCCAGCGCTTGCGACGTGTTGGCTCTGAGTGCGTGGTCTAGCTTATCCTATTTTATTGGTCTTGTCAGCGCTTCTTGCCTCGCTGTGGTAGTTCAATAATTCTGACTCGCTGAGTTCGGGTCTTTCTGTCACGTTTGACTATAGCAGTGGTGCTCTGGCGCTTGAAGTTACGGAGTGTTAATTCATAATACTCTGTTATGTAGCATTACAATATTTGTGCTTTTGCACACAGGTCGGTTAGAACTTTAGAAAAATTACGCATGTACACTGAAATTATTCTACGACGTAACATATCGAAAAAATGCTAGCAATGAAGTGGACAGGTGAGGTACGAAATGGAGCAGTACTAAAAAGAATAAATGAGGAGACAAATTTATGGGAGATCTCTACCAGAAGAAAGTACAGGTTAGTGAGACATTGGCTGTGGCATCCAGAAACAATTAACATGACAGTAGAAGGAACAGCAGAAGAGGGTAAGCCTAAATAGTAGATTATGAAGATTATAGACGATGAATGTAGTAGGTAGACATCAAAAACGTTAGCTCAAGGTAGAGAAAAATCGAGATCAAACGAGTTGAAAGACTGAACTTGTAAAAAGAGTGGAATCTGTATCTGCAGAGATGCATCCGTAAAATGGAAACTCTGTAAGCTATTCCCTACATGAAATTGCATATACACGACTACATTCGGTAAACTGCGAGAGTAAATCTTATCAGTCTGCACTTGGTGGTTCGCTGTTGTTTGAAGAGGGACTGCTTACTTCACATCTCCTAAAGAATCCTCTTTGTCCCCATCGGACTTCTTGTCTGTAGATCGAGGCTTCTGACATAGCTATTTTCGACAGTGAACAAAAGTGTGGTCGTTCGGATCGCTACTACTGTCAGTACAGTAATCAGTAAAGTATTTGATATATGAGAAACGGATGCCACCTTTACTTGTTCAGTTGTATGAAATTTGTGTGAAATGTGGAACATTTATATCTGGAAATACGGAGAAATCAATGTCACATGAGAGCCAGTAAAAATCCATGATTCAAGGTTATGATAGCGATGTCTGATCAAAATACTGGAGACCTAACTATTATATCTAAACTCATCATTTTTATTTTGAGTGTCATTTAATAGCCCATCAACCGTTGACAGACGTACTTTTGACCTTTATATCACTTGTTACTACGAAACAATAACTTTTTCGTTGGACAGTGAGTTACGCTGTTGCATGATCGCAGGCAAGGGAGTCTCTGTTACACGCGCAATGCTTATTTCTGTCAGAAATTGCTGACATTTGTTGCGTTAATTTGATTCAATAAAACTGCAGATATGAAACGGCAGTATGGTACCGATTCCACTATGGTCAGCTTTGTTTTTTTGATAAGTTATTTTTTAATTATTATCATCTGAAGTTAAGCACATTACCGTCAGTTTTATACAGAAGTTTCTACGGTTGCTTTAACTCAAGGAGAAAACCTCCCATCAACTGCAAGTTACTCACACTTTAGGTTCAGGAGTCCTCACCATGTTATATAGGTAGTATTATTTCTGGGCACGACAGCCATACCAGTGAATGTAGCTCTGTATCCAAATTAAATTCTGTTAAATTATGCCTTGCAACTTCGCATAAATACTACAACTTAAAAAATAACATACCTAGATCTCTGTTTCCCACTCTCTCGTACCAAACTGAGAACAAATATTTTACTTTGCCTATCACGTGTTCACTCTTCCACTCATGTAAACGTAACATAAACAGCAATGAGCACTGGCAATGCATAGCCACGAAATCGCGAACGTTATCATACGCACAGGCAAATCTTACATATTTTATCATTGAAAGCTATCCATATTTGAAAACTGTTGAGTTTTAAAAATTAATCTTGGACGAGCAACGCAGTAATGTCAGCTGGCAGCTGACACTCTTTCTCCTGACAACCAGTCTCCGTTATGGCGTAACGAAATGCTCGATAAGGGGAAAAAATTATCGGCGGTCCCCATGTTGTTTGTCTTCAGCACTTGAGTAAAACCTCCGACAGACTGAGACGTGAAACTGTAGTACCAATACGCTTGAGACCGTTAGTTGAAAGTTTATTTTTGTTATCAACAACGGTTAATTCTGATGTACTTGTATTTCTAAATCCGATTATTTATAATTAAATGTATCAGCTCAAGTAGCTGAAGACGTCGTTTACCATAGCGCTTGAAGCAATCAATCTTAATTCTTGTTGAATATAATCATAAGCTTACTTTTAATCAGCAGATATTTTATATCTATGCAAGTGCAAAGTGTTCCATCTTAATTTCACAGACAGCTTATAATAATAGTAATTCTCACCAACTGAAGAATATCTTAAAAAATTTACTTTTCAGGCTGTGTGCCAACTGTGCTTCTAGCTCATCTCAACAACATTAAAAGACAGAAGCGATTCACTGAAGCATAATGTCACTTATGTTGGAGTTATTGGTATTAAACACAGAATAGTAAACCTTGTCCACAACGCTTAAGCCTCAGGCAAAAGAACGTCAGAGGTTTCTCCTGTGAAACAGCGTAGTCCAGTGAGTCGACGTGCTAAACAAATTTCCTATCGAATTCACATAGCGTGTCGCAGTGTTATATTTATATGGCGCAAGGGAGCAATGTATTTAAGTTCCATTGACCGGGAGGCTATTTTACGACATCAATTGCTGCTAATGGCGCACTGTACCTCCGTCATGAGTGAGGAGCATATTATATTTTATTGTGGGAACTGCAAAATGTGTTAGTGTATAGAGTAACGATATCGGAACCGAACGTTAAAAGGAAAGTTTGAGCGAAGCACCTGATGTTATCGTAACGGCGTTTGGCCCTTGTAGACTGTTCGCTCACTTTGATGCTATGTCGCTGTAACCAAGAGACCTGTTTCATCAAAGGCAGATGATAAAAAAAGGATGTTCTGAAAATTTTTGGTGAATAACTACATTGTCGTTTTAAACGTCCTCCGTTAAACTCTGGAATGTTGAAACGAAAAGCGAACGTCACGTTTGCTTTTCTTCGGCTGTTTTGTACCCTTCCAAGAGCGTTAATGTGTAATGGAGGTCATTGTTGACGAACATACTTCATTTTTGAAAGTAACTTGAAATCAGGATACAAATTCTATAGAAATTTCATATCCGTTAATTGATTACTTCTAACCTGTGTTATACATCGCTTCATCATTCACACACGTCCAATTAACTAATTTGGAAATGAAGCTGTATTGACAGTCCACTACGCAACTAATTTGTGACTCCTGAAGTTACAATGTCAAAATAAATAGATATGTCTGACAGGATATGTGGCAAATCAACCAGTTACTCCACTGGATTTATCTTCTTGTTAATCTGTTTTATCCGCGCAGTCACGGCCATTAGTAGCAGTGCGTGACCCTCTTTGCTACCTGCAACTTTTATCTAAAACACTATGCTGTACCTCGTCTGTCTTCCGAGTTATTGCCCATTATGGATTAAAATGGTCTATCCTGTATGTATGTTATGTTCTTCTATCATGTTACTAAAAGTTCCTCATTCTTGTAGACGTTCTCATTCTATTCCATCTACCTATTCACTCTCTCCCACGCTTCATGTTCACGCCCCTGAAAATTATTTTGCCTTTCCGCATACTCCATCCTTCTGTCGGCCATTTCCCTTTCGATTACTTTACAGTTTTCCTGTAGCCATTTCACTTTACCTCTGTCATCTCATATTGATTTCATTTCTAAGTGACCTATTATGTGTTCTTTCCTTTTGCATTTTCTTCTTTTACACACAGTTTTTTCTCAACTATTCCTTTCATACGTATATTTGCGCCTGCTACTTCCGATGTGGCGCTTCAAATGTATGAAGTTAGGGTACACGTCTTTGCATTGTGACGCCAGGCCAGTCTGCAGGGATTGTCGACAACAACTGCACGCAAACATTCCCTGTGCTCCCTCCCCCCCTCCCTCCCCCTCCAATCTGTTTAGCTGTGGAGAGCACCATTATCCCAGCTCACTAAACTGCACTGTCTTTCAGAAAGAGAGAAAATGTACATTATTTTATGACTCTGAACAGACTGACATATCAAGAGACCAAGAAAAATTATGAGCTTCTACATCCTGCATGTACTACAAACGCCATACACTATAGCTACGAAGACATCACCATCTCATCAGACTGTACTCTCGTCTGTTACAGTTCCCACAGCAAGCCCTCAAGGCTGCTCGACTATGCCCATCTCTCTGATGGTTGTGGGCTCTCCTATTGCTGCTTCCACCAAACCCACTTTGGGAGCAATGTCTCCCCACTTACTGGGGATGCTGATCCTAGCTGGACACCTATCACCCTCAGCTGGCTTCTCATGCCAGGAAGGGGTCACTCGGGATAGTCCCCTCCTAGGTTTCTGCTAGTGTGCTATTGGATACCAGCTGCCGATGCAGGAGCTACAGGCTGCTGGTCGTAGTTCATGATCCTCGTAAGTCCCTGAAACTAATTTGGAGTAACTCTCCCAGTCATCAAACCTCCCTAAAGAAAAGAAAGGCAAAATGAATTCTTCCAAGACCACGATGGCTGGTCGCATTAAAGACATCGAACACTGACTGGTAGATCTAGACCGCTGTCTCTTGAATACTGGTGTCTCCATGCACTTCACTGTGAAATGCAGAACTTACTCTGCCACTGATCTTTCTATTTGACACTCTGAACTTATCTCATCCATCCAATGGAGGGTCAACAATGACCTGTGTGGTAGCGACCATATCATAATCTTCTTGTCCTTCCCTCAGCATCACCCCCCTGGGTACCCCCAAAATGGGCTCTCCACAATACCTACTGGGATACTTTCACCTCCACTGTCCATGAAGCACCTCATTGGCCTTAAGCAGGCCCATGCCTGGGTCTGTTACTTAATAAAACAATGGAAGCAAGAATGCTGGGAACGGTACCTTTCAACCATTGCACCATGTACACTGCCTTTGCAGATCTAGGCGGAGATCGGAGGCCTCTTTGGACACCAGTCCTCCACTAGTGTACTTAGTATTTCACTGATCAATGCGCTGTAGCTGAATATTTTGCTATGTATTCTGCTTGGGGGCCTGTGTCAGAACTATCAACCTGCCTTTCGTGTCCTTAAACTGTTGATGGAGCGACTGCATTTATCTTTCACTACACGCCACCTGGAGCTCTATTATGCTCCATTCAGTTAGTGGTGGGAATTCCTCAGTGCTTTAGCCCTTTGACCTGTTACAGTGCGAGGGCCAGACCACATTCACAAAGAAATACTCAAACAACTATCAGTAATTTGTCTACATCAGTTCCTTACCACCTTCAACCGTGAAATGTATTCGCAGTTACGAATATGGACAACCATCATCTGTATAATGGTGTGATAACAATGAAAATTTGTGACAGGCTGGGACTCGAACCTAGGTTTTTCGCTCATTGCGAGCAGTCACCATTTGGCACCCATGGCCAGACTCAAACTTCCATATGTAATCAACCATGTGTTCACAACCTGTACTCATACATGCGTTATTTATATTCCCATATAGGACAGACATTTTACCTGAAAGTCGGTTGCCCGTTGCTGGCAGATAAATACGATATTGTAAATTACGATGGTAAGTTCCTTCAGACGTGCATGCATGCATGTCTGATGGAGCTTTGCATCGTAATTTGGAATAATACAAGCACTGCAATTTCATATCTTCAACTACACTCCTGGAAATTGAAATAAGAACACCGTGAATTCATTGTCCCAGGAAGGGGAAACTTTATTGACACATTCATGGGGTCAGATACATCACATGATCACACTTACAGAACCACAGGCAAATAGACACAGGCAACAGAGCATGCACAATGTCGGCACTAGTACAGTGTATATCCACCTTTCGCAGCAATGCAGGCTGCTATTCTCCCATGGAGACGTTCGTAGAGATGCTGGATGTTGTCCTGTGGAACGGCTTGCCATGCCATTTCCACCTGGCGCCTCAGTTGGACCCGCGTTCGTGCTGGACGTGCAGACCGCGTGAGACGACGCTTCATCCAGTCCCAAACATGCTCAATGGGGGACAGATCCGGAGATCTTGCTGGCCAGGGTAGTTGACTTACACCTTCTAGAGCACGTTGGGTGGCACGGGACACATGCGGAGGTGCATTGTCCTGTTGGAACAGCAAGTTCCCTTGCCGGTCTAGGAATGGTAGAACGATGTGTTCGATGACGGTTTGGATGTACCGTGCACTATTCAGTGTCCCCTCGACGATCACCAGTGGTGTACGGCCAGTGTAGGAGATCGCTCCCCACACCATGATGCCGGGTGTTGGCCCTGTGTGCCTCGGTCGTATGCAGTCCTGATTGTGGCGCTCACCTGCACGGCGCCAAACACGCATACGACCATCATTGGCACCAAGGCAGAAGCGACTCTCATCGCTCAAGACGACACGTCTCCATTCGTCCCTCCATTCACGCCTGTCGCGACACCACTGGAGGTGGGCTGCACGATGTTGGGGCGTGAGCGGAAGACGGCCTAACGGTGTGCGGGACCGTAGCCCAGCTTCATGGAGACGGTTGCGAATGGTCCTCACCGATACCCCAGGAGCAACAGTGTCCCTAATTTGCTGGGAAGTGGCGGTGCGGTCCCCTACGGCACTGCGTAGGATCCTACGGTCTTGGCGTGCATCCGTGCGTCGCTGCGGTCCGGTCCCAGGTCGACGGGCACGTGCACCTTCCGCCGACCACTGGCGACAACATCGATGTACTGTGGAGACCTCACGTCCCACGTGTTGAGCAATTCGGCGGTACGTCCACCCGGCCTCCCGCATGCCCACTATACACCCTCGCTCAAAGTCCGTCAACTGCACATACGGTTCACGTCCACGCTGTCGCGGCATGCTACTAGTGTTAAAGACTGCGATGGAGCTCCGTATGCCACGGCAAACTGGCTGACACTGACGGCGGCGGTGCACAAATGCTGCGCAGCTAGCGCCATTCGACTTCCAACACCGCGGTTCCTGGTGTGTCCGCTGTGCCGTGCGTGTGATCATTGCTTGTACAGCCCTCTCGCAGTGTCCGCAGCAAGTATGGTGGGTCTGACACACCGGTGTCAATGTGTTCTTTTTTCCATTTCCAGGAGTGTATATCTGGAGCGAGTGTGAGTTCTCTTCTCAGTGGCGAGAAAGCACCATCATCCTGGTATCTAAACTGGGTAAGCATCCCCTAGAGGTGGACAACATTTTCTGAGTCATCAATCTTCTGACTGGTTTGATGCGGCCCGCCACGAATTCCTCTCCTGTACCAACCTCTTCATGTCAGAGTAGCACTTGCAACCTACGTCCTCAACTATTAGTAGATGTATTCCGATCTCTGTCTTCCTCTACAGTTTTTTCCCTCTACAGTTCCCTCTAGTACATTGGAAGTCAGATCTTGATGTCTCAACAGACATCCTATCATCCTGTCCTTTCTCTTTGTCAGTGTATTCCACACATTCCTTTCATATCCAATTCTGTGTGGGATCTCCTCATTCCTTACCATATAAGTCCAACTAATTTTCAACATTTTCTGTAACACCACATCGAAAATGCTTCGAGTCTCTTCTGTTCCGGTTTTCTCCCAATCCATGTTCACTACCGTACAATACTGTGCTCCAAACTTACCTTCTCAGAAATTTCTTCGTCAAATTAAGGCCTATGTTATTTGTTATTGGTTATTTTGCTGCCTGGGTACCAGAATTCGTTAACTTCATCTATTTCGTGACCATCAATCCTGATGTTAAATTTCTTGCTGTTCTCATTTCTGACACCTCTCATGACTTTCGTCCTCCTTCGATGTACTCTCAGTCGATATTCTATAGTTATTACACTGTTTATTACATTCAACAGATCATGAAATTGTTCTTCACTTTCACCCTGGATAGTAATGTCATCGGCGAATTGTGTTACTGATATCCTTTCACCTTGAATTTTAATTCAACTCCTTTCTTTTAGTTTCATGAATGCTTCTTTTGTACAGATTGAACAGTAGGGGCAAAAGACTACATCCCTGTCTTACATCCTTTTTAATTCGAGCTCTTCGTTCCTGGCCGTCAACTCTTATTATTCCCTCTTGGCTCTTGTACATATCGTGTATTACCCGTCTCTCCCTATGAGGTACCCGTATATTTCTCAGAATTTCGAACATCTTGCACCATTTTACTCTGTCGAAGGTTACTTCCAGATCGACAGATCCTATCAACGTGTCTTGATTTTTCTTTAGCTTGTTTCCATTATCAATTACAACGTCGTAATTGCCTTTATCTTTCCTGAAGCCAAACTGATCGTCATCTAACACATCCTCAATTCATCTCACCAATATTCTCTGTTTCAGGGCGGTTTTCACCAAGGTTGTTCCACTGTTGACCACTTGGTTTGCCTGCAGTCTGTCATCTGGACAGCTCTTGTCTGATGTCATCACTTCATTGCTGTCTTCTGCGACCAAAAGACATTACATGGCGACACCAGATCCTTGCTACATTGCATGACTGGGTCTCTTCTAATTTTTGACCAGAACTTCTTGTCGAGCAGTACTTTAAGTGTACCTCTCTTTTTAGTGGCCATCAACGATGGTAGCACCAGCTGTGGTGTCTTCAGTGTCACCCTCCTTGTATTTGACGATTTTTACCTTTATTATGGCTGTTTTGATGTGGGTGTACTGCAGGCTGGTACCCGAAAGGTGCAGTCATGGGCCCCTGCCCATGGCTTTCACTTTTCCGCCGCCGAGACTCCCCTCGTGCACTTCTGTCGCCAACATATATGAGCCGTGGTACAAATTGCTGTTTTGAAGAGCGCGCCGCAGCGCGTAGTGTGAAGCAGTCGCCCTCCGTTTCTGGCAATCGCAGCTTTGGTGTCTCCCTCTGGTGGGAAAGGGGAAAGGTTGCCAGTTCACGTGCATTTAAGGGGCGCTATGAGCTCGCTAGTCAGTGAGTCTTGGTCAGTCTCTCGTCCCCAGCTTGCTAGTTTGTCTCTCATCCGAATTTGTGAGACAGTCTCTGTCTGTCGTTCGGAGTGCTAGTACGTCTGTCGTTCGGATCACCTTTAAAGCCGGCAAAATGAGAGTCTTTCCACTCCGCCAGTAAGAGAACTCAGCGAGTGGTCGACCGGTCGGGGCTTAGCTCGTGTATCTGAGTCTGCGCGTTACGCCGCCAGTCTGCCCGAGTTTGCTCAGGCAATGGCCATTGGCTGTTGGATCGATCGGTTGGTCGATCGCGCACTGTGACACAAGATGACTTGTCCGTCTTGAGCGTCGGCGCATGTGAGTTCGCCATGTGAGTCCAGTGGGCCGCGGCGTATAGCGAGGGGTAGTGACTTCGCGACGGAGCAGCAGTCGCGGACGGAGCAGCGGGCAGCCGGTCGGTTGGTGCGGACCCGGAAAGACGGGAGATGGGTGCGCCTTCCTGTGTGCGTTGAAGCGGCTGGCAGCGGACGGTTTGGGAGAGCGATTTGGAGATGCTGCGCCAGGTCTTCTCGAGAAATCGCAGTTATTAGAATTTATGTGATTGGTGATATATTGTGTGATTTACTCTTGTTAAATTTTACTTGTTTTCTTGGTCAATCTCTCGTCCCCAGCTTGCACATCCGTCTGTCGTCCGCATTTGGTAGGCAGTTAATGTCCACCTATCGTTTGGAGCTACCTCTGTCATGTTTGTCGGATTTGGTGTGTTAACGAACTTATTGCTTGGACTGTAACCGCCTAATTCCTGAAATATGTTTTGATCTTGCCTATCATTTTGCGAGGCGGTATCTGTGTACTGTAGAGCATGTTAACTTGTTTGACCAACCTTGTATAATTTTATATAAGATTGCATTTCGTGGGCTTTTATTTAAATGGTCATTTTAGTATATAAAGGTGCCACCCTTCCACCGTAGGACTTTTCTTAGAAGTTAAAATCAAGTTGCGCCTTCGGTGGCAAAGTTAATATTATAATTTTGTGTTTTGTACCATTTCCATCCCTCCTACGGGATGCATAGTTTGTGTGCTTGTGTGAATTGTTAAAACTTTTAGTTTAAAGTAATCTGGTGTGTTGCAGATTTGCACGAGTGTAGTCTTTCAGAGGTTGTTGTGAGCGGTCGTAACCATGGCGTGTCAAAAGCGAGCGACAAGATTCTCAGCCCGAAAGCTCATACAGTCAAAAATTTGTTTCTTTCTGCCTCTGAATAAATCTTAAGTTGATATTTAGAGGGTGCTTTCTGATTATAATTTTAAATCTGTTTCTTTTAAAAAAGCTTTAGGCACCATTAAAGTGAATAAATTACCATTTGTTAAAAAGGAATTAGCTTATGATTTCATCAGTTACTCCCTGGAAACTACTTCCACGCTCACATAGTGCGATTAAATGTGTTAATGTTCTTGATGAATCGTTAGTAAATAAAATAAATTCTTACGAATATTTTTTGAAAATAAATCACGGTTCAATATAGTTAATCCACAACCAGAATTTTTACTCAGCGACTAATTACTCAATGTGGTGTAGACTTACCGCTTTTTGGGACTGATCTTCGATGCCTGGGTGACGTGGCTTCCCCGTCTTTGCCAACTTAAGCAAAGGTGTTGGCTGCACCTTAATACACTTCGCTGCTTGAGTGCTACCAGGTGGGGTACAAACCATACTACCCTTCTGCAGCTTTACGAAACCCTGATCCTGTCCCATATTGATTATGGGAGTCTGGCATGTGGTTCGGTATCGCCCTCAGCATTGCGGTCACTGGATCTGATACACGACCGGTATCCTACTCACAACAGGAGCTTTTCGAATTAGCCCTGTAAACAACGTACTCGCTGAGGCTGGTGTCCCTCCACTGTGGATGAGGCACGAACAACAGCTGCTCAGTTATGCATACATGTTTGCAGCTCCCCTAAGCACCTAATCTATTGCGTCCTTTTTCCTAGTATGGAGGTTCACCTCCCACAACACTCAGAACTGGGGCCATAACTGCAGTTTGACTACAGTATCACTGCTGTGAACTCCAACTTCCCCCAATGTTGCCCCTTCTCAGGGAGCAAACGTCCCCATGGCATGTACTCAGATCTCGGATCTGTCTCGTTTTATACTTTGGTGTTTCACTACCTGCTCCTGGCTGTCCTCGATGCATTTCCAAGTGGTATACGCTAATGGCTCAGTGGTCAATGGATGCAGTGTCTTCACTGCTGAATTGGTGGCCATCAAAGAAACCCTTCGCCATGCTTGTTCTTGCACAAGCAAGGTGCTTTTAATCTGCAGCGACTCCCTGAGCAGCTGTAGACCAGTGCTACCCTCGTTTCCCATTGATCATGGCTGTCCAGGATCTTCTTCCTGATTCCCATCAAACCGGAGAGCCAGTCATCTGTGTTTGGACTCCTGGACATGGTAGGGTCTCAGGGACTGAACATGCCAACCACTTGGCAACGTTGACTGCCACGACGCCATTATGGAAATAGGGATCCCAGAACTGGACATTTGGTCGACTTTACGCCATCAGTTGTTGGATGTCTGGAACTGATTCGCCCTGGACTCTCCAACAAAATGAGAGCAACTTGCCCGCGAAAGGCAAAGGTCCCGAGTTCGAGTCTCGGTCGGGCACACAGTTGTAATCTGCCAGGAAGTTTCATATCAGCGCACACTCCGCTGCAGAGTGAAAATCTCATTCTGGAAACATCCCCCAGGCTGTGGCTAAGCCATGTCTCCGCAATATCCTTTCTTTCAGGAGTGCTAGTTCTGCAAGGTTTGCAGGAGAGCTTCTGTAAAGTTTGGAAGGTAGGAGACGAGGTACTGGCAGAAGTAAAGCTGTGAGTACCGGGCGAGAGTCGTGCTTCGGTAGCTCAGTTGGTAGAGCACTTGCCCGCGAAAGGCAAAGGTCCCGAGTTCGAGTCTCGGTCGGGCACACAGTTTTAATCTGCCAGGAAGTTTCATATCAGCGCACACTCCGCTGCAGAGTGAAAATCTCATTCTGGAAACATCCCCCAGGCTGTGGCTAAGCCATGTCTCCGCAATATCCTTTCTTTCAGGAGTGCTAGTTCTGCAAGGTTTGCAGGAGAGCTTCTGTAAAGTTTGGAAGGTAGGAGACGAGGTACTGGCAGAAGTAAAGCTGTGAGTACCGGGCGTGAGTCGTGCTTCGGTAGCTCAGTTGGTAGAGCACTTGCCCGCGAAAGGCAAAGTTCCCGAGTTCGAGTCTCGGTCGGGCACACAGTTGTAATCTGCCAGGAAGTTTCATATCAGCGCACACTCCGCTGCAGAGTGAAAATCTCATTCTGGAAACATCCCCCAGGCTGTGGCTAAGCCATGTCTGCGCAATATCCCTTCTTTCAGGAGTGCTAGTTCTGCAAGGTTTGCAGGAGAGCTTCTGTAAAGTTTGGAAGGTAGGAGACGAGGTACTGGCAGAAGTAAAGCTGTGAGTACCGGGCGTGAGTCGTGCTTCGGTAGCTCAGTTGGTAGAGCACTTGCCCGCGAAAGGCAAAGTTCCCGAGTTCGAGTCTCGGTCGGGCACACAGTTGTAATCTGCCAGGAAGTTTCATATCAGCGCACACTCCGCTGCAGAGTGAAAATCTCATTCTGGAAACATCCCCCAAGCTGTGGCTAAGCCATGTCTGCGCAATATCCCTTCTTTCAGGAGTGCTAGTTCTGCAAGGTTTGCAGGAGAGCTTCTGTAAAGTTTGGAAGGTAGGAGACGAGGTACTGGCAGAAGTAAAGCTGTGAGTACCGGGCGTGAGTCGTGCTTCGGTAGCTCAGTTGGTAGAGCACTTGCCCGCGAAAGGCAAAGGTCCCGAGTTCGAGTCTCGGTCGGGCACACAGTTTTAATCTGCCAGGAAGTTTCATATCAGCGCACACTCCGCTGCAGAGTGAAAATCTTATTCTGGAAACATCCCCCAGGCTGTGGCTAAGCCATGTCTCCGCAATATCCTTTCTTTCAGGAGTGCTAGTTCTGCAAGGTTTGCAGGAGAGCTTCTGTAAAGTTTGGAAGGTAGGAGACGAGGTACTGGCAGAAGTAAAGCTGTGAGTACCGGGCGTGAGTCGTGCTTCGGTAGCTCAGTTGGTAGAGCACTTGCCCGCGAAAGGCAAAGGTCCCGAGTTCGAGTCTCGGTCGGGCACACAGTTGTAATCTGCCAGGAAGTTTCATATCAGCGCACACTCCGCTGCAGAGTGAAAATCTCATTCTGGAAACATCCCCCAGGCTGTGGCTAAGCCATGTCTCCGCAATATCCTTTCTTTCAGGAGTGCTAGTTCTGCAAGGTTTGCAGGAGAGCTTCTGTAAAGTTTGGAAGGTAGGAGACGAGGTACTGGCAGAAGTAAAGCTGTGAGTACCGGGCGAGAGTCGTGCTTCGGTAGCTCAGTTGGTAGAGCACTTGCCCGCGAAAGGCAAAGGTCCCGAGTTCGAGTCTCGGTCGGGCACACAGTTTTAATCTGCCAGGAAGTTTCATATCAGCGCACACTCCGCTGCAGAGTGAAAATCTCATTCTGGAAATATCCCCCAGGCTGTGGCTAAGCCATGTCTCCGCAATATCCTTTCTTTCAGGAGTGCTAGTTCTGCAAGGTTTGCAGGAGAGCTTCTGTAAAGTTTGGAAGGTAGGAGACGAGGTACTGGCAGAAGTAAAGCTGTGAGTACCGGGCGAGAGTCGTGCTTCGGTAGCTCAGTTGGTAGAGCACTTGCCCGCGAAAGGCAAAGGTCCCGAGTTCGAGTCTCGGTCGGGCACACAGTTTTAATCTGCCAGGAAGTTTCATATCAGCGCACACTCCGCTGCAGAGTGAAAATCTCATTCTGGAAACATCCCCCAGGCTGTGGCTAAGCCATGTCTTCGCAATATCCTTTCTTTCAGGAGTGCTAGTTCTGCAAGGTTTGCAGGAGAGCTTCTGTAAAGTTTGGAAGGTAGGAGACGAGGTACTGGCAGAAGTAAAGCTGTGAGTACCGGGCGTGAGTCGTGCTTCGGTAGCTCAGTTGATAGAGCACTTGCCTGCGAAAGGCAAAGGTCCCGATTTCGAGTCTCGGTCGGGCACACAGTTTTAATCTGCCAGGAAGTTTCAAATATGTTTATAGTTCTAGTAGGAATTAACTTGAAAGAGAGGAGGGATATAAAAAAAATACAACATTAAATACAAATTGGAAAGGGCATCCAGCGGAAGGAGAGGCCAGGGGACTCACTTACTGACTTGTAAATTAAGACTCTACTTTTAATTTTAATTTGTACGTCTAATTTTAATACCTTTAATTCTGTATTGCAAACGTCAAAATTTTTATGCGTTGTGATGCATTTATTTTTGCCAATAAACGCGTTAATCAAAACTTAAAGCTCAAATCTCCCTTCGCTCTTTGCCAATTCGACGTCAGAAATAGGGGTTTCCATGAAACAAGACTCAACTTCCGAATCCCTTTCAATAATAACTTTTAAGATCATGGCTATTGGCAATGATGCATGACCCATTATGCCCCTTCCAATATTTATGTAACAGTATATTTTGCTGTATCTCCTCTATTCCGAGTTAATCCCTACCACAACTAAAAAATATTAGCTTATTTGACCCTGAGTGAAGCTTGCCATGACCTTGAATTATGTATCATTTTATACGTAAAAATTGCCACTCTTTTCAAAGCTTCAATCAAATAATAGGGTTCCTTCTTAAAAAAAAATCACTTTATCCTCCAAATCACCTTGAAAATCGCGTTCAAGGTCACGGCCATTAGTAGTAGTGCGTGACTCTCTTTGCTACCTGCAACTTTTATATAAAATATTTTGCTGTACCTCGTCTGTCTTCCCAGTTATTGCCGATTATGAATTAAAATGGTCTATCTTGTATGTATGGTATGTTCTTTCGAACATGTCCGTTCTTCTATCACGTTAGCTAACAGTTCCTTATGATTTTAGACGTTTTCATTCTATTCCACCTACCTATTCACTCTCTTCGACGCTTCATGTTGACGCCCCTGAAAATTATTATGCGTCCTTCTGTCGGCTATTTCCCTTTCGATTACTTTACAGTTTTGTTTCTAAGTGACATATAACGTTAATTTTAATTTTAATAACCAACAGCCTCAGTTGCACCGTTTACCTAGAATTTACCTAAATTTCAGTCGGGATAGCCCAACCTTCTTCAGAATAATAGTAACTACCGTTTGTCCATAGTGGACATCGTCAGGCTAAAACTACAAATCCATAAATTATCGTCAGACTGTAAAAAGTGCTGAGTGCCAGTACAGCACTCGTGGCTGCCGCATCGCGGTCGCGAAATGGGGCCGAGGCAGTTTCAGCTAAGTTTTTGCAGTCTGACGATAATTTAAGGATTTGTGGTTTTAGCTTGACGATGTCCACTATGGACAAACGGTAGTTACTGTTGTTCTGAAGAAGGTTGGGCTATCACAACTGAAATCTAGGTAAATTATAGGTAAACGGTGCAACTGAGGCTGTCAGTTATTAAAATTAAAATTAACATTTATACAGTTGCTGACAGGGCCGCGAAATGTTGAAGATATTATGACTTATTATGTATTCTTTCCTCGTGCATTTTCTTCTTTCGTCGACCTATTGATTTCTTCTTTCACATACAGTTTCTTCGCAACTATTCCTCTCTTACGTATATTTGTGCCTGCCACTTCGGATATTACCCGTTTTAGGGATGTCCATTCCTCCATAGCTGAATTACATACTATGGTATCACTTATACAGTTTCCACAACCTTAGAACACATATTATCATTCCTCATAGTACAGTATTCAACTTTACTGTACGCTAATTCTTCCTGGCCATATACTTAAGCCAAAGAGTACTCTTCATCATTGCTGAACTGTGATTTCAGTCTGTATCTGATTCTGGGTAAGCCTTACAATCCAATATCTGATTTCGGACTCTCTGCCTGACCATGGAGTAAATAATACGTATCTCCCGGCCTTTTCCAGTTACATTTCATCGCAGAACTCAGTCTTTCTCCTTTCTCATTCCTTCTGCCAAGGCCATATTTCCCCCTCCTCCCACTCAAATTCTTTCTTCTATTCCTTTCCCAGTTACCGCATTCAAATGCTGCACGATGTACTAGCATTGGATAAAAAGCAATGACAACACTGCAGTACCACAGTGTCACGCGCACTGTCTGTAGCTGGTAGCAGAATGTCAGTTGAAGTAGTGCAGTGAGCGGCAATGGCTGTGTTTCAGTCCGTTGCAATGAGTATTGCCTGAAAATGTGGGAGGCCAGTTCAAGCTCCCTAACAGTATGTTTAGGAAACACGAACAACATGCATGGATCAAGACTGAAGTGGCACTTGGTCAGAGCGCAGAACAGTGTTTTCAGGGATTACGTGAGGAGTACTGTGATGCAGCGTTGCCATGTCGTATGGTGCCGTGCGGGATTAGCCGAGCGGTCTCAGGCGCTGCAGTCTTGGACTGTGCAGCTGGTCCCGGCGGAGGTTCGAGTCCTCCCTCGGGCATGGGTGTGTGTGTTTGTCCTTAGGATAATGTAAGTTAAGTAGTGTGTAAGCTTAGGGACTGATAACCTTAGCAGTTAAGTCCCATAAGATTTCACACACATTTGAACATATCGTATGGTGGCGAAATGGGTGAAAGCGTTTCAGGATGGCAGTGATATCATTCGAGATCAGCCTTATTCGGGATGACGCTTATGGACAACCTGACAGTTGAACTCCTTGCCTCCCTGTCGTATGTGGATCACCGATGGACTGTATCCCAACATCCTCAACGGCAATAGACGACGCCACACAGCGAACCCCGTGTAGCAGCTTCTATACGGTAGATGTGAGCGTTGGAGATACTGGAACATCCACCATGTTTACCTAATATGAGCCTATTAGTCAAAGGATAGGAAACTCTTCGTTTCATTTACTATAACACATCATCCGTGGCATTGGGCGGTCCTTCTGAGTCATCGACAGAGATCGAAATGCTCGGTGTACAACGCCTTCCATTTGTATGGGGGAGGGTGGTCAAGAGGTGGGATGATGTTACTGAGGACATGTAATACAGCTAAGGTCTGTCAATGAATTCTGGTGTGAATTATAACGGTGTTGCCACTACTTTCTATCCAACCCATGAATTAGATATTTACATATGGAATTAGTCTTTCAATATCCCCATATACTTTTTCTTATACTTAGTCGTCTGCTTGAAACGTTGGCATGTATGCCTGAACTATTTTTGTCAGCGTTGGTTTGCGGTCGATTATGATGCGTACTGCCCTATCAGTAAACTGTCCGCAGAAACTGACCCTGTTCTCTATTTTCCTATTCGTAAGAAACCCTACTCCCATTATACCATTTTCAGCTGCTGTTCTTGTTGCTGTTTCACTTTGTTGAGCTCCACTCTATCTACACTGAACATTTGAATTTACATTTTCTGTTTTTAAGCTTTCCTACAACATTGCACTTTCTCACGCTCCGATTTCCTGGTTATTCAATCTTTTTCTCATGGGTGCCTCCCCCTAGGCACTCTCTTCATAAAAATCCGGACGGGGGACTGGTTTGTAATCTTTTCCAATTGAGAGACATCACGGCACTTCTTCAATCATAGGTCACTTGCCTTATGGATACAGACTGTGTGATTTTAATGCATTAGATATCTTCATCGCGTTGATCATTGCTGATTCGCTCCTGTAGTGAGGACAGCACCACTACAGGTTTATTCACTCTCTTGGCGCTATATTGAGGACGTAGCGTCTGCTCTGAGATGAAATGGTTGGCTGCCACAAGACAGGAATTCGTGGCGGGCGCCGCATCAAACTGGTCACAATACTGATGGCTAAAAAAGGCAGTTGGACTGCTCGTCGCAGATGAAGTACATGGTTGTGAGAGGCTATATTTGTAGAATGCGTGGCACGGAAGGGCGTGTGAGATCGGTCGGAAGCTTTATACGCCATATGTGAGCCTTATTTAATTAGCACGCCCCGTCCGCCTGGCCTGCTTCCAGACTTCCACCAGAATTTATTGCAGGCGGCTCGATTGCTTTTCCATTAGGCTTTCCGCGGGCGAGGAAAGACTGCTGGAACGTTTTGGCCAATTTGTAACTCTAGGCCGCGCAGTCGTAAATATTCCAGAGGCAACAGGGAGCGGGCAGCGGGACAGCGCGCAGCTTCGCCGGTAATGGTGTTTAGACGAGCACGACAAGTGGCGCCACATGATGGCCATCACAGAGACCTGGCTAGAGTCAGTGAAATCACCATTGCTGACTCTAGTAAGAACTGAAGCTGCTTGTCTTAGGTTTGTCTGTGCCATCAAGTGCTACTGGATTTTCCCCGGGGTTATCAGCTCAAAGTCGGCCGGAATGGCCGAGTGGTTCTAGGCGCTACAGTCTGGAACCGCGCGACCGCTACGCTCGCAGGTTCGAATCCTGCCTCGGGCAGGGATGTGTGTGGTGTCCTTAGGTTAGTAAGGTTTAAGTAGTTCTAAGTTCTAGGGGACTGATGACCAGAGCAGTTAAGTCCCATAGTGCTCAGAGCCATTTGAACCATTTTTTTGTCAGCTCAAATCCTGGTGGTGAAGGTAATTATCTGTTGCTAGAATTTAGGTGAGAAGGAGAGGAGACGCAGTGAAGAGCGGATCCTGATTACCAAGTCTTGTGCCAAAATCCTTGGTTAAAGCTTAAACCCTTCGTCAGTGTTCCACGACCAACATAGGGTGTCCATAATTAAAACTCCAGTTAAAAAAAAAAAAAAAAAAAAAAAAAAAAAAAAAAAAAATTTAAAGAAAATTTTGTCAATAGATGGCGCTATAAGAGGTTTAAAGTAAATCGGATTGGCTACAAATGAGATGAATCGCTATACGACGACTGAGTTGCGGAATACACAATCCGTACTGTTTGATGCGCATAACTGCACAAGCTCAAATGGCTCTGAGCACTATGGGACTTAACTGCTACGGTCATCAGTCCCCCAGAACTTAGAACTACTTAAACCTAACTAACCTAAGGACAGCACACAACACCCAGCCATCACGAGGCAGAGAAAATCCCTGACCCCGCCGGAAATCGAACCCGGGAACCCGGGCGTGGGAAGCGAGAACGCAACCGCACGACCACGAGATGTGGGCAACTGCACAAGCCTGGAAGTCAATAGTTATGGCACAGTTCGTTACGTAAGCCCACACACCACGGCAAGATCGAACCACATCGGATGGTAAACATCGGTTCTTAATTATCCTGAGAGCAAATATTCCACAAAAACGAAAATGACAACAGAAGTAATATCCGGCGTTTCCCAAGGAAGTGTTATAGGCCCTCTATTGTTCCTGATCTATATTAACGACATAGGAGACAATCTGAATAGCCGTCTTAGATTATTTGCAGATGATGCTGTCATTTACCGTCTTGTAAAGTCATCAGATGAGCAAAACGACTTGCAAAATGATTTAGGTATCTGTATGGCGCGAAAAGTGGCAGTTGACCCTGAATAAGGAAAAGTGTGAAGTTATTCACATGAGTACTAAAAGAAATCAACTAAATTTCGATTACGCGATAAGTCACACAAATCTGAAGGCTGTAAATTCGATTGAATACTTAGGGATTACAATTAAAAATAACCCAAATTGGAACGATCACATAGATAATACTGTGGGTAGAGCAAACCAAAGACCGCGATTCACTGGCAGAACACTTAGAAGGTGCAACAGGTCTACTAAAGAGACTGCTTACACCACGCTTGTCCGCCCTATTCTCGAGTATTGCTGTGCGGTGTGGGATCCGCATCGAGTGGGACTGACAAATGACATCGAAAAAGTACAAAGAAGGGCAGCTCGTGTTGTATTATCACGAAATAGGGGAGATAGTGTCACAGACATGATACGTGAATTGGAGTGGCAATCATTAAAACAAAGGCGTTTTTCGTTGCGACGGGATCTTCTCATGGAATTTCAATCACCAGTTTTATCCTCCGACTGCGAAAACATTCTGTTGGCACCCACCTACATAGGGAGAAATGATCATCACGATAAAATAAGAGAAATCAGGGCTCGTACAGAAAAATTTAAGTGCTTGTTTTTCCCGCCTGCCGTTCGAGAGTGGAACGGTAGAGAGACTGTATGAAGGTGGTTCATTGAACCCTCTGCCAGGCACTTTGTTGTGAATAGCAGAGTAATCACGTAGATATAGATGTAGACATAGGTTTTAGATTGTCATGTGGCCAAAAACCACATAAAAAGCAAAATCCCATTGGTTTTTGATTGTCCTGTGATCAATACCTGCCAAAAAGCAAAATGACGTCTGTTACTAACTGCCTTGAGACTGATGGAAGACATGTTCGGTATGATGTCCACAGTTTTTTACCACAAGTCGGAATCGAGAAACAGCATGTTCCACCACAGATCGGCTTGTCTCGGGAGTCACGTTCAGAATGCGTTGAGCAATGCCTTCCTTTAATGCAGCCACGTTCGTAACTGGAGCACTGAACACATCTTTCAGATTATCCCACAGCCGAAGTCACGTGGATTAAGATCAGGCGATCTGGACGGCCGGGTTGTAGGGAAAAAACGACTGATAATTCTAGCACGTCCGACATGCCTCTGTAGCACCCGTTTCACACGGTGTGCACTATGCGGAGGAGCGGGATCTTGCATAAAAATGATCCTACCTACACATCCACGCTGTTGAAGGTTTGGAATGACGTTGGTGCGCAGAATTTTCTCATAGTATTTACCAGTAACGGGCTGCGCTGAGTGGCCGCGCGGTTAGAGGCGTCATGCCACGGATTGCTCGGCCCTTTCCGGAGGTTACAGTCCTCCCTAGGGCATGGGTGTGTATGTTGTTCTTAGCATAAATTAGTTTAAGTAGTGAGTAAGTTGACCTCAGCAGTTTGGACCCTTAGGAATTCACACACACACACACACACACACACACACACACACCAGTGACGGTACAGATAACAAGACCCGGAGAACTCACTCCCTCGAAAAAATACGGCCCTACGAGAAACGATGCAGTCGACCTGCATCACACAGTCACCTTCGCAAAGTGAACTGACATCGGTTGATGTACGTGCGGATCTGCCGTCGCCCACATCCTGCAATTCTGGGCATTGCCATGTTCTTGCCGGCCGGTGTGGCCGTGCGGTTCTAGGCGCTTCAGTCTGGAACCGCGTGACCGCTACGGTCGCAGGTTCGAATCCTGCCTCGGGCGTGGATGTGTGTGATGTCCTTAGGTTCGTTAGGTTTAAGGAGTTCTAAGTTCTAGGGGACTGATGACCACAGATGTTAAGTTCCATAGTGCTCAGAGCCATTTGATACCATTTGACATGTTCTTGGAGTTGGAAATGGGCTTCGCCTACCCACAGAATGTTGCATGATCATTCATTGCCCATTTCCATGCGAACCGATCAGCATGAACCAACTCCTGAACATGAGTGACCTTGTATGGGTAGCAATGCAGGATGTCTCGTAGGATTTTATGCAACGTGCATGTCCAATGTTCGGCAATTCTCCCTGCACTGTATGTTTGAACATCACCTCTGGACCCTTCCTCCAATGCTGTGGGCACATCTTCGACAGATTTCCACCCTCTGCCAAACTGCACTTCAAAAGAACCTATCTCTTCGAATTTTATAATCATTTTCTCCAGACATCGGACCAATGCCTTTTATCATACTCTTATAGTGCTACTAATGCACAGTCGCCGTTCTTGAAAAGAGCCTTAACTAGCAGCTAGCCATCCCTTTTGGAGAGAGTCACGCAGGGCCTCTCGGACGCAGACTGAGGAACAACTGAGTGCCTTGCGTCTATTGGTGTGCATATTCTGACACTTACAGCGCTATCCATTGCTCATATTTTCATTAAGCTTTTGTTTTTATATTATGACGTTTTTCCCTGCGTCAGTGATATGCTCTTCAAATCTGCCGTCATTCTGAGCAGAAATTCCCTTTCTACAGCATTTTGGAACTGTAACTTTAGTTATGGACACCCTGTACACTCTACGAACCAATGTGTAGGCCGCGGATGAGCGTACACTTTACTGTATCACATTCAGAATTAAGATTTCTTCCAGATTCATTCACTTGTGGAATGAAGGAAGGATGGATGACTGCTTGTACACTTCCGTACGAGCTATTGTTGTTGTTGTTGTGGTCTTCACTCCTGAGACTGGTATGATGCAGCTCTCCATGCTACTCTATCCTATGCAAGCTTCTTCATCTCCCAGTACCTACTGCAACCTACATCCTTCTGAATCTGCTTGGTGTATTCATCTCTTGGTCTCCCTCTACGATTTTTTCCTTCCACGCTGCCCTCCAATACTAAATTGGTGATCTCTTGATGCCTCAGAACATGTCCTACAACCGATCCCTTCTTCTAGTCAAGTTGTGCCACACACTTCTCTTCTCCCCAATCCTATTCAACACCTCCTCATTAGTTATGTGATCTACCCATCTAATCTTCGGCATTCTTCTGTAGCACCACATTTCGAAAGCTTCTATTTTCTTCTTGTCTAAACTATTTATTGTCCATGTTTCACTTCCATACATGGCTACACTCCATGCAAATACTTTCAGAAACGACTTCCTGACAAATCTATACTCGATGTTAACAAATTTCTCTTCTTCCGAAACGCTTTCCTTCCCATTGCCAGTCGACGTTTTATATCCTCTCTACTTCGACCATCATCAGTTATTTTGCTCCCCAAATAGCAAAACTCCTTTTCTACTTTAAGTGTCTCATTTCCTAATCTAATTCCCTCAGCATCACCCGAGTAAACTCGACTACATTCCATTATCCTCGTTTTGCTTTCGTTGATGTTCATCTTATATCCTCCTTTCAAGACACTATCCATTCCATTCAACTGCTCTTCCAAGTCCTTTGCTGTCTCTGACAGAATTACAATGTCATCGGCGAACCTCAAAGTTTTTATTGCTTCTCCATGGATTTTAATACCTACTCCGAATTTTTCTTTTGTTTCCTTCACTGTTTGCTCAATATACAGATCGGGGATAGGCTACAACCCCGTCTCACTCCCTTCCCCACCATTGCGTCCCTTCCATGCCCCTCGACTCTTATAACTGCAGTCTGGTTTCTGTACAAATTGTAAAAAGCCTTTCGCTCCCTTCAGAATTTGAAAGAGAGCATTCCAGTCAACATTATCAAAAGCTTTCTCTAGGTCCGCAAATGCTAGAAATGTAGTTTTGCCTTTCGTTAATGTATCTTCTATGATAAGTCGTAGGGTCAGTTTGACTCACATGTTCCAATATTTCTACGGAATCCAAACTGATCTTCCCCTAGGTCGGCTTATACTAGTTTTTCCATTCGTCTGTAAAGAATTCGCGTTAGTATTTTGCAGCCGTGACTTATTAAACTGATAGTTCGGTAATTTTCACATCTGTCAACACCTGCTTTCTTTGGGAGCTGTAATTCGCCTGATTTTATCTGCGTGAAGTATAAGGGATAGTTAAGTTACGGTCAAAGGAATTTCTGTAGATTTTCGTTCTTTCGATGACTCCCGGTAGTTCGACCTTATGTTGATCCCTTAAAGCTGAGGAATATTTAGGTATGACCCGTACAAATGCGTTGCATTCAATATTTTTTGTGCATTGCGCAGTCAGGGAGCTTCGCTCGCGAGTTGTTACATTTCGGCTCAAGGTATTCCGCCACAACTACTTCCAAATTTTGATTACTTTGAAGCAATGAATGGAGCGAGAAGTAAATTCCTGAAAATCACATTATCGCTTCCCGACTCAAAAGGCTCGCCCGTAACGATGTCTGAATGTAATATCAACTGATACAAACTAGGTGACAGGGCTATAGTCCGATTCACGAACTATGGCGGTTGGCGCATGTCGGGGCACGGACGAGGATTGCTTTCGTTCCAGTTCCAAGCGAGTTGCGGTACGCAAATTCACGTGTTTTTCCCTTGAAGAAATTGTGTAGCGCAAATTATGCCTCTCGCTTGCTTATGTATAATTTCTTGTTTACCAGCACCATCAGAAAGATAATTCGGAAAAAATGGAGAAAAATTCGTTAAATAACTCTCTATTATCACCTTTAATGCTCGCACTGCCTACGACATTCACAGCAGAGTGCTCAGTACACTACTGAAAGCTAATTGGCTATCGGAGAATGCGTGACGTTGGTGCGCCGAACGACCGCCATTGTTCGTGACTACAACTATAGCAAATGACGTGGAAGGAAGTTCATGCTTTTAAGTGAGGGTTTATTTCGTACGTCTAAGGGGTCGCCTTGTATCACTAAAGCATAAGACACACTCGACTAAAAATCAAGCTTAATTAGCCTAAGTCTACAATGAATTATTGCACTCACAGTTGCTTCCTTAGCTGCGGGCACTGAGGTAGTTACCAATTATGTTGTGGAGTAATTCTTCCTGTGGTCTTACCAGCCATATACTACACCATCGATGATTATTACTGATGATTTCGTTAGCCGGTTTTTCACGAAGTGAGCGGCCGTGGGAAGGTATGAAAGACACCTCGCACTTGGAAATGGTAAAGTCATTTTTGCTAATGCCCTGTCTAGTTTTGTGGCGGTGGTTCAAAACATCGATGATAGCGAATGCTGATCCACACGGAAATTCGACCCCTTTGTCGTTTGGGTACAGAGAAGGGTTGAGGTATTGGTAAGCACTCAGCTCCCTTGTTCGTCTGTGCATGGAAGGGATTCCTTTGGAGGCGAAAATGACGGTGTCTTCGGCCAGCCTGTGTCGTTTGAAAACTTTGCACCTTTCCACACAAGAGCAGAGGGTCGTACTACTGTGCAGTGCAGTTAATAAATGACTTGGACACTCATAGTCCTCTTGTCTCTAGTATGGCCGAGCGGTTCTAGGTGCTTCAGTCCGGAACCGCGCTGCTGCTACGGTCGCAGGTTCGAATACTGCCTCGGGCATGGATGTGTGTGATGTCCTTAGGTTAGTTAGGTTTAAGTAGTTCTACGTCTAGGGGACTGATGACCTCCGATGTTAAGTCCCATAGTGCTTAGAGCCATTTTTTTTGTCTCTAGTAGACGACTGACTTGTTTTCCGGCTCATCCTCCCATACGTTCACTTTACACCTGTACCAATTTATTGACATAATAGGCGTTCCCTCTCAACATAAAACGAAATTTACCAGTATCCTACCAATTCATAGTGCTCTTCCATTTGCTTACCTATAGTTGAGCAGGGTGGTCGTTCCACTTCGTACTTCTACATACTTTTACTTCCAAATATTTGTATGACGTGATCAATCCGTCATCCATTAGTCCTTTGTCAAACGGTACCTTTTAAGAACGAAACTTCCCAAGTACGGTTTACGACTCCCCTCTCATCTTTGCTTCCGTCAATACGTCGTCTCCTACCTTCCAAACGTCACCTTTTAAGTCTTCCGAAGTACACTACTTAGCATTACCTTACACTAAGAGCCAGTTCTTGCCACAGTGGTAACACCGGTTCCCGTCAGATAGCCGAAGTTAAGCTCAATCGGCTGGGCTTTAGCACTTGGATGGGTGACCATCTGGTCTGCCGAGCGCTGTTGACAAGCGGAGTGCACTCAAACCTTGTGAGGCAAACTAAGGAGCTACTTGATTGAGAAGTAGCGGCTCCAGTCTCGTAAACTGACGTACAGCATGAGGGAGCGGTGTGCTGACCACATGCCCCTCCATATCCGCATCCAGTGATGCCTGTGGGTTGAGGATGACACGGCGGCCGGTCGGTTACGTTGGGCCGTCATGGCCAGTTCGTTCAAAATGGTTCAAATGGCTCTGAGCACTATGGGACTCAACATCTTAGGTCATAAGTCCCCTAGAACTTAGAACTACTTAAACCTAACTAACCTAAGGACATCACGCACCCATGCCCGAGGCAGGATTCGAACCTGCGACCGTAGCACATGGCCAGTTCGCACGGAGTTTAGTTTTAGTTTTAAGAGCCAGTTACTACTGTTTGTATGAGGTCACTTCTTTGTCAAGATCAAACAATATAATACTGCAATCTCTCGGATAAGCAACTGCGTAATTTATAAAAAGAGTGAGACTGCAATTTACGGGCTTCCTGTACGCCATTAATGTATGACACAAATTGCAAAATTCCCAATACACTTTCCTGGGGCACATTAGACATTACTTCAGCAATTAACTGTCCATCCAAGATAAAGAGCCGCGTTTTGTCTGTCAGGAAATTTTCGATCGTTTCACTATCTGGACAGGGACGTATTTTTGTTTGTAGACATCCCCTTTTGAAAGTTTTCTCTAGCCATAGCACCAAAGAAATCATGTGGCAAGAGAACGAATATATGATCGACATTTCTGGAATCCATACTGTTTTCCATAGAGAACAATGTTTTGGTACGGGTAGGTCATAATGTTTCCTCTTAGAATTTGTTTCGATGTGCTGCTACGAACAGATGTAAGTGACGTAGGACGCATTAACTACATTTTTTTTTCTCTTAGACTGGTGTGACTGATATTCTATCACACTCAAGGGGAACGTTACTCATGGGAGTTTTGGTGAATCATGGTCAAGAGTGGAGTTACTTTACCTGCATATTCTGTAGAGAACTCCGTCGGACTCTGGAACCTCCAAGCTCCTTTGCAACACGACTCATATAAAAACCGACACTGCTACCGAATGATGGCGAAATTCCTTTGTTACATAAGTCTACAAATTTCCCTTCCTCTGTGTTGTCTCGATGTTCTAGGTTTTATTGTGAAAAAATTACAAAAAATTTATGACTCAAGGTATTGGTCATCGCTGTCCAGTACTAGAGGGTGCTGTAGAGCGCAAAAACTGTAGCGGAAGACAATGATTGAAATACATTCAGCAGTTAACTGAGGACGTAGGTTGATAGTACTACTCTAAGGTGAAGAGGTTGGCACAGGACAGAAATTCGTGGCGGGCCGTATCAAACCAGTCAGAAGACTGATGAATCAGTTGCGCATTGATTTGATGTAATATTTGTTCTTAACCAATTCATTTAACAATAAACATTAATTTTACGCTACTGGCCATTAAAATTGCTACACCAAGAAGAAATGCAGATGATACATGGGTATTCATTGGACAAATATATTATACTAGAACTGACATGTGATTGCATTTTCACGCAGTTTGGGTGCATAGATCCTGAGAAATCAGTACCCAGAACAATCACCTCTGGCCGTAATAACGGGCTTGATACGCCTGGGCATTGAGTCAAACAGAGCTAGGATGGTGTGCACAGGTACAGCTGCCCATGCAGCATCAACACGATACCACAGTTCATCAAGAGTAGTGACTGGCGTATTGTGGCCAGCCAGTTGCTCGGCCACCATTGACCAGACGTTTTCAGTTGGTGAGAGATCTGGAGAATGTGCTGGCCAGGGCAGCAGTCGAACATTTTCTGTATCCAGAAAGGCCCGTACAGAACCTTCAACATGCGGTCGTGCATTATCGTGCTGAAATGTAGGGTTTCGCAGGGATCGAATGAAGGCTAGAGCCACGGGTCGTAACACATCTGAAATGTAGCGTCCACTGTTCAAAGTGCCGTCAATGCGAACAAGAGGTGACCGAGACGTGTAACCAATGGCACCCCATACCATCACGCCGGGTGATATGCCAGTATGGCGATGACGAATACACGCTTCCAATGTGCGTGCAGCGCGATGTCGCCAAACACGGATGCGACCATCCTGATGTTGTAAACAGAACCTGGATTCATCCGAAAAAATGACGTTTCGCCATTAGTGCACCCAGGTTCGTCGTTGAGTTCAAAATGGTTCAAATGGCTCTGAGCTCTATGGGACTTAACTTCTGAGGTCATTAGTCCCCTAGAACTTAGAACTATTTAAACCTAATTAACCTAAGAACAGCACACACATCCATGCCCAAGACAGGATTCGAACCTACAACTGTAGCGGTCGCGTGGTTCCAGACTGTAGCGCCTAGAAACGCACGGCCACTCGGGCCGGCGATCCTGTCTGTGATGCAGCGGCAAGGGTAACCACAGCCATGGTCTCCGAGCTGATAGTCCATGTTGCTGCAAACGTCGTCGAACTGTTCGTGCAGATGGTTGTTGTCTTGCAAACGTCCCGATCTTTTGACTCAGGGATCGAGACGTGGCGGCACGATCCGTTACAGCCATGCGGATAAGAAGGCTGTCATCTCGACTGCTAGTGATACGAGGCCATTGGGATCCAGAACGGCGTTCCGTATTACCCTCCTGCACCCACCGATTTCATATTCTGCTAACAGTCATTGGATCTCGACCAACGCGAGCAGCAATGTCGTGATATGAGAAGCCGCAATCACGATAGGCTACAATCCGACCTTTATCAAAGTCGGAAACGTGATGGCACGCATTTCTCCTCCTTACACGAGGCATCACAACAACGTTTCACCAGGCAACGCCGGTCAACTGCCGTTTGTGCATGAGAAATCGTTCGTAAACTTTCCTCATGTCAGCACGTTGTAGGTGTCGCCACCGGCGCCAATTTTGTGTGAATGCTCTGAAAAGCTAATCATTTGCATATCACAGCATCTTCTTCCTGTCGGTTAAATTTCGCGTCTGTAGCACGTCATCTTCGTGGTGTAGCGATTTTAAGGGCCATTAGTGTATATCATTAGAACATTCTTAATAGTCTGAGATCCATCCACCCCCTACAATGCGAAAATTACAAGTACTGGAGAAAGAATGAATAGGATCTTTTTTCTAGTAAATTTAATTGTAGTGTAATTTTGCACCGGGAAACATTCTTTTTAGAAACTGCAGTTTTCATGTTATTAAAAAAAGTTACCTTTTAACGCGCTCGCACCCCTCACTCCCATCCCAGTTACCACGCTCAAACATACCGGTCTGTATTTTTAGTACGTTGGTCACGAAACTTGGGTCTACACAATTTTTTTCCATTATTTTTCATTTGTTGCTTGGACTAGCTGACCAGCCGCATAAGATGCTGTGGGAGGGATAACGGACGGCCAGCGTGGGAAGGGAGAGCGGGCAGGCAGGCGTCAGGGCCGAGTGACTGCCCTCTCGCACGGCGGAAGCCAGGCTCGGGCGGCATCACGTATGCGAAAGGAAGCGTGACGGACAGCGCGTGGGGCCGGCTGACAGCAGGTGGCGGGTGCGGCGTAGCGCTCTGACTGCACAGCACGCCAGCGACCCACGCCTTGCAGCAGCACTGGATGTTCCAGAGCTCTGCAACTGAAGCACTGTGGCTGGCTGGCTCGTCATGACATCGGCATCACGAGGATGACAACAGCAATTCCCGTGCATTCGTTATTCTCGGACTTATTTAGCGACCCTCCCAGTGATTCCCACTAGAGTTGCAGACGCATCTCCGTAATACTTGCGTGTTGTTCGAACATACCGGCAACAGATCTAGCAGCCCGGCTCTGAATTGCTTTGATGTCTTCCTTTAATCGGAGCTGGTGCCGATATAAAACACTCGAACAGTAATCAACAATGGATTGCACTAGTTTCCTAGATGCTGTCTCCATTACAGATCGATCACAGTTTCCTGAAAATTATCCCAACCGAAGACCATTCACCTTCCATACTACAATCCTTATACGCTCATTCCATTTGATATCACTTTGCAGCATTACTGTTAAGCAGCTCACTGATGCGGGGCGGGGTTAGGATTGGGGTGTAATTGTTTGATCACTGTCTCTCGTCGTACTGTGCACTAAACAAGTTCCACCTACCTCAAGTACGGCGTCTGATCACCACCCCGTTTCTCTGCGTAGGTAGATACTCTTCAGACGGCGTTAAAAGCAGCGTTGAAGAAAAACACTGCCAATACTTGCGTTTGCAAAGTCGGCGTAAACTCTGGTGGCAAACTATCCTGTAATATCTTATAACAATTTTCGGGTCTAGGGCGATTGCTTCATCTCTTAGAAAAATGTCAAAATTCTGCAACAAGTTCTTTTATTTCTTTAGGTTCAAAATAAAAGTTGCCATCAGCCCATATTTAACTGACGAATAATATCACTGTGCTCAGCTCACAGTTCAGACAACTCAGGCAGCCAGGAATGTACGTAAGTCCAACCCGAATTATCAAGCGCTTTTACAGTCAGTACTGTGCTACAATATACGAGTTTCACATTCGGTCCTTTTTCAGTGGATATCTAATAAAGAAGTGCCAACGGCCTTGCCGCAGTGGTAACACCGGTTCCCGTCAGATCAACGAAATTATGCGTTGTCGGGCTGGGCTAGCACTTGGATGGGTGACCATCCGGTCTGCCGAGCGCTGTTGGCAAGCGGGGTGCACTCAGCCCTTGTGAGGCAAACTGAGGTGCTACTTGATTGAGACGTAGCGGCTCCGGTTTCGGAAAGTGACGTACGGCCGGGAGAGCGGTGTGCTGACCTCATGCCCCTCCATATCCGCATTCAGTTACACCTGTGGGCTGAGGATGACACGGCGGCCGGTCGGTACTGTTGGGCCTTCAAGGCCTGTTCGGGAAGAGTTTAGTTTAGTTTATCTAATAAAGAAATTGCTCGCCAAATATTCCATAGGCGAGTATGAAACATGCCACGCTGAATTTTACAAAGGCCGAAAGCTCACCCGCGGTTCTCTTTCCAAAAAACAATCCAAAAACTTCCAAACGTCACAAAACTGTCCGTAAATGCCACTGCTATTATGGCCACACAATCTGGACGCGAGAAGCCAATTATTTCTTCATTTTACACATAATAAAAATGGAAGCGTTCAACATGACCTCCACGTCTGATAGCTGACTAGCGACTGACTCACTGCCGTTCCTTCCATGGCCTATAACTACTCCCAATGCGGGGGAAATGCTTAACTCTGATTCGTTGTTCAAAATGACCAGCCTATCAAAACATTCCTTCGCGATCATTTTCGCACTAAAAGTGTCCTACGCCAATCATTATTCACAGATGCTTTTACGTCACTTCATCATGAAAATATTAATAAAATGTTTAACAAAACCAAACGAAAAGAAAAATAACCTTGAAATAACTGTAGAAAACTATTGCTCTTCAAACGACTATCTTGGCTGCCTTCTCACAAAAGCAAGTACCCTTGGACATACGTCATAAGCAAGGTGGGGAAAACACAGCTTTCCCATGACACAGTTACGTAAAGGTGTACATCTTATAATATTGAATCTTTACGTATGTCCCACATACACACTCTCACTCATTCTCATTTACTCACACAACAGGAAATTAAATAAATGCTTATCTTTTCTGAATTTTATATTACGAAAAATGACAAATAGTTAACGTTTTTAATTATGAAACTCTAAACAAATTGACCTAACGTTCTGTGAGCTTCAGTAATGATTCATCATGGTACTAAAGGACAAACTGTTATGATTCCTAACTGACTTTAATCTTACAAGTGTCGGTTTTGGGTGTTTTAGGTAATTTTCCCTAACTCTGAAAGTATGCCATCTAGAAAGCTGAGATTTTTACACGATCTTCTTTTTAATAACAAAGGGCAGTGTATTGACTTTTGACTAAATTCAATAATATCTAATATAGTTTATTTAGATTCTCAGGGGCTTGAATATTCTGTCGCTCGAATTGACACGTGTACCACTTCCCACGGCTAGGCTAGCGACAAGTGCGAATGAGTCACGCTAAGATACAAACGGCTGTTTCTATCACCGCCAACGGCTCCAAAGCTGCCAGCCGTACTGAAAAGTAGTGCAATAAATGCTATTGGGCATTGACTCGCGACGTTACAACACTACTAATGCTGTACTCGAATATTATCGGGTCGTTTTCCCTGCACACCTGCATTAACTTTCATTTTTATATATTTAAAACTAGCTGCCATTCATCACATCAGTTAAAAAATTCGTGTAAGTTATTTTGTATCCCCCTACAGTCACTCAACGATGACACCTTCCCCTAAAACACAGCATAATCAGCGAAGGCCTCAGTTTACTCCTTACTCTGTCTACCAGATCATTTAGAAATATATAAAGTAACAGCTGTCATATAACACTTCCCTGGGGGTCTCCTGAAAATACACTTGTTTCTTATGAACACTCGCCGTCGACAACGTACTGGGTTCTGTTACTTAAAACGAATTCGAGCCACTATCTTGGAACCTAATCCGTTAGCATGTACCTTCGTTAACAGTCGGCAGTGCGGCACCGTCTTAAATGTTCGAAGGAAATTTACCGATATTGAATCCACCAGTTGCCCTTCATCCATGGTTTGCAGGAACTCCGTGAGGAAACGTCAAGCTGAGGTTCGCACGAAATCTAGGAATATGGAATCCGGCTGTTACCCTTCATCCATAGTTCGCAGGATCACACGTGAGTAAAGGGCAGGCTGTTTCACACGAGCGATACTTTCTAAAACTGTGCTGATTTATGGTCAGAAACTTTTCCTTTTCAAGGAAATTTGTTTTTGTTCGAACTGATAACATTTTCAAGGAATCTTCAGAAAACCGACGTTAAAGACTTAGGTCCGTAATTTACTGGATCTGTCCTTATACCCTTCTTATATTCAGGAGTTACCTGCGCTTTTCTCCAGTCGCTTAGGATTTCACGCTGCGTGAGAGATTCGCTTCAAATGCAAGTAAGGGTCCATTGCTGAGACTACTCTTTGTAAAACCCAACCTGGATTCAATCACTACCTGACTTATTTGCTTTAAACTCTTTCATTTGTTTCTCAACCTCAGCGATGTTTCATACTATGTCCTCCATACAGGAGTCTGGCCGATGGTAGGATTACGGTATGTCTGTATGAATTTCCTACGTGAACGATTTCTTAAATGCGAAGTTGAAAATTTGGGTCTTACTTTTGCTATCTTCTACGCCACACCAGACTGGTCAACGAGTGACTGGATAGAAGCTTTAGAATCACTTAGTGACTTTACCAGAATTTTCTCAGGTTCTCGGCAAGAGCTTTTGATAAGATATGACGGTGCTAGTTGTTGTAAGCTGCGCGCATTGGTTTTTTTAATGACGCACGAAATTCTGTTCGCCTATTGTTACTTACGAGTTCCCTTTTGAACCGAAAGTGCAACGGCCTTTGTTTCCTCATCATTTTTCGAATTTAGTGGGACTTTTCCGTCTTTAGTCTCACTCGGAATACATATCTCCGGAGTATGACTTACAATCCGTTTAAACTTTCCCCGTAATTCAAATGGTTGAAATGGCTCTGAACACTATGGGACTTAACATCTGAGGTCATCAGTCCCCTAGAACTTAGAACTACGTAAAACTAACTAACCTAAGGACATCACACACATCCATGCCCGAGGCAGGATTCGAACCTGCGACCGTACCGGTCACACGGTTCCAGACTGAAGCGCCTACAACCGCTCGGCCACACCGGCCGGCCCCCGTAATACCTTTACACTCGTCGACTGGAGCTAAATGATGCCAATTTATTGTCTAAATGGGATGCTATCAACTGTCTATCTGCTCTGTCTAGCAGAAATACTGTCTTAGCGTTTTGGATTGTTTTATTAACTTCAGTAACCAAAGTCGCAATAATGACGTCATGGTCACTAATCCCAGTCTCCACATCGACGCTTTCGGTTACGTCAGACCTGTTTGTAGCTACGAGGTTTAAAAATTTCCATATGCGTGTGGACTGTCGAACGAGTTGCTCAAGACAATTTTTATACAACGAATTCAAAATAACTTCGGAAGACTGTCCGTCTATACCCCATGCAATGAACATATAGACGTCCCACACGGTACTAGGAAGATGAAAGTTGCCTCCAACTAATACTGCTCGATCTGGGTATTTCCCTGGACTCTCTGCCAATGTCTCTAAAACCGTCACAGCGGAATGGGGTGGCCGGTAAAATGCAACAATTAACTTGCTTTCACCTAGACCTGTTAAACCTAAATTATCCTAAGGACAACCACACACACCCATGCCCGAGGGAGGACTCGAACCTCCGCCGGGACCAGCCGCGCTGTCCAAGACTGCAGCGCCCAAGACCGCTCGGCTAATCCCACGCGGCACGCGACCAGGTAACTTCACTGTGACACTCAAATTAGAAGCCAGTAGAGACAATATTTTTGTCAACTGCAGTAATCGCACCATCTACTGTAGCCTTTCATCTGTCTTTTCGGTATATGTCCATGAATCGCCAAATATCTCAGAGCATTGTAGTTCAGGTTTCAGTCAGCTCTCGGTCCCGAGAGTAATTGAGAGCAGGAAGTTTCCTGTAGATCAGTAAATTCGGGAACTTTGTTACGAATACTTCGAGAATTTACTGATAAAATTTTGGTCATCGAAGCGTCTTTACTCTGAACGCGGTCTGATTTCGCTGTCTGCGAGTCGTCTGGCCACTGTTCTTCAGGAAGCCCCAACCTACAGCCTTGCTTAAAAAAGTATTAAATCTCATTTGTGTAACAAGATACTCGCACAGCAGCAGGTGGCGTTGCGATAGTGTGCGTTGGCCCTGGGCAGCAGAGTCCACCTCATATCAAACAAGACCGCATACTAGGCAGTGTTTAGTCGCCGGCCAGGCAAGTGGCCTCTGCGAAGTAGCATGCTGGCGTTCTTCCGGCAGCAGGAAGCATGTCCAGTGCATCGCCAGCAGCTCAGGCAGTAGCTCAGATGAGAGGTGCGAAGACCGCTTCGCGACCTAGGAGCCGCATGACGTCACTCAGGGGATGGCCATCACTCGATGGCCGCTGCTCGAGCCTAGGTAATATTGGGGAGCAGTGCCCCACAGACCAGCACAGCAGCAAATGGGTGATGCATCTGGATGGAGATGAAGGTGAGTGACCCATGTTGGATCACTGGTGGTGACCCATGTTGGATCACTGATGGTTGTGGAATAGGTCTAAGCGTACACAGCAGCTGGTGGTAGAATACAACTAGCAACACTACCAGTCACTTTGAAACTTCCCCTTTGAACAATTTATACATGACTGTGCTTAAACTGACATAAAATATTTTTAGCGCAACGCAATCTGACTATCAAAGATCCCTGCAAAAGAATGGCCCTGACTAACATTAACCTATACCTTTCACAAATCACTTACCTCACAAAAATCTTCGCTACTCAAGCTACTGCAATACAGCGAGCGCCACTACTGCCAGCTAAATAAAAGATTCAAACTACTGAAGGCACTAACTACTGATAGGGATAGTTAGCAAATGAAAGATATTAATAGAGAACAAACAATGTATTTACCTTAATATCATCACAAGTCATAATATATATATCAGTTCATGACAAATTACAAACCTCCGCCATCTCTCTCCCCACATCCACCACTGCTGGCGGCTCACCTCCAACTGCGCAACGCTACGCGCTGTTCACATCCATCTGCCGCTGCCCAACACTACAATGGCGAGTATTACAACAATGCAAAGCAGCCAGAGACTGCACACAGCACAGCCAGTGATTTTCATACAGAGGTGGCGTTACCAATAAAAAAACCTAAACAGACTACTTACATAGCCCCCATGCTCCCCACAAAAAATTTTACAAATTGGATTGGGCAGTGGCCAATACAGATTTGAAAAAAAATTTTCATAATTACAATAACAAAGATATAAAATGCACACACTTATTGATACAATGTTGGTCAAAAGCTAAAATTTTCTCACAGTCCATAAAGACAGTCCTGATCGTTCATTACGGTAAAATAGTAGTGTTTTTCTCAAAGTCTGAGCAGTAGAAGAAAATGCACACGGAAGTAGTGGATTTCCATGCAGTCTTGAAGAAGTAGTGTTGTCCTTCCAACGGAAAGACAGTGCTGACTCTTGACATGCATACAGGTAATGGGCCACAACAGAGCAAACCCACAGCAGAGTCAGTCGAAATTTTGAAGAGTATTGGTAGGTAGGTCATCACAGAGCAGACCCACTGTAGTCCTGGTAGAGATTACGGTATTGGTGGGCCACCAGAGGTGCAGACCCACTGCAGTCCTTGTAGAAATAATGGTATTGGTGAGTCAGCAAAGATGTAGACCCACTGTAGTCCTTGTAGAGATGGCCAGCAGCCATCTGTTGTGACTGTGCAGGTGCACAATCACCATTGAAGAGTCTTGCGGATAATATAGCAAGTCCATAACCACCACTTGTGCACTCACAAAGTTTTTGGAATTGTCCTTAGAACCAGCAATGCTGTTATCCAGTCCCTTGCTGAATTATTAACACACGTGCAAACACTATCAGTCCCTACTTCTCACATATTGTCCATATACTATGACCAACGGAAATGTGTGCAGTGAAATGTAACTTACAAGTTAATAATAAGATGAACTGGTGTCAATTACAATTTTATAAATATACAACATGAAAATACAATTACAAAGGTACAAAATACATCATTAAAGAACATAATAATACAGATAACATTTGTAGTACAGGCTTTACAAAAGAATCGAAATAACATATACATCAGTGTTACAGGAATTATGACATGAGTACATACATAAAAGATCAGAGTAACTTTCGAAACATCAACTTCACACATGAGCATTAAAACAAAACAGAATAAATAATGTCTAAGCATATTTACAAGGTAAATAACATATTATTAATGCAAATTATATTTGAGGATAACAGTATTCCTCATCATAGTGAATGTAGCTTAGTATTAGAAGAAGAAAAAATTCTATGAAACTACACAGATACAGGAAGAAAACAAATACACAAGGGTACACAAACACATAGTGGGATAACACAAAAGGAAAGGACAGGGTTTGTTTTCAGTGTAACATTTGGTACTGCAGTCCAACCCAAAACTTCGTTCCATAGATCTTTCGTCTTATTTCAACCTTTGCTTCCACCAAAAAAAATCCTATCCAAGCATGCTTTCTGTATTTTTCTCGTATAACCTCTCAGTGAATTTCTTCAAATTCATCGCAACTCATTCTCTTATAGGCTACCCCCTCTTAAGCTAACTTAAATCTACTGAGCTCAGATGCTAAACTCAGGGATGAGGCAATGCAGCAGCACGAAACAATTAATATAAACACCAATGAAAAAAAAATGGAAAATCGCAAAGCAAGCTACAGTAAATCTAAATTACCAAGCAATTCAACATTACAACTAATATGAGGCAATGCGCAGCAAACAAAAAAATAAATCTGGCTTAGCAGAGTAACACAAATTAAAGTTCAGTAGCGCTATGCCTGGCAAACAGCAGCTTATATCTAAACATGACATAGCTCAAGCAGAAAAAATATTACAGTAAAGATAACAATGCAGATAAGGGAAATGTATAATCACATCTTAATGTCTAAGTAATTAAAGTGGTGCACCACAACAACTGATTGTAAAAAGAAATATTACCATGTACCTGAAAAGAAAATTATGTGTTACTGTTACTAGTTCCTTCTTATTGTTCTTTCCTTTCCAAGTGCTCCTTTTTTAAAGAATGTGGATCATAAAATAATTATTTAATAGATCTGTTGACAGAAAGTGTTCACATTAGCAAATGCATTTCACTTTATAAAAGCAATGCTGCAACACAGCTGGAAACCAGATATCAAATGAAATAAGCAACTATGAAAAGCAAAGCATAAAAATATCATTCAGTAGTCATGTGACATTTCATAAGTTAGTAGAAATTCTCTCAACTCTCATAGAAAGACGCTTGTAATAATCAGGTGTGCAGATGTAAAAATATTTCTTGTCATTTTATTAGGCATTTCAGTAAATATCATAAATTATGAGATCCACAGTATGCTTTCAACAAGGAAATGTCAGTAGCGCGGACAATGGCCTCCCTTTTTTTTTTCTACCTGTGCGGCTGAAAGGCTAATGCCTTTTTTTTTTTTTTTTTTTTTTTTTTTCGGGCGGCTGTCGCCCAGGTGGGTGCCCGCGACGCATTACGTGCAGGTGGTCACTTAACTTTCTTACGGAAATATTTATGACAGCAGTTTCCGCTACTGTGACAGTCTCATATACAAAATTTCACGGGTCGAGAATTTGCGTTGCAAATGTGTAGAAACAAAACCCTATAAATATAAGTGTCCAAATAAAATATTCGTCAGCATTGTGATACATTCACGCATTTATACACATTTCATAACTCTTAAAGTACGATTCTTGGTTTCCAACAACCTTTTCCACAAATCAGAGTCCCTAATCACTACTCATTATTCCTTACCTTATTCGTCGACACTTCTTCAATATTTCATCATGAGAAATACGTAGCATAATAAACATTGCTCAACAACATAAAACACATCGTCGTCATAATAATAACATCATAACACCTCAATCAAATCTCAAAAACGTCGTAGCTTTCTGCAATAATTTCAAAACCTAAAAAAATTCTCTGCTCATGTCAAAAGTGTCATCTGCCTCAAACGTACTTTAAAAATCATGATCTCATACCAAATACATCATTCAAAGCTCTCATAGTATCACAATGGGTCCGAAAAACTATGAAGAGTTCACATAGTACAGACAAAATACAATTTCGTAAGTGTGGAGTTACCCAACAGTGTAATTACGTAAACATGTGTCACTGACGTAGTAAACAACATGCTTATCTCTCAGTTAAATGATCAGATCGCTGTGTAATTTATGTTTTAGAGAAATATGGTACCGATGTGTAAAGTTGTATAAGCAAATACCATATTAGCTAGGGTTCCTTGTGGTTGCCACACACATGGTACACAAAGTAAGCGTGTACCCCCCTGAGGATTAATGTAATTATACCCTCAGGTGTTACAGATTACAGCAATGAAATGAAATGTATCATTGAAAACCTTTGTATCATTGTACTTCAAATATCTTTAAAAATAAATGTTTTAAGTACAAAATTAATCACTCAAATGTGTGTCCTGTAGCGCTAAATGTGCGTCTTGCTGTAAGATAATTCTGTGGAAGTGTCGTACTTATCGTCCTCCGAAAGCTAAGTTCTGCAGAAGTCAATGTACTTACCTCATGATAAACAAAAGTGAAATGCTTTATGTATAGATATCTTAGTTATTACGCTTATTGCCATGATGAAGAAAGTACTGTGCTGTAACGTATTGTTGTGCTATGGAAAAGGCAGTCTCATTGTAGCTATACCACAAAAGTTACTACTAAAACATGTTTTACTTTGCAGAATAAAACAGAAAAACTGTGCAGAAATAAAACAGAAACACTACAAAAGCCACATTGTAAATTGTCACTCATTAGTAGCGTCGTGATAAAATCGTGTAGAAACATAAACTAACCCCTATGTCATCTGGTATCTCACTGAAAGTACTTTAAATCCAGAATATATTTTCAAGTAAACCAAAATGTTGCATTAAAATCTCATTAGCAGTACCAGTATGTGTCCTAAGTATGTAAGCCTTATAGTCGTTCCATAATCGTGCAACTAACAAGCAAGAATGTACACACACAATAACACTGCGGCGTCTGTTCACTATAACAATACATTCGTCATTTCTGTTTAAATAAGTTCTCTTGGTTCTTGATTGGATATTTGACTTCAAACATTGTTGTATGTTAACAGATTCTAAGTCTGACAAAGCATACTAGAAATGTGAAGTGAAAAGTTTTATACCAAAGACTAAGTTAAAAAGCAGATTATCTCTCAATAAATGGTCTTACATGTGAAATGTGGTGTAAACCTTTACTCTTCCTAGTACGCAGAGTTTCAACTTCAACGCAATTATCATGTGGTATACGTCGGTAAAGAATACTGGAATTTTTCTCAAGGTTAGCGTCTATGTTATTTTTCTCTGAGCCAGCCAGCGCACATGGGTGCCTGCGGCGCGAGTCATTGTCTGTCTCTTTGTAGGCGCGCGTTGTTATTGGGATTAGGAGACCTAACTTCTACAAATTCACCTTGTCGAGAGGGCCCTGCTCTGTTTGAATCCCGCCAGTTCTCATGCAATTCAGGTCTGTCGTTACGAATATATCGTCTGTCGTCATGTCGGTAGATTCCGTAGTTTCTTCCTTGTCCGTCACGTGGTGGAGAGTTTCTCCCTGAATCGTAACTGTGCGCCGAACTGTTGCGTCTGAAGTTATTCTGCCTCCCTTGATAATAATTGTTTTGGTTCCCATATTGTCTGTTTCTCTGATTGTCTCTGCGATAGTCATTACTACGGAAATGCGATCTTTCTCTGTAACTATTATTACTCTGCCAGCGGTTGTCATATGGGTGGTGTCTGTTTTGGTCACGATTTGCGTTGTAAGAATAGCCTTTTCGTGTCCAGTTATTGTTTCTGTCATCACGGAATTGTGGCGTATGTGACCTGTATTGATTGTTTTCCTGTTTTCGCATCCGGCGACTGTCTGTGTCAATTTCTAATTCTTGTAGGAGTGCCTGAAAAGCTTCAATGTCGTCTTTGCAACGTCCTGCCAAAATAATATGTCGTAAATGTTCAGGTAATTTGATTAAGCAAATGCAGATGAGTTCTGAGGGGCTGTATGGGTTTGACAGGTACTGATTCTTGTGCAACATGTCTTCAAAATATTTCACAAGACTGGAGAATTCAGATTGTTCGAAATGTTTCATCATTATGATGCCATGTTTTACTCGGTCTTGTGTAGCTTGAGACCAATATGCTGAGAGGAAGGCATGGTAAAATTCTCCTTCACTGTGACAATCGTGAATGACCGATCGCATTCTTACAGCTGGTTCATTCTCTAAATAGCCACACATAAATTCTAACCTGTGCTCCAATGACCAGTTGGGAGGAAAACAATGAGAGAATTGATGGAGCCATGCTTGTGGATGAATGTCGTTGCCAGAATTCTTAAATGTTTTGAATTTACGTGTAGTAATGAACAGCTTATAGTCAAAATCATCATGTCGACGAGTCGCATATCGGTCATTGTTAGGTCGCGTCGGCCGTTCCATCTCAAAATTTGGTGCGCATTGCCAATTTCTTTCATAACTTCCGAAACGCCCTGTGTTATTATTTTGCGGCTTTTCCGTGTTTCTAAGTCCCTCTTCCCGTGTTGGAGCGCGAGTGTCCTCTGAAATACGTAATTCTTGTATTACCTGTGTCAGCTGATCTTGTACTTCCCGGATTTCTCTTTGGTGTTGTGTATTAATTTGATTCTGATTTTGTTTGAATTTTCTTATTTGTTCATACTCTTCTGTGTCAGTGAAGGCTACGGGTCTTGTGTCATTCAGATCATCATCTACCTTTGTAGATAAGTTAGTGACCTGATCCGAAAGTTCGGCTACTTTCTCCAATAGTGTACTTATGTCTTCAGCGTGTTTTTCTGAACCAAGTTTCAGAGTATCTACTGTGTCCTTAAAGTTTTCCTGAGTTTTTGCAAGTTGCGTAACCGAATCGGTAGATGCAACTGAGTCAAATTTAGTTTGCAAAGTCTCATGATTTTCATGAACAATAATTTGCAGTTCTTTTATGGCTGCTTCGTGATTCTGTAATGCATTTTCATGCCGCGAAAAAATAGGTTGAAAATGCTCACAAATTTGAGTTTTTACGTCATTACAGACTTTTTGACATTCCGATTCAATGTTATGTAACTCAGTAGTTAAATCTTCACGCGTTTGTTCAAGAGTTTGTTCCAATGAGTCTAACTTTTGAAGCTGTTGCTGTGTTTGTCTCTGATTTTGTTCCAGTGTGTCTAACTTTTCAAGCTTTTGTCCCATCTGTTGCATTAATTGTAATAACAATGCACTGGTGTCTGAAACATGTTCCTCTGTGCTTTTCGGCAGTGAATTTGCACCGGAAACATTCACATTTTGACAAGCAGAAAATGTGTCATGGCTTATTTGAGAAAACGGTGAGGATCCAAAACCTGAATCTACAGTATTTGCGAGATTGTTTCCTGTCATTTCGGATTCCTGAGGCGAGCTGTTGCCGACCGATCGATCGATAATGCTTCCCTGTTCTCTAATTGTTTCACTGTCTACACCATTCTTTGCCGCCCGCTCCATTTCCCTATGCACAATTACCAAATTACTACTTTGAACATTAGTTAATTCATTACTCTGCGGCGCTAACACACTGCTTTCGTCTTCACTGTCATTTCTCAATTTACTTTGGAGCCTAGTATTACGTTTTTCACACGCCATTATTGTCACAATATTTCACGATAACACAGAAAAGCACAATTTGAAGAGCAAAAATAAGAGAACACATTAACATAACACTGAAAATAATATCTAGTTAATTGCAGCTGCGAAATACTTCGTGCAAATCTACATGCATGCCACAACTGTTTTACTGTACAACAATGAAAGACTGGAACTACAAAGGAGATTTTCTCTACAATTACGCGCTAGCAATAAACAAAAGCTACACTAATTACACAAACTACAAGAAAAAAAATCAGAAGATTCCAGTGAGGTATCCTCGGCTAAGGGTCGACATATGAAACTTCCCCTTTGAACAATTTATACATGACTGTGCTTAAACTGACATAAAATATTTTTAGCGCAACGCAATCTGACTATCAAAGATCCCTGCAAAAGAATGGCCCTGACTAACATTAACCTATACCTTTCACAAATCACTTACCTCACAAAAATCTTCGCTACTCAAGCTACTGCAATACAGCGAGCGCCACTACTGCCAGCTAAATAAAAGATTCAAACTACTGAAGGCACTAACTACTGATAGGGATAGTTAGCAAATGAAAGATATTAATAGAGAACAAACAATGTATTTACCTTAATATCATCACAAGTCATAATATATATATCAGTTCATGACAAATTACAAACCTCCGCCATCTCTCTCCCCACATCCACCACTGCTGGCGGCTCACCTCCAACTGCGCAACGCTACGCGCTGTTCACATCCAGCTGCCGCTGCCCAACACTACAATGGCGAGTATTACAACAATGCAAAGCAGCCAGAGACTGCAAAAAGCACAGCCAGTGATTTTCATACAGAGATGGCGTTACCAATAAAAAAACCTGAACAGACTACTTACAACTTCACCTGGATTTATTACGACTAGCCACTGCTTCTGGTCACGTAAGGATCCAAAGCAATACAGCATCAGTGTAGGTCATGAAATATTACAGCTTGACACTGTGATGGTCTGGTGTATTGCACCATATAGAAAGGTCCCAGAACTGCTCTCATTAATAAACGGTCACAACGCCCATGTAGTACTAGGGACAGAAAGTTGGCTGAAACCAGACGTAAACAGTAATGAAATCCTAAACTCAGATTGGAATGTATACCGCAGAGACAGGCTGGACAGTGAAGGGGGAGGCGTCTTTATAGCGATACGAAGTGCAATAGTATCGATGGAAATTGACGGAGATCCGAAATGTGAAATGATTTGGGTGAAGGTCACGGTTAAAGCAGGCTCAGACATGGTAATTGGATGTCTCTATAGGCCCCCGGGCTCAGCAGCTGTTGTGGCTGAGCACTTGAAGGATAATTTGGAAAATATTTCGAGTAGATTTCCCCACCATGTTATAGTTCTGGGTGGAGATTTTAATTTGCCGGTTATAGACTGGGAGACTCAAACGTTCATAACGGGTGGCAGGGACAAAGAATCCAGTGAAATTTTTTTAAGTGCTTTATCTGAAAACTACCTTGAGCAGTTAAACGGAGAACCGACTCGTGGCGATAACATATTAGACCTTCTGGTGACAAACAGACCCGAACTATTTGAAACAGTTAATGCAGAACAGGGAATCAGCGATCATAAAGCGGTTACTACATCGATGATTTCAGCCGTAAATAGAAATATTAAGAAAGGTAGGAAGATTTCTCTGTTTAGCAAAAGTGACAAAAAGCAGATTACAGAGTACCTGACGGCTCAACACAAATGTTTTGTCGCAAGTACAGATAGTGTTGAGGCTCAGTGGACAAAGTTCAAAACCATCGTACAATATGCATTAGATGAGTATGTGCCAAGCAAGATCGTAAGAGTTGGAAAAGAGCCACCGTGGTACAACAACCGAGTTAGGAAACTGCTGCGGAAGCAAAGGGAACTTCACAGCAAACATAAACATAGCCAAAGCCTTGCAGACAAACAAAAATTACGCGAAGCGAAATGTAGTGTGAGGAAGGCTATGCGAGCGGCGTTCAATGAATTCGAAAGTAAAGTTCTACGTACTGACTTGGCAGAAAATCCGAAGAAATTTTGGTCTTATGTCAAAGCGGTAGGTGGATCAAAACAAAATGTCCAGACACTCTGTGACCAAAATGGTACTGAAACAGAGGATGACAGACTAAAGGCCGAAATACTAAATGTCTTTTTCTAAAGCTGTTTCACAGAGGAAGACTGCATTGTAGTTCCTTCTCTAGATTGTCGCACAGATGACAAAATGGTAGATATCGAAATAGACGACAGAGGGATAGAGAAACAATTAAAATCGCTCCAAAGAGAAAAGGCAGCTGGACCTGATCGGATACCAGTTCGATTTTACACAGAGTACGCAAAGGAACTTGCCCCCCTTCTTGCAGCGGTGTACCGTAGGTCTCTAGAAGAGCGTAGCGATCCAAAGGATTGGAAAATGGCACAGGTCATCCCCGGTTTCAAGAAGGGACATCGAACAGATGTGCAGAACTATAGACCTATGTCTCTAACGTCGATCAGTTGTAGAATTTTGGAACACATATTATGTTCGAGTATAATGACTTTTCTGGAGACTAGAAATCTACTCTGTAGGAATCAGCATGGGTTTCTAAAAAGACGGTCGTGTGAAACCCAGCTCGCGCTATTCGTCCACGAGACTCAGAGGGCCATAGACACGGGTTCACAGGGATATGCCGTGTTTCTTGACTTCCGCAAGGCGTTCGATACAGTTCCCCACAGTCGTTTAATGAACAAAGTAAGAGCATATGGACTATCAGACCGATTGTGTGATTGGATTGAGGAGTTCCTAGATAACAGAACGCAGCATGTCATTCTCAATGGAGAGAAGTCTTCCGAAGTAAGAGTGATTTCAGGTGTGCCGCAGGGGAGTGTCATAGGACCGTTGCTATTCACAATATACATAAATGACCTGATGGATGACATCGGAAGTTCACGGAGGCTTTTTGCAGATGATGCAGTGGTCTATCGAGAGATTGTAACAATGGAAAATTGTACTGAAATGCAGGACGATCTGCAGCGAATTGACGCATGGCGCACGGAATGGCAATTGAATTTCAATGTAGACAAGTGTAATGTGCTGCGAATACATAGAAAGAAAGACCCCTTATCATTTAGCCGCAAAATAGCAGGTCAGCAACTGGAAGCAGTTAATTCCATAAATTATCTGGGAGTACGCACTAGGAGTGATTTAAAATGGAATGATCATATAAAGTTGATCGTCGGTAAAGCAGATGCCAGACTGAGATTCATTGGAAGAATCCTGAGGAAATGCAATCCGAAAACAAAGGAAGTAGGTTACAGTACGCTTGTTCGCCCACTGCTTGAATACTGCTCAGCAGTGTGGGATCCGTACCACACAGGGTTGATAGAAGAGATAGAGAAGATCCAACGGAGAGCAGCGCGCTTCGTTACAGGATCATTTAGTAATCGCGAAAGCGTTACAGAGATGATAGATAAACTCCAGTGGAAGACTCTGCAGGAGAGACGCTCAGTAGCTCGGCACGGGCGTTTGTTAAAGTTTCGAGAACATACCTTCACCGAAAAGTCAAGCAGTATATTGCTCTCTCCTACGTCTATCTAGCGAAGAGACCATGAGGATAAAATCATAGAGATTAGAGCCCACAGAGAAGCATACCGACAATCCTTCTTTCCACGAACAATACGAGACTAGAATAGAAGGGAGAACCGATAGAGGTAATCAGGGTAACCTCCGCCACACACCGTCAGGTGGCTTGCGGAGTATGGATGTAGATGTAGATACTGCCTCTGTATGTTTCTGGCCCTGACAGTAACATTTTCACAGGCAGCCAACTTGCTCACCTTGTCGTTGGATGTCCAGTCTGCTCAGAGGCATCTTAGAGTATTACTTGCTCCCCCACTCCCATGAGAAGACAGAGTTCATGTCGAGCGGGATAGCCGTGCAGTCTTGGGCGCACTGCCATGGTTCGCGCGGCTCTTCCTGTCGGAGGTTCGAGTCCTCCCTCGGGCATGTGTGTGTCTGTTGTCCTTAGCGTAAGTTAGTTTAAGTTAGATTAAGTAGTGTCAAGCCTAGGGACCGATACCTCAGCTGTTTGGTCCCACAGGAACCTACCACATATTTCCAAAAAAACAGAATTCATCAAATATCCGACTATTGCTAAATCTGATAATCGTTTAAGAAATAACTTAATACTATTTGCATTATCTTTTAAATTGTGTACAATTTCCACTCTGACTGTGTTTTTTTGTTCACCTACTTCAACGCAACTCATAGTTTATGGAGTCTGGTACACTTCAGTCGCCGACCATTGTGGCCGTGAGGTTCTAGGCGCATCAGTCTGGAACCGCGCGACCGCTACGGTCGCAGGTTCGAATCCTGCCTCGGGCATGAATGTGTGTGGTGTCCTTAGGTTAGTTAGGTTTAAGTAGTTCTAAGTTCTAGGGGACTGATGACCTAAGATTTTAAGTCCCATAGTGCTCAGAGCCATTTGAACCATTTGAACACTATATTCGTGGTGGATGGTGGGTTCGGGAGAGCTGGTGGTACTCTGCTACAGACAGGCATAGGGTGCACAATCAAGAGCCAGCATCAAAATGGTACTAGGAGATCCTATCACCATGATTTTGCATTTAGAGTCTGCTGTCATACAGGTGAACATGTTGATATATGTAGTCCCTGCCCATGCGCCGTTCTGTGCACCTACAACTAAGGTGGAGCCCAAGTGTTGCTGTGGTTGAAGGTCCCACCTGCCAACATTTCCAAAGGTTTATGAGAGCAAGTACAGTAGTGGATATGCTAAGCTCAGGACTACAGCACTGTCATCATCGCCGGAGAAACAGCCATCAGATGTCCACTTTGTACCACTTGGCGGTAAACCGCAGCCCCACGGCTCTATGCGTTCCATACACGTAAGTCGATCCCGTTTGTAGTAAATGGCGAGTACTGCCTTCGGGTCATACACTGAATATACACTCCTGGAAATGGAAAAAAGAACACATTGACACCGGTGTGTCAGACCCACCATACTTGCTCCGGACACTGCGAGAGGGCTGTACAAGCAATGATCACACGCACGGCGCAGCGGACACACCAGGAACCGCGGTGTTGGCCGTCGAATGGCGCTAGCTGCGCAGCATTTGTGCACCGCCGCCGTCAGTGTCAGCCAGTTTGCCGTGGCATACGTAGCTCCATCGCAGTCTTTAACACTGGTAGCGTGCCGCGACAGCGTGGACGTGAACCGTATGTGCAGTTGACGGACTTTGAGCGAGGGCGTATAGTGGGCATGCGGGAGGCCGGGTGGACGTACCGCCGAATTGCTCAACACGTGAGGCGTGAGGTTTCCACAGTACATCGATGTTGTCGCCAGTGGTCGGCGGAAGGTGCACGTGCCCGTCGACCTGGGACCGGACCGCAGCGACGCACGGATGCACGCCACGACCGTAGGATCCTACGCAGTGCCGTAGGGGACCGCACCGCCACTTCCCAGCAAATTAGGGACACTGTTGCTCCTGGGATATCGGCGAGGACCATTCGCAACCGTCTCCATGAAGCTGGGCTACGGTCCCGCACACCGTTAGGCCGTCTTCCGCTCACGCCCCAACATCGTGCAGCCCGCCTCCAGTGGTGTCGCGACAGGCGTGAATGGAGGGACGAATGGAGACGTGTCGTCTTCAGCGATGAGAGTCGCTTCTGCCTTGGTGCCAATGATGGTCGTATGCGTGTTTGGCGCCGTGCAGGTGAGCGCCACAATCAGGACTGCATACGACCGAGGCACACAGGGCCAACACCCGGCATCATGGTGTGGGGAGCGATCTCCTACACTGGCCGTACACCACTGGTGATCGTCGAGGGGACACTGAATAGTGCACGGTACATCCAAACCGTCATCGAACCCATCGTTCTACCATTCCTAGACCGGCAAGGGAACTTGCTGTTCCAACAGGACAATGCACGTCCGCATGTATCCCGTGCCACCCAACGTGCTCTAGAAGGTGTAAGTCAACTACCCTGGCCAGCAATATCTCCGGATCTGTCCCCCATTGAGCATGTTTGGGACTGGATGAAGCGTCGTCTCACGCGGTCTGCACGTCCAGTACGAACACTGGTCCAACTGAGGCGCCAGGTGGAAATGGCATGGCAAGTCGTTCCACAGGACTACATCCAGCATCTCTACGATCGTCTCCATGGGAGAATAGCAGCCTGCATTGCTGCGAAAGGTGGATATACACTGTACTAGTGCCGACATTGTGCATGCTCTGTTGCCTGTGTCTATGTGCCTGTGGTTCTGTCAGTGTGATCATGTGATGTATCTGACCCCAGGAATGTGTCAATAAAGTTTCCCCTTCCTGGGACAATGAATTCACGGCGTTCTTATTTCAATTTCCAGGAGTGTATCTAGTGTGGACTCGCCTTCTGAAAATAAGGTTGTGGTGCGATAATGTACCGACAGTACACTTCCACTCCTATTCCTCCTAGAAACAACTCTAACTCACACGTTTCTGGGACAGTCTAGGTCAATGAGCACGGACATATCGTAATCTGCTCCCTCTGGCAAATGATCGAGTACTGCTTCTCTTCTGTCCTACCACGAAATAAGTATGTGCCAAAATCACTGACTACCAAATCAATTCAGTTACCAACCATGTTCGTTCATATACCATTCCTCCATAACTGCTCATGTCCTCAACAATCATGCTTAAAATCATCTGGTACTACAGGCGCTACTGATACGAGAGGTATCAGAATTGCTTTTAGCTATCCCCCGGCTTTATTATCAATTTGGTACAGCCTATCCATGTTCTGCCTAAATCTGTCGTCTAATATGTGGATATATTTTATTTACTTATTTATTTCTTTAACCTGATCTGACTAGAGCCATCAGGCACTCTCTCACATTGGGTCAGGGTCTGACAGTACAGTGTCTACTACATCATAGTTACCTAAGAGAGAACAATTTTAATACGACAACTAGTATTAAATTGATTTGAGTGATTGAAGCGGCACTCTGAGTAAATTATATTGACTACGAAGTAATAAAGTTAATACTAGCAGTATTCGTGCTACTGCAGGTGCTGTCACTACTAGTGATAATAATAGTATAATAATAATAATTAATAATAATAACAATAGTAATGACAAATATTATGCTATTGATAGCAATATGATAGTGGCAGAGAGAAGAAGAGTTTATAGGTGCACAAGATAGATCTTTCTGAAGTAGCAAGTTGTGAGAAAAAGAAATTTAAGGAGTCTGCATCAGTTAAGAATGTTGCGAAGATCAGATTGGAAAGAGCGATGTACAAAGGTAACGAATGCATACAGGGATAAAGGTAATCCTTACTGTTGCTTTACTAGATATGTCATTACCTGTCTTCTGTAGCTGGAGATGTTATTTAGTTCTCTAAAATAGTGCGGGAGGTTGTTCCAGAGTTGGCTCCCTGCTACTGGGAAGGATACTGAGATGGTGGTTGAACGTTGGAGTGGGACAGAAAGGATTTTGCTCTGATACGAGAGGGTGTTTCTGCCGTGTTGTCCAGAAAATGCAAATTGAAAATAATGTTTTTCTTAAGTACAATGTTTTAACTTACTAACCGTGGTTGGAGAAATACATTTGTTACTTCTAAGACCATTGTAATTCCGAGGAACCTAATGCACAACTGCGTGACCGTATCTGAAGGACATTATCGCTGAATGCGAATCACTTGAGTGGTGTTTCAGAGAGTTACTCTTTTCTCAGAGCTGTAGCGTCAATACTTATAACAAGGCAGGGCCCACTACAGTTCACCGTTAGAAATTCCAGCTGTGAAAGTGTTACATTTCAAATCGGTTGGTAGTGCCAGATGCGCAATTATTTGTTTTCAGCTACAATCAAATGTTTATCGGTATTTTCTTTCAGGATACACGCAGCAAATTTTCACCCTGCAGAGTAATGTGTGCTGATTTGAAAGTCCCTGAAAGGTTAAAACTGGGTACTTCAATGGTTATCAAAACTGCGGCCTTTGTCGTTAATGGATAAGTTCTCTACCGCCTGACCTGTCTAAGCATGGTTCACAACCCACGCTCACAGCTCTGTTTGGGCCAGTATCTCTTTTCCAACTTCCCAAAAATCTCACAAGTTCTTCTGCAATGCGTACGGGACTGGCACGTCTGGAAGAAAGGATATTACGGAGAAATGAAATAGCCAGACCACACTAAGACGATGAAAGAAATTGTAGCTCTCTTTCGTTATGTTAAAGTCGGATGTTTTCCTCATTATAAAATTGGCTAAACTTTTACTTATCAGTAAATGATTAGATAGGGTCAAAGTTTCTACAGAAATCATTCGTGAAGTATCGAGATACACTTTTACTTTTCCTTCTCCTACAGCATTCAAGAAAATATTAATGTAGTTTGCTGGTCTCGTGGTTTAAACTTAAACCATTCTTGAACTTTTGAAGGTAGTTTTTACATTAGTTGTGATACTGAAATGGTATAAGTTAAGGTATTACTGTGACATGAATACATTGGTCAAATTATAGCGTACATACTTCAAAACGTTTTTGTACAGAAAACTGTCATTAAGCATGAAAAAACGGAAAGTTTATAAGGAAAATACACATTTCAAGAACTACAAATGCACGGATAAGATAACAACAAACACATTCATTGACTTTTCCAAACGCTTAAATCAAACGGAGCGAAACTGATCTCTCATTACAAAACTAAAAGGAATAATGACTCACCTTGTTTTAGTACAGTTGAAAAATTGTGCGCAGTTTTCAGCCAGTAGAACGCAGCGTACCACGTTTCATCTAAGCAAGACCTAATCGGTGTTTACAACTCGGGTATTCCCACCTTATTATATTTTGCTACAATATAATCTGCTTGCCTCAACATACTTTCATTCGATGCTCTTTATTATTCCTAGTTCTGTGATAGTTGGATTTGGATTTTTACTGTTTCGCACCACAGTTACGGTATGAAGCTGACCGACTTCGACGATAGCCAAATGGTAACTAATATTCTTTCTCTGCGCACGCCTGTAGCATTAGCATTTTCTCTTTTTCTTGGAACCGAGCACTTTAAAAATGAATGAAATTTTTCTCTCAGGGAAGATCAGCTTGTACAGAATTACAATAACTACATAATTAAGATAAAACTTCAAGGTCACTTTCACAGCATTTCTTTTAAGATTATATTTAAATTTATTGTTTATGTACTTTAAGAGAAAGTAAACAAGTTTATTGTTGCGTGTACAATCACATAAAAAAAAACTTTTACATAGAAATAATAATGGACAGTGTCACCTGTATACGTTACGCGGGAAAAAGTGTGATATTGACGAAGAGCTGATATTACTGCAGTAAAACGTAGCTTAAACCAGAATCACATGTAATTAATGTGATAGAAAAAAAGTCAGCAGAATTAGCAAAATGTAATTTGTTAATTTAATTGAAAAAGGTTGTTAGTAAGAACCAGAATGTAGATTAAAATTAAACAGGCCTCCTGCAGTAAAAAATATTCCACTGACAAAAACATGGGTTAGAATTAGTTATGAACAAGAGCACACTGCAGAAGAAAATTACTTCAGAAGGTTCTAGTGTTAAAGAGGAGTACACATGACTGTCTCACGCTGAAGGTTAGATCTCAGCTAGGCTCATGTTGAGTCTGCTAATAAAATATTGTGCAGATTTTTTGGAAGTTTTGAAGAGATTCTGATAATAAACATGTCACAAGACGTGTGTAGAACAGAAATTCGAATGAGGTTTGGACTGAATGAAGAAATGACAGTTAACTTCTTCGTCTCAGCTGCAGTTTAATTTGTGGTATACTACGTACTACAGGTTAAAAAATTTATCACAGTTTGTACACCAACCACGTCTTATAAAATTTGAACTGCCAGATAAACAAATTTTGAACGAGTTTCAGCCTGATTCCCATACCAATGAGAATGCGGAATGCTTTTGTACATTTCTGATGTCCAACTCTTCAGAAGAGAAGATAAACTTTGATAAGCACAACTCCTGCAGGAATATCTACATGTAGGGCACTGATGTAATGGACAAACATGCAGTGTGTGACAATTCATGATATTTAACATTATCGAAGCAAAATCATTTAAATACAAACTCTTTGAAACCAACCAAACATTTATATCAAGTGAATTCCATTTTTGTTATACATAAGAAAGCAGGTTTAGAATCAGCACCAAAACTGGTTTAAAATCAGATTTTATACATAATTTCATTTCACATTTCATTTATTTTATTTTTCTAAGGTCGCAGACAAGTTTGTGGAAATAACATTGGAGTCAAAATAGCTGCTACAATGTTAACGTACATTTAACAAATTTAATAGGCAACAGAAAACAATCTTTTACGTTAATAATAATGCAAACGAAAAGAGATTAGTCTTCAAGAACCTTACTTCTGTTACTAAATACATTGTTAGGATTTCTTACATAATATCCCTTAAACTGGCGGGTAGAGGTAAGTATTGAAATACATATTTGACAGACACTAAGCGTCGGTTGATAGGGAGTTGATGTTGAGCTTGATCACGTAGACTTGTTACATTCGTATTTTTGTGAAGGTTAATTAAATGAAAGTTGGTAACGTTGTATAAACATGTCCGATGTCAGTCATGAACGTCTTTTGTGAGTTGTTTTGCAAATAATTCTTAGATATGAGTACATGTTTTGATTTAGCACTGTTAACATTGCACATAATTAATAAACCTGATAGCAAAAGCGAACATCGGCAACGGCGCCACTGAATCTATCACATTACGTTGATAAAAGGTTAGAGGTGGATTTGTGGCACTATTTTTATCGAGCCGAAACAAAGTAAAGTCACTAGATCTACTTGAAACAGAAAAAAATTTATTCCTGAGTTCTTATGAAGTATTCTGCTGACACGGGTGATCTTATTCTTCCATCACATTTAATCTACTTTCCTTAGCTACCTGAGACAAAGCCTAAACTTGATTCAAAAGGTATCAGTAAGTAGTTATTTCGGTACAAAAAGCATTCAATTATGGCAATATGAACTCCGATAACAAAGTTCCAAGTTTACCAGATCTGAAAGTACGAAAGTCTTCCTCTACAAACAGAAGGATTCACCTTCGGAGGCTATATGCATGTGTTCACCGTTATCTGCGTTCTGTTCTCGATTATGTGAAATGAATTACATCTGCATCTACATCCATGCTCCGCAAGCCACCTGACGGTGTGTGGCGGAGGATACTTCGAGTACCTCTATCGGTTCTCCCTTCTATTCCAGTCTCGTATTGTTCGTGGAAAGAAACATTGTCGGTATGCCTCTGTGTGGGCTCTAATCTCTCTGATTTTATCCTCATGGTCTCTTCGCGAGATATATGTAGGAGGGAGCAATATACTGCTTGATTCCTCGGTGAAGGTATGTTCTCGAAACTTCAACAAAAGACCGTACCGAGCTAGTGAGTGTCTCTCCTGCAGAGTCTTCAACTGGAGTTTATCTATCATCTCCGTAACGCTTTCGCGATTACTAAATGATCCTGTAACGAAGCGCGCTGCTCTCCGTTGGATCTTCTCTATCTCTTCTATCAACCCTGTGTGGTACGGATCCCACACTGCTGAGCAGTATTCAAGCAGTGGGCGAACAAGCGTACTGTAACCTACTTCCTTTGTTTTCGGATTGCATTTCCTTAGGATTCTTCCAATGAATCTCAGGCTGGCATCTGCTTTACCGACGATCAACTTTATATGATCATTCCATTTTAAATCACTCCTAATGCCTACTCCCAGATAATTTATGGAATCAACTGCTTCCAGTTGCTGACATGCTATATTGTAGCTAAATGATAAAGGATCTTTCTCTCTATGTATTCGCAGCACATTACACTTGTCTACATTGAGAATCAATCGCCATTCCCTGCACCACGCGTCAATTCGTTGCAGTTCCTTCTGCATTTCAGTACAATTTTCCATTGTTACAACCTCTCGATATACCACAGCATCATCTGCAAAAAGCCTCAGTGAACTTCCGATGTTATCCACAAGGTCATTTATGTATGTTGTGAATAGCAGCCGTCCTACGACACTCCCCTGTGGCACACCTGAAATCACTCTTATTTCGGAAGACCTCTCTCCATTGAGAATGACATGCTGCGTTCTTACATTCTCTCTGTACATTAAAAGCAAAGTCTTATTCGGTTATCTTCCTATCGCAGCCCTCAGAGGTACCAGTGTTACTTGAAAGCAACTTATTCGTACATAACTTTAAACAGTCCTAACAATTTCCGTTGTCTTTGTATCTGCAAGGCACGAATTTTGCTTCATTCGATACACCTCTGTTTTAACAAATTGATTTACGGCTGCGGTGCTCGGGCTGGATCTCATTCGGCGGCAGTCTGTTCTCTGGTACAGAGCAAACTGGACTGCCTCGGTATACTTTCATCAGCCTGTCGGATTTCCATCGGAACGGCGTGGCGGAACAAGGGCAATTTTCCTCGCGCCGTAGAGACACGACCGGCGGAGTGACTAATATCAGGTTGCGGGCGGAGAGCGCCTAGATGAATGCGTAGCAATCTGACTGCGCCATGAATATGTATCGCCGCGGCCGTGTACGCCGCGGACTGCCATTGCGTCAGGACGCCCGGCCAGCCAAGGTTTCGTGGCCGCAGGTCTGTGCAGCCGCGGGCTCTGGATAAAGCAAGCCGCATCTGAGTGCGAATCTGTCGTCTCCCATCCAGATCCTTAAGTAATTCTCAGTGTTCATAAACCAGAACGAATATTATTCAGCGGTAACGGTCAGTTTCTGGGTTGTGTCTCTTCCTACATCACTTTGAAATATTTTTGTTCTACGATCATGCTGCTCTTAATGATTGGTGTTTTAACGCTTGTTCGGTTCTTCAGTTTTTCAAACGTGTGATCTGCCTTATGTGAGACACACTTTTTATGCTCATCCATAATGCTTTACAATTGTTTTGAAATTGCCATGTGGAAAAATTGAATGGCTTGATTGGTGATTGAGCCGTGTATCGACTCAAGCAACACCTTGTGTTTAGATTGCATTGGTTTTCCTTTTCTTCCCCTGACACGTTTGTTTGATATGTTGTCTGTCATTAAGTGGCTGCTTGGTTGTCTTTTCCCTCTGCTGTCGATATCTGCGTTTTTGCTTCCGGGAAACTGCTATGTAGGAAGTGAGATCTTTGACCGGTTGTAAACTCGTGTGGTGGCGCGGAAGTAGGGTCGTTGCGCGCAGAGAGTGTGGTGGACACGGGAGGGAGTGTGGTTCTCCAGCGCAAAGCAGGCGTGGTCGGTTATATCGAGTCGCCACGTGATGTATGTCGGGTCGAGTTGACGGAAGAGCTCACCGCGTGTTGGTTGTGTACAGAATCGCCCCACGAGTAGTTGCTGTTCATTTCGCCTCGGTGGGACCTTAACAAGCTTCTTTAGTCCTCCGTTTCAACACTGGAGTTTAAAAGGAGACACCTAACATGGAACGGTCACTACCCGTCAACGTTGCAGAGAAGACGTGAACTCCGGTGACAGAGCGTGTTGTCGCGTGACTGTGACGTGTTGGGTACGCTGGCGACGCGTGCGCGGTCGGATGTGTGGATCCTTGCCATCGGAGGTCGTGTACTGCCTGTTCGAGCACAATTGCAAGATAAGTTCGTGGAAGGTTTAATCATTAAGTTATAATTTTTTGTAACCAGCGTCTCTTCTGCCTTGTGGCCTCCGGCGACCGGGTTTCCTGTCCCTGGCACCGGTGTAATTGAAGACAGTGATCTTTCCTTCTCCTCTCGCTACTGTCCGATGGGAGGTGTAGTTTTGGCAGTTTGTTTCGCTATTCTGTCGTGGGTTATGAGTAAATTCATGCTTCTTGTTGGTTGATCATGTGGTCGCTCATTCAGGACTGGGTGGTGTGATATTTCCTTGCACGAGGTTAGTTGTAATTCTGTCAGCAAGTTAAGCCATCTTATAACAAGGTTTCGCTGGCTAAAAGTCGGTGCAGTAGCCAGCCTGAAAGTGGCAATTGTGTTTACGGGCGTATTTAAATTGCTCAGTATTCTGTCTAGCGTGAACATCCCCGAGTGGGGCCGGCCGGAGTGGCCGAGCGGTTCTAGGCGCTTCAGTCCGGAACCGCGTGACCGCTACGGTCGCAGATTCGAATCCTGCCTCGGGCATGGATGTGTGTGATGTCGTTAGGTTAGTTAGGTTTAAGTGGTAAGTTCTAGGGGACTGATGACCGCAGATGTTAAGTCCCATAGTGCTCACAGCCATTTGAACCATTTGAACCATCACGCATGCGAAATGTGCATATTTCTGCGCATGCGTTAGATGATGACATGCGACGGACAGCAGAGCTGTGTGTGCTGCCCTTGCTGAGGGAAATGAGAGATGATCTAATCGTTGGGTATTGAATGACCCCGTCGATTCCATTGTGAGTGGATTATCTACTCACAGCAAAATCAACGGGGTCATTCGATACTCAATGAGCAGATCATCTCTCACTTCAACCACCGAGGGGAGCGCACACAAGTCACCTGTCTCGCAAATGTCATCACCTAACGCATACGTCGAAAGGCACCAGCACATTCCGCATGCGTGGTATTTGGCATAAATACCGTGAACGCACTTGAGCTCTTTAGTTGTTGTCTAGTCACCTCGAAATGGCAGAATCTCCACGAGATCCGGCTGCACACCCGAAAATTATTAGAAGATAAAATACATCAGGAACAGTTCAGAAGTTGCGTTGTCAGTGTTTTTCACATATTTCTTTCTTCGTCGAATCTGTGGAAAACTTCATTCCCTATCTGATCTATCCTCTAAATTTCCAACATCCTTCTATGGCATCACATTTCAAGCACACAGATTCCTTTCTTTTCCAGTTTTTCCTCAGTTCGGCATTAACTTCCCAACAGACGTACTTTATCCGATATTCCTTCCTCAAATTCAGGCGAGTGTGTGATACCAGCAGAGTATTTTTGGCCAGGAATTCCGTTTTTGTCTGTGGTACTTGGTTTTCGTGTCCTCCTTCCTTTGTCCGCGGTACGTTATTTTGCTTCCTAGGTGGCAGAATTTCTACCCTTCTTCCAGTTCGTAATTCCCAACTTTAAAATTAAGTCTATCACTAAACTTATTTCTGTTATCCTTTATGACTTTTTCCTTTCAACAGCTCACTCTCAATGCATATTGTGCACAATAGACTATTCAAGCCATTCAACATATCCTGTAATTCATAATCGCTTTCACTGAGGATACCAATGTCATCAGTGAACCTAATAATTGATAATCTTTCGCCTTGTATTTTAGTTCTACTACTAAACCTGTCTTTTAATTCCATCATTGCTTGTTCGGTGTGTAGACTGAACAGTAGCGGAGAAAGACAGCAATCAGATGTCACAGCCATTTTAATCCGAATACTTCGCCCTTTCTCTTACATTCTCAATTTTCCTGTTTGGTTCTCATATATTGCCTTCTTCCCCTATAACGTTCTCCTATTTTTATGAGCATTTGAAACATTTCGCTCTACTCTACAATGTCAAACGTGTGACTTTTTCTGTATTCTTGCATCCTTTATTAGGTGCAACGTGAGAACTGCCTCTCTGGTGACTCTACCAAACTAAAGTGAGCTAAGAGATATTCGATTTTCTTTTTCGCTCATCTGTGTACGTTCCTGTAAGCGATGTAGATGCTTCAGATCTTAAGCTGAGTATTTGGATGATATTTTCCGAAGATCTGGTGGTACGTCACCAGTCCCACGGAGTCCACACACCAACTTGCATAGTTCTTTTTTTTGTCACTTCCTCCAGCGACTTTATGCATTCGGCAGTAATGTTATCTACGCCTTTTGCGTTATTTGATAACATTTATTTACGTAACGCACGCTCGCATTTTGCCAAGATTGTTTCGGCTACGCTACATTAACTTCGATGACAAGCCCTTACATGTAGTACTGTAGTCTCTACAGTCTCAATATCTCCCCATGCGCTTTTCTTCTTCTTGCAGCACTGAGGAAAAACATTCTTGGTCGTCAATTTGCTTTGAATGAAGAGGTGCACGCGTGGGTACAATCGGCAGCCAACAGAAAACATTTTTCCGTAAAGGCATTGACCGTCCTGACTCACAGTGGGATAAATCTATTAACAGTTACGGCGATTACTTTTGAAGTATAGACAGTTTACTTACTTTTTTCATTTGTCTAATTTTCATTTGATTGCCACTTACACATTTATCTACTGTAAGTTTAGTTACACGCAGATACTTTCTTTGAAATTCAGCCCGACTGATTTTTCGTAGTAAATGCACATGTCGCTTCGAAATATTCTAGTGTTTAGGGTTTCCTCCTGCTGCCGAAGCAAGCTACCCAGCGGTTACAGATGGTCTCTCATTCAAGAGGACGGCGGTTCATAGCCTCGCTGGCCATCCACATTTGGTCTTAGGTTGTTTTCCCTAGATCTTTTCAGGAAAATGGCTGAATGGTTTCTTTGGAAAGAACAAGGCCGAAATGTTCCCTTATCCTTCCTTTAATCCGAGCTTGTGCAACACCTTATACGTTGATAAGGCGCAAAACCCTAATCTCTGCCCTTTCTATTCTTCTGGTCACAGGATGGGCTGGGAGCTACATACAGATGTGACTAGGAATAACTGTGGTAGGGGATGCAGTTGAGAATTTTGCATCTTTCGGTAAAGCGAAAGTTGCAATTTTAACACGTAATTAAACTTTGCAGCACTTATTCCTTCGTATTTTTAGTTCAGTTCTCGTTCCCGGGGTAGGATATTCACGTAAGCTTATAATGGTACCTTCATGATACAGCCTCCTAGCTCTCACATCACCTTACTGTCATGTTAACGATAAACGTCAAATGGTTCAAATGGCTCTGAGCACTACGGGACTTAACATCTGAGGTCATCAGTCCCCTAGAACTTAGAACTACTTAAACCTAACTAACCTAAGGACATCACACACATCCATGCACGAGGCAGGATTCGAATCTGCGACCGTAGTAGGCGCGCGGTTCCAGATTGAAGCGCCCAGAACCGCTGGGCCACAACGGCCGGCGATAAACGTCAACTTTCATGTGTTGATATCCGTAAACATCGAGGTCAGAGGACAAACAATAAAACTTCGAATTACATGTATTACAGTTATGGAAGGGACTACAAGGTTAACATTTTAAGCTGGTGAAATGATATAATAATATCCAGGATGAGATTTTCACTCTGCAGCGGAGTGTGGGCTGATATGAAACTTCCTGGCAGATTAAAACTGTGTGCTGGACCAAGACTCGAACTTGGGACCTTTGCCTTTCGCGGGCAAGTAAAGCTGTGAGGACGGGGAGTGAGTCGTGCTTGGGTAGCTTAGTTGGCAGAGCACTTGCCCGCGAAAGGCAAAAGTCCCGAGTTCGAGTCTCGGTCTCGTACACAGTTTTAATCTGCAAGGAAGTTTGATATAACAATAAACGAACCGTACCTGGCGTACCTGTTTGCTTACATTTTATATGATAGGGGGACACTCGTTGGACTTCTTTCGATGATGGAGAGACGGGAGTTTGTAGCACTATTAAGCTGTATCTGTTCGAGTTACACATCTATTATGACGCTGTAGCCCTCTTCGAAAGCTCTTTCCGATGTCACACGAAAAATGTATACAGTAGCAGCATAAAGATGTTGGTGTGATAATGTGACATCTACAAAAGTTACTAGGAGCCTTCAGGAACCAACGCAACGCATTTTTTCTGAAAGAAGGTTGGTTTTATACAAAATTTCAGTGCACTCTATTATCCCCCACTCTTTTAGTTACAAAATCCTATTTTTCAACATAATCCCTGAAGGCCTTACTCCACCTTACTGGAAGGGCCTATATGCCAGCAAGGTACCATTCTACTGGTTGACGTTGGAGCCGATGTCTTGCTGCATCATCAATCTCCCCATCATCCACGCACTGCTTCCCGTGGAGTGCATACTTCGCTGGATCACGAAGATGGAAGTCGGAAAGTGCAAGTGCGAACTGTAGGACGGATGCGGAAGCACAGTCCATTGAAGGTTTGTGGGCTGACAGCTGCAGGGGAGGAGAGACAGCACTTTTAATCCTCCTGCCAATGCGCCGCGCCAAGAGCTAGCGCTTCCGTCGCTCGTTGCCTACAGTTGGGCAGTTGGGAGGGGGGGGACATCCACACACACCACCAGAGGACTCTAATCACATGACCTCACTAGAGAGCCTGTATAGGGAGAGAGTGGCCAACTGGACGATACGGCGGCCATTTTTCTGCCAAACTGCGGGCGGGACTTCGGCTGGCCAGTAGTGGAGCAGTGGAGTACACACTCACCGAATCTAAAGCACAAGACAATATGGCGAAATCATTCGTTCAATGCCTTTCTTTACAGCTATAATATACTCATAGTAGCCTACTACGTACAGCACGGGAAAATTTGATACAGTGGCTGTAAGAATTATTCATTACTTGCATTTATCTCCTTTAAAGTTCGTTTACTAGACATATTGCAATGAAAGTAACGTAAATAAAAAAAATAGTGTATAGCATTTGTTTTGTATAGGAAGTGCATAACGCTAAAGATTTAACGTACCTGTATTACGTCAGATGAATGAAAGTCGTAAGCAGTTGTTCACTTGTGACATGCAAAACGTTTGAGACGTATTAGTACTTCTTGTCACGTCTTCAAACTTTTTGCATGTCACAAGTAAACAACTGCTTACGAGGTATGAGACGGCACAACAATTACAGGAAGTTTCCGTTTCCAGTAAGGACCGTCAGATATTGGCTTCAGAAAAGCTTGTGATGCTACCAGTATGCACGAACTGTTAAAGAAATAAGAGCTTAAAAAGGCAGTAAATTGTAATAGGCATACCTGTTTTGCTTGACTAAAAATATTTAAAAAAACTGCCCATTGCTTTCGTCTTTCTTCATTGCGTGGAAATGCTAACATGCGAAACCCACCTTCGCCTCTATTGGAACAACCAAATGCAGCACAACCTGGCATCGTTTACGAACGTCTGCAGAACGAATTACAGATGTCAAAAACAATACTGTACAATTACTAACGTGTTTAAAAATGATTCAAATGGCTCTGAAAACTATGGGACTTAACTTCTGAGGTCATCAGTCCCCTAGAGCTTAGAACTACTTACACCTAACTAACCTAAGGATATCACACACATCCATGCCCGAGGCCGGATTCGAACCTGCGACCGTAGCGGTCGCGCGGTTCCAGACTGTAGCGCCTAGAACCGCTCGGCCACTCCGGTCGGCACTAACGTGTTTACTTCACACATGTATGCCTACCGACTTCATCACAAAACGCTTCATTATTTCAACTCGTATTTAAGATCGCAAACGCTAATTACGTACTAAAAACGATATACAACTAAATCGAACATGTATGCACAACGCATAACAAGTCTCTCAATAATTCAAATACCTTCTAATCGTTTCCAAAAGTCCTCTGAACTTCAATTCAACTCAAAAGCACGGCGAACATAGGAAGCGCGAGACGATTGGCGCCATTTTTCTGCTAAAGCTAATCAACCAATCACGGGCAACTTCACCTCTCTCCCTATACAGGCTCTCCAGACCTCACTGCTTGCTAATCTGTTTGGCCGGCGCATCTTTTTAAGCAGTCGTACTCGGAGCTTCACGAAAGAATCAGTAAATCTTCGAACTCGTATGAGCGTCATTATGGAAGACTGCAGGGAGAGAATTACTACTAAGCATTTCCACAGGTCAGTTACCTATCTTATTGTCAGCAATCAGGGCTATTTGATTCTTTCAAGAATATTACACTCATTGGATATAACTCAGCACCACAAAAGAACGTACAGCATTCCAGGTTCTTTAGGTCTGAGTCATTAAATGTACATATTTTAAATAAATTTATATATGTGTTACCTATCTTTCAGAATTCCGATTGTCTTTATCGGTCACCTTTATTACCGACAAGTTAGTCCCCCTCTTAAACAATATGCCAACTGAGGTTTTTCAACATATCCATGACTTTTCCACGATTCAAACAAAACTGTGACCATTCGTGGCGCTGTTATTTGTATACATGCAATCTCCGTTGTAATCATGGGTAATACAACTTGCGTCAGTCTCACATGACATGCTGGAAACCATGGTTCATTGCAATTAGATGGATGCAGTGGTTTACGACTTGACGCGGTACCACAGCTACGATTAAGAACAGAAGTATGTTAAAGTGAAGTATCCAACCAATTTAGTGATTCACGTCAAGCTCTACTAGTTTACTTTTTGCATATTCTCCATAAATCATTTAAGGTGAATACAGGGTGTGTGATATGAAAGTAACGCGTAAAGTATGTTGGAATCCTTTTTGTTGATATTGTACATGAATGACCCAATAGACAACGTTAACAGTGAACTCGGATGACCTCGGACTTTTTACAGATGATGTTGTTTATAACGAAATACTATATGGAAAAGATTTCACAAATATCGTCAGTCACGTCAAGATTTTAAAGTCGTGGAAGATTTGCAACTTTTTTTAAATCCCCAGAAATGAAAAAAATTGTGCACTTCACAAAACCCAGGAAACTAGTGCTCTATGCCTGCAACACAAGTGCGTCAGAATTGAACTCATTCATTACTTTTGAAAACATTGCTGAAGACAGAATAGAATATTTCAGACAAATTACAAAACCATGTAGATCGCAAAAGCACATTTATTACAAGGGACTGGTTTCTATCATCACATGGTAATCTTCAGACTTTCAAAACCATATTGATGGACAGTGGCTGTACATGGTGCAGAAACTGCTGAATGACGACAATCAACTGCTCCTACTCCTTGTACAGTTATTGTACATCAATATGGTTTTAAAGGTTTGAATATGATCACGTGATGGTTGAAACTCTCACATCGTACTAAACGTGCATTTACGAGCTAGACTTCTTTGAAATCATTCAACTCGTACAAATATCTCGATGAAATAGCCTGCAGGGATGCGAAATAGAACTATCCCATAGGCTCTGTCGTAGGTGTAACAAGATCGTAGACCTCGATTCATTGTTTGGATACAATGAGTTGCTTGAAGAACTTTCTTAGCAAACATTTGTAAGACCCATCCTACAATACAGTTCAAACTTGTGGGAGACACTGAAGACAAATCTCATTCTGAGTGATAATTTTTTCTTCTCTTGTCTTCTTTACATCACTTCACTATGGTATGGGAATATTATCGCAAAATCGCGTTTATTTATATGGTAACTGGTTTCTACCATCACATGATCATTTTCAGACGTTCAAAACCATATTGATGGACAGTGGAAGCACATGGAGCAGAGAATGCTGAATTATAACAATCAACTGCTTCTACTCCTGAAAAATGTGAACTAGTCGTTAGTAGTCTATCATTTGGCAGAAATGTTATAGTGCATATAAAAACATCAATGTATTAGTACTTGTTGTTTCCGACCAGTTCATATCCATTGGAAGTTGATGTAGGAACATCGTCGTCAGCAAATGGATTATTCTGACGTCAAGAGGATGATGAGGCTGTATATTAACATTAACAGACCTGCTACAATTTCGCCGCCGCCGTAATCTAGTTGCTGACAACGGGTATAATTTATTACGCACTGATAAGCAACTTTATAATTTCGCATCGCTGTAGAACTCTCCCCACACAAAGGACAAGCACTTCGAATAATACCTACTTTGATTTTATTTTCATTGACTACATCAAATACATGCTTTTGAACGAACATATTTCCCTAGTAAATATTTCCAATTATGCCTGTTATCATTGTTATTCTTACCACTTCCCTGTTTGCTAAATTTGCCTTTTTATTTCTTTTGTTTGTCATTGTGTGTCTTAATGTCTCGTTTTGAGAGATGTGATCCTCCACATGTATGTTCAATGATATCGTTAGGGAATTTTGAGTGTTTGTATGGTGTAGTCTATAAAATGTGTCGTCCGCCATCATGTTTTTAGCTTCGACTAATCACAGCAAAGTAGGTCATTTCTCATTGGTTGTAGGTCTGTATGTAGTAGAAATTTTAGATCTGATAAGCACAAATGATTGGAGCAGCTTATGTTTACATTTTGGAGGTACTCATGTTGCAATGTTCCCAAAGTCATGAGTTTGAAATTATCTTTTGATAATAATGATTTGTTTGGCTTATTTTACTTAAGTTATCGTGAGATCTGCGTAATTTACATTTTTTGGAGGTTTTGTTTATTGTGAACGTAACTTTTTCAGTGGCTTTGGTGTGAAAACACATTTTTTTAGTTCTGATGATGAAATGTTACCTCATCATTTTTTTTAGTTCTCAGGTGATGAAATGTTACCTCATGATGGTTATGAGTGAAATATGTTGGCTCATTCATGTACAAAATTAGATAATTTACTTTAAAATATAGATTTGTAACGAGAGAATGCTACTAAAATATTGTTTACGACTGAAATAAAAAATTAAGTTTTTTTATATAAGGCTCTGGAATAACAAGGATTGAGTTTAATTCGAACCACATTCGTTATAACATACGAAATATGACTAACAAGGTACATTCAACTAGTGTCAAGTAGGGCAGTGAATGGTCACTGGGATGCTGAAAAATTGAGTTGTCAAACAGTATTGTGTGAGGAGTGGAGGAATATACTACAGTCCCAAATGAACGGGACCCACGATGACCACAAAGAGAAGATTTGACAAAATAAAGCATGCACAAAAATATTTAAGTTGAGAAAAGGTGCCTATTTTGAGAAACACCTTTTTTAATCCATGTGAAAGACCTAAAAGTTAATGCAGTTAAAGTTTTACCATGGCAGTAATATCTTGGACTGTTTAAATTTACCACACACTTATCATATTTGCAATAAGAAACAAAATTTCAGTAGAATTATTAAATCTTTACAAGCAAGGCATTTCATACAAATGAGGTGAAAGTTTCCTTATAGGAGATAGTAAACGTATTTTTTAGTACTGAAAAACATGTTGTATGAACAATCATTTGTAGCATCTTCATTTGTTTATATGATCCTCCACTCATTTAACAACATTTATGTTTACCTTCACAAAATTGTGGACAAAAAAATTATTTTCTTCGCCACCACAATGTTCACAGCCCCAATTATAACATTTTCTCCACTGTAAGCATTATTCCCAGTGTTTGTAGTCAGAAAAGGTAACATCTCATACAAAGTCACTAAACGATACTTTTCCTTACATTTTGAAAATTTTCCACTCATTTCCTTGAATGACTTTTGGGGTGCTTTATTCTTAGCTTTGGCTGCTGATTTCTTCTGTTTAAATTCATACAAGCATATGATATTATTATTTCAGCAGATCTAGAATGCTTCCTTTCTGGAATGGCCAGGTCTCAAGATGACTTTGCGATCTACATAATCTACAACGGTACTCCACCAGCCCACTTCTCGTGAGCAGAGAAATGACTAATTTTAGATATAATATATATTTGTTCTTTAATTTATAATTTTATTTTATTTCATTTTTATTTTTTTGTATTTTTAGTAATGTTGGTGGAAGGATATTCTACCTATAGAGGTCCATACAAAAACCATGAAATATCATTAGTAATCAATATATTTCTCTCTTTAAATAAAGTATGGCAAACTTTTTACTTGAATTCAGCTCTAACTGCTTTCACACTAAAAATTCCAAATCATGATATTCATTAATGTTAGTTTTGAGTTTCTTCAATTCCTTGTATCTCAGCTTAAAAGTTACATCTCCAAAAAAAACTGAAGACCCTAGGCAGTAATTAAATTATAATATCTGTTTGGAAAAATCGTTCTAAAATTTTTATTGACGTCCATATGAATTTTCTCACCATATCCTCTATTGAAATATTCACATCCAGTAATGTTATATAAATTACTTACTCATAACTCACAATTTTTTTCAACAAATTAGAATCATCAGTGTTGCTGTTCCTTAAGCAAGGGCTCCATTTATAAAGAGAATTTTTATTAAGATTAAAACAATTATGTTATACATGGAGAAGTGCAGGTATACATTGTTTATAAAAAAATCTGCTCTGAAAATATGGCGAGAAAAACAGAAATAAAAAAACATCTTATTCTCATAAAGGAAGGGAAAAGTGCTTAAAAATTTTAAAAATTTAAGAATAGCTGAATAAAGCCTATATACCAAATTTGAATCTCTTTACAATAATTATAAGTTTAAGAGATATTAGCTAAAGAAGAAAATGAGCATTACTTACTTTTAATAAAGCCTGATGTATTTAAAAAATGCTTTTCAGGTTTATTACTTTCTTATTCTGACATTTTTGTGATTCTCAAAATAATGGATTAAAAAAGAAAATGAGAGGAAATACATTTAGAAAACAAAATACAATAAAACATTTATTGCATCTATATAATTGTTTTAAATACACTCCTGGAAATTGAAATAAGAACACCGTGAATTCATTGTCCCAGGAAGGGGAAACTTTATTGACACATTCCTGGGGTCAGATACATCACATGATCACACTGACAGAACCACAGACACATAGACACAGGCAACAGAGCATGCACAATGTCGGCACTAGTACAGTGTATATCCACCTTTCGCAGCAATGCAGGCTGCTATTCTCCCATGGAGACGATCGTAGAGATGCTGGATGTAGTCCTGTGGAACGGCTTGCCATGCCATTTCCACCTGGCTCCTCAGTTGGACCAGCGTTCGTGCTGGACGTGCAGACCGCGTGAGACGACGCTTCATCCAGTCCCAAACATGCTCAATGGGGGACAGATCCGGAGATCTTGCTGGCCAGGGTAGTTGACTTACACCTTCTAGAGCACGTTGGGTGGCACGGGATACATGCGGACGTGCATTGTCCTGTTGGAACAGCAAGTTCCCTTGCCGGTCTAGGAATGGTAGAACGATGGGTTCGATGACGGTTTGGATGTACCGTGCACTATTCAGTGTCCCCTCGACGATCACCAGTGGTGTACAGCCAGTGTAGGAGATCGCTCCCCACACCATGATGCCGGGTGTTGGCCCTGTGTGCCTCGGTCGTATGCAGTCCTGATTGTGGCGCTCACCTGCACGGCGCCAAACACGCATACACCATCATTGGCACCAAGGCAGAAGCGACTCTCATCGCTGAAGACGACACGTCTCCATTCGTCCCTTCATTCACGCCTGTCGCGACACCACTGGGGGCGGGCTGCACGATGTTGGGGCGTGAGCGGAAGACGGCCTAACGGTGTGCGGGACCGTAGCCCAGCTTCATGGAGACGGTTGCGAATGGTCCTCGCCGATACCCCAGGAGCAACAGTGTCCCTAACTTGCTGGGAAGTGGCGGTGCGGTCCCCTACGGCACTGCGTAGGATCCTACGGTCTTGGCGTGCATCCGTGCGTCGCTGCTGTCCGGTCCCAGGTCGACGGGCACGTGCACCTTCCGCCGACCACTGGCGACAACATCGATGTACTGTGGAGACCTCACGCCCCTCGTGTTGAGCAATTCGGCGGTACGTCCACCCGGCCTCCCGCATGCCCACTATACGCCCTCGCTCAAAGACCGTCAACTGCACATACGGTTCACGTCCACGCTGTCGCGGCATGCTACCAGTGTTAAAGACTGCGATGGAGCTCCGTATGCCACGGCAAACTGGCTGACACTGACGGCGGCGGTGCACAAATGCTGCGCAGCTAGCGCCATTCGACGGCCAACACCGCGGTTCCTGGTGTGTCCGCTGTGCCGTGCGTGTGATCATTGCTTGTACTGCCCTCTCGCAGTGTCCGGAGCAAGTATGGTGGGTCTGACACACCGGTGTCAATGTGTTCTTTTTTCCATTTCCAGGAGTGTAAATTCATAATATAAATTTTATTTTTACATTAGAAGATATATTAAAATTATTTTGATTTAATATCTATACGGACAGTACCATATGCTTCTGGAACTACTCTATTGTCATACTGAAATGGGAATTAATTCTTAACTTCCTCATTGACTAAATTTTATTTTCTAACATCTCTTGTTATCTGTTAAAACTCTGTTATTTGAAGAAACTAAAAAATAATGTATCCTTCTTTCATATCATTCTCAGTTAATCTTAACATAGATTAGCCATTCAACTTCTGAATATTCTAATACTTTAAAGCGAACTGCTTTTATTTTCATCACAGTATTTTTACAATTTTTCTCATAATAGTAACTTTTAGGTCCAGTCAATGACCTATTTCTTCCTAGGTCATCAATCCACTCACCCAGCCTACAACTTGTTTCCACAATACTTTGACCACCATCAACGTATACTACAGTGTCTATATCGAATTATATAACTCATTCTTCTACTTTATCTAACATGTGATGCAACATAAGCCTTGATTTTGATGTAGTTAACAGTGCTACAAAAGTATTTGTAGATATTATTTTCTACATAAAAATCTTTGAAACTGTGCTTCATCTGCACCATATTCTCATTAATAAAAGTGATATTTGTATTACCTAATAGATCCAATGGTATCTCAAAAAATTATTGTAAATCTGTAACATACTGTTTTGTTCTTATTTTGTCGTTATCCAAATTTTCCCCCTAGTTAATTGACATATTTCTTAGCAACAGCTTATTTTCATGGATTTTCCATTATTTTTACATAATCTAATTTTTTCATTCACTGTTTTAATGTGTAGCTTCTTCGATTCAAAGTCATCACTACTAGTTTTTAATTTTATAAGTTTCATGAAGACTTTCCCATTTCCAAACAATGTTGTTTTTACTTCTAAATTTTTTATTTTATATCCTGCTGTCCTTACTCCATCAGTTGTCTAAGCTACAATAAAACTTCTTTCATCATCATTGTGATTACATTTATTTATTTTTGCTTTTGCACATCGACACACAAAGGAAACAACAGTTTTTTATTTTCATCAATCTTTATCTGCACTGACAAAAATGGATGACACCATCCTCTTGGTGACCTTACATTTTATAGGCCCATACCATTTTTAGTGTACTATCTTAATCTATATATTTCTGTTTGATGACACTCAGGTTAATAATTATTATATTGTGCAGTTGGTTAAAACCACACACATCAATACGTTTTTATTTTTGTGATGATGCCATTTGCTTTAGCTCTTAATTTTATTACATTACTTTCACCAAAGGCATCTTGGATTGAGACGTTCAGTTACTTCAAATAACTGTCTTCATTCCTTAAGCTTTTTATATTTTGCTGAATTAATCTAATCACATTACACATCCCTAATAAATTATATTCATAATTTGGTATTTTTCTACTTTTTCTTGAGGTATTTTGATCTACGTCATCCATTGATTCATTATTGTTAATCTTTTCAGTTTTAAATGTTTTCGAACTATGCTAAAAAACCATGATATTGATAAACGGTACTGGTTTCTTCTTCAAAACCACTCACTTTCAATCCAGTTATACTCAATTCTCCACCATGAAGAAAATGTTGAATATTATTGTTTAAATTGTTTAGCCAGCTGTAGACTCTATTCTATAATTTACTTTTTGTTTTTTGTCCAATACAACAAGTCTACCAATAGGCAAATATTTACAGCTGTATATAGCCATACAGGGTGTTTCAAAAATGACCGGTATATTTGAAACGGCAATAAAAACTAAACGAGCAGCGATAGAAATACACCGTTTGTTGCAATATGCTTGGGACAACAGTACATTTTCAGGCAGACAAACTTTAGCAATTACAGTAGTTACAATTTTCAACAACAGATGGCGCTGCGGTCTGGGAAACTCTATAGTACGATATTTTCCACATATCCACCATGCGTAGCAATAATATGGCGTAGTCTCTGAATGAAATTACCCGAAACCTTCGACAACGTGTCTGGCGGAATGGCTTCACATGCAGATGAGATGTACTGCTTCAGCTGTTCAATTGTTTCTGGATTCTGGCGGTGCACCTGGTCTTTCACGTGTCCCCACAGAAAGAAGTCACAGGGGTTCATGTCTGGCGAATAGGGAGGCCAATCCACGCCGCCTCCTATATGTTTCGGATAGCCCAAAGCAATCACACGATCATCGAAATATTCATTCAGGAAATTAAAGACGTCGGCCGTGCGATGTGGCCGGGCGCCATCTTGCATAAACCATGAGGTGTTCGCAGTGTCGTCTAAGGCAGTTTGTAGCGCCACAAATTCACGAAGAATGTCCAGACAGCGTGATGCAGTAATCGTTTCGGATCTGAAAAATGGGCCAATGATTCCTTTGGAAGAAATGGCGGCCCAGACCAGTACTTTCTGAGGATGCAGGGTCGATGGGACTGCAACATAGGGCTTTTCGGTTCCCCATATGAGCCAGTTCTGTTTATTGACGAAGCCGGCCAGGTAAAAATAAGCTCCGTCAGTAAACCAAATGCTGCCCACATGCATATCGCCGTCATCAATCCTGTGCACTGTATCGTTAGCGAATGTCTCTCGTGCAGCAATGGTAGCGGCGCTGAGGGGTTGCCGTGTTTGAATTTTGTATGGATAGAGGTGTAAACTGTGGCGCATGAGATGATACGTGGACGTTGGCGTCATTTGGACCACAGCTGCAACACGGCGAACGGAAACCCGAGGCCGCTGTTGGATCACCTGCTGCACTAGCTGTGCGTTGCCCTCTGTGGTTGCCGTACGCGGTCGCCCTACCTTTCCAGCACGTTGATCTGTCACGTTCCCAGTCCGTTGAAATTTTTCAAACAGATCCTTTATTGTATCGCTTTTCGGTCCTTTGGTTACATTAAACCTCCGTTGAAAACTTCGTCTTGTTGCAACAACACTGTGTTCTAGGCGGTGGAATTCCAACACCAGAAAAATCCTCTGTTCTAAGGAATAAACCATGTTGTGTACAGCACACTTGCACGTTGTGAACAGCACACGCTTACAGCAGAAAGACGACGTACAGAATGGCGCACCCACAGACTGCGTTGTCTTCTATATCTTTCACATCACTTGCAGCGCCATCTGTTGTTGAAAATTGTAACTACTGTAATTTCGAAAGTGTCCGCCTGAAAATGTACTGTTGTCCCAAGCATATTGCAACAAACTGTGTATTTCTATCGTGCTCGTTTAGTTTTTATTGCTGTTTCAAATATACCGGTCATTTTTGAAACACCCTGTACAAACTCCAGCAGTTTTAAATTACAGAATGGATATATATATTAGCCATTTCTAGGGACTGTTTGCTTGGTTTTAAATAACCTTTTGTTAACGTACCTTCATCATAATTTCAATATTCATTAACTTCATTCTTCATAATTTTCCTTAACTTTTTGAGAAATATTTCTCTGCCTTTGGGTTTCGTAGTTGCAACATAATAATATTTCACATAAGGAATAGGTCACATATACTTTTCTTTGGTACTGAAAAAAAATTTGGAAAGTATCCCTTTGTCATCTCTTTCAAATTAATTTTTTTTTTTTGGGAAGCTACTTAATGGACCTTATGTAAAATTTGCTACGATCTATAATTTTTAGTTCTAAAATCTATATCCTCAGTAATGTCAGTTTAGTTCATGTGTAGATGGTATATGGTTTCATTGTATTTTCAACACAGTACTTGAGGATGAACTGTGAATCATAAGCTCTAGGATAATGAGCTATAAACTTATAATTCTTACATTTATCAGGTATCATCAAACTACAGAATTCATCATTTGTCTTAAATTCATAATAAAGTATCACCATTACATGTGAGAACTGTTTTAGATTTGTATATCAGCTCCTTGTTGAGCTTCATAATCAAGACACTTGCATTTCTCGGTAAAAGCACAAGAAATTCTCATTGGTATTCCATTTTTACAATATTTAAAATGTTCACCTGTAAATATATTTTTAAATTTCCAGCATTGGAAAACATATTATCCTCAGTATTTTCCATTTATCTAATATCCACCTTCATTACAATATTGGCATCCTTTGACTGTTATTTTGGCATCAGTATTGCATGTAACACTGATGATTGTTATTTTTATCTCTAGCTGATGGTTTCTACATTCTTTAAAACCTTATTTATGTCCTTCAGATTTCAAACAAATGCACTTACATTCTTCATATTTATAAGCTGTACTAAATACTTGTTGGTGATTATTACAGTATCTGTTAGTTTTCACAAAATATCTTATTTTTAGAAGTATTCTCTTCTTCCCCTTTTATTTTTACTTTTGTTCTTGTTGTTATATCCCTTGTTACGTTTATCACAGAAATATGATCATTCTAAGAACGCTGACATACCGCTCATTACATCAAAATGGTTTTGATTTGTGTACAGATATAATTTTGTTGCTTTCTCAGGATCACTATAAATAACTGAATCAGAATTCTCAGCTCGTCCAGTATTTATTTGGATCTCAAGCAGTTTCGCAACGTTTTTAACGTCATGTAGAGTAAATTCTTTTTCATTGTATTCTCCTAACTGGTTACATAATATGTAAGTTAACGCTTTTTGTAATTTGTATTTATATCCTACTCTAGTCATCTTAATCCCAGTTGCAGTTAGTTCTCTACAAAAGGTATGTGTGACAGGGGTTACAGCAACTATTATTGCTGTTGGACAAAACACATGCATGCTCTAGGATTAGCGTATTTGATTAGTAATCAAAACGTTCTCGGTCTCAGTTCGAAATCCACCACTGCTTCAATTTTGATCAATAATCAACATTGACTGCCAAAGAATTCTGGCTAAGAAGTTAACTTCATTCTGCCAATGGCCTTGTGAAAGAGAGTGGAGTAGTGGAGACATGTTCATGTCACTCTCTTGTCCTAGGAGAGGGAAACTATCCATGCAGGCGGAAGAGTCAGCAATGATCAACGGCATGAGGATGCGGAAGGCAATGTAAATCACTGCATTACAGGCATGTCATGTGTATCTACAGGACATGTTGCCTGTAATTGAAAAAGTGTCAAGATGATCTCTCAATTGGAAAAAGACTCTGGAATAGCTCCCCTTTGGATCGCCAGGAGGAGACTGAAGGGGAGTGACAACTGAGTAATCAACCAAAGGATAACAATCCACGAATCGGGATGTGGAATGTTGGAAACGAACGTCGTAGGGAAGCTAGAAAATCTGAAAAGGAAAGTGGAAAGGCTCAATCTAGATATAGTAGGGGTCAGTGAAGTGAAATGAAAGGAAGAAAAGGATTTCTGGTCAGATGAGTATAGGGTAATATCAACAGCATCAGAAATAGTATAACAGGAGTCAGAATCATTGTGAATAGGAAGGCAGGGTAAAGAGTGTGTTACTGTGAGCAGTTCAGTAATAGGGTTGTTCTTATCAGAAGCAATAGCCAACCAACACCTACAACAATAGTTCAGGTTACACGCTGACATCGCAAGCTGAAGATAGAGATAAAGTATATAAGAATATTGAAAGGGTAATACAGTAAGTAAAGGGAGATGAAAATCTAATAGCCATGGGGACTGGAATGCAGTTGTAGGGGAAGGAGTAGAAGAAAAGGTTACAGGAGAGTGTGGGTTAGGGACAAGGAATGAGAGTGGAGATAGGCTAATTAAGTTCTGCAATAAATTTCAGCTAGTAATCGCGAATACTCTGTTCCAGAATGAAAAAGGAGGAGGTATACTTGAGAAAGGCCAGGTGATAAGGGAAGATTTCAATTAGATTAAATCATGGTTAGACAGAGATTCCGAAATCAGATACTGAGTAGTAAGGCGTACCCAAGAGCAGGTATAGACTCAGATCACAATGTGGTAATGATGGAGTGTAAGAGATTAGTCAGAAAGAATCAATATGCATAGAAGTGGGATATGGAAGTAGCAAGGGATGATGAGGTTCTCTTGAAGTTCTCAAAGACTATAGTTACAGCAGTAAGGTATTGCTCAGTGGGCAGTATATTTGAAGATGGACATCTCTATAAAAGGACAATCACAGAAACTGGAAAGACAAACATAGGTACAAAGAAGGTAAGCGTGAAGAAATCATAGGTAACAGAAGAAATACTTCAGTTGATCGATGAAAGAAGGAAGTACAAAAATGCTCAGGGAAATTCAGGAATACAGAAATAAAACTCGCTGAGGAATAAAACAGAACAAAAAAGTACTGGGGAGCTAAGACAAAATGGCTGCATGAAAAATGTGAAGAAATCGGAAAAAAATTATTGTTGGAAGGACTGAATCAGCATACAGGAAAGTTAAATCAACCTTCAGCGGCACTAAAAGCAAGGTTGGTGACATTAAGAGTGCAATGGGAATTCCCCTATAAGAGGGGGAAAATTGGTGTTATGTGATAGAAGAAGAAACAGGAGTCTATTTAGAAGAGGTAGGAGATCCAGTACTAGAATCGGAATTTAGAAGAGCTTTGGAGGGCTTAAGATCAAATAAGGCAGAAGGGACAGATAACATTCTATAAGAATTTCTATAGTCATTTGGGAAAGTGGCAACATAACGACTATTCATGTTGGTGTGTAGAATGAATGAGTCTGGTGACGTATCATCTGACTTTTGGAAACATATCAAGATACACAATTTCGAAGGCTGGAAGTGCTGACAAGTGCGAGAATTATCGCACTGTCAACAGCTCATGCATCCAAGCTACTGACAAGAATAAAACACAGAAGAATGGAAAAGAGAAATGAGGACGTGCTACATGACGATCAGTTTGGATTTACAAAAGGTACCAGAGGGGCAATTCTGACGTTGTGATTGATAATGGAAGCAAGACTAAGGAAAAATCAAGACAGGTTCATAGGATTTGTCCACGTGGAAGAAGCGTTCCCCATTGTAAAATGATGTAAGGTGTTCGAAATTCTGAGAAAAGTACGGTCAAGCCGTAGGGAGAGACGGGTCACATACGATATGTACAACAACCTAGAGGGAATAATAAGAGGGCATGACCAAAACTGAAGTGCTCATATTAAAAAGAAAAAGAGCATAAGACAAGGTGTAGTCTGTCGCACCTACTGTTCAATCTCTACATCGAAGAAGGAAGGATGAAAATAAAAGAAAGTTTCAGAAGTGGAATTAAAACTCAAGGTGAAAGGAGATCAATGATACAGCTCGCTGATCCCATTGCTATCCTGAGTGAAAGTGAAGAAATTTTACATTATTTGCTGAACAGAATGAATAATCTAACTAGTACAGAATATGGACTGAGTAATGAGAAGTAGCTGAAATGAGAACAGCAAGAAACTTAACGTTAGGATTGATGGTCACGAAGTAGATGAAGTTAAGGAATTCTGCTACCTAGCCAGCAAAATAAACATTGACGGACGGAAAAACGGCATCAAAAGCAGAGTAGCACTGGCAAAAAATGCATTCCTTGCCAAGAGAAGTCTGCTAGTATGAAACATAGGCCGTATTTTGAGGAATAAATTTGTGAGAATGTACGTCTGGAGTACAGTATTGTGCAGTAGTGAAACGTGGGCTGTGGGAAAACAGGAACAGAACAGAATCGAAAAATTTGAGATATGTTGCTGCAGACGAATGTTGAAAATTAGGTAGACTGATGAGGTAAGTAATGAGGCGGTTCTGCACAGACTCTGAGGAGAAAGGAATATATGGAAAACACTGAGAAAGAAAAGGGACAGGATGATAACCATGTGTTCAGGCGTCAGGGAATGACTTCCATGGTACTAGAGGGAGCTGTTGAGTGTAAAAGCTGCAGAGGAAGGAAGAGATTGGTATACTTCCAGCAAATAATTGAGGACATAGTTGCAAGTCCTAGTCTGCGACGAAGAGGTTGGCACAAGAGAGGATCCATGGCAGACCACGTCAAAGCAGTCAGAAGATTGATGATCCTGAAAAAAAAAAAAAGGACAAGACAGATTATTACAATGATTAGTTCTTGTAATACACCATTTAGTCCTTTTGTTATCAGCTAAATTTATTGTTTTTCTTTTTACCTCTAGTGCCTCTAGGAATTGCTAACATCTGAATATTAAATGTGGTATCTGGGGTGTCAGTAGATTCATCAAATGATAATACACCTCCTATTTTATTGCTAAAAACATGAACAGATTATTTAGTATGGCTTGATGCTTTATATCCTGTAGAAATTGGATAAAATGTTATTGGATTTGTTGTTCTTACATATAACTTAACTCCTTTTCTGAAGTTAGTACCCTTTTTAGTTATTTATACCACAGAACAGATTGCTTTATTATACAATCTGTTTTTTTGTTAATGGAATTAGTATCTTTACAGACTATTTTGAAGTCAACAGACCATGCCATCATTTTTCATTAAATCTTGATCTTGTTTCTTTAATCTCAAATAATTCTTTTTTGGTGATTTATCCTGTTTTTCTTGTTAAGTAGTTTGCCACTGAATGGAAACAGTTGATCGAGTCTCACTATTTAATATGTTGTTTGTGGTGGAGTTTTTTAAAAAAATATTGCTATCAGGTTTGTAAAAGTAATTTGTGATATATGTATTTTGCTCTTGGTTTAGTATTTTGGAGTAACTTAGTATGAAATGTGATTTCCTGTACCATAACTAAGGTAATAAATTTTGATTTTTTAATTTTCTGTAACCTCTAACGTGAAGATGCTGAGCTATAGCTTTTAGCTCTGTTACTTTCATGATATTGAAATTTCAAGCATTATTAGTAAGGACAGAGAAATTATATGATGTAATTAAATTAATTGGACCAGCTTTTCTTAAACTGCTGTAAATAGTTAAATTATTTCTCCTAAAAGCATCATGAATTTGAGTGACTGTATCTTCATAATCTTTAATAGAGGAATCTGTACGATCCAAGTGTGCTTCAGTGATGTTGTAGTCTTAAGTTTTGATGTTTCTATATTTTGTGAAGTGCAAATTTTGCATTTCTAAGCATTTAAAACAATTTGCAAATCATTGTTCCTTTGAAAACTTATCCAGATCTGAGTGGATGTTTAAGCAGCCTTTATAGATATTACTTTATTATAGACAACTTCATCAACTTCAAAAAGTGTGCAATTATTATTAATATCCTGAACTATGTTATTAATGTGCAACATAAATAATAAGGGTGCCAAAACAGTGCTCTGGGATATGCCTGAAGTTACTTAGATGAATTTACTGTGATATTAGCAGCTGTGTCGTGGAAACTTTTTGTTGCGGGTTACAAGATCCCATTGAAAATCAGGAGCCTGGAAAACATTAGTCATTCTCAGGAGACATCACAGCTACTAGGCTTCATAATGGCTTATTGTCGACGAGGAAGATAGTCCACAAGTTTTTATGTTTACTGTATCCATCTGAAGTCAAACATTGATGATTACTTCCTGTAAATCTGGGCTTAACCACTTGCAAATTTCGAGCGTGAGCGCCTGTTCGATCTGTTACTCGTGAACAAAGGAGCTACTGCGTGGTGGAGAGAGAGAGAAATGTGCCTCCGTGCGGTCACAACGGCGTGGGAGAGGCACCAACTGCGAAACGTGGCAGGGTCAGTTCTGACAGCGATATCATCTGTTGAGTGGTACTTAAGATACGTAAATAAATTAGTGAAATCAATGTCAAGTAGAAATTAGAAAATAAATGAAAAACTTCGTTTAGTTTAGAAGAGTTACACACTGGCAAACAGCGGGCAGAGCAGAAGAGACAATGACCGTGAAGTCAGCACGTTCAGGAGAAGCCATCGCCCTCCCCACGTGAGTAGACGCTGTCGATTCAACCGTCAGCGCATTGCCCGACTGGCTCACGTGTTTCTCAATTGTCACATGTGATCAAAGGCCCTCGCCTACATTCCAATGACCGACGTTAAGAAGATTCTTTGAGAAGCTTTTCAACGTGACAGAAGAGACAATGACCGTGAAGCCGTTCACCCCCAGTGAACTGAAGTAAATAAATACGCGAGATGCAGTGGGCCCGACAGTAGTTCTCAGTTCCAGTACAGTTCAGTCGGAGCTGAAGACCGTCATGCAGGAAGAGACTACATCGTACACAGAAGCACAAAGTCCGCCGCTGTGATGGAATAGCAAGCCGCAGCCTCTCTGCCAGAAGACAGAAGTTAAAAGGTATTTGAAGACTAATTTTTACGTACCAGGGACAGGAAGGAGACGGCCTCACATCAGCAGTCACCTGTGAGCTGGTGATGATCTGACAGCTGAAGACTGGCAAGCTGGAGTCTCTTGTTCGAGTCCGGGACACTGGCCTTCCCCCGCCACGCTGCTCTGCTGGCCGACGCACAACACACGCGGCCGCTTAAAGAAGACAAACACTGGAACGCCACATCCAAGGTATTACCATCCGATTCACGACTTCGTTCTCAATAATTAAATGGACCACCTCACGATGCGCGTCTCCAGTCAACTGGGCGAAACAGCGACATGAGATATACACCGCCAGGGGTAATCAGACACCGCCGCCCACGCAGCAGAAGGCTTTGCAAACGACACAGCCGCCGCTCTCCCAGCCAGAACAATAAAAAAATGGTTCAAATGGCTCTGAGCACTGTGGGACTTAATATCTATGGTCATCAGTCCCCTAGAACTTAGAACTACTTAAACCTAACGAACCGAAGGACATCACACAACACCCAGTCATCACGAGGCCCAGAACAATCCAGTAAGAGTACCTTATGTAAAAATGCTGTTTCATTCTACCTCATACCCGAGCTAAGGAAGAACCCACCCTGCCCACGTGTTGTTAAGAGATAAAAAGTAATTTATTTAGAGTTTTTCACTTTGTCATAGTGCTTTAGAATCAAATGCCCTTTGCAGTAATGCTCATCCTGACAATTGACTAGCATCAAAAGAGAAAACCCAGTTACACATCTAACGGCGCAGTGGCGAGTCGGCACTGCATGACACCGACAATGTCTTCGAAACTCAATACCCTGTGCGAGGAATCTTCCTTTTCTACAAGCAACGACAGGTACGAAAAGTGGCAGGCGGTGGAAGGAAATTCATTTTTCTACATTATCATCCGTGCAAGATGCTGTTGTGGAGAAAGACTTACAACGTTCTCTGCATATTTTTACTATCCATTAAGGAAGAATTTCAGCAAGGTTTTTAAGGTCTGACGGCGTTAGACAGTGATTTTGATCAGTTCTCCTCTCCATATTCATCGAATATTGAAGAGATCCTTTCTGAACTTGAAATTACTGACCTGCATTGTGACAGAGAATACAAAGTTTAGTCCAAGAAATACATCTTTAATTCTATAGACAAGTCCCTCAGGACAGATTTCCTCTTTTCCGCAAATATGTGGCTACAGTAATGATCGATGTTCAATTCCACGTATGCTTGTAAGAAATTGTTCTCTGTAACGAAAAGTAAGAAGACACGTCTGAGTAACTGGCCGTCTGATCTGCGCGCGGCGTCTACTATGTGCAAGAAGAATTACTCCGGACACAGAAGCAATTGCTAAGGGGGAAAGTGGAAGACAGCAGAGAATCACGCTCATTAATTCTGTCATTTTTGTATAACAGTTCACAAAGTACATTGAGAAAAATGTGGAAGTACACATTATCTTATTAACCCTTTCGTGGGCAAAATTGTTGAGCAGTTTTTTTTAATGAATGGAGAGCAGATGGTAGATAACAGATCGGTAAATTTATCATACAGAATATGAAATTTGCTCCAACTGTGAAAGTGAGGTCACACAACAAGGTGGGAAGTATTCTTCCTTCTGCCCTTCCTTGGAGTTAAATGACAAAAACAACTTTTTCAATATATGTCATTTATTTGATAAATCTACTTCTCTTGTTACAATGCTTGTTCACAATTACTTGCCATGAAATTTTCTGAAACATGGGTCTATGCAAAGTGGTATTTGGAAATATGTACCAACACAGCGAGTGCTCTTTTCCGCAGTTTTGGTACTACAATGACGGCACGTCAAGTAGGTTTCTCCTAAAATGGGTTGATGCTCCCCTACAGCCACATGACGAAAATCTTCAGTTACTTTACCCCCTTTTGCCAGAAAGACAGGTATTTTTCCACTCCTTTTTTGGGATGAGGAGCCAGCGATCAATTGTCAGGCTAGATGGATCCTGTATGTGAGTTGATCATGCTGTCCACTTTCTCTTTCACTTATTTTCTACAGGACAAAACCGTTCACTGCAGTAACGTCCACCAGGAAATAAAGTATCCTGTGCCACCATTTTACAAAACGTCTGCCAATAGCATACCTTTCTCGTAATTGATCAAACTTATCGACACCACCCATTATCTTGTTGTATTCTGCTACAACTTCAGGACAAGGAATCTCTGTACTAGAACCATCCTTGTTTTTCCTTTTCACTGTGGCTGTTTCTCATGGGTCATGAATTGAGAACAGGAAAGTGACTGGATGGTTATCCATCCATTGTACTGCTGAAATGGCTCCTTTTGTTTCAAACTGGAATTCTCCTCGTTCCAATTTTATTTTTTTTTCCTTCATAAATTTGGGTAAATCAAAAGTATTTGCCTTATACTATAGCTAGAGGTCTGCTCGGATGCGGATATCCGCGGGTCATCTGCGGATAATGAGCAAGGCATCTGCCCAGTACGTATGTTGCAATGTTAGTTCAAAACTTCAAGTCTGTTGACATTCCTGGAATCTTGCAGAGCCCTGGTAGAGCGGATGTCTGTTGTCCTCAGCCCCTGACTACGACCGACGTAGCTGTACCCAAGAAACCTGCGCCTAATCCGTTTCCGCGGCGGTGTCTTGTGTGGACTGTGAAGTGCTCTCTGGGTGGCAAACCTGCCCACTGTCTACCAGACAGGTGCCTGTTGCAATTTTCCGCTGACTTCAGTTAGCGCTTTGTAGTGCCCGAGTGACAACGTGCATCGTAGCAAATATCAGTGAGAGTTCTTTCTTCAAATGAACGCCATGTCGGTGGATACAATTTCGTGTAAGGTGAAAAAGGTGGTTTGACATTAGTGAAGGAAAACAAATTGAAATCTCCAATTCGGAAAAAATTCGCATACGTATTTGATGGCAACGAAAAGATAAAAGATATAGTGGCTTGTTTTGCATGTAAAAAAGTATATTCCTACACTGGACACAAAAGTGGAACTTCAAATTTGCTAAAACATTCGTGTGAGGCTCGACAAAGTAGCATAATTACTTATTTAAATACCAAGAGAGACGTGAAAGTTGCTGAAGTTCCGCCAGATTTGAAGACAGCCGCGACAGAAAAACTTATCAGTCTTGTCAGCAAAGACATTTTACCAGTCGAAGTTGCGTGTGGATCTGGGTTTCTCGAGACGGCACAGTTTCTTATTGATGAGGGGGCCAAGTACGGTGCAGTGAGTGCTAAGGAACTGCTACCTCATCCAACCACTCCAAATTTCTATAACCACTGATTTTGTTGTCACTCTTCGGAAGACGAATGATTTCTTCCAGCCAACCTCAATTATTGCTGGCAGTTTAACTTTTTCACATGTGCGCTAGCGTTTTGCAGTGAAGGCCTAATACTGTAAATATTTTCACCTGGAAATGACGAGGAGTGAACGTGTAAGCTATAACAATCATCAGCTGACATGAATGGTTTCAAAATTTGACACATCCAAGCAGTGAGTACAAAAAAACTATCGGTAAATGATGCAATGTGCTAGTAACAGTTTAAACCCTCGTCATTTTCAGCTGCCTTGGCACAAGAGCAGCAAAATATAATTGTTTCTATACACGTATTTTCATCATTTAATACTATTACATTGAATTTTTTTCTTAAATAGCGTTTCCAATCTTACGACATCCGAGCCGCTACTGTGTGTGCTCCGGAGCGCCAATGCTTTCCTGTTTGGAATAGTCTGCTTTAGAGCATGTATAGAGCATTTCCTGTGATTTAAGAAGTCAAAAGTGGTTAAGTTGTCGCAGAAATGGCACCCTACCAATAACTATGTCCTTACATACCATAATTCTAAGTACTACTGTCTATTACTATTAATTACTCATTCAAAACTTAAATATATGCGGATGCGGATAAGGAACTTGCGGATGCGGATTAATTGCTGCGGATGCTGTTGCGGATTAGGACCCTGCGGATGCGGTGCGGATGCGGATTGCACTGTTCTTATCCGCGCAGATCTCTACTATAGCTTTGAAGAAAAAAAATCGACATGTCACGCAAACAGCACTGAAAGGCTCCTCTACAGAGCAACACTCAGCTATACAATGCCTTTGCACGAAGGTACCGCAAAAACGGCGGTAACTTCCGATTGGAAGTAGTACCCTATACTGTTCACTAGGTGGTAGCACCGTACAGAGGTGGGAATGTGAATCTCACGGGACTAGGAGCGAGTTCATTGTAGTGGGAAGCATGTTTCCCACGGCTCACGAAAGGGTTAATGTGACACATGATTATTGTTCTTTATTTGTGTAATTTGTAGCAATAATCTTTCATATTGTGATTTCCATGCATCTGGTCGTGGGTTTAATTTGGCTGGCGAACACACGACAGCAGCTGCTGGCGTCCTCCAGTCGATTCTCCGGCTCCAGCCTCTACAGCTGGTTGCGGCGTCGTGCTCGCCATATTCCGTGCTCGCGTCCTACTGCTTACAGATTGCTCCGTGAACACGTTTCTTGTGAAGCTCTGCTGTAGAGGTACCATATTACGGGGATACTGATTGCTACGTTTCACTCGCTGATCGAAATAGTCCCAGACGTTTTCAGTGTAATTAAGATAGGGTCACTTTACACACCAGTTGAGATATGATACGGTGCCTGTGTGTTCGTCCAACTAGGAACATGCACCCCTATGAAAACGGCTATTGTCGTTTTGGAAGACTGAAGTGTTCGCAGCATACTCGTGATAAACATTTAGGAGAAGAGGCAACAGCTGGCAATATTTAAACAAACATCATGGTTCATGTGTACATAAACATGAATGAGTGGCCCCAGTTCATGGGATGAACAATAGCCCCGAAACGTCAAATAACCACTTCCAGAGTGAACTACGCCCTCCACATTATTGATCGAGGTTGTGCAGTGGTTATCACACTGCACTCGCATTCGGGAGGACGGCGGTTCAAACCCGCGTCCGGCTATCATGATTTAGGTTTTCCGTTATTTCCCCAAATCGCTTCAGGTAAATGCTGGGATGGCACCTTTGAAATGGCATGGCCGGCTTCCTACCCATTCTTTCCTAATCCGATGGGACCGATGATCTCACTGTTTGGTCCCCTTCCCCAGATCATCCAATCAACCAACCTCAACATTTTGCAGGCTGAAGGCCTCGTTGGGCTATCAGCGAACTCGACTTACATCCTTTGATAAGACAAAAATCGAGAATCGTTGGAACACTCTACATACTTCCTGTCAAATACTATCCAGTATTTGTGTGTTGCAGGCACATGGAAGACGTGTCGATTTTGCATACCAGTGTGAGCAATGACTCCAAATATGTCTCATACTCGTCCGAAAACAGTTTGCGATGGATCTGCATGTATCATCAGCAGGAATTCCTGTTGGTTTTAAAACCGGTGTGGGTTCCTGTAGTCATGTCCTAGTTCATGAACCACGGGCAACGTATGAGTGGCCAAGTAAGTGGTCCCGACAGTCGGGATACCAGTTACTTTGGAATAAGGCTGGGCATCTCGGACATATTCTGAGTCGTGGTCACCTTTGTGCTCATACGGCAAAGACTACCAAATCCACCGGTTAGTCCCTCAGCCGTTAGGGGTAAAACCCAATGGGACTCGGGGCAAGTAAGGCTAGCAACCTGCTTCCCTGGTACTTTAAATATGATGCTGGCAACAATCAGAGCAAAATGCCTCGGACCTTTGGAGGTGACGGAGTCTCACCTCTAACTGACAAACCAGGGACTCCTAAGATACGACTTAGCAAACAAATGGTAATGAGATGGGGAGCTATTAATATCAATGGGGGCTACTCTGGGAAGAAGGTAGAGCTGGCAGAGGCGGCAAGTAAGATGGGGCTGGACGTTTTAGCTGTTAGTGACATTCGGGTAAGGGGTGAGAAAGAAGAGGAAGTGGGAGAATACAAGGTCTACCTGTCAGGAGTCAAAGCAGGAATAGCACAATGGGGTGTAGGGCTTTACATCAGGAAAGAAATGGAACCCAGTGTAGTTGCAATAAGGTATGTAAACGAACGACTGGTGTGGATAGATTTGACAGTGTCTAGCAAGAAAATTAGGATTGTGTCAGTATATTCGCATTGTCAAGGGACAGATCAAGATAAGATGGATAGTTTTTATGAGGCACTCAGTGATGTAGTTGTTAGAGTAAAGGACAAGGACAGTATTCTGCTCATGGGTGATTTTAACGCCAGGATTGGAAATCGAACATAAGGGTATGAAAAGGTTATGGGTAAATTTGGAGAGGATATGGAGGCCAACAGGAACGGGAAACAACTCTTGGATTTCTGTTCTAGTATGGGCTTAGTAATCACAAACTCCTTTTCTAAACATAAGAACATTCACCGGTATACTTGGGAAGGCAGGGGAACCAGACCTGTCATTGACTATCTAACAACAGATCAGGAATTCAGGAAGGCTGTGAGGGACACACGTGTATTTAGGGGATTCTTTGATGACACTGATCATTATTTAATCTGCAGTGAAATTGGGATTGTGAGGCCGAAAGTGCAGGAGGTCAGGTCCGTATGTAGGAGGATAAGAGTGGAGAAACTTCAGGATAAGGAAATCAGGCGCAAGTACATAACAGCGATCTCAGAAAGGTACCAGTTAGTTGAATGTAGTCAATTACAGTCATTGGAAAAGGAATGGACAAGGTACAGGGACACAGTACTAGAAGTGGTTAAAGAATGTCTTGGAACAGTAGTGTGTAAAAGTAGGATGAAGCAAACAGCTTGGTGGAATGATACAGTCAAGGCAACCTGTAAAAGGAAAAAGGCGTATCAAAAATGGCTACATACCAGAACCCAGGTAGACATAGAAAGTTATGTTGAAGAAAGAAACAAAGCCAAACAGATAATTGCAGCATCCAAGAAGAAATCGTGGGAAGACTTTGGAAACAGGTTGGAGACTATGGGTGAAGCTGCTGGAAAACCATTCTGGAGTGTAATTAGCAGTCTTCGAAAGGGAGGTAAGAAGCAAAAGACAAGTATTTTGGACAGGTCAGGAAAACTGCTGGTGAATCCTGTGGATGCCTTGGGCAGATGGAGGGAATATTTTGAAGAGTTGCTCAATGTAGGTGAAAATGCGATCAGTAATGTTTCAGATTTCGAGGTAGAATGGGATAGGAATGATGATGGAAATAGGATCACATTTGAGGAAGTGGAAAAAATGGTCAATAGATTGCAGTGCAATAAAGCGGCTGGGGTGGATGAAATTAAGTCGGAACTCATCAAATACAGTGGAATGTGAGGTCTTAAATGGCTACACAGAATAATTGATATGGCCTGGGAGTCGGGACAGGTTCCATCAGACTGGACAAAAGCAGTAATCACACCAATCTTTAAACATGGTAACAGAAAAGATTGTAACAACTACAGAGGTATCTCTTTAATCAGCGTTGTGGGTAAAATCTTCTCAGGTATTGTTGAAAGGAAAGTGCGAGTATTAGTTGACGACCAATTGGATGAAAATCAGTGTGGGTTTAGGCCTCTTAGAGGTTGTCAGGACCAGATCTTTAGCTTACGTCAAATAATGGAGAAGTGTTATGAGTGGAACAGGGAATTGTATCTATGCTTTATAGATCTAGAAAAGGCATATGACCGGGTTCCTAGGAGGAAGTTATTGTCTGTTCTACAAGGTTATGGAATAGGAGGCAAACTTTTGCAAGCAATTAAAGGTCTTTACATGGATAGTCAGGTAGCAGTTAGAGTTGACGGTAAATTGAGTTTATGGTTCAGAGTAGTTTCAGGGGTAAGACAAGGCTGCAACCTGTCTCCACTGTTGTTCATATTATTTATGGATCATATGTTGAAAACAACAGACTGGCTAGGTGCGATTAAGATATGTGAACACAAAATAAGCAGTCTTGCATATGCGGATGACTTAGTTGTGATGGCAGATTCGATTGAAAGTTTGCAAAGTAATATTTCAGAGCTAGATCAGAAATGTAAGGACTATGGTATGAAGATTAGCATCTCCAAAACGAAAGTAATGTCAGTGGGAAAGAAATATAAACGGATTGAGTGCCAAATAGGAGGAACAAAGTTAGAACAGGTGGACGGTTTCAAGTACTTAGGATGCATATTCTCACAGGATGGCAACATAGTGAAGGAACTGGAAGCGAGGTGTAGCAAAGCTAATGCAGTGAGCGCTCAGCTACGATATACTCTCTTCTGCAAGAAGGAAGTCAGTACCAAGACTAAGTTATCTGTGCACCGTTCAATCTTTCGACCAACTTTGTTGTACGGGAGCGAAAGCTGGGTGGATTCAGGTTACCTTATCAACAAGGTTGAGGTTACGGATATGAAAGTAGCTAGGATGATTGCAGGTACTAGTAGATGGGAACAATGGCAGGAGGGTGTCCACAATGAGGAAATCAAAGAAAAACTGGGAATGAACTCTCTAGATGTAGCAGTCAGGGCGAACAGGCTTAGATGGTGGGGTCATGTTACACGCATGGGAGAAGCAAGGTTATCCAAGGGACTCATGGATTCAGCAGTAGAGGGTAGGAGGAGTCGGGGCAGACCGAGGAGAAGATACCTGGATTCGGTTAAGAATGATTTTGAAGTAATCGGTTTAACATCAGAAGAGGCACCAATGTTAGCACTGAATAGGGGATCATGGAGGAATTTTATAAGGGGGGCTATACTCCAGACTGAACGCTGAAAGGCATAATCAGTCTTAAATGATGATGTTATTAAGAAGGTGTGACACTCGTTTGCATTCCCTGTCGACTAGGATCCTCTTATGGTCATTGTTCTTACTCCGTGACTCCACTTGGTGCACTGTCCCTGGTAGGCACACTAGACCATAGATAGGGGAAGTAGATTCAGTGTGGTCTTCGACACTAGAGGTCTTTCCTGCCATTCCGTTATGTCTCCACGTCGATCCAGCTTACTTCTGATTCCATACATATGACAGGCACATTCAAATGACATACAGTATATTACTGACATCATGGCTGCAACATCTAGAACGCCCCAAAGGGACCAGTGAGCTCTTTGAAGCAACTGATATGTCAGCATAAGCAGAAGAAACTAACGATCAAAGTCCGAAAACAATTTATTGGACTGTTCAATTAACCAACACAAATTCTCCAAGTATAACACCAACACAAAACAACAATCCGTCTTCGAATCACAACTACATACAAGAATAATATAAAAAACAACTGAAATAATTTCCTACTAGTCTCCGCCACAGACTTCTCCGATATACCAAGCCTGATCCAGAGATCAGCAAGAAGATCCAAGTCGGGCTGCCGGGGCAGCAGCTATCCACGTCTGCTGGCGGTCGATGAACTGCCGATGTGCGGCCGAGCGCCGGCCTTTATAGCGCTTCGGCGGATGAGTACCTCGGAACTATTTTCCATCACGTGGTTTGACGTCTGAAAATAGTTTTGGGATCTGCAGCGACCTCTTCCTTATGTGTATGTGGGCCAGTAGTGGCCCCTGGTGGCCGCTGGTGTCTTTTCTGTGGTGTTGTTGTTGTGGCCGTTCATCAATATTGCATGTCGGTTGTGTAGTGCTTCGGTGTGCCTGCGAGGCTGGCAACCCGCGGCTGCAGGCTGTCAGTTTGGTTGCTGATACTCTAGGCGCCGTGAAGTCTGGTGGAGAAGGCCACAGCAGCAACATTTGAAATTATTCAGCTTAGCATTCATTGATCGGGTTGCTTGATATAGCCCTAAGGGACAGCGTGCAAAATTCTGTTAGATCGTCAGAATCCCGAGCTGCTTGGAGGGCTCTACCCATAGTGCTCGAAACGTCTCGACTGTGGAGAGTTCCGGCGACCTTGCTGTCGAAGGTGGGGTTTGACAAGCACGAAGACAAACAGTAGAAACTATCTTCGTGCGCTGGCGGGCATTATCTTGCTGAAATATAAGCCCAGGATGGCTTGCCAAGAATCGCAACAAATCAGGGAGTAAAATACCATCGCTGCTTCGCTGTGTTAGAAGGGCGCTCAGATGAAAACCAAAGGGGTCCTAATACGAAAAGATATGGCACCCAAGGCAGTTACTCCTGGTTGTCTGATTGTAGAGTGGGCTGAAGCGTCCCACTGAAGTGCGGAGCGTTTCCAGACACGTCCTCTATTTGAAGCGGGACCCGTCACTGAAGACAATTCTACTCCACTCAGTGAGATTCCTGGCCTAATGTACCGGACGTCACTGAAAGTGCGTTCGCTAGTGTGAAGAGATGAGTGGCAGTCCACACAAGAGGCACCGTGGGCTCAGACCTCATTCTGTGAGCTACCTATTAATGATCCTTGTGGTCACTGAAGCACTAGTTGCACTCTGGATCGATGTCAATGAAGAAGGGCTCTGAGTGCCTCTCTGACGACCGCTCGGTCTTCACGAAGTGTCATCCCTCTAGGCCGACCGCTTCCTTCTCGACGCCGTGTTCGGCCATGGTTCACCCACTCCTACCAACATCTTCGAATAGTGGCATCGCCCCTATTCAAATGTCGAGCGATTCGCCGTTTACCCCAATCGGTTTCTTTGAAACCAACTACACATCCTCCCACAAATGCTGACGTCTGCAAGGGGTTCTTACTGAACCTGTCTAGCTTAGAATGAAATTCGCAAAGACTTTACTCTGGTAGCGACATGTTCCCTGATTACTATCCTTGCCAGTTGCATGATGCCGCTGCAACGTCACATAGAGGAAAGGTGCCTAATATGAGACACACTTTTGTAAACCCATTTGAAAGACTTCAAAGTGAGTGCAATTGTATTTTTTATGATGGTAATAAGATCTTGAATTATTTAATTTTATCATACAATTATCGTATTTGCAGTAATAAACAATCTTTCAGTGTAGTTATTAAATCTTCACAAACAAGGCATTTAGTAGAAATGAGATCAAGGTTTCCTAATATGAGACAGTAATAATATTTTGCTTTAATTATTTTATTACATAATAATGAGATATGAATATACAATTTTTACATGTTCACTCATTTCTGTTATCCTTCACTCATTTCACACTACTTAGGTTGATATTTACGACATCCGGGGCAAACAAAATTGTCTTCTGTGTCACCGCAATCTTCATGGGCCCAGCGATATCATTTCATGCACTGTGCCCATTTCTCCCCGTGTTTGCCTTCAGAAAAGCGCCCAGTACAGAACAGACACTCTGCGTCATCGTCATCACTGCTGTCTGAATCCCCACTGTCATCAAGATGGACATCGGATGCCGAGTTACTAGACGATTCTTCTGCTTTAGGTCTACGATTGGAAGATTTTCCACTCTTCTCCCCAAATAACTTTCTTGCTGCTTTCTTAGCTTCAGCCTCTGATTTCTTCTGTTTAGATTCTTGCAGTTGCCTCACGTAAGGAGTTGAAGTTAGTAACGCAGCAGAACACGAACGCGATGTTTGACCTATTTGACTAACTCCAGGTGGTTTTGCGATGTGTGGGAGAGGTCTGATGTCTGCCGGGCTGACAGCTTGACCATCACCATCAGTAGTTTCATTTTCGTTTTTGGCCCCTCTTTCTTGAAGACGTTAGCAGGGCGATGAATTGAAAATTCATGTTCCCTAAAGATGTTTCTGTTGCATGGGATGAGACCTGTTTTTCTGAAGACATTCAAAAAAATGGTTCAAATGGCTCTGAGCACTATGCAACTTAACTTCTGAGGTCATTAGTCGCCTAGAACTTAGAACTAATTAAACCTAAGGACATCACACACATCCATGCCCGAGGCTGGATTCGAACCTGCGACCGTAGCGGTCGCTCGACTCCAGACTGTAGCGCCTAGAACCTCACGGACACTCCGGCCGGCCTGAAGGCAGTCACAGATGCTTCCATTGTTGCTGCTCGGTTGTAAGCTGCCCCAAGTAACTTGGCTATTAATAATGGGGTGATAACACGACCTGGGTTAGTTGCCAACCACGTTTCTATCTCTTGGGCATAGTAGGTTTTTAAGGGCCCCATAAATCTGACGTCAAGTGGCTGCATTTTATGCGTTGAGTGAGGTGGTAAACATACAATATGAACATTGGTTTAACGTGCTTTATCTAACACGTCGAGATTCTTTGTGGAATAATGCCCATCAAGAATCCAAATGACAGGGTCATCTGAAAATGGCTTTACATGACTCACAAAATGACCAAACCACCGAGTAAAAATGTGAGTTTGTATCCAGCCACTTGGATGAGAAGCTGATATTGATCCTGCAGGTGCACCGTCCATAAAGTTCCAGAAAACATTCCAATTTCTGATCATAAGACTAGTCAAAGTAATCCCGGTTTATTATAATTTAATCGAATTAAAATAAACGCAGATGCCAAAATTTTACTACAAAAAATGATGAAATTTTGTTATCTCATGATAGTATATCGTAAATTACATATAAAAAAAACCGTGAGAGAACGAGTTCCCCCAATATGCGATAGGTATCGTAATATGCGACACTGTCTCGTATTTGGACTCCCATACTATCGCATATTAGGAATTTCGCCATCTTACACAAAGAATCACGCACTTGCTAACAACGTTCGTTGGAAAATGAACCTAATTGCCAATAATTATAGGTAATAACATTACAAATAACAACAACAAAAGAGTACAGTAATATCCACTCACCTTTAAGCTGAAATATTGTCTCAACACCGATGTCGCAAAAACTCAAAACACAAGATATTTTCTATCAACCTCTACGTACTGTGTCCGGCTTAACTATGGCGTCCTACTCGCTGTGTCGTCGTCTGGCACGCAACAGACATGTTTAAGAAACTCTCCACCAGAGTGCAACCCCTAACAATAGCACAGTTGGGGTGTCTCATATTAGGGAACTATCGGATATTAGGCACCTTTCCTCTACTCATCCATTGGCCGCCTAGGTCTACAATTTTGTATTTTCCGTCGGTACCTGAATGAATGGCGGTTATTGTAACTCCATCGTGGTGCGTTGGGTTTTTTTGGCTTAGTGTTTTTCGTCCGATGAGCTCAGTACCACTCGGTCCTCACCATGAGACTTCAGAGTGCGCATCAGTAAATTCGACACTCTCTGTACGTTTCGTTAATGAGGGTCTAACATTCTGCGTGGTGTCTGTCTGTTCTAAGTCGTGTCTCCCTACCACTTTCGCGCAACGACGCTCTGAGAGTGTTTTTTAGGGAATTGACTAGTTTGAACCTGGGACCTGTTGCTGGTAAGGAGACGCCAGACCACACATGACATGCAGAGTTCAGAAGAGTTCAGTGAGACTAGCGATGATATAAACAAATACTTCATGATTTCAGCGTCAGCTCCACTTCACTCCCTGCAAAAGAATCTTAATACTAACTTAATTTAGTGGAAGGGGTTCAAGGCTTTCCTGTTCTTAGTTAGCTGGTAAAATACCGTCTAAAAAGCAGTTAAGTTTACCATTGGAAATTTTATTCTACTCACAAAACATTGTTTATAAATTGCACTATTGATAAAAGGAAATATTTTAATACAGGATGATAAAAACCAACTGCGTTCGACAAAAATGTGAACGAATATTCCCTGAGTGGGTTTCCAAGTTCTACAATGGATCGAAGGATGACCTATGCCATATCACATCTATAATCTAGGTTTAAATTAAGTTTCACGAAAGAGAAAACTATCAAAATGGTCTACAGTGACCCTCAATTATCTTTAATTACTTATCCAACTTGTCGTAAATGACAGTGGCTGATGTGGCTTCTCAATAATTATATAACAGAAAAATCATCGCGATTCGGGTTTTAACTTACGTAGTAAATGTGAATACTATGAGCTTTAATTGACGATGGACACTAGTATTACGCAAAACGGGGATGTAACAGATGAGACTTCTGCAGTTCTGAGTGAAGCCTTAAGCGCTCAAAAATTCGGCATCGCGTGCGTTCATTACCTTGTCGTTGGTTAAGCAGCGTCAGAGGGCGGCGGGCGACGCAGCTCCATACAGCTCGCCGTCTCGAAAGCAACTCTTTCCTAACTTCTCCTTACTACAATTTACCGAAGTTGGTTTAAAAAAAAAACTATCTGGCTGTGTTTTCATCTTACCAATCAGGGTCTCAATGTTAACCTTAAGCTCCGCCTACAAAATTCCGTCTATCCAATGAGAAACGTTATACTTTTCGTGGTGGGGCAATGTTTCTAAAGTTTGCAACGTAAGAGACGCGAAAAAGTCTCACGCTAAAACTTGCAGCTGGTGTGGTCCTTTTAGTGTTATCGTAAGATCTATACTGTTCTTCTGGAGGGCTCTAGCTTTTAACATGGGCTGGAGGGTGGTCCTGGCGGTTAGCTGGCGACGTGGGTGTCCGTCCCGTATCGTAGGGCCTTCTAGCTTAACACTGTTCTGCTCTCGGCTCCCGTTCTCGTTTCTCCCCTCGGAACTGCGTCTGTCTCACGGTGGGAAGATATGACATGCATTTAGGCATTCTTGTGTTAGTCTGTGGTATTCCATTTGCTCACTCGTTACTCGTATTACTTAGGTTAATTTAATGGCACTATTTATTCGGAGCTATGTGACATACTACTGGATTTGCTTATCATGTCAGGGTTTCCATGGAAGGTGTTGGATTTGCCTGACACCTTACAAGGGACACGAGCGACCGCAACCTTAGGTGTCGATAGCGCAGACTCCTCGAGAGTGGGGAACCGCGGCCCACCTACGGCCGCGGCCTGTCAGACGCGGTACCGTGTTGCCGCTCGCGCCCGTCACGTGGCGCTGCGCTGTCGCCCCGCCGCCCGCGTCATACGTGGGCGGCGCCTGCGACGGACATTTCAATCTCGCTGGCCACCGTCCGCCCCGCCGTCACGTATCGGCGCAGGGTGGGCACGCGGCCGCATCGGTATTCCGATGGCCCGCCAATATGATTTATGGACGAGCGGCGGCAGCGCCAAGTCCCAGTCGATCAGGGCCGATCAATCAGGCGGCGGCCGCTCCGACCCAATGACGCCAAAGTGGCGGCGCAGTGCGACGCGGAGCGCGATTTCGTTCGCCACTCGTCCGGACGCGCCGTCCGATGATGGACTCTTCGGTCAGCGAAATTAACACGCCGGGAATAGGTCGCGGCAGTACTGCGATGCCTGACTGCCCGTCCCGTTATCGGTTTGCTAAGTCGCACGCGCTGGTTGCAACACTAATGCGTAAAGCACGTCTCACACGGGATAAGATTTACTTCAGACAACACGAAGGCTACACAACCACACCCACGCACAAACTACGGTCGCAGGTTCGAATCCTGCCTCGGGCATGGACGTTTGTGATGTCCTTAGGTTAGTTAGGTTTAACTAGTTCTAAGTTCTAGGGGACTAATGACCTCAGCAGTTGAGTCCCATAGTGCTCAGAGCCATTTGAACCCACGCACAAAATTTCATGTACGGCCTCGGACAATGGCTAACATAGTCTTATAAATAAAATATCTCGAATCCCCCGTTTCCATCCGAGGGATCTGGGAGGTTTCTGTTGGTTGTCAGTGCTGTCAGAACTTGCAATTCCGTCCCAAAACTTTCAGGCGTTCCCACTCTCAGCGTGCTAGAATACCTGGCTAAAAAGTTAGTCAGTTAGTTGGACGCGTGTTCCGGTACGGTTGCCGTTATGTTGTGGAACGTGTCAAGTGCACAGGAAATGCATGTATGAAACAAAATTTATTAGCCAATCAGATCTTCGCGCGCCTAAATTCAAGTTTCATCTAACGAGACAAAGCACTCGTTGGGCAACACCGCTCCTGTTGTAGGCCTCTTGAATGCGAGGGCGCGACGCCCCGATTGGCTAAATTCTATGCTAAATAACTCGGAAACGGAGCAACGTATCGAATTTATTTCTTAACAGTTATGTCTCAGTGCAACCTGCCCTGTAACATCCCTACAAGCATTTCACACATTTTCTGACCACCCTATATATATGTAACACAGAGTTAAATATTAATATTTCTGTTATTTACCTCATTCCCTTGAATGGCACAAAATGCATATACTATATTCATAGATTTATTTATCCCTATTCAAGAATTCATCTATGGTATAGAAGGAGTTGTCAAGGAGATATGATTTCAATTTATTTTTTAAGCTATTACTGCTGTCTCTCAGACACTTTATTTCATCTGGTAAGTTGTCGAAAATTTTTATAGCAGCATATTTTACCTCTTTCTGTGCTAAAGATATGTTGAGCAAAGGATAGTGTAAGTCTTTAATTTTTCTGGTACTATAATCATGAATATCACTTGTTTTTAAACTTTTCCATGTTGTTGAGAAAAAAAAAATTATTAGCGAGTAGATGTATTGTGAGGCTGTTGTAAGAATTCCCAATCTTTTAAAAAGGTGCCTACAAGATGTGCGACTATGTACCCCACACATTATTCTATCCACTTTCTTTTGAGGAGTGAATGCTTTTGTGTCTAAATGTTGAGTTACCCCAAAATATTATTCCGTACGACATCAGAGAGTGAAAGTATGTAAAGTATGTTAGCTAACTAATTTCTATATCCTCAGAATCTGCAATTATTCTGAGCCCGATACCGCTTAACTTCGGTGATTTGACTGAAACCGGTGTTGGCACTGCGGCAAGGCCGTTTGTACGGATTACGTAAGTTACCAATGAACAAAATTTTTCAAATACTAGCTTTGACGCCTGAAACAGTGTGGTGGAGGTTGCGGCTTGCGAAATCGAAAGTATGAACCTCTTACTCTTCACATAGTCTACCCACTGAAAACATACGTTTTACTTTGTACCGACCAACCTACGATAGAAAAATTGAGACCTGTGCAGAGTGTTAATCCTATGAGTCGTTAGGTGCGTTTTCTCTGGTGTTTCGGCAGATATCTGCAGTTTCATTTTTGCATTGTGTAGTCGGGGTCATCTTACATACATACAGCTCATCACGTGCGTCATCCCACGCCGAGTGTAGACAGAAAACGTCATTTTCTTTCCCGGTAGAAAAAGAATGATTCTTAAAGCGGATTTTTCTGTCCTCATTCGACAGAGCGGTTTAAAATCAGTCTACTGCGATATTCATTTTTTCGATATGTGTTAACAGGAACATTAAAACACGATAAGAAACAAGTAATCCAGCAGCAACTCAAGTGCCGCGTGTGATGTAACGTAACTACAAATTAACAATTTTCGGATTTTTCTGTTTCTTTTACTGTGAAACCTTGCTTCTTGCCAGTTTTCATGATTCTAGGATAACGGTAAGTACCCGGAGTTTTTGATGAGTGAGTTTGCGAGCATCAAAATATATGATATGAATCGCCGTATCTTTTGAGTGCACTGACTTGTGAGCTAACGTTTATTACACCCCGAGGGACCACAGATGTTACTGAGTGATATAAATTTCAACTCCATACTTGCACCCATTTCTGATAAAAAGGGGTCTTAACGGACGGACGGTCAGCAGTCTACCAACAAATGACAAAAAATAATTTTATGTGATATATTTACAAATTTACAGTTTTCGGACTGTTTCCCTCGGTTGTAATGAAAGCTTACTTCGTGCCTAATTACAAGAGTGTAGGTCAACGGAAAGTACACTGTAAGTTTTGATGAGTGAGCTTGCGAGTATTAAAATACACTACTGGCCATTAAAACTGCTACACCAAGAAGAAATGCAGATGATAAACGGGTATTCATTCGACAAATATATTATACTAGAACTGACATGTGATTACATTTTCACGCAATTTGGGTGCATAGATCCTGAGAAATCAGTACCCAGAAAAACCACCTCTGGCCGTAATAACGGCCTTGATACGCCTGGGCATTGAGTCAAACAGAGCTTGGATGGCGTGTACAGGTACAGCTACTCATACGGCTTCAACACAATACCATAGTTCATCAAGAATAGTGACTGGCGTATTATGACGAGCCAGTTGCTCGGCCACCATTGACCAGACGTTTTCAATTGGTAAGAGATCTGGAGAATGTTCTGTCGAGGGCAGCACTCGAACACTTTCTGTATCCAGAAACGCCCGTACAGGACCTGCAACATGCAGTCGTGCATTATTCTGCTGAAATGTAGGGTTTCGCAGGGATCGAAGGAAGGCTAGAGCCACGGGTCGCTACACATGTGGAATGCTACGTCCACTGTTTAAATTGCAGTCAATGCGAACAAGAGGTGACCGAGACGTGTAAACAATGGCACCCCTCACCATCATGCCGGGTGATACGCTAGTATGGCGATGACGAATACACGCTTCCAATGTGCGTTCCCCGCGATGTCGCCAAACGTGGATAGGACCATCATGATGCTGTAAACAGAACCTGGATTCATCCGAAAGAATTAAGTTTTGCCATTCGTGCACCCAGGTTCGTCGTTGAGTACACCATCGCAGGCGGTCCTGCCTGTGATGCAGCGTCAAGGGTAACCGCAGCCATGGTCTCCGAGCTGATAGTCCATGCTGCTGCAAACGTCGTCGAACTGTTCGTGCAGATGGTTGTTGTCTTGCAACCGTCCCCATCTGTTGACTCACGGATCGAGACGTGACTGCACGATCCGTTACAGCCATGCGAATAAGATGCTTGTCATCTCGACTGCTAGTGATACGAGGCCGTTGTGATCCAGCACGGCGTTCCGTATTACCCTCCTGAACCCACCGATTCCATATTGTGTTAACAGTCATTGGATCTCGACCAACGCGAGCAGCAATATCGCGATACGATAAACCGCAATCGCGATAGGCTACAATCCGACCTTTATCAAAGTCGGAAACGCGATGGTACGCATTTCTCCTCCTTATAGGAGGCATCACAACAACGTTTCACCAGGCAAAGCCGGTCAACTACTGTTCGTGTGTGAGAAATCGGTTGGAAACTTTCCTCATGTCAGCACGTTGTAGGTGTCACCATCGGCGCCAACCTTGTGTGAATGCTCTGAATAGATAATCATTTGCATATCACAGCATCTTCTTGCTGTCGATTAAATTTCGCGTCTGTAGCACGTCATCTTCATGGTGTAGCAATTTTAATGTCCAGTAGTGTATGTGCCACAAACGGCCGCATCTTTCGGTTGTACTGACTTAGAAGCTCAATTTTTTTTATACCGCCCAGGAACCATAGACCGCAGTATACGATATAAATTTCAACGTTTGGCCTATACGCTACCCGTTCCTGGGAAAAACGCGTCATAACAGTCGGACGGACGGACGTATAGTCGAATAACAAATGGCAAAAAAGTTTTTCGCGTGATGTAGTTACTAATTTTTGTTTCTTGCCAATTTACGTGATTCTAGTTCAACGGAAACTAGCCTACAGGTTTTATGAGTGAGTTTACGAGTGTTAAAACACGCAACAAATGGCCATATAGTTTGATTACACTGGCTTAGAAGCTTAAGTGTTTTCCACCGGCAAGAGGCCATAGACTTCTGTATGTGACATAAATTTCAACCTTTTCAACTTTATACATCCACCCATTCCTGAGAAAAAGTGTTTTTAACTATCCTACAAACAGACAGATCGACAGAACAACAAAGTAATCCTATGGGGGGTTCCGTTTTTACCGCCTGAGTTACGGAATCCTAAGAAACTGTGATCTTATCGACTCATTAGTTCACGGTTTAAAAAATATAACAGCTACAAAACCAAATAACATTTATACTTCGTCATTTCAAAAATAAAAGTATTCAAAGAAAACTTTTTTATTCTAAAATTTGGTTAGGCTCTAATGTTGATTATGCAGGGACAAGTGTTAGGGGAGAGGGGATGGATGGTATGGTTGGACTCAGAAGTAACACACTCAGAAAGTTGGGAACCATTGTACTGGAGGGAGTAGTAGTGAGCAAGAGCGGTAAGAAAAGACAGAGATAGGAAGATATGCGACAAATAATAGAGTGTAACTCGGAGGAAATGAAATTTGTGCAGGAGAGGAATGTGTGACGGGTCGCATGAGCCAGTCAGAAGACTGATGGAAAAAAATACTGATAAGTGCATTTGTAAGAAAAAAAAGAAAGAAAAATGAAAGCGACAGAGAACGTTTTGCTCCGTGGCCTGTAACTGATTTCAGCTGCTGCTGCTGCGGCTCATAGCTTTCAGTGCGTATTTGTCTAGCTGTTACTGCCCATTCGTGTGTTTTATCTCCTGCATTATGATCTGAAACTGTACGTTTGTGTAAATTTCATGCCGTTCCGTTTTACTTGCCACGCATTAATTTTGCTGAATGTAAAACGCAGTTCGTAAATCAGCGGCAGCAGAAGCTCTACATATGGGTAAAAACTGTTTTCCTTTTTGTTTGGACGTAGACAAAAAAACAATACATTATGAATCCGCACATAACCGCAGAAAAAGCTCCGTTGTTTTTTTTCATTTCCAGGCGATTTAATAATCGCTGCGAATACGTCGTATTATTCTCCCATTTAAAGAGTACAATTCGTTCGTTTTGATACGTAGATCGCGTAATCTCTTTACGCGAGGAAGTTCCTTTCAGTCCAGGCATACCATACAAGCTGCGATTAATTACAATAGCAACCGACAAAAATGATCTCATTCATTGTTGTACAGACTTTTTTTTTGTACTTTTTATCTCTGATATCTTCTGTGTTAGCTTTGAATTACAACCGCTAGAAACAATTTACACTTTCCCTCCACGAGCGCATACAATTATATGATCCAGTTGTGTAGTGAAGCGACCACGTTGCTATTGATATCAAATAGTACTGAACAGAGCGCGTAAATTTGCGAATTATTCATGGTATTGTGAACAATTTCTTCCACATTACTGGACGGCGAATAAATGTTGCTATTCTCTATCATTGTTTTTAAGAACAACAATTGACGTTAACTTTTAAATGTAGTAGTGGTCCCAGCAATCGATGACCTGACGCGCACATTTTGAAACAATAAAAGTCGTACAATAAACCAAATGTTGCCGTTTAATTTCGGCGTGGTGTAATAATAATAATAATAATTATTATTATTTTCACCAACTGCGACATAATCGCGTGTACAAACAGTGATCAAATTATTATTATTAATAATAATAATAACATACTATGAACTGCCTTTAGGACAAATAGGTCCGGAGATGTAGCTTAGAGCAGCCGTTTGAGTTTCACCGTCACAGTTCATTGTTTATAGGTCTTAAAGTGATAAATGGAACACATGGTAGTCTCATTCGCCTTGCATGAGTTTAGCTCATAAGTCACAGTTTGTTAGCCGTTGTTTAGGCAGTTAGTGTATTTACTATATTCATCTGTGCCCTTTCAGAAATAGTTCAGAGAAACCTCTGTTGCGCTTGCGAAGATTCCACGATGTCAATAAAGATTTCCGAGTCAGGTTGTGTTATCTTATCTGAAAATTTGGGGTTTAGAATTTCTGTTGAAAGCTTGGTCTGAAGATTGCAAGACACGACAATGCATTCAGTGCCCTCTAGCCCTTCAAACAAAATCTATAAAGAAAAAAAAAAACCAAAGATGTGTGACGTACAGGCAGAAATGACTAAGGATTTATGTTTTACGGACATTCTACGGCGTGGTAATTAGAGGGGATCATAAGATCGGAGTGGACTATGACCAGAAAGGAGGACCAGAAAGCAAAAACCGCGTAATTCTTCACAGATAAGTAATGAGAACCACAGAAAACATTAAATTGAACCCCCAATTATCCTGATGATAATTTAGTGTCCTGGTTGCGCCACATCGCTGGGCAATTTGAACAGTTTCGTTGCGTAGAATGGTATAAAATGCCATCCACCACAATTCACAATTTATATACCTCTATTCCCAAAAGGAGTAGACTTTTTTAACGCCAAGGATTGGGGAACAGCGATTATGTGTGTGTTAGTCTTATTTGTTCCAATTCCTGTAGACTTATATAAAATGCACGGGTATAAAAGCGTCTATAAAATTTCATTCAGGCATTAAAGGCTTTTTACGGAAACTGATAAGGTAACTGTCTGAAATGATATCGAGAAACAGAGTTCCTTTATTGTATAAGAAAGATTTGTGAACTCTCATTTCCAGACGAAAGGTCTCTTCCTAAAGACTGGAAAGTAGCACAGGTCACACAAATATTCAAGAAAGGAAATGGGAGTAACCCATTGAATTACAGACCCATATCACTGACCTCAATTTGCAGTAGGATTTTGGAGCACATACTGTACTCGAACATTATGAATTAAAGAAAATGATTTATTGATACATAACCAACACGGATTCAGAAAATATCGTTCTTGTGCAACACAGCTAGCTCTTTATTCCCATGAAGTAATGGGTGCTGTCAACAAGGGATGTCAGATCGAATCCATATTCCTAGATTTCCAGAAGGCTTTTGATACCGTTCCTCACAAGGGACTATTAATTAAATTGCGTGCATATGGAGTATCGTTTCAGTTGTGTGACTGGATTCGTGATTCCCTCTCAGAGAGGTCACAGTTCGTAGTGATAGACGGTAACTCATCGAGTAGAACAGAAGTGATATCTGGCGTTCCGCAAGGCAGTGTCATAGGCTCTCTGCTGTTCCTGATTTATGTAAATGATCTAGGTGATAATCTGAGCAGCCCCTTAGATTGTTTGCAGATGACGCAGTAATTTACCGTCTAGTAAAATCATCAGACGATCAATTTCAATTACAAAATGATCTAGAGAGAATTTCTGTATGGTGCGAAAAGTGGCAATTGGCACTAAACAAAGGAAAGTGAGAGGTCATCCACATGGGTACTAAAAGAAAAATCTAAGGGCTCTCAATTCGATTAAATACCTAGGAATTTCAATTACGAGCAACTTAAACTGGAAAGACCACATGGATAATATTGTGGGGAAAGCGAAACAAAGACTGTGTTTTGTTGGCAGAACACTTAGAAGATGCCACAAATCCACTAAAGAGACAGCCTACATTACACTTGTCCGTTCTTTCTGGAATATTACTGCGCGGTGTGGGATCCTTACCAGGTAGGATTGACGAAGGACATCGAAAAGTGCAAATAAGGGCTGCTCGTTTCGTGTTATCGCGCAATAGGGGTGAGAGTGTCACTGATACGATACTCGAGTTGGGGTGGCAGTCACTGAAACAAAGGCGGTTTTCTTTGCGGCGAGATCTATTTACGAAATTTCAATCACCAACTTTGTATTCCGAATGCGTAAATATTTTGTTGACACCCACCTACGCAGGGAGAAATGAAAATCATAATGAAATAAGAGAAATCAGAGCTCGAACGGAGAGATTTAGGCGTTCCTTTTTCCCACGCGCCATTAGAGAGTGGAATGTTAGAGAAGTAGTAAGGAAATGGTTCGATGAACCCTCAGCCAGGCACTTAAGTGTGAATTGCAGAGTAACCATGTAGATATAGATGTAGATGTAATGGAAAGCAAGTAATTCGTACCTCTGGCACCCATAAGGCAGCTGTTGACGAAAAATAGAAACGAAATCGAATCGTAATTTGCTTCAGAAGGCGCTGTTCCCCAGGGAATCAATGATAAGCTGGGATAGAGTGCTTCATGATATTCCAATTTGCACTAGGTAATGAGATAAAGAACCCAGGGGCTCTGCCATACGAACAGGCAGCCTGGACAACAGCCCAATACATTCGAGCAAGCATGGTCTGTTTCTACTGGAACTGATCTTTCTGAGATGTCCGAAAAAGCACAGAGAATGGAACTTCTCGTCATTAGGAGCTCCAGTTTGGCGGGCGATGGATTCTCCCGGGGAAATAGCGGGGAGATCGGGAAGGAAGGCCAGTGACCACTCTCTTTGCTTGCCGTGGGGTTACGTCCGATATGCGAATCATGTCGGTAGAAACGACACCTTCCGTCTGGGTTCAGACGGTTTCCACAGGCATCCAGCTACATTGGTGAAGACAGGCAGCCTCATGCAGTGTGGCAACATAGGCGTTCAGAACCAGTCGCGGTTGTCTGGTTTGGAACTTGCAAGATCCCCTCGCTTCTAAACTGATACTCTTATTACTCAGCTTAGCCGCAAGTCCGTAGAGGGTGGTATATGTGACGTACAGTATAACTGGTCAGCATTTCCACCTGGAATTTGCGAGTGTGTAAGTCGGACCTTTCTTGATCCGCCTTGGTGGGTCGTGTCGTCGGATTTCCTCCTACCTGTGCGCGGTGCAGCACTCGTAAATGTCGTCCCGTGCAGATTCTTCATTGGCGCATTGGATGTCTCTGTCGGTGCAAGCCAATTATCTGAAATTGCTATCTATCAATTTTGGGGTATCTGTTTACTCGAAATTAACATTCAGAATGCTGTAATATCACTTTTATTCCTGTTAGATCAATAATGAAACACTCATGTCACAAACTACTCGTAACCGAGAGCATGGCTACCATCGAACAAGACATGAAGAGCTCTTAACGCTGACTGCCGACTTTGGCGCGCAGTCTGTATCTCTTACTAGTTCCGTCACAGTTCATGGATTTCCGATCAAGTTCGTACTTACTAAGATATGCATTTGTTAAGGAACGGGTGTGAATTATAACGAGGCAAAATTATGATAAATAGTTTTAAACATCCAGAGGATCCACCTAGTATTCATGTTGTCATAAATGACTTTAATTATTAAATATAAATAAACAAAAACGGTGACTTTGGCGCCAAGATGGCGGTACTTCCCGTCATGTATATTTCCCAGGCTGACGCTTGTTGCTACGGTCCAGCGCCGAGCCCCACCCCACTACGCGCGACATATGGTAGCTTCGTCACCTAGCCAACCAGCGTTGGAAATGCTCAATAAGAGATAATAATTTATTAAAGCTGGTAAAAATGTCTTCGTCACGTAAGAGGCACATTACAAACTGAGTGGAAACCAGAGTATCAGATTATTCTTTGATTACCTTGAATGTCAATTTTCTGCCCTTAGCTACCGAGGAAGGAACTGTAGGATGGACCGTGAAACGGTTAGTCGGGCACCACAAACTGGGAACTGTTAATGGCGTAGCGGAGTACCTGTGGGGTCCATATGGGTTTTTTAGGATAGAGAAATCGCTCCACAGACTAGATACGATACCTAATTTCAGACGGGGAAGAATACTGTCTCCATTAATTACAGAGACTAGCATTGGTCAAGCCACATGGGAGAAAGAAAATGTTAATACAGTATTACCAAACTGCAAAGGCGTCTACGGGAAGCTTCCAGATCTAGACACATTTATAAACGGTAATAATGCGCACATAATGCTAGAGAAAAAAGCTGAATGAAGCCAGATGTTAACAGCAGCGAAATTGCGATTCGAAGGTATATCCCAAAAACAGGTTGAACGCTGGTGGTGTAGGCCTGTTTATAATTGTATAAATATGATAATACCTAGTTCGACCGAGCGAGGTGGCGCAGTGGTTAGACACTGGACTCGTATTCGGAAGGACGACGGTTCAATCCCGCGTCCGGGAATCCTGATTTAGGTTTTCCGTGATTTCCCTAAATCACTCCAGGCAAATGCCGGGATGGTTCCTCTGAAAGGGCACGGCCGACTTCCTTCCCCACCCTTCCCTAATCCGATGAGACCGATGACCACGCTGTCTGGTCTCCTTCCCCAAACCAACCAACCAACCAACCTAGTTCGTTTGGCACAGATTCCGAATGTGAAATAATTTAGGTGAGGATAGATGTTAATTGAGGATCAAACTTGGTCATCTGATGTTTTTGCAGTCCACTGCCTCAGAGCAGTAATGACGGAACATTTGAGGGAAAATTTGTAGAATATTTCGCGCAAATTTTCTAGTCATTTTATAGTATTAGGCTGTAATTTCAACGTACCAGCTATAGACTCAGTGGCTCAAGTGACTAAGATACATAGTATGGACAGAGAATTTTTCTAAATGACTTATAGAAAAATTATCTTTTGTAGCTAAGAACCGACTCGTGAAAAACAACATACTAGATTTCCAGGTGAACAACAAGCCAGAACTTTTAGACTTCGTTTGAGCTGAAGCGTACATTCTCCAGAACCGAAATGTTGAGCATCAGCTGGCATAGTAAAGAGTGTTGTACAATGCCGTTTAGACAGGTATGTACTGAGAAAAACTGTGAAGATCATCTGTGGTTCGAGCTATGCTAGAACGCTTCTACGAAAGCAAAGACACCTTCATTGAAAAATTGAACGTAGCCAAAATTTCAAAGACACACAAAACTGAAAGAAACTAAAACCAGTGAAAGGAGAGACACGCATGAGGTGTTCAACGAGTTCAAAAGTAAAATTCCAGCTACCCATTTGATGAAAATTCTAAGAAAATTTTTGATTTCATGTTAAATCAGTAAACAGTTCGAAGTCATCCGTCCAGATATTCTGACCATACTGCCGTTGAAGCGGAGGATGATAGGAACAAGGCTGAAATACTAAATTGCTTTTTCCAAACCTGTTTCACTTAGAATGATGATAGTCTGGCTATTCCTTTAAATCGTCACAGGGAATTGTTCTAAACGGCAGATATCCAGATAAGTAAACAGGGCACAGAAAAGCAACCAAAATCTCTCAACAGAGGGAAGGTCACTAGAGACGATGAGGTACCAAAACAATCCTACATAAAGTCTACGAAACAACTTGCTCCCCTTTTAACAGCAGTGAACGGCCGGTCACTAGATGAGCGAAGCATGCCTATCAAAGTCATTACCGTTTTCAGGAGCAGTTGTACAAAACTATCGGATTGTATCTCCGACTTCGGTGTGTTGTAGATTGGTTCAAATGGCTCTAGGCACTATGGGACTTACATCTGAGGTCATCAGTCCCCTAGACTTAGAACTACTTAAACCTAGCTAACCTCAGGACATCACACACATCCACGCCCGATGCAGGATTCGAACCTGCGACCGTAGCAGCAGTGCGGTTCCGGACTGATGCGCCTAGAACCGCTCAGCGACAGCGGCCGGCGGTCTGTTGTAGAATTTTGGAATTTGTTTTATGGTGTCGTATTGTGATATTTCTAGAGACCGAAAAATTTCCTCTTTATGAGTGAACATTGGTTCCCAACGCGACCACCAGGTGAAACCCAGCTCGGCCTTTTCAACCACAAGACCCACAAAGCAGCCTAGATACCGGCGCCCAAGTGGATGTCCTGTTCCATGATATCCAGAAGTAGTTCTGTCTATACCTGCGTCCACCTCTACATCTTCCGGTGCGAGGCGGAGGGTAATTTGTGTACCACTGTCACCTCCTTCCTTTCCTGTTCCAGTCGCCATAGTTCGCGGGAAGAACGACTGTCGGTAAGCCTCCGCGTGGGTTCTAAGCTCTCTGATTTTATCTTCATGGTCTTTTCGCGAGATACACGTCGAAGAAAGCAATATGTTTGTTGAATTTTCTAGGAATGTAAGCTCTCGGATGAAGAACGCCTGCCGGCCGAAGTGGCCGTGCGGTTAAAGGCGCTGCAGTCTGGAACCGCAAGACCGCTACGGTCGCAGGTTAGAATCCTGCCTCGGGCATGGATGTTTGTGATGTCCTTAGGTTAGTTAGGTTTAACTAGTTCTAAGTTCTAGGGGACTAATAACATCAGCAGTTGAGTCCCATAGTGCTCAGAGCCATTTTTTTGAAGAACGCCTCTTTTGCAGCGTCTGCCACTGGAGTTCGTTGTTCATCTCTGTGACACTTTCGTGCTTACTAAATAGACCTGTAACGAAATGCGATTCTCTTCTTTGGATCTTCTCTATTTCTTCTATCAATACTATCTGGTACGGGTTCCACACTGACGAGCAATATTCATGTACTGGTCGAAAGAGTGTTTTGTAAGCTACTTCTTTTGTTGACGGACTACATTTCCTGAGGATGCTTCTAATGACTCTCAGTTTGGCATCTCCCTTACCCTTAATTAATTTTATGTTGTCATTCGACTTCAAATCGCTTGTTACACCTAGATACGTTGTGGAAGTACTGGTTTCAGTGATTGTTCTGCAATCCAGTAATCATACAATATCGGGTGTTTCTGTCTATGTATTCGCAGTACGTTACATTTGTTTATCTTGATGGTCAACTGGCACTCAAGGCATTAAGCGTCAATCCTCTTCAGGAATTCCTGATTTCGCTGTCAAGCGTCGCAGATTCTCTGTATACAATATGGTTCAAATGGCTCAGAGCACTATGGGACTTAACTTCTGAGGTCATCAGTCCCCTAGAACTTAGAACTACTGAAACCTAACTAACCTAAGGACATCACACACATCCGTGTCCGAGGCAGGATTCGAACCTGCGACCGTAGCGATCGCGCGGTCCCAGACTGTAGCGCCTAGAAGCGCTCGGCCACCCCGGCCAGCTGTGTACAATAGCATCATGACGTTATCTACTAGCTCATTTATATATAGTGTGAAAAATAATGGTCCATTAACACTCCCTTGGTAAAAGACCGAAGTTAATTTTGTGTCTTAAGACTTCTCTCCTTTCAAAATGATATGCTGTGTTCTGTTTGCTAGAAATTCAATCCAGTCACACAGTTGCTCTGACATTCTGTAAGCTCGTATTTTGTTAATTAGGTGGCAATGAGGCAATGGATCGAATGCCTTCCAGATTTCAAGGGACGTGGCATCTATCTGGGCGCCTGTACATCCCGCTTTCTCTGTCTCGTGAAGAACAGAACGCACTGGGTTTCACAGAATCGTTATTTTGGGACCCATGTTGGTTCATACAAAGGTGGTCTTCGGCTTCCAGGAATCTCATCGTACCCGCACATAAAAAATGTTCCAAAATTCCACAATTGACTAAAGTCAGATATATTGGCCAGTAATTTTGTACATCTGTTCGACGACCCTTCTTGAAAACTGGAATGACCTGAGCTTTTTCTCCAATCTTCGGAAAAACTTCGCTGCTCCAAACACATACGGTACGTTGCTGGCAGAGGAGGGACAAATACATTCACACACTCTATGTAGAATCGTATTGCTATCCCTCTGGCCCAGTGCCCTTCCCTTTGCTGAGCGATTTCAACTAATTTTCTATCCTAGGTTCATTTGTTTCGATATCAGCCATTTTATCGTTCGTACGATGATTTGAAGTTGGCTCTACAGTGCGGTTCCTTCGTGGGAAAAAAAAAGTTTAGAATTTTAAGGTTTTCTATGTTGTCCACTGCTGCCCAGCCCTTATGGTCACAGAGTGTCTGGACAGATGGCTTCGATCCGTTTACTGATTTAAAAAAAGACCAAAACGTCTTATTTTTTCTGCCATGTCGGTAGATAGAATTTATTTTACTTTCGAATTCGTTGAACGCTTCAGATATAACTCTTCTTACGCTAAGTTTGACTTCATTTGGTTTTTGTTTGTCTGAGTCTTTGGCTAAGTTTAAATTTGCAGTGAATCTCTCTTTGCTTTCGTAGCAGTTTTCTAACATGGTTTTGGAACCACGGTCTGTCTTTTCTATCCCTTACAACTTTGGTAGGCGCATACCTGTCTAAGCTGTATTGTACAATACTCTTGATCTCTGCCCGTTGATACTCAACGTTGTTAGTGATGGAGACGAAATTTTCGTGCTGTCCTCTAAGGTAATCTGAAATCAGTTTCTTGTCGCATTTCCTATGCCCAAAGATCTTCCTCCCATTACTTGTATTGCTATTTACAGCCGTATTCAGTGATCCCGTAAAGGCCTTATGATCACTACTTCCCTGTGCAGTCGAAAAGTTCGGGTTTATTTGTCACCTGCAGGTCTTAAACGTTATTTCCAAGAATCATTGCTGTGATTAACTGCCCTAGATAATTTTCATTCCAAGCACGTAGAACGATTTCACATGATTCTCTGTCCCTACTCGCCGTCATGATCACTTGATTCTCTGAGACTATAGCTGGTAGGTTAAAGGCTACACCTAAAATTATGATATGACAGGGACATTTACGCAAAATATTCTCCAGGTTTCCTCTCAACGGTTTAGCCACTACTGCTGCTGAGGCAGGGTGTCTATAAAAGCAACTGATGACTATACTTGGTCCACCTTTAACTCTTTTCTTCACCCAAACTATTTCGCTTCCGGAATCCGTACTCATCTCACTAGATGCCATTGTATTTTTTATGTCCGTAAGCACGCCTACATCACTAGTGCTCAACGTATCTAGCGATCGGAATTTATAATTTTATTGCTATTGACATCTGGTTTCCTACAGATTTCCGTCCCTAGTATTATGTGTGCACTGAGATTCGCTCTGAGGTCTCTCCATAGACACAGCGTAACTAATAATACATTTACATTTTCTTTTCTCCAGTCTGCTGTGGCGGATCCTGCTCTGTCTGGACTCGGGGGAGCCCTACAGTTCTCCACCTGATACGGAGGTCGAGAAATTTGCATCCGATCCGTCGCAAAATCATCTGAGCCTCTGGTTTAGACCTTCCACTCTGCTCCAAGCTAGGAGATCACGATCATTTCTGGGAAAGTTTCTGCAAAACGGTAGCTCTGCTTTTACCCCGCAAGCGAGGCTAGCTGTCTTCACCAGATCAGGCCTGTTGGAACCGACAACAGCCATTGAACCCAGGCGGCAGGCGACATTCATGCCGCCAGAAGCCACGATTATAGCCGAGGGCAGCCAGTGCGCTCAGTCGCAGCCGGCAGATCCTCCTCCACAACTCGCACGACCGGACACCGGCCTTGTTTCCGGACCTTCCCGTTCGATACAGTTTTGCACATGAACAAAGTAAGAGCTTCTGGACCATCAGACTAGCTGTGTGACTGTACTGAAGAGCTTCATGCAAACAGAAGGCACCATATCATTCTCAAAGGAGAGAATTCTTCTGAAGTTAAAGCAGCTTTTGGATTATCCCAAGGCGGTGTTACAGGACCCACACTTTGACCTGTAGGATCAACTTTTCGCTGATCATGCTGTGTATACAGAGACGTCGCAGCACTAGAAAATTATACTGAAATGCAAGAATAAATGCAGAGGATCGACATGCGGTCCAGGGATTGGCAGTTTACTCTCAACGTAAGGAAGTGTCTTATTGCGCATAAATTGCCTGACAGGCCCCTTATTGTACATCTGCAGATTGCAAAACCATCAATGGAGGCAGAGGCAGTTAGTTACTCCCATAAAATGTCGACAGTATGTGTACGGGACAGTTTAAAGAGGAACGATGAAGCTAATCGCAAATACGGTAGATGCCTGACTGGAATTACCGGAATATTCCTCAGGAAGTGTAGTCCACCCACAATAAGAGGTGGCCTGTTTCACCGGTACTTGAATATTACTCGTCAGTCCGGGTCCACACCAAATAGGATGCATAGAGGAAACAGAGAAGATCCAAAGAAGAGCAATGCTTTACATTAAAGTTTCATTTAACGTTGTCGAAAGCGTCACTGAGATGCTCAGCCAACTGCATTGGCAGCCGCAGTAAGAGAGGCGCTCTGCATCAAGACGTCCTTTACGGCTATTACTCCGAGGCCATATGTTTCTAGAGGACAGGACCTTCTCATTCTCCCTCTGTTCAGCAAATAAATTATAAATTCATTTGACGACCTGGATCATAATAAAGTTTTTGATTCGAAAAATTACTTAGTGGCCTATCTCGAACTGGTGCAAAGCAATTCCTCCTTTAGGTTAATACTTGGTTCAAATGGTTCTGAGCACTATGGCTTAACTTCTGAGGTCATCAGTCCCCTAGAACTTAGAACTACTTAAACCTAACTAACCTAAGGACATCACACACGTCCATGCCCGAGGCAGGATTCGAACCTGCGACCGTAGCGGTCGCGCGGTTCCAGACTGAAGCGCCTAGAACCGCTCGGCCACACCACATGTGAATTTTAGATTAGAGTAGTACTTGTATCATAGATCATGAATAGGACACTTCGTAATGATGTGGAACGTGTCAGATTAATCAAAGGTGTCTACGCAAGATATTACATTAGAAAAATATTACATGATACTCAATATTTTTTTTTTTTTTTTTGTGGGTGTTGGGAAATTACCCACTTACTATATACAAAAATTCATCTAATGAGTAGAAGGAGTTGCCATTAAGAAATTCTTTTAATTTCCTTTTAAATGCTATATGGCTATCTGTCAGACTTTTGATGCTATTAGGTAAGTGACCAAAGACTTTTGTGGCAGCATAATCTACCCCCTTCTGAGCCAAAGTTAGATTTAACCTTGAGTAGTGAAGATCTTCCTTTCTCCTAGTGTTGTAGACATGTACACTGCTATTACTTTTGAATTCGTTTGGGTGAATATATATATTGTGAGGCTACAGTGAAGATTTCTAGCTCTTTAAATAAGTGTCTGCAGGATGATCTTGGATGAGCTCCAGCAATTATTCTGATTACAAGCTTTTGTGCAATGAACACTCTTTTACTCAATGATGAGTTAACCCAGAATATGATGCCATACGAAAGCAGAGAATGAAAATAGGCGTGGTATGCTAATTTACTCAGATGTATATCGCCTAAATTTGCAATGCCCCTAATAGCATAAGTAACTGAACTCAAAGGTTTCAGCAGATACTCAGTGTGCTTTTTCCAGTTCAACCCCTCATCAATGCATACACCTAGATATTCTGAATATTCTACCTTAGCTACCGATTTCTGATCGAGGTCTATATTTATTAATGGTGTCATTCCATTTACTGTGTGGAACTGTATATACCGTGTATTGTCAAAGTTTAATGAGAGTCCGTTAGCAGAGAACTACTCAATGATTTTCTGAAAAACATCTTTTACAATTTCACCAGTTAATTCTTGTCTGTCGGGTGTGATAGCTATACTTGTATCATCGGCAAAAAGTACCAGCTTTGCATCTTCGTGAATATAGAATGGCAAGTCATTAATATATATTAAGAACAGCAGAGAACCCAAGACCGAACCTTGCGGCACTCCAATTTTGATTGTTCCCCAGTTTGAGAAATCACCAGTTTTTTTGCATATTATGTGAACTGTTTATTTCAACTTTCTGCACTCTTCCAGTTAGGTATGATTTAAACCATTTGAGCACTGTTCCATTCATACCACAGTACATGAGCTTATCTAGAAGTATTCCATGATTTACACAATCAAAACCCTTTCATAGATCACAAAAAATCCCAACGGGTGACTTCCGGTTACTCAGAGCATTTAATATTTCGTTAGTGAAAATATATATAGCATTTTACGTTGAAAAACCCTTCTGGAAACCAGACTGACATTTTGTTAAAACTTTATTTTTACAAAGGTGTGAAGCTATTCTACAATACATTACCTTTTCAAGAATTTTGGATAAGGCAGTCAGAAGAGAGATTAGGCGGTAGTTGTTGACATCAGACGTATCCCCCTTTTTATGCAGCGGTTTAACAATGGCTTACTTCACTCTATATGGGAAAATACCATGCTTCAGGGAGCCATTACACATGTGGCTAAGAATCCCACTTATTTCTTGGGAACAAGCTTTTATTATCCTGCTGGAAATGCTATCAATTACATGTGAGCTTTTATTCTTGAGAGAGTTTACTATCTTCCTAATTTCTGAAGGAGAGGTGGGTGGAAATTCAATTGTATCAAATGGTGTGGGTAAGTCCTCTTCCATTAACTGCCTTGCTTCTTCTAATGAACATTTAGATCCTATTTTCTCTACAACATTTAAAAAATGATTATTCAAAATATTTTCGACTTCCGGCTTGTTGTTTATCAAGTTTCCATTCGCTTTGATGGTGATGCCGTCATCCTGTACTCTTGGTTGTCCTGTCTCCCTTGTAATAATATTCCAAATTGTTTTGATTTTGTTCTCAGAGGTATTAATCACAGACATGATGCACATGCTTCTGGACTTTTTAATAACCTTTCTTAATGTAGCACAGTAGTTTTTATAATATTTGGCTGTTTCTGGGTCATTACTCTTTCTTGTTGTTAGATACAGTTCCCTTTTGTGGTTACAAGATATTTTTATTCCTTTAGTAAGCCAAGGTTTTTTGCATGGTTTCTTATAATTAGATTTAACTACTTTCTTAGGGAAAAAGTTTTCAAATTCTCTTACAAGTGTATCATGAAATAAGTTATATTTTAAATTAGCATTGGGTTGCTTGTACACCTCATCCCAGTCTAACTGCTGAAGATTTTCTCTGAAATTTCTAATTGTTGAGTCATTAATTCAATGCACAACTTTGGAGGGTAGTTTTGAATGACTGAATGGAGCTATGTCACATACTAATTTTCTTTCCCCTATCTGACAGATAGCATAGCAAGGCATCCAAGTTTTCCAGGAATAAATGAGAGTTTCCTGTAGGGGACCTATATACTGTTACAATTATAAAAGAGCCCTCCTTCAGTTTAAGTTGACTGGCACATGCTTCTATATGTTGGTCTGGACAAAACTTTTTTTCTATCTAAGCTCTCTATACAGTGATAACTTTTGACATATATGGCAACTCCTCCTCTCACTTTATTGTCTCTACTCATAGTGCAGCTAGTTTATAACCACTGATATTTACCTTTTCTGTATCAGACACAATGTGATGCTCAGACAGGCACAGTATATATGTTACATTATCAGATTCAATGTCATCTAAACAAACCAGGAGCTCATCTACTTTATTCTTCAATCCCGGAATATTTTGGTGAAAAATGGTAACATTATTCTCTACTTTACTTTTGTGAGAATCTACTTTTTTCTTTAATCCGCCAACATTTTGGTTAAATATGGTAAAATTATTACTTTCTTGTTGTGAGAATTTTGTGAGTTTTGGACCTCTTTAGCACCTGCCTGCCTGAACTTCTCATTGGACACTGATATTAATCTAAAAAAGAGGTACATCCATGAGTACTAATGTCCCCCCTTATGGATTTCGCTAACAACCCTGCCAGTTTACCCTTCCCTTTCCTATTGAGATGTGGGCCATGCCTTGTGAAATCCCCCCTATCAATAGCCTCCACAGGAACCAATCCAATGTCTGACAGAGTGGCCGCCCTACTCAACTGATCCAACTCCATATTTACCCTCCTGACAGAGTGGTTTAACTGGGGCTGATCATGCCGCACGAAAGCAGGCACCAGCCCAACATTGGTATGGCTCGTTGCCGAGGCTATTTTCACCAGGTCACACTCGATGCTGTAGCGCTGATCCCTATGAATACTGTTTCCCACTCCACCCACTATCATCACATGATCCTGCTTTGTGAATCCCTTGCGCAAGGAACCTATATCCTCTACCACCTGGCTAAGACTCGCACTTGGCTTGAAAAAGTTTTTGACCTGATACCTGTCACCTAATTTATTCCTGCAGAATCTGGCCCACACCTCTTCCATGGCTGCTGCCTAGCAACAGAACTTTCCTTTTACTTTCTTTTTTTTTAAACAGTTGGTTTCCTCGTGAGATTCTGTTGCATCTTAACTACATCTACATCTACTCGGGCCTCTTCCTTACTTAACTGTTGTAGCAAGTTAAATCTATTGGTTGTGCCAATTGGGAAACTCTGACACTGTTCTCTTCCTGTGGCCCCTGTTTCCAGCCACCACTTCCCACCGCTGTTTACCCTCCTCCCCTCCCCCCTTAACCTCTTCATTCCCTCCCTCACTCTGTCCAAACCAGCCTGAAGGGCTCTAATTTTCTCCTCCTGTTCAGCTATAATCCCATCTCTTGAGCAAACCCTGCAAGAGAATGGAAGAGTCTCGTTTGCTTCCCCAATTCCCACGCTGCTGCAATTTCCCCAATGAAACCACCTGTCACAACAGCTGCACAAAACCCCTGAACTAACTTTCCTACTGCAGCTCACACACTTAGTATCCATGGTAGTTTGGAAATTAGTTAAGAGATTTACTAAGTGATAACGATAATATGTTAAATACAGATGCAGAAGGACACTAAATATGTTTTGGAAACTAATATGTAAGTAAACTATTATCAAATCCACTGAAATTTGTAGTATAACGCTAAATATGCACGATCAAAAATTAGTCCTAAAAAGCCGAATGTTACCAAAACGAACTCTTTGCGATAAGTGGAAGAATACGTAAATAAAAGAAAAACCTTTAATGGAAAGCTTGAAGAGCACACTAATGAATGTATTTAATTAGTTAATCTATACCAAATGCACTTAAGATTGCGGTATAACGCTAAGTATGCACACTCGGAAAGTAAGGCAAAGCCGCGAAATATAAACAAAACGATTTTTTCGTGATTACTGGAACAATACGAAAAAAAAGAAAATCCTTTAATGGTGAGCTTGAAAAGCACCCAAATGAACGTATGTAATCAGTTACACTACAGCAAATGCACTTCCAATTGCGGTATTTGGAGTGCTATGCTGAATGAGCCGCCGAGGTAAATTCTAACAATTAACACCGGCTAAATGACCAAGTTCATTCTTCCTTATCTCATATCTTCAAAAGCAAATTCCTCACTGAATTCCTTCTCCTTGGGCCATGGCTTCTAACACGTGATTTAAAGCAGTGAAGTTTGGAATGGTTTTTGGGAATGCCACTATGAGGCTACAATAATATCTCAGTACGTGGGGCACAACTTTACTTATTTATTCAAACCAAAGCGAGGAAAAAGTTTTACACCTCAGTCACTACTACATGGTCCAGTCTCATTAATGTGGCCGCGTGGGATTAGCCAAGCGGTCTTAGGCGCTGCAGTCATGGACTGTGCGGCTGGTCCCGGCGGAGGTTCGAGTCCTCCCTCGGGCATGGGTGTGTATGTTTGTCCTTAGGATAATTTAGGTTAAGTAATGTGTAAGCTTAGGGAGTGATGACCTTAGCAGTTAAGTCCCATAAGATTTTACACACATTTGATTTTCATTAATGTGATCATCATCTATTCGACGTCAACGTACTAACCACTCACTGGCGGCAGCTGAGAGCACTAACACTGGAGGATATACGAAGCATGTCGCGGGCCTTTAATGTGCAAACAGAGCAATTTATCTGACATCCAAAAGCGAATGATCATTGGCTTTCGAGCTAAGGCTGGAAGAATATACGAAACGGGTAAGTTTGTAAACAGTTGGCGTAGCTCATCGCAAAATGGCACTGTTTTTGTTGTGGTTTTCAGTCCTGAGACTGGTTTGATGCAGCTCTCCATGCTACTCTATCCTGTGCAAGCTTCTTCATCTCCCAGTACCTACTGCAACCTACATCCTTCTGAATCTGCTTAGTGTATTGATCTCTTGGTCTCCCTCTACGATTTTTACCCTCCACGCTGCCTCCAATGCTAAATTTGTGATCCCTTGATGCCTCAAAACATGTCCTACCAACCGATCCCTTCTTCTAGTCAAGTTGTGCCACAAACTTCTCTTCTCCCCAATCCTATTCAATACCTCCTCATTAGTTACGTGATCTACCCACCTTATCTTCAGCATTCTTCTGTAGCACCACATTTCGAAAGCTTCTATTCTCTTCTTGTCCAAACTGGTTATCGTCCATGTTTCACTTCCATACATGGCTACACTCCATACAAATACTTTCAGAAACGACTTCCTGACACTTAAATCTATACTCCATGTTAACAAATTTCTCTTCTTCAGAAACGATTTCCTTGCCATTGCCAGTCTACATTTTATATCCTCTCTACTTCGACCATCATCAGTTATTTTGCTTCCAAATATCAAAACTCCTTTACTACTTTAAGTGTCTCATTTCTAAATCTAATCCCCTCAGCATCACCCGATTTAATTTGACTACATTCCATTATCCTCGTTTTGCTTTTGTTGATGTTCATCTTATATCCTCCTTTCAAGACACTGTCCATTCCGTTCAACTGCTCTTCCAAGTCCTTTGCTGTCTCTGGCACTATCCAAATGAAAACCGGGGGAACTGTGGTGCACCATGGGCCGTAGAATACACGGATGCACGACAGCTGCCGAGATTTTTACAGGTGAATAGAAATCCAACTATTGAGCAACAAGACTAACCAAGGGGCTACCAATCGAGTCTCCTCGACGACAGTTTCGCGAACGTTTCTGGGTATGGGTCTCTGCAGCAGGCGCCTACTTCTTGCACTCATGCTGGCTGCTGTTTATCGGTGACGATGGCTGGAATTTGCACGCCAATATCGCAACTGGACGTCGACTGAACGGTGACAGGTGGCCCTTTCAGTTGAATCACGTTTTATGCACCAGAGGAGAGATGGACGTTGATGTGTACGGCATGAAACGCCAAAAAGCAAACACACTGCAAGAATCGTCGGTAAGATCCAGACAGGAGGAAGGAGCGTTATGGTCTGGGAAATGTTTTCGTGGCATTAACTGGGTCATCTCGTCGAGATTCTGAAGTCACAGTGGATCAAAACAAGTATGCTCCTATTCTTGGGGACCATGTCCATTTCTACATGCGGTTTATTGTTTCTCGGCATGATGGCATCTATCAGCAGGATAATACAACGTGACATACCGCTTGCAGTGTACGAGCTGGTTCGAAGAGCACCAGGAACCATTTACCGTACTCCCCTAGCCAGAAAACTCCCCGAGAAAATCTGTGGGACCAACTCGATCGGACTGTTCGCGCCATGTCATGGACTGTGCGGCTGGTCCCGGTGGAGGTTCGAGTCCTCCCTCGGGCATGGGTGTGTGTGTTTGTCCATAAGATAATTTAGGTTAAGTGGTGTGTGAGCTTAGGGGCTGATGACCTTAGCAGTTAAGTCCCAAAAGATTTCACAGACATTTATTTTGTTCGCGCCATGGATCCTCATCCGAGAAACCTAGCGCAACGTCCGTGGCACTAGAATTGGCATGGCTCCACATCACTATCAGTATCTTTTAGACCCTCACTGCATCTCTTCCTGCACATCCACAGTGCAAAATGTGGTTTTCAGGCCTTTGACAGGTGTTCACATTAATGTGACTGGACAGTGTATATAAGAGCCACTTTAACTTCATTTATCACAGTAACGATCACCAAATGCGATTATAAGACTACTAGCAGCGCAATATTTAGAAAATAATACACAGCATCCGTTTAAATATTTCTTCAGTTGAAATTGCCGTTTGACTGGTCAGATTTAAACTTTAAATTGTGGTTGCCTGACGTGATCAGTTGGTGCAGGAGGCGACCTATAAATTTGTTCTGTAGTCTTTTTATGAAAACTTTTATTTATTTACCAAGGTCGCTATGTTAACAAATTAGTAGGTTATCAGTAACGGCAAAGCGAATTGCCATCTTCAGATCCATTAAACCGAGCAGTTCTAATTACATCATACAGTCTACATCTACATCCACATGGATACTCTGCAAATCACATTAAAGTGCCTGGCTGAGGGTTCATCGAACTACCTTCACAATAATTCTATATGGTTCCAATCTCGTACAACGCATGGAGAAAACGAACACCTATATCTTTCCGTGCGATCTCTGATTTTTCTTATTTTATTATGGTGACCGTTTCTCCCAGTGTAGGTCGGCGTCAACAAAATATTTTTGCATTCGGAGGAGAAAGTTGGTGATAAAAATTTCATGATTCCGCCGAAAAGAAAAACGCGTTTGTTTAAATGATCTCCACCCCAAACCCTGTATCGTTCCAGTGTCACTCTCTTCCCTGTGTCAGAGACGGAGGATAACCCAAAGATTGCCGCACTAAGAAGTCGCAGCGGTGGCGCCGCCAGAAAAGTGATATGCGCCGGCACCACAGCAGATGGGGCAGTTTCAAGTCAACTCGACTACCGAGAAGACCACCCTCTACTTGAGTACTTCGTGCCACATTGCCTGCTTCTAGCGATTCCACACCAGCCCCTCTTCAAACGACATTTTGGTGGTACAAGAAATGCAGAGCGAGCAAGCTGTGACGCGGATAACACAGTAGCAACAGCAGAATCTACAAGCAGCAGCAGCAGCCTCAGCCGCAGCCTCCATCAGCCATTCCACCACCCGTAGTTACAACAAATAGCATGAGGACTGGTCGGAATACTTCGCTCAGTTGGTGAATCATACAGGGACACACCAATTGCAAGGTACGAAAAGCAAAACAATTTTTTCTTTCCTTAGTGGACACAGAAGTTTACATACTGACAAACAAACTGAACACTTACAGTCTGAGACTTTAGTTAGCAAGTGAACCACGTATTTTGAGAAACAAACGCTCGTGGCAGCTTCAAGGTTCAAGTTTTTCCGCCTTCAGTGGGCAACAGCTCAAGCTCATAAACAGTGAACCACTGAATTACAAGGTTTAATTAGTCACTGCAATTTTTTGTGTCGTTATGGCTGATGTCATTCTGCGTAACGCTGTAAATCAAAATATTTGTGAGGATAGAATTCGTGCTGCTATTTTGAAACAATCCAATCCTTCTGTAGATGGAGTGTTACAGTTAACTGAGGTCCAGGACAATTATGATTTAGTCGAAACAAGGCCCCCGGAGTAGACAACATTCCATTAGAACTACTGACAGCCTTGGGAGAGTCAGCCCTGACAAAACTCTACCATCCGGAGAGCAAGATGTATGAGACAGGCGAAATACCCTCAGACTTCAAGAAGAACATAATAATTCCAATCCCAAAGAAAGCAGGTGTTGACAGATTTGAAAATTACCGAACTATCACTTTAATAAGCCTCGGCTGCAAAATACTAACGCGAATTCCTTACAGACGAATGGAAAAAACTGGTAGAAACCGACTTCTGGAAAGATCAGTTTGGATTCCGTAGAAATGTTGGAACACGTGAGGCAATACTGACCCTACGACTTATCTTAGAAAATAGATTAAGGAAAGGCAAACCTACGTTTCTAGCATTTGTAGACTTAGAGAAAGCTTTTGACAATGTTGACTGGAATACTATCTTTCAAATTCTGAAGGCGGCAGAGGTAAAATACAGGGAGCGAAAGGCTATTTACAATTTGTACAGAAACCAGATGGCAGTTATAAGAGTCGAGGGGCATGAAAGGGAAGCAGTGGTTGGGAAGGGACTGAAACAGGATTGTAGCCTATCCCTGATGTTATTCAATCTGTATATTGAGCAAGCAGTAAAGGAAACAAAAAAAAAAGATTCGGAGTAGGAATTAAAATCCATGGAGAAGAAATAAAAACTTTGAGGTTCTCCGATGATATTGTAATTTTGTCAGAGAGAGCAAAGGCCTTGGAAGAGCAGTTGAACGGAGTGGACAGTGTCTTGAAAGGAGGATATAAGATGAACATCAACAAAAGCAAAACGAGGATAATGGAATGTAGTCGAATTAAATAGGGTGATGCTAAGGGTATTAGATTAGGAAATGAGATGCTTAAAGTAGTAAATGAGTTTTTCTATTTTTGGAGCAAAATAACTGATGATGGTCGAAGTAGAGAGGATATAAAATGTAGACTGGCAATGGCAAGGAAATCGTTTCTGAAGAAGAGAAATTTGTTAACATCACGTATAAATGTAAGTGTCAGGAAGTCGTTTCTGAAAGTATTTGTATGGAGTGTAGCCATGTATGGAGGTGAAACATGGACGATAAATAGTTTGGACAAGAAGAGAATAGAAGCTTTCGAAATGTGGTGCTACAGAAGAATGCTGAAGATTAGATGGGTAGATCACATAACTAATGAGGAGGTATTGACTAGAATTGGGGAGAAGAGAAATTTGTGGCACAACTTGACTAGAAGAAGGGATCGTTTGGTAGGAAATGTTCTGAGGCATCAAGGGATCACCAATATAGTACTGGAGGGCAGCGTGGAGGATAAAAATCGTAGAGTGAGTCCAAGAGGTGAATATACTAAACAGATTCAGAAGGATGTAGGTTGCAGTAGGTACTGGGATGTGAAGAAGCTTGCACAGGATAGAGTATCATGGAGAGCTGCATCAAACCAGTCTCAGGACTGACGACCACAACAACAACATCCTTTAGCTAAGTGTGAGATGCAAATATCAAATATTAACGAAATGCATAGTGACAGTATTAGTAGTGCTGTAGAATTACTACGCGGCGGCTCACCACGTCAATTCAAGGGCGACTGGCTTAATTGCTGCAAAACCCGTGTCCGCCCGGCCTGTGTGACACGGCGTGTGACGTCACGTACAGAGACAAACTGTGCCATTCCGTGCCGGCAGAACGCCGGGAGACAGAAAAACAAACTTCTTTACCCACCATAAGGGTGCTCAGTGCCCAAGTCGCGCCGCTATTTATTATTTTTTGCAACACGAAAGGTCACGTTCAGTCATTGTGCATGAAAAAGATATATGGACAGCAAATTCCGGAGCAACATGCCACTAAACCGGTTCATATCATTAATATTGTGACGGCACAATCAGCCACGGAACTGTGTGACCCGGCAGCTGTAGTAAATGTTGTGACGGGTCGCCCAAGTACTAAAGTTAGCAAACAGTCGAGTGGTTTTCATGTACCAAACAAGCCACACCAACGCAAACACATGTCCGTTGCTAAATATGTGCCCACTTCACCTGTCACGCACTGTAGTAGCTCAAGCGGCAGGCAGGAAGTGATAGTCCTCTCTTAGATGTGAAACGTTGTCGGAGAAAGGTGTTTGTTATTTTGGCAGTAGCTAAGAAAGATGTCAAATTACAACTGGACACTGGTGCTTCAGTTACACTTCTGAACAAAGTCACATATGAACGATTAGGTTCACCAACCCTGAGTCCAGCCTCGCATGCATTGTCAACTTATGACGGACAGGAAATTCCAGTTTTAAGAATTTTCAATACGCCAGCTACTTTTCAAGGTGTAGTGAAGACACCTGTATTCACAGTGCTTTCCGTCAAATCTTCGCAGAATATTTTGCCTTAGATTCTTTTCAGATTTTCGGATTGTCAGTCCGCAAGTCAGTGTTACAGGTTTCAGCAGATGTGCTTACAGAGAAGCTTCAAGCACCGTGTGACAAACTTAGTGAACTTTTTAGCGACGGTCAATTTTCTAGCTCACGTGTCACTCAAAGACACTGCAGAACCAAAGTTTTGTCGAGCTAGACAATTGTGCATTGCCATTATGGAACAGGTCACTGAACAATTACGACATTCGCAAGATGATGGCATCAAGCCAATCTATTCAAGTCAGTGGTCTTCCCCATGACTCACCCTTTGCACACCTTCAGGACGTCTTCGACTATTTGTTGATTTTAAATCGACTGTCAACTCTCATACAGTGATAGATACGTACCTTTTACCCAACCCAGCGGAACTAATGGGCAGATTAGGCGATGGTCGTTATTTTTCCAAGACAGACTTGGCTGATGCTTACCTCCACTTGCCTTTGGATGATTACTCAAAGAAATTTTTCGTTATTTGAATTTCAACGCCTACTCTTCGGAAGTGCCTCAGCACTCGCAGTCTTTCAAGTGACTGTCAAGGTATTTTCTTGCTCAAATTACGTGACTGACATTGTCGTGTCTGGTCGTTCTGCAGAAGAACATTTAGCCAATCTCGAATGCCTTTTTCAATTACTGTTATCAGCAGGCCTCAAGCGTCGAAAAGACCTCTTCTTCCAGACGGAAACAGAATATCAGGGAAATATCAATAACATGCAGAGTATTCACCCTACCCAGGCTGATTTGCGAGCGATCAAGACTTGCCGGCTCCAAAAAACCTAATGGAACTGCAAGCAGTGTTAGGGAAATTGAACTACTACTTCAGTCCATTCCTGACGCCTCTCAGATTGCAGTTGTAATTCACAAGTTACGGCATAAGGATGTTCCGTTTGCGTGGACCAAAGAATTTCAGCTGGATTTTGACTGTCTGAAACACGCGCTACTTAGTAACACGTGCCTCATACATTCTGACCCGGCTAAACCAGTTGTGTTAGCGGTTGATGCTTCTTTTATTGGCCTCGTATCGGTCAACAGGTCGTTCAATAGCATTTGACTCCAAACTTCTGACTAAGACAAATTACAGTCAGATTGAACAAGAAGCATTGTCGGTTATTTGTGGTGTAGCCAAGTTTCTTCATTACCCCTATGGAAGGAAGTTCTATTTGATCACGGATCATGAGCCACTTGCAAGAACCCCCCCCCCCCCCCCCAGTCGTACTAAACCTCCAGAAATGTCTCAAGTTAGCCGGTGAGTCCATGAGTCCATAACGATCTACGGACTGATCAGCTAATCTGAGACATATAAGGGGCGTACAGAATAACTGGCAACGCTTTCCTACCCGAGTTTTGCAGCAATTAAGCCAGTCGCCCTTGAATTGACGTAGTGAGCCGCCGCGTAGTAATTCTTCCTACCTGTTATGTAGAGATGCTCTCGTAATTTTATGTCCCCTTGCACAACCATAACAGTGCCGTCGGATTCTGAAAGTGCGGTACTACTGAATGTGTTTTACGTAATGAAGCAGTAAGAAGTTTTTGTGCAAATAATTTTTGCATGGGACGCCATTATGGTGCTTATATTTAAGAAACACCGTAAAATGAACTTGTTCACACTGATTATAAGCCAACTATTAACGGTACGAGAGCATGGTCTACCGCATGACTAGATCGAAAGGCATCCTATCGACGAGTGCCGACCATGGCGAACAAACTATAGGTTGAGCGTACATTCAGTATAGTTCGTACAACATCGTACAACTTCGGTTATGCCAAAGTTATTAATTAATTCATTAATAGCAATGTTTCCTAGCATTGTGAAACTACTGAAGGATAGCATTTATGACCCGTAGACTCCTCCTAATAACTGAGTGGCATAAGACAACTTTTGTTAGTAAATATTTATTAATAACAGTTACTTGATTCGCGCCAGAATAAACGTACTTTTTCTAAACATCTCTTTGCTGGCGTCACGTGCCATATCTGCATAGACACCTCATCCACTGCCTCTGAAAGCGACATGTGGTCAACAGCCTTTGATAGCCGGCCTGGGAACCTCGGGCATGCTCCTTACTTCGTAGGTACTGCAGCGCTGATACGCTCACTTCACGTATGTGAAATAGCAATCCTGGAAGTGAAGTAAATTGCGCTCTTACCTCCAAGTAAAGGGTACCTTACGAGGCGCTGCAAACGGAGGGCGCAGTGGATAGCTTGTTACTGCTGCGAAGGCATTTCGTAACTGACTCAGGCGCGTGATGGCTTCATTCGACCGTTACGCACCCCACGTCATGGAAATGAACTATGAAAAAAAAATCCCAGTGCTTTAAACAGCCCTTGCGTTCTTGATTTATGGATGTAACTCGCATTTAAAAAGGCAGTTAAAAAAGACTTGTAAAGCAACACATTCTATAATTCGAAAATTACCTAAGTAACACAGTGTAGGTGTTTGTGGGCTTTCAAATGACTATGCACCCTCCGACTCAGAATTGAAATATTAAAAGTTTTCGCTGGTTTCGTAGTCTAGGGGCTGGGATACGTAGTTTCCGCATTACAGGCCAAATATGAGTCTTCAGTATACGATAAGAAAACACACATGAATCGACTGGTCGAAGGTTTCTATCACTCGGCAATTGCGAATTATGAAAGTAACATATAAATTTATAAATGAACGATTGCAATTGAATAAAATCTGCAGGTATTATCTTAACGACCTTAAATGATGAGAATGTGGTACATTTCTACAAAACACTTATTGGTGTCGATGGTCCATCAATTAAAAAAATATAAGTTGAATAACAGGGAAACAATAGATTCCTACAGCACGTAATTAATTATGAACAACAACGAAGCTCGCGAGATATTCACTTCTAAGCGCACACGGAAATCTCACAAGAGCACAAGTCGGCATTACAAATTTTTCTACCTGCCGCGACCACGCGCAAACCGCTCCACGCTCTCCAAGTCCTTCCCACGACCGAGCGTCCGTCGCGGCGTAACGTCCAGCCTTCCCGTGTCCTGCGCCGTACTGTCCAGAACTCCTCACCCAAACTCGCTTCCATCCAGTCTCTCCATTCACGAGCGCTGTGATTGGTTAGAGCACTCGCGCCATGTCTTCGTGCCAACGCACCCACACAAACATAATGAAACACATTCGATGTACTGTGTTTACATTTAAATAACTTGAAAGTAAATAAATATTCCTACGGCTGGACCATAAACACGCTCTAGCACACATTATAAAATACATAAACAAATCGAGTAAACGTATTGTGGCGTTCGCTGTGTTATTCAGTGGTTTGGTATTTAACTAATTTGTAAATGAAAATGATAATCTTATTTTATTACATTGAGTAATTACTAAATAGTTTTTCTCACTTCTAAAGATTTGGTCAAGTTGCTAAAGAACTCCAAGTTAACGTCGTGTTAAAGTGTTGTCTGTAAGTTGTGTAAGTGTCACTAAATCACAGTTCATACAATAGATTCTATATAACTATTGATTATGATGGAAACAGTTATCTTCAGCGAAATGACAATTAAAACCACCGAATATCAGCCGCGCACAACACTGATTTATGTTACCTAAAACAATATTCTTCGCAACTCGTGCTTAATTAATTTCGGCTCCATACATCAGCTAGAAAAGTTTGTTATAAGGATCGTGCTATGAGCACTGTTTTTAAAGAACCAATCTGATTCGAATTATTTTCATTAAAATGAGTTCGGGACCACCGGTGCACATTTATTTTTACACATTTTTATTACCTTCGGCATTTCTGTCTGCAGAGCTGCGTAATTTGAATTTGCCGCTGAGATAATTGTTAAGAGGGCGGCAGACAATTGGTAGAGACTTTCTATTGTTAGAGCAAATAAGATAAGTATTTTAAATGCTTATTAAACTTTACTTTCGTATTGTGCACTATTTAGACTTCATCAAGCAAACATTTGATTTTTTTCTAAGGAAAACAGACAAAAACACGATACTAATCGCTATCATCAATGGCTGCGCTCCTTGCAGCGGGAAGTAATAATTAACTCAGATAATGCTTACTGAGAGGAATTAAAGTTACAAATAATTATTCACTCTTATTTATAATAATAATGAACTCTATTCTCAAGTAATAATTAACAAATAATTACAATTTCTTAACAGACCTCAGTTTGACATGCGTTCACAACCTACAAAAGCCAACCAACAAAAGGTAAAAACAAAGGAAGACAAACACAGATCATAAAAGGAATTTACAATTATCATTGTCTTTGTATGATACACATCTATATGTCCAATTACATCATAGAATATTATATAAATAATTAATATTTATCATCGTTTTCATTATTTTTTCATATGTCGAATAGATAGTGTTTATAACAGTTACAGGCATAATTTCCTCTCGTTGCACTGTAGCTAAAATTTATCTCGTGGATGTTACAGTATATCAAAGAAATAGCAAGCAAAAGTAGGCCAGTAGCCTAATGTCTCTGTGCATTCTAAACACAGTAAATATTTGACCAATTTCTTCATGAATAGTATATATCAGATATAAACAAAGACATAGACGAATAAATATATTTATAAGCATGCTGCTACCGTTTTTCCGTGTAGCTGTGGAATACTTACGGCCTGACGCGATCGATAGTAATCGGCCACTTTGACCTCCAATAACTCCAATGATACCAATTTAGGTTTACAGTAATAAGTTTCTAAACACACTTCGACAGGCAAAATAGGAGGAACCGTTTAGATTTTGGAAATTCGTTGCTGCGTGTTACTGGTATAATTTACAGTCAAATACTAAACTTTAAACTAATAAATATATTGAAAATCTGGTTACACCATCAGAATCGTCGTGCAAATAATAGTAATGTACGTGTTTCTTTTTGAGATATCGTGATTCATCTGGCTGCTATTAATTTCTGTACGAACTGCGAAATGTCTTTACAATGAAGTGAACACCCTCAGCTGCTTACAGGCGTTGACTTACGTCAACGGGGACAGATGATAATATGTGCCCCGACCGGGACTCGAACCCAGGATCTCCTTCTTACAATGTGTGTGTGTTGGGGTTTATGGGCGCTCAACATCGAGGTCATCAGCGCCCTGACACACATTAAAAGGAACGAATGTGGAGAGACCTAATAAAACTGAAAAACACATTCAAAGAAAACAGGAAAAGAGGGAAATTACTACATAAGAAAGTATAACCGAAGGGAAGGGAAAACATAGCAACAAGAATGACACAGGAATGTGTCATTGGCTGGCCACTTACAGAAAAGATGGGCGAGCTTGTCACACAGTGAGCAAATTAAAATCCGCTCCCTAAAATCTTTGTAAAAACATTTGACAAGGCACAGAACTTTAAAACTTTAACCACATTCGTCCGAGTGTTGCCTAAAAGAGTTGGCAGGTCCGCTGGCAAATCAGCCGAGGCCCGCTGGTCAGAAAATAAAACACAATCCAGTAAAATGTGGGCCACAGTGACCTGGACGCCGCAAGCACCACACAATGGAGGGTCTTCTCGCCGGAGCAGGAAGCCGTGCGTCATAGGGCTGTGGCCTATTCGAAGCCGAGTGAGGAGAACCTCGTCCCGTCGATGGGGCTGAAAGGAAGTACACCACACACGCGTTGTGGGCTTGACTAGACGGAGCTTATTGTCAGTCACTTCCAGCCACTCATCCTCCCACCGACGCATGACCCGTGAGCTCAACAGCGAGGTGAGTGCGTGCAAGGGGATAGCACACTGAGATACTTGTGGGGCGAGACACGCCTCCTTGGCTGTGAGATCTGCCCTTTCATTCCCAGCAATGCCGACATGCCCCGGAACCCAGCAGAAAGCTACAACCTTCCCTAGTCGCTGTAGTCGGAGGAGGGCATCCTGGATGGTCTGGACTACTTTATCTGCCGGATACAAACGGTGCAAGGATTGAAGGGCACTGAGTGAATCGGAACAGACAAGAAATTTAAGAGAGGAAGAAAGTCTCATCGGCTCCAGTGCCCGCAAGATCGCAGACAATTCTGCATCAAAGACAGTAAAAGTCTGAGGCAGTCGGACCTTGAGGACATGATCGGGAAAAACAACTGAGCAACCAACAGAATCCCCTTGTTTCGACCCATCCGTAAAAACAGCTACATAGTCGTGGTGCTCAGATAAAATAGCAGAAAATGCTGCATTAAAAACGGTGGCAGGAGTGCAATCTCTCTTGTACTGCAATAAATCTAAAATCACACGTGGCCTCTTCAGTAACCAGGGTGGCAGGCGGTTAAAACCCAGGATTTGGGGTTGTACAGACTCCACACCGAGGGACTCAAGCGCACGGTGCACTCTGATCCCAAACGGCAACGTAGCCCGGGGACGGCGGGAAAAAAGGCGATCCAGAGGTGGATGGGCAACAAGATGGTGAGCAGGCGAGCTGGGAGCTGCAAGAAACTTACAAGCTTGGCGCACCAGCAGGAGCTGCCGCCGGATGGTAAGTGGCGGTTCGCCAGCCTCAGCACAGAGGCTGGGTACGGGACTGGTCCGATAAGCACCCGTAGCCAGTCGAATCCCAGCATGGTGAACAGCGTCAAGGATCCGCAAATAAGACGGCCTTGCTGACCCATATACTGTGCAGCCATAGTCCAGCCGGGAGCGCACGAAAGCTCGATAAAACTGAAGGAGACGCGCCCTGTCCGCTCCCCAAGACCTGTGGCTGAGGCACTTGAGGATGTTCAGTGCCTTCAGCGTTCTGGCTTTCAAGTCACGTAGGTGTGGCAACCAGGACAACCTGGAGTCAAAAATGAGGCCTAGAAACCGCACTGTGTCTCCAAACTGTAGGACAGTATCCCCCATATGCAAGGCAGGCAACGTAAAAAGACGACGAGAACGATTAAAATGAACACAAACACACTTATCGGCAGAAAACCTAAAACCCGTCTTTGCAGCCCACTCCTCTAACCGCCGCACCGTTAGTTGCAATTGACGGCTCGCGGATGCAACACTAGAGGAGGAACAGAAAACAGCAAAGTCGTCCACAAACAAGGAGCACTGTACTGGACTCCGCACTGTAGACGTTATACAGTTGATTGCTATGGCAAAGAGGGTAACGCTTAAAACACTGCCCTGGGGGACACCGTTCTCTTGCTCAAAGCGATCAGACAGTGTGTTACCAACGCGGGTCCGAAAAAACCGCTGAGACAGGAAAGACCGAATGAAAATAGGGAGGCGGCCACGAAAGCCCCATTGATGCAGTTGTGCAAGAATACAGTGTCTCCAAGTAGTATCATATGCCTTACTGATATCAAAGAAGATACCGATACAGTGATGCTGACGGAGGAAAGCCTGCTGAATAGCCGCCTCGAGGAGGGTCAGGTTGTCGACTGTGGATCGAAATTTTCGGAAGCCACACTGAAAGCGGCTAAGGAGCTGTCTGGTCTCTAGCAGCCAGACCAGACGACGGTTAACCATCCGTTCCAGGGTCTTTCCGACACAGCTTGTCAAGGCGATACTACGATAACTACTGGGACATGTGCGGTCCTTTCCTGGTTTGAGGAGAGGGATGAGGATTGCCTCCCTCCACGAGGTTGGGAACACTCCCGTGTGCCATATGAGATTAAAACATTCGAGGAGGATTTCCTGTGACGCCGCTGGCAGATGGCGAAGCATGGAGTACCGGATGCGGTCGTAACCTGGTGCGGTGTCAGAAGCCGCAGTAAGTGCCGATTCAAGTTCCCACATGGAGAAAGGGGAGTTGTAGGCCTCAGAATTGTTCGACCGAAAGTCCAGCTTCGCTCGTTCGACAGTCGCACGGTAGCGACGAAATGCTGGATCCTGGGTTGCAGTGGCAGTACTTTGTGCAAAATGCTCTGCCAGCGTCTGAGCAATGGCTCTGGGTGTTGTTTGGAGGCATCCCTGGTTCAGGACTGCAGCTATTGGTAGACGGCTGCGTTTACCGGAAATCCTCCGGATGGCTTCCCATACTTTTGTGGAACAAGTGGAACGGGTGATGGAGTCCAGGAACTCCCGCCATGACCTTTTCTTGCTCTCTTTAATGACACGGCGTGCCCTGGCTCTCGCGATGCGAAAGGCGGTAAGATTGACTGCTGTTGGGCGGCATTTAAATCGGCGAAGAGCCGCACGCCTGTCCCGGATGGCTGAACGGCACTCATCCGTCCACCAAGGCACAAGGCGCCGCTTAGGAGGGCCAGAAGACTGTGGCATGGACAGGTCAGCAGCATGATGGATCACAAGTGTGATGTGATCCACCCATTCCTGTACGCTGTTGTGGCGTTCAAAGACAGCCAATCGAGTGAACAGAGGCCAGTTAGCCCTGCCAACCATCCACGATGGCGGCCTCTGCTCCAGCAATACACCATCCAGGAGATGAATGAGGATGGGGAAGTGATCGCTGGAATGAAGGTCGTCAATGACCTCCCAGTGAACAGAGTCGGTGAGGGCGGGAGAGCAGAAAGATAGGTCAATGGCTGAGAATGACCCAGTAGCGGCAGAGAAATGAGTTGGAGTACCTGTGTTAAGGATGCACAACACTTGAGATGTGAGGAGGCTCTCCAAAATGCGACCTCGAGTGCAAAGAGAAGTGGAGCCCCACAGGACATGATGGGCATTGAAGTCTCCCAGGAGGAGAAAGGGGCGGGGGAGTTGGTCGATAAGATCTGTGAGAGCGTCTAAGGTCATTGCATCCAGAGGGGGTAAATAAAGGGAGCAAACAGTAAGCCTTCGACGGGAATGAATTGCAACTGCAACTGCTTGCAGGTCAGTATCCAGGGGGAGAGCAGAGGAGTGGTGGTCATTATTGACAAACACAGCGACTCCGCCTTTGGCTCTGTCTCCAGTCAGGTCATCTTTGCGATACAACGTATAGCCCCGGAGTACAGGAGCATCAGAGGGTTTGAGATGTGTTTCCTGTAAACACAAGCACAGGGGGCGTTGCCGTGCTAGGAGGTGCAGTTCCTCCACATGTGCCCGGAATCCATTCATGTTCCACTGTATAATGGGAGCCATCGATCAGGGTGGGAGGACCTTCAGTCTCACTTTCTGTCGGGGAGGAGAGCCCACAACAGGTGGAGGCTCAGTTTTGGGGCGAGATGATTGCCCCAGTCTGACATCAACCTCCATCGCCTCTGAAGAGGAGTCGAGAGAGACGTCAGAAAGAATGACATCAACATCAGCAGACTGTAGAACTTCAGTCTCCTTGAGCGGTCGAGTCTTCACCGTTGGTTTGGGCTTCGATTTTCTGGCCAGAGGTGGCAGTGGAGCCAAAACCTCAGAAGCAGTAGGGGGTGTAGCAGCGCTGGGCATTGCACAAGACTGGACCTGGGAAGGGGCAGGAAGTTCCATGACGTCAGCTACCACGGCCTGGTCAGAGGGCCGGGGAGGAGCAGCAGGCTTCACAGGAACAGCAGCAGCACACGTGCATTGACAAACGCAGGTGCTAGTGCTGACAGTAGCAACCTCCGTTTGTGTAGCGGCATCAGTTTTCAAGACTGGCTGTTTCAGAACGGAAGAAAAGGAAGCAGCGAACGTGGGCGGCTGCAGGGACTTGTAAATTTTCTTTGCCTCACCGTACGGGATGCGTTTGGTGGTTTTAAGTTCCTGGATCTCCCGTTCCTCAAGGAAAACTCTACATTCCCTACTCCACACAGGGTGATCCCCAGAGCAGTTGACACACTTGGGAGGAGAGGAGCAACCAACTCCCTCATGGGCGGCGTTACCACAGTTCCCGCAAGTGGCTTCCCCTTTACAGCCGAGAGTAGTGTGGCCAAAGTGTTGGCATTTAAAACACCGCATGGGGTTGGGGTAATAAGGCCGTACACTGAGACGTAGGAAACCTGCTTTCACATGCTCGGGCAATTTGGTGCTGTTAAACGTAAGGATGAACGAGTCAGATTTCAGGAGAGCACCATCCACCCGTTTCATAACGTGTTGCACGTCGACAATTCCTTCCCGGGACCATTCAGCCTTCAGTTCGTCTAGGGGAATATCAACGAGATCTCGGCAAGTCACAACACCCTTGCTGTAGTTCAAGGTGTGGTGAAATTCAGTCTCAATCGCAAACTCCCCAAGAAATTGTGCCTTCTGAAGGTTCTGGACTTGCTGGAAGCTAGATGTTTCAACCAACAAGGTGCCATTTCGCAAGCGCTTTACAGATTTTAATGTACCAGCAATACCTTCTAAGCCTTTCTGGATGTAAAATGGCGAAACTTTGTCGAAACTCCCATCTTTTCTTTTAATTATAAGAAACACATTCTGCGAAGCAGCATGCGTTCTGTTACTACTACTACTACCTGAATCAGGAGGACTGGCGACACGAGCCCTCTTGTGAGATTGGGTGTTAGAACCTACCAGCGGCCCACCCTTTCCGCTGGGAGGAAAAGAAAAGTTCGAGGGTTCCATCTCGATCCCACGAGCAGCTAGGGAACTAAAGGTCCGCTCAGACAGAGCCCCGCGTGCCTGAGTAAGCCCTATACAACTGGGGTGCGGCAGGTGCCCCAGAGGTTGCCCGCTTGCGACTGTTCCACCTCAACAGCCATGCATCTCATAGGCGCGGAGCACACCGGAAGATTGAGGGGTTTTTTATAGAGGTTTGTTCCATCCTCGCGATCCGGGCGGCCAAGCCAAGATCCCCATTCCCTGAGACACACAACATTCCACCGCCGCGCCGCACGGTGGTCGCTGAAGTGTACTCAGAGCTTACGGTGACGGGGGACAGGTGGCGCTTACCAGTCCCCAGCTCAGGAACCCCGGGGTCGCCAAGCCCGTACCCAGCAAATGAATGCTGAGCCCCTGGGGGCTCCTTCTTACAAGGCAGACGCTCTATCCATCTGAGCCACTTAGAGCGCAGAGGATAGCGCGACTGCAGGGATTTATCTCTGGCACGCCTCCCGCGAAACCCACATTCTCAACGTATTGTCCCGCACTACATTCGTAGTGCCCCCGACCATTATACTCATTACTCGCGGCGCGTTGCCGATTCCCGTAAGAGTCCGGGCACTGTTTGTGCATTCGCACAGAAGAAGAAGATGGTCAAGTGACCGGTGAGCCTTAACTATATATATATATATATATATATATATATATATATATATATATATATATATATATATATATACTAAGATGGTATCTGTCCGAAAGAACAGATACCATTTTAGTATATATGTGAAATGTCTGCCATGATGGTTTCACAAAGTCCACCATCTTTGGCACTCTCAGCATACAAGTCTCTTTCATTGACACAGCGCGACCGTGGAATTCCCAGCCACTCTTGCTTCGGCCAACGTCCGGCAGCACGTGGACGCTGCCGGACCGCGGCTTTGACGAGCGTCTTGTGCGGCCGCCCCAACTCCCAACATCAATATTTCCCGGGCGCCACAACTCGCCCGTTATCTCAGTGTTTAGTAGAAAATGTACCGTACGTAAATAATAAGTAGCGTTAGTAAAACATATTCATTTCACAAGACACTTTCACATTACGATTTTTCTTCTCTTTTTATTTTCTAGATAATCTTACCGTCAAAACTATGCAATGTATAATACTAACACCTTATCCTCTACCACAGCTCAATATCTCACGTGTTACAGAGGGCTGCCAACGCAGTTTTTCGGATTGGAAAATGGGAAGCTTCAGTACACAATCTGAAGCCAGGCATTATAACTATGGCCACAAACTGATACCATGCATTGTCGCTATGGTCCTGATATCAGTTGAGAGTGTGTATAGTGTAACGTGAAGCAATGTGTTCATTGTGTGTGTAGTAAATGGGAATGAGAAATGACTGAACTTTGTAGCACTAGCCTTTTACATTATTAAATAACTTATCAGGAACACAGTTTTGTGCACTGACTACAAACCGAATTAGGTAGGGCTGTTTTAAACAGATTGGCTGACAATTCGGCAGGTTGGAGGCTCCAGTCTTCATCAAGACATCCAGGTTAAGGTCTACCGTCGTTTCCTCAAATTACGTCAGGAAAATGCCTTGATCTATCTGTAAATGACTGTATAAACAAGTTATGAAATTTTTGTTGTCCTTAAATCGTAATACCAAGACATGCCCAGTATCTTTGTGAAAGTGATCTACGGTTGGATAAATCTATAACAACAACAACTACTACTACTACTGCTACTGCTACATCATGGATGAAGCAAGAAGATATAACATGTAGAGTAGCACAGGCAAAGAAGGTCAAAAAATATGTATACTACTGTCAAATATCGGCCATTATTTTAAGGCGAAGTTTGCGAAAAAAAAAGTTCAAATGTGTGTGAAATCTTATGGGACTTAACTGCTAAGGTCATCAGTCCCTAAGCTTACACACTACTGAACCTAAATTATCCTAAAGACAAACACACACACACCCATGCCCGAGGGAGGACTCGAACCTCTGCCGGGAACAGCCGCACAGTCCGTGACTGCAGCGCCTGAGACCTCTCGGCTAATCCCGCGCGGCGAAGTTTGTGAAATTGTACTTTTGGAGCACAGCGTTCTATGGAAGTGAAACATGGACTGTGGGAAAACCAGAAAGGAGAAGAATCTATGCATCTGAGATTTGGTGCTACAGAAGAATGTTGAAAATTAGGTGGACTGATAAGATAATAAATGTGGAGGTTCTTCGCAGAATTGGCGAAGAGACGAACGTGTGGAAAACAACGAGAGGAAGAAGGGACAGGATGATAAAACATGTGTTGAGACATCAAAGGATAACTTCCATGGTACTTGAGGAAGCTGTAGAGGGCAAGCACTGTAGGGAAAGACAGAGATCCGGTACTTTAGGCAGATAGCTTTCAGGGCTGGCAAGAATGCTAATGTGCACTCGGAATGTCTGCCAGGGCGGCGGGGGGAGGGGGGGGGCTCATCCGAGATGTGGAGGCGGCCTTACCTGTGGCTACCGAGCGTGCAGGGTGCAGTCATCTGAAAGTTGTGGCTCACGTCCGCACCAACGACTCCTGTTGCATGGGTTCTGAGGCAAACCTCAGTTTTTACAGGCGGCTGGCGGAGGTGGTGGAGACTGCTGCTCTCGCACTAGAGATACAATAATAATAAAAAATTGTTATTTGGAAGATTAGTAATAATCTTTTCTATGTGTTGCTCCTGGTCAGCTGTAAGGCCCTAATCTCGTATAACTAAATAAGCAATAAATAAATAAATTATCTCATTCCTGCAGAGTTAAAGAACGCTGCCATTAACTATATAAAGTTGAAGTTTTGTCTTTCTGGACTCAATCGTGCAACAACGACACTTTCTTGTGGACAAAAATCATGGCGAACAAAAGTCATGGCACAGTGATCTGCACATGTACAAATTGCACTAGTATGGCGCACACAAGATAGAAAAGGCAGTGCATTGGCGGAGTTATGATATGTATTCAGGCTGTTCACATGTGAAAAGGCTTCCGACTTGACTAGGACAGCAAGACGGTATTTAAGAGACTTAAAACGCGGAATAGTAGTTGGAGCTAGTTGCACGAGACATTCCATTTCGGAAATCGGTAGGGAATTCAGTATACCGAGATCCACAGCGTCAAGAGAGTGCCGAGAATACCAAAGTACAGGCATTACCTCTCACCATGGACAACGCAGTGGCCAGCAGCCTTCACTTAACGAACGAGAGCAGCGTCGTTTGCATAGAGTTTTCAGTGCTAACAGGCAAGCACCGCTGCATGAAATAATCGCCGGCATAAAAGTGGGACATACGACGAACGTATGCGTTACGACAGTGTCCCGGGAAGTGGCGTGAGTGGACTATGACGAAGACGACCGACGCGAGTGGCTTTGCTAGAAGCGCGACTTCGCCTGCAGTGCCTCTTGTGACTACATCGGTTGACCCTAGACGACTGGAAAACCGTGGCACGGTCAAGTGGTTCAGATAGCTCTAAGCAATGTGTGACTTAACATCTGAGGTCATCAGTCCCCTAGACTTAGAACTACATAAACCTAACTAACCTAAGGACATTACATACATCCATGCCCGAGGCAGGATTCGAACCTGCGACCGTAGCAGCAGCGCGGTTCCGGACTGAAGCGCCTAGAACCGCACGGTCGCAGCGGCCGGCGTGGCACGGTCAGATGAGTTCCGATTTTAGCTGGTAAGAGCAGATGGTAGGGTTCGAGTGTTGTGCAGATCTCACGAACCGACTGACCCAAGATGTCAACAAAGCACTGTGCAAGATGGTGGTGGCTCCATAATGGTGTGGGCTGTGTTCACATGGAGTGGACTTGGTTCTCTGGTCCAACTGAACCGATCAGTGACTGGAGACTGCGGATACTTGGAGACCATTCGTGGACTTAATGTTCGCAAATCAGGATGGAATTTTTTATGGACGACCGTGCTCCATGCCACTGGACCACAATTGCTCGCGCTTGGTTTGAACAACATTATTGACAATTATCCGGCTACCCAGATCTCCTGACTTGAATGCCTTCGCACATTTATAGAACATGACCGAAAGGTCAGTTCGTGCACGACATCTTGCACTGGCCACACTTTCGCAATTATGGACGGCTATAGAGGCAGCAGTGCTCAGTATTTTTCAAGGGACGACTTGTTGCGTCCATGCCACGCCAAATTGCTGCACTACACCGGGTGAAAGGAGAACCGACACGATGTTAGGAAGTAGGCCGCGACTTTTGTCACCTTAGTGTATGCCCCCCCCCTCCTCCCCCCCCGGGGTACCGCCAATGTGACTTTCGCTTTGTGGAACATTCGCCGGCCAGTATAATATGTTGTTGTTGTTGTGGTCTTCAGTCCTGAGACTGGTTTGATGCAGCTCTCCACGCTACCCTATCCTGTGCAAGCTTCTTCATCTCCCAGTACCTACTGAAACCTACATCCTTCTGAATCTGCTTAGTGTATTCATCTCTTGGTCTCCCTTTGCGATTTTTACCCTCCACGCTGCCCTCCAATGCTAAATTTGTGAACCCTTGATGCCTCAGAACATACCCTACCAACCGGTCCCTTCTTCTTGTCAAGTTGTGCCACAAACTCCTCTTCTCCCCAATTCTATTCAATACCTTCTCATTAGTTATGTGATCTACCCGTCTGATCTTCTGTAGCACCACATTTCGAAAGCTTCTATTCTCTTCTCGTCCGAACGTTTTATCGTCCATGTTTCACTTCCATACATGGCTACACTCCATACAAATACTTTGAGAAACGACTTCCTGACACTTAAATCTATACTCGATGTTAACAAATTTCTCTTCTTCAGAAATGCTATGCTTGCCATTGCCAGTCTACATTTTATATCCTCTCTACTTCGACCATCATCAGTTATTTTGCTTCCAAATATCAAAACTCCTTTACTACTTTAAGTGTCTCATTTCCTAGTCTAATTCCCTCAGCATCACCCGACTTAGTTCGACTGCTCTTCCAAAGCCTTTGCTCTCTCTGACATAATTACAATGTCATCGGAGAACCTCAAAGTTTTTATTCTTCTCCATGGATTTTAATACCTACTCCGAATTTTTCTTTTGTTTCCTCTACTGCTTGCTCAATATACAGATTGAATAACATCGTGGATAGGCTACAACCCTGTCTCACTCCCTTCCCAACCACTGCTTCCCTTTGACGTCCCTCGACTCTTATAACTGCCATCTGGTTTCTGTACAGATTGTAAATAGCCTTTCACTCCCTGTATTTTACCCCTGCCACCTTTAGAATTTGAAAGAGAGTATTCCAGTCAACATTGTGAAAAGCTTTCTCTAAGTCTACAAATACTAGAAACGTAGGTTTGCCTTTCCGTAACCTTTCTTCTAAGATAAGTCGTAAGGTCAGTATTGCCTCTCGTGTTCCAAACTGATCTTCCCCGAGGTCGGCTTCTACTAGTTTTTCCATTCGTCTGTAAGGAATTCGCGTTAGTATTTTGGAGCCGTGACTTATTAAACTGATAGTTCGGAATTTTCACATCTGTCAACACCTGAATTCTTTGGGATTGGAATTATTATATTCTTCTTGAAGTCTGAGGGTATTTCGCCTGTCTCATACATCTTGCTCACCGGGTAGTGGAGTTTTGTCAGAACTGGCTCTCCGAAGGCTGTCAGTAGTTCTAATGGGATGTTGTCTACTCCCGGGGCCTTTTCTCGACTCAGGTCTTTGTGCTCTGTCAAACTCTTCACGCAGTATCGTATCTCCCATTTCATCTTCATCCTCTTCCATTTCCATAATATTGTCCTCAAGTACATTGCCAGTATAATATACTGGGTACTGTTAGTCATACATTTCCAGACCCAGTCACATGTCTGAGAAGATCCTCCATCTCGTAGTTTACCGAATGTAACTGACTTCGTGCAAGTGCGTCGCTCGCGGTAGCCATTCGGAATGGTCCGGCAGTTGATGGCAACAGAGGCCCACCAGGTGTCGGAAAGCAGCACGCGCCGTGAAGGGCAGTTGCGAGCGAGCGGAAGGGGGCGTGATGCGTCTCGCCAGCCACTCACGCCGGACGTTAAGGACGCGACGCTCGAATAAGACATTCCGCGCGTAATATATGGGCGTAATTCGTCGGCTATACGGCGGCCGTCGCCGTAACGGGGGCGTGAATCAGGAGGCGGCACAATAGCCGACCCACTTTTATTGACAAAAATAAAAACCGGATGGCTCCGCTGGCTTTCAATATTGCCGCTATCGTAATGGCGTCACAAACTCACTACAGAGTAATAAAGGAAGAATGATGGCTCCCGGTGCTGCGACGGCGCGCCTTTACTTCTCGCGATGAGTGTGTCTTCGCCAGGAAGCAGACGCCCCGCTAAAGACGCTCGCTTCCCTCTGCGCTGCTAACGGCCGGCGGCTGCTCTGCAAAGAAAGTCGACGGAGCGAGTAATGTAAACAACGCAAAATGTACGTCTTGCGTTGAGAACGGCCTCTGACGACAACACAGTAACGAAATGAAATCGATTTTAGCTCACGATCAAGAAATGTGAAAACAGACAGTTAGGGAACGGTGCCTTCTTCAGAGGACGTTGTTACTCCCGTCATATTCAGTAATCAGGTTCCTAGTTACGTAGCTTGACTGTGACTTACTTTCTGGTTCAGTTTAATTTAGTTTAAAACACAAATTTCATTTACATTAACAAAAATAAGAGGATCTTGGTTAATAAGTTATCATCTAAATAAGTAAAACACACACACACACACACACACACACACACACACACACACACACACATGTACATACACAGGCAGAGAGAGAGGGAGAGAGAAATCAAGTTAATGCTAATGTTGCTAATAGAATTATTAGTATCAGTTCCGACTGTTGGGACTGGATGCACAACAAAAGAATTAAATCAAAGAGAAAAATGGTCTCCAGTGCTTTTGGTAAACTAAATGTTGTTATTGTGGTCTTCTGATGCTGCTCTCCACGCTATTCCATCCCTTGCAAACATAAGCATCTGAATCTGCTGACTGTATTCCAATCTAGGTCTTCCTCTACAATTTGTAAACTGCACTTCCCTTCATCGCCAAACTGATAATTCCTTGGGGCCTCAGAACGTATCCCATCAACACATCCCTTCTGTCAGTCAAAGTGCGCCATACATTTTTCCCTAATTCTATTCAGCACCGGTACGTCTTTAGTTATTAGATCTACCTGCGGCTTTTCGCGGATGATGCTGTAGTATACAGAGAAGTTGCAGCATGAGAAAATTGTAGCGAAATGCAGGAAGATCTGCAGCGGAAAGGCACTTGGTGCAGGGAGTGGCAACTGACCCTTAACATAGACAAATGTAATGTATTGCGAATACATAGAAAGAAGGATCCTTTATTGTATGATTATATGATAGCGGAACAAACACTGGTAGCAGTTACTTCTGTAAAATATCTGGGAGTATGCGTACGGAACGATTTGAAGTGGAATGATCATATAAAATTAATTGTTGGTAAGGCGGGTACCAGGTTGAGATTCATTGGGAGAGTGCTTAGAAAATGTAGTCCATCAACAAAGGAGGTGGCTTACAAAACACTCGTTCGACCTATACTTGAGTATTGCTCATCAGTGTGGGATCCGTACCAGGTCGGGTTGACGGAGGAGATAGAGAAGATCCAAAGAAGAGCGGCGCGTTTCGTCACCGGGTTATTTGGTAACCGTGATAGCGTTACGGAGATGTTTAATAAACTCAAGTGGCAGACTCTGCAAGAGAGGCGCTCTGCATCGCGGTGTAGCTTGCTCGCCAGGTTTCGAGAGGGTGCGTTTCTGGATGAGGTATCGAATATATTGCTTCCCCCTACTTATACCTCCCGAGGAGATCACGAATGTAAAATTAGAGAGATTAGAGCGCGCACGGAGGCTTTCAGACAGTCGTTCTTCCGGCGAACCATACGCGACTGGAACAGGAAAGGGAGGTAATGACAGTGGCACGTAAAGTGCCCTCCGCCACACACCGTTGGGTGGCTTGCGGAGTATAAATGTAGATGTAGATGTACCTACCCAATCATCAGCATTATTCTGTAGCAACATATTTAAAAACGGTTCTTTTCATTTTATCTGGACTGTCCACGTTTCGCTTTCATACAACGCTACAATCCAGAGAAATATCTTCAGAGAAGAGTTCCTAACACTTAACAGATTCCTCTTTTTCGGAAATTATTTTCTTTTTATTATCATCTGCATTCTATATTTTCCCCAGTTTCTCCATTATCAGATTTTTGCTGCTCAAATAGTAAACAAATAAATGTAAATGTCGTGTGACTAAGGCCTCCCGTCGGGCAGACCGTTCGCAGTGTGCAAGTATTTCGATTTGACGCCACTTCGGTGACTTGCGATTCGATGGTCGATGAAGTGATGATGATTAGGACAACACAACACCCCGTCCCTAAGCGGAGAAAAATCTCCGACCCAGGCGGGAATCGAACCCGGGTCCTTAGGACTGACATTTTGTCGCGCTGACCACTCGGCTTCCAGGGGCGGACTGCTCAACTAGTAAAACCCATCTTCTACTTCTTGTGGCTCACTTCCTCATCTAAGTGTCACAGCATACCCTCATTTCATTCTATCACATTCCACTACCTCTACTTTACTTTGTGGATGTTGTTCTTAGAAACACTTTCAAGACATTATCCACCCATTCAACACCTCTTCCGAATCTTCAGTTGTCTCGGAGAGAATTGCAGTGACATTGCCAGAGGTGAAAGCTGTTATTTTTAGTGAACTTTTTCAAAACGAACACTCAATGTGTCTGAAACCGAAATTTTATAATCAGCATGCATTATCAGTTTTGACGTTTTACACTAAGACAGAAATGTGTAAATGATTAAAAAACGGAGGGTTGTTCAGCAAGAAGTAGGAAGTGGCCGAGGATTAATACGAGAAACGCGAAGACAAATAAATGGAACAGAGCTTCTTATTTTAATTTTATTATTTTACACGTATAGTTCTGTATGATCAATATGTATGACCAAATTGAGGAGCATCAGTACGTGACATGAAGCTAGGAGCGGAATATTACATGCAGGCTAAACTATGCTAAAGAGTCACTGTCTATGTTGTGTCACAAATGCTGGGAACGTGCTGTATGGTGGTTTTAACGTGAGCAGTCGGCAGGCGCCAGAAAGGTACGCCGCGGGCACAAAATAGGAGTGCAGTTTTGTGGTGCCTCAGTAGAAATGTAATATTCTGAGAAATGCTGGACCCAGACCAATACAAAGATAGAAGTCTCTGAAGTAGTAATAGACGGAATTCTAATTAAGAACGCGCGACCCACAGTCGCCAAGCCGATGCAAGTTAAATACCTTGTCGTTGAGTAGTAAAGGCTGCTACCATTGCGTAATAAGAATGAAATCTAAAGTTGTAGAAGATAAATCGCTATGTGTATGTTTAGTAGACCTTTTTGGCTAAAAACACGAGATAGGATAAGTCGTGGTATGGCATCAGGAGCCGCTTGTTTATGAACTCCAACGCCATTATATTTAAACTGGGTATGGAAAGGGGGTGTTTGAAATATTAGAATGGACCGCATTGGTCGGCACTCGGAAGGATCACTGTCATTAGTGTTCAAAATCATGCACAAGTAAAAATTCTGTTTCTTGCTGGAGGAGCTCTGTAGAACTTACTTCCATCTACGACTCTCCAGAGGACGCTCCAGCCGAGGGAGTACTTTTAGTGCACCGTGTGAGGCACCCTGATGACGCAGAATTTTCAACCACCACACCCGACATTTCCAGGCATCTGGAACACTAAGAGTGGTGTGCCACGCAGCGTTAGCAGATCAAGTGATAGGACATAAGCGGAGTTTTCAGACTAACGTTGAGGCTTTTAAGCTTCTAACTGAAGTACAGTCATTGCTAATCTCGAACTCAACATGCATACGATCAAGCTCTTGGGATCAGGAATGATTCTTTCTATACTTCCTTCTTTCCTCTCTGATTAGAACAATATGCGATTTCCGCGAACGTAATTGTTCCCTCCAATGTTGTATTGACTTCAACGTAGTCACCTCCACTCCATTAAATGACCTTTTCAAAATTTTCAAATGTGTGTGAAATCTTATGGAACTTAACTGCTAAGGTCATCAGTTCCTACGCTTACACACTACTTAATCTAAATTATCCTAAGGACAAACACACACACCCATGCCCGAGGGAGGACTCGAATCTCCGCCAGGATCATGGCCTTTTCCAAGGTGCTGTTATTGTAATTGCGTTGTAAATTCGAATTGACGTTCAATGAACGTAATGATTTCGTGTCCTTGTGTACTTATCCTTAACTTGAAGTTCTCATTAAACTGTAGTAAACGTGGTTTTACATTGACCATTTTTTCTGATTTGATCCATTGGAAATGAACTACGACAGTGAAAGCAATGGATTTGTTTATAGATAAAGTTTCTGCTACCAGTCAGGAATTTCTTTTACCTACGGTTTACACGACGCACTTCGGGAAATAATTCTCATTTTCAAGTGCTTTTTCTCTGTGTGTATAAGTACAGAAATCTCGAAATGAAAGCACTAAAAAACAGTTGCTCACATAATATTCAACGAACACTACTGACATCTAGGTGTAATTTTACATTAGAAATAAGTGAAAATAAGTTCCAGAAGCAGCACAGAAAATCTTATGAAGTAAAAAACAGAGAAAACCGAAACGAAGTAGTCACACAAGAAGTACTTCCTAATCGGCGTGTGGAAGAAGCAGCAAACAACGTGAAACCCACAAATTATGACAGCATACACAAGCACATCCAAGACATAGTCGACACAGGGAACTTACCCTTTTGCAGTGGACGTGACAACAAACTGCAGACCTTGGCATCCAAACAAAAGAACAAATCGAGTCTGGTAATAACAGAAAAAGCACATACAGGGTGTTTCAAAAATGACCGGTATATTTGAAACGGCAATAAAAACTAAACGAGCAGCGATAGAAATACACCGTTTGTTGCATTATGCTTGGGACAACAGTACATTTTCAGGCAGACAAACTTTCGAAATTACAGTAGTTACAATTTTCAACAACAGATGGCGCTGCGGTCTGGGAAACTCTATAGTACGATATTTTCCACATATCCACCATGCGTAGCAATAATACGGCGTAGTCTCTGAATGAAATTACCCGAAACCTTTGACAACGTGTCTGGCGGAATGGCTTCACATGCAGATGAGATGTACTGGTTCAGCTGTTCAATTGTTTCTGGATTCTGGCGGTACACCTGGACTTTCAAGTGTCCCCACAGAAAGAAGTCACAGGGGTTCACGTCTGGCGAATAGGGACGCCAATCCACGCCGCCTCCTGTATGTTTCGGATAGCCCAAAGCAATCACACGATCATCGAAATATTCATTCAGGAAATTAAAGACGTCGGCCGTGCGATGTGGCCGGGCACCATCTTGCATAAACCACGAGGTGTTCGCAGTGTCGTCTAAGGCAGTTTCTACCGCCACAAATTCACGAAGAATGTCCAGATAGCGTGATGCAGTAATCGTTTCGGATCTGAAAAATGGGCCAATGATTCCTTTGGAAGAAATGGCGGCCCAGACCAGTACTTTTTGAGGTTGCAGGGACGATGGGACTGCAACATGGGGCTTTTCGGTTCCCCATATGCGCCAGTTCTGTTTATTGACGAAGCCGTCCAGGTAAAAATAAGCTTCGTCAGTAAACCAAATGCTGCCCACATGCATATCGCCGTCATCAATCCTGTGCACTATATCGTTAGCGAATGTCTCTCGTGCAGCCGGCCGAAGTGGCCGTGCGGTTAAAGGCACTGCAGTCTGGAACCGCAAGACCGCTACGGTCGCAAGTTCGAATCCTGCCTCGGGCATGGATGTGTGTGATGTCCTCAGGTTAGTTAGGTTTAAGTAGTTCTAAGTTCTAGGGGACTAATGACCTCAGCAGTTGAGTCCCATAGTGCTCGGAGCCATTTTTTGTCTCTCGTGCAGCAATGGTAGCGGCGCTGAGAGGCTGCCGTGTATGGATAGAGGTGTAAACTCTGGCGCATGAGACGATACTTGGACGTTGGCGTCATTTGGACCGCAGCTGCAACACGGCGAACGGAAACCCGAGGCCGCTGTTGGATCACCTGCTGCACTAGCTGCACGTTGCCCTCTGTGGTTGCCGTACGCGGTCGCCCTACCTTTCCAGCACGTTCATCCGTCACGTTCCCAGTCCGTTGAAATTTTTCAAACAGATCCTTTATTGTATCGCTTTTCTGTCCTTTGGTTACATTAAACCTCCGTTGAAAACTTCGTCTTGTTGCAACAACACTGTGTTCTAGGCGGTGGAATTCCAACACCAGAAAAATCCTCTGTTCTGAGGAATAAACCATGTTGTCTACAGCACACTTGCACGTTGTGAACAGCACACGCTTACAGCAGAAAACGACGTACAGAATGGCGCACCCACAGACTGCGTTGTCTTCTATATCTTTCACATCACTTGCAGCGCCATCTGTTGTTGAAAATTGTAGCTACTGTAATTTCGAAAGTTTGTCCGCCTGAAAATGTACTGTTGTCCCAAGCATATTGCAACAAACGGTGTATTTCTATCGCTGCTCGTTTAGTTTTTATTGCCGTTTCAAATATACCGGTCATTTTTGAAACACCCTGTACATTTTACAGCGTAATGGCGCAGAACACAGACACAACATTCGACCAAATAGATAATAGTCTACACCAACCAGAACTGAAATGCAACACAAAGTCCAACCTCAGCAACCATGCAATAAAACAGATCTTAGTTCCAACTAAAATGCAGCAATGTTGAGAAATTAAATTGAAACTCAAAGCAGCAAATGGTCACAAAGAAAGCAAGCTTTTTGAGAAAGAAATGAAGAAATATTTAAATGTACAATAAATGGTACAAAAACTTTAAAATCCATAAATAATAAAGTTAAAAGCTATCAGTCTATAGTTATAAAGACGTACAAATGCCGTATATTAGTTGTGATGAAAGAAAAGAAGTACATAGCCAAAACACTTGGTTTCTTTGATGCGTATAATATTAAAACAATTTTAAATGAAAATTAAGGAAAAACTAAGGAACACACATTTCCTATCGGCAGAAACTGAAAAGAAATATATCACATGTACGAACTCAAAGATACCATGTATGAGAGCACAGCCAAAACTTCACGAAAGTTGTAGCCCAGTATACCACTTGGTAAAATCTATAAGTAGCGCGGCACACAAATTGTCACAGATACTGAATAAAATGCTAATGAAAAATTACACGTATGAGACGACATATTCTATAAAAAGGGCTGAAGAACTAAAGGCTAAAGAGATTCCCCCAAGATGCTCTTTTCATATCACTTGACATTACCTGTCTTTACACAAATGTACCCATACTAGAAGATGTGACAGCAATATAAAGGACCTCATGATACTCAAGAAACTTTCATACAGTGAGATTGTTTAATTCGTGGAACTCCTCCAGCTAAACCCTAAGTTACAAGTACTCTACTTTCAATGGTAACATTTACAAGCGGTCAAATGGCCTAGAAATGGCGTCATGTATATTTGATACCATAGCTAATATATACATAAATCACTTTCAAATCATTTAACAACCGAGAGCAATACCTGAATAAGGCTGAATTATATAGATGCTGATGACACACTACCCTTAGACAAACAGACATACTAGATTGCTTCAGTAGTCAGTTAGAGAAAGTTACACTGCAGTGGAACATGAACAAGACAAGGGTTTCAATTTCCTGGACCTAAATATTACAAGACACAGCAACATATTCATATCCAAAGCTACAGGAAAAATATAATGACTGACATCACAATCCCTGTAACCTCATGTCATCCAAACATCCATAAATAGGCAGCATACAAGCCAGCGTTACGTAGGGCAACTAAAACAAGCAACAGGAAAGCAACGTAGTGAAACAGTTGTAGTGGCCAATGCTTATACTGCTCCCCCGGTTGACACAGTCCTAGACAAAGTGAAGAAAGATCCAGACGCAAAGCACACCAGGGAAGAAAAAGACAAAACCTTATGAACATCCAGTATCTCATACATCGGCAACATATCGCGGAAGAATGCAAATATTTTCAAAAACCAACAAGTAAAAGTTGTGTTTTCTGCATCTAATAAACTACAATACAACAAAAACTAACACAAGTAAACATGACCCATGTGGTGTCACCGCCAGACACCACACTTGCTAGGTGGTAGCCTTTAAATCGGCCGCGGTCCGTAAGTATACGTCGGACCCGCGTGTCGCCACTATCAGTGATTGCAGACCGAGTGCCGCCACACGGCAGGTCTAGAGAGACTTCCTAGCACTCGTCCCATTTGGACAGCCGACTTTGCTAGCGATGGTTCACTGACAAATTACACTCTCATTTGCCGAGACGATAGTCAGCTTAGCCTTCAGCTACGTCATTTGCTACGAGCTAGCAAGGCGCCATTACCAGTTACTATTGATTCTGTAAAACATGTACCGTCAAGAGCGATGTTCACCAATTATGGATTAAAGTTAAGTATTCCAGAAGCTACGTACGTATTTTACTAGTCTCATTTCCGTGTCCTGTTCCAGACCTCACGCCAGCCTGCGTGAGTTTAAACGCGTGCCTTTCGGCTTCCTGTCATAGTGGATTGGCTGTCTTGCCAGTCCATAACAACCCATATTCAACTCAGGAATATACAAAGTAACATGCAAAGAATGCTCTATCTTACACAAAGAGACCGAGATTCATCTGCATGTATACAGAGCAAATTAAAGCTTACACATACAACAGACATACAACATCAGCAATAGCCACACAAACATAACTGTACAGGACACTCATTTGGAAAAGCAGAACAAAATGTCAAAGTACTTCACAGACTGGACAAAGGACATAAAATGGATCTGTTAGAAGAAATGGAGATATATCCATATCAAGAAAGTATGAAGATGAAATATTAAACGGAAAACTTGAAAGTGAATCAGTGAATTTCTTTATGTGCGAAAATCATATCACACCTATAAAGTTATCTCTCTTGACTATATCTAAAGACATCCTTGTAACCGTTTATTTATGTAAATCTGTTATTCTCGATGTATACTATGCACGGAAGATTGTCTGTGATGTTCAACATGTGTGAGACTCTGCACAAATTGACCATAAGAAAACTATAAGTAGCACCTCTTCCGAATTCCGTCACTAAGTATGTATAATGTTCGATAATCAACTAAAAATAGCGCTTTTTTTGTATTAGGCTGGTGTCTAAGTTCGTAGCGTTTCTGGTTTGTATGTTGGTATACCGGCTGCTATGGATATATTTGCCGACTGTAATTTTTTATTTATAGTTCACTGATCTTATTCGAATTTACATACTGTCATATTGTCATTTGTAGATATGAGTCTAGTTATGGACGCTAGAAAATGAAGTGCCAAGTGGAGGAATCGGAACATTCACTGCGCATTATTCTGTTTGTAGATCTTATAATTAAATGTTTCCCTGAGACATTTAAGCCTCTTTGTATTATCTACGATAATGATAGAAGCAGACGAAATGAATTAGAATTTGCGCTGCGGCTGGGACTCGAACGGGGGTCTCGTTGTTTGCTAGGCAGAAATACTAACCATTACTCCACCACAGTACGATCGTCAACGAACTACCTAAGCTCAGTGCCCTCCCCAGCACAAGCCTCAATTTATTTTTCCCTTACATATTGTCACTACTGCCAGGGCTTTCCGATATTGGCAAGCACCCCAGCATTGGACGTAATGGGACGTCCTTCTACCATTGGTGATCTTATAGATCTTATAATTAAATGTTTCCCTGTGACATTTAAGTCTCATTTTATTATCTACGATAATGATCGAAGCAGACGAAATGAATTAAAATTTGAGCTGCGGCCGGGACTCGAACCCGGGTCTACTTGCTTTTTTTCTTATTCGATATTATTCGTTGCATTTGGTCTGGGCGGACGTTACAAGAAAGTTCAAGTTCATCGTTGATTCTTTGACTCAGTTTTTTTTTTTTTTGTTACAGAGAGCACGCAGCCCTCTGACCGAACACGCTGAGCTACCGTGCCGGCTTAATGGTTAGCATTTCTACCTAGCAAACAAGAAGACCTGGGTTTGAGTCCTGGCCGCAGCACAAATTTTGATTCATTTCGTCTGTTTCGATCATTATTCTTTTTGTGTTGAGTAGATGGTAATAGTAGTGGAGCCATCGAGAAACATTCGTCCGAGTATGGGGATAATGTCATTGGACAGGAACGGCAAGAAAATAATTTTCTCGTTTTAAGGAGGATCGTTTTGTCATTAGTGACCATACACATTCACGAAGACCTCAGAGATTCGGTGAAGGTCGTTTAATCGCATTAATGCACAATGATCTTCGTCAGTGTCCTGGACAACTGGCAAATGTGATGAAATGTGATCATTCCAACATCGCGGTACACTTGCGTGCAACGGGGAAGGTTCAAAAATCGGATGTATGGCTACTGAGTGCTCTAAGCGAAAACCACAAAAATCTGGTGGTAGCCGTAAGTGGATCTCTGCTTGCTCATCATCAATTGGCTCGTGAATAACGCCGGTGACGAGAAATGGTGTCTTTACTCTAACGTAAGGAGAAGAAAGAAATGGTTGAATCCAAACAAAGCAGCAACTTCCCGTACTAAGAGCTGCGCCCATCCGCAAACGATACTGTTATGCGTCTGGTGTAACTGCGATGGTGTGGTGTACAACGAATTGCTTCCCCGAGGTGTAACCTTCACTGCTGACATGTATTGTCAACAACTAGGACGTCTTGCGGACCCAGCCCAAGAACGGGCAGGAAGACTGCATGAATTAATACTTCTGCACGATAACGTCCACCCGCATTTTGCTAGATTGACAAAAAACACCATACAGTGGTTGGCTCGGGAATTCATTCCAAACAGCCTCATTCAACCGATCTCATGTCCTCAGATTTTGACCTTTACCGTTCTCTATTGTAGAACGTTCAAAGAACTACCTTTTCGGATGAAAATGCGCTCAGAATTTGCCTCGACAAGTTCTTCGTCCGGAAACCACGTAATTTCTACAGTAGCGGAATTTCACGGTTACTCCAACGTTGGTAGACTGTTGTAAATAGTGAAGGAGACTATATTATAAATGACTAAAGGCTCTGTTATGTATATCTGTTGTGTTTATTAAACTTACCGAAAACTCTATGAACTTATGCGCCAACCCAGTGAATTGCAGTAATGTCATCGGAACAGAACAGAACTTCACACACCTGAAGCATTACGATAATATGGCACTGTACGTGGAGAAAACGCACTTGAAAATGGGAATCATTTCTCGAAACGCGTCGTGTAAAATACAAACAAAAGAATATCTTGACTGGTAGGAGGAAAGTTATTTATTAATGAGGACCATTATTTCATTCAGTAGTATTACAAAACTCTATTTTATCATCTTGTGACTTACCGCACTTATGTTTGACTATGTTATAGCCACTTCTCTTTAATAAGTTATATCATTAAGTTGTCCATTGCACGACACCTGTAATTAAACTCACATGATTCTATGAAGAGTGAGCTTATTATTGCTAAGGTCACCCAGCACATGTCTTTCTGTTATCCAAAGGGGTTTGTCGATGGCTGAGCGGTAAACTTCCAAACTCCCAGACGAATTTAAAGGAGTGAATCACGAGGAAATTCTTAATTTTAGGTTTGAAAGTGCAAGAATTACTGGTAAGATTTATTAAGTCTTATCGTGGCTTGTTAATAATGGATGCACCACTGTTTAGGAGGAGCGATCCAAATGTAGATTGGATATCTCCCATCTGTTAACAGAGTAAGAGCTACTAACTAATTCTTGGGAATAATCTCATACTGTTAACAATAAGCGACGCCGAATAAAATGTGTTTCGACAGAATTCTCAGATCCCTAAACAGCGGTCAACAAGAGGCTTCCGAGCTTACATCACCTATTGCTCGAACTGCTCGTTGCTGAGCCAGAAACACGTTTTTTCAATGGGAAGAGTTACCCAAGAATATAATGTCGTATGTCTGGCTCTCACTTCTCGCATACTCTGTTGTAATGGTACATACAGCAGCATTCAGTTTTTGAATGAAATCCTGAACGTAGGCTTTTAGTAACAGCTTAATATCAATGTGAACATCCAAGAATTGGAATTGTGTGTGACTCTCTAATCATATGCCCATTATGTGTAATCAAGACAGCAGTTTTAATTCAATTGTGTGTTAGAAACATCAAACAAACAAAAACTGAGTCTTACTGCGATTTAGCATTAATTTATCTTCTAGAAGTCATGAACTTGTGGGCTAAGTGAAGTGGGAAACTTATTTATGGCTGTCATGAAATTGAAGTGATGGCGGGTAGGGCACGTAGTCAGACGAATGGTTGTGAAATAGACCAAAGAAGCTCTTTGCTGGATTCTAAAATGTTAAATAGTGTGTACAAAAGACTGGAGGACGTCTTCATTCAATAGTGGATGTACAGATGTTTAACAACTGTAAGGAAACTTCGATAATACAATCATTATTAGAAATATTTTAGAGTTTTGACTAGCCCAAAATCCATTCAATTTTGTTCGTACTTCATAGAAGTTTTGAATTTATCGTGAGAGGAAAATAACGTCAGGGTTGGAGTAAATGATATTAAAGACATATTTTACTTGAAATATTGAAATTATTTTTTGTAATGCCTGAAGAATACGTAAGTATTTTACCACATGCATTTCAGTTTATGTTTTAAAAACTTCATCAGTAGTCTGGAATCGAACATATCACAATTTTGGTTTCTTCCAACATCAAATTACAGTTCGTTCAATGAGATGTTGCAGTGTGATTATTGCTTACTTTCTTTCCGTCTGATTTCCGCTGCTTACAGCTGTACATTTTTCTCTTATCCTACAGTGGCGCTGATGTTTTTATTTCAGTTTCACTTTATGTTGCAGTGCTACATATTTCCTGGAGTAAAACTTAAAATATTGAACAAGCAATGCTTATTTTCGCCTTCTCGTTAAAAGTATGTTTGTGTGTAGTGTGAAGTAATCTTAATCTGCTAGTTTTGTTTTTCACTTTATCTTTGAAAACATTCTTCGATCTGTGTTGTAGCATATGGGTACGATGGAGCTAGTTATATTGATATCGATATATAAGATATTTAAAATGAAACTTACTTACTAAATGTATTTAAATGGTTCTAAATGATTTTTTTCTTTCTGTTTTCAGGCCGTATGTTCAGTGATTTTGTATAGTGTCGGTATCCAACATTTACCTGGGCATAAAGCAGCTGTTATTGTGTTAGCACTTAGTGTATATTGAAAAGTTTTAATTATTATTGTGCTCACAAAATTTTCTTCTGTGGTTGGCCTGCGATATTTCTGTTTAAGGTAGTATGTAAATGTTACTTATCGTATGTTTCCATGCCCTTATGTGTTCTTTACACCTTCTGGCAATCATGCCGACATAAATTTTGCTATAATCCATGTAACTGAACTGGTAGACACCAGAATCTTGGTATATGCCTGGTTTCGGCTATTATCTTGCGATGTTTCTCTCCTTAGAATTGTTTCGTATGCAGTGTATGTAACTGTTTTTAATTATGTTACCTGTTTTATTTATGAGTTTACTGTGGTAGCACATTATACAGGGTGTTACAAAAAGGTACGGCCAAACTTTCAGGAAACATTCCTCACACACAGAGAAAGAAAATATGTTATGTGGTCATGTGCCCGGAAACGCTTACTTTCCATGTTGGAGCTCATTTTATTACTTCTCTTCAAATCACATTAATCATGGAACGGAAACACACAGCAACAGAACGTACCAGCGTGACTTCAAACACGTTGTTACAGGAAATGTTCAAAATGTCCTCCGTTAGCGAGGATACATGCATCTACCCTCCGTCGCATGGAATCCCTGATGCGCTGATGCAGCCCTGGAGAATGGCGTATTGTATCACAGCCGTCCACAATACGAGCACGAAGAGTCTCTACATTTGGTACCGGGGTTGCGTAGACAAGAGCTTTCAAATGCCCCCATAAATGAAGTCAAGAGGGTTGAGGTCAGGAGAGCGTGGAGGCCATGGAATTGGTCCGCGTCTACCAATCCATCGGTCACCGAATCTGTTGTTGAGAAGCGTACGAAAACATCGACTGAAATGTGAAGGAGCTCCATCGTGCATGAACCACATGTTGTGTAGTAAAGGCACATGTTCTAGCAACACAGGTAGAGTATCCCGTATGTAATCATGATAACGTGCTCCATTGAGCGTAGGTGGAAGAACATGGGGCCCAATCAAGACATCACCAACAATGCCTGCCCAAACGTTCACAGATGACGTGATTGAACAATTGCGTGCGGATTCTCGTCAACCCACACATGTTGACTGCGAAAATTTACAATTTGATCACGTTGGAATGAAGCTTCATCCGCAAAGAGAACATTTGCACTGAAATGAGGATTGACACATTGTTCGATGAACCTTTCGCAGAAGTGTACCCGTGGAGGCCAGTTAGCTGCTGATAGTGCTTGCACACGCTGTACATGGTACGGAAACAACTGGTTCTCCCGTAGCGTTCTCCATACAGTGACGTGGTCAGCGTTACCTTGTACAGCAGCAACTTCTCTGACGCTGACATTAGGGTTATCCTCAACTGCACGAAGAATTGCCTCGTCTATTGCAGGTGTCCTTGTCGTTCTAGGTCTTCCCCAGTCGCGAGTCATAGGCTGGAATGTTTCGTGCTCCCTAAGACGTCGATCAATTGCATCGAACGTCTTCCCGTCGGGACACCTTCGTTCTGGAAATCTCTCTCGATACAAACGTACCGCGCCACGGCTATTGCCCCGTGCTAATCCATACATCAAATGGGCGTTTGCCAACTCCGCATTTGTAAACATTGCACTGACTGCAAAACCACGTTCCTGATGAAAAATCACGTGTTGATGCTACGTACTGATGTGCTTGATGCTAGTACTGTAGAGCAATGAGTCGCATGTCAACACAAGCACCGAAGTCAACATTACCTTCCCTCAAACGGGCCAACTGACGGTGAATCGAGGAGGTACAGTACACACCGACGAAACTAAAATGAGCTCTAACATGGAAATTAAGCGTTTCCGGACACATGTCCACATAACATCTTTTCTTTATTTGTGTGTGAGGAATGTTTCCTGAAAGTTTGGCCGTACCTTTTTGTAACACCCTGTATATCATTTGTTTGTGATCATACTCAGTATTTTATTTTTATCGTCGGTTATATGTGTGTTGGTGTTGGTTGACTTGTTTGTTTCATCTTTGTTTTTTTTCTTTTTATATGCTTTTCTGATAAGTTGATCTTCGTTTCTTCTAACAGATAAAAGATCCGTGTCTGCATCTTTGCTTAACATTAGCTTCTCTAATGACAGAACGAAGAAAACTTAGAGTTTAAAGTTAACGAGAACATTATTGCTATTAGGAACTGAGCACTTGCTGAGTTGGACAAGTACAGGAATTCTCCATTTTTGAGGGAACCTTCCTGACAATCGGCTGAAGTGGTTTTGGGAAACCTAAGGGATTCATAGGCGGGAATTGGATCCCAAATCCTCCTGAAAACAAATTCTGTGCATTTAAATATGTATGTTTTTGTGGACTGAATGTTACTTAAAAACAAGCTTCTATTCCGCTCGATAACACCTAATTTTAATGGAACACCCTGTTGTTTGTATTTCTTTAATAGGGCAGTTCCGTTCCGTGTGTCTTGCCGAGTTGTTCTTCCCATTTTCTGCACAATGTTTCGACGACCGACCCATCCGTCTTCTTCAGGTGTTGTTAAGTTTCGCTGATACGTGTACGAGCTGCCTTAACTACAACCATACTGTCGGAATCCACGCAGCGTGTACACATTAAAACGGATTTAGCAACACCTGAAGACGGTCGAAATATTATGCAGGAAAATCTCGGTAGAACACCCGGAAGCGCACTGTTAATCAAACGCTCCGAGAAAATCTGAGAGATCTCGTTTGTGTTTGTATTTAAGTCTTAAGTCATCACTTTAAGTCACACATTTTGATTCAATTGAGGCCTTAAAGAAGTACTGTGATCGACTTCAGAGACGTTCACTCAGCTACGAACCGCCAAAAAAGTCACAACTGGTGGACAAAGTGTTGATAAAATAACGTTTTCTTGTTAATTGTGTTTGGAGTCCGCTGTTACGTCCTTCCACGGCGGCGTCTGCCCTTAAGTATTCAATTACACTACTGGCTATTAATATTGCTACACCACGAAGATGGCGTGCTACAGACGCCAAATTTAACCGACAGGAAGAAGATGCTGTGATATGCAAATGATTAGTTTTTCAGAGCATTCACACGAGGTTGGTGCCGGTGGCGACACCTACAACTTGCTGACATGAGGAAAGTTTCCAACAGATTTCTCATACACAAACCAGTTGACCGACGTTGCCTGGTGAAACGCTGTTGTGATGCCTCGTGTAAGGAGGAGAAATGCGTAACATCACGTTTCCGACTTTCATAAAGTCGGATTGTAGCCTATCGCTATTGCGGTTTATCGTATCGCGACATTGCTGCTCGCGTTAGTGGAGATTCAATGACTGTTAGCAGAATATGGTATCGGTGGGTTCAGGAGGGTAATACGGAACGCCGTGCTGGATCCCAACGGCCTCACTAGCAGTCGAGATGACAGAAATCTTATTCGCATGGCTGTAACGGATCGTGCAGCCACGTCTCGATCCCTGAGTCAACAGACGGGGACGTTTGCAAGACAACAACCATCTGCACGAACAGTTCGACGACGTTTGCACAAGCATGGACTATCAGCTCGGAGACCATGGCTGCGGCTACCCTTGACGCTGCATCACAGACAGGAGGGCCTGCGATGGTATACTCAACGACTAACCTGGGTGCACGAATGGCAAAACGTCATTTTTTTCGGATGAATCCAGGTTCTATTTGCAGCATCATGATGGTCGCATCCGTGTTTGGCGACATCGCGGTGAACGCACATTGGAAGCGTGTATTCGTCATGGCCATACTGGTGTATCACCCGGCGTGATGGTATGAGGTGCCATTGGTTAGACGTCTCTGTCACCTCTTTTTCACATTGACGGCACTTTGAACAGTGGACATTACACTTGAAAGTCTCTTCGGGTTTGCTGCCGGATCCTAAAATCAACTTGACCGATATTTCGGTGATCCAACTGTTCGCCATCTTCAGGAAATGCTGCTTCTGCTGATGAGTCCCGCTGAGAACTGACGCAAGATTGCAATTCGACGTCCTATATAGGCCACCGTTCAGTACACGGCGCATGCGCCGCCCATCACGGTTTCTGCCTTCCAAAACAGGGAGGTGGCGCCGCCCTTAGTGAAACACTGCTGGCAACGATATATCGCAATCAAGGCCGCACCGAAGAAAGTTCAGTTTTGATGCGAGATAATACAGGATTCCACGTTTTGCTGAGAGGAGACCCATTGTATCAAATTTACTATGGAGGCTGAAAATTATGGGATGCTTCCATTTTTAGACGTAATGGTTTATAAAAAACCAGATGGAACTTTGGGACACAGTGTTCACCGAAAGCCGACACACACAGATTGGTATCTGCACCCTAAGAGTTGTCATCCACCACACCAACGTAGTGGCGTCCTAAGGACTTTGGTACGGAGAGCATATACCATTTCCGACGCAGACAGCTTAACCCAAGAAATTGAGCATTTGATGATTGTTTTTAAGGAAAATGGATACACCGAGAAACAGATTCGTCGGGCTATGGAATTTGGACCATCTCTGGAGGTGTACGAAGAGGAACATAGGTCTGTGGCCTTTGTTTCTTATGCTGGAGGCTTATCGTTTAAGATTGGACGAATTTTTAGGAATTTTAACATTAAGAGTGTGTTCCGTCCACCTTCTAAGATTAGGGCTCTGCTCGGCTCTGTGAAGGATGATTTGGGAATAAGAAACCCGGAGTGTACAAAATCAGGTGTCAATGTGGGCAAGCTTACGTTGGCCGTTCTATTCGCACAGTGAATGACAGGTGTGTGGAACATCGCCGTCACACGATGCTACATCAGCCGGAAAAATCGGCCGTAGCAGAACACTGCCTAAATGAGGGGACACAAAATGAAATTTGAGGAAACTGTTGTGATTGCCAACATTTCCGGTTTTTGAAATAGTGTCTATAAAGAGGCGATTGAAATTAGGTTGGCTGATAATTTAATCAACAAAAACAATGGGTTTCCTCTTAGCAAAACGTGGAATCCTGTATTATCTCGCATCAAAACTGAACGTTCTTCGGTGCGGCCTTGATTGCGATATATCGTTTTGGATGGCAGAAACCGTGATGGGCGGCGCATGCGCCGTGTACTGAACGGTGACCTATATAGGACGTCGAACTGCAATCTTGCGTCAGTTCTCAACGGGACTCATCAGCAGAAGCAGCATTTTCTGAGGATGGCGAACAGTTGGATCGCCGAAATATCGAGTCAAGTTGATTTAAGGATCCGGCAGCAAACCCGAAGAGACTTTCAAGACTTATTACGCCGGGAAAGCCTACGCAATCACAGTGGACATTACATTTCAGATGTGTTACGACCCGTGGCTCTACCCTTTATTCGATCCCTGTGAAACCCTACATTTCAGCAGGATAATGCACGACAGCATGTTGCAGGTCCTGTACGGGCCTTTCCGGATACAGAAAATGTTCGATTGCTGCCCTGGTCAGCACATTCTCCAGATCTCTCACCAACTGAAAACGTCTGGTCAATGGTGGCCGAGCAACTGGCTCGTCACAATACGCCAGTCTCTACTATTGATGAACTGTGGTATCGTGTTGAAGCTGCATGGGCAGCTGTACCTGTACACGCCATCCAAACTCTGTTTGACTCAATGCTGAGGCGTATCAAGGCCGTTATTACGGCCAGATGTGGTTGTTCTGGGTACTGATTTCTCAGGATCTATGCACCCAAATTGCGTGCAAATGTAATCACATGTCAGTTCTAGTATAATATGTTTGTCCAATGAATACCCGTTTATCATCTGCATTTCTTCTTGGAGTAGCAATTTTAATGGCCAGTAGTGTAAATCATGGTTTCTTGAAGTGTGTAGGCTCTTTATCACTGGTAGCAACGTAGTGATAAGTAGTTTCGATAGTCGGAGCTCCACATCTGTTCTATTTACCATCCCTCTCCCTCCTATCTCTCTCTCTCTCTCTCTCTTTTTCTCTCTCTCTCTCTCTCTCATCGCAAACTGTTAAAACGTTAGATTGTTCATTTTGTGCTGAATTAATTGCTGTGAGGTTAAACGCGCTTTAAAAGTTTCTGTCCTCAATAAAAACGTTATTAAACACATTGAGTTTGTTAGAGATGTTATGAATTTCTGCTTCATTAATTCGTAGCAGTAATCGGTGTTTCAACATGACTTTCGCGAACGGTAAAAATCAGGCGGTCGGAACGTGCACCTGATTCTACGAGGATGAGCCGTCGCTACATTTGGATGTTGCTGTGGCAACCAGTCGTAAACGCGTTCCGAATCTGAATGATTTAGAGGCCAATCAGCGATGACCAGCTGCGGCCCACGGCGCTCGAGGCCAATAGTTGCAACGGCAAAGCGGGGGTGGGGCCGCTGGACTGCGGAGGCTCCCCTGTGTTTACGTCCTTCTGTAGTAATCGAAAATACCCTGTCCCTGGTGAAACTCTTAAGTCAGCCTTTTTTAACTATATCAACTGATTAAGTAATTACGTAATTTAAAATAAAAGAGTTCTAGATGTCCCTGCGAACCACCTCCAAAATGGCGAGAAAGAATCAGGAATGAAGCCATCAGGAAGGAAATGGATGTCATAAATTCAATTACAGCTTTTATAGAAGAAAAGCAACTGTTATGGTATGAACATACAAAAAGGATGTAAAAAAAAAGATTACCACAATTATGGGATGGGAGCTACCAGGAAGAAAGAAAAGCGGGAGACCGCCGACCAAACGAATACAAGCAATTCACACCTCTATCGGACTTGAAGAAAATGTATGGACAGATAGCTAAAAGTGGAGGATGAAAATCAAATTTGATGTGTAATCGTGGGGTACCGGGAAATGCAAAATGTTACATTTTGAAAGAGGATAGTAAAAAATAAAATAAACGAGGCTTACCGGAGGACTTTATTCTGTATTTACTTTTTAATACGATTGTGCCTGTTTTAATTATTCGTGAGTTGACCGTCTGGTTTTAAACTTTCTTGGCTTTTTGCATTTAATTTGATTGGGAAACTTTTGAGACTGAACTTAACATATACATGGATGGACATGCGAAATGAAAGGTTGCAACAAATTTTTCATCTCTGATTACGCATGGAGTATTCTGTTGCAGATTAATAAAAATGAACTTCTTTGAATATTCCAAAATAATGATTCAAGTTTTACTTTTATTCAAGTACTATAGCTGTTTGTGCAAGAATGAAAATATTATTGCCAGAATGAGATTTTCACTCTGCAGCAGAGCGTTCGCTGATATGACACTTCCTGGCAGATTAAAACTGTGTGCTCGACCGAGACTCGAACTCGGAACCTTTGCCTTTCGCGTGCAAGTGCTCTAACATCTGAGCTACCGAAGCACGACTCACGCCCTGTCCTCATAGCTCTACTTCTGCCAGTATCTCGTCTCCTACGTTCCAAACTTTACAGAAGCTCTCCTGCTAACTTTACAGAACTAGCACTCCTGAAAGAAAGGATATTGCGGAGACACTTGCCCGCGAAAGGCAAAGGTTCCGAATTCGAGTCTCGGTCGGGCACACAGTTTTAATCCGCCAGGAAGTTTCATGAAAATATTATTGTCAATCGAACTTAGCAAACATTTTCACATTGCAGTGGATTTTCGTTTAACTGGATACACCCCGACTATCTATGAAGCGTAAGACTATTTTTACTATATGATAATGTTTTCTTTTTTTATACTGCTAAGCTCTCATGAAAATTGTCCACTTTTAAATTCACTTTACGATAGGTTCAGAATTTATCACTTTTTTGAATGATTATTTACAAAGGCTGCAGCTTGTATCCACCTGTGAATGCACAAGATAAACTCTACTATCTCTTTTTATTCTGCGTCTGGAATGCTGTGAAAAGAAACACGTTATTATCTTCCTTCACCTCTACCTGTACCCTTTTTAGGATGTGGTCGTTATTGCGATCGTATATTTTACTCTGCCGCTGCTGCAGACTGCTCGCTCGCGGCGCAGCTCCGCACCGCCAGCGATATCCAATAAAATGCAGTAATTTCTTAAATAAAATGGGTAATGTCCGGTGCGAACTTCGCAGTAATTGTGACAAACAGATATTACTAGATAAATATATTTTAACAGAAACAATTAAAATCTTTAAACCTTTTACAATTCCAGCTACAAATGGCGTCGATCATCGACTTTTGACAATTGAAGACTACCTAAGAGCCTAAGGCAATGTCACGGGTTCCTCTCTCATCCAGTCCGCGCGGAAGACAAGCTATTCTCTTACAATATATTGCCTATTTCTGTCTTAACTAATTCTTGTACAGTCTTTGTCATTTTTAATTACATATCGTTTCTTCTGCTGCGGTTTTCACATCCTCCGCCACAGATAGTAATTCATAATTATCTTTTCCTCACAAAATTAAGTGTCCTCTTGAAATTCAATTAACAGAAATACACATAAATTATTTGTTACAGTGAGCCTTATACATCGAAATGTTCTTTTAACTTTCACCTTGGGTGCGTGCTGCCAGAGAACGTTACGACTTCTAATGCAAATTTACATCGATGGTTGTCTTCTCTGGCTGCTTGTTTTTTCTAGGTCCGTTGATAACGCGGAGCTTTGCAGGCCAGAGATTTCGGAATTCGGTCATTTACGGCTGGACGTAGTCGACAGTTTTTAAATGTTTTCTACGAGATCTTATCAAATGTACGTCCTGGTCAGAATTCAGCCCTTAACTGAAAAATTAATATTTGCGCATCGAAGAGAATTCCAAAACAGACGATCCATAAGCCCTTTGTTGTTATTTCGGTCACTCACAACGAAGACAGGACTGAAGGGAAAATGACCCCTCTTCAGGAGAAAACGGTCACAATTTTACAATTGTGAAATATAAAAGACAGACAAGGCGATCAATATCCATTTAAAAATAAGCATGGAGGATATATTTATGATTTAAAAAAATAAAATTTGGTCTTTGGCTATTTTTAAAAAGTTAGAAACACATAGAAATAATGATGTTGATGCGGTGATGGTATGACGGCAATGATGACGATGATGCAGACATTTCAGACTGCCGAGGAGTAACCTTTTATTTATTGGCGTTGATAGGTGGACACATGCTGGACATGGTCGAGGACTTCTACTCTAGGACGCCTGAAGGGGTTGGGAGAAGATGGCATCACGAGTGGTAACTTTGTCTGTTTGGATGGTCGTAGAAACAGGAATTTCATGAACGTTCAGGGTGTCAATAAACACACAGCACCCCTGCTAAGCAGGTGGACGGGAGTCTAGATACAGATCATCAGCCGGTATGAAGATGTCCAAGGTCAATAGAGAATTCATGTGAGATTGGGTGATTAGGATGTATAGGCCTACACAGTGTGTGTGTCGCGTAAGATGCAAAACCACTTTCATTTCGTCACCTGTGTAAGATGCCGAATCGAATTTCTCAGCGAATGACAACATTGTTCTACGGATAACCCATTTAACTTTTGTATCAGCCGAACTACTGAAGCAATTTTTTTGAAAGTTGAGTTACAGGGCATTTCAAACAGACTGAAAATAAGAGTACAGTGCTATTATTGTTGGTGTCGAAAGTTTTCACAAAATTATGCGAGAAATGTGCTACAATTGAAAGATAAGCTGTAGTCGTTTAATCACCGCCAGGCGGTTTGCTTGTCTCTACTACATTTGTAACCATAAAAAGTTCGCTGTATATGACATACGCAGTTTGGAATCGTAAACTCGGTTATTAATAACAGTTACATTCTAAAACAAGCATCTTTGAGTACATTTCATTAGCAGTTACAGATAAGGCTTCGAGCTCGACACATTGCGTTTGCTTATACAGCACTACAGAAGACGTGGTTGTGAGTAAAATTGTTTCCACTACGATCATGAATGAACGCTGTTTGAACCATAAAACATACGGCCCTGGCTGTATGATACAAAAACATAATTCGTTTAGAATATATGTCTGGTAGGTGGGAGAAGGGACGATCTGTTGCGATTGTAATTTAATTTTACTTGTAGTTTTACAAAAGCCAATTTAGGTTATATCCACTTAATGTTCAATAATGTTAAGTATCCAGATAAAATTTAATAATTCTGTTTGTGAAATTTGTAAATTATACATATGGACATTTACAACAAATTGTGTGATAATAATGAGTAGCTTGTATTCTCTGATACAGCCACAGATATTTCAACTACCGCTGTTGTAAGTAAAGGAAGCGAAAGGCTGTTTACAGCTTGTACAGAAACCAGCTGACAGGTGTAAGTGTGGAGAGGCATAAAAGGGAAGCTGTGGCTGAGAAGTGTTTGAGAGAGAGCTGCAGCCTTTACCCGACGTTATTCAGTCCATACATTGAGCAAGCAGTAAAGGAAACCAAAGAAAAATCTGGAGTAGGAATTAAAGTGCAGGGCGAAGAATTAACAACTTTGAGGTTTGCTGATGACGCTGTAATTCTGTTAGAGACAGAAAAGGGCTTGGTAGAGCAGTTGATCTGAATGGACAGTATATTGAAAGGAATATATACGATGGACATCAACAAAAGCAAAGCAAGGGTAACGGAATACAGTCGAATTAAATCAGGTGATGCTGAGGGAATTAGATTAGGAAGATTTAAGTGTCAGAAAGTATTATCTGAAAGTATTTGTATAGAGTATAGCCATGTGTGGAAGTGAGACATCGACGATACAACGTCTAAACAAGAAGAGAACAGAGGCTTCCGAAAAGTGGTGCTACAGAGGAATGCTGAAGATTAGATGGGTCTGCCGGGTAGTTCATGAGGAGGTACTGAAGAAAATTGGGGGGCAAAGATCTTTGTGGCGCAAACTTACAAGACGAAGGGATTGGTTGGTAGAATACATTCTGAGACATCAATTTAGTACTGAAGGGATATGTGGGGGGTTAAAATTGTAGACGGAGGTCAAGAGATGAATACGGCAAGCAGATTCAGAAGGATGTAGGTGCAGTAGTTACTCAGAGATGAAGAGGCTTGGACAGGATAGTGTAGAAGTCTTAGGACCGAGGACCATGACAACAACAACTGCATTACCTTATCATTGTTTCACCACTTACCAAATTCTAAACATATTACAAGCTTCAGCAGAAATAGCATAAGATTTAAGCTGTAGTCAAAACTCATTTTCAGACCTTGAAACTGTCAAATAACGCTCCGAAGTGTTCCATGTTCTATCATTGACAGGCAGGCAGAGAAATCATGAAAGCTTACGGTCGTAGGTCACAGAAATTCACCAGCAGACTGTCGTAGACACTACACAGGAAACCAATTTGCAAACAGCACATAACGTCAAAATATTTCATCGATCGAACAATGAACCGGCCGGAGTGGTCGAGCGGTTCTAGGTGCTACAGTCTGGAACCGCGCGACCGCTACGGTCGCAGGTTCGAATCCTGCCTCGGGCATGGATGTGTGTGATGTCCTTCGGTTAGTCAGGTTTAATTAGTTCGAAGTTCTAGGTGACTGATGACCTCAGAAGTTAAGTTGCATAGTGCTCAGAGCCATTTGAACAATTTGATCGAACGAAGGCCATCAGCTGAAGTTGGTGGAAACACTTGAAATACAATGGTATCAAAAGAAATTGAAGGATAAAATACAAAATGAATGAATAAGAAAATTTCTTCAAACCTTTCCGCAGCTTTTGAAACTAAAACAAAATTAGAGCAATATTGTAATGTGTAATGTAACCCACCTTTTTTTCTTAAAGTTGATCTGGTACTTCGGCGTATAATAATTGTTCAGTTTTTTTTTTTTATGCAATTTCTCCACACTTGGTTTGTATTTGCTCTCATTTTTATCGCATGTACGTGAAGCCAAAAGAAAACATGTTTGTGTTGATTACGATCTTTCTCATTATATGTAACATATACTTAACTTTCCGGGAGAACAATATATTTTTGCATTTGCCAGTGCCTTCAGACCAAGGAGATTCCCCAGTTAAATTTAGACGCAAGGACGAGGGAAATGTCACACAAATATAAACATCAGCAAGAAACGTCAGAAATGTGGATTTAGAGAAGAGATACTACAAGTGAAGAGGTATAGAGAAAAATCTAAAAAAAAGTATAAGAAATAAATGACGACAGTCAGCAGCTTAAGGACGTAGAAAGGAAACGGTAAATAATGGTGTGACTTACACTGAAATGACCAAAAATTTTGAACTGGAATTTTGGATAAAAGGGAGAGAAGAAGACCCTGAAAACGATTTTCGAATGGGTCGAAGAGGACATCAAGGTTCCATAGCTGTCTGAAGGTGAAAAGTAAAGCAGGCTTCATACATGTTTATAGCTGCGTTACGATCTTCAGACCATGTGTCTATGCTGATCCCACTTGTTTTGCAATGTCAACAACCCAACTTCCATTCGGTGGAACACAGAGAAAAAAAGTCGGGCTTTCACTTTTATAACCATGTATTGATGTATTTCTACGAGTAGAAACTGTTTTCATAACGAGTTTACAGTTTCTCAGATGGATACAGTAATCCATTTAACGAAGCGAAATTTGTAGATCTGATGCCAGCACCCGCGGAAGATGAAGAGCAAGAGAACCAAAATTAGTTGTGTAATTTCCTTCCTTTCGTCTCCCTCCCTTGTAATAACCTCAGCAGATGAAAATCAACGACATTAGCCGCTGCGGTAAGCTGGCAGTGACGCAAGTGTTCTTGTTTCGGTCCCTTGATTGCTTTCCACCTTTTGCGTGGTACGCATCGGGTTTTGTTGGCTTACCGTTCTTGCCAGCTGTCGCCCCTGATACGGATAACATCGCTTTAACTGCTGCAAAGGGCCGCCATTAAAGCAAAACACATCGGGATATTAATTCATCTCGACAGCGTTTGCGTGGACGATTTAATGCGAGTGTCAGCTTAATTTGGGCAGACGCACCGGGCGTGGCGCGCTAGATATTTCACTGGCCTTCTCTTATTTTGGAATTAAACACAGTTTACGTTTAGCATATTCATGAGGGTTTTACATATTTGCTACGTTTTTCTGTGTTCTGTTGAAACGCACCGTCTCTTTAAATGCAGGTTTATACGGCCCACTGGGGCTTCTCTTGGTTTAAAATCTTATTCTATTAAGCGTAGCATTCACGTTACAGTAATGCGTACGAAAAACGCACACCGTCCGCCCTCTGCGGATGAGCTGGTCTTTTCTGCAACATAACATCTCATGAGGAAGCCCTCTGACGAGCAAAATACTCGTAGTTGGTAATTATTTGCTTATAACTTTATGGTTCTGTCCCGTAGATTTGCAGCTACATGGAGCACAGCATTTGCTGCTTTGTAACTAATTTTATTTGTGTTAAGCAGTTTCTCGTGGTTGATGAAATTATTCACGTCTGTGGCTTACGAGATACGCCCGTTTTTATTCTAAACAGGTTTTGCCGACACTGTTCCATTGTTTGTTAACTCAGCACACTATTTGAAATAAAGCTTGAAACAGTATTCTGTTCACGGTGTGCACAGTATTTGTTTTTACTGAAATGTGTCTGATCTGTTATTTCCATGAGTCAGTATTTCAATTAATATGTGATCGATTACTCTTTTTCCTCCTCCCCATCCCTTCCTGAATTACTTCTTGGCACAACGTCTGTGTTTTCTTTCTGTTTACTGAAAATTTTTGGCACCATAATTACTTATCTCTAAGTACGTGTATGCGGCATATATATAAATGAGTGTGTGTATTCACGTTCCATGTACATAAGTCATGTCACGTTCTCGTATTTCTGTTCTCTCTGTCTCTGTCTCTGTCTCTCTCTCTCTCTCTCTCTCTCTCTCCCTCTCTCTCTCTCTCTCTGTGTGTGTGTGTTACATACACGCGCGAGCACGCACACAGGAAACAATTGCAAATGCGCATGCTTGCATAAGTTGTAAGTATGCTGTTTAGGTTTTCTTATTGGTAACGCCACGTAGCGCTCTGTGTGAGAATCACTGGCTGTGCTGTGTGCAGTCTGTGGCTAGTTTGCATTGTTGTCTGCCTTTGTAGTGTTGGGCAGCTGGGCTGTTAACAGCGCGTGGCGTTGCGCAGTTGGAGGTGAACCGCCAGCAGTGGTGGATGTGGAGAGAGAAATGGCGGAGTTTTGATATTTGTAAGAATGGATGTTATGAACTCCTATATATATTATGACTTTTGATGATGTTAAGGTAAATACATTGTTTGTTCTCTATTAATATCTTTCATTTGCTAACTATCGCTATCAGTAGTTAGTGCCTTCCGTAGTTTGAATCTTTTATTTAGCTGGCAGTAGTGGTGCTCGCTGTATTGCAGTAGTTCGAGTAACCAAGATTTTTGTGAGGTAAGTGATTTGTGAAACGTATAGGTTAATGTCAGTCAGGGCCATTCTTTTGTAGGGATTTTTGAAAGTCAGATTGCGTTGCGCTAAAAATATTGTATGTCAGTTTAAGCACAGTCATGTATAATTCTTCAAAAAGGGAACGTTTCATATGTCGACCCTTAGCCGAGGATACCTCACTGGAATCTTCTGATTTTTTCTTGTAGTTGGTGTAATTAGTGTAGCTTTTGTTTATTGCTAGCACATAATTGTAGAGAAAATCTCCTTTGTAGTTGCAGTCTTTCATTGTTGTACAGTAAAACAGTTGTGGCATGCATGTAGATTTGCACCAAGTATTTCGCAGCTGCAATTAACTAGACATTATTTTCAGTGTTATGTTAATGTGTTCTCTTATTTTTGCTCTTCAAATTGTGCTTTTCGGTGTTATCGTGTGAGATATTGTGACAATAATGGCGTGTGAAAAACGTAACACTAGGCTCCAAAGTAAACTGAGAAATAATAGTGACGACGAGTGTAGCTTGCGAGCGCCGCTGTGTAATGAATTAACAGACATTCAAAGTAGTAATTTGGTAACTGTGTATAGGGAAATGGAGCGGGCGTCAAATAATGGTGTAGACAGTAAAACAGGTAGTGAACAGGGAACCATTATCGCCGACACGATGATTTCGACTATAAGCTGTTCATTACTACACGTAAATTCAAAACATTTAAGAATTCTGACAACGACATTCATCCACAAGCATGGCTTCATCAATTTTCTCATTGTTTTCCTCCCAACTGGTCGTTAGAACACAGATTAGAATTTATGTGTGGCTATTTAGAGAATGAACCAGCTGTAAGAATGCGATCGGTCATTCACGATTGTCACAGTGAAGGAGAATTTTATCATCTCTTCCTCTCAGGGTATTGGTCTCAAGCTACACAAGACTGAGTAAAACATAGCATCATGATGATGAAACACTTTGAACAATCTGAATTTTCCAGTCTTGTCAAATATTGTGAAGACATGTTGCATAAGAATCAGTATCTTCCAAACCCATACAGCCCCTCAGAACTCATCCGCATTTGCTTAATCAAATTACCTGAACATTTACGACATATTATTTTAGCAGGACGTTGCAAAGACGACATTGAAGCTTTTCAGGGACTGTTACAAGAACTGGAAATTGACACTGACAATCGCGGAACGCAAAAACAGGAGTACAACAATTACAGGTCACATCTGTCACAATTCCACGATGACAGAAATAATAAATGGACACGACAAGGCTATTCTTACAATGTAAATCGTGATCAAAACAGACACCACCTGTATGACAACCGTTGGCAGAGTAGTAATAATTACAGGGAAAGATCACCTCTCTGCGGTAATGACTATCACAGAGACAATCAGAGAAACAGACAATATGGGAACCAAAATAATTATTATTACGGGAGACAGAATAACTTTAGACGCAACGGTCCAGCGCGAAGTTACGATTCAGGGAGAAATTCTCCACCACTTAACCGACAAGAAAGAAACTACAGGGACTACCGACATGACGACAGACGATGTGATCGTAACGACAGACCTGAATTGCATCAGAACTGGCGGGATCTAAACAGGGCAGGGCCCTCTCTTCAGAGTCAATTTGTAGAAGTTAGGTCTCCTAATCCCAATAACGGCGCGCGCCAACAAAGAGACAGACAATGACTCGCACAGCAGGCAGCCGCGTGCACCCGCTGGCTCCGAGAAAAATTTTAGCATTCTTTACCGATGTATACAACATGATAATTACTTTGAAGTTGAAACTCTGTGCACTAGGAAGAGTAAAGGTTTACACCACATTTCACATGTAAAACCGTTTATTGAAAGATAATCTGCTTTATGACTTAGTCTTTGCCATAAAACTTTTCACTTCACACTTCTAGTATGCTTTGTCAGACTTAGAATCTGTTAACATGCAACAATGTTTGAAGTTAAATATCCAGTCAAGAACCAAGAGAACTTATTTAAACAGAAATTACGAATGCATTGTTATAGTGAACAGACGTCACAGTGTTATTGCGTGTGTACATTCTTGCTTGTTAGTTGCATGATTATGTAATGACTATAAGGCTTACATACTTAGAACATTTACCAGTACTGCTAATGAGATTTTAATGCAACATTTTGGTTTACTTGAAAATTCATTCTGGATTTAAAGCACTTTCAGTGAGATACCAGATGACACAGTGGTTAGTTTATGTGACAGCTACACGATTTTATCACGACACTACTAATGAGTGACAATTTACAATGTTGCTTTTGCAGTGTTTCTGTTTTATATCTGCACAGTTTTCTGTTTTATTCTGGAAAGTAAAACATGTTTTAGTAGTAACTTTTGTGGTATAACTACAATGAGACAGCCTTTTCTGTAGCACAACAATACGTTACATTATAGTACTTTCTTGATCACGGTCAGGTACGTAATAACTACGATATCTATACGCAAAGATTTTCACTTTCGTTTATGTTGAGGTAAGTACATTGACTTCTGCAGAACTTAGCTTTCGGAGGACGATAACTACGACACTTGCACAGAGATTATCTTACAACAAGATGCACAGTTTAGCGCTACAGTACACGTATTTGAGTGATTAATTTTGTACTTAAAACATTAATTTTTTTAAAGATATTTGAAGTACAATGATACGAAGGTTTTCCGTGATATATTTCATTCCATTGCTGTAATCTGTAACACCTGAGGGTATAATTACATTAATCCTCAGGGGGGTACACGCCAACTTTGTGTACCATGTGTTTGGCAAGCACAAGGAGCCCTAGCTAATATGGTATTTGCTTATACAACTTTACACATCGGTACCATATTTCTCTAACACAGAATTACACAGCTATCTGATTATTTGACAGAGAAACAAACATTCTTTTTACTACGCCAGTGACAGATGTTTACGCAATTACACAGTTGGATAACTTCACACTTATGAAAATGTATTTTGTCAGTACTTTGTGAACTCTTCACATTTTTTCCGACCCATTGTGATATTATGAAAGCTTTGAATGATGTATTTGGTATGGGATCATGATTTTTAAAGTGCGTTTGAGGCAGATGACACTTTTGACATGAGCAGAGAATTTTTGTAGGTTTTGAAATTATTGGAGGAAGCTACGACGATTTTGAGAGTTGACTGAGGTGTTATGATGTTATTATTACGATGACTATGTGTATTACGCTGTTGCGGTATGTTTATGATCAATAAGCTGATGCTATATGAGTTATTTGATTATGCTACGTATCTGTTATGATGAAATATTGAAGAAGTGTCGACGAATATTTATATGTGTAATAAGGTAAGGAGTAATGAATACTGGTTAGGGACTCTGATTTGTGAAAAAGGTTGTTGGAAACCAAGAATCGTACTTTAAGAGTTATGAAATGTGTGTAAATACGTGAATGTATCACAACGCAGGCGAAAATTTTTTTGCACACTGTTATATTCATAGGATTTTGTTTCTACACATTTGTAACGTAAATTTTCGACCTGTGAAATTTTCATATGAGACTGTCACTGTAGCGGAAACTGGTGTCGTAAATATTTCGGTAAGAAAGTTAAGTGACCACCTGCACGTAATGCGTCATGGGCACCCAGCTGGGCGACAGTCGCCTGGAAAAAAAGCCATTAGCGTGTGACTTTTTCAGAGCTACAGGTGGAGAAAAAAAAGGGAGGCCATTATCCTCGCTATTGACATTCCTTTGTAGAAAGCACCGCAAATACGACACGCTCATTACTTGGAAAGATACTTACATCTGCACACCTGATTATGACAAGCGTCTTTCTCGAGAATTGAGAGAATTTTTTACTACCTTATGAAATGCCATATGGGTAATGAATGATGTTTCATGCCTTCTTTTGTACATATTTGCTCATTTTCTTTAATATCTAGTTTCTAGCTGCACTGCAGCATTGCTTATTATAAAATTTAATAGATGTACTAATATCACTATTTTCTGTCTACAGACCCAGTAAAGAATACGTTTCTGTTAAACTTTCTTAGAAAAGAGAGCACAAATAGACATTTCCCTTCACAGGAATTGCATAAATACTGTTTTTGATGACTTGGTAATTTCTTTTCTAGAATAAATTGTGATGCATCACTCTAGTATTAAGATGTGACATAGGTATTAGACATGGCCATTTTTAGTGTAATATTTTTTCTGCTTGAGCTTTGTCATGTTAGGTATAAGTTATTTCATTTTCTGCTGCTGGTTGCCAGGCATAGTGCTACTGAATTCTAATTTGTGTTACACTGCTAAGCCAGATTTATTTTTCTTGTTTGCTGCGCATTGCCTCATATTAGTTGTAATGTTGAATTGCTTGGTAATTTAGATTTACTGTAGCTTGCTTTGCAAATTTCCATTTTTTTCATCGCTGTTTGTATTAATTGTTTTGTGCTGCTGCATTGCCTCGTCCCTTAGTTTAGTATCTGAGCTCAGTAGATTAAAGTTAGCTTAAGAGGGGGTAGACTATATAAGAGAATGAGTTGTGATGAATTGGAAGAAATGCACGGAGAAGCTATAAGAATATGGTTTGACAAAAAAAAAGTAACGGTACGAATACTGAATAACTGCAATGAATGGAAGCTTTGTGGAAGAGAATTAGCTTTGACGTAAGTACACAAGGACGCATAAAATCGCAAGTGGCAATATTAAATAAACCTTTCTGTGTAAGTCAATCTCAGGCCAATAATGAAGCTATGATACATTTATGAATTTCCTTTTATTATGTTACACGTAAGCAGAAATTTGAAACAAGCATTTTTTTTATATTTTGCTGAACAGATAGACAGGCCTAAGTAAAACATAGGGAAAAAATCGTTGTCTCCATACTCCGAGCAACTTTCAGATTCCTTAAATTCTGTCGTCAGATTATCGTTATTATGTGAACGAAAATTAGTTGTTTTCCTTTTAATTATTAAAAGCTATGATATTTTAATCAGAGACATTTACATTTAAATACTTATTTCAAGTTAATGAGAATAGAAATAGGTGTAGTGTCGTTGTAAAAAAAATAGAAATCAGACTATATAGGAATACAGATCTATTATTCAGTGAATATTGCATTTTCTCGCAAGCTGTCGATATAGGAGAAAGGTTCAGTGGGTTTTACCTGTGTATTTCATTTATTTTATTTTCTGTAGAACTTCATAGGAAACATTCTGTACAACCAAACTTTTTGCAAGACTCATAAGTGTAGAACCACGCGGCTGCTGTGGTCGCAGGTTCGAATCCTGCCTTGGGCATGGATGTGTGTGATGTCCTTAGGTTAGTTAGGTTTAAATCGTTCTAAGTTTAGGGGACTGATGACCTCAGATGTTAAGTCCTATAGTGCTCAGAGCCATTTGAACCATCATAAGTGTACTTAGTCTAAGATTAGCTTCTATTAAAAATATGTGCAGTTTTGAGCTGATCAAATCTATAGAAAATTTAGACATATGGGAATAAAATGGTGAGTGTGGAAGCAGCTTCCTGAGGTCTATTGTTGTGTGAGGGGAACAAGAATCGACCATGTGAAGTGCGACAAAGTTTGGAGATAGATAATTTGTAGAAATAAACATGACAACAGTGAGTGAAATTTGTACCACGATTGGTACTTACTCGTTAAGAATCCATTGCACATGTACGCCCCTCAAAATACGCTGACCATGTTTCTTGGCGAAACTGTGTACAGAATTTCGATACCGCCCTTTCTTCGCTGTCAGGTTATTGTACAGGATGGTTATAATTAAAATGCAGCTAATCACAGAGGGCCTATGTGGCTATAATTATAGTATGGCAGCGAAACATAGTAGAAACGCTAATTCGTTAAGGCGAAACCTGTATACGCTGGAGAAAAATTGTCACCAGGTGCAAATCTGGCAATTTGAATACAAGAAAGACGTATATACATGTTTCCATATGTAGTGGATTAGAAATGGGAAGTGGGGAGATAAGATCAAATAAGCGAGAAACGTATAATTTCGATTTTATTATTAAGCGTTCTGACTTGACAAAGGAGACCTTCATACAAACAGTGTACATCGCCAGATTTGCACCTGGTGGTCAAAATTGGAACTAAATTCTGTCCAGCGTGTATTGATTCTGCATAAACGCATTAGCCTGTCTACCAAGTTTCGCTGCCATACGATGGTTACAGCCCACACTGAATCTCCGTGAGTAGTTGCACTTTCATTGTAACCAACTGATATGTGTTTCCTCTCCAGTTATGGGTAGATGCAATGAATTCTTTGTTTTGCCTTCCAGTTCAGTAATCCCTACTCTGAAACCTCCTGACGAATTAAAACAGCGTGCGGGACCACGATTAAAAAAAGGACCTTTGCCTTTCGTGGGAAGTGCTTTAACCGACATTTCTGTTTCCTTTTCTGCATTTTTATTTTTTACTTTTGTAAAGGTCCGAAGCTCCTAGTTGTATACTCCTACCACACCTTACACGCACTCTCCAATGTCGCCTTTTTCAGCATCGCTTCTTTACCGTATGGCTTTCTTTTTTTTCGAGGATGCTTCTAAGAATTTTTTCTCTATTTGGTTCAAGGAAACAGCAAATAATTGCTTAATTATGTGTGATTTGCAGACATTTATTTCTTTCCTAACAATTTGTTTCTTGGGGTGGTGATAAGTGACAAAATGTATAAACATAAAAAGCAAAAATGTAGGATGTGTTTCCCTACGTACCTCAAACAATGTACTGGATCCAACAATTGTTTTATGCATGAAAGAGTCGTAAGCGTACAGGATGTAAATGGCGAGAGAGTGATTTCACGACAGCGTGGATAATTTAGACACCGACGAAGTATAAGACGCGATCAAAATGTTTCCGTTTGAGGGCGTTGCTGCAGCCCATATGCAACGTAGCGCGACTCCGATGCAGGTATGTAAACATCGACATGTAGGCAAGGGATTAGTGTTGAAATATTGTCTTTTCAACGTGCCTATATTAAATGCGGAGACTTTAAGTACGGCGACGTTATTACCAAATGCGCCCAAAGAGGACCAACGTGCTGTTATTCTTTTATTCTTCTCTTGGCTCCCTAACCAGAAACATCGGTGGACACCCATCACAGATTGAAGAATGTGTATGAGGCAGCGTGTCTGTCAAAAACCACCATTGTTCTGGAGCGCTGCTGCTTCCTGGAATCGCACGTTCCCATATCGCAAATGCCGTAACGCAGAAGTTAAGCCAGCTCAAGTGGGGGACACTCCAGGACCATCCCTACAGCCCTGATCTCTCCCCGTCCAATTATCACGCCATCCGTCCATTCAAAACGCCCATGAAGTGTCGACGATTCCTGCCGGACGAGAATATGCAGCGGGCAGTTACGGACTTCTTCATGCAGGAAATCAAACGGGAATCCTCAACCTGGTGTATGATTGCCTCAGTGCTCACGCGATTTTTCCTGATTGGCATAATGACTCAGGACTGCATGGCCTTCAAACGGAAACTTTTTGATCGCTCATATACGTACATTTGAATAGTTGTAAGTTGTTAATTAAGACGTTGTAGATGAAAAGGTTTAGACAGGTCAAGTATGGACCGTAACCAGAATCAAGCTGGCAGTACAGCTGAATTACGTGCAACGAAAAGTCGTTTTTCGTTTCGATGGAATCTTGTCACGAAATTCCAATCACAAACTTTCTCCTCCGAATGCGAAAATATTTTGTTGACACCGACCTACATAGGGAGAAAATATCACCACGATAAAATAAGGGAAATTAGAGCTCGTAAGGAAAGATATAAGCGTTAGTTCTTTCTGCGCGCTGTACGAGATTGGAATAATGGAGAATTGTCAACGTGGTTCGATTATCCCTCTGCCAGGCACTTAATGTGATTTGCAGAGTATCGATGTAGGTGTAGAACAGTGCGACCTGTTTATTCCTCACAGCCCAGTGTTGGCGACACCCACGACAGAATGCCAAATTCTGAGTATTTCTAAACCAACTGCATTCCGAAAACCACACGAGCAAGAGTGTCCCACAACTTACCATCGATTAAGGAAGAATTTATCATCCATCAATGAAACAATTGCATAATAGAGGTAAGGAACAGTCCAGGAAACCGGCTGTTGCCACTGTCCTAATTATGTCATGAGACGGAACGAAGTACAGATTTTGTTGTGATTATAGCAGTGCCAGATGCGTGTTGTATACCTAACATTAGAGAAGCTGTGGATAGTTTTGGGCAGTGTAAGTACTTTTCTACAATAGACCTGAAGAGTCGTTATCAGTTAGAAGTACGGAAGAACTGTCACTGGACGTAAAAACATTTTCCGTTTCGACTGGTAGACACTCACCATATTAATATTCACTGGTAGATGTTGGCAGGGATTACATAGCTCGTTCAGTTACAATTGGTTGTGAGAACACACCGATTGGGTAAGAAGATATGTAGTGAGAAGGAGTTCGTAATATGTTTAATTGGCAAGAAGGATATTCTGCGTTAACGGCATGAGGAGCCTTACAGGAAGTCTGAGTTGGTTTCGAGCTGCTCGACGTGAAATAGACGCCGACATAATGCAAGCGTGAGATCGGCACTGTGTGGTCTGTCGTACAAAGCTTCTGACACTCTGTCGCCAGCAGACCGCCGCCCACGTCGTACAACAAATTGTAAAAAGCACAGAGTGGAAACGCCGACACAGTACAGAGCTAAAAGGGGATGAAGTTTCCTAAACGGACTGAGGTCCGCCCCAGTAGCTGAGTGGTCAGCGTGACGGATTGCCGTCCTCTGGGCCCGGGTTCGATTCCCGGCTGGGTCGGAGATTTTCTCCGCTCAGGGACTGGGTGTTGTGTTGTGTTCATCATCATTTCATCCCCATCCGGCGTGCAGGTCGCCCAATGTGGCGCCGAATGTAATAAGACCTGCGATATGGCGGCCGGACCTGCCCCGCGAGGGGCCTCCCGGCCAATGACGCCAAACGCTCATTTCCATTTCAACGGACTGAGGACTCGCGCCAGTCGGGTTGTCGCGAAACGCCCACATCTACCCCTCGAGACAAGAGGAGCACACCGTTCGTTTCACCGCCACCCGAAAGTTCAAGTAAACTGGACCCAGTCAACGAATCACGATGCACCATTCGAAAAACTCAAACAAAGCTAAGAAGCTAGACTCGTCATTGGCCAGAATCTTCCACTTGGTACTGCGATTAAACAACAGTACGTTGCTTGACAATTGCTAAAAACCAGAGGTGTTGTTGGACAGGAATAATGTCAGACAATGGTGGATGTGTAACCCTTCAGGCTTTCCCGGCGATCTAATTATACCTTGGGTTGTCGGGTGTTCTGCCGGATGTCAGTGTCGTTCTTGCACGATATTTCGGTAACGTAGCTCGTAACCATCATGAGGTGCGACCTGAGAATGGACACGCGACAACTCAAGATGTCAGTGATAGAAGTCATGAAACATTGTACATACATAACAGTGGAGAGTAGTATATTTATAACGAAAAGGGTTACAGACTTCACCACCTAGGAAACCAGGATAAGAGACATAAATAATGTTCATGCTTGACACAGTAGATTAAAATAACGTTCATATTTGACACAGGTCGGACCCCCAACATAAAGGTCAATATCGGACCCTCAGTAACAAATTTGTCCTCCTAGGGCGGCTGACTGGCAACAGTTGAGATCTCGGTGGATATTCTCCTACCCATCTCTCAAGGTGGTTTTAAGTTCGTGCAAGATTTGGGGAATGGTGTCCGTTGACAAACAAGTCTACCAAGGCATGCTCTACAGGGTTTAGCTCCGAGGGGTACGTACGCCATTCCATTTGCTCAATATCTTCACTTTTCAGTGTTTCCGACTCCTCGGTGGTCCGGTGTGGGCGGTAATTGCCACCAGTAAACAGAAAGTTGGGCCCTGTCGCTGCTTTAAACAGACCGACAAGATCCAGAATAATCTCCCTGCAGCATCGTTTTGCTGTAATGGCACCTAGTACAAAGATATGCAGTAGTGTTCCGCCATTGTGCATAATGCCTGCCCACACCATAATGGCCAGGCTATACCGATGACGATATTGAACATTCTTTACCGTGTAACGCGTTCCCCCCTCTCTCGACACTAACAGGTTGCGCGAATCACTATCCACCGTGGGCGGGATTCGTCGGAGAACATCGCTCTGGACCGCTGTCAGACGTACCGATTCTGTTGTGGTATGGCGATCCGTCTACGACCACCGACATGCTTTCGCATAACTTTTCCACCCTCAACAGCTTTTTCTAAATCGCGATATGGCAGTTTTGGACGTATCCATTACCGTGGCCACAGAAGCGACACTTTTACCGTCTTGGAACTATCCAGCTGCTCGTCCAAGACAGCAAGCACTCAAATAATATCTTGCAGAAATACTGCGGAGCCACACGGAATGGCAAGCTTATCGGTTTCACAACAACCTTTGTCATACATCGTACTGAATGAATTGACGAATGCATACAGAGCGTCGGAAGATGGACGTGTTCACAGAGTACTCGTCATGATTATGTAGAAGGTAGGGAGCTCTTAGTCGCTTAGACTATTAAAATAAACATATGATTTATGTCTACGCTAACCTGAATGAAAACCATTACAGGCCACTTCCAGTCTCCACACACTGCCAGTTAAACGCCTCAATGGGCTGTCGGTGCAGTCTATAGCTTGCGTCACGAAACAAATACGCGACTCTCTGTTTATTCTTTGTGTAGTTTGGCGCACCGAAGGCGTGCATCTTTATGTGACGCTGAGAGCAAATTGGTAAGTTTATATATATATATATATATATATATATATATATATATATATATAATCAGTTGTCAGTCTCTAACTGGTTTGATGCAGCCCACCACGAATTCTTCTCCTGCATTAGCCTCTTCATCTCAAAGTACCACTTGCAGCCTGCGCCCTAAATTATTTGTTAGATGCATTCCAATGTCTGTCTTCCATGACAGCTCTTACCCTGTACAGCTCCCTCTAGTACCACGGACATTATTCCTTCTCAACACGTGTTGTCCCATTATGTCCCTTCTTCCAGTCAGAGTTTGTGTCCCTTTCTTCGTCGATTCTGAGAAAACCTCCTCATTCCGTATCTTGTCAATCGACCAAAGTTTCAACGTTCTTCTGTAAAACCACATCTAAGACGTTTCGACCTTCGAGGTAACGCTCTGGGAACGTCTAATGAATGCAGTTCCCTGTGCAATGTTCACTCAGAAATTGATTAAGATGGATCTACCTTCACTTACAGCATCAAATTCTGTGGGCACTGAAACTGACTGTCGCTCAAAAAGGCGAGACCGTCGTTTCCAGTCCGTGAATGTTAGGACCATTGTGGTTGATTCATTGATTTTGGTGAGATGAGCAAACTGCGAGGTCATCCGTCAAATCCAGTTAGGAAAGGATGGGTCGGAAGTCATCGGTGCCCTTGCAAAGCAACCATTGTGGCATTTGCCTGAAGCGATTTAGGGAAATCACGGAAAACCTAAATCAGGATGGTCGGATGCGAGTTTGAACCGTCGTCCTTCCGAATGCGCGTCCAATGTGCTAACCACTGCGCCATCACGATCGGTAGGACCTCTGTGCTACCACTGTTCTTAAACGGCGTTACATGTCCATAGACACACTGGACATTCCACGTTGATATCCCAACAGATCGAGCAACTTAATTCACAGCATAGTCATGGGAACTTCCAAACATGATATCTGGTTTCTCCCACTCTGTTACGGTCCCTTGGTCGAACCATCTTACTCCGCTGCTTCCATACAGCCGACTGTCAGATACACAGGACCTCACTTCCATGTCTTATGTCAGCAGTGGAGGATCATAGCACCACCGGTATCTCTGTTCTGCACCGTTGTTATGAAACGGAAACTGATATTTTGTCCAGTGAGCTAACGATGTTGTAGATTGTAGAGTGGTATTTTGAAGACAATAACAGTAGAAGGTACCTCATCAGACTAGACACAACCATGACGGGAATGATAACCAAGTGGTTCGTGCTGACTAACTTATTGTGAGATACAGGATGGGCAGAATAAAACTGGCCCTGAAAATCCATTGCAAAAAAAGAATAAATAATTAAACTAAAAAGCCAACGCAGTACGAAGGAATTATCCGAATGGGACAGATATCAGTAGATGTTACAGAAAAAATACTATACTTTCGAAAACATGAATGATTTATTTAAGACAAAGAGCGTCATAAACTGAGCAAGCCAATAATGCGTTGGTCCACGTCTGAACCCTATGCAAGCAGTTATTCCGCTTGGCATTAATTGATAGATGTGTCGGATGTCCTCCTGAAGGATATCGCGCCAAGTCTGTCCAACTGGCGCATTAAATCGTCAAAATCTAGAGAAAGCTCTAGGGCCTTGTCTATAATGTCCAAACGTTCTCAGTTCAGGAAAGATCCGGCGACCTTGCTGGCCAAAGTAGTGCTGGGCAAGCACGAAGACAAGCAGCAGAAGCTATCGCCGTGTGCGGGCGGACTTCATCTTGCTGAAACGTTAGCCGAGGATGGCTCGCCATGAAGGCAACAAAACGCGGTGTATTGCTGTGTTGTAAAGGTGCCGCGGATATCAACCTAAGGGGCCCTGATTTGAAAAGAAATGGCACCGCAGACCATCAGCCTGGTTGTGGCCCTTTATGGCAGGCAACAGTCAGGTTGCTATCCAACCGCTATCATATGCATGTTGTAATGGTTCTTTATTTACGTGACCATTACGGCACTCCAACCCCAGTTCTCGATACCAGTAATATCGAACTACTTTTCTGCGAAGTAACAGACATATTATTGTGACAATATTCACATTTGATTTCATTAATGTATAGGTACTCCGATATATCAATATATTACAGTGATATGGTTCTTGTGTGTATTCATTTCTGTGAGACTGTCATAATCTTTGACTTACTTGCAATCGTTTTGGCGTGAATGCGCACAGAGCAGTCTTTGTTTCAATTTGTAGAAGTTATGTTGTTATTTCGCTTTGTAAAAGAATAGTCAAATCTTGTATTTGGTTAAAGTGGAAATTAAATATGTGAAGATTGATACAAAACTGTTTACTTGATGATGTGACAATTAAGAAGAAGTGTATGTGAATTTACAAGACGTTTATTAAAAATGTGGATCGTGAACACCAAGTCAAAAATTATTTCTATCATGCCATTGAACCGATCTGGGATTGTTTGATCATTAAGAATTTCCTGAAAAACGCATTTGTTAGTTCTTCAAATATTGCTAAAATACAGATCCGGACCTTCTAGCAGCCAAAGTGGAATCACCCTAGAATCAACAAGATGAGCCATAGCGACTTCGACGAAATCTACGTCGGAATCCATTCAAGATAAGTGCCAAGTTAATGACTTATTTACAGTGACCTCACTATTTCGATTCTGACGATACCATCCACAGTCAATAGTTTTGTTGTTGCCCGATAAAGCGAACATACGCTGCTCAATCAACATTATGAAGCTGATTTCTAATCTACTTTGCAAGTGGTGGTATTGTTAGAATCTCCAGGCACGTCTTTGCTGGTCGTTGCGCCCAGTTTGAAGCGGCACAAGTCACTAAAGACCGATTTACTACACTCAATGAGATTCCAGGTCGAAGTCCTGGAAAGCGGTAGGATAATAACCGACATACGGCCCTACAACCAGGAGTCAGGGTTGCCATTTCTTTGGATATCATCCGCGGCACCTGTACAACACAGCGATATGTCGGCGATAATTTGACACCCCATTCCGTTGACCCTTCATGACCACCCTCACGGCTAAAAACTGCTTGTCTTTGTCGTTGCCAAAGCCTACATTGGCCAGCAAGGTCGCTGGATCTCTCCCTCACAAATTAAGAAAGTTTGGAGCATTATGGGCAGGGCCCCCCAACCATCTCATGACTTGACGATCTAACGAGACGATTGTACAGCCCCCAAGATACCCCTCAGGACGACATGTAACAACTCTATCAGTGAACGTCAAGCCGAATAACTGCTCGCATGAGGGCCAGAGGTGGTCCAATGAGTTGCTCAACTTATGAAGCTCTTTCTCTTGAATAAGCCATTCAATTTTTCTGAAATTGTAATTATTAGTTTGACAGTACATGTACATAACATCTACCGTCTTTCTTTTTTCTTTCTTTTTTTTTTGTCTTATCGTATTTCATGCATCTTATGATAGGCAATGCAAATTATATTATGTGGCCCTGGTGCATACGATGCAAGTCGGGTAGCCTACCTTAAGGTGCATTTTATGTTCTCCAGATGTTATACTTTGGCCACCCTGTATGAGACAGAGGCAGTAAGCGGAGGATTTCGCATTGAGAAATACTGGCCCCAACTGTTGCTCGTGACAGCAACCAAATGTGAGCTCAGTGTCTTCAGCAGCAACACCACGCAACGGATGCTTACGTTAGTCTGTATCTAGCCTTCAGTCTCCGCTCGTTCTCCCAGACTTTTCAAAGCACCGGCACGCTTACTATCGATCAATGGGAAACCACCTATAATTGCGTTACAGTGGTATTCTTTCACGATCTACTGAAGAGTACGTTAGTAATTTTGTCAGCGAGGAAGAAGATGGAAGATCAGGGTTTAACATTCTGCAGACGGTGAGGTCATTAGATAGAAGAACAACCTGGGTTTGGAAAAGAAAATCAGTTGTGTTCTGCTGAAAAGACTCAGCCCACCTTTGTTGAACTACTTAGGGAAACCGCGGGAGAAATAAATATGGATGACCGGAAGGGGATCTGACCAGCCGTCGTCGCGAGTGTGATTCCAGTGCGTTAGGCACTGCACCAAATCACTCGGCTAATCTGTTAGTATCCGCAACATCCGTATGAGAACCTAAGACCTGTGATCCATAGACGAGCGTGTCAGTGATATTGAGAATGCCTCCTGAATCCATATAATAACCAAACAAAGCAAACATATATGAGTCAAACACGAGTCGAAGGCCCAAAGGTACCAACCGGCCGCCGTGTCACCCTCAGTCTTTAGGCGTCACCGGCTGTAGATACGGAGAGGCATGTGGCCAGCACACCAGACTCCAGGCTGTTATCAGTTTTCTTGACCGGTGCCGCTACTTCTCAATCAAGTAGCTCCTCAACTCGCCTCACAAGGGCTGAGTGCGACCCGCTTGCCAGCAGCCCTCGGCAGACCGGGACAGTACCCCATCCAAATGCTAGCCAAGCCCGACAGCGCTTGAGTTCGGTGATCTGTAGGGAACAGGTGTTAACACCGTGGCAAGGCCGTTGGCATCCATATAATAAATGGTCAGTCAGAGATTTACAGTATCTATTGTATGTAATCACTTTTCGTAAAGGTAATCCGTTCCATAGTCGCTGTAGAATATGTAAGTGGCACGAAAAATGTTTCTCTGTTTGAACCCAGTGCATTTTACCTAAAGATCAAACTTCATGATACATGAAAGTGACATCGGAGCTGTATCTATTGTATTATGTACCGCCACAGAACTGCTAATATTCCGAATATACAAAAACGATTTCTCAGATAGCATCGAAAGCTCTCTCAGATTGTGCGCTGACAGAAGTGTCTTATATAAGAATGTATCGTCATTAAATGGTCCAAGGTAGCGCATAACAGTTTAGTTTATTGCTTTTAGGTTCACTGCATACACAGTTTCGTAAGGCGCTCTCAGTAACAAACGGAAGGGACACAGTAGTATCTGGTTACATGACTGTTCATGAGGTTATGGAGCCTGTCACACAGTTCGAATATCTTGTAACACTGCGTATACCGAAAATCATTGGTAGGAAAGGCGATTGGAATACTATGTTTTATTGAAAGGAATTTGGAAGAAGCGTTTTATCTGTAACTGCAATCACACTCTGCAGCGGAGTGTGCGCTGATATGAAACCTCCTGGCAGATTAAAACTGTGTGCCGGACCGAGACTCGTACTCAAGTTGGGGCAACCAAGTCTAGACTACTGCCACTGTGTCTCGAGTCCTTATAAAGAAGACGGGCAAGCAGACATCGAGAAACGAGCTGCTAGGACCGCATCAGCTCAGTATAGTCCAAGCGAAAACGTAACAGAATTCCTCTTGGATCTTGTCTTTGGAAGAGAAAGTACTTTGCTACCGCGAAAACCTATTGGGTGAACTTCGAGAACAGATATACGAAAAAAAAACCTCTTCAACAAATCTATTGTCTCCTTCATATCTCACGTAAGGGTCATGCAGATGAAGTAATAGGTATGTGGCGCAATCCGGAGGCATGCAAACATTTCTCTCTCACTCTGTGATGGACAGGAAAGTTGCTGACATCCCCACAAATGCTCTGCAGAATACATTTTGGAGGATAAATAGAATTGATTTATGAAGGACCTCAAAGAAAACGATCTATGGACCTAAAATCAGCATGGATTCAGAAAATATCGGTCTTGTGAAACACAACTAGCTCTGTATTCACACGAAGCAATGAGCGCTATCGACAGGGATCCCAAACTGATTCGATATTTCTAGATTTTTCACAGCGCTTTGCGTATCTTTTTTCATAAGCGACATAAAATCAAATTGCATATGTATGCGCTATCGTCGCAGTTGTGGGACTGGCTTTGTCATTTCCTGTCAGGAAGGTCACAATTCGTAATAACTGGCGGAAATCATAGAGTAGGACATAAGTGATATCTGACGTCCCCCGATAAAATGTTTTAGGTCGTCTTCTGTTCCTAATTTATATAAGTGATTTAGCAGACAATGTAAGTAGTTCTCTTAGAATGTTTTCAGTTTATGCTGGCATTTACCGTCTAATAACGTCTTCAGAAGATCCAAACCAATTGCAAAATAACTTAGACAAAATACCTGTTGGTACAAAAAGTGGAAGCTGATCCTAAACCATGTAATTTATGAGGTCAGTAATATGATTTCTAGACAATAACTGGTGAATGTCGGTTACACGGCAGATCGCACAAACATAATGGCTATTCGAATGATCACATATATAATGTCGCGGGGAGGCGAACCAACGACTGCGTTTTATTGACAGAACGCTTAGAAACTGAAAGATCAGTCATGAAAGATCAAAGCTCTCACGGAAAATTTTAAGTTAAGTGTCCTTCTTTTCCCGCACACTGTTGGATTTTGAAATGGTGCAGAAATAGTATGAAAGTGGTTCAATAACCCTTTACCAGACGATTGTGTATGAGTTGTAAAGCACTCTCGTAGATGGAAATGCAGATGTGCACTGAAATGTCAACGAATTATATTCACAGAATTTCTAGATATGAAATTAAATAATGTGACACGCCGAATGTTTATTTGCATATTACAGTGTAGCAGATGAGTTATTACTAATCCCAAGTTTTTAATAAGAAGCACAATATTATTTTAATTTCCTGTCCTAGTGGACGCGTAAATAGCAAAACCTGGTACATGTTAAATAAGGAAACGTAGATGCAGGAACCACGATGTAAGTGTCGTAGCTGTGTTGGGAAAGTACCGGAGCTCCAAGCGCTAGTAGAAAGAACTGATTGTCAAATCCTGAGGGGCACTGAAAGCTGGCTAAAGCCGCAGATACATTCAACCAAACTTAATGCGAAAAATCTAACCGTGTTTCGAAAGAGTAGGCTAAACACAGTTGGTGGTGGCGTGTTTGTTGATATTAGAAGTTGTTTATCTTGCCGAGAATTTGAAGCAGATACTTCCTGTGAGTATGGGCAGAGGCATTCTTAGCAACTAGAATAAAATAATAATTGGATCCTTTTACCGACCTCCCAATTTGGATGATACAATTGCTGAAAGGTTCAAAGAAAACGAATTTAATTTCAGACATGTAGCCAGCTCATATAATTACAGTTGGTGGTGATCTTAATATAGCCCGATATGTTGGCGAAAATTACTTGTTTGAATTCGAGCAGTTAGCTCATGATCCCACGCGAATAGTAAACGGTTGTGAACGAATGTGAAAACACACTTGACCTCTTAGCAACATGTAGTCCTGAGGTACTAACGATTATCAAAACGGATAAAGGGATTATTTAACACAGGGTTGTCGTAGCGAGACTGAATACTGTAACTCTCAAATCCACCAAAAATAAACGAAAAATGTATCGATTCAAAATATTTACATGTTCCTGAGATACAGTGGATTGAATTCAAAGAAATAGTGTAGATAGCAATTGAGAGATTTATACCAAATAAATTAACAAATGGCGGAGCTGATCCTCCATGGTACAGAAAACAGATCACAACACTATTGCAGAAACAACGAAAAAAGCATGATAAATTTAAACGAACGCAAAATCTCCAATATTGTCGATCCTTTAAACAAGTTCAATATTTAGCGCGGACCTCAATGCAAGATGTTTATAATAGTTTCCACAGCGAAACTTTGTCTCGAAATCTAAAAAAAAATCCAAAACAATTCTGCTCGTATCTAAAGTGCGCTAGCGGTAAGACACAATCAATGCCTTCTCAGGGCGATAGCGTTGAAATACTATAAAAAGCAGTGCCGCTAAAGCAAAGTTACTAAACACAGCATTCCAAAATTTCTTGCCCAAGGAAGACAAAGTAAATATTCCAGAAGTCTAATCAAGAACAGCGGTTAACTTGAGTGACGTAGAAGCAGACATCCTCGGCGTAGTGAAGCAGCTTAAATCACTTAAGAAAAGCAACTCTTCCGGCCCAGACTGTTACGTTCCTTTCTGAGTATGCTCCATACTTAACAATCATATACAACCGCTCGCTTGACGTAAGATCCGTACCCAAAGACTGGAAAATTGCACAGGTCACACCAATATTCAAGAAAGGTAACAGGAGCAGTCCACTAAATTACAGGCCCATATCATTAACGTCGATATGCAGCAGGATTCAAAAACATACATGTGTTCGAACAATATCAGTTACCTGAAAGAGAATGGACTGTTGACACACAGGCAACAGATTTTTGGAAACACCGTTCTTGTGAATCACAACTAGCTCTTTACTCACATGAAGTGTTTGAGTGCTGTTCACAAGGGATTTCATATTGATTCTGTATTTCTGAATTTCCGGAAGGCTTTTGACCCTGTACCACACAAGCGGTTGTAGTGAAATTGCGTGCTTATGGAATATCTTCTCAGTTATGTGACTGGATTCGTGATTTCCTGTCAGAGGGGTCACAGTTCGCTGTAACTGACGAAAAGTCATCGAGTAAAACAGATGTGATTTCTGGCGTTCCCCAAGGTAGTGTTACAGGCCCTTTTGCTGTTCGTTATCTGTATAAACAATTTAAGAGACAATGTGAGCAGCCGTCTTAAGTTGATTGCAGATGATGCTGTCGTTCATCGAATAGTAAAGTCATCAGAAGATCAAAGCAAATCGCAAAACGACTTAGAAAATATATCTGTATTGGGCAACAACTGGTAATTGACCCAAAATAACGAAAAGCGTGAGGTCATGCACATGAGTACTAAAAGAAATGCGTTAAACATCGGTTACACGACAAATCAGTCAAATCTAAAGGCCGTAAATTCAATTAAATACTTGGGAATTACAATTACGAACAACTCAAACTGGAAGGAACATACAGAAAATTTTGTGGGGAAGGCGTTTTATTGGCAGGATACTTAGAAAATGCAGCAGATCTGCTAAAGAGACTGCCTACATTGTCCGTCCTCTTTTTGAGCACCGCTGCGCGCTCTGTGATCCTTACCAGATAGGATTAACGGAGTAAATCGAGAAAGTTCAAAGAAAAGAGCAATACGTTATGTCTCATCGCCAAATAAAGAAGAGTGTCACTGACATGATACAGTATTTGGGGTGGACATCATTAAAACAAAGGCGTTTTAAGTTGCGGGGGAATGTTCGCACCAAATTTCAATCACCAACTCTCCCCTCCGAATGCGAAAATATTTTGTTGAGCCGACCTATATAAAGGAAAATCAGAGCTCTACGGGAAGATATAGGTGTTCGTTTTATCCACACGCTTTACGAGACTGGAATAATAGAGAATTATTGAGAAGGTGGTCCGATGAACCCTCTGCCAGGCCCTTAAGTGTGATTCTCGGAGTAGCCCTGTAGATGTAGATGTAGAAACGACGGGCCTATGACTATATATACCTGCTTATGAAAAGTAGATGTGATGTAATTCCAATACGGCCAAATGTCACTGGCTTAAGTGTAGTAGCATCGTAATGAAATTAAGTGTGCTATAGGCCTACTGGTTACATACTATCGTTACCTAACACGTGATGAGGTCTCCTCATGTTTTGGTACATGATATACAGTTGATCAACTCACTTGTTTTTCATTAAAACTGCACTGCTTCAATAATTTTTGGCAACATGACAAAGGTTGAGTTAATCTCGTCATTACGGCAGCTCCGTGGGGTGGATAGCTGCGTTTATCACGTTGTTCCATCGATTTCTAGAAACTAGTTATTTCTCCACAGTAACATTCGAATCAGAATTGAAAGTGAGTTCCTTGTTGGGAACGTGCTACATTAGCCGTGAGGTCCAGGACACTGATCAATGGGTGAGAAGCTGATCATCACACTGAATCGACCTGACCGATGAACAAGGCGAAAGGTGCAAATATGGGTGTTATAAATTCGCTCTGAACAAAAATAAAATAGTTATATGCTGGTGGCTTAAGTGTGTCTCGATTGAGGATAATCTCTGTATTTTAAATAAATCTCTGTCAGACGAGGCCTCTGTACGGCCGTATTTACCTTCGAGATCAGAAATCGTGATAACGACTTCGACAGTGCTATGACAGTGGAAGTTGTCGTTGTTTCCACATTTTAGCTTTTGTATTAGATATCTGGTGTGGTAACCACAAACTAGCTCAGAATATTTCTAAAGGGGTATGAGAAAATGCTAGATTTCGACACGGGCTTGAATCGAGATCAGAAAATATCCTTATCGCACTGTGACCGTTTTTCACTATGCAGTTGTGACGGATTTTCTCACTATTTACTATACGAGCAATTGTGTAATGAACGCTTTAGTATTCATTACAGTGAAGTAATTCTGCCACGTTGGTACTGAAAACTGAATATGTTTCACATGTCGCATGTTTTTTTGTTTTTGTTTCTTTTTTTTAAATGTAAGAGACGTAATTTAAGCAGAAGCCATTGACTAAAGCTGTAAAATATGCTTCGGCCAAATATAATAAGTAGACATTACGCTGATGTACCACTGAACTAGCTAAACGGACAGAGATTGTTTTTAAGCATCCTTCATAATTTGTTTAAGTTGGCTGAATACTGTAAATCATGTTAGTAAGCCGTACGAATACATAGCTGTACTTTTTTTTTTTTTTTTTTTTCAACTTCCGACCGGTCCCGAAATTAAAACCACAGTGAAAATCTGGTGAAGATTTGCACAAATGTGTTTGGTAGTGTCTCTAGTACGCCCATATCGCGTCGTGTCGCACTTGTTAGTTCTGAGCGCACAATGTTCACGTAAAGATGCCTAGAAAATAGTGCCTCTTGCCAAATACGAAGTCCTGTTGAGAGGTGTCTTCTGATTTCGTGCAGCCCATACAACTCAACTGTCATGCACTTCATTCTTCGTGGCATTTCTCGACTGCACAGTGCAGGAGCAACGAAGAAACTCCTATACTTGATCACTCGCCTTACAAAATGGTCTTGGCTCACACTCATATTCGCTCACATGACCTCTGGCTATGAGTACAGCATTTTCATACTGACGAGCTGTGCTCCTGAGTAGGGAATTGGCGGAAATCACAGGCAGCTGCCTTCTATGACGACGATTCCGGAAAACTGGTATATCTCAGTGTAAAGACAGACGTTCGTTTCTGTTATCTGTATGTATCGTCACAGTAAAATTTAAGAGAACGTTTTCTGTGTGTGTGGAATCTTATGGGAGTTAACTCCTAAGGTCATCAGTCCCTAACCTTACACACTACTTAACCTAAATTATCCTAAGGACAAACACACACACCCATGCCCGAGGGAGGACTCGAACCTCCGCCGGGACCAGCCGCACAGTCCAGGACTGCAGCGCCCCAGACCGCTCGGCTAATCCATCGCGCCGAACGTTTTCTGTAGTCACCTGTGCCGCAATTTTTTTCTCATGTGCAGAAACATACAGCCTGTCAGAGATTGGTTAGCCCAGATAATTTTTTTTTCTCATGTGCAGAAACATAAAGCCTGTCAGAGATTGGTTAGCCCAGATAAAACACTTTGGCGTTTCGATGAAGCCTGAACATATGAGTAGCAGAAATGTGTAACAAAACCTGAGTGGGTACCAAGCAGCTTTGAATGTCTCTCAATGTTAAGCACAAATCAGTTAGCGTCAGTTAGCGACCCTATCAGTTAGCGACCCTATCGGTTTTACCAGGGTTATACAAATAGCTTGTATATTAGCCATAAACGTTCCTATCTGTTTGCAAGACATCATTGATCTCTTATTTTTTTCTGCATACCAAGCGATCTTTTTTTGCTAGAACGATGTACGTAAACCGCAAATGTTTTCTTTCACTCTGCCAGACGTCACTGATCTCTGTCTCTGCATACCGACTCAGGCACAGGAAATGTGTAGTATCATTACTCAACATACACATGTCAAAATTAATTGACAACAAGGCAAAGTAAACTTATAGCGTTTATTTCTCACTTTCTTCTTTACAAGAGTTGGCTATATCGATGGGAGGAGGTGAACAGTTCCGGCATTCGCCTTACAACCAAGGGAAACCTCCCGAAAACCCTGGTCGGAACTGAGGGACCACGATAAGTTGTCATGCAGAGGCGTCGTCCTCAGGGTCAGCGGTGCGTTGCAGACGCGTAGAGTGGGCGGAGTAGGTAGTGTCGCTGCGTAGTGTGGCCGACGCGTAGCGTAGAGTCGGCGATGCGAAGCAGAGTCACGGATGCGTAGTGGTAGATGCCTGGCAGTCACTCTTCCACTCGACCCTGCATGTCCTCTCGCAGACTCCGTGCGCCCACTCTCTTCGACTCCGTACGTCTGCTCGTCTGCATCTTCGACTTCCCGAACGTCTGAACCTGCAACATGACCTGCGGATAGCCTGAATAGGCCGTCAGAAGGCCTCAGCAGGATACAGAGCCCATCAGGTCGTCGCATAGTGTGAACTGTCCTAGGCGAACCGACGTGGTACCTTGACGGACCAAGCTAGAGCTTAACTCGGCCGAGACAAATCGGAAACTCGTGGACGCATAGCGTGGACTTCTGTGAGTGTAGAGTCGCGGACGCGTAGTAGCCTAGCGTAGACTCGTGGATGCGAAGTGTAGGCTCGTGGATTCGAAGCATAGACTCGTAGATGTGCAGCGTAGACTCGTGGATGCGCAGCCGCAGCCAGCGTGTAGTCATCCAGGTGTTTCGAGTCGCAGATGGGAAGAATTTGTGAAGAGCCGCAAAGGTGAAGAGTCGCAGACGAGTATTCGCCGACTCGCCTGTAGAGACATGTACTTACCTATACTTACGTGAAGAGTTGTCGCCGTGCAGAGCTGCCGTAGCGCCGTGTTGCTTTCTCCTGGTGCTGAAGCGGTCTGAATTTCAGGGACAGCGCGTCTCCTTATATAGCCACTGCGGCTTTGTTGAGGTGCATTTCCTCGGAAACCGTCTGTGCATGTATTGTTGCCCTGGTCCTAATATTATCGTCATCGGCAATACGGATTACACGTATCCATGCTATAACTTTTTTAAAGCCAATTACTACGCTAATATTTCTGAGAACGTCCCTTGTAACTGCTTTCACAGTAGAAGTAATGACTTGCAAGCCCTAAACAACGACAGAAATGAATTTTCGAAGCATGATTCTCATCGTGGTTTTACTACAGCTGCTAGGATTTCTGCGCAACTTCCATACCCTTCTAAAATCCTCATCGTCTAAATGTACTGAACGAATACGTAAGCGAAGTGATTAGTAATATTTGTCGAATGAGATACCCCATCGTTACTTAGAATGTTCGTCTCTGATACCGTTACGTTTCATTATGAGACTACGCTACAGTGGACGTATGTGAATCAACTTCGAAACGACTTCACCCGGGTCGTGTATAAGGAGTATAACGCGGTACGAAGATTGTATAATAAAGATAGAGCTGCAAGGAAATGATTCGACAGAATTTATTTGCAGATAATGGACAAATTTTCTGTTTTATGCACGTTGACAAAGACAGATCTCTATGGATTTGTGGCTCCATACGAGAAAGAGCCATCAGCTACTGTTTGCCGTCCCCTTTGTTGTCTTTGGAAAGTGGGCGAATGGCTGTGAAGTCGCTAACGGTCGTAGAGGCGTTGCATGTCATTATCTCATCACCGAAAATGAGCGTTGACCATCTTTTAAAGTAAAACGAGTAGCAATTCGAGACGAACTGCCAGATCCTGGCAATTCTCGGGGTAGCATAAGCGTTTAGGATTAACGAATCATAGAATGTGTTACATAACGCCAATGACGTAGTCAGACTTCACGTCTTCCACGAGGATAGTCGATCGATAACTGAGTCATGGAGCAGATGCAAATGATTGCCGCGTCACGCCGTCGGAAATTTCTAATCCCTGCGTGTGTGTTACTTTCTTCAAGCAGCATGGAAGATGTGGTGCGGATCAATACTATCTCTAGTAAAAGGCCACGACAGAACACCCAATCCGTCTCTTAGTATTCCGGAAGTATTGAGTAACCTGTGTGTAAGTTTATGATACCATGTATTTCCTAATTAACACCAGAGACACACCGGGTATGAGACAACACGCCGTTGTGTTCCTGTTCATCACACATGGCAGAACACTGCACTTCGATTTTCTGTTTATAGCAATTAACGCAAAGTTAGACCAGCATTCTTATATAAATCCACAAGAACGAATTAAGCTTATTGGTATCCTGAATAACTTTGAAAACTAGGAAAGAAATGTTGGCAGAATTGAAACTGCAGGGGCATGTTATGAATCGTTCTTGGACACCTAATTCGGAGACAAAATTTACCCACGAAAGACAAGGTTCTGAGATTCAATCAGGTACTGCACACACTTTCAGTGTACCAAGAAGTTTCATAGCCGTTTCGCGATGCACAGAAGTGGTTCTTATCTTCTTCCTTGTCTTGAGGCCTTATTCCCGCTGCAATGCGGGGTCGGCCTTGTTATTACTGATTTGGCAGCGTTAGTTACAGAGGGTGGACGGATGCCGCCATCCCGAATCCCCTGGAAAGGAATTAGTGTACCCCAGTGTCTAGTGTAAGCCATGGAATAGTGCGAACGTGTTTCAAATGTCTGCGAGTCGTGTATCTAAGGCGGAACGTGGGGACCAGCCCGGTATTCACCTAGCAAGATGTGGAAAACCGCCAGAAGCCACATCCAGGATCGCCAGCATATTGGCCCTCGCCGTTAATCCGCCAGGCGGATTCGATCCGGGTCCGGCGCGCCTGCCCGAGTCCAGGAAGCAGCGCATTAGCGCTCTCGGCTACCCTGGCGGGTAGAAGTAGTTCTTATGTGGTGATACAAATGTTTGTGGCGATGTTGTGATTAATGGAGTTACTACAGATGGCGAATCACAGTTTTTACTCCAGAATTTATCATAAATTGTAATCTTTGTTCATATTTTGCCACACATTTATGTCCACAAATTGCATTTTAATCAGAATTGGCGTGGTAAAATCATGGGATGGATAGACGCATCAGGTCAAATACTTGACCAGGTTAGTTTATTCCCCTGTTTTTTGATATTACAATAGAGCTGGAACGAAGAGCAGGATTCAACAAGCTCTTAGGAAAGAAGCAGATTAGGATGTAACGCACCGTCTACATCGAAGTTATTGAAGTAGCACCAGTTCGCACAGAAGGGTGGATCCGAAAGGAAATCTGCCGTGTTAATCTCAAAAGAACAGCCCCAATATTCTCGTTAGTAGGTTGGGGAAACCATGGGAAAAGGAAATCTGGATGTCCAGAAAGAGAGACGTAGTTCTGCTAAGAGAAACCACACATCGCTTTGTAAGAAATCGCGTAGTAAATAAATGAAATTTGTTTACTTAATATTTTACCCGAATTACTTATTTCACAGGGATCTCGAGGGCTACCAAAACAACAGGGGAGGGTGTTGTAACTGGAGGGCACTATACCTAAGAACGCATACGCACTGGAAAACGCCATAAGCAGTTTCCGACATTTTCTTATGTTTTTATTGTTTTATTGCATTAGTCAAATGCGTCCAGATGGTTTCAAGAAGCACCATTCCAATAGGTTTTAGAACAAGTTACATAACAGGACTTACTGATGACAGCAAACAGCTAATGAAACGCTACAAAGACCTTTTCGAGGTAGACCCATTTGCTGATGACACTATCGAGGTTGGTGAGGAATCGCGGCAAACGATCTCAGCAAATTGCAAAGCTAAGTGGACCTCTTTGGTAGAGAACCTTGACGTGAAATTAAGTAGTAGGCGGGCTTGGAATCCCCTGAAAAACCTGAGCGGTGACTCAAGGAAATCTAGAAATGTCACCGCAATAACAGCAGACCAGATTGCAACACAGTTACTATTAAACGGGAGGACTGAAGGTTGGAGTACACGGGAGCAGCTGGAACGAAGACCCGGGATGCGAGAACCATAACCTCCGAGAACCATTCACCTTTGATAAACTTGACTCTTGAAACTGAACAAAGCTGCTGTCATCGATGAAAAAAAAGTAGAACAGATCAAGATGTTCGGACGTACCACTGTGCAATGGCTGCTTAGAATGTATAACGAATCTGTATCAAGGTTATACATTCCCAAGCTCTGGAGGAAAGCTCGTGTGGTGTGTGTGTGAAATCTTATGGGACTTAACTGCTAAGGTCATCAGTCCCTAAGCTTACACACTACTTAACCCAAAATTATCCTAAGGACAAACACACACACCCATGCCCGAGGGAGGGATCGAACCTCCGCCGGGACCAGCCGCACAAAGCTCGGGTGGTTGCACTACTTAAACCTGGTAAGGAACCAAATGACCCTAAAAACTTTCGCCCAGTGTCACTGTTATGCCGCTGTTTCAAGGTCTTCGAGCGTCTTATCCTTAACCGAATTAGAGGTATCCTCGAGGAAAAGTTCATCCTTCAACAAGCTGGCTTTCGACCTGGAAAGTCGTGCTGCAGCCAGATACTGAACCTCACTCAACACATCGAAGATGGTTTTGTACAGGGTAAGATAACAGGAATTGTCTTTGTCTACCTAACATCTGCATACGACACTATCAACCAGAGGAACTTGCTGAGGAAAATTTACCAACTCAGCAATGATTACCAACTAACATCCCGTATTGGTACTCTCCTGCAGAACAGAAGATTCCAAGTCTCTCTCCAAGGTAAGAAGAGCAGATGACGCGTATAGGAGAATGGCTTATCTCAAGGCAGTGTGCTTGCCCCTGTGCTCTTCAATGTTTACACTAATGACCAGCCCATAACGGAAATTTCCAGGCTTTTCATCTATGCTGACGATACTGCAGTGGCTGCACAATGTTGTGCCCACTCAAAAGTCGCCACTGTTGCGATGCATTCGAACTCCCGCATATGGTGTCAGGCGACACTGTCGACAGTGTGACAGTGGCACCTCCTACACAGAGTTAACTGCCGTATGCTGTGGCGTGACAATAGAAATTCTTGCGTAAATTGAAGGTGGAGGGGGAAAAAAAGAAAGGGAATGAAATGATAACAGCTCCACCAGGACTTTATGCAGAATCAGTGACAACGACCCCCAGATAAAGTGTGTATCGCTAATGCGCAGACTATATCGGCGAGCTCCCCGGCCACATCAAATTCCCACATACTGCCACCACTTATCTGCTGTTCCTGACCATGTCCTCCATACTCACTGCTTTTAGATTTCCGCTGGAGGTCAAACGTAAATGTGCATCTGGTTTGGAGGTTGTGGATTCGTAGTCCATCGAGAGTTACATGAAAATGTGGTGTTTGTTCTTTCGGACACGTCCGGACGAGTCCAAAAGAATAGACACGATGAATTCATATAACAGCAATTCTCGCTCGCCGCCAGCTTGGTGTATGTAGCGACTGTTAATGGTGTCCACACCGCTGGAGCCTGGAAATATTTGTTTTGCTGGCTCTGTACCGTCGAGTAATACGCTGAAGCGACAGAGAAGCTGGTATAGGCAAGCGTATTCAAATACAGAGATATGTAAACAGGCAGAATACAGCGCTGCGGTCGGCAACGCCAATATAAGACAAGTGTCTGGCGCAGTTGTTAGATCGGTTACTGCTGCTACGATAGCAGGCTGCATCCCAACAGGCCTTTCTATTCGGACAGCTCCTGTCGTTAGCCGCAAACGTGAATAATTCCCGCCACACGCCACCGCCGACGCGCTCCACGCACCCCCAGACAGAATCGTCCTAAGAAACCAGCTACATATATATTTTATCACTGTACTTACAATTAAATATTACGATCGCGGTCTCAATTGGACGACATTCGACAATTAGTGTAGTACCGTTAATACACCCTGCTGGTGGCCGTGGCTCAGGAAATAGAAATATCTGTACCATTCTTATGACGTGACATACTTTTCCATTTGCCATTCCAGTATTCCATGTCAGATCCATACCTTCCTTACGATTGGACATAGTCATTTTCTTTGCACATGTCGGAACACAAACACACACATGCTTTATAAGCCTGATGCTCAAGACGAACCTATCACGCATCCTAACTGCAAAGTATAATATTTCGCCAATAACTGTTTGCTGGTGGCACGAAACGATACTGACCGAAAATAAGCGATGGGTGGACATGTCTCATAAGTTTTTCTTGTGAGTGGTACCACAGTGTCCTAGAAAGAGAACCGTAACCGTCTTACAAGCTACCAGACGTTAAAAACACTATTGCAACAACTATGTTACTTTTTTCCAAAGAAAATTCATCGTTGGCTGTATGAATGATTTTTATTAAACTCCGACCGCTTTCGCACCACAATCTGCGACCGATAAGTGGTGCGAAAGCGGTCGCAGTTTTAAAAAAATCATTCTTAGAGCCAGTGCGGAATTTTCTCTGAAAAATGTCGAAGTTTGGCTGTGGTTGCCCGCCCTACAAAACAACTATGTTACTGTCACAAGCGGTCCTGGTTCTACCGGTGCTCACCAAGCATCGCTAACGATATCCATGTCAAAAACTATACAAGTCTTATAAACCGAGGTATGGCACTCTCCCAAAATGAAGGAGTTCCTCCAGACAAATACCAGGACACTGAATATAGACAGTTATCGCCAGAGTGTAGTGTAAATTATCAGAGCAATAGTGTAGTTACACGTCGCCAATGGGTTTAAGTTCATACTAAAATTACCGAATATAGAAAGCGGTTCGGCTAAGGAACGCGGTCTGAAGCCGGTATTTGCAACTCCCTCATGCTGCCGCTAGATATTTCTCCAGTATTTGTAACGCATTCCATCTCGATGTCACGTCAGAGGTTCTGCAATATATCCACTGGGTCATAGGCGATGGTTGATTTAGAAGGATCACAAGTAATAGATGGTTTGCTGATTGAGGTCATGAGAAATGTATACTCGCTCTTCAGATCTCTAGTGCTATGCTTTCCCGTAGAAACGATGTCCGTGATTTGGAATCAAATCTTTCCATTGAACCACATACCTGCATTGGATCCTATGGAGAAGTCTTTTAATGATTACAGCCACTAGTGAATCATATTTCTGGCACTCTCATATCTCAAAGCGAGTCATCTTTTTCGAACCTACCTGCTACAGTAAAATATCAAACAGTCCCCACGCATCTTGCAACTGCCCCTCAGACTCTGTGCTGCCATCCTGCAGCTTTGCGCATGTGATCGTTCCAATTTAAGTCAGAACTGAGCAGAAGTCGGAAGAGCTATATCTACCACATTTTGCAAACCATTTAGAAATAGCTAAGCTGAGTTAGTGCGACATAACTGTGTTTTGACCATTCGATGGAAATGTGAACATGTAGCCATAGCTCTCCCAACAATGTACGAAGTGTAAGGTTAGTGCCAAAGGGAACCCACCCCTGTAACACGAGGTAGTATAAAGACAGTACGAACAGTTATGGTGGTTTCCAGAATGAGATTTTTACTCTGCATCGGAGTGTACGCTGATATGAAACTTCCTGGCAAATTAAAACTGTGTGCCGGATTGAGACTCGAACTCGGGACCTTTGCCTTTCGCGGCAAGTTCTCTACCAACTGAGCTACTAAAGCACGACTCACGCCCCGTCCTCACAGCTGTACTTCCACCAGTATCACGTCTCCTACCTTCCAGACTTTACAGAAGCTCTCCTGCGAACCCTGCAGAACTATCTCTCCTGAAAGAAAAATATACACTACAGGCCATTAAAAATTGCTACGCCAAGAAGAAATGCAGATGATAGATGGGTATTCATTGGACAAATATATTATACTAGAACTGACATGTGATTACATTTTCACACAATTTGGGTACATAGATCCTGAGAAATCAGTACCCAGAAAAACCACCTCAGGCCGTAGTAACGAATGAAGGGCAGAACCACAGGTCGTAACACACCTGAAATTTAACGTCCACTGTTCAAAGTGGCGTCAACGCAAACAAGAGGTGACCGAGACGTGTAACCATTGGCACCCCATACAATCACTCTGGGTGATACGCCAGTATGGCGATGACGAATATACGCTTCCAATATGCGTTCACGGCGATGTTGCCAAACACGGATGCTACCATAATGACGCTGTAAACAGAACCTGGATTCATCCGAAAAAATGGCTTTTAGCCATTCGTGCACCCAGGTTCGTCGTTGAGTACACCATCGCAGGCTCTCCTGTCTGTGATGCAGCGTCAAGGGTAACCGCAGCCATGGTCTCCGAGCTGATAATCCATGTTGTAGCAAACGTCGTCGAACTGTTCGTGCAGATGGTTGTTGTCTTGCAAACGTCCCCATCTGTTGACTCAGGGATCAAGACGAGGCTGCACGATCCGTTACAGCCATGCGGATAAGCTGCCTGTCATCTCGACTGCTAGTGGTACGAGGCCGTTGGGATCCAGCACGGCGTTCCGTATTACCCTCGTGAACCCACCGATTCGATATTTTGCTAACAGTCGTTGGATCTCGACCAATGGGAGCAGCAATGTCGAGATACGATAAACCGCAATCGCGATAGGCTACAATCCGACCTTTATCAAAGTCGGAAACGTGAGGGTAAGCATTTCTCCTCCTTACACAAGGCATCACAACAACGTTTCACCAGGCAACGCTAGTCCGCAGCTCGTGGTCGTGCGGTAGCGTTCTCGCTTCCCACGCCCGGGTTCCCGGGTTCGATTTCCGGCAGGGTCAGGGATTTTCTCTGCCTCGTGATGACTGGGTGTTGTGTGCTGTCCTTAGGTTAGTTAGGTTTAAGTAGTTCTAAGTTCTGGGGGACTGATGACCACAGATGTTAAGTCCCATAGTGCTCAGAGCCTTTTGAACCAGGCAACGCTGGCCAACCCCTACTTGTGTATGAGAAATCGGATGGAAACTTTCCTCATGCCAGCACGTTGTAGGTGTCACCACCGGCGCCAACCTATTGTGAATGCTCTGAGAAGCTAATGATTTGCATATCACAGCATCTTCTTCCTGTCGGTTAAATTTCGCGTCTTTAGCACGTCTTCTTCGTGATGTAGCAATTTTAATGGCCAGTAGTGTATTTATATAACTAATTGTGTAACAAAAGGACAATTAAGCCATACTTCGTTGACTGTGCACCATTTGTACCTGGAAACAGAAGAAGGCCTTTTGAAATGGAACTTGTGCTACCGAATTTCTTTAAAGTTTGGAAAATTTTACCTGTCGTGAAAATGGAAATTTTGTGTTATTTTCAATAGCTTATATTTTAAAACGAATTTAACTTGCATCTAGCTTGTGATAAAAGCTGTACTTGATTTCACGTATTGATTATTGGTGTGCAGTAGACTTACTATGTAATAGGTGTAGTATTAAATGCAGTATTAACAAGACTTTCTCTCTTGCAACACTTTTAAAAATTCAATTGAATGTTTACTTTAGTTGTATGGCCATTTTATGCATTGGAACACTTTTTCAGGTTTATAATTTTGAAAGTTTCTGGAGTAATTTTTGTAATTTCGTAAAAAGACTACAGCATATGCGGAGTGAACGATGTCATTTCAAAATGGAATAGGAAAATGTACTGAACTTCTGCTACAAAGCTGTATATTGGCGAAAGTCCATTGTACCAGGGTCCAACACTTTCCCTACTCATATGTGAATGCTATTGTTTACGATTACAACCATGTCAGTCAATTAAAATCCCATAGAACATTTCATCTACATCTACGTCTACATTTATACTCCGCAAGCAACCCAACGGTGTGTGGCGGAGGGCACTTTACGTGCCACTGTCATTACCTCCCTTTTCTGTTCCAGTCGCGTATGGTTCGCGGGAAGAACGACTGTCTGAAAGCCTCCGTGCGCGCTCGAATCTAATTTTACATTAGTGATCTCCTCGGGAGGAATAAGTAGGGGGAAGCAGTACAGGGTTATTACAAATGATTGAAGCGATTTCATAAATTCACTGTAGCTCCATTCATTGACATATGGTCACGACACACTCCAGATACGTAGAAAAACTCATAAAGTTTTGTTCGGCTGAAGCCGCACTTCAGGTTTCTGCCGCCAGAGCGCTCGAGAGCGCAGTGAGACAAAACGGCGACAGGAGCTGAGAAAGCGTATGTCGTGCTTGAAATGCACTCACATCAGTCAGTCATAACAGTGCAACGACACTTCGGGACGAAGTTCAACAAAGATCCACCAACTGCTAACTCCATTCGGCGATGGTATGCGCAGTTTAAAGCTTCTGGATGCCTCTGTAAGGGGAAATCAACGGGTCGGCCTGCAGTGAGCGAAGAAACGGTTGAACGCGTGCGGGCAAGTTTCACGCGTAGCCCGCGGAAGTCGACGAATAAAGCAAGCAGGGAGCTAAACGTACCACAGGATGGTGCTCCACCGCACTTCCATCATGATGTTCGGCATTTCTTAAACAGGAGATTGGAAAACCGATGGATCGGTCGTGGTGGAGATCATGATCAGCAATTCATGTCATGGCCTCCACGCTCTCCCGACTTAACCCCATGCAATTTCTTTCTGTGGGGTTATGTGAAAGATTCAGTGTTTAAACCTCCTCTACCAAGAAACGTGCCAGAACTGCGAGCTCGCATCAACGATGCTTTCGAACTCATTGATGGGGACATGCTGCGCCGAGTGTGGGAGGAACTTGATTATCGGCTTGATGTCTGCCGAATCACTAAAGGGGTACATATCGAACATTTGTGAATGCCTAAAAACACTTTTTGAGTTTTTGTATGTGTGTGCAAACCATTGTGAAAATATCTCAAAAAATAAAGTTATTGTAGAGCTGTGAAATCGCTTCAATCATTTGTAATAACCCTGTATATTCGATACCTCATCCAGAAACGCACCCTCTCGAAACCTGGCGAGCAAGCTACGCCGCGATGCAGAGCGCCTCTCTTGCAGAGTCTGCCACTTGAGTTTGCTAAACATCTCCATAACGCTATCACGGTTACCAAATAACCCTGTGACGAAACGCGCCGCTGTTCTTTGGATCTTCTCTATCTCCTCCGTCAACCCGATCTGGTACGGATCTCACACTGATGAGCAATACTCAAGTATAGGTCGAACGAGTGTTTTGCAAGCCACCTCCTTTGTTGATGGACTACATTTTCTAAGGACTCTCCCAATGAATCTCAACCTGGTACCCGCCTTACCAACAATTAATTTTATGTGATCATTCCACTTCAAATCGTTCCGCACGCATACTCCCAGATATTTTACGGAGGTAACTGCTACCAATGGTTGCTCCGCCATCATATAATCATACAATAAAGGATCCTTCTTTCTATGTATTCGCAATACATTACATTTATCTGTGTTAAGGGTCAGTTGCCACTCCCTGCACCAAGTGCCTATCCGCTGCAGATCTTCCTGGATTTCGCTACAATTTTCTAATGCTGCAACTTCTCTGTATACTACAGCATCATCCGCGAAAAGCCGCATGGAACTTCCGACACTATCTATTAGGTCATTTGTATATATTGTGGAAAGCAATGGTTCCATAACACTCCCCTGTGGCACGCCAGAGGTTACCTTAACGTCTGTAGACGTCTCTCCATTGATAACAACATGCTGTGCTCTGTTTGCTAAAAACTCTTCAATCCAGCCACACAGCTGGTTTGATATTCCGTAGGCTCTTAGTTTGTTTATCAGGCGACAGTGCGGAACTGTATCGAACGCCATCTGGAAGTCAAGAAAAATAGCATCTACCTGGGAGCCTGTATCTAATATTTTCTGGGTCTCATGAACAAATAAAGCTAGTTGGGCCTCACATGATCGCTGTTTCCGGAATCCATGTTGATTCCTACAGAGTAGATTCTGGGTTTCCAAAAACGACATGATACGCGAGCAAAAAACATGTCAGAGATATAGGTCTATAGTTTTGCGCATCTGCTCGACGACCGTTCTTGATTGCTGGGACTACCTGTGCTCTTTTCCAATCATTTGGAACCTTCCGTTCCACTAGAGACTTGCGGCACATGGCTGTTAGAAGGGGGGCAAGTTCTTTCGCGTACTCTGTGTAGAATCGAATTGGTATCCCGTCAGGTCCAGTGGACTTTCCTCTGTTGAGTGATTTCAGTTGCTTTTCTATTCCTCGGTTTAAGTGAACCTAATGTATAACTACACAAGTTTGTTTTAATATACTGTTGTAGTATATTCTTCTGTAGCACCACATGTTTGATTCTCTTCTGTTTACGTTTTCCCACAGTCCATGTTTAACTACCATACGATGTTCTGATCCAAGCGAACATGCTCAGAAATTTCTTCTTCAAATTCAGTCCTATGTTTGACACTAGTAGACTCGTATTGGCCAGGAATGCCCTTTTTGCCAGCGATAGTCTGCTTTTTATATGCTCCTTGCTCCGTTTATCGTGGGTTACTTTGCTGCTCACTTTGTGATCACCAGGCCTGATGTTAAGTTACTCGGTGTTTTCATTTCTTCTACTTTTGATTACTTTCGTCTTTCCTTGTTTTACTCTAAATCCATATTCTATATTTATTAGTCTGTTCGTTTCATTCAACAATCCTGTAATTCTTTTCCACTTTCAATGAGGATGGCAACGTCATCAGCGAATCGTAACATTCTTTCACCTTGAATTTTAATCCCACTCTTAAACTTCTCTTTTGTTTCCGCCATAGCTTCTTCGACGTACAGATTGAACAGTAGGGGAGAAATACTACATACCTGTTTACACCTTTTTTAATACATGTACTTCTTTCTTGGTCTTCCACTCTCATGCTGGCCTGGGTGACCGAGCGGTTCTAGGCGCTTCAGTCTGGAACCGCGCGACCGCTACGGTCGCAGGTTCGAATCCTGCCTCGGGCATGGATGTGTGTGATGTCCTTAGGTCAGTTAGGTTTAAGTAGTTGTAAGTTCTAGGTGAGTGATGACCTCAGAAGTTAAGTCCCATAGTGCTCAGAGCCAGAGCCTTCCACTCTCGTAATTCCCTCTTGGTTCTTGTGCATACGGTTTATTGCCCAACTTTCCCTATAACTTACCCCTATTTTTCTAGGGATTTCGAATATCTTGCACCTGTTTACATTGTCGAATGCTTTTCCGATGTCGATAAATACTATGAACGAATCTTCATTTCTCTTCATTCTTGCTTCCATTATCAAACGCAACATCAGAACTGTCTCAAACTGATCATCATCAAACAGATCCTCAATTTTCGCTATCATTCTTTTGTATGCCGTTCTTGTCAGCAACTTGTATGGATGCGCTGTTAAGCTGATTGTGCGATAATTCTCGCACTTATCGCTCTTGCAGACTTGGGAAATTTTGTGGATAATGTTTTTCCGAGTGCCCTTGCGGTTCTAGGCGCTTCAGTCCGGAACCACGCTGCTGCTACGGTAGCAGGCTCGAATCCTGCCTCTGGCATGGATATGTGCGATGTGCTTAGGTTAGTTAGGTTTAAAGTAGTTCTAAGTCAAGGGGATTGGTGATCTCAGATGTTAAGTCCCATAGTGCTTAGAGCCATTTGAACCACTTGTTTTTCCGAAAGTCTGATGGTATATCACGATCAGCCTCATATATTTTACACACTAACATGAATAATCGTTTTGTTGCCACTCCCCCTCTCCCCCCCCCGCCCCCCCCGCCCCCAATGATTGTAGAAATTCCGATAAAATTTTATCAGTCCCTTCTGCTTTATTTGATACTAAGTCTTCCAAAGCTCTTTTAAATTGTGATTCTAATATTGGAACCCACATCTCTTCCCTGTCGACTCCTACTCGTAGAAGTCCTGCCGTACAGACCCTCACTGTATCTCCACCTATCTGCAATCAGCTCTGCATTTAATAATGAATTTTCCATTGTACTCTTAATGTGCTTTTAATTTCACCTACGGCTGTTTTGACTTTTGTATATACTGAGTCAATCCTTGCAACAATCATTTCCTTTTAGTTTACTAACCTCCTATATACCGCCCAACTGCCTTTCTCTTACTCTCCACTGCTGCTGGACCAAGACAGTGGATACAAGGTTGTATAGCATGTCTGTAAAAACAGCCCAACTATAATGTTCTTGGTGAAATTGGGTGTATACAGTGAATATATCTTATGAAACTAAGAATTTGTTCTTTTATAGAATAATTCAGATCTCGTGCTCTATTTATTTTCCATTCAACATCTTCTCTTTTCTAAATGTTATGGCTATAGCTCGTGATACCGACATAGTCTTCATTCCTACGGCAGAACCATTCAGATGTGGACTTACTATTTGTTTTCCCATTCCCATCTCTTTTGACCAGCATCATTTGATCTTTGATGCTATATTTCTTCTAATTACTGGCTACATATTTCGTCACTCATCAGTGTCACTAGGAAAGGCTATTTGTAATTTATGGGATTCGCCTATTATGTAAAAAAACATAAAAAATTAAAAACGAGCACCCCTCCGCCCCTACATCCACACACACGCAGAGAGAGAGAGAGAGAGAGAGAGAGAGAGAGAGAGACGGGCCCAGAGACACAGCAGCAACATAAAAATCTTCAAATGTGTGTGAAATCTTACGGGACTTAACTGCTAAGGTCATCAGTCCCTAAGTTTACACACTACTTAACCTAAATTATCCTAAGGACAAACACACACACCCATGCCCGAGGGAGGACTCGAACCTCCGCCGGAGCAGCAACATAAACAAGAGCTTTCGTGAAGTTAAAAAGTGTCACTTGAGAATGGAGTTCCTCAAAGATATGTATCGTATTTTTGTGTGTGTTACCTTAACAGATTAACATGCAGATTAAGAATAATACTACAAAGAAACTATAAGTAATCCCAAAATATAGTCGCGAAATCCTCACTCGATTCTTTTATTTAGTTCTGGAAATGGAAAAATGTCTTCACTAATAACTATTCTAAGAAATTAGGCCTAAGAACAATTTGTCTGTTCCGATCCATGTCCAAAAGAAAAGACACAATTTTTTGATCCAGCAGACATTATGAATTATGACACAAAGGAATTACAGAAATTGGCTGTGAACGAGCACTGATTGAAATCAATAGGGAAAGTTGAAAATTTCTGTCGGATCGAGATTCGAAGCCAGGTCTCTTGTTTACTAGGCAGAGACAGATGCTCTGCCCACTCGGTGGTCATTGAAACTGTATGCACGCCCCCCTTAGCCACAATTCTTACCATGTCCACACCCAACTAACGCAGTGCACCTTTCCCATTAGAACAATGTTGGCCAAGGGGCACTACAGTAGCAGTGTGTGGATAAGTTGAGAATATAGGTCTGACGGGAGGCGTGCATACAGGTGCAATGACCACTGAGTCGGGATAGCACAGTGGTCAGAGCATCTGCCTCTGCCTCGTAAGCAAGAGACCCGGCTTCGAATCTCGATCCGACGTAAATTTTCAACTTTCCCGATTGATTTCAATCAGTGCTCGCTCGCAGCCAGTTTCTGTAATTCTTTTGTGTCATAATTCATAATGGCTCCTGGATCAAAAAATTGTCTGTTCTTTCGCACATGGATCGGAACAGAAAAACTGTTCTTAGTCCTAATGTCTTAGAAGACGTTTTTCCATATTACAGAACTGAATAAAAGTTCCCAGTGGGGATGGCACCAAGGTGCTGAAACATGTTTCGGCGTTTAAAAAGGACAGCTGTTTTCTTAGTAGGTGGGCCTGAATTTCCATGGTCTAGTCTGAAAAAATGTCTACTGCTAGAGAGCCTAAACCAAACAATGATTTAATGCAACTTTTAAAGTTTGAAATTTGATTTATCGCCAGTTTCAAACGAGGAGTCCTCGGATTTTAACTTGTGGCTGGCGAAATACGCTTCTTCTTTTCTTTCCTACATGCTGTAATAGGCGCACGGACATATTGCTGAATACAGCAGTCAGGTGAATCTGAAAGCGCCGTTACGAGAGATACCAAAGGGTCAGGTAATACCTGTCTGAAACGCAGACGCTTTGCTCCTCTGCGTTATCTGTTTGCTCTGGAATCGAGATTTAAGCTCGTTCGCTGCGCTCTTTAAAGTGTTCTGAACATTTAATGATGCTTTTGATCCAATTTTCATTTTAAATGAGGATGTTTTGACCGAAGCCGTAAAAGGTTCTCCGGGCGTTGGTGCACCCATCGATTCCCTTTCCCTAACCTTTTCACATGTAACGAACTGCTGAAGCACACATTGTGAAAAGGATAATATTTCAGCATTGGGAGTTTACTCACTGTGCTGAACATTAACACGCGACTGCTACAAAAAGATATGAAAACGGTGTAAGTGAATAAAATGTAAAAACAGTATTGGGAGTAATACTGCTTTCTGAAATAACTTGTGTTCCTAGCTTACTGAATATCAGTGGGAACACAGTGATGGGGTAAAACCATTAGAATTACTATCCTGTGGAACATAAAACTTGCACCCCTCCTTCACATTCGTTAAGCTGAAATTCCACCAAACTTTTCTAGGGTCTCGGGAAGTGTCATCTAGAAGTGAAATTGCAAAACTTCTAATAAATCAGTCAGCAGTATCAAATGTATCTGGTACTTTAAAAAACTACTAGTTGAGGACTATGTGAGACATTGTACCCGTCTCGTACCGTGGCGGCGAGTGGATATCTAAAAATATAAGGTAAGGAAAATTGATTAAGAGGGTAAGCTTCCAGACCAGATTACGAATTAAGCCATTGTAAATCTATAGGGTGACGAAAAAGCCGGTTAACATTTGGAAATTCATTACTTCACGGAATAAGTTAGGTTGCAAGGAAAAATTGACACAGATGCTTGAAATGACGTGAAGTTTTATTGAAACAAACAAAATGACCAACAGATGGCGCTTCACATCGTTTAAAAGCAATCATTAACATAACAATTTAATTTTAGCAAAGACAACAAATGTTCAACATGTCGGCCGTCATTCATCAACAATACCTGTAGTCGAGAGACAATGTTGTGGACAGGACCGTACAGCATATCAGTAGGTACAGTGAGAGATGCTGCTGTCGGACGTTGTCGTCTATCATCATCCATTGTGAGGTCGGACGATCTCAGTAGACTTGTGACTTCAGGTAACCGCACAATCAATAATCGCACTGATTGAGGTTGTGGGGACCTGGGAGGGGAACCACGACGCATGTGGCGGCTCAGCACGCGATCCTCAACAAATTAATGTGCACGAGAGATCTTTGACACTTGTAGGAACATTAGATGGAGCGCCATCCCGTGTATGTCATACCTCCCAGCAAGAGCTAATCACCCAGGCTACATATCGACGTACCCCACACCATTGATGCTGACGGGCTGAAAAGCAGTACCCCACATTTTCTGGAAGAAAAAGCGTCCGATCACTGTTAATGTGGTAAATCCACACCATACAGTGACGTTCTCATCATGCAATGGGATTTCCAAGGCAGTTATAGGATTTTAGGCAGCCCAAATTCTGCAATTGTGTATGTTCTCATGCGGGTGTGACTTAGGAGACACCAAACGTATTGCCAACCCATCTTGTGTGAAGACACTTTTGGTGTCACCATAATGCAGACTCGTCCTGTAGGGAAGCAGCCTACTCACGCCTTATAAAATTCACATCAGTCTTTCCATTGTGTGCCAGCCAGTCCGCTGTAACTAGCTCTGACGTCATAAATGCTGTGCAATACTTTGAAAATCAAGTAAATAACCTGAAACGTTTCTAGCATGTCTGGAGTAATACTAAATCAATATGTGTTGAATATCAGTTCAATAACTTTAACCATTTCCGAAATTTGGACATTTTTCTGTAAAAATATTGGCGCAACAGAAAAGAGCTAGAAACTTAAAAGTTTATATTTGGATTACTTTTGCATAATAATTTAGTAGACACAGTATTCTGCATCTCACAAATTAAAATTTTAGTTGAAATTCATGATTTTCTGGTTTTTATCTTAAAAATTAAGGAAGCAAGATAGATTAAGTAGGCGAATAGATAAAACTAGGATGGTTAAATTTAAGTAGATGGGAGATCCGCTATAATCATAAAGATGTGAGAAGTTTCAACTGAATAAACTATAAAACTATAGCGATAGCGTATCTCCAAAGGGCAAGTTCAGAGCTCGTATACTGCGTGTAGTGTAATTAAATGAATTATCTCGCCCAAAATATTTGACTTAGCCATGTCAGACTTTTATTATGATTACTTACTTGTGTGCTGATTGCACAATTAAATAGAAAGCTTCATCGGCCATCAGCAAAGGAAGCAATGATTTATTCGATAACTTAAAGTGGTGCTTTACTAGCCCAGCGGCTAGTCGGGAGAGCAGATTTGATCAGGCGTTCCCTTAGCCGTCCGCACCGTGGCTTTATACGTAAGAACGCTGCGCGAGAAGAGAAAGGCCCCAGTTCTCTCCAGACGCTGATTAGCGCACCACCTGTGCCGGGAGTCGCGTCACATTGATATCATTGCTATAAACAGCCTCGGATGCCGTAATAAGTTACTCGGGATACGCGTAGCCATGAAATCGTTTTCGAGTGAAGTGTTCATTCTGGGATGACTTTAATGAGCTATCTTCAGTTTGCGTACGTCGTATTTTCACGTGCCGCCGCAGGACAGCCATTCTACCATTATTTAGCGTGGCGTTTGATGAACATTATCATCAAATTATGGCGGGCATTCACTTAAACATTTAATTTGAACAGTTATAGTGGCATCAGCGCATTAGACTATGAACTGCTCTGGTAGTTGGATTGTGTGGATTCTTTTTGGTCTGTGGCTTTAAGAATATAGTGAACATTTTAGAGAGAATGGTTTTTGATTATGAATCCCAGACAATCTCCTAATTCCTTAGAGCTATAAGCTGTTGGTATAAATGTATTTCTCAGATGAAGTGGGCACTAGGAATTCTAATTACAAGCTTTACGTTTTGCTAATCACTTTCTGGTTGCCAATATTGTGGTTAGAGAGCCAGTGTTGAGAACGGCAAACAGCATAAATACAAAACATTTATTCTATTATTCCACCCGCCGCCCCACAGTCCTTTCTCCTATTAATGGCGCTGCTGTTAAAACTGACCGTATCCAGGGCCATCTATTGGCCGGTTTTTGCAGTAGTTTGTTGTTTCAGAAAACCCCATGACGTTACAGGCAGAAGTGTCTTTTTACCTCTCTACCCACATTTTGCTGTGAATTAGTGCATTTTCAAATTTTAACGAACATTTGTGTCATCCCATATACCTCTTTAACAATTAATCCTATCCATTTCGCTATTTCTAAGTTACTGGAAATGTCTGTTGATTGTTATGAGTCGACCGGCAAACGTGTGGCTGCAAACTTAGCTGGTACTTTAGTATATTGTCTATGGAACAGGGGACCTAGAAAAGTTGGAGAGGCTTCGTCCCTCCGTAGTCCCCATGGTTCACAACCCAACAACAGGCCACAGCAGTCCACCCACAACACCGCCGCCCCCAGTTGACTCCCCCCTCCTTGGGAACGTCTTATACTAGACGAGTGTAGCCGCAATGTTTGCATGGCAGAGTAATCATGGTGTACGCGTACGTGGGGACAGTGCTTCAGCAGCAATCGCCGACATAGTTTAGCTGTGGCTGAATAAAGGGAACTACCCCGCATTCGCCGAGGCATATGGAAAACCGCCTTAAAAACCATCCACAGGCTGGCCAGCATATCAGACTTCGCCACTAATCCGCCGGGTGGATTCGTGTAGGCGACCGGCATGCCTTTCCGCTGGGCAAGCAGTGCGTTAGATCGCGCGGCTAGCAGGGAGGACTACTTTGGTGTAAGTATCAACTTTATGAAATGAACTGTTGAACTCCATCTGGCTCCGCGCGACCGCTACGGTCGCAGGTTTGAATCCTGCCTCGGCCATGGATGTTTGTGATGTCCATAGGTTAGTTAGGTTTAAGCAGTTCTAAGTTCTAGGGGACTGATGACCTCATAAGTTAAGTCCCATAGTGCTCAGAGCCGTTTGAACCATTTGAACCATCTGGTTAACAACTCAGCGAGGGGTGTCCATTGAAGTTGTATATCGTAACTGAATGCTTGAGTGTATTATTCCTCCCGTGGTCATATGTTCGGATTTTAAGGTCGTTGTTGTCGACTGTGCAGCGTGGTGTTCTGGAAGGAGGAAGGAAGATTAGGTTTAAGGTCCCATCGACGTCGAGGTCGTTAGAGACGGAGCACAAGTTAGGATTGCGAAAAGATGGGGAAGGAAATCGGCCGTGACCTTTCAAAGGAGCAATTCCATGATTTGCCTGGAGCGATTTAGGTAAATCAAGGAAAACTAAAACCTGGATGGCCGGATGCGGGGTTGAACCACTGTCATCCCAACCGCGAGTGCAGCGTGCTATCTGGAGGCAGCTAGGTGTAACACATATCTCATTCTGATACCAACTAGAATTATCTAGTGCGGTCGGAAGAAGATAAATTATCCATATTGAAACAGAAAAAATGTCATTCGGTTGAGTTCACACACAGAGAAATGTGGGACTGCTGATTTCAATAGCTCTCGCAAAATTTTGATTGTGATGACTTGGTTGAAATGAATGAGTTACACAGACGAAGAATGTTTGTTATAGGTTGACGTATTGAACTTATTTGTATGTTTGGATAGTAGATGGTAGCGGCCATACCCTTACTTATCAAATAGAGAATGCCTGTCCGTGGCAGTTTATGGAACAACTGGCTGATGAATAAAATGCTGGGGTAGGCTGATTAAGTTGGAGAACGCTTTTCATCTCATATTCATAGAAGTAACACTTCATAACAGACAGGTTCTGTCCTAATTATCACTTATAGTTACAATAGGCTAAGTTCGATGGAACTGTATTTGTCATGGGCCAATGAAATTAAATTTTCTGATCATGTGGACAGCGTTTCGTGTTGCAAAAGACAATATTCGTGTCTTGGTAAGAACTTAAAAATGAAATCTTGTCACGCACGTGCCTCATGCGACACATCAGACCGTTTTGCCATTCTTTGAGGTCGTAAGACATGTACTACCTTTGTAGTATTAAGCGTGTTAGGAGCCACTAAACTTTTGCGAACCCATCCTGTGTGAAGACACTGTCGGTGTTACCGAAATGCAGACTCGTCATTTCTCCTGTTAACGGCGCAGCTGTCAAAACTGACCCTCCGTAATTTCACAGCGCTTCTCCCGATTTGTCGCGACCACATCGTGTGCGCGCATATCTCTCTCTCCCCACCGAGCCGCAACTCTTCAACGCACGGGCCCGGAGAGCAGGTGCGAGTGCTCACGCCCAAAATCAGCGAGTTGTTAAGCCTCGCCCAGTTTCATCCCCTGAACCTCTACGTGTAGAATTTGCATAGTACTTTGAATACTACAAGCTGCATGTAAATGAAGTAAAAAAGTAGCCTTCTTGATTTGAATGACGTGTTCCTTAGATCTGCTCCGTTTATCATAATAATAAACTTGATATAAACAAACACAAACGCGCTGACTAGTTAGCAGCCATAGCACACCCACACTGGAGTTGTTATTCTTTTGGAAGTAGCTCCATCTAGTGTACTAAAAATGGTTCAAATGGCTCTGAGCACTATGGGACTTAACTGCTGAGGTCATCAGTCCCCTATAACTTAGAACTACTGAAACCTAACTAACGTAAGGACATCACACACATTCATGCCCGAGGCAGAATTCGAACCTGCGACCGTAGCGGTCGCGCGGTTCCAGACTGTAGCGACTAGAACCGTTCGGCCACTCTGGCTCGTAATAGTGTACTAGATATCGTATTACTACAGCACTGTAAATGAAGCATTAAGATAGTCTAATGAATTAACACCAATCAACATTTTTCTTAATTTATCTTTCAGTTAAAAAATCTTGCACATTCACAGTCTCTGTAAACATCAGCTGTTAACACGTATAGTGAAAATGGCTAACGTTGCTACCTGCTTCGCAATGAAACACGCACGTAGAACACCGTTAAAAAGTGGCGAGAAACGAGTTGTTCTCAGTGTTTTTCACAAGTTCACAGAAAAATTTCCGTAGCTAGTGCAGTCTGCAGAAATGACATCTGAGTTTACTGGTAGTTCTGTGTCCAATGTAGTGAGTGCGCGGAAAGAAACACAGAACACCGGAAATCTTTCCACACCAGGAAAAGCGCGAAAACGTCAGCGTGTATCTTACGAAAACGTGACGATTTTGTGAAAAGTGCTGTGCGGTCGAAAGTGCACGCGTTTTTCTTCAGAAACGAGGCCGCTTCAATAAATAATGTACTTAAAATGGTAACTAACGATGGCTTGCCCACCGTTAAAAGGACAATATTTTTACAAACTAATAAGGGACGTTGATCTGCAGTTTGAAAATGGGAAACAAAATAGTATCATAACTCACAGAGATGATACTATTTTGTGGAGGAGACGTTGTCTCCGTCAGATTCTCGAATGTAGACATGAGAAACCTAATATCTATCACTTCGATGAGACTTGTGTTAATGCAGGACAAGTAACACAAAACGTGTGGATTGACAGCGCAATTACAGATGAGAGCCGAGCAAGCTTCATTTGCAGGTCTATCATAGAGGATAAGAGATCCACTAAAAGTATGGTTATTGGAAGATAGTGATTTATTTTTTGAACTGACGAAAACCGACGCTTCTCACGAAAAAGTGAATGGTGAAGTGTTTCATAAGTGCTCTGCAGATTTCTGCTTCAATCAAAGCCCTCCAGCATTATTGTAATGGGCATTGTGTCTCATCACAGCGTCGAAGTTGAGCGTAGACCGCAAAAATCTTGGAAAAAGCAAAACATTGTTAATGCCCAGAGATGATTCAGGTGGTTTTGCCGTAGATGTGGATTGGTGTGGTGGTGGTTGTTGCTGGTCATTTGTGATATCGTTAAGCTCGGACGAAATATTTTCTGGGAAGAGCGTTATTTCGGAAACATCTGGTGTTGGTGCATGATGATGGATTATGGGGGAATTACCAATAGAGAACCCAGCTACTTTTACGAAAGGAATAGCAAATTGCATTGCATCCATCAGGTAATAGTGTTTCTTCTTTACTGGTCCACTAGCACTCGGCATGGGCTTGTGATTCTTCATGAATGTACTCCACAGGTTCCTCCATTTTCTTTGCATTCAGCCACTGTAACCAGAAATCTATATAGGAGAGTGTCACGGACGTGATTCAGGATTTGTTATGGATAGCATTTTCTTTGCGACGTAATCTTCTCACGAAAATTCAATCATCAGCTTTCTCCTCCGAATGCGAAAATAGTTTGTTGACGCCGAACTACGTAGGGAGAAACGATCATGATAATAAAATAAGGAAACTCAGAGCTCGCACGGAAAGATGAAGACGCTAGTTTTTTCCGTGCGTTGTTCGAGAGTGGAATAATAGAGAATTCTTGGGAAGTGGTTCGATGAACTGAAATGTGATTTATAGAGTATCCATGTAGATGTAGATGTAGTTGTAGATGAATTGTTGTTATCTAATTTACTACTTAACGTACCGCCGGCGTCTAAGCTTCCCTTAGATGACTATGATGGCTTTGTTTTTCCTTATTAATTTGTAGCACACGTTTCCTTGCCGTTTTATCGATATTTAATAGGATCTTACTCAAAACGAGCTCTTGACAGTATAAAACGAATTTTCAGTTACCGCGTCAGCCAGGGTAGAAAATCAGTTGAACGCACGTTTGGTATGACGACTAAAAATTCCAAATTTTTTTCAAATGTGTGTGAAAACTTATGGGACTTAACTACTAAGGTCATCAGTCCCGAAGCTTATACACTACTTAACCTAAATTATCCTACGGACAAACACACACATACCCATGCTCGAGGGAGGTCTCGAACCTCCGCCTGGACCAGCCGCACAGTCCATGACTGCAGCGCCATAGACCGCTCGGCTAATCGCACGGGTAAGAAATTCCAAATATTTTGGACTGTGATACGATTCCAGGATGAGAATACGCTCAATAACATCTTAAAATGTGTTTGAGTATATCACAACTACGTTAGAAACAGAGATAGGTGTCAATACATTGCACAACAAATGGGCCAATTGGGCCAAAATGTCAAAATAACCCCATTTTCTTTACGTTTCCAACTCGTGCCAAAATAAACAACCATGCTACCGCTAATGCTTTTAGAGGTTATTTGGCAAATTATTTTCTGACTCCAATGGCATCACTGCCATGCCAGTGGAATTGTTGCAATTAAAAGACACGTGTGAGTTTAAGTACCTGTTCGTGCCGTATTTTTTTTGAATAATCTTTATTTGTGTATGCTTTGTGTGTATTAGTGACGGAATTAGCTATGAAGTAAGTATACAGTGAAAATAAAAGTGATTACAAGTACCTGACATGTTTACTTCTTTGGCAGTCACATTCCACGCTTTATTCATACAATGCCTTCTTGAATATTCTTAGAGGGTGCAATCGTATAGCTCAGAATGTTTCACCACTTCTTCCGCAAATTTAATGTTGAACAACTAGAAGTTGAAAGTCATTTTTATTTTTATTGATCTTATTATTCCACAGTACTGAAACAATCTAATCGCTATTATTTACGGTATGATCTGACTTAGTTGGCACGTATTCTGTGAAAGTGTCACTTGTTTATTCTGTTAACAGGATCTAAAATTCATGAATTAGGCTGACAGATTACTTATATTATGTACTTACTTATTTGTTTATTTATTTATTAAAAGTTCATTTCCGTTATTGCATGTAGATCTCATGGGATCTAAAGTGTTCTACGTACTCTAAGTAAAAAAAAAAAATTGGGCGAATACAAGGTAAATTACCACCATGACGTGCGATCCGCTCGTCATGCTCGACCTTGCCCCTGCACTGTAGGACTCCAAGAGACGTCGCTCAGAACGTCACTCTGGCAGCCACTCATTCACTTAAGTTTGGAGCGAATGGGGGCAGGACCGCGTCGAGGACGAGTCGCGCCCACGACGAGTGCGAATCGATCCGTATGCGGACGGCTTCAGGCCACGTTTTCTCTACGTCTTTTATGATGTGCTGTTCTGCATCCCACCAGTATTCGGTGGTGACGTGCGACAAAGCTTCATGCATTAGTTCCAGTACATGTGGCAGCTTAAATATGTTGTTATTTCTCGTGACAAATCGCTTAACTTGGCTCCGGATGGTAAATCCTTTAACTTGGCTCCAGATCAGTTTTATTTGGTTCACATTGGAGTGATACATGGTAATCTAACGACAGTGTGACCTGCAGTCTTGGCAGCCTCATCAGTAACGTATTGGTCTACAATATGAGGTTCAGTTTGTTGCAGCAGTTCAACCGTAATTGCGACAGGATCGGAAATTCATGAGGACAAGGTGATACCATCAGCTGATCACATGGATACCAGACGACGACTCGGGAGGAGAAAATGCGTAAGCTTTTAAAACGACGCAGACAAAGCCTTTGCTTAATTTTTTTCAGGAAAGGCGGCGAAGGAAAAATGGTTCAAATGGCTCTGAGCACTATGGGACTTAACTGCTGTGGTCATCAGTCCCCTAGAACTTAAAACTACTTAAACCTAACTAACCTAAGGACATCACACACATCCATGCCCGAGGCAGGATTCGAACCTGCGACCGTAGCAGCAGCGCGGTTCCAGACTGTAGCGCCTAGAACCGCTCGGCTACACAGGCCGGCTGGCGGCGAAGGTTTCAAAACCTCCACTGAAAAGGGTAAGAGAGAGACCAATATACACAATTTTCTGCTCAGCCTCGTCACAGACTTGACACAGATGAGCGATGTTCAGTTGAGGTGTTATAAAAGGAGGGCACCCGTTTACAGGGACCTCTTCGGAAATCTTGTACCATCCCAATAGAAAAGTGACGCCATCTTACCAGGATACGGCAGGATTCAACGTCAGCCGCAAACAGTTTCAACAATCTTCCATTAGTAGAGAAAGACAAACAGAAAGTACGTAAGAAAAGGAGCACCTACATCCGTTCTTATGATGTCATTTACTGTATGTCTACTAATTTCGGTGCTTCAGTGCACCACCTTCAGGCCTTAGCTGATGCCGAGATGGTTAACACTGTCCGTGTTCACAATGTATCAGTAGCCAACATCTAGAACTGTTGACAGTTCATGGTTGGAGAGACAATATTGCCGTTAAGGGTAATCCCGGAAAACCAGCTGTAGATGTTGCCCATTGATACATCGTGTAAGTTATACGTATGATGTAAACCCTATCGGCATCAGCTAAGGCTTGGAGATGGTGCACTGAAGCACCGAAACTGGTAGCTATACAATAAATCACATTATAAGGACGGCTGTAGGTGTTCATTTTCTTACATAAGTGTACGGCCGAAGTCCCATACACCTCCAATCATAAGGAGAGACAAACAACAATAGGAAATGTTTTTTTCCATTGTGAGAGACCCAGCAAATGACCCTGAAAACATCCTCCTATTAGTAACGAGCGAAGCAATTTTGAACAATTTGTGAAGTGTTTCATACACTTTCACATTCTTTACTTCATAGTATAGGAATTACCTTCACAAAAAATTATTGTTGTTATAATATCTATATAGATACAAATTCCCCATGCTTTATATGTGTATAACAAACATATATTATAAGGATTTCACAAGTATTCGTTCTTCTGAACCCACATATTCGCTAACACCTGTGTTCGTATGCTGAATCGAATTAGCTACAATTGTCACTAAAGAGATGTAAAAGTCCTTAGAATGCTAAAAATTTTGAAAGTAGCATCTTGCAGTTCTCTAGCACCAACAAAAAACCAGTGATGAAAGCTCTGTTCTATGTAAGGATGCACCCGTAACATCCTCTGTCTTTCTTTTCTTCCGCCAGTACCAGAACATCACAGCAGCAGTGTCATCACTAGAAGTGTCCACTATGAAGGTGTTTATTCAAAGAAATAACTGATAAAGTTTTGTGGCTCCCTAGTCGGAAGTCCCAAGCAGCCTGAAGGAAAATCGTGCCCACGAGTGCCAATCGACCCGTGTGCCGACGGCCGTAGCTTGCTTCCCGATATCGTACATGACGCGCGTGACGGACGAGACGCGAGTGCGTGCGTCAATTGTTGATGAGTGATGACGTACTGTAGATAAATCACCAGTAGGGGTGCCAGTTACTGTTACGAAAGGAATAGCAAACTGCATGGCATCCATCGGGTAATAAGGTTTCTTCTTTGTTGCTCCACTAGCACTCGGTATGGGCTTGAGATTCTTCATGAATGTACTGCGCAGGTTCCTCGATTTTTCCTGACATTCTGCCACTGCAAGCGAAAATAAGGGTACAATTGTTTACAAATAGACTTTTTCTAGCCATATTTTGAAAATAGTAACATTTCGCTTAAATGTGTGCAAAATGTCAGATATTTGGTTACAGAGTGCATATTCGTTTCGCTGGGACTCTAATTTTGTCGGGAAGAGGCTGAAGTTGGGCGAATAGTATCCAAAACCATGTAGGTCATATGGAATGAGTTGAAATACGCCTACATAATACGCCCAACTCGAGATCAGTGGATAGCTTTTAGTCCCAATGGATCCTTCCAAACGGTATAGCGCAGTAGATGAGAAGAATGTTCGCACAAAGAGAATTCCTAATACTGGTATGACTAATTTTAATTATAAATCATACCACTCTGTAGTTCTACTAGGATTATGTGATGTCAACGGTGATTTAACCGTGATTAAAACTGTGTAAGCTTGTAGAAATAGTGATGGAGATTTTTTCAGAGCCTCAGCAATTAAAAGCTTGTTATCCAATTCACTACGTAACGTACCACCGCCGTCTAACCTTCCCTTAGACGACTATAATGACTGTGTTTTTCCTCATTGACTCGTAGGAGATTAAGCCTTGGCATAAAGTTTCAGGACTGTTTGGCCTTCAAATGGAAACTTTGTGATCGCCCATATAGGTACATTTGAATTGTTGTCAGTTGCTAAGTGTGACGTGGTAGCTGAAAACAGTTTAGGCAGGTCAAGTATGGTCCGTAACCAGAAGTAAGCTGCCAGTACTGCAGAGTTAGTTGCAGCATTTGCAGGAAGCCGAGAGATTCGAGGACCTATTTATTCCTCACAGCTCAGTGTTGGCGGCACCCACGACAGAATACAAAATTCTGAGTGTTGCTAAACCCTCCGCATTCCGAAAACCGCACTAGTAAGTGTGCCCCACAACTTACCATCGATTATGGAAGAATTTATCATCCCTCAATATAACAATTGCGTAATAGAGGTAAGGAACAGCCCAGGGGACCGGCTGTTGCCATTGTCCTAATTACGTCATGAGACGGAACTAAGTAAGGATTTTGTTGTGAGTAGAACAGTGGCAGATGCGTGTTGTGTACCTAACATTAGAGAAGCTGTGGATAATTCTGGGCAGAATAAGTACTTTTCCACAATAGCTCCGAAGAGTTGTTATCAGTTAGAAGAACTGAAAAACCGTCACTGGACCTAAATACATTTTGCGTTCCGACTGGTAGACACTCACCATTTTAATGTCCACTTGTGGGTGTTGTCAGGGATTACATAACTTCTTCACATTGCATAATTAACATATGTAGTGAGAAGGAGTTCGTAATATATTTAATTGGCAAGAAGGATATTCTGCGTTAACGGCACGAGGAGCCTTACTGGAGGCCTGAGTTGGTTTCGAGTCGCTCGACGTGAAATAGACGCCGACATAATGCAAGCGTGAGATCGGCCCTGAGTGGTCTGTCGTACAAAGCTTCTGACGCTCTGTCGCCAGCAGACCGCCACCCACGATGTACAACAAATTGTAGAAAGCACAGAGTGGAAACACCGACACAGTACAGAGGTAAAAGGGGATGAAGCTTTCTAAAGGGACTGAGGACTCGCGCCAGTCGGGTTGTCGCCAAACGGCCAAATCTACCCCGCGAGACAAGAGGAGCACACCGTTCGTTTAACCGCCGCCAGAAATGTCAAGTAAACTGGACCCAGCCAACGAATCACGATGCACCCTTCAAAAAACTCAAACAACGTCAAGAATCTAGGCTCGTCATTGACTAGAATTTCCCACTTTGTACGGCGATTAAACAACACTACGCTGCTTGACAATTGCTAAAAAAACGAAGGTGTTGTTGGTGAGGAATAATAACAGACAATGATGGACGTGTAACTCCTCAGGGTTTCCCGGCGATCTAATGACACCTTGGGTTGTCGGGTGTTCTGCCGGATATCAGCGTCGTTCTTGCACGATATTTCGGTAATATAGCTCTTTACCTTCATCAGGTGCGACCTGAGACTGAATACCCGACAACCCAAGATGTCAATGATGGACGTCATGAAACACAGTACATAAATAACAGATAAGAGTGGTATATTTGTAACGATAAAGGTTACAGACTTCACCACATCGGAAAGCAGGATAACAGACATAAATAACGTTCATGCTTGCCTCAGCAGACTTGAATAACGTTCATGTTTGGCACAGGTCAGACTTCCAGCATAAAGGTCAATATCGGACCCTCGGTACCGAATATGTCATCCTAGGGCAGCTGACTGTCAAACAGTTGAGATTTTGGGAGATTTTCCCCCACCCCTCGCTCAAGGTGGTTTTAAGTTCGTGCAAGGTTCGTGAAGGGGTGTCCATTGACAGACAAGTCTGCCAAGGCATGCTCTACAGGGTTTAGTTCAAAGGAGTACGTACGCCATTCCATTCGCTGCATTTCTTCACTTCCCAGTGTGTCCGACACCTCGGTGGTCCTGTGTTGGAGGTAATTGGTACCCATAAGCAGAAAGTTAGGCCCTGTGGCGCCTTTAAACAGACGGATAAGATCCAGAATAATCTTCCTGCAACTCCGCTTTGCTGTAGTGGTACCTAGTACAAAGATATGCAGTGGTGTTCGGACATTGTGCATAATGACTGCCCACACCATAATGGCCAGGCTGTACCGATGACATCCATAAACATTCTTTGGCGTGAAACGCTTTCCCCCCTCTCACCACACTAACTGGTTGTGAGAATCACTTTCCACCGTGGGTGGTATTTGTCGGAGAACATCGCTCTGGAACACTGTTACTGACTCAAAAACAACACAGCAACGAACTCTTTCTCGCTGATGGCATGGCTGAAGTAGGATGCAGTTAAGAAGCTCCCGAGCGTAGACATCAGCCTAATTTAATAGCCGTGTAATGGTTCTGGCAGAGACACGTGTAGCGGTAGCGGTTGTAAGGCCTTCAGCGATCTTCCTAGGAGTGAGATGCCCATTCCTTTTCGCCACTAGGGCTACGTTCCTATTCTGTTGCGGTACGGTGATCCATCTATGACCACCGTCCTGCTTATGCATAACTTTTCCACCTTCAACAGCTTTTTCTAAATCGCGATATGGCAGTTTTGGACGTATCCATTACTGCGGCCACAGTAGCGACACTTTTACCGTCTTGGAACTATCCAACTGCTCGTCAAAGACAGCAAGCACTCAAATAATGTCTTGCAGAAATACTGCGGAGCCACACGGAATGGTGAGCTTATCGGTTTCACAACAACCCTCGTCATACATCGTACTGCATGAATTGACGAATGCATGCAGAGCGTCGGAAGATGGACGTGTTCACAGAGTACTCGTCATGAATATGTAGAAGGTAGGGAGCTCTTAGTCGCCTAGACTGTTAAAATAAACAAACGATTTATATCCGCGCTAACCTGAAGGAATGAACTTAAGTCTTGGTATGAAAACCATTACAGGCCACTTCCAGCCTCAACACACTGCCAGTTAGACGCCTCAATGGGCTGTCGGTGCAGTCGATGGTATTCGTCACTTGAAAAGAACCAAATACGCGAGTCTCTGATCCACAATAGATGTCTGCACACAGCTTCTGTCCATTCTTTGTGTTGTTTGGTGCATCAAAGGCGTGCATCTTTATGTGACGTTGCGAACAAATTGGTTAGTTCAAGTCTTATATACACATATTGAGTTATGAGTCCTCTAACAGGTTTGATGCAGCCCATCACGAATTCTTCTCCTGCATTAACCTCTTCATCTCAAAGTACCACTTGCAGCCTGCGTCCTAAATTATTTGTTGGATGCATTCCAATCTCTGTCTTCCATGACTGCTCTTACCCTGTACAGCTCCCTCTAGTACCACGGACATTATTCCTTCTCAACATATGTCCTCCAATTCTGTCCCTTCTTCCAGTCAGTGTTTGTGCCCCCTTCTCCGTCGATTCTGAGAAGAACCTCCTCATTCCGCATCTCAGTTCCCTCTGAGCAGCCATAGCGTACGGATCTCCGTACCGGCACGTTCACAGGAGCTCAGTCCGTCAGTTCACCTGAGGATGGCGACATGTATGACCGCCGAAATATTGTGCCCGTTGGACACTATAGACCGGTAGCTCACCCGTGGATATTTTGACTATCAAATACGCCGGGAGAAACTCAATAATCACAGTGTGAAAGTGGTTCAATAACCCTTTACCAGACGCTTGTGTATGTGCTGTAGAGTACTCTCGTAGATGGAAATGCAGACGTGCACTGAAATATCAGCGAATTATTCACAGTTGCAAGTTGTTATAGCTGTGTTGAGAAAGTACCAGAGCTCCAAGTGCTAATAGAAAGCACTGATTCTCAAATCGTTATAGGCACTGAAAGCTGGCTTAGCCGGAGATACATTCAACAGAACTTTTTTTCGAAAAATCTAACCGTGTTCCGAAAGGGTAGGCTAAACACAGTTGGCGGTGGCATATTTGTTGATGTTAGAAGTAGTTTATCTCGTCGCGAAATTGAAGCACATAGTTGCTGTGAGTATAGGCAGAGGCATTCTTGGCAACTAGAATAAAGTAATAATTGGATCCTTTTACCGACCTCCCAATTTGGATGATACAATTGCTGAAAGGTTCAAAGAAAACTTGAATTTAATTTCAAACATGTAATCAACTCATACAGTTGTAGTTGGTGGTGGTTTTAATTTAGCCTCGATATTTTGGCGAAAATACTTGTTTAAATCCGAGCAGTTAGTTCATGAGCCCACGCGAATAGTAAACGGTTGTGAAAACACACTTGACCTCTTAGCAATAAATAGTCCTGAGCAAATAACGATAATCAAAACGGATACAGCGATTATTGAACACTGGGTTGTCGTAGCGAGACTGAATACTGTAACTCCCAAATCACCAAAAATAAATGAAAAAATGTATCGATTCAAAACATTTACATATTCCTGAGATACAGTGGATTGAATTCAAAGCAATAGTATCGATAGCAATAGAGAGATTTATACCAAATAAATTAACAAATGACGGAGCTGATGCCCCATGATACAGAAAACAGACCAGAACACTGTTGCAGAAACAACGAAAAAAGCATGACAACTTTAAACGAACGCAAAATCCCCAATATTAGCGATCTTTTAAAGAAGCTCTAGATTTAGCGCGGACTTCAATGCGAGATGATTATAATAATTTCCACAACGAAACTTTTTCTCGAAATCTAAAAGAAAATCCAAAACTATTCTACTCGTATCTAAAGTACGCTAGCGGTAAGACACAATCAATGCCTTCTTTGCGCGATAGCATTGGAAATACTATAGACAGCAGTGCCGCCAAAGCAGAGTTACTAAACAAGCCTTCCGAAATTTCTTCACCAAAGAAGACGAAGTAAATATTCCAGAATTCGAATCAAGAACAGCTGCCAACATGAGTAACGTAGAAGCAGATATCCTCGGAGTAGTGAAGCAGCTTAAATCACTTAACAAAAGCAACTCTTCCGGTCCAGACTGTTACGTTACTTTCTGAGCATGCTCCATACTTAACAATCATATACAACCGCTCGCTCGACGTAAGATCCGTACCCAAAGAGTGGAAAATTGCACAGGTCACATCAATATTCAAGAAAGGTAATAGGAGTAGTCCACTAAATTACAGGCCCATATCATTAATGTGCATATGCAGCAGGAGTCTAGAACATACATGTGTTCGAACATTATCAATTACCTCAAAGAGAATGGTCTGTTGACAGACTGGCAACATAGTTTTGGAAAGATCGTTGTTGTAAAACACAACTAGCTCTTTACTCACATTCTGGTATGATTTTTTTTTTAGTAATTTAATTGAAAGCTTTGTTGCTTTGGTAAAAATAAAATTGGTTCTTTTTGTCGTGACAGAATAAATTACTATTAATCACACCAGATTTGTCGGAGAACAGCAGCAACATGTGTAATTGATCGAGGTCGTCCGAGAGGTCACGACCCTGGGTAGCGTCTTTTTTGTGTTCGCTCGTGTTGCCTCTCTAGTGTCTCGCATCAAGCGTCATGTCGTTTACATGCAAATAAACAGAAAGAAACCTGTGTTAGGTTCGTGCTATAATGTAGACTTACAGGTAAAGGTTTTATAGGATTCTGTACAGGATTGATAACCTTCCCTTCCAGTTAACGTTTCAGTGCTCAGTAATGCCTTGTCTTTAGTTAACTATCTATCGCAAAATATCCGACGTGACTGATTAAATGGAAATTAATTTGAAGCTAAGACTTCTCTTTTTACAGAATAAATAAAGTTCATAATTAAGTTTCACTGTGATAGCTTTAACAATGTCTCTTGCGTAGTTGTGAGACGGAAAACATTCTAAGGTCAATGACACGCCTCCACAGCGCGCGCGTCGGTTGTGTTTCAAATGTTAATTGTTGAGTCCAACTGCAAGCAGCTCCGCGCTGTTGCCGGTTACTAGTCCAGTGCAACTCGCGCTCGTGTATGCTCGTATGAAGTTTAACGTGTGTCACTCGCGCTCTGCTAAAATGAGAACACGCGGAAAACACACGTCTCGTGTCCTTTCTCCATCGTCGATCGGCGTATCGAAAACTTGGGTAGAAAATACCACCGTCTGTTTCGAGGATTTCACACGACAGTCCCTGCGACCTGCCATGCTGCTTACACACAGGTAAGTGAAGCCAACGTTTTACATATAGTTTGCAAATGCTTTGCTGTGATCGCTGTCACTACCTGCACTTGCGTGTACACATGTCACTGCACACGTATTTTGTACACTTTATCACTCGCATTTTGTTTAGAACGTCTTAGAGTGTCTGCAAATTCACATCTCCCATCTCACATTGTGATTTAAAAGTTCACAGAACAAGCTACTCACAGGTAAATACATTACAAGATTAAACAATGTCCATAAATTACATACATACATACATACATTTCTTAAGTTTGCTTACAGTCACAAAATTCTGTTAACCTTTTCAGTCACGCCACGCCGGATTAGCGTATTGAATACCACTACTTGTGCATCAAGGCACGATTATTTCGGTTATTCTCTCTCCCTTTTACAAAGGTAAATTTTTTTTTAAAAACAAATCTTTTAAGCAGGTTGTTATTTCGTTTCTCTTCAAAATTTAGTGTCACTGTTTATGTAGAGCACAGATTGAACAAATTCTGTCTCTACTGGTCGAGCATACTCATGCATTTCTCTCCGGAAGATTCATGCTTCATAAAGTTACTGGCTGCAAGTACTACTCGCGGAATGTATTATAATCTCTCAACATTGCTACTCGCGATACGCGATTAGAACAAAACTTTCGCTAACGGATCTGTCCCACAAATTTCGTTTCCACTTCAACCGTCTAAAGAGCACTCAGATGAGCCTGTCAAATTCTAATCCTCACTTTTTTTTAATGAGATAGGATGGGGAAGTGGAAGAGGAGAGGATGAAATATGAACATAAATACACTATATACATATACAAATTCTAGCACAACTACACTAGGATATTTTTGTGACCTTAGATGCATGACATGCGTCACGTGTGCCTTCAAGTGGCTATTCTTTAATCTAATATCAGATCTTAGTTTTATTATTATAATGTGAGTCATATCTGGTGACAGCTTTCTAGTTTCTCACGCTTCCTTCTGGGCGATTGTCGGGCTTGGCTGTGAAATAGCTAATTACTTTAGTGCATCTTACATGATTAAAGAAGAAACGTTTGCCATCAGGAATACTTCAGACTTGTCAGTACGACGTATATGTTTCCATGTAGTGGCACTCTCGACTACATGACCTAACAGCTGTTGTAAAACAGAATAAAGGAAATGCTTTCTTGCTTAGCTATTAAATCTTTATGAGGCTTACTGTTCGTAGATGATACTTTGAATCTGAGATTGAATCTCCTGAAAACTATCAAATACTACGTGATACTCTCTCTCTCTCTCTCTCTCTCTCTGTTATTTACTGCTTTTGACAGTTCAAACACTTGGCTACACAAATCTGTTTAATTCTAAAGATCGCGCTAACAAAAGGTATAGTTCATGGCGGTGTTACAATAACGCACAGTATACACGCAATAGGCTGTACTCTGTACACTTAAAGACTAACATTCCATCTTGAGGGCTGAAAAAAGAAATTGCTTAACCTAATATTTCCCATACATATATATTCATTGGAGTTGGAAGGTGGCAATCTGCTACTTCCTTCCGTATCTCCTTTCACCAATAAGGGCATTTCTCAATGCCAACAGCCAACTTGGACTGCTTACACCTATGACTAACTTAAAACTAACTGAGAATCTGTCCTCTCAAATGGAATGTGCTTTATTTTTCGTACGCCATAATAAATCAAATCTTCAATTACCTCCATAGTTTTTCGCCAAAGTGTGAGTACTCGTATTGGTGTGTTTGAATACCGAAGTGTTTCACAGGTTAAACCTTAGGCTAAAGTTCCTTTGCTTGTTACTTTGCCTCGTTATACTTCTTGAGATCCTGGTGGTGATACAATCCTTTAATTCTGCCAGATGCTGGATCCGCTATTAGATAACATCCTGTATGTGGTTTTCTAGTTACTACAAATGGTCCGTCGTACAATAGCCTCAATTTCCGATTTCTTTTCAACAGCTTCGATGGCTTAAAATGTGTTCGTAAAAGCACCTTTTCATTAATATCATATGTAAGAGCCTTAGATACTTTCTTGTCATAAGACTTCTTGCGTAGATTCGCCTGTACAGCTAAGGATACCAATGCTTGCCTAAGTTTTGCATCTAAATCTAATTCTGGTTCTACAATTTTAGGTATGGGATCCAACCATTCATTTCTTTCCCTATGATTCGTCATTAATTCCGCAGGTGTAAATCCAGTTGAGAAGTGTGGAAGATTGTTGACAATCTGCTCGAATGAAGATACAAAGTCAATCCAACGGGTTTGTCGATTAGGTATGTAGGTTCGAATGAATCTATTGAACTCTTTGAAGATACGTCCGGTGGGATTAGATTTCGGTCTGAAACGAGATATAAGTATTTGTTTGATGCCATGTCTGGCAAGAAAATTGCGCCATTGTCTGCCAGTGAAATTCGATGCATTATCTGATAGAATGGCCTCCGGCTTGCCAAATCGAGGAAAAGTCCGCCCCAGTAGCTGAGTGATCAGCGTGACGGATTGCCGTCCTCTGGGCCCGGGTTCGATTCCCGGCTGGGTCGGAGATTTTCTCCGCTCAGGGACTGGGTGTTGTGTTGTGTTCATCATCATTTCATCCCCATCCGGCGTGCAGGTCGCCCAATGTGGCGCCGAATGTAATAAGACCTGCGATATGGCGGCCGGACCTGCCCCGCGAGGGGCCTCCCGGCCACTGACGCCAAACGCTCATTTCCATTTCCATCGAGGAAAATAGTCTTGTTCGATTCGACGGATGATCGGAAGTGCACTGGATGATTTCACTGCATAAAGTCTCACATGTTTTGTGAAAAGATCCATCAATGCGACTAGGTATTTCACCCCTCCCCTCCCTTGCGGCAGGGGGCTGGCGAGATCAAGGGCCAGAACTTGATTTGGTCTCTCAGTAATAATTGGATTCAGAGGAATTAGGTTCGAATGGTTGAAGGGTTTTGCCTTCTGGCAGATAAGACATGTACTTAACAACTTTTGGATTCGATGGTGCAAGTTTGGTACATAGCAATACGAAGAAATCTTTCGTTTTCATTTTTCAGGTCCATAATGACCCCAGGAAAGATGTGTGTACCAGATAAGGTGTTCAACGTATGCGTGTGGTATACACACACACCATCTACCAGAGAGGAGAGAAGTTCGATGGAATAAAACATCGCTGTGTAGTTTATAAAATTTGGGCAAGTGGTGATCGGGTTTTGTTAGAAGAAGTTGTTTGACCTTACGCCATTTGGGATCTGTTTCTTGGAGTATACGCATCTGCTTGCAGAGCTGAAGGAAACACTTTCTATGTAGTGGGTCTTTCATTAGAAGAATTCGGTAGTTAGACATCTGCTCGATAAGTTCACTGGACTCGGGAAGTCCTTGCGGCATGCGTGACAAGGCATCCGCGATAATGTTGTTTTTACCCTTGATGTATACTATTTCGAAATCATACTCTTGCAAGAGGAGACTCCATCGTGTAAGACGAGGATGAAGAAGTTTACACGAGAGCAAGAAACTAAGAGCTTGGTGATCAGAAAAGACCTTAATTTTCCGACCATGGATGTAGTAATTGAACCTTTTAAAGGACCATACAATGGCCAGAGCCTCCAACTCTGTCACCGAGTATGACCTCTCACATTCTGTGAGAATCCTACTTGCAAAGCTGATAACTCTTCTCTTCTTTTCCATCAATACTTCTATGTGAAACAAACAAGAACCAAGCCCCTGAAATGAAGCATCTGACGAAATACAGGATTCTTTATCCATGTCTGGATGGAACAAAATATTGCTGTTAAGAAGTGCTTGTTTAATGCGATCAAAATCTGCCTGACACTCTGGTGTCCAATGCCAGTGAGTATTTTTCTTTAGAAGATCATGCAATGCTTGACTGTTCATCGACTGGTCCGAAATAAACTTTCAGAAAAAGGAAGTCATTCCGAGGAAGCCTTTCAACTGGCGTTTAGAAGAGGGCACAGGAAACTTTTTAATAGCTGCTAGTTTGTCTGGATCTGGGGTAATTCCCTGTGACGATACAAGATGTCCTAAAAATTTAATCTCACTTTTACCAAATTTAGACTTATGTAGATTAGCTGTGACTCCATAGTCAACAAACGTCTGGAAAACTTTGCTTATTATGTCTAAATGTTCTTCCCAAGATTTCGTAGCAATCAGTAAGTCATCAACATACACTGTTACTCGATCCAACAGTTCAGGTCCTAATACATGATCAAGTGCAGCTATGAATACGCCTGAACTCACATTCAAACCAAATGGAACTACTTTGAATTGGTATGATCTACCTACAAATATAAACGCTGTATATTTTCGAGACTGTGATGTCATCTTGACCTGCCAGTAGCTCGATCTCAAGTCTACCGATGTGAGGAATTTTACTCCATGAAACCTTTGTAATTGTTCATCCATAGCCTCAGGTCGAGTTCTTATTGGAATAAATATTTTATTTATGTCTCTTGCATCCAAAACTATACGTTTACTACCATCCTGCTTCAAAACTGGCAATAACGGACTACTGTAAGGTGAGTCTGACGGTTCAATGATCTCCCACTTAAGCATTTTACGTATTTCATTTTTCACAGCCTCGCGCCTTGCATACGGGACAGAGTACATTGTCTTGCAAAAAGTAGAATGGGGAGCGACCTTCATGTCATATTCGTAGTCACGTATTACTCCAGGTTTCGAAGAAAAGACATGAAGATACCTCATAAGTAAGTGCAGTAAATCTTGCCTTTGTATGTAATCAAGTTCACTTGATTCGCTTACTTTATTCAAAATCTCTTCTCTAGTCGGAAGTCCGTCATCAGTATCAAAATCCGTCCAACTGTTACCCTGTCTTGTCATGTGTGCTTGGTTCAAAAACATTCGCTGTACCAGTCTGCGTACCTTAACTTTGTGCTCAGTGTTGACTCTTTTGACCTTGCCGCGCAACAATTGCAGAGTTACCTCCTGTTCACCTACTCGGATTGTACAGATACCCTTTTCTATAACAATCACTGCCTTATACTTCCTCAGGAACTCCATTCCTAATAAGCATGACAGTGACAAATTCTTAACTACTAGAAATACACACATGAAAGAAGTAGAATTAATCCTTATCGGTACCTGTGCTTGCAAATTGACTCGCTGTGACAAAGATCCTACCGCTCCTGTTACTGAACAACCTTGTACTGGTAACGTTAAAATTTTCATCCCTGCAGAAACTTTCTTAAACATACATAGTGATAAAGCATTTACGTTTGCACCAGTATCAATAATAGCATCTATTGGTGTATTGGCTATGTAAATTTTAGTCATTGCTTGTACTTCGTCTTCCCATACGTCATTCAAGTCTGTCTCAATATTTTCCTGCAACAAATCGTCTCTCAAGTCAGTGTCGCGATCATAACGTATTACGTTAAGTCGTTCAAGGTCGAGTTTGCCCCCATTATGTCCCGCAGCATCCCCAAGGAGGCGAAAAGGTGCTGCCTTTAGTTTTCCGCTTTCTTGTGATGCTACTGATTTGATTCTTCTGTCACATCACTTGACCATTCTCGCTGGTTTTTTATCCATTGTGTGTGTTGATTTGTATCAAACCCTTGTTTGTACTGCACTTGGTTACCAGGCTGAAAAATCGGTACATTACTTGCCTGCGTAAAATATACCGGTGGATTGTATTGTTTTCTTGGTTTATTGTTATTGTATCTAAAGTCCTGTTGTGGTGGCGTGTACTGTTGTTGTTGCATAAATGGTTGTTGCTGAGGCGTGTATTGCTGTTGTTGCTGGTGTTGTGGCTGCCCATAAGGTTGTGGTGGAGGTAACTGACCTCCGCAATTTTGATTGTTGCAACGTTTACCCCTTGTATTTGTTCCCATTCTGGTAGAAGTTACTACCGTTATTGTTTGATTGGTATGGGGCATTCCCGTAATACTGTTGTTGCGTGTTGTATATTGGATTGTACCGTTGGTTGCCGTAATGCTTGTTTTTGTGTTTACCATTACGGTAACCATTGTTTCGGCCTCTATTGCGGTTATTGTACTGTTTGTTTCCGTATTGTGTTTCGTGTGAACCATTTCCATTACTACCGTTTCCATTCAAATACGTGCCTGCGTTGTTGTTCTTACGGTTAGCATTCGCACGCGCGTATTCGTGTATAAGATCGAGCGAATCAAGGACGGATAAAAATGCGTCCTGATCTTCCTCTGACACGTTCACTAATTTTTCGCGTATGGAAATGGGTAGTTTTGACTTAAGAATCATAATGACATCTTTTGTTGTTATAGGAGTGTCCCAATATATTATCTTTCTCAAGTACTTTTCAAAGTACCGGCGAAGTCCGCCACTGTTCGAATGGAAAGGTTCGGCGTTGTAGACCTCTTTGCGTAGGCGTTGCTGAACACCTGCGCTCCAAAATTTGCTTAAAAAGTTCTTCTCAAACTCGCTAAATGTTTTGCACTTATCAACCATCTCGGTTCCCCATATAGCACTTTCTCCTTGTATGTATCCGGTAATGAATTGTATTCTCTGTTTGTCATTCCAGGCAGCTGGAAAGACTCCTGAAAAGTTCTTTAGGAAAACGACTGGATGAATATTTCGCTTTTCCGGTTGGAATGGTTGAAAAACTCTGTGTTTCAATACACTCTCCTCTTTCATGAGGGTTGTGAGTGTCAATTGTTCAGTGTTGTTGTTGTGTGAATCGTTAAATTCATTTGTCGGTCGCGGAATGTACTGTGGTGTGTTGTGTTGTTGTGTTGTCTGGTACTGATGTTCATCTGGCTCAGAAGGTAGTGAGTGTTTCCCGTCACTCTGGTTATCATACTGTAGTGTTTGAATTTGCTGTTTCAGGTCGGCTATCTCATCTGTTACTTGCTTCCGCCATTCCGGCAAATCCCGGGTAAACACTCGTCTAATTTGGCCTAGTTCAGTACAAACAGTATCTCCTGAACTGCCGGGTGCAGATAATGCTTGTTTGTGGCTACATTTATTTTTTAATCACTTAAACTCTTAAAGTTACAATAAAATGATTATATCAGTATGGAGCACAATACTTTTGCGTCCGACTCGCAACACATTCACAGAACAGCTAGAGAGCGGCGCGGCTCCCTGCAGAAGTAAAAATTGGCAATTGTTATTTTTGAAACATAGGTGCATCGTTTTTTTTTTTTTTTTTTTTTTTTTACTGATCGATAGCAGCGTATAACAGTTTACAGCTATCGTGATATTCTGCGCTTTTCAGTAGCGCGGCAAAGATATCTGGTTACAACATTCATTGGTATATGTTAAAAGTTCGCACATACTGACGCGAATACAGAAAAAAAACTTTTACATGTTAGAAATCGCAGTGATAAAGGCTGTAATGTCACAACATGAAGTGTTGAGTGCTGTTGACAAGGGATTTCAGATTGATTCCCTATTTCTGAATTTCCGGAAGGCTTTTGACCCTGTACCACACAAGCGGCTTGTAGTGAAACTGCGTGCTTATGGAATATCGTCTCAATTTTATGACTGGATTCGTGATTCCGTGTCAGAGGGGTCACAGTTCGTTGTAATTGACGAAAAGTCATCGAGTAAAACAGATGTGATTTCTGCGTAGTGTTACAGGCCCTTTTGCTGTTCGTTATCTGTATAAACGATTTATGAGACAATGTGAGCAGCCGTCTTGATTGCAGATGATGCTGTCGTTCATCGACTAGTAAAGTCATCAGAAGATCAAAACAAATTGCAAAACGATTTAGAAAAGATATCTGTATGGAACAACAACTGGCAATTGACCCTAAATAACGAAAAGCGTGAGGTCATGCACATGAGTACTAAAAGAAATCCGTTAAACTTCGGTTACACGACAAATCTGCCAAATCTAAAGGCCGTAAATTCAATTAAATACTTAGGAATTACAATTACGAACAATTTAAATTGGAAGGAATACACAGAAAATGTTGTGGGGAAGGCGTTTTATTGGTAGTACTCGTAGAAAATGCAGCAGATCTGCTAAAGGGACTGCCTACACTACGTTTGTCCGTCCTTTTTTCGAGCACCGCTGCGCGGTCTGTGATCCTTATCAGGTAGGATTAACGGAGTAAATCGAGAAAGTTCAAAGGAAAGAGCAATACGTTATGTCTCATAGTCAAATAAGAATGAATGTCACTGGCATGATACAGGATTTGGGGTGGACATCATTAAAACAAAGGCGTTTTAAGCTGCGGGGGAATGTTCCCACTAAATTTAAATCACCAGCTCTCCCCTCCGAATGCAAAAGTATTTTGTTGACGCCGACCTATATAGGGAGACTCGGAGTTAATAATAAAATAAGGAAAATCAGAGCTATACGGGAAGTTATAGGTGTTAGTTTTATCCACACGGTTTACGAGACTGGAATAATAGAGAATTATTGTGAAGGTGGTCCGATGAACCCTCTGCCAGGCCCTGTAGATGTAGATGTAGAAACGACGGGCCTATGAGTTTATATACCTGCTTATGAAAAGTAGATCTGATGATATTCGAAAACGGCCAAATGTCACTGGCTTAAGTGTAGTAGCATCGTAATGAAATTAAGTGGAATATAGGCCTACTGGTTACATACTGTAGTTACCTAACAAGTGATGAGGTCTCCTCATGTTTTGGCACATGATATACAGTTGATTAACTCACTTGTTTTTTATTAAATTTGCTACTGCTTCATTAATTTTTGGCGACATGACAACGGTTGAGTTAATCTCGTCATTATGGCAGCTCCGTGGGGTAGATAACTGCGTTTATCACGTTGTTCCTTCGATTTCTAGAAACTAGTTGTTTCTCCACAGAAAAATTCGAATCGTGTGGTCCAGGACACTGATCAATGGGTGATACGCCTGGTCTTCACATTGAATCGACCTGACCGATGAACAAGGCGAAAGGCAGAAATTTGAGTGTAATAAATTCTCTCTGAACAAAAATAAAAGAATAGTTATATGCTGATGGCTTGAGTGTGTCTCGCTTGAAGATAATCTCTGTATTTTAAATAAATCTCTGTCAGACGAGGCCTCTGTACGGCCGTATTTACGTTCGCGATCAGAAATCGTGATAACGACTTCGACTTAACTATAGGTGATTGCTATGACAGTATCTGTTCACGAAGATTGGAAGTTGTCCTTTTTTCCGCATTTTAGCTTTTGCATTAGATATCTGGCGCGGTAACCACAAACTAGTTCAGAATATTTCTAAAGGGGTGTGAGAAAACCCTAGATTTCGAGATGGGCTCGATTCGAGATCAGAAAGTATCCTTGTTACACTGTGACCTGACCGTTTTTCACTATGCAGTTGTGACGGATTTTCTCACTATTTACTATACAAGCAATGGTGTAATTTAAAAAAGAAGCTGAACGCTATTGTATTCATTACAGTGAAGTAATTTTTCCACGTCACATGTCGCATGGTTTTCTTTTTTACGTGAATGTAAGAGTCATAATTTAAGAAGCCATTGACTAAAGCTGTAAAACATGCTTCGGCCAAACATAGTAACTAGACATTACGCTGATATTCCACTGAACTATCTAAACGGACAGAGATTGTTTTTAAGCATCCTTAATAATTTGTTTAAGTAGGCTGAATACTGTAAATCATGTTAGCAAGACGTACGAAGACATAGCTGTCCTATGAGGGCTATTTTTATTCAATATCCGACCGATCGCGAAATTAAAACCACAGTGAAAATCTGGTGAAGATTTGCCCAAATGAGTTGGGTAGTGTCTCTAGTACGCCCATATGGCGTCGTGTCGCACTTTTTAATTCTGAGGGCATAGCGTGCACGTAAAGGTGCCTAGAAAATAGCGTCTCCTGCCAAATACGAAGTCCTGTTCATACAACGCAACTGTCATGCACTTCATTCTTCGTGGCATTTCTCGACTGCACAGTGCAGGAGCAACGAAGAAACTCCTATACTTGATCACTCTCATTACAGAACAGTCTTGGCTCACTCTGATTTTTCGTATCTTCGCTCACATGACCTCTGGCTATGAGTACAGCATTTTGATACTGACGAGCTGTGGACATGAGTAGGGAATTGGCGGAAATCACAGGCAGCTGCCTTCTATGACGGTTCTGGAAAGTTGGTATATCTCAGTGTAAAGACACGTTCGTTTCTATTATCTGTATGTATCGTAGCAGCTAAATTTAGAGAACGTTTTCTGTAGTCACCCGTGCCGCAAATTTTTTTTTCTCAGTTGCAGAAACATACAGCTTTCACCTGTGCCGCAAATTTTTTTTTCTCAGGTGCAGAAACATACAGCTTATCAGAGATTGCTTAGTCCAGATAAAACACTTTGACGTTTCGATGAAACCTGAACAGTTGAGTAGCAGAAATGTGTAACAAAATCTGAGTGGGTACCAAGCAGCTTTGTATGTCTGTACCAAGCAGCTTTGTATGTCTCTCAATGTTAAGCACAAATCAGTCAGCGAACCTAACTGTTTTACTAGGGATATACAAATAGCTTGTACAGCAGCCATAAACGTTGATTTCTGTTTGCAAGACATCATTGATCTCTTTTTTTCTGCATTCTAAGAGATTTTTTTTGCTAGGACTATGTACAACAGCCACAAATGTTTGCCATAAACGTTTCCTTTCCGTTTGCAAGTCATCATTGAACTCTTTTTCTGCATACTAAGCGTTATTTTATGCTAGAACTATGTACATCAGCCACAAGTGTTTTCTCTCTCTCAGCGAGACTTCACTGATCTGTCTCTGCATACTACAACGATCATATGAAGCTATCTGACTCAGGCACAGGAAATGGGTAATATCATTACTCAACATATGTATGTCAAAATTAATTGAAAAGGCAAAGTAAACTTATTGCATTTATTTCTCACTTTATTCTTTACAAAGAGTTGTCTACATCGATGGGAGGAGGTGAACAGTTCCGGCATTCGCCTTACAACCAAGGGAAACCTCCCGAAAACCCTGGTCGGAACTGAGGGACCACGATAAGCTGCCATGCAGAGGCGTCGTCCTCAGAGTCAGCGGTGCGTTGCAGACGCGTAGAGTGGGCGGAGTGGGTAGAGTCGCTGTGTAGTGAGACCGACACGTAACGTAGAGTCGCCGATGCGAAGCAGAGTCAAGGATGCGTAGAGTCGGAGATCCATGGTAGCCACTCTTCCACGCTGTACGTCCACTCGACTCTGCATGTCCTCTCGCAGACTCCGTGCGCCCACTCTCGTCGACTCCGTACGTCTGCTCGTCTGCAGCTTCGACTTCCCGAACCTCTGAACCTGCAACATGACCTGCGGATAGCCTGAATAGGCCGGCGATCAAAACTTTAAAAGGTCGGCAGGGCTCAGCAGGATACAGAGCCCATCAGGCCGTCGCGTGGTGTGACCTGTCCTAGGCGAACCGACGCGGTACCTTGACGGGCCAAGCCAGAGCTTAACTCGGCCGAGACAAATCGCAAGCTCGTGGACGCATACGGTGGACTTCTGTGTAGCGTAGAGTCACACACGCGTAATACCATCGCGTAGCCTCGTGGGCGTGCCACGTTGACTCGTGGATTAGAAGCGTAGACTCGTGGATTCGAAGCATAGACTCGTGGATGCGCAGTTTAGACTCGGGGTCGCCCATTGTACAGTCCCAACGGAGTTGCTTGGCACATGCGAAGAGTAGGAACACGTTGCATTCCCAGATGCTTAATCCTAGGCACACAAGTCACAGATACGCAGTTCCAAATAGGTAACAGTCACAGAAGTGCAGCCCCAGACGCGTAAGTCAGATTAGTAGCCGCAGCCAGCGTGTAGTCATCCAGGTATCTCGAGTCGCGGATGGGAAGAATTTGTGAAGAGCCGCAAAGGTGAAGAGTCGCAGACGAGTATACGCCGACTCGCATATGGAGACACGTACTTACCTATACTTACGTGAGAAGTTCTCGCCGTGCAGAGCTGCCGTAGCCCCGTGTTGCTCTCTCCTGGTGCTGAAGTGCTCTGAATTTCGGGGGCAGCGCGTCTCCTTATATAGCCACTGCGGCTTTGTTGAGCTGCATTTCCTCGGAAACCGTCTGTGCACGTATTGTTGCCCTGGTCCTAACATTATTGTCATCTGCAATACGGATTACACTTATCCGTGCTCTAATTTTTCTAAAGCCAAATACTAACCTAGAGGTTCTGAGAACGTCGCTTGTGACTACTTTCACAGCAGAAGTAATGTCTTGCAAGCCCTAAACAGCGACAGAAATGAATTTTCGGAGCATGATTCTCATCATGGTTTACGACAGCTGCTAGGCTTTCTGCGCAGCTTACATGCCCTTCTAAAATCCTTACCGTCTGAATGTATTGGATGAAAACGAAAGCGAAGTGATTAGTAATATTTGTGGAATGAAATGCACCATCGTTACTTAGAATGTTCGTCTCTGATTCCGTTTCGTTTTATTTTGAGACTACGCTACTGTGGACATACGTGAATCAACAGTACTTTCCATGACGACCACACAGTCATAATACTCAAGGATATCTATGAGAACTTTCGAAATATTTGCTGAAATTTCTGTATGTGAGATGTCGATGGTGTATTAAGACCGGAGTCCAGCGCTCTACCTTCGAACCGAGTTCATATAGGTCATGTAGAGTTTTCTGTTTTATGCACGTTGATAAAGGCAGATCTCTATGGATTTGTGGCTCCATACGAGCAAGAGCCATCAGCTACTGTTTGCTGTTTTCTTTGATGTCTTTCGAAAGTGGGCGAATGACTGCGAATTCGCTAACGGTCGTAAAGGCGTTGGATGTCATTACCTCATCGCCGAAAATGAGCGTTGACCATCTTGTAAAGGAAAACGCGTAGCAACTTGAGACAGAAATGCCAGATCCTCACAATTCTCGGGATACCATAAGCGTTTAGGATTAACGAATCATAGAATCTGTTACATAGCACCAATGAACTAGTCAGACTTCACAACTTCCGTGAGGATACTCGGTCGATAACTGAGTCATGGGGCAGAAGAAAATGACTGCCGCGTCACGCTGTGGGAGACATTGAAATTTCTAATCCCTGCGTGTGTGTTACTTTTTTCAAGCAGAGTGAAGGACATGGCGAGGATCAATACTGTCTCTAGTAAAAGGCCACCGCATAACACGAAATCCATCTCTTAGTAGTCCGGAAGTATTGCGTAACCTGTGTTTAAGTTTATGGTGCCATGAGTCTCCTAATTAACACCTGAGATTTCAGAACCCCATGCTAGAACAGCTTGCTGTTTATTTGAACACCGGATGTGAGACAACACGCCGTTGTGTCTCTGCTCATAGCATTGCGGCAGAACACTGCACATAGTTTTTTCTGTTTACAGCAAGTAACGCCAAGTTAGAGCAGCATTCTTATATAAAACCGCAAGTACGAAATAAGTGTAATGGTATCCTGAATAACTTTGAAAACTAGGAAAGAAATGCTGGCAGAACTGAAACTGTAGGGGCATGTTATGAACCGTTCTCGGACACCTAATTCGGAGACAAGATTTACCGGCGAAAGACAACGTTCTGAGTTTCAATCAGGTACGGCACACACTTTCAGTGTGCCAAGACGTTTCATATCCTTGTCGCGATGCACAGAAGTAATTCTTACATAGTGATACAAATGTTTACGGCGTTATTGTAATTAATGGGGTTACTAAAGATGGTCAGTAACAGTTTTTACGCCAGAATTTATCATAAATCGTAATCTTTGTTCATATTTTGTCACACATTTATGTTCACAAATTTGATTTTAATCAGAACTGGCATTGTAAAATTTTGGAATAGATAGACTCATCAGGTCAGATACTAGGCCACGTTAGTTTATTGCCTTGTTATTTTTAGTTTTACTATTACAATACAGCTGGAACGAAGAGCAGGATTCAACAATCCTTCGTCAACGACAAGCTCTTAGGAAGGAAGCAGATTAGGATGTAACGCTCCGTTTACAACGAAGTTAGTGAGGCAGCACCAGTTCGCACAGAAGGGTGGATCCACAAGGAAATCTGCCGTGTTCTCCTCAAAAGAACAGCCCCGATATTCTCGTTATTGGATTAGGGAAAACACGGGAAAATTAAATCTGGATGCCCAGAAAGAGAGGCGTAGCTGTCCTCAGAGAAACCACACATCGCATGTTCAAATGTGTGTGAATTTCTGAGGGACCAAACTGCTGAGGTCATCGGCCCCTAGACTTACACATTACTTAAGCTAAGAACAACACACACAGCCATGCCCGAGGGAGGACTCGAACCTCCGGCGGGAGGGGCGGCGCAATCCATGACATGGCGCCTCAAACCGCACAGACACTCCGCGCGACAAACCACACATCGCTTAGTAAGAAATCACGTAATAAATAAAAAAAAAATTGTTTACTTAATATTTTACCCGAATGACTTATTTCACGGGGATCTCGAGGGCTGCCAAAACAACAGGGGAGGGTGTTGTAACTGGAGGACAGTGCACCTAGGAACTCATACGCACTGGAACCCGCCATAAGCAGTTTGCAGCATTTTCCAATGTTTTTATTGTTGTGAGACATGGGGTAGTTTAGTGTTTTATGCAGCGTTATTAAAGTTACGAGTTGTACATAGTTAAGAGCTGCATAATGTTGTGCCCACTCAAAATTCGCCACTGTTGCGATGCTTTCGAACTCCCGCACGTGATGTTGGTCGGCGCTGCAGAGTGATTATAGCAATTCTTACGTAAATTGAAGTTGGAGGGGGAGAAAGAGAAAGAAAGGGAATGAAATGACGATATTAGCTGCACCTGGACTTGACGCAGTATCAGTGGAGACGAATGGAAATGCATGCTGGACCGAGACTCTAACCCGGTATCTCTTTCATACTAGGCAGATTCTTCAGCCAGTGTGCCCACCGGACACAGTGTTTATAGCAAATGCGTGGACTATCTCGGCACGCTCCCCGGCCAGCCCACATGTACCATATACCGCCACCACTTACCTGCTTCCCCTGACCATGTCCACCGTACTCGCTAATTTTAGATTTCCGCTGGAGGTCGGACGTAAATGTGCATCTGCTTTGGTGGTTGTGGATTCGTAGTGCATCGAGAGTTGTATGAATACGTGGTGTTTGTTCTTTCGGACGCGTCCGGACATGTCCGAAAGAACAGACACGACGCATTCGTATAACAGTAATTCTCGCTCGCCACCAGCTTGGAAACTGTAGCCTCTATCAACGATGTCCACGCCGCTGGAGCCTGGACATATTTGTTTCTCTGGTTCTGTACCGTCGAGTAATATACTGAAGCGACAGAGAAACTGGTATAGGCAAGCGTATTCAAATACAGATATATGTAAACAGGCAGAATACAGCGCTGCGGGCGGCAACGCCTATGTAAGACCACAAGTGTCTGGCGCAGTTGTTAGATCGGTTACTGCTGCTACAATAGCAGGCGGCATCCCGACAGGCCTTTCTATTCGGACAGCTCCTGTCGTCAGCCGGAAACGTGAATCATTCCCGCCACACGCCACCGCCTACGCGCTCCACACACCCCCAGACAGAATCGCCCTACGAAACCGGCTACATATATATTTTATCACTGTACTTATAATTAAATATTACGATCGCGGTCTCAATTGGACGACATTCGACAATTAGTGAAGTATCGTTAATACACCTTGCTGACGGCCGCCGCTCAGGAAATAGAATAATCTGTACCATTCTTACTACTTGACATACTTTTCCCTTTGCTATCACAGTATTCTATGTCAAATCCATACCTTCCTTACGATTGGACATAGTCATTTTCTTTGCACATGTCAGAACACAAATACACACATACCTTATAAGCCTGATGCTGCACATGTCTGAAAAAAAACACACACATACTTTATAAGCCTGATGCTCAAGGCGAACCTATCACGCATCCACTACTGCAAAGTATAATACTTCGCCAGTGACACAAAGCGCTTCTGACCGAAAATAAGCGCTGGGTGGACATGTCTCATAAGTTTTTCTTGTGAGTGGTACCGCAGTGTCTTAGAAAGAGAAAAGTAACTGTCTTACAAGCCACCAGATGTTACAAACACGATCGCAACAACTATGTTTTGTCACAGGCGGTCTTGGTTCTACCAGTGCTCACGAGTATTGCTAACGATATCCATGTCAAAAACTATACAAGCCTTAAGCCTTATAAACCTAGGTATGGCACTATCTCCGAATGAAGTAGTTTCTCCAGACAAATACCACGACATTGAATATAGACAGTTATCAGAGCAATAGTGCGGTTACACGTCGCCAATGGGTTTAAGTTCATACTAAAATTACCAAATTTAGAAAGTGGTTCGGCTAAGGAACGCGGTCTGAAGCCGATATTTGCAACTCCCTCATGCTGCCGCTAGATATTTCTCCAGTATTTATAACGCATTCCATCTCGATGTCACGTCAGAGGTTCTGCAATATATCCACTGGGTCATAGGCGATGGTTGATTTAGATCGATCACAAGTAATAGATGGTATGGTGATTGAGGTCATGAGAAATGAACACTAGCTTCTCAGAATTCTAGTGCTACGCTTTTCCGTAGAAACTATGTCTGTGATTTGGAATCAAGTCTTTCCATTCAACCACATACCTGCATTGAATCCTATGTAGAAGTCTTCTAATGATTTCATCCGCTAGTGAATCATATTTCTGGCACTGTCATATCTCGAAATGAGTCACCTTTTTTGAACCTACCTGCTACAGTAAAATGTTAAACAGTCCCAAGGCATCTTGAAACTGCCCCCCAGACTCTGTGCTGTCACCCTGCAGCTTTGCGCATGTGATCGTTTCAATTTAAGTTAGAACTGAGCAGAAGTCAGAGAGAGCTATATCTACCATATTCTGCAAAGCATGTAGATAGAGGCTAAGATGAGTTAGTGCGACATGAGTGTGTTTTGACCATTCGGTGGAAATGAGAACATGTTGCCATAGCTCCGCCAACAGCGTACGAAGTGTAAGATCAGTGCCAAAGGGAACCCACTCCTGCAACACGAGGTAGTATAAAGACAGTAAGAACAGTTACGGTGGTCTTTCGTATCGGGAAGATTAGGAAGACTCAACATCATACAGGTACTGCAGTCCGAAGCAGATCCGCATCCCTATGGGTCCATCTACGTCTATCACCCCAACCGTCAATCATAGTTATCCAGCACCATCCAACAGAGAAAAATTACAAACTATAAAAGCTCTGCTAACTTCATCCAACAGAGAAAATGACAAGATTTTTACCACATCTCTCTCTTCCCATATATCAAAAACAAATACCGCCTGTGCGCTGGCATCGAGCACATGTGGCGATGCTATTAAATTTATAGGCATTGATCCACTGGAGCAGGTGGCCAGTGATCAACATCACTTGCACAGACCAGTGTAAAGTATCAACGCCCGTACTGCAGGAGAATGACCGTATCCCACAGACTATACTGTCAGTCACAAGAGAGGCACCCTGTGTCATTGTTTGAAACTTTGTTTCTTTTAATGCTGTAACACCGTTTCACAGTGCCATACATTGTGTTTTTACCGCCACGACTTTGAGGTCTGTGTCAGGTTCTAAACTCACGTTAAAATGTTCTGACCCATCGCCTCTCACAGAAAACTAGACATCGCACAGTATAAATCATGTTGTTGCTGCTGCTACCACAAAACACACACACACACACACACACACACACACAAATCGAATGATTTTAAATAAAAGACAGTCACAACCAGTCACAACATAAAGAAACTGGTGTTGTGGAACGATTCCAAACTGCTGTCCGAAGGTGAATGACGACCTCTACATTTAAGCTCATTTGCCACATTGATAGGATAGCTGATGACTGTGTTCCATTTTGATTTGTTCCTCATATTGCAGTCATGTACGTGATTAGTGTGTAGGTGCTAGCCACCCCCTGAAGGTGTTGCTTCTGCACCAAGACTCTTCCTCCATCTCAAACTAGCGATGTCAGTCAATCATTATGTGGCAATCTACAGCGTACCAGTGGATGGATGGGATGGGAAAGACATCGTCGATATACTGTAATAATACGCATCGCAGTTGGTAGTGTGAACAATTTTAGCAATTTTACAGTAATTTCAACACCGACCAATGATGCGACATCATGCTGCCCAATTTTAGTGTCATCGCAAAACCGCTCCTTCTCCTCTTTCCGAGTACCACTGCGAATGTAGATAGATGACTGTGCAGCACATCCATTCATTGTTAATTCTCGAACATATACATCATCAAAGTATACCAGACAGAGATCTACATATTTCTAGCACCTCGAGCATTGTGCGTAATTTACGATCTGAGTGTAAGCTGATGGGAGTCCCAGGGCATTCATGCAGTCTTAGGATAAAGTTACAGACTGAAAGATAATCTCGCACTGTCTTTGACCAACCCGCCCTGCAGCACCATTACCGATTTAATCTGTAGCTGACCAGGAGTAGACTGCTACATACCGCGTCTCGTGAATGATTGGAGCTTGCCGGGTTCACGTCCATCCAAGTGTGCACAAGATTTCTCTAGATGCGCCCATGTCGAGTACGTTAGCACCCTTTATCGGTGTATAGTAGTAGATTTGAAAGTGTTGTGATGTAATAGCAGACACTTACGAAGAACAAGAAACTGGTGGTTTTTGTGCATAATGAAGCTCCAGATGGATGGAGTTCGAAGCATTTTACGTAAATCAACTACGCTATCAGTTCTAATGTATCGTTCTAGTGTCTGGGATCAGTACCAGGAGGGTTCTGGTAAGAGAGAACATAAACACACGCGCTCCTGAGACTACACGATTCTGCACTTAAAACAGGCTGTAGATCGCTTGAGTTTCACGCCTATTAGTCATTTGGAATACAGCGCTGTTAATATTTCAATGTAAGAAATATATCTCCAGCGCATGTCATACATCCTTCTTGCAGGCTTCTCTACGATAATATATGGGAACAAACTGCAAAATGAAAAAACTGCGCCGGCCGGAGTGGCCGAGCGGTTCTAGGCGCTACAATCTGGAACCGCGCGACCACTCCGGTCGCAGGTTCGAATCCTGCCTCGGGCATGGATATGTGTGATGTCCTTAGGTTAGTTAGGTTTAACTAGTTCCAAGTTATAGGGGACTGATGACCTAAGAAGTTAAGTCCCATAGTGCTCAGTGCCATTTGAACCATTTTTGAAAAAACTGCTTCCTTAAAACATCTGCTCTGTGTGATACATCGTTAACTGAGAATCATATTAGTTATGAAACTGAAGTCTCGATTTTTACACCCAAGGTTCGACATGTGAATGGAGTACATCGCATAAATATTCGTTCGTGTAGAGGAATGTTTCGAAAGAAGATGGTCACGCTTCATCACACATGAGATGGAAGTCCTCTGATGATAAAGAGGTTTGCCGTTAACGATCGCAAGCAGACAGTGCCCTGTCACAAACAGAACACGTGGTTGATACGAGTCGAACGCAGGCTATGTCACACAGCGCGTCAAGGACCAGTTACCACAGTTATGAGTCAGCTTGCCTCCGGAGAAGATACAACGGCCTTATGACAACCGTCCCAATAGTAACAATGTGTGCACCTAGGCCAGAAGACGTAAAACGTCATAATGGTAAGTGGGCTCATACTGCCAAGTTTTTTGGAAATTTGATTCGAGGTTGGTAATCACTGAAATACCTTCGTTTCCTACTCCCCTTCAGGGGCCTCTCTTTTTTCTCTGGGCAGTGTGCGTAATTGGTGACAGCGTAACTGTGTTAGTAAGAAGGTTAGGTTCGAAGTCTAGTTTCTCTGCAGGTTCCTCTGAGCTGCGGAGTACACTGTAATATTCTGCTAGTTTTTCTTTAATTCTATGCTATTTTTATCCGATTAGATTACTGAGTCACTGATGCACGTTCGTACAAAATGTTACAACATATCCTGAATTCTGAAATGAAAATAGAGAATTAAGACTTGTGTTGCCCATTTTGGAGCTGATTCTTAATATTTAATTCTCACTGTTTCAGAAATATGGTTCATTTTTATATACAGTAACCCTGTTGATTATGATCTGAAAGCAATCTTGTATTCGGATGGTGTCTAAATTACAACATCATATATTAATGTCATCTTATGTAAGAAATACCGTTTTCAAGGACTCGTATGTGCCTTGCATCTGAAACGTCTCTTGATTCGAGCGCGCACGGAGGCTTTCAGGCAGTCGTTCTTCCCGCGAACCATACGCGACTGGAACAAAAAATGGAGGTAATGACAGTGGCACGTAAAGTGCCCTCCGCCACACACCGTTGGGTGGCTTGCGGAGTATAAATGTAGATGTAGATGTAGATGCACATACAAAAGCCTGCAAGTCTGTTCAGATCCCAGCGACCCTGATATCTCCCATCCATCACTCTAATACCTCTATGGAAACGCTTACCCTACTCCTTGCTATAATCTCCACATCTAAATATAAGCTGAGAAAGTGCATCTTTATTGAAGTACGAGCACGAAGAACCTCGAAGTTTTGCAGAAGTTAGTCGTCAGCATTTTCATGTGGTATGCTCCTGAAGTTGCCAAGAAAGTTTTTAATTCTCGATTTCGATGCTAGCCAGTCATTCATCTCCGTATCCTCTGTCCTCTTATCGACTTGTGAATTTTTCGTAAATTCCCTGATCTAAGGACCATCAAAAAAGATACGTGTATTAAATTTCGACTCCCTGATATGTGGAAGTGTCTGTTTTAAGAAAGTAAAGCCCTATTTTCTTTCTTCACTGCCTTTGTAAAGGATCTCATTCAACCAAGTTTAAAGTGCAGCGCTGGACGTGGAATATCCCCAGGATTCACGAGAGCTTGGGACTTAATATTGTGCGAACCCGGTGTCAGGATATTTCTAGCTTCCCAGAGACGTTGTACATAGTGTTCCTTATCTGCCTGACCGTACCAAAGGCATAGGAAGTGTGAATATTTGGTGTAGCCGTATTGCAGACCCAGCAGTACGGCCACAGCCTGTAATAAATAGTGTTAATGTGTACCTGAGTATTACAAAATGGATCATTAAGCACACGATGTTTAAACTCAAAAATATACCTCCACATATCTTCCAGCTGAGATGTTCATATTTCAGAGAAATTAACAAATGTTCCATGTTACTGTGCCTTCCACTTATTTGAGCCGGATGACCCACTGGAACAGAAGCAATCACTTTACGAGCGTGGAGCAGTGCAGCTTTCAAACTTCCACTTCATGAATCTATGGAAAGCCGCCATTTAGTAGATACATGCGTTATACCCTAAGCTTCAATGAGACCGCCGTTGCCATATTAGTAAACCAGAGAAGTATCTTCGTCCTTTCAAAAGTGCTGTCGAAAGTCTTCTCCGTGACTACGCTACCATAGGAGGTTGTTCCAGGAGCTAACAGTCTGTTTTCAAGAAGTCGTGATTTTATGTTTTATGGATGAGCACAAATCTTGTGTCAAATCATACAGTTCAGCGTGGGTTTGGGGTTTTGGCTGTCATGAATCTGAGGGAGCTTGATCTGTATCATCAAAATCCTCCTCATCCATTGCATCACCTGGGTCAGGAAAGTCACTCTTGTTACCAGGAGTTTTTGGAATCGTAATTCCTGGTCCATAAGGTCTTACTGCAGATGGCACGTCTGGATATTTTACACTGTCTTTTTTTGTTTATACCTAAAAGTAAAGCAGATATATTAATTCATTATTTAAATTAAGATACTTATTCTAAATAATCTATAAGGCAGTAATAAAGAGTCTATTAAGGTCACGAGAATCAAAGTCAAGAACGAACCCTGCACTTTCAACATGCAGAAATAACGATCGGTAGTGTGTTCTCTACCGACCCTCCAAATCACATACACCGAAATCGGGCCACTTCTGGTGTTTTCTGGTGGTGCATGGCAGACTTTAACAAACTTTTTGCAGTATACATGTTGTGTGAAGGGCTTTTCATCACCACCAATTTTAACTTCAAAGTATGAATGATACATTTTCCTTAGAAAAGGAGCAATTTTTGTCTTACTATTTGATATGATGACTTTGCCACCAATATAGCAAAATTATTCGAAATGAATCATGCACTTTCGATCCATTTTGTAGCCATTGTGATTTCACTCAGAGAGCTCAAGTCATAGTAGCCTGCATGTTGCTACAAGCGAGAAGCAAAGTCAGCTCAACTCCTACCTATCTCTCCTAGAGACTTTCGAATCTTCCACTGCCAGCTATGACTGGAGCACAAGCGTAATTTTCAAGCTCTTAAACACAACACAAGTAGTTAGTAGTATCTTTAATTCTTTATTAACTACATTTATTTGAATAGCATTTGCTTAATATAACTACATGATATGGAATTAATTCTGCTTTGTGTCAATAAAATTCAAAATATAAACTCTTGAATGGCTTCATATATACTTAATAGGCAAATACTGAAATATTGAGGTAGCGAAGAAACATTACCTGACTGAGAAAAAATAATTCCATTCTTGAATTCAACGTGTACTAAATATACAAGATCGCCTAAAAAAACCTTGACCTCATACCAACTTTTGAAACGCAGACCATTGTACTAATGACAATAATAGTAGTTAAGAAAGCAAATGTAATGGTTAAGAAAGTTGTTTGTGCATCAAAACTTTATAACAGAGTAGGAAAGGCGTGGAAAACCTACATCAGGATGGCGTCTTAAGGTAAACACGCCTCTTTATATTAAAAGTTTCTGTTGCTCTTGGATTCAGTTTAATGAGTTGCAGTTTCCATTACCCAAGGATGTACAAGTAACGTAGCGGAGAGTGTTGTTCCTAGAGGATAATGACCCGAGGAACACACGATGTTTTTTGTTGGGTACTTCAGTCTAGTGACTGATTTTAGAATGACATGAAGGAATGAGCACTCGAGACCGCCATAAGCACTTTCCACCAATTTCTAAATTTTTTGTTGTTTTTAGACATGAGATTGTGTTTTGCCCATCATTTGTGAATATATCGCTTTCTACGTATTTAAGTGCTGTATAATACGGAAAGCTATTTGGGATATAACGTAAATTCTTCACGTACGGAATCTTATGGTGAGTAAAATGTTATATACACCACTGGCCATTAACATTGCTACACCAAGAAGAAATGCAGATGATAAATGGGTATTCATTGGACAAATATATTATACTACAACTGACATATGATTACATTCTCACGCAATTTGGGCGCATAGATCCTGAGAAATCAGTACCCAGAACAACCACCTCAGGCCGTAATAACGGCCTTGATACGTCTGGGCATTGAGTCAAACAGAGCTTGGATGGCGTGTACAGGTACAGCTGTCCATGTAGCTTCTACACGATACTACAGTTCATCAAGAGTAGTGACTGGCGTATTGTGACGAGCCAGTTGTTTGGCCACCATTGACCAGACGTTTTCAGTTGGTGAGAGATCTAGAGAATGTGCTGGCCAGGGCAGCAGTCGAACATTTTCTGTATCCAGAAAGGCCCGTACAGGACCTGCAACATGCGGTCGTGCATTATCCTGCTAAAATGTAGGGTTTCGCAGGGATCGAATGAAGGGTAGAGCCACGGGTCGTAACACATCTGAAATGTAACGTGCACTGTTCAAAGTGCCGTCAGTGCGAACACGAGGTGACCGAGACGTGTAACCAATGGCACCTCATACCATCATCCCGGGTGATACGCCAGTATGGCGAAGACGAATACACGCTTCCAATGTGCGTTCTCCGCGATGTCGCCAAACAAAGATGCGACCATCATGATGTTGTAAACAGAACCTGGATTCACCAGCAAAATGACGTTTTGCCATTCGTGCACCCAGGTTCATCGAGTACACCATCGCAGGCGCTCCTGTCTGTGATGCAGCGTCAAGGGTAACCGCAGCTAGGGTCTCCGAGCTGATAGTCCATGCCGCTGCAAACGTCGTCGAACTGTTCGTGCAGATGGTTGTTGTCTTGCAAACGTCCCCATCTGTTGACTCAAAGATCAAGGCGTGGCTGCACGATCCGTACAGCCATGCGGATAAGATGCCTGTCATCTCGACTGCTAGTGATACGAGGCTGTTGGGATCCAGCACGGCGTTCCGTATTACCCTCCTGAACCCAGCGATTCCATATTCTGCTACCAGTCATTGGATCTCGACCAACGGGAGCAGCAATGTCGCGATACGATAAACCTCAATCGCGATAGACTACAATCCGACCTTTATCAAAGTCGGTAACGTGATGGTACGCATTTCTCCTCCTTACACGAGGCATCACAACAACGTTTCACCAGGCAACGCCGGTCAATTGCTGTTTGTGTATGAGAAATCGGTTGGAAACTTTCCTCTTGTCAGCACGTTGTAGGTGTCGCCACCGGCGCCAACCTAGTGTGAATACTCTGAAAAGCTAATCATTTACATATCACAGCATCTTCTTCCTGTCTGTTAAATTTCGCGTCTGTAGCACGTCATCTTCGTGGTGTAGCAATTTTAATGGCCAGTAGTGTATTTATTTTACATAATTGCATAACAAAAGGACAATTAAGCCATACTTCGTTGATTGTGCACTATTTGTACCTGGAAACAGAAGAAAGTCTTTTGACATGGATCTTGTGCTACCGAATTTCTTTAATGTTTCAAAAATTTTACCTGTCCTACAAATGGAAAATTTGTGTTATTTTCAATAACTTCTACTTTAAAAGGTATTTAACTTGTAGCTGGCTTGTTATAACACTTGCGCTTGATTTAACGTACTGATTATTGGTGTGCAGTAGACTTACAATGTAATAGGTGTAGTATTAAATGTAGTATTAGCAAGACTTTCTCTCTTGCAACACTTTTAAAAATTCAATTGAATATTTACTTTAGTTGTATGGCCATTTTATGCATTGGAACATGTTTTGAGATTTATAATTTTGAAAGTTTCGGGAGTAATTTTTGTAATTACGTAAAAAGACTATTGCACATGCTTAGTGAACGATATCATTTCAAAATGCAATAAGAAAATATACTGAACCTATGTTACAGTGCTGGATATTGGCGGAAGTCCATTGTGCAAGGTGCAACACTTTTCCCTACTCATATGTGAATGCTATTGTTTACAGTTACAACCATGTCAGTCAATTAAATTCCAATAGCACATTTAAGTGGACCTAATGTATAACTGAACAAGTTTGTAAGAAGAAAATAACTTCAGTTAGGTTTTAATATACTGTTGTAGTATATTCTTCTGTAGCACCACATGTTTGATTCTCTTCTGTTTACGTTTTCCCACAGCCCATGTTTAACTACCATACGATGTTCTGTTGCAAGCGAACATGATCAGAAATTTCTTCCTAAAATTCAGACCTATGTTTGACACTAGTAGACTCGTATTGGCCAGGAATGTCCTCTTTGCCAGTGGTAGTCTGCTTTTTATATCCTGCTTGCTCCATTTATCGTGGGTTACTTTGCTGCTCACTTTGTGATAACCAGGCCTGATGTTAAGTTACTCAGTGTTTTCATTTTTTCTACTTTTGATTACTTTCGTGTTTCCTTGTTTTACTCTAAATCCATATTCTATATTTATTAGTCTGTTCGGTGCATTCAACAATCCTGCAGTTCTTTTCCACTTTCACTGAGGATGCCAACGTCATCAGCGAATCGTAACATTCAGATTCTTTCACCTTGAATTTTAATCCCACTCTTACTCTTTTCTTTTGTTTCCGTCATAGCTTCTTCGATGTACAGATTGAACAGTAGGGGAGAAAGACTACATACCTGTTTATACCCTTTTTAATACATGCACTTCTTTCTTGGTCTTCCACTCTCATGCCGGCCGGATTGGCCGAGCGGTTCTAGGCGCTTCAGTCTGGAACCGCGCGACCGTTACGTTCGCAGGTTCGAATCCTGCCTCGGGCATGGATGTGTGTGATGTGCTTAGGTTAGTTAGGTTTAAAGTAGTTCTAAGTCTAGGGGATTGGTGACCTCAGATGTTAAGTCCCATAGTGCTTAGAGACATTTGAACCACTTGTTTTTCCGAAAGTCTGATGGTATATCACGATCAGCCCCATATATTTTACACACTAACATGAATAATCGTTTTGTTGCCACTCCCCCTCTCCCCTCCCCCCCCCCCCCCCCCCCCAATGATTGTAGAAATTCCGATAAAATTTTACCAGTCCCTTCTGCTTTATTTGATACTAAGTATTCCAAAACTCTTTTAAACTGTGATTCTAATATTGGAACCCCCATCTCTTCCCTGTCGACCCCTACTCGTAGAAGTCCTGCCCTACAGACCTGCACTGTATCTCCACCTATGTGCACTCAGCTCTGCATTTAATAATGAATTTAATATTGTACTCTTAATATGCTTTTAATTTCACCTACGGCTGTTTTGACTTTTGTATATGGTGAGTCAATCCTTGCGACAATCATTTCCTTTTAGTTCACTAACCTCCTATATACCGCCCAACTGCCTTTCCCTTACTCACCACTGCTGCTGGTCCAAGACAGTGGATACAAGGTTGTATAGCATCTCTGTAAAAACAGCCCAACTATAATGTTCTTGGTGAAATTGGGTGTATGCAGTGAATATATCTTATGAAACTAAGAATTTGTTCTTTTATAGAATAATTCAGATCTCGTATTTATTTTCCATTCAACATCTTCTCTCTTCTAAATGTTATGGCTATAGCTCGTGATACCGACATAGTCTTCTTTCCTACGGCAGAACCATTCAGATGTGGACTTACTATTTGTTTTCCCATTCCCATCTCTTTTGACCAGCATCATTTGATCTTTGATGCTATATTTCTTCTAATTCTGGCTACATATTTCGTCACTCATCAGTGTCACTAGGAAAGGCTATTTGTAATTTATGGGATTCGCCTATTATGTAAAAAAACATAAAAAATTAAAAAGGAACACCCCTCCGCCCCTACATCCACACACACACACACGCAGAGAGAGAGAGAGAGAGAGAGAGAGAGAGAGAGAGAGAGAGAGAGAGAGAGAGAGACGGGCCCAGAGACACAGCAGCAACATAAAAATGTTCAAATGTGTGTGAAATCTTATGGGACTTAACTGCTAAGGTCATCAGTCCCTAAGCTTACACACTACTTAACCTAAATTATCCTAAGGACAAACACACACCCATGCCCGAGGGAGGACTCGAACCTCCGCCGGAGCAGCAACATAAACAAGAGCTTTCGTGAAGTTAAAAAGTGTCATTTGAGAATGGAGTTCCTCAAAGATATGTATCGTATTTTTGTGTGTGTTACCTTTACAGATTAACATGCAGGTTAAGAATAATACTACAAAGAAACTATAAGTAATCCCAAAATATAGTTGCAAAATCCTCACTCGATTCTTTAATTTAGTTCTGGAAATGGAAAAATGTCTTCACTAATAACTATTCTAAGAAATTCGGCCTAAGAACAATTTGTCTGTTCCGATCCATGTCCGAAAGAAAAGACACAATTTTTTGATCCAGCAGACATTATGAATTATTACACAAAGGAATTACAGAAATTGGCTGTGAACGAGCACTGATTGAAATCAATGGGGAAAGTTGAAAATTTCTGTCGGATCGAGATTCGAAGCCAGGTCTCTTGCTTACTAGGCGGAGACAGATGCTCTGACCACTGTGCTATCCGGACTCGGTGGTCATTGAAACTGTATGCACGCCCCCCTTAGCCACAATTCTTACCACGTCCACACCCTACTAACGCAGAGCACCTTTGCCATGAGAACAATGTTGGCCAAGGGGCACTACAGTAGCAGTGTGTGGATAAGTTGAGAATTTGGGTCTGACGAGAGGCGCGCATACAGTTGCAATGGCCACTGAGTCGGGATAGCACATTGGTCAGAGCATCTGCCTCTGCCTCGTAAGCAAGAGACCCGGCTTCGAATCTCGATCCGACACAAATTTTCAACTTTCCCCATTGATTTCAATCAGTGCTCGCTCGCAGCCAGTTTCTGTAATTCCTTTGTGTCATAATTCATAATGGCTGCTGGATCAAAAAATTTTGTCTGTTCTTTCGCACATGGATCGGAACAGACAAATTGTTCTTAGTCCTAATGTCTTAGAAGACGTTTTTCCATATTACAGAACTGAATAAAAGTTCCCAGTGAGGATGGCACCAAGGTGCTGAAACATGTCTCGGCGTTTAAAAAGGACAGCTGTTTTCTTAATAGGTGGGCCTGAATTTCCATGGTCTAGTCTGAAAAATGTCTACTGCTAGAGAGCCCAAACCAAACAATGATTTAATGCAACTTTTAAAGTTTGAAATTTGATTTATCGCCAGTTTCAAACGAGGAGTCCTCGGATTTTAACTTGTGGCTGACGAAATACGCTTCTTTCTTTTCTTTTCTACATGCTGTAATAGGCGCACGGACATATTGCTGAATACAACAGTCAGGTTAATCTGAAAGCGCCGTTACGAGGGATTCCAAAGGGTCAGGTAATGCCTGTCTGAAACGCAGACGCTTTGCTCCTCTGCGTTATCTATTTGCTCTGGAATCGAGATTTAAGTTCGTTCGCTGCGCGCTTTAAAGTGTTCTGAACATTTAATGAAGCTTTTGATCCAATTTTCATTTTAAATGAGGATATTTTGACCGAAGCCGTAAAAGGTTCTCCGGGCGTTGGTGCACCCATCGATTCCCTTTCCCTAACCTTTTCACATGTAACGAACTGCTGAAGCACACATTGTGAAAAGGATAATATTTCAGCATTGGGAGTTTACTCACTGTGCTGAACATTAACACGCGACTGCTACAAAAAGTTATGAAAACGGTGTAAGTGAATAAAATGTAAAAACAGTATTGGTAGTAATACTGCTTTCTGAAATAACTTGTGTTCCTGGCATACTGAATATCAGTGGGAACACAGTGATGGGGTAAAACCATTAGAATTACTATCCAGTAGAACGTAAAACTTGCATCCCTCCTTCACATTCGTTAAGCTGAAATTCATCCAAACTTTTCTAGGGTCTCGGGGCTATTAAAGTCTACGGAATCCTCCAGTCTTTGAAAGCTGGACACTGTGCCTCACTTTCTCAATTGACTTATCCTCCGCAACAGGAGTTCTGCTTTACCCTATGCAACTCCTGTACCACCTTACTCACACTCACGTTTTGTATGTCCTGTGCACTTGAGAACAAACGCCTCATTACACAGCCCTTCTACTCCTATTACACGATTTATTAAAAGAAACTATTTCCATCCATTAAAAGTGACCGGATGCTATTGTCTTCACATGTCACTAAACCATTAAGTGTCATCTAGAAGTGAAATTGTAAAACATCTAATAAATCAGTCAGTAGTACCAAATGTATCTGGTACTTTAAACCTATTTCAGTGATATTAAAACTAATAGTTGAGGACTGTGTGAGACATTGTACCCGCCTCGTGCCATGGTCAGCGTGTGGCGAGTGGATATCTAAAAATAAAAGGTAAGGAAAATTGATTAAGAGGGAAAGCTTCCAGTCCAGATTACGAATTAAGAAACAGTAAATCTATAGGGTGACAAAAAAGTCGGTTAACATTTGGAAATTCATTACTTCACGGAATAATTTAGGTAGCAAGTAAAAATTGAGACAGATGCTTGAAATGACGTGAAGTTTTATTGAAACAAACAAAATGACCAACAGATGGCGCTTCACATCGTTCAAAAGTAATCATTAACATAACAGTTAAATTTTAGCAAAGACAACAAATGTTCAACATGTCGGCCGTCATTCATCAACAATACCTGTAGTCGAGGAACAGTGTTGTGGACAGCACTGTACAGCATATCAGTAGGTATAGTGAGAGATGCTGCTGTCGGACATTGTCGTCTATCATCATGCATTGTGAGGTCGGACGATCTCAGTAGACTTGTGACTTCAGGTAATCACACAATCAATAATCGCACTGATTGAGGTTGTGGGGACCTGGGAGGGCAACCACGACGCATGACGCAGCTCAGCACGCGATCTTCAACAAATAATGTGCACGAGAGATATCTTTGACACTTGTAGGAACATTAGATGGTGCGCCATCCCGTGTATGTCATACCTCCCAGTAAGCGTTAATGACCCAGGCTACATATCGACGTACCCCACACCATTGGCGCTGACGGGTTGAAAAGCAGTACCCCACATTTTCTCGAAGAAAAACCGACCGATCACTGTTAATGTGGTAAATCCACACCACACAGTGACTTTCTCATCATGAAATGGGTTTTCCAAGGCAGTTATAGGATTTTAGGTTGCCCAGATTCTACAATTGTGGATGTACTCATGCGGCCGTGTCTTAGGAGACATCCTGTGTGAAGACACTGTCGGTGTTACCATAATGCCGGCTCGTCATATCTTCTAGCTGTCAAAACTGACCCTCCACAATTTCACAGCGCTTCTCCCGAGTATTTTCTGGGAAGAGCGTTATTTCGTTGAGATTTCCGAAACATCTGGTGTTGCTGCAGGATGGTGCATTATAGGTAAATTACCAATAGAGAAGCCAGCTATTTTTACGAAAGCAGTAGCACATTACTTTGCATCCATCAGGTAACAGTGTTTCATCTTTGCTTGTCCACTAGCACTCACCATGGGCTTGAGAGTCTTCACAAATGTACTACATAGGTTCTTCCATTTTCCTCGAATCGATCCACTGTAATCAAAAAACTAAAAATGAGGGTGTCACGGACATGATACAGGATTTGTGATGGATACCATTAAAACAAAGGTGTTTTTCTTTTCGACGTAATCTTTTCACGAAAATTCAGTCACCAGCTTTCTTCTCAGAATGCGAAAATAGTTTGCTGACGTAGGGAGAAACGATCATCATAATAAAATAAAGGAAATCAGAGCACGCACGGAAAGATGTTGATGTTAGTTTTTCCGCACGTTGTTCGAGAGTGGAATAATAGAGAATTATTGTGAAGGTGGTTCGATGAACCCTCTGCCAGGTACTTAAATGTGATTTGTAGAGTATCCATGTGGATCTAGATGTAGATGAACTGTTGTTACCTAATTCACGACTTAGCGTACCGCCGGCGTCTGGGCTTCTCTTAGATGACTATGATGACTGTGTTTTTCCTTATTAATTTTTAGCAGATGTTTCCTTCCCGTTATCTCAATATGTAATAATATCTTACTCAAAACGAGCTCTTGACAGTAAAAAACGAATTTTCAGTTACCGCTTCAGCCAGGGTAGAAAATCAGTTGAACGCACGCTTGGTATGATTACTACAGATTCCAAATATTTGGGACTGTGATACGATGCCAGGATGAGAATACGATCAATAACATCTTAAAATGTGTTTGCGTATTTTATAACTACGTTCGAAACAGATATGGGTGTTAATACATTGTACAACAAATGGGCCAATTGGGCCAAAGTGTCAAAATCACCCCATTGTCTTTACGTTTCCACCTCGAGCCAAAATAAACAACCATTCTGCCGCTAATGCTTTTAGAGATTATTTATCAAATTATTTTCTGACTCCAGTGGCATCACTGCCATGGCAGTGGAATTGTTGCATTTAAAAGACACGTGCGAGTTTAAGTACCTGTTCATACTGTATTTTTTATTTGAATAATCCGTATTTGTGTATGCTTTGTTTGTATTAGTGATGCACTGAGCTATGAAGTAAATATACAGTAAAAATAAGAGCGATTATAATTACCTCACAACTTTACTTCTTTGGCAGCCTCATTCCACGCTTTATTCGTACAATCTCTTCTTGAATGTTCTTAGAGGGTGTAATTGTATAGCTCAGGATGTTTCTCCACTTCTCCCACAAGTTTAATGTTGAACAATTAGAAGATGAAGTTCATTTTTATTTTTATTCATCTTATTATTACACAGTACTGAAACAGTCTGTGGAGGGCCTTGATGGTAATTATTGAATCGCTATTATTCACGATAGGATGTGAGTTTCTTGGCATATACTCTGTGAAAGTATTGCTCGTTTATTTTGTGGACAGGATCTAAAACTCATGAATTAGGCTGACATATTAGCATCGGGTAATGCTGAGGGAATTAGATTAGGAAGTGAGACACTTAAAGTAGTAAAGGAGTTTTTCTATTTGGGGAGCAAAATAATTGATGATGGTTGAAGTAGAGAGGATATAAAATGTAGACTGACACTGGCAAGGAAAGCATTTCTGAGGAAGAGAAATTTGTTAACATCGAGTATAGATTTAAGTGTCAGGAAATCGTTTCCATGTATGGAAGTGAAACATGGACGATAAATAGTTTAGACAAGAAGAGAATAGAAGCTTTCCAAATTATGGTGCTACAGAAGAATGCTGAAGATTAGATGGGTAGATCACATAACTAATGAGGAATTATTGAATAGGATTGGGGAGAAGAGAAGTTTGTGACACAACTTCACTAGAAGAAGGGATCGGTTGGTAGGACATATTCTGAGGCATCAAGGGATCACCAGTTTAGCATTGGAGGGCAGCGTGGAGGGTAAAAATCGTAGAGGGAGACCAAGAGATGAATACACTAAACAGATTCAGAAGGATGTAGGTTGCAGTAGGTACTGGGAGATGAAGGAACTTGCACAGGATAGAGTAGCATGGAGAGGTGCATCAAACCAGCCTCAGGACTGAAGACCACAACAACAACAACAACATTAGGTATATTACGTACTTATTTATTTTTTTGTTTATTTATTGAAAGTTCATTTCCGTTATTGCATATAGATCTCAAGGGCTCTACAATGTTCTACGTAGTATAAGTAAGAAAAAAAAGGGCGAATACAAGGTAAATTACCAACATGACATGCGATGCGCTCGTCACGCACTAGCTTGGCCCTGCACTGTAGGACACAAGAGACGAGCGTCGCTCAGAACGACTTCCAGATGAGTATGACTCGACTGAAAATCGTCACCCTGGCAGCCACCTGTTCACTTATGTGTGGAACCGAATAGGGGCAGGACCGCGTCGAGAACGAGTCGCGCCCACGACGAGTGCGAATCGATCCGTATGCGGACCGCCTCAGGCCACATTTTCACTACTTCTTTTATGATGTGCTGTTCTGCATCCCACCGGTATTCGGCAGTGACGTGTGACAAAGCATCGTGCGTTAGTTCCAGTACATGTGGCAGCTTAAATATGTTATTATTTCTCGTGACAAATAGCTTAACTTGACTCCGGGTGATAAATCCCTTAACGTGGCTCCAGATCAGTTTTATTGAGTTCACATTGCAGTGATACTTCGTGCGGTGGTCACTTAACGACAATGTGACCTGCAGACTTGGCAGCCTCAGCAGTAACGTATTGGTCTACAGAATGAGGTTCAGTTTGTTGCAGCAGTTCAATCTTAATTGCGATAGGATCGGAAATTCATGAGGACAAGGTGATACCGTCACCTGATCAGATGGATACCAGATGACGAGTTAGGAAGAGAAAATATCTAAACTTTTAAAATTACGCAGACAAAGCCTTTGCTGAAATGTTTTCCGCAAAGGCGGCGAAGATTTCAAAACCTCCACTGAAACAGATAAGAGAGACACTAATATACACAGTTTTCTGCTCAGCCTTGTCACAGACCTCATGCAGATAAGCGATGTTCAGTTGAGGTGTCATAAAAGAAGAGCACGAGGTTACAGGGATCTCTCCGGAAATCTTGTACCCTCCCAGTAGAAAAGTGGCACCTTCTTACCAGGATACGGCAGGATTCAACGTCAGCCACGACCTGTTTCAACAATCTTCCCTAAATAAAGAAAGACAAACAGGAAGTACGCAAGAAAATGAGCACCTACAGCCGTTGTTATAATGTCATTTATTATATGGCTACTAATTTCGGTACTTCAGTGCGCCATTTTCAGGCCTTAGCTGATGCCGTGAGGGTAAACACCATCCGTGTACACAGTGTATCAGTGATGTACCATTATAAAAGTTATAATGAATGATGAAAAGGAATTGGTCTGTTGTGCTTCTGTAATTTTTGAAGTGAGGATATATAATGGCTTTCGGCTGTTATCACCAGTGGACAGATAGTCTTGTTCATATGAAGATACGGGTATGCATGAGTCTGTTTTTATTGAGATTATTTATGAGCAGCAAAAGGTCCTGTGGTTAAATTGCGGAATCCTGGCCAATCGTGTCTTATAAGGTGCCTATGGAAGCTGTTCTCTGGGATAACTAGACAACATACAAGCAAATCATATTAATGGAGCTTATTACAGTAATTGAATTGACAATATTTAATTTTCGTTTCTACACGATTGGTCGCAAGCAATTGTCGACAAGCAAATAATTATTTGTCCTTTGATAGATACAGTTTCCATGCAAGCTAATCTCACAAGTTATCACTGCGGCTCTTCTACTGCTCTCTTCTAGTCCGGGTCTACTACTGCGGCCGGGTCTAGGCGTCGCGTCACATTTTATTCTCTTCGCGTGGATGCCGCTCCTGTCGTGGTGACGTCCTGGTCAGCGTGCTACTGGCACGCGCGTCACCGCCCGCTGTGCTGTGTCGTTCTCGATCTTCGTGCCGGCGCTTGTTGTTACGCCGCATCATTAATGTCGTTGATGTTGCTAATCGTATGAGAGACGACGAGTGAGTGATGTTAAATGGTCTACTTTCTCGCCCCCAGAGGTCAGAGTAGAACAGTTAACCGTCTTTTGTTTTACCACACAGTCTGCTCCCAGTTGACACAACAACGTGTTTTAATTCTAGATTTCTTTTGCTGATAAGGATTTTGTTCTGTCTTTCGAAATAATGTATTTAGTTTATCTTACTAAAGTTATTCTACAACCCTAATTTTTACGAATCTACTTTCCCAAGTGTTTGGTTTTGTTGTCAAATACAGAACGTGCAGTTTCTTTTTGCTATGTCTACTCTGTCTTTCATTGTTCAATAGATCGTTATATTTCGAATCTTCGTCTAACTTTTATAACTAATGTCCCAGTGCTCTGCAGGCGAGCTAATTCCATTGTCGTTTTAGAAACATTTATTTTCGTTATTTTCTTTGAAGGCGCCACTCCAAAGGGTTAAAAATAATTTCACGTTTTTCATTCTTATGTCCACTGAACCGATCATTTCCCATGAGTCTTTCATAATAAAATTTCCTTGACCGATGTCCAGTAAAATAATAAGAACGCTTTCACTGCTAACTTGGCATAACAAGCGTAGTTTTCACCCGAAACGAAAGTTGCAATATTCCTTGAAACCTTGTCGGTTCTTTTCGTATCAAAGTATGGGTTACCCTGGAGCTGTGTGTCAAAGCAAACAATAAATTCCGTAAATGGTGGCCAACGTTTCCTGAATTTGTTCCTGAGATTACACACAGAAACTCGCTAGGACACCACTGTAACATTGAATTATATTCTTCGTGTATATATTCGAGTCGTTACACCTTGCCTTCTTGTAAAGACAAAATTATCCTGTGCGACTCCATAAGTGCTGTTCCTGTCTCAGAATTAAAACAAGTACTCTACTAACGATCTGAACTGAGCCATCTTAAACGTTACTTCCAGTGCTGCCTTCCATTTGTTTTTGTCATACAAATTTTATGTACAAATTTTTTGTCGCTCTGTGCTGATTATTATCGTTGTTTAAACCTGCTGTCGGATAGCGTTGTCGTAACTCTGTTCTTACTCGTACTTAGCGTCATACCGTTGGAACGTATCACCAACTGTGCTTAAAAAAAAAGCATCTGCTTATGTGAAGCTCGCTTTGGCAACATCGCCCCGTTTCCCCTTGTCCAGCATTGCCGCGTTTTTACTCCTCCCCGCCTTGCGTCATGCCATGCCTACCACCCCGATTGCCTCTTCGGACCTTTAGTAACAGCATGCCTTTCGTCCTCCCCTTCTCGGTTTACCCTTTTCAGCGAGTTACAGCGTTCTACCCCCTTTACCACCTATCACGCCTGTGCAGTGAAATGCGGTACATTGCTACGCCCCACACGTTTTAGCGCCATTAAAGTCTGTCGACGTCACACACACATATCTCCTTTCCCGCTGTGCAGTCCACGTGCTCTTCTCCCGTCAGTTGTAAGTTAGCTTACAAGCGTGCGCTCCTGTGGCACAGAACCGCATTCTAGCAGTGAACAGTTTCGTATTTTGTGAACTTACAGACTCACTGCATTCTTTTGCTTTCTTACGTGAACTTTTACGAATAGGATGAGAATATTTTTAATTGTTTTGCCTGGAGTTTTGCCTGTGTACTTCTACATGCCTATAACTTCGTTTTACAAGCTTCTTTTATGCCACGTAAACGTCCCCTTATAACCTGAAAATTTAAACTCCTAGAACAACTGACAAGGCACATATTCTTCTTAAACTTTGGCATCGTAGAGGACAAAAAGAGGTTGCAAACGACCCTAATTTTCAATTGATAATCCACCATTGCTGTTTCTGTTCTTATTCTTCAGTATTTCTAGTTACAATTTTCGCTATAGAGGACGGTTTGCTAGTAATTACCCTAACAAATTTATAGAACATTGTGGTAGAGTGACAGTACTGGGAAAATTTTTATATTTGTGATCCTGAACATTAGATCTTGTGCAAATACACAGTGTGGTGATATCTCAAATTCTTGATGTATTTCCGCATTTACCTCCTTAAATAATGGGAATTAGTAATTTTTCGTGCGTTTTTCTGCCAAATGGACTTAGAACTGTATTGAATCAGTGGACCGTAGCTTACCCCAGCATTGATTCGTGAGATAACGAGCAGTATTCTCACATAAGATAATGAATATTAATGATTTGCCACAGATCTGTTGCATCAAGTGCTTTTGCTTTATGTTCTCTTCATAGTTGCAGGCCCCGATGTAGTGGGGGGGGGGGGGGGGACCGAAGTATTTGCGTATATTTCCCTGTCGGAAATTTCAGAGGGCCCCATATGATTGAAGAAAAAAATCGTGTTTCACAAAGAGCCAAGCACATGTTGGTCAATCGATTGTTCATATTATTTTCAAACGTATTCCTGTTGGTTTTTGAACGCATTCTAATTTGATTTCTGAATGAATCATAAGTTGATTTTTGAATGCATGCACAGTGTACGTGATGTCTCTGCCAGGGGAATCCCCTTCGCATCCAGGAACAAAAAACTTTCTCTCAGACAAAGGGGGTGCGGTTATACGAGCTGAGGCGAATAAACCCAAACAGGGGAATGCCAATCGCTGTTTGTTTTTGTCTGTTGGTCCATTACGGCCAGGGGACATCGGCTGGTATGTACTTTCAATGACAATAAACTTTACCAACAGCCGTACTCTTTAAGGTATTTTACTTTATTCTAAAACTGTTTGCTTTCAGAATAAAACAAAATATCTTAAAGTGTACGGCTGTTGGTAAATTTTATTGACATTGTAATTTTGTTTAACTTACATGGTTGACTGATATGCGAATGATAAGCGTTATTTTAATCATGAGTGAAATCCATAGATTCAGGGTATCAGAGGGGAAATAAACGAGTAACAGGAATAACAGGTAAGAAAAATTACACACTACCATCTCATTGTATCCAAGAAAATGAAATTTTGACAGAAAATTTTTGCCAGATCGCTACATTACTAACGGCCCATTGTACAGTCCCGGTTAGCAGCTGCTTAAGTTCTCTTCTCTGAATAGTGCGGAAAACGCGTTGTACGAACATGTAATAACGCCTAACCGAAGAATAAACGCTGGGTAACTGAACCGGCGACTCTGACATGGTTAGCGAAGTTAAGCGGAAGATAAGTCTTGGCAATAGCAGGAACAGTTACAGAATTAGTGATGACAAGATTGTTTATTAGATCGAGGAAGGAGAAGAAACGGTGTCATGACACAAATTATATAGAAGAATATGACGATTACAAATTTAGATAAAAATTTCGTACTACTATTACTCTTCGACCTGATGATATTGGCACTTTATGAATTATAATCTGCAATCTTATTTATCTAAATGAGGTAGATAAAAATGACCATTTGTGCCAAATCAGTCTCACTTACTTGGCGTGTTCTACAGCTGCTGCAATATTGATATTGGAAAGGCTTATTTCGTTTTATCTAGCGTATAGTGACAAAATAGACGTAATCAGATCAATAAACCACACCAGTCTTGGGTACTATTCGTATTAACAGCTTTTTCAGTATTAGACAACGACATTTTGATTTTTCATGTAGCAAAACGTTTGACGAACTTTGGTGACGTAATAAATTCTTTCGCAGAAAGGAAAGAGCGCCGTGTAAAGCTGTAGTGAGTTTAGAGAGACAAAAAATTTCTATGACCAAAGGATTGAAAAAATGTGTACTGTATTGCTTGTCTCTTGTCTTTACTGCTTTTATGTTTCCTATATTTAATGTTAGGTCAGAGACAATAGAAAGTTATTAGCTAATAGCCAATAAAGAGTGCAAAATTTCTGAAGAATCTTATTCTCTTGGTCACAAATAATCCCACCCAGTATTAATTGAGAGGTTTTTTTAAGAGAGGTAGGATGTCAAACCGGCCGACTGGAGTAGGAGAGGCACCACAGAAATTTTAATTTCCACTGTCCTGAATATAGGCTTGATGGCTCTCGTTACAGGATATACACGTTTGAATTCCACATAGCGAAATACAGTGACGTGCGATAGAAGAGACGTGGCACTGCACTTTGGCGCACTTAAAACCGAATAGCATGTCTTACATTTCCTCCAACATATATGTTTTATATGTTAAGCTTCTCTGGAAGATGAGCGCTACAACATGAACATGTATTAGAATGATCAATTTTTAAAAAATTTTGAATATCCTTTCCCAAATGCCCGACGGGGTATGCAGGGGGAGGGGCACCACTATCAAGTTTTTGCTCCGGTTCGGAAATATCGTGATGTAACGAGGTGACACATGTTGTTGATTTTATTTTGTAGTTCTGGCCATTAGATAAGCATTTAAAGGAGTATGTGCATTCTACAACGAAAAAGTATAAGTTTAAACTGTATTAAGGGTAGGAAGCCCCTACACTAGGTGCATACGCCCTGCAAATATTTAAGGTCATATCAGATCCTCGTTTTGCAATTGGACACTATTATGTCGATCCGTGAGCAATAGCTTCCGAGAAACATGGAAGCTGACCAATTGTGAATCCAATATTATTTGTTGTGCAAACCTGTTACAATTCAGATTACAAATTGATCAAGATTATGCCTTGCTTTAATTATGTCTAATTCGCCTAGATGTACGTAGGGACTATTATCCCATGAGGTAATTTAAGCTGTTATTAAGTAAATAGCTATATTTTTCCTTTGCTTTATTGTAATTTTCACTATTGTCTGGCTGTACGCCCATTCCCAATTACGTACCAAATTCGAAACAGTGACGGTTTATCAGATGCTCTAACTAGTTTATGGCACCATTTTTCCAGTTGAAACTACTGTGTCACTTTGATTTTGGTGTAATGTTTACTGTGTCTTTCTTGCTGTCTATTCCTGAGTATTTCTATACACCTTGTTTTGAGGGACTGTTACTCTACGAGGTGATATAAGATAGTTTAAAGTGAGCAGGTAGCATTTTAGCATTAGAAATTCGTGGGTTTTTTTGTGTAGCTTTTCTATGTCTTATATTACCCATACCTCCTGTAGTCTGTCAGTATATCGTCTTTTAAAGTGATCCAGGTTCATGGAATCAACCTAAAGGCTAAATATGTCGATGGTTACCTTTATGAATTGTATTTTACTTCTATTCAACTGCCTTGAGCAGCCAAACTTAGTGTTTTGAATTGTGTTTACCTTTGGATCTATTTAAATCTTAAGAACAGAGTTACCACTTCAAGTGGAACATTCTACTTATATTGTATGAGCTGTTATTTTATCTTTACTATACTTCAGTGCTATTTTGGTAGAATACAAAGCGCTGACGTTCTAAGGAAATCAAATACCTGTTTCCATCTGGCATTTAGAAATTATTCTGTTACTCTGAATGGGAATGTATTATGTAACATAAGGAAAGACTTGGTATTTCTGTATTTTAACATGGGTTGATATAGATAAGGTATGAGTTATGTGTTGTAAGATAAATGATATCTTGATCTTCCTAACTGAATTCTGCATTTTATTGAAATCGTGTTAATATTTTGTAGCCTGGGGAACCTCGTGCAACTGTTTCCCATAAATATACACGGAGGGTATAGCACGATTTTACTTCTGTTATTACTTTTTTAGAATGTACTTAATCCATTTCTTACCCATATCGGATGTTAATATTTGCATAAAGTTGATTTCTTATATTTGCCAAATACATTCATTTTATAGAATTAAGTATTTTTTCATGTTGCTGATGCTTTTATATTTTTGGTGTTAGTTCTACAATTCAGCAACGAGATTAATATTTTCCAAACGACTCAAACATTTTAACATTTCTTGGAGCACCTATAAACCATTAAAAGACCAATGGTGGTTCATTTCCGCCAGCATCTACTTTCTATGACACTTAGTTTAGTAATGCAACAGTGAATTAATGATAGACTTTTTCCTCAAACTAACAGAAAACAGAGTAGTTCATCCTCGTTTGTAAAGCCCTCTAGCACGATTTTATCTTCGTTTGTTTTAAGCTCTGATTATCTGGACAATGATGATTTAAATTGCTACAGAAGCTATTTCTGCACAAAACATTGAATGTTTAATATTTTACTATCCTTCCCTGATCAAATTTGACAAACTTGACTACACGCAAGTCCACTTCTTACTAAATGAAAACAATTATAACAGATCCCTCCCATGGCTTTAAAGCGTCCTTCCCGGGGGCTTGGCTGACACTCTTTTGTAAGCATTGTGGGTCACCATTCCTCCATTTCTCTGGAAAGGGAAAGAAATGCACAGTCAAGAAATACAGGGTGATTCAAAAAGAATACCACAACTTTAAAAATGTGTATTTAATGAAGGAAACATAATATAACCTTCTGTTATATATCATTACAAAGAGTATTTAAAAATGTTTTTTTTTTTCACTCAAAAAAAAGTTCAGAGATGTTCAATATGGCCCCCTCCAGACACTCGAGCAATATCAACCCGATACTCCAACTCGTTCCACACTCTCTGTAGCATATCAGGCGTAACAGTTTGGATAGCTGCTGTTATTTCTCGTTTCAAATCATCAATGGTGGCTGGGAGAGGTGGCCGAAACACCATATCCTTAACATACCCCCATAAGAAAAAATCGCAGGGACTAAGATCAGGGCTTCTTGGAGGCTAGTGATGAAGTGCTCTGTCACGGGCTGCCTGGCGGCGGATCCATCGCCTCGGGTAGTTGACGTTCAGGTAGTTACGGACAGATAAGTGCCAATGTGGACTCTCCATACAGTTGATTGTGGAATTTGCAGCTCTCTGCTAGCTCTGCGAGTCGATTTTCCTGGATGCGAACAAATGCTTGCTGGATGCGTGCTACATTTTCATCACTCGTTCTCGGCCGTCCAGAACTTTTCCCTTTGCACAAACACCCATTCTCTGTAAACTGTTTATACCAACGTTTAATACACCACCTATCAGGAGGTTTAACACCATAATTCGTTCGAAATGCACGCTGAACAACTGTCGTCGATTCACTTCTGCCGTACTCAATAACACAAAAAGATTTCTGTTGAGCGGTCGCCATCTTAGCATCAACTGACGCTGACGCCTAGTCAACAGCGCCTCAAGCGAACAAATGTACAACTAAATGAAACTTTATAGCTCCCTTAATTCGCCGACAGATAGTGCTTAGCTCTGCCTTTTGTCGTTGCAGAGTTTTAAATTGCTAAAGTTGTGGTATTCTTTTTGAATCACCCTGTATTTTAGGAAACTGGTTTAAAAATGTTATTTCAAAAGCCCCCAGTCAAATTTTTGCAAGTTATCTTACAGAGCAATTTCGGATGTGCCTACGTAACCCAAGCTGTCTGCTTTTCAGAATCGAGGCAGTTCTGTTCAGTTAAAACTGCTGACAAGAGACGCCTGCAGCCCTCTGCTGAAACTGCTAGCGAATTCACTCCGTCGGTTTTAGCCAATAGCGTGTGTGTGGGAGCAGAACACAGTTTCTTCTATCTCTTTGTGATCCAGACCTCGACTAGAGCAGACGTCTTTCTTACGAAGCAGAGTCCCTGGCTTTGCGCCCCATGACTGGCCACCAACATAACTTAAACCGCCTCCCCTTCAGTTGTTCATTTTGTTTAGTTGTCGTCCTCCTAGACTAGCCTACACCTAGTAACTTCCTCTCTAGACCCGCCCTTGTTTCCCGTACTCTGAGATATATTTTGACCTAATTTCCCGGATAGCCGTTTAGTGTCAGCCTTGGACACCCACTCACAAGACCTGACCGCTTGACCTCCTGTACATTATCGTCATAAGTGGGATGCAACAGCCTCTCCCTGTCTCCTTTCATGTACAATATTAAATTGGAGGGGAGGACGTTATGTGATCGTCGAAGGGGCTAAAATATGTCCGTCACAAGCCGTAACGTAACGACACAGCGCTTTTTCAGGCTTTAGCAAAGGTGTTGTAGGTACTATATGAATTCTGTCTGATTTTTACTAAATATGTAATACTACAACCATTTTATGAAATTTTGAATGTTCTTAAAAGTGCAGCAGTCAGCACTAGCGATAGCGCTTCCTTTTCTTGTCAGGAGGGTAAAATATATTTAATTGTACGTATGTTTTTGGGAAAGGGTCCGCCTTTAGCAAAACACAGTTTCGTTTATTAACCCAAACATGTTTCACTGCAGCTGCAGCATCTTCAGTGGGGCTTTTATTTTTCATCTTTTTACCACATGGTATGGTTTTTCTGATGTGTTGTGTTTCTACAGTGATCGTTTTGGTTGCACAGTTTGTCATCTGCAACCACATATACATTTTCATTTTATCATCTTCATTCACTGTCAAACACTACGTATTGGACTTGCCTCTGTCACTGTCACTAGGTTTATTGTTTTATTTAGTAAGAAATGCTGCATGTTTTCTCGGATAGTCAAGTACATTCTTGTATTTAAAATGGTTTATTAAAAGCAGTTTTTTCACTGTTTTACTGTTTTATTCAATAAGAAGTGCTGTATGTTGTCTCGAGTCCTTGTTTCCTGAGACTAGTATGACCTGCCCCTCCCTCCCCCCCCCCCCCCCCCCCTTAGATCTGATCCTGGGTACGCCTTTGATATACAGGATGCTTTATGATCGCTAGTACTGTCCTTGGCGTTGGCAATGGTTCGAAAATAAACGGACTTGTTCGAATCTAATTACCATTATGGAATATGTATGCAACTGTGCCAGAAAACTAAATTAGTAACGTCGCATTTGGTTGAAAATAATGAAACGGGTTTCATACCCAGTGACAAGACAAAAAAGCGCCAGTATCTGCCAACCTGCTATATGAATTTTACTTTTGCTACGTAGTGTGTGTGCCGATTTCAAATTACATGGTAGATTAAGACTATGTATTACACTGGGACATGTAATACCTTAGAATTTTCGTAGTATGAAATCTAGAATAACTTCAGAAATAACTATTAAAATCAATATTTATTTTATTAGGTGTTATGTAACCCTGTGAGTAAATGAGAGCGTGTATGTGGGACATTCGTCAAATTTCAGTATTCCGTTATACAGGGTGAGTCATCTAACATTACCGCTGGATATATTTCGTAAACCACATCAAATACTGACGAATCGATTCCACAGACCGAACGTGAGGAGAGGGACTAGTGTAATTGGTTAATACAAACCATAAAAAAATGCACGGAAGTATGATTTTTAACAAAAACCTACGTTTTTTTAAATGGAACCCCGTTAGTTTTGTTAGCACATCTGAACATATAAACAAATATGTAATCAGTGCCGTTTGTTGCACTGTAAAATGTTAATTACATCCGTTGATATTGTAACCTGAAGTTGACGCTTGAGTACCACACCTCCGCTGTTCGATCGTGTGTATCGGAGAGCACCGAATTACGTAGGGATCCAAAGGGAACGGTGATTGACCTTAGGTACAGAAGAGACTGGAACAGCACATTACGTCCACATGCTAACACCTCTTTATTGGTCTTTTTCACTGACGCACATGTACATTACCATGAGGGGTGAGGTACAGGTACACACGTGGTTTCCGTTTTCAATTACGGAGTGGAATAGAGTGTGTCCTTTTAGGTTACAATATCTCCGGATGTAATTAACATTTTACAATGCAACAAACGGCACTGATTACGTATTTGTTTATATGTTCAGATGTGCTAACAAAACTAACGGGGTTCCATTTAAAAAATCGTAGGTTTGTGTTAAAAACATACTTCCGTGCATTTTTTTATGGTTTGTATTAACCAAATACACTAGTCCCTCTCCTCACGTTCGGTCTGTGGAATCGATTCGTCAGTATTTGATGTGGTTTACGAAATATATCCAGCGGTAATGTTAGATGACTCACCCTGTATACCATGTTAAGTAACATGGAAGAGTTACACAAGCATGTCGTGGTAAAATGATCCTAGTGGTTTACCCACTTTGCCGATGTTGTATGTCTAGGTGTGACTGCTATTGTAACAGACCTCCCAGAAAGTCAGCTGGAGTAAAATCTGTATCTAAAGAATTTTACAGAATTATTGCCTTTTCGTTTTCGTTTATTAAACATTACTACAATATTTGTAAGTCAGATTGACGCAAATGCATCTGTGAATAAGGATTGGTGCAGACCAGTTTTGGCACGAGTATGATCACGAGCGAGTATTCCGCTTGGCAGCCAGTATGGTTAGCCAGTCAGAATTGAGACGGCTCCTGCTCGTTACCTGATACTTGGGGTGAGGTTGAAAGAAGGAAGTCGCTCTCTAGCTTTGAATGCGGAGGGTCATGTTACTAGTGCCAGTAAAAATAATGTGTAAGATGAAGAATTATTTAGTGTTTGAATTATTGGTGAGCTAAGTCGATAACAGTTGTTGTTGGGGACTGCTTGGCGAAATTTCAGAGGTTTTGACTAAATCTGTTGCACAGATATTCGCTTGTGAAATATTGTCCTTCATAGAATCTGCGTGGCGTGTTTCAGTATTCAACTATTGAGAATTATTTTGGAGAGTAGTTTCTGTTTTACAAATCCACAAGAAGAACCAAATGTAATAACTCATATTAGTGGTGAAATTAATGACTGTGAAAACGTTGTTTAATGTGGGTCGGGTTTGGACAGATCTCTGGCTGCTGTGCGTGTGAAACGTGTGTATGAATCGTGAAATGGAAGGAAATAGCCAATAGTTTAAATGTGGACTGAATAGTACCTTTTCTTTGGTTATCAGAGACAAAATAAACATTATTTTATGGAAATTTCGGACATTATTTTCCAGAAGCCAATCCATTTTCTTACTGCCCGGTGAAATTGGATCCTTCCATAACTAGAGTTGCGCTACCTCAGTAATTGTAGATATTGGGTGGTGTTTTTTATCTACGCTGCTCTCACATCATCTTGTAAGTATCTACGTTGCCGAGTGAAGGGACATTGAGCAGACGCCGTTCTGAGGCAGGTGAATTTTAATTAGCAGCAGCACAGTGACAACGACGAATAGACACGAGAAATTAAACCCCGACCCACCGCAATACGAGCGAGAATTATCATACAATCATCATAACAGCTTATTCCACCAAATTACTACTAATAATAAGACACACAAAAATGAGAATGAAAACTAACGATACGTTAGATGATCAGGTTGGCTATAGGAAAGGTAAAGACAACAGGAAGGCAGTTCTGACGTGCTTGATGACGAAAGGAAGAGCTACAAAAAGAAATTAAGGCACTTTTATACGATATGCCAACAGAGAACAAATGGTAAGTGAAGTTCGAAATTCTTGATAAAAATAGGAACAAGGTAGAAGGAACAGGTAGAATACGACTTGTACAAGAACCAAGAGGGAAAAATAAGAATGGATAACCGAGCATGAAGTGCTCGAATTAAAGATGTTGTCAGATAGGGACGCAGTATTTTGTCTCTTCTGTTCACTCTAAGAAGCAACCAAGGAAAAAAGTAGATTTCAGGACTGGGATTAAAATTCAGGGTGAAGTCATAACAACGATATCTCCGGTAACACTGCTGTCCTCATTGAAAATGACGAAGAACTGCAGGACCTATTGAATGAAACGAACAGTCTGATGATCAGGCATTATGGACTGAGAGTAAATCCAAGAGACATGAAGGTAATGATAAATAGCAGATTTAAGATTAGCGATAAACGTATCATCAAAATTGGGAACCCAAGGACTAGATGAAGTTAAGGAATCCTCCTACGTTGAAAGCAAAATAACTCAAGACGGACGAAGCATGAGGAGCATGATAAGCAGACTAGTATAGACAACGAAGGCATTCTCCACCAAAACGAGTTTGCTGATGTCAAACATCGACCTTAATTTCAAGAAATAATTTCTGAGAACGTACGTTTGGAACATAGCATTGTCTAGAAGAGAATCACGGACTGGAAAAGCGAGAGAGAAGAGAATCGATGGTTTTGAGGTGGGTCTTCAAAATTGGGTTACTGATAAGAAACGCAAGACGCCTGTTAAGACATCGAAATATCTTTCACAGTATTAGAGGGACTTGTGGAAGGTAAAACAGATGGAGGGAGACTGAAATTGGAGTACATATTCAATAAATAATTGGGAAGGTTCGGTGTAAGTGCTACACTCAGATGAAGATGTTGTAGTGGGAGGGAGTTGGAGGTGGACCACATCAAACCAGTCATAAGACAGATGAAAAAGAAATCTTGCATCAGTTTTTTCTGTCATCGTAATGCATATTTCACTATTCAGCTGATACCTTTTCCTTTTACCCCATTCCTCTCATGTAGGGAGGGAAGGGTTCTGGCACACCCATACTGCTGCTCTTGAGTCAAATGGTGTTAAAACTAGATCTGCATACTTTTTTACACTGTAAACCATCAATATACAAAAAGAATATATGTATTTTTTGGACTTACTTTAAAAAAATAGTTGGCAATGTTGTGGATAGCGTTAAGATGGTGATGATGAAAACACTGCTTCTGGGAAGTCCTGGCACATCTGCTTCCAGTAAGTCCAATGTCCTGTGAGGTTAGGGGGAAGTGTGGAAATACGGACAGGCTATGTCTAGATAACATTGTGTTATTGGAGGCCGGAACAGGAGATATAAGGCTGGCTGGAAGAGGTACTGGAGCCTTGATTATAAGGAAAACAGATGGAAACTTTCAGGGTCAGGAAGAGGGAGTCCTTTGAAGTTGCCATGGGATAGGATGTGAAGGTGGAGGAAGGGACGATCGGATGTACTGATAAAGGCGTGGAAACATCTCAGATTCAGTGTGGTGAAGAGGCAATGATGTTGATTATCGACTGTATAAAATTTATGAAGATGTTGGAGGAATTTGAGGAAATGAAGGAATTTAATCGATTGGTATAACATCCGTTTAGAAGAGAGAAACGGATTCGAAAGTCAGTGATGTTGCCTGGTGCTCTGCGACTAGTGGCGTCACTACTTATTCTACTCTCTTCTTAATATGTAATATTCATGTTGGTGTTTGTTTTGAACTCAAATAGTCTTGGACCTAGAACTCATACAGCAATACCTTGAGAAAAATGTGGATTACAAAATATAGAAGGTGAAGTACTTCCAGGGACGAAAATGTAAAAGATATCCCAAAATTTACACACTTATGTAGATACACCTGCACATACGTACTTTGTTGGCTATTGGAACGTTTGATTACTAAATAGAATACACTGAACTACGACAGCAAACATGTGGGTGGTTGATCAAAAAACTTAAGGAATGTACGTATTATACACTCCTGGAAATGGAAAAAAGAACACATTGATACCGGTGTGTTAGACCCACCATACTTGCTCCGGACACTGCAAGAGGGCTGTACAAGCAATGATCACACGCACGGCACAGCGGACACACCAGGAACCGCGGTGTTGGCCGTCGAATGGCGCTAGCTTCGCAGCATTTGTGCACCGCCGCCGTCAGTGTCAGCCAGTTTGCCGTGGCATACAGAGCTCCATCGCAGTCTTTAACACTGGTAGCATGCCGCGACAGCGTGGACGTGAACCGTATGTGCAGTTGACGGACTTTGAGCGAGGGCGTATAGTGGGCATGCGGGAGGCCGGGTGGACGTACCGCCGAATTGCTCAACACGTGGGGCGTGAGGTCTCCACAGTACATCGATGTTGTCGCCAGTGGTCGGCGGAAGGTGCACGTGCCCGTCGACCTGGGACCGGACCGCAGCGACGCACGGATGCACGCCAAGACCGTAGGATCCTACGCAGTGCCGTAGGGGACCGCACCGCCACTTCCCAGCAAATTAGGGACACTGTTGCTCCTGGGGTATCGGCGAGGACCATTCGCAACCGTCTCCATGAAGCTGGGCTACGGTCCCGCACACCGTTAGGCCGTCTTCCGCTCAGGCCCCAACATCGTGCAGCCCGCCTCCAGTGGTGTCGCGACAGGCGTGAATGGAGGGACGAATGGAGACGTGTCGTCTTCAGCGATGAGAGTCGCTTCTACCTTGGTGCCAATGATGGTCGTATGCGTGTTTGGCGCCGTGCAGGTGAGCGCCACAATCAGGACTGCATACGACCGAGGCACACAGGGCCAACACCCGGCATCATGGTGTGGGGAGCGATCTCCTACACTGGCCGTACACCACTGGTGATCGTCGAGGGGACACTGAATAGTGCACGGTACATCCAAACCGTCTTCGAACCCATCGTTCTACCATTCTACCATACGGCTCTCTCCCTCGTACCAGTGCCACCTCACTGGAGTTGTGAAATGTTAAATGATGATAAATTAATCGTCCAAAGTGATCAATTTGTTACTACCCACCCGAGCACTAGAGGGCCAGTACACGGTTTTAAATTTGTGTGTGGCTCATCTGCAAATTAATGTTTCGGTCAGCTACTGTAGCTTTAAGCCCATATAGAAGCATCGATCTTTCGTGAAGCACATTAATTTAACACAGACAATCAGTGAACATTTTGTGCAGTGACATAAGCTAATGACTTGGTTAATAAATACAGAAGATATTAAAGCAACAATCCACCAACAATGTAGTCTAACCACAGGATTAAGGTTCTCTATCAATTCATTGAGACCAATCACAAAATTACTTGGAAGGTTGCATTACAAAGGCTTACAATTGAACATAGTAGAAGAATAAGAAGTTAATTCACTGACAGCAGAGCAAGCAGAGCGTTCACTGCCATTAACAGATATTAACAGCCAGTAGCAGATGTAAACTAAAGGCACTGTTCCGTGCACCATCTCACTCAAAGTACATCAAATTCCTCGAGTTCAATAAATTAATTCAAGATTATATACAGTAACCAATTCACCACAGCAAAAGTTCAGTCACAAATAGCAGTCCTAGCACTCACCATTTCCAGAATGTTAGACTAAAATATTCCTACGTCTCGAATAGGTACACATCGAACCGATACTCAAACTCATGCAGCTCACCAGTCGTGGAAACGTTACCAAACAACCCCCTTACCCATCAAGACTCATACTCAAGAATCAAGCACGAAACGTGCTTTGCCTTAGTATTAAAAAATTGGCTATGTGACCAACCACTAAAGTCAAGTGAGGGACTTACAATTAGACCACCACTCGGACGATTATATATTTCACAACCTTTACGTATTAAAAACATACATATTACATATACTCTTAGATAATGTCAGTTTGATATTACATTATTGCAAGGTGAACATCCCAAACTGACCAACTTTTATTCTGACTTTATACATCATAAACAAAAATGCAAAAGCTAATCAAGCTCATTACTTCATTACGTTTGTCGATACAATAATACACTAAGCAAACAGTGACCTTACAAGTGTTGTGTAGTGCTTCATACACAATGACAAGGAGATGTGGGTGGCAGAGTGGTGCAGCAGCTGTTGTAGGAAAGCTGGACACACAGAAACATTATTCAACACATAAATACAGTAAACAGAAATTTTACTTAACTTGTAGCTTTCTCCAAGCACTGCGAAGAAACTTTACAAAAGAACAAATAGCAATAGAATCCAGCTATTACAAGAAACCAATTGAAGAGCATTGTGAGGCTCCCGCTACCAATGCACGATCAGACAGTCGAAATCTGACCAGGACTGAAGACTGTTGAAGACTGCGACAGGGACTGGGCGTGTAGCTGCCGCCGATCATCCTATATAGCGCCGCTCGTAGTCGGGGCCGCTGAAGGCATGGCTCAGCGGGCGCGCATAACTGGAACTGCCGGGTCCCTGTGCGACCGCTATCTGCGTCTGTCGAAACGTGCGTTTCCGTTGCCAACTGGAAGACGCTCGAGAGGGTGGTATCGATCTGTGATACAACAACAAACATTAACTCACTAAATTCTCATTAAATGAACATAAACAAATTGAGATATTAGGATAAATCGTTCATGTTGCTGATCATCTACAGCGTATTTGTGGAGAATCTGTGACAACACTATTTTCCTGAGATGATCAATAATTTATAAAAAAATTGCGTATCTGGTAAACAATACTGTAAACATGGCCATTGAAAAGCTGCCTTAGTATCTACTCATCGGTCTGTCGTACACTTAAATATCATCTCTATAGGCTTTGTTATTGATTTCATAGGAAGTTGTACACATAAATTTGAATGAATGTGGTGTTAATTTTTTATTGTGAAGACTACGCTGTCGTTAAAATATTCTGTACCATGTCTGGAAGTGGTTTTGATCATTTAATTCTAGAGAAGCATCACGGTCATCAATGGTTTTGATATTTTTAGTAAATAATTGAAACTTTAATTTTACTACTATCAGAAGCAGGCAACACTAATTAGAGGTACATTCCATCCAACCGCCACGAGATTTGCAAAGTAACCAGCACACAGCAGCCTTCCTCCTTCCACAGTTCGCTGAAGAGACTCAGAACGCTGCTCAGCGTCCGCTTGCCTGCCTGATCCAGCCACTTCACGACAACTTGCCGGCCACATGATGCTCAGTCAAATACATTGTTCTAGAATACATTGCATAGTGGACACACTGCTCTTAGCATTACATGCGAGTTATTACTTGACGTCTTAACACACATGGATGTGCGTGATGTCCTTAGGTTAGTTAGGTTTAAGTACTTCTAAGTTCTAGGGGACTGATGACCTCAGGTGTTAAGTCCCGTAGTGCTCGGAGCCATTTGAACCATTTTTGATTCAATGACGCAGAGGTCCTACGTTGTGCTGTAGAAATCGTGTGATCGACAACAACTGGTAGTCTGATACTGGGGACCAGCATGTATCAATGTGTCGAACGGAAACTTCCATATTTAAACTGTACATGGTACAAGGAACTCTTCTTTGACCATTTTGTAGAATGATATAGATATGTCTCTCCTAGAGCGGTCAAAAACACACAAAACGTAGATCTCTATCTACATCTTCAAACTCGTACATATTCCGCAAGTCTCCGTTCGGTGTGTGGCGGAGTGTACCCTGTACCGCTACTAGTGTTCTTCTTTCCTATTCCACTCGCAAACAGAGCCAGGGAAGAACGAATGTCTATATGACTCCGTATGGGCCCTAATTTGTCGTATCTTATCTTCGTGATCCTTACGCGAGATGTATGTTGGCGGGAGTAGAATTATTCTCCACTCAACTTCAGTTACCGGCTCTCTAAATTTTCTCAATAATGTTCCTCGAACAGAACATCGCTTCCCTCCAGGGATTCCCATTTAAGTTCCCAAAATGTCTACATAATCCTGTATGTTATTCAAACCAACCGGTAACAAATCTAGCAGCTCGCCTCTGAATCGCTTCGGTATCTTCCTTTAATCCGACCCGGTGGGGATCCTATACATTCGAGCAGCACTCAAGATCAGGTCGCACCAGCGTCCGGTATGCTGGTTTCTTTACAGACGAACCACGCTTTCCCAAAATCTCCCAATGCCATTTACTTACCGTACCGCAATCCTTACATCCTCGTTCCATTTCAAATCGCTTCGCAATGTTACGCTCTGGTATTTAAAAGACGTGACTGCAACAAGACGAACACTACTAATGTTGCATTCGAATATTACTCTGGTGCATTAACTTTTACGTTTCCACATTTAGAAGTAGCTGCCACTTATCACACAAAGTAGAAATATTGCCTAAGCCATCTTATGTCGTTGTATAATATGGTATGGAAACAATTACTTTGTACAATTTTTCTTGTAATTCTTCCATATATATCTCATAACGCCTAGCCGTACCGGGTATCTCTCTTAAGAACCGTCAGTACATTTTTCTGGTGTTTCAGCAGATGCTTGAGAATTCGTTTTTGCTGTGTCTAGATCAAATCATCCTAAACAAATACTGAACAACACACTTTCGTGCGACACCTTTTGCCATAGGGAAACGTTGATTTGTTTCGTTTTGAAACAAGACCGAGTGATCGCATATTGATCCAGTGTGATGTTCCGTTTGACTATTTTAATTAACTGCGAAAGCAAAAAATGGAGAATAACCAATACCTCTGCAGTGACTTTGCACAATCGCAGTCAACATATACAGTTGCGTGACTCTAAGATTAATGTTAGTTTTAAATTATTTTTCTACTTAAGTAATGAAACACCCATCACATTTTTGCGTTCCAAGCATTAGAAAATTATCTAGTGGCACGAACGATCGTGGATTAAGAGCCATTTGAACTATTTTCTATTAAGAAAAAGCATTGTTCTGGTTAGCCTTGTACAATCTAAAATGTACAAACAACCGAATATAATTCAGTGACAAACTACGACTGGTTCGTGAAGAAACACTTTTGACTAAGTGTATAATTGCAACTTATTCCTCTAAAAGGAAGAGCACATATACAGTCATTTCATTAACTACAAACATACATTTGTCTTGTTACCTCTTCTGATTAAGACAAGTATTTGCCTTGACACACAACAATTTTGTATAGTGTCTAACAATTCGAACATACTTACACTTGACTCGACTTCTTAATAGCCATTATTTTTGTAAATGTGTTTCCCTTTTCTACAAAAGCGAATGTGTGAAAGATTTTTGCGTTTGTGTCTCATATGTAGCAAAATTGTGGAACTGGTTTCTTCTGTGTTGCGAAAATGTTTTATTGCTTGTCATGTTTTATTATCACCTTTACACACAAATTTCCTGCGTTCCACATTCACTGATTTGACTGAAAGTGTAGTGAAGGATATTTAACGTTATTGAGTAGATATACGACGTCTTTCTGCAAAAGATCAGGTCTTCTGCTGTTAAATATTTTTTGTTCTTAAAAGAAAACGTTTTTCTTCAGTAAATATCCGTAGGCTATAAGAGAATCCCAAGTAAACCGTACTGTAATGTACCATTTCACACCTCCCAGAGTGGTTAAGAAGCTGAAGAAAGGCAAATGTAGCGCCATTTTTTAGTTAGCGCCGGTTTTTATGGTACTTTATAGTCTCCTATTGCAAAAACTGTCGCAAATCAATATAAACGATACTATCCGTACTCATCCTGTGTCGTATTTGTAAGTGTAGCTTCCTGCCCGCTTAGAAGCCTGGTCAACAAAAACCCAAAAAACAGTGATATGCGGTAGGTCATGACCAACATACTAAAAGCCCCACCTGTATGGTACGAGCGTCGGTGGGGGGCTTTAAACGCCATTTTTGACACCTTTCGTGAATAACTCAAAAACCGCGGTTTCTAGGAAAAACGTTTACCAGAACAAAATTAAACTAAAATAAGTATCCTTCAAAAAGGCTGTCTAGAGCTAACAGTTTCTCCGATACAGGGAATGGGTAAACAGCTAATTACTAGTGTTTTAAAGGTACAAATAGAGCTATGATGGAGGATACACTGTGTTCTGGGGGTGTGACTGTTGGCAGTTTGAGGGAGGGGGACTGAGAGTGGGATTTTCAGGGAAGGTAGATCACCAGAAAGAGGTCACTTCTCTCATTTCTGCGTCTGAAAAGCAAAGAGCAAGAAAGTGAGTCCCCGCTCGCTTTACAAAACTTCGTCGCAGGAAACAACTACACTCTGTTTCACAATCATACCGACCCTTCAGTAGTTGTAAGGGCAACAGTCTGGATGATTGACTGATCTGGCCTTGTAACAATAACCAAAACGGCCTTGCTGTGCTGGTACTGCGAACAGCTGAAAGCAAGGGGAAACTACGGCCGTAATTTTTTCCGAGGGCATGCAGCTTTACTGTATGATTAAATGATGATGGCGTCCTCTTGGGTAAAATATTCCGGAGGTAAAATAGTCCCCCATTCGGATCTCCGGGCGGGGACTACTCAAGAGGATGCCGTTATCCGGAGAAAGAAAACTGGCGTTCTAAGGATCGGGGCGTGGAATGTCAGATCCCTTAATGGGGCACGTAGGTTAGAAAATTGAAAAAGGGAAATGGATAGGTTAGAGTTAGATATAGTGGGAATTAGTGAAGTTCGGTGGCAGGAGGAGCAAGACTTCTTGTCAGGTGAATACAGGGTTATAAACACAAAAAAAAACAAATAGGGGTAATGCTGGAGTAGGATTAATAATAATTAGGAAAATAGGAATGCGGGTAAACTACTATAAACAGCATACTGAACGCATTATTGTGGTCAAGATAGATACGAAGCCCACACCTATTACAGTAGTACAAGTTTATATGTCAACTAGCTCTGCAGATGACGAAGAAATTGAAGAAATGTATGATGAAATAAAAGAAATTATTCAGATAGTGAAGGGTGACGAAAATTTAATACTTATGGGTGACTGGAATTCGGTAGTAGGAAAAGGGAGAGAAGGAAACGTAGTAGGTGAATATGGATTGTGGCTAAGAAATGAAAGAGGAAGCCGCCTGGTAGAATTTTGCACAGAGCACAACTTAATCATAGATAACACTTGGTTGAAGAATCATGAAACAAGGTTGTGTACATAGAAGAACCCCGGAGATACTAAAAGGTATCAGATAGATTATATAATGGTAAGACAGAGATTTAGGAACCAGGTTTTAAATTGTAAGACATTTCCAGGGCAGATGTGGACTCTGACCACAATCTATTGGTTCTGACCTGTAGATTAAAACTGAAGAAACTGCAAAAAGGTGGGAATTTAAGGAGATGGGACCTGGATAACCTGATTAAACCATAGGTTGTACAGAGTTTCAGGGAGAGCATAAGGGAACAATTGACAGGAATGGGGGAAAGAAATACAGTAGAAGAAGAATGGGTAGCTTTGAGAGATGAAGTAGTGAAGGCAGCAGAGGATCAAGTAGGTAAAAAGACGAGGGCTAGTAGAAATCCTTGGGTAACAGAAGAAATATTGAATTTAATTGATGAAAGGAGAAAATATAAAAATGGAGTAAATGAAGCAGGCAAAAAGGAACACAAACGTCTTAAAAATGAGATCGACAGGAAGTGCAAAATGGCTAAGCAGGGATGGCTAGAGGACAAATGTAAGGATGTAGAGGCTTATCTCACTAGGGGTAAGATAGATACTGCCTACAGGAAAATTAAAGAGACCTTTAGAGACAAGAGAACCACTTGTATGAACATCAAGAGCTCAGATGGAAACCCAGTTCTAAGCAAAGAAGGGAAAGCAGAAAGGTTGAAGGAGTATATAGAGGGTATATACAAGGGCGATGTTCTTGAGGAAAACATTATGGAAATAGAAGAGGATGTAGATGTAGATGAAATGGGAGATACGACACTGCGTGAAGAGTTTGACAGAGCACTGAATGACCTGAGTCGAAACAAGGCCCCCGGAGTAGACAACATTCCATTGGAATTACTAACAGCCTTGGGAGAGCCAGCCTTGACAAAACTCTACTATCTGGTGAGCAAAATAATGAAACAGGCGAAATACACTCAGACTTCAAGAAGAATATAATAATTCCAATCCCAAAGAAAGCAGGTGTTGACAGATGTGAAAATTACCGAAAAATCAGTTTAATAAGCCACAGCTGCAAAATACTAACACGAATTCTTTACAGACAAATGGAAAAACTAGTAGAAGCCGACCTCGGGGAAGATCAGTTTGGATTCCGTAGAAATATTGGAACACGTGAGGCAATACTGACCTTACGATTTATCTTAGAAGAAAGATTAAGGAAAGGCAAACCTACATTTCTAGCATTTGTAGACTTAGAGAAAGCTTTTGACAATGGTGACTGGAATACTCTCTTTCAAATTCTGAAGGTGGCAGGGTTAAAATACAGGGAGCGAAAGGCTATTTACAATTTGTACAGAAACCAGATGGCAGTTATAAAGATCGAGGTACATGAAAGGGAAGCAGTGGTTGGGAAGGGAGTAAGACAGGGTTGTAGCCTCTCCCCGATGTTATTCAATCTGTATATTGAGCAAGCAGTAAAGGAAACAAAAGAAAAATTCGGATTAGGTATTAAAATCCATGGAGAAGAAATGAAAACTTTGAGGTTCACCGATGACATTGTAATTCTGTCAGAGAGAGCAAAGGACTTGGAAGAGCAGTTGAATGGAATGGACAGTGTCTTGAAAAGAGGATATAAGATGAACATCGACAAAAGCAAAACGAGGATAATGGAATGTAGTCGAATTAAGTCGAGTGATGCTTAGGGAATTAGATTGGGAAATGAGACGCTTAAAGTAGTAAAGGAGTTTTGCTATTTGGGGAGCAAAATAACTGATGATGGTCGAAGTAGAGAGGATATAAAATGTAGGTGATCACCAATTTAGTATTGGAGGGCAGCGTGGAGGGTAAAAATCGTAGAGGGAGACCAAGAGATGAATACATTAAGTAGATTCAGAAGGATATAGTTTGCAGTAGGTACTGGGAGATGAAGAAGCTTGCACAGGATAGAGTAGCATGGAGAGCTGCATCAAACCAGTCTCAGGACTGAAGACCACAACAACAACAACAACAACCGACCCTTCCCCAGTACGCCTTGTAAATGACTCGTGACACATTGCACAGCCAAACCTGGAGTGTTTATTTTCCACAAAATGCATTGTGCGCAGCCACGTCTGAGAAATATTTATTTTCCACAAAATGCGTTAACGCTAAATGGAATACAGATGTTACTTACTAATAAGACGACACACTCGAAGAGAATTTACGTATATCTCATCATTACCAGTAGGGAAACTGAGCTTGCTTCTTGGAAAGGTCAGTTCCGCCACCAGTGGAATTGCTCGTTCTTCAGTATATGCGCGGAATAATCGCATATGCCCTCCGCAGCATTTCCCATCCTGTTCTGTGGGTGTACAAAACAGCTTCTCTGTGCTCATGTTTAATTAATGGAGTCAGTTTAAGTTTATTGAGTAATTTCCCGTAATTGAGAGAGTTTTTACATAAAATATGCCCCTATATATAACGGCTGAGAAGCATGTAATTTGTGAGAATAACGTTGTCACTGACCTGTGCAATGCTGGTGAGAAAGGAATACGTGGATTGGTAAATGCCGGTTATTTGAGAAAAGATGGAAGAGGTGACAATTGCAGGAACATAAAACATGATGGTGTTGATACATCTTGCGGAAAGGAGTTCACTAAAGATAAGTCGATTATAAGATTTCTGAGAGAGGCTCTTTCAGAAAACAGACTTCAGCGTCAGCTGGAGTCAAACGTTTGCGTTCAGATGAAGCAAAATTTGATTTTAAAGCTAGCTGTCTGTTTTTTGATAAACAGAAGGAAAACCCCAAAAACGGCGGCGAAAGGTTTACAGCGTTCGATGCTTCACTTACGATAACACAGTCACATTTTGTACTGTGAATGGGTAGACACCATCGGAAGACATGAAATCTCTGTTTGGGATCTACACGCTGAAAATGCAGCACAATCCGGTCGAAGTGGCCGTGCGGTTAAAGGCGCTGCAGTCTGGAACCGCAAGACCGCTACGGTCGCAGGTTCGAATCCTGCCTCGGGCATGGATGTTTGTGATGTCCTTAGGTTAGTTAGGTTTAACTAGTTCTAAGTTCTAGGGGACTGATGACCTCAGCAGTTGAGTCCCATAGTGCTCAGAGCCATTTGAACCAATGCAGCACATAACGAGGACTGCTATAAAAAGTTCTTTATAGGCTCAGCACCTAATACTTAGAAAAAGTGTACGTCCTGAGAAAACATTACCTTATGTAACGACAACGAAGAACAGATTGAGAGAAATACAAGTGGACTGCATTGTTTTCAGCACAATCTCCACCAGAGAATTTGTTGCGCGCTTTCGTAGCTCAGGTGAAAAAATGTGTTTGATGTATGGTATTCTTCGAAGTCCAAAGACGAGCAAGCAGAACGGGGAAGTATTGTAAGAACAGCTGGCGCTATAATCTTAGATCATACTAAGTCAATGGTATATGACAGTTCTGTTTTTCCAGCTTGTGACAAACTTTGTAGAGGAGCAAATGGTACCTCAGGCACTCTGTGTCTTCATGGACTGCATTTCTGTGAAAAAAAAGGACAAAACAGAAAATTGAAAAGAAGTTACCATTCCTCCTCGATCATTCACATCACCTATGCTACATGCTGTCTCTCTCCTCATTTACATCGAAGCGTGGATCAAAAAATTTCATCAGACCACTTGCTGGATTGGGATTCAGTGGAACATATTATGTAGCATGACAGCTTGAGCTACCTACTGTATTCCAAACTGAAGGCCTGCCTCAAGTGGATCACTTTGTTAAAACATATATTCGACAACGTTGATTTCAACTTCTGTACTACGACAGCTGGAATACTCTTCACTGCATAGGGGACTCAAATAGATAATGACAACGTCAGCTCTCACACAATCTGAAGAGATCTAGGAGCTTAAATCGGCTCCCTTTGCCACAGAAGTAGGCTACCTAGGTGTTATGAAACTTCAAGTATTTGAACACTAGACAAACAATGCATTACGACAGATTATTGTCCTTCACTTGAAAATGTGTAACCCCGTTCCATCTGTTATATTAACACCAACCATACCAGACATGCTGTGGACGTGTGGTAAGTAGTTCCATTCCGTACAGTCGTATGTGTACGAATGGTGCACCGTTACTCGATCTGAAACATGATGACGATGATGACACAATTGTTGATTTTTGAACTGTACTCATTCAAGATAAGGTGTTATTTTATAATAAATGATGTAGATTTCTTTATTTCTAAGTTGAATGGCTTTAAACATTAATTGTAAACAATAAAACACTGTTTTTAATAATTTGAGATTTTTTCCTCTTTGCAATGCGGGAACTATTAATTCTCGAGAAAAAAATGAATAGGATGTTATTCGTAGGAAACTTAACATGGTTTAATTTTGTACTGGGGAGCATTTTCGAGCTGTTCAAGAAAAACTTAAAAAGTGAACTTTAAACGCCTCTCAACCCCAGTGCACACACCCAACAGGAAAGGATTTTCTGTTTGTTTTTGGTGACCCTCTAACCTACCGCTGTGCAAGAATTAGCTATTACATAAACTTTTTTCCGCGTAATTTTCCTTCGTTGGCTGAACTATGGCACTCTACTGTAGTAATATACATACATCAAAAAGAGTTTTGCATCACCCTGGTTCCCAGAACTCCTGAAGACAGATATTGACTGTGGGTATTGTATCACAGACACAGTCCCTTTGACTGTTCAGAAATGTCACTAAACCTGCCCAAAGATGTAAACAACCATGCATGAGCAGCGCTTATTAGACGGAGGGGGTCGGACACCCGATCAGTTCCAGTCATTCCACCAGGAAGGAGCTACATGGATCATGTCTGTAGTTCAACCATGCCTAGACGGTCAATACCGCAAGTGGATCGCGTCTGCATTGTTACTTTGGGCCTGGAAGGACTCCCAACAAGGGAAGTTAACCAAAGCGATGTTGTTCAGACATGGAGGAGATACAGAGAGACTGGAACTGTCGATGAAATGCCTTGCTCAGGCCTCCCAAGGGCTACTACTGCAGTGGACGGCCGCTATCTACGGATTGTGGCTAGGAGGAACCCTGACAGCAACGCCACCATGTTGAATAATGATTTCCGTGCAGCCACAGGACTTCGTGTTACGACCCAAACCGTGCGCAATAGGCTGCATGATGCGCAACTTCACTTCCAACGTCCATGGCGAGGTCCATCTTTGCATCCACGACACCATGCAGCGCGGTACAAATGGGCCCAACAACATGCCAAATGGACCGCTCAGGATTGGCGTCACGTTCCCTTCACCGATGTGTGTCGCATATGCCTTCAACGAGACAATCTACATCTACATAAGGTGCGTGGCGGAGGTTACCTCGGACCACAACTAGCATCTTCTCTCCCTGTTGCACAGAACGAGGGAAAAATGACTGCCTATATGCCTCTGTACGATCCGTACTCTCTCTTATCTTATCTTTGTGGTCTTTGAGCGAAATTTAAGTTGGAGGCAGTAAACGCGTGTTCGGAGGCGACCCAGTCAAGTTGAAGGCCTTAGACTCACTGTCCAGCGAGTGCAGCAAGGTGGAGGTTCCCTGCTGTTTTGGGGTGGCACTATGTGGTGGTCATGGAAGGCGCCGTAACGGCCGTAACGGCTGTGCGATTTCTGATTGCCATCCTCCGACCGATAGTGCGGACATATCGGCAGCATATTGGCGAGACATTCGTCTTCATGGACGACAATTTGCGCCCCCATCGTGCACATCTTGTGAATGATTTCCTCCAGGATAACGACATTGCTCGACTAGAGTGGTCAACATGTTCTCCAAACATGAGCCCTATCGAACATGCCTGGGATAGATTGAAAAGGGCTGTTTATGGACGACATGATCCACCAACCACTCTGAGGGATCTACGCCAAATCGCCGTTGAGGAGTGGGTCAATCTAGACCAAGAGTGCCTTGATGAACTTATGAATAGTATTCCATGACGAATACAGGCATGCGTCAATATAAAAGGACGTGCTACTGGTTATTAGAGGTTCCGGTGTGTACAGCAATCTGGACCACCACCTCTGAAGGTCTCGCTGTATAGTGGTACAACATGCAATGTTTGGTTTCATGAGAAAAAAATGTCGGAAATAATGTTTATGTTGATCTCTCTTCCCATTTTCTGTACAGGTTCCGGAACTCTCGAAACCTAGGTGATGCAAAACTTTTTTTGATGTATGTGTAACAAAAATGAGCAGCAATGTCGGGGCTGTACGTGTTGGACTGTGGTATCACTGCTGCATGGTGATAACAGACCGACTGGGTGACGCTGACTGGGCTACGCAGGCGTAGTGAACAAACTATTACCCATTGAACAAATACTAGAGTTCACGGGAGCTTATTATTCCTTTAATTCCTAAGTTACCGTCGAGTGAAGGAAATTGAACTCAAACATAAGTCCTCCCTGAAAAAAATGTCTTGGAAGCGCACTTGGTAATTGTGAGACGTTTGATCGCCTAAAAATTGTCTGCGCTGAACACTTGCTAAATTGTATCCTTTCCTCGTTAATGGTCGTCGGTTAACGGCACTTGCCCGGCATACCGAGAACTCACGCCACTGAGTTACTACCGCACTGAGCAAAGTAGTGCCTCGTCACCTGGAAAGTGACGCCAGTCTGCCATGAACCGTGTACGAGGCCCGGCGGGAGGTCGCAGTTATCTCCGGGACGTGACGCACCTGGCGCATAGTCAGCCGACCTCCGCACAAACGGGCTAGAAGCACGCGACCATCGCTGCACCAGCTACTTACTGCTGCCTGTCAGCCGCTACATTAACGTTAGCACACTACAAGTCGCTCATTCCGAGCAGTCATGTGACATGTGCCATCAATTATTCGAATAAGATTGAGACACTTACGTTTCCCTGCGCACCTCCATGGGATCATTGTGTAGCTTCTCCCATACGCAACAAACGTCAAGAAGGTGATGCAGACCATTACATCATTTTGGGATGTTCTGTATATGTTCCACGCCGAAATAACTGTGGAAAAACCGTGCAAAACTACCGGTTCTCAAGCCAAAAATTATTAAGACACTAATTATTCATAACAAAACTAGGAACTATAGGTGTAATAGTATGTTACTTGCAAGAAAAAGCTATGTATCTAGGACATATCAAATACGGAATAACCTTGCGCGTTGGAGCGCTCGTCTGAGACGGGGAGATATGCTCGCGGATTTACGATGAGGGTCGGTGTGCTGGCCAGCTGGGCTGTGGTTTTTGGGCGGTTTTCCACGTCCCACTAGGTCAATAATGGGCTGGAACCCAAACGATTGCCGGCCGTTGTGGCCGAGTAGATCTAGGCGCTTCAGTCCGGAACCGCACTGCTGCTACAGTCGTAGGTTCGAATCCTGCCTCGGACATGGATGTGTGTGATGTCATTAGGTTTAAGGAGTCCTAAGTCCAGGGGACTGATGACCTCAGATGTTTGTCGCATAATGCTTAGAGCCATTTTGAACCCAAACGATTGTCAAACAAATTGGAAGAACTTCGCTCACTTCCACATGAATAACATTATGTGCAGGCTGTTGGAGTAAACATATTTGGTCCTGGTGAGGGGTGACGGTGTAATGGGGTGGCGACACGAAGGGCATCAGGCTATCCCTTAAACTAACCACACCACATCCGTTAGTAATCATGCGGACCATGAGGCGATGCGAGACAAAGCCATATGAAGAAGGCTTATCAAATACTGATAATGTTAAACTTATCTACATCTACATTTATACTCCGCAAACCACCCAACGGTGTGTGGCGGAGGGCACTTTACGTGCCACTGTCATTACCTCCCTTTCCTGTTCCAGTCGCGTATGGTTCGCGGGAAGAACGACTGTCTGAAAGCCTCCGTGCGCGCTCTAATCTCTCTAATTTTACGTTCGTGATCTCCTCGGGAGGTATAAGTAGGGGGAAGCAATATATTCGATACCTCATCCAGAAACGCACCCTCTCGAAACCTGGCGAGCAAGCTACACTGCGATGCAGAGCGCCTCTCTTGCAGAGTCTGCCACTTGAGTTTGTTAAACATCTCCGTAACGCTATCACGGTTACCAAATAACCCTGTAACGAAACTCGCCGCTCTTCTTTGGATCTTCTGTATCTCCTCTGTCAACCCGATCTGGTACGGATCCCACACTGGTGAGCAATACTCAAGTATAGGTCGAACGAGTGTTTTGTAAGCCACCTCCTTTGTTGATGGACTACATTTTCTAAGGACTCTCCCAATGAATCTCAACCTGGTACCCGCCTTACCAACATTTAATTTTATATGATCATTCCACTTCAAATCGTTCCGTACGCATACTCCCAGATATTTTACAGAAGTAACTGCTACCAGTGTTTGTTCCGCTATCATATAATCATACTATACTCTAATACTATATAAAGACAAGATGAAGTTTAAAGTTGTTACCAAATATCTCGAAATGTTCTTGACCGATTAACTTCAAACCTATCATGATACTCTAATAACCGATCGAACGGACATAGGCTACACATTTATTAATGTTTATGGTGTATAAAAGTATATATACTGTATAAGAGGGACACGTTTTTAGCAAAATTCTCGGAAAATTCTTGACCGATTTAGGTTCAATTTTTACGTGGTAGTCTAACAAAATTTCAGACAGATATGGGCTACACGTTTTTAATACACAAGGTGTTCAAAAAAAGTGTCGTATACTTTGAGAAATGGTAATACTCGTCGCAACAAGAAAAATAAGTGCAATAAATATGGGTCATGAAGCACATATTTTCCGAGATAAACAGGTTTTTATAAGAAGGGCTACGGGACGCTTGGTTGAGGATAATGACACAGCCATTACGTTGGCGCTCCGTCAGATGTGTCAACAGGGTATTATGATGTCTTACTCACAGTTATTTACCTACCATTAGGAGGTCTGCAGTCAGCTGAGTGGTTCGAATCGTGTTGAAGCCTACGTTTGTTTTCGTCGTTTTTGTGTTGTAACCTCCCCATTATTTTTTGTTTGTGTATGAAATGTAGCCCAACTTTACCTTCCTCTCTACATATTACCTGCACTATGTACCACTAACTGTTATTCCACTTAAAATCGTATGATAACCTTTGGCTATACAAAACCTAATTTGAACAGAGCTGAAACTGATCTGAATACAACTTCTCTTTATATTACACGCGCAACTGACGTAAAACAATTACCTGGCGTTAATCACAATTCCCACTTACCTCGCGTATTGACTAAACTGTCGCAGATTTCTCGAAAGCACAACAGCAAACACGCAACGGCTAAGCTAGATTTATGTTTCTAAATAAATACTCAAATTGTTGCGTAGTGATAAACAGTGGGCTGGTGAGAGTAATTTCTCCTATGAAATAATATTCCAAGACAACGGTTTTAGAGTAAAGTATATATTCGAAAAAACAGAGTAAAACTTCGCATGATCTTCACACATAACACTGGTCTGAACAATATTATCCTTAACAAAGTGAACACTGATTTGAAAAGGTACAATGTTACCAGAATTTTTTTTATCAAAACCATACAACTTAATCAGTTAATATGTTAATTCATAACTCAGGGAAGTTGGGTGGTCTTTCTGTCAGCTCTGAGCAAGTGAACAAACTTAACTAGCTGCCAATAAGCATTTCTACAAATTAGGTGCTCAGTGCTGCAGTTTTACCTCAAACTTCTTCTCTTAAAAAGTAATAACATTATTCAAAATTCATATTCCTTCCGCCTTCCAATATATACGTCTTTTCATCCTTGCTGTCCTTTATAATAATGCTGTGTCATGACAAGACCAAAGATTGTCCAGCGGTAACGTAACGTGTTTTCCCTCTCTTACGTACACACCGATAACATAGAAAAATTAAAATTACGTGTCCACCTTACAGTGGGCTTTATTGTACAATATTGCCAACCCTGGGTACGTGTCGTGGTGTTTAGCTACATCCAAACGCCGAATCAATTATGTGTTTACTGATATTGCGGCATTTGTATGTACAAATGGTGCGGTAAATTTTCTCTCTTTCACCACTTGTTAGCAATGAAAGCCTGCTACTCGATAAGCGAAATGGTGGATGTGATATTCCACTGTAGGTTTGCAAATGGACATAGCCTGCGAGCGCGTGTCCTCTACGCTGAAAATATCTACAGCGCTAAGTGCCCTCTGATAAGCTGTTTGGCAGACCATTCCAACGTCTGAGGGACGCAGGAGCGCTTGCACCTCGGAAGACAGTCAGTGAAAGGCACCGCACAGTCCACGCTCCTGACATGGAGGAGCATATGCAACATCCGGTGGAAGAAACCCCTGGGACCAGTGAGCGATGATTAGCCGTAGCAGAAGGTGTGTCTGATCCTTTTATCTCGGGGCTACACCATAAACACATGCTGTACCCATATCATCTACAGTGCGTTCAGGCCCTATGGCCACCGCATCATCACGGCAGAGGGCTGTTCTGTCAGTGTCTGTTGCGGAAGTGTGCTGCAAATCCACTGTTCACATCCAATACTTTTTTTACCGACGAGGCAGGTTCCACAAGAGGTAGAGTTGTGAATTCCATAACCAGCATGTATGGACAGATGTAAATCCCCAAGCAGTTCAGGAAACAGGGCATCAACACCGATTCTCAATCAACGTATGGGCAGGCGCACTTGCCGGTAGATTAGTAGGGGTCATAAGTGCGACCACAAGGTCAATTTGACTTTATCATTAATGTATTGCCTGCCTTGCTGGAGGCTGTGCCATTGTAACAATGAATATACCTGTGATTCATGAATGACAGCAATGTGCGCCGACATCTGATGCAGACATTTCAGGAGTGCTGGGCTAGTCGGTGGGGCCCTATACCTTGACCTGTTCGTTCCCCAGACCTCAATCCCATAGACCTTTGGTTGTGGGGACACTTGAAGGACTTGGTCTACGCCAGGCCAATCGACGATGTGCGGACAGTACTGAGTCGCGCCTTCAATGTGTTTCAGCAGGTGCTGTAACAACAGGGTATACTTCAAACGGTGCGTCATTCATTAGGTCGGAGGCCTGTGGGATGCATTGTCTCGAATGGATTCTACATTGAACATCTCCATTAAGCATGTGTTCATCGCAGAAAGTGTGCGTTTCCGGACACTTGTGTTTTTTTTTTTGGACTTATCTCAAAAAGTGTGCATTTCTAGGCCCATGTTTACTGGACTTATTTTTCTTCGTTTCGAGGAGTGCTGGCACCTCTCAAAGTATTCGACATTTCGTTTAACACCGTCTGAATACCAGTCGTAGTTTAACGCTATTTGCAAAAATCTTGAAAAGTTCGTGACTGATTTACTTCACATTTTTACACGATACTCAAACGTTTAGACAGACACTGACCAAATATTTTTTATGATACATGCGGCATATAAATCTACACTACTATATAGGATCAATCACCCAAATCTCGCGCCGCAAATATTGCGGAAATGGAAAGTGCTATTAATGTGCGATTTTCACAGAATGGATTAGTTGTCAGGGGTTCGAATTGTTAGCCAATCAACAAACTGTAGTAATACTTTAAAAAGTGTATTTTTATGCAACCATACACTTTCTTGAATACGACAATACGTATTGACATTGACAAACTACAAGTAGGGTAAGTTAGAATGTCAATGGTGTTTGTTTCAAGATTCTAGTGCGAGTCGCTTGAGAGATATCGCATTTAGAAAAGTTCACACAGTAAAACTTGTACAATATTTGTGAAAACAAACTCTAAAGAACAACAAAGTGCATACAATAGTTATGTCGATTCTGATCAGTAACGAGACAACTGACCATCACAGGCTGTCTTCAAAAGGACCACCACCAGCGGCACTACACTCTTACGGTCTGGTATGGAACGACTGCTGCACACGTGCTAGCATTTCAGCGGGGATGTCGGAGCAGGCTGCAGTAATACGTCACTGCATACCATCAGATGTAGTTGGTATGTCCTTGAAAACAGCGTCTCTCAGCGTTCCGCCACAAAAACGTCTACAGGAGTCAAATCCGTGGAATGGGCTGGCCAAGGTACAGGCACTCCACGTCCCGTCCAGTGAGTTGGGAATAATTCGTGAAGACATGCTGTAGTACGTCATGCGCTATGGGATAAACAGCCGTCATGTTGGTACCACAGGTTCCTCCTAGTCTGCAGAGGAACGTTTTCTAGCATCCATGGAAGATGGTCTGTTAGGAGGCTGCGACACTTGTGTGTATTCAGTGTTCATTCTACGGAAACTGGCCTATGACCTGATGGTTCATTATCCCACACCACACGTTTACACACCACTGATGTTGATGTTCCACTTGACCAATCCAATTGGGATTGTCAGCTGATCAATATCGCATGTTCCGACGGTTTTCCTAGTCCTGACTGGTAAATTTCGCTTCATTATTAAAGATATGAAATACATGTGGAGTCTCAAATCTTGAGTCCCATGTACAGAAGTTAACACGACTTTCATAATAGTTTAAATGCAGCTCTTGATGGAGAGGGATGTGTGAGGAGTGAAATCGATGTTGATGGAGAAGGATTAGGACACTTGCTTAACTCATGCCACTTCCTCGAGCGATTGCATGGGAGGTAATGTGCGCATCAACTGCAACAGCAGCAACGACATTAATTTCCCGCTCTTCTGTCTTCACATGTTTACTTCCGTTACGTTGTTTAGGTGTTATACTGCCACTTGTAACTGGTTGAGGGAGGTTGATAAATAGTTGCCAAGATGTTGAGGTCTCTTGGGATATCTTGCCACATACAACGTACAAGAATGAAGTACGTTCTTCCTACACTCTCCATCCATAATGAGCATGTCGGCATTTTCTGCTTTGGTAACCCCCATGGTCCACTCACGAACTACTGCTTGGACTGTCACAGGCTAACTGACTACCAAGTCACAATATACTCAAGGAACACACAAGCACAGTGTAAGCAAACATACCAACATCGTTCCTACAACTATGCGGGTTGAATGGCACAAAATAGTGATGGTGTGGAAACTTTTTACAATAGGATACCTCGTAAATGACTAGCACTAGAAATTTGCAACACACACCACTGATATTCTAATTCAATGTACTTTTAGTCTGTTAATGTTAACGGGCATTTTTCCATTTAAATATGTGTATGTTTGCACAAAAAATAAACTTTCTAAGTATTATCAGAATCTGTTTACTGGATAACAATACGAGCCCCTAAATACTATTTCATTCCATGAAAATCACACATCGATACCACTTTCCATTTCCGCAATAACTCCGGTGTAAGTTTTAGGTGATTAACCTTGTGTAAAGAGAAGTCGTTATTTAAAGTTGTAACCAGAAATCTCGAAAAGCTTTTGATCAGTTTGCTTCAAATTTTTACACGCTGCTCTAATAAACTTTCGGACAGACACATGATAAACATTAAAACAAGCACACTACGCATTTTTTGATATACGTACCAGGTAATTACACATATCTGTCTACACTTTACTGTGTAAAGAAAAGTCATTGATTAACGTTGTTACAAAAATTCTCGAAAAGTACCTGGCCGATTTAGTTCAAATTTTTCAGGATTCTCTAACAAATGTTCTGAAGGATGTAGACTACATGTTTTTTTTAAATATACGGGGTGTTTCGGAAGTGACGGTGAGTATTCAGGGATATGACAGGAATGATCATTCGAAACAAAAAAGTAAAGTAAACATGGGCTCTAAAACGCATACCTTAAGAGCTATGGGCAATTCTCGATCTCCGATTCTGTGAAACAAATCTCTTCTACTCTAAACTCCCTGCTTTCCATATTTTGTGAAGTGGTAGTATGGAGCAAAACAAGAGAAAGAGTGTCCAGGAAAAATGTGCTCTAAAACGGATACTTAAAACGTTATGAGTACATATTCATTACAAGAGTGGTGTTTCAAAGTAGCGAAGACGAACAAGCGCTCACAGCTCTTGAGGTATGCATTTTAAGGCGTATGCCTACTAGACATTTGTGTCTTGTTTTGTCCATACCACCACTTCCGAAAAAATGACAAGCAAAGAGCTTGCAGTGGGAGAGATTTGTTTCACAGTATCGAATATTAAGAATTGCTCATGGCAAAACTCTACCATCTGGTGAGCAAGATGTATGAGACAGGCGAAATACCCTCAGACTTCAAGAAGAATATAATAATTCCAATCCCAAAGAAAGCAGGTGTTGACAGATGTGAAAATTATCGAACTATCAGTTTAAACAATCACAGCTGTAAAACACTAACGCGAATTCTTTACAGATGAATGGAAAAACTGATATAAGCCGACCTCGGGGAATATCAGTTTGGATTCCGTAGAAGTGATGAAACACGTGAGGCAATACTGACCTTACGACGTGTCTTAGAAGAAAGATTAACGAAAGGAAAACCTACGTTTCTAGCATTTGTAGACTTAGAGAAACCTTTTGACAATGTTGACTGGAATATTCTCTTTCAAATTCTAAAGGTGGCAGGGGTAAAATACAGGGAGCGAAAGGCCATTTACAATTTGTACAGAAACCAGATGGCAGTTATAAGAGCCGAAGGGGCAAGAAAGGGAAGCAGTGGTTGGGAAGGGAGTGAAACAGGGTTGTAGCCTCTCCCCGATGTTATTCAATCTGTATATTGAGCAAGCAGTAAAGGAAACAAAAGAAAAATTCGGAGTAGGTATTAAAATCCATCTAGAAGAAATAAAAACTTTGAGGTTCGCCGATGACATTGTAATTCTGTGAGAGACAGCAAAGGACTTGGAAGACCAGTTGAACGGAATGGACAGTGTCTTGAAAGGAGGACATAAGATGATCATCAACAAAAGCAAAACGAGGATAATGGAATGTAGTCGAATTAAGTCGGATGATGCTACGGGAATTAGATTGGGAACTGAGACACTTAAAGTAGTAAAGGAGGTTTGCTATTTGGGGAGCAAAATAACTGATGATGGTCGAAGTAGAGAGGATATAAAATGTAGACTGGCAATGGCAAGGAAAGCGTTTCTGAAGAAGAGAAATTTGTTAACATCGAGTATAGATTTAAGTGTCAGGAAGTCGTTTCTGAAAGTATTTGTATGGAGTGTAGCCTTGTATGGAAGTGAAACATGGACGATAAATAGTGTGGACAAAAAGAGAATAGAAGCTTTCGAAATGTGGTGCTACAGAAGGATGCTGAAGATTAGATAGGTAGATCACATAACTAATAAGGAGGTACTGAATAGAATTTGGGAAAAGAGAAGTTTGTGGCACAACTTGACTAGAAGAAGGGATCGATTGGTAGGATACGCTCTGCTGCATCAAGGGATCACCAATTTAGTATTTGAGGGAAGAGCGGAGGTAAAAATCGCAGAGGGAGGTCAAGGGATGAGGGATGTTCTGAGGTTTCAAGGGATCACAAATTTAGCATTGGAGGGCAGCGTGGAGGGTAAAAATCTTAGAGGGAGACCAAGAGATGAATACACTAAGCAGATTCAGAAGGATGTAGGTTGCAGTAAGTACTGGGAGATGAAGAAACTTGCACAGGATGGAGTAGCACGGAGAGGTGCATCAAACCAGTCTCAGGACTGAAGACCGCAACAACAACACGTGGCTCTTAAGGTATGTGATGTAGAACCCATGTTTACTTGACCTTTTTGTTTCGAGTGATCATTCCTGTCATATCCCTGAATATTGACCGTCACTTCTGGAACACCCTCTATATGATATATAAATGTATATCTATTACATAAAGGGGAAATTTTTTTAGCCCAAATCTCGAAAAATTGTTGATCGACTTCGTTCTAATTTTATATGGTTCTCTAATACACTTTCGGATGCACAAAGGCGACATATTTCTCTATTACACATAGTAATAATTGTATGTATAATACATAATGAGGTAATGTTGTTAGCAAAAATCTCTTATTGTTTCTGACCTTTTTAGTTCAGAATTTTATATGATACTCCAATAAGCTTTCGGATGGACACAGGCTAATTATTTCTTTAACACATGTGGTACATATATAAACATAAATGGGCAATATGTTAGCAAAAACTAATCCACTTTTTCACCAATTTACTTCAAATTTTTATATGATACTTTAATAAATATTCAGATTGACATAGGCTACAGTTTCTTAAATATAAATAGTTCATATATATATATATATATATATATATATATATATATATATATATATATATATATATATATATATGAAACACAAAAGTGGAAACATTGTTAGTAAATACCTTGAAAAGTTCTTAACCGACATTTTTCCACTTTTTAGACCATATGAATAAACTTTCAGGCAGGTATAGACTACATACATTTTACGTGTATATGGTATGTAAATAAATATGTAAAAAATAAAAAGAGGAAACTTTAGTGAGCAAAAAATGTTGGGAAGTTCTTGACCGATTTAATTCAAATATTTACATGATAATCTGATATACATTTGCATGGATTGAAGCTACATATTTATTTAATTTATACGATATTTAAATGTATATATAGTTGCACAAAGGGGAAACGTAGTGTACAATGGCGAAATGTTGTTAGCAAAATCTTCCAAATATTCTTCAACGATTCACTTAAAATTTTTAGACAGTACTCTAATAATATTTTAAACACATGTAATATAACATATATATGTAATATATAAATGTGTATTTAATATAAAAGGGAAAATGTTGTTACCACAAATCTCGAAAAGTTCTTGAGCGTTTTACTTCAAATTGTCACATAACACATTACTAAGATTCAAGCAGAAGTAGGCTATGTATTTTTTTAAACAACTATGTACAGATTTTCTGTTTCAATAGAAAATCTGTAGAAACCAACTTCCAAAAAGAAAATGCTGTGCTGTGAAAGTATACAGTTTTATTTTCTTTCTTGCAGCCAGTATTAACTTAGATATCAGGGCATTTAAACTAATAGACACATCGTTTATTCCACATACATTCTATCTCCTTATATATAATTTTAAATAAAAAGTCCATCCGCAACAGCGTGCTGCTTTGTTTTCTATGCTGCAGTCAGTTTTAAGAGGAAACACGCATGTTGCTTATCGACTTATGATTAAAATACTAATATGGTATCTGAATCATCTTAATTTTGCTATACTACACATTCACAGATTATAAGAAATACTACCATTGATGGTACTATCTTTACAGATCCAGCAGCTGGGGAGCTCTCTGCTGTACCCCTTATATTAATGATCCCAAACGATTTACCCATTCATTTTAAATCACTTCGTTTCCCAACTGAAGTTTCGTTTGCGATAACAATAAGGAAGTGTCAAGGTCAGAGAGTGAGGGAAAGATGAGATAGACTGAGACAGGGGTAAAGAGGAAATGGACAGACAGACGAATGAAGAGGAGCTGGAGAGAGACTGGGGAAGAAGGAGATGGATAGACATTGAATGGGGTGGAGGAGGAAGAGGAGGAGAAGGAGGAGAAGATCGCCTGTGAGAGGGAAGAAGAGGAGGAGATGGACAAAGAGAGGGGAAAGAGAACATGGATGGAGAGAGGGGAAGAAGAAGATTAGAAAGCATATACAGTTTCCATACATATTTAGCAATTGCAAAGCACTGCCGAACTCACTAGCATATTTATGAAATAGATGTGTACTAAAGATTTTTCTGTCTTTCCTGACTTTAATAAGCAGTCGTAATCGCAGTGTTCAGATCAGAAAAGAGCCAATAAAATAAAATAAAAATGTTCCTTCGTGTGTGAGGTAGATTGTTTGATGTTCGTATTTCAGAACTTTTGATGTTGTTTCATTTATTTATTCTATTTAACAAGTCCTGGAATTCTTTCTCACTTTCACTAAGGATAGCAATGTTATCAGCGAATCTTGTCATTGTCAGTCTTTCATCCTGACTTTTAATCCCACTCCTTCAGCCGTTCTTTAATTTTCATCACTGTTTCTTTCCATACCTTACATCACTTTTTACAACAGGTAAAGATAAAAATTCACCTAACCCTTTGTCCAGTCACATCGCAGAAATTTTGCTGAGTTCATTTAATTTTTGTGGGTCACAGTCATCTAGTGGGAATCTGCTGTATTAGTCTTGTCACATGAAAATAGACAAATCCTATATAGGATATTAGTAAATCATAATGAATATTAATACTATGATCACCTACACATGTACAATTTCTATTCATATAAACTGAGTAACGTTAAATTTTGGACACTATGAGATTTTTGCATTGTAGAAACATAACTTTATTCTTAACAAAACAAACAAAAACCAATCAAATACAGTTATGTCTTGTAAATAAATGCATGAACTTTTTATAACTTACTAAAGTTATTTAATAATAAGAGTGAAATAAAAAATGCCCCTATTTTCAAATTAGTTTAATATTCAGACAGAATTAATTATTTCAAGAAATTTTTTTGTGAAAAATTGTTGTTTCAGTACGTCTTCGGACAGCCATTATGTTGTACATTTCTTTCAAATGCTGCGGCATATTGCTAATGATCTTTTTTTAAATAGCCGGTACACAGACCGTCCAATTCTTCTTTTAATCAACACTTGAAACGTTCTTTGGAAGATTTTGGTGTTTTTCCAGTACTTCGCTCTAGTTCTCCCCACACATTCTCAATGGGGCTGAGGTCTGGTGTCTGAGGTGATGGCTGTAAGACTTTCGGACAGTTGGACAACAAGTATTTCTACACTGTGTGAGCTTCACATTCCTAGTAAAACTTAAGCGTGTTTGATATCCCCAGTTTTCAGCACTTATGTGTAAATTGTTTTCATGCACTTATGTGTAAACTGTTTTTATATGTTCAGATAGACATGCACCGTTGCCTGGTTCAAATAGCCAAGAACTCTGCCCATGCTTTACAGTCGACTTAAATTGGTGAGTTTAAATTCTTTATTCATCTTCTGCCTCACCATCCTTCGTCCATCCAACCCAAGAATGATAAATTAACTTTTGTCGGTAAAACTGACGTTGTTCCACCATGTTTCTTCCTTCGTAATGAACTCTTTAAAAGTTCAATTTGTTGTTTCGATTCCGTTCATTCACATACCATTTTTTCCTATCCACCATCTTTCACTGCTCTGAGTATCGTTTGAGGACATATCTTCTTTCCAGTCTCGTTTAGAAGCTCACTTGCTAACCTGGGTGTACGAGCGTAGAATCATTCTCAACTCTTCGTATTGGATTACTCTTGCCAGATGCATCCAACTTCTTTGGTTGACCCTTTTGAGGTATACACTCTATACGATCCTCGTTTTAAAATCGACTGACGTTATCTGCCTCAATACTCTTACCCATGTTGAGCATGGCAGGAATTTGTCTACATGAGTTACCTTTCGCGTTATGAAAAATCACAAGCTGTCGTGTGTCAAAACGGGTAATAGTTTTGCCTGGAATTGTACCGTCTCGACTTTCTAACTTGGGGTGAACGCTCAAAACAAGTGCTCCAGTTCCAACTGTAGGACTATTGAAGGGAGTGAAAATCTATTGGTGTTTTATTTAAATCGTATCTTTAACTGTTATAAGTTGTGTAAAAACGTTCATACTATTACGAGGGTCACTCCAAAAGAAACGCACACTATTTTTTTAAAATCCATCTTTTATTCTACTTGTTTGAAAGTTTTAGTGTGTAGATACATGCTTTAGGAGCAATATTTTCATTTCTCCACATAATTTCCATCCCTCTCAACTGCCTTACGCCATCTTGGAACCAGCGCCTGTATACCCGCACGGTACAATTCTGGACCAACCTGTTGGAGCCACTGTTTGGCAGCGTGCACAAGGGAGTCAACATCTTCAAACCTTGTTCCACGAAGAGAATCTTTCAGTTTACCAAAGAGATGATAGTCACATGGAGCCAGGTCAGGACTGTAAGGCGGTTGTTTCAGTGTTGACCATCCGAGTTTTGTGATCGCTTCCATGGTTTTTTGACTGAAATGTGGCCGTGCATTGTCGTGCAACAGCAAAATATCCTGCTTTTGTCGATGTGGTCGAACACGACTCAGTCGAGCTTGAAGTTTCTTCAGTGTCGTCAGATATGCATCAGAATTTATGGTGGTTCCACTTGGCATGATGTCCACAAGCAAGAGTCCTTCGGAATCGAAAAACACCGTAGCCATAACTTTTCCAACAGAGGGTGTGGTTTGAATTTTTTTTTCTCGGGTGAATTTGCATGATGCCACTCCATTGACTGCCTCTTCGTCTCTGGTGAAAAATGATGGAGCCATGTTTCATCACCTGCCACAATTCTTCCAATACATTCATCTCCACCATTCTCGTACTGTTCCAAAAGTTCGGTGCATACCGTTTTTCCTGTTTCTTTGTGAACCATTGTCAACATCCTGGGAACCCACCTGGCACAAACCTTTTTTAACGCCAACGCTTTCAGTATTCTGCAAACACTTCCTTCCCCTATCCCAACGTAGCGTGACAATTCGTTCACTGTGATGCGTCTGTCAGCAGTCACCAATTCGTTAACTCTCTGCACATTGTCTGGAGTGTGTGCAGTACGAGACCTGCCGCTGCGAGGACAATCCACAATATTGCCGTGCCCGCTTTCATCACGTAACCTGCTTACCCAAGGTACTGCGATCGACAGCAGCACCTCCATACACCATTTTCGACCTCTTGTAGATGTTTACCACTGTTTCGTTTTCACAGCACAGGAATTTTATGACAGCACGTTGCTTCTGACGAACGTCATATGTAGCAGTCATGCTATGACGGGAACAGGTTGAACTAAGTTTGAAGACAAGTGGGACGAATGTATCTACACACTGTAAAACTTTCACACATGCAGAATGAAAACCGTATTTTTACAAAAATAGTGTGAATTTCTTTTGGAGTGACCGTCGTATTTACTGGACAACTATCTTAATATAATACTCGAATATTTTTTATTTTTGTATTGTTAAGAATAACGTTATGATGCTACAAAGTAAAAATCTAATAGCTTCCGAAGATTGACGTCGCTCACAGTAGTTCCTTTCCATCTCCTCTCACTGTCACCTTCCCTCCCAATTTATTTTTTATGCACTCACCTGCTACTCATTTTTACATTCCTGTGCATATTTCAGTACAATTGTATTTGCTGGGAAACTGAGAGTCAGGCTGTCGAGTGGCGGCGGTCGTTGGCGCACCCGCGGAAGGACGTATCAATATTCATGACGTCACCGGTCCACTTGACGGTGTGGCAGCTGCGCGCGATATTGTCTCCGGCCAGCCAGCCCGAGTGTCGAGCGCTCTTCGTTCTGAAAGCAAATGAAATTCTCTTCCGTCCAAAAGAAGATCCTCTTTCTGCTGTTCGTTTCCAAAGTCGCCGTTTCAACTGCAGGATCATCGTTTCCATTATTAGATGCGGCCATGTATTTATTCGTGTTCTTCCCCAATTCTGCATTGCGTTACAAACGCTAACCCTCCTAGCGTTAGTCCTACGGAGTGCGACAGAAATAAGTTTGGCACTTGGAACTGGTAGTCCTACACTATATATTAGAAAAAAAACAATTATCCGACATATTTTACTAGCTATTCGTTACAAGAAAAGAAATCGACATATGACATTGGATACAATACATACCAAAAATACAAACAGTAGAAACATTACTAGCTATTGTAAAGAAAGAAAAGAAAAATCAATGTATGAGCTTTGGAACTTAAACAACGGCATCTATTTATTCACAACCGATACAAAAGAGTTTCATGTTTGCTCCAGTTACTGTCCTTCAAAATAGTCACCAGTGTTGTGGAGATCCCGTTTCCAGCGGTGTGGAAGGCGTAGTATACCCTTAGCAGAGCCTGTTCTGTTGATGGTGCGAATGGAGCGGACTAAAGTTATGACGATTCTCGTGTACGGCTGTGATGGAGTTATCCTAACGCATTACGTTCCTCCACGGCAGGCCCTCAATGCTCAGTACTAATGTTCGTTTTTGGAGCATCACCTGCGACCAGCTTTGTGAAGGAAGCGGAGACACTATCTGCGCAAACCTCCAATCATTTTGCACGACAATACGCGGGCGCATACAGCGCAAACTGTGGCTGCTCTGTTCGGTCGATGGGACTGGGAAGCACTGTGCCATCCACCATACTCCCCGGACTTAAGTTCTTGTGACTTTGATTTGATCCGAAGGTGAAGGATCACGTCGTGGCATTCGCTTCAGAACTGTTCCAGAGATTCGGCAAGCAGTAGACCGCTCCGTTCGCACCATCAACAGAACAGGCTCTGCTAACGGTATACTACGCCTTCCACATATCTGGCAACGGTTTCTATACAACGCTGGTGACTTCTTTGAAGGACAGTAACAGGTGCAAACATGTAACTCTTTTGTATCGGTTATGAATAAATAGTTGCCACTATTTAAGTTACAACCTTCGTACATTCTTTCAAGAAAAGCAGAAGAACAGAGACGAATTAAAGGCAGCTGAATTTATATGGGGGACGGTGGAGGGGGGTGGGGGGGGGGGAGGGATACAGCAATGTAGGTGACAGAAGGTGTCAGAGAAGCAGGGTGAAAGTAACGTGACAGAATCACAAGTATCTAGAGAAGAGATGAGCACGAGTGAGAAACAAAAAGAGAAAGAAGCGTACCTCAGACAAGAGGGGATGATCTGTTTTACTGTGTGACTGAGAGAAACTGGCCGCATGCTAAAATTTTAGCCGAAATGTATGAGCTCAAAAAAGGAAGTGCTTCAGCTTTACCTGGAAAGCAACAGGGCATCGAACTGTGTGCGGAGTACAAGGCATCTTATTCCAAATATGTACAGCAGCAACAGAGAAGTAGTTTGTGAATTTTTTTCTTTTATTTATGGGCACAGCTAGGATACTATACCAGAGGGATCTTGTGTTGCGGTTATTTTGAGGTGACAGCTACCTGAACTCTGATGCGATTTCCTGGTATGCATGAGCACTTAAAAGCCGCTGAAATAGACAAGGAACTTGACTAAATGCGATCATTTAACTATGTTTTTCATGAAGCAATTAGGTGGCCAAATACAGGGATATTACAAATCTATAGCAAACATGTAGAATTTTCGTTATTCGGACCGTGTTAGATTGCATCACAATAGCAATGGTTCGAAAGAAGGTGTGATTGCACAGATCTAAAAAAAAGTCTCCAAGCACTACGGGACTTAACATCTGATGCCATCAGTCCCCTAGACTTAGAACTACTTAAACCTAACTTACCTGAGGACATCAGATACATCTATGCCCAGGGCAGGATTCGAACCTGCGACCGTAGAGCAGAAGTCTATTATTTGAACACTTTTTACGAAGCAAGTGGGAGTCTTCGTGCATGTGACGACAGTATTTTCTGCACAGCTGAGATATTCATCCCAATTTACACCTAAGTTCCTCATCTTTTGGGATACTGCCAAGAAGAGTACTCTGAGGTGCCGGTTTAGCTATTTAGCATACGCCCAAGAAGCTACGGATCTTATCCCCAATGACATTCTGGGACAGAAAGCTCCTCATCAGATATAAATTTAAAAGAAACAAGGTCAGGCGATGGATAACGTTTTATTAAGTGAAAATTACTAGACGTTCTAGGACAGAAAGCTCCTCATCAGATCACACAAATTTAAGAGAAACGAGGTCAGGCGATGGATAACGTCTTATTAAGCGAAAATTACTAGACGTGGCACAATTGACCATGAATGTATAGATACCACACCTCACATTGACGTCTTAATAAAGGGACCCATCGAACTACGAGAGGAAAGTAATAGTCACAATAACAATGTGGTTTATTGCCAGAGGCACCAAAAACTGATTTATCCACTGAACCAAGAATACAGACGTTTAACAAGTGCACAAAGGATTACAAATATGAACCACAGTCTTGGCACAGATGCGTGGATACATGATAAAACAATATCAAGCTACGTCACACATATGGTCAATGATTGCGAAAAAGGAATAGTGATTTAAATAAACGTCGTAGAAAGGATGAACAGACACCAATACTCTCAGCTAAGTGTATGATGAGTGCAGCTTGCTGGCTCTAGAAATCAGACTGGCGAAATGAAATCCTGATGCGACTAACTGACTTCATGCTCGCCTCATCTCTGTGACTGAAACAACGGCCCATTCTTATCACTCTTAACCATGTAGGAGCAGAAAATGACTGCAGTGGTGGCTGAAAATTCTGAGTTCAGCTACTGCATTCTGCTCTAAGTTGGAGACATCTTGTTCTGCAACTCTAAGACCCAGTTTACTGTCCCAAGCCCTGGAACAAGTATTGTCTGCAATGACCTTGAATCAAGTGTATTCTCACACTTCTCTACGAAACTTAGGTGGTTCTGCTGGCATTGGAATTTCGCTGGCCGACTGCAGCAGTCCTTGTGAGTTGCCACTAATGATAATTTTATAACAAGTTAACGGTTTTCCACTCTTGCGAATAATGTCGTGGTTAACCAATAATATCCGTTTCTCCCAAGGATGAGGAAGAAGGGAGAAGATCTTTCCCAATACATGAAAGATTTTCAGTCACGGACAACGAAAAGACATCCACATCCTCATACATTGGAAGTCACCCCTGCTATCAATATAACTGCAATGGAATTTGAACAAACATTCAGCAGTCCACGTATGTGCTTAAAGGCTGTTGTCGTGCTTTGTAGGCTCTTGTTTTCTCCTGTCTTTCCGCTGCTTACCTTAGCTAAAAAGCATTCTTTTCACTTCTAACAGAGCAGCTTTGTGGCATGTCAGCTGGCCTTGGCCGGCCGAAGTGGCCGTGAGGTTAAAGGCGCTGCAGTCTGGAACTGCGTGACCGCTACGGTCGCAGGTTCGAATCCTGCCTCGGGCATGGATGTGTGTGATGTCCTTAGGTTAGTTAGGTTTAAGTAGTTCTAAGTTCTAGGGGACTGATGACCTCAGAAGTTAAGTCCCATAGTGCTCAGAGCCGTTTGAACCATTTTGTAGAAAACCCCTCCACGGGACCAATAAAAAATTTCCGTTTCGGAGAGCAAACAATATCAGCGCTATTAAGTGCAGTGTGTAGAAGAAAGATTAATGTAGTATTAGTTAGCTGCACAGCACTTATTAATAAAGTCAAAAAATGTTCAAATGTGTGTGAAACCTTATAGGACTTAACTGCTAAGGTCACCAGTCCATAAGCTTACACCCTACTTAACCAAAATTATTCTAAGGACAAACACACACAACCAAGCCCAAGGGAGGACTCGAAACTCCCCCAGGACCAGCCGCACTTAATAAAGTCCCAGAACTACCATTACTGATCTATGTCTACAGTTCCACCTACATGAATACCCTTCAGTTCTCACTTAAATGTCTGACAGAGAGTTCATCGAACCAATTTCAGACAATATCTCTAGCATTCCTATCTCAATCATTGCTCAGGAAGAAGGAAGAGATAGATCTTTCCGATTTCTCTAATTTCATATTGATGGTCATTTCTCCTATGTAGGTGGCTGTCAACGAAATATTTTCACATTCAGAAGAGAAAGCTGGTGAATGAAATTTCGTGAAAAATATCTCGCCGCAACGAAAGACACCTTTAATGACTGCCACACCATCTGGCATATCACATCCGTGACAATCTCTCCCTTATTTCGCAATGGTACAGAACGATTGGCCCTTTTGTAAAATTTTTCGATGTCTTCCATGAATCCTATCTTCTAAGGATTCAGTAATGCAGAGGATGGACAAGGGTTGGGTAGGCATCCTTTTTAATAAATTTCTTGCATCTTCTATGTGTTCTGCCATTAAAACGCAGTCTGATTCGCCTTCCCTGAAACAGTTCCATATAAAATTGTTTGTAATTGTAATCCATACGTATTTAGCTGAAGTGATAACCTTTATATTTGTGCAGTTTATCGTGTAACCGAAACCTGATGGATTCTTTTTAGGACTCAAATGGATTACCTCAGACTTTTTAATATTTGGAGTCTACTTTCGCGCTATACAGATACTTAATGTAAACCATTTTGCAATCGCTCTTTATTTTCTGATAACTTTATTAGACATTAAATGAGAGCATCATCTTCAACCTACAATTGTTGCTCCGATTGTTTACAAAATCATTCATATAGGTTAGGTACAGCGGAGAGTCCATAACACTTCTGTAAGGAACGCCAGATATCAGTTCTGTTTCAGCCAATGACTTTCCTTCAATTACTGCGAACTGTAACCTTTCCGACAAGGAATCGCAAATCCAGTCCTACAACTGGGTCTACACTCCATAGGCATGCAGTCTAATTAGAAATCACCCGTAAAGAACAGTATCGAAAGTATTTTGGAAAACTAAAACTATGGAATAAATTTGGGATCTCTTGTCAATATCACTCGAGTTTATGAGAACGAAAAGCTGGTTGTGTTGATATTTTCTGAAATTATGCTGAGTGTGTTTCCGAAGACCATTTTCTTCGAGGTGCTTCATAATTGTCGAACACAGAATATGTTCCAAAATCCTACTCCAAATCGACGTCAGCGATATGCGTCTGTAATTCAGAAGATTACCCCTGTTTTCTTTATTGAGTATTGGTGTGACCTACGCCACTTTCTAGACTTTAGGAACGGATGCTGCGTCGAGCGAGCAAATGTATTTGATAGCGAAGTATGGAGCTATGATACCTGCATACTTTGTAAGGAACTTAGTTGATATACGGTCTGGATCGGAAGACTTCCTTTTATTAAGTGATTTGAGCTGATCTGCTACACCGAGGACATCTACAAACAAGCGGGAAAGGGGGGGGGGAGGGTAGGGGAGGCTCCGACGTTCGTATCATCTATTTAATTCAAACTTTCTACACATTTGCTAGTCTATTAGGACAACACAACGTGGAAGTAATGGGGTTTCGAGAAAATCGCAAAAGAAGATTTGCACGTGAGTTGCGTTATGAACCTGAGTAGGAGATCGCGGCTGACGTACGGTTAGCTTTAAGGCTAGTTGATCGCTGGATGGATCCCGCTCTTTTTGTTTTGATTTATATTTTTTTCAACACTGGTCACATTATTTCATACATATTACATTTGAAAGGTAATATCATGAAAAGACACGTGTGTTTACATGAACTTCTGTTGAATTTCCAATGTTATTTCGCTGTTACTTAACTTTTATTATTACAACAAATATTGTGCTACTTTTATTTTTATGGGCGAGTTAAAAACTTTATCAGGCACCTTCAAACATATTCAATTTGACTGACAGCAAAATAAAAATTGCTACGTTACGCATAGTCTGCATACTAACTGTCGGAAGAAGAAGAAGAAATATCTTAAAATGTCAACGAGCTTTGTTTTTCCTTAGAAAATCTGAAGATTCCTTGTGAATTCGGGAAACTGCATTTATTACATGTCGTAGACGCCGTTTCAGTTTATGTTTTCCATGTCTGTATGAAAAATATCATCCTGCAACCAGCTATGTCGAAAACACGTCCGACGATTAATCGTACATTACCCTCATATTATGTCATATTGCAACCCGCTTCATTATGGAATAAAGTTATTTGTACATTTATTTATCGATGTTTGACTTGGGCGTGCCAAGCCTGTCCCTCATCCGTGAAATCTTATCTGCCGGTGAAAGCGTCCAGGTGCAAAGTAGTTCAAATGGTTCAAATGGCTCTAAGCTCTATGGGACTTAACTTCTGAGGTCATCAGTTCCCTAGAACTTAGAACTACTTAAACCTAACTAACCTAAGGACATCACATACATCCATGCCCGAGGCAGGATTCGAACCTGCGACCGTACCGTGCAAAGTAATTTTCGGTACCTCATCCGATCATTGGCATAAGGGAATTCGGAAATCACGACAGGCATACATTTTCAGGAATACATTTTGCGTTTGGTCGTTTACTTGTAGATGATTATAAATATAATATTTCTTGTGATAATACAAGTTAGCAAACAATAATATTATATTGAAATTCAGAAACGTTCAAGCAACTATACGTGTCTTTTCATTATATTACCTTTCAGATGTAATACGTACGTCATAATGTGACTAGTGTTGAAAAAAATGTAAATCAGAAAAAAGATGAACGGGATTCGATCCAGCGATCCACTGACTACGGAGCCTGAATGCTAACCACATGACTGTCGCCCAGTCCTGCTCAGGTTTGAAATGCAACTGTATATCACTGATGTGTGAAACCTCTCTCGCGATTTTCTCGAAATTGCCTTAGTAGTACGCTTTGTTGCTTGCATATTACGTTGTCCTAACGGGCTACTAAAAGTACAAAGTCTGAAGTAAGTCTATGATCCGAACGTCATGGCTTCCTGGTTTCCTCTTGCACGCTACTGATGTCAGCAACTGCTCTTCATTCAAATTCTGAAATATTTACTTCCTATTCTTTGGGGAGAATTTCGAAAAACCGTATTCAGTAACTCCTCTTTAATGACGCTGTCATCGCTAATATTTCCATCGCTGTCAAGCGGAGACACTCTTGCTTGTGTCTTACCGCTAGAGTATTTTACATACAGCCTGAATCTCTTTCGATTTTCTGCCAGATAGCGAGACAGAGTTTCGTTGTGGGAATTGTTAAAAGCCTCTCGTGTCGAAGTCGTTGCTAAATTTCAGCGTCTATAGAACCTCGCCAATCTTTAGGATTTTGTATTCTTTTAAATTTATTACTTCTGGAACATTGGTTGACCTGTTTTGTGTATCATGGGGGATCATATATATATATATATATATATATATATATATATATATATATATATATATATATATATATATATATTCAGTCTCAATGCAAAGAATCTGTGGTCATTAATCCCTTTAGCTGTCAATAATAATAATGCTCACATAATTCTATGAACAAAACGATCGCTGAAGCTACAATAGCAACGAAATTTAAATTCCATTTGGAATTCTTATTGTCTAGATAGGATGTCGTGATCATGTTGTAGTGTTAGGTGCAGATTTGAAATTACCACTTATAAGCTGGGAAACTAATTTGATTAGTGAGAATGGTATGGACAGGGTTTGTTCTAAATGCCTTAACCGAAAATTACTTGAGCAGTCAGTAATGTGTAACATCATATAGTTACAAAATGCTCGGATTTTTCTTTTGACTCAACTAACGTAAAAGAAATCAGAGATCGTACAGCCGTTGCAGCATCATTATGAGCGTCAGTGGAAATGTTAAGAAAGGAATTTATTCCTGATTGGTAACCATGATAACAATCCCCATTCGTTGCTGAACAAACAGGGCGTCAGAGTGCCATGCGAATTATACAGGGTCAATTGGCGCTGATACATTTGTTGGCTCTGAGCACTATGGGACTTAACATCTGTGGTCATCAGTCCCCTAGAACTTAGAACTACTTAAACCTAACTAACCTAAGAACATTACACACATCCAAGCCCGAGGCAGGATTCGAACCTGCGACCGTAGCAGTCGCGCGGTTCCGGACTGAGCGCCTAGAACCGCTAGACTACCGCGGCCGGCGATACATTTGTTATTCTGAAGTACTGCCAATGTAGGAAGTACGTGAATGAGATGTAGCGTCTCCAGGGTCTAGAAAACCAGAAGACCCCATGTCCCTCCAGACGGAGGATGACAAGGTGGTCGGTCGGCTTTGTGCGTTTCTCTCGGCCTGAACTCTGAATGTATTACCTAAGCAGTCAGTACCAAACATTTATATCTGAGACTGAATGTGTGGAGATTATGTGGATATGGGTCAAGAGTATTCTACTGACTGCCTTGGACAAGTACCTGCCAAGCAATGTGGCAGGGGAGCAAAGAAATCACCGTGGCTCAATAACCATGTTCGAAAGTTATTCCGAAAGCAAAGAGAACTTAGCTACTGTTTCTTTTCTAAATTTTTGTGGCATAATGTTCACTTAATTGGATGGCATTAATTTGATGATAATTTTTTGGATAAAAGTTACAGAACTATTATTTCATTTCTGTGTGCTCCAAAGGATGGAGTAAAGAACTGATGACTATCACCGTGTACGCTTACATCATAGTGTTGCCCAAATGTCTACATACAACACATGGTGTCGATAAAAATATAGCCTGATTTCAAAATTAAATATTAATTGTATTTATAATTGTATTTATTATGGCAATGTTTGTTTTTTGTTACAGGTCTACCAGGGAACCCATAACGTTTGGGTACGGCTGTGTCTCATTCAACACTTTCGCCACAAGGAGCGCTGTGTGAGCTATATCGCAAAAATGGCTTCCTCCAGGAGATAGCTCAATGTGTTGCGTGGCTAGCAGCAACCAAATCACCGATTACGGTGCAGCGAAAATTTGCGTCCCATTATGGAAAGAAAGCACCCGATGTCAAGGTAATCAGAACATGGATGTCAACTTTTTTAAAGAAAGGGGTCAGTTCAGAAATGGACAAACAACGGCAGACCATCGGTTTAGGAGAAGACTGTGTAGGCAGTTCAACCAACATTCACGAGGTCGCCATATAAAACGATTAGACAAGCCTCGCAGACGCCTCGAGCGCCAAAGAGTACTGTGCATAATGTGGTTCGCAAACGTATGAGGACAAGGTCCAAATTATTCAGGCCTTACAACCAGGTGATCGCTCAAAACGTGAACAATGGACATTGTGAACCGTTTGGACGAGAATAATGATTTCCTGAAGCGTGAGTGTTTTTACGATGACGCTACATTTCATGTTTATGGCTCACACATCCGCCCCTCGTGGTCTCGCGGTAGCGTTCTCGCTCCCCGAGCAGGGGGTCCCGGGTTCGATTCCCGGCGGGGTCAGGGATTTTTCCTGCCTCGAGATGACTGGGTGTTGTGTCGTCATCCCCATTACGGTCGGAGGAAGGCAACGGCAAACCACCTTCATTAGGACCATGCCTAGTAAGGCGGTGCGGGTCTCCCGCATCATTCCCCTACGCTCTGTAAAGAAGCATGGGACTTCATTTCAAACCGCCATAACGTCCGGATCTGGCAGTCATAAAATCCTAATGTCGTATGAGAACACATTCGAGACAGTGCAAAGATCAGTGTGTATTGTGGGTTAATGCGTCATCGATTGACAGGCCCATTTTTCCTGTCTGAAATCAGTATAAGTGGATATGTTTAGTTGACATGTTGGTGAATTACGCGGTTTCTCACCTGACATGGAGGACACTATCATCTTTCAGCAAGATGGAGCTCGCCCTCATCGGGCTCTAGAGCGCGATTTTCTTAGTGAAATCTACCCCAATAGGCAATAGGTGGATTGGCAGAGAGGGTCGAGTTCCATGCCCCCCCCGCCGACGACATCACTTCTCATTACTCCCTTAGATTTCTTTCTTTGGGGTATGTGAAAGATTCTGGTACAGAACAGCAGTTTCTAACATTATGACACTCCAATAACGCATCACCGATCACACCAGACATTTTGCAGACTGTGTGGCAAGAGAATGAATACCGGTTTGATATCAGGGTGCACATGTTGAAGTGATTTAAATGTTGTAGTTTGTTACCTGTGTTAAACATTTATCTTAAGTCCAAAACTTAATGAGGAAAGGCATATGTGGTATAACGGATGTTTCATTTACTGTATCCAATAAAGAGTTACAGTGTTTTCTTTTCCATGGACACTCCGTATCTTATCTTAAGTGATGAGCTTAGAAAAGCCTTCACTTTAGTTATTAAGGTCTTCGAATTCGTTCAGTGTCTATTATGGTAACTACAAGATAGCAGGCGCTTCATGCATTTTACAGCATGGTGCTAACATGGCTTGTTTTAACCTGCTGGAGGTGATATTTAATGAAGACAGCTAACTGTATTTTCCAGCGTGGGAATGACCACGAACTCACTCACAGTCCTTTATTACATGAAGATTTGCTAGAAGCGAAATAACTAAGATTTCTTTAGAATATTCATATGATGATTGTTAAATAAGACGAAAATAAGACTTAATAAATCATAAATAGTAAATTAAAGGTCTAGAGCTTGAATGATAAAAATTCCGTTTACCTCCTCTGCCATTTTGCCAGCGAGACTCCTCTTAGATCGTTTACGACGGTCATAACCACACGTGAAATGACGAAATACCATGCGGCGTTTCCTGGTCTTTATTTGACGAATTCTTCCAGCAGTTATGGAAATATAACCTCCTACCTAGAAGCGCACGTCAGATGAAAGAACGTCATGGAACTGAGGCAGTTGGGGTATTGCTTATCACTGTGATCTTCAGGTATTGAGCATTCGAGTCTAATACGACAATGGTTATATATTTAAATGATATTTGCATACATTTTATACACTCACATATGGTCAGTGTACAAAATTACGAAGTTATGAGAAAGCAGATAAAAATGGCCCATTGTTAAAAATCAGCTGATAATTTGAAATAAATGACTGCGATAGTAATACAGCTAAGACGCAAAATGCAACCATCTTAGAGTAAAATTGGTTTTGAGCTAATGCCGAGTGTTTCCAGGTGGCGCCTATGTAACTGTCAACTACATAAACACATCGTCTTGTGTGCTCATAGAGCAGTACATATAAATTACTGTTAGTCTATTTGACAGAAGTGCATTCCCTCATAACCACAAATTATACGACGGATAATAGCAGCTAATAATCACATTACAACTGGTTGTTATTCATTAATACGAGTAAACCACCCTCCCACAGAGTTGCTGTATGGAATTCAATAGAGTTGTATCACATCTTCAAACCTTTGCGATTTGCGTGATACCGTGACAAGATATTCAGCCTCAGATACGTTTCTCATTACTGTAACGTCAGTATACTCGAGATAAGACTTTGCTTCATTTCTTTCACTATTTCTGATTTTTCTCATTTATGAGATAAATCAGCGGATGGTGCCGGTCACTTTGGACAATTTTCTGTCGGAGAGTTTAGTCACGGACATGAGTTTATTTCGTTGAACATTCCACGTAAGTGTATACGCTTCGTTATGGGAATCTGCATTCCCCTCTTCAACAGTTGCATTTGCATTTAGGAAGAGTACTTAATTTAAAATAAATGACTCCTGGCAACCGTGGATCGCCGGTAGCATGCTACGATCTCTCTGACAAGGAACCCCTTGAGCATGAGGTCGCATAGGCCAATGATATTTACGGCATTCGACGTCTCACATACTATCTACTATGCAACCTCAATGTTGGCTGATAATGGCAACAGGGGGCGTGATTGGAGGTATCCAGTGGTAAGCAAAGCATGAGGTTACAGAGCTTAGTTGAACTGCTTAGTCGACAAGTGACTGACAACAGTGCTGCAGTGCCAGTTGTGTTGATACGAACCAGAGCAAAGGCAACGATAAACAAAGCAAACATTGCATTATGACAACAGTTGCCGAAGATGATGTTTTGTCAGGGAGGAACCCAAGGAGTTTCTAAGACTGAGAAAAAATAGGCAGATAAAAAAATTGGCGTTTCTGCAAGATGAGTGAGTGGTCTTGTATAAGCTCGACGGAGCGGACAATGTACGTGAGAAGTGCAACGATGACGATACGTGCTTAACAAGTGATACTGAAACAGGTGTCGAGTCATGCCGTCCATTATCCTTGTCGGGCAGGAAGGCCACAAATCCCATCTCGAGTGAAACGTGCTAAAGAGAGTCGTTGTCCAATGAGTGGGTACTAAACATAGTTACGTACATAAATTATCGTGGCCAGCACAGTAAAAATCAGTTGTGAACAGACTGGAGTACGTCCACAGCAAAATGGCCGTGTAGTGCATCAGAAAAACTACTTTTATTCAAGGGAGGACAAGGTACACTTATTAGAGAAACATGCGTTTGCGTGTTTCGAGGATGCTTTATTCAGTTTACTGGATGTGCATGATAGTGCCCCACTACGTTATTGACATCAAATTGCGAGCGACATAGATTATAGTGATTTCAAGGGAAGCAGTGGATGGCTGCATAAGTTTAAACAACGCTACGGATTGGAAAACACAAGATAACGAAATTTCAAACAAAGCGTCAACTCGATGAAGCACAGAAAACTGCAGAATCGGCCCGAAAATTTGTAGATGTGACAGACAAAGTTATTCGATTGTTCAGTAGAGAATTTGTTTTCAACTCCGACCATCGGGATTAAGAGAGTAAACGCATATGAAAGGAACACTGGAAATTAGAGGTACGAAGAAAGTTGTATCAAGATCAACTAACATCATTGCCTTACCGCTTTCATATAAAATTTTACTGACTGTTAATCTGGATGGTAAATTGGCTGGAAAGTTATTTTGTGCTGCGAAAAATTGGTGGTGCTTTGCCCCTACGATTCTTTCTCGTGTGGATGATCTTGAAAGGACAACAGGGAATATTTGTGACACAGAAAGCAAGAGTGGGAAAATGGACGTAAGAGATGTACAACTAAGATATGAGCACTGCTTTTAGCCAATAGGTGGTCAAAATGACTCGCTTCTGCTTGATTCCGGTCTGTGTGTAAAAACCACACATCTTTAGAGCAAACTATCCCTCATGAAAACTATGTGACACTGCAGTTCATATCACCTAGAACCACTGGACAAATCCAGCATCTGGATGTTTGGTTCTTCTGTGCTTATAAAACACATTATAGCACTATATGTAGCCACGCCTTAAAGGATAGCCACTTAAGTTCTGACAACTCCGTTCAACGAATATGATTCTATATGGATTATTTAAGAGTGGATACCTAGCATATGTCCAGCACGGTTTGTACCTCTCAAGGAGTTCGCCTTCGATTTTGATGGTGCGAACCTTTGTGATCACTGTGGCGCACCATTTTTCATTCGGTTTTCGTGATGCAAGTTAATGGTTTGATTGAACATCGACGATGCCCATTTGGTGAAGTGTAATATATACATCCCACACAATGTTGATCTCTGCACCTTCCGGACACGAGTTTTCTGGTTTTCTGTCGCCCTCCTGATGCACATGGTGAGTTATTAACAGCTAATATTTCCGTCATAACTGTTAACACACCACTTTCCAATGAGTCTTACTTAAGATTGATCTTGCAATTTCTCGTTCTAAGGGTACTTGTGAGTAAAAGAAATTGTAAATAGAAAATTTTTGATTTGCGCATAGTTTCTCCTATCTTTTTGTACCAAACTCATTGTACATTGATTGTACAACGATTGGAAGGAAGCTTCCGATCTGCATGTATATATACACTCCTGGAAATTGAAATAAGAACACCGTGAATTCATTGTCCCAGGAAGGGGAAACTTTATTGACACATTCCTGGGGTCAGATACATCACATGATCACACTGACAGAACCACAGGCACATAGACACAGGCAACAGAGCATGCACAATGTCGGCACTAGTACAGTGTATATCCACCTTTCGCAGCAATGCAGGCTGCTATTCTCCCATGGAGACGATCGTAGAGATGCCGGATGTAGTCCTGTGGAACGGCTTGCCATGCCATTTCCACCTGGCGCCTCAGCTGGACCAGCGTTCGTGCTGGACGTGCAGACCGCGTGAGACGACGCTTCATCCAGTCCCAAACATGCTCAATGGGGGACAGATCCGGAGATCTTGCTGGCCAGGGTAGTTGACTTACACCTTCTAGAGCACGTTGGGTGGCACGGGATACATGTGGACGTGCATTGTCCTGTTGGAACAGCAAGTTCCCTTGCCGGACTAGGAATGGTAGAACGATGGGTTCGATGACGGTTTGGATGTACCGTGCACTATTCAGTGTCCCCTCGACGATCACCAGTGGTGTACGGCCAGTGTAGGAGATCGCTCCCCACACCATGATGCCGGGTGTTGGCCCTGTGTGCCTCGGTCGTATGCAGTCCTGATTGTGGCGCTCACCTGCACGGCGCCAAACACGCATACGACCATCATTGGCACCAAGGCAGAAGCGACTCTCATCGCTGAAGACGACACGTCTCCATTCGTCCCTCCATTCACGCCTGTCGCGACACCACTGTAGGCGGGCTGCACGATGTTGGGGCGTGAGCGGAAGACGGCCTAACGGTGTGCGGGACCGTAGCCCAGCTTCATGGAGACGGTTGCGAATGGTCCTCGCCGATACCCCAGGAGCAACAGTGTCCCTAATTTGCTGGGAAGTGGCGGTGCGGTCCCCTACGGCACTGCGTAGGATCCTACGGTCTTGGCGTGCATCCGTGCGTCGCTGCGGTCCGGTCCCAGGTCGACGGGCACGTGCACCTTCCGCCGACCACTGGCGACAACATCGATGTACTGTGGAGACCTCACGCCCCACGTGTTGAGCAATTCGGCGGTACGTCCACCCGGCCTCCCGCATGCCCACTATACGCCCTCGCTCAAAGTCCGTCAACTGCACATACGGTTCACGTCCACGCTGTCGCGGCATGCTACCAGTGTTAAAGACTGCGATGGAGCTCCGTATGCCACGGCAAACTGGCTGACACTGACGGCGGCGGTGCACAAATGCTGCGCAGCTAGCGCCATTCGACGGCCAACACCGCGGTTCCTGGTGTGTCTGCTGTGCCGTGCGTGTGATCATTGCTTGTACAGCCCTCTCGCAGTGTCCGGAGCAAGTATGGTGGGTCTGACACACCGGTGTCAATGTGTTCTATTTTCCATTTCCAGGAGTGTATATATAGCTAGTTGCTACTAGCTATGTATAATGCATTAACTGAATATTCAGTTGGTTCTTGATAAACAGTTTTATGCACTATGAACGAAAAAACATACGAGCATTTTGTAAAATTCTGCAATATATGTTACTCAACAAACTGGGTTCTGGCTATTCCGCCACCGTCAAGTACAAACACAAACGTGTGTAGCTGTAAAATTTTTGTGGGATAAAAGTTTTTAAAGTAATGGAATTACAGAATATCTCCGTTGGTTCGACAGATGACAACTGTTAATGTCGGGCTAGATGAGAATGACTATTTCAGTAAAATGTGATGTAAAATACTTAGATGGGTAAAATATGTGACACATAAAATATTGAACTACATGAGAAATTATAGTGAATTAATCAAAGAAGATAAGTAACTAAATGATATATTGTAAAATTTTTGTGACGTGGTTCATAGGGATGACAGAGCAAGACAATATTGTCCTTAGAAGGTCCAGTATAAGAAACAGGTACAATACAACAAAGGAGACTAAACAGGTAACTGAAACAATAGTAATTACACAAAGCAAAATTTTTTAACAGGGCAAGTGAAACTACAGTAAATGAATAAAGGAAAAAATGGGGCAAGTGGGTACAAGAGGTAATTTACGAGTGGTTCTATGGGATTGCTAGTAGTATCCGCAATTGGAAGCGTCGAGTAAGGAAATTTTTTCTGATCATTCAATACTTAAGCGTGGACTAGAGGATATAAGTGGATTAGTTTCCGTTTTTTCCGGGTAGTTCAGCTTCCTTCCGTTGTTGAATTTATGTAAGACTTCATATTGTGCCTTGTAGCTGAGCCCTTCTGTAAAAATGTTCTCTGCAAAAGTAGAGTCTCTTTTCCTAGGACTCCAACTTGTATGGTGTATCTCAAACTGATGGATATTGCCCTGCCAGAGTGGCCCATACAGAATTTGTCATAATTACGAATGGTTATGTAAATACCGCTCTTTTCCACGGCTGAAGTGTTGTATTTATGATTGGACAAAAAGTGTCCAGTACGATGTGCAAATAACGTAGCATTTTATAGTACACATACTTAAGTTTTCTGGCCACTTTCAGAGAGACCTTTCCCAAAAATGGAAAGGTGTACGATATATTAAGGCCTTGAGGTGGTGGGCGGACCAGAGACATATTTTCTCTTACGCATTATGGAGTCTCCCAAATCAGGAGGGAAGCCATGCTTGATGATGTTTGTTTAGTCGTGTTTAATTCAGGTTGGAAACTGCTATTATTCATGGCGAGCTTTTGAAAGAAGTTTCCTCCATTTGACTGCAAATGACGACTCTCTTACTTCATACAATACTGATTTCGCCATTCTAAAGAGCAAGGTGAAATGTCCTGAAATGACTGCCATGACTAAATGACATGTTGTTGTCGTTATGCGCAATGTCAGCCATATTATGTATCTTCGGTATTAATCACATCCTGCAGTACGACGACTGAAATATAAGCCCAGATACATGTTAATTCGAGGATGACATGTCATTTACGCATATTAGAAATTTTGTAGGATTCCTACTTGTCCTTGAAAAGCGCTGTAGGTTCGAAATCATGATTCTGTGATATAAAAGAATAGTAATTTGTAGTTCAGTGGCGGAAATTACTTTTAAAATTTTCTGACTGTTGGTCCGCCGCGAATTAAAAATATTAACTTACGGGTATGGATATTAGGCAGTGTATCATTGAATGAGACGAAGTATGTTGTGTGTCATTGTGTGCTTAGAACTGGCAGCCATTACAATGTCAGTGGTGGTGGGCTATCAGATTGTATGGCCTTCCGAAACTCCACGAACACAATATCCCATTCGACCCTGTAGTGATTTCATTCTCAACTCCATATTACAAATTAACCAGACACCTAAATGAACTCATCAAAATCAAAACCAAGTCAAACCTAGTAGTAGTATTCTTAATTCAATCATTTCATATGCTATCACATTTAACTGGAAGGTTCAAATGGTTCAAATGGCTCTGAGCACTATGCGATTCAACTTCTGAGGTCATAAGTCGCCTAGAACTTAGAACTAATTAAACCTAACTAACGTAAGGACATCACACACATCCATGCCCGAGGCAGGATTCGAGCCTGCGCTCGGCTCCAGACTGTAGCGCCTAGAACCGCACCGCCCGCATCTCGTGGTCGTGCCGTAGCGTTCTCGCTTCCCACGCCCGGGTTCCCGGGTTCGATTCCCGGCGGGGTCAGGGATTTTCTCTGCCTCGTCATGGCTGGGTGTTGTGTGATGTACTTAGGTTAGTTAGGTTTAAGTAGTTCTAAGTTCTAGGGGACTGATGACCATAGCTGTTAAGTCCCATAGTGCTCAGAGCCATTTGAACCATTTTAGAGCCGCACGGCCACTCCGGCCGGCCTTAACTGGAAGGAATAGTGTACGAGAAATGTCCGTAGATGTTTCTTTGTTCCCACACTTTCTGACCTTCGTATACTGGAAACTGCTTCCATACTCATAAGTGTATTATCACCTGTTGTTTCCAGCACATTTTGATCATTTGGAGGGACATCTTCAGTTACAGACGACTGTACAGCTTCATCATGGGAAGTTTAGAGTTTCAGAATTTTGTTTTTCGATCTCAAATGTAGTGACTTCATTCTCAGACCCATATCACAAATTATTCAGAGAGCTAAATGAATTGTTGAAAATCTCTTCCATTGTCGAATGTACTAGCAACAGTATCAGTATCTCATTAAACATTTTCTTTAGCATTTCTACATTTTATTCATTTGCTTTGAATTTTCTTCTATAAGTCATGGTCAAACTCGCTAAACATAAAACAAACAGAAACCCTCACTAATTAACATGTCACAGTGATTCCATAGTATAGATAACAAATATACAAGAAATGGTTCGAAGTGAAACATAGTCTACTCTACAATACATAACCGTTGCTAACTTACCACATATGCATCATCTTGAAAGATAACACAGCGAATATCATAATAGTCCCCCAGTCGTAAGCTGCAGCTAACACAAGACTATTGTGTGCAAGTAAATCCGTTTTCTGCATTAGCGCACAAACATAATGCCCAAACCGGCAACGTGTTACGTTTCTCGACAACAGAGAGTAGAACAATGCAACACAGTGCAGCCGTTGCACAGAAAAGGCAGTGTTTCGCTCTTGAAAAGTTTAATAAAAATGAAGGTTCCACTATGAAACCAGCTGTAAATAAAGGGTTGCTTCTTCAGTCTCCCGGTGAAAGCGAGTTGCGTCGAGCAGATGCCAGCCACGGTAGCAGGGGGAGTCAACAAAAAAAAAAAAAAAAAAAAAAAAAAAAAAAAAAAAAAAAAAAAAAGAACTTGAGAGTGGGATTGAAGGAGCTGACGTTCAGGAGATAATTATAAGAGCGAAAACCACGCTTTTATGGACAAAAGAAGAAGACATCAGTGACACAGCAAAACGACTCAGAATGTTCTACAAACGGTGTAGGCGGGAACCCCGCTGACTGGGAAACTCCTACATCATTATATGAAGATAGTAACTGTTCCCGAAAGAACTGTTACCATTGATTACTGCGCAGCTTCTCTAGAATAAACGAAAATTAATTGAAACTCTCAGCTGCAAACACGTGTTTTTTATATACCTAGATGGGGACAGGTGGAAATGTGTGCCCCCATGAGGACTCGAACCCAGGATCTTCTGCTTACATGGCAGATGCTATATCCACCTGAGCCACTGAGGACACAGATAAATAGCGCGACTGCAGGGACTTATCCTTTGCACGCCTCCCGTGAAACCCACATTGCCAACTGTCCATAATTCCACATATATAATGTACCTAATAAATATTTGCCCAACCACTCATTACTCGCGCCAACTAAGGTGACGATTCCTGTAAGAGTTCGGGCAACCTGGGCGCATTCGCACAGACGAAGGTCAATGGCCTGGTAGCCTTTAACTATATATGAAGATAGCAACTGTTCTCGAAAGAACTGATATCATTGATGAACGTATAGCTTCTCTAGAATAAATGATAATTAATTGAAACCCTCATTAGCCGACGGTGTTGTTGATATACCTCGATGGGGACAGCTGAAAATATGTACCCCGACCGAGGTTTATCAACACCTGTCTGCAGCTGATGGTTTCAATTAATTATCATGTATTCTAGGGGAGCTGCACAGTCATCAATTGTATCAGTTCTTTCGAGAACAGTTACTATCTTCTTATACAGGTAAAGGCTACCCGGCCATTGACCTTCGTCTCTGCGAATGAGCACAGGTTGTCGAACTCTTGCGGAAATCGTCACCTTAGTTGGCGCGAGTAATGAGTGGATGGGCAAATATCTATTAGGAACATTACGTATGTATATTATAGAGAGTTGGGAATGTGGGTCTCACGGGAGGCGTGCAAGGGGTTCATCTGTGTGCTCGGTGGCTCAGATCTCAGATGTATTGCCGGCACAGTAGCTCAGCGTGTTCGGTCAGAGGGCTGCGTGCTCTCTGTAATAAAAAAAACTGTCAAGGAATCAACGATCAACTTGAACGGATGTCCTGTGACGTCCACCCAGACCAAACGCAACGAACTATATTGAACAAAAAAATAAATAAATAAAAATAAAAAAAAGATGGATAGAGTGTCTGCCATCTAATCAGGAGATCTCCTGTTCGAGTCTCAGGCGGAGAACACATTTTCAGCTGTCCCATCGAGGTATATAAGAAGTACGTGTCGGCAGCTGAGGGTTCCAATTAATAATAATCTACGCTACACCATTTCATTGGTGGGAGTTGGGAGAACAGCGCCTTGACAATTACGTCATTGGCCAGTATTTGACGCTTCTTTTTTATTGAAGGGTGGTGTTTTGTGGCGCGGAATCTGTGTAGAGTTTTAATAGAGTTTGTGAGAAGACACGAGGCAGTACACATGTTGAGAGCTAGGAATGGAGACTTCAGACTTGAGTGCCGGGATGCAGCATGGAGCGGAACTTCTGCCCCGAGAGAGAAGCAGTCTGTGCGTCACGTGACAACTGGCAGTGGCAGGCAGGCAACTGCACCACACGCAGCTTGCTTTCCTACACACCGATTATGGTGAGATTATCTGGAGGCATCGGCTGATTAGGGAGCAGAGACGTTAATAGTTTTTCGATATTGAATTAAATTCACGAGGGCTCATCCATGGCCAGGCGAGCAGAAGTTGTTGCAAGTTTGTTTTCATTGCACCGTTCTGTACGATATTAAAATCACTGTGTATCCTCCAATGGCCATGTTTTACGCAATTAAGATGTTAGGATGTTATTTGTTTCTGATGCTCCCCATTCTTTTTCCGAGAACTTATCAAAGTTAATCAGTACTGGTTGTATCTCATTAATTTGCCCTATAACACTGCTTTTACCGTGCGCACAATTAACATCCATGTTAAAGTAATTTGTTGACTCGTACACACTGAGAACGGTTATAATTGGCTTAGATTTATTTGGAACAAGAGTTTAATCCAGTTGTTAGTCAATCCCATTCTTCTTGAAGCACTTATTTAATGATTTTTTTGTGAAGAGCAACACCCAAGAATCATTCATTAGGGTCACCCCTTTCATATCGTTAAATCCGTTCCGCGCTGTTCTTTGTGAGCTATCTGCCTCTCAACGGCCCAGCTAATACAGATCTATATAGCAACCGAAAGGCTTTTGTTCGTTGCTGGGTTCGCGCTTGGGAAAGTATGTTAGTGAATAAGCTTTTGACAGCAAAAGAAACTAGCGTAGCACTAGAGTGAGCATTTGGATGTATTCTAACCTCATCCAACTCAAATGATGGGTGGCTTAACAAATTTTGTGCATACAAATTAAGATGAAACACGTACTTTTCTTGAATAAATGTACTAATGGGCATAAAAAGGCCACTTAGTAATAAGGATTATTGATCTTTTAATCCTGCAATGCGAATTACGTACATTTTTAACATTCTCATGAAATACATTTTATTGCTAGTTAACATTCATCCAAACGACAGAGAAGCAGCCAAAGAGAGAAGAAGACGGTTATCATAAATTATATAAGTTAGGCCCTCTTCTACGTTTCCTTTACTCCACTTTCCGCCACTCTTATAAACCCGCAGAGAATCAGAGTGTTGATGAATGTTCTAGAATCGTGAAAACCATCACTGAAAGTCTCCACGGATTAAATCACAAGGTATTTTCCCTTAATTGTTTTACTTCCTTACCTGTCATGGGGCAACGCCAGCAACATCAAGTATACACCTGTGGAACTGTTCGACAGTGGCGAATTGGGACACCTTTAGATTTCCCGACTGGAAATAAAATGGATAGGGGAGCCTTCCAGTTCAAGTCTGCTGAGGAAGAGATTGTTGCTATATTATAGAAAGGAAAACAGTAATTTTGTTTCCCCCCAACAATGTCAACGTTGTGTCGACAGCCACTAGAAAAAATAGGGATGGCACAGTGGCTGTAGTTTCAGGCCAGAGCGGATGTCTTAAAATCTCTCTGTGAAATTGACAGAAAAAAAATATTGGCATAATATAAAAAATGGTTCAAATGGCTCTGAGCACTATGGGACTTAACATCTATGGTCATCAGTCCCCTAGAACTTAGAACTACTTAAACCTAACTAACCTATGTACATCACACAACACCCAGCCATCACGAGGCAGAGAAAATCCCTGACCCCGCCGGGAATTGAACCCGGGAACCCGGGCGTGGGAAGCGAGAACGCTACCGCACGACCACGAGATGCGGGCGGGCATAATATACTGTGTCACTTTGTAGATGAGAGTGTTTCAAATTCGAACCTGATTTTCAAAGACATATGTGAAGTGCGCAGATCCATTTCACTCAAAGAGTTTCGCTTTGAAGTCATTGGAAGTCTGTTGAGAGCTACAAAGTGTCCCCCAGTTGGGGAAAGAAACTTTCAAGGAAACAAAACTCATTCAAGTCCTGCGTAGCACCTGAGTAAATTTTCGGTAAAGCTGACTGTCGACCTATGAGAAGCATAGATGTTCAAACTGTAGCACTGTGGCTGATCTCTATCGTACAAAATGGAGTTGTGAAAAGTGTATTACAGGTCTTTGTGTCAATAATGTGAAGAACTACTTTGATTTCTGTCACAAAACAAATACCTCAAAATTGTTCATTATGGACCGGTGATTTCACTGTGTAACCATGTGTTATAAAAAAGGGAGTACCTTTCTCATCCAATATATTAATTTTGTGCATAATTTGTAATGTAAAAATATAAAATGAATCTTTATCAAAACTCATTTTGGTTTCTCGAGTCGCCGAAGGTTGAACAAAGCTGAGGAGTGTTACTTCCTTCGGAACCGTAAGAGATAGGGAGATTGTTCAAACTGACTCCACCTGCCTTCCGGGAAGTCACTCGGCTGAGTAAAAAGCTCTCTGAAAAATATCCCTTGACAGATCTGGGTTTGGTTGTAAAATGACCGTATACTTGCTACGGTTGACTCTCTCCACTGTCCGCTTTCCTCGCATTTTAGCCGGAACCGCGCTGCGTACGAGTACACTGTGCGCCTATGGCTCAAGAGAGAAAAAAATGCAGGGCTGCTGGAATGGCACGCAACGGAACAGTGCTGGTCGGCTGAGTACCTGCGCCATGACTGACCAGAGGCACCACCCTTCCTGCTTTCGGCTGTGTCCACAGAACTCAGCCTCTGTCCTTTAGAAAGTATTTCCTCAGGCAACTCGGTCCACAGCACGTGTTCTGGCGTACCACTATTTCGCAGATCAGGGCCCACAAGCGACATTTACTGTCTCACATCAAAAAGGCCCAAGTTAGAATAGAAAAGGGTAGCAGATAGGGAAACATAACCGGGCCTTTACAATCAGTGATACCACTACCGTAATTAGCAATCAATATAAAGCGAGTGGCAGGAAAACATCGGTGGTTGTGATTAATGTAATTTACAGAATAAAAATGAGGTATGTCAGGCCGGGAATGCACTGACATCTCTCCACCTCAGGAGTTAACCCAGTTGTCACATATGACATTAAGTTAGCTACACATACTTGCCTCATACAAAATTATTTCTGTTTCAGTGCCAAGATGTACGGACCGTTAGCTGGGCTAGCAACTGTATCCTCCTCAGAAGCACACCCTAGTAGAAACTTTCAAGGATAATAATAATTAAAAAAAAACATTTCTGGGAAAACAGCCTCCCATCTTCCAAAGTTCTGTGGTGGATAGTTTATGTTGATGATGTGTTACGCTCACCGATTATTACCAGACAAACTCCAAACACTCCTAAATCACCTAAATTCCAAGAAAAAACATATCGGAATCACAGTGGGATCTGGAGTAACTCCATAAATTATTCAGATTGTTATTTAGACCTATCTGTAAATATCAGTGATCCCACTCATGGTTTCAAAATTTACAGGAAGCATACTACCACTGACACATAGTCAATTCTCAACACCCAGTGACCGACAAACATGCTGCTTTCCATTCTATGTCACGTCGCCTAATATGAGTGATGGCAACTTCCAAATTGAATTAAACTTAATCAAACAAATAGCTTGAAACAATGGCTACACTCCTGCCTAAACCATAGAAAAAGCACGTCTCCTCCCTTCTCTAATCCGTGCTCGACCCATGACCTCAACAGCTTAATAAATGGTGCACGATTCCATATTAAAAAAGGTCTCTCTGAAAGTGGACTGAAAACTTAAACCCCGAAATGTGCACAACAGTATTGAACACTTTTTGTCAAATGGTTAATACAGCACTTCAGATTTGGAAAAGAGTGGTATACATAAAGTCACTTTTAATGGTGACAGATTCTGTATAGGCCAGTCACATATGGCTATATCCATCCACTTGAAGGAACGCCATAGAAGTTGGCGACTTTGAAAAGAAGACTATACTTCACCCGACCACCCGCTTAAAAAGCCACAGTTATGAGGCACAACGTGGAGTCTTACATAAATTCCACTGAGGAAGGAAGATGAACTATCTAGAAATAATGGAAATTAATGCACCTATGTACACTTGTCCATGCCTAGTGCTGAACGATCACAAACAAATCCGTTGCTCGCCACTTCTAACTGCAGATACTACTAATAACCACATGCAAATTACCCCTTCCACTCAGTTGCCCTAATCTTTCCTTTATACAGTTACAGTAGTCTGACTTGTCCTGTTAAAAATATTTCACTTTGAGTAAATACTGTTATTTCATTTATCTGATTAGTCTGCCTTGTTTGTAATATTGGACGTTTAAAAGAAAAAAAAAACTATCTTGTTCAGTCATCCCCATGGAACATATCCCAAAACTGTTGCTACTACATATCTCTGAGTTATATTTCTTCTTAGAATAACTGCTGTAATTTTTCGTGTATCTGAGTATTTAAGGCGTAGCATATTTTATCCACTCTAAATCTTTTATATGCCATATTTACTGGAATAATCCCTTTCGTTTGAGTCAAACATTAAGAACTGTCATATTTGGAAGCAACTGAGACACTCTGTAATTGTACTTTTCTATGGTCCAACAAAAACATCAGACTCATACTTATTTATCTTTGTACTTGACGGTGGCACAACTACCGAAAATCGGTTTGTAAAATAATAACTATTGTAGAATCTTATACCAGTGTCATGCTTTTTCCTTCTGTGACTGTATTATCGGTCTGCACACACGATTTTCTAAATAAAGGTGTAACAGTCTCTGTTCATCCAGCAGTTTTGGAATATTATCATTAAACCACAGTAGATATTTTCTGCCCTTCTTCACTTTACATATAACATATTTCTCCAGAGTGCTACAGACAATTCGGAGTCCTGACACACTAGTAAAATACTGAACTTTTACGCAGCTTGGCACTAATTCAAATCCGCGTCATGCTATCCCGTGTTAGGTCCAGTGCGCTGTCTGAAAACTGAATAAAAGAACTACTGGGATGTTACTTATGAAATGGAGAAAGCCAACATCTCATCCTAATCTCCCGGTCTCCAACTGAACCCTGTTTTTGATTTCAGTTTTCTCACTGTAGACATCAAGAAAGGCCGCGCGGGGTAGCCGCGCGGTCTAGGGGGTCTTTTCACGGTTCGCGCGGCTCCCTCGTCGGTATGGGTGTATATGTGTGTTGTCATTAGTGTAAATTAGTTTAAGTAGTGTGTAAGCTTAGGGACCGATGACCTCAGCAGTTTGGTCCCATAAGACCTTACCACAAATTTCCAAATCTTTCCTTTAATAAAACTGGAATTAAAGTTCTCTTTACGTAATGAATCCAAGACACTGACTTTTATTTAAAATTGATTTTAATTCAGAGGAAGACAAAGAAATTATAGCTGAAAGTCATATCGAATAAGAGGTGAGTGGGGACATCGTTAGTCGTGTTAGTCTAAGGTGGCAATGGAAATCAAGCGTGTTCTTTTACAAGAAACCGTGCCAGTTTATGTCTCACCTGGTTTTGGGACAATGTTAAAATTGATTGCTGGACGAGTATTTCATGTGTCATAGACACAATGTCAGCTACGACTATAAGCTAACTCCCAGTTTATCAGATGATGTTTACACCCACACCTCCAGGTGTCAGAAATTCGGATATGTAGCAGGCGCTGTATGTGATAGAGTATCAACCAAAACTATGATATAGTTTGTGCTAGCGTTAATTTCTCATCCTCGTTTCGAGGCCGGGTCTTGTCAGTTTTTGTACTGTAGTATGTGTGAGACTGTTATGAGGGACAACATTTTCCTGGGATGTAAGAGGACTGTTCAGAGTTTATTACAATGTTCTATTGCCCGTCTGGTTTCGCTTCGTTTCTTTGAAAGTAGCAAACATTTGTAGGTTCACAGAAGAAGCATGAACAATCGGAATAGAACATCACCCAACCACTTTCTGGGTTATCGAAAAGAAATAAATTAATTGTATTAGAAGTACACCGAACAAAAAAATTGTCCCCCGTCCTCCCACCACTCCAATGTATATCACGTTACTAGCTCTAGCACAGATAATGGCTTCAGTTTGTCAAGGAGAAAATCCACAAGCTTCAACAGCTAACTTATACCACAGTTGAAGCCATTCATTGGTGATTTGATCCCATAGAGCAGGAGTACTCAACCCATCGATCGCGATCGACCAGTCTATCGCCATGGCTTTGTGAGTCGAACGTTCAGAACCTCTATCCAAAATCTGTTTAAATGTGCTGTTTCTGTAAAATGCCAGTCTTCTGACGATGAAGGTCTCAGTAGGAGGCTAATCTGACAATACTGCTTGCTCCAGGAAACGTGAATCTCTGTGTTCGTCCTTTGATTAAACAACAATTATTAGTTAAATACTTCGTGTTATCAATCATTTACGAAACAATCACGGCCGGCCAGTGTGGCCTAGCGGTTGTAGGCGCTTCCGTATGGAACCGCGGAATCGCTACGGTTGCAGGTTCGAATCCTGTCTCGGGCACGGATGTATGTGGTGTCCTTAGGTTAGTTAGATTTAAGTAGTTATAAAGTTCTAGGGGACTGATGACCTTGGATGTTGAGTCCCATAGTACTCAGAGCCATTTTTCGAAACAATCGCGATCAAAATAACACAAAAATACGGTCCACTGCGAAAGCACACTTCAATAACAATCCAATCGGCACTGGCAACTAGTAAGCTGTACTGTTGGCAACGAGGGTTTCCTAACCACTACGTCGCGAATCGCCGTGTGCTAGCGATCAGAACTACGGAGTCCACACGCCATTTTATAGTTCTCACTTAGTACCGTATTTGTGAAAAATGAGTGCAGCTAAAGACAATAAAACATGCCCCTTCCATGTTGAGTAGGGAGAATAGGTTTTTTTTTTCCTTTTGTAGCAGTGCAGAAAGATAGGTGTATATGTTTGACACACAATACTACTTCAGCAATACTTAAAAATACAAATGAACAGTTCACAAGGATTTCTAGTCGGAAGCAGGTGTTGGTACTGAGTTGAAGATGAAGAAACTTTCGAATCTAAAAAGTAAATTACAGTCACAGCAGCTGTTTTTTGTAAAACCTGTACAAAAAGTTTTTCATCAAACATAGTGCCATTTGAAGATGGCACAGTCGTTAAGGAGTGCTTTCTCGCAGCTACTAAGTTTTTGTTTTCCATATGTAAATACAGGTCAGAGATAGTATCATTCTTCAGAGATATACCTCTGTTGTTGTTGTTGTTGTTGTTGTGGTGGTCTTCAGTCGTGAGACTGGTTTGATGCAGCTCTCCAGGCTACTCTAACCTGTGAAAGCTTCTTCATCTCGTAGTACCTACTGCAACCTACATCCTTCTGAATCTGCTTAGTGTATTCATCTCTTGGTCTCCCTCTACGATTTTTACCCTCCACGCTGCCCTCCAATGCTAAATTTGTGATCCCTTTGTAACCTCCCCCTCACTTATCGACCTTAATGACAGTGAAAAATTAAACCGCGTGTACCTAATGGAAATTTGGGAAAAGCAATCGTCACCGAAGTTAATCTGTCGGTAAAGAGGGAGGAAAGGGTTACATCTAAATGAAAGGAAAAATGCAAATGAAACTGGTGGAAATTAATTTTGAAAAGGGGTAAAGTTAATGAAGAAAGTAAATGTGCGGCCGTTACGTTAACAATTAACTAGCGGTAATTAGATATTTGAGATTTGGGGGAAATTACGGTCGCCAGTCCTAAGGACAATTACTATAGTAACTGAAAAAGAAAGGTAATTACACATATAATTAGCACTAGAAGCGTGGCAACTGAAGGTTGACACGTGTAGTGTGAAAACTGAAAGTTTGTCAGAAGTAATAACTTTCGCTGCACTCTGACTTAATTTAGCAAAAGAATTAATAAAACCGGAAAACTGAAAGTTAATTTAGTGACTGAAATTAATAAGAAGCTTTCTTTCTTAAGCACATCGAAATTCAGTAAAATACGGTTAGTCTTGGACTACCCCAACAATCATTTCGAAAGCTACTTGAATCTACGCAATTTAGAAATAAGAGATTTAACTTTGAACTTGAACAATTAACAATAGTAAAATTTAGTACGTACCAAGCTGAGCTGCAGTCACAGGTAAGCTAAAATATGGTAACAAAACTAGCACTCTTAATTTGTGCTTGTGTAATCTAAGTATTGTAGCCAGCTGTGAATACTTTAACTGAACTTTGAAATTAAAGCACTGAAATGGAATTATGCTGACGTTTGAATTTCAACGACACTCGGGTTCATTTCGGAAAAGGAAGGGACCCTGCTTGGCAATGCAATTGGGACAATGAGCAACAAAGGTTCATGCTACGTTGCTGTATGAGTTGTGTGCTTCGGTTTCCCGACTTTCTTGTGTTTAGTGCGTTTGGCTTCTCTTAACCCTTAGCCACCGCTTGCCGAAATTTCCACACTGTTATCTGTCGATCTGCAGAGCTCGATGAAGGCATTGCGGCCGTTTCTGAGCTCGTGGAACGGCCGAATCTGTAGTTGTTTTCCAGATCTCTCCCACACAACGGCCTCCCAGAAGCTTGGATTACAGAAGTACGCCACTACTTTGTGATGCAACCATTTTAAAAGTTTGAAAAAGCTGAGGTCTGCCATACAGTTCTCTTTACACAACAAACCAATTATACAACGACATAAATGCATAAATATGTATATACAAATAGTAAAACAATTGCAATATGTAAAGACACAGAAATATCATATATTCAGGTAGCAAAAATAAGGAAAACAAATAATATTACAATAGATGGAAATAGGAGGATATGCATTTCCGGCGTTACACGTGCCCCACATTGTCTGAGGATGTTCGTGTAACGTAAACAGACTTAGAAAATGTCCCAAAAAAGAAACAGCGGAAATGCATATGCTCAAAACATCAAAAAAATTTAGCATTCGTCTAATTAACCATAAACCAATTTTTAGACAATAATAATTGAGTGGAGACACTCCTAATCTTATTCCACTCTGTCATCTTGCACAAAATAAAACAGGTTGACAACATATTAAAATTCATAGAAATTATAGAAAATGGTTTAGCTATTCCAAAATCATTAAAATTCGTAACACTATAAGAAATGGAATACTATTTGCAAAATTAATTAGAGTGCATGGTCATAAAAACAGGTAGATCAAAATACGCAAATAAATAATTAAATAGACTACACATTTTGTATAACCTTTTCATAATTAATATTCTCGTCACGAGAATCTATTTAACGCTAAACAAGAAAATAATGTACAGCAGATCGAAAAAACCATAAATATTGACAGTAGAATTCTTTCAGCTGTCCAGGAAGAAAAACAATTCCGCCTTCCGTACTCGCAAGTACAAAGAATGCCGACAGCGGCACAAGAGCCAACAGCGGCACAAGAGCCGCAGCGGCTCCGCCTTGCCAGTATTGTTGCGCCCGCCTGTGCGGCACGCTTGATCTCACTCGCCCTTGTAACGGCGTTTCCAGAACGTCCGTTTCACTGAATTATTTAGGAAAAACTCACTCCCGAGTAATCTCAAGGAGTCCCTTAATACTATCACAGTGGATAACTCAACACTGTCCATCATCACACGCATGTACTAGCCTGAAACTTAAAACAGCGTCTAAGTACATCGGCAGTGACTAATAAAACACACATTCATTAAATCTTACAGCAAGTCACAAAATCATATTTACATTCCTTAATCTACTGTGACTCAGCTGAAAACTTAAACTAGCAGCTTGGTTTTTTCAGTTGATTAGATCATGATTAAATTGATTAAAATTAAATTGATTAATCAAAATTAATTACTTATTAATTACAACTTCTTTAATGACCTTGGTCAGTCAAAAGCATAGCAATTTAGCAATTTAGTAAATCTTACACTCTATTTTACATACTGTATAAATTACCCATTGTGTGGTATTAATCGATCCTAGGTCGGTACAATTTCAAGTCTACAATGTTCCGTATACCTAATAATTTTCCAGAGCTTGGATACTCGAAGCTATAAGCATTTGTGTGAGGTATACCAATGACTTTATATGGTCCATTATAAACAAACTTAAATTTAGAGATTTCATTGTCTATCTCGCTCGATTTCTCATGAGCTTTTACAGGTACTAAGTCTCCGATTGCAAACTTAGCAAAACGCGCTTTAGCGTCATGACGACGTATGCGAGCATCGGCTTTTAGCTTCATTATTTCTCGCAAACGATCTTTTTTCACACCAATATTAATGTTAATCCGTGGAGGGAATTTGATTATCTCTTCCAATTCACTTTCTACACTTTTGTCAATGCCGAACTTCCTCATGTTACGGCAGTTCAAACTCATTCCTACGTCAATGTCATCCGGCCAGTTAACAATGTGTATAGGCTGGTATTGCCTATGCACACCGTCTCCTGCCTCGTCAAAACCAACTACCATTGTTTTATCTAGTGACATACATGTCAAAGTTTTGCTTTCGCAGTTAATCACTGCACGGTACTTTAATAGCCAATCTAACCCGATAATTACTTCCGTAGTTAAGTCTGGCACGACGACAAACTCTTGTTCATATCGTGCCCCACATATCTCGAAGTTGACAAAAATCTGTTTTGTGACCGGTTTACTGGCCTTCCCAGTAGCACCGATAATTTTCACTCCTGTTACTGGCATAACTACGATGCCAGGTCTGTCTTTCAGTAACTCAAATATTTTCCCAGCTACAGCACTCAATTCTGCACCGGTGTCAATCAACACGTTTAGTTGTAGGTCGTGCATATTAACAGACACTGCTATCTGTCTACACTTGTCCTCGACTGTTTCTTTATTTTCCCACAGTAAATCCTTGTCTATATCCAGGTCATTCCAGAAAAAACCATCCGGCTTTGATCCTAAATCCGGTTTATCTGTCGGCTTTTTCAGCCTCTGTTCACATACAGTTTTAATTTCAACACGTTTGTCCTGAGGCTTAGTCTCTAGCTTCGCCTCCAATACCGAAACCTTTTCCTGTAACTCGTCAACTAGTGAGTGTTGCTTTGCTATCAATTCACTAATTGTCACCTTCGTTGATTTCACTTTGGTCAGATTGATCTCATCTGCCAATCTACCTGGAGGAATGTGCCCAGTACCATCTGAAATTACTTCCTCTGGATCTGCGCAACCCACACTGCTATCGTCTGACTGTATAATGTCAACTCTAACCTCATACACGCTGTAATCTATGTGCTTTTCTACCAATCGTGTCCGGCTATCACTAAAATCTTCGTAATCTTTCTCCTTCATACTCTCGCAACGTTTAAACTGGAGGTTTGCGTCGGATGGGTCGGCTACTTCTACCACAATAACTTTCGGTAAAGTCTGCCGGTTAGGGCCAGAACTTTCCGTTACTACTTCAACATCCAACTCCTGCGGGACGAAACACGACGAATCTTGCTCGTGCTCCCCATTAACATCAACTATTTCTGGGAAAGTCTGCCGGTTAGGGCCAGAACTTTCCATCACTTCACAAATACTATCTTCCTGTGGGACGAGACGCGGCAAATCCTGCCCGCGCTCCCTATAAACACTTCTCCCGTACAGGCCCCTATAATCTCTTAGTTCGTCGTATAAGCGACCGAACTGCCTTAACCAGACCTCATCCCTCTCTGCAGCCCTTCGCTCAATGACGGACGTGTTATCCGACATCTGATCTTCTCTCAACAATTGCGAATCATTCTTAAACTCAATCTCCAGTTCCGCTGTGGGTATTACAGCTGCCACTTTATAATCGATTTCCGGAACACTACTTAAATTGTTCTCACTGACAGTGAATGTATTTTCTACTGCCGTGTATACAGCTGATCTACTACTTGTGGGCGCACTCCTTTCTCTTAACACTGGCACACTCTCCCCCGTTGATTATTCCATACGGAACTTTCATAACGACGACACCTGGGTTTTCTCTTGTTATTGGGCCTCTAAAATTTCTCCACGCCCGGTCGGCCCCTCACCGGCGCGGCTAATGGTTTCCCTGTTTCGTCACAGCACATACGCTCCCCGGATGCTGCTGAGGCGGCTGATCACACCCTCTGACGTTATTACTATTCTGTGAAGCCCGTATCACGTTAGTATGATACTGGTTTCCGTCATTCCTGTTATTATTTGCAGTGTACCGATTGTTATTACAGTCCGAACCATTATTGTTATTGCTGCCATGGTTGCGGTATGCATTATTCCCATGGTTATTGTTGTTGTGGTTGCTGTGGTACCCGTTGTTGTTACCACGGCCTCTACCACTGTCGCGATGATTGCGCCAATAGTCCTCGTCCTCAACTCTTCCCAGGAAATCATTGATTGTCCTGTGATTGCTTCCTACATAGCGTTTTGTATCATCTGGAAGCTTCTTGTAGAGTTCCCAGACTATTTCGGATTCTGTGCGGCGATCACGCAAATATTCCAACTTGCGGATCCAGCCCTCACAAAACTCCTTCATCGAGCCGCGCGAATTCGCATCGAAAGGCCTCGATACGACAAATTCGCGCCAGACACTTTACTGTTTTTGCTCTGACCAGTATTCAGCCAGAAACAAATTTTTAAATTCGTCAAAAGTCAGGTTCGTAATGTTGAGGTTTAAGCCCCAACGCTTGGCGTCACCAGCCAACACATCAATAATCGCATTAATTTTTCTCTCATTAGTCCATGATCTGGGTAAAACCCTTTCCCAATTCTTAATGAAATCCGTCGCGTGTATACCGCCTTTTTTCAAGGGGTCGAACCGCTCCTCTTTCGTCAACAATTCCGAACTATGTGCATAGATTGGCACATAGCTCTGTTTTTCGTCAAGTTTCTTTTCTAATTCCGACACTCTCGTAATTACTTGGCAAGTGGTTGTCGCAAGCGTTTCTACTTCCCTTTTTTTATCTTTGCAGGTATTAGCCTGCTTCGTCACTTTGGTATCTACTTCGGATACTAAAGCCTTTAAAGTTTCAACTTTCTTTTGATCCTCTTTTTTCACTAATTGAATTTGTTCCGTCACCTTATTCTCGATGATCGGAGCAACTTTTTTCGATTCTGCTAATTTCGGAATAAAAACGAGTATTTATGCTCGCAATTTCCGCCTGAACGCCTATCATTTCCTGTTTAAGATTACCGATTTCGGTATTAATTACAACAATATCTTCTTTGATTTTATCAACTTTTGTGTTAACAACTCCAACATTGTTGATAACAACGTTAATAGCTTTGTTATGATTGTCTAGCATCCGTTCAAATTTTTCAGACTGAGCTTCTTGCTCGGCAGCCCGAGCTTCTTGCTTGGCAGCCTGAGCTTCTTGTTTGGCAGCCTGAGCTTCTTGCTTGGCAGCCTGATCTTCTTGCTTGGCCGATTGACTCTTGATTTCGTTAATCAAAACATTCAATATATCAGTTAAATTCCCGGAAACTACCGGTTTTACTTCCGTAGCGGCTTCCTCTTTAAGTGTCCCCCCGTATTCGTCATCAAGGGATTCAGATTTGATTTTCACTTCCGATTCCGAATCATTTTCTAAAGTTTGGAATTCCATTTCTGCTCTTTGTTGCGTTTCGGCGGTCGCGTCTTTCATGCTAGCCGGCTGCCCCTGAACAATGGGTACCGCGGTGCGCGTTTCCCACTGTTCGACCGATTGTTCGGTATCCAAGTCTACCAAATTTTGGCAATTACTGTCTTCACTCATTTTAATAATTTTCAATATAAATAACAAATCTCAAATCTAATTAGGATTCCTCACACTAATATTCTCGCTGACGTATCGACGATTTCGTAACCAGTACTTTGTTACGAGATTTGCACAATGCAAAATTCGTGTCCAGAACAACGTCAAACTGAAGATTGTCCTCTCACCAGGTCGCCCCGTGTAACCTCCCCCTCACTTATCGACCTTAATGACAGTGAAAAATTAAACCGCGTGTACCTAATGGAAATTTGGGAAAAGCAATCGTCACTGAAGTTAATCTGCCGGTAAAGAGGGAGGAAAGGGTTACATCTAAATGAAAGGAAAAATGCAACTGAAACTGGTGGAAATTAATTTTGAAAAGGGGTAAAGTTAATGAAGAAAGTAAATGTGCGGCCGTTACGTTAACAATTAACTAGCGGTAATTAGATATTTGAGATTTGGGGGAAATTACGGTCGCCAGTCCTAAGGACAATTACTATAGTAACTGAAAAAGAAAGGTAATTTCACATATAATTAGCACTAGAAGCGTGGCAACTGAAGGTTGACACGTGTAGTGTGAAAACTGAAAGTTTGTCAGAAGTAATAACTTTCGCTGCACTCTGACTTAATTTAGCAAAAGAATTAATAAAACTGGAAAACTGAAAGTTAATTTAGTGACTGAAATTAATAAGAAGCTTTCTTTCTTAAGCACATCGAAATTCAGTAAAATACGGTTAGTCTCGGACTACCTCAACAATCATTTCGAAAGCTTCTTGAATCTACGCAATTTAGAAATAAGAGATTTAACTTTGAACTTGAATTAAATGATCCTGAACAATTAACAACAGTAAAATTCAGTACGTACCAAGCTGAGCTGCAGTCAGAGATAAGCTAAAATAAGGTAACAAAACTAGCACTCTTAATTTGTGCTTGTGTAATCTAAGTATTGTATCCAGCTATGAATATTTTAACTGAACTTTGAAATTAAAGCACTGAAATGGAATTATGCTGGCGTTTGAATTTCAACGACACTCGGGTTCATTTCGGAAAAGGAAGGGACCCTGCTTGGCAATGCAATTGGGACAATGAGCAACAAAGGTTCATGCTACGTTGCTGTAATTTTGTGATGCAACCATTTTAAAAGTTTGAAAAAGCTGAGGTCTGCCATACAGTTCTAAAACTTTACGTGCTTCCAGTCTTCCTTGTTGGTTGATTGAAGGTTTGAAGCCGTCGATCGAGGATGTGGCGACAGTCACTCATTGTCGGCCGTCGCTGTTGCAGAAGCTGGATGTTGGCGCGCCTTCTTCTCGACACGGTCACCAGACGAAACGGGCTCTTGATGTACGCCAGCTAATTCTTCCCGTCCGCGACACCATGTCCGAAACTATCATCGCAAGTCGAGCGCAATTACATGCTGCCAAACCCCGAAAGCGCGGCAACTCGCGGGAGCGTCACACCACACACCTGCTCCACTCGCTACTCCAGCCAGACTCTCTCTCGCTCTGCCCGCGCTCCACGCGGCAGAGTTAACACTACCAAAGATCCTACACACTTTGATTCTTCACACGACCTATCGATGTAATCGTTGGATAGCAGTTTTCCCTAGGCAAGACCCAGCGTAAAAATACAAATAATCTTTACACAACAAACCAATTATATAACGACATAAATGCATAAATATGTATATACAAATAGTAAAACAATTGCAATATGTAAAGACACAGAAATATCATATATTCAGGTAGCAAAAATAAGGAAAACAAATTATAGTACAATAGATGGAAATAGGAGGATATGCATTTCCGGCGTTACACCTTGTTGCCTCAAAACATGTCCTACCAACCGATCCCTTCTTCTAGTCAAGTTGTGCCACAAACTTCTCTTCCCCCCAATCCTATTCAATACCTCCTCATTAGTTACGTGATCTACCCACCTTATCTTCAGCATTCTTCTGTAGCACCAGATTTCGAAAGCTTCTATTCTCTTCTTGTCCAAACTGGTTTTCGTCCATGTTTCACATCCATACATGGCTACACTTCATACAAATACTTTCAGAAACGACTTCCTGACACTTAAATCTATACTCGATGTTAACAAATTTCTCTTCTTCAGAAAGGATTTCCTTGCCATTGCCAGTCTACATTTTATATCCTCTCTACTTCGACCATCATCAGTTATTTTACTCCCTAAATAGCAAAACTCCTTTACTACTTTAAGTGTCTCATTTCCTAATCTAATCCCCTCAGCATCACCCGATTTAATTTGACTACATTCATTATCCTCGTTTTGCTTTTGTTGATGTTCATCTTATATCCTCCTTTCAAGACACTGTCCATTCCATTCAACTGCTCTTCCAAGTCCTTTGCTGTCTCTGACAGAATTACAATGTCATCGGCGAACCTCAAGGTTTTTACTTCTTCTCCATGAATTTTAATACTCCGAATTTTTCTTTTGTTTCCATTACTGCTTGCTCAATATATAGATTGAATAACATCGGGGAAAGGCTACAACCCTGTCTCACTCCTTTCCCAACCACTGCTTCCCTTTCATGCCCCTCGACTCTTATAACTGCCATCTGGTTTCTGTACAAATTGTAAATAGCCTTTCGCTCCCTGTATTTTACCCCTGCCACCTTCAGAATTTGAACGAGAGTATTCCAGTTAACGTTGTCAAAAGCTTTCTCTAAGTCTACAAATGCTAGAAACGTAGGTTTGCCTTTTCTTAATCTTTCTTCTAAGATAAGTCGTAAGGTTAGTATTGCCTCACGTGTTCCAACATTTCTACGGAATCCAAACTGATCTTCCCCGAGGTCCGCTTCTACTAGTTTTTCCATTCGTCTGTAAAGAATTCGCGTTAGTATTTTGCAGCTGTGACTTATTAAACTGATAGTTCGGTAATTTTCACATCTGTCAATACCTGCTTTCTTTGGAATTGGAATTATTATGTTCTTCTTCAAGTCTGTGGGTATATCGCCTGTCTCATACATCTTGCTCACCAGATGGTAGAGTTTTGCCATGACTGGCTCTCCCAAGGCCATCAGTAGTTCTAATGGAATGTTGTCTACTCCCGGGGCCTTGTTTCGACTCAGGTCTTTCAGTGCTCTCCATAAAACTGTCCTCAAGTACATCGCCCTTGTATAAACCCTCTATATATTCCTCCCACCTTTCTGCCTTGCCTTCTTTGCTTGGAACTGGGTTGCCATCTGAGCTCTTGATATTCATACAAGTGGTTCTCTTGTCTCCAAAGGACTCTTTAATTTTCCTGTAGACAGTATCTCCCTTACCCCTAGTGAGACAAGCCTCTACATCCTTACATTTGTCCTCTAGACATCCCTGCTTAGCCATTTTGCACTTCCTGTCGATCTCATTTTTGAGACGTTTGTATTCCTTTTTGCCTGCTTCATTTACTGCATTTTTATATTTTCTCCTTTCATCAATTAAATTCAATATTTCATCTGTTACCCAAGGATTTCTATTAGCCCTCGTCTTTTTACCTACTTGATCCTCTGCTGCCATCACTACTTCATCCTTCAGAGCTACCCATTCTTCTTCTACTGTATTTATTTCCCCCATTCCTGTCAATTGTTCCCTTATGCTCTCCCTGAAACTCTCTACAACCTCTGGTTCTTTCAATTTATCGAGGTCCCATCTCCTTAAATTCCCGCCTTTTTGCAGTTTCTTCAGTTTCAATCTGCAGTTCATAACCAATAGATTTTGGTCAGAATCCACATCTGCCCCTGGAAATGTCTTACAATTTAAAACCTAGTTCCTAAATCTCTGTCTTACCATTATGTAATCTATCTGATACCTTTTAGTATCTCCAGGATTCTTCCAGGTATACAACCTTCTTTCATGATTCTTGAACCAAGTGTTAGCTATGATTAAGTTATGCTCTGTGCAAAATTCTACAAGGCGGCTTCCTGTTTCATTTCTTCCCCCCAATCCATATTCACCTACTATGTTTCCTTCTCTCCCTTTTCCTACTGACGAATTCCAGTCACCCATGACTATTAAATTTTCGTCTCCCTTCACTACCTGAATAATTTCTTTTATCTCGTCATACATTTCATCAATTTCTTCATCATCTGCAGAGCTAGTTGGCATATAAACTTGTACTACTGTAGTAGACATGGGCTTTGTGTCTATCTTGGCCACAATAATGCGTTCAGTATGCTGTTTGTAGTAGCTACCCCGCACTCCTATTTTTTTATTCATTATTAAACCTACTCCTGCATTGCCCCTATTTGATTTTGTATTTATAACCCTGTAATCACCTGACCAAAAGTCTTGTTCCTCCTCCCACCGAACTTCACTAATTCCCACTATATCTAACTTTAACCTATACATTTCCCTTTTTAAATTTTCTAACCCACCTGCCTGATTAAGGGATCTGACATTCCACGCTCCGATCCGTAGAATGCCAGTTTTCTTTCTCCTGATAACGACGTCCTCTTGAGTAGTCCCCGCCCGGAGATCCGAATGGGGGACTATTTTACCTCCGGAATATTTTACCCAATAGGACGCCATCATCATTTAATCATACAGTAAAGCTGCATGTCCTCGGGAAAAACTACGGCTGTAGTTTCCCCTTGCTTTCAGCCGTTCGCAGTACCAGCACAGCAAGGCCGTTTTGGTTAATGTTACAAGGCCAGATCAGTCAATCATCCAGACTGTTGCCCCTGCAACTACTGAAAAGGCTGCTGCCCCTCTTCAGGAACCACATGTTTGTCTGGCCTCTCAACAGATACCCCTCCGTTGTGGTTGCACCTACGGTACGGCCATCTGTATCGCTGAGGCACGCAAGCCTCCCCACCAACGGCAAGGTCCATGGTTCATGGGGAGAGGATACCTCTGTTATGTGTACTAAAACAAGAGAAGTGGAATTAATGTCGGAAAATATGAAAGGTCAGTTGATAACAGATTTGCAGTTCTGCATTCGATTCCAATTGGGATTAGACGCGTACGTAAATCTCGTCTATTCGCCTCTAATTATGGATTGTTCTAAGACTGATATTTTCAGAGTTCAGTGTAAAAGATGACTTACTTGCAATTTTGAATTTAAAAGACACTATATGAGGAGAAGATTTTTACAGTGCATTCAAATAAGTTTTGAATACGATTTGCCAATTCAGAAACTTTCGCGTATTATTACTGATGGAAGGCCTTGCATGGTAGGCAGGACCTTGCATCGTAGGCAAAGACAAAGGATTTGTTACCTCGTGTGTGAACGACGAATCTTTCTCGTCTCTCTTTGGGTAAGTATCATTATATCGTTCATCAGCAAGTACATTGGTAACATACGTTGAAAATAGCACATTTATGAGTATTGTCACAAAAGTATGACTTCGATTCGCTCTTCAATCACTACGGCACGTGCTATGGCACGCCGAGGTTCGATGGCTGGGTAGAGGCATGCTTGTAAAAAGGTTTAGAGAACTTCCGCCAACGATAAAATCTTTCGTGTGTAAAGGAAAGAAAGATCACTCGCAACTGTTTGATTAGAGCTGGTTGTAGGATCTGGCATTTGTAACTGATGTGATAGTTGAACTAAATTAGTTAAACAAAGAACTTCTAAGAGAAAAATCGAACCCTCATAATTTTATGTCTGATGTAAAGTGTTTCATGCAAAAATTTGACCTTTGGATACCACAGTTACACAAAAGAAATGTGAAACATTTTCCTCAAATACAGCCAGAACTGTCGGATCGACATGCATCATTGGTTCAAGAAGATGCAAAGAGCTATAGAGCCAATCTGAGAGCACTGAAAACAGAGTTTGAATGACAATTTTCGGATTTCAAGGGAATTGAAACTGTTCTAGCTCTCTACAGCTGCATCTGAGTACCTCCATCGGTTTTCCCTTCTATTCCGGTCTCGTATTGTTCGTGGAAAGAAAGATTGTCGGTATGCCTCTGTGTGGGCTCTAATATCTCTGATTTTGTCCTCATGGTCTCTTCGCGAGATATACGTAGGAGGGAGCAATACACTGCTTGAATCCTCGGTGAAGGTATGATCTCGAAACTTTAACAAAAGCCCGTACCGAGCTACTGAGCGTCTCTCCTGCAGAGTCTTCCACTGGAGTTTATCTATCATCTACGTAACGCTTTCGCGATTACTAAATGATCCTGTAACGAAGCGCGCTGCTCTCCATTGGATCTTCTCTATATCTTCTATCAACCCTATCTGGTACGGATCCCACACTGGTGAGCAGTATTCAAGCAGTGGGCGAACAAGTGTACTGTAACCTACTTCCTTTGTTTCCGGATTGCATTTCCTTAGGATTCTTCGAATGAATCTCAGTCTGGCATCTGCTTTACCGACGATCAACTTTATGTGATCATTCCATTTTAAATCACTCCTAATGCGTACTCCCAGATAATTTATGGAATTAACTGCTTCCAGTTGCTGACCTGCTATATTGTAGCTAAATGATAAGGGATCTTTCTTTCTATGTATTCGCAGCACGTTACACTTGTCTACATTGAGATTCAATTGTCATTCCCTGCACCATGCGTCAATTCGCTACAGATCCTCCTGTAATTCAGCACAATTTTGCATTGTTACAACCTCTCGATATACCACAGCATCATCCGCCAATAGTCTCAGTGAACTTCCGATGTCATCTACAAGGTAATTTATGTATATTGTGAATAGCAACGGTCCTACGACACTCCCCTGCGGCACACCTGGGATCACTCTTACTTCGGAAGACTTCTCTCCAATGAGAATGACATGCTGCGTTCTGTTATCTAGGAACTCTTCAATCCAATCACACAATTGGTCTGATAGTCCATATGCTCTTACTTCGTAGCTCAACCTTCACGAAAAGTGAATGTGAATGGTGTTTCAGATAAAATGAGCGCTCTTTCCTCTTGTAGTGAGACTGATCTTGAAGAGGAAATAATACAATTTCAGAACGTCATTTCCTTAAAGTCACAATATAATGAAGATAACTTTTGGAAGTTAGTGAGTGTAAAAATCTACCCTAGCATTGTAAATGGGGCGTCGTATGTTTTATCGTTTTTTGGATCAGCTTATCTATGCATATTTTAATTTTCTTTCGTAAGAGCAATATCTCACAAATGAGTAGTACACGTGCAACTTTTGATGGCTAGAAACTGTGAGGACGGGGCGTGAGTCGTGCTTGGGTAGCTCAGCTCGTAGGCCACTTTCCCGCGAAAGGCAAAGGTCCCGAGTTCGAGTCTCGGTCCGGTTCACAATTTTAATCTGCCAGGAAGTTTCAGTCACGCAGAGGTTTACTTTTAAAACCGACTGTAAATGCTCCGCTGTGCTCTGAAGTAAAAATGATCTGTTTTGTTTCCTTTGTCACAGCTAGTCTGTACTACGATAGCGCTGGATTTAAAACATTAGACAAATAGTTTCTCCCATATATATCCTTTTACATTAACTGTATACACAGTAACATGATGTTTTATTTTCTTTCTCACAAATGGTATGCGCAGAAAACAGGAATCTATATCTGTGGTTTATCGCCTTATGATTAATACTACAGAATTTGAATTTGCTATAACAACAAACAAGGCTCAGTGAGAGACTATGGGAGAGGAGACAGGCAGAGGCGTGGGTGGAAATGGGGATAGATAACGGGGGGAGGTGGATAGACAGAAGGGCAGGAGCAGATGGGAGAGGATGTGTTGTGCAGAGAGAGAGAGGAAGTATGATGTGATGGACAAAGAGGCGAGGAGGAGATAGGCAGAGATACTGGGGAGAAAGAGATTAGGACGTATATCAAAGTCCCATACATATTAGAAACGTGTGCTTTCTTTTTTATTTATTTTTCATTTAATCAGACTGAGCCATAGCAACATGTGGATGGGTACAGTTGGTAAATGATCTTTAAGGCGGGTAGGACGTCAGACAAGCCGACTTGGAGCAGGAGAGGCACCACAGGACATTTTAATTTCCATTGCCTATACTTTTACAAATAAATTCATAAAACCTTGTCAGCAAGACCAGGAACGATTCAGAATTCACACTCATAGCAGTGGATGTTCGAAAACATAACGAAGTAATTTTTTTTTTTTTACATGTGAAATTTCATCATTTTTTTCACATGCTAATGGATGTATTTGTTGCTATAGGTACACTTTTCTTCATAAGTAAGGGAGATTCTTCGATGAATTTTGCACAGCATACAAACCATACTTAAAGGTGTATGAAACTGTAGAATTTTCAAAATATATTACAAACTGTGGTAAAAATTGAGGTAATTAATTAGTAAATTTGTGTTATTTCTAAACATGAAGTTTAAAATATAGCAGCTCATTCGCTTTTTTACAAATTAAATAAATTCTAGAGTTTTATACAACTGTAAGTATGGTATGTATGCTGTGCAATATTCATCGAAGAATCTCTCTAACTTATGAAGAAAAGTGTACCTATAGCAACAAATGCAGCCATTAGTAAGTGAAAAAATGATGAAATTTCACATTTAAAAAAAAATTACTTCGTTATGTTTTCGAACTTCCACCGCGATGAGTGTGAATCCTGAATCCTTCCTGGTGATGCTGACAAAGTCTTATAAATTTATTTGTAAAACTATAGACACTGGAAATTAAAATATCCTGTCATGCCTCTCCTGCTCCAAGTCGGCCCGTTTGACGTCCTACCTCCCTTAAGCTATTTCAGTGTGTTGCCACATTAATATTACAATGTCGCCCTAACAAGCAAGTATAAGTTCAGATAATTGAAAGAGTGCATATACTACCACTTTGTAGTGAACAACAGCAGAAAATACGTTTTCTACTACCGTGGACGCTAGGCTAGATTAACAGTGACATTTAGTTAGAGCACCCCACCATCTACAATTCGACAACAAAGAGGACTGTGCGGGAATCACTTCCAGGTACGGTATTCTCAGTGACGGCGAAATTTCCATATGAAATTTGAAATGCGCAACGTTGTGCTCGGGTTCCAGAGCTCGAGGGCCTAGACAGATTGATATTCGAGGAGCTGCTGAACTTCGCCTCCCCGCGCGAATTGCCACGGCAGAAGAATCCCTCCGCCTCGCAGAAACAAATGCCAACCTCTCGCGGTGTCGACGTGTTTGTCTTGTCGCGTCTGACGACCCCAGCGCTCGGCGCACACCGTGGCTGTGGCGACGGAAGCGACAGCGACTCCGAGAGTTCATTCCGCATTTCCGCGGCGTTCAGAACTTGCCGCTCTGGGCGCACTCGCACAATCCGGACGGAATCAAAGAGTTCTCTGCTGCCTCACTCCTGTCTCTCTCTCTCTCTCTCTCGCTCTCTCTCCCTACCTCTTTTTCTCTATCTCTCTCTCAGTTCCCCCCAATCTGGCGGCAGCGCTCAAGTTAGGCCGCGTCGTGTATAATTCCAATAGAGCTGATCGAGTTTGGGAGCTCTTGGGTCGTAACTAACACGGGCACCATTTAGCGGCAGGCGAGAGTGCAGGCGCGCACGCCGCCGTCATGAATTCTGGATGCGGCCGCAGCGCAGGAAAGAGGGAACTTCTCCATCTCCGCCCCACCCCTCGGAGAAATATCTCAAAACCTACCAGCAGGTACCGCCGCGCCTCGGCACGCGAGGAGGTCGGCACAAACACGACCGCCCCGGCGCCACCCCGCCAATCCCGCCCCAACTGCTGTCGCTGGCCGGAAGCGAGCGAATAGCGACTCTACGCCACGGAAGGTGGCGTTTGCTGTGAGCAGTGAGAGTGCATTTCTTCCACGTCACCAAAGCGGTCTGTTTCCAAAGGTAATTCGAAAGGTGAAGTGAAAAGTGAATGGCGTCTTCTGAAACGTAAAGAGTGGTTCCATCTGTAGCACTATCGTCGTTTTTTAATATTCTAACCAATGCGCAAACGACAAAGCAACTTCACTGCTTTTATCTTCTCTAAAGGCAAATCAGAAAATGTATCAATTCCATGTGCATCACATACGAAGAGACTCTCAGAATGCGAAGCAATCAGGAGTGATGCATGGCAAAGCCCTATTTCGGGCGTGTTCTTCCTGATATATACTGCATGTTGTGACGGTACGTCACGTAAATATTGACATTTTTATTGGTTGTAAACCGTAGTTAAGGTGTTTTATGGTTATAATTGGTATAAAATCTACAGTTTATGTTCTTGAAACAACTAATATGCAGCGATAATTTAAGAGTAATATCATTATTTAATGTCTATGAAAATAAAAAAAAGGATAGAAAGAGACGCGATTGTACGGCCGAGGAGGAAGGGCGTATTTTATGGTACACACACTGTTTTGTTTCACGATACGGAAGGCAGCCATTGAGCGGCTACACATATTTTATGTAAGTTATTCGTATTTCTGCTAAAATAAAATAATTATTCTTATCACAAAATGAATTTCATGTAATAGTTGTCACCTCCAATGGTCGTAGCGGCAAATTATTTTTAATAAGCATTTTTTCAGTAATTTCCACTGCGGGAAGCTCATCTTCCGATGCAGCCTCTGGTCGGCCATTACTCGCCGAAGTATTAATTTATTTTTCAAAGTGTTAACAGTAACTGTAAATGCGAGAGATTTCGTTGCAAAAACCTTTCTAAATTGGAACAGATAATTAATTTACGTTTAAGTTCAGTTTTTAAATTATATAGACTCCATGAGTTCAGTAAGTTCAGTAAGTTCTATCTTGGCCGCTCCACGGCAAATATCGAAATTCTCTCGAGCCTTGCTTTGCAATCAATAAATAGAAATTAACAAAATTACATTCACTTCAGTTAACGGCACCTATATTTTAGTCATCACGTTCAAAATGTGAAGTTGGTACATTAATATTCAAGAACCCGTTTCATATTTACTAATGCACATAAGTAAAAGTGATAAGAAAAGATAATATTCCTGAGAGAAAGAATCATGCTCTAACAAAAGACAAATTCATGCTGATAAATTGAAAACAAATATATGTATCATTTTATATATATATAACGTAACAAATTGCACCGACGTAACAATGTCCCACCTAAATTTTAACCGCCAATATCTCTGGAACCACAATAGATATTGACAAACGGTTTTCACGGGTATTAAATACTGCAGGAACTCACATACGTAAATACTATGAGACGTTCTTAACGGCGTGCGAGTATTGGTTTCAATATAAACTTATGTTTCTTGAATGGACACCCCATATTATTCCATACGCAGTCAATAACACTAGAAATTACAATAATAATGGAGTACGTTGCATCGTAATACGTCAGTTACATCCAGAGAAATTGGAAATCACATCGCGATCACGAGCAGCGTGCATGCTTGCATCACGGAAAGTGCAATAGCGCGCGTTTCGTTCATTTATCGCGTCAACTTCGCGTTCCAATTTCTTGGGATGTAATTGACATATTGCGATGCAAACAACGCCATTATTATTGTAATTTCTCATGTCATTGACTGGGCGTGGAATAATATGGTTAAGTCCACTGAAAAATTAGTAAGTTTGTGCTGAAACCAATATTTCCATACTGTTTAGAAACTCTCACAATGTTTACTTTCGTGAGCCCCTGCCATACATTCATACCCGTGAAAGCCGTTTGTCAATATATATTGCGGTTCCAGAGATACTGGCGGTGAAAAGTTTAGGTGTGACATCCTGTATAGACGACCTCCTAATTACCGTTTCAGAAAACGAAAATGTTGTTCTTCTTGCAGACGACACAAGTGTAGGAGTAAGTAGCAGTCTACTTATTGAAAAGACAGTTAATGAAATACAGTGGCGGAAAAAAATTCGCCACACCAAAAATTAATAAATGTAAAGCAACGAAATTTTGGGAATACAGCTGTCTAGGTAACACATTTAAGTGATTAACATTGTCAGATCGGAAGTTAATGGAAGCGCGAGATAAACTGATGAAAATGTGAAATTCTGTTACATTAATAGTAGGTGTAACCGCCAGGACGTTGAATGCAGGTAAGCATGAATTGTGTTGTACAGGTGGCGGATGTCAGTTTGTGGGATGGAACTCCATACCTGTTACCCTTTAGCGATCAATACAGGGACAGTTATTGCTATTTGTGGATGACGCTTGAGTTGTCGTCCAGTGTCCAATGATGCCCCAGATGCCTTCGATTGGAGACAGATCTGTTGATCGTGCAAGCCAAGGCAACATGTCGACACTCCGTGCAGCATGTTGGGTTACGAAAACGGTGGGTGAACGTTATCCTGTTGGAAAACATCCCCTGGAACGCTGTTCATGAATGGCAGGACAACAGGTCGAAGTACCAAACTGATGCACAAATTTGAAGTCAGGGAGTCTAAGATAAAGACGAGAGTGGCCATGCTTCCATACAAAATCGCACCCCGGATCACAACTACAGGTATAGATCCAGTGTGTCTAGTACACGACAGGGTGGTTGCAGAGCTCAACTGACTTCCTTACAACCAACACACAGCCATCACTGGCAACTATGCAGAACCAGCTTTCATCAGAAAACAATGTACGTGCACCCTCACCTTCAATGAACTCTCGCTTGACATCATTGGAGTAGTAAATGGCGATGTTTTGGGGTCAGTGGAATGCACGTCACCGGTGTTCGGCTTCGAGGTGTTCTTGAAGTAATAGATTTATAACACTTGTTTGTGTCAGTGTAGTGCCAGTTGCTGCTCAAATTGCTGCTGCAGGTGCAGTGATGCGCCAGAGACATATCCGACCACGATGGTCTTCCATTCCAGTAACACTATGTGGCCGTCCGGAACCCTGTCTTCTTGCGACCGTACATTCTCATGACCACTGCTGGCAGCAGTCACGCACGGGGCTACATTCCTGCCTAGTCTTTCTGCAATATCGCAGAAGGAACATCCAGCTTCCTACCGTTCACGCCAGCTAAGCTTGATAATGGTCAATGACCGAAACCAGTAGCGCAATGAGCAAAATAAATGACAGCTGAAGGTTTCATCATGAAATTAACAATAATTATTATTTGGCGGCTGAATATCCCCACCTTGAAATCTGCATAAACATCCAGCTTTTCGAAGCCCTGTTGTACGACCTCGTTCAAACTAAGCGAGTTTTTGATATTGGGGTTTTCATCACCTTAAAGGCCTTCTTGACTAACGGCAACTCACCACGTCAAATCTCAAAAGTAACTAACGCTCACGCATCCTTATAGTGGTGCTACAGGCGCGACTCTTATGTGACTGGCGTGAAATTTGAATAGACATCACCTTTAAGCTGTAGAAACACGCTTACTAACTTTCCTTTATGTAGCACAGCTCCTTGGTGTTCAGGTTTTTTTTCGTCAGTGTGTATGGAAATATGAAAAGATGGTCCAACACAAATGGATTATCTGAAGCGGCGGGTAACGTTTGACGATGGTTGTGTAGTGTACCGTCGTTTTCCCGCGAGCCTGGCTATTATTTTTGTGGTCAGACAGAAAGCGCTGGAGAACATATTGACCTTAGTTTCCAGTCTGCACGGCCACGTTTATGTCTAGCCCACTCAAGAAAATGTTTCTATTCTCTTTCTATTTAGCGGTATCAGGTCTATGATTAGAAATGAAGGTATAAAGATCTAGTTGAAATACATATTGAGTAGAGTATCTCATACGAGTGCGGCTAGAAAAAAACCGGACTGATGCTGGAAAAAACATTTATTTACAATTATTTACAATTTCATGTTATCTCCTTCAATGTACTCTCCTCCTCGGTCTCTACACCGCTCCATACGAATTTTCCACTGTTCATAGCAATGCTGCACATCATTTTCGGTAAGTCCATACATTACTTCCGTCGCTTTTTCTTTTACTGCTTCAACAGTCTCAAATCTAGTTCCTTTCAAAGCTGATGTAAGTAGGCTGTTTATGTTTTCTCTATGTAAGTAGGCTGTTTATATTTTCTTGTTGGCAACGTTAAGTAGGCTGTTTAGGTTTTTTTATGGTAACGCCACCTCTGTATGAAAATCACTGGCTGTGCTGTGTGCAGTCTGTGGCTGCTTTGCATTGTTGTAATACTCGCCATTGTAGTGTTGGGCAGCGGCAGCTGGCTGTGAACAGCGCGTAGCGTTGCGCAGTTGGAGGTGAGCCGCCAGCAGTGGTGGATGTGGGGAGAGAGATGGCGGAGGTTTGTAATTTGTCATGAACTGATATTTATATTATGACTTGGATGATATTAAGGTAAATACATTGTTTGTTCTCTATTAATATCTTTCATTTGCTAACTATCCCTATCAGTAGTTAGTGCCTTCCATAGTTTGAATCTTTTATTTAGCTGGCAGTAGTGGCGCTCGCTGTATTGCAGTAGCTTGAGCAGCGAAGATTTTTGTGAGGTAAGTGATTTGTGAAAGGTATAGTTTAATGTTAGTCAGGGCCATTCTTTTGTAGGGAATTTTGAAAGTCAGATTGCGTTGCGCTAACAAAATATTGTGTGTCAGGTTAAGCACAGTCATGTATAATTGTTCAAAAGGGGACGTTTCATATGGCGACCCTGCCAGGATACCTCACTGGAATCTTCTGATTTTTCTTGTAGTTTGTGTAATTAGTGTAGATTTTGTTTATTGCTAGTGCGTAATTGTAGAGAGAATCTCCTTTGTAGTTGTAGCCTTTCATTGTTGTACAGTAAAACAGTTGTGGCATGCATGTAGATTTGCACCAAGTATTTCGCAGCTGCAATTAACTAGATATTATTTTCAGTGCTATGTTAATGTGTTCTCTTATTTTTGATCTTCAAATTGTGTTTTTCTGTGTTGTCGTGTGAAATACTGTGACAATAATGGCGTGTGAAAAACGTAATACTAGGCTCCAAAGTAAACTGAGAAATGACAGTGAAAATGAAAGCAGTATGTTAGCGCCACCGAGTAATGAATTAACTAATGTTCAAAGTAGTAATTTGGTAATTGCGCATAGGGAAATGGAGCGGACGGCAAACAATGGTGTAGACAGTGAAACAATTAGAGAACAGGGAAGCATTATCGATCGATCGGTCGGCAATAGCTCGCCTCAGGAAGCCGAAATGACACGACACCATTTCGCAAATACTGTAGATTCAGGTTTTGCATCCTCACCGTTTTCTCAAATAAGTCAAGACACATTTTCTGCTTGTCAAAATATGAATGTTTCCGGTGCAAATTCACTGCCGAAAAGCACTGAGGAACATGTTCCAGACACCAGTGCATTGTTATTACAATTAATACAGCAAATGGGACAAACACAGCAAAAGCTTCAAAAGTTAGACACAATGGAACAAAATCTTCGAAAGTTAGACACAGTGGAACAAAATCTTAAAAAGTTAGACACAGTGGAACAAAATCTCAAAAAGTTAGACACAGTGGAACAAAATCTTAAAAAATTAGACTCATTGGAACAAACTCTTGAACAAACACGTGAAGACTTAACTACTGAGTTACATAACATTGAGTCGAAATGTCAAAAAGTCTGTAATGACGTAAAAACACAAATTTGTGAGCATTTTCAACCTATTTTTTCGCGGCATGAAAATGCATTACAGAATCACGAAGCAGCCATAAAAGAACTGCAAATTATTGTTCATGAAAATCATGAGACCTTGCAAGCTAAATTTGACTCAGTTGCATCTACCGATTCGGTTACGCAACTTGCAAAAACTCAGGATAACTTAAAGGACACAGTAGATTCGATTTCAACGCAAATGGACACTCTGAAACTTGGTTCAGAAAAACACACTGAGGAAATGTGTTCATTATCAGAGAAAGTAGTTGAACTTTCGGATCAGCTAAATAATTTATCTACGAAGGTAGATGATAATCTGAATGACGCAAAACCGGTAGTCTTTAATGACACAGAACAGAGCGAACAAATTAGGAAACTGAAACAAAATCTGAATCAAATTGATACGCAACACCAAAGAGAAATCCGGGAAGTACAAGATCAGCTGACACAGGTAATACAAGAATTACGTATTTCAGAAGACACTCGCGCTCCAACACGGGAAGAGGAACTTAGAAATATGCAAAAGCCACAAAATAATAACACAGGGCATTTCGGTAATTATGAAAGAAATTGGCAAGGTACACCGAATTTTGAGATGGAACGGCCGACACGACCTAACAATGACCGATATGCGACTCGCCGACATGACGATTTTGACTATAAGCTGTTCATTACTACACGTAAATTCAAAACATTTAAGAATTCTGGCAACGACATTCATCCACAAGCATGGCTCCATCAATTCTCTCATTGTTTTCCTCCCAACTGGTCGTTAGAACACAGATTAGAATTTATGTGTGGCTACTTAGAGAATGAACCAGCTGTAAGAATGCGATCGGTCATTCACGATTGCCACAGTGAGGGAGAATTTTACCATGCCTTCCTCTCAGCATATTGGTCTCAAGCCACACAAGACCGCGTAAAACATGGTATCGTAATGATGAAACATTTCGAACAATCTGAATTCTCCAGTCTTGTGAAATATTTTGAAGACATGTTGCACAAGAATCAGTACCTGTCAAACCCATACAGCCCCTCAGAACTCATCCGCATTTGCTTAATCAAATTACCTGAACATTTACGGCATATTATTTTAGCAGGACGTTGCAAAGACGACATTGAAGCTTTTCAGGGACTGTTACAAGAATTAGAAATTGACACAGACAGTCGCGGGATGCGAAAACAGGAAAACAATCACTACAGGTCACATACGTCACAATTCCGTGACGACAGAAACAATAACTGGACACGACAAGGCTATTCTTACAACGCAAATCGTGACCAAAACAGACACCACCCATATGACAACCACTGGCAGAGTAATAATAGTAACAGAGAAAGATCGCATTTCCGTAGTAATGAATATGACAGAGATAACCACAGAAACAGACAATATGGAAACCAAAACAATTATTACCAGGGGAGACAGAATAACTTCAGACGCAACAGTTCAGCGCGGAGTTACGATTCAGGGAGAAATTCTCCACCACGTGACCGACAAGGAAGAAACTACGGATTCTACCGAAATGACGACAGACGATATGATCATAACGACAGACGTCAATTGCATCAGAACTGGCGGGATTCAAACAGAGCAGGGCCCTCTCGGCAACGCGAATTTGTAGAAGTTAGGTCTCCAAATCCCATTAACGACGCGCGCCAACAAAGAGACAATAGGCAATGACTCGCACAGCAGGCAGCCGCGTGCGCCCGCTGGCTCCGAGAAAAATAACATAAGACGCTACCCTTGAGAAAAATTTTAGCATTCTTTACCGATGTAAACAACATGATAATTGCTTTGAAGTTGAAAGTCTGCGTACTAGGAAGAGTAAAGGATTGCACCACATTTCACATGTAAAACCATTTATTGACAGATAATCTGTCTTTTAACTTTGTCTTTGCCATAAAACGTTTCACTTCACGTTACTAGTATGCTTTAGAAACTGTTACCATGCAACAATGTTTGAAGTTAAATATCCAGCCAAGAACCAAGAGAAATTATTTAAACAGAAATTACGAATGCATTGTTATTGTGAACAGACGACACAGTGTAATTGTGTGTGTACATTCTTGCTTGTTAGTTGCACGATTAGAACATTTACCAGTACTGCTAATGAGATTTTAATGCAACATTTTGGTTACCTGAAAATACATTCTGTATTTAAAGTGCTTTCTGAGAGATACCAGATGACACAGAGGTTAGTTTATGTGACAGCTACACGATTTTTATCACGACGCTACTAATGAGTGACAATTTACAATGTTGCTTTTGCGGTGTATCTGTTTTATATCAGCACAGTTTTCTGAATTCTTCTGGAAAGAAAAACATGTTTTAGTAGTAACTTTTGTGGTATAGCAACAATGAGACAGCTTTTTCGTGGCACAACAATACGTTACTGTACAGTACTTTCTTCATCACGCCAATAAGCATAATAACTACGATATCTATACGTAAAGCATTTCACTTTTGTTTATCATGTGGTAAGTACATTGACTTCTGCAGAACTTAGCTTTCGGAGGACGATAATTACGACACTTCCACAGAATTATCTTACAGCAAGACGCATGTTTAGCGCTACAGGACACGTATTTGAGTGATCAATTTTGTACTAAAAACATTTATTTTCAAAGATATTTGAAACACAATGATACAAAGTTTTTCCGTGATACATTTCATTCCATTGCAATAATCTGTAGCACCTGAGGGTATAATTACATTAATCCTCAGGGGGGTACACGCTTACTTTGTGTACCATGTGTGTGGCAACCACAAGGAACCCTAGCTAATATGGTATTTGCTTATATAACTTTACACATCGGTACCATATTTCTCTAACACACAAATTACACAGCTATCTGATCATGTAACTGAGAGATAAACTTTTTTTATTACATCAGTGACACATGTTTACGCAATTACACAGTTGGGTAACTTCACACTTATGAAACTGTATTTTGTCTGTACTTTGTAAACTGATCATATTTTTTCGGACACATTGTGATGCTATGAGAGCTTTGAATGATGTATTTGGTATGAGATCATGATTTTTTAAAGTACGTTTTGACATGAGCAGAGAATTTTTTTAGGCTTAGAAATTATTGGAGGAAGTTACGACGATTTTAAGATTTGACTGAAGTGTTATGATGTTATTATTACGACGACGATGTGTACTATGCTGTTGAGGTATGTTTATGATAAATAAGCTGATGCTATATGAGGAATCTGATTATGCTATGTAGCTATTATGATGAAATATTGAAGACGTGTTGATGAATATGAATATGTATATGTGTAATAAGGTAAGGAATAAGGAGTAGGGGTTAGGGACTCTGATTTATGAAAAGGTTGTTGGAAACCAAGAATCGTACTTTAAGAGTTATGAAATGTGTGTGTATATGCATGAATGTATCACAATGCCACTGAAAATTTTTTTGGACACTGTTATATTTATAGGGTTTTGTTTCTACAGATTTGCAACGCTAATTCTTGACCTGTGAAATATTTTTATATGAGACTACCATGGTAGCAGAATCTCCTGTCGTAAATATTTCCGTACGAAAGTTAAGTGACCACCTGCACGTAATGCGTCGCGGGCACCCAGCTGTGTCAGACGCCTGGAGAAAAAGCCATTATTGCGAGCCCTTTTCAGCGGCACAGGTAGCACAAAAAAAAAGGGGAGGCCATTATCCTTGGAAATATTCTTACATCTGCAAACCTGATAATGACAAGTGTCTTTCTACGAGAATTGAGAGCTACTGACTTACGAAATGCCACATAGCTATTGAATGATGTTTTTATGCTTTGGTTTGCGTAATTGCTTATTTCATTTGACATCTGTTTTCCAGCTGTGTTGCAGCATTGGTTTCATAAAATAAAATTAAATGCATTTGCTAATGTGAACACTTTCTGTCAACAGATCTATTAAATAATTATTTTAGGATCCACATTCTTTAAAAAAGGAGCACTTGGAAAGGAAAGAACAATAAGAAGGAACTAGTAACTGCATTCATAATTTTCTTTTCAAGTAATTGGTAACTTTTTGGTAGAATAACTTCTTGTGGTGCACCACTTTAATTACATAGACATTAAGATGTGATTATACATTTCCCTTATTTGCATTGTTATCTTTAGTGTACTATTTTTTCTGCTTGAGCTATGTCATGTTTTGATATAAGTTATTACATTTGCTGCTGCTAGCTTTGCCAATCTGTATTTTTTGTCATTGCTGCTTGTGTTAATTGTTTTGTGCTGCTGCATTGCCTCGTTCCTTAGTTTAGCATCTGAGCTCAGTAGATTTAAGTTAGCTTAAGAGGGGGTAGCCTCTAAGAGAATGAGTTGCGATGAATTGGAAGAAATGCATTGAGAAAACAGGTTTAGGTAGGATTTTCTTGGAAATAAATGAGGAGGTAAGATAATGGAAAATAAAAATGAGGTAAGAAATGTGTGAACATATAAACACAGAAAGCATGCTTAGTTAGAATTTTTTTTGGTGGAAACAAAGGATGAAATAAGAGGAAAGATATATGAAGTTTTGGGTTGGACTGCAGTACCAAATGTTACACTGAAAACGAACTCTGTCCTTTTCTATTGGTGTTATCCCACTATGTGTGTGTGTACCCTTGTGTATTTGTTTTCTTCCTGTCTCTGTGTAGTTTCATAGAATTTTTTCTTCTTTTAATATTAAGCTACATTCACTATGATGAGGAATACTGTTATCCTCAAATATAATTGGCATTAATAATATGTTATTTACTTTGTAAAGATATTAGACATTATTCATTCTGTTTAATGCTCATGTGTGAAGTTGATGTTTCAAAAGTTATTGTGATCTTTTATGTATGTACTCATGTCATAATTCCACTGATGTATATGTTAGTTCGATTCTTTTGTAAAGCCTGTACTACAAATGTTATCTGTATTGTTATGTTCTTTAATGATGTATTTTGTACCTTTGTTATTGTATTCTTACGTCATAAAATTGTAATTGTCACCAGTTCATGATATTATTAACTTGTAAGTTACATTTCACTGCACACTTTTCTGTTGGTCATAGTATATGGACAATATGTGAGAAGTAGGGGCTGTTAGTGTTTGCACGTGTGTTGATAATTCAGCAAGGGACTGGATAACGGCATTGCTCGTTCTAAGGACAATTCCAAAAACTTTGTGAGTGCACAAGTGGTGGTTTATGGACTTGCTATATTCTCCGCAAGACTCTTCGATGGTGAATGTGCACCTGCACAATCGCAACAGATGGCTGCTGTCCATCTCTTCAAGGACTACAGTAGGTCTACATCTTTGATGATCCATCAATACCATTATTTCTACAAGGACTGCAGTGGGTCTGCACCTCTGGTGGCCCACCAATATCGTAATCTCTACCAGGACTACGGTGGGTCTGCTCTGTGATGACCTACCTACCAATATTCGTCAGAACTTCGAATGACTCTGCTGTGGGTTTGCTCTGTTGTGGCCCATTACCTGTATGCATATCAAGAGTCAGTACTGTCTTTCCATTGGAAGGACAACACTACTTCTTCAAGACTGCATGGAAATCCACTACTTCCGTGTGCATTTTCTTTTACTGCTCAGACTTTGAGAAAAAACACTGCTATTCTACTGTTATGTACGATTAGGACTGTCTTTATGGACTGTGAGAAAATTTTAGCTTTTGACCAACATTGTATCAATAAGTGTGTGCATTTTATATCTTTGTTACTGTAATTGTGAAAAATTTTTGTCAAATCTGTATTGGCCAGTGCCCAACACCATTTGTAAAAATTTTTGTGGGGAGCATGGGGGCTATGTAAGTAGGCTGTTTATGTTTTCTCTATGTAAGTAGGCTTTATATTTTCTTGTTGGCAACGTTAAGTAGGCTGTTTAGGTTTTTTTATGGTAACGCCACCTCTGTATGAAAATCACTGGCTGTGCTGTGTGCAGTCTGTGGCTGCTTTGCATTGTTGTAATACTCGCCATTGTAGTGTTGGGCAGCGGCAGCTGGCTGTGAACAGCGCGTAGCGTTGCGCAGTTGGAGGTGAGCCGCCAGCAGTGGTGGATGTGGGGAGAGAGATGGCGGAGGTTTGTAATTTGTCATGAACTGATATATATATATTATGACTTGTGATGATATTAAGGTAAATACATTGGCTGCTTTGCATTGTTGTAATACTCGCCATTGTAGTGTTGGGCAGCGGCAGCTGGCTGTGAACAGCGCGTAGCGTCGCGCAGTTGGAGGTGAGCCGCCAGCAGTGGTGGATGTGGGGAGAGAGATGGCGGAGGTTTGTAATTTGTCATGAACTGATATATATATTATGACTTGTGATGATATTAAGGTAAATACATTGTTTGTTCTCTATTAATATCTTTCATTTGCTAACTATCCCTATCAGTAGTTAGTGCCTTCCATAGTTTGAATCTTTTATTTAGCTGGCAGTAGTGGCGCTCGCTGTATTGCAGTAGCTTGAGCAGCGAAGATTTTTGTGAGGTAAGTGATTTGTGAAAGGTATAGTTTAATGTTAGTCAGGGCCATTCTTTTGTAGGGAATTTTGAAAGTCAGATTGCGTTGCGCTAACAAAATATTGTGTGTCAGGTTAAGCACAGTCATGTATAATTGTTCAAAAGGGGACGTTTCACTGACTTGACTTTAGGGAAAAGAAAAAAGTCACAGGGGGCCAAATCATGTGAGTAGGGTGGATGATCTAAGATGGGAATGTTGTGTTTTGCCAAGAACGTCTTCACTGACAACGCACTGTGAGCTGGGGCATCGTCTTGGTGAAGGATCAATGACTTTTTTCTCCACAAATCGTTCCGTTTTCTCCGTACTCGCTCACGTAGGGTAACCAGGACGCTAATGTAGTAATGCTGATTCACTGTTTATCCCTCTGGTACCCAATCAATGTGCACAATCCCTTTGATGTCAAAAAAAACAATCATCATTGCCTTGAATTTCGATTTTGACATTCGTGCTTTTTTTTTTGTCGTAGAGAACCAGGAGTTTTCCAGTGCATCGATTGGCGTTTAGTTTCGGGATCGTAAGTAAAAAACCACGATTCATCGCAAGTAATAACATTTTGTAAGAAGGTGGGATCACTTTCAATGTTTTCCAGGATATGAGAACAAATCATTCTTCGGCGTTCCTTCTGTTCAATTGTGAGACACTTTGGAACCATTCTTGAACACACTTTGTTCATGTTGAAACTTTCATGAAGAATCTGCCTAACACTTTCCTTGTCAACTCCTGTTAACTCAGACACTGCTCTGATTGTTAAACGGCGATCTCGTCGAACAAGTTTACCGATTTTTTCAATGTTTGCATCAGTTTTTGCTGACAATGGTCTGCCAGTGCGAGTGTCATCACTGGTGTCTTCGCGGCCATCTTTAAATCGTTTAAACCACTGAAACACTTGTGTTCGCGATAAACAATCATCGCCGTACACTTGTTGTAACATTACAAACATTTCACTTACAGATTTTCCTAGTTTGAATCAAAATTTGATGTTAACACGCTGTTCTTTCTGTACACTCAACATTTTCCGACGCACAGACAAAACTTCAACTACTTAAAACAGACGCCACGGGCAGACTGAGTGCAGGAGGCAGATGAAACTCGAGCAGTAGGCGGAGCGAGAGTCACGTGACAGGACACGCGACTTTCAGCCTTATTGCATTCGTTTTATTGTTTCACCAGTACTAGTCCGATTTTTTCTAGCCACACCTCGTGTACAACACTTTGAAAGTCACTGTGTTCAATTGACAGTAAATCTTTCGATCCTAAACGGTGCTATTACCAGTTCAGAGGTGACCTCTGTGGTACGTTCCTACCAAATAGTCCTTCGCTCTGACTACTAATTACTCAAATAAATGCTGAAAATAAATGCTCGCCACAAAAGTAGAAATAATATTCACCACTTGGCACGCGGATTTGTAATTATCACGGACGGCACACTAACAGTTACATTAGCGAATTCCAAGCGATCCAGGACGATGTACAGTCCTCGAGAGTTCACTATCCGCTATTACAGAAAATACGCTTTTTGCCACAGTTCGTGTCTGACGTAATCCAAGGCAGAACGCGATCCGACGTTGAACAGACATGGGTCTTACAGCGGCTGAGTGCGCAGTGGACATTTTTCCTACCTCTCGGGCTATATTTATATATGTCTCGCAGAGGGCCGCCGAGAGAACATTTGTTGTTATATGCCAATGCACACGGCGGCAGCCTCAGAAAGACCGCATTCTCGGACACATAATCTTTAATAACATAGTTATGAATTAAATCATAATCTTCTTAATTTTTACATGTACTCGTATTTAGGTAAGTTGTTTGAAAGCACTGAAAAAGTTTTAGCTCGCTTGATAAAAACTTTGTCTCCTAGAATTTTTATATTGGAACTAATGGTAGATCGTTACCTCTGAACCATACTTTTACTAGAATTTTCTATCTTTAAAATTACAGGTACTTAATCTACTACAAATGGATATATTTAAGTTCCAAATTACGTTTCCATTAAATTACTCAAAAATTATAAGAGGCAGCTTAACGTGCTCTCTTAGTTATGATTTGTAGGGTGACCTGAAGCATAAAACAAATTCTATACTACTGGCCATTAAAACTGCTACACCACGAAGACGACGTGCTACAGACACAAAATTTAACCGACAGGAAGAAGATGCTCCGATATGCAAATGATTAGCTTTTCAGAGCATTCACACAAGATTGGCGCCGGTGGCGACACCTACAACGTTCTGACATGAGGAAAGTTTCCAACAGATTTCTCATACAGAAACAGCAGTTGACCGGCGTTGCCTGGTTGAAACGTTGTTGTGATGCCTCGTGTAAGGAGGAGAAATGCGTATCATCACGTTTCCGACTTTGATAAAGGTCGGATTGTAGCCTATCGCGATTGCGGTTTATCGTCTTGTGAAATTGCTGCTCGCGTTGATCGACATCCAACGACTGTTAGCAGAATATGGAATCGGTGGGTACATGAGGGTAATATGGAACGCCGTGCTGGATCCCAACGGCCTCGTATCACTAGCAGTCGAGATGACAGGCATCTTATCCGCATGACTGTAACGGATCGTGCAGCCACGTCTCGATCCCTGAGTCAACGGATGGGGACGTTTGCAAGACAGCAACCATCTGCAAGAACAGTTCGACGACGTTTGCAGCAGCATGGACTATCAGCACAGAGACCACGGCTGCGGTTAGCCTTGACGCTGCATCACAGACAGGAGCGCGTGCGATGGTGTACTCAATGACGAACCTGGGTGCACGAATGGCAAAACGTAATTTTTTTCGGACGAATCCAGTATCTGTTTACAGCATCCTGATGGTCGCATCTGTGTTTGGCGACATCGCGGTGAACGCACATTAGAAGAGTACATTCGTCATCGGCATACTGGCGTATCACCCGGCATGATGATATGGGGTGCCATTGGTTAAATGTCTCGGTCACCTCTTGTTCGCATTGACGGCACTTTGAACAGTGGACGTTACATTTCAGATGTGTTACGACCGTGGCTCTACCACTCATTCGATCTCTGCGACACCCTACATTTCAGCAGGATAATGCACGACCGGATGTTGCAGGTCCTGTACGGGCCTCCCTGGATACAGAAAATGTTCTAATGCGGCCCTGGCCAGCACATTCTCCAGTTCTCTCACCAATTGAAAACGTCTGATCAATGGGGGCCGAGGAACTGGCTCGTCACAATACGCCAGTCACTGCTCTTGATGAACTGTGGTATGGTGTTGAAGCTCCATGGGCAGCCGTACCTGTACACGCCATCCAAGCTCTGTTTGACTCAATGCCCAGGCGTATGAAGGCGGTTATTACGGCCAGAGGCGGTTGTTCTGGGAACTAATTTCTCAGGATCTATGCACCCAAATTGCGTGAAAATGTATTCACATGTCAGTTCTAGTATAATATATTTGTCCAATGAATACCCGCTTATCATCTGCATTTCTTCTTGGTGTAGCAATTTTAATGGCCAGTAGTGTAGTTTTCTAGCTTTAATATTTCGCACCACTTATTCTTCTTCTTGAAACTGCATTTTTACGTTAACTATTACTGTAATTACATTAAGGCTTGATATTTAAAACGTTATTACATGTATTGATAAAGTTTTAAACGGAAACTTAGAATTTCAATTTTATACTTAATTATGCTGAAATACTAGTGCGCTAAGCGTAGACGCGTTAAGGTGACGTGGCGCTACTGGCAGTGATCTGGGGTAAGTCCCACGAACTTAATCGCCTCTGTATCTCACACATGATAGAGCACTTGTTTCGCTTCAGTTACAACTGAATATTGGCAAGAGTCATTATGTATACGATCGAGCACGCCTAATGAAATCCCACAAGGTACAAAAATAAATCACTTTCTTCATTCGGGGCGTATCAATCGTACACATGTTAAAGGACATTTTGAAGTTCTCCACTTCGGGTGTTTTTCACAAGCATTCAATTTATTATGCCTTGCACCTTTTAATAAATTGTATTGCTCAGGAAATGGCGCTGGGGAATGTGCTGCTCACGCGAGTGCTGGTCACACTGCTGGCGACCTACCTCGGCGTGGTCTTGGGCCGCAGCGCTTCCAGGACTGAAATTTTCACTTAGCAGAGAGACAGTGCGGCTATATGCCTCAGATTACTTAGCTCAGCTAATGAAGGACACGAGCACTGCTACTGACTCCAACGACCTGGAGACGAGCAAACATACGGCTCTCACCGACTACCAGCTGCGGCTCTACGAGTCCAGTATAGCGTCTAAGAAAATTCTCTCACTTTTCAAGAAGCTAAAAGCTGTTTAATAGCATGCGAGGTGTGATCAGAAAGGAAAGGCAATTTATCTAATTTCGCGGGATTTGTGAATGCTATTTCAAATATGTTTTCTTTTCATCTTGTTGATAACGTGTTCCTGAGGTATGTATCCATTTTTGGCTGTTTTGATATTTAGTTTATTGTTGAAAGTCGAAAAGATTATACATGTTTTCGAGTGCTCGACGAATTTACTTACGAAAAACATGAAGCAATGTCTTTACATTAAATTTTTGTTGAAAATGGAATAAAGTGCAGCACCGCATTCGAAATATTAACTGTGGCATCTGGCTAATCTACTATGAGTATGAAAAGACATGCCCGCTCTGTCGTATGCGGCATATCAAAACCTGCTGCACTGTGGAAAAAGCTGCGCAGTTTCGGTATAGGGAAGCGAAGATCTGACGCTGTTTATCAAGCGTCTGCAGAAGAATTAAACGATTTCTTCTCAACAGCCGTAAACTGCCACGCAGCGACAAATTACCAGCCCCAAGATATCAATCTCTCGAGAGACAAGTTTTTCCTAAAACATGTCACTACCGGCACAGTACACAAGGCAATTATGAGAATCTCTTCCGAGGCAGTAGGAAATGATGGAGTGAGCATTGGCATGATTAAGAACGTCGTAAACACTATTACTCCAGTTATCACAGACATCTTCAACCTGTCTCTTGTCAGTAGTACATATCCTACTGAGTGGAAGCAAAGCTTAATTCAACCTATACCCAAGACTGGCAACCCTAAGTCGCCAGGTGACTACAGGCCGATCAGCATACTTCCTGCAATATCTAAAGCCCTAGAACACATCGTCCATGAACAACTGACGGATTACCTCAAAACTCATAACATCCACGACAAATATCAGTCAGGTTTCCGAAAGCACCATAGTACAGCAACTGCATTAATCAAAGTAACTGATGACATTAAACATGCTATGGACAGACGTGAAGCTACCATCCTAACACTGCTTGACTTTAGCAAGGCTTTTGATACAGTTGACTTTGATATATTACTAATTAAAATGAAGCAGCTGAATTTCTCAAACAGCGCAATACACTGGTTCGACAGCTACCTCAAAAACAGAAGTCAACAAGTCATTTGTGGGTCGGAAAAGTCATCATGGAAAAACGTGCGCTCTGGAGTTCCCCAAGGCTCCGTCCTTGGTCCATTACTCTTCTCACTGTACATTAATGATATTTCTTCAGTGATTCACTCCTGCAACTACCATCTATATGCCGACGACATCCAACTGTACATAAGTGCAAGCCCCAAGAACATTGCTGACGCAGTAGCGAGTATGAACGCAGATCTTTGCTCTGTTTCTCGATGGGCACAGAACCTAGGTCTGAAACTAAACCCCAAGAAATCCCAGGTCATACTTATATCTCATCCAAAGTTAATCAGTCGGTACTTTCGCGAAACAGTCCCTCAAATACTCCTCAATGGTACCCAACTACCATACCAAAAAACAGTAAAAGACCTTGGAATAATCTTGGATGAACACCTAAACTGGGAAGAACAAACAGTCACAGCTTGCCGGAAATCGCTCTCCTCCCTACATGCAATTCAAAAATTTAGAAAAATATTTCCAACCCATGTTAAACAAAAATTAGTCCAAACACTAGTCTTGCCTAATCTTTACTACTGTGATGTAGTTCAAAATGGCACAAATAATGAAAATTCGAGATGCCTCGAGCTAGTGATGAATGCTTGTGTTAGATACGTATGCAACATACGGTTGTATGATCATATCAGTCCTTCATACTCCCAGCTAGGTTGGATACGCCAACATAAGGCACGCGATCTCCACACGATGTGCTTACTTCATCGATTTCTTAGCCACTGGTGCCCCCAATACTTATCTTCTCACATTAAACACCTATCATCATTCCACAACCGCAATACCAGATCGGATACGTCTAGCATCTTGGCTGTACCTTTACATAACACAAAATCTTTCTCCGTGTCATTCTCCATCTCAGCCATACGACTATGGAACGCGCTCCCCTGTGATCTGCGTCTTATCCAAAACCACTCAACATTCAAGAGGGAACTTAAGACTTACATATTAGGGACGGTATAGCCACCATTGTTGTGCCCCCCCCCCTCATCTTTTTCTTTCTCCTCTCCATCATAGCTTCGAATTTTACCATTCTATTTCTCTTCCTCTAACCTATCTACCTCTTCTATATCTCTTTCACCCCATTCCATCGTCTTATGTCTCTGCTTGATGAGAATAACTTACAAGCTGCAAGAATATAACGAGAAAATTCCCAACTACCAATAGGACTGACACTCATATAAGAAAAATATGTTTACTTTCATATACATAGTCATTATTATTATTATTATTATTATTATTATCATTATTATTATTATTTTTATTATTCTTGATTGTTATAATTATTTTTTGATTGTTATAATTATCATTGTACTACTTTTATAATCTCTATTTTTTTTCTTTAACATTAATACTGTATAACATGTTATATGTCCTAATTTTCTGTAGACACTGAAATTTGTTGAATCTGAGTATGCCTGGTTAGGTGTAAGAGAGGGCCTGAAGGCCCTAATCTTGCCAGGTAAAATAAATGCATAAATAAATAAAATAACTAAATAAAAGAGTTAACGAATGGTATAAAATTTTCAAAGGGGGCTGAGAAGACTTTGAAGACGACTACAACCCTGGACGCCCTAGCACATCTATATTACTGACGACAGTGTGGAAGAAGTAAGAAAAATATGGTTCCGGGGAAACGCCGAGACACCATCAGAGAGGTTGCTGATGATGTCAGCATATCCTTTGGCTCACGCCAAGCAATTTTTTGGGCTTTTTGAGTATGAAACGTGTAGCAGAAAAGTTTATTCCGAAATTGTTGAATTTCGACCAAAACCGGCGTCGCGTAAATGTCGCTTAGGAATTGCTGAATGAAGTCGACAGCTATCTGTAAGGTCTAAAGAGGACTGTAGCAGGTGACAAGACATGGGTCTACGGGTATGACGTCGAAATGAAGGCCGAATCGTCCCAATGGAAAATGCCTAAAAAACCAAGACCGAAAAGGAATTCGACAAATTTGATCATATGTAAAGATTCTTTTCACTGTTTTCTACGATTACAATGGTGTAGTGCATCGTGAGTTCCTTCCTTCTGGTCGAACGGTCAATACGAAATACTACCTGGATGTTATACGCCTTTTGCGTGAAGCTACACGAAGAGAAGTACCAGAATTGTGTGTTTCAAAATCGTTGGTGGAAATTGCATAACGATAATGCTCCTTCTAACATCTCAAAGCCTGTGTATTTTTTGACAAAAAACAAGACTGCTATATAGTCTCAATCACCGTATTCGCCGGGCATGACTCCGAGCGACTTCTTTCTATTCCCGAGGCCGAAGAGAACCAGGAAGGAACTTCGTTTTGCCACAATTTATGAGATAAAAACAGAACCACTGAAGGAGCTGAACACCATTACGAAAAGTGAGTTCCAGACGTACTTCCAAGATCGGAAAAAGTGAGACGGATTACTTTGAAGGAGAAAAAGTTAAAGTTGAAGGATAAATAAACATAAAAAAAACAAAAAAATTTCTTTACTTTTTGATCACACCTCGTATATTTATTTAATCGAAAATTTGTGCGTATGGTAAACACAGTATTTAATGGCACCCTGGAAAATGCTGAGAATCTTATAGCAATGTGTGTGATATAGTCTATGGGATTGGAAATAACAGTACTTCTTTACATTTTCAAAGAAGACTGCTTTTCTTATTGTGTTCGAACTATTGTTGGCAGCATTATTTTTATAATGGTATAAGATGTAATAAACTGAATACTTGTGAAAAACAGCCGAGGTGGGAAACTTAAAAATGTCCTTTAACAAATATACGACTGTGTTGCCCCACACGAACAAAATGATTGAGATGCTTCATCACCATGCGAAGAACTGCTCTTGAAAATGACCTGTGAGGCCGAAATTGGATAGTAATACAAGGTACAATAAATTGAATAGCTGTGAAAAACAGCCACCGTGGAAAACTTCATAATATCCTTGTACAAAAATAGATTTCTGAATCAGTCAAATAGCACAAGTAGAAAACGTAAATTTTTTCGGACTGTGCATTGTTAATTAATGTATTTGTCATTAACAATGTTTCTCTATTCTCAAAGAATAGTCACATACATGCACTGGAACCGGGAACAACTCCGACGAGGACTTCAAAAGTTTCATTCAACATCATTCTACAATACTGCATCTCACCTACTTCATTTCTGTTCTTTTCCGAGTCTGCCACAGTCCATGACCCACTTCTATACAATGCTGTGATCCAAGTGTACATTCTCTGAAATTTCTTCCTCAAATTGAGGCATATCTTTCGTACTAGTAGACCTCTTTTGGGCAGGATTGGCCTCTTTGTCTGAGCGAGTCTGTGCTTTATGTTCTCCTCGTATTGTCCGTGTTATTCTGCTTCGGAGGGAGCAAAGTTCCTCCACCTAGCCTACTTTGTGATCCACAATTGTGATCTTAAGTTCGTCGCTAACCTCATTTATGCTACTCCTTCTTTCTTCAGTCTACTCTCATTCCTTAGTGCATGCACAAACTGTTCGTTCCATTAAACAGATCCCGCAATTCTTCCTGAAGATAGCATTGTCATCAGCGAATCTTAATCTAAATTTTAATACCGATAATTTTAAAACTGGGGCAACATCAGCAAAAATAGTTGTATATGATTGCTTGACACTTCATACAGCGAACAGTTTCTTTAAATACAGTTGTTAAAACTATTAAAATGAAGCTGAATGAAATGTCCAATGGTCTGCTGTAGCTTCATTTGCTTACTTTATACAAATATTTGCTCCAGAAGATGAAACTCAAAAGTTGATAAATCAGCTGTGTGAGTTTATGACCCCATACAACTGGTTTCGCAACTTTTGATTTGCATCTTCTGATGCAAATATCTGTACAAACTAGTTTTTAAAATTGATCCAGTTACTGAAATATCCTAAAATACTGAATGACCAGACATAAATATGATAGAAAATATTACGCATCAAGCTACGAAACTGCTGTGGATCACATACGCCCCACAAGAAAGGGCTTATGTATATACTAAACAAACGCAATTTGTAAGTTCATAGTTCTATGGCATGGAAAGATTACAGAATGCCACTTTGTAACAATTGGCGTGACTAGGTAAGGATTTCACCACTCCTCAGATGATAAAAAAACATCGTCAAATAATAAAAAGACCATCGTCAAATACTTTTGCGGTTCCATTGTGGAACTGCTGCGCGGTGTGAGATCTTTACCAGATAGGACTGACGGAGTACATCTAAAAAGTTCAAAGGAGGTCAGCACGTTTTGTATTATCGCGAAATATGGGCGAGAGTGTCACAAAATGATACAGAATTTGGGCTGGATATCATTAAAAGAAAGGCGTTTCTCATAGCGACGGAATCTTCTCACGAAACTCCAATCGCCAACTTTCTCCTCCGAATGCGAAAATATTTTGTTGACACCGACCTACATAGGGAGGAACGATGACCACGATAAAATAAGGGAAATCAGTGCTAGTACGGAATGACATGGGTGTTCATTCTTTCCGCACCATATGCGAGATTGGAATAATAGAGAATTGTGAAGGTGGCTCGATGAACCCTCTGCCAGGAACTTAATTGTGATTTGCAGAGTATCCATGTAGATGTAGATGCAGATGTAGATGTAGACCACCTGATTTCGCATTAGTCTGACGATCCACTTAGAATCGAACTCAGTATTAATGGGACACTCCCTAACCTTGACCTCTAAATCACCTTAAGAAACAGTACTTTTGCCTTTGATATTTACCGGAAACCGCCAACCACTTACACTGTGCTCCATCGTTCTTCTAATCATCCCATGAAATGTAAAAAGGCTGCCTTTCGTTCGCTTCTTTACCACCTCCGTCAATTCCCGCCAACCCCCCAGGCTTTCGACCAGGAGTACCAGCTTATACAAAGTGTTGTACTAGCCTATCGTTACGATATAAAATTTTTTTCCCAAAATTAATAAAGAAGTATTGGAACAACGGTGTGACACCTATCTCTGTCAGCATTAAAAAGCTGACTGGCCAGAAATGAATTTTCTGAGGTTCTGGAACAGATGAAAATCACTTGGAGCGAGATGCGGGATGTAGGATGATGATCAAACGCAACCCAGCGGGACGCTTGCAGGAGCTCTGATCTCCATCGAGCCGTGTGAGGACGCGCGTTATCGTACATCAAGATAACGCCACGCGCCACTGGTTCTGAATGGCGCGTCGCAATTCCCGAATTGTTTCGCAGTAATTCTCAGTATTCACTGTCTCACCTCTGGCCAGGACTTCGACAAGGAGAACTCCTCGCCTGTCCCGGAACAATGGACACAGCACTTTCCGCGCCAACACAGTCTGCTTGAATTTAGTGTGAGGGGGGAGCCAATCTGACGCTGATGCATAGACTGTTGCTAGGTTTCTGGCGTACTGTGTGCAAGCCTCGGCCCATCACCTTTGTCGATCTAGTCCAAAAACTCACCTCCCACACAAGCTATACGAAGTGTCCTGGAGTGATGGACAGCCTCCTGTAGCGCATTTAGTCGTACACATTTTGACTACCTGCTGCAACGACTCGCTGCAACAGCGACCCACCATCTGCTTGTTTATGACGTTAGACCCACACACCTAGACCAGCTGACGGTGAATTTCAGTCGGCGCTGCGTTCCGAGCATTCCAACCTTATCATTGACCGCCTTTTACAAAAAATGGTTCAAATGGTTCTGAGCACTATGGGACTCAAGATCTGAGGTCATTAGTCCCCTAGAACTTAGAACTACTTAAACCTAACTAACCTAAGGACATCACACACATCCATGCCCGAGACAGGATTCGAACCTGCGACCGTAGCGGTCGCGCGTTTCCAGACTGAAGCGCCTAGAACCGCTCGGCCACACTGGCCGGCCGCCTTTTACACATAGCAGGTATTAGTGACCACGAGGTTGTTGTGGCTAGATTGAATACAGTAACATAGCAATACACCGAAAATAAATGGAAAGTACTGAAACGTCCCCTTTGAACAATTATATACGTGACTGTGCTTAAACTGACACACAATATTTTTTATTTTAGCGCAACGCAATCTGACTTTCAAAAACCCTACAAATGAATGGCCCTGACTAACATTAAACTATACATTTTACAAATCGCTTACCTCACAAAAATCTTGGTTACTCGAACTACTGCAATACAGCGAGCACCACTACTGCCAGCTAAATAAAAGATTCAAACTACGGAAGGCACTAACTACTGATAGGGATAGTTAGCAAATGAAAGATATTAATAGAGAACAAACAATGTATTTACCAGAGACAAACACAGCAAAAGCTTCAAAAGTTAGACTCATTGGAACAAACTCTTGAACAAACAATGTATTTACCTTAATAGTCAAAATATATATTGCAGTTCATGAGAAATTACAAAACTCCGCCATCTCTCTCCCCACATCCACCACTGCTGGCGGCTCACCTCCAACTGCGCAACGCTACGCGCTGTTAACATCCAGCTGCCGCTGCCCAACACTACAATGGCAGACAACAATCCAAACTAGACACAGACTGCACACAGCACAGCCAGTGATTATCATACAGAGCGCTACGTAACGTTGCCAATAAGAAAACATAAACAGCCTACTTACAGTACATCTATTTATTTAAAGCAGATAAAGATCCACTTTATACACCTTTCTAAGAGACCGTCTCCACTCCCGTCCGATTATGTAAGCATAAACCAGACTTTGTTTAAATTCAAGGAATTACTACCAACGGCAACTGAGAGGTATATACCAAATAAATTAATACGAAATGATGAGGAACCCCCATGGTACAAAAAACAAATCAGAAAACTACTGCAGAAGCAACGAAAAAAGCATGCCAAATTTAAAAGAATGTAAAATCCTAAAGACTGGCGAAGTCTTACAGAAGATCGATATTTTGCGCGAGCTTCAGTGCGAGATGCTTTTAACAAATCCGCCACAGAAAATCGTTTCGAAATTTGTCAGTGGCAAGACGCAACCGATATCTTCAGTGTGTGACAACAATGAAGATGTTATTAATGACAATGCCACTAAAGCAGTTACTAAACATGGCTTTCCGAAATTCCCTCACAAAATAAGGCGAAGTAAATACTCCAGAATTCGAACAAAGAACTGCTGCCAACATGAGTAACATAGATGCAGATGTCATAGCTGTAACAAAGCAACTTAGAACACTTACGAAAGGCTAGGTTTCTGGTCTAGATTGTACACCAGTGTGGTCCCTTTAAGGGTATGCTGATACAATAGCACCTAGCACTGCTCACTCATAGAAATATCCATACCTAAAGACTGGAAGACTGGAAAGTTACAGAAGTCGCACCAATAGCCAAGAAAAGTGAACAGGAGTAACCCACTGAATTACGGACCCATATCTTTAAAATGGATTTGCAGTAGGATTTTGTTCAAACATTATGAACTCTTCTTCTTTTGCTTAGGCCTTTGTTCCCCTTCAACACGGAGTCAGCCCTGTTGCTATGGATTTGGCAATGTTAGTATCAGAGGGTGGTCGGATGCCCTTCCTCTAACCCCCCCCCCCCTCCAGCACGCAATTAGTGTACCCCAGCTGTCTGCATCTAGTGTAAGCCATGAAATAGTGCGAACGTTTTTCAAATGTCTGCGAGTCGTGTAACTGAGGTGGGAAGTGGGGACCAGCCCGGTATTCACCTAGTGGGATGTGGAAAACTGCCAAAAAGAACATCCAGGCTGGCCGACACACCGGCCCTCGTCGTTAATCCACTAGGCGGATTCGATCCGGAGCCGGCGCTCCTACCTAAGTCCAGGAAGCAGCACATTAGCACTCTCAGCTAACCCGGCAGGTCTCAAACATTATGAATTACCTCGAATAAAATATTTGTTGACAAACAGCCAACATGAATTCTGAGACACAACTAGCTCTTCATTCTCGGGAAGTAACGAGTGCTATTGAGGGTGAATGTCAGATTGATTCTATGCTTCTAGATTTCCAGAAGACGTGATACGGCTCCTCACAAGAGAATTCTAATGAAATTGCGTGCCTATAGGGTATTGTCTCTGTTGGGTGACTGGATTAGAGATTTTCTGTCAGAAAATAATAATAATTAATGGAAAGTCTTCGAGTAAAACAGACATAATATCTGTCGTTCCCCAAGGAAGACAATTTGAACAGTACTCTCAGATGAGAGCGGCCAAGATTTCGGCTCGAGGGCCATGCCAGGGCACGAGTGTCAAAGCGCTCAACCTCACTCCACCTTTCCCCACCACCATGCCACACTGTCTTAGTGCGAGGAGGGGAAGGAGGGGAAAACTGCCAAAGCGCCGCATTTAAAAGGCAGCGCAGTCGCACTGCATATTGCTTCATTTTGTATTTCATATCACTCAGCAGCACAGCTCACAAATAAAACAAAGTTTCCAAATTATTTTGATGCACTGAAGACATAATTTTTACATGGTAGAAACTGTTGGTATACGCACAGAAGCAGATAATTTCACACAGTTTCGCACTCAAGTTACCATGTAGTCGCTACTTTTTAGTTTCATAATCGAAAAAACTGTTTCACACAAATATGTCGATCAAAATATTGCAGCACTTTTGGAATCTCGTTTTGGAGACTTGGAAACTCTACCTGAGGACAGCAATGTAGACGTCCTGGACAGTTGTAGCGTAAAAGGGCCTGTCCTTAAAACTGCAATTACGTTGCAGGTCAGTCAGTTACACATGCAGATGCACAAGTGCGCTTTCAACTAAAACGGCGAATGGTCTCTAAAAGAGCTCGGAAACAGATGTAACATTGACAGTTGCGTGGGGGCTTAATTAAATAAAAATGCAAATAATTTTAATTTTTTGATTTAGTAGCTGTCTGTTCGGTTACGCTGTCTCGTAACCGGTTGGCCCTGACCAGTATTAGTACGCAATCCGACTGCATAGAACAACAACAAAGAATGAAACGAAATTTCCGTTAACACAATTAATTAATTAAGTCCCCAGCAACTATGAAAGCTACGAAACAACAAAGCACAATTGTAGCTGTTCTGTGTGTGGAAGTGTGATTCAACGTACACATCTGGCACGGTTCTTCCTCAATAAGACCAGATATTTTAAACACCATTTATACTGAAGTAATTAAAAAAAACCAGAAATACTATAATTGCACATAGAAACCAGAAACACAGTCTAATACAAGAACACCAGGCAGATGCTTTGTTGACTGAACCTGTGACCAAGTGGCATTATTGTTTAAGACATTGAAATAATGAAAAAAAAGGGATTTTTTACCTTCATATATACTGACGAAAAGCACACTCTGATCATCACAGCATCCCCAATCCAACAACGTCTGGAGTCTAGCCCATCAAAACAATAGTACAAGTTCTGAACAAGCACTCACTACCGCAACTTCTCAACTACGACTCACCACTGCTACATCTCAACAAGCACTGCCTACTGCTATTTCTCAATAAGCACTCTCCACTACCACATCTCAACAAACACTGCCAGTGGAGGCGGCGGAATAATACTCTTTGGCGCAATCTCTGGCGCTGTGGCTCAGTGCAGCCACCTTTCACAGTGCCCTCAAAATCTTTGTAAAACTGTCCTTGTTGTGTCGGTAGCTGGGCCGACACCGTGAAGTTGAGATGGCTGAAAATGAACTCTAGACTAACGCTGTAGCCGATAGGGCACGCACGGCTAAAGCAGACGGGCGTGAAGTCTGGAACATGAGAACTTATAAATGAATAAGAAGAAAAGTATGTAGATGCTTATTACTTATCTTTTTATTAGTCCTTGGAATACATCTCTCTTGAATACTCGTAAGCTATAGGCACTGATACAAATGGCGCCTTGCTAGTTCGTAGCCATTAACTTAGCTGATGGCTATTCTGTCTCTCGGCTAATGAGAGAGAAAGGCTTCGTACAACTGGGCGGTAGCTAGGTTCTCGTACAACTGGGCGGTAGCTAGGTTCTCGTACAACTGGGGCGGTAGCTAGGTTCTCGTACAACTGGGGCGGTAGCTAGGTTCTCGTACAACTGGGGTGAGTCCACTCTCGTATCACGAGACCTGCCTTGGTGGTGGCGCTAGGTCTGCGATCACAGTGGCGACACGCGGGTCCGACATGTACTACATGGACCGCGGCCGATTTAAGCTACCACGTAGCAAGTGTGGTGTCTGGCGGTGACACCACATTCCTCCCCCGCAAATCGGCGAACGGTCGTGAGATAAGGCTTCCGCCCGCCGTGGGGAGGACCACATGTTGACGTATGCGATGAGGTGGGGAGCCTAACAACAGGCGAGGCTGTACCACCCGCACCCGGCCATACGGTCCGAGGGGAGCTAGGAAACGCCTGAAAAACTAGTCCAGGGTGCACGTCAACATGCGGTGTATGCGCCCGTAATGAGACAGGAGGGACCGAAGGGTCGATTTCCATTGCGTCGGGGTAGCCGACGCGCGATGACGTCATGTGGTCCGGAGCGGGCGGGAGTTCCATGGCGGAGGACAGCTGGTCACGGGAAGCGATCGGCGGCGCGTGACCCTGGGAGGCGCTTGGTTGCTGCAACGAAGCGTCGAATGCGGGCGGCGCCGGCGGGAGAACAAGCGGCGGCGGCGGCGGCTGCTGCTGCTGCGGCGGCGGCGGCGCGTCGCCATGGGGCAAAATGGAAGGCATCGTCGGTAACACCTGGGGATGAGGCGAGCCAGTAGATGGGTCCCCAGGGCGCTGACCGGACGGCACCGTCGCTGAAAGCAGACGGGGAGCGGCAGAACCCGAGCGACGACAGAGGCGCAGCTGATTGAGATGCCGACGCACCTCACCAGAGGCCCCCAAAACCAAATACATCGCGCGGCCGAGGCAGCTAAGAATGCGCCCTGCGAGCCAACGCCGTGAACCTCGATAGTTGCGATAAAATACAACGTCGCCTGGAGCAAAAGCATGAGTCTGCCGCTGCACAGGAACCTGATGCGGCGGATGTAGCAAAGACATCAAGGTGCGATGAGGACGACCGTGGAGCAACTCAGCCGGCGAGCGACCATCTCGGGGCTGAGAGCGATACGAAGACAAAAAGAGCAACAATGCGTCCTCCCGAGAATGCGACTCTTTCAATTTCAACATCTGTGACTTGAAAGTCCGGACCAATCGTTCAGCGGCACCGTTGGACTGAGGCGAAAACGGCGCGGAGGTCAGATGTTGAATACCATTGGCCTGGCAGAATGACTGAAATTCTGCGGACATGAATTGTGGGCCATTGTCGGAAACAATAGTCTGCGGAAGACCTTCAATGCAAAAGATAGCAGACAACGCTTGGATGGTGGCGGAGGACGTCGTGGAAGACATCCGGACAACAAAAGGAAAATTACTGAAGGCATCGACCAGAACCAACCATCGAGCATTCCAGAATGGACCAGCAAAATCAATGTGCAAGCGTTGCCAAGGGGAAGTGGCTTTTGGCCACGCAAAGACTTTCCGCGGCGGTGCGGACTGTTGTTCGGCACACGCCGGGCACGAAGAACACATATCCGTAATCGCAGCATCGATTCCGAACCAAGTACAGTGCTGACGAGCAAGTTGTTTCGTTCGCACCATACCCCAATGTCCTTGGTGAAGAAGCCGTAAAACAGAGGACTGTAACGAACGTGGGACCACGACTCTGGACTGATCATTATCAGAACGCAACAACAAAACACCACGTCGAACAAAAAGTCTCTCCTTGTGAGCAAAAAATCGGCGAACCAACGGATCCTCGATCCGAGACTTTGACAAAGGCCATTTCGTAGCAACAAAACGTAAAACAGTAGCAAGGACAGGGTCAGCAGCTGTGGCTGTAGCGACACGACGAAAATCAATCGGAAACGATTCGACCACTTCATCGGTTTCCGAATCAATGAACATGCAAGCAAGTTCGGAAGAATCGAATGCTTTATCCTCAGCAACAGGCAAACGGGACAACGCATCGGCGTTTCCGTGCTTAGCAGTGGACCGATACAAGATATCGTAGCGGTACTGCGAGAGGAAAATAGACCAGCGAATGAATTTCTGCGCTGTACGTGGAGGTACAGGCTTGGTCGGATGAAAAAGCGATGTCAAAGGTTTGTGGTCTGTGATGATGGTAAAGTGACGACCATACAAGAAATCATGGAACTTAGTAACACCAAACACGAGAGCCAAAGCTTCTTTCTCTATCTGTGAATAATTTCTTTGCGCAGACGAGAGCAATTTGGACGCAAAGGCAATAGGGCGATCATGGGAGCCAACTTTGTGCGCAAGCACAGCACCGATCCCGAAATCCGATGCATCTACCATCAACAAAAGGGGTTTCTGGGGATCGAATGGCGTAAGGCAAGTATTAGAAAGCAACGCCGATTTAAGCTACCACCTAGCAAGTGTGGTGTCTGGCGGTGACACCACAGTCCTTATAATTTTTTCAAGGCCACAGTGAATTCTTAAGATCTCACATTTTCCTTATCGCCCGTGATCTTAGGGAACTGGACTGTGTTTTTAAGAATGTTTCCCTTCTAGGACGCGAATTTCTTTTTAAATGCATCCCCATCACATCAAAAAGAAGCTACCTTGCTATGTCTCATTGAGGGCAATGTGCAGTCAAGTCCACTTACAATTCGAAGGCTGCAGTCCATTCCAGATGTTCTGATCCATTCCGTATGTTCTAATTTTCGTTCCTGCTCTCTTTCTTTCTTCACAAATTCAACAACAACGCATTGTAAATTGAAAAATAGTTACAGACGTGGCCCTTGGCTTAACAAACGTACTTTGCAGCATTGTATGAAGTCTTCATAGTCTTCCTTCAGTTCCACTGAAAACTGCCACAAGTCTCAATCGAATAATCCGTGTGACTTCACAAATTTTACAGTTCATGCCACAAATTTCTTCACGTGCTCCAGACATGCAAATTTAGCACAAAGTGCGTTTTGATGTACAGGACAATGAATCCAGCCTGTCGATGGTTGTAACTTTTTGCTATTTCATTGTCAACTAATTCTTTAAATTCTGTCTACATGGTATTGTAATGTCGTTTCATAGCAAATATGCACTACCTGTCGCTTATGACAATTCTCATGCCTCTCTTATATCGCTCCCGTTCAATTTAAAGAATTGTGACAAATACTTATCTGGACTACTCCTTTTTTGGCAAACAGCCATAGGACCTGTGAAAAACCTTCATACCACAAACAATTAGCAATATCATATTGCTCCAGACGTTGGACCATTACAGAATATGGGAGTAGCTCACAACTGGTTCACCTCTTACTTCAACAACAGACAGCAGAAGGTCATTATTCACAGTGTTGAGAATGGCTGTGATGTGGGGTCTTTGTGGGGTATGGTCAAATGGGGGCGCCCCAGGGTTCACTATTGGGGCCACTCCTGTTTCTTATTTATATAAATGATATCCCCTCGAGTATTACGGGTAACTGATGACACTAGCTTGGTAGTGAAGGATGTGGTGTGCAACATTGGCTCGGTTTCAAATAATGCAGTTCATGACATAAGTTCAGGGCTCATAGAAAATAAACTAACACTAAATCACAGTGAGATTAAATTTTTACAGTTTCTAGCACACAATTCAACAAAACCTGACGTTTTAATTTCACAGAATGGGCATATGATTAGTGAAACTGAACAGTTCAAATTTCTAGGTGTTCAGATAGATAGTAAACTGTCGTGGGGAGCCCACGTTCAGAATATTGTTCAAAGGCTTAAAGCTGCCATTTTTACTATTCTAACGGTATCTGAAGTAAGTGATTGTTCGACACGGAAATTAGTCTACTTTGCTTATTTTCATTCATTTATGCCGTATGGTACTACACTCCTGGAAATGGAAAAAAGAACACATTGACACCGGTGTGTCAGACCCACCATACTTGCTCCGGACACTGCGAGAGGGCTGTACAAGCAATGATCACACGCACGGCACAGCGGACACACCAGGAACCGAGGTGTTGGCCGTCGAATGGCGCTAGCTGCGCAGCATTTGTGCACCGCCGCCGTCAGTGTCAGCCAGTTTGCCGTGGCATACGGAGCTCCATCGCAGTCTTTAACACTGGTAGCATGCCGCGACAGCGTGGACGTGAACCGTATGTGCAGTTGACGGACTTTGAGCGAGGGCGGGTGGACGTACCGCCGAATTCCTCAACACGTGGGGCGTGAGGTCTCCACAGTACATCGATGTTGTCGCCAGTGGTCGGCGGAAGGTGCACGTGCCCGTCGACCTGGGACCGGACCGCAGCGACGCACGGATGCACGCCAAGACCGTAGGATCCTACGCAGTGCCGTAGGGTACCGCACTGCCACTTCCCAGCAAATTAGGGACACTGTTGCTCCTGGGGTATCGGCGAGGACCATTTGCAACCGTCTCCATGAAGCTGGGCTACGGTCCCGCACACCGTTAGGCCGTCTTCCGCTCACGCCCCAACATCGTGCAGCCCGCCTCCAGTGGTGTCGCAATAGGCGGAATGGAGGGACGAATGGAGACGTGTCGTCTTCAGCGATGAGAGTCGCTTCTGCCTTGGTGCCAATGATGGTCGTATGCGTGTTTGGCGCCGTGCAGGTGAGCGCCACAATCAGGACTGCATACGACCGAGGCACACAGGGCCAACACCCGGCATCATGGTGTGGGGAGCGATCTCCTACACTGGCCGTACACCACTGGTGATCGTCGAGGGGACACTGAATAGTGCACGGTACATCCAAACCGTCATCGAACCCATCGTTCTACCATTCCTAGACCGGCAAGGGAACTTGCTGTTCCAACAGGACAATGCACGTCCGCATGTATCCCGTGCCACCCAACGTGCTCTAGAAGGTGTAAGTCAACTACCCTGGCCAGCAAGATCTCCAGATCTGTCCCCCATTGAGCATGTTTGGGACTGGATGAAGCGTCGTCTCACGCGGTCTGCACGTCCAGCACGAACGCTGGTCAAACTGAGGCGCCAGGTGGAAATGGCATGGCAAGCCGTTCCACAGGACTACATCCAGCATCTCTACGATCGTCTCCATGGGAGAATAGCAGCCTGCATTGCTGCGAAAGGTGGATATACACTGTACTAGTGCCGACATTGTGCATGGTCTGTTGCCTGTGTCTATGTGCCTGTGGTTCTGTCAGTGTGATCATGTGATGTATCTGACCCCAGGAATGTGTCAATAAAGTTTCCCCTTCCTGGGACAATGAATTCACGGTGTTCTTATCTCAATTTCCAGGAGTGTATATTGTCAGGTAACTCTTCCCATTCTAAAAGAATATTTTTGGCTCAGAAACGGGTGGTTCGGACTATAAATGGTGTAAGGTGCGGACCTCTTGTCGACCCCTGTTCACTTGTCTGGGTATTTTGACACTGACCTCTAATATATATATTCTTTACTGTCGTTCCTTGTTAACAATACCAGCTTATTCCCAAGAATAAGAAGCTTTCACTCAGTTAACACTCGGCAGAAATCAAACCTACATTTGGATCGGACTTTCTTAACTCCTGTGCAGAAAGGTGTGCAGTATACTGTTGCGTCCAGTTACAGTAAGCTACCACAAGAATTAAAAAATCCATGACATTGGAGATTTACTCCTCAATTTGGTCCTACGGAACTAGACGTGCAAATAAATAAGTAAAAAAAAAAAAAAAGCACGATACTGCTGAGCTCAGAAAATTGTGACGACCGGAAAATACCGCACTGCAATACTAAATGAAATTTCGCGCTGTTCTGGGTACTTCCGAGAAGGACTGAGACAAGCCGAGTGGCAGGATGGGCCTAGGTTCACCCGCGGCCCGCACACGCTGCATGTGTGAAGTTTGGCACCCCATGGTCGGTCCTGTCTCAGATTACTTGCAGATGATGCTGTCATTGACCGTCATGTAAAGTTATCAGATGATCAAAAAAATTGCGAAATGGTATAGAAAAGATCTGTAAGGTGCATTAAGTGGTAATTGCCTCTAAATCATGAAATATGTGAAATGAGCATTAACAAGAATCCGCTAAGCTTCAGTAACACGATTATTCACACAAATCTAAAGGCTGTAGACTTAAATAAATACTTTGGGATTACAGTTACGAATAACTTAAAAAGATACAGTCCCTTAGATAACATTTTGGGGAAAGCAAACTAAACACTACGATCTATTGACAAAATACTTGGAAAATGTAGCGGGTCTACTAAGGAGACTGCTTTCACTACGCTTGTCCGCCTCTTCTGGAGTATTGCTGTGTGGTGTGGAATCCGCATCAGATAGAACTTGCGGAGGATATCGGAAAAGTTCAAAGAGAGCTGCTCGTTTCCGCTACTGTGGCAGGACCTTCTCATGAAATTTAAATCACTAACCTTCTCCTCAAGATGTGAAAATATTTTGTTGGCATCCACCGACATAGGGAAAGATTAGATTGGATTAGATTAATACTAGTTCCATGGATCATGTGTGTGTGTGTGTGTGTGTGTGTGTGTGTGTGTGTGTGTGAAATCTTATGGGACTTAACTGCTAAGATCATCAGTCGCTAAGCTTACACACTACTTAACCTAAATAATCCGAAGGACAAACACACACACCCATGCCCGAGGGAGGACTCGAACCTCCGCCGGGACCAGCCGCACAGTCCATGACTGCAGCGCCTGAAACCGCTCGGCTAATCCCGCGCGGCTCCATGGATCATGAATACGATATTTTGTAATGATGTGGAACGAGTCAAATTTTCCAATACATGACATAATTAAGTTAATTTAACAACTTTTTATTTTTTTGTTTCTTTTTTTCTATTTTTTGTTTTTTTCTTTTTTTCTTAATTTATATCTAAAAATTCCTCTATGGAGTAGACGATGATCGCAATAAAATAAGAAAAATCAGAGCACGCACGGAAACATTTAAGCGCACAATTTTCCCGCGTGGTCTTGGTTCAAATGGCTCTGAGCACTACGGGACTCAACTGCTGTGGTCATAAGTCCCCTAGAACTTAGAACTACTTAAACCTAACTAACCTAAGGACATCACACACATCCATGCCCGAGGCAGGATTCGAACCTGCGACCGTCGCGGTCGTGCGGTTCCAGACTGTAGCGCCTTTAACCGCTCGGCCACTTCGGCCGGCCCCGCGTGGTCTTGAAGAGTGGTACTGTAGAGATGTAACTTAAAGGTGGTTCGAAGAACCCTCTGCCAGACATGTATTTGTGAATTGCTGAGTAATCATGTAGATGTAGATGTAAAGAGATGGAAATGCAACATGAGCCTCCATTCTAAAGAGCTTCTCGTTGTGCGTTCGGTTGGTGATTACACTCCATGTACGAGCTGTCACCCTGATCTATGTCTGACATTTTTACCTCGTACTTCATTTGCAGTCATCGTTCTCGCGCTTAATTGCTTTCGTGGCGCTGCATGAGAGGTATCGTGCCGCTGTACTTCGCCTTGTTACGATGAGAGGGTGCTGGAAGAGAGCAACAACCTGCCAAGCTAGTAAATGACATAAACAACATAGCGACAGCTGTTCCACATGTTTCACTGCCATAGAAAGCTGTGATCCAAACGTATATCCTCAGAAATTTCTTCCTCAAATTGAGGCCTATGTCTGATACTAGTAGTCTTCTCTTGGTCAGGACTCCCCTTTTTTCTAGTGCTAGTCTGATTTTGATGTCCTCCTTGCTCAGTCCGTCACTGGTTATTTTGCTGCCTAGGTATCAGAATTCCTTAACTTCGTCTACTTCATGACCATCAATCCTGATGTTAAGTTTCTCATTGTTCAGATTTCTGCTACTACTCATTACTTTCGTCTTTCTTCGATATACTCTCAGTCCATATTCTGCACTCATTAAACTGTCCATTCTCTTCAGCAGATCTTGTAATTCTTCCTCACTTTCACTCGGGATAGAAATGCTATCAGCGAATAGTGTCACTGATGTCTTTTCACTTTGAATTTTAATTCCAGTGCTGAACCTTTCATTTATTTTACATCACTGCTTTTTCGACGTACAGGTAGAACAGTATGGGCGAAAGATAACATTCCTGCCTTACACCCTTTTTAATCCGAGCACTTCGTTCTTGGTCGTCCACTCTTATTATTCCCTCTCGGCTCTTGTATATATTGTATATTACCCTTCTATCCCTATAGCTCAATCCAATTTTTCTCAGAATTTCGAATATCTTCCGCCATTTTCCACTTTCTAACGCTTTTTCCAGATCTGCAAATCCTATGAAGTGCCTTGATTTTTGCTGCCATTATCAACCGTAAAGTCAGAATTGCTACTCTGATGCATTTACCTTTCCTAAAGCCAAAGTAACATATCCTCAATTTTCTTTTCCATTCCTCTGTGAATTATTCTTGTCAGCAACTTGGATGTTAAGCTAAATGTGCGATAATTCTCGCACTTGTAGCTCTTTTAGTCTTCAAAATTGTCTGGACGATATTTTTCAGAAAGCCAGACGGTATACTGATAGACTCATACATTCTATACACCAACATAAATAGCCGTTTTGTTGCCACTTCCTACAATGATATAAGAAATTCTGATGGAATGTTATCTATACCTTCTGTCTTATTCAATTGTAAGTCTTTCAAAGCTCCTTTACATTGTGATTCTAATCCTGGACCCCTTATCCCTTCTATATCGACTCCTGTTTCTTCTCCTATCACGCCAGCAGATAAGTTTACTCTTCATAGAGGCTTTCATCATATTGCTTCCACCTATCCGCTCTCTCCAGTGCATTTAACTATGGCATTCCCATTGCTCTTTTAATATTGCCACTCTGGTTTATAATTTCACTGGAGGTTGTTTTGACTTTTCTATATTCTCAGTCAGTCCTTCCGACAGTTATTTCTTTTCCTATTACTTCACAATTCTCCTGCAGATTTCGCCTTAGCTTGTCTGCACATCTTCTTTATTTACTTCCTAAGTGACTTGTATTTCTATACTCGCGAATTTCCACGAACGATTTTCTTAGTTCCTTCTTTCATCAATCATCTGAAGTAGTTCTTGACGAACCGCTGGTTCGCATTACCTTCTTTCTAACTATGTTTTCCTCTCCAGCTTCTGTGACTGGCCTTTTTAGAGAGATCCATTCCTCTTCAACAGTATTGCCTACTGGACTATTCGTTATTGCTATATCTGCAGCCTTGGAGAATTTCAAGCGTATCTGTTCATTCCTTAGTACTTCCGGATCCCACTACTCTTCATCACTTCTACATTGTCATCTGAGTCTATATCTGCTGCTGAGTACGCCTTAGAATCCAGAACACGATTTCGGAATCCCTGTCTGACCATAATGTAATCTAACGCAAATCTTCTCGTATCACCCGGCGTTTTCCAAGTGTCCCACCTCCTCTTCTGATTCTTGAAAAGAGTATGCTATTACTTGGTGAAATTTATTACAGAACTCAATTATTCTTTCCCCTCTCTCATTCCTTGTCCCTAGTCCATATTCTCCTGTAACCTTTTCTTCTACTACTTCCCCTACAACTGCATTTCAGTCCTCCAAGACAATTAGATTCTCATCTCATCTTGCATATTGTATTACCCTTCCAATATCCTCATATACTTTCTCTATCTCTTCATCTTCAGCTTGCGACGTCGGCATCTATAAATGAGCTATCGTTGTCGGTGCTGATAACAAACCTATCTTTGAACTGTTCACGGAAACACACTCTCTGCCCTACCTTTCTATTCATAATGAATCCTACTCCCATTCTACCATTTTCTGCTGCTGTTGATATTACCCTGTACTCATGTGACCGGAAATCCTTGTCTTCTTTCCACTTCATTTTACTGACCCCTACTATATCTAGATTGAACCTTTGCATTTCCCTTTTCAGATTTTCTAATTTCCCTACCACAGCCCCGACTCGTAGAACGTTATCCTACGGTTGAATATTTTATCTTTTTTCTCATGGTAACCTCCCCCTTGTCAGTCCCCTCTCGGAGATACGAATGGGGGCCTATTCCAGAATATTTTGCCAATGGAGAGATCATCATGACACTTCTTCAGTTACAGACCACATCCTCTTTGGATACACATACGTGTCTTTAATGCAATGGTTTCTATTGCCTTCTGCATCCTCAGGCCGTTGATCACTGCTGATTTTTCTACCTTTAGGGGCAGTTACCCATCCCAAGGGCAAGAGAGTGCTCTTCTCCGTCCTCTTTGATAAGGCAGTTGGCAGAATGAGGGTGACTTCTTATACGGTAGTCTCCGGCCTGCATTTCTGATTATTAATCAAAATTTAAGCTTTGGCGGGTTTCCAACCCGGGACCGAGAATACTTTAATTATGAATGAAAAACGCTATCCTCAGACTCGACACTTATGAACTACCTAAACTGCGGTTTCAGTAACCACGAACATCTTTTGTCGGCCTAAATGGAATCCCATGTTACACCACAATTTTGAACCACTGCTACAAGGCTATCGTGGGACCGGGAGATGTTCCATTAGCGTCAAATAGTTTATACTCTAACTACTCTTTAACCTGTTTCGACTACCAACTTTGCTTATCTCATTTAAATTCGCAGTTTTGTACTCTTACGTTCTTGCTGAGTTTCTGAATATTTTTCCTCCCATCACCATTGAGCTGAAGACACTCTGAAAATGTTCACTTCACTCAGCTCTTCACAGAATATTTACTCCGCAGAGTGAGTGCTTTCCTTGACTTCATTTGCTTGCTGGTCAATATTTTGCCCTAGCGTCTATTACATGATACTGTCGTATTGCGTAAGCTTAGTTATACAAACTTGATGTGACTGGAAGTCAACCTAGAAGTCATTAGGCCTATGTGTGCAGTGGTATTAATGATATCCTCAGTAGCTATTCTGCCGGCAATAATTTCGTCGTCAGATAAAGATTCCTCATCGGCGCCTCTCTTCATTTTTCTCTTCGTCATAAGTGCCTCACGCAGTGAATACCGAATAATACAGTTTAATTTTGACACCTGTAGAATTCCACAAGTCACTAAAGTCTGTAATCAGTAACCATAACGGACCATTTCACTGTATGTAACTCACGTGGGATCCATCTGCCATCTACTCCGCGTCAGAACTATGAATTTCTGCAGACGCAAGCGCTTCCGCGATCTTAGATTCGCGATGTCCGCCATCTCTTATTTAATCAACTTGCTCTCGTAACTAACAACGACTGCTTTCGTTAATACTGCCACCGTGGCAGTGGCAAATCACTCGAATTTGATCTGCTCAGTCTTTTATCTGCATAGCTTCCCGTGCTTCATACTGTCACAGTTGAGTCTCTAGGTATTCCTCACTGCGTGTTGAGGCTCAAAAAATGTTTAAAATGGCTCTGAGCACTATGGGACTTAACATATGAGGTCATCAGTCCCCTAGAACTTAGAACTACTTAAACCTAACTAACCTAAGGACATCACACACAGCCATGCCCGAAGCAGGATTCGAACCTGCGGCAGTAGCGGTCGTGCGGTTCCAGACTGTAGCCCCTAAAACCGCTTGGTCACACCGGCCGGCTGTTGAGGCTCAGAATCAAACGGATACGGAAAGCATAAATTACAGCTGTCAGCGGCAGACCTGACAGCAAGATGAACCTGTATCTGTCACCATTTCAGTACGATTTTGATACTGGATTGATGGTTTTGCTTGGGTACGGCTGAGAACACTCACTTATCCATCGCACAAACAGATAAATCTAAATATGTTCCCTCTCGATAATTAACCTCACTGACATCTTACAGGAGTCATGAAGTTTGATCATCGTTACTCTAAGAGCCAAGTTCCTTTCCAACGATGACTTCCTTAGCAGTAATGTAAAAGGAGTTTTCAGATTCTTTCAGTCGCCGTTCAAGGTGTAAGGTGTGAAACGTGCCTGCTTTGTTTAAGGCTGGTCCGCCATATGGCACCATTACCTAGGCTGAGAAGCCTACTGTACAACAGTCGTTAAAAAAGCGATGTAACAAGACCTCTAAGGTAAAAGATTTATTTAGGGAAGTTTCTAAAGCATCGGTACATATTATTTTTCTACATAGTCATCATCGATGTCCAAGCGTCTCATCCATTGGTAAACCAACATGTTGCAACCGGCATAAAGAAAACAAGGGTTCAGGACTATGAGCCAAATAGTAACAGATTTCGAATTTTCGACGTTCTAAAGTGGTGGCTACCGAGATGTTTCTTTAATTGTCAGCAGACATGAAAATCGTTCGGGTCAAGGTCCGAACGCAGCGTATGGTGTTCTCAAACGATTCATGGGAAACGCCGGAACAAATTGCATGGAACCAAGGCATTATGAGGTAGCGAGTTGACAATACGGAGTACGAATGGAAAATCCTCCATTGTGTACCGCAGTATCTGCTGGAGAGAGAACCCTGTTGGCTTGACTTTATTCTCGTGTGAGAATTGACACCTGACAATAGCAAACAGATCTTCCGGTAGTTGTTTACCGTATCCACTGCCTGCCCTTCCAGTGAAATTTGCGTCACATTAATCCGACGAACGACTTGAATCAGTGCTTCGACACGTCACACATTGTTGTCATAGAAGAATGTGCTTGACAGCCTTGACTTTTTTCGTCTCACACATCTGTTCTGACTTTATCAACTTCCTGGCACCTATTCTTGTGACACACTCGCTCCGTAAACTCCCATTATATGGCGATGAATTGCAGCTGGGGATGCATTCCCTAAAAACAAAAACTGTATCAGAATTCACAGTGCACTTATAGACTATGTATCCATCACTTGAAACTGTGTTTCGCAGCTAAGCGACGCAGCTACCTTTATTTATGGGCGTTATTAGGAAGTTTTAGTCGTCTCCTCTATCCAGACATGTGTATTTATGCAACCGTAACATATCTGGTTACACGTTATATGAATATGTAATGTCTATTCTCTCGGACCTCCTGTGGGAATCTCAGAGGTAGGATCAGAAGAAATGTACGGGGACTGCGGACAGAAGGCGCTAAGTGGGAAGGTTGGTCAGCCTGGGTGCGTGCTGAGATAGTCCACGCACTTACGATAAACACTGTGTCGCACTGGCGCAGCGGTTAACGCAGCTGCCCGTCAAGCAGAAAAACCCGGGTTCTAATCCCAGTCCGGTGCATATTTTCATTCATCGCCGCTGTTTCTCCATAAAGTCCCGATGCAGCTGACATCAGTAACTCCTTCCATCACTTTTCTTTCTTCGCACTCCCTCTTCAAGTTTACATGATACGGGGTGGTTATAATTAAACTTTCTACATCTACATCTACCTGATTACTCTGCTATTCACAATAAAGTGCCCGGTAAAGGGTTCAGTGAACCACCTTCAAGTTGTCTCTCTACCGTTACACTCTCTAACGGCACGCAGGAAAAACGAGCACTTAAATTTTTCTGTGCGAGCCCTGATTTCTCTTATTTTGACGTGATGATGATTTCTCCTTATGTAGGTGGGTGCCAACAGAATGTTTTCGCAATTGGAGGAGAAAACTGGCGATCGAAATTTCATGAGAAGATCCCGTTGCAGAGAGAAACGCCTTAGTTTCAATGATTCCACTCCAATTCACGTATCATGTCTGTGACACTATCTCCCCTATTTCGCGATAATACAACACGAGCTGCCCTTCTTTTTACTTTTTCGATGTCATCCGTGAGTCCCACTTGATGCGGATCCCACACCGCACAGCAATACTCCAGAATAGGGTGGACAAGCATGGTGCAAGCAGTCTCTTTAGTAGAACTGTTGCACCTTCTAAGTGTTCTGCCAATGAATCGCAGTCTTTGATTTGCTCTACCTACAATATTATAAATGTGATCGTTCCAATTTAGGTTATTTATAATTGTAATCCGCAAGTAGTTAGTTGACTTTACAGCCTTCAGATTTGTGTGACTTATCGCGTAATCGAAATTTAGCAGATTTCTTTTAGTACTCGTATGAATAACTTCACACTTTTCCTTATTTAGCGTCAATTGCCACTTTTCGCACCATACAGATATCTTACCTAAATCATTTTGCAAATCGTTTTGATCATCTGACGACTTAACAAGACGGTAAATGACAGCATCATCTGCAAACAATCTAAGACGTCTACTCAGATTGTCTCGTATGTCGTTAATATAGATCAGGAACAATAGAGAGCCTGTAACACTTCCTTGGGGAATGCCGAATATTACTTCTGTTTTGCTAGTAGACTTTCCGTCTATTACTACGAACTGTGACCTTTCTGACAGGAAATCACGAATCCAGTCGCACAGCTGAGGCGATACTCCGTAGGCACACAGTTTGGTTAGAATACGCTTATGAGGAACGGTGTCGAAATCTAAAATTATGGAATCAATTTGACGTACCCTTTCGATAACACTTTTACTTCACGAATATAAAGAGCTAGCTCTGCTTCACAAGAACGATATTATCTGAAACCTTGCTGACTATGTGTCAATAACACACTATATTTAACACGTTATAACACGGAAACTAAGTACCTTACGAGGACCAAACTTGTTAGCATGGGGAAGATAAATAATGCAGAATCAGTTCAACTGAAACACGTTTAATGTGCTGCCACGGTACATCATACCATTATGTACTGTACCATTACTGCTGCAAGAGGGGATCAATATGGAGCCTTTGAGAGTTCCAGAAGAGTCTGAAAGAGCAAAATTGCGTTCTGCGCAGCATAATGAAGCATGTCCTTACGTATGCTGGCTACCTCTTCTGTTATATTGCGCTTCAGATCAGCATATGTGTGAACGTTCCTCAGGTACACCCTTTCCTTCAGGTAGCCCCACAACCAGAAATCACAGTGAGTGGGATCAGGTGATCGTGCCGGCCAATTATCGCCTGATACCAGAATGAGATTTTCACTCTGCAGCGGAGTGTGCGCTGATATGAAACTTCCTGGCAGATTAAAACTGTGTGCCCGACCGAGACTCGAACTCGGGACCTTTGCCTTTCGCGGGCAAGTGCTCTACCATCTGAGCTACCGAAGCCCGACTCACGCCCGGTACTCACAGCTGTACTTCTGCCAGTATCTCGTCTCCTACCTTCCAAACTTTACAGAAGCTCTCCTGCGAACCCTGCAGAACCAGCACTCCTGAAAGAAAGGATATTGCGGAGACATGGCTTAGCCACAGCATGGGGGATGTTTCCAGAATGAGATTTTAACTCTGCAGCGGAGTGTGCGCTGATATGAAACTTCCTGGCAGATTAAAACTGTGTGCCCGACCAAGACTCGAACTCGGAACCTTTGCCTTCCGCGGGCAAGTGCTCAACCATCTGAGCTACCGAAGCCCGACTCACGCCCGGTACTCGCAGCTGTACTTCTGCCAGTATCTCGTCTCCTACCTTCCAGAAGCTCTCCTGCGAACCCTGCAGAACTAGCACTCCTGAAAGAAAGGAAGTTTCATATCAGCGCACACTCCGCTGCAGAGTGAAAATCTCATTCTGGAAACATCCCCCAGGCTGTGGCTAAGCCATGTCTCCGCAATATCCTTTCTTTCAGGAGTGCTAGTTCTGCAGAGTTCGCAGGAGAGCTTCTGTAAAGTTTGGAAGGTAGGAGACGAGGTACTGGCAGAAGTACAGCTGTGAGTACCGGGCGTGAGTCGGGCTTCGGTAGCTCAGATGGTAGAGCACTTGCCCGCGAAAGGCAAAGGTCCCGAGTTCGAGTCTCGGTCGGGCACACAGTTATAATCTGCCAGGAAGTTTCATCGCCTGATAGTTTGATGGTTTCTAAATGTGTTTCAGAGAAGCAGGTGAACTTCACGAGCGATGTGCGGTAGGGCCACATCTTGTACGAAAACTGTTGAGTTCAATGCGTCTCCCTCCTGTAGGGCGGGTATGACATGCTGGCGAAGTATATCGCAGTAACGCTGGCCAGCCTGTTCAAAAAAGAATGGGGCAATGATGAACGTAGCCGTGGAAGTCACACCATGAGGCGACACATTCACCATACAGAGAAACTTCGTGCCCAGTGACTTGAGGTGAAGATCCTTAGACTCGGCAGTTCTGTGTGTTCACCTCACCCGTCAGAGAAAATGAGTTTCGTCTGTCCATAGGATGGTCTAGGACCATCCCTCGTCAACTTCAATCCTTGGGCCTTGCCACGGTTTTGCGCGGCTTCCTCCGTCGGAGTTTCGAGTCCTCCCTCGGACATTGGTGTCTGTGTTGTCCTTAGCGTAAGATAGTTTAGTCAGATTAAGTAGTAGTTAATCTTAGGGACCGATGACCTTATCAGTTTGGTCCCATAAGATCTTTCCACAAATTTCCAATTTTTTTTTCAATCTTTGCGAGAATGTGGAGAGCGAAATCAACACGTCGTTGTGCGTCCTGTGGTGCAAGCTGCTGTTCGATATGGCTCCTGTACCATTTGAGAATGGTTCGTAGCAGCTTCCGTACAGTGGACCAGGGGGTGTTCAACTGTCGTGACACAGCACTCGCACTGCCTGACGACAGGGAATTGCCGGCAGCGTTGTCTGCCATAGCCACAGCGATTTCGTCAGCCACCTGTGATGCAACCGGTCGCCGACCTCTTCCTGGAGCGACACCCAGCTCTCCAGTTGATTCGAACTACTTCATCATGCGCCGCACAGCAGGTCGAGAAACAGGGCTCTTCCGTAACCCTTTCAGCCAGCGCAGCAGCAGCATTACTATTGTTTTGCTAATAGAGTTTCACCAATAATGACCTGCTCCTTTTGCCCGAGGTCACGTTGGCACATAAAAAATTGCGCTGCGACTGGTCAGGTGTGTGAGACTACGAATCGCGATGACTGATCACGGCACCTGGTGACCACAGTTGGAACTGGACGGTGGCGCTGTGACACTTGGAAATCATGTACCCCACATTCTGGACAGTAATGCTACCAAGTTTGGTACTCGTACAGAATTAGTTTCCGTGTTATAAAGTGGCGCGACTGCTACGGTCACAGGTTTGAATCCTGTCTCGGGCATGGATGTGTGTGATGTTCTTAGGTTGGTTAGGTTTAAGTAGTTGTGAGTTCTAGGGGACTGATGACCTCAGAAGTTAAGTTCCATGGTGCTCAGAGCCATTTGAACCAATTTTGTTATAAAGTGTTAAATAGAGAAAGTTTAATTATAGCACCCGGTATAATTTCTATGATTACCTGGCTTACAGGACCACCCTCGTCCGTTCACCTAAGAATAATGACACCATTGTTCTGCTTGCTAAGAATGAGAATGGCTACTTATGTACGTTGTTGTGATAATTTCATAAGATTCAGAGACCATGCGTTGCACGCCGCAGTCGAAGTGATGGAACGTAGTCCATGTTTGACACTTTTCACATGTCCTCTTGTTATTGTTGTCGATGGTGCAGCTTTAGAATACAGAGAAATTTCCGACAAACCCTCGTGTTAAGGTAAACGTAGACCAGATGCAATCTCTTTGTACAATTTCAACTAGTAAATATAAAGGGTTACTAACCTTTGAGTTTAGTATCATGTCGCATTTGCAGCACTATACGATAATCGGGCGCCGTAATTGTTTGTGATTTAGCTGGGCGCAAACCGAAATTCGACGGGAGTTATGAAAGAGAGAGAGAGAGAGCCTATTTTCAAATCCGATTTTATTTTAAAACACTCCAGCAGCCAACAACACTGCTAACTTAATCCTGGCAAACAACATGAGTTCCGCAAAATTTTATACGAGTTCTGTGATTACGAAAATCAAATTATTCTTTGAATGAGCGAAACACGATATTAACGCCCGGCGAATGAACGCAATTGCTCACGCGAGCTCGGTGATAGAAATTTAATAACGGAGGGTGGGGAGCCCCGATGGCGTGCGGTCAAGCAGACATATTGGTGTCGTCACGCTCGTGTTAAAATGGAGCTGGCGGCGCCAGCGTGAAGCGATCGTCGACATGACGTTCACGTCAAACGGGGACTCGAATACAAATTTAGATATTTCCGGACGGGCAGACATGTCACATACTGCTAGATTAATTAACGTAAAAACGTATTGCCTTCGCGGTCATTTCGCTGTTACCTGTATATCGACATCGAACATAGCATCGACTTCACTTTATGACGAATTCTGGGGCTAAAACAATTACTTCTGGCGAAAACGTATTACAAGCTGTGTGGCACTGTGTAATGTTTGAGAACCAGATGCTTACAGTACTATCGCCAGTGAATTAAGAATAACCATTTCCTTTCAATGGAGAATAAAACAACATTTCAGAAAGCGCCAGTTGCCACTGTGAAAGAATTATAAATAAGAGAAAAGAAACGCTTACTTCATAGTCTTCTCTTTCAGTCATTTTACTAGTCTGGCAATAAGTATAGTCGTATCATGTACAACCAGGAAATGCTGAGTACTATATTGGACAGAGTGGTGGTGGGGGCAGTTTGGTGTAGAGTTGAGCGCTGCTGTCTGGCGTGCTGCGAGTCGCCAGTTCAAAGCCCACCACCAGTAATTACTTACTATTTACTATTTATCATTTCTGGAAGGTTCTTGAAATATCTTATGTTTGTAATGTTCGACGTCGATTCTAAAGTGGTGACCACACAGATACTTCTTTAATTGTCAGAAGACGTGAAAATCGTTTGGGGCGAGATCCGAGCTACGCGTAGGGTGTTCCCATACGGTGCATGGTGAACATCGGACCAAATGACGAGGAACGAAGGCCTTATGAGGTCGGTAGTTGACAGTGCGCTGAAAGGAAAATCCTCTGATTTATACCGCAATATGTGCTGAAGAGACAACTCTATTCGCTTGACTTTACTGTTATCTGGGAGTTGACACTATACCAAACGCTTACAGATCTTGCAGTAGTTGTGTACAGTATTCACTGCACCGCCTTTGGAGATGAAATTTGCATCACATGAATCCGACGAACGACTTATATCAACCCATCGACATGTCACGCATTATTATCATAGAAGTGCGTACTTGACAGCCTTCGTCTCACTCATCTGTTCTGACTTATAAAATTCCTGGCACCTGTCTTCGTGATACACTCGCTCTTCCATTCTATGAAGACGTATTTCTGCTGGGATTGCATCCTTTAATAGCGAAACCTTCATTGGAATTCGCGGTGTACGCACAGACTAAGTACAGTCACTGTATATGCTAGAATATGTGATGGCCGTATAAACAGCTGAACTCTCCGCCCAGGAGATCATTCCTGTTCTGGCTGTACTTTGGTGTCAGTAATAGACATGTTTTCAGTTCTATGTGTTGAACTTCACTGGCCACCTTACCTCCGGATTTCGTCTTGATTGTCGTTTCGACGCGACAACGTGACAGAGAAATGAGTGTGTGTGGTTTGAACAGCACTCGGTTTTTCATGCTTCCAGTGCTAGACAGAAAGCAGCAAGGAACACATTTAGTGCAATGTACTGTTATTACAGCTAAAACTCGTATAAATTCTTTGCCTCTAACGCATTTTTAGTAACCCTATGAAACAAAAAAGGAATAACTGTAATACAGGTAGTATACAATGACGCTATGTTGATAAATTACAGAAACACCTCCCTAAATTACATACGAAGCGTGTTTTTTAAGTAAGTATCGTTCTAAAATTTAAAAAAAGAATACGCGCTAAGATATCTCAACAGTTTTATTTTTACATGAAAACCTTTACCTTAATCTACACACTGACGCCATTACAGTCTGATTCTTCCTTGTTTACGTTGTGCACTGAGTGTTTCAGATGCCTCCCATAATCATGAGTCCCGCCGACTGTGAAGTACGGGCTGTTATAAGATTTCTTAGTGCTAAAGGCCTAAAAGCGATCGATATTCATCGTCAGATCTGTGCAGTTTACGCAGAAAACATTATGAGTGATGGAATGGTGAGACAGTGGGTGAGAGCATTTAAAGATGGTTGCACAAATGTGCATGATGAACAACGGAGTGGGCGTCCTTCGGTCGTTAATGAAAGTTTGGTGCAGGAAGTGGACAATGAGGTGAGAGAAAACAGACGCTTTACGATTTCCTCCTTACGGGATGACTTTCCTAATGTTTCTCGTAGTGTTTTGTATGGCATTGTGACCGAGCACTTGAATTACCGAAAATTGTGCGCACGTTGGGTACTGGTACCGAAAATGTTGACGGATGTGCACAAAACCAAACGTTTAGACAGTGCATTGACTTTCCTTGAGCGGTGCCACAACGATGGTGATGATTTCTTAAGCCAAATTGTTACGGGCGATGAAACATTGGTGGCCTACGTCACACCAGAATCAAATCAACAGTCCATGGAAGTTGAGCAAGGGCATCGTTTTGCTGCAAGACAGTGCCCGTCCTCATGTGCTGAATCAGACCAAAGATCTCATCACATATTTTCGATGGGAAACTCTAAATCATCCTCCGTACAGCCCCGATCTTGCGTCCAGTGACTACAATCTGTTCCTGCACTTGAAGAAACACATGGGCGGTCAGCGTCTTCAAGACGATGACGAAGTCAAAACAGTGGTGATGCAGTGGTTAACAAGTCAGGAGGCAGATTTCTATGAGGAGGGTATTCAGAAACTGGTACAACGTTAAGACAAGTGCCTCAACATTGACGGAAATTATGTAGAAAAGTGGATTAAGGTACAGGCTTTCATGTAATGTAGAAAAGTAGATTAAGGTACAGGTTTTCATGGAAAAATAAAATTATTGAGCTAGATTAGCACATCTCTTTTTTAATTTGAGAACGGTACTTACTTAAAAAACACGTCTCGTAGAATTAAGAATTGCGCTGTGGAATGAGTCTTGTCCTAATACTGCGCCGCAGTATGTCAAGCGTCATCATACACTTACAGCCCGAAGCTCAATGACTAGAGTCGCGCTCTACCAAAACTGCGTTTCGATAGTTTTGATAACAGTACAAAATGACGTAGTAAATAGTAGGATTATCGGTAGTATTCGTAGCACTGTTAAAGAAAGAAAGAAACATAAATGAATGTATGAAAGATAAACTGGCAGCTGACGACTTCTTTTTGCTTTTTGTTTGTTTTATAAATATTTAGCATTGTTAAGGAAAGAAAGAAACATAAATGAATGAAGGAAAGAGAAACTGGCAGCTGACAACTGCTCTTTCTTTTTTGATTGTTTTGTAGATAATTAGAATCGCTCATCATCCATTGTTAATCCATTGTGTATTTCATATCCCAGCAAATTATAAATTGCATTTTACAAGTAATAAAATCTCGGTGATCGCGTAACTTCTGAGCTATGTAACCAAAGGAATTACTTTTGATGACGACATTGTAAATCTTTCAGAGACAGCAAAGGCCTGGAAAAGCAGGTGAACGGAATGAACAGTGCCTTGAAAGGAGAATATAAGATGAACATAAACAAAAGCTAAACGAGGATAATGGAATGTAGTCGAATTAAATTGGGTGATGCTACGGGAATTAGATTAGGAAATGAGGCGCTTAAAGTAGTAAATGAGTTTTGCTATTTGGGTAGCAAAATAACTGATGATGGTCGAAGTAGAGAGGATATAAAATACAGACTGGCAATGGCAAGGAAAGTGTTTCTGTAGAAGATAAATTTGTTAACATCTAGTATAGATTTAAGTGTCAGGAAGTCATTTCTGAAAGTATTTGTATGGAGTGTAGCCATGTATAGAAGTGAAACATGGACGATAAATGGTTTAGACAAGAAGAGAATAGAAGCTCTCGAAATGTGGTGCTACAGAAGAATGCTGAAGATTATATGGGTAGATCACGTAATGGATGAGGAGGTACTGAGTAGAATTGGGGAGAAGAGGAATTTTTGGCACAACTTGACTAGAAGAATGGATCGGTTAATAAGACATGTTCTGAGGCATCAAGGGATCACCAATTTAGTATTGGAGGGCAGCGTGGAGAGTAAAAATCGTAGTGAGATTCCAAGAGATGAATACACTAAACAGATTCAGAAGGATGTACGTTGCAGTAGGTACTTGGAGATGAAGAAGCTTGCACAGGATATAGTAGCAGGGGTAGCTGCATCAAACCAGTCTCTGGACTGATGACCACAACAACAACATTCCAGAGGTATATCACTGGGTTCCGGTCCGGACTCTGGGAAGGTCATTGCATTTAAGGAATTTTATTGTCCAAAAACCATTGCCTAACAGATGCTGCTTCAAAACAGGGGGCATTGTAGAAAAACGTAAGTTAATGCGGATGAGTCGGAGAAACAATCTTGTGCTGCTTGACACCGTCTAGTCGATTAAATATCTAGGCGTAACGTTACGGTATGATATGAAATCGAACAAGGGCGAAAGGGTGGTAGTAGAGATTTCTAGGAAAGTGTAGCCCATCCATGAGGAAGACAGGGTATTGCACAGTACTACTAACCCTTCTTGTGTACTGTTCGAGTGTTTGCCGCCTAGCAGATTAAAGACGTGCTACAGATTTGTTACTGTTAGGTTCGGTCAACATGCCAGTATTACGGAGATGCTTCCAGAACTAAAATAGGACTCTTTGAAGGGAAGAAGCTTTTCGCGAAACACTATCAAGAAAATTTAGGGGACCAGCATTTTCGGCTGACTGCAGAACGATTCTATTGCCACTAGCGTAATTTCCCGTAAGGACCACGAGGACAAAATAACTAGATAAGGAGGCTTAGAGACAGCTGTTTTTCCCTTACTGCATTTGATAGAGAAACAGCACAGGAAATGGCCAGGAATGGAACACGTTACCCTCCATCACAGACGTGTGGTGGCTTACGGAGTGTGTATGTAGACGTAGATGTCAATGTAAACTGTCATGCTGGTAGAAGTAATGATGGCCTCAAAACTGAACCTGTGCACAATGCAGTATACAACGCCGTAAACTGCGTTTGGCTTTTTCTTACGTTCAGTTAGGGGATAACAGACTAATCACGAGAAACAACACCTTCTCCGTACTTCACTTCTGGCATTACATATGATGACAGGTAAAGTTCTCCAGCTGTTCACCAAACCCAAACCGCTCCGTCAGATTGCCACTGGGTATAGTGCGATTCATCATTTCAAATAACTTACTTCCAGTCATTCATGGTCCAGCGGCGTTCCCCTTTACACCAACTCGAGCGTCGCTTGCTATTTGCTGCAGAAACGTGAGTTTTATGAGGACGTGTTTGATGATTGTACCTATTACTTTTAACGACCTATGCACAGTCATTGTGACTGCTAGACTGTTGGTGGAACTTCGAAACTTGGGAGTCTTCTGACTTCATGTGTTTTTTGTACAACCATCTTTCGCAACACTCGACGTTCCCTGTCCACCAGTACAGGCGGTCTGCCTGGTTTTTCTTTAGGTGCGATTGTTCCTTCCCGTTTACACTTCGCAGTCATATCACCAAAATTCCTCTTCGGCAGCTGAAATGTCCCTCACGGATTTGTCACTCATGTGACATCCAAAGACTAGTTCTCGTTCGAGGTCACTGAGCTGACCTGGCCGACCAACTTCTCTACTGACAACTCAGTAATCGCCGCCTGCGTTTATATTGGCTAGTCTGCCCCTCGTGACACATACTGGTCAGTTCCACATAATATGGTAGTGATCAAATACTTTTGATCCTTCAGTGTGTTTGAACCTGCTTACTATAATCAAGAGGTTGTTTCCCTCTACAGGCTTCACGCTACAGTCCATTACCGCATTGACTATTCCTTGATATTTCAGATGTATTTTATTAATTGACAAGTTTATTTTTGATTCAGTATTTCTTCATTACACAGAGATAGCAACAGTCATGGGATACCACCTAATACCGCGTCGGACCTCCATATGCCCGGTGCAGTGCAGTAGCGCGACATGGCATGGACTCAACAAGTCACTGGAAGTCCGCTGCAGAGATATCTCTACAGCCGTCCATAATTGAGAAAGCATTGCCGATGCAGGATTTTGCGTACAAATTAATCTCTCTATTATGTACCACAAATGTTCGATCGGATTAAAGTCGGGCGATATGAGTGGCTAAATCTTTCCCTCGAACTGTCCAGAATGTTCTTCAAACCAGTCGCGATTGATTGTGGCTCCTTGACAAAGCTTATCGTCATCCACATAAATTCCATCATTGTTTGTGAACATGCAGTGCATCAATGGCTGCAAATGGTCTCCAAGTAGCTGAACATAACCATTTCCAGTCAATGATCCGTTTAGTTTGACCAAAGGGCTCAATACGTTCGTCGTAAACACAGCCCACACCATTATGGAGCCATCACCAGCTTGCGCAGTGCCTCGTTGACAACCTGGGTCCACGGCTTCGTGGGATCTGCACCGCACTCGAACCGTACCATCAGCTATTTCAAATCAGGACTCATCTGAACAGGACACGGTTTTTCAGTCATCTAGGGACCAACCGATATGGTCATAAGCCCAGAAGAAGCGCTGCAGGCGATACCATGCTGTTAGCAAAGGCACTCGGACTTCTGCTGTCGTAGCCCATTAACGCCAAATTCCACCACACTGTTCTAACGGAGACATTTGTCGTATGTCCCACATTGATTTCTGCTGTTATTTCAGACATTATTGCTTATCTGTTAGCACTGGCAAATATTCGCAAACGCTGCTGCTATCGGTCGTTAAGTGCAGGTCATCGGCGTTTTTTGCCATGAGAGACAATGCCTGAAATTGGGTATTCCCGACACTGTGAATCTTGGAATGTTGAATTCCCCCAACGATTTTCGAAATGAAATGTCCCATGCGTCTAGCTCCAATTACCATTTCGCGTCAAAGTTAGTTAATGCCCGTTGTGCAGCGATAATCACATTGGAAACCTTTTCACATGGATCAGCTCAGTACAGATGACAGCTCCGCCAATTCGCTTCCCATTTATACCAAGTGTACACTACACTACCACCATTTGTATATGTGCATATCACTATCTCATAAATTCTGTCACCTCAGTGCAATTATCTGATTTACTCACTTAATGTTCAGCATTCTTGTGTAGCACCAAAATTCAAAAGCTTCTGTTCCCTTCTGGGGTGAGAAGTTTATCGTCCGCGTTTCACGTACATGGATACACGTCAGGCAACACATTCAAGAAACTATATCATATAAATCTCTCCTCTTACAAGGGGAGGTCGCCAATTGTGAAATTCAGATTCGATTCATACTGCGCATAATAAATGCTCATGGTCAGAGGTGTAATGTGGCAAAGCACCAAGATGCACTTCTCAGCCGTTGTCGAGAAAATCGACAGTTAAAATAAACCGTTGCGGTGAAATACTCTCTACGATTGGTAATTCTCTACAGCGTCGTGGCGCAGCGGTAAGCGCTCGGATTCGTAATCCAAAGGTCACCGTATCGAATATCCCGCCATGCAACTTTTTTTTTGTATTTGTTTTTTGTAATTCAAATGTGTGTATACACACACACACACACACACACACACACACACACACACACACACACATATATATATATATATATATATATATATATATATAATTCCCGGCAATCAGTTGCAACAATTATGCATGTAATAAGTTGTTGAAAGTCGTTTGTCGTGGAAAAACTGGCGACTTCGAACATCATTATGTTTTCCGCAAACAAAGTTGTATTTCACAAATGTTATTAATTGTCTTCATAATGTTAACCACCTATAGTTAACGGAAGACGTAGAAACGATATTCCGAAACGAATACGTATAGCGTAAGTCAAACTTTCGAGTTAGAATAGAAACCCCACGAACACAAATTTGCTGTGGCAGGTATGAAATATAAACTCCGTTACTCGCTCGTTACACTTGAAGGACAGATGTTGAATGGGCCGAAACGAGCCGCCGCATAAGAGCGTAGTTACCTCCTAATTTCGAAAGAAGGTAGATGCGGTCCCTAGCGCAAGTTGTAACATCGTCGAAAATCAGTGCGGACGTGAGAGCTTTGGTACACCGTGTTAAACAAACGGAAAAATGGAGGCGGTACAATTGGAGAGCGATCCGCCTTCACCAACATGCATTAAGCAATTCATTAATAGCTTATATATATATATATATATATATATATATATATATATATATATATATATATATGAAATACAAAAAACTAATAATTAAAAATAGTGTTGCATGGCACGAGATTCGATCCGGCGACCTTCGGATTACGAACCCGAGCGCTTACCGCTGCGCCACGACGCTGTAGAAAATTATTAATCGTAGAGAGTATTTCACCGCAACGGTTTATTTTAACTGTCGATTTTCTCGACAACGGCTGAGAAGTGCATCTTGGTGCTTTGCCACATTAGAACTCTGGCCATGAGCTGTTATTATGCGCAGTATGAATCGAATCTGAATTTCACAATTGGCGGCCTCCCCTTGTTAGTCATAAACGCTTATCTTGCCTTTGGCAGTCTGTATTTTACATCATCTTCAGCCATCGTCATTTATTTTGTTGCTCAAATACTGAAACTCATCGCTTACATTTAGTTTCTCATTTGCTAATCTAATCGCATCAGAATCAACTGATTTGATTCGACTTCATTCTAGTGCACTAGTGTAACTTCTATAGCTATTCATCTTGTGATAGCTTCTGAAGACACCATTCCTACCGTTCAAAAGATCTTCGTCGTTTTTGGCAGGTTTATTATTTATCAGTAAGGTGATGACGACCAAAAGATCCTGTCTTTCAGTGTTGGGGCACACTATGCCCGATCTCTTACCGGAATCAGGAACTGCGAGTAAGTGGTTCGTGGGTAGGTGACGTTACGTCAGTAGTGTGTAACGCGCTGGGAATTGGGGTCGGATGGGAGGCACGCTAGGGTGGCCAGGCTGCTCACCGCTTTGTGCACACTAGTTTCCTCCGTACCAGGGTACGGTGATGACAAATGACCCTTAGAGTGTGGTTGAGAGACTCAACCCAGGAGTGGCTTGACCTGCGGTGTGACGAGTGATTCACCGGACATACTCTCCTGGAAATGGAAAAAAGAACACATTGACACCGGTGTGTCAGACCCACCATACTTGCTCCGGACACTGCGAGAGGGCTGTACAAGCAATGATCACACGCACGGCACAGCGGACACACCAGGAACCGCGGTGTTGGCCGTCGAATGGCGCTAGCTGCGCAGCATTTGTGCACCGCCGCCGTCAGTGTCAACCAGTTTGCCGTGGCATACGGAGCTCCATCGCAGTCTTTAACACTGGTAGCATGCCGCGACAGCGTGGACGTGAACCGTATGTGCAGTTGACGGACTTTGAGCGAGGGCGTATAGTGGGCATGCGGGAGGCCGGGTGGACGTACCGCCGAATTGCTCAACACGTGGGGCGTGAGGTCTCCACAGTACATCGATGTTGTCACCAGTGGTCGGTGGAAGGTGCACGTGCCCGTCGACCTGGGACCGGACCGCAGCGACGCACGGATGCACGCCAAGACCGTAGGATCCTACGCAGTGCCGTAGGGGACCGCACCGCCACTTCCCAGCAAATTAGGGACACTGTTGCTCCTGGGGTATCGGCGAGGACCATTCGCAACCGTCTCCATGAAGCTGGGCTACGGTCCCGCACACCGTTAGGCCGTCTTCCGCTCACGCCCCAACATCGTGCAGCCCGCCTCCAGTGGTGTCGCGACAGGCGTGAATGGAGGGACGAATGGAGACGTGTCGTCTTCAGCGATGAGAGTCGCTTCTGCCTTGGTGCCAATGATGGTCGAATGCGTGTTTGGCGCCGTGCAGGTGAGCGCCACAATCAGGACTGCATACGACCGAGGCAAACAGGGCCAACACCCGGCATCATGGTGTGGGGAGCGATCTCCTACACTGGCCGTACACCACTGGTGATCGTCGAGGGGACACTGAATAGTGCACGGTACATCCAAACCGTCATCGAACCCATCGTTCTACCATTCCTAGACCGGCAAGGGAACTTGCTGTTCCAACAGGACAATGCACGTCCGCATGTATCCCGTGCCACCCAACGTGCTCTAGAAGGTGTAAGTCAACTACCCTGGCCAGCAAGATCTCCGGATCTGTCCCCCATTGAGCATGTCTGGGACTGGATGAAGCGTCGTCTCACGCGGTCTGCACGTCCAGCACGAACGCTGGTCCAACTGAGGCGCCAGGTGGAAATGGCATGGCAAGCCGTTCCACAGGACTACATCCAGCATCTCTACGATCGTCTCCATGGGAGAATAGCAGCCTGCATTGCTGCGAAAGGTGGATATACAATGTACTAGTGCCGACATTGTGCATGCTCTGTTGCCTGTGTCTATGTGCCTGTGGTTCTGTCAGTGTGATCATGTGATGTATCTGACCCCAGGAATGTGTCAATAAAGTTTCCCCTTCCTGGGACATTGAATTAACGGTGTTCTTATTTCAATTTCCAGGAGTGTATTTCGCGACGGAGATACGCACCGCCTGGTAACTGGTGGTTAATGTAAGGTTTCCGACGACACGTATGTTGCACGACATTGCTCTGGCCGAGTCCCCTACGTGCTCGCAGCGTCGTGCGACCGACACGGATGAACGTCGCCTGGAATGCTGATCTCCAGCGGATGTATGGTTTATAATTCGGAAGATGCGTGCCTTCTATCTCTGCCGTCCCACTCGATCGATTCCGAAATGCTTCTTCGTCCGGTTGAGACCTACTTTCCCCAATCGGACATACGCGAGAAATGGGTTAACGGACTTCCTTTGTACTACATTATTCGGTACGTTCTGAAAGATGTGCATGACGTTTGGACTTACCGACAGGAAAGAGACAATGAATTGCAGTATTCCGCCAGATATCGTCAGATTTTTGCTAATTACATCCCCGCCCACGCAGCTTGGCTGCATCTGGTAACACAAGTTGATTCTGATGGACACTGATTTGAATGTATCAATGGACCATTGAACAAGGATATACTCCGGGAAGAGATTTAAATTCATTTGGTTTGAGTTCGATCGAAGTCACGTAAGGAATGATCACATTTATAGCAAAGAACCACAGTGACTGTAGAGTCAATTTATATCTTACTTCTTTCTATAAGTTCTGGTGGAATTTGTATCTAACTCTGTCTGTAATTTTCTTCGGACTGCTGAATTCCGGATGAGATTGTGAGTGGCGAGGCCGAGGTCCCTTAAGGTTCGCAGGCGAGCACCCTTGCAGCTTTGGAGGCAGGAGATTAGGTGACCTTCTGCGACCGTACACTAAGCCGCCGACCTGCAGCATTGTCTGGACATTGCGTCCATCCTAATTCTGGCCACATAGCGCTTCACGAAGTACAAAAAAAAAAAAAAAAAAAAAAAAAAAAAAAAAAAAAAAAAAAAAAAATGGCTCTGAGCACTATGGGACTTAACATCTATGGTCATCAGTCCCATAGAACTTAGAACTACTTAAACCTAACCAACCTACCGACGTGACACAACACCCAGTCACGAGGTACAGTTCACACAATGTTTTGCCCAGGCGCCTTCTTGAGAAAGTCAGTTAACACATTGGACAAACACTAGAGTTTGGGCTGACTCGAAGGTTTAACAAGCCAGGACAGCCAACCGCAATTGTTGACAAAAGTCTTTGTTTAAGCAACGGACATTTCTTCCCAATTGAGAGTAGAGTTCTTAAGAAACGGGAAAGTCCCACTCCTTCGCCAGTGGCAGCCTGGCCAACTGTTGAAAATTTACAACGGGACGTGTTATTGGCTAACAGTAATTATTTAATAGAGGAGATGAGGCAAACCCATGTTTCCAGAAAATCCAAATGTGGAGGCCAGCACATCGCCCGTTAGAAAACTCAACTGCAGAGAGGCGCCGTCAGACAGAACTGTTAAGGACTCTGTCCTTCTGTAGATTAATACCTCTAAACTGTTTCTATCTCTGAAATTTGTTGGTTTATTTGCTACCGTATTATTGGACAGAATATTGTATAACCATCTCATTGGGACAGTGTCCGCAGCTCGTGGTCTTGCGGTAGCGTTCTCGCTTCCGGCGCACGGGGTCCGGGGTTCGATTCCCGGCGGGGTGAGGTATTTTCTCTGCCTCGTGATGACTGGGTGTTGTGTGTTCATCATCATTTCATCCTCATTGACTCGCAAGACGCCGAAGTGGCGTCAGCTAAAAAGGACTTGCAACACGGCGGCCGAACTTCCCCGCTTGGGACCTCCCGGCCAACTATGCCGCACGATCATTTCATTTCATTTCATTGGGGAGTGAGCGCTGTGCAAGAGGGCGAGGATAAATTACTTCTTCAGCGATGGACAGCAAGCAAAGAGTTCTCTTTCTGTGGGTAGGCAGTAAGGACTTTCCTTCTGTAGGCAATATGAAAGGACTTCTTCCTTTCCACCAGCGGCAACCACTGTCACACCATAGCAATACAGTCTTGCAGAATTTGGTGAGACTATGCAGGCTTAGACAATGGATGACAAGGCTTAGAAATTATTTGTAGCCGCGGTCGAGTAACTGTTGTAAACCTTGTTATGTCATGGAGTGTTTAAGGGCTCATTCAGGCTTCAGCGATTGCTGAGCATGCACCCATAGTTCGTACTTCCACAGCTGACTTATTAAAAGACAGTATGAACTGTTCCTATTATATTCCGGTCTTTGCCAAGCTACACTCCTGGAAATTGAAATAAGAACACCGTGAATTCATTGTCCCAGGAAGGGGAAACTTTATTGACACATTCCTGGGGTCAGATACATCACATGATCACACTGACAGAACCACAGGCACATAGACACAGGCAACAGAGCATGCACAATGTCGGCACTAGTACAGTGTATATCCACCTTTCGCAGCAATGCAGGCTGCTATTCTCCCATGGAGACGATCGTAGAGATGCTGGATGTAGTCCTGTGGAACGGCTTGCCATGCCATTTCCACCTGGCGCCTCAGTTGGACCAGCGTTCGTGCTGGACGTGCAGACCGCGTGAGACGACGCTTCATCCAGTCCCAAACATGCTCAATGGGGGACAGATCCGGAGATCTTGCTGGTCAGGGTAGTTGACTTACACCTTCTAGAGCACGTTGGGTGGCACGGCATACATGCGGACGTGCACTGTCCTGTTGGAACAGCAAGTTCCCTTGCCGGTCTAGGAATGGTAGAACGATGGGTTCGATGACGGTTTGGATGTACCGTGCACTATTCAGTGTCCCCTCGACGATCACCAGTGGTGTACGGCCAGTGTAGGAGATCGCTCCCCACACCATGATGCCGGGTGTTGGCCCTGTGTGCCTCGGTCGTATGCAGTCCTGATTGTGGCACTCACCTGCACGGCGCCAAACACGCATACGACCATCATTGGCACCAAGGCAGAAGCGACTCTCATCGCTGAAGACGACACGTCTCCATTCGTCCCTCCATTCACGCCTGTCGCGACACCACTGGAGGCGGGCTGCAGGATGTTGGGGCGTGAGCGGAAGACGGCCTAACGGTGTGCGGGACCGTAGCCCAGCTTCATGGAGACGGTTGCGAATGGTCCTCGCCGATACCCCAGGAGCAACAGTGTCCCTAATTTGCTGGGAAGTGGCGGTGCGGTCCCCTACGGCACTGCGTAGGATCCTACGGTCTTGGCGTGCATCCGTGCGTCGCTGCGGTCCGGTCCCAGGTCGACGGGCACGTGCACCTTCCGCCGACCACTGGCGACAACATCGATGTACTGTGGAGACCTCACGCCCCACGTGTTGAGCAATTCGGCGGTACGTCCACCCGGCCTCCCGCATGCCCACTATACGCCCTCGCTCAAAGTCCGTCAACTGCACATACGGTTCACGTCCACGCTGTCGCGGCATGCTACAAGTGTTAAAGACTGCGATGGAGCTCCGTATGCCACGGCAAACTGACTGACACTGACGGCGGCGGTGCACAAATGCTGAGCAGCTAGCGCCATTCGACGGCCAACACCGCCACACCACCTGGGGGAATACTGGAAACACTATTCCCCCGACACACGACCGTTCAAATCCTTACCAAGGTGCTGACGGCCGTCACTACACTCATCACCCAGCTCATGAGCGCCGAACCCGGGCAATACTGGGCTGTCATACACACTGCCATCACAACACTCTTTCACACTCTTACATGAATAATACACCACACCCGGCCCATAACGCAGACCCGCATACACTATCACGGATCCTGTTCTGGAATGCAGACTCGATCCACAACAAAAGGGCAGAATTTGCCGCGTTCATGGAGCGCAAGGGAATCCTTGTCGCGCTACTGAGCGAGACTAAACTTAAACCGCACAAACAATTAAACTTTCCTGGCTATTGTGTCTATCGTACCGACCGACCGGGCGACGCCGTGGCAGGTGGAACTGCAATCGTCATACACAAAGACATTGAGCACACAAACATAGAGCTCCCCGAACTGGAAAAAATCGAGGCTACGGCCGTCAGAGTCAAGTTCAACGGAGCCTACACCACGCTGATATCGGTATACAACAGCCCTGTAGGCATCTCAACACGCGATATCAGCACATTACTCAACATTTCACCGCGAGTAATAGTCGCTGGAGATCTGAACGCAAAACACCCAGAATGGAATTCACGCATACGAAATCCCAACGGCAAAAAATTGTACGAACATTCGCTAGGTAGAAACTACATTACACTAGCGCCGGCTGAACCGACGCACATTCCCTATCAGAGGGGACACAGGCCAGACGTGATAGACATGGCCCTCATCAAGGGCATTACAGCGACACTCAACGTTGCCGTTGAAAACGATCTGCCCTCAAACCACCAACCTGTAATACTATACATCGAGGAAACACTGCAGCACACAGAACAACGCAAGATGTTGGACTACGGGCGTGCGAATTGGACATTGTTCAAGCAAACGCTTGATAGCCACATCCCACCTATACACGAAATTAACGAAACAGCACAAATTGACGAGGCAGTAGAAACCCTCACTAACGCCGTCCAGGACGCAATGGCAGGCACCATACCTGATCGCACCTCACAACAACACAGTGCGGCCCTGCCCCAGGAAATCCTGGGCCTAATCTCAATGAGGAATCGCCTCAGGAGACAATGGCAGCGCACCAGGCGTCCGTACTTCAAACGGCACATTAACAGACTACAGGGCATCATACACGATAAAATACAAACACACAGAACACAACAGTGGAACCAAAAACTCGAAGGGCTGGACACCGCACGACCTGGCGTGTGGCAGCTAGCCCGACATTTCACCAGGGAGAAAATATACACCCCAACGCTTCAAGGGCCTGACGGACCTGCATACTCAGCGGAAGAGAAAGCAGAACTAATGGCTCGAACACTCGCAGCGTCATTCACACCGAACCTGGTACCATCAGATCCAGTGTTCACACTTGCTACTGACCAAGAGGTTACACGCATTCTAGCCCAACCATCGCGCGACGACATTCGACATGCTAGCACAGCCGAAGTCTCCTGGGCTATAATGCATTCCGCCACTAGGAAAGCCCCTGGTCATGATGGCATTCAAAACCGTGTCCTCCAGGAGTTCACGGATAAAGCAACTGAGTACCTAACACACATAACGAATGCCATACTAAAACACCAACACTTCCCCGCCTTTTGGAAGACGGCCAAGGTCCTGATGTTCAGGAAGCCGGGGAAAGACCACAGCCTCCCACAAAATTACCGACCCATCAGCCTTCTGAGTTCGCTCAGTAAGATTGTTGAGAAGGTGATTCTCAAACGCATCACTAGGCACTGCATAACAAATGACATCCTGAGACCGGAGCAATTCGGCTTCAGGAATCACCACTCCACAACACAACAACTCCTACGGGTCGTTGAACATATAACACATGGCTTCAACATAAACAAAGCTACAGGGGCAGTGTTCCTGGACATCGAAAAGGCTTTCGACCGTCTATGGCACAACGGCCTCATCCGCAAACTCAGCGACGCGGGATTCCCTGACGGGCTGCTGCGTCTAATACACTCATACCTCACAGACAGGAGTTTCAACACTGACGTGCAGGGAAAACAATCAACACAACACGGTATACATGCGGGAGTACCCCAGGGAAGCATCCTAGGGCCCCTGCTGTTTAACCTCTACATAAACGATCTCCCAACCACACACAACACAATGATGGCAATCTACGCGGATGACACAGCCATCCTTGCGCAAGATTGGAAACCATCAAACATTACGTCACGCCTACAGACTGCACTCAGAGTGGCCGAGCCTTGGTTGGAGAAATGGCGTGTTAGAGTAAACGTCGACAAGTGCGAAGCCGTTCTGTTCACTAGAAGACCGAAGCAACTGCGCAAACATCGCTACTGCAGACCAATAACTCTACATGCACGCCCAATACGTTTCCGTGAGAAAGTCAAATACCTCGGTGTCTGGCTGGACCGGAAATTACTCTGGGGGGACCACATACAACACATGACCAACCGAGCTAGCGCGAGGCTCAAACAGCTCTATCCTATGCTCAACAGGCGTAGCACACTGAACAGAAGGGTGTCGAGGTCCATATACATGACACTTATCCGACCCCTGATGACGTACGCAGCTCCTGTCTGGGGATACGCTGCGCCTACACGTCTGCGCCGTCTGCAGCTCATACAAAACAAAGTACTCAAAATCATAAGCAATGCTCCACGATACACACGCATCGCGGACCTTCACCGGGAATACCGACTTGAGACTCTCACGGAGGTAATCCACAAACTCACCACAAGACTATACAGAAACTCCAGACATTCGCAGAACCCGTTTATTCTGAATCTGGGGAACTACGACCACAACCATAGATGGAAACATAAAAGACCAAAAGACATACTTGTAAGGACATAACATCTATGGCCAAGCATACGCAAACATAACGGCACAGGCGAGCCCCTGTTAATCAGACCCATTACTGGATATCCAGCTGGATTGGAGTACACTGCCGAATAACTGGCACCACACAGGGAAGCCGTACCGTACACTGCATGCAAACAAGCTCCACACATCCCCCACACAGTGAGATGATCTATGGCCGATCTCCCACTACTGTATAATGATCTTGATTGTTCCAGGAATGCAGCAGCAGCAACAACTGGGACACATCGCCATCGCTTGTCATGGTAATGATGCATGATACCTATACTAACAAATCCAACCTTGCATGAACTATCGCAGCTAGTAAGCCACTACTGCTCTTACTACCCATCCCACTGTCGCAGAGGTTTTTTTCCCACGGCACGAGCCATGGCACTTTTTTTCCTCTGCTCTTCAAATCGCTACCCTCACTCGCGTTTCGTCCACTATCTATCACCTGATGGACCGTGTTAATGCGTAGCCTTACCCAGACGCACGGACAACATCACAGCCCAGCATCCTGTGATCCACATACTAGACAACTAACATGTTTACGGAGGTGACAGTAGAACTTTTGGTTTGGTCACCACGTTGGTGCGGGCGTGGAGGGGCCCCATCTCTATACCGCGGTTCCTGGTGTGTCCGCTGTGCCGTGCGTGTGATCATTGCTTGTACAGCCCTCTCGCAGTGTCCGGAGCAAGTATGGTGGGTCTGACACACCGGTGTCAATGTGTTCTTTTTTCCATTTCCAGGAGTGTATTTCTGACGATGTGGCCAGGTGAACTACGTAACTATTGGTTCAAATGGCTCTGAGCACTATGGGACTCAACTGCTGAGGTCATTAGTCCCCTACAACTTAGAACTAGTTAAACCTAACTAACCTAAGGACACCACAAATATCCATGCCCGAGGCAGGATTCGAACCTGCGACCGTACGGTCTTGCGGTTCCAGACTGCAGCGCCTTTAACCGCACGGCCACTTCGGCTGGCTACGTAACTATTCTCTATCTAAGACCAGTGAGAATAGATACGCAAAAAGTCAGTTATTAATTTTTAAGAAGCACTTATTTACACTAGAAGAAACTTTTGTAATGTAGCGGTTATCAGGTGACGGATCGTCATTGTAAACATTATCAGTTGTTCTACATCAATATCTACATGGATACTCTGCAAATCACATTTAAGTGCCTGTCAGAGGGCACTACTTTGACAAGACCACAATGTTTCTTGTCGTTGTTGACGTACTGTGTATTTTACAAGACTGTGGGTTGCTGTGGGTTACTGTGCCACTGTCAGCCTAGAAGAGAAACAGAAATTGAAGCAACAGCTCACCAGTATTAGCCTTGGTTATAATATTAACGTAGTCAACAAAAAGAAGTATTCGGTGTTTTGGATGCCCAAGGTTGGACACATTACTGATCTCTTTTTTGCTATAGCTAAAGTTATTATTCGCCGTTCTGAAGATGCTGTTTCGTTGTGTACACTGTCTAGGTTTTTTAATTTGACAGTCTCTATTATTTTGCAGTCAGACAGGATGAAAACCAGTTTCAGCAACATCGTTGATAACATAATATTTCAGTTTATCTAACAGAATAGATGTACTGTGAACTTCGAAATCAAATACATTCTAAAAGTGGCAGAAAATTCTCATAGGCAATATTGGATCACTTGAATTTGGTATAAAGGTATTAATGAATTGAAAAATTGCATGTGCTTTGGATAGGTTACTTCAAAATCGGAATTCAGACTGCTATGATGAAATGGAGGTGGGCGACTCATGTAGCTAAGCAAATGGACAGTAGACGTACTAAGGAAGTTCTTATCTGAATTTGAACAGGTAAGGAAATATCAAGCTGAGCAGTTAGTGCGAGGTGGAAGGGTAACATCAGAAAGCCTGCAAACCCGACGGAGACACATATACGTGACGACAGTAATGCCTGGGAAAGTCCACTGGACACATCCATACTGCAGAGGACGTCAGCTGGCAGATAGTGATGGCAACTACTACGAATAGTTCTAGTCTGTTTAGACATGCCCACAGTATTTCTTGCCTTTATAGACACGCTATGTGTTTTTTAACAAGTGTATAGGTTCCTGATATGAATGTTTTGCAATGACCAACTGAGAACAGAAAGCAACAGACAACAAGTGGAAGGAACAGATGCAAGGTTTCCATAAATTACAACCATAATGTATTGTAGAACTACTAAGTGGCGACAACGAAATCACAAGGGCATATTCCTTAATACTGCTATTGCTTTGTATTGCCTAATCTTCTTATCATGTTAAGCAACTATTGTGGGGAACTTCTTATATGTAATGGTTTGATGCCATAAGCTCAAGGGGAGATGCAATCAAGGTTATGTTCCATAATAACTAAGAGAAACCAAAGAGGCTAAAAATTAATGAAAGGTCAACACCGTCAGCTCAGAAAGTTCCGAGACTGATTTTATTACTAGCACATAAGCGACGTGAGCGCAGTACCTACGATGGCGTTTGGAACTAACAGCTATAAACAATAGAAATGTATTCGACCATTCAATTGTGAGCAGGCAATGGAAATTAATGTTCATGCGGCCATAGTGTGGCCGTGTATAAATGGAGCAACTTATTTAAATCAAGTTTTCAAGACAGTCTCCAAAATATTTTAAAGAAGAGTGAACTATGAGAAACGTTTGTCCCACAGACCTTGAATTTCAAACGAGGGGTGAACGCCTGCTGCAACTCGATTGAAACGCAAATCGCGGACAATTTGTAACGCCGGAAATGCATATCCTCCTATTTCCATCTTTGCACTGCAAATTTTTTTCCTTATTTTGTTACCTGAACATATGACGTTTCCGTGTCTATGTATATAGTAATTGTTTTACTATTTGTATGTATATGCATTCATGTCGATGTATAATTGGTTTGTTTTGTGAATATTATTTGTATTTATACGCTGGGTCTGCCCTAGGGAAAACTATGCTATCGAACGATTACATCGATAGGTCGTGTGGAGAACGAAAGTGTTTACGATCTTTGAGAGTGTTAACTCTGCCGCGTGGAGCGCGGGCAGAGCAGAGGGAGTCTGGCTGGAGTACTGCAGTGGAGTAGGTGTGTTGTATGACGCTCCCGCGAGTTGCCGCGCTTCCGGGGTTTGGCAGCATGTAATTGCGCTCGAATTGCTATGATAGTTTCTGACACGGTGTCGCGGACGGGAAGCATTAACTGGCGCACATCAAGAGCCTGTTTCGTCTGGTGACCGTGTCGAGAAGAAGGCGCGCCAACATCCAGCTTCTGCAACAGCGACGGCCGACAATGAGTGACTGTCGCCACCTGCTCGACCGACGGCTTCAAACCTTCAACCAACCAACAAGGAAGACTGGAAGCACGTAAAGTTTTAGAACTGTATGGCAGACATCAGGTTTTAAAACTGTTGCATCACAAAAATACAGCAACTTAGCATGAATCTTTGTTGCTCATTGTCCCAATTGCATTACTAAGAAGGTTCCCTTCCTTTTCCGGAATGAACCCGAGTGTCGTTGATATTCAAACGCCAGCATTAAAGTAATATCATTCGATTTCAATGCTTTAATTTCAAAGTTCAGTTAAGGTATTCATAGCCGGCTACAATATTTAGATTACACAAGCGCAAATTACGAGTGCGAGTTTTGTTACCGTATTTTAGCTTACCTGTGACTGCAGCTCAGCTTGGTACGTACAAAATTTTACTATTGTTAATTGTTCAGAATTATTTAATTCAAGTTCAAAGTTAAATCTCTTATTTCTAAATTGCGTAGGTTCAATTAGCTTTTGAAATGATTGTTGAGGTAGCCCAAGACTAACCGTATTTTACTGGATTTCGATGTGCTTCAGAAACAAAGCTCACTATTAATTTCAGTCACTAAATTAACTTTCAATTTTTTGGTTTTATTAATTCTTTTACTACATTAAGTCAGAGTTTCAGTTTTCGCACTACACGTGTCAACCTTCAGTTGCACGCTTCTAGTACTAAGTATATGTGTAATAACCTTTCTTTTTCAGTTACTATAGTAATTGTCCATAGGACTGGCGACCGTAATTTCTCCCAAATTTCAAATATCTAATTACCGCTAGTTAATTGTTAACGTAACGGCCGCACATTTACTTTCTTTATTAACTTACCCCTTTTCAAAATTAATTTCCACCAGTTTCATTTGCATTTTTCCTTTCATTTAGATGTAACCCTTTCCTCCCTCTTTACCGACAGATTAACTTCGGTGACGATTGCTTTTCCCAAATTTCCATTAGGTACACGCGGTTTAATTTTTCACTGTCATTAAGGTCGATAAGTGAGAGGGAGGTTACAAATTCTTTTCAGAAAAACAGTCATTACGGGTGACGAGATTCGGTGTAATCAATACGAATCTGCCAGAAAACGATAGATGGCAGAAATCTGCACTGCGTGTTTTTAATGATTGCTTTTGTTGGAGTGCTTCAAATAGATCCATTTTGATCGAGATTGTTATCACCTACTTTCGATGGTGTACGTGTTTCATTATAAAAGAAAAAGTCAAGTCTGTTTCCATATTTTGGGTTTTTAAAAAAATTAAATTAATTTGTTTAAAGCATTATGTTTCCTATTAAAATGCAGCAGGTTATCATTCCAGCACCTATTTCACTACCATTTCAGTCAAAATATCTTTTATTTGTGCCTGATTGTGTGGTGAATAGGACCATTATTTGAGTAGCGTTGAAATCTCCCCACTTGCCCTTTGTTTCTGGTAGAAGCTTCACTCACGTTAATTATAATTAAGAGAAAGTCTGTGTTTAATTATGACTGCCAGAAGGAGATGAAAACTGATATCAGGACTGGAAAGCTATGAGGTACGTTCTCTCTTTAGCAGAAGCTGACACCGCAGGGGAGAGAATACTGGCGTTTACTGACCATAGCGAATCCTGTATTTCTGGTTCTCTAAAATGTTACACGAAAATTCAAATTTCCGAAGTAGGGAAATGATCCCCACGAGAAGCCTAAAAAACGGAAATATACATAGCTGATGTCTCTGAGGACTGACGATGCAACGTATAGTGACAGTAGATCGATATTCATTTTAAATACTAACGGCTTTACTAATATTCTACGCCTTTATTCTCAAAATACAATGTATGATCGAAAGTATCAGGACACCCCAAAAATACGTTTTTCATATTAGGTGCATTGTGCTGCCACCTACTGCCAGGTACTCCGTATCAGCGACCTCAGTAGTCATTAGACATCGTGAGAGAGTAGAATGGGGCACTCCGCGAAACTCACGGGCTTCAAACGTGGTCAGGTAATTGGATGTCACTTGTGTCATACATTTGTACGCGAGATTTCCACACTCCTAAATATCCCTAGGTCCACTGTTTCCAATGTGATAGTGAAGTTGAAACGTGAGGGGACACGTACAGCACAAAAGCGTGCAGGCCGACCTCCTCTGCTGACTGACAGACACCGCCGATAGTTGAAGAGGGTCATAATGAGTAATAGAGAGACATCTGTCCAGACCTTCATACAAGAATTCCAAACTGCAGCAGAATCCACTGCAAGTAACTATGACAGTTAGGCGGGAGGTGTGATGATCGAGCGGCTGCTCGTAAGCCACACATCTCGCTGACAAGTGCCAAAAGACGCCTCGCTTGGTGTAAGGAGCGTAAACATTGGACGATTCAACAATGGTAAAACGTTGTGTGGAGTGATGAATCACGGTACAAAATGTGGCGATCCAATGGCAGAGTGTGGGTATGGCGAATACCCCTTGAACGTCATCTGCCAACGTGTTTAGTGCCAACAGTAAAATTCGGAGGCGGTGGTGTTACGACGTGGTCCTGTTTTTCATGGGGGAGGGAGGGGGGAGGGGGCTTGCTCTCGTTGTTTTGCGCGGCACTATCACAGCACAGGCCTGCACTGATGTTTTAAGCATCTTCTTGCTTCCCACTGTTGAAGAGCAATTCGGGGACAGTGATCGGAACTTCCAACACGATCGAACACCTGTTCATAATGCACGGCCTGTGGCGGAGTGGTTACACGACAATAACATCCCTGTAACGGACTGGCCTGCACAGAGACCTCCCCTGAATCCTACAGAACACCTTTTGATGTTTTGGAACGCCGAGTTCGTGCCAGGCCTCACCGACCGTTATCGATATCTCCCCTCAGTGCAGCACTTCGTGAAGAATGGGCTATCATTCCCTTAGAAACCTTCCATCACCTGATTGAACGTATGCCTGCCAGAGTGGAAGCTGTCATCAAGGGTTGTCCAACACCATACTGAAGTCCAGAAAAACCGATGGAGGGCGCCACGAACTTGTAAGTCATTTTCAGCCAGGTATCCGCATTCTGTTGATCACATGGTGTAGTATCTCCGACGACGAACATATTTCTCTCTTCACCAATTTATTGATACTGTCACTGTAGAATGTTAGACTCGGTTGACGGAGTCACGACCTCGAATTTGCTTCAACCTCTTCATCACCATCAAAGTGAAGTCCTCGATAGGGTTATTTAAAGATGAAAATCGGATGGGACTGTATGGAGGATAATAGATAACAGCGGTTTGTTGTAGAGGTCACTTGGTATGGCACTGTCATATTCCATTCTTCTAAGAATTTCCAGGGAGGCACGTTTTACGCGGTTAGAAACTCAACTGCAACACCTCTTTCTCATGTCGCGACAGAGTTACGTCAAACACCGCCATCTTACACGCCACAGTTCAGAGCCATGCAGCGGCTGAGTCTTCAGTTTGCGTCAGAAGAGTAAGAAGCGTGACGTGTTATAATGTTTCACCCGATACTGAGAACAGAATAAAAAATTTGTGGCACTAATTTTCAGAACGCCCTCGTATATCTACAATTGAAAGCAACACCTATACAGATAGGCCACGAAGGAGTTTATGGGAGTCTTCAAGAATTCTTCGTGAAAATTGTCGTTTCTTATACATGTAAACTGAAACCGCTATCGCGAACTAAAGTAACAAACACAGTATTAAGAGAGTAGATTTTTTTCTCCATAGAAAAAAACTGTTTGCCAGTAAAGGACTGAAGTGAAATAAAGTAGTCTGATTCCCGAATGTCACCGACACTAGATTGCGTCTGGAGATATGGAACAGTGATTATCTTAGAAACTTGTCCAGTCACGTCTGAAGCATGATGTATGAGGTGACTCGAGAAAAATTTACGACACCCTCGCGGTCGACGTCATTTCTCGCATGTCAACGCATCAATCATATTTTTAATCTCCTACAACGTAGTCAGAAATCGATTGCAGAGCGTTAATTTACTGGGGACCCTTAAAATTGATCCGCTCGTTAGAAGTAACGACCATCACTGGTGTCCATTAGAAATGATGAGCCAGCTGTCGCTCGTTAATCACTATCAAATTTTCGTACAAACTGCAAATAATAATGAATGTTTCTTGACTTGCTTCCTGAACGATGCACAGCTCGGTAGTTCAGAAACTCAATACTGGTTCTAATTTCATTAAACATTTCCAGTGAGACTATTATTTATACATACTCTAGTCTAGACTTTAGATCAGTAAATATTTGTTTGTAACACATTTAGAGACGCAAAGAAAATAATCATGCAGAAATACTGAGTTAATAAGCAATTACACACGTATGATACCAACATATTTCAACGATTAGTAATTACTATTAGGCCTATTTCTGTGGGCACTTAATGTAGCAAAACATGGTAATGGGGAAGAAATGTGTATCGTTGATTAACAGAGTGCCTCACAGTTGCACTCCCCTCGTAACGGTACAGTATCAATACTTCACAGAGTTTGAAAGATGCGTTGTGATCTGCATAACGACAGAAGATCGAATCGTGCCACTGCGGCGGCGCGGTTCTTTCCGTCCCTTTACGACGAACCTGCACCTACCTGTGAACACTGTCTCAGCATATGATCAGTAGGGAAGCCGGGCGAAACCTATTATACTTCGACGTGAACCAGGCTGCACTTAAAGTCACTAATCTACGTTTCGGGAGAAAGCTTTCACACGAAATGAAAGGTTGAAAATTTTGTCCTCTATTAATATATTCTGAAACTTAGGTGAACAAGTATCACTGCCAAGCCGGTGCTAGTCTTAACACAATCACTCACGTTAGCAAGTTTATGGTGTTGCATTTCCCGAAAACGTAATAGCTACAGAAATACTGATTATTTTTGATTGAGAATGCTCCCCAAATATTAAGTCTGTCGTACCTAATGCAGTCACAGTTTTCAGCCACCGACTTGCTTAATACGCCACGCGGAATATATATCTTTTCTCGTCACAAAATTCACTTAAAAATTCCGAAATTTCTACACGCCCATCGGAATAATTATGGCGTCACTTTACCAAACTTTTGATGTATGAAACACTGCTAGATCCGGCAACTTATCGTTTCCATCGGAACTACTACTACACACGTCCGAACTATTTCATGCCTAGGCTCCGACTCTTCTTTAGAATACTCTAAGTCTTCTCTACCAGCAGAGAAAGGCGCGCGAAGAATCCTGCTTTGCCATTGGTCACCTTACTCAACAGCCAATAGCAAAACAACACTCTCCCCCGTCAGTCCGCGCTTTTCATCAATAACCAATCGCAAAATAGTAAACCTTACGACTGCACTTTTTACCGGCGTAATTATCTAATATGCTGAAGTTTTGCTTATGCATAAAGTTATTTACTATTGTTATTTATACCTGAATTAACTTTCCCTTTACCATAAACTTACTTTACAAATCTATTCAACAAAAATCCCCTTTGTTCACATCCATACTTCTTCGAAATGTTACCACACTAAATCCTACTATATAACTCGTTAAACAATTATCTTCATATTAACCTTAAACCACACTCACGCATCATTCATACTGCCAGAACATATTTATAACATTTTACATATACAAAAAGACGTAACACTTTATGAAAATACTAGAACAGTTTATGAAAACATTCTATTACTTTAGTGCACTTTAGTGGGCACAATCGAAACTAAAATCACGGTCCCCCTATCCAATATTGACCTGTATCGGCTGATACATAAACTACGTGCGCGTCCAGTCTCGCGTCACCGTCTGTCACTATCCAGCTCTGAGACACATCTCCCACTTAACCGCCTCCAAGGCAGGATCGATATACGGCGCTATTCTTCATGCTTCCTGAACGATCCACAGCTCGGTAGTTCAGAAACTCAATACTGGTTCTAATTTCATTAAACGTTTCCAGTGAGACTATAATTTATACATACTCTAGTCTAGACTTTAGATCAGAAAATATTTGTTTGTAACACGTTTAGAGACGCAAAGAAAACAACCGTGCAGAAATACTGAGTTAATAAGCCATACCTTCGTACACACGTATGATACCAACATATTTCAACGATTAGTAATTACTATTAGGCCTGTTTCTGTGGGCAATTAATGTAGCAAAACATGGTAATGGAGAAGAAATGTGTATCGCTGATTAACAGAGTGCCTCACAGTTGGAGTCCCCTCACAGATGCGTAACGGTGCGGTATCAATACTTCACAGTGTTTGAAATATACGTTGTGATCTGCATAACGACAGAGGATCGAATCGTGCCACTATCGACGCATCAAAACGGATTACGAACACAGAAGGCTGAAAAGCTGAATTCTCTCTTCCGAAATTGGTTCACTAAGGAAAATCGTACATCGGTGCCCATATTCAAGTGCCACAAGAAGAAAAACATACTGACCAATACTGAAAGAAGTTATCGACTAAAGCAACTCAACACTTGAAATGCATTTAGATCTCATGGTAAGCCTGTAAAATTTTGTGTAAATTACGGACAAAATTTGCTGCCCCTCCAGCAGCGGTAGGAGCAATGAGGTGATCCAAACAAGTAATTACCGTTTCCAAGCAGGCTAGACCGAGCGAGGTGGCGCAGTGGTTAGCACACTGGACTCGCATTCAGGAGGACGACGGTTCAATCCCGTCTCCAGCCATCCTGATTTAGGTTTTCCGTGATTTCCCTAAATCGTTTCAGGCAAATGCCGGGATGGTTCCTTTGAAAGGGCACGGCCGATTTCCTTCCCAATCCTTCCCTAACCCGAGCTTGCGCTCCGTATCTAATGACCTCGTTGTCGACGGGACGTTAAACACTAACCACCACCACCACCAAGCAGGCTCGTTAGACTGCTGTGCATTACTGAAAGATTATGTCAGTGACTTCCATCTACCGTAGAATTGCGGAACGTGTTCTGTGTTCGAGTAACGGAAAATCTGCTGTGTACAATCGCTCGAAGAGGTCTCCTGTGTTAGTTCACTAGACTGAGAAGAACTTCCACACGTTCTGACATTGTTCGACTCTTACGCGTGGTGAACAAAATCAGAGCCTACCGTATACTGGAAATGCTAAATTAGACTGGAAGCAGCCCAGTACGTAGCCCACAGATTTAAAGAAAGGTTTCGAGAATGACGACTGTAATGATTTCTTTGAAGTACTCGAGGCAGCAAGAATAAAATATAAGGAGCGAAGATTTATCTACAACCCTTGTAGATGCAGGACCACAATTGTAAGAACGAAATGCACGAAAGGCAAACAGTAGTCGAGAATGGAGTGAAACAGGATTGTAGATTATCCCTACGCTATTCAATTTGTGGATTAAACAATTAATAAAGGACACCAGCGAGCAAATTTCGAAAAGGAATCTAAGTTTAGGAAGAAGTTAAAGAAACTGCTATGGTTTGTGGATGTCATATAGTTCATTCAGAGACCGAAAAGATCTTGGGAGAACAGTTGAACGAAATGGATTTGTCTTGAAAAGAAGTTTTAAGATGCATATCAACAAAAGTAGGGTAACCGTAAACCAAGCGCTGCTGAGGGACTTGTATTAGAAGTAGGAAGTAGGAAAATAACTGAAGTTGATCAAAGTAGGAAGGATAAAAAAGGCAGATTATCAATAGCAAGAAAAGGCATTTATGAAAAATGGAAATTTATTAACATTGAATATAAATGTGATTGTTAGGAAATATTTTCTGAATGTATTAGTATGGAGTATACCTTTGTAGAGGAGTGAAATGTGGACGAGGAACAGTTCAAACCAGAAGAGACTAAAAGTTTCTGGAATGTGATGCTCATGAAGAATTACTTAGTTACTGGTAAATGCTGCAGTCCTAGTAGGGCTTTGGCCTCCTTTGTCAGCTGCCCTCATTCATCTCTGCCCATCGATTTACGTCTCCAGTTCCTGACTCCTACCGCTTTTTGAGGTCCTCTTCCATGTCTTCGAATCATCTTTTCATATGTCTTCCTCTTCTCCTTCTCCCTTCGGGCTTTCCTGTAAACACTTTTAACACTGCTGGTTTTTGGCATTCTCTGTACATGACCAGTCCATCTCATTCTTCCTTGTTCGATTTTCACTACAGTACCCATTTGTCCAAAAAATGGTAATAGTTTTGCGTGTGTTCTTATTCTCCAATTTTCTACCTCTCACACTGCTACAAATATGTTTTTCAAAATATTCCTTTTCCACCTGAATAACCAACCTTCTTCCATTGTAGTCATCACCCAACCTCCCGATCCTTACATTAGTAAATGTTTTTTGGTTTTTATATTCCCACTAACGTTTATGAAGGTGAATATGTTCTCCAAGGAATAATAGAACCGATTTGCACTTGCAGTCTATTCTTGAATTTATGCTGTTATTTCATTCCCTTCCGTAATTATCGAACCAAGATATTTATCGGTCCCGCTCTTTGATATTATACCCATGTATGTGTACTGAAGTCTCTTCTCTGTTCCTATAGAATCTGCCATCAACTTATACTTTGTTTTGTCTGTATTCACTTCCATCCGTACTGCCGCGCGGCTCCTTCTAATGCAGCTGTCTTATCACATTCTCTAGCACCAAGTTATAGGATAGCGGGGAGAGCACATCTCGCGGCTGTGCTTACATGGAACTATCCTGACAACTCTTGTTATCTTCTGACGTTACTAACTGTAGTTCTCATCATCATTTCCGCCAGCCTCAACAATTTTAGAGGGATTGTAAAATCTTTCATAATTTTGAGAAACTTTTTTATCCTGTGCAGACTGTCATATGCTTGTTTAAAATCAAAGTACAACTGACGTATTTGCTTGTCATATTCAAAAAATTTCTCCAGCACTTGCCTCAATAAAAATATGTGGTCCAGTGTGGCTTTCTCCTAAACACAGTATTACAACCTCCAAGTATCCTTCCCGTCCAACATTCTAGTCGAGAGACTAAAATATTACTAAAAAACTTACACCTTGTATCCAAGAAAGCAGTTGCTCTGTAATTCATGCACTCTGGCTTAGAACATTTCTTTTGTAAGGGGCAGATTTATTCAACGCCCTAATCATCAGGCATTTCTTGCTTTATCGGTATTTGCTTTATTAATTCATTAACAGCCATCTCCATCTTCTTTCCCGCAAATTTTAATATTTCTGCTACTATGCGGTCTTCTTCTGCTGGTTTGAGTTTTTAACAGCATTCTTCACTTCCTCTAAGACGAGTGGTTCGACTTTCTGCACCTCCGTTTCCAATTATAATTTCAAATCCGATTCCTCCCCTACCTCACTCACGGTTTTCTGCACACTTTCCATCGAGTAGCTCAATGGAATGCACTTTATTATGAAAACCACTATAATTATACAAACTAACCCACTACCTTACTACATTAGTGGGTCCTAACATTTATACATTTGTATTGAAATGTTGCAGCTAGTTTAGTATTAGTTGGTGAGCTACAGTTAATATTAATATTAATAACAATGGGCATCTAATATCTACATATACTATTTATTTCCTATTCCTATGACTAATTTAATTTGTATATGTATACTGCAGCGTCACATGTGTGCCAGTAAAGATATAAACCTACTTGCATTTGCCTTGCTCTTCGAGCTAACCCCGAAGAGCATGCCCCTGGCACTGGGCAGGCCTCGATGTTAATTCGCTGCAGTCCCTATCTTAATTTCCTATAACTAAGTCCTACAAACTAAATTGTCCTACGTCAAATCCGGTGTGTGTCACGATCGGTGGTTGTTCCCTACTCCCCCTAGTCCTGCACATGGCGGATTCCAACTTAGATGTAGTCGGCCAGTCCACGCACAGGCGGCATGGGAATAGGGCTCCTGGACGCAATTGGTGGTTATTGTATCTCGCCTAAATAGTCAATGAGAACTTTTCGAGATACCTCGTTAGCCAAGGTGTTTAAGGTCTGAAATGTTCCTTCTTGTCTAAGTAGTTGGTATGTGTCGCGGTTGGGTAGTCTGTCTCGTAGTGTGTTGGCAACATCATTGAAGAGGGGACATTCGTAAACTACATGCTCGGGTGTACCCTCCGGATCACCACAGTCACACGCTGGTGTTGCCCTCTTCCCAAATCGACATAAATAAGTCGGGTAGGGTCCATGGACAGTGAGAAAGTGGATCAACCCTCGCGTAGGCTCGAAGTACTTCAGTCCAAGTCGTTCCCTGACATCAGGTAGGAACTGGAAGGTTCATCGTCCCGTCTCTTCTGCTCCCAAGTCTCCTGCCAGAGCTCCTCCCCTCTTTTCCTTATCTCTCTCTTATCCCCCACTCTAATACATATAATATCAGCAATCTTTTCATAATTTCCCTTCTTGGCCCAATACCACGCCGCCTGCTCTCTTATCTTTATGTCTAGGGGGCAGAGCCCCATTATGGCTAATAGCCCCCCCCCCCCCCCCCCCGGAGATGTTCTATAGGCACCTACTGCTCTTAGTACCATGCTTCTCTGGACCCTTCTCACGGCCATGGCGGGCACAACCCTCGTGAGCCTGTGCGCCCAGACTCCCGAGCCATAGCCCACCACTGAGGTTAAAATACTATTGTGATAGAGTCTGATTAAGTGTGGAGGAAGATGAAATCTTTTGTGACCTATTGAAATGAGATTATTTAATATCTGCAGGGCTCTTTGGGTGACAGTATCAATGTGTTTTCCGAAGTTCCACCTCTCATCAATGATAACTCCCAGGTAGCGTGTCTCTCGTCGTAGAACTGGTGAACCGTCTATTCTTACTGTCGGGTTTCTGATGAGTTGTCCTTTTAGTAGTAAGTAGGTGGATTTACTGGGTGAAATCGTCATTTTAGTCGTGTGGCACCACTGTTGGAGTTTGTCTAATGCTGTCTCTATTTTCGGTTCAATGTCTTCGCGGCTACGACCACCGACCAACAGAAGGAGGTCATCCGCGTAGGCTATCACCTCTAGCACCTCATTACTTTGTTGCAATCTATCTAGTAATGGCTCCATATGGATGTCCCAAAAAAGGGGTCCTAAGACAGAACCTTGGGGAGATCCTTTGGTAATTACCTTCCCAACTCTTTCGCTAGACGATGATAACCAGACCTCCCGATCCTTACAATAGCTCCTCAGGCAACCATATAGCGGCCCTGGACACTCTTTCTCCCGCAAGCAGGAGAAGAGCGAAGGCCACCACAGGTTGTCAAAGGCGCCACTGATATCCACCATGATGCCAACCACGTATTTGTGCGGGGTCGAGTCACAGACCTCGGCCGCCAGGGCAATTGCATCAGATGCCGATCGCCCCGGCCTGAACCCGAACTGCCTGTCACTCATCCCACACAACACTCGGTGTGCTGTCAATCTGTCGGCTAGTAATTTCTCTAATATTTTGCCAAATACGTCCAACAGGCAAATCGGCCTGTAGGATTTTACTTCTGCAGGGTCCTTGTCTAGTCCTTTCTTTATAATAACTACGTTCGCCATTTTCCATTTCTTCGGGAATCTTCTCTGTCTGAGGCATTCGTTATATAGATGTGTTAGTGGCGCAATTAGCTGAGGCGCCAGAAACTGCACTACCTCCGCCACAATGCCGTCTGGCCCAGGTGCTTTTCCTTTTTTCAGTTATCTTGTATGGGTTGCCACCTCCTCCTCTGAGAAGGGGTAGACAGCCGTTTCATTAACATATTCTTCTTGATCTTAGTCTCTAAGTTGCTTCTGCCCCTCTGTCTCCCCATCCGCATTATCGTCAGGCAACAGGGACCGGAGGAGGACCCCTGCAGTCTCCTGCCAGGACTCCGTCATCCCGTCCCCGTGTCTGGCTGTTGATAGTTCCAGAGGAGAACGGATTTTTTCCCTTACCAATTTGTACGGAAGCCCCCATGGGTCAGTGACTAGCTGGTTAAGCACAAAGTTTTCCCAGCTTCTCATCCTGACTTCGCGCAGTTCCTTTTGGAACTTCCGCTTTTCCTCTCTATATAGCATCTGCCACCTTTGTCGTTCCTGCCAGACGACACTGCGCTGGTAGTGCTTCCTCAGCCTTCTGACAGATTGACGCAGTTCTCCCAGTTCAGCAGTCCATGGTAACGGAGAGGCCGCTATGGCCCTCCTCCTTGTCGGTACGGCTGCCTTCACCGCTCTTGTCACTGCATTCACCAGTTCCTCTGCTCTCTGGTCTACGTCTATGTCCAGTTGCATGTCACCTTCTGGTAATGGAGGAATGTCACACTCCCTCGCTAGACGTTCCCAATTTGCTCTCCTGTAGTTCAGTTGCACCTCCCACCCCGTGGCCCAGCGGCACTCTCTTTCTCCCAAGGTGAAACATATTAGATTGTGGTCACTTGTGGTGGCGTTCTCTATGACTTTCCAATTTTGGATAATGTTTGCCATATTTGGAGTTGCAAGGGTGACATCAATATTTGTGCCCTGTCCTCCCCCTGCAGCGTAGGTAGGAGGATTGCCGGCCCTATTTGCTACCACAAGTTGTGATGCCATTATGAATTCTTCAACTTTTTCGCCGTTAGCGTCTCTTGTGCCACTGTACCACAGGTGGGATTTGGCACTGATATCAGCTGTTGTCACGATCTTTCTTCCCTGTAACGCCGTGGTAACTCTCGCTAGGTGGTCTATGTGATGTTCTATGCTATCCCCGTACTGGAAGTACATGTTTATGAGAGTTATGGTCCCCATAGGGGTTTGAAGCTCCACGACGTTACAGTGGCTCGTGAATTGTGAGAGCGTGGTGACTCTCAAGAGTCTATTTGCAATTATAATTTCTGCCTTCGGGTCGTCCCCTCTGCTGACTATTTGCCAGCTCGCGGCAGCAAAAGCTATTTTTCCGGCCAGGGAGTATGGCTCCTGTAGACAGAGTACATCTAGTCTCCTCTCCTCCACCTCCCTTCGGAGCTCTTGCATAACGAGTCTGCTGTTGTGAGTGTTAAGCTGTCCAATAGTTATTTTCGTCATTAGGGGAAGTAAGTATGTATTCGGTCATGTGGCCAAGTCTTAGTCCAGTCGAATGCAATCCGTCCGTGTGCTACTACTGATTGTTCGTAAATGTCGTTAAGATCAAATTTCTCACCTCGTCTTTCAAAAACTTTCTTGAGCAGATCTCGCAAGGCTCCGAAGTCGGTGGGAAGATTCACTGATTTTAGCTGGATCCTGTCAACAGCCTCCATAACCGAGAAGGTTATCTTTCTGCCGTCTTCATGTCTTACACGGACCACATGTCGTAAGGCAGTGGTCAGGGTAGCCGGCTGCTCCAATATGGATAGTTGCATGGTGTACTCCAAGTTGGGGTACACCCTGACTGGATCAACTGGTGGCAGTCTGACTATTGGTGAACTATGTACCGTGGGGCTCGTACTTGAGCTTGTTACTGTATTTTCTTGTATGGGTTGTTGATTTGTTTGGTTGATATGATTGTCTTTAAGCGTTGCCACAGCCACAGGATGCCCTTGCCGTTGCTGGTGTAATTCTGGCTTTGTTCCTCGGCTTCCAGAGGAGAGAGTTTCGGCCATGAGGGAGAGATCAGTTTGTGTGCCAATGTCCATAGTTGTAAATTCGGTATGTATAGCTTTATCTATTGTTTCAGTTTTAGTGGCGCCCGAGAGCGACCTCAAGAAATCCTTGAATCTGTTTGCCCTCATGGCGTCCCTCCTCCATTTGCTCGGGGACTTTCGCTTTGGCATCCTGTTCGGTATGCCGGGCTCAGCCATAGTCGGTTCTAGAAATTAACCTTTGCTCCAACATTTTGTATGTCGGGAAATTCCTGCCTGTGGCTCCGCAAGACTTCTTCCCGCGATTCTTACATGGTATGTAGACTGCCGCCGCCTTCCAGTCTTTGCGACCGTGACCGTGCTCCCCACACCTGGTGCATGCCGGCTCCCTGGTGCACAACCTTAAGACGTGATCCAAGTCACCACAGTTGTGGCAACGAGGTACCACGACATAATCTCTTGTGTTTATGGCGTGAAAGCCAACGTATATTCTGCCCATTGTTATTATTTTTCTCCACATTTGCGTTGATACCTCGGCGACGTGATGTACAACATCACGACCCCTTTGCCCAGTCTTGAATTTTAATTTGAAACAGTTCTTAAATTCTTCTTCGTCTATTTCGTCAAAGTTTTGCTTTCTAATTGTATCTAAGAGTTCGTTATTAGTCATTATTGTTGGAACGTCATATAGTATGACGAGATGGATTTCTTTTCCTCGGTGGTTCGCATTTGACCACCGAGTTCAGTTTTTGGTTGTTCAGCAATTTATTTTTATCTTCCTCAGAGGCTACTTCTACGATAACAGAGTTTCTGCTCGGTTTTACTTTTTTGATTCTGATTTTGTCTTTTACAGGGTCTATGCTTTTTGTAAATAATTCTTGAATTTTTGTCACACTTGTGCCTTGCCCAGGCAGTGTCCTGAGGAAAACTGCTGTGTCAGTTCTCTTTGTCATTTTTTCAATAGTGTCTTTTGTCATGTTTTGTGGGCGCTTAGTGGGCGCTTGCGCGGCCACGGCCGCCCACGTCTTTGTCGGTTGCCTCCTTAATCTATCGTTCTCCTTTTCGAGTTCCTCTACTCTACCTCCTAGTTTAGCGTGGGCAATAGCCCAAGCTGCCAGCTCGTTCTTGATAATGGCAAGTCCTGCTTGGCTTATCTTTCCGTTTTTGATTTGCTGCTCCATGAGCGACGTGATTCTCTTATACCTTTCCATGACTGTTTCATTCTCTGCCTGTCCCTGCTTGTCCTGGGGAGAGGGATCAGGCGCAACGGAAGCTCGTTGAGGCGCACAATGGAATGCACTTGCCATCTTTGCAAAGTTTTGCTTTTATCTCTGTGGTGTCACCGCCAGACACCACACTTGTTAGGTGGTAGCCTTTAAATCGGCCGCGGTCCGTTAGTATACGTCGGACCCGCGTGTCGCCACTATCAGTGATTGCAGACCGAGCGCCGCCACACGGCAGGTCTAGAGAGACTTCCTAGCACTCGCCCCAGTTGTACAGCCGAATTTACTAGCGATGGTTCACTGACAAATTACGCTCTCATTTTCCGAGACGATAGTTAGCATAGCCTTCAGCTACGTCATTTGCTACGACATAACAAGACGCCATTATCATTTGCTATTTATCTTGTGATGCGTGTACCGTCAGACCGATGTTCACCAATTATGGATTAAAGTTAAGTATTCCAAAAGCTACGTACTTTATTTGCTAGACTCAAATCCTTTAACTGTTCCAGACCTCACGCCAGCCTGCGTGAGCTTAAACGCGTGCCTTTCGGCTTCACCTCCTAGTGGCTTGGCTGTCTTGCCAAGTCACAACAATCTCCACTTAGGTTTCCATATCAATCCTTGTAGAAGACTGCTCTAATTTGGAAACCTCGCTACATAGATCTCTCGTACATCTTTATTGTCCATCATTTTCTGAAACTACTCTATCAGCCTCTTTTCATCCTGCCGTTTCTTAGCCCTGGATAACTTATATGGTCTCATCCTCTTTCCCTCTACACTCTTCCGCCCTAATCTTATTTTGCTTTTCAGTAGTCTTTGCTTCGCTTCATTTCTCTGTTGGCTTACCAGTGAACACTCCTAATCGAATCGTCTACTGAAGACTGCTGAAAATAAGTCGATGTGCCGGATAACCAATACAGAGATATTCAGTCAAACTGGGGAGAAAAGGATGTTATGGCATAACGTAGCTAAAAGAAGGACCATGTTAATATGATACACTCTGAGGCATCCAGGAACAGAAAATCATCAGGAAAATGTAGCGAAATGGATAAAATTTGCAGATCATTGACTTTTGGTTCAAGTAACGGCAATTGACCGTCAACGTTAACTAAAGTAAGAATTGAAATTACAGGCGATCGTTTGAAACCAAAGCAGCTTCCGCTCTCTCTAAATATCATCCATAATTCCAAATAGAGCTTTCTCCCCACCGAAAGAGACAAGTTGCACGGTGATGACATGTGATAGGATAACTGGCGAATGACGCCATGATTCGCATCAACCTTTGAGCAGACGATTCAATTTTGCCCTAACTATCACTGTCAGAACAATATGCATTCCGTTTTGAGCGTTAGCCATGTGATTTTCTGTGCCTGCTCAGCTGATGCTGGCCGAGCGGTTCTAGGCGCCTCAGTCCGGAACGGCGTGACTGCTACGGTCGCAGGTTCGAATCCTGCCTCGGGCATGAATGTGAGTGATGTCATTAGATTAGTTAGGCTTGAGTAGTTCTAAGTTCTAGGGGACTGATGACCTCAGATGTTAAGTTCCAAAGTGCTCAGAGCCATTTGAACCATCAGCTGATGCGGCAACCCAGCCTTGGTGCTGTGCACATCTGCGTGGGTAAATCAGGATAAAGAACATTTCAATCTTCCATGGGCTACACCTTCAATATTTGAACACAGCAGACACCTCACGTTCAATGATATGGCGCCTTTTTGGAAGCACCATCTAACCCGCCATGTGTTCTTGCTGGCAGTGGTTTACTAACCCGTTTCCGGACGATTGCGTCTTGGTACATGTACAATATTTAACAACCTTGCACAAATCTCGAAATAAGTCAACTTGGCAAGTTGCAGTTCTTACAAGCGACATTTTCCGGCACAATATGAGGTTCTTACTTCTTCCGCACTAAGAATCATTATAGACCGAAACAAACTCTTATACAAGGACCAGAGCACCTAGCGCTCATAGAAGGTGCTGAAGCGGAAATATTATAGGACTCCAGAGTTCGCTAAAGTCAGGGATAAATTCAGCTGAAGTTTTTACCAAGGACCTAACTGAGTTGGCAAAGACGGATTGAATTCATTGCAAACAAGGGCTCCAGCATTGGTCGTATAAATTTTTATTACAGCATATCGCTTTCTATTACAGAGTGATTATCTTTAGCGCAAGAATAAATCCAGTAAACTCACACGATCATGCATAAAATATAACATCAAACTTCGGTGTTTATAATGAAGAGCATGTCAACTAGCAGATAAAGTTCACACTCTGAGTCTTCTTACCTGCTCGCTGGCATGTTCTTCACTGTGAACAGCTATGTTTGAAGTTATATTTTGTGCATGATTGTATGAGTCCACTCTACTTACTCTTGCACTGAAGATGATTATCTGTGATTGAAATCCGTATGCAGTCATAAAAAAAAGTTTCAACTTTATACGACCAATGTTGGAGTTTTTCTCGTTTTTAATACTTGTTGCGTGGTCGTGGTGCACAAATTTCTTAATGGAATCTAACCTCAGGATTGAATTCAGTTGGTGGTAGCTTGTTCCTTGCTGGCAGAAGTAGTTGATCTTGTAGTGATATTAAAGTAGATGATTACTCTGCCGGCCGAAGTGGCCGTGCGGTTAAAGGCGCTGCAGTCTGGAACCGCAAGACCGCTACGGTCGCAGGTTCGAATCCTGCCTCGGGCATGGATGTTTGTGATGTCCTTAGGTTAGTTAGGTTTAACTAGTTCTAAGTTCTAGGGGACTAATGACCTCAGCAGTTGAGTCCCATAGTGCTCAGAGCCATTTTTTTTTTATTACTGTGATTTATCATTGATACACAATCCGAATTAACCAACTATTTTCTCCTTTTTCTGACCCCGGATTCAAATGAATATACTGCTTGGCAAAAGAAGTGCTGCACTCATAAGGGAACTAAACGAAAATTCATAGGCTGAGAGGGTCTCTGGTGGTTTTTCATTGCTTGAAATCGAGTCAAGTACACAAAAACTCTAGTAGTATAAGTGTCTTACCAGTATGACATTTCACCTCCTGGCCTGGGTTCATTTATTGAATCGTTTAGGAAGAGTACAGTATTTTATGAGGGAAATGACCTCTCGATTATGGACCCATATATTATAGAGGAACAACAGTCACCATTACTTCATACAAAAAAATTTCAGTCTTGTTTCAAATAGGTACACTCATGCAATTATATTTGGTGGTGACTGAGCCGTGGTAAAAACTGCTGTTTTGAAGGGCGCGCCGCTGCGCATAGTGTTAAGCAGCCGCTGTCCGTTTCTAGCGGTGGCGCCGCTGTGGCAATCGCAGCTTTGGTGTCTCTCTCTAGTGGGAAAGGGGAAAGCTTGCATTTAAGGCGCGCTATGAGCTCGTCAGTGGGAGTCAGTCGGAGTCAGTCTCTCGTCCCCAGCTTTCTAGTCTGTCTCTCGTCCGCATTTTTTAGGCTGTTAGTGTCTGTCGTTCGGATCAGCCTTTAAAGCCGGCAAAATGAGAGTCTTTCCACTCCTCCAGTAAGAGAACTCAGCGAGCGGTCGCCCGGAAGGGACTTAGTTATTGCATCTGAGTCTGCGCGTTAGGCCGCCAGTCTGCTCTAGTTTGCTGAGGCAATGGTCATTGGCGGTCGGATCGATCGGTTGGTAGGTCGCGCACTGAGACACAAGATGACTTGTCCGTCTTGAGCGTCGGCGCATGTGAGGTCGCCACGTGAGTTCAATGGGCCGCGCCGTATAGCGAGGGGTAGTGGCTTCGCGGCCGACACGAGAGCAACAGGAGTCAACTCACGACATCAGTCTGGCCGGTGCGAGCTGCGACGCCGTGGTGTAACTGGTTCTCCGAGCGCTTCTGGGCCCTTTCAGTTACCATCTCGTGGAGCTTGGCTCGGTCCTTTCGGGGTGCAAGGATGTCGTTAGGGCAGTGGGCGTGTTTCCTCTGCATGGTCGGGTCCGAGCCAGTATTTACGCCGTCGTGTGTCGGGAAGTGAGTGGGAGACGCACCAGCAGGGCAGTCGCGACGGAGCAGCAGTCGCGGAAGGAGCAGCGGCCAGTCGGTCGGTTGGTGCGGACTGGGAGAGACGGGAGATCGGCGCGCCTTCCTGCGTCCGTTGAAGCGGCTGGCAGCGGACGGTTCGGGAGAGCGATTTGGGGGTGCTGCTCCATGTCTTCTCGAGAAATCGCAGTTTATTAGAAGTTAAGTGATTGGTGATATGTTCTGTGATTTACTCGTCCCCAACTTGCTCGTCTGTCTCTCGTCCGCATTTGTTATGCAGTTAGTGACTGTCTGTCGTTCGGAGCTGCCTCTGTCATGTTTGTCGGATCCGCTGAGTTAACGAATTTATTGCTTGGAGTGTAACGGCCTAGTTACTGAAATATGTTTTTATCTTGCCTATCATCTTGAGAGGCTGTATATGTGTACTGTAGAGCATGTTAGCTCGTTTGGCCAACTTGTATAATTTTATATAAGATTGCATTTTATGGGCTTTTATTTAAATGGTGATTTTAGTATATAACGTTGCCACTTCCACCGTAAGACTTTTCTTAGAAGTTAAAATCAAGTTGCACCTTCGGTGGCAAGTTAATCTTTTAATTTTAGTGTTTTGTACCATTTCCATCCCTCCTATGGGGTGCATAGTTTGTGTGCCTGTGTGAATTGATAAAACTTTTACTTTAAGGTAATCTGGTGTGTTGCAGATTTGCACCTGTGGAGTCTTTCAGAGGTTGTTGTGAGCGGTCGTGACTACGGCTGTGTCAAAAGGGAGCGGCAAGGTTCTCAGCCCGAAAGCTTATACACTCAAAAATTTGTTTCTTTCTGCCTCTGAATAAATTGTAACTTGATATTTAGAGGGTGCTTTCTGCTTATAATTTTAAATCTGTTTCTTTTTTTTTAAAAAAAAAAGCTTTTAGGAATAAAATTCCAATTTCTTAAAAGCAATTTGATTTTGATTTCATCACTTACTCCCTGCAACTACTTCCACGCTCACATAGTGTGATCAAATGTGTTAATGTTCTTCATGAATCGCTAGTAAATAAGAAATGTTCAAATGTGTGTGAAGTCTTACGGGACTTAACTGCTAAGGTCATCAGTCCCTAAGCTTACACACTACTTAACCTAAATTATCCTAAGGACAAACACACACATCCATGCCCGAGGGAGGACTCGAACCTCCGCGGGGACCAGCCACACAGTCCATGACTGCAGCGCCTGAGACCACTCGGCTAATCCTGCTCGGAAAATCCTTATTAGATTTGGCTTCGATTCTGAGAAATAGTGTTGACGTCAAATGAGAGTCTCGTACCAAGGGAATTAACAAGAAATGGATCAGATAGTCCCAGGGTACACAAAACAAGTCAGGGCACTTTTGCAAAGGCAACTAAAATATCCTAATTGGCGACGTTTTACAGAATCTCGCGACTTAGTTCTGTGTAGGCAGTAACCCCCTCCAGTTAGGTAAATAGCGGGCTTGTACCCACATTCCGACTCAGTTACATACATTTAGAAAATGATTCCACACTTGCACACGACATTTACTCTAGTTGCAGACTGGTGGGAACACAGATTCCGTCCTGGGTGGTAAATAAGAGACTGAGGACCATAGATGTTTAGCCTCTTTAAGTCCATAACCGTCATTAACGATCATCATCGAAAATTATCGCGAACTTCAATTCAATCGCTATTAATAGTCTTCATAATAAATCTCTGCCTCTAAATACGGCAGTAAATCTAAATGCATTGTTATACGAAGGACGGCTAAAAGCGAATGCAACATCTTTTTCTGAAAGCAGCTTATTTTTATTTAAGAGTGCAATATAATTATTCCCCACTCTTCTGGCTACAAAAGGGGCATTCAATAAGTAATGTAACACTTTTTTTTCTCGGCCGATTTCTGATGAAAACACGCGGAAGTTTTTATTTATTTATTTATTTTTTTTGGACATTGTGGAAAATTCCTTCTTCAGCCCCTATTTTTCCAGGCAGTTCCGATAGGTGGCGGCACTCTATATTGCCTTCTAAATGGTGTCTGTAATGGAGATGCGTTCCAAGCAGAGAGCTATCACTGAGTTTCTATGGCGGGAAATCAGAGCATTTCAGATATTCATAGGCACTTGCAGAATGGCCCTTGCAGAGACATAAGCTCCGTTCAATGCGACGGACTTTCGCCGCCTTAGTGTGAGGGCCTGTCCGCTCCAAGTAGCTGAGTGATCGTCGGCACGGTAGCTCAGCGTGTTCTGTCAGAGGGCTGCTCGCCCTCTGTAATAAAAAAAACTGAGTAAAGGAGTCAATGATCAACGTGATGTCCGCCCAGACCAAACGCAACGAACAATACCGAACAACATGACGAAGAAGACGAAAGGAAGAAGAAATAAAAGTGGTCAGCGTGACAGCATGTCAATCCTAAGGGCCCGGGTTTGATTCCCGGCTGGGTCGGAGATATTCTCCGCTCAGGGAATGGGTGTTGTGTTGTCCTAATCCTCAACATTTAATCCCCATCGACGCGCAAGTCGCCCAAGTGGCGTAAAATCGAAAGACTTGCACCCGGCGAACGGTCTACCCGACGGGAGGCCCTAGTCACACGACATTTACATTTTACTGTATGCCCGCATGGTATTACTTTACTGGTCCACGTCGGAGCCAACGTCTTTCTGCATCAACAACCTCCCCATCATTCATGTACTGACTCCCGTGGAGTGCATCCTTCATCGGGTCAGACAGATGGAAGTCGGAAGGTGTGAGATTCGGCTTATAGGGCTTATGAGGAAGAACAGTCCAATGTAGTTTTGTGAGCTCCTGTCCAGTGCGCAGATTTGTGTGAGGCATTCCGCTGTTATGGAGAAGGAGACGTTCGCTTGCATATCTGAGACGAGGAACATGGTGAAGTAGTTTCTACAGTTTCCTGAGCACAATACACTTCCGAGTTGATCGTTACACCATAAAGGAGGACATCAAACAGAATAACTCCTTCAAGTCCCAATGATCGTGATCCGTCGATCACCTCGAATGAGTCTGTCCACTCGTTCTAACTTAGCCGGCCGGCACATGGGACATAGGACAGGTTTGCGCGACCTTGTTGCGATGATGACAGATTCCACGCCCAACGACTCACTGTGCTTTTGTTCACTAGCAGGTCTCAGTAGACATTCTGCAACGGTCTAAAAATATCAGAAATGCTTTGATTTTCGCCAAAAAAATGGAAAAAAAGACAGTCAGTGCTGTCACTGAGTTTCATTTTTTTCTTCTTTTCTTATTTTTCCTTTTTCTTCCTCTACTTGGAACGCACCATCTAGAAGGCTATATATAGTGCCGCCACCCACCAGAACTTCCTGAAACAATAGGGAGTGAAGCGGCAATATTCTGCAATGTTTTCCGTTTTCTCATCCGAAATCGTCCGACAAAAAAATGAGTTTCATTAGTTGTTGAACGCTCCTCGTATATACCAACGCCAAGACACAATCAGTCCTCCATTGCACTTAAGAGATGGTAATGTAACTGATGACAATTTCCAATTAAGTAGAGCTAACAAACACGGATTTTCTAAATTCCTTCACAAAGTAAGATGCATTAAATATTCCTGAATTAAATAATAGCTGCCAAAATGAGTAATTTGGAAGTAGATAGCGAATTAAATTAAATTACTTAATAAATGCAGGGAGCGAGGTGGGGCAGTGGTTAGCACACTGGACTCGCATTCGGGAGGACGACGGTTCAATCCCACATCCGGCCATCCTGATTTAGGTTTTCCGTGATTTTCCTAAATTGTTTCAGGCAAATGCCAGAATGGTCGCTTTGAAAAGGCACGACCGACTTCCTTTCCCATCCTTCGCTAATCTGATGGTGCCGATGACCTCGCTGTTTGGTCCACTTCCCCCAGATCAACCAACCACCGTAATAAAGGCAAATCATCCGAAGGCCACAGCCGACTTCCTTCCCCATCCTTCCCTAATCCTATGGGACCGGTGACCTCTGTTTGGTCCCCTTCCTCCGAACTAACCAACCAACTTAATGAAGGCAACCCATCCGACTCGCATTGTATTATCCTTTCTGAGTACGTTGATTAAATAGCTCCATTTTTAGCTTTCCGTAAGACTGGAAAGACCCACAGGTACCACCAACACACAAGGAAGGAAATAGAAATGACCCGCTGAGTTATAGACCTACATCATTGACACCGATCTGCGGTAGGATTTGGGGGCATATACTAAGTCCTAACATCAGGGAAAAAGCTATAAGAAAATAATGAACTGATACATATCCAGTACTTACTCAGACAATATAGTTATCACGAAACAAAACTGGTTCTTTATTCAGACAAAGTAATGTTTGCCATTGACAGACGATCTGAAGCTGATTCTATATTTGTAGATTTCCGGAAGGTTTTTGATACTCTTTCACATAAGTGGCTCCTAATCATATTGAGTGCCTATTGAAAATTGTCTCAATTGCTCTAGTAGATTGGTAATTTCCTGGCAAAATTGACTCTCTGCCATTCCTAATGCATACAAACGATTTAGGTGACAATTTGAACAGCCTTCATACGTTGTTTGCTGATGATTTTATAGCCTAATAAAATCATCAGAAGATCAAAACGACTTGCAAAATTATTCAGATAAGCTACCTTTGTGATGCTGAAAGCGGCAATTTATCCTAAACAATTAAAAATTTAAGGTCTTTCACACGAGTGTCGCGAAAGTACTTTAAACTTCGGTTACGCGATCAATAACCGAAATTGAAACGTCATCAGTTCAACTAAGTATTGAAGGGTAACAGCAACCTGCAACTTAAATTTGAGCCGTCATATAGAAAATATCGTGCTGAAAGCAAACCAAAGACTGTACTTCATTGCCAGAAAAATTAGAAGATTTAACGAATCTTCTTAACAGACTGTCTATATTTCGCTTGTCCATATTCTGAAGTATTGCTGGACATGATATCAACCACATCAGACACGATTGATGGAGGACATTGATAAAGTTAAAAGAAGTGCAGCTCTTGAAACAGGACAGTTGGGCTCGAAATAATTTTAAAAAAAGGAGTTTTTCGTCCCGGTGGGATCTTTCCACAAAATTTCGGTCACAAACTATCTTATCTGAGAACGAAAATACAGTTTTTTCTCACCCAGAGAAGAAAATATTCTGTTGACTCCACCCTATTTAGGGAGAAATAACCATCAGAGATCGCACAGAGAGATTTATGTGCTCATTTTTCCCTGTAGGTGAAGCATGCAATCGATCAGGCTTCATGAAATGATGATTATACACGAGTAAGTAAATGTAAATAAGGAAGCTAACCAGAGGTCTTGTGCCAAGCGCCAAGAAAGTCAAGGTTCAACAAAATGGTTTCTAGATAGGTCTATTGGAACTGATATAGCAGGTTATTGGAGTCACGTTACAGAAACCGTGAAAAGTTGTAAAGGATCAAATTTTTAACGACATGCTCTGTTTATGTGTAAGAGATGGAACGTTCGTCTGTGTCTAAACCAGACAATTAATAGTTTCAGAAAATTTCGCGAATATGGCTATATTCTGTTATATATAATTACTTCCCCCTCCTATTAACCATGGACCTTGCCGCTGGTGGGGAGGCTTGCGTGCCTCAGTGATACAGATGGCCGTACCGTAGGTGCAACCACAGCGGAGTGGTATCTGTTGAGAGGCCAGACAAACGTGTGGTTCCTGAAGAGGGGCAGTAGCCTTTTCAGTAGTTGCAGCGGCAACAGTCTGTATGATTGACTGATCTGGCCTTGTAACACTTACCAAAACGGCCTTGCTGTGCTGGTACTGCGAACGGCTGAAAGCAAAGAGAAACTACAGCCGTAATTTTTTCCGACGGCATGCAGCTTTACAGTATGGTTAAATGATGATGGCGTCCTCTTGGGTAAAATATTCCGGAGGTAATATAGTCCCCATTCGGATCTCCGGGCGGGGACTACTCAGGAGGACGTTGTTATCAGGACAAGGAAAACTGGCGTTCTACGGATCGGAGTGTGAAATGTCAGATCCCTTAATCGGGCAGGAAGGTTAAAAATTTAAAAAGGGAAATGGATAGGTTAAGTTAGATATAGTGGGAATTAGTAAAGTTCAGTGGCAGGAGGAGCAAGACTTTTGGTCAGGTGAATACAGGGTTATAAATACAAAATCACATAGGGGTAATGCAGGAGTAGGTTTAATAATGGATAAAAAAATAGGAGTGCGGGTAAGCAACTACAAACAGTATAGTGAACGCATTATTGTGGCCAAGATAGACACGAAGCCCACGCCTACTACAGTAGTACAAGTTTACATGCCAACTAGCTCTGCAGATGAAGAAATTGATGATGTGTATGATGAGATAAAAGAAATTATTCAGGTAGTGAAGGGAGACGAAAAGTTAATAGTCATGGGTGACTGGAATTCGACAGTAGGAAAAGGGAGAGAAGGAAACATAGTAGGTGAATATGGATTGGTGGTAAGAAATGAAAGAGGAAGCCGCCTGGTAGAATTTTGCACAGAGCATAACTTAATCATAGCTAATACTTGGTTCAAGAATCATGAAAGAAGGTTGTATACATGGAAGAATCCTGGAGATACTAGAAGGTATCACATAGATTATATAATGGTAAGACAGAGATCTAGGAACGAGGTTTTAAATTGTAAGACATTTCCAGGGGCAGATGTGGACGCTGACCACAATCTATTGGTTATGAACTGTAGATTAAAACTGAAGAAACTGCAAAAAGGTGGGAATTTAAGGAGATGGGACCTGGATAAGCTGACCATAGGTTGTACAGAGTTTCAGCGAGAACATAAGGGAACAATTGACAGGAATGGGGGAAACAAATACAGTAGAAGAAGAATGGGTAGCTCTGAGGGATGAAGTAGTGAAGGCAGCACAGGATCAAGTAGGTAAAAAGACAAGGGCTAGTAGAAATCCTTGGGTAACAGAAGAAATATTGAATTTAATTTATGAAAGGAAAAAATATAAAAATGCAGTAAATGAAGCAGGCAAAAAGGAATACAAACGTCTCAAAAATGAGATCGACGGGAAGTGCAAAATGGCTAAACAGGAATGGGTAGAGGACAAATGAAAGGATGTAGAGGCTTATCTCACTAGGTGTAAGATAGATACTGCCTACAGGAAAATTAGAGAGACCTTTGTAGAAAAGAGAACCACTTGTATGAATATCAAGAGCTCAGATGGATACCCAGTTCTAAGCAAAGAATGGAAGGCAGAAAGGTGGAAGGAGTATATAGAGGGTCTATACAAGGGCGATGTTCTTGAGGACAATATTATGGAAATGGAAGAGGATGTAGATGAAAATGAAATGGGAGATGAGATACTGCGCGAAGAGTTTGACAGAGCACTGAAAGACCTGAGTCGAAACAAGGCCCCGGGAGTAGGCACATTCCATTAGAACTACTGACGGCCTTGGGGGAGCCAGTCCCGACAAAACTCTACCATCTGGTGAGCAAGATGTATGAGACAGGCGAAATACCCTAAGATTTGAAGAAGAATATAATAATTCCAATCCCAAAGAAAGCTGGTGTTGACAGATGTGAAAATTACCGAACTATCAGTTTAATAAGTCACAGCTGCAAAATAATAACGCGAATTCTTTACAGACGAATGGAAAAACTATTAGAAGCCGACCTCGGGGAAGATCAGTTTGGATCCCGTAGAAATGTTGGAACACGTGAGGCAATACTGACCTAACGACTTATCTTAGAAGAAAGATTAAGGAAAGGCAAATCTACGTTTCTAGCATTTGTAGACTTAGAGAAAGCTTTTGACAATGTTGACTGGAATGCTCTCTTTCAAATTCTGAAGGTGGCGGGGGTAAAATACACGGAGCGAAAGGCTATTTACAATTTGTGCAGAAACGAGATGGCAGTAATAAGAGTCGAGGGGCATGAATGGGAAGCAGTGGTTAGGAAGGGAGTGAGACAGGGTTGTAGCCTCTCCCCGATGTTATTCAATCTGTATATTGAGCAAGCAGTAAAGGAAACAAGAAAAATTCGGAGTAGGTATTAAAATCCATGGAGAAAAAATAAAAACTTTGAGGTTCGCCGATGAAATTGTAATTCTTTCAGAAACAGCAAAGGACTTGGAAGAGCAGTCAAACGGAATGGACAGTGTCTTGAAAGGAGGATATAAGATGAACATCAACAAAAGCAAAACGAAGATAATGGAATGTAGTCGAATTAAGTTGGGTGTTGCTGAGGGAATTAGATTAGGAAATGAGACACTTAAAGAAGTAAAGGAGTTTTGCTATTTGGGGAGCAAAGTAAATGATGATGGTGGAAGTAGAGAGGATATAAAATGTAGACTGGCAATGGCAAGGAAAGCGTTTCTGAGGAAGAGAAACTTGTTAACATCGACTTTAGATTTAAGTGTCAGGAAGTCGTTTCGAAAGTATTTGTATGGAGTGTAGCCATGTATGGAAGTGAAACTTGGACGATAAATAGTTTGGACAAGAAGAGAACAGAAGCTTTCGAAATGTGATGCTACAGAAGAATACTAAAGATTCGATGGGTAGATCACATAACTAACAAGGAAGTATTGAATAGAATTGGGGAGAAGAGGAGTTTGTGGCACAACTTGACAAGAAGAAGAGATCGGTTGGTAGGACATGTTCTGAGGCATCAAGGGATCACAAATTTAGCATTGTAGGGCAGCGTGGAGGGTAAAAATCGTAGAGGGAGACCAAGAGAAGAATACACTAAGCTGATTGAGAAGGATGTAGGTTGCAGTAAGTACTGGGAGATGAAGAAGCTTGCACAGTATCGAGTAGCTTGGAGAGCTGCATCAAACCAGTCTCAGGACTGAAGACCACAACAACAACAACATAATTACTTCAAATGCATGCCACCATGTAACATTCATTTTTAATCATTTAAACCCTATCAGTGTATTGTAAAACGTTAAATAAAAATATATTAATAAGGGGAGTGTTGTAAGGGCTCAGTTTCTCAAATGCTCTTGTCACAAATATACGACATACCAAGTCATACCTAACAGGTATAACATATCGTAGATTTAACCTTATGAACTCTATAGTACTTCACTATCGGTTACAAAATATGATTTTCTTATTTTTTCTTTCAAGTAGAACTGTAATGTCCATTATTACATTATCGGAAAAAAATCTCATCACCAAGAAATAATTTATGTAGACTAATGAAATTTCGGACGTTCATTTGTGTAGGTAACATATTAAAGCGATTAATGGTGCAAGTTCTGAGAAAAGCCGTTGCAAATGTGAAATGCTGGTACATTAATAACTGATGTAGCCACCAGATTGTTGAATGTAAACTCGGAAACGTCGTACAGCTTCTGAATGTTGGTTTGTGGGATGGAGTCACCTTCAGGCTGCTCCATCGGTATGTAGTGGTGGCGGAGAATCCGAGGCATAGCAATCGGTGTTGACTGTTTCTTCCACGAATTCTGTACCCGTGGCACCTCCTAGTGTACCTGACACAGTGGATCTGCCGTCACGGCAGAGTGAATGGCGGATGGTAATGCGTTCGCGTCGCTCGATGTGGAGGACCATTATGGAGACTGGGTGTCTAGCCTCGCCCATTCACCCTGTGAGGGGACAGCTGGCTGCTCCTTCAGCAAGATTCGAGTAGGCGTGAAGGGAGAGGGGTTTATTAATTATCGGGAGCTCCAACTTAGGCGCGTTATGAAGCCTATTAGGAAGATATCGTTCAGGGCTGAGAACAAAAGTAATGTTGTGCATTCGGTATGTCTACTGTGGGGCCTCATCCGAAATGTGCCTGCAGCTATCGAGCGTGCAGGGTGCAGTCATCTGCCAGTTATAGCTCACGTTGGCACCAACGACGCCTGTCCCATGGGATCTGAAGCCATCCTAAGTTCATACAAGCAGCTGCCTGTTGCTTGGGTTCTGAGGCCATACTCATTTCATGAAGGCAGCTGGCGGAAGTGGTGAAGGTTGCTGGCCTCGCATGTGGGGTACAAGCAGAGCTCGCAATGTGCAGCATTTTTACCGGAGTTGATCGGAAACTTTGGTTTGGCTGCAGATTTCTAGACCTGCATTATCGGCTGGGGATTTCTAGGCCTACCCTTGATAGATCAGGGGTGCACTACACAAAGCAAGCAGACTACTCGGCTACATAGTAGTCCGAGGTACTATGATGAACAGTCGCCAGTTGATGCGCAGCAAAGGAAGTCAGATCGCTTTCAGAGTAAATACACTTCGATTGCCAAAATTTTATCGGTAACCTGTCGAAGTATTCGTAACAGAGTTCCCGAATTTGCTGCCCTCCAGGAAAGTTTTCGCCCTCCGATTATTCTCTGGACCAAGTGCTGGCTGGAGCCTTAAGTGGGAAGCTCTGAGACATTTAGCGAGTCATGGAATGTATAGCGGAAAGACATATTAGGTGCCATTGGAGGGGGAGTGTCCATTGCAGTTGTCAAAACTATTGTGTCAATTGAGGTCGAAGGTGTCTAGTGGCTTGTAAAAGGTTTAGGTGAAACCGAATTAATTGCTGGATGGCTTTACCGGCCACCTGACTCTGCTGTGAGAGTTCTATAGTTACTCAAAGAAATGTTATGGTCAGTATCACGTAAATACCCAGATCATGCAGTACTAGTTGGAGGTGACTTTAACTTATCGAGTGTAGATGGAATGTCTATGGATGCACTGCGGGGATACACAGAGACAATAGTGCCAAGTGTTTCTGAACATGTTTTCTGAAAACTTCTTTTGCGACTAGTTCGGTAGCCCACACGCAATGGAAATATGTTACACTGTTGTGTCGGTAGCTGGGCCGACACCGTGAAGTTGAGATGGCTGAAAATGCACGCAAGACTAAAGCAGACGGGCGTGAAGTCTGGAACATGAGAACTTATAAATGAATAAGAAGAAAAGTATGTAGATGCTTATTACTTATCTTTTAATTAGTCCTTGGAATACATCTCTCTTGAATACTCGTAAGCTATAGGCACTGATACAAATGGCGCCTTGCTAGTTCGTAGCCATTAACTTAGCTGATGGCTATTCTGTCTCTCGGCTAATGAGAGAGAAAGGCTTCGTACATCTGGTCGGTAGCTAGGTTCTCGTACAACTGGGCGGTAGCTAGGTTCTCGTACAACTGGGGCGGTAGCTAGGTTCTCGTACAACTGGGGCGAGTGCTCTCTCGTATCACGAGACCTGCCTTGGTGGTGGCGCTAGGTCTGCGATTACACAGTGGCGACACGCGGGTCCGACATGTACTAAATGGACCGCGGCCGATTTAAGCTACCACCTAGCAAGTGTGGTGTCTGGCGGTGACACCACATTCCTCCCCCGCAAATCGGCGAACGGTAGTGTGATAAGGCTTCCGCCCGCCGTGGGGAGGACCACATGTTGACGGATGCGATGAGGTGGGGAGCCTAAGAACAGGCGAGGCTGTGCCACCCGCACCCGGCCATTCGGTCCGAGGGGAGCTAGGAAACGCCTGCAAAACTAGTCCAGGGTGCACGTCAACATGCGGTGTATGCGCCGGTAAAGAGACAGGAGGGACCGAAGGGTCAACCACCATAGCGTCGGGGTAGCCGACGCGCGATGACGTCATGTGGTCCGGAGCGGGCGGGAGTTCCATGGCGGAGGACTGCTGGTCACGGGAAGCGATCGGCGGCGCGTGACCCTGGGAGGCGCTTGGCGGCTGCAACGAAGCGTCGAATGCGGGCGGCGCCGGCGGGAGAACAAGCGGCGGCGGCGGCGGCTGCTGCTGCTGCGGCGGCGGCGGCGCGTCGCCATGGGGCAAAATGGAAGGCATCGTCGGTAACACCTGGGGATGAGGCGAGCCAGTAGATGGGTCCCCAGGGCGCTGACCGGACGGCACCGTCGCTGAAAGCAGACGGGGAGCGGCAGAACCCGAGCGACGACAGAGGCGCAGCTGATTGAGATGCCGACGCACCTCACCAGAGGCCCCCAAAACCAAATACATCGCGCGGCCGAGGCAGCGAAGAATGCGCCCTGCGAGCCAACGCCGTGAACCTCGATAGTTGCGATAAAATACAACGTCGCCTGGAGCAAAAGCAGGAGTCTGCCGCTGCACAGGAACCTGATGCGGCGGATGCAGCAAAGACATCAAGGTGCGATGAGGACGACCGTGGAGCAACTCAGCCGGCGAGCGACCATCTCGGGGCTGAGAGCGATACGAAGACAAAAAGAGCAACAATGCGTCCTCCCGAGAATGTGACTCTTTCAATTTCAACATCTGTGACTTGAAAGTCCGGACCAATCGTTCAGCGGCACCGTCGGACTGAGGCGAAAACGGCGCGGATGTCAGATGTTGAATACCATTGGCCCGGCAGAATGACTGAAATTCTGCGGACATGAATTGTGGGCCATTGTCGGAAACAATAGTCTGCGGAAGACCTTCAATGCAAAAGATAGCAGACAACGCTTGGATGGTGCGGAGGACGTCGTGGAAGACATCCGGACAACAAAAGGAAAATTACTGAAGGCGTCGACCAGAACTAACCATCGAGCATTCCAGAATGGACCAGCAAAATCAATGTGCAAGCGTTGCCAAGGGGAAGTGGCTTTTGGCCACGCAAAGACTTTCCGCGGCGGTGCGGACTGTTGTTCGGCACACGCTGGGCACGAAGAACACATATTCGTAATCGCAGCATCGATTCCGAACCAAGTACAGTGCTGACGAGCAAGTTGTTTCGTTCGCACTATACCCCAATGTCCTTGGTGAAGAAGCCGTAAAACAGAGGACTGTAACGAACGTGGGACCACGACTCTGGACTGATCATTATCAGAACGCAACAACAAAACACCACGTCGAACAAAAAGTCTCTCCTTGTGAGCAAAAAATCGGCGAACCCACGGATCCTCGATCCGAGACTTTGACAAAGGCCATTGCGTAGCAACAAAACGTAAAACAGTAGCAAGGACAGGGTCAGCAGCTGTGGCTGTAACGACACGACGAAAATCAATCGGAAACGATTCGACCACTTCATCGGTTTCCGAATCAATGAACATGCAAGCAAGTTCGGAAGAATCGAATGCTTTATCCTCAGCAACAGGCAAACGGGACAACGCATCGGCGTTTCCGTGCTTATCAGTGGACCGATACAAGATATCGTAGCGGTACTGCGAGAGGAAAATAGACCAGCGAATGAATTTCTGCGCTGTACGCGGAGGTACAGGCTTGGTCGGATGAAAAAGCGATGTCAAAGGTTTGTGGTCTGTGATGATGGTAAAGTGACGACCATACAAGAAATCATAGAACTTAGTAACACCAAACACGAGAGCCAAAGCTTCTTTCTCTATCTGTGAATAATTTCTTTGCGCAGACGAGAGCAATTTGGACGCAAAGGCAATAGGGCGATCATGGGAGCCAACTTTGTGCGCAAGCACTGCACCGATCCCGAAATCCGATGCATCTACCATCAACAAAAGGGGTTTCCGGGGATCGAATGGCGTAAGGCAAGTATTAGAAAGCAATGCCGATTTCAACTGGCGAAAGGCGCGTTCACATTCCGTCGTCCAGACGAACGGAACACCTTTACGGCGTAAGCGATGAAGCGGAGCTGAAATGGAAGAGGCATTGCGCACAAATTTATTGTAATAATTAATTTTACCCAACACACTCTGTAGCTGTTTCACATTTTGAGGGGAAGGCAATTCTTGTATGGCACGGAGGTGCTCTGGACTCGGATGTATGCCTTGGGCATTAATGACATGTCCCAGGTATGGTAAGTCACGAGCAAAAAACACACATTTGTCCTTCCTCAAGCGAAGACCATTTTGCCGCAAGACCTGAAATAATGTCCGTAAGTTCGCAAGATGATCTTCTTCTGTCTGTCCGGAGATCACTATATCGTCCAGATAGTTGGCTGCAGTAGGGATCGACGCACAAATAGTTTGTAAATATTGCTGAAACAAGGCAGGGGCGGATGCACACCCGAATGGCAGTCTTTTGAAGCGGTACAATCCAAGATGCGTGTTAACCACCAATACGCGCTGGGATTCGTCGTCCACCGGTATTTGCAAGTACGCATCGGCTAGGTCCAACTTTGAAAAATATTTTCCCGGGCACAGTTTAGCAAAAAGATCTTCCGGGCGGGGCAAAGGAAAAGTAGCAGTCACTAGCTGTGGATTCACTGTGGCCTTGAAGTCCACGCAAAGTCTCAATTTTCCGGAAGGTTTTGGCAAAATTACTAAGGGTGAGGCCCAGAGAGAAGCTTGCACACGTTCAATTACACCCTGTGATTCGAGATCGTGTAACGTTCTTGCGACCTCATCACGCAATGCGTGGGGAACATTGCGCGCCCTGAAAAATTTCGGTTGCGCGTTTACCTTCAGTTCTAAATGTGCTTCATAGTTTTGAGCGCAACCTAAGCCCGGTGCAAAAATGTCTGCAAATTCGTCACACAGCCGAGAAACACTGTCTGTAGGCACAGTCTGATTCACCGATAGGACCTGATTTACAATAGACATGTTAAACAACTGAAACAAGTCTAGCCCAAACAAGTTCACTGCAGAAGAAGAACGAAGAACGTAAAATGACACAAGTTTCGTTTGTCCCTTGTATGTTGCAAGAAGGCTGCACTGTCCTAACACAGGAATTGTCTGTCCGGAATATGTAGTTAGCTTAACATTTGTGGAACGCAACGGAGGTTTGCCCAGTTGTTTGTACGTGTCGTGATTGAGCAATGAAACTGCAGCTCCGGTATCGAGCTGGAATGGTATCACTTTGCCTTCAAAGTCTAAGTCCACAAAAAGTTTATTGTCCTGCTGACGACAAGAGCGACTGTTTTGTGCAATTTGAATAGACACTGGTACAGAATCACTTGCTAATTGACGTGATTTCCGGCGACGTCGACGCACAGTTATTGTGGGACGAACACAGTCACTGTTAGAGAAAGTGTCACAGGACGAAGTGGAATTAACGACATGAATGTCCATAGGCGAAGGTCCACGAGCCTGAGTGCCCTTGGGTCGATTCCGGCGCGAAGCAAAGGGCCTGGAATGATTGTGATTGTCTGATCTGAGCTTTTTCTGGCAAACACTTTGAACATGTCCTTTCTTATTGCAAAAAAAGCAAATAGCTTGGCGTGACGGGCAATGTTCACGCGAATGTCTAGTAGCACCCCGCGGGCATGATTTCACTGCATTTGTGTGCTGGCGCGGCACACGTGGCTTAGCGCGCGGCGGCAGCTGCGTTTGTTTGTGCGATGGCAGTTGACCGGGCCGCGCAGCGCGTCCAGCGGGCCGGTTAATGTTACACACGGCTGGCGAAGTTTCAAAAGATTCCTGAGCACAGTCAAGTGTGTCCTGTCTATCCAATATGTCTATTACTTGTTGAAGGGAGGGATTAACTAGTTTCAAAATTTGTTCCCGTATGCGAACATCAGAAACGTTCTGTGCAATTGCATCACGCACCATTGTATCTGAATAAGAAAGACCACAGTCACATTCAAAAGCACAGTCCCTAGTAAGTCCTTGCAATGTTGCTACCCACTCCCTATTAGTTTGACCGGCCGTACGTTTTGTACGAAAGAACGTATACCGTTTTGCAACCACATTAACTGTTTCTTTGAAATAGGCATCTAATGCAGACAAAATTTCCTCGTAGGACAGAGTTGCTACGTCTCGTCGGGGAAACAATTTCACTATCACACGGTATGTGGACACACCGACACAAGAAAGCAAAAACGGCTGCCGCTCATTACCTTGAATTCTGTAGGCAGCGAGGTGAAAGTTGAACTGGCGAGACCACTCGTGCCAGGTCTCATCGGCTGCCACGTATGGTCGAAAGGGAGGTGCAACAGCGTTTAGTGGCAGCGGTAGCGAAGAAGCGGCGGTGGCCGCATCGGTTTGAATGGTACGTTGACCCTGGACGAGCTGTCCAAGGGCATCCAGTAACGCCTGCGTCTGCTGATTCTGCAAGCGATAAAATTCGGACAGTACATCTGGAGAATGTGGCGAAGCCATGACACAATTAAATGAAAGCAATCAGAAAGAAAACGTTAATTCGTCGCCAATGTCGTGTCGGTAGCTGGGCCGACACCGTGAAGTTGAGATGGCTGAAAATGCACGCAAGACTAAAGCAGACGGGCGTGAAGTCTGGAACATGAGAACTTATAAATGAATAAGAAGAAAAGTATGTAGATGCTTATTACTTATCTTTTAATTAGTCCTTGGAATACATCTCTCTTGAATACTCGTAAGCTATAGGCACTGATACAAATGGCGCCTTGCTAGTTCGTAGCCATTAACTTAGCTGATGGCTATTCTGTCTCTCGGCTAATGAGAGAGAAAGGCTTCGTACATCTGGTCGGTAGCTAGGTTCTCGTACAACTGGGGCGGTAGCTAGGTTCTCGTACAACTGGGGCGAGTGCTCTCTCGTATCACGAGACCTGCCTTGGTGGTGGCGCTAGGTCTGCGATTACACAGTGGCGACACGCGGGTCCGACATGTACTACATGGACCGCGGCCGATTTACGCTACCACCTAGCAAGTGTGGTGTCTGGCGGTGACACCACATTACACCATGTAAGTACAAATGGGCCGGAAATTATCGACAACAGCAGAGTAGAAACGGAGAATACGATCGTGATGTCGCTATCATAACCACAATTACGAAAGGTAATAAATCGGTTAAGAAGGATAGGAGAATTTTTCTGTTAGAAAAAGCAGATAAGCAGTTTTTAGCATCTCACTCAGATAGTGAAATGACATCACTTATTTAAAGTGAGATGGACGTAGAGGAACTATAGCAAAGTTTAAACAGATTGTGACTAGTGGTCTGAAGAGTTATGAGCCTAGTAAGTAAATTAAGGACAGGAAAGACCCACTATGGTTTAATAGCGAGATTTGGGAAATGCTGTGGAAGCAGAGGCTGCTGCACTTCCGGCTCAAAAGAGAACGCACAAATGGCGACAAGTAAAGTTTAGTTGAAATTTATGTGTCTGTAAAAATATCTGTACTTGAGGCATACAACAACTATCACCCTCATTCCTTAGCAAAAGATCTGTCAGAGAACCGGAGATAATTCTGGTCCTGTGAAAAATCGATAAGTGAGTCTTAGGCTTCCATCCAGTCATTTGTTGATCAGTGTGGTGAGGCAGCTGAAGGTATCAAAACGAAAGCCGAAGTTTCACGTTCACGTAGCAGAATCGTACAAACATAACGTTGCTTGGCCACCGAGCAAACTCCGGTATGAGCAACATAGTAACAAATATCCCTGGCGTAGAGAAACAACGGGAAGAGTTGAAAACAGACACCAGGACCGGATGGAATACCGAGAGTTTTCTACAGCAATTACCCCTTAACTAACTTACATTTATCGCAAATCTCTCACCCAGTGCAAAGTACCAACCCACTGGATAAATACGCAGGTGACTCCAGTATATAAGAAAGATAAAAGAACAGACCCGCAAAATTACAGACCAATGTCCCTAACTTCTGTCTGCCGCAAAATCCTTGAACACATTCTCAGTTCGCAGGCAATAAATTTGTTTAAGACCGAGAATCTTAATTCCACGAATAAGCAGGGTTTTAGAAAGCATCGCTCGTGTGAAACTTAGCTTGCCCTCTATTCGCATGATATACTATGAACTATGGATGAAGTTCAAGAGGCAGATTACATATTTCTAGATTTCCGGAAAGCGTTTGACACGGCGTCCCATTGCAGGCTGTTGAAGGAGATACGACCATACGGAACAGGTTCACAGATAACGGCTGGAAGACTTCTTAAGTTATAGAACCCAGTACGTTGTCCTCGACGGCGAGTGTTCATCAGAGACAAGGAAATCGTCACGACTGCCCCAGGGATGTGTGATAACTCCTCCCGAATAGGCCATGAAGGCTCAAAGGCACCGACCGTCCGCCGTGTCATCCTCAGACGACAGGCGTCACTGGATGCGGATATGGAGGGGCATGTGGTCAGCACACCTCTCTCCAGGCCGCATGTCAGTTTCCGAGACCGGAGCCGCTACTTCTCAATCAACAAGCTCCTCAGTTTGCCTCACAAGGGCTGAGTGCACCCCGCTTGCCAACAGCGCTCGGCAGACCGGAGGGTCACCCGGCCCGACAGCGCTTAACTTCGGTGATCTGACGGGAACCGGTGTTACCACTGCGGCAACGCCGTTGGCAGGGATGTTTGACAGGACCGCTATTATTCTCTATGTACTGTATACAGGGTGTTACAAAAAGGTACGGCCAAACTTTCAGGAAACATTCCTCACACACAAATAAAGAAAATATGTTATGTGGACATGTGTCCGGAAACGCTTACTTTCGGTGTTAGAGCTCATTTTATTACTTCTCTTTCAAATCACATTAATCATGGAATGGAAACACACAGCGACAGAACGTATCTGCAGGACTTTAAACACTTTGTTACAGGAAATGTTCAAAATGTCCTCCGTTAGCGAGGATACATGCGTCCACCCTCCGTCGCATGGGATCCCTGATGCACTGATACAGCTCTGGAGAATAGCGTATTCTATCACAACCGTCCACAATACGAGCACGAAGAGTCTCTACATTTGGTACCGGGGTTATGTAGACAAGAGTTTTCAAATGCCCCCATAAATGAAAGTCAAGAGGGTTGAGGTCAGGAGAGCGTGGAGGCCATGGAATTGGTCCGCCTCTACCAATCCATCGGTCACCGAATCTGTCGTTGAGAAGCGTACGAACACTTCGACTGAAATGTCCAGGAGCTCCATCGTGCATGAACCACATGTTGTGTCGTACTTGTAAAGGCACATGTTCTAGCAGCACAGGTAGAGTATCCCGTATGAAATCATGATAACGTGCTTCATTGAGCGTAGGTGGAAGAACATGGGGCCCAAGCAAGACATCACCAACAATGCTGCCCAAACGTTCACAGAAAATCTGTGTTGATGACGTGATTGCACAATTGCGTGCGGATTCTCGTCAGCCACACATGTTGATTGTGAAAATTTACAATTTGATCACGTTGGAATGAAGCCTCATCCGTAAAGAGAACATTTGCACTGAAATGAGGATTGACACATTGTTGGATGAACCATTCACAGAAGTGTACCCGTGGAGACCAATCAGCTGCCGATAGTGCCTGCACACGCTGTGCATGGTGCGGAAACAACTGGTTCTCCCGTAGCACTCTCCATACAGTGACGTGGTCAACGTTACCTTGTACAGCAGCAACTTCTCTGACGCTGACATTAGGGTTATCGTCAACTGCACGAAGAATTGCCTCGTCCATTGCAGGTGTCCTCGTCGTTCTAGCTCTTCCCCAGTCGTGAGTCATAGGCTGTAATCTTCCGTGCTCCCTAAGACGCCGATCAATTGGTTCGAACGTCTGGCGGGACACCTTCGTTCTCGAAATCTGTCTCGATACAAACGTACCGCGCCACGGCTATAGGCCCGTGCTAATCCCTACATGAAGTGGGCAGCTGCCAACTCCGCATTTGTAAACATTGCACTGACTGCAAAACCACGTCCGTGATGAACACTAACCTGTTGATACTACGTACTGATGTGCGTGATGCTAGTACTGTAGAGCAATGAGTCGCATGTCAACACAAGCACCGATGTCAACATTACCTTCCTTCAATAGGGCCAACTGGCGGTGAATCGAGGAAGTACAGTACATACTGGCGAAACTAAAATGAGCTCTAACATCGAAATTAAGCTTTTCCGGACACATGTCCACATAACATCTTTTCTTTGTTTGTGTGTGAGGAATGTTTCCTGAAAGTTTGGCCGTACCTTTTTGTAACACGCTGTGACTTGGTGGAAAGGGTGGGCAGCAAACTGCGGTTGTTTGCTGATGATGCTTTGATGTACGGCAATGTGTAAAAGTTGAATGACAGTAGAAGACTTAGACACTATTTCAAGTTGGTTTCATGAATCAGAGATATCTCTAAATGTAAATTAGTGCAGATGATTAATGTTAGTAATGTTCTGCTTGATACAGTCTCGTCGATAATAGCTAGGCGGAACGTGGCAGAACGGTATCAAATGGAGCGAGCAAATGAGGGCGTAGTAAGGAAGGCGATTAGTTGACTTCGGTTTCTTGAGAGAATTTAGGAAAATTGCAGCTCATCTATAAGGGGGACGGCGTATACAACCTTAGTGCGACTCATTCTTGTGTAATGCTTGAGTCTGGGATCTTTACCAGGTCAGATTAAAGGAAGACATCCAAGCAATTCAGAGACATAGTGTTAGAGTTGTTACTCGTAGTTTCGAACAATACGCAAGTGTTACGGACATTCTATGGGAAATAAAATGGGAATCGCTGGAGGGAAGACGACATTCTTTTCGACGAACACTATTCAGAATATTTAGAAAACTGGCGTCTACTGCCTCCAGCATACACGTTGCGCGTAAGGACCACGAAGATCAGATACGAGCAATTAGGGCTCATACATAGAAATACAGACAGTCGTTTTTCCTTCGCTCTATTTGCGAGTGGAACAGCAAAGGAAATGACTAGTGGTGGTACAGGGTACCCCGGGCTGCGTACCGTATGGTGGATTGGGGAATATCTATGTAGACATAGATGATGATGTAGATTGGAGTTCGATACCAGTTGGATTTGGTCAGTCAATACAGGATTGGTTAAAGCTGATTGTGGATGGCGTTGAGGTTGTTGTCCGATGTTGTCCCATGCGTGCTCGGTTGGAGACAGATCAGATAGTATGTCAACACCCTGTAGAGCATGCTGGGTTATAACAGCGGGCTGTGGGCGAGCGTTCACGCCCTGAAGTGCTGTTCATGAACGGCAACACAACAGGTCGGATTACCAGACGGCCGTGCAAATTTGAGATCAGTACTCCCACTATCATACGAAATCGTAACCAGACCATAACTCCAGGTGTAGATGCGGTGTGTCTAGACTGTAGACAAGTTGGTTGCAGCCCGTCACCAAGCCTCCTTCTAACCGGCATACAGTCATCCCTGGCACTGAGGCAGAAGTGGGTGTTGTTGTTGTTGTTGTTGTTGTTGTTGTCTTCAGTCCTGAGACGGTTTAATGCAGCTCTCCGTGCTACTCTATACTGTGCTACCTACATCCTTCTGAATCTGCCCTCCAATGCTAACTTTGTGATCCCTTGATGCCTCAGAACATGTCCTACCAACCGGTCCCTTCTTCTTGTCAAGTTGTGCCACAAACTCCTCTCCTCCCCAATTCTATTCAATACCTCCTCATTAGTTATGTTATCTACCCATCCAATCTTCAGCATTCTTCTGAGCCCCACATTTCGAAAGCTTCTATTCTCTTTTTGTCCAAACTATTTATCGCCCACGTTTCACTTCCATACATGGCTACATAGCATACAAATACTTTCAGAAACGACTTCCTGACACTTTAATCAATACTCAATGTTAACAAATTTCTCTTCTTCAGAAACGCTTTCCTTGCCATTGCCAGTCTATATTTTATATCCTCTCTACTTCGACCATCATCAATTATTTTGCTCCCCAAATAGCAAAACTCCTTTACTACTTTAAGTGTCTCATTTCCTAATCTAATTCCCTCAGCATCACTCGACTTAATTCGACTACAGTCCATTATCCTCGTTTTGTTTTGTTGATATTCATCTTATATCCTCCTTTCAAGACACTGTCCATTCCGTTCAACTGCTGCAGAAGTGGCACTCATTAGAAAATGCAACAGACCTCCGTCGTCCAATGGGCTCTTGCTTGGCAACATTGAAGTCACAAATGGTGGTGGTTAACCGAGCGGTCTCGCTTGGCAACATTGAAGTCACAAATGGTGGTGGTTAACCGAGCGGTCTACGGCGCTGCAGTCATGGGCCGTGCTGCTGGTCGCGGCGGAGGTTCGAGTCCTCCCTTGGGCGTGGGTGTGTGTGTGTTTGTCGTTTGTCTTTAGGATAATTTAGGTTAAGCAGTGTGTAAGCTTAGGGACTGATGACCTTAGCAGTTAAGTCCCATAAGATTTCACACACATTTTTGAACAAATGGTGATGGTCTGAGGTCAGTGGAATGCACGCTACAGGGCGCCTGGCTCGGAGGTTTCGTTGAAGAGGACGACCGAAGAAAGGCAGAAATACTGAATTCAGTGTTCCGAAACTGTTTCATTGCGGAAAATCGTAACACGGTCCCTGACTTCAGCCGTCGCACGGACGCCAAAATGGAAAATATTGAAATAAACGATATCGGAATTGAGAAACAACTGCTATCACTTAGTAGCGGAAAAGCATCCGGACCAGACGAGATACCCTTAAGATTCTACAGTGATTATGCTAAAGAACTTGCCCCCTTTCTATCAGCAATTTATCGTAGATCGCTGGAAGAACGTAAAGTACCTAGCGACTGGAAGAAAGCGCAGGTCGTTCCCATTTTCAAGAAGGGTCATAAATCAGATGCGAATAATTATAGGCCTATTTCGCTTACGTCAATCTGTTGTAGAATAATGGAACATGTTTTGTGTTCTCGTATTATGACGTTCTTAGATAATACAAATCTCCTTCATCATAACCAACATGGATTCCGCAAACAGAGATCATGTGAAACTCAGCTCGCCCTATTTGCCCAAGAAATTCACAGTGCCGTAGACACTGGCGAGCAGATTGATGCCGTATTCCTGGACTTCAGGAAGGCATTTGATACGGTTCCGCACTTACGTTTAGTGAAAAAAATACGAGCTTACGGAATATCGGACCAGGTTTGTGATTGGATTCAGGATTTCCTAGAAGAAAGAACACAACATGTCATTCTTAACGGTTCAAAATCTGCAGATGTAGAGGTAATTTCGGGAGTACCGCAGGGAAGCGTGATAGGACCTTTATTGTTTACAATATACATAAATGACTTAGTTGACAACATCGGTAGCTCCGTGAGGCTATTTGCAGATGACACGGTTGTCTACAAGAAAGTAGCAACATCAGAAGACTCGTACGTACTCCAGGAGGACCTGCAGAGGATTAATGCATGGTGCGACAGCTGGCAGCTTTCCCTAAACGTAGATAAATGTAATATAATGCGCATACATAGGGGCAGAAATCCATTCCAGTACGATTATGCCATAGGTGGTAAATCATTGGAAGCGGTAACGACCGTAAAATACTTAGGAGTTACTATCCGGAGCGATCTGAAGTGGAATGATCACATAAAACAAATAGTGGGAAAAGCAGGCGCCAGGTTGAGATTCATAGGAAGAATTCTAAGAAAATGTGACTCATCGACGAAAGAAGTAGCTTACAAAACGCTTGTTCGTCCGATTCTTGAGTATTGCTCATCAGTATGGGACCCTTACCAGGTTGGATTAATAGAAGAGATAGACATGATCCAGCGAAAAGCAGCGCGATTCGTCATGGGGACATTTAGTCAGCGCGAGAGCGTTACGGAGATGCTGAACAAGCTCCAGTGGCGGACACTTCAAGAAAGGCGTTACGCAATACGGAGAGGTTTATTATCGAAATTACGAGAGAGCACATTCCGGGAAGAGATGGGCAACATATTACTACCGCCCACATATATCTCGCGTAATGATCACAACGAAAAGATCCGAGAAATTAGAGCAAATACGGAGACTTACAAGCAGTCGTTCTTTCCACGCACAATTCGTGAATGGAACAGGGAAGGGGGGATCAGATAGTGGTACAATAAGTACCCTCCGCCACACACCGTAAGGTGGCTCGTGGAGTATAGATGTAGATGTAGATGTAGATGTAGAAGTAGCCGATTTGTTACAGCTCGTTCTGTGACTGTGGTGCCACCTGCTGCTCGATTTGCAGCTGCAGATGCAGTGCGATGCCCCAGAGCCATACACCTAACACGATGGTCTTCCCTTTTCGTAGTGCCACGTGGACGCCCGGGGCCACGTCTTCTTGCAACCGTACATTCCCATGACCACCGGTGCCAGCGATCATTTTGAGTGGCTACATTCCCTCCGAGCCTTTCTGTAGTATTGCATAAGAAACATCCAGCTTCTCCTTGCCGTATTACACGACCTCCTTCAAACTCAATAAGCTGTTGATTATGGCTAACATCAATGCACCACTTCCAGTCTCAATGGTAACTAACACTCACGACCGTTACAGCGCGTATTTAAAGCAAACCTGATTTGCATCCTCAAAGCCACTCTTACACAACTAGAGGGAAATATGTACAGACCTCCGCTTTGAGACCGTTTCTCTCAGCCGCAGAAATCTATAAACGTACAGAAATTTCTGATAGTCCAAGATTATTTTATTTAGCCAATAAAGGACCCAGTCCACGTAATCCAACGACATTTCTCGACGACAGCTGCCAGTCCCCGTACAGCAGCTAAACGGTTTTCGTGTACGGCGCGGCACGGAAGCGCACAGATCGTTAAGCGCCGCGCGGAGTAAATGGCAGATTGCCGGCTGGCGCGCCCCCAGCGGCTGATCATCGCCGGTGTAACGACTCCGGAAATTACAGCGTCCAGTGGGCCGGCAGCGACTGCGACCGGGGGGCGCCCGCTGCCTTCATACGCGGATATTTAAATTCTAATCCAGCGCTAACAGGGAGTTTAAATAATCACCTGTGGGTGCGAGGGGCGCCCGTCTGCATTATTCATGGCGGGGACCATTTGAATTTGCAAACGCTGTGCCGCGCCGCGCAGGGCCTCCCAAACCACCCGCGTAGGCCCGCCGCCCGTAAACAGCCAACTAGCGCCGCCGCACCAGCACAGCCTGCAGGATGCGCCTCGCGCCGAACTGCTGGTGCGCCATTCCCGATTCAGCTGGTGGTTTTCGGTAACGGCGCGCGACAACACCTGCAGGCGCTGTCAGCGGAACGAGGAATAAACTGCCGCTTGCGTCATGCTTAAGGGGACTTACTGTGAGCTAGACGCGGCTCGTAGTTCCTCCAGTGCTTACGGCTACCACTCTGTTGCCAGCCTCATTAAATAATCAACTGCTGGAGAATGCGTCTTAGATTTTGTCCACCCCCCACCCCTGACCCCAAGCCACCCCTTCCTCCCAACTGAATTGGTCATTGCAGAAAGGTCACGAGTCAACTTGTTTCACAAAAATATACACTAAAGGCCATTAAAACTGCTACACCAAGAAGAAATGCAGATGATAAACGGGTATTCATTGGACAAATATATATTATACTAGAACTGGCATGTGATTAGAATTTCAGGCAATTTGGGTGCATAGATCCTGACCAATCAATACCCAGAACAACCACCACCGGCCGTAATAACGGCCTTGATACGCCTGGGCACTGAGTCAAACAGAGCTTGGATGGCGTGTACATGTACAGCTGTCCATCCAGCTTCAACACGATACCACAGTTCATCAAGAGAACTGACTGGCGTATTGTGACGAGCCAGTTGCTCGGCCACCATTTTCAATTGGTGAGAGATCTGGAGAATGTGCTGGCCAGAGCAGCAGTCGAACATTTTCTGTATCCAGAAAGGCCCGTACAGGACCTGCAACATGTGGCCGAGCATTATCCTGCTGAAATGTAGGGTCTCGCAGGGATCGAATGAAGACTAGAACCACGGGTCGTAACACATCTGAGATGTAACGTCCACTGTTCAGAGTGCCGTCAATGCGAACAAGAGGTGACCGAGAAGTGCACCCCATACCATCACGCCGGGTGATACGTCAGTATGGCGGTGACGAATACACGCCTCCAAAGTGCGTTCACCGCGATGTCGCCAAACACGGATCTGACCATCATGACGCTGTAAACAGAACCTGGATTCATCCGAAAAAATGACGTTTTGTCATTCGTGCACCCAGGTTCGTCGTTGAGTAAACCATCGCAGGCGCTCCTGTCTGTGATGCAGTGTCAAGGGTACGGGCCATCGTCTCCGAGCTGATAGTCCACGCTGCTGCAAGCGTCGTCGAACTGTTCGTGCAGATGGTTGTTGTCTTGCAAACGTCCCCATCTGTTGACTCAAGGATCGAGACGTGGCTGCACGATCCGTTACAGCCATGCGGATAAGATGCCTGTCACCTCGACTGCTAGTGATACGAGGCCGTTGGCATCCAGTCCGGCGTTCCGTATTACCCTCCTGAACCCACCGATTCCATATTCTCAGTCATTGGATCTCGACCAACGCGAGTAGCAATGTCGCGATACGATAAACCGCAATCGCAATAGGCTACAATCCGACCTTTATCAAAGTCGGAAACGTGATGATACGCATTTCTCCTCCTTACACGAGGCATCACAACAACGTTTCACCGGGCAACGCCGTTCTACTGCTGTCTGTGAATGAGAAATCGTTTGGAAACTTTCCTCATGTCAGCGCGTTGTAGGTGTCGCCACCGGCTCCAACCTTGTGTGAATGCTCTGAGAAGCCAATCTTGCATATCACAGCATCTTCTTCCTGTGGGTTAAATTTCTCGTCTGTAGCACGTCATCTTCGTGGTGTAGCAATTTCAATGGCCAGTAGTGTATATACTGGAGGTTGGTGGTGAAGCGTAGCCAGATTAATACATATAACAACGATCTTAGTCAACCATCAAATGGCGTGACGATTAGAGCTCGAAGTCTTCACTCCATGTAGACAGGCCATGACACACTTATCCATGCCCTTTTTACAATGACTAAATTGAGTGGTCGCCTGTTGCTGCTTTCATCGGTATTTTTTTCTTAAAAGTTTAACAAACTGTAAAATCCGGCAAGAGGTTCACTGCAGAAAGTCCAAAAAATTTTACAGAAGAATTAATGAATTTTCAGTGTATAGTGATAAGGAAAACAATGTCTATGAGCTGGAATTAAACAATCTGCAAAATTTACCGTTACGAATTGTTAGTGTACAGTATACCTTTTATATGAAAAAGGTATAGGTCAACGTTTTCGATATACATAATAAGATACGTAAACACTCACACATTTACAGGTACCATGAAGGCGAAGCTAAGGAAGGTGGAAATGAAGTTTGCTCCTTTCTCTACCATAATATCCACGAATATGATCCAAAAGATTTGAATGAGCTTCACTTGTTCTCCAACTATAACAGAATGATTCACTTGTATTTAACACTTGTATTAATTCGGATGTGTAAGGAAATGGAACACTATTTCCCTATACAAGATCACAGTTTTCTCCCAAATGATAGAGAAATTCGTGAGCTATCATGACAGGACCTATATACTTGAAGAGTATGCCATGATGAACAAAACAAGGCAACTGTTGACGGTGTTGCTGTGTTATTTAAAAACTGCTAGTCTGTATATATATATATATATATATATATATATATATATATATATATATATATATATATATATATATATATATATATTGCCTCTCTGAATGAAGAATTGGAAAATTTCCTAGTGAACAGAAAATTTCTTTTTCCCCTTCTAAATGGATGCGTTTTCAGTATGATACACATTATCCTAGGCAAGTGAAAACAGTTCATTGATGGCGTTGTCACAGAGATATTTCAGCTGCTTTATACTTTTACTAAGGATCCCGTACTTCCCAGTGAGTTAATATATCCATAAAAACACTATGCTCAAAAAGATGAACTTGCTTTATTATTTTACTTTTGCGTTGTTATAAAAACGCAGATACAGCCATATGAATGTGAATAAAACAGTAGTAGCCTCATATCCGTTTTCAGTTCACAATATTTACTTATTTTGTAGTAAAAGCAACATGTTTTTCCAAGTATAGCTTTCATTTATTGTATTTTCATATCAGAAAGGTCATGAGCCAATACTCGTATTTTTAAATTTCTTTTATGCTAGACTATAAACTACAAAACAAACATACACACTGCTGCACAGCCCTTGAAGACGCAATAACAATTGACATCAAAGTACCAATGAATACACGGATGGTTTATGCTGTAGGAAGTTTTTGCCTTCTCCTGTAAAATTTTACTGTTGTGACTCATGACTTTCTGAAATGACCAATTCACCTGTGTCTCCAAATACCATTTTTGGTGGTTCCGTCTGATACACACGTTGGAAAACCTTCAAAATTCACCTCAACTGCCTAAAGGAATTTTTTCCGTCTTTTGCAACTTTTGTATGAGACAGAGCTGACAAAAGCCGTATTTATAGACCAAGAACAAAAGGCTCGGTTTAAAAAAGAGGCAAGACAGTGCTGTGGTCTTTCACTCCTATTGTTCAATCTATGCACAGCAAAACAGTTTACGGAAATAAAATGAAGGTTCAAGAATGACATTAAAATTAAAAAAAAATGGTTCAAATGTCTCTGAACACTACGCGATTTAACATCTGAGGTTATCACTCCCCTAGAACTTAGAACTACTTAAACAAACTAACCTAAGGACATCACACACATCCATGCCCCTAGGCAGGATTCGAACCTGCGACTGTAGCGGTCGCGCGGTTTTAGACTGAAGTGCCTAGAACCGCTGGGCCACATCGGTCGGCTTAAAGTTCAAGGTAAAACGAAACCATTGACAAGATTCGCTGATGACGTTGCTATCCTCAGTGAAAGTTAAGAAGAATTACAGGATTTGTTGCATGGAATAAACCGTGTAATGAGTACAGAATACACACTGAGTGTTAATTTAAGAACGACGAAAGTAATGACAAGCAGTAGAAATGAAAACAGCCAGAAACTTAACGTCAGAAATGGGAATTACGGAGTAGACGAAGTCAAGAAATTCGTTAACTAGGCAGCAAAATAACTCGTGATGGACACAGTATGGAAGATTTTTTATAAGCAGACCATCACAGGCAAAAAAAGCATTCTTGGCCGAGAGAAGTCATCTAGCATCAAACATAGTTCTAAACGTGAGGAATATATTTCTGAGAACGTTCGTTTGGAGCACAGCATTGCGTGGGAGTGGAACATTGAGTGTGGGAAAACCGGGAAAGAAGAGAAACGAAGCATTTAAAACGTGATTCTACAGAATAATGTTGAAAATTAGGTGGGCTGATAAGGTAAGGAACGAGGAGGTTATCCAGAATCGGCGAGGAAAGGGATATATGGAAAACACTGACTGGAAGAAGGGACTGGATCGTACGACGTCTGTTAAGACATAAGGGAGTAACTTCCATGGTACTAGAGGGAGCTGCAGAGCGTAAAAACTTTAGAGGAAGACAGAGATTGGAAATAATTGAGCACGTAAGTAGCAAGCGCTACTCTGGGATTAAAAGACTGATACAGACGAGGAATCCTCTGGCGGCCCGCATCAAACCAATCCACATCAAACCATTTAGAAGAGCAACGACGGAAATGGAAAGAAGAAGTTGTTGTTATTGTTGTGGTCTTCAGTCCATAGACTGGTTTGATGCAGCTCTCCATGCTACTCCATCCTGTGCAAGGTTCTTCATCTCCCAGTACCTACTGCAACCTGCATCCTTCTGAATCTGTTTAGTGTATTCATCTCGCATCAAACCAATCCACATCAAACCATTTAGAAGAGCAACGACGGAAATGGAAAGAAGAAGTTGTTGTTATTGTTGTGGTCTTCAGTCCATAGACTGGTTTGATGCAGCTCTCCATGCTACTCCATCCTGTGCAAGGTTCTTCATCTCCCAGTACCTACTGCAACCTGCATCCTTCTGAATCTGTTTAGTGTATTCATCTCTTGGTCTCCCTCTACGATTTTTACCCTCCACGCTGCCCTCCAGTACCAAATTGGTGATCCATTGATGCCTCAGAATATACCGTACCAACCGATCCCTTCTTCAGGTCAAGTTGTGCCACAAATTTCTCTTCTCTCCAATTCTGTTCAATACCTCCTCATTAGTTATATAATCTACCCATCTAATTTTCAGCATTCTGCTGTAGCACCACATTTCGAAAGCATCTATTCTCTTCCGGTCCAAACTATTTATCGTCCATGTTTCACTTCCATACATGGCTACACTCCATACAAATACTTTCAGGAACGACTTCCTGACACTTAAATCTATACTGGACGTTAACAAATTTCTCTTCTTCAGAAGCGCTTTCCTTGCCATTGCCAGTCTACATTTTATACCCTCTCTACTTCGACCGTCAGCAGTTATTTTGCTCCCCAAATAGCAAAACTCATTTACAACTTTAAGCCTCTCATATCCTAATCTAATTCCCGCAGCATCACCCGATTCAATTCGACTACATTCCATTAGCCTCGTTTTACTTTCGTTGATGCTCATCTTATATCCCCCTTTCAAGACACTGCCCATTGCATTCAACTGATCTTCCAGGTCCTTTGCTGTCTCTGACAGAACTACAATGTCATCGGCGAACCTCAAAGTTTTTATTTCTTCTACATGGATTTTAATTCCTACTCCTAATTTTTCTTTTGTTTCCTTTACAGCTTGCTCAGTTTACAGAATGAAGGTATCGATCCTTAATCCGTGTCATACATTCAAACATACGTGAATGGTCGTCGGGCATTGTCTAGTGGTGATTTGTGTGGTTGCTGCGTAGATCCTTGTACAGGGTGAACTAGAACTGCTAGAACAAACTTACGGACGTTGTCCGGGCGTACCACCCAAATGTTTTGGTAAGAGGGACCCACGGACTCTGGTAGCTCGTTAAGCGCAATAATGAAATTACATTGAGATCTCGGGTGTTCTTTCGGACATAAGCGTCGTACATGCTCGGAATTTTGACAACATGAGGTTGTCGTCATCAGATGATATGTGACACTGCCTGTCAAGTGGAACGTATCCAATATTTATATGTAATGCCTCTCCCTTTATGATAGATTCTGCGAATCCTTTCCCATTAAAAACGTCCTGAGATGTTCCGTCATTGGTACGATGCTAGTGGCCTCTAGCTGGTGTTCCGCGAGCTGGTGTGCATTCTCCGTCTGCCGTCCATTCCCATTTGAAACTTGCTGAGCGTTCTGTCTACGGGCCTGGTCCCGCAATTAACCACTGAATTGGAAAATGCGGAGATGCTGGCCCTTCGTAAGCCTGGAAAAGAGCTCAGGCTGCCAGCAGTCTCGAAGAGCTACGGGGGGCTTTATGTGTAATGGCTGCAGCGAAAAATGAAAGAGGGTGGCCTGCTTTCTGAGAAGCAGTTTGGTATCCGTGAGGGTCACTTGACGTAGCACCAGCTACTCCGGTTGGTGAAACAGGTGATGGGAGCGGCGGAACGTCGGAAGTACGCTGGGCCGTACTATTCGACGTCTCCAAGGCCTCTGACAGCTTGTGATACGACGGTCAACTGAACAATCTGCGTGACAATGGATTACCTACTTCGCACGCCACCTGCTCCGATCGTACTTAAGTGGACACACTTTGCAAGTGCGCATGGACGGCCGCACATAAACAGCACTTGCCATCGATGTGAGGTTAGCACAGAGTGAAACCACCCCTTTAATTATTTTTTATTAAACACTGACCTACAGAATTTTCCCTGACAAAGACAACTCAAACTTAACCTATTCATATATTATCCACAATATACCAGTCCAACTCAATCTGATTGCTACACGTTGACAACATTATTTACAATAATTAATACAAAAGAATGGCCCTGAATTGCAAGAAATCCTAACAATAATACAAATCTAAAAATATAAAATTAAAGAAATATGAAACTACCTCCAACTCTGTTAATTGCCTAAACTCATATCATTCACGAATCCCAACAGTGCAAATCACATTCTTTTCCATAAGTCACTTACCTAACAGAAAATCTTCATAACACGAATATATATAGCAATTACAGCAAGTAGCAACTACAGCCAGCTAAATAGAAAGATTCTAATTACTGTAGGCTCTAAATACTAGGAGGCATATGGTTAGCGAAAGAAAGGTTTTGTTGAAGAGCAAAAATTTTATTTAGAAAATTTTACCTAATTCATGTGACATCCAGTAAATGGAAATGAGCGTTTGGAGTCATTGGCCGGGAGGCCCCTTGCGGGGCAGGTCCGGCCGCCGTAGTGCAGGTGTTATTACACTCGACGCCACATTGGGCGACCTGCCCCCGCCGGGAGGGGATGAAATGATGATGACGACTACACAATACCCAGTCCCTGAGCGGAGAAAATCTCCGACCCAGCCGGGAATCGAATCCGTCACTCTGACCACTCAGCTATCGGGGCGGACATGTGACAGCCACTTCCTAAAATTATGTAGATGTCGATAATTCAGCTGTCACAACATCATCAACCAAACATCCATCATCATACATTCCATTGCATATTTTCTCATTCATAAACACGTCCTTTCATCTCACTTTACAATGCAAGTTCTACCAATACAGTCTCCACTAAGAATATCGTGTCAATACACTTACCTATTCACTGACAAACTGCTAGTCCGTCCAACAACAGAATCTCTTGCTGAGGGCGCTGAGTGCTGTCAGCGATATTAACACGGTCTATAGAGCTGCCAACATACAAACAGGCTACAAGGTCAGAATTGCCTCTCTGGTACATTTACCTTTCCTAAAGCCAAAATGATAGTCATCTAACACATCCTCAATTTTCTTTTCCATTCTTCTGTATATTACTCTTGTTAGCAAATTGGATGCATGAGCTGCTAAGCTGATTGTGCGATAATTCTTCCACGTGTTGTAATCCCTGTGACAGTACTCGTTAAAGGCTTTTGCCATGGTAAGTGAGCGGGATTCACCTAATGAGAAAGGATTTTCGCATAGATATCGACCGCGCGTACCTGAATGGTGGCAAATCAGACTTACATCCACTCTGTAATAGCAATGATCCGTCAAGTAAGTTCGAAATGCAATCACACGTCAGCGTGGATCAAAAGCAAACCAGAAGATGCTACCAATGTGACAATAATACGGTCGCCAGCCTAATTAGGCATTAACTGAGTTTCTTCCCTGTACAAGTTGGCATATATTCATGCAAAACAACAAGTTGTGACACTGCATAATATAGTAGAATTTTAGAACCAGAAAATCTATTCAACTGATAGTTTCACGTTCAGTACTGATATGGAAAATCATGAATACATCACACTACACTATAATGTTTACTACAAAACTGTATACTGTCTATTAATCTGATTAAAATCGGGCATAGGTTACCCTAGAAATTGTACATTCATGCCCCACACAAAATGTCAGTTTTGATAAAGATAAAACACTGATAAATTTTGACTTTTATATTGACTTTAACTTTTACTGGTCAAAAAAATTTAGAACACGTTAGAATTCAAATGAATGAAGGGGGGACCCTGAAACTGTTATCATCGCTGTATTAAAAAAAAATGGTTACTGAATTTATTATTCATTCAAAGTTTCCAGTATATAGGTTACTACTCTTTTCATCTTATTTACTGCTCATTTAAATGCCTTTAAATCTGTCTCGAAATAATAAACTTCATTACTATATCAATACTAAAGTTATCTTTCGACTTCGTTAGACTTCGCTATTCATTTACTGGTTCATTAACAAAACATTTCTTTAAGCACCGTTATAATATAGCTAGTTATGCAAATAATAATTATTAACAAATTTTTTAATTTTCATTTCGGGACACTTGGATTGCACAACGTTTGGAAAGGTCCCTGTCTATGTTAGTTGTGAGTATAATTAAATGATGGAAAAGTTATGGTAAAATTTACGTTATTATTGCACCAAACAAACACAGTTCACTCTCTGATCCATACGAATACAGTACTAAAAGTTTCAACCTGTTAGTATCAATGCGGCGGTTGTTGGGCGGCAAGATGGCGAGGCACAGAGCACACACACAACCACAGCTATGGCTCTTGATGTATCGGCACTTTAATTCTTCTTAGCGTCGCAATACTTTTACATTTAGTGCCTATGGAATTTTGGCATGCTGTGTGGGCGATGGAACGGCATACCCGAGTCTCAGTGAAGCTATGTCTTCCAGGAGAGCCTCCTCACTCCAGAAGGTGTTGCTCAAACCGGCGCCAAACTCCAACTACTACTGTGCCCGTTGTGCCGTGCAGTGCCCGCGCGCATTTTCCCGCGCTCACCTGCCATCCACCTTTTACTGCTACCTGACAGACCGGGTATTCACCCGAGGTTTTGCATTCTACATATCCTAACACATTGCCTACGTATGGACCAGACGCACAGTTACAATTTTAAACATCTTACAACAGTTTCAACATTTGTAACATTTCAATTCTATTACAATATTACTTGACATTTGACATAAACATTAATATTCACATTGAAACTTATTTACAGTTTTCTTAACATAATGGCACGAAACAAAACGAAATTAAATCAGAACATCAATTACACAAGTTTATCGTAAAATCAGATGAAAAGAAATAGTTATATGTGCAGTAGTACAGAGTCGTTGTTGTTACAGTGTCAGCTCTTGTACTCTTCGGAATTGTATTTTTCCGAAAGTCAGATGACACATCATACATTCTATACACGAACATGAATAGTCGTTTGGTTGCCACCTTCCCCAAGGATTTTAGAAATTATGATGGAATGTTATCTATTCCTTTTGCCTTACTTAATATTAAGTCCACGAAAGCTCTCTTAAATTCTAATTGCAATACTGGATCTCTTATCTCTCCTAAATCGACTGCTGTTTCTTCTTCTGTCACTTCTGACAAATCTTACCCCTCATACAGGCCTATCCACTCTCTCCTCCATATTTTATACTAGAATTCTCGCTGCGCTCTTAATATTACAACCCTTGCTTTTAATTTCATCGTGAGTTCTTTTGACTTTCCTATATCCTCAGTCAGTCCGTCCGATAATCATTTCTTTTTCGATTTCTTCACATTTTTCATGAAGCCATTTAGTCTTAGCTTCCCTGAATTCCTGTTTATTTTATTCCTAAGCAGCTTGTATTCCTGAATTTCCCTGAATATTTTTGTACTTTCTTCTGTCATCGATCAACTGAAATATTACGTCTGTTACCCATGGTTTCTTCGCAGTTACTTCTTTGTAGGAAGCAATTGTTTGCGGTAAACGACTGCCTTGTGCGGCGCGCAGACTTGACTGTTGCTTTGAGTATGTGCCGCCGCCAAAACACAGCGCGGTATCCTTGTACTCTCTCCATGTTTACGTAAACTGTTGGTTTCTCGAAAGTATGTCATTCCACAAAATTTTTTCTAAAAGTATATCATTCCACAAAAATTTTGGAAACTACGAACCTCACGTTCTGTGGTAGGAACAGCATAGTTACGAATAGCGTCTAATTTCTCTGGATCAGGAAGAATACCTTCTGTAGAAATAATGTGACCGAGAAATTTCACCTGAGAACGACCAAATTCAGATTTTTCCAAGTTTACTGTAATGCCAACTCTTGCAAAGATACGTAATAATGAATCCAAAATTTTGTTATGCTCACTCCAAGAACGTTTAGCAACAAGAATATCGTCAACTTAAGAAGTAATATTGTCCCGAAGATAAACAGGTAAAATTTCATTTAAACTACGAATGAATGCTGCTGAAGGTACAGTAAGTCCAAACAGTAATTTCCGAAATCACATTAGGGTAAATTAGTCAAATCCGGTTATTGTTTACTTACTCTCTAGATAGATTGACAGTCGAAGAGTTGTTTTGACAGATGCAAAGAATAGTAAAAGAGTAGGCAGCGGTGCAGAAAACTAAAAGGGAAATAGCACCACTACAGCTCGGGGCCCTATGCTCGCTACGGCACATATTCACTTAGAGTAGTGAATCCCCTGAGGACTTTAATAGCCGCACATAATTTCCAGTTTGTGTCTTAGTGGCCAATTTGGTGGGAGTGCGTACATAAATTGATCTAACCATGAACATGGATGTATGTCATTCTTAGAATTGCGGAAGATCTTAAATTTCCGAACAGTGAAAAAGTGTTTATAGTCAAAGTTTTCGCCTCGTGGCGACAAAGACCTACCCTGTCTGTCCCAGTCCGAATGTCGATTATTGTCAAGTTCACGCGCCTGGCGCTTTCTTGTTGCTTCTCGTAAATGAAATAAATTATTTTCTTCAAAGCCCTCTGCTATCTGTGATTCCAAATTTCTTTTGCTGTCTTTTCCTACAATTTCGCCTTCGATCTGTTTGACTTGCTTTCGTAATGCCTCAACTTCCCTTTTAACGCGTTCATTAAATTTTCCCTGATTTTCAACATGTTTATTTATGTTCTGATACTCTTCAGTTTCTGCAAATGGCAACGGTGCTGTATCATCTGAATCTTTGTCCCCACTTAAACTAAGACTTGTCAGTTTATCTGAAATCTCCTCAACTCTTTCCGATAAATCACCTATTTGTTCTTTCTGTTTATTTATGTCTTCCGTAAGTGTCGCGACTCGGGTTTCAGTATTAACACATTTGGTAGCTAACTGTTCATATTGTTGTGTTAGATTATTTAATCTGTCATTTGGTACGGATTCCTCGATTCTCTCAAATATTTCTTTCTTATCGTGTGCACGTTGTAAATTTAAATCTGAAAATTTTTGTACTATCACGTGATCTCTTTCTTCCTGTTCTCTATCCTGTTCCCTTTGTCTAATCTCTACTGCAATTAATCTATTATTGTGAGAATTCAAAATCGGTTGTACTTCTTCTCTGATTTCTTTCTTTAACTCATCTTTCATATTTTTGAAACGTGTCCCTATTCGTGAGTCTAACCGTGTTTCCAGTATTCCCATCTCATTTCTGATTGTTCCTATTTGTGAGTCCAACCGTGTTTCCATTGTTCCCATATCAGTTTTTAATTCAGATCCCAAAGTTCCCATCTCGGTTTTAATTGTTCCTATCTCTGTTTTTAATTCAGATCCAAACCGTGTTTCCATTGTTCCCATTTGTGATCCCAGTGAGTCTAACCGTTTTTCCATTGTTCCCCTATCTGTTTTTAATTCAGATCGTAACTGTGATCCCAAATTTAATATTGCACTCATCAACTGCTCCATATCAGCCGGTTCGAAATTCTTTTCGCCCCTAACATTTCCCACAAAACTAACTTCCTTCTGCATAGCCATAAAGCTATCTGTGTTCGATACTATTTCAGAATCTTCTATCGTTAATCTCGTATTCTGTGAATTTTCTTATTGAGAAAAATTTTGAAATGGTTCCGGACTATTTTCCCGACTTATTACATTGTTTTCCACTTCATTATTCATCACACTGTTTTCCTCTGTTGGCGAGTTCGCCATGTTAACAATTTCGTCATTCTCACTATCCATCATTTTTGCCTTCTTCATCGATCGCGTAATCATTTACAAAACATACAAAACTCGTCACTGTACGAAAATTACACACAATGACTCTCCAATGACAATGACAATGAATCTCCAACAATACCATTTACATGAAAAGTTTCCCTCAAACATGATTAATCGAACAATTGAAATAATTGCACTAAATTGTCAAGCCCGTAGACAAGACAACAAAAAAAAATTTTGAAAAATACCATTAGAAGAATGCCAATTACCAAATCTACACATGCAATATAGACTACAATTACTAAACTACAAATTACTACAACAATACTACTGTCTACTATTTTTACAGTCAGAAGAATTCCAAGGGACGATCCGAAGCAGCGGTCGCCACGTGCATGGGGGCTTAATTAAATAAAATGAAAATATTTTTAGTAGCTGTAAGTCCGATTACGCTGTCTCGTAAACGGTTGGCCCTGACTAGTATTAGTACGCAATCTGATTGCATAGAACAACAACAAAGAATGAAATGAAAATTTTCGTTAACACAATTAATTAATTAAGTCCCCAGCAACTATAAAACCTACTAAACCAAAGCACAAGTGTAATTGTTCTGTGTGTGGGAGTGTGACTCAACGTACACATCTGGCACGGTTCTTCTTCAACAAGACAAGAAATTTTAAATACCATTTATACTGAAGTAACTAAAAAATAGAAATACTATAATTGCGTAAGGAAAGCAGAATTACACTCTAATACAAGAACACAAGCCAGATGCTTTGTTGACTGAACCTGTAATGACGCATTATTTAGGACATTGAAATAATGAGAAAAAAAGAAAAGTAGTTTGTTACCTTAATTTATATTGATGAAAAGCACTCTAATCATTACAATATCTCCACACCGACTCGCTACTACCACATCTCAACCAGAACTCTCCAATATCACATCTCAGCAAGCACTCTCTGCTACGAGTTACTCTTCACTAGCACATCTCAACAAGCACTCCTCACTACGACATCTCAGGACAGACTACCCCGAGTCCTCGACAGGCACTGACAACTACGAGCTCTCCCCAAGCACTGTGGAGGCGGCTTAATAATACTCTTTGGCGCAATCTCTGGCGCTGTGGCTCAGTGTAGCCACCTTTCAAGTTGTCTGAAAGGAGCATCCTGCCACTCCGAGCTGTGCGACAATTTTACCCCTTTCAAAATCGATCAGGTTTGCTGTAGGAAACAGGAGTGAAACTCTGTGGCACGACTGCCCGCTCACATCACACGTTTGCGCCACACTGAGCCCCATTTAGCTGTCCTTGTGGCAAACCACCCTAGGCTTACCTCTGAGCAAGACAATAACCGCCCGCATACAGCGAGAATATCTACTGCTTGTCTCGTGCTTACCAAACCTTACCTTGGCCAGGAATGTCGCCGAATCGAATCTCGTCGCAACTGTGAACGCTGACAGTATTATGACCCCCCAGCTGTCATAGAGATTTGACGATCTAGCGCGCCAAGTATACAGAATTTGGCACGATATCCTTCAAGAGAACATTCAACAGCTCTGTCAGTCAATGCCAAGCCCAATAACTGCTTGGCCAGAAGTGGACCAACGCGTTTTTGTAAAGCAACTTCTCTGAAATAAAGCATCCAGTTTTTCTGAGATTGTAATTATGAGTTTGTCTGTACATCTACATATATTTACCGGTTTCCGTCCCATTCGGATAATTCCATCGAGGTACATCTCTTTTAGTGTGGTGTAGAATGCCTGTTTACGCCCCTGAAATTAGCAGTTCAAGGGTATACAATATTTATGTAAAACATATCTCGAGGACATTCACTATAGTGGACAGATATTAACTAATCAGCCGAGGATAGAGAAAGGTGGAAACGGACAAGAAACCAGTCGAAAGATTGACATATTAGAACAAAGGACAATAACGCTTTTCGGAAATGGATGTGTGAAGATAATTTAATAAGGTACAAACTGAGATATACCTTTAGGCACTGTAGAGCAATACATAATATTATTGTACTGGTGTTTTATCCGCAAGGTAGCCTTGTCCGGGACGTGACACTGTAGTACCGTATCATGAAGTGTATTACAATAGCTGCTGAAGGATATGAAGTACCAAAACACTGTATTAGGATTTTTACCATTTGACGGTAGGCTATATTTCATTAAAAAAAACAGTTAATGTGGATTGCGAATGGATTGTCGCCATGTCACCAGACTACATGCACGTGTCATACCCAAACAGCTATGTGGTCGGACTGAATACTTCCCAGCAAACAGAGGTCAATAGGCCGCACTTAATTGTGAATTTCGACAGGAAATAAGGCTGCGTTTGATCACACCAACATGACATGGCAGGATAATGTCTGTAGCTTTATGAATAGAGTTGCTCTCGACCGAACCTAAAATTCAGTAGCTTTAGCACAGTACGTAAATGACATAGAAAACGGTAGGATTATCGGTAGGACTGGTAGCGTTGGTAGGGAAAGAAACATAAACCCTCCGCTACACGCGCGATTTTTTTTGCCTCTACTACACGCGTGTGGACTGAGAGTCCGCTTTGCGTTTTATACCATTTTCATGAACAATTCTGAGATTACAGTTGGCAAATGTAATATATTCGAGTCTGAATAACATAAATAAATCAATGAATTTGTAAGCACAATGTATTTCAGCATCAGTAGTGTACATAAAATATTTTAACTCATAATTTACACGTAAGCCAATAAGAACATTTATTGTACTCGCTGAAATTTACGTTCATTCTGTTTTTTCACTGTTTTCCAAATGAATATTAACCAACACTTATCTTAAGTAAATTAGTTCAGAAATGTTTTCAGAAAACTATACTTTACAGTCTCACTGTCAATTCGAGTAAATCACTCGTGGTGGTTGCCATTTTCACTGCACTCACTGCACAGATATGCACCGACATGTTCCAGGCATACAAATTTATTGCACACATTGCAGAAAAATCTCGTCGGTCTGTTTTTTTTTTCCTATCACAGAAGTTGCATCTTCCTTGAGCTGTTGTTTATGGAGGTCTAGGAAGAGCCTCAGCTGTTGGTAATCCCAAAATTTCCTTGATACGATTCTTGATGTTCACCAGCGTACTTACATGATTGACCTTCATGGTCATATGATCATGCAACAGTTCTTTGGCAAGAACTTTTAGATAGTCTTTTCTGGGAATTGTTGCATCCGAATAGCTCTTGTAAATTATGTATCCATTGATTCAAGCAGTATTTAGAAGAGAGGAAAAAATTATAAATGGCCATCTACTGGTAATTCTTGTCACAGAGAATGTACATTTCATCTCATCAACTTTATCCACACCAGATTTAGTCTCGTTGTAAAATGTTATTATTTCCTGCTTGCACTTTTCCGAATCACTGTCGATACTGTCATCATCATGTAAAGTAGATAGTAACAGAATAACCTTATCTTTCTTAGGTTTATATGAAACCAGTGTCATATCCTTCCTAAATGCAAAAATGCTGGATTCCATGAGACGATCTTTTGCTACTATCATAAATGGAGGAATTTCACGTTTATTTTTTCGAATTGTTCCAACCATTGTCAGCTTGTCATTTTCCAACAAGTCAGCCGCAAGTGGAATTGATGTGAACCAATTATCACATGTTACATTTCTGCCAGATTTGGATATGCATTTCACCATTCTTTTGACAATAGCATGAGGTGTGTTATCACAGAGATAAGGCCCATTCACTTGCTTTCCACAGTATATTTCTAAATGGCTGTCATAGAACATCCTTGCATCTGTAACTGCCAACATTTTTATACCATATTTTGCCGGTTTTGATGGAATGTATTGTATAAACCCACATCTGCCCCTGAATGCATCCAGCATTTCATCTACTGGCACTAGTTCTGATAAACTATAATGTTTTTCATTGAACTGATCTATCAAGAATCGGACAGCAGCTAATTTATCTGTTTCCTTCCGATGAGCTCTGTTTCTGACGTCATCAAATCTCAGACATGTCAGCAAGAAACGAAAACGGTTTATGCCCATAGAAAGTCTGAAGTACTCCACCCCAGTACCATCTGCAGCCCAGAGATCTAGTAAATTTGTATGTGATGTTCGTAGCACACCCGCCAAGAAAAGGAGTCCTAAACAAGCTTTGATTTCTGTAATGTTAGTTTCTGCAGCATCTCTTTCTCTGGAATGTTTAGAACGGATGGTAGCAATGTAAATATTAGTGCAGCGAACAATCCGTGAAGAAAAGTTGTAAACAATAAATTGGACGGTTGGCATTTTTTGCTTCGCCTACGACTCCTGGTAAATGCTTGACAATATTATGTTGAGGTCTTCTTACTCTTCTGTTTTGGATTAGAGGTCGATGGCTCCATTGCATACCGTCTTTCCCAAAATACAAGTCAAATTTTTCGATAGAATCACTTTCGTCCAGCGACTGTTCGCTATCTAAATAATGATCACTTTCGAATATTGACTCCAGATCACTACATTCCTCATGACCAAGCTCTTCGTCCAACCACTGCAAAACCTGATCTTCATCCACCGTTCTTCTGAAAAAAAAAAAAAGTGTATAACTTATTTCACTAATCGGTGTTGGTCAATGAAAAGGCTCATAATTGTATGACAGTTTGGATAATAAATAAATAAAAATAGTTTCTAATCCTAACTGTCTATGTTTTGTAATAATATAAAGGAAGATACTTCCTTACCTGCAATACATCGTAAAAGAACTGATGATAGAACCGCGCCACACGAATGCACACACGCGGACTGACACTCCGCACCTCACGAGACTGCTCCTTCTGGCAATAATGACTAACTTCAATTGTTGCCAATAATTCGTTATGGAAGGAGGGAAGGTAGAAAAAGCAGCTAATGGAAATCTTGAATTTATAAGTGATTGTTGATGGAAGGATAAAACTGCGGACTCACAGTCCGCGGTGCGTGTAACGGAGGGTAAAGAAAGAAATATGGAGCCGATGATTTCTCTGTTTTTTGTTTGTTTGGTTACTTGTTTTGAACACGATTAGAACCGCATATTAATCAGCATCAATCTGTTGGTATTTTATGTCCGTACAGAATATAAATTGCATTTTGTAAGTAATAAAAATTATTTGTTCGCGTTTCTCTGCGCTTTTATGTCCACCTGCTTAGCTGGGTAGTAAAGTGCTCGCCTCCTATGCAAGCGGACCCGGGTTCGATACCCGGTCGGGTTGGAGATTTTCTCCGCCTGAGGACTGAGCGTTGTGTTGTCCTCATCATCATTTCATCCTCATCATCGGCCGCAAGCTGCCCAATGTGGTGCCGACTGAAATAAGACGTTCACTTGGTGGCCAAACCCCATGGGACATCCCGGCCAACAATGCCATACAATCATTTCTTTTTTTTTTTCTTGCCATTTAATGTAACCGAAGCAATTACTTTTGAAGCAAGTACAGTTCGCATGCACAATTACAAAAAAATTATAAAAATATAGAATTATTGTTGTTACTGTTTACTGATCAGAAAGTTCTCCACCACGCTCACAATCAAGAGTTTCCTTTTATTACCGATAAATGCGAAAGTTGTTTATGAGTAAGATGTTTTACGTAAGCTCGATAAAGTGTTGAAGCGATGTTTGACATATTTTTGTTTCTCGATTATTTTTAATTTGACCATTTTGTTGTTTGACGCTACAAAATAATGATTTTCGAATGAAAACTTTATTAAACATTGACAGATTCAATTTTGCTATAAATACTATTTACTTTTAAGTAACAGACAGGAGGCTAACTATGTACAGCGAAAAAGCTCCTCACGGTTCACCGCTTCCGGTTTTTAGGCGACTGTAGTAAGCCACTTATCGCAAACGTTAAGAAAGTGATATTTATGAGGTAACACCCTATAGTTATCTAACACACCTAAGGTACAGGTAACGCGTGTGCAACCTTAACTGATCACAACAGATAGTCTATGGTTGCTTATAGGAGTTTTACAACTCTATGAGGCTGTTCGCAGATGACACCAGCAGCAGTGGAAGCAGTTCACACAAATGTGATACATAAAAAAAATACAATGGTGACCAACTGCCAACTGGATATAGCGACTTACAGTAATCGATAGATACTGACTAGAATATCTTAAACATATACAGGGTGGTCCATTGATAGTGACCGGACCAAATACCTCACGAAATAAGCGTCAAACAAAAAAACTACGAAGAACGAAACTTGTCTAGCTTGAAGGGGGAAACCAGATGGCGCTATGGTTGGCCCGCTAGATGGCGCTGTCAGAGGTCAAACGGATATCAATTGCGTTTTTTTTTTAAATAGGAACCCCCATCTGGTTTCCCCCTTCAAGCTAGACAAGTTTCGTTCTTTGTAGTTTTTTCTTTTGATGCTTATTTCTTGGGGTATTTGGCCCGGTCACGATCAATGGACCACCCTGTACAGCAAAAAACACGTAGTAGAATTAAATAGTTTTAGGGTAAAGCAAATGCTGTGTTAAAAATTGTACGGGAAAACACTACCGACAGCAGAAAGTAAAAATACGTAATGAAAATAGTTTGGTGGGTAACAGAGGGTAAATACATACATACTTTATATTACAGAATGTTATAATAGCTTCATGATAAAAAGAAGATATCGCCAATATTGCCGATAGCCACTAACATGATATAGAGAACAGCACGTGCTGCACTAATAGCGCAAACAATGTACCTCAATTATAATATAATTTCGGTAGTCACAGCACATTAGCATGACTATGACAGTTACTGCACAACATGTATTAAAAGACTTAACCAGACTGTTTTAGTAGCAGCACACTAGGCTACAAAGCAGGCATGCAGAGTACCATTAGTGGCCCAGCAGCTCACCGCTCCCAGCCGAGGTCGTCGTTCATGAGTGCAGCAGGGTGTGAGCGAATGATGGCCGGGTGAGGGGGGGGGGGGGGGGGGGAGAGGACTGCCCTGCAGCGAGCGGGACGCTCAATGGATTGCGGGGTGCTGGCGGTCTTCTAATCTTCTTCACTCTCTCCTATCTGTTTTTGCTGTGCTCTTTCTAAGTAAAAACGTTGTTAATTTTAGCATCTTTCGCTTCCTTAGTTCATAACTTCTGTAGCTATAAAATGCCGTAAAACACTGAAGAGCCAAAGAAACTGATAAACCTGCATAAAATCGTGCAGTGCCACCGCGAGCATGCAAAAGTGGCGCAACACGACGTGGCATGGACTCGACTATTGTCTGTAGTAGCGCTAGAGGAAATTAGCACCCTGGATCCTGCAGGACTGTCCATAAATCCGTAAGAGTACGTGAGGGTGCAGCTCTCTTCTGAACAGCTCGTTGCAAGCCTTCCCAGATATGCTCAATAATGTTCATGTCTGGGGAGTTTGGTGGCCAGCAGAAGTTTCCAAACTCAGAAGAGTGTTTCTGGAGCCACTCTGTAGCAATTATGGACGTGTGGGGTGTCGCATTGCCCTGATAGAATTACCCAAGTTTGTCAGAATCCACAATGGACGTCAATGGATGCGGGTGATCAGACGGGATACTTAAGTATGTGTCACCTGGCAGAGTCGTATCTAAACGTATCAGGGGTCCCATATCACTCCAACTGCACATGTTGTAAGTAGGCTGTTTAGGTTTTTTTATTGGTAACGCCACCTCTGTATGAAAATCACTGGCTGTGCTGTGTGCAGTCTGTGTCTAGTTTGCGTTGTTGTCTGCCATTGTAGTGTTGGGCAGCGGCAGCTGGATGTGAACAGCGCGTAGCGTTGCGCAGTTGGAGGTGAGCCGCCAGCAGTGGTGGATGTGGGGAGAGAGATGGCGGAGTTTTGAAATTTGTCATGAACTGCTATATTTATATATGATGATATCAAGGTAAATACATTGTTTGTTCTCTATTAATATCTTTCATTTGCTAACTATCCCTATCAGTAGTTAGTGCCTTCAATAGTTTGAATCTTTTATTTAGCTGGCAGTAGTGGCGCTCGCTGTATTGCAGTGGCTTGAGTAGCGAAGATTTTTGTGAGGTAAGTGATTTGTGAAAGGTATAGTTTACTGTTAGTCAGGGCCCATTCTTTTGTAGGGATTATTGAAAGTCAGATTGCGTTGCGCTAACAAAATATTGTGTGTCAGTTTAAGCACAGTCATTTGAAATTGTTCAAAGGGGACGTTTCAATGTCCCTCACCATTACAGAGCCTCCACCAAATTGAACAGTCCCCTGCAGACAGGAAGGTTCCATGGATTCATGAGGTTGTGTCCATACCCGTACACGTCCATCAGCTCAATACAATTTGAAACTAGACTCGTCCGACCAGGCAACATGTTTCCAGCCATCAACAGTCCAATATCGGTGTTGACGGGCACAGGCGTGGCGTAAAGCTTTGTGTCATGCAGTCATCAAGGATACACGAATGTGTCTTCGGCCCGAAAGCCTATATCGATGATGTTTCGTTGAATGGTTCGCACGCTGACACTTTTTCGTGGCCCAGCATGCGTCAATTTGCGGAAGGGTTGCACTATTGTCGTGATGAACTACTCTCTTCAGTCATCGTTGGCCCAGTTCATGCACGATCTTTTCCGGCCACAGTGATGTCGGAGATTTGATATCAACGGTACACTCGTGAAATTGTCGTACGGGAAGATCCCCACTTCATCGCTACCCCTGAGATGCTTTGTCCCATCGCTACTGTGCCGACTATAACAGCACCTTCAAACTCACTTGAATCTTGATAACCTGACTTTGTAGTAGTAGTAACCTATCTAACAACTGCGCCAGACACCTATTGTCTTATAAAAGCGTAGCCGACCGCGGCGCCGTACGTTGTCTGTTTACATGACTCTGTATTTGAATGCGCAGGCCTGTACCAGTTTCTTTGGTGATTGAGTGCAGAAACAAAGGATAACAGCTACTGATTCGCCTTCACAGTCACACACGAGCTGTCTTAAGCACGCCTGCTAAGAGACAAAGCAGCAACAGTTTGGGGAACTTTTAAACTACTCTTGTCATCATCATCATCATCAGTTATCTGCTATATTAGCAGGTCCTTTGCCTCTCCATTTTCTGCGATCCATTGCTTCCTTCTTAAGGCTGCTGTATGTTGTACCGTCCATCATGTCATCCAGTATCTGGAATCTCTTCCTTCCTCGCTTCCTTTTCCCTTCTACATAACCTTCTAAAACTGTTTTTATCATTCCGTCATTCGTTCTTAATATATGCCCAATCCAATTTCTTTTTCTTCTCTTTATTACATCTAGTAACTGCCTTTTCTCTCCCACTCTTCTCAGTACTTCTTCATTTTTTACTCTGTCCATCCAACTTATTCTTTCCATCTTCCGCCATGTCCAGATCTCAAAAGCCTCCAGCCTTTCTCTGTCTTTTTTCCTCATAGTCCATGTTTCAGCGCCAATAGAAGAACACTCCATACAAGACATTTTATGAGTCTCTTTCTGAGTTCTCTGTCCAGACCGCTGCAGAAGATTCTCCTTTTCTTATAAAACGCCTCTTTTGCCATTGCTATCCTTGTTTTAATTTCTGTGGTGCACTTCCAGTCGGTGTCTATCCTGCTTCCAAGATACTTAAAATTTTGCACCTGTTCTAGTGTTTCTCCATTCAGCACAATTTTTATTTCCTTATTTCCTCCTACTGCCAATACTACTCTTGTAGCTGTCCTTAAATTGCGCATCCGTGAAAAAAACTAAATACTCGCCGATGACGATATCAGCAGCACTTCAACGCCTTTTATGTCACAATAAAAGGTAAATAACCGAAAGAATTCATGAAAAAGAATTCCCTTTGCATTTGCGACAAATGAGAAGACAGGTGGTAGCATGCGGTTTCTGATCACCGTACATTGTACCGAGATTATGGATAAAATTCCAAAAGTCTCCGCAGTGTCTCGTGAAGTGAAAGCATGTGACACTGTTGTTGGTTATCCGTATGTCTGGTCGGTATGTTAAGCTCGGCGTTCCCCTTTGTGCTTTTCGAGTAGAGTAGGCTATGTGCCGGCACCGCATACCACCCTACGCCTCCTTTCCTCATCATCCAACACAAACGTGACTCCACACTGCACAAACACAGACACGCGCAAGCGCACACACACATACATACGCACACACACACACACACACACACACACATTATAGTCAACCACTTCAGACTGCAAACTTTGCGAAGGAAAACATCGTTGTGCGCGAAAGACAGAAAAACTTTTACAATTAGGCGGCTGAATCTTCCTACTATTCCGGGTTTCTCAGCTAACAGTGCCCTATGACTTTACACAAAGAAAGAATAAAAACAGAACACAAGATTGTGTCATTGGAAAAAGGAGGATTCGTTTCAAAACGTACATTGGCAGTTGACTAAAAACGTAAATAAGTGCCACGTAATCCGTGTAAGTAGACGACATGATACTACGTCGTTTGAGTACGCGATCGCGAATATTTCGTGAAGCAGTTTACCGTCGAACGACAACGCAGATGTGACAAAAGTCATGGCCGGCCGCTGTGGCCGAGCGGTTCTAGGCGCTTCAGTCCGGAACCGCGCTGCTGCTACGGTCGCAGATTCGAATCCTGCCTCGGGCACAGATGTGTGTGATGGTTCAAACGGTTCAAATGGCTCTGAGCACTATGGGACTCAACTGCTGAGGTCATTAGTCCCCTAGAACTTAGAACTACTAAACCTAACTAACCTAAGGACATCACACACATCCATGCCCGAGGCAGGATTCGAACCTGCGACCGTAGCGGTCTCGCGGTTCCAGACTGCAGCGCCAGAACCGTGCGGCCACTTCGGCCGGCCTGTGTGTGATGTCCTTAGGTTAGTTAGGTTTGAGTAGTTCTAAGTCTAGGGGACTGATGACCTCAGATGTTACGTCCCATAGTGCTCAGAGCCATTTGAACCATTTTTGAACAAAAGTCATGCTATAGGGATATGCGCAGATATGCGGGTGGAATTAGTATTGCGTACACAAGGTACAAAAGGGCACTGCATTGGCAGAGCTCTCATTTGTACTCAACTGACTGATGTGAAAAACTTTTCCGGCGCGATTATCGCCGCACGACGGGAATCAACAGACTTTGAACGCGGACTGATAGACTAATGTCCAAAATTAAAGCAACAAAAGGAAATTTTGCAAGGCTGCGTTTATTTTGCCACAGACCAATACAAACAGGTGATAGTAAAGCAGAAATAATGTAAAGAATACGGAACACAGACATCTGCAACACGTAGAACAGTAGACGAAAATTTTCTTCGTTTCTTCCAACTTAACAGATTTTCGCTGACTTCCGGACAACTGGTTAACGCACTCAGTATGGAATGTGACGACCTCTGGCAGCAATAGAGGCCTGACGACTGCGGAGCGCGCTATGAATAACGTCATCAATGTCATGTTGAGGCAATAACGCCCATTTTTCCTGTGGAGCTTGTCGCAAATCTTCGGGAGTGGTTGATGGATGTTGACGTGATGCAACCCATCTCCCTAGTGCATCCCAGACGTGCTGTATGGGAGTTCCAACCGGGAGAGAAGAGCAGGCCGTATCAGACTTGCAGTATCTTCCGTTTCCAAGAAAACACCAACCACTCGTGCTGTATGAGGTCGAGCATTATCGTCTATCAACACGAACTCTGGGGACACAGCACCTAACAACAATGTCACATGAGGTCAAAAGTCCTCGTCACGGTACGAGACAGCAGTTAAACCTTTCCGATTTACCCCTACAGTTTCATGAAGAGGTGTCCGTTTGGTCAACATAATCCCTGCCCACACCATTAGCGTACCTCCTCGACCTCAGTCTCTTTCCACAATGTTTGGCTGCCTAAATGGTGTTTCACGTTCCCTCCAGATGCGAATCCATCGAGAATCACTCTCCAGACGAAAACAGGAATCATGTATGAGAACACTATTGGCCCACTCTTCGATCGTCCAGGTGCTTTGTTGGTAACTCCGCACTAGACGTTCCCTTCTGTGAAAAAGCGTCAGAGGTAGACATATAGCATGTCTCCGACAGTAAAGACCACTCTGCCGAACTCTTCTGCACTCCGTCTGCCTCGATACAACACGTGTGGTCGATGCTGCGAGCTCACACGCCAGATGCCGTGCTGTATTAAGGGGGTATTGTTGTGCCTTTATAGCCAAATAACGGTGTAGCCAGAACGATTCACATTAAGCCATGGGGTCTCTTCACTTTGCGACTGCCCTGCTTCCTTTATTTCTAAGGCCCTCCACCGCAGATAGTCTGGTAGGCATTTTTTCTGTACCATACTGCACCATCTGTGACTGTGTACACAGCATATGTGGACGTGTGGCTACCCAGCAAACACTACCTCGTTTCATAGGTGCCCTGACGTCATCGTTGGCATGGTTGCCCGTTGATCGGAATGCCATCTTCCGTGCAGAAGACGATGGTACGCACGTCTGTTTTACAACAAAATAGTTCAAATGGCTCTGAGCACTATGGGACTCAACTTCTAAGGTCATCAGTCCCCTAGTACTTAGAACTACTTAAACCTAAGGACATCACACACGTCCATGCCCGAGGCAGGATTCGAACCTGCGACCGTAACGGTTCCAGAGTGTAGCGCCTAGAACCGCTCGGCCACCACGGTGAATTAGACACATGACGGGGAAGAAGCGGTTTGTTGCTTTAATTCTGGAGGCCAGTGTGGTTGGAACTACAGACTCTGGACATTCCATTTCGGGAATCATTAGGGATCAATATTCCGAAATCCACCAAGTCTAGAGCGTGACGAGAATACCAAATTTCAGGCATTGCCTCTCACTACAGACAACACAGTGCCCAACTGCCTTCACTTAACGACTAAGAGGAATGGCGTTTGCGTAGAGTTGTCAGTGCTAACAGGTAAGCAACACTGCGTCATGTGACAGCAGAAATCAATATGGGACGTACCGCGAACGTATCCATTAGGACAGTGTGCTGAAATTTGTTGTTAGTGAGATAGGCACCTGCAGACGGACGCAAGTGCCTTTGCTAACTGCCGGTTAGTGATCATAACAGTTGGACCCTAGAGGACCGGAAGAAGGTGGTCCGGTCAGCTGACTCCCGATTTCAGTTGGTAAGGGCTGATGGTAGAGTTCGAGTGTGGTGCAGACCCCACGAGCCCATGGGCCCATGTCGTCAACAAAGCACTGTGCCAGCTACTGGTGACTCCATAATAGTGTGGGCGGTCTTTACATGTTATGGGCTGGGACCTCTGGTTCAGCTGAACTGATCAGTGACTGGATTTGGCTATATTCGGCTACTTGGAGACCATTTGCTGCGATTTGCGGGTTTAATGTTCCCTAACAATGATGGAATTTTTATGGATGACAATGTGCCATGTGTCCGGGCCACAATTGTTCACGACTGATTTGTAGAACATTCTGGACAGCTCAAACGAATGTTTTGGCCGTCCAGATCGCCCGACATGAATCCGATAAAACATTTATAGGACATAATCGAGAGGTCAGTTCGTGCACAGAATCCTGTGCCGACAACACTTTCGTGATTGTGGACGGCTATAGATGCAGCCTGGCGTAGTATTTCTGCAGGGAACTTCCGACTTGTTGAGTCCATGCCATGTGTAGTTGATGGAATATGCCTGGCAGGAGAAGGACAGACACAATATTAGGAGGTACGTAATGACTACACCTTAATGTATATTAAATTGCCCGTGGGGAAGGCAAAAGCAACACTCATGTTTATTGAAAGACTCCGAAGAAGGTGCATTCTAGTACGTAATGGCTTATCAATGAAAATATCGTTCCACCAGTTCTTGATGATTCTTTGTCGATCGTGGCCATTACGAAATAAAACTTTTTTTATATTCTTTTACTTGTCTGATCCGGCCGCCGTAACTTCCTGTCCTGTACCCTCGTCTTCATTTTAGAGTAGTTCATACACCTAACGTCTTTGGTTATTTATTTGGCATTTTATAGTTCCCTCTTATAGCATGGCAGTTACTTTCTGATTTCTTACTACATATTCCGTCCGTACTTTTTGTTAATATTTTCCACACTTTCCTTTTCCGCCGAATACGCGGAATAGCTTTTCATTTCTTTCCAATTTTCAACTTAATTCATCAAATCAAACGTTCTGATTTTGTATAGTTTTTCCATTCATGATGTACAGCCATACAATACTAAACCCCAAACGGACATTCCCACAAATTTATTGCTCAAGTTAATGGCAACATTTGATACTAGTAGACATTTATAGCGAGAAATGCCTTCATAGCTTGTTCTAGTCTCGTTCTTGTATCTTCCATACTTCGTCCATGGAGCTTACTTTTACTTCCAAGGTAGAAAAATTCCTTCTACTCTTCCCCATGGTTCCAAATCATAATCCCCAATCATGGAAGCATGGTGAGAAACTAACAAGAGCAAGCGTCGATGCTGATCAGACCTGGCATGAAGGACCTCTTCAAATTTGGACCACACAGGTTTAGTCAAAAATCTACGCAGAACTCCATCTAGCTTCAGTTTACCAAAAAATGAATTAGGATAAATCATGGGAGATCTAAATTCTGGCGTCACAAGTTGGGAATAGCTTTAACACACATACCATCGGGAACGTGACAATGATGTGTCCAAAAAGGAGATCTGAAGGAACTACGAAAGATGCAGACAGTACCGAAAGACTGGTATGTGCATTTTAGCTTTCCAAAGTGTCACCTGCAACACGATCTGTTGATACTGTATGTTGTACGGCATTGATATTTCCATCATGCCCTCATTTGTACATACTAAATATATATAGCATTGATACCCTTTCACCTTGAAGTTTACTCTCACTCCTCAACTTTTATTTTATGTCCGCCATTGCTTACTCGATGCACAGGTTGAACACTAGAGGAGAAAGACAGTATCCCATTTTATTCCAAACATTTCGTTTTTCGTCTTTCATTTGCATTGTTCGCTCTTGATCTTATACATGTTATATTTTACAAGTACTTTCCTACAGCATTATGGATTAACCGAAGATGTAGCAAAGATTCGAAGAATAGCAGCAATGTTTCTTAGGGCTGCGTTGAGTTTGTACTACCGCGTCACAGACATGCTCAGCACACTGCAGTGGATGACAATACAGAAAAGACGTGAATCAAGTAGTGTTTTAGTTACAAAAATCCCGAGAGTACTCGTTCCAAAATGAATCAAAATGTACAATAATTCATGCAACATATATCTCGCAAGATGACCACGACGCTAAAACTTAAGGTATTGTTGCTCATATAGAGGAACACCGACAGTCTTCCCTTTACCACGCACTGGAAAAGGAAGTTAACAGAAATGGCGCTGATGCATAATGTATACTGCTTCACAAAAAAGTAGGTGGCTTTCAGAGTAAATGCGTGTATGTGGTTCAAAAGCGAACAAATCGATGATTGTGAGGATGGCTGCAATAATTGACGATAGATGAGTCATAATTCGCTAAGGTCGTCTACATGTCCTGAATGACGTCAACTTCACAAACAGAATTTAGCTACAGCATGGTTTTAGTAATTAACGCTTGATCGTTTTCCGGATAAACCCACCAACAATCAGACAAAAATGAACACAATTTCACTTCTCATACTTCGTTGTAGATTAGTGGTATAACTGGTCCGTTAGTATAATACGTGGAGCGATTCACTGAGTTTGGGGTTACAGCTTTAACAAAGCATTTATTACAATAATTCCCAGATTTAACATTGACATACACTCCTGGAAATTGAAATAAGAACACCGTGAATTCATTGTCCCAGGAAGGGGAAACTTTATTGACACATTCCTGGGGTCAGATACATCACATGATCACACTGACAGAACCACAGGCACATAGACACAGGCAACAGAGCATGCACAATGTCGGCACTAGTACAGTGTATATCCACCTTTCGCAGCAATGCAGGCTGCTATTCTCCCATGGAGACGATCGTAGAGATGCTGGATGTAGTCCTGTGGAACGGCTTGCCATGCCATTTCCACCTGGCGCCTCAGTTGGACCAGCGTTCGTGCTGGACGTGCAGACCGCGTGAGACGACGCTTCATCCAGTCCCAAACATGCTCAATGGGGGACAGATCCGGAGATCTTGCTGGCCAGGGTAGTTGACTTACACCTTCTAGAGCACGTTGGGTGGCACGGGATACATGCGGACGTGCATTGTCCTGTTGGAACAGCAAGTTCCCTTGCCGGTCTAGGAATGGTAGAACGATGGGTTCGATGACGGTTTGGATGTACCGTGCACTATTCAGTGTCCCCTCGACGATCACCAGTGGTGTACGGCCAGTGTAGGAGATCGCTCCCCACACCATGATGCGGGGTGTTGGCCCTGTGTGCCTCGGTCGTATGCAGTCCTGATTGTGGTGCTCACCTGCACGGCGCCAAACACGCATACGACCATCATTGGCACCAAGGCAGAAGCGACTCTCATCGCTGAAGACGACACGTCTCCATTCGTCCCTCCATTCACGCCTGTCGCGACACCATTGGAGGCGGGCTGCACGATGTTGGGGCGTGAGCGGAAGACGGCCTAACGGTGTGCGGGACCGTAGCCCAGCTTCATGGAGACGGTTGCGAATGGTCCTCGCCGATACCCCAGGAGCAACAGTGTCCCTAATTTGCTGGGAAGTGGCGGTGCGGTCCCCTACGGCACTGCGTAGGATCCTACGGTCTTGGCGTGCATCCGTGCGTCGCTGCGGTCCGGTCCTAGGTCGACGGGCACGTGCACCTTCCGCCGACCACTGGCGACAACATCGATGTACTGTGGAAACCTCACGCCCCACGTGTTGAGCAATTCGGCGGTACGTCCACTCGGCCTCCCGCATGCCCACTATACGCCCTCACTCAAAGTCCGTCAGCTGCACATACGGTTCACGTCCACGCTGTCGCGGCATGCTACCAGTGTTAAAGACTGCGATGGAGCTCCGTATGCCACGGCAAACTGGCTGACACTGACGGCGGCGGTGCACAAATGCTGCGCAGCTAGCGCCATTCGACGGCCAACACCTCGGTTCCTGGTGTGTCCGCTGTGCTGTGCGTGTGATCATTGCTTGTACAGCCCTCTCGCAGTGTCCGGAGCAAGTATGGTGGGTCTGACACACCGGTGTCAATGTGTTCTTTTTTCCATTTCCGGGAGTGTAGATTTCTATATAACAATCAGTTTCATGAAGTCTAAGGAAAAACGTGACTTCCAAGTTTAAAGAAATTTTTAACTCTGATTTCAGTTAAGAGAAAATAATGTTAACTTTATTAAAAGCTGCAGAACAAATCGTTACTGCGCAAGAGCGTCTGGCTCAACCAGAAATAAATAAATGTGCTTAAATTCAGCGTTCAACGCAGCTATATTAACCAGCAATACTTAAGTGTGACAATTAGTTGTACAGACTCGCGGTCGGAGTACAGCCACCAGAGACAACTAAATTTCTCTACGATTCCGCACATAGTATAGACATCGCATAGGTGTAACTAATTTTCTGAAACAAATAAGGTTATGTGAGTATCAGAGCTCAAGATTATAATCACTGATCTCAATGGCAACAATATAGAAACAATGAGCAATTTCTCACTAACATGGCTTCCCCAAAATGTTCATTCTGTTACACCAACAACTTGGTACTAACAGACAGCATAATTACCCTTATATTCCATGCAGGAAACTGGCCAGTAATCTTTAGTTGCAGCTTACTATGAAACTTAATTACTAATAATTATAAATAATTAAAGCCATAACTCAAAACACGGACTGTGTCATGCTACACTGCTTCCCACAAGGAAATCTTTAATACAAGGCAACTTCAGACGTAAATGCGTGATTAACCGGAACCTGGAACAGACTATTATTAATACGCAGAAGTGACAAATGTTATGAAAGGAGATTCGCTGTTCCTCTAGCTACGCTCAACCAGCACTTCCCGGTCACCGCTCCGTAGCTAACTCCGTCCTTACTCCTTGCCACTTTCTGCTAAACAACCTGCTTCACCTGCCACATCAAGAGTCCAGGAGACGGAATTACTGCCAACCTCTCTATCCAGTGCCAAGATGGCACTGGATTTATCCCGTACCGAGACCAGATGTTGATAAATAAAATATTAGTACAACTCTGATAAGTTCAAATGGTTCAAATGGCTCTGAGCACTATGGGACTTAAATGCTATGGTCATCAGTCCCCTAGAACTTAGAACTACTTAAACCTAACTAAGGACATCACACACATCCATGCCCGAGGCAGGATTCGAACCTGCGACCGTAGCGGTCGCGCGGCTTTGGACTGTAGCGCCTAGAACCGCTCGGCCACACCGGCCGGCACTCTGTCCGTCAGTCATGGATTTTCATAACAAAGCCGCCTGAATCACTTAACATACACTCCTGGAAATGGAAAAAAGAACACATTGACACCGGTGTGTCAGACCCACCATACTTGCTCCGGACACTGCGAGAGGGCTGTACAAGCAATGATCACACGCACGGCACAGTGGACACACCAGGAACCGCGGTGTTGGCCGTCGAATGGAGCTAGCTGCGCAGCATTTGTGCACCGCCGCCGTCAGTGTCAGCCAGTTTGCCGTGGCATACGGAGCTCCATCGCAGTCTTTAACACTGGTAGCATGCCGCGACAGCGTGGACGTGAACCGTATGTGCAGTTGACGGACTTTGAGCGAGGGCGTATAGTGGGCATGCGGGAGGCCGGGTGGACGTACCACCGAATTGCTCAACACGTGGGGCGTGAGGTCTCCACAGTACATCGATGTTGTCGCCAGTGGTCGGCGGAAGGTACACGTGCCCGTCGACCTGGGACCGGACCGCAGCGACGCACGGATGCACGCCAAGATCGTAGGATCCTACGCAGTGCCGTAGGGGACCGCATCGCCACTTCCCAGCAAATTAGGGACACTGTTGCTCCTGGGGTATCGGCGAGGACCATTCGCAACCGTCTCCATGAAGCTGGGCTACGGTCCCGCACACCGTTAGGCCGTCTTCCGCTCACGCCCCAACATCGTGCAGCCCGCCTCCAGTGGTGTCGCGACAGGCGTGAATGGAGGGACAAATGGAGACGTGTCGTCTTCAGCGATGAGAGTCGCTTCTGCCTTGGTGCCAATGATGGTCGTATGCGTGTTTGGCGCCGTGCAGGTGAGCGCCACAATCAGGACTGCATACGATCGAGGCGCACAGGGCCAACACCCGGCATCATGGTGTGGGGAGCGATCTCCTACACTGGCCGTACACCACTGGTGATCGTCGAGGGGACACTGAATAGTGCACGGTACATCCAAACCGTCATCGAACCCATCGTTCTACCATTCCTAGACCGGCAAGGGAACTTGCTGTTCCAACAGGACAATGCACGTCCGCATGTATCCCGTGCCACCCAACGTGCTCTAGAAGGTGTAAGTCAACTACCCTGGCCAGCAAGATCTCCGGATCTGTTCCCCATTGAGCATGTTTGGGACTGGATGAAGCGTCGTCTCACGCGGTCTGCACGTCCAGCACGAACGCTGGTCCAACTGAGGCGCCAGGTGGAAATGGCATGGCAAGCCGTTCCACAGGACTACATCCAGCATCTCTACGATCGTCTCCATGGGAGAATAGCAGCCTGCATTGCTGCGAAAGGTGGATATACACTGTACTAGTGCCGACATTGTGCATGCTCTGTTGCCTGTGTCTATGTGCCTGTGGTTCTGTCAGTGTGATCATGTGATGTATCTGACCCCAGGAATGTGTCAATAAAGTTTCCCCTTCCTGGGACAATGAATTCACGGTGTTCTTATTTCAATTTCCAGGAGTGTATTATGACTTAAGGTATCTGATGGTGTCAGTTATCCATGTCATTTTTGAGAAATTTTAAATCAACCGTTTTGGGTAGATACTTTCAAAATATCTGTACTCATTTGTCAACCGGGATGTTGGTTATCTGTAAAAAATGATCATAATTGAAGTTAGAATTTTAAATTTGGTAAAATTGCTGTTTTGCAGTAATCTAGGTTTGAGCCATAACCCAAAACTTCCTGCAGCGCATTTCACTGCCGTCTAACGAAATTTACGTTTACTAACCCCACAATAAGAAAAAGGATCGTAACACTATGAGGACCATAATATCCTTAGACACCTTATTAGAATCTGCCCGCTGCAGCCAGATCAAACATTAGAATTCGTAAATCGAAGTTAAATATGAGAAGCACCTGTCAACTAAGGTTGACACTACGTTAAGGCACAGGTTATGCTGCAAATCACACTTAACTTTGTTTTTCGAGCTCCAAGTTTTGACCTGATGGTGACAGTAGCTGAATCGTCATAAGAAATGTAAATGTTTTAAACGATCTACACAACATAATAAGCAAATGTTCATTATGATCGCAATCCGGTTTATTGAACTTACTTCTGTTAGTAAGAAATGTAAGGCATGGTGCCCAAGAGATGTTTAAACATGCCGTCATTGGTATTTAGGAATGAACTGGGCAATCGATTGGACAAAGTTTAACTCTTCATGAACGAAAAGATGAAAAAAAGCCAAGGTTTTTAATGTCTAAATTATGAGTAGAGAAACTACCTATTCTAGACCTTTCGTTGTCATTCTGATTGTAATATTGATCCTGTTTTGACCTAAGACTTGGTGGCTACCTTACTAGGCAACAACTCTTTAAGGGTTATGATGGTTTCTGGCTGAGTTAAGCATTTGGTAGAGAATTTTGTTTACTGATACTGAAATGAACTGTGTGAACAACTTTTGAGTCCCAGGGGGTGCACCACAACTGATGCAGACGTACAAGATGCCGAAAGTATTCGCATCATGGGAAGAGCCTTTCACCCGTGTCTATACATGAAAAAAGCACTAAACAGCAACTCACTCCGGTACCATTCTGAGTGGGCAGCTCGGTCAGCATCTGTGTATTTTACAGCGGACTCTTTCTGGAATTCTAGGCAGAGGTTGTACTACCATTTGAATACCGAGCAGCACCTGTTCTTTCCCTGAAGTATGCGTCTGTGCCTTTTCTCCTGTGTAACGTGTTTATTCAGTTCCGGCGAGAAAGTGAGAAGGTGTAATATACGTTAAAGAGGCAGTTAACTCTGACGAGAAACAGTGCCAACGCTAAAGTAAACAACTGTCGAAAAAAAACAGGAGCAAACTCATTAACTGAAGCAACGAGATAAAATATTTCAGAATAAAACATTTACTGTACATAATTGAGCCATCCGTAAAATTTGTTTGTGTTGCTAAGTAATTACTATGTTTTCCTACATTAAATGCATTTATTCAAACAGCCATAGGATAAATGAGAGCAAACGATGTAGAGTTTTCCATTTCGAAATTAACGGCGAGCAGTTTCATGTATCTGTGATTCGCTTGTTTGGTTCTATGATAATTCGATTCTGTGATCGTTTTTAAGCAGGTATTAATTTTCAGCAACGCATTTACGTTTCTGATGTCTACGTACAGTGGGTAAAGGCGCTTAGAAAAATCTAAGACAGTGATCTTTAAGTCTTTAACATAATATGTACAAGGTGTGCTAGAAAAGTAATGAGACTGATTTCTTACATACATTTTTTTTTCAAACAACAATATTGTCCCCTTCAAAGTAGTTCCCTTCGCCAGCTGTACACCAGTGGAGTCATTGTTCCCAGTCTTGGTAGCAGCGCTGAAAGGCTTCAACTGGTACGGCCTTTGACTTGGCAGCCACATTCTTTTGAACGTACTCGAGAATCCAAAATGACGTCCTTTTGAGATATTTTTCAATTTATGGAAAAGAAGAGAGTCTTAGGGACTCATATCAAGTGAACAGGGGGCTATGGAACAACAGGAATGCCTTTCCAGGTAAAAAATTCCATAGTGGAAGTGGCCGTATGACATGCAGCGTTGTTATGATGCAGAATCCAGCTGTCTGCAATGTCAGATCTCATTCGATTCACCCTTCACCTGCACCTTTCAAAACATTAGGTTGACAGATTGCCTTGGGGGAACAGTTTCAGACGAGCACCCACACTTCCGACGTTTTCGTCTGCTTTTGAAGTTGACGACCTCCCTAGCGAGCAAATTCTCGGCCTTCCAAAAATTATTTGTATCGGCCAAAGCCTTGTACTCTTGGTAATGAATGTTCCTCATAGTGCTGTTTCAACTTTTGAAACATCATAGTCACGAATTACCCAAATTTAACATAAAAATTGATGGTATAACGTTGCTCTAAATTTCACTGTTCCATTTTCGTGACATACAACAAAAATACAGCCTTACTGATTGCGCTCTCAAAATTACGTGATTGCTGTACGAAGTTGAAACTCGGACTGAGCTCCTGGAAGCGATGAACACCCCGGTCTACACGAGGAGAACAACATAGCGTTGCCAGATCGCTCCCAGTGTTGTCATTCTCATTATTTTTCTCAAACGCCTTGTAATATGAGTCTGAACACATTCGTATAAGCCGTCATTGACGATATAATATTCCGAGTCATTATGCCGCGTCATAATTCTCCTCAAGCGTCTAGTGTCCGACGGTTCCGTCACTTAACTTTGATCTGTTTCAGGATTGCTCTGGTATTGTTGGCTAAAACTTGTTGAAAGACAGTGTTGTATTAACTTATGAAAGGCTATTTTCCCGCGCATTAACGGATAAGTGGATTTAATGAGTAAACGTCTTCGGGGTGCTTTTGGTGGACCATCGTCATTGAGTGATTAGTGATAGCAGGTACTGAATTACACGGGAGATGTACAATATTGTTGCTGTTGTGCCTCCCCAGTTGTTTCTTGGTAGTTACGTAAGTTCCTCGATCATCTTGGCTGGGTGTTCACTTTTGTCGTAGCGGTTAACCACGAAGAAGGCAGCGTGTAGACGTGACTTCTATTGAAATGTTATTTACACAAATGTACTTTGACTGCTTCACGTACTTTCATTTTTGTGGCTATCACGCGTAAGTTCTTAAAATCCATAACCCGGTCAAGTTACTCTCGGCAACCCGCTACTGCTGATTATATTCTTTTGTTAAAAGTATGTGGCGTTCGTGCTCTTTAACTCATTCTTTACTACCCTTCTAGTTTCGCCGATATAAATTTAGCCGCAACTAAAATTCACATCATATCCTCCTGCAGTGTGGAAGAAGTCAGGCATGTGTGTTGCACGTCTAAAGTAGTCTTTAATCATGTGTTACCTGAAAAAATGGCGTCCTTACTACATAATTCCCAATAATTCTGTCGATTCTTACAGAATGTACAGGAAATTTCTCGTTGCTCTTGTGTGGTTTATTATTATTATTATTGTTATTATTATCTCCTCTTCTTCTGAAGGCGCTATTTATGAGAGTGCGAGTGACTCCACTTCTTCGGAAAAGCACCGGAAAATAGTCTTTTATAAGTGAATGCGATATTGTCTTTCGACAATTTTAAGCCAACGCTGGACACCAGTGGAGTCCTGAAGAAGAAAAGCACAGTAAATGGATCTAAAGGTCGAAGACTGAAGACGCTTGGAGAGAAATATGACACAACAAGCGAGGACATTTTATCACCAACAGCATGTAAAGTAATACTTTATGAAATAATTTTAAATGTGTTAGACATTTTAGTAGAGAGATTTTTTTAATCAACACGTTGTTTTTAACAGATGTAGTATAAAAATTAATATATTAAATTTTAGAGTTTTGATGTAGATTGAAAATAACTATTACAGCAATGTCAGTCAATCTGCAGTGAACCGTTTTTATTTATAGTTACTAAGTTGAACGTAATTCTCGTACCGGTTTATGCTGTGATATACTATCTCCAGGTCAGATACATATTCTGAGCATAGTAAGGTAAAATTCGTAACACGCTCCATCAACATAAATGTGCTACACTAACTACATGGACACGTCTGACATAAGGCAAGAATGAAGAGAAGTCACTAGAGGCGGAAAGCAAGTTCTGATGAGACATGTGTAACGAAGTAACGTCGAATCTAAAATGGATATCTGGATGGAAATATGAATCTTGCTCCTCCAGAATGAGGGGCAGAGTCTTAACTATGGGTCACCCTCACCAGGTTCACGCAAGTGTAAATGTGAAGCATCATACTGGTTGGCTTAAAATAAGAGATGAAGAAACTGAATACATACAAAAAACTCATTCAGTGAGTATCGAAGTCGTCTGTCCGAGAATCTCAGAGGAACTGTTGATACACTGTATGACAGTTAATAGGACTTGCCTTCAGATGGACGAGTGTGGACCACATTTACTTTACGGATTTAAATGTATGTATGTACGGAAACAGATGCAGTATGCCAAGCAGATTATTCCACATTTGACGGATGAACTATTCTCTGCCATGTTCTGATGAATCAACATCTGATTTTTCGTAAAACAGTCAACAAATATAACTCCACATGAATGATGGGCAGGTAAGGGACAATACTTCAATCATCTTTGTTCAATGTAGCATCTAGTATGAGTTAGGGTAGAGTACATACGAGATACCATAAATATTGCACACATGACAATTACTCAAGAAAAAGAATGTTATCAGTAGGTGCACAGGATTAAACACAGCTCATTCCTTGTGAACAGTTAGTGTTGATGCTGTTTCATTGTAAATTCATATCACGTATTCCAGGACAGAGAATTTTGCGGAATATCTAGAGCTATTGATTGGAACTGCAGTTTTTCTTACAACTGATGATTTTTATTTCTTTCCCTAGGCCCAAAGCCACGTAAAATTTTCGAAAAAATATTTCCGCCCTTATACTGCATACAACTGAAACTCTAGAGAGTGAAATAATCACTGACGTTCCCCATAAAACAGTGTTAACATATTTACCTTTTTCTTTTCTTGTCACAATGAAAGACAACCATCGACATGAGTCGTCTTCGATATTGATAATACGAACTTCTCAGGACAGGGTTAATGTAGGGCGCAATGAATATGAAATTACACCGAGTTGCAACGTTACTTGCTTTGCGAATTTCTGTCTTTACGAATACAACGTGGGGTTTTCATGGCCCCCATAAAAGAGGCACCTCTCGGCAGCAGCGCGAAATACTTGTCATTAGCGGCGGCGTGGGGCGGGCGCATCCAGGCATTAAAACGCGACCCAGACTGGTGTGGTACGGCCTACAGCAGTGATTGCCCGTAAAGTTCTTCACTGGGACGACACTGCCAAGATTCGGCGGTAAAGTCGAAACACTCACTCGCAGGGTGGCTATCGTAAACCTATGAGATGGGTACTCGTAAAATAACGCGAGAAGGCAGCATGAATATCACGTCTGTGCTGCCACGTTCTAGTAACTTGGGAGGGAAGCCGCGCTTGATCGACTGCAAGAGAATATCTCTGAAGCGTTCTCGGGTTAATGAATAAACAAGCCTCATTACTACAGTCACCATCCACATTAAAACAGTACTGTAGTACAGGGACGGCCAAGATCTCGGCTCGGGCGCCGAAATAAGTGCCCACAATGCTGAGCTTAGCTACACATTTATCACACCGCCACGCAACGCTATCTGAGAACGAGCAGGGTGGAGAGGGGGAACTGCGAACGCGCCGCATCTAAATGCCAGTGCAATTTTACTGCATACGATTTGGTTTTATATTTCGCATTTCTCAGCAACACAGATCATAAAACAAATTTTCAGTATCATTTACTTTCGGCGTGCTGAAGACATAATTTTTATCTGGCACAAACTGTCGGTATACAGGCAGAGGCAGACCATTTCACAGATTACCAAATAAGCAGCAACCAGTCGCAAAATCATGTTTTCTTTGTTTACTTTTGTAAATCGATTTCAACTGATTAACAGCCATCATCGGTGCTACCAATACAAGAATAAAAATAAAAATAATTAATAACAGTGACCAAATGAATAAATGTACATAAAGCAACGTAAAACCAATTAAATGTATATAGACGCATTAAACCATTTAAAATGCACATACAAATTTACGTTTCAAAGAATATCTGCCCTGAGTAGCAGAGTAAGCAGAGGCCAAACATAAAGAGATACATCGAGAATTGACTACGACAGCGAGAAACAATAAGGGGGCGCTGCAAAGCAAACCCGCCCTCAATGCGAAAAGATACAGCTAAATTAAAATTGAGAAGAAGAAATGACATGCAAAGTGAGGTAAAATATAATGATAAAATACTGAAATATTTACAGAAAATGGATGTATTGACAAAGATTTTGTCAACCACATAGTACAGTTATATACGCCAAAAATCGATTGTACCTATTAGTAAAAAACGAACAAACATAGGTGAGAAGCACACCATACAAAAAAAATTTTAAAAGTTTTTAAAAAATTTTAAAATTATTTGTAATATTATCGAACAGCAAAAGTTAATCATAATGCCAAAACGTAAATCGGTGTTGGCATCCATCTAGCGTACAGTTAATGATATCCAGGAAGATCGGATTTCTTTCGGCAGATGGCGCCACATTGCTGAATGCACATGTAAAGTAAACTAAGTTGAGATAAGAAAATTACGGACAAGAACGAAACCAACGTATTAAAGAAACAAGACCAAATGCAGAAATAAATTGCTAGCACACTTCATACATGGCAAAATTAACACAGGCTCGATAGGATGAACTGATTTGCAAAGGTAAATAAAGAAAACATGATTTTGCGACTGGTTGCTGCTTATTTGGTAATTTTATGGTTTACGGTCGCTGCTCAACTTGGGAACCACATGGAGCCCACCATTCAGAATTTCACAGACTTTCGCACTCAAGTTGCCACGTAATCGTGACTTATTTAGTTTCATAATCGAAAAAATGGTCTTTCACACACTTATGTCGATCGATTTATTGTAGTACTTTTGCAACCTGATTACGGAGACGTAGGAACTCTAGAATAGGGAAGCAAAGTATACGTCCGGGACTGTTTTGAAATAAAATGATTTGTAATTAAAACGGGTATTCCCCTGCAAGTCACTCAGTTACATCTGCACATGTGCTGGAGCGCTTTCAACCGAACTGATAAACAGTCTCTGAAACAGCTGCAAAAACAGTTTTAAGATTGATAGTGTCCTCAAAACCTTTAGAAAATTATCGTTGTAGTTCTTTCAAGGCCACAATGAATTCTTCAGTCCTCGAGTTTCCTTTAACGGCAGTGATTGTTTACTTCGAAGCCACTTCGGGAAGTGGACTGTGTATGTCTGAACGTGTCCCTTATACAATGTGATTTTCTTTTCAAATGCATTCACATCAAATTAGAAAGAATTTCTTCGTCACCTTGGAATGTCGTACTGCGGGCAGTCTGCGGTCATATCCACTTAGAATGCAAAGTCTGAACCCATTTCGGACATTCTAACTTTTGTTCCTCCACTGCTATTTCCTTCATAAATTCAGCAACAGCAAGTTTCAAATCGAAAAATTGTTCTAAGCTTGATTCTTGACTATTCAAAATAGTAGATAAAAATTCACTTGACGCCTTCCTGAGAGACAATCTCCACTCATTCCAAAGTAATAATATAAGTGTAGACCAGATGTGGCTTAAATTCAAAGAAATAGTACCTGCAGCAATTGAGAGGTTTATACCAAATAGACTAACAAACGACGGAACTGATCCTCCTTGGTACACAAAACGGGTTAAAGCACTGTTGCAGAAACAACGAAACAAACATGCCAAATTTAAACAGACGCAAAATCCTCAAGAATGGCGATCCCTTACAGAAGCTCGACACTTAGCACGGAGTTCAATGTGAGATGCCAATAACAGTTTCCACAACGAAACTTTGTCTCGAAACCTGGCAGAAAATCCAAAGAGATTCTGTTCGTATGTGAAGTATGTTAGCGGCAAGAAACAAACAATGCCTTCTCTGGGGGATAACAATGGAGATACTATCGAAGACATTGCTGCCAAAGCAGATTTACTAAACACAGCCTTCCGAAATGTCTTCACAAAAGAAGACGAAGTAAATATTCCAGAATTCGAATCGAAAACAGCTGCCAAAATGAGTAACGTAGAAATAAATATCCTCGGAGTAGTGAAGCAAACCAAATCACTTAATGAAAGCAAGTCTTCTGGCCCAGACTGTATACCAATTAGGTTCCTTTCGGAGTATGCTGATGCATTAGCTCAATACTTAACAGTCATATACAACCGTACGCTCGACGAAAGATACGTACCTAAAGATTGGAAATTTGCACAGGTCACACCAATATTCAAGAAAGGTAGTAGGATTAATCCACTAAATTACAGGCCCAAATCGTTAACGTCGATATGCAGCAGGATTTTAGAACATATATTGTTTTCGAACATTATGAATTACCTCGAAGGCAACGGACTATTGACACACAGCCAACATGGGTCTAGAAAACATCGTTCCTTTGAAACTCAACTAGCCCTTTATTCACATGAAGTGCTGAGTGCTACTGACAAGGGATTTCAGATCGATTCCGTATTCCTGGATTTCCGGTAGGCTTGTGACACTGTACCACAGAAGCGGCTCGTATTGAAATTGCGTGTCTATGGAATGTCGTCTCAGTTATGTGACTGGATTTGCGATTTCCTGTAAGAGAGGTCACAGTTTGTAGTAACTGACGGAAACTCATCGAGTAAAACAGAAGTGATTTCAGGCGTTCCCCAAGGTAGTGTTATAGGCCCTTTGCTGTTCCTTATCTATATAAACGATTTGGGAGACAATCCGAGAAGCCGTCTTCGGTTGTTTGCAGATGACGCTGTCGTTTATCGACTAATATAGCCATCAGAAGATCAAAACAAGCTACAAAACGATTTCGAAAAAATATCTGAATGGTGCGAAAAGCGGCAGTTGACTTTAAATAACGAAAAGTGTGAGGTCATCCACATGAGTACTAAAAGGAACTCGTTAAACTTCAGTTACACGATAAGTCAGTTTAATCTAAAAGTCGTAAATTCAACTAAACACCTAGGTATTACAATTACGAACAACTTAAATTGGAAAGAACACTTAGAAACTGTTGTGGGGAAGGCTAACCAAAGGCTGCGTTTTATTGGCAGGACACATAGAAAATGTAACAGACCTATTAAGGAGACTGCCTACTCTACGCTTGTCCGTCCTCTGAAATGAAATGTCGTGTGGCTAGGGCCTCCCGTCGGGTAGACCGTTCGCCTGGTGCAAGTCTTTCGAGTTGACGCCACTTCGGCGACCTGCGCGTCGATGGGGATGAAATAATGATGATTAGGACAACACAACGCCCAGTCTCTGAGCGGAGAAAATCTCCGACCCAGCCGGGAATCGAACCCGGAACCTTAGGATGACATTCCGTCACGCTGACCACTCAGCTACCGGGGCGGAACTGTCCGTCCTCTATTAGAATACTGATGCGCTGTGTGGGATCCTTACCAGGTAATACTGACGGAGTAAATCGAAAAAGTTCAAAGAATGGCAGCACGTTTTGTATTATCACGAAGTATTGGAGAGAGTGTCACAGAAATGATACAGGATTTTGGCTGGAAATCATTAAAAGAAAGGCGTTTTTCGTTGCGACGGAATCTTCTCACGAAATTCCAGTCACCAACTTTCTCCTCCGTATGCGATAATATTTTGTTGACACCGACCTACATAGGGCGGAAAGATCACCACGATAAAATAAGGGAAATCAGAGCTCGTACGGAAAGTTATAGGTGTTCATTCTTTCCGCGCGCTATACGAAATTGTAATAATAGAGAATTGTGAAGGTGGTTCGATGAACCCTCTGCCAGGCACTTAAATGTGATTTGCAGAGTATCCATGTATATTTAGATGTAGATGAACCAACGTACTTTGCAATTATACATAAGGTCTCCATACTCTTCTTTCAATTCCATCGAAAACAGTTGCAAATGACAGTGCAATAATGCGTGCGACGTCTGTTCATACCACGAATACCTTCACGTGTTGCGCGGCTGCAAATTTCTCACAAAGTGCTTCTTGATGTACTGAACAATGAATCTCGTCTTTCGATCGTTGTAATTCTTTGCTCTCTCACTGTCAATTAAATCATTAAATTCTTACTGCATGGTATTGTAATATAGTTCCGCAGCAAATTTACAGTACCCATCGCCTATGTGACTGCACATCAACTGAGAAGTCTCATCCCTCTCTTCTGCCATTTCCATTCATTTTTAAAAGTGTATGATAACAGATAGCTGAACTGCCTCTTTTTGTGCAAACATCCACTGGACCTAAGTCTGGCCGTCCGTGATGGCCGAGCGGTTCTAGGCCCTTCAGTCTGGAACCACGCGACCGCTGCGGTCGCAGGTTCGAATCCTGCCTCGGGCATAGATGTGTGTGATGTCCTTAGGTTAGTTAGGTTTAAGTAGTTCTAAGTTCTAGGGGACTGATGACCTCAGATGTTAAGTCCCATAGTGCTCAGAGCCATTTGAACCATTTGGACCTGCGACTGTACGTACCACGAACAACTAGCAACGGTAAACAGCGCTGACAGCACGAGTCTTTCGAACTGAAGATACTAATATTAAATAAAATTTCACTCTGTACTTGCGGGAAGGAACGAGAAAAGGGGATACAGACGGAGTCTTGGCCCGCCCATGGCCCATACATTTGACCCACGTGAAGTTTGGCTCTCCGTGGTCGTCTCTGCTTTAGCAGGATGACATGCTTTGTTTGTTAATCAGGCATTTGTGGCAAGTAAGCTACTGTTAGTTTGAATTAATAATACCTCACTGTCTATCTGCCATCTACATTCTATACGTAAGGAAAGAGTACACATCAGGTTTCTCAATCATAAATCTTACTTGAATGTTGTTTGTTTGTGAGACCACCTTGTTATGCAAAATGTAAGTGGCATACATGTCTAATAGCATGTGTGGAAATTCAATAGTAGCAGGAATCTGGCCTATAGTGACTGCAGTTTGTCAACCCACGATATTCTTTCTAGCACTGGTTACCATACAAAAATATAGTATTGATGGATTCAGGAGGACCGACTCAATGCCATGCTGTATCTCAGCATTCTCGCACGACTAGCGCAGAAGACATATGGATCGTACGGCTAATCATTTATTTTAGTTCAAGGAAACTGTTTGCAACGCTGGTGTGACAGCGCGTCTCAAGCTGTTGTCTGCCAGCATGGGGAACATAGTTGCAGCTTCTCGTGACATGGCAGCAGAGAGAGCTGCGTCGATAGCGAAGTGCCCGACGTATTTACTGGTCGTGGTAGTGTAGTAGTTTTCAGACAGATGCCAGTCCCGCATGCAGCATTAGTATGAAAATATCCATTTGTAAAAGCTTCGGAGAGCGTGAACATTACCACACTACATTCACCACCTTCATATGGACGCAGCTGTTAATTTGGATAGCAGCCGTTACATGTCTAACATGTCACAGCAAGTGGCGGTGCCCCTATCTTTGTGATATCTATGACGCTACCTTTCTACAACGTAATCACCCGCTAACAACATCTAGCAATGGGATGCCGAGGGACTGGCACTCTATCACTGGCTAGCCACTGCGATTGATGAACTCTGGTACAGAGCTCAATTAGCTTGGAATGACTTACCCGACTCTTTCATTAAAGTTCTGATCGAGTCGATGCTCTCCCAGGTTTCAGCCGCTGTTGGTGTCTGAGGTGCTAAATATCGAATGCTGTGTACCACAAATAACAAATTCAGTCATGTTTTCTTCAAAAATGGTTCAAATGGCTCTGAGCACTATGGGACTTAACATCTTGGGTCATCAGTCCCCTAGAACTTAGAACTACTTAAACCTAACTAACCTAAGGACATCACACACATCCATGCCCGAAGCAGGATTCGAACCTGCGACCATAGCGGTCGCGCGGTTCCAGACTGAAGCGCCTTTAACCACATGGCCACACTGGCCGGCCATGTTTTCTTCCTACAAGAATATAGACACTAACAAACAAAGCCCTCCTTAATAACCAGTGGGTATGAACATTGAGTGCCCTTTTGCCCTTGTCATGGACTATTATCTCTCTGATGAAGGCCCGAGTAGAAAGGTAATCTACTTGTTCTGTCAGTCAAATATTCTCCAACGCCATTCACTTAGAAGTGACACTCTACGTCTGCTGGCCGGAGTGGCCGAGCGGTTCTAGGCGCTACAGTCTGAAACCACGCTACCGCTACGGTCGCAGGTTCGAATCCAGCCTCGGGCATGGATGTATGTGATGTCTTTAGGTTAGTTAGCTTTAATTAGTTCTAAGTTCTATGGGACTGATGACCTCAGAAGTTAAGTCCCATAGTGCTCAGAGCCATTTGAACTATTTGAACTCTACGAGTCTGACAAATACGCCGACGTAGCCACTACAGAGCTGAATCAAACCTTGCGTGATCTCCATTGTGGGAGATTATTCTGTGATGTTTCCGTCAGACAAGACACGTTCTTTTGTAGGTGTTTTTGTTAAGTTACTGCAATGAGTCATGTCGCCTACAGCGCAGGCAAGCAAGCGACTTAAAAAGTAGCACACACAACGAGCTACTGATGTCAGTGTCGCAGGCGGTGACAGACGCGCTACGTGGTAATGTCTGTTGAGAGAAGCAATCACTGATCGTAATGTATGCGTTCTATCGTAACCTCAACCTCGGAATCGTATTAATAAACGTTAGCAATTGGGACCCCAAAAACTCAGGGAACGTCTGAGTAATCATAAAAAGACTCCACAAAGTTGTTAAATCAACAGCAAGTACAATTAAGAGGGCGGAATTTTTACTCTGCAGCGAAGTGTGCGCTGATATGGAACTTCCTGGCAGTTTGAAACTGTGTGCTGGACAGAGACTCGAACTCAGTACCTTTGCCTTTCAGCGGCAAGTGTTCTACCGATTGAGCTACCCAAGCACTACTCACGATCCGTCCTCACAACTCTACTTCCGCCAGTACCTCGTCTCCTACCTTCCAAACTTCACAGAATCCCCTTGCAAACTTTTCTTCCAAGAGTCTTGCAAGGTTCGCAGGAGTGTTTCAGTGAAGTTTGAAAAGCAGGAGGCGAGGTATTGACGGAAGTAAAGCTGTGAGTACGGGTCGTGAGTTGTGCTCGGGTAGCTCAGTTACCAGTTTCCCTTTGGCAAGGCTGCAGTGCGGACCGCGCTTGTCCGTCCATACCACTGCGAGCGCGGAGTGTGTGTTTACTTCCACGTCACCGCGCTTCTCTGTCGAACAAGCTATAATGGCCAACTCTTACAAGAAGAACACTCTTAAATTCACCTTTTCAAATGAATACGCACGACCCAAAGTACTGGCTGTCGAACGCTTCCTATGTGAAGATGTGAAGATCTACCGTGACGACCTCATCGGCAAACACCTGTCGATCATTAGCACGGTCGTTAATGTTAAGATCACTTCCGACGTTGCCTGTAAGAGATTATTCAACGGACGCGACATGGACTAAAATTTCGACACTGCGACGGCAACGTTGCTCCTGTAGATGTGGACAACGCAGGACTTGGCCTTCGAACGATCCGTATATTCTAACTGCCTTTCGAGGTGAATGAAGATGTCGTCATTGCGGCGTCAAGCTCGTACGGAAAAGTCCAGAGTCACGTAGACATGGGCACAGTTTACGACGTATCCGGTGCTTAATGGTGTAAGACAAGTCCGAATAGAGCTCAAAGTTGAAGTCCCATTGCACATTTCTATAAACGGCTGCCGTGGGTTGGTCATTCACTACGAACTATCTCGAACATGTTCCGGTTGTGGCAAAGAAAGTCACGTCCGTAATTAATACCTGCAACGCCGCTTCACACAACTAAGGCACGACGATACGACCACCGACCGAAGTACAACCGCCCTTCCAGTCACCTACGTGACGACACTTGCAAGTCCAGACCTCACAAGACACTGTTCATGAGCGTCTCTCTGGACCGATACACCCGGAGGCGTCCCAGTACCTTGCCACCGGCAGTGCCGCCCGCGAACATGACTTACAGCCGGACACACCCACGCTAGAAGTTCACAAGGATACCAGCGAGAGTTCTATGGAGACTGAAGTCCGCATCATAGAACCCGCGGTTTCTGTACTGATACGACGCGAATCTCTTCCTTCCTCAGACACTATACACATTGCTGGAAGCAAAAGTTGCCCAAACGACACATAAAAAACTCCGCAAGACATCAGAATTGGCCACTGAACCACCTCCGCAGGACGAGGAGGCGGCGCATGAATCTGACGGCGTACACGGTAACTCGTTTTCCTCTGAAACGGAAACGCGTCATCCAGTAGACGGTGGAACGTCTAACAGAGACAGTGAGCAACGCCCGCGCCCAGAAGCCATGGGACACAACACGCCCGTCGTCACCGAAGCAATTGAGCCGACTCGGCCAGGACTGCCACCTCTCACCAATGTTGAAACTGAGTGTCATTTTCATGGGTGGATGACGGGGATTTACCGCCTCCACCTGATGAGGAAAGGAGATCTGTCTCTCTGTTAAACCACTACTAATGTGGGGGATGTTTCTACGACGAGTCCTGCTTCTACTATGGACTTCCACCATCAACCACAGTAACCTTCAACAGCTACGAACTTACCGACAGCACCGATCCCCCACCAGGCATACCGAATAGCTACCATCAACACCAATAATATCGGCTCGCATATTAAACTTCAACTGCTCCGCGACGCACTAAGAGCAGCGGATTTCGACATCGTCCTGCTACAAGAACTGAGTACAGCAACTTGGTCCGGGTGTTACGGATAAGAGACGTACGCCGCCCCGTCGGCTTTCTTACACACAGGCGCAGCCATCCTCCTCCGAGAAGGGAATGCAGTTTTCGATGTCGTATACCTCCCAACGGTGCGAGGGGTGTCCATAACAGTAGAGAGAATCAACATAATCAACCTCTACGCCCCATCGGGCGCAGGTAAACGGAGGGATCGCTCCCAGTTCTACCCAGAAAGTATCAGACCTTTATTCCTTGGCAGACACGATCACCTCATCATAGGTGGAGATCTGAGCAGTGTTCTTGAGTCTACAGACCAATACTCCCATTTCACCACATGTCCGGAACTTTGCTTCCTCGTCCGCCGTCTTCGTCTCCTCGATCACTTGGAGAGTGGTACACGGAGACCGCCCAAGGCATACACACCTCACGAGCCACCTTCTCGACGCGGAACGTTGGCCGTCTGCCTTTTCGGATCACGACATATACATCTGTACCATCCACCTACGTAGACAATCCATATGGCGCTGTGCAGGGCCTCGGAAACTCAACGCGTCTCCCTACTGTGGGACCCTGCATGTCGACCACAGATCGACACGTGGCACCCTTGTGTTCACCGCATCATATGTTACGAGACCACACTACAATGGTGGTTACTGTGCGCCTTACTGGCCATCCGACGCACCTTTGGCAGAACCAAAGCCAGGTGGAATCACTACAAAACATATTTCTATTATAGCACTCTATGCGAGCTCACACACCATCCCCTGGGACCATCCAAAAGACGCTCAACGAATCAAGGCAAAGGTTTTAACCTTGAGCAGGTGCGATCTAGAGGGAGCCATTGTACGTGGAAAAGATAGGATTAACGGTTAAGAATCTTCTACGCATCATATTGTTCAATGTTCGCCGACGCCGACAGGCCACGATGACAACTTTAGACCTACTTGATGGACGACGGCTGACTTTACATGCTTCCATTACCAATGCCTTCACAACGCACTACAGACTTCTCTATCAAGAAGTACCTGCCGGTGCAGAGACCATTGCTGAGGTTGCACAAGGAGATCCACTGTACGCTAAACGTCGCGGCACCAACCCACCTGACTGCGGAAATGACCACTAACGACGTCCTTATCGCTGTGGCCAAAGGATCACTGAATCGGTCTCCAGGCCCGGATTTTTTACAGCTCGAATTTTACAGAACCTTCCAAGATTTGATATTGCCACGATGGAGAGACATGTACTGGGAACTTTTGTCCAGCCCGGCACTTCCGGCACCCACGTTCATTGATGGCTTACTCATATCAGTCCAGAAACCTGTAGGAGGAAATAAGGAACACGTTACTCAATTCCGACTTCAAGATTCTCACACGCCTTCTAGCTGCGCGACTCAAAAATTTATTACGTTAACTGTTTCCCATGAACAAACATTTTTAGGTGGCGATAATAACATATAGACTGCCCTCAGTGAATATGGAGATGAGGTCGCTCTGGCAACACACTAGCGACTGTCAGGCGCTTCAATCTCCAACGACTTCAATCAAGGGTTTGACCGTCTCAAGCATGCATTCCTGAACGGAGTGATGGACCGGATTGTCCCGACGTTCGGGAAGGTGATGATGCGGCTCCCTTGCAGGGCAACGTCCAGGCTTCTCGTCAACGTCAGACTTACAGAACCCATACGGATCGAACGCTCAGTACGACAGCGTTTCCCATTGTCAGCGGTGCTTTATGCCATTGCGATGGAACCAATCATCTGCGGATTACGGCGACGCTTGGCAGGTATTCCACGGGGGGATCATGAGTTCCGCTGGCGAGCCTACGCGAACGACTTGACACTCGTCGTACGTTCAGCTGCCGACGTACAAAATGCGATGCAATAGATCACCCGTTACATTGCAGGGGCAGGGAGCGCTATGAACGTCGCAAAGTCATGCGCCAGGAAGATCGGCCGTGGCCTTCCCACATACAGCGCAGCCGCCCTTCAACTAGTGGACACCCTTCGCTGTCCCGGCTCGGTGTACACGCGAGATATTCGCCGCACCTCGGCGATCAGTTTTCGGGCGCTACTGCAACGCATCCGGGCAAACATACAGAATCATCTACTACTCCCTCTGAATATGTGCCAGAGAGTCAACTTCGTCAATACCCATCTGGCAGCCCTGATACCCCACATCACTCAGATTCTACCCAACAGCGACAATGGCGGTCAGACTACAGGCGGTTTTCTGGTATTTTATACGTTCAGGAAACATCTTCAAAGTCAGTATGATGCCCTCGCCTTACCGAAGTGGGATGGTGGCCTCGATCTAGTTAAGGTGAGAGCACCAGCACTATGCTCCGGTTATAGAAAAGCAAAAATGTTAGTCTTACTGGAATGTTGACCACCGAGTTCGCACCTGTTTCGAAACGCCCACCTACCTCTTTGGCACACATTTCACCTCCGATGTCGCACATCGGCCCTTTCTTTTTAGAATACAACTACATATTTACCGAAATCCCCAGAACCAGGAAGACGACCACCCACATCAACCGCCTTCCCCCAAAGTCCCCACCTCGAAACCCCATCGAAGCACGTCACCCGCAGCTTTCATGGCCTGAAGTTTGGAAAACGATCCACCAGCCATACCACATTACTGACACCACCGCGACGTGATACTTTCTCGTCAACGGCAAAAATACTACAAGACAGAAACTGTATCGGTTCGCACTGGTCGACTCACCCTTGTGTCTCAAGTGCGACGTCGAAGATACAGATTTACACCGTTTTGAGTGTGTTGCAACAGCAGCTGTCTACACCCTCGTACAGAACATTGTGGCTTTCTACCTCCGAATATCCCCACATCACGTCTCTCCCTCCATGCTGATACAACCTGGCACGACCTACTTTCCATCGTCTACGTGGCATGCCATCACATGCCATCACAGCACCACATCCTTCACCGACATCGACCTATCGGCACACTTTCCCAAACTATTTTACAGAATAATTTCGCCAGCCTCGGAGCCGGAATCTGGACGAAACATGCCATCCATGACTGGACAATCCCACGATCCCCTTCTGTTGATCAGTGATGGAATGGACGTTGTTTTGACGGCGTAACGATGTGGAGCATGGTGCAGCAGGTCTTCCTCATTCCTTTCACTTCTCTTTTCTCGTCATCCTCTATTTTTTTCTCCTTACACATGTTTGTTTACGGTTGGCTCTGTATCTGCACCCTATTTGTTTTCTGTCTCACGCGCTTCCCTAAAAACAAGTGATGTTGATGATGTTGAGAAAGTATACTTTTTACGATTTCAAGAAATTAAAGAACGTCGCACTTTATTTTCGAACAACAGAGTTCAGAGTTTGTTTTTTTTTTTTTTTTTTTTTTTTTTTGCTTCCTCATCATTACATGCAGGAAGGGGGGAAAAAGGCTAAGAAATAAAAGGTGATAGAGCACAATAGAAATTTAAAAAAAGTCTGTAGGGCACTTCCCGGCGAAAGAAAACGTCTTGACTTTGAGTCTTGGTCCCGGAAAGAGTTTTAATCTGCCAGGAAGTTTCACAATTACAAGAGTTTATGAAAAAACATATAGTTCGGTTCAAACTTTTATTGACGTGAGTCTCGAGTCAGTGGGGCTGTGGTCTCCAAGTGAAAAAGTGGTCTCCAGAGGTATTTGACATAGGATACAAGTTGGTGAAATGATAACTTATACAAGTTGGTATTGGTGGGGACTTCACATGTTGTGAAAGAGTTAATTAAATCGTTCAACTTTAGACACTTCAGTCTGTAATTTACTGAAGAGTAAAATTATGTGAAAGAAAATGAGCACTGTTATTGTGATATAATGATGTCGATTCTAGACCTTTTTTGAATTCCCATCAGTACTGAACTTGTAACTACCCTATAATCCTCCTTCTTACTCTCAAATAGAGTGTTATCTTTATTTCCGTGTTCTTGAGAGTCTGGTCGCGTCTGCGAAGTAGCGTGACCTTTCTACGATTTTGCCTGTCTACCGTAGTGTCTAATTTCGGACTCAAGAACTCAAGCAGCAATATTAGCACATTGAACACCATGTAAATTCATCCTGTGATTTTTGACTAATAGTCGACCACGTTAATTTTAATTTGCTATCGAACGCCTTCTGAAGTATTTAGCAGACAGACTATTGGACCATTGTACATATCAACAAGGTATTCATTGCACTTCACTGCTTACCTAGAATTATCGTTCTGATGCTTCACGTTCTCCAGTGGCTGCATTCATCACTACAACAATATCTGTAGTTGACCTCACCTTCAGAACTTTTTCCTGAAAGACTGATTCCTATTCCGGTCGTCGCGCTCGGAGGGAACGAATATTTAGAAAGTAAATCTGGTCAAATCAACTTGGAACAGTTATATGAATTATATTTTAATAAAATTAAAATTTTCTTTTTATAACCATAATGAAACTGACAAAATGTTTATCGACCTCCTGCCGTTACTTTAATTTTTCAAGGAACCGTGAAAGGCAATAGTCATCTTTTAAATGAAGACAGTTGACTCTTGTAACTTCAAACGGAAACTGAATTAAATCATTGTACATGCTGTTACGTAAAATGAAACAGGTAGCTAAAACTAAACAGCAACGAAATTTAAATATAAATGCCGCCACAAAAGCCAACAAATACACTTGCTCACAGTACGTGTTGAATTACGTCCGGGTCTCCTTCTATATGAAAAAGACATAAATGGTTCAAATGGCTCTGAGCACTATTGGACTTAACATCTTTGGTCATCAGTCCCCTAGAACGTAGAACTACTTAAACCTACCTAACCTAAGGACATCACACACATCCATGCCCGAGGCAGGATTCGAACCTGCGACCGTAGCGGTCACGCCTTTCCAGACTGAAGCGCCTAGAACCGCACGGCCACACCGGCCTGCGCAAGAAATAAGTAGTCTACCTTATATTACGTAGTGCAGTAGAGGATGTATCAGAAACACTTCCGCAAATTCTACACCTCACTGATTAAAATTATGGGCCAATGGCGTTGTGGTTCAATTGCTTTAACACCATAATTTAGCTTGGTAAGTCTTGTAACCACTGCCATTAGTTACTAGAGACGACGACTTCACGCAGAAGCATTAATAAACGTGTTTTTCCAACAATATATGCATATGTTAGCAGAAAATAGTAATACGTTGTGGAGCACACAAACAGGACCTCTCACTGATGGTAAAATATTCTCGGGTTGACAGCCGAGTCAATGCGTCGTTCTCCGGCTTCTCATTGTCATTGTTGACTGGCCGTTCTCCACTGATCTGTCTGTCTGTGGTAAATTTTTTCCATATAAAAGGTGCTCCCCACAACGGAACGCGACAGAGCCACCTGTTACTGCTGTCTCACGCTGTCTACCGTGTCTGTCTACGGCGCCTCTTCTGTTGTAGGAGAGGCGTTCACCAAACGGAACAAGTGCCAGAGCTTGGGTGTCTTGGTCTAATGGCTTCCATCTTTCTTTTCGTGGTAATAAATATTAAACTAAGAAGCATCTCAGACCATATAGAAACAATTTGCTTCATGGTCTTAATTATAGAACAGTTAAATAATTGAGTATTTCTCATTTTAATTAAACTTTTACAGAATCATTAAATGAACAGGTCAGATACCAACTACTCACTATGTGCGTTCATTGCTGTAAGCAAGACTGAATGAAAGTGTGATAATAAACGGAAGTGTTAAATACTAAGTATGGTAGAATACCTGCTTATGCAACCAGAGTCATTCTTCTTTCACCAGCTGCGACATAGTCGCCTATATGAACAGTGATCCAATACTCTCAAATGTTTTTTATTCCAGTCTTCGATCATAATATCAGTTCTTTTGATGACGAGCGGTTTCAGTCAGTAACGACCATCCTCAGATCTACAATATAAAAGTATATACACCTACTGAGCAGTGTGTCTTTCAACACAATACAGCATTACGTATTGTGATACGTGTTGCGGTATTGTGTTGAAAGACACACTGCTCACTAAGTGTATATATTTTTATATTATAGATCTGAGGATGGTCATTACTGTCTGAAACCGGTCATCGTAAAAAAATTGATATTGTGATTAAAGATTGGAATAAAAAACATTTGAAGAGTCATTATAGTACACAATTTGAAGGGCGCAACAGGTCACTGAGCCACGAGACAGACACCGCATAGTAAATGACAAAAAGCAGCACAACACCGCACCTTCAGCGATAAGCTTCGGTAAGTATGAGAAATAATACAGAACGCCCTATTATTCCATACTTCGGTCTGTGGAGAGTTAGCAAAACATTGTCAGAGAGGGACAGTGCATTACGACAAAAAAAAAAAAAGTTTCAAATGGCTCTGAGCACTATGGGACTTAACTTCTGAGGTCATCAATCCCCTAGAACTTAGAACTACTTAAACCTAACTAACCTAAGGACAACACACACACCCATGCCTGAGGCAGGATTCGAACCTGCGACCGTACCGGTCGCGCGGCTCAAGACTGTAGCGCCTAGAGCCGCTCGGCCACTCCGGTCGGCATTAAGACATGACAGAAGCTGCGTGTCACCTTGCTAGAAAATAGACTCGTCGGGTATGGTATCCAAGAAATAGAGCCAAAATTTTCTTTTAGTGTTACATTTCGTGCATACCTCATAGGTCTCACATCTCTCCTATCCCATTCTCTTTGTCCGTTAGTGCTTTCGGCATTCTGGGCTGGGCTGTTTTGAAGGAAGATACCAAACTGTGAGGTCATCGGTCTCATCGGTTTAGGGCAGGAGAAGGAGATTAGTGTTTAACGTCCCGTCGACAACGAGGTCATTAGAGTCGGAGCGCAAGCTCGGGTTAGGGAAGGATGGGGAAGGAAATCGGCCGTGCCCTTTCAAAGGAACCATCCCGGCATTTGCCTGAAGCGATTTAGGGAAATCACGGAAAACCTAAATCAGGATGGCCGGAGACGGGATTGAACCGTCGTCCTCCCGAATGCGAGTCCAGTGTGCTAACCACTGCGCCACCTCGCTCGGTTTTAGGGAAGGACGGGGAAGGAAGTCGGCCGTGCCCTTTCAAAGGGACCATCCCGGCATTTACCTGGAGCGATTTTGGGAAATCACGGAAAACCTAAATCAGGATGGCCGGACGCGGGATTGAACCGTCGTCCTCCCGAATGCGAGTCCAGTACGCTAACCACTGCGCCACTTCGGTCGGTTTTCGGCATTCTGTTCTGTTTCAAAATTAAAAGTTATTTCTTAGGAGACGAGAACTGACGTGGTATTTCATACCGGTGGCACTTTTCAACAACTGGGCTGTGTCTTCTCGGATACCCAGCATTCGTTCTGTCGATCAGATTGCGGAACTGTGGTGTTAGCTTGTCTGGTAACAGTGTGTCGCGGGTTAGTCACCTCCTAGGGGCACGCTGCCAGGTGCCGCGTGTCTGTTGCTAACAGCTGCTCGCGACTTGTTCGTTATTCGGCAGAGCACCCGGCGCGCAGACGCGAAAGGACGAACCGGAGGTCGTCGTCGGAGCAATTACGCTGAGAGCAATAATTACTGTGTTTTGTGCCCTGGAATGGTGATTATTGTGAACGAGCGCTGCGCTCTGCCGCACTGTTATTTATTTCTTGGTGATTGGGGGGGAGGGGGGGGGGCGAGGGGAGAGGCGTTGTGGGTAGGTGGCAGGGCGAGCGAGACATAGCAGCTAACTCTCTTTCCGGGCTCACCAGTCTAATCGAAAATCATTACCTCACACCGCTTCCAAAATTGCAATTTGGCTCCCGTTTGCCTTGCCGCCTCTTCTCAAAGACGCTACCGCCGATGACAAGTGAAGGTGATATAATTACATTAGCCGGCAATACCAGGAATCCAATATTCTGTCACGGCGCAGAATTAAACGGAATTAGGAGCCACGTAACCGAGCAGCATACCTGCTAAGCTCAGATTATGCATCCAGATACTCTGTGTCGCCTTCAATTAATTTTATGACGTACTTAATGAATATTTTGCTGTTCGAAAGAATTACAAGCAGTTTCGTTTTCTTTTCCTGCTCGTCCGTCGAACTGAACATTACTCTTAACCACACGTTTCCCTGGAACTGGAAACTGCTATGTTTTACTCGTAGCTTTCCAGAGAGGATGGCTGATTAAAGTGTGAATTTCTTCCGAAACTGTCAGTATGTCACTAAATTGATGATGTTGTCAGCCTCCTCTATACCTATAATATTCGGTGGTAAAATTTATTTTTCCGTTTCTTTTCCTTCTGCCGACCTTCTGTTTCTGTAGATACTTCTAAACTATCATTTCTTATAACCCCCCAAAGTTTTTGTCTCATGTCATTCTCCTACATTTGGGTCTCCTCTGTTGTAAATCTACCCAGATGCCGAGCATTTATAGAAAAAAATATTATTACAATCCGTTTGTTTGCTTTTGCCTTCGTGACTTTCTTGAGCTCTAGCTCGCTTTTCATCACTGCGAACAAATGCCTCTTTCAAAACATTGGAGTGGATAGGCTTTAATATCTGTAATCTGATTGTAAGAAGTTATTCAATTGTGCACTTATCTTCTCGATGCATGATGTTGAAAAAATATTCGCAATCATAAGTTTATTTTTGTGGCGAAAATCTGCAGCCTTCATTACCTGATTCTAATCCACTTTTTCAAACGATCTTCTTTGCCTTTCCCCGTTGTACAACAGCATTCATATCACTATAAGGCTTTCACACCCCTAATTTTTACAGCAACTTCTAGTAAGTAACCATTTCGTTTCCTAAAGGAGCGGTATGTTGGGCTCCTAAGATAATTTCCGGATTTTACGCTGATTATTTTTTTATTTATTTACTTTTTTTTTGGAAGAATTTGGTAGAATTTGCACAGGTTCTTAGATATGTTTTGTAAGGTGTCATATTGTACAAAATCTTCTTTGCACTTTTCCTCCAGTAAATTCAAACTGCCTATCTTTCTTCAAGCTGATCTGACATAATGTTTGATCCTTACTCCACTACAGTTACTAGATATATCTTTAAAGCAATCGCTTTCGGCGAAAATCTGCGTAATTAGACTGACCGACTGAGCCAATCTGATCGTCCCATCTCATGTATAAAAATATTATCTCGTTCTATTTGTATGACTCGGTTAACTCCAATAGTGAGTCATTAATCGCGTATTTATATGTTACGATATTTTATATCTTATGATGTGCACAACTTTATATTTGACTGGGTCTAGTTATCAACCACTGTGTAAGACTCGTATTTAGTTACGATGTAACTGGTAATTGCTATGATTTTTCTCAGATGGCAGCTGTTTAAGGTAAATACGACATCTCATACAACCATAAGATCGCTAGATACTACCAGTACGTAACCCGAGATTATTAATCGTATCGTACTTCTGTAGGACTCAGCTGATGACGTATGTGTGCCTGTGAACGTCGAGACATCCCCGATATCGTGCTGCATTTTGTTAAGTCGTTAGTCTCATTAGAAATACGCGTCGCCGCACTTCCTGTAGCTGGCATCAGGGCGGTATCGATTTGAATGTTTTTGACGAATCAGAAATCATTTAATGAACTTTGAGGTTTACACTTCCAGTCCTATTAAATTAATAATTTACTAATTCTCTGCTCAAACGAATCCCGATTCATTCTGCTGGCAAAATGCGGTCTGTGGACAAACGTGATAAGTTCCTTGAGATGGCCATGATGAGTTACGGATACGATACCGGAAACGAGGCCATTGCAGCAAAGCTTACACGTTAGCACTGACATAATCATGGTACTAGAGGATCGCGATGCAAGCGGCTTAAAGCGTAATATAGACCAGAGAAGTAGCCACGAACGTATTATCGCGAAGCATCTTTACTGAAACTGGACTCAGTCTAACCACACTGCTTTAAAGAAGATAAAAGCCAGCTAACAGCGGATAAAAAAAGCGGCAACTTTCGCACTACGACCGATAATATAATGGTATCTTCTAAGATCGAAAGCGAAAGGGGATCGTAGACCGTCTCTCGGTGGTTACGTAGACTCGGACGCAGCTCATTACCATGGTCTCCTCCGAATAAATACAATCCTACCGCCAACTTTACCGCGGGGTGGCAGTGAAGATGGTTCGTATGTCTTCCGGCCATGGCGCGGCACGACATTATAGCGTTCCGAATAGGTAACCTGTTGTGGCATTACATCAACGAGCAAGGGAGCAACCAGTACCCAACGCAACGACATGTCTGCAGCCGAAATTTGAACTTAACAGCCCCGAAATTTAATGATTATCGGCATCTTGCGATCTTTTTCATATTTAACTGATCCATGGAAATGAAAAGTAATCCACTCCCAACATTCCATGGTCTTTTATCTTGACATCACGTCGGTAATTTCCGATGACTAGGAAAAACGTATATTAATGAATAAATCGGTGAATTAATTTTACCGGCTTGTGAATTAATTAAGCAAGAGGCCTGTGAATATCATCGTTAGAATAGTAATAGTAATATCGGATACTGAATGAGCCTGCGATCGGAAACATTATTATTACCTAAGTAATTTAACTTAATTTTTTTTTATGAACTGGAGTGCACAGCTTCTCAGGCTTCTCCACATAGACGTCTCAGAAAAGTCACATATAAAATTGTATGTTGTGTAGGATATAGCAGGTGTATATGGTAACCAGCATCAGAGTTTCATGCAGATAGGTTGGCCACCTACTTTAGCTGTCATGTGGCATTTATGAACAATTTAATGCATGACTATTCTAATAACAACCATTCTTAGCGCTACTTCAGTAATGATCAGGGTCCTAGAGTGAGAGTTTACAATCATGGTTGTTCCTGGCTTGTAGTTCCGCAGAGTAACTTTACTTTCCCTCCAGTAGGCTAACGTTCAGTAAACATGTATCATAAGGCAAAAGGAACGGTTCTTCTTTTTTTTGAGCCCCCTAGAGTACAGAATAGGAAAGAAAAGTCTTGATAACACAATTATTATTCCGAGCGATGGTTTACATGATGTGACGTGATATTATTATAGTTCAAATGGTTCAAATGGCTCTAAGCACTATGGGACTTAACATCTGAGGTCATCAGGCCCCTAGACTTAGAACTACTTAAACCTAACTAACCTAAGGACATCACATACATCCATACCCGAGGTAGGCTTCGAACCTGCGACCATAGCAGCAGCGCGATTCTACACTGTAGCGCCTAGAACCGCTCGGTCACAGCAGCCGGCTATGATTATAGAATTACTACTCTGCAGGTGATGGCTGAAGTGATCACTGTAGCAAAAATCTACTAATACTAGGATTGCTGGACCCTGTTTCGATCACGATCCTACAAGTCGGTCAGGGGCCTGAAGATGGTCGGTCAGGGGCCTGAAGATGGCGTAATAAAACGCTGAAACTCGTTCTCAAATAACATAAGGTTGGAAATTTGACGGGTGAAAGGTGCTTAATTTGACATCCTCTGTCGAATAGTCGAGTCCCAGAACCATCTCCAAAAAAATCGAAATACAAAGACTTTGAATAGTTATAGCTGTCATCGTCACAGGAATACGACAGGTTAAGTATTAGAATCATCATGTTTCTCACCTCTGAGCTGTGGGAATCTGTCTGTCCATTAATGTTGCTCTCTGCACGCGGAATCAGACTATAATAATACTTCTTTGTTTTCTGTAAAAATGTGGAATCGTTAGCGGTTTATTTTCTGTCGATATGTAAACCCGTCAGTTGCCCGTCTCAACACTATAACACAAATAGTTGCAGAACAATACTGTGGACAATTTCAGTAGGTGTTCAGTGCACTTGTAGTAACGTAACAAGACTGTTACGCCACTTGAGGTAGCCGCTAGAAAGGCACGCGTACACACACGCCGATGGGCGTGAATTCTGGAACAGGATAACTATTGAATGGTAGCAAGAAAAGTACGTAGCTGCTTTATACTTAACTTATATTATGTGATGAATACAGCGTTCTTCTTGAGACATTTATACTATAACTCTCAAAGTAGGTAAGGCTAATGGCGCCTTGCTAGGTCGTAGCCATGGACTTAGCAGAAGGCTATTCTAACTGTCTCTCGGCAAATGAGAGGAAGGCTTCGTCCGTATGGTCGCTAGCAATGTCTTCCGTGCAACTGGGACGAGTGCTTGTTCGTATCACGAGACCTGCTTTGTGGTGGCACTAGGTCTGCGATCACACAGTGGCGACACGCGGGTCCGACATGTACTAAATGGACCGCGGCCGATTTAATCTACCACCTAGCAAGTGTGGTGTCTGGCGGTGACACCACATTCCTCCCCCGCAAATCGGCGAACGGTCGTGAGATAAGGCTTCCGCCCGCCGTGGGGAGGACCCCATGTTGACGTATGCGATGAGGTGGGGAACCTAACAACAGGCGAGGCTGTGCCACCCGCACCCGGCCATTCGGTCCGAGGGGAGCTAGGAAACGCCTGAAAACCTAGTCCAGGGTGCACGTCAACATGCGGTGTATGCGCCCGTAAAGAAACAGGAGGGGCCGAGGGGTCGACCTCCATTGCGTCGGGGTAGCCGACGCGCGATGACGTCATGTGGTCCGGAGCGGGCGGGAGTTCCATGGCGGAGGACAGCTGGTCACGGGAAGCGATCGGCGGCGCGTGACCCAGGGAGGCGCTTGGCGGCTGCAGCGAAGCGTCGAATGCGGGCGGCGCCGGCGGGAGAACAGGCGGCGGCGGCGGCGGCGGCTGCTGCGGCGGCGCGTCGCCATGGGGCAAAATGGAAGGCATCGTCGGTAACACCTGGGGATGAGGCGAGCCAGTAGATGGGTCCCCAGGGCGCTGACCGGACGGCACCGTCGCTGAAAGCAGACGGGGAGCGGCAGAACCCGTGCGACGACAGAGGCGCAGCTGATTGAGATGCCGACGCACCTCACCAGATGCCCCCAAAACCAAATACATCGCGCGGCCGAGGCAGCGAAGAATGCGCCCTGCGAGCCAACGCCGTGAACCTCGATAGTTGCGATAAAATACAACGTCGCCTGGAGCAAAAGCAGGAGTCTGCCGCTGCACAGGAACCTGAAGCGGCGGATGCAGCAAAGACATCAAGGTGCGATGAGGACGACCGTGGAGCAACTCAGCCAGCGAACGACCATCTCGGGGCTGAGAGCGATACGAAGACAAAAAGAGCAACAATGCGTCCTCCCGAGAATGCGACTCTTTGAATTTTTGGTCGGATGAAAAAGCGATGTCAAAGGTTTGTGGTCTGTGATGATGGTAAAGTGACGACCATACAAGAAATCATGGAACTTAGGAACACCAAACACGAGAGCCAAAGCTTCTTTCTCTATCTGGGAATAATTTCTTTGCGCAGACGAGAGCAATTTGGACGCAACGGCAATAGGGCGATCATGCGAGCCAACTTTGTGCGCAAGCACAGCACCGATCCCGAAATCCGATGCATCTACCATCAACAAAAGGGGTTTGTGGGGATCGAACGGCGTGAGGCAAGTATTAGAAAGCAACGCCGATTTCAACTGGCGAAAGGCGCGTTCGCATTCCGTCGTCCAGACGAACGGAACACCTTTACGGCGTAAGCGATGAAGCGGAGCTGAAATGGAAGAGGCATTGCGCACATTCACTCACACCTTGTGATTCTACATTGTTCAATGTTCTTGCGACCTCCTGACGCAATGCGTGAGGAACATGGCGCGCTCTGAAAAATTGCGGTTGCGCGTTGACCTTCAGTTCCAAATGTGCTTCATAGTTTTTAGCGCAACCTAAGCCCGGTGCAATAATGTCTGCAAATTCATCACATAAGCGAGAAACACTGTCTGAAGGCACAGTCTGATTCACTGATAGGACCTGATTTACAATAGACATGTTAAACAACTGAAATAAATCTAAACCAAACAAGTTCACTGCAGAAGAAGAACGAAGAACGTAAAATGACACAAGTTTTGTTTGTCCCTTGTATGTTGCAATAAGGCTGCACTGTCCTAACACAGGAATTTTCTGTCCTGAATATGTGGTTAGCTTAACAGTTGCGGAACGCAACGGAGGTTTGCCCAGTTGTTTGTACGTGTCGTGATTGAGCAATGAAACTGCAGCTCCGGTATCGAGCTGGAATGGTATCACTTTGCCTTCAAAGTCTAAGTCCACAAAAAGTTTATTGTCCTGCTGACGACAAGAGCGACTGTTTTGTGCAATTTGAATAGACACTGGTACAGAATCACTTGCTAATGGACGTGATTTCCGGCGACGTCGACGCACAGTTTTCGTGGGACGAACACAGTCACTATGTGAGAAAGAGGCACTGGACGAAGCGGAATTAACGACATGAATGTCCATGGGCGAAGGTCCACGAGCCTGAGTGTCCGTGGTTCGATTCTGGCGCGAAGCAAAGGGCCTGGAATGGTTGTGATTGTCTGATCTGAGCTTTTGCTGGCAAACACTTTGAACATGTCCTTTCCTATTGCAGAAAAAGCAAATAGCTTGGCGTGACGGGCAATGTTCACACGAATGTCTAGTAGCACACCGCAGGCATGATTTCACTGCATTTGTGGGCTGGCGCGGCACACGTGGCTTAGCGCGCGGCGGCAGCTGCGTTTGTTTGCGCGAGGGCAGTTGACCGGGCCGCGCAGCTCGCCCGGCGGGCCGGTTAATGTTACACACTGCTGGCGAAGTTTCAAAAGATTCCTGAGCACAGTCAAGTGTGTCTTGTCTATCCAATATGTCTATCACTTGTTGAAGGGAGGGATTTACTAGTTTCAAAATTTGCTCCCGTATGCGAACATCAGAAACGTTCTGTGCAATTGCATCACGCACCATTGTATCTGAATAAGAAAGACCACAGTCACATTCAAAGGCACAGTCCCTAGTAAGTCCTTGCAATGTTGCTACCCACTCCCTATTAGTTTGAGCGGCCGTACGTTTTGTACGAAAAAACGTATACCGCTTTGCAACCACATTAACTGTTTCATTGAAATAGGCATCTAAAGCAGACAAAATTTCCTCGTAGGACAGAGTTGCTACGTCGTGTCGGGGAAACAATTTCACCATCACACGGTATGTGGACACACCGACACAAGAAAGCAAAAACGGCTGCCGCTCATTACCTTGAATTCTGTAGGCGGCGAGGTGGAAGGCAAACTGGAGGGACCATTCCCGCCAAATCTCGTGGGTTTCATCAAAACTTCGAAATGGTGGTGCAACGGCAGGTTGTGGCTGCGGTGCCGGTGAAGCAGCGGCGGCCGCATCGGTTTGAATGGCACGTTGACCCTGGACGAGCTGTCCAAGGGCATCCAATAACGCCTGCGTCTGCTGATTCTGCAAGCGATAAAATTCGGACAGTACATCTGGAGAATGTGGCGAAGCCATGACACAAATAAATTAGGGCAAAGTAAAACACAAGATCCTTTGTAGACTCGTCGCCATGTGATGTGTCGGCAGCTGGGCCAACACCTTGTAGTTCGAGATGGCTGAAAATGCACGCTAGACTAACGCAGACGGGCGTGAATTCCGGAACAGGATAACTATTGAATGGTAGCAAGAAAAGTACGTAGCTGCTTTATACTTAACTTTTATTATGTGATGAATACAGCGTTCTTCTTGAGACATTTATACTATAACTCTCAAAGTAGGTAAGGCTAATGGCGCCTTGCTAGGTCGTAGCCATGGACTTAGCAGAAGGCTATTCTAACTGTCTCTCGGCAAATGAGAGGAAGGCTTCGTCCGTATGGTCGCTAGCAATGTCTTCCGTGCAACTGGGACGAGTGCTTGTTCGTATCATGAGACCTGCCTTGTGGTGGCGCTAGGTCTGCGATCACACAGTGGCGACACGCGGGTCCGACATGTACTAAATGGACCGCGGCCGATTTGATCTACCACCTAGCAAGTGTGGTGCCTGGCGGTGACACCACAGCACTGATGCTGTTTTCCACCTGCATTTGTCACCTGTTCCACTATAGTGCGAGCAAGAGAGAGGTGATCGAGAAGGAACAATTTCTAAGTACTTCCATTGCCATCCACCAAAGAAACGGTCATAGTGTGTCAGCAGTGCTCGATGAGTCAGCAGCTTGCGTAAGTATTATTCATAAACGATCAGAATGATTGTTTTTTATTACCTTGTATTAATACTTTGTAGTTGTTCTTCACCTTATCCAGTATCAGCTGGCTTTTATCTCCTTTAAAGCAGCGTTGTGTAGACTCAGTCCAGTTTCAGTGAAGGTGCTTCGTGATAGCATGTTCGTGGGTACTTCTGTGATCTATATTACGCTATTAAGCCGCTTGCATCGCGAGCCTCCAGCACCATGATAATTATATCAGAGCTAACGTGTAAGCTTTGCTGCAATGGCCTCGTTTCCGCTGTCGTACCCGTTACTTATCATGGCCATCTCAAGGAGCTTATCTCGTTTCTTCACATACCGCTCTCTAGGGGATGGACGACTTATCGTTTGTTTTTCATGGTTTTTCTATGCTTTTTTTCCTCTCTGTAACAAGACTACCACGCATTTATTCTGTTTCACACGAACAATACACTGATTTGATTTTTGCAAAATTACTGTTTGTTACGTGTCTGTAGCTTTCCCCCCTGTACTTCATTCTTTATATAATTAGCTCTGGCAATCGAAACACCTTCAGTAAGAGAACAGCTCTGAAGCCTCTATCGGTGGACGGAAGATTTGCAGATGGCAATTCTTTTATCAAGTTGCAGGAGAGACGGTAACAGGCAGGACAGCTAATTCAATCATTCATTTCCTCCTAAAAGCTAGTACAGCATGTACATACTGTAGGAGCACCTACTTAAGACCAAAGATTCTCTACGATTTCATACACAGGTCATTTTGGGTATCATACACCGCAGGTCATTGTACAAATCATGATATACTCACTGTACTTTCCATGAAGAAACATTCAACATATTATTGTATGCTGCTGAAGATGGACATCTGGCCGCAGGCCGATCTGGCGTACTTGTTAGTGAATAAAATTATGTGCAGCACTTGTCAATTTCCGATCGACAAGCTTCAGTGAAGCACATACGAAAAACTATGAGTTACGCTTCAGCGTCATTTATTAAAATTTCCGGATACCTACACTGTATTTATTGTCTAAACACTTAGAAAATGCAACAGACCTACTGAAACGACAGCTTCACTACGCTTGTCCGCCTTCTTCTGGAGTACAGCTGCGCGGTACGCGATCCGCATCAGATGGTGAGAACGGGGGACATACAAAAAGTTCAAAGATTGGCAGGTCGTTTAGTACACCGCGAAATGGAGGAGATAGTGCCACGGTTATGATTCGCAAATTCGGTTACCAATCATTCAAACAAAAGGCTTTTTTCGTTGCAGTAGGATCTTCTTATGAAATTTAGGTCACCATCATAAGGAAATAATAGACTTAAGAGCCCACACAGAAAGATCTGAGTGTACTTTTTTTTTCCCGCGCACTGTTCGAGAGTGGAATGGTAGAGAAAACTTCGAGGTGATTCGATGCACCCTCTGCCAGGGACTTATTTGTGAACTGCAGAGGCGTCATATAGGTCTAATGTAGGTCCCTACACATGGTTATTTATAGGTACTAATCGAATGGTAGCAGATATCTTCGCCTATTTAGACGTTTAATAAAACCATAAGAAAATTAATTACGAGAACATATCATTCTGCATTTGTGACTCATGCAGGTATTAATAAAACTTTAAATTATTATCTAAAATTAAGGTCTGTTTTTGTTTCTGCGCACTAGTCCAACTAAAACTCCTCTGGAGGTCTAATCTCTCATCTAAAAATATTACACCGTAGAAAAAATCATTTTGGGAAAACTACTGGGAAAGATATTGCTGCTGGCTAAAGCCTCATCCATCGTTTCCTAGCATAGCTTGCTGCTTGGGTAGCGGGATGTTGCTGATCAATTCGGTCACGCGATCGGCGGACATATGATCCCTGCTTGCAGGCAATCACTTACGGGACACTAGCTGCCTAAACATGCCTGGGGAACAACCCTGAGGCGCCGAAGGCGGTAGTCGACTTCAGGGCGTCTAAGACACCGGGCCAAGGAATACATGTGAGTAGACGGAGACACCTGGTCCGCGCTGCAATATTATTGTGACTGCGAAAGGCTATTTCTGCGTATTTTAAGTAGAAAAAGTAAAAGACAACTCGCATTCACATGTGCTCTGTGTTTCTAAGAAATAAATCTGTTTGAATATGCGATGTCACTACCAGAATTTACTGTATTGTTGTTAGACCATGCGGCATCGGACTTCCGGAAAGTGGCTCTCGCGTGTAATAGGTTTGAATAGACTCCGTATGGTGATCCAACTACTACAAGGAATTTTTGGAATAAATAATGATAATGGTGCGTAACAAACTTACTTTTACGCCTATTATTAGTAGCACTGATAATCCCTTTGAAGTGACTGAACAGGGAGCACTTAATTCTGTATGTTTGATATTGCCTAGCAGGAGGACATTACTCATTTAAAACAATACCACAGCCTGAAATCGTTTCACAATACATAAACACACATGATAAACACTTGAACTTGTTTTAGGTTAATGTAAACTACACAAATTGTAATTACTGAATTTAATGTTATTGAACTTGCATTGTGCTGAAGGCACAATGTGTACTGTGGTGGCAGCAATTTCCCTGAACGCTTAATTGAAGAACAATATAGATCTGCTTGTCAATATAGTTACTGAAAACACTAATTGAGAATTACGTTGCTCGGACGGAACCGAGTAATTTTTGACTATGGCAATGTACTGAAGAGCCACCATATCGAGCTGGATAGTAATTAAGGTGGCACACACAGTACCTTGCATCTTCCATCCGTTGCATGAAGCGGCGTCTGCTCGCAATTTCGGCGTTAATTCCGACTCTTTTCTCTTGCAATATAGCTACACCGATAATCACGCACCATAACTTTTCACTGATGTTGCAGCACATAAAAATCACTGGATATGGGGTAATAATGAGCTATTTCCTTTAAATAATTGATTACACTCGGGGAATGCAATTTAAAACACAAAATTATTATTGCCTCCAAACTTTGCACACTGTAGAGAACTTGGTTTGACTATTACACAAACTGATTCACAAAATATAAATGTACTGGTAACGGCGTCGGTATAGCAACCAGTGTTCATAATAATACTCTTGTAAGATAACTTCTAGTTCGTTGCTACCGAAGTGAGCTCACCAATGGACCTCATCAGTTATTGAGATCACAATACGCCGTTGGAAGCGGCTACTGTTCCCTTCACACCTCGCCGTTGGCACAAGCATCTCGTCGCAATTAACACAGCATTGCACTATGCAGTGCCATGTACCTCTGAGCGGGAAACCGTACTATTTTGCCGCTCACAGCCCATCTCCGTCGAAATACTGCGTTTTACAAGCCTTAGTGTCCATTTATCTTGTAGCCATACGATAAACGAAGTCCATAACTCTTTTCAGCTCACTTCTAAATGGTCTGTTAGCAATGTTACTGTAGCACGCACCGGCAGTCACTTTTACACCACTTAACACTTGTTCTGCCTCAGAGCTACGCCAACTTACTTCTACCGCCAATATTACCCGCCAACCTGTACACTGTTGTCATTCTCGGGGATTCCCCCCACACCTAAACATTACTTTACATTAAGCCAAGTTATCTATTTACAATTAAACATACCACAGTATTACAATATTCAATTACGGCCATTTTCATACATTAAAGCAATATAACATTTATATTTTTACTACACGTAACAATATTATTTAGTTTAATTCTTTTGTTATTTCGCTGTCAGAGTGCAGCACAAGCCAGACACTGTCTCCCACATATTTAATTTAGCTGCCACCAGACGGAAGCGATTACGTTTTACCTTCAATTCTGGCCCACAGAGGGCATAAGCGTCCACTTTCTCTACCATTGCGCCTTGACTATGCCTGGCATTCACTAGACGGCACGTTGTCGCACTACAAATGCCATAAGGTGGTATGTAAGGAGGGGGGGGGGCGGGTTACTGTATAGGAAAGTAGGAAAGAATTTAAAAACTAAAGTACATCCATTTTTTCCACACACTGTAAATCAAAATTAATGAAATAGCACAAGCACTAGCCCATCTGCCTTTGTAGGAGAATACCTACGGGCCAAATAATGAAATTGCTGCTTTTATTTCATATTTTTATTCAGTTTACAGATGGTCGGTCACAGGTAATACATTCAATAAGATTTACCACCTAATATGGCAGTGAACTAACTGCATGGGGCAATACAAGGGAAGAATCATCTTTTCGGCACCCACTTTGCGACACACAAGTTTGACACTTGGCTCAAATTTGCTTACAGCCTTCCTCTGTAATGGTGCAAATGCGTGGTGCTCTGCAACTCACGCTTGGGATCGTCGGCACATAGGAAAATAGAGGCCACAGCTCAGAAATTCGAGTGAGCTGTAAGGTGGCTTAATGATGTCACGTTGGCACCAGATTTCACAATTCTGCCTAAAATCACCGAGCCCGTGTCAAACGATGGGAAGGTTGTCATACCCTCTCTCACCCACATTTCACCAACTGTTATGACGCCTCCGCAGCATGAAGTAAGAATCGCGACACTCATCGTTGAAGTGATACTATTTCCTTATTGGTGCCCGAGAATAAAATTTCAGACACATCGCCGCTCACAATCGACACGAAAAGGACTCAAGGTGTGGCGGAACGGGTGTCAATGGAACAACCTCTACCCTTGGGGCGATGATTGCCACACATTTCGCGGTCAAGAACGACATTTCGTAGTGCGATGACTAACAGGACGACGTTCTTGTCATCGTCATACACCGCTGCCATCCGCTGAGTATTCAGACGATAAACTAAGGACATCGGGGTGTTGCGGCCCCATTAAACGTAATCAGATACCTTTGGTGTGTAGCGCGACCGCAATTATTTTTCTGGTATACGGGCTGGAGTCACAAGGCATAGTTCAAAACCATTCGACGAAATATGAACACGACCCGAGGCGGCAAAGGGTGTTTTTTCTTTTCAGCACTTCTGTTTCGTGCACTACTATTTCGTGATCATGGGCTGTGCAACATTAGCAAGTGCGGCAATAAAACGATACATAGTCGCTGTGAATACCCCACCCCCTCGCTTCAGCGATACCCTCCATGCCACTCACCCACCTCTGATGAATATTTTTAAAATGTGCGTGTCGGAAACTTCCGATACAAATTCAGCCTCGCTGTTGCTCTGACTCCTGAGGGTTGGGCAACCCCTCCAACATCCCGACATGGCATTTGTCTACTTTCAGCAGCCACGACGCTGAATTAGTGTCGAAGTTTCTGTGGCAGTGTCGATCGTTATCGATAACGTCACCCTGTTTCTGGTCGCATTGCGAAGCGTCGTTTTCAACCTCGAAATATGTCTGAATCAACGCCCCAAGAGAAAAGATGGTTTCATTTACGCCCTTTCTGCCATCTCCTGAGGCCTTTTTGCGTCTATTTTGTGCGGCGGTGTGTCTGAAACTTTTTCCTCGGCCACCCATAAGAAAACCGTATGATTTCAAGGATGGGTGTCGTGGTTCTGACCACCTCAACATGGGCGTCGAAATAAGCGGCTAAATATGGGTAAGAGCCATGACGACCTTCCATCGTGTGATACATCCAGGATCTTGGGCAGAATTGTGGTGGAATTTGGAGCCAATATGACATCATTAATCCACCTTACAGCTCACATGAATGTTTTCAGACAGGTTCCAGAAACGTTAAAAGCTGTTACGGATATAATCAGAGTTCGAAGCTACAAGGATTCTTTCGCCAAGGAATAAAAAGTTCAATTGCACATTAATACTTAACGTTTGTCTCTAGGAGCAAGTGAATGTTAAAGGACTCTTTCGTGCCAAAAACTAATTTACGAGAAACGTAGCTTTTGCTACTGTGGAAAGGTAAGAATGGAAGGAATTGAAAAAACCAATCCCAGCACTGACCTCAAGATACGTTCATAAACTAGGTCAACCTTAAAACAAGTTTGCAATGCAGGGCTTTCAGTGCTGATACTCCTGATAGTGAGGTTAATGTCAGCCACTGCTGCACCTCTTTCTGTATGCCCGTATCGTTTTAAAGACACTAACACAAGAAGAAAACTTAAGATTTAAATCTCCATAGACAACGGCGCTTGTTAAAGACGAAGCACAATCTCGTTCTGGACAAAGATAGCTCAGAAAATTGGCTTTTGTTTTGTCCAATGAACGATCCCGACAGTCCTCATACAATGGATATGTAAACATGGGAGACCTAATTAATGTATGTTTAAAAGAAGGTATAAAAAGAGAGCACAGCCGATCCTTGTCAGGCTAAAAAATGACAATAATACATTGAATTCTCAGTGATGACCACTCGATCAAGCAAATGCTAAAGGCGTATACGAACTGTGCGTGGAGAAGGAGAACATGCTGGGAACAAGTAACATTTGTAAGTCCAGAAGTAAAGGTGAAAAATTAAGGTAATTCCAAAACTAATAGGTAATACTGACGAGAGAAACTTGGGCAAGGGATACTTGAGAAAACTAAATAAAAATGACTGTAAGTTGAAATGAAGCTTTCAACTAAATGAGATGGCCGGCGTTAATATTGAAGGTGAAGATCAAAAATATTGCAGAGTGTGGTGGGAAGAAGGGACAGACGCAAATAAGGCACTGAAAGCAAAGCCAGGTGAGACAGACAAACAGTTCTTCACCAGGTACATAAAAGGAAAAGGAAGAAAGAGAAAATATTCAGCATTTTTGCTCTCGTTAACGTCAACGTCAGTAGAGACACAGCAGTAGGCGGGAGTTTAACTGCAGAGGAACAGGTCATTTCTTGATTGAGGCCTTATAACTGATTCGCAGAAACATGAAACACCTGAATCTACCTCTACATCTTTATTTTACGCTGCGCGTAACTACAAGTGTAGACAGATAAGACATTTACTGTGCGCTGAACTATCGATACATAGATTTGTGAAGTACCGTGGTAATTTACATAATCAGTCTAATTGTTAAATTATTCCAAACAGGTTTTTCTGAAATCCAGAGCGTCTTCTTCCACGTGTTGGACAGCCATGAATTTTTTGCGTTTTGTTGTACTCTTCCATTAGTCAGAGAAGTCCGCTGTGTCTCCAGCCACCCTTCTTTGTGTATGTTATATTTCCCTTATTAATCGCATCTAGTATGAGTTCTGTCACGTGAGTAATATGCGATTATGGAACGTAAAAGTGTGCTAAATGTTGTCTATTGTGTAGATAACTCTATCGTTCAGTAGAATTTGTGCCACTTAATTTATCAGCAACTGTCCTTTCAGAGTCATGTGTCTACATATAGTTAAAAGTATTTACACGGGGTTTTAGAGGTTTAAATGCCGGTATTTGTAGTGATGAATACGGACATTGTGCTGAAAAACGTTACATCAATATTTACTTCACTTGCAGACTGATAATTGTAGTTGTTGCGAGTGGTATCACGTAATTCTGGTTGGTTAGTAAGCGTGGCAGAAGCAAGATATTAAAGATCATTTTCTCCTTGGCAGGAGGTTAGGTATTCAAGTGTGGATGCGTGGAGGAAAAAGATAGTCTATCGTGACAGGCGTAGTCCAGTTTGCAGTGCAGTCCAGTTTACGGTACGGAAAACATCAGGCAGTTAATTAAGTGATGTGTTTGCGGGAGGGCTGTCAGACGATCAGAAAAAAACAACTAAAACGCTGAGGTGGGTACACACTAAGGTACCAATGTCTTAATATCAGTACCTGTACTCCTACCGCCCTGTATTACATATCTGAATCTTTTCATCGTCCTTTAAGGGTTTTTGTTACGTTTCCGTAAGTCCTCAACTTTACATTTATCTACGTTAAGGTCTATTTGCAAGACTTTGCAAGAGACTGGTATTTATCGAGATGTGATAGAATATTATTACTTTTGTTATTACAATTTGTATAGGATAACTCTTTCTCATAGACAACTTGTTCATCTTTGAAGAAGCTATGACTACAGCCAACATTTTTGTCAAGGTATTAATTATTTTAGTACAATGTCCTGAGTTACACAGCGTGTCTTCTTTATCCAAAGATGATTGCATTAGTCCGTTATGCTGCGTTATAACAGTCACGAAATTTTTAATAAAGTCGCAAAACTTGCGACCTACCTCTTACGAACGTATTAAGTTTAATAGACGCCTATATGACGCTATATAAAAAGTCGTTAGAGAGTTTAGAAACAACGAATCCAACTTGTTACCACAATCCATGACACTTACATCGCCGCGTATGGTGTAGGGCTTATCATGATGGATGTTTTGGGAAGCTTTGCTTGCTTGCATGGATAAGTCTGTACAGCTCTTGGCGGGTCATTATGTTTGAACTCGCCGTACGTTTTACATGCGATACAAATATAAAGTAATTAATAAAGTAATTTTTCAGTTTTATTGGTAGTTACCTCGTTTAGCATGGAACCACTTGTTAATAACTCACTCTCTCTGACGATGGTTGTTGTATAACAGAAACCGGTAACCAACAATAAAACTGAAATGAATTCGGCTTGGAGTGAAACTTTGTATTAAGTAAAATCGCTGACGTTCAAGAAAGATGTCAAAAAATCTCTGAAAAAAATATACGTGAGAAGCGCAGGGCATCAGATTTGTGGATAACTACCTTTCCCACATTTTTAGATGGGTCTTATCTGTGATCTTCTGCCGTCGTTGGGCAGAATACACTGAAAAGAGAGAGAGGGAGAGAACACGCGCCACGAAACAATTATTCGATTAGGACGGAAATCGTTAGGCGTACATGCACTGGCAAACAAATGCTTTCAATTTCAGAAAAGTCTGATGATTTCTTGAAGAGAAAGAGCCTCACAAACTGAGCTTGTCAATAACGTGTCTGTCCTTTACTGGTTCTATTTGCAAGCAATTATTCGGCTTGGCATTGGTTGGTAGAGTTCTTGGATGTCCTCCTGAGGGATATCGTACCAAACTCTATCCACCTGGCACGTTAGATCGACAAAATCACAAGCTGAAGGGCTCTGCCCATAATGCTCCAAATGTTCTCAGCTGGAGAGAGATCCGGCGACCATGGTGTCAACAAGACGGGGCCTAGAAAATGTTCGACTCGCCTCTGTTCTGTAAGGCTGACACAAATGACAACCAGAAGGGTCGTGCTATGAAAAGACACCACAACAGAGCACGCTAGACCATCATCCCTGACTGCCGGGACGTATGAGGGGCGACAGTCAGGTTGGTTTCCCATTGTTGTCCCTTGGTTGTCACCCGCGCCCCATTACAGCACAGCGGTACGTCGATAGTCTACACCGAGTTTTGTTGCCCTTCATAGCAAGCCATACTGGGCTTATTTCAGCAAGATAACGCCCGCAAGCACACGGCGAGGGTTTCTACTGCCTGTATTCGTGCTTGCCAAACCCTACCTTGGCCAGCAAAGTTGCGGGATCTCTCCCCATTAGAGAACGTTTGCAGCACTGAAGGCAGGGGCGTCCGATCAGCTCGAGATTTTGACGATCTAAGGCGCCAGTAGGACAGAATTCGGCACGATGTCACCCAGGAAGACATTCAACATCTCTAGCAATCGACGAGAAGCCGAATAACTGCTTGCATAAGGGCTATAAGGGCTTAATTTGTGAAGCTCTTCCTCTGGAATAAATGATTCAGTTTTTCGGAAATTGAACTCATTTGTTGGCCTGTATACCTACATCACATCTACCGATTTACGTTCTATTCGGGCAAGTACTTCGTGCTGCACGTTTTTTGGTCTTGGCCTGTACTCTGTAGAAAGAATATGCGGTAGATTAATGGTCGAATGTGTTCTTAATTCAACCGCAGACTCTGTGTAAACTTGACAGAGCAACAATGCGATCTTGTGACAGCATTTTAGCGATTAAAGCTACATTTATACACCTTTAGTGCGTATTACCATCACTCATCTTTGAGCGGTAAGGCAAATGAATGATGGCAATATTCCTTGGTATTTGTGATTCCACTTCTGGACATAGTTCACAGTTTCTTTTATTCCTATTGTTATTACCGATGTTAGTTCCTTTTATGCCAACAACCGTTTGGGAACTCCTGTTTGTGCCTCGACCACGCTTTACCAATGATGTAAGTTTATTGGAATTTCCACACAAGTCGTACAATAATAGCTACGTAATTGATCCAAGCGTGTTTCAGTTAACATCAGCCTGTCTGATGATTTGTCATTTACCCTGTTTAACTATTCTATATGAGGCACTCCTTCTCGAAGCTTAACACCAATATTTTGGAACCTAGTTTTTACAGTTAATTATTCTGTTTCGTACATATTTTTCCAGAGTGAGCTAGTCTTCGATCAAGTTTGAGGCACAGTTCCTCTAAATGCTCAATCCCACGCCAAAAAATTAAATCATTATAGCTCTTGACTAAGAAAAGAAATAGCTTCTGCATTATCAGTTTGAGCATATAGAGACTCTCCTGCTTATTTTTTGTAATCATTTGCACTGTGGAGATCACTGTTGTCACAACTACACCACAAACTGATACCCCACTCTCCACGTCAGTTAGTTTTTCGTACTAAAGCTGTGACGTTATAACTATCTGCCGGGAGGTTATTAGAGACTATTCACTGTAACTGTCTATCTAATTTAGATTGAAGTGTTAGAAAGTTTTCTGGAAGGATTTGTATGGAACGTAGCCGTGATGGAAGTGAAACCCAGCTGTTTCCACACTATGCTCTGCAGATTCCGGCATGAAACGCAGTATCCACGTTTCATCGCCAGTAAGAATGCGGTCCAGGAAACCTTCACCCTCCTTGGAGTACCGTTCAAGACGATTTAGTGAAGACATCATTTACTTGCCTTTCATCACGTCATCCAACTGTTTACTTCCGGTACCCAAACGACCCATTGTCTCGTAAGCACTCCCGTACGATATACCAAGCTCCCGGAAATGACCGTGATGTACACACGCCGATCTGCTTTCACCATTTCCTGCACGTTGCTCTAACGCCTTGGACGTATGTAGCACAGCCACCATCTTTAACGGCTGACAGCAGCGCCGTGCGGTGGAACTACCCGCAGATAAGGTCGGCACGCGCCCAATAAGGTCCAACTCCGGGAATGCAGGTGTTGATTTCGCATTTACAGCCGTAATAAGGGTAGAAAAATAGGAGCAAAGCCTTTCTGATTTACCCTCGTGAAACAGTCAATAACGACTTATTCGTACAGACGTTCTTAAAAACGAATGTTCACCTATACTGATTAAAGTGTCAGAGTTATTCCTGAGGTGTCAGGTCTCTTCTGCGTTCAGACACTGTAACGCCGGAAATGCATATCCACTTATTTCCGTCTATTGCACTGCAAATTTTTTTCCCTTATTTTGTTACCTGAAGATATAACATTTCTGTGTCTTTATATATTGTAATTGTTTTACTATTTGTATACATATATATATATATATATATATATATATATATATATATATATATATATATATATATACATATATATTTATGCACTTAATTCGATGTATAATTGGTTGTTATTTGTATTTTTACGCTGGGTCTTGCCTAGGGAAAACTATGCTATCGAACGATTACATCGATAGGTCGTGTGGAGAACCAAAGTGTTTACGATCTTTGAGAGTGTGAACTCGGCCGCGTGGAGCGCGGGCAGAGAGGGTCTGGCTGGGGTAGTGCAGTGGAGCAGGTGTGTTGTGTAACGCTCCCGCGAGTTGCCGCGCTTTCGGGGTTTGGCAGCATGTGATTCCATGTAATTGCGCTGGACTTGCTATAATAGTTTCGGACATGGTGTCGCGGACGGGAAGCGTTAGCTGGCACACATCAAGAGCCCGATTCGGCTGGAGACCGTGTCGAGAAGAAGACGCGCCAACATCCAGCTTAAGCAACAGCGACGGCCGACAATGAGTGACTGTCGCCACTTCCTCGATCGACGACTTCATACCTTCAATCAACCAACAAGGAAGACTGGTAGCACGTAAAGTTTTAGAACTGTATGGCAGACCTCAGCTTTTCAAACTGTTAAATTTTTCTCGCTAAATTACAGCAACGTAGCATGAACCTTTGTTGCTCATTGTCCCAATTGCATTACCAAGCAGGGTCCCTTCCTTTTCCGGAATGTACCCGAGTGTCGTTGAAATTCAAACACCAGCATCATTCGATTTCACTGCTTTAATTTCAAAGTTCAGTTAAGGTATTCATAGCTGGCTACAATATTTACATTACACAAGCGCAAATTAAGAGTGCGAGTTTTGTTACCGTATTTTAGCTTACCTGTGACTGCAGCTCAGCTTGGTACGTACTAAATTTTACTATTGTTAATTGTTCAGAATCAATTAATTCAAGTTCAAAGTTAAATCTCTTATTTCTAAATTGCGTAGATTCAAGTAGCTTTTGAAATGATTGTTCAGGTAGCCCGAGACTAACCGTATTTTACTGAATTTCGATGTGCTTCAGAAACTAAGCTCACTATTAATTTCAGTCACTAAATTAACTTTCAATTTTCTGGTTTTATTAATTCTTTTGCTAAATTAAGTCAGAGTGTAGCGAAATTTATTACTTCTGACAACCTTTCAGTTTTCACACTACACGTGTCAACCTTCAGTTGCCACGCTTCTAGTGCTAGTTATATGTGTAATAACCTTTCTTTTTCAGTTATTATAGTAATTGTCCACTGGACTGGCGACCGTAATTTCCCCCAAATCTCAAATATCTAATTAACGCTAGTTAATTGTTAACGTAACGGCCACACATTTACTTCCTTTGTTAATTTTACCCTTTTCTCAAAATTAATTTCCACCAATTTCATTTGCATTTTTCCTTTCATTTAGATGTAACCCTTTCCTCCCTCTTTACCAACAGATTAATTTCCGTGACGATTGCTTTTCCCAAATTTCCATTAGGTACACGCTGTTTAATTTTTCACTGTCATTAAGGTCGATAAGTGAGGAGGAGATTACAACACTGCAGTGGATTTTAGCCTGTAACCTGTAAACAGATCGGAGAGATGATACACGAAGTCGCGACTGAGCTCTCCTTCTGTCACAGTCACCACTCTCTCACGTACAATAGCGCTTACAATCATGAAGGTTTTTCGGAGAACGGTAGCCTATTTTTAGCGCTTAATTACAGCCAGGATAGTTTTAGAGTCAGTTGTGATACGGGGCAAAGCATCCGTCCTCACTGGTATGGTTTCAAATCTTCCTCAAGACATTTCGTAATAGGTAAATACGTTATCGTAAATGCAGTGCTTTGTAAAACATTATGTATAAAATAGTTCATCTTTATGCTTCAATACGTATGTTCGCTACAGATAATATGGAAGGGTTAACGTGCCATAGATAGACCTAGAATTTTTAGGTGCAAGTAAAGTGAGAAAAATGCGCATAAATTTTGCGACAAGTCAGAGGGAAAAGATTCTACAAAGGTGCCTGTTCGAAATTCAAAAATTTATAATGAAATCCACGTGTACATTATTAAATTACAAACGCAATCACCAACTTCAATCACTCATTCAGATAGTTGTTTAAGCAAAAAACATTAAAAATTTCAATATTTCCTAAGTAAAATTTCATCTACAGTTTTTCAATAGATATGGAATGATTGATACGCACTTATTTTTCATCATCCACATATTTTTCTTTCTACCTTATTTCGTTATTTTCATTTTTATTTTTGGCAAACAATATTGCATTTCACCAAATGTCAAAGCATTTATGCAGCAATAATTACAATACTGTTGTTACATCTATTGGCAAACAGAAGCATAAGAATATTACTGAATACACTCCTTTCTTTGTGCGACTTTAAATGGACTAGGAGGGCTATCTGGAGACAGCAAATGTGCTTTTAGGTCTTTAAACGTCAAACAAGGTATCGTATGAACCAGAAGATCCCCGGTAGGGGTGTATGACCATCTCACGCTAATAAGCAGGCTTAACTCCAAGGGCATTACTGGAGGCATGGAACCAGGAATATTTTAAGAATTTAATCAAGATGAAAGGTACCATACTCAATTTTAAATCAACGCAGGTGATGAATGGGCCTTTTGCAGTGTTATGCTGTACTAAAAAGTGAAAATTAAGTATGAAAATCTGTTAACGAAATATCTCTGACTTTGCAGTTTGTTTGCGATGGCTACAAATATTTATTTTCCATCAGATAAAGCGAATATTCAGAATAACTCTTCCGCATACCTGATCCCTTGAGGTCCAATTGTACATACTTGTCTCTTTTAAAATTTTTATACAGTAAAAACGTTCTAAATACACGTCTTCCATGAGAAAACCTTACAGGGCAAAAACCAAACATTTACTAGAGAATCACAAAGACAGGGTAAAGGAAAAGTGTCTTGAAGGAGTCGCGTCTGTGAAACAAGAAAAATATTCCTGCAAAAGATGATGACACCGAAGAAAGCTACAATAAATTCACAGGTTTGTTTACTGTTTTTGTTGAATGGCAAGTCGTTTACAACCATTCAAATATGAAAATGGTTTGAGGTACCACAGCTGAAATTCCTAGGTGTAGCCAGAAATCTTTACTTCCGTCAGTAACGCCACCTCGCCCCTTTCCCCTTTCCCTCTCCCCCCCCCCCTCCCCCCAATACCAGAAAACAGTTCAAATATAAGGAAGTTCGACAGATGTCCGCTGTTAAACATCTGATAAACGCAGGACTCAACGCTTTAGGTGTGATAATATCGCCATTTGGATATAACCTGCCCACTTTGGTTAGGACAGGTCAACGGCTTCGTCAGGTCACTCCAGGTCTCAAATGGTCAGACCTTGTGAATCACACGATCCGTATGGTGTTGTGATGATCTGTTTCGAGCAATCCGATGAGATCGCCTTTGAACTTTGGGACTCATTTACACCCAGGCTACCTTACGATGTGTGGCAGAGGCTACTTCCTGTAGGACCATCTGCTCCTCCGTCCCCCTTACCAGTTCATTTAAAGGTTGTTATATCGAAAAAACGAAACTTGAAGACCATCTCTATGAGCTGTAATTTTTCAGATGCCTTGTCGAGTTTCTTTCACGGGATGTAAGTGGGAGAAATGAATATATTGCCCGACTCTAGGGAAAGAGGCGCTCTCGAAATTCCAGCAACAAACCACACAGTAACGTGCAACACCTCTCTTGTAGCGTCTGCCACTGTAGTTTCTTGAGCATCTCTAAAACGCTCCGGCGGCGACTAAAGGATCCCATGTCGAGCGTGTGGCTCTTCGTTGGGTTCTACCTAGTCTTTGTTGTTTTAACACGTCTTGGGTCCCATACTAAAGAAGGGTGCTCAAGAATCGGTCGAAAAAATCTTTTATAAGGCACTTCTTTCGAGAATGATTTACATTTCTTTACAGGTCTCTAGCATGGCTGGGGTGATGTGGCTCCGCTGCTTCATCTTTAGGAAAGAAGTGGTGGAATATCGTCGTATGTTGCTTTATTTATTGATGGTGACTAGTTTCAGACTAGCATAAATTCGCAAACCACCCGTCTTCGTAGGTGACTGAATGCATTCATACATACGTATTACGTTTCGTTATGGTTCTCCCAATGAATCTCAGAGTGGCATCTGCTTTTCCTTCTATCTGTTTAGGTTGTCCGAAATTTCTTCACTAAAGAAGACGAACTAAATAGTCCAGAATTCGAATCGAAGACAACTACTTAAAAGTTGGCATCGTCGATGTTGCGAAAGACGTTAAATGACTGTGAAACGTCCCCTTAGCAACTGCGCAACGCTACGCGCTGTTCACATCCAACTGCCCAACACTACAATAGCAAATATTCCGACAATGCCAACCAGCCACAGACTTTACATAGTACAGTGAGCTATTTTAATATAGAGCGTTACCAACATAAAAACCTAAACAGCCTACTTACAACTTAATGGAGACAACGCCTCCCGTCCAATTTATAAACCAGTTAGGTTCCTTTTAGAATATGGTGATACAGTAGATCCATACTTGGCAGACATATACAACCGCTCGCTCGTCGGAAGAACTGTAGCTAAAGACAGGAAAGCTGCATCAACAATGGGGAAAGGAGTATTCCGCTGAATCACAGACCAATATCACTAACTTCCATTTACAGTAGGATTTTCGAACATATACTGCGTCCGAACAGTGTGAATTAACTCGAAGAAAACGATTTATTGTCTGAACACTCAGAAAATGCAACAGACCTACTGAAAAGACAGCTTCACTACGCTTGTGCGCCTTCTTCTGGAGTACAGCTGCGCGGGACATACAAAAAGTTCAAAGATTGGCAGGTCGTTTAGTACACTGCGAAATGGAGGAGAGTGTGCCACGGTTATGATTCGCAAATTCGGGTACCAATCATTCAAACAAAAGGCTTTTTTCGTTGCAGTAGGATCTTATTATGAAATTTAGGTCACCATCTATGCCCTCAGATTGTAAAAATATTTTGTTGGTGCCCATCTACGTAGGGAGATATGATCATCATAAGGAAATAAGAGACATAAGAGCCCACACAGAAAGATTTAAGTGTACTTTTTTCCCGTACGCTGTTCGAGAGTGGAATGGTAGAGAAAACTTCGAGGTGATTCGATGCACCCTCTGCCAGGGACTTATTTGTGAACTGCAGAGGCGTCATATAGGTGTAATGTAGGTCCCTGCACATGGTTATTTATAGGTACTAATCGAATGGTAGCAGATATCTTCGCCTATTTAGACGTAACATATTTCATCTATTTACATCCAGGCTGAACTGCCAGTTCCAATGTCACTCTTTACTCCTCTGCAGGTCACCGTACATTTCGCTATAGTCTTCTAGCGTTGCAAATTTCCCACTGAAAACAGCATTATCCGAAAATGGCCCCATAGCACCTCCAATTGTCCGTTGACCTGCAGTTCGGCTTCTTCATCACTCTAATCATCTTGGGCTGACGAATTAGTTATTCGAATGTTGGCTGTTACACTAATGCTGAGCATAAAGGAAATAAAGTTTAGCGATAGGAACACATGTTTTGACCTAATGCAGACCACTGACTATTTTACTTTTGTCACGGTATCCTCATACACCGCCATAATAATTGTATATAAGCAACTAAATTAAAAACGGATGCAAACTATAATTACAGGAGGGAGAAACATGGTAAATCCAGTATCTTAGCTCAGGAACAAGTAATTATGGAGCACATGTCACCTTAGCGCATGTTCCTTCATATCAGATTCTACCAGATGAACTAATCATCTGTATTCCTCCCAAATGGACCGCAATGTTTACAGGGTAAGTATAATAGGGAACAGTACAGTGCGCCTACAAGGGCATTAAGCAACTTCACTTGGAACTGCATCTATATAAAAACCCATTTTCATTCGGTTTAGATGACTCTGGTACGAGGTTCTCTGGGGCTCCTTGATTTGCTCTGATTGCTACAACCTTCAGTAATGCCAGTGTCCTTTGCCACTGTTGCAGGTCTGCCACGTACCTGAGGGCGCAGCTGGAGGCTTTGGCCGAGCAGGAGAAGGCCTGCCACGCAAGAGCTGCCCAGTATGAGGCGGGAGGTAACCTGTGCTCCTGCTGCTACAACCATTTCTAACCATATCACGAACCTGGGCGTTTGCACCATACACCTCTGATCCATTTCTTCATAGCTGAATATGCTAGTGGAAACTGTAATCATTTCCTCACTTTAAGAAGAGTATTAGTAGCGACAGTTATTATGTGACAAGTGGAAACACAGGGTCTTTGACGAACGCGAGCAGTATTCTACCGATATGCCATAAATGCATTCCTGGACTGACTCACAGGTTCAACTTGTCACTTCCACTTCCTCCTTCCTTCCAAAACTCGCGGAGGCTATTTTACGATATTACAACGCCACCATTCCAAACATAATAAATGTAGCGCGGAGGTTTCCTCATCAACAACCTATTGGCGGTTGCAGAGCATTAATTATTTTGAAATGAAACTATATCGTTCCAGAAACCTTTTCAAGTCTCAAACATCTATGGTATTTATATGCAGACTGAAGTGACGAACGAAAATTTTTACCAAGGTAGGGATTCGAACCCGGATCTCCCACTCACGAGGCAGATGAGCTAACCACTATTTTTTTAAATCTCATTGTGTTCGTTATAGTTCGTTGCAATTGTTCGTGGCGGACGTCTCTTGACGCCCATTGAAGTTCATTATTGATCCATTCACTCAGTTTTTTTTTTTTTTTTTTTTTTTTTTACTGAGGGCAGATAACCCTCTGACCGAACACGCTGAGCTACCGTGCCCGGCACCACTACGTCACAGTGGCTATACACGCATGCACGGACTACCCTAGCATGTCTCCCTCCTCAATCCGAATCAGCCCACTCGGGTTCGAATCCTGGTCTTGATACAAATTTTTTTCAGTCTGCATACATACATAATTAAGTCCTTTTCTGTAAACAGAATATTTTCTGCGAAAATTGCACGTGACAATTTTATGGGATAATTGCTAGCGCATTGCCAATGAAGGCAGAAATCGGGGTTCCAATGACATTCTAGAATACAGATTTCTTTCCACAGATGTAATATTTCATTAAATTTGCTTTAAATCATGATACGGTGACCTGTTAAAAGGAATGACCATTACAAAAGAATTGTTTTTACTCGTTAATTTGCCGGCTGCTTAAAAGCACTGACGTCAGAAAAGGCAGGAAAGGCCGGCAGAGTTTTAATTATTGTCATGAAATATTCTGACTGCAACGTAACAGGATATTAGAAGTTCTTTAACTATTCAGTACTCAATGCGACACATTTATCCAAGCGTCAGATGACTTAGTGGAAACATTGGTTGTATATGTCTGCATTTTGGCTGTTCAGGACACCTTACATCTCGAACAACCTGTCCCCATTATGGATATGCCTTCTATGCAATGTTTTGTTCAGGCTACAGAAGTGGAATAAGTCATTAGGACCTTGTCAGGATATAGAATTGAAGCAACATTTGATACCCTGTGTCATTTGGCTCGCCGTAAATTCCTTCATAAAAACCTGCAGCCTCTGCAGCGTGTGACCCTGCGGGAGAAGGATATGGGGTGCACGACACGTGTGGGCGGCACGTGTGTGCTTCTCTGTCAGCACGCGCTGCCACCGCTTTTGATGGAATGATCTGGGACTTATTAGTGGACAGCTCCCCACAAAACTTCCACGTGACAACGTTTCATAACCACGTCAGGAGATTTCAGTACACTGCTCCTGTGAAGAATTACGCATTACAAACGTAATCATTTAGTACAATTAGCACCAAGCCATGGCAGTCCCAAATAACAAAAGTGAATATAGCTTTACTTGTTCAAGGTAGTACCTTCGTCTCTTTCGGCGGTGGTGAATCCACACGTATTGATTAACTATTTTGTTCCTTGGGCGCCTCGGGTTCATAGCGATACGCCCAGCACTTGTTTATGGCGATTAGGCGACCAAATGGCTTTGAGCACTATGGGACTTTACATCTAAGGTCATCAGTCCCCTAGAACTTAGAACTACTTAAACCTAACTAATCTAAGGACATCACTCACATCCATGCTCGAGGCAGGATTTGAACCTGCGACCGTAGCGGTCGCGCGGTGTCAGACTGAAGCGCCTAGAACCACTCGGCCTCAGCGGCCGGCTTAGGCGACCAAAGAGGTTATCTGTATTGACCCGAGATAGCTGCAAAATTCCTGTTCCTGACACCTTTAGGGGGTGTTTTTTGAATGGGTATGAGAAGGCGCTGAGCCAGCAGCCGCTGACATTTGTTGCTTTTGAGATGATGTTGGAAACTCATTCGTGACTGATTTACATTTCGTCCACTCACCTTGATTGTGATACCTTGATTGTGATACGTCGTTCTTAGAACGCCATTTTCTCCACTTGCCGATTTTTCAAAATGGATCTGAGCACTATGGGACTTAACTTCTTTGGTCATCAGTCCCCTAGAACTTAAGAACTACTTAAACCTAACTAACCTAAGGACATTACACACATCCATGCCCGAGGCAGGATTCGAACCTGTGACCGTAGCGGTCGCGTGGTTCCAGACTGTAGCGCCGGTTTTTCACAGAGATGTAGTCATCCAAACTTGTCTGACTACACGAGAACCAAAATTTATTTCAAACACATGCCAACAGCATCGAGATTCTTGGAGAATTGTATGATGCACACTGTGTTGTCTTACAATATATTTTTGCACTATCAGTTGCGGTCCTGGACCATTTCAACAGTTGAAAAATACCTATTGTGACAACTTCACATGGCATACTTGTTGTCATAACAGATATGTTTCCATTGTGAAGATGGTCCATGACCGAAACAGGTAGCTCATAAATGTATTTTAAGACGGCACGGTGTGTGCATTTCACCAAGGACACTGGAAGCGTCTTCATCTGCTACCCACTTTTTATGTGATGATAGACTGTTGCCATACACTCCCACAAACATCAAGGATTTTTTCAGAGTTGCTTCCTTTGAAATGCCGAAAACGAACTATCGCATGATATAGTTTATCAATAGGCTGCGCCATTTTACTACTGGCGGCAGAGAGGTGACATATACTATCATTGTGTGTCATTTTGATACCTCAAAGAGTTACTGAAAATAATGTCATTTCATATTTATGTAGAACATAATAGAACAAACAACTGGGAATGCAGCCTCATCAGAACAGCATTACCGCTACACAGTTTCGTGCAATATGCTGTGTACAGCTGTAGAGCACTGGAATGCATGGCCGTAGCACTCACTGTTCAGCGTATACAGATTTCTTCTATTCTATAAGCATATAGAACTTGGAAAGAATTATTGCTTAAATGATTCTGAGCATGAGGTTGTAAAATAAGGCCGGCCCGAGTGGCCGAGCGGTTCTAGGCGCTTCAGTCTGGAACCGCGCGACCGCTACGGTCGCAGGTTCGAATCCTGCCTTGGGCATGGATGTGTGTGATGTCCTTAGGTTAGTTAGGTTTAAGTGGTTCTAAGTTCTAGGAGATAGATGACCTCAGAAGTTAAGTCCCATAGTGCTCAGAGCCAATTGAAACGTTTTTATTTTATTTTTGAATACATTGTGGGAGTGACAGTGATCAATGTGTTACAAATATTTACTGTTAGAAACAGTCTTGATCACAATTTATTTATTATGGTGACCGGTTTCGACCACTACTGTGGTCATCTACAGTCCAATGAGTAAGAACCTCCTTCTCCTGGAGAATCACTAGTAGTGCTGGAAACCGATCACCATAATAAATAAATTGTGATCAAGAATGTTTTTAATAATAAACATTTTTTTTGTAAAATAAGTACCAAATCCATAGCTCCACTACTCGGGATTATTGGTCCCACCTTTACAGTCTATGATCAACTAAAGCATTCACGGTTATCAGCAGTTCTACTAGCAGGTCCTTCATATGTACTACCTAAAAAAGGATGATCATAGTTGTAACCACCAGATCACATATTACCAGTATTATCACTTTCAACAATTGGAATCAACTAACAATCATAATTTGGTCAGTTTCTAGGAACAGGCAAAGAAGAGGAATAAGTATCATTATTTGCATCACCCAATGCAATATTTGTTATATCAGTTCTTTTTGCAACATCAGTTATTTTCGTTGGACTATCTGCAGATGAATTATGTGACACATCTTCATGAACTACAACTAAATTACCACCAATTTTATGTATTAAAAAGAGAACCACGCAATACCTGCAGATCCAGCCAAAGTAATTGTTGTACTAAATGAAGCTTCAAGTCTGATAGGAATAACATTTAATTCAATGTTTTTCACGTAACAATACGTATGTCAACCTTCAGAGTGACCAGGGGATAAAACTTGTGCTAAATGATTAGAATACCACTGAGCACCACATGTACTTCATCTTTTTGGACCAACAACACTTATATTTGTCATTTTGACATCATCTCAACCATAAAGAGAACCACATATTTGAAATAAATGAATTTTATAAAATGTATATCACAATTTTAATTTGACTGACAGACTTTCACGTAAAAATTTATCTTGATGACTTAAAGTACCACCAGAACTTCCACTACTAAAACGCTTAGCACCTCTTCGTTCACCAGCTGTTGTCTTATTTTCAGTATCATTCACTTCCATTTTATTTTCTGTTATATTAGCTTTTTTATGAGGATAACGATTATATCCAGAAGTTCCTTCTCCGAGCTCTTTATCTTACCTCGAACGTTTATTTAGTTTTGTTTCCAATTCTTGAACCGCTTCAAGTAAACCTTAAACATAATCATCTTAAAAAATAGTGTTATTACGATAATCATCAAATGTTTTATTTCTGTCTTCTTGCTGTTTACTTTTATTCGCTTCTCTTTTTATTTATTACTTTTACTGCAGGCCAAGAAACAGTTTAATCTTCATTAGCTTGAGCTATACAGCTGATTACTGTAAATATTAAGGAGAATCATCATACCTGCATTGATACACATTCACTTTTTCACTATCGGTTTCTTTCAAAAGAACATCATCAGGCTACACTGTCAACAGTCCTGATTATAAATCCTCATCGAGTGATAATATTAGCACAATGAGGATTTCTTATGCAGAAACGCTGTTTTGAAAGCGTAAGCTAATCTTCTTTTGGAAGAACCGACCGTGACATAAGGTGAGTCGATAAAGCTGTGGTGGTTAACATTCTGTCTTGTGTTCATGGCGATGCTTAGAGAGTTGTAGTACATTCATAGACTGTTCAGTACCGTTTCTTGAAACACTGTAAGTAGGTTTTCGCAATTTTATTGGCTTCTCCAAGTATCTACCAATTCCGTTTCTTCAGTTTCTCAGAGACACTATCTCGGGCATCAAACATGTCTGACATTTGTGATGCCCTTCTTTCTCTACGTTCAACACCCACCGTTTGTATGGTTTCGGTGTACTTGAACACTATTCTAGTATGTGTCACATGAATGTTTCATAAGATATCTCCTTCCTACTCCAGCTATATTTTCTCAGTATTCTGCCAATGAACCGAGATCTACCACCTGTTTTACCTACGACTCATCCTACATGATCATTCTACATCGTATCCCCAGAAACTGATGCACACAGCTATTAGTATGAGTTGAATTTCAGTTGTGATTTCTTCATAGTTTAGTCGCAAAACTCTACATTTCTACGTTTTGAGAAATGAAAAACTTTGAATTTCTGAACATTTAAAGCAAGTTGTTGATTTTTGGTCCACTTTGAAATGTTATATACAGCTGAGTGAATACCAGCGTATCTATTTTCTAGCAGTACGTCACTATAGTTAACTTGAACAGCTGCTAGAATTCAGACATTACGTTAATATTGTCTGCGAGGTCCATTATATACGATATGGACAGCAATGCTCCCAATACACTTACGCTATGGATGTCTGAAATTACTTCAACATTTTCAAATGCGAAAAATATGTAAAAATCAGCCAACCAGTTGCATAGGTTTTCTATTTACCTTGACCAGGTTTCGTCACCTCTAAGGGTGACTTCATCAGAAGGCAAGGTAATTACATGAAGAACATATCGTCAAAGATGTACAGTGATTTAAGAGCTGAGTTGCTCAAGTCATACATTAAAATATAAAACATAATTTTCTTGAAAAGGTCAAACATTAAAACATAAGTAACACCCGTGGGGTGTGAAGAACATTATGTTTAATATTTTAATGTATGACTTGAGGAACTCAGCTCTTAAATCACTGTACATCTTTGACTATATGTTCTTCATGTAATTACCTTACCTTCTGATGAAGTCACCCTTAGAGGTGAAGAAACCTGATCAAGGTAAATAGAAAACCTGTGCAACCGGTTGGCTGATTTTTACATATTTTTCAAATTTCTATATACGGTTGCTGGAAACGTCAGCCATGTTCAAAGTTATTTTCAAATGCACTGACGGAAAAAAACAGCAAAACCAAAAAGGAGTTGTGCAACATAATTGAAATTTGGTAGGCATGTTTCTAGGTCTCGAAGATGATGCCCATTCAAATTTCGTGCAGTCGCTTATGAGTGGCCCTAGTAGCACCACTATGGGGATGCAAATCAAGTTTGCTTTAAATATATACTGTAACGCTTGTGAGAGTTAGTTACCTTTGAGACTGGACTTTGTGAGTTCATGTTAGTCAAGAATACCTTTAAGGCGACAAGGACACCATTATCAGTACGTCACTGAGTTTGAACGAGGTAGTGAGTGCAAAGGAACTACGATGCGTTGGACGTACCTTCTGCGATAGTGCACTGTGCCACTGTAGATTATTGTTAGCAGCAGTTGTCACGAGAATGTACGATCGCAAGGACACCGGGCTCCGGACGACCAAGTACCGCTACCTAGAAGAAAGCTCATCGTTTTCGGAGTGTGGTTCTGGCGCATCTTACTGCATCTGGAGCAGCAATTTGAGCAGCAGTTGGCACCACGGTGACACAACGAGTTGTTAGAAATCGATTACATCAAGGACAGCTCCGAGCCAGCCGCCCTGTATCGTGCATTTCACTGATCCTAAACCACCGCCATCTGTGACTTCAATGATGTCAAGTGAGAATTCATTTGAGGGCAGGGTCTTGCGTCTTCTGATGAAAGCTGGCTCCGCCTCTCTGCCGGTGATGCCCCTGTATTGGTTACAAGCAGGCCTGCAGATAACCTGTCTGTGTGCTACACACGTTGGACCTACACCTAGAGTTTGAGATGCGATTTCGTATGACAGCGGGAGCACTCTCTTGATTATGCGAAACACACTGACTGCTAATGTGTACGTCAGTCTGGCGATTCGACCTGTTACGCTGCCGTTCATGAATAACATTCCAGGGGGCATTTTCCAACAGGGTAACGTTCGCCCACATACCTCCTGTTGTAACCCGACATGCTCTACAGAGTGTCGACATATTGCCATAGCCTTCTCCGCCACCAGATCTCTGTCCAATTGAGCACTTGTGGGCATCACTGGACGACATTTCCTGCTTCATCCACAACTGACATTAACTGCACCTTTAATGACCGACCAAGTGCAACAGGCCTGGAACTCTGTCCGACAGACTGACATCCAGCACCTGTTCAGCACAATGTATTCACATTTGTATTCTTGCATTCAACATTGTGGCGGTTACACCGATTATTATTAATGCACCAGCCTTTCACATTTACAATATGTTATTTTGCGCCTACGTTAACCTGTGACCTTGCATTGTTAATACATATCTATGTGACTTTGAGAGAAGTATTCCAGAAATTTCATTACTCTACCTTAGTTATTTTTAGGTATTGCGATTTTCTTCCATCGGAGTAACCCTGCGTCCAAGAAGACATACTGAGTCCTCCCTACCAACAAAAGCTCAAATCTTCGAAATTTCGAAGCTCGTTTCAAAGCAGTAAAGTCAAAATGGTTGTTGCTGTAAATCTGCTACGAACAGAAGTCTTCTCCCTATTGTTTCTCTGAGCGTTGTAATACAGAAGTGTATACTATAGCGTCCTGCTAGAGTGTGTGACATGCTGCACTTTCCCTATTATAGACCTCTGCCTGAGCAGCCTCTGCTCAGTGTGGCTTAGTAACTTAAAAGTCAAACTAGCGCAATACTCTTAGCAACCATACCTGGGTTAGATGCTTACACTTTCAAGTCCATTGAAGGAGACGCGCTTGGTAACAGAAGCTGAGAAGAACGCTAGTTGCGGACCGAGGGCAGCCGTGAATAAGAAGCTAGCAGCTGTCTGTTTCGTATGCGGCACCGCCAGCCGAGCACCACAGAAAATTTATCCGGTGAGAGTCATAAAAAGAAAACAGAAAACACTTTAGCTTTCCAGTCCACCACGACAGAGTGATTTGAATATTATCATGCATGGTAGTGGCCAAACGAACTCTGGCTAACATCACTTAGCTTGCCAAGCCTTATTTACTCCTTGAGAGTCGTGCAAGTGCGGTCTGGTTCTAGTTGTGTTCGTGCAAGTGCGGCCTAGCGCTGGATGTGTTTTCAGTTGTAATGATCGTAGCTCCACTGTCAGAGTGTTAATGACATTGTCAATCACTCTGAGGGCTTTAAGGAATGTTTTTATACACTGAAAAACCAAAGAAACTGGTACACCTAACTAAAATCTTGTAGGACCCCCACGAGCAATTAGAAGTGCCACGAGTGGCATGGATTCGACTAATGTCTGAGATAGTGCTGAAAGGGACTGACACCATGAATCATGAATCCTGCAGGGCTGTCCATAAATCCGTAAGAATACGGGTGGGTGGGGGGGGAGCTCTTCTGAACAGTATGTTGCAAGGCATTCCAGATAAGCTCATGTCTGGGGAGTTTGGTGGCCAGCGGAAGTGTTTAAACTCAGAAAAGTGTTCCTGGAGCCACTCTGCAATAATTCTAGGGGGCCTTTTGTCACCTTGTCCAGCTGGAATTGCCCAAGTCCATCGGAAGCTGCGCGGGGTAGCCACGCGGTCTTGGGCGCCTTACCACGGTTCGAGCGACTCTCCCCGTAGGAGGTCCGAGCCATCCCTTGGGCGTGGCTGTGTGTGTTGTCCTTGGCGTAAGTTAGTTTAAAGTAGATTAAGTACTGTGTAAGCCTAGAAACCGCGACCTCAGCAGTTTGGTCTCGTAGGAACCTAGCACAAACTACCTACCGTCGGAAGGCACAGTGGACATTAATGGACGCAGGTGATCAGACAGGATGCCGACGTACGTATCACCTGTCAGAGTAGTATCTAGATGTATCAGGCGTCCCATATCATTCCAAATGCACACGCCCCACAGCATTACATAGCCTCCAACAGCTTGCAGGGTCCATGGATTCATGAGGTTGTTTCCATACCTGTACACGTCCCTCCGCTAGATACAATTTGAAACGAGACTCGTCCGACCAGGCAACATGTTTCTAGTCATCACCAGACCAGTGTCGGTGTTGACGGGTCGAGGCGAGGAGTTTAGCATTATGTCGTACGATCATCAAGGGTACACGAGTGGGCCTTCGGCTCCGATAGCCCATATCGATCACGTTTCGTTAAATGATTTGCACATGGACACTTATTGATAGCGCAGCTCTGAAATCTGCAGCAACTGGCAGAAGGGTTTTACTTCTGTCATTTTGAATAATTCTCTTCAGTCGTCGTTGGTCCCGTTCTTGCAGTATCTTTTTCCGGTCTCAGCGATGTCGGAGATTTGATGGTTCGCCTGATCCCTGATATCAACGGTACACTTGTGAAACGATCGTACGGGAAAATCTCCACTTCATCGCTACCTCGGAGATGCTGTGTCCCATCGCTCGTACACCGATTATAACACAGCGTTCAAACTCACATAAACCTTGATAACCTGGCATAGTAACCGATCTAACAACTGCTCCATACACTTGTTGTCTTACATAGGCGTTGCCGGCCGCAGCGCCGTATTCGACCCGTTTACATATCTCTTTATTTGAATACGCATGCCTGTACCAGTTTCTTAGGCGCTTCAGTGGATATGTATGTGTATCCGCGTACATACACAGTCGGTTATGTATTATTCTATTTCTGTTTTGGTACTGGCATAAACTGCGGCTTGTTGTTTTCACACGTTAATAGTTCTTTTATTTAATATCATCAGATTGTCATAAATATTTATTCAGAAGTATGAAAGTTTTTATTGTTTTTATTTTTACATGCTTTATGTGTAACATACAATTATCTAAATGGACACCCTAGCTGCAAACAGGGGGTGATGTACTTCATTGGGGACAAGTTGAAAATGTGTGCCCTGACCGGGACTTGAACCCGGGATCTTCTGCTTACATGGCAGACGCTCTATCCATCTGAGCCACCGCGGGCCCAGAGGATAGTGCGTCTGCAGGGACTCATCCCTTGCACGCTCCCCGAGAGATCCACATTCCCAACATGTCCACACCACTACATTCGTAGTGCGCCTAATAGATGTTTGCCCATAATACTCATTACTCGTGGCAGATTAATCTACCAAGTCCCGTACGAGTTCGGGCACAGCGTGTGCGTTCGCACAAGAAGGTCAATGGCCGGGAAGCCATATTTTAACTATATATGACGGTAGTATCTGTTCCCGAAAGAACAGTTACCGTGGATGACCAAGCAGCTTTGCTAAAAATGAAATGATAATTAAATGGACACCCTAGCTGCAAACAGGCGTTGATGTACTTCATTGGGGACATGTTGAAAATGTGTATGATGGGCAAACATCTATTAGGCGCACTACGAATGTAGTGGTGTGGACATGTTGGGAATGTGGATCTCACGGGGAGCGTGCAAGGGATGAGTCCCTGCAGACGCACTATCCTCTGTGCCCGTGGTGGCTCAGATGGATAGAGCGTCTGCTATGTAAGCAGGAGATCCCGGGTTCTAGTCCCGGTCGGGGCACACATTTTCAACATGTCCCCAACGAAGCACATCAACGCCTGTTTGCAGGTAGGGTGTCCATTTAATTATCATTTCATTTCTAGCAAAGCTGCATGGTCATCCACGGTAACTGTTCTTTCGGGAACAGATACTACCGTCATATATAGATACAATTATCTGTTTTCATACGTTTATTATTACGTTTACGCCATTTCAATGTTTGATGACAGTTTTTAGAATGACTTAAGACGTCCACAAACTCTATTAATTAATGCTTGCATAAGGGCCAGAGGAGTGCCAACGCTTCATAGATTCTTTTTCTTGAAGAAACCACACAATTTTTTTAAAAATTTTAGTCATTTGTTTGCCTGTACATGTGCGTCATATGTATCGATTTCCGTGTCGTTCTTATAATTCCTTCGTGGTGCGTATTTTTGTCTTGTAGTGTATGTACCAATTGAAATCACATGTCTGGTGAAGAAATTTAACTTAGTCTCATGTAAACGTTCGGAAAATTGCTTACTGTTGTTTTTTTTATTGACACGATTTTATTCAGGTGCTTTCTTGCCTGTTTTTCTGTCCGCTTGAAATTTTGCAGTTAATTTTAAACTGACCCGCCGATGAGATAGAGACTTGAAACATCCGCCGTAGATCAGATATAGGTGACAATGTAGTGCTGACTCTGTTTCTTGTCTGGTGTGTGGCGGGTGTTCTTTGTTTGACTGTTTCTCCGCTCGGTACAAATTTTACAAGCGATTTTAAACTAACTTCTCGGTGAGCTAGAGCGTCTAACCTTTCAAGTAACTCGAAACCCGATGACATTGCCATATTAATTCGTTTTATTTTGTCTGGCGTTTAGCGGAGGGTCTTTGCATGTTACAGCTATTCCCCTTTTTCCTGTTACAGTCGCGAATATTTCGAGGTAGGAACAATTGCTGAAACGCCACCGAGTTTAATCTCTCTAAATTTACCATCACGATCTTTTCGCGAGATATACGTGGGAGGAAGCAATATAGTGGTTGCCTCAGATGAAGAGAAACTGAAATAAACGTGAAATTTATAATTTGTAATACAACGCTTTGAAACGAACGAAAAAGAAGGAACTAATTTCAACTAACTGCATACACATAGCACTGAACATCTGGAACTGTAAATTCTTAACATCAGTGGAACTACTTGTAAGATTTAAAAAGAGTGATGTGGGGGGCCATGGAAAAGATAATGATACGGAATGTAGAGAGTAGCTGTTTTTGAACAAAATCACATAATAGTTCTTATCATTTGCAATGCAGTAACACTGTTACTGATTAGGTGAACTATTCATTATCAGTTATCTATAGCATGCTCCTCACGTTTTTCGTTTTAAATTTTTCAAGTATTATCAGAGCCATTGAAGACTCACAATCACGAATTTTCAGGAGTTTCTGTGTGGGGTTAGGAAGTTGTATGGGGCTGGGAGACACTATTTCATACCTTTTCGTCCGTTTTACAAACTTTTCATATTAAAAAGCTTTTTTACTTAAGTAATTATTACTATTCGTTCTGCTTAAATGACGTAACAGAGTTGCAAATATAGTTCTGTTTTGTCTGTATCTAATACACTGTGCGGCTAAATAAAAGATAAGGACAAATGGTTCAAATGGTTCTGAGCACTATGGGACTAAGGTCATCAGTCCCCTAGAACTTAGAACTACTTAAACCTAACTAACCTAAGGACATCATACACATCCATGTCCGAGGCAGGATTCGAACCTGCGACCGTAGCACTCACGCGGTTCCGGACTGAAACGCCTAGAACCGCATGGTCACCACGGCCGGCCAGAAGATAAGGACAGTTCGTCCCAACCACTACCAGTCCAGATGCCGCAACATTCTTACAATATGTACCAAATTCTCACTTTCCCTACAGGTTTTGCTCTCTGCAGCTCTTAATTCGTGTCCTATTAGCCTGTCCCTTCTTCTAGTCTGTGTTTATCCACAGATTACATTGCTCATCGGTTCTCAGAATCTCATTACTTATTGTCAGTCCACTTAATTTTCAGAACGCGTCTCTATTATCACTTACCATGGTCACTTAACCATAATGTGAAGTATTTGGTAGTGTGCCTAGATATATTGCATAGTTATTGTAAGACTTTAATTGGATTATGTCCTTTTCGTATACAGTACAAAGTTGCCACTGTAATCCGGATAATGTTACTGAGTTGTGGCATTTTTCTTGCCACTGGATACGTGTTCGGGACTTGAGAACGCATAATTACAACATTTCTGTAAACCACATCAGGAGAATTCAAGCATGGTTAGTTCAGCCAATCCATGGCTGGTATTCTCACACATCCTGGTCTAACCAAGATAGTGCTCCACCGCTGACTGATGTCGATGGGATATAAAACTTTAATACTTCTTTTTCCGAAACGTTAAACCCACGATCATGGTCAGATTGCGTGCTTAACTTCAGTACCGTAATGCACGGGCACTCACGACACCATTTGTTATCAGCAAAACAAACACCAGCCACGCAACTCAAAGTGCCGTACAAGCGCTTTCTCATAATTAAATTTCCCATGCATTACGGAATCCATCCGCAATGCTTATCGTTTGTCAGTATAAGCATAAAAGAATTATTCATTTGAACTTGTGACATATTTATTTGTTTATTTCTTCAGCCTGATCTGATTATGTCCATCAAGTCATTTCTTACATCGGGCCAGGATTTCACATATACAGTACCTTTGTTGTATGACTGTTTCCTAACATATAATAATTTTAATATGAGAAACAGTATTAGAATGATTGAGTGTCTGAAGTGGCAATGTGAGTAAATAATACTGAATGCAAACTTTCTGACAGATTAAAACTGTGTGCCGGACCGAGACTCGAACTCCTGCAGGAGAGCTTCTGTAAAGTTTGGAAGGTAGGAGACGAGGTAGCGGCAGATGTAAAGCTGTGAGGACGGGGCGTGAGTCGTGCTTGGGTAGCTCAGTTGGTAGAGCACTTGCCCGCTAAAGGCAAAGGTCCCGAGTTCTAGTCTCAGTCCGGCACACAGTTTTTATCTGTCAGGAAGTTTCATATCAGCGCACACTCCGCTGCATAGTGAAAATCTCATTCTGAATACTGAATGCAGATTAGTAAAGTTAATACTGACATATTTGTGCTGCTGCCACTAACATTGATGATAATAATAATAATAATAATAATAATAGTAATAATAGCAATAATAACAATAATGATAATGGTAGATTCAGAAGAAATTAATAGGTGTTTTCTGATACAGCGCGTTCTGGGGAGTTTACACTAGCAAAAAATCCTAGAAGAAGAGGATGATTTGTTTGGGAAGGAGGGTGTATAAGGGTAACGGGTACGTGCAGAAACATTGGTAATCCTTATTGTTGCTGTAGTATATATCCCATTAATAGTCTTCTGAAGCTGGAGAAGTTATTTAGTTCAATAATATAATGTGAGAGGTTATTAGACCTTGCTATTGAGAAGGACTTCCAGAAAGTAGCTGAACTATGGAATTGGACAGAGGGTATTTTTCTCTTACGGAAACGGGTGTTTCTGCCATTTTGTTAGGATAAAACAGTTAAGATCGGAGAAAGATATGAGGGACAGTGTTAGTTGACAAGAAAGTAGAGAAAACAATGAGTATGTAAACATCTGCACTTGTCTGAACACATCCAGGATACCTGTGCATATGATGGTGAGCTATGATCAGGTGCCGTAAACTTTTTTTGAGAAAGGCCTTGCAGGATAAAATCGATGTGATTAATAACTAGAAGTATAAGTTTTTGTACAAGATTCTTTTTCAGGTCAAGCGGAAATAGCTTTTTATATTTCTGTAGGACATGGACTGGTGCTGACGCGTTCCTGCACATCCCATTTAAGTGCTGAGTTCAGTTTGTTTTTATCTGTTATTACTGCTAGGCCCTTTGCTGAACCAGAGAAATTAATATTGGCACCATTTAGGGTTAAGGATGTTAGGGATTTCCGATATTACGGGCTAATGAGCGTAGAATGACCAACCAGTACCACTTTAGTTTTGGATGGGATGAGCTTTAACCCTGTTTCCTGAGCCCATTTTGATAGTGAACGCAAGTTGGTACTGAGGGTTTCGACAACTGTCTCTAGGTTTATTTGTTTTGCAGTTAGGTAGAGCTGGAGGGCATCAGCGCACATGTCGTATTTGCAATAGAACAAAACTGCTCACACATTATTTACGTACAATGAAAAGAGAAAGTACCTAATACCGAATCCTGTGGGACCCCTGGTACTACCTGCTCTCCATTGTGACTTTATGGTGCCTGAAATGACGCATTGCTGGCAAGATATGAGGTATGACCAAAATCATTGCACCGCACTTGGTGAGATATTTAGGCTGCTAAGATTCGCAAGTAAAATGTAGAAGTCGACAGTGTCAAAGGGTTTGCTGAAGTCTAAGAAACTCACCTATCCACGGCAAGTTTCATGTCATCTGCTACATTTACTAAGGGACAAAAAATCCTGTGATGTTTACGGAAATCTGATTTGTATTCGTATAGCAGATTGTTTGTAGCCAGGCAGTTTGTTAGGTGTTCGTGGACTATATGTATATTCTAAGTCCTTGGACAGTGCAAGAAGAATGCAAATAGGTCGTTAATGAGATAATACTGTGGCAACGTCCATTTTAAGTAGTGGCTTAACAAGTCCCGCTTTCCAGGACCCAGGGAAAACACTTGTGTTTAAGATGTGGTTGAAGATTTATAGTGGCCAGTAGTGGGTCAATGACAAGCTTCATCATCTGGACATTGAGGCAATCATATCTAGTAGATGCTGATCTGGTACTCATAATGACTTTTGACGGTATTGCAAGTAACGCACTTTAGATAAATTTTTTCGTGGCTAGCCATTTACTCCCATGAAGTAATCAATGAGTCTCTGTTTCGTTTCTAGTATGATCAGTTTAACTTTTCGTTGATATTTAAAGTTCTATTTACACTCATTCAACAAAATTACCTCCTTTCAATTGTCATTAATGGCAGCTACCACTAAGTAAATTAGCAGACTGACGCGGGCATAGCAGACCAGGGCTATTAATACGGAAAAACTAAAGTAATGCCTGTGGTAGTAAGAAAAATCTTAAAAGCTGATTAACAAACCTATTAGTTCCTTGTAATTGCGTTAATCGGAAATGTTCTTGCAACGGTGGTCCTCTAGAGAAGAGAACCTTGATAAAAGAAACAATGTAATTCTGTTTGCCCTGTCGGAGAGATTCAAGATCAGTTTATAAAATCAGTATCTCGATTTTCCATAACAATAAGATGGACTTCAGGAAAATAAAATAACTTTCTTTAACATAAAATATCCAGCTACCCAGTAGCATTTTGTAACGTGGTACTATATTTCCATGTAAAAAACCAGATGAGACTATTCCACTCTTGCTGCTTATTGGATGACCATCTCTCACAGATCCATGGTTCTGTACGCACCATGCGATACTGTTCCGCGAAATTCGAGTATTCACTGTCAGTTTCATTCGAAATTCTTGAACATCCATATTTATTTATGCGGGACGAATTAACGTGATGATTAACTCTTGTTGGAATGTACCTTCTTAGATATTTAAAAGCAATCCCCTCCATAATGGACAACACCTCTCTAGTAGCGTCTGCCAGTGGACATTGATGAGCATTTCGTTTGTTGGAAGAAACCTTCGTCGCTTTTCTTTGGATCTTCTCTGTTTCATCTGCTAAGCCTATTAGTACTCAATGATCTTTCGTAGAGCCTGAGGGGAATATCTCTGACGTTCTTGTGCATAAAATTCAATTAAATAACCTTTCAGCCTCTGGTCACACAAATAAACAGTTTCGACTTAATTAGCAAGTCATTAGGTGATCTGTCTAAAAAGAAATGAAAATGGAGATTGTAATATACTAGAAACTAAATTACAAGACGAGACTAACGTAAATATACACTCCTGGAAATTGAAATAAGAACACCGTGAATTCATTGTCCCAGGAAGGGGAAACTTTATTGACACATTCCTGGGGTCAGATACATCACATGATCACACTGACAGAACCACAGGCACATAGACACAGGCAACAGAGCATGCACAATGTCGGCACTAGTACAGTGTATATCCACCTTTCGCAGCAATGCAGGCTGCTATTCTCCCATGGAGACGATCGTAGAGATGCTGGATGTAGTCCTGTGGAACGGCTTGCCATGCCATTTCCACCTGGCGCCTCAGTTGGACCAGCGTTCGTGCTGGACGTGCAGACCGCGTGAGACGACGCTTCATCCAGTCCCAAACATGCTCAATGGGGGACAGATCCGGAGATCTTGCTGGCCAGGGTAGTTGACTTACACCTTCTAGAGCACGTTGGGTGGCACGGGATACATGCGGACGTGCATTGTCCTGTTGGAACAGCAAGTTCCCTTGTCGGTCTAGGAATGGTAGAACGATGGGTTCGATGACGGTTTGGATGTACCGTGCACTATTCAGTGTCCCCTCGACGATCACCAGTGGTGTACGGCCAGTGTAGGAGATCGCTCCCCACACCATGATGCCGGGTGTTGGCCCTGTGTGCCTCGGTCGTATGCAGTCCTGATTGTGGCGCTCACCTGCACGGCGCCAAACACGCATACGACCATCATTGGCACCAAGGCAGAAGCGACTCTCATCGCTGAAGACGACACGTCTCCATTCGTCCCTCCATTCACGCCTGTCGCGACACCACTGGAGGCGGGCTGCACGATGTTGGGGCGTGAGCGGAAGACGGCCTAACGGTGTGCGGGACCGTAGCCCAGCTTCATGGAGACGGTTGCGAATGGTCCTCGCCGATACCCCAGGAGCAACAGTGTCCCTAATTTGCTGGGAAGTGGCGGTGCGGTCCCCTACGGCACTGCGTAGGATCCTACGGTCTTGGCGTGCATCCGTGCGTCGCTGCGGTCCGGTCCCAGGTCGACGGGCACGTGCACCTTCCGCCGACCACTGGCGACAACATCGATGTACTGTGGAGACCTCACGCCCCACGTGTTGAGCAATTCGGCGGTACGTCCACCCGGCCTCACGCATGCCCACTATACGCCCTCGCTTAAAGTCCGTCAACTGCACATACGGTTCACGTCCACGCTGTCGCGGCATGCTACCAGTGTTAAAGACTGCGATGGAGCTCCGTATGCTACGGCAAACTGGCTGACACTGACGGCGGCGGTGCACAAATGCTGCGCAGCTAGCGCCATTCGACGGCCAACACCGCGGTTCCTGGTGTGTCCGCTGTGCCGTGCGTGTGATCATTGCTTGTACAGCCTTCTCGCAGTGTCCGGAGCAAGTATGGTGGGTCTGACACACCAGTGACAATGTGTTCTTTTTTCCATTTCCAGGAGTGTACAAAAGAAGCATCATAATATGATTCATAGTAGCTCGTCGAAGTACATTCGAAATGATTGTAACGTATCGTGTTCTGGCTGTGCCTGTCTCCTGGTCCGGCAGACATTGCCTGAGCCAGGGTCGGTTTCCAGTTTCCAGGGAAGGAAGGTTCTGTCCTGACAGGTTTTGCCTTAAAACCGTTAGATGGCTGGTGGTCTCAGCCGACTGTGCTGTTTTTAGGGGATAGCAATTCCCCAGGATGGCCTGCGTTTTGCAGTATATGTTGAAGATATACTTTGAATAGCCTTGGCAGAAAGCAGCTATTTGCTACGTGCTATTAGTGGCTAATGGAAACAAGCACGGATATGTTGAATTCTGTTTCCGATGCTGATTGATCGGAAGGTCTGATTCTTAAAATACAGTATTACTATAAATGATTCATTCGTTTTCAGTGCTCTATATTTTCCAGAGTATTACATGCACAAATATGACTGATGCACGAATAGAACAATAAACTCACGTAGTTTGTATTTTACTCTCTACAAATGTTCTATGAATGCCCGTCTGGTCGAACGACTCACGTCCAAGAGGTAATCGAGTCGTTCCACACCTTATGTAGCAAAGTCCTGTTAACTATCTTCGCAGCAAGCAGCATTGATACGTTCTTTGAGCTGTTACAGTGTTCTTAACATTGGGGAGGGGGGGGGGGAGGGGGGGTGGTACGTAAAACGGTCCTTATGTGTTCATAGCGGAAAATTTCACAAGCTTTGAGAGCAGGCGATCTACGGGGCCAAGGGAGGAGCCACATGATTCTCAGCACTACACCCAACCCAGCTATGCGAAAGTCCGTCCTTTAAATAGTAACGAAAGTCGATGCACTAATGAGAGGATGCCCCGTTTTGCTGTAAAATTAAATTCTCGGAATCAGCAGTCAGTTGGAAAACAATAATAAGTGCAATATTTCATGGTAAGAAGTAGGCCTACCCGTCACAGTCTTCTGACAGAGGAAAAAATGACCATACGTCTTCTATGACACTCCACACTATACTGATATTCAGGTACTGGCACCGTAAGGAGATGCGAATAATGTGGATTATTTCGAGGCGTGGGGCTGGAGGATAGTTTCACTAGCAGCAATTCGCAGCTCTACAGTCTCTCGTTACGATTACCCTTGTAACAGTCTAAATTAATTGATATATTAACTCTCCTTTGAACAGAGGGATATTTATCTCTTCTTTCTTGAAGAAGAAGTTGTAGTGGCCAGCTCCGTGCTGAAGAATGCAGTGGAATAGAATCATAAATAACGGCGCTGTGTATTCCCCCGTTTGCAGATTACGGTGTATTCAGGTACCATTTTTAGGATGAAGCAATTTAGAATTGAAAGAAACTGCCTCCCTTTCCAGAAGATATATTGTAAAAACTCTTACACAAATACACAAACTGTTGTCTCAATACACGCAATACGTCCACCCAGAATCACGGACGGGAAGATACATATACACAATGTCATCGAAAGTATCCGGACACGCCCAAAAACATACGTTTTTCGTATTAGGTTCATTATGCTGTCACTTACTGCCAGGTACTCCGCATCAGCGACCTCAGTAGTCCTTAGACTTCGTGAGAGAGCAGAATGGGGCGCTTCGCGGAACTCACGGACTTTGAACGCGGTCACGTGATTGTGTTTCACTTGTATCATACGTCTATACGGGAGTTTTCCACACTCCTAAACATCCATAGGTCCACCGTTTCCGATGTAGTAGTGAAGTAAAAAGGTGAAGGGCCGCGTACAGCACAAAAATGTACAGGCCGGCCTCGTCTGTTGTCTGACAGAGACCGCCAACAGTTGAAGAGTGTTATAATGCGTAATATGCAGACATCTACCCAGACCATCACACAGGAATTCCAAGCTGCATCAGCATCCGTTGCAAGTACTATGACAGTTATGCGGAAGGTGAGAATACTTGGATTTCATGGTCGAACGCCGGCCGCGGTGGTCTAGCGGTTCTAGGCGCTCAGTCCGGAGCCGCGCGACTGCTACGGTCGCAGGTTCGAAGTTCTAGGGGACTGATGACCATAGATGTTAAGTCCCATAGTGCTCAGAGCCAATTTGTGGTTGAACAGTGAAAAATTTAATATCGGCTTAAGAAAACACCAGAATGCAGGTATATGTTCATGTCTCTTTTCGTACATATCTGTTTTTGGCGCGGCCGTTTTTGTATTGCATCTTTCGCCCGCACATTCTTCCGATACTTATTGGATGACATGTACTTTATGGATTAAGCAAAATAAGATTTATCAGAACGTCTTCAGCGAATATTCATGCACTCCAATTTCATAAGGGCTTCCAATGCCCTACACTCTCACACTGTGGCGAGATAAATGGCAGGTTGTTTCGTAGCTAAAAATAAAATTTTCTGGTTTTTATTTTTATTTATTTATTATTATTATTATTTTTTTTAGACTGCGCACAACTTCTGTACGTGTCATTGGTCGACCGGTACTTCCCCGGTTTTCAGAGACAGTGTCCCTAAATCTTCGATACCAACGCACAATGCTGCGTTTGCGCGGAGATTGTTTTCCTTTACAGTTCTTAATGCACCATTATAAAGATAAATATTTCACATATTTAAACACACATGAAAGCTCTCATCTAGCAGTGACGCCATTTTGTTGAGGCACAGCGCTCGTACCGCTAGCTAGTAGGCGCAGTGCAGAGTCGGTGAAGTTACGGTTCTTTTCGTACACTAATCATAATTGTACTAGTAAAATTTTACAAAATAGAGAACTCTGAAAATGACTGAATCATTTATAGCAGCCCTGAAATTTCGTGGAGCCATTGGTGAGACTTATGGTGCGCGAGGTCTACCGGCAGCCATTGTGGAGTGCTGGAAGGAAGTTTTGTGATATCTGTTGAAACACACCTCTTCAATAAACTCTACACAATGATAAGTCCGCTGAACGGACTTCCATCATTATTCACTTTACTGAAACGTAACGGTTTACTTAGCTGATTTGATCGATAACTTTACTGGTGAAAGCGAAATAACTTTTGTACTACTTCACTCACAAACTTTCACATCTCATATGCCACTAACAAGTGCTCTGTGGCAACACAACTATCATAAGAAAAGTCCAGTTTTGACGAATGGAGTGGAAAACCAACACGTCCATGTATCATCTATACTAGTTGTACTGTTCTTAGCTACTGTTGTACAGCCTTTGTTTTACAACCATTATTCCTAGCTACTTGCTTTAATACTCTTGTACCAAGTTCATGATTGGATTAGTTTGCTAAGGAGTCGAAACTAGCTAAGACATTATTTGAGTGATCCAAAGCTGAAAAATACAATTGAAAAATTTACTTTACTGAAGAATGTCTCGAATGACTGCATTATAAGCCACTCCGTTCTTGAATGACCTACATTTTCTTAGGGGTCTACCAATGAACATCAGTCTAGCGTCTTATCCTACAACTGCTTATTTATGATCTGTCCTGTGTGTTACTCACAGCTGTTTGTCACAGTTACTGTTCCCAGTGCTTCATCGCCAGTAGTGTAACCGAAGAGAAATGGATCTTTTCTTCTGTGTATGTTCAGGTCCTTGCTTTTATATACGTCGGGAATAAATTACCTGTCCTTGTACTTGATGTCGATCGCCTGCAGATCTGTCTGCACTTCGGTGCAGTTTTATGGCGTTTCGACGAGAGGGAGAGGGTGGTGGCACGGTGGTAACATTCGGGAGGAGCGTAATTCATGGCCGAGGACGGTACATCCTAAAATTGACTTTTCCATCGTTTTGCGGTGTTACTAATCTCCCATATAGTACAGCATTTTCCGTGAACGACTTCATGGAATAACTGGTGCTTCAACATCCACAGCCAAAATGAGTTTTGTAATCTTTCTCCCGGTGACTTGATGCTGATAACGCACAGAGGCTTCTGTTTTAATTTAAAGGGCAAATTATGATGACACCAAGGCCTTCTTAACAACCATGTCCATTATCTCGATGTTTATAGAGTGACGGCCCCTTATAGAAAGACCATCATAAGTTTGTAAGGCTTTGAAAATAAATGCTGTGTTAATGTTTTTCATCCAAGAAGTGTATTAAAAAGAGCATTACTTTGGTTTGTCACATCTTAAACTTTGCAAACTGTTTCTGTCTTGTCAATTAGAACATAAGAATACCTCTCAGAGACTGGAAGAGTTAACTTTTTCAATCCAAGCTAAAACATGTTTTCTCTAATTATTTATTTCAAGTTTCTGCTACCAGTCACTTTTTATTTTATGATTATCTATCATAATGCAACGCTTTTCGAACATGTTTTGTTCATCTTCAAGCGTTTGTACATACATACATACATACATACATACATACATCGAGAAATCTTACTTAAAAATAAACAGTCTTAAACTAGTTTAATCTAGAACACTTTGTTTTTTACTGTAGCTGCTGGTGTGGCATTTGGGGGGAAGGAGGGGGCAGTGTATATCTAGAAATCGAAGTCAGTGATGTCTTCTGCTGGTTTTCTTCTTTGTTGTTGACTATGTATATCACAGCCTGTATCGGATGCAGATAGATTTGCATCAGTTCTGCGTTACGAAAATAGTGTGAAACGCTTTTATATGACAGTTGATCACATACAGTTACATCATCTTGCTGCTTCACTTGCATCACTGGTGTAATGGCGGAGCTGTTGATTGACATTACCCTATTGCACATTATATTTTGTCACTGATTGCCATTGCACAAATTGCTTCGATTTTATACACACAATACAAGATGGCGGACTGTAGCATGTAAGTCTGTATCGATTATCGAGGTTTTGTATCGATATTCTTGGTTCTAGTCAATTATTTACATTGACATTTCTTGATTATATTGATTTGGAACTGGCTTAAGGCTGTTGAAGAATTTTGAGTTTTTGAATACGGTTATTTCATTAAGAATGTTATCTCCATGCTTTTTGTTATGTATGAAAATTTCCATTTCTTCCATGATATCCATCCTTTTAGTTTTCCCTATTTTGTGTAAAATTTCGAGGTTGTCTTCCATTTTCAAAGAGTGGCCTGTGTCTTTCATGTGAGTTGCTACTACTGATTTGTTACATTTATCAAGCCTGTAGCAGTCTATATGTTCTTTGAATCAGGTTCTGAAATTTCTGCCTGTTTGGCCGATATAATATTTCTTACATGGGCTACAGGTAATTTTGTAAATGCCAAATGCATCAAGACTTGTATCTGGTGGTTCTATATTGGGACCTCCTGCATGCTAACCCAAGAATCTACGTACTTCACCAACTTCAAAGCTCTACTTCTACCTGCTGGCAGAGGTAGTTACTGTGTACGTGATTACAGTGTTGTCAGATTGCCAATCTTTAACGTCCGTTTACTGCCGGATATATACGCAGGACGAAACTTTGTCACACACATTTTTTTATTGGTAGTATGTGAGGAATCGCACTGCGAAGTCCGAGTGCACGAATTTCTCATCGCCCTGTATATAGTTATGTTCCTTGTCATCTTTGTTATTTCAATAAATTACTTTTGTAATACTATCTGTGTTCACCTCTCAGGCATCCAATGTTCCGCACAATTCTGGTGAAGAGTTGTCTCTTCGTCTAATTAATGATGCTCAGACCTTGGTTCCAGCAAGCATGAAATCAACTAACTTTTCCCTAGATCCCCTCTAAGAGTAGCCATTCACCACATTCTAGTGTCAAGCGTGGATTCGATTTTATGCGATTTACCACAATATGAATTTCAATAGTGATATCTGAGCATTTACAGTCATATGTTTTTAACTTTTTATCCATTTACCTGTCTATCTCCATTGTTTATGTGCGATGTCAGTAACTGTCTGTTTAATCAAGACGATGTGTCCAAATTGTGGCAAAGGATGACATTGATATCTTAAGAGAAGTTAGATAGAAGCATTTAGACATTTTCGTACATTCACTCATTCACTATCTCTCTCTCTCTCTCTCTCTCTCTCTCTCTCACGCACACACACACACACACACACACACACACACACACACATACACACACACACACATACGTACATACATTCAGTAGTGGAATGTGCATTGAAGTGAAACAATATTAACCTGTTAGCAAGATTGAAGTGAAATATTGTTTCTTTAAAGGCTTATTGGTAAAATTAATGATTACTGCTATATTGATTCAGTAACTTTCAAGAGACGTGCAATGAAAAAATTCTTATAACCAATCATATTTTTATACTCTACTTTCCACTTAGCGTTTCGCTCAAAGCAATGTACATGTTTTTACTTTATAGTTTGTGACACTTTATCACAGTACGTAACAGATTTACTACAGAAATATTAAATTTTATTTTTTTGCAGGAATGTGAGGTTTTTTTCCTGTATGATCAGTTTCTGTATTGGGTAAACGTTATAAAGGAAAATTGGAAAATTAATTTGTATCAACCGGAATGTCAACTAAAACAAAGAAATTGCGGAATTAGTACAGTCCAGTGGAAATGTCAGGGGCTTAGTGTTATCACACCGCTTAATTATCTAGGCGTAACGTTACAGGGTACGTAAGGAAGTAGTAGTTAGGGCGAATGGTCGATTTCAGTTTATTGGGCACTCATCTTCAAGGGAGACAGTGCATAGAACATTAGAGCGACCCAGTCTTGAATACTGCTCAGTGTTTGGTATCCCACGAGTTCAGATTAAAGGAGGATATCGAAGCAGTTCAGAGGCGTTCTTCTGTATTTCTTACCGGTAAGTTCGATCAACTCGTAAGTATTAAGGGGACGCTTCGAGAACTCAAATGAGACTCCTCGGTGGGAAGATAACGTTCTTTTAGCAAAACAGTACCGAGAAAATTTAGGTAACCGGCATTTGGAACTGACCGCAGAACGATTCTACTGTTGCCGACGAACGATTCGTGTAACGACCATTGAGATAACTTAGGAGAAATTAATGCCCCTATGTGGCACACAGACAAACGTTTTTCCGTCGCTCTGTTTTTTGAGTGGTACAGGAAAGGAAATGACTAGTAGTTGTATAATGTACCCTCCGTGGGACACCTTACGGAGGCTTGCAAAATTTGTGTGTAGATGTAGGTGTACATGTAGAAAGTTACATGTTGACAGAGTAAAGTGGCCCTTGGAACTTGCGTTGTAACTCGGAACCACATGAAATTACTGCACACGTATCCACTTGCTTTCTATTTCACTAGTAGCTAATCCACTACTCTTTAGGGTCTGCCTGTTCTCTCTCCAAACATTTTCTTTACCAGTTCATATACTTCCAGTGCTTCGATATAACACTGAGTCCCTTATATTTCCACTGGACTGTATTCTAACATTACAGGAACGTTGCTCTTACCCATCTGCATCAACTTACATATTTCTACATTTAGAGCACGCTGTCATTCATCATATCTTTAAGGTCTCACATACCTGGGAACGTAATCCGTACGCTCGGTTTTTCGTTAACCATCTGCAGTTAGGCATCATGTCAAACACTTTCCGGAAATCCAAATGTCACATACTAAGGTACATATTTCCTTGGCAGCGTAAAAACTATAAGTTTCTATGTCAATGAAATCAACAGAAAGGCAATATATACAACATATTTTGATCGCAAACTCACTCATCGAAACTTGTAGGGTCTATCCTATGTGCTAGAATCATGAAATTTTGCATGAAATAAGGTTTCAATGGACAAGTAAAGGAAAAAAATCAAAAATTGTTAATCTGTAATTATATCACACGAAAAAAAAAATTTCATTTGTTATCCGAATGTCTGTCTGTCCATCCGGCTGCTGAGACCCATTTTTCTCAGGGCACACATGTCAAGCTAAAGTTAATGTGGTTTACTGAAGTCTATATTTCTTTGGCACTGTAATAAATTGAAGCTTCTAAGTCGATGAAATCGAATGATACGGCCCTTTATGTCACGTATTTTGATAACCACAAACTCACCCATCAAAACATATAGGGTACTTCCCGTTCATGTAGAATCATGAGATTTAGCAAGGAGCAAGATTTCACAGTACTGTACAAGTACGGAAAAAATACAAAAATTGTTAATTTGTGATTATGTAACACGAAAAAATATTTCTTTTGTCTTCTGTTATACCACTTCAAATTAAAATTAATACTTAGCTTTAAAATGAAGACCATCGCAACGGAAATTCTGCGTGTTGAATAAAACGTCTTCCACTCATACTGTTAGAGTCACGACCTGTTTCGCATCAACATATCACATTATTTTTTAACTCATTGATTGTAGTGAGATAAACTGGCAGAACACTTCCCGGCCCAATCACTTTAACTTGGACTATCGTCCTATAACGGGTTACTTGTCATTACTACTTTGACGACGAGCGGTGGGCCTTGCCCGTGACCTTTTAATAAAAGTACTTTAACAGCATGAGCCGGAGAGTTTTCATTCAACACGTAAGGTTAAAACATAATCGAAGATCGTGGAATTTTCGGAACCGATATCTTGCCAGCATCAACGTCAGCAACAGGCAAAATCGGTCGCGATCGTCGATTTCAGGGGTGAATAAACTGTCTATATACATTATTATGTTTGGAACCATCAGAACTCGGTTTCTACTTGCATCTTGCTAATTTCTTTTGTACACAAGAGACACCTGCGCTTTTCCTCAAGTCACTTGAGACTTCGAGCTCGTCGAGAATTTCGTGATAAATGCTAACTAAGTAAGCGGCCAACGCCGTAGAGCACTTTCTGTAGGACCGAACTGAGGTTTCTTCCGCGCTTTGCGACGAATTTGTTTTGAACGCTTTCAGGGATTGCCTGTTAGAGTATTACGTTATCCGTACGGAAGTCCATGCGATGACCAAACGACGGTTTTTTTGTACGGTTCTACTGGTGAACGATTTATTAAGTGAGAAATTTCTTTTGCTGTCTTCTGTTGCCACACCGGACTGATCAAAGAGTGAGTAAGTAGAAGCCTTCGACCCCTTTAGCAATTTTATTTATTTATTTATTTAACCTGATCAGATTAGGACCATCAGGCCCTCTCTTACATGGGACCAGTGTTCCACACATGCAGTATTTCACACATCAGAGTTACCTCATGACAACAGTTTAAATGAGAAAATTAGATTACTCTAGTGACAATATGAATAAAGAGTAGTGACTACGATCTAATAAAGTAAATGCGGCAGTATTTTTACAACAGGTGCTATACATACAGATTATGATAAAAGCAATAATAATAACAGTAAAAAATCAAATAATAATGATAAACATGAGAAAAATTGGCAATAATAATGAAGATTTGTGTAGATGTACATTAATATCTTGGTGTGTAAAGTAGATGTTTACTAGTGTAGCGAGTTTTGGGGAAGGGAGATTTAGGGAGGGGGAAAGAGGGAAGTAATGAGGTGAAGTGCATTCATGTACAGAGGAAGGCATTACTGTTGCTTAAGTAGATACGTCATTAACTGTTTTTTGAAGCCGCACATGTTTTTAAGTTCTCTAACGTAACGAGGGAGGTTATTCCATAGTCGGGTTCCTGCTACTGTAAAGGACTTGGAGAAGGTGACTGAGCGATGCAGTGGAACAGAGAGGATTTTATTATAATGGGAACGTGTGTTTCTGTCATGTTGTTCCGACATGAGCGTTAGGGACGAGGAGAGATATGAGGGACAGTGTACATTTATAAGGCAGTAGATGACACAGAGTGTATGGAAATCTGCGTTTGTCTGCACGCAGCCAGGACAATTTTGCATATGCTGGTGAAATGTGATCAAAAAGTCGAACGTCACAGATATATCGGACGCAGGCATTCATGGCCAGTTCTAGACGTCGTGAATTTTCCTGAGAGAGGCCTTGTAGGATAATATCACTGTAGTCAATGATTGGGAGTATAAGCGTTTGTACTAATTTCTTTTTCAGATCGAAAGGGAAGAGTTTTTTATATTTTTGTAGGACATGAAGGGATGCTGATGCTTTTTTGCACACTGCAGTTACGTGCTCTGTCCAATTTAGATTTTCATCTATTATAACTCCCAAACTCTTTGCTGAGGGAGAGCAGTTAATATTTGTTCCATTTAGGATAAGAGATGGTACGGATTCCCGATGTTTTGGGCTAATGAGCTTAGAGTGACCAACAAGTACCGCTTGGGTTTTAGATGGGTTTAGTTTTAGACCTATGTCCTGTGCCCATTTTGACAGTACATCGAGGTCAGTACTGAAATTTTCAACAGCTTTCCTGAGATTGCTTGGTTTCGCACTTAGATACAACTGAAGGTCATCAGCATACATATGATAATTGGAATAGGTCAGAACCGATGACACATCATTGACATACAGAGAGAAGAGTATAGGACCAAATACTGAGCCTTGGGGAACGCCTGACACTACCTGCCGCCATTGTGATTTTATATTCCCAGACAGGACGCGTTGCCGACGAGACGTCATGTATGAGCGAAACCATTGCACTGCACTTGGTGAGAAATTTAGACCGTTAAGTTTGGCTAGTAAGATGTCGAAGTCGACAGTATCAAATGCTTTGCTGAAATCTAAGAAACAAATGATAGTCGCTTCTTGTCTGTCCATGGCAATTTTCACGTCATCTGTCAGCTTTATCAGTGCGGATGTTGTGTTTCGATGTTTACGGAAACCAGATTGGTATTCGTCTAGTAGGTTGTTAGTAGTTAGGTAGTTGATGAGCTGGTCATGAACTATATATTCTAAGGCCTTTGATAGTGCAGGAAGAAGGCAGATGGGGCGGTAGTCAGAGGGTGCTGTGGCGATGTCCTTTTTAGGCAGTGGCTTAATTTGTCCCGGTTTCCAGGCCTCAGGGAAAACACTTGTGATTAATGAATCGTTGAAAATGTCTGTTATAGAGGGCAGTAGTTGGTCAATAATAAGTTTTACCATCTGGATAGTGATGCCATCATCTCCAGTAGATGCTGATCTAATCCGCATTATGGCTCTCTTGACAGTACTGCAAGTGACGTGCTGTAGATAGAATTTTTCTTTGCTACAGTCATTCATCCCCATGAAGTAATCAATGATTCTCTGGTTTCTTTTGCGGTTCAATTGTAGTTCCAGGTAATGTGAAGAAACTGTTTAGTTCTTCAACTGGGACCATGGGATTTTCTGCAGCTTTTATTTTGCCTAAACTGAGACTGCGGAGATTTTTCCACAGGATAGCTGGTCTACATCTATTGTCAGCTAATGTACGGGCATGCCTGCGCTTAGCGTTTCTCACCGCTTGACTGACTTTGTTTCGTTTCTGCTTGTAAACAGTATGATTTTCAGGTGTAGGGTGTATCTTGTATGCTCGATGTGCAGCGTCTCTGAGATTCATGAGCTCTTTTAGTTCATCAGTCAGCCAAGGTGCAGGTTGCCTTTTTACTTTTCTGGTCTTTACTGGAGCATATTTGTCATATAGTTGAGTAATTTTGTTAGTGAAATACTGGAGTTTGTCGTTTATGTCCATGAGGGGAGTGGAGGTCATCGTCCAAACTATTTCTTGTGCCTCACTTTCGAGTTCAGGCAAATTTATGCGTTTGAGGTCTCGGTATGTAGACAGCTTTTGTTTCTTTCTAGGACATTCTAGTGAATACGTCATGAAAATGATGTCATGGGCAGACATGCCGGGCGCAGATATTTGAGAGGTGCGGATTGTTCTGTTTGGAGATTTCGTTACGAATATATCTATGAAAGTGTGGCTGGTAGCCGTGTGATGAGTGGGTGCCAGCTAAAGTAGCGTCATATTTGAGGAAGAAAGCATTCTCTTGAATTTCCCAGTGGAAGGACTATTGCGCAGAAAATTAATGTTAGTGTCACCTGCTATAATTACATGTTCATATGAATATTTGAAATTAGAGAGGGCAGTTTCGAAGCAGGCGAACCCGCCTACTTTAGGAGGTTTGTAAAGGACACATATTAAGCACTTTATGTTAAGGGATTTGATCTCTATGAACATATATTCCTCTTGTTTATCTACATTGTTGTCGGATGTGTGTAGTACTGTAGGTGACAAATCAGAGCGTATGTACGCCCCTACTCCGCCCCCTCGTCTGTTGCATCTGTCGTGCCTGAGAAAGATGTAGCCATCTAGGTTTATGGAAGTTGTAGGAATACTTGGTTTGAGCCAAGTCTCTGACAAAAGTATTACCTGTATATCAGCAGTCTGAAATATATATTTGAACTCGTCGAAGTGAGTTGGCAGAGACTGGACATTTGCATGTGCAATATGCAGCTTGGTGCGTTCGGGTGTTGATTGCCCGAGGAGGCTGCCGACCGATGTTTGCGGATCGTGGTTAGCGGTGACAAGAGGAATGCGGAAGGCGTGTGAAGGGAGGGGGGGGGGGGGGGGAGGGTGAGGGAGTGTCCTCCCAGTTTTGTGCAGTGAAAGTGGCCGGGAGGGGGTGGGTCCCCAGGGAGGCAACGGGATCTGCGGCCAAGGTCAGCGAGGTCTGCAACGGTTCTGGAAGTAGCCGTGGGCTGGCAGGGGAAGGAATTTCGTTAAACACAACGGGAGTAATCTGCACGGAACGGCAGAGCGTGATACTAATTGCACTTATGAGGATAACAACCAAAGTATGATGGTGGGTTGCCAATTAAGGATGGAAATGAGACCACCTTATGTAGTAATTAACAAAACTACATGAGAAAAATGATTAAAGATGAAAACAGTTATGTGGAGAAACGAAAAGTTGATAATACAAATAATAACAAACTACACGAGAAAAAATTATTAGAGACAAAAAAAATAGTTATGTAGAGAAACGAACAGTTTGATAATACAATAGTTAAGCTATAGTTGACAGTGTAAACAATATAAACATACAAGTTAGTGGCAGCAAGATTAGACATGATTTAGCTTCTAAAGCACAGGCTTTCGAGTTCATTTACACTGCAAATTGTTTTCTTTCCGTTTTCGTGGGAGAAAAATTTTCTCGGGTCTCAGCAAGCTCTTTCGCTAAGGTATGAGTGGGAGTGGTATGTCTCGCATATCGATCTTTCAACAGGTGCATGAATTTCTGGCGACTTTTTCTTGTCGAATTTTTCGCTACTGTGCGCAGACCCACTATGAATGACTCTAAAACTGATACGAGGGAATCTGGCAGCCGGTAAAAACAGCAGATGATTAACTGCATTTCTCTTAGGCCTTTTACTCGCGTGCAGGTAACTTCACAGGATCATTTTTGACCTCGATAGACCCAATATTCTTGTTGACTGCAACGAACACGTCTCCTCCGTCGGGGTGTAGCTGTGTTTTCGATATATGTTCCATGGCTCACTAATTATTTCGGAGCGTCAAGATGAATAAAAGGAAGACTATTGTTTGGTCACAACAAATATAAAGAATTTTCGCGTCTGGGGACACCACTTTAGACTTCAACTTTGTAAAAGGCTTGCCGGAGTTTTAAGTGATACGATCAATATATACTTTATGTGAACTTGACTTTTAATTTCTCAGTCGTCATTATTCTAAATCATAATTAACTTGAAGAGGATATATGCGCTCTTCTTCTAAGTTCGGTATCTTCGATTATGAATGTAAAATTTTATCACTGTAAGGGATGATAACATTGCCAGAAAGTAAAACTAAATTTTCCCTAAACAGAAAGTTCATACTCTTGTTAACGATTGAAGTCAACAAAAACCCTTTGAGCTGCATCAATAACGAAGAAGTTTTCAAATCGGTATTGAACAGATATGTTGAATCTAGTGAATCTTGCAAATCATAGGAAATTTGGCTTCTTACGTAACTATACTAATTAACTTTCTATGCTTTTGGTAGTTTTATGTATCGATGGGTTGGCTGTTGTATTCCAGACTTTCTATGGTATTTCACTGGCACTTTGAGATCATTAACGTTTAAATCAATAAATTAAGACTACAAAATTCATAAAAGTAATTATTATACTGAGGTCAGACTACGACATTATTACTGCATCGCGTACTACTACGATCCCTGCAGTTCTCACTATATTTACCATTATTTTAAAAAACTGAAAGCTATTGAGTAATTATTTTGAATTAATTAAAACTTTTGCGATGCGCTAAGAATGAAAATTTTCTCCTAGGCTAATAAAGACCAACGTCTTGAATATTGCTATGTGAATTTCGTCGGATTACAACCAATTGGCTTCAGAAATAAACTGTTCGCGTTAGAACTGACGATCGTATTACATTATTCCATGATTGTAATATCAATTAACTGCTAATTCGTCTAACCATTCAAAACTGATGTTTGTAATTATCCATCTTCGCACTCAGTTTGTATTAAAGCACAGCACTCACTTCCCATATGGGTGATCAGTTGTAGATTATTTCACATCGTTTTGGTAAACTACCTTCGGAAACGATGCTTTTTCAGATAGGTGCATGTAATCTTGGATTATTACACCTTGTACTGAACGTTGTGGGAGGGCTGCAAAATGAACAGTAATAAAAGGGGTGACCAAAAAGTTTAGCAGATTATATGCAGTGTAGCACGACCTCGATGCAGGTACGTAAGAGCCGACTAATAGGCAAGGGATTTGCCTGGCACATTCGTGCTTTTCTAATTTTTTTTTTTTTTCGGCAAAGGATGCGAGCTACTACGGACGAGAAATACCCATTTGCGAGCTTCGCTGGGTGGAGAAAACCATTTGCGACTTGCTACGGTTTCTCTGTTTGCGCGAGATAGGGAGCAACACACTGTTTGCACTGGGTAATCACAATAATTTTAGTGCAAAGTCAGTTATCTAGTAAAACTAGATGGCTCGAGCCCCCACGTGCTCTTGCACGAAAAAACAAGAAAAGACACAAAAAAATTATCACCCAAGAACCTACATAGTATGCATCCTCATGGGGTTCCGTAAAATGTGGTTTGACTTATTAACTAAATTGGTTACGTTAGGTCTGAGGGGTGCCAACCACATCCGCTGCACTATCCCCAGTAATTTTAAATTGATGTCAAGTTTATAAGAACAAATGTTAGCACGCAGGAATAATTTTTAGTGAACACAACACAGTTTTAACTAACTGGAGTTTATTTTAACTTGTTCTGGACATATTTGACTGAAATACTGTTAAGTGTTCTTGGTTGGACCTCAGATATTTACCGAGTTATTTCAACAGCGCCACTCAAATATTAATCACAATCATTCAGCAATTATTCACTTAATGTTTCTTTTACAATAGCTGGAAGCCCAAGATGAAAAAAGTTCCCAGTGGAGAATATTTCTCGAAAAACAATAATAAACCAAACACAATCCGAAGTCCAACCGCAAGCTGAAATCACAGTGTCCCACAGCGGTTGTTCAAAGTTCGACACGACTTCGCGGTACGAAAATATTCTAAGTTCAACTCGTGTGCGAAATTTTCACAAGTCTCACAAAAGCACCACAGAGAATTCTTCAAAGTCCAGCAGCACGCAACTGCTGAAGATCACAAGTTCCACGCGACTTCGAGGTCCGAAAATATACTAAATCCAATTCGTGCACGGACTTTTGCCGGTCACACGTGCTACCCCTTTCAACTCAACTGAATGACTGCTCCTACCACAGGAAATGGCCGCCCTTAAAAGCCCTCGGTTTAAACACACTGAAGTCAATTCAAGTTTGTTTGCCCATAAAATTCACTTTTACACTTAATATAGATACTAATAAATGCCTGTAACACTTCTGTTCAAACGGAAATTTTCCGCTCAATTCAGTTTCATCATCAGAATTTCTGTACGGGATCTTATTCTCATATTATTAAAATTTATGCGTTCTTCGTATAGAACTTTTCATTATTTAAAATACGTTCATCGCATAGATAACTGATATTATTGTTGTATTACCTATTTCCTTATGTCTACTTTGCCGTCCTGCCGCTATCTTTATAGTTCCCATCTTTTATTTATCAAAATCCTGCATTTTTAATCACGAAAACAGCATTCCGCTTCCTCATTAAATTTTTAAAACATGTAAAAAAAGTTACATAGATATCTTAATACTACTCATTCAGATCTTTCATTTGACACCTCGTTCGTAAAATTTTGTCAAAGCGTCTCCATGACTTATTTATTAAAATATTCATTTTATTATAATTCAAAAACTACCAGGGCGACTGGAGGCGCCTTTATAAGAGCACAACCGGTTAATTTTCTGTTTTAAAATGAGCCTGCAAGTTCCTTTGTGCTACATTGGGATCAGTTCTTATTTATTTCTACATCGTACATTCACTTTACCTCTATGCCAAAAGCGGCCCAGAGAAAGCCCGCCATGAGCCAGCGTGCCGGCTGTTGAGTTTCAGCGTCATGTGTCTGAACGCCAAACTGACCGTACTCATTTTAAAGTACCGCCATCTGTCGGTCAGTGCCGAAACTAGGACGATTCGGCTGCTGTCAAGACGGCTGACAGACACTCATCTTACAAGGTAACCTCCCCATCGCACCCCCCTCAGATTTAGTTATAAGCTGGCACAGTGGATAGGCCTTGAAAAACTGAACACAGATCAATCGAGAAAATAGGAAGAAGTTTTGTGGAACTATGAAAAAATAAGCAAAATATACAAACTGAGTAGTCCATGCGCAAGATAGGCAACATCAAGGAGAGTGCGAGCTCAGGAGCACCGTGGTCCCGTGGTTAGCGTGAGCTACTGAGGAACGAGAGGTCCTTGGTTCCAATCTTCCCTCGAGTGAAAAGTTTACTTCCTATATTTTCGCAAAGTTATGATCTGTCCGTTCGTTCACTGACGTATCTGTTCAGCGTAATAACTTTAGTGTCTGTGTTTTGCGACCGCACCGCAAAACCGTGCGATTAGTAGACGAAAGGACGTGCCTCTCCAATGGGAACCGAGAACATTTGATCGCAAGGTCATATGTCAACCGATTCCTCGACAGGGAAACCCGTCTGATATATTCTATACGACACTGGTGACGGCATGTGCGTCACATGACAGGAATATGTTGTCGACCCACCTAACTTGTACACTTGGTGAATGGGTAAAAAGATTATTCTACCTTGCCCGATTTAGGTTTCCTTGTGGATGTGATAATCACTCCCAAAAAAGTGATGAAAACATAAGAGTTTATCACATAAACTGCAACAAATGAATGCAACAGTTTCACAGTCGCACAGTTTTCCCTGTGCTCTGTCAAAACATATGTTCTTAACGTTTTCAAATTTTTCCGTATGTAGACCGTCAAATCCTGCATATGTCCAAGCAAATCTGAACATGTCCTGGAATTTTGGAGAGCGAAGTTGATTATGTGTGAGTGCCTGAACTTTGACAATTGACACACGATCACGTAATCAATGCTGCTCTGTGTACCTGCGCAGCTTCTCAAAATAATTTTCTGAAAATAAAAAATTAAACTTTTCACTCGAGGGAAGATTTGAACCAAAGACCTCTCATTTCGCAGTTGCTCACGCTAACCACGGGACCACGGCGCTCCTGAGATCGTACAATCCTTCATGTTGCCTATCTTGCGCATGGACTACTCAGTTTGTATATTTTGCTTATTTTTTTCATAGTTCCACATAACTTCTTCCTGTTTTCTCGATTGATCTGTGTTCAGTTTTCAAGGCCTATCCACTGTGCCAACTTATAACTAAATCTGAGGGGAGTGCGATGGGGAGGTTCCCCTGTTAGATGTAAGCACGCCAGATTCTCGACTGCCACTTTGCCGCCATTTTTACTACAGAAACTGCGGTTGTAACACGCCCGGGAGTACAAATGGGTAGGGGACCCTTAAACTGGTTGTGCTTCTGCTTTTCTAGACCGTGCGCCCCGTCCACGCAACGTACCTGATAATCCCGCGGCGGTCGTACTGTTCTTCTCCACACTGCCGCTGGCTTGTCTGAAATTATCCATCGAAATGTGCAAGCGAGTTAGGGGAGCCACTCATCGGCAGAACACAACACTGTTCTACGTCTGGTTTGAACAACTACATTCTGAGGCGATTAAAGGAAATCGCACGTTGCACTGTTTACATTCTAATTCATAAATGTTTATCCCAATTAACAATCTTGATGATTATCTGTCCACAATATCACTCAGACGAGCGTACGCGTAACAGACACGACGCGGGTGATTGTTGATGATGCGGAAGCCGAATGATCGCACGAAAGTTCTTACGCTCGTCGCGGCCGGTCCCTGCGGAGTTTCGAGTCCTCCCTCGGGCATGGGTGTGTGTGTTTGTCCTTAGGATAATTTGGGTTAAGTAGTGTGTAAGTTTGGGGCCTGAGGACCTTGACAGTTAAGTCCCATAAGATTTCAGACACATTTGAACATTTTTTTCTTACGCTCGTCACACATACAGATATCTGGTAATAGTCCTTCTTGACACTAGTAATGATATAACACTGTTCGTAAAGTTAATTTTTCAGTTGTCAGTTCTCAATTGTACGGGCGTGCGCATAACCGTCTTGCGCGGCTGATTGTTGATAATGTGGAAACACGACGATCGAACGCACGTCCTCAACGCTCGCTACAAGACACTGGCACTTGACTGCACCCTTTTATGGTGACTAATTTCTACTGATGCACATCAGTTCATTCTGGGAGACCGAACACGGCGCGGATGATTGATGCAGTACGGTACGACACGCAAGGAGAGGATACACAAATACGTTATCAGCAGCACTGCTGATTTTTAAATTACTTCTTGACCCACTTTCCTCTGAATTATTTACTTATTTTATCACTTTACTGTAGTAGCACTTGTAGCAACACTTCAACTTCCATGCTAACAATGCCTCTCACACGCAGAGCTACACACTGCACAACACAACAGTTCCGTGTCCCGCGCTCGACTCTGCAGACGCGGCTGCCCGCAAAGATACTCCACAGCTAAGCTAGCGATATGACAATACGCTTACACGGTCTTCACATCCGCCCCCCAAAACCTGTCACCTCACAAGGATAGAGAACAACCACCGATAGACATCCATCGGAGAAAGAATAAAGAATGTGTATGGGACAGCATGTCTGTCGGAAGGCACCGTCGTGAAGTAGTGCGCCAAGTTCAGTGCTGGTCGTGATTCGACACAAGGCGCTTGTCAATCTGGCAGGCCAGCCCCGCAGAAGTTACGCCAATACAAGTGGGAAGGTCTCAAGCATCTGTAGTCCATTCCTCTCCCCATGATATTTTCATGACTCTGATCCATTAAAAAAGGCCTTTAAGTGTTGACGATTTCTGTCGGACGAGGATGTGCAGCAGGCAGTTCACGCCGCAGGGCCCGGTGTTGTACCAAACCGGTATCCTCAACCTGGTGCGCCGGTGGGATGGTTGCCCCATTGGTCACGGCGATTTTGCTTGATTGGACTCCAAAGCCTTCGAACGGAACTGTTTTCAGAGTCAGTTATGTAAATATAGAGACCTATCAGTGGTCACAGGTTCCTTTTCCAGTCGCATTTACATCGAATACTATATAATGGACTAAGCAAAGATGGCGCATTAGGAGGTAACATGTGGAAAGAAAATACCAAAATTACCTGTTTGTCTACTGCGTTGCGCTGGCCGGGGTGGCCGAGCGGTTCTAGGCACTACAGTCTGCAACCGCGCAACCGCTCTGGTCGCAGGTTCGAATCCTGCCTCGGGCATGGATGTGTGTGATGTCCTTAGGTTGGTTAGGCTTAAATAGTTCTAAGTTCTAGGGGACTGATGACCTTAGATGTTAAGTGCCATAGTGCTCAGAGCCGTTTGAACCATTTTTACTGCGTTGCGTTCACAGCGGATGCAGCCTCTACGGTAATAACCGTGCAGCTTGTGTCGGCAGGAGCAGCAGCAACAGCAGGAGAGGCATCCGCCGGCCGGTGTGGGGTGGAGTGGGACGGCATCGCCTGCTGGGGCCCGGCGAAGGCGGGGGCGCTGGCGAGGCAGCCCTGCCCCTCCTACGTGGTCGGCTTCCGCGCCCAGGTGAGGGACTACCTGCTGCACAACACAGACGCGAACAATATTTGTGTAACTGCATGCTTCGAGGTAGCCTTTTACAACAGAAGTTTCTTGTAAAAGAGCGTCTTTCAGGTATCAGCGGCAGTTCCCAGTAACATACCTGTTGTTGTTGTTGTTGTGATTTTCAGTCCAAAGACTGGTTTGATGCAGCTCTTCATGCTACTCTATCATGTGCAAGCTTCTTCATCTCCTAGTACCAACTGCAGCCTACATCCTTCTGAATCTGCTTAGTGTATTCATCTCTTGGTCTCCCTCTACGATTTTTACCCTCCACGCTGCCCTCCAGTACTAAATTGGTGATCCCTCGATGTCTCAGAACATGTCCTACCAACCGATCCCTTCTCCTAGTCAAGTTGTGCCACAAGCTCCTCTTCTCCCCAATTCTATTCAACATCTCCTCATTAGTTATGTGATCTACCCATCTAATCTTCAGCATTCTTCTGTAGCACCACATTTCGAAAGCTTCTATTCTCTTCTTGTCTAAGCTATTTATCGTCCACGTTTCACTTCCATACATGGCTACACTCCATACAAATACTTTCAGAAACGACTTCCTGACATTTAAATCTATACTCGATGTTAACAAATTTTTCTTCTTCAGAAACGCTTTCCTTGCCATTGCCAGTTTACCTTTTATATCCTTTCTACTTCGACCATCATCAGTTATTTTGCTCCCCAAATAGGAAAACTCCTTTACTACCTTAAGTGTCTCATTTCCTAATCTAATTCCCTCAGTATCACCCGACTTAATTCGACTACATTCCATTATCCTCGTTTTGCTTTTGTTGATGTTCATCTTATACCCACCTTTCAAGACACTGTCCATTCCGTTCAACTGCTCTTCCAAGTCCTTTACTGTCTCTGACAGAATTACAATGTCATCGGCGAACCTCAAAGTTTTTATTTCTTCTCAATGGATTTTAATACCTACTTTTCTTTTGTTTCCTTTATTGCTTGCTCAATATACAGATTGAATAACATCGGGGATAGGCTACAACCCTGACCCACTCCCTTCCCAACCACTGCTTCCCTTTCATACCCCTCGACTCTTATAACTGCCATCTGCTTTCTGTACAAATTGCAAATAGCCCTTCGATCCCTGTATTTGACCCCTGCCACCTTCAGAATTTGAAAGAGAGTATTCCAATCAACATTGTCAAAAGCTTTCTCTAAGTCTACAAATGCTAGGAACGTAGGTTTACTTTTCCTTAAATGTTTCTTCTAAGATAAGTCGTAGGGTCAGTATTGCCTCACGTGTTTCAACATTTCTACGGAATCCAAACTGATCTTCCCCGATGTCGGCTTCTATCAGTTTTTCCATTCGTCTGTAAAGTAACATACCTAGCATGTAAAATCATCTCATAAACCTTGTACTAAGTTCTATAATTGATAATGCTAACGTTGAAACCTTCTCGTCTCCTCTATATCTCTTTGGTTGTTACGCAACATTCGGTTCTACAATAATCTATGAAACATTTCCTTAGGATTTCTATCTCTTACTTAATAATAACAAATGAAATCTTCCCTTCGAAATTAATTCTCTTTCTCAATCTTCGCATACAAATTGAAATGCTGCTTATTAAAAGGTATTTTCTGATTATTTCGACGAAACATAGAATGTGTCGTCGTCGTGGCTCTCAGTCGTTACCTGCAATAATCCAAAACTGTTCCTTACCTTTTTTACTGTTACTGGATCGCCATATGACTGCTACATCGAAATGCGACATGAATATACCTACTCTGTTTTACTATACTCTATTAGTTGCTGGTGGGCTGTCATAATAAATGGTTGTATTTATTACCAAAGCTGACGTTATTCTTTAATAGCAAATCTGCCGTTATTCTTTAATTAATTTGACTGACGGTATGTAATTCATAGTTAAACTTTTTCTTGACAACAATAAAATATTGCAAAATTTCGCGTTGATGGTTTTTGGGATGGATTATAATCAGTAATGCAACATTGCTGGCAAAAATTAATTACATTCTCAAAACGTTTCTTCAAATATTTACTGCTGGTGATGAAATGATTTTACAAACGTTCAAATGGGACTTACTTTTTACAATAATCTTAAAACTAGCATTGCGCAAACATACCTTCGGTAGTCTTGAGTTTCGCAAAGAAAATAATTCAATAATATTAGTTCCTCTTATGATAATAGTTAGCTGATGTCTCTGTACATCCGTTTATAATCTCTTGTAAATCATAGCTGGCTGGCAGGCACACCGCTCCTTTCAACCTCTCGCCTGCTACCGACTCGCTTCACTTCTCGTTTACTACTGACTTCCTACGAACGCTAAAGTGCGGTCTCTGCTGCCAACAATGCTTTCTGGTGCAGACAATCCCTGCTACCATTACAAAACGTATCAATGCGTTGTCTTTCCCGCTCTTTTCTTAAAATGTATCCATACGCGGACTCTCCTGTCCTTTTTAAAATTATATCAATTTGCGTTCTCCCTTGCCAACAATACTTTGGTGCATACATTCCCTGCTACCACAATTATTTCCAACAAGCCAAATATTAATTACTCCTACTTAATCGTATTAATAAAATATAAACATATTTCATAAATTGTGGTTTGACAATAGACAATAGAAATATACACGTCCTACAATGTCATATCCTCTTTCTCAGCACTCACTATGAACCGATGCTGGTTCAGTTTTTCAAGCAAGCAAATGTAAAGTTGTTGATAAATGAGTTCGAAATCAAACATGATTGGTGCGTTCCAGTTGCCAACAGGTAATGCCTTACCATAGCGTGTCCAGAAATTGGTGTTGAGAGATCAACCATGTAGGACTATTTCTTCACTTTCAGAAATACGTTCTTTGTGAGATAAGACTGTATTTTTCTATCAAATGTGCTTGCACTCTTTCAGACAAACTAGCCTTTTACTATGGAGGCAGAAGGCTATAAAATCCATCCGGTTATCCTGATTTATGTTTTGTGCGATGTCACTAATTTAGTTGTGCAAGAAAATGCTGGGATGGTTCCTGTTAAAATGCCATGAGCGACTACCGTGTCAAGAGTGTGCCGAGCTTACCATGGTTCAGGCATTATCTCTCATCACGGACACTTCACTTAATGGCCGAGAGCAGCAGCATAAGCGTACAGTTGTCAGTGATAACAGGCAAGCAACACTGCATGAAATAACAGCTGAAAACAATGTGGGAAGCACAACGAACGTATCCGTAGGACAGTGGGGTGAAATTTGGCGTTAATGGATTACGGCAGCTGGCACCCGACATGCCTTTGCTAACAGCACTGTACCACACAAGCGGCTCGTAGTGAAATTGCGTGCTTATGGAATATCGTCTGTTATGTGACTGGATATGCGATTTCCTGTCAGAGAGGTCACAGTTCGTAGTAACTGACGGGAAGTCATCGAGTAAAACAGAAGTGATTTCTGGCATTCCCCAAGGTAGTGTTATAGGCCCTTGGCTGTTCCTTATCTATATAAACGATTTGGGAGGCAATCTGACCAGCCGTCTTCGGTTGTTTGCAGATAACGCTATCGTGTATCGACTAATAAAGTTGTTGTGTCGGTAGCTGGGCCGACACCGTGAAGTTGAGATGGCTGAAAATGCACGCTGGACTAACGCTGTAGCCGATAGGGCACGCAAGGCTAACGCAGACGGGCGTGAAGTCTGGAACATGAGAACTTATAAATGAATAAGAAGAAAAGTATGTAGATGCTTATTACTTATCTTTTTATTAGTCCTTGGAATACATCTCTCTTGAATACTCGTAAGCTATAGGCACTGATACAAATGCCGCCTTGCTAGTTCGTAGCCATTAACTTAGCTGATGGCTATTCTGTCTCTCGGCTAATAAGAGAGAGAACGGCTTCGTACATCTGGTCGGTAGCTAGGTTCTCGTACAACTGGGGCGAGTGCTCTCTCGTATCACGAGACCTGCCTTGGTGGTGGCGCTAGGTCTGCGATTACACAGTGGCGACACGCGGGTCCGACATGTACTAAATGGACCGCGGCCGATTTAAGCTACCACCTAGCAAGTGTGGTGTCTGGCGGTGACACCACATTCCTCCCCCGCAAATCGGCGAACGGTCGTGTGATAAGGCTTCCGCCCGCCGTGGGGAGGACCACATGTTGACGTATGCGATGAGGTGGGGAGCCTAACAACAGGCGAGGCTGTGCCACCCGCACCCGGCCATTCGGTCCGAGGGGAGCTAGGAAACGCCTGAAAAACTAGTCCAGGGTGCACGTCAACATGCGGTGTATGCGCCCGTAAAGAGACAGGAGGGACCGAAGGATCAACCTCCATTGCGTCGGGGTAGCCGACGCGCGATGACGTCATGTGGTCCGGAGCGGGCGGGAGTTCCATGGCGGAGGACAGCTGGTCACGGGAAGCGATCGGCGGCGCGTGACCCTGGGAGGCGCTTGGCGGCTGCAACGAAGCGTCGAATGCGGGCGGCGCCGGCGGGAGAACAAGCGGCGGCGGCGGCGGCGGCTGCTGCTGCTGCGGCGGCGGCGGCGCGTCGCCATGGGGCAAAATGGAAGGCATCGTCGGTAACACCTGGGGATGAGGCGAGCCAGTAGATGGGTCCCCAGGGCGCTGACCGGACGGCACCGTCGCTGAAAGCAGACGGGGAGCGGCAGAACCCGAGCGACGACAGAGGCGCAGCTGATTGAGATGCCGACGCACCGCACCAGAGGCCCCCAAAACCAAATACATCGCGCGGCCGAGGCAGCGAAGAATGCGCCCTGCGAGCCAACGCCGTGAACCTCGATAGTTGCGATAAAATACAACGTCGCCTGGAGCAAAAGCAGGAGTCTGCCGCTGCACAGGAACCTGATGCGGCGGATGCAGCAAAGACATCAAGGTGCGATGAGGACGACCGTGGAGCAACTCAGCCGGCGAGCGACCATCTCGGGGCTGAGAGCGATACGAAGACAAAAAGAGCAACAATGCGTCCTCCCGAGAATGCGACTCTTTCAACTTCAACCTCTGTGACTTGAAAGTCCGGACCAATCGTTCAGCGGCACCGTTTGACTGAGGCGAAAACGGCGCGGATGTCAGATGTTGAATACCATTGGCCTGGCAGAATGACTGAAATTCTGCGGACATGAATTGTGGGCCATTGTCGGAAACAATAGACTGCGGAAGACCTTCAATGCAAAAGATAGCAGACAACGCCTGGATGGTGGCGGAGGACGTCGTGGAAGACATCCGGACAACAAAAGGAAAATTACTGAAGGCATCGACCAGAACCAACCATCGAGCATTCCAGAATGGACCAGCAAAATCAATGTGCAAGCGTTGCCAAGGGGAAGTGGCTTTTGGCCACGCAAAGACTTTCCGCGGCGGTGCGGACTGTTGTTCGGCACACGCCGGGCACGAAGAACACATATTCGTAATCGCAGCATCGATTCCGAACCAAGTACAGTGCTGACGAGCAAGTTGTTTCGTTCGCACTATACCCCAATGTCCTTGGTGAAGAAGCCGTAAAACAGAGGACTGTAACGAACGTGGGACCACGACTCTGGACTGATCATTATCAGAACGCAACAACAAAACACCACGTCGAACAAAAAGTCTCGCCTTGTGAGAAAAAAATCGGCGAACCAACGGATCCTCGATCCGAGACTTTGACAAAGGCCATTGCGTAGCAACAAAACGTAAAACAGTAGCAAGGACAGGGTCAGCAGCTGTGGCTGTAGCGATACGACGAAAATCAATCGGAAACGATTCGACCACTTCATCGGTTTCCGAATCAATGAACATGCAAGCAAGTTCGGAAGAATCGAATGCTTTATTCTCAGCAACAGGCAAACGGGACAACGCATCGGCGTTTCCGTGCTTAGCAGTGGACCGATACAAGATATCGTAGCGGTACTGCGAGAGGAAAATAGACCAGCGAATGAATTTCTGCGCTGTACGTGGAGGTACAGGCTTGGTCGGATGAAAAAGCGATGTCAAAGGTTTGTGGTCTGTGATGATGGTAAAGTGACGACCATACAAGAAATCATGGAACTTAGTAACACCAAACACGAGAGCCAAAGCTTCTTTCTCTATCTGTGAATAATTTCTTTGCGCAGACGAGAGCAATTTGGACGCAAAGGCAATAGGGCGATCATGGGAGCCAACTTTGTGCGCAAGCACAGCACCGATCCCGAAATCCGATGCATCTACCATCAACAAAAGGGGTTTCTGGGGATCGAATGGCGTAAGGCAAGTATTAGAAAGCAACGCCGATTTCAACTGGCGAAAGGCGCGTTCGCATTCCGTCGTCCAGAGAAACGGAACACCTTTACGGCGTAAGCGATGAAGCGGAGCTGAAATGGAAGAGGCATTGCGCACATATTTATTGTAATAATTAATTTTACCCAACACACTCTGTAGCTGTTTCACATTTTGAGGGGAAGGCAATTTTTGTATGGCACGGAGGTGCTCTGGACTCGGATGTATGCCTTGGGCATTAATGACATGTCCCAGGTATGGTAAGTCACGAGCAAAAAACACACATTTGTCCTTCCTCAAGCGAAGACCATTTTGCCGCAAGACCTGAAATAATGTTCGTAAGTTCGCAAGATGATCTTCTTCTGTCTGTCCGGAGATCACTGTATCGTCCAGATAGTTTGCTGCAGTAGGGACCGACGCACAAATAGTTTGTAAATTTTGCTGAAACAAGGCAGGGGCGGATGCACACCCGAATGGCAGTCTTTTGAAGCGGTACAATCCAAGATGCGTGTTAACCACCAATACGCGCTGGGATTCGTCGTCCGCCGGCATTTGCAAGTACGCATCGGCTAGGTCCAACTTTGAAAAATATTTTCCCGGGCACAGTTTAGCAAAAAGATCTTCCGGGCGGGGCAAAGGAAAAGTAGCAGTCACTAGCTGTGGATTCACTGTGGCCTTGAAGTCCACGCAAAGTCTCAATTTTCCGGAAGGTTTTGGCAAAATTACTAAGGGTGAGGCCCAGAGAGAAGCTTGCACATGTTCAATTACACCCTGTGATTCGAGATCGTGTAACGTTCTGGCGACCTCATCACGCAATGCGTGGGGAACATTGCGCGCCCTGAAAAATTTCGGTTGCGCGTTTACCTTCAGTTCTAAATGTGCTTCATAGTTTTTAGCGCAACCTAAGCCCGGTGCAAAAATGTCTGCAAATTCGTCACACAGCCGAGAAACACTGTCTGTAGGCACAGTCTGATTCACTGATAGGACCTGATTTACAATAGACATGTTAAACAACTTAAATAAATCTAGACCAAACAAGTTCACTGCAGAAGAAGAACGAAGAACGTAAAATGACACAAGTTTTGTTTGTCCCTTGTATGTTGCAAGAAGGCTGCACTGTCCTAACACAGGAATTTTCTGTCCGGAATATGTAGTTAGCTTAACATTTGCGGAACGCAACGGAGGTTTGCCCAGTTGTTTGTACGTGTCGTGATTGAGCAAGGAAACTGCAGCTCCGGTATCGAGCTGGAATGGTATCACTTTGCCTTCAAAGTCTAAGTCCACAAAAAGTTTATTGTTCTGCTGACGACAAGAGCGACTGTTTTGTGCAATTTGAATAGACACTGGTACAGAATCACTTGCTAATTGACGTGATTTCCGGCGACGTCGACGCACAGTTTTTGTGGGACGATCACAGTCACTGTTAGAGAAAGTGTCACTGGACGAAGCGGAATTAACGACATGAATGTCCATAGGCGAAGGTCCACGAGCCTGAGTGTCCTTGGTTCGATTCCGGCGCGAAGCAAAGGGCCTGGAATGATTGTGATTGTCTGATCTGAGCTTTTTCTGGCAAACACTTTGAACATGTCCTTTCTTATTGCAGAAAAAGCAAATAGCTTGGCGTGACGGGCAATGTTCACGCGAATGTCTAGTAGCACACCGCGGGCATGATTTCACTGCATTTGTGTGCTGGCGCGGCACACGTGGCGTAGCGCGCGGCGGCAGCTGCGTTTGTTTGTGCGATGGCAGTTGTGCGGACGTGCGCGAGGCCCGGTGACCGGGCCGCGCAGCGCGTCCAGCGGGCCGGTTAATGTTACACACGGCTGGCGAAGTGTCAAAAGATTCCTGAGCACAGTCAAGTGTGTCCTGTCTATCCAATATGTCTATTACTTGTTGAAGGGAGGGATTAACTAGTTTCAAAATTTGCTCCCGTATGCGAACAGCAGAAACGTTCTGTGCTATTGCATCACGCACCATTGTATCTGAATAAGAAAGACCACAGTCACATTCAAAGGCACAGTCCCTAGTAAGTCCTTGCAATGTTGCTACCCACTCCCTATTAGTTTGACCGGCCGTACGTTTTGTACGAAAGAACGTATAGCGTTTCGCAACCACATTAACTGTTTCTTTGAAATAGGCATCTAATGCAGACAAAATTTCCTCGTAGGACAGAGTTGCTACGTCTCGTCGGGGAAACAATTTCACTATCACACGGTAGGTGGACACACCGACACAAGAAAGCAAAAACGGCTGCCGCTCTTTACCTTGAATTCTGTAGGCAGCTGGATGAAAGTTGAACTGGCGAGACCACTCGTGCCAGGTCTCATCGGCTGCCACGTATGGTCGAAAGGGAGGTGCAACAGCGTTTAGTGGCAGCGGTAGCGAAGAAGCGGCGGCGGCCGCATCGGTTTGAATGGTACGTTGACCCTGGACGAGCTGTCCAAGGGCATCCAGTAACGCCTGCGTCTGCTGAGTCTGCAAGCGATAAAATTCGGACAGTACATCTGGAGAATGTGGCGAAGCCATGACACAATTAAATGTAAGCAATCAGAAAGAAAACTTTAATTCGTCGCCAATGTTGTGTCGGTAGCTGGGCCGACACCGTGAAGTTGAGATGGCTGAAAATGCACGCTAGACTAACGCTGTAGCCGATAGGGCACGCAAGGCTAACGCAGACGGGCGTGAAGTCTGGAACATGAGAACTTATAAATGAATAAGAAGAAAAGTATGTAGATGCTTATTACTTATCTTTTTATTAGTCCCTGGAATACATCTCTCTTGAATACTCGTAAGCTATAGGCACTGATACAAATGGCGCCTTGCTAGTTCGTAGCCATTAACTTAGCTGATGGCTATTCTGTCTCTCGGCTAATAAGAGAGAGAACGGCTTCGTACATCTGGTCGGTAGCTAGGTTCTCGTACAACTGGGGCGAGTGCTCTCTCGTATCACGAGACCTGCCTTGGTGGTGGCGCTAGGTCTGCGATTACACAGTGGCGACACGCGGGTCCGACATGTACTAAATGGACCGCGGCCGATTTAAGCTACCACCTAGCAAGTGTGGTGTCTGGCGGTGACACCACAAAAGTCATCAGAAAATCAAAACAAACTGCAAAGCGATTTAGAAAAAATATCTGAATGGTGCGAAAAGTGACAGTTGACCTTAAATAACGACAAGTGTGAGGTCATCCACATGAGTGCTAAAAGGAATTCGTTAAATTTCGGTTACGCGATAAATCAGTCTAGTTTAAAAGCCGTAAATTCAGCTAAATACCTAGGTATTACAACAACGAACAACTTAAATTGGAAGGAACACATAGAAAATGCTGTGGGGGAAGGCGAACCAAAGACTGCGTTTTATTGGCAGGACACTTACAAAATGTAACAGACCTACTAAGGAGACTGCCTACACTACGCTTCTCCGTCCTCTTTTAGAATACTGCTGCGGGGTGTGGGATCCTAACCAAGTACGACTGACGGAGTACATAGAAAAAGTTCAAAGAAAGGCAACACGTTTTTTATTATCGCGACATATGGGAGAGAGTGTTACAGAAACTATGCAGGATTTGTGCTGGAAATCATTAAAAGAAACGCGTTTTTCGTTGCGACGGAATCTTCCCACGAAATTCCAATCACCAACTTTCTCCTCCGAACGCGAAAATATTTTGTTGACACCGACGTACATAGGGAGGAACGATCACCACGACAAAATAAGGGAAATCAGAGCTCGTACGGAAAGATGTAGGTGTTCATTCTTTCCTCGCGATATGCGAGATTGGAATACTAGAGAATTGTTAAGGTGGTTTGATGAACCCTGTGCCAGGCACTTAGATGTAGAGCATTTTATCGCCTGCAACGCCTCTCTTGGGCTTATGACCATACCGGTTGGACCCTAGACGACCGGAAAACGATGGCCTGGTCAGATGGATCTCAATTCAGTTGGTAAGAGGTGATGGCATGGTTCGAGTGTAGCGCAGGTTCCAATCCATAAACCCAAGTTGTCCTCAAGGAACTGTGCGTGCTAGCTGGTGGTGGTTCTGTGAAGCTGCTGGCTGAACCGATCATTGACGGGAAATGGTTATGTTCTGTTGCGTGGAGACCATTTGCGGAGAATCATGGACTTCATGTTCCCTGGCAAAGAGGGTATTTTTATAATTACCAATGCGCTACGTCACCAGGGCGCAATCGTTCACGACTGGTTTGAAGAATATACTAGACAATTCTAGCGAATAATTTGGTCACACATCGAACGTTTAAGACACATAATCGAGATTTAAATTCGTGCATAACATCCTGCATCTTTCGCAGTTTCGGACGGCTTTAGATGCCGCGTGATTCAATATTTCTGGAGGGGACTTTCAGCGAATTGTTGAGTCCATGCTACATCGAGTTGCTTCACTACACCGCGCAAAAGGAGTTCCGATACAGTATTAGGAGGATCACGTGACTTTTGTCTCCCCAGTGTACATCGTGGCATCTCTAACTTTTACAGGAGAAACATTCCGTTATGTGCAGTAACACATGCGATAAAAGTCGATTAACGACTAGTATGGAATATTGTCCAAGAGGAAGAACAGAATATATTCCAACTAAAGTAGGTTTACATATAACATCTTGTGGTATTAAACTTACAAGTTGGTGACTGGGAGGTTATTTCGCCACATTATGGAGAGACCCCAGAGCGAATCTAGAACTGAATCATGCTACCAATGTTGTTATCAGTCACGCTCCCAAATAAATGGTTCAAATGGCTCTGAGCACTATGGGCTAGAACTTAGAACTACTTCAACCTAATTAACCTAAGGACATCACACACATCCATGCCCGAGGCAGGATTCGAACCTGCCACCGTAGCGGTCGCGCGCTTCCAGACTGTAGCGCCTAGAACCGCTCGCGCTCGGCCACTCCGGCCGGCCCCAAATAAATGCATGGGTAGCTAATGTCGGTGCCTGTCTCACTCTGTTGCATGAAGTGCAAACCTGACTGTATTTAGCCGTCCATCGACAGTAAAATTTTGAAAGTTGTGCTTTCTACATAGGGATGCTGCTACCCAGTTTGCCAAAAGGCCTTGTGCTACGCAGTGGGTTGGAAGAGTATGATCTCTTACTTGACATTCTACAGTTCCTGGCTTGAATCCATAGGCCTACTCCTTTGGGATGACGTGAAGCATCATGAGTTCCGAAACTGTCTGAAGAAGTTCTTTAGCTGTGAACACTGTAGCAATTTTGAGTTCCCTTTGTCAAAAGCCATTGTGTAAATAGTAAAGTGTAATAAACGTAATTGTGTGAGGTGCACTGATGCTATGGTTGTTATTAGTAATGAAGAGATGAAAGGAGATGAAGGTGGAAGGCTATGACGGTGGCATGGTACCAGGAAAGTGACGTGGTGCGGAGCAAGCTCCCACAACTCATCTTGGCATTCGACAACAGAGTACGGCACGCCGTCTTGGGGGAGTATGCAGAACAACATACCTATTTATGACAAGCATACAATGTATCTATTTTAGTAGGAAATAGCACATAAAACATATATATGATGCGATGGTCCCCGCTTATCTGTTGCTATGAGACTATCACTCTATCCAGCGATTCTTTAATTTTTTTTTCAATTTCTGTTGCAGCCTTGTTGGTGTACGAACAAGAATTTAATTATTCACACCGTTTGATGCATTCAAGTGACTGTGTTCGTTACATTGCCTAGCTCTTGACCTTACTTCCACGCCGGCCGCGGTGGTCTCGCGGTTCTAGGCGCGCAGTCCGGAACCGCGTGACTGCTACGGTCGCAGGTTCGAATCCTGCCTCGGGCATGGATGTGTGTGATGTCTTTAGGTTAGTTAGGTTTAAGTAGTTCTAAGTTCTAGGGGACTGATGACCACAGCTGTTAAGTCCCATAGTGCTCAGAGCCATTTGAACCCTTACTTCCACGCTCCTTCTATTGCACTAAATGTTACTGGCTACAAACAGTCATATTTCCTTTTGTGTTGGCTGCATTGATTATCATGCTATCAAATAACGCATTCATCTCTGTCTCGGGCAATCATAATTTCTTCACTTGCGCGTTCCCTGCCAGTATTGCGAATCCCCGTAGAAGTGCTCTAAAAAGTCGAACGGCTGCCCCTGAAGCTCCGCCTAGGGCCGTAAAACGTAAATCCCCCTTAGCGCTACAAGACGGTCAGGCAAGCGAAATCTCACTTTTCCACAATGGCAACACGCCGCGCCCCTCAGCCACGGCTACTACTCGCTATGTACCATTTTACGTGCAGACACTTCTAACTTCCGATCCACACTCTGTGCACGGTAGCTACGAAAGACAAATCTTAACTCTTCAGAATAAGTCAATCCCACGCTTCTATAATAAATAGTAAAATTAATAATAGCTTTTACTGAATTTACCATTAGGGGTAATGCTGATAAGCAGGCCGGTCTCCAGCAACAAGCCACGTCACAATTGTAAATGTCTGAATGAACAACTATGATTACAGTGACAGATATCAATACTGAGCTCGTACTTATCTTGAGGATGCAGTTCTTCAGGCGGTGATCTCAGACCAGGCTCTCCTTGCTCTTGTCTTGTGCCCCACTGCCATGAAAGCAGGAAAGCCTACCTTTTGGATGATTTAAAACTCTGATAAATAAAATCATTTGTTCAATAAACCAATTCTGAACACTAGAGTCCCTTAAGTTAACAGAAATGGTTCTCTACCATGGTGATACACCGTTAATGGACACTATTAGACGATGATCCAGCAAGCTTAAGCACTTACTGTCCGCTTCCCAATACACTGGCATTAAAGTGGCGACATTTTACAGGTAAGATTCTTTCGTATGCATCCTGGACGTCACGAGCAGATTGATCTCGTGATTCTGACTGTAGTCTCATAACCCACCAGTTGAAATCTTGCCCACGATGTCACCTGGAGACAGCATGCTGGCCTACGTGGTCGAAAGCCGGGATGAATAGTGGCAGCCTACTGAAGAATCCGCTCCGCACCAGTCTCTTGCCTCATATCATGCCACCACCACAGTGATCCATTCGCCTCTATCTCCCTTCATCTTTCCATTACTAATGACAACCGTAGCACTGCTTCCTCCACGCCTTCCTCGCCAAGAAATGGATCCATTTCTTATTTTAACCTATCCCTGGGGCCCTGCACATTTAGAGCTTAGAATCTTTTGTAAATAGATACCATTTCCCTAGACTTCCGTCCTAAATCTCACCTCATAAGCAGGTATTACATGCTACAAAAACGTAAAAATTAAATTTGTCTTCCTACCTCTCCACAAATAAAAGGCTTATTACTTGTTGCCACGGACTTTCACATGTCGCTGCCATGGTTCACGATGCAAAGCTACTACGGCGTCCATCTTCAGCCTCTTGATTCTGTATTGCACTCCTTTAGTAAATTTTAAGAAAATTTTTCCTAGCCACGCCGCTATACTGCTCCCAAATTCCTTCATATTATTATGAAAGAATGGCGAGAAGAAACGTTTTCAAGCTCAGTAGTTAGCTTTGCTCAACACGATTCTCCCGACAATGCACCTTTCAAAATTACTAACTTTTTGAATACTAGAAATATTTACATAGTTAGTTTCTTTTACGAAAAAATTATTGAAATCAATGAGTTAATTAAATTCAAGAAGGAAACTGTAACTGAGCGTTAATTGAGCTCAGAAAACACATTTGGGTATTAATTGCACCCACAAAATGAAGGTAAATTTGGGCGTGGATTGATCACAGAATATTAAATCGCCCCAAAAAATGCAAGAAATATGATCATGACTAAAATGCAAAAGTGACTATTGGCATTAATTATGCTCAACAATTACAAGTATCAAGTACAAAAAATGAAAAAAAAACTTTCTCCTCTTGATCTGGAGTGACTCACAACATAAACGTACAACAATCTGGATTCCACAGTTTTCTATACGTCCAGACCGTTACCTACATACACAACGGTATTATTAAACTGTCAACGTCACTGACACTTTCTACATATTTACAATCTTCAGAGTGGGAAAGTTACTTCCGCAGTCATTGACCTACATAACATAACATAACCTCTCATGCTGCTGGGCTGCTTGACCATATGCATTTATTCTTTATTCTCAGTTACAACTGAAGTGAAGCCTACACCTTCATTTCTACAAGCATATAAATTAGTTATTTGCTCTTGCCAACGATTGTAATCCAACAGGAAATATTAATATTGTCTCCTTGATTCATGATTACGAACCCATAGTGGAAAAATGTGGAGGCATTGTAGTCCATCAGTCAGTGATCTGACTATCACGACAGCTATAAGATTAAGTCTCAACTGCCTATTCTAATTACTCCATATCTGCTAGGGGTAGTTATTCAAGACTCTCTTTTCCACGTATCGAACCAGTCAGTACTTTCTTAGGACCAATGTCAGTTTCTATTATCTATTTTGCCCCAGTTCTCACGTTTGAGCAGAGGCTGTCCTTTCTATCCAGTTTCTATATGTTCATCTTATTTATTGATCTTTACATTACATTATTTGAAATCTACGATATTCCGCTTTTTTATCTTTAACAAACCAAACATTTAAGTGCGGAATTCTTGCGATCTTCTGCAGCTGTCGGTAGATGTTAAAGGATTTTGATATCTCCAAATTGATCATTTTAAGTGTTTCATCTGTCTATACCAGAAACAAGTCCTCTGACCCCATTAACTCACTTATCATATCACTGTTTATATATTCTTACCTTTTCCTCGCTATTCGTCACTAATTTACTCTTCTATATTCAGCTCACTACTTCTTCTGTTGAATTAGGAGCGTTCAAATGGCTCTGAGCACTATGGGACCCAAATTCTGAGGTCATCAGACCTAAGGATATTACACACATCCATGCCCGAGGCAGGATTTGAACCTGCGACCGTAGCGGTCTCGCGGTTCCAGACTGTAGCGCCTAGAACCGCACAGCTACTCCGGCCGGCTGCATTAGGAATTATAGCTCCAATCATAGTCCCTTGGGAGTGTAAAATTAGTGCTCTCATATACAGCTTTGTTCAATACATCTTCTATTTACAACATAAATGTTACCCAAGTGCTATATCTGAAACTACAGGAAACACCCCATCTCTCTTATACAGCATCTGCAGCTTTAGAAGCAGGATGGTAATTGAAAATTTGTGTTAAGTTCCTATGGTAACAAACTGCTGAGGACATCGGTCCCTAGTCTTGCACACCACTTAATCTAACTTAAACTAACTTAAGCTAAGGACAACACACGCACTCATGCCGTAGGTAGGACTTGAACCTCCGACGGGGGAAATCCGCACGAACCCTTGTAATGCGCCCCTGACCGCGCGGCTACCCCACGTGGCTGGAAGCAGTATGCTAAGGCAATATATACAGGGTGAGTCATAAATGAGGAAAAATATGACGAGGACCGCATGCTGTTATGCATAACACGTGACGCACGGTTGTTAATTTCGTTCTCCTCGGTGTACTTTGTACGTAAAACAAAAACACCTGTTGACCATTGAACGAGATACCGACGAGCCTCGCGAGCACGACATGTCATTCACCCATAGATACAACACATGACACACCAGTGAGCTGATGTGTACCTGCCAGCGATTGATAGATACGGGAAAGAACAAATCGCATCGTAATGTATATAAAATTGTATCAGAACGTGCGAATCACACGTTGCCGGCGGTAACGGAGTGTACAATCCCATGTAAGGGAATGTGTGTCCTGTGAGCGGAAAGAGTGGTCAATGGCGAAAGTAAAACCGTGGTGTGCATGACGTGTTTACAACACCTCTGCGCTGCTCACTCTGGGCCGGCCGGTGTGGCCGAGCGGTTCTCGGCGCTTCAGTCAGGAACCGCGCCGCCACTACCGTCGCAGGTTCGAATCCTGCCTCGGGCATGGGTGTGGGTGATATCCTTTGGTTAGTTAGGTTTAAGTAGTTCTAAGTTCTAGGGGACTGATGACCTCACATGTTAAGTCCCATAGTGCTCAGAGACTTTTTTTTTTTTTTTTTGCTCACTCTGCCCGATACTCCCCATGGCAAGTTTCAGAAACGAGTAATACGCCGACATCCACTTCACCTATGGGCTTGCAGATGGAAGAGCTGACGCTGCAAGGCAACTGTATCACGAGAGGCTTCTTAGCCGGCGCCATCCATCCGCAAAAACGTTTTACTCTGTAGACAGGCGCTTCAGGGGTTAGTGGTCGTGGCTGACCGTCGACGTACAGTGCGGATGACGAAGAAAAAGTGTTACAAACTGTTGCGGAGGTCCGAACAATAAGCACCAGGTCTCTCACCACTGCGGTCGGAATGTCACAATCTACTGTTACACGAGTACTCCATAGAAACCATTACCATCCCTTTCGCATGCAGAAGGTCCAGGCATTATTGCTGCCGGCCGAAGTGGCCGTGCGGTTAAAGGCGCTGCAGTCTGGAACCGCAAGACCGCTACGGTCGCAGGTTCGAATCCTGCCTCGGGCATGGATGTTTGTGATGTCCTTAGGTTAGTTAGGTTTAACTAGTTCTAAGTTCTAGGGGACTAATGACCTCAGCAGTTGAGTCCCATAGTGCTCAGAGCCATTATTGCTGGAAGACTACCAGAAGAGGCTGGACTTCTGCACCTTTATCCTACGGCGTCATACCCACGCCCAGCATTTTTCACGAACAATACTGTTCACCGACGAAGCCTGTTTCAAGGAGGGTATAGTGAAATCGCATAAGTGGCACCAGTGGGTGGAAGAAAACCCTCACAGCACAGTGATACGAGGGTAGCAACAACGATGCGGTGTCAATATCTGGTGTGGTATTATTGATCACCATTTCATAAAGCCACATGTACTACCACAAAAGCTTACAGGAGAGCGGTATCCGCGTTTCCTGGATGCTACATTACCGGAATTGTTGGAAGATGCTAGTCTGGCCTCTCGTATGAACCTGTGGCACATGCATGATGGTGCCTCTGCTCATTTCAGCAGCACAGTGCGGCCCCACCTGGACAGTGCCGTCCCTTCGAAATGGATCGGTCGTGGAGGCCCTGTAGAATGAGCAGCAAGATCGCCAGAACAGAATCCAATTGATTTCCTTTTCTGGGGCCATCTGAAATCTGTGATTTATGAAGGGGAGGTTGTTGATGTCAACACCCTTCCATGCAGAATACAACATGCCTGTGGCATTACGCAAAGTGATACAGACATGTTGGATCCTGCTCAGCAATCCTTCCTGTGAAGATTGTGGCCGCCATTTCGAACAGTACTTATAAACCGCCACTGCAGCTTCTGGTCATGTGTTTCTATGTTAGTTTCGATTTGAACAGCTGTACTGTATTCGTTTGTATTAACTGCCACATTCCTGTGTAGTTGTATTTTGTATTCTGTATCTATGTACTCGATTCTTAAAACTAAGTCTTGGGCATAAAAACGAAATTATAAAACATGCATGTACAGTAGTGCAGTCCCTCCTCACGTTCCTTTCCCTATGCCAACTGGCCACGATACACAATACCGGCCAGCGTAACCTGTACGAGACAGATGTGGGTGCTGTCATTGTTCGCAGTGTCGCAGACCGTCGCTTGACGCCGCATGCCTCGCCTTCTCGTGAGCGGCTAGACTACCTACAACACTCGTGTGTAGTGCCCCGTTGCCGATCTGTCCCCTTGGCCCATGTCGGCGCACAGGGACATCCAGAAGTCCACTTCATATTTTCACTTTTATCATTCAGTTGCATTTTCATTTATTGACATAGGAACATGAGGAAAACGAATTTATGTTTGTAGCTCAGTGTGTGACAATTTGCACGACATATTTTTCCTCATTTATGTCTCACCCTGTATACTGCTTCAATGATTCATGCTGCCAGAATGAACTGCGGTCATACACACACTACAGTTTCCCATAATCACTGAAATATCCCTTCTTGAATTTATTGAATATCACTAAGTTTTCGCCCTCTAGGGTGGAAACTGTTTGATAAACTTCCAGCACCACAAAAGTGTGGCAATGCCCACCCTTAGATTTGAGTAAGTGTGCATGTAGATCCGCTGCTAGGATCTCCATTAACACCAATGGTCTTATTCTTTGGAAAGACAACCATCTGATAATGCTCAATTTGACCACTGGCATATGTCACACATTTTTTGAGATTACGGAGAAGTTTATTTGTGTTCTCAAAAAGCACACCCTCATGTAATTTGCCTACACGCTTTTTTGGCCCAACCTGCCGCTAACTTAAAATGTATTTCATTTATTAAATCTTCGATGTACGTCCTAGGACACGATACTAACCAGTGTTCAGATCCTACTGGCCTTCTCGAAAACAAAACTCACTGTGAATTCTATAGACGTTTCCTTACGATCATCTCGTTTTTCTTACAGAATCATTTTGTATGAACTTCCACACGTCACCTTTTTTTTCATCTGAGGTTTTTACAAGCTTCTTCTACCTTTTTCTCTCAACCACTCCCTTCACATAAAAGAATTTTAGACACCTGTTCCTACACTCACTAGTTCCCTTCCATTCCCAGGAGCAATCTTGTCAGAACATACGGTACTTGACTTTCTTTCACAGGAATGTACTCCACTATTTCCTGATATTATTGCAGAAATAATAACCACCATGTCTACCAGGTATGCAATAGTCAATACCCTCTCAAAAATGTCAGCACCTTATGATTGGTGAACACCATACTTTCCTCCTTTGTTTCTCCTGGTGTAAACAACGTTCAGATAACTTACGGGTATGCAGCCAAGTAACGTCGTCGACAACCGTCGTCGACAACCGCTGGTTATCGACGGGACAGCCTGCCATTTTCATGGCTAAACTGTATCAAGTAAGCGCTAGTCAAGCGAATTTAAAACCTCGGTTTCCACAGAAACTCTGTAAACATAACTCACACACACACACATACAGACACATTGACACGAATACTGTAAACACTATCGCCATCACATATTAAAGATGACCAACAGCATAAATTATCGATAGTGAAATTAATAATCAACGGATGAGGTAGCAGAAACTCTGTCCCTCTGTTTTTTGACAAGTGATGGAGCACGATTCTGTACTGAATTACAACAAAAACCACATTCCCTATTTATAACGTTACTTGCTAATTTAATTTCAACAGGTTCCTTAATAACACTACCCCAATAGCTGGAACTGTATGCCAGAATCTCCGTGATGTTATATTCCATTGATGACTTGTGTCAAGACAATGTTCTGCATTGGAGGATTTGCTTGGCTGTAGTAAGTGCGTGTGCTTCTTACGCTTAGTACACCTGTCCTCCACAGTCCTGATAGTTTGACCAATATATGACATGCCACAACTGCAAGGAATACGATAGATACCCGCCTTACACAAACCTAGATCATTCTTTATGGAACCCAAAAGGACAATGATTTTGGGTAGTGGTTGAAAAACACACTTCACATCATATTTCCCCAAAACAGACCAATCCTGTTCGAAATGGTCCCTGTGTAGGGCCTAAAGGCCGTAGAGTTTGGTGCCACCTTGGTGTTATCATCACACACCTGGTGCACAGTTTGTTGTTAGCGCAACGTACGTGTAATGTCTTTCACCATAACCATTTGGATGAAAGGTGACTTCGAGGTCGGCTAACTCAACTGACAAACTCTTAGTCTGAGATGACATGGGCCCTCTGAACCAAGGTACAAAGTCCCCTTCACGTTGAGCCAGACGGTGACTCATCCTCTCTCTCTCTCTCCCTCTCTCTCTCTCGAATACATCCTGTGTTGCTGTGTTGCTCTCTTTCCTCAGCTTCCACTAACTGGGAGAGTTCGACAGTGGTGTCACATCTACTACACTCCACTCTCATACTAAATGGTAAGCTCAAAGCAGAATGATACAATTTATTTTTGGAGCGTTCGTCTTTACAGTTTGACAACTTCCAGTAAAAATAAGTGTAACAATCAGTTTCAAAAGTTTTGAAAAAGACAGCTCCTTGAACTCTTGATCTGAAACAGTTCGTCAACAGAGTCTGGTGGGGCCTACATTACCTTTAATTGTTCTTTTATTCTGAGCTGCTGGACATTTTTGAATTACTAGTATTTTCTCCAGGTGTCTCCAAATCCCCTCTAATAAATTCCATCTCTTGAAAAGTAATTATTTCTCCACAAATTCTAACTTCTTTAATTTGAAAATCAGGCCCCTTCTCATTAATGCTCAAAACACCAAGAACTCTGTGTTCATTTCTTTATTTCTGTCACAGGCAGTATATTATCCACATCTAGTAGAATTATAGAGCTCAGCTCTCTACCTATAACTTGATCTAATGCCTTAATAAACTCAAATAATGATAAATTTAACAGAAAACGTACTACTTTGAATTGATAGCATTTTCCCCCAAAAATGAATGCTTTACATTTTCTGTCACCTTTGCCCAATGGTATTTACCAATGCGTGGTTGTCACATTAAGTGATTCATATATTTTGTGACTTCAAATTTCTGTATAATCATATAGATATTCTGTGGCCTAATATTCTTTTAGTGTACAGTGATATGTAGAGTCCCAGCATTAGTTACCAGCCAAAGACTTCTGTCACCAATAAATTATTAAACTTGCTTAAACTTCGTTTCCTTGCATATTATTTCTCTATATTTTCTAACTTTTTAGCTATAGCCTCTGTCTTAACAATAGGACTATGGTAGAGCTTAACACTAAATGGTTCTTGTGGTCTGACACTGAGTTTTCTACCTCATTTCATTACTTGCCCTTGATTCTTAGAAAATACTTTTGTATTTCTGCTGGCAACGTTATGTAAGTCTCTCTTCAGTTATTCTTGCAAGAGTTCTGATTATTTGTCAAACTTCTCCTCCCCTATTACACTTATTCATTTGCAGCTCATCAACTTCTTCATTTTCCGAATTTTTGGACAATAATTTCAGCAACAGCACTCCTTTTTCATATCCATTCTTCTTCTTCTTGTTTCGAATGGGCCTACTTTGGACCACGTTTGTTTCCTCTCCATTATTTATTATCATTTCTTTAAAACCTGCCACAGCTTCTCCTTCTTCCATTTAAATTTGTAAACATTATGTATCACAATTAATTTGTACTTTGTGCTTCAGGATCCAGGCCGAACGTGCAGAGTGCGTTGGTGGGGGAGGGATGAAGAGCTGGGTGTTTGCGATGACGATGACGACATAGTAAATGCCATAAAGTGATTATCCTGGAACTTCATTCAGTAGAAGAGGGGCCAAAATAAGCGAACAGTGTTTCGGCTTATCCGTAGATACTCGACCGTTTCCGAGAAAGCGACTATCAAAGTTTTCGGTGTACTTTAAATGCCTTTTAGCGAGCATTAAGCTCAGCCCTGCTGGTTGTACAACGATTAGCATCACGATATCCCAGTTTTTCGTCCCGTGTTCGATACTCAATTACCGTTTCAATTTTTCTTTCATTTACTAGACGAATGTTCTTATCAAGTTAGGGGATACAAGAGCGTGTTTCACAACAAGTGCCACGCATTTTCATACACACACACACACAGATATATATATATGTATATATATATATATATATATATATATATATATATATATATATGTATATATTGTGTGTGTGTGTGTGTGTTTTGTGTGTGTGTCTTTTGTGTGTGCGTGGTATTTTCAGCGGGTTACACTTTTTTAAACGAGCATATTCTTTATTCTTATATTTTATTTATATTTTTATTCTTCAAGAACATTTGTTCCATTCCCTTGTGTGATATCGATCGTAGAAACATTAGAAACAGAAATTCCTGCCACCATGAGCATCGCGCGAATGCAGCTTTGTCACAGCGACATTTCTTCCCATGAATTCACTTGGAAAAGAAACTTCTTAAAGACAATGCTGAAGATTTCACTCGTTGGCACTATAACCACGTATAACGGATCAATTTTTCGAAAAGTGGCGCTTACAATTGATTATCAACCAAGATACACTACAGGAATTTCAACAAAGAACATTTGTGATAGTTTCTTATACACTTATTTTCTTTAGGGTGCCGTACCTTAATCAGTAAAAAAAAGGGCCCTTATAGGATAACATTATTGGCTGTCTGACCGTCTGTCTTTCCGACTGTTCGAAACTGTCTTGTCAAGAAGGGGTACACCTATCATGTCTATAGTCCCTTTGCGGTATAATATATGTTAGCTTCTAAGTTAATGCAGTCATAGTATAAACATCAAAAAAAGTTTTGCAACACCTCGGTTCCGTGAGTTCCGGAACCCGTACAGAAAATTGGAATAGAGATCAACATAAACATCATTTCCGCCCCTTTTATTGCTCATGAAAATCACCCATTGCATGTTGTACCACCACACAGTGAGACCTTCAGAAGTGGTCGACCAGATTATTGTACACACCAGGACCTCTAATTCGCAGTAGCACGTCCTCTTGCATTGATGAATGCCTGTATTCGTCGTGGCATACTATCCACAAGTTCACCAAGGCACTGTTGGTCCAGATTGTCCCACTCCCCAACGGCGATTCAGCGTAGATCTCTCAGAGTGGTTCGTGGGGCACGTCGTCCATAAACAGCTCTTTTCAATCTATCTCAGCATGTTCGATATGAAACTTCCTGGCAGATTAAAACTGTGTGCCGGACCGAGGCTCGAACTCGGGAGCTTTGCCTTTCGCGGGCAAGTGCTCTACCAACTGAGCTACCTAAGCACGACTCACGCCCCGTCCTCACAGCCTTACTTCCGCCAGTACCTCGTCTCCTACCTTCCAAACTTTACAGAAGCTCTCCTGCGAACCATACAGAACTAGCACTCCTGAAAGAAAGGATATTGCGGAGACATGGCTTAGCCACAGCCTGGGGGATGTTTCCAGAATGGGATTTTCACTCTGCAGTGGAGTGTGCGCTGATATGAAACTTCCTGGAAACATCCACCAGGCTGTGGCTAAGCCGTGTCTCCGCAATATCCTTTCTTTCAGGAGTGCTAGTTCTGTATGGTTCGCAGGAGAGCTTCTGTAAATTTTGGAAGGTAGGAGACGAGGTACTGGCGGAAGTAAGGCTGTGAGGACGGGGCGTGAGTCGTGCTTGGGAAGCTCAGTTGGTAGAGCACTTGCTCGCGAAAGGCAAAGGTCCCGAGTTAGAGTCTCGGTCCGGCACACAGTTTTAATCTGCCAGGAAGTATCATATCAGCGCACACTCCGCTGCAGAGTGAAAATCTCATTCATGTTCGATATGGTTTATATGCGGAGAACATGCTGACCACTCTAGTCGAGCGATGTTGTTATCCTGAAGGAAGTAGTTCACAAGATGTGTACGATGGGGGCTCGAATTGTTGTCCATGAAGACGAATGCCTCGCCAATATGCTGCCGATATGGTTGCACTAGCGGTCGGAGGATGGCATTCACGTATCGTACAGCCGTTAGGGCGCCTTCCATGACCACCAGTGGCGTACGTCGGCGTCACATAATGCTACTTGAAAACAGCATGGTCCTCCACCTTGCTGCACTCGCTGTACAGTGTGTATTAAGTGTTCAGCCTGTCCTGGTTGCCTCCAAACACGTCTCCGACGACTGTGTGGTTGAAGGCATATGAGACAGTCATCAGGGAAGAGAACATGATGCCAATCCTGAGCGGTCCATCTGGCATGTTGTTGGGCCCATCTGTACCGCGCTGCGTGGTGTCGTGGTTGCAAAGATGGACCTCGACATGGACGTCGGGAGTGAAGTTGCGCGTCCTGAAGCCTACTGCGCAGGTCTTGTGGCTACGCGAAAAGCATTATTCAACATGGTGGCGTTACTGTCAAGGTTCCGCGGAGCCATAATCCGTAGGTAGCGGCCTGAGCGAGGCATGTCATCGACAGTTCCTATCTCTCCGTATCTCCTCCATGTCCGAACAACATCATTTTGGCTCACTCCGAGACGCCTGGACACTTCCCTTTTTGAGAGCCCTTCCTTGCACACAGTAACAATGCGGACGCTATCGAACCGCGGTATTGACAGTGTTGGCGTGGATGAACTACAGATAACACGAGAGGAGTATCTCATTCCTGGTGGCTTGACTGGAACTGATCGGTTGCCGGACCCCCTCCATCTAATAGGCGCTGTTCCCGCATGATTGTTTAGATCTCTGGGCGGGTTTAGTGAAATCTGTGAACAGTCAAAGGGACTTTGTCTGTGATACAGTATCCAGAGTCAACGTCTATCTTCAGGAGTTCTGTGAACCGGGATGATGCAAAACGTTTGTTGGTGTGTCTATATGGGCATTTATGCCACGTATTTAGATACTCGCAAACTCACTCATCAAAACCTACAGGGCACTTCCTGTTGACCTAGAATCATGAAATTTATCAAGATGAATGGTTTCACACTAAAACAAAATGAAAAATCAGAAAATTACTAATTTTTAATTATATCAATCGAATTTTTTTTTCTTTTGTCGGATGTAATGCGACTTAAAACTTGAAATTAAAACATTTTCGAAAGTCTTAGATTCCTGGGACTGAAATCTTGTCATTATCAATGTCGAAAACAGGCAAAATTCGTCGAAATCCTTGATTTCAGGAATGGATGAACTGCCATTCACATATTACGGTTTGTACGAAATCCTCTGTGCCCCAGCCCTCCTCGCACCTGGCCCCTTTTTTCTTTTTGATTCATTCATCAGACATACAATTAGTTGACTAATAAGGAGACAGTTACATTCAGCGTACAATGGGAAACGTATATATAATAATCTTCTACGCATATTCCAAGATAAATAAAAAAATTTAACAACAATAATCATATTTCGAACATGGGACGCAAAACTGCGAAGCCGCAACGCTAGCCTCTGTAACACTATTCCGCCTGAAGTAGTTACTCGCTAAAAGGCATGTAACTTACCTCGAAAATTATGACCGTCGTTTTCTCAGAAACGTCGAATATCTACGGACAAGCCAAGACAAGTGTTTGCCTATGCAACTGCCGTGTTTTCTTTGTGACGATGTTCCTGGCTGACACAAATTTTTATTTTAAAATATTTGTCCTTTTTTGTTTATTTCTAAAAGCGCATCAGTGGTCTGCTGGATGTGGAGGCGATATCCCTTCAGTAGCCCAAGTGCTGGAAGCGAGGACCCGTACCGGCAGTATCGGCTCGGCATGGCTGACATCGATGTCATTCACCAAATCAGCTGTCAAAAGAGAAAGACGCAGATAAGTGGGACACTCTTGCTTTGTCGAAGAGAACTCCATAAGTGACTGTGTCACGCTGCAAGGCACAGCAACACTGTCCTATAACGTTAAAAAAATAAAAAATTTAAAAAAAGCCAAAGAGCAATACATTTCTTAAGCATTGCCATAAGATTTAATCGCAGAACCTTAACAAGGTTTCATATATACTCTACTGGCCATTAAAATTGCTACACCACGAAGATGACGTGCTACAGACGCGAAATTTAGCCGACAGGAAGAAGATGCTGTGATATGCAAATGATTAGCTTTTCAGAGCATTCACACAAAGAAGGGCGCCGGTGGCGACACCTACAACGTGCTATGAGGAAAGTTTCCAACCGTTTTCTCATACACAAACAGCAGTTGACCGGCGTTGCCTGGTGAAACGTTGTTGTGATGCCTCGTGTAAGGAGGAGAAATGCGTACCATCACGTTTCCGACTTTGATAAAGGTCGGATTGTAGCCTATCGCGATTGTGGTTTATTGTATCGTAACATTACTGCTCGCGTTGGTCGAAATCCAATGACTGTTAGCAGAATATGGAATCGGTGGATTCAGGAGCGTAATATGGAGCGGCGTGCTGGATCCCAACGGCCTCGTATCACTAGCAGTCGAGATGACAGGCATCTTATCTTCATGGCTGTAACGGCTCGTGCAACCACGTCTCGATCCCTGAGTCGACAGATGGGGACGTTTGCAAGACAACAACCATCTGCACGATCAGTTCGACGACGTTTGCAGCAGCATGGACTATCAGCTCGGAGACCACGGCTGCGGTTACCCTTGACGCTGCATCACCGACAGTAACGCCTGCGATGGTGTACTCAACGACGAACCTGGGTGCACGAATGATAAAACGTCATTTTTTCGGATGAATCCAGGTTCTGTTGACAGCATCATGATGGTCGCATCCGTGTTTGGCGACATCGCGGTGAACGCACATTGCAAGCGTGTATTCGTCATCGCCATGCTGACGTATCACCCGGCGTGATGGTATGGGTTGCCATTGGTTACACGTCTCGGCCACCTCTTTTTCGCATTGACAGCACTTTGAACAGAGGACGTTACATTTCAGAAGTGTTACGACCCGTGGCTCTGCCCTTCATTCGATCCCTGCGAAACCCTACATTTCAGCAGGATAATGTACGACCGTATGTTGCAGGTCCTCTACGGGCCTTTCAGGATACAGAAAATGTTCGACTACTGCCGTGGACAGCACATTCTCCAGATCTCTCACCAATTGAAAACGTCTGGTCAATGGTAGCCGAGCAACTGGCTCGTCACAATACGCCAGTCACTTCTCTTGATGAACTGTGGTATCGTGTGGAAGCTGCATGAGTAGCTGTACCTGTACACGCCATCCAAGCTCTGTTTGACTCAACACCCAGGCGTATCAAGGCCGTTATTACAGTCGTTTATCATCTGCATTTTTTGTTGGTGAAGCAATTTTAATGGCCAGTAGTGTGTTATGGAGCAGTCCGTTACGCAGAGCCATAAAAGTAAACCGGAAATACATTAATGAAAATCAGGTCACAGTAAATTTTGAACGTTAAAGAACCAACATACATAATGGACACAATCGGGCACTCGCTGTTAAATTGTAACATTTCTCTATGTCGCAAGCTAGTAGTCCAAATTAGCACACATCAACAAACAGCAGGGGCTCTAAGTCACACTGAAGGTTATTCAAAGGACTGAAATCACAGTTTCTACCTTAATTAGCTTTGTGCCACTTAGTACTCTGTCAATAATCCCTTATGGAAATGGAAATGAGCGTTTGGCGTCATTGGCCGGGAGGCCCTTTGCGGAGCAGGTCCGGCCGCCTTGGTGCTGGTCTTGTTACATTCGACGCCACATTGGTCGACCTGCGCACCGGATGGGGATTAAATGATGATGAATGCAGCACATCACCCGGTCCCTGATTGGAGAAAATCCCCGACCCAGCCTGGAATCGAATCCGGGCCCGTAGGACGGCAATCCGTCGCGCTGACCACTCAGCTATCGAGGAGGACAATAATCCCTTATAACAAACTATGACTGCAGTTAGAGGCGTTAGCCGTAGCTTAAATTTGGCTTCAGTTCAAGTTGGGGACCCATTTAAAACTAAACTGGCATTAGCCATAACTTAAAATTAGACGTCCTATAATACTAACCTGCGCCTTTTTATTTATTGTTCAGCTAATTCAGTCTATAAAAGATGTAGCCTCTTTACGTTATTAAATACAGTTTTAAGAGGTGTTTCCATGCATCTCTATCCTCTGCTGTCTTCTGCCAGTTGAAGCCCGCAACCTTCCAGAGTTCCTAATCCCAGCGATCAGGTGGTCTCCCTGGTGGTCTTAGTTTTTCTCTGGGACTCCACTCTAAAACTGATTTTGTCCATCTTCCATCCTTCGTTCGTGCAATATGTCCTGCCCACTGCCGATTTAGAGCCTTAACGCGTTCTATAATATCTTTTACTTCTGTTATTACTCGAATGTCTTCACTTTTCTGTCGATCTTTCTTAGTGAGACCCAACATTGACCTTTCCATAGCTCTCTGAGCAGTTCTAAGTTTCCTTTTGAAAAATTCATTTAAAGTCCTAGTTTCACACCTGTACGTTAAAACCGGTAGTACACACTGATCAAAAACTGTCTTCTGTAAGTAGACTGGCATGTTATATTTGAAAACTGTTGCATTTCTTCCGTAAGCCCTCCAACCCAGTTTAATTCGACGAAAAATTTCAGGTTTCAGATCCCCTTTTGTGTCAATTAATTGCCCCAGATAGACGTATTCTGTAACATTGTTTAGGATGTTGCTGTTCAGTGTTACTTGTCCTGCAGCTACCCACTTTTCATGCATAAGCTTTGTTTTGGAGTGATTTATTTTAAGTCCAACTTCCTGACAACGATCTGTTAAGTCTTTTATAGAGGACTGCATTTCCATCTTACTGCGCCTTAGGGTACTCGATCACCACTAAGTGAGAACCATTTATGACGTAGGACGTTACAAAGCAAACGTAAGGACCGCCACTGAGATAAGTGGACGACGACAGCAACAAACACTCGTATGTTGTTCCTTCAGTAGTACTCGAGTTCAACTAAGTAACTAAGGAGACACCCATAACAGACCACTTGGATAATAATATAACATGCCCATGTAACGAACCACATGCTCTCGCATTTTTAAAGGCACTTAAAATTCACGACAGCAATTCTGGGTCCACACATAAACTATAGACAAATCATCCCCAGATTACAACTGGAACACACGAAAACAATACAATGAAACACGGGAGAGACACCATTAAATTCACCATTGTACGTGCAGTCAGGAAGAACAATACAACAGCGAATTAAAAACTAGCAGAAAATATCATACAACAAGATGATAGAAAATTAAAATACAATCAAACAAATACAATGATGAGCCGAAAAATTATGACCACCTGCTTAATAGTTTGTTTCTGCATCTTTGGAACGAAATACATCACAGATTCTGCGTATCAGGGATCCGACAGTTTGTTGGTACTTTTGTGGGGGTGCGTGACATTACATTCTACGCACAAGTCATGCAACTCGTGTAAATAACGGGCCGCCGATTTGCATACACGGTGATGGCTCCCGATAACGACCCGCATGTATTCCACAGGATTTACATCAAGCGAATTTTACCGACACATCAACGTGAGTTCACTGCAATGCTCCTCCAACGACTCTAGTACAGTTCTACCTCAGAGAAAAGGACAATTTTACTGTTGAAGGGTGACATGGCCGTCAGGGAAGACATCAAGCATGAAAGGTTACAGGTGGTTCTCAGCTATCAGCGTGACTTCGATTACTACTACAGGTACCATGTAAGCGCAAGAGAATGTCTCCCATAGCGTAATACTGCTCCCAGCAGCCTGTGTCGGTGGCGCGCTGCATATTTCGAACGGCGTTTCCGCAGACGACCACCCGAAGAGCCGTATATCGACGGTCGAGTCCCAGCGGTCCCGTGCTCATTGCAATCGTAATTGACGATGTCGTTGGGTCAACAGTGAACATAAACGGGAGGTCTGCTCCAGAGCTCCATGTTAAACAATGTACGATGAGTGGTGTGATACGAAACGTGCGTACACGAGGAATTGTGCTCATTCGGCAGAGGTGGCGTTACGGGCACGTGACGCGGTAGCAAAAGAGTGTAAGAGGAGCAGTCACGGACTGGGGATAACGCTAGCGAATAATTTTTTCATAATGAGGGGCCACAGTCATAATATATTTTTTTAAAGTCAGTACCGCCATTAGACTGTTGATTTACAGTGTTACATATTGTAACCTCCCCCTCACTTATCGAACTTAATGACAGTGAAAAATTAAACCGCGTGTACCTAATGAAATTTGGGAAAAGCAATCGTCACCGAAGTTAATCTGTCGGTAAAGAGGGAGGAAAGGGTTACATCTAAATGAAAGGAAAAATGCAAATGAAACTGGTGGAAATTAATTATGAAAAGGGGTAAATTTAATAAAGAAAGTAAATGTGCGGTCGTTACGTTAACAATTAATTGGCGCTAATTAGATATTTGAGATTTGGGGGAAATTACGGTCGCCAGTCCTAAGGACAATTACTATAGTAACTGAAAAAGAAAGGTTATTACACATATAATTAGCACTAGAAGCGTGGCAACTGAAGGTTGACACGTGTAGTGTGAAAACTGAAAGTTTGTCAGAAGTAATAAATTTCGCTACACTCTGACTTAATTTAGCAAAAGAATTAATAAAACCGGAAAACCGAAAGTTAATTTAGTGACTAAAGCTAATAGTGAGCTTTCTTTCTGAAGCACATCGAAATTCAGTAAGATACGGTTAGTCTTGAACTACCTCAACAATCATTTCAAAAGCTACTTGAATCTACGCAATTTAGAAATAAGAGATTTATCTTTGAACTTGAATTAAATGATTCTGAACAATTAACAATAGTAAAATTTAGTACGTACCAAGCTGAGCTGCAGTCACAGGTAAGCTAAAATACGGTAACAAAACTCGCACTCTTAATTTGTGCTTGTGTAATCTAAATATTGTAGCCAGCTATGAATACCTTAACTGAACTTTGAAATTAAAGCAGTGAAATCGAATCATGCTGGCGTTTGAATTTCAACGACACTCGGGTTCATTCCTTCTTGGTAATGCAATTGGGACAATGAGCAACAAAGGTTCATGCTACGTTGCTGTAATATTGTGATTTGAATAGTTTGAAAAGCTGAGGTCTGCCATACAGTTCTAAAACTTTACGTGCTTCCAGTCTTCCTTGTTAGTTAATTGAAGGTTTGAAGCCGTCGATCGAGGAGGTGGCGACAGTCACTCATTGTCGGCCGTCGCTGTTGCAGAAGCTGGATGTTGGCGCGCTTCTTCTCGACACGGTCACCAGGCGAAACGGGCTCTTGATGTGCGCCAGCTAATGCTTCCCGTCCGCGACACCGTATCAGAAACTATCATAGCAAGTCGAGCGCAATTACATGCTGCCCAACCCCGAAAGCGCGGCAACTCGCGGGAGCGTCACACAACACACCTGCTCCACTGCACTACCCCAGCCAGACTCCCTCTGCTCCGCCCGCGCTCCACGCGACAGAGCTAACACTACCAAAGATCCTAAACACTTTGGTTCTCCACACGACCTATCGATGTATTCGTTCGATAGCTTAGTTTTCCCTAGGCCAGACCCAGCGTATAAATACAAATAATATTCACAAAACAAACCAACATAAATGCATAAATGTATATATACAAACAGTAAAACAATTACAATATACAAAGGTCCAGAAATGTTATATCTTCAGGTAACAAAATAAGGAAAAAAATTTGCAGTGCAATAGATGGAAATAGGAGGATATGCATTTCCGGCGTTACAATATACACTTACACAATCATGATTTTGGCTTCAAAGTGCCATTATCAAGTGTTTTAAGTGTTATACATTGCCTAAGATGGCATACTGTCGTATTAAATTACACTATTAGACACATTGTCCAAGAGTCTATATTTCTGGCAAAGCCTACTGCTTTGTTTCATCACTGAGTATACCATCTTGAGTATACCATGTTGAGTCGAGTTGGTATACTCAGTGATGAAACAAAGCAGTAGGCTCTTCCAGAAATATAGACTCTTAGACAATGTGTCTAATAATGTATTTTAATACGACAGTATGTCACATTAGACAATGTATAACACTTGAAACACTTGATAATAGAACATTGCCTGTATTCGTCGTGGCATGCTATCCACAAATTCATCAAGCCACTGTTGGTCCAAATTGTCCCACTTCTCAACAGCGATTCGTTGTAGATCCCTCAGATACGTCGTCTATAAACAGCCTTTTTCAATCTATCCCAGGCATGTTCGATACGGTTCATGTGTGGAGAACATGCTGGCCACTCCAATCGAGCGATATCGTTATCCTGAAGGAAGTCATTCACAAGATGTGCACGATGGGGGAGCAAATTGTTCTCCATGAACACGAATTCCTCGCAGTATGCTGTCGATCTGGTAGCACTGTCGGTCGGAGGATGGCATTCATGTATCGCACGACCGTATCGGCGCCTTCTACGACCACCAGTGGCGTACGTCGGCCTCACATAATGCCACCCCATAACAGCAGGGAACCTCCACCTAGCTGCACTCGCTGCACAGTGTGTCTAAGGCGTTCAGCCTGTCCGGGTTGCCTCCAAATACGACGATTGTCTGGTTGAAGACTAATGCGACAGTCATCGGTGAAGAGGACGTGATGCCAATCCTGAGCGGTCCATCCGGCATGTTCTTGGGCCCATCTGTACCGCGATGTATGGTGTAGTGGTTGCAAAGATGGACCTCGCCATGGACGTCGGGAGTGAAGTTGCGCATCATGCAGCCTATTGCTCACAGTTTGAGTCATAACACGACGTCCTTTGGCTGCACGAAAAGCGTTATTCAACATGGTGGCGTTGCTGTTACGGTTCCTCCGAGCCGTAATCCATAGGTAGCGGTCATCCACTGCAGTAATAGCCGTTGGGCAGCATGAGCGAGGCATGTAATCGACAGTTCATCTGTATTTCCTCCATGTCCGAACAGCATCGCTTTGGTTGACTCCGAGACGCCTGGACACTGCCATTTTTGAGAGCTCTCCCTGGCACAAAGTAACAATACGGACGCGATAGAAACGCATGCTTTAACTACACACAACACGAGCCATGTACCTCCTTCCTGCTGGAATGACTGGAACTGATCGGTGTCGGACCCCCTCCGTCTAACAGACGCTGCTCATGCATGGTTGTTTACAACTTTGGGCTGGTTTAGTGACATCTCTGAACAGTCTAAGGAACTGCGTCTGAGATACAATATACACAGTCAACATCTATCTTCAGTAGTTCTGGGAACCCGGCTGATGCAAAACTTTATTTGATTTGTGTATAAGGTACTAATTACTTATCACTGATTTCTGAAAGCCAAACACTCCTTTTTCTGAGGGAGCATTGTGCTTCTGTATAGTGACAACAATGCCCCAGCGCTAGGGATGAATCTCCGCCTTAACGTGGCGTGAACAGTCGATGTTGAGCTTACGTACAGAACGGTCGCGCCCCGCCGCGCCGTGGATACATAATGTGCAGACATTGGTAGGAAATGGAATTAATAGTTCAAAGTCTTACGTCGCTTTGTAGAAGAAAAGTATTACAGTTATACACGGGAAGGCACGAATGATTAATTAAGAAATTTATGTTTGATACAGTGTTGTGTTTGCGAATCGGTAATTGTCCTGGAGAATAGAGGGCGTAAGTGAAAATAGAGCGTAAATGAAAAGGCTTCCATGATCAGTGACTAACTGCTTAATTAATCAGGAGACGCAACGTAGTACTGGTTGCTTCAGTGTGAGTGTGAAACAAATGTAACTCTTAGAGAGGACGATGAGCGTAGCCTTTGTCAGCGAAGTCTGTTACGTGCAAAAGGAAAAATAAAACGAAGTAATATGTCTGCCGGATGTCTGATGCTTCCTCCCACGATATTTCAGCGCAGATTCGTCTGGCCATCTTCAGGTGAATATTGACACGAAAGGCATTGCGCTCATGTATTTAAGACCACACCTGCACATGCATGATGTGTCCAATTGGCGTTGCGCACGCTCTGTTTGTCCGCAAGTATGTGCGCTGCGTAGCGCGTCCTCCGTGGTGAAAACTGTCTTCATCAATATGAGATGGATTGTCTTTGCATCGCAAACGACGCCGACTACGCAGAGCGCCAAGTTTTTCTATGACGGGGTTCCATGCAGAATTTAACCGGAAACAGCCTTCTCGATTAGTACGTGACTCAGGCAGTCCTATTTCCACTGATTCGTTGATGATAGATCTCCAAAAGTTTGACGTATGGGCCACAATTTTCGTTGGGTCGTATTTCATCAAGTGACCAGTGGAAGTACAATGTTCGGCTTTAGCGGACGTTATGGCTCGAAGGAGGCGAGTATGCCGCCGATGTTCTACTTTGCACAGTGCGCGTCATTTGTCCTATGTAATTGACTCATTCACACGGAATTCTGTAAACAGATGCCTTGCGCGACACTAAGTCATCTTTAACAGATCCCAATAGCGCCGAGATTTTAGGAGGAGGACGCAAAACTGCTTTAACTTTATGTATTCTTAATATTCTACATATTTTGGCTGAAATATTTCCAGTGTATAGTAGATAAGTAGTCCCTTACTGGTCGAGACGCGGTTTCCAGTTAAATTCTTAATGGAATCCCGTGATATAAGAACTTCGTCCTCTGAGTAGCCGGAGTCTTTTGCCATGCAAAGACAACCGATCTGGTATCGATGAAGTCAGTTTTCACCACCGAGGGCGCGCGACGCAGCGCCCATACTTGCAGACAAACAGCAGGTGCGCAACGCCTATTGGTCACACCGCGCATGTGCAGGTGGGATCTTAAAAGCGGAACTCACTCACTTTCCTGTCAGTATTCACCTGAAGGTGGCCAGAAGATTCTGCTCCAAAACATCGTGGCAGCAATCTGCAAACATCCGGCAGTTCGCTCAAAATTTTATGGAACAATCTGTACGCCGGGAAAGTTTTAATTCTCACACAAGATAATATGACCTGTACTGTCGTAATTTTAAAGCTACATTTTTCATTCTTTGATTAAATAACTTAAATGCTCACAAAATATAACAGAAACGTTTTCGGCACATGGTCAGGTTATTGTCGTGAGGCAGTGTGATCTCTACGTGAAGCTCAAATACGTTAGTCCGATAGTCCGCTAGCTACAAAAAGAAACTAGAAAAGACATTTCATGAAGAGGGTACGATTGGGTTGTACGTAATATAAGCCCCTATGCTTTGCGGGTTCCTGTGTGTTGCATGTATTTTTCATATGCGATGTCATGCAGGATGGATCTCGGGCAGTCTATATAATCCAATACGTTACGGTGGACTTGGAATTTGACCGCTAAAACTGAGCGATGTGGCGCAGTGATTGACACAATGGACTCGTATTCGGGAGGACGACGGTTCAATCCCGCGTCAGGCCATCCTGATTCAGGTTTTCCGTGATTTCCCTAAATCGCTTCAGGCAAATGCCAGGATGATTCCTTTGAAAGGACACTGCCGACTTCCTTCCCCATCCTTCCCTAATCCGATGAGACCGATGACCTCGCAGTTTGGTCTCCTCCCTCAAATCAACCCCCAGCCTCATCCGATGGGACCGATGACCTCGCTGTTTGACCCCCTCCCCCGAATTAACCATCCTTCACTGCTAAATCACATCAACACTTTGTTCGCAGGAGTACGCCAGTAAGCTGTGTACCTGGTCAGGTACGTGGTACCGCAACGAGCAGAACGCCACGTGGGCCAACTACACGCTGTGTGGTGCAGTCACCAGCGACCAGCCGCCAGAGGATGCGTCCCTGTACGAGGTACCTAGTTCCCGATCTCTCTCCTCCCTAGATGTTTAGCACAAAACACACAATGGTGTTCAGCTGTGCACGTGGTCCTTTTTTCTAAACAGCATGCGGCAGAGTAAACGTATACTATGTGATCAAGAGTATTCGGACACCCCCAAAAAACGTACGATTTTCGTATTAGGTGCATTAGGCTGCCACCTACTGCCAGGTACTCCACATCAGTGACCTCAGTAGTTATTAGACATCGTGAGAGAGCAGAATGGGGTGCTCCGCAGAACACACGGACTTCAAATGTGGTCAGGTGATTGCGTGTCACTTGTGTCATACGTCTGTACACGAGATTTCCACACACCTAAACATCCCTAGGTCCACTGCTTCCGATGTGATAGAGAAGTGGAAACGTCTGTTGACTGACAGAGGCCGCCGACAGTTGAAGAGGGTCTAATGTGTAACAGGCAGACATCAATCCAGACCTTCACACAGGAATTCCAAACTGCATCAAAAACGTTGTGTGGAGTGACAATCACGGTATACAATGTGGCGATCCGACAGCAGGTCGTGGATATGGCGAATGCCCGGGGAATGTTATCTGCCAACAGTAAAATTCGGAGGCGGTCGTGTTGAGGTGTGGCCGTGTTTTTCATGGAGGTGGCTTGCTACACTTATTGTTTTGCGCGGCACTATGACAGCGTAAGCCTACATTGATGTTTTAAGCACCCTCTTGCTTCCCACTGTTGAAGAGCAATTCGTGGATGCCGATTGCATCTTTCAAGATGATCGAGCACCTGCTCATAATGCACAGCCTGTGGCGGCTCGACAATAGCATCCCTGTAATGGACTGGCCTACACAGTCTTGACCTAAATCCTATAGAACACCTTTGGGATGTTTTGGAACGCCGACTTCGTGCCAGGCCTCAGCCACCGACATCGATACCTCTCCTCAGTGCAGCACTCCATGGAGAATGGTCAGCCATTCCGCAAGAAACCTTCCAGCACCTGATTGAACGTGTGGCTGCCAGAGTTGAAGCTGTCATCAAGTTTAAGGGTGGGCCAACACCATATTGAATTACCGATGAAGGGCGCCACAAACTTGTAAGTCATTTTCAGCGAGGTGTCCAGATACTTTTAATGCCATAGTGTGTGGTGGTTCTATGTAGAAAACTGTCACTATACAGATAGGATTGATGCCAACTTAGTGAATGTAATTACAACTGGCCGTTGAATGTTCTGCAACGTCCACTTATAGGCTGATCAGTGTAAATGGGTGTGGATGCATACCGCAGGATATTTGAATGCATTGACAAATAGCGAGAAATGTGATATAGGAATAAATAATTTGAACTCCTTCGTCTGTTTGCATTCCACATGCATCTACAATACGGAGAGTCGAAGTTCTAAGAAAATGAGATGAGTTACATGTTGATGGATTAGAAATGTTTGATGCTTACATTCTATATTTTATTAAAATAATTAGGTTTACACCCACATCAGAATCTTCCTGAAGGAGATTTCAAACAGCCGACAAAGGTAGTCGAAACGGTGCTCTAAATTTGTTATGAAAATAGAGTTCTCATTAGAGTAGTTGGCGTTTTCAGTACGAACTTTGATATAATTCTCCAACATAGTCCATCCTGTGCAAGCTTCATCCATCTTCTATGCAGAAGTATTGCAACCTATGGTCTGGGTTGCGATTTCCAGGGGGTGTTTTCCAATCGATCAACGCTCGTCCACATGCCGCTGTTTTAACCCACCATGCTATACATATTATCGATCAGCAGGTCTATCTCCAATCGAACACATAGAAGACATCATCCGACTACAATTCCAGTGTATTCCACGACCAGCCTTAACCGTCCCTGTTTTCACCGACCAAGTGCAACAGGCATGCAACGCTATCCGACAAACTGACACCGGCACCTGTACAACACAACGCATGCACGTTTGCACGATTGCATGCAACATTCTGACGGTGCCAGCATTTCACATTTGCAATGGCTTATCGAGCGCTTACATTAACCTATGATCCTACAATGTTAATCACTTACAGGGTGACAATTATTGAACTATATGCAATAAAATGGTCAGAAGTTCTGACAATCATCATTTTATTACGACAGCTTACCAGTCGCGTCGGACTCGTAACGTGGGTAACTTGCCATATTCTGGGACTCCTTAACTGTCCATCTACATTATGAAAATGTAACCATTGTGAAGCTGAAGCTCGATATACGAGGCGTATTTTTCTTAAGTAAGTATCGTTTTTAAATTTAAAAAAAGACGTGTTAAGATATCTCAATAATTTTATTTTTATATGAAAGCCTGTACCGTAATCTACGCACTGACGCAATTACAGTCTGATTATTGTTTGTTTTCGTTGTGTACTGAGTGTTTAAGATGCTTCGATAATCGTGAGTCCCACCGACTGTGAAGTACGGGCTGTTATAAGATTTCTTAGTGGTAAAGGCCTAAAAGCGATCGATATTCATCGTGAGATCTGTGCAGTTTACGGAGAAAACATGAGTGATGGAATGGTAAGAAAGTGGGTGAGAGCATTTAAAGATGGCCGCACAAATGTGCATGATGAACAACGGAGTGGGCGTCCTTCGGTCGTTAATGAAAGTTTGTGCAGGAAGTGGACAATAAGGTGAGAGAAAACAGACGCTTTACGATTTCCTCCTTACGGGATGACTTTCCTAATGTTTCTCGTAGTGTTTTGTATGGCATTGTGACCGAGCACTTGAATTACCGAAAATTGTGCGCACGTTGGGTACCGAAAATGTTGACGAATGTGCACAAAACCAAACGTTTAGACAGTGCATTGACTTTCCTTGAGCGGTACCACAAGGAAGGTGATGACTTCTTAAGCCAAATTGTTACAGGCGATGAAACATGGGTGGCGTACGTCACACCAGAATCAAAGCAACAGTCCATGTAAGTTGAGCAAGGGCATCGTTTTGCTGCAAGACAATGCCCGTCCGCATGTGGCGAATTAGACCAAAGATCTCATCACATCTTTTCGATGGGAAACTAGATCATCCAGCGTACAGCCCTGATCTGGCGCCCAGTGACTGCCATCTATTCCTGCACTTGCAGAAACACCTGGGCGGTCAGCGTCTTCAAGACGATTCGAAGTCAATACAGTGGTGATGCAATGGTTAACAAGTCAGGTGGCAGAGCCTGGCTGCCTCAAGTAAACGACCAGCACGCAGATTTAATCCAAAAATTAGAAGTGTTGCTCTGCTTATAATTTAAGTGTGACAAGGTCAAATGTTTTAGAAGTGTTGACTTATTAGTAGAGCCTGGCTTCTTAACTAAACGACTGAACGGCCACTGCGCTGATTTAACCCAAATATTAGAACTGTTGCTCTAATTGTAATTTAAGTGAGGTATTCCCTGAGTCTTTACGAGACTCTACTTGCTTCTGGCTAGATTCTGTTAGTCGACCCCCGACTAAAAGTAATAATTGTTTCCATTTGGTCTTGCTGTAATTTTCTATTCAACCCAACGGGCCCAGTACCGACAGCAGCTATAAAGCTTGGTCTCTCTTTTGAAATTTAATCGGCCACTGTGCTGTACCCTCTGTAATATTGTCATTTAAGGTCTATAGCCAACCTTTCGTCAGGATTTGTGATTTCTCTAACTGTCTCGTTCCGCGAAAAAAAAAAAAAAAGAAAAAGAAAGACCACTTGGATAAACATTTATGACCTTGAAATCACGTAGAATGCGCCATTATTGCTAGATTAGTTTTAAACCTAAATCAGTTTTTGGGTAAATGTTTAGCGGCCCATGGTGTCGTATCTTTTTTAAAAGTTTGTACATTGCTGTTACCTTTTAAACGATTTTTGCATTTTCCTATTTAATCGGCCACCGAGTCGAATTCAAGCTTAAATCTCAGTCTATCATTTTATTATAATTTTATGGGGGAACTGTGACTTACTATTGTTTGTAACTGGTCTTAGTAAAAGATATTATATTTTTTGAGCTGTTATTTTATTTAATTTTTGTAAGGGCCCATGTGGTCGGAAAATTCAGTACTTTAAACGGTGCTAGTACCAATCGCTTTGAGTACGGAACTACCGTATGTAGATAATTGAATGGACCTAAGCCGATACTTACAAGCTGCAGAGGCTATGTCTACCAAAGAATTTGAATAAATTGCACAGAGTCGGCACCGTTTGAGTTTTGAGTGTTTCTTATTGGTATCAACGACGTCTCTGGGGTATTGGTGTCCTCCCCAGACAGTTGTTTTGTCTTATTCCCAGTCGGCAGTTGTGCTCATGGGTCAGCACATTTAGGTGCAAATCCTAAAAATTGAAAAATGAGATAAGAAGTTGCAGCATTGCTTAGATCCGTTACCTATATTATAAGATCTATTATGTACTCCGAAACGTACCAATCCGTTATATATTTCCCCTTAAGACTTGTGGTTCATGGCGAAGAGTACGAAATCGAGTCTTATTTTGTTTCCAAGAAGTACCAAATCTTGGAAGCCAATCGCTGCCCTTCTTGATAATGACATCACAAACATGGCCGACATTTATTTAAATGACGTTGTACGTTGTAAGGACGTGTGTAACTTTTTCTTTCAATGTGACTTTTAATTAAATTATGGAGCCTGATGGATGAATACTGTGAATCGCCAATAAAAACTGAAAATACATGGACAAGGGTTTGTAGACTGGAAACGCTGGAAGAAAAGTGTCGCGAAACAAACTAAGCAAGCAAAAATGCTAGTGTTAGGCCTCAAATTAACCGTGAATGACAGCGGCTTCTGCAGTACTGCACGTTTATTAGCAACTGAATTTCAGGAGTTCCGTAACAGTTTCTATGAGAATGAAGATTCTATTTCACAGAAGGAGTTCATTTCGGCATACACTGATGTAATTTCACCGGAGACTTGCGGACTCAATCAGGGAAGTGGTAAAGGTGCCAAGAAGACAATGTCTGTAAAATATAAACAAGTTCTCAGACTGGGGTGGTAAATCTATGTTGAGATACATTTCTAAGTGTATTCAACATAGGTAGAGAATGGTTGAAAATGTTGCAAACGCAAAACATGAGACATGTGTCAATGGTCCAGAGAAGAGAGGTGGGTTAAGATTGACAGTTGAATTGATTAGACTTCAAGAAGTGAGTTCTTCCCACATTCAGTTATTCAAATACAGAGAAAAGCATTAGGCGGAGGTGCAGCAGCAGGGAGATAATATCTTCCTGTAGACCTGAATATTCTAAAACTGTGAACAACGTGTAACTTCTGAGGTATCTTGTATTACAGGGCAATTTGCTATCTTCTCTCATTTAATATTACTTAAACTTTACTACATTGTTGATTATTGTTCATGTCATATATTTCGGTTGAGAACTGAAAAACAATCTTGTAATGAACTTTACAAGAAAGCATACTCTCATATTCATAACCATGCACTCGTATTTCTGTACTGGCAGTTCTTATGATTCATTGCAACATTTAAATAATTTAGTTCATATGTAAATATTTAATCGTCATAACAGTTTATTTTCTTTTATGGATATTTGTTACCAAATTCAACTTAGGGTTTGAAAGTACGAAACGGGACAGTTGCAGCTAATGCCTGATATACAGTACGCAATTTGAATCAGCTGCATCTACAGAAGGGAAGAGGGAGATAGTTGTTCAACGCATGATTCGTACATTCAGGGCGAAGGCATTTTTCCAGAACCTCAATCAGCTGCCTGAAAATTCGTTGACTGTGAATTTTGATCTGATGCAAAATCAACCTCTGCCTATAACTACAATTGGGCAGGCCCATTAATAAGGGCATCTGTGGTACTACATTCCCGGTATTGCGATTGTGGGAAAAGATAAATCTGTTGATGAGAATACACCACACATCTAGCTGGAGAAAGAGGGAAGTGGGAAAAGATAAATCTGTTGATGAGAATACACCACACTTCTAGCTGGAGAAAGAGGGAGATAGGGGACTTAATGAAATATGTTCTTGTTTGCGTGACTTTTACTTGTTAATATTCTTTCCTATTTACAATAAGGAGCAAAATGATGCAGTCAGAGTGTTTTGTGACAGCTTTTCATCGCAGAACAAAATATAACTTAAACTTTTCGTGTTCTCAGTAACTGCACATCAAGGCAATTTGCAAGTAGAGTGGTTCTTTCCCGTTAGAGAAAATTCCTAGATGCCTCCAGACAGGTCTTTTGGGCTGGTTGTAAAAGGTAAAAAAGTTGTATCCTTTTGCCAGAAGTGTACAACATCCTTTTCAAAGGTACTCAAAAATTGCATGTGTTAGGTGCTGATTTTAACTGGGTCAACTGGCAAGATCTGTCTAAAGTCCGTACGCCGTCTTCAAAACACATAAAGAAAATGGAAGTGAAGAGGATTAGTTTCCAGGCTCGAACACATCTCGTTGGTTTACAACCGTTAACCGTTCTATGAGAAATTACCTCATTGCGAAAAAACTCAAAGAAAAACAGTAAAATATGAGAATATTATGGCAAGGATTCGAAACTTAATTCTAAACAGCCATGTACAGCCTGCAATAAAGATATGTGGACCCGGGATATTCAGCAGAAGATGTGTCCTTTTATAAAAAAAGCACTGGTGAATATAACAGTACAGAATCTTCCAGTGAGGTTAGTGACAAATCTGTAGCGAAAGGATGCTCTTTAATTTACGTAGGAACGAAGTCATGCACCACACATCCAGGAAGAGGATACTGTGATCGTGTCAGTCTCTTTACGAATGATAGCTGTTCGTATTTTACCTCCTTGTGACATGTAGGCTTTGTTGTACAGTAGGTCTTTAATATTGTTGTGGATGGCGATAACAGTACTGCAGAAAGTTTCGGGGAATGCCATTTAGTTCATTGTTCAGGTTGTGTGAAAATGATAATAATGAGTAACATATTTAATGAAATAAAATTGTTCTCATTAATTTTCTCTGTTATATTTCTAAATCTTTCAGTTATTAATAGTTCAAAATAGGTCAGGAAGAGTGTAAACTGCCGTACAAAACACTGCAGATGAAACACGTAACTACATTTTGTGCTTATAGTGGTATAATTTAACTCCAAAATAACAGTTACCAAATTTAACCCAGTTTTCTGCCAAAAGATACCAGATACATTTGTTTTTACGCAATAACAACTAAACAAATAAAAAACTAACAGCGATACTTGGCGTAATGCGTCTCAGTAACAGAGCTATGAAACGTATTCTGATGCTACACTGGTTGTAAAATGTTTTTTTGTCTCTCCTGTTAAATTAGATTTTATAGCTTTGGTACCTTTTGGAAATGAGCTTCTCAAATCCAGTAGTGTGAACCAAGTACTGTTAGTCGGTCTTGTCTCTCAGCGACTATATCCCTTTTATGAACTTCAATTTTAAATGTTGTTGTGCTATACAAATTATCTTTGATTTCTGATTTTTTGAGATGGTATTCATCGTGCACTGTTTGCTGTTCACCACCAGGAGAAGCGCCATGTATCCTCGCTGCGTGTGGGAGCGAAACTGCATCGCTGTTTGGCATTCTGATTACTCAGTTTTCAATACTCGCATGAGAGAATGGTTTCGTTACAAAACCTAAATTAACTAAATGAGACCCTATACTATTCACTTACCTCCTCCGTCTCAAACACGTTGTTCTCCTACCTCATCAGCTAGCCAAGTGATCGCTACTGCCGCTTGAATCTATCCTCAGTTTCCTGAGAAAGGCTGTAGGAACTGGTCAATCAGGGGATTCTGTTTTCCCCAAGAAGCTATCTTACTTCTTTAATTATTATGGTTTTCAAATGGTTCAAATGGTTCTGAGCACTATGGGACTTAGAACTACTTAAACCTAACTAACCTAAGGACATCACACAACACCCAATCATCTCGAGGCTATGGTTTTCACGATTGAGTGTAGATATTTGCTGTAACTTCAGCATCCTGCTGCATTACATCTTCCATCTATGCCTTTTATCCGTTTAGTTATTCACAGCTTTAGTTTTGGTCACAGAGAAATTAATTGGTATCTGCTGTTTCTCATTTTTTAATAACATTTTTAGTGCCAGGAAATCTAATCCCCATTTCGGTACAGTTATGAATATGGATGCGATGCCGGTCGCACCCTTCATCTTTTGCTTTTTGGTGTGAAAGGCACCGAAAGCCTTCTCCAACCTGACAGGTTAAGGCTCCCAATGCATTGAATACACCTATTTTATCCCGTTATTCCGTGGTAGCCAGAGTACACAATTCAATGTATGAGTGGTGTGTACCTCGTAGATCGCAAACAGATGTCCTTCGTGATTTCTGCGGATGAATGACTTTTGAGGGTATAAATGCAACGCAGTGGAATACTGCAACCAGACTGGTTTGTATTTATTTGAAACCGTAATCAACATGTGCCTAAAACCCTATTAAGGGATGCGTCAAAAGCTTGTGACCACTAACGCTTCCTCTGTTTATGAAAAACTTCGGATTTGCTAATGAGGTAATGGTGGAAATAAGCGTTAGGGAGTGAATATCTCTTTTTGCTAAATTTATCTTCCTTTACAACATGCACGCATCAAATTGATAATGGTGAGCAGAACTTCAATATGTCTACTGAAATATGTCATTCCATCAAATAAAACATTCAGTATTTGTTTGCTTTATTATTTATGTCTTTTCGGTTCGACAAATAACATATACAAATGTTTATCCTATTTGTTACTGACCTGCATATAATGTGGCTAGTATCCAAAAAAGTGGTTCAAGAATTATATGTTGTAGATTAATCTAAATTGTTGCGAAAGAAATTTTGCATCTCGTGAGTGCTCGGAAACTTGGAACAGAAGCGCTGTGCAACATCCGTTGCTTTAAAAGTGCACTATTGGCCATTAAAATTGTTACACCAACAAGAAATGCAGATGATAAACGGGTATTCATTGGACAAATAAATTATACTAGAAGTGATATGTGATTACATTTTCACGGAATTTGAATGTATAGATCCTGAGAAATCAATACCCAGAACAACCACCTCTGGCCGTAATAACGTCCTTGATGCGCCTGGGCATTGAGTAAAACAGAGCTTGGATGGCGTGTACAGGTACAGCTGCCCATGCAGCTTCAACAAGATTCCACAGTTCATCAAGAATAGTGACTGGCGTATTGTGACGAGCCAGTTGCTCGACCACCATTGACCAGACGTTTTCAATTGGTGAGAGATCTGGAGAATGTGCTGGCCAGGGCAGCAGTCGAACATTTTCTGTATCCAGAAAGGCCCGTACAGGACCTGCAACATGCGGTCGTGCATTATCCTGCTGAAATGTAGGTTTCGCAGGGATCGAATTAAGGGTGGAGCCACGGCTTGTAACACATCTGAAATGTAACGTCCACTGTTCAAAGTGCCGTCAGTGTGAACAAGAGGTGACCAAGAGGTGTAACCAATGGCACCCCATACCATCACGCCGGGTGATACGCCAGTATGGCGATGAGGAATACACGCTCCCAATGTGCGCTCACCACGATGTCGCCAAACACGGATGCAACCATCATGATGCTGTAAACAGAACCTGGATTCATCCGAAAAAATGACGTTTTGTCATTCGTGCACCCAGGTTCGTCGTTGAGTACACCATCGCAGGCGCTCCTGTCTATGATGCAGCATTAAGGGTAACCGCAGCCATGGTCTCCGAGCTGATAGTCCATGCTGCTGCAAACGTCGTCGAACTGTTCGTGCAGATGGTTGTTGTCTAGCAAACGTCCCCATCTGTTGACTCAGGGATCTAGATGTGGCTGCACGATCCGTTACTGCCATGTGGATAAGATGCCTGTCATCTCGACTGCTAGTGATACGAGGCCATATGGATCCAGCACGGCGTTCCGTATTACCCTCCTGAACCCAGCGATTCCATATTCTGCTAGCAGTAATTGGATCTCGACCAACGCGAGCACTAATGTCGCCATACAATAAACTGCAATCGCGATAGGCTACAATCCGACCTTTATCAAAGCGGAAACGTGATGGCACGAATTTCTCCTCCTCACACGAGGCATCACAACAACGTTGCACCAGGCAACGCCGGTCAACTGCTGTTTGTGTATGAGGAATGGGTTGGATGTTGTAGGTGTCGCCACCGGCGTCAACCTCGTCCGAATGCTCTGAAAAGCTAATCATTTGCATATCACAGCATCTTCTTCCTGTCGGTTAAATTTCGCGTCTGTAGCACGTCATCTTCGTGGTGTAGCAATTTTAATGACCAGTAGTTTATTTGTTGGGAAAATCAGAACTATGATAGGGACATTTCTTTGCTATTCAGTTTTCGAATTCGTTCACCCCCTGGTATGTGTGGCCGTCGCTCAGGTTGATCTGCTGTTAGTGCACGAGTTCCCACAGTTTTGATGCTGCTGCCTTGTCTCCGACGCTCGGTCAGAAAGCCGCACAGTCGCGCGCTTCAGCGGATTGTGCTAAGTCTGTAGCGAGCGCCGGCCGCAGCCGTTGCCTGTGGCTAATTGTCTCAAACGCAGCGCATTATACCGAAATCAGCGGCGCAAATTGCGTTATCTCGTCGCTAAAACAACTCTGCTGCCGCCCGTGCTGGATAGCGTGATGTTTACCAGCACCTGCTGAAATTCACTGCTGCGTGAGGGCACCCGCAGACAGCCTTCACACATTTTCCTGACTGGGGGAAAAGGCTTTGGTTTTTGTGCTTTTGCAATGAATATTGTCTGTTCACAATGGTCTTGACGATAACTGTATACTATCATGATGTGTTAAAACTGCAGAAATGCGTTGCATCTTTCATATCTATGTTACTAGAGGATATAGATTCCAATTATGTACCCGTGGTCTATGTGCTGTGTACTTGGTGCAGTGGATATAGTTTGTCGGCACGGTAGCTCAGCGTGCTCGGTTAGAGAGTTGACTTGTCTCTGTAATAAAAAACTGAGTGAAAAGGTCAACAACGAACTTCAACGGATTTTGTGTACATAGTTCCGCATTGTCAGCGTGTACACAACTTTCCCACTAGAGCGCGCCCCGCTAAGCACAACAGCGTAGGCGTAGCGCTCGTCCGTCTCCGCACTACGAGATGGTGCTGCCTTAGAGACAGACCAAATTCTGCTTCCGCCGATCTGTGTATTAATATGTAACGCAGCCAATGAGATTGCTGCTAACATAGAACCTTTTCTCCTTGCAGATCACACTCGTGCAGTGATACATGAACGCGTGAGGTATTATAATGAGTCTAAAGACCTTCGATTAGTCAGTCTGCATTTGTCTGCATTTATCTGCACCTGTCTGTAACAGTCTGCATTTGTCTGTACCAGTCTATAGTCAAGTTTCAGTCTGCACCTAATAAGATTACCATATTCCTGTACATAGCCATGAAGATAAATATATAGACACTTGTCAAGTATCAGAGATATGTGAGAACAAGATTAACGTACCAAGACCAAAGGAACTTCAGATTGTCAATTGTAAATAGTATCCAGAATCAAGTTAAGTAATGTTTATGCTTGTTATTATTTTAATAAATGTGTGTGAAAATTAATCAAGTTCTGTTTAAAGTTGGTCACTGTCAATCTGCTACTCTAAGCATGCAAGTGGCATTTCTATCGTCTGACCTAACAGCAGAGGATAAACACGAGACGATAAGACCATGAGACATATTGCTGACACTCGCCTACTTCGTTAGAGCGACAAGTCACATAATCTGATGGTGTGTGTACCGAAGGTCTTACAGTACGCACACCCCAGATGTCATGTGACGCCCGCTACGACGAAATACATCTAACCATAACGAACAACCAGAAACCTGCCACCGCTTAAATTTAGAAGTCACTATTACGCATCAGGGAGCTTCAAACTAAAAGAAATAAAAGAAACAGAGAAGTGTTATCTGAATTTCAGTACCTTGTGAGTCACAATAGATCAGTGCTTAGAACAGGTATGACTGATGGTAGCACTACTGAAAATAAACACTTGCGTTGTGTATGAGGAGAATTTCGCGATTTTGAGGAAAGGCTGTGCTGTATTCGTGACACATCAACGTATCCAAAACAAAGCAAGCCAAAAAAGTTGACTGACTATGATGAGGACGAGACGAGATGACACTTCATTTGAGAACAATAGTGGGCGCTTTTTCCTGACCCCACAAATAATCCTCAGTCACAGTTGGGACTTGAACCATCTGAGGGAACTTTATCCAAGTCGTGGAATCTGATACAAAAACCGAAATCTTTCTCCGGACTCTTGCGGGAGGAAGCTTTGCAAGAAAGTGGTTGATGCGTGGTTGTAGAAGGTACCATGAGTTAAAGCAGGCAATTTTGGACGAATTATGTTTGAAGAGCACCGAGGACCAAACGAAACAGAGAATATGAATGACGGAAAAATACAATTACTCAGATTATGGAAATCCGAAATACACTCCTGGAAATGGAAAAAAGAACACATTGACACCGGTGTGTCAGACCCACCATACTTGCTCCGGACACTGCGAGAGGGCTGTACAAGCAATGATCACACGCACGGCACAGCGGACACACCAGGAACCGCGGTGTTGGCCGTCGAATGGCGCTAGCTGCGCAGCATTTGTGCACCGCCGCCGACAGTGTCAGCCAGTTTGCCGTGGCATACGGAGCTCCATCGCAGTCTTTAACACTGGTAGCATGCCGCGACAGCGTGGACGTGAACCGTCTGTGCAGTTGACGGACTTTGAGCGAGGGCGTATAGTGGGCATGCGGGAGGCCGGGTGGACGTACCGCCGAATTGCTCAACACGTGGGGCGTGAGGTCTCCACAGTACATCGATGTTGTCGCCAGTGGTCGGCGGAAGGTGCACGTGCCCCGTCGACCTGGGACCGGACCGCAGCGACGCACGGATGCACGCCAAGACCGTAGGATCCTACGCAGTGCCGTAGGGGACCGCACCGCCACTTCCCAGCAAATTAGGGACACTGTTGCTCTTGGGGTATCGGCGAGGACCATTCGCAACCGTCTCCATGAAGCTGGGCTACGGTCCCGCACACCGTTAGGCCGTCTTCCGCTCACGCCCCAACATCGTGCAGCCCGCCTCCAGTGGTGTCGCGACAGGCGTGAATGGAGGGACGAATGGAGACGTGTCGTCTTCAGCGATGAGAGTCGCTTCTGCCTTGGTGCCAATGATGGTCGTATGCGTGTTTGGCGCCGTGCAGGTGAGCGCCACAATCAGGACTGCATACGACCGAGGCACACAGGGCCAACACCAGGCATCATGGTGTGGGGAGCGATCTCCTACACTGGCCGTACACCACTGGTGATCGTCGAGGGGACACTGAATAGTGCACGGTACATCCAAACCGTCATCGAACCCATCGTTCTACCATTCCTAGACCGGCAAGGGAACTTGCTGTTCCAACAGGACAATGCACGTCCGCATGTATCCCGTGCCACCCAACGTGCTCTAGAAGGTGTAAGTCAACTACCCTGGCCAGCAAGATCTCCGGATCTGTCCCCCATTGAGCATGATTGGGACTGGATGAAGCGTCGTCTCACGCGGTCTGCACGTCCAGCACGAACGATGGTCCAACTGAGGCGCCAGGTGGAAATGGCATGGCAAGCCGTTCCACAGGACTACATCCAGCATCTCTACGATCGTCTCCATGGGAGAATAGCAGCCTGCATTGCTACGAAAGGTGGATATACACTGTACTAGTGCCGACATTGTGCATGCTCTGTTGCCTGTGTCTATGTGCCTGTGGTTCTGTCAGTGTGATCATGTGATGTATCTGACCCCAGGAATGTGTCAATAAAGTTTCCCCTTCCTGGGACAATGAATTCACGCTGTTCTTATTTCAATTTCCAGGAGTGTAGTTTTTCATAGAAATGATGAGGAGGAATCAGTATCTCAGGCAGGCAAAATTGGTGAGGATATGGCTAACCAAGTTGCCATATAGATTATAATGTAAAATCGTCACAGCCGGACGACCTAGGAAAGACATATGAGAATTCCAGTTTCTTCTCCAAGTGCTAACTTACGACAGGGAAAGTGAGATGAGAGCACAGATGCAACAACCAAGAAACATACCTCCCTTCAAATCGCAGGTCAGAGGATTCGAGAGGATGGCAGTCACATTAGTAACCAATTCGAAGCAATGGCAGGTGGAACTGAAGTCCCAAGTAGAGAGCTTCAAGAAATAATTACAATAATAGGCACAACTTATGACAGTTCTTAGAATCATGTCGGTCCTGTAGAAATCATAGAAATGTGGATACTCAGCCCACAGACTAACGTGCAGAACACGACCAATGCAGTAACCTCTGGCAAGTGAATAGAGATATGTGGACCCGGTAAATAATGAATGGCTGCTCGAATCACTATAAAAAAGATTTGAAAAAATACAAGATTTTTTATTAGCAGAAGAGAAAGAAGAAGAGGTCGCTGGCTGTTCTGACTCAGATTGTTGACTGGTAGTTTTTAGTTGCCCTATGGTTCAGAAGGGAGGGTAGACACCAGGCGTGATGCAGGTAAAATTCTGAAGCTTTAGTGTATAAGCAAGGAGGAGCAGCGAAATGCAAAAGCAAGACTAGAGTTTCACTAAGCTCTGGCAGTATTGTAACATTGTGATAGAAAAGAGTTGTAATAAGTGTGTCGGATTCGTAGAGAATAGGTTTGTAAGTAAACTGAGAACATGTTTGTGAGCTGATTCTCGTTGAATTCGGGCTACTTTAAGTTTAGTATCTTTTCAGTGATATTCCCCAAGAATGGAAATTGATGCATGGAGGGATAATCCTCATGGTCGGTGACATAAACTGGGCCGTAAACTGACAGAATTTAAAGCGGGATAAGTGTGTGGAAAGAGATGTTTTAGAGAATTAATACAGAAGTTTCAGGCAGAAGGCTGTAGATGGATAACTGAAGGGCGAGCACTTACAGTTGAGTAAGGCTTTATGGAGAATTTGCAGAGAGGTGATAAGAGGAGGACTTTGAAAAGAAATAATTTTATGGAACTAATCTCGCAGAAGACATGTTGGATATTTGATATAAGGGCAAAAGAGCACAGTTGGGTTACTGATGGAAGCATCCTACACTGTGAGGCATATCTTCTGCATCAGCTGAATTTTGTGAGACCGACTGTTAAGTGGCTACATTACGTCCCCACCATCTCTTTTGAATAGGTACATGATAGCTGCCACCGGGATGTTTAAAATTGCTGAATGGGAGGCAGTTAACTGAGAAACAGTTGTGTAATGCGTCCTTTTGATGTTTTTGAAAGTAAAAAGAGAGAGAGCCATCGGATCCCTCTAACATACGTAAATTTGCTAGCATTTCTTGTATCTAATGCTTTTCCGTGCCACTAGCCGCTCAGTAGGTAGGGTAATATGTTACATACAGTAAAACCTGTTAATCGTTGATCAAAAGTGCTGCAGTTTGGTGTTACCCATTTTTATCCTTCTTTCATTTAATATATTACCAATATTACAGAAAAGCCTATTCTGTTACAGATTACTGGTAAACTGGCTTAGCCATTTGCTGCTGATCAACTACATGTTTCTCTGTTTGCCTTCAGTTCCTAATTTCTCAACTTGTCTTGACACGGAAATACATGATAAGAAACTTCACATAACATGGGGCAGTGCTCAGAGCCATTTGAACCAACCCAATCAAACTGTAACAAACTGCAACATAATTACCATTTCCATATTCTGTTACAGATAAGTATCAACTTTCAATAGCTGGGGTATTTTAAACATTTTATCATCCACCTGAAGTTAAGACTTCCATATGATACAACACTTCCACTTAAACACAGAAGGCTACTTTGCTGCTAAAAATCACTTGGAGAAGGGAAAATTACAAACAAGTGGAGAAACGTCCCTCTAATACTCCAGCGATCAGCAGGAGAAATGTACTATCAGATGCTACCATCGACTGGAAGGAATTTGCATTGCTAGCACTGTTCAATTAGTATCCGCATGTAAAAAGCTGCCCTGTATAATAACTTGCCCTGGTCTCGCCTGGAATGTATAATATCCTAACACAGCTTAGAGATATTCCCGAAGTTAGTGCCACATTTAATGATTCATTCTGTTAAGAACAAATTCATGTGTTTTATCTATCCGAAAATAACGAATCTAGTGACAACGTAATCCGATATTTCGTGAGTTTATATTTTTCTCTCTCCATTATGGAACGGAAATATATACATGCATTTTCTGGAACTCAAGTAACGTATAAGAAAATAACGACGAAAGTGATGGTGTCATCTACAGCAGCCTGGTGAGTCACGCGATACTACCTGATAAGATAACATTTTCCTTCTGTCTAGGTGATGAATGGAAGTAACTTGAGGTAGTAGCGACACATACACACTACATCTACATATAAGCAAGTGTCGGTTGTTCCTGGTTCTGAGTAAGAAAGAAATCAGGTCCTGCTGAGCTGAAGCAATTAAAAGCACACATAAACATGGGAGGCCATAGACAGCAGACATGCCAGACACGGTCTTGCACCTAGAACAATATACCAAGTGATCAAAAGTATCCGGACACCCGGCTGAAAATGACATACAAGTTTATGGCGCCCTCCGTCGGTAATGCTGGAATTCAATATGGTGTTAGCCCACCCATAGCCTTGATGGCAGCTTCCACTCCAGGCATATGTTCAGTCTCGTGCTGGAAGGTTTCTTGGAGAATGGCAGCTCATTCTACACACATTGCTGCACTGAGGAGAGGTATCCATGTCGGTCGATGAGGCCTGGCACCAAGTCGGTGTTCCAAAACATCCCAACGGTGTCCTATAGGTTTCAGGTCAGGACTCTGTGCAGGTCATTTCATTACAGGGATGTTATTGTTGTGTAACCACGCCACCACAGGCCTTGCTTTATGAACAGATGCATCGTGGTGCCGAAAGATGTAATCGCCATTCCAGAATTGCTCTTCAACAGTGGCAAGCAAGAAGGTGCTTAAAACATCGATGTAGGCCTGTACTGCGATAGTGTCACGCAAAACAAGAAGGGGTGCGTGCCCCCTCCATGAAACACACGACCACACCATACCCCACCGCCTCCGAATTTTACTGCTGTCACTACACAGGCCGTCAGATGACATTCACCACCGGCCCCGGTGGTCTAGCGGTTAAGGCGCTCAGTCCGGAACCGCGCGACTGCTACGGTCGCAGGATCGAATCCTGCTTCGGGCGTGGATGTGTGTGACGTCCTTAGGTTAGTTAGGTATAAGTAGTTCTAAGTTCTAGGGAACTGATGACCACAGAAGTTAAGTCCCATAGTGCTCAGAGCCATTTGAACCATTTTTTTGACATTCACCGGGCATTCGCCATACCCACACCCTGCCATTGGGTAGCGGCATTGTGTACCGTGATTCGTCACTCCACACAAGGTTTTTCCACTGTTCAATCGTCCAATGTTTACGCTCCTTTCACCAAGCGAGGCGTCGTTTGGGATTTACCGGCGTGATGTGTGGCTTATGCGCAGCCGCTCGACCATGAAATCAAAGTTTTCTGACCTCCCACCTAACTGTCATAGTACTTGCAATGGATGCTGATGCAGTTTGGAATTCCTGTGTGATGGTCTGGATAGATGTCTGCCTATTACAGATTACGACCCTCTTCAATTGTCGGCGGTCTCTGTCAGTCAACGGAGGAGGGCGGCTTGTACGCTTTTGTGCTGTACGTGTCCCTTCACGATTCCACTTCACTATCAGATTTGTAACGGTGGACCTAGGGATGTTTAGGAGTGTGTAAATCTCGCCTACAGACGTATGACTCAAGTGACTCCCAATCACCTGACCACATTAGAAGTCCGTGAAATCTACTGAATGCCCCATTGCGCTCTATCACGATGTCTAATGACTACTGAGATTGCTGATATGAAGTACCTGGCAGTCGGTGGCAGCCCAATGCACCCAATATGCAAAACGTCTGTTTCTGGGGTGTTCGGATGCTTTTGACCACATTATATGCTACTGTACATAGAGGTATTCATATTTGTGTAATAAAACTGAATAAATTTCGGTGAATTCATAGGGTAATGATGTGACAGGAGACTTCAGGATGTCAGTGAATGGTTTTGTTAATTTTACCAGGTGTGCATCATACTCTTGTACCAAATAAAACATCTCTTGGCATCCGAAGTCTGGAAGCCAAAAATTTTTGACAATGGCTTTATGACCCAATTCTTCGTAGCAATGACGTAGTGTTAACACTGAGCTATCAATGACACCGGTATCAAGCCGTGACTAATGGGATAACAGAGAGTGTATGGGAGTGCGCGCACACGTGTCTGTGTGTGTGTGTGTGTGTGTGTGTGTGTGTGTGTGTGTGTGTGTGTGTGTCTGTGTGCGCAGTGCATCGAGGTATACTGTGTGTTTATGTGTAGTTTTGTTAAAATTATCGTACTGCATGTTAAACCAGTACATTAAAAATATTTAAAAAAAGAAAACTTTTTCATTTACTGTGATTTGTCTGACATGTGATAAATTATCTGCCGGCCGTGGTGGCCAAGCGGTTAAAGGCACTACAGTCTGGAACCGCGCGGCCGCTACGGTCGCAGGTTCGAATCCTGCCTCGGGCATGGATGTGTGTGATGTCCTTAGGTTAGTTAGGTTTAAGTAGTTCTAAGTTCTAGGAGACTGATGACCTTAGAAGTTAAGTCCCATAGTGCTCAGAGCCATTTGAACCTTTTTTTTTATAAATTATCTATGGAAGGCTAAACAATTAACTAACAAAATAAAAGGCTTAGCAAAATAAATAGCACTTTCTACTTTTGCAGAAGTGTCCTACGCGGTGTGATAATGGAGCTGATGACCTGTCTCAGATAGCCTGATGAACCGTTCTGTGTGGTGTGTTGTGTGTTGCAGCGCTGGCTGCCCCTGGTGAAGGCGGCCTCTCAAGTGGGGTACGCCGTCTCGCTGGTCGCGCTGCTCTTTGCCGTGGGGGCGCTGTCCGCCACCAGGTGAGCCAGGGGGAGTGAGGGCAGGGGTCCGGCGTGGCGCGCGTACTCCAACTGGCGCACAGATTCTGTTGTTCACCCGTGAACACTTCAAAATGCTCTAAACGCCGTAACCGGTCATGGACAAAGTGCAACTGGGCTGAAATCCAGTAACAACATTTTATCATTAAAAACAAAAATATGTGTATTATTTCGAGGAGAGAAAGTTTTACAGCTTCTTGGAGTTTTTGAAAAATCATACTTTGCAGCATTCGTATTGTTACCTTAGTAAATAACCAGTTTCAGTCACAGACGGAATATACTCAGGTGTCTATATACCATTGGGTCTGGTAAACTGAGGAACGGCGGAGAGAGCGGTGTGGTGACCACATGCCTCTCCAGTGATGGCTGTGGTCTGAAGATTACACGGCAGCCGATCGGTACAGTTGGGCCTTCAACGACGGTTATGGCGGAGTTTTAGGTTCCTACACTACTGGCCATTAAAATTGCTACACAACGAAGATGACGTGCTACAGACGCGAAATTTAAGCGACAGGAAGAAGATGCTGTGATGTGCAAATGATTAGCTTTTCAGAGCATTCACACAAGGTTGGCGCCGGTGGCGACACCTACAACGTGCTGACATGAGGAAACTTTCCAACCGATTTCTCATACACAAACGGCAGTTGACCGGCGCTGCCTGGTGAACCGTTGTTGTGATGCCTCGTGTAAGGAGGAGGAATGCGTACCATCACGTTTCCGACTTTGATAAAGGTCGGATTGTAGCCTATCGCGATTGCGGTTTATCGTATCGCGACACTGCTGCTCGCGTTAGTTGAGATCCAATGACTGTTAGCACAATATGGAACCGGTGGTTTCAGGACGGTAATACGCGACGCCGTGCTGGATCCCAACGGCCTCGTATCACTAGCAGTCGAGATGACAGGCATCTTATCCGCATGGCTGTAACGGATCGTGCAGCCACGTCTAGATCCCTGAGTCAACAGATGGGGACGTTTGCAAGACAACAACCATCTGCACGAACAGTTCGAAGACGTTTGCAGCAGCATGGACTATCAGCTTGGAGGCGATGGCTGCGGTTACCCTTGACGATGCATCACAGACAGGATCGCCTGCGATGGTGTACTCAGCGACGAACCAGGGTGCACGAATGGCAAAACGTCGTTTTTTCGGATGAATCCAGGTTCTTTTTACAGCATCATGATGGTCGCATCCGTGTTTGGCTACATCGCGGTGAACGCACATTGCAAGCGTGAATTTGTCATCGCCATACTGGCCTATTACCCGCCGTGCCATTGGTTACACGTCTCGGTCACCTCTTGTTCGCATTCAGGGAACTTTGAACGGTGGACGTTACGTTTCAGATGTTTCACGACCCGTGGCTCTATCCTTCATTCGATCCCTGCGAAACCATACATTTCAGCAGGTTAATGCACGACCGCATGTTGCAGGTCCTGTACGGGCCTTTTTGGATACAGAAAATGTTCGACTGCTGCCCTGGCCAGCATATTCTCCAGATCTCTCACCAATTGAAAACGTCTTGTCAATGGTGGCCGCGCAACTGGCTCGTCACAATACGCCAGTCACTACTCTTCATGAACTGTGGTATCGTGTTGAAGCTGGATGGGCAGCTGTACCTGTACACGCCATCCAAGCTCTGTTTGACTCAATGCCCAGGCGTATCAACGCCGTTATTACGGCCAGAGGTGGTTGTTCTGGATACTGATTTCTCAGGACCTATCCATCCAAATTGCGTGAAAATATATTTGTCCAATGAATACCCGTTTATCATCTGTATTTCTTCTTGGTGAAGCAATTTTAATGGCCAGTAACGTATCTGTACACCATGAGAAAGACGGAAACGGGGCAGAGTTAGTAATTACAAAATCCTAGAATACCTACAGCACACAGAGGTATTGAGGTGAAGAACGTGGCAAAACCGATGTACCATGTGATATTCAGTGTAAAATAGAACGTTCAGGAAGACTCAACATACCATATTCTCAAATCATTACATGACAAAAATTACTTCTTGAATAGCTACTATAAATGTGTAGCATATCTAGTTTTTTTTAAAGCAAAGTAAATGTTATCACAGAGTCTTCATAGCAATAACAATTACTGTACATTTAAATCAAACAGGTATCCAAACATTCATAGTGTATATCCAAGAGGTTGTGATTTTTGTAATGTTATACGCCGATGAACAAGTGTTGTCTTCAGTTTTCCAACCGCTGTGCACCTCTTATTTAATTAAAATGGCATCCTCATGACTGAACATCACATGCCATTTCAGTCTTGCAATGTGCTTCACTGCATTACGTAGTCTGTGCTATGTGAACTCGAGGTCAAGAATGATAATCAGTACATTATGATCGCTTTTGTAATCACTAATTGTTGCGAACAGTTTCTCTTTTCGTGGTATTTAGATACCTGAGGTTGCTGTGTATATTCCTTTTCTAGATGGTTCTGAGGAGAAACTCCTCATTCCTTACTGATCAGTCCATCTATTTTCAATATTCTCTTGTAGCGCCACATCGCAAATGCTTCGATTCCGTTCTGTACGGCCTTCCACACAGTACATGTTTCACTACCACACAATGCCGTGGCCCAAACATACATTCTCAGAAATTTCTTCCTCGAATTGAGGCCTGTATTTCATACCAGTGGATTTCTCTTAACCTGTGCTTGGTTGCTATTTATATCGTACTTGTTCCGTACGTCTTAGGTTATTTTGCTGCTAAGGTAGCAGAAATCCTTAACTTCAATTACTTCGTGATCACCTGTTACCATGTTAAGTTTCTTGCTGTTCTCATTACTGCTACTTCTCACTACTTTCGCCTTTCTTCTATTTACTTTCCATCCGTATTCTCTACTCATTAAATTTTGCATTCCAGTCAAAAGTTCGCGTAAATCTTCATCACTTTCAATGGTGATAGCAATGTTATCAGCGAAGCTTATCATTGATATACTTTCACCTTGAATATTAATCCCAATTTTGAACCTTTCTTTAACTTCCGCCATCGTTTCTTCATGTACAGATGGAACACTAAGAGTGAAAGATTACATCTATGTCTTACAATTTTTTCAATCAGAACACTTCGTTCCTGCTTTCTCACTCTTATTGTTCTCTCTTGCTTCTTGTACGTATTCTATGTTACCCACCTTTTCCTATTCTTATCCGTATTTTTTCGTCAATATTTCGAACATATTGCGAAAATATTACACTGTCGAAAACTTTTTCCGTGTAGACAAATCCTATGAATGTGACTAGATTTGTCTTCACTCCTGCTTTCATCATCAAACGCAACGTCAGAATTGCCTTTCTGGTGCCTTATCTTTCCTAAAACCAAACTAGTCGTCATCTAACAAATCCTGAATTCTCTTTTCCGTTCTTCTGTGCAATATTCTTGTCAGCAACGTGGATGCTTGAGCCCTTAAGCTGATTGTGCGAAAATTCTCGCACTTGTTCGCTCTTACAGTCTTTGGAATTGTCTGGATGGTGTTTCTCCGAAAGTCTGACAGTATGTAGCCAGTGAAATACGTTCTACATACCAATGTGAATAGTCGTTTTGTTGCCACTTCCCCCTGTGATTTTAGAAATGTTGATGGTATGTTATCTACCCCTTCTGCACTATCTCTTCAAAATCGACTCCTTTTTCTTCTCGTACCACGATATGAGACAATTCCTCTTCCTCGTAGAGGCCTTAGATGTACTCTTTCCACCTATCGGTCCGGTCTTCTGCATTTAACTGTGGAATTCCCGTTGCACTCTTAATGTTACCGCCTTTCTTTTAATTTGAACGAAGGCGATTTTGATTTTTGCAAATGCTGAGTCAGTGTTTCCAACAATCATTTATTGTTCTATTTCTTCACATTTTGCCCGCTGCCATTTCGCCTTATGTCCCTGCACATCCTATTTATTTCATTTCTGTGACTAGTGTTGCGGGATATTGATGACATTTTCTGAACATTTTTGTATTTCCTTCTTTCATCAACTGAAGCATTTTTTTTGTTACACATGGTTTCACTTCAGTCACCTTCGATGTACCTGTGTTTTTCTTTCCAACTTCTGTGATTATCCTTTTTAGAGATATCCATGTCCTTACGTAACTTAAAATTACACAGTCGCTTCCGGTTTAATTTGCTCAATACCTGTCTTCAGTGTTAGTAAGCATGATGGAAATAGTTTGTACGAATAATTTAATTCCGATTTAAGACCATTTTAATAAAATGGGATCTTACAAAATAAAGTGTATTTACACGTAATGGAATCAAGACACAATGTCAACAATATTGCGAATCGATCTAGGTTAATGTACTGCTCAGAGTAATTTCGATTGTATCAGTGTTATTAGAAAAGTATTGACTACTATGATAATCTCTCTGAATGTTTCCTGATGTCTGTCACACATGAATGACTTTTTCTTCTTTTTTTTCGATCATCAGTCTTCTGAGTGGTTTGTTGCGCTCCGAATTCCTCTCCTGTGCCAACCTCTTAATCTCAGAGTACCATTTGCAACCTACGTCCTCAATTACTTTCTGGATGCATTCCAATCTCTGTCTTTCTCTACAGTTTTTGCCCGCTACAGCTCCCTCTAGTAGCATGTGAGTTATTCCATGATGTCTTAACAGATGTCCTGCCATCCTGTCCCTTCTCCTTATCACTGTTTTCCGCATTCTCCTTTTCTCTCCGTTTCTGCACAGAACCTCCTCATTCCTTACCTTTATCAGTCCACCTAATTTTTAACATTCACCTGTAGCACCGCATCTCAAATGCTTCGATTCTCTTCTGTTCCTGTTTTCCCCCAGTCCATGTTTCACTTCCATACAATGTTGTTCTTCAATTTGTTCCTCACATTAAGTGGACTTCTCTTTGCCAGGAATTCCCTTCTTACCAGTGCTAGTCTGCTTTTGATGTCACCCCCCCCCCCCCCTCGCTGATCCGTCCGTCATTGGTTGTTTTGCTGCCTAGATAGTAGAATTCTTTAACTTCATCTACTTCGTGACCATCAGTGTTGATATTAAATCTCTAGCTGTTCTCATTTCTGCTACTTCTCATTACATTCGTCTTTCAGCGATTTACTCTTATTCCATATTCTGTACTCAATAGAGTGTTCATTCCATTCAGCCGATCACGTAATTCTTCTTCAGTTTCAGATAATGATGTTCAAATGTGAGTGAAATCTTATGGGACTTAACTGCTAAGGTCATCAATCCCTAAGCTTACATACTACTTAATCTAAACTATCCTAAGGACAAACACACACACCACTGCCCGAGGGAGGACTCCAACATCCGCCGGGACCAGCCGCACATCCATGACTGCAGCGCCTGAGACCGCTCGGCTAATCCCGCGCGGCTCTTCACTTTCACTCAGGATAGCTATGTCATCATCGAATCGTATCATTGATATAGTTTCACCTTGAATTTCAATCCCGCTCGGAATCTTTCATCTATTTCCATCATTGCTTCTTCTATGTACAGACTGAACAGATGGGCGAAAGACTATATCCCTGTCTCTACCATTTTTATCCGAGCACTTCGTCCTTCGTCGACATTCATTCTTATTAATCCCTCTTGGCTTTTGTACTTATAGTATATTACCCGTTCCTTCCTATAGCTTACCCCTACTTTTCTCTTAATGTCGAACGTCTTGTACCATTTTACAATGTCTACGGTTTTTCCAGGTGGACAAATCTTGTGAACATGTCTTGATTTTTCTTTAGTCTTGTTTCCATTATCAACAGCAATGTCAGAATTTCGTCTCTGGTGCCTTTACCTTTCCTAAAGCCAAACTGATCGTCATCTAACACATCCACAATTTTCTTTTCCATTCTTGTCAGTAGCTTCGATGCATGAGCTGTTAAGCCGATTGTGCGATAATTCCCGCACTTGTCAGCTCTTGCCCTCTTCGGAATTCTGTTGTTGATGTTTTTCGGAAAGTCAGATGGTATGTCACCAGACTCATACATTCCAAACACCAACGTGAAAAGTCGTTTTGTTGCCACGTCCCTCAATGATTTTAGAAATTCTAATGGAATGTTATCTACTCCTTCCGTCTTATTTGATTTTAAGTCCTCCAAATTTCTTTTTAAATTCTGATTCTAATACTGGATCCCCTATCTGTTCTAAATAGTACGCTGTTTCTTCCTCTATCACACCAGACAAATCTTTCCCCACACAGAGGCCTTCAATGTACTCTTTCCCCCTACCAGCTGTTTCTTATATGCTAAGACAGTCTTTCCGACAATCATTTCTTTTTCGATTTCTTCAGATTTTTCATGCAGCCATTTTGTCTTAGCTTCTCGCACTTGCTATTTATTTCCTTCCTCTGCGGCTTGTATTTTTGTATTCCTAAGTTTCCCGGAACTTTTTTGTACTTACTCCTTCCGTCGATCTCTTCAGTAGTTTTTCTATTACCCATTGTTTCTTCGCAGTTACCTTCTTCGTACCTATGTTTTAATTTCCAGTTTCTGTGATTGCTCTTTTTATAGATGTCCATTCCTCTTCAACTGTACTGCCTACTCAGCTATCCCTCATTGCTGTATCTGTAGCCTTAGAGAACTTCAAGTGTATCTCCTCATTCCTTAGTATTTCCCTATCCCACTTCTTTAGGTACTGATTCTTTCTGGCTAATGTCTTAAACTTCAGCCTACTCTTTATTACTACTATATTATGATCTGTGTCTATATATGCTCTTGAGTATGTCTTACAATCCATTATCTGATTTCGGAATCTCTGTCTGACCATGATGTAATCTAGCTGAAATTTTATCGTATCACCCGGCCTTCTCCAAGTATACCTCCTCCTCTTGTGATTCTTGAACAGAGTTTTCGCTATTACTTGCTGAAATTAATTACAGAACTCAATTAGTCTCTCTCCTCTCTCGTTCTTTGTCTGAAGCCCATATTCTCCTGTAATCTTTCCTTATACTCCTTCTCCTACTACTGCATTCCAGTTCCCCATGACTTAGGTTTTCAGTTCCCTTTATATACTGTGTTACCCTCTCAGCATCCTCATAAACTTCCTCTATCTACTCATCTTCATGCGACGTTGGCATGTATACCTGAAATACAATTGCCGCCGTTGGTTTGCTGTCTATTCTGGTAAGACCAACCCTATCACTGAACTGTTCACGGTAACAAACAATCTGCCCTACCCTCCTATTCATAACGAATCCTACTCCCGTTATAAACTTTTCTGTTGCCCTTGATATCACCCTATATTTATCTGACCGGAAAGCCTTGTCTTTTTTCCATGTCACTTCACTGACCCCTACTATACCTAAATTGAGCCTTTGGATTTCAGTTTTCAGATTTTCTAGCTTCCGTGCCACATTGAATTCTCTGACATTCCACGGTTCGGCTTTCGTTAGTTATTCAATCCTTTTCTCATGGTCACATCCACATTGGCAGTCCCCTCCCGGAGATTCGAATGGCGAGCTATGCTGGAATCTTTTGCCAATGTAGAAATTATCATGTATCGCTTATACCCCCTCATTAGTGCGAAGTAGGTAGACTAATCGTATAGCATAAGAAGCAGTGTGCTAGCTTGTGAAAGCGGGAGATGAGCCAGACACTGAGTAAATTGTACTGGCCTATTACCGACCGTGAGCTGGTACATGGGCTGTCAGAGTGTAATTTTTAGACGGTTTTCCGCGTTCGTTTAGGCAAATGCTCTACTGATCCCCAAATTCCTCATCAGAGTGTGGCGTTCGCGGTGTTATTCAGTGGTTTGGTATGTAACTAATTTGTAAATGAAAATGATAATCTTATTTTATTACAGTGAGTAATTAGTAAATAATTTTTCTCACGTCTAAAGATTTGGTGAAGTTGCTAAAGAACTCCAAGTTAACGTTGTGTTAAAGTGCGGTCTGTAAGTTGTGTAAGTGTCACTAAATCACAGTTCATACAACAGATTCTATACAACTATTGATTATGATGGAAACAGTTATCTTCAGCAAAATGATCATTAAAACCACCGAATATGAGCCGCGCACAACACTGACGTATGTTACCTGAAACAATATTCCTCGTAACTCGTGCTTAATTAATTTCGGCTCCATACATCAGCTAGAAAAGTTTGTTATGAGGATCGTGCTATGAGCACTGTTTTTAAAGAACCAATCTGATTCGAATTATTTTCATTAAAATGAGTTTGGGACCACCGGTGCACATTTATTTTTACACATTTGTATTACCTTCGGCATTTATGTCTGCAGAGTTGAGTAATTTGAATTTGCCGCAGAGACAATTGTTAAGATGGCGGCAGACAATTGATAGAGACTTTCTATTGTTAGAGCAAATAGGATAAGCATTTGAAATGCTTATTAAACTTTACTTTCGTATTGTGCACTATTTAGACTTCATCAAGCAAACATTTGATTTTTTTCTAAGGAAAACACAGACAAAAAAACGCGATACAAATCGTTATCATCAATGGCTGCGCTCCTTGCAGCGGAAAGAAATAATTAACACAGATAATGCTTACTGAGAGAAGAATTTAAGTTACAAATAATTATTCACTCATATTTATAATAATAATGAACTCTATTCTCAAGTAATAATTAACAAATTATTACAATTTCTTAACAGACCTCAGTTTGATATGCGTCTTGCGTCCTGAACCTACAAAAGCCAACCAACAAAAGGTAAAAACAAAGGAAGACGAACGCAAATCATAAAAGGAATTTACAATTATCATTGTCTTTGTATGATACACATCGATATGTCAAATTACATCATAAAATATTATATAAATAATTAATATTTATTTCACTCTATTTCATATGTCGGGTAGATAATGTTTGTAACTATTAGAGGCATAATTTCCTCTCGCCGCACTGTAGCTAAAATTTATCTCGTGGGTGTTACAAGAGCTTACGATACACAAACTGTTGAACTACAATAACATACAAAAAGAGTACAACACTCTATAGAGAAATGGCGCACACGATTTCCCTCCCTTAGGTTACCTTGACGACTGTGGCATTATGAAGGGCTTCCTGCCACATAGGTAAAATATGAAATAAAATTTGTCAAACCCTGAAGAAACGGATCAGTACTAAGCGGGATGAAGTCTAGTGAAAAGAAGAATTAGACTGAAGTAACTTTTCACGTTAGTACATTCGTTACCACTGCTGTAGAATATTATCTGTGGCATATCGCTTGTTTTTATTACGAAATCAAACGTTAATATTTCTTGTACTATTCAGTAAGCACCCTGGTGTTCTTATTCATCTTCGAGTAAGTCAGTTTCATGCCCAAGTGTCGCTAGTATTTCCCCACCTCATAAATGATTTACAATCACATCCAGGTAGAGCTTGGTTCGTTCGTTTTATCCAGTGTTATTACGAAAGCTGTATTTAATTCAGACACAAACGTCGTAGTATGTTGAGCTGCTAATTTAAGCCACTTAAAGCGTCTGTACTATAATAATTTCAATTCGGAAACACATACGGAAAATAATCGTGTCAAAATATTACGGGAATTCAGTAAATAAAATTATAATGCTACTAATACAGATCCCCCCATGAACCACGGACCTTGCCGTTGGTGGGGAGGCTTGCGTGCCTCAAGCGATACAGATAGCCGTACCGTAGGTACAACCACAACGGAGGGGTATCTGTTGAGAGGCCAGACAAACGTGTGGTTCCTGAAGAGGGGCAGCAGCCTTTTCAGTAGTTGCAAGGGCAACAGTCTGGATGAATGACTGATCTGGCCTTGTAACAATAACCAAAACGGCCTTGCTGTGCTGGTACTGCGAACGGCTGAAAGCAAGGGGAAACTAAGGCCGTAATTTTTCCCGAGGGCATGCAGCTTTACTGTATGATTAAATGATGATGGCGTCCTCGTGGGTAAAATATTCCGGAGGTAAAATAGTCCCCCATTCGGATCTCCGGGCGGGGACTACTCAAGAGGATGTCGTTATCAGGAGAAAGAAAACTGGCGTTCTACGGATCGGAGCGTGGAATGTCAGATACATTAATCGGGCAGGTAGGCTAGAAAATTTAAAAAGGGAAATGGATAGGTTAAAGTTAGATATTGTGGGAATTAGTGAAGTTCGGTGGCAGGAGGAACAAGACTTTTGGTCAGGTGACTACAGGGTTATAAACACAAAGTCAAATAGGGGTAATGCAGGAGTAGGTTTAATAATGAATAGGAAAATAGGAATGCGGGTAAGCTACTACAAACAGCATAGTGAACGCATTATTGTGGCCAAGATAGATACGAAGCCCACACCTACTACAGTAGTACAAGTTTATATGCCAACTAGCTCTGCAGATGACGAAGAAATTGAAGAAATGTATGATGAAATAAAAGAAATTATTCAGATAGTGAAGGGAGGCGAAAATTTAATAGTCGTGGGTGACTGGAATTCGAGTGTAGGAAAAGGGAGAGAGGGAAACGTAGTAGGTGAATATGGATTGGGGCTAAGAAATGAAAGAGGAAGCCGCCTGATAGAATTTTGCACAGAGCACAACTTAATCATAGCTAACACTTGGTTTAAGAATCATGATAGAAGGTTGTATACATGGAAGAACCCTGGAGATACTAAAAGGTATCAGATAGATTATATAATGGTAAGACAGAGATTTAGGAACCAGGTTTTAAATTGTAAGACATTTCCAGGGGCAGATGTGGACTCTGACCACAATCTATTGGTTATGACCTGTAGATTAAAACTGAAGAAATTGCAAAAAGGTGGGAATTTAAGGAGATGGGACCTGGATAAACTGAAAGAACCAGCGGTTGTACAGAGTTTCAGGGAGAGCATAAGGGAACAATTGAAAGGAATGGGGGAAAGAAATACAGTAGAAGAAGAATGGGTAGCTCTGAGGGAAGAAGTAGTGAAGGCAGCAGACGATCAAGTAGGTAAAAAGAAGAGGGTTAGTAGAAATCCTTGGGTAACAGAAGAAATATTGAATTTAATTGATGAAAGGAGAAAATAAAAAAATGCAGTAAATGAAGCAGGCAAAAAGGAATACAAACGTCTCAAAAATGAAATCGACAGGAAGTGCAAAATGGCTAAGCAGGGATGGCTAGAGGACAAATGTAAGGATGTAGAGGCTTATCTCACTAGGGGTAAGATAGATACTGCCTACAGGAAAATTAAAGAGACCTTTGGAGATAAGAGAACCACATGTATGAACACCAAGAGCTCAGATGGAAACCCCGTTCTAAGCAAAGAAGGGAAAGCAGAAAGGTGGAAGGAGTATATAGAGAGTCTATACAAGGGCGATGCACTTGAGGACAATATTATGGAAATGGAAGAGGATGTAGATGAAGATGAAATGGGAGATACGATACTGCGTGAAGAGTTTGACAGAGCACTGAAGGACCTGAGTCGAAACAAGGCCCCCGGAGTAGACAACATTCCATTGGAACTACTGACGGCCTTGGGAGAGCCAGTCCTGACAAAACTCTACCATCTGGTGAGCAAGATGTATGAAACAGGCGAAATACCCTCAGACTTCAAGAAGAATATAATAATTCCAATCCCAAAGAAAGCAGGTGTTGACAGATGTGAAAATTACCGAACAATCAGTTTAATAAGCCACAGCTGCAAAGTACTAACACGAATTCTTTACAGACGAATGGAAAAACTAGTAGAAGCCGACCTCGGGGAAGATCAGTTCGGATTCCGTAGAAATACTGGAACACGTGAGGCAATACTGACCTTACGACTTATCTTAGAAGAAAGATTAAGGAAAGGCAAACCTACGTTTCTAGCATTTGTAGACCTAGAGAAAGCTTTTGACAATGTTGACTGGAATACTCTCTTTCAAATTCTAAAGGTGGCAGGGGTAAAATACAGGGAGCGAAAGGTTATTTACAACTTGTACAGAAACCAGATGGCAGTTATAAGAGTTGAGGGACATCAAAGGGAAGCAGTGGTTGGGAAGGGAGTAAGACAGGGTTGTAGCCTCTCCCCGATGTTATTCAATCTGAATATTGAGCAAGCAGTAAAGGAAACAAAAGAAAAATTTGGAGTAGGTATTAAAATCCATGGAGAAGAAATAAAAACTTTGAGGTTCGCCGATGACATTGTAATTCTGTCAGAGACAGCAAAGGACTTGGAAGAGCAATTGAACGGAATGGATGGTGTCTTGAAGGGAGGATATAAGATGAACATCAACAAAAGCAAAACGAGGATAATGGAATGTAGTCGAGTTAAGTCGGGTGATGCTGAGGGTATTAGATTAGGAAATGAGACACTTAAAGTAGTAAACGAGTTTTGCTATTTGGGGAGCAAAATAACTGATGATGGACGAAGTAGAGAGGATATAAAATGTAGACTGGCAATGGCAAGGAAAGCGTTTCTGAAGAAGAGAAATTTGTTAACATCGAGTATAGATTTAAGTGTCAGGAAGTTATTTCTGAAAGTATTTGTATGGAGTGTAGCCATGTATGGAAGTGAAACATGGACGGTAAATAGTTTGGACAAGAAGAGAATAGAAGCTTTTGAAATGTGGTGCTACAGAAGAATGCTGAAGATTAGATGGGTAGATCACATAACTAATGAGGAAGTATTGAATAGGATTGGGGATAAGAGAAGTTTGTGGCACAACTTGACCAGAAGAAGGGATCGGTTGGTAGGACATGTTCTGAGGCATCAAGGGATCACCAATTTAGTATTGGAGGGCAGTGTGGAGGGTAAAAATCATAGGGGGTGACCACGAGATGAATACACTAAGCAGATTCAGAAGGATGTAGGTTGCAGTAGGTACTGGGAGATGAAGAAGCTTGCACAGGATAGAGTAGCATGGAGAGCTGCATCAAACCAGTCTCAGGACTGAAGACCACAACAACAACAACAATACAGATGAGGTTATTAGCAGTATAAAGGAAAATTTCGGAATTTACGACTGGAATAAGTAAAACACCTTTGCATTTAGATATAATGAAAAATATCACATGCAATATCTTTCTATTACATAATGGTTCAAAACATTGCTGGTTTAGTACAATGCTGATCGAAACGTTAGTGAATAATACGTATGCAGAAATGGAAAGTAATCATTCACCGATTCCTTCGTGTGAAAACATACACTGAAGAGCCAAAGAAACTGGTACACCTGCCTAATATAGTGCAGAGCCACCACCAGCACGGAGAAGTACCGCAACACGACGTGGCATGAGGCGACTAATGTCTAAAATAGGGCAGGAAAGAACTGACACCATGAATCCTGCAGGGCTGTTCATAAATTCGTAAGAACACGATGGGGTGGAGATCTCTTCTGAACACCGAGATGGCATCTCAGATATACTGAATAATGTTCGGGTCTGGGGAGTTTGGTGGTCAGCGGAATGTTTAAACTCGTAAGAGTGTTTCTGGTGCCACTCTGTAGCAATTCTGGACGAGTGGGACGTCGCATTGTCCTGCTGGAATTGCGAAAGTCCGTCGGAATGCACAGTGGACATAAATGGATGCAGATGATCAGACAGGATACTTACGTACGTGTCACATGTCAGACCCGTATCTAGACGTATCAGGTGTCCCGTATACTCCAAATGTGCAGGCCCCACACCATTACAGAGCGTCCACCAGCTTGAACAGTCACCTGTTGACATACAAGGTCCATGGATTCATAAGGTTGTCTCCATACCCGTACACGACCATCCGCTCGACACAAATTGAAACGAGACTCATCCGGCCAGGCAACGTTGCTTGTCATCAACAGTCCAGTGTCAGTGTTGACGGACCAGGCGAGGCGAAAACCTTTGTGTCGTGCAGACATGAAGGGTACACGAGTGGGCCTTCGGCTCCGAAAGCCCATATCGATGATGTTTCGTTGAATGGTTGGCACGCTGAGACTTGTTGATGGCCAAGCAATGAAATCTGCAGCAAATTTAGGAAGGATTGCACTTCTGTCACGCTGAATGATTCTCTTCTGTCGTCGTTGATTCCATTCTTGTTGAACCTTTTTCCGGTCTCAGCGATGTTGGAGATTTGATGTTTTACCGGATTCTTGATATTCACGATACACTCATGAAATGATTGTAAGGGAAAATCCGCACTTCATTGCTATCTCGGCGATGCTGTGTGCCATTGCACGTGCGCCAACTATAGCACCTCGTTCAAACTGAATACGTCTTGATATCTAGCCATTGTAGCAGCAGCAACAGATCTAACAACTGCGCCAGACAGTTATCTTATATAGGCGTTGGAGTCGGCAGCGTCGTATTCTGGCTTTTTACGTATCTCTTTATTTGAATACGAATACCTGCACCAGTTTCTTCTTCACTTCATTCCATAGTCCACACACGATTGAAGGATATACTGAGGGTAATGGGTATAAGTGCCTATATTTTTATATGTGGTGGCTTAATATTTACATACATCAGTGTGTTGGTTGTTTTTCCTCTCCGTCAGAGAGTCATCTGACAAACACATCACAACTGTGCTTGCTGATGCTTCCCGCACTGTCGTAACTGCTCCACTAAAAGTGAGCGATTCGTGCTTAGATTGCTCATTGTCCACGAACGGCAAGGTTCTGGTTTCTGGGTTCGACGGATAGTATAGACTAACAATTTTGCGTCGATGTCTTCAAACTTTAACATCTGACCTGGTGTCCAGGGGAAGAGAAGCAATAGTGATTTGCTCTTGCCACATATTGTTGGAGATACTACCCAGCCTAAAAACACAAAGCTTGTAATAGCTGTAATTATTACTCTGTAAATAACGTCAATACGAGTTTAAGGTTGCTCATTACTCCGTCCTCAGTCACCAAAAGAAATATCATCACTTATACCCATTACAGTGTGTGTTTGTAACACTAATCCAACAGAATTTATCAAAAGAATTTTGAATAAACAATAATGAACAGGCCACTATTGTCAGTAAGGATATATCTAATAAAATGAAAGTGTAGAAGCAACCTTTTAAACTGAAATATATTTTCTTTTGAATGTATTGGTTGTACAGGGGCTGCAGTTAAGCAATTTTTCCGAAATACCTCTGTTTCCAGCAGTACTAGTGCCGCATGGTGTACAGGACAGCTCCTTTGGAAAGTAGGAGAGAGTTACTGAGAGATGCAAAGTTGTGAGACCGCGGATTGGGTCATGCTTAGATTGCTCATTGCCCACAAATGGCAAGGTTCAGGGTTCGACTGCCAGTCTGACACACAGTTTTATTCTACCAGGATGTGCAAAACAACGCACATTCCAGTACCGAGTGATTCACTGTGGAAGAAGAGACATTGTCACCTACATACGTGTGAGTAGTTTTTTTACGTTGTGTATTGTGTGTATTAAACCGGAGCCCTAGAAACGACGGAGAGGCTTCGTCTCACCATAGCCCTCAGTGGTTCACAACCCCACCATGGGCCACAGCAGGTCGCCCACCCCACCACCACCCCACACTGGCCCCCAGTGGAGCGCCCCCCCTCCCCTCCCCGGGAACCTCACATACCACACGAGTGTAACCCCAAATGTTTGCGTGGTAGAGTAATTATAGTGTACGCGTACGTGGAAATGATGTTTGCGCCGCAGTCGCTGACACAGTGTAACCGAGGCGGAATAAGGGGAACCATCTCGCATGCGCCGAGGGAGATGGAAAATCGCCTTAAAAACCATCCACAGGCTGGCAAGCACACCGGACCTCGACGCTATTCCGTCGGGCAGATTGGTGCCGGGTACTGGCACACTTTCCCACGCGGGCAGCAGCGCATTAGACCGCAAGGGTATGCAGGCGGGTTTGTTATGTTAAGATTTTTTTTACTCAGTCCACAGTGACCAATATTTCGCTGTATGCCAGCCGAGGGACATGCAGTTATAAACTGAGGAGGTAATGCGAGCTCACTTAAACGCTAAATGCAAATACTCAGTGCAAAGTGTCTGTCTCGTTTATGACCCGTACCGGTGGTTTCAGGCGGCTTCGCTGCCCGCGATACCGGCTGTACATGCACCTCTTCGCCTCCTTCATCTTCCGCTCCCTGATGGGGCTGCTCAAGGACGCGCTCTTCGTCGATGGCGTCGGTCTCGCGTCAGACGTCGCCTACAACGAAGATGGACACATTGTCTTCCTTACTAACAGCAGCGTAAGTACTTGTTAACTGTTACTTCCACTATGTGCACAGCTCAGTACTACTGGTTAGTATTACAGAGCTATTAAAACTGCTTCCTGACGTCTGATAATAGTACAGTCTCACTTTGCCCTTTACGTTTCACTTTACAATAATAAAAGGAAGGGGACATAGCAAGGAAAAGGGAGTAGCACAACTTTACGTGCCGTCCAGTGATGTGTACGACTCGTCAGTGAAGCGCTACCTGTGGCTGAGCAGTGCCGCGTGTTGTTGTGCTGCCGCAGCACTGGCGCTGCAAGCTGGTGACGAGCCTGTGGCAGCTGTCGATCGCGGCCAACTTCTCGTGGATCCTGGCGCAGGGCCTCTACCTGCACAACCTGGTGGTGTTCGCGCTGCCCGCCCACGCCGGGCGCGTCGCCAGCTACGTCGCTCTGGGCTGGGGTAAGTGCTGCACAGCGTATCACTGCACAAGCCTGATTGTGCCACCAACTTCAGCCGGACGCTCTCCGCCCTTAAGAATTTGATAAGATCCTACGCCAATTAGAGATCCAGTTACATAACTACACTACTGGCCATTAAAATTGCTACACCACGAAGATGACGTGCTACAGACGCGAAATTTAACCGACAGGAAGAAGATGCTGTGATATGCAAATGATTAGCTTTTCAGAGCATTCACACAAGGTTGGCGCCGGTGGTGACAGCTACAACATGCTGACATGAGGACAGTTTCTAACCGATTTCTCATACACAAAAGCAGTTGACCGGCGTTGCCTGGTGAAACGTTGTTGTGATGCCTCGTGTAAGGAGAAGAAATGCGTACCATCACGTTTCCGACTTTGATAAAGGTCGGATTGTAGCCTATCGCGATTGCGGTTTATCGTATTGCGTGATTTCTGCTCGCGATGGTCGAGATCCAATGACTGTTAGCAGAATATGGAAGCGGTGGGGTCAGGAGGGTAATACGGAACACCGTGCTGGATCCCAACGGCCTCGTATCACTAGCAGTCGAGATGACAGGCATCTTATCAGCATGGCTGTAACGGTTCGTGCAGCCACGTCTCGATCCCTAAGTTAACAGCTGCGGACGTTTGCAAGACAACAACCATCTGCACGAACAGTTCGACGACGTTTGCAGCAGCATGGACTATCAGCTCGGAGACCATGGCTGCGGTTACCCTTGACGCTGCATTACATACAGGAGCTCCTGCCATCGTGTACTCAACAACGAACCTAGGAGCACGAATGGCAAAACGTCGTTTTTACGGATGAATCCAGGTTCTGTTTACAACATCATGATGGTCGCATCCGTGTTTGACGACATCGCGGTGAACGCACATTGGAAGCGTGCATTCGTCATCGCCATACTGGCGTATCACCCGGCTTGTTGATATGGGGTGCCATTGGCTACACGTCTCGGTCACCTCTTGTTCGCATTGATGGCACTTTGAACAGTGGACGTTACATTTGAGATGTGTTACGACCCGTGGCTCTACCCTTCATTCGATTCCTCCGTAACCCTACATTCAGGATAATGCACGACCGCATGTTGCAAGTCCTGTACGGGACTTTCTGGATACAGAAAATGTTCGACTGCTGCCCTGGCCAGCACATTCTCCAGATCTCTGACCAAATGAAAACCTCTGGTCAATGGTGGCCTAGCAACTGGCTCGTCACAATACGCCAGTCACTACTCTTGATGAAGTGTGGTATCGTGTTGAAGCTGCATGGGCAGCTGTACCTGTACACGCCATCCAAGCTCTGTTTGACTCAGCGCCCAGGCGTATCAAGGCCGTTATTACGCCCAGAGGTGGTTGTTCTGGGTACTGATTTCTCAAGATCTATGCACCTAAATGGCGTGCAAATGTAATCACATGTCAGTTCTAGTATAATATGTTTCTCCTATGAATACCCGTTTATGATCTGCATTTCTTCTTGGTGTAGCAATTTTAATGGCCAGTAGTGTATTTGTTAGGGTGTTAACTCCAAAAGCAAGCGTCCTTAATCGAGCGAGGAGGAAACGTTCCGTGTAAGCAGACTTATGCTTATGAACCACGATAACGACATTCTATTGTTTTAAGGCAAGACAGCCCACTGTGTAATAGCACAATATGGAGACAAACGTTGCATTAATTGGCAATTTGACTGCCTAATAATAAATGTGTCGTAATTTCACTTCTCATTTATTTACTTTTGGGAACTACAGCAAACTCGACTCTACAGCCATTTTTCACTGAATCGTTATCATACTATATCAGTCGGACTGCATGCCATTACTACAGGATAATTCTGAATGACTTACAGCCGAAATTGCAATAGTTTCCAAAAGAAAATAAAAGGACAGTGAAATGCCTAGTACCACTGGTCTATATGACTGCATGAGAACATTGGAAATGTACGGAGTGTTCAAAAAGTCTCTCCGCAATGCCGTATGATTGCTAGCCGCGCGTGCCGTATGATTGTTCGCCTGCCTGGGTTACTTCCCTTCAAGTGGACTCTCCCAACATTCCACTGTTTTCGTTTATCTCAGCCAGCGTCAGGAGTATCGTCTGTGTGTCTCATTACGTGTTGACGTGAACGTTTAAGTTTAGTTCCTTTGTTCGTTTGTTTCATTTTTGTTACTGTGAAAATGCTAACCATTGAAGAACGTGTTTTTAGTCGAACAACGGAGACAACACTCCACATCGCGATACTGTGCGAGATTTGGTTAACAAATTTCGAACCGCTGGTTGAGTGACAGATGCACCGAGAAGTGGTCATCCTAGCATTTTGTCTGAGGATAAACTACTCGATATTTCCGATAAAATGTCCATGAGTCCGAACAAATCAGTAAGGAAACTTGCCCAGGAAATCGATGTTAGTGTCGGAACGGCCCACACAGCTGTAAGGAAAAAATTAGAACGTTTCCCATAAAATGTCAGAGTCGCGCAAGAACTGAAAGATAATGATCATGGGAAGAGACTGCATTATTGTCAATGGTTCAAAAATTTCGTTCAACAAAATGGAAGGGGTATTCTTAATGAAACGTTTTTCACTGATGAGGCGTGGTTTGATTTATCCTGGTACATGAACTCGCAAAATTCTCGTATGTGGAGTACCGCAAATCCATTGTGTTCTCATGAGGAACCACTTCAATCTGTGAAAATACGAGTTTTGATTACAAGTTCCAGACGTCGGATTGTGAGTCCCATCTTTTCAAACGAAACAATAAACGCACAACGATACTGCATTGATATTCTGTACCGTTCATAGGAGAAGTTGTGTTAAGTGAAATACTGAACAGTTATTTTTTAACAAGATGGTGCAACCGCGCATACAGCTCGCGTTTCAATGTCACTGCTTGCTGATGTTTTTGATGATCGCATAATTTCACAGGGACGTTGGCCTCCACGATCGCCTGACCTAACATCACCTGACTTTTTCTTCTGGGGTGCAGCGAAAGCAACTGTCCATAAAAACCATCCAAAATCCATCGATGAACAGAAAACTGCAATATCCTCTTTCACTGCTTCTGTTGCAGAAGAAATGTTACAGCTTGTGTTTGGAAACATGATTAGACTAATTGAATTGTGTATTCAACAACAGGGGGGACACTTGCAACATTGAATGTGAAAATTTGTAAGTAAAAATGAATATTCAATAAATTAATATCTTGTATTTCACTGTGTTTATTTCGGTATACTCACTGCGGCATTCGGCACGCGCGGCTAACAATCATACGGCACTGCGGAGAGACTTTTTGAACACCCCGTATTTCTTCCGTATTTACAAAGCTGTTATTTTTAAAATATGTCACTTTCTTCCTCTGAGTCATATTTACCCAGTCATGTTTTGCTCAGTTTCATATTTGTTAAAAATTACAATTTACTTATGTTTTCTTTCCACTGAATATCAGTGGGTCAGTAGGCCCCAGTTTATTTTTTTTGGTTTTTCTTTTTTGTTTCTTGGATTTAACATCTATAAGAACTGAATGATAAGTGTTACAACGAACAGCTGTAATGTATGTTTTAATTTTAGTTCCTTAAAACAGCGCGAATTTATCCTGTGAAAATTGCGTGGGGTCATCATGACCCAAGTGCTACTCAATGAAACAAAAAAAATTTTCGTAGCCTGAGAGTTAAGCGATTATACAACACCGTGACTCCCAAGAATAATGAAATTATTAAGCCAATTTCATTATTTGGGACTGATCTGCAAAATGATGAGTCCCTATTAGGGAAACGAAGATGTAGTCAATGTCAATGAGTGTTAAAGCAAATCGTAGGATAGGTGTAATTGGTCCAAATATCTCTGCACTGCCCTCCCTCTACTTCTCTCGGAGTTCCGATGTTTGAATGACGTATAGAAGATTTATTACAGACTGTTGCTGATATTTTTCCCAGGAGCGCCTATGGTGGTGGTGGCGACGTGGGCCGTAGCCCGCCTGGAGCTGGAGGACACCCTGTGCTGGACCACCAACCAGCAGTCGCGCGTCTTCCTGCTGCTGCAGCTGCCCATGGCCTGCTCCGTGCTGGTAACCAAGTCTCATTCACTGGTATTGCTACAATGTGTGTTAAGAATCGTATCCAGAATCATGTGTGACTGCAAAGTGAATATTAACTCCACTGTGTAGTTTGAGTACTGAATTGTATTAACATCATTTCTGATTCACGTATGTGTAGTTCCAAATCTTGACTGCATTCAGGTACTTTAAATCAGGATGTAACATGACCCTGTTACTTTAAAAGAACTCATCCCGATATCAGCGATAAGAAGTCTTAGGAAACCTTAAATCTGATGTAGACGGATGATCAAGAGGGGAATGAACCCCATATCTCAAGAATGCTCTCCCATTGTCTTAACCATTGGATTAACTAGCTTGATCATTTTAGATAAAGTGCTTAAAGTAACATGGACACTCGTCTAAGCATAAATTCGAGTGAGAATGATGAACGAGAAGAGACGTTAAGGGTTCAGAAAACAAAAACAAAATGCAGGGAACTGTATTTCCCAGTGGAAAAAGTGAATTTCAAAGACATATAGCCGGCCACTGTGGCCGAGGGGTTCTAGGTACTTCAGTCTCGAAACGCGCGACCGCTACGGTCGCAGGTTCGAATCCTGCCTCAGACATGGATGTATTTGATGTGCTTAGGTTAATTAGGTTTAAGTAGTTCTATGTTCTAGGGGACTGATGACCTCAGACGTTATGTCCCATAGTGCTCAGAGCCATTTGAACCATTTTGAAAGACATATACCAGACCGAGATTCTCATCTTCCAGCAATTCAAGAAATCAGAGGCATAATTCAGTCACTAAAAAGTAACAAAGCACCTGGGAAGGACGGCATAATTGCAGACATGTTAAAAATATATGTTCTCATAAAAATAATTCATGCATTCTCTGCATATAAATGGAAAACTGAAACGATTATATAGGACTGGAAGAAAACCATTATATATCTATTGCATATTCAAGGTTCTATGCAAGCTCTCTTAAACGTAACTGAACAACAAATAGATCAGGCTCCAGGAAAGGTATATGGAATACTATGCAGATTTGGTGCCTGGAAGCAATATTATGGATAAGTCGAAGTACCAACACGTGTGTCTCCGGGAGACGTGTGACCCTGTTGACAGACAAACAGTTTTGGACATTTTAGAACATCTAAGAGTAGAGAGGAAGACTTGAGAACTAATTTGCTGGACCTTCGAAGACACCGTTCCGTGGCAGCCTTGGCGCCTCAAAACTGCCAATAAGGGTTTTGAAGAAAGGCCTGGACCCCTGGATTTGAATTGTCATTCACCACTTATTGCATAGAATGTGATTTATTCGTAAAAGATTTCAGAATTAAAACAAGCAATAAACTTTGCATGGCAATGTAAAGGTTTTTTAAACTCAATCAAAGCCTACGATTTTAAAACAACAATTCAACAACCTGTTGAGGTCATCCAAACAAATTTTGGAGTTCCTTTAAATTAAATTATTGTTCTTTTTTTCTATCTGAAAGCCTTACAATACCTGTGCTATAAGTGGTGAATGAAGATTCAAATCCAGGGGTACAATCCTTTCTTCAAAACCCTTATTGGCAGCGGAAGAGATCAGTAAGTAAACACTTCATTTCACTTGAACCAATTACTGACAGTTTTAGCCATTAATAAACGGTCGAACGAATAAGGAAAATTCCCAAAATTTATTTACAAAAAATATCAAGACCCAAGGGGCGCAAACATGCTGATAATAATTCGCCCATAGAAGTTAAAAGTTAATGGCAATAAAAGGCAAGAACTCGAGCCAAAAAATCATGGGGATCACAACCCCTGCTATTGACAGTAATTTTGAACAATGCGGGATAACTGGTATTAGCAGCACTCTTAGTGAATACCATAGGCGAAAATCTTGACGTCCATCAACATTTTTAGGAAATCGTTAACATATGAACCTTTCTTTCTTAAATATAAAAATACAACTACTGTAAAATATATACCGATCTCAATACACATACCGAAGGCACGGTAATATAGAAAATGAGAACCTTTTTCTTTAACATGAACTTTGGTGACCGCTTGGAGAGCACAAGCTATAAAAGCAAACACTCGAAAACTGTGTCAAAGAGTTTGAGGGTAATACAAAACAAATATAGCTTATCTTGTATATGAAGTGACACAATTTCGACAGAGTGTACAAAATATATATTATAGACGCATGTGGGGCTACAGCCAAATTGTGCAAACAACCCAAGGAAATTCAAAATGGTTGGGTCGAAACTACATTAAATTTTGTCATAAAACTCCTTAAAAAATTATCTAGTTTTATATCTGCCTTACAGTCATTGCTTATACGGAGCAGAGGCTACACCCCAAACTCCCTAGAAAATAACTGGCGGAATAACAAGGCTGTCGAATACGACCTCTGCTCGGTAATACACAGTGCTGCCTGGAACAGACTAAATGCCAGTACTGAGAGAGGGTTAAATAACAAATACCCACAATGAGCACAGATTGTCAAGATAACAATATCAGTGAAATAACTCAAACCCTGGCGCGGAGAACCTGAATTACTATTCAGCAACACCCTGAACTTAACGGATGTTGAAATCAAACTGCGCAATAAATGATGAACATGAATTCAGATTTTAGGAGAACACCGGGAAGTGCACTTAAACCAACTTCGTGATAACCACACCTACAGATATAGAGGCCAGGAAGCATATTGAAATAAAGTGACGTAAGCGCAGGTAAATCACCTTAACGCATTTCCAAGAGTCCACGTCTGACAGCATAAATTCTCCAGTTGGTAGATGAGTGAACCAGGTCCACACGGGAACAGCCGTCACGGCCCCAAAGCGCCTAGGCTCCCCGAGAGTCCAAAACACACCGCAAGTGCTGCCGACGCCGAATCGACGACCACTGCTCGGAACACTTGCTAGGCTCCAGCGACCCCCCTTTCTCTGTCCGCCTTAGAGAGCCACTTGGCGATCGAGTCACAACCGACTTCCGAAGATCAAAGGAGAGGGCGAGGTTCGATATGCAGTGAGACGCCAAGGCTCAGAACGCATCATCTCAAGTTAAGTTTCTTGGCGAAAAATCTGCTCCTTTTGAAGTACGTACAGGAATTCGACAAGGACATGGCCTCTCACTGCTACTGTGTCGGACGAAGTCATCAGAGAATAGTGAAAAGAAATTCGGGCTACGAACATCAGAACAGAGAATCAAAGTGACGTACGCAAATTTTACCGACGGTCTTGCTGTCCTCACTAAATCTAGTGAGAAAACTAAATACACCATACAGAAGGAACACGAGATAGCATCAAAGATAGGCTTCCAAAAATCAAACGAAAAGATGGAAAATTGAGGTAAACACATCAGAACATTCCTACCAAAAAGCGAAATTTTGGAAACTTTCATACATGTCTTCTTTAATCGTTTTACCATCGGAACACAACGGGGCAACGGCCTTGCCGCAGTGGCGGTTCCCGTGAGATCACCGAAGTTATGCGCTGTCGGGCGTGGTCGGCACTTGGATGGGTGACCATCCGGGCCGCCATGCGCTTTTGCCGTTTTTCGGCGTGCACTCAGGGTCGCGATGCCAATTGAGGAGTTACTCGACCGAATAGTAGCGGCTTCCGTCAAGAATAACATCATAACGACCGGGAGAGCGGTGTGCTGACCCCACGCCCCTCCTATCCGCATCCTCCTCTGAGCATGACACGGCGGTCGGATGGTCCCGGTAGGCCACTCGTGGCCTGAAGACGGAGTGCTAAAATCGGGACACAACACTAGAGCGAATTTAGAAAATGCCACCAAGCTCCATTAAGTATGTAACATATCACAGTATCACTAAAATAAATGAGAGAGATCCCATAATGCGAAACTTCGGCATTATTAGACAGCTGTCTTGGCTGAAGCACTATATTCCTGAGAACTAATTTGTAGTCCCAACACGACAAACATATCAATGAAAAGGAAAAATGTAAACCTATACAAAGCAATAAACAAGTTCACTGATGCATTACATAGAAAACGCTTGACGTTATATGGTCACATCTGGAGAATGGAGGTCACTAGATTAAAAAATGCTACTTAATAAAATGAATAATAATAAAGAGGTAAAAACCATTCTGTTAGAAATAATGAAGGAGGACTTTCATGAAATCAGTACCTCAGAATACACCAACAGAGAACGCAAACCCTTTGGAATCCTAGTAGCAAACCACACATTCGCAGACAAAGTTAAAACAGCCATTGGAAAACTGTGGACAGTGGAGCACAAGAAAAACACAGCAAATTCATGACTTTGGGAAACGTAGAAGAAAAGGAAGCCGTCAAGCCAAGTTAACAAGTTAAGGAACGCTCTATGACTGGGCATAACGAATAAACAATAAGATAACCATGAAAACTCTGTAGTGAAAGCAGGGGAAGTAGAAAAACGGAAAAGAAGAAACCAGAGGTTTTTGGAAATGTATATTCTAAGGAGGTAAGCGAATAAGGAATTGTATATGAAGGTGCTAAAAAGGGAGTAAAAAATCATTATTCAGAAGAAGTCACACATTAGTATGACTGCAGAAATCAATCTGATAAGATGGTAGGTACAAAAGTGCGCAACGGCATGATTATTCAGAAAAAAATACGATGCCAGACAACTATTAAGCAACAATTCTGTACTGTTTTGTTACTTTTATTAAGATGGCTGTGTGTCCTTAAAACACCATATGATCGTAGAGAGTGTAAGACGATTATTTACTTGCATATTAAGACAAAGAACACAGGAGAAAGCTAAAAATCAAAGATGAATGAAAAAGGGGGAAAAAAGGAGATAATTGTTAACCAAAGCTGCGTTGTGAGAATAAGCCTGGAAGAATGGTTATTCCCCAGTGTTTTCAGATATATCGTCACAATGAACCTATGATGTACAGTTAAGAACAATCGGCAATTGCTTCGGATACTTTCCACGAGACCGAAAAGAAGGTCTATCAGAATCTGAATCATTCTATACTTCGATTCATAACGCAAGCCGCAAGTGCTTCAAGACTGCGCCCCTCACAGATCATGTTGTTGCTGGAGTCTTCAGTCCGAAGATTGGTTTGATGCAGCTCTCTGTTTTGCTGTATCCTGTACGAGGCTCATCATCGAGGTGCCAAGCAGTCAGTGACATGGCGCCTCAAACCGCGAGGCCACTCCTAGTGCGTTCTATCAACCGAATCCCTCTTGTAGTCAGCTAGTGAAAAAAATTTCTTTTTGCCAAAATTATATTCAGTACCTCCTCATAAATTAAATGTTAACCCATCAAACCTCCAGCATTCTTCTGTAGCACCACATTTCAGAAGGTTCTCTTCTTGTCTAATCAGCTCGTCGTCCATGTTTCACTTCCATACATGGCTACACTATATTCAGATGCTTTCAGAAAAGTCTTCCTAACACTTAAATCAATATTCGATGTTAAAAAATTTCTCTACTTCAGAAACGCTTTTTTTTGCTAATACCAGCCTGCATTTTATATCCCACTTCACCATCATCAGCTATTTTGCTGCCCAAACAGCCAATTCATCTACTACTTTAAACCATCAAGTTACCTTCCATTAGAATTGTGGAATGCACTAAACGATTGTGATACGTCTTTCAAAGTGATGGAGCGTGGCAGTCAGTCGTCCTTTCCTTCCAAGCCTTATTAAAGGGAATCTAGATTTCAGCTAGTAACTAGCCATTATCAATATCAAAAAATACAAGAAATACATAGTTAGGTAATAGTAAAAAAAAGTTATAATCTGTATCGTTTGGACATTACATTACTACTTTAAATGTCTCGTTTCCTAATCTAATTCACACCGTCACCTGATTTAATATAACTACATTCCAAAAACCTTGTTTTGTGGTGACGTGCATTCCGTATCTTTCAAACCACTGTCCATTCCATTCAACTGCCTTTCCAAGTCCATTGTTGTCTCTGACCGAGCGGGGTGGCGCAATAGTTAGCCCACTGGACTCGCATTCTGGAGGACTACGGTTCAAATCCGTCTCCGGCCATCCTGATTTAGGTTTCCCGTGATTTCCCTAAATCGTTTCAGGCAAATGCCAGGATGCTTCCTTTGAAAGTGCACGACCTATTTCCTTCCCAATCCTTCCCTAATCCGAGCTTGCCAGTCTTTAATGACCTCGTTGTCGACGGGACGTTAAACAGTAATCTGCTCCTCCTCCGCGCCTGTCTCTGACAGAATTACAATGAAACCACAGATTACATTTACGATGTCGTAAGAATCAGTTTTCTAGTTCAGTGTATATTTTTTATTTTTATGTTATATGCCGGCCATTTACGGGTTTCAAAGTAGCACAATGGCTGAGATTTAATAATAAAATCAAAATATTAGTATTTGTCACTACTAAAGTGCCAAGTGAGACAAACATTTAACCAAAACAGTAAACACATCGGCCTATTACACAACAAATGCTTTCAGTGTTAATTGGATAATCCTTTATAGATAAGAGGAAACTGTGCAGGCAAAATAATTTCAGATTTGATTTTAAATTTGGTTAGGAACCTGTCACATACTGTATTTTACATCCCTGATTAATGAAAGATGGAATATATACGGTACGTAAATATTATGTCCCCTGCGAACTGCAGCAGTTGCCATAACACCTGATATCTGACTGATGAACGGCTGCATATGTTTTAACCGTACGTTGTACCCTATTAAAGAATTGACTGTGGTATCTTTCTGAAAACATTAAAATATGCTGGTGCAGACTGGAAGTACAAAAGTCTGATAAAGGAACTACGCTCGAGACAAACAGCGGTAGTTAGGACTGATTGTGAGGAAACAGTCTAGATGGGCCATGGAAGAGATTTTGGACAAGGTTGTTGTTTGCCACCAAGTTTTTTCGATACTTATGTAGGAAAATCAAGAGATGAAACACCAACTCTTTAAGTGAAAAATGTTTCTTTCCAGCATCACAATGAAATGATGCCAGTATTTTAATTTTATCCGTTTCTACAAGTCTTTCTTCCGTGAATGTACATATTACTTTCTCAAAATAAAGAACAACCGTCTTCAGTCATAATCCTGATTTTATTTCAATACACAATGCATTTCGAGCCCTGGGTGCTTAACTTCAGCCGCTTTCACAGTCTACATAGATTAATTTTCAGATTTAGCTTAATTCTAGTCCTGGTAACATTACAATGGTATATTAAAAATGGGGACATTGTGAACTTAAGTTTACAAAAATAACACAAATAGAAGGATAACTCACTGTTTTCAGTGGTAGATACATGGTTTTGTAAGCACAGTGTGAGTAAACACATTTATGTACATACATACTCTTTTCGATCTATAACACATTTTGTAAACACAAGACACAACAACTCAAACGATTTCAAATACAAAGCTGGCAGACTTCTAAAAATACAAAAGTGTTATTGCTTCAAAAGAGATACGAAGCCATTACGTTGTTAGTTATACAGGATATCATTTACAAAATTAATACTTGTGAGCATTTCAAATGTGGGTTACGTTATCAGACGGCAGCACTATAAAATATTTGTTTCCTTAGGAAAAAAATAAACTTTTAAAATTACCGACATAACTATGGCTCCTATACTCTGTTTGTTAATTCAACATATTTTCGGAAGGTTTTACCTAACGTATCATTACATATACTTATTCACAGTGTCTCTGAAGGCTGGAAAAGTAAAATACATGACTGTATGAGGGTAATTTGTAAAAACAATTATGTCGGTATATTATCAAGCAATGTTGATAGAATTGAAAGAAATAACTATGGTTAATGACAGAGAGAGAGAGAGAGAGAGAGAGAGAGAGAGTCGTGAAAGAGGATAGCATAAATAAAAGAACACGGTGATTATAATCCGTTAACATCATGGTTAAACCATAGTGTCATTTAAGGGAAAGAACTTGTTACAAATAAGCGTACGCAGGAACTTTGATGAGAGGGAATGGAAACTGTGTCGATGAAATAGGCTTTGTATCTCAAAAGGGCAACTGGAGAGATGAAAGGTTTGTTGACCGCAAAATGATTCAGAATCACGTAAAAAGAGATTTTTCAAACTATCCGTTCGGTATTATAGGGCAGCGAATCAAAGACAGTAAAAAAAGAAGAGAAATACTTGAATAATTTTGAAATGTTAGTGGAGAAAAACGCTCAGCATGAAATGAGCTGACAGGATGAGAAACGAAGGATTACTTCCAACAATAGGAGAGAAAAGAAAAGTAGTGGAAACGATAAGAATGAGGGAATAATCTTGAATTGGACGTATGTTGCGAACAAAATGCCTGAAGCGAAGATTCATCGAAAGGCAGAGTGCAGAAATGGAGAGAGATAAAGAAAAAACCCTATCACTTTCAGAAGTGGTGAGATTCACAGGTAAGGGGAATGTACAGAGTGTCCCTTAGACACCTGTAGTAAGACAGGTTACCAACGAAAAACATAAGAGGATTGTACGATGAGGATTGGATAATGAATCACTTCGTACTCCTAGTATTCTTCACCATTCCTGTGTATTTTGCCTCTTATACTCCTACTGGCGTGAGACGTTGCGCCTTAAGTAATGCATTTAGTTCCAGGAAAATACAAGTGCTGCATTTAGATTTAAAACGAAAGACTTTCGTATCATTCAGGGTGAAAAAATACCTAGCTGTGCGTTATTGTTTATAACGCAAGAATAATGAAGACATGAGAACCTATCAAGTGAACATAAAATCGTGAGAGATCTGGAGAGGTCAATGGCGATGGATCACGGTCTGTAATTTCTCTTTCCAGTATATCGAAGTTATTTACTGCTAGGAGAAAACAGAAGTATTAATGAATGTCACTGAAGTGGACGTCTTCGCGACGGACAGTTTCATCTGAAACACCAGCAACTCTTGTTAGGTGACTGTAACCTAACGGTTTGAGTTCCTAAGATATTTTTATTTACTTGTCGACTAACTAGATCGCCTACGATCAACAGTTACTTTATTGTATAGCACGGGATCACGGCGCACTCCATTTTAAATGACGAAAACTAATATCAAATAGAAATGTAAAGTACGTATTTGGAAGAACTGGATAACGCTGTTTGCACAAATTTTTGTTACAATGTATAGCTCTGGCCGAAATATTTATGTAACCAGGGATACACGTAAAACGGTACCAAAAAAATTATCATGAAAGAAAATTACATGCAACTTTTCGATACCAGCAGTTAAATGAAGATTTCGTCGTGCTAGACAATGGGTCACAGTGCTCTTATTGTATCTCCTGACAAATGAACAAGGCTTGGGCAAACTGACCTAGAAATCTGTACAGAGCAACACAATTATCAGCTCTTCTGCTATTCAATCAAAGACAGAGAAGATTACTTTGGTTACAATTCAGTATTTATTACGAATCAGCTATGCAGTAGGTCACAACAGTTACTGCGTGCAAAAAAAAAGCCTCTTTTGTGGTTAACTGTGCTTTGGTTGAATAAACTGAAAGATTCCAACGAGTTAATTAAAAAATTCAATTAAAGATGCTGATGGCTGTTGAATTTGGTGAAAATACTTCCGTATCGCCCTGCTAATAATTCATGCAACAGTGAGAAATGAGAATGGAACAGTAATTCATGGTAATTACGTACACTACATTAAATTATCTGTAACTCAATCAAGTAGTCATTGATGTAATATAATGAATGCATTACGAACTACGTGTGATTTGGAAGTTGGTATGATGGTTTTAGTTTCATGATCGCTTTCCGGCATGTACGTCACACCATTCGTACTTTACTAAAAGAACGCCGTTGACTTTATACAGTGGGTGATTATAAATACACTCCTGGAAATGGAAAAAAGAACACATTGACGCCGGTGTGTCAGACCCACCATACTTGCTCCGGACACTGCGAGAGGGCTGTACAAGCAATGATCACACGCACGGCACAGCGGACACACCAGGAACCGCGGTGTTGGCCGTCGAATGGCGCTAGCTGCGCAGCATTTGTGCACCGCCGCCGTCAGTGTCAGCCAGTTTGCCGTGGCATACGGAGCTCCATCACAGTCTTTAACACTGGTAGCATGCCGCGACAGCGTGGACGTGAACCGTATGTGCAGTTGACGGACTTTGAGCGAGGGCGTATAGTGGGCATGCGGGAGGCCGGGTGGACGTACCGCCGAATTGCTCAACACGTGGGGCGTGAGGTCTCCACAGTACATCGATGTTGTCGCCAGTGGTCGGCGGAAGGTGCACGTGCCCGTCGACCTGGGACCGGACCGCAGCGACGCACGGATGCACGCCAAGACCGTAGGATCCTACGCAGTGCCGTAGGGGACCGCACCGCCACTTCCCAGTAAATTAGAGACACTGTTGCTCCTGGGGTATCGGCGAGGACCATTCGCAACCGTCTCCATGAAGCTGGGCTACGGTCCGGCGCACCGTTAGGCCGTCTTCCGCTCACGCCCCAACATCGTGCAGCCCGCCTCCAGTGGTGTCGCGACAGGCGTGAATGGAGGGACGAATGGAGACGTGTCGTCTTCAGCGATGAGAGTCGCTTCTGCCTTGGTGCCAATGATGGTCCTATGCGTGTTTGGCGCCGTGCTGGTGAGCGCCACAATCAGGACTGCATACGACCGAGGCACACAGGGCCAACACCCGGCATCATGGTGTGGGGAGCGATCTCCTACACTGGCCGTACACCACTGGTGATCGTCGAGGGGACACTGAATAGTGCACGGTACATCCAAACCGTCATCGAACCCCTCGTTCTACCATTCCTAGACCGGCAAGGGTACTTGCTGTTCCAACAGGACAATGCACGTCCGCATGTATCCCGTGCCAGCCAACGTGCTCTAGAAGGTGTAAGTCAACTACCCTGGCCAGCAAGATCTCCGGATCTGTCCCCCATTGAGCATGTTTGGGACTGGATGAAGCGTCGTCTCACGCGGTCTGCACGTCCAGCACGAACGCTGGTCCAACTGAGGCGCCAGGTGGAAATGGCATGGCAAGCCGTTCCACAGGACTACATCCAGCATCTCTACGATCGTCTCCATGGGAGAATAGCAGCCTGCATTGCTGCGAAAGGTGGATATACACTGTACTAGTGCCGACATTGTGCATGCTCTGTTGCCTGTGGTTCTGTCAGTGTGATCATGTGATGTATCTGACCCCAGGAATGTGTCAATAAAGTTTCCCCTTCCTGGGACAATGAATTCACGGTGTTCTTATTTCAATTTCCAGGAGTGTATAAGGTTACCACCATTTTAGGTGGGCAATGGCACCAATAGAACACTGGAAAGCGATTCGGAGAATTTGTTAGTTGGTAACTGATTGCTTAAAGGCACAATTTTTTGCATAATTTCAAAAAATTGTATTAGCTCATAAGAAGCTCCCAGTGCTCGATTGCGTTCCGAGTAGTAATTACACATTATTTGTTTCCAAGGAAGCATAGTTCCTCAAAGATTTCGTATAAAAAAGTCAACGAATATTTTATATTAGTGGTAGTTCCACAGACGATGACTTAATTTTACATCTCGAAAAAGTCATTTATTCTTATATTAGGTGGTAGTTTTGAGACACAGTGTAGATAAGAACTATACAATGTTAGTGCGTAGCTGAATCTTCCACGGTTTTGAAGTGAAAATTTTTTTTGGTTTAATAACGTGGAATGTAATTAAGCATTTTGTAAAAATAGATACTAAAATAGTGATACAGTGTTTTCTATCCGGCCGTTGTAGCCGAGCGGTTCTAGGCGCTTCAGTTCGGAACCGTGCTGCTGCTACGGTCGCAGGTTCGAATCCTGCCTCGGGCATGGCTGTGTGTGATGTCCTTAGGTTAGTTAGGTTTAAGTAGTTCTAAGTCTAGGGGACTGATGACCTCCGATGTTGAATCCCATAGTGCTCAGAGCCATTTGAGCCATTTTCTATCAACAGCAGTTCAAACTATAGTTAGTTTGTTTATTCACTGCAGCCGGAAGTTAACGAAACAATTTCGTGATATTTAGGTGATAGGACACTTGGAGAAACAAAGGATGTTGAAACGAATATCATTTTCCTGAAAAACAAAGCATTTTCGATCAGACTGTTGCAATTCAGTACACAGGAAGTTACAAAACAATACTGGCAAATTTTAATGAGATTTAGAGTGTGCCTTAAGGAACAAAAAAAAAAAAAAAAAAAAAGAATAGAAACACATATCCTGAAATGTCTTCCAACGGCACTACAGAACATGGAAAATATAGGTTCTAACAACAGCCGCTAGGCCACGTTTTTATCCACAAACGTGAGATTGCGCAGTGATACTCAAATGGAGCTTTCAGGACATTATATTACGTCGCACACACCCAAGTCTGTCACGACACTGCAGAGACTCGCCAACTGTCTGTGCTGGGAAAGCATAGGACTATTATGTGCTGTGGGATGGTTGGCCGATCGTCAGGTTTTAGCCCTACACAACTCGGATACTCTGTATCGTTTTTGGATTACTTTTCCTTTAACCTCAATTCCATCCTCAAGACTGCCTCCAACATTCCCAGTTATCCTTTTGCGGCAAAAGGATCTGGCATTCCATCTACAGGCTGTGGGCAGATGCTTTACAGTTGCTTTTATTTTCAACTGAATCATTTATTTGAACCACAGCTAAATTATATTACTGTTACAGGTTCAGAACACAACAACAAGCATAGAATCACGATTTTCTTAACTGTTAACACTCAGAAATATATCCACAATAAAGTAATGAGTATTCTGTTTGTGATCTCAAAGTTGGTTTATTTAAGTGTTCAAGCTTTATGGAAGATAAACAAGAAGGATGTGTATGACAGTGCATTTTTTTTATCAGATTGTTTACAGCTGTTTCAGCAACATGGTGAAGTGTCATTTGTCAGCAGTTTTTCGCACAACAGCTAGAAGCTACATCACTCAAAGAAAGATGATCAACCACAGACCTATAACAGAAATATCACCCTATAGGTCTAAGGAAATTTGGCTGGTTTGTTGATTTTGGGAGAGGGGACCAAACACCTAGATCATCAGTCCAATCAGATTAGGGAAGGATGAGGAAGGAAGTCGGCCGTGTCCTTCTAAGGGAACAATCCTGGCATTTGCCTGGAACGATTTACGGAAATAACGGAAAACCTAAATCAGGACGGCCGGACGCAGCGGGTTTGAACCGTCGTCCTCCCGAATGCGAGTCCAGTGCGCAAACCACTGGGCCGCCTCGCTCGGTCAAGGATATTTAACCAGGATTCGACTGCAGAACTGTCTGCTTTCTCCTATGGCTCTAACAAACTGTGTACTGAGTGTACATTGTATCTCATTGGAAAGCTTTTATTTCCAAACCACTCACCCAAATTATTTTTAGAAAGGAAGGTGTCATATTTGGTGACACTACGCTCAATCGAAACATATTTTCTACTAAGAGAGGCGTGTATGACATTTACTTTAGATAACACATTTCCCTTCGATCAGCATGATTCCACATGTCTTGTGGACTGTAAGGTCTGATGTTTACAGCCGCGTCCTATTGTCTATGGTCGTTGCTTCACGTTCAGGGCACAACAGTGTTCACGTGCCAATCCTTTTCCTCAGATAAACTAGGGTTACTGAGAAATACAGACCATTTTACCTAGCCAAATGCATTCTACCTCCACCATTATCCTACAATATACACACACACACACACACACACACACACACATATATATATACACTCCTGGAAATGGAAAAAAGAACACATTGACACCGGTGTGTCAGACCCACCATACTTGCTCCGGACACTGCGAGAGGCTGTACAAGCAATGATCACACGCACGGCACAGCGGACACACCAGAAACCGCGGTGTTGGCCGTCGAATGGCGCTAGCTGCGCAGCATTTGTGCACCGCCGCCGTCAGTGTCAGCCAGTTTGCCGTGGCATACGGAGCTCCATCGCAGTCTTTAACACTGGTAGCATGCCGCGACAGCGTGGACGTGAACCGTATGTGCAGTTGACGGACTTTGAGCGAGGGCGTATAGTGGGCATGCGGGAGGCCGGGTGGACGTACCGCCGAATTGCTCAACACGTGGGGCGTGAGGTCTCCACAGTACATCGATGTTGTCGCCAGTGGTCGGCGGAAGGTGCACGTGCCCGTCGACCTGGGACCGGACCGCAGCGACGCACGGATGCACGCCAAGACCGTAGGATCCTACGCAGTGCCGTAGGGGACCGCACCGCCACTTCCCAGCAAATTAGGGACACTGTTGCTCCTGGGGTATCGGCGAGGACCATTCGCAACCGTCTCCATGAAGCTGAGCTACGGTCCCGCACACCGTTAGGCCGTCTTCCGCTCACGCCCCAACATCGTGCAGCCCGCCTCCAGTGGTGTCGCGACAGGCGTGAATGGAGGGACGAATGGAGACGTGTCGTCTTCAGCGATGAGAGTCGCTTCTGCCTTGGTGCCAATGATGGTCGTATGCGTGTTTGGCGCCGTGCAGGTGAGCGCCACAATCAGGACTGCATACGACCGAGGCACACAGGGCCAACACCCGGCATCATGATGTGGGGAGCGATCTCCTACACTGGCCGTACACCACTGGTGATCGTTGAGGGGACACTGAATAGTGCACGGTACATCCAAACCGTCATCGAACCCATCGTTCTACCATTCCTAGACCGGCAAGGGAACTTGCTGTTCCAACAGGACAATGCACGTCCGCATGTATCCCGTGCCACCCAACGTGCTCTAGAAGGTGTACGTCAACTACCCTGGCCAGCAAGATCTCCGGATCTGTCCCCCATTGAGCATGTTTGGGACTGGATGAAGCGTCGTCTCACGCGGTCTGCACGTCCAGCACGAACGCTGGTCCAACTGAGGCGCCAGGTGGAAATGGCATGGCAAGCTGTTCCACAGGACTACATCCAGCATCTCTACGATCGTCTCCATGGGAGAATAGCAGCCTGCATTGCTGCGAAAGGTGGATACACTGTACTAGTGCCGACATTGTGCATGCTCTGTTGCCTGTGTCTATGTGCCTGTGGTTCTGTCAGTGTGATCATGTGATGTATCTGACCCCAGGAATGTGTCAATAAAGTTTCCCCTTCCTGGGACAATGAATTCACGGTGTTCTTATTTCAATTTCCAGGAGTATATATATATATATATATATATATATATATATATATATATATATATATATATATATAATGAGTAATGATTTAATGATAAATTGCATTACGCTGATTCTGCTTAGATTTTGTTCTGACAGAACACAAGACTACTGACTGAAGTCATTAAAGGAACCTGCTATGCAAATACTCACATGTTAGTGCTTGTTATATCTCCTTCTACTAATGCCAATCCGTGCCATAGCTGGAAATATGCAGCACTACAGAGTCTGCAATATGTGGGACTGGTGATTACTTTCCCTCGTACAGAGAAATTTGCACAACACACTTGCACTCATTAAGAACAAACACGTAAGGCCAACCGCCTTGCCGCTGTGTTAACATCGGTTCCCGTCGAATCGCCGAAGTTAAGCACTGTCAGGCTTAGCGAGCACTTGTATGGGTGACCGTGTAGGTCTGCAGAGCGGCGTTGGAAAGGGGGTGCACTCATCCCTCATGAGGCCGTTAGAGGAGCTACTTGACTGGGAAATAGTGGCTCCGGTCATGAAAACTGACAACAACCGCAAGAGTGATGTGCTGACCACGTGCATGCAAGGACGCCTATTGGCTAAGGAAGAGATGGCGGCCAGTCGGTACGGTTGCCTTTCTAGTTTATTTGGACGGAGTTCAACTATGGCAGCAAGAAATAGCAAGATACCTTCATTAGAGCACTCCAGCCGTGTGGTGAATCCACGTGAGTACCGTTTGTTGTTACTCGCTATGTACGCACACGCGGAGTCACGCGGTTGGTAGTTCAGTCAGTCGGTATCACGCAGTGGTCACTCGCCAAGTGATGGGCAACAGACGCGTGGCCCTGCCACGTGTGTAAGGAAACAGAGGCACTACCTACGCAGATTCTTCACAACGTAGTGTCACTAATAGGACCGGCAAGCAAACGAATGCATTTGAATTATAATTTATTTTTAACCGCCGATTTTTCACGTTCTCTATCGACAAAGTGTGTGGGGCATGTGTGGACACAGTATAACGAAAATGAACCTACGGTCGCAGGTTCGAATTCTGCCTCGGGCATGGATGTGTGTGACGTCCTTAGGTTAGTTAGGTTTAAGTAGTTCTAAGTCTAGGATGACCTCAGACATTAAGTCCCATAGTGCGTGGAGCCATTTGAATTTTTGAACATACTTAATGTTTCTGAAGGTCGTTATTTTAGCTGTGGAAATATATATTTGATTGAAAGTATAGCTGATTAAATAATGGTCGCTTTCAGTCAGCTGCTAAAACTGCACTGACACTGAGACGCATTTTGAAGAGAACAAATTAAAAATTTATGTTGAGGGGTGTGTCAACAGATTATAACTGTCAGGTGTGTAATTAACAATAAACCTTTAATCCAGTTACGCTGTCGGCTTTCGTGAGTAAATCGAGCAAATGAACTAACAGGACTCATTATAGTTCGTAACATCAACATCAACATCTACATCTACATCTACATCTACATCTACTTGGTTACTCTGCAATTTACACTTAAGTGTCTGGCAGAGGGTTCATCGAACCATTTTCATACTACTTCCCTACAATTCCACTCAAAATGGCGCGTGGGAAAAAGGAACACCTAAATCTTTCCGTTAAAGCTCAGATTTCTCTTATTTTATTATGATGATCATTTCTCCCTGCGTAGGTGGGTGTCAACAAAATATTTTCGCATTCGAAAGAGAAAATTGGTGATTGCAATTTCGTAAATAGATCTCCCCGCAAGGAAAACCGCCTTTGTTTCAGTGGCTGGCACACCAACTCGCGTATAATATCATTGACACTCTCACCCCTGTTGCGCGATAACACGAAACGAGCTGCCCTTCTTTGCACTTTTTCGATGTCCTCCGTCAATCCTACCTGGTAAGGATCCCATACCGCACAGCAATATTCCAGCACAGGACAGACAAATGTGATGTAGGCTGTCGCTTTAGTGTTCTGACAACAAAGCGCAGTGTTTGTTTCGCCTTCCCTAAAATATTATCTGTGTGGTAGTTCCAATTTAAGTTGCTCGTAATTGTAATTCCTAGGTATTCAGTCTAATTGACAGCCCTTACATTTGTGCGGTTTATCGTATACCCAAAAGTTAACGAATTTCTTTTAGTACCCATGTGAATGACCTCGCACTTTCCTTTGTTTAGTGCCAATTGCCACTTTTCGCACCATACAGAAATTCTCTCTAGATCATTTTGTAATTGGAATTGATCGTCTGATGATTTTACTAGACGGTAAATTACAGCGTCATATGCAATCAATCTAAGGGGGCTGCTCAGATTATCACCTAGATCATTTATATAAATCACAAACAACTGAGGGCCTATGACACTACCTTGCGGAATGCTGGGTATCACTTCTGTTCTTCTCGATGATTTACCGTCTATCACTACGAACTGTGACTTCTCTGAGAGGAAATCACGAATCCAGTCACAGAATTGAAACGATACTCCATATGCACGCAATTTTATTAATAGTCGCTTGTGAGGAACGTTATCAAAAGCTTTCTGGAAATCTAGGAGTATGGAATCAATCTGAGATCTCTTGGGAATAAGAACGATATTTTCTGATCCGTGTTGGTTCTGTATCAGTAACTCATTTTCTTCAAGCTGATTCAAAGTGTTCGAGTACAGTATATGCTCCAGAATCCTACTGCAAATTGAGGTCAGTGATAAGGATCTGTAATTCAATGGGTTACTCCTACTTCCTTTCTTGAATATTGATGTGACCTGTGTTACTTTCCAGTCTTTAGTAACAGACCTTTTCAAGTGAGCGGTTGTATATGATTGCTAAGAAAGGCGCTATTGTGTCTGCATACTCTGAAATGAACCTGACTGGTATACCATCTGGAACGAAAGATTTGCCTGTCTTAAGTGATTTGAGTTGTTTCGTAACACCTAAGACATCTACTTTTATGTCACTCATGCTAACAGCTGTTCTGGTTTCGAATTCTGGAATATTTACTTCGTCTTGTTTCGTGAAGGAATTGCGGAAAACTGTATTTAGTAACTCCGCTTTATTGGCACCGTCATCGGTAACATTTCCATCGCTGTCACGCAGTGACGGTATTTTCTGTTTTTTTGCCGCTGGTGTACTTTACATACGACCAGACAATGTGTAATTGTGGAGACTATTAAAAGTATCTCGCTCTGACGTCCGCACTAAATTTCGAGCTTCCGTTAAACTTCGCGAGTGTTGGGGATTTTGAGTTCTTATGAATTTGGCATGCTTTCTTCGTTGCTTCTGCAACAGTGTTCTGACGTGTTTTGTGTAGCATGGTGAATCAGTCCCGTTTCTTATTAACTTATGCGGTATGAATCTACCTATTGCTGTCGATACTGTACCTTTGAATTTGAGCCATATCTGCTCTACACTTACATAATTAGCTTGGAAGGAATGGAGACTCTCTCTTAAACCGAAAGAGAAAGGAAACGTATGGTATAGTGGTCGGAAGAGAAGGGTATCATTCGAATGAATTCCTATCTGGATAATCATTCGAATTAATAGTTCATTCAAACGAATTTATTCGTCAACAAATTATTTGCAACTTAAATAACTAATGACATATAATGCAACCGCATTTTCTTTATTTACTTACTTTACAGAATTTATATTTGTTCCCTTGGATCAGAACAGTTTGTGTGTGATAAATAACTTATTAATGGTATGTCTAGAAATGTGCCTTTGTGGCTCAGTGGCTTAAATTGCAGACTACAAAACTAGAGCTTTAGGATTCGGTTCGATCCACCATTGGTTCTACGATTTCCCCTGTTACTTACTGGGTCTTTCGGCTACAACAATCACTCAACACTAAGTCAAGTTGCACCTTATTTTGGATTACGTGTTGAAATATAGATCCCCCTCAGATTGGCTGTATAAGTCTCTTAGGATGTGAGAGGAGCACCGCTGTGCACAAACAATAAATGCTTGGCGTTAAAGGGCTACGTCGTACTTGATAGCTGACGTCAGTCACTTGCAGCTACCGTATTGCCACATCGACGCCGGTTATCACTCGGTTACAGATAATACGCAAACACGGCATCTCACTTCACGGATGCTGTCAATGTGTAACGCGCAGTAAAGTTGGAAATGCCCGCCGCGAGCTATGTCGGAAATACGAGATGATTTCTCGACAGCTGATTTTAATGAGGAGTGACTGAACTACAACAGGAGATGCGTTTTGTAGCCCTGAATTTAAACTCGCACCCTAAGCTAACCACAACCTCGTGATGTGGAATGTATCCGAGAAAGCGGTACTCAACAATCTGCAGTAGAACTAAAATCGCCTTAGCTTTGTTTATACTTGTTAAAGATAATTTATTGGAGCAAATTCAGGACAGAAAAAGTTCAGTTTCAGCGCTTAAAGCAAACTGTAATTTCTCGCTGTCATTGGTTACCTGAAAGTATCCTCTCACTGGCCACACGAGCTGCCGCGTTACCAAGATACGAGCAGTCCTCGTTTGCACTCGATTGCAGCTTATAGACGAGAAAGGCAGACGAGAAAAGAAAGTAGGCAGAAAAATAAGAGCAAATAAAAAAAAAACAGAAATAAGAAAGAATTACTTTTAAACCAATTAATTGAATAAAATGATAATCAGACTCTTGATTAGATTTCGAAATGAAAACAATATTATGGCATTTGAAGAGATTCGCAATGATCAACTGTAGTGTCCACAAAATCGGTTTCACACCATCTCGAGTGATGCTTATCTAATATAAACCGATGTCTGTGCTTACGATAACCGCATATGTGAAGCTGAATCGCGTCTTGTGTGAATCTATCCAGTAGTATTTAGGTAGTGCTGTGTGTGAAACGTTTCTATTGCATTAGCATCGTTATGTGTGTGTGTGTGTGTGTGTGTGTGTGTGTGTGTTTATTATGTTGTTATTATGTACGGTGAAATATGAAATAAAAGTGCCAAAATACTAACGCGAATTCTTTACAGACGAATGGAAAAACTGGTAGAAGCCGACTTCGGGGAAGATCAGTTTGGATTCCGTAGAAATATTTGAACAAGTGAGGCAATACTGACCCTACGACTTATCTTAGAAGCTAGATTAAGAAAAGGTCAACCTACGTTTCTAGTATTTGTAGACTTAGAGAAAGCTTTTGACAACGTTGACTGGAATACTCTCTTTCAAATTCTGAAGGTGGCAGGGGTAAAATAAAGGGAGCGAAAGGCTACTTAAAATTTGCACACAAACCAGATGGCAGTTATAAGAGTCGAGGGGCATGAAAGGGAAGCAGTGGTTGGGAAGAGAGTGAGACAGGGTTGTAGCCCCTCCCCGATGTTATTGAATCTGTATATTGAGCAAGCAGTAAAGGAAACAAAAGAAAAATTCGGAATAGGTATTAAAATCCATGGAGAAGATATAAAAACTTTCAGTTTCGCCGATGACATTGTAATTCTGTCAGACAGCAAAGGACGTGGAAGAGCAGTTGAACGGAATGGACAGTGTCTTGAAAGGAGGATATAAGATGATCATCAACAAAAGCAAAACGAGGAAAATGGAATGTAGTCGAGTTAGCTCGTGTAATGCTGAGGGAATTAGATTAGGGAATGAGACACTTAAAGCAGTAAAGGGGTTTTGCTATATGGGGACCAAAATAACTGATAATGGTCGAAGTAGAGAGGATATAAAATGTAGACTGGCAATGGCAAGGAAAGCGTTTCTGAAGAAGAGAAATTTGTTAACATCGAGTACAGATTTAAGTGTCAGGAAGTCGTTTCTGAGAGTATTAGTATGGAGTGTAGCCATGTGTGGAACTGAAACATGGACGATAAATAGTTCGGACAAGAAGGGAATATAAGCTTTCGAAATGTGGTGCTACAGAAGAAAGCTGAAGATAAGCTTGGTAGATCACATACCTAATGAGGAGGTATTGAATAGCATTGGGGAGGAGTTTGTGGCACAACTTGACTAGAAGAAGGGATCGGTTGGTAGTACATGTTCTGAGGCATCAAGGGATCACCAATTTAGTATTGGAGGGCAGCGTGAAGGGTAAAAATCGTAGAAGGAGGCCAAGAGATGAATACATTAAGCAGATTCAGAAGAATGTAGGCCGCAATACGTACTGGGAGAGGAAGCAACTTGCACAGGATAGAATAGCATTGAGAGCTGCGTCAAACCAGTCCGAGGACTGAAGACCACAACAACAACAACCCAAGATTCGGGATCCAACACCAAGAAAGAAGCCGGATAAGGAACTGGGAGCGAGCTGACGAGCTGTGGCAGTTTGGCAACGGCGAACGGTTCGGATGTGAAGTTGAGCGCTCTGATTGGAGATAACTAGCTTCAGCAAGAGAAGTATCAACTATCAAGTAAGTTTAATCAGACTATAGGCAGCCTTGGTAAAGCAGCCGCAATGTTGAGTACCCACCTGACGAGAAGTTGTGACTGATCACTCGAGTCAGATGGACAACGAATACGTTCTGCCTGTTTCCTCATAACAAAGGCAAAGCCACGTTATTCAGGTCGACTTTACTGTAATTATAAAAATTATTTTTCCGTCTTTCATTTACTTTATTTCATGCTGACTGTAAGTTCACTGACATACAGTAGTTGTTAGAGCATACGGAAAATATAGTGACTCATCTAGTTTTAAGCATTTAATTTTGCCTGAAAAATAACTTGCGAATATCGGGGAAAATCCTCTCATCAAACAATGGAGTACCGATGCTGGGCGTCATTGTAGGGGACTAGGCATTTGGTTTATCTGAAAATTTAATGCTTGCTTATGAGGAACATGAGAAACATTTTTAATTGCCATTGCGACGGGTCGCGGTTTATTTTCTCGTGTCTCTATCGGTCGTTTTCACTGTGCAGGCTGCAAATAAAAATTCACCTACCTCAGAACGGCGTCTGCTCAGTGTCCCTCCACTCGGCTGTGTAGATACTTACAAGATGATGTAAAAGAAGCTTTGATAAAAAACACCACCTAATATCTGCAATTACTGAGGCCGCGCATCTCTAGTTATGAAGGAAAGTTCTGTAGAAATACTGTCATCCAATTTTATCGGGCAGTAAAAAAATGGATTGGCTTCTGAAAAATAATGTCCGAAATTTCCACATAATAATGTTTATTTTGTCCTTGATAACCAAAGGAAAAGTACTATTCAGTCCACATTTGAATTATTGTCTATTTCCTTCACGTTCACGATTCATACACACATTTCACGCGCACATCAGTCAGAAATCTGTACAAACCCGACCCAAATTAACCAACGTTTTCACAGTCATTAATTTCACCACTAACATGAGTTATTAGATTCGGTCCTTCTTCTGGATTTTAAAAAAAGAAAGATCTCGCCAAGAATGCTCAGTAGTTGAATACTGAAACATGCCACCCGGATTCTGTCTCAAGTCGCCAAATCGGTCGCCATGGCCATAGGAGACGGGTTGACCCCAGCCTGTGTCGAACCCCTACAGCTTCGTGGCACTATCAAATGCCTCGGAATAGAGTTTCACGACGACATACGGCGCACTGCGGCACTTAACTACCGCCGCTTATTACAACAAATTCGGGTCCAGATCTTCAACCTTCGTCTGCGCACCCTCGACATTCTCCAAAGGACACACTTCGTCAATGTTTAACTCGCATCGCGCCTTCCACACATACCGCGTGTTCTTCCAATACCGTTACTGATGGCTCGACGTCTATTAGCGGCATTCGGAGCCTACGTCAGTACAGGCATGCTCTTCAAAGTCAGTTATGAGTGACTGACCATTCCCCCAGAAAGAGGAGGTCTTGGTCTAGTCCATGTCCACGACAGAGCTGTGGCCCTGTATGTCAGCTCACACATCAAGCTGTGGCGCCACCACACGGAAAGTTTGACAGGTTTGCTGTTGGAGTCCTTAGCTCCGCCCTCCCTTATGCCCCCACTTACGACGCAAGACATACCCCCACTCTTCTACTACTTCGGGAACTTTAACATTGAACACAGCTATGTCCGTATAGCAGTACCACCGACGAAACAGGCGTCGGCGCGGGATATATATCATGTCCTACAGCAGAGGCGCCCACCAAACATTGTGGAGACCAAAAGCCCTCAGGTTAATTGGAAGTTGGTGTGGAAGACGATTCACGCGGTTACACTGGACACAGCCGTCCGATCCAGATGGTATATCACAGTCAATGGTAAACAGATCACCCGATCACGCCTCCACAAGGTAAACATGGTGGAATCGCCTCTCTGCGTAGACCGCGGGATACCAGACACGGACGAACACCGTCTCACATGTGGCGCGGCAGAAGACGTATGGCGCTTGGTTGCGACAAATTTTGTCGTATTTTCTACGAGTGACTCTGGAACACATTACACCTCGGTTTCTACTATTTCCGGATCAACAGTATTTCCCGCGCGCCAAGACCAACGCTGTCACGTGGATCCGTGCGCATGCGGTGTAGTGTTGGCAGAAGAGCCAACACTGTTTTTCTAGAGGAGGCCGAAATGCACGCGTTTAATTACACGCTGACTGGCGTGAGGTCTGGAACAGGACAATATCTTGAGAATTGTGAATAAAGTACGTAGATGATGTAATACTTAACTTTAATCCACAATTGTAGAACATCTCCCGTTACGGTACATGCTTCATAATATTAATTATCAATTGAATACGGCGCCTTGCTAGGTCGTAGCAAATGTAGCTGAAGGCTATGCTAACTATCGTCTCGACAAATGAGAGCGTATTTGTCAGTGAACCATTGCTATGAGCGTCGGCTGTACAACTGGGGCGAGTGCTAGTAAGTCTCTCTAGACCTGCCGTATGGTGGCGCTCGGTCTGCTGTCACTGACAGTGGCGACACGCGGGTCCGGCGTATACTAATGGACCGCGGCCGATTTAAAGGCTACCACCTAGCAAGTGTGGTGTCTGGCGGTGACACCACATGCGGTACGTTACATATTTCACGATGGACCTAAGGATGTATTCGACTTTTGGAACTACCTGCAAGAACGTCATTGCAAGATCGTACGGAACCCAAAATACAGACAGTATTTTTCTAATTACTTAGGGAGTGCCCTACGCGACCCTCCACGCAGCTGCATCATCAACAGGTACGAGAAGATACCCATTGAGTGAGCTGACAAGACTAAGTTCGATTCTCGGTGAAATAACAAGATATACGTGAAGACGTACCTGGATGATGAAGCGTAAGGAGAGTAGCGCACACCCTTCTGCATCCTGTATGAAGCACTTTTCTTTTCGTTTTCCCCATACACATTACCTCGGTGTAGGAACGTGCCGAGATATTGTTTTCTTTTTCTCAGAGCACGATGCGGTCCTAGATACATTTATTTTTGTTGTGGTATGAAGTAAAACCATATTAAGAATGTATTAAAAACAGTAAATAAAATAAATAAATAAATAATAATTCCCACAAAAGATTTCCCCTTCCCATCCCTGATTCCTTGACGGAAGGGGGGGACACTGTGACCAGGCCTCGGGTTACGACCCCTGATCGCTCTGCCTTCCCCGCCCTCCCCCACCTCCTTTAAATAAATAAAAAAAGAGTAGCTGAGTTGTCAGCGCGAAAAAAAGTAAAAAAAAGAAAAAAACAAAAAAACAAAAAAAAGATGGATAGAGCGTTTGCTATGTAAGCAGGAGATCCCGGGTTCTAGTCCCGGTCGGGGCACACATTTTCATCTGTCCCCGTTGACTTATGTCAACGCCAGCAAGCAGCTAAGGGTGTTTATTTCGTTGTAATTTCATTTTAAAATTACAGTTAAATAATGCTACACCATGATACTTCAGGTAAGTATTTCAATTGACAACGAAAACCAAGTCATAAATGTTTCCAGGTGAATTTCCTTTCTTATGTGTAATTTTTCTAACTTTAAAGTAAATTTTTCTATATCCGAAAATATGCCCGCTAGAAAGCTGAGATTTTCTATTAAATACAAGGTGCAGTATACAAATTTCGAAAGCGATTACACAAAACAACTATCCTTTATTTAGATTATTATAGATGGTGAAAGTACGCGTTCAGTAAGAGATATTGAACAGTTTTCCCACGGCAGGCAGTGACAGCTGCATATGTGTCCCCCGGTAGACCGCTAGATGTCAGTCAGCCCCCGAAGTTACTAGCGAGAGAGAGTGGCCATAGGTGAAGTTGCCTGTGATTGGTTGATTAGCTTTGCCAGAAAAATGGCGCCAAACCTCTCTCGCGCTTCCTATGTTCGCCGTACTTTTGAGTTGAATTGAAGTTCAGAGGACTTTTGGAAACGATTAAAAGGTATTTGAATTATCGAGAGACTTGTTAAGCGTTGTGCATGCATGTTCGATTTAATTGTATATCGTTTTTAGTACGTAATTAGCGTTTGCGATCTTAAATACGAGTTGAAATAATGAAGCGTTTTGTGATGAAATCGGTAGGCCTACATGTTTGAAGTCAACACGTTAGTAATTGTACAGTATTGTTTTTGACATCAGTGATTCGTTCTGCAGACGTTCATAAACGATGCTAGGTTGTGCTGCATTTGGTTGTTCCAGTAGAGGCGAAGGTGGGTTTCGCATGTTAGCATTTCCACGCGATGAAGAAAGACGAAAGCAGTGGGCAGTCGCAGTCAACAGGGCTGACATAAACCAAACAGGAGCCTTGTGGAAACAAACCAAGTACTCTTATCTATGCGAAGTTTGCTTTTTACTTCACATAAAACAACTTTCAATATACATAGTTAAATTTGAAAACAGACCTGTAAATTGGCTGAGTGAAAATTATTATAACACATTATTCTTATAAACAAAGACATTTAACGAATGATTTCGCCATATTGTCTTGTGCTTTTCATTCGGTGAGTGTGTACGCCCCTACTCCACCACTGGCCATTCAAAAGTCCCGCCCGCAGTTTGGCAGAAAAATGGCCGCCGTATCGTCCGGTTGGCCACTCTCTCCCTATACAGGTTCTCTAGAAGTTACACACAGCAAGCTATCCTGAAACAAACGTTCCCGCGGATCAACTTGCGACGCTACACCACGACAAAAGCGTGCTGTCTTGTACAAACTTACGTGCCAGAAAGAGAACGCTACAAATCTGAAGACATCCTGTAAGTGTCCCTCCACCACTGGAAATTCCTCTAGGCCCTACAAGCTGTCAACGTCTGTCTGCTTCGACAAGTGCCCAGGCACTGACGGCAGCCACTTGCGTTCTCCGCGAGACACAATGTTCACAGCTTGCTGCGCCGAGCTAGTTGGCTGCCGTGCAGCCCGACACGTTCTAATGGCCGCTGCATCCAGGAAACCGTAGCTGCCCAGTGCGCGGGTTGCAGTGCACCGCCATTGTTTTATTGGCTACTGCAGCTTGACTGTCGCAGACGGACTGCAGAGTGCGTCGCATCCGTACAGAATCGGCTCTGTTCAACTGCCTCTGCTCCTGGCAGTACGTCTCCCCCTCCTGCCGCTGACAGGCGCAGGAACTCTACGTAAGCAGCAAACGACGAGAATACTCTTACTTTTCAATACCTTTCTTAGATTTCCAACACTATCGGAATCCTTATCTCCTTGACATAATTCGCATTTCGTTTATGCTTGTAGTGATACAAAATGAATGAAACAAGCAACAACTAATTCGTTCTTATCGACTAACACCACTAGACTTTTAATAAATCTCCTACAGCGTTTATGAATTGCTACTGGACGTCCAAAGTCATCCAAAGTGTTTCAGGACAAACTCTGAGTAAGCTTGGCCTTAAAATGTGGAGTAGTTACGTAGAGCAGTTGCATAGAGCTTTGAGATTCAGAAATTTCTGAAGAGAGCTCATAATATTGCAGTACACTTGCAACTTTTGCAGAGTTTAAGTGTCAAGAGAGACGATTGGATGACTCTCGCCTTTCTACATAAACTGCAATATCTTAAAAACAATTACCGTAGTTCACCCATATTGCTGTCTACAAACAAGGGAGGCTAAAAGGAAACTACAGAGACATAATAGCCGAGAAAATGTCGAAGAAAACGGGTCACGAGTTTCAAATGATGTTATGGCAGAAAAAGAATATTTCATTTGGAATGTGATTTGACAAGCGAAGTTAATGTGGAATCACAACGAATTATTTTCCAAAAGCTACTGTAGAATTGATAATTTCTCAACTTTTGCTGAAGAAGGTTGTGAGTTGGAAGTTATATATCAGTATCACGGCTAAAGACGAATTCGGAAGTGTATTACATTTACATGTGTAAAGCATGTTTACTTTAGTGTCACAACGATAAATCTCCGAAAATCAAAGAAAGTTTCTGATGAGAGTTCTGAAAAAAAAGTTGTTCTGAAAACTGATTTAAAAGAAACAAGAAGTACATTCGTATAATAAATGACAGAGAATTTGAGCACTAAATGACATCGGATTCTGAACATTATTAATCCACACATGAATATTTGTTATTCACAAATAACCAATAATAGTTTATATCCATATCCGTTATTCGTCATTCACACAAACTACGTCCTTGTTTAGAAGTAAGTGAAGGGCATCACGCATGTGCACACTGCAGATTCGCAGCCCACATGGAAGTGGTTGCAGACGCATGAAATTCGCAAAGCTGTGAACAAGTTCTTACGCGGCTGTGCCACACGCGTGGCCGGGTGTACATCCGCTCACACGGTTATAATTAGCATCGGTAATCTTCGGCAACTTCCGCCAACGTTCACGAATCGTATCCACGCAATCGGTTGCACACTGCAGGCGCGTGCAGGCCACGTGGGTAGACCACGTACTTGATGGACTCTAACCAGACAATCGTGGCCACTTGTGTAGAAACTGTTAGTCGAACAACCATCATTGGTCACAGTACGCACACATTTCCGAAAATAGACCGTACGAAACTGAATAAAGCCATCTGGTATTCCAGTCTATGATTGCTACACGTTATAATTTACCTTAAATTACGCTATAAATGTCTTAAAAGATAATTCCGAGCCTCTCGATTGAAATCAGCTGGATACTTAGCTTATTTACAGTCTGCAGAAGGAAGTTACTCCGAATCGATTCCTTTTTTCACATAGCCATTGTCAGATGTCACAGAAAAACACATACTTAAGTACGCATGTATATTGAAACAATAACCTTTGCAAATCCCTCTTGAGTCGGTACCATTTAAAGTTACAAAATGTTACATGTTGTGGCCTTAATCGTGGCTAGTAACCCCATGGGGCATCTTTGTTTTAAACGGAACGATGCCCGTTTCAAAACGTCGTCAATAAGGGAAGCGATTCAGATTGTTGAGAATTTGATGATTTACTGTACAGGGTTTGGTCAACTTCAACAACCGTCTGAAAGAAACCATTTCTTGCCCTCAGATATACCGTTAGGATCCCACGTTTGCTTGCTGACTCATCGATTTAAAATGGGCGTAATATTTGTAAGGGTAATAAAAAGAGATATCAATTGGAACTTCTGCAAAGTTTCTTCTGGATGTCCTAAGTGGTCAATAATATGCTATCTATTGAACAATATTACGCAAAATCTACTGCCATAAATGTTAAACTGGAAACTATGTAGCATAAATGATACCATGGGTTTCCTTCTCAACTTGTAAACAGAGGTTTCCTTCTCAATTTGTAACCAGTTGGCTTGTGTGGTTGGAAACATTATAGAAACAAAAGGATTTCGATCTTCGTACCAACAAAATTTCGGTGAGCTCTAACTGCTGTCATAGAGTACTGACAAGTTTCTGTTGCGACAAATTACTAGCAGTGAAGACTGAAGGTCTTAGAAATGACCATAAATTAGCTTTAGTTTGGCACAATCCATGTGAACGCAGCTGTCCAGTCAGAAATAATGACGTTTAACGAGAAAATCCTAATTCAGGTCTGCGTGTGACAGATCTGAATATTTACACACTATATGGCTTGTAATTGCGGCAAAATTTACAGTATCTGAAAAATTGGAAAATATAAATAAGAATATGCATCTGTTCACGTAATGTAATGCATGAATAAGAGGATATTGACATGATGTGGTCAGCAACAGGAGCGTCACATAGAACAATATATGTACGTTTAATACAGACACTGACTCATAGAGGTTTCCAAAAAGTTGCAATCAATAAAGCTGGAAGACATCTCTATGTTCGGATCATTATTTTCCTTTCATGGGAAAGGATTCAAATCCAACGATGGTTACTTTCCTAACTATCTGTAAACCACACACATAAAAAAAAAGGTTTTGCTTCACCACGGTTCCCAGAACTCCTAAAGATAGACGTCGACTGTGGATATTTTATCACACACACACAGTCCTTTTGACTGTTCAGAGATGTCACTAAAACCGCCCATAGATGTAAATAACCATGCATGAGCAGCGCCTATTAGATGGAGGGGGTCTGACAGCCGATCAGTTCCACTCATTTCACCAGCAAGGAGGTACACGGCTCGTGTTGTATGTAGCACAACCATGCCTAGACGGTCAATACCGCGGTTCGATAGCGTCCGCATTGTTACTTTGTGCCAGGAAGGACTCTCAACAAGAGAAGTGCCCAGGCGCCTCGGAGTGAACCAAAGCGATGTTTTTCGGACATGGAGATACAGAGAGACAGGAACTTTCGATGACATGACTCGCTCAGGCCGCTCAAGGCTACTGCTGCAGTTGATGTTCAATACCTACGGATTATAGCTCGGAGGAACCCTGACAACAACGCCACCATGTTGAATAATGGTTTTCTTGCAGCCACAGGACGTCGTGTTACGTCTCAAACTGTGCGCAATAGGCTGCATGATGCGCAACCTCACTCCCGATGTCCATGGCGTGGCCCATGACGCCATGGGGCGGTACAGATGCGCCCCACAACATGCCGAGTGAGATTTTCACTCTGCAGCGGAGTGTGAACTGATATGAAACTTCCTGGCACATTAAAACTGTGTGTCGGACCGAGACTCGAATTCAGGACCTTTGCCTTTCGCGGGAAAGTGCTCTACCAACTGAACTACCCAAGCACGACTCACGCCCCGTCCTCACAGCATTGCTTCTGCCAGTACCTCGTCTCATTCTGGAAACATCCGCCAGGCTGTGGCTAAGCCATGTCTCCGGAATATCCTTTCTTTCAGGAGTGCTAGTTCTGCAAGTTTCGCATGAGAGCTTCTGTAAAGTTTGGAAGGTAGGAGACGAGGTACTGGCAGAAGTAATGCTGTGAGGACGGGGCGTGAGTCATGCTTGGGTAGCTCAGTTGTTAGAGCACTTGCCCGCGAAAGGCAAAGGTCCCGAGTTCGAGTCTCGGTCCGCACACAGTTTTAATCTGCCAGGAAGTTTCAACATGCCGAATGGACCGCTCAGGCTTGGCATCACGTTCTCTTCACCGGTGAGTGTCGCATACGCCTTCAACCAGACAATTGTCGGAGACGTGTTTGGAGGCAACCCGGTCAGGCTGAACGCCTTAGACACACTGTCCAGTGAGTGCAACAATGTGGAAGTTCCCTGCTGTTTTTGGATGATATTATGTGGGGCCGGCGTACGCCGCTGGTGGTCATGAAATTCCGTCCTCGAACCGATAATACAACCACATCAGTAGCATATTGGTGAGGCATTAGTCTTCATGGACGACAATTCGCACCCCCATCGTGCACATCTTGTGAATGACTTCCTCCTGGATAACGACATCGCTCGTCTAGAGTGGCCAGCAAGTTCTCCAGACATAAACCCTATCGAACATGCCTGGGACAGATTGAAAAGTGCTGTTTATGGACGACGTGACCCACCAACCACTCTGTAGGATCTACGCCGAATCGCTGTTGAGGAGTAGGACAATCTGAACCAACAGTGCCTTGATGAACTTGTGGATAGTATGCCACGACGAATACAGGCATGCATCAATGCAAGAGGACATGCTACTGGGAATTATAGGTACCGGTGTGTAAGCAATCTGGTTGACCATTTCTTAAGGTCTCGCTGTATGGTGGTACAACATGCAATGTGTGGTTTTCATGAGCAACAAAAAGGGCGGAAATTATGTTTACGTGGATCTCTATTCTAATTTTCTGTACAGGTTCCAGAACTCTCGGAACAGAGGTGATGCAAAACTGCTTTGCTCTTGTAGTAAGTACACACTGAATCTGTGACTTTCTCAATGTTTACGAGTATTCGAGACGTTGAAGTGCTGCTCTGGTTTCTTGGAAAGCACAAAAATGATCGAATTGTGTGTTCTTATGAAAAGTAATCAGGTATCGTCAGCTATACTACCACTAGCTCAAAATACCTTTGTCGATGTTTCAGTCGACTGAAAGATTTTAGAAACACATGAAGGAACGCACAGAAGAGACTGACATCAGCAGTTTCTGGAATTTTCTATTGATTATGCTCTTATGATGCATGATGTTGCGTTGTGCGGCGTTTGTAAATATTATGAGCTCTACATATTTAATTGTTGCATAATAAAGCTACTAACGCTTCAGTTACAGTGTCTTATGGCGAGTAAAGTTCTAGTGATTTCAAATCCAGTTGTATAACGTGTGGGCAGTTAAGCCACTCTTCGTCAGTCGTGCTCAACCTTGTAGTTTGAAACGGAAGATCTTCTGCATAGAACACGTGATATTTGAAAATTAACTGAAAGTTCTGTTAATTTTTCCCCGTATTGAAAATGTAAAAATGTGTTAACTGCCGATAATTTATGTTTCAAAACGTTTTACCTTGTAACTCGTTTTTTACAATATGTCTTCTAAATTTGATTTCATTTACTTGTTTTTGGTTTGTATTAGAGTAATAATGAAACTCGTAGAGCACTAAATACACTACTGACAAAATTTTCTTTATTGCAATAATTTTATATTCGTATTGTGTACTTACTCCTAAGTATCTTACTGTGTCATACATTGAAACAGTTTTCACATTTTGAAAAAACTTAACTTCTCTGAAGTAATCCTTGTAATTTCAGAAAAAGAGTGCAATACACAAAAGTGAATGCTATCATTTCAAAATGGGATGACAAAGAAACTAAACTTCGATTGAAGGACTGGCTACATGCACAAGTCTGAAAAGTGTTCCAAGCATCCACACTCACCTCTACTCTCTACCTGAAGCAAACAATTACTAATCGTTGCTCTTTCGACGAAAGATTCACACTAAATTGTTATCTAGAGATATGTGTATATCATCCAAAACAGTGGAAAAATGAGAACTCAAATTTTTAGAAATGATTGAACTTTGTTTAGGTTCATGATTCTCTTTGATTATGCTTGTAGCACCTTTCACATTATTTATTGTAGGGGCTGTCTACAAAGCTCCGTGCCTCATTTCCGTAACTTGATTGACCATTTGTAATTTAAAAGTGGGTCAAAATTGTTTAGCGATTTTTCTAGTACGCTACCTCTAGCACTGAGATGCACTGAAAGTACAGTGTAGCTATATTACTATGCAAAACGATTAGTTGCCATTTACACTGGGGTACAAATGATGGTGTTTTCATGGTTACTGTGGTAGATGTCTGTGAGAGTCTGTGGCTGGGCTTACTCAGTGCTAACGGTTGCAGGTGAGCTTCGCGCTGTTCCTCAACCTGGTGCGCATGCTGCTGCTCAAAGTGCGCGCTTCGGCTACGCTGCAGCGGCGGAGGGCGCGTTACATGTGAGTAGACTGCAGTCTTGTTCCGATTCCGCTATCTTTTACGTCTGCATCTAAAGGGGTTACTGTCGCAAATGTTGCTCGGGGAGAATGATTATTGCTAAGCCTCCATACGACGTCGAATGTCTCTAATTTCACATTAATTGCTTTTTCGTGGAATATTGTGTCATGGCGGCTGCAGTGTAACACGTGTTAAGTTCGGCTCGCGAAATTTAGTTGAATTCGAAGGTGTTCTCGCAGGTGGTGTTGTCTAGTACAAGTGGAAATCGTGAAAACAACAGTGTTCTGTGCAGTAGTGCTATTTTTTTTCTGTGCTTCGCCAATATCTTCGAGAAAATGGTAAACAGAAGAGTGAACAGCAGCGCGTCCAGCAGCGGGGAAGCAGCAGGTGCGGCGGGCCCGCTCTTGGCGGAAGGTGCGGCCGCGGCTCCCGGTATAGCGGAGCTGGTCCGCTCTGAGGTAAACGCTGCGCTCCGCGATAAAAACAATCTCGATCTGATAGCAGGCACTATATCAGATACTGTAACGGCAGCAGTATTGGCCAAAATGCGTGAAACTGTTGAGGCCAATACTGCCGAAATTACAGCACTAAAAAAGTCTGTGTCTGAATACGAGAAAAAGGCACGAGAGTTGGAAGTCAAACTATCTGCCGCAACTGACGAACTAGAACAGTACCAAAGGCGAAATAGTCTACGACTGTTTGGAGTAGTAGAAAATAAGGAAGAAGACACGGACAACCTGCTTATACAGGTTGCGCGTGAAAAATTAGGCGTTGAAGTGACCAAGGCAGACATTGACAGGAGCCATCGGGTGGGACGAAAATTACCAGGTGCCACCAAACCTCGTCCAATAATAATTAAATTAGTCTCGTACCGAAAAAGGGCAGAGATCTTTACCCCGAAGAAGAAGTTAGCAAGGACAGGGCTTACAATAAGGGAAGATCTGACACACGAACGGCTAAAGATTTTAAACAGTGCCATATCCCATTTCGGTCTTCAGAATGTGTGGACTCAGGATGGCAGAGTAATCATTAAGACAGCAGCTGGAAAGAAGACAGTCACAAACATGACAGAACTGAATAGTATTAAGTGAAGTTACTCGAGCCAAAAGTGCAAACTTAACACCATTTGCAATTGTAACAGCCCCAATACTCAGATATAGTCTTGTAATTTTATTAAATTTTTAATTATACCCATATTTGTACCTTCAACTAATTGTTTTTGTAACTGTATTAACTTTTCACTATTTTTTTGTGTCTGTAGCTCTAACCATTACTTAATTTTAGTTACTGCTAATTCTTTTTTTCATTTTCTCAGTTTATTCTCTTCCGTTCTGAAATAGTTCTATTGCAATTATTAGTCTGTCCTTTAGTTCATTAATCACCCATCTCTTCGGTTTAAATTGTTCATAACAAAAATCACTATCAGTATCACTATAGCAAATTTCAATCAAATTGTAGCTTCCTACGATAATCACTACCAGTATCACTTCAGTAAATTTCAATTTAATTCTAGCTTCCTACGATAATCTATTAATTACTAAGCTTACTTCTCTCTGCTGGCAGCATCGGCCTCTTAAATCACTCCCTTCTCCCTTATTTCCACTCTAAGCTGTTTCAAATACGCTAATTACATTTCTCCTCTTACGACAGAGGATACACAGTGACACACAGCCGTCACTATTTTTGGTCATATTCTCCTTGCACAGAATACCACTAATCCATTTTCTATACTCCCGCAACCTCAGAAAATCTTTAGCAGGCGCCTTTCTTTCGGCACTCGCGGTGTCACAAACAGGGCGTGCAAAATCTCGGACACCCCTGTGTTATGTCACTTGGCGGAAGCAGCGGCCAGTGCCCCTCGCGGCAGGTAGTGCCTAACAAAGGGACAAACCAGTCTGCCACCCTACTCCAGGTAGCTCGGCGGAACGCGTCAGAGCTTTTAACAGCTCACTGTAACATCCAGTCTTTACCTGCGCATTACGAAGAACTTAGCCTCCTCTTCAACCAACTAAACTACCACGTAATCCTCTTATCCGAAACGTGGTTGAAACCACACATATCCTCTGCATCTTTTCATCTCCCAGGGTACACATTTCTTAGGGCAGACAGATCAAAAAAGCGAGGTGGCGGGGTCGGCGCGTATATACGAACAGATCTCAAAGCGAAAGTCTTATGTACGTCAAATCCTGCTGAAGAAAAAGAGGCTGAATTCATGTTCATTGAAATAAATATACAAAGTCGGAAATTCTTGACTGGCGTCGTTTACAAGCCGCCAAAAATAAGCTCAATGAGTTCCTTCCAGTCGGAATTACATTCACTTCAGTGTCAATACGAACATGTCATCGTAATGGGTGACTTGAACATAGACCTGCTAAGAGACACTCCCTCCGCAATAAACCTAAGAAGACTGTTTAGTTGCAATAGCATGAACATTCTTCCATTACAACCTACACACCATACGGCGCACAGCCATACTCTTATAGACGTAATCGCAACGAAACAGACTGACAAAGTAAGAGATGTTGGTCAAACATCGGCCCCTGGCCTCTCAGCACATGATGTAATATTCCTGGCCTACTCTGTGCAGCCCCCAAGGATCAAATCGCGTTACATAACTTGTAGGAACATGAAACGTATTGACCTTGACGCTCTAACAGCCGATTGCTCAGAAATCTCATGGCATCAAATAATCAGAAAACCCACAATCGACGGCAAAATTAATGAACTTGGTGATAAACTCACTGCCCTCTATGACAAACATGCACCTGTGCGCACAATCCGTGTAAGAAAATCTCCTGCTCCCTGGCTGACAGCTGAATTACGTCAAATGATGACTAATAGGGATGCTGCCCACAGGCGTTTCAAGGCAGATCCGAAACCCGAGCGTTTCGAAGAATATAGAAAGCTACGGAACAGAGTGAAACAATGCATTCGCAATGCTAAAATCAGGCACGCTCGCTCCCTTGTATGCAGCGATCTGACGCCCACGACTCTATGGAAGAATCTCCGTAGCTTGGGGGTCGGAAAGGCAAAATCGGAAACTACTTTTCATGTGTCAGCTAACGAATTAAATGAATTCTTCTCTGCACCTCTAAATACCAGCACAGCTGATAATTACCGTCCACAAGAATCCCCAAACAGGATAACTAACAACGATACCTTCCATCTAAAACATGTAACAACAAATACGGCAAGAAAAGCAATAATGAGAATCTCTTCTGATGCAATAGGCAACGACAGTATCGGTATAACCATGATTAAGAATGTTGCCGATATCTTAGTACCTGTCTTAACTGACATATTTAATTTTTCCCTCGTGAACGGAATATATCCCACTGCATGGAAAAGAAGCCTAATTCGACCCATCCCTAAGATCGAAAACCCGCAACTGCCTAGTGATTACCGACCAATTAGCATACTGCCTGCTGTTTCCAAAGCACTTGAATATATTGTTCATGACCAAATCACTGAACACTTGCATGAATTCAGCCTATATGACAAATTTCAATCCGGTTTCCGTAAACATCACAGCACAAACACTGCTCTAATTAAAGTAACTGATGACCTGAAATATGCCATCGACAATCGAAAGGCAACAATATTGACGCTACTGGACTTCAGCAAAGCTTTTGACACTGTTAACTTTGACATATTGCTCAGAAAAATGCAACAGCTTAATTTCTTTGACAGTGCAATGAGATGGTTTGAAAGCTACTTAAAAGACAGACAGCAATGTGTTGTCTGCGTAAATGAAAAATCTTCCTGGAAACATGTTTCGTCGGGAGTGCCACAAGGATCAGTCTTAGGACCACTTTTGTTTTCTTTATATGTCAACGATATTTCGTCGGTTCTGTCCTCCTGTAAATATCATTTCTATGCCGACGACCTCCAGCTCTACCTAAGCGTCAGACCTGAAGATGTAAACACTGCAATCGCTCAGATGAATGATGATCTGTCTTCAGTAGTGAGTTGGGCGAAAAACCTGGGGCTTAAACTAAATGCAAAAAAGACGCAAGTAATCTTAATAGCCCATCAGAAATTAATAAGTTCAGATTTCCGCGAACGGCTACCTCCTATTCTGCTCGACGGTACTCCAATACCATATCAGAAAACAGTGAAGAACTTGGGTGTAACTTTGGATGAGCATCTCAACTGGGCGGAGAATACAGTCGCAGTGTGCCGAAAGACGTCTGCTTGTCTCTATGCTCTCAAAAAGTTTCGGAACATATTTCCACAAGACTTGAAACGCCAGCTCGTGCAAGCACTCGTTCTACCGAACCTCCACTATTGTGATGTGATTCAACAAGGCATGAGTAGTGAAAACAAAAGACGACTAGAGCTAACCATGAATGCCTGTGTGCGTTACACCTGCAACATTCGCCGATATGATCATGTTAGTGCTTCATACTCCGAGCTAGGGTGGCTGCGGCCGGACAAATTGCGTGACTACCACACTCTATGTCTACTCCACCGACTCCTCATCGCGCAAGCACCCCAGTACCTTGCTTCAGAGATTAAAAACCTGTCATGTCATCATAATCGAAACACGAGGTCACTCTTATTTGGTATCCTAACTGTGCCCACTCACAAAACAAAAACTTTTGCAAACTCCTTCTCAGTTGCCGCTGTCCGCCTCTGGAACAAACTGCCCCTTACCTTGCGCAAAATTCGATCTCCTGCTGCTTTTAAGAAGAAGTTGAAGTATTTCCTACTATCATCCTCACAAAGTTCTCCACAAAATTAATGTACAAGGACAATCCCCTCATCTGTCAAATAGCAAAGCTAGCGTCTCCTATCTTGCTCCTGAGATGCCTTCCTCTTCATCTTTCTCTATTAGCCACGCAATCTTCTTTTCCTTTATATTTCCTTAATTATGTTTCATCATGTCTCTATTCTTCTCCTCCCTTCACCATGAGTCTCCCTCATACTCCCTGCTGCCGGCACTCCTATCTAAAATCTGTCTCTTCAATAATGTCTAATTATAACAGTACTTGTGACCTACGAATATAAACTCTATATGTATGTATTTTTCCAGGTGTACCTTTCAAATTGTTTATTTCACTTTTTGTACTAGATGTAGTTTAACATGCCTACTAAAACATATGAATGTAAAATAAGTAGAATGCCTGGTTAGATGTAAGAGAGGGCCTGATGGCCCTAATCTTGCCAGGTTAAATAAATAAATAAATAAATAAATAAATAAATATACTTGACTATAGGAGTAAGCAATACATCTGTTGTATCGTGCATTTGATACAACAACCTTCAACTGTTGATAGGGTACTGAGGAAAACACTATGAGATTAGAAGGAGTAGAACACTGAAACACTGATGATGATAAGTAACAAGAATGCACACATTCATTAGCGAATACTCAACTTCATACGAATCGACTCAGGCAGCGGATCCTGAACTTTCATTCCAGAAGGTAAGGCAGTATACAGGATGGGTGTATGGGCAGGCGGTGGGCGTTATGGAATGAAAAGGGTAATTTTTAGATAAAGGCCATTTATTGGCGAAAGCATGTCGACAGGGGTTACATAGGCCTAGGGAGGTGAGGGTGAGCCAGAACGTAGAATTGGGCGAGACATAGTTGGCGAAGCTACCGAAAGTTGGCTGCCAAAACTAAGTCCACAGTGCCGCAGCACCGGGAGAAGCAGGAGATGTTCAATGCTACGGGGCGCGCATCCGACTCGCGGGTGAGCAAGAATACAAGAGAGCGGGTTCCGCGACGGGCGGCCGGGTATGTTCGACACACCACGCGGCTTTCTCCACCCTGATTGGTCAGGACTGAGCAAACCGTGCCGGCGGCATGGAATTTTCCAGAGGGCCGCCTGCTAAGCGACGCCTGGGGTGGCGTTACCTCGTCAGCACATGAGAGAGGCGCGTGAACAAGGTGCCCTTCCTCGGTGCTGACTTCCTGTTACTAGACCGTGGGAGGAAAGAATTTACAGGCAGCTAACACTGCCGGCCGTGGCTTGGCCGTAATGGAAAAATGGAGCTACCGTTTGGAGGCTAATATAATAAAGTAAAATCCCTTATTGTCTGGCTCATCCTTTACAGCCGGATAGTAAACAGTTCTTGTCCCACTAGGATGTTGACTGAAGACGGGCTGGTGTGGACTCGCTAGAAGCAGACAGTGGGTTGCGAAGTACACAAGTAGAAGGCTGTCTTCTCGGTAGTCGAGCTGACCTGGAACTGCCCGCTCTGCTGTGGCGCCGGCGCATATCCTCTGGCGGCGCCACCGCTGGAACTTCTTGATGCAGCAATAGCTGAGCTGTACGCTGTCTCTGGAGTGGGTTGTCGACCTATCGGCTCCTGTGGTGACATCTGGTTGTGCCTGCTGTGCTTACGACACTTCAATATCGGTTGAATCTTCTAGGAGCGTACATCCTCGAAAGTTTATTAGTGGACCGCACCGTGGCTCACAACGCTTCTCTCGCGTATTTCACCACTGTCTCTGTGACTCTTATATGCTCGTTAAATCAACTTGTGACGACACGCCCTGTTCTTCTTTGCACCTTCTGCATTACCTCCATCAATCCTATTTGGTAATTGTCTCAGACGAGTAATACTAAAGTGTCAGCCTAGTGATAATTATGAAACTATGTAAATACATGGACCACACTTCCTCAAGATCCTTCTAAAGAATTTCAGTGTGACACCTGCCTTTCCTGTTGTTATAAATGGACTTTCCACTATAAACCGACCCATACACATACTGTCAGACATACAATGGCTTTGTTTAGCCCAGTGCTTGTTCATATACCATATAATCATACTTTATAGATCTATTCCCCTATTAATGCGCAGTGCGTTACGTTTGCTTGTACTGAGGTTCAAAAGATAAACCTGTACCACTTCTCGACCCTCTGCAGGTCTCATATCGCCACTACTTTCTAGCTTTGTGACTTCTCTAAATACAAAAACTTCACTCGCGAACAGCGTCATGAAACTTCCGACGTTAGCCGGATGATTTTAATTAAAGTGCATTCCAGAGACGTCCGGTGTAGGCTGTAATTATCGAATGACAGCGGAACTTGTTAGATACGCTAACGCGTTAATGTGAAGCCGATTTACGTTGGAAAACAATTTTTTTCTAGTTTGGGCACCAGGTAAAAGCCTGGAGCTGTACACTGTTTCTATAACTGTCTGACATTCACTCTGTCATATTATGTGAGTGAACAGTATGGCTGCTCAGAAACGAGATCGTGGGCTGTTAGAGAAAATGTTCTGTGTGAGCGACAGTAATTACATTGCTCCATAGGGAAAGTATCGTAGACTGAAAGGTCTGAGGAGAAGTCGGAAGTCATTAAATGGTTTAAAGAGGTTGATAAAGAAATTCGGACACAAGGTTGCGCGTGGTGTGGCATTTGGAAGAGGAAGGCGTCCTATCCCTGTGGAAGCTATTAACGAGATCGCTGTTGCTGTAACTGAGCCTGCAGCACGTAACCCGGGTGGTGCTAGTGCTCGTGCGGTGTCACAAGAATTGCCCGTCCCATGGACAACAGTACGGAAATTTCGCAATTTATTTTACACTGGTACCCGCACAAGACCAATCCCGACGGTGTCAGGGATTTTCTCTGCCTCGTGATGCCTGGGTGTTGTGTGATGTCCTTAGGTTAGTTAGGTTTAAGTAGTTCTAAGTTCTAGGGGACTGATGACCTCAGCTGTTAAGTCCAATAGTGCTCAGAGCCATTTGAACTATTTATTTGGAATTGGCAAACTGCTGTTGTCTTTCAGCAACACGACTGATTAAATGAACTTCGACAAACTGTTTGGTTCTGAAACAATATCCGTGACGTTGTCTTGTAAAGGTGCATCACCGTTTCGAGATTTAATGAATTTACTCCCTTCCTGGTGAACTTCGACAAACTGTTTGATTCAGAAACAATCCCTACGACGTTGCCTTGTAAATGTGCATCATCGTTCCGAGATTTAATGAATTTACTTCGTTCCTCGTGATTACATGGTTTGAATACTTCCTCTGTGGCCCCCTTGACAGACATAAACATTACAGCTACAGTCACTGCGATATTGAGGCCCAATCAGAGGAGGTAAGACCGCACGTGTCATGTGCTGAAATCTGTTTTCTCCATTTCTCAGGCGTCTGGCGCGCTCGACGCTGGTGCTGGTGCCCCTGTTCGGGGCGCACTACGCCTTGCTGCTGGGGCTTTCGTACAGCGAAGACCGACGCGTGGAAATAACGTGGCTCTTCGCCGACCAGCTCTTCGCCTCCTTCCAGGTAATGTCCAGAGGGCGCTGACTGATTGCGTGCGACCAAGTTACCACCACGCGGTTGCCGTGGACTCCATAAATCACTTCATCTAAATAATGTGATTTTTCCGACATTTCTTCGGTCGAATGGAAGGAATTTCTTCGAACCATCCCTTCCTTTCGAAGATTTAATGATTATTTTTTATTTATGTTAGAGATTCAAAACCCATGAAGTCAAGATCAGGTGGGTTTTCAATTCCTAATATAAATGAAAAATAATCATTAAATCTTCGAAAGGAAGGGATGGTTCGACCGCATACCTTCTGCTTGACAGTGTTAGCGAACTTTATTTAACAATAAAATAAATGTGCTGTCATTTCAGTTATTCGCCAACATAAATTTCAAAGCACATCATCCTCATCAGGGTTTCACGATGATGAAGATGGTGATGATGATGGTGAACATTCCAATCTTCTGTTAGTTCAACCCCTTCCTCCTCTGTCTCTGTTCATCTCTCCCACCCCTCTCTCTATCCACCTCCTCCATCCCCTACACTCTGTCCATTTTCTGCTCCTCGTATATCTGTCCATCTAATCCTCCCCCCTCCCCCCCTTCGGTCTGTCAATCTGCTAATCACCTCTCTGTCCATCTGCTTCTTCCTCCTCTCTCCATCTCCTCCTCCTACTCTCTTTGTCAATTCCCTCCCCCCCCCCTCCCTCACTCTGTGTCCATCTCCTCCTTCCCCTTAGCTGTCTATCCCTCCCTCCTACCTCCTTGTCTTTCCACGTTGTAAGTAGGCTGCTTAGATTTTCTTACTGGTAACGCCACGTAGCGCTCGGTATGAAAATCACAGGCTGTGCTGTGTGCAGTCTGTGGCTAGTTTGCATTGTTGTCTGCCATTGTACTGTTGAACAGTTGGCTGTTAATAGCGCGTAGCGTTGCGCAGTTGGAGGTGAGCCGCCAGCAGTGGTGGATGTGGGAAAGTGAGATGGCGGATTTTTGAGAGCGGATGATCTGGACGTGTGTCCATCAGAAACAGTACATTTGTAAGAATGGATGTCAGGAATTGCTATATATATTGTGACTTTTGATCACTGTTAAGGTAAATACATTGTTTGTTCTCTATCAAAATCTTTCATTTGCTAACTATGCCCATCAGTATTTAGTGCCATCAGTAACTTGAACCTTTTATTTAGCTGGCAGTAGTGGCGCTCGCTGTATTGCAGTAGTTTGAGTAAACAAAATTTTTGTGATGTAAGTGATTTGTGAAACGTATAGGTTAATTCAGTCAGGGTCATTCTCTTGTAGGGATTATTGAAAGTCAGATTGCGCTGCGCTAAAAAATATTGTGTCAGTTTAGTGTTGATCAGAATAGGTAAAGAGCGAAATGTCTGAGTATATTCAGATCTGCTCAGCTGTTTGAAAATCAAATACTGTAAGAGGTTTATCAGCACAGTAATTCAATAAAAAATTTTATTAATCTAATTAATTATTAATCTAATAATAATAATATGATTCTAATTTTTGTGTAACCTCAGAACAAAATTGGTTCCCATTTGTAACCTCCCTACAGAAATTCATTCACATTTAACCTCCACACAAAATTTGTTTCCCATTTAATGTACCCACAAAATCCTTTTCTCATTTAATGTAAGCTCGAAACAGAAAAATTCCTAAACCTCGTAATAAAAAATAAATTCAGTAACCTGGTAAATTTTGGACGACAGCAGTGCTGCGTCATGGCCCTGTAAGATTATTCTGAATAAAAGGCAAAAATTCTTAACTCAATAAAGTCGCCAACTATCTGCTCTTACAGTAACATTTTCCGGTACAGCTCTGTGCAGTACTGGCCGATAGATTTGTCATTTATGAAAGGAAGCAACTGATTTTTCTTTTGCAAAAATCGGAATGATCATGGATTGGAGAAATTAGTAAATTCTTTAAATTGAAATGAATGCTTGTAAAAAAATTACTTTATATGACAAAGATTATTATTAGGACATTTTTAAAAGATTTACATGGGAGTTCAGATACATTACTAGATATGCGCGAGGCTGCTTTTTACCTTATACAATAATACGAAGGCTCCGGCATCGCTGCACCGCGACCGGCCAGCCAAGATGATACACTATACCAGACCAGAGCAGACTCCAGACAAGCGTAGACTAGCGAGTAGCAACAACTTACTGCTACAGCTACAAAGTTTCTACTCAGTCAACACTGCTGCTCTCTGGTCAGCGATTCTCTTATACCTTGCATATCGCAGGCAGCGCATGAGCAATACATCGAAATTACATCTGCTCGGACCTCTTACATAAAATTACATCTGCTCGGACCTCTTACATAAAAATACATCTGCTCGGACCTCTTACATAAAATTACATCTCCTCGGACCTCTTACAACGTTTCATAATGTTATCACACTCACCCCAGCAGGAGCTTGGTGGTTCTTACCTCTACAGCATTTCTTTCCAGACTACGACTTGAATGTCTTCCAAATTTGACCGAAACTGTTCTTGGGGCTTATGATGAGCTTTATACCCGTGGCTTTGCCCACACGCACGTACCAAATATGTTTCACATATACTTAAAATAATTCAAAATGGTTCTAAGCACTATGAGACTTAACATCTGAGGTCATCAGTACCCTAGACGTAAAACTACTTAAACCTAACTAACTTTAGGACATCACACACATCAATGGCCAAGGCAGGATTCGAACCAGCGACCGCAGCAGCAGCGCGGTTCCGGACTGTAGCGCCTAGAGCCGCTCGGCCACAGCGGCCGGCTGAGATTATAATGGCTTAAAATTACTAATATGTAAATTGAAGGTGGAGGGGAGGAGAAAGGAAAGGGCGGGGAGAACTGTTGTCAGCTGCATCGGGGCATTATGCGGAATCAGCAGCGACGAGCGATATGTGAACCATACCGGGATTCAAACCCGGGATCTGCTGCTTGCTAGGCAGGTATGTTAACCACTGCTCCGTCCGATACACAGTCTCAATGCAACTGTGCAGTCCATCTAGACGCGCCTCACGGCCGATCCACATCCCCACCGAGCGCAATGTCTGTGCAGTCTTTCCCATTTCCTCCATGCTCGCTCCTCTGAGGTTCCTACACAGGTCGGACGTACCACTGCATCCGCAATGAAGAAGCTCCATCGCCCATCTAGGCATGATGTCTGAATGCGAAAGAACAGGCAAAACGCGGAATCCACAGCTGTGATACATTATAAGTAAACTGAAGGTGGATGAGGGAGAAGGGAAAGCGAAAGGATTACTGAAGTCAGCTCCATCGGGATATTACTCGGCGACGGGCGAAAATGTGTACCACACCAGAATTCGAACCTGAGTCTCCTGGTTACTAGAGATCTCTGAAACAACAGACATCAAGAATTCATATAACTGATCCTACTTGATGGGCAACGGATCCACCTTTCTCAGTCTGAACATAGAAGTACATCGGACCTCCTGCGGAAATCTCAGATGAGCGAACACGGAGGGAATGGACAGGGACTGACGGCAGATGACCCTCAGTGGGGATGTGGGTCGGCTGTGAGGCGTGCCGGGATAGGCCTCGCGGGTGCGGTAGTACTGTGGCGCAAAGGTTAAGACACCTGCCTAGTAAGCAGCAGGTCCCAGGTTCGAATCCTGATCTGGTACACATATTGCTCGTCGCTGCTGATTCCGCATGGTGTCCCGATGCAGCTGACGTCAGTAACCCGTTATCTTTTATGCCATTCTGCCCTTCCCCCCCCCCCCCCCCCCCTTCAGTTTACAAATAATGTATCACAGCTGCGGGTGGCATGTTGCGTCTGATCTCTCTGACGTGTCCGAAAGAACAAAAACCACGCAATCATATAATAAAATTTAGTAAATAATTAGAAAATGTAAGACTGTTTCTTAGAATTTATGTAGGTTTTTCTTAAAACATATAGCATACTTGTGATTTATGGTGCATCTACCATTGCAGCTATGTTGCTTCCATTTATTGTTTACACTATTATATGAACATACATTTTATCAAAAATTATGAATTACTACAACCATTAAATAACTTGGAAAACTCCATTGATATTCCAGTAGTACAAAAGTAATATACAACATACATCTTACATGGAATAACTTTATCGGTAAGGAAACTTCTACCTAAATATTCTACCGTTAATTCTTGTCAATTGTTGAAGTTAAACCAGGGAACAACTGTTACTAAATGTGAAACATGTATGAATTATTTAACAAAGATGTGATTTCAGACGGAGGAAATAATAACACACTGAGCAGATATAGTAGAAGCAACGCCGTTTATACCATATGTAATAAGCGTTTATTAACATTAAAGTCTTTTGTACTTTGTATACCTACAAAATGTGGCATTATTTAATCCTGTATGAAATCACACGACTGTTAATTCTTTCTTTTATATTTTTAGGCTTGTAACGCTGATTTTCAGCATGCGTGAATTTATTACCTTGCCCATAAAATATCTAGGTAAATGATTAGTTTAAAGTGTAAGGCTTTTCGTTTAACACGACAATCATTTAATATCTTTTTACCACTGAAATATCCATGGAATCTGCCTTCTTTCTAGTTTGGAATGTCATTGCTGAAAATTGTGTATGTTCAGATAATAGCGCAAATAACATGTGGAAATTATTTCATTGTGAGGTATACTATAGGTTTTACCAAAAATATGCATATACTGTTTGGTATTTCTGTGTAATTTACACTCAATTTCGCAAATTTCTATTCAGGATTAACTGCGATCTCCCACAGTTAGACGTTCCTGACTTATTAACATCACAGTGAAGATCCTTCAACAGCCAGTTCCACCCCCTGTTGATGATCGAAATGTATCATGGTGAAGCAAATACGCTATAAAAAAGATAGTAGAGAGATTTTATTGTTAAGCTCTCCATTCATTTAATAGTCTAGCTTTTTCCTACGCTACCCACTATGGCTACAGTGAAATTCCTTTCTTTCTCTGAGGCGACAGTTTGTGCTCTGTTACATACATGTGAGTCAACATTAGCCATTTAATGTTACTACCAGGTAAAAGCCTCTTCCGGACTTCTCCATGCGTTGCAGCCGTCAGCTATACGCCTCCGTATCACACCTGTGTGTCACTACTGATGTCACCTGACTTCCATCTGATCGTCGACTCCTTTTCATCAACACCCATTCGCGAACTAAGAGCCCCCATATTAAGCAAGTCTTCCATGCCAGTGTGTTCACTGATCAACTTCATTACTACACGCTCTATGCCAGCAATTTGTAACACGCATCTTTCCAGTGTCACTGACTCTCAGTTTTCGAACGGTTTTTACATTTAAGAAGTCCATTTCTCACAGTAATAAGACAAAAATCTTATAGCATGCATACATAAACCATATTCAGATTCAGACTTATAGGAATCATATTTTCTGTTTATTTTATGAAAAAAAGCTCAGTTAACGTTACTGTGTCGTTTTTTTCCTCCTGTCCATCCAGTCGTTCTTTCAGCTACCGCAAATAAATAAAAACTTATTCCGTGGTATTAAGAATTCGTTTTAATTGTTTTACCTTCTTTTATATATTGTTATATAAGCACTGTAATTTTAGTCTTATTATATTTTAGTCTTTTCAAAATTATATTTTAGTCGACTTTAAAGAAGTAGTAGCATTATCTATTTTAGGGTAAAAACTTGTCTGTACTAACTGACGAATGATTAAGGTGAAGCATAAATGGTCACGTTGAAAGTTAATATTACAATACTCTTTGGAAAACTCTCACGAACATGCAAGTTCATAAACACAATTAAATGAATTAAACAACGAATCCGAATTCAACGTCTTAATTGGCTTTATCATCAGATAGATACATGACAGTTACGCCACACTAAAACTTGCCAAGTCAGCTATGAAAAAGAGAAAAAAACTATCTATTTATTCTAAATGAATCGTGTCAATGAAATAATGGCACTTACAAATAAGTGATTTATTGGTGTAATGCAACTTAAATATATGATATACCAGTGTCAATCATAAAACATACATCTATCTGTATACTTATTTACCTCCAAAGACAAAACCGTCTTCCCTCAGTAATAGATTTAGTTTTATATCTTTCATAACGAAGCGAGAGAAAGAAGAAAGCTGATATGGAGTGATAGGAAAAAAGAAAGCTGACGAAGATACAAAACTTGTACGCGGAGCATCTTTCGGTTATTACTGTAGCTATGGGACAGTTTACAACTGAATCAAGCAAGTGTAACAGCTGTGCCTCTTCCTGAACGATTCGACGTTCGCAGAGAGTTGACCAGCTGGTACCTTTCTTGACTGATGTGGTTCATCAAGCGGAATAACTGCGAGAGACGTGAAAGCACATATTGCGCGACGTGCTGCGATCACAGCTCTACAGTTCGCTGAAAGAACGACGTGCGCACAGAGGTGTTCCATGGCTGTCTATCCTGACAGTGGGAATGCGTCACATAAGGATAACAGGTAAATGAGGCGACGTTCGCACAGAGCTGCAGCACAATAGATCTTTCTGAGTGCCGCAGCGCATGTGAGGGTAACTGTGCTGCACAGCGTGTATCTTCCACGACCTGCTGGTGTCCCTGCTGTATTACCTCTTGGCTGAGGTGAGTTGAGCTTACGGCTAAGTTCACTAACCTCGAATATAAGTTAACCGCGGTAAACTCGGCATTTAACGCAGTTCATCGCAAAATTTTGGTGCATCAACCTCAATCAAAGTTAACAAGGGCGTTGGCGATAATTAAATCTGATTGCGACTGACGGCTGGTTTTCTTGAGCTGACCAGTGTTTTATAAGTGTACGTTATGAACATGGCGGCGCGTTTCGATGTACTGAAATAGGCAGAAGGTATCGTATACCGTACCCTATACGTATGATGAACCCAGAGAGTTTATTAATTTATGAATCAAACTTATCAGGTGTAGAATTAAACTGCACCTTTGCATGTGACCATATTATCTGTTTCTCTGTGACAACGGGTCCTTACGACAATAGAATTTTTGTAATTTTTTATGTTTATTGGTGCATTGGAACTCTCAAAAATTGCCGAGAAAATCGTGTCCTACTTTTTCTGAGCGCATTAAGTATTCTAGAATAAGGTAAACATTTTTTCGAGGAGCAGTGTGACGCTGTGGTAGATTGATTGCGTGCTAAACCCCCATCGATTCGATGGGGATTAAAATTTTAAAACAAAGTTGCAAGTTTCACGAGCATTTGCGTGAAGTGTAAAACACGAGAATATAGATAAATATAATTTGTAATTTTTTAATCGCACAATCTTGATCAACAATCTCTTATGAAAGATCGGCAGTTAAGAATGCTTGTTTGCAGTGAAAACTGGATTTTTGTGTGTACTATATATTCAGAAATAAGACCACATGCCTTTTTCATCAAAGTGACAATCAGATATGTTAATTAGCATATACGTGATGAATTATATATTGAAATGACGTAGGTATTCGAAATAAACGATTGAATGAAACAAATAAAGACCGAAACGAGACACTCCAAGTATCCCATTTCTGCTTTTATACCACAGCCGTTTTTTGTTTTCAAGAACCGATAATTTCGCACCTATCAGCTCGAGAGGTATATCGAACTCGTACTAGGAAAAAAACTGACTTCTTTTTCTTTGAGTCGTGTCTTCTAGCTAGTTTGATGTGGCCTGTCTTCTCCTGTGCAATCTCTTCATCTCAGAGTAGCACTTGCAAGCTACGTCCTCGATTATCTGCTGGACGTATCTAATCTCTGTCGTTCTCTACAGTGTTAACCCTTCACAGCCCCATTTGATAGAATGAAAGTTATTCCCTGATGTTCTAACAGATGTCCTATTTTTTTTTTATCAAATACGCTACCCCTTTTTTTTTTTAATTACTGAAATGTCATACATCTATACAAATACATAAATAAGATTTACATACAACTTAAATGAAAGTGAAAATAAAAAATAAAAATCCGTATTCCAATCGGATGTTTTTATCTTTTTTTTTTTTTTTTTTTTTTTTTTTTGGGAGCAGGAAGGCAGGATAAACAAACAATCTTTATTCGTACAATTGTACTATCTTAGGGATAAGAAAAGGATCGAGACAGCAAAAACAAAGCAAAAACAATTTGGAAACCAGAAAATCAACGTAAAGGCCGCCCTTTTTTTTGTGTAACATGAAGAAAGTAAATGACAATCCTAGTCACGGGCGGGAGCGAAAATGAAGTTATCATCTGCATCACAATCCCTGCAGCACGCAGTGTCGCATCATAAATCTGGCAGACAGCCATATAATCTTGACCATTTCTGCCTTTGTGGGCGGCATATATTCATGTATTTCACCGGCGTCGACCATGTAGGGGCCCGTTGTCTTCTCAGTGTGCTGTATGCCAATATAACTGAACCGCGCAGTATTGTCTCTAGTCGTTCTGCTGTAGGAGTCTTCTCAGTTCTGGGACACCCCAGCTGTCGGGCGGATTGTGAAAAACACTTCCTACAAAATTGGAAAAGTAAGTCCTGTATTTCGTATGACTCCGTATGAGCTCGTGTTGTTCTTGTAAATACATCCAATAATCCATCACGGACTTAATATCGTACGAATACAAATATTTCGTCGCATGTCCAGCGATCCAATTGACCGCATACGTCTTTTGTTTGGGAAAAAAGGTCTTGTCCGGTAGAAAAAGTACATCCGATGTGATTTCTGTGTAGTTAGTGCGCCGAAGGAGGGCCAATATTCGACGCGTCAGCATCCAGACGTCCCTCGCTGCGCCACACACTAAACCATGTTCTTCCGTTGCTAACAGGCCACAGTTTGTGCAAAGAGGAGAATCGACCATATGAATTGTATGTAATCGACTCCTGGTCACAAGTTTACGGTTTATAAGAATGTACCACATCGATCTTGCTGCTGTTGACAGTAATGGAGTATGCACTGCACACCAAATGTGGTTCCACGTTCTCGACGGGTATTTGAATTCCATTACGTTGCGGGCATGGTGATCCATCAAGCACCTATAGATCTCCCGAGTCATGGGTAGTCTCGTCGAAGGTATTTTCAGACGAACATAACTGTAATCAACCAGAAATGAGGCAATGTGTGCAAGAGAAGGCGAAATATTGCCCACCGCAATAGGGGGTTCGTACGAAGGCGGAACAAGTGCTTCTATCAGAGCTGACGTTATGGTGTGCTTTCGTTGTTGCCAATTTCGTATCATCGCTCGCATGTAAAGCGCCAGAGCTTTGTTTCGCACGTTTGTGAGGTTGAGGCCACCGTTCCGGAAGTGCAGCGTTAACGTGTCATATGTGATCTTAAACAACATCCCAGTACTAACATAGTAACCAAAGGCAGCCATGAGGCGGTCTGCAATACCCTTCGGTATTGGTAGGATCTGCGCTAAATGGGGCAGACGTGACGCTATGTGAACGTTAGTGTATGCCACACGCTGGATCATGTCAAAGGCTCTCAGTGAGTTGTTACGTATCGCCAGACGAACATTTTGCAGAAGCCGCCGAGAACTCGCCGCCGCTGACCGCCGTAGTGAGCGGGTAAATGTGATCCCCAGACATCTCAGCGCTTCCACCGTCTGAAACGGTCCCGGTATGTCTTCCAGACCCCGTCCAATGTGCATAAATTTGGATTTCGTAATGTTAATGACACTGCCTGCTGCCGTCCCGTAAGAGTCTAGATATTCAACAGCCTGATGCACTTCATGACCTGATCTGACAAGAAGGATCAGGTCGTCCGCATATGCGCGACAAACGAAAGAGTTCTCATTAAGCGCTATCCCAGTAAGTGAGCGCCTCATAACACACATCAGCGGCTCAAGCGCTATCGCAAACAGCATCATGGAGAGTGGGCACCCTTGTCGGACGGAGCTGTTAATAGGAACCGAGCCCGCTTCCCGGCCGTTTACAATCACCTTCGATGTAGCCCCTCGTATTAGCCTCATAATGATGGAGAAGAAAACAGGTGGAATCTCCATTCGGCTCATGACTGACGCCAAGAAGTCATGGTTTATCCTGTCGAACGCACGGTCGATCCTATAGTCCTGTTTCTTCTTCTCGTTAGTCTTGTGACGAGGGCCTCCCGTCGGGTAGACCGCTCGTCTGGTGCAAGTCTTTAGATTTGACGCCACTTCGGCGACTTGCGTGTCGATGGGGATGAAATAATAATGAGTAGGACAACACAACACCCAGTCCCTGAGCAGAGAAAATCTCCGACCCAGCCGGGAATCGAACCCTGGCCCTTAGGATTGACAGTCTGTCGCGCTGACCACTCAGCTACCGGGGGCGGACTTCTCGTCAGTGTTTTGTACATATTCCTTTTCTCACTGTTTCTGCGGAAAATACCCTCATACCTTGCCTTATAAGTCAACAAAATTTTCAGCATTCATCTGTTGCCCCATATCTCCAATTCTTCGATTCTCTCTCTCTCTCTTTTTTTTTCTTCAAGTTTTTGCGCAGCTCATGTCTCACAGCAATACATTGCTGTGCTCCAAACATACAGTGTCAGAAATTGCTTCCTCAAATTAAGTTGTTAAGACTAGTAGATTTCTCTTGGGCAGGAATGCCATTTTTGCCAGTGCGTCTGTGCTTTTTATGTTTTATGTCCTACTTGCTCCGTCCGTCACTGGTAATTTTGCAACCTAGGTATCAGAATTCTTTAGCATCATCTACTTCGTGATCACCAATTATGATGCTAAGTTTATCGCTGTTCTTATTTCTAATGCTTCTCATTCTTTCTTTATTCAATTTGCTCTCAATCCACAATCTGTGCTCATTACACGGTTCTCTCCATTCAGCAGATGCTGTATTTCTTCTTTACTTTATTATCAGCGAATCTTACTTTCACTTTGAATCCTAATTCCATTCTTGAGCCTTTCTTTTATTTTTGTCATTGCTTCTTTGTAGTATAGATTGAACAGTAGGGACGAAATGCTACATCCATGTCTTACACCAATTTTAATCCGAGCATTTCGTTCTTTGTCTTCCACTCCTATTGTTCCTTATGGCTCTTGAACGTATTGTGTATTACCCGTATTTCCCTATAAATGACCCCATAATATCTCAGTGTTTTGATCATCGTGCACCATTTTGCGTGGTCGAACGCTTTCTCCAGGTCGACAAATTTTATGGATGTGCCTTGATTTTTCATTAGTTTTGCTTCCATTATCAACCGCAATGTCAGAACTGTCTAGCGCCTTTATCTTTCGTAAAGCCAAACTGATCGTTATATAATACCTCCTCGGTCTTCTTATCCGTTCTTCTGTATATCATTCTTGTCACCAACTTGGATGCATGAACTGTTAAGCTGATTGTACGATAATTGTCGCAGTTGTCGGCTTTTTCTATCTTCGGAATTGTGTGGATGATGTTTTTCTGCACCTATTCCGCCTTAGCTACCTGTACGTCCTATTTTCATTCCAAAATGACTTTTATTTCTGTATTCCTGAATTTCCCTGAACTTTTTTGATGTTCCTCTTACATCGATCAACTGAAGTATTTCCTCAGTTACCCATAGTTTCTTTGTAACTATGTTTTTTTTCCAACTTCTGCGATTGCCCTTTTTAGAGATGTTCTTTCCTTGGCACCTAAACTGCCTACGCAGCAATTCCTTATTGCATTATTGATAGCGTCAGAGAACTTCAGTCGTATCTCTTTAATCTGTAGTACTTCCATGTTCCACTTTTTTCGGCACTGATTCTTCCAAACATGTCTCTTAAACTTCAGCCCACTGTTCATCACAACTAAATACTGATGTGAGTCTATATCTGCTCCATGGTACGCCTTACAATCCAGTATCTGATTTCGGAATCTCTGCATGACCGTGATGTGATCTAACTGAAACCTCCCATGTCTCCCGGTGTTTTCCAGGCATACCTTCCCCTCTTGTCATTCTTGAACAGAGTATTCGCTATTACTAGCTGAAAAGTTTTGCAGAACTCAGTTGGTCTTTCCCTTCTCTCACTCCTAGTACCAAGACCATATTCTCCCGTAACCCTTTCCTCTACTCCTTCCCCTACAACTGCATTCCAGTCCCCCATGACCGTTAGGTTTACATATCCCTTTACGAACTGAATTACCTGTTCAATACCTCATATGTTTTCTCTATCTTTTCATCTTCAGCTTGCGACGTCGGCGTGCATACCTGAACTATTGTTGTCGGTATTAGTTTGCAGTCTATTCTGATGAGAACAACTCTCTCTCTGTCATACCTTACTATTTATATCGAATCCTAATCCAATTATACACTACTGGCCATTAAAATTGCTACATCAAGAAGAAATGCAGACGATAAACGGATATTCATAGGACAAATATATTATACTAGAACTGACATGTGATTACATTTTCATACAATTTGGGTGCATAGATCCTGAGAAATCAGTACCCAGTACAACCACCTCTGGCCGTAAAACGGCCTTGATAAGCCTGCGCATTGAGCTTGGATGCCTTGTACAGCTACAGCTGACCATGCAGCTTCAACACGGTACCACAGTTCATCACGAGTAGTGACTGGCGTATTGTGACGAGCCAAATGCTCGGCCACCATTCACCAGGCGTTTTCAATTCGTGAGAGATCTGGATAATGTCCTGTCCAGGGCAGGAGTCGAACATTTTCTGTATCGAGAATGGCCAGTATAGGACCTGCAACATGCGGTCGTGCATTATCCTACTAAATTGTAGGGTTTCGCAGGGATAGAATGAAGGGTAGGGCCACGGGTCGTAACACATCTGAAATAAAATGTCCACTGTTAAAAGTGCCGTCAACGCGAACAAGAGGTGACCGAGACGTGTGACCAATGGTACCCCATACCATCAAGCTGGGTGATACGCCAGTATGGCGATGACGAATACACGCTTCCAATGTGTGTTCACCGCGATGTCACCAAACACGGATGCGACCATCATGATGCTGTAAACATAACCAGGATTCATCCGAAAAAATGACGTTTTGCCATACGTGCACCCAGGTTCGTCGTTGGGTACACCATCGCAGGCGCTCCTGTCTGTGATGCAGCGTCAAGGGTAACCGCAGCCATGGTCTCCGAGCTGATAGTCCATGCTGCTGCAAACGTCGTCGAACTGTTCATGCAGATGGTTGTTGTCTTGCAAACGTCCCGATCTGTTGACTCAGGGATCGAGACGTGGCTGCACGATCCGTTACAGCCATAAGGATAAGAGGCCTGTCATCTCGACTGCTAGTGATACGAGGCCGTTGGGATCCAGCGCGGCATTCCGTATTACCCTCCTGAACCCCCGTCATTGGATCTCGACCAACGCGAGCAGCAATGTCGCGATACGGTAAACCGCGATAGGCTACAATCCGACCTTTGTCAAAGTCGGAAACGTAATAGTACGCATTTCTCCTCGTTACACGAGGCATCACAACAACGTTTCACCAGGCAACGCCGGTCAGCTGCTGTTTGTCGTTGAGAAATCGGTTGGAAGCTTTCCTCATGTCAGCACGTTGTAGGTGTCGCCACCGTCGCCAACCTTGTGTGAATGCTGTGTAAAGCTAATCATTTGCATATCAAAGCACCTTCTTTCTGTCGGTTAAATTTTGCGTCCGTAGCACGTCATCTTCGTAGTGTAGCAATTTTGATGGCCAGTAGTGTATCATTTTCTCCTGGTGTTGATATTATCCTGTTCTCATCTGACAAGAAATCCTTGTCTTCTTTCCATTTCACTTCACTGACACCCACTATATCTAGATTCAGCCGTACCATTGCCCTTTCCACATTTTCTGTCATCCGTACCACGTTCAAACTTCTGGCATTCGAAGCCATGACTCGTAGAACTTCATCCTTCCATACTACATTCTGGAACATACGGCGTCCGCCGAGAGTTTTCCCAAATTGTTTTTTCCTGTCTGCAGCATAGCCTCACATAACGATAACTATACAGACGTGTATGTCCCACAACCTTCTTGTGTGCTATATTACTTCCTCACTAAGTCGATATCAACACAGAGTTGTTCCACCGAGCGAGGTGGCGCAGTGGTTAGACAATGGGCTCGCATTCGGGAGGACGACGGTTCAATCCCGAGTCCGGCCATCCTGATTTAGGTTTTCCGTGATTTCCCTAAATCACTCCAGGCAAATGCCGGGATGGTTCCTCTGAAAGGCCACGGCCGACTTCCTTCCTCTAATTCTATGAGACCGATGACCTCGCTGTCTGGTGTCCTTCCCCAAAAACAACAACAACAGAGTTGTTCTAGAAATGGCTACGCTGTCAGTAGGAGTGCGTAAGTGAGTGTAACTGCGACAGATACGCCTGTGTGTGTTGCAGGGCCTGCTGGTGGCGGTCCTGTACTGCCTGCTGAACGGCGAGGTTCGCGCTGAGGTGTCCCGCAGCTGGATGTCGTGGCGACAGCAGCGCCTCACACGGGCTCAGCTGGCTGCGGCCGCCGCCCACGAGCCCTTCAAGGTAACGCAACACCACAGCCGTTCTCTGCCTTGGTCGACAGATCTGTCTGTACTGATTTCCCGTAGAGGAGTTTCCTGTATAGTGCTGCTGGTCTGGAAGATAGCCTGTCCGAATCTTAGTAGTGCAATGAATTTTCATGGACGAAAAGGCGAGGGAAAATGGTGGAATACATTTTAAAATTTTCCAGGAGAACTGACTTCCTCTATTTCCATGGTAAACCGGATGTTGCTATGAATGGAGTCGAGGTGATGTAGAAACTCCATTAATTTTTCTTCTCCATGAGGCCACACTGCGAAAGTATCATCCACATACCTCCAAAATCCTGTTGGTTTCAAAGCAGCTGATTGAAGTGTTCTCTCCTCAAAATCCTCCATAAAAAGGTTAGCCACCAAGGGAGACAGGGGGCTACACGTGGTGACACCGTCAGCTTTTCAAAATATTCTTGATTAAACGTGAAATAAGTTGAGGAGAGAGCGTGCCTAAGCTAAGCAGTTTTGTCTTTCTTGGATGTCCTGGTTCGAAGGAAGAATGATGGTTCTCTAGGGCATTCAGTTTATCGGAAGCCCAGTCATACTGATTTGTAGTAGCAAGCATCTAGTTGCCATCACCCGTCGCAAGCGATGAGTGTGCTTAAAACACTTGTTCATAGAGCTCATACTGTCTCAAATCTAGATAGCTTACCTCAAGAACTCGCCCATCTAAAGACAGTATTCAGCGAAAATGGGTATTCTAGCCGGCAGATTAACAGGGGATTGACAGTTAAATCTCAGAAGCAGGAAGTGGATAAAGACGAGAACATGCCGGAACAATCTTTAGCTTTTTTCCTTTCGTTAGCAACACGTCGTTTAAAATAGCAAGAATCCGATAATTTCAGGTGAAAGTGGTTTTCCGCCCACCATCGAAGATTGAGGACCTTCTGGGATTAGTAAAGGACGATCTGTTACTACGAAAGCCCGGAGTTTACAGGATACCGTGCCCATGTGGTATGGCTTATATAGATCAAACTACACGCACCGTGAAAGAACGCTGCACTGAACATCAACGTTACACCCGGCTTTTGAAGCCAAGCAAGTCCGCTATTGCTGAACATTGTATTTGTACTGGACATTCAATGGAGTATGAGAAAACAATGGTTTTGTCCACAGCAACATCTTTCTGGGACTCCATTATTAAAGAATCCGTAGAAATACGACTGTTGAACCGTGACAGCGGCTACCGGCTGGACAGTGCATGAAATCCTATCATCTCCACAATTTGCTCAAATCGAAGACGACAGAGTGCGCCGACGGCCGCGGCAAACAGCCTCGCAGAGGGCGTCTGAGTTCCGCTATTCCACAAGGGAGGGCGCTGCCTGTGGTCAGTGTGGTTCATCTATCAAGTTTTCGACGCATGCACGGAATTTTTTTCTTTATTGCTATTTTAATACCTTTACAACAAAGGTAGGCCGCCAGCGACCTATGTATGCCGCTTTTCGGCCACAGTGAACACATAGAGGGAATAGAAAGACAGAAAAACAAACAAACATGGTGGACAAAAACGGGAGACAGAGAAAGTAAAATAAATGAAACGGTTCACAGGCGCACTGTTTGAATAAAAAACGTTCATCACTAAACACAGTGGTGAAGAACGAGTTTACTCACGTGAACAGAGGAGCACAAATGGAGAGACACTGTAGCACTGACACGAAGACACACACGAGTACTGGCGATGACCTCCAGCACACGAAGATGCACTGTTCACACACAAAGCTGGGGACCTGCCAAAGGGAAGAGGTGCAGGTAGGGGGGAGAGGAGAGGACAGTGGGAGAGGAGAAGGGAGGGGGAGGGGTGTGGGGTTGTGGAAGCCTGGGGGGACGGGAGGGTGGGAGGAAGAGTGGAGGGAGAGAAGAGGGTGCCCTGGAGGAAAAATACAGGGGGAGGAGGAAGGGGAGGATCAAATTTGGTAGGAGGGGTAGATGGAGGGGATGAGGGCATCATCAGGGAGGTGGAGTTGGCGGAAGCCACCTTGGGCAAGGGTACTGAGTGTGGAGAGATGGACAGCAGGTGGGGAGTAGAGGTGTGGCAGCAGATGGGGTGGGAAAGGATGGGAGAGACAAATGGGTGAGGAGGATCATGTTTGCGGAAGGTGTAAAGGATTGGTATCCGTTTGAGGAAAAGTAGGAGGTGTGGGAACGGAATTAAATCATAGAGGATCCATGTAGAGGAGGGAAGGTGGTTGCGATAGGCGAGGCGGAGCACATAGCGTTCCAGGATTTGAAGGGATTTGTAGAACGTAGGAAGGGTGGCAATCCCGGCAGGATGGGCATAGCAGAGGATAGGGCAGGTGAGGATTTTAGGTGTGGAGGACGATGGGGAGGTCCAGACCCCATGTGCAGCCAGAAAGGAGCTTGAGGAGGCGGAGTCAGGAGCGTGCCTTGGCTTGGATCATCTGGAGATGGGGCGTCCAGGAGAGACGACGGTCATGGGTGACACCAAGGTACTTGAAGGTCGGGGTGAGGTTGATTGGGCTGCCGTAGATAGATAGAAATCGAGGAGACGTAAGGAAGGGGTGGTTTTGCCTACAATAATCGCCTGGGTCTTGGAAGGACTGACCTTGAGTAGTCACTGGCTATACCAAGAGGTGAACCGATCAACATGGGATTGGAGAAGGTGTTGGGAGCGTTTCAGGGTGGGGGCGAGGGCAAGGAAGGCGGTGTTATTGGCGTACTGGAGAAGGTGTAAGGGATGTGAAGAAGATAGAGAAGGGGGCGAAGGACGGAACATTGGGGCACACCGGCGAAGGGGTAGAAGGTGTTGGAATCCGTGTTGTGGATGGTGACATAGGAAGGATGGTGGGGAAGAAAGGAGGTGATCAGACGGAAGTAGCTAATAGGAAGGGTGAAGGTTTGGAGCTTGAAGAGGAGATCGGAGTGCCAAACACGGTGTAGGCTCGTTGAAGGTCAAGGGAGAGGAAGATGGCGGAGCGACGGGAGTTGAGCTGTTCAGTGAGGAGGTGAGTGAGTTGAAGGAGAAGGTCATCGGCAGAGAAGGACAGGGAGCGGGAAGGAGGCGGTGCTGGTGGAGATGCTGGTGAATGCGTTGGGTGAGGATGGAGTGCGCATAATAGTTACAGCGCGCTATATGTTGCGGAACGGAGGACGTTGTAGCCAGTCTGCGACGTCTCACATGAAGATGCCTGGCAGGTGCCTAGTAGAAATAACGTGAGAAGTATTGAACGACGACCGGCTGCAAACCCGAAATTTGTTTGAACTGGTGGAATACAGTTCCTAATAACAAGACTTTAAGCCACTGTCCTCGTTTAAATTCAAAATACCTCCTTAGTGTCTCATGGCATGTTGATATCGATCCGTGCGTCAGATGTTAACGTTAACCTTGGAATTCCCTTTGGGAGAAGAACACAGCAAGAGCCATAACCTGATTATCCACAATCTACGAACAGTGGAAGAGGGGTCGAAATACGTGAACACGTGTCTCCGCTTATTCGAAGATACTCGAGCGTTTCTAAGTTCAACGGTGCCCGATTACTCATTTTAGTTACTTTATTTTACTTATTTTTTCCATTTATCTATCAATCTCCGTAGAATGTTCCTAAACTATGTTTCTTATCAGGTTAGGTAACACAACAATGGCGTTATAATAACTAATATATTACAGCTCGGTTTCACAATAAGTGTCGTACTTTACGGTATTTTTAGGTGCCATAATCTTTCTAAATTCTCATATTCCTCTTCTTCATACTCATATCAGTTCTTAATTCTTATATTTTATTCTCATGTCCATTCTTGATGGAGATTTGGTGCATTTCCGTGGTTTCGATCGCAGAAACATCCGAAACATAGAAATCCCGAACAATACGAGCATTGCTCGAAGGTTTGTCACTCCCACGTTTCTTCGTATGAAGCCCACTCGGTAGAGAAACGTTGTTTATATTGCTATAGGTTTCACACGTTGGCAGTAATTTCGGAACAAACTACGTATAACGGATTTTCCGAAAACTGGAACTTGTAATTGATTATCTATCAATAGTTTCAACGAAAATAATTTTAATTAATTTTTTCATTCATTTACCGTATTTTCGTCTTCTTAATTCATTCCCTATAAAATTAGCATATGAATAAGGACGACATTATTTCAGTATACATTCGAAAACATTCGTGCAGTAATCTCCTATGGGCGTGGGTAGATAAGGGAAAGAAGAGAAATTAAAAAAAAACAGGTTTCTAAGATGGGGCGAAAAATCGTAAAGCCGTGACGCTAACCTCTGCGCCATCGCTTCGCTTAATTTACTTCCTCGGTGAAAGAAGCATAAATTACCTAGAGAAGTTTGACCGCCAATACACAAACGGTCGAATATCTACGGATAAATCGGGACACGTGTTCGCTTATTTTGGGCCCTCTTCCACTGAGAGAAGTTTCTGCGAAACCCGATTAATGCCTTTACCGTGTTCTCCTCGTTAGTGCTGTTCGAGAATAGGCTATATTCGGGAGCCAAGCTCCACATTGTATCTTCCCATCATCTGTAACAACGCAAACACAACATTACACTGTACAAGCACTCATCACAGCCACGTGACACAGACGCACACTTGAGACTTCATACATATATAAGAACAACTACTGTCGGAATCTGACACTGTAAATACAACAAAGCGTTGTACGTAATGAGGTAATAATTGTTTAGAACTTTACATAGTAGGTGTGTAGGAGTTCCGGACTGGAAAAGCTTATACACGCAAAGTACAAGTGCTGAAGGAAGAAAAGTATAGCTTACTATGTACTGTTGTGAAGCAAATTCAGATGATTACACGTATAAAAGCTGGGGCGTTTTATTTTCACAAGTCCGTCTTGATCACAAGGATTTCTTACACTTTATTACCGGATTCGGCATACTACCTGTTGTGGACTGACAAGACAGCCAGTCCACAGTGACGGGTAACCGAAACGCACGCTCTTAAACTCACGCAGGCTGGCGTGAGGTCTGAAACAGGATACGTAATGAATGCAATAAAGAAAAGTACCTAGCTGCTGGAATACTTAACTTTAATCCACAATTGGTGAACATTGTTCTTGTTACTGTACATGCTTCATTAGATACATAGCAAAGGATAAATAGCGCCTTGCTAGGTCGTAGCAATTGACTTAGCTGAAGGCTATGCTAACTATCGTCTCGGCAATTGAGAGCGTAATTCTCAGTAAACCATGGCTAGCAACGTCGGCTGTACAACTGGGACGAGTGCCAGGACGTCTCTCTAGACCTGCCGTGTGGTGGCGCACGGTCTGCTATCACTGACAGTGGCGACACGCGGGTCCGGCTTATACTAATGGACCGCGGCCGATTTAAAGGCTACCACCTAGCAAGTGTGGTGTCTGGCGGTGACACCACACTACCATCCACAGATATTTGTAGCAGATCTGAGGATGGCAGTATGCCGAAACCGGTAATAAAGTGTAAAAACTCAGTGTGATCAAGGCGGACTTGTGAAAATAAAGTGTCAAAAAATGATTGCGAACTCATTTACAGACTTTATGTCTTCAATTTAAAAAACTGGTTTGATTTAAAAGTGTATTGCCAAATAATACCGCAGGAAAAATGTGTTTGTCAGTGTTGTTGTTGTTGTTGTCATCAGTCCTGAGACTGGTTTCATGCAGCCCTCCATGCTACTCTATCCTGTGCAAGCTTCTTCATCTCCCAGTATTTACTGCAACCTACATCCTTCTGAATCTGCTTAGTGTAGTCATCTCTCGGTCTCCCTCTACGATTTTTACCCTCCACGCTGCCCTCCAGTGCTAAATTTGTGATCCCTTGATGCCTCAGAACATGTCCTACCAACCGGTCCCTTCTTCTTGTCAAGTTGTGCCACAACTCCTCTTCTTCCCAATTCTGTTCAGTACCTCCTCATTAGTTATGTGATCTACCCATCTAATCTTTAGCATTCTTCTGTAGCACCACATTTCGAAAGCTTCTATTCTCTTCTTGTCCAAACAATTAATCGTCCATGTTTCACTTCCATACATGGCTACACTCCATAAAAATACTTTCAGAAACAACTTCCTGACACTTAAATCTATACTCGATGTAAACAATTTCTCTTCTTCAGAAACGCTTTCCTTGCCATTGCCAGTCTACATTTTATATCCTCTCTACTTCGACCATTATCAGTTACTTTGCTCCCCAAATAGCGAAACTCCTTTACTACTTTAAGCGTTTCATTTCCTAATCTATTTCCCTCAGCATCACCCGACTTAATTCGACAACATTCCATTATCCTCGTTTTGCTTTTGTTGATGTTCATATTATATCCTCCTTTCAAGACAGTGCCCATTCCGTTCAACAGATCTTCCAAGTCCTTTGCTGTCTCTGACAGAATTACAATGTCATTGGCGAACCTCAACGTTTTTATTTCTTCTCCATGGACGTTAATACCTACTCCGAATTTTTCTTTTGTTTCCTTTACTGCTTGTTCAATATACAGATTGAATAACATCGGGGACAGGCTACAACCCTGTGATACAGTTAAGGTATTGGCCTGCTTTAGCATTAAAATAAATCCTTTTTGACATGTCAGATATCTTAAATTGTATGATTTACCAAATAAAGCTTAAGGTAGTTTTTGTAGGATTGGAAAGCAACAGACAAACTGTTATAGGGTTAAAGGTTTACACTTCAGGCGATATGCACATACATAGATGGCGGTAGTATCGCGTGCACAAGGTATAAAAGGGCTGTGCATTGGCGCCGCTGTTGTTTGCACCTAGGTTTACGTCATGATTATGGCCACACGGCGGGAAATAACGGACCTTGAGCGCTGAATGGTAATTGGAGACAGGGGACATTCCAATTCGGAAAACATTAGGGAATTCGTTATTCGAGACCCACGGTGTCAAGAGTGAACCAAGAAAGTCTAACTTCAGCCGTTACTTCTCACTAAGGTGACCGATGGAATTTGTTTAACGACCAAAAGCAGCGGTATTTGCCCAGATTTGTCGGTGATGACAGACAAGTAACACTGAGTGAAATAACCTCAAAACTCAATGTGGGACGTTAGACATACGTATCAGTTAAGACAGTATCGCGAAATTTTATGTTAATGGGCTATCGTATCAGACGTCCGATGCGAGTGCCTTTGCTAACATCGCCTGCAGCGGTTCTTAAGGGCTCGTGACGGTGTCCGACGATTGCAAAAGGTAGGGTTCGAGAGTGGCGCAGATGTCACGAAGCCATGGACCCAGATTGTCAACAAGGGAAGCTGGTGTGGCTCCAGAATGGTGTGGGCTGTGTTTACATGGAACGGAATACGTCCTTGGTTACGTTCGGCTACTTGGAGACCATTTGGAGCCATTCATGGACTTCATGTTCCTAAAAACGATGGAATTGTTATGGTTGACAAGGCGCGATGTCACCCTCCAACAGTTGGTCGCTGTTGGTTTGGAGAACATTGTGGACATTCCGAGCCAATGACTTAGCCACCCAGATCGCCCGACATGAATCGCATCCAACATTTATGGGACATAATCGAGGTCTCAATTCGTGCACAAAATCCTGGACCTACAACACTTTCGCAATTATGGACGGTTATAGAGGCAGCATGGCTCAATGTTTTTGGAGGGGACTTCCAACAGCTTGCTGAGTCCATGCCAGGTCAAGATACTGCACTACGCCGGTCAAAAGGAGGTCAGACACGATACTAAGAGATATCCCATGACTTTTGTAACTCAGTGTATTAGCCTTTCACCATTGTTTCGAGAAATGTCTTCTTCAGAAGTATACTGAACATATTCTAAAGTTATTATAAAATAGATACAAATGTCAAACAGAGAAAGAACCAATTCGAAACAACAAATTTGTTGAGAAGAGCTTACTCATTCATAGAATCAGATATTGACGAAAATGGATGTTCGAGCCAAAAGTCTCTTGTCTAGCACACTGTGCATGTTAACCACAAATATCAACAGTTAAAATGCATAATTGAAGATAGTAGCAAAATACTGTAGGGCTTTGTAGTAAACACTTTTAAAATTAAAAAAAAAAAATCACTTGACACCGGATCCAGCAGACATTTAGTATGGCACATACAAGGCTAGTAACGTAAGCCGACTGACTACTGGTGTTAGGTAAACGGTGGTAAGTGGCGCTTACTGTGAACGTGTACGCGCACAGCCGCACTGAGCAGCCAAGGCCTAATTCAGCAAATAAAATGGTTTACAGAATTAAAACAGAATAAAACTAATGAAAATAGAAAAAAGGAGAGAGGGGGCTAGGAAGAGAGGCCTTAAAATCATATGGTATGTGTTGTGTCGGTAGCTGGGCCGACACCGTGAAGTTGAGATGGCTGAAAATGCACGCTAGACTAACGCAGACGGGCGTGAAGTACTGGAACAGGCTACGTAATTAATGTTATTAAGAAAAGTACGTAGCTGTATTAATACTTATCTTTAATATCATTGTGGTACATCGATCTTGACGATACACAGGAGACTTTAATTACAATCACTGTATGGCTAATGGCGCCTTGCTAGTTCGTAGCCATTAACTTAGCTGATGGCTATTCTGTCTCTCGGCTAATGAGAGAGAAAAGGCTTCGTACATCTGGTCGGTAGCTAGGTTCTCGTACAACTGGGGCGAGTGCTCTCTCGTATCACGAGACCTGCCTTGGTGGTGGCGCTAGGTCTGCGATTACACAGTGGCGACACGCGGGTCCGACATGTACTAAATGGACCGCGGCCGATTTAAGCTACCACCTAGCAAGTGTGGTGTCTGGCGGTGACACCACAGTATGGAAAGAGGAAGCAGGCTCAGTAAAATGTGCTAATTGTTTGCATATATGTGCGTAAAGCAGCATGAGATAACTTGTAAATAAACACGGAAATGTACCACGTAACGGTATATAAATCAAATGTACTTCGTAAAATGCTAACATAATGTACAACAAGGTATAAATACTTATAGCCGTCTTAATTAGCAAGTAACTAATATGAAAGAAAATATACGTACAAGAAGGAATGTAACAGATTAAAATACAAGCGAAGAGAACAGGGTGGATGGGGATAGTTATTACCTATGAAGTAACATACCAGTAAGTAACCGCGGGTCATAAAACATATTACGTACACTAATTACAAGTGGACTGAAGTAGCATACTGAGCAGTAGCTACATAACGTGGAAGAAGAAGATACTTAAAAAAAAGATATAACCAAATTAAAATACGATAAAACAGGGGGTGTGGTAAATGGGCCGGAAACAAGAGGGTATATTATACACTGAAGGAAAAAAATGCAGTTCTGGACACTATACGCTGGTGGAAAAAAAATCCACAAAACGAAGAAGGAGTTGTGCGAGATAAACGAAAGTTGTTAGGCATGTTTATGCGCCTGAACGATGATATCTATTCAGATTCGCCACCAGTCCTATACGAGTGGCACTCGGTGCGCCACTATAAGGATGCAAATCAGATTTGCTTTGCATACACGCTGTAGTGGTCGTGAGTGTTAGTTGACTTTGACACTGTGCGTGGTGAGTAGATGTTAGACAAGAAAGCCTTTAAGGGGACAAAGACGCCATTATCAATACCTCGCTAAGTTGGAACGAGTACGAGTAACAGGGCTACGGGAAGCTAAATGTTCCTTACGTGGTACTGCAGAAAGACTTGACAGGATTGTAGACACTGTAAATGACTGCTGCCAACCGCGGTCGCAAGAAGACCGTGCTCCTGACGATCAAGTCGCACAGCCGAGACTGAAGACCATCGGCGTGTGGCTCTGTCGCATCGCACTGCATCCACAGCAGCAATTTCAGCAGCATTTGGAACCACAGTGACAGGGAACAGTTAGAAATCGGTTACCTCAAGGACAGCTCCGAGGCAGACGCCTACAGCTCCCTGTACCTAATCCACTGCCCTTTTGCGACTCCAGTGGTGACAAGCGAGAAGCCATTGGAGGACAGGTCAAAGGTCTGTTGTGTTTTATGATGTCGATCGGTTGTAGAATTTTGGAACACCTATTATGTTCGATTTTAATGACTTTTCTGGAGACCCAGCTCGCGCTATTCGACCACGAGACTCAGAGGGCCATAGACAGAGGTTCCCAGGTAGATGCCCTGTTTCTTGACTGCCGCAAGGCGTTTGATACAGTTCCCTACAGTCGTTTAATGAACAAAGTAAGAGAATATGGAGTAGCAGACCAATTGTGTGATTGGACTAAAGAGCTCCTAGACAACAGAGGACAGCATGTCACTCTCAATAGAGAGCAGTCTTCTGAAGTAAGAGTGATTTCAGGTGTGCCGCAGGGGAGTGTCGTAGGACCGTTGCTATTCACAATATACATAAATGACCTTGTGGATGACATCGGAAGTTCACTGAAACTTTTTGCGGATGATGCTGTGGTATATCGAGAGGTTATAACAATGGAAAATTGTACTGAAATGCAGGAGGATCTGCAACGAATTGACGCATGGTGCAGGAATGGCAGTTGGATCTCAATGTAGACAAGTGTAATGTGCAGCGAATACATAGAAACAAAGATACTTTATCATTTAGATACAATATAACCGGCAAAAAATGGAACAATTAATTCCATAAATTATCTGGGAGTAGGCATTAGGAGTGATCTAAAATGGAATGACCTTATAAAATTAATCGTCGGTAAAGCAGATGCCAGACTGAGATTCATCGGAAGAATCCTAAGGAAATGCAGTCCGAAACCAAAGTAAATAGGTTACAGTACACTTGTTCGCCCACTGCTTGAATACTGCTCACCGGTGTGGGATCCGTACCAGATAGGGTTGAGAGAAGAGATAGAGAAGATCCAACGGAGAGCAGCGCGCTTCGTCACAGGACCATTTAGCAATCGCGAAAGCGTTACGTACATGACAGATAAACTCCAGTGGAAGACTCTGCAAGAGAGACGCTCATTAGCTCGGTACGGGCTTTTGTTGAAGTTTCGAGAACATACCTTCACCAAGGGGTCAAGCGGTATATTGCTCCCTCCTACGTATATTTCGTGAAGAGACCATGAGGATAAAATCAGTGAGATTAGAGCCCACACAGTGGCATAACGACAATCTTTTTTTCCACGAACAATACGAGACTGGAATATAAGGGAGAACCGATAGGCGTACTTAAGGTACCCTCCACCACACACCGTCAGTTGGCTTGCGGAGTATGGATGTAGATGCAGATGTAGGGGCTGGTTCTGCTTCGGTGTCAGTGATAGCCCTGTGTTGGTTAGATAGTGGCCAACTGAGGGCCTCCAGCGAACATGTACGTGTGATGAACACACTGATCCTAAACGTGGAGTTATGGTCTTGACTGCAATTTTGTATGACAGCAGGAGTACTCTCGTGGCTATACCACGCACCATTACTGCAAAATCGTACATCAGTTTGATTATTCGACCTGTTGTGTTGCCATTCATGAACAGCATTCGTGGGAGTGATATCTGACAGGGTAACGCTCGCCTACATACTGCTCTTGTAACCCGACATGCGCTACAGAGTGTCGATATGATGCCATAGCATGCTCCACCACAAGCTCTGTTTGCTGAGCTAAGCTCTTCATGTGAGAGTAGCACTTGCAACCTTCGTACTCAATTATTTGCTGGATGTATTCCAATCTCTGTCGTCCTCTACATTTTTTGCCCTCTACAGCTCCCTCTCATGATGTATATCAAATGTCCTATCATCCTATCCCTTCTTCTTGTCAGTGTTTTCCAAATAGTCCTTTCATCTCCGATTCTGCGGTGAACTTCCTCATCCTTACCTTATCAGTCCATCTAATTTTCAACATCTGTCTGTAGCACCACGTCTGAAATGCTTCGATTCTCTTCTGTTCCACTTCTCCCACAGTCCATGTTTCACTACCTTACAACGCTGTACCCCAAACGTACATTCTTAGAAATTTCTCCTAAGGCCTATGTTTGACACTAGTAGACTTCTCTCTTGGCCGGGAATGCCTTTTTGCGACTGTTTCTCATGTCCTCCTTGCGTCTAGCTAGCAGAATTCTTAACTTCATCTACTTCGTGACCATCAATCCTGATGTTAAGTTTCTCGCACTTCTCATTCCCGATACTTCTCATTACCTTCGTCTTTCGTCGATTTACTCTTAATCTGTACTACGTACTCATTGGACTGTTCATTCCATTCAGCAGATCATGTAATTCTTCTTTTCTTTCTCTCAGGATGGCACTGTCATCAGCGAATCTTATCAATGGTATCCTTTCACCTCGAATTTTAATTTCACTCCTGAACCTTCCTTTTATTTCCATCATTGCTTCTTCAATGTACAGATCGAACAGTAGACGCGAAAGACTACAGGCCTATTTTACACGCTTTTTAGTCCAAGCACTTCTTTCTAGGTCTGCCATTCTTATTACTTCCTCTTGGCTCTTGTACATGTTACCCGTCTCTCCCTATAGATTTCCCCTATTTTTCTCATAATTTCGAACACTTTGAACATTTTAGATTGTCAAACGATTTTTCCAGTTCGACAAATCCTACGGACATGTTCTGATTTTTCTTTTAGTCTTGCTTCCAATATCAAACGCAGCGACAGAATTGCCTCTCTGGTGACTTTACCTTTCCTAAAGCCAAACTGATCGTCATGTAACACATCCTCAATTACTTTTCCATTCTTTTATATATTATTCTTGTCAGCAACTTGGATGGGCCTAAAGTCAGATGATAGGTCGCCAGCCTCGTACATTCTACACACCATCGTAAATAGTTGTTTTTCGCCACTTCTCCCAATTATTTCAGAAATTCTGGTTTAATGTTATCTATCCATTCTGCCTTATTTGATCTTAAGTCCCACAAAGATAGTTTAAATTCTGATTCGAATACTGGATTCACTATCTCTTTCCTATTGACACCTGCTTTTTCTACTGTCACATGAGAGAAATCTTCCCCGTGATAGAGGCCTTCAACGTGCTCTTTCCAACCATCCGCTCTCTCCTCTGCATTTAACAGTGGATTCCCGTTGTACTCTTAATTTTAGCACCATTAATTTTAATTTCATTTCGGTCAGTCCCTCTGATGACCATTTCCCTTTCGATTTCCTTAAATTTTTCATGTAGCCACTAAGTCTTAGCTTCCCTGCACTTTTTACTTATTTCATTCCTAAGTGACACATACGAGGCCTGTTCAGAACGTAAGCTCCGATTGATTGCCAAATTGAAACCACAGTGAACATCAGAAATGTTTTACTTGTAACAATTAGCTACACCTTTCAGCTAGTTCTCTACGTAGTCGCCGTTCTGACTTAGACTTTTGTCATAGCGTTGTACCAACTTTTCAATAGCCTCATCATAGAAGGCAGCCGCCAGTGCTTTCCGCCAATTCTCCACGCTGGCCTACACCTCGTTGTCTGTATCAAAATGTTGTCTTCAAAGACAGCGGTTCATGTGACCAGAGATGAAACTCAGGGGGTGACAATTGCGGACTGTATTGTGGGTAATCTCACATTTCCATTTGAAAACGATGCAGGAGCATCTTCATTGCCCCTGCAGAATGCGGCTGAGACTTGTCTTGAAGAAGAAACAGCACGACAGTTACGTAATGTTAGCTGCATAGCTTCAGGCGAAATTTCTCACCAGGCCTTCGTACTTGGCGGCAGACACTATTTTCTAGACATCTTTACGCACTCACTGCGAGCTCAGAAATGAGAAGAGGGACGTGATGCTAACTGGGGTTATACTAGAGGCACTACCCAACTCATCTGTGCAAAGCTTTATCGGATTTTCATAGTCGTTTCCATTTCGCGACCGATCGGACCTTACTTTCTGAACGCCCCTCGTATTTCTACACACATCAAAAAAAGTTTTGCATCACACCAGTTCCCAGAGGTCCTGAAGATGGACGTTAACTGTGGATATTGCATCACAGACACAGTCCCTTTGACAGTTCAGAGATGTCACTAAACCCGCCTAAAGATGTAAACAGTCATGCATGGTTCTAGGCGCGCAGTCCGGAACCGCGCGACTGCTACGGTCGCAGGTTCGAATCCTGCCTCGGGCATGGATGTGTGTGATGTCCTTAGGTTAGTTAGGTTTAAGTAGTTCTAAGTTCTAGGGGACTGATGACCACAGTAGTTGGGTCCCATAGTGCTCAGAGCCATTTTTAGCCAGTCATGCATGAGCAACGCCTATTAGACGGAGGGGGTCCGATGACATGCCTCTCTCAGGCCGCCCAAGAGCTACTAATGCAGTGGACGACCGCTCCCTACGGATTATGCCTCGGAGGAACCCTGAAGACAACGCCACCATGTTGAATAATGCTTTCCTTGCAGCCACAGGGAGTCGTGTTACGATGCAAACTGAGCGCAGTAAGCTGCATGATGCACAACTTCTTCCTAACGTCCATTGCAAAGTCCGTCTTTGCAACCACGACACCAAGCAGCGCGGTACAGATGGGCCCAACAACAAGCCGAATGGACCGCACAGGATTGGCATCACGATCTCGTATGCCTTCAACCACACAATCGTCGGAGACGTGTTTGGAAGTAACACGGTCAGTCTAAGAGCCTTAGACACATTGTCCAGTGAGTGTAGCAAGGAGAAGGTTCCCTGCTGTTTTGGAGTGGCATTATGTGGGGCCGACGTACGCCGCTGGTGGTCATGGAAGGCGCCGTAACGGCTGTACGACATGTGAATGCCATCCTCCGACCGACAGTGCAACAATATCGGCAGCATATTGGTTAGGCACTCGTCTTCTGTATTTACCGACAAAGTGCAACAGAAGTCCATTCCAAAAACTGGTGTCCGTCACCTAAGACAAAGCATGATTGTTAGCAACAGTCTGGCCAGTACACCGGTTATTAATCTGCTTCATTTAACATTTGCAATGGCTTTTCTCGCTCTTACATTAATCTGTGATCTGGAAATGTAAATCACTTAAGTAAGTTACTTAGATAAATGTATTCCCGAAATTTCATTACTCTACATTAACTAGCTTTTGGTATTGCGATTTTTTGTCTTCAGTGTATGTGAAATAATAATGAAACAAAGAAAGTAATTGTGATTGACAAAGTGTTCTACAGAAACTGCAAAACTGAAAGTAGGATTCATAAATGTAAATAGGTTACTAAGGAAAACAAATATCACTCAGCTGCCGACGGCGACCAGTGAACTTGGCTACGCGGTCAGAAGTAGCTGCTTAAAGCCTTCAAGAAAATGTCTACTTGCAAGCCTGAACTGGTTGTTTAAAGCTTTGCTGTCCTTGTTCGCTAAGTGTTTGAAAATTTCAAGTTCTTCCCATAAATCTAATCTACAGCCTTTTTTCTCATTGGATAGAATTACGGTATCCTCTAACTTTCGAGGGGAATAATCAGCAATGTTCTGAGAATGTGTAATTCTATAGATTAGCACCTTGGTTTCGCAACAGATGTTCTTTGTACCTTACGGTGACTTCTCTATCTGTTTGTCTGTATATAAAAATTCTGAGGGTCGTTGTTTACATTTCATGAAATTTTAAAGTAACCGCAGGGGAAGCGTGCGTTTACGTCACACGTAAACTTACGTTCTGTTGCATGAGCGGTCAAAAGTTAGAGGGAACTGCAGAGGAGTTTGGTGTTTCATGGATACAACATGGACTGCTTACGAAATGTGAATATGTTTACTAACATTTGATCGCAGTTATGAAATTGCGGACTTCCTTGGCAGAAATCTATGAGGAACGGAGCAGCATATAACCACGAACTGCTTCTTTCGACGTGCACTGTTTATCGAGCGTCTTTTCCCGTGGTCAGGTTGGCATAAATTTTTATTTCTTCTTATACGTCCATAAATTACCAGGTTATTTTCTATATCGTGTGGCTATTTTGTATGAGGTGAACTGGGAAGTTGTAACTACTTCCTATCTTTTTCTTATAAAATTTTGTGTGTTCCTAATGTCGTATTCCAAAATTCATTCCAAGTAGTTAAGTTTTCATCCAGAACAGTACACTTTGTATAAGCAACAGTTTTTGTGTAAGTCTTGTGTTGTATTATTACTGTGCGTTAAAAATATCTGAGTTTATATGAAACCTGGCGTTAGAAATGAATCGATGCAAACTGTTTATTCAGTTCGTCGTTTTGTCGGTGACTGCCATGCTGTGACAGCCGCTGTTCTCTGCTATATTTCGCTACCAAGCAAATTCCTTTCTGCTTTATCTGCATGTAGTGGTAGTTTAAGAAGTCTGTTTACTGTAGATCGAAAAAAGGTATTTTTATATTGAGCAGTATGTCATGATTAGACGGGCGTAGTAACTTTGAAAGACGTACGTTCATGGTAAATACCAAAACAAGTCTGTATTGATTCTTGGCAAGAGTAAGCTTTAAAAAAATTAGTTCTGTTATACCGCTGGTGTTCAACTGAAAACCTAGTATTACTGTGCGTTTTACTAACAGCGTACTGTACATGGGTAAACGTAACGTTTCCGATGTCGAAATTCCTACATAATTGTTAGGGAAAATTTCAGATGTTCATTGTATCATGATGTGCTTTTTTGTTTGTATTTATAATGTCAGTGAAAGTGACGTCAGTGCTAGAGAGGAATCAATACGTGGAGTAAAACACAAAACGTTTCAGCAACTGGAGAGGATAATCATCAGTTCACTGTAGCGGAAATGCAGCAATCACTCAGGTTCGGAGAAAATAAAGTCATAACAGATCGGAACAAGGCAACGGTAAACCACCTCTTCTAAGACTTTGCCCATGGTGGCTGTGAGGAGTCCCCGCGTCTGGTCCCCATCACTCAGTGAGTGAGGACTGATTTCAACTTTTGAAAAAAAAAAAAATTGTGAAAAATTACCACATTCTAACGACGACGAAAAATTAATTCATAACTGCAATATTTATAGAGTAAATTTTCATAACATGAAATAACTATCTAATGAAATGAAATATGTATGAAATTTGAATCAAGAGAGAAAGCTTTATTCATTTGAGCAATAAACGACATAGTATGCGTGACCTGAATATCGCCCTCGTGCGATCAAATATTACGTTTTTGTAAATCGCTGCACAGTGCTAGGAAAATTTCCTGTCGCTATAGTTATAAAGCTACAACGGTCTGCATGACGTGTCGCTGCCAAGTGACAAAGCTCGATAAAACTTTGACCTTACACTGAAAGCAATGGTGTAGTATAGTATAGCACAGCACAGAAGGTAACTGAAAGAAATACTCAGTGAGACAGATAGAAATGAAACTTTTATTCAGAAACAGTAATTACAATCCCCGCGATTTGCGGTGGTTCGTTAAACATAACAAAAGATGGGGCATGATTTTCAATCCTTGCATCATCACTACGGACGAAAATGAATGTACTGCAGTGTGCTCCCACGCTGGCCCAAGGTTGGTAAGGAGTTTTTGTGGTAGAGCGTACCGTCCCTCCACCAGCGAGGTTGATAAGTGGTGGGTGGACAATGGCGCATATGGACGTTGCAACCGCCCTCCGTCAATCTGCAGTCGTCGGCTTCTGTGACGTAAGATACTGATGTTGTTATCTACTGTATATGTCGGACTTTTCGTTATATCTCACATCAGATGAAGTACTCACAAATATTTTCACTGTAACGGCGACTATATTTCGGGTTTTCATAATAATGGATGTTAACTTTTTGCTCAGTCGATCACTCTTTACTTGTTGCTGCGTTACCGAAGACAAGATACTTAATAACGTCTTTGAATGTTAGTTATTACTCGGTTTTACTAATAGACACGCTATTGGGGGAATCACTTTAGGTTTTTTATCAACAACATTTCATAATCAAATCATGAATAACTGAATTTCGGATATAGAGAAAAGGAAGGTTGTTCCTACAATTACTCTCAGCAATTACGGCAAATAGAATGTCCGTGATTTTTATAGTTCATCACCCAAATGTATTACAGCAAGAACTGTGTTCCATTACTGTCCTTCGATACAGTCATTCAAACTTCGTATGCTTTTACGTTCACTAAGTGTCCAATTCAGTTCTTATATTCAATTTAACATGAAGATTATAAAGAATCCGCCTCGATTACAAATAGAAACCGGATGTTGACCTAGGTGTCGGCGCGGATAACCACGTCATCTTCGGAACACACTAAAACTACAAACTGCCTAAAGAGGCATGGTCCAACAGAACGCCCTGAGGGGCAAAAGACTTGCATAAAATATAAAATAAACTGTACGTGTGTACCATGTCAGTAGCTGTACGTACCGTTTATTTTATATTTTATGCGAGTCTTTTGCCCTTCAGGGCGTTCTGTATTAATGTTGGACCATGCCTCTATGGGCAGTTTGTAGTTTTAGTGTGTTCCGAAGATGACGTGGTTATCCGCGCCGAAACCTACTTCAACATCCGGTTTCCATTTGCAATCGAGGCGGATTCTTTATAATCATTAAATTATTCACGATTGCTGACGCGCTGCAACGTTAAAAGTTCTGAATTTAACGTCCAATCGTTTAGTCCACAGATCCTATTGTCGGCTATTCGGCATGTAATACGGAACGGTACTTCTTCTCGCGGACACAATTCCTCAGATATTCTTTGTGCGTGACCTTACGGCAAAAGTCTGTCGCTTATAAATTAGCTATACTCAATTTTCTTGCCGTTTAACAAAAGTGTCCTGATCCGTTCCGTGGAATATCACACGGAAATGCCAGCTACATCGCACGCCGCAGCAACGTAGACTTATTCAGAGAGCAGAAAACAAGACAAGAGAGTTAGCAATATCCGCGCATGGTTTATATAGTAGAATTTAGAAACAAAAATAGCCGCTTTAAGCCCTCTTTGATTTCCCTGAGGCCCCACTTTGCTGCGGGCGTTATCCTGATGAGACATTATATATCGATAATTTTAATCAAAACTTTTTCAATCCTATTAATTATTACCGATATTATCGATCACCTCTCCGCTATACGAGAATAAGCCTGATAATATTGTTCTCAATTAAAAGTGCTGTTGTAAGGTGCTGCAGTGCGTATCCCCAACGAATACCGCAAGTGCTCGATGGAATGTCAGTCGGAGGAACGGCAGGTTAGTCCATTCGCCGAATATCCTCTCGTTCCAAGAGCTCCCCCGGCTGTGCAGTTCTATACTGTCGCGCATCGTCTTTCGTAAACAACGACGTCAGAACAGAAAGCATCTGGCAAAGGTGTACAGTGTCAAAAAACGTAAGCACTTGTCTAAGGTGTACAGTGTCACAAAAACGTAAGCACATATCTAAGGTGTACAGCGTCACAAAAACGTAAGCACATGGCAAAGGTGTACAATGTCACAAAGACGAAGACCGGTGAGTGTACCACGTTCAAAGATTTCGAGGTCAACATTATACCTCCCCGCAGCATGACTCCTGGGCCATGTAAACGATGTTATTCGGCAATGATCCTGGGTTGCCTTAGGTACCGTCGTATATCGAGAGGTGGTAACAAGTAATGCAGACGGAACAACGTCGAACGTGATGAGTTGGTGGTCCAGGTGTTAGGGTGTGCGTTGGCGTAATGTTACATGGCATTCTGACCTCTAAATCTTTGATGACGCTGCACTCACCGGTCAACGTTATTGGGACATACGAGTCTCATCAGAAATATATTCGGCCCTAACTCCATATTTGTGGATGACAATGCACGCCGTACCGGACTGCACAGATCGAGAAGCGCTTGGAACGTGAGGATATTCGGCGAATGAAACGGCCTGCCCCTTAGCTCGACTTAAATTCCGTAGAAGACTTGCGGGATCTTTGGGGAAACGTACTGCTGCATGTTCACATACACGGACGACCATCCAGTAATGGTCAACCGCGCTGGTGGAGGAATGGAGTGCCCTACCACAAGAAATAATTACTGAGCTTGTGGCCAGTATGGGAACACTTTGCTCAGAGTGCATTGCTATCCGCGATGATCACACGTCCTGCTGAGAAGCACGTCCCGCCGTTTTCAATGTCCAGTGGACCATCATAAACCGCGGGAACATCGGTGTAGTTGTTGTCTTTGAATTAAAGTGTCATGTCTGATCGTTTCACATGTAATTCTTTCAGTTATTATGTTCGAGTATAGTGACTTTTATGGAGACTAGAAATCTACTCTATACAGACAGTGTTGAGGATCAGTGGACAAAGTTCAAAACCATCGTACAATATGCATTAGATGAGTATGTGCGAAACGAGATCGTAAGAGATGGAAAAGAGCCACCGTGGTACAACAAAATTGCTACGGAAGCAAATGGAACTTCACAGAAAACAAACATAGCCAAAGCCTTGCAGACATGCAAAAATTACACGAAGCGAAATGTAGTGTGAGGAGGGCTATGCGACTGGCGTTCAATGAATTCGAAAGTAAAGTTCTATGTACTGACTTGGCAGAAAATCCTAAGAAATTTTGGTCTTATGTCAAAGCGGTAGGGGGATCAAAACAAAATGTCCAGACACTCTGTGACCAAAATGGTACTGAAACAGAGGATGACAGACTAAAGACCGAAATATTAAATGTCTTTTTCGAAAGCTGTTTCACAGAAGAAGACTGTACTGTAGTTCCTTCTCTAGATTGTCGCACAGACGACAAAATGGTAGATATCGAAATAGGTGAGAGAAGCATAGGAAAACAATTAAAATCGCTCAAAAGAGGAAAGGCCGCTGGACCTGATGGGATACCAGTTCGGTTTCACACAGAGTACTCGAAGGAACTTGCCCCCCTTCTTGCAGCAGTGTACCGTAGGCCTCTAGAACAGCTTAGCGTTCCAAAACATTGAAAAAGGGCACAGGTCATCTCCGTTTTCAAGAAGTGACGTCGAACAGATGTGCAGAACCATAGGCCTATACCTCTAACGTCGACCAGTTGTAGAATCTTGGAACACGTATTATGTTCGAGTATAATGACTTTTTTGGAGACTAGAAATCAACTCTCTAGCAATCAGCATGGGCTTCGAAAAAGACGATCGTGTGAAACCCAGCTCGCGCTATTCGTCCACGAGACACAAGGACCATAGACACGGGTTCCCAGGTAGATGCCGTGTTTCTTGACTTCCGCAAGGCGGTCGATACAGTTCCCCACAGTCGTTTAATGAACAAAGTAAGAACATATTGACTATCAGACCAATTGTGTGATTGGATTGAAGTGCTCATAGATAACAGAACGCAGCATGTCATTCTCAATGGAGAGAAGTCTTCCGAAGTAAGAGTGATTTCAGGTGTGCCGCAGGGGAGTGTCGTAGGACCGTTGCTATTCACTATATACACTCCTGGAAATGGAAAAAAGAACACATTGACACCGGTGTGTCAGACCCACCATACTTGCTCCGGACACTGCGAGAGGGCTGTACAAGCAATGATCACACGCACGGCACAGCGGACACACCAGGAACCGCGGTGTTGGCCGTCGAATGGCGCTAGCTGCGCAGCATTTGTGCACCGCCGCCGTCAGTGTCAGCCAGTTTGCCGTGGCATACGGAGCTCCATCGCAGTCTTTGACACTGGTAGCATGCCGCGACAGCGTGGACGTGAACCGTATGTGCAGTTGACGGACTTTGAGCGAGGGCGTATAGTGGGCATGCGGGAGGCCGGGTGGACGTACCGCCGAATTGCTCAACACGTGGGGCGTGAGGTCTCCACAGTACATCGATGTTGTCGCCAGTGGTCGGCGGAAGGTGCACGTGCCCGTCGACCTGGGACCGGACCGCAGCGACGCACGGATGCACGCCAAGACCGTAGGATCCTGGTCAGTGCCGTAGGGGACCGCACCGCCACTTCCCTGCAAATTAGGGACACTGTTGCTCCTGGGGTATCGGCGAGGACCATTCGCAACCGTCTCCATGAAGCTGGGCTGCGGTTCCGCACACCGTTAGGCCGTCTTCCGCTCACGCCCCAACATCGTGCAGCCCGCCTCCAGTGGTGTCGCGACAGGCGTGAATGGAGGGACGAATGGAGACGTGTCGTCTTCAGCGATGAGAGTCGCTTCTGCCTTGGTGCCAATGATGGTCGTATGCGTGTTTGGCGCCGTGCAGGTGAGCGCCACAATCAGGACTGCATACGACCGAGGCACACAGGGCCAACACCCGGCATCATGGTGTGGGGAGCGATCTCCTACACTGGCCGTACACCACTGGTGATCGTCGAGGGGACACTGAATAGTGCACGGTACATCCAAACCGTCATCGAACCCATCGTTCTACCATTCCTAGACCGGCAAGGGAACTTGCTGTTCCAACAGGACAATGCACATCCGCATGTATCCCGTGCCACCCAACGTGCTCTAGAAGGTGTAAGTCAACTACCCTGGCCAGCAAGATCTCCGGATCTGTCCCCCATTGAGCATGTTTGGGACTGGATGAAGCGACGTCTCACGCGGTCTGCACGTCCAGCACGAACGCTGGTCCAACTGAGGCGCCAGGTGGAAATGGCATGGCAAGCCGTTCCACAGGACTACATCCAGCATCTCTACGATCGTCTCCATGGGAGAATAGCAGCCTGCATTGCTGCGAAAGGTGGATATACACTGTACTAGTGCCGACATTGTGCATGCTCTGTTGCCTGTGTCTATGTGCCTGTGGTTCTGTCAGTGTGATCATGTGATGTATCTGACCCCAGGAATGTGTCAATAAAGTTTCCCCTTCCTGGGACAATGAATTCACGGTGTTCTTCTTTCAATTTCCAGGAGTGTATATAAATGACCTTGTGGATAACATAGGAAGTTCATGGAGGCTTTTTGCGGATGATGCTGTGGTATATCGAGAGGTTGTAATAATGGAAAATTGGATTGAAATGCAGGAGGATCTGTAACGATTTGACGCATGGTGCAGGGAATGGCAATTGAATCTCAATGTAGACAAGTGTAATGTGCTGCGAATATATAGAAAGAAAGATCCTTTATCATTTAACTACAAAATAGCAGGTCAGCAACAGGAATCAGTTACTTCCATAAATTATCTGGGAGTAGGCACTAGGAGTGATTTAAAATAGAATGACCATATAAAATTAATCGCCGGTAAAGCAGATGTCAGACTGAAGAATCCTAAGGAAATGCAATCCGGAAACAAAGGAAGTAGGTTACAGTACACTTATTCAGCCACTGCTTGAATACTGCTCATCAGTGTGGCATCCTTACCAGATAGGGTTGATAGAAGAGATAGAGAAGATCCAACGGAGAGCAGCGCGCTTCGTTACAGGATCATTTAGTAATCGCGAAAGCGTTACGGAGATGATAGATAAACTCCAGCGGAAGACTGCAAGAGAGACGCTCAATAGCTCGGTACGGGCTTTTGTTGAAGTTTCGAGAACATACCTTCACCGAGGAATCAAGCAGTATATTGCACCCTCCTACGTGCATCTCGCGAAAAGACCATGAGTATAAAATCAGAGAGATCAGAGCCCACACAGAGGCATAATGACAATCTTTATTTCCACGAACAATACGAGACTGGAATAGAAGGTTGGACCGATAGAGGTACTCAGGGTACCCTCCGCCACACACCGTCAGGTGGCTTGCGGAGCTGTACTGCAACAATTATTTCTGTGTACGCCCCAAGTTTCATGGTACTACGTTACTAGTTAGCGACACGTCATACTAAAACTACCTTCGTCCTTAAGTTTTGCGCATCTCTCCATGTTTCGTTCATGAATGAACGATGTAGATGTGTTGTCTGATATGTAGAATGGGGTCGGTTTTTGTGAACTGGTTCAAAATTTTGTTAAAACGATTCCATTTGGTTATAAACTAAAATAATGCAACGGTACTGCTTGTGTACATGCGCGCGAGCATTTGTGTGTGTGTGTGTTCGCGAACATTTATTGAAGAGAAAGAACTGTACTGGGCGACAACGGATGTCACCACAGATTGACTGATATCAGATCCACATCTCTTGAAGGGGATATAATGTACAGCTTCGACACAAATGATTGTCATTGGTTGCAGCGAGACTGCCAACTTCTAGTTATTTGAGTAGGATAGTCCAAACACCGAACTTTATGTCTCTGTTTACAACAGCCTCTTCAAAACAAACGGTAACGTTTCTGTCACGGCATTAATGTTTTCACCGCTCGTGGACTGGGTGTTGTGTTGTCCTTATCATCATTTCATCATCTTTGACACACAAGCTGCCGAAGTAGCGTCAAATAAAAAGACTTGTACCAGAAAATCGAATAACTCCAGACTGGATATCCCGGCGAACAATGGCACACGATCATTTTATTTCAGTTTTTCACAAAGAGAGGTAAGCTTTTTGAATATACAATGTTCTATTGGCACAAACACAATAATGATGAATAGTCTGCTGACTTCTTCAATAAAATTCTTCAGGGTATCAGACCGCATCGTCATAATTTTAAATTGCGCCAACGTTTCGGCCAGCGTTGCAGCTAGCCTTCATCAGGGCCTTACGTTAACTGCTAAATGAACACACTTGGATTCCTTAAATAGCTGCACGAGAAAACCGTGTCGTAACTTGATTGGCTGTACTAGGAGGAGGAGGAGGGGTGAAAGGTATGCTTTATTGGTGTTTCCTTTATTATCTGTTATTGGCTGAAATAGCTGTTTTCTATAGGTCTTTATATTAATCCACCCCATTGGAGGAGACGGACGAATAGCGAACAGGTGATGGCTGTGACGTCACACTGTTTCCATGCTGCCCAGAAGCCGGCTGCGGCGTGCCATTGCTTTGTGTGCTCGCGACCACTACTGTGGCTCTCCGCGTGTCCGCATGGGCCGCCACGGCACTGCCGCCGCTCCGTAGCCCTGCTATTGCAGGCAGCCAAGACCTCGGAAGCTTGTACCCGTCCTCTCTATTCATGTTGGCGGGTCTTTTGGCTATTTCTATCGCCTCTCTAATCTTTCTTTTGAAAGTGAGAGGCTGTTTCGCCAGGACGCGGGCTTCTTGAAAAAATATTGGTTTCCCGCACTCGTCCCGGTGTTCCGCCACTGCTGACTTAGTGTGTTGTTTCAGGCGGATATATCTTTCATGTTCCGAGAGCCTAGTGCTGATCGGACGTCCCGTCTCACCTATGTAAACTAATCCACACGCACAACCAATTTCATACACGCCAGCTGTGTGTAGTTTGTCAACTGCATCCTTGGTAGAACCGAGCATGTCTGATATTTTGTTTCTGCTTCGGAAAATTGGTTTGATGTCGGCTTTTCGTAGAATTTTGCCAATACGTTCGGTGACCCCTTGTACATATGGTAACACAGCAATGCTCTGTGCCTCCTTCTCCTCTTCCCTATTAGTCTTCTCCCTTGTCGACATGGTGCTGTCTATCATCTGCTTCCCATAGCCATTAGTTCCGAAGATGGACCTGAGGTGTTCAAGTTCTGTCTTCAGATGTTCTTCGTCGCTTATCCTGTACGCTCTCTTCGTTAGCGTGTGCAGGGCGGACTTCTTCTGCGTGGGGTGATGGTGGGAGGAGGCGTGAAGGTACCTGTCCGTATTGGTTGGTTTCCTGTACACTTTGTGGCCAAGTTTACCATCAGGTTTTAGATAAACTTCCACGTCGAGAAAAGGCAGCACCCCATTCTTCTCTGTTTCCATTGTAAACTGGATCTTTCTATGCTGTTGGTTAAGGTGCTTGTGGAAGTTCTGTAACTCCTCTTCTCCGTGGGGCCAGATGACGAAAGTATCATCGACATAGCGAAGCCAACAATTTGGACGTAATGGTGTCTCTCCTAAAGGAAATGCGTGTTACGGACCAAGATCTGATGGTTAGCTTCGACGTCAAATCCCTATTCACGAATGTCCCAGTGTCAGATACTGTGAACATCCTAGAAGAACGCGTGGCACCTGATGTATGTGAGCTTGTGCGCCACTGTCTGACGACCACCTATTTCAGGTGGAGAGGTCAATTTTATGAACAAACTGACGGTGTAGCTATGGGCTCACCCCTATCGCCTATCGCAGCAGAAATTTTCATGGAGGCATTTGAGGAAACAGCCCTCCAGTCCGCACCATTACGTCCAAATTGTTGGCTTCGCTATGTCGATGATACTTTCGTCATCTGGCCCCACGGAGAAGAGGAGTTACAGAACTTCCACAAGCACCTTAACCAACAGCATAGAAAGATCCAGTTTACAATGGAAACAGAGAAGAATGGGGTGCTGCCTTTTCTCGACGTGGAAGTTTATCTAAAACCTGATGGTAAACTTGGCCACAAAGTGTACAGGAAACCAACCAATACGGACAGGTACCTTCACGCCTCCTCCCACCATCACCCCACGCAGAAGAAGTCCGCCCTGCACACGCTAACGAAGAGAGCGTACAGGATAAGCGACGAAGAACATCTGAAGACAGAACTTGAACACCTCAGGTCCATCTTCGGAACTAATGGCTATGGGAAGCAGATGATAGACAGCACCATGTCGACAAGGGAGAAGACTAATAGGGAAGAGGAGAAGGAGGCACAGAGCATTGCTGTGTTACCATATGTACAAGGGGTCACCGAACGTATTGGCAAAATTCTACGAAAAGCCGACATCAAACCAATTTTCCGAAGCAGAAACAAAATATCAGACATGCTCGGTTCTACCAAGGATGCAGTTGACAAACTACACACAGCTGGCGTGTATGAAATTGGTTGTGCGTGTGGATTAGTTTACATAGGTGAGACGGGACGTCCGATCAGCACTAGGCTCTCGGAACATGAAAGATATATCCGCCTGAAACAACACACTAAGTCAGCAGTGGCGGAACACCGGGACGAGTGCGGGAAACCAATATTTTTTCAAGAAGCCCGCGTCCTGGCGAAACAGCCTCTCACTTTCAAAAGAAAGATTAGAGAGGCGATAGAAATAGCCAAAAGACCCGCCAACATGAATAGAGAGGACGGGTACAAGCTTCCGAGGTCTTGGCTGCCTGCAATAGCAGGGCTACGGAGCGGCGGCAGTGCCGTGGCGGCCCATGCGGACACGCGGAGAGCCACAGTAGTGGTCGCGAGCACACAAAGCAATGGCACGCCGCAGCCGGCTTCTGGGCAGCATGGAAACAGTGTGACGTCACAGCCATCACCTGTTCGCTATTCGTCCGTCTCCTCCAATGGGGTGGATTAATATAAAGACCTATAGAAAACAGCTATTTCAGCCAATAACAGATAATAAAGGAAACACCAATAAAGCATACCTTTCACCCCTCCTCCTCCTCCTAGTACAGCCAATCAAGTTACGACACGGTTTTCTCGTGCAGCTATTTAAGGAATCCAAGTGTGTTCATTTAGCAGTTAACGTAAGGCCCTGATGAAGGCTAGCTGCAACGCTGGCCGAAACGTTGGCGCAATTTAAAATTATGACGATGCGGTCTGATACCCTGAAGAATTTTATTGAAGAAGACAACGGCCGCGGAAGCCTACGCTTACAGTCTGCTGACTATCTCGCCAGTAGGTCATTTTTCGGGGTCTCCCTCAGCCCTCTCCCACCCCAAATACTTAATTACAGTACAACACCATCCACATTAATTTAGAATTATTCTGTTTCGTTCTCTATGTGATTTCAGAAAAAAATCTGATTCTGTTATCCTGCCTGGCGACATTCATTCTGTCTGTACTGGAATGACTCATTTGTGCTTCAGAAGGAGCTAAGAAAACTCAAAGGCTTATTTCAGTTGGATCAAATCTGCACTGTCATTACAGTGTGCTTCTGAACAGGCAATTAATGTACACACTACACGACGTGTCTGACACCTCTTTCGACTTTCAGGTGTTCAGTCTCTTGATATTTCTTGAAGAGGAAGATCAAATAGGTGAGACCGTTGATTCCCAATACCTTTTACTAAAGTTAAAAGTGATACATTTAAAATGCCTTTTGTGATTACTCTGCTGACTATCTTGTCAGTAAGTCATTTTTCGGGCTCTCCTTCAGCCCTCCCCAACTCCAAATACTTCATTGCAGTATAACGCCATTCCACACTTTTCTTTGTGTGTTCAGATTATAACGAGGCGTCGTGCCTCATAATTACCCATCCAGATTTCTAAATTGCGTCTACAGGGCGAAGGAGCTGCCTCTAGGAAACTTATTGAGATTGTTAAGTGTTTTGACACGATAACCAATTTCCCTCTAAATTTGAGCATCACGACCGAAGTACAACAGTTTTCGAATCAAAAGATGCAGTCCGTTCATACACTGGGTGTCCCAAAATAATGTATATACTGTTTGAAACTGCGTACCTCTTTTATTAAAGGAGTCAGAAATACAGTACAATGTTTGTGGAGTACTTTTACGTTCAGTTAAAGCTGGTAAATGTTCAAAATCGCCTCCTTCCGCCGCAGTGCACCGGCGACAACGACATACAACAGAGGGACATGCCATCTTTATTGATCCTAGTGAAACAGCGTCACAGGCTTGCTCAATTCGCTCTTTAAGATCCTGCGTTGTTTCTGGTCTTGCAGTATAAACTGTGTTCTCGACAGTACCCCACAAACAGAAATTCAGAGAAGTTATATCAGGAGACCGAGCAAGAAACTCCACAATGCCTCTTCATCTTATCCATCTGGCAGTAAATGTACGATTCAGAAATGCCCTCACATCAACGTGTAAGTGAGGCGGCGTCTCATTCTGTTGAAAGTAATAATCTTCATTTTCAAAAAATTTCGTTAAGACCAGGAGTTATCACATACAGCATATTCAAATAAGAGTCTCCTGTGACAGTTTTTTCAAACAAATACGGCCCTATGAACTCTCTGGAGGACAGACCACACCAGACTGATGCTCCTGGTAGATTAACATGCCTTTCCTCTGTTATGCCATCGAAACTTTCATTGTCTATTGAACATCTCTTTCTTCCTCAACGTCCCTTCTTTTCTTCATGTCATGCATCGTTCCTCTGACTCCAGACTTACCTTCGATTTTTGTTATTGTTACACTTGTTGGTGGTGGTGTTCCATATTCAACTCTCCAATGTGGTCGCACTCACATTCATCGTTTTCCAGTAACATTTTGAGCATCCATTTCTGTTGATCCAACCAAACGCCATCTTTGCTTATCACCCTGAAACAAAAGAAAGAGTTGTTATATTTTCGATCACCTTTTGCATTATTACCCATAAAACTTATATTTCTATCTCCTTTAATTAAAGAGATATTCAGTTTCAAAGAATGCATAAATTATTTTGGGACACTGTTTTTTTCGTCATTTTCTTTTAATGGTTTACTCTGACAGCGTCATACAGAATTCATCACTTGTTTGATAACAGTTTCGAAATATTCAATGTATCGATCGACGTGGCACTACTGACCTCATCTTTAAATGTTGCGCCAATTGCATTACACTTTATACTTTCGAACCTACCAAGCTTTATCGTCTCCAGAAAGTTTTTTTCTCGACCTGTTATCTCCGTTCACAAATCTGCTACTACTTCATGTCTTAATCCATGCCCATCTGACAGGAAGCTACTTCTTGACGTATCTTAATATATCGTTATAGAGGCTGAACCGAAACACCACCGACAAACTTTCAGATGTTGTTCAGGGAAACTGTCTGAGAATTTTCTTATCAGAGACCCATGGATTCCGGCGGTTCGTTAAATAATTATCTATTTAGTTTGGTTTCTTGTCCCAGTTAGGTCTGTATCTGTATTGCACTGATAACAGTGCACTTGACTGCAAATGTGGATGGTATGCGCGGTGTGTCTTGTTTCAATTCGATGTAGGTACTTGGTGTTGACAACCGCAATGCTCTCCTTACTCATTTTCCTCTTGTTTGCATCTAGTATTGTTCGGCTCTGTCTGTGGTTTAGTTTTACCACAGTGTTGTGCGTTAACAGAGATACACAGCAATACTGTGGACAGGTTTAGTGTTGAAGAGCTGGCCGATGTGCACCTCGCTCATGGGTTCACTGACTGCAATGGAAGAGCGCCCAACGCTTGTAAGCTGAGATGTTGAGCTGTTCACATGTCTGTCTGTACGTTAGCGCCTTCGAGAGAATTGATCCTTCCGTATTAGAATGGAAGATACTGGCTATGCGAGGTATGTCACCGGATACTGAAGACAATTTGTAACACACGCTTTTGCGACAATCCTGCCTATGGGAGTCGGCGCGTTGCTGGACCACTGAACACAAGCCAGTCTGTTTCAAGAGTCTTCAGTTAACAAGAATTGCATCCGTACTATCCACAGAAAGTGCAGTTGTTGCAGCCATCGGACTTTTAATTTTCCTCCTTTCGTTCTACTACAAACGTTTACATCAGGGGGCATGTTGAACAGTAGGAATAGGCATGTATGGCATGGAAAAATTCCACACGCAATGGTGTGTCGATCCAATCAACAGACGTTTGCCTCCCACAGTTCCTAGAAGGTGTGGCTCTGAGAATTCGCCAGCTAAAGTAGTTTCAATATGACGGACCGCTGGCACGCAGCACTCGATGTTTGGAAGCCTTTGGAGCGTAGTTTTGCCGGCCGCGGTGGCCGAGCGGTTCTAGGCGCTTCAGTGCGGAACCGCGCGACTGCTACGGTCGCAGGTTCTAATCTTGCCTCGGATATGGATGTATGTGATGTCCTTAGGTTAGTTAGGTTTAAGTAGTTCTAAGTTCTAGGGGACTGGTGACCTCAGCTGTTAAGTCCCATAGTGCTCAGAGCCACTTGAACGATTTTTTTTTTTTTTTAGCATAGTTAGGACGACAATGAATTCGTCGCGGTTCTATGGTCAGTTCGGTCAACAGAAATGACGCTGGTGGATTTACTCTTCTGAGGGTATGTGAAGGGCCTAGTCAACTGTTTAGAGATTCTTCAATCAATGACAACTGCAATCGTGCCAAACACAGAATGTGCGGACTTATCATCTAAAGTGGTGAATGCACATTGATTCTTACAGCAATGAACAGAAAATTTTTGTGCTTTCGTTTTTTTTACAGGCGAGGCCACTTTTGCAAGCGAGGGCATGTTCAACACTAGGTGTAGTCACGTATGAGATGACGAAAATCCACACCCACTGTTGTGTCAATGCTACCAACAAAATGGTTCAAATGGCTCTGAGCACTATCATCTGAGGCCATCAGTCCCCTAGAACTTAGAACTACTTAAACCTAACCAATCTAAGGACATCACACACATCCATGCCCGAGGCAGGATTCGAACCTGCGACCGTAGCGGTCACGCGGTTCCAGACTGAAGCGCCTAGAACCCCACGGCCACAACGGCCGGCTCTTCACATTTAAAATCTTGTGTTCGATACGTTGTTCTAGAGAGGCTTTCCATAAGATAATTAAAATGTTATCTTCTTCATTTCTGTGTGTCTGAAAATGTTAATGCGTAGAATTAAAACTTTGAAAATTTGTTCTTTTATTCTACGAACACGCTTGCATTGTTATGAGCGCGAGCTTTTCCGTAATCTGGATTCACAATTATTTCGTGCACGATAATGCACAGTAGGGTAATTGTGGAAGCAATCTGTCATAGTGAAAAGCCTGCCTACTTTCAAGAAGCAATTAACTTTTTACGTGCTGCCTTCGGGGGTAGCGGTTTGCAGGGCACCGTGGTGAGGCCTATCTTCAACGTTCGTGTTGACTCAGTTCATTACAGTACCAGCCCCCACGCTCGTAATTTGTTATCCACCATGAAGATCGCAGCGAATATTTGAACCGAGTATTCTGCTCGAACAGGGAATGCTGTGACAGCGCTGTGCAAATGATATACTATTCTCATCGCGTTTCTTGCTAGCGAAATAGAAATATGTATTGAAATGTAACACGAACACGGACATCCGTTGACAACACTGTATCATTGGAGCTCTTAAAACGTATTACAGCTGCCTATTCACTATGAACTTCCGATTAATCTTTCTAGAACTGTGCAAACTGGAGTGTGCTGTTCCAGAAAACTCCTCCCCCACCAATCGTGGACCTAGCCACGGAGAGATGCGTTGATTTTCTCATCGATACAGAGTGACCCACTGTAGACGCAATTACATCGAGTCTTATACGTGGCGAAGCCAGATAAGTGTACGATTTCTTAGAAGGAGAAGTAACCTTGACAGTTGCTGCAGTAGCAGCAGTGTGGGCAACATGTCTGGCCTCATATACTGAAGCTGTGAACGGCTGAAGGCAGCAGGACGGATGGTAAAATTTCCGGAGATACAACATACTCCATTTATATCTCAGAGCGGGGTCTACTCAAGAGAAGAAAGAGATCGGAAAAAATTTAATCTCACGTTCTAGAAGCTGGAATGTGATACGTCAGAACACTTAATGGAATCGGTAGTTTGGATAACCTTAAAAGAAAAATTAGTAGGTCACGGTTAGATATAGTGGAAATAACTGAATAGAGGTGAAAAGCAAGAAGAAAAGAAGACTGATCAGTGAGTACAGCTTTATCAGCATATCAACAAATAGGAATTGTAATACTCCCTGTAACATACTTTATCAGTTTTCGTCGCGGTAAAGGTATGCATAACGCAGTGGATTAAGTTACTGTAAGCTAACTGCTATCCCTTTTACAGGATTACCGCGTCGGGTAGCCACGCGGTCTCTTGCGCCCTGCCACGGTTCGCGCGGCGCCCCCCCCCCCAACCCGTTAACCCCCCCACCCCCATCCCACACGTCCCGTCGGAGGTTCTATTCTTCTCTCGGGCATGTGTTGTTAGCGTAGTTTAGTTTAAGTTAGACTATGTAGTGTGTAAACCTAGGGACCAAAGACCTTAGCAGTCTGGTCCTATAGAACTTACCACAAATTTCCAATTTTTACAGGATTATTTAATGCCCGTTAAGCAATCAGAATCGACAGCAGACCAGCACCGACAACGATAGTTCAGGTATACATGCCGACGTCGCAAGCTGAAGATGAACAGATAGAGAAAGTGTATGAGGCTATTGAAAGGGTAATGCAGTATGTAAAGGGGGACGAAAATCTAATAGTCATGGGCGACTGGAATACAGTTGTAGGGGAAGGAGTAGAAGAAAAGGTTACAGGAGAATATGGGCTTGGGACAAGGAATGAAAGAGGAGAAAGACTAATTGAGTTCTGTAACAAGTTTCAGCTAGTAATAGCGAATACCCCGTTCAAGAATCACAAGAGGAGGAGGTATACTTGGAAAAGGCTGGGAGATACGGGAAGATTTCAATTAGATTACATCATGGTCCGACAGAGATTCCGAAATCAGATACTGGATTGTAAGGCGTACCCAGGAGCAGATATAGACTCAGATCACAATATAGTAGTGATGGAGAGTAGGCTGAAGTTCAAGACATTAGTCAGGAGGAATCAATACGCAAAGAAGTGGGATACGGAAGTACTAAGGAATGGCGAAATACGTTTGAAGTTCTGTAACGCTATAGATACAGCAATAAGGAATAGCGCAGTAGGCAGTACAGTTGAAGAGGAATGGACATCTCTAAAAAGGGCCATCACAGAAGTTGGGAAGGAAAACATAGGTACAAAGAAGGTAGCTGCGAAGAAAACATGGGTAACAGAAGAAATACTTTAGTTGATTGATGAAAGGAGGAAATACAAACATGTTCCGGGAAAATCAGGAATACAGAAATACAAGTCGCTGAGGAATGAAATAAATAGGAAGGATAAGGGAAGCTAAGACGAAATGGCTGCAGGAAAAATTTGAAGACATCGAAAAAGATATGATTGTCGGAAGGACAGACTCAGCATACAGGAAAGTCAAAACACCCTTTGGTGACATTAAAAGCAACGGTGTTAACATTAAGAGTGCAACGGGAATTCCACTGTTAAATGCAGAGGAGAGAGCAGATAGGTGGAAAGAATACATTGAAAGCCTCTATGAGGGTGAAGATTTGTCTGATGTGATAGAAGAAGAAACAGGAGTCGATTTAGAAGAGATAGGGGATCCAGTATTAGAATCGGAATTTAAAAGTGCTTTGGAGGACTTACGGTCAAATAAGGCAGAAGGGATAGATAACATTCCACCAGACTTTCTAAAATCATTGGGGGAAGTGGCAACAAAACGACTATTCACGTTGGTGTGTAGAATATATGAGTCTGGCGATATACCATCTGACTTTCGGAAAAGCATCATCCACACAATTCCGAAAACGGCAAGAGCTGACAAGTGCGAGAATTATCGCACAATCAGCTTAACAGCTCATGCATCGAAGCTGCTTACAAGAATAATATACAGAAGAATGGAAAAGAAAATTGAGAATGCGCTAGGTGACGATCAGTTTGGCTTTAGGAAAAGTAAAGGGACGAGAGAGGCAATTCTGACGTTACGGATAATAATGGAAGCAAGGCTAAAGAAAAATCAAGACACTTTCATAGGATTTGTCGACCTGGAAAAAGCGTTCGACAATATAAAATGGTGCAAGCTGTTCGAGATTCTGAAAAAAGTAGGGGTAAGCTATAGGGAGAGACGGGTCATATACAATATGTACAACAACCAAGAGGGAATAATAAGAGTGGACGATCAAGGACGAAGTGCTCGTATTAAGAAGGGTGTAAGACAAGGCTGTAGCCTGTCGCCCCTACTCTTCAATCTGTACATCGAGGAAGTAATGATGGAAATAAAAGAAAGGTTCAGGAGTGGAATTAAAATACAAGGTGAAAGGATATCAATGATACGATTCGCTGATGACATTGCTATCCTGAGTGAAAGTGAAGAAGCATTAAATGATCTGCTGAACGGAATGAACAGTCTAATGAGTACACAGTATGGTTTGAGAGTAAATCGGAGAAAGACGAAGGTGATGAGAAGTAGTAGAAATGAGAACAGCGAGAAACTTTACATCAGGATTGACGGTCACGAAGTCAATGAAGTTAAGGAATTCTGCTACCTAGGCAGTAAAATAACCAATGACGGACGGAGCAAGGAGGACATCAAAAGCAGACTCGCTATGGCAAAAAAGGCATTTCTGGCCAAGAGAAGTCTACTAATATCAAATACCGGCCTTAATTTGAGGAAGAAATTTCTGAGGATGTACGTCTGGAGTACAGCATTGTATGGTAGTGAAACATGGACTGTGATGGACTGTGGGAATACCGGAACAGAAGAGAATCGAAGCATTTGAGATGTAGTGCTATAGACGAATGTTGAAAATTAGGTGGACTGATAAGGTAAGGAATGAGGATGTTCTATGCAGAATCGGAGAGGAAAGGAATATGTGGAAAACACTGATAAGGAGAAGGGACAGGATGACAGGACATCTGCTAAGACATGAGGGAATGACTTCCATGGTGCTAGACGGAGCTGTAGAGGGCAAAAACTGATAGAGGAAGACAGAGATTGTAATACGTTAAGCAAATAATTGAGGACATAGGTTGCAAGTGCTACTCTGAGATGAAGAGGTTAGCACAGGAAAGGAATTCGTGGCGGGCCGCATCAAACCAGTCAGTAGACTGATGAAAAAAAAAAAAAAGCAATCGGACTTCAATTCGTTTCCTAACATTTCTTTATCTTAAAAAGGGGGTGGTATCCAATAACAGGATCTGAACCGACGTCCCTAAGGCAATAATAATATTATGCGGCAGGATAAATGAAGACGGTCGGTCACCAATACAGATCGAAAACTTTTTGAGACAACTGTTAACAACATCAATATACTTGGAGAAATTGAAGATACACACTGTACTGTCTCACAAGAGATTTATTCACTATCGGTTTCGATCATGGACCATATTCAAAGTGAAAAAATGTCTGTTGTAATACATTCACATGGCATACTAGCTACTTCAGCGGGAAAGTATACGCCTTTGTCGTCTTAAAAACTTTAGGAGATTGATAGATAACTACGCCATCATACCGGCTTAATAAAGCAGAAAAAACAACCGTTGAAAACATGAAAACGAGCTGTGCCAACAGCTTTCCATGTTTTCGGCATTGTTTTCTTCTTGGTTAAGCCTGTATGAAGGCGTTAAGTATCAACTATTTTAGTCTTCAAGTCAGCAATGCGTATAGGTCGGCAACTGGAAGCAAATTCAATAAATTTTCTGGGAATGCGCATTAGGAGTGATTTAAAATGGAATGACCATATAAAGTTGATCGTCGGTAAAGCAGATGCCAGACTGAGATTCATTGGAAGAATCCTAAGGAAATGCAACAGAATACAAAGGAAGCAGGTTACAGTACACCTGTTCCCCCACTGCTTGAGTATTGCTCAACATTGTGGGTTCCGTACCAGATAGGGTTGATAGAAGAGATAGAGAACATCCAACGGAGAGCAGCGCGCTTCGTTACAGGATCATTTAGTAATCGCGAAAGCGTTACGGAGATGATAGATAAACTCCAGTGGAAGACTGCAGGAGAGACGCTCAGTAGCTCGGTACGGGCTCTTGTTGAAGTTTCGAGAACATACCTTCACCGAGGAGTCAAGCAATATATTGCTCCCTCCAACGTATATCTCGCGAAGAGACCATGAGGATAAAATCAGAGAGATTAGAGCCCACACAGAGGAATACCGACAATCTTTCTTTCCACGAACAATATGAGACTGGAATAGAAGGGAGAACCGATAGAGGTACTCAAGGTACCCTCCGCCACACACAGTCAGGTGGCTTGCGGAGTATGGATGTAGATGTAGATGTAGTTTCAGCCGGTCGCTGTGGCTTAGCGGTTCGAGGCGTTTCAGTCTCGAACCGTGCTGCTGCAACGGTCGCAGTTTGGAATCCTGCCTCGGGCATGGATGCTTGTGATGTCCTTGGGTTAGTTAGGTTTAAGTAGTTCTAAGACTAAGGGACTGATGACTTCAGATATTAAGTCCCATAGAGCTTGGAGCCGTAGACTTCCCTGGTTAAGTAGCACGTATGCCATGTGAAGTTGTTACGATACATATATCTCCACTGTGAAGTGGTCCATGAGCGAATCCGGTAGTGAATAAAAGTATTGTAACACATTCATTTCTTCTCGGAAATCCAAATCGGATGTTTGTAACTGTGGGAAAGCGATAAATTGCGTATAGAAAAGGGTTAGTTGGTTGATTCGGGGGAGGCAATTAAACAGCAAAGCCATCGAACCCATCGAATTCGGGAAAGATGGAAAGGAAGTCGGCAGTGCCCTTTCAAAGAAAGCATCCCGGAAATTGCCTGAAGTGATTTAGGGAAATCACGGAAAACCTAATTAGAATGGCCGGACGCGCGTTTGAACCTTCGTCCTCCTGTTGAGTGTGCTAACCACTGCGCCACCTCGCTCGGTAACACAAAAAGGAAACTAACTGTGGGGAAGAGAAAATTAAGAGCTCGGTTACAAACCATTAATAAGCAAAGAAAGAGAGACTGAAATATGGAAGATACGTCTGGAGGGGTGCGAAAAGCCGCGATTTTTTTTTAGCAGCAAGTATTCAATAATTAAGTTTCACAACGAAATTTGATAAAACCTGATCAGTTATGGCACCTTGAGCGATGTATCCTGAGGGGGTCCCAATTAACTTTCTATGACTCCTCCTTATGGACAGGGATTTCATTAACTACGAAAATGAAAACAGTCCGTACATACAGTTACAATTTATTCGACATTTTTCGTATCGTGGGAACAAATATCCATTATAAATAGCTGCGCATCATGTAGTACATAGATATTCAGGCTAGTAACGGTAACTAATAATTGGCAAGGTTCTCACGTCAGTGGATATCACACTTTACGTACGCCTATTCATTGTCATTTATCTCGCAACTGCAGAATGTAAGAGTACAGAGAGTTAGTACTGTCACTGAAATCACTCACCGCCTTATCCCTTCTTAAAATTCCAAGAGCAACTGGCGCGTTTGTGATCAATGTATTAATCCGTTCCATCACTGCCAACATGGATGAGATGTGGCTAGCTGGAATGCTTAGCTATATTTCGAGGGCTGGCTGTATGAAAGGAAACAAGACAATAATGCGGAAAGGAAAGGAAAACTAGATTACAGTGTGATGGTCAGAATGAAACTGGGAGAAGAATTTTGACAGAGTACTGGAAGGACTGAGTCAAAGCAAGGTATCTGTAGTAGACAACATAACCTCAGGTTAATTGAGATAGTATAGTCAACTATGACGAAATTATTCCATGTTATGAAAGCCGAAATACCCTCAGACGTCCAGGAAAATGTAATAATCAAACTTCAAAGAAGGAACATGGTGACAGTTTGGAATATTACCTATCTACAACTCGAACATAAACTATACTGCAGTTATAAGAGTCGAAGGACATGTATGAGAAGCAACAGTTGAGAAGGAAGTGAGAAGGAGTTGTAACCTATCCACCACTCTGTGCCTTGCGGAAGAAGAAAATAAAATTTAGGAGAAATCTTGAAAGCAATAACATTTCAGCAAGAAGAAATAGAAAACTCTGAGAATTACCAGCAACAACGTAATTCTGTCAGAGACCCTCAAAGCATTTGGAAAATCGGTTGAACGCAGTGGATATTGTCTTGAAAAAGACTTGTCAGGTGGATGCCAACAGCAATAAAAAGTAATGATGTGAATTCGAATAAAATCAGGTGGTGCTGAGACTATTAGATTAGGAAATGAGACACTTAATATAATAGATGAGATTTACTACTTGTACAGTAAAATAACTGACAATTATCGAAGTGGGGAGAATTTAAAATGCATTGCGGTAAAATTCAGAAACATGTTCCTGAAATATAAATTGGTAACATGTACTGTAAATTTAAGTTTTACGGGCTCCTTTTCCAAAAAACACTGTGCAAATGAATTAAAAGGTCATTTTCCAAAACTCAATTTTGACGTAGACGAATGAAATTTAGAACAACGAAATTTGACTCAAAACTGCCTACAACCTACATCTGTAATGGTGAGAAAATGCGGTGCCCTGCGACGTCACCTCGGGTTCGGCGACGTTTCAAACAGCAAGGTGTTGTAATGGTACTTGAATTACGTAACCATTACCTCACCTCAACTCAACCTCTCGATACCAGCAATATTCTACTGTGTTTCTGTAAAGTAGTTGACATATTTCTGAGACAACATTCAGATTTGATTTCGTTAATGTAGAGGTAGTTTGATACATCGATATGTTTGTATTGCAATGATATTATTCTTATGTATATTCTTTCTTTTGTCACTATGATCTTTGACGTACTTGTAACTTCTTGATTTTTGGGCGCGTAAGCAGTTAGTTAGTTAGAGAGTTAGAGACTGTAAGGTCAAGTCTTGGACGTCATGTTGGAAAGACGCATATTGTAGTCAGCTTATAAAATGTGAACTTTAAGAGTGAGGAAGATGTTTTCAAGTATGTTTTGTACTGTGAAGTGATGTTTTGTGTGTTACGTGATACTGCAACAGAAGTAATAAAAAGAAGTGTAACTTAAATTTGGAGTGCTGATTATTTTTTTACATCACCATTGTGCTAACTTTCAAAGGTTTAATCTTCAAGAATGGTTTGTGAAACACATCTATAAAACTTTTGAATATCGCAGAATAAAACCTAGGCCTCTTTGCATCCGAGCTTAGAATCATCACCATCTAGATTTTCGAAGATTGAGCCATGATTTTACGAGACCAGCATGGGAAACAGGAAAAGATGAGTGCCTAGTTTATTCATTATTACATGAAATGACTTTATTAACTGTGCTCCAATGACACCTGCCACATAATAACTTTGTTGTTGCCCGAAAATGCTGTATTTAGCAGTGTGAGCAACACCACAATCATTATTAAATTTTGACCTTTGTTGTGGTAGGGTGGTTAGAGTGTCGACACATTCAGAAAACAGGACGAAGTTCATAAGTTCATGTAAGGCGTAATATGGGTTAATCATGTCACATTGGCACGAAATTTCGTCACAACTTTGTCCATCGCCACCATGGACCTCCCACACGCTGTACCGTGGCACCCTCTCTTAGCCACATCTCATCCCTTCTCTTGGTATGTCTGCGATGGAGATCCCTTTAATCCTTTTTCTCACTGTGTTTGAAGTGGAGCCTTGTGCAGAAGTGTAACGTGGACGAGAAACCATAAAAAAGGAAAGAGCAGAATCTTTTTTAGTTGGGTGCTACAAAAAAGCACTCCGTCTTCAGGCCACAAGTGGCCCACCGGGACCATCCGACCGCCGTACCATCCTCAGATGAGGATGCGGATAGGAGGGGCGTGTGGTCAGCACACCGCTCTCCCGGTCGAGTAGCTCCTCAATTGGCATGGCATCACGAGGCTGAGTGCACCCCGAAAAATTGCAACAGCGCATGGCGGCTGGATGGTCACCCATCCAAGTGCCGACCACGCCTGACAACGCTTAACTTCGGTGATCTCACGGGAACCGGTGTATCCACTGCGGCACGGCCGTTGCCGTGTGCTACAAAAGAATGCTCAAAATTAGATTGGTAAATAGAATAATAAAGAGGCTATATCGAATAGGCTGGAAAAGATATTTATGGCACAACGTTATGTGGATGGGACAAGTCCTGAGGTGTCAAGGAATAGTGAATTTGGTGGACGTGTGGAAGACACATACTGAAGAAGGCGAAGAAGGTTTTGACTACAATCAGAAGGAGAAGCTAAATGTAACTTATAGCAGTCATACAAAGAAAGAGCTTCTTAACGTTATGAGCTGCGCGAAACCAGTCTGAAGGCCGCAGTAACAACCACAACATTAATAATTTGCTAATAATTAAATGGTTTTTAGAATGTGATGTGAGAATCATTGGTAAAAGTGAAAAGTTACATGTTCACAGTATTAGAAACAGTGTACTGGTTAGCATAAATACAATGCCAACTGCGAGTGTATTTTCTCACAACTGTACAAAATAGTGTACATGGCTTATGGGCTTATGAGCATAGTATGACAGATGACTCTCTTTAAAGTGGCTTTATCGTAAGGTGATCAAATAATCAGTTACGCCGAATACTGAATTTTTGGCACTGATGCTGTGTGAAAGATTTTCCTGGAAGTATCGCATTCAGGATCTGGTGCTGTAGTCAAAGATTGCCGAAATCAGTACAAACTCCATGATTTGTGTTAGTAATGGCCTCATACATATTGTTGATTTGATCACTTTGCAATGCTGTGCGGTGACACATTTCCCACAAACCGCCAAACACAAAGGGTTTTTCTAACCAACAAAAAGGCAGTCAGAACGACCTGCTGTGAAAATTCCCACTCATTTATCCATCGACCAAGTGTCTTGGAATTGAAAATCTCTCCCCCCTGTAGAATGAGACACAATAACGGGTTGCTCGTGATAACACTTTCTTAATCATTCCGAAGAAAAATGTGTACTTCTGTGACATTCAGAAGGACTAAAATGTGTGAGAAATGTGTCCTACATTTTCAAATCCACGTTGAGAGGCTTCCTTGTAACCGACTATTTTTATTCTGTACTTCAAGTTCTGTCAGCGTTACACCGATTTTTTTTACCTCCATTCAGTTGGTATGTATAGGATGTTGAAAAATTCACTGTCCAGAATGACAGATATTATAACGGAGTCAACAAGAAATTAATTATTGCAAGCAGCGAGCTCTCGGAAATGCCTATTGAGAGCGCTAAGCATGCTCCGAACCGCGTGCGATTGTCATAGCTTGCAAGTATGGGTGGATGAAAACTAGTGGAACAGATATGTCAGATCATCAGACACACTTTGCGGTAAACTAGTGTGCCGGTATCGTGGGCAACTACTAACTTGGACCATTCATGTTGCCTCCATGACTTAATCAATGTACAGACTGTTCTTGCCTACTGAATCTATGTTAGAGGGATGCTGTTCTTCAAGGATCATGTGTTCCCAGCGCACTTCGTACAACTATTATGGGTAGCCCTTACTTTCGGTAACCGATGAATATTGGTCAACAAAACCCCAGGATCTCACCCCACTAGACTTCTTTCTACAGGTTACATGAAAGCTGAAGTATGTTGAACCTCTGTGGACTCAGAGGAGAAATTAGTTGCAATAAACCTTGCAGTGTCCTAACACATACAGAGCAAGTGACACACTTTCCATCGAACTCATGTCACTCTGCTACGTAGATACCGAAGCTCAATAGAAGTTAGCGGTGCTGTTATTGAACATTTTTTGTGATACTAGTTGTAGCCTCGCCTGTGTATGCTTTCAGTACATATATCGAACCCACCTGCCCCTCTCTCTGTCCACATCTTTCTCCCTCTGTCTGTCTACCTCGTTCTCCCATCTCTATCTAGTTCCTCCTCCCACTCTCTCTCTCTTCATGTCCTCCTCCTCCTCCTCTCTGCCTATTTCCTTCACACCCTCTTTCAGACCATATCTTCCTCCCCTCCCTCTGACCACATCCCTCCTTTTTCCCTCCCTCTTCCTTTTTCACCTGCCCACTACCCCTCTACACGTTTACTTCCCCCATTCATTTGCCCCCCCCCCCCCCCACTCTCTCTCCACTTTCTCCTCCATCTCGCTCTGTCCATCCTCTATCCATCTCAGTTTGTCTTCAGCCATCCTCAGTGGCATGTGTAGCTTCCATGCAAGACGCCTGTCGTACAGAGCAGCCTACATGCCAGGAGTTGGGAAAAAAACACGTTTCTTCCCAAATCTATACCCCTATTACAGCTCGGAGATTATAAATCGCACAGTACCATTGTTCGTCAGGCCTGCTGTTTCTGTGACACATTTGGTCAAATCGATCGAGGGGTTTGGGAGGAGAAACCAGCCACACACACATACACATACTTTATGCATAAAGGATAAAGAAATAATGCTGCACTTGACAGTTGGCATGCGATTTCTCACCTCAGCTCAAACAAAAGAATCTCTGGCGAAACGTGGTTCCGCCAGTTGGTTTATTAGAATCACAGTTTAACAAAACGAGTCTATACCAACACTGTAACAGTGTGCAGCACGGCCAAGAACAGGGAGCATGAACTCTGCACTGTGCTGGAGCTGTGCCATTAGCTCAGCGAGACGAGGCAATGCTGTCGGAAATAGATGTCCAGACTCGTACATGTACGAAAACATCTTTGGTGTGCCAAAGATGTTTTTTTCTTTCAGTTAAAGTATCAAATTGTATCCATTTTATATCTCCACAATGCAATAATTTACATATTTCTTTTTGTTACTTTTAGTTAAACATTAAAACACAATGAGAACCTCTTACAGGCATAAACGACCTCTTTGTTTCGTGCATGACACAAACAAATCCTAGAGAAAATAATAGTATATATAGTAACATCGTATCCCATGAGGTACATAAAATAAAATGGGTAGGCTCCTCTAGATTACATATTGTGCTGTGCATAATAATTCCGTTCTGTACGTTTGATGCCCAGGCTTATATTCACAGCGCCAGTACGTACACGACGAGCAACGTTCACCTTAGAGATGATCAGAGCGAACATCTTGCATTTGCAAACACTTCGCCACTCACTGGATCATACTTCGCTGGACCCTACGCAACACACCTGTGTCTACCATTGCCGAACAGCATGCACACGAGCTGTTAGGTCGTGTACATCCATGGGTGAAGTACTATAAGCTTGTTTCTTTAAGCTTCCCAACAAATAAAATGTGGAGGCCAGAACATAGAACCTTCATGACCATACCACATCTCTGTAAGCGTTTCTTCCCAAAGTCTAAAGGTCATGATGATGATGTTTGCTTTTTTGGGCGCACAACTGCGCGGTCGTCAGCGTCCGTACAAATTCCAAATTTTTACTCAGTCCAATTTTTTACAAAGCCCAATCTAGTCACTGTCACGAATAATGATGAAATGATGAGGGCAACACAAACACCCAGTCCCCTGGCAGAGAAAATCCCCAACCCGGCCGGGAATCGAACCCGGGACCCCGTGATCCAGAGGCAGCAATGCTAGCCACTAGACTCTGAGCTGAGGACAAAGTGTGAAGGTGAAACGATAGCTGCCACCGAACACCAAGTGTAACGTTTTCTGATGCGCCAGGCAAAGTGTCTCAAAGAAACCTACGATACAGGAGTGCATTCAGCTTGTCCATCAATATGTAAGGGCCCAAAAGCACTCCACCCACAGGTTTAAGCCAGAGCGTGCTTGGAAGCCATTTTATTCAAAATAACACTAGACGTAAAAGTATACCAACTTGTATCAAAGTAAGCAAACTGTTTACTATTTCAAAAGTAATCGTCATAACTGTTAATACATTTACTCTAACATGAAACAAGACTGGAAGTATGTTTGCGGTTACCTACGGGACCATGTTGTACTACATGTTACCAAGATTATTTCGACTACGCTGCAAAAGTTTCACTGGAGAGCCCTTACACATCCTTTATACAGTCCCGATCTCTCTTTATGCGATTTCCGCGTTTGGAGTCCTAAAGATAGACATTCGTGGTCGTCGACTTACGTCGGGCGAAGAGGTGTTCGTGTGGGTACAATCATGTTACCGTAGGCAACCGGAAACATTTTTCCTTGAAGGCGTTCACTGTCTTCTCTCACAATGGATAAACGTATTAATAGTTATGGCGATTACTTTTGAGGTAATAAGCAGTTCACTTACTTTTTTCTATTTGTATCGTTTTCATATGACTGCTCCTTACAGTAGCGACAGGTTAGCTCCTAAGATTTCTATCGAGTAGATTATTTCAGTTTGAAGCTTAAAGGTATCTGCTGCATCGATATTTAACTTCATCCCAGAAATTTCAAAGGGTATGGTAAAATACCTGAAATACTACAACGAGCTAGGTTGAAAATAACATAATCTTTCTCTCTGTGGAAAACGAAATACTTATTTCATCCCGGTCGGAGTGGCCGTGCGGTTCTAGGCGCTACAGTCTGGAGCCGAGCGACCGCTACGGTCGCAGGTTCGAATCCTGCCTCGGGCATGGATGTGTGTGATGTCCTTAAGTTAGTTAGATTTAATTAGTTCTAAGTTCTAGGCGACTGATGACCTCAGAAATTAAGTCGCATAGTGCTCAGAGCCATTTGAACTTATTTCATGGTGGCCATTAACACGAATGCGAATATGTGTTTAATTCTGAACATGCAGTATTGTTCTGGTACAGTCGACAAAACAAAACTGTTCACGTCTATTAATAAGCCCGGATACCTCCGGTTGTGTTTAACACACACGTGGGAATGCAACATACTACAACAACGGTGTCAGTGACATATGTAACACACTTTTAGCAATGTCTATGTTCCCTCCTTATTTACCTGCAGAGCTTATAGACATTTTTAATTTTATATGAGAGGTTATAATTACTCCATATTGTTTTGTGTATACAGGATTTATCTTTTCGATACTTCGAGATACCTCTGTGTTGAGGATTCTCGTTCAAATAAGAGCAGATCTGTAATAGTTACGTGGTAGCCTAAAAATGGTTCAAATGGCTCTGAGCACTATGGGACTCAACTGCTATGGTCGTAAGTCCCCTAGAACTTAGAACTACTTAAACCTAACTAACCTAAGGACATCACGCACACCCATGCCCGAGGCAGGATTCGAACCTGCGACCGTAGCGGTCGTGCGGTTCCAGACTGTAGCGCCTTTAACCGCTCGGCGACTCCGGCCGGCTTACATGGTAGCCTACCCACGGAAGGAAGGTTGTTATCCTCTCGATACTACAATTTTTTTCCGTTGTGTTGTTTGTTTGTGTGATGCAAGCGTAACACTAGCATAGCCAAGGGATACCGTATATGATAACGCACTAGGCTACAGGCGAACGTATCAGAAACAGTCATTTACTGTTAGGATACCTCGCGGGCCACGGGATATAGTGTGCTGACACTCGCCCAGTATGACGGTTTCAGTGACGTATCCCACTAAAGTGATCTACACTCATGCTCATAAATTAACAATAATTGCAGAATGTGGTGCCACACAATGTGGCCCTACACAAAACTGGCGCTAATAGCATGAGCGCATAGGGAACACACAGGACACAGATCTGTCCACGGTATTGGCGAGAAGTTGTGAAAACCGTCCCGAAACACATGTGCTACAAAACTCCAGTGTTTCCTGCGCATGTACCCCGACATCAATATGGGATATGATCACCATGCACACGTACACAGGCCGCACAACGGGTTAGCATACTCTGGATCAGGTGTTCGAGCAGCTGGGGTATAGCCTCCCATTCTTGCACCAGTGCCTGTCGGAGCTCCCGAAGTGTCCTAGGGGTTTGAAGACGTGCAGCGATACGTCGACCGAGAGCATCCCAGACGTGCTCGATGGTGTTTAGGTTTAGATAACAGGCAGGCCACTCCATTCGCCTAATATCTTCTGCTTCAAGGTGCCCCTCCACGATGGCAGCTTGGTGGGGCCGTGCGTTATCATCCATCAGGAGGAAGGTGGGACCCACTGCACCCCTGAAAAGGAGGACATACTGGTGCAAAATGATGTTCCGATACACCTGACCTGTTACAGTTACTCTGTCAAAGACACGTAGGGGTGTACGTGGACCAATCGTAATCCCACCCCACACCATCAAACCACGACCTCCATATAGGACGTAAAGGGGTTGGAATCTGGTTCCTGGTTCACGCCAAATGAAAACCCAGCGGGAATTACTGTTCAGACTATACCTGGACTCGTCCTTTAACATAACCTGGGACCACTGTTCGACTGACCATACACTGTCTTCTTGACACCAGGCTTTACCGGCTCTCCTGTGACCAGGGATCAGTGGAATGCACCTTGCACATCTCCGGGCGAATAAACCATGTCTGTTCAGTCAGCTGTAGACTGTGTGTCCTAGTGTTGAATACAAAGGAGAGTTTCGAGGACGATGAGGCGTGTTTTCAGACGTTAACCGCCTCCATGCCTTGTCTAATGTGGCAGGTAATAAGTGCCAGTGATAGGCGCACCGCTTACGAGCCTTCCTCCTCATACATTACTTCCATTTTATATTGCAACCTCTCATGCTGTTACATGTTTGTTAACTGGAAATATGGGTGAAATCATTGTACTTTAATTTTCATTTAAAAAGGCAGACCCTGTTGCAGGTATTTATTTTGAAACTGACGCGTTTCCCGCTCATGGTGCATCTTGAGAACTTCTGTAAATTAACAATAACGTATGTATTACATAAATTCGTGACTAAGGACCAATCCAACCCCTGCTAAGTAACTGTTGACCGGATTAACTCACAAAAGAATTTAACTTAGCGTAAACCGCACTAGCCAAAAAGTAATCACTGTTTGAACCGTAATCGCACCTGTGAAGTGTGGTATCGTAATCCTAAATAGGTAAGAAGTATAAAAATTCCTTCTAAAACAGATAATTATTAGAACGGACTTTCCGCATTATGGGGACGACGAATTTAACCGAGGGTTATTAGACGGTCACACTCACCAAATCATGGAGAAAACCGGTGTGTGTATAGGCTTGAGGTGAACAGACATATCGCACAATAGTAAACAATAACTGCGGTATGCATTGTATTGGCTGCTAGAGCGAGCCGCTTACTGGTCTAATGCGAATGAACAGCTGCTTGCAAGCGCCTGGTAATGCCGCAAGTTGTGCCTGGTATGTGGCCACATTTACGTAATGAAAGCTAATTACAAACAATGGTAGGAGAAAGTGCCAGAAGTAAACAGTTGAAAATCAAAAGACTAAACACGTGCCCATGTGGTGGGTGACAAATGGCAATCCTGCTGGTGATTACTTAGCCATAGACGATTCGGCTAGTGAAATTTTTGTATAGTTATCATTACAATGTCAAAAAAGAATGTTCTTAGCAAAAAGTTGGTCATTGAGACTCAGATCTTCCGACCACTTAAAAACTATTGTTAATTCTAATTGTTCTAGTACAGTTCACTTCCTTATTTCCCACGGGAAGGATTTGTAAAGAAGCTATCGGTGGTTCAGCGTGCCCGCTGATCTTTAGATGCTCCGCAAACGAAGAATTCCTTTCAACAGTCCACTTCCAACAAGCAAGTGCTCACGAAAACATGTTCTAACTTCACGTCCCCTCTGTCCGCTCGACGGAATAAGTCACTGGACGCCTGTTTCTTTGTAGACCTCAGAAATGGCAAGGTGATCTCTATTACGTAGTTCGTTGTGGATAAGCTGGTACTGCATCCGATTCCGATACGAATAAGAGACCCTAACACCATCCTCCTTAAGCAGACCTACAAGCTGTATGGTAATGTTACTCAGAAATGGTAAAATGACCTAAATACACTCAGACGTGTCATGACAACTGTGGACGATATTATTCATATTGGTGAATTTCGAGCGGTGCATCCGATCTCTGAGACGGGGTTTACGGCCATTAGAGTACTGGATATATTTCAAATTACCCATGTCAAGTGTTAAAGGTTCGTAACTTAGTGGAGTGCTTAGTCGCTCGGCCATTCATAGACAAGGAGAAACTGTGTTTATGAGCTACAGGGTGACACGAGGATGCAAGGTTGACAGCATCACTTGTGGGTTTGCGATAAAAATCACACTTATGCGCCCTTGTACGAACTGAAGGCTTAAATCCAAATAATTAAATGGTTGACTTGGCATTATTAGTTAGTGCGCAAAAGAGTATAGGATGCACGCCATAAAATGTAATTACATCTTCATTCGAACCGTTAAAATGATAAAAATATCATCGACATATCTACAATAGTACAATATTTTTGTGCAAGAGGGGAATTCCTCTTAAAATAATTGCATTAGAGACTGCTGACGAATACTTTCTCTAGGTACATCGCTAAATAATTCCCCATGGCTAACCCGTCTTTTTGAAATAGATGTATACGCATTTGTTAGAGGAAAATTTGTAACAGTACGTTGGGATCCTAAGGAGAGTTATTAGCTCACGAATTTCATCTTGTATAAGATAACTTTTCTTAGCTAAGTTATCGACAGTAATTTTAATAGCTTACTCCACTGATTTATTCGTATAGAGTTTTTTCATCTAGAGAACCTACGGTGGTTGATAGTGGGAATGTTCTAACTTGAAGATCGGCCATAAGGGTTTCCTTGTTTTTAATGGAAAAGTCCTTGTAGTTGTCTGTTTTAGAAGGAATTTTTATAAAATGTATTTCCCTTTCCAGGTTTCTGGTTTTATATTTGACAATCGCGACTCTATTCTATTCAGTGTTTTCTTTTTGGCTAGTGCGGTTCACGCTGTTTAAGGCAAGTTCTTTTATAAGTTACTTAAGTCAATAGTGACTAAGCATGGATTGGATAGGCTCGTGGTCAGAATACTATGTAATATACACGTTACTGTTAATTTAAAGAAATTCTGGAGCTGCGCCTTCGCGATTTACGCCAATTTCAAAATAAATGCCTGGAACATAGATTGTATGTTTATTTGAAAATTGGATTGTTGTTGCTGAGCCAGGCCGAGAATGGAGTGGAGAAACGTATTCATTGTACTTTAAATTTCCTTTACTGCATTGTGTTAACACTTCATAGATGTAAATTTGCATAATGCACAACCAATGCAATTTGAATAGAAATGTAAGTGATATCCTAATATGAGACAGTCCTGCTAGCATGGCTAGGATGTGTGCATGCTGTGTGTGGCCGCAGGAGGAGCTGGTCGCAGTTCGCTAAGAGGTGAATGCGCTTTTGGCAACGGTAAGCCGCCTTCATGCTAATACCTCCGATTGTAGTGATGGCGACGAATCTGGCGCGTTGCATGGAACACCTAAGGTGCCGCTTGTTTGACCCAAGGGCTCTGCTGTCCAGGTATCTCGTAGTATACCGAAAGCGGTGGATCTACCCGCACAAGGGGAGTGGAGGTGGTTAAGCGTTCACATCGCTAGAGACGAAGGGCCGATGTGAAGGCTGTCTGTCTGGCGTCGCCTATTCGCTCGAAGAGCCAACAGGTGGCCGCTCCTCCAGCGGGGTCCGAGCAAGCACACATGGTAGAGGTTTGCTGGCTATTGTGAGCTCCAATGTTAGGCGCGCTATAGAGATCCTTACGAAAACAGCATTGAAGTTGCATGTGAAGTCGTATGCACCTTGCGGCGCACGTAATACCAACGACACCTATCGCATGGGTTCTGAGGCCATCCTCAGTTCATACAGGCGGCTGGCGGAGATGGTGAAGGCTGCTGTCTTCGTGTGCGGGGTGGATCAGAGCTCGCAATTTGCAGCATTGCTCCCAAAGTTCCTTTGCTTTGGAGCTGAGTGGAAAATCTCAAAAAAATGCTTCGTCGACTCTGTGACAGTCTTGGCTGCCGATTTCTAGACCTGCGTTATCGAATGGCGATTTGTAGGACACCCACTGATAGGTCAGTGGTACACTGCACAAAGGAAGTACCTACTCGGGTATTCATGAGGATTTTCAGGCTACGGTCGTTTGATATCCTCTGTCGAACACTAGCCAGTCGATAAAAAGAAAGGGATGTCAGACTGCGTTCAGAGTACAGACACTTCGACTGTCAAAATTTTATCAGTACGTATTCGTAACAAAATTCCTGAATTTACTGTCCTCCAATAAAGTACTCGCAATCAAATTATTATTGAGAAATAGAGATGATTAAAACCTGAAGTGGAAAGTCACATTTAGCGAATCATGGAACGAATGTAGGAAAGATAGCTTAGACGCTATATCAGGGGGAGTTTTCATTGCCGTTGACAAAAATATTGTCTCTATTGAGGTCGTAGTAAAGTGTGACAGTGAAGTTATGTCATCGCGTATAACAGGTCTAGCTGAAACCAAATTTATTGTTGGATGTTGTTACCGGCCATCCGATTCCTTGGTGAAAGTTCTAGAGTTACTCAAAAACAGTGTACGGTCAGTACCATTAAATACCCAGATCGTGCAATACCAGTTACGGACGGCTTTAACTTTCCGACTATAGACTGCGATTTTGTCAGTGTCAATGAAATTCACCAATAGCCGTGGAACTTAAGATGTTATTTTATTTTGAAGGCTACCGGTTTCAGTATTTCATTATGCCATCTTCAGGTCCCGGCATAATAAAAGAGTATACGTATAGTGTATATCAGGGTGTAAGAAGCAAGCTTACAGAAAGTGACGCGTAATCAAAAGAGCGCTTAAAGCTTAAAAATGAAAGTAGTGGCCTAAGAACAAATCTCTGTGTACATCCAGCACAATGAACTGAAGCATGTGCACTTATTAGTTAGTGGCGTTAAACCAAATTTCTATGTACATCCAACACAATAGACTTAAGAATATGTACATATTTGTTAGTCATAAGCCTATTTAACATCATAGATTTACAAGGGAACATGCAAAATCATTAAAAAGATCAGAACTGGACAGCATACAGAACTGGAGAGCATACAATCAGTAGCTCCGTTGAAACATAGCTTGTCTTTTTTAATATAAAATCCTACAAAATTCCCCCAGTATATATGAGGACCTATCTTCATTTAAAGTAAAACGTCCCACAGTAATCTATGAAGTTCAATAGTATGCATATTTATGGCCTAGGTACTATCATAAGTGGTGATATAATTAGTTGTCACAGCATCAAAAAACAACTTGACGCAAAATCCAACGGCAGTGAACATGTTAATAGGAAAACGGCATGCAAATAGCACGCTAAGAATATTCACAAATGCCTTGTGGGCCTAGGTTATACAGCATATCAAAATAAAAAGATATGATTTGGTTTCCTTTATATCACTTAATAGGTCGGCATTACCACAGTGAAAAACCAACAAGGATCTCAAATCCAACTTAAGCAAGGGGAGTCTTCCAAGTTCTAAACCGACAACGTAACATTTTTTCCCTGGGAGTATAAAGCAATACCCTAAAGACCTATCTATAGATGACGAACCGATCTGAAGAATAAGATATAGCAAATTGTGTCGCGATAGGTAGCGTTGGTATGGAGACAATTTAAAGGGTAAATAAGTGAGCGAAGACCACTGTATCTTCAGTTGAAGCCCACAAAGTGAGTAACATCATCAAACTCCATGAACACCAAAACGAATCTCCATTAAGAACATCATAACATCCCCCTAAACTGTATGGAAAAATGAGGACAGCGCTGACATGCTGATAACCTATCCGGGTCCTAATCATACTAATAAGATCCGGTCAAGACGAACCGAATTGACACGAGTGAACTAGTGAATGTGTTATTTGGGTGCAGAAATGCAACTGGCTAAAAGGTGGTAGCTGACAATAGGAAAAACCAATTCTCACCATACGGAAGCAGTAAAGCACTTGATTGTCCTAAGTATAAAAGTAGCGTATAAGATAACAAGGAACCGGAAACATGGTCACTAATGAAAACGTGCTGCCTACCAAGAGATTAGACTGCTGTAAAGCGAGATACAAAGAGTTGCAGAAAAAAAAAAGATCTACGAACTCACATGAAGATGACATATTGTATGCCTCAGTGAAACAAATCATTGCATTCCAGTAAGGTAAAATTCAAATCTCCGACATCGTTGCTGCCTGAAAAAGATCCTGCAAGAACGGGAACAACGACGACTGAAGAGAATCGTTTGATATAAGTGCAAGCCTTCCGGAAATTGCTGCAGGTTTCAATGCTGGGTCGCCAACGAGGATCAACAGCGAAGGCCCACTAGTGTGCCCTTGATGACTGCACGAGGCGAAGCTTTACGCCTCGCCTGGGCCGTCAACACCGACATTGGACTGTTGATGACTGGAAGCATGATGCCTGGTCGGACGAGTCTCTTTTCAAGTTCTATCGAGCGGATGAACATGTACGGACATGGAGACAACCTCATGAACCCATGGACCCTGCATGTCTGTAGGGGACTGTTCAAGCTTTTGGAGGCTCTGTAATAGTGTGGGGCGTATGCAGCTGGAGTGATATGAGATCCCTGATACGTCTAGATACGACTGTGACAGGTGACACGTATGTAAGCATCCTCACTGATCATCTGCATCCATTCATGTCCTTTATGCTTTTCGGCGGACTTGGGCAATTCCAGCAGGACACACGACCAGAATTTCTACAGAGTGGCCCCAGGAACACTCTCCTGAGTTTAAAAACTTCCGATGGCCACGAAACTCCCCAGACATGAACATTATTGGGCCTGCAACGTGCTGTTCAGAAGAGATCTCCAGCCCCTGGTACTCTTACGGATTCATGTACAGCCCTGCAGGAGTCATGGTGTCAATTCCCTCCAACACTATTTCAGACATTAGTCGAGTTCATGCCACGTCGTGTTGCGGCACTTACGCGTGCTCGCGGGGGCCCTACTCGATATTTGGCAGGCGTGCCAGTTTCTTTGGCTCTTCAGCGTTCATCGGGAACTTAAATGGGAGCCCTTGGAGGAAAGGCGAAGTTCTTTTCGAGGAACAGTACTGACGAAAGTTAGAGAACTGCCATTTGAAGCTAATTGCTGAACAATTCTATTGCATAGAATTGCGTAAGGACCAGGAAGATAAGATACGAAAAACTAGGGCTCTTGCGGAGGCTTATAGACGATCGTTTTTCTATCACTGAGTTTGCGTGTGGAACAGGGAAGGAAATGACTAGTGCTGGTGGTGGGTACCCTCCTCCACGCACCGTACTTTGGCTTGCGGAGTATGTATGTAGATGCACATGTAGATTACCGTTACATGGGAAGAGTCACGTTTTCCAGAGGCCGTTTATAGCTTCTTCACTGTTACTGGTTTCAAGCAGGACTTCCTCTTTGGCGGCTTAACTGCGACCTGATTGTTTTTGGAACTGAGAGTGATACTGAATTTTAACGTTACAAGGATTGTTGTTTAGCATGGTGCTTAAATTTGGGTATGTAATCTTATAAAACGAATAACATGGCCAGTTTCTTTCGTGCCGAAGTATTGAATAATTATTGAATTATTTAAAAATGGCTCTGAGCACTATGGGACTCAACATCTATCTATAATTATTCAATACTTCGGCACGAAAGAAACTGGCCATGTTATTCGTTTTATAAGATTACATACCCAAATTTAAGCACCATGCTAAACAACAATCCTTGTAACGTTAAAATTCAGTATCACTATCAGTTCCAAAAACAATCAGGTCGCAGTTAAGCCGCCAAAGAGGAAGTCCTGCTTGAAACCAGTAACAGTGAAGAAGCTATAAACGGCCTCTGGAAAACGTGACTCTTCCCATGTAACGGTAATCTACATGTGCATCTACATACATACTCTGCAAGCCAAAGTACGGTGCGTGGAGGAGGGTACCCACCACCAGCACTAGTCATTTCCTTCCCTGTTCCACACGCAAACTCAGTGATAGAAAAACGATCGTCTATAAGCCTCCGCAAGAGCCCTAATTTTTCGTATCTTATCTTCCTGGTCCTTACGCGAAATGTATATGCAATAGAATTGTTCAGCAGTTAGCTTCAAATGGCAGTCCCCTAGAACTTAGAACTACTTAAACCTAACTAACCTGAGGACAGCACACAACACCCAGTCATCACGACGAGGCAGAGAAAATCCCTGACCCCGCTGGGAATCGAACCCGGGAACCTGGGCGTGGGAAGCGAGAACGCTACCGCACGACCACGAGATGCGGGCATTAGTTACTCTGTCGTGCATTTGTAAGACGAGCTTCATAAAACATAAAATGTTGCTGGAAGTCAGATTGAACTAAATCAACATAGCAATCCTTGACGTGATAATATTCTCTCACTCCTATGAAACGAATGCCCTTAAAAGAATTTGGAAAAATTTTTCTTAGAATTTTAAAGGTTTTGGGGTACAATTTTTTTTAGATCGTACTTCAACAGGACTCTTAAAGACTAAAAGTAATATTCACCTTTGAAATACTCATGAAACAAGAGAAGCTACCACAGAAAGGCCGTTGGCACCTACCACGACGGAGTCATAAAAAAATATTGGCCAGATGTCGGATACGGATACTGGTTTAACGAATGACAACCAGGCCGTTTGACTCTGAGCCACCAGTACAGTGACGCTACTACGTCCTCCGGACCGCCTCTAGCACTGCCGATCAAATCACTATACAGTAGTGGAAATCATTATAAAGGCATGCGTATTTTTAGGAAAGTTTACATTGTCGGCTGGAATAGTTGTGCACGGTGTATATGCAGTAGTATGTGTTCCCGTACACCGACAAATGCACTCAAATGGTACTGTATTTGATGTTAGTAGCACTGTGTATGTCAAGACATCAACGATTCAGGTGTTAGAGGGTGGAACTCGGTATAAAGGCAGTCAGTCGTCTCTGTGCGGCATTGGTGTTGTAGTGTTGCGTGCGTGTGTGTGTGTGTGTGTGTGTGTGTGTGTGTGTGTGTGTGTGTGTGCGTGTGTGTTTGTGTGTGTACACACACTTCCCTTCACTGCAGATTGGAAGAAGACACCATTAGTTACAGTGAGTGCTGTGTACATGAACCAAAATGATGACAATGCCACGCCGAAAACTTATCATTTGATGAACAAATAATATTTGGTGATTACAAGAAAATGGGATTCTCTAATTATCAAATCGCCAAGACGTTGAACCGCTCAGGTACAGTACTGGTAATTCTTTAGGTTCGGTGCACGATACGGACCGAATGGAAAATACGGGAAAAGTAGAAAATTTTGTGAGGCATCGAAACGATCACTTTTACGCAGAGCAAGGGCCACCAATCGTTATGCTTCAAATTTGTTGTTGATTTATAGCTGCCAGTAAATGCCAACGTGTACGACAAATCACATGACAAACACCTTGCATTCAAGAAACGACTGCAGAAAACTGCTCCAACATCCAACATAAACAGCCTAGATTGGAGTTTGCTGAAAAATATGTCATGGACTTCAAAGTGGGATAAAGTGAACTTCAGTGATGAGAAGAAGTTTAATTTAGATGGGCTTGATGGATTTCAGTATTGTTGGCATGATCTGAGAACCGAGCAGCAAGTAAGAATGAGCAGAAATTTTGATAGTGGAGGTGTTGTGATTTGTGCAGCCTTCTGCGCTAAAAGTGAATCACACATTGCTTGGTTGAACGCTAGATTGAACTCTAACATTTACCCCGTGATGGTAGAGACAGAATCGATTTGAATGGACGACGACAGAGGGGACGAGAGTCTAGTGTTTGAACTAGATAATAAGTTCGCGCATGTTTCTGCTGCAACCAAAAAGTAGTTTGCGGGTAAAGATATCGTCGTCTTGCCCTGGCCTACAGGTAGCCCGGATATGAACCACGTGGAAAACATTCGAGGAATCCTTGCAAGTTGAGTTTAGCGCAATGAAAGGAAATTTGAGGCCATATGTGAACTCAAGACAAGAGTGCCGCCATTTTCACTGCAATATGTACATATCCTAACAAAATCAGCACCGAATAATTTTTTTAAGTGCTTAAAGGGAAGGGAGGCTAGACAAGCAATAACCGTGCAACAACACAACAGGATAGTGACTCCCTTTATACCAATTTCCATCCAGGAGATGCAAACGCCTTATTCTGTTACTCGTGTTCAGAAATAAACAATGTAATTACGTTATGATTGTTTATGTCTTATGTATAGCTACTGCTTTCGTAATAAATTAGGTACATGTATGTTTCAGCCTTTGTACAGCTACCTTTATAAGAATGCTGCCTTTACACTGGTTTCTACTACTGTATATTTCGCGATCGCTGTCGATATCCCATGCTACCGTGTATAATGATAAACTGATATTAATTTCAAGTGTTGTCATTAGTACGCCTTGCTTGCATAATAATATGTTGCGCTATAGCGTTAACGGGGTGAAAGTGTTGCCACAAATTGTGACGAGGCTGTTGACCCTGAGAATTCCCGATCTGTGACTTACGCATTTTCCACGTAAAAGTTCTGTTTGTCGACAGTACGTGAAAATGAAGCGATTTTTTTGTTTGCGGGCATCCCCCAAACTCTAGAGAAGAGCGGTTGAATGTCGCGCGATATGTTGTGAGATGGAACTTGCCGTATTTTTTGGGTGCCTTGGACGGCAAAAATATGCACTACCCCTGCCACAGTGGAAGCAGCTATTTCAATTATCAACATCTGCATCTATAGGGTACATGATTACTTTGCAGTTCACAGCTAACTGCCTAGCAGAGGGTTCTTCGAACCACTTCCATGCTATTTTTCTATAGTTCCACTCTCGTACAGTGCGCGGGAAAAACGAACACTTAAATCGTCCCCTTACTTTTTTATGATTATCATTTCTCCCTATATAGGTGGGCGCCAACAAAATATTTTCATATTCTGAGAATAAAGTAGAGGACTGAAATTTAATGGGGAGATCCTACCGCAATGAAAAACGCCGGTTTTAAGGACTGCCAACTTAATTCGTGTATCACATTGGTGGCAGTCTCTCCCCTATTTCGCGATAATAGTATGCAAGCTGCCCTTCCTTTTCAATGTCCCCTTTCCCCCCCCCCCTCCTCCTCCCCCCCCCCCCCCGTATGATGTGGATCCCACAGCACACAGCAATACTCCGGAGAAGATCGGCAAGCGTAGTAGACGTCTCTTCTTTAGATCTGCTGTATCCAAAGCTCTCTTTACTAGACCTGCAGCGTTTTCTAAGTGTTCTGCCAATAGACCGCAGTCTTTTGTTTGTTTTTCCCAGAACATTATCTACGTGATTGCTCCAATTTAAATTATTCGTAATTGTTGTGACTGAGGAAGTCGGGATGAGGGGTACACTTAGCATGGAAGGTCAAGGCCCCTATAATGTAACTCCTTAAACACAACAACTACCAAATCAATAAATTAACAATTTATTCAAAGACAATATTTATAAAACAGCTAAGAGACAATCAACACGTGGCCGTCTTCAAGTCAATACCAAAACATCACAGATAGCTTGCTTCTCAAGCAAGGCAGCAAATTACAATTACGAAAACTGACAAAGAGATGAGCCATAGAGATTTCAGTACTTAAAGGAACAATAAATTACAGTCAGAAAGTGATTTAAAGAAATGTGGCACAGATAATTTATTTAAAGAGCAATAATTTGCAATATGAAGGTGGTTTATGAAACGCACACCAGTTCGTTAAGAACCCAAATAAAACTAGTAGCACAACAAGTTACAATTTAATACAATTCATTCCAAAGCAAATAAAAAAACCTATATTTTTTTTAAATGTACGTGAAACACGTTAAATGCTTACCAAACGGGCAGTGACGCCAGGCTGCCATGGGCAAAAGGTGGCTTAACTTAAAATGCCGGAAGCAGCAGACCAGCCGTCCAAAACTACACCTAAACACCGGGGCCCAAACGGGAGTTACTTCCCATTAGACGGCGCGTCAAAGCTACTGTGCACCGAAGCGGAACGTGGTGCCGCTCGCACACACCACAACTCGCAGAAAACTGGAACACAAACAGACCGCAGAAGACACGGCAAACACCAAGCAAACATCAATTAATATAAATTAAGAGATCAATAAACAACAAAATAAACGAAGAAGCAATTGATCTTTTATTAATACTGCGTGAGTGCATTCAAATAAATGCACGCGTATAAAATTTTATGTACAAATGATTGCCTTCTTCAGAATAAAAAAAATGGTTCAAATGGCTCTGAGCACTATGGGACTTAACATATGAGGTCATCAGTGCCCTAGAACTTAGAACTACTTAAACCTAACTAACCTAAGGACATCACACACATCCATGCCCGAGGCGGGATTAGAAACTGTGACCGCAATGGTCGCCCGATTCAAGAGTGAAGCGCCTAGAACCGCTCGTCCACAGCGGCCGGCTAATCAACACCCTAATGGTAATCAAACCAGCGGCTTTTTAAAAAGAAATAGTAACTGCTAGTCTCCATGCAGTTACTTACTCTGCCGGCTGCACTTAGTTCAACAACACGTACATTACGGCAACTAAGCAACGAGTACACTCGCTGCCACGCAGATCGTTCAACGAAATGAAGACACCAAAATCGCTTACACCTTCGATGGAGAGCGTTGTTCCAGATGGTCTCCAGGGATGAGTCTCTCCGAGAAAACAGGCACCAAAGCAATGCGACGAACAGCGCCCGGATTTGAAATCAGGCAGGCCCACCACAAAATCGCGACTGCCTTATGATGTAGACCCGCCGTGCCGCTGCTGGCCGAGCACGGGTGTTTTCGTCCACGCAAGCACGTCCTTGCGCCTCGTAGCGAGTCCAACACCATCTGCCCCGAACGCCAAACACCTGCGAGATCACAACAGCGGCAAAGATCCTAGTACAGCTAGGTAATCGACAGTGTCGCACCAAAGAGCTGGGGTGCCAGAAAAGACGCACCACGCCTCAACCTCCCCCACTCAAACCTGACCAGCGCCCTCTTTCGTCTTACCACCACTGAAAGAAGGGAGAGAGACTTAACTAGTAGGCTTCATTTGACTAAGGTGCACTCTGAACACCATGCCCATTGCAAGCTCCTTAACTAACATATTAACAGGACCTAAGACACTGGTTACAACAAGTGGTTCCAAGTAACGCTGTACAAACTTACGAGTTCCCATACCGCGAGCATTCCGACCAGCGATGTTCTTAATAAACACCTTATCTCCAGCCTTAGCCTGAAAAACGCTTCTGCCTCGGTTATAACGTTCGGCTTGCCGACGATGGGCTAACTCCATGTTGTTACGAGCACGCTGTCAATTTTCCGTAAGGGTATCCGGAGTAATGGGAAACGGCAACAAGTCATTGATCTGCCAAAGATTGGAGAGAGGCGAATTGACCGGATACGCCAACATTAACTCAGCCCGAATTGCCCTAGGCGTTTCATGCTGGGCGGTGTTGAATGCGAAATTTAACCACAGGAGTGTAGTAGCCCACCTACTGGGGGACTTGGCGTGGTAAATTATAAGCGCTGCCTTTAGGTTACGGTTAACCCTTTCTGCCACTGATGCTTGCGGATAGTAAGGGGTAGTCGTAATATGCCTGTTTCCACTATGGAAGCAAAACTGTTCAAACTCTCTTGATACAGAGGCAGGCGCATTATCGCTAACGAGTTGTGTCGGGGGCCCAAACTTTGAAAAAACACGGGTGAGATGACATGTGGTTATACTCGCAATGACCACGGTACTGGGCAGGAACCACACAAAACACGAAAAGTCATCCACAGCGACGAAGTTATAACGGTAGCCCCCTTAGTCGTAGGCATAATTCCTACAAAGTCGATAAACATATCCATCGGTCGCTGCTCTCTTTGTTATTGAAGTAGACCCAAAGGGGCGTGAGAACTGGCCTTGCTCCTTCTACAGTCGTCGCACTGACTGACGGACCGCCGCACATCGTGGTACAGAGAAGGCCACGTCACTTGTGCCCGCACCTTGGCCAACGTTTTATAGAGACCGAGGTGCCTTCCCAGTACAGAATTATGGAAATACTGAAAGAGAGGTGAAACTAAATCAAGTCGTAAGCTAACCTTAACATCTCTGAGCTTATCAACCTCTCTTCAGAGTACCCCATCCCTTATGGAGTATCCGGGCACGCCTTCGCCAGGAGTGACCTTCCTCTTGATCGGACCCAAATACTGAACCTCATTCTGCTTGGCTTTAAAGTCAATGAATAATTGGGGAATATCTGTGAGGACTCTATTCACCACTTGACTACATGCTCTACCCTTGGCTGAAATTCAAGGCCTTCTCTAAACTTCCTACTAAGGGCGTCAGCTACTTGATTGTAGTAGCCTTTAATGTGACGCACCTTAAAAGGAAAAGCGGAAATACGAACCGCCCACCTGGCAATCCTTCCGGTCTTTCGAGGTCGAGCTAGGACCAAAGACATGCTTGATTGTCAGTTTCGAGGTCGAACTCCCTATGTTCTAGCCGGCCAGTGTGGCCGTGCGGTTCTAGGCGCTTCAGTCTGGAACCGCGGGACCGCAATGGTCGCAGGTTCGTATCCTGCCTCGGGCATGGATGTGTGTGATGTCATTAGGTTAGTTAGGTTTAAGTAGTTCTAAGTTCTAGGAGACTGATGACCAAAAATGTTAAGTCCCATAGTGCTCAGAGCCATTTTGAACCCTATGTTCTAAATAAAATCGAAATCTCTGCAAGGCGAAGAGCACCGCAAGAGCGTCGCACTCATAAAGAGAATAAGTGGCGGTGAGATTCCTTGAAGCAAAGACAAGGCTTCTTGACGAAGCACGGCTGCTATCCCGGCATTGGAAGCAACGGTTTGGAATACAAAACGTGTCTGGAAATCGGGAACTGCCAAAACGGGAGGGTTCGTAATGGCGGTCTTAAACGCCTCGAAAGCACTTTGTTGGCTGTCTCCCCACGTAAACTCTTGGCCTTTATATCTCAAGTCATTGAGAGGGGCAGCGAACTGTGTGAAATTAGGGACGAAACTGGGAAAATAATTCTCCATGCCAATAAAAAGAGCCACCTGCTTCTTTGTCCTTGGGGGCGGAAATTTCTTAATCCCACTTGTCCGCTCTTGATCAATTCTAACTCCCTTCCCTGAGACAAGATGGCCTAAAAGGGAAACTTGGTGTCTAGCAAGACTACTCTTGGCCGACTCAACGGTCAATCCAGCAGAACGAAATCTACGCAACACCTGCTCAATATGGGAAAGGTGTTCAACGAAGTTTCGGCTATACACCACAACATCATCCAGATAGTTGTACACACACTTAAGTTTCAAACCTCCCAAAACACTGTCCAACAAGCGCGATAATACTGAGACCCCGGTAGCCAAACCCAACGGAACTCTGTTGCATTTGAAGAGTTTCTAGTCTGTGCAGAATGCGGTAACAGGTTTTGTTTCCTCACTAAGGGGAATCTGATGATAAGCTTCATTAAGACCAAGAACAGTGAACCATCTTACCCCCGAAAAGCACGTAAAACGATTATGAATATTGGATAAGGGAACGGACGCCAACATAACCTTCTTATTCAATAACCAGTAATCAACTACAGGTCTATGATCCTTACCGCCGGCTATATGAACAAGAAATATTGGTGAAGCGTAAAACGAGGTTGACGGTCTGATATCGCCATTCTGCAACTTAGTGTCCAGTTTTTGCTTTAGGATTCTCATTATGGGAGGGGAAAGTTTATAAGGCGACTGCCGAACCGGTAGGTCATCATACAAATGAATGTGATATTCAATAAGGCTAGTTACACCAAGTTTCTCAGAAAGCACGTCAGGAAACTCATCTAACAATTCTATTAACCGAGCTGCGCGATCGTCAGGAAGGTGACTAACCTAAAACCTGTTGGCTTTATTGATTACCATTCTGACCAAGTTAGAACGATCACAGGCACACAGCTCTATCTTTTCCTGCGGTCTGAACTTAAAGCTTAAAGTGCGACTAGCGTACTCTAATACCAATCCGGTGTGCTGAATAAAACCGCAGCCCAGGAGCCAGGTTACGGCTAAACCCTTATCTAGCAACAAGGTAATTGGACATGTAAACTCACAATTGATAGGCTACCCTGCACTTCCCCCACCACGGGCAATACTTCCCCATTCGCAGCGCGACAATTCTGCCAGGTAGGCCTCACAGCAGATGACCTATTCAATCGACGATACTCCAAATACCATTATGGTCAATCAAGGACACCGAACTTCCGGAATCAAGCAGTCCACAAAGGGGCTCTGTTCCCTCGCGAGTACAAACGTAGGGTTTACCAGTTTGTGACTGAGGACTTCGGGATGAAGGGTACACGTAACATGGAAGGTCAAAGCCCCTATAATGTCACTCCTTAAACACAACTACCAAATCAATAAATTAACAATTTATTCAAAGACAATATTTATAAAACAGCTAAGAGACAATCAACACTTGCCCATCTTTAAGTCAATACCAAAAGAGCACAGATAGCTTGCTTCTAAAGCAAGGCAGAAAATTACTATTACGAAAACTGACTTAAAGAGATGAGCCACAGAGATTTACGAAAACAGACGTAAAGAGATGAGCCACAGAGATTTCAATGCTTAAAGGAACAATAAATGACAATCAGAAAGTGATTTAAAGAAATGTCGCACATATAATTTATTTAAAGAGCAATAATTTACAGTATGAAAGTGATTTATGAAACGCACAACAGTGCGTTAAGAACCCAAATAACACTAGCAGCACAACAATTTACATATTTAATACAATTAATTCCCAAGTATAAAAAACCTATATATTTTTTAAATATGCATGAAACACGATGAATGTTTACCAAACGGGCAGTGACGTCAGGCCGCCCTGGGCAAAAGTTGGCTTAACTTAAAATGCCGGAAGCAGCAGAACAGCTGTCCTAAACAACACCTAAACCCCTGGTTCGAATACTGGAATTTTACTTAGTCGTCTTTGGTGAAAAATTTTGAAAGCCATATTTAACAACTTTGCTTTAGTGAAACTGTCATCAATAATATCAGCATCGTGAAGGTATAGATTGCGCCTTGCCTCTGGTGTACTTTACATACAACCAATACATAGTTCGGTTTTCTTCCGTATTTAAAGGCAGAATTTCTTTGTGGAAAGTATTAAAAGCAGCTGGCATTGAAGTTACCGATAAATTTCGGTCACCTGTAAAACTTCGCAAATCTTGTCCGTTTTGCATTCTTTTACATTTGACAAGCTTTTTACGTTGCTGCAGCAACATTATTCTGACCTGTTTTGGGTACCAAGGGAATGGGATCAGTACCATCTGTTAATAATGTCTTTTTTATACAATTCTCAACTGCTGTCGATGCTATTTCTTGGAATTCAAACCGCATCTGGTCTCCACTTGTATTCAGATTGGAAGGAGCGGAGACTCTCTTACAAAGGCCTCAAACGGATTTTTATCCGCATTTTGAAATAGATGTAACTGGCGTTTATACTTGGTGGGTTTGAATGTTATGGTTTTCAGTCTATCTATGGAAAAACTGTGGACACGAATCCCTGTATCTGTTATTGTGCTCACGATTTGCTCAGGATTACTTGTTGCTTAGAGGTCAAGCATGTTTTCTAAACCGTTTACACTTCGAGTGAGCTCCTGAACTAACTGTTCAAAATAATTTTCCGAGAAAGCATCCGGTACCTATTTCGGACGACGTTTTATGCATACCACCGAATTCAAAGATGTATTTTCGCCACCAACAAGGGTAGATTGAAGTCACCACCAACTATAACAGTATGAGAGCAGTTTCTATTTAAAATGAGACTAACATTTTATTTGAACTGTGCAATAGGTGTAACATCTGAGTCGGGGTTCGGTGAAAGGAACCAGTTACAAACTTCTTCCGGTTATCAAGCATAGCCTCTACCCATGGTAGCTCCCAGGAACTATCTACTTCAATTTCACTACAAGGTAAACTACTTTTTGTAGCAATAAACACGCCACTAACAACAATATTTATCTATCCTTTTTGACCACTGTTAAGTCCTTTATAAAAACTTATATCCTCACAATAAGCACTGTTTCAGTGCTCTGAAACTGGTTCTCGATGAAGCAAAATATACACGAATCAAAGCCCCTCTTGCTGGGACCAGGTCGGCTGCAGCTCATCTAAGGCCCCAGAATCGCTCCTGTTTTTCTACGCGTAGACGCCGGGAGTATGAACGAGAACTACATTGTTCAGATTTGCCTTTATTATTTGCATGTTGTTATTCTTTGCTAGGAAATGTAGACAGTCATTCCATTTCGCTCCGTCTCTACAATTCGCGGAACTGACCAGCCTCAAAGAAGGAAATACGTGGTAAAACTACTCAAATTACATTTATTTCCAGCCGCTGCAGTGATGGACTGTAAGGCTGGTCCTGACGGAGGTTCGAGTCCTCCCTCGGGCATGGGTGTGTGTGTTTGTCCTTAGGATAATTTAGGTTAAGTAGTGTGTAAGGTTAGGGACTGATGACCTTAGCAGTTAAGTCCCTTAAGATTTCACACAGATTTGAACATTTTGAATATTTATTTCTCGGTACACCACTCGGACGAAGTGCTAATTCAAAGGCAACTTTGAATGGGTGCTAACAAATTGAATCTTTTAACCGTGAGACGCGGTAATTAAAGTCTTCAAAGGAACAGAACTGAGGCCAGGCCTACTGTTGTTGAACCTGTCAGCGTTGGCGAGATCCTTTCTCAAGCGCGCGGTGATCCCTCAGCACAACCAAAGACATGCGTGTCTTTGCAGGGTGCACGCTCCCCCTACCCTGCAATGAGTGATTGTACGTAGGGATCTCAGGAAACCGCAGAGTCATAAGCGGACTTTAAACATATCCCGGTTACGCAGTGCAAGTTTGTAATATGCCACTTGTACATGACCTCTGTCCATTTTACACTTAAGGGCCTGCAAGAGGCTTCGTCGAACCACTTTCATATTATTTCTCTTCCGTTCCACTCTCGAACTCAGTGCGGGAAACACGAACACTTAAATATTTCCGCGGAACTCTTATTTCTCTTGTTTTATTACGATGTTCATTTCTCTCTATATAGGTTTGCGCCAGCAAAATATTTTTGCATTCAGAAGATAAAGTTGGTGATTGAGATTTTGTGAAAAGACCTCATCACAACGAAAAACGTCCATGTTGTTATGACTGTCAGCCCATCTCATGTATCGTACCTGCGACGCTGTCCCCTGTTTTTTCACGATAATAAAAAACGTGCTGCCCTCTGTGAACTTTTTCTATGTTCTCCGCCAGTCCTGTCTGATAAGGATCCCATACGGCGCAGCAGTAATCTTCTGGAAGAAGGTCAAGCATAGTAAAGGGAGTCTCTTTAGTGGATTTGTTGCACGTTCTAAGTGTACTGCGAATAAAGCACAGTCTTTGGTTCGCTTTCTCCGCAACACAATCCACATTCTCGTTCGAATTTAAAATGTTCGTATTTGTTATCCTCAGATATTTAGTTGAACTGACAGTCGTTGATTACTATGGTTTATCACGTAATCAAGATTTAACAGATTCCCTTAAGTACTCATGGGGATGACCTCACGCTTTTCATTATATAGTGTCAATTGCCTCTTTTCGCACCATACAGGTATTCTATATAAACCACATTGTAATTGATTTTGATTTTATGATGACTTTACTAGACGGTAAAGGACAGCATCATATGCAAAAATCGACGATGGGTACTCAAATTGTCTCTTAATTCATTTACATAGATTATTAACATATGAGAACTTATAGAACTTCCTTGGTTAAAACCAGGCGCTTCTGGTTTTTTCGAAAACTCTCCGTCGGTTCCTACGAGTTGTGACCTTTCTGACAGGAAATCACGAGTCCAGCCGTTCAACTGAGACACGCAGTTTCGTTAGAAGAGACTTGTGAGGAAAAGTAGCAAAGTCCTTCTCGAAATTAGAAATATGGAATCAGTTGTCGATAGCGCTCATTAGTTCATAATAATAAAGAACTGGTTATGACAATTGACATACCTTGACTGTTTTGAACGGTCTCACTTGTTAAACTGTTGCTGATTTTTTTCTGTGCTTGTTTCCTACTTTCATTTGTACATTCATAAAGAAAACAGCCTGTGATGGAGGGCTCTCTGTCTGCAGATCTTCGGCTCGCGGCGCGGCTCGGCTCTCACCGTCATATCCCGGCTGCGGACGCTGTCCGGCTCTGAGGACGAACGCTGAGTGCCGGCCGAAACGAGCACCTGCTGTCCAGGCACCGCTCGCCAAATATCTGAATACTAATTATTGTTTTTATCATATGAAGCATAATTAGTTGCTTATTTTGTACACTTTTCTTTGTTTGAGTAACACCCAATGTCATTTCAAGCATCTGTGTCAATGTTTAACTCACAAGCTACTTTATTCTGGGAAGTACTTAATTTTTAAACGTTAACCTTCTTTTGGGTTACCCTGCATAAGAACAGTGGCGCTTTATTATTATAATGAACAACATTACTTTGAAAATAAAAATAATAAAGAAAAATTGAACTATAAAACTAGATATATGATAAAAGAAGATTATATGGAACAGTGTGTACAGAATACAGTGTTCAGCAAAGAGTTTCACAGAAAGAAGCTCGCAGGAACTGTCGCCTGGCGGCGAAGCTGAATTTAAAAACATGACGTGGTTTTCGCAACATTAGTAGTACATGGTAAAATACAAATTTATCGTAATGCACTGTTATTACAAACACTTAATTACAAGGTAAACTGGTGTGACTGACATTATGTAACCACAAAGCATGGCAGTAAATAGACAGATTTAGAATGAGAGAGGTGTCTTTACGAGCAATTTTGTTGTATCATTGTGTGAGAAGTGTACGTGCACATTTATAACTTTTCCAATCACTTGTTACAATACCAGCCACAATACAGGCACAATCTATAGATCACGGCCGAAAAAGTTGACACACGGCTAATATCACCAAAAAATTCTTAATGGAAAGCTAATATGAGAAGTTACTGATACAAAAGTAATTAGCCATCAGATACATGGTAAAAGTAACCACAAGAATAAGAGAGAGCGTACAAAATTATGGTGTTTTGTCTACATGGGACTATTAGTATCTGCAGGCACAGTTGATGTTGTTGTTGTTTTTGTGGTCTTCAGTCTGAAGAGTGGTTTGATGCAGCTGTCCGTATTACTCTATCCTGTGCAATCCTCTTCATATCCGAATGACTACTGAAACACTTGTTTTGTAGATAAAAACCACCTTTCTCTTGCTGCAATGTATTTAATTTTTTCCACATGCATTTCACCTTTTACCTTAAAGCATCTCCAGTGGAGTCTACAATGATATAATTTTTTTGTATATGCAATATTTGTAGATTATAAAACAATTAAGGTCATAATTAGTTACAGCTGTTCTCGCTTTTGTCTGGCATCAGCGTTTCCTCTCGTCTCTTCACGTGCTGGAGGTCGCAGTATAACTTCATTTATGAAATATAAACATATTTTCATATAACGATCTTTTTTCTTCACAATTTTCGTGTTCTTTGCCCTAATTTCTGTGGAGCATTATTTGTCTTCTATCTTCAGCTGTAGATAATGTACCAAAAATTGTGACTACCGTGCGTTCATTTTATGTCTTTCTTGTTTGGATCTTTTATATACATGTTTCCAACCAAACGAATCACACGCTCAGAACTAATGTCTGTTATTTCTGTTCTCTTTATACATGTGTGTGTGTGTGTGTGTGTGTGTGTGTGTGTGTGTAAGAGAATGAGGGAAAGAAAGAGTGAACATGTATATTTTTTCGTGTGTTTCGATGGTTATTGCGGCGGGTTGTAGAAAGGTGAATATGAATGTAACAGCTCTCAGAGAGTGGTTGAAAATTTTGGCGTTCAGCTGTTTTCAGTTTTGGTTTCAGGGTTTTGTGTAGGGTTACATGGGCGAGTGGTTAGAAACGGGTTAGTTGGTATTGCTACGATAATAATCCTCTGCTGAAGTTTATTCTATTATTTTATCTGTCAATGTAAACAGTGAATTGTTGTCATGTGTGCTTGTTCATCGAACATGTTTTTCTTCTACTTTGATGTTTTGTATGCGGTAATTTTCTTGCAGGGTTTGGAGGTGATTTTCTGTTGATTATAATTATTTTTACGTCTTTTTCTCTAGATGTTGGTTTTTGATTATGTTCTTTTAGGTGTTCTGCAAATGTGGAGGGGTTTTTCCTATACTTCCAAGCTTTCATGTCTTCTTTGTATCTCACATTAAATAGCCTTCTTGTTTGTCCTGCGTATCTGCCATCACAAGTGTTACACTGTATTGGATTGATACTTTCTGTCTGGTACCTGCCTACGTCTTTTTTAGTTTTACGGTGTATGTTTGGATAGAGCTCTCTGAGGTATATGCTACTTTTACGCCCTGACTTTTGAAGATATTTTTACTTTTATGTGTGAGTTTGTCTTGATATGTCATTGTGTAACGTCTTGTGTTTTCTCTTCTATGTGGTTGTTAGGGTACTGAGTACTTATGATTGTGTTTGGTTCTGTTGTGTTCGTGTCTGTAGTTCTGTGTTTTCGGTTTCCCTTTTTCTTTTAATTTTGGTGCTTAGCTTCGCGATTATGTTACTAATATAATCATTGTTTTGCGACGTGCTGTTCAGAAGAGATGTCCACCCCCTCCTACTCTTACCGATTTATGGACAGCCCTGCAGGGTTCATGGTGTCAGTTCCCTCCAGCACTACTTCAGACATTGATCGAGTCCGTGCCCCGTCGTGTTGCGGCACTTCTGCGTGCTCGCGGGGGCCCTACGAGACAACTTAAAAATTTTACATCTAGCAGAAAAAGGAGCCACTATGAATACATGAGAAGAAATAGAAAAACACACACACAAAAACAGCACCCCAGACTATATCCTTAATGAACAAACAGAGTTAGCTAACACCCCTTTCCTGAAAAATTTCCAAAAATTATTTTCCAACCTCCAAAACAAGTAATATTAGTACGCCTATCTGCAGATCAGGTAGCAAATTTATATGATACTATAATTTTCATGACGCTAAATGTAATTAAATAATGTACTATTTTACCTATACAGTACTAAAAAAAAATATAATTAATGTAACAGTATCAACTCAAGAAATCAGTATCTCTGTACTAGTGTAAAAGGCATTTCAGTAGAGTAAGTGAATATATGATCCTTTCCAAACATAGGACATCTTCAAATGTTACGATATATCATAGCATCTTTGATACTCATGTGTTTGTAAGCTCTTTGTATGTATCAAAACATGTGGTGCGTGGTAGAAATCTTCTCGGTGTTAAATCTAAAGTGTTCAGTGAGAAAACTTTACGTGTGCAACGAAAGGAGCGCATTGGGACTGTATTCACGTATGTTGGACGAATGTTATGAAAACAAACACTTCAAACCGACATTTCACGTAAGTCACATGCAACGAAAATCTGTAACACAACCATCTGTGTATGGCGTTCTTATAATTATATATTTTTTATATTTTAGGACAATTAATCTGTAAAAAACACACCACATGTCATAAGGAAAGCGTGTAAACCGACTGAGGACGAATCACAACGATTCGAAACCGGTAACGGTACCCTTTGAATAAAGAAACTGAAAGTAAATTTGTGGCTGGTTGCTGTCCTAACACCATCAACATTTGTCTTCAAATAACAGCCACGGTCTCCATCATGTCATCGTATGACAAAATTGCAATAGGCAGGTGTACAAGGTTCTTTGGCTATTCAGTATATTAAACTACCGTAATCTACATCCTTCTGAATCTGCTTACTGTACTCTTCTCTTGGCCTCCCTTTACGATTTTTACCCTCATCACTTCCCTCCAATACTAATCTGGTGATACCTTAATGTCTCAGGATGTGTCCTGTCAATTGATTCCTTCTTCCAGTCAAGTCACAAGTTTCTGATCTCTGCAGTTCTACTCAGTATCTCTTAATTATTCATGTGATTTACCCATACAATCTTCAGAATTCTTCTATAATGCTACATTTAAAAGCTTCTATTCCCTTCTCGTTTAAACTGTGTAACGTTCATGTTTCACTTCCATACATGGCTACACTCCAAACATCTACTTTCAGAAAAGACCTCCTGACACTTTAATCTGCACTCGATGTTAACAGATTTTTGTTATCCTGAAACACGTTTCTTGCCCTTACAAGTCTACGTTTCATACAGTTTCTACTGGTCGTCATCAATCAATTTGCTGCCCAAATAGCACAACTCATTTACTCAGGCATAGTTAATAACCGCGTAATAGCTCAGTGGCAAGAGTAAGTCAAACCTCCTTGTAGAAATGATAAACAGCCAATCAATTGTAGATTTGTAGTTTTATTAAAACCCCTTTACCCGGTTTCAACGAACATCAAAACTTCTTCTGAATGAAATGTAGACGACTGAATTACATGTTATCGCAGAGGTATGTTAAAATATAGCCCTAAGATGTCAGTCAAAAATAAAATTTTACCTCCATAATAAATGTAAACATGCACAAATGGTATTTCCTCAACAGTTTGCACTTAATGAAGTTTTGTGTTTCACTGATACATTTCGGCTATACTCTAACATGATTAGATTAGATTAGTTTTTCGTTCCATAGATCCGTGCTGATGAGATCCTCGTGGATGTGGAACATGTCAATTTTTTTAGCCGAAATGACAATACTAATAGTATAAATATATACAATACATCATTTGTTACTATTACAAAATTCGTCAATGGAGTAGAAGTAGTTGGCCACTAGTCTTCCAGGCTCCTTTTAAACTGATCTTTATTTGTAACTAAATTTTTTTATGTTTTCTGGAAAATTATTGAAGATGAGTCTTCCTGAGTAGTGGACCCCTTTTTGAACTAAAGTAAGTGCTTTTAAGTCCTTGTGCAGATCATTTTCGTTCCCACTATTCTATGTATGAACTGAGCTGTTTGTTGGAAAAAGAGATACATTATTTAGGACAAATTTCATTAAGGAGTAAATATACTGAGAGGCAGTAGTTAGTATACCCAGTTCTTTGAAGAGGTTTCTACAGGACGTCCGTGAATTTACTCCACAAATAATACGTATTACACGCTTTTGGACTCTGAAAACTTTTGTTTGACTTGAAGATTTACCCCAAAATATTATACCATATGACGTTATGGAATGAAAGTAGGCAAAGTATGCAAGCTTTTTCATTTTTATGTCGCCTATGTCTGCTAAAACTCGAATGGCAAATACAGATTTGTTAAGGCGTTTCTGCAGTTCTGTGGTGTGCTCCTCCCAACTGAATTTATTATCAAGTTGTAATCCCAGGAATTTGAGACTGTCATCCTCTTCTATCTGCTCTTCTTCATACTTTATGCATATGCTGGGTAGAAACCTCTTACAGGTTCTGAATTGCATATAGTGAGTCTATTCAAAGTTTGATGTCCGTGAGTTGGCTTTATACCATTTATTAATATCCATGAAAATATCATTAGCAGATCTTTCTAGAACTTCCCTCGACATACTATTTATTGCAATACTTGTGGCGTCTGCAAACAAAACGAACTCTGCTTCTGGTAGTGCAACTGATGAGAGATCATTAATGTACACAAGAAAATGCAATGGCGCTAAGATGGATCCTTGTGGGATACCACATGTAATTTCTTCCCATTCTGATGATGAATGATGACTTAATTCACTAGTCCCTTGCATTGACACCCTTTGTTTCCTGTTAGCGAGGTGTGACTTGAACCATTTTGCAGCACTGCCTGTGACACCATAGAATTCTAATTTATTTAAAAGTATGTCGTGGTTCACACAATCGAATGCCTTTGACAAATCACCTGCTGCTTGTAACTTGTTATTTAATGAATTAAGTACATTTTCACTGTAGGTGATGGCGGGACTCGATACGGTGGCAGTGAATGTGAATTCATGTAACATCAAAGATTTGTTTTATGTATGGCAAATAACTTAAAGAGTCTCTAACATTAAAGGTGATCCCATTTCAAAGCATCTACTCAAGGAAAACAAACAAGATGAGCAATGTACAATTTTTCTCGAAATATAACAAAATGCTGAAAGAGTAATCATTGTAAGCTGCTCGGATATCTCCGCTAAAATGCTAGCACGTTTGCAGCAGTCGTTCCGAAAAAGATTCGGAGAGTGTATTGCCGCTTTCGGTGGTCATTTAGAACACAACATGTGATGGCCAATTGTCTCGTTACTAACAGAATCCACGTAACGACTGAATGGACTTGTGAAGTTCTTTAGTGTGTTCTACCGCAAGTATTGTACAAGTAGCGGTGTAGGAAGTTGTCAAAATAAGATACCTCGTAAACGACTTGCGTTAGTGGACATCAGTGTGGGTGTGTATACTCTTCGCCTTCAAGAAGGCTGCAACGCTTCTGGTAAAACTGTCAGTGAGGTGCCTGAATGACTGTGGATGAAAGGCAACCTGCTGTTCCTCAAGAGCCAAAACCTGAGAATATAGGGATGTTAGACGTTGAGGTCTGCAGCGAAATAGACTTTCTGACTTAACCCAAAGGTGTTTCATGAGGTTCACGTCGGGGCTCGGGGCAGGCCTGTCCATTTCAGGAACGTTGCTGTCAAGAAACAATTGCCAACATTTATTATAGGGTGCAGTCATCGCCAGCCTTCTGCTTCTGTACGCAGTCCACAGTCGTCCGCATTTAGCGTTTTCTTTAGTACAATAAGGCATCCGTACTATATCCATGAAAAACACAGCCATACCGTAACAAAACCTCCTACATCTGATAGCAGGTACCGTTCTCCAGAGCGTTCGTTAAATAAATAGCATTCCATCGCACTGCCCCAGCGCACAGCGTGATAATCCATAGTCATTCTGACAAAGTTTAGTGCATTTGTTTGCAAAAGTATAGACAATGTTAATTAAAATGTCCTGTGGTGTCTGTCCTGTTTCAAGTCGGCCCATTTGACGTCCTACACCCTTAATTTAAAATTTTATTTTGTGTCTCCGATATTTTATACCACTGGATAAGTCAACAAAAGCTTGGCTGCTGCACCTGGCACACCATCTTGTACTAAAGACAATCTTAATAAGGAGTAAGGAACTTCATTTTTTCTTCTGATATTGTAATTAAATATAACGAACTTCAGATGTACTGTGAAGCAGTAGTCAAACTGCCTATCTCGTTAAACAGGCGTCTACAAAATGGTCGTGGACGATTATCACATATTATTCTTACAGGACGTTTCTGAGCAATGAACACTTCTTTTCTGAAGATTAGTTACCCCAGAACAACGTTCCATATCACGTTATTGAATGAAAAAATGCAAAATACGTCAACTTATTGATTTACCTCTCTCCGAGATTTGAAATGATTCAAATGTGGCTGAACTAATTTGTTTTAGGAGTTACAAAACGTGCTTTTTTCAGTTTAAGCTCTCATCAGTATGGTCACCTAAGAATTTTGAAATTTCCACATTCTTTATTATTTACTCAGCATGTGTAACATTTATCATTGTTGAAGTACCCATATATGTGCGGAAATGAACATGCCGTCTCTTAAAAAAGTAAGGGTGACTCTCGGTGCAGAAACACTATTCGCAGAAAATCAGTCAACGATACTTTTAAGAACATTGTTTATCATTTATCTGTTGCTGTGTGTATTCTTGGATTGATTACAATACTAGTGTCACTCACAGAAACAACTAATTCTGATTAATCTGTATTAGACACAACATCGTTTACAAGCAGTATATGAGGAACAATAGCAGACCTATGATTGAACCTTGGAGAACCCCCTATGTGATTTCTCCCTAGTCAGAATAATGTCGCCAAGCTAGAGGGGTTGAGTTACTAAGTACAGTTTTCTGTATTGTTTTGGTTCGTGGTGACATTATTCATTGTTTGGCTGTACCATCAATTCTGTAAACCCTCAGGTGACCTATGAGAATTCACAGTCGGCCGCTTTTGATAGGTCGCAGAAAATACCAACCGCTGCTATCTTGTTATTTAACGTTCGTAGAATTACGTGAGTAAACATGTAAACGGCATTCTCAATAGAGTACCTCTTCTGAAATCCAAACTGTGATTTACTGACGATATTATTGTTGCTCAGGGGAGATACTATCCTAGAATACATTACCTTCTCAAAAATTTTGGATAATGATCTCAGGAGTGAAACAGATTGGTAGCTATTTACATCTTCCCTATCACCTTTCTTAAAGAGAGGTTTAACAAAAACAGATGTGAGTCTCTCTGGAAAAACACTTTGCGTTGGTAATGTATTGCTTATTTCAAATAAGAAAGGACGTATTATATGGGAATAAATCCTCAGTTCTCTTTCGGCAACATCATCTAATCCAGGTAATCTTTTATTTTTGAGAGAATCTCTATTTTTCTTAATTTCAGAAGGAAAAGTTGGTGAAATATTCATATGACTGAATTTTATAAGGGCTGGTTTTTCCACATGATACTCCGATTTTCTTCTTGAACTTTTTGTCCCTGTACTTCCTACTGCATTCAGTAAATGATTATTAAATATTTTATTACCTGTGACTCATCATTTATAGCCCCTCCTTTCAGTTCAATAGTGGTGTTTCCCTGTTCTATGGATGGTTGTTCTGTCTCCCATGTCATTGCATTCCCGATAAAGTCAAGCTTGTTGTCTGAATCATAGATTTTTGACATAACGTCCATTTTCCTTAATTATTCTTTTTTTTGTAAATTTTCTTACTAATATCAAGTAGTTTTTGTAATGTGAATCTACTGTAGGATCTCCATTTGTTGTTGCCTGACAGATACATTTCCCTTTCCCTTCAAGAAGATACTTTAATCCCTCTAGTGAGCTTTCGTTTTCACGTGGCTGTTTAATGTCCTTTTTGATTAGACTATGCAGAAAGCTGTTTTCAGTTAATTGTAAGAATTTATCATGGATCAAATTAAATTTTATTTCAGCAGGTGGTTTATTATAAATTTCAGCCCAGGTCATGTCTTGTAAACTATTCTTAAAAACGTTTGTTATAGAGTATCTAGATAATCATTGATTTCAGCTGAGGAGTAACGATATCATAAGGCATTATCGTATTTATCCTAAGTAATTATGGATCATGATGAAAGAGGGTATTTGTTATTGGATGTACAGAAATTTTTTTGCTTTGAGCTCCACCAAAGGAAACATTATCACTTATGGTCCTACTGTCTTTATCCACCCCTATTGGAAAGTTAATTACGGAGATCAAATTTTAGGATAGAAATAAGGTTTCCAGAACATATTCCCTATGAGATTCCTGTAGAAAATCAACACTGAAGTCTCCACGGTTATGGACTGCTTCTCAGACAACGTGCAGAACTACAGAAAAAAGAGGAAGGCAATTAACGTTAGAGCTAACGAACTGATGTTCTCGCTGTTGTTGCTTCGAAGACTGCCAGGCACTACCGTGCCCAGCCTGAAGGATTTGAGAGCGCCAATGTTTACCGAGCCCCCATTGCGTTACATGCCACTGAGCTAGCGGAATGGCAGCTGCCAACTGCTCTGGGAATATCTGTAAGCCCCACGGCTGTCATGTGTCGTCTGGACTTCTGATACCACGGCCGAGCATTCAGTGTCGTACAGACAGCTACGAGGGAGGTGTGATAGGGGCCTCATGGGGATCTTCAGAAGGAAATCGAAGCGACATGTAGCCCACCAGACTGTTATATCAGCAGATTCTGTTCACTGAGATGTACACACACTAGAATCTTACGAAGTAAAAGCAGTACGTCGACTGATCAAAAGAGATAACGTTTGTCGGCGCAGGACAGCAATCTGTACATGATAGTGAGGTCGATCTGCAACTGTTCTTTTTTCTGGTGAGACATGGCTACGTTTATCGGACACGTAACATGGCATAATAGTCCATGCTGGAGTTCTGAAAGTCCCCAACAGTAACATCACCTGTCTCTACATGATGCTAAAGGTTGACTGTAATGTAAAATTACAACAACACGCGTTACTGGACCAATTTTTTTTCCCACCAACAGGTGTGTAATAATATGCTGCAACGTTTCTCGTAGCTTCAACAGCTAATGAAAAGACATTTTTATTTCGTGTAGGACAGTTCAAAAGAACAGATAAATAATTTTCAAAAGGGAAAAATTATGAACTTTGGAGAACACAAGTTGATATGAGAGGAAAATGTTGAAATTACAGAGGCTAAAATTATTAATCGCCTCAGATCATTTTACGACTCCGTTTCCCTACAAGAACAGAGTACAAGTAATGACCAAAATTATTTTTTGACATAATGGCGCATAATTTCGCCTTTCGAAGATATCAAAAGTTATTTTGTTTCTTCGTAACTTGCATTAAAGAGAAAGAAAGCTAAACTACTTTGTAAATTTGGTTTATCTCACCTCAAACACAATAGCGTTGGTTTTTGTTTGTTAATTTTCTAGCTTTAGCAATGTAGGATGCAATTATTTTGTAGCGTATATATATATCCATGCTACTCAAGCTTCAAGGCAACTTCTAAAATTGAGATTGAGATATATATAAAATGTGCTGAGGCCAATCCGTGGGCTTGCAAACTCTGCCACGTGACATCTTCGGTAATTAGTATTTGTAAAATCTATACAAAAGTTCTCGAACGTATTGAATGTTATAAGAGAGTGTTGCCAAGAGATGGGCAGGCTTTGCATGAATATTCTATGTTAGCGCGCAGCAAACTAAGAGGTTTCTGATCCTGGTGTCCTGTGTGCTCTCCTCTTGAATCAAACTTTTGTAATTACTGCATCCCAGACACCGGGGTGCCCCAAAGGGGAAGAAGAAGAATAAGGATATAAAAAAAAAGAAAAACTGTTGCTTCCCCTCGACATTCTCTCTGTACGAGGAGAGTAATTGGAGAAATTCTTTCCCTGAGGACCCTCGCTCATTCAACGGACGATAATTTTGTTTCAAAGTTTTCTCGTCTGTGTTATAATACAAGACAAGTTTCTTGTTAGTGTTCTGGCTCACAGTAGCCGATTCTCTGTACCTGTTAACGTCTGACTACTTTTATGGTAGCCAGTTGTGGCACGCGACGATGATATGGTAGAGAGCAAGTTTGCTACTACATTGAGCAAGCGAGAGAAAAACAGCAGTGTCTTCTAACCTAATTAAATTATACAGAAATCAAGTTATTCTTCGGAATCGCATACTATTATTGTGACGGGATTTGCCAGGAACTATTACATATCGAGCTGTGTTTACATAGGGAACAAAGGCACCTTAAAAAGACGTTTTACTATTGTACGACACAAGCACAGTTATCATCACAGCTATCCGGTTTCGACAGCCTAAAATGACATTCTCAAATGACAAATTATAACACTTCTATATTAGTATGAAGTGTCACATGTAAAACGCATTTAATGTAATAAAATAATGAATCAAAAGCCAGGTCGCTGTGCAGGAAGTCCGTTTATTGTCACTGACGTAAAAGTATTCTGCTACATTTTATGTAGTACAATAGCAAAATAAAAACTATCCACTCTCGACGTCTAGTGGTGGTTACAAGGCGATAAGAATACATTGTGTGTGTTAAACTGTATTCTTAAGATGTGAAGCCAAATTTTCTGTTTAAGATTTAATTACTTTATTGTTACAGAGATGGCTCGTAATTATTTATACAATACAAAAATCGTGAAAAAATGGTTCAAATGGCTCTGAGCACTATGGGACTTAACTGCTGAGGTCATCAGTCCCCTAGAAATCCGAACTACTTAAACCTAACTAACCTAAGGACACCACACATATCCATGCCTGAGGCAGGATTCGAACCTGCGACCGTAGCGGTCGCGCGGTTCCAGACTGTAGCGCCTAGAACCGCTGGGCCAGTGCATCAGGCAAAATCGTGAAAATTAGTGGTATGTTGAGGCAGAGTTGTAAACACGTGCCAAGGCGATTTCTGATCTGAATGGACAAGTATATATGTGAAATTGCAGTGCCTTGCTATTCAGAAATACGATACAACGTTCCGTCGGATATGCATGCTCCTCCGAAGGAACGGGTACTACAGCGACTTACAGCCGTTCTGAAATAGATGAAACGTATTCGCAGTTTGCGAATATGGACAATCATTAGATGTATAGTGGAATAACGACAGTGAGAATTTGTGCCCGACTGGGACTCGAACCTGGATGTCCCGGTTATCGCGAGCTGTCGCTTTGCCTTTCGGCTACCCGAGCACGGCTCACCGCAAGGCCCAAACTTCTGTATGTTGTCGAGCATGCACCTACATCCTGCACCCGTACAGTCACTGTGCATATTCCTGTACCGGAGACTGCATTGGGACGCCTCTGTCAGCTGCTATCCGCGATAAATAAGAGCATTGTTCGCTATCATTATGACCACATGTTCGCCATCAAAACCAAACGATCTGTGGGAAAAATACAGAGAGGATTTGAACGAAGATATTTTGCACTGTATTCGTTCCGTTAGGAACGATAACACCATTCAAAAATGGTTCAAATGGCTCTGAGCACTATGGAACTTAACTTCTGAGGTCATCAGTCCCCTAGAACTTAGAACTAGTTAAACCTAACTAACCTAAGGACATCACACACATCCATGCCCGAGGCAGGATTCGAACCTGCGACCGTAGCGGTCGCGCGGTTAACACCATTATATTATATATTATCTCTCATAGAAACTGGAGACATATGCTTAACCACCAGCAAGCACATATTCAACTTGGTGTGATTGCATCATAATTTTCTGCGCACGCGCACAATGCTCTTGTTTCATTGACAGCACAACAGTTTAGTGGAGATGACGTAGCGTGCATTTGTCGTAACAAACGAACAATTCTTAAAACTGTAGAGACGACATAAATGGCATGTGACTTTATTTTCCATGTTTCACTCAACCAACGCGAATTTCTTCAAAACTGTGGAAAACGGATAAATTTCAACATGACAACTTACATTACGTGGCCGGGAGCCACTCGTTACAAATATCGGGCTGTGTATAGTGCCGCAGTTATACATAAAACAGAGAAAATTGGTCGCATACGGTTAAAGTAAACTCTCAGTTCAGGTGCTTTCAAAGCAAGACATACAACTTATTGCTGGCCAGGTGAAAACCCTATCGATATGCTATTTCGTTGAAACTACCTCATGAAGCCTTATGTAAAGGTATGTAACACAATAAATAACTAATATCACTGAACTACGGCAAATATCAGACACTTTTTTCGGGCGTTCGCACACAAACATCTAAAAAACGTATCCCTTTTTTCAATGTGCCCAGCGGCACGGAAAAAAGTTCCTGATCAGCTGGCTCTCAAATTCGAATTTCTTTGTTCTTCTGTTAGCCGTCCGGGGTGGCCGAGCGGTTCTAGGCACTACAGTCTGGATCCGCGCGACCGCTACGGTCGCAGGTTAGAATCCTGCCTCGGGCATGGATGTGTGTGATGTCCATAGGTTAGTTAGGTTTAAGTAGTTCTAAGTTCTAGGAGACTGATGACCTCAGAAGTTAAGTCCCATAGTGCTCAGAGCCATTTGAACCATTTGCACTTAAGAAATCGCTGAGGCGCTTGATCTAACTCTTCGCGATTTACGAGATAACTGCACAACCATTTAGCGAATCTCATTTCATTAGCTAACTGTACTAGTTATACCAAAACCAACACCGGCTGTCGAACTCCACGCTTGCCTCCAAGCGTCACACATTTGGCGACACGTGTATGAACTCACACTAGAGACCATTACTCGTATACAGATAGCCATAATTTCAAAACAGTTATTGGACACTGGTAACAGTTGATGCCATCTCAAAATATATTTCATTTACTTTGTTTCGCCGATCGAAGAGTTTATTTCGAAAGTTTCCTAGAAATTGCCTCAAATTAGCGAAATGATCGATGCCTCTGTAAATGTGGTTATTTTAGCAGCAAAAATTACCAACGGAAATGCTATCATCTACGACATCCATGACTAAATTTCCCTAGAGCCTGTCTCCTATAAATCGATTGAGGGCTTTGTGAATGCCAACGTTATTTTAAACTATCGAATTGAGTTTTTTAATTCGTTCGATCTTCCATACACTGTCACTCAAAATCGGGGCACCATTTATTTTTTATTTTTTGCGCAACATTAATCCACCTCGACTGTGTTGTGGACCCAGGATCAACTTCAATAAAGGTATGCTGAACATCACTGAGGGGACATTTCGGAATGCAAGTGAAACGGTGAAGATGTGCTCACTCCACTTATACCTCACTCCCACCAACATGCCACTTCATTTCGACCAACCACAGTTCCCCTTCGCCTAGAATTCCCAATGACATCAACGGAGCACAACGTCCGACGCATCAAATTGTAAGGTGTCAGGCAAATCCAACACCTTCCATGAAAACCCTGACATGATAAGCAAATCCAATAGTATGTCACATAGCTCCGAATAAATCGTGACATTAAATTAACCAAAGTAATACGAGTAACGAGTGAGCAAATGGAATACCACAGACTAACACAAGAATGCCTAAATGCATTGCATGTCATACCTTCCCACCGTGAGACAGACGCAGTTCCGAGGGGAGAAACAGAAGCCGAGAGCAGAACCGTGTTAAGCTAGAAGGCCCTACGATAAGGGACGGACACCCACGTCGCCAGATAACCACTAGGACCACCCCCCACCCCATGTTAAAACCTAGAGCCCTCCAGAAGAACAGTATAGATCTTACGATAACACTAAAAGGGCCACCCCAGCCGCAAGTTTTAGCGTGAGACTTTTTCGCGTCTCTGTTACGTTGCAAATTTTAAAAAACATTGCCCCACCACGAAAAGTATAACGTTTCACATTGGATAGACAGAATTTTTGTAGGCAGAGCTTAAGGTTAACATTGAGACCCTGATTGGTCAGATGAAAACACAGCCAGATAGTTTTTTTAAACCAACTTCGGTAAATTGTAGTAAGGAGAAGTTAGGAGAGAGTTGCTTCCGAGACGGCGAGGTGAGCGGAGTTGTGCTGCCCGTCGCCCCCTGACGAACACCGACAAGGTAATGAATGCATGCGATGCCGCATAACAGCGCATAAAGCTTAACTCAGAACTGCAGAAGTCTCATCTGTTACACCCCCTTTTTGCGTAATACTAGTGTCGATCGTCAATTAAAGCTCATGGTGTTCACATTTGCCACTTGAAGTAAAAATCTGAAACGCGATGATTTTTCTGTTATATAGTTATTGAGAAGCCACATCAGCCACTGTAATTTATGGCAAGTTACATAAGTAATTAAAGATAATTGAGGGTCACTGTAGACCATTTTGATAGTTTTCTCTTTTGTGAAACTTAATTTAAACCTAGATTATAGGTGTGATATGGCATAGGTCATCCTTCGATCCATTGTAGAACTTGGAAACCCATTCAGGGAATATTCGTTCACATTTTTGTTGAACGCGTTTGGTTTTTACCATCCTGTATTAAAACATTTCCTTTTATCAATAGTGCAATTTATAAACAATGTTTTGTGAGTAGAATAAAATTTCCAATGGTAAACTTAACTGCTTTTTCGACGTTATTTTACCAGCTACCTAAAAATGGGAAAGCCTTGAACCCCTTCCACTAAATTTAGTTAGAATTAAGATTCTTTTACAGGGAGTGCAGTGGAGCTGACACTGAAATCATTAAGTATTTGGTTATATCATCGCTAGTCTCACTGAACTCCTCTGAACTCTACATGTCATGTGTGGTCTGGCGTCTCCTTATCAGCAACAGGTCCCAGGTTCAAACTAGTCAATTCCCTAAAAACACGCTCAGAGCGTCGTTGCACGAAAGTGGTAGGGAGACACGATATAGAACAAACAACACCACGCAGAATGTTAGAAAATGTGTAAATTAAATATGGGAAATTCATGCTTTTCACATTGGCAGCTATATGTTGCATTCTCATGATAGGAAAAGCCGAAAAGTTTATTTGTGTTTGCACAAGACGGGAGGACCAAAAATATTGTACACCCCAAAGCACTTCAGTATACTTATTCACATACGACGCAATGATGTTTCTGCTTCATTCATATGTACCTACTTCCAATAAATTACAAAACAACTGAAAGAGCTCTTGCAACACTTGCTGGGCATTAGCTAGTCATCAGCAGACTGGCGATGGCTTCCACATACGCCCAAGATGCACTAAACGAAGCTTCCCCTTCGACTTTTTTGGTTTGTTTACTTGTGATGTGTGATAACTGAAAAGCATTATGTTCTTCAAACAGGAAGAAATTTTGTTACCCATTTTTTCTTTTGAGTCATCATCTTCTCACTGGATTAATGCAACTCACCACGAATTCCTCTCCCGTCCTAATCTCTTCATCTCTGAGTAGCTCCAGCGCTTGCAACCTATATCCTTAATTATTTGTTGGATGTATTCCAATCTCTGTCTTCCCCTACAGTTTTTACCCTCCAAAGCTCCCTCTACTACCATGTTAGTTATTCCCAGATGTCCCTTCTTCTTGTCAGTGTTTTCCGTATATTTCTTCCCTCGCCAATTTTGTGGAGAATTTCCACATAACTTATCAGTCCATCTAATTTCCAAAAGCCTTCCCTAAGAACAGATCTCAAATGCTTTGCTTCTCTTCTTTTCTGGCTTTGCCCCAGTCCATGTTTCACTACCATACAATTGTGTATTCCAAACGTACATTCTCAGAAACTTTTTCCTCAAATTAAAGCCTGTGTTTGATACTAGTAGACTTATTTAGGTAGGGAACGTCCTTTTCGCCAGTGCTGGTCTAATTTTGATGTCCTCCTTGCTCCGTCTGTCAAGGGTTATTTTGCTGCCTAGATAGCAGAATTCCGAGACTTCGACTACTTTCTGATCTCCAGTTCTGATAATATATTTCTCTGTGACACATTTCTACTACATCTCATTCTTCTTGTCTTTCTTAGATTTACTCTCAATCCATTTTATGTACTCAGTATACCATTGTGTTTAACAGATCCCGTAATTCTTCTTCATTTTCACTGAGGACAGCAATGTCATCAGCGAATCTCATCATTGATATCATTTCTCCCTGTATCTTAATCATTCTACTGAGCCTTCATTTTATTTCCATCATTGTAGGGGTGAAAGACTACCTCAATAGCTTACACCCTTTTTAATCACGGCATTTCCTTCACGATCTTCCACTCTTATTGTTCCTTCTTTGTCCTCGTACATATTACATATTACTTGTTTTGCCCTGCCGTTTACTTCTTCTTCTCTCACAATTTTAGACGCAATGCACCATTTTAAGCTGTCGAACGCGTTTTCTATGTCCACAAATTCTATTAATGTGGCGTGATTTTTGTTTAATTTGGCTTCCATTATTAACCTCAACGTCAGAATGCCTCTCTTGTGTGTCTGGTGTTTTTCCGAAAGCCTAATGATATGTAGCCAGTCTTGTACATGCTACGCACCAAAGTCAATAGTCCTTTTATTGTCAGTTCCTCAATACCTGTAGGAATTCCGATGAAATGTTATCCATCCCTCCTGCCCTATTTGATTTTGAGTCGTCCAAAACGCTGTTAAATTCTTACTCCAATACTGGATCATCTATCTCTTACCTGTCGACCCCTATTTCTTCTTCTATCGTATCGTCAGACGAGTCCTCCCCGTCATAGAGGCTTTCAGTGTACTCTTTTCCACCTTTCCGCCCCTTCTTCTACATTTAATAACGGAATTCGCATTCCACTCTTAATATTATTGCCGTTGTTTTAAATTCCCGAAGGTCGTTTCGAATTTTTTATATGCTGAGCCAGTCCTTCCGACAATCAATTCTGTTTAGATTTTTCAAATTTTTCATTCAGTCACTTTGCCTTAGATTCCCTGCACTTCATATTTATTTCGTTCCTAAATGACTTGCATTTCTGTATTCCTGCCTCTCTGGTATCTTTATCTTTCCTAAAGCAAAACCGACAGTCATTTAACAGATCCACAGTGTTTTTTCATTCCTCTGTATATTATTCTTGCAGCAACTTGGATTCAGGAGCTGTTAAGTTGATTGTGCGATAATTCTCGCACTTGTCGGCTCTTGCAATCTTCGGGATTGTGTAGATGATGTTTTCCCGAATGTCGGATGGTATATCGCCAGTCTCATACGTTCTACACTCCAAAGTATCCCCTAGTGAATTTAGAAATTCTGGTAGAATGTTGTCTATCCTTTCTGCCTTATCCGATCTTAAGTTGCACAGAGCTCTTTTAAATTATAAGTACTAGATCCACTCATCTCTTCCTCTCGATTCCTGTTTCTTCTTCTGTCACACCGTCAGACAAGTCTTTCCGCTGGTAGAGGCCTTCAGTGTACTCTTTCTACCTATTCGCTCTGTCCTCTGCATTCAACAGTGGAATTCCCATTGTTTTTAATTTCACAGGAGGTTGTTTTGACCCTTTCTGTATGCTGAGGCCGGCCGGAGTTGCCGAGCGTTTCTAGGCGCTACAGTCTGGAACCGCGAAACCGCTACGGTCGCAGGTTCGAATCCTGCCTCGGGCATGGATGTGTGTGATGTCCTTAGGTTAGTTAGGTTTAAGTAGTTCTAAGTTCTAGGGAACTGATGACCTCAGATGTTAAGTCCCATAGTGCTCAGAGCCATTTGCAACCATTTTTCACACGTTTCCTTGCATTTCCTGTTTATTCGTTGCTAAATGACTTGTGCTTCTATGTGCCTGTACTTCCTTGAATGTTTTTTGTACATGCCTCTTCCATCGATCAACTGAAGTGTTTCTTCTATTATCCATGGTTTCTTTAGAGTTACCTTCCTTGAACCTATGGTTTTCTTTCCAGGTTCTGTGATTTCCCTTTTAGAGATGTTCATTTCTCTTCAACTGTAATGCCAACTGAGTTATTCGATCTCACATGATATATAGCCTCAGAGATCTTCAAATGTACCTCTTCATTCTTTAGTACTTCAGTATCGCCGGCCACTGTGGCCGAGCGGTTCGAGGCTCTTCAGTCCGGAACCGCGCTGCTTCTACGGCCTCAGGTTCCAATCCTGCCTCGGGCATGGATGTGTGTAATGCCTTTCCTGTGCTAACCTCTTCATCTCAGAGTAGCACTTGCAACCTACGTCCTCAATTATTTGCTTGACGTATTCCAATCCCTGTCTTGCTCTACAGCTTTTGCCCTCTATAGCTCCCTCTAGTACCATGGAAGTCATTCCCTCATGTCTTAGCAGGTGTCCTGTCATTCTGTCCCTTCTCCTTATCGGTGTTTTCCACATATTCCTTTCCTCTCCGATTCTGCATAGAACCTCCTCATTCCTTACCTTATCAGTCCACCTAATTTTCAACATTCTTCTATAGCACCACATCTCAAATGCTTAGATTCTCTTCTGTTCCGGTTTTCCCATAGTCCATGTTTCACCACCATGCAATGCTATACTCCAGACGTACATCCTCAGAAATTTCTTCCTCAAATTAAGGCCGGTATTTGATATTAGTAGACTTCTCTTGGCCAGAAATGCCTTTTTTGCCATAGCGAGTCTGCTTTTGATATCCTCCTTGCTCCGTCCGTCATTGGTTATTTTACTGCCTAGGTATCAGAATTCCTTAAATTCATTGACTTCGTGACCATCAATCCTGATATTAAGTTTCTCGCTGTTCTCATTTCTACTACTTCTCATTATCTTCGTCTTTCTCCGATTTACTCTCAAACCATACTGTGTACTCATTAGACTGTTCATTCCGTTCAGCAGATCACTTAATTCTTCTTCACTTTCACTCAGGATAGCAATGTCATCAGCGAATCGTATCATTGATATCCTTTCACCTTGTATTTTAATTCCTATCCTGAACCTTTCTTTTATTTCGATCATTGCTTCCTCGATGTACAGATTGAAGAGTAGGGGCGAAGGGCTACAGCCTTGTCTTACTCCCTTCTTAATACGAGCACTCCGATCTTGATCGTCCACTCTTATTATTCCGTCTTGGTTGTTGTACATATTGTACATGACCCGTCTCTCCCTATAGCTTACCCCTACTTTTTTCAGAATCTCGAACAGCTTGCACCATTTTATATTGTCGAACGCTTTTTCCAGGTCGACAAATCCTATGAAAGTGTCTTGATTTTTCTTTAGCCTTGCTTCCTTTATCAGCCGTAACGTCAGAATTGCCTTTTCGTCCCTTTACTTTTCCTAAAGCCAAACTGATCGTCACCTACCGCATTCTCAATTTTCTCTTCCATTCTTCTGTATATTATTCTTGTAAGCAGTTTCTATGCATGAGCTGCTAAGCTGATTGTGCGATAATTCTCGCACTTGTCAGCTCTTGCCGTCTTCGGAATTGTGTGGATGATGCTTTTCCGAAATTCAGATGGTATGTCGCCAGACTCATATATTCTACACACCAACGTGAATAGTCGTTTCGTTGCCACTTCCCCCAACAATTTTAGAAATTCTAATGGAATGTTATCCATCCCTTCTGCCTTATTTGACCGTAAGTCCTCCAAAGCTCTTTTAAATTCCGATTCTAATACTGGATCCCCTATCTCTTCTAAATCGACTCCTGTTTCTTCTTCTATCACATCAGACAAATCTTCACCCTCATTGAGGCTTTCAATGTGTTCTTTCCACCTATCTGCTCTCTCCTCTGCATTTAACAGTGGAATTCCCGTTGCACTCTCAATGTTACCACCGTTGCTTTTAATGTCACCAAAGGTTGGTTTGACTTTCCTGTATGCTGTGTCTGTCCTTCCGACAATCATATCTTTTTCGACGTCATCACATTTTTCCTGCGACCATTTTGTCTTAGCTTCCCTGTGCTTCCTATTTATTTCATTCCTCAGCGACTTATATTTCTGTATTCCTGATTTTCCCGGAACATGTTTGTACTTCCTCCTTCCATCAATCAACTGAAGTATTTCTTCTCTTACCCATGGTTTCTTCGCAGCTACCTTCTTTGTACCTATGTTTTCCTTCCCAACTTCTGTGATGGCCCTTTTTAGAGATGTCCATTCCTCTTCAACTGTACTGCCTACTGCGCTATTCCTTATTGCTGTATCTATAGCGTTAGAGAACTTCAAATGTATCTCGTGATTTCTTAGTACTTCCGTATCCCACTTCTTTGCGTATTGATTCTTCCTGACTAATGTCTTGAACTTCAGCCTACTCTTCATCACTACTATATTGTGATCTGAGTCTATATCTGCTCCTGGGTACGCCTTACAATCCAGTATCTGATTTCGGAATCTCTGTCTGACCATGACGTAATCTAATTGAAATCTTGCCGTATCTTCCGGCCTTTTCCAAGTATACCTCCTCCTCTTGTGATTCTTGAACAGGGTATTCGCTATTACTAGCTGAAACTTGTTACAGAACTCAGTTAGTCTTTCTCCTCTTCCATTCCTTGTCCCAAGCCCATATTCTCCTGTAACCTTTTCTTCTACTCCTTCCCCTACAACTGCATTCCAAACGCCCATGACTATTAGATTTTCGTCCCCCTTTACATACTGCATTACCCTTTCAATATCCTCATACACTTTCTCTATCTGTTCATCTTCAGCTTGCGACGTCGGCATGTATACCTGAACTATCGTTGTCGGTGTTGGTCTGCTGTCGATTCTGATTAGAACAACTTGGTCACTGAACTGTTCACAGTAACACACCCTCTGCCCTACCTTCCTATTCATAACGAATCCTACACCTGTTATACCATTTTCTGCTGCTGTTGATATTACCCGATACTCATCTGACCAGATATCCTGGTCTTCCTTCCACTTCACTTCATTGACCCCTACTATATCTAGATTGAGCCTTTTCATTTCCCTTTTCAGATTTTCTAGTTTCCCTACCACGTTCAAGCTTCTGACATTCCACGCCCCGACTCGTAGAACGTTATCCTTTCGTAGATTATTCAATCTTTTTCTCATGGTAACCTCCCCCTTGGCAGTCCCCTCCCAGAGATCCGAATGGGGGACTATTCCGGAATCTTTTGCCAATGGAGAGATCATCATGACACTTCTTCAATTACAGGCCACATGTCCTGTGGATAAACGTTACGTGTCTTTAATGCAGTGGTTTCCATTGCCTTCTGCATCCTCATGTCGTTGATCATTGCTGATTCTTCCGCCTTCAGGGGCAATTTCCCACCTGTAGGACAAGAGAGTGCCCTGAACCTCTACCCGCTCCTCCGCCCTCTTTGACAAGGCCGTTGGCAGAATGAGGCTGACTTCTTATGCCGGAAGTCTTTGGCCGCCAATGCTGATTATTTATCAAAATTTAGGCAGTGGCGGGGATCGAACCCGGGACCGAAGACGTTTTGATTATGAATCAAAGACGCTACCCCTAGCCCACGGGTACACCTTACAAATAATATAATGTTATTTTCACCATGTATTAAGTAGAAGACAATCTGCTTCTATCAGAAAATAAGACACATGCATGTATAATTTCCCAAAAATGTATTTCACTTCTTCAGTAAATTTCGACAAAACCTTAATCGATTCTCAATTTAAAACATTTCATTCTGTCACCAACACTATATGGCTTCTACAGAAAAAAACTATCACAGAATGTAACCCAACGCATTTCACTATTCTTACAAATAGCGTAAGAAACATTAACATTTCCCACAGTAAAACACAAAAAGAATTTCCCTCGATCTCAATTCAAGCTCAAGGAAGCAACAGAAAGTTTCATCTCAAACAATATGCTGTTTAACAAAACACTACTCCCGCTACCCAGTTTAATTTAAACATCTGAAAGCAAGAAATTATTTCAGTATATCACAGTCACTGAAATAAATCGCTTACTGTGTCAGCTTCAACAGGTTTGATTCAAACACATTAGCAGTAGATTTTCAGTATATCACAATCACTGAAATAAATCACTTACTGTGTCAGCTTCAACAAGCTTGATTCAGACACATTAGCAGTAGACTGTCTTTAGTATTAGAATAAGGTTTCGCCATAGTGCATGCATGTATGTATGTGTGTGTGTGTGTGTGTGTGTGTGTGTGTGTATTATGTAACAGGTTTAGGCCATTGCATGTGTGAATGAGTTCAAGATATAACTCAGACAGCACAGTTTCGTTACAGTGTATTGTCCAAAAGTAAAACAACCTTCACATAGTATATGACCAACAAAGAAGTAGCTTCAACATTAGGATAGCACCATGCAATATTACTGTATGGTATCTAGCATTATCTGTTAATTGCTCACAAATCTGATAAAAGTCCAATACTCATTACTTCACTTGTCACAAAAATATCTTTAGTTATTCATTTTAAAGAATTCATACAGTTGTAAAATAATACCTAGCCTTGATTTTCCTTAGTCTGAACAGACTGCAAACTGAGGGATGTGGTGTAAAAGAAAACTTGAAGTGAATCGTCTACGTTATTAGACGTGTAATCTGCAAATGTCAAGATCTTCAAGACGCTTAACATCTCTTGCTCAGCCTGAAGTTGCATGAATCATGTATGCTGGATGACCTGGTTTCAGCATATCTTCCAGCAATCAGGACTGCCGAATTCTGGACCTAAATATCAATTTGACATTTGCAAAGTCTTGTATACATATCTGTATGAATAACTAAACTGTATCATCATGAATACGAAAATAATCATATTAATAAATTTCCAGTCACTCATGAGAAAAACTCATAGAATCATAACCTTTGTCAGACAATGGTACACACCTTTAATTTCTTGAAATCATACAATACTATCAGCAAAATGAAACGCTCTTTAACTTCCACGAGGCTGATATAAGGCAAAATATGTAAGTAATATAATGTCTCTCTATTCTTATACCTAGAATTATTCACACACACAAACACACACACACAGACGTATATGTGTGCTTATGTGTGTGTGTGTGTGTTTGTGTATACAAGAATCTTGTAACATAGACCTACTAGAAAGAAGTGTCTCTCACAGAGAAATTCGTTAATGGAGAATCTGTAAGCAAACTCTTTGTAAAATAAAACTTAAATTTTAGTGGCAACTTTTAACCGAGAAAACATGAAAGTACTAAGTAAAGCTGTTGAACACAGACTTCCTTGAAAAGAAATTACAGTTGTAGCTAGTAAAGTAATCAGAGGAGCTACCGTTCCAGATCAAGGAAGGGTACGCCAATCTGAACCAGGTATCTATCTTTAATACACCTCCATTTTTATAGGTAATGTGTAAACCCAAAGCTAATGATTTTGCGCTGTAATTCAGCCCTAAAATAATAGTAATGATCGGATAATGCTAACCTGAAATGACAGTTAACTGATAGGACAACTAGTTACTCATAAATGGCAACAGGAATGGAGAAAAGTTCTATTCGGTCTTCATTTTCACATAATAAAAGACCTGTACATTTCATTTAATAATTTAAATTTTCACACATATACCAAAATCAATTAGAAAACAAATTTAATGTATTACATGTTTTGGAGGTAGTAGTGACCAACAACGTAAAGTATTCATGTCAGTTACAAGTCACATCAGTCACGTTTTCCACACAAGGACCAAAATCAGTTGCATATCACATATACTGTTTCTTTTACGTTGTCACATGTACATAACAACCAAAATTAATGTGTTTTTTTGCTTTTTTCAGGTGGTTTAACACCAAGCTAAATTATTTACATCAGTTACAAACCACAATTTATATTTTCCACATACGCACAATAAAATTAGTCAATATTATAATTATCTTCATTTTTCAGCCCATAGTGACCAAAAGATGAGGTATTCATCGTATCTGCAAGCATAATGCAGTGCTGATAAAACTAGCTTGTGCCGCTTCACAGTAAGGACTCCATGCTGAACTGACTCAATTATGTACTGTACAGTTGTTTTAACTTCAAAATCGAACACGTTGGCAGTAATCATCAATGGGTAACTTCTTAACAGCAAACTGCTTCACACTCCTTACTCTATGTATTATGTGCCACAACTCAGTCTTAAGTGCATTGACTCAACTTTTAGAACAACAGTCCGTTATAGGTTCACTATTCAACTTATCTTTCATTACTCCAACCTCATCTTTATTCACAAATGGCAAATTGTATCTGTTATTTACAGGGAAACTTAAAGATCTAATCATATTCCGTATCTTATGCGGTAAAACATATGCGCGTTACGTTACTTCACCCAGATTGGTATTGACGCTCTACTTATATTTTCTAGAGACGAATAGCAGCTTATTAAGCTCTTAATACCTGATTAAATTTATAGATGAAAGACTAAAATAAAAAAAAATTATGGTGCTTTAGAGGTACCCGACACACTCATTAGAATGCAGCGCTTGTCAGAAGCGTTGGTAGCTTCGTGAAGGATCAGCACCTACCGGCACAAGCACTGAAAAACAATTAACCTTCCAGTTATTAGCACACCGTTGGTGTGATGCGATCTATCGACGCTCGTCCTTAAGGAGATAATAACATTGAAACACTTTAGTTTATTGAAAGAGGTATTAGAGGTGGTATTGTTGATTGGTCATGCAGGCATACTAATACAAATACAATTTCAGAGCCAGTTATGGTGACAAAACTGTGTGCCAGACCGAGACCCCACTCAGGAACTTTGCACACAGCATCAACCTGCCGGGAAGTTTCGTATCAGTGCAAACTCCGCTGCAGACTGAAAATTTCATTCTGCAGACGAATGTATTCTCAGGTCTGTATTCAGCGATCATGTTAACTGTGATAATGCATTCCTCGAAATGTGGGAACAACCATGCAATTACAAGCATGATGATTTAAATAATGTGAGTTATAAAATTAATAGAGTAATAGAAGAGAAAAGACTGAAAACAATCTTGGAGCGTTATTATAACATCCAAAACCAATATCCGACGTCTATCAGTATCACTCAAATTCTCTATTCGAAGTAACTCAAGTTGAAAATTAGGTAGCAGAAAAACTCGAAAACTACACAATATGACACCAATCGTAATTAAATCCTCATACCATATTACGTAATCATGACTGTAATCATATATTTGGGCTCAGATTCATTTTCAACATAGAGGAATCGCTAATATCTCCAGAAATATTGATTGCAAGAGCGAAAGATCTGGGCTTTGAGGGGCCTGGTGGAGAGGTATGTTTTCATCGCGAACATGAATCTGTAGTGAAAATGACGAGTCACCATACCAAAATTTTTCCCAGCAGAGACACCAGCAGTGGGTAGCGAGAGGCGGTGTGTTTTCTAATCTATTGCCCTGCAACTGGGTCGCGAAATCAAACACTATACCGCAGACTTGATAAGGTCCCTTTCGCGGAGATGCCAGTTAGTAGTAACGGCGGAGAGGCCAGAGACTATCGTTCATCCATATCCAGCTAATAGCTGCAATTATGACTGGATGTGTGCATAATATATTTCTCAGACGACGTTTTAATACAACATGACAGGGTGATCGAGACGTCCAATAATCTCTACGTTTCGCTATAAATGATTTAAATGTGGACCTGATGCTCCAACTTTAGGGTTGCGAAACCGGTTGCATTAATAGAGGAGTATTCAACCAGCTGCTGCGATTTGGTTTAATAATAATACATTCTTACAGCTTTGGTTGCCCACAATATAAATTGTGTTTCTTAGGTTAATGTGTGTCGGGGTGGGTATGAATGTGTATTTGTGTCTGAGAGAGAAAGAGAGAGAGAGAGAGAGAATGGTGCCTAGATCGTACTAGTGCTCTTCATCCTATCCTAGGTCGTCATGTTGCTGTTTTGCTTTTGCTGGCTGTGGTACCTGTTATCTTGTCTTTGCAAACCTCATACTGGTTCACATGACGACACCTTTTTGGAGTTTCTGTTTAGTGCCTTATGTAATCCATTATTCCTAAGTAGCTGGCCAGTGTGGCTGATCGGTTCTAGGCGCTTCAGTCTGGAACCGCGCTACTGCTACGGTCGCAGGTTCGAATCCTGCCTCATGCATGGATGTGTATGATGTCCTTAGGTTATTTAGGTTTAAGTACTTCTAAGTTCTAGGGGACTGATGACCTCAGATGTTAAGTCCCATAGTGCTCAGAGCCATTTGTACCATTTATTCCTAAGTATGTTATAAACACAGCTGCTCCTCAATAGTTCTCTCTCTCTCTCTTTCTTTCCCCTTGTGTGACATTTGGGTGTAGGTTACACTCATTGACAACGTGCTCAGCACACCTTGTCACTTCACAAACTTTCCTCCTATTCTTCCTTTCATGTAGATAGAATATGGACTACGTCCACTTACAATGAACCAGAGTTCTTGACATATCAGCCATTCAGCAAACTTTCCTCAACATTGGGAAATATTTCCTACACTCGTCTCCCATTGTTACTATCTTCTCAGTCTCCTACCATTTTATAAATAACTTATTCATTATTTACAACTTGATTTCTGCATACTCTCCTGCACTGGCATTAACTTTCTCTTTCTTCCTTTTCCTTAGTCGGTAAACAGCACCTCTTCAGCGTATGGTGTAATCAACCAAATCATAAGAACAATTACAAGAACTTGTCTTGGTATTGTTCAATATGCTCTACTTACCTGTTTACTTCCCTTTGCCCTTCGCTTTCTTGCAACCTACGTCCTCAGTTATTTGCTGGATGTATTCCAATCTCTGTCTTCCTCTACACGTTTTACCATTTGCAGCTCCCTCTAGTACAGTGTAAGTCATTCTGTCATGTCTTAACAGACATCTTATCGTCGGGTCACTACTTCTTGTCAGTGTATTTCACACATTCCTTTCGTCTCCGACAGGACACAGGGCCTCCTCATTCTTTACGTTGTCAGAGCACCTAATTTTTGACATCCATAAGTAGCACGATATCTCAGATGCTTTGAATCTCTTCTGTTCGGGTTTTCTCACAGTCCATGTTTCGCTACTATACAATGCTGTACTCCAAACGTACGTTCGCAGAAATTTCTTCCCCAAATTAAGGCCTGTGTTAGATACTAGTAGACTTCTCTTGGCCAGGAATGCCCTTATTGCCAGTGACAGTCTGCTTTTTGATGTCCTCCTTGCTCCAACCGTCACAGGTTATTTTGCTGCTTAGGTACAGAATTTCTTAACTTAAAGTATTTTGTGATCGTCACTTATGATGTTAAGTTTCTCGCTGTTCTCTTTTCTGCTACTTCTCATCAGGTTCGTTTTTCTTATATTTACTCTCAATCCATATACTGTACTTGCTAGACTGTTCATTCCATTTAGAAGATCCTGTAATTATTCGTCACTTTCACTGAAGAAAGGAATGTCATCAGCGAATCTTATCATTGATATCTTTTTACCTTGAATTACAATTCCACTCTCGGACTCTTATTTCCGACATTCCTTCTTCGAAGTGCAGATTGAACAGTAGGGCCGAAAGACTACATCCTTGTCTTACACACATTTTGATCTTATCACTTCGCTCTTGGTCTTCCGCTCTTATTATTCGCTCTTGGTTCTTGTAGATGTTATATATTGCCCGTCTTTCTCTGTAGCTTACCCCTGTTTTTCGCAGAATTTCGGACATCTTGGGTCACTTGACACTGCTGAACGCTTTTTCCAGGTCGGTAAATCCTATGGACATATCTAGATGTTTCCTCAGTTAGGCTTCTATTTTTATCGCAACATCACGACTGTCTCTCAGGTGCCTTTACCTTTTCTAAAGCCAAACTGATCGTTCTAATACATCCTCAATTTTCTTTTCCAATCTTACGTACATTATTCTTGTGAACAGTTTGGAGGCTTAAGCTATTAAGCTGATTTTGCGGTAATTCTTGCACTTTTCAGATGTTGTAGTCTTCGGAGTTGGGTGGGTGATATGTTTCCGAAGTCAGACGGTATATCTACAGATTCATACACTCTACACACTAACGTGAATAGCCGTGCTGTTTCCACTTCCACCTGTGAGTTTAGAAATTCTGATGAAATGTTATCTATCCTTTCTGCTTTTAAAGCTCTTTTAAATTGTAATTCTAATAATGGATCCCCTATCACTTCTATGTCGACACTTATTTCTTCTTCCATCACATCAGACATATTTTGTGCCTCATAGATGCCTTCAGTGTACTCTTTCGACCTATTCACTCTCTCCTCTGCAATTAACAGTGCAATCCCCATTTCCATGTTAATGTTACCACCCCTGATTTCAATTTCACGGAAGGTTGTTTTGACTCTTCTATGTGCTGAGTCTGTCCTTCTGGCAGTCATTTCATTTTCGATGTCTTCAAATTTCTCATGCAGCCATTTCGTCTTAGCTTCCCTGCACTTCCAATTTATTTCATTCCTAAGCGGCTTATAATTCTCTGTTCGTGGATTTCTCTGAACATTTTTGTACTTTGCTTTTTCATCGATCATGTGAAGTACGTCTTCTGCTTGCCATGGTATCTTCGGAGTTGCCTTTTTTTGTACATATTTTTTTCTTTCCGACTTCGGTGGTTGCCCTTTTCAGGGATTCCCATACCTTTTCAACTGTACTGCCTACTGAGCTATTTCTTATTGCTGCATCTATATCCTCAGAGAACTTAAAGCACACCTCTTCATTCCTTAATGCCTCTGGATCCCACGTTTCTACGCAGTGATTCTTCCTGACTACTACTTTAAACTTCATCCTACGCTAGTAAATTGTGATATGAATCTATATCTCCTGGGCACGCCTTACATGCCAGTATTTGATTTCGGAATTTCTGACTGACCATTACGCAATGCAACTGGATCATCCCATCTCTCCCAGCCTTTTCCAAGTTTACCTCCTCCTTTTGTCGTTCTGGAACACAGTATTCGCTGTTATTAGCTGAAATTTATCACAAAACTCAACTGGTCTCTGCCCTCTCTCATTCCTAGTACCAAGTCCATATTCTCCGGTCACTCTTTCTTCTATTCCTTCCTCTACAACCGCGCATTCCAGTTCCCCGTGAGTTTTAGACTTTCAATTGTCTATTTCTTCATCTTCAGTTTGCGTCGTTGGCATGTATACCCGAACTGCCGCTGTCGGTGTTGGCCCGCTGTTGATTCTGATGACGACAACCGCATCACCGAATTGTTCACAGTAACTCACTCTCTGCCCTGCGTGATCTCATCTAAGATATATCAGTTTTCATTGAGTTATCAGCGTTCTGACTGATGCGATGCGCTACACCCCCCCCACACACACACACACTTTTTCTCCTGTGCCAACGTTTACACTCAGAGTAGCGCTTGCAAACTACGTCGTCGATTATTTGCTGGATGTATTTCAATCTCTGTCTTCCTCTACAGTTTCTACCCTCCACAGCTCCTGCAAGTTCCTTGGGCGTTATTCCCTGGTGTCTTAAGGGGTGTCCCTTCTTCTTGTCGGTGTTTTGTACACATTACTTTCCTCTTCGATTCTAGGGAGAACCTCCTCATTGCTTACCTTATTAGATCCTCTAATTTTCAACATTCTTAGGTACCACCTCACCTCAAATGCTTCGATTCTCTTCTGCTCTGACTCCCCCACAGTCCATGCCAGACTAACATACATTTTTATCAGCTCAAAAGACAATAACATTCCTGCTATGATGGAAATCATCTTTTGCATAGCTCTTACTGCTTTACTGCTGGTTTGTTTTGCATCGGCTGGTAAATTTGCCTTTCACCAAGAACAATCTCTTGATTTTTATTGTAGGATTTCCTGTCAATACTAAGCGTCCTTTTAACAATATATGAACTGCAATTTGTGCAGCTAGTTTTAGCTTACTTAACTGACCCAGTCATATAAGAGTTGGATTTGTCTTCTTCTTATCTCTTGAATTTGTGCTTCAGTGGCCTTGGTAGGACGTCGTCAGCGTACGTTACGTGATCCGCGTGTTTTGCTGTGAGGGACCCTTTTTCCAGCATGGATGCTAAAAATTTAAGGGGACTGATGAAACAAGAAATGAGAAAGTTCTCCGCAAAATACGTGAGGAAAGGAACATGAGGGAAGTTCTAGATATAAGACATGTGTTAAGACATCAAGGAATAGCTTGCCAGCCACTAGAATTGGCCAAAGAGGGCAAAACCTGTTAGCGAAGACAGAGACTCAAAAATATCTAACAAATAATCGAGAACGTTGGACGCAGGGGATGATGCTGTGCTGGGCCACATCAGACCAAGCAGAAGTCTGACGACTCTCAGAAGACAATAAAACCATCGTATTGTACCGCAGATGTAGCAATATGCCAGTGTTGACACAATTCATGGATCTACAGTGATACACGAATGGAACAGACTTGAAAGTACTCATAATAAAAATTACAATATTCTTCAAAACCGATAACTTAGGTTAACTCTTGTCATCCATTAACAACAACAATGGCAGTCGTACCTTAACCTCACACCTGCGGAAAATCTGAACCTACGCGGGACTCTGAGTGTAGCTGACGTTGGCAGAGAACAGTCCTGCGCCAGAGGCCCGAAGACCAGCCCCAGTGGGCGTGGCCGAGTCCGCAGGCGCAGCACGTACTGCGCCCAGGTGGCCTCCACGCCATACCACACAACGCCACACCCACCTCCGCTCTGTTGTTTTCGCGCCTCTTTTTGTAGCCCCTGCGGGAGCGAGCCGCACGCGGCAGTTTTAGCGCTGACCATCCAACAACGAAACAATGTAGTCCCAAGCGAAACTGCAGTAGGCCCTTCCACGTTTCTGGCTTACTGCAGGTTATAGGTGTTATACGTAACAGTCGACAGGTACCACACCCAATTGCCCAGATTTTAAAAGTCATGTCCAATTTGGATACCGAAGTTTTGCCATAGGGACCATAAATAAACGTTTGCGTTGCACATTTTTAGTTAGATTACGTGCTTCCATCATCTTCAGATTCAAGTAGTTGCGTCAGCAACTCGTCTTGTCTATTCAGAACCTCCTTCCGAAGTACTGTGGTTTGAAACTGCGGTTTTAAATAGATGTATGTTGGTGGGAGGGGGGGGGGGGGGAGATGTAAGGAGAAATGGCGTGAGGCAGCTTAGGGGAGGGAAAGGACGCAATGAGGGGCTGGTGGGGATGTCGTGAGTTTAACAAGAGAGGTCTTGGCCGGCCGATTTGGCCGTGCGGTTCTAGGCGCTTCAGTCTGGAACAGTGTGACCGCTGCGGTCGCAGGTTAAAATCCTGCCTCGGGCATGGATGTGTATGATGTCCTAAGGTTAGTTAGGTTTAAGTAGTTCTAAGCTCTAGTTGACTGAAGTCCACGGATGTTAAGTCCCATAGTGCTCAGAGCCATTTGAACCATTTGAACCAAGAGAGGTCTTGCTGAAATTATAGAACTTACAATTAAGTAAAAATTCTAGCGTAGAACAATGGGCAAGTAAAAAGTAAAAGTAAACGGTATAAAGTAATGAAATTATAAAATAGAGCAAAGGGGGATGCAGTCCTTCGTAATGTGTCATTATAGAAGCCGTGCTTGCAACTCTTGCAGTTTGATAGCAGCGTAAGCACAGTATTGTGCTTATTGCGATGTTCCCATAACCACTTCACAGGCTTGAGACTAAAACTTAATCTCTCTCCCTTTCATCCCTTTCGTTCGCCCAAAAGATGTGGCCTACAAAAGCCCCTTTCAACAATTCTTGTCTTTGTCAATAGGCCTAGACTCTCTCCCAATTTAATTTAGCGGGAGAGGTGAACAAAAGCAAGAGCGCGATATAGCGAATAACAGTTGCTTATATTTGAAAAGGGTTTTCAAATATGTAGCATTAGCTATATAATCAAGGATAACCTCCCGGAATCCGTGGTAAGAACGAGGGGGAATGTAGCTGTTTTCCATTTCTGTTTGGAATAGTACGTCCCAGACATAAAACTGAAGGCCTAGTGCGTGTTTACTGATCTGTTCACGTGTCTAAGACAAAGTAGAGTCAATTTACTAAAGGAAAGTGTTTTAAAGTAAAAGACTTTTAATGCCTAGACCGCAATTTTCCTGTTACGATTAATGTGCGATAGCTAGTTTTGGTTGTTATCTACAGCCATCTTCAGATAAGTAAAAAATGGAGGCAAAGTAGCCTAAGAAAATTTTGCACAGTCGAGTGGGATATGAAAACACTCTATGAAACCTGACCAAAAGCATAGTGGGAAGCTAATACCAATAGTAAAACTGAACATTTGATCAAGCGATTTAACATTGTAGTACAAATATCTTAATCCTTATAACATACCGTTTGAAAAGTAAAAATGCGGTGAATATGTATTGGAAAGGCCGAGCGGTTCTAGGCGCTACAGTCTGGGGCCGCGCGACCACTACGGTCGCAGGTTCGAATCCTGCCTCAGGCATAGATGTGTGTGATGTCCTTACGTTAGTTAGGTTTAAGTAGTTCTAAGTTCTAGGGGACTGATGACCTAAGCAGTTAAGTCCCATAGTGCTCAGAGCCACTTTTTGTATTGGAAAGCATCGTAAACAGCCATCCCCTCCCTGCCAATGTCAGGCTTAACTAAAGTGGATTTGCACAGGGCCCTCTCTCTCGCTCTCTCTCTCTCTCTGTCACTCTCTTTTCAAATCTTTCTTCCCCTCCTTGCACGAATAGTGCGGGAATTTCACAAACTTCGTCTTTTTCAGCCAAAAATCGTAGCTGGTCGAGTAGGAGACAAACGGAATATCAATTTAGACGGATTTCCAGTTATGCCACTTGCCTAGTAACCTTCTGCGACGCTTCATCGGCACTAGGAGAGTAGCCTATCAAAAGAATCCGGACAACCGAAGACAATGCAGAATCGACGACTAGATGCCAAAATTCAAAATGGTTAAAATCGCTCTAAGCACTATGTGACTTAACATCTGAGGTCATCAGTCCCCTAGACTTAGAACTACTTAAACCTAACTAACCTAAGGACATCACACACATCCATGCCCGAGGTAGGATTCGAACCTGCGACCGTAGCAGCAGCGGGGTTCCGGACTCAAGCGCCTAGAACAGCTCGGCCACAGCGGCCGGCGACTAGATGTCACGTGATGCATGCCCACTAGTATAAAAGGAGGCAGATGGTTGAAAAGACTGGGTACATAAACCACGTATTTCTGTAGTCACCGCTAACGGCCGGTTGAGGTGGAACAAAGAGAGACGCCACTGGAAAGTGAATGTCTGGAAGCGAGTGATCCGAAGTGATGAATCGCGGCATGTCTTGTGGAAAGCCGACAGAAGCCTTTCAGTTTGGCGATTAGATGGTTGATGTCACCTGTCGTCATGTGTAGTGTCAACAGTGAAATACGGGTGAGGTTATGCTATGGTGGAGGAGGGGGATGTGTTCAATGGTCCCATTATGGTGCTTTAGAACACTTTGAATGCCGAATGATACGAGCGTATTTTACGGTACTGTAAACTGCATACAGTAGAGGAGCACTTTGAAGACAATGCCTGTATCAGCACGACAATTGGGCCATGTCATAAAGCAGCAAATGTGAGACAATGGTTTGTGCAACCAGTTCTGAAATGGGTTGGTTTGCAGTGTAGCGACCTGAAGCCAAAGGAGCACCTTCGAGATGAGACAAAACGTCTACCTCATTCCAGACATTCAATATCACTACCTTCTCCTGTTTCGGCCCTTTGAGGAGGAATGGGCTGTGATTCCTCCTCAGACATTCAGTAACCTAATTAAAAAAATCCCAAATTGACTTCAAGCCGTCATAAAGGTGAAGGGCGGACGCACCTCATATTAATGTCCACTACTAGATAATTTGATACTTTTGATCAGATAGTGATATTTAGTTCATTTCTGAGACGACGCTGCTCACTGGCATTACTACAAATTAAAATGAGATAACTGATATTCCAACATCATAGAAGAAATATATTCTCTTCTCCAACATATGAAAAACATAGGAAGTTTGGACACACTGTGTCAGTGTTTCTCCGCTTTCTTCGCTGACGAAATTGGAAGGATGCAAATATTTTGTGTACACTATTCAAACGCCGTCGCACTAACTACGGTAGGTAAAGAAATACAAATGTACAAATGTGGTTGATTTTGATCTCAGAATCTAACAACAAACTACAGGGTGACAATCGTTGAACTATACGAAAAAAACCTAAATTAGTTACACACTATGGAGTGCACACACTTTATTCAACAAGTAAACGTCACTACAGATATTCAGAGTTAGGTTATAACATTTTCGACATGCCTGCCATCATTGGCGATGATGTGGCACAGACGAATAGCGAAATTCTGCATCCATGGGAGTAGTATCTGTTCCCGAAAGAACAGATGTCATTGATGACCGTGCAGCTTCTCTAGAATGAAATGATAACTAAATCGACACCCTAGCTGCAAAAAGATGTTGATAAACATCATTGGGGACTTGTTTAAAACGCCTTTTTGCAGCTAGAGTGTCTATTTAATTATCATTTCATTCTAGAGAAATTACACGATCATCAATGGTATCTGTTCTTTTGGGAACACATACTATTTTCATATTAGTATATGGCTACCCGGCCATTCACCTTCTTGCGCGAACGCACACGCCACGCCCCAACTCGGTGGGACTTGGTAGATCAATCTGTCATGAGCAATGAGTGTGATGGGCAAACGTCTATTAGACGTACTACGAATGTAGTGGTGTGGACATGTTGGGAATGTTGGTCTCACGGGGAGCGTGCAAGGGATATGTCCCTGCAGGCGCCCTATCCTGTGAGCCCTCGGTGGTTCATATGAACGCCGACACGGTAGTTCAGCGTGTTCGGTCAGAGGGTTTAGCTACCTTCTGTAATAAAAAACTGAGTAAACGCATCAACGAACAGCTGACCGAGTGTCATCGGACGTCCGCCACGAACAAATTCAACGAACAATATAGAACAAAATGAGATTAATATGTGGATACAGCATCTGCCATGTAAGCAGGAGATCCCGGGTTCGAGTCCCGATCGGGGCACAATTTTTCAACATGTCCCCAGTAATGTATATCAACGCCTGTTTGCAGCTAGGGTGTCGCTTTAATTATCATTAAATTCTGCATCACCCTCTGAAGTGTCGGAACATCATTGCTGTCGATGACCTCCTGAATGGCTTTTTTCGGCTCATAAATGGTTTTGGATTTTGTCTTTTATGTAGCCCCACAGGAGTTCATGTGTTTAGATCCGGAGAATATTGCAGCCAATCGAGGCCCATGCCAGTGGCCTCTAGATACCCCAGAGCCACAATGCTGCTCCGGTACATCAAACACTGTCCTGCTTCGATGGGGTCGAGCTCCATCTTGCATCAACCACATCTTTTTAAAATCAGGGTCACTTTGGATAACAGGGATGAAATTATCTTCCAAAACCTTCATGTACCATTCGGTATTCACTGCGCCATCAAGGAATATCGCACCGATTATTCCATGACCGGACACTGCACACCACATAGTAACCCGAGTTGAGAGTGAAGAGACTTCTCGATCGTGAAATACGGATTCTCAGTCCCCAAAATGCGCCTACTTTGCTTTTTGACGAACCCATCCAAATGAAACTGGGCTCCGTCGCTAAACCGAACCACTCAGCGCATACTAATTCCCATGATGACCCGCACAAACCATGCAGTTTGAACATCCAGACGCAAACGGTTCAGAAGTTATGACGATTTTATTTTACATAGTTCAATAATTGTCACCCTGTAAGTACCAGCAGTCATCCGACAATTTATGCATCCTATGAACGAGAAGGCCGTCTGGAAGCTGCGATACGACTCGACTGTATCAACGACTGGCCAGTTTATTTTGATCATACCGGCTAGCTGTGACGAACCATTGTCATGCTGTCTATGAACCATTAAACATTATTAGTGATAGTCTATATACCTGTACAATAGTTTTGGTTATGAAATTTATAGATCATACTTGTTGAGAGAAGATCTGTTAAATTATTGAAAGATGGTTTGGAGAATCTTCTGCTACTTACCTCTTTGTTATCTGCCCTGATTAGTGAATCCAGGCTACATTTTGGTACTGCTTCTCATCTGTATCTGAGGGAGACCCCTCAGATGTGTAAGCTAGCTTTTGTAGTGAATGTATCCTACTCCATAATATTAAATTCTTAGAAGTGCGTGGACGCAACATCCTCTGTTCATGTGTGACATTTAATATCAAAACTATCACAAGTCCAAATATGGGCCCCGCTATGCGTTAATTCAGAAGTTAATTTTCTATCAAAACTTTGATTTTGTTTCATAATGTCTGTCGCGGAACGGATAAACGCTGTTTTTTACGCTTCACAAACTGAGATGGGAAACTTCCTTAAACCATTCTGTGTTTACTTTCACCATGCCAGAGTCACTGTCAGTGATGTTCAATGGCGGACTCCTAGTCCGTTAACTCAAACGTTTGCTCGTGGCAAACAAACAAGGCGGGAAAATGGGAATGCTACTGAATTATTGATACTGACAAATTCTCGCTTTCGTCTAACTAGTAACATTTTGTTACTGGTTCTATAATTCAATACTCTCTGCCTTCATCTCACAAGATGTGAGGTGCTCCTGCTCATATACGATTCGCTAAGATATTGCACGACGTTAAGTGCGCCCTCGCAGCCCAACATTTTAACTGCTTACGAGAATCTCACAAACCGCATCATTTACACTCATACACCAATCGCACACATTTCTGGACAATAAGGTTATGACCATGCAATTAGCAACTGCTCAAGTGAGTAATGAAATTGCCTCCTCTAGCTGGACACGTGGGAAATGGTAATGACCAAACTGCTTGAAACATTTCTATTAATTTAGAAAATATACACACGCCACTTCCTGGCATTTAAATTAAATTCGTGGATAGGACTTGGATCAATGGTGTACGCATGAACTCACCGTGGATTGATTCCAAGTACATATTCAGATCTGCACAAGCAATTTTCTTCCATTTTGCGGCGTTCATTGGTTAATTGTAACACATGTCACTGCCTACAATTAACACCAACACGTTTCACGGTTATCGTCATGCAATTACAGCCATGAATGGCATTGAGACGATTTGTGGATATGTACTCACCATCTAGCATTTCCCACTTACTTTTTACTCTCGTATTTTCTCAACTTATAATGTAGCTCAAGCACGTGATACTTTCCTTGCTGCCAAGTCAGTGCGGATGTCGCACATACCCCGCAGAGGCATAGACGCCAATATTACCCACTAGAACACAAGCTTGACCACTGGACAAAGTTTCACGCAAAATGAACGAATTCCTGGGTTAATGCACTGAATTTACGGCAACAAAAAGTGAACTCACGCACTTAAACACTTGAATTATGTCTAACACACATTGTCCTTAAACTAATTCCGCAACCAGAAGAAAGAAGTGGATCATGACCAGAACAAAGGACCTAAGTATAGCCCAGCTCTAACTATTGAATTAACACCCCATCAATTTAAAACGTCCCGCCATCGATTAACACAAATCATTATCAAACGGAAATGTCCCTCCATTGATTAACACAAAATATTAGCTGCAAGAAGAAGCATTTTGATTATTATATATTTCATAGCACAAAACAAAGCAGACCTGCTCCGTCCTGCCACCAGTGTTTCCTCTCCAGCAGTCCTCGATCCGCAATGGAGCTAACTGAAAGTCTTCAAGTTACTTCTATTTCCGGACTGTCACCGAATTAGATTGTCAACCACAGCTAATGGAACCTCACCACCCGTATCTTTTTTCCACTTCCGGACAGTGAAGGGGAGGTGCGCATATCCAGATTGGCCAACTGTGGCGAATGGAACTTCACCATACACGCTTTTAGTTTCTTTTACCAAGCTGGAGAGTAAACTTCCGACTTTTCCTGTACTACTATTGCCAGACGCCATGTCATTAGCAGAAATCTAACTCATACAAATTCTAACATGCAAAAATGTATACAAAATTAAATGAGGACACAGCAAGGAAAATGTTAGGAAGTGCACACATATATAAGGCTAAAAAATGAAACACAAATGTTCAACTCATTTTTCAGTGTTTAGGGTAGTGCCAATATCCGTTAGATGAAATTACTTGTATGGCTCTATACCAAGCGAATATTATATTACTTGAAACAGTTGAAAGGGAAGATATATTATCCATTCACTGTTATACCAGTACATTTACAAGCGCTTGTGATGTTTGATGGTTCATGGTAAATGTTACTATCTTGAATGATTTACTGAATATGACTCTACAGAGTTTCATTTTTTTGTAAAAAAAAATTCTTTATTAACATAATACAATCCAATATAATTATACAACAAAACCCACCACCTTAAATAATTAGTGGGTCTATATATGACAAAACATAATTCAGCAGCACTGTTACATTAAAATTTTCTAAAACTGGAATATCTACGAGCAAGGTTAACCCACTACCTACAGAGTATCTTTGTTAAACATATCCTAAATTTTTAAGAAAGTAATAACTTGAGATGTAATTGAGATATTTATTGACGGTTTGCTTCTGCAAGTAAGGCGACTGAAAATGATTTATGCTTGCGGCAGTTGGTACCGTAACTGCTTTGGTCATGTGAACTCAAATCAGTAGCCAGGTGGACTCCACGGCAGTAGGTGTTCCGTGTTCTTTCTCTCGAGGAGCTTAAGTGTGTCCCACTAGTACGACATCTTTTTTGCCATGGGTATGGAGTGCATAACAGTCAGCACATGGGACACCGCTTAGGAAAACGGAATATGCTTGCGATGTCGGGCCAGCACGCAGTTCCAGAGGCTACCGGTCAATTAATCCGTACATCCTTCCCCGCTGTGCCACAACTTCCTCATAAAAAGTTCAAATGTTTGTGGATTCCTAAGGGACCAAATTGCTGGGGTCATCAGTCCCTCGACTTACACACTACTTAAACTAACTTACGCTAAGAACACACACACACGCCCATGCCCGAGGGAGGACTCGAACCTCCGGCGGGAGGGGTCACGCAAACCTTGACATGGCGCCTCAAACCAAGCGGCCACTCCGCGCGGCACAACTTCCCCGTGACGTGGTATTTCAACAAGATGGTGCACAATGCCATTTTTGCGAACATTATGAGGGATTTCTTGGATCACGAGTTCCCAGATCGCTGGAGTGAGAGAGGTAGTTCAGCTATTGCTTGGCTCCCCAGAAGCCCAGACGTTACACCACTTGATTTTTTTCTGTGGAAGTTTATCTAGAATCTAGTGTAACAGACACCAGTTCGTGATCTACCAGACCTGCGCCATCGCATTGGTGCAACTGTCGCTAATGCTACGCCCCTACTGCTCCGAAGCACTTGGAGAGAACTGGAATACAAATTTCAGTCCGGAACCGCGCGACCGCTACGGTCGCAGGTTCGAATCCTGCCTCGGGCATGGATGTGTGTGATGTCCTTAGGTTAGTTAGTTTTAAGTAGTTCTAAGTTCTAAGGGACTGGTGACCTCAGATGTTAAGTCCCATAGTGCTCAGAGCCATTTGAACCATTTTTTTGGAACACAAATTAATGTCTGTCGTGCCACTAATGGTGCGCAAATCGAGATGTATTACATGTCTACAAACACATTTTGGGCTATAATACTCGTAGAAACGTACCGTCAGTGAATATATCAATTATTTCTCCAAATTTTTACTTTTTATATTATTATGCAGAATGCTCAAACGTTCAGTGACCAAACTAACAGGTGTGATGACGGAATCATAAACAAGTGTATTTCGTAAAACAAATTCGTGTCAGAAACGCATATTGTTGGAATACTGAGTATGCCGAAGGTTATTGTGTGAGACTGAGAATAAAACTGCATTATACGTTTTCATCGCTTTATTGTCCTGGTCACTATTACATTATAATAATTGTTCAAAGCACCATTAACCTTAGTGCAGAGCCGGTAATGACGTAGCAGGGAGTCTCGTGTTAGTTGTAAATTGCGTGGTACGTTCTATATTTGCTTGGCTGCTACAAGAATTCTTGCAACCAATTCCGCCTCTGAGTGAGAAGCTCAAAATGGTTCAAATGGCTCTGAGCACTATGGAATTTAACATCTGAGGTCATCAGTCCCCTAGACTTAAAACTACGTAAGCCTAACTAACCTAAGGACACCACACACATCCATGCCCGAGGCAGGATTCGAATCTGCGACCGTAGCAGCAACGCGGTTCCGGGCTGAAGCGCCTAGAACCGCTCGTCTACAACGGCCGGGGGGGGGGGGGGGGGATAGGTGTTTGTGTTGTCCTCATCATTTGTGACAGCGGTTAGATTGGATTATGAAAAAAAAAAAACGGACTGTGTAAAAATTTGGACTTTGTACGGGCAATAATGACCGTGCAGTTGAGCACTCCACAAACCAAACATAATCATCATCCATTTGCTTACTGCGAAATGTCACTGATGACCTTGCACAACTGTAATACGTGGATTTTCATCCGAATATGCATGCGAATTGTGACTGTTGTAAATAACAACTTTAGGAAAATGAGAGAGTTCATTAGACTCTTACAGGAATCAGCGTACGTACTCATGAGGATGTCATCTTGTCCCACGGGCTTATTCTCACAGGACGATAAGGTTGAAGCAGTTATTCACGCAAGACATCCAACGCTAAGCTATGGGCATGGCAGCAATTGATCGTGGCTTGTATCGGGATTGTTTTCAAAGATAACAGCGCTTCCTCTTCAACGTTAGGTGTACGTACAGTCCGTGGTCTGCCCACATTGTCCCTGCTTACCAACATTGCGCTGGTAGTTCACAGCTGAGCGTGGATTGCAGTAAATGTACGATAATGTGGGTATCTGCGTGCAAGGAAACGTTCGCAGGAGGTTCACTGGGCTCGTCAAATATTGCTTTCTGCTGCACCCTAAACAAGGGGCATGTCTCGCCATTCTCCCGACGTGTAGCGCTCCATGTTGGCACTGCCACTGTCATGCAGGTTCTAGTGCTACCCAGCGTCTGTTGACTCACTGTCAAAGAGCTTGACATCACAAAATACTACGTATCTCAAACTAACGTTTGGTGGAGTAACATTAGACACAACGTCTCACGCGGCCAGTGCTCACGAAATACAGGTTTCCGACATATGGTTGCTTTACGAAATATATTAGTTTCTCTGTCCGCCGTCATCGCTGCTAGTTTGGGTACTGAATTCTTGAACACTCTGTATGCCTCACCAAGATACCCGGTATGACATTGACCAGATGAGGATAATTCTGTCGAAAGCAGTCATTGAATAACTCCGTATTGAAGCTCGAAGACCATTTCTTGCCTCCGGAGGAGGTATCGTGGCTTTTATCACTTCTTTCATTGCTAGCAAGCTTTGCGTATGGGAAAAGTCAAATCAAATACTGGAGCAAGGAAAGGGAACATCGTCTCCAATAGTAACATGCAAAGTAAAAAAATGAAGTTCGGAAACCAATCTTGAGGTTGAGAAGAGCTTTATGTTTTTTTGTTCTAAATGAAGTTAATAGACTGAATAAAATTAACAGCAGTAGCAGCCCTCGGTCGCAATAAAGGAGTCTTTTGACCTAGGTTTCGGCACTGCTGTGAGTGCCTTCATCAGAAATAAAACTCTCAAACTGGCATGTGACGTATTCAACTAAAAATCAAGCGATTTAGCTTTAGTCACAAAATTTGTATTACAGAATACATAAAAGGTAAGCCACCATGGGCTGCTTACATGCGTCGGTTACATCATAACATTAGTCTGTCTACATTTTGAATGTTAAGTAGCCTGTTTGTATTTGCGGCTTTTACGTGGCACTCTTGGTGTAATGTTCACCTGCCGCAATAGCTAACGCGAGTGCCTCTGTCTGATGATAACGTAGCTCGACGCATGTGAGGAGCCCATAGTGACTTGTCTTTTATGTATTCTGTTTTGCAAATTTTGTGACTGAAGCTTTATCGCTTGATTTTTAGTTTAATGCGTGCCATGTAAGTTCTGTTTCTCTTTTGTACTGCAAGTAGGCTGTTTAGATTTTTATGTTGGTAACGCCACATAGCGCTCTGTATGAAAATCACTGACTGTGCTGTGTGCAGTCTGTGGCTAGTTTGCATTGTTGGAATATTTGCTATTGTAGTGTTGGGCAGTTGGATGCGAACAGCGCGTAGCGTTGGGCAGTTGGAGGTGAGCCGCCAGCAGTGGTGGATGTGGGAAGAGAGATGGCAGAGTTCTGAGAGCGGACGATCTGGACGTGTGTCCGTCAGAAAAACGAAATTTGTGAGACAGGATGTCATGAACTGATATATATATATATAATGACTTTTGAGCACTATTAAGGTAAATACATTGTTTGTTCTCTATCAAAATCTTCCTATCAGAAGTTAGTGCCTTCAGTAGTTCGAATCTTTTATTTAGCTGGCAGTATTGGCGCTCGCTGTATTGCAGTAGTTCGAGTAACGAAGATTTTTGTGAGGTAAGTGATCCATGAAAGTTATAGGTTATTGTTAGTCAGGGCCATTCTTTTGTAGGGATTATTGAAAGTCAGATTGCGTTGCGCTAAAAATATTGTTTGTCAGTCTAGTGTTGATCACAATAAGTAAAGAGAGAAATGTCTGAGTACGTTCAGTTCTGCTCAGCTGTTTGAAAATCAAATAACGTAAGGGATTTATCAGTACAGTCATTCATAATTTTTTTAAGGGGACGTTACATATGTCGACCCTTAGCCGAGGATACCTCACTAAAAAATCTTCTGATTTTTTCTTGTAGTTTGTGTAATTAGTGTAGCTATTGTTTATTGCTTTCGCGTAATTATAGAGAGAGTTTCTTTTGTAGTTGTAGTTTTTCATTGTTGTACAGTAAAACAGTTGTGGCATGCATGCAGATTTGCACCATGTATTTCGCAGCTGGGCTTGCAATTAACGAGATATTATTTTCAATGCTACGTTAATGTGTTTTCTCGTTTTTGCTCTTCAAATTGTGCTTTTCTTGTTATCGTGTGAAATACGTGATCATTATGGCGTGTGAAAAACGTAACACTAGGCTCCAAAGTAAACTGAGAAATGATAGTGACGACGATTGTAGCTTATCAGCACCACCGTGTAATGAATTAACACACATTCAACGTAGTAATTTGGTAATTGTGCATAGGGAAATGGAGCGGGCGGCAAATATTGGTGTAGACAGAATGAGATTTTCACTCTGCACTGGAGTGTGCGCTGATATGAAACTTCCTGGCAGATTAAAACTGTGTGCCCAACCGACACTCGAACTCGGGACCTTTGCCTTTCGCGGGCAAGTGCTCCACCATCTGAGCTACCGAAGCACGACTCACGCCCGGTCCTCACAGCTTTACTTCTGCCAGTATCTCGTCTCCTACCTTCCAAACTTTACAGAAGCTCTCCAGCGAACCTTGCAGAACTAGCACTCCTGAAAGAAAGGAAACTGCGGAGACATGGCTTAGCCACAGCCTGGGGGAAGTTTCCGGTTTTAATCTTCCAGAAAGTTTCATATCAGCGCACACTCCGCTGCAGAGTGAAAATCTCATTCTGGAAACATCCCCCAGACTGTGGCTAAGCCATGTCTCAGCACTATCCTTTCTTTCAGGAGTGCTAGTTCTGCAAGGTTCGCAGGAGAGCTTCTGTAAAGTTTGGAAGGTAGGAGACGAGATACTGGCAGAAGTAAAGCTGTGAGGACCGGGCGTGAGTCGTACTTTGGTAGCTCAGATGGTGGAACACTTGCCCGCGAAAGGCAAAGGTCCCGAGTTCGAGTCTCGGTCGGGCACACAGTTTTAATCTGCCAGGAAGTTTCAATGGTGTAGAAAGTGAAACAATTAGTGAACAGGGAAGCATTATCGATCGATCGGTCGGCAACAACTCGCCTCAGGGTTCCGAAATGACAGGACACAGTCTTGCAAATACTGTAGATTCAAAATGCGAATATTGCCAGTGCAAATGCACTGCCGAAAAGCGTAGAGGAACAGATTCCAGACACTAATACATTATTATTGCAATTAATGCAACAAATGAAACAAAATCAGAGACAAACACAGCAAAAGTTAGACACAATAGAACAAAATCTTCAAAATGGCTCTGAGAACTATGGGACTTAACATCTATAGTCATCAGTCCCCTAGAACTTAGAACTACTTAAACCTAACTATCCTAAGGACATCACACAACACCCAGTCATCACGAGGCAGAGAAAATCCCTGACCCTGCCGGGAATCGAACCCGGGAATCCGGGCGCGGGAAGCGAGAACGCTACCGCACGACCACGAGCTGTGGACTTCAAAAGTTAGACACAATGGAACAACACCAGAGACAAACAAAGCAACAGCTTCAACAGTTAGACTCATTGGAACAGACGCATGAACAAACACGTGAAGATTTGACTGGAGAGTTACTTAAAATCGAACATAAATGTCAAAAAGCCTGTAATGACGTAAAAACACAAATCTTTGAGCACTTTCCACCTATTTTTTTCGCGTCATGAAAATGCATTACACAATCACGAAGCAGCCATAAAAGAACTGCAAACTATTGTTCGTTAAAATCATGACACCTTGCAAGCTAAAATTGATTCAACTGTGTGTCAGTTTAGTGTTGATCAGAATAAGTAAAGAGAGAAATGTCTGAGTACCTTTAGTTCTTCTCAGCTGTTTGAAAATCAAATAACGTAAGGGGTTTACCAGTACAATCATTCATAATTTTTCTAAGGGGACGATACAGTACTACTAGCCCGTACTTAACCTTGAAATATATTTGTGTCCTGTAATTTTGTAAGTATATTTCCGGAAAGCTTTTGACACCGTTCCTCACAAGCGACTTCTAATCAAGCTGCGCGCCTATGGGGTATCGTCTCAGTTGTGCGACTGGATTCATGATTTCCAATCAGGAAGGTCGCAGTTCGTAGTAATAGACGGCAAATCATCGAGTAAAACTGAACTGATAGCAGGTGTTCCCCAGGGAAGCGTCCTGGGACCTCTGCTGTTCCTGATATATATAAATGACCTGGGTGACAATCTGAGCAGTTCTCTTAGGTTGTTCGCAGATGATTCTTACCGTCTAGTAAGGTCATCCGAAGACCAGTATCAGTTGCAAAACGATCTAGAAAAGATTGCTGTATGGTGTGGCAGGTGGCAATTGACGCTAAATAACGAAAAGGGTGAGGTGATCCACATGAGTTCCGTAAGAAATCCGTTGGAATTCGGTTACTCGATAAATAATACAATTCTCAAGGCTGTCAATTCAACTAAGTACCTGGGTGTTAAAATTACGAACAACTTCAGTTGGAAAGACCACATAGATAATATTGTGGGGAAGGCGAGACAAAGGTTGCGTTTAATTGGGAGGACACTTAGAAGATGCAACAAGTCCACTAAAGAGACAGCTTACACTACACTCGTTCGTCCTCTGTTAGAATATTACTGCGCGGTGTGGAATCCTTTCCAGGTGGGATTGACGGAGGACATCGAAAGGGTGCAAAGAAGGGCAGTTCGTTTTGAATTATCACGTAATAGGGGAGAGAGTATGGCAGATATGATACGCGGATTGGGAGGGAAGTCATTACAGCAAAGACGTTTTTCGTCGCGGCGAGATCTATTTGCGAAATTTCAGTCACCAACTTTCTCTTCCGAATGCGAAAATGTTTTGTTGAGCCCAACCTACGTAGGTAGGAGTGATCATCAAAATAAAATCAGAGAAATCAGAGCTCGAACAGAAAGGTTTAGATGTTCGTTTTTCCCGCTCGCTGTTCGGGAGTGGAATGGTAGAGAGATAGTATCACTGTGGTTCGATGAACCCTCTGTCAAGCACATAAATGTGAATTGCAGAGTAATCATGTAGATGTAGATGTAGATGTAAGCTGTAGGCCAATTTGAGAGTTCTCTTTCTGATGGAGGCATTCATAGCAGTGCCGAAACCTAGGTCAAAAGACTCCCTTTTTTGCGGCCGAGGGCTGCTATTGCTGTTAATTTTATTTTGTAAACGGTCGCTGACCACGCAGCTATGTTCAAAACTTTGTAATATTCCAGCCGTTCCTGTCCTGTACTGTAGGCCGGATACCGTGCTGGCTGCGCTGCCGCAGAAGTGGTCCCTGTCTAAAAGTTCACTCTTCCTGTGAATGTGTATGTGGACGCGATCACGTATGTGCGTCTGTTTTATGCTCGGATGAAGGGATGGGAACCAAAGGCCCAGCATTTTTTTCCCGCGCACACAAAGAACGGCGCATTTTGCATGCACGTGTCGATAGTGGGGGAGTATTAGTTTAACCCTGTCCGCCTACCCCCTACCCCCCCACCACTCAGTGAGCTTCCGTTTCATCGTGCCTAGTGCCTAGCGGCGGGTCGCCGATCCCAGCTGCAGCAATCAATAGCCACCGACTGTAACACTTCTGGTAAATTGGCCCATATTTCAGATGACCGGCCAGCCCTCCGGCCTTCAGTAGAGGGAGAAAACAGGGCTAGAGAATGGGTTAACGGGCGCGGGAGAGAAAAGAGAGGCAGCAGAAGGGAGAGGGGAGAGTGGTGGGGGAACAAAAAACACCCGCGAGTAGGGAGGGGTGGCGGGCGATGATGCAGGACGCAGCGGCTGATGGAATGCCCTGTGGCGGCGCACCGCACCACACCACCCCACAGCACGGTAATAATTTGTTATCGGCCCGCTAGAGCTGCCAGAGAACGCGAGGATGGGGCCGGCGGAAGTTCCTCTCCCCAAAGTTATTTGCGGTGCGCTAATGAAATATGAAGCTCGGTGCCGCGGGCGTGCACCTCACTGGCGTTTTTTTAATGTTTTCCTCTTTTTCCGTTTTTTCTCCCTGACCGCACTTCTGCGGTCGCGTTCCCGACAGTAACGAGCTGGCAGTTCCTGAATCAGGAACTTGTTCCTTCAATTGCTCTGTACTTTAACTAAGAACAAAACCAGTACCTTAAGGAATAAGCAGCAAAATGTTATGGCTAATTGTCTTTCTTCCGTTATGTAAAGCAAATGTAGATGGTGTGGTGAGCGCACTGTAAGACCTTCAGTACACACACCATCAGATCATTTCACTTGTCGCTCTAACGAAGTAGGCGAGTGTCAGTAATATGTCTCGTGGTCTTATCGTGGCGTGTTTATGTAAAGCAAATATAGATGAAGTGGTGAGCGTACTGTAAGACCTTCAGTACACACACCATCAGATCATTTGACTTGTCGCTCTAACGAAGTAGGTGAGTGTCAGCAATACGTCTGGTGGTCTTATCGTGGCGTGTTTATCTTCTGCCGTTAGGTCAGACGATAGAAATGCCACTTGCACGCTTAGAGTAGCAGATTGACAGTAACCAACTTTAAACAGAACTTGATTAATTTTCACACACATTTATTAAAATAATAACAACAAGCATAAAAATTACTTAACTTCGTTCAGGAAGCTATTTATAATTGACAATCTGAAGTTCCTTTGGTATTGGTACGTTAATCTTATTCTCACCAATATCTCTGATACTTGACAAAAGTGTCTATACATTTACCTTCATGGCTATGTACAGTAATATGGTAATCTTATTACGTGCAGACTGAAACTTGACTATAGACTGGTACAGACAAACGTAGCTCCTACAGACCAGTACAGACTGGTGCAGACAAATGCAGACTCACTAACTGGAGGTCTGTACACTCGTTATAATACCTCGCGCGTTCATGTATCACTGCGTGAGTGTGATCCGCGAGGAGAAAAGGTTCTACGTTAGCAGCAATCTCATTGACTGTGTTACATATTAATAGGCGGATCGGCGGAAGCAGAATTTGGTCCGTCTCTATGGCAGCGCCATCTCGTAGTTTGGAGACAGACGGGCGGGGCGCGCACTAGTAGGAAAATTGTGTACGCGCTGACTACGCGGAACTATGTACACAACAGTCGGTCATACAGTTGAAGATTGAGTCCAAACCGTACTCCAACTCGTCATTTTTGTCACATACTAATTTTTTTCAGATGTGAAACACAATGGAAATATCCGGTAAAATCCTACGTGCAACCCAAAGTCAAGGGAAGCCTTGGATTTAGACTCTTGACATTTACGCAGTCATAACTCTAACAAGGGAGGGCCATGATGTTCGGATCACGGATTTAATTCAGACGTTGTGCACTTTTAATGGCACATTAGGGCAGTAGAATGTGCGCGTAGTAAGGCTTACAGTTTAGGCAATTTCGAGAAAACCGCTATAGAAGTTTTTCGCGTCAGTGACGTACTAGTGCTTTCTGACCCTGAGAACGACATGATGGCAGTCATGTGATCAGCATTCAAGCTTAGTACTCAGTGCATCGCTGGATCAAGCCCCAATCATTTTCTTTTTAAATTATACTTCTTTCAACACATAATACACGTGGAAAAAATTATGATAATACACGTGTATTTGCATGAAATTTTAATGAATATCCAGTGTAATTTGCTTGTTTGCTAATTTTTGTCATCACTAAAAACATTATTTTTATAACTATCGACAAGTAAATGACAAAAGCATAAAGTTTTTGTCTAAATGTGTACGTGTCGTGGTTTTCGAAACCCCTTACGTGTGCAACTGTGTAAGGTACCGAGCAATCCTTTTAACATGGACGCTTCGATATGAACACACAGGTTTCAAGGACGAGGCTCAGGCTGGAAAGCCCAGATCAAATATCGATAAACAAGGGTGTAAATAATTTCATTAAATAATATAATGTGTTACAATATGCCAGAACACGAGGATTATGTACAATCGTGCTTTCGACATTTTAAGTTTCAGGATGGTATTTTTCATGTAGACACGGCAAACGTAAATAAAACTGCACGTGCTACATCGAATGAATACGATTTCCCCGCATCCACGAGGAATCTTCAGAGCTTCTAAGGAAAAACAAAGGTCATTGATATTTTGGAAAAATTTTCTCTCTCTCGACAATTCGGATGAAAACCTTGCGTAACGCAACGTTTTCGTAAATATCGGTGCCGAATATTGGCGACGTACGTTTGTCTGTATTTTACTTGTATCTTCACGAGAAGCACTTTCTCGTTCGTTGTCAATCAAAAATCAACAAGTTGGAAGGCGCTTTATAAAGTTTTTAACTTAACTACAGAAATAAAAGTTGCGTGTTATTTGTTGTGATAGTAACAAGTAGTAAACAGCTCAATAACTTTGTAAATTCAATAAATGTTCATACAAATACACGTGTCTCTTCATCATACTACCTTTAAAATGTGATACGTACGAAACAATATGACTAGTGTTTAAAGACACCAATTTAGAAAAAAAGAAGAGCGAGATTTGATCCAGTGAACCACCGATTATGGAGTTTGAAAGCTGAAAGCATGACTGCCGACAGCTCGTGCTTAGCAACGCACTGGTACATCGCTGACGCGTAAAATTTCTCGTGCAGTTTTCTCGAAATAGTCTAAGTAGTACGCCATACTTCTTGCACTTAGTGTTGTCCCAATGGACTATAAAAGTATACAAAGTTTGAAGTAAATTGTTGCTTAGAACGCCCTTGTAAGTAATGATGATAAAAGAGATTGAGAAGGTACATACGAGAGCAAAGTGGAAAGTTTTTAAACTCACCAATGCAAAAAAAAAGACAGCTTTCCTCTGATGAAATCCCCTTCTTGATTTTTTGATCAGTGCAGTATTTTAAATTTCAGTACAAGTCTCAGGGCTGCATAAAATTAGTCAGAAGGGTAGTGGTGGCAACAATGTGAAACTCTGTTGCTGGAATGCCGTACGGAAAGAACAGTAATTTATGACAACGATAACAATGTACGGTGTATAGTGGCTAGCATTGATCCCTACCGATGTAACTATCATGGTTTCGACTACCAGTGAGCTCCTCAGATATTCGTGAGATGTAACAGTCTATATCGATGCCTATAGAGACTCATGATGCCATACCAGAAGCTGTTTAATGAAATAAGTATCGGAACTGAAATGCAAAGAGCTGAAGTGACCACAAAGCCAATAGTTTTCGGAGGCCTAGGAAACACACAACATTCTTTTATGTTCCTGATCTCTGCGTTTAAAAGGTTTCTCAACTATAAGTTTCCTTAGTTGCGTGAATAAATGAAAACCGAAGCTTGTCGAATTTGCTCGATGGGTCGCGTGTTCCGTCAGTTAGTACACTGGGGAGGCAAAGAAACTGGTACACTTGCCTAATATCGTGTAGGGCCCCCGTGAGAACGCAGTCGTGTTGCAACACGTCGTGGCATAACTAATGCTGGTGGGAACTGACACCATGAATCCTGCAGTGCTGTCCATAAATCCGTAAGAATACGAGGGGTGGAGGTCTCTATTGTATAGCACGTTGCAAGGATGCCAGATTCGATCAATAATGTTAATGTTTGGGGAGTGGCCATCGGGATTGTTTACACTCAGAAGAGTGTTCCTGGAGCAACTCTGTACAAATTCAGGACGTGTGGAATGACGCATTGTCCTGGTGGAATTGCCTAAGTCCTTCGCACAATTGACGTGAATGGATGAAGGTGGTCAGACGGATCCTTACGTACGTGTCACCTGTCAGAGTCGTATCTACACGTACCAGGTGACCCATATCACGCCAACTGCACGCGCCCGATACCATTACAGAGCCTCCAGGAGCTTGAACAATCCTCTGCTGACTTGCAGGGCCCGCTTGATACAATTTGAAACGAGACTCTTCTGACCAGGAAACATGTTTCCAGTCATCAATAGTCTAACGTCGGTGTTGAGGGCCCAGGCCAGGCGTTAAGTTTTGCGTCGTAAAGTCATCAAGGGTATACATGCGGGCCTTCGGCTCCGAAAGGCCATATCGATGATGTTTCGTTGAATGGTTCGCACGCTCAGACTTGTTGATGGCCTACTATTGAAATCTGCAGCAATTTGTGGAAGTGTTGCACTTCTGTCAAGTTGAACTATTCTCTTCAGTCGTCGTTGGTTCCATTCTTGCAGGATCTCTTTCCGGCCACAGCGAGGTCGGAGATTTGATGTTTTACCAGATTCTTGATATTCACGGTACACTTGTGAAATGGTCGTACGGGAAAATCCTCACTTCATTGCTATCTCGGAGATACTATGTTCCATCGCTCGTGCGCCGATTACAACACCACGTTCAAACTCATTTAAATCTTCATAACCCGCTATTATAGCAACAGTAATCGATCTGCGACAGACACTCGGTGTCTTATATAGGCGTTACGGACCGCAGCGTCGTATTCTCACTGTTTACATATCTATGTATTAGAATACGCATGTCTGTACCAGTTTCTTTGGCACTTCAGTGTATTTCAGATGGTCTTGTTTCTCCACTGGCCAATCGGCTTTGTTGGGTAGGGGACCGTTACGAAAAAAAATTGTGGTGCTATGTCTGGTTCTTCAGGCATATTTTTCACGCATTTCGTGATGGTGAGTTATTCGCCTGTTATCTTCTCCCCTGTATGAAGTAATAAGGGATAATAATTCCGTATAATAACATGAGAATTTTGTCGGCGTATGAAATAATTTCTAGTGTGGTGTAATGAATCAATGCGTCTTTCACAGTAAGAAACCGGCGCACATGAAGGTATCTGCAAAAATGGTCCCAAGTTGCTGGAATATTAGTTTTCGCATTTGCGTTTGATCATAGCACAACACTTCTTCTTCTTGAGTATCTGGCTAGGCCGGAAGGCACAGAGGCGTTCGGCCATCGCCAGGTGCTGGCGTTCAGTTTACTATTCACACCTTGAATAGTAATCCAGGCGCAGGACGGGGACCAACCAGCTCACCCTACCTACGCAGATGATTCAGCTATTACAGCGCAAAGTAACTCGTTTGAAAACCTAGAATGAACACTAAATGAAGATCTAGCTACACTGAAAAAAATAGTATGACACATGGCATCTAAAAATCAATGTGTCAAAAACAGTAATCACAGTCATGCATCTAAACAACAAGGAAGCGAGAAGGGAACTGCGCCTGGTTATAAATGGTAAAGCTGTCAGCCACGAGAATTTCCCAAAATATTTCGGTATTAAGCTAGACCGCAGCATGACTTTCAGACAACACCTAACTGATACTGCCCGAAAGCTAAAGACGAGAAATAACCTGCTCAACAGATTGGCAGGCACCACTTGGGGTTGTGATGCTGCCACTCTAAGAACTGCTGCACTGGCACTGGTGTATAGCGGTGCAGAATACTGTGCCCCACTCTGGAGCAGAAGCCCGCACGCCAAAAAAGTGGATGTACAACTAAATGCCACTCTGAGAACCGTCACCGGCACTCTCAGGCCAACCCCCGTTGCGTGGCTTCCGGTGCTCAAACATCGCTCCTGCTTCCAAACGTAGAGAGAAAGCAACACAGGGCATAGCAGAAAAAACTGAAGCAAACCCAAGGCTACCTATACATGCCGACATGGGAGGACCCACGAGACTAAAGTCCAGGAAACAGGAAACCTATCGTCTGGAGCAGAACATTGGGCACAGAGGGTCTCGATGCTGAATGGAAGAATGCATGGCAGCGTCTGAGAAGAGGCGTCGTGGAAAAGCATCACCTAATCCACGACCCAACCAAAAGGGTTGAAGGCTTCAATCTCAACAGAAAACACTGGTCGACTCTAAACAGGTTTCGCACGGGAGTTGGACGATGCAGACAGCAAACAACCAAATGGGGCTATACAGACGATTTGTGTTGTGACTGTGGCGAGGTACAAACACTGGACCATCTTCTGGTTTGTAACATTCATGGTTTCAGAGACGGCTCTCTGATGTCGCTCCACAAGTTAACTGACAATGCCAGGAAATGGCTCCATAATCTTAATGTTAATGTGTAATTAATTGTGTTCAGTTTATGTGATTTTTGTTCCATTTAATGTAATAATATACACTCCTGGAAATGGAAAAAAGAACACATTGACACCGGTGTGTCAGACCCACCATACTTGCTCCGGACACTGCGAGAGGGCTGTACAAGCAATGATCACACGCACGGCACAGCGGACACACCAGGAACCGCGGTGTTGGCCGTCGAATGGCGCTAGCTGCGCAGCATTTGTGCACCGCCGCCGTCAGTGTCAGCCAGTTTGCCGTGGCATACGGAGCTCCATCGCAGTCTTTAACACTGGTAGCATGCCGCGACAGCGTGGACGTGAACCGTATGTGCAGTTGACGGACTTTGAGCGAGGGCGTATAGTGGGCATGCGGGAGGCCGGGTGGACGTACCGCCGAATTGCTCAACACGTGGGGCGTGAGGTCTCCACAGTACATCGATGCTGTCGCCAGTGGTCGGCGGAAGGTGCACGTGCCCGTCGACCTGGGACCGGACCGCAGCGACGCACGGATGCACGCCAAGACCGTAGGATCCTACGCAGTGCCGTAGGGGACCGCATCGCCACTTCCCAGCAAATTAGGGACACTGTTGCTCCTGGGGTATCGGCGAGGACCATTTGCAACCGTCTCCATGAAGCTGGGCTACGGTCCGGCACACCGTTAGGCCGTCTTCCGCTCACGCCCCAACATCGTGCAGCCCGCCTCCAGTGGTGTCGCGACAGGCGTGAATGGAGGGACGAATGGAGACGTGTCGTCTTCAGCGATGAGAGTCGCTTCTGCCTTGGTGCCAATGATGGTCGTATGCGTGTTTGGCGCCGTGCAGGTGAGCGCCACAATCAGGACTGCATACGACCGAGGCACACAGGGCCAACACCCGGCATCATGGTGTGGGGAGCGATCTCCTACACTGGCCGTACACCAATAGTGATCGTCGAGGGGACACTGAATAGTGCACGGTACATCCAAACCGTCATCGAACCCATCGTTCTACCATTCCTAGACCGGCAAGGGAACTTGCTGTTCCAACAGGACGATGCACGTCCGCATGTATCCCGTGCCACCCAACGTGCTCTAGAAGGTGTAAGTCAACTACCCTGGCCAGCAAGATCTCCGTATCTGTCCCCCATTGAGCATGTTTGGGACTGGATGAAGCGTCGTCTCACGCAGTCTGCACGTCCAGCACGAACGCTGGTCCAACTGAGGCGCCAGGTGGAAATGGCATGGCAAGCCGTTCCACAGGACTACATCCAGCATCTCTACGATCGTCTCCATGGGAGAATAGCAGCCTGCATTGCTGCGAAAGGTGGATATACACTGTACTAGTGCCGACATTGTGCATGCTCTGTTGCCTATGTCTATGTGCCTGTGGTTCTGTCAGTGTGATCATGTGATGTATCTGACCCCAGGAATGTGTCAATAAAGTTTCCCCTTCCTGGGACAATGAATTCACGGTGTTCTTATTTCAATTTCCAGGAGTGTATTTTCCCTGACATAACTGTAATGTAATAACTGATATAATTTGTTTCCACATAGTAAGTTCCAAACGTTTATTGTGATTTATGTTAATCTTATCTGTTCATTGTAAAATGTATCTGTCAGATCGAACGAGAAATAAATAATCGCACAACAGATGTGAGAAGAATTTTCATTGAAATTTGCTCATAGTAAAATCTGCACCTAAAATTTATCGTACTTGTAACGTACCATGCTACAGTCGGTACAAAAAGAACCCTTGCACAAGGACGGCCATGCATTGCCAAACTTCATGTGGGCCATGTGTGCGGACCGCGTGTGCGTCAGGCCGTGGCTTCTCTCGGGCTTCCTCGTTCCTTTCCGAAAGCACTCGATAGGCCGTGACATTTAGTATCGCAGTGTGACATTTTTCCGTTGTCGCAACTCTCTTCGTTTCTTTATTTCGGCAGAATCGTAGTGTCAGCGCTCTTTACCCTTCACTACCTGTTCATAGTATGAAGGACGTTCACGGGTCCAATGGCTACTTGCACAGAAAGAGGCAGTGTAGCGAATTATCGTCAAGAGCCTCTAAAAATAAGTGGGAATAACAGAAGAGAGGGATGAGAGTTCCCAGTACACAGGGTGTAAATTTTCGTTTGACAAACCAGAATAACTCGAAAAATAAGCTTCACAACAAAAAAATGCGTAGAATCCGAAGTTGATTACTTTCGAGGGGGACATCTGCTGGTGCTAAAATTAACCCGCCTCTTCAGCCCCCTGGGCGTGGGGGTGGGAGAAGACTTAAAAATTTCAAATTGGAACCCCCATTTTTTACTGCAGAATCAGATTCTACATAAAAAACTATGTACACTTTGTCTTAAACATTTGCTTTGATTCGATGGTAGTTGGCGCTGTAATCGAAGAAAATCCATGTTCTCATTTTTGTGTGGAAAATAGTTACGGATAAATAAAAAGCATTTGGGTCAACATTTGTAAAACTAATTCCTCTCTCTCAGACCCCACCCTATGGGGAGAGAGGGAGAGTGTTAGCATTAGCGAATCAAAATTTACGAAGTAAATAAGTATTTTTTGTTTATTGGTAATCACTTTCCAAGCAAAAATGAGAACATGGATTTTCTTGAATTACAGCGCCAACTACCAAGAATCAAAACAAATGTTTAAGACAAAATGTACGCAGTTTTTTATGTAGAGTCTGATGCTGCAATAAAAACTGGAGGTTCCCATTTGAAATTTTAAAGTTGCCTCCTGCCCCACCGCCAGGGGGCTGGGGTGGCGGGCTAATTTGAGCACTAGCAGATATCCTCCTCGAAAATAATCCGCTTTGGATTCTGCGCATTTTTTCATGTGAAGCCGATTTTTCGAATTATTCTGGTTTGTCAACTTAAAATTTACGCCCTGTATATTATGCAGACGCACACGCGATGGGTACAACAGTCTAACAATAGAATGGGGAAAGGATTTAAAGATTTAAATGGCAGTGAAAGAACATGAAATTACAACGATCAAGAGACGGGACTCATTATTCCGTACATCAAGAAGCACTCTACGCTAAATTTGCAGACATGCACCACTTGGAGAAATAGATGGTATGAATAGTAAAATTTCTTTAGTCGCACGCGTTATTCTATTGACAGCTGCAACTGTGTTCTATAAATCTGAACGAAGATTCTGGAGACTTTACATGTTCCTGAAAAGCACGTCGATTAAGTCAAAGCCGGCAGCTGTGACCGAGCGGTTCTAGGCGCTGTGGTCCGGAACCGCGGTGTTGCTACGGTAGCAAGTTCGAATCCTGCCTCGGGCATGGATGTGCGTGATGTCCTTAGATTAATTAGGTTTAAGTAGTTCTTAGTCCAGGGGAATGATGACCTCAGATGTTGAGTCCCTCAGTGCTTATAGCCACTTGAAACAGTTTTTGATTAAGTGAAGGGGCCTGCCTGAAACGATATTTTGATTTAAAACTCACTGTTGTTGAATTTATGAAAAAAGAAGCAGTGCAAGAACGAAAATTAGATCTGAAATGCATTAAATATCTAACATTTTGAATGTACTAGACTGCACACTGCCCATAATAAGATACGAGGGCAGTTCAATAAGTAATGCAACACATTTTTTTTCTCGGCCAATTTTGGTTGAAAAATCCGGAAATTTCTTGTGGAATATTTTCAAACATTCCCGCCTCGTCTCGTATAGTTTCATTGACTTCCGACAGGTGGCAGCGCTGTACAGAGCTGTTAAAATGGCGTCTGTAACGGATGTGCGTTGCAAACAACGGGCAGTGATCGAGTTTCTTTTGGCGGAAAACCAGGACATCTCAGATATTCATAGGCGCTTGCAGAATGTCTACGGTGATCTGGCAGTGGACAAAAGCACGGTGAGTCGTTAGGCAAAGCGTGTGTCATCATCGCCGCAAGGTCAAGCAAGACTGTCTGATCTCCCGCGTGCGGGCCGGCCGTGCACAGCTGTGACTCCTGCAATGGCGGAGCGTGCGAACACACTCGTTCGAGATGATCGACGGATCAACATCAAACAACTCAGTGCTCAACTTGACATCTCTGTTGGTAGTGCTGTCACAATTGTTCACCAGTTGGGATATTCAAAGGTTTGTTCCCGCTGGGTCCCTCGTTGTCTAACCGAACACCATAAAGAGCTAAGGAGAACCATCTGTGCGGAATTGCTTGCTCGTCATGTGGCTGAGGGTGACAATTTCTTGTCAAAGATTGTTACAGGCGATGAAACATGGGTTCATCACTTCGAAACCTGAAACAAAACGGCAATCAATGGAGTGGCGCCACACCCACTCCCCTACCAAGAAAAAGTTTAAAGCCATACCCTCAGCCGGTAAAGTCATGGTTACAGTCTTCTGGGACGCTGAAGGGGTTATTCTGTTCGATGTCCTTCCCCATGGTCAAACGATCAACTCTGAAGTCTATTGTGCTACTCTTCAGAAATTGAAGAAACGACTTCAGCGTGTTCGTAGGCACAAAAATCTGAACGAACTTCTCCTTCTTCATGACAACGCAAGACCTCACACAAGTCTTCGCACCCGAGAGGAGCTCACAAAACTTCAGTGGACTGTTCTTCCTCATGCACCCTACAGCCCCGATCTCGCACCGTCGGATTTCCATATGTTTGGCCCAATGAAGGACGCAATCCGTGGGAGGCACTACGTGGATTCTGAAGAAGTTATTGATGCAGTACGACGTTGGCTCCGACATCGAGCAGTAGAATGGTAACGTGCAGGCATACAGGCCCTCGTTTCAAGGTGGCGTAAGGCCGTAGCATTGAATGGAGATTACGTTGAAAAATAGTGTTGTGTAGCTAAAAGATTGGGGAATAACCTGGTGTATTTCAATGCTGAATGAAACAACCCCTGTTTCAGAAAAAAAAATGTGTTGCATTACTTATTGAACTGCCCTGACATAACTGTAATGTAATAACTGATATAATTTGTTTCCACATAGTAAGTTCCAAACGTTTATTGTGATTTATGTTAATCTTATCTGTTCTTTGTAAAATGTATCTGGCAGATCGAACGAGAAATAAATAATCGCACAACAGATGTGAGAAGAATTTTCATTGAAATTTGCTCATAGTAAAATCTACACCTAAAATTTATCGTACTTGTAACGTACCATGCTACAGTCGGTACAAAAAGAACCCTTGCACAAGGACGACCATGGAATGCCAAACTTCATGTGGGCCATGTGTGCGGACAGCGTGTGCGTCAGGCCGTGGCTTCTCTCGGGCTTCCTCGTTCCTTTCCGAAAGCACTCGATAGGCGGTGACATTTAGTATCGCAGTGTGACATTTTTCCGTTGTCGCAACTCTCTTCGTTTCTTTATTTCGGCAGAATCGTGGTGTCAGCGCTCTTTACCCTTCACTACCTGTTCATAGTATGAAGGACGTTCACGGGTCCAATGGCTACTTGCACAGAAAGAAGCAGTGTAGCGAATTATCGTCAAGAGCCTCTAAAAATAAGTGGGAATAACAGAACAGAGGGATGAGAGTTCCCAGTACACAGGGTATAAATTTTCGTTTGACAAACCAGAATAACTCGAAAAATAAGCTTCACAACGAAAAATGCGTAGAATCAGAAGTTGATTATTTTCGAGGGGGACATCTGCTGGTGCTAAAATTAACCCGCCTCCTCAGCCCCCTGGGCGTGGGGGTGGGAGAAGACTTAAAAATGTCAAATGGGAACCCCCATTTTTTACTGCAGAATCAGATTCTACGTAAAAAACTATGTACACTTTGTCTTAAATATTTGCTTTGATTCGATGGTAGTTGGCGCTATAATCGAAGAAAATCCATGTTCTCATTTTTGTGTGGAAAATAGTTACGGATAAATAAAAAGCATTTGGGTCAACATTTGTAAAACTAATTCCTCTCTCTCAGACCCCACCCTATGGGGAGAGAGGGAGAGTGTTAGCATTAGCGAATCAAAATTTACGAAGTAAATAAGTATTTTTTGTTTATTGGTAATCACTTTCCAAGCAAAAATGAGAACATGGATTTTCTTGAATTACAGCGCCAACTACCAAGAATCAAAACAAATGTTTAAGACAAAATGTACGCAGTTTTTTATGTAGAGTCTGATGCTGCAATAAAAACTGGAGGTTCCCATTTGAAATTTTAAAGTTGCCACCTGCCCCATCGCCAGGGGGCTGGGGTGGCGGGCTAATTTGAGCACTAGCAGATATCCTCCTCGAAAATAATCAGCTTTGGATTCTGCGCATTTTTTCGTGTGAAGTCTATTTTTCGAATTATTCTGGTTTGTCAACTTAAAATTTGGACCCTGTATATTATGCAGACGCACACACGATGGGTACAACAGTCTAACAATAGAATGGGGAAAGGATTTAAAGATTTAAATGGCAATGAAAGAACATGAAATTACAACGATCAAGAGACGGGACTCATTATTCTGTACATCAAGAAGCACTCTATGCTAAATTTGCAGACATGCACCACTTGGAGAAATAGATGGTATGAATAGTAAAATTTCTTTAGTCGCACGCGTTATTCTATTGAAGCTGCAACTGTGTTCTATAAATCTGAACGAAGATTCTGGAGACTTTACATGTTCCTGCAAAGCACGTCGATTAAGTCAAAGCCGGCCACTGTGACCGAGCGGTTCTAGGCGCTTTGGACCGGAACCGCGGTGTTGCTACGGTCGCAAGTTCGAATCCTGCCTCGGGCATGGTTGTGTGTGATGTCCCTAGATTAATTAGGTTGAAGTAGTTCTAAGTCCAGGGGACTGATGACCTCAGATGTTGAGTCCCTCAGTGCTTATAGCCACTTGAAACAGTTTTTTGATTAAGCCAAGGGGCCTGCCTGAAACGATATTTTGATTTAAAACTCACTGTTGTTGAATTTATGAAAAAAGAAGCAGTGCAAGAACGAAAATTAGATCTGAAATGCATTGAATCTCTAACATTTTGAATGTACTAGACTGCACACTGCCCACAGTAAGATATTTCAAGGTGAGGAACAACCTCTTTCTGATTTCAAGGGGATACATTTAAATATAAAATCACGCAATAGGAGCGACACATTCTGACGTACACAATCCAGTTCCTCATCCTCACTGCCGTCAAAGAAAACGGGAGGTTTTTATTTAAAGAATTCATTGTGCCCTTGAATGAATTGCGAGGATAGTTTACTATATGTTTTGAGAACAATACCAACCTTACAACTGTTTTCTAGGATTTTTCGAGACCTTTTGCTGTTGCAGTTGAGAACGCCGCTGTGCGTGTGCTGACTTATGTGATTGACCTGTTTTTCGATTATGAATCTAAGTAAGTCACAATTACGTGGAAACTTGAGCGTAAAACTCTGTGAAATGGTCTCCATCTGTCTGTATGCCGACTGTTTGTGCCAGATAAAAAATCACTTATGTTTTTGGCACGCCAGAATTATTAAATAATACTGAAAATTGGTTTTGTTGCGAAATGTGAAATGTAAAAGTGAGTGCAGTGCACCTGCACTGCCGTTTAAATGTGGCGCGTTTGCAGTTTGTCCCTCTACCCCATCCTCACACTAAGACAGCGTACTGCGGCGGCGGGGGGACATGTACAGCAAGGCTGAGTGCTGTTACACTCATGCTAGAGCATGGCTCACATGAGTTGAATTCTTAGCCGCCACTGACTTTTAGAAGCATTATGTTGTATGTCTCTCTCACTGTTGAGACCCCTTTTTGTCAGGAATGCGTATAGGCATCAAATTGAAATTTATATCATATACTAAGGTCTACGGTTCTTTGTCGATGTGAATAATTTGACCTTCTAAGGAAGGCCTGTCAAAGCGTGGCACTCGAGGCCGATTCCCACCAGCGAGTTCTGCCCCCCTTCAACCCGACACAGCCATCTCGCACTACTGTCAGTCATCGAGAATGTGAGGTATATGATACCGTCTCTTTATAAGTAAACGCCAAAAGACATACACAGCTAAAACATCGATTTCTATTTGGTTCATCGTCTCAAACTCTTAATACATACCCCAGCTAGGTGGCGCAGGGGTTAGCATACTGGACTTGGGTTCTGGAGGACGTCGGTTCAATCCCGCGTCCGGCCATCTCCGGCCATCCTGATTTAGGTTTTCCGTGACTTCCCTAAATCGCTCCAGGCAAATACCGGGATTGTTCCTTTGAAAGTGCACTGCCGCCTTCCTTCCCCATCCTTCCATAATCCGATGAGATCGATGACCTCGCTGTTTGGTCTCTTCCATCAAATCAATCCAATCCACGCTTATACTTACATTAATGAGATACTTTTAGGTTAAATGTATTTATCTTGGTCCTGAAAAGTTCTGCATTTCGATTTCAGTTTGCATTGATGTTCCAACATGTTGTACACTGAATTCACGTTCAGTAGATTGAATGTATTTTAGTCAAGAAAAAGTACTTTCACAAATGTGTGTTGGCCATTTTCTTACCTGTATTACGAATTAATTCTGTTCGAAAGATTCATTAAGCCGATTTATATTTTTTCAAGATCATAACAGTGAATCCAGAATTCATCACGGCAATTAGCTTTTTTTTAATTGAAGTGTCACATTGGAAATTTTGATAGATCTTCTATACCAATCAGTGCGTGACTCTATTCGATTTTGGAGTCAGTGTATGTGAAATCAATCGACGACTAAGTTTTCCCAGTTGTTAGTACTGATGTAATGTGTTCTGGATTTGACTCATACCAACACCCAATGTCACCCAAATAAATACAGAAGATGTCAGTCGATTACTTCAAGCACTGTTCGAACAGCTGCAACATTTTTATCAATAGCAGTAGTTCTTGGGCGTCCTCTCCCAAATTCATCGCTAAGAATAAACCAATCTCTTTTGAAAATGGCTCTGAACACTATGGGACTTCACATCTGAGGTCATCAGTCCCCTAGAACTTAGAACTACTTAAACCTAACTAACCTAAGGACATCACACACATCCATGCCCAGAGCAGGATTCGAACCTGCGACCGTAGCAGTCGCGCGGTTCCGGACTGCAGCGCCTAGAACCGCGTGGCCACCGACGATCTCCTTTGAATTCGCCGTACTAATTATAAATTATTGCCATGCATAGGGATTCTTCGTCAAATGTATTTCTAAATCAATCTTCACAATTATTAGTCGTCAATGACAAAGTAGCCATAAAAAGTTGTATCCTAGAAATTTTGTTTAATGTCATTCAGTTTTCAGTGCACACAAAATTTTTAAATGCTGGTAATTAATGAACTGCTAGAACAAATCGAATAAACTGCACTATAATCAACTCGCAAAACGTTAGAAATTAGCTGTCAGATGTAAAAAAATTTATTGGTTTTTAGAACCATGACATTTACAAAATTTTTCGGATTATGTCTCGTGTAAAACTTCAGCAACTTTGAAAAAATCTTCGCAATAAATGGTATAAAACATAGAATGCTCTCACAGCTCAGTTTTAGATTTACTCTATTTGAATGAATTACGCATAACATGACTACTTTCTAATTTTTACAGAAAAGTACTCTGCAGGTTAACCTGGCAATATTATCGAGATTTCTAGGGTATGTAATGCGAACCGTTATTTTTCCTTTGATCCTCCAGCCTGACTTATCAGTATCTGATACTTTAACAAAAAATATTGTTTTAATTTTCAATCTAATTATGGCAAACATGAAAACTGGTTGTGACTGAATATGTGGCGTTGACTCTTAAAGTGCTGTAGGTCATATAATTACATAAGATGTAATGAATGAAAATTATTCATTTTTGGTACTCTTTCTACTATTTATTGTATATGTTACTCTTCAGAAACGCTGTTGGGCAAATGTGTGTAACAAATATTTTACTAATGTTCACAGCATGGCGTTGTTGTAAAGCCAGATATTGCACGCTCTCCATGTGGATGCAGATTACGTGTTAAGTTTGTACGAGCTGACAGCTGTTGTGCAGTTCCTGCATTAGCTGTGCTCTACATGACACCGAAAAACCAACGAACCTGTGTATTCACATACCAACACAAGAAACTCAAAAAGATGAAACACCTACAAACAGTTCGCTAGGTAAATACACGAAATTAAAATTAAATTCAGAATATAACTCTAGGAAATGCAGACAGTACATGAACCCTGTACAGTACATATATGTTGGCAGTACACAAAACACAAACCCACAAGGAAATACACACAAAGAAAACGGTCGCCAAACAACCTTAAGGTAGTCCAACAGACTTTCAGTAATATATAAGAAAGGCCAAAGCAAAATACAATCCACCTAATAATACAGTTGCAAATACATCATGCACATACATTTCCCAGAGCACACTTACCATAGAGGAGGACAAATGTCTGGGCGATCACAGGACACAGGCATAAATCCTAGCCAACAAGAGAACAACATAAGAAATTATGATTATCTTGAGAATCGCTTACGCATAAGCAGGTTAGAAAACAGGAAAACTCTTCAGACTGCTCTGCATCTGGTGATTCACCTCAGCCACCCAGAATGGGAAAAAATATGTTTACCAATAACAGTGCAGACAAACAAAACGATACATAATACAGAGAACCTGCCAGTCGATCATCCTTAGCTGTGTAGACACTTACAGAAAGCATTTTCACAAAGAGGTAGGGACTTAAACATGGTTGAAGTTTATAAGGATTTCGTGAGTGCGCATGGGCGTGTTTATTTCGACCCTAACGAGGCAACAGCTAAATGCTTCACTAAATACCCCCGCCGTGAAGATCTAAACTAAACTGCCATAGGAGCTCTTTGGTTGGAGTAGAACAGGGTAGACTTTGTACTAAATACAGGCACATATATTTCAAAGAGCCATAAATGCAAGGTGGGTGACATTCAGGCCATCCCAAGCATCTCATAACAGTTACTGAGACTCAAGAGGCCAAGACTATTATTATATTAACGAAAGTATTGTACACAGTCACAAAAATAATACAACTTTGTTCTGAACATGTAGCCACAGCTGAAATTAAACATGAAGGAGAATCTTGAATTAATACTGCTTGTATGCTGAGTATTTCTACGACGTAGAGCCTTTTTTTAATCAAATAAGAGATACAGCACAGTTTTTTGGGGATAAAAGACCACTCATACTTAGTGGCATCAACGTCCAGTCGACGCAATGGCATGCAGACCATATAACAAAGAGCGAGAGACAAAACGATGTTGAACAATAAATGAAACGATACAAAACAGGACAGACGCCTATATACTGGAACAATGTAGGAGGAAACAGCAATACTGATATCTCATTAGCAACTGCGAAGTCCATAATATACCCCAACAAATGAAAACTACTACAAAATGCCGCACATGATCATAACACCATACTCATCCACACACATATACGCAAAAACGAACACACACGCTGATCATCAACAGGAACGAAAACATTTTCTAAACAAGAATTTTCGCACCAAACAGTGAACGGTAGTTTAGACTATGAAACACACATTCTAGGGACTTGCTGCAGAAAAGGACTTAGCTATCCCGAAGATCAACCGTGCACCGGAACAGAAACTCTGTAGTTTAATAAAACTAAGGGAAGATGCTAGAGACAAATGCCTCTGAGCATGATGGGACTTAACATCTGAGGTCATTAGTCCCCTAGACTTCGAACTACTTAAACCTAAGGACATCCCAAACATCCATGCCCGAGGCAGGATTCGAGCCTGCGACCATAGCAGTCGTGCAGTTCCGGACTGAAGCGCCTAGAACCTCTCGGCCACCGCGGCCGGCATGCTAGAGACAAAAAGGAAACATTACCAAAAGCGAAAGAACACCACAAGAGAGGGAAGCAAGACTGGAGCTCTACGGCTATGCAAAGCAAAATTATAAAAATGAACTATGCAAGATTAGACAGGATCAATGAAACAATTTTGTCAAAACTCAGCTAGAAAACAAACTTATAAGGTAAAGATTTCCGACAGTATCGTCTACTCTTAGGCGCACAGGTGGCACAATTACAAGGACCTAGGTATGTTCAGCAGAGTAACTGTACCTGCTCAACAAGATTCTCCCTGATGACGGAAAGACGAATAACCAGCAACGTCACACACACTTACGGGGGAACAAGTGGATGACATTACACAAATTTATTTTATTTATTTATTTATTGTTCCGTGGGACCAGATTAAGGAGAAGTCTCCATGGTATTGGAACGAGTCCATACATGAAATTATAACACGATAGTAGAAACAGATAAAATGAAATATAAAAAACATATTCAGGTGACAAGTCGTAAGTTTAAATGAAGAAAATCAACAATGTAACACTGGAATTTGCTTAATTTTTCAGCTCTTCCAGGAGCTCCTCGACAGAATCGAAGGAGTGAGCCATGAGGAAACTCTTCAGTTTAGAATTAAAGGTGTTTGGGCTACTGCTAAGATTTTTGAGTTCTTGTGGTAGCTTATTGAAAATAGGTGCAGCAGAATACTGCACTCCTTTCTGCACAAGAGTCAAGGAAGTGCATTGCTCATGCAGATTTGATTTCTGCCTAGTATTAACTGAGTGAAAGCTGCTAACTCTTGGCCCCGTTACTATCCATTTGCCAAAGAGGAGATAGAGTAGTATTTAAACTATTAAAGAATAAGAAGACCCCCGGTGTAGATGGCATACAAGCAGAAACACTCAAAAATACAGTTGTGCAGATTACTGAATGAAGCACAGCAGCAAGGTCGAGTCCCTGCCATGTGGAAAACTACGAACGTAGTATCAGCAAGAAATCAGGCTCCTTTGCCTCTTGAACACTTTAGCTCCTGTGTAACCGACTTCTAGCCCGAATTAGTATGGCTTTAGACCCTAAAGCTCAATAGACTCTGTGGTTAACCGCGCTCTGGAAATAGTGTAGGATACACAAGAGAAATACGCAGTAGCAGGAGCAATAGACATACCCAGCGCCTTCAACAATCTCTGGTGGCCAGCCTTGATCACGAGACTACGATGGATGCGGACACCAGCAATCCTTACTTGACTGCTGCAAAGATAGGGTGGCTCAGTGGCAAGCAGGAACACAAAAGGTTATTAAGAAAATAACTAAAGGATGCCCATAAGGCACAATGTAATGCCCAGGTTTCTTGGATATTGCCACAGAAATACTCCTAAACGATGTGGATGAATGTTATAGGGTTAATGTGTATAGAAGCTTATGCTACGACTTGATAGTAGTAATAACTGCAAATTCGAAAGTGCAACTCGAAAGCAAGGTTACACAACCGCTTGCAAAAACAAGTGACTAATGCAGCCATAATAATCCCACAACTGCGGCAAACGGGATAGCATATTTATTGATCAAAGAGGCACTGCAGAGAAACCTTACCATTACACTGAACAACAGCAACATACAGAGAAAAATAACAACGAAATACCTATGGATGCACATCGACGAACGATTGACATTCAACGAGCTCACAAGACTTACAGTCGAAAAGCGACAGGACGTACGCCCAAACTTGCCTCGCTAAACTCAGCTCATTAGAAGCTATCATTGCTGACACTGCAGATGTACCATACAGCCCTCTCTGAATCTATTATATTTTTCGCAGAAAGTACCTGGGCACAACGACTGTCTATCACGACCCAGAGAAACGCCAATTACATCTTTGGAATGTTAAGATATGGCTAAAGCAATTGGTAACATCTGACAAGGGGTATCAGTTCTTCTTTTTCTGGAACATCTAGGAACGGTTGAAGCTCAAACACACTGACCCAAGTAGCGGTACAGTACTCTTCCTGACGGGCCATGGTCGACCAGAAGGGTACAAATGGACCCTACACACGAACGTGAGGTGAACGGAGGACGTGTTGGCAAATGGTCAGTACAGAGGATATGGCAGGATGACATTTAGTTAGGTAAAAAGTGTAATTTGCAGCATACAGTGTTCTGCTTGCTTGTGGGTGAATATTGTCTCTGCTGTTAGCACTCTGCCATGGGTGCTAAATTTCTAACTGTGTCTGAACATTTTGTCCTATGCGCTGAGGGATTTGTGAACTCGGTGTATATTGACGAACTTATCTGTTGTGGTAGTTCAAGTGTTCTGAACTTGTAGTGTTTTCTTGCCGCTCATACTGGGCGGTACTTCTGTTTCTACGTGCGTGAGAAAAGGAACCGTGCATTACACTGAAAATAAGTGAAGCCTTTACGATGCTTGTCAGTTGCGCTGAAGCCGTGACTTAATGGTCGTAAATTGTTCCTATTTGTCTGAACTGGTTAGGTTGTTATTCTGATTGAGCATTCTAGTTAAGTTATCACTTTTCATGTTTTAGTTACTGACCATTTATAGTTGTTTATCCCTTGGCGTATGGTACATAAGAAATTATGCTTGGTGGTTGAGTGAAATTACACACGTTAACCTGATTGCTACTGTTGTAGAATTCCTCGTGGAGAGGTCTGATCAAGGAAATTGTGGTTTTGCGTGCTCCTAGCATATGACTTGGTTTGGGCGACTGGAGCTCATTTGATGCGTTTGTTGTTCGATGGATCACTGCTTAGGATGTAATAAGAAACATGGCTCAGGTCGCTGTGTTGGCGACGAATGAAATTCGGACCAATTCACTATTGTAGCCTTTTTTCCTGCTAGATTTAGTAACAGCGCAAGGGCTAGAAATATGAACTGTCGGCTATGTATTTCTAATGAACTTCTTTTTGGCATTAGTTGTCATTTGTGACAGGCTTCGGAAAAATGTGTAAAGTTGAGTTCCCAAGAGACGTTGAAATTGTTCTAATGAAAGATGGTGGGTTCGAAATGGTGTGGTACAGGCGTTGAACTGTTGCTATGTAACATCCATTGTAATATTTTTGCAATTGATGCCTGATGTTGCTAAATTCTAGTGCCTGTTCGTTTTTAAGAATGAAAACAAGTCACTGATGTTTAATTGGTATACTGAATATTGATATTACATATTTATTTCTTATTTTTAAATTATTGCAACTATTTAAAATTTTTTGTTAAGAGTAGCGTCTCGCACCTTCCTAGAAGGCAAGATTGTCAAAAGAAAATAAATTAAAATTCTGTGAGCATGTATTCTCCATCGAACCAGTACCACCCACATCCACTGCAACCCTGTCCTTGCTACAGCAACACTGCAAGTAATATATGCACAGTATTTATAAATAACTTATTAATAAGAAAAAAAAAATTTCTTCACTGTACAAAGTAAAACAAGTAATTCTTTAGTTCTCTGGATCATTATTTTGACATAAGTAAGACGATCCCGTCGAGGAGACGGAGATCGAGGTTACTCTTCCAAGGTGCCTATTCCATTTATGGTGACGGCAAATGGAGGAAGTAATTGTAGTTAAAAAAGTATTGTCATACGTCATACACAAACCGCGCAGATCTAATCTCACGACATACATACCTATAGGTAGTAACCACAGTGTAACAGAGTATGCTAATTCAGGTTAAACAGCCTCGAACCATTTACCAAAGGCTTCCCACTTGAAATATTAAGTTAAAGGGTCTTCCTTTTGTCTGTTATTTTCTTGATAAGAATACAGTATTTTTTCCTTTTCCAATATGTACTTCAAGTACCACATGTCTTTAATTAACAATATAATCATACAAAAGACAAAAATAACTGCACTGAGAGGAATTTTAGAAAAGACGAACAGTCTGTCTCTGCGGCTTATTAACTAGTTTTTAGTAGCAAACGACCCACCGTAGTTATTAAGGTGGTGGGTCACTCAATAACGCTAATAAATGTACATCCTGTATTAGCTTTTTAATACCTTTTTAGTACATAAAACACAAATAATTCATTATTCCCAGTAATTTTATCAAGGTGTAGGTAAATTATGTTTTTGCTGCTATTTTCGAACAGACTATCCTATCGATTCAACAGAAATTCTGCAGAGAGAACTCCAGTCTGCTGGTTCACAAATCTCGGTATTCCAGCGGCATGGCTGCAGCGGTATACACGTGTCTGCACTCTGTACAGTTATTTGAAAGTCTCGGTATTCCAATGGAATGGCTGCATTCTCTGATTATGGAGCCACGAAATTCTGCGCACGTTTCAGAAATACTCTTTAAGCGGTAACTAGCTATATGCTGTGCCCGCTTTTAAATTTTCTGTAACATGCCGTAAATTACTTTGAATAATACGCTTTACCATGCGTATATCGTTAACAACAGCACACTCCCAGTTTTGTTTCGAGGTGCGAAAACATTTAGGACCGTTTAACACTGCTGTGACAGGATTCTGGAATTTAAAGTGTATGAATTACTCTTGCCGTGAAGTGAATTAGCTTACGTTCATCGCAGCTTTCATTCATTAAAAAAATTGTTTTCGTGAACAGTATTGAGAGACCTATTGTGCATGGTCGGGAGAAGCATAGTTTCTGTGGAATAAAATAACTGTGGTCGAAAGCTGTGAATGAAATCAAACCACAGCATCAAAACTCACGCAGAGGATGAGGAATGACGTTGGTTTTTTTGACCTCTAAAAAATGAGATTCCACAACCATCACGTGTCTCATAACTTTCTGTTCAGATTTATCGTTCTTTCACATTACCACAGATAATGACATCCCTCGAGTCATGAGCCACATACACTGTTGAACAACAAACCTAACTGGTATAATGCGCACAGTCGAGGCGGGATATCATGGGGCTCTTGTCCCCTCGTTTCAGCAGTGTAGTATTGTATCTGTATATACGTCAGTTCATAATTTTTTCTTGAGAATTACCGCGTCGAGTCCGTCAAATCAAAAGTAAATAAAACGAAATTTTCAAATCACATGTGTTTGCTGAGCCGTGGTAAAAATTGCTGTTTTGAAGAGCGCGCCGCAGCGCGTAGTGTGAAGCAGTCGCCCTCCGTTTCTGGCGATGGCGCCGCTGTGGCAATCGCAGCTTTGGTGTCTCCCTCTGGTGGGAAAGGGGAAAGGTTGCCTGTTCACGTGCGTTTAAGGGGCGCTATGATCTTGCCAGTGGGTCAGTCCGGGTGTCTCTCGTCCCCAGCTTGCTAGTCTGTCTCTCGTCCGCATTTGTTAGGCAGTTAGTGTCTGTCTGTCGTTCGAAGTGCTAGTATGTCTGACGTTCGCGTCAACCTTTAAAATGGCAAAATGAGAGTCTTTCCACTCCGCCAGTAAGAGAACTCAGCGAGTGGTCGCCCGGTCGGCGCTTAGTTCCTGTATCTGAGTCTGCGAGTTAGGCCGCCAGTCTGCTCGAGCTTGCTCAAGCAATGGTCATTCGCGGTTGGATCGATCGGTTGGTCGGTCGCGCACTGAAACGCAAGATGACTTGTCCGTCTTGAGCGTCGGCGCATGTGAGGTCGCCACGTGAGTGCAGTGGGCAGCGGCGTATAGCGAGGGGTAGTGACTTCGCGGTCGACACGAGAGCAACAGGAGTCAACCCACGACATCAGACTGGCGGGTGCGAGCTACGACGCCGTGAGACGGGGGATCGGCGCGCCTTCCTGCGTCCGTTGAAGCGGCTGGCAACGGACGGTTCGGGAGAGCGATTTGGGGGTGCTGCGCCAGGTCTTCTCGAGAAATCGCAGTTTATTAGAAGTTAAGTGATTGGTGATATCTTGTTTGATTTACTCTTGTTAAATTCTACTTGTTTACTTGGTGAGGTCAGCAGCCGTTTTGCTTTGGGGTCGTCGCACCATTCTTCTCCGTTTGCCCACCCGCGGGAAGGTGGTTGTTTATGAGAGGTCCGTTTTTCCCTTGTGGAGCAGGGGAGGGTTAGAGCAACCTGCGGTTCGGGTTGTTCGGTAATCTCCCTGTCAATCTACCGTACGTTAGTATCTGCTTCTGTCATGTTTGTCGGAATTGGTGGTTCAAATGGCTCTGACCACTATGCGACTTAACTTCTGAGGTCATCAGTCGCCTAGAACTTAGAACTAATTAAACCTAACTAACCTAAGGACATCACACACATCCGTGCCAGAGGCAGGATTCGAACCTGCGACCGTAGCGGCCGCTCGACTCCAGACTGTAGCGCCTAGAACCGCACGGCCACTCCGGCCGGCAAGGTGTGTTAACGAATTTATTGCTTGGAGTGTAATGGCCTAATACCTGCAATATGTTTTGATCTTTGGAAACTTTGATATTATTGCCTATGATCTTGAGAGGCGGTATCTGTGTACTGTAGAGCATCTTAACTATTCTTTCTCCAACTTTGTAGAATTTTATATAAGACTGCATTTCATGGGCTTTTATTTAAATGATCATTTTAGTATATAAAGTTGCCACCCTTTCACCGTAAGACTTTTATTAGAAGTTAAGATCAAGGTGCACCTTCGGTGGCAAGGTTAATATTTTAATTGTTAGTGTTTTGTACTATTTCCATCCCTCCTACGAGGGGTGTATAGTTTGTGTTCTTCTGTAAATTGTTAAAACTTTTAGTTTAAGGTTATCTGGTGTGTTGCAGATTTGCACCAGTCAAGTCTGTCAGAGGCTGCTGTGAGCGGTCGTAACTACGGCCGTGTCAAAAGGGGGCGGCAAGATTCTCTGCCCGAAAGCTCATAGAGTCAAAACTTGTTTCTTTCTGCCTCTGAATAAATTGTAACTTTGATATTTAGAGGGTGCTTTCTGATTATAATTTTAAATCTGTTTCTTTTAAAAAATGCTTTTAGGTGCTATTAAAGCGAATAAAAGTCCCATTTGTTAAAAGGAGTTTGGTTATGATTTCATCAGTTACTCCCTGGCAACTACTTCCATGCTTACATAGTGTGATTAAATGAGTTAATGTTCTTGATGAATCGGTAGTAAATAAAATAAATTCGTAAGAATATTCTTTGAAAATAAAATCACGGTTCATTTGTTATTTGAAGTCATATTCATTTGCAGCTACATCTACTTGGCTACTCTGCATTTCATACTCATGCGTCTGTCCGACGGTTCTTCGAACCACCTTCAGGCTATTTCTCCTGCGTTCCATTCCCTAACAGCGAGTGGGAATTGGGAGATGTTGCTCTGCATGTCTTCTTTTTCCAGATTTACAGTTGTTATTCTTCTGCTTGTTGACATACGGAACTTCGTTTGTACATGAGTAGGAAATAAACATTCATTTATTTGATCTTGGAGTATCACATAACATCAAGTAAATGAGCGTTCATTCCCTAGTTCTGCGCAAAGAAATTTCGTATGGCTGTTGATCAAGCCATGATACTCTAGTTACACGTAGAATGCAATATCTAATGGCCAAGAAATAAGTTTCTTACGCAATCTGACTCGAAAAACATCTATGATGTAAGCTCATAGTACGCACCTTCTTATAATCTAACACAAGGGAAGAGATAACATACTGTATATCGTAAAGTAACATAGTGTGTATAAGTGAATAGCTCCATGAAAGCAATAGCTTATCCTATGTTAGTTTCTTGCATATAGCCATGATTGTACAAAAAACAATGAAAAAGACGGTATCTTCTTAGTAGTGCTCGTCGTCTGACCATTGGTGAGATTGGTGCTACTAAGAAGACACGGAATAAAATTGAATTTTGGCCCCACTGCACAAGACTTCATTGGTTGCAACCTCACTCCGGAAAACATCTATGAAATAATCACATAGCACACTATTTCATATAATCGACCACAATAGAGATAAAAAAATGTATGGATTAAAAAAGTGAACTGACTGTGAGAGGAGAAAGACTAGTTGAGTTCTGAAATAAATTTCAGCGAGTAAGAGCGAATACTCAGTTCAAGAATTATAAGAGGAGGCAATATACTTGGAAAAGGCCGGGAGATACGTGAAGAATTCACTTAGATAGTCAGGCAGAGATTCCAAAATTAGATACTGTATTGCAAGGCATACCAAGGAGCAGATGTAGACTCAAACAACAGTTCAGTGGTGATGAAGATTAGGCTGAAATTTAAGAGACTAGTCAGGAAGAATTAGCGCACAAAGAACTGATAAATGGAAGTACTGAGAAATGTAGAAACGATCCCTGGCAATCACTGAAGCTGGAAAGAAAAACGTAAGTACAAAGAAGGTAACTGCGACGAGACCACGGGTAAAAGAAGAAATACTTCAGTTGATCGATATAAGAAGAGGTGCAGAAATGTTCAGGGAAAGTTAGGAACGTAGAAACAAAACTCATTTAGGAGAGAAGTTAATACGAAGTGGACAGAGCTAAGGCACAATGGCTGCATGAAAAATGTGAAGATACTTAAAAGAAACGATTGTCAGAAGGACTGACATCACATATAAAAACGTCAGAACAACCTTCGGGGAAAGGAAAAGCAAGGGTGTTAACATTAAGAGTCCAATGGGAATTCCACCTTTAGTAACACAGGGGAGATAAGATACATGGAGAGAGTAATTTAAAGCCCTGGGTGAGGAGGAAGACGTATATGATGACGTGGTATAAGAAGAAATAGGAAGTGATATACATGAGATAAGGGATCCAGTACTAGAATTTAAAAGAGCTTTTGGAGACCTGAGATTGAATAAGGCAGAAGGAATAGATAACATTCCATCACAGTTTCTAAAATCACTGGGGGGAGTGGTAATAAAACGACTATTACATTGGTATGTAGAATATACCATCTTTCGGAGAAACGTCACTCACACAATTCCGAAGATTGCAAGAGCTGACAAGTGCGAGAATTGTCGCTCAGTCATCTTAATTGCTGTTGCATTCCCGTTAGTGACGAGATAATAGACAGAAGAATGGAAAAGAAAATTGAGAGTATTTTAGATGACGCTCAGTTTGGCTTTAGAAAAGGTAAAGGCATTAGAGAGTCAGTTCAAATGATAATGGAAGTAAGACTAAAGAAAAATCAAGACACTTTAACAGGATTTCTCACCTTAGAAAAAAACATTCGACAACGTAAAACAGTGCAAGATATAGGAAATAATGAGAAAAATAGGGGTAAGTTACACGGAAAAAGTGCAACGCCTTCAAAGACTGGATTCAGTGTCACCAGGGTATAATATGTACATCCTGAGGTTTGTAGCGCACGTGATTCATTGGTCACCGTCATTACCAGTCAGACGGCGCTCAGGAGCTTCCTTGCGCACCCTCTGTTTTGGATACGCAGGCAGTAACTGTGTTGAATTTATAGGTGAACAGGGTTTGCAACAGTCATTACAGGGTACCATGCAACCATGTTCCATAGACTGTACGTACTCCTGTAGAACAACATTAGCCATTTAAACGTGATCGCATCGTGGGACTATGAGAATCCGGGTGGAAGTACCAACTGATTGTTGCGCTTGTTGTTCACAACGTATTTGTGGCGTATCGCTGCTTTCGACGGTGGTCTGTGGAACATTCCTACACCTGTAGACGTGGCTCTGGACGTTCGCCTAGTACAGACGCACATCAAGTTCGATGCGCTGAGCGAGGACTGTTTGCCGACAGAACATCTTCCAGGGAGGAATTCTGAATACAGGTTGCACCGGCTGTGTCATCAGGAGCCACAGGGAACGGTCTGCTTGCAGCAGGACTAGGATGATGTTTGCCAGTGGCCAGGCTACCACTGACACCACACCATGACCAAGCTTGACAACGCTGATGTCGTTGAAGAGTTGACCGGAGAGTGGAAAGGCGCTCTGTTGTCTTTAGTGAAGACAGTAAGTTACGTCTGAACGCGACAGGTGGATGTACATGTATTTGGCCTAGACATGGTGAGATGTCTATTCGGGACTTCATTTGCCCAAGAGTCGTAGGTCCTGTCCCAAGCTTCATGATATGGGAGGCCATCAGTTATAATTCGCAGTCACACTTCGTTTTTCTTCAGGGTAAAGTAACCAGTACCCGCTACATTATAGAGGTTGCTACACCCGTTGTAAGAGGTCCATGACTAAGAAATTTATTGCTAGCGCACTGGAGCAGATGTAACTTTGATGGGTTGCTCACACGCTGTCTGCGATATGTATGCTACAATAGAATCGCAGACCAGAGAGCAGTGTGGTCGCTCGAAGAGAGCAGTTCTCGAGTTGTATAGCTCACAGGGAGCACTCGTGTCCTGCAGATCGGACAATGCAGTCCAGTTGTGGTGTTTTGTAGCTCGAGAACAGCAGCAGAGTTATGGAATTACTAAGGCCGTTCGTGAAGAACGATGGCGGTGCCTGAGCGATGTAGTATAAGGTAAAAGCAAAAATTATTGTTCTTTATTGCCGCGCGCATATGTTAATTGCTACAACTGATTTTTATACTATTGTTATATCAAAGTCCCATGAAAATGCTTTCAAAAACCTTTCATTAATAATCTTTCTTATAAAGATAACTTTTGACAGTCGTTCTGAAACGTCCCCTCTTGAAAATTATAAATGACTGTGCTGGTAAACCTCTAACGTTATTTGATTTTCAAACAACTGAGCAAAACAGAACGTACTCAGACATTTCTCTCTTTACTTGTTGTGATCATCTCTAAACTGACACACAATATTTTTAGCGCAACGCAATCTGACTTCCAATAATCCCTACAAAAGAATGACCCTGACTAACAATTATCTACACCTTTCATGAATCACTTACCTCACAAAAATCTTCGTTACTCGAACTACTGCAGTACAGCGAGCGCCAATACTGAAAGCTAAATAAAAGATTCGAACTATTGAAGGCACTAACTACTGATAGGCATAGTTAGGAAATGGTTCAAATGGCTCTGAGCACTATGGGAGGCAACTTCTGAGGTCATTAGTCCCCTAGAACGTAGAACTAGTTAAACCTATCGAACCTAAGGACATCACACACATCCATGCCTGAGGCAGGATTCGAACCTGCGACCGTAGCGGCCTCGCAGTTCCAGACTGCAGCGTCTAGAACCGCACGGCCACTGCACACTTTTCTGTTGGTCATAGTATATGCACAATATGTGAGAAGTTAAGAAATATAAGGGACTGTTAGTGTTTGCACGTGTGTAAATAATTCAGCATGGGACTGGTTAACAGCATAGATGGTTCTAAGGACAATAAGGACAATTCCAAAAAGTTTGTGAGTGCACAAGTGGTGGTTTATGGACTTGTTATATTGTCCACAAGACTGTTCGATGGTGATTGTGCACCCGGACGGTCGCAACAGATGGCTGCTGGCCATCTCTACAACGACTACAGTGGGTCAGCACCTTTGATGGCCCAGCAATACCATTATCTCTACGAGGACTACAGTGGGTCTGTACCTCTGGTGGCCCACCAATACCATAATCTTTACCAGGACTACAATGGGTCTACTCTGTGATGACCTACCTACCAGTATTCTTTAAAACTTTGACTGAATCTGCTGTGGGTTTGCTCTGTTGTGGCCCATTGCCTGTCGGCATGGCAAGATAAAAAACGTTCAAAGGTGTGTGAAATCCTGTGGGACTTAACTGCTAAGGTCATCAGTCCCTAAGCTTACACACTACTTAACCTAAATTATCGTAAGGACAAACACACACACACACCCATGCCCGAGGGAGGACTCGAACCTCCGCTAGGACCAGACGCACTGTCCACGACTGTAGCGCCTCAGAGCGCTCGGCTAATCCCGCGTGGCGGCATGTAGAGTGTCAGCAGTGTTGGCAACACTGCGCCGACTCGGACTCTTCGAGTACTTGCTGCAATAAATAATTATAAAAAGCGTTGTTATTAAGCTGTTTTTAAACGTTTACGGTTGTTATAAATAGAATCTAAGCGTTGTTAAATTAGTGTAAGTGTCTGTGAAATATAAAATAAGGTTAAACGGGGTAAGAAGTTTATCTTCCTTCTCGCGCCTATAGCATGTATTTTAGGCTTAATTTGACGCGCGCGTATCGTAAGTAAACAGTGAATTAAACTTATATGTAATCGTTTTTTTATTCAGTACTCTTTCACTTTATTTATATCTGCCTGAATAGTTTCTAGGGTCCTTTGTTTACGTTTTAGTCAGTACTTAAATCCGTTTATACGATTTCTGTTTTTACCATGAGTGAGAGGTGTGTGACATGCCGTAGGATAGTAAGTTATGGGGTGTGGTGTGATGGGTGCTGTAGTTTCTTTCATTGGGGCGAATGTAGCGGCGTGGGAACTGGGGACATAAATGAGGCTTACCAGTGGTATTGTAGGATCCGCACTAGAGATGGGAAAATACTGGAACAGGAAGGGAAATTTGCAGCTCTTCAAGCTGACTTAGACAAGGCAAGGGAGGATCTGGACAGGTTAAAGAGGGAGAAGGGTGAACAGAGGTGGGAAGTGGCAACAGGAAATAGGGGGAACAGCAAAGGAGAGCATCAGACAGCTTTATCATAAATCTTGAAAATAGATTTGACCTGTTGCATCAGTCAGAATCGGATGAGCCTCATGTAGCTGAAGCTGTAGAAAGGGCACAACAAGCTTTCAAGTACTTGAAAAAAGGTAGGGAAATTTATAAAGAGAAAGAAAGTTCTGTTGTTAGGTAGTTCCCATGGTAGAGGTGTTTGCCAACTACTGCAGGAAAATCTAGGTCCAGAGTACCAGGTCACAAAGTTTTTCAAGCTTAGTGCAGATCTGGGTCAGGTAACAGAGGATGTAGGTTCTTTCTGCAAGGATTTCACAAAGGAGGATGCCGTGGTTATAGTGAGTGGTCCGGGAAATAGCATTGACAGAGACACTGAATATTCCATAGAGAGTGACCTGGTGAAGATAGCATCAGCAACAAAGCATACGAGTGTGGGATTTGTGTCTGTGTTGGGACGCCATGATCGGCCTCATTTGAACTCTTCCGTCAGGAGGGTGAACTTGGAGTTGGAGTGGCTGCTAAGGACGGTTGCTATCGATAGGTGGGACTACACTAGGCATGGCCTTCACCTCAATAGTAAAGGGAAGGGAAAACTGTCTGCATTGACTGCAGAAAACGTAAGGGGGACAATGTCACAAGTGGTAAAATACCAGTGGTTACAGGTGTCAGAAAAATACCTTTTTTAGGATAGGGAAGGGGGAAAGAAAACGAGTTTTAAGAGAGATTGGCAGACACACTCAGTTTGAGAAAACAGATGAACTGGAGTCAGATTTTAGCATACAGCCTCCATTTAAACAACGTTTAACAGAAAGTAATCAGAAACTGCCAGTTCATCTTCGCCAAAGCAGCTATAATCCCATTAGTATGCGGTATGAGTTATCTTTATTACACCAGAACATTCCGGGACTCAGAAATAAAGTTGATGAACTACTCATTTATATTGATGAAATGAATTCATCTAAACAAATTGACATAATCTGCCTCTCTGAACAACAAGTGACCACTGGTATAGATATGTTAGACATTTCAGGATTTAAGCTACCTTCCTACTTCTGTAGAGTAGACATGGATGGGGGAGGAGTTGCCACATTTATTAAAAACTGCCATAAATTAAATAACATTGACATTAATAAATTCTGTTTAGAGCAGCATCTAGAAGCATGTGCAACAGAAGTAGAGTTCCATAACAGATCCTATATAATAGCAACCATTTACCGAGCACCTGCAGGAAATTATAATCTATTCATAAATCATGTAGAAGCTCTTTTGGGTTATTTAACAGGAAGAAACAAAGCAATTTTGATTGCTGGTGACTTTAATACAGATTTTCTAATGCAATCTTCCAGTAAACATTTACTGCAGTTAGTAATGTTGTCTTTCAATCTAACTCACACTGTAAACTTTCCTACTAGGATCACTAAATCCTCAAGGACAGCCATTGATAACATTTTTATAGACAAATCAAAGGAACAAAATCATATCATAAAACCTGTAATAAATGGACTATCAGATCATGACATGCAGCTCCTTATTTTAGATGTAAATTCGAAGCAGATTATCAAGGCTGCTAAATCTGAGTAAAGGAGAGCAGTCAATCAACCAAAAATTGAGAGTTTTAGAAAACTGCTCAAAGATATGAACTGGAAAGATGTTTATAGTGCTCATGACATGAATGAAAAATATAACACATTCATGAACAATGTCAGTACCATGTTTGAAAACTGTTTTCCTCTAAAAGTTACTCAAATTAAACAGAAGTCTATAATAAAACCATGGATTACACAAGGAATAAAGATTTCCTGTAAGACAAAAAGGAAAATTTATCTGTCAACCAAGAATAGTTCCAATGCTGATGATTTAGCTAAATACAAGGAATGCTGTAAAATATTTAAAAAAAGTAATTCAGACATCTAAACACATGCACTACAAGAAGAAGATAGCAATGTCAGGGAACAAAATAAAAACAATATGGGATATACTGAAGGAGGAGGCTGGTAGAACCAGAAAGGAACAGGAGCAAATAGCATTAAGGTAGATGACTCATTAGTAACCGATGGGCATAATGTGGCATATCTATTTGACAAGTCATAGCGTGTAGGCTTTCACAGCAAGCGTCTTCAGTAATTAAAACTTCCGGGCTAAGAAGCCATGGTCCAATAGTAGAAATACTTCTCCCTGACGTTTCGTTGCCAGCTGCGGGCAACATCATCTGAGTCTACGTCTCACCTCAGATGATGTTGCCCACAGCTGGCAACGAAACGTCAGGGAGAAGTATTTCTACTATTGGACCACGGCCTCTTAGCCCGGAAGTTTTAATAACTATTTGACAAGTAATTTATATCTTTTACTTATAGAATGAGATTGTCAGGATCAGTAAATAATGCCCTTGAATATCTGAAACTAGCCTTTACAAATAGCTTCAGGTACATGAATATGTCACTCACTTCACCAAAAGAAATAACTTCCATAATAAAATCATTAAAAACAAAGCATTCTAGTGGTTATGATGAAATATCAACAAAGTTAATTAAGGCATGTTCTTGTGAGTTTAGCACAATTCTAAGTTACTTGTGTAACCAGTCAATTATAACTGGGACATTTCCTGACTGGCTAAAATATGAGGATGTTAAGCCTCTATTCAAGAAAGGGGATAAAGAGATACCACCAAACTACAGACCGATTTCACTTTTGCCAGCATTCTCAAAAAATTTAGAAAAAGTAATGTAAAGGTAGCTTCTCAACCATCTGACCACAAATAACATATTATCAAGAACACAGTTTGGATTTCTGAAGGGTTCTGGTACCGAGAAGGCTATTTACACCTGAAGTGAAAATGTACTTAATTCATTAAATAACAAATTACAAGCAGCGGTATTTTCTGTGATTTGTCAAACGCATTTGATTGTGTGAACCACAACATCCTTTTAAATAAATTAGGATTTTATGGTGTCATGGGCAGTGCTGCAAAATGGTTCAAGTCATACCTCGCTAACAGGAAACAAAGGGCGTCAGTGCAAAGGACTAGAGAATTAAGTCATCAGTCATCATCAGAATGGGAAGAAATTACATGTGGTGTCCCACAAGGATCCATCTTAGGGCCATTACTTTTTCTTGTGTACATTAATGATCTCTCATCAGTTACACTGCCAGAAGCAGAGTTCGTTTTGTTTGCAGATGACACAAGTATTGCAATAAATAATATGTCAAGTGTAGTTCTAGAAAGATCTGCTAATGATATTTTCATGGATGTTCATAAATGGTTTAAAGCCAACTCACTGACATTAAACTTCGAAAAGACTCACTACATGCAATTCAGAACCTGTAAGAGGTTTCCACCCAGCATATGCATAAAGTATGAAGAAGAGTAGATAGAAGAGGTTGACAGTCTTAAATTCCTGCGATTACGACTTCATAATAAATTCAGTTGTGAGGAGCACACCACAGAACTGCAGAAACGACTTAACAAATCTGTATTTGCGATTCGAGTGTTAGGAGACAAAGGTTACATAAAAATGAAAAATCTTGCATACTTTGCCTACTTTCATTCCATAATGTCATATGGTATAATATTTTGGGGTAACTCTACAAGTTAAACAAAAGTTTTCAGAGTCCAAAGCGTGTAATACATACTATTTGTGGAGTAAATTCACAGACGTCCTGTAGAAACCTCTTTAAAGTTCTGGGTATACTAACTACTGCCTCTCAGTACATTTACTCCTTAATGAAATTTGTCCTAAGTAATATATCTCTTTTTCGAACAAACAGCTCAGTTCATACATACGATACCACGAACAAAAATTATCTGCACAAGGACTTAAAAGCACTTACTTTAGTTCAAAAAGGGGTCCACTACTCAGGAACACTCATCTTCAATAATTTGCCAGCACACATAAAAAATTTAGTTACAAATAAAGATCAGTTTTAAAGGATTCTGAAAGACTTACTAGTGGCCAACTCCTTCTACTCCATTGACAAATTTTTTAATAGAAACAAATGATATATTGTATATACTCATACCATTAGTATTGTTATTTCAGCTTAAAAAATGATGTATTGTATATACACATACTATTAGTATTGATATTCCAGATTTTTTAAAAAAATGACCTGTTCCACATCCATGAGGACCTCCTCAGCATGGATGTATGGAACGAAAAACTAATCTAATCTAATCTTTCCGTCGGAAGGACAACACTACTTCTTCAATACTGCATGGAAATCCCATACTTCCGTGTGCATTTTCTTTTACTACTCAAATTTGAGAAAAAAACTGGAATTACTATTGTGAAGAATGATCAGGACTGTCTTTACTGTGAGGACAATTTTTGCTTTTGTCCAACAGTGCATCAATAAATGTGTGCATTTGATATCTTTGTTATTGTAATACAAAAAAAAAATTAACAAGTCTGTCTTGGGTTCTACCAAAACAATTTGTAAAAGTTTTTTGTGGGGAGTATGGTGGCTATATAAGTAGGCTGTTTAGGTTTTTGTGTTGGTAACGACACGTAGCGTTCGGTATGAAAATCACTGACTGTGCTGTGTGCAGTCTGTGGCTGGTTTGCATTGTTGGAATATTTGCTATTGTAATGTTGGGCAGTTGGGCAGTTGGAGTTGAGCCGCCAGCAGCGGTGGATGCGGGTAGAGAGATGGCAGAGTTTTGAGAGCGTACGATCTGAACGTGTGTCCGTCAGAAAAAGGAAATTTGTAAGACTGGATCTCATGAACTGCTATATATATATAAAATGACTTTTGAACACTATTAAGGTAAATACATTGTTTGATCTCTACCAAAACCTAACTATGCTAACTATGCCTATCAGTAGTTAGTGCCTTCAGTAGTTGGAATCTTTTATTTAGCTGGCAGTATTGGCGCTCGCTGTATTGCAGTAGTTCGAGTAACGAAGATTTTTGTGGGGTAAGTGATTCATGATAGGTATAGATGATTGTTAGTCAGGGTCATTCTTTTGTGGGTATTATTGGAAGTCAGATTGCGTTGCGCTATAAATATTGTGTGTCAGTTTAGTGATGATCAGAATAAGTAAAGAGAGAAATGTCTGAGTACGTTCAGATTTGAGGGCCATGACGTAGCACTGCTCACGTCCAGATTTACCAGTTTATATGCAGAGTCAGTTGATTATCGAAAGGTTATATTACGAGATTTTCTTTGAAAGGTTATATATGAGTCACATTTTTATTGGGAGGTTATGGAATTTATCTGTTGGGCGGTTACACCGTATTATTGCCGTTTCTTCGAGAGGAAGATGATGTGGTTTTTCCGTACTATGCACGACCACGTGCGGCTGCAGCGACGCAGTGTGCTTTTCGCTGCATACGAGTGTCTTGGCTAGCTACATCCGTAAATCTCCATAGAATTAAACACGATGAAGTGGGAAGTTACTCGATCTCCAAAGCTTGCAAGCACCACTGCTGAACTGCAAGAAAAGCACAAGACGCTTCGACAATCTATCGCAAGATGCCGTTCGGCATCTTTACGATCGTTTGTGCTCGAGAATACATCTACATCTACATGGATGCTCTGCAAATCATATTTAAGTGCCTGGCAGGCAGTCCATGGAACCACCTTCACAATAACTCTCTATTATTCCGATGTCGCATAGCGCGCGGGAAAAACAAACACCTATATCTTTCCGTGCGAGCCCTGATTTCCCTTGTTTTATTATGATGATCGTTTCTCTCTATGTAGGTCGGCGCCAACAAAATATTTTCGCATTCGGAGGAGAAAATTAATCACCGAAATTTAGTGAGAAGATTCCGCTGCAACGAAAAGCGCCTTTGTTTTAACGATGTCCACCCCAGATAGTGTATCATTTCAGTGGCACTCTCTTCCCTGTTTCACGATGATAGAAAACGTGCTGCTCTTCTTTGAACTTTCTCAATGTACTCCGTCAGTCGTGTTTGGGAAGCAACCCACACCACGCAGCAGTATTCTAATAGAGGACGGACAAGCGTAGTGTAGGCAGTCTCTTCAGTAGAAGTGTTACATTTTCTAAGTGTTCTGCCAATAAAACGCAGTCTTGGGTTAGCCTTCCCCACAAGATTTTCTATGTGTTCCTTACAACTTATGTTGTTCGCAATTGTAATTCCTAGGTATATTTAGTTGAATTTACGGCCTTTAGATTTGACTGATTTATCGAGTAATCAAAGTTTAACAGATTGCTTTCGGAACTTGTAGGGAAGCAGCCTACTCACGCTGTAGTAAATTCACATCAGTTTCCATTGTGCGCCAGCCAGTCTGCTGTAACTAGCTCTGACGTCATAAATATTGCGCAATACCTTAAAAATCAAGCAAAGGACCTAAAACTTCTCTAGCATGTCAGGAATAATACTAAATTAATGTGTGTTAAATATCAGTTCGATAACTTCAGCCATTTTCGAAATTTGGACGTTTTTCTGAAAAATAATTGGCGCAACAGAAAAGAGCTAGAGACTTCAAAATTTATATTTAGATTCATCTTTCATAATGATTTAATAAAAACAGTACTTTGGATTTCACAAATTAAGATTTTAGTGGTAATTCATGATTTTCTGGTTTTCATCTCAAAACTGAAGGAAGCAAGATAGATTAAGTAGGTTAATAAATAAGGCTAGGATGTTTAGATTTAAATAGATTGGAGGTCCGCTATGACTATGAAGATGTGTAAAGTTTCTTTTGAATACCTATAAAATTATAGCGATAGCGGATCTCAAAAGGGACAGTTCAGAGCTCATCTGCTGCGTGCAGTGTAATTTAATTAATTCTCTCGCCCAAAGTATTTAACTTAGCCACGTCAAAATTTTATTATCAATACGTACCTGCGTGCTGAATGCACGTTTAAATTAAGAGCTTCTTCGGCCATCAGCAAAAGAAGCTATAAATTATTATGTAACTTGAAGTGGTGCGTTACTAGCCCAGCGGCTAGTCGAGAGAGCCGAAAAGATCAGGCGTTCCCTTCGCCGTCCGCACCGCGGCTTTATATATAAGGACGCTACGCGAGGAAGAAAGGCCCCAGTTCTCTCCAGACGCTGAATGACACGCCATCTGTGTCGGGAGTCGCGTCGCATCAGTGTCACTGCTACAAACAGCCTCGGGTGCCGTATTAAGTTACTAGAGATACGCGGAACCATGAAAACATTTCATGTGAAGTGTTAATTCTGGGATGATTTTCATTATCTAGCTTCAGTTTGCGTATTGTCGTATTTTCACGTGCCGTCGCGGGACAGACATTCTACCAAATATTTTGCGTGGCGTTTGATGAAATATTTTCATCAAATTATGGCGAGCATTCTTTTTTAACATTTAATTCGGACATTTATAGTTGCATCAGCGCATTAGACTCTGAACTGCTCTGTTAGTTAGGTTGTAGGGATACTTGTGTTTTTTATCAGTGAATTTCAGAATATACTCAACTATTTTGGAAAACCGTTTTTGATTAGAAATCCCGGACAATCTCCTAATTCCTCAGAGCTATAAGCTGCAGCTATAATGGTATCTCAATTGAAGTGGGCACTAGGATCTCTAAATACTGGCTCCATGTTTTATTAAATCACTTTCTGGGTGCCAAGAAGTAAATAGAGAGCCAGTGTTGAGAACGGCGAAAGACAGCATTAACAACATTCTAAATGCCAGAAACTGATTCAACTTGCAAGCGTTTGTTACAGCAAATTTATTTTTACAAACTTACACACGCCGCCCCACAAACTCAAGTGGATGACTTCACATTTTTCGTACTTAGGGTCAATTGTCAATTTTTACACCATACGGATATCTTTTCTAAATCATTTTGCAATTTGTTTTGATCTTCTGTTGACTTTGCTAGTTAATAAACGACAGCATCAGCTGCAAAAAACCTGCGTTGCTGCCAGAGAGTGTACGCTGTGTATTGATACAACTCTTTGCCACCCCGTATTGTGACATGTATTTCATTTCATCTGAACTTATCATGTACTCCTACAATGATGACCTATCTGTCTCCTGACTTGTCAATAAATGACCATGTCCTTGAGGTTGTTACATTTTTTTTCCTGGAGTTGATGAATACAAAAAGACATATGGGGAAAGCATCTGCCACTGTGCTCCGAGGACACATGAGCCGTGACACTGGCTAAAGCTGGCCGCTGGCCGCCGGCTGCTCTTTGTCTTGGTCATAATCGACCATTAGTGGCGGCGGCGCAGTGTGCGGTCGCGGGAACAGCAGGCTGTTTGACCGGCCGGCCGTGTTTGTCCGGGACGCATTTAGCTGGCGCGCTGCATTGTTTGTCCCAAAGTGCTGATACACAGCTCAGCGCAGCTCGCGTGACGGCTCGCGCCATAAACTGTTTGAGCTGCTGTCCGCCAGACCGTCCCGTGCCGCCGCACGCGAGAGCTACTGCACGCCGCAAAAACACCGACCGCACATGCCCTTCCCCGAGACCGGTCTCCACTTCTCGCCTTCCATCCTCAGTTCTGTCCACTAGAAGATTTTCGGCTCGTTAAAGTGTTTAGTCATCAGCGGTAAAATGTTCTTATCGGAGGAAAAAAAGCTAATAGGCTCCTGTTTCAAAAGACTGACTGAAAAGTAGAGTACCAGCTGCCTCTTTTTCCCTTCCTCATCACCTCTAAAAATTTTTCGAAAAATTTCGGCATGCGTATGTATTCGCGCTGTTTTCACCATCCAACTCACATCTCACTCCTAAAGGCTTTCCTAACTGTAACTCGGTCGCACCCACTAGTCCACAGCTGTAACTCGTTCATACCCATCCACTATCACTTGCCCATTCTCACTCACGCAGCCCAACTCTTTGTCATTAGAAATTCTTCCAATCCATATGTAGCATACAGGAAACCAGTGCTTAACAGTATTGGTTAAAAACAGTCTTGGTTGCAATTTTAGTTTTTTATTTTACAACGACGCGTTTCGCCTTATTTAGGCATCTTCAGGTTATCTACATAGAAAACAGAGAACAAATACATCTATTTAAGAATTGCGATCGCGTTGTGCAGACTTGGATAACCTATAAGCATGTATAAACAGATCACCTATTGAAAGAGAAAATACCTTAATTAGGTATTTCGTAGAAGAATCCTTTAGTCAGTGTAGCCAACGGGCATCGTCAAATATTCTCCTAGTTACACTTAAAGTTGATTTTACAACGATTGCGCATTCTCGACATGACTTTATGTGTGATAACCAAAAGGGAAATTTTTCTATAGTTGTCTGGATTAAATCTTCCCCCTTTTTGTCTAATGGACGGATTATAACTGAAGTACAGTGTTCTGATGACTCTTCTTTTTTCCAGATTTTAAGTATGCATTAACGTAACAATACTTTCACTGGTTCTACTGCGTATGTCCGCAAATGTGATCTCCTCCACTTGCTTTGTAGTTTTTGAGCTCTTTCAAAGCCTTGTGGACTTCATTGATTGTGAGTGAGTTTATGTTTCTCAGCGACAACCGCCATCCATATCACTTAGCTATGCAGGCATTAAGAGCAGGCGGCTTCGCAAACCTGTTAAGTTTTGTGTTTTGCCCCTAAGCAAAACAGTGTCACTTCCTTGTACGTTACTCTACATAAGTAAAAATCTGTTGCCGCATATATGAACGATTATCACCCCAGAATGGCGTGACGAATTTGGTTGATTTTTCTGTTGCATTCGTTATTGTGAGGACAAGGTTTGTATGAAAGAAAGTTTTTGGAAAATCCAACGGGGGAAGTCGGGAAATAATAGTGATTTGTTTTCCTTTAAGCAGACTGAAATATGAGAACTACGTGGTTTTCTTACACACATACTAGATTACATTTAGCGTATATCGCATTAAGAACTGCTGCCTTTAGAAACAGACTACTGTGTTAGCATACCGTTAATATGAACCTAAGGTTTTAATAAAAATTGTGAGTTGCATGACTGTATTTATTGCATATCTTTAAGGGTAGATAAAATGAAGAAAGGGTTGAGACGATATTATTTTTTGCACAATTAGACACTAATTCAAAATGAGTGAGATAATGCAATAACAACTACTGAAGTTAAGAGGCGGGGAAATGGAATATGATAAACATCTTTCTTTCCTAGTGAATTTACTGCAACCTGCCAACATCGATAAGAGTGATTATATGGATGGCTGGAAAGAAAAGCTGAAGTTATCCATGCAACTATGACTGTACTGTCAAACACGTTCTGCCTGTAAGCTCGGTTTGTCCTAATGAGCTGGTGCTGCAAGTTACCCTCAGCATGCTCACGGAGGTAACGTGAGAGACCACTGACTGTATGGCTGGCAGCCATCAAGTGTGCACCTAGAAGTTCTCTGCTGTGAACTTGAACATTGGACCCCCTCAGTGTCCGCTTTCGAAATTTGCCAATCCAAGTCAGACGACACAGTCTGTGTCGTTCGATGTTCGAACTGCCAGCACAAAATCTCCGAATTTCCAGTCAACTCCAAACGAAGTCCAAAAGTTAAGTATCCTTCTTTACAAGTCAGAACGTAGCCAATCTCCATCTTACACCAAGAAAATTTCGGTTGCCAGTTCTTAGAAAGGTACATTTTCTTCACCAATGGTGTAATTATTAGTTGTTAAAATCATCCACTAGACGCTCACATAACTTAAGTTCATTTTTCATTTGTCTGTTCTTAAAAATTCAAGATGCTATGGGACGTACATGTCACACTACAGCCATAAATCAAACTATTTAGCTGTTGTGGGGCTTTCCCTGGCTGTGGGCAAAGAATGAAGAGAAAAAAGTAACTTTGTTCCCTGGCGACAGCCTGTCACCCACGCGAAAGCTACAGTTGTCCTGCTTTCGTATTAGTTTTTTTCGTTGTTTTGGATGGCCAAGAGATAGCCACGTCAAGAAGGTTCTTTTGACCCAGTCCCGACTGCCACCCACCGCTTTACCATATTCCTCGCTGCAGAACTGGAGTTTTCAATGCACCTTTCGCTGCTGTGAAAAACAGTGTTCTGCAGCTGGACATCACCCTTTTACTGATTTTCCCGCCTTGGCTCATATTGTTTCCGAGTCACTGACACCAGAATGTGTGCGCCGCTGTGTCTGGTAGTCTGCTTTTCTACAGATGATGTGTATCGTTGATGCAACTTTTACCTCAGTTGCGCCCCCGTCACTTCTCGCAACACCTTGTCCCTCATCTGCGGGGCTCCATTTCACTTGTGTTCCACCCTGAATGTCCTATCGCAGCATGCTGCAGCTTGAAAGTTCTCCCAAGGAAATCGTGCAGCATGCATCAAGCATGCACTAAGTTATATGTAGTACAGTAAAAGAAGAAAATGTAATCAACCCTAACAATTAGATTTGTCCAACGCAAAAATAATGTTGCAATACACATAAATTTAATTACATTAAATGGAATCTGTATATCAAACTGGACCTAAAGTGACCAGGCAAAATGGCTTGACACTAAACTCTGTTAGTTGATGCCTTCTGATCGTGTGAAATGATGATACGGGACAAATGGGAATCTTTGCCAACCAAGAAACATGAAAACCACAATTATCAACAAACAGCCTTCCATAACTAAACCACCTAATTCAGTCACACTAAAGGCTTGCCATGTGTGAGCGACGTGTGGGTGCTATTCTGTCATTCTCCGCAACGGATTAATGTGAGGTGTACCCTTTATCCTGTGGATACTGCAAGATGCAATATCCACCCCCACACTAGTACAGAAGTCAGACAGACGCTCCTAACATTCTAAAGAGACATGCCTGAAAAACTTGCAGTAATAAATATCTTCTGGGAGTCATCTGCTGTAAGGCAATGACACAAAAATTCACAAATATTCTTAGGTAACTAGTGGGATACTTGGGTACTGCAGTAGTGCTAGTTAGTGTAAGAAAACCATGAAACTAACAAAAATTACTTTTTTTTTTTTTTGCAAAAATTCTGAGAAATCACAATGGCACTTTCAGTTATGAACTGAACAAGTTATTTCCGCGTTCTTTTCGGAATGTGAAGTTACCTCTTAAGGATAGGGATTTACTAATGAAATTTCTATACAAAGTTTAAGATTGTTATTGACTTGGCAGAATAGCTGAGAGCCGTGCCTACTCAACTTGAATAATTAACCGTTAGAATGTTGCTAGTTATGGTCGAGGCTGTCGTGTGTCACATGCAGTGAAATGTACTGTTGTGGAGGAAATATGTGGCTCGCCAGAGCTGCAGTGCACAATACTGTAAGCTGCTTTGACTGCTGTCTGCGCCGCTCATTGCTAACAAATAAGATAACTCTCGTTCTATTTGGACTGACCTTCACCAATCAAACTCTCCCTTGATGAAGTGAAGGACTCCTATTCACCCCTAGTCTAACTATTGGCGTGGTACACTAGTCAGATAACCAGTCCACCATGATGCCACTCAAAAATTTCCTCGCAGGTATTTAACTATAAATCTGTCCATTCACACCACACAATAAGTGTGGTGGCCAACACAGTGAACAACACTTAATCGCAAGGACTCAGTATAGAGTCACACTCCGATTCACTCTCGACCGAGGTGCTCTCCCAGTGAAGTACTGAGGAGAGACTTGTTACTCGCTCTTTGAGTACATGTACGAGCGCACACGCTCTCATTACACGTTCTCGCTCCAAGAGCGACAACGGAACAGCCCCTCTCCGCACCAGACGTGAAGAGGTATATCTTTCGGTCTCTTCCATAACTCCTTCAGCTCAAGGCATCAGGGATATCGTCTGCCAATCAGCAACGCTCTTCTAAAACGGGAGAATGACGTTTCATTTAAGGCGACCAATCTGGAAATCTGTAGGATCGGCGTTTGGCGTTTGCTGTCTCCCTGTGAAAACCTCTGAAACTGCATGCTATGTTTGCAAAGAATGGTAGGCTGGGCACTCCCACACAGTGTAGCGGAATTTGCTTTTAAGCAAAACACGGGGTTGTTCTCCCTTTCACTCGGGCAAACACTGTCTACTCTATGGGTGGTCGCCGGCCGACATAGATAGGTTGACTCATCCTGTGAAGGGACTGGCCTTCTGGCATGTGGTTTGCCTCTCCTGAACTAAAAGCTTTTGTGATCGTCATGTCTTGAATGTGTTTGTGTACACCAGCCTTGAGTATATCAAACTTGGTGTGGACTTGCGATTTACTTGTTATTTGCGTATCGTTTACATGAATTCACACAACAGTGACTTTATTTTATCGAGTTTGGGTTCGAATGAAGTGTCTTGATGTGTGGAATATGATTGCGAGAGTGGAATATGTAAGCAATGAAGGTCAGGAGACCACGACGTCTTACACATGTTACTGATGGCTATTAGTTGAAATTACACAGTTCTTTAGTTACAGTATGATTTCTATTAGCAAACATTAAAAAAAAATTGTCAAAGCAAGAGTATGACCAGCTTTACAAAACATTCATTCATTTAACAAGGCAAAAGCAGAAACTTTATTCACAGTATTAGCTGGTTGAGGGTCCATTCACACCAACTATATACATCACTGAGTCCATATTGCTCAGAAAAACATACATGTGTGAAAAAGTGATTCAAAATACACACAAATCATGAATATCAAAATCTGATCAAATGTGCCTCTAGCTTTAAAATTTTTTAAGCAGATGTTATAAAGGGTGATAATACATGATGCTATAATAATAAAAATGACACTACATGAACATATTGGCTAGATGAAATATAAAAAGGGTGCCTGAACCTGTGTAGAACAGAGTCATTTTAATCTTTTATTGAAAAGTAATCGTTAATATAACAAGCACAATATTGTGCTTCCATTGGGGGAGACAGTCGACATAAACGTTTTCTGGGTATGGTAAAGCATCATAATGAGTAAAACTACTGCTCGTCTAGGAGACCCAGAAGAAGGCCGCTGCAACTGTGGCCGAAACGTTGGTTTTTTCTGCAGCAGCAGTAGTTTTACACATTATGATGCTTTACCATACCCAGAAAACTTTTATGTCGACTGTCTCTCCCAACGGAAGCCTAAGCAATTACAAAAGAAATATGTTTTTTTATGTTAAGAGTAGTGTTTATGAGAACCTAACGGTAAACATTAAAAATTCCTACATTAGCAAGTACCATACAATTAATTGCATTTTGTCAACTAAAAATGGTCATTTGTACAAGGATTGTGAACATTAAAGATCAAAAGGGAAAAATAGCAGAAATGTTGTAAATTATTTATATTTCTTCAACACACAAATAGTTTTCAACAGTAATTAGAGTGTGAATGACAAACCAGTCCTTTATGTTTTGTTCATGAGCATTATCGTAAATAAATATGTATATTTGTTAAGTTAGAGCAAATGTTTCTGTCGGCGTTCAGTGTAAAGTCCACGTCTATACATATCCCTACCCTGAAGGTAGGAGGACTGACAGCTGACTGCACTTCATATACTGTTTATCAGCTACAAACACATGGTCCACTCACTGAACTGAACCACTGATTCTTCAACATACTCATGTGACAGTGCCACCTACCTTACTCGTGTAACTATGTGAATGCATCACACTTCTTGTCTGATGATAGAATTTCGAATTTCTCTTTCATTGTTAGGGAAACAGTGTTTTATTAACTTATCCGTTTTTAGTTATTGGGTTAATGTTTTTACACACACACACACACACACACACACACATACACACATGCGCGCGCGCGCGCACGTTTTGCATGACTGATAGCGCTTGGGTTACTCTCAGTTGGAGAAAAATATGTTATTGCATAAAGTGTCTCTCACTACATTTCTGCGAGTTGTTACAGACTGGCCATGGTATTGGCCACTGAGCGGTAAAAGAACCATGCTCATTCATTTGCATAACGTTATCCTTCTGCACATGCAGAGCGGAAGTTCAGTCTCTGCCTTAGTAAAAAGGGCTGTTGTAGCAAGAAGCTGTGCGTTGACAGCAAGAAATGCCACACCTTCTAGTCTAACACGTGCCATGTTTTGACGGGTGAGGCACGCCACAGCTGTTTGGTGCTTTGACAGCTAACCTGAAACGACCTCTCACCAAGATCATCACACAAGGTCGTGGAGTGGAGGAGTTATCACAGCGACATAAACATCATGCACAACTTCGGTTATAATAACGAATATATTTACACAAATTTCCATCAGTTATGAGTCCAAATTAAGCAAATCTTGCTCTTTCTTTTAAAAAATGACTAAAAAAAAAATCAGAACTGTGCAGGCTTACATCATATTATTGAATAAATGGGACACAATGCTCAGTTATATTACTGATTATCCAGCAAAGGTTTAACTAAAATGGATATTTGCCCAGAATTTGAGTATAACAGCGGTTCAAATAAGACAAAATATTTTCAAAAAAGTAGGCTACATGATTCATTGAATTGCTAGTTATTAATCAAGTTCAGCCACTTGAAACCTGAGCACAACCATTTAAACAAAATTTTATACTTACGAGAAATGCACCACAGCACTCACTAGAATTATTAACTACCAAGCATAACTTTCTCAAAACGAAAATTACTCCAGAAAGATTTAGATAAAAATTTTATATTTAAGAGAAATTCTCCACAGTACTCATTAATTACCAAGCGTAAACTTGACCCACTTGAAAATTACCCAGCCTTTTAACCTTAACAGCCATACAAATAAAATCAAACATGTTTAATGGATGAGACACAACATTCAATAAATTTGTTAGGTGCAGTTCTATAGCTTCGGTCTTGAACTCTTAACAGCCTGGTAGGAGAAATATATCCATTCCAAACACGGGCAGCTTGAAAACTGAGACAGCGCCCGTTAGACTCGCGGTCAAACATGACGGAGGAAAGCAACATCAAACGCTTGACCATTAAATCAGGGAGAACACAGGTCAACAGATCGTACCGATTACAACAGACTAAGGCTATAAATCAACAATTTGTAAATTACAAGGCTGAAAAATTTCAAGTTCAGGGAATAAAGACTAATTCATCTCATAGGGAACCATAATTTCGTTTCCGGATTAATTCGTGCGAGCAGCACATTTGCAATACTCAGAAATCTCCAGTATTAAAGTTATATTAAAAGGAATGAGAAGTTTTTAAACAACAAAGTGAGTGAGTACCTTCGTTTTCCAGTATTAATAGTGGTTAGAAAACTTAGTGGTGGGATAACATGCTTATACCGACACTGCAGCCGGCCGAAGTGGCCGTGCGGTTAAAGGCGCTGCAGTCTGGAACCGCGAGACCGCTACGGTCGCAGGTTCGAATCCTCCCTCGGGCATGGATGTGTGTGATGTCCTTAGGTTAGTTAGGTTTAACTAGTTCTAAGTTCTAGGGGACTAATGACCTCAGCAGTTGAGTCCCATAGTGCTCAGAGTCATTTGAACCATTTTTGAACCGACACTGCAAGCAGCCTAACGGTCACCATCATACAACGTTTCCACCTCAAAAGCATAGTCTTATCTCGGAAACGTTGCTTGCATCATGGTCTGGCTCGTTAGGCCGCTACGCAGATCCTTGACCTCAAGCATCACTAGTACTTCCAAAGAACTACCGTAAGTACTTTTTTGCGCACACAGAACATGCTCTCAACAGACAACTTTCGCGCCAGATTCAAAAGCCGTAATTAGTCGCTTGTGATCCGGGGCAATGCTGGATGGAAAGGCAGAACGTGAAGGCTGCCGGTCCTCCTTCCTGTACAGCGGTGATACCGGTGTGCAAACACAACACACGCCAGCACGAAGGCCACAACTGACCGGCAGCAACAAAGCGCCTCTCCCTGGCTCGGTCACGCGACCTCCTGGCCACAGCTGACACTCTAGAAGCGACCTCTCTTCACACCAGTGCTTCGCCCCTTCACACACCTCTCATGCCCTCTTCTGAGCTGCTGTTCACTCCATGCCCAGCTGAACTACACCAAAGATCGCGAACAATTCGGCGTGCGATACCACGAATCGAACGCCGCGGCTCAGGTAATGTCTTTGGGATGACTTAGTAGTCTGCCTCACCCCGAGACTCCTTGCTCAATCTCCCCAGTCGAGGGTGTAGGACCTTGAGCCGCTGGCAAGTGAGTCAACTACCCACCACTGTGTCCAACACTCTGTCTCCAGTTGGGTGTTGATCTGTGTCTCCTTAACGGCTGCCTCGTCCTATATCCCAGTGTCTAACTGCACGGTTATCAAAAGTACACTCACTAAAAACTTATTTTATTACAAACACATGGTGACATATTTTATTGTTACTGCTTTAAATTTATGACTTTACGTTTATGTTTCTTCTATATTAATAACTTAACAAAGCATGAAACCCCTTTACATGTTTAACCTATACAAATCACTCGTTATTATATTTAGTCCAAGTCTTCACATCAACACAAAACAGCCCTAAATGTTGGTTTACATATCGCATCGCATCATAAGAAGAATACGTTTACAATCATCATCGTATTAGCATTTAATCACGTTATCTTGCTAACTGAGATACACTATCACTAACAACAAAAAAGCCTGTCCAGTGCTGAGCTGAAATCCGCGACCATGCATTTTCGTCTCTCCTTCCCTCATCTTTATTTCTCCTTGTTCTATTTTCTCCAACCTTAGACATGTGGAACAAACAATACAGTACTTGTCACAATATTCTCACATTCGAATTCAGAACTTACCTGCCTTCACGTTAACATACTAGTCTGTTTTCGTTCAATCTTTCTAATTAATGTCAATTACCTCTCAGTTATTTCTCCTTAGCTTGCAGTGTCCTCGAGTACCGTTTCTTTATTTTATCTCCTCCATCTTCCTTATCTCTTTTCAATGATCTCTAAATGAACTAAGAAATTTAAATGTCTCATTGCAATGCCCATATATTCAAATTAACCTTCCGCTGATTTCGCTAAAATGGCTGCTGACTTGTGTTCTTCTATCTCAGAGGTGTTTTCCTCTTTTTCCTTTATGCACAGTCGTCCTCTGTGTAACTGATAAAACAAGAAAACCTGTTTATCATTCCGTTACCCACGTCTTACGTGCTCCTTACTTATAGATAACAATGTATATCATTCATTTACACGAACCATGACGTAGAACTTCGTCTCTCTCTCTCTCTCTCTTTCTCTCTCTCTCTCCCTCTCCCTCTCCCTCTATCACTCCCTAAAACATTGTCCAAATGTTGCACTGGCGCGCATACACACACCAAACACCCTATTACATCGGCATGGAAGAAACGCGTACCTCTACACTAACTCTACCTTCCAACTAAAGATAACCAAAGGCAATCTTAAATACACTCCTGGAAATGGAAAAAAGAACACATTGACACCGGTGTGTCAGACCCACCATACTTGCTCCGGACACTGCGAGAGGGCTGTACAAGCAATGATCACACGCACGGCACAGCGGACACACCAGGAACCGCGGTATTGGCCGTCGAATGGCGCTAGCTGCGCAGCATTTGTGCACCGCCGCCGTCAGTGTCAGCCAGTTTGCCGTGGCATACGGAGCTCCATCGCAGTCTTTAACACTGGTAGCATGCCGCGACAGCGTGGACGTGAACCGTATGTGCAGTTGACGGACTTTGAGCGAGGGCGTATAGTGGGCATGCGGGAGGCCGGGTGGACGTACTGACGAATTGCTCAACACGTGGGGCGTGAGGTCTCCACAGTACATCGATGTTGTCGCCAGTGGTCGGCGGAAGGTGCACGTGCCCGTCGACCTGGGACCGGACCGCAGCGACGCACGGATGCACGCCAAGACCGTAGGGTCCTACGCAGTGCCGTAGGGGACCGCACCGCCACTTCCCAGCAAATTAGGGACACTGTTGCTCCTGGGGTATCGGCGAGGACCATTCGCAACCGTCTCCATGAAGCTGGGCTACGGTCCCGCACACCGTTAGGCCGTCTTCCGCTCACGCCCCAACATCGTGCAGCCCGCCTCCAGTGGTGTCGCGACAGGCGTGAATGGAGGGACGAATGGAGACGTGTCGTCTTCAGCGATGAGAGTCGCTTCTACCTTGGTGCCAATGATGGTCGTATGCGTGTTTGGCGCCGTGCAGGTGAGCGCCACAATCAGGACTGCATACGACCGAGGCACACAGGGCCAACACCCGGCATCATGGTGTGGGGAGCGATCTCCTACACTGGCCGTACACCACTGGTGATCGTCGAGGGGACACTGAATAGTGCACGGTACATCCAAACCGTCATCGAACCCATCGTTCTACCATTCCTAGACCGGCAAGGGAACTTGCTGTTCCAACAGGACAATGCACGTCCGCATGTATCCCGTGCCACCCAACGTGCTCTAGAAGGTGTAAGTCAACTACCCTGGCCAGCAAGATCTCCGGATCTGTCCCCCATTGAGCATGTTTGGGACTGGATGAAGCGTCGTCTCACGCGGTCTGCACGTCCAGCACGAACGCTGGTCCAACTGAGGCGCCAGGTGGAAATGGCATGGCAAGCCGTTCCACAGGACTACATCCAGCATCTCTACGATCGTCTCCATGGGAGAATAGCAGCCTGCATTGCTGCGAAAGGTGGGTATACACTGTACTAGTGCCGACATTGTGCATGCTCTGTTGCCTGTGTCTATGTGCCTGTGGTTCTGTCAGTGTGATCATGTGATGTATCTGACCCCAGGAATGTGTCAATAAAGTTTCCCCTTCCTGGGACAATGAATTCACGGTGTTCTTATTTCAATTTCCAGGAGTGTATATGAGTACCATAGTACTTGGACCACCAGTTAACGTCTCCGAGCAACAGTGAATGTGGCAAGAGGTAAATCTAAAACTGTAGACCCTGTCCGGAGAGGTCTCGGAAGATTCAAAGGTAGTACCGACCGACTGCCACGTCACCCTCAGCCTATAGGCGTCAGTCGATGAGGGTATGGAGGGGCGTGAGGTCAGCACACCGCTCTACCGACCGCTGTCAGTCGATGGGGGTATGGAGATGCTACTTCTCAATCAAGTATCTCCTGAATTTGGCTCACAAGGACTGAGTGCACCCCACTTGCCAACAGCGCTCTGCAGACCGCATGGTCTCTCATCCCTACAGCGCTTAACTGCGGTGATGTGAGGGGAACCGTTGTTACCACTGCGACGAGGCTGTTGGCGTATACACATCACTAACGTAATTATATCTTGATTCGCACATTCCTGTGAAACCCTTGTTCTTTATTAACCTTTTGCTGACACCCTTTGGAAGCATCCAACTCGTATCTTCTTCCTCTCTAACCACTTCTTTTCATTATTTTAATCAGCTGTATAGGATATGTTACTTTCATTAGATCTTCTTTATGTGTATTCATGACACTACGACGTTTCCTTCACACATAGAAACCATCACTATCGTACACATTAGACCCACACTACTTAACGCTACTGTTGAATCTAAATCATAAACCATTAACGTATCTGAAACTCATGTATCACTTTGTAGGAAATGCAATTAAAATATTTTTTCAGGGTTCCGTGCCGCAATCGGTAAAGTCGGATTTCTTATAATATCGCTTTGTTGTCCGTCTCTGTGTCCACCTGTCTGTCCATCTGCCTGACTGTTAAAAACCCTTTTTCTCAGGAACAGTACTTGCATGAAGTTGAAATTTGTGTCACATACTGAAGTCTACAGTCAAATGTCGGCGTAAGAAATTGAAGCTTTTAAGTCAATGCAATCAAAAGACATGGCCAATTATGTCCCATACTCTGGTACTCGAAAAATCACTCATAGAAACTGATAGGGTGCTTCCCATTGACCTAGAACCATCACATTTGGTAAGAAGCAGTGTTTGACAGTATAACTAAAGGAAAAAAATTCGAAAAATGTGATTTTGTAATTACATCACATGATTTTTTTAAATTTTTATTTTATTTTTTACATTTGTTATCCAACTGTCTATCTGTACGTCCGTTTAGTAAGACTCGTTTTTCTCAGGGAAAGGTAGACCTACCAAGTTAAAACTTATGTCACGTACGTAGGTCTATGGTTCCTTGGTAGTGTAAAAATGCTAAGCTTCTAAATCAGTGCAATATAAAGACACGAACTGTTATGTCATATATTTTGATACTTTGCAAACACACTCTAAAAGGTATAGAATATTTATCGTTGACCGAGAATCATTAAATTTGGCAAGACAGAGTACTTCCCAATGCAATTAAGGGAAAAACAGAATATCACGTGAAAAAAATTTTCTTTTGCCATTTGTTACCCGACTTCAAATTTATAATCAAACCATTCCTGGGCCTGATATCTTGCCAGTATCAGTGTCGATAGCAGGCAAAACTCGTCGAGATGCTCGACTCCCAGGATGGATGAACTGTTTGTATACAGAATTAAGTTTGTATGGAGCCATGAGGAAGCGATTTCTAATCGCACCTGGCCAATATTTGTATGTGTACATTAACTTGCCTCTTTTGTTTTCCCTGTAACTTCAAACGACTTCTTTTTCTAGAAAGGGTTTGATATGGCTGATATGATGTGCACCATCAGATTTCCCAGAGTCGATCATCTCTATTTGTACCGCATTGGCATTCGCAATCCTTCAGACTTGTATCGACCCATTACCGATGGAGAAAAAGTTATGTCGTAGTTTCCCATGTTTATTGAGAAAATGGGAAGATTTCTGACCCATATGATATTGTCTTGTTCTGGTCTTCTTGTTGGCTTGTTCTTTTATGCCTCTGACTGCAGCTTGAATATTACAGAATGCGTGGTCAACTATTTTCTCATACTGTCGTCTCGTCCACAGTTAGAAATCAACTATCTCTCTCATCCAATCTGGTGGCTGACAATTCTTTATGACAGAGATGGGTAGGAGCATCTTGATACTGTGTGGAAGTTAATTCATCGTATTTTGGAAATAGAAGAATATCCCTCGCAGTATACCGTTTTGCTCAGTATCTATTACAAAGATTGCCTACTTCCTTCGTTACATGTGCTGCGGGGTTTGAGGAGGGGTGCTAAGCTGAAATGTACGTAGGTTTAATTATGTATTTCTTCAGTGTTACTCTCCATGCCCATAGTTTGAGGTGTGCACCGTTATCAGAAACGATCCTGTCCTCATGTCCTACTTGTGTCATGTAGTCCTTAAGCAAGGTCCTTGACACTGTTACCACCACCGTTTTCTGCAGTGAGGTGAGGGTATCGAACTTGGATGTAAGTTTTATCATAACCATAACGTATGGAAACCCTGGTATCCTCTTGGTAGAGGGCCCATTCTGTCTATTGCCTCATTTTCTTTTTTAATTTCTGGACCACAATCGTGTACAATGGTTCGAGGGTTACCTGGGTGGAAGGTTTTGCCGTTCAGCATGCCTTACATATGGATGAAACCTCTATGGTTCTCCTCTCCACGTTGTAGAACTAACGAGAGAAACACTTTAATGGCCCAAAATGTGTAGCTTAAGTGCATATGACCTCATTAATCAACTCTTTTGGTATGCATGTTACCAGCAAAAAATCACTAACATTTCTCTAATGCAACAAGAGACTGTTCCTCATTAGGTTGCACTTCCTAATAACCCCTTGACACTTATCATTCCATTTGTTCTTCAGTTCCAGGTACACTGGACCGTCGTTCATGTCTTTACTGACATATGCCTTGAATGTAGAGATGTAATTTTCAAATGCTACCTTTCTAGGATAGAACATGCAAAAATAGTTATCATTTACGTTCTCCACTAATCCAACCGGTGCACGTGACAGTGAGTCGGCGATAATGTTTGTTGTGCGTGGTTCATGAAATCACATTCTTGCAAGTGCAAAATCCAGCTTGCTATCCTTTTGCTACCCAATTTAGTCGTCAGTCCCAGCGTCTTGTAGTCCATATGTATTCTGGTCTTCTGCCGAAAGAAGTAGTATCAAAACTTCTGGAAGGCCCATACCACTGCCAGCGTTTAAAGTCCTGTTATAGAATATTTCCTTCACATTTTGTCAAGACTCGACTATCGAATTCTATATTTCTGGGGACAAGACATCCATTTTCCTCAAACTCCTGAAATATCTTCTTGCCCAGGCCCGCGTACGCGATGCCTGTAGCCATACAGATGTCATTTGACAGAGCTGGGTGTGACGAAGACGGCGCTGTCACCAAAGGTGGTTTCAGTGCGTAAATATCTCGTCCTGCTGGTGTGTCCCACATCTATGGTATTTTCTTTCTAGTTACTTCAAAGAGACATGTATGTACGTTCACAAATCACTTGCAGAAATTAATAACACTGAAAAGTGTCCTTAATAATTTTGTTTCTGTATTTGTCGTAAATTCTGTGATCATGTAAATTTTCTCTGAGTTCCGTGATTCACCCTGTACCATGAAAATACGTCGTAATAATTTAACTTAAGTTAAGTTGTCCGAAAAGAGGAACTCTCTATATTTGTGGTGATTCTTTGATCCATTAGAGTACTGAGCAGAACATTGAAGGTACTTTGGTCTTCCGATGAATTTTCTGCAATCAACAAATCATCGACGTAACTTGTAACATTGAATCATTATGGATACCATCTAACCCACGGATGAAAGCTGCTGAGGAAACAGTTAAACCAAATGGGAGGCATCTGAAGTGGTAGCACTAACCGAAAGCAAGAACAGCTGTTTATTTTCTGCAGGATGGATGTAACTCAATCAGCCAAAAATCATTATTGTACTCCAGGTTTACAACATGTCACCTGCTTTCATGATAGAGTACAAAATTTAAGGTGTATAAATTTGAGAAAAAAAAATATTTTGTTTGTGTGTCACATCAAATATTAGTTGTAACACATGTATTCATGAACTCAAACAAAGATCTCTACAATGTCTAAGACCTGTCACATCCCCTTGGAAAAATGTATAAATGACAATGCTGGTAAACCTCTACGTTATTTGATTTTCAAACAGCTGAGCAAAACTGAACGTACTCAGACATTTTTGTCTCTTTACTTATTCTGATCATCACTAAACTGACACACATTTTTTTTTTTTTTTTTAGCGCAACACAATCTGACTTTCAATAATCCCTACAAAAGAATGGCCCTGACTAACAATGACCTATACCTTTCATGAATCACTTACCTCACAAAAATCTTCGTTACTCAAACTACTGCAATACAGCGAGCGCCAATACTGCCAGCTAAATAAAAGATTCTAACTACTGAAGGCACTAACTACTGATAGCCAGTCAGTGATTTTCATACAGAGAGCTACGTGGTGTTACCAACATAAAAACCTAAAAGCCTACTTGCAAACTTATTCTGAAATAATTATCTTATTTTGTTACATACTCTTTGTACTTCGAGATAACATGTTCTTTGCACCTAGCAGTTTACAAACACCAACTTTATTTACAAAGTACGACAGCTTACATGTGATGTATAATGACATAGAAGGGAGTGTTTGGCCACTGAAGACATTCTCCTTCTGTTATTTTACTTGCACGTGTAGGTATAAATTTAGTTGTCAGTCTTAAACCTCCCAAAAACCACGTTGTGAAAGAGTGGGATTGTTTCTCCGCTAGACAGTCCCACAGGTTACTCCAGAATCGTAATATAACGCATACACACAGATCCTACTACCACATGTAAATCCACCTCATGACGGAGGTTTAAACCTTGGAAACGTCTTGTGAAAATACAATAAAAAACAATAAACTTCTTGTTTCATTTGATGTCAGTAACAGTTACTGTAAAACCTAACTTAAAATTTTCACTTTTAAAAATAATATGATTGGCCAGAAGAAGAATATGAGCCAGGCAATCGAATTTATGACCGCGCTCAGGGAAATAGCTCTTGAGGAAGCAAAGCGATCGCCTTTGAAAGGACACTTGTGTTCGAGACCTCAGCAGCGATATTCCTGGTGGGCGTCCGAGCCAGACATCCAGCCACAGTAGCAGCCAAAGACACGCCCTGCCGCGCGCCGCATAATCAAGAGGGATGAGTGCTGCCGATTCCAGGACACCCGTCCGCTGCCTCCACGCTCCTTCGCCAACGGAATGATCACCGCCCGACAAAACTGCACTACAGCTCTTTCTCTCATCTAAATACGCCTCCAGTTCCGTCTGTCCCATAGCAACCTTGGTTTCACGTCTTGGTAACGACGCTGAGAAATTTGTGATAGCCAAATTAATTTTATCCGTTTCTGTCCGTGTTTCTTCCGCGATAGCATAACTTTCGTAAAGTAAAGATCAAACATGATTGTGGCTGAAGGCCGTTGTTCTTTATTTTACGAATCGACAAATTATTATTTCCTTCTCCTATGGACAAAAGTAATTTATAAATTTATTCCGATAACTGTGGTTCAAAGGTATTTTGCTTCTACAAATAAATATTTATGACTAATCTCCATAAATTCTTCCTGCTTGCGCTCCTGGTCATTTTTATTGAATGTGCTTAGCCGCACGTAAGTGCAATTTTATATCGGTACTCGTGACACAGCATGCGCTATGCAATACACAGTTGGAAAAAAGACAACGTAAATCCAAAAAAATAATTATAGCAGAGTAATGACATTTCGGAAATACATTTGCTAGGTAAAACATAACAACTTCACAGATTAAAGTAAAGGCAAGATACGCCATTGCAAATGTGAAATTCCAGTACATTAACAACCAGTGTCGCCAGTATGTCGCAAGCAAGCACGCAAACGTGCATGCATTTTGTAGTACAGGTTCCTGATGTCTGTCTGTGAGATGGCGTTCCAAGCCTGTTGCATTTGGTACATCAATATAGGGACGGTTAATGCTAGTTGTAGATGACGCTGCGATTGTCATCTGATGATGTCGCACATGTGCTCGATTGGAGACATTTATGGTGATCTAGCAGGCAAAGGCAACATGTCGAAACTCTGTAGAAAATGTTGAGTTACAGCAGCGGTACGTGGGCGTGATTTATCCTGTTGGAATATACCCCTAGGAATGCTGCTCATGAATAGCATGAAGGAAGAGTCACGACTGACGTACAAATTTGCAGTCAGGGTGTGTGGGATACCCACAAGAGTGCTCCTGCTGTCATATGAAATTGCATTGCACACCATAACTCCCGGTGTAGGTCCTGTGTCTGGCTCACAGACAGATTGATTGCAGGTCCTCAACCTTTTAGAATCTTGCTTCAGCATAATTTACCATATCGTTGCTTCATTCCATAGTATGAGGTGTCGTTCCTTCTATACTTGTCATCGTTGCTACAAACAGTGCTAGTGGATCTGTATTAGTATAATAACAGCGTATTTTTTACTGACTTTCATCTACGAGCATTGTGTGACTTTGTAATATGAACTTTATTCTTAGGTTGCCCTCTATGTCACATTCGCTTCGTTACTCCCTATACTTCACATTACGTGGCCTTCTGTTTAAAACCTTATTTACTATGTTTATGTCTTTTATGAGATTTCCATGTCAGTGCTGTGTTTCAGGTACACAATATGTCTACTCCCTTGAACATCAAAAACCAGTGGCGGAAACCACATCGCCCATGGCTCTGAGCATTATGGGACTTAACATCTATGGTCATCAGTCCCCTAGAACTTAGAACTACTTAAACCTAACTAACCTAAGAACATCACACAACACCCAGTCATCACGAGGCAGAGAATATCCCTGACCCCGCCGGGAATCGAACCCCGGAACCCGGGCGTGGGAAGCGAGAACGCTACCGCACGACCACGACCTGCGGACACACATCGCCCATAAATACTACTTAATGGCCGACTTACACATCGTCTATGCCTTTCCTTTCTCAGTCTTCATTAATGATTGACCGACTTTCCAGTCGCCTAACAATCATGCTTCTTCTTTCTCTCTCTATGTAATTGGCCGTCTTTTCTGTGGCCGTTCCGGTCCCTTTATAACCATAACTCTCCATTTACCGTAATCCTCTTTGGCATAACTATTCCTAGCCTACCAGTGTATCATAGTTCATTACAGCAGAAACTACTTCGCTGTTTTAATCCACTCTAAAGAGTAACGATAGGTCTATTTTAACTCAATCTATACATAATCTCGAAACAATATTTAGTCATTTATATTATTTTTGCCATCAGAATTGCTTCTATTGTACATTTCAATACTCACTTACTTGTTTTAGCGTCGTCCACTTCTTCTGCAGCCTTCACTTCATTTTTATGCATTATATCATCTGTGTTGTACACAACAGCCCTCGAATTGCTTTTCTTCTTTTAAAGTCTTTTCAGAGGTAAGGGTTTGTTGACCGTTCTTATGAATATTTAATAATTATTTTAATACATACTTAATAATATGTTTGTTTTTATGTGCATTGACATGGTATCGGTGGTGTCTTGCAACCACTTACTGCGTTCTCTTGCTGATGTATTTATAACCCTTACTTCATATACTCTGGTCTGTCCACATACATTCGGTCAAGTGTCTGTCTTTCACCCGTGACATGAAGATGTTTATTCTGCTGGACTACTTCAATTTTGTCACAACTTATCTCTTTGCCGTCGAAATCAATGCAAGGAAATTTTCTCATCTTAAGCTTGATAGTGGAGAATGTTAAAGAAGAGACATATAGTTCTGACGGAAAGAAGAGGAATAATTAACAGCAGGGAAAGAAAATGAAGTATGCTGTCGGTTAACTCAGGCACCTGGAAATCGTCCGGTACGTAGCAATACAAAGAACTTTATTCCACCTGAGGTTTAGTAGTCATAACAGTCTTTCATTTCACTGATCGCCGTTTATCGAATAATTGTTGTGGCGGTATTTCCTTGGTCGAATGAGGCACTTCATTCACAACTTTTCAAATCCGTCCCTGTAATTTACCCACCTAGTTATCAGTTCAGTTTTTAGAACTGAAGCGATAACATTCTCTCTCATGTAGTATACATCTGACCATTTTTTGCTAGCGGCCTCTGAAGCTAGCTATCAGGTCTGTGTTTATTGATATCTTAACGCCACTGAACTTCGGTACGGGAACTTGTAGTACCTTAGTCCTACCCATTTTTGGTATAATGACTTTTTCACCCCGAAACCTTCTGTCCACAAATACTTCACCTCTCGCTCTATTTTGTGTACTGCAAGATCAGTACTGATTCAAGAATTCTTGAACAAATTCTTTATATGTCTTTCAAGCGTTACCTATCCTTATTCTCCATTATATTGCTTCTCCTACTAATCTACTGGTCAGGAATTCAATTTTTTATTGTTCAGTCGTGTTTTCAGGGACGATGCCCTCAAACTGTATAATGAAGCCTACTGAATGTATAGTTTCCTTACTAGAGAAACGATGGAATTCGTACGCGTTAGATCGGCCGGAGAGGCCGTGCGGCTCTAGGCGCTACAGTCTGGAACCGAGCGACCGCTCCGGTCGCAGGTTCGAATCCTGCGTCGGGCATGGATGTGTGTTATGTCCTTAGGTTAGTTGGGTTTAATTAGTCCTAAGTTCTAGGCGACTGATGACCTCAGAAGTTAAGTCGCATAGTGCTCAGAGCCATTTGAACCATTTTGTACGCGTTAGCGTGATTTGCTACGTCACTTACATGAACGTTACCTTTGTATCTTTCCTGTTCACACCAAATTTCTGCCATTTGGAGCCTGCAAATCCTTATTTAACTTTTTGATTTCATGGTCAACCTTTTGATTTATCTCTGATTTACATACTTCTAAAGTTTTACCCCATTCTTTTGTTTCATAATTTATTTTCTTACCGCATTCCTCAGTTTTAGCTGCAAGTTATGAAAACTTTCGTTCCAAAGCACTGAACTTTGCATTAATTTGAGCTATTCCTACGTGGACGTCTTTTAATCCCTTATCTGTTATCTCTACTTCTTTTGTGCTTTCCTTACGTCCTCCTTATTTTCTTTTCTTGCGACTTTCTGTTCCAGCAAAATTAATTTTAGCATGGACTTTATATTCTGATCATCCTGAAATGACAAAGTGTCAGCTGAAGCTTTATCATGACTTAATGTATGCAACTCATCAATTGGCTCATTAGTATTGTCGACGTCACAGCCATTTTCGGTTGCATCACAATTCCAAGCCATCACTTCAGTTTGACTAGGTGCTACACACACTGGGTTTACAGTGTCATTGTTTGCACTAAATCTACATTTTCACTGTCATCATTCTTAGTTAACTCTGCTCTCCCAGTGAAATCATTCAGGACTATTTGAGAATTCTCAATGAGATCATTGGTTATTGAATTTGCTATTTCCGATTCATCACCAAAGTTTTAATCTACGTTTCCACTTGGGTTATGGCTCAAATGGCTCTGAGCACTATGGGACTTAACATCTGAGGTCATCAGTCCCCTAGAACTAAGAAGTACTTAAACCTAACTAACCTAAGGACATCACACGCTTTTGTGGCGGCGTTCGTAGCGACAAGCAATTCGCTGTAGAAACGGCTTACGAAGTCACCGCCACACTTTTAATAGCGGGCCGACCGGTTCGCTGGAACAGTGAACAGAAAGATGAAAACCCAAACACTCTGATTAAATAATAGTCGGTACTTATCTTTATTAACGAAGATACAGAAACACAGTAGTGAACTCCGTGTCTACAGAAATCTGTCTAGTTCGAGTCGGAGCGGCTAGGTCAGCGTCGGCTGACGACAAACAACAACTCTGCTGCGATGAACACACAACTGACTAGCAAGTACACAATTCGGTGGCGAGTATACAACTGAGCGGCGAATACAGAACTGTCCTAGCGCTCGCGACTCCAGCGCTTAAGAAACCAGAAACCAGCGGTGGCGCGCGCAGACTTGCGGCGATTTCCTGTCTCGCTGGCACTGCTTATGCGGACGGCGTCCGGACTTTGATGCTGCCAACCTTTTGGCAGCGGGCTCGGGTGGCATTACTGGCTAGGATATAACACTCCTCCCCCCCAAATCGCCGCACCGTCGTTGAATAATGACGTGGCGAGCGTCGACGGCGGGGGAGGGGTCTGGCCGCAGGCGTAGCAGAAGAGACCGGGGCGGAGACTGTTGTCGGTGGCAGTCCCCGGTCCGCACCCCAGCATTGGCTGCGCGGGGCCTCGGGAAACACCGACTGAAAACCGAGGTCAGGGTGCACGCCTGTGACCACGGGCGCAGCTTCTGGTACTGGACGCGACGGGGCGTCGGGACCCACGAAGAGAGGCAGCGTCTCCTGACGCTGCGTCGACGGCTGCGGAGTGGGCGCCGGACAAGGCGCTGCGGTGTCAGACTCCTTGGGGGTGCCCAAGGAAAGCGGCTGCAGGACAGGCTGCACAGCCACCGCTTGGGAAGGCGGCCCGGCTGAGGGGTCGACGTCCATCAGCTCCGAAGGCGGTGGCGACTGAAGAGGGACCGCAGGCGCCGGAGCGACCACCTGGGGCGCTCCCGGATGAAGCTGCGCGGGAGGCATCAACGGGACGGGCTGTCGGCGTGGTAGCGGCGACGGCTGCTGCTGCTGCCCTGGGGGCGGCAGCGAAGTCGGAAGGCGCGGCTGGAACCCGCCGCGGACCAAATCTGTGGACAAAGAACGAGCGGCAGAATCCGGGCGGCCAGCGCGGCGCAACTGGTTCTGATGCCTCCTGTGCACCCCAGTAGCACCTTGAACAGTATAAAAACCGCGACCCTGGACACTTATCACGGTACCACGTTCCCAACGACGGCGACCGTGATAAACTCTGAAAAAAAAAGGCGTCGTTGCGCTGAAAACGCGTGCGATGCTCAGAAGCGGCGGGTCGATCCGGGGGGTGCAACAACCGTAGTAGGGTGCGATGACGACGGCCGTGGAGAAGCTCCGCAGGCGAAGGGCCGTCGCGTGGCGTGGTCCGGTACGACGACAGGAACGTGATGAGGGCCTGCTGACGAGAGTGCGTAGCACGAAGGTGGTCCATATGATCCTTGAATGTGCGTACAAAACGTTCCGCTGCACCATTCGATTGAGGGTGGAACGGCGGAGTAAGAACATGGCGAATGCCATTGGCAGAACAAAAACTTTCAAATTCAGCAGAGGTAAATTGTGGACCATTGTCAGACACTAAAATTTCTGGAAGACCCTCAACACAAAAAATTGAAGTCAACGCCTGTATAGTTTGTGCAGACGTTGTAGACTGCATGGGCACAACAAACGGAAAATTACTAAATGCATCTATCACGATGAGCCAACGAGAATTCCAATATGGACCAGCGAAATCAATATGTACTCGCTACCAGGGACCGGCAGGGCGTGCCCACTCAAAATAGCGTTGAGGCGGAGCAGCTTGGTGTTCGGCACACGTCGAGCAATCTGTAGACATCTGCGTAATCTGCTTATCAATGCCGATCCATGTACAATGACGGCGGGCAAGCTGCTTGGTGCGGACCACTCCCCAATGACCTTGATGCAACAAGTCGAGGACCTTGGATTGGAGCACTTGGGGAACCACTACACGAAGCTGGTCATTCTCGGTGCGTAACAGCAAAACTCCGTGCGAAACAGACAACAGATGACGTTGCGGATAATAGCGACGAACCACAGGATCCGATATGTCCTTTGCCTTGGACGGCCAACCACGTTGAACAAAACGTAATAGTAAACTCAGATGAGGATCCGTAGCTATCTCACGTGCCACCTGACGATAATCAATCGGAAAATCCCGGAGGGATTGATGCTCATCGGCGTCAATCTGATGGCAAGAGTCTTCAGAGGAATCGAAGACATCATCTGCAGCAATCGGCAATCTAGAAAGCGCGTCAGCGTTTGCATGCTGAGCTGTAGGGCGATACAGTATCTCATACTGGTATTGTGATAACAAAAGAGCTTAACGTTGTAGTCTCTGAGCTATCCGCTGAGGAACTGGTTTAGACGGATGAAACAGTGACGTCAGGGGCTTGTGATCTGTCACTAAATAGAATGGTCTACCATAGAGGTAGTGATGGAATTTTGTGACACCGAACACAATAGCCAACGCTTCCTTGTCCAATTGGCTATAATTACACTGAGCTTTGTTTAGCAATTTAGATGCGAACGCAATAGGACGTTCGGTTTACCGACTCGGTGAGACAACACAGCACCGAGGCCGAAAGAAGAGGCATCACAAGCTAACACCAGAGGCTTGTTAGGGTCGTAATGGACCAGACAACGATCATTCAATAAAGCCTCTTTAAGCTGCTGAAAGGCTGATTGGCAATCAGCTGACCACACAAACGGAACATTCTTACGACGGAGACGATGCAACGGTGCAGCAATCTGTGATGCATTAGGTATAAACCTAAAATAATATGTCAATTTGCCAAGAACTGCTTGCAATTCCTGCAGATTGCGAGGGGCGGGCAAATCACGAATAGCTGCTAAATGTGACTGGGAGGGATGAATGCCTTGAGCATTAATAACATGTCCCAGATACTCCATCTCCGTAAGGAAAAATAAACATTTATCGATGTTGCAACGTAGGCCTGCCTGAGACAACACTGTAAACAAACACTCCAAATTACGGAAATGTTCAGCAGGCGTCCGACCGGACACAACAATATCGTCTAAATAGTTGCAACACGATGGTACATTAGCCAGAAGTTGTGACAAAAAACGCTGAAAAACAGCTGGAGCTGACGCACAACCAAAAGGCAAACGCAGAAAACGGAACAACCCCAACGACGTGTTTATGACAAAATACTGTTGTGATTGCTCGTCGAGGGGCAATTGCAAATATGCTTCACGGAGATCAATTTTGGAAAAGAAACGAGCTTCCCCTAACTTATCCATCAGCTCGTCCGGTCTAGGCAAAGGAAAAGAATCAATGACAGTCTGAGGATTAACTGTCGACTTAAAATCAGCACACAAACGTAACTTGCCAGACGGTTTCTTTATAATAACTAAGGGAGAAGCCCACTGGCTCGCTGAAACGGGTTGAATAACACCGTTGTTTTGCCAACGACGAAGTTCATCTGCTACAGGTGCCCGGAGGGCGTGAGGCACTGAACGAGCACGAAAAAATCGAGGCTGAGCATTATCTTTTAACGTAATATGAGCGGCAAAGTTCGCAGCACAACCTAGTTCGTCTTTAAATATGTCACTGTATCGTTTACACAAATCGGTTATGCTGTCTTGAGGAACGACAACAGAATTAATTTGCAACACATTGTCTTGGATAGACAGGCCAAACAAGTCAAAACAGTCTAATCCGAAAATGTTTACACTGTCTGTAGCGCGGAGCACTGTGAATGAAACTGTTTTTGTATTGCCACGGAATGTGGCTGGCACGCTACATACACCTAACACAGGAATTTGTTCTCCACTATGAGTAGCCAAAGAATGTTTTGCCGCTGAAAGTTGAGGGCGGCCGATAGCCGCATACGTAGCACTATTTATGAGAGTCACAGACGCACCAGTGTCTAATTGAAAATTGAAGGTCTTATCCTGGATGCGTAGCTTCACAAATAGTTTATTACACTGTCTCTGGATCGGTGCAGTGGAGGCGGAAGACACAAAATCAGCGCGTTTAGCGCGTGTTCGCTGCTTACGACAACTCGTGGGTTGAGCGGGTGGAACAACAACTCCCGCTTCACTTGCAGTCTGTTCACTACGTTTTACAGCGTTTGAATTACGCTTGGGTCGCATAGCAGAGGGCTGGGTGGGTGGCGTATTGCGAACAAGTTTATTGCCCACACGAACCGTGGAAGAGTCTTTAAACGCGACCTTCGGGGCGGGCTGGCTCTGAAGAACATGAATATCCATGGGCTGGGCAGCACTAGAATTGTTCTTGCGTTTACGCAAACAAACAGTCTGGATGTGTCCTTTCCTTTGACAAAAGTGACAAACCGCGTTTCTTAACGGGCAACGTTCACGAGGATGAGCAAGAACACACTTAGGGCAAGACTTAACTCTATCATTTTGCACACGCGGCTGACGAATGTGTTGAACATGACGCGGCCGGCTAGTGTTTACAGTCTGACTCTGCCGGTGGGGCCGCGGGCGTGACATAACTTGCTTAGCACAGGCAATTTGAGAAATACATGGCTGATCTAACTCACACTCAACATAGTCAAAAGTATCTTGGGCTTCAGTGTTGTTGATCACAGTCTCTAATGACGGGTCAGGCAACTTTAAGATAGCAGCACGAATACGAGAATCTGCAATGTTTTGAGTAATAGCGTCTCGTAACATGACATCACTGTAGGAAGCTCCACACACACAATTAAATCGGCACTGACGGGTGAGGCCCCGTAAATCTGTTAACCACTGTTTATTAGATTGATGTGGCAGTTTCTTTAATCTGAAGAACTTGAATCTGGCTGCTGCCACATGAACTCGCGACTCGAAATACTCAGCAAGCTTGTTAACAACAACGTCATAGTCTAAAGCTTCTGGCTTGGATTCCGGGAACAACTTACAAAGTAGTCGATAGACTTCCACGCCTGCAGTGGAAATTAAATAAAGCTGCCGCTCAGTACCCGTGATTTTGTAGACTGTCATGTGCGCCTGCAACTGCGCGAAATATTCTCGCCATTCTTCTCTTGATGCATCAAAAGCATGGAAAGGTGGTGCTGCCTGTGCTTGTTCCTTTTGTGTTGGAGGATTAGCCGCTTGTTTGGCGATTGCTTCCACCAGACTTTGTATTTGCTGACTCTGTAACAAGATCAACTGTTGTAATTCGGCAGACATAGTGAACACAAATTAAACCAGCCCCCAAAATTTTATCGCTATAATTAGTATAACCAGAAACAAGTTGAACCAGCCCTCGTCGACAGTTTTGTGGCGGCGTTCGTAGCGACAAGCAATTCGCTGCAGAAACGGCTTACGAAGTCACCGCCACACTTTTAATAGCGGGCCGACCGGTCCGCTGGAACAGTGAACAGAAAGATGAAAACCCAAACACTCTGATTAAATAAAAGTCGGTACTTATCTTTATTAACGAAGATACAGAAACACAGTAGTGAACTCCGTGTCTACAGAAATCTGTCTAGTTCGAGTCGGAGCGGCTAGGTCAGCGTCGGCTGACGACAAACAACAACTCTGCTGCGATGAACACACAACTGACTAGCAAGTACACAATTCGGTGGCGAGTATACAACTGAGCGGCGAATACAGAACTGTCCTAGCGCTCGCGACTCCAGCGCTTAAGAAACCAGAAGCCAGCGGTGGCGCGAGCAGACTTGCGGCGATTTCCTGTCTCGCTGGCACTGCTTATGCGGACGGCGTCCGGACTTTGATGCTGCCAACCTTTTGGCAGCGGGCTCGGGTGGCATTACTGGCTAGGATATAACACACGCATCCATGCCTGAGGCAGGATTCGAACCTGCCATCGTAGCGGTCGCGCGGTTCCAGACAGAAGTGCCTAGAAATGCTCGGCCACACCGTCCGGCGCACTTAGGTTAGTTGTGACTTAATTTGGCATATCAATAAACCCGCATTTGACTTCACTACCATTTATTTGTATCTGATCCACCGGACTGTAACTACTACAGTGAGACTGAACTTCTTCTCTACTTCTCAGAGCGTAACTTACATCCTTTCCCTCAGATATTTTACCATTACTAAGGTTCCAGTTACAAATCGTAGTCTGCTATAAGCAAGCGCAACACTTACACTACTTGTCTTCATCGACGTACTGCCGCTGATTCTCGTAGCTGTGGGCTGCACCACTGGCTCCAACTCCGCTGTCGCGTTGCACTCAAGTCGACACTTCAAACGTGCTCTGTAGTGCTAACTGCGCCGGCCCCTTCTTGCTGCCGGCCAGAGTGGCCGAGCGGTTCTAGGCGCTACAGTCTGGAGCCGCGCGACCGCTACGGTCGCAGGTTCGAATCCCGCCTCGGGCATGGATGTGTGTGATGTCCTTGGGTTAGTTAGGTTTAATTAGTTCTAAGTTCTAGGCGACTGATGACCTCAGAAGTTAAGTCGCATAGTGCTGAGAACCATTTTGACTACGTTTTACATTCTACTACAGAGCCTTATAAACTGGAAGGCTGGAAGCCTTCAAAGTATGCCCTCAACTGTATCTAAAAAATAGGGCATACTTCGAAGGCTTCCAGCCTATACTAGATTTACAATAATTCATAATGCATGTGACCTCACAGTTTCTGTAATAACAGAGCCTTTCCTACAGATGTTCAAATGGTTCAAATGGCTCTGAGCACTATGGGACTTAACTGCTGAGGTCATCAGTCCCCTAGAACTTGGAACTACTTAAACCTAACTAACCTAAGGACATCACACACATCCATGCCCGAGGCAGGATTCGAACCCGCGACCGTAGCGGTCGCGCGGTTCCATACTGTAGCGCTCCTACAGATGTTCATACGAGATTTGTTGGTCAGTTTATAAGGCTCTGTAGTAGAATCTAAAACGTAGTCATTCTGGATACTGAAATTTACTTACAATAGTAAAATATAAAATTAGTTGATAGCAAAATGGTTATCTGACGCGTGCACAATAAGAGTTTGATTCTATACGTCTCGCGCATGCGCGCCGCCCTCTGTGAGGCAGACCACGAAGCCCTCGAGGTCCGCAGTCTCTAGTCACACGACGAGGCCCATAGAACGGGCTTAAAGTGAATCTGCTAGAGCTTGTTTAATAGAAGTGACAAAACCTTATGGTTATGCATCAAGTTTTATAAAGTTGATTTAGGAAATGGCCTGTTTTGGGCAAACATTTAAATAATATTTTATGTAAGTACTACACGTTGCATCCTGTAGGACCATATAATTTACTAGCGCATTATGATATTAACTTGTTGCAGGTTCTGAAGAAGACGTTATTACTAACGTTGAAACCTAGGTAAACTATAAAGTTCACCTGCAACTGTAGACTGTATATTCTTATATAATGAAGTATATTGTTAGTGGGAGGAATTTACATTCTTACGACAATTTTCCCCTCGAAACTTTCTCTCCTTTATACGAGGTGCGACAATAAAGTAATGAGACTGTTTTTCTTTGCAAGATGTGGCAACCCTGCAGGCTTGCGTAGGCAACTGTTCAGTCAAGAGTTGTGCTGTAATTAAGTTAACACGGTAACGTTGTTGCTTTAATTTGCTATGAAAGCGGTGCTGCTAGACAATAAAAGCGGGTTAAAACTGTGGGCTGTCTGGGGAAGTTAACCTTGCATTACTGCGCAACTGTTTCACCAGGCATCCAGTCTAGCTTACCAAATTCCCAACCAGACTAACATTAATTATAATCTTTTAATAGTCATACAACAACCGGTAATATATATATAAAAAAGAGAAATAAAAAGAAGGAAATCAGTTTATATTTAGAAATTTATTTTAAGATTGATCATTGAAATTTCAGCATATTAAACTCGATTCATAACTAAGCTAGTGCCTTATTTAGGATTGTGAAAATGTGAGATTGTAATCTTACGGAACACATCAAATATGGAGCCAAGATTGGGAGACTGCATACAACACTGCATTCATAAAATAACACACAAAGAACGTTGAAACATATGCAAGAGAAAATTAATCACTACCAACCGATTCAATTTTCACCCAAAGAAGTTGAGTTCGTAGCACAATCCTGTCCGTCATGTAATTACCACACACTGGTATACTAAATTCATATTAACTCTTTGTGAAATATTCCCGAAAAGAATAGCTGAAGGCTACTTTGATGATTACACCACATGCTTCACGTGGTCAACTTGGTTTACACAAAGAGTGAAACTCCACAATAATTTTGATAATTAAAATAAATTAGATCGAAAAGCAATTTACAAAAGAAAAACTTCGAACTGGTTACTATCGTCTTACTATTAACCTGATGGGTCAAACAATTGTATAAGCACGTGGTACTGGTTTCACAAAGTACACCCCACGTGGGTTGAACATAAAGAAAAGTTGCTATATTGAAAATTATTGTCAAGACGAGACGTTATAATCTCACGCACATTCGCATTTAAGATTGATGACCTTAGTTAGAGTTACTGATCAACACGTGGTTCCACTTTACTCACAAAGTAGTGACAAAGCAACTACCGGAATATATTCTGAACTTCACACGAGAATTACACTGCGCTGCAATTTAAGATAACATTAGATATTTTAGAGCTAAGCCTGAAATAAAGGTGATTAAATTTTCAGTTAGGCTGAACTTAAGAAATCCATTGTCCTACGGACTTAGCAGACACGCGCTTAGCCGGAGATCTTACCACTTCAGATGCTCGCCGCGGACAGACTGACCAGCGCTCCTACCGAGCGTGCTTCCCAGATACAAACGGAAGTGACCAGAGGGACAGCTTCCTATACCAACGTGACAAGGAGCGGCCAGGACCATGCTAAGAATGGAAACCTCTCCGCTTTTAGAAAGCGTAGCTACCAGTTCCGACGTTGGTCCACTGTTCTCTAGTAGACAGGCTTGTCTGCTACCCTCAAGCATGCAACTAGAAACACATTTGCTCATTCATGCTCTCACACAGAAGGGAAGGGGGATGACAGTATCTTATCATATACAGTATATAAAAGAAAGCGAATGTAGGTTCCGTATGAGACTGTGTGACATGAATTACATATAAACTGTGTTTTAAAGTGTAGTAGTGTGACAGATCGTTCTTATTTATGTGTAAAAGTAACACGTTTCACTGCTCAGTCTCCTACCAGATAGTCAGAAATACCACAGTAAATTTTGAAGAGGAATTTATGCCGTAAATGACAACAGATTTAAGAAATTAACATGAAAGGAATCCCACAGAGACCTTTCAACCCGTGTTTGCGTCTCTCGTCATGGAAATAGAACCGCATAATATTGCGCAACGGTATGCCATTTCTTTTTGCGTTAAATTGGGTGAAAACGCGACTACAACTTACGGTAAGCTTCAGAAGGCTTTTGGAGAGGAGGTTATGTCAAGAGCTCAAGTTTTTCGTTGGCATAAATTGTTTAGTGAAAGTAGAACGAATGTTGAATATGAAGACCGCAGTCGACGACCATAAACCTCACGGATGGATGTCAACTTGGGCAGGGTGCGTGAACCCGTACGATCTCATCGAAGATTATCCGTGAAAATGATTGCAGAAGAACTGAACATCAATCGAGAAACGGTTCGTCTAACAATAACTGAAGATCTTCGTATGAGAAAGATTTGTGCAAAAATGGTCCCCGAAAATCTCACACCACAATAGCCAGAAAAACGGAAAAATGTGGCACCCGATCTGTTAGAGCAAACGGAAATCAATCCAGAATTGTTGAGTAATGTTATCACTGGTGATGAAAGTTGATTTCTTCAGTACGATCCAGAGACGAAACGCCAAAGCTCGCAATGGTGCTCAAAGGGATCAACAAGACCAAAATAAGCTCGCACGTCAAAGTCAAAAGTGAAATGCATGCTTGTGTGCTTCTTTGATTCCAAGGGAATTGTGCATAAGGAGTGGGTGCCTCCTGGACAAACAGTTAACCAAAATTACTACAAAGAAATTTTAGAAAGACTTTGTAAAAGAGTTCTTCGCGTCTGTGACAACATTGCTGATAATTGGATTCTGCATCACGATAATGCGCCATCCCATATTGCTCTGTCAGTACAGCAATTTTTAACCTCAAAACAAATTTCAGTACTACCTCAGCCACCTTATTCACCAGATATTGCTTCGTGCGACTTTTTTCTGTTTCCAAGAGCCAAAACGGAGGTCAAGGGACACCATTTTCAAACAACACAAGATGTCCAAAAAGCTGTGACGAGGGTCTTGGAGGATATTACAGAAGATGAGTTCCAGAAATGTTACCATCAGTGCCAGAAGCACTTGAAAAAGTGTGTGCAATCAGAAGGGAACTACTTTGAAGGAGACAACACTAAACTTGACTAAAGCTGTAAGCAACATTTTTTTTCACATCAGTCTCATTACTTTATTGTCGTACCTCGTACCTACTCTGTGTTACCACAAATGACGTACTAATAGTGCATTATACACGAGGTGCCTGTTTGTTTCCAATGCACAAGTTCTAATTTTGTTCAACAACCTCCAGTCTTCTACAGCTGTAGTCCCGTGCGCGGAAAACAGTACGTAGGTTGTGACTCGAGTATCTTGAGTGTGCAATAAACGCTTAGCGAGGAACTGATACTGTATAAATAACTAAATTTTCAATAAGTTTGTTTATACGGAATGCCACCCGCTTTTTATTAACAGAAGACGAGAAACTACACAGTTATATTCCACTTTAATGAATCACAAAAAATTTCCATTCTCCACACTTTCATGGAAAATACACAAATTAATGTACTGTGTATTAGCGTAATCACTATCAAACTGTTCTCAGTTAAGTATCCAAATAACAAGAGATCGCTAATTAAGTTCTTAACCGATACCTACCACGGCAGACAACATGTCTGTGCTCTGAGACTGCCGAACTAGCTCTGATCTTCCAGCCGAACCATTTCGCCCGCCTTCCAAGTTAAGAGCGATCCGAAGATCTCCGAATTGCTTCGTGTGCTTTTTCGCTTAGCAGTTGTTTATTATACTGCTCGTAAGTAACACTTTTGAGATAGTGGAATGATAGGCTGGTACTGAGAGATGATTTTATATGTAATAAAATAAAATTCAGTGTTTTAACAACAGAACTTCATAAACTTGGCGCGATACTTCCTAATACAGCAGCCAATCGCGGAGAAAGCGCACGATGCAGCTGGTTTTTCTCACGATTCACGTATCGAAGAAACCATTAGTCATCGCTGCCTCACACTACATTACGTCATGTTCCCATTGCTGCCTTCTCAACTGCTCTAAGAAGAGCTTCTTGTAGTTGAATATGTTGGCTGTAAGGCCAGAAATATTACATCCTGTATAGAGACGGTCTTAGAGTTGGGAACAGTAAGGTTTATCAAAAAATGCTAGAAGATAAGCCACATGAAGTGTACAGGGCACGTAAAGAAAAGAATCGAATTCTGAATATAAATAAGGAAAAATATGTAGGTGGTAAAAATGGTCTGCAACGGTTGAAACTGACGGAAACCAGAACTACTGAGAAAAGGTATTCATAAAATCGCAACCAATGAGAAACTACATCACCTTTATACACTGGGATCCAACATTTGGTGCAAATTTGACAATGCAGCTGCAGCTTCCAATTATAAGCATAAACATTCAATCCCAGAAACTTTTATACTGCTGTCAAACCAATTTTCAGAGACCTTAGCCCAGAGCAGCTCTTGGAAATGGGTCTCCATCGTAAAACTGAGAATCCGAATGAAAGTTTGAATTCTGTGATTTGGACAAGGCTACAAAAAACTAGGAAAGAAACTCGAAAGTGTAGTGTTGTTGATGAAGTGATGTTCTTCAATGCAGTTGCGTTAAGGATCTTGGGAACAAAGGATGGTATCAATACTGAAAATGGACTGAAGAGCATCGACATGGACTGAGTCCGCTGGGCTGGAGTGAAATAATACCAAGGAGACCAGGCTACCAGAACCTAAGAGAAAAGAAGAAAAAAGATAAATAGGAGTTAAAGAGGATGAAGCTGAGCCCAAGTGTAGTCCTGGAACGCTCTATAAGTGTGTTGGTACGTTAGTTTCTTGTATTTCTCAATATTACATTTTTTGATATTCTGGTACACTTTCCTAAAAAAACTGACACTGATTGAGACACGAAATGTTCAGTATCTATTGTTAATAAAACAATGATTAATCAGATAAAAAAGGGATCTCTAGTGACATAAAGGATGATTTTACAAGCTCCCAGGCGTTTAAAAAGTTGTAATTGCTTTCTCATATAACAGAAAAAGCGTTACACATGATATATAGAAAATACAGTAGCTAATTGCTATACGAGTTGAGTGTAGCAGAGGCCAACGAAAAGTTTTTTTTTAAACCTTTTGTTTACTTTGCTAGCTGATCTTTGTAGATTTTTATGAGCTGCGTCCAAATCTATCCTTAGATTTTTTGTATCACCCATAGTTTTCAAGCAATATGCTTTTTATTATATAGCGTACAAATCCTACGCTATACGGTAAACGGGGAAATTAATGAAATGCTTTGTTACAACATAAGCATGGTTTGTATTTGCAGTAAGCTGCTTAAAACAATTATATGTGTTAATAGAAGTTTCTCTCCTCAGCTGGAATTTATTTGTATTTTCTTTCTCTTTTTTCTTTGAAGCTTCTTGTGTAGCTTTTTCTACGATGAGTCGCTTGCTGAACATCTCGGTGAAGAGGATGAAGCTGAGCGCCAGTGTAGTCCTGGAACCCATCATGTTGGTGTTCTAGCGGCCTTGGTAGCGGTTTTCCATCACTGTAATGTCCCGGTGACAACGCTCCCCTTGCTACTCACTGACAACTCCCATATTGTCCGGGAAGTAATCAAGGTGACTGTTGAAAAAGTGAACTTTCAGGCTCATTAAACATCCTATAGTTTTAAACTTCTTTAACATTGTAGCTATAATAGAAACATATTCGGGGTCTTTCTCATGACCTAAGAACTTTGTAACGACTTGTTTGAATGATACCCATGCTTCTTTCTCATTTAAGGTCATTGTGAATTCGAAGTTAACATCAAACATCAATTTCCTAATGTCAGGTTCGACAAAGACGCCTTATTTCAATTTAGCTTCTGAAACGTGTGGAAACTTTTCGCAGAGATACTTAAAACATGGTCCATCTTTAAGCAAAGCCTTTACAAACTATTTCATTGGGCCCAACTTTGTGTGTAGAGGTGGTAGGAGTACGTTTTTTGGATCTACGAGGTTTTAGCGTAGAATTTTTTTCTCACCAGGTTTCAAAGGCTCCCTCACAGGCCAGTTCTTTCTGCACCAGTGTTGATAACTAGCCCGACTGTCCCATTCACACAAGAAACATGGAAATTTGGTAAAGCCACCATGCTGACCAAGGAGCATGCATGTTACTTCTAGATCGCCACATATCATCCAGCCATGAGCAGAATAGCCTATTTTATTCAACACTATTTCTAGATTTTCCTAGCTTTCTTTCATACTTACAGAATGTCCAACAGGCATAGATACACACATGATACCATTGTGTAATAAAACACTCTTTAAACTAGTTTTGGCTGAATCAATAAACAGCCTCCAGTCTTCCTATTTGTATTCAATACCAAACTCATTCATCAGACCAGGAATGTCTGAGCAGTACACTAAATCACCTTCTTGTTGAAAAAACCTACTGCTGCTCTCTCTTTCTGTACATGTGTATGCTGGCTCCAACTGCCAATAAATTCTTTTCTTTTAATCTAGAGCCAATAAATTCAGCTTTTTCTTTCGTTAGGCCCAGATCCGTAACCAAATCATTAAGCTCTGTATAAGTAAACAATTTGGGCTCTACACTTCCTGTTTTACAATGGAATTCATCATCATCTGGTTCATCTAAATCAGATTGTACACCAGAAAATGCTTGTGTTGGAATAGAATTTAAATCATGTGGTGGTTCAGGAACCGGCGAATCTGCACCAAGTCCTGCTGGTCGGATGGCGGAAGGAAGGTAAGGGCAGCTTATTATATTCTTGTTTTTCGAATTATGACTAGTAATATCAACACTGCAAAAGTAGCAACCATCGGAATGGTTTCTTGGCTCCGTCCATATCATAGGAACAGAAAGGTTAAAGGCATTTTTCTCCCTTTTGAACCATTTTCTCAAATCAACATACACATAACGTAGCTTACCTTGATAACTAAGTTTAGATCCAAAGTATGATAGATAAACCTTTTTCACAATGTCTGTAATGTTTTTTTGGTGTTTTTAATCACAAATTCACCACAAATATAACAAAAACTTTCAGCAGAGTTTTTACAACTACGGCAAGAAAGGAAGAATGACTTGATTGTTGGTGTTAAAAACGACCATCCTCCTTTACCTCCTCTGCATTACTGCAGATGCCGCGTCACTGAGCACATTTGTTCTGTGCATGCAGTACACGTGAGGCGCCTAGTTGTTTCCACTGCACTGTGTGGAATACGAAGGTTCTGTTATAGTTCACTAACCTGTTGTCTTCAAGTTGATGTCCCCAGCGCAGAAAGCAGCACGCAGGTCGTAGGTTCTGTATCTTGAGGCTGAAACTGACATTTAGCGAGGTGCTGTTCTGAAATAATGTATCACTTCTTTGGGATGCCACTCGCGTATTTTAATACAGCCACATGAAGACTACGTGATCTTAATACAACACCTTCTGATACAGCAAATTACATTATCAAATACAATGTTTATGAAAATGTATCTTTATACTAATTGTGGCACGTGTGTGTGCCTCATGACTACCAGAGTGAATCTCTTAATACTCAGTACTGGGAAACACATCCTACGACAGACAACTTGTCTGTTCTTCTCGACTGCCTAATCCAGAGTGACGAACAGGAACTTAAATAAAAATTGGGAACACATCCTACGAGCCGGCCGGTGTGACCGCGCGGTTCTAGGCGCGTCAGTCTCGACCCGCGCGACTGCTACGGTCGCAGGTTCGAATCCTGCCTCGGGCACGGATGTGTGTGATGTCTTTAGGTTAGTTAGGTTTAAGTAGTTCTAAGTTCTAGGGGACTGATGACCTCAGAAGTTAAGTCCCATAGTGGTGAGAGCCATTTGAACCATTTGAGCCATCCTACGGCAGACAACACGTCTGTTCTTCTCGACTGCCTAATTCAGAGTGACGAACAGCCCGAAACACTTCGCGCGCCATACCAGAAAAGCCGTGACCCGAAAGCTTCCGAAGTGCCACGTCTGCAGTTTCTTCAGTCTTCTGTTTTTGATTTAAATTGTTTTTAGTAATTCTAAAATGACTGACTGATAGTCAGCTGTTGAGAGATATTTATATTAAAAAGTGAAGTCATTCCAATGAGTAGTTTAATAATAATAACTGTACTTTAACGTTTTTGGCGCCCTTGCTCCGAACACAGCAGCCAATCACAGAGCAGTAGCATTATGCAGGCGGTCTTTCTTACGGGAATGGTACCGAATCTAACATCTGTCACACGTACTTCACATTACATTTCGTCATCTATATACTTCTAGCATCTCCACTGCTCTGAGAACAGTTTCTTGGAGCCTCATATGATGGCTGATTAAGCCAGAAATATTACACAACCACGATTAGACGTTATACTGAGCACATGTACAGGAAACAGGAAAGTGAGGTTAGGTTGACAGTAAACGAAAGAACATGTGTTGACATAAAAATAGACTCGACCTTTTTTTGTCAGCAAATGTTTTTCAGCAGTGCTACCAACGTCATCTACATTCATTACAGCCGGCCGCGGTGGTCTCGTGGTTCTAGGCGCTCAGTCCGGAATCGCGTGACCGCTACGGTCGCAGGTTCGAATCCTGTCTCGGGCATGGATGTGTGTGGTGTCCTTAGGTTAGTTAGGTTTAAGTAGTTCTAAGTTCTAGGGGACTGATGACCACAGATGTTAAGTCCCGTAGTGCTCAGAGCCATTTTAACCGTTACATTCATTACACCTCCTTTTTAAATTATTTTAACTATATAAAAGCTGTTAAATTCTTTAAAAATCGTTTAATTTAATAAATTTAACTGTAAAATGTGAAGAAATGGTGGGTGATACAGTTTTTTAAGTATCATATTTGCATTTCCCAACCCAAAAACATAACAATAAGGTATTTTCAGCAAAAAAGTTTTTCCATCGTTGACCTGTGTAGTGTTTCATTTTTATTCTGTAAATTTTCTTCAGAAAGTGTACCCGAAGCATGGATATTGTAATAGCCTTAAAAATTCGTCTACTACAAAACAGAGATGAAACTAGTAAGCAGACCGTTCCATTCCATTTATCAATATGCTAGCGAAAACAAAGACGTGCGTTTGCCGGCGTCCGTCTTCCTTCAGTCGGGCCGCCGGGGTGGACCTTCCTTCTGTTCCGAGCTCCAAGTCAATAGCGACCAGCTCTGCACAGTGGCTACAAAGCGCGTCTGTGCGGCCCAGTGGTCTGTGTAATTGTTCCTGCTGCTGCTGCTGCCGCCGTAGCGCAGATAAAGTTTGCTTCAGCGTGGCGAGGCGGCGGACCCTTAATAAACAAACAGCAGCCCGGGTCGGCGGCTGGCAGCTGGCGAATGGAGGCAGAGGTTCGCGGGCGGCCGCGGCGCCCCGCCGGGCACGACAAAGGCCCCGCCGCGCCGGCCACACCGCGGCGCCGGGGAACGTCAAAGGCGGCGCCGCACACAGCACTTGTCGCTGTCTGCTGGCGAAAGGCACAGCAGGTAGCGAGCAACGTGGCGCGGTGCTTAGGAGGGACGAGCACGCCCTCTGGAAGCTATGTTTGCTCCCCACTCGGGCAGGAACTATGCGTACCGAAAGCTACGGGGTAGAGGAAGATTCGCAATCCGACTGTGGAGGTGTTTCGCTTAAGGGGCAGACGGTTAACATCAGACAGCACCATATTGTAGAACGATCTATTGATACGTAATCAGAATGGTTTCAGAAAACATCGTTCTTGTGCAACGCAGCTAGTTCTCTATTCGCACGAAGTAATGGCCGCTATCGACAGGGGATCTCAAGTTGATTCCGTATTTCTAGATTTCCGGAAAGCTTTTGACACGGTTCCTCACAAGCGACTTCTAATCAAGATGCGGGCCTATGGGGGTATCGTCTCAGTTGTGCGACTGGATTCGTGATTTCCTGCCAGGAAGGTCGCAGTTCGTAGTAATAGACGGCAAATCATCGAGTAAAACTGAAGTGATATCAGGTGTTCCCCAGGGAAGCGTCCTGGAACCTCTGCTGTTCCTGATCTATACAGGGTGTTACACAAAAGGTAAGGCCAAACTTTCAGGAAACATTCCTCACACACAAATAAAGAAAAGATGTTATGTGGACATGTGTCCGGAAACGCTTCATTTCCATGTTAGATGGTTTAAATGGCTCTGAGCACTATGGGACTCAACTTCTCAGGTCATTAGTCCCCCAGATCCGTACCCGAGGCAGGATTCGAACCTGCGACCGTAGCGGTCTCGCGGTTCCAGACTGCAACGCCTAGAACCGCACGGGCACTTCGGCCGGCTCCATGTTAGAGCTTATTTTAGTTTCGTCAGTATGTACTGTACTTCCTCGATTCATCGCCATGATTTCATACGGGATACTTTACCTGTGCTGATAGAACATGTGCCTTCACAAGTACGACACAACATGTGGTTCATGCAGGATGGAGCTCCTGCACCTTTCAGTCGAAGTGTTCGTACGCTTCTCAACAACAGATTCGGTGACCGATGGATTGGTAGAGGTGGACCAATTCCATGCCCTCCACCCTCTCCTGACCTCAACCCTCTTGACTTTCATTTATGGGGGCATTTGAAAGCTCTTGTCTACGCAACCCCGGTACCAAATGTAGGCTCTTCGTGCTCGTATTGTGGACGGCTGTGATACAATACGCAAAAATCCAGGGCTGCATCAGCGCATCAGGGATTCCATGCGACGGAGGGTCGATATATGTATCCTCCCTAACGGAGGACATTTTGAACATTTCCCGTAACAAAGTGTTTGAAGTCACGCTGCTACGTTCTGTTGCTGTGTTTTTCGATTCGATGATTAATGTGATTTGAATATAAGTAATAAAATGAGCTCTAACATGGAATGTAAGCGTTTCCGCACACATGTCCACATAACATTCCACATAACATATTTTCTTTCTTTGTGTGTGAGGAATGTTTCCTGAAAGTTTGGCCGTACCTTTTTGTAACACCCTATATACATGACCTGGGTGACAATCTGAGCAGTTCTCTTAGGTTGTTCGCAGATGATGCTGTAATTTACCGTCTAGTAAGGTCATCCGAAGACCAGTATCAGTTGCAAAGCGATTTAGAATAGATTGCTGTATGGTGTGGCATGTGGCAGTTGACGTTAAATAACGAAAAGTGTGAGGTGATCCACATGAGTTCCAAAAGAAATCCGTTGTAATTCGATTATTCGATAAATAGTACAATTCTCAAGGCCGTCAATTCAACTAAGTACCTGGGTGTAAAAATTACGAACAACTTCAGTTGGAAAGACCACATAGATAATATTGTGGGGAAGGCAAGCCAAAGGTTGCGTTTCATTGGCAGGACACTTAGAAGATGCAACAAGTCCACTAAAGATACAGCTTACACTACACTCGTTCGTCCTCTGTTAGAATATGGCTGCGCGGTGTGGGATCCTTACGAGGTGGGATTGACGGAGGACATCGGAAGGGTGCAAAAAAGGGCAGCTCGTTTTGTATTATCACGTAATAGGGGTGAGAGTGTGGCAGATATGATACGCGAGTTGGGATGGAAGTCATTAAAGCAAAGACGTTTTTCGTCGCGGCGAGATCTATTTACGAAATTTCAGTCACCAACTTTCTCTTCCGAATGCGAAAATATTTTCCTGAGCCCAACCTACATAGGTAGGAATGATCATCAAAATAAAATAAGAGAAATCAAACAGAAAGGTTTAGGTGTTCGCTTTTCCCGCGCACTGTTCGGGAGTGGAATAGTAGAGAGATTGTATGATTGTGATTCGATGAACCCTCTGCCAAGTACTTAAATGTGAATTGCAGAGTAATCATGTAGATGTAGATGTAGATGTAGATGAAGTGCATATAGGTTTGACCAATAGGATGTACGTCACGCGTGGGAGGGCACCCGGTGTTTAGGACAAGGTTGCAGAGTGTGAAATTCGAAACCCGAAGTTTACTATCGAAACTGAATCGTCACATAGTTTAGTGCCTGTCTCTAAGTGATACAGAAACGTATCTACTTCTACATCTACATACATACTCCGCAATCCACCATACGGTGCGTGGCGGAGAGTACCTCGTACCACAACTAGCATCTTCTCTACCTGTTCCATTCCCAAACAGAACGACGGAAAAATGACTACCTATATGCCTCTGTACGAGCCCTAATCTCTCTTATCTTATCTTTGTGGTTTTCCGCGAAATGTAAGTTGGCGGCAGTAAAATTGTTCTGCAGCCAGCCTCAAATGCTGGTTCTCTAAATTTCCTCAGTAACGATTCACGAAAAGAACGCCTCCTTTCCTCCAGAGACTCCCACCTGAGTTCCTGAAGCATTTCCGTAACACTCACGTTATGATCAAACCTACCAGTAACAAATCCAGCAGCCCGCCTCTGAATTGCTTCTATGTCCTCCCTCAATCCGATCTGATAGGGATCCCAAACGTTCGAGCAGTACTCAAGAATAGGTCGTATTAGTGTTTTATAAGCGGTCTCCTTTAAAGATGAACCACATGTTCCCAAAATTCTACCAATGACCCGAAGACGACTATTCGCCTTCCCCACAACTGCCATTACATGCTTGTCCCAATTCATAGCGCTCTGCAATGTTACGCCCAAATATTTAATCGATGTGACTACACTACTAATGGAGTATTCAAACATTACGGGATTCTTTTTCCTATTCATCTGCATTAATTTACATTTTTTTATATTTAGAGGTAGCTGCCATTCTTTGCACCAATCACAAATCCTGTCCAAGTCATCTTGTATCCTCCTACAGTCACTCAACGTACAGCCCGCATCTCGTGGTCGTGCGGAAGCGTTCTCGCTTCCCACGCCCGGGTTCCCGGGTTCGATTCCCGGCGGAGCCAGGGATTTTCCCTGCCTCGTGATGGCTGGGTGTTGTGTGCTGTCCTTAGGTTAGTTAGGTTTAAGTAGTTCTAAGTTCTAGGGGACTGATGACCATAGATGTTAAGTTCCATAGTGCTCAGAGCCTTCCCGTACACCACAGAATCATCAGCAAAACAGCGGCACATTGCTATCCACCCTATCCAAAAGATTATTTGTGTAGATAGAAAAAAACAACGGACCTACCACACTTCCCTGGGGCACTCCAGATGATACCCTCACCTGAAATCTTTCGTACAACGTTAGTGTCTCACTGCCGGAGAGGAACGGCATGTACGTTTGTGAAGTCCGAGAGCTGGTGAGAAATAGACCGACTGAATTTCTTCGTCCACGCTGCTCAGCTCGCTCCAGTGTCCCACGTGACCAATTCCTGTTCCCGTGATTGGTTTTGTCTTATACAGTTTGTTATCTGAGAGTTTCAGATGCTTAGCCGTAGTGTTACTTTGTCAGCCCATGTTCACTCATCCATCACGTTAACAGTGCGTGAAGTGGACGGCATTCGTCTAATATCCGATGCCAGCCAAACCAGGCCCTGCTGCAGCTTAGGAAAAATTTACGAGCGACCTGCGAACGAGAAATGCAAAGCACTAAATCAACTTGTGGCCTACTGTGTCTGCTCACCTTGTGTAGCACTCCAGAGGTCAGAATGGCACGCGTTATCCCATTGACCATAAGGCTTCAAACACAGCCATGAGCTAAAACATTATGAAGAGTGCCGACTGCAGGACTGTATGCCTCAGCTGGTGCTGCGGGCACGTGACGCGTTAAGGAAACTACACTGTTGGAAAATGATAAACGAACACCATGAATTCGTCGCCCCAGCAGGGGGAATTTTGTTGATACATTCTTGAGGACATATACAAAAGACGATGATATAAGCAGAGCCATACGCTCTTTAGTACAGTCAACGGAGCGTGCGCAGTGTCAATGTCAGCACTGTGTATACCCTCCTTTTGCAGCAACGCAAGCTCCAATTCTACCACGGAGACAATCGTAGAGGTGCTGAATATAGTCTTGCGGAGTGGCCTGCTATTCAGTTTCCACCTGGTGCCTCAGATGGACCAAAGATCGTGTCGGACATGCAGAGTGTAAGATGACGTTTCATCCGATGCCAAACATGCTCAATGAGGGACAGATCTGGAGATCGAGCTGGCCAGGATAGTTGACATACACCTTGAAGAGGACGTTGGGTGGCACGGAATATATGTGAACGTGCATTATCCTGTTGGAAAAACACATCACCTGGCCGGCCCACGAACCGTAGCATGATGGGTTGGATGATGGTTTGAATGTACTGTGCACTGTTCAATGTTCCTTCGACTATCACCACAGGAGTATGACCAGTGTAGGATATTGCTCCCCACGCCATAACGCAGGGTGTTGGCCCTTTGTGCCTCTGTCGTATGCACTCCTTGAGTTTGGCGCTCATCTGCGGGACACCACACAGGCGTACGGCCATTGTTGGCACCAAAGCAGAAGCAACTCACATCGCTGAAGACGGCAGGTTGTAACCTCCCCCTCACTTATCGACCGTAATGACAGTGAAAAATTAAACAACGTGTACCTATTGGAAATTTGGGAAAAGCAGTCGTCACCGAAGTTAATCTGTCGGTAAAGAGGGAGGAAGGGTTACATCTAAATGAAAGGATAAATGCAAATGAAATTGGTGTAAATTAATTTTGAAAAAGGGTAAAGTTAATGAAGAAAGTAAATGTGCGGTCGTTACGTTAACAATTAACTGGGGTTAATTAGATATTTGACATTTGGGGAAAATTACGGTCGGCAGTCCTATGTACAACTACTATAATAACTGAAAAAGAAAGGTTAATGGACATATAATTACTGCTAAAAGCGTGTCAACTGAAGGTTGACACGTGTTGTATGAAAACTTAATGTCTGTCAGAAGTAGTAAATTTCGCTACACTCTGACTTATTTTAGCAAAAGAATTAATAAAACCGGAAAATTTAATGTTAATTTATTGACTGAAATTAATAGTGAACTGTGTTTCTGAAGCACTATGAAATTAGATAAAATAAAGTTGGTCTTGGGCTACCTCAACAATCATCTCAAAAGCAACTTGAATCTACGCAATTTAGAAATAAGAGATTTAACTTTGAACTTAATTAAATGATTTTGAACAATAACAGTAGTAAACTTTAGCACATACCAAGCTGAGCTGCAGTCACAGGTAAGCTAAAATACGGTAACAAAACTGGCACTATTAATTTGTGTTGCGTAATCTAAATATAGTTCTGTTTGGTTACTGTAACCAGCTTTGGTTACTTTGACTGACCTTCGAAACTGAAGCAGTGAAATGAAATGATATGAGTTTAATGCTGGCGTTTGAATTTCAACGACACTTGGGTTCACTTCGGAAAAGGAAGGGACCCTGCTTGGTAATGCAATTGGGACAATGAGCAACAAAGGTTCATGATAAGTTGCTGTATTTTAGTGATGCAAATGGAACAGTTTGAAAGGTCTGCCATACAGCTCTAAAACTTTAAATGCTTTCAGTCTTCCATGTTGGTTGATTGAAGGTTTGAAGTCGTCGATCGAGGAGGTGGCGACAGTCATTTACTGTCGGCCGTCGCTGTTGCAGAAGCTGCATGTTGGCGCGCCTTCTTCTCGACACTGTCACCAGGCGAATCGGGCTCTTGATGTGCACCAACTAATGGTTCCCGTCCGCGACACCGTGCCAGAAACTATCAAGTCGAGCCCAATTACATGCTTCCAAAATCCGAATGCGCGGCAACTCGTGGGAGCGTCACTCAACACACCTGCTCCACCGCCCTACTCCAGCCAGACGCTGCTCTGGCCGCGCTCCAAGCGGCAGAGTTAACACTACCACGGGTCATAAACACTTTGGTTCTCCACACGACCTATCGATGTAATCGTTCGATAGCATAGTTTTACCCATGCAAGACCCAGCGTAAAAGTACAAATAATATTTACAAAACAAACTAATTGTACATCGCCGGCTGCTGTGGCCTAGCCGTTCTAGGCGCTTCAGTTCGGAACCGCGCTGCTGCTACGCTCGCAGGCTCGAATCCTGCCTCGGGCATGGATGTGCATGATGTCCTTAGGTTATTTAGGTTTACGCAGTTCTAAGTCTAAGGGACAGATGACCTCAGATGTTAAGTCATTTAAAAAATTTTTTTTAATTATACATCGACATTAATGCATAAATATGTATATACAAATTGCAAAACAATTACAATATATAAAGACACCTAAATGTCATATCTTCATGCAACAAAATAAGGAAAAACTTTATAGTACAATAGATGGCAATAGGAGGATATGCATTTCCGGCGTTACAAGGTCTCCATTCGTCCTTCCATAAACGCCTGTCGTGACACCATTGGAGGCGAACTGAACTGTGCGTCGTGAGCGGAGGAGCCCCTAACGGTACACGGGGCCGTAACCCTGCTTGATGAAGACGGTTGCGAATGGTTCTCGCTGATATCCCTGGAGCAACGGTGTCCCTAAGTTGCTGTGAAGTGACGGTGCGGTCCAGTATGGCACTTCGTACGATGTGACGGTCTCGGCGTGCATCTGTGCGTCGCCGCTGTCCTGATCTCGGACAACGCGAATGTGCACCTTCTGCTGACCACAGGCGACAAAATCGATGCACTGTGGAGACCTCCGCCCCATGTGTTGCGCAATTCTGCGGTACGCCCATCCGGTCTTCCACAGGACCACACTGCACGACCTCACTCAAACTCTGTCAATTGCACAATCCGTTCACGTACACGCTGTCGCAGCATGCTAACAATGTTGCAGACATAGATGGATCTCCGTATGCCACGGCAAACTGCTTACTACTGGTTCTGGCAGTGACCACTGCTGAGCAGCTACCAACATTCCACGTCCAATAACGTGGTTCCTGGAATATCCGCAGCAATGCGCATTTGGTCAACACATGCACTTTACGGCAAGTTGAAAAAGAGAGAGAGAGGGAGGGAGATTAGGTGCTATTTATATGTGTGTATCATAAACCTTTTCTGTTGAAAATATTTCTCTTCTTCATACCTCCTCAGTGTTACCACAGATAAGTGTCCCTGATCTCATTTGTACTAAGACTGCAGTACACGCGAGGTGCCCATTTGCTTCCACCACCCTGAGTTGAATGCATAAGTTCTAATAAATGTTCACTAACCTGAAGTCTTCTACATTTTTCGTCCCCTGCGTAGAAAACAGCACGTAGGTCGTGAATCCGTTATCTTAAGGCTATAAGAAACTCTTAGCAGGGAACTGTTATTTTAGAAATAATTAAATTTCAAATCCGTTTGTTTATATGAGATGCCTCTCGCTTTTTATTAACAGAACACGAGAAACGGCACAGTTACATCCCACTTTTGAGTCGCAAATACTTTCTATTCTTAAAAAAATTAATGAACTGCATATTTCCGTAATTAGTATTGCACTGTTCTGTACTGTATGTCCAAATAACCATACATTGTTAACGAAGTCTAAACTAACACAGACCACGGCAGAGAACATGTCTGTCCTCTGACACTGCCGAACCAGCTCTCAAGTTACAAATTAGACGTTGCAAATGGTGTCTTAGCTGACACCCCGGCGGGAAACATGTCCATCCTCCGAGACTGCCGGACCAGCTCTGGTCTTACAGTCGAACCACTTCGCTCCCCATCCGGGTGCTTCATCTACCTTTTCGTTTGGCAGTTCTATATTACTCTGCTGGTTATTAATACGTCTGAAACAAAGGAATAATGTGTTGTTGTGGTCTTCATTCATTAGACTGGTTTGATGCAGCTCCCTCTACGATTTTTACCCTGCACGCTGCCCTGCAATGCTAAATTTGTGATCCGTTGATGCCTCAGAATATGTCCTACCAACCGGTCCCTTCTTCTCGTCAAGTTGTGCCACAAACTCCTCTTCTCCCCAATTCTATTCAATACCTCCTCATTAATTATGTGATCCACCCATCTAATCTTCAGCATTCTTCCTTAGCATCAAATTTCGAAAGCTTCTATTCTCTTCCGGTCCAAACTATTTATCGTCCATGTTTCACTTCCATACATGGCTACACTCCATACAAATACTTTCAGAAACGACTTCCTGACACTTAAATCTATACTCGATGTTAACAAATTTCTCTTCTTCAGAAACGCTTTCCTTGCCATTGCCAGTCTACATTTTATATCCTCTCTACTTCGACCATCATCAGTTATTCTGCTCCCCAAATAGCAAAACTCCTTTACTACTTTTAGCGTCTCATTTCCTAATCCAATTCCCTCAGCCTCACCCGACTTAATTCGACTACATTCCATTATCCTCGTTTTGCTTTTGTTGATGTTCGTCTTATATCCTCCTTTCAAGACAATGTCCATTCCGTTCAACTGCTCTTCCAAGTCCTTGGCTGTCTCTGATAGAATTACAATGTCATCGGCGAACCTCAAAGTTTTTATTTCTTCTCCATGGATTTTAATATCTACTCCGAATCTTTCTTTTGTTTCCTTTACTGTTTGCTCAATATACAGATTGAATAACAATGGGGAGAAGCTACAACCCTGTCTCACTCCCTTCCCAACCACTGCCTCCCTTTCATGTCCCTCGACTCTTATAACTGCCATCTGGTTTCTGTACAAATTGTAAATAGCCTTTCGCTCCCTGTATTTTACCCCTGCCACCTTTAGAATTGGGAAGAGAGTATTCCAGTCAACATTGTCAAAAGCTTTCTCTAAGTCTACAAATGCTAGAAACGTAGGTTTGCCTTTCCTTAATCTTTCTTCTAAGATAAGTCGTAAGGTCAGTATTGCCTCACGTGTTCCAATATTTCTACGGAATCCAAACTGATCTTCCCCGATGTGGGCTTCTACCACTTCTTCCATTCGTCTGTAAAGAATTCGTATTAGTATTTTGCAGCTGTGACTTATTGAACTGATAGTTCGGTAATTTTCACATCTGTCAACACCTGCTTTCTTTGGGATTGTAATTATTATATTCTTCTTGAAGTCTGAGGGTACTTCGCCTGTCTCATACATCTTGCTCACCAGATGGTAGAGTTTTGTCAGGACTGGCTCTCCCACGGCCGTCAGTAGTTCTAATGGAATGTTGTCTACTCCCGGGGTCTTGTTTCGGCTCAGGTCTTTCAGTGCTCTGTCAAACTCTTCACGCAGTATCGTATCTCCCATTTGATCTTCATCTACATTCTCTTCCATTTCTATAATATTGTCCTCAAGTACATCGCCCTTGTATATACCCTCTATATACTCCTTCCACCTTTCTGCTTTTCCTTCTTAGGTTAGAACTGGGTTTCCATCTGAGCTCTTGATATTCATACAAGTGGTTCTTTTTTCTCCAAAGGTCTCTTTAATTTTCCTGTAGGCAGTATCTATCTTACCCCTAGTGAGATAAGCCTCTACATCGTTACATTTGTCTTCTAGCCATCCCTGCTTAGCCATTTTGCACTTCCTGTCGATCTCATTTTTGAGACGCTTGTATTCCTTTTTGCATGCTTCATTTACTGCATTTTTATATTTTCTCTTTTCATCAATTAAATTCAATATTTCTTCTGTTACCCAAGGATTTCTACTAGCCCTCGTATTTTTACCTACTTGATCGTCTGCTGCCTTCACTACTTCATCCCTCAGAGCTACCAATTCTTCTTCTACAGTACTTCTTTCCCCCACTGCTGTCAATTGTTCCTTATGCTCTCCCTGAAGCTCTGTACAATCTCTGGTTTAGTCAGTTTATCCAGGTCCCATCTCCTTAAATTCCCTCCATTTTGCAGTTTCTTCAATTTTAATCTGCGGTTCATAACCAATAAATGTGGTCAGAGTCCACATCTGCCCCTGGAAATGTCTTAGAATTTAAATCCTGGTTCCTAAATCACTGTCTTACCATTATATAATCTATCTGATACCTTTTAGTATCTCCGGGATTCTTCCAGGTATACAACCTTCTTTTATGATTCTTGAACCAAGTATTAGCTAAGATTAAGTTATGCTCTGTGCAAAATTCTACCAGACGGCTTCCTCTTTCATTTCTCAGCTCCAATCCATATTCACCTACTATGTTTCCTTCTCTCCCTTTTCCTACCTCGAATTCCAGTCACCCATGACTATTAAATTTTCGTCTCCCTTCACTATCTGAATAATTTCTTTTATCTCATCATACATTTCATCAATTCCTTCATCATCTACAGTGGTAATTGGCATATAAACTTGTAGTACCGTAGTAGGCGTGGGCTTCGTATCTATCTTGGCCACAATAATGCGTTCACTAATCTGTTTGTGGTAGCTTATCCGCATTCCTATTTTCCTATTCATTATTAAATCTACTCCTGCATTACCCATATTTGATTTTGTGTTTATAACCCTGTAGTCACCTGGCCAGAAGTCTTGTTCCTCCTGCCACCGAAATTCACTAATTCCCACTATATCTAACTTTAACATATCCATTTCCATTTTTAAATTTTCTAACCTACCTGCCCGATTAAGGGATCTGACATTCCACGCTCCGACCCGCAGAACGCCAGTTTTCTTTCTCCTGATAACAACGCCCTCCTGAGTAGTCCCCTCCCGGAGATCCGAATGGGGGACTATTTTACCTCGGGAATATTTTATCCAAGAGGACGCCATCATCATTTAACCATACAGTAAAGCTGCATGCCCTCGGTAAAAATTAGGGCCGTAGTTTCCCCTTGCTTTCAGCCGTTCGCAGTACCAGCACAGCAAGGCCGTTTTGGTTAGTGTTACAAGGCCAGATGAGTCAATCATCCAGACTGTTGCCCCTGCAACTACTGAAAAGGCTGCTGCCCCTCTTCAGGAACCACACGTTTGTCTGGCCTCTCAACAGATACCCCTCCGTTGTGGTTGCACCTACGGTACGGCTGTCTGTATAGTTGAGGCACGCAAGCCTCCACACCAACGGCAAGGTCCATGGTTCATGGGGGGGGGGGGGGGGGGGAAGGAATGATAACACACTTTAAAGTGGTGCTTTACTCTGAAATGCAAGCAAATACGCTGTTTAGTTTGTTTAATATGAACAACAAATGATTATCGTTTTGGCGCAGAAGTTCCCAACGCAGCAGCCAATCACGGAGAAGGACCACAATTCAGGTGGCCTTTCTCATGATATCCGTACCTAACAAACTATCTGTCATCGGTAACTCACACCACATTACATTATCTGGCCACTTCTGCCTTCTCAGCTACTCTAAGGAGAGCTACTTGTATCTCAATTTGATGGGGCAAAGCCACAAATATTACACATACCACCCTCTCTTGATTCCAAAAATTGAGACGCTCTCACAGACAACAATCTATTTGGGAAATAGACAAATTTTGATTTGAAATTTAAAAATTTTTCAGCTATAGACAAATTTTGATTTGAAATTTAAAAATTTTTCAGCTGTCTTCCCTCAAGAGCTATACCGTTCCACTGTACAAGTAATATCTGATAATTTTTCAAAAGTTGAATCTGCATTATATTGCTACATTCTCAGATTATTAATCAACTTATATAATCATAGAATAAAAAATTTGTCATTAAAAAACTAATTGTTACCCTTAATCAATTCAACTAATGGTTACCCTTAATCAATTCGTGTGTAACCTTGTATCCAAAAATCATTAATCTTTAGTTGCACTTTCTATACTGATTACATCATTGATTAAATAGTAAAGATTTTCAAATTAGTGTCATTCTGCACCTTTATGGGATCGACAATAATACTCTATGACAGTCCAATACTTCCGTGGAAAATTTCATTCAGAACATTTTGTATTGCCTTTAAGGTACTATCGGTGCATTGCCGTCCATTAAATTCAACAAAATATGTTCGAGAAGTTACAATACTACACAATTACTATCGGCGCATTGCCATTCTTTGAATTCGATGAAACGTTCATTACACTTTCCTTCACTATTATGTCGGCACCATTCCGTTCTGCACTTAATTGTATTTAAATGCGTCATGAAGATCTCCACTTATCATGGTTACAAATAAAATAAACACAAGATCTATACATTTTACAAATACATAGAGACGGTACAGGGTTACAATTACACCTGTTACCAGAACATACGCAAGCAGGCCACAGCAACAACTCATATTGACGATTCTGTTGTCCGTAATGTGGTCTTGCGTTGTGGAACTCCAGACATTCCAAAATGGTGTTGAGTTGAACAACTGTCAGCCATTTGTCCCATCTCCAACCTCAGCATACCGCTCCAATCCAATTCCATGAAACAATACAAAAATTGCCTTAAATTAGTTTCCTAATAGTTTTAAACAAATTTTAAATAAACATGTTTTCATATACTATAAAATATAAATACTTCATATGTAATGTTTTGTTTCGATTTAGGGTGTTTATAAACAAATCCAATGTTTATGTCGTACTACCACAGTGATTCATCAATGTTTTTGTTTTGATCACAGCTGCTGCTGCTACGTACAATTGGGTCATTGCGCCCTCACATTCTTGAAGAGCTCTCTGCTTGCTCACACCATCTCTTGTTACCAACCCAGTTCCCTAATGAGTCACGCCGTTAGCTGGCATCACCTGCTACGCTCTTTGAATCATATCCATGGAGGCTCACAACTGCAATTCACAGACACATCGAGGGAATATTTTAGAATTTTGCTTTGAACATAATGCACAAACACTCATTTACCACATCTTGCTTGGTTCCACATTATGAGGTAGCATTCCTTTAGTACATGAGTGTCCCTGTTGCTACAAACAGTACTAGTGGAACTCTATTCAAGTAATTACAGTGTTTTTGACTGTGTATTTTTATATATGAACGTTGTGTGACTTCGTACTATGTAGGGGCTAATTATTCTTAACTATAGACATTTATTCTACCGTCTGTTCATATTTAAAACCAGTGTGTGTGTGTTTTTAGTCTCTATATTTCATATTATGTGGCCTTTTATTTATACCTTATTTACTACGTTTATGTCTCTTATGAGATTTCCATGCCAGAGTTATGCCTTATGTCAACAATATGTCTTCTCCCTTGTACTTCATAAAATAGCTGGCGGAAACCACTTCGCCGATAAATACTACTTAACGGGCGTCTTACATGTCGCCTTTTGCCTTTCCTCCCTCACTCTTCATTAATGATTGGCAAACTTACCTGTCACCTAATAACGATACTTCACTTCTTTCTCTCTCTGTGTACGTAATTGGCCGACTTTTGTGTCGTCTGCACTATAATTCTCTATTTATCTCTTTTCTCTCGTCGTAAATAGTTGGTAGACTTTCCTGGCTCTTAATAACCATAACTCTCCATTTGCCATAAATCTCTTTGGCATGACTATTCCTAGCCTATCAGTGTATAATAATTCATTACAGCGGAAACCACTTCGCCGTTTCAATTCATACTGAAGAGTAACGATATGTCTATTTTGACACAACCTGTACATCATCTCAGGACAACATTTAGCTATTTCCATTATTCTTGCCACCGGATTTTCTTCTATTGCACACTGTCGTATTCCCCTACCTGGTTTAGCATCGTTCACTTCTTTTTCAGCCTTCAGCTTGTTTTTTATAGATTATAATAGCCCTCGTCTCTCTTTCCTATTCTTAAAGTATTTTGAAACATAAAATTTTATTGTAAATATTTACAAACTGTTCCACTGATATGCATTAATATGGTACTGGTGTCTTGGAGTTACATACTGTGTTCTCTTGCTGATGTACCTGTAATGTTATCTCTCGCATATTCAAGCCTGTTACATTCCATAAAATGTCTGTTTTTTACCCGTGCTACGCAGATGTTTGTTCTGCTGGGTTACTTTGTTTGTGTCATAGCTTGTTCCTTTGTTGTCACATTCTGTACAGGAATATTTGCTAATCTTAAACTTGATAGCGAAGAATGTTTAAGAAGACAGATATTGTTCTGAATGAAATAAGTGGAAGAACTAACAACAGGAAAGAAAAATGAAGTATCCTGTCAGTTAACTCGGGCACCTGGTAATCGTCAGTTACTTAGCAATGCAAAGAACGTTGTTGCCTCGTGAGGTTGGTATTCATAATATTATTTCATTTCGCTAACTGAGATTTCATCTAATAATGGTTGCGGCGGTTTTTCCATTGCAGAATGATGCACTTTGTTCGAAACTTTCTGAAATTCAATCACGTAATCTACGCCCACATAATGCTTTGAAGAACTGAAATGATAGCTTTGTCTCCCATAGATCAATGCAGTACATATTTTATTCTGCCGTAACCACAAGCGCCGGAACGAAGATGCAGTCCGCAAGACCAGAGAAGGCAGTCAGGAAACGTCGGCCAATGGTGCGCCGAATAGGCGGCTACACGGGTAGCGGAGGCTGTGTGGCGTGGACTGGGCGGTTTTTTTTGGGTTGGAAGGCCTCGGCAAAGTACGGGGTGGGCTGCAATCTCAAAGGGTGCATGGCAAATACAGGACGTGCTTGGATCAAGGAACAGTCGGAATTGTAGTTGTAAATTGTTGTAGTTGTGCTGGGAAAGTCCCTGATCTTCAAGCGCTAATAGAAAGCACAGAAACTGAAATCGTTATAGGTACACAAAGCTGGCTAAAGCCTGAAATAAGTTCTGCGGAAATTTTTACAAAGTCGCAGACGGTGTTCATGAAAGATAGATTAGGTAGAATTGGTGGTGGAGTGCTTGTGTCTGTCAGTAGTGGTTTATCTTGTAGTGAAGTCGAAGTAGATACTCTGTGCGAATGGTATGGGTGGAGGTTATACTTAACAGCCGAACTAAGTTAATAATTGGCTCCTTCTACCGAACCCCAGACTCCGATGATATAGTTGCTGAACAGTTCAGAGGAAATTTGAGTCTCGTAACAAATAAATACCCCACTCATACGGTTATAGTTGGTGGGGACTTCAAACTTCCCTCGATATGTTGGAAAAAATACTTGTTCTGTACCGGTGGTAGGCAGAAAACATCTTCCGAGATTGTCCTAAATGCTTTCTCCGAAAATTATTTCGAGCAGCTAGTCCACGAACCCACGCGAATTGTAAATGGTTGCGAAACCACACTTGACCTCTTAGCCACAAACAATCCAGAGCTAATAGAGAGCATCATGACTGATACAGGGATTAGTGATCACAAGGTCGTTATAGCTAGGCTCAATACCGTCTGTTCCAAATCCACCAGAAACAAACGCAAAATAATTTTATTTTAAAAAATGGATAAAGTGTCACTAGAAGCCTTCCTAAGAGACAATCTCCATTCCTTCCGAACTGACTATGCAAATGTAGACGGAATGTGGCTCAAATTCAAAGATATAGTAGCAACAGCAATTGAGAGATTCATACCTCATAAATTGGTAAGAGATGGAACTGATCCCCCATGGTACACAAAACAGGTCCGAATGCTGTTTCAGAGGCAACGGAAAAAGCATGCGAAGTTCAGATGAACGCGAATTCTCGGAGATTGGCTAAAATTTACTGACGCGCAAAATTTGGCACGGACTACAATGCGAGATGCCTTTAATAGGTTCCGCAACGAAACATTGTCTCGAAATTTGGTAGAAAATCCGAAGAAATTCTGGTCATATGTAAAGTACACAAGCGGCAAGACGCAGTCAATACCTTCGCTGCGCAGTGCCGATGGTACTGTTACCGACGACTGTGCCGCTGAAGCGGAGTTATTGAACGCAGTTTTCCGAAATTCCTTCACCAGGGAAGACGAATGGAATATTCCAGAATTTGAAACACGAACAGCTGCTAGCATGAGTTTCTTAGAAGTAGATACCTTAGGGGTTGCGAAGCAACTCAAATCGCTTGCTACGGGCACGTCTTCAGGTCCAGATTGTATACCGATTAGGTTCCTTTCAGATTACGCTGATACAATAGCTCCCTACTTAGCGCTCATATACAACCGCTCGCTCACCGATAGATCTGTCTGCAGACTGGACAATTGCGCAGGTCGCACCAGTGTTTAAGAAGGGTAGTAGGAGTAATCCATCGAACTACAGACCTATATCATTGACGTCGGTTTGCAGTAGGGTTTTGGAGTATATACTGCATTCAAACATTATGAATCACCTCGAAGGGAACGATCTATTGATACGTAATCAGCATGGTTTCAGAAAACATCGTTCTTGTGCAACGCAGCTAGCTCTTTATTCGTACGAAGTAATGGCCGCTATCGACAGGGGATCTCAAGTTGATTCCGTATTTCTAGATTTCCGGAAAGCTTTTGACACCGTTCCTCACAAGCGACTTCTAATCAAGCTGCGGGCCTATGGGGTATCGTCTCAGTTGTGCGACTGGATTCGTGATTTACTGTCAGGAAGGTCGCAGTTCGTAGTAATAGACGGCATATCATCGAGTAAAACTGAAGTGATATCAGGTGTTCCCCAGGGAAGCGTCCTGGGACCTCTGCTGTTCCTGATCTATATAAATGACCTAGGTGACAATCTGAGCAGTTCTCTTAGGTTGCTCGCAGATGATGCTGTAATTTACCGTCTAGTAAGGTCATCCGAAGACCAGTATCAGTTGCAAAGCGATTTAGAAAAGATTGCTGTATGCTGTTTCAGGTGACGGTTGACGCTAAATAACGAAAAGTGTGAGGTGATCCACATGAGTTCCAAAAGAAATCCGTTGGAATTCGATTACCCGATAAATAGTACAATTCTCAAGGCTGTCAATTCAGCTAAGTACCTGGGTGTAAAAATTACGAACAACTTCACTTGGAAAGACCACATAGATAATATTGTGGGGAAGGCGAGCCAAAGGTTGCGTTTCATTGGCAGGACACTTAGAAGATGCAACAAGTCCATTAAAGAGACAGCTTACACTACACTCGTCCTCTGTTAGAATATTGCTGCGCGGTGTGTGATCCTTACCAAGTAGGATTGACGGAGGACATCGAAAGGGTGCAAAAGAGGGCAGGTCGTTTTGTATTATCACGTAATAGGGTAGAGAGTGTGGCGGATATGATACGCGAGTTGGGATGGAAGTCATTAAAGCAAAGACGTTTTTCGTGGCGGCGAGATCTATTTACGAAATTTCAGTCACCAACTTTCTCTTCCGAATGCGAAAATATTTTGCTGAGCCCAACCTACATAAAATAAGAGAAATCAGAGTTCGAACAGAAAGATTTAGGTGTTCGTTTTTCCCGCGCGCTGTTCGGGAGTGAAATGGTAGGGAGATAGTATGATTGTGGTTCGATGAACCCTCTGCCAAGCACTTAAATGTGAATTGCAGAGTAATCATGTAGATGTAGATGTAGGACCGCGCCGCAGGAAGAGCGACACCTGGAAGAAGTGAATATAAGAACGCGCCTGCTAGACTCGGCCGCTCAGATCGGACCTGTCTGAAATGGGATTAGTGCTACACTATCAGATTGTCATCATCCGTATCAAATGCTTACTTGGACTTTGTGTATAGCAAGGACTTTAGTGTTTTCAGGTCGCCTCTCATTAGTGACCTTTGCTGTAATTAAAGTATTGTCAATCAGCTTTCTAGAAGTAAAACTACTAATGTTATTTGTTTGAATTGTTGTATAGCATTCCGAGAACGCAACATCCTTTAGGCACCCTGTAAGCAATGAGTGGGCTAGCAGCCACTGACTGAAGCTGGCTGTCAAGTCCGTATTTATTGATATCTTGACACTATTGAACGTCAGTACGGGACTTTTGTTTTAGTACCTTACTAATACCTATTTGTGGTATAATGACTTTTCCATCATCAAACGTTTTGTCCACAAATACTTCACCTCTCGCTCTGTTTTGTTTGCTGATAGACCAGTCTTGAATGCTTGAAGAAATTCGTTGTATGTTTTGTATGTGTTACTGACCCTGATTCCCCTTGATTTTGCTTCTCCTTCTTACCTGCTGGACACAAAATTGATTTTTTGTTGTTCATCATGTTTTCAGGAATGTTGCCCTCAAACCGCCTAATGAAGACTACTGTATATACAGTTCCCTTACTAGAGAAATGATGGAATTTATACACATTAGCGTTATTTGCTACATCACTTACATCAATCAGACCTTCCTTTCCTTCTTGTTCACAAAACATTTCTACTTTTTTTTGACGTCATTTTCTGTTTTGTCTTGTATCTCAGGAAGTACTTTCTGCTGTTTCTCTTAATTTACTCTGAATCGGATTTATGTTGCCTTGGCAAGAGGATTCTACATATGAAATGTTACATCGAAGTATTTTGTGGTCATATTTGATGCTCTGTAAGTTACTCGTGATACCTTTGCTTTTTTAGTGTCTTACATTACATTAATTGTTGTCTGTGTTATCCCCTTTGGATTCCGCAAATCATGATTTAACTTTTCGATTCCATGGTCAACCCTCTGATTTATTTCTGACTTACAAACTTCTTCTTTATCTCATTTTTTTGTTTATAATCTATGTTCTTGCTACATTCCTCAGTTTAAGTTTCAAAATTTCTGTAATTTGGTTCGAAAGCATCGAACTTAGTGATAATCTGAGCTATTCCTAAGTTACCTTCATTAAACCCCTTATCTAGTTTACTACTTAATTCCTTCTTATTTTCGTTTAGTTCTTTACTTAATACCTTACCAATTTTAACACTTAGTACTTTTAGTTCTTCCGAAATTAGTTTTAGCATAGACCTCAGATCCTGATGATCATTCTGAGTTGCTAAAGTATCGGCTGATGCTGTACCAGGACTTAATGTCCGTTACTCAGCTATTGGCACATTAGTAATGTCAAAGTTAGTCATTTTTTTTCTGGCAACGTCATTCAAATGAATCATTCCGTTTTGACTAGGTACTACAAATCCCGGGTTTACATTATCGTTGTTTGCCACTAAATCAACGATACCATTCCCCTCATTATTGGTTAACTCTACATTATCAGTGAAATCATTCATGGCTACTTCATAATTCTCAATGTGATTGTTTTTTATTGAATTTGCTGTTCGAGATTGATCACAAAAGTTTGAATTTACATTTTCACGACGGTTATTTTTCACTACATTCGACATATCTTTTAACCCATATCTACCTTCACCAAGGTTTATTTGCATCTTTCCCACCAGTTCATTACTAGTATTAACAAGGGAACCTCCCCATCGCACCCCCCTCAGATTCAGTTATAAGTTGGCACAGTGGATAGGCCTTGAAAAACTGAACACATATCAATCGGGAAAACAGGAAGAAGTTGTATGGAACTATGAAAAAATAAGCAAACTATACGAACTGAGTAGTCCATGCGCAAAAAACGGAACATAAAAGATAGTGTAAGCCCATGAGCGCCATGGTCCCGTGGTTAGCGTGAGTAGATGCGGAACGACAGGTCGTAGGTTCAAGTCTTCCTTCGAGTGAGAACTTTAATTTTTTATTTTCAGACAATAATGAAATTTCAGGCACTCACACATAATCAACTTAGCTCTCCAAAATTCCAGGACATGTTCAGATCTGCTTGGACATATCCAGGATTTGACGGTCTACACACGGAAAAATTTGAAAACGTTAAAAACATATGTTTTAACAGAGCACAGAGAAAACTGTGCGACTTTGAAACTGTTGCATTCATTTGTTGCAGTTTATGTGTCAAACTCCTACGTTTTCTTCACTTTTTTGGGAGTGATTATCACATCCACAAGAAAACCTCAATCGGGCAAGGTAGAACAATCTTTGTACCCATTCGCCAAGTGTACAAGTTAGGTGGGTCGACAACATATTCCTGTCATGTAACGCACATGCCGTCACCAGTGTCATATATAACATATCAGACGTGTTTTCCTATGGAGGAATCGGTTGACCTATGACCTTGCGATCAAATGTTTTCGGTTGCCATTGGAGAGGCACGTCCTTTCGTCTACTAATCGCACGGTTTTGCGGTGCGGTCGCAAAACACAGACACTAAACTTATTACAGTGAACAGAGACGTCAATAAAAGAACGGACAGATCATAACTTTGCGAAAATAAAGAAGTAAACTTTTCGCTCGAGGAAGACTTGAACCAAGGACTTCTCGGTCCGCAGTCGCTCACGCTAAACACGGGACCACAGCGCTCCTGAGCTCACGTTCTCCTGTATGTTGCATATGTTACACATGAACTACTCAGTTTGTATATTTTTCAAAATTTTTTGATAGTTCCACACAATTTCATCCTGTTTTTTCGATTGACCTGTGTTCAGTTTTTCAAGGCCTATCCACTGTGCCAACTTATAACTAAATCTGAGGGGGGTGCGATTGGGAGGTTCCCTTGTAAGAGATTGAACTCCTCTACTTGTCAGATCGTATCTTATTTCCCTTTCCCCAGACATACTAATACTAATGTTCCAATTACAAATCTTACATTGCAACTCGCAGGCGCAACACTTACACTACTTTCCTTCCTCGACGTCCTGCCGCTGATTCACGCAGCTGTGGGGTGCAGTGCTGGCTGAAACTCCGATGTCGTGGTGTGCTGAAGATGTCTCTCCAGACGCGCCGTACAGTCTTAACTGCGCCGGCCTCTGCTTGCTGCCGCCACACCTGTTGCCCGTGGCTGCCTCACGCTGCTTTGTAAATTGCGCTGCCTCGTTGCATGAAGAATCTTTATGTCGTGATTAATAACGTAATCCCAGGGACGGCGCACACAACGTTAACTTTTATTCTCGTCACACTTTCGCACATTCCATTCCTGTTTCGCACCGACACCACTTTCATTGTAACGGAAAATTTGGTATGGCGTCATCACTTGTTATAGTTCAACTAAGGTTTAAACCACTTCAAACACAGTTCAAAGCCTACTTATCATAGTTCTTATGCAGTCCGCTGATCATTTACAGTTCACCCGAATCACAGTCCTTACACAGTTAACTGGTCGTTTACAGTTCACAGTTCTCGCTAATAAAATGTAGCCTCATAATTTGATTTCGAAGATTATCCATGCAAGGGATGCCATGTACGGCAAGTTGAAAAAGAAAGAGTGAGAGGGAGAGATATACGTGCATATGATAAGCCCCTTCCCTCAGAATCATTTCTCTCCTTCATACCTCATCTGTGTTACCACAGATGACGTGTCATTGATCTCATTTTTACTAAGATTGCAGTACACCCGAGGTGCCTGTTTGCTTCCACCGCCCTGAGTCGAATACATAATTTCTAATAAAAGTTCACCAACCTGCAGTCTTCTACAGTTGCCATCTGCACGGAAAACTGCTCGTAGGTCGTAAATCCGTTATTTGGAGGCTGTAAGAAACTCTAAGCGAGGAACAGTTGTTTTAGCAATGACTACATTTCCAAACAGTTTATTTATACGGAATGCCACTCGCTTTTTATTAGCAGAACACGAGAAACTGCACGGTTATATTCCTTTAGCGAGGAATAGTTGTTTTAGCAATGATTACATATCGAAACAGTTTATTTATACGGAATGCCACTCGCTTTTTATTAGCAGAACACGAGAATTTGCACAATAACATTCCACTTTAGAGTCACAAATGATTTCTATTGTTCGACAAATTAATGAACAGCATATTTCCTAATTTGTATCAGACTGTTCTCAACTACATGTCCAAATAACCATACATTGCTAATAAAGTCTTAACTAACACATTTACAAACCAGACATTGCAAATTAAGTCTTAACCGATACCGCGGCGGACACCATGTCCGTCTCATCTTACAGCCGAACCATTTCGCCCGCCATCCAAGTCAGGCGCGATCCGATCATCGAAGCGCTTCTTTTGTCTTTTAGTTTGACAGTTGTTTATCATTCAGCTGGTAGATAATACTTGTGTAATAATGGAATGATAGCAAGCTATTGAGAAATGCTTGAATTTGAAATTCAAGCAAATACGCTGTTTAATTTTTCAAATATTATTAACAGAAGATTACCATTTCGGCGCGCAACTTCCGAACGCAGCCGGCAATCGCTAAGAAGGACCACAATTTAGGCGGTCTTTCTCAGGATACCCGTATCGAACAACCCATCTATCATCGCTACCTCACACCACATTAGGTCATATTGCAACTACTGCCTTGTCAACTTCTCTAAGAAGAGTTTCTTGAATATCATGGCTGCAAAGCCAGAAATGTTACAAATACCGTCTCGTAGTGCCCAGCGCAAGTATGGTGAGTCTTATTCACTTGTCTCAATGTGTTTGTTTTTCATGTTCCAGGAGTTTATATAAGCGGGGCAGAGACCAGCGGTAAGAGCCACAAATGGGGAAATGTACTGCCTTACACTGACTTACCACACTCGTATTAAGGGCGGATTATACAGTAAAAATCTGGACATTAACAAACAGTTTCAGCTGTATTTAGTCGTTTATTTTTAGACTACTGCCGGTTTCATGGCACTACGAGCCACCCTTGAGGTGAACATCTGCATAACAAGAAACCGAGAAGGAGTAACAACGCTGAGATATCCCCAGATGCGATAATTTTCTGCAGTAATTTTCAGATTTTATCTTGAAATTTTTTTTGAAAAATTTCCCATCAGAACAAAGTGTTTCATTGGATAAAACAGCCTGTTACATGAATTCGAATCCAATATGGTGGTTAAGACCTAAACAAATTATACCATAGTGATCAATTGGTAAGGTGAAAATAAATGAAAAAATGAAACACTTTTAAAAGCTAGGTTAAATCAACATTTGTTTATTAATAGCTGTTTCGGCTTATGTTAAAGCCATCCTTAGATTTTTTGGACTCCTTATGGCTGGTGCTGACGGTTCCTCAGCATTCCACGTGATACCAAAATCGTACACTGTAATTAACACAGAAAGTAAATTTGACTTCCAATCAAAAGCTTATTATCAGTCAAGGAAAACAATCCAATATTATCTAGGCGAATTTTCATTAGATTTATCATTCCAATAATTATTGTAATCCTCGAAAATTACGGTACAACCACCTATTCTACTACAACACATAAAAATAAAAACCTGTAATAAAAGGAACAGATTTAAGTTAAATAAGGTAACATCACCTAAACAGCTAAAGAAATTATTAAATTGAAAATACGAGAAAAATTACAAAGCAGATAATTTGACATAACAGGAATAGTGTGTACGATCGTGGTGCATAAGATAATACTGGAATACATAAACTTGGAATAATTTCACAGAAAAGAAGACCCAATGAACATCGTAATATACAGACAGAATCTCGACAGACTCGACATATCTGTCTTTGATAGACGATGGTTTATGCTGTAATTATGCTGCGGGGGACATTCATCTACGCTTCCCTCTCACCTTTGGCAGTAATCGAAGCCACCATCTCACTTGTGGACTCTCGTGATCATTATAGCGGGCTGTCTATATCCCGTTTTGCTTGAGGTCTTTCCCGATAGCGAAAGCTTCTTCCAGCTTGATAAGTGTCCCTGTCAGAAGAGGATAATTTTCTACAGCGGTTTGATTAACATGATGGTGAACTTGGTCGCCAACAGGTCTTGACATGAATGTTGTGGGTAGACATATCGTGCCACGTGTCTTAGGAAATTTACTAAGGTTCTGTGAATTCAGCACGGTATGAAGCTTCAATATCTGCCTCTTCAAACATAAATAAAAATTAAAAAAATTCAAGGAATTTGAAGTGTGAAGAGTAAAATACCCCACTGAAAAGAACAGCACCTTAGGAAAGACATACTGCTAACATTTTACAGGCGGCAACAAATGAACCACAAGTCAATACGAGTCACCTTGAATATGCTGGTGGCCTCAACAAAATGACTTCTGTGAATGAAACTTCCTGACAAGTTAAAACTGTGTGCCGGACCGAGACTCGAACTCGAGACCTTTGCCTTTCCCGGGCACGTGTTCTACCATCTGAGCTACGAGATACCGGCAGAAGTAAAGCTGTGAGGACGAGGCATGAGTTGTGCTCGGGTAGCTCAAATGGTAGAGCACGTGCCCGCGAAAGGCAAAGGTCCCGAGTTGGAGTCTCGGTCCGGCTCACAGTTTTAATCTGTCAGGAAGTTTCATATCAGCGCACACTCCGCTGCAGAGTGAAAATCTCATTCTGGAAACTCGTGTGAATACTACATTTCTGTACGTTCATGTTTTTCACATTTTTCTTGGTAATGACTTTAAGAATTCTCCAAATAGGATCTACGAAAGCTGTGAACTATTGTTGTTTAACTATATAAGATTCCAATTTCTGATGAAGATTCGTTCAAAAACCATGGACTCAACAATTTTCACGATTCGTACCACCAGCAAATTGAAAATTCATGCTGGATAATATAAAGGGTTTCACAGCGACGTTAATCTAAGGGTAAAACATATAGATGAAGACGGAGACTGAAATACATCCAGGGAATAACTGAGGATGTAGGTTGCAAGAGCTCTGAGATGAACATGTTGGCATGGGGGAGCAATTCGTGGCGCACGGCATTAAACCAGTCAGAAGACTGATGATGACTAAAAAGAACATTAAAGATGACATGTGTGTGCCTGAAAATTCGCTACATTGTCCACTTTAACTTAACTAAACCCAGCTTCTCCATATATGTAGTGACGTTAAATATATGTGTGATGTCACGTCTTAGCAGCTCCACTCTCTGTAGAAGAGTGAGAAGCCGCCCTCAGTAGCTCCCTCTTACAGTCTTGGAACACTTCTATTGTGGTCCTGTAAAATGATGGAATCTTTACAGACCAGAACGGCTAGTCGAAAATACGAAAATATTTATAAGTGGTGAATACAGATTTAAGAAAGGTAACGGGAACTCTGCCGTCAGATTCTAAATAAAGACATCCACATTTCAGAAGCTGAAAAAAGTTTACTGGCTGTTTGTATAGATCTTACCAAAATTTACAATTACGGGATGCTCCTGTATATGTCACGATAGTTACAAATTCTTCGCATTCCGCTCACATTTATTTGAAACTTGCGGTAATTACTGCGCGACAGATCTGCAATCACGCATGTAGGCGATGGATACATAACGGCAAGAAGCACTAGTTATTCAATGTTCGAAAATGATTTTTACATTTTGGGTCACGTATATTTCAGATATGTGGATAGGTAGGAAGCTGTGGTTTGTCACTTAATGTTCACGTGCACCTAAATGTTTAATAGTCGTTTAACTGAGTTCATTGTGTGCGTGGGATATCAAAGTGATACTCCGGTTCCTCCAATGACCTGCTTTAATGAGAGCTTGCGGTTCCTGCGGGTCCCATTTCGGGTTCTGGTGGACAGAAACATTCACAAAGCCGCAGAAAAATTAATGAAATGGGATTATGTCAGGAGGCGTGGGGAGCCAGGAAAGGTGTCATCGTCTGCCAGTCCAGGGACGTGGAAATGTGTCGTCCAAAGCCGTCCTAACGATCGAGGCGCAGTGAGGGGGTGGGCACCATCCTGCTGCAGCGTAATAGGTACAGATCTCTGAACTGTGGAAATGCAAACTGTTTCAGCATGTCGAAGTTACTGACGACTCTGAGAACTGCAGACCACACTACACTGCTTACTTTGGACTGGCGCCCACAATTTGCGTGCTAAAATGGGGTTTCCCAGAGCCCTAGCTCCTCACATTGTTTAAGTTCCTGGAATCTTTAAAGAAAGCATCGTCCGTGTACCTCACCTTTTCAGACAGCCTGGATCGTCGTCGACACGACTCAGAATCTGAACTGCAAATCATCCGCGCATCGGCCTCTCATCAAGTTGAGGCTTGTGCAGCAGCTGCATCTTGTAGGCATGAAGCTTCAGTCTCTTGTAGTAGCACCCTGTGCACCGTGGTTGGTGGCAGCTGCAGATGTCTAGACGCTTGACGGATTGATTTGTTTTGGCTCCAGAGAAATACGTGTTGCTCCCTTTCCACATCTCCATTCGTTGTGCTCGGACTCTTGCGGATTCCTTGAACCTCATGTACCCCTATTCGATGGCTGGGCATGAAAGTAGTGTGCCTAACTCGTCCGGAGGTTTGACTGGATACGGGTCCGAAATTTGGTCTATATCATCCATTGCACACACTCGGCCATATTATGGGGGTGACCATTTCGTCAGTAACTAAGGTGAAAAAAAATCGTAACACATTGTATGTCTAGTCGAAAGCTAACTTCGAATGTCTTCTTCCGTTCGAAAGAATCGTTATCTTGGACTGAACGTTTACTGCAACCTACGAGGTGTTGGCAGTTGCAAAATATAATGCAACAAGAATTCAACGGAATCTATCTCCACAATTACTAGTGATTACTGAAGTGCTAAATAAAGTGCGTGTGTGTGTGTTACACCAAGAAGAAATACAGATGATAAACGGGTATTCATTGGACAAATATATTATACTAGAACTGACATGTGATTACATTTTCACGCAATTTGGGTGGATAGATCCTGAGAAATTAGTACCTAGAACAACCGCCTCTGGCCGTAATAACGGCCTTGTTACGCCTGGTCATTGAGTCAAACAGCTTGGATGGCGTGTACAGGTACAGCTGCCCATGCAGCTTCAACACGATACCACAGTTCATCAAGAGTAGTGACTGGGATGTTGTGACGAGCCAGTTGCTCGGCCACCATTTACCAGACGTTTTCATTTGGTGAGAGATCTGGAGAATGTGCTGGTCAGGGCAGAAGTCGAACATTTTCTGTATCCAGAAAAGCCCGTACAGGACCTGCAACGTGCGGTCGTGCATTATCCTGCTGAAATGTAGGGTTTCGCAGGGATCGAATGAAGGGTAGAGCCATGGGTCGTACGTAACACATCTCAAATGTAACGTCCACTGTTCAGAGTGCCGTCAATGCGAACAAGAGGCGACCAAGACGAGTAACCAATGGCACCCCATACCAGCACGCCGGGTGATACGCGATGACGAATACACGCTTCCAATGTGCGTTCACCGTGATGTCGCCAAACACGGATGCGACCATCTTGACGCTGTAAACAGAACTTAGATTCATCCGAAAAAATGACGTTTTGCCATTCGTGCACGCAGGTTCGTAGTTGAGTACACCATCGCAGGCGCCCCTGGTTGTGATGCAGCGTCAAGGGTAACCGCAGTCATGGTTTCCGAGCTGATAGTCCATGCTGCTGCAAACGTCGTCGAACTGTTCGTGCAGATGGTTGTTGTCTTGCAAACGTCCCCATCGTTTGATTCAGGGATCTAGATGTGGCTGCACGACCCGTGACAGCCATGCGGATAAGATGCCTGTCATCTCGACTGCTAGTGATACAAGGCCATATGGATCCAGCACGGTTTTCCGTATTACTCTCCTGAACTCACCGATTACATATTCTGCTAACAGTGATTGGATCTCGACCAACGCGAGCAGCAGTGTCGCGATAAGATAAACCGCAATCGCGATAGGCTACTATCCGGCCTTTATCAAAGTCGGAAACGTGATGGTACACATTTCTCCTCCTTACACGAGGCATCACAACCACGTTTCACCAGGCAACGGCGGTCAACTGATGTTTGTGTACGAGAAATCGGCTGATAACTCTCCTTAAGTCAGCACGTGGTTGGTGTCGGCACCGGCGCCAACCTTGTGTGAATGCTCTGAAAAGCTAATCATTTGCATATCACAGCATCTTCTTCCAGTCGGTTAAATTTCGCGTCTGTACCACGTTATCTTCGTGGTGTAGCAATTTTAATGGCCAGTAGCGTGCAACTCTAAAACACATATCGGTCCAATGAGATCAGTTCAAAAAAATTGTCTCCTTGTGAAAACCAAAAAGACACTTCTTGATCCAATAAAAGAATAGGATGTCAAATCAAACATCTTTCAGCCGTCTAATTTCGAAACTTTTATTTTATTTGGCTAGCAATTTCGGTGATTTCCTACGCCATCTTCAGGCCCCCTGACCGAAGTGTAGGAAGGTTTCAACCTCGGTGGCCAGCAGTCACATACTGGTATCTGTAGATTTTGCTTTATACAACGATCACTCTTCATCATTTCCACTATCAGTAGAAGTGACGGAATGTAGTCTAAACCCAGGACCTTGTTTCGACTAAGATCTTTCTGCGTTTTGTCGAATTCTTCTCGCAGTATCATATCTCCTATCTCATCCTCATGTACGTCCATTTACCTTTCTGTAACACTGCTTGCAACTTCATCTCCTTTATTTAAGCACTACATATACCCCTTCCACCTTTCAACTTTCCCTTCTTTGCTTGGAACTGGTTTACGAAATGAGCTCTTGATATTGATGCAACCGCTTCTCGTTTCCCCAGAGGCCTCTCTAATATTCCTGTGGGCGTTACCTACCATTCCCCTAATTACATACGCTTCTAAATATTTACATTTGTCCTCTAGTCACTCCTGTTTAATGATTTTACACTTCTTGTCAATTTCATTTTCTAAACTTTTGTATTCCCTCTCGCCTGTTTCATTTGCTGCATTTTTGAACTTCCTCCTATCATCAGTTAAATTCGACATCTCCTGTGTTATCCAAGAATTTCCACTAGGCCTTGTCTTTTTACCTGTTTGATCCTCTGCTCCCTTCACTGTTTCATCTCTTTAAGCTACCTATTCGTCTTCTGCTCTACTCCTTTCCCCTGTTCTAGTAAATCATTGCCAACTCTCCCTTTGAAATTCTCAACAACCTCTGGATCTTTCGAGTTATCCAGGTCTCATCTCCTTAATTTCCTGCCATTTTTCAGATTTCATCAGTTTTCATCTGCAGTTCATACCCAATAAATTGAAGTCAGACTCCACATCTGCCCCTGGAAATGTCTTACAATTTAATATCCGGTTCCTAAATCTTTGCCCGACCATTATATAATGAATCGGAGACCTTGCGGTGTCTCCAAGTCTCTTCCACATGCACAAAATTCTTTTATTATACTTAAACGAAGCGTTAACGATGATTAAATTATGCTCTGTGCAAAATTCTACTAGGCAGCCTCCTCTTTTATTCCCTTTCCCCAGTCTATAATCACCTAATATTTTTTTCTCTCTCTTCTTTTCCTATTATCGAATTCTAGTCCCTCGTCACAATTAAATTTTCGTCTCGTTTAAGTATTTGATTAATTTCTTTTATCTCATCACACATATCTTAAATGTCTTCGTCATCTGCGGAGTTGGTTGGCAAGTAAACTTGTACTACCGTGGGGGGTGTGGGCTTTTTGTGTACCTAGGCTACGATAATGCATTCACTATACAGTTCACAGTGGCTTATCTGCATTCCTATTTTCTTGTTTATTATTAAACCAGATCCTGCATTACCCCTATTTGACCATGTATCCCTGTTCACCTGGCCAAAAGTCCAGCCACGAAACATCACTAATTAACATAACATCTAACATCAACCTATCCATTTATACCTTTTCAAATTTTCTAATCTACCTGTCCGATTAAGAGATGTAACATTCCACATTCTGTAAAATGCCAGTCCTATTTCTTCTGATGACATTCTCCTGAGTACTCCTCGCTCGGAAATTCGAATGTGGGACTATTTTACTTCTGGAATATTTTACCCAAGAGGACGCTATCATCAGTTAACCATACAGTAGAGTTGCATTTCATCGGAAAATTTACGGCTGTAGTTTCCCCTTGATTTCAGCCATTCGCAGTACCAGCACAGCAAGGACATCACATTACAGGGCCAGATCAGTCATGCATCCAAACTGTTGCCCCTGCAACTGCTGGAAAGGCTGCTGCCCCTGTTCAGGAACCACTCATTGGTCTGAACTCCCCATAGCTACCCCTGCGTTATGATTGTACCCAAGGTACGGCTGTCTGTATCGCTGAGGCACGCAAGGCACCCCACGACGGCAAGGTCCATGGTTCAAGTTGGGGTTAAACAATAGACTGGTATCTAATAACGGCTTAATCGAGAATAATTCAAGAATGACGGTTTGCTGTTTTGGGTCTGCGAACAAACGGAGAAGTGTTTTACCACCAGGTAATGGTTTGCAGAAAGCTTCCATCACTGCCATATGTCTTTACCACATCTTACCGTATTGTTTCAGAACTGGGATACCTTCTCAGAATCGCAGTTACTCTGAGGATTAAGAGAATCCAGCAGTGGATTTGGACGCACAGAGACATATGGTCTGCATATATTGCCACAATAATACAATATAATTTGTTACAGTATCGTTAAATGCACGGCGCCTTTATAATGACAGGTTGTGTACGCTTCTTCATTCTAGGAGGAAAAGACACAGAACGGCGGACAATTTAGACTTTCTGCAGAAGACTCTTGTGTCAACGGCAGAGGGTTGTTATGAAAATAGTTTATTTCACGGATAAAACACCCTCAACAGCAATCAGAAATTATCAATTCTCCAGTCACCGATCATGTCCATGTCATAAGACGGACACAAAAGTTATTACCCATCCATTATTTTCATATTGAAAGGACTTAAGTGTGGATACTCGCGTTCTGGTTTGATGCTGTTAAAGAAGCATGTAGTCAGTTATTCTAGCATCTAACTGGAATATCAGTTAGTTAAACACGTGGAAGAATTATTTCGTAGTGGCAAAAATACTACGTTCCTGACCATTAAACCTGCATCACCAGAGAGGATACCAAGTAACGAAATTATTCTTGTGCGTAAACGGTATACTGGAAACTATAAATGATTAATGCTGTTAGTGATTTGGGAATTTTAAAGTAGCAGCTGTATAATGATGATGGTGACGTGAGTCTTGTACTTCGAAACTCATGATTTGCTACAGTATATCCTAGCTTGCCCCCCCCCCCCCCCCCCATGAACCACGGACCTTGCCGTTGGTGGGGAGGCTTGCGTGACTCAGCGACTCAGCAACCACAACGGAGGGGTATCTGTTGCGAGGCCAGAAAAACGTGTGTTTCCTGAAGAGGGGCAGCAGCCTTTTCAGTAGTTGCAGGGGCAACAGTCTGGATGATTGACTCATCTGGCCTTGTAACACTAACCAAAATGGCCTTGCTGTTCTGGTACTGCGAACGGCTGAAAGCAAGGGGAAATTACAGCCGTAATTTTTCCCGAGGGCATGCAGCTTTACTGTATGGTTAAATGATGATGGCGTCCTCTTGGATAAAATATTCCCGAGGTAAAATAGTCCCCATTCGGATCTCCGGGAGGGGACTACTCAGGAGGGCGTTGTTATCAGGAGAAAGAAAACTGGCGTTCTACGGGTGGGAGCGTGGAATGTCAGATCCCTTAATCGGGCAGGTAGGTTAGAAAATTTAAAAAGGGAAATGGATAGGTTAAAGTTAGATATAGTGGGAATTAGTGAATTTCGGTGGCAGGATGAACAAGACTTCTGGTCAGGTGAATACAGCGTTATAAATACAAAATCAAATAGGGGTAATGCAGGAGTAGCTTTAAAATGAATAAAAAAGTAGGAATGCGGGTAAGCTATTACAAACAGCATAGGGTACGCATTATTGTGGCCAAGACAGATACGAAGCCCATGCCTACCACAGTAGTACAAGTTTATATGCCAACTAGCTCTGCAGATGACGAAGATATTGATGAAATTTATGATGAGATAAAAGAAATTATTCAGATGGTGAAGGGAGATGAAAATTTAATAGTCATAGGTGCCTGGAATTCGATAGTAGGAAAAGAAAGAGAAGGAAACGTAGTAGGTGAATATGGAATGGGGTTAAGGAATGAAATAGGAAGCCGCCTGGTAGAATTTTGCACACAGCATAACTTAATCATAGCTAACACTTGGTGCAAGAATCATAAAAGAAGGTTGTATATATGAAGAAGCCTGGAGATACTGGAAGTGGTCAGATAGATTGTATAATGGTAAGATAGAGATTTAGGAACCAGGTTTTAAATTGTAAGACATTTCCAGGGACAGATGTGGACTCTGACCAAAATCTATTGGTTATAAACTGTACATAAAAACTAAAGAAACTGCAAAAAGGTGAGAGTTTAAGGAGATGGGACGTGGATAAATTGAAAGAACCGGAGCTTAGAGAGAGTTTCAAGGAGAGCATTAGGGAACGATTGACAAGAATGGGGGAAAGAAATACAGCAGAAGAAGAATGGGTAGCTTTGAGAGATGAAACAGTGAAAGCAGCAGAGGATCAAGTAGGTAAAAAGACGAGGGCTAATAGAAATCTTTCGGTAATAGAGATACTGAATTTAATTGATGAAAGGAGAAAATATAAAAATGCGGTAAATGAAGCAGGCAAAAAGGAATACAAACGTCTCAAAAATGAGATCGTCTGAATATCAAGAGCTCAGATGGAAACCCAGTTCTAAGCAAAGAGGGGAAAGCAGAAAGGTGGAAGGAATATATAGAGGGTCTATACAAGTTCGATATTCTTGAGGACAATATTATGGAAATGGAAGAGGATGTAGATAAAGATGAAATGGGAGATACGATACTGGGTGAAGAGTTTGACAGAGCACTGAAACACCTGAGCCGAAACAAGGCCCCGGGAGTAGACAACATTCCATTAGAACTACTGACGGCCTTGGGAGAGCCAGTCCTGACAAAACTCTACCATCTGATGAGGAAGATGTATGAGACAGGCGAAGTACCCTCAGACTTCAAGAAGAATATAATAATTACAATCCCAAAGAAAGCAGGTGTTGACAGATGTGAAAATTACCGAACTATCAGTTTAATAAGTCACAGCTGCAAAATACTAACGCGAATTCTTTACAGACGAATGGAAAAACTGGTAGAAGCGGACCTTGGGGAAGATCAGTTTGGATTCCGTAGAAATCTTGGAACACCTGAGGCAATACTAACCTTACGACTTACCTTAGAAGAAAGATTAAGAAAAGGCAAACATACGATTCTAGCATTTGTAGACTTAGAGAAAGCTTTTGACAATGTTAACTGGAATACTCTCTTTCAAATTCTGAAGGTGGCAGGGGTAAAATACAGGGAGTGAAAGGCTATTTACAATTTGTACAGAAACCAGATGGCAGTCATAAGAGTCGAGGGGCATAAAAGGGAAGCAGTAGTTGGGAAAGGAGTGAGACAGGGTTGTAGCCTCTCCCCAATGTTATTCAATCTGTATATTGAGCAAGCAGTAAAGGAAACAAAAGAACAAATCGGGGTAGGAATTAAAATCCAAGGAGAAGAAATAAAAACTTTGAGGTTCGCCGATGACATTGTAATTCTGTCAGAGACAGCAAAGGACTTGGAAGAGCAGCTGAACGGAATGGACAGTGTCTTGAAAGGTGGATATAAGATGAACATCAACAAAAGCAAAACGAGGATAATGGAATGTAGTCGAATTAAATCGGGTGATGCTGCGGGAATTAGACAAGGGAATGAGACGCTTAAAGTAGTAAATGAGTTTTGCTATTTGGGGAGCAAAATAACTCACGTTGGTCGAAGTAGAGAGGATATAAAATGTAGACTGGCAATGGCAAGGAAAGCGTTTCTGAAGAAGAGAAATTTGTTAACATCGAGTATTGATTTAAGTGTCAGGAAGTCGTTTCTGAAAGTGTTTGTATGGAGTGTAGCCATGTATGAAAGTGAAACGTGGGCGATAAATAGTTTAGACAAGAAGAGAATAGAAGCTTTCGAAATGTGGTGCTACAGAAGAATGCTGAAGATTGGATGGGTAGATCACATAACGAATGAGGAGGTATTGAACAAAATTGGGGAGAAGAGAAATTTGTGGCACGACTACAAGAAGGGATCGCTTGGTAGGACATATTCTGAGGCATCAAGGGATCACCAATTTAGTATTGGAGGGCAAGGTAAAGGGTAAAAATCGTAGAGGGAGACCAAGAGAGGAATACACTAAACAAATTCAGAAGGATGTAGGTTGCAGTAGGTACTGGGAGATGAAGAAGCTTGCACAGGATAGGGTAGCATGGAGAGCTGCATCAAACCAGTCACAGGACTGAAGACCACAACAACTACAACATGCTTCCTTACACCGATATCGTGTCGCCAGCGTTGCTTCTAGATTCGGCACTTGGAATTGCCTGCAGCAGATGCTACCAAACGCTAATCCAGTTTCCGAAATTTGATTCCGTACTGAATGTTTCTGTATTGTCCACACCACGGTTTATATTGTCAATGCCAAACTGCCTCTTAAGAGCCATTACTGCAACATTATTATCATTTACAGTTCTACTTCCAAACTTTATACCACATTAGAGATGTTACACTGAGGTGAGAAAAGTCATGGGATAGCGATATGCACAGACAGCGGTAATATCGCGTTCACTAAGTATAAATGGGCAGTGCATTGGCGGAGTGGAAATCGATAGGAAATTCAACATTCCACGATCCATAATGTAAAGTGTACAAAGAATGCGAAATTTCAGTCAGTGCCTCTCGTCATGGACAAAGTAGTGGCCTACCGCCTTCGCTTAACGACATACAGTGGCAGTGCTTGTGGAGAGTTGTCAGTGCTAACAGAGAAGCAACACAGCGTAAAATAACCGTGGAATCATTGTTCGACCACCATCTGTGTATCCGTTTGGAAAGTGCGGTGTAATTTGGTGTTAATGGGCCGCAGACGAGTGCCTTTGCTAATAGCACGACATCGTTATTTGGACCCTGGACCATAGGAACATCTTGATCTAGTCAGATGAGGCCCTATTCCAGTTGGTAAGAGCTGATGATAGTGTTCGAGTGTAGCGGAGACCTCAGGAAGGCATGGACCTGATTTGTCAACAAGCCACTGTGCAAGATAGTGGTGGCTCCATAATGGAGTGGATTGTATTTATATGGAATGGACTGTGTCCTCTGGTCCAACTAAACCGATCATTGATTGCAGATGATTATGTTCGGCTACTTGGAGACCATCAGCAGCATTCGTGGACCTCATGTTCCCAAACAACGATGGAATTTTTATGGATGACAATGTGCCATGTCACCAGGCCACACATGTTCGCGATTGGTTTGAGAACATTCTTGACAATTCGAGCGAATGATTTGCTCAACCAGATCGGCCGACATGAAACCCATAGAACATTTTTGGGGCGTAGTCGAGAGGTCAGTTCGAGCACAACATCCACTTTCGCACTTATGGATGGCTCAAAATATCTTCAATGGACGTCCAATGACTTGTTGAGTCCATGGCTTATGGAGTTGCTGCAATGCCCAGAGCAAAAGGAAGTTGATACGATGTTACGATGTATCCCATGACATTTTTGTCCACTACGTGTATTAGAAAAAAAGCATATAATTTTATGGCCATTTGCCTATCAGGCGGTGATTTATTGAATTTTCGTTTACTGCTTATCTTCACACACTCCGACCCTGGACGCGTGAAGTCTAGCCCAAGTGACGGAACGAAAGTAAGTCCCTGGTGAATGCACAATTGTTAATTGAAATGATGGCCCTCACTAAGATGTTCTGCATTTGTCTACGTAAAACTGAAGTCCATCTCTGCACACGAAATGTAAAAGCTGCAAATATCTAAGAAATTCTACAAAATACAAAGAATTACTGACACTGAGTGTTCGTAATTATTTTTTATACTTTGAATTAAATGGAACTGTACAGTATTAAATTTCAAAGGCAGCAATCATACTTACATATATTACCGTCAAATGGGGTGAACAGAAACTGTTCGCAAATCTGGAAGAAATAATTAATAATTTTCCAAGGAATATGAAGATTAAATTTATATGGGACTATAGGTCTAATCTTACAAGTATAATTAGATTTGCTACCCAGATCATGCTTTTTTAAAGCAATAAAAATAAATAAAAACTTGGTGTCTCTATTAACCCTCCTCCCCCCTCCCCCCAGAGAGGATGAATAGAAACTGCAGCGTTAATCTTATATTTTTTCCATTTATTGCTCTTTGGGATGAGCAGGGACATGTCAAAATTACTTGTGGATCTAGGATAATGAGAAATAAAATTTACCTGGCTCAAAAACAGTTTTATGCAACACAAAAACTAAAAATTATGCATCAATTGTGTATTATATTCACTTTTCCAAATAAAATTTGTTATATCTCTAATTTCTTTATTGCAACACTAAATCAGTAGTTACGATGAGCTTCTGAATAACATCTCTCAGACCAAAAATATAATTCCTTGGCTTTTAAAATAATTGCTCAATCGACATAGTTTTTTCAAACTTTTGCCTTATAAATAACAAATTTTACTTGGATGCAGTCCAAATGACTTTTTCCAAGAGGTGGTTCTTCATTTCCATCAAATCCTTGGTCTTGTAAAGAAACATCGATGATTATTGTTTCATTTCACGCCACAAATATCGAAAGCACAACCGTACAGTTAGCCAAAACACAACTCAGGTTAAAGTGTACTATAATGCTGAACGTCTGGGTAATGGAACAGGATTGGAGATTTGCGTACCTCGGCTGGTTTTCACAGCTGTTTGGTTTATTGTATCTTGCACGATTGGCCAGTTTCTGATTTGAATGCCGACGCTTGCACGTTATGTGCTCGCTTTCAGATCAGCTATGTCGCTTCTTTCTAACCGGATAATTGTACAACACATAGACGCCTACTGTGCATGAAAATGGCCTGTAAGACTCGAATTGGCCAATAACGCAAGATATAGTAAACTCAATGCTTTTGAAAAATATTCGAGGCGGAAAACTTCCAAAGGTCCTTTAAACAAGTATTAGATATTACCATTTGACTTCCGACATAGCAGAATGGAACTTCTTTGGAAGTTTCTTTCCTATTCAACCTATTGTTTGCATTAATCCCATTTTAAGGCTACAATTAAATACTCCAAACCACGAATCACCAAAATTATAAAAGCTACAACGACTTCTTTCGTATAATCTCAAAAACTTCATACACAGGAAATGCGCCGTATCCCCTGATCGTGCAATATTTTAAAATAATTCCGGATTCATCGTTAAGCCAAGAAATGAGTGGCGTGCCACAAAATATAATTCTATGTCAGACAATTGCGAATATGTAAGCAAGATTGGGGTATAATACCATTACTTTCATTTGCGTGTTCAGCAGCAATGGCCTCAGGATATTCTTAGGCTGCCCAGTAATTATGTCCCTGCTGCCGTTGCTAACACAGCTAGCTGCCAGGTAATTACATCTTCCTCGTATCCTATGGATTCTCCGTGGCTAGTTACAATAAACAGCTTCCTGTATCAGTTTTTCATAAACATTTTCACACGACATTTCCCTAATTTTTAGTTTTGCTTGGCCGCTCAGCAATGTCGATTTATAAATGCTCTTATCTTTATGATGTGCTCGAGGATTAAAATCGCGCACTGACGGTCGTCATAAGGGAACCATCACATTTGTGGCGTTCAGATGCCGCGCTCCAAGGACAGGTACAGGTTGCCCAGGTTACGCTGGCCGATGGGCAGTGACCAGTTCTCGCTCAACGCGGTGGGCGAATTCATTCGTTTGTTCAGGAGGGGAGGCTGACAAGCGTTTGCCACCTTTCGGCCGGTCGGCGATGACAAAATCGACGTGCACGCCTGCAATCTCCCTCAAACTATTTTACAGAAACTATTCGGCAAAAAAAAAGTTTTTGCTTTACTTGTAGCTTTTATGTCAGGTTCATTATGAGACGCCTATCATTTCGTTAATGGTCATAGCTGTTGTGATACTTACTTGGAAGTAAAACACTTCGGAAATTCTGAAAAACTTGCAACGAAAAATAAGGATCGCTATGATTTTGCATCTGGTGCATATTACATTGTATGTAGCTGCGTATCAATTTAGCTAACATGTTGATTTTTCTTTAGACTTGGTTGGAGGTCTCTACCTGTCACCAATCTCGAGAAAATTGATCTGAAAATTGATCACTCATTTGCGATCGCAACGCACCAGCGATAAAGCCAGAGTGAAATATACACAACATTCCTCGCATTTCATAAAGGGTTTGAGGTATCGAAATGAGATTCTGCCAATGGTAGCACACAAAGAAGAGGTTATGGTGCTGTATGGTTATTATGCAAAACTTCATTTTCTAACGTGTTATTCCAGTAACTACAGGATTTTCCGATGCCATAACGTAATTTTTAAGTGCCATTGATAGTGGGTGAAACGAGAAATGCTACAGATCTTGGAACAACGTAAGTGACGTCATTACACGGTTATTATGTACCGTGGATGTGCTTCTTCGTAAGATGTCGACCTTACCTTTCCTCAGTTCGTCACTTAATAAACTTAATAAAGCACTGTTTTAGAATTCTCTCACAGCCGTGTCTGTACAACATGTTAGTTAGGTGAGACTGTAAAACCGATGAGATTTGGCAAAAGAAGCAAATTTTAACATGGCAACAAGAGAAATGTGTAGGTTTTACTCAATAATCTGCACTCGTGAACCTTCTCTGAAGGTTACAAATGGTTAACAAACAAGGCGAAAATAAATCGCTGTATTTTCGGTGGAATTAAGAGTGGGCGTGGAGGGGCTCCACTTAATATCTACCAAAAATGTAAGTGTAGGCTTCACAACGACACTTCCACTCCGGCGGTCGGCATTTCCCCTAAAGCGCTATGAGCGACCCACCACCATTTCCACTCTCTCCATACTTCCCCAGACGATTGCGCATCTAGCGGCCACTGCATTTTGCGCGCACTTTCTGCACTCCGCTGCAGGTAGCAAGGATTTTGCGCCTTCCTTTTGGTGACCGCGATCGCCAATGACCACTAAAGACAAGCTTCATTGTCGGTTACATAGCGTATACAGGAAGCATAAAAGAATATTTTCTGTAGTAGAAATAACGACTTTTACTATGCCTGTTGCATTTGCATGTCGTTTGTACAACAGACAAAAGACAAAACACAAGAGTTTTAACTCACCTGTACCAGGGTGTCATGGAACACTACCGTGAAAGTTGTGGTAGTCAGAGGAGCCACTTTTGGTGGCGACAATGGCTCTAATACTCGAGGCCACCACGTCGAACTGACCACAGGTGGCAGATAAAGGTACACCATTCCAGACTCGAAGATAAGGATCGCAATACGATGATAATACACATTAAAGTGCCCACCTGTCAAAATACTGAATAACCACCATTCGCAGCGTGGTCCGCTGCAATACGTGAAAACTGCAAAAACTCTTACAGAATAATTTCATTAAACTGTTATCATAGCATCAGTTAACCAATAAAGCTGAAGAGGAATAAACTAATATTCTTTAATGTAAAAGTATTGTGTAAATGAAACTTATTTAGATCGTTGGAAGAATTGTTACGTAAACGGTATCCACTTTCAAGCCCCTGTTCTCAACAAAACGTAGACTAGTTCAAAAGACATGCCTGCATAGCGCGCTAAGGAGGCAATAGTGCACGTAACACCATCTATAGAGTTATTGGAGAAATTCAAAATTCGTCATCTGAGGCTTCTCGTAAACCTACGCGATATTCCCCTACTGAAGGCCCAACGTAAAACATGTGTAGCGAACAGATACAAACAAGAAGATGCCGATGTGGAAAAACATCTGTAAGAGAATTCAGATATCAGACAACCAAAAAGTGTACTTGTAGATTCTTTATCACCCTTGGAAATACAGACTTCTTCCGAGGAATATGTTAAGCGCACTCATTTGTTCAATAAGTAAGCATGACTTCCTGGGGGAACACAGCAAGGTCAGCATTTACTTGTCTGCCTATTACAACGTTCACCAGGGTTTACGTTCGCCTATCGAATATCTGGCCAGGTAATTTTTAAAGATAGATTGTTGCGTGTAGAGCCGAGCGCGATAAGCAGCCCGGCCCGTTAATTGGCGGTTTCTCGCTACACAACGCCCACCTGTACCGGACCCTTTCTGAAACTCGCCAGCCACTGTCGCTTCCAGTTAAGGTCGTGAGAGGAGGCACAGGCAATTACGTTATGCAGAGCGGTCACGCGATCGCGGACTTCCCCTTTCTTATAAAGCTTGATATACTGCATAGGAGGCCAGCGATAAAAATACAAATACCATAGCGCCGAAAGCGGCTCTCCTCGCAGAGTTAAAACACAAGGTGCGTCGGCACCTGTGAATGATGTGCAATTACCCTCGGCTGCGGATGCTGACAGGTTATTAACAAGTCCGACGTCCAATTGCAAGGAAATCAGCGACATTTAGAAACTTGACAGCGTAATTGCACCTAAAGCCACTGATTCTGCATTTAACATCTAAATTACACTGTCGCTGAATTTACCTGTTTTCATAAATGAAAATACTATGGAAGGATTTAAAAATTAATTGCACTCTGAAATGTCCTTCGTTAAATACGCAGTTTTCGGTCAAAACAAATTTAGAAATAACAAGCGAAGTTTAGTAGACACTCGTGCGTCTGTGAAATGATATACGCGCGAAGCAGACAGCAACTATCACCGCCACACTTTAGCAAAAGATCTGGCAGAGGGCCCGAGAAAATTCTGGTTGTATGTAAAATCGCTAAAGGAGTATACAGCTTTCATTCATTCACTTGTTGACCAGTCTTGTGTGGCAGTTGAAGATAACAAAACGAAAGGCGAAGTTTTAAATTTCACATTCAAGAAATCGTTCACGCAGGACAACCGTACAAACAAACCGTCATTTGACAATCGGGCGGACTCCTTTATGGACGACATAGAAACAAGCACACCTGGCGTAGAGAAGCAACTTAAAGATTTGAAAACAAATGGATCATCAGGTCCGGATGGAATTCCAGTTCTATTTTACAAAGAGTACTCTGCTGCATTGGCTACTTACCTAGCTTGCATTTATCGTGAATCTCTCGTCCAGCTCAAAGTATCAAGCGACTGGAAAAAAGCGCAGGTAACTCCAATATATAATTAAGATAAAAAAAACGGACCCGCAAAATTGCAGACCAGTATCCCTAGCTTCTGTTCGCTGCATAACCCTTGAACACATTCTCAGTTCGAATATAATAAACTTTCTTGAGGCTAAGCAACTTATGTCCACGAATAAGCATGATTTTAGAAAGCATCGCTGGTGCTAAACTAAGCTAGCCCTATTCCCAAATGATATACTTAGAAGTATGGATGAAAGGCAATAGGCAAATTCCATATTTCTAGATTTCTGGAAAGCATTTGACACGATGTTCCATTGCAGGCTGTCAACGAAGGTACTATCATATGGAATAAGTTCACAGATATGTGAGTGTCTCGAAGACTTCTTAAATAATAGAACCTAGTATGTTGTTCTCGACGGCAATTGTTCATCAGATACAAGGGTATCGTCAGGAGTGGCCCAGGGAAGTGTGATAGGACCGCTGTTGTTCTCTGTATGCATAAATGATTCCACGTACAGGGTGGGCAGCAGTATGCGATTTTTAGTGATGATGCTGTAGTGTATAATAAGGTGTCAAAGTTGAGTGACTGTAGGAGGATACATTCAGTACATTCAATGGTACGTATATGTGAATACTGTATGCAATATCTGTCACGAAAGCAGTACGTAGTGAAGAAGCAACAAACTTCCAGTTGGTGAGATGAATGCCAGATAGCCCTAAACGTGGAAAAATGTAAGTTAATGCATATGAGCAGAAAGAACAAACCTGTAATGTTCGCCCATAAAAAGAGGTACTCATCAGCATTTAACTTCTTCTTCCTTCTAGTAGTCAAAATAAATGGCATGCTTGGAACAAGAGTACCATAAGGCTGTTTAGCCAACAGTTCTGTAGTCTCAGCAATACTCCATGTCTTCCAAACTAAAATGTTAGCATCTGGAAATGGTTCAAGGCCACCATAATCTGCTTGATTGCCCCATACAACATCAAGTGTCAGCCAGGTACTACCTCCAAACACTGCTTGTACATCACAGGTAAAATTCAGATGCAGTCCACGAAAAACAGTATTTAGTGTCCAGCTTGACAGAATCAAGTCGTTTAAATATCTGGGCCTAACGTTGCAACGCGATATGAGGTGGAACTAGCATGTGAAAACTGTGGGAGAGAAGGCAAATGGTCGACTTCGTAGTACTGGGAGAATGTTAGGAAAACGTGTTTCACCTGTAAAGGGGACCGCTTATAGGATGCTGGTGCGACCTACGCTTGAGTACTATTCGAGTGTATGTAATCCATGCCGTGTCGGAATGAAGGAAGACATCGAAGTAAGTCAATGGCGGGCTCCTAGATTTGTTACCGTTAGGTTCGAACAACACGTAACTGTTAGGGAGATGCTTCTGAAAATCATATGAGAATCCCTGGATGGAAAGTGGTGTTCTTTTCGGGAAATACTATTAATAGAATTTAAAGAACCAGCATTTGAAGCTGTCTGCCGAACGATTCTGCTCCCGCCCACATGAATCGCGCTTGAGGGCCACGAAGATAAGATACCAAAAATTAGGGCTCATACGGATGAGTACAGGCAATCGTTTTTCCCTCGCTCTACTTGCGAGTGGAACAGAAGGGGAAATGACAAGTAACACTACAGTGTAATCTCCACCACGAACTTTACGGTGGCTTGTGGAGTAGGGGAACCCGAGGTAGAACGGGGTACCGGGGCAGAATGAAGATGTACGTGCCGGCCTCTGTGACCGAGCGGTTGTAGGCGCTTCAGTCTGGAACTGCGCGACCGCTCCGGTCGCATGTTCGAATCCTGCCTCGGGCATCGATGTGTGTGATGTCCTTAGTTAGGTTTAAGTAGTTCTAAGTTCTAGGGGGCTGATGACCTCAGATGTTAAGTCCCATAGTGCTCAGAGCCATTTGAACCATTTTTTTTTTAAGATGTACGTATTTTCGTGTCAAGAAGGTGCTGCCAACGATCGGCAGTAAGTAGAACTAGTTTAGATAGTTACTGCTCAACCTTGGCAGCCATGTTTGTCTGGTTTTCGTAAGCGTTGGATCGTGAAGTTTTCGTTGTGCTAATTTTTGCACCTGCTTGTAACTTCTGGTGAATTGGAAGCAAGAAAAGGTATTTACAATACGACTGTTGTCAGTAGATGCTTAAAATATGTTTGATAATCTTTAGTTTCATGCCGGTAAATGTTTGTTTTCGTATATTTGTTTAGTTACCTTACCTCCATAGCCTAAACCATGTACCTGGGGCGAAATGGGGAAGTACTCCATTCTGCCTCGCTACACTTTTAACAAATGGATCGCTTTTATTAGGCCCCTAATCTACTTTTCTTTCGATTTCAGATGGTTCGAGTATATAAGAGAAAAACGAATAGGCAGTCATGGTCTTCTGGCCATGAACAATGCTGTGGAGGTAGTTAATGCTGGCCATTGTGGGTGTTTGAAGGCTTCAAACCAATTTGACGTTCCCCAGGCTACTCTGGAAAGATACGTTAAAAAAGAGGGGGAAACTTTCACTACAAAATTGATGAAATGGCTGGAAAGTTTAAAAACGTATTTACAGAAGAACATGAACTTGAGCTCGTTAAGTAATTAAAAATATGGAGGCCAGGTTATTCGGCTTAACAGTCAAAGACTTGCGTAACCTAACTTATCAGTTGGTGGTAAGAAATGGCAATGTTCATAGATTTAAAAATGAAATTGCAGGCGAAGACTGGGCCAACGGATTCCTTAAAAGACATCCTACTTTATCTGTTCGCAAACCCGAAGCAGCATGTGGTGCAAGACCCACGGGTTTTAATAAAGTAGCTGTCGATAGGTTTTCTTCGTTACTAACAAATTGACAAACACAAATATTTAATTGTGATGAAACAGGTGGTTGGGTTAACCCTAAAAACCAATCAAAGATCATAGCTTGCAAGGGGAAACGTCAAGTAGGATCGTTATCATCCGCAGAAAGGGGCGAAACTGTATCCTGATTTGTATATCAGCATGCGGAGCTTCTCAGTTTACTATGCAGAACTGTTTGCCATTCTGCAAGCATTAGAGCATATGCGCCGACATCGTGGCACGAAATTCATCATCTGCTCCGATTCCCAAAGTGCTCTACACGCTCTTGAACAGATGTACCCAGCAGATCGGATGGTGCAAGAGGTGCAGGACGCACTCCTGCTCTTGCAACAGCAGGGTAAGGATGTAATTTTCTGCCGGGCTCCAGGGCACATAGGGATTCCTGGAAATGAACTTGCAGATGCGGCTGCCAAGGAGGCTTGCTCCATCCCACCTCCTGCTCGCTGTTCCGTCCCCCTGCAGGCCATTACGTCTTTCGTGACTCGGAAGGTCATGCGTTGGTGGGAGTCTCAGTGGCTGGACGTGAGGGATAATAAGTTGCGAGCGGTGATGGATTCTGTCCGACCGTGGCTCACCTCCTTCCGACAACGACGCGCTGAGGAAGTAGGCCTTACACGGCTTAGAATAGGACATTGTCCTTTGACACATGGTTTTCTGTTACGTCGTGAGGAGCCACCAACATGTCAGACATGTGGGACACAGCTGTCGATACGACATATTTTAACTGAATGTGTTTTATATGCGGGTTTGAGGGAAGATTTCAGTTTCCCAGCAGACCTACCCTCTCTTTTAACTAATAATGAGGCGAGTGTCGCTAGAGTTTTACGTTTTTGTGTGATGTCTGGCCTTCTTCCCAAAATATTGGGATTGAAGTCTTAATGTGCTGTCCAGTTGTTTGGTCACCCATTATTTGTAAGTGGTCACTCAGCCACCGTTAATTATTTTTACCTGTTTGTACTGCTATTTTATTTTTAGTTTTATCTCCCTGTTTTGATGTGCTGTGTCCAATGTTGCAATTTGAACAATACCCATTCTCTCACAATTCGGCTCTAAATTGAACTTTTGGGAACGGGCGCTGATAACCTCGCTGTTGTGCGCCCTAAAACACTAATAATCATAAACAAATGCTTATTTTTCCACGAAAGAAGAAGCATAAGCAATCTGAGTTAGGACTGCCACCAGGAGGTTGAGCTGAGGTCCACAGCACCGGTGGATGACCACAGAGTCATTCTTTGTATGGTTTCGAAAATTTGTCATCAAAAGACTTCCCAGTTCATCTTATATTAGATGACTACTCAACACATACCAAGAACATTGACGTTATATATTACGCGAGGGAGAGTGGCGTGTCGTTGCTATGTTTACCAACACATTGCTCTCACAGACTTCAGCCGCTTGATGTTTCTTTTATGAAGCCTTTAAGTCTTCATTATAGTGATGACCTTCGAAAATGGCTACGAACCAACCCAGGGAAAGTTGTAACTCTTATTCAAATTTCAACGCTTTTTGGTTCAGCTGTCACCAAAAGCGCAACAATGAAAACCGCTATTAAAGGTTTCGAAGCTACTGGAATATGGCCCACGGACCCAGATTTCCTCCCGACAGACACAACTGACATAGTACTTGATAGGCCGTCAGATAAAGTGAGTATTATATCTGTAGCTGAACAATTGGAATTACCTTCATCTAGCACACCCGCTAAAAAAGACGACGCCAATGGGTTGGATGATCAAGCTGTCGAGGTTTCGGCGAATTGTAACAATGAATTGCCGCCTGAGAATGACAAAGTTATTGAGACAAATTGTTTTAGCCCTGGATGCTCTTTTCTTGATGCAATACTTTACCAACAGCCGTATGTATTGCAGAAATTTATTTTATGAACTTCTTACGTGCTACCAGTTTCGGCATCACATCGATGCCATCTTCAGGCCACACACGTCATAGTCGTAAAATCGCTATACACGGAAGGAGCCATATAACTGGACCCGTGAATCAAATCGTTATGCTCTTGGATGACAACTGACAACACAGCCTCCTCATTTCATATTTCACCTGAAATTCTGATGCCCTTGCCAAAAATTAACGAAAGCACGAAAAGGGCGAAACGGAAGAGGGGGAAGAGCGTTGATTTCACTGTTTCGGCGTACAAAAATGAGGTAGGAGCCATTATTAAGGAAAAAGAGGAAAATAACTTTGTCAAAGAAGAAAGAGCAAGGAAAAAACTATTTGCCAAAGAGAATAAAATTAAGATTTCAAAAAAGAAAGGAAAGGGCCTGAAGATAAATGGAAAAAAGAAGGAGACAACATCCAATACTAACGACAGTGATTATGAGGAAAGTTCTGACTGTGAATGTTTATATTGAGGTGAGTTTTATTCAGAATCAGTTAAAGGTTGGGTCGCTTGTTCCATGTGCAAAAAATGGGAACACGATTCTTCTGCAGTAATAGATTACGAAGATGATTAGACTCTCCTTGTGTGTGAATTTCGTAAATATCCTTAAGAAAAGGATACAATACAGGATACAAAACTGCAGTTTGACATTAACGTTCGCTTTAAACTAAATAAATACCAAGCAAGCCAATATTTTCTGCATTTAAGATAATTTTATACGTTTTTATAATCAGTTGTAATTACCACCCCAATCTGCCCCATTCACGGGGCAGAAAGGGGCATATGACATACCTTTCTGTTTTTGAGTGAAATAAGGATTGTTCTTTTATTTTATGTCAATGTCCTTGTATTTCTGTGATTAATACATCATAATGTGTTCATAAAAAAATTGGTAACTCTCTTATTTTGTACTTTGTACTTTTAATCAATGTTTTCAACTTCTTACTCCATTCAACCCCAGTTCCCCTATCTATGTAGATGTAGATGTAAAACAGTACCGACGTTATCACTGTTTCTGTTTGCCTAAATGCATATTCAACTACCGCACATCTTATCCAGAACAGACTCTCAGTCGAGGGATTTCTGCTAGAGGTGCGCGACGTATACTGTATATTGCAATATTGTTGCACATTGCTGTGTTCCATTTAATACACGATTTCTACAGATTTTAAGCTCAGTAATGTGACCGCTTTATGTAAACACTAGCCGAGTCACAGTGTTGTTCGGGTGTGTATTTATTTCAATCTTCTGTTAGTTCATCCCATTTTCCCCCTGCCTCTGTCCATCTCTCCCAACCCTCTCTCTATCCCCCTACTCCACCCCCTACACTCTGTACATCTTCCCCTCCTTGTATCTCTGTCCATCTACGCCCCCCTCAATCCCACCTCACTCTGTGTTCATCTCCTTCTTCCCCCTAGCTGTCTATCTCTGATCTCTCCCTCCTACCTCCTTGTCTTTCCACGTTATCACACTCACCCCAACAGGAGCCTGGTGGTTCATACTTCAACAGTATTTCTTTCCAGACTGCGACTAGTATATCTTCCAAACTTGACTGAAATTGTTCTAGGGGTTTGGGATGAGCTATATACCCGTGACTCTGCCCATACGCATGTACCAAATGTATTTCACGGATATTTAAAATAATTCACACGTATTTGTATAGATATTTCATCCTTATGTCTAGCGAATTTCGCCCTGGAGATTCATTTTCACGCAGCTCAATGTTTATGACGTCGTATCTTCTGAATTATATGCTGTAAAATGTACAATGTAATTTTGCAGGTACAACCAGTGATGTATGTACCTACCGTGTATGAAATGTCTTGTGAAGATAACTAGTAGTAAAAGCACAATCACTCCGTCTTCAGGCCACAATTGGCCCATCGGGACCATCCGACCGCCGCGTCATCCTCAGAAAAGGATGCGGATAGGAGGGGCGTGTGGTCAGCACACCGCTCTCCTGGTCGTTATGATGGTTTTCTTTGACCGGAGCCGCTACTATTCGGTCAAGTAGCTCCTCAATTAGCATCACGAGGCTGAGTGCACCCCAAAAACTGGCAACAATGCATGTCGGCCCGGATGGTCACCCATCAAAGTGCCGGCCACGCCCGACAGCGCTTAATTTCGGTGATCTGACGGGAACCGGTGTATCCACTGCGGCAAGGCCGTTGCCCTAACTAGTAGTAAAGAAGTAATAAATTAAAACCTCATTTATGGTGCAGCAGTGTCTCACGCATCTCAGTGTTTATGACGTCATATCTCATGAAGTATTTGTTGTACAATGATATATTTCTGTCGTTACGTTTAGCGGCATATGTGGATACCGTCAGCGAAAAGTGTAGCGAAAAGAGATAGTAGCAACGAAGTAATACATTTAAAGGCCTTGCACGATGCTGTAATTTTTCACGCGTTCAGTGTTTATGAAAACATATGTCCTGAAGTAAGTGTCGTACGATGTTGTAAAATTCCTGGTACATTCAGTGGTATATGTGAATACTGTATGCAAAATCTGTCACGAATGCAGTACGCAGTGAAGAAGCAATAAATTAAAGTATTCTTCATGTGGCAGTTTTACTGCATGAGCAAGCAATAATTATTTTTTTTCCTTTCATCATTTTGTGGAGGTTGTCAGCGAGAAACTTTCGTTAAGGTTTGAAATTATGTGTAAAGTTTGTTGCAAATCCGGATGACTAAAATGTGAGTATTCTTGCGTCATGGGCTACACTGTTTTTCAGTGCTATCCCCTCGCCTACGATAGGTGAATTGTTGTTGCCCACACAGTAATCCTTTCCAGACGGTAAACGCTATGTGTAACAAGTTTTGTTGAAATCGGTCAAGTGGTTACGAGGAGATGTGGAACATACATACCCTGTACATACATACATACGTAGATCCATTTTTGTAATTTGTACTGATTACTAATTGGTTTTACGATACTTGGCTAACATACTCTAGATAGTAATTTTTACACTCAACTACTTAAGAGAATATTTCATAAAGTTTTATTTACTAATTTTACGTATTAACTTGCTGCCGCCGCGGAACTGGTGTTTATCCTCCTCTACGTGATCTCCCTCTCCCCCCCCCTCCCCCCCCCCGTCTCCCGCCCACGATGGGAGAATTTTCTGATGGTTTGGCGCAAACCTTGGTTGCAGAAATCCGTAGGGCGGAAGCGTTCCATTTCGAGAACCATCTTTTCGTAATTGTGGAAATGTTTTCCTCTAAATGGTTTCTTCATTGAGAAAAGAGGAAGGCAACAGACGCAATATTAGTATAATAAGGAAGATTGTGACAAAATTTGATAGCCCAAACGTACAACGTATGTGGCTGTGTCTTGTGTAGAATGAGCTGGAGTAGAAACATCTCTTGGACAGCTTCTCAGGAAGCTACGTTTTCACCTACCCCAGTAAGCACGTTAGATTTTGCAAGTACGATCCTGTGAAGTTTTGCCCCATACGAGTATGACTAGTTAGTGCTTCATTCTGGTAATCTCAAGAAACATTCAAATTGTCTGTTGATGGTATTTGCCCTCTTCGGCGGTCGTGAATCCACGTGCATACACTCTTCGGTTTTGCTCCTTTGTGTCGGGATCATATTGACTCATCCAGGTTTAGGAGGTAAAGAAGTAGTTACAGCTGAAACCTACAGTATCCGCTACTTTTCCGTTCGGTGAGTTGTTTTAAATGGTTTGAGCAGTCGCGGGTGGCGTCCTTTGTCATATTCAACGTGTGGTATAAGACGTCGAAAACTGACTAGTTTTCAGTTTTTCCACCATCGCCTCGATTACGATACTCCCTTCTTCCAGCACCAGGTCCTTCACTCCCATTCCACTGTCCTCTATAAGGAGAGGCTCCGCGACTTCATTCATCATTAGTCCCACACGTCTGACTACACTGGCAGCCTCTGCGAAACCTGTGACTGTGTCGTGTAGTACTGCCTCGTTGCCTAACACTTCCACCATCTCAGCGTTGTTTATCAGTCAAATGCAGGAAAAGGGTTACCGCATGATACTCCACTTTATGAATGGGTTGCTACCTTATATTCTGTACAATATAGCGGCGAGTCACGGTGGAACTTTGTACAAGACGAGCCCAAAGGGTGATCAGAACCGACGATGTAAATACTCGTTTTGGATACGTGATTGCTTGACACTTCATACAATGAACAGTTTTTTAAAATACAGATGTTAAAACTATTGAAATAAAAATGGATGAACTGTCCAATGGTCAGCAGTAGCTGTATTTTTTCAGGTCACTTACAAACCTATACAACCGGTTTTGCGACGTTTGAGTTGGATCTTCTGGTGCAAATATAAATGCTATGGCGTAGGTTACTGAATGCCGCAGTGTAACAATTGACGCGGCTAGGAAAGATTTCAGCACTCCTCAATTGATAAGAGAAACTATCGTCAAATGAAAAAAAGACCATCGTCAGAGATAAAAGTCGTGTCATGTCTGGGTTAATCGGAAGACATGACTTTCACCATTGCCGATGGTCTTTTTATCAGTTGAAGGTAGTTTTTTATCAGTTGAGCACTGCTGAAATCTTTACCTAGCCACGCCAATTGTCACACGACGACATTCTTAACCTATGACGTAGCAATTAAATTTTCTGATGTAAGGAAATGTTCTTATTATTAAGCCTCAGATTGAGAAGGGGAAGCAACATATACTTGCGTGGCTCACTTTCCCATTTAGAAAGTGCTGCGTACCATTGGGGAACAGCGAGGCTTTGTGCGAGCGAGGTGCGATTTGAGAAGTGAAGTTCGCTAAGAAATTTCCGGACGTCACTCGCACTGAAAATGTACCTAAGGCCCACTTTAAAACTCAGTTTGAAGAATATTACAAGGGGGGAGTAGAAGTAGTATGTTAACGTCGGCCTCGACTGTTCTGTCCACACAAACGTCGGACACGGTTGACTCCGTGGGAAAAAAAAAACTTGGCACATAGAAAATAAATGATTAAGGTTGTCCAGCTTGCAAATCAAACACAAATTTAGAGTAACTGATACTACAATTGCGAGCTTGGATTTAAAACACATATAACATGTTAACACTTACGTCAATAACAATGACAGAGCCTGAGTGGTTTGAAAAGTTTAGAAGTCACATATAAATGTTCATTCACTAACCACTCTGCGTTTTTCACACATACTAGTCTCCCATGCAACAAAGTAACAGTATATCTCTGTAGATTTAAACAAATTACAGATCTTATTATGACGCCTATGGTGATAAAAAGAGAGTGATAACGTCCGGCAGTGGACGATGGGTTGCGCGCTTTTTTTTTTTTTTTTTTTTTAAATGTCTTCAGAGTCTGCCTTAAATATCGATGTTTTTACAAGCTCGCTGAATTAGTCTATAGTTTCTTAGACGCGTCAATGGTGCTGGATTCACTTCTCCTTGTAAATTGTCAAAATACATCATTACAATTCGTAGTTAAATATTATATACTTTTTCAAATAAATGACTCTTGGACTCTTTCATTGCTCATTTCAGTGTTTTATGTAACGAGATGTGGTGGTGTGAAAATACAACATCTCAAATTGCACCGGAAGATGCAACTTAAAAGTTACGAAACCGGTTGTGTGGATTTTTAAGTGACCTGAACAAATACAGCTACAGCGGGCGATTGGAAATTTCATTGTTTCATTTTATTAGTTTTAACATACGTGCTTTGAAAAAACTATTCACTGTAGGAAGCATCAAGCAACCTCGTATAACTATTTTAGCTGTGGTTGCCCCAATGTTAAATTTATCTGTAACTCGTTATGGAACCACGGTGACTATTTCTTTTTTCAAGATCCGGTGGCTATCGAAATTAAGAATTCGGTGAAAATCCGATGAAGCTTTGAGCAGCTACACTACGCTGTGTGTCTAAAATGCCCGTCGATCGCGTCACATCGCATTTTTCAGTTCTGAGCGCACAGTGAACGTGTAAAGTTGTCTCCAACAGTTTAGTCTACGGCCAAGTGTGACATGCGTGCTGTCGTTTTATTTCTTCATGCTGAGGGTCTCCGCCTTATTTCCGTGCACCCCACGTAACGTAACTGTGATTAATGACAGTAAAGAGCGGTAGTTGTGCGGGAACTTTGAAGACGGAGGGAAAGACGTTCATGAAGATGCAGGTCAGGGAAGGAAGCGAGTGACAGCCAATGATTTGGGCAGAGTGTGCATGAGGTGATTCGAGAAAATCGTCTAGGAAGGGCCATTCAGAACAAGCCAAGAGTAATGTCGTCATCAGGCATTGCCCTTCTTCATGGCAATGCTCGGTCGCGCAATGCAGCTGCGACAGAGACACTCCTGTACCATTTTTGGTGGGACGTGTTTGATCACCAAGCAGCCCGAACTTGGGGCCCTCTGGTTTTCATATCTTTCCTCACGTGAATCCCAAGCTATGAAGATTTCGGAAGAGATGGCGAGCTGCGGGCTAGCATAGAGAATGGGCAGAAAGTACAGGTAACAACTATCTAGAGAAGTAGTTGGAAGATGTAGCTAAATGTTTCATATGAAACCTTTTTTATTTACGTGTATATTATCGTTTCCATTTATCGATCGATCAGACATTGAAATAAAAAATGATAATAGCTTGCATAATTCTACTGTAAGGAACCTGACCAAAATAGTTTTCTTTTGTCTGTATCTGAGACATAAATACTAGCGAAATCATAAAGTTCCTTAGGAAAACAACGAATATTTCTTGTATTTAGGGACGCCATACTTGAGAAGAAAATTCCTTGGGCAGTTGGACATATCACATTGCCTAACTGATGAGGAGGAAATAGGTAAGTTGCGCAGGTCGAAGACAGAAGGATTTGACTGTAAACTAATCGTGGATGATATACGTTTCTAAGTTTTCTCGGCGAATAAATGCACAGTGAGGTGGTTAACTGGACAGATTTCCCAGAAAAATTCATATTGTCTAATTACAAACATTTTCAATCAGGGAGATCGGAATTTGATCGCAGCGAGCAAACATCGTTCTGATCACACCTTCGAACGCGAACTTCTTCTCTGATGTCCGTTGACTTTGTTTCAATAAACACGTCAGTTCTTTTGCAGATAGCGTATACTGAAACTCAAAAGGTCGCAGCCTGTGAATAAAGAGGAGTCAAGCTGTGTTACAGGATGGCCACAATGAGACTTCAACATTTGAACTCATAAAATCTGAGAGGAAAAGACGAACAAATACAGGGAAATCGTACAGCGTCTCATCAAGTTTCCATACACAGGTGGACGGTTCAGTACACTTGAACATGGGCGCCACGGGTAGCGCGAAGAATATCAAGTATATAATTGATTTCGTGCCATGTGTTGCGGAGTATCTGTTCTGTGATAGAGTTGATGACAGTTCTTATGCTCTGTTTCAAGTCTTGCAGGTCCTTTACTGGTATAGCGTGTACACGGTCTTTCACATAACCCCACAAGAAAAAATTGAGGGGAGTTTTGTCGGGCGGACGTGGCGGCTAAGGAATTTTACCTCCACGGCCAATTCATCGTTGCGGGAACGTGTCATTTAAAAATTTTCGGATATCAAGGCTCCAATGGGGTGGTGCGCCGCCCTGTTGAAACATCACATTTGGCTGCAGGTCTGTTATCTGTGGCACGGCAAATTGTTATAAACGTGTCCAGGTAGATGGCTCCATTCACAGTCGACTACTGAAAGAAAAACGGCCCAACAATGCGATTTATCGTCAAACCACACCACACATTAACTTTGGAACTGTCGCGCATGTGTTCCCTAGGTGCATGTGGATTTTCGGACCCCCAGATGCGCCCATTGTGGCGATTGACAGCTCCTGACACGTGAAAGGTTGCATCAGTAAACCTCACGCGTGATAAAAATGTCGCGTCCGCGGCAATGCGATCTAACTTGACACATGCAAATTCTTCTCGCTTTGATCGATCACCAGGCTTGATTTCTTGCACAACCTGCACTTTATATGCGTACAAACGTAATCGCTGATGACGCACTTTGTGCACTGTTGAACGTTTCGTACGAAGTTCACGTGCTGCCTGTCGCGCTGACTTCTGTGGACTTTCTTCGAATGACCGCCGCACTTGTTCCACATGATGTTCGCTGATCCCAGGCTTACCACCACCATGCCCTTTCGCAACACTCCCAGTATCCAAGAACTGATCACACCATTCTGTATGGTCTTGAACGACGGGGGCGCTTTGTTGGAAACTCGACGAAACTTTCTCTGCACTTGGGTCGCCGATTTTGTCTCTCCTTACCACCAGACCACTTTTGCACGCTCCTTCATATCCTCCATTTTGCTAAAACAATTGATTGTAGCTCCACTACAGCCACTTGGCGTATCAAATTTGCGTACCATAAAGGTTATTAAAATGTTGGAGTCTCATTGTGGACTCCCGGTAATTTGATTTGGTTACTCAAAGGGCGTGCTGCGGTACTGTGGCTACGGTTGTTTCAGTGCTTACCAGGACTGCAGAAATGTTCCTAGAAACAAACAAGAAATTTTTACATGATTTAATTGATTTTTTCTAGGTCATGGTTAACCCTGAATGGCTACTCCTCGTAAGACAATATGTTTTTGGGGATTTACTTTATGAATGTGCTGCAAAGGAAGTACTACACAATGAAGAAAGTTGCCCAGGGCAAATCAAGCTGGATAATAATAACAGACACACATACAGGTATGGGAATCATGTTTCCCCATTATGTTAGACGTAGTTTGTAGTACAGTAATGCAAGAATTAAGGTATTTGCTAATGAAAAAGATACTTAAGGCATTTATTAGTAAAGAATATACTTAACAAATTTAACCATGCAGCTCATCCGATATTTGACGTAACAACTCTAAGAATAACTTCGCCAATAAGTTTGTTCGCAGATTTAACGTCCATATGATGTGCCACTGTGCTGACAAAAAAGTTGCATGCCACGTCATCCACTACACAGCCATTTCACCCTAAGCGCGAAGAAGTCCGTGCTTATCGACAAAAGCGGAAACAATTTGGTGGGTTGAGGGGCGACTGGCGCAGACGGAGTAGCGGATCGGCTGAGAGCCGTGCTGTCGTAAATAACGACACCTCCCCTCCCCTTCCCCCGCCACTCTTCCCCTCTTAACCCTCAATCTTCTGGGTCTGCCGGGGCGGCCATGGATTCTCCATCAGGCGCTGGCAGCGAGTCGGGTGAAAGTTGCCCCGGCTGCGAGGGGAACTTGGAGGGGAACAATCACGGCCGCTAATCCTTTTATCATTCAGAAACACGCCGAATAAATTAGTTCACCCCCCCTCTCCCCACCCCGCGCTACGGCGGTAAGACCATCTCAACTCGTATATTCCTCAACGTCACGCGAAAAGTCCGAGATGAGACTTTTTTTTACGGCTTAAACTTGGAATTGAAACGCTACGTGTATTATCTCCATAACAAATGGAAGGTTTTCCAAGCAGATACACAGTACTGAGAGTTAAGTGTAAATTAAGATAACATTATTACGTCTGAAAATAGACGGCGTATCAGAAATTAAGAAAGAAATGTGAAGGTGAAGTTAGGCAGGGGGTGGAAATAAATTAGGTAAAAACTTCGAAATCACAATTAAATCTCACACTAGTTTAAGTCTTGTCTCAAGCAGCGGATAATGACTGCATTATAGTTACATAGATGTTATCTAATGCCATGAATTTTAAAGATATGCACTTATTTAGTTTCTATAAGGCCATCTACAGGAGAGTCTAAGATCACTCACTCTGTATTTAGATTTACGTTGTTTATACAAACTGCACAGTCAAATGCTGACATGGTTCCTACAGACACACCAGCGATATTTATATGTGGGATACTTTTTTTTGGGTAATTGCAGTACTAGTTTGTTGAATTTCAAGTTTATTAGAGTTTCTAACAGTAGCTAAGTAACTAAGAGACTTCCGTACAAGAAAATTGTATTTTAGGAATTTTATTTGCGTAAGTGCCTCTACTTGGAAGAGCAGTTGAACGGAATGGACAGTGTCTTGAAAGGAGGGTATAAGATGAACATCAACAAAAGCAAAACGAAGATAATGGAATGTAGTCGAGTTAAGTCGGGTGATGATGAGGGAATTAGATTAGGAAATGAGACACTTAAAGTAGTAAAGGAGTTTTGCTATTTGGGGAGCAAAATAACTGATGATGGTCGAAGTAGAGAGGATATAAAATGTAGACTGGCAATGGCAAGGAAAGCGTTTCTGTAGAAGAAAAATTTGTTAACTTCGAGTATAGATTTAAATGTCAGGAAGTCGTTTCTGAAAGTATTTGTATGGAGTGTAGCCATGTATGGAAGTGAAACGTGGACGATAAATTGTTTGGACAAGAAGAGAATGGAAGCTTTTGAAATGCGGTGCTACAGAAGAATGCTGAAGATTAGATGGGTAGATCACATCACTAATGAGGAGCTATTGAATAGAATTGGGGAGAAGATGAGCTTGTGGCACAACTTGACTAGAAGAAGGGATCGGTTGGTAGGACATGTTCTGAGACATCGAGGGATCACCAATTTAGTATTGGAGGCCAGCGTGGAGGGTAAAAATCGTAGAGGGAGACCAAGAGATCAATACACTAAGCAGATTCAGAAGGATGTAGGCTGCAGTAGGTACTGGGAGATGAAGAAGCTTGCACAGGATAGAGTAGCGTGGAGAGCAGCATAAAACCAGTCTCAGGGCTGAAGACCACAACAACAACAAGTGCCTCTAGGACATAATAGCTCATCAACGAATGTACAAAACTAAGTCCACTGTCGAAATGGTCGCATCATAGTGTGTTAGTTTTACTTGTGTGTGTGTGTGTGTGTGTGTGTGTGTGTGTGTGTGTGTGGCCTTCCATCTATTGATTAGCAGATACTTTTATTTGCCGTTGTTTCTACCAGAGTGCATGCACTTATAATTTCGTAATAACAAGTAGACAACACTAATCTAATCAATAAAATTCTATCAAAAATTGAGTTAAAAATGAACTGATTTAGTCATGTAGTGGCTTCTGAATTCAAAAATAGGTGGTGTATGTCTCAAGTGCTGCTGAGGTAACGAGAAAGCCTGAGTGCTGCTAAGCAGCTGTAAGGTGCTTCAAATAAGTGTACTGGCTGAAGTTCTCCGACTAAAATGAATTACTAAAAACACACTACTATTTTTCAGATAATGGTGCTTCTCCAGACACAACTAGCTTGTAACTCACAACAACTATTCCCATTTTACTGAGAAATTGTACTTCAGAGAGGCAGTCTATAAAAACAGAGTTCATGGCATAACAGGGCAGAATACTAGAGTAGTTGACTGTTCCGTTTGCACATCAGACTTTTGTTTATACACCGTAAAATTACAATTATAAATTATTATATAAATGTTTACGAACAGGAGAGTGTTTACGAACAGGGGAGTGTAGTATTGGTTCAAATGGCTCTGAGCACTATGGGACTTAACATCTGAGGTCATGAGCCCCCTAGAACCTAGAACTACTTAAACCTAACTAACCCAAGGACATCACACACATCCATGCCCGAGGCAGGATTCGAACCTGCGACCGTAGCGGTCGCGCGGTTCAAGACTGAAGCGCCTAGAACCGCTCGGTCACACCGGGCAGCAGTGTAGTATTCTCAAAAACTCCGGAAAGCAGCGGGATACATATACGGCATACATATGCAAGTTAAATCGAAGTCGGTGACAGTGGCATATTATGGGAAAACATAATATTTTAACTGTGTGACCAGTTTTATGGGGTGTGGCGTATTAAATGGGGTGATAGTCGACCCCTTGTGTCTGAGAAGAACGTTACAACCACTCAGACATAAACAGTGTCGGCACGTGAAGTGTCCTGGGAAAGATTAACTATGATAGGTGGACTATAACAAGCAGCCGGCTATCAGCCTTATCCATAAAAGTAGCTAACAAGCGAATGCATTCTGATATACCCGTAAGTGTGATTCTCGCTCACGTGCAAATACATTGGATTTAAGATTACTGCAATACCTTCGAAAAATTAGACCGGTTAATGAGCCATTCAAGTATTCAAAAAACTTTGTTGAACGTTATGTACGACAGATAGTTCGGAGCCAAACATATTTTATATACTCTAGAGCTTTTACAGTAACAATATATTCCCTACATTTGGCGCTATTCAGTATAATTACTTAATTAATCGTAACTTGTGACTTTTTTCAATTCCTAGTTGTGAAAATTCGTCTTTCAGCTCGGCATGTAAGGTGCTCGAGAACATTTTTTCACACAAGGGTCGTATCATTTGGAGCTTTGCTCCCATCACAATGATATTATCTGACTTTCCTTGTGCTTTTGGTAAGTTTGGTAAGACCTCCAAACCTACATCTAGAGATCATGGAAGTGAGTCGTTTGTTCTTTCAAAATAAACACTATACAGAGACTATATTATAGACATTCCTTTATTGACAGAAATAAATTTATGAACCTTGTTCCAATTCTAAACAGTAAAACAAGAAACAATTCTGTTCCATTTGACGAATTCCTGAGTGATCAGTAAGAGCTTTTACTGCCAGGAGGAAGAACCAAACGTAAAGTATTGTACTAACCTGAATAAATATTCGCTATCTATTAAAATGAATGCAAGCAATTGAAATATAAAATTCCTATCATTTTTTTAGTTCAATATTGAAACTTTTTTTTGGAGTAAATGGACGCTCCAGGGAATAATTGGGCTTGAAACTACTTAGCATTGATAATCGGTAAGATAAGAAGAGATATTTCGGGATATGTACTGAGTTATATAATTTATAAAGTTTCTGAAAATATCGCGGAGAGACCGCTGCAAGAGACATTACACCCCTCTCTGTCCATCACCTCCCAATCCACTCTCTATCCATCTGCTGCTCCAGCTTTGTCCACGCCCACCTCCCCCCGTCTCTGTCGATCCATCCATCTCTTCTTTCCTTTCTTCGTGCATCTCTTCCCCCTTTCCTTGTCTATCTCCTCCTCTTACCTTTCTGTAACAATCTCCTCTTGTTCTGTTTCTCTGACCATCTCTTCCCCCCCCCCCCCCCCCCCCCACTATCAGTGTCTAACAATGATATAATCTCGTAGCTATGTTCAACGATATATTTGAAGAGTGTCAGCTAAATGTGTTGCGATTTAGTTGCAGATTAGTAATAAATTTAAATGTCATGAGGTCAAACCTGATCCGACGGTGTAAATGTAGTAACTGATAATCATTTTTCTTACTTTCATCGTTTTTTCGGGGTTGTAACCAAGAAAAGGTTTCTTAAAGGTTTGAAATTATGTGTAACGTTTGTTGCAAGCTACTAAACGCTATCGCTCACAAGTACTGGATAACGTGCACAGTAGCTAACATTACGCAACGTGTACATTATACAACAAACAGTGCGGAAGTTTGTATTAAATTCATTGAAGACCGTATAAACATTGTATTCATTACGCTGAATCATATCACGTAGCACATATCAACCAATAAAAGCTTTTTGACCAATATGACAAATTTTTGTAAAGTCAAGGAGCAAATATCTTTTTCAAATAGTAGATCTTTTCCGCTAATTCAGGTTCTATTCTTGAAATCGATTAGTATCTTGTGATACACACTTTGTAATGTAACCTATGTTATTACACTGGGTTCACGCTACCTCATTATCTAATTTTATCGAAATCGGTTTAGTGGCAGAGAAACAATAAATTTAAACACCATGCATGATGCGGTAGTTTTTCACACAACTCGGTGTTTATGATCTCATACATCCCGATCTATGAGTTGTACAGCGAAATAATTTTCCAGTCATATGTAAGAACACTGTCTGCTAATTTTATCACGAATACAGTTAGTAGTAATCATTTACTAAATTAAAACGTCGTATCTGAGGCGAAAATGAATAGCGACAATGTTGTAAGCCATAAACTTCTTTTCTTTAATCATTTTGTGGAAGGCAGGAGCGTGTCAGCGGGAAAAGTTTCGAAAAAGTTTTTAATGATGTGTAAGATTTTTACAAGCCAGTAAGTGCTCTCGTTCTCAGTCACTGGGTAAGAAAACTTTTTCTACTCGCTCGTCGTCTCCTGCACTTCGTTTTCGCCTGCAGCCTACCCCCTTGACAGTTTGGTGGTTCATATACAATAGCGATTCTGTGGTTTCGGAGGATGTAAGGAACAGACATACAACATACACACGTTTTATAATACGTATCTGTTTTCCGCTATCCGATATTGATAAATTCGAGCTTATACGGTGCCTGGGGCACAGTTTTTCGAAGACCCTTGTATTATTCACGTCGTAGTTTTGGAGATTGTCGTGTTATAATATACATACAAACAGAAAAGATAATTTTAGTACATCTATAAACTATCTTTGTTCCGTGATCCGATTTTGATGAAGCTTATACGTTACCTCGGCTTCTCGGAAGTTACCAGTGAAAACCCACGCGACACGACGGTTCTACAGTTTTATCCTTAGTATCGATGTAGAGTGGTCGCAATTAATAGCGAATAGTGATACGTGTGAAAGTACACAGGAGGCAAAAACGCTCGTGAGATCAAGGGTCCATAGCAAATAAGACGTTACAACTCACCACCGACATCAGTATAAAATATTGTCCTAGATTCGGTTAAGTCACGTCTAACTGGTTAAAATTTCACCCATGGCCTGCCGTACTTTGCACAACACTGGGGAATGAGGTACATGCATAGTGGGGCACAGGGACGTTTTGCTTCTGACGCAAGACGGCATATAACACGGCAGTCTGACCCAAGGTGGATAGTTCTGCAAAGAATACATCTTGGTATCTCAGGCCACCTGTTCCAAACCCTAGAAATTTTTCTTTCTCATGTCATCTCCAAAGTGAAGATTGTGTCGATATTGACGAAATGAGTCGCGGGTATTTGAAAGAATTCGTAAGTCACTGCACAGAAGAGTGCCCAAATTTCAAGATGACAAGCGGAATAACGCCTTTAACTGGTACGAGCGTACAATAAGAAGCATTTAACGTGGTGCAGTAGTGATCCACCCGGAGAGATAAGCGCGTTAAAGCACCACTTTCGTGATTCGTGGAGGCGAGTCTGCTTCGAATCGAATACTTGTCGCGGATGAACAACGAGGGATGGTTAAGCGGTCTGCCTGGATGTTGCTCGGGGCGGTTTCCCATGTCCAGTTAAGCAAATAACGGGCTAGTATCTATATCCACTCTCAATTACAAGCTACGCAATCACGTAGAAAAGGTTCTAACCCTTGTACATGAGATTTACAAAAGACGCAGACAGCTGGGGGACCCACAAATTCCGTCCTGAGGAGGGGGGATGAGGGGTTGTGCACCGAACTTGCATTGCTCAGACCCTTACAATTTCGACTCTTACGTAAACAGAAACAGGTAAGGAAGGAGAAGAATGACTTGTGCTGAAGCAGTAGCATATTTCTTGTAATAGGCCTTGCGTAAATTTTGATATCAGTTACGTGGATACTTAATTCAAAAGTTTACATTTCATATCCACTTATACCAATTAGGACAACATTTTATTGTCAAGTCATTGATGGCCCGTAACCACCAATGGCTGTGAGGAAAGCGGCAAAGAAGAGAATCGAAGAAGTCGAAACGTGGTGCTACAGAAGAATGTTGGAAATTAGGTAGACTGAGAAAATAAGGAATGAGGAGGTAGAGCCCCGAGAATTGGCGAAGAAAGAAGTATCTGCAAAACAATGACAAGAAGAAATACTGACAAGAAGAAGAGACAGGGTGATAGGACATCCGTTAAATCGTTGCGGAATAACTTCAGTGGCACTACGTAGAGCTCTAGAGCGGAAATCTGCCGAGGAAGATGGAAACGGGAATACATCCTGCAAATAACTGACGAAATAGGTTGCAAGTGATGCTCTGAGATGAAAAGAATGGCACGGTGGAGGAATTCGTCGCGGACCAAATGAAACCAGTTTGAACACTGATGATCTGAAAGAGCTTAATTATCATGCAAAGGGCTCCTGTTTACTGGTACGTTTTTGCCTCTATTGTACTATGCTTTGACCCTTGTCAGGTTTTGCTACAATGTTAGAACTGTACAAAAATTTTGATCTGGCAGCCCTCTAAGCTTGGCGCCGCAACGAGCCGCTTGTGTCACTTAGGCATTAAAGTGTCCCCATGTAGAAGAGGGTCGAAAGAGAAGAGAAGAACTATCTCGCTAGGTATCGTCTCAAGATGATAGTGTTTCTAGTGTATTGTGATAAATTGTATTACGACACTGTTATGTGGTCTAAAAATACAATCTGTAGAACTCACTCCACTTCTTGCACTACGGCTATGTATCAACTTTTTTTGGATATATTAAAATCTCTGTGTTCGTCTATGGTTTTTACTCTCTACAGCTTCCTCTCTGGTGTCTTAATGTCTACCATCCTGTCCCTTCTTCTTCTCAGTGTTTTCCGATATTTGTTTTCTCACTGATTCCTTACCTTATCAGTTCACCCATTTTTCGACGCTCTTCTGTAGCACTGCATCTTAGATGCTTCGATTCTCTTCTTTTCCGGTTTTCCCACAGTCCATGTTTCACTACCATACAGTGCTGTGCTCCAAACGTACATTGTCAGAAATTTATTCCTCAAACTGGGGACTATGTTTGATACTAGTAGACTTCCTTGGCCAGGAATGCCCTTTTCGCAAGTGCCAAACTGCTTTTTATTCCTCCTTACTCCGACCGTCATGGGTTATTCTGCTGCCTAGGAAGCAGAATTCCTTAACTTTATATACTTCGTGATCACAAATCCTGATGTTTAGTTTTTCACTGTTTTCATTTCTGCTGGTCTTCATCGCTTTCGTCTTTCTTCGATTTACTCTGAATCCCTATGCTGACTCATTAGATTATTCATTCCATTCAGTAGGTCCTGTAATTCTTCTTCAGTTTCGCTCAGGGTAGCAATGTCGTCAGCGAATCTTATCGTTCAGATCCTTTCATCTTGAATTTCATTTCCACTCTTGAATCTTTTATTTCCGTCATTCCTTATTCTATGTGTACAGTGAACAGTGTCGGGTGAAAGACTAGGTCCCTGTCTTACGTAATACTTAATCCGAGCATTTCGTACTTGGTCTTCCACTCTTATTCCTTCCTCTTGGCTCTTGTGCATACTGTGTATTAACTGACTCTCCCTGCAGTTTACCCCAATTTTACTCAGAATTTCAAACATGTTGCACCATTTCCCATTAAAGCACGCTTTCTCCAGGATGACAAGGTGTCTTGATTTTTCTTTAGTCCTGCTTCAATTATCAACCGCAATGTCAGAATTGTCTTTCTGGTGTCTGTACCTTACCTAAAACCAAACAGAACATCATCTAACACGTCCTCAATTCTCTTTTCCACTCTCCTGTAGGCTATTCTCGGGATAACTTGGACGCACGAACTGTTATGCTGATTGTGCGATAGTTCTCGCACTTCCCCGCTTGCACTCTTCGGAATTTGGCATATGATGTTATTCCAAAACTCACATAGTGTGTCACCATAACCACATATTCTGCACACAGCGTGAATGATAGTTGCGTTACACTTCCCCCAATTATTTTAGAAATTCTGGTGAAATGTTATCTATCCCTTCTGCCTGATTTGATTTGAAGTCTTCCAGAGGTATTTTAAATTTCAGTTCTAATACTGTATCCCCTGTCTCTTCTATATAGACTCCTTAATCTTCTTCTGTCACGTCATCAGACAAGTCTTCTCCCTCATAGAGACCTTCAGAGTTTCTTTCCTCCTACACGCACTGTTCTCTGCATTTAACACTGGAATTCCCATTGCTGTCTTAATGTTATCGTCCTTGCTTTTAGTTTCACACATGTTTATTTTCCCTTTGCTATATGCTGAGCCAATCCCTCCGCTAATCATTTCATGTTCGGCTTCTTCACGTTTTTCATGCTGCCATTTCCCGTTAACTTACCTGTACTTCCTATTTACTTCATTCATAAGTGACTTGTATCTCTGTAGTCCTGAATCTCCGGGAACATATTTTCGCACTTCCTTCTTTCCTCGATCAACTGAAGTATTTCTCCTCTTAGGACCAACGGTTTTCTTTACAACTTCTGTAATGGCCTTTTTTAGAGATGTCCATTCCTCTTCAACTGAACTGCCTACTGAGCTATTCCTAATCGCAGTATCTATAGCCCAAGAGAACTTCAAGAATACCTATTCGTTCCTTCCTATTTCCTTTTCCCGCCTCTTTGCATATTGATTCCTCCTGTCAAGTCTCTAAAGCTTCGGGCTCTCTTCATCACTACTGCATTTTCATCTGATCCTCCATGTGCACCATGGTACGCCTACAATCCAATATCTGATTTCAGAATCTAATCTAACACCTCCTCTTATGATTCTTGAACAGAGTATTCGCTATTACTTGCTAAAATTTATTGTAGCACTCAATTAATATTTCTCCTGTCTCCATATGCTCCTGTAACCCTTTCTTGTACTCCTTACCCAGCAACAGCATTCTAATCCTCCATGACTATTCGATTTTCATCTCCTTTGACGTACTGAATTAACCGTTCACTATCCTCATAGCCTTTTTCTATACCTTCATCTTCTGCTTGTGACGTTGGCATGTATACCTGAAGTATCGCTGTTTGCTGTCGATTTTGATGAGAACCATCCTATCATCTAACTTTTCATAGTAACTCACTCTCTGGCCTACCTTCATAACGCATCCCTCTCCCATTATAATATTTTCAGCCGCTGTTGGTGTTACCCTTTATTCATCTGACCAGAAATCCTTGCCTTCTTTCCGTTCCACTTCATTGCCCCTACTGTATCTAAATTCAGCCTTAGCATTTCGCTTTCCAGATTTTCTAGCTTCCCTGCCACATTTACATTTCTGACGTTCCACGCCCCAACTCGTAGAACTTTATCCTTTCGTTGGTTGTTCATCTTTTTTCTCATGGTCACCTCCCTCTTGGCAGTCATCTTCCGGAGATCAGAATGGGTGATTAATTCGGAATATTTTGCCAATGGAAAGAGCATCATGACACTTTCTCAATTACAGACCACATGTCCTGTGGTACACATTATGTGTCTTTAATGTTGCGCCTTTCATTGTTTTCTGCATTGTCATGCAGTTGAGCCGGCCGAAGTGGCCGTGCGGTTAAAGGCGCTGCAGTCTGGAACCGCAAGACCGCTACGGTCGCAGGTTCGAATCCTGCCTCGGGCATGGATGTTTGTGATGTCCTTAGGTTAGTTAGGTTTAACTAGTTCTAAGTTCTAGGGGACTAATGACCTCAGCAGTTGAGTCCCATAGTGCTCAGAGCCATTTGAACCATCATGCAGTTGATCATTGATGTTTCTTCCGCCTTTAGGGGCAGTTTTCCACCCCAATGACAAGATAGTGCCCTGAACTGTGTCCGCCCCTTGGCCCTCTTCCACAAGGTCATTGGCTGGATGAGGGTGACATCTTATGTCGAAAGTCTTCAGCAGCCACGGCTGACAATTTTTGTTCAAAATTTAAGCGGTGGTGGGGTTTGAACCCGGGACCGTTTGATTCCTAATCTAATATGCTGGGCGTTTTTATTCATTTACTTTTTATTGGTATCAGGTCGTGGGTTGATGGAGGCAGTGTGGAAGGGGTAGTAACCCAAGGCCTGGCTGTAATGTCTCCTCTCTCCCGTTCCTGGGGATGTGGTAAAAGGGATGAAGAGGTGTTTTTTCATTTGTTTGAAATTTTGATTCTATTTCATTTTTATTTATTTATTTATTTTTGCCTTTTGTAGGTGCAAAACGCAACATGCAGAAACCAAAGGTTCCATTCAACACAGCCAAACGTAAAACGGCTCCCAACGTCGCCTAAATCGAAAGATTTCAGTAACAAAATAAAAACGGGACCGTGCAATGCCCATTTGACACATATGCAGGTCGGCGCCTCGCTAACGTATATACGATATATATTCCCTTAGTACATCAGCCATGAAAATAAGTTCCTGAACCTTGATCTATCTTCTCATTGCACTTTTCGTACTCGAAACATTACATCTAGCAGGAGGTCCGTGGATAACGAACCCAAGTAATTAGAAAAATATGTCATACATTTCACATGTACTCTTGCAGTATGTACCAACAGTCAAATGACGTCCTCACATCGGTGCGATGCAGTTAATACGTCGCCATCCGACCCTCATCCAGTTTACGGCCATTTTCCTGGCGGCGGGGAAGTATAGTTTCTCCAAGAAGAGGAGATCGTCTGCTTTGATCGCCGTGTGCACCGTACGCAATAAAAGGGCCAGGATTTTCATACTGAGAAGCCAACACTCAATTGCTTGCCACAAACAAAGGGTGTTTGTCGGAGTCGAAGATCATATTGGCATGTTGACCAGGTGAATAGAGTGCAGTCGTTGACGGTTCGGGAATTTTCTGTTCACCAATACATTCCACAACGCACGTACCTCTGTAGGCAAATAGGGAGAGAGGGAAATGAACCGCGCTCCATATTCTCTGCCGCTGTATCGCTGGGATCTTTTGCTCGACCACATTGCGAGGGTGTTGTTAAAGGAAGCTTCGATGTATGAGTTTTGTTGTGGGCAACCTGGTCTCCGGCAAACTGTCCTGAACGTAACTGTAATTGACGAAGTCCCGTAGGTTTGCGAGCGGTGCCTTAATGTGGCCTACATTGACGGTTGGACGGAGTGAAAGGGGAGGGGGGGGGGCACTTCGTCGATCTCAGCACCCATTAAGGTGACGTGATCGGTTCTCCAAAAACGTTGCATCTTATTAAGAAGTATAGCACGCACCCTGCTCCTCATGTTTACGAGTCCGATGCCTCCTCCTCTCGGTGGCAGCGACAAGGTATCATAGCGGAGTAACTGAGTGACTGTACGAAATGCGACTGCAGCCTTGACGCGATCGTGGCGGGCAACGCCACTGTGTACGCCAAATGATCTATTTTTGGTGCCAGATAATTGTGCGCGCTGAAACGTATCTCTTGCGCGAAGTGCGTGTTGTCGTACTGATGTGCGAATCTGTCGCAGTAGCCGTCGATAATTACCCGCCCTGTACGTCATTTGTTTCAATGGAATTCCACTCCCAGACACTTGAGAGACCTTGGTAATAGGATCTTCTGTCTTTGGTGGCAGCCCTCCGCCCACTTCCACACATCGGGTCTTTCGTACGTTAATACACTACCCACCACCGTTCCATACTGCTGAAGTCATCATAGTGCCGCCTGATTTTCGTCTCCCGGCTTGACCAAAAGAACAACGTCGTCGGCGAATGCGCGGCATAGACCGTGTAGTGCATTTTCGATGTCGACAACAAGTAAGACGACCGGAAGCGGCAACCTTGCCACACCTTGCAAGACCGTCATAGTTTCTGAGCTAGCACCACTCACCAAGCCCCTGAGTGCGTGGTCATGAATCAACCGCAAAATCGGGTCCATAAACGTAAGGGGGATTCCCATCCGTTCCATGACCGCGAATACAAACACATGGCCATTCGGTCAGAAACGTGATCTAAATCCACTGCCACGAGGGCTCCTGGTAACCTACATGCCGACATCAGTGCTATGACATCCCTGTATGCTCCTAGCGCCTTCTGTATATTGCTGTTCCCACCGAGACACGTTTGATATACAAGTATTTTGTCCTTTATCCTCGCTTGAAGGTGGGCCGAAGGATATTTGTAGTCTCCGTTCAGTAATGTTAAAAACCGGTAGTCTTCTAGTCTTCAGCCACCACAAGGTTTTGGAACTGGTATCGTAATACCTTTTGTGAACTCGGTAGAGACCTGTAAGGCAGATGATAAGAGTTCGTTATACATCTGCAGACATGTCGGTCCCATCAGAGGAACAGTAGAGCTCACGAAGGAGTCCGTCTGCTACAGGAGCTTTATTTAACGCATGACACTTTAGGGTAGCGTTCAGATAATCTATGGTGATTTCAGCCAAAAAGCCGTTCACTTCAGTAGCTAGCATTTTTCGAAGCACATTTGCGATTCCTGCTCCGCCCAGCTGGTCCTCCGTATAGAAAGCGCGATAATGGTGAGCGAAAGTACGTGAAATGCCGTTCTGTAACGTGGTCCGCATTCCATCGGCCATTTCGACGTCTCGCATAAGTTTACGTCGGTGCTGCCTCCTTTCTCTCACTGCATAATGTAATGACGGTCGTTCGTTGCGTAATCTATCGAGGACGCTCGCATGTACTGGAATTCCTTCGCTCTTCACTTGAAACGTCCCCTTGGAAAAATTAGTGAATTACTGTGCTGATAAACCCCATACGTTATTTGATTTTCAAACAGCTGCGCAAAACTGAACGTACTCAGACATTTCTCTCTTTACTTATTCTGATCATCACTAAACTGACACACAATATTTTAAGCGCAACGCAATCTGTTCTTTCAATAATCCCCACAAAAGAATGGTCCTGACTAAGAATAACCTATACCTTTCATGAATCACTTACCTCACAAGAATCTTCGTTACTCGAACTACTGCAATAAGCAAGCGCCACTGCTGCCAGCTAAATAAGGCTGAAGGCACTAACTACTGATAGGCATAGTTAGCAAAAGAAAGATTGATGGAGAACAACCAATGTATTTACCTTAATAGTGTTCAAAAGTCATAATATATATATATATATATATATCAGTTCATGACATCCAGTCTTACAAATTTACTGTCTCTGATGGACACACGTCCAGATCACCCGCCGTCAAAACTCCGCCATCTCACTCCCCACATCCACCACCGCTGGCGGCTCACCTCCAACTGCGCAGCGCTACGCGCTGTTAACAGCCAACTGCCCAACACTACAATAGCAAATTCCAACAATGCAAACTAGCCACAGACTGCACACAGCACAGTCAGTGATTTTCATACAGAGCGTTACGTGACGTTACCAACATAAAAACCTAAACAGCCTACTTACACACTGCCATAAGGTGCAGCAGTTGTGCTTCGATACGTTGAACAGCCAGCTCACTAGGGTTGTGAAATAAAATTCGGAAGTTATCCGTTGGCAATGCGACCGTATAGCGTGAACGTTCTGTGTAAAGCCTGTTTGACACAGCAGAGCCAGCTCCTAAGCGCTGAATTGTACGCTCGTTGACGTCATCTGTTTTCAACTTCCCGGAAACGGTTGTCATCCCGCAAGTGGGTATCGTTGAGCTTCGTGGACTCGTACTGCGGCATGCTTTTGTCGTGGAACAGCGATTGTGCAGACGCAAGCCTGGTGATCTGTAAAGGTCGTAGGCCACATCACAGCGTCAATCGCCGCCACGCGTAGCCTACGCGACACATACACCCTGTCTAGCCGACTGCCTGAATAACTCGTGAAGTACAAATATCTGCGGCTGTCGCGTCTGTAACGCTGGGCTAGGGACAAAGTTAAAGCCACCTCCGACAGTGTAATTCTCCTGACACCCTCGAAAGAATGGTGACACATCCTCCGTGTAAAAAGATGTGCATTCGTGTCTCTTCGTCGAGTCAGACGGCGCGTATACATTCACCAAGGACATCCACTACAGTCAGGCCAACACCACGGGTCGATGGTAAGTATTCGATACCTTTTGCCACTATTTCTTCTCAGCAGTGTGGCAGTACCTCCACTACCGTCGTAACCTGTTACACGATAAATATCGTAACCTTAAACCTCCATTCGGGTGTCGTTTAGTACGTCCTGCATAAAAAACTATGTCGACGTCTTCTGCTCGCAGCATACCTTGCAGTATTTGGAACTTTACTGCGGTGCGAAAACCATTGATGTTAACTTCTTGCAGCGGTGTACCGTAGGTCTCTAGAACAGCTTAGAGTTCCAAAGGATTGGAAAAGAGCACAGGTCATACCCCGTTTTCAACAGATGTACAGAACTATATACCTATATCTCTAACGTCGATCAGTTGTGGAATTTTGGAACACGTATTATGTTCGAGTACAATGACTTTTCTGGAGACTAGAAATCTACTCTGTAGGAATCAGCATGGGTTTCGAAAAAGATGATCCTGTGAAACCCAGCTCGCGCTGTTCGTCCACGAGACTCAGAGGGCCATAGACATGGGTTCCCAGGTAGATGCCGTGTTTCTTGACTTCCACATGGCGTTCGATACAGTTCCCCACAGTCGTTTAATGAACAAGGTAAGAGCATATGGACTGTCAGACCAATTGTGTGATTGGATTGAAGAGTTCCTAGATAACAAAACGCAACATGTCATTCTCAATGGAGAGAAGTCTTCCGAAGTAAGAGTGATTTCAGGTGTGCCGCAGGGGAGTGTCGTAGGACCGTTGCTATTCACAATATACATAAATTACCTTGTGGATGACATCGGAAGTTCACTGAGGCATTTTGCGGATGATGCTGTGGTATATCGAGAGGTTGTAACAATGGAAAATTGTACTGAAATGCAGGAGGATCTGCAGCGAATTGACGCATGGTGCAGGGAATGGCAACTGAATCTCAACGTAGATAAGTGTAACGTGCTGCGAATACATAGAAAGAAAGATCCCTTATTTAACTACAATATAGCAGGTCAGCAACTGGAAGCAGTTAAGGGGCTCCGGAACGCCCTATACTTGCAATGTTAAAATAACGCTTATAAATTACATCTTTCCTCACAAAGTATTTGAGGTAGGAAGTTGAACTTTTTACAGATTATTTATTGGAATATGGGCTACAACTTAACACAGGGATTTTACAAAATTTTAGTTCAGTTATTAAAGATGATTTTTTTTCAATTGTAATGAAAATTCACAACATTTTTTTGTAATTTTTTATTTATATATTCAAAAATATACAGTTTTTTGGAAAAAGGCTGTGTTAAATTATGCAGAAGGTACTGTGTAACATTTACTGAAAGTTTGAAACAAATATGTTTGGAAGATCCTTAGAAAACATGTAATTAGTACGAGAAAATAAAAGTTTTGGGAATCGAACGACAAAGATTAGATTAACTTTTTAGTGCATTCCAGGTCCATAGGATGGATTATCTTCATCCTCTGCAAACTCCTCCTCCAGCTTCCTCTTGTTCCTCCTCCTGTTTACTCTTGCTTGTATTTCTAGACTCTTTACAGCCCTGTCTGCAGCCCGAAGGCGTTCCTTGTCTAAAGCAAGCATCACTCGTTGTTGTGTTCGTAGATTTTGCTACCATTTTCTGCAGTTGCAGTTACTGCAACACTGTTCCAAAAGGTGGTCATGTATGAACACTTATCACATTTCAGTTGTATTTCACTAGCAAGTCCTACGTGCTTTATTATGGAGAGTTCCAGACCAACTTCACTACAATGAATACATCTTACACAGTTTGAAAAAATTCCTTTGAGAACCGACATATCAAATATTTCATTCACATCCGATTCGCCCATAAAACATTCATAGTTTTCGCTCATTGAACCAAGCTTCTTCTGTGAGGTATTTTCTTTCCCACTTTGACTGCTATGGGCAGGTGTACTTGAGAGGTTAGGTTTACTCACTTGGTTATCGTCTTTATTGTTTACAGTAGTAACACATACCTTTGGCTTTCCAACATTTCTCCTTTTCTTGAAAGCCTTCAGAGGATTTATAATAACTTTACTTTTACTCATTATTATACTTCAACAAAACAGAGACTCAAGAAACAGAATTAATTACGAATATTTTCGAGATAACGACAGAGTAAATAAACATGAAACAATCGACAATCACACCAGCGATACATATTGAACCATCACAGGTTAGCCACAACACATACTTTATCTCACATCACTAAAATGTACCTGATGAACACGGACGTTAATAATAACACCATTTGACAGCAGTTTAACAGCGCCACAGTGGGTCACGCCCATGTAGAACACATTTCAAAAAAAATTTAAAAATACTTGTAGTCTTCGGAATTGAATAAATTATATATCTATTAAAAGGTAATAGTCTGCAGATTCAGAAAACGCAAAAAAGTAAAAATTGAACTTTTCGTGATTTTGAGCCTTTCCGGAGCCCCTTAATTCCATAAATTATCCGGGAGTACGCATTAGGAGTGATATAAAATGGTATGATCATATAAAGTTCATCTTTGGTAAAACAGATGCCAGACAGATTCATTGGAGGAATCCTAAGGAAATGCAATCCGAAAACAAAGGAAGTAGGTTACACTACGCTTGTTCGCCCACTGCTTGAATACTGCTCAGCAGTGTGGGATCCGTACCAGATAGAGAGGATCCAACGGAGAGCAGCGCGCTTAGTTACAGGATCATTCAGTAATCGCGAAAGCGTTACCGAGATGATAGATAAACTCCAGTGGAAGACTCTGCAGGAGAGACGCTCAATAGCTCAGTATAGGCTTTTGTTGAAGTTTCGAGAACATACCTTCACCGAGGAGTCAAGCAGTATATTGCTCCCTCCTACGTATATCTCGCAAAGAGACCATGAGGATAAAATCAGAGAGATTAGAGCCCACAGAGAGGCATACCGACAATCCTTCTTTCCACGAACAGTACGAGACTGGATTAGAAGGGAGAACCGATAGAGGTACTCAAGGTACCCTCCGCCGCACACCGTCAGGTGGCTTGCGGAGTATGGCTGTAGATGTAGATGTGTAACTAAACCAATACGGTAGACGTGTGACAGCGTATCGACTGTGAACTGCTAGAAGGTCTCGCACTAACGAATCGGCTGTCTGCGGAGCATTCTTGGTGCAAATGGCTCTGAGCACTATGGGACTTAACATCTGTGGTCATCAGTCCCCTAGAACTTAGAACTACTTAAACCTAACTAACCTAAGACAGCACACACATCCATGCCCGAGGCAGGATTCGAACCTGCGACCGTAGCAGTCGCGCGGTTCCGGACTGCGCGCCTAGAACCGCTAGACCACCGCGGCCGGCACGGAGCATTCTTCCTGAACGGATACGACACGCCACCGCCTCATTGACCGTCATGTACATGTTTCCTTTCCTACTCGTTGTCGGTGGGAGCCAATGACAATGTCGACCTCCTGGATCTCATCAGCGCCGGCCGCGATAGCCGGGCGGTTCTAGGCGCGCAGTCTGGAACCGCGCGACCGCTACGGTCGCAGGTTCGAATCCTGCCTCAGGCATGGATGTGTGTGATGTCCTTAGGTTAGTTAGGTTTAAGTAGTTCTAAGTTCTAGGGGACTGATGACCTCAGATGTTAAGTCCCATAGTGCTGAGAGCCATTTGAACCATTTGATCTCATCAGCTTGGTCCATTTCTTGTGCATTTTCCACTGGTGAATTGATGAAGACTCTCACTGTTGATGGGCGTTCATCTTCAGGTGGGACGTCATCCTGTTGCACAATTATATCCATCGCGTCTCCTTGATGTGGCGGCTCCTCCATGGTCTGTAGCACCGACGCTGTGGGTGTGACGTCGTCCTGATCAGTCGGTTAAAACAGTTCGTGATCGTTCCCACTATCTTGTTCTTCGCCTCGGTTGTACTGCTCGTCTTCTGTGGACAGCCGCCGCTTCTTTCGCCTCTTCGGCGACCGCCGTTTTCGTAGTCGTCCCTCCAAGTCTGCTGAGGGATGCTGGAGGGTTCTATTGGACCGTGGAAGGGCCGTGGCTCTGCAGCTGTTGTAAGGCGACTGTATCATGGAGTTACAAGGTTATTTGCGCCCTCAGTGACGTGGGATCTGAGACGATACTCGTAGGCGCTATGGGCAATGGGCTGTCATGCACGTCGCACACGTCTTTCCGTAGCGCTTCCACGTACGTAATAGGCAACAATACCACCTGCTCTGACGCGTGACGCGTGCTGGGTGTCTCCCAGGTAAATGTAATAGACATGCTGAAGAAGTCAGTTAGGACGTGACCTTCCTGCCCGCAGCCAAAGCAGGTTGTCGGTTGACCATCGTATATGACGTCACATTCAAATTTTGATACGTAAGATGGTATGTGGTTTTGGAGTTCAGTTCTTATTTGGCACCGAGCGAGGTGGCGCAATGGCTAGCACACAGGACTCGCATTCGGGAGGACGACGGTTCAATCCCGCGTCCGGCCATCCTGATTTAGGTTTTCCGTGATTTCCCTAAATCCCTCCAGGCAAATGCCCGGATGGTTCCTTCGAAAGGGCACGGCCGACTTCTTTCCCCATCCTTCCCTAATCCGATGAGACCTATTACCTCGCTGTCTGGTCTCCTCCCCCAAAAAATCCAATCTTATTTGGCACACTACATTGAGTACTGGATACTTTTCGAAAGTGGTCCATTTCTCCGCAGCATGATAAAGGTAAATACTGTAATGGAAGTTCGAATACACGTACCTTTCTAACTCCGAGACCGTCATGATCAACAGAAACCACACCCACGTTTCCTTCTACGTGCCAAAAGCGGTAGGTATTGATGGATCGATGAATGAGTGAGCCGTACGCTGCCTCGTATATGAGTTTTACGTAAATGACGCTGGCCACTATGGACAGGTGAGGTCCTATCGGCTCCCAGGGAACAAACTTCACCACTTCGCGTTTCAAACGTTCGATTTAGTGAGCTTTTGGTCTTTTCTGCTGTGCGTCGAACATGAACTTGATAGTCGCTTTACGGTGGGAAAGAGCCATCGTGATCAGTAGTACTCAATGCACCGCTATGCGAAGCCTCACGGATGTAAACAAAGCTCGCCCTAATGGTGCGCGGCCGCGGGTGCGCTAGGCTCGTCCGAGCCGCTACAACGCCGAAGGTGTTGATCGCAAGTGCCACCACTTCGAAATAACGACACCACTACAGCTCTCGCCTGTAAAGCGATCGACATCGTGGGTGTCGTAAACTTATAACTTCATTCCTGTCCTTCGGACTTTTCCCTACTTCTTGTACATCATCAAAATTCACGATCAATCCATTGCAGCTCAAAAACCTTTGACAGTCAGCTGTTTCGTCTGTTATTAAAGAACTTTTGAAATCAAAAGGCACTTTTAATATACGGAGTTTTTAAATCCAACTGAAAAGTATAAAATTATTTCTCAGAGTCGCACAGAGATTTCCAAACCCACAAAATTTGTCCTGAAAGTATGTCATTATTTGATTATGAATTTCTTGTAACTATGAAAGTCCTTGTAAGATTAAAACGGAAAAGTCCGCAACATGCAATAGATAATACTAAGAAGGTGAATTAATCATGGCCAGCCGCTGTGACCGAGCGGTTCTAGGTGCTTTAGTCCAGAACCGCGCTGTTGCTACGGTCGCAGGTTCGAATCCTGCCTCGGGCATGGATGTGTGCGATGTCCTTCGGTTAGTTAGGCTTAAGTAGTTCTAAGTCTAGGGGTCTGATGACCTCAGATGTTAAGTCCTATAGTGCTTAGAGCCATTTAAATCAATTAATCATGCACAGAAATGTATTGCAAGCACCCCAGTTATGCCGTTTTAAATCTTACAAGAAAGTCGATACACATTTATTTATTTACTTTTTATTTTAAGTCATCAGTCTTCTGACTAGTTTAACGCGGCTCGCCACGAATTTTTCTCCAGCGCCAACGTCTTCATCCCGGAGTAGCACTTGCAACCTATATCCACAATTATTTGCTGGATGTAATGCAGTCTCTGTCTTCCTCTACAATTCGTACCCTCTACAGCTCCGTCTAGTAACATGGAAGCTATTCCTTGATGCCCTAACAGACGTCCTACCATTCTGTCCTTTCTTCTTGTCAGTATTTTCCACATATTCCTTTCCTCGCCCATTCTGCGGAGAACCTCCTCATTCCTTACCTTATCAGTCCACCTAATTTTCAAAATTTTTCTGTAGCACCACATCTCAAATGCTTCGATTTTTTTCATTCCGGTTTTCCCACAGTCCATGTTTCACTACAATAGAATGCTGTGCTACAGAAGTACATGCTCGAAAATTTCTTCCAATACCTTAATTAACGAATACACGCGGGCCATGCTACTTCTGGTCAAATTTAGATATCGTGTGCACACGTGGGCGACAAAGAAGGGAAAACTTAACACGCAAAGGGCCGTTATGAAATGTTCACTAATATCACGGAGTATTGGAAAAGGAAATACATTCGCTGAAGGCGAAGTGATTACAAGGGAAGTTGAATTACACCGAACGTGGTGACAGAGTCCCAAGTATATTTTGCATACTGCAACCGACCAGGCTCTGACGCCAAGTCCAAGAACAAAATTGCTAAATGAGGAAGAAATAAAAGCAATGAGGTGCAAATCCCTCCGAAATTAAAGATCACCGAACGCGTTAATATGATTCGCGACTCAGTCCATGTTGGGATGGGAATTGGTGCACTTTTCGCCGGCCAATTAGGGGGCACGGATCTGCCGCCGAACTATCTGCCGTTCAAGCAGTAATTTTCGACTTGGCGGCGTGACTCACGATTGGACAGAATTTAGTCAGGAATTCGTCAGGGAGGCCTCTTTACAGAGCCAAACGTGCAGGAGAACCTGAGTTTTAGGTTGGCACTACTACTTAGAAGAATAAGAAGAAGGACGACTTTGGCTTCTCCAAGTCGTTCAAACTACCGGCCAATGCTTCCAAGCTCAATGGTCAGCGCTGGAAAAGGTAAGGCAACACGGCTAGCTGATGGACACTACTGAATATGCAAATAAAAGTACCTTGCTCCAGTCCTCTCTCCAGTTTCATTATGCCGTCGATACTGAAAAATCAGCAGAATAGCAGGCATACTATTGCCGTATTAGTAATGATAATAATATAACTACAATATCGTAAATCGTAAATAAATGAAACAAGTGCAAGATAGATGCACGTCTTTCAATATGTCTTACAGTTTTATGGAGCATATTTGCTTTTGTCATCCTCAGAGCATTCTAAAGACAGATCACTGTCAGAAACCCAGTGCAGCTGCCGGTTACATTCATCCATACAACTAGAAACAAGCCATCACATACTTATCTCGTCCCTATATTAATTGAATCTTAAGCCAACTGAACAGTTAGGGATGACTTTCGTTCGTGTTAATCGTTCTCTAAAATAATCGTCACGTACGCTTCAGGAGTCTAGGGAAACATTGCACACACTATATGGTACCAGATGTCCGAACGTGCGACCGGTCGACTACTCAACCACTGCCACCTTTTCTATGAATGAGCTCTAATCTCTATGTTCATGCTATGGAATCGCGATTCGTGAAATTGTGACTCAGCTGCGTTTATATTTGCTGAAGAATCTCCGTAGTATCAGCGATTGTCAGCCTCCAAATACAGGGCGATAAGAGTTATGTTACCACCAAAATGCCATTATTTTAAAGCTGAACATCATACATGCTTGACTCGCTTTTTTCCCTTCATATCATCAAGAAAAATAAAAAAGAGAATCTCACTATAGGTGTATCAGACTACATGAAATAAGACACATTGTTTTCGGTCACAAAAATAGAGCTAGGTCTATACCAGTTACTGAAGCAAAGAGTTTATTACCATTTCTCTATTTGAGTTATTCAGTGATCTGTACAAATATGATGTCAGACATGTTTACCACAAAGTAGGTAAACAGCTTGTTTATTCGATTCCTTTTTTAATGTTGACTGAAGACGTAAATTTCGCCATTATGTTTCTCTCAGCCTGCAGGTAACGTTCCTGATTCATACGTAAGCTGCCAAATGAGAGCACTTATTTATAAGTTTTTGCGTCACATCGGTCACAAATGAACGATAAACAATGAGTTGCTGTCTCGCATTTCTTCCGCTCAGCGTCGTCATTAACACACGGTTGCAGGGTGGGAGATAACACAAAGGAAAAGCGTCGACAGTTTATAATGATTTAATACACTTTCACTATTAATGAATTCGTATGGCTTCACTGCTAACACAGATCCGAAAAGAAGACATTCGTTGTCATAAACGTCCAGCGAGACTTTCACTTCATGCGCCCTTGTCCACCTTCCGACAGCTTATTCTACAGTCATATCCTCCAAATAATTTCACGAGTTCTCGACTCTCTGAGGGTGCTAAATATGGAGAAGGCTTACGGACCGCAAGTTATCAACCAATTTTATTCTCCACAATCAATCTTTAACTCTGAAGAGTGGTATGCTCTCACTGTACTTCCAGACAAATTAACACTATACACGGGATGGTAACTCGAATTTGATACCTGTCAATAAGAGATCGATTATTTCTAAAAATCTATTCTGCAGCCTGATTACTGAAAGGCATACCCACTAAAGGGCAGGAGTAGACACCTACCTCCATACCCTCAAACCTCTCTGTTTTGCAAACAGAACTCATATTCTGACTCGCCACACACACAAAAATTGTGAATTTAGTTTCACTGTGAAGGAAACCAGGATATGTGATAGACAGTGACAAGTAGTAGTATCTCGAAGCTGTCTCTCCACCACCATTATTCTCCTTATAACCGAAAGTGCTGGTGGCTATGTCTTGTAGTAATTGTATCTTCAATTCGCAGAATTTTGCTGTGTCTTAAGAATTACAGATTCAAATTGTAATCCGTATCATCAACTCATTACCTGTGCAAAATCTGCCCTCACCATCCCCAGATTTCTATGAATTAATGGAATGAGCTGTGCATTTTGGGATGTTATTCTTTTTGAACTGCAAATTCCTTAATCTTTACTATAAAGGGAGTGGAAGGACTTGACCCATACAGAGACCATTTCATTTCAACATATTTATCATAGATAAATCATTAAGAGAATTACCATCATAAATCAGAAAAAAATTTATTTAAGGAACGCCACTCAGACAAACTTTACTAACTTCTTGCTATAAAACCACAAATGAATTAATCTCTTCGAAAACATTTTAAAAAACCGCCAATCGGGCAAGTACATCATTTAAAATAAACTTTACATCAAATAACCAGGCAATCAATTATTATTTCCACATAGATTCTCTCCCCCCCCCCCTCCCCACCCGGGACAGATATTACCAAACAACTTTACAAGGTTATAGACAGTTTGGTCAGTAATAAACCAATTATTTCACCATCAAAATTGACATACGCCACTAAGGCTGAATTGCACCGCAATTTTATAAAACGGTTTCAATTAAAACACATTCTTCTAGAAATCCCTCAAAATTCTTTACACAAATATTTAAAACATTTAACCCGGCAACCTTGCAGAGCCACCACAAGTTTTAAAAAACTGCAGCTTGTACAATAACTGATGCCCGAGATTGTGAGGCCACAACTTGGCAACGAACGGTGGATGCGACTGAGTACTTACCTCCGAACTAAGATGTGGACTCCGTTTATACTTTCACCCCGTTCAGAACGCCGAAATCAGAATCAAGCAGCACACGCGAGCTCAGGCGAAGTCCACCGCCCGTACGCCTGCTAGTAATTTAAAAGGGAAGGCTCTGCGCTTCTGTTGCCCATTGCTTCCGATCTCTGAAACAAATCAGAAGTGACAACAGGGAACCAAACAAACCCTCCTTCACCTTAATACTCAAACTTATGCAGAAAACTACTTCGCTAAAATTGACAATAATAAAACTAATTTCATTCCTTTAAGCAGAACCACATACACTAATGATGCAAACGGAACTGGCTCATTAAAACCCAAGCATAACATGGAGCACCTTATGTGGGTCTGTAAGGTACCACACGGCAATCTTTAGACACAGAATAAAGATTAGATCGCTCGGTAAGGATGCGTACATATATCAGTTTTTTTTTTGTTTTTTTTTTTTTTTCTTTTTTTTTTTTTTTTTACGCTTGCCAACTGAAGTAAGAACAATACTATTAAGGAGCGAAGCACATACTTACTAAGAGGCATGAAATAGCACATCACAGTCCCTGCCTCAAGAGTAATCATCCTTATATTTCACTAATCGTTGGTAGGACTTGAATTACTGCTGCCAGCTGCTGGATCGATGTGACGAAGACGCCAGACGTTGCTTAGTCCGATAGTAACAGCGTGTTCCTTCACGGAAGCGAGCACATGCATAACTTCACGAGGTTGCCAAGAAGCCACAGCGCCGGCCCGCTGTTACTGACCCCAGTACGATCAGGCGCCAACAGCCGCCCGTACACAGGCACACCGTGCTCGCTGTCGTCTCTCCAACGTCACGCTAATACGCGCACTGCCGCGTGCGATGCCAAACGGTGTTCTCCCCCTTCCACTCGGTACTGCCCACTATATCCTGAGCCGGCCCAGGCTCCAAAGACAAACTTCTGACAGAGGGAATCGATAGTGCCTAAGCCAAAGATATCCCTGGCGCCAGTCCCGCCACGGCTCACATATATCTCCACGCCTCTGAGAATAAATAAGCGAGAATTGAACTACATACCAAGTATTAGATGACTACACGTCTCCCCCTGGTTACCTTCCACCACCTGATCAACAATAAGTCATTTTCCATTGCTCGAAATTAGCTCATTGCTACCGAACAGCGATTTAATTGTTCATCAAGATTACCAAATCAGTAGGCAAGAGAGCTGGCGTGGAAAATCAGACATGGGTGATGAACCAGTTCTTAGACTAATTTGACGTTTTATTTTGCTCCTCCTGCCGTAATAACCATATAAGTTAAGAAAAAAGCAACATATTAGAAGCTACATTTCACTAAAGAGTCCCCTTCGGGATAAAGTCGCATTAGTTTCACAAAAACAGCAATCTTTCAACATGCAAGTTAGAACATCCCAACAAATATCGCCTTCTCTGACACCTTGTTGACTGAGAATATTTAGATATCACTGTCCCCCTGAGTCACATGCCTGCAGGAAAGAAGGTGATGGAGTGGATGGGAGGGGACCAAAGAAAGCTTGTGTACTGCCATGGGGATGGTGCAAGGTTGTCTACGTATGCTTAGTCAGCAAAGAATTAGAGAAAAGTCGATACCTTTTCATATGTTCAAACTTGCATTAAAGAGGTCCAGCGTTACCTGTCACAAGTCAGTTTGGTTCGTTGTTGTTGTCAGAACACGAATTTACTTAACGTATTTTTTCAACAAAGATATGCATGCAAGAGGGATATGCATGTAAAATATTTAAGACAGTGGTTAGAAATAATGATTTTTCAGTTCATCAATGACAAATAGCATAAGGGGGCTGATTTTAATAATTTTAAGACATATTTAAGCAAGTAAATCTTGGGAACGTTAGGTTTCTTTGTTCCAGGCCAACAGTCAAGATGATACTGCTTGCATTAGTTTCTCATGTGAATTACAGTGAGTGGTTATTTCATATTGAGAAAATTTAAACATTCCATATGCAGTTTTTGATTAAATCAAGCACTTCCATCTGGTGAGTAGACTGTGGTACAGCCTTTGTCTCAGGGCACTGCGCAGACAAAAGGAGAACAGAAGTGCTTGACTAAATTTGAATCAGTAATCATTTTCAATTAGAATCAGTAATCATTTGTTATTCAAAAATTTTTCGTTAGTTAAAGTTTCTTGCTGCGAAGTAGAACAGAAGTTTTATTCAAATAATTCTGGAAAGTTTAAATTTCTAATTAAAAGGATTAGTAATATGTGCTATGTCTACACCAGACACGTAGTGACGTCACAATGGGCTAATCACAATGGGATAACACTCATGGCCTTAGCATCAACAGAAATATTTCATGTAGTAATGGTAGTTTAATTCAGTAATATTTCGTGTGAAGTTCTTTTGATATCTGGTACTCCGAGAAGGGATAAAGCTGAAAAGCCACTTGCCAGTTGCTCCACGTGGACTACGTCGCTCTGCGAAATGAGCGTAAGTGCTCCAGAGATTGAAATGTATTTTATATTGAAGGTTGCATTGTGAAATATGAAAAAATATTATCAGTGTGTGAAACTTACTTCAGCATGGCATGTGATGCTGACTAATATTTAATAATAGTGCAAAAATGGTGCGCAAAAAGTGTTGCCATGATCCTTACAACAAGAGACATGTAACGTGTGAAACTGAGTTAAAATTTTAACTGTGCGATAGCAGAACTGAGAGTTAAATGAAAAATTTTGATGTATTTCGCCTGTGAGAGAAAGATATATATTTTTAAGATTTATTTTCTATTACTTGTATATGAGTCCTCAGTGGGCTTGCAAACGAGATATTGAACCACAACGATTTAATGTTAGGCACTTGATCAGAATTTTAGTAATATTGTGGTTCCGTCTTATGGATGAGCCAAAGTGTTTAACTTTAGAAGTGGATATCTGGATTCTATCCACAACAGTTCACAGTAGAATAGAAATTTACAAGTCCATCGAAAGTGTATAGTGTTAACGATGTATCACGCCATCTGGGTAAACTTATATGTTGTAAGAAGTAATAAATTTCAGTCAGTGACACAAGACGATTATTACAGTTAATTACTAAAGCGCACCCATTTTTCTTCCGGCGACCCGTTACTTGTTCCTTCTCCGCTCAGAATGATGTCCGCCTGCAAATGGGCCCGTGTTCGATTCCCGGCTGGGTTGGAGACTTTCTCCGCTCAAGGACTGGTTGTTGTGTTGTTCTCATCATTTCATCCTCATCACCGGCGTGCAAGTCACCCACTGTGGCGTCGAATGAAATAAGACTTGCATTTGGTGGCCGAACTTCCCCGACCAGGGGCCTCCCGGCCAAAGATCCCATACGCTCATTGATTTGCAGTATTTAGGCAAAGGGTAACAATGTGAAAGATTACGTTAGTAAACTGCACTGTGATTTGTATAGAGAAGAGTCGGTGCAGCGGTAATGTTAATTAACTGTGTAATATTGATAGTTTGTGAGATGGACAAAGCGGATGTGCAGAATTAAAACAATTAAAATCATATTATAAGATCGGATGCTTAGGGTATAAATGTCGATTTGATGGGTTGTCATTGACGTTATGATTAAAAGAAGACTGTGCAATACTTGGCTGCATGTGCCATTAAGAATGCGAACTTAACTTGCCCGTCATATCACATATCTACTTTGCCTGACGGCTAGATAGGCAGCGATAGTAGAACCTTCTCAGCATGAGTTTTTTACATCTTATTACTGAGGTGTAATCTTCAAATATATCTGCTTTGATACCAGAGCCGACAGTTCTGTACGACTGGACCACAGAGAACAATTAGAGAAGACGCATTCTGTAATGAAGGAAATGTGTGGTGATTTTATCAACATGAAGAGTCGATGGGAGAAACCTGATAAGTCACAACTGTCATTTTTCTCAGGGGACGAGAGTTTCAAGACTCATAAAATTTTGGCTTTTCAAGTTACATTCTTCATGAATGCCCCCATCCCCTCCCAGTTACCCGCCTTTGTCCCGCTCTGCTAGCTCAGCATGTGGCTATGGTCTGTTTCTTATGCTTTGTTATTGCCTGCCACTTTTTATGACAGTAACAGTCGAAATCTGTAGCTGTAGTGTCAATACAAAACCCACATTTGACTGGTTAGTGAAGCTGAGTAATATTGTCACCAGTATATGCGTACGCAGTTTTACAATCAATATCTTTCACAGCTGTAGTGTTCAAGCCTGAAGGGAAAAGCGAACTCGAACATAAAATCAATAGTTTGCTGAAGACATCATATCGCGCATTCACAGCAGTTGAGTAGCCTCGCAGAGAGAACAGCTGAAAGCTACGTACCCTCTTCGAAGAGTTAACATTGCGAGTCGACGACGACGGACAGCGCCGGGAGCGACGCCCGCCGGGTGACGGAGGCGTTCGCGCTGCCTCAACAATGCACGCCACTAATTCTCGAGGCCCCTTTGTTCGGAGGCGATCGCGAGCGATCGGCGGCGATCCCTAATGGTGCGCGCGCATTGTTACCACGAACAATGCCACCCCCTCCCAAGTTCTCTCTCTCTCCCTCTCTCTCTCCCTCAGTCGCTTTCTGGTTCGCTCCCACGATCGCTAGAGTTTCTTCTAAAATTAAAATTCTGCGCGGGTTGCCAGGCATTCCGTATCCGGACTAACAGAAAGTGAAGGGATACGTCCCGAAACGTCACATTGCCCGATTGCAGGACATAACGGGAACTTCTATTAGTTTCCATAAGTACCGACTCATTGTGTGCTACACGGGATGTTGCAGTACTACTTCACAGATGTTGTAATACGTCAGGCTGTGGCAGCAATTTTAGCAAACGCAGGATTCCCAATTTTGACTGTTAGATATAGGCAGATCTGAGATGCGTAGCGAGCAATCGTTTTTCGCGGTGCAGGCTGTAGGTATGACATCATTTGACGTGATACAGGCTCACTACCACGAGAAGTACCTTGTAGAGGTGACGCATCGCATCCTTTGCTCTGGAAGTATATTTGTCATTATCGTTGTTTATATTTAAGCAGCCCTCAGCAGGAATGGTAAGTGGGAAATATTCTCGAATTGTAACTGCCGTTTTGCGTCATAACATACATTACTTAATGCTTGTTATATAAATCAGTCGCTCAATATGCTGATTACATCGCCTTCAGTACTACATATCCTGGTGTAACCAGTGGTGCCATCCCAGTGATCTTCCAAAAACCCAGCCAACAAAAATTAGCAAAATGCAAACCCTTCATTCCAACTCAGCGACGTGCATCGTCAAATAACAACCATCCAATTCAGTTAACTAAAACGCTAAAATGTCGCTGCATATTATAAATTAAACTCCCCATCGTGTTTTTCTGTCTTTGTGTGAAGGTTGATCCTACAAACTATTGCAAAGTCATTAGTATCATTTTATACTGACTGATTCACGAGGAACGTTTGTGCATTCCGACTAAATTTGCTGAACTACGACGAATTGGTCTCCTGACGCGTTTTTTGTGTCTCTGTATAAAAGCTAATCGCAGGAACTACTGTAGGAATTTTTGTAGGACTGTCGCCAACAGATAGACTGATTCACGAGGAAGGTTTGTGAATACATTTCATTGCCACTATGCAAGTAATTAGGGATATGTGTGCGAAACCATGTGAGGTCACTAACTTTGGACTGAAACTCGGCCAGAAACCAACCTAAAATCCGCAGCTATCAACTGTCCCAAAGAAATCCTATAATAAACCAAAGCTGCTGACCGGCTGAACGAGGAGATTAAATTTCACAGTCATCATTTTTACATGCAAATAATTCATCCGTTCTACCCTCAGCTGTGCCACTGCATTATGGACACGCAAGTGTTATGACTCGCTCTAAATCCTGGAGTGATATACACGCCGCCTCGCTTTCCGTATCCCACTACCTATTTCCCCCTTTACCTTATGAAGCTCGCACATCTCTTCAAGCACCCAGAACAATTTCACCTCTCCAACACTTTTATCTCTCTTATCCGTGAGAACCCCGGTCTGCCGCCGCGTCTTTATCAATTTATGCGTACCTTTCATCTCCAAACACTGCAAGTCCTGTTCCTAAGTAATTCCAATCGTCTTCGCCTATCAGACCCACAAAGACATCCAACACCATTTTTCATATAACGCTAACTCCGATGTATCCCATGACCCAACCCCTAATCATAGTTATCTGGAAGCGCACACTGTACAAGGTGTTTCAAAATGAACTTACCGGTTTTAAGGAGTTGTAGCATTTATTACGTTCAACTTACAATTGTAAATAATACACCAAATGAAAGAGCAACTGAAACAGTTTTGTTTGTGTTCCTGTGCGCAATCGAGAGAATATGGAATGACAAAGAATGACTAAAAAACGTGTAGAACGAGTTCGAGTCTTTTACGCTTAGCCCCAAGAAATATCCCCAAGGAAAATTTATGGGCCTTTCTTTTTCGGTGAATGAACTGTAACTGATGAAACTTCCTGGCAGATTAAAGCTGTGTGCCCGACCGAGACTCGAACTCGGGACCTTTGCCTATCGCGGGCAAGTGCTCTACCAACTGAGCTACCGAAGCACGACTCACGCCCGGTACTCACAGCTTTACTTCTGCCAGTACCTCGTCTCCTACCTTCCAAACTTTACAAAGCTCTCCTGCGAACCTTGCAGAACTAGCACTCCTGAAAGAAAGGATATTGCGGAGACATGGCTTAGCCACAGCCTGAGGGAATGTTTCCAGAATGAGATTTTCACTCTGCAGCGGAGTGTGCGCTGATATGAAACTTCCTGGCAGATTAAAACTGTGTGCCCGACCGAGACTCGAACTCGGGTCCCGAGTTCGAGTCTCGGTCGGGCACACAGTTTTAATCTGCCAGGAGGTTTCATATCAGCGCACACTCCGCTGCAGAGTGAAAATCTCAAACTGTAACCGATGTTTCTTACCTTTATGTGCTACAGCTATGGCCCATTCCTCTATAGGAAGAAGCTGAATAACACATTTTTATTTGGGAGCAAGTTGGTGCGCCGCCTCACAGGCATAACCTTACAGCCATCCTCAGGCGAGTGTTGACACTGGAGATTGCTAGTTTTTTTTTTACTTTATTGTTATTTTAAAACCTGTACAACTCAGGTAGGCTGGCAGCGGCACACTACGCCGCTCTTCAGCCATAGCGTTTTACAAGAGTATAAAAAAAGGTGAATGACAATGAACAAAGTGACGGGCAAAAGATAGAGGTCACAGAGACACAAAAAACATGGAGTCGTTCACATGTGACGATAACAACACTGAAAACACGTTGGCACGGCGCACAAAACACTGATGAGTCCGACGGCACAAGTGAACGTAGGAGTGGGACGTCGGACACCAAAAACACTATATGACGTCACACACACGAAACACAGAAGGCGACGATCTCCGGCGCGCAAATGTTCACTATGCGTGTGCGAGTCCGAGGACCTGCCAAGAGAGGAGGAGGAGGAAGGGGAGTGGGAGAGCGAGAGGGGAGAGCAGAGATGCCATGGGCAGGGGAGATAGGGGGGAGGGAGGAAGGGGGAGAGGAAGCACGGGGGAAGAGGGGGAAGGGAGGGGATGGGGAGATGGAAAAAGAAGGGAAGAGAAGAGAAGGGAGGGAGGGTGCCGAAAGGAAAGGACACGGGAAGTGGGGGGCGGGGCAGGGTCAAAGTTGATAGGAGGGGTAGATTCAGGGGACGAGGACATCATCAGGGAGAGGGAGCTGGCGGAAGCCACCTTGGGAGAGGGTAAGGAGGGTGGACAGATGGAGACCGGGTGGGACGTGGGAATACAGGTGCGGCAGCGGGCGGGGGTGGGAGAGGATCGGGGATACGACCGGGTGAGGAGGATCAAGTTTACGGGAGGTGTACAGGATGGAGATTGCTAGTGCAAGTCGCTCTATTTATACGTAAAAGTGCCGCCGGCGCGCATGCGCAAGTTACCACAGCATGCGCGCCACCTGTCGATTCCAAGGTCCTCTACAATATTACTGCATCTATGGAGCGCAAACGAATGCGTGAAAAAAGTAAAACATGCACACAGATGTGTCCAAAACTATAAAATGCAAAATTTCAATATTAAAATTAAAATTACTTGTCGCTCGACATGTCAGAAGCCATAAAAAGTTTTCTTTTGGTTGAAATTAAAGAAATCAACGGGTCCCAGGCCTTATTCAATAAGAAGCCGCCATCACGATTAATGAGATTTTCCGCTAAACGTATTTCCACGGATTCCTTCACATCTGAATCCCAGAAAGATATCGATGGGGCCAAGATTTTCGTGGCCGAATAATCTATAGTATGTCCTGTGGAAATACAATGTTCGGCTATGGCTGACTTACTGGGCTGTAAAAGGCGAGTGTGACGCTCATGTTCAACGCAGCGGTTGTGCACTGTGCGTGTGGTCTGACCAATGTAGGCTTTCCCACACTCGGAAGGTATTTTATAAATTCCAGGCTTCCGTAATCCCAGATCATCCTTGGCTGAACCCAGAAGAGCACGAGTCTTTGTAGGTGGCCGGAAGATTGCTTTAAAATTCTGCCTACTTTCGATGAAATGCTCCCGACATATGGGAGAAATGCTCTGGACTTAAACACCTCCTTTTCCTCTTGATGTTGTGGATGGTCACGTTTTTTCCTCCTTAAAGCAGTACTGACGTGATGTGCAGAATATCCATTATGTTGAAATACAGATTTCAAGTGCTCTAATTCGTCTGCAAGGCTGTCTTTATCAGACACAACATGTGCCCTATGCACCAATGTTCGAAGGACGCCCATAGTTTGTGACGGGTGATGACAGCTTGACGCCTGCAGGTACAGGTCCGTAAGCGTGGGTTTTCGATAGAATGCCCCAATGACCCATCCACCCTGCGTTTAACCATGACGTCCAGAAATGGTAGGCAACCATCCTTTTCAACTTCCATCGTAAACTGAATGTTTGTGTGGATGGAATTCAGATGTTGTAAAAACCGTGAAAGCTCTTCTTTACCGTGAGGCCACACTACAAAGCTAACGTCGACGTACCGCCAGAAGACTGTTGGTTTCAACATCGCCGAATCGAGAGCCCTCTCCTCAAAGTCTTCCATATAAAAGTTTGCTACCAGAGGGGACAGAGGACTGCCCATGGCAACATCGTCAAGTTGCTCAAAATATTCATTATTAAATAGAAAGTAAGTAGAGGACAGGGCATGGTGAAACAGCGCCGTTATATCGGCAGTAAACTTATTGCCGATAAGTGACAATGAATCCAAAAGCGGGACCCTCGTGAAGAGTGAAACGACATCGAAACTTACTAACAAGTCCGAATCCTTCAGCTGTAGTGTTCTCAGTCTGTTGATAAAGTCTGCAGAGTTGCGAATATGGTGCGTACATTTGCCAACAAAAGGTCTCAGTAGCGAAGCCAGATGACTAGATAAATCATATGTTGGAGCACCGACATTGCTCACTATGGGGCGTAAGGACACATTATCCTTATGGATCTTTGGAAGACCATATAACCTCGGTGGAACAGAACTGTGAGGTCTCAATCTTTTCACAACTTCTTGCGGCAGAGAAGAGGAGTTTAGCAACTCTGACGTTTTCCTTTCTACTTTCCGAGTAGGGTCTTAATCAAGCTTCCTGTACGTTGTCTCACTCAGCAATCTTCTGTGAGTGAGACAACGGAAGGCTGGAATTTATAAAATACCTTGCGAGTGTGGGAGAGCCTACATTGGTCAGACCACACGCACAGTACACGACCGCTGCGTTGAACATGAGCGCCACACTCGCCTTTTACAGCCCAGTAAGTCGGCCATAGCCGAACATTGTATTTCCACAGGACATACTATGGATTATTCGACCACGAAAATCTTGGCCCCATCGAGATCTTTCTGGGATTCAGTTGTGAAGGAATCCGTGGAAATACGTTTAGCGGAAAATCTCATTAATCATGATGGCGGCTTTTTATTGAATAAGGTCTGGGACCCGTTGATTTCTTTAATTTCAACCAAAAGAAAACTTTTTATGGCTTCTGACATGTCGAGCGACAAATAATTTTAATTTTAATATTGAAATTTTGCATTTTATTGTTTTGGACACATCTGTGTGCATGTTTTACTTTTTTCATGCATTCGTTGGCGCTCCATAGATGCAGTAATATTGTAGAGGGCATTGGAATCGACAGGTGGCGCGCATGCTACGGTAACTTGCGCATGCGCGCCGCCGGCACTTTTACGTGTAAATAGAGCGACTTGCACTAGCAATCTCCAGTGTCAACACTCGCCTGAAGATGGCTGTAAGGTTGTCAGCCGAAACATCGTGGGAAGAAGTCGATGAGATCCAGCTGCAATCCCGAAATATTGTGGAATACCCTGTGTTATTTTCGTAATGAAGAGGAGGAAGATCACCATCACCGCGTCATAAACATAAACGTCTTTAATTCCGTGTTTAATTAAGGTCAAACATTATATAATGCAGTGGCTGAAAAGCTGTAGTACGATCGCTGTCACTTCCCTACAGTGGTGAGAATTTAAGGAACTGATAAATGAAAAAATTAAAAAGATTTCCTATGAAACAAATGAATATGAAGTTGCGAAGCTGTCAGTCTTTGGCCGAGGTCTTTTGAAAAGCCTCTCCATGTCTCGCCCTCTTATCGACTGTCGGCATATCATCTTACATCTACATCTACACAACAAAAGCCTCCGTACAGGTATACGTGTAACTCTATCAATCCCTTACCCCTCCCCCCCCCCCCCCTTCCTCCAGTTAGTGTTGCAGTCGCGAATAGCGCTTGCAGGTATACTTCTGTGTGAGCTCGAATATCTAATTTTACGTTTGTAGCTTTTTACCAGCATATAGGTAGGAGGAAGCAGTTTATTGATTGCCTCTTCTAGGGACGTACGCTCTCGGAATTCTAACGGTAAATCATACCGTGATACTGAATGCCTCTCTCTGCAACTGGAGCTGGCTGAGCATCTCGTGACGCTTTACTACAAAAAACCTTGACATGAAATTCGCTGCTCTTCCTTGGGCCTCCTCTGTTACACCTATCAGTCCTATCCGATGCGACTTCCAACCTGAAGAGCACTACTCTTTGGTCGAATGTGGGTTTTGTAAGCTACCTCCTTTGTGGGATGATTACATCTTGCGAGGTTTCTTCCAATGATTCACTCTGCCATCTGTCTTACCTGCGGTTAGTCTCATGCGGTCGGTCCACTTTAAGTCGCTGCGTACGCATACTCTTTGGTATTTTACGATTGTGACTGTTTTCAGTGATTTTTCTGCGATCGTATAATCATACAATAATGGGTCTTTATGCCTATTCATCTGTATTGCATTACATTTATTTATATTGACGGTCAGTTGCCAATCCCTGCACTAAACGTTGATCCTCTGCTCGTCTTCCTGCATTTCGCTACAATTCCCTAGCTTTGGGGCTTCTCTGTATGCAGCAGCCGCATCCACGATGAGTCTCATAGAGCGTCCAACGTTATGAACAGGATAATTTGTATACTCGTACATTACGAAATATACTGGTCCTACAATACCCCCTTAGTCTACGTCCGAAGTTACTTTTACGTCTGTAGACTTCTCTCCATTGACAGACAGACGTCTTAAATACTGCCTTACAATTCTGTGCATCTGTTCCACGACCATTTTTGAAGACGGGAATGACCTGTGCTTTTTTTCCAATGTGCAGGATCGTTTCAGATCTCCTCCTACAAGAGGAATAAGTTCTTTCGCGTCTGTAGAATAGTACTGGTACTCCATCAGATCCAGTGGCCTTGCCTCTGTTGAGGAATGTTAGCTGTTTTCTTATCACGTGCTCATTTCTTTCGATATCTGTCAGTCTAAAGGTGGTGATGTGAGTTACAGGAAGTACCAAAATACAGTCTTCCTCAGTGAAACAGTTTCAGAAAAATGCGTTTAGTATTTCGGCCATCCTCTGTTCGATGCACTTATGGTCACATGTTACCAGGTCAGATGGCTGCCATCCGTTTACCAGTTTAATATGTAACCAAAACTTCTTAGGACTTTCTGTTCAATGGTTAGAGAGAATTTGTGTTTCGAATTCATTGAACATTTCACGCATGACTCACCTAACGCAAATTATGGTGTAGTTCAAGTTTTATTTCTCTGCTAGGTTTTGGCTACGTTTAAAATCGTAGTAGCTTACTAATACTGCTTTCGAACCAGGACGGGTGTTTTCTATCTCTCATATCTTTGATGGGAACTTCTTAGATTGATGCTGAACAATTTCGGTCCTGGAGATGAATTTTTCATGTTGACTTCTCACGTAATCTGAAGTCTGATTCTTATCACTCTTGCTAAGCAGAAATATCTTCCTACCTTACTTTGAATTCCTATTTACAGCAGTATTCAGTGGCGCTGCAAGGGCTTTATGATCGCTGATGCCCTATTCTTAGCTGAGTGGAATAGTTGGGGCCTGTTGCTGTCTGTGAGATCTAATATGTTGCTTTCACGAGTCGGTTGTCTGATTAGCTGCTGAAAGTAATTTTCGGATAAGGCACTTAGAGGAATTTCACCTGATTTTCTGCCACTACTCCCTACCGTAATCACATGAGTCTGCAGCTAGTAATTTGAATACTTCTTTTAAAACAATAGGATGTCCAGCTAACCTGTACGATATCATCTCCATATTTTCCTTCAAATGATAAATCAGTTCTACTCCTGAGGCAGGGCATTTATAAAAGTGTCCACTGACCATGTTTAATCCTTCAAGAAAATATGAACATCAAAAGAATTAAAGAAGGGTAATGCTATTTAGTTGATTTAAGACAGGCATTGCAGACAGAATTAGAATAGAAAATGGACCGCAAAAGTATCAGATTAGTTTTTCGATTTGGGCTGAAAAGGTTGAATTAGAGAGGATATACAATGTAGTCTGGTTATGGCAGGGAAATAATTTCTGTAAAAGAAGAATTTGTTAACATCTGAGGTTTAAGGAAGTATTTCCTGAATGTTTTTGTCTGAGGTGCAGCCTTCTACGAAATTCAAATGTAGACATTAAGCAGTTCAGACAAGAAGATGAGATAGGCTTTTGAAAAGTAGTGCTAAAGAAGAATCTTGAATATTAGATAGGTGGATCCAGTAAGTACTGAGGTTGTTGTGAGACACCATTGCAACGCCTTGATCGATACAAGAACAGACACAAAATCTGTGACGTACGACAATGCACAGTTAAGTATCTGCACTCTCAACAATGGGTTTCTACGGTTGCTTGAATTACAATGCACGACTGTCTCTAGTCAATAAAGTGAGCTGTGCAGAATGAAGTCAATTGTGAAAGCTTACTGAGGAAAGTATTCGTACTGTAGCCAAGTATCGTACTGAATTGTACTGTTGCGTGTTGGAAGAATACTGAACAGTAATACACAAGTACGGGATGTAGTCTAATATTGAAGGATTCATGAAAGCTGAAGTTTTATTCGAATTCCGTGGCACGAAATTGTTACTATAATTAAATAAATACTGTCGACAAAATATGTAATCTACTAACACTGACATCTCAATGCGTTGTCTTAAGGTATCCAAGCGACTTTCATCTATTACTAATGATGGAACATCAATCATTGACAAGGAGAAGAGTTATTATCAACGAAGTGAGAAAGTGACAAGAGCCTCGCAAATGGCGAAGGGTATGTCGGGCAACGACTTCATCGTAATCTTCGGGGGCGTTCGATGCTGCAGAATTGCAGTAAATGGTGAGCTTTTAGCAATCCACACTACCAGCATCTAATTCAGCCAGAAACAACATTCAAAAAGAATAATAAATATTGAACTCTAATCTGTGAATAGGTGCGATTTTTACAAACAATAGTCTATCTACCACCCTAACAAAGAAATTTGAGAAATGATACCACCAGTGAAGCTGGAATCAGTACACAGGACAATTCAACCTTGATTGTTGACTCTCAAAACTGAGGGCTTAAGGCATGGATAACAAAAACTCCAGTAAGGAAACTGTAAAAATTTTTAGATAAAGACCTCTCAAATTTTAAGTTAAGTAGGCTGAAGGCCTAATCCTAAAATATTTTGCATAAGGTTCGGCTGAAAGCCATATACTGAAGATAGAACAACTCATGGCTTTAAGCCTGGATAACAAATTAAGATAGAGAGGAAACTTTTGAAATCTCAAATGATTTTTGTTTCTTTGATGGCTGAAGGTCATACCTCAAAATACTTCACATAAATTTTGGTTGAAGGCCATATACTGAAAACAGAACAACTCAAGGCTTAAGGGCTGGATAATAAATTAAGATAGAGAGAAAATATTCAACTGATGATTTTTTTTTGCTTCAGATGGCTGAAGGCCGTATCTTAAAAAATTTCACATAAAGCTGAGCTGAAGGCCACATACTGAACATTGAAACAAGGCCTCGCACTGTACTTGAGACAAAAGCAAATCACAATCCCAAACAACTAAACAGTAGTGCTCAGAAGTGTTCCAAGGGTCGGCCTGGGAAGGAAACTCTAACAACAGCTTAGATGAGACAGGCAGCCAAGCGTAACACTAAATAATCGGGTTGTAGCACGACCTAGAGACGGATGAAGAACCAGCCAAAACCTAATCAATTCCCTTCCACCCACCCATCGGCACGACAACTGAAAATATCAGCGAGGACGAAAATCGCAGCAGCACTATGTCTTGATAATTGCCATCCAAACACAGTCAAGGCACAATAACCACGCAAAGAGAAAAAAAGAGGAGAACAACATCAACCTGTCAATCTACTCGTCTTGCCGGACAGCATCAACACGGTTAGGAAAACACACTGCTGGGAAACTACGCTAACGACCAGGGGAGGTAACCGGAACGTTGAAGGCTACAAGGCAGAAGATACCGCTGGTGCGCTTGACTAATAAGTTATAATCATTTCAATAGTTAAACACCATACAGGAAGACGGCTGCAAAATTTGCCGACTCCAGCACACCATACTGAACTCCAGCATCCAGGTTCTGTGGGCGATGAACTTTGCAGCTGTCGCAGCTAGCGCCTCAGAACTCCGACCGCGCGTGCACACCGCCAGTGGCCCTGGCCTGACCACAAGCTGTGGAGGCTTCCTCGCTGCTCTGTTGCAACCGACCCATTATTCACACCACACGGAAAATATAGCGGTCACACCTAAGATGGTACAGTAGTACTAGTATCGATAAACGCGGCTGCTTCTGCCACTGACGCAAGCAAGTGAGCAACTCGTTCATGTAGTCACTGAGGGAGCAATAAGGCGCCCCTCCATGGTGAGAAATTCCAAAAGGAAAAAAAGGAAAAAAAGATGGCATCAGCGCGAGCTGGCCACGACTAATTGATACCATACACAACAAAACCACCCTTGATGACAAGAAAGAGATAATCAGTGAACACTTGCAGAGATAGTACAGAGTTAACGTTCACAGTATAGTCACTCATTGAAATTATATCTGTTGCATAGGAACAATACACAGATCTGGTCATTAAATTCGAGCATGTGCAGCAGCCCATTTTAGATGAACATATTACAAGAGTCTGGCCCTAGACTCCTACTGTCGGCGAGCGGGTAAGAGCGACGCAGAATGCAGTGAGGAGGATCTACTTACGCTCGAGACGCTTTGACAACAACACATTCATTAGGCGGTAACATAGGATTGTCTTCCAACGCTCCGCACTTTAGCTTGGCCAGCGCAGCAGCACCTAATCAGGAGCAGAGTATCAGCATGCACTCGACTGGCAATATTGCCAGAGCAGCGAGACATCAATTGGTGGGTATTGCGTCAGTGGGGTGGTAGTCGACTCGTGGTCTCCGGCATCCTCCAGCTCTACATATCGATCTTCACTGATGTCGAGGGTTTGCACTCAAGGGTCTCGGTCAAGGTCCACCTGAAGTACTCACTGGCTTGCAGAACTCGGCTCCGAGCCACCTGCTTAGGAGACAGGAGCGGTAGCATTGGTGTCTGCCACAGGAACAGGAACACGATGAGCGACAGTAGGGGTCTCTAGCCCCCTCTCGAAGCCGGATGTCAGAAAGCGTCCAGGTCACGCACGGCGAGCCTCCAGCAGGCTTGCAGGATGATGGTGGCCTCCGCACGTAATCGGTGTTGCCTCGGAAGTTGGCAGTGCAGATGGCAGCAGCACCGTCTTTCCTGCAGGCCTCATGGTTCTATATACGACTGAAGACAGCTAGGCACGCTGAGGGTCAATCTCCATTGCCGCCCCTCACACTGGATAGCTGCAGCTGACACAAGGGCTGAGACTACGCAGTCGGCTGTCGGCGCTCAGCAGTCAGGCATTTTTTAAGAAGGATGGGATATTTATGTTGGCACTTCCTGTGTGGTCTGTGGTGGTAGGGACGTCTATGACGTTATGAGTCCAGGTATTCTCCCTCTGTCAGCTCTCCTAGCGAATTTCGCAAAGTCGCCTTTCATAGGCTCTTTTGTGTTTTTTCAGCACTTATTGTTGCATTGCACTTAACCGCCCTTGCGACACCCTGCTTTGTCAGTAGTATGACGGTAGTTCTTGGCTTCCATGATGTCATTATGCTTCGCTTCCTGATTTCGGCGCTCGATCGTTCCCCCCTGACGCTATAGCTTCCGTGTTTGGTGCAGCTTGCTCAGTACCTCCCATAGCTGGCAATCTACTGGACACTGGCTCAGGCAGTTCGCCTTCTGGGAGCTGCCAGGGTAGAACTTGGACAAATTTTGAGAGTGAGCCCGAACACTAGCCTAGGGTGTAACATCTGCCCCTTCTTTGAGAAAACTGGCGTCGAATTTTTCATTTTGGAGTGCCCGTCATAACACCATCCTTCATATTTACCACCAGTAGTTACACAGTAAATAACTTTAGTGTTCTTCCATCCCCATACAGCTAATCTACAAGATTTCCAATGGCTGACGTATCGAAGCGACAATGTAAGACTTCGTAAAAGCCATTTTCTTAGATATTATCACAATTATTCATATACTTAGAAGTCCATCTATTAATTTACACGTAATTCTATTTGCAAATCACCCAACAGGTATTTGGTACACAGATAGATCTGGGCGGTGCACTTACTTTCGTTTAAATCACAAAGCGAAGTCAGAACTTCTACAGTGCAGGAAGATGTCACGCTTATAGTCGTGGTACTATGGTGTTGTCTGTCGCGGTATTCCTGTATGTGCTGGAACATTTGTTCTGCTGTAGTTATACATCTTTGCACGGCTGCTAGTTCGTCTAGAGAGCGTAGAATGTCTGCTTCTCAAGCCAGCACAATGTAGGATGTTTCTACTTAAGTGTGGTCATACCAGTGATCATAGCTGGTAGACGAAATGTCGTACCTGCCAAGGCAGAAGTCGTACCAATTATTATTATTCTGCTTTCCCACAGTTTATCTCTATTCATACCTGGTGCTATCCCAGGTTTGTAACAGTTTACTATGACTGCTTCTAGTGAAAAAACTGGGTAGACCCAGTGGGTACCATCTCTGTGGAAATGTGGACTCCGCGTAGCACTTCACGTTGACATTCAGTTGCTTCGGCATTTCCCAGGAACAACTGGACCTTGCATGCCTGTCCGCCACTCTGTATCGTCCTACCTTACCAACGCTTGGCGTTAGTCGTACTGTTCTCGGTCTTTTGAATACCATCTCAAGCTGTCATAAATTTACACCTACATCTACATCCATACTCAGCAAGCCACCTTACGGCGTGTGGCGGAGGGTACCTTGAGTACCTCTATCGGTTCTCCCTTGTATTCCAGTCTCGTATTGTTCGTGGAAAGAAGGATTGTCGGTATGCCTCTGTGTGGGCTCTAATCTCTCTGATTTTATCGTCATGGTCTCTTCGCGAGATACACGTAGGAGGGAGCAATATACTGCTTGACTTCTCGGTGAAGGCATGTTCTCGAAACTTCAACAAAAGCCCTTACCGAGCTACTGAGCGTCTCTCTTGCAGAGTCTTCCACTGGAGTTTATCTATCATCTCCGTAACGCTTTCGCGATTACTAAATGATCCTGTAACGAAGCGCGCTCTCTCCGTTGGATCTTCTCTATCTCTTCTATCAAGCCTATCTGGTACGGATCCCACACTGCTGAGCAGTATTCAAGCAGTGGGCGAACAAGCTTACTGTAACCTACTTCCTTTGTTTTCGTATTGCATTTCCTTACGATACTTCCAATGAATCTGTCTGGCATCTGCTTTACCGACGATCAACTTTATATGATCATACCATTTTAAATCACTCCTAATGCGTAGTCCCAGATAATTTATGGAATTAACTGCTTCCAGTTGCTGACCTACTGTATTGTAGCTAAATGATAAGGGACCTATCTTTCTATGTATTCGCAGCACATTACACTTGTCTACATTGAGATTCAATTGCCATTCCCTGCACCATGCATCAATTCGCTGCAGATCCTCCTGCATTTCAGTACAACTTTTCAATGTTACAACCTCTCAGTATACCACAGCATCATCTGTAAAAAGCCTCAGTGAACTTCCTATGTCATCCACAAGGTCATTTATGTATATTGTGAATAGCAACGGTCCTACGACACTCCCCTGCGGCGCATCTGAAATCACTCGTACTTCGGAAGACTTCTCTCCATTGAGAACGACATGATGCGTTCTGTCATCTAGGAACTCTTCAATCCAATCACACAATTGGTCTGATAGTCCATACGCTCTTACTTTGTTCATTAAACGACTGTGGGGAACTGTATCGAACGCCTTGGGGAAGTCAAGAAACACGGCATCTACGTGTGAACCAGTGTCTATGGCCCTCTGAGTCTCGTGGACGAATAGCGCGAGCTGGGTTTCACATGACCGTCTTTTTCGAAACCCATGCTGATTCCTACAGAGTAGATTTCTAGTCTCCAGATAAGTCATTATACTCGAACGTAATACGTGTTACAAAATTCTACAACTGATCGACGTTTGAGATATAGGTCTATAGTTCTGCTCATCTGTTCGACGTCCCTTCTTGAAAACGGGGATGACCTGTGCCCTTTTCCAATCCTTTGGAACGCTACGCTCTTCTAGAGACCTACGGCTATTCTGTGGCCTATGAAAACATTAATATGTCATTCAAATACATCAAACATTGTTTTAATTTCAGTCCCCGCAATACACTATCCAATAAACTCTGAAAGGTGGTGGATTCTTGAGACCGAATGGCTTGCAACGATATTGGAAATGGTTCGCTGGAAGGAATAAGCTGCCTTTGGTCGATCTTTTGGAGATACTTATATTTCGTGGTACCAACTCTTTAAATCCACTGTGGAGAAGTAGTTAAACTGATCCAAGCTGTCGGGAGTCTCTGTTATTTGTGGTGTAGGATATGCATCAGTGATAGTTGGTGAATCGAGGTAGCAGTAATCACAGCAAAATCTCTATTTTTATAGTTAATAATACTGTCAGCTAGCTGCAGGTAAATAAGTTTTTCCATTATCAGATGCTTAGACTTTGGAAGTCGATATTGGTTATTGTACACTGTAGCATTATTCCCTGCTGGTATTCTATGTTGCGTGAAAAGCGTTGCTTGTAATGAACCACTCAGATTAAACATATCCATGAATTCCACTAAAAAAGCTTCTATGCTTCTCTGTCATTTCCCTGTAAATGAATCACTATCCTATGCAATGTAGTGTAGCCTCCCCCTCGCTTATCGACCTTAATGACAGTGAAAAATTAAACCGCGTGTACCTAATGGAAATTCGGGAAAAGCAATCGTCACCGAAGTTAATCTGTCGGTAAAGAGGGAGGAAAGGGTTACATCTAAATGAAAGGAAAAATGCAAATGAAACTGGTGGAAATTAATTTTGAAAAGGGGTAAAGTTAATAAAGAAAGTAAATGTGTGGTCGTCACGTTAACAATTAATTGGCGCTAATTAGATATTTGAGATTTGGGGGAAATTACGGTCGCCAGTCCTAAGGACAATTACTATAGTAACTGAAAAAAGAAAGGTTATTACACATACAATTAGCACTAGAAGCGTGGCAACTGAAGGTTGACACGTGTAGTGTGGAAACTGAAAGTTTGTCAGAAATAATAAATTTCGCTACACTCTGACTTAATTTAGCAAAAGAATTAATAAAACCGGAAAATCGAAAGTTAATTTAGTGACTGAAGTTAATAGTGAGCTTTCTTTCTGAAGCACATCGAAATTCAGTAAAATACGGTTAGTCTTGGACTACCTCAACAATCATTTCAAAAGCTACTTGAATCTACGCAATTTAGAAATAAGAGATTTCACTTTGAACTTGAATTAAATGATTCTGAACAATTAACGATAGTAACATTTAGTACGTACCAAGCTGAGTTGCAGTCACAGGTAAGCTAAAATACGGTAACAAAACTCGCACTCTTAAATTGTGCTTGTGTAATCTAAATATTGTATCCTGCTATGAATACCTTAGCTGAACTTTGAAATTAAAGCATTGAAATCGAATGATGCTGGCGTTTGAATTTCAACGACACTCGGGTTCATTCCGGAAAAGAAGGGACCCTGCTTGGTAATGGAATTGGGACAATGAACAACAAACGTTCATGCTAAGTTGCTGTAATTTTGTGATGCAACAATTTTAAAAGTTTGAAAAGCTGAGGTCTGCCATACAGTTCTAAAACTTTACGTGCTTCCAGTCTTCCTTGTTGGTTGATTGAAGGTTTGAAGCCGTCGATCGAGGAGGTGGCGACAGTCACTAATTGTCGGCCGTCGCTGTTGCAGAAGCTGGATGTTGGCGCGCCTTCTTCTCGACACTGTCACCAGACGAAACGGGCTCTTGATGTGCGCCAGCTAATGCTTCCCGTCCGCGATACCATGTCAGAAACTATCATCGCAAGTCGAGCGCAATTACATGCTGCCAAACCCCGAAAGCGCGGCAACTCGCGGGAGCTTCACACAACACACCTGCTCCACTGCACCACCCCAGCCAGACTCCCTCTCTCTGCCTGCGCTCCACGCGACAGAGTTAACACTACCAAAGATACTAAACACTTTGGTTCTCCACACGACCTATCGATGTATTCGTTCGATAGCACAGTTTTCCCTAGGCCAGACCCAGCGTATAAATGCAAATAATATTCACAAAACAAACCAACATAAATGCATAAATATGTATACATACAAACAGTAAAACAATTACAATATATAAAGAGACAGAAATGTCATATCTTCAGGTGACAAAATAAGGAAAAATCTATAGTACAATAGATGGAAATAGAAGGATATGCATTTCCGGCGTTACAGTAGCTTCTTTGACAGTTTGCTTGCATCAGAGGTCCTGACTTTACTTTTCCATATAATCTTTCTCCAAAACATCCAAACTAACAATCAGTAAAACCTTTGGCATATTCATTTAATTCCTGACCAAATTATCGAGACAGACTGACTAGAACCATAAAGTCTCCGTCCATGTCACTAATACATACTATACTTCTGTGTACTTAACATTGTCACTTGCCCAATTCTTCCTTAATTTCCAATGGGTCATTATAAAATAAAAGCTTAGGGAGCTCCATATATATGCCCACCCAGATTAGCTTCCCTGTACCACACAGTGTCATATCCCTTGAATTGACATGCGTCTGCGGTTTATTGGCAACCACATTCATGATCGATGAAACCTGCGACAAAGTAACACTTGTACCTGTTACGCCAGACGGAAACAGTGTCTCATTACCACTCTAGAATTTTGAAAAGGTATTGGGACTTGCCTGTCAAAGTCACGGGGCGTCTTATACAACAATTCCCGTTTTTTGTTAGCGAAAAATTAGCGCTCGAATGAACAAAGACATCAACGATGTGTATTTTATTGTAGGTGAAATTGAAGATCTTGCCACCAGAAGAAGGCGGCCTGACAACAATAATTCCGACATAAGAAACAGACACAATGAAGTAACGCGGAATGAGCATCAGCGAAACGATCGTAACGAGCCAAGAAAGTATGAAGACTGTGGGCAGCAGAGAAGATGACAGCGGGATAGTCACGAATTCCAGGCGAATGACGATCGCGAGAGTTACGATCCATTGCGGCAACAGAATAAATGATAAAGCTGTTTCAAATAGGAATTCGCAGAAAAACTTACTTTAGTTTCGGATGCATCGCACGCCGAAACTAAACGTACAGAAGTCGAATCACCTGTGGCATTACTAACTGTGCACGTACACAAAACATGAACATAGAAGACTTATTAAGGGAAGATGGACAATGTGCTAAGTATGCCTATACAGCAACCGTTGCAGCAGAGCTATGCGGTGTTGATGGTACTATTTTACAAAATTCTGGCTCGAAGTCCAGTCCAAAGAGAGAGTTATTATTTCAAAAGCAAAAAGATGGCTATTTTTAAGATATATGTATTTGTATTCGCAGCTGTTAATCGAACCAAACCAAATAAATACTACGTTCTGTTGAAATATCAAATTTCGGGAGAAAGTTTTGAGCAACCAAGTTTTGATATTCTGTTTTTGAGCGTTGTTGTCGTATTTGGTATCAATTGGATGACAGATGTTACTGAATGGATTTGGTACAAAGGTCTACTGCCGTGAAGAAGCGGGGAGAAGCGATGAAGATTTACTCTTGAGGAGCTAAGGGCGAAGATTGCGAAAACGCTATGGGCGTCGAGCTTCGTTTTACCAGCATGAAAGTAGATTGGGAGGTGCGGGTCCACAATTTCGAGGGAAAGATAAGACATGAGGACTCAGAACGACGTAAAAGACACTGCTACAGATACTAAACCGGAATTAGGTATGGTAACGTAACTTCGGAGTGTCAAACGGAAGATTTAAGAGATTTATTGTGATATCACCAAGATATAGTTTCGTCCGAAGCAGGAATAATTAAATGATATATACGCAAATTAAAAGTAAAGCCTCATGAAGCATTTTGTGTAAAATATTATTCTGTGCCATCAGACAAGACCAAGAGATTCGGAAAATGTTGGATACAAGAATCATCGAGCGATCGCAGTGTAAGTATAGCAGTCGCATCCATACAGTAATGAAGCAGAATGGTACCCTCAGCATTGTAGTAGGTGACAGAGCAATCAACAGGGTATTTCTTCTGCTAAGGAATCAACCTGAGAATTTAGAGGAGTTATTGCAGAGATTTGACAATGTAAAATGCTTATGTGTCACAAGCAGTTCTGGCAGTTTTCACTGCACTTGCAAAACCTAAAATACTCACAATTACTTCACGACAACAGTTAGAGCTAACAATTTAAGAGAGCACCCGTTTATTTTAACTGTATCGTCTATGAGACCATTTGATCAGGTGTTAGTGCCTTAGCTAGTTAACTCGATGATATTTTAATTGATTCAGCATTGTGGAAGAAACATCTCTCAATGTTATGATATGTCCTCAGTACATTTAAGAGACATGGAGTCACTGTAAATGGCTAAGTAGTAGTTTGGAAGGACGTAAATATGGTTTATTGGACATTTTTATTCACCAAAAATGGGCTGAATCACACTCACAAAAATTAAGACTATGAAAACTATTGGTACCTTCCCTATCCCAATGTGTCGAAAACAAAAGGGAGCAGATTTAAGTTTTGCTGAACACTCTCACCTACTGAAATTTCTGAAGAAAGATGCAGTATCGACCGAGCAGAAGAGCAGCGAAATGCTTTTGATAGTGTTTGTTCTGAAATGTTATCGGCGCCAATTCTACTCCACCCAGACTGGATATAATAATATTACCTAGCCTTAGGGGATCAGTTGCCATCCACTTCGTATGTACGTGGTCGATAGCTGTAGTGAGCACCACACGTTTACCTTCACCGACAAAGCCTTGGTTGTGTGAAAATGAAACAAATACTAAGACAGAATTATTGTCCAACATTTTAATAAGTTTCAATTCTATCTCCTAGGAAGACACATCGCTGTACACAGAGACGACAACGTATTTATCAATTTTGATCAATTTTGATGAATTCTTAAGTGACACACAACCGGCAGCTTGAGGCTGTTGCCAATGGGCACCACTGTGGGGAGCCGGACTTGGGTATCACGGGGATGTCAACCTCGTCCCGTCTGTCCCCAGATCGGTCTGCCGCTGTGGTTGCCCCGGTTGCTGCCCACAGTGGGGCTGAGCCGTCGCCTGTGGTTGATTGGGAGGTGGTTCCAAGGCGTGGCAGGCAGCGAAAGACGTCCCCGGAGGCTGATCAGAAAGCCTCCCCGGTGCGTCTGACAAACAGGTTTCAAGCACTGTCTCTGGCTGAGCCAGATGCAGCTGCCTCCCCTGTTTCAGAGGATGATTCTCAGCCTTCAAGGTCCGGGCAATCACAGAGGGTGGGCTTATTGGTAGTTGGGAGCTCCAATGTTAGGCGCGTAATGGGGCCCCTTAGGGATATGGCGGCTAAGGAGGGGAAGAAATCCAGTGTGCACTCCGTGTGCATTCCGGGTGGAGTCATTCCTGATGTGGAAAGGGTCCTTCCGGATGCCATGAAGAGCACACGGTGCAGCCAGCTGCAGGTGGTGGCACATGTTGGCACTAATGACATGTGTCGCTTTGGATCTGAGGAAATTCTCTCTGGATTCCAGCGGCTATCTGATTTGGTGAAGGCTGCCGGTCTTGCTTACGAGATGAAGGCAGAGCTCACCATCTGCAGCATCGTTGACAGAACCGACTGCGGACCTTTGGTGCAGAGCCGGGTGAAGGGTCTGAATCAGAGGCTCAGACGGTTTTGCGACCGTGTTGGCTGCAGATTCCTTGACTTGCGCCATGGGGTGTTGGGGTTTCGGGTTTCACTGAATATGTCAGGAGTTCACTACACTCAGCTGGCGGCTACACGGGTAGCGGAGGCTGTGTAGCGTGGACTGAGTGGTTTTTTAGGTTAGAAGGCCTCGGGAAAGTACGGGGTGGGCTGCAATCTCAAAGGGTGCATGGCAAATACAGGACGTGCTTTGATCAAGGAACAGTAAGAATTGTAGTTGTAAATTGTTGAAGTTGTACTGGGAAAGTCCCTGTGCTTCAAGTGCTAATAGAAAGCACAGAAGCTGAAATCGCTATAGGTACAGAAAGCTGGTTAAAACCTGAAATAAGTTATGCAGAAATTTTTACGAAGTCTCAGACGGTGTTCATGAAAGGTAGATCAGGCAGAATTGGTGGTGGAGTGTTTGTGTCTGTCAGTAGTGGTTTATCTTGTAGTGAAGTCGAAGTAGATACTCCGTGCGAATTGGTATGGGTGGAGGTTATACTTAACAGCCGAACTAAGTTAATAATTGGCTCCTTCTACCGAACCCCAGACTCCGATGATATAGTTGCTGAACAGTTCAGAGAAAATTTGACTCTCGTAACAAATAAATACCCCACTCATACGGTTACAGTTGGTGGGGACTTCAACCTTCCCTCGATATGTTGGCAAAAATACTTGTTCAAAACCGGAGGTAGGCAGAAAACATCTTCCGAGGTTGTTCTAAATGCTTTCACCGAAAATTATTTCGAGCAGTTAGTCCACGAACCCACGCGAATTGTAAATGGTTGCGAAAACACACTTGACCTCTTAGCCACAAACAATCCAGAGCTGATAGAGAGCATCATGACTGATACAGAGATTAGTGACCACAAGGTCATTGCAGCTAGGCTCAATACCGTTTCTTCCAAATCCACCGGAAGCAAACGCAAAATAATTTTATTTAAAAAAGCGGATAAAGTGTCACTAGACGCCTTCCTAAGAGACAATCTCCATTCCTTCCGAATTGACTATGCAAATGTAGACGAGATGTTTCACAAATTCAAAGATATAGTAGCAACAGCAATTGAGAGCTCCATACCTTATAAATTGGTAAGAGATGGAACTGATCCCCCATGGTACACAAAACAGGTCCGAACGCTGTTGCAGAGGCAACGGAGAAAGCATGCGAAGTTCAGAAGAACGCGAAATCCCGAAGATTGGCTAAAATTTAGAGACGCGCGAAATTTGGCACGGACTTCAATGCGAGATACCTTTAATAGGTTACACAACGAAACACTGTCTTGAAATTTGGTAGAAAATTCGAAGAAATTCTGATCGTATGTAAAGTACACTAGCGGCAAGACGCAGTCAATACCTTCGCTGCGCAGTGCCGATGGTACTGTTACCGACGACTGTGCCGCTAAAGCGAAGTTATTGAACGCAGTTTTCCGAAATTCCTTCACCTGGGAAGACAAATGGAATATTCCAGAATTTGAAACACGAACAGCTGCCACCATGAGTTTCTTAGAAGTAGATACCTTAGGGGATGCGAAGCTACTCAAATCTCTTGATACAGGCAAGTCTTCAGGTCCAGATTGTATACCGATTAGGTTCCTTTCAGATTACGCTGATACAATAGCTCCCTACTTATCAACCATATACAACCGCTCGCTCACCGATAGGTCTGTACCTACAGATTGGAAAATAGCGCAGGTCGCACCAGTGGTTCAAATGGTTCAAATGGCGCTGAGCAGTATGGGACTCAACTTCTGTAGTCATTAGTCCCCTAGAACTTAGAACTAGTTAAACCTAACTAACCCAAGGACATCACACACATCCATGCCCGAGGCAGGAATCGAACCTGCGACCGTAGTGGTGCCGCGGTTCCAGACTGCAGCGCCTAGAACCGCACGGCCACTTCGGCCGGCTTGCACCAGTGTTTAAGAAGGGTAGTAGGAGTAATCCATCGAACTACAGACCTATATCATTGACGTCGGTTTGCGGTAGGGTTTTGGAGCATATACTGATTTCAAACATTATGAATCACCTCGAAGGGAACGATCTATTAATACGTAATCAGCATGGTTTCAGAAAACATCGTTCTTGTGCAACGCCGCTAGCTCTTTATTCGCACGAAGTAATAGCCGCTATCGACAGGGGATCTCAAGTTGATTCCGTATTTCTAGATTTCCGGAAAGCTTTTGACACCGTTCCTCACAAGCGACTTCTAATCAAGCTGCGGGCCTATGGGGTATCGTCTCAGTTGTGCGACTGGATTCGTGATTTCCTGTCAGGAAGGTCGCAGTTCGTAGTAATGGACGGCAAATCATCGAGTAAAACTGAAATCAGGTGTTCCCCAGGAAAGCGTCCTGGGACCTCTGCTGTTCCTGATCTATATAAATGACCAGGGTGACAATCTGAGCAGTTCTCTTAGGTTGTTCGCAGATGACGCTGTAATTTACCGTCTAGTAAGGTCATCCGAAGACCAGTATCAGTTGCAAAGCGATTTAGAAAAGATTGCTGTATGCTGTGGCAGGTGGCAGTTGACGCTAAATAACGAAAAGTGTGAGGTGATCCACATGAGTTCCAAAAGAAATACGTTGGAATTCGATTACTCGATAAATAGTACAGTTTTCAAGGCTGTCAATTTAACTAAGTACCTGGGTGTAAAAATTACGAACAACTTCAGTTGGAAAGACCACATAGATAAAATTGTGGGGAAGGCGAGCCAAAGGTTGCGTTTCATTGGCAGGACACTTAGAAGATGCAACAAGTCCACTAAAGAGACAGCTTACACTACACTCGTTCGTCCTCTGTTAGAATATTGCTGCGCGGTGTGGGATCCTTACCAGATGGGATTGACAGAGGACATCGAAAGGGTGCAAAAAAGGGGAGCTTGTTTTGTATTATCACGTAATAGGGGAGAGAGTGTGGCAGACGTGATACGCGAATTGGGATGGAAGTCATTAAAGCAAAGACGTTTTTCGTCGCGGCGAGATCTATTTACGAAATTTCAGTCACCAACTTTCTCTTCCGAATACGAAAATATTTTGTTGAGCCCAACCTACATAGGTAGGAATGATCATCAAAATAAAATAACAGAAATCAGAGCTCGAACAGAAAGGTTTAGTTGTTCGTTTTTCCCATGCGCTGTTCGGGAGTGGAATGGTAGAGATATAGTATGATTGTGGTTCGATGCATCCTCTGCCAAGCACTTAAATGTGAATTGCAGAGTAGTCATGTAGATGTAGATGTAGATGTAGATGAAATGTACTTCATATGACTTTGAAACTAAATACCTCCAAAATAAAGGAATATTATTTCCTACACGCTGTCACGACTGCTCGAAAATCTAAGAGAAATCAGTACAGCATAGTTATTGGTGAAGTAAGTTTGACTGAAATAAACTACATGAGAAAAAAAGAGTGAAACGTCCTGAAGACATGGTCAGATGTCACTGTAACTTCGCACATGTTTTGTCCTCGTGTCTTACCTCTCATGTGACTGTACCCTGGGCCATATCTCAACATGAAAATTACACGTGTATGTGAATTTGGTACATCAATTTGTTTTTCAGAAAGGCTTTTCAATAAAAAAGGCTTTTCAACTGAAAATGATACATATGCTTTCACTGTTAAAATATTGAATGCATTGAATAACCGAACATAACCCATTGGGATATTTTGTGATCTCTCAGAGGCTTTTGATTGTGTGAATCATGAAATTCTTATTGATAAACTTAATTATTGTGGTATGACTGGGACAGTGCACAAATGGTTTAATTTGTACTTAATATATGTTAACGACTTACCACTCTATATTCATGAAGATGCAAAGCTAGTTCTTTTTTCTAATGATACAAGTATGGTAATCACACCCAACAAGCAAGAATCAGCTAAGGATATTACAAATAATGTCTTTCAGAAAATTGTTGAGTGGTTCTCTGCAAATGGACTCTCACTAAAGTTTGAGAAAACACAGTTTATACAATTCTGTACAGTAAATGGCATAAAATCATTGATAAATATAGACCATGAACAGAAGTCTGTGGCTAAGGCAGAATGCTTAAACTTTCTGCATGTGTGCATTGATCAGAAATTGAACTGGAAGAAGCACATCGACATCTACTGAAATGATTAGGTTCAGTTACTTATGATAGTAGGGTTATTGCAAAATTTTGGTGATAAACATTTCAATATATTAGCCTACTTTGCTTATTTTCATTCACTGCTTTCATATGGCACAATATTTTGGGGCAATTCATCATTAAGAGAGAAGGTATTCATTGCACAAAAGCGTGTAATCAGAATAATAGCTGGAGCCCATCCAAGATCACCTTGCAGACATTTATTCAAGGAACCTGGGATATTCACAGTACCTTCGCAATACATATATTTTCTTACGAACTTTGTCATTAATAACCCATCCCAATTCAAAAATAACAGCGAAGTGCATAGCTACAACACTAGAAGATATCTCACTTTGACATAGAAAACGGTGAATCTTGCTGCCACAAAAATCTTTGGTCACTTGCCAAATAGTATTAAAAGTCTGACAGATAGCCAACCACAATTTAAAAGCAAATTAAAAGAATTTCTGAATGACAACTCCTTCTACTCAATAGATGAATTCTTAGATATGAAATAGTAACTCTAAAAAAATTTAAAATTAATTATTTTGTGTAAAGGAAACTTATTTTAAAGTGAACCATTCACGTCATTACAAAATGTCTTATTCATGACCTATTGAACAAGGATTAATGTACGTATGTGTCTCTATGAACTATCTACGTGCTGTTGAGCTGCTCCTGTGACTAGCAACATCCCCCACCCTGTTCCTGGTAGAACGTTTGGGACCACCTTGGATGCCAACTATCCCAGTGCCAGTATCCTGAATATTAAGGACCAGTTACAAAATCTGTGTGCCAGCTTGCCTCAGAAAAGTATACAACTGCTCAACATCAGTCATTCCTAACTAATCAGTGCATACATCCATGCCAGAAGTGGTACATCATGCTGGGCTCATACAGTCAAGGTGTTTGTAATAATATCACATACCCTGTCTATAAGGGTACCAACGGTAAGATGACGCGAATATACAGCCTCTTTCATGTAACTGTCAACCTCACCTGCCTTTGGTGTACCCTGCCATGCAGACGAGGCTCTGACGACCGAGTATTGGCGGTATAGCCATGAAATTGAAGACAGAGGAAATGCTGTGCCATACTCACTCATGGGAGTTATGAGCAGTGGCTGGTACAGCTCAGAGGCGGCAGTTCCATCGCCAGTCTTACCTTCAATGGGGCAGTACCTCCTTCAGGGACTCAATAAACATACTTGCAGTATGCATTGTTGCCTCGGAAAAAGGATGGATTACCGGGATACAACATGGACCAGAAATGGGAACAAGAGAAAATGGTTTAATACAGCTAGGAAAGTTGCCTCGTGGGATGTCAGGAGATTTGCTCTTAAGGAAGACGAGTTAGCTAAACATTTCAAAAAATGGAAATAGACTCTTTGTGATTACAGAAACAAAGAAGAAAACAACTTGAACTAAATATGTAGGTGACTTTATTATGACCTTCAGCGGAGTAAAGCAGGAAGAAAGAGCAAGTAAAGGTGTTGACATCTACATTCATAGAAATGGGGAAGATAAAATACTGATTATGAATATGTAAAAGAATGCATCGTACTGGTAGGAATTAAAGGACCAAGAGGAACCATAAGAATAATAGCAACTTAAGTCTCAGAAGAAGGAAAAACTGAAGAGTCGAACGACTTTTACTAACAGTTACAAGTGACCTTAAACAGATAAAATAAAAATTAGACTTTACTTATGGAAGATCTCATTCTAGAATGGGAAATATGCTAATTCCGAAAATAGTAGGCACATTTAGAGAAAACTGTGTAATGAAACGGAAAAACACTAAGACATTTTTCTATCTTTAACAGTTTAAAAATCACCAATGGTTTCCTTAGAAAGAAAGACATACATAAATTTACCTGGTCAACAAAATGATATGTATGTGTTATAGATTACATAATAATAAATGATTTCCTGGGAAAGTTCGAAACCCCAAAGTGTATCTAGGAGTGGATAGTAGATCAGACCCTTTCTTAATGGTGTCAGTAGTTGACATCAATGCAAAATGGTGAATTTTAAACCGAGAAATACCACAGACAACCGATCGCCAATAATTTTTAATCCATTGATGTAGGTATCGGCACTTTAACAATGTCCTCGTTCGAATGAAATTTTAACCACACTGAAGTTACAGTGCAAACAGGCAGTAGTCAAAATTACGAGCATGGACGCTCAAGTCAGAAATTAATAATTAAAAATGTTCCAGCGTTTGGTATGTATACTTTGTAATGAAAAACAACTGACAAATTTGGTATTCTCTGTTCGCAGCGTAACTCCACCGTTGTTAAAATTTCAGTCTGATGGCTACTGAGAGACAGCCATGTTCAAAGCTACAAAATGGAGAAAATGGAAGAAAATAATTAAGAAGCAAAAGGAACAACAAGTTCTTTAAGTTTACCTTTCAGAAGATAGCAGCATAAGAGATCTCTATCAAAGATGGATGTCAAAAACCTTAGTAAATTTAGAAACGGTGGAAGACTTGGAATAAGAATTGAAAAACTTAAAAACAACTACATGGAACGTAGCTAATGAGGCTCTGGGGAAGAAAAGGACATACAGAAGAAGTAGAGGAGTAAGGATTCGGTGGCCAGAGAAGAAAGAACGATCAAAGAAAAACAAGACACTTTCAAGACCTACATAAATAATCTCACTAATGAAAACTATAATGAATTAAAGAGAAGAGAAACAATGCAAGATGCATAGCTCGGAATGCGCACACGAATCGCAGGAATGCTTTTTTTTTTTAGCAATGTAGAGCATGATTTATGTGGCAGACAAACTATCACTTGTAAAGTTAGGAAATTACCCAACAGACAAGAAAACGATCGCATGCATGTTAATAATGTAGGAGAGAAAGAATGGATATTTCATTGTAAAAAATTGTGGTGTGATAAAATTTTAATTCAGACATACCTGAAATACATGACTCAGAAAGACGTTGACTACGTTGATATGAGAAAAGAGACTGCAGATCTAAAAGAAAAAAAAATAGGAAAGCCACTGATTTAGGTTGTATTAATATGGAACTGTGGAAATATTTAGGATTATTCCTACAAATAAGCCTTCTTCACAAATTTAATCATTTTTGGAGAAATAAGAACATATCAAAAGTCCGGCTGGGAACCAAAATGGTATTTGTCTTTAAAAATGGTGATAAAAGTAAACGTAGTATCTATCGGGGAATAATCCTCTTGGATTCAGCTTAGAAATTATATTCCAAAATGCTGAATATAAGACATAAAAATATCATGGAAAGGTTAATACATGAAGAACAACCAGGTTTTAGAAAAGGACAAACTAATGCAATGTTTCCCAACCTGGGGGTAATTACCCATGAGGGGTAAAATGAAAATTTCTGAGGGATAAAAACAAAAGTATGCAACTGAGTTTCAGTCACGAAACTAAATAATCATTAAAAGCTCTTTCTGCTATATCTAATTCGTGTGGCTATAATACTGAGTACGGAAGTTACTAAAAATAATTCTCTTTAAATACTAGCATTAACGTGTGACACAATGTTGTAGAGATTAGAGTTTGTGAAACAGAATTATGAACAAACTTTTCCTCATATAATGGAGTAATAGTCCGCACTGGAAGGAGGTGTAAGACGATTAAATTTGTGGAGGGAAAAAGAAGGGATGAGTGAAAGTAAGCAGATTCAAATGGACGTAGGTTGCAGTAGTTATTTAGAGATGATTAGATTTGCATGGGAAAGACTAGCCTGGAGAGTTGCACAAAACCAAACAGCAACAACGTCTATGTTTGTCTGTTTTTTAACTAATACCTGCGTTGACTGCAGTTGTAAAATTTTCTAATTTTCTTTCCCTGCACTCCCTACGCCACTACAACGAATTTCCCTCCATTTTTAATACGAGACGCTTCACACAATGCACATTACAGAACGTCAACCCTAACAATACAGTTACTCTCATTAAAGCGTTACAACCCCTCAGTTATCTTAATATAGGTAACGAGACACCTCTTGACTAAGCTGGAAGCGGCGTGAAGATGTTACTTTTAATTAACATGCTTGTTTTCTTAGCAGAGATTATAATTACCTGCCAACGAGAAGAGTACGTGTGGGCAGCAGATTAGGGTAATAAAAGATAGTAAATATGAGATGAAGAAAAATACCTGCTGGGTGGAGATAAGATTTTACGTGTCGAGCCCCGGCTCTCTTATAACGGGTCGCTTCCATTAGGAGCGCAGCAGCTGGTGACGCGCTATCAGCTGCCGCCAGGCACGCGCCTGCGGGCAGGCATCCTGCAACGCAGCGCTCTCGCTCGCTCTCAGAATTGCCGCCATTCTCGCCGCACGGCAGACCTTCTTGATCGCGTTTCTTTGGACCATGGCCACTGGAAATCGAACGTTTCTTATACGTGAGCTTTCCCATTCAAGCACCGGATTCCATTTCGGCTGAAGTCTCCAGACGTACATTGGCCCGGTGGTACAAAGAAAACCTTTCGTCGCGATTAGCGACTAATGTGGTTCTACTTTGCAATTAATTTTTGTATTTATTTTTCGACACACTGAAATTATTAGCCTCAGTTCAGACACTATGCTCCTGCAGTATTCCATCTGAATGTAATAGAAGAACTTGAAAGTTTCTCAAATCCCCTGCGGAAGGCAGGCTCTGGATATCAACCTTGAAGCCGGAATCTGAAAGATTTATAACGTTTATCAATGTAACAGTCAGAAATGCGAAACTGTTATCAGTGTTCAATTCTCGTTCCCGCACACTGTTTAAGCACATACCAAATTTCTAGTAAGTACACAACAGCTGCAGAGCGGAAATTCCTTCTTCGTGCAACATTTGTCAAAGGAAAGAAGGGGTTTTCGTAACCCAGCGTTTTCCTAAGTAGTTCTCGATCTCTCATGATGTTTCTACTCCTCATCTGTTATCTATTATTCTTCTCTCTGCTGGAATATTTTAATTTACTGTTGTTTCATTTTTGGTGTGCAGTGTGATCCTACTACCACCAGATACGAGTTTGCTACACTTGGACAGTGTCAACAGGCAGACATTGTTTACTTTCCTCCTAGTGTATGTTTATCTTATATTTTTTGTTAGTTTCGCCTTTGAGGACGCTTTCTTTCGGAATCAGTTTGATATTAGAACTGTTTCAGTATTGTAAACTATAGGTTCAAAAGTATCCGGACATCTGCTGGTGAATATTAATAGGGGGTATGTCAACCCTTGACGAGTTGAATTCTGCTGAGCACAATTTTTTTTAGGGGTCTCATTGTCTATGGAGGACTGATAATTCATTCCCGGTCAAACGGCGAAACCGCAGAAGATGGTGATGATGGAGCGAAATAGACGTTCTAACTCTTGCAAAAATTGTTCCACTGCTTTGAGGTCGGGAATCTGGGTAGGATAGTCCGTCAAAAAGCAGTTGTCATCCTCAAACCACTGACTTACTGATGCTGCATTATGGCATGGTGAATTGTCATGTTGATACAATCTTAGTCTCTGGACTGTTCCTCCACTATACGCAGACACATAGCTGTAAAATGTGTTCATACCTTTTCCGACTTCGCGTTTTCTTAAGAACAATAGGGGGACAATACCCCCTCATTGTGTTTCACTTTTAGCACGCATGTGGCAGATAAAGTTCACCAGCTATTTGCCAGACTCAAACCATTCCATCGGTTCAAAAGTGGTTCAAATGGCTCTGAGCACTATGGGACTTAACATCTGAGGTCATCAGTCCCCTACAACTTAGAACTACTTAAACATAACTAACCTAAGGACGTCACACACATCCATTCCCGAGGCAGGACTCGAACCGGCGACCGTAGCGGTCGCGCGGTTCCAGACTGAAGCGCCTAGAACCGCTCGGCCACTCCGGCCGGCATTCCATCGGATTGGCCCGGGGTATAGCGTGATTTATCACTTCATATCACTCTTTTCCAGTCACCCACTGTCCAGGGGCGTAGCTCTACCTGATCTCATGGGTCGCTTAGCATTGACTACAAACGGAAGGAGCACGACCACTGTACCTCATTCTTTTTAATTCCCTACGCACTGCCAATTTGCTACCTAGATAGCAGCTAGCATTTTGGAACTCATGACTGATAGCTTTCGTTGATATCAAGCACTTTTTACAACCAGCCTTTGTAGGGCTAGATGGTCCCTTACCGTCAGTACGTGAGGTCTGCTTTGTCTTGGTTTAGCTGTGATTGTTCCTTTGCGTTTACGCTTCAGAATCACATCACCAACAGTCGAGTTGTGCAGCTTTACAACGGTTGAAATACCCCTAATGGATTTGTTACTCGAGTTACTTCTAATGACTAGTCCGCGTTGGAAGTCACAGAGCTCTCCTGTCCTGTTACATTGTTACTGCTTCTCTACTGACAACACAATACTCACTGACACGTTTTAGATAGGCGCGTCCGCAGTTGGTGACAGCCAGTCGTATGTCTCGCTTTACGTTAGGCTGTCCTTATATTTTTGATCAGATCGTGTATTTGTGGCTATGGAGATATTGCTTGGGTAGCTCAGTTGGTAGAGCAATTGCCACGAAAGACAAAGGTTCAGATTTCGAGTCTTGGTCCGGGACACAGTTTCAACATGCCAGAAAACTTCACATCAGCGCTCACTCCGCTGCAGAGTGATAATTTCAATCACGTATTGATATGTTTACGTCGCACGAGCCTTCTGTTGGTTAATCCCTAGTTGCGTGGCTACGGCCCCTATTGCTACTCGACACAACTCAGGGATAATTTCCATATTTGGCCCGGCGAGATGATTGGTCAGTGATAATGCTCCAGCTTTTGAATCTAAGTGCTTTAGGAGATTTAGATTTGAGCAGGCTATCCGCCATATCACAACTATAATTCATTTCTGGGAACAGCGTGCAGCAGGGTATGAGGGACCCTCTGGCGGTCACGTTCCTCTGACCACTTCTCGCCTATATGGCGTTCTGCCTTGGCGCCAAGAGAGAGTGCTGGTATGTGCGGCAGTCTGTTTTCATTCATTGGGCACCTGCAGCTATTTGTTTTGTAATGTTTGTATTATTCTGTGTACTCGGAAAACTGTTTATTATTTATGTCATTTTCTGAAATATCACCACTTGAGATTATTTGAATTGCTGTCAGTTAACTTTTTCCTTTTCAACAATCTAATTTTTGGCATGATTTAATTCACTGTATTTTATTAGTGTAATGACTTTTACACCTTATAAACCCACTACAGACTTTACTGTTTGTATCCTTCTTTCTATTTTACATCGTACAATTATCAATGAAGAAAATTTGTACGCGTACATTAGCGACATCTGCCGAGCTTGCAACACGATTTTATGGCTGTGTGCGGCAGTTTGTTTTGAACAGTAGATTTTATTGTTTTCGGCTGTAGACAATCTGCTAGTTGTATTTGTGTTTTTCCCATATTTTGCTACAAATCTGAACATGATCATTGCTGGCCGAGAAAGGTAGTCTCAGGACTTGCAAGTATGTAACCACAGACGTGAGATAAAAGAAATTTATTCCCAATTCCCTTTTGCAGACACAGTAGAAATTACAGTGGTCATATACCTACCCTTACTCACTACAATATGGGCGTACCTAGTGAATAACAGCAGTTACCCATCATTGTACTCTAGTTACAAAATCGCATTATTACTAACATAGCGAAATATAACCAAAGTACAAGTATCTCGGAGACAAAGAGAAATTAATTCATTTTATAGAAGTGACACGACCGCGGTTAGCTTTTATGTACCTTAGTTCAATTATAGTTTTAATCTGCCAGGAAGTTTCATATCAGCACACACTCCGCTGCAGAGTGAAAATCTCATTCTGGAAACGCCCCCCAGGCTGTGGCTAAGCCATGTCTCCGCAGTATCCTTTCTTTCAGGAGTGCTAGTTCTGCAAGGTTCGCAGGAGAGCTTCTGTAAAGTTTGGAAGGTAGGAGACGAGATACTGGCAGAAGTAAAGCTGTGAGTACCGGGCGCGAGTCGTGCTTCGGTAGCTCAGATGGTAGAGCACTTTCCCGCGAAAGGCAAAGGTCCCAAGTTCGAGTCTCGGTCGGGCACACAGTTTTAATCTGCCAGGAAGTTTCAATTTCCCAGTGGTTTAAGGAACATGATTTAAATAAAAAGCAATTAACCCAACCCACACTCCAACTCAAGATGTTGAGGAAGGTTCACAATTCACCAAATCTTAAAACAAATGTTAACCATCAAATTTACATCTTTCTGACATTTAAGATCAATAAATAGTTTAAAAAAAAAAAGGTTCCAGCCATTTAAGATAAAAGAACCCCTTTAGGGACCAGCCACACATACATTCAAGGCAAGCTTCAAACTATGTTACATTGATTTAAAATATTAAAGTCTACATGATGCCCCCATACGTAGTAAAATCTTATATCTTCTTTCAGTTAGACAACAAGAAAACTGTTAACATTTTAATGATTTGAGAAAAGGAAGAAAAACAAAAGAAACATTTCACAGCACAGGTCAAGGCACACCTTCAAGGCAATCTTTCAACTATGTTTGATGCTTTACGTAACTCTTGTTTCGGTGAGCTGTCTGCAAGAGCTGCCGCCCTTCAGTGTTGCAGGCCCAGGCGTTCCTCCGCCCCTTCGGACTGGTGTCGTCTTCTAAAAGGCGTGACCCCCACGCCGGCAAAACCAGAACACAGTAAGGCGTATGTTAATGGTTGGTTCCATACCACTAGTAGACAAGTAAAAAAAATGGTTCAAATGGCTCTGAGCACTATGGGACTTAACATCTGTGGTCATCAGTCCCCTAGAACTTAGAACTACTTAAACCTAACTAACCTAAGGACATCACACACATCTATGCCCGAGGCAGGATCCGAACCTGCGACCGTAGCAGTCCCGCGGTTCCGGACTGAGCGCCTGAACCGCTAGACCACCGCGGCCGGCAGTAGACAAGTAGTTTCAATAAACACACACGGGAGAAAAATTAAAGTCCTTTGTGAAACAGCACCACGCCTCTGTAAAACCACACTCAATGTGGGAACGCCAAGCCACCAGGGACTCAAGGCAACTGGAAGAAACCAAGGCCCACAATGCGAGGCGGCCGTATCGAACCAAAACACCATAACATGTTACCGAAACCCAGAACGACTCAAGAAATGACCGACAGATGCAAGGGTTAAACGTAACAGCGCCCAACTTAGGTCAGCTCGGAGGAGGCAGCAAGTCATAGTGTCCACGGGTGGAGCTAATGATACACACCCATTACGGTGAAGATGTCTCCACAATAGAACCGGATGGACCTTCAGATTAATTGGACTAAATATAACGCAGCCGCCAATAAAGTAACACTATCCAGGCATACGTTTCCAGGATTACACGTACGCAAACAGTTAAGCCGTAAAGTCTGTGTGTAACTAGGATAAAATACGTGTCCGGGATCACAGCACTACGACCACTCCACCAAATAACGGAAGTAAAAGAAGATCACTAAGTAGTGGAAACACGACCAGGGCGAGCCATCATTCCCTTGCTCAGGATGCCAACAGCTGTGGTCCCCTCATTCTGAAAAACGGCCACCTCCGTTCCTGCATCGATCGCTATGTTTGCCGCACTGTCGACCGCGCCTTCTCACGGCCTCCGTCGCTGATATCGAACTACCACCGCGAGGCAAGCGCCTCCACCAGAATGAGAACAACTCGGAAGCGGAGAAACAAAGGCCAAACAGACCCTGGAAATTCGAGGGAAGCTGAGCCCCACGGCACAGTCAGCGTCAATAGAGAATTGATGTCTGGTTTGGGATTCTTGGCACTGAAGTTTTATTGGAACAATGAAACACTAAACGGTAGTGCTTATGTCACCTTTCCATCATGAAACATTTCTCGTCTTCTGGATGAAATGTCGCTACGAACCAGAGTGCTTGTGTGACACCAACACAGTGGATGTCCGGCTTATAACGCCTTCACTACATGTCGTTGTCTGAACCGATGGTATCGTGCCAGATGGACTGGTCATGGAAGAACAGTAAATTGTCCCGCTGGTTCTCCTGACTTAACTATAGAATTTTTTTTTTTTGGAGGTGCATAAAAGACGTTATACATGGTGTTACAAAAAGGTACGGCCAAACTTTCAGGAAACATTCCTCACACACAAACAAAGAAAACATGTTATGTGGACATGTGTCCGGAAACGCTTAATTTCCATGTTAGAGCTCATTTTAGTTTCGTCAGTATGTACTGTACTTCCTCGATTCACCGCCAGTTGGCTCAATTGAAGGAAGGTAATGTTGACTTCGGTGCTTGTGATGACATGCGACTCATTGCTCTACAGCAAGCACATCAGTACGTAGCATCAACAGATTAGTGTTCATCACGAACATGGTTTTGCAGTCAGTGCAATGTTTACAAATGCGGAGTTGGCAGATGGCCATTTGATGTATGGATTAGCACGGGGCAATAGCCGTGGCGCGGTACGTTTGTATCGAGACAGATTTCCAGAACGAAGGTGTCCCGACAGGAAGACGTTCGAAGCAATTGATCGGCGTCTTAGGGAACACGGAACATTCCAGCCTATGACTCGCAACTGGGGAAGACCTAGAACGACGAGGACACTTCTTCGTGCAGTTGACGATAACCCTAATGTCAGCGTCAGAGAAGTTGCTGCTGTATAAGGTAACGTTGACCAAGTCACTGTATGGAGAGTGCTACGGGAGAATCAGTTGTTTCCGTACCATGTACAGCGTGTGCAGGCACTATCAGCAGCTGATTGACCTCCACGGGTACACTTCTACGAATGGTTCATCCAACAATGTGTCAATCCGCATTTCAGTGCAAATGTTCTCTTTACGGATGAGGCTTCATTCCAACGTGATCAAATTGTAAATTTTCACAATCAACACATGCGTGGCTGACGAGAACCGCACGCAATTGTGCAATCACGTCATCAACACAGATTTTCTGTGAACGTTTGGGCAGGCATTGTTGGTGATGTCTTGATGGGGCCCCATGTTCTTCTACCTAAGCTCAATGGAGCACGTTATCATGATTTCATACGGGATACTCTACCTGTGCTGCTAGAACATGTGCCTTTACAAGTACGACACAACATGTGGTTCACGCACGATGGAGCTCCTGCACATTTCAGTCGAGGTGTTCGTACGCTTCTCAACAACAGATTCGGTGACCGATGGATTGGTAGAGGCGGACCAATTGCATGGCCTCCACGCTCTCCTGAACTCAACCCTCTTGACTTTCATTTATGGGGGCATTTGTAAGCTCTTGTCTACGCAAACCCGTTACCAAATGTAGAGACTCTTCGTGCTCGTATTGTGGACGGCTGTGATACAATACGCCATTCTCCAGCGCTGCATCAGCGTATCAGGGATTCCATGCGACGGAGGGTGGATGCATGTATCCTCGCTAACGGAGGAAATTTTGAATATTTCCTGTAACAACGTGTTTGAAGTCACGCTGGTACGTTCTGTTGCTGTGTGTTTCCATTCCACGATTAATATGATTTGAAGAGAAGTAATAAAAGGAGCTCTAACAATGAAAGTAAGCGTTTCCGGACACATGTCCACATAACATATTTTCTTTCTTTATGTGTGAGGAATGTTTCCTGAACGTTTGGCCGTACCTTTTTTGTAACACCCTGTATACGGCGAAAGTTTAACGTCTCCAGAGAACATGCCTGGACGAATCGTCCTTGCTGGTAATTCACTTCAGCATGCCACACGAAAAGCAGCGACGAATTATTTCATCAAATGCGTAATCATTTTATCGGTATCCCTCATCAGCACTTCCAATACATTTGAATGTGTAGCCCCTTTTCGTACGCACAAGCTTTTATAGCACTATAAATCGGTATTAAAGAGCCCCATATCTGTTTCTTACTGCCAGAGGTTGGACAAATATATGGAAGCACCAAAAACGCAGCACGGTGTCATCCTTAACACACTGTAGGAAACGCATTGGTATTCAAAATGGCCTCGAGTCGTCTCGGAATAGAAAAACACAGATCGTATATATCTCTCGAGGGACTCTTACACCATTCATCCATCAAAGGAGTTGCAAGTTCGCATAACGATTGTAGAGGTGGATAGTGATCACACACCCTTCTCTTCAAAGTGGACCACAAAGCCTTAGTAATACTGAGGTCTGCTGACTGTAGTGACGTGGGAAGATGCGACAGTTTATCCCCGTGCTCACAAAATCAACATCACCACTGGGGAACGAAAGCTGAACCCTGTGACTGACATGATCAGTCGAACTGGCCACACAGTCTTTGGCGGTAAGTCGACAACGCAGAGTAATCGTGAGGCCCGTGGAATCGCACGGTATTGCTGCCCATATCATCCCCCAATTGCCGCCATGTTTCAATCTCTGGATGTAAATCCGGCCTGAAGCTAGTAACAGTGTGAGACAAGCAGTGTGAAACAAGACTCATCTGTCGAAATGACTTTCTTATACAGCACATACACTCCTGGAAATGGAAAAAAGAACACATTGATACCGGTGTGTCAGACCCACCATACTTGCTCCGGACACTGCGAGAGGGCTGTACAAGCAATGATCACACGCACGGCACAGCGGACACACCAGGAACCGCGGTGTTGGCCGTCGAATGGCGCTAGCTGCGCAGCATTTGTGCACCGCCGCCGTCAGTGTCAGCCAGTTTGCCGTGGCATACGGAGCTCCATCGCAGTCTTTAACACTGGTAGCATGCCGCGACAGCGTGGACGTGAACCGTATGTGCAGTTGACGGACTTTGAGCGAGGGCGTATAGCGGGCATGCGGGAGGCTGGGTGGACGTACCGCCGAATTGCTCAACACGTGGGGCGTGTGGTCTCCACAGTACTTCGATGTTGTCGCCAGTGGTCGGCGGAAGGTGCACGTGCCCGTCGACCTGGGACCGGACCGCAGCGACGCACGGAAGCACGCCAAGACCGTAGGATCCTACGCAGTGCCGTAGGGGACCGCACCGCCACTTCCCAGCAAATTAGGGACACTGTTGCTCCTGGGGTATCGGCGAGGACCATTCGCAACCGTCTCCATGAAGCTGGGCTACGGTCCCGCACACCGTTAGGCCGTCTTTCGCTCACGCCCCAACATCGTGCAGCCCGCCTCCAGTGGTGTCGCGACAGGCGTGAATGGAGGGACGAATGGAGACGTGTCGTCTTCAGCGATGAGAGTCGCTTCTGCCTTGGTGGCAATGATGGTCGTATGCGTGTCTGGCGCCGTGCAGGTGAGCGCCACAATCAGGACTGCATACGACCGAGGCACACAGGGCCAACACCCGGCATCATGGTGTGGGGAGCGATCTCCTACACTGGCCGTACACCACTGGTGATCGTCGAGGGGACGCTGAATAGTGCACGGTACATCCAAACCGTCATCGAACCCATCGTTCTACCATTCCTAGACCAGCAAGGGAACTTGCTGTTCCAACAGGACAATGCACGTCCGCATGTATCCCGTGCCACCCAACGTGCTCTAGAAGGTGTAAGTCAACTACCCTGGCCAGCAAGATCTCCGGATCTGTCCCCCATTGAGCATGTTTGGGACTGGATGAAGCGTCGTCTCACGCGGTCTGCACGTCCAGCACGAACGCTGGTCCAACTGAGGCGCCAGGTGGAAATGGCATGGCAAGCCGTTCCACAGGACTACATCCAGCATCTCTACGATCGTCTCCATGGGAGAATAGCAGCCTGCATTGCTGCGAAAGGTGGATATACACTGTACTAGTGCCGACATTGTGCATGCTCTGTTGCCTGTGTCTATGTGCCTGTGGTTCTGTCAGTGTGATCATGTGATGTATCTGACCCCAGGAATGTGTCAATAAAGTTACCCCTTCCTGGGACAATGAATTCACGGTGTTCTTATTTCAATTTCCAGGAGTGTATTTTATAGCTTCCCTGTTATGAACATTTGCATCACTGATAAGTGCTTTTGGAATTCCAGTTCTTCCAGCAATTTCCTACCTAAGGAGCACTCCCTTCTTGTTTTGGTGATGACAGGAATCGGGAGCGCAGAGATTTTACAGCGGTCGTCCATTTACTTTTACTCACACATCCGTTCAATGACTGTCCGTCACGATGACTCAACACACTCGTGTGTCTGCGTTGTGTCTGTGGATGATGTATTTGCTGTGTCGTATGAAGAAGACACAACCAGAGAAAAAGCACCAAAGGCGCAAAGATGCGAGCTGGTACCAGTGCCATAGAGACTCGCAACTTTCGCGAGTTCCACCGGCGCCACGGGAGGCGCTGATGATGAAGATATCGACTTCGCCTGTGTCACATGCCGGCCGAGTACAATCCGCCAATGTCCGGATGACAATGAACAGAAGCCTACTCGGAAGATAGAAGGGCAGCTCTCGCCCACTTGGTTATAGAGCATCGTCCAGTGCTGACTTAGTTAGGGAACTTCGTTTTATGATCTCTTAGAAGTGCCCTTGACAGTTGTTGTAAATTGCATTTGCCATGTACTGTGAAGACTACCTACGATTATTTGCACTTAGCCATTGAGGGCCTTTACGTGTTATATTACATGCAGTGTTACAGACTTCATTATTCAACAACTCACAAATATAAGTAAACCATTCTAACTGACTTGTGTGATTTTGTTACTAATTTGTGGTAGCGTTGTAGAACCTACGTTCCCCTATCCTGTTACCTGACTCTGGGGCATAGCTTGTGTAACAGTGGCAAGGAGAAATTGTCTTAGCGGTGTACTGCACCGGACGCCGTTTCACGAACTCATAGGCCGTGGCTGTGGCCGAGAGGTTCTACATCTACATCTACATTGATACTCCGCAAGCCACCCAACGGTGTGTGGCGGAGGGCACTTTACGTGCCACTGTCATTACCTCCCTTTCCTGTTCCAGTCGCGTATGGTTCGCGGGAAGAACGACTGTCTGAAAGCTTCCGTGCGCGCTCTAATCTCTCTAATTTTACATTCGTGATCTCCTCGGGAGGTATAAGTAGGGGGAAGCAATATATTCGATACCTCATCCAGAAACGCACCCTCTCGAAACCTGGCGAGCAAGCTACACCGCGATGCAGAGCGCCTCTCTTGCAGAGTCTGTCACTTGAGTTTATTAAACATCTCCGTAACGGTATCACGGTTACCAAATAACCCTGTGACGAAACGCGCCGCTCTTCTTTGGATCTTCTCTATCTCCTCCGTCAGACCGATCTGGTACGGATCCCACACTGATGAGCAATACTCAAGTATAGGTCGAACGAGTGTTTTGTAAGCCACCTCCTTTGTTGATGGACTACATTTTCTAAGCACTCTCCCAATGAATCTCAACCTGGTACCCGCCTTACCAACAATTAATTTTATATGATCATTCCACTTCAAATCGTTCCGCACGCATACTCCCAGATATTTTACAGAAGTAACTGCTACCAGTATTTGTTCCGCTATCATATAATCATACAATAAAGGATCCTTCTTTCTATGTATTCGCAATACATTACATTTGTCTATGTTAAGGGACAGTTGCCACTCCCTGCACCAAGTGCCTATCCGCTGCAGATCTTCCTGCATTTCGCTACAATTTTCTAATGCTGCAACTTCTCTGTATACTACAGCATCATCCGCGAAAAGCCGCGTGGAACTTCCGACACTATCTACTAGGTTCTAGGCGGTTCAGTTCCGAACCGCGCTGCTGCCACGGTCGCAGGTTCTAATACTGCCTTGGGCATGGATGTGTGTGATGTCCTTAGGTTTAAGTAGTTCTAAGTCTAAAGGATTGGTGACCTCAGATGTTAAGTCCCATAGTGCTTAGAGCCGTCTGAACAATTTTTGAACGAAGTCATAAACTAGGCCTACCGTAACAACAGTGGGAACTCGGCCTCGCAGCAGTAGCGAGGGGGCCTTTGTGAAACTGGCGACGAGGATTTACGAAAGTATTTCCGATTCCTTGCATGCAGTATAAGCCTTCGATAGAATGCCATTTGAAAAAAACAAACACTTTGGTTTCCTTGTTTACCGAAGCACCCACCATACGAGAACAAACAACTTGCTCACGTTAGAATTCACTTAGCACCGACGAAATGCACCCACAGCGACACAGGAAAGTGTTCTGACAACGACGGACCCTTGGATCGCATTTAGAACAGCACATCTCCCGTTCGTGATCAGATACTTGCACAAAAGCGCAGCCTGCAGGCAGGCTTGGCTAGCATCTGCATTTATCTGTGGTCAAGCATGCATTTCTGGTAAACTTCTTTGCCAAGATTGCTAATAACAATGTTTATCCTCGACACCCTGTTTTGGTAATCAAGGTTACCATCTTCAGATCTCGACAGACAGGCACTACATATGTCTTAAAATAGCAGTAAAGGTACTTTCTCATCAATTGCCAGGTAAAAGAGAGACTAGAGGACAGATGTTAAATTAAAACAACTATATAAACATTCACCACATACTCGTATATCTGGCTTATGTTAAGACAGATTACCTCAGTGCAGCGAAGGCGTCGGTAGACTAAGGCTAGCCTAGAGTCTAACGGTGACTTGGCTACATTTATGTACTCTGTTGTGGGTGATATATATAATGAATAGCTGTGTGTATAGTTGTTTTAATTTTCACATGGCAATGCATGTCATTTAGTCTGTTACGTACTTGCCAGCCCAAGAGAGAGACTACTTTTAGTGCTTTTAGTGCTGTTTTAAAACACATGCAGTAATCAGTCTGTCGAGATCTGAAGATGGTAAGTTTGATTACCAAGACCGGTTATCGAGAATAAAGATTGTTGTTAGCGAACTTGGCAAAGGAGTTTATCTTCAGTAATGTATTATCACAGGTCGCTCCTTTCTTCTCAAATTGAGTAAACTAAGTTGAAAAGAGACGTACAACTTTGCACATATTCGTAATGAATAAGGGCAGATAAGTTAGTTAAATAACATTTGCTTAATACTTTTTTTTATATTTTGCTACTGGACAGAAAGTTATTTAGTGTGGTCAAGATGAATGGGTCATCCTTCTTATATAGATGATGTTGTAAATGCTACTCTGAATTGAAGAGGGCTATACAGGGAAGTAAGTCGTGGCTGATGACCCCCACCCAAAAAAAGAAAAAGAAGTGATATATGCATGTTTTATGTCTCAGTAACAACGGCCTTGCCGCAGTGGATTCACCGGTTCCCGTCGGATCACCGAAGTTAAGAGCTGTCAGGCGTGGCCGGCCTTTGGATGGGTGACCATCCGGGCCACCATGTGCTGTACGCCATTTTTCGGGGTCCACTCGCCTCGTTATGCCAACTGAGGAGCTACTCGGCCGAATAGTAGCGGCTCCGGTCAATGAAAACCATCGTTACGACCGGGAGAGCCTGAGCCGTGGGAAAAATTGCTGTTTTGAAGAGCGTGCCGCAGCGCGTTGTGGGAAGCAGTCGCCCTCCGTTTCCGGCTGTGGCGCCGCTGTGGCAATCGCAGCTTTGGTGTCTCCCTCTGGTGGAAAACGGGAAAGGTTGCCTGTTCACGTGCATTTAAGGGGCGCTAGAAGCTCGCCAGTCGGTCAATTGGTCAGTCGGAGTGGGTCTGGGTCAGTCACTCGTCACCAGTTGCTGGTCTGTCTCTCGTTCGCATTTGTGCGGCAGTTAGTGTCTGTTTGTCGTTCGGAGTGCTAGTTTGTCGTATGGATCAAACTTTAAAGTTGAGAAAATGAGAGTCTTGCAACTCCGCCGGTAACAGAACTCAGCTAGTGGTCGCTCGGTCGGGGCTCAGTACCCGCATCTGCATTCTTCACAAGCCGCTTGGTTTTAGGGTCGTCCCACCATTCTTCTCCGTTTGCCCACCCGCGGGAAGGTGTTTTTTTTTAATCAAATTTGCACTTTCGATGGCAAGTTAATCTTTTAATGTTCGTGTTTTGTACCATTTCCATCCATCCTATGGGGTGCATAGTTTATGTGCTGGTGTGATATGTTAAAGTTTTTAGTTCAATTTTGTGTGTTACAGATTTGCACCAGTGTAATCTTTCAGTGGTTGTTGTGAGCGGTAGTGACTACGGCCGTGTCAAAAGGGAGCGGTAAGGTTCTCAGCCCGAAAGCTCATACAGTCAAAAACTTGATATTTCTGCCTCTGAATAAATTGAACTTGATATTTAGAGGGTGCTTTCTGAATACAATTTTAAATGTTAAAAAAAGGCCTTCAGGAATAAAATTTCCATTTGTTGAAAGAAATTTGATTTGTTTTCATCAATTATCCACTGGCAACTACTTCCACGCTCACATTGTGTGATTAAATGTGTTAATGTTCTTGATGAGTCTCTAGTAAATAAAGTAAATTCTTAAGAAAAAGTTTTGAAAGTAAATTCAAGGTTCAGAGCCCTGTGCTGACCACATGCCCTCCTATCCGCATCCTTTGCTGAGGATGACACGGCGCTCGGATGGTCCAAATGGGCCACTTGTGGCCAGAAGACGGAGTGCTGATGTCTCAGTACGTAGGTTCCGAAAAAATGTTATGGCCACGTAGGAGTGGAAGCAGACGCAAAGCACCGAGATATTACTCAGCGGCGGTGGCCTGCCCCTGGCAGAGCTGCCTCACGCGCTGCTGGCTACTTGCTGGCGTCAGCCGGCCGGCCGAGCTCGGGGGAAAGCGGCTCTGCCTGCTGCCTAACCCCCCGCCACGCCTCGCCCGCCCCAGCGGCCGCTGCTGGCAGCAAACGGCGGACTCATCGTCAGTTTGCGCGGTGCGGGCCGAGTTTCGCGGTGCGGCGCGGCCTGCCGCACAATTAACGTCATCTGGAGCCGCAGCCGGCCGTCGCTCTGCCGGAGCCCGGCCTGCCGGCAGCCGTTAGTTCTGACTCACCTCACATCGAATTCCGATAGTTGCCGCTGCTCGGCGCCTGCGGCCAGGTGTCAAGAATAAGGCTGGGGAGCGGCTGAGCCTGCGCTTTGCGCTTCTGCGGCGCTGCCGGTGCACTGCCGAGTACACACCTACCTGCGGTAGCCTCGCGCAGATAATTCAATAACTCGAAACGCGCCGGCCGAAGTTAGGGGCCGACTCGTTCCACAAGACAAGAATTATTAATATCTCTTTGCTAAAATCGAGTAAAATACACTAACGGGAAGAAAATCGCAACACCAACAAGGAGTTGTGCGACATAAAGATAGTCGGTGTGTTTCTACATCTGAAGGATGATGTCCATTCAGATTTCGCGCCAGTAGCATAAGAGCGGCGCCAGTAGCATTACGATGAGGATGCAAACCAGGCTTGCTTTAAAGACGCGCTGTAACCGTCTTGAGCGTTAGTTAACATTGAGGCTGGACGTGACGACGTTATTCAAGAATGCCTTTAAGGCGACAAAGACGTCGTTATCAGCATTTCACAGAGTTTGAGCTGGGTTGTGTAACAGGGCAACGAGAAACTACAGGTTCCTTCTGCGATATGACAGAAGGACTTGGAAGGAATGTAGCTTTTGTATCCCGCCTGGAGGCGGCGCGTGGGTTGGATCAGGAAAAGGTAAAACACGTCGGTACTGATGTATGAATTTAAATCCCCTTTACACAAGCAATAAGAATACATAACTTGGAATGAGGAGCGAAGCTGAAGCGAAGTGTCCTGGCTGGCTGCACCTGATGAAATGGGCTGAATCTGTAGCGATGCTCGTAGAGCTCTCCAGCGCCGGCTAGAGGGCGCTGTCGTCGGTATCTGTCGTAGTGCCAACCTAATCAGTGGAATTGTAGCTATCGATACATCAGTTGCCACTGTACATCACTGCTGGCAGCGGTGGTTACGTAAATGTACGGTTGCGAGAGAAGCGATCTCTGGACGGCTAAGTGTCAACAGCGAGAGAGAAGACCACCCTGGTCGGAGTATTGCTCTGGCGCACCGTATTGCATCTAGAGCAGCAATTTGAGGAGGAGTTGGCACCACGGTGACACACGAACTGTAACAAATCGATTACTTCAACACCGAGACAGATGGAAATGTCGTGTGGCTAGGGCCTCCCGTCGGGTAGACCGATCGCCTGGTGCAGGTCTTTCGATTTGACGCCACTTCGGCGACCAGATGCCCTGTGGCATGATTTCACTGACCCCAAAGAACTGCGACTTGCGACTTCAGTGGTGTCACGCGAAAGCTCATTGTAAGTCAAGGTGGAGGTCTGTTGTGCTTTCCGACGAAAGCTCGTTCCACCGCGGTGCGTGATACAAACACTGTTCCTGCACCTGGAATTGTTGCCTGGGATGCGATTTCGTATGGCAGCAGGAGCATTCTCGTGAAGATTCCACACACCCTGACTGCCAATTTGTACGTCATTGTGGTAATTCGATCCGATGTGCTGCCATTCATAAACAGCATTTCATGGGGTGTTTTACAAAGGATAACGCTTTCTCACATACGCTGTAGTAACCCAAAAAACTGTACATGTTGCTTCGGCCTGCTCGATCAACAGATATGTCTCCAATCGAGCACATATGGACATCACGAACGACAACGCCAGCGTCAGCCACAAACTGCATTAATCATCCCTGTATTGACCGACCAACTGCAACAGCTATGGAACTCCATCCCACAAACTGACATCTGTCGTCTGTACTATACAATGCGTACAGGTTTGCACTCTTGAATTCAACATTCTTGCCTTTACACCGGATATTAACATACAAGCATTTCGGGTTTGTAACGCTTAAAAAAAATGGCTCTGAGCACTATGGGACTTAACATCTATGGTCATCAGTCCCCTAGAACTTAGAACTACTTAAACCTAACTAACCTAAGGACATCACACAACACCCAGCCATCACGAGGCAGAGAGAATCCCTGACCCCGCCGGGAATCGAACCCGGGAACCCGGGCGTGGGAAGCGAGAACGCTACCGCACGACCACGAGATGCGGGCTTGTAACGCTTATCTCGCGCTTATATTAAACTGTGATCTTGCGATGTCAGTTACTTAAATATGCTATTTAGACAAATGTATTCCCGAAAGTTCATTTCCCTACACTAATAATTTTTTGGTGTTGTGCTGTAGTGTGTGTAAATTAAGGAAATAACGCTCCATACTTTCATTAACAGGTGCCAGTAGCTATAGCAATCCGCTAGTTGCTTTCGCAGTTCCTCCGGTTTCAGAGTGGTTCAAATGGCTCTAACCACTATGGGACGTAACATCTGAGGTTATCAGTCCCCTAGACTTAGAATTACTTAAACCTATCTAACCTAAGGTCAGCACACACATCCATGCCCGAGGTAGGATTCGAACGTGCGACCATTACAGCAGTGCGGCCCTCCGGTTTGCAAAGGACATCAAAAGCGAGATATTTGTCTCTGTGAGGAAATTGCTGCCGAGAGACGTCTGGTGAGTATTTGGAGTGCAAAAGTTGGTGTGGGGTCACGTGCATTTCAGTGACCGTTCAATTTTAGTGGCTGTGCGTGTGGGGGGGGGGGGGGGGGGGAAGGGAGAGCTACCATAAAAAAAAGAGACTCTCACTAGTTGTGCCTGGTCAGAGCAAGACCACTTGTGACTGTTGTTCTACTGTACTGGTCTCAGGGTACCGGGGTCCCGGGTCCGATTCCCGGCCAGGTTGAGGATTGTCTCTGCATTGGTACTGGATGTTTGTGTTGTCCTCATCATTTCATCATCATCATCACTGGTGACAGCGGGTAGATTGGACTGTGTAAAACTTGGACCGCGTAAAAATTGGAACTTCGTACGGGACCTGATGATCACGCAGTTGAGCTCCCCACCAAACATCATCATCATCTGTAGAAGAGCGTAGCGTTCCAAAGGATTGGAAAAGGGCACAGGTCATCCCAGTTTTCAAGAAGGGACGTCGAACAGATGTGCAGAACTATAGACCTCTATCTCTAACGTCGATCAGTTGTAGGATTTTGGAACACGTATTATGATCGAGTATAATGACTTTTCTGGAGACTAGAAATCTACTCTGTAGGAATCAGCTTGGGTTTCGAAAAAGACGGGCGTGTAAAACCCAGCTCGCGCTATTCGTCCATGAGACTCGGAGGGCCATAGACACGGGTTCACAGGTAGATGCCGTGTTTCTTGACTTCCGCAAGGCGTTCGATACAGTTCCCCACAGTCGTTTAATGAACAAAGTAAGAGCATATGGACTATCAGACCTATTGTGTGATTGGATTGAAGAGTTCCTAGATAACAGAACGCAGCATGTCATTCTCAATGGAGAGAAGTCTTCCGAAGTAAGAGTGATTTCAGGTGTGCCGGAAGGGAGTGTCATAGGACCGTTGCTATTCACAATATACATAAATGACCTTGTGGATGACATCGGAAGTTCACTGAGGCTTTTTGCAGATGATGCTGTGGTGTATCGAGAGGTTGTAACAATGGAAAATTGTACTGAAATGCAGGAGGATCTGCAGCGAATTGACGCATGGTGCAGAGAATGGCAATTGAATCTCAATGTAGACAAGTGTAACGCGCTGCGAATACATAGAAAGATAGATCCCTTATCATTTAGCTACAAAATAGCAGGTCAGCAACTGGAAGCAGTTAATTCCATAAATTATCTGGGAGTACGCCAGACTGAGATTCATTGGAAGAATCCTAAGGAAATGCAATCAGAAAACAAAGGAAGTAGGTTACAGAACGCTTGTTCGCCCACTGCTTGAATACTTCTAAGCAGTGTGGGATCCGTACCAGATAGGTTTGATAGAAGAGGTAGAGAAGATCCAACGGAGAGAAGCGCGCTTCGTTACAGGATTATTTAGTGATAGCGAAAGCGTTACGGAGATGATAGATAAACTCCAGTGGAAGACTCTGCAGGAGAGACGCTCAGTAGCTCGGTACGGGCTTTTGTTAAAGTTTAGAGAACATAGCTTCACCGAAGAGTCAAGCAGTATATTGCTCCCTCCTACGTATATCTCGCGAAGAGACCATGAGGATAAAATCAGAGAGATTAGAGCCCACACAAAAGCATACCGACAATCCTTCTTTCCACGAACAATACGAGACTGAAATAGAAGGGAGAACCGATAGAGGTACTCAGGGTACCCTCCGCCACACACCGTCAGGTGGCTTGCGGAGTATGGATGTAGATGTAGATGTAGATGTACTTTACTGGTGTTCAGAGCTGTAAGGATGTGAGGCTAGTTGGGTGTAACTGAAGATTTTCCAGAACTTCTGCATTTGTTTTGTTTAAACAGTGCTTAACATTAATTTTTAGATGTTTCGCGATTTTTAATTCTTTACATTAGTGGTGTGTGTTTGCGATGTCTTCCCTGTGTTGCTACTGCGCCTTACTAATATTAAGGGTGATCGAAAAGTTTCCCTTCAAAGGTTATACAGAATCCAGAATCGGTATGCCGATCAGCTAACTCGCCGTGAGCGTGAGGCAATCACACCACAGACCCACCACGTTGAAGATTAGCAGTTTACTAAAACGCTGTGGCCAGCTACGTGAAGGAGTCTGTATCGGCCTGCTGGAAGCCCTAGTCCGATAGGAATCGTCGACCCCTCAATGCGTTTTTTAAGGAGCCGATGTCGTGATAATAACTTGAGGTGAGATGAAGACTATAGAGCGGGTGCTCGAATGTCTCCCACTTAAATTGGCGAAACTTCTGAGTTATGACATTTCCGATATGGGGAACGTGTGCTGTCATGGAACACTAGCACACTTGGTCGCGGTTCACCAGTACGGAGGTTGTTGGCAGATATGCTGCCCCATACATTGTCTTCATTTTCCGATTGATGTCTACCGGTGTTTGTAGTTTACAGCCAAGAAAAAGACAGCATCACGTTGGTTCTGTTCGAACGTATTTGGTAATAACGTCACTGCAGCTCGCGTTTCGCATTTACCGCACGCACGTAGGAAAGACACAAACGCCACAGTTATCCTTATCCTACATTATGATCCTACACCAGAGTCGCAATACTTTTGTAGTTTCTAACATTTTCACAATCCTTCCTCTCCAAAGTATTTGATTACATAATGTTTCTCTAACGTCTCTGACAGTTCACGAATTTAATTCTGATAATGAAAACTGCTTCTATTTATGAATGTTCCATATGCTAGAAGACAGTGTTTCATGTAATTTTTCTTGTTAAGTAAACCCCCTTCGGTATAAACTATTTCAATGACGTTTCCTAACAGTTCCGATGATATGGTTCGTATGTTTTTCATGATTAATCAAGCTTTCATTGAATCCACATGAGGATAGTCAGTGGCACCGGTACACCGTGTTGTTAAAAAGGTCTCCACTAGATTTCTCTTCTTAAATTGGAGTGATTAAATTATGATGTAATTTTATTACCGTAATTTTATTGTTATGTTTTTTCCCTGAGGTCTGAGTATCTCCAAAGACGTGTATGTAATTGTTATGCAACATGTGAATGTCATTCTTATTTCTGTAGCTGACTTGTTACATTTTCCTCATTCATTGTTAGGTTAGTGGTAAGTGTGATAGTTCTTCTCCTTGTGGGGGTCACCTATATCTGTATGCCGAATAATCAGAAAGAAATGGTTAAGGCGCTTCATGTCAGTTAGAATGTGTTTAAAGAATCAACAAACAGAAGGCAGTCTGGAATAAGTTTTGCCGGCCGGAGTGGCCGAGCGGTTCTAGGCGCTACAGTCTGGAACAGCGCGACCGCTACGGTCGCAGGTTCGAATCCCGCCTCGGGCGTGGGTGCGTGTGATGTCCTTAGGTTAGTTAGGTTTAAGTAGTTCTAAGTTCTAGGGGACTGATGACCTCAGAAGTTAAGTCCCGTAGTGCTCAGAGCCATTTGAACCATTTTGGAAAAAGTTTTCCTCTGTCTGCTTGGATTCTTCGAAAGCAAGAATGGTCCATGCAAATTCAATATAAGTCGTGACTTCAAGTCAAGAAAGTCCTATGGAATTCATCGAATGTCGAATATCAAGCTGTTCGTAGGGTGAGTTTCTGTTAAAGTGCTGAATCAGCAGGATCCGCTAAGGTAGTGGTAGTTTTTCATATTAAAAAATTAAAAAATTTTTCATCGTAGTCCATTGTGTAGTGTGTACACAGTGATTTCCTCGTATATCCTGAAAATGTTTCTAGTGTCACTGGTGTCATATCTTTGTCGAGACTTTTCCTATGGATCCTCTGGATATTTTTCTAATACCATGGCCGTATAAAGTTTGTTTCCTTTGAGTGCAGGAATCGTTGACTGAGTTGAGCCTACGTAAGTCAGCTAAGGTCTACAGACGAGTGAATAACTTCTAGATGTCGAAGGCTGTGGTCCTCATAAAATAGTTTATGTTATAGTTTTTCTGGCAATTTTTTGCCATTCAGTTTTTTTAATGGTGTGGTTTTACAATAGGAGTGTGAAGTTCTTGGTATAGGAGATGACTGCAGAAGTAGTTACGTTAAGATTGGTCATAGCGGTAATTATCCCCTCTTTTGGTGAGTAAAATGAGCATCTCAGTTACTTATTGTGTTTTACTGTACGGGAATGATGAAGTTGTAAAGGTATAGATGTTTCCTGGTTGTGTATGCTTACGTAGCCAGAAGATCATATACAGTCTTAGTTTCATACATTTTGAGATAAAAGAGTAGAGGATGATGAGATATGTGAATGTACACGTCCGGAAAACACTTCGACTTAGTTACACGAGTACTAAGATCATTTTTGAGAGCTGGAAGGCAGTATTACTTCTTGTTGCACAAGTTAAGATCTTACACAAGTAAAAAAAAAAAAAAAAATCACCTCAACAAGAGGTCTGATAGAAAAGAACATATTCACATATTCGTTTACATAAAAATAATAGATAAATATGTGTTGTAACTATGACTAATATAATTATTAAACATGCCTACCACGTTCTGGTTAACCATCAGCTTACGAGAAGAAAACAGACGGAGGAACGACTTTGAAAATCGGGAAGCAAATAAACCACGTAAACTAACAAAGGAAGACTAAAGGGTGTTATACATTGTAAGACTAAGAGGAGGAAGAATATAGAAAATACATAAATAAATCTAAATGAACGTCAGTGATACGCAATGACTATGACACATCATTTTGAAATCTGGATCAGATCGAATGATGTTCTTCCTCATGGATGATATATTATCAGTGTGTCTTGTAGCTGGCTTCTGTTTGCAATAATCACCTAGCAGTAATAATAACGGGTTGTCTTTAACAGGACTCAGGGGATTTATAAGCAGAAGAACTGATGGTACTCGGTAAACAGTGTCTGAAACGCTTTGTCTTTATTTAATTAGGACGACAGCAAATGATTAAGGGAGCCGGTAATTTCACTCTCTCACGACCGTGATGGATTCATGGAAGTATGTCCTCCAAGACATGTATTGGAGATGTACGTATAATATAAACGGACGATGAACCACATGAAGTTATGTTATGAACTGTATTTTTCTGTTCTGGTGGTGATATTGAATATGGTGTGTGAATGAACGATTATCATGTGTGATTAAAGGAAGATAAGGTTTCCTGCCCGGAACAGAGAAGACGTAGTGGAACGTCCCTCAACATATAAACGCCGACATATACAGCCAATGGCTCACACTAGATCTTTCCATCGGGCAGCATGTAGCACCGGTGGCTCATGCTCAGCTCTGCCAATTATGGTACCAACAATCGCCTAAAAGTACTATGTATTACTTATCACCGAGGCACAATGAACAGCAGTGAACGTAATTTTGTGTGACTCTTCAACGAGAGAAATTCCTGACCAAATTAGATATCAAATATTTTGTAATTAACTTAGCCTAAAATTATTTTATGTATTTTATGGACTTTAAGAATTAAAGGTCAATATAGTAAACTAATAGCCTAGGGCGTTTGAATACGACGGCCACCCCCGGAAAAGCAACACTGGCATATGCAGGAAAGCGTGAACACGCGCATGGCCTCTCAGTGACCAACACAATTCTCAGCGCCGGCGTGAACATGCTGTACTGATGAAGGAGAGAGTCACATAGCGGTACAGGTGCTGATATTGTGATAATTAATATGTTGCCACTACAGTGTATTAATTGTTTCTTCTCTGCATCCAACAGTCTTCTCCTAACATGTAATATTTTCCGCATGGTCGTAACTGCGTTTGGAAATTTGTGTAAGGTCTTATGGGACCAAACTGCTAAGGTCATCGGTCCCCAAGCCTGCACACTACTTAACCGAACTTAAACTAACTAATGCTAGGGGCAACGCACACACCCATGCCCGAGGGAGGATTCGAACCTCCGACGGGGGGAGCCCTCGGACGTCGTAACTGCACCACGCAGCGGTGCTCTGCTGCCCAGGGGAAAAATAAACATTAAAGGTTTGCTTGTCCAAAGCATATTTCGAGGTACTAACCAACCTAAAAACATACTACTCGTAAAGCTGTAATTATCAGTGTGCAAATGACGTAAACGCTGATGTAATGCTGTTCAGTACACTGTCCTCAGCCATCAACAGAAATAACTGCCTTTATACACCAAGATCCTGTTTATTAAGAAATCACTGTTTACTTTACTAGAAAGCGTAAGAACTATGTTTATCTCTTCTGAATATATTCTGAAATAACAACGGTTCTTATGATTCGTGTGCGTGGTTTTATCACAATAAAACAAACTTCATTGTGACTGATCCTGCGTGGTGCTAGCCAGCTTTTTATGTAGCTCGTGACTTTAAGCAGATCCCAACAGTGTTCTCTTTTTAATTTAAATTCATTAAACTCTGGTCTTATTTGATTCCAGTCATTTCTGCATGTGTAACTTCTAAATTTTTACCAGTATTCTTTATCAGCTGACGCGTAGGGACAGGACGCCTTTTATTTCTCCACTTTATTTCAATTTTCGCACAATATCATTCGAGGTCGTTCGCGAGCGGAATTAACGCGATGTAACTGGCATTCGTGGGATATGTATGCAGGACGAGAATAACAGCTAATGCCGGAAATCTTCAGCCACAAATGTTGATGATTTGTATTCATAATTTAAGCACTCTCGATGTTCAGACTCAGGACCCAGGACGCCTCCACTAATAATAGAAGACGCTACCCCAGCATCATTGGTTATGATTGTCCTGGTGGTCCCGAATCAGCATTCCACCGAGACAACGTCGCACATTGCGAGCTGGTTCAAGGCAGCTACCATTGTATCTCTGTATGTACGGTATCGGTTAATAAATAATGTACCAGTTACACATGCCTTCTCCTATATATGAGAATGGAAGGTGTTTTTATACAAAATGAATGAGAAAATTAATCACTGGAAACAATTTAAAGGAATATAATCGATACCTGGGACTTCGGGTGGCAAAAGATGTAAGCAGCTATGGAAACCAGGTCGACTGGACAATGATGAACTTGTGTTCGTGGAACTGCCTTATCGACGGAAGACTTCATCTTCTTCCGCATCATCATCGTCATCAACATATGCCTCTGGAAGGCGCTAACCACCTTATTCTTAGTATTCCTAGATGAGATATACGATGATGCCAGTAGAATTATCACGTAGTCTTCCTCGCCTTTCGTGCTCTAGATTTACCCAGCTGGTTTCGCGAGAGCAACGTACCCCTTCATACAAAGGATGCCATTTAACAGTGTGGAACGAGATTTCCCAGCAACAGTTCCATCTTTCATTCATTGCCACTATTTCTAATGGCCTTGTAATATTATTATAATCTGGCACTCACAGCTTTCCCAGTATTCAGTTCTAGACATCAGTGCAGATTTGTAATCCTAAGCAGTAGTTTCTTGCCATCTACCAAGTCTATGGTAGTAATTTGTACTGCAGTAGTGTTATTGAAAGGAAATTTTCACGCCTTGATGTATCTGTACAAAGCAGTTGTGTATTACTTCTTTAACGCTGTGTTTTGTGAATAACTTAAATTTTATGCTCAAAATGGTTCAGTTACTCACCTTACGGAATTACTACCCACTCTAAAATGCTCTTTATCGTGCAGTAAAGAGCAGTGTGATACAACTTTTCTGCTTATGCGTTGAACAGGGATGGCACTGCATTTCTTCGGTCGCCTCTCTGACAGACAGGATGATGCTGTAAGGCAGTCGACGAAGGGACTAGACTGGTTCATCTGTGTTACTGAAATCACATCACTGGAAAGAAAAACAAGTGCTGTCAGCCTGATAGAAAGTGACAAGACTATACCTCATCGAGGTAGTGCTCACAAGGGCGCCGAGGCGAATGCGGATCAGGACCAAAAGCCCACGACTTGGCGCACCGCCTGAAGGAATCAGCGGAAGAGCCATGGATCAGCAACAGAGCCGCAGGGAGGGAGAGGAGTTACCGCACAGAGGCTGTGCAGAACAAGCGTCGTACAGTCGGAAGAACCTCACCAGAGTGTTTTTGTAGGGAAAGTCAATTTGTCAGAAGAGTAAAGTTTCGTGGTGAGAGGATTTGTCTTTCCAACAGCAACAACAAGGCCACTGCACATACACAGAAGTTTTCTTGTACGACGACGGGGCGGGAAATCGGTCATCGTGGCATTCACCTACAGAGATCAAGATACATCTATTACCTCACGCTATAGTTAGCCATAGCTATTAATTACCCGTGAATAGTCGCAGGGCATTCTCATACAACTAAAACTATAGGATGGACTTTAGACATAATGTTAACCACAGGAGGATTCCGAAAACGTTTCTAAAGCACATCTTCATCTTATATGATAAGTCTTCGGGGTGACGAAAACATCTTAATATACTAAAGGCGTGAAATGTGTTCGTTTCATATTTTTATGTTATTGTGTACAAGTTATTTTAATTTGGTTGGCGAAGTGTTTAAGCTCCACTGATATTTAAGCTCCACTGACAGAACGTATCGAAAGTCATTGACGTATAATTAATTACTCCCCCGCCTTTCTTGAAGGAGCCATAGCTAGGGCCCTAACATTTCATGTCGTAAATTAACACGTTTGCTTACAGTAATTTAACCTGGGTCTTAAGAGTGTGTCTGTCTCAATTTTTCAGGTTATTACACTCTCCCCATGTGGAGGTTCTGTAAATGTGGTAGTAAAAGTAATCATCAAGCAAGACGATAAAAACAGAGTTTCTTTCACAACAGAATCGTACGAGGGTTGCCCAGAAAGTAATGCACCGCATTTTTTTTTCTTCGACAATTCTTTATTGAACATAGTGAGAATTAATCAAACTAAAGAACTGTATTACATCTACACACCCTATTTTTCCAAGTAATCTCCATTCTGTTCTATGGCCATTCTCCAGCGCGAAACAGGGCTGTGTATGCCCTGTCGAGACTAATCCTTGTTCTGTTGGTGGAACCAATGCTTCACTGTGTGGCTCGCCTTCTCATCGGCCTCAAAATGTCTTCCACCAATGACGTTCTCTAATGTCCCAAATAGGTGGAAGTCCGAGGGTTCTAGGTTAGGGCTGTCAGATGTGACAGCCGTGAATGGTCCTGCCGACCGCTGCAAATGATGGAGCTCCGCCAAACCGCCTTCTGATGACCTCACCCTCCTTACCCACCAACAAACTGTACTTCTGTCGACAGCAGATGCTCCATAGACTTTGCACAAGCGTTTGCGAATATTCACCACAGTCCCTTCCTCCGCAATTAGAAATTTAATGATGGCACAGTGCTTGTAACACCACCTACAGACGCCATTTTGAAACTGTCCTGCAGCTACGCTATCTGTCGGAAGTGACAGAAACTTGGCGCGCTCTCTCAGGAGACTTCAAACAATACATACGGTACATAACATTTCGCATTCGTAGCATTGTTTTCGGCTGACAAACAAAATGTGGTGCATTAGTTTCTGGGCAACCCTTTTGTTGATAAATTCATTTTAACTTACTTTCTACATGATTTTACATGAGTTTCCAACAACGTACATGCTCTCAAATTAACAGCTGTGAAATGTTCGAAATACGACCCAACTCAAAAGTATAGCCAGCCCGCAGGAGAACAGCGACTGTTAGAAATTGGAATTGTGGAGTAGCCATCAGGCACATACAACTTCCCTTTATTAACATTTTTCACTCGATGGACGCAAGCATCTTCAGAAATTTAGTAGCCGAACGTAAAGTGTATGTCGCCGGTGCGAGACGCAGCCATATATACTTATTTTATGGCCTTTAGCCACAAAATTTCTGGAAATGGTGGCGTCTGTCGAGTGCAACATGACAATAAATGAATTTTTCATGCGACTGGTGGATATTCTACAATTTTAACAAAAATATTATTCTAAATAACTAAAAGCGATACGTAAATAAATATGTCAGGCAAATCGTTATATGAATTATTTAGTAACCGTACTGGTACTGAAGAGCAGGTCCGGTAGTTTGAAATCTATACTATTTATCTTGAAGAAATAACACGAAAATTCGGAGTTAGTAATACAAACAGAAAATATTACTATTTTTAAGTCAGTTTCAGATTTATGGCAAATGATACAAACGTTCTTGTTCGATAGCAGCTCCTAGATATGTCCCGTCCAGCAGGAAGAAAACTAATCCTGGCAGCTCTTTAGTGCTGTACCACTTCACTGGATCGCAATTCGTTTGTTACAAAAACGTACGAGATGGCGGAAATGAAGTTCTTGCTATTCCAAATGATAACGTCTTGAAATTCACGGTAACAGTTCATTGTTGAGCATTCTTTATCCTATTGATAAAGTTCTTATTTACTCCATAGTGCCCTTTCTTTCATTTTCAATAATCATTTCTTAATGTAGTAATTTTATAATTGTTTGGTATAATATCATTAAAACAGCTATTTACTTGGAATAAAAATCTCTATGAAAGTACCTTGTACAAGGAAAAATTATTTCTACAAATGAATTACGAATCTAAATTTGAAGATACTGACTTGTCAACAGCACCTGATCGAGTAAAGGCGCTCATTTCTTTCAGAAACATTCGCCCTCTAGCGGTTAGTGTGACACAAAACATAGTTAACTGACAGGAAGATTGTTTCATCTTTCCTTCCCACTTAGAAAATTAGTTCCTAGAATCACAGAGTAACCATAGCCATCATTTTTGTATGTACAGACTGACGCAGGACATGAAGGAGATACGAAAATCACTAGTGATGAATATTACAGCCCAAATTCCAATAAGATCACGTTTCCGCATGTAAGTTGTTGTCAGTATATCTTCCTGCCAAACGGTACGAATAATTGTATGTTGAGAACACCAAACTGACACAGCTAACTACGCGTTAAAACTAATGAAACTGCAACTGTTGAGATTCTAAATACTGAAAGTATAGGAAATTAATTACATTATTCCTGAGTAAAAAAATTTTTCACGACATCAGTCCTCACAATTTCGCTGTGGGTCGCATTATTTGTAAATTAATCAGTTGGATATACAGTGTCAGGTTGACTCACTTGTAGCACATCTTACTTTAACAATTATGTCAAACAAATTCAATGATGTTATACTTTCTCTGAAGAGATTAAGGTACCCTTGTTCCTTTGCATGGAACAAACCTGTTTGTAATCTCTAGATGAATACTTGTCTTTGTGGACTGTTGTCCTTAACCACAAAATACTTCTAATAACTCAATATCATTCACAAGAAATGCTTCTCTGCTTGGTGTACACACCCAGAAATATCTGAACTCAATTAATGGATATATTCTAAGCATAATTATTTTCCAAACTGGCTTACACAGAATTCAGTTACACTTTTAATATGTGACTGCTCTATCTTCACATCTTCACGTGCTCAAATGTTTTAATTATTTTGGTGTCATCGGATGCCATACAGACAAAAGCGGAATCCAAGTTTTGTAAAAAATAATAGTAAAAGGGTGGTGAATGCAACTATGCACCGTGAATTTGAAGTTTGCGGCACATTTTTCTTCCTGGCCGCCCAGCTGGGTGTGGGAGCACTGCTCAGACACGTGTAGTTTGGCCGGAGAGAGAGGGAGAGAGAGAAAGAGAAAGTTCTGTATTGTGTTTTCTAATCACACTCTAGGCGTGTTCAACTACTGTACACAGTTAAAAGTTTTATGATTTTATGCTGATGTTTGTTGTTTGATTTTTGTTGTCCACACCTTGGTGTAACCCTGTTTTCCGAACCAGTAATGAGAACCAAGCGGAGGTCGCTGTTGGATCTGACTTCATTCATTTATCGTACTTTGTTACCATGGTGGCCCACTTAGAATGTGTTATGGGCTGAAATTATGGAGACTGTGCATTTTTTTTCTGTAGTTCTAGGTGTGACAGGGGCTGAATCATATTTGCGTTGCACATAGCATAGATCCTTAAAATAAGTTTATTTATTGTTTGCAATTGTATGAGGCCCAATATTAAATAACAATATTTCTGGGCAAAATACTGTTGATTTCTTATTAACTGCTACCATTTCTATTGATTCCATTGTGTTTGTGTGCTATACAGGGTGCAAAGAGCATAGGTGTTGGTATTTCGATTGTTGACTGAAGACCGTGTACAGAACGACATTACATCAGTATTTATTTCATTTCTAGACTAATAATTATAGCTATTACAAATAGTACGTTATTAGATTGGTTAGTACCTCCAAGAACATGTGACAAGAGCAAGCCACAAATACCTATTTTTCCCTGGGTAGCAGATCAGGTGTTGATGCGTGGTTGCTTGGACCCAAAAAGGTGGAGTCTATTGTGAAAGGCGTAGTCGGCTTAGTGTGCAGTGATGACCATGCAGAAAACACCACGCTGTAAAGTTTGTGACATGCTTGTGGGTTTGTGAGAAGACTGTTTAATGCACTGAAAAACAACCATCGCCCTGATAATAGATGTAAAAATATCTGCACTTATACCTGTTACACCCTGTATTTGTTCCTAAATAAATGCGACTGTGAAACGTCACCAATGCACGGTGCTGGCATCTTGCTCGTGTGCCTTTGCTTTAAATTTTTGCTTTGTGGTGTTGAAGATACGGCTGCGAGGGCAGTGCCAGTTGCAGCATAGACGTGCAAGACGTTTATAGCTTACGATTGTATCCATTCGAGGACATGCCCTTGTGAGCGCTGTGACCGAGTAGTCCCGACTACTTCGACAGCTCATAAACGAACTACTGCAGTTGACATCAGGGCAGTGGATAAATGTGAGCAACACGACAATATTAGATTGCCATTCACAGAGATTGAACTAATACCGCAATTTTTTGAAAGTGAAAATCCTTCCATTTTGCAAATGCATAGATTACAGGTTGTTGCTATGCATTATGTTAATGATATGTTGCTATTAGTGAAGGAAGGAGAAAGTAGGTGGGCCATATGTGAATTACTGATTAGTGCAGGAAGGTTAGAGGCTGCGATTAGTGACTTTTTAAGTATTCTGTACCGACCAGGAGGCGGAAGTGATATGTTGTACTAGAAAGTGTGGCGTTTCTGGAAGGCACAAGGAGGCTCGATGGCTTATGGTAGTAAGCGGTTTGGTGCATTCCCGGAGACTTCACTTTTCCTTACTTGGGTGCAGCGCAGAGTGCTGTCTGGTTGCTGCCTTGGATAAGGCAAGCTGGATCTGATACCGCATCTTTTTGGCAGTACTTGGTTTTTCATTTTGTATGTGTCTGGGTGACTTCTCACTGTCATGCCTTTTCGTATTTTTATTGTTATGTTTGGTGTTTGAAATTTGATATTGTAATGTTTTCAATGTTTGTCTTCCCTGATCTGCTTGAGGCAGAGCAGAGAATTGGTTGGTGACCAGTAAGTGAGACGGAAGTTCCAGTCTGCATTGTGGTGTGCCTTGGAGACAGGCTGCGTGTGCAGTTACGACGGATAACACAGCGCATGGCCAATCTGAAGGGCGGGCGGTGTGTTTACCAAGTGGCTAGAAAAGATGGGAACCACAGCCAGTGGTGGGAAGCAGTGCAGAGTTGTTGTTACTGTATTTTACAGAGCAGTACGAGGTTCTTCGGTGGTCCACAGTGATTGGTGGCCAGCTGACAGGTCCTCAGACTGATTTCGTCGGTGGTGCTGCTCACAGTGACGACACTGGCTGGTGTTTGTGTTTCAGTACAATGCGTTTGTTAAAAGTGTGATGTTGTAGTCATGGCCTTAGCTGAGTGTTCTGTATCGTGTTTCATTTTCACGCTGAGGACATTTTTAACTGTTCGAGAGAGACTGTACTACATTATATTTTCTAATCACAGTGAAGACTGTTCAGCTTTTGTACATAGCTATAGGTTCCTTGAAATTTATATTTTTGGTGTATCTGGTGTAATTCTGCTGTCTATAACAGTAATCAGTAGGTGATTGGGACTCTTGGTACTGAAGGTAGCTCCTGTTCTGCTATTATTAATTTTATTATTCTGTATTATTACAGCGTCGAATTATAAACTAGTACAGGCTAAAATTACAGAAATTGTGATTTCTATTCTGTTGTTGTTGGCCTGTGCCCGCTTGTGTGTCTCTGGGGTTGATGAGGTACATGCTATACTTCCATAGGATAAGTTTCTTATCTGGTTTTTGTATTGAGCAACGCCCATTTTTCCATGAGAAATATTTCTGGGCAAATAAGGGTTGATTTCTTATTAAATACGCATCGCTTAGATGCGCACAGACTCTGCGTTGTATGAACTAACACCTACTCACAAGAAGCGCAGATAACAGTAGTCAGTCTCATTATAATCAGAATCAGCACATGTCTCTAAGCTCTCTGCATCAGAGAGCTAGCTTATTCTTACAAAGAATTAATTGTATAATCTGCCATTGGCAGCTCATAAACAACGTTTCCAGTGAATGCATAACATACTCACTTAAGTGTGCTCCCTCAGTTACGACTTTAGACAAAGAGTAAATGAGCATTTGGTAACTATCAAAGAAAGCATGATACAATATGGCTTAGGGATGGGAAATAACCAGGATAATCTTAATTATTGTAAAGCAACACGAAAGCACATGAATGAAATTACAGGAGTCCTTCATGGAACCAAATGGACCACCAATAATCAAAAAAAGAACAAAGCAAAAGTAGCTCAATATAATTCCTAATTACCGTAGTGATGCAGGGGATGTGGCCTCCTATGTGTGAGATGTTTGAAAGAGGCTGCCGCCCTATGGTGCACAAAGGCGCTAATAGAATAACCTTCAGTTAATAGTCATTTATTTCGGAGAGTTTTACAATCACTGTGTCTTCTTCCCAGTGTGGCCTAGCTGTGTCTTCATTGCTCGGAGGCGCTGGGTAGTGCATCAGCACCTGGCGAATAGCCTGCTGGTGCGGTTCAAGCCGTAATGTGCCACGCCGCAGAAGGGTGTTGCGGCCCGCACGTCTCTGTAGCCTGGCATGGCTGTGAACGTATGCCAGGGACTCGACGCGCTCGTTGACTGAAGCTCCGCTTAGGCTCAATCCCACAAATTTACATGGCTTTGTTGTCGGTTGTCGGCCAGTAGGCTGAAAATCCAACAGCGTCTCAGAGGACAGTCCGAGAGGGAGCCCCAGCCTTCAGTTGGTAACGCGGTACTTGGACTGCCCAGGAGTGGCAGCACAGGCACACTACTGAACTACTCACAAACGGACAGATCAGCTCTTCATTCACGGAAGATTGGCGCAGCCCTAAACGTGAGGTATTTACAGCTGCCCCTGGCAGGAATGAAGCTCCCAGACGGCTGAATACTCGTAGCAAGATACTCCAAGCTGTTGGTGGCTGGAAAAACTTCACTGTACTCAGTGGGTCGTGCTGCAGGTAGTTGCGTTCGCCTTCCATTGGTATCAGTGATGCAGAGTAAGTCGCCAGACTTTAAGAATGACTGAAAAGAAGGGGAGGTTTGTATAGGAGTCAGTGGTATGATGCCCCTGTAACGGTGATCAAATGCACTCCCATTTTATGAGCCTCTCAGCGTCCTTGGTTGGGCTGACGTTTAGTTTTAGAAAATCAGAAAGTTCTTTTATGCAAAGTGAAACTTCTTTATTGAGTTTATACTTTGACTGAAATAACTGGGAAGGTAAAACTTCTTAATTTAATTCTGAAACTGCTGAGTGTAATTGACGTAATGCCTCTTTGCTTGCCTTTATCATTTCAACACTGACCTACAGAATTTTCCCTGACAAATGGAGCTCAAAGTTATTCTATTAATTTATGACCCACAATGTACAACGATACGCAATCCGACTTCTCAAATAATTAACACAAAAGAGCGCCCCTGAATTAGGAGAAATCCTAACAATAACCCGTACATTTCATAAGTCACTTACCTGACAGGAAATCTTCATTACACAAAGTACAGCGATACAGCAAGCACCAAAAGAGCGAGATAAATAAAAATTCTAACTACTGTAGGCTCTAACTACTAATAGGCATGTGGTTAGCAAAGGAAAGATTTTGTTGCAGAGCAAACAATTTATTTAGCAGATATTACCTTAATCATGTGACAACCAGTTCAAAAATTATATAATCGTCCTGGACATCCAGTTCCGAAATATTATATAGATGTCAATAATTTTAAATGTCTATGACGGACACGTCCAGGCCGTCCACTCGCGCTAACACTTCAGACCTCTAACCTCCATCACTGCTAACTATTGACATCCAACCTCCATCACTGCAGGCTATTCACTCCCAAACTGCGAGTTCGACCAGCCACAGAGTCTCTTACAGAGGGCGCACAGCGCTGTCAGAGTTATTAATGCAGTCTATCACGTTGCCAACATAGAGACACATTAACAGGCTATTTACAAAAGTTTTCAACCTGAAAGGCATACTTGCGTCGTCCCTAGGTGTAGTTACTACTCTGCACTTTTGTCAAGGTGCTACTCGGAAGCTGACAATGCTCTGTCTCACACATTCTGGAGCACTTATCTTCCTGGTTGTTTGTGCTTCGATATGTCGAGTGCTGATTACACTTTTATTGCGTATTCGACGGGCATGCTCCACTTGACGTTGTCCCAGTTTGTTTCAATAAAACTTTATTCCTCACTTAATTACTATTATGCTGTGCAATGTCCCCCGCCGTTTATAAAATTCAACCTGAATTTTTGCACTTTACCAACTACTTTCTACTAATTCACCCTTCATGAGATATCTCTGTTTTCAAATGCAAGCTAATTTTACAAGTTATTAACCCTTTGAAATATTACACCAATTCCTAGTCAATTCTTTACTTGTACTTCCTAGTGCACAGTTTTACAATTCGACTTGATTACTCTGTAGCACTCCCTTTTATATTACTAAACCAGGCAACAAGTAACTGATGCACAGATAACTATGAGTGTGGTACAATTGCTCACTTGCAATAAAAATAAATTATGCAAATGATGATCAGAGTCATTACAGTTCTGCTAGCTGAAATGGTTGTTACGCTCCTTTTTACAGTACTGTTGGAAGTGTTGCAACATCTTCTCTATGGAAATCCGCGTCTCCCGTGACTCCATTAGTTGGTCTAATGACTTAAGGACATACAGGTTTATGGTATTGTTTATAAGTGTTAGATTTGGTCTGGCTGTATCTCTAACTGCTTCCCAGGCCAAACCTCCAACGTCTCCACTCTCGACAAGGTGTAGGAACAGCAAGATACACATTTTCTTACCAGTTTCCCATGCTGGCATGCCACCTGACAGAAAGGAATTTCACCTTCCCCTTCCAAAAACGTTCATACGTAGTAAAATACTACGAAACGCTTCAATAATATGAACCCCTTAAACTACATAGTGCAAACAAGAAAAAAATCGCCATGACAAAGCCACATATGCCTCAACAGCTCAGAAATAACAAGGCAAAATATACACAGCAAACAAAAGGAGTCTAAACGCATGGTGTTAATGCATACTGTGTTGCGAATTTTTTCACTAGCTTCTTTTTATCACCTAATTCAGGTTTCACAACCTCAAGGATATGGCATCCTGCAACCACTTGGTATGGTGAATGACCTGTTTTAGTGTACTTTAGAATTACATGCTGAGGCAATGTATTGAAGATACGTGTTCCATTTACCCTACAGACTATTTACATAATTATTCAACGTTTTCGAAATTTTGCTATAAACCCTCACAGTATATTCGTTCACCTGTGGATGGCAACCGCTAGAGAGAAGTTCTTGGTGTAAAGCCAGCGCCACAGTTACTTTAATTGTGATACAAAATCTGTACCCTGACCTGTAATTTTAGTATCAAGAACACTAGATGTCAGGATCTAATTAATAACCATTGCTACGAACTGAGAAAAGTGCTCTCTTATTGTCGATGACACTCTTATCCAGTGGTTCTCCAATTACATGGTTTAAGAATATCGAAGAATTTTCTTGCTTCTATAACCTTTGTAATGGCATATGTCTGTGACTAAGATCTGCTATTTGCACACACGGCACACAGTCTTTGACATACTGTTCAACATCTTGCTTTCTGGTTCTCCATTTTAGCTATACATCTATCTGTTGTCCTATATCCCTCATGACCCACAAGCAACTGATCATGTGCTTGTCACAATAGTTTGTGAACAACGTGAGTACCACCAAAGAGGGTCTGCACTTTACACTTCTGCACAGCAGGCTATCATGTGTCACAAACTGTGGCTGTCACCTACAAGTCTGAATGTTCATGTCAGCTGATTGTACCTTATGGCATTCCGTCAAGTTTTTGTTTAGTGCTTTCAAATCTCTAATTTTCCTACTTATCGTGTCTGAATTATTGTGCATCTTCAAAGGTTTACGCACTGCTTCATAATTAAACTCACTTAACTTCAATGCTCAGGTTGTCGATCTACTGAAAGTGTCTTTGAACCCCATCTCCCACTTAAGGGAAGCATTTTTAATAATTACCTTAAATTTTAAATAGCTGTAAAAGTTAGCAGTCCCATAAATAACAGCCTTTCTTTTTCTTTTTAATAATTGCATTTCGCCTTGCTCAATTGTCTTGATGCATAAGCCACTGGATGTTCCCTATTGTCCACGATTTCGTTCAATACGCAGCCAGTTGCCATCTCGCTCACATCACAAGATACGGTGAACTGTCACTTGAAGTTAAAACACAGGTCTTGATAGCAAAACATGTTTTAATTTCTCGAATGGAGCTTGACTCTTTACTGGCATTCAAATTAATTCCTATTCTTAAAAGACGATTCAACGGGTTGTCGACTTGCGCAAAACTTCTCTCACAGTTTCTACAATTATTACAGAGATCTAACAATGTGTTAGTAAACTTATGCACCACTGATATCAGCCACTGGTCAGTTTTCACTATTTCCTGGCTAATTACGTGCCCTAGACAGTTTAATTTTATTTGAGTGAAATGGTATTTCCGGCACTGAGTTTTAGTCATGGTAGCTATACTCATTTTAAAACGTCTTCCAATCATTTCATGTGTTCTTTCGCAGCCTTTGAAAATACAGTTATGTCGTCAGGATAAACCATGAACTTTTTAGGTTTCAATAGCTAAGGCACTCTGTGATGTAGCTGGTGCATTTTTCAGTCCAAACGGCATCCTGCATCATTAGTAATGCCGCAATGGCTGGTTGGTTGGTTCGGAGAAGGGGACCAAACAGCGACGTTAGCGGTCCTATCGGATTAGGGAAGGATGGGGCCGTTCCCTTTCAAAGGAATCATTCTGGAATTTGTGTGAAGCGATTTACGGAAATCACGGAAAATCTAACTCAGAAAGACGAGACGCGGGTTTTAACCGTCATCCTCCAGACTATGAGTCAAATGTGCTAACCGCTGCGCCACCTCGCTCAGTAATGTCCCCACACTATGGTAAAACTTGTCTTCAGCTGCTCTTCTGGAACTGATTCAAGCTGGTGGCAGCCACTCTTGGAATCCGTGGTCAAGAAGTGTTTATATTGACCCAGATTGTTAAGTTTTTCTCTATTGTTCTGGATGGCATGTGTATCAGTGACAGTCCTTGTGTTTAGGTAATGATAATCACAACAAGGCCTGTATTTCTTGACACTATCTTTGGCTCTTTGGTCACGATAGCAACACACGCACCCCATGGGCTACCACTGTGTCTAGCGATTCCATCTGCCAACTGCTGGTCAATAGGCCTGTATTTCTTGACACCATCTTTGGCTCTTTGGTCACGATAGCAACACACGCACCCCATGGGCTACCACTGTGTCTAGCGATTCCATCTGCCAGCTGCTGGTCAATAGGTTCCCTCATTAAAGGTTGTAAATTCTTTGGAACACTGTATGGCTTCCTGTACATTGGAGCTTTGTTTTCTATCGGTGTCCCACGCTGTGTTACATGTGTCACCGGTTATGGAGCCACTGGACTGAACAAATCAGTGAATCTAAGTAATAAAGCTTCAATATCTTCCCTATATTTCCCTTGCAATAGTCTGACTGTACCAAACAGTGTAGAATTGCTAACGACGTGCCTGTGGGCATGACCATCACACTCCAAACCACTCAAACTTGAAACCATAGGGGCTTTAGCAGCTATATCCAAATCAAAATTTTTCAAACTCACCCAAACCATACATTCTCCATCTATATATGTCATGTGTACTGCGTTCCTCCTGGTCAGCAAGCTGGACTTGTATTTGGGATGATAATTCTTCACATCTGGGTCCGGTCATCTTGATATAGGTTTTCAGTGATTTCCTTAAGTCGCTTCAGGCAAATGCTGGTATGGTTCCTGTGACAAATGGCATGGCTGGTTTCCCTCCCCATTCTTCCCCAATACGACAGTGTGTTCCGTCTCTAATGACCTCGCGGTCAAAGGCAATTTTAACACTAAGACCCTCCTCCACTGGGCTCCTCTGTAGCAAATGCGACTTATATAACTTTTAGTTACTGGCCAACGGTTCTACCATGCACAACAATTCGCTTGGTAAGTTCATAGCGACACTAAGCCAGATCAATTTACATGTACGTTCTGGTGTTCTCTCATGAATTAACTTTCAATGTACACTACTAACCATTAAAATTGCTACACCAAGAAGAAATGCGGATGATAAACGGGTATTCATTGGACAAATATATTACACGAGAACTGACATGTGATTACATTTTCACGCAATTTGGGTGCATAGATCCTGAGAAATCACTACCCAGAACAACCACCTCTGGCCGTAATAACGGCCTTGATACGCCTGAGTATTGACAGAGCTTGGATGGCGTGTATAGGTACAGCTGCCCATGCAGCTTCAACACAATACAACAGTTCGTCAAGACTAATGACTGACGTATTGTGACGAGCCAGTTGCTCGGCCAGCATTGTCCAGACGTTTTCAGTTGGTGAGAGATATGGAGAATGTGCTGGCCAGGGCAGCAGTCGTACTTTTTCTGTATCCAGAAAGGCCCGTACAGTACCTGCAACATGCGGTCGTGCATTATCCTGCTGAAATGTAGGGTTTATAATGGATCGAATGAAGAGTAGAGCCACGGGTCATAACACATCTGAAATGTAGCGTCCACTATTCAAAGTGCCGTCAATGCAAACAAGAGGTAATAGAGAGGTGTAACTAATGGCACCCCATTCCATCACTCCGGGTGATACGGGAGTATGGCAATGACGAATAGACGCATACATTGTGCGTTCACCGCGATGTCGCCAAACATGGATGCGACCATCACGATGCTGTAAACAGAACCTGGATTCATCCGAAAAAATGACTTTTTGCCATTCGTGCACCCAGGTTCGTCGTTGAGTACACCATCGCAGGCGCTCCTGTCAGCGACAAGGGTAACCGCAGCCATTGTCTCCGAGCTGATTGTCCATGCTGCTGCAACGTAGTCGAACTGTTCGTCCAGGTGGTTGTTGTATTGCAAACGTCCCCATTTGTTGACTGAGGGATCGAGACGTGGCTGCACGATCCGTTACAGCCATGCGGATAAGATGCCTGTCATCTCGACTGCTAGTGATACGAGGCCGTTGGGATCCAGCACGGCGTTCCGTATTGCCCTCCTGAACCCACCGATTCCATATTCTGCTAACAGTCATTGGATCTCGACCACCGTGAGCAGCAATGTCGCGATACGATATACCGCAATCGCGATAGGCTACAATCCGACCTTTATCCAAGTCGGAAACATGATGGTACGCATTTTTCCTCCTTACACGAGGCATCATAACAACATTTCACCAGGCAAAGCCGATCAACTGCTGTTTGTGTATGAGAAATCGTTTGGAAGCTTTCCTCATGTCAGCACGTTGTAGGTGACGCCACCGGCGCCAACCTTGTGCGAATGCTCTGAAAAGCTAATAATTTGCATACCACAGCATGCTTTTCCTGTCGGTTAAATTTCGCGTCTGTAGCACGTCATCTTCGTGGCATACCAATTTTAATGTCCAGTAGTGTATGTGTTCACAGTTTATCCGGTAACACCATCATGACAGGTACACCTTGTGACTTTGTATTAGTCACCTGTCTTCCCTACCAGAAACAAAGTGTCACCAAGTTTGTAACCTCCGCGTGGCACAGTACTCTTTAAAGCCTGTACTATGGTAAGTGAGCGGGGTTCACCTTATGAGAAAGGATTTTTGTATAGATATCGACCGCGTGTACCTGAATGGGGGCAAATCAGACTTACACCCACTCTGTAATAAGAATGATCCGTCAAGCAAGTTCGAAATGCAATTACACGTCAGAATGGACCAAAAGCAACACTGAAGATGCTACCAATTGGACAATAATACGGTCGCCAGCCTAATTAGGCATTAACTGAGTGTCTTCCCTGTACAAGTTGGTAGATATTCATGCAAAACAACAAGTAGTAACACTGCATAATATAGTAAAATTTTAGAACCAGAAAATCTATTGAACTGATAGTCTGATGTTCTCTACTGATATAGAAAAACCATGAATACATAACACTACACTATAATGTATACTACAAAACTTTAAACTGTCTATCAATCTGATTAAAATCGGGCATAGGTTACCCTCGAACTATCACTTTCGTGCCACACACAAAATGTCAGTTTTGATAAAGATAAAACACTGATAAATTTTGACTTTTATATTGACTTTAACTTTTGCTGGTCAAACCAATTTACAACACTTCAGAATTCAAGTGAATAAAAAGGGGGGGGGGGGACCTTGAAACTATTATGATCACTGTATTAAAAAAATGATTACTGAATTTATTATGCGTTCAAGATTTCCAGTATATAGTTTACTACTCTTTTCATGTTATTTACTGCTCATTTAAATACCTTTATATCTGTCTCTAAATAATTAAGCTTCATTACTATATCAATATTGAAGTTATCTTTCAACTTCGTTAGACCTTCGTTATTCATTTACCGCTTCATTAACAAAACATTTCTTTCAACACCATTCTAACATAGCTAGGTCTGCAAATAATTATTATTAACACAAAATTTAATTTTTCATTTCGGGACACTCGGATTGCACAATATTAGGAAAGGACACTGTCTAGGTCAGTTGTTTGGATAATTAAATGATGAGAAAGTTCTGGTAAAATTTAGGTAATTATTGCACAGTTCACTCTCTGATCCATACGAATACAGTACTAAAAGTTTCAACCTGCTAGTATCGATGTGGCGGTTGGCGGGCGGCGAGTTGGCGAGGCACAGAGCACACATACAACCACAGCAATGGCTCTTGATGTATCGGCACTTTAATTCTTCTTAGCGTCGCAATACTTTTCCATTTAGTGCCTATGGAATTTTGCCATGCTGTGTGGGCGTTGGAACTGCATACCCGAGGCTCAGAGAAGCTACGTCTTCCAGGGGAGCCTCCTCGCTCCAGAACGTGTTGCTCAAACCAGTGGCAAACTCCAACTACTAACTGCTGCTGAGCCCGTTGTTGTCGTGCAGTCCCCGTGCTCATTTTCCCGCGCTCGCCTGCCATCCACCTTTTACCGCTCCCTTACAGACAGGATATTCACCCGAGGTTTTGCGTTCTACATATCCTAACACATTGCCTACGTATGGACCAAACGCACAGTTACAATTTTAAACATCTTACAACCGTTTCAACATTTGTTACATTTCAATTCTATTACAATATTGCTTGACATTTGACATGAACATTAATATTCACATTGAAACTTATTTACAGTTTTCTTACCATAATGACATGAAACAAAAAGGAAGTGAAATCAGAACATCGATTACACAAGTTTATCGAATAATCAGAAGAAAGAAATATTATTTATATGTACAATAGTACAGTGTCGTTGTTGATACAAGTTCCTTCATATTTCGTGAAATATCAATTATAGCACGGTGTTTACCTAGAAAATAGATTGAAATAGTTGCATATTACCCCTCACTAAAGTGTGTTAACACTTCCGTATGGTCCTTAAACCTTGAAGCACCGACGGTAAAAGTTAGCAGTGTTGTCCACCATGATTCCACCTCATTGTCGCATACTCCGTCTAATCTGTACCATGGAGACTGAAGACTCTTCCTAGCTAAGAGCTCCAGGCCAACAACTTACAAACGTGCACTCTTTGCTACCAAGAATTTAGATTCCTCATTATTTACTGCACCAGTCAGACAACAATCCATCTTTGCACATGTCCTAACAATGTACTATATTATTGGGAATGACCTGTGACCGTATAGGCACCCCCATTAGCGTTTAACTAACAGCTCCTCTTATGGAGATTACCCTGCTTTCTACTTTTGCAGTTACGCACCTTACACCCAATCTCACTACGTTCAAAACACTGTGGCTGGCGACACTGCTTCTTCACTTGGCTCAGTCGTCCACTTTTGTAGCTTTTAATGTCGGAGGAGAAGACACCATGCTCAGTCCATTTCTGAGTTGCAATATCTATCTCCTCCAGCTGCATAAAAATCTTGATAGCTGAGGACAATCACTACGATTTTCCATTCTCACCCTTTGTGACGTATCCACTGAAATAACCCTTACGAGGTCCCGTCCTCTGCTTCCTGCAAGAGGATTGTATCCGTCTCTGCTTTGCGCATAAGTTCGTAAGTTTGCAATTTCACCTGATAAATTCTGTCAAACAATGCCTCTATTGAGGCACTGTGCTAATGTGTTAATCCCATGGGCTTTTCCCTGAAAAATCTGACACGATTTTGCTTAACACGGAAATGGGCGAATCCTTTGTCTCGATGGTCACATTGTGTTTTGCTAAGGGTTTTGTAGTAGGTGGCATACATTTTATTGTCACTCATTAACTGGAGCTCACCCATAGACAGGCATGTAGCATCGGACCAACTCTCTGAGTTGGTTGCCTCACTTCATCCAGAAAGGCTGATACATTCTCATATGTTTTCCCAGAAAAAGGCGCAACGAGACTAGGGCTGCAGGATCGATGGATAGGACAGATACGTACCCTTTTTGGGATTGCGTCAGCTCAGTCATAGTACATAAAATTTCAGTCCACTTGCTTTCCTGCACTAATGTGCTTTTTTCTGCTTTATCATGGGGTAACGTGGCTATTTGACCTTTCAAATCTTCAATTACCTCATAAAAAGTTGTAACATGTGTTTATGGTCGTTGTATAGTTTCCATTTTGAATTAAACTACAGAACAAGTGGGACTCTAGTAAATTGGCACGCTACCAATAAGCGAAAACAACTGTAATAACATTTAGTATGTATTATGGAACAGAGGGACTCACTGCATTGTGTGCTTCCTTGTAGAAGTTTTATAACTTACTGGTACTACATAGTATAGGTCAGCTGGTGCCCTGATAAAGTTCAGTACAGACACTTAGTGCACTGTAAGTACTTTTCCCTACAGTTACCATGGGCCTGTGGTAAGTCTGCAGGTCCTCGTGGTCTAAGCAACATCATTTTCAAGTTCTTATGCAGCTCCTAACGATTTAATATGCCGCCCCCTACTCCCCTACTCCCTCTGTGCAAAAAAAAAAAAAAAAAAAAAAAAAAAGTCCAATAAAAATTTGCTACTCACCACGCTGTGTAATGCTACAGAAGTCTTTGGCTACTGATGTGCAGCTGCGGCTCCTTGACGGCGAAGTTGAAGTTCCCTCTACTGCCAGATGGCTGTAGACTCGTAGCAGTAGGCTCCAAGCTTGCAGCGGCTGGTAACACTTCATCGTATTCACCGGATTATCTTGCAGTTAGCAGAGCTGCCCTTCCGTCAGCATCAGTATGCTGATGAAATGGCGAGACTCTGTGAATAAGTGGAAGGAGGTAGATGCTTTTATAGCCGTTGATGACGATGCATCCATATCCATGATCGGAAATGCTCCTCTTTCCTGAGCCTGTCAGCATTCATAACTGGACTAATACTTAATTTCAGCTGGCCGTTGTGGCCGAGCGGTTGTAGGCGCTTCAGTCTTGAACCCCACGACCGCTACGGTCGCAGATTTGAATCCTGCCTCGAGCATGGTTGTGTGTGATGTCCTTAGGTTGGTTAGGTTTAAGTAGCTCTAAGTTCTAGGGGACTGATGACCTCAGATGTTAAGTCCCATAGTGCTCAGAGCCATTTCAACAGTTTGAACTTAATTTCAGAGCGTTCTTCCACGCAAAGTTTTCAGTCTGGAAGACGTTCTTCCGTCGTCCCTAGATGTAGATACTTCATTAACTTTGGACTGTTGTCAAGGTGCTAATCAGGTATTTCGAATAGTGTCTCTCCCACATTCTGAGTCAATGAACTCCCTGTTTGTTTGTACTTTCGCTCTTCTGAATGTTGACAGTGGATATGACATTATTGCAGGCTAAACAGGTGTGCTCCACTTAACATCGACCCAGTAGGTTTTAACAAAATTTAATACTCCTCTTAATTACTATTCTGCTGTGAGCCACGATCTATATGCACTGATGAGGTATTGTAAGACGAATATTGATCCTAGAACGGAACATCTCGCTCTGAACAACAGATTAATCCTTGGTCACAAAAAGATCATAATTAATAAAGCTGTAAAGTAAGCGGAATTGTGCTGTAGATGCATGATATCTTTGCATGTTGAAGCGGTACAGTAGTTTCCGCTCCATAAGCAGCAGGTTTCGTTGCTCGCTCGCACCAGGAAGTACAAATGGAGGCGGCTCTGCCGCCAATTTATTGCACGACGCGGCCGGCTGCGGGTGCATCGGAACCCCATGTGGACGGGTGGAGAATGCGTTAGGCTTTCATTATACATATTTATATATGTCGCGTATCATGTATTTCTTGTAGTTGAATGTGAATCCTCCTCCCACCTTTCCATAAAGCGTGGCCCAACATTAGCTGGGAAATAGCTGAAGTAGTTCTGTAGTACGGTAGCGCCAAGCTTACTCCTGGGTAGGGGATGAGAGATACAGCACAGGCAGGTCGAAGTAAAGACGATCCAGTATCATAAGATTCGGGGTGAAGAGGTTGGTCACGGCCAAGTGGTTCGACCATCCCCTCCACCGGGGCCCAGGAAGACATCCGGGTGCCCGCCATATTCTAGAGTTCTACAGAAGACGGTTAAGTGATCAGACGTGCCCTCAGTGCGCCTGTCTCGATGTTCACAGGAAGAAAGGTATTTGAATATTTGAACTAATTCTTTTATTTCCAGTTTCAGATTAGTCACGGAAATGAATGTACGTAATGATTGCTTTCTCGTTTATTTCGGAAATTTTGCGTGGAAACAGAGTAGGCTGCCATCCTTTGTACAAAGCGACGGGGTGTCGCAAGCTGCAATGTCTAATCAGTAGTTGCAGTGTATAAATTCTATCGCACATATCGAGTGCAAAGCACTATATTAAAAGGCAAGTGACTTATTTTGGTCGAAAAATTGAACTGTAAAATGTTTCTTTGTGTGAAGAGGGTCTTAGAACACATGGTCTGCCCCATGCTAGTAATAGTGAGCATCGTTGAGCATTGGGTAGCCAAATTATAACATCGAACGGTCACACTAATTCGACGCCTTACAGCATAGTTAAATTAGTCGTCGTTTCCTCTCCCTTTGTAGCTGGGTGTACTGTAGTTTCACGTGGTCGATCGTTCGTTGCCGGAGGGCACGAGTTTCAAGTAGCGACAAAACAACCATCGCTCCGCTAAACTCCTTCGACACGCTGTGTTAATGTATCTGGTCCCCAGTTTGCCCGTTATCCTCCTCTCACATACCGAGCGAGGTGGCGCAGTGGTTAGCACACTGGACGCGCATTCGGGAGGACGACGGTTCAATTCCGCGTCCGGCCATCCTGATTTAGGTTTTCCATGATTTCCCTAAATCGCTCCAGGCAAATGCCGGGATCGTTCCTTTGAAAGGGCATGGCGGACTTCCTTCCCTAATCCGATGAGACCGATGACCTCGCAGTTTGGTCTCTTCCCCCAAACAACCCAACCCCTCCTCTCAAATAGTGGATGTTCTATGTAAAGTAATGGTAGAGTTTGGTGGTACACGTTTGGCCAAACGCAGTTTCGTCTTGCCCATAAAACAATAATGTGCATGCAGATTAGCATACAATATAGCCGAGCAATAAGACCCACACATCAGCGTGTGAGCCCTCCAGCCTCCATCCCCCTGCCTAGTAACGCGCAAAATACGGCACGCTCTGTTCTCTAGGTAGCGATCTCAGGCTCCCCTCCCCAGTTATCTGTTGCACCATTTTCATTCAAGGCTAGTGGCAATGCGTACCTCTTTTAATAATGCCGATGTCAGGTGTCGCTTTTCCCATGGTTGTGGACCAGTATAGAAACAAGAAAATCCAGAAAAATCACGAGAGCAGAAATACGAGCGTTGCCAGAGGGTTTTAAGCAAGTACGGGCAAAAGCATAGTTTTCTCCACAACAAAACGGTTAACTTTCATCTGGCGCCCTTATGCCAGGAGTCTTGATGGGAATCTTTCATTGTACTGTTTCTAGTCGCGCTTGCCTCCACTCTGGTAGTTGCAGGCGACAAGGTGGACGCCGTCCCAATGTAGGGAGTGCATAAGCGGCCAGAGGAGGATTATAATCCGGTGCTTGGCTGGCGGGGGATGCTGGCTTGTGGCAGTGGTAGATATAGCGGTGATCACATAAGAAGAGTGGTGGGACCATGCACCGTGACAAGGAAAAGTTGTAGGGAAGCAGCCTACTCAGGCCGTATAAAATTCACATCAGTCTTTCCATTGTGTGCCAGCCAATCCGCTGTAACTAGCTCTGACGTCAAAAATGTTGCACAATACTTTAAAAATCAAGTAAATAACCTGAAACGTTTCTAGCATGTCAGAAGTAATACTAAATCAATATGTGTTGAATATCAGTTCAATAACTTTAACCATTTTCGAAATTTGGATGTTTTTCTGTAAAAATCATTGGCGCAGCAGAAAAGAGCTAGAAACTTAAAAATTTATATTTAGATTACTTTTGCATAACAATTTAGTAGAAACAGTATGCTGGATCTCACAAATTAAAATTTTAGTTGAAATTCATGATTTTCTGGTTTTTGTCTAAAAAATTAAGGAAGCAAGATAGATTAAGTAGGCGAATAAATAAGGCTAGGATGTTTAAATTTAAGTAGGAGGGAGATCCGCTATAATCATAAAGATGTGAGAAGTTTCAACTGAATAATTATAAAACTATAGCGATAGCGTATCTCCAAAGAGCAAGTTCAGAGCTCGTCTACTGCGTGTAGTGTAATTAAATTAGTTCTCTCGCCTAAAATATTTGACTTAACCACGTCAGACTTTTATTATGATTACTTACCTGTGTGCTGATTGCACATATAAATTGAGAGCTTCATCGGCCATCAGCAAAGGAAGCAATGATTTATTCGATAACTTAAAGTGGTGCATTACTAGCCCAGCGGCTAGTCGGGAGAGCCGATTTGTTCAGGCATTCCCTTAGCCGTCCGCACCGCGGCTTTATATGTAAGAACGCTGCGCGAAAAAGAAAAGGCCGCAGTTCTCTCCAGACGCTGATTAGCGCACCATCTGTGCCGGGAGTCGCGTCGCATCCGTATCATTGCTATAAACAGCCTCGGATGCCGTAATAAGTTACTCGGGATAAGCGTAACCATGAAATCGTTTTCGAGTGAAGTATTAATTCTGGGATGACTTTAATGATCTATTTTCAGTTTGCGTATGTCGTATTTTCACGTGTCGCCGCGGGACAGACATTCTACCATTATTTAGCGTGGCGTTTGATAAATATTATCATCAAATTATGGCGAGCATTCACTTAAACCTTTAATTTGAACAGTTATAGTTGCATCAGCGCATTAGACTCTGAACTGCTCTGATAGTTGGATTGTGTGGATTCTTTTTTGGTCTGTGACTTTCAGAATATAGTGAACATTTTAGAGAGAATCGCCTTTGATTATGAATCCCAGACAATCTCCTAATTCCTCAGAGCTATAAGCTGTAGCTATTTCTCAGATGAAGTGGGCACTAGGAATTCTAATTACAGGCTTCACGTTTTGCTAATCACTTCCTGGTTGCCAATATTGTAGTTAGAGAGCCAGTGTTGAAAACGGCAAACAACAGCATTAAATAACAAAGAGGAACATTTTATATGACAACTACTCCACCCACGGCCCCACATATGGTGCTAATCGGCCGGGAAAAACAAAACATTTTATATAACAATTAATTCCACCCGCTGCCCCACACAGTGTACCACGTGCTGCTCCAGCCAATAGCATCATTCAGCCAGGTGTGCCTGTAACACACGCATGGGTGTATGTAGAACATTTAATGTCTCAATTTTCATGCTACTTTAGGTATGGTAAGGTTACTGAGCCACTATAATGTTCACTATGGATGACCTAAGGAAAACATGACAAGTGACTGTAATAGTTTTCCGAGCGAGAAAATTCTTCTGTGCAGCGGCTCAAGCAGGATCATTTGCCATCTGTAGTACTCACCCCATCGTTCCCAGCCGGCCGAAGTGGCCGTGCGGTTAAAGGCGCTGCAGTCTGGAACCGCAAGACCGCTACGGTCGCAGGTTCGAATCCTGCCTCGGGCATGGATGTTTGTGATGTCCTTAGGTTAGTTAGGTTTAACTAGTTCTAAGTTCTAGGGGACTAATGACCTCAGCAGTTGAGTCCCATAGTGCTCAGAGCCATTTGAACCAACCCATCGTTCCCAGTTACCAGTGTAGGCAACGGCTGAAGTGTGAGGGGTGGGACGTAAACAGACAGCTCTGTGACAACGGCTCAAAGTATTCTATGTCCCTCTCCTTGCATAACGTATCACACTGCCACTATAGCGGCCCGTTTTTTTTGGAAGACGTGTGCGTGGTCCGTGTTGGCTGAACATTTCTGGAAAATTGGCAACGTCGCTTGTGAATCGTTCTCGACGACATCACACTAGTTGGGAACTTGAGTCTTTTTAACTGTAGCTGGTGGTTGAAGGAAGCGATCCTCATTGGGGACATGTTGTTAGCACATATTGTATGCTATGGATAGGTGCATCATAACTGGCTCTAAAATCATGCATCCAGGTTTTTCGTGCGATTCCTTAACAGTTGTGGCATTGCTACTTTATGAGATTATGAGCCAAAGCTGCCCATTTTGTCTCGTAATTTAGCACGTGTTTGCAGTTGGTAGCGATCCTGGATTAAAAGCGAAAACCCGTTGCTGCCTTGTGGCGTTTGTAAAAGGCTGTTTTCTATTACCTACTTCAATAGACTGCTTGTTCTGCTCTTTGCCTCCTGTCGCCAGTCTATGGAGGCGTTCACTATTTCGTTGAACAGCGGTCTCAGGCGCCTACTGTTAAGATTATTTATATTTCGCTGTCTCGCACGTCATCCATTAGTCTCATTTAATTTGTTTTTCTAGTGCTTTAAGTGAGTATTATACTTACGTAACGTGTTGGATATAACTACCAAACCGTTATATTTCATGCATATGTTGCTGAGCACGTATCCCATTACTGTATGTGTTAGGTAGCGGTGTGACGTATGTCAAACTGAACTTGTAATATATTCTTTATAGTGATTTATTTTGATAAGCGAGCTGGCCAGCTAATCGCTATAGATCAGTATTACGTGCTGTTCATTATTTTTTAAAAAATCCTCTGCCTGTTACTTATTTTACAGCTGTTTATTTTATTTTGCTGACTGGCCCTTGTCCATTCCACGGGTAGTTTTGACCACCTATTGCCGTTGTTTACTCCCCTGAAGTTAAACATTGGTTCCGCCCAAGGGCCTCCTATAATATAAATATACTTACATAAACACAAGTAGGGCATACGTTATTATACAACAAGTTTTTGGGGTCCAGAGATCTCTGGGCCCCAAAGGCTTGTTGTATAAAAACGTATGCCCTACTTGTGTCTATGTCGGATTTCAGTGCAGATCCTAAAGGCACCTTTGCCAAATGTATTGCTCGTCTCATTGGCCAGAGTTTTAAAATTTGGTTGTAGCTATAATGTTAGTTTTAATATCCCATCTTTAACAGTTAATGTTACTCTCACTGCTACGATTTAAAAGGAAGGCTGAAAATTTCTTTCATAACTTATCTTGGCATGCTGAATTCAGTGGGCAAATCCAATTTGTTAAACAAATTTTTTCATCAATTTGGATTTCTGAGTTTTGGAGAAAAATCATTACTTTTTAAAACCCATAAGTACAGTTGTTGGTTAGAAAGGAATGAACTCACAAAAAAAGTTTGAAAAAAAATATTTAAAACTGACTGAGGAGTAGCAGTTTTTACTGTGGCCGTTTTGATTTTTTTTTTCCAATATCATTAAGTACAGTTAGGTTTCTATCACTAGATAGATATATGCAGGGCAGAAATTTAATTTTACTTGACTATGTCTGCTTATGTGCATAAAGTCCGTAATCGTGTGTGAATATGTGCCTAATACATATGTACATCCGAAATCAACACAAATAGTGTAACTACAGTTTAAACTTTTTTCCAGTTTATAGACGTGAGGGTTTAGGTTCGCGGCGGACTCAGTTGCGAACTGGAAGGTAAATATTTATAAAGGTTTCTTGTCCAGGATGGGTGACAGAGGAGTTTGAGGTTCTTGGCTCGGGCAAGTGATCAACATAAAGTACAGTTACTTTACATAATTTCATTCATACCACGATACAATCATAGCGTCTAACAGTATCGCCCCTACGGTCTACCAACCTTAACGTGACGTGGAAGCCCGGCGATTGGTTACAGTACGACGCCTCGCGGTCAGAGAAGAGCTACTTTCATTCCGCGTGACCAGCTGTACCAGCGGCCGATTTCCGACCCCTGCGGACGCAGCTGACACGGGAATGTGTGATTTACTATGTAAACTGAACACGAAGAGTACAATTTTCAAACGTATCAAGTCGTATTTATTTTTACATACTGGAGCAAAGATTGTGCACTACTGGCCATTAAAATTTGCTACACCACGACGATGACGTGCTACAGACGCGAAATTTAACCGACAGGAAGAAGATGCTGTGATGTGCACATGATTAGCTTTTCAGAGCATTCACACAAGGTTGGCGCCGGTGGCGACACCTACAACGTGCTGACATGAGGAAAGTTTCCAACCGATTTCTCATACACAAACACCAGTTGACCGGCGTTGCCTGGTGAAACTTTGTTGAGATGCCTCGTGTAAAGAGGAGAAATGCGTACCATCACGTTTCCGACTTGGATAAAGATCGGATTGTAGCCAATCGCGACTGCGGTTTGAAGTATCGCGACATTGCTGCTCGCGTTGGTCGAGATCCAATGACTGTTAGCAGAATATGGAATCGGTGGGTTCAGGAGGGTAATACGAAACGCCGTGCTGGATACCAACGGCCTCGTATCACTAGCAGTCGAGATGACAGGCATCTTATCCGCATGGCTGTAACGGATCGTGCAGCCACGTCTCGATCCCTGAGTCAACACATAGGGTCGTTTGCAAGACAACAACCATCTGCACGAACAGTTCGACGACGTTTACAGCAGCATGGACTACTATGAGCTCGGAGACCACGGCTGCAGTTACCCTTGACGCTGCATCACAGACAGTAGCGCCTGCGATGGTGTACTCAACGACGAACCTGGGTGCACGAATTGCAAAACGTAACTTTTTCTGATGAATCCAGGTTCTGTTTACAGCATCGTGATGGTCGCATCGGTGTTTGGCGCCATCGCGGTGAACGCACATTGGAAGAGTGTATTCGTCATCGCCATACGGGCGTATCACCCGGCGTGATGGTATGGGGTGCCATTGGGTACACGTCTCGGTCACCTCTTGTTCGCACTGACGGCACTTTGAAGAGTGGACGTTACATTTCAGATGTGTTACGACCCGTGGCTCTACCCTTCATTCGATCCCTGCGAAACGATTCATTTCAGCAGGACAATGCACGACCGCAATGTGCAGGTCCTGTACGGGCCTTTCTGGATACAGAAAATGTTCGACTGCTGCCCTGGCCAGCACATTCTCCAGATCTCTCACCAATTGAAACGTCTGGTCAATGGTGGCCGAGCAACTGGCTCGTCACAGTACGCCAGTCACAACTCTTGATGAACTGTGGCATCGTGTTGAAGCTGCATGGGAAGCTGTACCTGTGCACGCCATCCAAGCTCTGTTTGACTCAATGCCCTGGCGTATCAAGGCCATTATTACGGCCAGAGGTAGTTGTTCTGTGTACTGCTTTCTCAGGATCTATGCACCCAAATTGCGTGAAAATGAAATCACAGGTCAGTTCTGGTATAATATATTTGTCCAATGAATACCCGTTTATCATTTGGATTTCTTCTTTCTGCAGCAATTTTAATGGCCAGTAGTGTATAATGTCGCAGTAATCCCATTTTACGCTGAATTCTTCTCACATATTATAAATGAAAAACTTTTTTAACTGCTTAACACTTTTCGTATGTATTAAGAACTAAACTTCAGATTCTTTGAAAAAATCAAACTGTCGAAACGAATAAATACTACTCCTCAATTTTAGATATTTTTGACTAAAACAATTTTGTGAATACATTCTGTGATAACCAACAGGTCACCATATGGTTTTGAGAAAACAGTTACCTTTTCGAAACCTAAAAATTACAAATTGGTGAAAAAAAATTGTTTAGCAAATTGGATTTACCCACTGAATTCAGCATGTCAAGATAGCTTATGAAATAAATTTTCAGCCCCTGTTTTTTTTTTTTTTTTGTGCAACTGGGATAAAATTTCACGTGTATCTCTCCTTAAATAAAGAAACGCCGTTTAAGAGGCAATCTGTAATTAAGGCTCCATCTGTTTTCTTGGCCACAGTGCTTATGGACTTTCCTTATATCTAAGGGCAACTTCACGCTAATCTTAAACTATCACGCCACTTATAAAATGCTTTTCTTGGCCACATGCTTTTAATTCAGTTAATCTATACACACCCTGACTTACTTCGTACAGTTTGCAGCCACATTAATATGTGTAGTGCCTGCACAGAAGTCAGGTCGTCTACTGGGCCATAAGCCTTTTGATACAACTGTCAAGTGCGAATCATTCGTTCCAAGTTTCCACGTTCTTAATTTGTAATTGTTCCTTGTATTTGCACTTCGTATCGTAATAAAACTTCCTTTTCTCAACTGGCCCTTAAGCCGTCGGAGCAATTATCAAAAATCTCTCGATTTGCCTTGCACCTTCATCTGTTTAACTATATCTGCTTGCAACCATTTTCTGGCTTCCTGATGAAAGGTACTGTAATGGCGTTGGTGCACTTATTGCTTTGTTAACTTTATGAGCTTGTAACAGTTTTTTGCTTTCTGGTGAAACACATCTTTAACAACGAAAGCCAGTTTTCCTGTTGCTAACTTTCTCACTTGCTTCTTTTCCTGCCTATGAATGAAGCCACCAGTCGGTTGAATATTTAAGGGCAAACTGACTTTTTTTTTTAATGTAGCTATTCAGAGTTAGTTTGCTGCACAAAGGACTTGATACTTGCGCTGCATGTCAATTTATAAACCTTCAAATTTCTTCTTAGCTATGAATGCATTATCGTACTATCATTGTAAGGATTTTGTTTTTTAATATATTTTATTTCGGTGGTCCCAGTATCTTTCCTCTCCCAACTACCTGCCTGCCGCTTCATTATGACAAAATCGCCCAAGCAGGCAGCTTTCTCACAATAAACTCTTGTAGATTGTAGCTTAGACTACGGAAATTAAACGTTAGACAATGTCTTCGAATTTGAAGCAGTAGAGCTTTGGGAAAGTGCAGGCAGCGTCCTCGGAATGGGTCTAGTCCCAGAGCTCCCGGAATAATGCTAGGTCAAATCTCAACTGTCTTGACACAGGATCTCTCAGTCACTAAACATACAGATGTGTGTTTGTGTTATGCAGCCAAAGACTGTGGCTTTCCTCGTACACCAAACCGGAGCAGAGGCTGTCTTATCTAATGGCCAGTGATTTATCAGTCGCGTAAACGTAAACGATAGGGGACAGGTATTCTAACGAATGACTTTCAACTCGAAATGCAAATGGTTATGTATAGATATGAGCAGTCGTTTGAACGTATTAACGATTTTTCGTAGACGAGGTTATGCATGTAGATGGTAAGAATACCAATGAAAAATCAAATTTCATTGCTTGCTATGTACCTTTTTAGAATCAGCCTAAGATTCAGGTAACGAAAGTTGTGGACAACCTGAAGAGCGGTGTGCTGACGCCATGCTATGAGTGTACCAAAATTATATTAAAATACTGATGTAATGGTTCAGAATATGTTACCCTTCTTTGGTATCGTGACCTCTAAGCTCTTACAAGCTAACATTTTGAAACAGGTTCCTCTCGCACTATGGAAGTTATGCCTTGATGTATTAACAGATGTCCTATCACCCTGTCCCTTCTTCTTGTCAATGTTTTCCATACATTCCTTTCCTCGCCGATTGTGCGGAGAGCATCCCCATACCTTATCTTATCAGTCCATTTAATTATAAATATTCCCCTGTAGTATCGCTTCTCAAATTCTTCTGTTGTCTTTTGTTCCAGTTTTCACACAGTTCATGTTTCACTACCATACAGTGCTGTGCTCCAAACATATTTTCTCAGGAATTTCAGCCTCGAATTAAGGTCTGTGTTTGATACTAGTAGACTTCTGTTGGCCGGGAGTGCCCTTTTTCCTAGTGATAGTCTGACTTTTATGTCCTCCTTGCTCCTTCCATCTTGGGTTACTTTGCTGCCTAAGTAGCAGAATTCCTTAACTTAATCAACTTAGTGACCACCAATCCTGATGTTAAGTTTCTCTCTGTCCTCATGTCTGCTACCTTTTATTACTTTCGGCTTTTTTCGATTTACTCTCAATCCATATTCTGTGCTCATTAGACTGCTCATTTCATTTAGCAGATCCTGTAATTCTTCTTCACTTTCAGAGAGGACAGCAATGTCGCTAGCGAATCTTAACACTGATATCCTTTCACATTAAATTTTAATCCCACTCTTGTATCCTTTTGTTTCCCTTCTTGCTTCTGAGATATGTATGTTCAACAGTAGGAGTGTAAGACTACATCCCTGTCTTATACACTTTTAAATCCGAGAACTTCATTCTTGTTCTTCTGTTCTTATTGTCCCCTCTTGGTCCTTGTACATACTGTATACTACCCGGCTTTCCCTACATCTTACCGATAGATTTCCAACATCTTGCACACCATTTTACGTTGTCGAACTCTGTTTTTCAGGTCAGCGAATCCTATGAACTTTTCTGGATTTATCTTTAGTCTTGCTTGCATTATCAAGCGTGACATCAGGACTGCCTTTTCGGTGCCATTACGTTTGGTAAAGCCAAATTGATCGTCTTGTAAAACATCTTTAATTTTCTTTTCCACTCTTCTGTATATTATTCTTGTGAGCAACTTGGATGAATGAGTTGGTAATCTGACTGTGCCATAATTCTCCCACTTGTGGGCTCTAGCAGTCCTCGGGATTGTGTGAATGATGTTTTTCGATAAGTAAGATAGTATATAGCTCTCTCATACTTGCACACACGAACGTGAATAGCCTCTGACAGAATTACGCGGGTCACTACGAAAGAAATGCAGACTATTTATTTTAAGTCCATCTTTTATTCTACATGTTTGAAAGTTATACAGTATGTAGATACATCCTTTAGGAACAATATTTTCATTTCTCCACGTAATTTGCATCCCTCCCAACTGCCTTACTCCATTTTGGAACTAGCGCCTGTATACCCACACAGTAAAATTCTGGACCAACCTGTTGGAGCCACTGTTTGGCAGCGTGCACAAGGGAGTAATCATCTTCAAACCTTGTTCCACGATGAGAGTCTTTCAGTTTCTCAAAGAGATTATAGTCACATGGAGTCTGGTCAGGACTGTAAGGCGGGTGTTTCATTGTTGTCCATCCGAGTTTTGTGATCGCTTCCATGGAGTTTTGACTGACATGTGGCCGTGCATTGTCGTGCAACAACAAAACATCCTGATTTTGCCGATGTGGTCGAACACGACTAAGTCGAGCTTGAAGTTTCTTCAGTGTCGTCACATATGCATTACAATTTATGGTGTTTCCACTTGGCATGATGTCCACAAGCAAGAGTAATTCGGAATCGAAAAACACCGTAGCCATAACGTATCCAGAAGAAGGTGTGGTTTTGAATTTTTTTTTTCTTGGGCGAATTTGCATGATGCCACTCCATTGATTGCCTCTTCGTCTCTGCCGGCCGCGGTGGCCGTGCGGTTCTAGGCACTCAGTCCGGAACCGCGTGACTACTACAGTCGCAGGTTCGAATCCTGCCCCGGGCATGGATGTGTGTGATGTCCTTAGGTTAGTTAGGTTTAAGTAGTTTTAAGTTCTAGGGGTCTGATGACCACTGACCACAGATGTTCAAATGGCTCTGAGCACTATGGGACTTAACTACTGAGGTCATCAGTGCCCTAGAACTTAAAACTACATAAACCTAACTAACCTAAGGACACCACACACATCCATGCCCGAGGCAGGATTCGAACCTGCGACCGTAGCGGTCACGCGGTTCCAAACCGACGCGCTTAGAACCGCACGGCCACACCGGCCGGCACCACAGATGTTACGCCCCATAGTGCTCAGAGCCATTTGAACCATTTTTGAACTTCTTCGTCTCTGGTGAAAAATAATGAAGCCATGTTCCTGCATCTGTCATAATCCTTCCAAGAAATTCATCTCCACCATTCTCGTACTGTTCCAAAAGCTCGCGGCATACCGTTTTTCTTGTTTCTTTGTGAGCCACTGTCAGCACCCTGGGAACCCACCTGGAAAAACCTTTTTTTAACGCCAACACTTTGAGCATTCTGCAAACACTTGCTTCCCCTATCGCAACGTAGCGTGACAATTCGTTCACTGTGATGCGTCTGTCAGCAGTCACCAATTCGTTAACTCTCTGCACACTGTCTGGAGTGTGTGCAGCACGAGGCCTGCCGCTGCGAGAACAATCCTCAATATTGCCTTGCCCGCTTTCATCACGTAACCTGCTTGCCCACCGACTAACTGCGTTGCGATCGACAGCAGCATCTCCATACACCTTTTTCAACCTCTTGTGGATGTTTCCCACTGTCCCGTTTTCACAGCACAGGAGTTCTATGACAGGACGTTGCTTCTCACGAACGTCAAGTGAAGCAGCCATCTTGACATGCTGTGACGGCGCACTCACGGGAACAGGTTGAACTAAGTTTGAAAACAAGCGGGAAGGATGTATCTACACACTGTAAAACTTTCACACATGCAGAATGGAAACTGTATTTTTACGAAAGTAGTGTGCTTTTCTTTTGGAGTGACCTCGTATATAATCGAGACAGTGGCGCAAGAGTCGTAGAATGACAATGGAGAGTTTATATCAGGTAAACGAAACAGCTGGTAGAAGGGGATGAAGTGCTTTTCACACTGTGGCAGGATGTACGACACCCAGGCTGTCCGTATTGTGCAATCTTTTCTATTCCTTTTCACCGTAGCCGTCCGCAAATTGTAGGCCGCAGACCGAGTTGACACTGACCCCTGCCAGGCGACCACGTGCACACACACACACACACACACACACACACACACACAGGGACACGTGTCGCGGGCTGGCGCGCTCTGTTGTTTGGTCGCTCGCTGTGTCAACAAAGGCCCGGCCGGTGGGCGGCCGATACGTGCGCCGCCGCTGCCGCTGCGGCTGCCACCGCAAACAAAACTGTGGCGCGTGCCGCCCGCCGACAGCCGACTGCCGGGGCCAAGCAGCGCCCGGCGGCGTGGGCGGCGCGGGCGGCGGGCGGGTGCAGATCGCGCGGTGGGCAGCAGCGCGTGAATTTTCCACCGTAATGAAGCAGCGGCCGCGGCCGCGCAAGTTGGCAGCAGCTCCAACTAGTTAGCGACGCGACTGTACAATAGGACGCGCTGGCAGCGGGCGACCCGAAATTCGTGCTCGAGTAACCAGCAGGATCAGTCGCCGTTATACCGTTCTGTGAGGGCAGCCGCCACGGAGAGTTTCTCGGCGCAGCCCTGCGGCGCGACCCCGGCGTCTGCGTAGGTCTCAGGTCCTCACCTGCTTGGACAGACAGCTGCCGTCTCTCACCAACTCCCACCAGTCACTCAGGAACTATGACGACAGAGACAGTAGCGTACTGAGGTAGTGTACCCTCTCCTTCGTTGTTGTACGAGTATGTGCGTGTGAATTAATCACCCCGGTAACTTTTTAGACGAGCATATCTCTGGCATCCAACAAGAACAGCACCAGAACGATATCGTCTCCTATAATTTACCTTTTTAAATGAATCTATCACTATAGGGCAAAGAGCCGTAATCTGCGTGTATTCAGTATGAAACGTATGTAAACAGTTCTACGGAAGAACCTGTACCGAAATTAAAATTAGTTTTCAAAATATTTTGTTAATATTTTTGAGTCTTTAAAGGCACTTTCGTAATGGTGAATATATTTGTAGTTTCCCACAAATTAAACGAGAATTCCGTAAGACCTAGTACTTACTATGAAAATTCGGGAATAGCTCGTAAACGCAAACAGACATATTAATCGTTGCATGCAGAAGCAGTTAACTTTGTTCACACACCAAACTCCTTTCCCTGTCGCTATTTTAGTGATATTTCTGTTTCTGATAAATCACGGTAGAGATTAACTTTTTCCTTAAACCAGTTACATTTTTCTCTCATCACAATACGCGAACATAACAAAAGATTCAAACTTCCTGGCAGATTAAAACCGTGTGCCGGACCGAGACTCGAATGAGGGACCATTGCCTTTCGCGGGCAAGTACTCTACCAACTGAGCTACCCAAGCACGACTCACGGCCCGTCCTCACAGCTTTACGTGAGAGCACTTGCCCGCGAAAGGCAAAGGAGTTCGAGTCTCGGTCCGGCACACAGTTTTTATCTGCCAGGAAGTTTCTTATGAGCGCACACTCGGCTGCAGAGTGAAAGTCTCATTCTGAATACAAAAGATTGCCGATACGTACACTCGTAGAAGTGAACACCAGAGAACGAAACCATATAACCAATGCACAGCAGATAGCTTCATGTTCTTTATACTACGTTATTCTTATTTCTCTAGATCAGTTCGATCTCACTATTATTTACATAAATATTTTAAAAATATTATTTTCTTATCTTTTGCGAATGGCTAAGAGTCTTAGCATCGCATATTCCATCGAAATAAAACAATAGTTACTGTAGCTACCCTACCTTTTCAGCAGCTGTTTTTGTAAAACGTGGTGACTGTGTAGGGAAAAAATACTTATTTCGCTACTCTTGACACTTCGTCAAATGTACTGACAGCTAGCCAATCTTGAACTCATAATCGAGAGAGACAGCCAGTCAAAAAAGTCACAATGTTTATAAAGTCGGCAAGTGAAGTCGCATCTCACAGTGCTAATCCCTCCTGAGAAATTATTCACACTTCTTTACGCACTGATGAGCCAAAGAAACCGGTATACCTGCCTAATATCGTGTGGAGCCGCCGCGAGAGCCCAGAAGCGCCACAACACGATATGGACTCAACTAATGTCTGAAGTAGTGTCTGACGGAACTGACATCATGAATCCTGAAGGGCTGTCAATATATCCCTAAGAGCACGAAGGGGTGGAGATCACTTCTGAACAGCAAGTTGCAAGGCGTCCCGGATATGCTCAATAATGTTCACGTCTGGGGAGTTTGGTGGCCAGCGGAAATGTTTAAACGCAGATGAGTGTTCCTGGAATCACTCTGTAGCAATTGAGCTGCTCGGGGAAACAAAATGGTAACCGCCAAAATCACAGTTTCTAGATACAGCATATCTAAAGTTTCAATTGATCTGCAAATCTGAATAATTTTTTTTTCGAAGAGTCCTTTTATTCTGTAGTGATTCTAACATCTATCTTCTAGTATACAGATGTAAATGAAACTCAGAACTGACTAAAACAAATGAAATATACAAAAATGATCACATTACCATACACCATTTACAACACATAGTGATAGAACATTACATATTAAATTTTACAGTAATTCTTCAACACTTTACTGAAACTGCAAAAATTATTCATCAGTCTCATTACTAATGTCTTTTTCATCCAAAACTGTTGGCTTTAGTGGAAGAATAAATCCATGGTTGACAGGAGGTATGTAATTTAGGAGCGACAGGACGTCAGCAACTTTCTTCTTTTCAATAAGCCTTGACCCATTGTATTTAGGTCGAAGCATAGGGACTGGTCCTTGCCTTCCACGTTTCCTGAAGCTTATTTCATGCCAAATGTCATGACAAAATGTCTCACTGATGAATAAAGATGATGGATATTCGGAGGTCACCTTCCACCTACACACTTTCCTTAGGTTGACATCTCGACCATCAACTGTCTTCTTGCTGAAGACAAACGCTTCTTTAGAGTATCGTATTTGATAGAAATCCTCTCTCTTCATATTATATACAAGCAATGGGTTCTTCTTAGCCGACTTCTTGATGATCTTGCACCACTGATCTGGACTGTACACATCTTGTACTTGTCGGTGAACGTAATTTTCAATTGTCGCGAAATCTCTATCGTACGGCAACATTGTGTGTCCGCTCACGGGGAAGTGGTGTTCAATCACACGAAATCTACCAGTTGAAATTAGATATTCCCAAAACAGTACCATGTTCCACTTCTTACTTTGGCCACAGCAGCACCTTTTCCGAGAAAACCTCTTTGTCTGTTCCTGAATGTTTTCTGCAGGAGCGATACACTGTTCGTTGTTTTGGGAAATATGATCTGATTCTCTATTAACCTGTATAACAACGAGACTACTATTTCCGTTATCATTACTATTATTACATGTAACAATATAAATGAGAAATGCGCATTCACACACCTCTTAGCCAAAAAAATGTAGCCATTCTAAAATAACCTCAAAATTAACGTACTTCAGGAACATAATGGTATGTACATGCACTAACCATTATGTTTGTGAAACGTACTATAGACAGTATATTTACAAAATAACATACCTTTGAGTCATCTGAATCGTGAGGAATGTATCCTGGATCCCTCTCGAAGTTATTAGTATCATTGGAAGTATATTTCTCGTCTTCTGCCATGTTCACGGTTGCCATTATCTAGGAGATGTTTTTATTTGCCGCCATTCTCTCTGTCACTTACCATTATGTTTCCGCAATAGACGGACAGTGGCGCTTACCATTAAGCTCGGCCCTGACATCTGTTCAGTGAATTTGGAACTACTAGTAAGTTTACTGCATTGTGCATCCCACAGGTGGTGTCATTAGCCATCTACCGCAAAGTACACGGCGATGGCGCTTACCATTGTGTTCCCACGAGCAGCTCAATTCTGGACGCGTAAGGTGTCGCGTTGTCCTGCTGGAATTGCCCAAGTCCGGCGGAATGCACAATGGACATAAATGGATGCAAGTGAGAAGACAGGACGCTTAAGTACGTGTCACCAGTCAGAGTCGTATCTAGACGTATCAGGGGCACCATACCACTCCAACTGCACACGCCCCACACCATTACAGAGTCTGCACCAGCTTGAACAGTCCCCTACTGACCTGCAGGGTCCGTTGATTCATGAGGGTGTCTCTATACCCGTACACGTCCATCCGCTCGATAAAATTTGAAACGAGACTCGTCCTGTCAGGCAACATGTTTCCAGTCATCAACAATCCAACGTCGGTGTCGACGGGACTGGGCGTTGTGTAAGGCTTTGTGTCGTGCATCATCAAGGATACGCGAGTGAGCCTTCAGCTTCAAAAGCCCATCTCGATGACGCTTCGTTGATTGGTTCGCATGCTGACACTTGTTGATGGGCCAACATTGAAATCTGCAGCAATTTGCGGAGGGTCACGTTGAACGATTCTCTTCAGTCGGCGTTGGTCCCGTTCTTAACACGATATTTTTTCGGCCGCAGCGATGTCGGAGTTTTGATGTTTTACCGGATTCCTAATTTCCACGGTACGCTCGAGAAATGGTCGTACTGGAAAATCCCCACTTTATCGCGACCGCGGAGATCCTGCGTCCCATCGCTCATGCGCCGTTTGTAGCACCGCGTCCAAACTCACTTAAATGTTGATAACCTGTCATTGTAGCAGCAGTAACCATCTAACAACTGCGTCAGGCACTTACTGTCTTATATAGGCGTTGCCGACTGCAGCGCCATTTTCTGCCTGTTTAAATATCCCTGTGACTGAATACGCATCCCTATACTAGTTTATTTGGCGCTCCAGTGTATCTACTCCTAATTCATACGTTCTGATAGTTGCGCCCTAAATTTCGTCTTCTATTTCCGCGTCCCCAACCTCACACCTTCATCAAGATGATAAACTGCGGTGGCGCAATGACTCCTTAATGAAGTTGTTTCCTGTGGCGGCAATTATATTTTAAGTTACGCTTCCAATGTTTACCCTCTCTTTCAAGCCTTCCGTGTTGAGTACTTATTCCGTCCGTGGGAGAAGACATCCAGACCGCCTCGGTAGCTTCGCGGCCAGCGCCGAGGATTGGTAAGCGTATTGGCCGCGGTTCTATTCTTGACCTGGTCGGAGGTTTCTGCTCTGCGTGACTGGAGATTGTATTGCCCTTGCTTTCTCATCGTCATAATTGACACCGCTAATGAAATGGGTGAATGGACGCATGGAGGGAAATAATTGAAGAGCGAGAAGAAAATGTGCAAGATGTGAAAAATAAAATACGGTCTTCTTGACATACTTTCGCCGTCACCGACAAATAAAAACAAAGGGAACTGGGAGTCACCATTAATCTTTCTGCTGCATTAGTAGATCTCCTAAAATCTGGATTCATCTTGGAAAAAATTTTAGTGCCTACACAATTCAATAGCAATTCGAAGTCTGTAGCTTTCGTTGTTGTTGAGGTCTTCAGTCCAGAGACTGGTTTGATGCAGCTCTCCATGCCACTCTATCCTGTGCAAGCTTCTTCATCTCCCAGTACCTACTGGAACCTACATCCTTCTGAATCTGTTTAGTCTATTCAAACCAAAGTCTCCCTCTACAATTTTTACCCTCCACGCTGCCTCCAACACTAAGTTAGTGATCCCTTGATGCCCCAGAACATGTCCTACCAACCGAACCCTTCTTCTAGTCGAGTTGTGCCACAAACTTCTCTTCTCCCCAATTCTATTCCGTACCTCCCCATTATTTACATGATCTACCCATCTAATCGTCAGCATTCTTCTGTAGCACCACATTTCGAAAGCTTGTATTCTGTTCTTGTCTGAACTATTTATCGTCCATGTTTCACTTCCATACGTGGCCACACTCCATACAAATACTTTCAGAAGAGACTTCCTGATACTTAAATCTATAATCGATGTTAGCAAATTTCTCTTCATCAGAAACGCTTTCCTTCTCATTGACGGTCTACATTTTATATCCTCTCTTCGTCAGCCATCATCAGTTATTTTGCTCCACAAATAGCAAAACTCATCTACTACTTTAAGAGTCTCATTTCCTAATCTTATTCCCTCACAATCACCCAACTTAATTCGACTACATTACATTATCCTCGTTTTGCTTTACTTTATGTCATCTTGTATCCTCCTTTCAAGACACAGGCCATTCCATTCAGCTGGTCTCCAGGTCCTTTGCTGTCTCTGACAGAAATACAGTGTCCTCGGCAAACCTCAAAGTTTTTATTTCTTCTCCGTGGATTTTAATTCATACTCCAAATTTTTCGTTTGTTTCCTTTACTGCTTGCTCAGTATACACATTGAATAACATCGGAGATGGGCTACAACCCTGTGTCACTCCCTTCTCAACACTGCTTCCTTTTCGTGCCCCTTGACTCTTATAACTGTCATCTGGTTTCTATACAGGTTCTAAATATCCTTTGGCTCCCTGTATTTGACCCCTGACATCTTAAGAATTTGAGAGAGAGTATTCCAGTCAACATTGTCAAAAGTTTTCTCTAAGTCTACAAATGCTAGAAACGTAAGTTTGCCTTTCCTTAATCTATCTTCTAAGCTAAGTCGTAGGGTCAGTATTGCCTCACGTGTTCCAACATTTCTGCGGCATACAAACTGATCTTTCCTGTGGTCGGCTTCTATGAGTTTTTCCATTCCTCTGTAAAGAATTCGTGTTAGTATTTTGCAGCCGTGACTTATTAATCTGATAGATTGGTAATTTTCACACCTATCTACGCCAGCTTTTCTGGGATTCTAATTATTATGTTATTCTTGAAGTCTGAGGGTATTTCGCCTGTCCCGTACATCTTGCTCATCAGATGTTAGAGTTTTGTAATAGCTGGCTCTCCCAAGGCTACCGCTAGTTCTAATGGAATGTGGTCTATTCCCGGGGACTCGTTTGACTTAGGTCTTTCAGTGCTCCTTCAAGCTCTTTACGCAGTATAATATATCCCATTCCATCCTCATCTACTCCCTCTTTCATTTCCATAATATTGTCCTCAAGTACATCATCTATGCTTAGAACTGACTTTCCATCTGAGCTCTTGATATTCATGCAAGTGGTTCTCTTTTCTCCAAAGGTCACTTTAATTTTCTTGTGCGCAGTATCTACCTTGCCCCTAGTAACATATGCCTCTACATACTTACATTTGTCCTCTAGCCATCCCTGCTTAGCCATTTAGCACTTCCTGTCGATCTCATTTTTGAGACATTTGTATTGGTTTTTGCCCGTTTCATTTACTGCATTTTTATATTTTCTCCTTTCATCAATTAAATTCAATATCTCTTCTGTTACCCAAGGATTTCTACTAGCCCTCATCTTTTACCTACTTGATCCTCTGTTGCCTTCACTATTTCATCTCAAAGCTACCCAATCTTCTCCTACGGTATTTCTTTCCCCCGTTCTTATCAATCGTTCTACATCTACATCTACATCTACATTGATACTCCGCAAGCCACCCAACGGTGTGTGGCGGAGGGCACTTTACGTGCCACTGTCATTACCTCCCTTTCCTGTTCCAGTCGCGTATGGTTCGCGGGAAGAACGACTGTCTGAAAGCCTCCGTGCGCGCTCTAATCTCTCTAATTTTACATTCGTGATCTCCTCGGGAAGTATAAGTAGGGGGAAGCAATATATTCGATACCTCATCCAGAAACGCACCCTCTCGAAACCTGGCGAGCAAGCTACACCGCGATGCAGAGCGCCTCTCTTGCAGAGTCTGCCACTTGAGTTTATTAAACATCTCCGTAACGCTATCACGGTTACCAAATAACCCAGTGACGAAACGCGCCGCTCTTCTTTGGATCTTCTCTATCTCCTCCGTCAACCCGACCTGGTACGGATCCCACACTGATGAGCAATACTCAAGTATAGGTCGAACGAGTGTTTTGTAAGCCACCTCCTTTGTTGATGGACTACATTTTCTAAGCACTCTCCCAATGAATCTCAACCTGGTACCCGCCTTACCAACAATTAGTTTTATATGATCATTCCACTTCAAATCGTTCCGTACGCATACTCCCAGATATTTTACAGAAGTAACTGCTACCAGTGTTTGTTCCGCTATCATATAATCATACAATAAAGGATCCTTCTTTCTATGTATTCGCAATACATTACATTTGTCTATGTTAAGGGTCAGTTGCCACTCCCTGCACCAAGTGCCTATCCGCTGCAGATCTTCCTGTATTTCGCTACAATTTTCTAATGCAGCAACTTCTCTGTATACTACAGCATCATCCGCGAAAAGCCGCATGGAACTTCCGACACTATCTACTAAGTCATTTATATATATTGTGAAAAGCAATGGTCCCATAACACTCCCCTGTGGCACGCCAGAGGTTACTTTAACGTCTGTAGACGCCTCTCCATTGATAACAACATGCTGTGTTCTGTTTGCTAAAAACTCTTCAATCCAGCCACACAGCTCGTCTGATATTCCGTAGGCTCTTACTTTGTTTATCAGGCGACAGTGCGGAACTGTATCGAACGCCTTCCGGAAGTCAAGAAAAATAGCATCTACCTGGGAGCCTGTATCTAATATTTTCTGGGTCTCATGAACAAATAAGGCGAGTTGGGTCTCACACGATCGCTGTTTCCGGAATCCATGTTGATTCCTACATAGTAGATTCTGGGTTTCCAGAAATGACATGATACGCGAGCAAAAAACATGTTCTAAAATTCTACAAGAGATCGACGTAAGAGATATAGGTCTATAGTTTTGCGCATCTGCTCGACGACCCTTCTTGAAGACTGGGACTATCTGTGCTCTTTTCCAATCATTTGGAACCCTCCGTTCCTCTAGAGACTTGCGGTACACGGCTGTTAGAAGGGGGGCAAGTTCTTTCGCGTACTCTGTGTAGAATCGAATTGGTATCCCGTCAGGTCCAGTGGACTTTCCTCTATTGAGTGATTCCAGTTGCTTTTCTATTCCTTGGACACTTATTTCGATGTCAGCCATTTTTTCGTTTGTGCGAGGATTTAGAGAAGGAACTGCAGTGCGGTCTTCCTCTGTGAAACAGCTTTGGAAAAAGGTGTTTAGTATTTCAGCTTTACGCGTGTCATCCTCTGTTTCAATGCCATCATCATCCCGTAGTGTCTGGATATGCTGTTTCGAGCCACTTACTGATTTAACGTAAGACCAGAACTTCCTAGGATTTTCTGTCAAGTCGGTACATAGAATTTTGCTTTCGAATTCAATGAACGCTTCACGCATAGCCCTCCTTACGCTAACTTTGCCATCGTTTAGCTTCTGTTTGTCTGAGAGGTTTTGGCTGCGTTTAAACTTGGAGTGGAGCTCTCTTTGCTTTCGCAGTAGTTTCCTAACTTTGTTGTTGTACCATAGTGGGTTTTTCCCGTCCCTCACAGTTTTACTCGGCACGTACCTGTCTAAAACGCATTTTACGATTGCCTTGAACTTTTTCCATAAACACTCAACATTCTCAGTGTCGGAACAGAAATTTTCGTTTTGATCTGTTAGGTAGTCTGAAATCTGCCTTCTATTACTCTTGCTAAACAGATAAACCTTCCTCCCTTTTTTTATATTCCTATTAACTTCCATATTCAGGGATGCTGCAACGGCCTTATGATCACTGATTCCCTGTTCTGTACATACAGATTCGAAAAGTTCGGGTCTGTTTGTTATCAGTAGGTCCAAGATGTTATCTCCACGAGTCGGTTCTCTGTTTAATTGCTCGAGGTAATTTTCGGATAGTGCACTCAGTATAATGTCACTCAATGCTCTGTCCCTACCACCCGTCCTAAACATCTGAGTGTCCCAGTCTATATCTGGTAAATTGAAATCTCCACCTAAGACTATAACATGCTGAGAAAATTTATGTGAAATGTATTCCAAATTTTCTCTCAGTTGTTCTGCCACTAATGCTGCTGAGTCGGGAGGTCGGTAAAAGGAGCCAATTATTAACCTAGTTCGGTTGTTTAGTGTAACCTCCACCCATAATAATTCACAGGAACTATCCACTTCTACTTCACTACAGGATAAACTACTACTAACAGCGATGAACACTCCACCACCGGTTGCATGCAATCTATCCTTTCTAAACACCGTGTGTACCTTTGTAAAAATTTCGGCAGAATTTATCTCTGGCTTAAGCCAGCTTTCTGTACCTATAACGATTTCAGCTTCGGTGCTTTCTATCAGCGCTTGAAGTTCCGGTACTTTACCAACGCAGCTTCGACAGTTGACAATTACAATACCGATTGCTGCTTGGTCCCCGCATGTCCTGACTTTGCCCCGCACCCGTTGAGGCTGTTGCCCTTTCTGTACTTGCCCAAGGCCATCTAACCTAAAAAACCGCCCAGCCCACGCCACACAACCCCTGCTACCCGTGTAGCCGCTTGTTGCGTGTAGTGGACTCCTGACCTATCCAGCGGAACCCGAAACCCCACCACCCTATGGCGCAAGTCGAGGAATCTGCAGCCCACACGGTCGCAGAACCGTCTCAGCCTCTGATTCAGACCCTCCACTCGGCTCTGTACCAAAGGTCCGCAGTCAGTCCTGTCGACGATGCTGCAGATGGTGAGCTCTGCTTTCATCCCGCTAGCGAGACTGGCAGTCTTCACCAAATCAGATAGCCGCCGGAAGCCAGAGAGGATTTCCTCGGATCCATAGCGACACACATCATTGGTTCCGACATGAGCGACCACCTGCAGATGGGTGCACCCTGTACCCTTCATGGCATCCGGAAGGACCCTTTCCACATCTGGAATGACTCCCCCCGGTATGCACACGGAGTGCACATTGGTTTTCTTCCCCTCTCTTGCTGCCATTTCCCTAAGGGGCCCCATTACGCGCCTGACGTTGGAGCTCCCAACTACCAGTAAGCCCACCCTCTGCGACTGCCCGGATCTTGCAGACTGAGGGGCAACCTCTGGAACAGGACAAGCAGCCATGTCAGGCCAAAGATCAGTATCAGCCTGAGACAGAGCCTGAAACCGGTTCGTCAGACAAACTGGAGAGGCTTTCCGTTCAGCCCTCCGGAATGTCTTTCGCCCCCTGCCACACCTTGAAACGACCTCCCACTCTACCACAGGTGAGGGATCAGCCTCAATGCGGGCAGTATCCCGGGCAACCACAGTCGTAGTCCGATCAGGGGATGCGTGGGACGAGCTGGCCGTCCCCGACAAACCCCCATCCCGACCCCCACAGTGATGCCCATTGGCAACAGCCTCAAGCTGTGTGACCGAAGCCAACACTGCCTGAAGCTGGGAGCGAAGGGATGCCAACTCAGCCTGCATCCGAACACAGCAGTTGCAGTCCCTATCCATGCTAAAAACTGTTTTGCTAAGAACGTCTGAACTAATCTACAGAGAGCGCAAACAAATCGACAAAATTTAAACGGTTATTAAAATACAAGATTGCCTAGTAAATGCAGTAATGCTGCTACTTGCGCACTGCTGACACTGCTCGGCGGCGGAAGGAGACTAAGCGAAATTACACTATTCAGGTACTAAAACACGATGCTACACTCTCAAATACTATAATACGCCCGAAATTTATGAATTAAACAATGCAAGAACCAAAAACACGCAAAGAAATTAAGAATTAAACTATGTAACAAATGAGTGAGCTAGGAGTATACGACTTGCTGCTGCAGCTGCTTATCCAACGGCGGCAGGGAGCACACTAACTGCGACCAACCGACACTGGCCGTTCAAAACAAAACAGTAGACAAACGACTACGCGAATTCACACTATTCAGGTACTAAAACGCGATGCTACAACTCTCAAATACTATAATACGCCCGAAATTTATGAATTACACAATGCAAGTACCAAAATCACGCAAAGAAATTAAGAATTAAACTATGTAACAAATGAGTGAGCTAGGAGTATACGACTTGCTGCTGCAGCTGCTTATCCAACGGCGGCAGGGAGCACACTAACTGCGACCAACCGACACTGGCCGTTCAAAACAAAACAGTAGACAAACGACTACGCGAATTCACACTATTCAGGTACTAAAACGCGATGCTACAACTCTCAAATACTATAATACGCCCGAAATTTATGAATTACACAATGCAAGTACCAAAAACACGCAAAGAAATTAAGAATTAAACTATGTAACAAATGAGTGAGCTAGGAGTATACGACTTGCTGCTGCAGCTGCTTATCCAACGGCGGCAGGGAGCACACTGACTGCGACCAACCGACACTGGCCGTTCAAAACAAAACAGTAGACAAACGACTACGCGAATTTACACTATTCAGGTACTAAAACGCGATGCTACAACTCTCAAATACTATAATACGCCCGAAATTTATGAATTAAACAATGCAAGTACCAAAAACACGCAAAGAAATTAAGAATTAAACTATGTAACAAATGAGTGAGCTAGGAGTATACGACTTGCTGCTGCAGCTGCTTATCCAACGGCGGCAGGGAGCACTCTAACTGCGACCAACCGACACTGGCCGTTCAAAACAAAACAGTAGACAAACGACTACGCGAATTTACACTATTCAGGTACTAAATCGCGATGCTACAACTCTCAAACACTATAATACGCCCGAAATTTATAAATTACACAATGCAAGTACCAAAAACACGCAAAGAAATTAAGAATTAAACTATGTAACAAATGAGTGAGCTAGGAGTATACGACTTGCTGCTGCAGCTGCTTATCCAACGGCGGCAGGGAGCACACTGACTGCGACCAACCGACACTGGCCGTTCAAAACAAAACAGTAGACAAACGACTACGCGAATTTACACTATTCAGGTACTAAAACGCGATGCTACAACTCTCAAATACTATAATACGCTCGAAATTTATGAATTAAGCAATGCAAGTACCAAAAACACGCAAAGAAATTAAGAATTAAACTATGTAACAAATGAGTGAGCTAGGAGTATACGACTTGCTGCTGCAGCTGCTTATCCAACGGCGGCAGGGAGCACACTAACAGCGACCAACCGACACTGGCCGTTCAAAACAAAACAGTAGACAAACGACTACGCGAATTTACACTATTCAGGTACTAAAACGCGATGCTACAACTCTCAAACACTATAATACGCCCGAAATTTATAAATTACACAATGCAAGTACCAAAAACACGCAAAGAAATTAAGAATTAAACTATGTAACAAATGAGTGAGCTAGGAGTATACGACTTGCTACTGCAGCTGCTTATCCAACGGCGGCAGGGAGCACACTGACTGCTTTCTCTGAAACTCTCTACAATCTCTAGTTCTTTCAGTTTATCCCGATCCCGTCTCCTTGAATTTCCACCCCTACGCAGTTTCTTCAGTTTTTACGTACATATCATAACCGATAGATTGTGATCAGAGTCCACCCATGTCCCTGGAAATATCTTACAATTTAAAACCTGGTTCCTAAATCCCTGTCTTACCATAATATAATCTATCTGAAAGCTACCAGTGTCTCCAGGCCTCTTCCACGTATACACCCTTCTTTCATGAGTCTTAAACCAAGTCTTAGCTATGATCAAGTCATGCACTGTGCAAAATTCTACCAGCCGGCTTGATCTTTCATTCATTATCCCCATTCCATATTCACCTACTGCTTTTCCTTCTCTTCTTTTTCCAACTATCGAATTCCTGTCCCCCATGACTATTAAACTCCCTTCACTTGTAAGTAGGCTGTTTAGGTTTTTATGTTGGTAACGCCACGTAGCGTTCTGTATGAAAATCACGGGTTGTGCTGCGTGCAGTCTGAGACTAGTCGGCATTGTTGCAATAGTCGCTATTGTAGCGTTGGGCAGCTGGCTGTTAACAGCGCGTAGCGTTGCGCAGTTGGAGGTGAGCCGCCAGCAGTGGTGGATGTGGGGATAGAGATGGCGGAGTTCTGAGAGCGGATGATCTGGACGTGTGTCCATCAGAGACAGTAAATATATATAATGGCTTTTGAACATTATTAAGGTAAATACATTGTTTTTTCTTCATCAAAATCGTTCATTTGCTAACTATGCCTATCAGTAGTTAGTGACTTCAGTAGTTAGAATCTATTTAGCTGGCAGTATTGGCGCTCGCTGTATTGCAGTAGTTCGAGTAATGAAGATTTTTGTGAGGTAAGTAATTCATGAAAGGTATAGGTTATCGTTAGTCAGGGCCGTTCTTTTGTAGGAATTATTAAAAGTCAGATTGCGTTGCGCTAAAAAAAATATTGTGTGTCAGTCTAAGCACAGTCATGTAAAATTTTTCTAAGGGGACGTCTCATATGTCCACCCTTAGCCGAGGATACCTCACTGGAATCTTCTGATTTTTTCTTGTAGTTTGTGTAATTAGTAGAGCTATTGTTTATTGCTAGCGCGTAATTATACAGAGAATTTCGTTTGTATTTGTAGTTTTTCATTGTTGTACAGTAAAACAGGTGTGGCATGCATGTAGATTTGCACCAAGTATTTCGCAGCTGTGCTTGCAATTAACTAGATTTTATTTTCAGTGCTATGTTAATGTGTTTTCTTATTTTGCTCTTCAAATTGTGCTTTTCTGTGTTATGGCGTGAAATATTGTGATAATAGTGGGGTGTGAAAAACGTAACACTAGGCTCAAAAGTAAACTGAGAAATGTCTCTGAGCACTATGGGACTTAACATCTATGGTCATCAGTCCCCTAGAACTTAGAACTACTTAAACCTAACTAACCTAAGAACATCACACAACACCCAACTGAGAAATAATAGTGACGACGAGCCTAGCTTATCAGCACCACTGTGTAATGAATTAACAGACATTCAAAGTAGTAATTTGGTAACTGTGCATAGGGAAATAAAGCGGGCGGCAAATAATGGCGTAGGCTGTGAAACAAATAGTGAACAGGGAAGCATTATCGATCGATCGGTCGGCAACAGCTCGCCTCAGGATTCCGAAATGACAGGACACAATCTTGCAAATACTGTAGATTCAGATTTTTCGTCCTCACCGTTTTCTCAAATAAGTCAAGACACATTTTCAGCTTTTCAAAATGCGAATATTGCCGGTTCAAATGCACTGCCGAATAGCACTGAGGAACAGGTTTCAGACACCAGTGCATTGCTATTACAATTAATGCAACAAATGGGACAAAAGCTTCAAAAGTTAGACACAATGAAACAAAATCTTCAAAGGTTAGACACAATGGAACAAAATCTTCAAAAGTTAGACACATTGGAACAAAATCAGAGACAAACACAGCAAAAGGTAGACGCAATGGAACAAAATCAGAAACAGTCACAGCAACAGCTTCAAAAGTTAGACACCACGCTCGAACAAACACGTGAAGGTTTAACTGCTGAGTTACTTAAAATCGAATCGAAATGTCAAAAAGTCTGTAATGACGTAAAAACACTAATTTGTGAGCATTTTCAACCTATTTTTTCGCGTCATGAAAATGCATTACAGAATCACGAAGCAGCCATAAAAGAACTGCAATTTATTGTTCATGAAAGTCACGACACCTTGCAAGCTAAAATTGACTCAGTTGCATCTACTGATTCGGTTACGCAACTTGCAAAAACTCGGGAAAAATTAAAGGACACAGTAGATACGATTTCAACATAAATGGACACTCTGAAACTTGGTTCAGAAAAACACACTGAGGAAATCAGTTCACTATCGGAGAAAGTAGCCGAACTTTCGGATCAGTTCACTAACTTATCTACGAAGGTAGATGATACTCTGAATGACACAAGACCGGTAGTCTTTAATGACACAGAAGAGTATGAACAAATAAGAAAATTCAAACAAAATCAGAATCAAATCAATACACAGTACAAAAGAGAAATCCTGGAAGTAGAAGATCAGCTGGCACAAGGAATACAAGAATTACGTATTTCAGACGAGACTCGAGCTCCAACATTGTAAGAGGGACTTAGAAATACGGAAAAGCCACAAAATAATAACACTGGGCATTTCGGAAAGTATGAAAGAAATTGGCAAGGTGCACCGAATTTTGAGATGAAACCGCCGACACGACGTAACAATGACCGATATGAGACTCGCCGACACGATGATTTTGACTATAAGGTGTTCATTACTACACGTAAATTCTAAACATTTAAGAATTCGGGCAACGACGTTCATCCATAAGCGTGGTTCCATCAATACTCTCATTGTTTTCCTCCCAACTGGTCATTGGAGCAAAGATTAGAATTCATGTGTGGCTACTTAGATATAGAACCAGCTGTAAGAATGCGATCAGTCATTCACGATTGTCACAGTGAAGGAGAATTTTGGCATGCCTTTCTCTCACCATATTGGTCTCAAGCTACTCAAGACCGAGTGAAACATAGCGTCATAATGATGAAATATTTCGAACAATCTGAATTTTCCAGTCTTGTCAAATATTTCGAAGACATGTTACATAAGAATCAGTATCTTTCAAACCCATACAGCCCCTCAGAACTCATCCGCATTTGCTTAATGAAATTGGCTGAACATTTACGACATATTATTTTGGCTGGACGTTGCAAAGACGACATTGAAGCTTTTCAGGGACTGTTATTAGAATTGGAAATTGACACTGACAATCGCGGAACGCGAAAACAGGAGCACAACAATTACAGGTTACATCCGCACAACTCCGCGATGACAGAAACAACAACTAGACACGACAAGGCTATTCTTACAACGTAAATCGTGACCAAAATAGACACCACCTGTATGACAACCATTGGCACAGTAGTAAGAATTACAGGGAAAGATCACCTCTCTGCGGTAATGACTATCACAGAGACAATCAGAGAAACAGACAATATGGGAACCAAAATAATTATTATCAAGGGAGACAGAATAACTTCAGACGCAACGGTCCACCGTGCAGTTATGATTCCATGAGAAATTCTCCACCAGATGGCCGACAAAAAAGGAACTATGTAAAGTACCGACAAAATGACAGACCTGAATGTCATCAGAACTGGCGCGATTCAAACAGGGCAGGGCATACTCGACAAGGCGAATTAGTAAACGTTAGATCTCCAAAACCCAATAACGACGCGCAAACAAAGAGGCAGACAATGACTCGCACTGCAGGCAGCCACGTGCCCCGGCTGGCTCAGAGAAAAATAACATAGACGCTAACCTTAAAAAAATTTTAGCATTCCTTACTGATATATACCACATGATAATTGCTTTGAAGTTGAAACTCTGCGCACTAGAAAGGGTAAAATATTGTACCACATTTCATATGTAAAACCGTTTATTGAGAGATAATCGGCTTTTTAACTTTGTCTTTGCCATAAAATTTTTCACTTCACGTTACAAGTACTCTTCGTCACACTTAGAAACTGTTTACATGCAATTATGTTTTAAAATTAACTATCCAGTCTAGAACCTAGGGAACATATTTGGACAGTAATTACGAATGCATTGTTATAGTGAACAGACGACACAGTGTTATTGTGTGGGTACATTTTTGCTTGTTAGTTGCACGATTACGTAACGACTATAAGGCTTACATACTTAGAACATATACCAGTACTGCTAATGAGGTTTTACTGCAACATTTTGGTTTACTTGAAAATACATTATGGATTTAAAGTGATTTCTGAGAGATATCAGATGACACAGTGGTTAGTTTATTTGACAGCTACATGACTATATTACGACGCTACTAATGTGTGACACAATTTACATTGTTGCTTTTGCGGTGTATCTGTTTTATATCTGCACAGTTTTTCTGAATTCTTCTGGAAAGGAAAACATGTTTTAGTAGTAACTTTTGTGGTATAGCTACAATGAGACAGCCTTTTCTGTAGCACAACAATACGTTACAGTACATTACCTACTTCATCACGGAAATAAGCGTAACAACTACGATATCTATACGCATAGCAATTCACTTTGTTTATTACGAGGTAAGTACATTGACTTCTACAGAACTTTGCTTACTGACGACGAAAATTACGACACTTGCCACATTTTTTACCCTTAAGTAATGACAGAGATTGTGTTACAACAAGACGCACAGTTTAGCGCTACAGTACACGTATTTGAGTGATTGATTTTGTACTTAAAACATATATGTTTAAAGATTTTTGAATTACAATGTTACAAAGGTTTTCTGTGATACATTTCATTCCATTGCTGTAATCTGTAACACCTGAGGGTATAATTACATTAATCCTCATGGGGTACACGCTTACTTTGTGTACCATGTGTTTGGCAAGCACAAGGATCCCTAGCTAATATGGTATTTGCTTATACAACTTTACACATCGGTACCATATTCCTCTAACACAGAATTACACAGCTATCTGATTATTTAACAGAGAAACCAACTTTTTTTTTACTACATCAGTGACATGTTTACGTAATTACACAGTTGGATAACTTCACACTTATGAAATTGTATTTTGTATGTACTTTGTGAGCTGTTCATATATTTTTTGGAACCATTGTCATACTATGAGAGCTTTGAATGATGTATTTGGTATGGGATCATGTTTTTAAAGTACATTTGTGGTAGATGACACTATTGAAATGAGCAGAGAATTTTTTTTAGGTTTTGAAATTATTGCAGAAAGCTACGACGTTTTTGAGATTTGGCTGAGTTTTTATGACATTATTACGATGACAATGTGTATTATGCTGTTGAGGTATGTTTGTGATCAATAAGCTGATGCTATATGAGGAATCTGATTATGCTACGTATTTATTATGATGAAATATTGAAGTGTCGACGCAAGATTGACGAATATGTATATGTGTAATAAGGTAAGGAATAATAAGTAGAGGTTAGGGACTCTGATTTGTGAAAAAGGATGTTGGAAACCAAGAATCGTACTTTAAGAGTTATGAAATGTGTGTAAATGCGTGAATGTATCACAATATCGGCGAAAATTTTTGGACACTGTTATATTTATAGGATTTTGTTTCTACACATTTGAAACGCAAATTTTCGACCTGTGAAAATTTTTGTATTAGGCTGTCACTGTAGTGGAAACTGCTGTCGTAAATATCTGGGTAAGAAAACTAAGTGACCTTGACGTAATGCGTTGTGGGCGTCCAGCTGTACCAGCCGCGTGGAGAAACAGCCATTAGGTGAAAAAAAAGAGGCCATTATTCTCGCTATTGACATTTCTTTGTAGAAAGCATCACAAATACAACACGCTCAAACTTGAAAACATATGATTACACTGTGGGGCTCTTAATTTATGATATTTATTAAAATGCCTAATGAAATGATGAGAAACATTTTTACATCTATTGTCTTTCTAGTTGAGAGATTGCTCATTTTGTTTAATATCTAGTTTCTAGCTGCACTGCAGCATTGGTTACAATAAAATTTAATAGATGTACTAATATATTTATTTTATGCCTACAGATCCAGTAAATAATAATTTTATAATCTACTTCCATGAAACCGAGGGAACATAAATAGACATTTCCCTTCACAGGAATTGCATAAATAATTTTTTTACAATTTGGTAACTTGTCTGCTAGGGTAAGTTCTCGTGATCCATCACTCTAGTGTTAAGATGTGACATGTATTAAACATGGCCATTTTTACTGTAATATTTTTTCTGCATGAGCTTTTTAATGTTTAGGTATACGTTATTGCATTTGGTGCTGCTGCTTGCCAAGCATAGCGCTATTAAATTTCACTTTGTATTACTCTGTTAAGCCAGTTTTACTGCTGATTTATTTTTCTTTTTGCTGCACATTGGCTCATATTAGTGATAACGTTGCATTTGCCTTGCTAATTTATATATATTGCTGCTTGCTTTGCCAATTTGCATTTTTTGTCATTGCTGTTTGTGTTAATAGTTTTGTGCTGCTGCATTGCCTCGTCCCTTAGTTTAGCATTTGAGCTCAGTAGATTTAAGTTAGCTTAAGATGGGGTAGGCTATATAAGAGAATGAGTTGTGATGAATTGGAAGTAAGGCATTGACAAGGTATAAAAAAAAAGTGAAATAAGAGGAAACATCTATGAAATGAAGTTTTGGATTGGACTGCAGTACCAAATGTCACACTGAAAACAAACCCTGATCTGTCCATTTGTGTCATTCCACTATGTGTCTGTGTACCTTATGTATTTGTGTTCTTCCTGTCTTTATGTGTTTATCTGATAAGACTTATGATGCAGAATTTTTCTAATACTCAGCTACATTCACTATGATGAGGAATACTGTTATCCTCAAGTATGTTATTTACTTTCTAAAGATGTTTAGACATTATTTATTCTGTTTTGTTTTAATGCTCACGTGTGAAGTTGATGTTTCGAAAGTTATTCAGACCTTTTATGTATTTACCTATGTCATAATTCCTGTCACACTGATGTATATGTTATTTCGATTCATTCATAAGGCCTGTATTACTACAAATGTTATCTGAATTTTTATGTTTTTAATGAAGTTTTCTGTACATTTGTAATTGTATTCTCATGTTATAAAATTGTAATTGACACCAGTTCATCAAATTAAGTAACTTGTAATCATACATTTCACTGTACACGTTTCTGTTGATCATAGTATAAGCAAAATATGTGAGAAGTTGGGACTGTTAGTGTTTGCACATGTGAGGAAAATTCAGCAAGGGACTGGTTAACAGCATTGCTGGTTCTAAGGATAATCCCAAAAACTTTTTGAGTGCACAGGTGGTGGTTTATGGACTTGTTATTGCTGGTTCTAAGGACAATTCCAAAAACTTCGGGAGTGCGCAAGTGGTGGTTTATGGACTTGATATATTGTCCGCAAGACTCGTCAATGGTGATTGTGCACTTGCACAGTCGCAACAGATGGCTGCTGGCCGTCTCTACAAGGACTGCAGAGGGTGTGCACCTTTGATGGTCCACCAATACCATTATTTTTACAAGTACTGCAGTGGATCTGCACCTCTGGTGGCCCACCAATACCATAATCTCTACCTGGACTACAGTGTGTCTGCTCTGTGATGACCTACCTACCAATATTCTCCAAAACTTCGACTGACTATGCTGTGGGTTTGCTCTGTTGTGGCCCATTACCTGTCTGCATGTCAAGAGTCAGCACTGTCTTTCCGTTGGAAGGACAACAACACTTGTTCAAAACTGCTTGGAAATCCACTATTTCCATGTGCATTTTCTTTTACTACTCAGACTTTGAAAAAAAAAAAAAAACACGGATATTTTACTGTGATGAATGATCATGACTGTCTTTATGGACTGTAAGAAAATTTTAGCTTTTGACCAACATTGTATCAATAAGTGTGTGCATTTGATTTCTTTGTTACTGTAATTATGAAAAATTTTTTCAAATCTGTATTGGCCACTACCCAAAACAATTTGTAAAATTTTGTGAAGAGCATGGGGGCTATGTAAGTAGGCTGTTTAGGTTTTTATGTTGGTAACGCCAGGTAGCGCTCTGTATGAAAATCACTGGCTGTGCTGTGTGCAGTCTGAGGCTGGTCGGCATTGTTGCAACAGACGTTCTTGTAACGTTGGGCAGTTGGCTGTTAACAGCGCGTAGCGTTGCGCAGTCGGAGATGAGCCGGCAGCAGTGGTGGATGTGGGGAGAGAGATGGCGGAGTTTTGAGAGCGGATGATCTTGACGTGTGTCCATCAGAGACAGTAAATTTGTAAGGGTGTATGTCATGAACTGATATAAATATTATGACATTTGAACACTATTAAGGTAAATACATTGTTTGTTCTTCATCAAAATCTTTCATTTGCTAACTATGCCTATCAGTAGTTAGTTACTTCAGTAGTTAGAATCTTTTATTTAGCTGTCAGTATGGGCGCTCACTGTATTACAGTAGTTCGAGTAATGAAGATTTTTGTGAGGTAAGTGATTCATGAAAGGTATAGGTTATCGTTAGTCTGGGCCATTCTTGTGTAGGGATTGTTAAAAGTCAGATTGCGTTGCGCTAAAAAAAAAAAAAAAATTGTGTGTCAGTCTAACCACAGTCATGTATAATTTTTCTTAGGGGACGTTTCACCCTATCTGAATAATTTGTTGTATCTCATCATATATTTCTTCAATTTCTTCGTCATCTGCCGAGCTAGCTGGCATATAAACTTGTACTACTGTGGTAGGCGTGGGCTTCGTGTCTATCTTCGCTACAATAATGCATTCACTAAGCTGTTCGTAATACGTTTTACCCTATCCGAGCTCCTATTGTTTTATTAATTATTAAACCTACTTACATCTATTTGAATTTGTATTTATAACCCTGTATTCACCTGATTAGAAGTCTTGTTCCTCCTGCCACCGATCTTCGCTAATTCCCACTATGTCTAGCTTTAACCTACCCATTTCCCTTTTTAAATTTTCTAACCTACCTGCCCGATTAAGGGATCTGACATACCGATCGGTAGGATGCCAGTTTTCTTTCTCCTGATAACGACGTCCTCTTGAGCACTCCCCGCTCGGAGATCCGAATGGTTCACTATTTTACCTCCGGAATATTTTACCCAAGAAGACACGATCATGATTTAACCATACCATAAGGCTGCATGCCCTCGGGAGATTTTAGGGCTGTAGTTTCCCCTTGCTTTCAGCCGTTCGCAGTACCAGCACAGCAAGGCCGTTTTGGTTAGTGTTACTAGGCCAGATCAGTCAATCATCGAGACTGTTGCCCCTGCAGTTACTGAAAAGGCTGCTGCCCCTCTTCAGGAACCACACGTTTGTCTGACCTCTCAACACATAACCCTCCATTTCGGTAGCACCTACGGTATGGCTATCTGTATCGCTGAGACACGCATGCGTTCCCACCAACGTCAAGGTCCATGGTTCATGAGGGAGGCTGTAGCTTTCATTCGGAAAAAATTATGAAATAGACCATATTACGATCCAGTTTTAAGGTAGACGTTAGTTATATCCCACCACACTGCCCCCTACGTTTTGAAAGGGAAGCCGTCCACCAGCCTCGTTTCTTCTTTTTCTGATTATCGGTTTGTTTGCAGTAAAATAAATGCTGAGCAAGCCACGACAACTAAATTTTCTTCTTTCCCCATAATATCGGCTACTGAAATTGTAATTGAAATGCCACTCCTTAATTATAACAACTTCGCCAAATTATGAAAGTCAACTGCGTTTCCATGTGCCAGAGTCCCTTCGCACCAAGCCCTTCGTTTGCTGTGCATGAGAGGCCGAACGCTGAATTCATTGGCGACCAGCGTGCGGCCGAATCCACAGTCCGTCGTTCGTTGGTCTTCGTTTGCCTAGTGTGTACGCGCTTCAAGACGGTCTGCTACGCATACCTTCATCCCTTGCACTGTGTAACTGTGCGACCCTCACAGTTACTTTACACATTCTCCAGCACTACGAATATTCTTATGCATTACGTGAATTCCAGCATTTCCAGGTTATTAATCATGTAGGAGGCTGATGGTACATGCAGCAGCGCAGCCAGCACTCGCTACAAGACGGCTGTTAACAAAAAGCTGGTACAAATGTGAGTTTTGCTTTCAGAGTTTAGTGTTTTTGTACTTAAGTAATATGCAACGTTGTTACGGGTTATACAATCTTCATACAAATGTGAATGGCGCGGACGATTTCCTATAAGAATATATCCATTACACTAACACCTCCTAAGCTATGCATTCCAAAGGTTACTTACCATTTTATAGTACTAATTAATTATTATCACGATCACACATTTACCTCTGATAGTCAGGAGTCTATTTTCCTTTTCACTTGCGAAGGTTAACTGTTGGCGACACATAGTAGCAACTGTCAGGTAGGTATTTACATTGACTTGTCGGATAAACAGTTTAAAACAACTTTGGCTCAGTTATTAGTTACTTGAAGATGATAGTTAACTTAAGCACACAAACACTAAACCCTGAACGCAAAAGTCGTATTCGTTTGAGCATCTAGTAAGAGACGACCTGTAGCGACTGCGATAGTTAGAAACGCTATGAAATTCACCTGCATACAGATCGTGAGGATTCATATGTAACAAGCAATTTGGGCAATGAGAAGAGATCAATGCAAGATTTTTTATAATTAATCAGATCTTTTAAATATGCTAAGATCAGAGGACTTCCTGGTGGCTATGCCATGTTGTTAAAGAGACGCTGTAATGCAGCAATCTTCAAAAGCTTCTGAAGATGTCACGTGTGCAATGGTAAAGACTAATGTATATTTCGTTAATACAGTGTCCACCAAGTTAAGTACCTATTGTGCTACGAGAATGAGCGAATACAGCATATAATCTCGGCGTTTCATAAGCGGTGTTGCTCTATCCGCCTGGCTGTTTTAATGACTCACTGAAATACTCAATTTTGGCTGCCTTTCTCAAATAGAGGCAACAGTGCACAGTATATAGCAGTTATTAAATTAACAGCGTCAACATATATCAAACAGTGATAGCCGAGTTACTTGAACCAAGGAATAACCTCATATGAGTTATAAAGTTCTTATTTTTATTTTCTCTATTATGTAATGAGCGTGTTGTTAATGTTATTGCGTATTGTTATCAATTGATTTTTATTTATGGTTTGGTTTAGCGATTCCTTTTCACTGTTTGCTCCTTTTATTTGAGTCCTTTTAATTATGTTTGCGATGGTTCTGAAGTCTGTATTGTTTACTGTTCTCCATAAGTTAAAGAATACGGTAATACCATATGCGTTTGGCAGCAACAGATCTCGTTGAGTCTCCTTGTTGGAGCTTCTCCACCTGAAATCGCTAAAGATAATTTATCGCTCTACGGAAATCGGTCGGTACAGCCAAGTGCTATGTTGTGTCATGTGTATGGAATGTGTCGTCCAACTTTATTTCGTGAAATTATTTAGGTCCTCGGAGAAATATTCTCGGCGAATCCCAAACCACACTGCAGGTTCGCACCATCAAACCACATAACACTTCCGAACGACTTGTCTTTATAATCACTGAATATTTGTTTTGAAATGATTACGGGTTATGAACTCTACGCACCTGATACACCTTTTGTGCTTTTTGTGTATTTATTTTCTTCAATACCATAAAACACAGATTACTGCCTTAATGGCAGCTTCCAACTATCTCCTCTCAATCCGACATAGAACATCTCTCTAACAGTGTCCAACACAAAATAATTACCTCTTTGCCTTTGTTATCGAGTTCCACAGATTATTTATCTCTCGCTCAGGTATTTTACATTTATCGTCGTAAAGCACTTTATTTAAGGGTTTTTGCATCACGAAACGATTTTCTGTATAAGACAGTACGCGACCAAAACATTCACAACATGAGTCTACCTTTCCCTAGCATATTACTGGGTGAAATGTACTGGCGGCTGACAACAACATTTGCCGCTTATTAACTGTGTAACTTTCATAATCACTCTCTGCTTGTCATAAGGTTAAATTTTTTACATTAGCCGTTAACAGTTACTCAAACGGCTAATGTCAAAAATTGTTGTTAGCCGCCAGTACATTTCACCCAGTAATATGCTAGGGAATGTTGTGAATGTTTTGGTCGCGTCAAAGCCTTCCCATTGGGGCGAGGGTACGTAAGGAAAACCACGAAAAACCCGGAACAAGGCTCATTTAACCTTATGTTTGCACCCAGTACTTTACAAAATTGGATTAAAGGTTTGAACAAACAATCTGAAAATTGTCTTAATCAATGGTTGTTCTTGCATTGGTGGAGTCGGGTAATTGTCAGTATATCTTGGTAGCGGCGTCTGCACGCCGTCTGGTGGAAGTTGCAGGTGTGATTTGAGATGTAGGGTGACCTCTTGTTATCGTGGGTGAGATGGTATGGATGGACAGGAACAGGGTTGATCCTCATGTAGTATTCCAGCTGGATCAGACCCTCATAGCGCCATATATACGGATGGTTTGAACACGAAACCTAATTATAACCCGTATCAGTAGTCATAATCACTGATGGAAAAGGGCTGTGAGAGAACGGATTAGTACAAAATATTTGTCAATCTCACGTTCCTGGTCTGAATTTCGTGATTCGGGAGAAGTAACATATACTTTTAACACTTCTCTCGTTACAATCCTCTATTCTTTCATCTTTTGCAAAATTGTCCATCACTGTCAGAGTACCATATCTTCCTTAATTGTCTTTGGTAAATTGCTGTGATTATTCGCACTTAAGACTTTCCTGTTTCTTTGATTACTCACAAAAATAGTTCAAACATGACGCACATGAGTATATCTCTGCTTGTGAGCACCTAGGTAACTCACGAGTCTAACTTATGACACTGCCCTGGCACATGTTCATAATTTCACAGATACCTGAAAACACACAACACTTCACTGGAAGTTCATTGCTGTTCACAGGATCTCACACAATTTGACTCTTCATTCAATCTTAAAATTAGTTTTCACCATTTCTCAGAATGTCTTTATAAATTTTCTACTACCCCTGAATCTATACAAATTCAGCCCAGTCACTCTTCCTTCCATCCTTCCACATACTGCAAATAATTACATTTTACCGTCAAAGACCACACAACGATCACAAAATCCTGTCCCAATCTCGTCCGGCATTAACCTTCCAAATCATTTTAAGAATAATATATCTCCCATACTTCAAATACTCCACCAAGTGGAATGACCTTAATCACTGGAATCTTAAGTCAGCAAATCACTGTGTCCTTACTTCGAATAGCTACCTTTCCATGTCTTTAGGATGAATATTCTCATTCTCCTAAAACTAATAATGTAACGAAAGTTCAAACAGATTTCCCTTATATTTAAATCTTTGCTGAAATTGTCAACATCATAATTCATTTTCCTAAAACTACATAATAACGTGCTGAAAGAAAACACACACGTATATATCTTATTATATACAACATGGTAACTCAGTTTTCATGAATCTCTCCCTCAATCCATCATCATTGTATCTGAAATTAAGAAAATATAGTTATACTACTATTTACAACGTTATCTCCTTTTCTCATAGTCCAACATTTTCATGAATGGAACCTTTTCAACTCATGGTGTGTGTATAACCGTTTGCATTCCTGCTCTCAGGATGACCTAACAGATACTCTCCTGGATTTAGTATTCTCATGACTTAATATGGCCTCTGATACATTAGTTGTCATTTTTTATTTGTTTTATTTAACAAAGACGCACGCGATGTGTGTGTAGCAATTCCTTATCTCGAACTCCATAAGATTGTATATGTAGAACAAAAATGGTTCAAATGGCACTGAGCACTATGGTACTTAACTTCTGAGGCCATCAGTCCCCTAGAACTTAGAACTACTTAAACCTAACTAACCTAACGACGTCCCACACATCCATGCCCAAGGCAGGATCCGAACCTACGACCTTAGCGGTCGCCCGGTTCCAGACTGAAGTGCCTATAATCGCTCGGGCACCCCAGCCGGCTTTACGTAGAACATTCTTGTCAAAATTTACTTTTCTCTTCCTAGCATTCTCTGTATTTCCTGATCGACTGCATTTCTTTGTTTCCATGGAACGGGATAAAAACTATGGCAGTATGTTTTGTGTGGCTTTACCTTTAAATGACACACAAAACCTTTAATTATACCAGGCTGTACTTCGAAAACCTTTATAAACTTGCTTAAGATGACAGACAATTGTGTCCTCTGTTCATCTTTAAAGTGCTGTGGCTCGCTCAACTTACTTTTTATTTGATCAGATAGCTCAACTATTTGAATGACCTTTATCAAACTTGTTTGGTAATTCCGAAGCTCTGTCCTTGTTGTTGTTGTTGTTTTTGTTGTGGTCTTCAGTCCAGAAACTGGTTTGATGCAGCTCTCCATGCTACCCTATCCTGTGCAAGCCACATCATCTCCCAGTACCTGCTGCAGCCTATATACTTCTGAATCTGCTTAGTGTATTCATCTCTTGATCTCCCTCTACGATTTTTACCCTCCATACTGCAATCCAGTGCTAAATTGGTGATGCCTTGATGCCTCACAACATGTCCTACCAACCGATCCCTTCTTCCAGTCAAGTTGTGCCACAAACTCCTCTTCTCCCCAATTCTATTCTATACCCCTCATTAGTTATGTGATCTATGCATCTAATCTTCAGCATTCTGATGTAGCACCACTTTTCGTAAGCTTCTATTCTCTTCTTGTGTAAACTATTTATCGTCTATGTTTCAATTGCATACATGGCTACACTCCATACAAATACTTTCAGAAACGACTTCCTGACACTTAAATCTATACTCGATGTTAACAGATTTCTCTTCTTTAGAAACGCTTTCCTTACCATTGCCAGTTTACATTTTATACCCTCTCTACTTCGACCATCATCAGTTATTTTGCTCTCCAAATAGCAATACTCCTTTACTACTTTGTCACATTTCCTAATCTAATTCCTGTAGTATCACCCAACTTAATTCTTCTACATTCCATTATCCTCGTTTTGCTTTTGTTGATGTTCATCTTATATCCTCCTTTCAAGACACTGTCCATTCCATTCGACTGCTCTTCCAGGTCCTTTGCTGTCTCTGACGGAATCACAATGTCATTGGTGAACCTCAAAATGTTTATTTCTTCTCCGTGGATTTTAATACCTTCTCCGAACTTTTCTTTCGTTTCCTTTATTGCTTGCTCAATATACATATTGAATAGCATCGGGGAGAGGCTACAACCCTGTCTCACTCCCTCCCCAACCACTGCTTCCCTTTCACGTCCCCCGACTCTTATAACTGCCATCTGGTTTCTGTACAAATTGTAAATAGCCTTTCGCTGCCTGTATTTTACCCCTGAAACCTTTAAAATTTGAAAGAGTGTGTTCCAGTCAACACTGTCAAAAGGTTTCTTTAAGTCTACAAATGCTAGAAACGTAGGTTTGCCTTTCCTTAATCTTTCTTCTAAGATATGTTGTAGGGTCAGTATTGCCACACGTGTTCCAACATTTCTACGGAATCCAAACTGATCTTCCCCGAGGTCGGCTTCTACCAGTTTTTCCATTCGTCTGTAAAGAATTCGCGTTAGTATTTTGCAGCTGTGACTTATGAAATTGATAGTTCGGTAATTTTCACATCTGTCAACACCTGCTTTCTTTGGGATTGGAATTATTATGTTCTTCTTGAAGTCTGAGGGAATTTCGCCTGTCTCACACATCTTGCTCACCAGATGGTAGAGTTTTGTCAGGACCTGAAATCGCTAAAGATAATTTATCGCTCTACGGAAATCGATCGGTACAGCCAAGTGCTATGTTGTGTCATGTGTATGGAATGTGTCGTCCAACTTCATTTCGTGAATTCATTTAGGTCTTCCGAGAAATATTCTCGACAAATCCCAAACCGTGTAAAACTGCAGGTTGGCACCATCAAACCACACAACACTTCCGAACGACTTGTCTTTATAATCACTGAATATTTCTTTTGAAATGATTAAGGGTTATGAACTCTAAACACCTGATACTGCTTTTGTGCTTTTATATGTATTTATTTTCTTCAATACCATAAAACATAAATTACTGCCTTAATGGCAGCTTCCAACTATCTCCTCTCAATCCGACATAGAACATCTCTCTTCCAGTGTGCAACATGGAATAATTACCTCTTTGCGGTAGCTTAATACATATCTTTGTTATCGAGTTCGCACTTAGATGCTTAAATTCCACAGATTATTCAGGTATTTTACATTTGTCACCGTATTAATAGTCCGTCGCACTACACTCATGAGATTTTGCACCGCAGATCGCTACAGAGTACATTCTGCTTTCGAGAAGTATCGATTAAGTCATGGTTAATTAACCTATTGGAGACGGATATGAAAGAGGCTTACATTGGATGACATTAATTCTTAGGCCTGAACCTCATTCTTCTGATGAGGCAAGCGTCGGAAAGTTACAGTGGCATCACCCTGTTGCCCCCCCCCCTCCCGCCACGCCCCATTCCCCCTGTCACTCACTCATCTCTCCCTCTTAATCTTTCACTCTTTTTTTTGTTCGTCTTCTTACTGGTTTGATGTGAGGCCTGCCACGAATTCCTCTCTTGTGCCAATCTCTTGATCTCACAGTAGCACTTGCAACCTACGTCCTCAACTATTTGCTGGATGTATGTCAGTCTTTGTCTTTCTCTGCAATTTTTGGCATCTACAGTTCCCTCTAGTACCATGGAGCTCATGTCTTAACAGATGTCCTATTATCCTGTCCCCTCTCCTTTTCAGTGTTTTCCATAACTTCCTTTCCTCTCCGATTCTGTACAGAACCTCCTCATTCCTTACCCTACCAGTCCACCTAATTTTCAACATTCGTCTTTAGCACCACATCTCAGATGCTTCGATTCTCTTGTGTTCTGGTTTTCCCACTGTTCATGTTCCACTAACACACAATGCTACACTCAAACATAAATTCTCCAAAATTAATTCCTCAAATTAAGGCCTATGTTTGATACTAGCAGACTTCTCTTGGCTAGGAATGCTCTTTTCTCCAGTGCTAATCTGCTTTTGATGTCCTCCTCGTTCCGTCCGTCATTGGTTATTTAGCTGCCTAGGTAGTAGAATTCTTTAACTTCATTTACTTCGTGACCACCAATCCTGATCTTAAGTTTCTCGATGTTCTCATTTCTGCTATTACTCATTACTTTCATTTTTCTTCGTTTTACTCTCAGTCCATATTCTGTACTCATTATAATATTGATTCCATTCAGCATATCATGTAATTGTTCTTCACCATCACTCAGGACAAAAATGTCATCAGCGAATCCAATCATTGATATCCTTCCATCTTGAATTTTAATTCCACTCTGAACCGTCCTTTTACTTCCATCATTCCTTCTTCGATGTACAGATTGAACAGTAGGAGCTAAAGACTACATCCTTGTCTCGCACCCTTTTTAACCCGAGCACTTTGCTCTTCGTCGTCCACTCTTACTATTCACTCTTCACACATGTACGTGTTGTGTATTACCCTTCACTCCCTACTGCTTACCCCTATCTTTCTCAGAATTTCGAACATCTTGCTCCATTTTACATTATTGAACGCTTTTTCCAGGTCGACAAATTCTATGAACGTGTCTTGATTTTCCTTAAACCTTGTTTCTAGTATCAAGCACAACGTCAGAATTGCCTATCTGTTGCCTTTAAATTTCCTGAAGCCAAACCGATCGTCATCTATCAGATCCTCAATTTTCTTTTCCATTCTTCTGTATATTATTCTTGTCGGCAACATGGTTTCGGGAGCTGTTAAGCTGACTGTGCTATAATTTTCGTACTTGTCAGCTCTTGCAGTCTTCATAACTGTGTTAACGATATTTTACCGAAAGTCAGGAGGCACGTAGCCAGACTCGTAAATTCTACACGCGAATGTTAATAGTCGATTTGTTTCTAATTCCCCCAATGATACCAAAAATTCTGATTGAATAGTATTTACTCCTTTTACTTTATTTGATCTTAAGTCCTCCTAAGCTCTCTTAAATTCTGATTCTAATACTGGATCACCTATCTCGTGTAAATCGATTTCTGTTTCTTCTTCTATCACGTCAGACAGATCTTCCCCTCATAGAAGCCTTCAATGCACACTTCCATCTATTCGCTTTCTCATTTGTATTTAACAGTGGAATACCCATTGCACTCTTAATAATACCACCCTTGATTTTAATTTGACCGCAGGTTATTTTGAGTTACCTATATGCTGAGTCAGTCCTTCCGACTGTCGTATCTTTTTAGATTTCTTCACATCTTTCATGTAGCCATTCCGTCTTAGCTTCCCTGCACCGCTGTTCATTTCATTCCTCAGCGACTTGTATTTCTGTATTCCTAAATTTCCCAGAACGTTTTTGTTTTTTCACCTTTAATCGAACAACTGAAATATTTCTTCTGTTACCTAAGGTTCCCTCCCCCCCCCCCTCCACCCCACGAACCATGGAACTTGCTGTTGGTGAGGAGGCTTGCGTGCCTCAGCGATACAGATGGCCGTACCGTAGGTGCAACCACAATTGGGGGGGGGGGGGGGTATCTGCTAAGAGTCCAGACAAACGTGTGGTTCCTGAAGAGGGGCAGCAGCCTTTTCAGTAGTTGCAGGGGCAACAGTCTGGATGATTGACTGATCTGGCCTTGTAACACTAACCAAACCAGCCTTGCTGTGCTGGTACTGCGAACGGCTGAAAGCAAGGGGAAACTACAGCCGTAGTATTTCCCGAGGGCATGCAGCTTTACTGTATGATTAAATGATGATGGCGTCCTCTTGGATAAAATATACCGGAGGTAAAATAGTCCCCCATTCGGATCTCCGGGTGGGGACTACTCAGGAGGACGTCATTATCAGGAGAAAGAAAACTGGCGTTCTATAGATCGGAGCGTGGAATGTCAGATCCCTTAATCGGGCAGATAGATTAGAAAATTTAAAACGTTAAATGGATAGCTTAAATTTAGATATAGTGGGAATTAGTGAAGTTCGGTGGCAGGAGGAACAAGGATTTTGGTCAGGTGAATACAGGGTCATAAATACAAAATCAAATATGGGTAATCCAGGAGTGGGTTTAATAATGAATAAAAATATAGGAGTGCCGGTAAGCTACTACAAACAGCATAGTGAATGAATTATTGTGGCCAAGATAGACACGAAGCCCACGCCTACTACAGTAGTAAAAGTTTCTATGCCAACTAGCTCAGCAGATGATGAAGAAATTGATGAAATGTATGATGAGATAAAAGAAATTATTCAGGTAGTGAAGGGAGACGAAAATTTAATAGTCATGGGTGACCAGAATTCGAGAGTAAAAAAGGGAGAGGAGGAAACATAGTAGGGGAATACGGAAGGGGGGTAAGAAATGAAAGAGGAAGCCGACTGGTAGAATTTTGCAAAGAACATAAATTAATCGTAGCTAACACTTGGTTCAAGAATCATGAAAGAAGGTTGTATACATGGAAGAACCCTGGAGATACTGAAAGGTGTCAGATAGATTATATAATGGTAAGACAGAGATTTAGGAACCAGATTTTAAATTGTAAGACATTTCTAGGGGCAGATGTGGACTCTGACCACAATCTACTGGTTATAAACTGTGGATTAAAACTGAAAAAACTGCAAAAAGGTGAGAATTTAAGGAGATGGGACCTGGATAAACTGAAAGAACCAGAGACTGTACAGAGTTTCAGGGAGAGCATAAGGAACAATTGGCAGGAATGGGGGAAAGAAATACAGTAGAAGAAGAATGGATAGCTTTGAGGGATGAAGTAGTGAGGGCAGCAGACGATCAAGTACGTGAAAAGACGAGGGCTGGTAGAAATCCTTGGGTAACGGAATAAATATTGAGTTTAATTGATGAAAGGAGAAAGTATAAAAATGCAGTAAATGAAGCACACAAAAAGGAGTGCAAACGTCTCAAAAATGAGATCGACAGGAAGTGCAAAACTGCTAAGTAATTATGGCTAGTGGACAAATGTAAGGATGTAGAGGTTTATCTCACTAGGAGTAGGTAGATACTGCCTACAGGAAAATTAAAGAGACCTTTGGAGAAAAGAGAAGCACTTGTATGAATGCCAAGAGCTCAGATGGAAACCCAGTTCTAAGCAAAGAAGGGAAAGCAGAAAGGTGGAAGGAGTATTTAGAGGGTTTATACAAGGGCGATGTACTTGAGGACAATATTATGCAAATGGAAGATGCAAATGAAGATGAAATGGTAGATACGATACTGCGTGAAGAGTTTGACAGAGCACTGAAGGACCTGAGTCGAATCAAGGCCCCAGAAGTAGACAAAATTCCATTAGAACTACTGACAGCATTGGTAGAGCCAGTCATGGCAAAACTCTACCATGTGGTGAGCAAGATGTATGAGACAGGCGAAATACCCTCAGACTTCAAGAAGAATGTAATAATTCCAATCCCAAAGAAAGCAGGTGTTGACAGACGTGAAAATTACTGAACTATCAATTTCATAAGTCACAGCTGCAAAATACTAACGCGAATTCTTTACAGACGAATGGAATACCTGGTATAAGCCTACCTCAGGGAAGATTAGTTTGGATTCCGTAGAAATGTTGGAACACGTGAGGCAATACTGACCTTACGCCTTATCTTAGAAGAAAGATTAAGGAAAGGCAAACTCACGTCTCTAGCATTTGTAGACTTAGAGAAAGCTTTGGACAGTGTTGACTGGAATACCCTCTTACAAATTCTAAAGGTGGCAGGGGTAAAATACAGGGAGCGAAAGGCTATTTAACTTTGTACAGAAACCAGAAGGCAGTTATAAGAGTCGAGGGGCATGAAAGAGAAGCAGTGGTTGGGAAGGGGGTGAGACAGGGTTGTAGCCTCTCCCAAATGCTATTCAATCTGTATATTGAGCAAGCAGTAAAGGAAACGAAAGAAAAATTCGGAGTAGGTATTAAAATCCATGGAGATGAAACAAAACTTTTGAGGTTCGCTGATGATATTGTAATTCTGTCAGAGACAGCAAAGGACTTGGAAGAGCATTTTAACGGAATGGACAGTGTCTTGAAAGCAGGATATAAGATGAACATCAACAAAAGCAAAACAAAGATCATGGAATGTAGTTGAAATAAGTCGGGTGATGCTGAGGGAAGTAGATTAGGAAATGAGACACTTAAAGTAGTAGATGGGTTTTGCTATCTGGGGAGCAAAATAACTGATGGTGGTCGAAGTAGACAGGAAATAAAATGTGGACTGGCAATGGCAAGAAAGCGTTTCTGAAGAAGAGAAATTTGTTAACATCGAGTATGGATTTAAGCGACAGGAAGTCGTTTCTGAAAGTATTTGTATGGAGTGTAGCCATGTGTGGAAGTGAAACATGGATGATAAATAGTTTGGACAAGAGGAGAATAGAAGCTTTCGAAATTTGGTGCTAGAGAAGAATGCTGAAGATTAGATGGGTGGATCACGTAACTAATGAGGAGGCACGCAACTAACGAGGTGGTGTTGAATAGAATAGGGGAGAAGGGCAGTTTGTGGCACAATTTGATAAGAAGAAGGGTTTGGTTGGTAGGGCATGTTATGAGGCATCAAGGGATCACAAATTTAGCATTAGAGGGCAGCATGGAGGGTAAAAGTCGTAGAGGGAGACCACGAGATGAATACACCAAGCAGATTCAGAAGGATGTAGGTTGCAGTAGGTACTGGGAGATGAAGAAGCTTGCACAGGATAGAGTAGCATGGAGAGCTGCATCAAACCAGTCTCATGACTGAAGACCACAACATCAACAACCCAAGGTTCCTTCGGAGTCACCTTTTTTTGTAGCTATCATTTTCTTTCCAACTTCCATGACTGCCCATTTTAGAGATGTCCATTCCTCTTCGGCTGTACTGCGTACTGAGCAATTCCTTTTTGTGTAACGTCTCCTTAGAAAAATTGATGAATTACTGTTCTGATAAACCTCTTACATTATTTGATTTTCAGACAGCTGAGCAGAACTGAACGTACTCAGACATTTCGCTCTTTACCTATTCTGATCAACACTAAACTGACACACAATATTTTTAGCGCAACGCAATCTGACTTTTAATAATCCCTACAAATGAATGGCCCTAACTGCCATTAACCTATACCTTTCACAAATCACTTACCTCACAAAAAATCTTCGTTACTCTAAGTACTGCAATACAGCGAGCGCCAATACTGCCAGCTAAATAAAAGATTCAAACTACTGAAGGCATTAACTACTGATAGGCATAGTTAGCAAATGAAAGATTTTGATGGAGAACAAACAATGTATTTACCTTACTAGTATTCAAAAGTCATAATATCTATATCAGTCCATGATAGCCAATATTACAAATTTACCGTCTCTGTCCAAATCATCCGCTCTCAAAACTCTGCCATCTCACTCCCCACATCCACCACTGCTGGCGGCTCACCTCAAACTGCGCAACGCTACGTGCTGTTAACAGCCAACTGCCCAACACAACAATAGCGAATATTACAACAATGCCAACCAGTCACAGACTGTACACAGCACAGCCAGTGATTTTCATACAGAGCACTAGGTGGCGGTGGCCTTACCAATATGAGAACCTAAACAGCCTACTTACATAGCCCCCATGCTCCCCACAAAAAATTTTACAAATTGTTTTGGGCACTGGCCAATACATATTTGATAACATTTTTTCACAATTACAATAACAAAGAAATAAAATGCACACACTTATTGATACAATGTCGGTCAAAAGCTAAAATTTTCTCACAGTCCATAAAGACAGTCCTGATCGTTCATCACAGTAAAATTACAGTGTTTTTCTCAAAGTCTGAGCAGTAAAAGAAAATGTGCATGGAAGTAGTGGATTTCCATGCAGGCTTGAAGAAGTAGTGTTGTCCTTCCAACGGAAAGACAGTGCTGACTCTTGACATGCAGACAGGTAATGGGCCACAACAGAGCAAACCCACAGCAGAGTCAGTAGTTTTGAAGAATACTGGTAGGTAGGTCATCACAGAGCAGACACACTGTAGTCGTAGTAGAGATTATGGTATTGGTGGGCCACCAGAGGAGCAGACCCACTGCAGTTCTTGTAGAAATAGTGGTACTGGTGAGTCAGCAAAGGTGTAGACCCACTGTAGTCCTTGTAGAAATAATGGTACTGGTGAGTGAGCAAAGGTGTGGACCCACTCTAATCCTTGTAGAAATAATGGTATTGGTGGGCCATCAAAGATGCAGACCCACCTTAGTCCTTGTAGAGAGGGCAACAGCCACCTGCTGTGACTGGGCGTGTGCACAATCACCATTGAAGAGTCTTGCGGATAATATAGCAAGTCCATAACCACCACTTGTGCACTCACCAAGTTTTTGGTATTGTCCTTAGAACCAGCAATGCTGTTAACGAGTCCCTTGCTGAGTTATTAACACATGTGCAAGCACTAACAGTCCCAACTTCTCACATACTGTGCATATATTATGACCAACAGAAACGTTTGCAGTGAAATGATACTTAATTTGAAGAACTGGTGTCTATAGAATTATAAATTTACAACATAAGAATACAATTACAAAGGTACAAAATACATCATTAAAGAACATAACAGTACAGATAACATTTGTAGTAACACAGGCTTTACAAAAGAATAGAAATAAACATATACATCAGTGTTACAGGAATTATGATATAAGTAAATACATAAAAGATCAGAATTGCTTTTGAAACATCAACTTCACACATGAGCATTAAAACAGAACAGAACAAATAATGTCTAAATATCTTTACAAAGAATATATTATTAGAAAAATTCTACAACCTAACTCATATCAGCTAAACACATAAAGACAGGAAAAACACAGATATACAAGAGTACACAAACACATAGCGGAATAACAGAAAAGGAAACGACAGGGTTTGTTTTACTGCAGTATCTTGCAAACAAAACTTTCTTTACTTCTTGGAGATCTTCCTTCATTCTTCATTATTTCAAAAAGTGCTATCTATACCTGCTTTCTGTACTTTTTTCGTAAAACTTTTCAATGCATTTCTTCTAATTCATTGCATCTCATTCTCTTATATAGTCTACCCCTCTTAAGCTAACTTAAATCTACTGAGCTCAGATGCATAAAGTAAGGGACGAGGCAATGCAGCAAACACATAACAAATTAACACAAACAGCAATGACAAAAAAATACAAATTGGCAAAGCAAGCAGCAGTATGTCTAAATTAGCAGAGCAAATGCAACATTGCAACTAATATGAGCCAATGTGCAGCAACAAGAAAAATAAATCAGTAGTAAAAATGGCTTAATACAATGTAAAATTCAATTGAGCTTTGCCTGGGAAACAGCAGCAGCAAATGCAATAACGTATATCTAAACATGACACAGCTCAAGCAGAAAAAATGTTACGCTAAAGATGGCCATGGCTAATACCTACGTCACATCTTAACACTAGAGTGATGCATCTCTATAACTTACTCTAGCAGACAAGTTACCAAGTCACTGACAAAAATTATGTATGCAATTCCTGTGAGGTGGAAAAGTCTTTTTGTGCTCCCCCATTATTTTGGAAGTAGATCATAAAATTATTATTTACTGGATCTGTAAGCGTAAAATATCTATATTAGTACATCTATTAAATTTTATTTTAACCAATACTGCAGTGCAGCTAGAAACTGGATATTGAACGAAAAGAGCAAATATATACAAAGCAATGTGTGAAACGTCATTCGCTTGGCAAATGGCATCTCCAAAGGCAGTAAAAGATCTCTCAATTAGAAAGACAATAGATGTAAAAAGGTTTCTCATCACTTCATTAGGCAATTTAGTAAATATCATAAATTAAGAGCTCCACAGAGTAATCATATGTTTTCAAGTTTGGGCATGTCGTATTTGCGATGCTTTCTACAAAGAAATGTCAATAGCGAGGATAATGGCCTCTTTTTCTTTTCTCCACCTGTGCCTCTGAAAGGCACACACTAATGGCTTTTTTTTAGGTGACTATCTCTCAGATGGGCCTCCACAGCACATTACATCATGGTCATCTACCTTCTTTACTGAAATATTTACGGCAGCAGTTTCCACTACAGTGACATTCTAATATACAATAAAAAAATTTAAAGGTTAGAAATTTATATTAGAAGTGTGTAGAAACCAAATCTCATATATAACAGTGTCCAAAAGTTTTGTCAGCATTGTGGTAACTAACATTCACATATGTACACACATTTCATAACTCTTAAAGTACGATTCTTGGTTTCCAACATCCTTTTGATAAATCAGAGTCCCTAACCACTACTCCTTATTCCTTACCTTATTACACATGCCGTAAACATATTCATCAGCACGTCTTCAATATATCATCATAATAAACACATAGCGTAATCAGAATCCTCATATAACATCATCTCATTGATCATAAACATACCTCAAAAGCATAATACACATCGTCGTCGTAATACTAACATCATAACACCTCAGCCAAATCTCAAAAACGTCGAAGCTTTCTGCAATAATTTGAAAACCTAAAAAAAAATTCTCTGCACATTTCAGTAGTGTCATCTACCTCAAACGTACTTTAAAAATCATGACCCCATACCAAATGTGACATTCAAAGCTGTCACAGCATCACAATGGTTCCAAATATATATATATATATATATATATATATATATATATATATATATATATATATATATATATATATATGAACAGTTCGCAAAGTACAGACAAAATACAATTTCACAAGTGTGAAGTTATCTAACTGTGTAATTACGTAAACATCCGTCACTGATGTAGTAAAATAAATGTTTGTCTCTCTCAGTTAAATGATCAGATAGCTGTCTAATTTATGTGTTAGAGAAATATGGTACCGATGTGTAAAGTTGTATAAGCAAATACCATATTTGCTAGGGCTCCTTGTGCTTGCCAAACACATGGTACACAAAGTAGGCGTGTACCCCCCTGAGTATTAATGTAATTATACCGTCAGGTGTTACAAATTACAGTAATCGAATGAAATGTATCACCGAAAACTTTCTTTGTATCTTTGTGATTCAAAAATCTTTAAAAATAAACGTTTTAAGTACAAAATTAATCACTCAAATGCGTGTCTTGTAGCGCTAAATGTGCGTCTTGCTGTAAGATAATTCTGTAGAAGTCTCGTAGTTATCGTCCTCTGTAAGCTAAGTTCTGCTGAAGTCAATGTACTCACCTCATCATAAACAAGAGCGAAATGCTTTGTGTACAGATATCTTAGTTATTACGCTTATTGCCATGATGAAGAAAGTACTGTGCTGTAACGTATTGTTGTGCTACGAAAAAGGCTATCTCATTGTAGGTATACCACAAAAGTTACTACTAAAACATGTTTTACTTTCCAGAATCTACTTACAAATGCTGTATCTATAGCGTTAGCGAACTTCAAGCGTATCTCGTCATTCGTTAGTACTTTCGTATTCCATTTCTTTGCGTCTTGTTTCTTGCTGACTAATGTCTTAAATGTCAGCCTACTCTTCATCACTACCACATTATGACCTGAGTCTACATCTGCTCCTGGGTACACAATACAATTCAGCATCTGATTTCGAAATCCTTGTTTGATTGTGATGTAATCTTACTGGAATCTTTCCGTATCACCCGGCCTTTTCCAAATGTACCTCTTCCTCTCGTGTTTCTTGAACAGCGTATTCGCTATTACTATCTGAAAATTTTTACCGAACTCAGTTAGTTTTTCCTCTCTCTTTCCTCGTCCCAAGCCGATATTCTCCCACTTATACGTAAAAAGTATCACCCAACTCTGCAGTCACGAAACGTTTCTTACCTTAGGGAGACAATTCTTCCTTGGTCCAAAACTAAAAGGGAGATACTGGACGAAGAGGCAAGATCAAGAATCCTACTTTTATTTCACTGATTAGATTAAGTGAATTAACCATCGATATGAAAGAAAAAGAAACTACCTATTTCATACACTCCTGGAAATGGAAAAAAGAACACATTGACACCGGTGTGTCAGACCCACCATACTTGCTCCGGACACTGCGAGAGGGCTGTACAAGCAATGATGACACGCACGGCACAGCGGACACACCAGGAACCGCGGTGTTGGCCGTCGAATGGCGCTAGCTGCGCAGCATTTGTGCACCGCCGCCGTCAGTGTCAGCCAGTTTGCCGTGGCATACGGAGCTCCATCGCAGTCTTTAACACTGGTAGCATGCCGCGACAGCGTGTACGTGAACCGTATGTGCAGTTGACGGACTTTGGGCGAGGGCGTATAGTGGGCATTCGGGAGGCCGGGTGGACGTACCGCCGAATTGCTCAACACGTGGGGCGTGAGGTCTCCACAGCACATCGATGTTGTCGCCAGTGGTCGGCGGAAGGTGCACGTGCCCGTCGACCTGGGACCGGACCGCAGCGACGCACGGATGCACGCCAAGACCGTAGGATCCTACGCAGTGCCGTAGGGGACCGCACCGCCACTTCCCAGCAATTTAGGGACACTGTTGCTCCTGGGGTCTCGGCGAGGACCATTCGCAACCGTCTCCATGAAGCTGGGCTACGGTCCCGCACACCGTTAGGCCGTCTTCCGCTCACGCCCCAACATCGTGCAGCCCGCCTCCAGTGGTGTCGCGACAGGCGTGAATGGAGGGACGAATGGAGACGTGTCGTCTTCAGCGATGAGAGTCGCTTCTGCCTTGGTGCCAATGATGGTCGTATGCGTGTTTGGCGCCGTTCAGGTGAGCGCCACAATCAGGACTGCATACGACCGAGGCACACAGGGCCAACACCCGGCATCATGATGTGGGGAGCGATCTCCTACACTGGCCGTACACCACTGGTGATCGTCGAGGAGACACTGAATAGTGCACGGTACATCCAAACCGTCATCGAACCCATCGTTCTACCATTCCTAGACCGGCAAGGGAACTTGCTGTTCCAACAGGACAATGCACGTCCGCATGTATCCCGTGCCACCCAACGTGCTCTAGAAGGTGTAAGTCAACTACCCTGGCCAGCAAGATCTCCGGATCTGTCCCCCATTGAGCATGTTTGGGACTGGATGAAGCGTCGTCTCACGCGGTCTGCACGTCCAGCACGAACGCTGGTCCAACTGAGGCGCCAGGTGGAAATGGCATGGCAAGCCGTTCCACAGGACTACATCCAGCATCTCTACGATCGTCTCCATGGGAGAATAGCAGCCTGCATTGCTGCGAAAGGTGGATATACACTGTACTAGTGCCGACACTGTGCATGCTCTGTTGCCTGTGTCTATGTGCCTGTGGTTCTGTCAGTGTGATCATGTGATGTATCTGACCCCAGGAATGTGTCAATAAAGTTTCCCCTTCCTGGGACAATGAATTCACGGTGTTCTTATTTCAATTTCCAGGAGTGTATTTCCAAAATGTTCTTATAAAAGAAAGCGTGAGTCCATTTCCTTCAATATCGACTGGGTGCATGGAAAAATTCCTTGAGGAAACTCACAAATTAAACTAACAGCTTGGTGAAGAAAAAGAAGAAAAAATCAGAAAAAATAGCTGCGGTGGTTAATAGATGCCTGTGCGATGACGCGGGTTCGGAAATATCCAGTTCGAATCTTTTCCGTTGTATGTGAAGAAGGGAAGACATGCGACTCGTAGACAGTGATCTGTCCGTCGGAGGGGGACGTTTCGCCCATCGGTCCTCTTACTGCATCTTGCGTAGCGGGTGTGTGGCGGCACTGGATTCTCCTCTCATTATCACCCAGTACAAACTGTATACACTTGCATCACTGTCGCGTTACACTCAGTGTTGCAATTGAGACCAAACTAATATGCACAACGTGGAAAGGCGTTGTTGTGAGAGGAAGAAGTGGACTCTTTCCTATCAAACGACTGAGCAACCCTCGAGGTCCCTAGCCAGCAATACCATACACTTCATTGAAAATAATGGCTGGGGTACCCAGCTTCGCTCAGTCAGTAGATATGAGATTGTTTGATTTTGGGAATAAAAGGATAATACTTGAAGTATACGAGGCAAAAAAGTTATTGAAAACATATTCTAAATATTTAGAATATTTGTTTAAGAGACAAAATAAATTTATTGAACACATATTCTAACTACGTACGATACTTGAAACATCCTGGCAGATTAAAACTGTGTGCCCGACCGAGACTCGAACTCGGGACCCGAGTTCGAGTCTCGGTCGGGCACACAGTTTTAATCTGCCAGGAAGTTTCATATCAGCGCACACTCCGCTGCAGAGTGAAAATCTCATTCACGTACGATACTTGTTTATAAACAATGCTTTTCATTTTCTGTCCGTGGTATATAGGTACAAATTTATTGAATTTCTTATTGGAGATTAAGATACGTATAGTTGACCGTCAGAAAAGAAGGTGTCTCTGAGGTTGATGACGCAATCTCTTGAAGTTTGTCCTGGAGCTTTGTTAATTGTCAAACCCTTGGTTAATTTTATTGGAAATTGAAGTCTTAAATTTGAATGGCAGTTCAATAGAGATCAGTGGTATTCTGGGGATAAATAGCGTGTGATCCTTCTACTTTCCAGTCATAAGTTCGGCTTCGCTAATTTTATTCGATAGCTGTTTGACGATCACCCTTGTTCCATTACGTAGTTTCGGTGAGTTGAGATTTCTGAGTAGTATGGTAGGAAATCCAATTTTAAGTCGAAGGCATTGTAATGCTATTCCTGGTCCTTGAAAGAGTTTAGAAATTCTGTAGGAACGTTCACCTTTTCTTCAACGTTTACCATCTTGTCGATCGGTTTGTACATTTTTTCTTCGCTGGGAATTTTCTTTTGAGTATTAAACTTGATATCGTCAACAATATTTCTTTGTAGTTGCCAAAACTGGGATTTCAAATAGCCAGTCTAGATTGGTATAGTCGTGAACAATGTTTGACTTTAGAAGTGCAATCCGACCAGATGCTCCTGAGATTTAACACACCGGGAATTGAAACTTCCTGACAGATTAAAACTGTGTGCCCGACCGAGACTCGAACTCGGGACCTTTGCCTTTCGCGGGCAAGTGCTCTACCATCTGAGCTACCGACGCACGACTCACGCCCGGTACTCACACACACCGGGAATTGTTTTTCAGCTATATTCAACGATAGTCGCAAGGCGGAATGGGCAGTCCGGCCTCTGTACATAAGTGTATCTGCAAATCCGGATGATGTGAGTGCAATTGTGATGTGTAATTCAATATGTATTTCGGCCAGCAATAGATTTGTTAGAAACGTTTGCCCGGTAACGCATGGTGCGTCCAAGTAAATAATTTCGCCAGTGCTGTTGCCTATACGATCCATGATAATATTGTAAATTTCCATTTGATTTTCATTGAGGAGTGATTTGTTGTGAGCAATGTATTGAAGTAGTTCGTTGATGTTGTACCTTTTTGCCTTTGTAATTTCGATATTTAGCACACTGATAGCGTCTTTTCATGGAGCTTGCGTCCAAGTTGTATTAAGATCTGGTTGTTTACTGCTAAACATTAATCTTCTGGGCGAATGAGTGTTTCATTGAAGATGATGTCGTTGAATTCGATGGTCAGTTGCCGGCCGTTGTGGCCGAGTGGGTTATAGGCGCTTCAGTTTGGAACCGCGCGACCGCTACGGTCGCAGGTTCGAATCCTGCCTCGGGCATGGATGTGTGTGATGTCCTTAGGTTAGTTAGGTTTATGTAGTTATAAGTTCTAGGAGACTCATGACCTAAGGTCTTAAATTCCATTTGAACCATTCGAGCGATGGTCAGTTTAGGATGAGCTTGTCGGATTTTGTGCAGTGTGTCATCGCTCATACTCTCTGTGAAGGGACCCCACAGTTGCTTTGGATTCGTTGGGTTATATCTTATTAGAATTATTGCGAACAGGTCTCTCATTTGTTTAGCTGAGGCTGTGAGGGAGGCTTCCTGTAGTGTTAATTCCCAGTGGTTGTAGTTTTCCAGCAGTCTAAGCGTTGGCATGCTTCTCTGTACGTCTGGAATAGGTAACCATCAACAGTTTTGAGATTTGTGAAATTTGATGGTGCCCGTATTTCGTGTAGGCGCATCCGGAGATTAAACATTCAACGTCGTTCGGATGTACGATGTACACTCGACGTAATTCGCCAGTTTCTATGATTCCTGGATGATCTGCTAGAGTTTCTTTCTTTCGTCGTTGAAAGATTTTTCTTGTGTTCCGCTTATGGTAGGTACGGACGTCGACGTATAGTAATGTTTTCGCAAATGAATCTGTTTGTCACATTTGGTAAAAAGCTGTTAATGTTGTGTTCTGAGGTGGTCTGCTTGCAATTTTTCTGGCGATGTCTTTTGTGAAGTTAACTTCCTGTCCATTCTCCAAACGTACTGCTAGATGTTGCACACTTGGTTCTCGTTCGTGTATGGGAAAAACGAAAATCCGCCACGCTGTTTCGTTGCTGTTGATTAGCTCCGTTTGGTACATGAGGATATCGTCGTTTCTCTTTTGTTGTTCCTGTCTTTGGTTATATGAAATATTGACATGATTGCCTTTGTTCACATGCCTACAGACATATTTGATAAATGTCATTGAATTGCACTATTTTACTTTTATTTGTGCTTGGAGCATTTTGGAAAGTAGTGTGCTATATGGTACTATCCATTGATTATCTATTTCCAGTTTGCTGCTGGCTCGTATTCGTACTTTTCCTGTGAAGCTACCTTTTTTTGGTGATCGTCTTGTGTATTTGAGATAGCCTTCGTCTCCAGTTTGTGTGTCGTTCAAATACGGTTCTGCGTACTTTTTGTACATTTTCCATCAGTCATGCATGGCGAATTGGAGTTTTGTGGCACGCATGGTCCGTGAATCATGTTTGTCACTACTATATCGTACAATTCCGAATCTTCTTGTTTATTGGAAAATTCAGCTTGGATGATTTTGACAATATCCGTGGGATGAATAATGTCGTGTAGTCATGTACAATTTTGTAAGTGAGGCAGTCCTCGTTCTTACCATTCGATTGTGTACGTCTAGCGTCTAACGGTTCCAAAGATATGGTATGTTGTGATGACTTCAATAAATCTCATTTGTTGTTGTCTGAAATCTCGGACTATTATGCCGTGTCAGTGCTTGGGGCTTGTCCGTATCTTAGTTCCTCTTTGATTTCTGGTCATGACGAGTTTCATGTGAATGTTATAAAGAGGTCAGGTCGTCCATATTTTCTTGTATAGGTTTGGCATCTTGATGTATTTGTGCACTTGTATAGGACTTCCTATGTGTTATGTGGGCATGGTTACCACCGTTTCAATACCGTCAATGTTTCCATCATTTACGATTAGGTCTGGAAGGTGGATGTTTTCGTCGGTGTGTAGTTTTTTCTGATTCAGTCTTATGTAAAGCATCCGTTCCGCTTCTATTTTTGCATATATATCTGTAAGCAATTGTTGGAATAAACGACGGGTATTGAGAATGTGACAGTATGTTTCATCCTCTCTGATCAGTATGCGGGAAGCATGGAACTCCGTGAAAATGACATATTTGTTTCTACGCCTGTTTCAGATTGGGATTGTTTCACATTACATTATAACTCTACCGTCATCAAAAATCAATCGGTCTCGTACTGTTTTGAATATGTGAATCAGCTGATTGTATTTGTGTAAGATCCTCTGTACATCTTGAATCTCGCCTCAATCCGCTAATACTTGTGCTTCGTTGATCAGTTTTTGTTTCTTCATCTCCGATGAAGTATACTTACAGAGAAATTGGAAATGATGGTGTGGTATTGTTGGCCGGGAGGCCCCATTTGGGGAGCCCGGCCGCCGTATTGCAAGTCCTTTTAAGTTGACGCCACTTCGGTGACTTGCGAGTCAGTGATGATGAAGGACACACAACACCCAGTCCCCTGCCGGGAATCGAATCCGGGCCCCTGGCGTGGTAGGTGGTAATGCTACCGCTACGCTTCGGAGGCGCACTATCCGTGCAGAAATTTGCGGTCTTCGTTGGGTAGTGGTAGTAATGACCCCATGTTGTGATAGATTTGTCTTTGTGTGGAAAAGTCATAATCGATTTCATCTCTGTTAGTGTTGATCGAAGTGACACCGAAAGAAGTCATCTGGAAGCAGGCGCTGTACGTTCTTATATTTTGAAGACAGTGTTTTGATTCTGGTGTTTCCCCGGTCATGTAGCGTAAAAATTCCAGTGGAGGTGCTCCCAGTGGAAGTAATCGAGTTTTTCTATTCATAGAAGAGAATCCTGATGTTTCTCCACTGAATCTTTTCGCGTTGTAAAACTTGTAGATTTTATCCATTTTTCCGATTGCTACGTATTCACTTGTCCCCGTCCGCGCTTCTCGTAGCGTGATATTTTCACGGCTGGCTTGAGTTCGCCATCATTTATTGTGTCTCAATTCTTGATTCTTCAATCCGTTCATTTTGTTGTTCTTCGATTTCTCTCCTTCTCACGGTGCTCACTCTCGTTATTTGGGAACTTAAATATGCTTCGCGCTCTTGGACTGTTTCGTTTCTTTCAGTGTTCTTCTTGTTTTCGCCGTTTCGCTCCATAACTGGCTAGATCTCCTTGTCTTTCACGTTTGGGCACTGTCTAGAACATAAATCAGATCAGCATTTTATTAAAAAATACAAACTATACTTCACACACTTTTTACACTTTATTTTCGATTTATATTCAATCACTGTGTAGCTTTGACTACCCATTTTTCATTGTTTGTTTTTAATCACTCACTGGACTACTTTTTTGGTTCCTCCCTTCGTCACTGACGAGAAACTGACGTTCGGACGCGCGACGAGTATTGCTTTACGTGCCCCTACTACTGGGTAGCCCCACCATTGGTGATTTCCAGAACATACCAAAAAGACTTCGAATTTTCCACACGTCCCAAAACTTTACAGAACATTCTAGAATGTTGTGGAATATTCCACAATGGTGTAGGATGTTCCGGGATGTTATCGAAGATTCTGGAATCTTCCCTAATGTTGCAGACTATTGGCTCTGAGCACTATGGGACTCAACTGCTGAGGTCATTAGTCCCCTAGAACTTAGAACTAGTTAAACCTAACTAACCTAAGGACATCACAAACATCCATGCCCGAGGCAGGATTCGAACCTGCAACCGTAGCGGTCTTGCGGTTCCAGACTGCAGCGCCTTTAACCGCACGGCCACTTCGGCCGGCGTTGCAGACTATTCCCAGACATTCCAGAACATCACAGATCATTGTGGAACATTTCGGAACATTCTGGAATGTTTGGAATGCTCTACAATATTCTCGAGTGTTTTGGAATGTTCTCGAATACTCTCGAATGTTCTAGAAATTTCTAGATGGCAAAATATCCCAGCTCTTATATCTTGGAAAGCAAACCCTTCAGATAAACACGGGAATCTTCTTCATTGATGGAGGACAGAGGGCTACAACAGTATCGTACTCGGACTTTTATCTCAATTTATGCAGCAAACGCTCTGTACACTGATTATTGCCAGTATCAGAGATCCAATTATAAACTTTGAAAATAATTATAACAGTCTAGATCGCAGGCACATTAATTGAAAGCTGCCCGGTTTCGATCACTACATGAACATCTTCAGACCTAGCCATTCCGATGGACAATGACTAGGTCTGAAGAAGATCATGTAATTATCGAAACAGATCACCTTTGAATGAATGTGCTTGCGATGAAGAATGTTATAATTATTTTCAAATACCATACTCCTCTTTCCTTAATTTTACAGCACATTTGAGGTCTCTTTTTACGATCTATTCTTAATATTTTTGTAATTAACTGAGAGAGCTGGACGGAATGAACCAAAACTGGTAGACCAAACATTCTGTCTTATAGCCATAAAAATGGTTCAAATGTCTCTGAGCACTATGGGACTTAACATCTGAGGTCATCAATCCTCTAGAACTTAGAACTGCTTAAACCTAACTGACGTAAAGACATCACACACATCCATGCCCGATGCAGGATTCGAACCTGCTACCGTAGCAGTCGCGCGGTTCCAGACTGAAGCGACTAGAACCGCTCGGCCACCATGGCCGGCTTGTAGTCATACATGAAGGTGCATAATACTGCCAAAGTTATTGACACGTTTACTAAAGAGAAGAGCGACAGTTGTTGACTAGAATACATTGACTAGCCTGGTTAATTGATGGATTACAACTGACCACCATAATATTCTCATTCCGTGGTTATACAACTGTCTACTGTGGTGTACTTTGCAGAGGTTATTCACTGAAAAAAGAAATGAAACATTTTGATCTATAATAATCTTTAAAAACTCACTGAAATTACTTTTTTATAATCACTGAATATTTATACTGATTTTTTAAGTGAAGAATTCGCTGAGCAGCAAAGTCCATTATCTTTAACAATCAGTCTCAATTACTTTTTCAAGTTTTGATAACTTTCACTCTCTTAAAAAAATTACCAAATTAGAATTAGCTCAGTAATCTCAGTCTCTATATCATCATTATTGACACTCGGTTTTAATTAGGTAATTTTTCGCAAATTGAAAGTTGGTCAGATCTTATTTCATATTGAGTGGCTGCTGGTGCTGCGTAAGATAATAATCGCCGACGATGCGTGACAACAGGCTCTCCTTAGTGTCGCTTTGCAATAAACTGTTTTGAGCCTTCAATGCTCTCCTTTCATACTAATTCGTTTGATGCCTTTTGCTCTGTGAGGAAAATACACCGTAATTGTGCCTGGCCATAACATACAGTTCTTCCAGATAGAAGCCTCACAATATGCCGCAGAAGATGCCGCTAGCAACCACTGCGCATGGCCGCTTCTGTCAGATTCTACAGAACAAGAGCTCGCGCCAGACGTAATTGGACTGCGGGTGCCCGCGCCAGGGGCGATCTTCCCCACTTGAAATATTCTCTTTGACCATAAACAATTTCAAATCGCCCTGACTATACGTTAGTACGTAATTCTTTTGTAGGTCATTGCCTGTAAATTGCATCATTATAGTCTTACACAACGAAATAATTACAAAATAGTTACAGAATGTACGACAAAAATTACTCTATTGCTCAGAATTACACCGTTAATACTGCAAAAATTTGTTATGTTGGACACTGTGTTATTGTGTAACATACGCCCCACATTTCATCGATCTATATTGGCACATGTAGATTCAAGGAAAAGTTTAAACATCAACAACCAGCGACTAGGATTGCTCATGCTTTATTAGCAGGATACTAAAAAATCTAATTATTTTACACTGGCTTTTGCTTGAAACATATTACGCCATTGACATGAGATCTTTTGCAGTTAACATCTTATCTACTACAAGCTATTTTTTCTCATGCACAGATATGTATATATGGTTTGCATACATAACTCATTTTTAATTAATCACTTCGTTAAAAGGAACTGAATTGTGTAATCACACACAGCTAAGGGCAATAACTGTTTTTTTTTTTAAAAAAAAAGCTACCAATTCTCATCAACTAATGTATTACGCATTTGAAGTGCTATTTTCAAAACAATTTATGAAATTTATCATCAGATAACACTAATGTTATGTGAGTCCGCTTGAATATATATCAAACCACTGCCACATTTTTCAAATTGCAAAGTCCATATAAAAGGTACATAGATATTACTTTCCTGAAAACAAAGCCACGTTAGTAGTGGTGCACTGACTGGTGCACTTCCATCAGTTTTTTTTCTTGTGCCTGCAGGCAACCCACAATTCTGCTTTAGTAAGCGTCCATTTATTTTAGGTATTCACGTGAAACTTAAACAAGTCTTAAGTTCATCTGAAGTTACAAACTATATTAATCTTTTTAAAAACCAAGTACTACTTACAACACAAAACAGAGATAGATATTTACATATGCATTATTCATGATCCTTTAGCAGTCTAAATGAAAAAGTCAAAAGTCTTTCTTACACTAATTATTCACGAGTATTTACATTCAGCATAAATATTAACTATTTCTGCTCTGATTCATTTTCAAATGTGCAACGTTTCGCACATCTAACTTTTTATGTGACTGAGGGTACACCAAACAGTAAGCATTAGGGTGAGGATCAATCTGAACTTTGAATGGTCCTTTGTAAATATACTTGAATACTTGAAACTGGAAATTACATTATGTGCTGCACTAAATTTCCCATGTGTTACTTGTACACAATAATGATCGAAAGAATTTTGTGAAATGAAAAATATGCATATTTGTTAGTGAAATTTCGGAATATAAAGTGAATTTTTTTGATTACAGTGATTATAGAAACCAGTCGCCAGCTTACCAATATTCCAATATTGCACAGTTGTTAATCATTTTTGGTAAAGTATTTACGTAATAATTAATGCAAGACAATCAGGTGGGAACTGGCACAATAACACTAACTTGAGCTTAGATTGAAAATCAAATTTAGTAGCACGAAAGAAATCTAATCATGAAATCAGTAAGGCATATTGTTTGGCACTCAACTTGGGTAATAAACAGCTTCGCGCAGCATACCAAGATGTCTGCTGTTAATAGTTCTGCTGTTGTTATCGTTTTAAGTAATAATTTTTTGTTAAGCAAAATATATCTTTCTAGTGCATAGGTTTCGTTAAATAATTATGTTTATCTTTTGCATAAGACTGTTACGTACTTTGTAAACAAGAGCTGAAATTACTGCTCAACAAAGGAATTAATCATTCTGATCAACAATAATCTTACAAATTTAATGAAAATAGATTTTCAGAATCACTGAATATTAATACTGGTTTTTAAAGCGAAGGATTCGTTGAGCAAGCAAGTCCATTATCTTTAACTATCAATTACTTTGTCAAGTTTTGATAACTTTCACTTTCTTAAAAAAAATAAAAATTAAATTAGCGCAGCAATTTCTGTGTTTTTACCATGAAGAGTGACACTCGATGTTAATAATGACAGGGTAGGACCGTACTTGATTGTTTACGTTTAAGCACTTGTAACACAGCGTTAACGTTGAGTTGGTAATTATTCACAAAATGAAACTACTATGCTGGCTAGCCTTGATACATTTCTAAATGTTAAAGTTCGTCTGGTCTTATTTCGGTGAATGACTACCGGTAATATTAGCTGACAATGCACGGCAGCAGACTTTTATTAATGTCGCTTGCGAATAAAATGTTTTGGGGCTAAAGTGCTCTTCTTTCATATGAAATTGTTTTCCCAATCAACACTGTAATTGTGCCTAGCCATAACATATCATTTTCCAGTTTGGTAGCTTAGAAGTGCCGCACTATATGGTGCTAGCAACCATTACACGTGAGCGCTTCTGTGAGACTCTGTTGCACAGCACCCTGCGCCAGATCCAACTGCACTGCGTGCGTCCGCACCCAGCAACAAAGTTCCTTACTTCAAATAGTAGTCTTTGACCGTTCACAGTTCCTACTCACCCTGACCAGTCTACTACTACATGGTATTACATAATTCCTTTTTAGACATCGTGTTTAAATTACAGTATCATATTCATTCATAAGAAAATACTTCCAAAATAGTCACATAATATACTACATAAAAAATTACTCCATCACTCAAAATTACAACGTTAATGCTGCGAAAATTTCTTATGCGAAACACTGTGTTGTTTTGTTAAACATGAAATATTAATTACTGAGTCATTAACTTATTTACTTTGAAGAAGTGATTGTTGCTACGTTTTGTAATAACGTTTTGTTTCCATACACAGGCCTATGTTAGACTGATAGACCACGCTTTATTCCGCGGACCAGAGGGGGCAGAACCTTAGCATGTTCCAGCGGCAGAGATAAATTGTGAGTCGCACTTGCTAACGGTGACGGATGTCTAACAACGGTCCAGTCCACAAATCACACTACTGCCCTTTACAAACTTTTAGTAATAGTGACTTATAGCTCGCTTCTCCCAGCGTAAGAATGCGACTTGTTGATAAATGAAGTGGAAAAGGTTCTCTGATTTACGTCACTGACGTGAGCGACGACACTAGCTTTCATTACAGTGGTAACGGGTAAATATTACGTTGCCAGACTTCTACACAGTTAACTATACAGGGGCTGCTGCGTGATCTGTTTAAGGTGACGTATCCTACACAAGTTTCTCAGCCTACGGGTTTTTGCTCTTGCTTCCGGTATGGCGAATATTCCGTGCTAACCGAAGGAACGCGGGTTCGATTCCCGGAAGGTTTGGGAGATTTTCTCCTCTTGGGGGACTGGGTATTGTGTTGTCCTTACGTTCGCATCGTCGTAACTGACAAAAATATTGTGTCCAATGCGCTACCGTATCGTCCTTTAATTACTTAAGAGGCTCCGATCATCTGTCGTTTGCCTTATGAACACCTAGCTGATGTGACATCTTTGCCCCAGATGACAGCTAGAAAACGTGAGAGACATGAAAAAGTCTTAACGAGTAATGCAAGCTCTCTCCTCGTTCGGAGTGCCAAATGTACATGCAGCATGGTATTCAAGTACGATAATAGACCAAAAAATTAATATCCACCACAAAAACATGATTATACACTGTTGTTAAGTTAGTCTGTCATTGCAGAAGGCCTTAAACCTCACCTTTTCCTTCTAACTTTTATTCTTGTTCGACTGTAATCAGTTTAAAAGAAAATACGCGGGTGATGAGCAATTCGAGTTAAACATGAGGTTTACCGAATACATAAATGTAACTTGAAACCCAAAAGTAGTTTTCATCCAGTAAGCATTGCAATGGATGAAATATTTTTGCTAGCTCTTGTCATACAATGTCCACGAAATATTAATTGGTGAGTCATTAAGTTATTTACCATGTAGCTAGCCGGCCGCGGTAGCCGAGCGGTTCTAGGTGCTACAGTCTGGAACCGCAGGTTCGAATCGTGCCTCGGGCCTGGATGTGTGTGATGTCCTTAGGTTAGTTAGGTTTAAGCAGTTCTAAGGGACTGATGACCTCGCCTAAAGTTTGGAAGGTAGGAGACGAGGTACTGGCAGAAGTAAAGCTGTGAGTACCGGGCGTGAGTCGTGCTTCGGTAGCTCAGTTGGTAGAGCACTTGCCCGCGAAAGGCAAAGGTCCCGAGTTCGAGTCTCGGTCGGGCACACAGTTTTAATCTGCCAGGAAGTTTCATATCAGCGCACACTCCGCTGCAGAGTGAAAATCTCATTCTGGGGACTAAGGCTATATTTCATCGTGTACTGGTCTCCAGCGTATCTTTTCGTGTTATAAGCACCAGAAGGAGAAGGTGAATTCTGGTTCGAAATCACCACAATCTGACTTGAGCACTATGATTTTATCCATACTGGATGAGAGGTCGTGGTTGTGAATGTCAATTTTTAAAAAAATATCGGCTCAACCACTTTTTTTTGTTTATAGTGTAAAACACTAAAATTGCCGCGTTTCGGAAGTCAAGCTTCCATCATCAGAGTAATAAAAAGTAAAAGAACCTGTTAAAACTCTCTAAAATGGAACATGCACCAGGCACAATAAAACTGATAATAAAATTAAAACATAGTGGATACTTCCCTTGTTGTAGCCGTGTCTTCCAAGGTGGATCTCCACATAGTCGTCAAAATATAAAAACTCTAAAATGGTGTCGCCTATGGTGTTCAACATCTAACCACATTGCTCTTTCCTCTATCATTGTAAACCGCCCGTGGTTGAGCCGATATATTTTTTAACATTGACTTGAGCACACTGGAGGAACATTACTGTAGATGAATGAAGCGAAACGTTCGTACAACAAATGTTTTAGCTCTTTCAGTTTGACCTTTCTTGCACGAAAGGTCTCATTCCTTTCCTGACGGCAAAACATCATCTGTCGAGGAGGGAGAGCAAACGAAGTGAAACAAGGCGTGTTTGCGCAGAGCAGTTAAAAGGATGAAGGGAGAGACGCAGACAGCGGTCCCCGGGGAGCCGGCTAGGCTAAGGTCAGCAGCCGGCCGCCTCCGCGACGCAAACGGCGCCAGACGCCGGCTGGGCGCTCGTCTGCCGCCGCGGCTGTTGCATACTTTAATCAAGCTGGCCGGCGTTCGCAGCGGTTCGCCGCGCCACCCCGGGATTAAGCTTGTTTCTGACGTAAATGAGCCGGCAGGAGTGTTACAGCTGGGGCTGGCGGACAGGGAGCTGCTGTGCGCAAGTAAACACACAAAGACTACAAGTTTAGCTGTGACAGTTCTCTCTGCTTCTTGTACCCTTTTTTACGTGTAACTGTAGATTGTAGAGCTGCAAGTAAACTCCGTGGGTAGCTGAGGCACTTTTGGAGCTGAGAGAGCATTAAACGGGCCAGTTCGGTTCCTTACTGAACATACATACGTCTACGTAAAAAAAGTCGCAGTCCTGCAAGTTTAACTAGAATTTCGCATCACTCGGGGAAGTATGAATAACAACGTCTACGGTCACAAAAAATTTCTCCTTTATTAACTCTCGAGCAGGGACGCCTACGTATACAGATCACCAACCACAAATAACATTGTCTTGTACCGTACCTTTGAATTTTTCCAAGTTGCGAGTCCGTGCCTATTCTGTCATTATTGCTTCAGCTAACATTATGTTAAGGTGTGTTGTCATACTTCCAATTGAGCAGCAGTAATATTAAATAAGCAGCAAGCAAGGCGAGAAAAAGTTGACGATCTGTGGAAGAAAATGGCTCAGTTTCCAACCAGCAGCATAATCCCACAATGTATCAGTTTTCTACGAGATAATTAGCAATCAGATAAGCGGTTGGCTGGGATCTGATGCAACTGCAGTGTTTGTGCTTCGAGTAGGTCAGTGCTGTGAGATAACACTTGTGTGCGGCAACAAACTGATGTAATTTATGTTTATTGTTTAACGAAAGAGTGATTTAGCTCACACAGCGTGTTGCCGTAACTGGATAGAGGATGCTCCACTGAACAATTTAATGCAGGGAACCTAGAATCGGAAAAGCTAGCTTAAGGAGATATGGAAGTAAACTTATCTACCGGTTTGTTTATCACTTCTGTTTTCCAGCTTATTTACAACAAACATCCGTACAAGTTGACACGTAACTGTGCTCTTTATCTACATGTGTAAGTAGGCTGTTTAGGTTTTTATGTCGGTAACGCCACGTAGCGCTCTGTATGACAATAACTGACTGCGCTGTGTGCAGTCTGTGGCTGGTTGGCATTGTTGGAATATTCACTATTGTAGTGTTGGGTAGTTGGATGTGAACAACACGTAGCGTTGGCCAGTTGGAGGCACTGTTGTCAATTTAGCGACTTTGTCGCTAGAAATGGCGACTTTTGCCTTCGTCTTAGCGACAAAAAAAACTTTTTAGCGACAAAAATTATTTAGCGACTTATATGGTGACTTTTGGAATACTGACGACTTTTGAAGTACAAATCAAAACTATTCTGGGCCAGTATTTTCATTAACAAAACTAAGATTTTAAATATAGAATGGGTACTACACTGACTTTGTTTAGATTTACTAAGTTAAATTTAGTTCTTAGCAGATCATGTAGCATTGTTCAGCATTTAGTAAACCTGAAAGTGGGAATTGCCTACAGAGTAAGAAAACCTTAACTATAGAACAATTCATTATTCATTACCCACTAGCCTGTTATCGTCGATAGCGTATCGATATATAATTCTTCAACTTTTGAACTCCCTTTATTTCTCGAATTGACAAAAAACATACGTAATATTAAGTATAATAAAATACATTTCTGTCCAGTAACCTCTAATTTTTCGAAATGTTAACTCACAGTCAAATTACTACCACATGGACAGTGGTAACGCAAGAACAATTTGGTGGGGGTATCTCAGACAATATTACGTTTTAAACAATGAACAATAGGACTGATATCGAGTTACCGAGTGAGTAGATTGTTTCATGACCTCTAGTTCGCCTGAGTTTTAATGTATTTTCAGTGATTATAAATTGGGGGGCTGAAACCAGTCGTTGGAGACTTATCCAAGGCAAGATGCAATGTGCAACAGAGTTTTATGCTAAATTGTGTGATATTAGAAAGCATTCGAAAACTATTAAGCATAAACAAAAAATTGATTTAAAAAAAACACAAACCGCCTTACCTGTGAAAATTGTTCCGAAAACTATAGTTGGAATAGCAAGCAGAGCGGAAGGCGCCCTTTCTTTATTTGTTGCTGAACATTGTTCTATTTTAGCTGTAGATCGTTTAGGAATACTGTACAAGAAGGTGTTTTCCAGTGATGAGGGCGCTAAAAACATGCAATTACATCGTACAAAGTGCACTAACATTATAACTGAAGTTTTGGCCCCATATTTTACACAATCATTGGTTGAAGATATAGGTAACCAAAAATAATAATAGACGAATCCACAGATGTATCAATATCTAAAATGATAAGTATCGTTATTACACGGTACTATAGTGTAAACAACCAAACCATTAGATCAGCATTTCTCAAACTCGCTGTAGTAAAAACTGCAGATGCAAGAAATCTGGCTGCTGTTCTTGTGAATTCTTTGAAAGATCTCAAACTTCCAATCGCTAATATGGTAGGAATTGGCACAGATAGTGCTTCTGCAATGGTTGGAATAAACAATGGGCTTTTCGAACAACTCAAGAGAGATTATGATTTGAAGCATTTGGTATTGATCCGTTGCATTTGTCACTCTCTTCAACTTGCAGTTTCGCACGCCTCAGTGAATACCATACCTAGAAACATAGAGTTTCTTGTACGAGAAACCTACAATTGGTTCTCCATTTCACCCAAAAGACAAGAGGAATATAAAAAGGTTTATGAGACAATAAACTGTGGAAAACAGCCACTAAAAATTTTGAAGGTCTGTGCAACACGTTGGCTTCCAATTGAACCAGCAATATGAAGAATTCTGGAGCAGTGGGAAGAACTAAAGCCACATTTTTCACTTGCTATGGTTCAAGACAATTGTTACACTGTCGATATTTTGTACAAGATGTATTCTGACGACTCAAATCATCTTTACATGTTTTAACTTAAACATGCTTTAAAAGACGTACAAACAGTAATAAAAGCTTTTGAAGGAGATGACAACGACCCCACTAAATTACTAGATACACTTGTATTTCTCATGCAGTCACTCGGACAAAACATAGTTTTGACAACTGTTGATTTGTTGACAACACCAGTTCCAAGCGAATGTATGTACGCAGATCCGAACCTTGGCTTTACGTTTGAACAGAAATTGTGTGAGTCAAGTTTGTCTGAAGAAAATAAAGTTCATTTGAAGAAGAGATTCATTCAGTCTAGTCTGAAAATCATAAAAGAAATTCAACAAACGCTGCCAAGTAACGTTACGATCCTGAAAAAAATGTCAATGCTGAAATTGGGTTTTAGTGGCGATTTCATAGACCGTATGCTGCAAGAATGGCATAACTTCATTAGGTGGAATAACACTACTAATACTGTTCGATTTTGGAGTGAGGTTTTGCAGTATAAAAATGCCGCAGAGGAGAATCCTTTTTCTTTAATTTCACGGCTAGCAAATGACTGTTCTATGCCTACCGCATTCAAATGCAGAAGTGGAAAGAATATTCAGTTCTATGAACATTATAAAAAGTAAACAACGTAACAGATTATCGTTAAAAACAATTAATGCTTTGATCATATTGATAGACCAGCTGAAGAAACAAAATAAACGTTGTGTATCTTTTGACATACCGTCAGACGTTTTGTAGCTTATTGGAACGAACAAAAGTTACTCTTTTGCGACAAAACCAGTCGAACTGCATCATCATCTTTTGAGCGGCGTTAAACCCTCTACATCAACCACAGTTCTGTCAGAGCATGAAACAGAAGAGTTATTCGATCTTCTGAGTGACGACAATGAATAGCTCACATACCGGTATGTATATATTTTGTAACCTAATTTGAGTTCTTACTTTCTTTTGTTACATATATAGTTGTAAACTTCTGGTATATTTGACTACTGTGATTGAAACAATAATTTATGTGTTGGGTCAATTATGATAACATGTTTAATTAAACATTAGCGTATTTTATACGTATGTTGTTGCAAGCGATGCGTCATTTAATTAAGAGAATATAGCAATTACGTATGAGACAACTTTTATTAGTATTTTATTACCCCCCCCCCCTCCACCCCCAATGGCTTATTGCACCATTAACAGCACGAAATTTTCAGTACACCCCAAATAAATTCAGTTTTAGTGACTTTCTAGCGACTTTTGATATTGAATCTAGCGACTCGGGTTTTTTAGAGTTGGCAACACTGGTTGGAGGTGAGCCGCCAGCAGTGGTGGATGTGGGGAGAGAGAAGCCAGAGTTTTAAGACGTTAATATGAGCGGACGAACGGGATGTGTGTCCGTCAGAGAAAGGAAATTTACCAAAGTGGATGTCACCATTTATACATATATATTATGACTTTTGAACACTATTAAGGTAAATAATTGTTTGTTCTCTATCAAAATCTTTCATTTGCTAACTATATGCCTATCAGTAGTTAGTACGTTCAGTAGTTAGAATCTTTTATTTAGCTGGGCTGTATTGGCGCTCGCTGTATTGCACTAGTACGAAGATTTTTGTCAGGTAAGTGATTCATGAAAGGTGTAGATTATTATTAGTCAGGGCCATTTTTTTGTAGGGGCTATAGAAGGTCAGATTGCGTTGCGCTAAAAATGGGAAGACGTAAGAAACCTGTACAACAGAAATATTGGGGTAACCATCTCCACGACGGGATTTAACTCAAATAAAATTATGAGAACGCAATGAAAATAAATACTGTTTCGCTTTTGGCTCTATGTGTCATTTCTCTCTACCTTTTTAGCTATTTTGCTGATGGAGATTATCTTCGCATACGAACGTCTCCTATACTGTTAAGGACGTCGTGTGGATAACATATTTAGTGACAACTGCAAAGAAAAATATTTGTCATTTGGCATTATGGTCTTATAGAGTAGCTACGATTTCCAAACTCCACAATTGTCTTTTTGTGTGAAACGGAACGGTCGCCATTTCTTCATTTCTAAGTGACCTGAAGTGAGAAGATAAACATGTACTTGATCTATATTGATATAGTTATACGACAAAAGTTGCTGCTCCTCAGGCACTTTCCGCAGGTACACTACGAATATATTTGATCGTATCTTACCCTATATTATGGCAAGTATTCTGCAGAACGCGATACGTTACAAGTGGCAAATTTTTCTTGCATGACAACTTTGTGTCTTGGTAGGTTACATGGAACGTTAAAGATCTAACTATTAGTTCTGTTGCCCGGTTATTGCTGTGCATTCTTGTGTATTTGATGTGAAGTTCAGGAGAGACAAAATACTTTATGGAAAAAGTAATTTACATATTACTGCATAGTCCACCACGAAATCTAAGAACAACTACTAATGTATGGGTGTTCTTTCTCTAGGATATTTCCTATCACGCTGCAGTCTGGAACCGCAAGACCGCTACGGTCGCAGGTTAGAATCCTGCCTCGGGCATGGATGTTTGTGACGTCCTTAGGTTAGTTAGGTTTAACTAGTTCTAAGTTCTAGGGAACTAATGACCTCAGCAGTTGAGTCCCAAAGTGCTCAGAGCCATTTCCTATCAAATTAACATGAGCTCTGATGAAACTGTGCTCTATGAAACACTTGGGTTCATGGCAAGCACTGAGTTGATAATTGCAACACATTTATCTTACACAGGAGTAAGAAGTTGTAGAAGAAATAAACATCTGCTAAATCTCAGTCAGTTGGTATTCAGCAGCTATTCTGAAATTTCTAACATTTTCGAATTCACAAGCTGTGACATAGTAGCTATTAAAAACAGTAATCCTCAGAGAGTAGAATTTGTTACTTATACTCCAACCTTCGGTCACAAATATTGTCAGGCTATAAATTTGTGCCAGTGGTGAACTATTTGAGGTACTTTTAAAACATATCCTAATATTGTAATTGTTAATTATGTAAGCTGAAACATTTATATAACTACATAACGACTTAACCGCGAGTGTATGGTTACTTTACTGTTCAATGTATTCGGGTAAGCATGACGTATATTTGTGAAAAATATTGTACAGTCTCCCAGACCACCAGTCACAATGATGGACGTACAAAACCTGAGGTTAGGCTGATAGAGGGTTTGACTCTTGCTGTATCTTCCCCTTTGAACATAAAACAATAAAAGGTCTGGTCTAAAGCATAGACTTGTAATTCGCGGACTTCGCTTCGGTTCCCACAAATAGTAGTATTTCTTTCATTTAATTTTATTCCTCACGAAAGACAGTCATAACATACCAGGCCGTGGATCCAAAGGTGTCGTGTTCAATCCACAGTTAATATGAGGGATTTTACCCGTCGCTTCTATCTTGTTTCACCGCTGGCAAACTTTCTTCGGTGAAAAGAATCGAACTGCACTATGATTCGGGCCCTATTTTAATCAATCACCAATCCCACTACAACTGACTGGCAATATCATACCAAAGGTCGAAGAATGGGAACGGAATACACCTTCCAAATAGTACTGTGCCCAGTAAGTCAATTTGGTTCTCATACAACCTTCGTGTTGATGACAGATTCACTTACCAAATGAATACATGCTATTAGAGTAACGTCACCCTTTTTAATACAGTGTTAACTAATTCCTGCATTACGCTGCTGCATGCGAGAGTAATACCATAAAACCAGAAATACGTGGGAGCGTAACAGAGTGAATCAAATGTGGAGAAGGAGCTTACTAGTTCAGGGGATAAAGACAGGAGATTATTTTTTCTTTTTTGAGTCATCGGTCTTCTGACCGGTTTGATGAGGTTCGCCACGAATTCCTATATTGCGCCAATCTTTCCTTCTCAGAGTTGCATCTGCAACCTATGTCCTCAATTATTTGCTTGATGTATTCCAATCTCTGTCTTCCTCAACAGCTTTTACCCTCTACAGCTTCCTTTAGTATCATGGAAGTTATTCCATGATATCTTAACAGATGTCCTCTTGTCAGTGTTTCCCATACATTTTTCCTCGACGATTCTGAGCGGAACCTCCTCATTCCTTAACTTATCAGTTTATTTAATTTGAACATTCTTCTGTAGCACCACATCTGAAATGCTTCTACTCTCCTCTGTTCGTTTACCCGAAAGTCTATTTCTCACTGCCATACAATACCGAGCTTCAAACATACATTCTCAGAAATTTCTTCCGGAAATTAAAACCTACGTTTCGTACTAGTAGACTTCTCTTGGCCAGGAATGGCCTTTTTGCCAGTGCTAGTGTACTTTTCAAGTCGTCCTTGCTCTATCCATCATGGGTTATTTTGATGCCTAGGAAGCAGAATTCCTCAACGTCGTGTGCCTCGTGATCATCAATTCAGACGCTGTTTCTCGCTGTTCTCATTTCTCCTACTTCTCATTACTTTCGCTATTATCTATTTACTCTCAATCCACATTCTGTGCTTATTAGACCGTTCATTCCCTTCAGAAGATAGTGTAATTCTCCTTCACTTTGACTTAGGATAGCAATGTCATCAGCGAATCCTTTCACTTTGAATTTTAATCGCACTCTTGAACCCTCATTTTACTTCTGTCATTGGTTCTTCGATGTATAGATTGAACAGAAGGGGTGATAGGCTACATTCGTATGTTACACTTTATGTCTTACACCCTTTTTAATATGTGCACTTCGTTCTTACTCTTCCACTCTTATTGAGTCTTCTTGCTTCTTGTACATACTGTAAATCATTCGTCTTTTCCTGTAGCTTATTCCTATTCTTGTCAGGATGTCGAACATCTTGCACCATTTGACAATGTCGAACGCTTTTTCCAGGTCGACATATCCCATGACTGTGTCCTTATTTTTCTTCAGTCTTGCTTCCATTACCAGCTACAACGTCAAAGCTGACTCTTTCATGTCTTTATTCCCTCTACATATGCATCTAGTGACACCTGTGGTCTGAGGATGAAACGGTGGCCGATCGGCACCGTTAGGACTTCCAAGGCCTGTTCGGACGGAGTTTTTGGTATTTTAGATGATTTTTTCGAAAGTCTGATGGTGTATCGAAAGTCTGAAACATTCTACATACAGGAGATTAAATGGAAGACTAAAGGTCGGAAATATAAAAGGATAAAGAAAACTGGAAGAGTATTCACAGTGTGACCAACATACTACTTCGCTGTCGGCAAACAAAGACAACTGAAACGTGCCGGAGGTAAGCATCGCTCGTTATAACAGGTAATCCTCTTGAATGAAAGCTAGTGAAATCAGTCGCATTTTCCAAGGCAGCTAGTTACTAAGGCGTATGAATGAAATACAGTCACGAGTAGGACAGAGAAAAAATTCTGCTATGCACAGACAGAACACTTGTAGGATGATGAAAGGTTTGGCATATTTGAGGAGAGCACCAAGGAAACCAGTGACTGAGAGCAGACGAAGAAAACAGAATGTGTGAATGTAAGGCTTAAATAGTACACTGAAGAGCCAAAGAAACCTGACTAATATCGTTTAGGGCCCCCGCAAGCACACAGAAATGCCCCAACACGACGTGACATGTACTCGACTAATGTCTGAAATAGTGCTGGAGGGACTGACGCCATGAATCCTGCAGGGCTGTCCATAAATCCGTAAGTGTACCTGGAGCCACTCTGTAATAATTCAGGACGTTTGGAGTGTCGCATTGTCCTGCTGGAATTGTCAAAGTCGGTCGGAATGCACAGTGCACATGAATTGATGCTGGTGATCAGACAGGATGCTTACGTACGTGACACCTGTCATAGTTGTATCTAGACGTATCACGGGTCCCATATTAATCCAACTGCGCATGCCCCACACCATTACAGAGCCTCCGCCAGCTTGAACAAGAGCAGTTATTCCAGCGCCGAGGGTCGGCGCAACTTGTACCACGGAGTCCACCCACCGTTCAGATGTCTGAAGATGGTTCTTAAATAGAATCGAAACCGGTCACTCCAGTAAAAATAGTAAGTTGCGATTAAGATTGTTTTCAATCTTTAAATTTTAATTTTAAAGATCGCAGATTACGTTTTAAAAAATTTTATGAACAGTCTCCTGCTGACACGCAGGTTCCATGGATTCATGACGTTTTCTCCATACCCGTACACTCCACCCCTTCGATACAATTTGAAACGAGACTCGTCCGACCAGGCAACATGTTTTCAGTCATGAACAGTCCAATGTCGGTGTTGAAGGGCCCAGGTAAGGCGCAAAGCTTTGTATTGTGCAGTCATCAAAGGTACACGAGTGGGCCTTTGGCTCCGAAAGCGCGTATCGATGATGTTTTGTTGAATGATTCACACGCTGGCATTTGCTGATGGCTCAGTACTGAAATCTTCAGCAATTTGCGGAACGGTTGCACTCCTGTCACGTTGAACTATTCTCTTGAGACATCTTTAGTAGCGTTCCTGCAGGACCATTTCGCGGCAGCAGCGATGTCGGATATTTGATATTTTATTGGATTCCTGATATACACGGTACACTCGCGAAATGTTCGTACGGGAAAATCCCCACTTCATCGACACTTCGGAAAAGCTGTCTCCCACCCCTCGTGCGCCGACTATAACACCACGTTCAAACTCAGTTAAATCTTGATAACCTGCCATTGTAGCAGCAGTCAACTATCTAACAAGTACGCCACACACTTGTTGTCTTATATAGACGCTGCCGACCGCAGCGCCGTGTTCGCTCTGCTTACATATCTCCGTATTTGAATGTGCATGGCTGTACCAGTTTCTTTGGCGCTTCAGTGTAGCCTATTCCTTGGCAATACGAAAGAGAAGTGAGCGACTAACGCTCGACAGACACACGACGTTGTATCTCGATAGAACAGGCTAGCAAGTAGGACAGGAAGAGTCAGGGATGTCCGCTAGCAGTAGCCGGCAGTACGCGCCGGGGTCGCGGGTGCGGGCGGATGAGTCACCTTGCGGGTGTTGGAGCGGCAGCTGGCCGCCGGCCTGGAGCTGGAGCACGGTGGCGGCCACCGAGGCCGGCTGGCGGCTGCCACTTGGCCGCCGCCCTTTGTGCCATTGTTCTCGGGATGACTCTCGAACACTCGTCGAGCACGCCGCCACAATAGCAGACTGCCCCGAGTGGCGGCCCGCCCCCTCCCTGCCCTCGCGGTCCGCTGTTCGCCCTTGGCAGGTCGCTAAGGTGGGAGAGGGGAGGTGCTCCTGTGTCACGTAGTGGAAGCCAACACGCAAACCAGATCCGTGGCTTCAGACCTTCGTAAGTCCGTCTTTACACTGGATGATTGCAGGAGCTCGGCTGTTCAATACAAAACATCGAAACGCCTTTAGCCGTCCAGAGTTTCAGCTTTATTTTATTTTTGCTACCAGTTTCAGCGTTACATTAAGCCATCTTTAGGCCCCTGTGTAAAGAGAACAACAATAAGAGTGTAAAATACGTAACAAAAGTGGTGGTGTAAAATTTAAGGAATCAGATTTTATACAGTGGTAATATGCAGTAAACACATAACAAAAACCAAACTATACGGGGAATCACATCAAAGTTAAAGATAAATTAAGTAACAAAAAGGGGAGAACTAGGAAATAAATTACATATGCCACATTATAGTAAAAGAGAAACTACTAAATGGAGGTCAAAATTACATGTTATGCTGAGACAACAACAGTTTTAAATGTTGTCAAAAATCCGGTATGTAATGCTGGTGTTGATGCTCTTGAATCATATGAAGGAACGATTATAATCTTAAACTGATGAGTGAGATCTGAAGGTAAAATATTTATTTACGTATTGTCATATACTAGTAAAATATAAAACCACTTTCTAGAGTTCAACCCCACGTTAGGTACCTGTATCACCATGCTCCATACGCTAATAATAAAACTAAAATAAAAAGTTACGTAAACATTATCTGTCAGTCACAGTTTCATAAGATGCAGCCCACTTAATAGAAACACTTTAATGAACCAGAATGTGAAGCTAAAGTAATATACTGTAGCGAATTCCCACTAAGCAGTAAGTATCAAAATACCATGTGGGAAAGGTCATAAGCAACATTATTATGGAAGTGGGAAGTCCGCTGGGTGTCAGATGTGTGGCTAGGTGATATATCGAGCTATAAACTACGATGCTACAAAAGTCATTCCATTCCATTTCCAAACCAGTACTAGCATGTAAGGATGAGCATATACACTACTGGCCATTAAAATTCCTACACCACGAAGATAACGTGCTACAGACGCGAAATTTAACCGACAGGAAGAAGATGCTGTGATATGCAAATGATTAGCTTTTCAGAGCATTCACATAAGGTTGGCGTCGATGGCGACACCTACAACGTGCTGTCATGAGGAAAGTTTCCAACCGATTTCTCATGCACAAAGAGCAGTTGACCGGCGTTGCCTGGTGAAACGTTGTTCTGATTCCTCGTGTAAGGAGGAGAAATGCGTACCATCACGTTTCCGACTTTCATAAAGGACGGATTGTAGGCTATCGCGATTGCGGTTTATCGTATCGCGACATTGCTGCTCACGTTGATCGAGATCCAATGACTGTTAGCACCAACGGCTTCGTATCACTAGCAGTCGATATGACAGGCATCTTACCCACATGGCTGTAACGGATCGTACAGCCACGTCTCGATCCCTGTGGCAACAGATGTGGACGTTTGCATGACAACAACCATCTGCACGAACACTTCGACGGCGTTTGCAGCAGCATAGCCTATCAGCTCGGAGACCATGGCTGCGACTACCCTTGACGCTGCATCACAGACAGGAGCGCCTGCGATGGTGTACCCAACGACCAACCTGGGTTCACGAATGGCAAAACGTCATTTTTTCGGATGAATCCAGGTTCTGTTTACAGCATCGAGATGGTCACATCCGTGTATGGCGACATCGTGGTGAACACACATTGGAAGCGTGTATTCGTCTTCGTCATACTGGCGTATCACCCGGCGTGATGGTATGAGGTTCCGCTGGTTACACGTCCCGGTAACCTCTTGTTCGCATTGGTTCAAATGGCTCTGAGCACTATGGGACTTAACATCTGAGGTCATCAGTCCCATAGAACTTAAACCTACTTAAACCTAACTAACCTAACATCACACACATCCATGCCCGAGGCAGGATTCGAGCCTGCGACCGTAGCGGTATCGCGGTTCCAAACTGAAGCGCCTAGAACCGCTCGGCCACATCGAATGGCTGTTCACATTGACGGCATTTTGAACAGTGGACGTTACATTTCAGATTTGTTACGACCCGTAGCTCTACCCTTCATTCGATCCCTGCGAAACCCTACATTTCAACAGGATAATGCACAACCGCAATTTGCAGGTCCTGTACGAGCCTTTCTGGATACAGAAAATGTTCGGTTGCTGCCCTGGCCAGCACATTTTCCAGATATCTCACTAACTGAAAACGTCTGGTCAATGGTAGCCGAGCAATTGGCTCGTCACAATACGCCAGTCACTAGTCTTGATGAACTGTGGTATCGTGCTGAAGCTGCATGGGCAGCTGTACCTGTAGACGCCATCCAAGCTCTGTTTGACTCATTATCCAGGCGTATCAATGTCGTTATTACGGCCAGAGGTGGTTGTTCTGGATACTGATTTCTCAGGATCTATGCACCCAAATTGCGTGAAAATGTAATCACATGTCACTTCTAGTATAATATATTTGTCCAATGAATACCCGTTTATCATCTGGATTTCTTCTTGGTGTAGCAATTTTAATGGCCAGTAGTGTATGACATTTGTAAACAGACCTTATTTTGTGTTTAAGTTACGTTTCCATACGGTAATTTTTTATGTTGTCGATAGAACCTGCATTTTTAAGTCTCATTTGATCTTACCACATGAGAATTCTCTTTTATTGCCATTACTGGCTCGTCGTGTGTTATCACATTACTGTAAGCCTTCACAAGGTACAAATTGTGACTATCGGCATTGTTTAGTATTTTAACGTTAGACACACACTTAGCCCTTTCTTTCCGGGTGTAACTTTATGCGTTTCGCTCCTTATTTCATGATATGATTACTTACCCACATTTCCATTGTATGAAGATGCCTTTCAATAACAAACAGTATATCAGGAAGACATTCATTTCAATCAGAAGAAGAGATGTACCGCTATATCACACGTAGTCCCCCTGGAGGGCAAGGCAGGGGAAAACGTGACCTACGGTCAAAAAAAGTGCCAGTACAATGCAGCTACAGTAAGGAACAGATCCAATTGTCATGCATTAAAACAGGATTCTCGTGAGTGCGATATCATGACGGCAAAAGTTATGACTTGAGAATCCACAGATGCGCTACAGTATCAGACGTATGTAATTATGTGATAATTTACCCAAAATATGCAAGCAACACGTCGGAAGGCAATATCAGTGAAGACGGACAAACGGAAGAGTCTAGCAGATGTAAAAACATACAGGGAATAGCATTTTTAGGCAGTGTACGAACTTCATATAAAAGAACCATATAATTGTCATGCAATAGAACACAATGCAAGGGATCAGCGAAGTCAGAAACGAGGACAACGAATGGATGATATGTTCCCCAAAAATGTCAACCAATAAATCCTAAGAAAAAAAACATTTTTCAGGATATACTGCACAATGTGTAATACGCCAGACGGTGCCTACACGAGTAGGTAGTAAAATGTGAATTTGGTGTCAAGGAATATACCAGAACATTATGTCGGGTATTATCAACACATAAGAGGTACAAGTGAGCAATCTGAACAACATAACCATGTGAGATGTCCCGCAGCTACCGAACAGAGCGACGCTGATCACAGCTAACTGGATTTTCCATGTAAGTGGCTGACGACGAAATTTCTAACGTATCAGTCACGCATTGTTACCAGCAAAATAAGAAAAATATATATTTTCCACTGTCAGTCAGTGCTAATAAATTATATTATTGCTTAACTAATACTTTTTAGGCTACTCGTTTTTTGTGCACCGAGACATACATTATGTGAACAAAAGTATCCGGACAATCCCAAAAACCGAGCGAGGTGGCGCAGTGGTTAGCACACTGGACTCGCATTCGGGAGGACGACGGTTCAATCCCCTCTCCAGCCATCCTGATTTAGGTTTTCCGTGATTTCCCTAAATCGTTTCAGGCAAATGCCGGGATGGTTCCTTTGAAAGGGCACGGCCGATTTCCTTCCCCATCCTTCCCTAACCCGAGCTTGCGCTCCGTCTCTAATGACCTCGTTGTCGACGGGACGTTAAAACAACACTAACCTAACCTAACCTAACAATTCCAAAAACATGTTTTTCATATTAGGTGCATTGTGCTGCCACCTACTTGCCAGGTACTTCACATCAGCTACCTCAGTAGTCATTAGACATCGTGACAGAGCAGAATGGCGCGCTCCGCGGAACTCACGGACTTCAAACGTCGTCAGTTGATGGGTATCACTTGCGTCACACGTCTGCACGCGAGATTTCCATACACCTAAACATCCCTAGATCCACTGCTTCCGGTGTGATAGTGAAGTGGAAACGTGAAGGAACACGTAAAACACAAAATCGTACAGGCCGACCTCGTCTGTTGACTGACAGAGACCGTCCACATTTGAAGAGGGGCGTAATGTGTAATAGACAGACCTCTATCTAGAACATCACACAGAAATTCTAAACTGAATCAGGATCCACTGCAAGAACTATGACAGATAGGGGGGAGGTGAGGAAACTTCGATTTCATGGCTGAGTGGTTGCTCCTAAGCCACACACCACGCCGGTAAATGCCAGCAGCGTAAACATTGGACGACTGAACAATGGAAAAACGTTGTGTGGAGTGACGAATCACGGTACACAATGTGGCAATCCGGTTGCAGGGTGTGGATATGGCGAATGCCCGGTGAACGTCATCTGCCAGCGTGTGTAGGGCCAATAGTAAAATTCGGAATCGGTGGTGTTATGGTGTTGTCGTGTTTTTCATGAAGGGGGCTTGCACCCCCTGTTTCTGTGCGTGGCACTATCACAGGACATTCCTACACTGTTTTAAGCACCTTCTTGCTTCCCACTGATGAAGAGGATTTCGGGGGTGGCGACTGCATCTTTCAACACGGTCGAGCACCTGTTCATAATGCACGGCCTGTGGAGGGGTGGTTACACAACAATAACATCGCTGTAATGGACTGGCCTGCATAGACTCCTGACCTGAATTCTACAGAACACCTTTGGTATGTTTTGGAACGCCCATTTCCTGCCAGGCCTCACCCACCGACATCGATACCTCTCCTCAGTGCAGCAACCTGTGAAGAATGGACTGCCAATCCCCAAGAAACCTTCAAACATCTGATTGGACGTAAGCCTGCGAGAGTGGAAGATGTCATCCAGGTTAAGGGGGGCCCAACAACATATTGAATTCCATCATTACCGATGGAGGGCGCCAGGTGTCCGGATACTTTTGATCACGTAGTGTATCTGCCCTTGATATCTTCGGATATTTGTGGATGACTTTCCGAATTCTGATGGTGTGTTACCAATCTCGTAGATTCTACAACCAGCTCGAACAGTCGTTAGTCGTTTGGTGGTCATTTACCCAAATCATTTTAGAAATAATCATTGAATATTATTCGCCCCTTCTGAACAATTTGATCTAAAATTCTCCAAAGCTCTTTAAAATTCTGAATGTAATACTGGATCCACGATAGTCGATATCGACTCCAAATTCTTCTTCTATCCCGTCAACAGATACGCCCACTGCCTCATAAAGACCTTCAGTGTACTCTTTCCACCCATCCGTTCTATCTTCTGCGTTTAACAGCAGAGTTCTCATTGAAGTCTTCATGTTACCACCTTTGCTTTTAATTTCACGGGAGTAAGTTTTGCTTTTCTATGTGCTGAGCCAGTCATCCCGACGACCATTTCTGTTTGATTTCTTCAGGCTTTTTCCTGCAGTAGTTTCGCCCTGGCTGTTCTACATTGTCTGTTAATTTCAAATGTTCAAATGTGTGTCAATTCCTACGGGATCAAACTGCTGAAGTCATTGGGCCCTAGACTTACACATTACTTAAACTAACTTAAGCTAACAACAACACACACACGCAATACCGAGGGAGGACTCGAACCTCCAGCGGGAGTGTCCGTACAATCCGAAACATGGCGCAACAACCCGCTCGGCTACTCCGCGCGGCTGCGCTATTTATTTCACTCCTAAAGAATTAATATGGCTACATTCCTGTATTTCCCTGAACATTTGTGAACATTTTAATACATTCTTCTTTCGTAGATCAATTGGAAGTATTTCTTCTGTTACCCAAAGTTTATTCGCAGTTCTCTTCCTTTTACCTACGTTTGTCAGTCCAAAATCAATGATTGCCTCTTCAGCTGAACTGCCTACCTGAGTATTTCTTCTCACAGTATCTACATCCTTAGCGAACTTCAAACCGGTGTCATTATGCCTTAGAAATTCAGTATTCGATTTCCTTCCATACTGATTCTTCCGGACGACTTCAGTCTACTATTCATAATTACTAAATTTTATCTGAGTATATATTGCTCCTGGGTATGCATTACAATCCAATACCGGATTTTAGAATACCAGTGTGATCATGGTGCAGGTCAAGTGGAATCTTCCCTTGTCTTCGGGCATTTTCAAAGAGCACATCCCATAACGTTATATATATTTTCCTCGAGATTTAAGTACGCAACCACTGTGAGGACACGTGAAAGCATAAATCAAAAAATAATTGTATGCCGATAACAATATATTGTTGCTGCAATGGATGTGAATTACCTTTCCATTCTGTGTGTGAAATAATCTGCGTCTTTAAAGCAAAAGATATTTACTTGGCCAAAGAGTTCACAATCGAACCGATATTACAGAAACGAGTAAAATCTATGTAACCTTTAGCGAAAAAAACCGAAAAGTGTTACTTCAGTTATTCTCGCCACATTAAGGCGCCCTTTTGTCGTTAGCTGCCTTAACGTGAACACGGTTTCATTTACTCTCCTTCTGGTTTAAATACAACGTGTTTTTGTGACTGCGTATGTGTGACTTATTTAGTAATATTAAACCTGACAAAGTCTTATGATTTTGTATGAGTTTTTGGATTGTTTCAGAGGTCGTAAGGAAAGTGTTGGTGACTAATTGTTCGAAAATGTAACGATGGAAAGCATCTAGTTCCTTTCGTTATTCATGTTGTAATGAGAAGAACCTTCCTCAAATCGAGCTGGAAGTTATTTCTCTCAGTTCCTTGCGTATATTTTTTCGTAAGAATTATCTCAGATCGGCCAGTTGCCTTCGAACAATGACGTCGGCTATAGTTTCAATGGCCTGATGTATCGTCCCTCACCGAAATTAACAGGCGGTAACCTGACTATTACGTGAATGTATAATTATTATCTCTCAAATGCAGTCGTTAATTCCATATATCTTGTATTTTTGAATCTTTTTGCCGTCTTTAGACGTTTCTTTCTCGTCATGGAATTAAATTACACCCAGTACTTTAATAATCATATTGTATTCTTGCCGTGATATAATGAGATAATTTTTATTTAAAAATATTTCAGGCTTTTCCGTGCAGTAAATTCAAGAGAGAAACGCTTCAGTTATCCTCCTGTGATTCTTGAACAGGGTACTCTAAAATTTATTGCAGAACTTAATCAGTCTTTGTCCCTTCTCATTCCTCGTTCCAAGCCCATATTCGCCCAAACCATTTCTTTTATTCTTTTCCCTACAACCGCATTCCAGTTATTAGATTTTATCTGCATTTACATAATGAATTATTCAATGTCCTCATATAGTTTCTCTCTCTCTCTTCCTGTTTGTCATGTCGTCATGGACATCTGAACTATCGTTGTCGGCGTTGATTTTATGTCGAATATTGCGGGCTTTCAAACGATATACATAAAATGAAATGAAATGATGTTGGTGGCCCTTAACTACGTACTCGCCGATTCAACGTTGAAATATTAAAAGTTTTGGCTGGTTTCGTTGTCTAGGGGCTGGGATACGTAGTTGACGCATTACAGGCCAAATACTGCTGTGTCTGCAGTACACGATAAGAATACACATATGAATCGAATGGTCGAAGGTTTCTATCACTCGACAGTTGAGAATTATGAAAGTAACACGTAAATTTATATATGAAAGATTGCAATTAAATAAAATCTGCAGGTACTATCTTAACGACTTAAAATGATGAGTACGATAGAAGCAGTACTTTTGAGAATGCAGTATATTTCTGCAAAACATTTATTGCTGTCGATGGTCCAGCAATTAAATAAAATATAGACCTTGAGTTGAATAACAGGGAAACAATAGATTCCTACAGCACGTAATTAGTTATGAACAACAACAAAGCTCGCGAGATATTCACTTCCAGACGCACACTATGTCTTCACTGTAGGAGCCACAGAAATCTCACAAGTGCACAAGTCGGCATTCCAAAGTATTTCTATCTGTCGCGACCACGCGCAAACCGCTCTTCACTCTCCAAGTCTCTCTCGCGGCTGTGTGTCCCTCGCGCCGTCGCATCCCGCACTTCCCGTGACCCGCGCCTTACTTCGCCCCGCATTCTCCCGAACTACGTCGTTTCCTCTCCGGATACGATGCTCCTCTCCAACCTCCATACGTCTCTCTTAGTAACGAGCGCTGTGATTGGCTAGAGCCCTCGATCCATGTCTCCAAGCCAACGTGGACTCACGTGCTGGTCTGTCTCCCGTTCGCTTTTGTGCAGCAGTCAGTGTCTGTTTGTCGCCTACTATGTGTTAGGCCGCCAGTCTGCTTGAGTTTGTTCTGACAATGGTCATTGGCGGTTGGATGGATCGGTTGGTCGGTCGCGCACTGGGACACAAGATGACTCGTCCGTCTTGAGCAGGGCCGGCCAGAAATTCTGCACGCGTGCGGTGCTCCTGCGCATGTGCAACTTCCGGGTCACAGTGTGCACACCGCAGCCGCCAGCGTGCATGTAGTGCATGTTTCTACGCACAGATGTCGCTTTATCCACTTGCTGAGATACTCTGTACCGGCGCATTCTAGTGCTCTTTCCACAGCTTGTAAACCAACCATGGGAAAGTATTTCGCGTATTAAACATTTAAAATACTGTCACAGTCCACTCATTGAGACGTCTACTTTTATGTTAACAGTTTAACCCAGTAAGACAAGTAATACAGTTAACAACCGTGGGATTTTATTAAGGCAGCTTGACTGACGGCACGTAAGTACGTGTAGTGTTTTTGATCTAGTATTTAAGAAAGAGAGCACTTAGCGACTTCCAACGAAGCTTAGTCATGATTTCAAATAACATTAGACTAATGCAAGGTTTCCTATAACTAATTCTCGGTGCCCTCAGTTACACCTACATAATTTCTGTCTCACTGACCTCTGAACAGAACGACAACCGCAGACATTTCGATGATGACCTGTACCATTATTGCTATATCTTTCATCAGTTCCGTGTGAAATCTGCGCAATAACCGACAATTAGATGAATGTTATGTTTTATCGACTTCAGCTGAGCGTAGCCCTTCACACATTTTCCTTTTTTTTAAAAAAAAAAAGAACCTAAATGTAGGTATACAACAATCGGTTTAATGACCAATTTTCCTTATAATAATGTAACATGGAGCAGAATGAGGCAACAGTGCACAGTTAGTTAGTAAACAATAATTTATAATTATGAAAGGAATAAATCCAAACACGTTTATCACAGGTCATGAGAAATGATGTAGCTAATATCGGGCACAAAATCACGGCTCATTGACAAACGCAAGCAGTTGAGGGAGATTTTCATCACTGATGCTTGATCAAAACGACTGAGAACATAGATCTTCGGTTCTTTGCTTTTCCACAGTACCTGCCATTTCTCAGAACTTCTCTGTTAAAGTTACGGTCACCAGGGGTAAACGAGACTGGGTATATTGCGCTCTTGCTTGTACCACATAAACAGGGAACAGGAGCCGCCGGCGTTCATTTAGGACACATGCCTAGTAACAGATGTCGCTGTCACTCGCTGTCGCACACGCGCGCACATGTGCAGCACTTCCGCACGTCTGTACACTGTGCAGCGTTTGGACGGCCCTGGTCTTGAGCGTCGGCGCATGTGAGGTAGCCACGTCAGTCCAGTGGGCCGCGCCGTATAGCGAGGGGTAGTGGCTTCGCGGCCGACACGAGAGCAGCAGGAGCCAACCTACGACATCGGTCTGCCCGGTGCGAGCTGCGACGCCGTGAGACGGGAGATGGGCGCGCCTTCCTGCGTCCGCTGAAGCGGCTGGCAGCGGACGGTTCGGGGGAGCGTTTTGTGGGTCCTGTGCCAGGTCTTCGCCAGACATCGTAGTTTTTAGAAGTTAAGTGATTTGTGATATGTTGTTTCATTTACTTGTTAAATTCTACTTGTTTTCGTGGTTAGTCTCTCGTCCCCAGCTTGCTCGTTTGTCTCGCGTCCGCATTTGTTAGGCAGTTAGTGTCTGTCTGTCGGTCTGTCGATCTGCCATACGTTACTAGCTGACTCTGTCATGTTTGTTCGGATTCGGTGTTAACGAATTTATAAAATTAAGGTAAAGGCCGAATTCCTGAAATATGTTTTTATCTAGCCTATCATCTTGCGAGGTGGTATATGTATAATGTAGAGCATGCTGTACATTTTATTTAGGTCTACATTTCATGGGTTTTAATTAAATAGTCATTTTAGTTTATAAGCTGCCACCCTTCTATCGAAAGGGTCCTTTTAAAAACAAATTGCACTTTCGGTGGCAAATAATTTTTTTAATGTGAGTCTTTGTACCGTTTCCATCCCTCTTACGGGGTGCATAGTATGTGTTTGTGTGAGTTGTTAAAAATTGTTTTTGTTTAAAGTAATCTGGTGTGTTGCAGATTTGCACCAGTGTGGTTTTTCAGAGGTCATTGTGAGTGGTGCCTCTGAATAATTGTAACTTGATGTTTCGAGGGTGCTTTTGTGCTTATAATTTTAAAACTGTTTTGAAAAGGTTTTTAGGAATAAAATTCACATTTGTTAAATTGTAACTTGATATTTCGAGGGTGCTTTTCTGCTTATAAATTTTAAATCTGTTTTTGAAAAGGCCTTTATGAATAAAATTTTCATTGGTTGGAATGTTGATGTTCTTGATGAATCGCTAGTAAATACAGTAAATTCTTTACGAAAAGATTTTGAAAGTAAATTTTCACTGTTCAGAGTTACATTTAAATAACTTGAAATTGAATAAATGTTGATGTTCTTGATGAATCGCTAGTAAATACAGTAAATTCTTTACGAAAAGATTTTGAAAGTAAATTTTCACGGTTCAGAGTTACATTTAAATAACTTGAAATTGAATAAATACTCCTACGGCTGGACCATAAACACGCTCTAACACACATTATTAGATACACAAACAAATTAAATAAACACATATCAAAGAAATAGAACAAAAGGTAGGCTAGTAGCCTAATGTCTCTGTGCTTTCTAAAACGCATTAAATATTGAACGAATTTCTTCATGAATAGTACATATCTGATATAAACAAAGACATAGATGAATAAATAAATTTATAAGCATGCTGCTACCGTTTCTTCGTGTAACTGTGGAGTACTTATGGCCTGACGTGATCGATAGTAAGTGGCCACTTTGACCTCCTATAACTCATGTACTATTCACCTTATATGCCTGTAATTTATACCACTTTCGGTTTACACTAATTGCTTTCTAAAGACACGTCGATCGACGAAATCGGATGAAGCGCTTACATTTTGGAAGTTCTTTGCTGGGTGTTGATTGTCTAATTTACAGTCAGATACTAAACTTTAAACTAATAATGATATTGAAAATCTGATTACACCATCGGAATCTTTGTGCCAATAATGGTACGCTACATGTTTCTTTTTGAGGTGTCATGATTCCTCTGGCTACTAATAATTTCTAAATGAACTGTGCAGTGTCTGCCATTAAGGTTTCACAAAGTCCGCCATCTTTGGCACTCCCGGCATAGATATCTCATTCATCGACATAAAGCACCGTCCTCGTCGCATCGGAATTCCCGGCCGCGCAACCGAATCCCTCTTGCTTCGGCCAACGTACGGCACCACGTGTTCGGCCTGCCGAGCGTCCTGTGCAGCCGCCCCAACTCCGAACTTACAAGGGAACCTTCCCATCGCACCCCCCTCAGATTTAGTTATAAGTTGGCAGAGTGGATAGGCCTTGAAAAACTGAACACAGATCAATCGAGAAAACAGGAAGAAGTTACGTGGAACAATGAAAAAAATAAGCAAAATACACAAAGTGAGTAGTCCAGGAGTGATAAGCACTATCAAGGAGAGTTTGAGCGTAGCAGCGCCGTGGTCCCGTGGTTAGCGTGAACACCTGTGAAACGAGAGGTCCTTGGTTCAAGTCTTCCCTCGAGTGAAAATTTTAATTTTTTGTTTTCAGACAATTATATCTGTCCGTCTGTCCGTCCGATGCGATCACTTTTTTGGGAGTGATAATCACATCCACAAGAAAACCTAAATCGGGCAAGGTAGAAGAATCTTTTTACCCATTCGCCAAGTGTACAAGTTAGGTGGGTCGACAACATATTACTGTCATATGACGCACATGCCGTCACCAGTATCGTATAGAATATATCAGACGTGTTTTCCTGTGGATGAATCGGTTGACCTATGACCTTGCGATCAAATGTTTTCGGTTCCCATTGGAAAGACACGTCCTTTCGTCTACTAATCGCACGGTTTTGCGGTGCGGTCGCAAAACACAGACACTAAACTTATTACAGTGAACAGAGACGTCAATGAACGAACGGACAGATCATAACTTTGCGAAAACAAAGAAAGTAAATTTTTCACTCGAGGGAGGACTTGCATCAAGGACCTCTGGTTCCACAGCTGCTCACGCTAACCACGGGACCACGGCGCTCCTGAACTTCCGTCGTCCATGTTGTTGCCTATGTTGCTCAAGGACTACTCAGTTTGTACATTTTGCTTATTTATTTCGTAGTTCCACACAACTTCTTCCTGTTTTCTCGATTGATCTGTGTTCAGTTTTTCAAGGCTTATCCACTGTTCCAACTTATAACTAAATCTGAGGGGGGTGTGATGGGGAGTTTCCCTTGTTAGAAATATTTCCACGGCGCCAAAAGTCGCTCGTTACCCACAAACTGATGTCCTAAATAGTGTCAGTGTGCTGTTCACAGTAGCTCATTCTGCCCTACTTTCCTGTTCATACTTCCGTTATACCGTTTCTGCTGCTGTTAATGTAACCCTATATTCGTATGGCCATAAATCCCTATCTTCTTTCCATTTCACTTCACTGACCTCCGTTGGATGTAGACTGAACTTTTGCATTTCCCTTTTCAGAGTTTCTAACATAGCTCCTGCGTTTAAATTTCTGACACTTCGTGATCCGACTCGAAAAATGTTGCCACTTCGTTTATTATTCCTTCTTTTCCACACGGTCACCATCTCCTTGGCAGTCTCCTCCCACACATCCGAATGGGGCACTAATCGGTGCACCGTTTCAAATAGAGAGATCTTCATGACATTTTTTGAATGTCCTCCACCCTCCCTGACAAGGCCGTTGGTAGAGGCGAGAGTGACTTTTTACACTGAAAGCCTTCGGCCGTCGTTGCTGATAAATTCTCTTCAAAATTTAAGCAGTGGTTAGGTTCCACACGGAAAGTTTTGATTACTAGTCAAAAACGATACATCAAGTCAGCAAATCCTGTAGAACCCGTTTCAAATAGAGAGATCTTCATGACATTTTTTGAATGTCCTCCACCCTCCCTGACAAGGCCGTTGGTAGAGGCAAGAGTGACTTTTTACACTGAAAGCCTTCGGCCGTCGTTACTGATAAATTCTCTTCAAAATTTAAGCAGTGGTTAGGTTCCACACGGAAAGTTTTGATTACTAGTCAAAAACGATACACCAAGTCAACAAATCCTGTAGAACCTCTCGTGGTTATAATTTCATTACGTCACTTTATTTTCAACATACAGTGTTGAAACAAAAGAAAAGTTAGCAGAAATATGAGCGTCATTGATCAGTTCAATTATTTTCATAGAGGTGTCGTGCTAAATCACTTAATTCTTTAACACATTAGCAGAAAAAAAATGGTTGGACAGAACTGAGACTTTGAATTTCTGCGTCACATTTTGTGCCTTTACTAAGTGAGGTGAGCGGGTCCCACAACAAATCTCTAGAACTCGCCCCTAACTACTGAGAGAGATGGTGCAGTGGCTTGCACACTGAACTCGCACTCGGGAGGACGACAGTTCAACCCGCGTCCGGCCATCCTGATTTAGGTTTACCGTGATTTCCATTAATCGCTTTAGGCAAATGCTGGGGTTGCTCCTTTGAAAGAGCACGGCCGACTTCCTACCCCAACCGTTCTTAATCCGATGACCTCGCTGTTTGGTCTCCTCCCCTAAATCAACCAACCAATCGCACCTGGCTGAATAAGATGCAATATTGTCGCTTACATTTATTAACATGAACGTTACACGTGCCGCCAGTGGTCATATGCAGACTGCATATACATTTGTTACAAAAAAAATTTATGTCGGAATTACGAATAATGAGGTATTCACTGCATGTGTAATACTTTGTTGGTTATACAATAGTAAAGTTATATAAATACAATTATTCCATCAATATTAATATCTACCATAAAAAAGATTCTGCGATATGTGATGGCTTTTTACATTAGTTACTTGGAGATGCATCACGAATAATGTATACACATTTAATTTGCTGGCAGGCATAAAGGACTTCTGATGATATGCCATAATAGTTTTACAAACAATCATTGCACTAGAATTACGATCCCGTAATAGAAATTGTAGACATAAGATCCAAGCATACTGTTGAAGGTCGCGGTACGTCTTGCATTTTGATGTGTCGGTGAATACCATATGACTTGTTCTACATCCTTGAGGATCTGCTTGCTATGGATGTATGGAAGAAAAAGTGCATCTAACCAAGTCTAAGTATACTGTAAAAGGTCGGTATTCAAGGCCTAGGGTGAGAGAGAAGATAATATAACAGTTTGGATGTTCTGCAGCGTGAACCGTGTGATGTTTTGCCAAATATGCCTGCACGAACGTTTCTAGGCCGAATCGAGACCGCACCATTTTCTGAATTTTGAGTGTATAACGTAATAGTGGGTTTCACTGTATAGTGCAGCGGAGACTTGGATATATTTCGTAAGTATTTTAAAGATTAAAATTCACGTTTGCGGAATTCAGATCACCGAAGTTGAGCACTGTCGGGCGTGACCGGCAGTTGGATTGGTGACCATCTGGGCCGCCATGCGCTGTTGCCATTTTTCGGGGTGCACTCAGCCTCGTGATGCCATTTGAGGAGCTACTCGACCGAACAGTAGCTGCTCCGGTCAAAGAATCCCATCAGAACGACTGGGAGAGCGGTGTGCTGAGACACGTCCCTCCTATCTGCATCCGCGGCTAAGGATGACACGGCGTTCGGATGGTCCCGATAGGCCACTTGTGGCCTGAAGATAGAGTGCTGTAATTACTGAATACTAGAAGTTCATATAAAATAGGGTTGTATTACGACTTTAAGTTATTGGTAAGTGGAAGTTAAACAGCAGACTATTGAGTTTCAATGTGTGTGTCGGGATTACGAACTTTGAATGTTTTTTCCTTGTGAACTTGTAACACTATAATCGATATTGTAAATAATTTGTACTGGTTAATTCTGAGCAATGTAAAATGTATATTCTTTATTATGAAATGTCTTTGATCTACTGTACAGAAGTACAGTTGTGTGAAATGTTTACTGTTGGCGAGTTAAGGTCTTTGTATTAATTGCAGGGAAGTAGTATTCAATTACATAAATTTTGTGTTGGCTTCTTAATGTGTTTAAATGATGAGATTTTTTAAAATATGTTTCTTTGCACCATATAAAGTAAAACGAAGAGTAATTCCCCTCTGCAACGGGAGTGGTTCGGCGCGAGCGAAAAGGCGACGTTGCCACTCAGCCTCGGTGGCAAACGAGAGAGCACAGTAGTCAGTCGGCAGCCAGGAAGTGATGAGTGAAAAGCAGATGACCCGAGCGAGGCTTACAGTACTGCAACTAAGATGGAAAGGCCTCGGATGTAATTCGAGGCTGAGAATGGCGCTCTCGCTTTGGAAAAGGTTCTAAAAATGATATTAACGACTTCTAGAAGAAGCAAGTAGAGTTATTAAAGCCAACGGAGAGACCACTTAGTCCCCAGATGCTCGTCACCACGATTGCGCAAACACTACTTCATCATACATGTGGTGTCACCGCCAGACACCACACTTGCTAGGCGGTAGCCTTTAAATCGGCCGCGGTCCGTTAGTATACGTCGGACCCGCGTGTCGCCACTGTCAGTGATTGCAGACCGAGCGCCGCCACACGGCAGGTCTAGAGAGACTTCCTAGCACTCGCTCCAGTTGTACAGCCGACTTTGCTAGCGATGGTTCACTGACAAATTACGCTCTCATTTGCCGAGACGATAGTTAGCATAGCCTTCAGCTACGTCATTTGCTACGACCTAGCAAGGCGCCATTATCAATTGCTATTTATCTTGCGATGCATGTACCGTCAGACCGATGTTCACCAATTATGGATTAAAGTTAAGTATTCCAACAGCTACGTACTTTATTTGCTAGACTCAAATCCTTTAACTGTTGCAGACCTCACGCCAGCCTGCGTGAGCTTAAACGCGTGCCTTTCGGCTTCACCTCCTAGTGGCTTGGCTGTCTTGCCAAGTCACAACAATACATAGGAAAGGTCAGAACTGTAAAACTGTATGAACCAGTAATTTAGTGTTTGGTTTTGTGAAATTATAATACTAACATTGAAAAACTGTGTTAGAACAATGAGTATGTCCTGTGCACTTATCCAAGTAGGACCCTCTCCTTGTAAGTGACGAAATCCGAGTGTCCTTTGTAAAAAGAACTGGTTAAATTCTTGATTTATCAAAGAGTGCCTGAAATTCAACGATAAATTAATAATATGTTATCGATTAAATTAACAGGTCCATAGACAAAGAAAGGCACTTTATGAGACACTTATTACAAAGTTTTAAAAGCTTCATATTGCTTTAAATATGTGTGTCAAAGTTTTGTGCTAGTGCACTTAATGTGCATGGTAAAAGTTAGTTGTTTCATACGCAGATAAATAAAGACTCTTTATGTCTGATCATTTTGAATCTTAACTATAAATTGAACTTAAATGTGAAGTCGGGCAAGAGTATTCCCTGAGAAAACGTGTTTTAATGTTTATTTGCTTTAAAAAGTGTCAGTAAAATTTACTTGTTTCACAAGTGGTGTCTGAAAGCAGTTGGTTTAGATATTGATGGAAATTGAGCTTTCACTTGAAGTCATGTTTGAAGTAGTAGAGAGTACTGTCAATGCCAGTAGTGTTGAAACATTGCAAGATTAAAGACGTCAAGTGGGGGAGTAATTTGACATTTACCACAATACCACATAATTCTGAAAGTGTGTATAATTTTGCTTTTATAATGAAGGGATAGGTTGTGGGACCACGTTTCATTCTTTTAGATCAGAGAGACAAATCAGAATAACTGTTTGATAGCCAAAGGAACTAAAAGTGATCATAGAAAAATTGAATCTAGAAGGTTTGTATACAGTGTTACTTTATTGTTGTGTATTGTAAACGTGTGTTATTTGAACTTCACTATTATCGTGTGCTACATTGTCTGATGTGGGTTGTGAAAAACCAGTTAGAAAATTAGTCAAAGGCAGAAGTACTGAATAAGATGAAAAATGGAAAGGCCACATTTGCAGTCCTGTGACTGCTCACCTGTAAAAGTGATAACTGCTGCTACCTGCTGTGGTTCGTCCAGTTGTGTGTATTCATTGCACGTCACTAATCAGTAAATAATGAAAATTCCTTTTGCAATAGTAACAATGTATTCTTTCTGAATAATGTTTTCACATTATTATGCCTAATTAGGCTGGCGACAGTATTATTATTTCATTCACCAGTAATCTGTTACTAAAATTTCTTGCAAAATTTAGTCTTTCTGCAATTTTCCAACTACTATCATTATAAAGTTAATGTTCGATGTCCTAATTCTGTTAGGAAAAGCACGGCAGAAACGAAAACTCCTCTCAGAGGGTAACATTTACTACATTTTTAGCCTCGCGGGATTAGCCGAGCGGTCTAGGGCGCTGCAGTCATGGACTATGCGGCTGGCCCCGGCGGAGGTTCGAGTCCTCCCTCGGGCATGGTTGTGTGTGTTGGCCCTTAGGATAATTTAGGTTAAGTAGTGTGTAAGCTTAGGGACTGATGACCTTAGCAGTGAAGTCCCATAAGATTTCACACATATTTGAACTACATTTTTAGGCCATATTTGGTATCAATAGTCCGCGGCTGTGTTGTGCATAGCCTCCTTGTGACAGTTTGAAATTTCTGTTATTCGGAAACTGTGTAGTTCACGCATAATCGCGCCGCCAGTAGTGTTATTAACTGTTTGAATTTGCGCTTGTTTTGCCGGCCGGAGTGGCCGTGCGGTTCTAAGCGCTACAGTCTGGAACCGAGCGACCGCTACGGTCGCAGGTTCGAATCCTGCCTCGGGCATGGATGTGTGTGATGTCCTTAGGTTAGTTAGGTTTAATTAGTTTTAAGTTATAGGCGACTGATGACCTCAGAAGTTAAGTCGCATAGTGCTCAGAGCCATTTGAACCATTTTGCGCTTGTTTTGCACGCTCCTTCGGCATTTGTTATTGAAGCCACTCGTTCAAGCAGTAAAAAGGTAAACAAATGCGAACCTGCTCCTTCAATTAATAAACATTGATTTAAGGTCATCGTTTTGGCAAGTATCATTTAAAACTACAACCCTACAGCCTTAGTATTTCAGGCAGTAGAGAAACCGCTGACGAAACTTCCATGACCCTAAGGGGGTGGTGTGTGGTTGCGCTTGAGACGGTATGCGAGACAGATTTGACCACGCATTGTACCACCATACGTAGAACAGAGAGGACTGTAGAGGCTGGTGTAGCGGGTAGCGTCGCACGCTGTTTACAGCTACGAGCGATGTCATCTAAATGTGGTGGCTTCAGTTCGGTGGGGAGACACTGCCGGCCCAGTGGACAGTACGGCTGGCGCCCAGCCGAGCGCCGCTGACAGGCGAACGCAAAGCTGCTGGGAGTCACCACGGGCGGCGCCCGACCGCAGAGGTTATTGGCGACAAAGCGAAGTGAAGCGGAGCAGAGAGCTGCGGCCCACCGCGCCGTACCGCTGCTGCTGCTTCTGATGCTGCTGGCGGGGGAGGAAGGGGGGCGGGGAACGCCTGTAAGCCGATTCCCCGCAGATCGCCGATCCTAGTCGCACGGGATGAGCTGGCTGTCTGCAGAGCGGCGGCACAACACGGCCGAGGACGCAGCGGTCTGAGCGCGCTTCGCCCTCTGCCTTCACCAGCAATCGCACGCTTGGCGGGAGTACAGAACGGTCAGCTGCCAACAGCGCAACGTGTGGCGGTCCTGCGTACGAGGCAGCAGAGGGCCAGGGCGATAACCACCATAAACTACTGTGCTGGAAACAACAAGTAGTCTCTGACAAGAGACAGCGTTAACAATGAGGAATAAACCTACTCCGACTAAGGAGATGACACAGATAGAAAAGTAACACAATACCTTACGAAAGGCTTCTTCTACTTCTTTTATTTGTGCCTTCGTCCTGCAACTGTGCAGGGTCGGAGTTGTTATTAACAGAAAAAAATGGTTCAAATGGTTCTGAGCACTATGGAACTCAACTGCTGAGGTCATTGGCCCCTAGAACTTAGAACTAGTTAAACCTAACTAACTTAAGGACATCACAAACATCCATGCCCGGGGCAGGATTCGAACCTGCGACCGTAGCGGTCTTGCGGTTCCAGACTGCAGCGCCTTTAACCGCACGGCCACTTCGGCCGGCTTGTTTAACAGAATTGGCACGTTTAAATTGAGGGGACATTTTGGTCGCAACCGATGAAAAAATGATTTTCTAACGTAATTCTCATCCCGAAATATATAATCTGGGATGGTGCATAGCTTCTAACGTTTTCCCATAAGTTTAGCACAGGAGTCTCCAAACTACGGCCCGCGGACCGAAACCGGCCCGCGAGGACCGGCAAACCGGCCCGCGTTATAGCCGGCCGGTCATCCCCGGTATCCGGCCCGCCAAATATTTGAGGTGGTACCTATACCGGCAACAGCTGCATTTCGAGGCCTTCGAACCTATACACCGCGACATTGTCGTAGCTCTATCTTTACAAAGTGGAAGGTCATGGTTAAACTTGTGGCTATCCACAATAAACAGACAATTCTCCGTGAAATAGTGAAAAAAAAAGAACGGATAACAGACTAGTTTGGCGAAAACATTTTAAGTAAAAAATTTCTTTGCATTTAATTCTACTCTCGAGTCAGGTGCAAGTCTTTCAAATGGACGCCACTTCGGCGACTAGCCTTACTAATCAATCATTATGGAAGATGCTTCTTAAGCGAGGTTTCAGTTTCTTTTGATTACACTGTAAAATACATACAGAATGTGCAGTGACATACTTTTTTGTCGGTGAAATTCGCCAGAATAAAATACGCCAGAATTTCGGTCAGGTACGTCCACCAATCAAAACTATGTAATTAAATAAAAATCGTAGTTCGTTTCAGTGCTAGCTATTCCAGCAACCTTAGATTTTTGCGATTTCATCTTTTCTTTAGCCTTACATTAGGGTGATCGTAGAGTGCTAGGGTGCTTTAATCCCACTGGGTAGATTTTGGCCCTTATGACTTCGTGGAGGAGTCAATGTGGCCCGCGGACTAAAAAGTTTGGAGACCCCTGTTTATCAGATACGCATAACATATTCTCCTTCACTGTTTACTTCGATCTGCCAAAGCTGAGGTAAATCCTCGATTCTGTTACTACACAAATCACTTGGTTTTTGAGATGAAACCATCTTCGGAGCGCATTTCCATCCGGAAAGAAAGTTCCTTGAAGGTAGTTCGATAGAGGCAGGAAAAGGTGAAAATTTGAGTGTGCAAGATCGGGTGAGTAAGTTGGCTGCGGAATGACCTCCCAAGCGGGTGGCGTTATCATGGACTATCACACTTCACCCGTTCTGCTTTGTCGTTGTTCTTGGATTGTGGAAGCAATTCGTTTTACACCACACCGCCACTGTTTCATCAGGTGCATAACATTATTTTCTGTGGATGCGCGCAGTGCTTGTACGGGGAGTTGCTGCTTCGTCTCGGCTCAGGCAGTCCCTTCTTTACCATATGTTTACATAAAGACATCATTTATCGTCACTAGTAACCATACAGAATAGGAATGGTCGGGGCTGTTCACGAGCTAATTGATGACAAGGAAGCAGAGATGCAAATATCGCCACCTGCTGACTTTTGCAATTTTAGGCTTAGAGCATTTTGTACCCATACGCCCCATTTTTCATCCTTCCCCATCACATGGAAATGCCGTACAATGGTGGAATAGTTACAGTTCTCGAGTCCACTGACGTGGATCATTGTCGATTAATGCGTTTAATAGATGTGCATGAAATCCCTAAGTTCTTCCTGGGCCTGGAGAGTCAGAAAAGTCAAAACGATCTTCCATTTAAAGCCGTGCTCAGTCCAGTGGTATTATCCCATCCCATGGCGCAAAGTTTATGGCTGCCTCCGATGCTCTCATCCCTCTTTTGAACTCAAACAAAAGAAAATATCGGAAATGTTCCGATTTCTCCACTTGGCACTCAATTTTCTAGAGTCCATAGCTCCACTCACCGTCTCCAGATGACAAAATGACAATATGTAAACTCAAATAGCAACAGTTTACTGGAAATAAAGCCGCGCTGGATTAGCCGAGTGGTGTAGGGCGCTGCAGTCATGGACTGTGCGGCTGGTCCCGGCGGAGGTTCGAGTCCTCCCTCGGGCATGGATGTGTATGTTTGTCCTTAGGATTATCTAGGGTAAGTAGTGTGTAAGTTTAGGGACTGATGACCTTAGTAGTTAAGTCCCTAAACTGCAAATAATAAATGACAATCTCTAAATATACCCATAGCAACCTGAATTCCAAAATGTAACACAAAAACACTACGAGCCTAATAGCTAAATCCTGGGAAAGGGTATTTTGATCGTGAAAGTAGAAGCTACAACGTGTAGAATGAACCATGAGCCGAGCAATGTGTGGGTAAGTGCAGGCGATCGATGAATTAGTTAAAGAAAAGATCCGACCAATATACGGATTTCTGTCCATTGAACATTTGCCTAAACAATGCACTGGTGCCAATACGCAAAATAACAATGAGGACTTCAACGCATGCATTTGGAAACTGATACGGAAACGTCATCATTTTAGGGCAAAAACTGTTGAAACAGCAGCATATATAATTGAAGTTACATTAAACTAAGGATATTCATCTGTTCTGAAAACCATGAACGTGTTAGGTATCCCCATCACAGGGACGAACAGCAAAAACCTCGCCCAGTTAACTGATTAGAAACGCGTGGCCGTCGCGAAGCAACAGCTGCATCACTTTGACAAAAGAGCCCGGACGGAAAAAAATACAGCACCAAATTCAGAACCAGAGCATGTTTAAGGAAGAGGAAGAATGTCATGTATCCCAGACTAACCATAAGTTTTGAAACAACGTTTCCTCTTTTACTCCAAAGTTTAAAGGCATTTTTCGAAAAACAGCACTTTTCAGAGCGTGAAGCGCTCGCGTTCCTCGACATATTAAGAGAGTCCTTTTATTTAAAAAATGAAATTAAGGGGGCTAAGTGAGAGTTCTTTTAATTCGAATTTTAAATACACTCCTGGAAATTGAAATAAGAACACCGTGAATTCATTGTCCCAGGAAGGGGAAACTTTATTGACACATTCCTGGGATCAGATACATCACATGATCACACTGACAGAACCACAGGCACATAGACACAGGCAACAGAGCATGCACAATGTCGGCACTAGTACAGTGTATATCCACCTTTCGCAGCAATGCAGGCTGCTATTCTCCCATGGAGACGATCGTAGAGATGCTGGATGTAGTCCTGTGGAACGGCTTGCCATGCCATTTCCACCTGGCGCCTCAGTTGGACCAGCGTTCGTGCTGGACGTGCAGACCGCGTGAGACGACGCTTCATCCAGTCCCAAACATGCTCAATGGGGGACAGATCCGGAGATCTTGCTGGCCAGGGCAGTTGACTTACACCTTCTAGAGCACGTTGGGTGGCACGGGATACATGCGGACGTGAATTGTCCTGTTGGAACAGCAAGTTCCCTTGCCGGTCTAGGAATGGTAGAACGATGGGTTCGATGACGGTTTGGATGTACCGTGCACTATTCAGTGTCCCCTCGACGATCACCAGTGGTGTACGGCCAGTGTAGGAGATCGCTCCCCACACCATGATGCCGGGTGTTGGCCCTGTGTGCCTCGGTCGTATGCAGTCCTGATTGTGGCGCTCATCTGCACGGCGCCAAACACGCATACGACCATCATTGGCACCAAGGCAGAAGCGACTCTCATCGCTGAAGACGACACGTCTCCATTCGTCCCTCCATTCACGCCTGTCGCGACACCACTGGAGGCGGGCTGCACGATGTTGGGGCGTGAGCGGAAGACGGCCTAACGGTGTGCGGGACCGTAGCCCAGCTTCATGGAGACGGTTGCGAATGGTCCTCGCCGATACCCCAGGAGCAACAGTGTCCCTAATTTGCTGGGAAGTGGCGGTGCGGTCCCCTACGGCACTGCGTAGGATCCTACGGTCTTGGCGTGCATCCGTGCGTCGCTGCGGTCCGGTCCCAGGTCGACGGGCACGTGCACCTTCCGCCGACCACTGGCGACAACATCGATGTACTGTGGAGACCTCACGCCCCACGTGTTGAACAATTCGGCGGTACGTCCACCCGGCCTCCCGCATACCCACTATACGCCCTCGCTCAAAGTCCGTCAACTGCACATACGGTTCACGTCCACGCTGTCGCGGCATGCTACCAGTGTTAAAGACTGCGATGGAGCTCCGTATGCCACGGCAAACTGGCTGACACTGACGGCGGCGGTGCACAAATGCTGCGCAGCTAGCGCCATTCGACGGCCAACACCGCGGTTCCTGGTGTGTCCGCTGTGCCGTGCGTGTGATCATTGCTTGTACAGCCCTCTCGCAGTGTCCGGAGCAAGTATGGTGGGTCTGACACACCGGTGTCAATGTGTTCTTTTTTCCATTTCCAGGAGTGTATTTTCAAGCATTTTAACTTAGAAAAATACAGAAATAAATTCAAATGTTTTTCATGTAGCTGCAAGTACTTAAGAATTATGTTTCAAAAGCCTTTTTGGTGGCCCAAAAATTCATTTTAATTTAAGAATGTTCTATTTCTGTGGGCTTCAGAAATATCCACGAGTATGTACAACGTCTCGTGTAAACTAGGACGAGTCGCCATTTCTCATTTGATATGAGGTAAAAACTGTTTTGTACACGAATTTATGCATAATAACGTGGTAAAACCCAGATTAAAAAAAACTATCGTTGTGCTAAAAATAATCTCGCTTCATTCCTTTTTCGTGCCTCTCGACCGGAAACTCCCCTTAAATGGTAGCCCGAGGTCCTACTTGTCGCCACACCTTTACCACGCGGGACGGAAAGCGTGTAGCCCTACAGTCTGCGTATAGTTCGATTCATGTGAAAAAGATCGAAAATTTTTTAAATATTTGCGCATAGTGCAACTTCCGCGCTACCCAGCACACCAACCTTCGTCGTTGATCCAGCGGGAGGAATCTATCCGGGGCCGGTGCGTCTCCCGCACCCGAAGCGATGCTTTAAATAAACACGGCTGCGTAGGCTGAATGACCTACAAAAGTCTGCAGGGCAAATGTAAGTATACTCCAGAGGAACATATTTTCTTCTTTGCTACCTTGACCGTCAGAAATTTTATCCAAGAACGGTTAACATTACAAAATTGTCTTTCTCAGCATAAATGTTTCGATGAACCTGGGAAAGTGTCGTGTTGCATAACTAAATCTGAAAGGAAGTGCACGAAGCGTACTGTATGTCGAAAAAACCGATAGTATCAACTCAGTAATTTTGAAAATAAATTTCTTTACTACCTAAAAGGTAGGCTTACATCGTTAATACAGCCTGTGAAGCAGGGGCGTGGTCGGCATTATACCTAGATGGTAAAAGATATCACCTTAGTTCTTCCACAGCCCAATAGAGAGAACCTTTGTCCTTCATGCAATGTCGATGAAGCTTTAGTTCACTCTGAATTCTTGACTGAGATACCCAAGAAGAGACATGTAAGCGCGTGTCGATTTGAAGCTGTGTTCCACTATAGCCAACCCAAAGGTCCGAAGATGAGTCATGCCATGGCATCTAAATGTATGGGGAAATCAAAGTCATTTATACAAAAGTGATAAACAAGCAATAAATTCGTTAAAAACGTAAATGAATTTGAAGAACATGGCTAAATCGATAAAATGGTTCCAAAAGTTGACAAAATACTAGTATCCTTTTTTCAGGAACCCATTCTTAATATTGCGTCAAGCACAAGCAAACGTAAAGAAAAAGGGTTACGATGATCCGAAGTACAGCAGCACGCTTTGCTGTGACTGAAAAAAAAGAAAGGTGTGCAGGTACTGGAATGTCCCTCGCAATCGCCTGACCTAATCCTATTGAAAATGTAAGAACTTACAACAAAAATAAGTTGCAAGAAAGAAAGATCTTCACTTTGAAACAGCTACCAACGCCAATTCCACACAATTGGAGGTCTCTTCCTCGTGAATGCGCGGAAAAATTGGTTTCAAGCATACCTCGGAGATGCTAAGCAATTATCGACGCTGCGGATGACGAAGTATTATTAACTATAAATCCATTTTGGTTTGTTCTTACATGATGTATGTACATGTTTTAGTTTTTTGTCAAATATATTTTTCTACTGATTAATCCAGTCACGATCTTACTTCGTAGACTGTATATGCAGAGTACATACTGAATTTTGTATCGTCAGCATGAATAAAGGATGCCACAGCTTTAACTTAATGATCTCAGATCGCCTTGTGATCCAATACAGTATATCCAGTGAGGCAGAACATAAAACTACAATACACTCATACTGTTGTTCGTTTACGTTAAGTTGATAATGAAATTAAAAGAAGATCTACATAGAAAAACTAACCAATAACTTGAGAATATCCTGTTGGTTTTTAACCAGAGTAATCAACAAAAACACTACTGATTAACACTCCTCAGTGTGGAGAAACAGGAATTAAACTTTACTTGCCGGCTGGGGTGGCCGAGCGGTTCTAGGCGCTACAGTCTGGAACCGCGCGAAAGCTACGGTCGCAGGTTCGAATCCTGACTCAGGCATGGATGTGTGTGATGTCCTTAGGTTTGTTAGGTTTAAGTAGTACTAAGTTCTAGGGGACTGCCTCAGGCATGGATGTGTGTGATGTCCGTAAGTTAGTTAGGTTTCAGTAGTTCTAAGCTCTAGGGGACTGATGACCTTAGAAGATAAGTCCCATAGTCCTCAGAGCCACGTGAACCAAACTTTACTTGCCGTTTGTTAATAAGAGATTAAATTACTGCTATTAATACCAGACACAATGCGTGTTAAAAGGTACAGTTTGAGTAGAGTCATGACAACGTCGAAACAATAAAAAGTAAATACAAGCAAATTACATAAAGCAGAACCCCCAACACACACACACACACACACACACACACACACACACACTCGCCAATTTTGAAAGCCTGTCACAAGAAATATGTCCTTATAACTTTTTCGAAAGCAGTTACGTTTACCGAGCGTACAGTAGTTAGAAGCTAACTGATGAACCCGGTTATTTCCTGTATGACCTTGTTTCATATGCGCTATGAACGCGAGTCGCCTGTTTCCTCAGAGACTCTTGGTCACTGGCGTATTCGTCTACCAGCGGGGCGTGTCTTTACACAGCCTCGCGTGGCATCTTCTTATAGCTACTGAAGCTTTGACCTGTAAGAACCAATCAGGAATCTGGGAGCCAAAATTCTTTTAGGTGACCACATGTTACGGAACAAAGCCGTTACTCTTGCTCGCTTCAACTTTTGCTCCGGATGGTGACTGCTTCCTCTTCAGCACCGCTTGTTTTGTGTGTTTCGAGATGGGAGCATTCAACTTATGAAACTTCCCCTTTGAACAATTTTATATATGACTGTGCTTAAACTGACACACAATATTTTTAGCGCAACGCAATCTGACTTTCAAAATTCCCTACAAAAGAATGGCCCTGACTAACATTAAACTATACCTTTCACAAATCACTTACCTCACAAAAATCTTCGCTGCTCAAGCTACTGCAATACAGCGAGCGCCACTACTGCCAGCTAAATAAAAGATTCAAACTATGGAAGGCACTAACTACTGATAGGGAGAGTTAGCAAATGAAAGATATTAATAGAGAACAAACAATGTATTTACCTTATATCATCATATATAAATATAGCAATTCATGACAAATTACAAAACTCCGCCATCTCTCTCCCCACATCCACCACTGCTGGCGGCTCACCTCCAACTGCGCAACGCTACGCGCTGTTCACAGCCAGCTGCCTAACACTACAATGGCGAGTATTACAACAATGCAAAGCAGCCACAGACTGCACACAGCACAGCCAGTGATTTTCATACAGAGGTGGCGTTACCATAAAAAAACCTAAACAGCCTACTTACATAGAGAAAACATAAACAGCCTACTTACATAGAGAAAACATAAACAGCCTACTTACAAACTTACTATTTCAAAGGATTTGATAAAATTGCTTAGGTCAAGTATAAGCGTTTCACTTACGTTACTGGAATTTTATGTACGATTCAAGCTACGCTATATCGAACTAACTGGCGCTATTTCGTTTTTCATCCGATTTTCTGGGGGAACTTTGTGTTTTTCGTTCTTTATTAATTTTACTTGTGCACCTGGAAGCCAGTATACAGTTCTTGTACCACCATCTCTGGCTAGAAGTGACGTATTATACGTCTCTCTCTCTCGTAAAATCACTGTACGTGCTCTGTAATACTATTCTCAAGATGTCTTGAGAAACGCTGTAAATTTTCGATGTTGAATGGCATGAAGCAGATGTAATGTTTTCGCCTATGGAAGGTAATAAATACTGTATAGTAGTTTGGATCACTGCAAAGCTTATTAAGAATTTTGGTGTTGGTGAAGTCATTATTTGTGTAGTTCTCTTTGACTATCGTTCAAAATACGCGTCCCCCATCTGGTCATGTTTATATCAGTTTTGCTTTATGGAAGTTGGTCTCATTTTCCCTCAGTGTGTGATTTTCATGGGAAACAACATTTAATTATACAGCGCCTTCACTGCAGCCTTGCTTTGAATTTTCACACGATTGCAGGGGAGGTCACGAGATGCGTTTCTCCGAGATACCCAGCTGCAGAAAATGTCACCGGAATTCGGCCTCTTGGTCACTCCAGCTCATAGACTAAGTAATAAGAAAAATTCAAACCTCAGCCACAAACAGAGCATTGAAACAAATCCAATGTGACTCGAAACCGGATTTCGCGCTTTAAGCAAGCGGGCGCCTTAACCGCTTCTTCTATCCGTGAACACTTCCCGTCCACCCCACATTCTGAACTTGTCGCACACTTCATACGTCGCGTCCACTATCCATTAACTTCACTGCTCGCAGCATCACATACTGTCAGAGCTCGGACCAAGTGTTATCTACACTGAAGGTATCATTATTCACCCTCAAGGTGCATGTGTAAATGGTATCCGCTCTTTCGCACAAATTGAGACTTTAGGATGGACGGAAAGTGTGCTCAGATAGCCTAATGGTAAAGGTGACCGGTTGTGTAAAGTGGGAAATCTGGGTTCGAATACAGCTCCAGCACGAATGTACATTTGTCAATGGATTTATTTCAATGCCCTATTCTGAGGTCTGAATTTCTCTTATGTCAAGTATATATACGATCGCTGAATCAAAAAGTGGTGTCTGTTCTTTCAGATATTTTAGAAGAATTATTATAAATATCGTAAATAATTAAAGTAATATAACCTAACGTTAGGAATACGCGAGAAACAATAGTTTCACATTAGGCCACAGCAACGGTCTAAAATTAAGAATACTGCAAAAAACAATAGTTTCACTTTAGGCCTAACATTTTAGTAAATAAATATTCGAGCGATTGCTGAAAAGTAATGCCTCTAATTTCTTTACGTAAAAACTCTCATAGCTTCTTGCGTAAGAAAACGTCATTACCATTCTACTTCTTTCTTCTTCGTGCCTACATATTTTTAGCCCTTTGCCGATAGTGAGCTCCGAATTGTAGCATGTAACGTAGCACTGTGTAACGTGACTATTTCGGTGTGTGAGGAACGTCGTGGTGTAATCGAGTTTCGAATTCTAAGAGTTCATGAAACATACCCTCCTTCAGCATGATAGCGCCAGACCATAAAACAGAGCTGTCATATCTCCAACAATCCGACGCAATGGGTTCACTGTTGTCGCCCATCCTCCATAAAGTCCCGACTTGCCTCCATCTAATTTCCATCTGTTACCAAAGCTTAAAGAACACCTTCGAGGACTTGATAGCGACGAAGCGGCGCAAGCAGAGTTGAGGTTGTGGGTCAACCAGCAAAGTCAAACGGGGACGATATCAACAAACTGGTCTCTCGTTGCGAGAAGTGTGTTCATCGCCAGGATGACTATGTTGAGATGCAAATATGTAAACATGAAGAACAAAGATGTGAAACATTAATATGGTTTTGTTTAAACAGCTTTGAGAATTTTCTCTTTAAAAATACGGAGACATTACTTTTCAGCATGCACTAGTAAATATACTACTGGGAAATTCCAGTCAGTTGCACATGAGACAGTGTGGCAATATATAAGCTATAATGCAAATAACAAGCAGCTACACAAACATAACTGTGTGATATTAAGTTAAACAGTTAGTAAACACTTTATGAATACAAGTGATATGATCTCCAAGCTGTATACATTATCACGCAAATTTTTACGTGTTGTTTGACAGAAAATAAAATCCCTCTAATGACGATGGTGAGATTTTCACTAGACATATTTCAGAAAAAAATGTTTTCTCAGACCCAAAAAGAAAGTTGTCTTTGCTCAAGTTCAGACCTTATTTCTATAATTATGTACTATCACTGAACTGCAACTCAGCAAGATCTCCAAATGACCGATCTCCAGCTGCGATTTTCAGATTGTGGGTGAAGTACTCTGTTACCAAATATCATGAACAGCTCGATTTTTACAGCAATTCATTCCTCATTCCTTCAGTCAGTTGCAAGGTAATTAACAGATGCCAATTTACTAAGATTTTGATCCATCTATGTTTTTACTCGCAAAATGACTTTCTCCATCATCAGTTGAGGTAGCTTGACGAAATTTGTACAACTATAAAACACTAGCCAATATTCCCAGTGAATTAATTGCTACCCGTATACAAGCTGAATGTGATAGTTCAGTTATGGCAGAGTCATTATGTCACTGACTTTACTACGTGAAATTGAGTGACAGGCTGGAAACTGTGTGGAAGAACTGCTTTTGTATCAACAGTTGCATTTCAAGCACTTCAAATTTTTTCGTGTCTATTCAGTGCTGGATTAGCCACAAACTAAAATATTTAGCCCGTTGTTTACTCATCTGCCAAACATAATTTCAGTATCTTGAACCGATTACTAAACGCTACTGTCGCTCACGAAGCAACAAGTGCGTCATCCCTACACATTCTATAAACGAAGTATTTGATCTAAAGTAACAAATCTCTGTAATTCCGTATTAATCGGGTAGATGTCTGAAGAAACAATTATCTGATTCGGTCAGTGGAAGAGAAGTCAAATTAAGCCAACATGTGTCTCTGCTCAACCGTAGATATTCGACCATTTCCTAGAAAGTGACGGTCAAAGTTTTAATCATAACCGATGTGCCTTTCAGCAACACAAGAGGTGGCAGATTCTGCTACGGCTTCATACTTTTTGCGCTCCGTGTTCGATAGCCGATTATTATTTTTATTGTTGTGTTTCATTTATATACACATGCACGTGGATGATTACCACACGAATGTTTTCCAATATATACTGAAGTAACTTTGTTTTTATGCGTCTCAAATGTTTCTATGACTGGTATCATCCAAGAGAGTGCGCGAAATCTTCCTCAAGAATAAACATGAGAAAAAAATATTTGAATGAAGAACCGATATAAAAATGAAATATGAAAATATGGGAAGCTAAAAGATTGTAACCCTCGAAAATATCACACAGGCATACATTATATAATAAATGTATGACACTTACTGTGAAAGTAAGTTGTGATCTTACAATTAATATAACTTTCTTCTACACCTAACTTGATAAGAAACATTATTGTAGTAACCTTCTACGTACATGAGTAGGTAAATTAAGAAAACAAAATAAAGTAAAAACTATTGTCGGGTTTCCGACACGAGACACAAAATGTATGAGACTGCAACGTGTAAGTAGGCTGTTTATGTTTATATACTGGTAATGCCACGTAGCGCTCTGTGTGAAAATCACTGGCTGTGCTGTGTGCAGTCTGTGGCTGGTTTGCATTGTTGTTGGCCATTGTAGTGTTGGGCAGTTGGATGTTAACAGTGCATAGCGTTGCGCAGTTGGAGGTGAGCTGCCGGCAGTGGTGGATGTGGGGAGAGAAATGGCGGAGTTTTGAAATCTGTAAGACTGAACGTCATGAACTGCTATATATATTATGACATTTGAACACTATTAAGGTAAATACATTGTTTGTTCTCTATCAAAATCTTTCATTTGCTGACTATGCCTATCAGTAGTTAGTGCCTTCAGTAGTTAGAATCTTTTATTTAGCTGGCAGTATAGGCACTCGCTGTATTGCAGTAGTTCGAGTAACGAAGATTTTTCGTGAGGTAAGTGATTCCTGAAAGGTATAGGTTAATGTTAGTCGGGGCCATTCTTTTGTAGGGTTTTTTGAAAGTCAGATTGCATTGCGTTAAAAATATTGTGTGCCACTTTAGTGTTGATCAGGATAGGTAAAGAGTGAAATGTCTGAATGTGTTCAGTTCTGCTCAGCTGCTTGAAAATCAAATAAGGTAAGAGGTTTATCAGCACAGTAATTAATAAATTTTTCTAAGGGGACGTTTCATATGGCGACCCTGCCAGGATACCTCACTGGAATCTTCCGATTTTGTCTTGTAGTTTGTGCAATTAGTGTAGCTATTGTTTATTTCTAGCATGTAATTATAGAGAGAAAATCCTTTGTAGTTGTAGTTTTTCATTGTTGTACAGTAAAACAGTTGTGGCATGCATGTACATTAGTATTTGTATTTCGCAGCTGGACTTGCAATTAACTAGATATTATTTTCAATGCTATGTTAATGTGTTTTCTTATTTTGCTCTTCAAATTTTGCTTTTCTGTGTTGTCATGTGAAATATTGTGACAGTAATGGCGTGTGAAAAACGTAATACTAGGCTCCAAAGTAAACTGTGAAATGACAGTGAAGACGACAGCAGTGTGTTAGCGCCACCGTGTAATGAATTAACTAATGTTCAAAGTAGTAATTTGGTAATTGTGCATAGGGAAATGGAGTGGGCTGCAAATAATGGTGTAGGCAGTGAAACAATTAGTGAACAGGGAAGCATCATCGATCGATCGGTCAGCAACAGCTTGCCTCAGGAATCAGAAATGACAGGACACAATCTTGCAAATACTGTAGATTCAGGTTTTGCGTCCTCGCCATTTTATCTAATAAGTCAAGACACATTTTCTGTTTTTCAAAATGCGTATATTGCCGGTTCAAATGCATTGCTGAATAGCAATGAGGAACATGTTTCAGACACCAGTGCATTGTTATTACAATTAATGCAACAAATGGGATAAAAGCTTCAAAAGTTAGACACAATGGAACAAAATCTTCAAAAGTTAGACACAATGGAACAACACCAGAGACAAACACAGCAACAGTTAGACACAATGGAACAAAATCAGAGACAAACACAGCAAAAGCTTCAAAAGTTAGACACCACACTTGAACAAACACGTGAAGATTTAACTACTGAGTTACATAACATTGAATCGAAACGTCAAAATGTCTGTAATGATGTAAAAACACAAATTTGTGAGCATTTCGAACCTATTTTTTCGCAGCATGAAAATGCATTACAGAATCACGAAGCAGCCATAAAAGAACTGCAAACCATTGTTCGTGAAAATCATGAGACCTTGTGCGCTAAAATTGACCCAGTTGCATCTACCGATTCGGTTACGCTACTTGCAAAAACTCAGGAAAACTTAAAGGACACAGTAGATTCGATTTTAACACAAATGTACACTCTGAAACTAGGTTCAGAAAAACACACTGAGGACATAAGTATACTATCGGAGAAGGTAGCCGAACTCTCGGATCAGTTCACTAACTTATCTGCAAAGGTAGATGATGATCTGAATGACACAAGACCTGTAGCCATCACTGACACAGAGGAGCATGAACAAATTAAGAAATTCAAACAAAATCAGAATCAAATTAATACGCAACACAAAAGAGAAATCCGGGAAGTACAAGATCAGTTGACACAAGTAATACAAAAATTGCATATTTCAGAGGACACTCACGCTCCAACACGGGAAGAGGGACTTCGAAATATGGAAAAGCCACAAAATAATAACACAGGGCATTTCGGAAATTATGAAAGAAATTGGCAAGGTGCACCGAATTTTGAGATGGAACCGCCGACACGAAGTAACAGTGACCGATATGCGACTCGCCGACATGATGATTTTGACTATAAGCTGTTTATTACTACACGTAAATTCAAAATATTTAAGAATTCCGGCAACGACATTCATCCACAAGCGTGGCTTCATCAATTCTCTCATTGTTTTCCTCCCAACTGGTGATTAGAGCACAGATTAGAATTTATGTGTGGCTACTTAGAGAATGAACCAGCTGAAAGAATGCGATCGGTCATTCACGATTGTCACAGTGAAGGAGAATTTTATCATGCCTTCCTCTCAGCATATTGGTCTCAAGCTACTCAAGACCGAGTAAAACATAGCATCATAATGATGAAACATTTCGAACAATCTGAATTTTCCAGTCTTGTGAAATATTTTGAAGACATGTTGCACAAGAATCAGTACCTGTCAAACCCATCCAGCCCCTCAGAACTCATCCGAATTTGCTTAATCAAACTACCTGAACATTTATGACATATTATTTTGGCAGGACGTTGCAAAGATGACATTGAAGCTTTTCAGGGACTGTTACAAGAATTGCAAATTGACACTGACAATCGCAGAACGCGAAAACTGGAACACAACAATTACAGGTCCCATCCATCACAATTCCATGGTGAAAGAAATAATAACTGGACACGACAAGGCTATTCTCACAACACAATTCGTGACCAAACCAGACACCACCCATATGACAACCACTGGCGGAGTAATAGTTGCAGATAATGATCGTATTTCCGTAGTAATGAATATGACACAGACAATCATAGAATCAGACAATATGGCAACCAGAACTATTATTATCATAGGAGACAGAATAACTTCAGATGCAACAGTCCACCGTGCAGTGATAATTCAGGGAGAAATTCTCCACCACTTAACTGACAAGAAAGAAACTACAGGAACTACCGACATGACGACAGATGATATAATCATAACGTCAGACCTGAATTTTATCAGAACTGGAGGGATTCAAACAGGGCTGGGCCCTATCGGCAAGGTGAATTTGTAGAAGTTAGATCTCCTAATCTGAATAACGACGCGTGCCAACAAAGAGACAGACAATGACTCGCACTGCAGGCAGCCACGTGCGCCGGCTGGGCTTGAGAAAAATAACATAAGCTAAACTTGAGAAAAAATTCCAGTATTTCTTACCAACTTATACAACATGATAATTGCTTTGAAGTTGAAACTCTGCACACTAGAAAGGGTAAAAGATTGCACCACATTTCACCTGTAAAACCGTTTATTTAGAGATAAACTGCTTTTTAACTTAGTCTTTGCTATAAAATTTTTCACTTCACGTTACTAGTACGCTTCGTCAGACTTAGAAATTGGTAACATACAACTATGTTTTAAAGTTATCTATCTAGTCTAGAACCTAGGGAACATATTTAGACAGTAATTACGAATGCATTGTTATAGTGAACAGATGACACAGTGTTATTGTGTGTGTACATTCTTGCTTGTTAGTTGCACGATTACGAAACGACTATAAGGCTCACATACTTAGAACGTTTACCAGTACTGCTAATGAGATTTTAATGCAACATTTTGGTTTACTTGAGAATACATTCATGATTTAAAGTAGTTTCTGAGAGATACCAGATGACACAGTGGTTAGTTTATCTAACAACTACACGATTATATCACGATGCTACTAATGAGTGACACAATTTATATTGTTGCATTTGCAGTGCTTCTGTTTTATATCTGCACAGTTTCTCTGAATTATTCTGGAAAGTAAAACATGTTTTAGTAGTAACTTTTGTGGTATAGCTACAATGAGACAGCCTTTACTGTAGCACAACAATACGTTACAGCACAGTAATTTCCTCATCACGGCAATAAGAGTAATAACTAAGACATCTATACGCAAAGCATTTCACTTTTGTTTATCATGAGGTAAGTACATTGACTTCTGCAGAACTTAGCTTTCGGAGGACGATAACTACGACACTTCCACAGAGATTATCTTACAACAAGACGCACAGTTTAGCGCTACAGTACACGTTTTGAGTGATTAATTTTGTACTTAAAACATTTATTTTTAAAGATATTTGAAGTACAATGATACAAAGGTTTTCCGTGATACATTTCATTCCATTGCTGTAATCTGTAACACCTGAGGGTATAATTACATTAATACTCAGGGGGGTACACGCTTACTTTGTGTACCATGTGTTTGGCAAGCACAAGGAGCCTTAGCTAATATGGTATTTGCTTATACAACTTTACACATCGGTACCAAATTTCTCTAACACAGAATTACACAGCTATCTGATTATTTGACAAAAGAAACAAACATCGTTTTACTATGTCAATGACACATGTTTACGCAATTACACAGTTGGATAACTTCACACTTATGAAATTGTATTTTGTCTGCACTGTGTGAACTGTTCATACTTTTTCAGAACCATTGTGATACTATGAGAGCTTTGAATGATTTTTTTTGGTATGCGATCATGATGTTTAAAGTACGTTTGAGGTAGATGACACTATTGAAATGAGCAGAGAATTTTTTTAGGTTTTGAAATTATTGGAGGAAGCTACGACGATTTTGAGATTTGACTGAGGTGTTATGATATTATTACGACGACAATGTGTATTATGCTGTTGAGGTATGTTTACGATCAATAAGCTGATGCTATATGAGGAATTTGATTATGCTATGTATTTATTATGATGAAATATTGAAGTGTCGACGAATATGTATATAGGTAATAAGGTAAGGAACAATCAGTAGTGGTTAGGCACTCTCATTTGAGAAAAAGGATGTTAGAAACCAGGAATCGTACTTTAAGAGTTATGAAATGTGTGTAAATGTGTGAATGTATCACAATGCCGGCGAAAATTTTTTGGACACTGTTATATTTATAGGATTTTGTTTCTACACATTTCTGCTGTAATTTCTCGACTTGTGAAATTTTATTTGTATCAAACTGTCACTGTAGCGGAAACTTCTATTGTAAATCTCGGTAAGAAAGCTAAGTGACCTCGACGTAATGCGTCGTTGACGCGCAGCAGTGCGTCGCCTGGAGAAAAAGCCATTGGGTGTATAAAAAAAGCCATTAACCTCGATATTGGCAGTTCTTTGTAGATAGCATCGCAAATACGACACGCTCAAACTTGAAAACATGATTACACTGTAGAGTTCTTAATTTATGATATTCACTGAAATGAAATGATGAGAAACATTTCACGTCTATTGTCTTGCTAGTTGAAAGATTGTTTACTGCATTATGAAATGCCATATGACTAGTGAATGACGTTTCACGCCTTGCCTTGCCTATTTTGTTAAATATCTAGTTTCTAGCTGCACTGCAGCATTGGTTAAAATAAAAATTTTATAGATGTACTAATACAAATATTTCTGTCTACAGATCCAGTAAATAATAATTTTGTGATAAACTTCCAAAAAAATGAGGGAGCACAAAAAGACATTTTCCTTCACAGGAGCTGCATACATAATTTTCTTTTCAAGTACTTGGTAATTTATTTCATAGAATAAGTTTTTGTGGTGCACCACTTTAATTATATAGGCATTAAGATGTGAATAGACATCTCCCTTATCTGTATTGTTGTCTTTAGTGTACATTTTTTTCTGCTTGAGCTTTGTCATGTTTAGATATTAGTTATTGCATTTGCTGCTGCTGTTTGCCAGGCATAGTGCCATTAAATTTCGCTTTGTATTACTCTGTTAAGCTAGTTTTAGTACTGATTAGTTTCTTTGTTGCTGCATATTGGCTCATATTAGTTGTAATATTGCAATTGCTCTGTTAATTTAGATTTACTGTTGCTTGCCTTGCCAATTTGCATTTTTTTGTCATTGCTGATTGAGTTAATTGTTTTGTGCTGCTGCATTGCCTCGTCCCTTAGTTTAGCATCTGAGCTCAGTAGATTTAAGTTAGCTTAAGAGGGGTAGGCTATATAAGAGAATGAGTTGCGATGAATTGGAAGAAATGCATTGAGAAGTTATACGAAAAAAGTACAGAGAGCAGGTATCGATAGGAGTTTTTGGGAATAATGAAGAACGATTGTAGATCTCCAAGAAGTGAAGAAAGTTTTGTTTGCAAAATGCTGCAGTAAAACAAACTCTGTCCTGTATTTTTGTGTTATTACATTATGTGAATTTGTGTTTTTCCTGTCTGTATGTGTTTAGCTAATAAGATTTATGTTGTAGAATTTTTCTGATAATATGTTATTTGCCTTGTAAATATGCTTAGAATTATTTATTCTGTTTTGTTTTAACGCTCATGTGTGAAGGAGATGTTTCAAAAGTTATTCTGATCTTTTATGTATTTACTTATGTCATAATTCCTGTAACACTCATGTATATGCATATTTCTATTGTTTTATAAAGCCTGTATTACTACAAATGATATCTGTATTATTATGTTTTAATGATGTTTTCTGTATCTTTGTAATTGTATTCACATGTCATAAAATTGTAATGGACACCAGTTCATTAAATTAAGTAACTTGTAAGTATACATATCAGTGCACACATTTCTGTTGGTCATAGTAATGCACAATATATGAAAGTGTTTGCACGTGTGTTAATAATTCAGCAAGGGACTGGATAACAGCATTGCTGGTTCTAAGGACATTTCAAAAAAAATATTTTGTGAGTGCACAAGTGGTGGTTTATGGACTTGCTATATCGTCCGCAAGACTCTTCAATGGTGATTGTGCACCTGCCCAGTCGCATCAAATGGCTACTGGGCATCTCGACAAGGACTACAGTGGGTCTACATCTTTGATGACTCACCAATACCATTACTTCTACAAGGACTGCAGTGGGTCTGCACCTCTGGTGGCCCACCAATACCGCAATCTCTAATAAGACTACAGTGGTCTGCTCTGTGATGACCTACCTACCAATATTCTTCAGCTTCGACTGACTCTGCTGTGGGTTTGCTCTGTTGTGGCCCATTACCTGTCTGCATGTCAAGAGTCAGCACTGTCTTTCCATGCCGGCCGCTGATGGCCGAGCAGTTCTGACGCTACAGTCTGGAACCGCGCGACCGCTACGGTCGCAGGTTGGAATCCTGCGTCGGGCATGGATGTGTGTGTTGTCCTTAGGTTCGTTAGGTTTAAGTAGTTCTAAGTTCTAGGGGACTTATGACCTCAGCAGTTGAGTCCCACAGTGCTCAGAGCCATTTGAACCATTTTTTTGTCTTTCTATTGGAAGGACAACACTACTTCTTCAAGACTGCATGGAAATCCACTACTTCCGTGTGCATTTTCTTTTACTGCTCAGACTTTGAGAAAAACACTGCTATTTTACTGTGATGAACGATCAGGACTGTCTTTATGGACTGTGAGAAAATTTTAGCTTTTGACCAACATTGTATCAATAAGTGTGTGCATTTGATTTCTTTGTTATTGTAATTATGAAAATTTTTTTCAAATCTGTGTAGGCCACTGCCCAAAACAATTTGTAAAATTTTTTGTGGGGAGCATGGGGGCTATGTAAGTAGGCTGTTTATGTTTTCTTATTGGCAACGTTACATAGCGCTCTGTGTGAGAATCACTGGCTGTGCTGTGTGCAGTCTGTGGCTGGTTTGCATTGTTGTTGGCCATTGTAGTGTTGGACAGTTGGATGTTAACAGCGCGTAGCGTTGCGCAGTTGGAGGTGAGCCGCCAGCAGTGGTGGATGTGGGGAGAGAAATGGCGAGTTTTGATATTTGTAAGACTGGATGTCATGAAGTGCTATATATATTATGACTTTTGAACACTGTTAAGGTAAATACATTGTTTGTTCTCTATCAAAATCTTTCATTTGCTAACTATGCCTATCAGTTGTTAGTGCCTTCAGTAGTTAGAATCTTTTATTTAGCTGGCAGTATAGGCGCTCGCTGTTTTGCAGTAGTTCGAGTAACGAAGATTTTTGGTGAGGTAAGTGATTTGTGAAAGGTATAGGTTAATGTTAGTCGGGGCCATTCTTTTGTAGGGATTTTTGAAAGACAGATTGCGTTGCGCTAAAAATATTGTGTGTCAGTTTAGTGTTGATCAGAATAGGTAAAGAGCGAAATGTCTGAGTGTGTTCAGTTCTGCTCAGCTGTTTGAAAATCAAATAATATAAGAGGTTTATCAGCACAGTAATTAATTAATTTTTCTAAGGGGACGTTTCAGACGCTGTCCACTTCCCCGCCAGTTTGGCTAAGCTTACTTCAAAATCTGTGACTGAAGGTTTCTCAGAAGCAGCTGGATAAGCAGAAACACGTGTTCGCTTATTTTGGTTCCTCTTACATTGAGCGAAGTTTCTGGGAAATATGATTATGGAACTTGTCGTGTTCTCCTCGTTAAAACGTCGAAGTTTGTAGTAGTTTCAGTGTTCATAGCTGGACAGGAACAAAGTACAGAGGAGATATTTTTTCTGAGTAAAACTATCATTTGGATTGTCCGTGGAGTTGAAATTGCTGTACAACTAAATTTGTATTTTCCAGTACTTGCTCTAACTTCAGTTATGTTTCCTTAATGAGTTAGGACACTTACATGGAAAGAATATTAGGGTTTAAGGTCCAATCGATTTCATAGTAATTAGAGATGGATAACAGCTAGGGTTGGGGTACCATCTGGACATTAGCCTTAAGCGACTTCCACAATGCAAGGAATAAGAAAATATTCGTTAACCAGATAGATGTTTGAACCCAGATCCTGCAAAATTTGATGCCAGTATCTTAACCAATGAACCACGATGCTCGATTATTCCGAAGTCAGCTGTTTGGACTCCGAATATTGCGTTGGATTTCTTTGAACTGTAGTGTCATGGAATAGTAAAGAGTTGGAAACGTGGGATATTGTCAAAGTTTCGTTGCCTGTGCCGAGAGCCAAAGGCAGTTAGCCAAGAGGTAGGAAGATTGCACATATATCAGAATGTGTCGTCACGCAGGGGCAATGACCTGGTTACACACAACGGGCGAGAGAGAATTGCTTAGCACGTGAGTTTGTGTTAGACGGAGACTTTCGTAGAGTGGAAGACATAGGTATAGCGTCAGCTGTACTGCATTTCACAACTTCGCGAAGTCTGCCGTAACAACACGTAACTCTGTCGTAAGAACACCTAAGGGGCGAGTACGACAGATAAATCAGCAGTATAAGTGGAACGAATGCGTTCATTACAAACGAGCATGACGTCAGGACGTTGCTCGTGCTTCCTTTAAATACGCCAGCCTTGATAGCAACAAGGCACTCGCAGTTAGACTTGCAGTTAGATGTGTACGGGGTCGCTGCATAGCGCTCAACTCGGTGATCTACATGTTAATCTTTATTAAGGAGATGTTGCAGTAAGGGCGGCCCATACAGCAGCAGACGTGAGGGGACAGTACCAGCTCTGGCCCTCTCTGCTGCCGCTGTCAATCATCAACCCAGGATTAGCGGACATCGCGGCAGACTCGCTCGCCGCCAATGCTGACCACATCAGTGAGTCGTCGTCGAGATCGTGCGGGGCCTAGGCCCTGTGCATCCGCCGTCACAACTGGGTGAGCAGACGACGTTGGGGGACTGCAGCCCATTCCGCCCGTCCACTGCTGGCGAGCCACCAGGAGCAGCAGGGAAGAAGACGGGGTGGGATAGAGTACGCTCCGCACTACGAGAAGCCTCTCGTGCCGACAGCGTCGGGACTCCAACCCAGAGCCTCTACGCGTAGCAGCTTGCTGTCCGCAGCCGAGCCGACCGGCCAGCCGGACGCCGCCAGCCAAGCGCGGCCGAAGTAAGGGCATTCCTCCGCTACGTCACAGCACGCAGCGCTGCGCTAGCAAGACTGCGCGGCCCGGATCTGGTGTCATCGCTACGAGTCAGCGGGGACTCGGGGAAGGTCGTTGATATCACAAAGCCACATTGTACTCGGCAGGAATAAAGGTGTTATGACTTAATAATGTTTCTTTGGCGTTTCTGACGCTTCCACAGCCATTTCCCAGCATCCTGACAACTGGAGAGGTCACCGCTCGGCCATCCAGTCCACCGTAGGCGACCGGGACCACCGGGCGCCTACAGATTTGGTGTCGGAAGTTGTCGCACCCACCGCCTACAGAACTATTATGTTTGCCTCTACTGCATTGGGACTGCGAATATATGCAGCAAAGATAAGGGTTTAAAATTAGTTTTACTTGCGATAGTGACTGGTCCAGAGGGCATCGACATAATGATATCAGAGTATAAGATTAACTGCCAATTTATAGGGAAATAGAATGCACAGGCATCTGTTGTCATTTACATACAACCTTGATCTTTTTTAAGCCGGTTTGGAAAGCTTTTACGCCAAAGCGTCAGCTTCAAATCAGTACTCAACTGATGTCTGTATGTGATTCTCGTAAAACTTTAATTGACATGTTAGAGTGCTCCACTAACTTCAACTTTTCCTTCATGCAGAGCATGAAACAGCTATATACAGCTATCAAAACTTTTTGTAGATGATGGAAGAAAGTTGAGAGCGTCACTGTTTGCCTAGGTCTATTATTTGCTACTTGGTGAATTACTTAAGTGAATATTTTCTTAGAATTTCTAACAATTAATGTTTTCTACTATCATTAAATTGTATTAAGACACTGCTGTGACTCTGTAGAAGAAGGCGAGATAAAGATTTTTTAAATTGTTACGTAATTAATAAAGCACAGAATAGGGTCTCTCAGGAAATTCTTTGCTCAGTCGTTCTCTTTTCGAAACAACGATTTTCCTGATAGTCAACAAAGAGCGAAGAAGTTAACCGAGTTAAAAGCCAAACAGAATTTCGATGAGTCGCAAAAGCTGTAGAGAACACACTTTTCATTAGCGAAACTGCCAGCTGAAAATTCCCAAGAATGTTTTCTTTTACCGCCTCATCTTCAGCCAGCACCTTCCACACTGAACATCAATGGAATGTGGGTATTAAGTACTCAGCAAGCCCGTCTAGAAATCAACCCTTGATATCAACAAATCAGGTAATATTTCGATAACGTTGGCGGACAACAGTCAAGTAGCTACTCCCCGCACACATTGGTTGCTGGAAACAGCCGAGATTACGAAAAGGAGTGGGATGATCGAAGGATAATATAAAGTAAGGGGGTTTAATGTAACATGCACTGTGAATGTGGACAAGAAAAAAACCAGAAGTTACGTGCTTCACTGCCTTCTGTGCCCAAAATCCTGTGTAGAGTGTTATATATCTGATACCATCCCGAGACTGCGAAATTCTCAGTATATGTCATACGTCTTGTCAGTGTATTTGTATGTTTCTCATTAGCGAATAAATAAATCAACGAGTACAAAGAATTATTTCATACCTGTTGATGACTGCACTTGCCATTTCAGACACATATCCTACCATGGATGTAAGATTATCCTTGAAAGACAAAACTGATGTCAACAGTACCGACTGAAAATGAATCAATAAATAAATTAAAAATAAAAAAGAGGGAAAAATTGTGGATGCCACTTGTCGGAATGACAAACACGTAACTGGAGTATATGCACTTCAGTAATCAAATCATGTTAATTGGCAAATAAATTAATGCAGTGACCCTTTAAAAGCGCTACTGCTCTTTATTTTGATGCCGGTCCATACAATCAACACTGCGTGTGACTGCAGGGTTTTTAATTAGTATACGTGTAACATCATTTGCGACGATATTCGCCTGTAGCTTTTATGAACAGAGAGCAAAAATCACCACGAGCACAATATTTATGAGCACTGCCCATACGCGGCCCAACGGATGACAGGACTGGAAGCCTCGCCCGCTGCGACCGCCAGCGGCAGCGGCAGCGGCGGCCCGGCCGAGTGACGTTCAGCAGACAGCAGGGTGTGTGTGTTGCCGGTTGCCTACGCGACGAACCTGCGGCGCGGTGTCTGACGCAGCGGGAAGCGTCACCTGGCGCTGGCACGGTGGCCTGACCTTTGCGCCCCAACCCCAGCCAACACCGCGGCAGCACCAACACAACGCCCCGCCACGCCGCGCCGCTGATATACGCCTCACACTAAACGTGTGGCGCCGCAGGGTGGCAGCAGTGGTTGCTTCGTGCCCACTCAGCAGGGGCTCGCAAGGCGAAATGTCTGTTACTACTACCAACACATATTTCGCTTTAGCTGCTACGTTAACCAGCGTGAAGCCAACAACAATTCTCACTCAGATCTTGGCGAAAGTTCTATAAGAAAAGTATAGGAATGAACTGATTCAACACCTAGGCCAGTGACACACGAGGCAGCAGAGGGTCGTGGCGATAACCACCATAAACTACTGTGCTGGGAACAACAAGTAGTCTCTGACAAGAGACAGCGTTAACAGTGAGGAATAAACCTACTCCGACTAAGGAGATGACACAGATAGAAAAGTAACACAATACCTTACGAAAGGCTTCTTCTACTTCTTTTATTTCTGCCTTCGTCCTGCAACTGTGCAGAGTCGGGGTTGTTATTAACAGAAAAAAAATGGTTCAAATGGCTCTGAGCACTATGGGACTCAACTGCTGAGGTCATTAGTCCCCTAGAACTTAGAACTAGTTAAACCTAACTAACCTAAGGACATCACAAACATCCATGCCCGAGGCAGGATTCGAACCTGCGACCGTAGCGGTCTTGCGGTTCCAGACTGCAGCGCCTTTAACCGCACGGCCACTTCGGCCGGCTTTATTAACAGAATTGGCACGTTTAAATTGAGGGGACACTCTGGTGCAACTGATGAAAAAATGATTTTCTTACGTGATTCTCATCCCGAAATATATAATCTGGGACGGTGCATAGCTTCTAACGTTTTCCCATCAGTTTAGCACAGGGTCTCCAAACTACGGCCCGCGGGCCGAAACCGGCCCGCGAGGACCGGCAAACCGGCCCGCATTAGCCGGCCGGTCATCCCCGGTATCTGGCCCGCCAAATATTTGAGGTGGTACCTATACCGGCAACAATTGAGTTTCGAGGCCTATCGAACCTATATCTTTACAAAGTGGAAGGTCATGGTTAAACTTGTGGCTATCCACAATAAACAGACAATTCTCCGTGAAATAGTGAAAAAAAAAAGAACGGATAACAGACTAGTTTGGCAAAAACATTTTAAGTAAAAAATTTCTTTGCATTTTATTCTACTCTCGAGTCAGGTGCAAGTCTTTCAAATGTACGCCACTTCGGCGACTAACCTTAGTAATCAATCATTATGGAAGATGCTTCTTAAGCGAGGTTTCAGTTTCTTTTGATTACGCTGTAAAATACATACAGAATGTGCAGTGACATACTTTTTTGTCGGTGAAATTCGCCAGAATAAAATACGCCAGAATTTCGGTCAGGTACGTCCACCAATCAAAATTATGTAATTAAATAAAAATCGTAGTTAGTTTCAGTGCTAGCTATTCCAACATCCTTAGATTTTTGCGATTTCATCTTTCCTTTAGCCTTACATTACCGTGATCATGGAGTGCTAGGGTGCTTTAATCCCACTAGGTTGATCTTGGCCCTTATGACTTCGTGGAGGTGTCAATGTGGCCCGCGGACTAAAAAGTTTGGAGACCCCTGTTTATCAGATACGCATAACATATTCTCCTTCACTGTTTACTTTGATCCGCCAAAGCTGAGGTAAATTCTCGATTCTGTTACTGAACAAATCACTTGGTTTTTGAGATGAAGCCATCTTCGGAGTGCATTTCCATCCGGAAAGAATGTTCCTTGAAGGTAGTTCGATAGAGGCAGGAAAAGGTGAAAGTTTGAGTGTGCAAGATCGGGTGAGTAAGTTGGCTGTGGAATGACCTCCCAACCCAACTCTTGTATCTTTTTTTTTCCCCCAGCAGAATGCGGGTGGCGTTATCGTGGACTATCACACTTCATGCGTTCTGCTTTGTCGTTGTTCTTGGATTGGGGAAGCAATTCATTTTACACCACACCGCCACTGTTTCATCAGGTGCATAACATTATCTTCTGTGGATCCGCGCAGTGTTGGTACGGGGAGTTGCTGCTTCGTCTCGGCTCAGGCAGTCCCTTCTCTACCACATGTTCACATAAAGACACCATTTATCGTCACTAGTAACCATACAGAATTGGAATGGTCGGGGCTGTTCACGAGCTAATTGATGACAAGGAAGCAGAGATGCAAATATGGCCACCTGCTGACTTTTGCAATTTTAGGCTTAGAGCATTTTGTACCCATACGCCCCATTTTTCATCCTTCCCCATCACATGGAAATGCCGTACAATGGTGGAATAGTTACAGTTCTCGAGTCCACTGACGTGGATCATTGTCGATTAATGCGTTTAATAGATGTTCATGAAATCCCTAAGTTCTTCCTGGGCCTGGCGAGTCAGAAAAGTCAAAACGATCTTCCATTTTAAGCCGTGCTCAGTCCAATGGTATTATCCCATCCCATGGCGCAAAGTTTATGGCTGCCTCCGTTGCTCTCATCCCTCTTTTGAACTCAAACAAAAGAAAATTTCGGACATGTTCCGATTTCACCACTTGGCACTCAATTTTCTAGAGTCCATAGCTCCACTCACCGTCTCCAGATGACAAAATGACAATATGTAAACTCAAATAGCAACAGTTAACTAGAAATAAAGCCGCGCTGGATTAGCCGAGCGGTGTAGGGCGCTGCAGTCATGGACTGTGCGGCTGGTCCCGGCGGAGGTTCGAGTCCTCCCTCGGGCATGGATGTGTATGTTTGTCCTTAGGATTATCTAGGGTAAGTAGTGTGTAAGTTTATGGACTGATGACCTTAGTAGTTAAGTCCCTTAACTGCAAATAAAAAATGACAATCTGTAAATATACCCATAGCAACCTGAATTCCAAAATGTAACACAAAAACACTACGAGCCTAATAGCTAAATCCTGGGAAAGGGTATTTTGATCGTGAAAGCAGAAGCTACAACGTGTAGAATGAACCATGAGCCGAGCAATGTGTGGGTAAGTGTAGGCGATCGATGAATTAGTTAAAGAAAAGATCCGACCAATATACGGATTTCTGTCCATTGAACATTTGCCTAAACAATGCACTGGTGCCAATACGCAAAATAACAATGAGGGCTCCAACGCATGCATTTGGAAACTGATACGGAAACGTCTTCATTTTAGGGCAAAAACAGCACATGTAATTGAAGTTACATTAAACGAAGGATATTCATCTGTTCTGAAAACCATGAACGTGTTAGGTATCCCCATCACAGGGACGAACAGCAAAAACCTCGCCCAGTTAACTGATTAGAAACGCGTGGCCGTCGCGGAGCAACAGCTGCATCACTTTGTCAAAAGAGCCCGGACGGAAGAAAATACAGCACCAAATTCAGAACCAGAGCATGTTTAAGGAAGAGGAAGTATGTCATGTATCCCAGATTAACCATAAGTTTTGAAACAACGTTTCCTTTTTTACTCCAAAGTTTAAACGCATTTTTCGCAAAACAGCACTTTTCAACGCATGAAGCGCTCGCGTTCCTCGACATATTAAGAGAGTCCTTTTATTTAAAAAATGAAATTAAGGGGGCTAAGTGAGAGTTCTTTTAATTCGAATTTTAAATATTTTCAAGCATTTTAACTTAGAAAAATACAGAAATAAATTCAAATGTTTTTCATGTAGCTGCAAGTACTTAAGAATTATTTTTCAAAAGCCTTTTTGGTGGCCCAAAAATTCATTTTAATTTAAGGATGTTCTATTTCTGTGGGCTTCAGAAATATCCACGAGTATGTACAACGTCTCGTGTAAACTAGGACGAGCCGCTATTTCTCATTTGATATGAGTTAAAAACTGTTTTGTACACGAATTTATGCATAATAACGTGGTAAAACCCAGATAAAAAAAAACAATCGTTGTGCTAAAAATAATCTCGCTTCATTCCTTTTTCGTGCCTCTCGACCGGAAACTCCCCTTAAATGGTAGCCCGAGGTCCTACTTGTCGCCACCCCTTTACCACGCGGGACGGAAAGCGTGTAGCCCTACAGTCTGCGTATAGTTCGATTCATGTGAAAAAGATCGAAAAATTTTTAAATATTTGCGCATAGTGCAACTTCCGCGCTACCCAGCACACCAACCTTCGTCGATGATCCAGCGGGAGGAATCTATCCGGGGCCGGTGCGTCTCCCGCACCCGAAGCGATGCTTTAATAAACACGGCTGCGTAGGCTGAATGACCTACAAAAGTCTGCAGGGTAAATGTAAGTATACTCCAGAGGAACATATTTTCTTCTTTGCTACCTTGACCGTTCTCAGAAATTTTATCCAAGAACGGTTAACATTACAAAATTGTCTTTCTCAGCATAAATGTTTCGATGAACCTGGGAAAGTGTCGTGTTGCATAACTAAATCTGAAAGGAAGTGCACGAAGCGTACTGTATGTCGAAAAAACTGATAGTATCAACTCAGTAATTTTGAAAATAAATTTCTTTACTGCCTAAAAGCTAGGCATACATCATTAATACAGCCTGTTAAGCAGGAACGTGGTCGGTATTACACCCAGATGGTAAAAGATATCACCTTAGTTCTTCCACAGCCCAATAGAGAGAACCTTTGTCCTTCATGCAATGTCGATGAAGCTTTAGTTCACTCTGAATTCTTGACTGAGATACCCAAGAAGAGACATGTAAGCGCGTGTCGATTTGAAGCTGTGTTCCACTATAGCCAACCCAAAGGTCCGAAGATGAGTCATGCCATGGCATCTAAATGTATGGGGAAATCAAAGTCTTTTGTACAAAAGTGATAAACAAACAATAAATTCGTTAAAAACGTGAATTAATATTAAGAACATGGCTAAATCGATAAAATGGTTCCAAAAGTTGACAAAATATTAGTATCCTTTTTTCGGGAACCCATTCTTAATATTGCGTCAAGCACAAGCAAACTTAAAGAAAAAGGGTTACGATGATGCGAAGTACAGCAGCACGCTTTGCTGTGACTGAAAAAAACCAAAGGTGTGCAGGTACTGGAATGTCCCTCGCAATCGTCTGACCTAATCCTATTGAAAATGTAAGATCTTACAACAAAAATAAGTTGCAAGAAAGAAAGATCTTCACTTTGAAACTGCTGCCAACGCCAATTCCACACAATTGGAGGTCTCTTCCTCGTGAATGCGCGGAAAAATTGGTTTCAAGCATACCTCGGAGATGCTAAGCAATTGTCGACGCTGCGGATGACGATGTATTACTAACTATAAATCCATTTTTGTTTTGTTCTTACATGATATATGTACATGTTTTAGTTTTTTGTCAAATATATTTTTCTACTGATTAATCCAGCCACGATCTTACTTCATAGACTGTATATGCAGAGTACATACTGAATTTTTGTATTGTCAGCATGAATAAAGGATGCCACAGCTTTAACTTAATGATCTCAGATCGCCTTGTGATCCAATACAGTATATCCAGTGAGGCAGGACATAAAACTACAATATACTCATACTGTTGTTCGTTTACGTTAAGTTGATAATTAAATTAAAAGAAGATCTACATAGAAAAACTAACCAATAACTTGAGAATATCCTGTTGGTTTTTAATCAAAGTAATCAACAAAAACATTACTGATTAACACTCATCAGTGTGGAGAAACAGGAATTAAACTTTACTTGCCGGATGGGGTGGCCGAGCGGTTCTAGGCGCTACAGTCTGGAACCACGCGAAAGCTACGGTCGCAGGTTCGAATCCTGCCTCAGGCATGGATGTGTGTGATGTCCTTAGGTTTGTTAGGTTTAAGAAGTACTAAGTTCTAGGGACTGACTCAGGCATGGATGTGTGTGATATCCTTAAGTTAGTTAGGTTTCAGTAGTTCTAAGCTCTAGGGGACTGATGACCTTAGAAGATAAGTCCCATAGTCCTCAGAGCCATTTGAACCAAACTTTACTTGCCGTTTCTTAATAAGAGATTAAATTACTGCTATTAATACCAGACACAATGCGTGTTAAAAGGTACAGTTTGAGTAGATTCATGACAACGTCGAAACAGTAAAAAGTAAATACAAGCAAATTACATAAAGCAGAACCCCCAACACACACAGACACACACTCACCAATTTTGAAAGCCTGTCACAAGAAATATGTCCTTATAACTTTTTCGAAAGCAGTTACGTTTACCGAGCGTACAGTAGTTAGAAGCTAACTGATGAACCCGGTTATTTCCTGTATGACCTTGTTTCATATGCGCTATGAACGCGAGTCCCCTGTTTCCTCAGAGACTCTTGGTCACTGGCGTATTCGTCTACCAGCCTGGCGTGTCTTTACACAGCCTCGCGTGGCATCTTCTTGTAGCTACTGAAGCTTTGACCTGTAAGAATCAATCAGGAATCTGGGAGTCAAAATTCTTTTAGGTGACCACATGTTACGGAACAAAGCCGTTACTCTTGCTCGCTTCAACTTTTGCTCCGGATGCTGACTGCTTCTTCTTCAGCATCGCTTGTTTTGTGTGTTTCGAGATGGGAGCATTCAACTTACTGTTTCAAAGGATTTGATAAAACTGCTTATCTACATCTACATCTATACTCCGCGAGCCACCTTACGGTGTGTGGCGGAGGGTACTTATTGTACCACTATCTGATCCCCCCTTCCCTGTTCCATTCACGAATTGTGCGTGGGAAGAACGACTGCTTGTAAGTCTCCGTATTTGCTCTAATTTCTCGGATCTTTTCGTTGTGATCATTACGCGAGATATATGTGGGCGGTAGTAATATGTTGCCCATCTCTTCCCGGAATGTGCTCTCTCGTAATTTCGATAATAAACCTCTCCGTATTGCGTAACGCCTTTCTTGAAGTGTCCGCCACTGGAGCTTGTTCAGCATCTCCGTAACGCTCTCGCGCTGACTAAATGTCCCCATGACGAATCGCGCTGCTTCTCGCTGGATCATGTCTATCTCTTCTATTAATCCAACCTGGTAAGGGTCCCATACTGATGAGCAATACTCAAGAATCGGACGAACAAGCGTTTTGTAAGCTACTTCTTTCGTCGATGAGTCACATTTTCTTAGAATTCTTCCTATGAATCTCAACCTGGCGCCTGCTTTTCCCACTATTTGTTTTATGTGATCATTCCACTTCAGATCGCTCCGGATAGTAACTCCTAAGTATTTTACGGTCGTTACCGCTTCCAATGATTTACCACCTATGGCATAATCGTACTAGAATGGATTTCTGCCCCTATGTATGCGCATTATATTACATTTATCTACGTTTAGGGAAAGCTGCCAGCTGTCGCACCATGCATTAATCCTCTGCAGGTCTTCCTGGAGTACGTACGAGTCTTCTGATGTTGCTACTTTCTTGTAGACAACCGTGTCATCTGCAAATAGCCTCACGGAGCTACCGATGTTGTCAACTAAGTCATTTATGTATATTGTAAACAATAAAGGTCCTATCACGCTTCCCTGCGGTACTCCCGAAATTACCTCTACATCTGCAGATTTTGAACCGTTAAGAATGACATGTTGTGTTCTTTCTTCTAGGAAATCCTGAATCCAATCACAAACCTGGTCCGATATTCCGTAAGCTCGTATTTTTTTCACTAAACGTAAGTGCGGAACCGTATCAAATGCCTTCCTGAAGTCCAGGAATACGGCATCAATCTGCTCGCCAGTGTCTACGGCACTGTGAATTTCTTGGGCAAATAGGGCGAGCTGAGTTTCACATGATCTCTGTTTGCGGAATCCATGTTGGTTATGATGAAGGAGATTTGTATTATCTAAGAACGTCATAATGCGAGAACACAAAACATGTTCCATTATTCTACAACAGATTGACGTAAGCGAAATAGGCCTATAATTATTCGCATCTGATTTATTACCCTTCTTGAAAATGGGAACGACCTGCGCTTTCTTCCAGTCGCTAGGTACTTTACGTTCTTCCAGCGATCTACGATAAATTGCTGATAGAAAGGGGGCAAGTTCTTTAGCATAATCACTGTAGAATCTTAAGGGTATCTCGTCTGGTCCGGATGCTTTTCCGCTACTAAGTGATAGCAGTTGTTTTTCAATTCCGATATCGTTTATTTCAATATTTTCCATTTTGGCGTCCGTGCGACGGCTGAAGTCAGGGACCGTGTTACGATTTTCCGCAGTGAAACAGTTTCGGAACACTGAATTCAGTATTTCTGCCTTTCATCGGTCGTCCTCTGTTTCGGTGCCATCGTGGTCAACGAGTGACTGAATAGGGGATTTAGATCCACTTACCGATTTTACATATGACCAAAACTTTTTAGGGTTCTTGTTTAGATTGTTTGCCAATGTTTTATGTTCGAATTCGTTGAATGCTTCTATCATTGCTCTCTTTACGCTCTTTTTCGCTTCGTTCAGCTTTTCCTTATCAGCTATGATTCGACTACTCTTAAACCTATGATGAAGCTTTCTTTGTTTCCGTAGTACCTTTCGTACATGATTGTTATACCACGGTGGATCTTTCCCCTCGCTTTGGACCTTAGTCGGTACGAACTTATCTAAGGCGTACTGGACGATGTTCCTGAATTTTTTCCATTTTTGTTCCACATCCTCTTCCTCAGAAATGAACGTTTGATGGTGGTCACTCAGATATTCTGCGATTTGTGCCCTATCACTCTTGTTAAGCAAATATATTTTCCTTCCTTTCTTGGCATTTCTTATTACACTTGTAGTCATTGATGCAACCACTGACTTATGATCACTGATACCCTCTTCTACATTCACGGAGTCGAAAAGTTCCGGTCTATTTGTTGCTATGAGGTCTAAAACGTTAGCTTCACGAGTTGGTTCTCTAACTATCTGCTCGAAGTAATTCTCGGACAAGGCAGTCAGGATAATGTCACAAGAGTCTCTGTCCCTGGCTCCAGTTCTGATTGTGTGACTATCCCATTCTATACCTGGTAGATTGAAGTCTCCCCCTATTACAATAGTATGATCACGAAACTTCTTCACGACGTTCTGCAGGTTCTCTCTGAGGCGCTCAACTACTACGGTTGCTGATGCAGGTGGTCTATAGAAGCATCCGACTATCATATCTGACCCACCTTTGATACTTAACTTAACCCAGATTATTTCACATTCGCATTCGCTAATAACTTCACTGGATATTATTGAATTCTTTACTGCTATAAATACTCCTCCACCATTGGCGTTTATCCTATCCTTGCGGTATATATTCCATTCTGTGTCTAGGATTTCGTTACTGTTCACTTCCGGTTTTAACCAACTTTCCGTTCCTAATACTATATGCGCACTATTTCCTTCAATAAGAGATACTAATTCAGGAACCTTGCCCTGGATACTCCTGCAGTTTACCAATATTACGTTGACTTTTCCTGTTTTTGGTCTCTGAGGACGGACGTTCTTTATCAACGATGATAATGTCCTCTCTGGTAAGCCGTCAGGTATTTTATCGTTTCGCCCAAGGGGGGGTCCCTCTAACCTAAAAAACCCCCGTGTGCACGCCACACGTACTCTGCTACCCTAGTAGCTGCTTCCGGTGTGTAGTGCACGCCTGACCTGTCTAGGGGGGCCCTACAGTTCTCCACCCAATAACGGAGGTCGATGAATTTGCAACCATTATAGTCGCAGAGTCGTCTGAGCCTCTGGTTTAGACCCTCCACACGGCTCCAAACCAGAGGACCGCGATCGACTCTGGGCACTATGCTGCAGATATTAAGCTCAGCTTGCACTCCGCGTGCGATGCTGGTTGTCTTCACCAAATCAGCCAGCCGCCGGAAGGAACCAAGGATGGCCTCAGAACCCAAGCGGCAGGCGTCATTCGTTCCGACATGTGCTACTATCTGCAGCCGGTCACACCCAGTGCGTTCAATAGCTGCCGGAAGGGCCTCCTCCACATTACGGACGAGACCCCCCGGCAAGCACACCGAGTGCACACTGGCATTCTTCCCCGACCTACCCGCTATTTTCCTAAGGGGCTCCATAACCCGCCTAACGTTGGAGCTCCCTATAACTAATAGGCCCGCCCTCTGTGACTGTCGGGACCTTGCCGGAGAATCGGCCACTGGCCCAACAGGCGAGGCATCCTGTGGTGGCTCGGAAACGATGTCATCACCACTAGGAAGCACCCCGTACCTGTTGGAAAGGGGTAAGGCAGCTGCCACGCGGCCAGATACCACCTTCGCCTTTCGGCCAGGCACGCGCGAGCCCACCACTGTCCGCCATTCACCCTGGAGTGATGGCTGACCGGTAAGATGCTCACTGCCGGAAGACGCAGCGACATCAGGGGTTCCATGTGATTCCAAGGCCACCGAAGTAGGCATAGGTCTCACCACAGTTGCCCCAACGCCACTACGAGCCGACGCCTGCGCCTCGAGCTCGATGAGCCTAACAGACAAAGCCTCCACCTGCCCCCGAAGAGTGGCCAATTCTCCTTGCGTCCGCTCACAACAACCACAGTCCCTACACATGACTATGTTTACCCTACTCTATACGGTGACAAATTCCCAAGATAATCTTCTGATGAGCTACTCTGATAATCAAGAAACACTCACTGAAATACGAGACGCGAAAATTACGCTAGGTTTTCCCAGAAAAACTATTTAAAAGCTAAGCGCAGCAAATAAGTACAAAAACGCTTTATACAAACAGTACTCGCTGCTGCTGGTGCTCTCGCTCTGGCTGTCACAAGACAACTGCTGATTCAAGTGACTAGTGGCTAACGGCCGCGAAACAAAAGACGGTTTTAGGGCGCTTTCTGTTCTAAACGATCAAGAAAACACTAAGAAATCTAACACGAAAACTACGTAAAGTTTTATCAAGAACTGTTAGTTACTATGCAGAGCAGATAAACACAAACAGAATCCCTTCCTTAGTGGAAGGTCGTAAACAAAATGCAAAATAAACGCTTTATACAAACAGTACTCGCTGCTGCTGGTGCTCTCGCTCTTGCAGTCACAAGACAACTTAGGTCAAGTATAAGAGTTTCACTTACGTTACTGGAATTTTATGTACGATTCAAGCTACGCTATATCGAACTAACTGGCACTATTTCGTTTTTCATCCGATTTTCTGGGGGAACTTTGTGTAGACGCTGTAAATTTTCGATGTTGAATGGCATGAAGCAGATGTAATGTTTTCACCTATGGATGGTAATACATACTGTATAGTCGTTTGCATCACTGCAAAGCTTATTAAGAATTTTGGTGTTGGTGAACTCATTATTTGTGTAGTTCTCTTTGACTATACTTCAAAATACGCGTCCCCTATCTGGTCATGTTTATATCAGTTTTGCTTCATGGAAGTTGATCTCATTTTCCCTCAGTGTGTGATTTTCATGGGAAACAACATTTAATTTTACAGCGCCTTCACTGCAGCCTTCCTTTGAATTTTCACACGATTGCAGGGAAGGTCACGAGATGCGTTTCTCCGAGATACCCAGCTGCAGAAAATGTCACCGGAATTCGGCCTCTTCGTCACTCCAGCTTATAGACTAAGTTATAAGAAAAATTCAAACCTCAGCCACAACCGGGCACTGAAACAAATCCAATGTGACTCGAAACCGGATTTCACTCTTTAAGGAAGCGGGCGCCTTAACCACTTCTTCTATCCGTGAAAGCTTTCCGTCCGCCCCAAATTCTGAACTTGTCGCACACTTCATACGTCGCGTCCACTATCCATTAACTTCACTGCTCGCAGCATCACATACTGTCAGAGCTCGGACCAAGTGTTATCTACACTGAAGGTATCATTATTCACCCTCAAGGTGCATGTGTAAATGGTGTCCGTTCTTTCGCACAAATTGAGACTTTAGGATGGACGGAAAGTGTGCTCAGATAGCCTAATGGTAAAGGTGACCGGTTGTGTAAAGTGGGAAATCTGGGTTCGAATACAGGTCCAGCACGAATTTACGTTTGTCAATGGATTTATTTCAATGTCCTATTCTGAGATATATACGATCGCTGAATCAAAAAGTGGTGTCTGTTCTTTCAGATATTTTAGAAGAACACACCACACGTAATTATTATAAATATCGTAAATAATTAAAGTAATATAACCTAACATTAGGAATAGGCGAGAAACAATAGTTTCACATTAGGCCACAGCAACAGTCTAAAATTAAGAATACCGCAAGAAACAGTAGTTTCACTTTAGGCCTAACATCTTAGTAAATAAATATTCGAGCGCTTGCTGAAAAGTAATGCCTCTAATTTCTTTACATGAAAACTCTTAAAGCTTCTTGCGTAAGAAAAGGTCATTACCATTCTACTTCTTTATTCTTCGTGCCTACATATTTTTAGCCCTCTGCCGATAGTGAGCTCCGAATTGTAGCATGCAACGTAGCACTGTGTAACGTGACTATTTCGGTGTGTGAGGAACGTCGTGGTGTAATCGAGTTTCCAATTCTAAGAGTTCATGAAGCATACCCTCCTTCAGCATGATAGCGCCAGACCATAAAACAGAGCTGTCATATCTCCAACAATCCGACGCAATGGGTTCACTGTTGTCGTCCATCCTCCATAAAGTCCCGACTTGCCTCCATCTAATTTTCATCTGTTACCAAAGCTTAAAGAACACCTTCGAGGACTTTATAGTGACGAAGCGGCGCAAGCAGAGGCGAGGTTGTGGGTCCACCAGCAAAGTCAAACATTCTACGGGGACGATATCAACTAACTGGTCTCTCGTTGCGAGAAGTGTGTTCATCGCCAGGATGACTATGTTGAGATGCAAATATGTAAACATGAAGAACGAAGATGTGAAATATTAATATGGTTTTATTTAAAAGCTTTGAGAATTTTTCTCTTTAAAAATTCGGAGACATTACTTTTCAGCATGCACTAGTAAATATACTACTGGGAAATTCCAGTTAGTTGTACATGAGACAGTGTGGCAATATATAAGCTATAATGCAAATAACAAGCAGTTACACAAACATAACTGTGTGATATTAAGTTAAACAGTTAGTAAGCACTTTATGAATACAAGTGGTATGATCTCCAAGCTGTATACACTATCACGCAAATTTTTACGTGTTAGAAAATAAAATCCCTCTAATGACGATGGTGAGATTTTCACTAGGCATATAAGGGTATTACAGAAAAAAAAAAATGTTTTCTCAGACCCGAAAAGAAAGTTGTCTTTGCTCAAGTCCGGACCCTATTTCTATAATTATGTACTATCAATGAACTGCAACTCAGTAAGATCTACAAATTACCGATCTCCAGCTGCGACTTTCAGATTGTGTGTGAAGTACTCTGTTACCAAATCTCATGAACAGCTTGATTTTTACAGCAATTCATTCCTCATTCCTTCAGTCAGTTGCAAGATAATTAAAAGATGCCAATTTACTAAGATTTTGATCCATCTATAATTTTACTCGCAAAATGACTTTCTCCATCATCAGTTGAGGTAGCTTGACGAAATTTGTACAACTATAAAACGCTAGCCAATATTCCCAGTGAATTAACTGCTACCCGTATAAAAGCTGAATGTGATAGTTCAGTTACGGCAGAGTCATTATGTCACTGGCTTTACTACGTGAATTTGAGTGACCGGCTGGAAACTGTGTGGAAGAACTGCTTTTGTCTCAACAGTTGCATTTCAAACACTTCAAATTTTTTCGTGTCTATTCAGTCCTGGATTAGCCACAAACTAAAATATTTAGCCCGATGTTTACTCATCCGCCAAACATAATTTCAGTATCTTGAACCGATTACTAAATGCTACTGTCGCTCACGTAGCAACAAGTACGTCATCCCTACACATTATATAAACGAAATATACACTCCTGGAAATGGAAAAAAGAACACATTGACACCGGTGTGTCAGACCCACCATACTTGCTCCGGACACTGCGAGAGGGCTGTACAAGCAATGATCACGCGCACGGCACAGCGGACACACCAGGAACCGCGGTGTTGGCCGTCGAATGGCGCTAGCTGCACAGCATTTGTGCACCGCCGCCGTCAGTGTCAGCCAGTTTGCCGTGGCATACGGAGCTCCATCGCGGTCTTTAACACTGGTAGCATGCCGCGACAACGTGGACGTGAACCGTATGTGCAGTTGACGGACTTTGAGCGAGGGCGTATAGTGGGCATGCGGGAGGCCGGGTGGACGTACCGCCGAATTGCTCAACACGTGGGGCGTGAGGTCTCCACAGTACATCGATGTTGTCGCCAGTGGTCGGCGGAAGGTGCACGTGCCCGTCGACCTGGGACCGGACCGCAGCGACGCACGGATGCACGCCAAGACCGTAGGATCCTACGCAGTGCCGTAGGGGACCGCACCGCCACTTCCCAGCAAATTAGGGACACTGTTGCTCCTGGGGTATCGGCGAGGACCATTCGCAACCGTCTACATGAAGCTGGGCTACGGTCCTGCACACCGTTAGGCCGTCTTCCGCTCACGCCCCAACATCGTGCAGCCCGCCTCCAGTGGTGCCGCGACAGGCGTGAATGGAGGGACGAATGGAGACGTGTCGTCTTCAGCGATGAGAGTCGCTTCTGCCTTGGTGCCAATGATGGTCGTATGCGTGTTTGGCGCCGTGCAGGTGAGCGCCACAATCAGGACTGCATACGACCGAGGCACACAGGGCCAACACCCGGCATCATGGTGTGGGGAGCGATCTCCTACACTGGCCGTACACCACTGGTGATCGTCGAGGGGACACTGAATAGTGCACGGTACATCCAAACCGTCATCGAACCCATCGTTCTACCATTCCTAGACCGGCAAGGGAACTTGCTGTTCCAACAGGACAATGCACGTCCGCATGTATCCCGTGCCACCCAACGTGCTCGAGAAGGTGTAAGTCAACTACCCTGGCCAGCAAGATCTCCGGATCTGTCCCCCATTGAGCATGTTTGGGACTGAATGAAGCGTCGTCTCACGCGGTCTGCACGTCCAGCACGAACGCTGGTCCAACTGAGGCGCCAGGTGGAAATGGCATGGCAAGCCGTTCCACAGGACTACATCCAGCATCTCTACGATCGTCTCCATGGGAGAATAGCGGCCTGCATTGCTGCGAAAGGTGGATATACACTGTACTAGTGCCGACATTGTGCATGCTCTGTTGCCTGTGTCTATGTGCCTGTGGTTCTGTCAGTGTGATCATGTGATGTATCTGACCCCAGGAATGTGTCAATAAAGTTTCCCCTTCCTGGGACAATGAATTCACGGTGTTCTTATTTCAATTTCCAGGAGTGTATGATCCTAAAGTAACAAATCTCCGTAATTCCGTATTAATCGGGTAGATGTCTGAAGAAAGAATTATCTGATTTGCTCAGTGTAAGAGAGGTCAAATTAAGTCAACATGTGTCTCTGCTCAACCGGAGATATTCGACCATTTCCTAGAAAGTGACGGTCAAAGTTTTAGTCATAAACGATGTGCCTTTCAGCAACTCAAGAGGTGACACATTCTGTTACGGTTTCATACTTTTTGCGCTCCGTGTTCGATAGCCGATAATTATTTTTATTGTTGTGTTTCATTTATATACACATGCACGTGGATGATTAACACACGAATGATTTCCAATATATACTGAATTAACTTCGTTTGTATGCGTCTCAAATGTTTCTACGACTGGTATCATCCAAGGGAATGCGCGAAATCTTCCTTAAGAATAGACATGAGAATAAAATATTTGAATGAAGAACCAATATAAAAATGAAATATGAGAATATGGGAAGCTAAAAGATTGTAACCCCCGAAAATATCATACAGGCATACATTATATAATAAAAGTATGACACTTACTGTGAAAGTAAGTTGTGATCTTACAATTAATATAACTCTCTTCTACACCTAACTTGATAAGAAACATTATTGTAGTAACCTTCTACGTACATGAGTAGGTAAATTAAGAAAACAAAATAAAGTAAAAACTATTGTTGGGTTTCCGACACGAGACACAAACTGTATGAGACTGCAACGTGTAAGTAGGCTGTTTAGGTTTATATATTGGTAACGCCACGTAGCGCTCTGTATGAAAATCACTGGCTGTGCTGTGTGCAGTCTGTGACTGGTTTGCATTGTTGTTGCCCATTGTAGTGTTGAGCAGTTGGGTGTTAACAGTGCGTAGCGTTGCGCAGTTTGTGGTGAGCCGCCAGCAGTGGTGGATGTGGGGAGAGAAATGGCGGAGTTTTGAAATTTGTAAGACTGGATGTCATGAACTGCTATATATATTACGACTTTTGAACACTATTAAGGTAAATACATTGTTTGTTCTCTATCAAAATCTTTCATTTGCTAACTATGCCTATCAGTAGTTAGTGCCTTCAGTAGTTAGAATGTTTCATTTAGCTGGCAGTATAGGTGCTCGCTGTTTTGCAGTAGTTCGAGTAACTAAGATTTTTCGTGAGGTAAGTGATTTATGAAAGGTATAGGTTAATGTTAGCAGGTCCATTCTTTTGTAGGGATTTTTGAAAGTCAAATTGTGTTGCGCTAAAAGTATTGTGTGTCAGTTTAGTGTTGATCAGGATAGGTAAAGAGCGAAATGTCTGAGTGTGTTCAGTTCTGCTCAGCTGTTTGAAAATCAAATAATGTAAGAGGTTTATCAGCACAGTAATTAATTAATTTTTCTAAGCGGACGTTTTATATGGCGACCCTGCCAGGATACCTCACTGGAATCTTCTGATTTTTTCTTGTAGTTTCTGGAATTAGTGTAGGTATTGTTTATTGCCAGCACGTAATCATAGAGAGAATATCCTTTGTAGTTGTAGTTTTTCATTGTTGTACAGTAAAACAGTTGTGGCATGCATGTAGATTTGCATTTGTATTTCGCAGCTGGACTTGCAATTAACTAGATATTATTTTCCATGCTATGTTAATGTGTTTTCTTATTTTGCTCTTCAAATTGTGCTTTTCTGTGTTGTCGTGTGAAATATTGTGACAACAATGGCAAGTGAAAAACGTAATACTAGGCTCCAAAGTAAACTGTGAAATGACAGTGAAGACGAAAGCAGTGTGTTAGCGCCACCGTGTAATGAATTAACTAATGTTCAAAGTAGTAGTTTGGTAATTGTGCGTAGGGAAATGGAGCGGGCTGCAAATAATGGTGTAGGCAGTGATACAATTAGTGAACAGGGAAGCATTATCGATCGATCGGTCGGCAACAGCTTGCCTCAGGAATCCGAAATGATAGGACACAATCTCGCAAATACTGCAGATCCAGGTTTTGCGTTCTCGCCATTTTCTCTAATAAGTCAAGACACATTTTCTGCTTTTCAAAATGCATATATTGCTGGTTCAAATGCATTGCTGAATAGCACTGAGGAACATGTTTCAGACACCAGTGCATTGTTATTACAATTAATGCAACAAATGGGACAAAAGCTTCAAAAGTTAGACACAATGGAACAAAATCTTCAAAAGTTAGACACAATGGAACAACACCAGAGACAAACACAGCAACAGTTAGACACAATGGAACAAAATCAGAGACAAACACGGCAAAAGCTTCAGAAGTTAGACACAATGGAACAAAATCAGAGACAAACACAGCAAAAGCTTCAAAAGTTAGACACCACACTTGAACAAACACGTGAAGATTTAACTACTGAATTAAATAACATTGAATCGAAATGTCAAAAAGTCTGTAATGACGTAAAAACACAAATTTATGAGCATTTCCAACCTATTTTTGCGCGGCATGAAAATGCATTACAGAATCACGAAGCAGCCATAAAAGAACTGCAAACCATTGTTCATGAAAATCATGAGACCTTGTGGTCTAAAATTGACCCAGTTGCAACTACCGATTCAGTTACACTACTTGCAAAAACTCAGGAAAACTTAAAGGACACAGTAGATACGATTTCAACACAAATGTACACTCTGAAACTTGGTTCAGAAAAACACACTGATGACATAAGTACACTATCGGAGAAAGTAGCCTAACTCTCGGATCAGTTCACTAACTTATCTGCAAAGGTAGATGATGATCTGAATGACACACGAACTGTAGCCATCACAGACACAGAGGAGCATGAACAAATTAAGAAATTCAAACAAAATCAGAGTCAAATTAATATGCAACACAAAAGAGAAATCCGGGAAGTACAAGATCAGTTGGCACAAGTAATACAACAATTGCATATTTCAGAGGACACTCGCGCTCCAAAATGGGAAGAGGGACTTAGAAATATGGAAAAGCCACAAAATAATAACACAGGGCATTTCGGAAATTATGAAAGAAATTGGCAAGGTGCACCGAATTTTGAGATGGAACCGCCGACACGAAGTAACAATGACCGATATGCGACTCGCCGACATGATGATTTTGACTATAAGCTGTTTATTACTACACGTAAATTCAAAACATTTAAGAATTCCGGCAACGACGTTCATCCACAAGCGTGGCTTCATCAATTCTCTCATTGTTTTCCTCCCAACTGGTCATTAGAGCACAGATTAGAATTTATGTGTGGCTACTTAGAGAATGAACCAGCTGAAAGAATGTGATTGGTCATTCACGATTGTCACAGTGAAGGAGAATTTTATCATGCCTTCCTCTCAGCATATTGGTCTCAAGCTACACAAGACCAAGTAAAACATAGCATCATAATGATGAAACATTTCGAACAATCTGAATTTTCCAGTCTTGTGAAATATTTTGAAGACATGTTGCACAAGAATCAGTACCTGTCAAACCCATACAGCTCCTCACAACTCATCCGAATTTGCTTAATCAAACTACCTGAACATTTATGACATATTATTTTGGCAGGACGTTGCAAAGATGACATTGAAGCTTTTCAGGGACTGTTACAAGAATTGCAAATTGACACTGACAATCGCAGAACGCGAAAACAGGAACACAAGAGTTACAGGTCACATCCGTCGCAATTCCGCGATGAAAGAAATAATAACTGGACATGACAAGGCTATTCTCACAACACAAATCGTGACCAAAACAGATACCACCCATATGACAACCACTGGCAGAGTAATAGTTGCAGCGAAAGAAACAGACAATATGGCAACCAGAACTATTATTATCACGGGAGACAGAATAACTTCAGACGCAACGGTCCACCGTGCAGTGATAATTCAGGGAGAAATTCTCCACCACTTAACTGACAAGAAAGAAACTACAGGAACTACCGACATGACCACAGACGATATAATCATTACGACAGACCTGAATTTCATCAGAACTGGCGGGATTCAACAGGGCTGGGCCCTCTCGGCAAGGTGAATTTGTAGAAGTTAGGTCTCCTAATCTCAATAACGACACGCGCCCACAAAGAGACAGACAATGACTCGAACCGCAGGCAGCCACGTGCACCGGCTGGGCTTGAGAAAAATAACATAAGCTAACCTTGAGAAAAAACTCCAGTATTCCTTACCGACGTATATAACATGACAATTGCTTTGAAGTTGAAACTCTGCACACTAGAAAGGGTAAAAGATTGCACCACATTTCACCTGTAAAACCGTTTATTGAGAGATAATCTGCTTTTTAACTTAGTCTTTGCTATAAAATTTTTCACTTCACGTTACTAGTACGCTTCGTCAGACTTAGAAATTGTTAACATGCAACAATGTTTTAAAGTTAACTATCTAGTCTAGAGCCTAGGGAACATATTTAGACAGTAATTACGAATGCATTGTTATAGTGAACAGATGACACAGTGTTATTGTGTGTGTACATTCTTGCTTGTTAGTTGCACGATTACGTAACGACTATAAGGCTCACATACTTAGAATATTTACCAGTACTGCTAATGAGATTTTAATGCAACATTTTGGTTTACTCTAGAATACATTCTGGATTTAAAGTAGTTTCTGAGAGATACCAGATGACACAGTGGTTAGTTTATCTGACAACTACACGATTGTATCACGACGCTAGTAATGAGTGACACAATTTATATTGTTGCTTTTGCAGTGTTTCTGTTTTATATCTGCACAGTTTCTCTGAATTATTCTGGAAAGTAAAACATGTTTTAGTAGTATCTTTTGTGGTATAGCTACAATGAGACAGCCTTTACCGTAGCACAACAATATGTTACAGCACAGTACTTTCTTCATCACGGCAATAAGCGTAATAACTAAGATATCTATACGCAAAGCATCTCACTTTTGTTTATCATGAGGTAAGTACATTGACTTCGGCAGAATTTAGCTTTCGGAGGACGATAACTACGACACTTCCACAGAGATTATCTTACAACAAGACGCACAGTTTAGCGCTACAGTACACGTTTTGAGTGATTAATTTTGTACTTAAAACATTTATTTTTAAAGATATTTGAAGTACAGTGATACAAAGGTTATCCGTGATACATTTCATTCCATTGCTGCAATCTGTAACACCTGAGGGTATAATTACATTAATACTCAGGGGGGTACACGCTTACTTTGTGTACCATGTGTTTGGCAAACACAAGGAGCCTTAGCTAATACGGTATTTGCTTATACAACTTTACACATCGGTACCACATTTCTCTGACACAGAATTACACAGCTATCTGATTATTTGACAGAGAAACAAACATCGTTTTACTACGTCAGTGACACATGTTTACGCAATTACACAGTTGGATAACTTCACACTTATGAAATTGTATTTTGTCTGCACTGTGTGAACTGTTCATACTTTTTCGGAACCATTGTGATACTATGAGAGCTTTGAATGATTTTTTTTGGTATGGCATCATAATTTTTAAAGTACGTTTGACGTAGATGACACTATTTAAATGAGCAGAGAAATTTTTTTAGGTTTTGAAATTAATGGAGGGAGCTACGACGATTTTGTGATTTGACTGAGATGTTATGATGTTATTATTACGACGACGATGTGTATTATACTGTTGAGGTATGTTTACGATCAATAAGCTGATGCAATATGAGGAATTTGATTATGCTATGTATTTATTATGATGAAATATTGAAGTGTCGACGAATATGTATATAGGTAATAAGGTAAGGAACAAGCAGTAGTGGTTAGGAACTCTGATTTGAGAAAAAGGATGTTGGAAACCAAGAATCGTACTTTAAGAGTTTGAAATGTGTGTAAATGTGTGAATGTATCACAATGCCAGCGAAATTTTTTTGGACACTGTTATATTTATAGGATTTTGTTTCTACACATTGCTGCTGTAATTTCTCGACTTGTGAAATTTTATTTGTATCAAACTGTCACTGTAGCGGAAACTTCTATTGTAAAATTCGGTAAGAAAACTAAGTGACCTCGACGTAATGCGTCGTTGACGCCCAGGTGTGCGTCGCCTGGAGAAAAAGCCATTAGGTGTATAAAAAAGCCATTAACCTCGATATTGACAGTTCTTTGTAGAAAGCATCGCAAATACGACACGTTCAAACTTGAAAACATGATTACACTGTAGAGTTCTTAATTTATGATATTTACTGAAATGAAATGATGAGAAACATTTCACGTCTATTGTCTTGCTAGTTGAAAGATTGTTTACTGCATTATGAAATGCCATATGACTAGCGAATGACGTTTCACGCCTTGCTTTGCCTATTTTGTTAAATATCTAGTTTCTAGCTGCACTGCAGCATTGGTTAAAATAAAATTTTGTAGATGTACTAATATAAATATTTTCTGTCTACAGATCCAGTAAATAATAATTTTGTGATATACTTCCAAAAAAATGAGGGAGCACAAAAAGACATTTCCCTTCACAGGAACTGCATAAATAATTTTCTTTTCAAGTACTTGGTAATTTATTTCATAGAATAAGTTTTTGTGGTGCACCACTTTAATTATATAGACATTAAGATGTGAATAGACGTCTCCCTTATCTGCATTGTTGTCTTTAGTGTACAATTTTTTCTGCTTGAGCTTTGTCATGTTTAGATATTAGTTATTGCATTTGCTGCTGCTGTTGGCCAGGCATAGTGCTACTAAATTTCACTTTGTATTACTCTGTTAAGCTAGCTTTACTACTGATTAGTTTTCTTGTTGCTGCAGATTGGCTCATATTAGTTGTAATATTGCAATTGCTCTTTTAATTTAGATTTACTGTTGCTTGCTTTGCCAATTTGCATTTTTTTTGTCATTGCTGTTTGCGTTAATTATTTTGTGCTGCTGCATTGCCTCGTCCCTTAGTTTAGCATCTGAGCTCAGTAGATTTAAGTTAGCTTAAGAGGGGTAGGCTATATAAGAGAATGAGTTGCGATGAATTGGAAGAAATGCATTGAGAAGTTATACGAAAAAAGTACAGGGAGCAGTTATAGACAGGACTTCTTGGGAATAATGAAGAACGAAGGGAGATCTCCAAGAAGTGAAGAAAGATTTATTTGCAAAATACTGCAGTAAAACAAACCCTGTCCTGTATTTTTGTGTTATTACACTATGTGAATTTGTGTTTTTCCTGTTTGTATGTGTTTAGCTAATAAGATTTATGTTGGTGAATTTTTCTGATAATATGTTATTTACCTTGTAAATATGCTTAGACATTATTTATTCTGTTTTGTTTTAATCTTCATGTAAGAAGAAAATGTTTGAAAAGTTATTCTGATCTTTTATGTATTTATTTATGTCATAATTCCTGTAACATTGATGTACATGTTTATTTCTATTGTTTTATAAAGCCTGTATTACTACAAATGTTATCAGTATTATTATGTTTTAATGATGTTTTCTGTATCTTTGTAATTGTATTCACATGTCATAAAATTGTAATGGACACCAGTTCACTAAATTAAGTAACTTGTAAGCATACATTTCACTGCACACATTTCTGTTGGTCATAGTAATGCACAATATATGAAAGTGTTTGCACGTGTGTTAATAATTCAGCAAGGGACTGGATAACGGCATTGCTGGTTCTAAGGACATTTAAAAAAAATGTTTTGTGAGTTCACAAGTGGTGGTTTATGGACTTGCTATATTGTCCGCAAGACTCTACAATGGTGATTGTGCACCTGCGCAGTCGCAACAAATGGCTGCTGGCCATCTCTACAAGGACTACAGTGGGTCTACACCTTTGATGACTCACCAATACCATTATTTCTACAAGGACTGCATTGGGTCTGCACCTCTGGTGGCCCACCAATACCGTAATCTCTAACAAGACTACAGTGGTCTGCTCTGTGATGACATACCTACCAATATTATTCAACTTCGACTGACTCTGCTGTGGGTTTGCTCTGTTGTGGCCCATTACCTGTCTGCATGTCAAGAGTCAGCACTGTCTTTCCATTGGAAGGACAACACTACTCCTTCAAGACTGCATGGAAATCCACTACTTCCGTGTACATTTCTTTTACTGCTCAGACTTTGAGAAAAACACTGCTATTTTACTGTGATGAAGGATCAGGACTGTTTTTATGGACTGTGAGAAAATTTTAGCTTTTGACCAACATTGTAACAATAAGTTTATGCATTGATTTCTTTGTTATTGTAATTATGAAAAATTTTTCAAATCTGTATTGGCCACTGCCCGAAACAATTTGTAAATTTTTTTGTGGGGAGCATGAGGGCTATGTAAGTAGGTTGTTTAGGTTTATATATTGGTAACGCCACGTAGCGCTCTGTATGAAAATCACTGGCTGTGCTGTGTGCAGTATGTGGCTGGTTTGCATTGTTGTTGGCCATTGTAGTGTTGGGCAGTTGGATGTTAACAGCGCGTATCGTTGCGCAGTTGGAGGTGAGCCGCCAGCAGTGGTGGAGGTGGGGAGAGAAATGGTGGAGTTTTGAAATTTGTAAGACTGGATGTCATGAACTGCCATATGTATTATGACTTTTGAACACTGTTAAGGTAAATACATTGTTTGTTCTCTATCAAAATCTTTCATTTGCTAACTATGCCTATCAGTTGTTAGTGCCTTCAGTAGTTAGAATCTTTTATTTAGCTGGCAGTATAGGCGCTCGCTGTATTGCAGTAGTTCGAGTAACGAAGATTTTTCGTGAGGTAAGTGATTTGTGAAAGGTATAGGTTAATGTTAGTCAGGGCCATTCTTTTGTAGGGATTTTTGAAAGTCAGATTGTGTTGCGCTAAAAATATTGTGTGTCAGTTTAGTGTTGATCAGAATAGGTAAAGAGCAAAATGTCTGAGTACGTTCAGTTCTGCTCAGCTGTTTGAAAATCAAATAATGTAAGAGGTTTATCAGCACAGTAATTAATTAATTTTTCTAATGGGATGTTTCAAACGCTATCCACTTCCCCACCAGTATTGCTAAGCTTACTTCAAAATCTGTGACTGTAGGTTTCTCAGAAGCAGCCGGATAAGCAGAAACACGTGTTCACTTATTTTGGTTCCTCTTACATTGAGCGAAGTTTCTGGGAAATATGATTATGGAACTTGTCGTGTTGTCCTCGTTAAAGCGTCGAAGTTTGTGGTAGCTTCAGTGTTCATAGCTGGACAGGAACAAAGTACAGAGGAGATATTTTTTCTGAGTAAAACTATCATTTGGATTGTCCATGGAGGTGAAATTGCTGTACAACTAAATTTGCATTTTCCAGTACTTGCTCTAACTTCAGTTACGTTTCCTTAATGAGTTAGGACACTTACACGGAAAGAATATTAGGGTTTAAGGTCCAATCGATTTCATAGTAATTAGAGATGGATAACAGCTAAGGTTGGGGTACCATCTGGACATTTGCCTTAAGCGACTTCCACAATCAAAGGAATAAGATAATATTCGTTAACCAAATAGATGTTTGAACCCAGATCCTGCAAAATTTGATGCCACTATCTTAACCAATGAACCACGATGCTCGATTATTCCGAGTCAGCTGTTTGGACTCCGAATATTGCGTTGGTGTTCTTTGAACTGTAGTGTCACGGAATAGTAAAGAGTTGGAAACGTGGGATATTGTCAAAGTTTCGTTGCCTATGCCGAGAGCCAGAGGCAGTAGGTTAGCCAAGAGGTAGGAGGATTGCATATCAGAATGTGTCGTCACGCAGGAACAATGGCCTGGTTACACACAACAGGCGAGAGAGAATTGCTTAGCACGCGAGTTTGTGTTAGACGGAGACTTTCGTAGAGTGGAAGACATAGGTATAGCGTCAGCTGTACTGCATTTCACAACTTCGCGAAGTCTGCCGTAACAACACGTAACTCTGTCGCAAGAACACCTAAGGGGCGAGTAAGACAGATAAATCAGCAGTAAAAGTGGAACGAATGCGTTCATTACAAACGAGCATGACGTCAGGACGTCGCTCGTGCTTCCTTTAAATACGCCAGCTTTGATAGCAACAAGGCAATCGCAGTTAGACTTGTATTAGATGTGTACTGGGTCACTGCGTAGCGCTCAACTCGGTGATCTACATGTTAATCTTTATTAAGGAGATGTTGCAGTAAGAGCGGCCCATCCAGCAGCAGATGTGAGGGCACAGCACCAGCTCTGGCCCTCTCTGCTGCCGCTGCCAATCATCAACCCAGGATTAGCGGACATCGCGGCAGACTCGCTCGCCGCCAATGCTGACTACATCAGTGAGTCGTCGTCGAGATCGTGCGGGGCCTAGGCCCTGTGCATCCGCCGTCACAACCGGGTGAGCCGTCGACGTTTGGGGACTGCAGCCCATTCCGCCCGTCCACTGCGGGCGAGCCACCAGGAGCAGCAGGGAAGAAGACGGGGTGGGGTAGAGTCCACTCCGCACTACGAGAAGCCTCTCGTGCCGACAGCGTCGGGACTCCAACCCAGAGCCTCTACGCGCAGCAGCTTGCTGTCCGCAGCCGAGCCGACCGGCCAGTCGGACGCCGCCAGCCAAGCGCGGCCGAAGTAAGGGAATTCCTCTGCCACGTCACAGCACGCAGCGCTACGCTAGCAAGACTGCGCGGCTCGGATCTGGTGTCATCGCTACGAGTCAGCGGGGACTCGGGAAAGGTCGTTGATATCACAAAGCCACATTGTACACGGCAGGAATAAAAGTGTTCTGAATTAATAATGTTTCTTTGGCGTTTCTGACGCTTCCACAGCCATTTCCTAGCATCCTGACAACTGGAGAGGTCACCGCTCGGCCATCCAGTCCACCGTAGGCGACCGGGACCATCGGGGTGCCTACAGATTTGGTGTCAGTTGTCGCACCCACCGCCTACAGAACTATTATGTTTGCCTCTATTGCATTGGGACTGAGAATATATGCAGCAAAGATAAAGGTTTAAAATTAGTATTACTTGCGATAGTGATTGGTCCAGAGGGCATCGAGATAATGATATCAGAGTATAAGATTAACTACCAATTTATAGGGAAATAGAATGCACAGGCATCTGTTATCTTTTACATACTACCTTGGTCTTTTTTAAGGCGGTTTGGAAAGCTTTTACGCCAAAGCGTCAACTTCAAATCAGTACTCAATTGATGTTTGTATGTGATTCTCGTAAAACTTTAATTAACATGTTAGAGTGCTCCACTAACTTCAACTTTTCCTTCATGCAGAGCATGAAACAGCTATATACAGCTATCAAAGCTTTTTGTAGTCCAGTGAGGAATTTAAGTACTCTTGTGGACTCATCCACCACTTTGGTCATGCACACCACAGCATAAATGATCGTCTTTGTACCCTAGTCCAAATAATGTAGATGATGGAAGAAAGTTGAGAGCGTCACTGTTTGTCTAGGTCTATTATTTGCTACTTGGTGAATTACTTAAGTGAATATTTCCTTAGAATTTCTAACATTTAATGTTTTCTACTATCATTAAATTCTATTAAGACACTGCTGTGACACTGTAGATGACGGCGAGACAAAGATTTTTTAAATTGTTATGTAATTAATAAAGCACAGAATAGGGTGTCTCAGGAAATTCGTTGCTCAGTCGTCCTCTTTTCGAAACAATGATTTTTCTGATAGTCAACAAAGGGCGAAGAAGTTAACCGAATTAAAAGCCAAACAGAATTTTGATGAGTCGCAAAAGCTGTAGAGAACACACTTTTCACTACCGAAACTGCCAGCTGAAAATCCCCAAGAATGTTTTCTTTTATCGCCTCATCTTCAGCCAGCACCTTCCAGACTGAACATCAATGGAATGTGGCTATTAAGTACTCAGCAAGCCCATCTAGAAATCAACCCTTGATGTCAACAAAGCAGGTAATATTTCGATAACGTTGGAGGACAACAGCCAAGCAGCTACTCCCCGCACACATTGGATGTTGGAAACAGCCGAGATTACGAAAAGGAGTGGGATGATCGAAGGATAATACAAAGTAAGGGGGTTTAGTGTAACATGCACTGTGAATGTGGACAAGAAAAAAACCAGAAGTTACGTGCTTCAATGCCTTCTGTGCCAAAAATCCTGGGTAGAGTGTTATATATCTGATACCATCCCGAGACTGCGAAATTCTCATTGTATGTCATACGTCTTGTCAGTGTATTTGTATGTTTCTCATTAGCGAATAAATAAATCAACGAGTACAAAGAATTATTGCGTACCTGTTGATTATTTCACTTGCCATTTCAGATACATATCCTGCCATGGATGTAAGATTATCCTTGAAAGACAAAACTGATGTCAACAGTACCGACTGAAAATGAATCAATAAATAAATTAAAAATAAAAAAGTGGGAAAAATTGTGGATGCCACTTGTCGGAATGACAAACACGTAGCTGGAGTATACGCACTTCAGTAATCAAATCATGTTAATTGGCAAATAAATTAATGCAGTGACCCTTTAAAAGCGCTACTGCTCTTTATTTTGATGCCGGTCCATACAATCAACACTGCGTGTGACTGCAGGGTTTTTAATTAGTATACGTGTAACATCATTTGCGACGATATTCGCCTGTAGCTTTTATGAACAGAGAGCAAAAATCACCACGAGCACAATATTTATGAGCGCTGCCCATACGCGGCCCACCGGATGACAGGACTGGAAGCCTCGCCCGCTGCGACCGCCAGCGGCAGCGGCAGCGGCGGCCCGGCCGAGTGACGTTCAGCAGACAGCAGGGTGTGTGTGTTGCCGGTTGCCTACGCGACGACCCTGCGGCGCGGTGTCTGACGCAGCGGGAAGCGTCACCTGGCGCTGGCACGGCGGCCTGACCTTTGCGCCCCAACCCCAGCCAACACCGCGGCAGCACCAACACAGCGCCCCGCCCCGCCACGCCGCGCCGCTGATATACGCCTCACACTAAACGTGTGGCGCCGCAGGGTGGCAGCAGTGGTTGCTTCGTGCCCACTCAGCAGGGGCTCGCAAGGCGAAATGTCTGTTACTACTACCAACACATATTTCGCTTTAGCTGCTACGTTAACCAGCGTGAAGCCAACAATTCTCACTCAGATCTTGGCGAAAGTTCTATAAGAAAAGTATAGGAATGAACTGATTCAACACCTAGGCCAGTGACACAAACACTCATACACACACTCACACACACATACACACAAATAAATACACACACACACACACACACACACACACACACACACACACACACGCAATACAGATGTAAAGTCTGTTAAAAAAGAGTGTGCTCTACGTTAGACAAAGGCGATAAAAAATCTCAGCTTGTTCCTTCACTACGGATTGAGCGAACATTTGTTTTTCATGCAGTGTCTATAAAGTATTTTGGGGGCGTTTCCTCAAAATGGGGTTTCGGCAATTTCGCACATGTTTACCGACAATTTAAATGCCCAGATGATATTGGAAATTTAACGAAGATGTTTGATGCCGACCGCCAAAGGTTGTTTCAACGATATACATGAACTACTTTTGGATACATTATGGGAGCAAACAGTGATCAACGTTATTACCAATATTTACTATCAAAAACAGTCTTGATCACAAATTATTTATTCCGGTGACCGTTTTCGACCACTGCTGTGGTCATCTTCAGACGAATGGTCAAGAACCTACTTCTGGTGGATATACCACCAGAAGGAGGTTCTTGCTCAATGGTCTGAAGATGACCACAGTTGTGGTCGAAACCGGTCACCAGAATAAATAATTTGTGATCAAGACTGTTTTTGATGGTAGATATAAATGAAGATTGGATATTGCAGGAGGAAAACGACCCGAAGCACCGCAACAGGCGTGGCAGCCACTGGGAAAACGAGAAAGGTGTGCAGGTAGTGAATTGGCCCTCACAGTTGCCTGACGCTAATCCTATTGAAAATGTATGGTTTTAAAACAACGCAAGGACAAAGTTCTACGAGTCGGGGCGCGTAATGTCAGAAGCTTGAATGTGGTAAAGACGCTAGAAAATCTGGAAAGAGAGATGCAAAAGCTCAATCTAGTAGGGGTCAGTGAAGTGAGATGGAAAGAAGACCACAAGACGAGTATAGGGTAATATCAACAACAGAAGAAAATGTTATAACGCGCGTAGGATGCGTTATGAATAGGGAGGTAAGGCAGAGAGTTTGTTACTGCGAACAGTTAATTATAGGGTGGTTATTATCAGAATCGACAGCAAACCAACACCGACAATGGTAGTTCAAGTATACATGCCGACATCGAAAGCTGAAGACGAAGAGGTAGAGAAGGTATATGAGGATATTAAAAGGGTAATAGAGTACATAAAAGGAGATGAAGATCTGATAGTGAAGGGAGACTGAAATGCAGTTGTAGGAGAATGAGCAGGAGAATAGGGCACAGGAGAATATGGGGCTTGGGACAAGGAATGAGTGAGAAGAAAGAATAAAAAAACATGTTCAAATGTGTGTGAAATCTTATGGGACTTAACTGCTAAGGTCATCAGTCCCTAAGCTTACACACTACTTAACCTAAATTATCCTAAGGACAAACACACACACCTTTGCCCGAGGGAGGACTCGAACCTCCGCCGGGACTATCCACACAGGCCATGACTGCAGCGCCTTAGACCGCACGGCTAATCCCGCGCGGCGAGAAAAAATAATTGAGGTAGGTAGTAAATTTCAGCTAGTAATAGCGAATACTCTGTTCAAAAATCGTAACAGGAGGAGGTATGCTTGGAAAAGGTAGGTGATACGGGAAGACTTTAGTTAGATTACATATTGGTCAGACAGAGATTCCGAAATCAGATACTAGTTGTCGGGCGCATCAAAGAGCAGATATAGAGTCACATTATAATGTAATAGTGATGAGGAGTAGGCTCAAGTTCAAGAGATTAAACAAGCAGAACCGATACGCAAAGAAGTATGACGACTTCCAAGTTCGGTGCACACAGTGTATATGCAAGGTAAGTTCGCATGAACTCTATCCAATGTGTGTGGTGTATCGTTAATCACTTCTGCCGCAGTCATGATGCGTGCAGCCAGATGATCCTCCGGTTGAACACGGGTCTTGTAAATAGGACTTTTCATGTGGCCAATTAAGTCGGGGAATTTTGGTGGTCAAGCATGTGGTCAACCCCGTCCCTGTCGACTAGTTTCACATGGATACTGCAAAATGTTCTGCAGCACCATCATGCAGGAACCACAACTTGTGCCGAATGTCGAATGGTACATCTTCCAAGAACTCATGAATGTGTGTAGCCTACCAAATCAGGATAACTGCATAAGAGGCTAGAGCTCTGCACTCGGCGTTGGCGCTGGCTCGAATACTTTGGCGCATGTAGTTACAGGAATGTCCGACAGACGTCACTGTAGCTGCTTTAGACGCGAGGAACAAGTGCATTTGACTTTATCCATGTTCACGTACTCTAACCCTATCGCCATTCAGTCACTCGCTGCAGGATCATGACGTGTGACTGTGAGAGGAAAGCTTAACTCCAAAGAATACATTATGAGTGCGAAAGCAGATGGTCGCAGCAATGTTTGGGAAAGATCTTTGTTAGTAATTAATAAGGACGAAAATCATGTTCGTTACGTGTATTATGGCAGGTGCTCTGCCTCCCTGCCTTAGAGATCCACTACGTCGCATCTGAAGACACATGTGTGCAGAACACGACAAAGTTGAAGTTCTGAAGCATTACCAGCTTTAGTGAAGGACTCTCTAGCTAAAAAGTGCGTAGAAATGTGTGCTAGGAACCTTCTTACATTTACATTAATATCTGGTGGCGGATTTCGCTCTTTATATCAAGAGTTTGTAAATGTCGGCTGGGACAGGTGGATTCCTAACATTCTGCGTCATCATACGGTGGTGGCAGAAATACTGAACGACAAGCCAATGACATAGGGGCTAGTATGATGCCTAGTGTAGTCGAGGATATAGCTGTGCATGCAGGTGCATGTACAGCGGTTTTTTGGACCGATCGATATGGAAAAAGGTGTTTCCTTTGGGCTACTGCACACTTTGATCAACACTGAGCACTCAGATACACGGTACTGGAAATAACTCACTTTTATTAGAAGAAAAAAACCTAGGGAACTTATTAACTGTCACACTGAGCAAACATTATCTTATTTAGGAATAAATTCCCAGCATCTCAGTAAGATTTCTTTCGTCACCGACCGAGGCGGATATACATGGAAGGCATAGAAATCCTTTCCGCGTTATGCATGTACTGCCCCTCTTTTGAACATAGTCATAAAACACGTTTTCGATGGCGATTATTTGAAAAATGAAATCTCAGCGGTTTATTCCACGATTTGGGTAGCCAAATACACTGTCCGTTTAAAGATGAAAACAGGTGTCGTGAATTAGTTGCAGACCAGCTTGAAGCAGAATCGGAGACTAGGAGAAACATTTTATTTACAATGCTACAGACTGTAGTTAGCCAGTATAACAAAATCATCGAGATAATTGCGGAGAAGGCGTCCCTGAAAAACTTAATGGTTACAACAACGAAACAGCAAAAGAACTCATTGACTTTTTGGAGCTACTCAGAGATTCAACAGAAGTGTTATAAGGCAATATCCTATAGTTTGGTTTGTTTTGTTATTGGTTCATAAACTAAAAAAATCGTTGCAACTAAGGGTCCAATGATACAGAGATATGTTTCTTTAAATCACTGTAAATCAATTTCTTTGATTTAAAACGCTCTGCGAGTACAACAAATGCAAACTGTAGTTCGTTTAGAAACACCAGTTTTAATGTTAGTGGTATCTGGCAGTACAGTACAAATGTCACATTATTCTATGTTAACAGTTGGTACTACTACTTGACCATAGTGTTTGGCTCTATGCTGTTGGTACTACGTACACTGAAAGAGCGTTATCTACGTCTCATGGAGGAGAAATTCAAACGTTACACAGAATAGCAACATTTCTGTGGCCACCCTACCGCTACTGAAGATGACATCCGTTGCTGACAGAGACGAGACGTTAAATGCTGTTAGTCAAATTTGTGACGAAATATCAATCTGCTTAGTGTATTCATCTCTTAGTCTCCCTCTACGATTTTTACTCTCCAGACTTCCCACCAATACTAAATTGGTGATCCCTTGATGCCTCAGGACGCGTCCTACCAACCGATCCCTTGTTCCAGTCAAATTGTGCCACGATATTCCTCTTCTCCCCAATTCTATTCAGTACATCCTCATTAGTTACGTGATCTACCAATCTAATCTTCAGCATTCTTCTATAGCACCACATTTTGAAAGCGTCTATTATCTTCTTGTCTAAACTAGTCATCGTCCATGTTTCACTTCCATACAAATACTTTCAGAAAAGACTTCCTGACACTTTAATCTATACTCGATATTAACAAATTTATATTACTGCTTTCCTTGGCATAGCCAGTCTAAATTTTATATCCTCCCTACTTCGATAGTCAACAATTATTTTGCTTCCCAAATAGAGAACACCATTTATTACGTTAAGTGTCTCATTTCCTAATCTAATTCTCTCAGGGTCGCCTGATTTAATTCATCTACATCTACATCTACATCTACATCATTACTCAGCAATTCACATTTAAGTGCTTGGCAGAGGGTTCATCGAACCACAATCATACTATCTCTCTACCATTCCACTCCCGAACAGCACGCGGGAAAAACGAACACCTAAATCTTTCTGTTCGAGCTCTCATTTCTTTTATTTTATTTTGATGATCATTCATACCTATGTAGGTTGGGGTGAACAAAATATTTTAGCATTCGAAAGAGAAAGTTGGTCTCTGAAATTTCGTAAATAGATCTCGCCGCGACTACATTCCTTTACCGTCGTTTTTTGTTGTTGATGTTCGTCTTATATCCTCCTGCAAGACACTGTCCATTCCGTTCAGCTGCTCTTCCAGTTCCAGGTAAGTAACAGTATAACTATAATGGGACAGTAATATGCTATGAGAGATTGCAGGGCACTCTCACTTCTGAATCGGTGTTACGCTGTGTAATGTTCTTAGGGAAGTTGATCTTTATTACTTGGTTGCTACACCTGAATACGATCTGATTTCATTCATATGATGAAATGGTTGGCAGTAGTTACTGCTCTTGCTTATGTGTCGGTCGGCAGCCGCATCCAGGTAGGCAGACTAGCGCCGAGGAATCGCCACTGCAATGGACAGAGAGTTGGTGACCGGCAATAAAGCAGAGGATGGGCCCTTGTTAGGCAGGAAACCAATGAGACAACTGTGTGTTTCTGCGAATTTCTGTGGGACAGGTCAGTGGCGCCCAGACGTCCAGAGTCTGCTTCTTTGGAAAGTTCCTAATGGACGGAGCAGGGGAGATAATCTTTTTATTGAGGGCTGTGGTTCCATCCAGGTCATGCTATTAGCAAAAGACATGGCGTAAACACGTAGGAAAGAGACCGTGAAGCTGAATCTTTTTTCCTTCTCACCCATTTAATTTTTAAAGTCACTGATTGGTCAAATCTCTGTATGGAGAGCAAAAGGCGGTCTCCCAGCTTCAAGTGCCGCACTCCAGCTCGTGACTAGCTTGGGCTACAGTGGGAGTAGTCTAAGATGTAAATGTGCTACGCTAGCGAGCTGGCGAGGAAAGCTGAGAGAAAGTGAAGTGGACGCTCTTGTACTGGTGCTTTGCTATTAAAGAACTACAGGTCTTCACCTAAACAGTGAGACTTGTGTCCTTTGCTAGTGTACCGCTTAGAGACTGTGCCAGTCACAGCCTGAACCATCACAGGTACTGCTTCTAGCATCACGCACACAACGAGTGATGCGTGGGTGTACTTATTTGTTTCGAGTTGGCCGTCTAAACATTTGACACATTCCGCCATGCATAGTCGTGGCAGAGTCAAATTGGTTTGGCAGACCAGCAAACTGGTCCATCTGCACGCTGCAATCCACCGAGGTTTCAGAGACTCATAGGGGAGTACCTGCATTCCGAATTAGCCGAATGCGAGACTGCGTACTTGAATTTTTTCGAGCACGCGCCATTATTAAGGGATTGCTGCCATCCGTGACTCCAAGCGCCGAAACGCATCGTGGTGTGCCGCCATGACCAACAGGAGGGTAAAGTATTCGCTGCTACGGTGTAGGGCTCCAATATATGCTTCTCAGCACCCTGTTCTTTGGAACCATATTTTTCTTTATGGAATAGTAGAGTATAGATGCTTGATGGTAGCGTAGTTTTTGGGCCATACCACGGATTCACATGTATGAATTCAGGTAAAGCTATTAGTTCTGGTTAGTATTGTGTGTTGATCCCCAGCTGATCACTTTGTTCACTATAGACCACATATCATTGAAATCGTTAGTAAAATAAAAAAAAAATGTTTGTGTGTAGTTTCTATTGGCATATTTTTGTTGTTTTCGTCTTGTGATGAAAATAATGCATAAATCTGTTGTTATTTAGGCCACAACTCCTCCCAGTGTTCTGATTAACATTACCTCTGCCATCTTTATTAATGTCTTGATTGCAATTGAAAGTTGGACGTCTGCAGCTATTCTCTTTTTGCCTCCTTCATCTCTCTCAAGTATAACAACAGCTGGTCCTTTGCGACGTCTTGCTGTCTCCATCGTCTTTTGGGTTTGTCAGTGTTCCTTCTTCCTCTAAGGACGTACTGTTACGATGGCCACGTGAATGACTGATGGCCAACGCTGTAAAGAAACGTACAAATCTCTTCTTTGCATGTACAGCAGGTTTGTCAGTGAAGTCTATAAGGATCTGGCTGCATGGTCTGGGTCTACAGCGACTAAAATAATTAGAAGTCAGATTGGTTCAAATGGCTCTGAGCTCTATGGGACTTAACATCTGAGGTCATCAGTCCCCTAGACTTAGAACTACTTAAACCTAACTAACCTAAGGACATCACACACATCCTTGCCTGAGGCAGGATTCGAACCTGCGACCGTAGCAGCAGCGTGGTTCCGGACTGAAGCGCCTAGAAACGCTCGGCCAAAGCGGCCAGCAATTAGAAGCTGTTGGTAAAAAATAATATATTGTACTTAACTGGTGGTACAGGAGTCTTCATAGTCAGGAGGAATATAATTACAAACAGGGGTCTATAGAGGCATCACATAGGCCATATTTTAACTAGGCCTTGTTAGAGGTTGCTTCCTATCAGCTGAAGGCTATACTGATTTCTACTTGACGTCCCGAGCAAGAGTGGCCGAGCGCACACTAGAGACTTGTTGCAAGCCGCGGAACGGCGCTAGTCTCGACTCGCGAGTCCAGCGATCCTAGTACGGACTTCGGTCGATAACTGTAACCCCGAGCAAGTGCGGCATCGAACATTGATACCACACATACTGTAGTAGTTGTTTTGGAACACGTTCGTCGTCGATTCTTTCTTTACGTTATTTCCACTCCATTTGTATGCCTTAAATTTTCGTGTAAGCTGTAAATTCCTGCACTATTCCACATGTCAATTTTTAATCTGTCTCTTCTTGATACACCCTACACTATTCTCAAAAATGTCATTTCTGCAGATTGGAGTCTAATATGCGTTCTGAAGTTTACATTCAAGTTTTCAGTTTCATAGAGAACACAGGAAACAGCCATAACTTTATTTAATGTTAGCATTGGTCCATTCGTACTTTTCCCCTGAGAGTTCTTTTGGTGGTGCCACACATCCTATTGAATATCTTTTTCAATATCAGTGCCTCCGAGCTATATGTCACAACCCATGAATCTGAGAGTTGATAAGCGTAAACATGGTCCGTAGTAGGCTAAATGCGATGTTTATTTAATCAGGCAATTAGCTAGTTTCGACTAAGCTAATTGCACGATTAAATAAACATTGGATTACAGCCTACTATGTACTATGTTTATGTTTGTTAAGCATCTGGAGGTTGTGGATCCCCATAAATACAAAACATTTTAGGAATCTGAGGGTGTTAAGTTGTTCAGCAGTTTGTTTTCGGATCTGAATACACAGCCGAACGGTTATGAGCCTTTGTGTGCCATGGACTTGGTTTTATTTGTCGATATATTAAAATTAAGTTGTTTTGGGATTTTATATATTTCATATACCGCTCCCTGTACGTTCGTTATCGCCAACTAGGCTGTGGTCGTCAGCAATCATAATGTTTTCATGAAACATCTTTCCCTGAAGTTGTCCTATGTATAAAATTTCATAATCCGTTGTCCCCATCCTCTCACAACGTTGTCAAAACATTAATTAAAATGTGTCGGTGAAATACACCCTAGTATGAACCATTTACTAATTTTCCTTGGGCGATATTTCCAGAATATAGCTTGAAATTTGTGTTGCTATACGTATACCGAGTCCGCCAGAAAAATATATACACTCTTTGTCAGTTTCCGTCGAGAAATCGCTATTATCATTCGATGAGAGTTACGAGTGATTTGTAGCATGATCTTTGGCTCAATAGATGCTAGTACTTTCATCTCGCTATTGAGAGAAAAAGATGGCTGCAGCACGCTGGACATTCGAGCAACGAAAATGTATTGTGAAATGGTTTTTCAAGTTTGATAATGCCGTTGAAGTACGTCAGTGGGGGCAGGAGTTTGAAACAAAACCGCCAACCTGCTAACAATTAAAAGCATCATTGACAAGTCTGAATTGCATGGAACGATTTGTGATATTCACAAAGGAAGATCAGGAAGATAGCGTACAGCTACATGTCCTGTTTCGTCGGCTCTCGTGTTGGAAACGTGTTTTAATTCTCCACAGAAGACTGCTACGCAATGTGCACATGAAGTGGTGGTTAGCAGTACAACTGTACGGAGAATTCTTAAAGCTGCAAAGTGGAAAGTTTACATACCACGATTACTGCAAGTGATTAATGATGATGATCCTGATCACCGAATGCAGTTTTGCGACTGATATCAGCAATAGGTAACTGATGATGAACAGTTTGTGAGGAAGGTAGTGTGGAGTGACGAGGCACAATTTAAGTGGAACCGTAAACAGTGTCTACAGGTCACCAGAAAATCCGCATGTTTGTGTGGTTAAAGCGGTCAATCTACCAGGGGTTCATGTGTGATGTGGAGTATCACCTAGGGGCTTAGTAGGACCCTTTTTCTTTGGTGCTACTGTCACTGGAGAAGCGTACCTGGAAATGTTACATACATCAATTTTGCTACGTGTACGTGCTCTTTATGGAGCTAATGAAGGGATCTTTCGACAACAGGATGGGGCGCCACCACACTACCACCTAGCCGTACGAGCTTTCCTGGAAGACAATTTTCAGGGGCATTGGATTGGACGAAGAGCGCCTATTGAGCTCCCTCCACGGTTGCCAGATCTAACACCTATGACTTTACTTGTGGGGACTGTGAAAAATAAAGTCAATAGACGTAAGCCACGCACGCTGGAGGAGCTTCGCCAGGAGATTACACTGACATGTGGAGCGATCTCCACTGTAACATTGACTGATGTAGTTGCGGCGACAGCTAGTCGAACATTTTGAACATTTAAAGTAATCATGTGCTAAACGGAAGGTTGTTCAACATGTGTGATCAATTAATAAATGTAAAATAAACACATAAGTAGTACTTTTCGTTCCTTCAAGTGTGTATACATTGTTCTGGCGGACTCCGTACATAAGTGCTTCGGATATCTTCAGTCAGATATAGTGATATATCTCTTTTTCCATAACATTCATAGTTTTTCTCTGCGAACATTCCAGAAACCTTTGCGTGATATTAAATCGTGTTGTCTTCTTTTTCTATAATTTGTTTTAGCCAGAAAATGTTATCTTAGCAAGAGTGCATTTTGTTCTTCGAATAATATGCTGTCTAAGATGTTTCTCATTCTCTTTACTGCTATCGTCAGTTATATCGTGTATTCCGTATTTAAGAGTCTTATAAGTCTAATGTCAAAAGTTTGTTGTTATTGATCCTCTTTTGAAAATGGGTATTGTTATTGCTTTCTATTGATAATTCTCTTTTGAGTCAGCATTGATTTATAAAATGTAAAACCAATATTTCGCTCCTTCTCGTAGGTATTTAAAAAGTTCTATGTTTAGATTGTCCTTTCCAGGAACTCTTCCTATTTAACATCTCTTAAAGGCGTCTCGAAGTTCCTTTAACGTTTTTTTTTATTCATCCTCTTCCTCTTCCGACAACTGATTTTTGCAGAACAATTTTTCATTTGCTATTAAATAATATATTGATGATACATCCGCGGACACTCAGGTAATTTTGTGCACCTCTCTGTGGTTGAAAAAGTTACTTTCTACTCGCTATAAATTGATCTTTACCAAGTCTCATAAGATGTATCGAAACTGATTAACTGGTGATTCTCCATTTATTCCGATTACGTCCTTACTGGCCTGTTTTCATATTTTAGCATTCAGATTTCTTCCTATGACAATGTACGTAGTCTTCCTTATTTGTGGGAACAAGAATACTTCGCAAGTGCTTGTAAAATTTATCAGATACAATCTTTCTTCCGGGGAGAACACAGACATAAAGCTTATATGTCCTCTAGCTATTATAAGTTTGCGCTTTACAATTCTTTCATTTGCTCTACAGTAAGATGTTATCCTGCTCCTTCAATTTTTGTGATATTTGCAGTATATTTATTCAGGCAGTCTAGAGAAGCTCAGCAGCGCTCACCAGCCAAATAAATAAATAAATAAAATAAAATAAAATGAGTTCCATGTTTTCGTAGACGCTGGACTGTGTACCACCCGATTCTCTACCCACCGATGACGCTGATCTGTATTTAACGCGAATGGGTGGTAGTGATAACGAAAATCCGCTTCAGTGGTAGAAACGTAGCAATAGTGCTTATCCCAAGGTAGCTATTCTAGCGAAAAGAGTGTTTTGTGTACCAGTATCAATTGCAAGTAGTGAAAATAATTTCAGCGCTGGAGGGAATGTTATCTCGGACATACGAAGCAGACTTGATCTGAAACGTGTCAATGACATTGTCACAATTCATTGCAACTACATTTCTGACAAGGAATAGGTAGGAGACATTTTTATTTTTTTAATTTTTTAGATTTCTGATTTCTAGGTAGTACGACACAAACGTGTAAATTTGAACCAATAAAGCAGATGATGTTATAAAAAACAGCTATGTAATTTTATTCAATGTGCGACCGGTAAAAGTTTGTTGTTCTTTAATTTTTCTATGAAATTTTTTGCCAGTCTTTTGGTCTAAATTAAGCTTTCATCTCTCTTGTGGATCATAATGATGTCGCGAATAGACGCTCCCATGCAGTAATATACGTCTACAGCATGATTAACTAACACACCAGCTGGTGGGGAGTAGCACCAGCCGACAGAGACACACAGCTGCTACAACGTTCGTGGGAGCACAGAGGCGAGCGCTCGAGACCGGGCGGCCCTAGAGAGCCTGAATAGGGAGAGAGTGGCCAACCGGACGATACGGTGGCCATTTTTCTGCCAAACCGCGGGCGGGACTTTTGAATGGCCAGTAGTGGAGTATTGGAGTACACACTCACCGAATCAAAAGCACAAGACCATTTGGCGAAATCATTCGTTAAATGTCTTTGTTTACAAGAATAATGTGTTATAATAATTTTCACACAGCCAATTTACAGGTCTGTTTTCAAATTTAACTATGTATATTGCAAGTTATTTCATATGTAGTAAAAAGCAAAAACCACTTAATTCGGATAGATAAGAGTACTTGGTTGGTTTCCACAAGGCTCCTGTTTGATTTATGTCAGTCCTGTTGACTGCGACTGCCCAATGCTTTCGTCTTTCTTCATTGCGTGGAAACCCACCTTCGTCTCTATTGGAACAACCAAATGCAGCACAACCCGGCATCGTCTACGAACGTCTGAAGAACGAATTGCAGATGTCAAAAACAATACTGTACAATTACTAACGTGTTTACTTCAAACATGTAGACCTACCGACTTCATCACAAAACGCTTCATTATTTCAACTTGCATTTAAGATCGCAAACGCTAATTACGTACTAAAACGATATACAACTAAATCGAACATGCATGCACAACGCATAACAAGTCTCTCGATAATTCAAATACCTTTTAATCGTTTCCAAAAGTCCTCTGAACTTCAATTCAACTCAAAAACACGGCGAACATAGTAAGCGCGAGAGACGATTGGCGCCATTTTTCTGCGAAAGCTAATCAACCATTCACGGGCAACTTCACCTATGGCCGCTCTCTCCCTATACAGGCTCTCTAGGGGGGCCCGTCCCCTCCCGCCCGCGACGCTGAGCCCGACCGCAGCCTGCCGCCCCGAGCTTTCAGACCCGCGCACGCGAAGACCGAGTGCGGCGCGGTCTAGAGGGTACGAACGAGCGAAACCCCCAGTTTTCAGACCTCTGTAAGAAACATGTAGCGCGCGACTAAGTAGCTCTTGTTTTCCTTGTAACATGGAAACGAACGTTTCCTGACCTTGTTTCCTATGTAAAACTTGATCGACACACACCAAAAAAAGTTTTTGCATTACCGCTGTTCCCAGAAGTCCTGAACACAGACGTTGATTGTGGATATTGTATCACAAAAGCAGTCCCTTTGACTATTCAGAGATGTCACTAAAGACGCCCAAAGGTGTAAACAACCACGCATGAGCAGCGCCTATTAGACGGAGGGGGTCAGCCAGCACATCAGTTCCAGTCATTCCACCAGGAAGGAGGCACACGGCTCGTGTTGTCTGTAGTTCAACCGTGCTTAGATGGTCAATACCGCGGCTCGCTCGCATCCGCATTGTTACTTTGTGCCAGGGAGGGCTCTCAACAAGGGTAGTGTCCAGGCCTCTCGGAGTGAACCAAGGCGATGTTGTTCGGAAATGGAGAAGGTACAGAGACACAGGAACTGTCGATTACATGGCTCGCCCAGGCCGCCCAAGGGCTACTACTGCAGTGGATGACCGCTACCTTCGGATTGTGGCTCGGAGGAACCCTGACAGCAACGCCATCATGTTGAACAATGCCTTGCGTGCAGGCACAGGACGTCGTGTTACGGCTCACACTGTGCGGAATAGGCTGCATCCTGCGCAACTTCACTCCCGACGTCCATGGCGATGTCCATCTTTGCAAACGCGACACCATGCAGCGCGGTGCAGATGTGCCCAACAACATGCCGAATAGACCGCTGAGGATTGGCATCACGTTATCTTCACCGATGAGTGTCACATATGCCTGCAACGAGACAATCGTCGGAGACGTGTTTGGAGGCAACCCGATCAGGCCGAACGTCTTAGACACACTGTACAGCGAGTGCAGCAAGGTGTAGGTTCGCTGCTGTTTTGGGGTGGTATTACGTGGGTCCGACGTACGCCGCTGGTGGTTATGGAAGGTGCCGTAACGGCTGTACGATCCGTGAATGCCATGCTCCAACCGATAGTGCAACCATATCGGCAGCATATTGGCGAGGCATTCGTCTTCAAGGACGACAATTCGCGCCCCCATCGTGCACATCTTGTGAATGACTTCCATCAGAATAACGATATCGCTCGACTAGAGTGGCCAGTATATTCTCCAGACATGGACCCTATCGAAAATGCCTGGGATAGATTGAAAAGGACTGTTTATGGACGGCGTGACCCATCAACCACTCTCAGGGTTCTACGCCGAATCACCGTTGAGGAGTGGGACAATCTGGACCAACAGTGCCTTGATGAATTTATGCATAATATGCGACGACGAATACAGGCATGCATTTATGCAAGAGGACGTGCTACTGGATATGTACAGCAATCTGGACCACCGCCTCTGAAGGTCTCGCTGTATGGTCGTACAACATGCAATGTGTGGTTTTCATGAGCAATAAAAAAGGTGAAAATGATGTTTATGTTGATCTCTATTCCAATTTTCTGTACAGGTTCAGGAACTCTCGGAATCGAGATGATACAAAACATGTTCTTGATGTGTCTATTAAGTCCCCTCTACAACCTCTACAAGTGTGTAACATGAACTGCTAAACACCTTAAATAACGAGCATGGTGCGGTTGTTGGTAACACAGGTAACTGTATGTACAGAAGCGCCCTCTATTGGGAATCATTGACAGAGCGAACATGCTGTTGCACTTTTTCTGGTAGAAGTACTCGACGTGATGTCAGCGAATGTGTGTGCGTCCGAGTTCGCTATGGAAGGCGGGAAAGAGGAACAGCGAGGTGTAGTGCCAGACCATGGAAGAATTTTCGGGAAGTGAAATTCATGTCCAAATGTCTGCTGTGTATAGCGAACAGGGTACGTGACGTTAATAGTGTGTTCGTCTGGAATTAACAACTTCGAGAAGGTCAGGTGTCGTTGAAAGACCAGTCAGCCAGGTCAGGCTAATCGTGTCGTTACCCTTTCCGTCATAGTTGCAGAAGATGCTGTTGTCAGAAATAACCGACGGCGGACGCTGGAAGACATTTGAACAGTGACCAAGACAGCTATGATTGAAAATACCGTAGTACCAGAGTCTGATCGCCGCTAAGACACAAACACGAGAGAAATGAGACACACACCGATACTGATGAAATTCCAGTTAGACTTTAGATTTAGTTTGCTGCGGAATTAGCCTCTTTCCTAACTCACATGTATCGATAACCCTTGCGCAGCAAGTGGTCCAGCGTAGGGGAAGGAGAGAACAGGGTACTCAAGTTATCAAAAAGGGTGAAAGATCGAATACGCTGAATACGAGATCAATATCGGTGACATCTACGTGTTGCACGATGATCGAGCTTATGACGTTCCCGAAGGAACAAAAGTTTCACTCAGAGAACCAGCAGCTAAGCAGTATATTTAATCAATACTTGCCATCTTGCAAGTAGTAGATCCAAGTGAATACTTAGATTTCTTCCTTCTAGATTTCCGAAAGGTGTTCTACATTAATTTATTTATTTAACCTGACAAGATTATGGTCATCAGGCACTGTGTTTCATCTATTCAGATATTGTGCATGCACACCGACGGAAAAAAAAAATATCTCGACTCTAAGAAGGAGTTGTGCGACATAAAAAACAGCTGGTAAACGTATTTCTACGTCTGAAAGACGATCTCTATTGCATTTCCGCTCCATTCGCATAAGAGTGGCGCTGGCAGCGTTTCTATGATGATGCATATGAGGATCGCTCCAAATGTACTCTGTAACGGCCATGAGCGTCTATTACCTCTGTGATTGGACGTGATTAGTTGATGTCAGTCAAGAATGCCTCTAAGGCGACAAAGACATTATTGTGAACATCTCTCCGCGTTTGAACGATGTTGTGTAATAGGGCCACTCTTCTCCGATTCTGTGGAAACATTTGGCAGGAATGTAGCCACTGTACATGAATGCCGGCAGCGATGGTCACAGGACTGTACGGTCCCTAGGAGACCAGTCTCCGGATGGCCACGTCTCACTACCTGAGGGGAAGACCTTCATGTTCAGTGTATGGTTCTGGCGCAGCATACAGCATCTGCAGCAGCAATTTGAGCAACAGTTGGCACCACACTGACACAGCGAACTGTTAAAAATCCGTTACTTGAAAGACAGCCTCGAGCCAGATGCCCTTTACTGTGCATTCCATCGATCCCAAACCATCGCCATTTTCGACTTCCTTGGTGTCCAGCGAGAGTTGATTGGAGGGCAGGGTGGAGGTACGTTGTGCTTGCTAGTGAAAGTTGGTTCTGCCTCGGTGCCAGTGATAGCCGTGTGTTGGTTAGAAGGAAACCAGTTGAGGGCGTACATCAACCTGTCTGTGTGCTACACACCCTAGACCCACACCAGAAGTTATGGTACAGGGTGCGATTTCGTACGGCGGCAGGAGAACGGTCGTGATTGTCCCACACAACCTGACTGCTAATTTGTACATCAGTCTGTTGAATCGACCTGTCTTTCCACCATTCAAGAACGTCATCCCAAGACATGTTTTCCAACAGGATAACGCTCACCGGCCGCAGTGGGCGTGCGGTTCAAGGCGCTGCAGTCCGGAACCGCGAGACTGCTACGGTCGCAGGTTCGAATCCTGCCTCGGGCATGGATGTGTGTGATGTCCTTAGGTTAACTAGGTTTAAGTAGTTCTAAGTTCTAGGGGACTGATGACCTAAGCTGTTAAGTCCCATAGTGCTCAGAGCCATTTGAACCATTTGATAACGTTCGCCCACGTACCGATGTTGTAATCCACCATGCTGTACAGTGTCGGCATATCGCCTTGGCGTCCCTGTTTACCATATCTGTCTCCAGTCGAGCACATATGGGACATCACCGGGCGACACCTCCAGCGTCGTCCACGAACAGCGTTAAGCGTCCCATTATTGACCGACCAAGTGCAACAGGCGTGGAACTCCATCCCACAAATTGTCATCCGGCAACTGTACAAGACAATACATTCACGTTTGTATGCCTGCATTCAACATCCTGGTTGTTACACAGGTTATTAAAGCATCAGCTATTGATATTTGCCATGGCTTCTCTGGCTATTACATTAACCTGCGATTTTACAATTTTAATCACTTAAATATGTTATCTAGAGAAATTGGCTCAAATGTCTCTGAGCACTGTGGGACAACATCTGAGGTCATCAGTCCCCTAGAACTTAGAACTACTTACACCTAACTAACCTAAGGACATCACACACATCCATGCCCTAGGAAGGATTCGAACCTCCGACCGTAGCAGCAGCGCGGTTCCGGACTGAAGCGTCTATAACCGCTCGGACACCGCGGCCGGCACCTAGAGAAATGTATGCCAGAAATGTCATTACTGTACATTATTTTCTGATGCTGTGATTTTTTTCTGTCAGTGTATTACATTTCACTAATTACAGTAAGTGTGTTGTATGTTACACATAAAAATGTAAGACTTTGAAACTATTATGCCATAAATAGACGAGAAGGAAAACAGAGTTTATATTCGCAAATGACAAGTGCAAAATCAAAGAAAAGTTACAGGCATATGAAATATGAGTATTAGGAGCAATAGACGTGCGAAAAGGTGCGGAAAAGGGCAAGAAAGGCGACGCTGTATCAACATAGGAAAAATCTTAAGGAAATGTAGCTCATCCACCATGGAAGTGGCTTACAAGTCAGTTGTTCGACCCATTCTTGAATATCGTCCATCAGTCTGGGATCATTACCAGGTAGACTGATACGAGAGAGATGAGAGAGCTAAGCATTTCTTCACAAGATCGCTTAGCACGCGCGAGAGCGTTACAGAAATGCTCAACCAACCCCAGTGGCACACGTTACACGAGAAGCGTTGTGCCACACAGAGGGGTGAAACATTCCCGTTATATTCTTTATTGGGTTTTGTGTGATTTACCGAAGCTGCCAAACAGGTAATTATTATGAATATATGACCTTGTACTTAATGGATGAAGGGCCATCGGTTTTTCTGCTGTGGTTTCGGGGGTATTTCAACAGAGTGCGGCTGTTCTGAGACGGAATAGTTAAAGTTTTTCTACTATTAAACACCACGAAGGTTGCTATTAACAAACTAATATGTATTTTCTATTAACACACAAATTCTGGAGCAGTTGCTACCTTCACCTTACACTTATAATTACAGTTATATCTTTTATTGGTTGCTCAAAATTTTCAAATGTGTGTGAAACATTATGGGACTTAACTGCTAAGGTCATTAGTCCCTAAGCTTAGGCACTACTTAACCTAAATTATCCTAAGGACAAACACAGACGAGCGATCTAAGGCGCTGCAGTCATGGACTGTGCGGCTGGTCCCGGCGGAGGTTCGAGTCCTCCCTCGGGCATGGGTCTGTGTGTTTGTCCTTAGGATAATTCTATCCAGTAGTGTGTAAGCTTAGGGACTGATGACCTTAGCAGTTAAGTCCCATAAGTTTTCACACACATTTTGACAAACACACACACACATGCCCCAGGAGGACTCGAACCTCCGCCGGGACCAACCGCACAGTTATTGATTGCTGATTTTAAGTACTTCGTCACAAGCAATGATGATGGTTAACATTCACAACAATCCTCACTGCAGTCCATGGTTGTTGCTGGCTGACGCGGTTGACGCGAAACACGTACTTCGGCACTTGCCATTTTTGGTTTTATATCACTCGCGAATCGTTATTGATGAGGGTCAACCCCACGACGGTAAGGGGACGCTCTCATTTGTCACACTCCGGTGAATTTACAATTTACTCCTGACTCGGTACATCCGCCATTTCCACCGTACTCAGATAGACCGCCATGTTTTTTTATTTTCTTTATTTTTTTTATTGGCAATCTATCCAGTACTGCTTTCACCCGACACTAATCTCACTGCCTCCTGCAGCGCTCGACAATCGACTCCTGTCTGCTATCGACCTGGGTGTCGGATACTAATATCAATGTTCGTGGGATCCTTGCTATCGAAATATAGGGGGTGGAGGTACTTCTCGAAAAGAGTTGGACGACATTACTTCCTCTCACAAACAGATCGCGAAAAGTCTACGACGAGAAAATTGGAGAAACTAACGCTAACACGTAAGGTAACCGACAATCATTCTTCCCATGCGCCATTCGTGTCTGAACAGATAAGGGGGCATCAGTTAGTGGTACAGGAAGAACCCTCCGTCATACACAGTTATGTAGTTTGTGGGATATTATGCAGATGTAGGAGGACCAGCTGTGCCTTGCGAAATTGGTACACTAGATGTCTTATGGCAATGTGCCGTAGCTGAAAATATAACAAGGACTTGTGGCAGTCTTTAAGAGGTAAAACTGTTTACAACGTAAGCAGAGTAACAGATAACATTTATACCCTGAATCTTGTAGCTGGTGCTGTCTCAGAGAAAGCAAGGGGTAACTATAGACAACATACAGTACAGCAGAGATGAGTCAGGTCGCTAAACGACCCTAGCGAGAAAGAATAGAGTCCGTTAGCTGGTACGATGGTTTGACCCAATAACGGAAGAATGTTGTAAGGTGACCACAAGCGCACCTAGAAGAACGAGTTGAATCAGTCAGTGATAAGTGATGAGTCCTGATCCACCGTTATGCTGTGTGGAGGAAGCAAGACATTGATGGATCAGACAGCATGGTCGACCTGATGTTGAACGTACGGAGAAACTAGACACAGTCCGCCAGCGGAAAATTGTGTGTGTGTGTGCGAGTGTGAGTGTGTGTCCACCTAAGAACAGAGAAGTGAAAGAGTGAAGGTATACAAGAAGGTATGTTACTAAATTGTTCTCCGAGAGTCAGTGACCTAACAGTAATAGTAGTAGAAGTATTGCTATTAGTGTTAACTACAAGTTTCAGTACTAGAAGCTGTAGTAGTTGTGGTTGTTGTAGGAAATCAAAATGGTGATAGTAGTAGTAACAGTACCTCTTTATACTTACCAAAGTTGTTTTGTTTGTTTTTGTACGAGTATTATGTGCTGTTTTATAATTTAATGTTGGAAGGTGTCAAAGATTACTGTAAAATTCGTAAGGCTATTTTTCTGACACAATATAAAAACGCTTGGCAGAGAGTGGAAAAGGATGCTAGAGAATGGTGTATGATTAGCAATCAAAATAGAGCGACGGTAATAGAAACAAAGATCAGGAAAAATATAAGGGGCAATGAAAGAATTTGATTCAAGGGCGTTGCTGAAGCGTATATACAACGTTGGGCGACACCGATGCCGGTATATAAGCACCGACCTATAGGCAAGGCATCTGTGTGACATTCGTGTCTTGCGGCGTGCGTATGGTAAATGTGGGAACAAGAGTTTTGCCGACGTTATTACCAAATGCAGCCAGACAGGACCGACATGCTGTTATTCCATTCTTGGTTGCCGATGGACAGACACTGATAAACTTCCATCGGTGAATGAAGAATGCATATGGGGCCTGCCTGTCGAAAACCACTGTTGTTGAGTGGTGCTGCTGTTTCATTACAACGAACGTTCTCATGTCACGAATGTCGGAACAGAAGTTATGCCAACTTAGCTGAGAGACACTCAAGCACTTTTGCTGCATTCCCGATCTCTCGCCATGCAAACATCAAGCCTTACAGCCTTTTGAAGGGTCGACAATTCATGTCGGCCAAGGACGTGCATCAGCAGTTACGGACCTTCACGCCGCAGGACATAGTGTTTCACCAAAGGTGTATCTTCACCCCTGCGCGTTGGTGGGACGATTGTGTCAAAGCTCACGGCGATTTTGCCAGATTGGCATACTTTCTGATCACCCCTTATAGCATTACAATCTTCGTAAATTTTGCACGACAACAGAAAAGGAAAAAAGAAAAGAAACAGATTAGCACAAATCTTCAGGTAACAGATTCTGTAATTCTGCATGGAATGTTGCATAGTTGTTACCAAGACACTGTGCTATCATCCATATATATTATAAAAGCTAAAACTCAGAAACGAATCCCGATACGCTCAAGCGAGTAATTAGTGTGAATATAGAACGTTCCAGAACATTCGAGAGTATTCGAGAACATACCAGAGAATGCAAGAGTCTTTGAGAGCATTTCACAGCAATCCAGGATGTTCCAGAATGTTCCACAATGATCCGGGATGTTCTGGAATGTTCGGGAATAGGTTGGAACATTCGGGAAGATTCCAGAATGTTTAGGAACATTCCGGAACACCCCAAATCATTGTGGAGCATTCAAGAATACACTCGAATATTGTGGAATATTCTGGAACATTGTTGACCATTCGAAATCTTTTAGGTATGTTCTGGAATTCGCCAGTGGGGGACCTAACCGTTGGTAGGCGTATACGCTACCGGTGATTAAAATTGCTACACCAAGAAGAAATGCAGGTGGAAAACGGATATTCATTGGACAAATATATTATACGAGAACTGACATGTGATTACATTTTCACGCAGTTTGGGTGCATAGATCCTGAGAAATCACTACCCAGAACAACCACCTCTGGCCGTAATAACGGCCTTGATACGCCTGAGTATTGAGTCAAACAGAGCTTGGATGGCGTGTATAGGTACAGCTGCCCATGCAGCTTTAACACGATACCACAGTTCATCAAGAGTAGTGACTGGCATATTCTCGATCCAGTTGCTCGGCCACCATTGACCAGACGTTCTCAATTGGTGAGAGATCTGGAGAATGTGCTGGCCAGGGCAGCAGTCGAACATTTTCTGCATCCAGAAAAGGCCCGTACAGGACCTGCAACATGCAGTCGTGCATTATCCCGCTGAAAGGTGGGGTTCTGCAGGTATCGAATGAAAGGTAGAGCCACGGGTCGCAACACATCTGAAACATAACGTCCACTGTTCAAATTGCCGTCAATGTGAACAAGAGGTGACCGAGACGTGTGACCAATGGCACCCCATACCATCAAGCTGGGTGATACGCCAGTATGGCGATGACGAATACACGCTTCCAATGTGCGTTCACCGCGATGTCGCCAAACGCGGATACGACCCTCATGATGCTGTAAACAGAACCTGGATTCATCCGAAAAGATGACGTTTTGCCATTCGTGCACCTAGGTTCATCGTTGAGTACACCATCGCAGGCGCTCCTGTCTGTGATACAGCGTCAAGGGTAACCGCAGCCATGGTTTCCGAGCTGATAGTCCATGCTGCTGCAAACGTCGTCGAACTGTTCGTGCAGATGGTTGTTGTCTTGCAAACGTCCCCATCTGTTGCCTCAGGGATCGAGACGTGGCTGTCATCTCGACTGCTAGTGACACGAGGCCGTTGGGATCCAGCACGGCTTTCCGTATTACCCTCCTGAACCCACCGATTCCATTTTCTGCTAACAGTCATTGGATCTCGACCAACGCGAGCAGCAATGTTGCGATACGATAAACCGCAATCGCGGATGGCTACAATCCGACCTTTATCAAAGTCGGAAACGTGATGGTGCGCATTTCTGCACCTTCCACGAGACATCACAACAACGTTTCACCAGGCAACGCCAGCCAACTGCTGTTTTTGTATGAGAAATCGGTTGGATACTTTCCTCATGTCAGCACGTTGTAGGTGTCGCCACCAGCGCTAACCTTGTGTGAATGCTCTGAAAAGCTAATCATTTGCATATCACAGCAACTTCTTCCTGTCGGTTAAATTTCGCGTCTGTAGCACGACATCTTCGTGGTGTAGCAATTTTAATGGCCAGTAGTGTATAAATCAAGACCCATCGTGGGTTCGAACGTTACTTTTTTATCAGTGACGAACGGAGGAACCGAAAAGGCAGTGAAGTGAGTGATTAAAAACAAACAGTGAGGTGTGAGTAGTCAAAGTGATACAGTGAGTGAACATAGATCTAATATAAAATGTGAAAAGTGTATGACGTGAACTTAGAGTATTCGTTAGTAAAAAGTTGATTTGATCTATATTTTAGACAATTCCCAAATGTATAACAGGAGGAGACCATGCCTGTTCTAGAAAAATAACAGGAACAAAAAGGAACAGCGAAAAACCGAAACAGACGAAGAGTACGTTGAAAGTCCCAACGAACGACAATGAGCTCCGTGAGAAGCAGAGAAACCGAAGAACTACGAAATTAACTGCTTGAAGAAACAAGAAACAAGAATTGCGATACAATCTTATAATAAAAGACTGTAAACTCAAGATAGCCATGCAAATACCACCCTACGGACGAGGACAAATAAACAGTACAACCTAATAAATGAAGCCTTCCACTACGACCTGGCAAAAGAACATAATAAACAAGTCGTAATCGGAAAAATGGATAACATCTGCCAATTTTGCAACGCGAAAGAATGCAGTACAGAAACACCAGGGTTTTGTTGCATGAATGGAAAAATTCGATTATTGCCAATGGAAGCACCTCCACAGATACTTTTATATTAAATGGCCGGGGAAATCCTGAATCAGATTAGTTTCTCCAAAATATAAAAGCGTAAAACGCCTGCTTCCAAATGACTTCTGTCACTGTCACATCGATTCACACTAACAGAGATGAAATCGATCATGTTCTTTCCATCTAAGGAAAAGTCTATGACGAGATGGGCTACCACTACCCAACGAAAGCCATAAATTTCTGCCAGTGTTTATAATTGTAGGTGAGGAAACAGAAATTGATCAACTATGAGCACAAACGTCCGTTTAATGCACTTCAGATAAACTACGTCGCCATCGTAATTTTGGACAATGAAAACACAAGAGAAGTACTACAGCGCAATGTAGCGACACGCCCGCCGTCCATATGATGCCCTCCAGTATCCATTAATATTTCTGCACGGAGAGGACGGATATCATTTTAAAGGGAAACAACTCCAACCTGAAACAGGCGTAAAAATAAACAAATAAGTCACTTCCAAGGAGTTTTCTGCTTACCGCTTAGTGATCAGAGACAATGAAACATATAATCACATTCGCATTACTCACCTTTTATGTCAACAATTCCTGATAAATAGAAGCGGAACGGATGCTTTACATAGAACTGAATCAGAAGAAACTACGCAAGGAAGAATAAATCCACCTTCAAGACTCAATCATAAATGACGGAAACATGGACGACATTGGAACAATGTAATCTTACCCCCATACACGAATACACTTAAGATGCCATGACCTACACAAAAAAATCTAGATGATCTGACCTCTTCACAACATTCGCATGCTACTTGTCTTGCACAGAAATCAGAGAAAATCTGAGACACCCATCGACACGACATAATATTTCAAGTTTTCCGACAAAAACAAATGAGATTTATTTAAGTCATCGCAAATTACCACATCTTTGCAAGCGTTAGATGCTGGATGTACACAATCGAATGGCAATAACGAGAACTCCCTCACGCAAAAAATCTCATATGGCTGTACGACAGAATTCATCCCATGGGAATAAACAAAATACAACTTACAAGAAGATCCGGATCTGTATGACATAGTAGTGAAAAACATGATTCACGGTCCATGCGGGCCATTAAATCGCAATTCACCATGTATGAGTGATGGAAAAATGTACCAAAAAAAAGCAACAGAAACTATGCTTGGACGACACACAAACCGGGGTTGATTGCTATCCCAAATACAGAAGACGATCACGCAAAACGATGGCATCGCAGCAAAAATACGAATACGAGGCAGAAACGAACTGGAAATGGATAATCTGTGGTAGTATAATATAACATACTACTTTCAAAAATATTCCAAGCACATATAAATATCGAATACAGCAGTTCACTGAAATCCATCAAGTATGTGAAGAAAGGCAGTGACAAGAGTAGTACTTTAAATAGTCAAAGACGGCGGACAACAAAACGTAAACGACAAGATTCTCTTGAACCAAATAGGAAGATACATCAACAGTAACGAAGCACCTAGGCGGATTTTTGGTTTTCCATACACGATTGTGAACGAACTGTTCAACATCTAGCAGTAAATTTCACCAGGCACAGCCAGGAAAGTTTCAAGCGAACGACCTCTGAACACATCGACAGCTTTCTACGAACTGTGCCAACTTCGCGAAAACCGTAGTATATGTTGACGTTCCTACCTATTATACGTGGGACACACGAAGAAAAATCCTTAAACGAAGAAAACAATGAATTCCAGTAGAAGACCGCCCAGGAATCATGAACTCTGGCCTACTAGACTGTTATACATTGTACATTAAACAACGCCGGTAGTTACTACACGAAATATGGGAACCATCAAGTTTCACAGTTCACAAGACAGTTGGTAGCTACCTATGTCAGATGTACAGCGCCGTATGCCAACTCTTAAGACTACTGGAAAACAATAACCACTGGGAATCAACATTACAAGAAGCCTCAATCACAGCTTCAGTTGAAGAAATGAGAGACTTACTCGCAGTAATTCTAACACCATGTAACCCACAGAATTCAAAACAACTATGGGACTCCTTTAAAGAGGGTATAAGTGACGACATACTGTATCAAATCTAACAAATTTATCTTGAACTGACCATTGAATTCAACGATATCTTCAATGAAACCCTCTTTCGCCTAGAAGATACATGTTCATCAGTAAAAATAACCAGACCTCAGCACTACCTGGGATGCAAGCACCACGAAAAGATGCGATCAGAGTGCTAAACTTCGATATTACAAAGGAAAAAAGCTACAAGACTGACGAACTGCTTTAGTCTATTCCTCACAACAATGACAATCAAAATGACATTTACAACATTATCACAGACCGGATCGACAACAACACTGTGCTCTTCGGTCACAATCAAAAGGAAATTGTTACCGTTATCATGGACCGGATCGACAATAACACTAGAGTGTTCAAAAGCGAATGGAAGGCAGACTTCTCAGACTGAATAAAGAATTGAAAGGCAAGAAATTAGAAGATGGAAAGCCACTGGGAGATGTTAACAGACTGACCAACAAGGAAATTTACTCTTTACAAATATATTTTGAAAAAGCTACCAGGGATAACTTACATAGTGCGAAAACAATGGAGCAGGCCGTGTTGGCAATATTCTTTCACAATCTTTCCACATATGGTAATCCTCAACATTCTGTTTGTGACATACCGAGGTGCAAATATGTTCAGACAGAAACCAGTGGAAAACCATACACCCACAATCATGGTTTGCCACTTGCTGTTTTAGATGTTGTGAAACAAACTTTCGGGTACCTAGCTAATCCTGAACGGCTGAAAAAATGTGCACATGGGAAAAAAAACAGAATACAAATGAGACCTACAATCACGTTATATAAATGCATTGTCTAAAATCAGTACGTGTGTCCGCAAGTGTTGTGAAGATAGCAGCGTGTAATGCCTGTTTAATGTTCAGTAGCGGAAATGCAGGTACCTGCAGAGAGTAGGCTTCCATTCGGGTGCATTTACACTGAAGATAGTCGGTAGCAATGATGAATTGCGACTACACCAAGCTCACGCAGCAGAGGAAAAAATGCAAAAGTTGGCTAGGCAAAGGACGGAGGGAAAGAGATTACTCCAGGAAGACGAGGAAGACAATAAAGGTTATGGACATGAACAGCATTAGTCACTCGAGGTATAGCAATGTTGTCAAAAATTGAAATAAAAACTTTAAATACAAATTGCCATAAACTGATTCTTTTGAGCTATAACGGACATTTTCTCAGGCACTATAGAAGCTAACATCCGGAAATTTGGCGTAATTCTTAAGAATTACTTACTGAATAATCCTGTGCAACACTATGCCGTTATCATTGACTCTGAGAAAATTTCTCCTTTAAATTTTGAGAAAAATAGTGCAGACATGGGTAACACAAAACTGAAAAATTAATTTCAAAGCAACTATGACCATAAATAAAAATGTGTTCCACACGTTTTGTTAGCGTCTTATGCAGATGTAAACCGTGAAATTCCAGTTTTATTACTTGATTGCTTTAAAGGTACATTATAGAAACAATGATAATTAAAAATTCAAATCCTCATAAAATGTATGTCAATGCACGTTTTCAAACAAAAATTGCACAGAATATTAAGTATTATGTTGTACACAGTTGTCTCAAGTTTTACTGGTTTATCCGTAATACGTTTAGAGATATGTATGGATAAGTACAAAAATGCATATTGCCCTACGTCTGTCCTTACGGATTTAATCAGGGCTGGAGTGAAATTGTGTCACATTATTGTTAACTACTGGGAGGCCCTAGTCTTTGACCGTTCGTCCTAGATATAATCAGTCCATCGCGAGACACTTCCTCTTGACGAAAGGGCCACAATCAGCGTCTGAGAAATCACAGCGTAGAGAAGAAAATGGAATACTGAGGTAGAAAGCTAGAAGCAGCTGCCCCTGGGATCACTCGACATCACTGTACGCTGTGCTCCTCTCGAAGAGGGCTGTACTGCACATCCGGAGACACAGATGATTCAACAACAAACCTACTCGACTACGAGTATTCTCTGTGATTGAACAAGTGGCATGTTCTGCTACGTCGTTTAAAAGAAGTTACATTAAAAGTATTGGAGAACATTCCATTTAGTTATAATTGCAGATTGTGCTTTAAATGTGAGTGAAAGCTTTGAACAGGTTTCTCATTAATTCTGAAAGTTACTGGACGGTGTTTCTTTTTTGAAATAAATGGTAGACGTGCAGTATAAATTCACTGTCTTATACTAATGTCATTACTTAGACATCAAAATTATTGAAAATTTGTGCACTAATTGTTTGATGTTTCATTCAAATGTGTCAAAATGATTATGAGGCTGAGATACCATTTACGTCCACAATGTACATCTACATCTACATTTATACTCCGCAAGCCACCCAACGGTGTGTGGCGGAGGGCACTGTCATTACCTCGCTTTCCTGTTCCAGTCGCGTATGGTTCGCGGGAAGAACGACTGTCTGAAAGCCTCCGTGTGCGCTCTAATCTTTCTAATTTTACATTCGTGATCTCCTCGGGAGGTATAAGTAGGGTGAAGCAATATATTCGATACCTCATCCAGAAACGCACCCTCTCGAAACCTGGCGAGCAAGCTACACAGCGATGCAGAGCGCCTCTCTTGCAGAGTCTGCCACTTGAGTTTGCTAAACATCTCCGTAACGCTATCACGGTTACCAAATGACCCTGTGACGAAATGCGCCGCTCTTCTTTGGATCTTCTCCATCTCCTCCGTCAACCCGATCTGGTACGGATCCCACACTGGTGAGCAATACTCAAGTATAGGTCGAACGAGTGTTTTGTAAGCCACCTCCTTTGTTGATGGACTACATTTTCTAAGGAGTATCCTAATGAATCTCAACCTGGTACCCGCCTTACCAACAATTAATTTTATATGATCGTTCCACTTGAAATCGTTCCATACGCATACTCCCAGATATTTTACAGAAGTAACTGCTACCAGTATTTGTTCCGCTATCATATAATCATACAATAAAGGATCCTTCTTTCTATGTATTCGCAATACATTGCGTTTGTCTATGTTAAGGGTCAGTTGCTACTCCCTACACCAAGTGCCTATCCGCTGCAGATCTTCCTGCATTTCGCTACAATTTTCTAGTGCTGCAACTTCTCTGTATACTACAGCATCATCCGCGAAAAGCCGCATGGGACTTCCGACACTATCTACTAAGTCATTTATATATATTGTGAAAAGCAATGGTCCCATAACACTCCCCTGCGGCACGCCAGAGGTTACTTTAACGTCTGTAGACGTCTCTCCATTGATAACAACATGCTGTGTTCTGTTTGCTAAAAACTCTTCAATCCAGCCACACAGCTGGTCTGATATTCCGTAGGCTCTTACTTTGTTTATCAGGCGACAGTGCGGAACTGTATCGAACGCCTTCCGGAAGTCAAGAAAAATAGCATCTACCTGGGAGCCTGTATCTAATATTTTCTGGGTCTCATGAACAAATAAAGCGAGTTGGGTCTTACACGATCGCTGTTTCCGGAATCCATGTTGATTCCTACATAGTAGATTCTGGGTTTCCACAAACGACATGATACTCGAGCAAAAAACGTGTTCTAAAATTCTACAACATATCGACGTCAGAGATACAGGTCTATAGTTTTGCGCATCTGCTCGACGACCCTTCTTGAAGACTGGGACTACCTGTGCTCTTTTCCAATCATTTGGAACCTTCCGTTCCTCTAGAGACTCGCGGTACACGGCTGTTAGAAGGGGGCAAGTTCTTTCGCGTACTCTGTGTAGAATCTAATTGGTATCCCGTCAGGTCCAGTGGACTTTCCTCTGTTGAGTGATTCCAGTTGCTTTTCTATTCCTTGGACACTTATCTCGATGTCAGCCATTTTTTCGTTTGTGCGAGGATTTAGAGAAGAAACTGCAGTGCAGTCTTCCTCTGTGAAACAGCTTTGGAAAAAGGTGTTTAGTATTTCAGCTTTACGCGTGTCATCCTCTGTTTCAATGCCATCATCATCCCGGAGTGTCTGGATATGCTGTTTCGAGCCACTTACTGATTTAACGTAAAACCAGAACTTCCTAGGATTTTCTGTCAAGTCGGTACATAGAATTTTACTTTCGAATTCACTGAACGCTTCACGCATAGCCCTCCTTACGCTAACTTTGACATCGTTTAGCTTCTGTTTGTCTGAGAAGTTTTGGCTGCGTTTAAGCTTAGAGTGAAGCTCTCTTTGCAACTGTAACTGTACAAGGTGCACATTAATAAAATCGACAAACTGTAGGGACGCATTTCTGACTGGAAATGAAGGGAAAGAGGGACCTATGGACATATGTCTGGCACTAAATCGTTGCCACGGTTGTGGCGCTGACGAATGAAAGTTCCTCTGACCACATGCCGTGTGTTCCTTGTGTTGTGGGCTATGTGATTCACGTAGCATACTGTAAGCAGCAGAATGGTCTGATATTCCTGTCGGGAACAAGTCGAGATGGTGTATGTGTACGGCCAATCAGATGAAAACGGTCGAGAGGTAGCAGGGCTGTGCCAAGAAAAGTATCCTAACAGACACCAACCACATCGCACAACTTTTCAAGCTCGTTTCGGATTTTTGTCTGATCGTGGGTCCTTTCAGGCAGACGAGCGGTGAACGGAAGTGGCAGACTGTGCGTACATCAGATCTGGAGGACCTGGTCCTACAGGATATTGAGACGAACCCTAGTTCAAGCTCCAGGCAAGTGGATTTCCAACATGGTGTAAACCAAAGTACAATGTTATGTATCCTCCATGAAAACAGCTGCTATCCTTATCACATACAACGAGTGAAAGGATTATCAGCAGCGGACTTCCCTCTATGGGAAGGATTTGGTCGATGGTTTTTGCACCACACCATCACAATTATGGGATTTGTGTCATCATTTCGCTTTACCGACGAAACAACGTTTACCAAAACTGGAATAATCAGTCTGCATAATGATCAACCGTGGGCTCAGACACAGCGCGTGGTCAGAAGAACTGTCATTCATCAGCGACATCTACCGTGGCAACGATGCATTTTTGGACACATGTTCACAGAACTGTTTGTCCTCAATTTTCAGTCAGGAATCCGTCCCTGCAGTTTGTTGAAGGTTATGCTAATGTCCGTCCTGTATAATACTGTACGGAAACATACTGCCATTATCTCTCAGATTATTTACCTTATTGGAACATATTTATTCTGCAAAGAAATTATTAAGATAATCTTAGATAAGAGAAGTGTGTACTTTCTGGTTGGTAAAAGCCTGGAAAATATTAGCTAAAGAAATAGTTCAGAAAAAATGGTGGTGAGGGGGCCTGGTCCTTAGAAAGTAGTGAGCTGTAGTAGTCACTGGTATTACGACTCTATTCTCTAGTCAGTTCTGTAGCTGTGACACCAGGTGTAAGTTTTTACTGCAGGCTTATAAGGCCAATGTTAAAATTTTCCTGCCTTCCGTAGGCAAAAGCAGTATAAACACGCTGCGAACCATTCAGTATTGGACATTACAACAGGAATTTCATGTACCTGCCAGCAGGATGCGGTTTTCAGGCAGTTTCCCACATGCAGTTAGGTGGATACTGGGCTGATATCCAGGTCCCGACTTAGTAACATGGTTCACAAACGTTTCAAAATCATTCACACTCCGTCATATGGGGTAACTCTTGATGCAGACGACTGGGGTACAGAAATCCATACTTGTGAGCTAGGGTGGGGGGTGGGGGGGGGGGGATGGAGGTGGAGGTGGACAGATGGTGACAGGATAGGCTTCCGGCCACCCTCTGGCACTAACATTGTCAGAACCAAATTAACGTGGCGATCCACTAAGGATAAATGAAACAGCCAGTTAAAAGAACAAGAAGATTAATTTTTTGCTGTAAAAGTCAGGATGAATTTCAAAGAAACGAAGAACTATCGTCCAAAAGATCAGTTGGGATCAATGCCTGTAGACAATAACCTTCTCCAACGGCCTCAAAAGAGAAGAAAATCATGTAATCCTGCCGGCTTTCGTAGTCGCTAACACTGAATACAAAGTCTTCTAGGTTGTTTGACCGCGTCACGCTCCTCTTCAGATTTCTTGTTCACAGTCGCACAGTCGACATTTCGACTGCTCTGCTAGGGTCTTCCAACGAGGAGACCAAAATATCGTCAGCAGATGAACTGAAACATTGACTGCTAAGAAGAGATTTGAAGAGGAATGTGACGTGTTCCGCAAATTACAAAAGTTTACGTTTGAGAGCAAATTTGTTTAGCAGTCAGCCGGGCTTGTCGCTGAGCAGATTGCGGACATCTCCAGGCTGGTCGCAGTACTAGAGGTGATGTTCTATATCTACATCTGCATGACTACACAGCAGCTCACACTTTAAGTGTTTGTATAGAGGGCTCTTAGAACCATCTTCAGACTTTCTACCGTTTATCTCTCTAACAAGGGAAAAATGAACACTTAAATCTTTCGGACGAGCTCAAATGGTTCAAATGGCTCTGAGCACTATGGGACTTAACATCGGAGGTCATCAGTCCCTTAGAACTTAGAACTATTTAAACCAAACTAACCTAAGGACATCACACACATCCATGCCCAAGGCATGATTCGAACCTGCCACCGTAGCAGTCGCGCGGTTCGGGGCTGAAGAGTCTAGATCCGCTCAGTCACCACGGCCGGCCGGTACGAGCTCTGATTTCTCTTATTTTATTGTGATAAACATATCTTTCTGTATTGATCGACGATAGTACAATATTTTCGCATTCAGGGGAGAAAGTCGATGACTGAAATTTCGTGGAAAGATCACGACCTCGCTTTAATGATAGCCATTGCAAGTCGCTTATCATATCCGTTACACTCTCACCCCTATTTCGCCATAACGCAAACCGAGGTACCCTTCTTTGAAATTTTTCGGTGTCCGCCGTCAGTCCTGTGTGGTAAGGATCTTATACATCACGGAAAATAAAAAGTGGTCTTTCGTTTACGTACTCCACAGCATTATCCATACGATAATTCTAACTTACGTTGTTCATAATTGCAGTTCCTAGGTATTTAGTCGAATTGACCGCCTATAAATTTGCGTGGTCTATTGTGTAATGGAATTGTAACGGATTTATTTTTGTGTTCATGGTGGTTGGCCTCACACTTTTCCTTATTGTGAGACAAGTGCCACTTTTCGCAGCATTCACATATCATGCATACCAGTGATTTTGCAATTGGTTTTGATTTTCCGATACCTGTAATGCGCAGAAAATGACAGCATAATCTGCAAACTAAGAGATTTGCTCAGATTGTGTCCTAAACCGTTCATGTAGATTAGGAACAGCAGAGAGACTATAACACTTTCTCGGAGAACGCTGGATATCACTCCTGTTTTATTCGATGGTTTTCTATCTATTACTACCTACAGTCGCCTTTCTGAGAGGAAATTCGGATCCAGTCGTACAGCTGAAGTGGAGCCTTCTGGAAATCTAGAAATATGGAATCAATTTGAGACCCCTGTCGTTAGCACCCATTTCTTAGAATAAAGCACTGGTGTATTTCACAGGAACGATATTTTCTGAATCACTGCTGACTGTGTGTCAGTAGACCGTTACCTTTGAGGTAATTCTTAACGTTCGAATACAGAGTATTTCCTAAATCGCACTGCAGATCGACTTTACTGGTATGGGTTTGTAATTCAACGGGTTATTCCTGTTCCTTTCTTGAATATCGGTGTGACCTGCGCATCTTCCCCGTGTTTTGGTACGGCTACAGCTTTCCGCTGTTTTTAGCATGGGTGGGTAAGCAGCCAAGTTGCTGGTAGCCGGTGGCTCCAAGTTCCATTCGGTGTTGGAGAGCGCTCTGCTGTGGCAGCGTTGCCGGCCAGCATCGTTCTGACATCTCTGCTCCCTTTCCTGGAAACAAAAGAAGCTGAAAAGGAAAGCCAAGACACAAACCACAAGAGAAGAATGAATAGCGCCGAAGAGACGGAGTGACGAAGGCACGGAAAGGGCACAAAAACTGGCCGAAAAAAGGAGAAAAGAGATAAATCTGTCAGATGAGGCACGTGAATTCTTCCTACGTCTCATGTTACTTGCACATGCCTAAAAGAAGAAGCATTGCAATCGGGCCACGACAATAAACGCTCACTGTTGTCACAGAACCATTTCTGCAATGTCATTTTATCCACGTAAAATCATAAAGAAATGACTGCTACCGAAAGACGTCTGGTACTAACATGAACTACGTACCAAGAATGCGCTTGGTTCCACCAACTGCCGCGTACATACCGCACTCAGGTTCACTTGTGGAGTTAGTGTTCACAAATTACGATATTACAAGATCGCAAAGGTCGATGCAGATTTAGCTGTACTGCAAGGGGCGCTGGGTCGCCTCGGTATAGCTCTGGGAATGAACTACGAAAAACTAGATCGGGAAGGAAACCGCTGTATGCCTTAACTCTCCAGAAACACCACAGAAGAAGTCTATTGCAACGAAGATCACGAGCGAGGGACTGAGAAACTGATATTTTCAAGATTGGGACGCATTGCAATAGGAGGCCAGTTAGTGGTTCTCAAATGAAGCTATGTTTAGGCAAAAGTGTAAGTAAATGCAGTCGCCACGCTGTGGTTAAATCTTATGGACCAGAATGTAATTCGGCAGTTCAACACTATTGAAATTAAAATCAGAGAAATTTCAGAAATAATCTTGGTATACTGTAACAAAATTCGAATGAAGCGACAGTTCCCATACACTCTAAATTTCTACAGCTGTTAAATCACCATTATGAAGTGATACTACACCACCCAACTAATGCCCATTCACATTCAGTATGTGGTTTTTAAGACTACTGTTGCTGATCGACAGATAGGTTCGTCTGCATGAAGTAGAACTTCCTGGATGTATTCCATTCTTCTTCTTCCTCTACAGTTTTTACCCTTATCAGCTCCCTCTAGTATCATGGAAGTCATTCCCTGATATCTGAACGGATTCCTTATCATCTTGTCCCTTTTTCTCGTCAGTGGTTTCCACATTTCCTTTCCTCGCCGCTTTGCGCAGAACCTCCTTATTCCTTACCTTACCAGTCCAACTCATTTTCAACATTCATCTGTAGCACCACATTTTAAATACATCAATTTTCTTCTGTTCCGGATTCCCCACAGTCCATGTTTCACTACCATACAATGCTGTGCTCCAAACGTACAAAAAATGGTTCAAATGGCTCTCAGCACTATGGGACTTAACATATGAGGTCATCAGTCCCCTAGAACTTAGAACTACTTAAACCTAACTAACATAAGGACATCACACACATCCATGCCAGAGGCAGGATTCGAACCTGCGACCGTAGCAGTCGCGCAGTTCTGGACTGAAGCGCCCAGAACCGCTCGGCCACCAGCGGCCGGCCCAAACGTACATTCTCGGAAATTTCTTCCTCAAATAAGGCCTAGTTTTGATACTATCAGATTTCTCCTGGGCAGCGATTCCCGTTTTTCCAATGCTAGTCTGCTTTTCATGTCCTCCTTGCTCTAACCTTAATTGGTTATTTTGCTGCCTAGATAGCAGAATTCCTTAACTTGATCTACTTTGTGACCATCAATCCTGATGTTAAGTTTCTCGCTGGTCTCATTTCTACTTCTCATTACTTTCATCTTTCTCCTGATTTCGGAATCTCTGTCTAAATCCATACTCTGTTCCCATTAATTCTTTTCAGAAGATTATTCAATTCTTCTTCACTTTCACTGAGTATAGCAATGTCATCAGCAAATCGTATCATTGATATCCTTGCCCTTAAATTTCAATTCCATTCCTCAGCCTTTCTTTTATTTCCATCATTGATTCATCGATGTGTAGATTGAACAGTATGTGCGGATGACTACATGTCTCTCTTATACCATTTTTAATCCGAGCACTTTGCTGTTATACCTGGTATATACTACTTGTCTCTCCATATGGCTTACCCCGATTTTCCTCAAACTTTGGAACGTCTTGCATAATTTTACATTGTCGAACACATTTTCCACGTCGACAAATTATATGTGTCTTTATTTTCCTTCAATCTTGCTTGCAACGTCAAAATTGCCATTTTGGTCTCTTTATCTTTAGTAAAGCCGAACTGATCGTCATCTAACACATACTCAGTATTCTTTTCTATTCTTCTGTATATTATTATCGTCAGAACCTTGGATATATTAGCTGTTAAGCATGTTTGCGATAATTCTCTCAGTTGTGAGCTCCTGCAGTCTTCAAAATTGTGTGGATATTTTTCCGAAAGTCGTATAGTATGTCGCCCGGCTCATACTTTCTACACACTAACGTGAATAGTCGTTTTGTTGCCATCTCCCCCAATGATTCTGGAAATTCTTATGGAACGTTATCTGTCCCTTCTGACTTATTTGATCTTAAGTCTTCCAAAGCTCTTTTAAATTCTAATAGTGGATCACCCATCTCCTTCAAATTTATTTCTCTCTCTCACTTTTATTACATCAGACTAATTTTCCCCATGATAGAGGCCTTCAATGTACTCTTTCCACCTACCTGTTCTCTCCTCTGCATTTCACAGTGGAATTCCCATTCCACTCATAACATCAACATCCTGTTTTCAGTTTCGCCGAAGGTTCATTTGACATTTCTGTATGCTGAGACTGTCCTTCCACCAGTCGTTTCTTTCTTTTTTTTTTTTATGTCTCCAGATTTTTCATGCTGTCATTTCGGTTTAGTTCGCCTGCACTTCCTATTTATTTCATTCCTAAGTGACAAATATTTCTGTAATCCTTAATTTCCCATAACATTTTTGTACTTCCTTTTTTCATCGACCAAATGAAGTAATCTGTTACTCACGGTTTCTTCGCAGTTACTTTCTTTGTAGCTATGTTTTATTTCCAGTTTCCGTGATTGCTCTTTGTAGAGTTGTCCTTTCCTCTTGAACTGAGCTACCTACTGAGCTATTCGGTACCGCAGTATCTTTAGCCTCAGAGAACCTCAAGCGTATCTCTTCATTCTTTAGTCTTTCTGTGTCCCACCCACTTCTTTGCGAACTGATTCTCATTGTCTAGTCTCTTAAACTTCAGCCTAGCCTTCGTAATTACTACTTTGTGATCTGACTCTATATCTGCTCCTGAGTACGCATTACAGTCCAGTTCAGATTTCGTAATCTGTGTCTGAGAGTGATGTAATCTAATCGAAAGCTTCCGGTACCTCCCGGCCTTTTCCAAGTATCTCTCCCTCTTGTGATTCTTGAGCAAACTATTCACAATCACTAACTAATTTTTTTACAGAACTCAGTACACTTTCTCCTCTCCATTCCTGGTACCAAGCTCATATTCTCCCGTAACACTTCCTTCTACTCTTTTCCCTACAACAACATTCCAGACCCGATTTTTTATCTCCCTTCATGTACTGAATTATCTGTTCAGTGTCTTCATATTGTTTTTCTATCTCTTCATCTTCATCTTGCGACCGATGGTAGTCTATGAGCGGACAGAATACAACACAATTATTACAGAACAGAAAATTCAAGTTTTACGGAAACCATCTCTCATCACAGCAATAAGTCTGAGCGTTCATACAATATGCATGATTGATTCTGGAATAATACCTTTCATTACCAGTGTAAGTGGGCTGCTTCTGTGTTGGCAGCTCTGTGTAGCGCTTTGCATTGAATCTCTGACTGCACTTTTTTTGTAAGAGATTCTGTGGCTGGTCGGACTCGTTGTTGGAAGTTAATCGCCGATAGTGTTGGGCAGCAGGAAGTTAATCGCCAGCAGTGATGGAAGTACCGTTGGGCAGTTGGTGAACAGCCAGCAGTGATGGATGTTAGATGTGAGAAGTTAGCATTGATGGAGTGTAGAGGTCTGAAGTGTTAGTGTAGGCTAACGATTTGGAAGTATCCCACTTGGAGATTGAAAATTATTCATGATTATATATCTTTGTACCGGATGCCCATGACGATTTTTATTCGTGTTTGAACTGGATGTCACATTATTAATGTAAAAAATACATTATTTAGTATGGAACAAAATCCTTCCTTTGCTAACCACATGCCCATTAGTAGTTAGTGGCTTTAGTAGTTAAAATCTTTTATTTAGCTGGTAGTATTGATGTTCGCTGTATTGCAATAGTTCGTGTAATGAAGATTTTGTGAGGTAAGTGCTTAATGAAATGTATAGGTTTCTGTCAAGATTTATTTTTAGTCAGAGCCATTCTTTTGAATTTATTATTTGAAGTCAGGTTATTTATTTATTTATTTTTTTTATTTTTTATTTTTTTGATCAGTCAGGCTGCGTTGCGCTATGATATTGTGGGTCTCAGCAGTCATTCAGCAATTTAAGTACAGACACACTCATTTAAATAAAGAAGTTTGACCAGACATGCCGTGGTAACCAATATCATCTTTACCAATTCAGAGATATATATCTACGTATTGGTAGCCCTTGATCACCAGTATTCTGTCATTCTACTTTTCTAAGTGGGTCTCATCTCTTAGAACAACGAGAAAACTTTTTATTTTTGTTTTACCTACGTGCTAATGTGATATGGCAGGAAACCTGTGATTGTCAGTTATCCACACAAGTACGTTCTTCTTTGAACATATATAAACTGACGGAAAAAGTGACAACACCAAAATATAACTAATATAGAGTACTGAAATTTCTGGACTACATTTGTCTTGGTAACGCGTTTAAGTAATTAACGTTGCAAGATCACAGATAAGTGTGAGATAGGTCAATGCAAATGTGGAATACTGGTACATTAATAACCAGTGTAACCCCCAGAATGTTGAATGCAAACATGCAAATGCTAATATATTGCTTTGTACATGTACCAGATGTCAGTTTATTGGATGGAGTTCCATGCCTATTGCACTTGGTCCGTTAATACAAGGATGGTTAATGTTGTTTGAGGATGACGCCGGAGTTGTCGTCCAGTGGTGTCCCATATGTGCTCAATTGGAGGCAGTTCTTGTGAATGAGCAGGCCATGGCAAAATATCGACACCGGTGTAAAGCATGTTCGGATACAACAGCGTTATTTGAACGAGCGTTATACTGTTGAAAAACTCCCCCTTGAATGTTGATCATGAATAGCGTCTCGACATGTCAAATCACCAGATTAACTTACAGAATTGGCTGTCAGGGTGCGTGGGATAACCACAAGAGTGCCTCCGCTATCATATGAATTTGTATCTCAGACCATAACTTCAGGTGTAGGTCCAGTGCGACTAGCAAGAAGACAGGTTGGCCTCCTTCTAGACAACACACTGTCATCACAGGCACCGACGCACAACCCGCGTTCATCAGAAAATACGACCTATCTCATCCCTGCCCTCCAATGAGCTCTCGTTTGTGTGGCGTCTGCATCTCCTTAGAGTTGACACGAGTCGGAGGTGATGGTTGTCCTAGTCGGTGAGACGTGGAACGCTGTCCGTCGCTCTCGACAACGCCACCCTGTAACTAGTAGAAAAACACAAACTCCTCGAGTGGTTTTCTTTAGTTGTGAGTCCGCGACAGACTTTTCAGCTTGCGCGAACTGGCTAACTGTAGTTCTTCTTTTTATTATGCCCGGTTAGATAATGGCTGTTGGATATTAATAATATAAAGCCTTGAATCTTCAATCCATCACCCAAGTTGTGGCCATATTATGGAATTGCGAGAATGCTAAGTTGATAAATTGTTATTCCGTCGTCAAGACGTCGCCACGTCGCATATTCAATAACTACACGACGTAATTCCAGAGGTAACAAAAAATGGTTAAAATGGCTCTGAGCACTAAGGGACTTAACATCTGAGGTCATTAGTCGCCTATTACTTAGAACTACTTAAACCTAAGTAACCTAAGGATATCACACATATCCATGCCCGAGGCAGGATTCGAACCTGCGACCGTAGCGGTAGAGCGGTTCCAGACTGAAGCGCCTAGAACCGCTCGACCACACCGGCCGGCCCAGAGGTAACATATACTTAAGCAATGTTCAGAATGGGTCATAATCTTGGGACAAATCGATGACTGTTCACTGTTAAACAACCATGAATTCACTTTTCACTTCATAATATTCTAATAGTCAATTAAATGTCACTAATACACATGATAATGTCTATTCAGTCATTTAGGCGACACGAAGAATTAAAGTTTAAATCCAGATTCATTGTTCCTTGTAATTAATTGTCCCGACGCTGAGCACGCACACCGATTTCTCACTCAGAGAGTTGCTTCCGTTTGCATCAGTAATCCTGTCGTCGACGACAACTTTTGACAACTCGGTGCAGTCGTACGTTCTTCGTGTTTGAGTTTGTTTGTTACCTACTCGAGACTAATAATTGTTTTTCTGCTGGCGATCTTTCTTTTTCAATGTTCTTTAATGTTCGTGCTTATTCAGTATCACGAAGGCTGAGTCTCATCACACATTTCACACGATTTAACTTCGTCACGAATCTCCGTATCCCTTTACCTTGCAAACGGTAAAGGTGGCTCTGCTTTAGTATGACTTCTGAATAATGCTTCAGTCTATATCGCAAAACTTTCAAACTTTCGATTAGCTTAAAACAATCTAGTAGCGCTTACATACATGCTACGATCGCATTAGTACTAGAGAGTGACTAGATGGCAACTGAAGCTAACGTTTTCAATTCCGAGTCACATCGATCTTCCTTTTCGATGCGGCTACATCTCTCTTCTATGGTAAATTTTCCCTTTGGCTAATTTAATATCTGGGCTTTAACCTTCGTTATTAATTATTTTACAATTCTTTCTTTGATGTTTTTGTTGCGCAACCTATCATATTCTTTCATTCAGTCTCTATTTCATGATAAATATTATTATTCGCATGACATTCCTGTTGAGAAAATTATCACAAGTGTAAATTTTGTCGTCAGTAGTTGCCGTCACTGTCAGGATGACTAATTTTCCTACTTCTTATACAACAAAGGTTTGTTTATTAGGGTTTCTGTAATTGGGGTGTTATACTGGACACCACTGAAGTCCCAAATGGCTGTGGTTTAGGGTCAGCGGAACGCACGCTACAGGCCGTCTGGCACGGAGCTGTCTTTGAAGTAATGTGTTTGTAAAAAGTTCATTGTGTCACTATCGTGACAACTGCACAGCCAATTGCTGCTGCAGATGCAGTACGACTTGACAGAGCCATACACCGGACACGATGGTCTTCTCTCTCGATAGAGCCATGTTCCAGTCCGGGGCCAAGTCTTCCTGCCACCATACATTCTCGTGGCCATCGCTTTCGGAAGTCATGTACAATGGCTACATTCCTCCTAAGCCTTTCCTTAGTATCGCAGAAGGAAGACACAGCTTGCCGTAGCCTTACTGCATGACCTCGTTAAACACAATGAGGTGTCGCCTTGAATGCATTCTTCACTAACAGCATCTCATCACCTCCAGTTCCACAGGCAACTAATGCTCACGGCCGTTACAGCATGTATTTAAAGGAAAACTGATTTGTTGAGGTTCGCCGATGACATTGTAATTCTGTCAGAGACAGCAAAGGACTTGCAAGAGCAGTTGAATGGAATGGACAGTGTCTTGAAAGGAGGATATAAGATGAACATCAACAAAAGCTAAACGAGGATAATGGAATGTAGTCGAATTAAGTCGGGTGACGCTGAGGGAATTAGATTAGGAAATGAGACACTTAAAGTAGTAAAGGAGTTTTGCTATTTGGGGAGCAAAATAACTGATGATGGTCGAAGTAGAGAGGATATAAAATGTAGACTGGCAATGGCAAGGAAAGCGTTTCTCAAGAAGAGAAATTTCTTAACATCGAGTATAGATTTAAGGGTCAGGAAGCCATTTCTGAAAGTATTTGTATGGAGTGTAGCCATGTATGGAAGTGAAACATGGACGATAAATAGTTTGGACAAGAAGAGAATAGAAGCTTTCGAAATGTGGTGCTACAGAAGAATGCTGAAGATAAGGTGGGTAGATCACGTAACTAATGAGGAGGTATTGAGTAGGATTGGGGAGAAGAGGAGTTTGTGGCACAACTTGACTAGGAGAAGGGACCGGTTGGTAGGACATGTTTTGGGGCATCAAGGGATCACCAATTTAGTATTGGAGGGCAGAGTGGAGGGTAAAAATCGTAGATGGAGACCAAGAGATGAATACACTGATTCGGAAGGATGTAGGTTGCAGTAGGTACTGGGAGATGAAGAAGCTTGCACAGGATAGAGTGGCATGGAGAGCTGCATCAAACCAGTCTCAGGACTGAAGACCACAACAACAACAACCCTCATTGTAGGGCCTTCAGCACCGTTCATAGGCGACTTGTTCGAAATGTGAATAGACACGATCTTCCAGATAAAGAAACACTTCTACCGACTGTCGTTTATGTCACACAACTGCTTGTTGCGATTTTTTTGCCGTCAGTGTACAGCGGTTTTCCATAAACGTCTGATGAAGGAATGAGAATTCAGAAATCGACCGCGTGGCATGAATAGCAACCGACAATATTAGTCAGCTTGAAGAAGTCTGTAAGCTTTCACATCATAAAATGAAAATTCATTTCCCTGATATTTTTGAGATCTAAAGATAATATCTGCATCTAGTCCAGCCATCCCCTTTATGCTGTGCATCAATTCTATAATCTGCAGCTATGTTCTAGTTGCTAAACAAATACCAGAGAATGAGACGGTAATCCATTCGCTTCATGAATTCGTAGAACAGATGAGTTTCCTCGTGTGCAGATTAGTCAGCGCACGAGGGAGGTTTAAAAACGAATGGAAGCAGGTGTATGGCAGCCTCCTGCGGGTGCGCCGCGTTAATTTAGGAGATAACAAAGCCTTTTGTTAGTGAGCCGTCCGCCCGCACGGGAACAATTTGTTTGGTGTAAGAGCGAAATGTATTGGGAGCACGTACACGCCTCGTCCGTGGCGCATTCTGTAAAAGAAAGCTCCAAAACGAAAAATAAAAAAAAAGAGTTATGCATTGTACGGTACTGAGCAGCGTTAGCTATTTTGAAACTTCAATTTTTGGGAGCTTTGTGCAAAGGAGTAACATGTTTACACTATGAGCTAGGCACCGTTGGACAGTAGAAATTTGTCGGATTCTGAAGTTCACGACCTCGCTCAGTGGTTCCCAATCTGGGGTTAATTACCCACTGGCGGGTACAACGAAATTTTTTGAGGGGTAGAAGCGAAAATAATTTGGTCTGTTCGCGAAACTATTTGTTATGAATTATTGTTATTATTATTATTACTTTCAGAAATATTCTTAGACCCTTACACTGATAATGTGAGACGAATTTTTATTTCATATACCGTCAATAAAGCATGACACAGTGCGGTCGAAGTTACAGCTGGTGAAATGAGTGTGTCAACAACATCTTCACATATCCTCTCCGTCCATGGATAACCTGTGGTCCATTCCGTGGATCTACGACAGTAAAAGTGGGTCACGGAGTGTGTGGCTAGTCCAGGCTGAGATTCGAGTCCTCCCTCGCGCATGGGTGTGTGTCTTTGTCCTTAGGATAATTTAGCTTAAGTAGTGTGTAAGCTTAGGGACTGATGACCTTAGCAGTTACATCTCATAAGATTTCACACACATTTGAACATTTTGAGTAAAAGTGGGACACGTAATAAATGTTAAATACCTGAAGGAAACGTTTTCTCCAAGTTGTAAGCAGTTTCTGCAGTGGAACAGAAATGCCTCATTACGCGCTCTGACACGGATAAAAGAATTCATTGACAGAACAACAAAACAATAATTACGTAATGGCTACCAAAGTGCCGTAAGGCATTTTGCTATTATTATTATTACTGCTATTGGCAGTTGTCAGACACAAGGCATTAAGAGTATGGAGTCTTTCAATTTCTGCCAATTCAGAAGGAAGGTGCCCAGCAATCAAGCTATTTACAAACATTAAGTACAGTGCATGCATTTTAACTTGGTTGATTTTAAAATGGCGGTACAGGTTGTGGTGAAGCAACTGTCGCTAGCCACAGGGAAGGAAAAAAAGGAAGCACGTTTTGTAACTAGTTTCTATCCTCATTATGAACAGCTAGTTTTCTTTTCTGAGAGGGAGTTGTAGATAGCACTCACACTGTACCGAGATTTCCTTCATCAGTTTGTCTAACACACACACACACACACACACACACACAAAACTCGAGAGCAGTACGTAAAAAAGGAACGTGGCAGCCGAGATATATTTATGTGAGAGTAGTTTTTTGAGTATTACCGCAATGAAAACAAAAACTAAATGGACTTGGAGCGTGACTTACATGATGGTGTTGAGTATGTGGCGATGGGGAAAAGGGGGAGGGGTACTATGTAATATCTTAGTGCACTAATATCTAAATGCACTCAACCATAATTATCTTAGAAAGGTTAGGAACCAGTGACCTAGACTGATTTTGATTTAATGTTTTATATTAGTCATTTTTAATTTGAAGTGCTTAGATAGAAAGCATAATCCCTTATCTACGCAAAATGTTATCCGTGTAAGAAAAACTGCTTAGCGAACTTGATGTTTTTGGATTACTGACCAGAGACTCAAAACACAATAAATAACTAATTAATCTCGTGACAAGCAGTGCACAATCAATATTGTTAATATTTTATACCATTCTTTTTCAGTTGCTACTTCGATTATGTTTATTATAGAGGTAAAAATTAAAACCATTCGTCATCTGCAGCTCGATGTTTATCTTGTTTTCACCGAAACAGGTTTCCCATGTTCGTATTAGTCATATTAACTGAAAATATCAACTATGAACAGTGGAAACATGTTTGATTTGAAAGAAGATGTTCAATTGCAAAAAAACAGATTATACTTATTCTTATCTACGTGTTAAACAAAATAATGCCTCATTAATAAAAAATAAAGAGTGTCGTATGATTTATGAACTGACAATTCCTTGGTTCATCAAGAAGAGTCCTACTAGCAAAGCCCTTCCTATATTCGCGTTGCGCAATAAACTATTTTTTCTCCAGTTCCCCAGTTCCTTCCTCATTAGTTATTCGATCTACCAATGTCATCTTCAGCATTCTTCTGTAGCATCGCGTTTCAGAATTTTTGTTCTCGTCTTATCTGAATTATTTACAGTCCATATTTCAATTCCAACAAAATCACACCCCTGACAAAAATGCATTCAAAATGGCTCCTTAACACTAAAATTTACATTATATATTAATAAATTCCTCTTTGCAGATGTGTCAGTCTGCACTTTATATGCTCACGACTTAGGTCACCATTAGTCATTTTTCTGCCCAAACAGCAAAACTCATCTACTACTGTTAGTGTCTCGCTCCTAATCTAGTCCCTTCAGAATCGCCTGATTTAATTCGAATACAAGTTACTGTTTTTTTATATGCATTTTACAACCTCTTTTCGTGACACTATCCATTCCATTCGACTGCTCTTTCAAGTCGTTTGCTTTCTATGACAGAGTTACAAAGTCACTGGCAATCTTCCCAATTTTTATTGCTACTTCCTGTGCAAAATCCTACGCAGAGTCACCATTTTATTAATCAAGCTTAAACGTAGAATCGTTATTTATTGCAAAATCATGATATAAGTAGCCATTTATGAGCAAGGCCGCATGTCATCGTTGTCGTGAGAAGCAGAAATGGTAAGGACGAAACCTAGCAATTCAGTTTCAATTAATTTTTATTGAGAAGGGATATTAGCTACTGTCTGTTGTTTGAAATTATAATGATATTTTATGAAATGCCTTGTGCTGGAGAACGTAGTTCCATACTTCAACTTTCAGAAACAATATTGCGATTCAATAAAAAGAAAAGTCTATCACTACCTAAATTTGGGTGGTAGATACATCGTACTTCCCACACTGACAGATGACACATTTTAGACTTGAACAGGAAATTTCTGTACTATTATCATTTAGGTTTCAATCAAAAGGCGTAGCTTGGAGAAACGACTATTTGTTTCCCATTGAATACAAAATAGGATGTGTTGCAGTCAAGTGTTACAAAACCTGCACTCGTATCCTAACAGAGCCCAGTGTAATTGCGGCCACACAGTGCAATACACATAGAAACGTATACATACAATCACTTCATTAAACCGCAGTCTACCTAAAATCACTAAGCAACATACTCCAGCAAAGTTTTAAATGATGAATTGAAGCAGACGTAATTTAATCGGAATCTACACTCCTGGAAATTGAAATAAGAACACCGTGAATTCATTGTCCCAGGAAGGGGAAACTTTATTGACACATTCCTGGGGTCAGATACATCACATGATCACACTGACAGAACCACAGGCACATAGACACAGGCAACAGAGCATGCACAATGTCGGCACTAGTACAGTGTATATCCACCTTTCGCAGCAATGCAGGCTGCTATTCTCCCATGGAGACGATCGTAGAGATGCTGGATGTAGTCCTGTGGAACGGCTTGCCATGCCATTTCCACCTGGCGCCTCAGTTGGACCAGCGTTCGTGCTGGACGTGCAGACCGCGTGAGACGACGCTTCATCCAGTCCCAAACATGCTCAATGGGGGACAGATCCGGAGATCTTGCTGGCCAGGGTAGTTGACTTACACCTTCTAGAGCACGTTGGGTGGCACGGGATACATGCGGACGTGCATTGTCCTGTTGGAACAGCAAGTTCCCTTGCCGGTCTAGGATGGGTTCGATGACGGTTTGGATGTACCGTGCACTATTCAGTGTCCCCTCGACGATCACCAGTGGTGTACGGCCAGTGTAGGAGATCGCTCTCCACACCATGATGCCGGGTGTTGGCCCTGTGTGCCTCGGTCGTATGCAGTCCTGATTGTGGCGCTCACCTGCACGGCGCCAAACACGCATACGACCATCATTGGCACCAAGGCAGAAGCGACTCTCATCGCTGAAGACGACACGTCTCCATTCGTCCCTCCATTCACGCCTGTCGCGACACCACTGGAGGCGGGCTGCACGATGTTGGGGCGTGAGCGGAAGACGGCCTAACGGTGTGCGGGACCGTAGCCCAGCTTCATGGAGACGGTTGCGAATGGTCCTCGCCGATACCCCAGGAGCAACAGTGTCCCTAATTTGCTGGGAAGTGGCGGTGCGGTCCCCTACGGCACTGCGTAGGATCCTACGGTCTTGGCATGCATCCGTGCGTCGCTGCGGTCCGGTCCCAGGTCGACGGGCATGTGCACCTTCCGCCGACCACTGGCGACAACATCGATGTACTGTGGAGACCTCACGCCCCACGTGTTGAGCAATTCGGCGCTACGTCCACCCGGCCTCCCGCATGCCCACTATACGCCCTCGCTCAAAGTCCGTCAAGTGCACATACGGTTCACGTCCACGCTGTCGCGGCATGCTACCAGTGTTAAAGACTGCGATGGAGCTCCGTATGCCACGGCAAACTGGCTGACACTGACGGCGGCGGTGCACAAATGCTGCACAGCTAGCGCCATTCGACGGCCAACACCGCGGTTCCTGGTGTGTCCGCTGTGCCGTGCGTGTGATCATTGCTTGTACAGCCCTCTCGCAGTGTGCGGAGCAAGTATGGTGGGTCTGGCACACCGGTGTCAATGTGTTCTTTTTTCCATTTCCAGGAGAGTATATGAAATCTATAATCAAAATACTTCCACGATACTTTAAGCACTGAAATATTACTCAGAACTATATATGGAGAAAATGTACCACCTCCCCGAGCTTGACCGAAATTTACATGTGGATATGAGCTGCGACTACGTCAGAACTCAATAACCGCCAAAGCGGTCGTTTGACCGCGCTGGCGACACAGCTCGCTCCCCTAACGGTTGCTGCTTCGCCTAATTTTACCGATACCTTGTTGTTGCCACTTTCGGTGTGAAAGGCTTCTCGTTAAAGACGCGTGTGCGCACTATCGGAATCAATGAAACCCAGCATAGTTTCGTTTGAAAGCTAATAGGATTTGAAAATCGATATGGGAAGAACTGAACTTCTGCCATCAGCCTGATACTACGAATGGAATGGAAATGGGTTCAGTTCTACTAACTCATCGTCATTTCTCTAACTATATTCACCTCCTTTACCTTTTAGCGTCAGTGGGCGCTTAATGTGGATTAAGGACAGAGAAGATTTGCCGTAGTTTAACAACAAAATATCGAAAATGGTGATGAAAAACGGTTTGTTGGACTCTTCATTCGAAAAAGAAAAGAAAAAAAAACAATGCGGAAATATTGACTGGCAAGAGTTAACAGAATTTCGCGTATGTATAAAATGATCTATGCACAAAGCATACATCTTCCACCGTCATACGTTAGCGAAGGATTATGCCAACAACAAAGCGAAAAATTTTTTTAGCTCCCTTCTAGAGCCTATGTATCGGGAGAATGACTCATGCATGCAAAGTGACAGATGGTCTGAAGCGGATTCATTTGAGTACGTAGTTCTAATTTTTATGTGCTAGAGGAACTGACGGACAGGAGTAAACATAAAGAGCTATAATGTAGTTAAGAATTTTGACCACCTGAGTCTAGCAGTGCATAGAGACATTCAAGAAACAGATCAAGAGAATGCTTTTGTGAACTGCTGTGTTTATTTCTTGAAGGTTTTCTTGTTAATTTATGTTTCTACAATTTTGCATAAGTTTTTAGTAGTGTGAATGATGCGTAAATGTGGTCGAATGTAAAATATGTAGATCATTGTTCTGCTGATGAGTGCTGTACGAACTAGAATGAGAAAGTTTTAAGAAAGTGCGAATGCAGACGACGGGGAATTTTGTATCATAATACCTATATGGTAAAAGGAAAGCTAATTCGAGTGCGAATGAAAATAGTTAATAACGTTAAGTATGATCAAAATACCACAATGTTAAATATTTATGTCGGTAAAAGTACAGTTCGAAAGGGTGTTATCTGTTGATTGGTTAGTCATGAAAAGCGCTAACTAACGAGGGAGATTAATTTTTTCTATTGGCCTTAAAGAAAACTAACCAATCAGAACGGAGTATTCTTCGAGCATCTTTTCTCTAGCAGAAATAGAATGCTTAAGCAGTCTAAGGGGGTCGGAGCGTAGGACGTCAACGGTACGTTCGTGTGTAGTATGGGCTCTGCTACATGTTTCAAAAGTGTTCTAAAGTGAAGACATATTTATTCACGTGTCTTTTTTTAGAAAGTACGGATTTTTTAAGTGATTTTGTGTGTGAGAAAAGACAGTAATTCCACGTGGCATATTAGGCAGATCGGTGACTAAAAACTTTGCATTACGCACCGCGGCTGGTCCCTCGGGCATGAGTGTGTGTGTGTTTTTCCTTAGGATAATTTAGGTTAAGTAGTGTGCAAGCTTAGGGACTGATGACCTTAGCAGTTAAGTCCCATAAGATTTCACACACGTTTCATTACATTACACACCGATAAACTTAATAGTATGGCGAGCATTTTCATTGAAGAACAATCCGTGCTTAGTAGTTGTTCAGATTTCAGGAAATACTTTACCATAAACTTCCTAACATGAATGAAAGGATTTCTGCATGACTGTGTTAAGATTAGCACGGGCTTAGCAGTGAACGTGTGCTTCTCAGGATTCAAAATACACCGAGGATTTGCCAGTATTTCCACCTTTCTCTCAAAATTAAGATATTTTACCGATTATTACAGTATTCACGTTGTACACAGCCTGGTGCTCGGCTTTCCTGCCGGCGAACTGCTGCAACGAGTTCAGGTAATGCACGAACGTAACCGCGCCGCCACACAATCGCTCTGGTGTGGCAATAGAAGACGACAAAAGAAACGCTGAAGTTTTAAATTTCGTGTTTAAAAAATAACTAACGCAAGTGGGTCCTTCAGACTTATCATCGTTTAGCAGTAGCGCAGACTCCTTTACGAAGAACACATAAATAGTCGTTTCACGCGTAGAAATGCAGCTAGAGGTGCTGAAAACAAATTCAGGTCTGGATGGAATCCCAACTCAACAATGGCCTCTGATGCTGTATCGTGCCCACTCGTCGAATATGTGGACGTCTAGGAAACCTGCTACTCTCGTATCGCTAGAAAACAATTAATGAGTTTTTATTACAATAGCTGCGCGGAGTGGCCGCTCGGTTTGAGGCGTCATGTCGCGGGCTGTGCGGCCCCTCTCGCCGGAGGTTCGAGTCCTCCCTCAGGCACGGGTGTGTGAGTTGTTATTAGCATAAGTTAGTTTAAGTTAGTGTGTACCTCTAGGGACCGATGATGACCTCAGCAGTTTGGTCCCCTAGGAATTCACGCACATTTGAACATTTGTTACAGTAAGGTAAACAACAATACTTAACTCTGAGAATTTACAATGACATATCGCAAGCAAAGGGTGACATGCAAACAAGATATCTCTTCAGTACAGACAATGCACCGTAGTAGAAGTGAAACTACTAGTCTTGATGCTGTTCTTCTCGCTAACTCGCTACTGTAGAACTCGGAGAATTGGTCCGCGGCAAAGCGGAGAGGCGCCTATGGCCTCTTCGTGTAGAGGGCGCCGCCGTCGCGTTGTCATCCTGGAAAGGGGTCGGTCAGCATGCGATTGAATGACATCGTCTCACCGCCCTTTCTGGTCTAAAGTTCCCGCCTGGCGTGCCGGTCCTGGACTCTACGCCGGAACTTTCTTCCCCCCCCCCCCCCCACCGTCGCTCCACCCGGCATCACCCCCGAAAGCGACGGACCGACGTCGTATGAGGAACTCAAAAACGGGAGGGGAAGCAGGATCTTGGTTGCTGCGCTGGACCGGGAAGCTGTTGCTGCAGGGGACGTCAGCCGTCCGGTCGTACCCCGCCTTCCCACCTTCGCTCTGGAGGAAACGTTTCCCGGAAAACGACCAGATGGGTACGCGTCCACCTCTGAGGCCCATACCCAGATGTCGAAGGCGTCGGCTGCGTCGGCGTGGTAGGGTCCAGTTCCATAGGTAGGACGAGAGGAGGCAAAGGCTCCGTCTCCATGGGGTCGTCCCGTGCTGTCGTGATGACACCCTCTGGCAGCCACTGTCCTAGGGATCCGTGAATCTGGGGGAAGAGCTACAGAAGGACCTCTGTGCACAAGACACTGGAGAATTCGACTGTGATGTCGGCGCTGCAATACGTCTGTGCCTGAAATGAGATACATATACGCGTCAAGTCGACGAAGCATCTTGCCTCACGCCCACTGTCTGCTGTCGCTAAGCACCCTGAAAAACAATATCATGCGGCGCATCCTTCGGCGCCGGATGCTCAGGAGGGTGGAGCAGTGTCCGACGGCAGCGGCCGTGAAGCAAATGGTACGGCGATGGTCTGCCTCGTGGATGCGAACGATAGAAGGTGAGAAACAGTTGCAAAGCTTGAGCCCTGGTGTATGTGGTGCAAAGTTTGGCCATCTGATTTTTGAATGTTCTGACAGATCTCCGCTTCATTGTTTGACTGTGTATGGAACGGTGCACTGATTAGATACTGTAAGCCACTGCGTTCACAGAATGTTTCAAATTCATCTGGCGTGAACTGAGGTCTATTGTCCGACACTATAACTTCGCAAACCTTCGAGATGTAAATTAGAGAACAACACCTGATTTGTGCTACTTGACGTTGTCGAACTCAATGGCACAGTAAAAGGAAACTTGCTGTATGAGTCTACCACAATCAACCAACGAGTGTTCCAAAACGGTTACGCAAAGTCTATGTGAACACGTTGCCATGGTCATTGCGATATAGCCAAGCAGAGAATTTTTGTGGCGGAGCGCACTGATTTTCCGCATATGAGTGACACTGTGACGTCATCTGTTTTATATGAGTGACAATACCCTGCCAAGAAGGGCGAAGCGCTAAGCATTTCTTACGAGCCATCCCCCACAATCCTTTGTGTAGTAACTACAACACTTCTTTTTGCAAGGCTTCCGAGATGTACACACGTGACTGTCCACTGGCCGGCTGCTGTGGCCGAGTGGTTCTAGGCGCTTCAGTCCGGAATCACGCTGCTGCTACGGTCGCAGGTTCTAATCCTGCCTCGTGCAAAGAGATTGATATAAGTTAATAAGAGACGGGACTGATCCACCATGGTACACAAAACACGTCAGAACACTGTTGCAGAAGCAACGAAAAAAGCGTACCAAATTCAGAAGAACGCAAAATCCCCAAGACCGGCTAAGTTTCACGGAAGCACGAAATTTGCTGTGAACGTCAAAGCGAGATGCTTTTAATAGTTTCCACAATGAAACATTGTGTCAAAATATTGTAGAAAACCCAAGGAGATTCAGGTCGTATGTAAAGTACACCAGTGGCAAAAAAATGTTACCGATGATGGTGCCACTAAAGCGGAGTTACTAAATACAGTTTTCCGTAATTCCTTCACGAAAGAAGACGAAGGAAAGTAATCACTTAAGAATGTCTTCCGGTCCAGATGGTATACCAATCAGGTTCCTTTCAGAGTATGCAGACACAATAGCGCCTTTCTTAGCAATCATATACAACCGCTCACTTGACGAAAGGTCTGTCCCTAAAGAATGAAAAGTAGCACGGGTCACACCAATATTCAAGAAAGGAAATAGGAGTAACCCATTGAATTACAGAGCCATATCAATGACCTCAATTTGCAATAGGATTTTGGAGCATATACTGTACTCGAACATTATAAATCACCTTGAAGAAAATGACTTATTGATACATAACCAACACGGATTCAGAAAATATCGTTCTTGTGCTTCCCATGAAGTAATTGCTGTCGACAAGGGATCTCACATAGATTCCATATTCCTTGATTTCCAGGAGGCTTTTGATACCGTTCCTCACAAGTGACTGTTAATCAAATTGCGTGCATATGGAGTTTCGTCTCAGTTGTGTGACTGGATTCGTGATTTCCTCTCAGAGAGATCACAGTTCGTAGTGATGGACGGTAAATCATCGAGTAGAACGGAAGTGATATCTGGCGTTCCGCAAGGTAGTGTCATAGGCCCTCTGCTGTTCCTGATTTACATAAATGATCTAGGTTATAATCTGAGCAACCCCCTTAGATTGTTTGCAGATGCCTCTGTGATTTACCGTCTAGTAAATGCATCAGACGTTCAATTACAATTACAAAATGATCGACAGAGAATTTCTGTATAGTGCGGAAAGTGTCAATTGGCACTAAGCAAAGAAAAGTGCGAGGTCATCTACACGGGTACTAAAAGAAATCCGATAAATTTTGGGTATACGATGAATCGCACAAATCTAATGGGTGTCAATTCGACTAAATACCTAGAAATTACAATTACGAGCATCTTAAACTGGAAAGACCACATAGATAATATTATAGGGAAGGCGAAATAAAGACTGCGCGTTGTTGGCACAACACTTAGGAGATGCGACAAACCCACTAAAGAGACAGCCTACATTACACTTTTCCGTCTTCTGCTGGAATATTGCTGCGCGTTGTGCGATCCTTACCAGGTATGATTGACGGAGGACATCGAAAAGGTTCAAAGAAGGGCAGCTCGTTACGTGTTATCGCGCAATAGGGGTGAGAGAGTCGGTGATATGATACGCGAGTTGGGGTGGCAGTCACTGAAACAAAGGCGGTTTACTTTGCGGCGAGACCTACTTACGAAATTTCAATCACCATCTTTCTCTTCCGAATGCCAAAATATTTTGTTGACACCCACCTACGTAGGGAGAAATGATCATCATAATAAAATAAGAGAAATCTCTGCTCGAACTGAAACATTTAGGTGTTCCTTTTTCCCACGTGCCATTCGAGAGTGGAATGGTAGAGAAGTAGAATGAAATAGTTTCGATGAACCCTGCGCCAAGCATTTAAGTGTGAATTGCAGAGTACTCATGTAGATGTAGATGAAATTGTGGATCGGACTGTTTCAAAATCTGTTGTCAAAGTCTGTTATCAGTTACATTGTGCACGTTTGCATCATGCAAGATAACATCTGAACATAAAGCACCACAAGCACATCTGAACTTGCATTTCTTCGTCATACCCTGTAAATATGTTACCCACTCACGATAAGTTTGTTCTCACCGTTTCTTGCAATTAAATAACTGATACCTAGCTGTCGTCACATTCAATTGTTGGTCGTAACAGTTAGCGTATCAACAACTTGCTCATAGGGAAGACCTGTCAGCGTGACGTTAGGAAATAGTTTCAGAATGAGACGAAACACAGCACTTCCTACAGCGGACAAAAATAAATGGGGATTCACAGTACCTGGTATGTTTTGAGTAATTACATGGGCTTCAAAGTGTTGCAACCACTCGAACTATTCCTCTTCTTGTTCTTTAAACTGGCGATAGCGCGGTATAGCGCTCAGAGCTGCTGTAGGTGTAGTTTGTTGTTCTACTGGGCTCGCAGCATTGGCCAGCAGCTACTCCACCTTGTTTAGCAATGTAGATATTTGCTGGGTCTGAAACTGAAACATCTGCGTTAGTTTCATTGCATCTAATGCTTGCAGCTAAGGCACCTGAGCAAGGGGTGGGAGAGGCAGGCTGTTCATTGTGAGAGAAACAAATACAATTAACAGACAAGGCAAGCAAGAAATATAAATAAAAAGCAAAGAAATTTTCCACGAAGCCCACCTGAAAACAATAAGTAGCAAAAACACTATAAGAGACACTATTAAAGCACGTAAACACACCCTGCAAAGAAACCACAATATAGAATTAAGGCGCCAGCAAAATACAAAATAAAATTTCTGGCAGCTAGTCTCTGGGTTGGGATACGTTGACCTTCTCGTCACCAATGTTGGGTGCTGCCTACTCGTCGAATATGGGGATGTCTAGGAAACCTGCTTCTCTGGAAAAATGTTTCAAATGGCTCTGAGCACTATGCGACTTAACTTCTGAGGTCATCAGTCACCTAGAACTTAGAACTAATTAAACCTAACTAACCTAAGGACATCACATACACCCATGCCCGAGGCAGGATTCGAACCTGCGACTGTAGCGGTCGCTCGGTTCCAGACTGTAGCGCCTAGAACCGCACGGCCACTCCGGCCGGCCTGCTTCTCTCGGATCGCCGTTTAACAATTCAAGCAAGTCGTATTAATGAATTTTTAATTCAACAAGATAAATGACAATACTTAACTCTGAGAACTTACAATGATGTGTCGCAAGCAAAGGGCGACATGCAAATAGGAAATCTCTTCAGTATCGACATTGCTACGTAGTAGAAGCGAAATGATTGGTCTTGATGCTATTCTTGAACTCGCTGTTGTAGAATTCGTAGAACCTGGCCGCGGAGAGGCGGCGCTGCGTTTATGTCCTCTTCATCTACATCCACATCTACATGGATACTCTGCAAATCACATTTAAGTGCCTGGCACATGGTTCATCGAACCACCATCACAGTTCTCTATCATTCCAATATCGTATAGTGCGTGGAATGAATGAACACCTATATCTTTCCGTACGAGCTCTGAATTCCCTTATTTTACCGTGGTGATCATTCCCCCCTATGTAGGTCAGTGTCAGAAAAATATTTTCGCTTTCGAAGGAGAAAGTTGGTGATTGCAATTTCGTGAGAAGATTCCGTCGCAACGAAAAAAGCCTTTATTATAATGACGACCAGCCCAAATCCTGTAACATTTATGTGACACTCTCTCCCATATTTCGCTATAATACACAACGTGCTGCCATTCTTTGAACTTTTTCGATGTACTCCGTCAGTCCTATCTGGTTAGAATTCCACACCGCGCAGCAGTATTCTAAAAGAGGACGGACAAGCGTAGTGTAGGCAGTCTCCTTTGTAGGTCTGTTACATTTTCTAAGTGTCCTGATAATAAAACGCAGTCTTTGGTTAGCCTTCCCCACAACATTTTCTGTGTTCTTTCCAATTTAAGTTGTTCGTAATTGTAATACCTAGGTATTTAGTTGAATTTACGGCTTTTAGATTAGACTGGTTTATCGTGTAACCGAAGTTTAACGAGTTCCTTTTAGCATTCCCGTGCATGACCTCACACTTTTCGTTATTTAGGGTCAACTGCCACTTTTCACACCATTCAGATATCTTTTCTAAATCGTTTTGCAGTTTGTTTTGATCTTCTGATGACTTTATTAGTCGATAAACGACAACGTCATCTGCAAACAACCGAAGACGGCTGCTCAGATTGTCTCCCAAATGGTTTATATAGATAAGGAACAGAAAAGGGCCTATACCGCTACCTTGGGGAACGTCAGAAATCACTTCTGTTTTACTCGATGACTTTCCGTCAATTAATACGAACTGTCATCTCTCTGACAGGAGATCACAGATCCAGTCACATAACTGAGACAATATTCCATAGGGACGCAATTTCACAAACAGGCGTGTACTGTCCCTTTTGCAATATTCACCACTATCGAGTGAAACATAAATAAAAATGACTGTATGTGACTCAAAATGAATTACGAAAATTGATTTATCTGCGAAAGGTAATAACACTAACTGTAAAAATATACAATATAGATCGATAAATGCAGAAAAGATATTATTTTTATTGTATGAGATTATAATGTGATTATCTTTGTAAGAGTATAAAATATAATGCAATGCTCTTTCTTCTGTCTAGTCTGTTTTGTTCTGTTCGTTCTGGTGTTAGCTGGAATAAGGTACGCAAGCTATTGTGCTGCGCTAGCACTTGTTTCTGTCGTAACGTGATTGCAAATATTTAATGGTGTAAACTGTGTCCTAGTAAGAATATATTAGTATAAAGTGATCTCCGTGTGTTATTTCAATAACCTACGCCACATTTATCTTATGAAAAGAATATTTAATGAAAAATATTTAGCATGTTTCCAGCTGCTGCGGAGCGAGTAACAGTGATCTCTGGCTGTTAACATTTAGCCGCCATTACGCGGTACATTTAAAAATATTTTTTCACAGCACAATGTCTGATAGCCAGAGCGGAAGAAATTATGTTAAAATACTCAGTGAGATTAATTGAAGGAATCCAGTGAAATAATTTTATTAAAACTTGTCTATTTTCTGTGATAGTAATAATTTCAGAGCTGAGTAATACTACGCTATTGCATTTACAGTAATTTGTAGGGAGCCTGACGCTCGATAAAACCAGATATAATTCGTAATTGGCAACCTACGAAATTCATTATCTTGCTCATTATATCTCTTTTGTATTCTTTTTGAAAGCTAAAAGTAAAAATTAACTCCACTAAAAATCAGTAACCGATCACTATAAATCAAAGGACAAACAAATTTACTAGAAGAGTGTTTCCTCTAAATAAATAGCATACATTACTTTTTTTAAGATATATAATAGGCGCTCTTATGGTACAGTGTCAAAGGCCATCCGGAAATCTGGAAATACGGAATCTATCTGAAATCCCTTGTCAATAGCACTCATCACTTCATGTGAATAGGGAGCTAGTTGTGGTTCACAGGCCGATGTTTCCTAACCCATGTTGACTGTTTGTCAATAGACCGTTTTCTTCGAGGTAATTCAGAATGTTCGAACACAATATATGTTCCAAATTCTTGCTGTATATCGACGTTAACGATATGGGCCTGTAATTTAGTGGATTTCCCCTACTACCTTTCTTGAATATTGATGCGACCTGTGCAACTTTCCAGTCTTTGGGTACGGATCTTTCGTCGATGGAACGGTTGTATATCATTGTTAAGTATGGAGCTAATGCATCAGCATACTCCGAACCTAATTGGTATACAGTCTGGACCAGAAGACTTGCTTTTATTAAGTGATTTGAGTTGCTTCACTACTCCGAGAATATTTACTTCTACGTTACTCATGTTGGCAGCTGTTCTCGATTCGATTTCAGGAATATTTTACTTCGTCTTCTTTGTGAAGGCATTTCGGAAGGCTGTGTTTAGTAAGTCTGCTTTGGCAGCACTGTCATCGATAGTATCTCCAGTGGTATCGCGCAGAGAAGGCATTGATTGTTTCTTGCCGCTAACATACTTCACATAAGATCAGAATCTCTTTGGATTTTCTGCCAGGTTTCGAGACAAAGTTTCGTTGTGGAGACTGTTATAAACATCTCGCGTTGAAGTCCACGCTAAATTTCGAGCTTCTGTAAAAGATCGCCAATCTTGGGGTTTTAGTGTCTGTTTAAATTTGGCATGTTTGTTTCATTGTTTCTGCAACAGTGTTCTAACCCGTTTTGTGAACCTAGGAGGATCAGCTCCATCGTTTGTTAATTTACTTGGTATAAATCTCTTAATTGCTGCCGGTACTATTTCTTTGAATGTAAGCCACATCTGGTCTACACTTATTAATTTGGAATGAGTTGAGATTGTCTCTCAGGAAGGCGTCAAATGAAATTTTATCTGATTTTTTGAATAGGTATATATTTCGCTTACTTTTGGAGGATTTGGGGATTACAGTATTCAATCTCGCTACGACAACCCTGTGTTCACTAATCCCTGAATCGGTTTTGATGCTCGTTAATTCAGGACTATTTGTTGCTAAGAAGTCAAGTGTGTTTTCACAACCGTTTACTATTCGCGTGGGCTCATGAAGTAACTGCTTGAAATAATTTTCAGAGAATGCTTTTAGCACACTTTCGTATAATATTTTATGCCTACCTCCGGAATTAAACATGGATTTTCGCCAACATGTTGAGGGTAAATTAAAGTCACCACCAACTATTATCGTATGAGTCGGTTACGTGTTTGAAATAAAACTCAAGTTTTCTTTGAACCTTTCAGCAACTGCATCATCCGAATTGGGAGGTCGGTAAAAGGAACCAATTATTATTTTATTCCGGTTGCCAACAATGACCTTTGGCCATACTAACTCACAGGAAGTATATACTTCAATTTCGCGACTAGTGAAACTACTTGTGACAGCAACAAACACGCCACCGCCAACCATGTTTAGCCTATCCTTTCGGAACACCGTTAGGTTCTTCGCAAAAATTTCGGCTGAGCTTATATCCGGCTTTATCCAGCTTTCAGTACCTATAATGATTTGAGCATCAGTGCTTTCTATTAGCGCTTGCAGCTCTGATACTTTCCCAACACAGCTACGACAATTTACTACTGTTATACCAATGGTTTCTGTATCTGCGTTCTTCCTGTGTTCAGCCTACACCCTTAGTGACAGAAGCCCTTCTTCGTCTAGATGGCACTGCCGTCGTGTTGTCATCCTGGAGAGGGGCTGGTCAGTGTGCTGACGTCGTCTCACCACCCTTTCTGCTCTATCGTTCCCGTCTGGGGTGCCGGCTCTTGACTTTATGGCGGGACATCTCACCTGGCAAGCATTTGTCAAGCGACAGCAATAAAGGGTAGCTGACTTGTATATATAAATAATTTCCTTGAGACGTGACCGTTTCCGTTCACATACCAGCATGGACTGAGAAAGCGTCGCTCGTGCGAAACTCACTTTGTCCTTTTCTCACATTATATTCTGCAAACCACGGACCAAGGGCAGCAGGCAGATACCACATTCTAGGATATCCTGAAACCTTTTGACGCAGTGAAACGCTGCTGCTCTTAGCGAAGACCCGAGCATGGGGTGTATTTCAGTAACGTAGGAATGGCTCAAAGTACGTTGTCCTGGAAGGCGAGTGTTCTCCAGAGATAATGACATCGTCAGGAGTGGTCTGGTAGGGTCGAATAAACGATCTGACGAATAGTTTTAGCAGCAGTCTGATGTGTTTGTGGTGTGTGGGAAAGAGTCGTCGTTGAGTGATTACTCACTGAGATTAAGGTCATAGGATAGCACGATAGCTAGCAAGCGACTTACTTTTTCCGCGAATGAGGATTGCAGACGCATTGAATTTCTTCGTTGCGTTTACAACTCTCTTCCACATAAAAGTTATCTCTGACCGACACTTCTTTGGACTTTACCCTCATGGTATTAATTTGCAATTACTACTTAGATGTTTGTCAAATAAGTAAAGATGACTTTTCCTTCTTCTTCCTTTCTACCAAAACACATTCTGTAATGTTTAATGTTGGTGTTTATCAAGACTTTCTGGTGTTATGTCATCGGCAAAGTTGTCGTACCTGTTAGGGTAACTTTTCCATACTTTACATCATGATGGTCTTTCCTAATTGGGGTTCATTAGGGTGTTACACAGCCCAGGAGAGGTGCTGCTGGCGATTTGTTGTTAACAAAGTCACTCACGTCGTTCGTCTGCTACCACAGCCCATTAGCGCCAATTTTACCGCACTACCATAACGCATACGTTCGTCGTACGTCCAACGTTGATTTCTGCGTTGTTTTTTCTTTCACGTGGAGTTTATTTGACACTGACAGCTCTACGTAAACGCCGCTGCTCTCGGTCGTTAAATGAAGGCCGTCGGCCACTACGTTGTCCGTGCTGAGAGGTAATGCCTGAAATTTACTATTCTCGGAACACTATTGACACTGTGGCCTCAGAATTGAATTCCTTAACTATTTCCGAAATTGAATGGCGCATGTGTGTAGCTCCAACTAGTATTCTCATCGTGCGGGCATAATCATGTCGGACACCTTTTTTACATGAACCACTTGCGTACAAATGAGTGCTCCGTCAATACGCTGCCCTTTTATACATTGTGTATGCGATACTACCGCCATCTTTATACAGTGTATCCCGCGACTTTCGTCACCCAACTGTATAAGTATTCGGTGTAATGAACAGCAGTTTGCTCTAACTATAAAAATAGGTGTAGGTTAATGGAGATGGGCGCGAAAATCTACCCTTTACAACTTGATAAAAACATTAGTTGTGTGATGATTGACACATTAAATATCAAAGAATAACGTTGCAGAACGACATGTAGTGGATCGAGCACCTCAGGACGATAGCATAGAAGGCGAAAATTCAACTTTGTTTTGTAGGGAGAGATCTAGAAAAATGTAGCTCGCCTATAAAAGAGATCGCTTATAGAACTGTGATGCGACCAGGTCTTGAATACTGCTCGAATATTTTGGATCCCCACAATAATCATGTAAGAATAAATTGTAGGGGGCGCCAGAGATTTTGTTAGTAGTAAGTTCTACCTTCATGTGAGTATTACGGTAATACTACATCAACACCTGCGAACACAATTGAAAATATTTAGATAGCTGGCAGCTGTTGATGACTGCAGAACGATTCTACTACTGCCAACGTACATTTCACATAAAAACTGCAGGAACAAGGTAAGAGAAATTAGGAGAGACGACAAAATTATGAGAGAGGACGAGATTATGAGAGAGTACGTGTCAGTCTCTTAGTTTGTTTCATATTCAAGGCTACACTTTAGTGTTGATTTTACACCCAAGACACTATTTTGGTGAGGCGACAGGAAGTTATCAACATGTGGAGGCACTGATGGAAGAATGTACGTTATTAATGGATGCAGGATCTTTATGGTGCCTCTCCTTCGAACAATAGTTTCTGGAGTTGAGAACAGGCAGGTAGTTCGGTCATTTAACGGTAAATCTGGCAGTGGAAATTTGGGGCTTGGAAACCACGTGCTACTGTTACGGAAAGGAACATCCTGAAGCACTTACAGGATACAGAATGCTGGTCTCAAGAATTTCATTCACCGTTGGCAGCCAGTGCTTTCGGCAGACAAGGCAGAAAAACTGCCTGCCTGGACTCATCTGTTAGGCACCTCTAGCCACACCAGGGGCAGCCGTCGTAAACGCACTTTGTGAACTTGGATAGCGGCCATAAAAATTCGTGAGTTTCCATGTTCACAGTGGACTGGAGGCTATCGATAGGGCGTCAGGTGGTGAATTTTAGAATTGAACGTAACATTTACAGTGGCTCTGAAATGGTCTATTTCTAGACACAAACGCACTTCTCTTAGTTTAGTCGATGCCCCTGACAGACATGCTGTAATGTTTGGGCCGTCCAGAAAATAAACCCCGTGATAAATATGTTGTTCACTTTAGGGGTACACAGAAACTCTAAACACGCAGTCTAAAGTGGACGTGGAAAAAAAACAAGTCTGGAGCAAAACGTCTCCTCCTTGCTGTGCGGGAATGTTTTTACTTTTATTACGACTTCCGATGTGTAGAACTGAACGAGGTTTGTTGGAAAGTGGTCTTATGATTTAGGCTCCGATCTGGACACGATTCTGTATGCATCAAAGTCGATTCAGTGATATATAATTTCAGATTGCGTTATCCATGTTTTGAGCCAGAGTAAATAGTTTAAACAGACAAACCTTAGCTTTCCCAATCAATGGCCACCCAGTGGAGTTTTCACTATTTGTATTGCCAACAGATTATGATTTGTCATCACGCTTAACTTGTATTGTTTGTCCTACTTTATGACTACTAAAGCTGTACTACAATTATTATGAAAGGTAAATCCTATGTTGACACATGAATCATCCATCAACAGTGGACTACAATGATGACAGCTCCTCATTTCATTAGACTATTTCAGCATTCAAGTTCGTTTAGATTCTTATGAATGTGATAACCTCTAATGCAGGCTAACAACAACAACCACAGACAAAGGGCAAAATCAATTTACCGGACGCATGGGCCAGGTAGTCACCAATTAAAGTGATTGCTGTCAGGAAGTAAGCTCATAGCCGCCTGCAGCAAGTCCAGTGTGGTTGCAATCTGGCGATATCTTCCAGGATCCTGAATTGATGGCACCTTCTGTGACCCTCACATGCGATTTTCGCTACAAGGTTTCTGTTTTAACATACTGAAATTCAGTTCGTGCATCGAGGTAAGTAAGTTTCGCAGTACCATAAGAATTGCTGGCGCTAAATACATTGATGATCTGTAAATTTGTGTGTGTTGCTTATTTGTATTTTCATTGATTTATTATCGTGATTTCTTTGTGACTTGTTGATTGATCCTGACGGAGAACGGCTTTGTGTTAATGCGAGAGATGGTAGATTACTTTTAGCTTATATACGTTATCATAGATTAGTGTTGTTTTCATTTGGTATGCGTTGTCAGGGATTTAGAATTTGTGGCTCGATACAGCAAATTTCAGGGTAGAATTGCGAGTTGCCGGGGCTAGCAGTGTATTTAAAATTACATTCTTCTCGAATCTTCATATGGAAATGATGTTCTAAGCCCCCCCCCCCCTTTTCTAACGCCTACTTTTGCTGTTGCACATGGATTAAGAAGAAACGCGAACTGACTGTAATCGACCCTGCAAGTGGAGTAGTAAAGAGTTTGGGACCTGCAATAATTTAATTTAACAGACATTAATTAAATAAAGGAAAGTTTCAGTAACGTAGTGAGAAAGGAAAGGGTTGGTCTACCGATTAACAGAATGAAAGTTCTGTCCAAAATAACAATTTGATTTATTATGACTAAACTCAAAATCATAAACAAAACACATGAAACATTTACAATACATCAAATTGGATCAAACTGGACACTCAAATAAATGCTGTGAAGGTGAAGTTGTCCATAAACTAGATTGTGACATTTATGACGAAGTGGTATGTGGAGCCAATTCCTTGCAACTCAAATGTTAAGAGAAACACCCAGCCAACTCAACATTAATTGCTGCTACAGTAGTGATAACTTAGACAATGAACACCCAAGACAGAACAAAGTTAGAAAAGATGAACAGGCGCGCTCTGCTGAGCTCTGATTATCACAGTGCAAATTTCCTAGTCTGCCAGTGCTGCAGACATACATTACCAAGCTGTCTTCTTAACTGCAAGGACACGATCTGGCGTACCGGAAGCGATGGCTGGTTGCTGCGACGTCCTGTTGTGGTGATGATAATGTCGCGAGTATAGCGTGAAACAAATTGTCCTGGTCTGGTTGTTCCAGACTAAAGACTTCCTATCAATACAAATGCATCTCTGAGGGAGACGAAGAAGGCTCGCCACACAACCACTGACGGTACAGTGATTAATTTTAACAAGCGAAGTCACACAGTAACTCCGATACAGTCAACTTTAGCCAAAACTGCCCAAGACAGACAACATAGGCCGCTTGTACGCAGAACGCTCAATTGCCAACTGTACTCGGAAAGTTATGTTGAAGTCGAAACTTCAGCAACATTGTTAAACAGTTACAATCAAATAAAAGTATATTAGACAGCCAACGGAAGGCAGGCTGTCCAGAGCAGCGAGAGCTCAGTCTTGTAACCTACTCAGACCGAAAGGCGAGAGCCGACTACCTCAAGAGCGCCCGTACAAACCGAACACAGAACATTCCTGCCCCCACGACAGTGGCCGTGGTTAAACATTCCAATCAGCAATTCGAAAACCGGCGGAAAATTCCACTCTATTGCCGAAGCACTACCATTCCACCAATGGAGATTCTTGGCGCCAATTTCTGCGCCGATTTTGCTACGTCACGGAGCTATGCCCTGAGCAAGCCAATCAAAGTTACGATTTAGCAGAAAACGCAGGAATTTGCCCGCCACGACTGCCTGGGACACAAGTCATTCCGACGCCTCGCTGGTAGCCCGCCAGAAAGTGTTTTCTCTAAGTTTCTGCGAAGTAACGGAATCTCTACCCCAGCCGCTCCTTCAGGCCCCAGCGGGCCTGTCTCCGCCGCTATTATGACAATGTCGGCGTCTGGAAAGCATGCACTCGACTCCCTCACACCTGTCGGCTTAACCCTTTCAAGATCAGCAGTTCCCGCCTGTCACCGGACCACCCGGGTGACGAGAGACTCTGCGTGGGAAGTCCTCGTGTGAAGGCATAGCAACTTTTCACCACATGCATTCAGAGACGAAAATCGAATTACTCAGAGTAAGATAAAATATGAGAGGGGGGCTTCTGCCACCTCTCATAGCCCCTACGCCATTTTAGATTGTAATTGGTGAGTGGTTGGCTCTCTTAGGAGCAAGGTAGTGAGTCAATCGCCCAAGAATAATCTTGCAAACTGACTCCACATGCCGCACTCTATATAAAAAGAAATCACTGCAACTGAAATCCGCAGCTCATAGAGGGAGGATTATTTATGATGTAGCCATCTTCACCTTCTTAACACGTGCGCGCCGTACGACATGGCCTCCGAGTTCTCACTACACCTCACTGAAACTCCAGAGACTGGGTTAGCCATGGCTATACAAGACAGTAAATTTATAGTAGCAACTTCTTTTTCTATGTGATGCGGTTTTCACGATCAAAGCACACCTTTCCTGAGGCAACGTAATATGACTAAGCCAGGACTGGTTCGTGTTGAGGATTCCGTCGCCCACCACACGCCAGCTACACAGTATGTCACGAATCTCCAAGTATAATTCCTTCGTTATTCATCTGTGACAGTCACAAGCAGCACGCTAAAACCCCAACCAGCACATTGGCATGGTAGGCTTTATGCCCGCATTTCTACCGACTAGGGCACCATTGAAGTCAAACGCTCACAGGTTCACACCGACTTGGAAGACAACGATGCTGGCGCATCACTGTAAAAAACTATACTGCCCATATTCATCCTCAAAATCACGCAATATACCACAATCTTGCAGTGCACTGACGCGTGCCTGTAAGCATTGGTATGAACGTCTCACGAACTGGCTGTGGCCGCTATGGAGCGTATCACGACTTCCCATAACGCTTCTAAGAGCACGTTCTTGTATGCGCCCGTTTGTGCGACATCTCCTCGCTCATCATTATCCCTCAACATGGACACCAGACTGGAAAGGACAAAAACATTGCTCATGGAAAGGTAGTGTCTCCTACTCCATCGACATTGGAAGTCGCGAACATAAACAAAAAAGGATAGCAGCAGTAAATTCTTATGCGAGACAATGCAGCGTGTTAATACTTTAGCAATCTTAATCTATTAATGCAACGATTATTGTTCCCCGAAGGAAGTTTCATATATTTGCCTATTCTACTATGTACACCACTTACACTACTACTATAGCAAGGTTCATGTATTTGCCCATTCTACTATGCACACCACTTACACTACTACTATTCCACGAACTCCTTTATGTGAGAGATGTGATGAAGTCCTATGGACTTATTTCCATTCAGAGTCTCCAATTCATAAGCATTGTGGTGAGCTGCTCTCCTTATATGGTACGGGCCGTTGTAAACAGAATATAATATTTGGAATTTAATTTTTTGTTTGTTAGAGAATCGGAAAGACATCACGAGCACCCTTTGTCCAACTAGGAAGTGTCGTAGACGAGCTCCCCTGTCGGCACGTCTCTTCCTGACCTCTGCTGCAGCTCGTATCCTCTTGAGAGCCAAATCCACTATGGCTCGGTGCTGCGTTGGCGCCCTTGGTGGGAAGCTTACGACCTCGTTTATCAAGTCCTTAGGAATCCGGTTTTTCAGTACTGTGCCAATTTTGTTACCCCATGGGGTGCCTCATTGATCACCTCCTGGAAGTCTTTAAGGAAAACGTCCCATGTCATGTGCTGTTTGTTACAGTACAACCGGCACAAGTTTTCGAGTTCCTTAATAACCCGTTCTGCAGCATTCGAGCTCGGATGGTGTGAAGATATAAAAATGGGATCAATTTTACATCGACGCAACGTCTCCTTCCATGTTTTTGACTTAAACTGTGGCCCGTTATCAGAAATAATTCTACTCACATGACCAACCTGTGGTAGGAAATCCCGGATTAGGGCTCGTGATGCAGTTCGTCCTGTCGCCCTCTTCAGTGCCGTAAAGGTAACGTATTTGGACGTTAGTTCAACAAACACTAACACATAAGTATATCCTCTTCTTGTTCTTGGCAAAGGCCCCATCAAATCTGTTGCTGCTAATTGTCTTAATTTGGTCGGTACGATTGGGTATAAGGGTGCCTGCATGCTCACAGTGGTGTGCTTAGCCTTTTGGCAGTCTTTACTCACCGACGGTACCCTCCGAATTCGACGCTCCACGTTTCGAAAGTAACACATGGTCCTTAGCTTGAAATTGCACTTGCGTGGTCCGAAGTGTCCATAGCTGTGGTGAGTATGCCATATAACCTTGTTTATTAGGTGTTCAGGGATGCATACCCCCCATTCAGTGTCACTGGCATAATTTCGGTGGAAAATTATGCCTTTCCGCAAGAGTTAGAACTGCCTGACGGTGGCGTGTCTTCTGCCAATCCATTTCTGTTTCAATAACACTAGGGCAGGGTGCTTGTCTTGCTCCTTCTTGATGTCCTGCATACTACAGGTAATAAAATTTTCAAAGGCTACTTTCGGCATATAGAAAAGGCAGTAGTAGATCTTCTTCCATGTTGTGCTCAAATCCGATCTGTGACCATGATAATTCGTCTGCAATAATGTTCTGACTGCCGGGGATATATTCTATCGAAAAATTGTACTGCTGCAGATATGATGCCCACCTAATGAGCCACCTGTGATTAAGTTTTGCAGTCATCAGGAACTCGAGTGCCTTGTGGTCTGTGTAGACCCTCGTCTTGCGACCAAACAGAAGGTATCTGAATTTTTCAAACGCCCATACAACAGCCAGCGCCTCTAACTCGGTTACTGAGTAATTCCTCTCACTCTTGGCTAGCACTCTGCTACCAAACGCAATTGTCTTCCACAACCTGTTTCCTTCATGTACATAGTCTTGGAACACCATGACACCCAGACCTGAGTATGAACTGTCCGTTACTATGCAAAGCTCTTCTGCTAAATTAGGGTGTGAGAGGATGGGTGCTTGTAATAATGCGATTTTTAATGCTTTCCATTCAGATTCGGCCACCTCATCCCATTACCAAGGAATCTTCTTTCCTGTAAGTTGATGCAGCCTAGGACTGCTCTGTGTTTTGACATGTATAAAGCGGTTGTAAAAATTTATGATCCCTAAGAACCCCCTTAACTGCATCTTTGTCGTAGGAATGGGAAACTTTTTAATCGCTTCGATCTTTTCGGGATTTGGCGCAATGCCCTCACCCGTGATGATCTGTCCTAGAAATTTGACAGAGGACGTCCCTAAATTCGATTTTTCGATATTGATAGTCACTCCGTATTCCTTGAATGTCGCAAGGAGTTCACCGAGGACCGCATTGTGCTCTCCCCAGGATTTCTCCGCGATCAGCAAATCGTCCACATAGCTGGTGACATGACGTTTCAAATTATCGCTTAGTATGCCGTCCAGCCCCCGAATGAATGCGGCAGACGAAATGTTCAAACCAAATGGTAGACGACGAAACCGGTAACATCTTCCAAATACTAAAAAGACTGTGTACTGTCTGCAATTTGGGTGGAGCTCGATCTGCCAGAAACTCGATTTTAGATCAACTGTTGAGAAGATTGATACTCCATGGAAGTTTTTTTAAGAATTCCTCTAACCGTTCCGGTCTGTCTGTTTCGGGTTCTATTATGCTATTAATTTGTCGCGAGTCCAAGACTAAACGAATACTACCATCTGCCTTCTCGACTTCTCTTAACGGGTTATTATAGGCGTACGCATTCGCGTAATTTCAGCTGCTACTTTCTGTCGATATGCCAAGGGGATTGGGTAGGGTGGCACACGAAACTGGTTGTGTGGACGTACACGGAATTCATATTGGAAGTTCTTTATTGATCCTGCCTTAGGAATGAAAACCTCCGCATGTTCTACTAGTAATTTATGAAGTTCTTTGCGGTGGTCGTACCTTATATTATTTATTGCTTCCACTTTTTCTCCTATTTTCTTCTTTATTTCTCCCATTATTCCGACTTCATTCTTATCCGTGTCCTCTCCCCTACTCGCAACGTCGACCTGTTCTTCCTTTCTGTCTTTCAGACACTCATAGTTTATCCGTACACAGTTAGACGGTAGTTGAGCTGGGATCAGCTGGTCGTCGAACTTAATGTGGACGGGATTCCTTTTCCTCATAACCACTTCACATCGTCCTAGATCAACTATCGCTTCATGCTCATTTAGGAAGTGCGTTCCTATTATCATGTCGATCGCCAGATTTGGCACGATCCAGAAGTTAAACTCTATTTTGTGTCCTTGGCAGGAGAATTCCAGTCTTGTTTGTTGGGTGACCTCCGTACATTTACCCGCTAATGCCCATTTAATTTTGGTTTTCTTAACCGATAGGACAGGCCAGCACCTCCTGTATGCTGCCTCAGATATTGCTGTCATGTAGCTTCCACCATCTATTATCGCATTCATACTCTTTTCAGGTATTGCTACTGTGATAAGAGGTTGCCGATCCTGTCGAGGAGCTGTTTTATGTTCTTCGAGCAGAATTTCTGATAAATCTTCGTAATTTATCATCCGTAGTCGGCCAGGTCCGAGATTACGTGCGAAATTCCGGCGGCCTGTGTTCGCACTAGTCTGGCGTCAATCCCCTGGTAAGCTCCCCCTCCTCTGACGTGCATTAGGATTTGCGGGTCTAGTTTCAATCTCCTGGTTCCACTGTTGTCCTTGGTTTCGCTCTCTCCAATTACGGTCGCTTTGCCGTTCGTTATTCCTCCTGTCTCAGATTCCTTGTCTAGATTGACCCTGCTCCCTGACGTTCTTGTTTCCGTGTCTTTGGTTTCCATAACCTCGAATAGCGTAACCTTGACTTCCGTAAACCTGGTTTCCTAACTGACCAGTGCGATTATGCGATCTGTTGTCGTCTTCCCTTCCTGGCCCGTGGTATTTGTTACTTTGCCCCTTCTTCTTGTCCTTTGCGTCTTGTTTATCAAAGACTACTTCGAGTTCGCGCAATAGACTCTTGAATGCTTCTATGTCAGATCCACACTTCCCGACAAGTGTCTGTTGGTACCTAACTGGCAATTTGGAAAAGCAAAATTTAATGATTTCTACGTTGCTATATGGACTACCATAAATTTATTCTTCTTGAGTAAATCATCAAGAAATTTGGTTTCGCTCCTATGCCCGGACACTTCCAGTTCAGGACAAAATATTATTTCCTCTTTAATCCTGTCTTGCGTTTTCTTTGACCAGTAGGTCCGTAGGAATGCACCAACAAATTCCTGATAAGTCCGACACGTCGCTGCCACACCCCGCATCTTTTCCTCGGCTTGGCCTTCGATGTGTCCACACATGAATTGTGTGGCATTGCTACGAGGAGCAATTGAAATCTCTTGAGAGGAGCAACCTGAATTCATGTTCACCAGAAGAAAGGCGCGTTTGCTCCAAAGTGAGCATATTCGAATCTCGTCACAAATGGATCAATGTCACGCTGGTAACATTGATCAATAGAACATTGCGGGGAGTTCGGAATCAAATGTAGTAGGTGACCTTGAAGATATGTCGATTATGACGAAGAAATACAGTGAGACAACGAGAGCGAAGCTGAAGCCACTGCAGAGCGCCATGTAGAATCTGCAGGCATCGCAAGACGTGAAAGTGGTAGGCCAGATTCACAAACAAAACGTCGCAGAGCGATGAAATCGCGTTCACCTGGCCTGGAGGTATTAGCGGAGGGTCTCAATTTGAAGGCCTCATGCGATTTGTGCAGGAATCCGAGAAGAAGAGGCAGAAAGCGGAGAAGAAGAGACAGAAGAGAGAGAAGATAGCCCTGAAGAAGATGAAGGAATTAACCTCAAAGGAGATGAAGGAAATGAAGGAATTAATTACTAAGGAGACGAAGGAGACACGAATGGTAGCTGAACAACCAGATGAAAGAATAGAGAAGCTTAAGACGGAAGCAGCCGGTGTTAAGGAAGATGTACAAAGCGTCAGGAACACATCGACAGAGACGCTAGAGGTCGCGAACGAGGCAAAACGCGATACTTGCGTGGCAAGTTACGTAGCCTAGGGTGCATCCAAGAACGCTTCGTTAGCTAAAGAACAGCTGAAACGGGCCAAAACTGAAATGTGCAAAACCAAAGCGGTTCTTGCCACACTTCAAAAACGGGGAAGAAGTATCAACCAAGAAAAGCAAGAAAGATTTAGCGACGGCGTAAAGCGCATCGAACAGGTCGAGAACGAACCAGCAGAAATATAAGAGGTTAAAGAAGAGGAGAGTTGATCCATCTCACAGCAAAACGAGTTAACAAAAGAAGTCCAGCAAGCACGTGAGCGAGTTGCACAGTTAGAATCACGGTCTGGTGCGGCAGCACTCCCCCATGATAATGGAAGGAGAGAAGAGAATGGATTACGACATATCGATTTGCAACACGAGGCTACATCACCGGTGCGAAGGCAAATGCCACAGAACACTGCACCCGCCATAGGGCGGACGACAAAGCGTACGCCGTTGGTGACGCAAAGTACATCTCCATCTTCCTGGATACTCTCCAAATCACCTTTCAGTGACTAGCAGAGGATTCATCCAACCACCTTCACAATAATTCTCTATTATTCCAATCCCGCATAGCACGCGGAAAAAACAAACACCTGCAACTTTCCGTGCGAGCTCTGATTTCCCTTATTTTACTATGATGATAATTTCTCGGCGTCAACAAAAAATTTTCGCATTCGCAGGAGAAAATAAGTGGTTGAAATTTTGTGAGAATGTTCTGCAGCAGCGAAAAACGCATTTGTTTTAATGATGTCCACCCAAAATCCTGTATCATTTCAGTGACAAGCTCTCCCCTATTTCGCGATAACATAAAACGTGCAACCTTTCTTTGAACTTTCTGGATGTACTCTATCAATCCTACCTGGTAACGATCCCAAACCGCGCAGCAGTATTCTAAAAGAAGGACAGGCGTAGTATAGGCAGTCTCTTTAGTAGACCTGTTACATTTTCTAAGCGTCCTGCCAATTAAACGCAGTCGATGATTAGCCTGTCCCATAGCATTTTCTATATGTTCCTTCCTATTTAAGTTGTCATATTTGTAATTCCTAGGCATTTTGTTCAGTTTACGTCCTTTAGATTTGCTGATTTATCGTGTAACCGTAGCTTAACGGATTCCTTTTAGCACTCATGTGGATAACCTGAAATTTTTCAATATTTGGGGTCAATTGTAAATGTTTTCACGATACAGATACCTTTCCTAAATCGTTTTGCAATTTGTTTTGATCTTCTGATGAATTTACTGGTAACTGACAACACTGTCGTCAATAGTATTTCCATTACTATCGCGCAGAGAAGGCATTGATTGTGCTTTGCCGCTAGCATATTTCTCATACGACCAGAATCTTTAGTATTCTCTGCCAGGTTTCGAGACAAAGTTTCGTTGTGGAATCTGTTACAAGCATCTCGCATTGAAGTCCACGCTAAATTTCGAGTTTCTGTAAAAGATCGCCAACCTTGCAGATTTTGCGTTCGTTAATTCGGACCCGCTTTGTGTACCAAGGAGGATCAGCTCCATCATTTCTTAATTTATTTGGTATACATGTCTCAATTGCTGCCGATACTATCTCCTGGATTCAAGCCACATCTGGTCTACACTTACATTGTTAATTTCCAAGGAGTGGAGATTGTCTATCTGGAAGGCGTCAATTGAATTTTTGACAGGTCTTCTGAATAGGTATATTATTCGTTTATTATTGGAGTATTTTTGGTTACAATATTTTGCCTCACTACGATAACCCTGTGTTCACCAATCTCTGTTTCCGCTTTGATGCTTGTTACTGGCTCAGAATTATTTATTGCTAAGAAGTCAAGTGTGTTTTCACATCCGGTTTACTATTCGTGTGAGCGCATGAACTAACTGCTCAATATAATTTTCAGAGAATGGATTTAGCACAATTTCGGATGATGTTTTATGGGTACCTCTGTATATAAATATGTACTTTCACTAACATATCGAGGGTAAATTAGTCATTTCCAACTATAATGTATGAGTCGGATATGTGTTTGAAATTAAACTCAAGTTTTCTTTGAACCTTTCATGAATTGCATAATCTGAATTTGGGAGGTCGGTATTATATTTCCAGTTATAATTTACTATTGTTACCATGAATGACCTCTACCCATAATAACTCACAGGAACTATCTACTTCAATTTCGCGACTAGATAAACTGCTTCTAACAGCAACAAACAGGCCACCGCCCACTGTGTTTAGCCGGTCCTTTCTGAACACTTTAAGATTTTTCTCAAAAATTTCGGTTGAACTTACATCCGGCTTTAGCCAGCTTTCAGTGCCTATAACGATTTGAGCATCAGTGCTTTCTATTAACACTTGGAGTTTTGGTCCTTTCCCCACACAGCTACGACAATTTACAACTCTTACTCCGATGGTTCCTGTATCTACATTCTTCCTGTGTTCGGCCTGCTCCCTTCGAGACTGAAGCGCTTTTTGTGTTTTCCCGAGACCCTCTGACCACGCAACACATCCCGTGCGTCCCATATAGTCGTCTCCGGTGCGTAGTGGACTCCTGACCTATTCAGCGGAAGTATGGCAGATACGGAACCTGCACACAGTTGTGTACGTCTTCGGCGAACGGAGACATTACTCCATGAATCTGATGACACAGGAGTCGGCCTTAACAGTCTACACGGATCGTTTGGACACCGATTTATGGAGACGAGTACTGCAGAAACTAGAGAAAATTATTTCGGAGAAAATGTGGAACCATTCGTCCACTAACATTTCTTATTCGTTTTCCAAAAGTACAAAGAGAATAATCGTACATTACACCCAAAGAGTTGGATAGCTCAGTGCGATGAAGTGCTGATGGAATCGAAGCCACCGAAATTCAAGTTGGAATTACCTGCGGAATTTCAGAGGAGTCGGTTGCGGAACATACACGCAGTGTTGCTGAGAGCTGTCGCTCATATAAAGAGTCCAAGGGCGCGATCCATAACACATATTGGTCGCAGGACATGACAGAAAGAATCAGTCAGGTGAATATGCTGGACAAAGACCTAGAAGCGTCATGATTGTATAGTCCAATGAAGTTCTTAGAGTCGCTAGTTAAGAAGAACCAGTTTTTGGACCAGCCGTACAGTCCCAAGGAAATTATGCGGCACTGTTACATTAAATTACATCTGCACTACCAAATAGTCTTTTCGGAAGTTGCAAAATCAATGGAATCATTCAAGAGCGTGCAACACGAATTAGACTGTCAACGAAATACAAAACGCAAGAGACGAGAACAAAAACAATGACCGCAGGTGGCAAAGCTTGTCAGAAAGGAACGAGAACAGACGAAATGGGGAAAATTATCGATCACAAGGAAACAACAACTCTAACTGTAGAGGGAGTGACCAACCACCGTGGGAAAATAGAGGTAGACGAGGCAATTATATTAATAATTACAACGATCGGCAAAACGGAAACTGGAGAGAGCAACGAAATCCAAAAGAGTTCCAGCGGAATACTGGAGAACCACAGCAGCAGAGAAACAACTAGGAGGACAACAGTCAATGTCAGCAAGGAAACCAACAAGATCATCATATCCAGATAAGACCATCCAACCCATCACAGGGGGGAAACGTAGCAGAAGTCCAAATAGAAACTGACGCTCACTGTCTACCTTCTCAGCTAAAGACAAGGCCACAGGAACTATCGGAACGAGCAACGCCAACATGTTAATACATGAAGTCACACGGTTTGTAGAAAAGATGAATACAGTATTTCATTTAAGTTAAAATCAATTAGTAACATAGAATTTCAATGGATTGGCAAATCTAGGTGATATTGTGTAGCGCGTTCTACATTGTCTGTTTATTGAATTTCTGGAGCTGATGTACTTGTAATGCCATTTATTAGCTTATGGCACGGCTCCTTGAGGAATGTCGTCAAATGGGTAGTGAAGTTGTTACATCATCGTGTAAACGCGTTTACTGCCTGCTTGAAAATCAGGGTCAGTGTGGAATAGAAATTCGTCATAAGTGACAGCTCCTCGTATTAACTGACACCTTTTCTGAGACATGATAACCTCTGCCGAGCGGTTTGAGGCACCACATCACAGATTCCGCGGCCCCTTCTGCCAGAGGTTCGAGTCCTCCCTCTGGCGTGTGTGTGTGTGTTATTCATAAGTTAGTTTAAATAGAGTGACTCTAAGGACCGATGACCTCAGCAGTTTGGTCCCTTAGGAATTCACACACATTCTTGCCATTATGTCTTCGGACTGCACAGTTGTTGTCCATTAACATGCACCAAGAAATGTAAGAATGTTAGTGAAGAAACGATCGCATTATGAACATCCAGTTCAGCTGCATAGTTTTGTAGCAGTGTCTTCCATAATATCACTATAGCCTGTGAGTGTATTTCTGTCCTTTTCTTTCGCGCTACCTTATGCCCTGTCCGAAAGGCGAGTGTACGCTGCTTTCCGCTGATTAACCACGACGAGATTGCCGCCATGGTACTGCACACGTTTGTCTCGATTTTCGGATGTGTTATGGGTGGTATTAGCCGCCCACAAATTAGTGCGTGAAGGCACCAAGTCTGTTGGGATTCTGGGCCATCGCCAGTCATATGATGAAACCTTTCTCGTGGTCTTTGCATATTGCTGGCGCCATAAGATCGCCGTAAGCAAAATACATTATGAGGCTAGAGCACTTACAATGCAAGTCATAGAGGTGTGGTGTACCTCAAGCTCAGGTTAACGAAGGCAGTAGTAAGAAGGTGGCCATTGGTGAGGATAAGGATCAACCTACATCAAAAATTAATCAACCTTTTTGTATTTTATTACAACGGCGATCTGACGAGAGGCAATTGGAGGCATTTACGTAACATGTAAAGCACCAAGTAAGTGGGAACTAATGACGTTTGTAAGTTTCAGGTGCTCAAATGCAGGAGAAAAAAAATGTTCAAATGTGTGTGAAATCTTATGGAACTTAACTGCTAAGCTCATCAGTCCCTAAGGACAAACACACACACCCATGCCCGATGGAGGACTCGAACCTCCACCGGGACCAGCCGCACAGTCCGTGACAGCAGCGCCCTAGACCGCTCGGCTAATCCTGCGTGGTAATGCAGGAGACTGAGCATCTATGCATACGAATGTGAGTGTGGTTGCAGACCACTTCGGCGTTGGGTCACAACACCGCAGAAAGTACTAAGAACAGGAGGAGTATGCATAGCATAGTCATAAAATAAGAGTAGAGAGGGCCTAGAGGTAAAGTTGACAGGTGTTGGCTAAAGAAAATAAGTTAATAGTAAGTGTTGTGTGGAATGAGCATGTTGGATGAAGACTGGATGGTGTGCTGGCCTCTCTTAGGGCATACAAGACGGGAAATGTTTCTAACACAACTCCACTCATAGATCAGAGAAACGTCACGCAATATATTTAAAGCAATTGTAAATCTTAAGTATGTCATGTTAGGCTATACGATAAGACATACTTCTTTTTTTCATTTTTATTACTATCATTCAAGATTTATATATGACGTCATACTGTATTTATTCAAAAAGCTTGTTTTTGGGTTGTTATTCTATTCATAAGAAACTTTGTATAAAGATCAAAGTAAAACATTGGCACTGTAATATACTACAAGGACTGTGCAGATTTTGGGAGCAGTCAAACCCACTCTCGATGCATCCTGTACGGCCTCACGAAGCAACAACCTGGAGCTGGTGACAACGGCCACATGGCAACTTGATGGAGAACGCCTGCAATGAGCGGACCAGAACCCTGCTGAGTGCAGGGCTGGTTGTCAGTGCCGAATGATGCTGGGACAGCTGGGGGTCTGCCTGTCATCTTTGCAGCCCAACGAAAGTGAAAGGGGAGGGGGAGCTGCGCCACGCTCTGTGGCTGCCATAAACCAGGCTACCCCAGGTGAGTGTGAATGGAGGCGGCCTGCTGGACAAGGGTGGCCTTCCACTGAAGACACGTCACTTCCTTGACAGCCTGGCAGATGCTTTAGCGCTGAGTAAATAGCAGCTGACAGCAATAACCCACTGAGCTGTTGTAAAGGGGGTCGCCGGACCTGATGTCGCGCCATGCCCTAGAACAACCTGCAGATGAGCCGCCACCACAACAAGTCCTGGAGGGATTCCCCAGGCGGACACATCGCTCTACAGACAATTCGCAGAATCAGGTGGCTATGTTTCAAATGAGTTGCTCCTACAGCCACGGACTATGATGTAACGGAGCACTGCCAAGGATGGAGACATCATACGTTACCCACAGTCACAGTGAGAGACAGGAAGACATCATTAGGAGATGTGTTGCACACCAAATGCAACGCTGTCTCACTATCTAATCCAAGGGAAGATTGCACTCTATCAGCTACTGGGTTGAGAGATGAGACAGGGGCAGAGATGTTAGTACATGAGCTGGAGATGTTGGGCGCCATCCAACCACACAGTCTCTCATTCCCTCACTCCAGATGTCATTTCCGTTGCCCCAAACAATATGCTAGGCTGCGAGTCAGTGCTGGAACGAGACGATGCCAACAGTCGAGGTGCCTTACTGATGGTGCCACAGACCAGATGGTGGTCCACAGACATGTGTTGCTGCTCCTACACGAAGGGCTGAGTGAAGGGCGTCCCTCACTCTGGCGCATCCTTGCTGCAGCAGCTAGTCCAGAGACCACTTGTGTGTGTGTTAATGCCATGTTCTATCTGTGTGACTTTGTAAATGTAAAGTGGCTCTCCAGGGACCTTTGTGGAGGGAGAGATACGATATTTCATGATGCGGTCACTGATACACTACTGTATACTTTTTCGTGAAAGTGATTTAAGTTTTGACACAACTGATCTATTGTAGGTAATTTGTCAAGAATTATGTAAATTTGACTTGCAAAGCATGATTTTCAAATGTATTGTAGGTAGAAGAAACAATAAATATTCCACTGCCCTAGGAAATAAATGCAACAGATGACACATGTTACTTGCTTGTTTAGATTTTAAGAAAGAGTGGACTTCTTAAGTTATAATTATTGTCTGTTTATGTATTATGGATGGCTGAAACATGGTGCATGATTGGGGAGGGGTAAATCACTGAGGAAGAGAACAGTTCAAAATCCACAGAACTGCAATATGATTAAAGACATTAGTCGTTTCCGACCTCAGAAATTCTCTGAGTGAGTAAAAATGCTGCTGCAAAGCCACTTTAACCGCTTAGTAATGGTTTATCTAACGGTTGTGCTGTAGCGATGATCTTTGAGTCCACATCAACCATATTACACTCTGATATGTTCATCTGTACGTCTTGTAGGCATGCAGATTTGTGTAAGTGAGTGATCCCTGAGGTGAATGAGATGAAGTTAAGATGTTTTCTCTAAGTGCGGTCTTGCTTGGCAAAGTTGCCCCCCCACCCCATCCCCACTCATGTTATAATTTTGCGAACTGAATACTATTTGATGATTTCCTCTGTTCCGTGGCACACTATGACATGTTGAGGTGAGACGCTAAAAATGAAGAAATCAACCATGGTGGGGGGCAGTGAAAGTGGACGAGTCACTTTCCCACTATTTTTCATATTCACAGCTACTATTTGATGCTGGTTTTACATCCAAGACATCATATTTGTGGGACGACAGGAAGTTATCAACATGAGCAGGCATTGATAGGAACACGTACGTTGTTAATACATGCCATATCTTTATGCTGGCTCAACTAGAAATAGTATTTTCTGGAGTTGAGAACAAGCAGACAGTTTAGTCATTTAAAGTAACACTTACCGTGGACTTTTGGGGTGTGGAAGCTACGTGCAGCTATTAGAGAAAGGAATATCTTGAAGCACTTACCGGGGTCAGGATGCTGGTCCCGAGAATTTCTCGTACCGGTGTGCAGGCAATGCTTTCAGTTGAAGAGGCGGAAAAACTGCCTACCTGTACCTACCTATCTACATCTACATTTATACTCTACAAGACACCCAACGGTGTGTGGAGGAGGGCACTTTACGTGCCACTGTCATTACCACCCTTTCCTGTTCCAGTCGCGTATGGTTCGCGGGAAGAACGACTGCCGGAAAGCCTCCGTGCGCGCTCAAATCTTTCTAATTTTACATTCGTGATCTCCTCTCGAGGTATAAGTAGGGGGAAGCAATGTATTAGATACCTCATCCAGAAACGCACCCTCTCAAAACCTGGACAGCAAGCTACACCGCGATGCACAGCGCCTCTCTTGCAGAGTCTGCCACTTGAGTTTGCTAAACATCTCCGTAACGGTATCACGCTTACCAGATAACCCTGTGACAAACGCGCCGCTCTTCTTTGGATCTTCTCTATCCCCTCTGTCAACCCGACCTGGTACGGATCCCACACTGATGAGCAATACCCAAGTATAGGTCGAACTAGTGTTATGTAAGCCACCTCCTTCGTTGATGGACTTCATTTTCTAAGGACTCTGTCAATGAATCTCAACCTGGCACCCGCCTTACTAACAATTAATTTTATATGATCATTCCACTTGAAATCGTTCCATACGCATTCTCCCAGATATTTTACGGAAGTAACTGCTACCAGTGTTTGTTCCGCTATCATATAAACATACAATAGAGGATCCTTCTTTCTATGTATTCGCAATACATTACATTTGTCTATGTTAAGGGTCAGTTGCCACTCCCTGCACCAAGTGCCTATCCGCTGCAGACCTTCTTGCATTTCTCTGCAATTTTCTAATGCTGCAACTTCTCTGTATACTACAGCATCATCCGCGAAAAGCCGCGTGGAACTTCCGACGCTATTAGATGCTACTAGTCAAGGCAGGGACAGGGTTCTAAGAGAAATTTAGGTCGCATGACCTCGAAGTTTCAATAATGTTGTAGATTCCCTTTGTGAACATGGATGGCGCCATAAAAACTCGCGAGTTTCCATGTTCACTGTGGACCGGACGCTATCGAGGGGTCGTCCCTCTGCCTGCCGAGTTTTTGGGAAGCCTTAGGCCTCTGAAACTATTTTAGAATGGAACACAACATTTATGGCTGCTCTGAAATGGTCCATGGGACACAAAATCATCTATCGTAGTTTAGCCGAGGCCCCTGGTCGGCCACGCTACAGCATTTGGGCCATCCAGATAATGATCTCTCTGTTAACGTTATGTTCACTTTAGGGTTAAACGGTAACTCAAAACACGCTGCGTAAAGTGGACGTATGAAAAAAACAAGCCGGGAGCACAAATTCTTCTCCTCAGTGTGTCGGCATTTATGAGTCAGCTTCTCCAGAAAAGGGAAAAGTACTGTTAACTTTGATTAGGCCTTGGCGATGAGGAGAGCAGACAAGTGAGAGGGGAGACAAGGAGCTCATGGAGCCTTGTGATTTGCACGAAATTCTTGTGGTGTGGGGGGCGGGCGATTGTTGGAGTGCTTTTGTGGAGAGTACCGAGGTTTGATGGAAAATGAGGAGGGGAGAAACTCAGTCTCCTGATTCAGACTCGGGTCTGGAGAGTACTCTGGTCCTGCCATTTGCTGTGAGTGAGTTTCACTTGGGTCACTTGCCCTGAGCGCGACTTCGCACTAGCGTTGGTCTAGACTGGGGAGGCTGTGGTGAGAACTTAGCTGTACCGGCAGTGCAGACCTCAGCCAACTCGGACTACTCTCTGTGCCAAGGGCAACCTTATTCGTGTCAGGTCTGCCAGCTTGACGTTCGATCTCCTTGTGCGGACTGTCGTATAAGTGAGTGAAATTGGAAATTTGTGGTAAGGTCTTACGGGACCAAACTGCTGAGGTCATCAGTCTGACGGGAGGGTGGGGGGAGGGGGGGAGGGGGGGGGGGGACCGCAGGACCGCACCGACCGTGACGCCTCAGACCGCGTCCATGGTAAGATCGACGAACGGGAGTGTCACACACTGGAATATGCTGACATTTAAGGTAGATCGCCAGCTGCGACTTTTCACATTTCGTGCCCACGGTAAGGACTTACAGGCACTGGACATCGCTGCTCTGCAGACGCTTGAACTACGGCCGTCACGTGAGACAACAATAACCATCGATAAAGGAGTGTAGTCCTGCTGCTCTGGCTTGTTAGGGCAAACAGAATCACGGTATTGACACTCGTTCTCAGCTGCACCAACGTAGTATAACTTCTGTGTACAAAAAAATGCATCAGAGTCGATTCACGGTTAGATAATTTCAGATTACGTACCATGTTTTGAGCCAGACTAAATAGTTTAATCAGACAAAACTTAGTCTTTGTCAAGTAATCGCCACCCAGTGGAGTGTTAACTATTTGTGGCGTCTATTTGTGTTGCCAGCAAATGGTGATTTATTTGTCATCACCCTCTACTTGTACCGTTTGTTCTATTTAATAAATATGTGCGACAAATTTTTAAATTGACAAATCTGGTGTTCATGTATCAGTCATCCATCAACAACTGACTGCAATAATGACAGAGACAAAATTTCATTATATTATTTCAGAGTTAAAGTTCATTTCGATTCTGATAAATGTGATAACCTCCAACGCAAGCCAACAACAATAACAACAGCCAAAGAACAAAATCAATTTACCAGAAGCAAGGGCCAGGTAGTAAGGGGGAAGGTTTACTAGTTAAAGTGACTGCTGTCAGGGTGTGAACTTATAGTCGCCTGTAGCCTTTTAAAACATAGCGCAAGTCCAGTGTTGTCTTGCAGTTAGAGCTCGAACGAAGCTAACGGAGACTCGTTTTATCTTCGCTCCATTTGCGAGTGGAACAGGTAGGGGACTGGCTAGTAGAAGCACAAAGTACTCTCCGCCATGCGCCATATGGTCTCGCGGAGTATGTAGATGAAGATATTTAGTGCGTCAGTGGAAAGAAGTGGTGCAATCTCATAGCCGCATAGCTAATTGGCTAACAGCTGTCACACAGACGCTCCCTCGTTCTGTTACGAATATTAGAAGTGATGCGTTGTTTACAACCTCTCACGGGCGATGCTACTGTTACTGCTATCGATCGTCCGTACACGTCTGTGACAATAAGGGTGCTGCAACAGTATCTGATTAATGATTAACGTTGTCTGCATAATCAACGACGATATTTCATTTTAGGTTGATTTAGCGCTAAGAATACGACAATGTGTAATGATTGTCACAACTGTTTTAGATTGGTGTGCGGATGGTTCGTCGATGAGCCGAAAGCGGTAGTAAGTGAAGAAAATTTGCGATATTCACGTAAGATTATTATCCACACATGTCTCAAATCAACAGATCCTCTTTGCCAGTTGTGACGTCCTCTCTCCCCTTTTTGTTGTCGATGTTGAGCCGCTACTGCTACATCTGGTCGGTGGAATGGAGACGCGACGCGCAGTGATGGTTGTCCCCGTCGGATAAAGTGGAACAGCACCAGAAAATCTTCTAAAGAAAATTGTTCCTCCCGTAATGTATGAAAGTCCGTTTGCGAGTCCGCACAGTCTTCACAGCATGCGAACTGCTGATTTTAATTGCCTGTTATGGGTTTATGATGATTTGCTATGCCCGGTTAGTTAGTTATTGCACTATTGAGTGAATCGTTCATCACCGGCGTCGTTTCACACCACTGAAGCGAGGAAAAATTCATTTGTGGTTCAGTATCAGTAGTTGTTACGTTGTTAGGCAGAATTGTTCACTACGGCATGGCGCAAATCCAGAGATAATCTATAATGCTGCCTTGCTTTCGTGCGTCGTGATATTGATTCGACAAAACACTCCTTTCAATGCTCAATGTTCATCAAGTCACTCTTTTAATTAAAATGTTCACAGTTAATTAATTTTGATCATCAACTATCACACAGTTCAATTAATGAAGGAGCCAACATGTGATATTTCCATTAGTGACGAACAATTTTATTGTTCCTTCTTAGCAGTTAGTTTATAATCATCACACCACACGCACACCGATGGATCAGATCAATTACGATTCTTTTCAGTTCCGTGATCGTGACAATTACGACAACTTTTACAATCGGCGTATTTTTATTATCTTCGTGCGGTCGTATTAATGTGTCCTACTCCAGGCTAATCAGGTATTGCAGTCTTCGATACTATGTCTATTCTTCGTTGTAACTGTTTACTTTGATGAAGGTTGAGTCCAACAACAATATCTCCAATAATTAAAGTTCATTAACTCGTCGTACATTATCACAGTATCATTTCACTTCAAGTTCTCAAGTCAGAATAACTGAGATCAAAGTCCGCGCATCTCTATCACACAATATTTCTTTTTTGAAAAGAAACAATCTCGTAGCATTCCGTTTGCTCTCTCTCGACTTCATAGCAAGCAAACTAGCAAGCGACTAACTTTCCATGATCGAGGATAGTAGACGCATTGAATTTCCTTTTCGCAGCTTTTACAACTCTCTTTCACAATAAATGTTATCTCTGACCAACATATTACTTTGGGCTTAACTTTCGTCGTACTGATTTACAGTCATTACTAAGATGTTTGATAGCTAATTAAAAATAACCTTTCTTTCTAGCTTTATATCATGACATACTCAGTAATTATTGAAATTTGTGTTCATCAAAACTTTAAGGTGTTATATTATTGTCAAAGTTGTCGTACCTGTCAGGATAACACTGTTCCCTACTTTAAATTATCATAACATTCTTATTTGGGTTTTCGGGTTTCTTGGGGTGTTACACGGTGTTCACGAATAACATGGTACTGTACGTATTGTAGATAACCTGTACTCGCTGCATTTTATACCGTCCACCTTCAGAGATTTCAATGAATGTATTCCAGTCACTCACGAAAACTATATTCCCAACTCTGCACGGTGCTCCGTAACAAGTTGAGCCGCATGGGGCACTGGCAGTACAAATCACTCGCAGACAGAGCGCCTAATCGGTCGGGGCTATTTCGGCAGTCCCTTACCGATATTAGCAATCGTTTATGGAGTGCGCACATGCTAATAACTTTAATCGCTGCCCTCCCCTCGGCCCTAAGAGCAGATGTTAATTAGCGCCAGGGCAGATAAGCGGCGGCGAAAGCTATAGCCGGGCACTTCCCCAGGCGCTATCTGCCCCAGAGGGCGCCAATCCTGCCGTATCGCCGCAGGCCTGTGCTACCGCCGCCGCCGCCTCCACCGCCGCCCCCACCGCCGCCCCCAAGCCGCCGCCGCCGCGGCCACTGCAGTGCCGCCGCTATCTGTTCCGGCGCGGCGCGGCCCTGGAGGCGGACTCCTCCCGCAGTCCTGTAGCCGCCTCCTCCCCGGCTGCTGCATATAAATCGCCCTGCGTACCGCTCTGCCAATGTATTGGCTTCCGCTTATCGCGTTGTCCCTACACGTCCCTTCCTGCCGCTTCCCGCCAGCCTTTTGGTCCTCTTGTGCCGAAAGCGGCAACCGCAGCCGAGTCTGAAACAAGGATCGCCACCGACTCTGGTTACGAATTGCCCTTCGGCTGCGACCTTACTCGTTCTCATCCACTTGCCATCTATTGTCGTTTTATGATCAACAGTTGCAAAACTGCTTTCATCCAGCTCTCCAAGCAACTCTATCCTGCGGAAGCCTCTTCATTCCTGTATAACCATTACAGAGCGACGTCGACCTGATTTTTCTAACGGTCGTTAAATCTTACTTTACTACTTTTCTTACCTAACTACTTTTACCGCCACTCCCACTCCCCTCCCACAATCACTAAATACTATAGAATAGAACTACATCATCATCATCATCATCATTTAAGACTGATTATGCCTTTCAGCGTTCAGTCTGGAGCATAGCCCCCTTATAAAATTGCTCCACGATCCCCTATTCAGTGCTAACATTGGTGCCTCTTCCGATGTTAAACCTGTTACTTCAAAATCATTCTTAACCGAATCCAGGTACCTTCTCCTTGGTCTGGTCCGACTTCTCCTACCCTCTACTGCTAATCCCATGAGTCTCTTGGGTAGCCTTGCTTCTCCCATGCGTGTAACATGACCCCACCATCTAAGCCTGTTCGCCCTGACTGCTACATCTATAGAGTTCATTCCCAGTTTTTCTTTGATTTCCTCATTGTGGACACCCAAGAAGGAGTTGTGAGACATAAAGGAAAGATTGTAAGTATGCTGTTTAGGTTTATATGTTGGTAACGCCACGTAGCGCTCTGTATGACAATCGCTGACTGTGCTGTGTGAAGTCTGTGGCTGGTTAGACTCATTGTTGGAATATTCGCTAGTGTAGAGTTGGGCAGTTGGATGTGAACAGCGCGTAGAGTTGCGCAGTTGGAGGTGAGTCACCAGCAGTGGTGGATGTGGGGAGAGAGATGGCAGAGTTTTGAGAACGGACGATTTGGACGTGTGTCCGTCAAAAAACAAGGAAATTTGTAAGACTGGATGTCATGAACTAATATCTACATTATGATTTTTGAACACTATTAAGGTAAATACGTTGTTTGTTCTCTATTAAAATCTTTCATTTGCTAACTATGCCTGTCAGTAGTTAGTGCATTCAGTAGTTAGAATCTTTTATTTAGCTGGCAGTACTGGCGCTCGCTGTATTGCAGTAGTTCGAGTAACGAAGATTTTTGTGAGGTAAGTGATTCATGAAAGGTATAGGTTATTGTTAGTCAGGGCCATTTTTTGTTGGGATTATTGAAAGTCAGATTGCGTTGCGCTAAAAATATTGTTTGTCAGTTTAGTGATGTTCAGAATAAGAAAAGAGAGAAATGTCTGAGTACGTTTAGTTTTGCTCAGCTGTTTGAAAATCAAATAAATTAAGAGGTTTTCCAGCTCTGTCATTTATAAATTTTTCTAAGGGGACGTTACAAGATGAAATGCGTCTTTCTACATCTGAAAGATACTGTCTATACAAATTTCGCGCCAGCCGCATAAGAGTGGCGTCACCAGTGCCAGTATGAGGACGAAAATCGGGTTTGCTTTAAATACACACTGTAACGGTAGTGAGCGTTAGTGATCTTTGAGATCGGACGCAGTGAGTTGAAATCAGTCAAGAATGCCTCTAATACGACAAAGACGCCATTACCAGCATATCACTGGGTTTGAACAAGGTCGAGGCCTACGAGAAGCTGGATGTTTCTTCTTCGGTAGTGCAGAAAGACTTGGCAGGAATGTAGCCAGTACATGACTGCTGGCGGCGGTGGTCACGAGAATGTACAATCGCAAGAAGACAGGGCTCCGGAAGGACACGTTCCACTGCCGAGAGGGACGAACATCGTGTTCGGCGTATGGCTCTGGCGCATCGTACTGCATCTGCAGCAGCAATCTGAGCAGGAACTGGCACCATACTCACACAACGAACTGTTAAACATCGGTCATTTCAAGGACAGCTCCGAGCCAGACGACGTGCAGTGTGCATTCCACCGACCTCAAACCATCGTCATTTGCGACTATAGTGATGTCAAGCGGGAACGCATTGGAGGACAAGAAGGAGGTCTATTGCATTTTCTGATGACAGCTGGTTCTACTCGTTGCCAGTTCAGGGCTTGCAACCAGCCTACGTGCTAGACACACTGGACCTACAAGTGTAGTTATGGTCTGGGGTTCTATTTCGTATGACAGCAGGAACACTCTCATGGCTGTCCCACGCATCCTGACTGCAAAACTGCACGTCAGTCTAGTGATTCGACCTGTTGTGCTGCCATTCATGAGAAGGAATACAGTTGGTGTTTTTCCAACAGGATAACGTTCATCCATATACCGTTGTCTTAACCCAAAATGCTGTACAGTGTGGGCACCCACCAGTTCGGGTAGTGACGACTGTAAATGTTGGTTGACATCTATTATTTGTGGAGGAGGGAAGTAGCCACGATCAAGCGAGTGACAGTCGGATCTCCTGAGCACCTATTACGTATGGTGGAGAGATGCCTCAACGAAGTAGCCACGATCTAACGGGCAAGAGCTGGTTCTCATGAGTCGACTGCTTGTGAACTTTAAGTAATGAGTTATGACCAATGGCATCAAACTGAATCTCTGGGTGCGGTGACTCTTGTACTTGTACCTGGGGACGCTGCTGAGAGTTCTCCTTGCTCATTCGAACGAGTTGAAGTATATAAAATTCTGCCATAAAGCTCCTTGAATCTAAACAATGTAACACATCAAATATTAAATTAGTTTACTGAAGTTTCTTTATTTTGATTAATTAAATGATACTATTCGCGTTAGGTACACCTAAAAGATTTGTGTAGAAAAGCTCTCGAGTTTTGAAGTGCTACAGTATGTACGGGAGGAAGTGCACTCTGGAAATTCATGCATGAGAAAAATGTATGTTTCTTACCTCTTCTTTCTGCATGAGGTCTCAGAATTTGAACATCATAATCTTACTAAGTACGTGATATTTTCTTACTGTGTCTCCACCTCAGTCACCATTACATTCACGTGCCATTATGGGCGGTGAATCGTGCTGCTCCTTTAATTCTTCTCTTTATGTCGCGTGACTGGAATGAAGGTTATAGGCTTGAGAATAATAATTCCGAATCATTAGTAGTAGCGCTTTTTAACAAATTTCTATCGTAAACTAATTTCACTCCCTTAAGATACACCCAGCACACAGCATCATACTCAGCAAGCCAGCTAAAGGTGTGTGGCGGAACTTTTTCTGACTGAGCCCTCTGACCCTGTTCCACTCAGGAATGGTGCTGGGAAGAATGATTGTCGGTAAGCCTCTGTGTTATCTCTAATTTCTCGAATTTTTTTCTCGTGGTCATTATGCGAAATGTATGTATGAGGAAGTAATACTCGTATGTTGTCCGACTCCTTCCGCAAAGTACTCTCTCGAAAATTCAATAGTGACTCTCTCCGTGACATACAGTGCCTTTCTGGTAACGTCTGCCAATGGAATTTGCTGAACAATTCCCTAATGCTCTCAAGCCGACTAAACGATACTGCGACGAAACGCGCCGCTCTTCTGTGAATCTTCTCTGTATCTTGTATCAGTTCTATCTGGTAGGGATTCCAGACAGATGAACAATATTCAGAAATCGGTGAACAAGCACCTAATAAGCCACCTCATTCGTGGATGAATTACATTTCCTTAAGATGCTTCCTATGAATCTGAGTCTGACATCAGCTTTTCCCAATATTTGTTTCAAATGGTCATTCCACTTAAGGTGGCTCTGGATAGTTACTGCTAAATATTTTACGGTAGACACTGCTTCCAGCGGTGTGTCATCAATAGTGTAGCTGTATAGTAGTTGATTTTTTTCCTATGTATGCACAATAGGTTACATTTATTTACATTGAGTGTCAACTGCCAGAGCCTGCACTAATCATGAGTTCTCCGGAGGTCATTCCGCAAATCTTACTATCTTCTGGCGTTACTACTTTGCTGCAGACAAGTGCATCATCTGCGAACAGGCTTAAATAGCATCCGACGATTTCTACTACGTCATTTACATATATTGTAAACAGTAAAGGTCCTATCACAGTTACTTGGGGTACTCCGGAAATTACGTTTACATCTGTCGAATCTGTTCCGATAACAGCGACTTGTTGAGCTCTGTCTGCAAGGAAATCTCGAATCCAGTCGCAAATCTGCTCCGATACTGGTTTAACTCGCATTTTTTTCACTAAACGGCAGTGCAAGACGGTTTCAAATGCCTTCTTGATATCAAGGAACACGACATCAACCTGGACGTCGTTGTCCACTGCGCTGTGGATCTCATGGAGGAACACAGCGAGCAGAGTTTTGCAGGATCTCCGTTTGCGGAATCCATGTTGATTTTTATAGACGAGATTTTCATTCCCCTAAAACGTCATAATTCTTGAGCATAAAACATGTTCCATAATTCTACAACAGATTGGCGTCAACAACATAGGTCTACAATTGTGTGCATCTGCCCTGCGGCCCTTCTTAAAAACGGAAATGACCTATGCTGTCCTCCAGTCGCTAGGTACCCTTCGTTGCTCAAGCGATGTACGATAAATTATTGGTGTAAGGAGAGCAAGTGCTTTCGTATAAGCTTCGTAGACTCTAATAGGTATCTCATCCGGTCCTATCACCTTTCCACTATTAAGCGATTGTAGTTGTTTTTCTATTCCGCGATCGGTTATCTCAGTATTAGCCACTCCGACGTTCGTACAAAGATTGAAAGGAGGAACCGCGTTGCGATCTCCCGCGGTTAAACAATTTTGGAAGACTGAATTCAGCATTTCGGCCTTTTCTCTGTCATCTTCCGTTTCGGTGCCAGTTTGGTCACTGAGTGAATGAATAGTGATTTTGACTCACATACTGATTTTACAAACGACCAAAATCTCTTAGGGTTTTTACTCAGAATGACTGACAAAGTTTTACTCCAAGTCATTGAATGATTCTCATATTCCTCCCCTTATTTTCGCTTCGTTCAGCTTATGTTTTCCAGCTAGAATTTTAAATCTCTTCAATTTGAGGTGCAGTTCTCTTTGGTTACGTATCGGTTTTCTGATACGGCTATTATACCATGGTGAGTCTTTCCCATTGTTTAAGACCTTGCTTGGAACATATTTCTCTAGGGCATATTGCGCGGTTCCTTTGAATTTTTTCCGCTTGTTTTCCACGTCTTCGTCCTCACCACCGTATGTTTGATGCTGACTGCTTAGATACTCTGAAATTTGTATCCTATCACTCTAGCTAAGCAAAATTATCTTCCTACCTTTCTTAGTATTATTTGTCAGAGCCGTTGTGATAGATGTTATCACAACCTTATGATCACTGATACCTTCCTCGACGTTAACTGATTCGATAAGTTCAGGCCTGTTTGTTAACGGGAGGTTTAAGACGATACCATCACGAGTTGTTGCTCTATCTGCTCAAAGTAATTTTTGGACAAGACATCCTGAACAATGTTACACGGATCCCTTCCTCTGGCACCAGTTTTGATAGCATTACACTCCCAAACTATACCTGGCAAGTTGAAGTCACCCCGTATTACAACGTCGTACTCAGGAAAATTACTAACGATATTCTGCAAGGCTTGTCGGAAGCGCTCTACAACTACAGATCCAGAACTAGGTGGTCTATAAAAGCATCCGATCACCATTTTTGACCGATCTCTAATATTTAACTTCAGCCAGATTAGCTCACAATCAGAAACCGTGACAATCTCGCTAGTTTTTATCGAATTCTTTACTGCAATAAACGCGCCGCCACCACTGGCGACTAACCTATCCTTACCATAAATATTAAATGCTGAGCTTAGGATTTCGTTGTCGTTAACGTCCGGTTTCAATTATCTTTCTGTTCCTAATACTACCTGTGCATTATAACCTTCTGTAAGCGATACTGATTCTGGGACCTTTCCTTCGATGCTCCTGTAGTTTACTAAAATCATATTAACCTTTTCTGTCTCTGATTTGTGACGACGAACATTCTCTGAGGACATTAGTCAGTGGACGAGAACGTGCTGAAAAGCAATGCCTTAGAATTTTTTATGAGAAAAATGTTAAGCCTCTTTAACAAACTAAACATCATTAAAATTTTGCAACTTTGTTCTTCATGCAGCCCTCTGCCGTTGGAGGACTTCGAATTGTACCGTGTAACATGGTGATGCGTAACGAAGCTACGCTAGTGCCTGAGAAACAGCGTGCTTAATTGAGTTGCAAAATCGAAGGGATTATCCACGTATGAAGCACCCACTCCTTCAGCGTGACAATGTCACACACATACCAGCGCTCTGACATTTGCAACAATCCGACGCCTTGTGCTGACTGTCATCGATCATCCTTGTTACAGCCCCGACTTGCCCCACACGACTTTCATCTGTTTCGAAAACAAGAAACGCAGTCGAGGAATTTTTTTTGATAGTGATGAAGCGGTGCAAGCAGAGGTGAGGTTGTGGATCCGTCAACAAAGTTAAACATTTTAAATTAACGGTATCAAGAACTGGTCTCTCGCTGAATGGAACGTATTCGTCAGCAAGGGACTACATTCAGAAATAAATATATCGACATGAAGAACAGAGATGTAAAATGTTAATAACTATTGCTTTATTTAAAAATCTTTAAGACAATTCGCAGTTTTTCACAAACACAACTTTTATTCATGTAAGTTCACAAGGTTGATGACTGAACAACAAACGAAAGGTAACAATAACGATGCCAGTAAAAGTCACCTAATTGAGGCAAACAAAAGTTCACTTCTAATTTTTCACAAAGGTTCGTGGTAACGCACACACACACACACACACACACACACACACACACACACTCACACACACACACACACATACCAGTAACAGTCCAATTCAGAGACGAAGACGTAATCTTTAACGGTCGCAGTACACGAGGTCGGCATCCGGCGTGAACTGAACTTCGGGGCTGGTTCTAGCTCCTAAATAGCTGTCTCCAGCCAGTCAGGTTTTGGCGTAGTGATGCTTCCTGCAGGCCGTGGCTCGAGCTCCCCCTGCAGGAAGTAGTGCTCGGAATGTCTGTTTCCATTATCTTGTATGTAAATAGCCGGTGTTTACCTTGATGTTTTTGGTACGCCTTGGGCGTAGACAACCTCATCCTCTGTGGTGTAATATGGGTTGCCGTGCCTCAGGGGATACCTTGGCTCCGGTATAGCAGTTTTCACATAAAATAATTCGGAGACAATACTTTTTAACATACCCCCGTAAAAAATGAACTGCATTTACGTGGTCCTACCAGCGCTGCTTGTTGTCACCACTGTTACTACCTGGTACGAGTATACATAGACAAACTGATATTTCTTTCTTTGAGTTGTAGTCGCTTCCTTTTGCACCTATTTCATGTATAACGCCTCTGTTATCCATTCTTCCATCTCTCACTCCATATTACACAATCACCATAACAACGTTACCATACCATTATAAATCCTTTCCACAATATAATCACCAATATCCTCGTATCTACATTGCTTCGCTTTACAAATAAGCATTCCGTCATCGATTTAGTGTTGAATCCTGCCTAGTCATCGAATATGGAGTGTCTAGGAAACCTGCTTTCTCAGATCGCTAGGCAAACAATCCAAACGAATGGTATTAATGAGTTTTATTGCGAAAAGTACATGACAACACTTTGAGACGTACACAGATGTGTCACAAGCAAAGTGTGACATAAACAATAAGCACGTTTCTTCAGTATAGAGAATGTTACACAATACAAGCGAAAAGACTAGTGTTGAGGCTATTCTTGAACTGGGCAGCGGCCAGTCGGGTGCGGCGCTTATGTTTTCTTCATATAGAGGACGTTGCTGTTGCGATGTCGTTCTGGAGAGTGGTCGGTCAGCGTGCGATTGGCTGACGTCTTCTTCACGGTCCTCTCTACTCCATCGTACCCGACAGGCGTTCCGGTGCTTAACTTTACGCCGTAACATCTAGATATAGTTGACTCTCTAACACTAAAACTAAACTCCTCCCGAATAGGCCATGAAGGCCCAACGGTACCGACCGGGTGCCGTGTTATCCTAAGCCCATAGGCGACACTGGATGCAGATATGGAGGGGCATGTGGTCAGCACACCGCTCTCCCGGCCGTATGTCAGTTCCCGAGACCTGAGCCGCTACTTCTCAATCAAATAGCTCCTCAGGTGGCCTCACAAGGGCTGAGTGCAGCCCGCTTGCCAACAGCGCTCGGCAGACCGGATGGTCACCCATCCAAGTGCTAGCCCACCGCGACAGCGCTTAACTTCGGTGATCTGACGGGAACCGGTGTTACCACTATGGCAAGGTCGTTGGCTAGTTCACACTCTGCTCTAGTCAGTCACTAGCAATGTACAACCATCTCATCATAAACGTCCCCAAACAAATTTTATTATTTTTATTATTTTGAGCTTTCCTCAGTACAAGGGCTCTTCTCCAACATAATAATTTACTTGGAAATTCCTCTGCGCCCATTCTCCTCATTGTGTGCTGTACATTTTGGAGCCAGGTCGTCATTGGTCGTCCTCTTCTTCTTCTCCCCACCGGTTCCCACTCCATTATCAATTTTGGTATTTTGGTTTTCTCCATTCGTCGTACATTCCCGTACCACTGTAATTTCTTCCTATCCATTACGTCATATATTCTTTCTTTTATTTCCATTCTCCTCATTATTTCGGTGTTCCTTATCTTTTCTTTCCTGGAGATTCTTGCCGATCTTCTCCAGAAGTCCATCTCTAGAGCTTAAAATTAATAATTTTATATATTTAATCTCTTATTTTGAACTCTATTACTACTGTATGAAACACTGTTTATTTAAAAAAAGGAGTAGAGCAGGTGAAGACTTTCTCAAAATCAGCTGAAACTCGACCATGATGAGAGATATATCAAAACAGAAAAGAAGAAAATAGTAACGTACAATATATTTAATACAGAGACCGAGCACGTTGCAATCTTCGCTCACTGCTGCTGACGATGACTATTGTATCTGGATGTACACTTACTTTTCTCCAATATCTGTGTTCTTAAACCACAGTATCTACACATGAATGGATACTCTGCAAATCACATTTAAGCGCCTGGCAGAGCGTTTATCGAACCACTTTCACAATTCCCTATTATTCCAATTTCGTATACCGAGCGGAAAGAACGAACAGCTATATCTTTCCGAACGAGCTCTGATTTCCTTTATTTTATCATGGTGATCGTTTGTCCCAATGTAGGTCGGTGTCAACAAAATATTATCGCAATCGGAGGAGAGATTTGGTGATTGGAATTTCGTGAGAAGATTCCGCCGCAACGAAAAAAGCATTTGTTTTAATGATGTCCAACCCAAATTTTGTATCATTTCTGTGACCCTTTCCCCTATTTTACGATAATACAGAACGTGCTGCCCTTTTTTGAACTTTTTCGATGTAGTCCGTCAATCCTGTCCAGTAAGGATCACACACCGCGCAGCAGTATTCCAAAACAGGAGGGACAAGCGTAATGTAGGCAGTCTCCTTAGTAGATCTGTTATATTTTCTAAGTGTCCTGCCAGTAAAACGCAGGTTAGCCTTCCCCATAACATTTTCTATGTGATCCTTCCACTTTAAGTTGTTCGTAATTGCAATTCCTAAGTATTTAGTCGAATTTATGGCCTTTACATTTGACTGATTTATCGTATAATCGAAGTTTTACGGATTACTTTTAGCACTCATGTGGATTACCTCAGAATTTTCGTTATTTGGGGTCAACTGCCAATTTTCGCACCATACAGATATCTTTTCTGAATCGTTTTGCAAATTTGTTTTGGTCTTCTGATGACATTATTAGTCTATAAACGACAGCGTCATCTGCAAATAACCTAATACGGCTGCTCAGATTGTCTCCCAAATAGTTTGTATAGCTAAGGAACAGCAAAGGGCCTGTAACACTACCTTGGGGAACGCCAGAAACCACTTCTGTTTCACTAGATGACGTTCCGTCAGTCACTACGAATTGTGACCTCTCTGACAGGAAATCATAAATCGAGACACATAAATGAGACGATATTCCATAAGCACGCAATTTCACTACAAGCCTTTTATGTGGTACAGTGTCAGACGCCTTCTGGAAATCTAGAAATACGGAATGAATCTGAAATCCCTTAACAATAGCACTCAAGAAGCGAATAAAGAGCTAGTTGTGTTTCACAAGACCGATGTTTTCTAAACCCATGTTGACTGTGTGTCAATAGACCGTTTTCTTCGAAGTAATTCATAACGTTCGAACAAAATATATGTTCAAAAATCCTGCTGCATATCTACGTTAATAATATGGGCCCGTAATTTAGTGGATTGTTCCTACTACCTTTCTTGAATATTGGTGTGACCCATGCAGCTTTCCAGTCTTTGCCTAGGGATCTTTCGTCGATCGAATGGTTGTATATAATTGTTGAGTATGGAGCTATTGCATCAGCATACTCTGAAAGAAACTAGTTGGTATAGCCCGCATCTCGTGGTCGTGCGGTAGCGTTCTGGCTTCCCACGCCCGGGTTCCCGGGTTCGATTCCCGGCGGGGTCAGGGATTTTCTCTGCCTCGTGATGGCTGGGTGTTGTGTGCTGTCCTTAGGTTAGTTGGGTTTAAGTAGTTCTAAGTTCTAGGGGACTGATGACCATAGATGTTAAGTCCCATAGTACTCAGAGCCACTAGTTGGTATAGAGTCTGGACCAGAAGACTTGCTTTTATTAAGGGATTTAAGTTGCTTCACTACTCCGAGGGCATTTACTTCTACGTTACTTATGTTGGCAGCTGTTCTTGATTCGAATTATAGAATATTTACTTTGTCTTTTTTTGTGAAGGCATTTACGAAGGCTGCATTTACTAACTGTGCTTTCGTAGCACTGCCTTCGATAGTATCTCCATTGCTAAAGGGCAGAGAAGACATTGATTGCGTCTTACCGCTAACGTACTTCAGAGACGAACAGAATCTCTTTGGATTTTCTACCAGATTTCGAGATAAGGTTTTGTTGTGGACTCTGTTACAAGCATATCGCTCTGAAGTCTGCGCTAAATTTCGAGGTACTGTAAAATATGGCTAATCTTGGAGATTTTGCATCTGTTTATATTTGACATGTTTTCTCGTTGTTTCTGCAACAGTATTCTGACATGTTTTCAGTACCAAAGAGGATCAGCTCCTTCGTTTGTTAATTTATTTGGTATAAATCTCTCAACTGCTGCCGACAATATTTCTTTGAGTTCAATCCACATCTGGTTTACACATAAATTATTAATTTGGAAGGAGTGGAGATTGTCTATCAGGAAGGTGTCAAGTGAATTTTTATCTGATTACTTGAATAGATAAATTTTTCGTTTATTTTTGTAGGATTTGTGGCTTGCAGTATTCAGTCTCGCTACAACAGCCCTGTGTTTACGAATCCCTGTATCCGTTTTCATGCTCGTTATTAACGCAGGATTATTTTTAGCTAAGAGGTCAAGTGTGTTTAAACAACCTTTTACCATTCGTGCGAAATAAATGTCAGATAATTCCCTTAGTGCAATTTCAAATGATGTTTTATACGTACTTCCGGAATTATTTATGTATTTTCGCCAACATATCGATGGTAAATGAAAGTCACCAGCAACTATAATCGTATGAGTCGGGTACATGTTTGAAATCAAACTCATGTTTCCTTTGAACCTTTCAGCAATTGTATTATCTGAATTGCGAGGTCGGTGAAATGATGTAATTATTATGTTATTCTGGTTGCCCATACTAACTCACAGGAACTATGTACTTCAATTCCGCGACAAGATAAACTACTTCTAACAGCAACAAACACGCCACCGCCAGCCGTGTTTAGCCTATCCCATCGGAACACCGTTGGGTTCTTCGCAAAAATTTCGGCTGAGCTTATCTCCGCCTTTAGCCACATTATGACAATCACATATCCCCTGCATGATAATGAACTGAGCTCGCATTACGGAGACTCAGAGTAAACGCACATCAGAGGCACCCATTCCTTCTGATCGTGCCAGTGACTGCAGACCACAAAGAAATCATACATTATGACCATGAATACCTCCATTACAGTGTTCCGGTAACTACTATAAAAGACCACTTTTTATAGAACGCAGGCACCTTCATTCCTCCGATTTGTGCAGCAGCTTTGTACGTATACGAAGGTGTTAAAACTGAAGCGGTCCCTCGAAAATACGCCCACCGATATTCTTCACCAATCTTTAAGAGAGAATCGTCGACTGGTAAAGTCAACTGGAAATGTGGAATTACCACCAGCGTCTTTCTTGTAGTTGGTGATCATAGCCTATGAAAAATTCTACGACACATTTCCCTGGCAGTAACCTAAGATTTACCTTCCTCCGCCGTATAAATGTATAACTGTAGCTGTGAACAGAAGTGACCTGACAAGCGTTAACTAAGCTAGAACAAGCTCCCAGGTAGACAAGTAAAAATAAGCACTACGTAAGCAATAACAAAAAAAACTTATCATTGAACCACAATGGCTGCGGCTAATTCGATCACAGAAGGAAAACACGACATGTTTTATCAATAGGGAAATTGTCGAACTGTTTGATAATTGTATAATACTGACAAGTCAGAAATTAGAGGTTTGTAATGCAACATTATCGGTGTGAACTTAACAACATAAATGCTAGGCGCAGATAAATCACTGTATGGGTTGTTGTCCAGTAGTCACTATGACAGTTAAGGCCTAATATCGTTGGATATCAGGTACTTCCTTTTCTTTGGGTGTGTGTGTGTGTGTGAGTGAGTGTGTGAGTGAGTGTGTGTGTGTGTGTGTGTGTGTGTGTGTGTGTGTGTGTATGTGTATGTGTTTGTGTGTGTTCAAACTGAGTTTCTGTCACGTAAGTGGCTGGACGGCTTTGCTGCAGTTGGAAAGGACTGCGGGCCTATGTTCTCGAAGCCCTTGTGACATGTACATTACTGGAGCATAACGTAACTGAGGAACTTCATGAGGAACTTCAATATGGCACGAGGCACCCTAATGCGGTGCCAGCGCAGAGGCGTGGCGGAGCCCTTATATTTCAGATGCCTTGAGTGCGGCCGCAGGAGATCGACCTTATCCAGCAACTTTGGTGCTTACCATTGACTCATGAATAGTAGGTCGGATCAGGTCAGCATGTAGATCCAGTACTCGTGCCCATCTCGATGTTCTCAGCATGAGACACAAGCACCGGTTCTGAAGTCACTCAATGGGCCGGAATTTGGAATAACTAGTCGTTCCCCAGGAGAAAAGGGTACAGGATCGGAGGGAGGGACACCGCTCTAAAGAGGCGATGTTTCGTGTGGACTTGATACCAGGCTCTGGCGCCGGAGTCTGTTAGAGGCCGAAGTCGCAGAGCGTTGCTCACGGTGGACTGCCGGCACAGGGTTTCGAAGGAGATGGTGTCCAGGGTGGTGCATTGGTTTCAGCTAGTCGGGCTATCGCCGTGCAGCATCCTAAATACAGTAGCAGCGGGAAGATACGGCACGACCAACTTGTGGCCACGTAACGTGGTGGACGCAAGTAGGCTGCGGTGGCCGCTCCACTAATCGCAATTTGGACACTGCCTGTTGGCGAAACTGGCGCCTGTGGTTGTAGCAGCGGTTGCTGGAATTTACCATGCCAACAACTGTTCCTTAGAACTGTTTGGTTTTGGCTCACGACGGTGCGAATCCTAAAGGATTCTGCCGTAACTCGTCCTACTGACCTGTTATGGCAGTGGACTACAAGTCCTGACACAGCATGACGCACTGTGAATAGTTGCATTTATGAAACTTCCTGGCAGATTAAAACTGTGTGCGGGACCGAGACTCCAACTCGCGAACTTTGCCTTTCGTGGGCAAGTGCTCTACCAACTGAGCTACCCAAGCACGATTCACACCCCGTCCTCACAGCTTTAATCTCGCCAGTACCTCGTCTCCTACGTTCCAAACTTCACACAAGCTCCCCTGCGAACCGTGCAAAACTAGCACTCCTGGAAGAAAGGATACTGCGGATACAATGCTTAGCCACAGCCTGGGGGATGTTTCTAGAATGAAATTTCGCAGGAGAGATGCTGTGAAGTTTGGGAGGTAGGAGACGAGGTACTGGTGGAATTAAAGCTGTGAGGACGGGGCGTGAGTCGTGCTTGGGTAGCTCAGTTGGTAGAGCACTTGCCCGCGAAAGGCAAAGATACCGAGTTCGAGTCTCGGTTCGGCACACAGTTTTAATCTGCCGGGTTGTTTCATATCGGCGTACACTCCGCTGTAGAGTGAAAATATCATTCTAGTTGCATTTATGTTTGTGCAATGTAGTGTAATAACGGTGGAGGGTAACTACTGAAGGATAAGGGTGAAGAAGGTGTATCTGGCGCTAACCCATAGATTACTCTTCTTGAGTAGCACTGGTATGGCTGAATATACACATCGGGCAGATGAATCACCATGAAGTGCATCTTATGCCGGAATTTGTAACTATAAAGACGTTTATAATAGAGGACATTGCTGAGCAACGTTATGATCATCAATCACACGCTGCCACGCCTCTGACACACGAAGTGCAAATCACGACTACGTAAATCTTTCACTTTAGCTGGGATAGATCCAACAGTTTCCAGGTAGACTGTCCCCATTTTAGTCTGCATATATACGATACCGACCAAGGAGGCCCAACTATTGTACAGTGTTTTCTGGAAAGAGTGCCTCGAATGGACAACACGGGGATGTTAGATCTCAATGAACTAACCCTCTCCGATAGTGACGCATCCACAGTCGCAGGAGTGACAACGTCGTAGTGACACAGGGGAGGGAGAGTGAAGTAAATCAGAATGATGTGGCAGTGGTCACCTACACTGAGATGACAAGTCTTGGGGTAGCGATTTGCATTTATACAGATGGTTGTAGTAACGCGAATACAAGGTATAAAATGGCAGTGCTTTAGCGGAGCTTTCGTTTGTACTCAGATGATTCATGTGAAAAGGTTTCCGACGTGATTATGGCCTCACGATGGTGATTAACTGATTTCAACGCAGAATGGTAGCTGGAGGTAGACGCGCGGGACATTCCATTTTGGACATCGTTAGGGAACTCATTATTTGGAGTTAAGAGAGGGCCGAGAATATCGTCTCTCATCACGCAATGGCCTACGGGCCTTCTTTTAACGATCGAGAGCAGCGACGTTCTGATATACTTGTCAGTGCTAACAGACAAGCAGGCTGGGTGAAATAATGCCAGAAATCAATGAGGGACGTACTACCAACGTATCCGTTAGGACAGGCGAAATTTTGTGTTAATGGTCTATGAGGGCACGCGAGAGACATGAGTGCCTCTGCTAACAGCGGGTCATCGCCTGCAGCGCCTCTCCTGGGCTCGTAACCATATCGGTTGGACCCTAGACACTGGATGCTAGACCACTGAAGAACCGTGACATGGTCAGATGACTCCCGACTTCAGTTGGTAAGAGTTGATGGTAGGGTTGGGTTGTGGCGTAGACTCCAGAAAACCATCGACCCAAGATATCGTGCAAGCTGGTTGCGGCTCCATAATGGTGTGGGGTGTTTTTCATTGAATGGACTAGGTGCTCTGCTCCAACTGAACCGATTATTGACTGGAGGTGATTATGCCATTTACAGCCATTCACGGACGTCATGTTCCCAAACAACGGTGGAATTTTTGTAGATGGCAAAGCACCATGTCACCGGGCTACAGCTGTCCGCGATTTGTTTGAAGAATATTATGGACAGTTCGGGTGAAGGATCTGGTCACCCATGTCACCCGACACGAATCTCTTCGAACGTTTAAGAGACATAATCGAGAGGTCAGTTCGTGCACAAAATCCTGGAGTGACTACACTTTCGAATTACGGACGGCTATTAGAGGCAGTGGGGCTCAATATTTCTGCAAAGGACTTCCGGCGACTTGTTGAGTCCATGAGTTTCTGCACTACGCAGGGTAAAAGGAGGTCCGACACGACATTAAGAGGAATTCCATGACTTTATTTATCTCAGTGTTCTGTTCAGTCTGTTCAAGAAAAAGTGCCTCGAAAGCACAGAACGGTGATGCTTAATATCAATGAACTAACTCATTTCGATAATGACGCATCCACGATCACACATATGACAACGTCGTAGTAACACAGGATAACGAAAGTGATGAAAATGAGAAGGATATAGTACACTACTGGCCATTACAATTGCTACACCAAGAAGAAATGCAGATGATAAACGGGTATTCATTGGACAAATATATTGTATTAGAACTGACATGTGATTACATTTTTACGCGATTTGGGTGCATACATCCCGAGAAACCAGTACCCAGAACAACCACCTCTGGCTGTAATAACGGCCTTGATACGCCTGGGCATTGAGTCAAACAGAGCTTGGATGGCGTGTACGGGTACAGTTGCCCATGCAGCTTCAACACGATACCACAGTTCATCAAGAGTAGTGACTGGCGTATTGTGACGAGCCAGTTGCTCAGCTACCATTGACCAGACATTTTCAATTGGTGAGGGATCTGGAGAATGCGCTGGCCAGGGCAGCAGTCGAACATTTTCTGTATCCAGAAAGGCCCGTACAGGAACTGCAGCATGTGGTCGTGCATTATCCTGCTGAAATGTAGGGTTTCGCAGGGATCGAATGAAATGTAACGTCCACTGTTCAAAGTGCCGTCAATGCGAACAAGAGGTGACCGGGACGTGTAACCAATGGCACCCCATACCATCACGTCGTGTGGTGCGCCAGTATGACGATGACAAACACATGCTTCCAATGTGCGTTCACCGCGATGTCGCCAAACACGGATACGATCATCATGATGCTGTAAACAGAACCTGGATTCATCAGAAAAAATGACGTTTTGCCAATCGTTCACCCAGGTTCGTCGTTGAGTACACCATCTCAGGCGCTCCTGTCTGTGATGCAGCGTCAAGGGTAACCGTAGCCATGGTCTCCGAGCTGATAGTCCATGCTGCTGCAAACGTCATCGATCTGTTCGTGCAGATGGTTGTTCTCTTGCAAAATGTCCCCATCTGTTGACTCAGGGATCAAGACGTGTCTGCACAATCCGTTACAGCCATGCGGGTAAGATGCCTATCATCTCGACTGCTAGTGATACTACGAGGCCGTTGGGATCCAGCACGGCGTTCCGTATTACCCTCCTGAACCCACCGATTCCATATTCTGGATCTCGACCAACGCGAGCAGCAATGTCGCGATACGATAAGCCGCAATCGCGATAAGCTACAATCTGACCTTTATCAAAGTCGGAAACGTGATAGTACGCATTTCTCGGCCTTACACGAGACAACGTTCCACCTTGCAACGCCGGTCAACTGCTGTTTGTGTATGAGAAATCGGTTGCGAACTTTCCTCATGTCACCACGTTATAGGTGTCGCCACCGGCTCCAGCCTTGTGTGAATGCTTTGAAAAGCTAATCATTTGCATATCACAGCATCTTCTTCCTGTCGGTTAAATTTCGCGTGTGTAGCACGTCATCTTCGTGGTGTAGCAAATTTAATGGCTAGTAGTGTAATTATCTCGGCTTTCAAAGACCAATATGTTCTCGAAAACAGGGTGCAAATGTATGATATGCTGTAGCAAGCGATATCAGACAGTTTCGTATAATCTTAACAGAAACGTAAACGTATTTTGAGAAGCATTCTAATAAAATACAATTCGTTCACGAAGGAGTTCGGTTGAATGATTCTCTCGAACATTGATCGTTTATCTAGAAGATCATGCTGTACTTCGTCATGACTCTAAAAGTCACCATTTCATTTGTAGTAACGGTATTTGAATTGATTGAAGATTCACTCACATAGTTTTTTTTTAATTGTGACTGTATTATCTTCTACCCATAACGTTTTTACCCGATATTACGCTTTCCTTCAGTTTCACGTCTTTTTAATATCAGATTTCCAAACTCTGCGTTCCGATTACACACTTATGCGTCTTTGTCTGTTTTACATCTGTGTCTGTTCCAGAAGTTTCTCGTGACTCCACCATGCAGCAACAGTTCGCATTTTTTGGAAGCTAGGCTCAAAATTTTCGATTTCACTTACAACCCTGATGCCGCAGTTGCTGGGATAAAAGAAAATTCAGAAGCTCTATGCGTTTTTATCCATCATTCAAGCGCGAAATGTGACTCATTGTGCAAGTATTTTCTTAAAATTATGATAGGGTCTGCAACAGAATTGCTAATTTCGCTCGTTCAGAAGTAAGAGTTGTGTGACAGACAGTGTACAATCTCATTGCTGTGTGACTAAATTGTGGACTGGTTATTTATTTCGTTCAGTGTACTGCCTTGACTCGTGGTCGAGATAAAAGCGTGTGCTCTGGTATTTGTCGAGTAACTGTGCACAGAGGAACTTTTCAGAGTTAATTTGCTACGTTATTTTGTTGTGCATGCTCAGCTGCGGGAGATCGAGCAGGCTACACAGCTACAGACAGAATGAATGTGCGCTATTTAAATCGTCTGGCTAACGCGAGAGGTGCTTTGTTTGCATGGCGCTCCTGTTAGCATCCGTCGCATTAAGGGTAATGCCTCTTCTGGCCTACCTGGCCAGCGGGGAACACAATCTGAGCGAAACGATACCGCCTTCGAAGTCCCGAAGCACGCAATGAAAAAGGATAGATCGTTTCTCTGCTTTTCAAAAATGGTTCGAATGGCTCTGAGCACTATGGGACTCAACTGCTGAGGTCATTAGTCCCCTAGAACTTAGAACTAGTTAAACCTGACTAACCTAAGGACATCACAAACGTCCATGCCCGAGGCAGGATTCTAACCTGCGACCGTAGCGGTCGCGCGGTTCCAGACTGCAGCGCCTTTAACCGCACGGCCACTTCGGCCGGCTTTCTCTGTTTTTGTTTCTACTCATAGAGAATCGAGAACGAGACTGGATCTGAACCATTACTACTAGTCGACCTCTCCACGGTTTTTTATTCGCAATAGATTGTAGGAGTTCCACACAACAAAAAATTATTACCACTCTTTTCGTCGAAGAGGACAGACAGCGAATTTTCTTTCCGCGATACCTTACTACATGTAAGGTGACCCTTGCGTAAAGTAGTATGGCTTAAGTCCGAGAAATTTTGACCACTGGGTGAGACGGACCATTGGCGTATTTCACAAATGCGCCGCTATAGAGCAGCTCCAGCTACTTGCGAGGAAGTTCTTTTGTGAAAACACGGCGCAAAAGTGTTACTGTCATTTCCTTGTCAGTTGACCAAGGAGTAGGCATGAAAAAATGGCTCTGAGCACTATGGGACTTAGCATTTGAGGTCATCAGTACCAGAAAACTTAGAACTACTTAAACCTAACTAACCTAAGGACATCACACACATCCATGCCCGAGGCAGGATTCGGACCTGCGACCGTAGCAGGCGCGCGGTTCTGGACTGAAGCGCCTAGAACCGCTCGGCCACCTCCGGCCTGCAGGCATGAAACTAACCTAGAATGGCCGCCGAGTTCACTGCCTGCAGATAGAAGTTGCGGTCGTGTATCTCTCCCAGGCAGTCGGAAAAGATCAATCAATTTTTTTTTGGGAAATACAGACCACGTGTTTTAACGTGGGAAAGATAAAGCAGTTTTCAATTTAGCTTAAAGGCATGTGGAATAATTCCACTGAAGATGGCCCCAACCTTTTTTTTTTTTTTTTTTTTGTCATTAGTCTACTGACTGGTTTGATGCGGCCCGCCTCGAATTCCTTTCCTGTGCTAACCTCTTCATCTCAGAGTAGCACTTGCAACCTACGTCCTCAATTATTTACTTGACGTATTCCAATCTCTGTCTTCCTCTACAGTTTTTGCCCTCTACAGCTCCCTCTAGTACCATGGAAGTCATTCCCTCATGTCTTAGTAGATGTCCTATCATCCTGTCCCTTCTCCTTATCAGTGTTTTCCACATCTTCCTTTCCTCTCCGATTCTGCATAGAACCTCCTCATTCCTTACCTTATCAGTCCACCTAATTTTCAACATTCGTCTATAGCACCACATCTCAAATGCTTCGATTCTCTTCTGTTCCGGCTTTCCCACAGTCCATGTTTCACTACCATACAATGCTGTACTCCAGACGTACATCCTCAGAAATTTCTTCCTCAAATTAAGGCCGGTATTTGATATAGTAGACTTCTCTTGGCCAGAAATGCCTTTTTTGCCATAGCGAGTCTGCTTTTGATGTCCTCCTTGCTCCGTCCGTCATTGGTTATTTTACTGCCTAGGTAGGAGAATTCCTTAACTTCATTGACTTCGTGACCATCAATCCTGATGTTAAGTTTCTCGCTGTTCTCATTTCTACTACTTCTCATTACCTTCGTCTTTCTCCGATTTACTCTCAAACCGTACTGTGTACTCATTAGACTGTTCATTCCGTCCAGCATATCATTTAATTCTTCACTTTCACTCAGGATAGCAATGTCATCAGCGAATCGTATCATTGATATCCTTTCACCTTGTATTTTAATTCCACTCCTGAACCTTTCTTTTATTTCCATCTTTGCATCCTCGATGTACAGATTGAAGAGTAGGGGCGAAAGGCTACAGCCTTCTCTTACACCCATCTTAATACGAGTACTTCGTTCTTGATCGTCCACTCTTATTATTCCCTCTTGGTTGTTGTACATATTGTATATGACCCGTCTCTCCCTATAGCTTACCCCTACTTTTTTCAGAATCTCGAACAGCTTTCACCATTTTATATTGTCGAACGCATTTTCCAGGTCGACAAATCCTATGAAAGTGTCTTATTTTTCTTTAGCCTTGCTTCCATTATTAGCCGTAACGTCAGAATTGTCTCTCTCTACTTTTCCTAAAGCCAAACTGATCGTCACCTAGCGCATTCTCGATTTTCTTTTCCATTCTTCTGTATATTATTCTTGTAAGCAGCTTCGATGCATGAGGTGTTAAGCTGATTGTGCGATAATTCTCGCACTTGCCAGCTCTTGCCGTCTTCGGACTTGTGTGGATGATGCTTTCCCGATAGTCAGATGGTATGTCGCCAGACTCATATATTCTACACACCAACGTGAATAGTCGTTTTGTTGCCACTTCCCCCAATGATTTTAGAAATGCTGATGGAATGTTATCTATCCCTTCTGCCTTATTTGACCGTAGGTCCTCCAAAGCTCTTTTAAATTCCGATTCTAATACTGGATCCCCTACCTCTTCTAAATCGACTCCTCTTTCTTCTTCTATCACATCAGACAAATCTTCACCATCATAGAGGCTTTCAATGTATTCTTTCCACCTATCTGCTCTCTCCTCTGCATTTAACAGTGGAATTCCCGTTGCACTCTTAATGTTACCACCGTTGCTTTTAATGTCACCAAAGGTTGTTTTGACTTTCCTGTATGCTGAGTCTGTCATTCCGACAATCATATCTCTTTCGATGTCTTCACATTTTTCCTGCAGTCGTTTCGTCTTAGCTTCCCTGCACTTCCTATTTATTTCATTCCTCAGCGACTTGTATTTCTGTATTCCTGATTTTCCCGGAAGATGTTTGTACTTCCTCCTTTCATCAATCAACTGAAGTATTTCTTCTGTTACCCATGGTTTCTTCGCAGCTACCTTCTTTGTACCTATGTTTTCCTTCCCAACTTCTGTGATGGCCCTTTTTTGAGGTGTCCATTCCTCTTCAACTGTACTGCCTACTGCGGTATTCCTTATTGCAGTATCTATAGCGTTAGAGAACTTCAAACGTATCTCGTCATTCCTTAGTACTTCCGTATCCCACTTCTTTGCGTATTGATTCTTCCTGACTAATGTCTTGAACTTCAGCCTACTCTTCATCACTACTATATTGTGATCTGAGTCTATATCTGCTCCTGGGTACGCCTTACAATCCAGTATCTGATTTCGGAATCTCTGTCTGACCATGATGTAATCTAATTGAAATCTTCCCATATCTCCCGGCCTTATCCAAGTATACCTCCTCCTCTTGTGATTCTCGAACAGGGCATTCACTATTACTAGCTGAAAGTTGTTACACAACTCAATTAGTCTTTCTCCTCTTTCATTCCTTGTCCCAAGCCCATATTCTCCTGTAACCTTTTCTTCTACTACTTCCCCTACAACTGCATTCCAGCCGCCCATGACTATTAGATATTCGTCCCCCTTTACATACTGCATTACCCTTTCAATATCCTCATACACTTTCTCTATCTGTTCATCTTCAGCTTGCGACCTCGGCATGTATACCTGAACTATCGTTGTCGGTGTTGGTCTGCTGTCGATTCTGATTAGAACAACCCGGTCACAGTAACACACCCTCTGCCCTACCTTGCTATTCATAACGAATCCTACACCTGTTGTACCATTTTCTGCTGCTGTTGATATTGTGGTGTCACCGCCAGACACCACACTTGCTAGGTGGTAGTTTTAAATCGGCCGCGGTCCATTAGTACATGTCGGATCCGTGTGTCGCCACTGTGTGATCGCACACCGAGCGCCACCACAAGGCAGGTCTCGAGATACAGGATAGACTCGCCCCAGTTGTATGGACGACGTAGCTAGCGATGCACACTGACGAAGCCTCGCTCATTTGCAGAGCAGATAGTTAGAATAGCCTTCAGCTAAGTCAATGGCTACGACCTAGCAAGGCGCCATTAGTAAAATTGCATGTATCTAAAGAGTCTCACTTGTATCGCCACAATCTCCAAACGTACCATAAGGATGGATTAAAGTTAAGTATTCCAGAAGCTACGTACTTTTCTTTATAGCATTCATTACGTATCCTGTTTCAGACCTCACGCCAATCTGCTTTAGCTTAGCGCGTGCCTTTCGGCTTCCTCTCATTGTGTCTAGGCTGTCTTGTCTAGACACAACATATTTGGCGACGAGTCAACGAAAAGGGTCTTGTTCTTTCTAATTGATTACATTTACTTGTGTCATGGCTTCGCCAGATGTACTGTCCGAATTTTATCGCTTGCAGAATCAGCAGACGCAGGCGTTATTGGATGCCCTTGGACAGCTCGTCCAGGGTCAACGTGCACTGCAAAATGATGCGGTAGCCGCCGCTCTACCGCTACCGCAGCCACAACTCGCAGTTGCACCACCTTTTAGGCCGTTTGACCCAACTAAGGAAACATGGACGGAGTGGTCACGCCAGTTTGGATTTCATCTCGCCGCCTACAGAATTCAAGGTAACGAGCGGCAGCCTCATTTATTGGCGTGTGTAGGGGTGCAAACGTACCGTGTGATAGTGAAATTATTTCCCCGACGCGACGTAGCAACTCTGTCCTACGAAGAAATTTTGTCTGCTTTAGATGCCTATTTCAAGGAAACAGTTAATGTAGTTGCAAAAAGGTATACTTTCTTTCGTACAAAACGTACAGCCGGTCAAACTAATAGGGAGTGGGTTGCAACATTGCGAGGCCTTACAAGGGATTGTGCTTTTGAGTGTGAATGTGGACTCCCTTATTCAGATACTATGGTACGTGATGCAATAGCACAGAACGTTTCTGATGTTCGCATATGGGAACAGATTTTGAAACTAGTTAATCCCTCCCTTCAGCAAGTGATAGACATATTAGATAGACAAGACGTACTTGACTTTGCTCAGGAATCTTTTGCAACTTCGCCAGCCGTGTGTAACATTAACCGGCCCGCCGGGTGCGCTGCGCGGACCGGTAAACTGCCCTCGTGCATGTCCACGCAGCTGCCGCCACGCTCTAAACCAGGTGTGCCGCGCAAGCATACAAATGCAGTGAAATCATGCCTGCGGTATGCAACTAGACATTCGCGTGACAATTGTAAGTCACGCCAAGCTATTTGCTTTTTCTGTAATAAGAAAGGACATGTTCAAAGTGTTTGCCAGAAAAAGCTCAGATCAGACAATCACAACCATTCCAGGCCCTTTGCTTCGCGCCAGAATCGAACCAAGAACACTCAGGCTCGTGGACCTTTACCCATGGACATTCATGTAGTTAATTCCACTTCGTCCAGTGCCACTGTCTCTAACAGTGACTGTGTTCGTCCCACACAAAGTGTGCGTCGACATCGCCGGAAATCACGTCAATTAGCAAGTGATGCTGTACCTGTATCAGTTCAAATTGCACGAGACAGTCGCTCTTGTCGTCAGCAGGACAATAAACTTTTTGTAGATTTGGACTTTAATGGCAAGGTCATACCATTCCAGCTCGATACCAGAGCTGCAGTTTCATTGCTCAATCATGACACGTACAAACAACTGGGCAAACCTCCGTTGCGTGCCGCGCATGTTAAGCTACATAGTTATTCAGGACAGCATATCCCTGTGTTAGGACAGTGCACTCTTCTTGCAACATACAAGGGACATACAAAACTTGTGTCATTTTACGTTCTTCGTTCTTCTACTGCAGTGAACTTGTTTGGTTTCGATTTATTTCAGTTGTTTAACATGTCTATAGTAAATCAGGTCCTATCAGTGAATCAGACTGTGCCTTCAGACAGTGTTTCTCGGCTATGTGAAGAATTTGCAGACATTTTTGCACCGGGCCTTGGTTGCGCCAAGGACTATGAAGCACATTTGGAACTGAAAGTAAACACGCAACCGAAATTTTTCAGAGCGCGCAATGTTCCCCACGCATTGCGTGATGAGGTCGCAAGAACATTACACGATTTCGAATCCCAAGGTGTAATTGAACATATGCAAGCTTCTCTTTGGGCCTCACCCTTAGTAATTTTGCCAAAACCTTCCGGAAAATTGAGACTTAGTGTGGACTTCAAGGTCACTGTGAATCCACAACTAGTGATTGCAACTTTTCCATTACCCCGCCCGGAAGATCTTTTTGATAAACTGTGCCCGGGTAAATATTTTTCGAAGTTGGACCTAGCAGATGCGTACTTGCAAATACCAGTGGATGAATCCCAGCGCGTCTTGGTGGTTAACACGCATCTTGGTTTGTACCGATCCAAAATACTGCCATTCGGGTGTGCATCCACCCCTGCATTGTTTCAGCAATATTTACAAACTGTTTGTGCGTCGGTCCCTACTGCTGCGAACTATCTGGACGATATTGTGATCTCCGGAAAGACAGCAGACGAGCATTTAGCACACCTACGAACATTATTTCAGGTATTTGCGACAAAATGGTCTTCGCTTGCGGAAGGACAAATGTGTGTTTTTTGCTCGTGACTTACCATACCTGGGACATGTAATCAATGCCCAAGGCATACATCCGAGTCCAGAGCACCTCCGTGCCATACAAGACTTGCCTTCGCCGCAGAATTTGAAGCAGCTACAGAGTGTGTTGGGTAAAATTAACTATTATCATCGCTTTCTGCGCAATGCCTCTTCCATTTCAGCTCCGCTTCATAGCTTACGCCGTAAGGGTGTTCCGTTCGTCTGGACGACGGAATGCGAACGCGCCTTTCGCCAGTTGAAATCGCCGTTGCTTTCAAATTCTTGCCTTACGCCATTCGATCCCCAGAAACCCCCTTTGTTGATGGTAAATGCATCGGATTTCGGGATCGGTGCTATGCTTGCGCACAAAGATGGGCTCGCATGATCGCCCTATTGCCTTTGCGTCCAAATTGCTCTCGTCTGCGCAAAGAAATTATTCACAGATAGAGAAAGAAGCTTTGGCCCTCGTGTTTGGTGTTACTAAGTTCCATGATTTCTTGTATGGTCGTCACTTTACCATCATCAGAGACCACAAACCTTTGACGTCGCTTTTTCATCCGAACAAGCCTGTACCTCCGCGTACAGCGCAGAAATTCATTCGCTGGTCTATTTTCCTCTCGCAGTACCGCTACGATATCTTGTATCGGTCCACTGCTAAGCACGGAAACGCCGATGCGTTGTCCTGTTTGCCTGTTGCTGAGGATAAAGCATTCGATTCTTCCGAACTTGCTTGCATGTTCATTGATTCGGAAACCGATGAAGTGGTCGAATCGTTTCCGATTGATTTTCGTCGTGTAGCTACAGCCACAGCTGCTGACCCTGTCCTTGCTACGGTTTTGCGTTTTGTTGCTACGCAATGGCCCTTGTCAAAGTCACGGATCGAGGATCCGTTGGTTCGCCGATTTTTTGCTCATAAGGAGAGACTTTTTGTTCGACGTGGTGTTTTGTTGTTGCGTTCTGATAATGATCAGTCCAGAGTCGTGGTCCCACGTTCGTTACAGTCCTCTGTTTTACGGCTTCTCCACCAAGGACATTGGGGTATAGTGCGAACGAAACAACTTGCTCGTCAGCACTGTACTTGGTTCGGAATCGATGCTGCGATTACGAAAATGTGTTCTTCTTGCATGGCGTGAGCGAACAACAATCCGCACCGCCGCGGAAAGTCTTTGCATGGCCAAAAGCCACTTCCCCTTGGCAACGCTTGCACATCGATTTTGCTGGTCCATTCTGGAATGCTCGATGGTTGGTTCTGGTAGATGCCTTCAGTAATTTTCCTTTTGTTGTCCGGATGTCTTCCACGACGTCATCTGCCACCATCCAAGCGTTGTTTGCTATCTTTTGCATTGAAGGTCTTCCGCAGACTATTGTTTCCGACAATGGCCCACAATTCATGTCCGCAGAATTTCAGTCATTCTGCCAGGCCAATGGTATTCAACATCTGACATCCGCGCCGTTTTCGCCTCAGACAAACGGTGCCGCTGAACGATTGGTCCGGACTTTCAAGTCACAGATGTTGAAGTTGAAAGAGTCGCATTCTCGGGAGGACTCGTTGTTGCTCTTTTTGTCTTCGTATCGTTCTCAGCCCCGAGATGGTCGCTCGCCGGCTGAGTTGCTCCACGGTCGTCCTCATCGAACCTTGATGTCTTTGCTGCACCCGCCGCATCAGGTTCCTGTGCAGCGGCAGACTTCTGCTTTTGCTCCAGGCGACGTTGTATTCTATCGCAACTATCGAGGTACACGGCGTTGGCTCGCAGGGCGCATTCTTCGTTGCCTCGGCCGCGCGATGTATTTGGTTTTGGGGGCCTCTGGTGAGGTGCGTCGGCATCTCAATCAGCTGCGCCTCTGTCGTCGCACGGGTTCTGTCGCTCCCCGTCTGCTTTCAGCGACGGTGCCGTCCGGTCAGCGCCCTGGGGACCCATCTACTGGCTCGCCTCATCCCCAGGTGTTACCGACGATGCCTTCCATTTTGCCCCATGGCGACGCGCCGCTGCCGCCTCCGCCGCCGCCGCCGCCTGTCCTCCAGCCGGCGCCGCCCGCAGTGGACGCTTCGCTGCAGCCGCCAAGCGCCTCCCTGGGTCACGCGCCGCCGATCGCTTCCCGTGACCAGCTGTCCTCCGCCATGGAACTCTTGCCCGCTCCGGCCCACATGACGTCATCGCGCGTCGGATACCCTGACGCAATGGAGGTCGACCCTTCGGCCCCTCCTGTCTCTTTACGGGCGCATACACCGCATGTTGACGTGCACCCTGAACTAGATTTTCAGGCGTTTCCTAGATCCCCTCGGACCGAATGGCCGGGTGCGGGTGGCACAGCCTCACCTGTTGTTAGGCTCCCCACCTCATCGCATACGTCAACATGGGGTCCTCCCCACGGCGGGCGGAAGCCTTATAACACGACCGTTCGCCGATTTGCGGGGGAGGAATGTGGTGTCACCGCCAGACACCGCACTTGCTAGGTGGTAGTTTTAAATCGGCCGCGGTCCATTAGTACATTTCGGATCCGCGTGTCGCCACTGTGTGATCGCAGACCGAGCGCCACCACAAGGCAGGTCTCGAGATACGGGATAGACTCGCCCCAGTTGTACGGACGACGTAGCTAGCGATGCACACTGACGAAGCCTCGCTCATTTGCAGAGCAGATATTTAGAATAGCCTTCAGCTAAGTCAATGGCTACGACCTAGAAAGGCGCCATTAGTAACATTGCATGTATCTAAATAGTCTCACTTGTATCGCCACAATCTTAAGATGTACCAAAAGGATGGATTAAAGTTAAGTATTCCAGAAGCTACGTACTTTTCTTTATAGCATTCATTACGTATCCTGTTTCAGACCTCACGCCAATCTGCTTTAGCTTAGCGCGTGCCTTTCGGCTTCCTCTCATTGTGTCTAGGCTGTCTTGTCTAGACACAACAGATATTACCCGATACTCATCTGACCAGAAATCCTTGTCTTCTTTCCACTTCACTTCACTGACCCCTACTGTATCTAGATTGAGCCTTTGCATTTCCATTTTCAGATTTTCTAGCAACCTTAGACTACACTTATTTGTCGAAGATACGTTTGTGTCAATAAATGGAAGAGCAGAATTGCACATACAAGCCAACCAACCACGTCAAAGTGCATCAAATGAGCTAGTGATCCCAAGCTCAGACAAAGGTAAGAGTTATCTGCTCAAATCAAAATCTATCATGGAAACAACTTCAGACTCCACGCCTGCCAAACCGAAAACTTCGAATATTACCACCTCAAAGAAAACTTCTGGAAGCAATAACACACACTTCTTCTATTGATAAAACAATGAATTTGAAGACAAAGGCAGCAACTGCATACCAAGGGCAGATGATGCTAGAAGTATTGAAACTGTAAAGAAAAAGAGGGATAAGAAAAGATAGGAAACAGAAAAAGGCACCAAAGTGAAATGCTAGTGAAGAAAAAGTCAGGTAGAAGGAACTAAAAATGAAAAACACTGCAAAGAGCTCACTGTGTTCATCAGATGCAGATATTTCAGAAGATTACGAAAATAACTTTGATGGATGGGATGAAGGTGAACGTGTTGGCTCTGGTTAAATCTAGTACGAGACTAATAAAAATGACGACTGAATTCAGTGTGTTTTCTGTTCACGGTCGTTGCTTGCACGTCAGTCAACATTTGGTAATAAGTGTAATTGCTGTGGTGAGATAAAGGCAGGCTAATGCTTGAACAAAACTAGCAACTCATCAGAAAAGCCAATAGTCAATCAAGATTGATAATAAGCTGACACCATTTTTAACAATATAATTCTGTATTCATTACAACATATTGCAAAAAAAAAAAAAATTATTTTAATTGACTTTTTTCTTCATGTACCATAGACCTTTTTATATAGTCCATCTCTCGTAGTACACTGGTTCAAATGGCTCTGAGCATTATGGGACTCAACTGCTGTGGTCATCAGTCCCCTAGAACTTAGAACTACTTAAACCTAACTAACCTAAGGACAACACACACATCCATGCCCGAGGCAGGATTGGAACCTGCGACCGTAGCAGTCGCACGGTTGCGGACTGCGTGCCTAGAACCGTGAGACCACCGCGGCCGGCAGTACACTGGTCCATCTCACTCTTAGACCTAGGATTGAGAGGAACAAGTAATTTTCGTTGTATATGTCTAGTATTTTAAGTGGTACTGCCTTATTAATACGTTGTTATATGACACGCTATACCAGCATGCCACCATAAGTAAAAAAAGTGAAAAACACAAACTCCATGTCGAAAAGAAAGTGGTCCAACTCTCCGAGACTTACCCTATGCAGGGCTACGTTTGTTAAACTGTAAGAGCAAATCATGTCAATGTAAAATATCATAATTCCACGTCGGCTGGTGCTTAAGTAACAAATACTTACTTTATTACGTTTAGCACGAATGGCCTATTTCGGTCTTAAAGACGATTCTAAAGTGGTATCCGACAACGTTGTCAACGCCTACAGCACTTGAGACTAGCCAATAAGGCCGAAATTTGCCAGTGGTGTGACAACAATAAATTCTTGTTAATTAAGTAACGCCCGAAGTGGGGCCATGAGACTGTATTTCAACAGATTCACGGCTGTGCTACACTGCATAAAGTACATGACCGAGATCCAACGTCTGCACTCGTGTTACACTGATTTTTCGAGCAGAGGCCTCTTTAACTCGTATAAGAGGGGCTCATTGTCCCCATTTGAATCCTATCTAGGGCACGCCTTTTAATAAGCTATTTTGATCCAATATCGTTACTACATTCACTACAATAATGTTCCAAGTCTTTAAGAAAATGGATGCCAGATTATTTACTGCTCCGTGAGATGTAGAGGAATACTTTCTCATACCGTAAAGAGTCCTACTGGAAAGCCCGACGAAACTCATAAATCACCGTAGCGATAGCGGAGACTTACCATTCTACTTCGAGTACCACAAATATTAATCATTATCTCCTTGCATTTATGCGCGAGTCTTTTGAGGTCAAACAGACGCTTCCAAGGCAAGATTGTAACTTAAATGATTTTCACTTAGAGAAAAATAATTATTCATAAGTGATAAATGCTCAAATCATGGAGCTGATGACTCACAGAAGACTAGTAGTAGACTTTGACTGACTGTCCTCTGCTCATGCAAGACGCAGCTTTAGTGACGGTTCGGCCATTTCCGCCGACATTCGTAGTAGTAATATACACTCCTGGAAATGGAAAAAAGAACACATTGACACCGGTGTGTCAGACCCACCATACTTGCTCCGGACACTGCGAGAGGGCTGTACAAGCAATGATCACACGCACGGCACAGCGGACACACCAGGAACCGCGGTGTTGGCCGTCGAATGGCGCTAGCTGCGCAGCATTTGTGCACCGCCGCCGTCAGTGTCAGCCAGTTTGCCGTGGCATACGGAGCTCCATCGCAGTCTTTAACACTGGTAGCATGCCGCGACAGCGTGGATGTGAACCGTATGTGCAGTTGACGGACTTTGAGCGAGGGCGTATAGTGGGCATGCGGGAGGCCGGGTGGACGTACCGCCGAATTGCTCAACACGTGGGGCGTGAGGTCTCCATAGTACATCGATGTTGTCGCCAGTGGTCGGCGGAAGGTGCACGTGCCCGTCGACCTGGGACAGGACCGCAGCGACGCACGGATGCACGCCAAGACCGTAGGATCCTACGCAGTGCCGTAGGGGACCGCACCGCCACTTCCCAGCAAATTAGGGACACTGTTGCTCCTGGGGTATCGGCGAGGACCATTCGCAACCGTCTCCATGAAGCTGGGCTACGGTCCCGCACACCGTTAGGCCGTCTTCCGCTCACGCTCCAACATCGTGCAGCCCGCCTCCAGTGGTGTCGCGACAGGCGTGAATGGAGGGACGAATGGAGACGTGTCGTCTTCAGCGATGAGAGTCGCTTCTGCCTTGGTGCCAATGATGGTCGTATGCGTGTTTGGCGCCGTGCAGGTGAGCGCCACAATCAGGACTGCATACGACCGAGGCACACGGGGCCAACACCCGGCATCATGGTGTGGGGAGCGATCTCCTACACTGGCCGTACACCACTGGTGATCGTCGAGGGGACACTGAATAGTGCACGGTACATCCAAACCGTCATCGAACCCATTGTTCTACCATTCCTAGACCGGCAAGGGAACTTGCTGTTCCAACAGGACAATGCACGTCCGCATGTATCCCGTGCCACCCAACGTGCTCTAGAAGGTGTAAGTCAACTACCCTGGCCAACAAGATCTCCGGATCTGTCCCCCATTGAGCATGTTTGGGACTGGATGAAGCGTCGTCTCACGCGGTCTGCACGTCCAGCACGAACGCTGGTCCAACTGAGGCGCCAGGTGGAAATGGCATGGCAAGCCGTTCCACAGGACTACATCCAGCATCTCTACGATCGTCTCCATGGGAGAATAGCAACCTGCATTGCTGCGAAAGGTGGATATACACTGTACTAGTGCCGACATTGTGCATGCTCTGTTGCCTGTGTCTATGTGCCTGTGGTTCTGTCAGTGTGATCATGTGATGTATCTGACCCCAGGAATGTGTCAATAAAGTTTCCCCTTCCTGGGACAATGAATTCACGGTGTTCTTATTTCAATTTCCAGGAGTGTAATTCATTTGTTAACTTTTTCGAGTTGATGTTTTGTAAATGAAACTGGAATTACAAAGACATCAGTGCCAGTAAGCTTCAACATTGTTAGATTAGTCTTCAGTTATTCAACTATTAAATATTACCGCTGGTTGATATGACTTTGAAGCCAACTCTGATAGGGGAGTTACTGATGTACTGTCGCATAAGGGCAAACGTAGCCTATTACCGCAGCTTCACCGATCTTTGTATACAGGAGTCGCAGAATCTGTCATTCGTGGACTGATTAACTTTTCTCTAACAAGTCGTAGCGGCAAATAGTTTTTTTCCGTTGGTCTTCTCAGTGGTCTGATGAGGTCCGCCAAGAATTCCTCTCTTCTGCCAACATCTTCATGTCAAGTGTGGCACTTACACCCTACGTTCTCAATTACTTGTTGGTTGTGTTACAATCTCTGTCTCCCCTACAGTTTTTACCTACTACAGCTCACTCTAATTCAATCTAAGATACTCCCTAATGTCTTAACGCAAGTCCTGTCATCCAGTCCCTTCTTCTTTCAACTGTTTTCCACGTCTTTTCTTCGCCAGTTCTGCTCCGTACCTCTTCATTGCTTTCCATGTCAGTCCACCTAATTTTCAACTTTCCGTTTTAGCCCCTCATCTATAACATTTCGGTTGTCTTCCTTTCTCGTTGACCCAAAGTATACGATTCACTAGCATGCGTCCTTTCCCAGAAATTTTTTCTTTAGATTAAGACCAATGTTTGATACTAACAGAATTCATTGGCCAGCGGTGATGTCTTTGCCCATGTTAGTTTTCTTTTTATGTCCTCTCCAGTCGTGCGTCATTCGTTATTTTGTTTCCAACGTAGCAGAAATCATTCAATTTGTCTTCTTCATGGTCCTCAATTTTGCTATTAGGAACATTTCTGTTACTCCTCCCTACTTTCGTCTCTCTTGTGTTTACTGTCAAACCAAATTTTCTATCTTCAGACTATTTCTTCCATTCAACACATGCTGTAATTATTCCTCACTTTAAATGAGGATAAGTACGTTGCCAGCAAATCTTTCACTGATATCCTTTCAACCTGAATTTTAAAACTGCTCTAGAATCTATCTCTAATTTCCGTTATTGTTTCTTCGATGTACAGTTTGAGAAATTGGTGCGAAAGACTGCATCCCCGTCTTACACACATTTTAATCAGAGTATTTTCTTCTTGATCATTCATTATTATAGCTGTCTCTTAGTTCTTGTACATATTGCATAATATACGCCTTTCCGTACAGCTTACTCACACAATTCTCAGAATTTCAAACGTTTTCTCCAGGTCGTCAAGTTCTATTAAAATGTCTTGATTTTTCTTAAGTCTTGCTTCCAATATTTGCCGCAATGTGAGATCAATCTTACTGACGCCCTTAGCTTTCAGAAATCGAAATTGGTCGTCATCTAATAGATACCAAACGTTCCTCTCCAACCTTTTGAATATTACTGTTGTCAGCAGCTTTGATGCATGAACGGTTAAGATGATAGTGAAATGCAATGCGAAAACAAAGGAAGTAGTTTACAGTACACTTGTTCGCCCACTGCTTGAATATTGCTAACTGGTGTGGGATCCGTACCAGAGGGGATTGATAGAAGAGATAGAGAAGATTCAACGGAGAGCAGCGCGCTTCGTTACAGGATTATTTAGTAATCGCGAAAGCGTTACGGAGATGATTGATAAACTCCAGTGGAAGACTCTGCAAGAGAGACGCTCAGTAGCTCGGTACCAGCTTTAGTTGAAGTTTCGAGAACATACCTTCACCGAGGAGTCAAGCAGTATATTGCTCCCTCCTACGTATATCTCGCGAAGAGACCATGAGGATAAAATCTGAGAGATTAGGCCCACACAGAGGCATACCGACAATCTTTCTTTTCACGAACAATACCAGACTGGAATTGAAGGGAGGACCGATAGAGGTACTCAAAGTATCCTCTGCCACACACCGTGAGGTGGCTTGCGGAATATGGGTGTACATGTAGATCCCGCAGTTATCTGCCCTTACCATCTTCGGGAATGTTTGGATAAGTCTTTACCGAAAGTTTGGTGCTACGTTTCGAGACTCGTAGATTCTACACATTAAGTTCATCATTCGGCTGGTTGTCACATCACCCAATGTAAACAAAGTAATGCTATCGATCACTTCTGCCTTATGTGGTCATTAGTCTTTTAAAGCTTTATTTAACTCTAATTTTATCTATCGATTCTTTAAATCTTAGATTTGGCTCCCATTTTTATCCTCTGTCACGTCATCAGACTAGTGCTCTCACTCGTAGAATCCTTTAATGGACTATTTTCACCAATCCACTGCGTCCTTTGCACTTAATAGCGGAAATCCCAGAGCTTAATGTGGTAGCCTTTGTTTTTAATTTCACAAGTGTTACGTTTCCAACGGTTTAATCAATACTAAGCCAATTATTTTCTTTTTGATTTCTTCACATTTTTTTCTGGAGCCATTTCGCCTTAGCTTCCCTGCTCTTCTTATTTATTTCATTCCGAAGTGACTTATATGTCAATATTCCTGAACTTTTTCTACTTATTTCTTTCATCAATCAACTGATTTGTCACCCAAAAATTTCTTCGCATTTGCCCTACTGGTACCTACCTTTATCTTTCCAACTTTCGAATCGTGATTGCTGTTGTTAGAGATGTCCATATCCCTTTAACCATAAGACATTAATAATCGCAGTACGTATAGCATCAGAGAACTTGGAGCCCATTTCACTATTTCTTAGTTCTTCAGTAACCGACTTCTTTGCACGTTAATTCTTCCGTTTTAGTTTGTTAAACTCCAGTCTACTCTTCATCATTACTAAACTGTGATTTGAGTCTGTATCTGTACTGCGCACCCCTTTCAACTCATTATCTGATTTTGGAAACTCTGGATATGATGTAATTCATCTGGAAACTTTCCGAACCGCCAGATGCTTCCCAATAATACCTCCTCCTCTTGCGATTTTTGATCAATACTATTACTAACTGAAATTTATTGCAGAACTCAGTTCGCCTTTCTCGGATCTTGTTCCCACTACCGAGCTCATGTTCTCACCTAACCCAGTCCTGCCACTCCTTCCTCTACAACCGAATTCCAATCCCCCATGATTATTAAGATATCGCCTTCTTTTACATACTGAATTATGCGTTCAATATCCTCATATGGTTCCTCTACTCCTTCATCTTCCATTTGTGATGTCGGCGTTTATACCATATCTACACGTTGTTGGCGATAGTTTACTGCCAATATGATGAGAACAAACCTGTCACTGAGCTGTTCGCAGTAACCCATTCTCCATCTTATTTCTTATTCATAATGAATCCTACTCCCATTGTACCATTTTCTGGTACTGTGCATATTACCCTTTATTCTTCTTTCCATTTCTCTTCACTGACTACCACTATATGTATAGTGAGCCTTTTCATTTACCTTTTCAGGTTTTTTAGCTTCCCTAATACATTCAAACTTCTAACATTCTGTACTTCGCTTTGTAGTACATTACCTTTTCGTTAGTCATTCAGATTTGTTCTCGTGGTTATCTTCCCATTGGCAGTTTCCTCCTGGACTTCTGAGTGAGGGACTAAGGCGATAAGTTTTGCAGTGGAGGAATCAACATGACACTTCATTCTTCGTAGGTCACCTGCCATACGGATTCCCTGTGAGTGTGCAAAAGAGTGGTTTCCATTGCCTTTTGCATCCTGATGTCGTTGATCATAACTGATTCTTCCGCCATACAAGGCTTCCCAATCCAAGAACAAGAGGATGCCCTGAAATTCAGTTCAGTCCTCTGCCCTCTTTGACAACACCGCTTGAAGGTAATGCCAAGTCTTCCTTTGTCTGTCCTCCTCCTCACAAGTCTATCACTCAATTTCCTCGTCGCCCTCTCTTCTTCCTTTTACCCATCCTCTCTCTTTGAGCATATAACTTCCCCCCCCCCTCCCACTGACAATACCTTCCTCACTCTCTCTTTAAGTCTCCGCCTCTCTTCCATTTCCACTTGCCCACTAGCCCTGTACAGCATCTACTTTTCTCATGCGTCTCCCCCACAACCTCTCTCTCTGTCCATTCCCTACTTCCCCTCGTTCTGTCATCCTCTACGCTCCCCACATCAGCCTGTCCCTACAAATGTTCATCGGCATATGTAGTCCTGCAATAGAGTTCAATAAAGCAGGCTGATACTACTCCCACAACACAGCTGTCATACAGGTTGGGCTACATATGGGGGTCTTGAAAATCATTTATTTGCCCATGATGTTCAGGACACCATGTAAAGCAGATCCACAAAGCAGGCCGAAAGTGTTCCCACATGATATGCTTGGTGTACTGGACATCTATCTTGAAGATGACTGGCAGGTGTCCAGTTAAAATATCATGGAGTGAAGCTTACCACAACCGGCTTCAATCCCGAAATCTCTTAGAACATTAAATTCGCCAGGAAAATTCTAAATTTCACAGTAGTCAACATATTATGAGTGTCAGATATAACCCAGCCAATGCTTAAATTTTGAATAAAACCATCTGGAATGGTGGCCTAATACTTCTGACACATCAGGCCACTCTCGCTCTGCCAACGACCTTGTCAAAGAGGACGGAAGACTGAACAGAGCTTCTGGGGACTCACCTGCTCTTGGGTTGGGAAACCGCCAGTAGAAGGCAGGAGGATGCAGAAGGCAATGGAAACCACTGTGTTAAAGATAGACGATGTACACTACTGGCCATTAAAGTTGCTACAGAACCTGGACACATCCGGAAAAAAATGACGTTTTTCCATTCGTACACCCAGGTTCGTTGTTGAGTACACCATCGCAGGCGCTCCTGTCTGACATGCAGCGTCATGGGTAACCGCAGTCATGGTCTCCAAGGTGATAATCCATGCTGCTGCACACATCGTCGAACTGTTCGTGCAGATGGTTGTTGTCTTGCAAACGTCCCCATCTGTTGACTCAGGGATCGAGACGTGGCTGCACGATCCGTTACAGCCATGTGGTTAAGATGCCTGTCATCTCGACAGCTAGTGATACGAGACCGTTGGGATCCAGCACGGCGTTCCGTATTATCCTCCTGAACCCACCGATTCCATATTCTGCTAACATCATTGGATCTCGACCAACGCGAGCAGCAATGTCGCGATACGTTCAAATGGCTCTGAGCACTATAGGACTTAACATCTTAGGTCATGAGTCCCCTAGAACTTAGAACTACTTAAACCTAACTAACCTAAGGACATCACACACAGCCATGCCCGAGGCAGGACTCGAACCTGCGACCGTAGCAGTCCCGCGGTTCCGGACTGCAGCGCCTAGAACCGCACGGCCACCGCGGCCGGCGCGATACGATAAACCGCAATCGCGATAAGCTACAATCTGGCCTTTGTGAAAGTCGGAAACGTGATAGTACGCATTTCTCGGCCTTACAGGAGGAATCACAACAACGTTCCACCATGCAACGCCGGTCAACTGCTGTTTGTGTATGAGAAATCGGTTGGGAACTTTCCTCATGTCAGCACGTTGTAAGTGTCACCACCGGCTCCAACCTTGTGTGAATGCTCTGAAAAACTAATGATTGGCATATCACAGCGTCTTCTTCCTGTCGGTTAAATTTCGAGTCTGTAGCACGTCATCCTCGTGGCGTAGAAATTTTAATGGCCAGTAGTGTATATTGAAATAATTGTCATGATGATATCTCCTTTGGCAAAAGATTCCAAAGAGGTCTCCTAGTCGGTTGTCTGGGAGGGGGGAGGAGGTGCCAAACGGGAGGTGACCATGAGAGAAAGAACCAACGAAGGAATAACGTTCTACGAACTGGATCATGAAATGTCAGCAGTCTGAAAGCAGTAGGAAAGTTAGAAAATCTGAAAAGAGAAATACAGATGCTCAGTCTAGATGTGGTGGGGGGCCAGTGAAGTGAAATGGAAAGATAATAAAATTTTCTGGTCAGGCAAATCTCTGTAAAACCAACAGCATCAGAAAAAAGTATAGCGGGAGTAGGATTCGTCATGAATAAAAAGTCAGGCACAGAATGAACTAAAGAGAACAGTTCACAGATAGCGTTGTTCCCATCAGATTCGACAGGAGACAAGTAGTTCTGGTACACATGCCGACGGTGCAAGCAGAAGACAAGGAGATAGAGAAGGCATACTAGGGTATTGAGCGGGCACCTCAGTATCTAAAGGGAGACGAAAAACTAGTAACCATGAGAAACTGGAAGGAGTGGAAGAAAGGTTTGCTGGAGAATATGAGCCAGTCAGTAGACATGCGAGAGGACAAAGATTAATTGAGCCCTGCAATTTATTTTAGACTGTAATACAGAACATTCTGCTTAACATTCATAACAGCAGGAGATATTGTAGGAAGGGGCGAGGAAATACGGGAAGAGTTCAGTTAGACTACATCATGGTAAGGCAGAGATCCCGAAATCAGATACTGTATTGTAAGGCATACCCACGAGGACGTATTGACTTAGATCACAACTTAGTTAGCATGTAGAGCAGACTTAAGTTTCACGAAAGCTTCTTGAAGAATCTATGTGAAAGGAAGTTCTATACTGAAGTAATGAGGTGTGATGAAACACGTTTTAAGTTCGCTAAAGATGTGGATACTGCGATGAAGAATATCACAGCTGCAGTTCAGCTGAAGCGGAATGGACACCTCTAAAAAGGGCAATTACCGTCGTTGGACAGACACGGGTACAAGGACGGCAGCTCCAAAGAAACCTTGGATAACACAAGATATGCTTCAATAGATCGACAAAAGTACAAAAATGTTCATGGAAAGACAAGAACTCAGCAATATAAATATCTTAGGAAAAAAATAAATAAGAAGCTCGGGGAAGCCAAAGTGAAATGCTTGCGGGAAAAATGTGAACAAATCGGAGAAGGAACGGTCGTCGGGAGGACTGAATCAATATATACAACAGTCAAATAAATTTCGATGAAATTAAAGGCGGGGGTGGTAGTATTAACAGTGCGATGGTAACTCGTCTGATAAACACACAGGAAAGAGCGAATAAACGGAAAGATTACACTGAAGACCTCTACGAGGGGAAGCACTTGTTTGGTAATATATAAGGAGAAACTGGAGTAGGTAAAGAAGATATGGGTGATCCAATATTAGAATCAGTATGTGAAAGGTCTCAGGAAGACTTGGTATAAAATAAAGCAAAATAATAAATTTCTAAAATCACAGGGATAATTGACACCCAAACGAGCACTCAGGTTGATGTGGAGAATCACTGAGTCTCGCAACACAGCATCAGACTTACGGGAAAATATCATTCACACAGTCATGAAAACATCAACGCCAGATAACTGCGAGACATATCGCACGGCACATTAATGATTCCTGCATACAAACAGCTGAAAAGAGTAGTATGCAGAAGAATAAAAAAAATGAGTGTCTGTTAGATGACAATCATTTTGGTTTTAGGAAGGGTAAAAGGCACCAGAGAGATGGTACTGACTTTGCACTTGATAATAATAGAACAAAGACTGAAGAAAACTCATGATAATTACTGACGATTTGCCGATCTAGAAAAAACTTTCGACAATGATAAATGGTGCAGGATGTTCGAAATTGCGAGAAAAAAAGAAATAACCTTCAGGGAAAGACGGAAGTTACGTAATATGTGTAAGAAACAAGAGGGGACGGTAAGATTGGTAGTCCAAAACGACGTTCTCGGATTAAAACGTGTTTAAGACACGGATTCAATCTTATTATGGCTCAGGGTGAAAGGATATCAATTATAAGACTTGCTGATGACATTGCTATCCTCAGTGAATATGAAAAACACTTTTGAGTGGAATGAACAGTCTAATGCGTATGGAAAAGGGATTAAGAGTAAATCGGAGAAAGGCGAAAGTAATGAGATTAGCACAAATGGGAATAGCAAGAAATGTAATATCAGGATTGGTGACCACGAACTAGGTGAGATTAAGGCATTCTGTTACCTAGTCAGCAAAATAACCCATGACAGACGGTGCAAGGAGGACATACAAAGGAGACTAGCACTGGCAAAAAGGGAATTGCTGGCCAATAGAAATGAACTAATATCCAACATGGCTTTCGTGTGAGGAAGAAACTCTGAGTATGTACCTTTAGAGAACAGTATTGTATGGTGGTGAATGATGGACAGTTGGAAAACCAGAACAGAAGAGTTTAGATGCGTTTGAGATGTGATGCTACAGACGAATGTTGCAAATTAGGTGGACTGATAAGGTAAGGAATGAGGAGGTTCTGCACAGAATCGGAGAGGAAAGGAATGTGTGGGAAACGCTGACAAGAAGGACGGACTGGGTAGAAACCCATCTGTTAAAACATCAGGAAACTTCCATGTTACTAGAGGGAGCTTTAGAGGGCAAAAACAGTAAGGGAAGACAGAGACTGGAATAAATCCAGAAGATAATTTAGGACGTAGGTTGCAAGTTCTGCTCGGAAATGAAGAGGTTGGTGCAGGGGAGAATTCGTGGCGGACCGCTTCAAACCAGTCAGAAAACTCATTACACGCAACAAAATAAATAAATTATCGATACTTAGATGTGATTTCTCTGACATGCTTTTTCTATCTTTATTGTAGCTTTGAAAATACAGTGAAACTGACGTTGCAATTATCTCGTTTCCAGTTCGTGTAGCAGTAGAATCAATTACAAACCTGTGAAAATAAAAAAGAGAAAACATGACAGAACCGATTTTATCACAAGTGAGAGCGGGTATAGCCGCTGCCTCTTTGAAAGGAAAAGGCTACTTCAATGAATTACCTCTACAAGCATTATTTTCAACAACAGTAAACACGACAGACGCAGCAGCGGTTTTATGGACCACCAAACGGAGCGACGGGTAATTTTTTCGATGATTTTTCTTTGAGACGAAACATAGCTTTCCAGCGTACTTCAATATTCTACGAGAACCATTAAATATTTCAAAATTAAGAGAAAGTCTTTCCACTAGCACCGTATCGAAACTAAGATTAATTCCTGCGACAAACAAATCAGTCTTCTCGATCTTAAAATTTAATGACAACCCTACAATTTAGAATCAACATAACGCCACTATTTGAAATAATAATCGAAGCCGGTCGCTGTGGCCTAGCGGTTCTAGGCGCTCCAGTCCGGAACCGCGCTGCTGCTGCGGTCGCAGGTTCGAATCCTGCCTCGGGTATGGAGGTGTGTGATGTCTTTAGGTTAGTTAGGTTTAAGTAGTTCTAAGTCTAGGGGACTGATGACCTCAGATGTCACATCCCCTAGTGCTTAGAGCCATTCTTTGAACAATCGAAATAATGAGGAAAGCAATAGGGATGTTAATGATTTTACTTTGGTGTGAAGCCACAGTTATATAAGACTTTCTGAAAAATATAACCGCCATCTGACGGTATAACGGATTTTATTCCACAATCTACAGGGTGAAGAAGAGTTGGCGCACTCGGACTTCGCAGCGCGATTCCTCACATTGGACTGTGTGGAACTGAGGACCTAGAAACGACGGAGAGGCTTTGTCCCCGCCGTAGCCCTCAGTGGTTGACAACCCCACAACAGGCTACAGCAGTCCACTCACCCCACCGCCACCCCACACCGAACCTAGGGTTACTATTCCTTACATACTGACAATACAAAATGTCTCTCACAAAATTTCGTCCCCCACACATTTCGCGCAGTTCATGGATGCTAAAGATTGGAAATCTGGCAACACTGCAATCACGTGTACGTATCTACCTCTGTCAGGAAACAGCAGTGTTGTTGTGCAATAGGTGCAGTGCATATTGTTCTGCGTTAACATGTAGGAGGTCAAGGGTTCGGTTCTGGGTCGAGGCGTATTAGTTGTCATTTGCTAAAAGTGATCTGCGTGGTAAGGTATCTGGCGATTCCAGTTGGTCTTCTACAAAAAATTTGCGGTTACACACTAGGAACACATAAATAGAAGTACAATCATTTTCATTGGTCAGGTCAGCTTTTACAAAAGTCTTTTGCACGTCGTGGATGGGAATTGTTTCGCGCCATGGCATGTATTAGATTTCACACCCGTTTTCAGTGTACGCTCTGCCAATGGGCGCATCGAAATTACTTGCAAATCACGTTCTATCCCTACTGGTGACATAAGGCCCTAACGGAATATAATGAACCCGAACGTGGCAAGAATAAAAGTAAGTATTAATCGATGGGACTACTTGGTGAGACTACCACAAAACAAGTTTGTAATCTAATAGACGAAATAATTGGTGTCCACGACATGCAAAAGGTTCCTTTAACAGCTGGCCAATGAAAACGACTGACTGTATACCCATTTATGTGTTCGTAATACATAACTGCGAATGTTTTGTAGAAGACCAACTGTAATCGCTGTATGATGATTAAGACGCGAGATGCCGTACAAGGCAGACTACCTTTAGGTAATGAAAACGAATATGCCACGACCAAGAATCGAACCCTCGACCTTCTGCTTGCTAAACCAAAACACAGGCCATTGGACCAACTTCACAGCAGTAAGATATCTTACTGACAGAGCTACACTTGATTACAGTGTTGCCAGCTTGTCGATCTTTAATGTCCATTTACTGCCCGAAATATGTGCAGAACGGATTTTTGTGACAGACATTTTTCTATTGCTAGTATGTGAAGAATCGCGCTGCGAACTCCGAGTGCGTGAATTTTCTTCACCCTGTAGATTTCGGCCTTAGGAAATGTTTAAGCGTTACAATCATCAAGAAACATCAGGCTTGAATAGAACAAAAAGTCTTCTGATGTTTTATATTTGTAACACTTACAAATGTGCTAAGGCCGAAATCTAGACTGTTGTGCAGTCAAATGGCGGTTATAGCTTTTAATAGTGATATGTAACCGAGTATGAGAGTGTACCACATGAATTCATTACAAACACCACATATTCATGGAATATAACTAAACAAACGTCCTAAATACCACGACTGATGTACTCATGAAAAATTGAATTATAAATAGCCTTTAGATAGAGCGCTTGCGTTATCACAATGATAAGACCAAGCAGTTCGGGATGTTATGTGGTTTGGTGTCGACAATGTGACAGTCGAGTGAGGAGGATGTTACGTGGTTTGCGCCATGTACACCGAGGTGACAAAAGTCATGGATAGCGATATGCACATGTACAGATGGAGGCAGCATTGCATACACCGAGCGAGGTGGCGCAGTGGTTAGACACTGGACTCGCATTCGGGAGGACGACGGTTCAATCCCGCGTCCGGCCATCCTGGGGTTGGGTTGTTTGGGGAAGGAGACCAGACAGCGAGGTCATCGGTCTCATCGGATTGGGTAAGGATGGAGAATTAGGTCGGCCGTGCCCTTTGAAGGGAACCATCCCGGCATTTGCCTGGAGCGATTTAGGTAAATCACGGAAAGCCTAAATCAGGATGGCCGGACGCGGGACGGCCACCCTGATTTAGGTTTTCCGTGATTTCCCTAAATCGCTCCAGCCAAGTGCTGGGATGGTTCCTTTGTAAATGCACTGCCGGCTTCCTTCTCCCTCCTTTCCTAATCCGATGAGACCGATGACCTCGCTGTCTGGTCTCCGTCCCCAAACCAACCAACCAACCAACCAACCATTGCATACACAAGGTATAAAAAGACAGTGCATAAGCGGAGCTGTCATTTGTATTCAGATGATTCATGAGAAAAGATTTCTACGTGAATATGACCGCACGGTGGGAATTAATAGTCTTTGATCGCGGAATGGTAGCTGGAGCTAGACACATGGGATATTCAATTTCGGGAATCATTAAGGATTTCAATATTCCGAGGTCTACATTGACAAGAGTGTGCCCGAGAATACTAAATTTCGCGCGTTATATCTCACCTTCGGCAACGCTGTGTACGACAGTCTATACTTGACGACCGATAGCAGCAGTGCTTGTGCAGATTTGTCAGTGCTAACAGACAAGCCACACTGCAAGAATAACCGCAGGAATTAATGCCGGGCGTACGACGAACGTATCTGTTAGGCCAGGGCGGCGAAAGTGGGCGTTAAAAGGCTACGGCAGAAGACGACCGAAGCGAGTGCCTTTGCCAACAGCCTTTGCCTGCAGCGTCTCCCCTGGGCTCGTGACAAAATGGATTGGACCCTAAACGACTGGAAGACCGTGGCCTGGTCAGATAAGGCCCGATTTCAATTGGTAAGAGCCAATGGTAGGGTTCGACCCCACTAAGCCGTGGACCCAAGTTGTCAACAAGGCACTGTGCAAACTGGTGGTGGCTCCATACTCATGTGGACTCTGTTTACATGGAATGGGCTGGGTCCTCTGGTTCAACTGAACCTATCGCTGACTGAAAATAGTTACGTTCCGCTACTTGGAGACCGTTTGCTGCCCTTTGAGGTCGTCATGTTTCCAAAGAACGACAGAATTTTTGAGGATGACAATGCGCCATCTCACAGTTGTTCGAGATTGGTTTGGAGAACATTCTGGACATTTCAAGCAAATGATTTCGCAACTCAGATTGTCCGACATGAATTCCACCGAAAGTTTATAGGAGATAATCGAGAGATCAGTTCGTGTACAAAACCCTGTACCGGCAACACTCTCGCAAGTATAGACAGTTGTAAAGGTAGCATGGCTCAATATTTCTGCAGGGGACTTTCGACGACTTGTTCAGTCCATGCAATGTTGAGTTGCTGCACTACGCAAGGCATTAGGAGATGAGACACGATGTTAGGTCGTATCCGATGACTTTTGTCACCTCACTGTAAGTATCTGTTCGCGAACAGCCCGTGGATGCATGGCGACTGAGTCACTTTGACTTCACGCGACATCATTTTGTGAGTTTGTCGTACTGTGAGTTCCCCCATTCATGGAAAATAACCACCCCTATAACCAGCTGGCATGGAAATCAGCATGTTGAAAACATCACATTCACCAGGAGTTAAAACTCACCATTATGCATTTTTTATTTGAACTAAAGTTCAGTCTTGATCACAACACTTATATCTCAATGACATAGGCGACGGGTTTCGGTTAAAGTTATATAACCATCTTCAGACCCATGACTTCCTTGGAGAATGGTAGGCGGAGCTCTCCTCAGCTGCTACGAAGCCAACAGTTTCAGCTGAAGTTTGAGAGGCTATACAGGAAGAATCAGTACGCAAAGAAGTGATATGTAAAAGTAGTAAATACTGGAGAGATACGCTTGAAATTCTCTGAGGCTATAGATACTGCGATAAGGAATAGCTCAGTGAGCATTTCAATTAAAGATGAATGGACATCTCTAAGAAGGGGAGTCACGGAAGTTGAAGAAAAAACGTAGGTAGAAAGAAGGTAACTACAAAGAAACCATGGCTAACAGAAAAAATACTTCAGCCTGGTCAACGAATGATGGAAGTACAAAAATTTTCAGAGATGTTCAGGAATATAGAAACACAAGTTACTTAGGAATGAAACAAATAGGAAGTGCGCGGAAGCTAAGACGAAAAGACTACATGAAAAATGTGAAGAAATCGAAAAAGGAATGATTATCGAAGGACTGACTCAGCAGATAGAAAAGTCGAAATAGCTATCGGTGAAATTAAGGGCAAGGGTGGTAATAGTCGGAGCGTAATGGGAACTTAACTCTTAAAAGCAGAGGAGAGAGCTTATAGGTGGAAAGAATAGATCGCTTGCTTATGGGAGATGACTTACCTGATGACTTGATGGAAGAAGAATTTGCGATCGATTGGGAAGAGATGCGGGATCGGCTATTATAATCAAAAATTATAAAAGCTTTGGAAGACTTAAAATAAAATAGGGCAAGAGGTGTAGATAGCAATCCATTGGAATTTCTAAAACCATTGGGAGTGTGGCACCATTCTATGTGGTGTATTGAATGTATGGAACAAGCGATATATTATCACCCACACAATTCCCAGGAGCCGACAAGGACGAGAACTATCGCACAATCAGCTTAACAGTTAATGCGTCCAAGTCACTTGCAAGCACAGTATACAGAAGAACAGGAAAGAAAACTGAGTATCAGCTAGGTGACGATCAGTCTGGCTTTAGGAAAGGTAAAGTCACCAGAGCGGTGGTTCTGTCGTTGCCGTTGATTATGGAAACAAGACTGAATAAAAATCAGTTCATGTTCACTCGATTTGTCGACCTGTAAGAAGCCTTCTACAGTGTAAAATAGTGCAAAATGTTTGAAATCCTGAGAAAAATAGGCTAAGCTATAGGGAAAGACGGGTAGTATACAACATGTACAAGAGCCAAGTAGGAACAATAAGAGTGGATGACCAAGAACCAAGTGCACTGATTACAAATAGTATAAGATAGGGATGTAGTTTTTTCCCCTTCTGTTCAAACTATTCGTCGAAGAAGCAATGACGAAAATGAAAGAAAGGTTCAAGAGTGGGATTAAAATTCAAGGTGGAAGAATATCAATGTTAAGATTCGCTAACACTGATATCCTCGGTGAAAGTGAAGAAGAGTTCCAGGATCTGTTGAATGGTATGAACAGCCTTGTGAGTAGAGAACACAGACTGAGAGTAAGTCGAAGAAAGACGACAGTGATGACAATTAGCAGAAATGAGAGCAACAAGAGACTTGAGACCATAAATGGTATTTAAGAATTAGAAATGCTATCTAGGCAGCAAATTAGCCCATGGACAGAGCAAGGAAGACATAAATAACAGAATAACACTGACTAAAATGCTGTTTTTTGGCCAAGAGATGTATACTAGTATCAAGCATAGGTCTTAATATGAGAAAAAAATTTCTGAGAATGTACGTCTGGAAGATAGCATTGTATGGCAGCCCAGTAACTTCTAAGTGCAGAGCAGTACATGTGACTTTTCCAGCTATTATTACTCATATTACTGACTCGCAGGTCGCTACATTCTCCCATCATTCGGGTAGCATACGAATCCCGTTGTGGATGCAGCAGATCCCTTCCAAGGAGTAGCACACGCGGTAGTTATCTTTACTTGCATAAGAATTAACGTTGCAGTGATACCCAGGATGTAGAATTGCAGGGTCAAGGTTTAGTGTTGAACTGCACACCATGCAATATTTCCCGGCTAATTTTTCGATTACTCGCCACCATCGCTGGATCCACCAACCTAAAATCACCCGCAAATGAATTTACCCATCCAACATACCTTTAGAGATCTTACCTGCTGAAAACCCGACTTACCTGGGTAGCACTCTAGATCAGACCCTGTTACCCTTCATAGAGCAAACGCTATCCGCGCAAAACGGTCGCATATCACTAAAGCACCTTCTAGGCTATGTAACAATGTACCGTATTGCCCACCATCGCCAACTTGTATCTCTAGGAACTTCAGACTCAGCAGCTTGCATAATTTTCGCAGTAAAAGATATCGCCTACTACCAGTTCAAGTGGAAAGTTGCCTAAAATTTATCTCCGCCAATCTTCAACTATCGGTTAAAACCTCTAATAACTATGCCAAAAAGAAACAGTCTGACAAAAGACAGAACAAATAATGAACAAAACATCTGTGTGTAGCCAAGTGCTAGAGAGTTGCAAACGAAATGTAAACAGTGTGAGGGTCTCAGTACCAACATGTGAGAAATTAAAAGTGTGAAGTGTAACTACATATAAATAAATTAGTGCATGTATTACACCAAAAAACTGAAAGCGTATTGGAGGAATTATATGGAACTGAATCTATAGTGGAACTTCTACTAGAAGGAGCCGAGAGCTGTAATCATGTCGCACAGCCAATGTCACCCAGCGATGGTCATGGAATTGCATTATCAACAGAAGCAATCACCACTGTGTCGTCAGATCCCTGCGTGTCGTTGCTGGACCACTCTCCAGGAAATACCTGCAGGCTGACCTGCCAATTATGACAGATGGTGATTGTATCTGTTAAAGAACGTTTGGCATCACATCCAAATGCAGTCACTAGCGTGATGTCAACATGCTGCAGCAGCATTTAAGCCCATTTCAACCAGCTCGTCATCGTTAAACAACTGTGGTAGTTATGGGACATCAAGTCTGTGAGGGACAGTGCCGCATCTATGATGTCATCTCTATGGTCAGCACATGGGGTAGACATACTATAAAACTGAAAATATTTTGTAAGAATTGACTTTTGATGTCAAATACGAGGGTTGTAACTTTAATAGTGGCAACTATTTATTGATGGTCACTACTTATGATGGTCATATCCTGCAGAAAGTTTCATCACTTCTATATCTAAGCTGGCCGTAGATTGTGTTCCAAAAACGAACAGCATAGAGACAGAAGTGATGACACTTTCTGCAGGACCTGACCATGATTTTGCAGGACAGTGTTCAAGCACGTACAGTGCAAGCGGTTGCTGATTTGTTTGATTGATGGGGCTGCTAAGTGCTATACCACGTACTGCAATCCCATGACTCAAGCCCTCGTAAATTCAACTCGATTTCTAAACTTAAGGAAGCACTTCACGGCATTCGCTTCAGAACTGCTACAAATTCTTCGGGCAATAGACCGCGCCGCTCGAACTGTCAACATAACTGACATTGCTAAGAGTATCCTACGACTTCCACATCGCTGGCAACGGGTTATACACAATGCTGGTGACTACTTTTAAGGTCAGTAAAATTTGAAAACACGTGTCTTTTTTGTACGAGCTCTAAATAAATAGTTGCCACTATTAAAGTTCCAACCCTCGTGTATGAATATAGCCCCCGACGACGATGATGGAGGCATTCATCGAAATCTCGTGATTTAATTCAAATTTTGTCTCAACAAGTAAACCAATAAGATTTTTAAGCTGTGTGGCTTATTATGGATACAGTTACTGAGATTTAACTAAATTTTTCATCCGGAAATCTCTCTAGGAAAGTACTAAATAGATCGTTGGGCAACTGCAGGACGACACCGAAATCACACTACTTAATTACGGAGAAATAATCTCAAGTACCTTGTAATGAACGTTGGTTGGTAGTTAGGAAGCAGCGCACATGGGCTGCTGGAGTAGAAACATTGAGTCCAATAGAGCACACACGTTTTAATTTTTAATTTATGACACAAGACATAAAACAAGCCTCACTAGCATTAGCATAAACATTAAGTGACTAACATCCAGCATGACGAATGTAAATCAGCATTAAATAAAGCGGTAAGGCAACAACCTTACAGGCGACCGCACTCTTAAAAAATTCTTTTTATTAAAAAAAGCCTTAACAGCAGTTACGCATTAATATTATTGTTTCTCCCTTTCCTTTGCTCCACTAGCCTTTAGCTAGACACAATAGTTGTCCAATCATATAAAAATTATTTCAGACACCCAACAGCAACAAATTATCAGCTAACAGCAAAAAGGATTTCTATCGAGCACTCAGTTTAACGAGAAATTCATTCCGAAACATCTGTACATGGCTACTAATAATAAAGGGAAAGCCTCACCCAAACATTACCTTGGCATGATCTCAATTGCAATACGGTCAAATTAAAAAGCGTGGAAGCAATCATTTTACAACTAGGCACAAACATACCTGTGAAAACACACAACTATACACTGCACTCCAGGCTGGTTATTTAGAGTACAAACAGCTAGTTCTAAAACATAAGAAAACACTGTTAACGCACAAAAGTTGCTTCAGCAACTAAACCTTGTTACATCAGCCAGTAGGTAATTTACAAGATTGGCCACCGTCGTGAGCAAGGGCGCTAGTGGTTAAACTAGTTGCACAATTATAGCTAATGCTCGTATTTGATTTGTTTTTCAAAAGGAACAGGGAAGCACGAACCTTATACGTGCCATCGAATAAAATTTTTGCACCTGCAACTTTCTCAAGTACGTTAATCGCATAACGGTGCTTTATATAGGCAACCACCACAAATACTAACCCACCAAATTCTGCTTCAACAGCATTTGTTTAACATGACATCTGGGACAGCCCCTCAGTAACAACGAGCAAAAAATCCTTTAGCAGCACTCAACAGAGATTTCACAGAAACATATATGTACCTGTAGCACCACAAGAATGCACAGTCAGTTTCTTTGCTACATTCTTAACGCCACGTTCAGAACTGCCAGGGCACGGTTAGAATCAAACAATGAGCTCGGACGAGGCACCAAATAGATACAACTAATAATACTGGACACGACGCAGTTAACACGGCTTAACAGCGTAGAACGCGAGCCCACTAGATAGATGCGGAGCAGTGAATGTGGCTCACCGTTCAATATCAATTCGTGCAGCCGGCCGGTGTGGCCGAGCGATTCAAGGCGCTACAGTCTGGAACCGTGCGACCGCTACGGTCGCAGGTGCGAATCCTGCCTCGGGCATGGATGTGTGTGATGTCCTTAGGTTAGTCAGGTTTAAGTAGTTCTAAATTCTATGGGACTGATGACCTCAGATGTTGAGTCCCATAGTGCTCAGAGCCATTTTCAATTCGTGCAGCGCAACAAGGCAGCAACGCCGCCTCTTTCCCGGGCCAGCTATGGCGCGTCCGGGTAAACACCGATAGCCTTCGACAACACAACCACGTCTGCTTCACGGCCTCAGCCAAACACCAGATCTGCTATCAGGAAGACGCCACGCCACGTCATCCCACAGAGCCGTGCCATCGAGCTAACCGTCGTGCCGCACACTGCACAATGCTCGGTACCGACTGCCTCTCTTGCGAGCCGCCGGCCGCTGTGGACTAGCGGTCCTAGGCACTTCGGTCCGGAACTGCGCTGCTGCTACGGCCGCAGGTTCGAATCCTGCTTCGGGCATGGATGTGTGTGATGTCCTTAGGTTAGTTAGGTTTAAGTAGTTCTAAGTCTAGGGGACTGGTGACCTCAGATGTTAAGTCCCCTAGTGCTTAGAGCCATTTTTTTTCTTGCGAGCCACCGCTCTCTCTCTTTAAGCCATCACCAACCGAACGCAACGGTGATGAACTAAAACAAATAAAGGACGTCGGCGGGAATTACGGCTAAGGCTTAGATACATAACCAGAGAGGACTATGGTTTCTAAAGTGAGTGTGCGTGTCTTTGACCTTATAGGAACAATTCACTTGTGGGAATTTTAATCGGAATAGAGACAGCCTATGTGGAGATGCAAAAGATCAAACAAAATTTTTATGATACTTCATACGTATACACGAAAAAAGCGCAAATCACGATCCAGTCTGAACGGCACTGTAGTACAAAGAGCACGTCGTCCTGACCTCCCTTATCACCAGATCTGTCTCCAAATGGTTCAAATGGCTCTGAACGCTATGGGACTTAACATCTGAGGTCATCAGTCCCCTAGAACTTAGAACTACTTAAACCTGACTAACCTAAGGACATCACACACATCCATACCCGAGGCAGGATTCGAACCTGCGACCGTAGCGGTAACACGGTTCCAGACTGAAGCTCCTAGAACCGCTCGGCCACACCGACCGGCAAGAGCACTGAACTTCAGGAGTCTAAGATATGAATTGCTTCTGTCGGTGACTATGTTTAACATTTGGAACTAGCCTTGCAGCCTCTGCTGCCGTTTGACGATAGTGTGGCGTTCCTGAGATGTAGGGGTATCATGATATACCGCGTACACCTACGTCTGCATGGACACACTGAAAATCACACTCAAGTGCTTGGCAAAGGGTTCTTCGAACCAGCTTCACAACAATTCTCTTTTATTTTATTCTCGACCAGCGCGGAGAGAACGAGTACTTACATCTTTCCGTACGATTTCTGGTTGAGATGATCGTTCCTCCCTATATGGGTCGGCGTCACAAAATATTGTCACATTCGGAAGAGAAAGCTGGTGGTCGAAGTTCTGTCAGAAGATCCCGCCGCGTCGAGAAACGCCTTTGCTTTAGTGCTGTCCACTCCCAACCCCGTATCACGTCCGTGACACACTCTCCTCTGTTTCTCGATAATTCAAAAGTGCTGTTCTTTAAACTTCCTAGATATACTCTATTAACCCTATCTGGTAAGGGTCCCATATAGTGCAGCAGTACTCCAAAAAAGACGGACTAGCGATGTGCAGGTAATTTCTTTAGTAGACCTGTCGCGTCTTCTGAGAACTCTGCCAATAAATCGAAATCTTTGGTTCGTCTTCCCTACAACATTTTCTGTGCCTTCTTCCCAATTTAAGCTGTTCGTAATTGTAATTCCTAGGTATTTAGTTGAATTTACAGCCTTTACATTTCATTGATTTAGGGTGTAATCCAAGTTTAAGGGATTCCTTTTAGCACTCATGGGGATGACATTACGCTTTTTATTATTTAGGGTCAACTGCCAATTTCTCGCACCATACAGATACCTTTTCTAAACCGTATTCCAATGGATACAGCTAGAGCACCACTAGAAACATCATACTCCATTTTGATCCTCTGATGACCTTACAAGACGATAAACGACAGCAAAGAACCTAAGACTGTTGCACAGATTGTTTCCAAAATCGTTTATAAGGAACAGCAGAGGCTTCTAACACTACCTAGAGGTTTCTGTGAAACAAGACCAGTGCCTGGTTGAGGTGAAATAACGCTGACGATGGCATCGTCTGTGGGTCGGTTTTGTCATTTGGCGTAGGCACTAGCCGAAGCTTGCCGGAATGATTCAAAGGATTGGTTTCGGGTAGCAAGAAGGCTGGCCTATCTGCTGTCAAGACACCGTAGTTTATCTTCCAGGAGAACTTTTACTTTTGATCACCGTGTGCCACAACCGATCATGGTCCACAGTATGTTTTTAGTGATGCGCTAGTTGCATTCGTCACATCACCACGTGGGATCGCGATGCCAGTTTTGCAACCAAAAATATTGGCGTCTGCGTGGTCACATGTCGGACTTAGAACATAAAAGTGATATCTCACTTGTTGGAGGAGCATCGACGGTTCCTATTGAGAGAGCTTTTGTTGGTGCACAAAATATTCCTACGGTAATCGCAGTGGCTCGCCGTAAACAAGATTCTGCTGAAGAGGTGCCAATCTCTAGTTTGACCGTCGTGCAGAGCCCGACTACGACTAATGACAATACCGATGCCCAGAAAGCAATATGGCACATTAGCGCTGCTTTGGAAGTCCTGTACTGCCTCTGCACCAACCCACAGTTGACACAGTAGTAGCTGGTTATGTAATGGTGCTAGACACAGCACACCCAAGCCTTTTTTTGGAACGGAGCTATTCAAACTGTCTATCTCGGTCCTTGATAACATGCGTCGGATATCCGAAATGAGCTACCCAAGAAGTCAGGTTTTACCAACAGCCTCTACACACAGATCAGCAATGGAAAAGGCTACCACCCAGCGTTTTTATCGTTCCGCCACGGTAAAATCGTACCGGTATCTTCTGCTGAGGGTAGTGGGCACGCTAAACGAATGTGCACGTGTACGAAGCGCTCCAGGTGATCAGAGAAGCGTCCAACAGTTTTGTGTACGTGCCAGCCCACCTACGCTTTCTGACACGGAATACAAACCGTCACTTACAAGCAACGGTCTCGTTTAATATAAAGCCACACGTATCTTTCTGTAATCATACTAATCGTGCAGTATCCCAGAGGATGGGCTAGCGCATGTACTGAGTCGAACGCTAGGTTTTGGAAAGTGGGACGCACACGTAGAAGATGTCGTTATTTTGAAACATCACACCGCAAGACTGTTTTTGTGTCTTGGAAGGGCAATTTCTCTAGTTTCAAACACGTATTGCGGCTTTTGAAATGTTCCCGCAGTTGTGTGTCGTAGATTTGTGCTGACACCAACTTATCATAGTCCAAATTTGTAGATGGAGTATCGAGTCGGGAAAAGTAGTCTTTCCCCAAGTTGTGGGCACCTATTACATTCCTAATGTCTGCAGTGAACTGGCTAATAAACTATAGGTGTCTGAACTGACTGGGTGAAAGGACTCCACTGCCACAGTAAAAGCAAAAGTTATTCGATTGTGGTGTGTGAACGTAACAAAGGGGCATGTCTTCAAATATTGTTGCAAGTGTCGAATAGCTTTGCAAATGGCTCGCAAAGCTCTACCAAGAATGCTCCACTTACATTTGCCACTATCCACTCACTTTTTGCAGTTCTGCTCCCATAGCTAGTGCCTGGAATCGACCACGATTGCTGGCGGCACGACGTTCGTAGAGTTTGCTAATAGGAATGCTTCGCTTATTCAGGCTTGAAGCGTGTCCGTAGTCCAGGTGAAGGAGCTGAGAGGCAGAAGGGGTGTCTTTCGCTAGCACTGTGGCCTGTTGAGGCTGTACGAAGTGGCAGTGGTGCATGGGGTAAATGCAGTCACTAGAAATTAATCATTCCTAAAAACTTCCGCAGTTGTTGGAAGTCCACAGGTTGAGCGATGTTTCCTACTGATTCATTCTTAGTTTTGGCGAGGGTGGTACAAGTGGTCGAGACCACGTGTTCTGAAAACCGTTTCTTTTGTTGGTGAAGTAAACGTCTTAATGAACTTTTATCCGATGTTTGGAGAGCCTGCTGGAAACCATTTGTAAATGTTCCTTACTTTTACGGAAAACATGACCAAATCGTCTAGGAAAGGAAAACGAAAAACACTGCTTCATTTCATATTAGGCTCCTGTATGCTCTACATCAATCAATATTGTTTGCTAAACCCACTTTGGGCTAATCTCACCTGTTACTATATATTTTTTGAAGATGATTATGTAATAGGTGAAACCTAGATATGCTGTAATAAAACACAGCCCAAACAAAGCATTCCTATTAGCGTACTCTTCGCGAATGATAGCTGTTCTTTTCTCCATTGTCTAGTTCACGTATCTTCTTCTTGCGGCAGCGTATATCTTACGAGCCTGTCGATGAACCTTATAAACAACCAGAGGAACAGGCGCAGTGTGTTGTGCACGACAGCGTTAGTAGGCAACGGTTGGGCAGTATTGGACGCAACAAGAGTTGTGCAGTCCGGGAACAAAATGGTCGAGGAATGTTTATGTGTAGCTTGTGTACTGGGACAGCTTAACTGCCTACATTGTAGCAGGTCCAGTGGAATTGTTTTGAGTGATGCAGGCTTGTGAGCTCAGCTATTAACTGAACTGTTGCAAAGAGCGCAGGACATGCAGATCCGTAAGTAAAAAAAAATATTTAAGTCCAAAGCTCAAGGAGTCCAGAAGTGGCCATGCTGAGCCAAAGGGTGAGATCAAGAAGAAGAGCTTAGAAATGCAGCTAAGGGCAATCAGAGGATGCTGCGAGGTCCATGAACACAGGGAAATTAATTTTCGGAACATAACATTGTTTCAGGAATCTAAAAGAGTACACTAGGAGAAGACTGCACGGAGGCATCTCCAATTTGACACATAGGGAAGACGGTATATAGCAGAAACAGTAGAATACCTGCTAAACTGCCTACTTATTGATGACAGGACAAACACAGGTACTGAAATACAAAGACAACATACAGGGTGTTTCAAAACTGACCGGTATATTTGAAACGGCAATAAAAACTAAACGAGCAGCGATAGAAATACACCGTTTGTTGCAATATGCTTGGGACAACAGTACATTTTCAGGCGGACAAAGTTTCGAAATTACAGTAGTTACAATTTTCAACAACAGATGGCGCTGCAAGTGATGTGAAAGATATAGAAGACAACGCAGTCTGTGGGTGCGCCATTCTGTACGTCGTCTTTCTACTGTAAGCGTGTGCTGTTCACAACGTGCAAGTGTGCTGTAGACAACATGGTTTATTCCTTAGAACAGAGGATTTTTCTGGTGTTGGAATTCCACCGCCTAGAACACAGTGTTGTTGCAACAAGACGAAGTTTTCAACGGAGGTTTAATGTAACCAAAGGACCGAAAAGCGATACAATAAAGGATCTGTTTGAAAAATTTCAACGGACTGGGAACGTGACAGATGAACGTGCTGGAAAGGTAGGGCGACCGCGTACGGCAACCACAGAGGGCAACGCGCAGCTAGTGCAGCAGGTGATCCAACAGCGGCCTCGGGATTCCGTTCGCCGTGTTGCAGCTGCGGTGCAAATGACGCCAACGTCCACGTATCGTCTCATGCGCCAGAGTTTACACCTCTATCCATACAAAATTCAAATGTGGCAACCCCTCAGCGCCGCTACCATTGCTGCACGAAAGACATTCGCTAACGATATAGTGCACAGGATTGATGACGGCGATATGCATGTGGGCAGCATTTGGTTTACTGACGAAGCTTATTTTTACCCGGACGGCTTCGTCAATAAACAGAACTGGCGCATATGGGGAACCGACAAACCCCATGTTGCAGTCCCATCGTCCCTGCATCCTCAAAAAGTACTGGTCTGGACCGCCATTTCTTCCAAAGGGATCATTGGCCCATTTTTCAGATCCGAAACGATTACTGCATCACGCTATCTGGACATTCTTCGTGAATTTGTGGCGGTACAAACTGCCTTAGACGACACTGCGAACACCTCGTGGTTTATGCAAGATGGTGCCCGGCCACATCGCACGGCCGACGTCTTTAATTTCCTGAATGAATATTTCGATGATCGTGTGATTGCTTTGGGCTATCCGAAACATACAGGAGGCGGCGTGGATTGGCATCCCTATTCGCCAGACATGAACCCCTGTGACTTCTTTCTGTGGGGACACTTGAAAGACCAGGTGTACCGCAAGAATCCAGAAACAATTGAACAGCTGAAGCAGTACATCTCATCTGCATGTGAAGCCATTCCGCCAGACACGTTGTCAAAGGTTTCGGGTAATTTCATTCAGAGACTACGCCATATTATTGCTACGCATGGTGGATATGTGGAAAATATCGTACTATAGTGTTTCCCAGACCGCAGCGTCATCTGTTGTGGAAAATTGTAACTACTGTAATTTCGAAAAGTTTGTCTGCCTGAAAATGTACTGTTGTCTCAAGCATATTGCAACAAACGGTGTATTTCTATCGCTGCTCGTTTAGTTTTTATTGCCGTTTCAAATATACCGGTCATTTTTGAAACACCCTGTAGAAGTGAACTGGATAAGGAATATGACAGTCACATGATGCAGGTAGCATTTGTTCAAGAAGAAGAACCTATCCTGCAATTTCTAAACCGGGAACTGGAAACGACCGTGTCCCGATTTCATCTACCATGAAGTCGTGAGGACGTTATGTCCACTAATAGTGTCTTATTTGACAGTATTTCTACAACGTCAGATAACCATTCTAAACGTGGTGTTGCGAATGGGTGGTATTGCATCGATTTAGAAAATGTTTAGGGTGGTAGTGATTAAAAAGCAGATGACTCGACTCTTTGTGAAGGCATTAGGGCGCACGGGGAGCTCTCGCTTCTGAACCAGTGCCAGGGATGTCTAGAGCTTTCCAGAAAGCTGAAATTCGACTCCGAAATATACTGTTACACTAGTGATTGATGTCGCAAGCGCATTCGATAATCTCTGGTAGCCTGAAAGATTCGCACGCCTCTGAGTTTTTGGAGTCCCCAAATGTCCGTCGAAGAGCTTTGTCAATTGCTGTAGTGGGCTAGGGTCCAGTGGCTTGGGTGGCATAGAAGTTCAAAACTAAAGAAAGAAAGCACCTTTCGGATGATGTGTCACTGCCAAGTAACATAGATCGATGAAACTTTGATCATACGTACAAAGAACTTGTACAGTATAGAACAGAAGGAAACTGGAAGAAATACGCAATGAGATAAACAGAAATGACACTCATATTGAAAGACAATAATTACTTTGAAGATGCCACATTTCAGACGGTGCCCTGGATATTAAAAGAGGTGTGGTTCTTAATAAGGTGTGTGATCACCACGGACGGCAGTGTGTGTTCTAGACGTGCTGCACACTGTTAGTAAGGACTTCTTGTGGTGGGGCGTATTCCTCCACCAACTGATGGACGGTCGTTGGTGCAAATGGAAGCGCTCCAACATGTCTCTCCAACGCATCCCACACGTGTCAGATGGGATTTAAGTCGGAGGAATGGTGAGACTAGTCCATTCGTCGAATGTATTCTCGTTCAAAGAGCTCCTTCACGTGCGCATTTCGATACGATCGCGCATTTTCATCAATAAAAAACGAAGTCAAGGCCGAAATGCACCAATGGGGAAGGAGTATAGTGTCACAATAACGTTGTCTTGTGAGTGTACCATATTCAGAGATTTGGAAGTGAGGTCGCTCACGCAACACGCCTTTGAAACTGGCCTACCGAAATGGTCACGTTCAACAATGCTAGACGTACAATCATATGCTAAGAGGTGGTAATACGTAATACACATAGGAACATTTTCGAACGTAATGGGTTAAGTGGTTCAGACCTTATGGAGGGGAGAGGCGTAATATTGTATGGTCGCACTAATGATGTATGGGCGTACTGACCTAAATCTTTGGAATCGGTAGAGTCAACAGACAACATTATTGTGGGACTGTACTCCTTCCCTGTATTAGTCTTTTGGATGCATTGGTCTCTGGCTTCTCTTTTTATGAATGACAATGCACCACCACATGAAACAGCGCAATTGGAGGAGCAGTTAGAACACAAGGATATTCGGCGAAGTAATACATTATGATGACTTCGATACTTCACCTGGAATGAAACGAAGCCTCTCATAGGGTGGCGCCTATCCTCGGAGCTTCCGTAATGTAAAGTGGAAAAGCTGTGACGACGGGGCGTGAGTCGTGCTTTGGTAGCTCAGATGGTAGAGCACTTGCCCGCGGAAGGCAAAGGTTCCGAGTTCGAGTCTCGGTCCGGCACACAGTTTTAATCTGCCAGGAAGTTTCATATAAGCGCACACTCCGCTGCAGAGTGAAAATCTCATTCTAGAAAGTGGATTTCCATTCACGGTTCTGGAAAAGGTGCACGCATCTTCAGCACCGAGTGGCATTCCAGACTAGTTACGCGCTATATTGCTCCTCCGAGCTATGTGGAAACTTCTACTAGTGGAACTGGAATTATTCTCTAGAGTGCTACGTTTGTAAAATCCATTTAATTGTAGATCGTCAGTCCCGCTTCAAATCACGACGAAAAATTACACTTCTCACTGCTCCCAAGTCAGTTTAATTACTCTCAAGTAGTTTCCGAGCTCCAGCCATTCGACTGGAATATGGACACCTCCAACAGTTCATACAAGGTTCTCCACTGGCTGCTTGCAACAGTGCTGATGATCTCCACAGCAAAAAAATTAGAATAGAGTTCAAAGTCAATTTGGTCCAATGATACGAGTAACTACGACACTCATATTTCCACAGAATTAAACCCAGCGTCTCTAAAAGCGCGACATGAATTACAGCACGCTCAATTCCCCTCCGCTACGTTGGGCGTGACCAGCGATTTCTCATCGCCCAGAGGACCCTTCCCCATCCCCTTCCCTATTCCCTTCCCCATCGCCACCCCATGTGTAACGGTCTGTTAGCGCCACCATACTCCACCTCTGCGGAGGCTCGGTCGGCAACTACAGTCAATCACTCCGCACAACCCGACTGGGAAGACAACAAGCAAGCAACAGGGGGGTTTAGGCGGGAGGTGTCAACTGTGACCAGCAGTGTAACAGTCTGGTGGAATCCGGGCCTGAGCCGGCACCTAGCAGTGACACATCGTGCGAAAATTACATTCGTCTCCAAGCTTTGCACACCAGTGCATTTGTATTGTCCAATCACACTAAAGTGACCAGCTGTCAAAAGCGTGAGATACCACCATTTGTAGCATGGACGACTGTGAGATATGTAGGCGCAAGGTCTGTGAGGTTCTGCCGTGGCAGGGATGCAGAGCCATTTCATCTCCAGAGTCGTGGAAAGCAACGCTAGGTTTATTGGCAGAGGATCAATGTCCCAAACGACCGGATCGAGGTGGTCCCACAGATTCTCGGCGGGTCCTAAATCCAGGGAGTCTGGTGGACAGGTTGTACGATAAGCTCGTCCTGGTGCGCTCTGAAGCGGACACGTACACTGCAAACTGTGTGACACGTCGCATCGTACTGCTGCTAGATACCACTGTGTTGAGGACTAACAAACTGGATATAAGGGTGGACATGGACATGCATACTTGTGTTGATCCATTATGCTTCCATACTGATGATATCACCAATGGAGAGTGACAAAAACGCTTCCCTGACGATAACACTCTCCTCTCCGACATGGAACTTCCCACAATTGTTGTGCAGTGTATACTTTCTGTCGAACGGAGCATAAAACGGGAATCAAGTGAAAAGGCCACCTGTCGCTACTCAGTGGACACCCACTTGCGGTATTGCCGTGCAAATTCCAGTCTTTGTCGCCGATGGAAAGAATTCAACATCAGGATGTCAAAATAAATACCTTTCAGCCGTCTAGTTTCCAAACTAATTTTATTTGGCTACCAGTTTCAATGTTTTACTATGCCATCCTCAAGACCCTGAACGACGTGGACGAAGATTCTATCTCGGTACTGATCAAAACAAGAGCCAGCAATAAAAGTACCGGGTGATCAAAAAGTCAGTATAAATTTGAAAACGTAATAAACCACGCAATAATGTAGACAGAGAGGTAAAAATTGACACATATGCTTGGAATAACATGAGGTTTTGTTAGAACAAAAAAAACTAAGTTCACAAAATGTCCGACAGAAAGCGCTGGACAGTAAAACGTCAGTGACTGCGCATGACCATCGTGTGTAAAAGGACCTGTAATGAGAGAGAGAATCAGATGCGCCAGTAGTCGCAGTATGATGACGTTACCTGAAAAGGCGCTTTTAGTGAAGTTGTATTATCAGAATGGGGAATGTGCTAGTTCAGCGTTACGATCCTATCGCCATAGGAAGGGGATTCGAACGGGTAAAGGTCCGTTGACAAATGCAGCTGTGGCGAGAATGATTTCTAAGATCGAAGCCACGGGTTGTTTAGACGATAGACCCCGTAGTGGCAGACCGAGCACAAGGCGTAATGCTGCTGAGACAGTTCAGGAAGAAATGGAGACTGTAGCGGGTTGGTCTATGCACGAGGAAGTCAGCGCTCGTGAAGTCACACGTCGCACCGGCATTCCATAAACTAATGTTTGTTTGGCACTGAGGCGTACCCTCCGACGCTATCCGTACAAAATCCATCGGCATCATGAACTGTTACCTGGCGATTTACTGAAGCGGAGAGCATTTGCGGTGTGGGCGTTTCAAAAGATGGCGGAAGATGACGATTGGTTGAGTAACGTGTTGTGGACCGACAAAGGTCATTTCACGCTCCGAGGGTCTGTCAACGCCCACAACTGCAGAATTTGGGCTACCGAAAATCCTAGAACTGTCGTGGAAACTCCATTGCACAACGAGAAAGTCACGGTATGGGTTGGATTTACCACATCTACCGTTATCGGGCCTTTTTTCCTCGGGGAAATGCGTGATTCTGGTTTTGTAATGCTACCGTGACAGGTTAGAGGTACGCCGATATGTTACAGAATGGCATCATCCCCAGCCTGGCTGACAAATACCTGCTGGAACGTACGATGTTTATGCTGGATGGCGCTCCACCCCATATTGCTAGACGCGTGAAGGATCTCTTGAGAGCGTCGTTTGGTGATGATCGTGTCCTCAGCCGCCACTTACGTCATGCTTGGCCTCCCAGATACCCAGACCTCAGTCCGTGCGATTATTGGCTTTGGGGTTACCTGAAGTCGCTAGTGTATCGTGATCAACCGACATCTCTAGGAATGCTGAAAGACAACATCCGACGTCAGTGCCTCACCATAACTCTGGACGTGCTTTACAGTGCTGTTAACAACGTTATTCATCGACTACAGCTATTGTTGAGCAATGATGGTCGATATATTGAGCATTTCCTGTAAAGAACATCATCTTTGCTTTGTCTTACTTTGTTATGCTAATTATTGCTATTCTGATCAGATGAAGCGCCATCTATCGGACATTTTTTTAACGTTTGTATTTTTTTGGTTCTAACAAAACCCCATGTCATTCCAAGCATGTGTGTCAATTTATACCATTCAATCTACGTTATTCCGTGATTTATTCAGTTTTCAAATTTATACTGACTTTTTGATCACCTGGTATTAGTAGATTTTTGCTATAGCGACCACTTCAACCATCATCTGCCGACTTAAAATACCGTAGTAAAACTCTAAAACTAGTAGCCAAATAAAATAAGTTTGGAAAGTAGAGGTGTTTAATTTGACATCCTGTATCGAACAGCCGAGGCCCGCAACCATCTCTAAAAATATGGGCCTACAGAGGCATTCAGCATCAGTGAATGAACCAGTCGCCTGCGGCGGAGGCCCATGCGCAATAACGGTCGCTCAACGGTCATTGAAGAGACACCGTTGATAGGCTCTTGGTTCACCTGGCCAATCAGTTGCTCAACAGTTGCAGGTATTGATTGGCGACTCCATGGCGTGTTGTGTGCAGCACGACCAAATAGTGGAAAGAATTGGAAGGAAAATCAGCATTGGCCTTATTTTGTTGATTTATTGTCCCCGATGTTATTCAATCTGTATATTGAGCAAGCAGTAAAGGAAACGAAAGAAAAATTCGGAGCAGGTATTAAGGTCCATGGAGAAGGAATAAAAACGTTGAGGTTCGCCGATGACATTGTAATTCTCTCAGAGACAGCAAAGGACTCGGAAGAGCAGTTGAAGGGAATGGACAGTGTCTTGAAAGGAGGATATAAGATAAACATCAAAAAAAGCAAAACTAGGATAATGGAATGTAGTCGAATTAAGTCGGGTGATGCTGAGGGAATTAGATTAGGAAATGAGACACTTAAAGTAGTAAAGGAGTTTAGCTATTTGGGGAGAAAAATAACTGATGATGGTCGAAGTAGAGTGGATATAAAATGTAGACTGGCAATGGCAAGGAAAGCGTCTCTGAAGAAGAGAAATTTGTTAACATCGAGTATAGATTTAAGTGTCAGGAAGTCGTTTCTGAAAGTATTTGTATGGAGTGTAGCCATGTATGGAAGTGAAACATGGACGATAAATTGTTTGGACAAGAATAGAATAGAAGCTTTCGAAATGTGGTGCTACACAAGAATGCTGAAGATTAGATGGGTAGATCACATAAATAATGAGGAGGTATTGAATAGAATTGGGGAGGAGAGGAGTTTGTGGCACAACTTGACAAGAAGAAGGGACCGGTTGGTAGGACATGTTCTGCGGCATCAGGGGATCACAAATTTAACATTAGAGGGCAGCGTGGAGGGTAAAAATCGTAGAGGGAGACCAAGAGATGAATACACTAAGCAGATTCAGAAGGATGTAGGTTGCAGTAGGTACTGGGAGATGAAGAAGCTTGAACAGGATAGAGTAGCGTGGAGAGCTACATCAAACCAGTCTCAGGGCTGAAGACAACAACAACAATAACATTGTCAGCAAAATCGATTTTCGGTCACTTAGTGACCATCCTTGCCAAGAAGTTAAAAATTTTCACATAACGATCAGAGAGTATAAAACCGAAAATCACAACTACACCTGCGTATGAACATAACAGTTGGTAGGAACATACCTGTAATATTTAATTAAAATTGGTAGGCACTGGTATCAAGCTATAACCACAAGCTTAGAGCGATCACACAAACTGAGGCCGCTGTTTACATGCACCTGCACAGCAGACCTCGGTGTGACAGGACTTGGAACGCCCTCTATGTGACATGTGTCGCGTGAAGACTTAATATTACTGGTTTTGCAAGATATTAACACAAAATATCCACTGTGCATTTGTGACTCATGAAGTAATTCAAATTTAAAATTTACGTAAAAAACATAGCAGACGAAGAGGCAAGGAAACATCTAAAATACACTGGTGTATTTAAAAAAAAAAACAACTTACAAAACATAAAATAGATCGATAATAAGTTGTCAGAGTGCAGGAGAAGTAAAAGAGAAAAAAAAATGGTTCAAATGGCTCTGAGCACTATGGGACTTAACATCTAAGGTCATCAATCCCGTAGAACTTAGAACTACTTAAACCTAACTAACCTAAGGAGATCACACACACCAATGACCGAGGCAGGATTCGAACCTGCGACCGTAGCGGTCGCGCGGTTCCAGACTGAAGCGCTCAGAACCTCTCGGCCACACCGGCCACCAAAAGAGAAAAAGAAAAGGAAATAGAATAATATATGAACAACATGCAATGAGGTATAACACAGTATTTTTTTTCTTTTTCTTTTTCTCTTTTACTTGTCCTGCACCCAGACAACTTATTATCGATCTGTTTTATGTTTTGTAAGTTGGTATTTTAAAAAATAATGCGCCAGTGTGTTTTAGATGTTTCCTTCCCCCTTCGTCTGCTATGTTTTTTACGTACATTTTAAATTTGAATTACTTCATGAGTCACAAATGCACAATGGGTATTTTGTGTTAATATCTTGCAAAACCAGTAATATTAAGTCTTCACGCGACTCATGTCACATAGAGGGCGTTCCAAGTCCTGTCACACCGAGGTCTGCTGTGCAGGTGCATGTAAACAGCGGCCTCAGTTTGTGTGATCGCTCTAAGCTTGTGGTTATAGCTTGATACCAGTGCCTACCAATTTTAATTATATATTACAGGTATTTTCCTACCAACTGTTATGTTCATACGCAGGTGTAGTTGTGATTTTCGGTTTTATACTCTCTGATCGTTATGTGAAAACTTTTAACTTCTAGCAATGAGGATGGTCACTAAGTGACCGAAAATCGATTTTGCTGACAATAAAACAACAAAATACGGCCAATGCTGATTTTCCTTCCAGAGTTGCAGGTATATTCGCCCGTACACATCACCGCAACCGTCGTTCATCCTTTCACCTATAGTCTGTGGTGCATCACAGTTAAGTCGGTGCCAGTTTTGGAGAAAGCTGTTTTGCCACTCACGGGCTGATTTAACCACAATGGCATGCAAAAAATTAAGAAACGTTGCCGATTAGGAGATGCTTCCACCGTTGACCAGAAAGCCAATTATATTACCCTTCTGGACGTCAGATAAATCGAGGGGTTTCCCCAATATGACGACCGTACTGCTTTCAAGAACTAACTCGCTACAGCACTGTTTCCTATGAGGGTGTCACGCCGGAAATGCATATCCTCCTATTTCAATCTATTGTACTATAAATTTTTTCCATATTTTTTTACATGATGATATGACATTTATGTCTCTTTCTATATATTGTAATATGTATAATTGGTTTGTTTTGTAATTATTATTTGTATTTTTACACTGGGTCTTGCGTAGGGAAAACTATGCTATCGAACGATTACATCGATAGGTCGTGTGGAGAAACAAAGTGTTTCGGATCTTTGGTAGGGTTGGCTCTGCCACGGAGCAGAGCAGAGGGTAGCTGGAGTAGGGCAGTGGAGCATGCGTGATGAGTGACGCTCCCGCGAGTTGCTGCGCTTTCGGGGTTTGGCAGCATGTAATTGCGCTCGAGTTGCTATGTTAGTTTCTGACACGGGGTCGCGGACGGGAAGCATTAGCTGGCGCACATGAAGAGCCCGTTTCGCCTGGTGGCCGTGTCGAGAAGAAGGCGCGCCGACATCCAGCTTCTGCAACAGCGACAGCTGACAATGAGTGACTGTCGCCACCTGCTCGATCGACGACTTCAAACCTTCAATCAACCAACAAGGAAGACTGGAAGCAGGTAAAGTTTTAGAACTGTATGGCAGACATCAGCTTTTCAAACTATTCCATCACTAAAATACAGCAACTTAGCATGAACCTTTGTTGCTCATTGTGCCAATTGCATTACCCAGCAGGGTCCCTTCCTTTTCCGCAATGAACTCGAGTGTCGTTGAAATTCAAACGCCAGCGTTAAAGTAATATCATTCCATTTCACTGCTTTAATTTCAAAGTTCAGTTAAGATATACATAGCTGGCTACAATATTTAGATTACACAAGCACAAATTAAGATTGCGAGTTTTGTTACCATATTTTAGCTTACCTGTGACTGCAGCTCAGCTTGGTATGTACTAAATTTTACTATTGTTAATTGTTCAGAATCATTTTATTCAAGTTCAAAGTTAAATCTCTTATTTATAAATTGCGTAGATTCAAGTAGCTTTTGAAATGATTGTTGAGGTAGCCCAAGACTACCCATATTTTATTGAATTTCGCAGTGCTTCAGAAACAAAGTTCACTATTAATTTCAGTCACTAAATTAACTTTCAATTTTCCGGTTTTATTAATTTTTTTGGTAAATTAAGTCAGAGTGTAGCGAAATTTATTACTTCTGACAAACATTCAGCTTTCACACAACACGTGTCAACCTTCAGATGCCACGCTTTTAGTGCTAATTATATGTGTAGTAACCTTTGTTTTCAGTTATTATAGTAGTTGTCTATAGGACTGGCGACCGTTATTTTCCCCAAGTCTCAAATATCTAATTAACGCCAGTTAATTGTTAACGTAACGACCGCACATTTACTTTCCTTATTAACTTTACCCTTTTTCAAAATTAATTTCCACCAGTTTCATTGGCATTTTTCCTTTCATTTAGATGTAATACTTTCCTCCCTCACTACCGACAGATTAACTTCGGTAACGATTCCTTTCCCAAATTTCCATTAGGTAGACGCGGTTTAATTTTTACTATCATTAAGGTCGATAAGTAAGGGGGAGGTTACAAGGGGTTACACCGGAAAACGCATGACAGAGTGGCACGTTTCCTTCTACATGCCTAGAGATAACGTAGTTCTATTCATGTTCTTGGGAACAGCAACTGGTAATCTTAAAATATGCCAGCGTACAGTGAGGACCTCGTTCGAGTCTGCAATAAAGTGCTGAAGCAGAGTGAGCCGTCGGCCGCGCTGGGCACGCCTCGGTAATATCGGCTGTTCCCGCAGTTAAGGCAGAAGAGCGCCGCGGTCCGGTCCGTACGTCTACCGGGCTCGGCCGCTCCGATACGCCGGCGCGGGTGCGGCTGCGCGGGCGACATATAGCCCAATCTTTTGATAGAATCGATTCTAGCAAGGGGAAAAGGATGAACCCAATAAAGCAGAACATTACACCGGCGCACGGAATAAATCCGGAGCGCGCCGCGGCGCACAGGGGCCGCGTTTGTAGCCGGGCTGTGCATCAGCGCGGCCTCGATTGTGCCTCAGATTTACCGCGCTCGACGATTACCGCAACGGCCGCCAATTCTGTCGTTCCGCGGTTGCGAGCCTCGACGCAAACTTGTTAAAAATCGCCAGAGGATAAACGGCCCGCCGTATGCTGCTTTTATGGCGGCGACTGATGCCAGGGAATGGGCACAATTGGCCTGGCCAATTTCTGATGAAGTGGGCTGCGATATCGAGAAAAGAACTGAAATCGAGTGAGTATGTTTCGAGATACAAAATTTATTGCCGAGTTTCTATACCGCTTCCCATTCTCTTGTACATCAGAATCATTGCTAAAGACCGAATTAATTCTTTTTTTTTTACCGAAATATCTTGTAACCAATACCTGACTGATTATAGTAACGAATATTTACGTAGGTATGTGGAATGCATGATAATAGCAATATACGATCATACTTCTGGAAAAGCATCATCTGCACAGATTCAAAAATTACAATTTTAATAATTATGCACGTCGATGTGTAGAATGTACGAGACTGGCACTGCACCATCAGCCTTTCGGAAAAACATCTTCCACACGATTCTGAATACAGCAAGAGCCGACAAGTGTCAGAAATAGTGCACAAACAGCTTAACAGCTAATTCATTTAAGTTGCTGATGAGAATGATATACAGACGAGTGGAAAAGAAAATTCAGGATCTGCCAGATGACGAGCAGTTTGACTTTAGGAGGGATAAAGGCAACAGAGAGGAAATTCTCACATTGCGGTTGATAGTGGAAGCAAGACTAAAGAAAAATGAAGACACGTTAATAGGATTCACAGACCGGGAATAAGCGTTCGATAAATTCAAATGGTGCCAGATATTCAATATGTACAAAAATCAAGAAGGCGCAATAAAAGTGGAGGACCGAAAACGAGGATCTCGGAATAAAAAGTGTTTGAGACAGGAATGTAGCCTTTCGCCCTATTGTTCAGTCTATACATCGAACAAGTAAAAGAAAGTTTCACGAGTCGGCTTAAAATTCAGGATGAAAATATATAAATTACAAGATTCGCTGATGACGTTGCTATCCTCAGATAACGTGAAGAAGAATTACAGGATGTGCTGAATGGAATGAACAGTCTAATGAGAACAGAATATGGACTGAAAATGCGAGTAAGTCGAAGAAACACGTAATGAGAAGCAGCAGAAATGAAAACAGCGAGAAACTTAACATCACAATTGGTGGCACTGAAGTAAATGAAGTTAAGGAATTCTGCTACCTACGCAGCCAAATTACCCATGACGGACGCAGCAAGTAGGACACAGAAAGTAGACTCACTGGCGAAAAAGGCAGTCCTACCCAAGGAAAGTCTACTAGTATGAAACATAGACCTTAATCTGGGAAGAAATTTCTGGGACCGTAGCTTTGGAACACAGCATCGTATGGTAGTGAAGCATAGACTCTGAGAAAACCAGAAGAGCATAGAAGCATTTGAGGTGCGATGCTGTAGGATAATGTTGAAAAATAGGTGATCCGGTAAGGTAACGAAAGAAGGGGTTCGTCGCAGAATCGGAGTGGAAATGAATATAAGAAAAGCTCTGACAAGAAGAACGGATACAATGATACATGTATTAAGACGTCAGGGAACAAGCTCAATTGCACTAGAGGAAGCTGCAGACGGTAAAAACAGTAGAGGAAGATAGATATTGGAATACATCCAGCAAATAATTGAGGGCGTAGGCTGCAAGTGCTACTCTGAGATGAAAGAGTTGGAACAGGAACGAATTCGTGGCGCGCCTCATCAAATGGTGACTGAGAAAAACAAGAAACAAAGAAAGAATGATTATCACCTTCCTCTCACAAACTACAGTCTGATTATTAGACGGAAATGTAAATTTGGCGTGACAATACTTACATTTCATGCGACAAAGAGATGCGTATGATGTTTCTGCGTTTTGTCACTATCTGTTTCCGGTGTTTCAAGCACAATAGGGTTGTAGGAAATTTACTCTAACTTGCAAATCTTCATATAACGTTGTCCCTGTAAGACCTTTTCTTCTTCTCTTTACGTGAAGTTTTATCTGACAGTTTAGCACCACCTTGTTACAACCTGTATATCAGTAGGAGGCAATGTCAAACTCATAAGGTCGTTAGAGATGGCGTACTCTATTATTTGTGCAAGTAATAGAACCTAAGACGGGACTTCAAAAAGTGAGTCATATATTTTTTTTAAGATTTGCTGTTTCATTAAGCTGATTTACTATCAAGAATAGTTAAACGAAACTGTGGTCAACAAACCATGCTCTGTTATATGATTGGTCATGACCCAATACACAATTTCTAAACGCAACCCAATTAAAAGGAAAAACAGGAATTTGTGGCAGTAGCATTAACATAAATCTGGGCAATAGAAAATAGATGTGCATAAATTATGTGAACCCAGTGTCAACCATTAGACAATCACTCATAAACTCCTACCACAATTTTAAAATGTGGATAAGTTCTAAATAAAAAATAAAACAAAAATCCTAAGATTCACCGCGCATTACCCTAATGTGAAGACAGTTCATAGACAAAGCTAAGCCGCTGGAATGCTACGAATCTCATTAATGAACACAGTCACTCCTCAATCCATCGACCACCAAATTAGAACACAGACACGTTGTAACTAACCTGTTTCTACGGGTTATTACGTTATTATTAGGAATGTAAATACTTATTGCTTGTGAAGTTAACGTGAGAAGATTAGGGTCGCCACCGACTCTAACCATACAACTAATCGAAGGTTTGGTCGAGTCGGAAAATAAATTAATTTGATCACAGACCAAAAACTCACAAAAATGCATACGTTGTGATGTCGCTCATAGCGGATACGATGAAATTAATAGTATTGCCCGTGCACTGTTCGCGACAATCAAACATTTAAAATAAGATAGAAAATGCATGAACACTGCATAAGATCAGCTCCCAGCAACACACCTGAAAATAAGACTTAATCTAAAACATTTGTTGTAAAATACAAGGGGAGACTGATCAATGGACCTGTGCGTGAGGAAACGCGTGGATGTGCTAACGGGAAAGCTACGGGGTGAGTGGCTTAGGTGCAAAAACGTAATCTCGGGCACACAAGAGAAAATTGTAGATGAAATCATTTATTCCTAAGATATGGATGTGAGACATGTACACAATTCCTGATAACATTAATTCCTAAAACATTAAAGAAAAGCGTTGATACGTTCACCGCTACAATCTACAACTAAAATCATTCGTGTGAATCATTCACACAATTGCTGTTGCCTGATAACTGATCGCAATAACTCGTGAAACGGTACATGTTTCGCAGTTCACCCGCATGCCCACGTGGTTTGTGGAGACGCAATTTCTAGGTATCGTGGCCAAGTTGCAACAATATCGCATCACACAATCATGAACAGTTAACGTTCTTTAAAACAAACATGAGACCGGACAGTTAGTGATGACGGTAGCCCAACAAAACTTTAATGTTCAACCACGTGGTCGGCTCCCCACGGACGAAAGACACATAAAGCGAGGAAAATTTACGAGAAGGCAAAGCTATTAATATTTAGAAAAATGAAAGCTTATACAGGCAGAGATGAAGGCAAACAGACGTTCATACAGAAGCGAGTGCTCACTTCTTATCGACACCTTTGTGTGGCGCTCTTCCGGTGGATCCAAGTCTGCAATAGAAATTTACTAAGAGAAAAATCTGCCAAAGTTTTGCATTCCTCGCTGCGACAAGGCAACGCAATCTTTCAGAGTTGAAAAGCGAGACCAAAAGCTAACAGCTCTCCCCTGGCCAAGTAACAACGCGCCACGCGGCCAGTCTAAATCACCCTTCTTCGACTGGAGCACAGCTGTGGACGCTTCCCGTACCGGCAGCAGACTGCCTCCCGCTTCTTCTCCAGCCTCTTCAACGCTCCGCGTGGCCCGGAAAACCCAAAGATGCCACCAACCTAACGCAGGTTGATTTCTCAGAAGTAGCGAAAACCTCTTTAACTACTTTACCACTACGAGAGTTGGCTATTCTGTACAACTGCTGCTGAATCTGTCGCAGACTTTCTGCAGCAGACTACGTCACCGTCTAGCAACGTGACACACAACCACATTCATTCAATCACCCCACTATGATAATTATGAGAAAAGAGAAACAAGGAAGGAAAGAGAAATTCTAGTGAAAATGGGCTACCGGACTAATGAAAGGTGGCTAAACGACCCTTTCAACGTGCAGTTTTCGAATATGGTTTTCCAAATCTCAAAGGAAACTTATTATCACAGCTGGGGAAGATCACCGCTGTACCGCCATTCAACGATTTCTGCAGTCTTTCATCATAATGTTTCCTGGTTTAATCACTGTTAGGAACTGTTATACGTGTATTAAATACTATAATCACTTACACCAAATAACTACTATAATCACTTACACCTTCCCAAACAACCATTAAATCAAAAGTAAACTGACACACAATTTCCTTTGCGTGCGCCAACAGATCCATTAGCTTTACTGCAAAGGAAACAGATCGGATCCTCCGTCCAACCAAATCCACAATACCAATTAAAATTCCAGAAACACCGAAAATGAATAAAAACTGCTGAAGAAGTTTTTTATTAATCTGTTTATTAGCATCTGCGCTTAAAAAGATCTTCCTAGCTAAAGCATGAACTACTATGCACCAACATTCCCGGTTATAAATAAAAGAAACCTGTTGCCTTGCAACCAGAGACAATGTAGCCTTGCAATGAAACAAAATTTACAATTCGCAAATTTGTGCCTCGCATGCTAACCACAACCTTCATGCGCGTAGTTAAGACTTACAGAGCCGGAATTTAAAGTTCTTGACCTAAGTCCTCTCCCCAGGACTATCTGCAGTGTATAATGGTCGAGGAATATCTGTTAATGTTAGATCATTAGGAAGCGATATAGCAGATTTACACTAATTATTTCACTGTATTGGACTGCCCAGTAGAAGATCTCTGTACTCCGCAGTTGCCGTCTCACACGCTCTCTGCTTTCCTGCGTCGGCCTTTTAGAAGCAGCCATCCTGTATTGGATTTCTGAAACAGATTGTAGTGCAAATGTATAAACAACTACCCGCATACAATTTTGAATTAACTTGCTTCCTAATGAACGATTATTTACGCTGGCCCATGGGGCCGAGAAATTCTAGGTGCTTCGGGAACCGCGCGACCGTTACTGGCGCAGGTTCGAATCCTGCCTCGGGCATGGATGTGTGTGATGTTGTGGGGCGGCGGTTAAGTTTTTGTAAAAATTAATTAAATCTGCTGATTGCTGTATAAATGCTTGCATGTTGAATCAGTTTCTGGCTTTTAGAATGTTGTTAATGCTGTCTTTCGCCGTTCTCAACACTGGCTCACCATTTACTTTTTGGCACCCAGAAAGTGATTTAATAAAACATGGAACCAGTAATTAGAGATCCTAGTGCCCACTTTATCTGAGAATGTTATTATAGCTGCAGCTTGTAGCTCTGAGGAATTAGGAGATTGTCCGGGATTTCTAATCAAAAACGGTTTTCCAAAATAGTTGAGTATATTCTGAAATTCACTGATAAAAACACAAGTACCCCTACAACCTATCTAACAGAGCAGTTCAGAGTCTAATGCGCTGATGTAACTATTAATGTCCGAATTAAATGTTAAAAGGAATGCTCGCCATAATTTGATGAAAATACTTCATCAAACGCCACGCTAAATATTTGGTAGAATGTCTGTCCCGCGACGGCACGTGAAAACGCGACAATACGCAAACTGAAGCTAGATAATGAAAATCATTCCAGAATTAACACTTCACATGAAATGTTTTCATGGTTCCGCGTATCTCTAGTAACTTAATACGGCACCCGAGACTGTTGGTAGCAGTGACACTGATGCGACGCGGCTCCCGACACAGATGGCGTGACATTCAGCGTCTGGAGAGAACTGGGGCCTTTCTTCCTCGCGCAGCGTTCTTATATATATAGCCGCGGTGCGGACGGCTAAGGGAACGCCCGATCAAATCGGCTCTTCCGACTAGCCGCTGGGCTAGTAACGCACCACTTCAAGTTATATAATAATTTATAGCTTCTTTTGCTGATGGCCGAAGAAGCTCTTAATTTAAACGTGCATTCAGCACGCAGGTAAGTATTGATAATAAAATTTTGACGTGGCTAAGTTAAATATTTTGGGCGAGAGAATTAATTAAATTACACTGCACGCAGTAGATGAGCTCTGAACTGGCCCTTTTGAGATCCGCTATCGCTATAATTTTATAGGTATTCAAAAGAAACTTTACACATCTTCATAATCATAGCGGACCTCCAACCTATTTAAATCTAAACATCCTAGCCTTATTTACTAGCCTACTTAATCTATCTTGCTTCCTTCAGTTTTGAGACGAAAACCACAAAATCATGAATTTCCACTAAAATCTTAATATGTGAAATCCAAAGTACTGTTTTTATTAAATCATTATGAAAGATGAATCTAAATATAAATTTTGAAGTCTCTAGCTCTTTTCTGTTGCGCCATAATCATAGCGGACCTCCAACCTATTTAAATCTAAACATCCTAGCCTTATTTACTAGCCTACTTAATCTATCTTGCTTCCTTCAGTTTTGAGACGAAAACCACAAAATCATGAATTTCCACTAAAATCTTAATATGTGAAATCCAAAGTACTGTTTTTATTAAATCATTATGAAAGATGAATCTAAATATAAATTTTGAAGTCTCTAGCTCTTTTCTGTTGCGCCAATGATTTTTTCAGAAAAACGTCCAAATTTCGAAAATGACTTAAGTTATCGAACTGATATTCAACACACATTAATTTAGTATTATTCCTGACATGGTAGAAAAGTTTTAGTTCATTTGCTTGATTTTTAAGGTATTGCGCAACATTTATGACGTCAGAGCTACTTACAGCAGACTGGTTGGCACACAATGGAAACTGATGTGAATTTACTACAGTGTGAGTAGGCTGCTTCCCTACAATGTCCTTAGGTTAGTTAGGTTTAAGTAGTTCTAAGTTCTAGGGGTCTGATGACCTCAGATGTTAAGTTCCATAGTGCTCAGAGCCATTTGAACCATTTTTGTTTTTTTAACGTAACTTTGCAAACATGTGGAGGCGACAAGCAAACCAAACACTAAAGCTAAGCATTTTGACACATTACACTGTCACTGCAATATCTCATCATGGCGAAAAATGTGCATGCGCTACTGAAAAAGGGCGAGGGCATCGCTACCATGTGCTACACAAAATCTGTTGTTGTTATAAGAATTATCACACTGAAAACTCTCCCACTGTAATCAATATTCCGGAAACATCATTGGAATTTATTTTTCTTTACCTGGAAATTATACTGCAGAGAGTATGATATTTACTACAAATAAAGTAGGAGAACAGTGTACGACTGAACTGTTCGGCTATTCATATACCAATTAATCGGTGCACGTATTGAAGGGGACCTCGGCAACAGGTGACAAAGACACAGAATGTGTACACTAATTATATAAATGGTTTCAGACAACAGGTATAACCAGCAGTAATATTGAGGTCATGTTCTATATTGATTTCATATGGGGACCTTAGAATATCTGATAAGAATCGATGTTCTACTACAGCAACAAAATTGCAAGCTATTTATACAAGCAATGAATTATCTAATGGGCAGGAGCGGATGATAATATTGAGTACATAATGTACTAGACTGAGTAAATACGAACCCATCCCGTAATCAACTTCTGTATTACAAAAGACGAGCGATCTCTGTGGTTCGAGCTTGAGTAACAAACCTCGTTACAATTCGTTAAAATTTCTGTAAGTGTAATGAATGGAAGAAGAACTGTGCAAGTATGTATATTATATGGCTGACATGATCTGAACGTTGCCTGTTAACAATCAAATTCTCTGCAGGAGACGTCTCCGAAGTGCCTCGCTTCGATTCACAGAAGACAATGCGTATTTCAGCCCATGCCATGGTCGACCGATCGCCGTGTCATTCATCATTAGATGCGGTATGGAGGCAAATGGCAACACGAGGCCGAGTGCACCCATGTCCATTCGTCCCACCAAGAAAAAATGTCTGACAGTACAGGAAATTGTACTCAGGTCTGCCGCGTGGGGGCGTTTCGCGTAGACCACGATTGTCTATGCTAAATATAGCGCGGACCATTATACGATGTAAGGAAAACCGACCTGTGGGTAAAAATGCAAGTGCTGGTGCAGTTTAACACGCAACTTTCAGTTATTATGACAGTCCAGGTAACTTTTTTTGAACACAGGGCTGGACTTAGAAATGACACAGATACATGAAACATTTTTTCAACATCTCGTAAACATTGGTCGCAGTGTTCTACCAGTCGTTCTTTTCGTCAAACATATACACGTGCCAGTCACATTAATGCGATCAACACCTATGTTTGACGTCAGCGTGCAGTGACCACTAGCAGATGGCAGGTGGCAGCACTAGCAATGGAGGGTATACAGCAATGGAAATCAGCATAAAGCCAGGGTTCCTAGGGAGAAATAGTACAATGTCTGAAGCATAGATGTACTGAATTTGTTATGAAAATAGTAGATACACTACTGGCCATTAAAACTGCTACACCAAGAAGAAATGCAGATGATAAACGGGTATTTTTTGGACAAATACGAGGGTCGGTCAAAAAGTAATGCCTCCCATTTTTTTTCTACTTAAAGAAATTAAGTTAAGTGAAAAATTTGAATTTGGCGCCATTACTCAAACCTTCTTCTGCAATCCACTGCAGTAGTAACTTTCTGTGTCAACAGGTGGCAGCACAGCAGAAGTTTGTAAGATGGCCGACATCGATGTTCGTTTGAGACAGCGTTGTGTGATTGAATTCTTGAATGCAGAAGGTGAAACGCCCATACGCATTCATGAAAGACTGAAGAAGGTGTATGGTGTTGTGACAGTGGATGTCAGCACTGTTAGACGATGGGTTCGTCGTTGTAAGGAAGCTGAAGGGCAAACACCGTTGACTGACGAAAAGCGGAGCGGCAGGCCGGTGAGTGCAGTGACTCCACACAACATTCAGCAAGTTGATGACATCATTCGTGGTGACCGTCGGGTGACTGCAGATGAAGTGTGTCGCATTATTTCTCTTAGTAAAGGCAGTGTGATCACGATTATTAAACAATTGGGGTACTCAAAAGTTTGTGCACGGTGGGTTCCAAGAATGTTAACCGATCAGAATAAAGAGGCAAGGAAAACAATAGCCTCCCAACACTTGCAGCGCTTCCGTTTGGAGGGAGATGAGTTTCTGAAAAAAATTGTGACCGGGGACGAAACATGGGTGCATTTTTTTGAACCCGAATCAAAGAGGCAGTCAATGGAGTGGCGTCACACAAGCTCGCCGAGGAAGAAAAAATTCAAAACTGTGCGATCGGCAGGGAAAGTTATGGCAACAGTTTTCTGGGATACAGAGGGTGTGATTCTGGTTGATTTTTTGGAGCAGGGATGCACAATAAATTCTGTTCAATACGTCACAACCCTCAACAAACTTAAAGCACGTCTTCAGCGAGTTCGCCCAACAAAATCAATGGCAGATGTTCTTCTTTTGCATGACAATGCAAGACCACACACCAGTCGTCACACCTCTGACGAGATTGTCAAAATTGGATGGGAAGTTTTGCTTCATCCCCCATACAGCCCTGACCTGGCACCATCAGACTTCCATCTGTTCGGGCCACTAAAAGAAGCTCATCATGGGATTCATTTTGAAGATGAGGAGGCCGTCAAAACATCCGTGCGTCAATGGCTTAGGAAGCAGAGCTGTGATTTTTACCATGCTGGGATACATGCCCTTGTTCAAAGATGGACCAAAACTGTAGAGATGGGCGGAGATTACATTGAAAAATGACAAAATGATCCTCAATGTTGTGGTTTTCAACCTATGTAATTGCATTTAAATTTCCTGACAATTAAACGTAGAAAAAAAAATAGGAGGCATTACTTTTTGACTGACCCTCGTATATTATACCACAACTGACATGTGATTACATTTTCACGCAATTTATGTGCATAGGTCCTGAGAAATCAGTACCCAGAACAACAACCTCTGGCCGTAATAACGGCCTTGATACGCCTGCGCATTGAGTCAAACAGAGCTTGGATGGCGTGTACAGGTACAGCTGCCCATGCAGCTTCAACAAGATAGCATAGTTAATCAAGAGTAGTGACTGGCATATTGTGACGAGCCAGTTGCTCGGCCACCATTGACCAGACGTTTTCAATTGGTGAGAGATCGGGAGAGTGTGCTGGCCAGGGCAGCAGTTGAACATTTTCTGTATCCAGAAAGGCCCGTACGGGACCTGCAACATGTGGTCGTGCATTATCCTGCTGAAATGTAGGGTTTCGGAGGGATCGAATGAAGGGTAGAACCACGGGTCGCAACACATCTGAAATGTAGCGTCCACTCTTCAAAGTGCCGCCAATGCCAACAAGAGGTGACCGCGACCTGAAACCAGTGGCACCCCATACCATCACACAGGGTGGTACTCCAGTATGTCGATGACGATTACACGCTTCCAATGTTCGCTCACCGCGATGTCGCCAAACACGGATGCGACCATCATGATGCTGCAAACAAAACTTCGATTCATCCGAAAAATGAAGTTCTGCCATTCGTGCACCCAGGTTCGTCGTTGAGTACACCATAGCAGGGCTCCTGTCTGTGATGCAGCGTCAAGGGTAAGAGGAGCCATGGTCTCCGAGCTAATAGTCCATGCTGCTGCAAAAGTCGTCGAACTGTTCGTGCAGGTGGTTGTTGTCTTGCAAACGTCCCCATCTGTTGACTCAGGGACCGAGACGTGGCTGCACGATCCGTTAGAGCCATGCGGATATGATACCTGTCATGTCGACTGTTAGTGAAACGAGGCCTTTGGGATCCAGCACGGCGTTCCGTATTACCCTCCTGAACCCACCGATTCCATATTTTGCTAACAGTCCTTGGACCTCGACCAACGGGAGCAGCAATGTCGCGATACGATAAACCGCAATCGCGATAGGCTACAATCCGACCTTTATCAAAGTCGGAAACGTGATGGTACGCATTTCTCCTCCTTACACGAGGCATCGAACGTTTCACCAGGTATTGTCGGTCAACTGATGGTTGTGTATGAGAAATCGCTTGGAAACTTTCCTCATGTCAGCACATTGTAGGTGTCGCCACCGGTGCCAACCTTGTGTGAATGCTCTGAAAAGCTAATCATTTGCATATCACAGCATCTTCTTCCTGTCGGTTAAATTAGGTGTGTGTAGCACGTCATCTTCGTGGTGTAGCAATTTTAATGGGCAGTAGTGTATGTCGCCTAGACATATGTCGCCCGAAATTTCATTACTCTAGATTAATTCTCTCGTCAAGGCATATGATTGTAGGTGTGGGGTTGCATGCGAGAAGCTGGGGAGCACTGGGTCAGGCGAATATACTTGAGCCCGTCAGGCAGCGGACTGTCGGCGACAAGCCACTGCGCGCGGGTACCAAACCCGACAAGGAGGGCGCTCCGCGGCAGGAGTGAGCCGCAGCTACAGTGCCTGCACGCCTGTGCCGTGGTTAGCATTCTGACTGCGGCGCCGAGCACGGTGGCACGTTACCTCAATATTGACCCGCGGCTGTGGGCCACGCGACGCACCGCGCGGCTGAGTGCGGGGCGGGCCGCGCTAGCGCGCAACGAGCGCCCATTTGCCGGAATAACACGGCAGGCGGCGCGCGCTCCGCCGCCGCGGCTGTTCCGCGTCTGATTGCTTCGTTCCTCGCGCCCCGGCTCTCTAACGGCGCACTGCAGCTAAACTCTCTCCTGGGAGACACAGAGGACGTGTGCTCTTCCAGCAGCGGTGCATAGTTGGACGCTTCACAGCGGAACGGCACTCTACCACCATCAGGAAAATTTGTGGAGACGTCGGGATATTGCTGGAACGTAACATGCCCCGGAAATCGATGTTACCTGTCTCCCTAAACCTCTACAGGGTGTTACAAAAAGGTATGGCAAAACTTTCAGGAAATATTCCTCACACGCAAATAATGAAAAGATGTTATGTGGACATGTGTCCGGAAACGCTTACTTTCCATGTTAGAGCTCATTTTAGTTTCGTCAGTATGTACTGTACTTCCTCGATTCACCGCCAGTTGGCCCAATTGAAGGAAGGTAATGTTGACTTCGGTGCTTGTGTTGACATGCGACTCATTGCTCTACAGTACTAGCATCAAGCACATCAGTACGTAGCATCAACAGGTTAGTGTTCATCACGAACGTGGTTTTGAAGTCAGTGCAATGTTTACAAAAGCGGAGTTGGCAGATGCCCATTTGATTTATCGATTAGCACGGGGCAATAGCCGTGGCGCGGTACGTTTCTATCGAGACAGATTTCCAGAACCAAGGTGTCCCGACAGGAAGACGTTCGAAGCAAATGATCGGCGTCTTAGGGAGCACGGAACATTCCAGCCTATGACTCGCGACTGGGGAAGACCTAGAACAACGAGGACACCTGCAATGGACGAGGCAATTCTTCGTGCAGTTGACGATAACCCTAATGTCAGCGTCAGAGAAGTTGCTGCTGTACAAGGTAACGTTGACCACGTCACTGTATGGTGAGTGCTACGGGAGAACCAGTTGTTTCCGTACCATGTACAGTGTGTGTAGGCACTATCAGCAGCTGATTGGCCTCCACGGGTACACTTCTGCGAATGGTTCATCCAAAAATTTGTCAATCCTCATTTCAGTGCAAATGTTCTCTTAACGGATGAGGCTTCGTTTCAACGCGATCAAATTGTAATTTTTCACAATCAACATGTGTAGGCTGACGAGAATCCGCACGCAATTGTGCAATCACGTCATCAACACAGATTTTCTGTGAACGTTTGGGCAGGCATCATTGGTGATGTCTTGATTGGGCCCCATGTTCTTCCACCTCACCTACGCTCAATGGAGCACGTTATCATGATTTCATACGGGACACTCTACGTGTGCTGCTAGAACATGTGCCTTTACAAGTACGACACAACATGTGGTTCATGCACGATGGAGCTCCTGCACGTTTCAGTCGAAGTGTTCGTACGCTTCTCAACAACAGATTCGGTGACCGATGGATTGGTAGAGGCGGACCCATTCCATGTCCTCCACGCTCTCCTGACGTCAACCCTCTTGACTTTCATTTACGGGGCCATTTGAAAGCTCTGGTCTACACAGCCCCGGTTCTAAATGTAGAGACTCTTCGTGCTCGCATTGTGGACGGCTGTGATACAATACGCCATTCTCCAGGGCTGCATAAGCGCATCAGGGATTCCATGCGACGGAGGGTGGATGCATGTATCCTCCCCAACGGAGGACATTTTGAACATTTCCTGTAACAAAGTGTTTGAAGTCACGCTGGTATGTTCTGTTGCTGTGTGTTTCCGTTCCATGATTAATGTGATTTGAAGAGAAGTTATAAAGTGAGCTCTAACACGGAAAGTAAGCGTTTCCGGACACATGTCCACATAATATATTTTCTTTATTTGTGTGTGAGGAATGTTTCCTGAAAGTTTGACCGTACCTTTTTGTAACACCCTTTATAAAGTGTCCTGACTGGTTATTGGTTGCGCCGAGTACCAAAAGAATTTTGTTTCTAAAGGAATTTATGCACTTTGTAAGCGCTGTAGGACTTGCATTGAGCGTGGGGGAGATTATGTTGAAAAGTGATACAGCTTTGTACCACTTCTGCACAATAAATAATATTTTAAAAAATTTTTAACGTTTTTATTTGACTCAACCTCGTAAAACGGACCTCCATCCTGTCCTACAGCGAGCTCTCGTTTGACACCATTGTGGTCGTAAACGTCAGTGGTTTAGGGTCAGTGGAACGTACGCTACAGGGCGACTTGTCTCGGACCTGACTTTGAAGTAATCGATTTATAAAAGTCCTTTTTGTCATTGTGGCGCCGACTGCTGATCAGATTGCCGCTACAGCTGTATTATGATGGGTCAGAGCCAAAGGCCGAACACTATGGTCTTTCCGCTCGTTAGTGACACGTGGTCTTCCGGCGCCCGGTCTTGCTGCGACCGTACATTCTCGTCACCACCACTGCCAGCAATCACGTACAGTGGATACATTCCTAGCTGAGTCTTTCTGCAGTACCGCTGGAGGAACGTCCACCTTCTCGTTGCCCTATTCTACGATCCCGTTCAAATTCAATGATATACTGATAATGGCGTGTTTGTCGCCTTAAGGGGCCCGGAACGTCCTATACCTCCAATGTTAAATGTAAGGAACATTTTCTTATGAACTATTAACACCAGAATGATGAAACTTTTACAGTATAATATTACATATATTTAATACCATGTACCATATGGATTTTAATTTATATCGGTTCCAGACTGCAGTGCCTAGAACCGCTCGGCCACTCCGGCTGGCAACACAAGGAAAGACAGAGAAAAACGAAATTTTGGTTTTGTGTTCGTATGCAAGGAATAAGACATGATTACATTTTTAAATGATTCGGGAGTATGCAACGTACAAAATTTGGTACTCTGACATACGACCGTTGATAGCTACAATGGCGCTAATGTGGGTGGGCATGACGTCGAGCTGAATTTCGGTATATCAGTCTGTATTGCTTCAACTCTATCCCATAATTCATCAATCCTAGTGGCTATCGAGAGGAAACGTGCCAATCTGTCGGCAACTCGTGACCAGATGTGGAGAACGCGCTGGCCATGGCAACATCTGGACAGATTTTGTATCGAGGAAGGGCAAGAAAAGAGTGGTAAGTTACGGTATTGCGCTATCCTGTCGACAGGTAACGGTACTGAAACCTCGAAGAGAGCGCAGCATCAATCTAAAAAGAATGAGCACATCATAGTCAATTAAACACTTAAAGCATTTGACTGTATAACGAAGAGTTATTCGATAGTATATAGTTTTCTGCACATAATGCCGTATATTTGATCCAGAGATTGCGTTCTGGATACTATTTTCTTACGATTCCTGCGTGTACTAGGAAACACTTGGTACAAAAATATTAGCTAACGGGATTCATAGAAATTTGCGATCACTTGTTAGACCACCACAAGAAAACAAGTCAGAGGCACGGGTACACCTAATAAATTGCCAAATTAAGAGCGTCTTACGTCAGATCTGGAATATTCTTTATTGTGAGCCCGTAAGAACAGAAAAGGACAATTACGTACAGCATGTTGTTCGACGTAAACGAGTATCTAGCATAGTGGAATGAGTATTGCTACGGGACTTTTAAATCTACACATTCATCTCTACTTAGGAGAGGAATGTTTTATTTCGAATTTTGAGTTCCTGAGTAAAGAACGAATGAGAGACTTTCTTTTCCTGTCTAGCAATGTTGGCTCCAGGTGTGCTAAACGTATGTCCTGACTAGCAGACAAGCAGTGAAAGCTATTAAATCTTTACCGAAAAAAGCAGAGTCGGTTTCAGCACAAACACATACACATATGCCATTTGTTTTCTGACATGTAATCAAGTTATCACACGCGGGTAGTATTGTACGATGTTGGGGTGCTGTGGCCTCTGCGATGTATCTGCCATCGTACCAAGCAACTGGTAGAAGCGAGGTCGGTGACATCTGCCGATTAATAGCCCTGTATTATTATCTCCACATAAACTAACCACGAACAGCAAACGAATCTGCACCCATGTGGTTGGCCAGCAATTGTGAATTATCGTCAAGTGCACACGACCATTGCTCCCCTTACTTTGTGGTCCTTAGCATAGTTTGTCATCAAGGGCAACACTGATGAGTTTGAACGATTTGAATCTTTTCAACTGATGTCTCCACGTAGGGTCAACAGCTCGTTAAGCATCACAATAAGATTGTGGCCGGGAGGAGGGGGCGGGGTGGAGGGGTAGGGTGCTTTATGGCCACCTTTTAAAAATATCGTAAGCTAATGGTGGATTTCATATTTTAAAATTTTGGATAAGTATTTCTTGTTTTTAATCATTTCGTCTACCAGATTACATAACTGTTTTAAAATCTTCAGTAAAACGTAAAGCAAAAATTTAAGTCTTCGTAGTGAGTGTGACTTTTCACAAAGAAATTTCACATTTTGAGGTTCAGGATCCTTCTTACACACCTACATAACTTTATAAAGTATGTTGTGAATAAAAGTCAACGACAGTTAACTAAACTTTGATTTTTTAAACTTTTTTGTGGTGGTCATGAAGTACCCCTCCCGTTAGTGGACCCACTATGGACAATGTGGTTGCTAAAATTGAGATAAAGATATTTACGGGTCTGACCCCTACTTACACACCAGTACCTATTTAAAAAGCATATTTTTAATAAGAGTTAACTCTGGTATTAACGAAGTTTGTTACTTTTAAAATAAGTTCTTTATTTATTTGCTTTTATGGTTAATGCGTTGGTGTTGCAGGGGTCATTCTCTTAACGTAAAGAGAAAGGTTTTCCACTGTCTTAACTCTCCATTTCAGTAACATATTCCCCTGTGTAAAAAAGCAATGCTGCTATGCTCGGTAAACACATGTACTCCATCCTCTGGACTTAGAATCTTAATTGACAGCTTCCCTGTCAATACAGTGACCTAACTGTCAGCATTTCCTACTGGAGGACGTAATTACCATAGACGTTTTGTTATTATTTAAAATTATTTTGTAAGTCATAAGCCTTCTAACTGGTTTTGGTGCGGCCCGCGATGAATTCTCTCCTGTGCCAACCTTTAAATCTCAGAGCAGCACTTGCAACCTACATCCTCAGTTACGTACTGGATGTATTTAAATCTCTGTTTTACTCTACAATTTTTATCCTCTACAGTTCCCTCTAGAACCATGGAAATTATTCCCTGATGTCGTAATAGATTCCTCCCATCTTGTTCCTTCTTGTTGACGATGTGCTCCATATATTCCTTTCCTCGCAGAATCTCCTCGTTCCTTGCCTAATCATTCCACCTAATTTTCAACAGTCTTTTGTAGCATTACATCTCAAATCCTTCCATGCCCTTCTTTTCTGGTTTTCCCACAGCTCATACTTACTACAATACAATACTGTGCTCCAAACATACATTCTCAGAAATTTCTTCCTATGTTTGATAGTAGCAGATTTTTCTTGCGCACGAATGTCCTTTTGCCAGTGTCCCAGTTAGCGTTTTATGTCCTCCTGGCACTGTCTGTTGTGAGTCATTTTTCTGCGTAGGTAACAGAATTCCTTAGCTTCATTTACTTCGTGATTCACAATTTTGATATTAAGTCTCTCGCTGTTCTCATTTCTGCAACTTCTAATTATTTTCGTCATTCTTCGATTTAATTTCAATCTATATCCTGTACTCGTATGACAGTTCATTCCATTCAACTCTTTCTGTCATTCTTCTTCACTTTTACCGAGGATATCAATGTCATCAGTGAATCTTATCATTGATATCCTTTCACCTTGAATTTTAATCCCGGTCTTGCTCCTTTCTTTTATTTCCGTCATTGCTTCTTCGCTGTATAGACTGAGCAGCAGAGGTGAAAGACTACATCCATGCCTTACACCTTTTTTTAAAATTTGAACACTTCCTTCTTCGTCCTCTAATCTTCCTGTTCCCTCTTGGTTCTTGTACGAGCATATACTATATACTAACCGTCTTTCCCTGTAACTTACTACTATTTTTCTCAGAATTTCGATCGTTTTGCACCATTGTACGCTGTCGAACGCTTTTTCCAGTAAGTATGTCTTATGTTTTCGCCAGTCTTCCTTCCATTATCAATCGCAACGTCAGAACTGTCTCTCTGGTGGCTTTATCTTTCCTAAACCCAAACTGATGGTCATCTAGCAGATCCTCATTTCTCTTTTCCATTCTTCTGTTTCTTGTCAGTAACTTGGATGCATGAGCTGTTAAGCTGACTGTGCGTAATTATGTCATTTGTCGTCGCTTAAAATTTTCGGAACTTCACGGATCATGTTTTTCTGAAAGTCTGATGATATGTCGCCAGTCTCATACATTCTATACACCATCGTGGACATTCGTTTTGTTGTCCAATGCCCTAATGACTTTAGAAATTCCGATGAAGTCTTATCTACGCCTTCTGCATTATATGTTCGCAAGTCGTCTAAAGCTCCTATATATTCTGATTCCAATAATGGATCCCCTATCTCTTCCCTGTAGTCCATTGCTTAATACCAGGTAATATGATTGAAGCTATTATTATAAACAGGTGACAGAGAGCTTAAAACACTACTCAAATATGTCAAATACAGACTCAAATAAACTTGTATTAAAGTCATGAACTACAAAGAATAATTCACTGTTTCACAAGGGAAAGCGAAATGAAATACATAGAAAGGAGAGTTCTAGATTATCATCACGAATAAATCAGGCTATCGGTGCTTGGTTAACTGAAGACCAAAAATCACAAGAAATAAAGGAAGAAACCAGATAAAGAAGCAAGACAGAGAGAGATGTCGTCAAATAATGATACAACGGCAACAGAACATCCTAAGCAGTGGCATGGTTGGTATCGCAGCTCGGTCGCGATTGTACTTTAATCATCGTAAATTCTGCTAAAAGAGTTATTGCGACGCGCGAGCCACAACATGTGTAACATGACTGCTCTTTTCCTTAAACCTGTGACGCTTGGAATGCCTCCCAACCAGACGCTTAGAACAAAAGTTCTCAACTTAAGCACCTGGACATAGTGAGACTTCCGAAAAACCACAGAAAGGCTGAAAGGTGTGGTTGAACGGAAGTGCTCTACCAGTGGTCGTCGAGTGGGAGGTCATCTCGGGGAGTGGCAGGCGCCGAAGGACTTCCCAGGGGCCCGAACCTAAGGCCCCCTGATCAGTCTGACAAACAGGTTCCGGATGCTGTCTGAAGCTGCAGTCGCCTCTCCTGTTTCAGAGAAAACCTCTCAGCGTGCAAGATCCGGGCAGTCAAAGGCGGTGGGATTATTGATAATTGAGAGCTCCAATGTTAGGGGCTTTATGGAGCCCCTCAGGTACATGTCTGCCAAGGAGGAAAAGGAACCCAATGTTCACTCCATACGCATATCTGCTGGAGTCATTCAAGACATGGAACGGGTCGTTCCGGACCCCATGAAACGCACAGTGTGCAGCCAACTACAGGAGGTGGCTCACGTTGGTACCAATGATGTGTGTCACTTTAGATATGGCGAGATTCTCCATGGTTTCCAGCGCTAACAGAAGTGGTAAACGCTGCCAGCCTTGCTTGAAAGTTGAAAGCAGAGCTCAACATTTGCAGCATAATGAAGAGGACCTACTGCGGACCTCTGGTACAGGGCCGAGTGGAGGGTCTGAATCAGAGGCTCAGACTGTTCTGCGATCGTGTAGGCTGCGGATTCCTTGGCTTGCACCACAGGGTGGTGGGGTTTCGGTTCATCTAAATAGTTTAGGAGTCCACTACACGCAGGAGGCGGCTACACTGGTATCAGGGGCTGCGAGGCGTGGACTGCGTAGTTTTTTAGCTTAAAGGGTCTCGGGGAAACACAAAAATGGCTTCAGTCTCAATGGATATAGGCCGAGCACAGGAAGAACATAGAGATATGGAACCATCGGTACAACAGTTGTAAATTGTCGCAGTTGTGTTACAAAAGTACCAGACCTCCAACTACTAATAAAAAGAACTGACGCTCAAATCATTGTAGACACTGAAAGTTGGCTAATGCCGGAGATAAGTTCAGCCGAAATGTTTGCGAAGGGCCTAACGGTGTTCAGTAAGGAAAGGCTAAACAAAGTTTCGGTGACGTGTTTGTTGCTGTTAGAAGTAGGGAAACCGAAGTGGATAGTTCCTGTGAGTTAGTACGGGTAGAGGTCATTCCTGGCAATCAGAAGAAAACAATAATTGGATCAATTTATAGACGTCCCAACTCAGATGATACACTTGCTGATAGGTTCAAAGAAAATCTCAGTCTGATTTCATACACGTAACCAACTTATACAGCTATAATTGGTGGTGATTACAATTTATCCTCGATATTTTGGCGAAATAACATGATTAAATCCGGCGGTACACATAAAACATCACCCGAAATGGTGCTAAACGCATCCTCTGGAAATTATTTCGAGCAGGTAGTTGAGTCGACTCGAATAATAGACGCTTGTGAAAACACACTCGACCTCTTAGCAACAAATAATCCTGAGTTAATGACGAGCATCAAAATGGATACGCGGTTTGTGGTCACATGGTTGCAGTAGAGAGACTGAATGTCAAAAATAAACGAAAAATATACATATTTAAAAAAGGAGACCAAAATTCACTTGACGCATTCCTGAGAGACATTCTACACCCCTTCCAAATTAACGGTGTAAGTGTAGACCAGATGTGACTTGAATAAAAAGAAATAATGTCGAGAGCAATTGAGAGATTTATAGCAACTAAATCAACAGACGAGGGGCTGATCCCCATTGGTACATAAAACGGGACAGAACACTGTTGCAGGATCAACGAAAAAAGCATGAAAAAATCAAACGAACGCAAAATCCCCAAATTTGGCGATCTTCACACAAGGTCAAAATTTAGCGCGCGCTTCAATGCCAGTTGTTTGTAAGAGCTTCCACAACGTAACTTTGTCTCTAAACCCGGCAGAAAGAGAACTGGTCGTATGTAAAGTATGTTAGCGGCAAGACACAATCAATGACTTCTGTGCGAAATAATAATGGAAGTAAGACAAAGTAAATATTCCAGAATTCGATTCAAAAACAGCTACCAACATGAGTAACTTAGAAGTAGATATCCTCGGGGTAGTGAATAAACTTAAATCACTTAATAGAAGCAAGTCTTCCGGTCCAGACATTATACCAGACACATTCCTTTAAGAGTATGTGATACTATAGCTCCATACTTAGCAATCATATACAACCGCTCGCTAGACGACAGATCCGTACCGAAAGAATGAAAAGTCGCAACAGGAGTAGTCCACTAAATTACAGGCCCATGTCATTAACGTCGATATGAGGCAAGATTTTGGAACATACGTGGTGTTAGAACATTATCAATTACCTCGAGGAAAACGGTCTGTTGACACAGAGTCATCACGGATTAGGATACATCGTTATTGTGGGACACAGCAAGTTCTTTAGTCACAATGAGTGTTGAGTGCTATTGACAAGGAAAATCACATTGATTCCGTACTTCTATATTTCCACAATGCTTTTGAGTCTGTACCTCACAAGCGGCTTGTAATCAAATGGCGAGCTTATGGAATATCGTCTCAGCTATGCATAGTCGTCGAATAAAACAGAATTGATCCCCAAGTTAGTGTTACAGGCGCCCTGTTGTTTCTTATCTACATAAACGATTTAGAAAACAACCTGAGCAGCCGTCTTAGCTTGTTTGTAGATGATGCTGTCGTTTATCTTCTAGTAAACATATCAGGGATCAAAACAAATTGCAAAACGGCTTAGAAAAGATATCTGTTTGGTGCGAGCATCGGCAGTTGACCCTAAATAATGACAAGTGTCAGGTCACCCACGTGAGTGCTAAAAGAAACCCTTTAAACTCTGGTTACATGCTATATCAATCAAGTCTAAAGGCTGTAAATTCAACTAAATACCCAGAAATTACAATTACGAACAATTTAAATTGGAAAGAAGACACAGAAAATGTTGCGGGGAAGGCTAACCCAAGACTGTGGTTTATTGTCTGAACACTTGGAAGATGCAACGGATCTACTAAACACACTGCCTAAGTTACGCTTTTCCGTTCTCTTTTGGAGCCCTGATTTAAGGTGGACGTAATTAAAACAAAGGTGTTTCTCGTTCCGGCGGGATCTTCCCACGATGTTTCAGTCACCTTCTTTCTCCACTGAATGCGTAAACATTTTTCTGGCGCCGACCTATGTAGGGGGAAACGATCATCATAATAATTGAAATCAGAACGCTCTCGGAAAGATGTAGGTATTCGCCTTGCTCGCGCTATTAGATAGTGGAATCCCAGGGAATTACTGTAAGACAGTTAGATAAGCCCTCTGCCAGGCACTTAAATGTGATTTGCAGAGTATCCATGTAGATGCAGATACAGCTGTAGATGTTCTGAAACGGTTGTTGCGTTTAATGACTGCCAGCGGATATACAGGGCTATTACAAATGATTGAAGCGATTTCATAAATTCACTGTAGCTCCATTCATTGACATGTGGTCACGACATACTACAGATACGTAGAAAAACTCATAAAGTTTTGTTCGGCTGAAGCCGCACTTAAGGTTTCTGCCGCCAGAGCGCTCGAGAGCGCAGTGAGACAAAATGGCGACAGGAGCCGAGAAAGTGTATGTCGTGCTTGAAATGCACTCACATCAGTCAGTCATAACAGTGCAACGACACTTCAGGACGAAGTTCAACAAAGATCCACCAACTGCTAACTCCATTCAGCGATGGTATGCGCAGTTTAAAGCTTCTGGATGCCTCTGTAAGGGGAAATCAACGGGTCGGCCTGCAGTGAGCGAAGAAACGGTTGAACGTGTGTGGGCAAGTTTGACGCGTAGCCCGCGGAAGTCGACGAATAAAGCAAGCAGGGAGCTAAACGTACCACAGGATGGTGCTCCACCGCACTTCCATCATGATGTTCGACATTTATTAAACAGGAGATTGGAAAACCGATGGATTGGTCGTGGTAGAGATCATGATCAGCAATTCATGTCATGGCCTCCACGCTCTCCCGACTTAACCCCATGCAATTTCTTTCTGTGGGGTTATCTGAAAGATTCAGTGTTTAAACATCCTCGACCAAGACACGTACCAGAACTGCGAGCTCGCATCAACGATGCTTTCGAACTCATTGATGGGGACATGCTGCGCCGAGTGTGGGAGGAACTTGATTATCGGCTTGATGTCTGCCGAATCACTAAAGGGGCACATATCGAACATTTGTGAATGCCTAAAAAACCTTTTTGAGTTTTTGTATGTGTGTGCCAAGCATTGTGAAAATATCTCAAATAATAAAGTTATTGTAGAGCTGTGAAATCGCTTCAATCATTTGTAATAACCCTGTACTTTGCGAGACCAGAATCCCCTGCGGTACGGGAGCCAAACCTAACAGGCATTTCTGTTACAAAGGAGCGGGCTTGCTTTTAGGTTTAAGCTTTCTTGAGAAATCAGGAATGCAAATAAACACTTGAAGGAATTCTTAGTGATTTACACAAAAAATAACATGCAATCCACTACAAAGCCAGTAGCATAACGACAAAAGCCTGATGGCAACACGGGAGTTTGTATGTCACACGCCAGCTGCCATCCGTGGACTTATCGACAGGCAAGATCAGGCTTTGTGGGACCTGCATGTAAACTAGTTGCTAAAGTCAGTCAAGTGTCAATCGTTAATTGGGTGAGACTGCCGACTGATATGACCAGTGACAAAGATGATATGAAGTTCGACGCCACAGAGGACAACGTGGGGAGAAATTAAGATAACTGCCTAGCAGGGAAAGAGTATCCTCACAGATATTTGATGATCAAACAGTAACACAGTAGAATAGCCCATACGAGAATGTAAATGCGCGTACACACTTACTCCAAGGAGGGCCAACGAGCGACAGAGACTGGGTTCAGTCGAAAGTTGGTCGCCAGTGTACTGGCGTTCGACTTCTTATCCACACGAAGAGGACCACTTAGGGCCAACGGTCTCGGCCACGTGGAATCGCAGCTAGCTCTGATAACTTGCTAGTATTGCTCCCGTTTTGTTATCGTCATAAAGTAGCCTCTTGATTAGGTTTCACCGGCCATATTACACGGAAGATGAGGATTTAGTATTCATCGCATGAGCCGCATTTATGTCACTGCAAGAAGCTGATCGTCTAACGACGAAGAAGGTGAAGAAGGAACGATACTGGTGGACGACATCTCTTTTAAATAATAAGGAGCAGTGTGGTGGCATTAATTTAATGTCTACCTTAAAGCTGAGCTGGAATAGCGGGCTATTTCATAATTTTTTCCGTAATAAAAGCTATAGATTTCGCATTCTTACTGAATTGTATAAGCCCTAAATTTTCCAAAGAGAACACTATGTTTAGCAGAAGATAACTTGCGGCAAAATTTAATAGTCACTCCCAGTTCTTTTTTCTTTATTTCTCTCTTAGTCGTTCACAGCCAAAAGATGTCAATAAAGACATCGTTTTCTTTTTCACATCGCGCATATCACTTTCTAATAACTGAGTTATTTTCCTCCAAGTGTCTAGTCTTCACAGTTTATAGTAACAATTCGTAGGGGCCCATAGACATTGCTGGTCACGATTAAACTATCAGCTTTAAAGCTCTCTCCATACTCCACACTACACTTCGGTATTTTTAAACACAATAAATGCACACTCTTAGCGTGAGCAGGCACTGCCTGCAGGGTAAACAGCGACTGTTGAAATTAACTTTTCCAGGACAGCCACAAGTCGTAATCAGAATGTTTCAATGACTGGTTTCGCTCTTTAATGTACCAACGAACTACTGTACCTAAAGCTCTAAATTCCAGTGTTTCTGATGATGTTGTTGTTAAATTAAAGAGCGAAATCGGACAATACAATATACTAACCGCGACCTGTGTCCTGAAAAACTTAAATACACACCCGTTCTGGAAATACCACATATCGCTACTGAACCAAAGAACATGGGAAGCGGAGTTAACACTCGGAGAGGGGTCGCAACGTCAACCAACCGCCAACGCTTTGATGTTACCACCTGCAGACAGAGCCGCAGCCAAGGCCAACAACTTCGTTGACATTTGCCGCCCGTAGACACTAAGCAAATCTCGGCTGTCGCTTGTTGGCCTTCGTTGGCATAGAGTGTATGTGCCTTAACAGAAATGCTCGACGACCTTAAATGGGAATCCTTTGAACAAGCAGTACTCGCTACATTTTATTAGATAAATTTGGTTAACGTGTATTGGACGATGATTATTCTATCATTATTCTGCCACTTTCGTATCTTGCGTACGGATTGTGGAAATAATACAAAAGGGAACAGAGCACGTACAGAGGCATACAGATATTTCTTCCTCCCTCAATATGCCTTCTTGTTCGCCTGCGTCATCGCGGCTGACTGCCAAGCGGAGGACTTGGGCTCGATTCCCGGTACTGCTAGGTTTTTTTCCCTTGATGGGAGGACGAGAATGGGGTACACTAATCTTCGTCATGATAACTGAGGAGTTACTTCGCAGAGTAGTAACGACTCCTGGTCACAAAATTTGACGACGATAGGGAGGGCTGTGTGCTGACCCTATGCCCTCCTCTCCTCAATTCTGCATCCAATGACGCCTTTGGCGGAGGATGACACGGTGGTCGGTCGGTACCGATGGGCCCGCTATAGTCTGGTGACCGTGTCTACGTTTATTATGCCTTCTAGACGACCTGCAGACGAGATGTAAAATTGGTGTCGGCACGGAGCGACAAGCTACTTATACGAGTCCTGTTGGATTGTAGAATGTACCCTTACACTGAATTTGGAAGGCACAAGCGAACAAACAAACAATCCCAGGTAACTAGTCACTCCGTGTGACTAGGAGCTTTACACTTCCTTGGAGGCCACATAGAAAGAGCGTGAATTATGCGTAAAGGAAATTAGGTAGTAGTTTGAACCCATTACTTCACTTTCCTCTACCAGAACAACTATCTGAACGCAGTCAGTTATGCTGCATGTTGTTGTTGTTGTGGTCTTCAGTCCTGAGACTTGTTTGGTGCAGCTCTCCATGCTACCCTATCCTGTGCAAGCTTCTTCATCTCCCAGTACCTACTGCAACCTACATCCTTCTGTATCTGTTTAGTGTATTCATCTCTTGGTCTCCGTTTACGATTTTTACCCTCCACACTGCCCTCCAATGCTAAATTTGTGATCCCTTGATGCCTCAGAATATTTGCTACTAACCGGTCCCTTCTTTTTGTCAAGTTGCGCCACAAACTCCTCTTCTCCCCAATTTTATTCAACACTTCATCATTAGTTGTGTGATCTACCCATCTAATCTTCATGCAGCCCTCCCTACCGTTGTCAATATGCTGCATACGCACCTCAAACTTTGAGCCGTCTAGTTCCATAACTACAATTCGTAGAAATTTAAATCATTTCTACACAGTTCGCTTAAATACATCAGATACATGAGAGAAAAAAGTAAACATTGTCTTTACTCTGAATCTGAATATATAACATTTTATTATATTTATCGTGGAGAAACACTGCAATAGTTGACCATCTTCAAACCAGGTGACTCCTGTGTATAAGAAGAGCAAATGAGCGGACTCGTGAAGTTACTGAGAAATGCTGGAGAACCGTTGAATGTATTCTCAATTAGAATATAATAATTTATCTCGAGACAGAGCTGCTTATGTCCACGGATAAATATTGATTTGGAAAGCATCGCTCGTGCGAAATTCAGATTCCACTTTTGTCACATGATACATAGCGAAGTATTGACGAAGAGCAACACAGATTCCAAATTTATCGATTTCCGGAAAGCATGTGAAATGGTGCCACACTGTAGGGTATTAAAGAAGGTGCAAGGATATGGAACAGGTTCGCAGATATGTGAGTGGCTTCAAGAATTCTTAAGTTATAGAACCCATTATGTTGTCCTCGACAGTGAATTTTCATCAGGGACAAGGGTATCGTCAGGACAGTCCCATGGAAGTCTGAGACAAGTGCTATTACAGGACGTGCAGCAATGTACAACTGTTTGCTGATGACGTTGTGGCGTACAGTAAGGTTTCAAAGCTGAGTGACAGTAGGAGAATACAAGATGACTTAGACTAAATTTTTAGTTGGTGTGACGAATGGCGGCTAGCTCTAAATGTAGAAAAGTTAAAGTTAATGCGGATGGGTAGGAGAAACAAACCTGTAATGTTCAGATACAGCATTCGTAGCCTCCTGCTTGAGGCAGTGAAGTCGTTAAAATATCTGGGCATAACGTTTCAAAGCGATATTAAATACAACACGCAGGTGAGAAATTTGGTAGGACAGGTGACTGATCGACTTCGGTTTATTGGAAGAATTCTACGAAAGTGTGGTTCATCTGTAGAGGAGACCGCGTATAGGGCGCTAGTGCGACGTATTCTTGAGTACTGGTCGAATGTCTGTGAACCTACCAGATTAAAGGAAGACATAGAGTTCAGAGGCGGGCTGCTAGATTTGTTACTGGTAGGTTTGAACAACCCGCAAGTACTACGGAAATTCTTCCAATCCATTGGTTACTCGCTCCTGTGAACGGGAACACGTTACGCAGGTCTTGGAGTCACTCGCGTCCATCTAGAAACGTTTTTACTGAGTTTAACGAATTCGATATTGGACTGATGTTTTCGACGATGCGCCTTGGCTACACTGTCTAAAGGATCGTTCTAAGAAATACCAAATTAAGATCCACCTGAAAATACTTAAATAAGGCGAAACGCGTAGTTGAAAAACAAAAAACAAGTACGACGTAGGTGCTTCGGGATCTCAAATGGGAATCCCTGGAGGGGAAACGACATTCTTCTCGAGGAAGACTACTGAGAAAATTTAGACAACCGACGTTTCAAATGTTCAAATGTGTGTGAATTCCTAAGGGATCGAAGTTCTGATGTCATCGGTCCCTAGACTTGCACACTACCTAAACTAACTTAACGCTAAGGACAATACTCACACCCATGCCCGAGGGAGGACTCGAACTTCCGGGGGGAGGGGACGCACGATTAGTGGCATGGCGCGGCAACCGACGTTTTAAGCTGACTGCAGAACGATTCTATTGCCTCCAACATACATGTTGCGTAAGGACCTTGGGGTTAAGAAACGAGAAATCAGGCCTTAAACGGAGGCATATAGACAGTCGTTTTCCACTCGCTCTACTTGCGAGAGCAACAGGAAAGGATATGTTTAGTCGTGGTAAGGGGTACTTTCCGCAAAACGCCGTTAGATGGATTGCGGAATATCTTTGTAGTTGTAAACGTAGATACCTTGATGGTAGGCGGTGGCAGTGAAGTTCTGTTGTCGGTAGAGTCACTACACTTGCTTCTGTTCATCGCCGCAGCCTACCGTCATGTTATAAATGGTCTGAAGATGGTCACATTTTGACCGAAACAAGTAACCATTACAAATATTTTATATCGTTCAGGACTGTCCTTAATCCATTTTTAAATAAATATTTTTCACTTATTATTTTGTAAGTTACTGAGAAGATGTAGATGTATTCGGGAGACGAATTTTGGGGGATCTGGTTTTAGATTTTTCGTGATTTACTTGAATCACTTTACTGTAATGACACTGCGGTGTTTCCGCCAAGCTACGACACATTCTTGCCCTCTTCCTAGTCCCACTGAGCAAGCGCTGCTTTTCTCTAACGACCGCGACGTCGACGAGTCGCTGAACTATAACCTTCCCGTACCTTTTACGCGCCGGAGAAGAATGTGGATACTTTTGTTTGCATTTCGCGGAAAGTGAGAACAGCGGAAGAGGTGAAACAGCGAGAGTAGAGCGCGTTAACCGACGGCAACTTTATGGGGCCGCGGCTTTGTCGGAGCGGCCATTATGGAGGCGGAAGGCAAGCAATCACTTTGCAAGGAGGCTGCCGTGGGAGGCGGGGGCCGGCGCGTACGCGCCGCTAACACGCGCGCAAACAGGCTCATTTTCGCGCCATTGATTTTTCGTTAGGCGGGCCGTCGCTTAAGGTATTAGATTGGTAGCTGGGCCCCCGCGCCCCCTTCCCCCCCCCCCCCCTCCTGCGCCCCTCTACATAAAGGCTCCCCCGGCCGGAGGCGGCCAAATTGAGTTGCCCGCCCGGCGCCGCGCGCCGTCTCTTTAGCACCGCAGCGCGCGTTTCGTATTCCCGCTACTCGATTTTCTTTCACTTTTAATCTCGCGAACAGTGAGCGGCGCTCGTGCGGGCGATACCGGCGTTCCCTGATGCCCGCTGCGGTGTCGCGATTAGCCTGTCGGCTTCATTTGCTTCAGTTTTGCGCGCGATTAAGAGATTTAGGGCGGAAATATCTTTACAGAGCAGGCCAGAGCGAACACGTTTCGGCAAAAAGCAAAGAGAGAAAAACGTGTGTTGGTGTGCTAATAAGAAATTCCCATGGAGGAAAACAGCCGCCATAAAAAAGATGAACAATTTCCTGACGCTGGGGAAGTGTTCTCCGTTTTTTACGGACATTTTTAATTGCGTCTATATGTGAAATTTGCTTCATACGAGGCACGGAATAGAACTTTCAGGACGGTTAATAGTGTGGCCTGGGACTCGAGCCTAGCGCTTCGACTTTGTAACATTTTTGGATTATTTTTGGTGTTCATGAAAAGTGATGTAAGGTCTATTTTGACCAAAGAATGACGGCTTTCACGGCAGGTGTTGTCATCACATAACACTTCCGGGCTGAGATGCCGTGGTCCACACATAAGGCTCTCCCCCGACGTTTCGCCCTCGGCTGTGGAAGGCATCCTCCGAGGACAATCGGCGAACTGCTGCGAGAGCGCGAGTGAGCGCCGTATATATAACCCATCCAGAGGGCGCCGCTGTCAATCACGTGACGACGGCTGTGCTATGATCTCTGATATTGCCAACTTTCTCAATTGAAATGAATCGATTGTCACGCTGCTGCTGCAGTGTTGACACCCATATCTTATGCAGCTTAATGCCTTCATCTTTTCTATTAAAATTATTGCAGTGTTAGGCAATCTCAGTGGCCTCTCTGTACATTCGCGCATAATAATGCGACGCCTTCGTTGTGACGGTCGTCTCACTAAACTTGATTTCATGATCACCTTCCTGAAACACATGTTCCGCTACAGCCGATTTATCGATATGTCCGAGGCGGCAGTTCCTTTTATGTTCACCCAGACGGGTGTTGACGCTTCTTTTTGTTGTGCCTATATAGACCTTTCCACAACTGCACGGAATTTTATATACACCTGGAATAGCTAGAGTATGTCGTTTCTCTTTTACGGATCTTACCTGTTCTTTTATTTTCGTAGTGGGTCTGCAAACAGTTTCCATATCGTACCTGTTTAAATTTTTTCCAATGCGATCAGTGACCTTACTGATAAATGGTAAGAACACTTTCCCCTTGGATTGGTGTCGATTCTCGTTGTCAATCTAGGACGTAGTGCACGATCTATCTCTCTCTTGGAATACCCATTCTTCTTGAAGGTCGCTCGAAGGTGTTCAGTCCCATCATCTAAGTGAGCTGGTTCACATATTTTGTGCGCCCTGTCTATTAATGTTTTCATCAACCCAACGCCAGTGCTCGTCGCGTCTGGTGAATCCTCTCTCGTAACATTGCTGATGGTCACCCGAACTTCTTAGATGTGACTGTAATCAAACGAGAGTACGGATCATTGGGTCATAAGGTTTTCAGAAAAGACACACAGACTGATCGTTATCTGCAGAAAGGTTCTAACCACCACCCAAGACATAAAAGAGGGTTGATTAAAACATTAATAGTCAGGGCGCACAAAATATGTGAACCAGCTCACATAGATGATAAAATTGAACACCTTAGAGCCACCTTCAAGAAGAATAGGCATTCCAACAAAGAGATAGGTCGTGCACTACGCCCTAGACTGACAACCAGGACGGAAGAGGATCGACACCAACCTAAGGGGAAAGTGTTCTTACGATTTGTCAATAAGGTCACTGATCGCATTGGAAAAATTTTAAGCGACTTCGACGTGGAAATTGTTTTCAGACTCACCAAAAAAATAAGAGAATGTTTAAGATCCGTAAAAGATAAACGACATCCTCTAGCTACACCAGGTGTCTATAAAATTCCGTCGGCCAAAGTGGCCGTGCGGTTCTAGGCGCTGCAGTCTGGAACCGCGAGACCACTACGGTCGCAGGTTCGAATCCTGGCTCGGGCATGGATGTGTGTGATGTCCTTAGGTTAGTTAGGTTTAACTAGTTCTAAGTTCTAGGGGACTAATGACCTCAGACGTTGTGTCTCATAGTGCTCAGAGCCATTTGAACCATTTTTTTTCATAAAATTCCGTGCAGTTGTGGAAAGGTCTATATAGGCACAACAAAAAGAAGCGTGAACACCCGTCTGGGTGAACATAAAAGGAACTGCCGCCTCGGACATATAGATAAATCGGCTGTAGCGGAACATGTGTTTCAGGAAGGTGATCATGAAATCAAGTTTAGTGAGACGACCGGCACAGCAAATACGTCGCATTATTATGCGCGAATGTACAGAGAGGCCATTGAGATTGCCTAACACTGCAATAGTTTTAATAGAAAAGATGAAGGCATTAAGCTGGATAAGATAAGGATGTCAACATTGCAGCAACAGCGTGACAATCGATTAATTTCAATTGAGAAAGTTGGCAATATCAGGGATCATAGCACAGCCGACGTCACGTGATTGACAGCGGAGCCCTCTGGATTGCTTATACGTACGGCGCTCACTCGCGCTCTCGTTGCAGCTCGCCGATTGTCCTCGGAGGATGCCTTCCGCAGTCGAAGGCGAAACGTCAGGGGAGAGTCTTATGTGTGGACCACGGCATCTCAGCCCGGAAGTATTAAGTGATAAGGTCTATTTTCATTCGATGTGCCACATTTCATACCTGTGTACTAGGTATTCCTCGGATCTTTTCAGCAATCGATATGTACGCGAGAGAAGTTCTGAATACAAGCAATGTGATCTTTGGTTGCTAGTATGATTGTCGTTGCTGTAGCATTCTAAAAGAAGCTGGTGAGTGATTTGCACACAGTACTGATAGCCTTACCACTCCTTCACCATTTATTTAGTTAATTTCCTGGTAACTGCTTAATAAAAGGTAATTTTTGTAAAGAATATTGTAATTGCAATGGAGGGCATTAGGGATTGACAATACAGTTTTTAAAATTTCGTTTCAGACCTTCAGCAAATCTCAATCGTACCACCCTCTCCTCATGAATTTTATTTTCTGATAATGTCTGTTGGGACATTGCATTTTGCGGAACATAGTGAGTTAAGCATGATGTGCTTAGCATAGTTATGCGTTTCTTCCTGTTAACCTGGTTCGCCACTACGCTGTTTTTAAATGTTCATCACTTTCGAGCAATACCGAGTCTCCGTTGCCACTAGTAAGCCACGAAAATTAGTTAGGGTCAGCTTAACACAGTCAGAACATTGCAACATCATTTACAATTTCCTTCACATATCAAAATTGTTATCAGGCTCATTTCAAGTAAAGTCCAGTTCAGGATACAGTTCTTACGCAGGCAGTTTTATTCTTACAGTGGGGTGTTACATTCGCGTGTGCATTATTTAATATTTGGAATTTTATCTAGTCAGTTTGTGCACACATGTTCACAGGGCGTTTTAACGGAAAAAATTAAGTTATTAGTCTTTCCGAATTCGACTGTTAATTCCATATAGCACTTTTATTCTGTTACCTTTGTGTATTGAAACTGCTAGGAACTTATTGTGACGCCATTCATTCTATCAGTGTCCATTGCACTTCATAAAACAGTGTTTCACAAGACAGCTCATGTAGTTTACAGTTATGATTTTATAATTAATTTGTCAGAAACTAATTCCAATACATATATACAGCAACACATTTTCAGATAGTTAGGCGATTTATTTTATCAGGTAATGTTTCCGTAGTTCCACCACTTGCATTGCTCAGTACTAGAACATAGACAAACAGGCGATCCTTAGGATAGGAAGTAGGTCCAGGCTTAGTTCACAACAAAATAAACATTTTTATTCAGAATAGTGACAACTTCTGCAGGCAGTACTCTTATCAAGGGACGGCCCAGGAACTGCCTACACAGTTTTCCTTCTGACAGTATTTGTTTCCCACTTTCTCAAGCATGCAAGTATGCAGGTGAACCTCTGTGAAGTTTCCGAAAGTGGAAGACCAGTACTTACAGAATGAAATCTGTGAGGACAGTTCGAAATTTGTTTCTGGTTAGCTCAGTAGTAAGAACAGTGTTAGCGAAAGGACGGTTCTGGGTTCGAGTCTCGGTCCACCACGCAGATATAATCTTCCATGAAGCTTAATAACAGTGTACACACGCAGCAGAATGAAACATTCATTCCGGAGGTACGCAACGTTCTCAAATTTTCAGTCTCCAAGGAAAAAATGCTAACTGACATTGCGTAGTATCTATTAAGGAATCTGGTAATCGGGCTACTGACCATAGAGATTTTGAAGCAACTACGGAAACACACAAAACAGAAGAAATGAAAAAGTTAGAGTTTGGAGAGCGGTTTCTGGTAGACGGATTACTGTCGCAATGTTCTTGGAAATCACTGTCAATAAACACTCAAATCAAAATTTTCGAGAACTTCAGATATCAGTTACAGGAACGGAAAAGCAGTAAGCTTATTACTTTTTCCACAGAGATGGAGCCAAGTGCCGCACATTTCGTCAGTCACTTTCTCGTATTCAGAGATGACGAAATAAGCAAAGATCTGCAACCTCCTTGGTGTCCAGACTTGTCAGTTGTGCTTTTTGTCAATGGCGACGCTTAAAAGGAAAAGTGTAAGAAATGGCCCAAAAGCAGTAGGCCAACTGAAATAAACATACGCAAAGTATTGAAATTACAAAAATTAGAGTTCTGCGTAACGCGTGTGAGTGATTGATTTGAGGAGTACAAAAATAATAGAGCTGCATGGCAACCATCAGCAATATATATTATAATTTTAGAAATTGCAGACGCGTAGCGTGGCCCCACGGTGTAAGGCGCATCGCAACGGTTCGCACGGCTCCCCTCATCGGAGGTTCGAGTCCTCCCTTGGGCATGGATGCGTGTCTTTAGCGTAAGTTAAAGTTAGATTAAGTAGTGCGTAAGTATAGGGACGATGACCTCAGCAGTTTGGTCCCATAGGAACCTACCACACAGTTTCCAGAAATCGTAAGTTTTGATTTTCTGATTCTACATAAAATTGTTTTTCTGTGACTGAATGTCTGTATAATTGGGAACGATTATGTATGCTTCACGACATTGCAATGTTGCAAAAAGACTAACATGTGTGTTATCCAGCTTTTGCAATCTATATCAACTTGGAGTAGATATCTGTCACTGAATTGAGGCAAACATGAGAGACTTTAACGACTAAATGCTACACGTGCTTAATGCCACCACTTACGCGTATGTTTGCCATGAATTTAGCCTCTCAGTTAACATTTGACACATGTTTTTTATTTAGCATTCAGTCAAGAGAAGGATGAAACGTCACTCAAAAGATAATTTTAGTCTAAGTCGGGATTCATCATTGATGAAATAATGTGAAGCACTGCTTTTTTTAGCTGAATTGGTCTTTAGGCAGTTTATGTCCTTACAGCTAAATCTTGAAAAATTTTAGCTAAAACTACGATATTGGTAAAAAACAAATTTAATAATAGTCTAGTCAGGAAACGTTATCCTTGATAAATGCTAGACCGTTTTGCTTCACCTCTATTTTATTTTCCTTAATTGTCCTCTTGTAGGGGCGTCGATAGAAAGGTGATTAGGTATCAGTGACTTTAATTACCGTTCTCTCGAATTAAATCAGGTAATAGTTTTACTTCATTCGCTATATTTTCCAAGGTATGTTGGTGGGCCGGCCGCAGTGGCCGAGCGGTTCTGGGCGTTTCAGTCAGGTTCGAATCCTGTCTTGGGCATGGATGTGTGTGATGTCCTTAGGTTAGTTAGATTTAAGTAATTCTAAGTTCTAGGGGTCTGATGACCTCAGATGTCAAGTCCCACAGTGTTCAGAGCCATTTGAGCCATTCTGTTGGTGGAAAAAATGTTCAAATATGTGTGAATTCCTAGGGAACCAAACTACTGAGGCCATCAGTCCCTAGACTTACACTCTCCTTAAACTAACTTACGCTAAGAACAACACACACACACACACACCAATACCCGAGGGAAGACTCGAACCTCTGGCGGGAGGGGCAGCACAATCTGTGATTTTTTTTTTTTTTCCTCATCAGTCTACTGACTGGTTTGATGCGGCCCGCCACGAATTCCTTTCCTGTGCTAACCTCTTCATCTCAGAATATCACTTGCAACCTACGTCCTCAATTATTTGCTTGACGTATTCCAATCTCTGTCTTCCTCTACAGCTTTTGCCCTCTACAGCTCCCTCTAGTGCTATGGAAGTCATTCCATCATGTCTTGCCAGATGTCCTATCATTCTGTCCCTTCTCCTTATCACTGTTTTCCACATATTCCTTTCCTCTCCGATTCTGCGTAGAATCATTACCTTATCAGTCCACCTAATTTTCAACATTCGTCTATAGCACCACATCTCAAATGCTTCGATTCTTTTCTGTTACGGTTTTCCCACAGTCCATGTTTCACTACCATACAATGCTGTACTGCAGACGTACATCCTCCGAAATTTCTTCCTCAAATTAAGGCCGGTATTTGATAATAGTAGACCTCTCTTGGCCAGAAATGCCTTTTTTGCCATAGCGAGTCTGCTTTTGATGTCCTCCTTGCTCCGTCCGTCATTGGTTATTTTACTGCCTAGGTAGCAGAATTCCTTAACTTCATTGACTTCGTGACCATCAATCCTGATGTTAAGTTTCTCGCTGTTCTCATTTCTACTACTTCTCATTACCTTCGTCTTTCTCCGATTTACTCTCAAACCATACTGTGTACTCATTAGACTGTTCATTCCGTTCAGCAGATCATTTAATTCTTCTTCACTTTCACTCAGGATAGCAATGGCATCAGCGAATCGTATCATTGACATCCTTTCACCTTGTATTTTAATTCCACTCCTGAACCTTTCTTTTATTTCCATCCTTGCTTCCTCGATGTACAGATTGAAGAGTAGGGGCGAAAGGCTACAGCCTTGTCTTCCACCCTTCTTAATACGAGCACTTCGTTCTTGATCGTTCACTCTTATTATTCCCTCTTGGTTGTTGTACATATTGTATATGACCCGTCTCTCCTTATAGCTTACCCCTACTTTTTTCAGAATCTCGAACAGCTTGCACCATTTTATATTGTCGAACGCTTTTTCCAGGTCGACAAATCCTATGAAAGTGTCTTGATTTTTCTTTAGCCTTGCTTCCATTATTAGCCGTAACGTCAGAATTGCTTCTCTCGTCCCTTTACTTTTCCTAAAGCCAAACTGATCGTCACCTAGCGCATTCTCAATTTTCTTTTCCATTCTTATGTATATTATTCTTGTAAGCAGTTTCGATGCATGAGCTGTTAAGCTGACTGTGCGATAATTCTCGCACTTGTCAGCTCTTGCCGTCTTCGGAATTGTGTGGATGATGCTTTTTCGAAAGTCAGATGGTATATCGCCAGACTCATATATTCTACACACCAACGTGAATAGTCGTTTTGTTGCCACTTCCCCCAATGACTTTAGAAATTCTGATGGAATGTTATATATCCCTTCTGCCTTATTTGACCGTAAGTCCTCCAAAGATCTTTTAAATTCCGATTCTAATACTGGATCCCCTATCTCTTCTAAATCGACTCCTGTTTCTTCTTCTATCACATCAGACAAACTTCACCCTCATAGAGGCTTTCAATGTATTCTTTCCACCTATCTTCTCTCTCCTCTGCATTTAACAGTAGAATTCCCGTTGCACTCTTAATGTTACCACTGTTGCTTTTAATGTCACCAAAGGTTGTTTTGACTTTCCTGTATGCTGAGTCTATCCTTCCGACAATCATAACGTTTTCGATGTCTTCACATTTTTCCTGCAGCCATTTCGTCTTAGCTTCCCTGCACTTCCTGTTTATTTCATTCCTGAGCGACTTGTATTTCTGTATTCCTGATTTTCCCGGAACATATTTGTACTTCCTCCTTTCATCCATCAACTGAAGTATTTCTTCTGTTACCCATGGTTTCTTCGCAGCTACCTTCTTTGTACCTATGTTTTCCTTCCCAACTTCTGCGATGGCCCTTTTTAGAAATGTCCGTTCCTCTTCAACTGTACTGCCTACCGCGTATTCCTTATTGCTGTATCTATAGCGTTAGAGAACTTCAAACGTATCTTGTCATTCCTTAGTACTTCCGTATCCCACTTCTTTGCGTATTGATTCTTCCTGACTAATGTCTTGAACTTCAGCCTACTCTTCATCACTACTATATTGTGATCTAAGTCTATATCTGCTCCTGGGTACACCTTACAATCCAGTATCTGATTTCGGAATCCCTGTCTGACCATGATGTAAACTAATTGAAATCTCCCCATGACTATTAGATTTTCGTCCTCCATTACATACTGCATTACCCTTTCAATAACCTCATACACTTTCTCTATCTGTTCATCTTCAGCTTTCGACGTCGGCATGTATACCTGAACTATCGTTGTCGGTGTTGGTCTGCTGTCGATTCTGATTAGAACAACCCGGTCACTGAACTGTTCATAGTACCACACCCTCTGCCCTACCTTCCTATTCATAACGAATCCTACACCTGTTATACTATTTTCTGCTGCTGTTGATATTACCCGATACTCATCTGATCAGAAATCCTTGTCTTCCTTCCACTTCACTTCACTGACCCCTACTATATCTAGATTGAGCCTTTGCATTTCCCTTTTCAGATTTTCTAGTTTCCCTACCACGTTCAAGCTTCTGACATTCCACGCCCCGACTCGTAGAACGTTATCCTTTCGTTGATTATTCAATCTTTTTCTCATGGTAACCTCCCCCTTGGCAGTCCCCTCCCGGAGATCCGAATGGGGGACTATTCCGGAATCTTTTGCCAATGGAGAGATCATCATGACACTTCTTCAATTACAGGCCACATGTCATGTGGATACACGTTACGTGTCTTTAATGCAGTGGTTTCCATTGCCTTCTGCATCCTCATGTCGTTGATCATTGCTGATTCTTCCGTCTTTAGGGGCAATTTCCCACCCGTAGGACAAGGGAGTGCCCTGAACCTCTATCCGCTCCTCCGCCCTCTTTGACAAGGCCGTTGGCAGAATGGGGCTGACTTCTTACGCCGGAAGTCTTCGGCCGCCGATGCTGATTATTCACCAAAATTTATGCAGTGGTGGGGATCGAACCCGGGACCGAAGACGATTTGATTATGAATCATAGACGCTACCCCCTTTTTTTTATTTCATTTTGTTCGCTATTGTTCGTTGCATCTGCTCGGGGCGAACGTCGTAAGACATCCATTTACGTTCGTTGTTGATCGATTGACTCAGTTTTTTTATTACAGAAAGCACGTAACTCTCTGACCGAACACGCTGAGCTACCGTGCCGGCTCCCATAGACCGCGCGGCTCTGTTAGTGGACACTCTGTGTGGGCGAGGGATCTGGAACAGGGGAGTTGTGTGCGGCCACCTCTACCGAGTTCCAGGAAGGTCGGGCCCTGGTGATAATGGTGGTGGCCGTGGGCGGTCTCTTTCAAAGGCGTCCTCGGTAGCCAGCTACCGCCGGCTTTCTCTCAGTTGGATGAAAAGCAGCGGGGCTTGCGTAGACCGCTGAGCCAGCCAGCAAGGTGCTGCCGTTATAGGTTTACAACCAGAGGATGGCGTGACACCGTGGCGCTACTGTGTGGGCAGTATTCGACCATCGTACTGATGCGTTCTTAGAATCGCGGCGCGGTGACAGCTGTTTGCCTAGCCGGCGCCTCACCAAGGCACATTATTTTGCTATGTAAGTTGATCTTCCTACGCTATGGTCTTATCGGGCGCACTTGAGAAGAGCGAGCTGACTGGCGGATAGTTGGCAACACCTGCTGACGTAGAATGCGTCATTAAATTTTGGGCTGCAAGCCTCTCAACCGGAGTAGGAATTTTCGGGGTATTGTGAAGCGATGGTTGTGCAGCAGTTTGTTTACATGTGATTGGTGCTACGATCTTCAACCAGCCCCTAATGGCAGCCAACTGGCTTGGTGCGACCGGTGCATCTTAATTTTTCGGAGATCTGGTGCAGAACTGAATTTCCTCGGTCCTTCTACTCCCGACCACCAGAGTTTTATAAGTGCTAATCCAGACTGGCAATTAACATAACTCAGTGTTAATATCGCACCTTATCGGGAGATTGTCCACAGCTGCAGCTCATCTGAGAGGTCAGCACTTTTGGTTGGAGCCTTCAGTGCCGGCCATCACTGATAGCTGACTCCAGACGAATCGAGCACGACGTTTAGCAAAGTATTTGGCAGCTCTGAGCACAGCGCCTCCCTGCACTGTGCCCACAACGTACCTGATTTAAACGGAATTACTATCATTTGTAGGTTCCAACTTCATCTCTGCGAACTAATTGTTCATGGAAACATGTTCTACTTCTCATATGCTTGAACAACCATGTATTGCCATAAATTAATAAATGTCGTTGTGATACTAAATCCCACTTTCGTTTCAACAGTTACAGAACATCATTAGAATATGCTGCATTTAATCACAATTTTTCGGAAAGATTATTTAATACATTCAAATTCTGAAGGTGGCGGGAGTAAAATACAGGGAGCGAAACGCTATTTACAATTTGTACAGAAACCAGATGGCAGTTTTAAGAGTCGAGGGACATGAAAGGGAAGCAGTGGTCTGTATATTGAGCAAGCAGTTAAGGAAACAAAAGAAAAATTCGGAGTAGGTATTAAAATCCATGGACAAGAAATAAAAACTTTAAGGTTCGCCGATGACATTGTAATTCTGTCAGAGACGGGAAAGGACTTGGAAGAGCAGTTGAACGGAATGGACAGTGTCTTAAAAGGAGGATATAAGATGAACATAAACAAAAGCAAAACGAGGATAATGGAATGTAGTCGAATTAAGTCGGGTGATGCTGAGGGAATTAGATGAGGAAATGAGACACTTTAAGTTGTAAAGCAGTTTTGCTATTTGGGGAGCAAAATAACTGATGATGGTCGAAGTAGAGAGGATTTAAAATGTAGACTGGCAATGGCAAGGAAAGCGTTTCAGAAGAAGAGAATTTTGTTAACATCGAGTATAGATTTAAGTGTCAGGAAGTCGTTTCTGAAAGTATATGTATGGAGTGTAGCCATGTATGGAAATGAAACATGGATGATAAATATTTTTGACAAGAAGAGAATAGAAGCTCTGGAAATGTGGTGCTACGGAAGAATGCTGAAGATTAGATGGGTAGATCACATAACTACTGAGGAGGTATTGAATAGAATTGGGGAGGAGAGGAGTTTGTGGCACAACTTGACTAGAAGAAGAGATCGGTTGGTAGGACATGTTCTGAGGCATCAAGGGACCACCAATTTAGTATTGGCGGGCAACGTGGAGGGTAAAAATCGTAGAGGGAGGCCAAGAGATGAATACACTAAGCCGATTCAGAGGGATGTAGGTTGCAGAAGGTACTGGGAGATGAAGAAGCTTGCACAGGATAGAGTAGCATGGAGAGCTGCATCAAACCAGTGTCAGGACTGAAGACCACATTACCAACAACAATGACAGGATGGCTTGGTGTGGGCACTGATACACTGGCCAAAATGGCTGCAGATGTGCACCAGAAAAAGATCGATGAAGCGTTCAGTAAATTCTTTATTGCAGCGTGTTTACTGTCACGGGCCTTGGAAATGGCAAGTAACGATGGGAAGCGATGTGAATACTTGTCCTCTAGTACAATTGTCCACTGCTGCTACTATGTCAGGAGAAGCTTGTATTCCGCTTTAGAAGTACGGATGGCCAGTCTGTGTCACGTGCCCCAAACTGCACAAGTCCTCTGTTGACATCTCGGCAGAAGCGGGGACAGCTGTGCCCTCGCACCATACTCCTGGGATGGCGGCAAAATACTGAGTTGTCTGAGCGTTCAGGCGATGGACGGGACTCCGAGGTACAGAGGCAGTATATACGGCAGCGCCACCAGCGTAGGCCTGTCTGTCACAGATTGGGTGTCACACAGCTACTCCAGCTGTTCGATAATGACTAGGTGGTTAGATTAGATTTACAGGCTGCGGCTCCCAGCTGAATTCGCTGTAGTATCTGCATATGTATTTCATTCCGAACTATCGAGATCAGAGGAAAAGTGAGGGGTGATTGTCGCAATTGGCAGCACATGTCACCGATGCGGAAATCCGTCAAGCCAGAGTGGCTTCTCGAAGGCTGGCTCCAAGGCACTGCCACCAAGAGCGGTGTGACGATAGCATCTTCTTGCTGGTAAGGGGTGCTGATCAAGCAGTGCCGACGGCCTGCGGTGGCCATTGTCTGTTTTCTGGCACACAGGTCTTCGCTTAAGCTCTGCTATAATCATACAGAGGACTAGTGCAAGGCTGCAGAACTATGTTCTTCTTTAGTGGTTCGTCTGTCTTGTGACAGGTTCGAACTGGTGGCTTTGGACCGTGTCCTGTTCCGTGCATCTTCCTTCATCTGTTTGTAATTTTTTCCTCTTCTAATGTCGTCCATAGTTCGGACTCTATTCCCACCTCTTCCTCTCATTCCTTCTAACTTCCCCTCAAGATTATTTGCTGCAGACAATTCCTGCTCAATATATATCCCAACCGCGATTTTCCGCCTTTCTTATAACTTCCACTATTCTCTTCATTATTTTTTCATTCTTCAGCATTATTCCAAACATAAACTTCAAAAAACTTTACATTTCCTTCTTTATCATTAACTGTCCATGTTTCACTGCTGTAAAACACTACATTCCAGACATAACATTTAGCGAACCTTGTAATGCTTCTGTGTGTTAGTAATCGCTTCACCTTTTCAAATTCTCTCTTGCCAAAAGACATCCTCCTCTTCATTTCTTTAGTGCAGTTCCCGTTCCATGTCATTTAAACTCCATAGGTACAGAATGGATTTTCCTTCTTGTATGATTTTTATGACGAAGAATATCTTATTTGGAGCTTTGTTCTTGCTCATTCTCGTTACTTTTGTCTTTCCTATCCTTATCTTCATTCCATATTCGTCACCACTCCTTGCTAAATTCTTGAACTTCTGCTGTAGCTTCTCTTCAGATTCCGCCAGCACTACTCGATTAGCCGGCCGGTGTGGCCAAGCGGTTCTAGGCGCTTCAGTCTGGAACCACGCGAACGCTACGGTCGCAGGTTCGAATCCTGCCTCGGGCATGGATGTGTGTGATGTCCTTAGGTTAGTTAGGTTTAAGTAGTTCTAAGTTCTAGGGGACTGATGACCTCAGATGTTAAGTCCCATAGTGCTCAGAGCCATTTGAACCATTTTGAACTGCTTGATTATCTACGTATTTTATGGCCTCTATTCTTTCTCCTCCAATTACAATGATTCTTGCGTCCTCTACGACCTTACTTAGCAGTTCTTCTCCGGCACAGTGAACATTTTTGCCCTACTCACCTGGCAATGCTCATCTAATAAACTCTTCATTCCCTTCTCCGTGACTTTTTGCTTTCTCTACAGCTCGTTTACTAACCTTCTAAATTCACTGTCTATGAGAGCATCTTTTAAAATTTCCTGCGGAAGCCTTTTTGTAAGGGATACAAGAAATTGTTCGTCTCAGTCATTCTTTCTTCAAACATCTTCAGACAGTCTATGGCATCTCTTGTTCCTTTCTCTTTTGTAAACCTGCTTTAATCTTCCACAGTATTTTCCCCAATTTTCTATCCCGTTCTCCTTGGCATTACTCTCGTTACAGCTTTTGTAACGTTACTCGTAAACTAGTTTGCTGGAGTCATTGCATTCTTTTGCTTTGCGTTGTATAAGTTAAGGTACTAGAAGGTCTTTCACTGATATATGTATGGTATTTGATGCACATCGGTTTTCCGTTTCGCCATGTGCATCATATTCGATCACGCTAGGCTTCCTGTGTATTTGCCTGGGGTGCACGCACGATCACACCACCTGCGTTAAAATCAAATGGGCGTCACATAATACCGGCCAGTGGTAAAAGTATTGTCAGGATGGTTTTGTAGTGCCAGCAATGGATGACAGGCGATTGTTTCTGTATTCGATGTAGCGTCAGTACGTGTTCCTTGTTCGCACTGATATTTTGTTTACATATATGGCGTTGTGTAGTGCTTCTTTAAAGATTTTGTGAATGTTCGGTGAAAAATGGATTCACAACAGGAGAGAATCCGAAAATGTTTAGAGGAATCGAGTTTATATGATGAATCACTGTTTGGAAGCGGTAGTCATTCCGACCCAGCTTGTCGCGCTCATTCCTTGCGTGACAGTAGTAGTGAAGATGAAGTAATTCCTTTGAAGAAACAAAAGGTACACGGGAAAGTTGCGAATAACACGTCTACAAATGGGGGCAAGCAAAGTTTCATCTTCTTGTGACGAAGACGATGAAGTGGACTATCGCCTTAAGAGATGTCTTGTGCTGATCGGCTCCCTTCTTTACGAATAAAGTGGTCTAATGTACAGGGAAGCCTAACCATTTTTGTATTTTTTGGTAATTTTGGTGTAAACAACGCACTTTTGGACATTCTACCTGCAAATATTTTTCCCACTGACGTTTACAATTTTCCTCGTGGTGGCGCTACTAGATATACAAATACGCGTACCGACTTTCGTTTGTGTTACACAACTCCTTCTTGCTGCAGTGAATTCTCTCCGACAGTTTCTGTCATTGTACGACTCATAGATCATATTAAGACCTGTGAGAAACTAGCTTCTCTTACGTGAACTCTAACTGTCCAAACTAAATTCATCTGTTCTTCATAATGAGAGCACTTAGTGACTTGCAACAAACTTTAAGCATAATTTCAAACATTTCCTAAACTTTCTCTGTCGCCAATGCTTCAAGTCGTTTGTAAAGTAATCAGACGTTTGAAGCTGATTTATGCATGGGAGTTTGATTCTTTAAACAGTCTGGGTTTTACTGGTGAATATCTATTAGCTTAATTTGGTCAAGTGGCAAATTTCGATGGGATAATGCGAACATCAAGATAAAGCTACATCTCTTTATAAATGAAACAAATTAAGCACAATGAAAGTAATAGGATGCTGGAGATATGTAAATGTGTAAAACTAATTCGTGAACCATTCTCCACATGATGTCTCCGGAACCATGCTGACTTGTGAGTTTTCTAAAAGTATGTAGAGATGTAAATACTTCCCGGCCACAGGAACTGGGACTACTTTCTCCGTGATGGCTTGAAAACGCTGGTGCTGTTATCGAAAATATCAGCAAGGAAGGAAACTAATATCAGCAGCCCAATTGTTCAATAAGCAATTTATTTCACTGTGAATACTTTCGGCCAGCCCCGCCAGTCAGACGAAAGGGAGGATTTCTCATACAGAATCTACATTTTATGTTGAGGAAAATGTCGTTACTTACAACAACATAGGGGTCTGCTTCATTCGTTTGTGGTGTGCAGAACACTGACCCTAGTTATAAATAGTTCAAAGACCTCCGATAATAGTGTTCATAGCTAGGAGGGTGATTTGACAAGTCCTTTAAAGAATGAAGAGAATGTAGTATATTTGTTACGCCTTCACAGTTGGTTTCCTTGATTATTCCTAGGATCATATAAAGAATTTTGACAATGTACAAGGTACAATTCACTGTTGACATCCGTCTAAATTCGTCAGTGCGTCGACTTCAACTGAAAATGGAGAAAACCGAGGTTCATGCTACAAATTTTGAGGACGGGGTATAAGTCGTGCTTGGGTAGCTCAAATGGTAGAGCACTTGCCCGCCAAAAGCACAGGTCCCGAGTTCGTGTCTTGGTCCAGCACACAGTTTTAATCTGCCAGGAAGTTTAATATCAGCGCACAGTCCACTGCCGAGTGAACATTTCATTCTGGAAACATCCCCCCCAGGCAGTGGCTAAGGCATTTCTCCGCAATAACCTTTCTTCCTGGAGTGCTAGTTCTGCAGCATCGCAGGAGAACTTCTGCAAAGTTTGGAAGGTAGGAGACGAGGTAATGGCGGAAGTAAGGCTGTGAGGACGGCGCGTAAGTCGTGTCTGGGTAGCTCAGATTGTAGAACACTTGCCCACGAAAGGCAGAGTTCCCGAGTTCGAGTCTCGGGCGGGCGTACAGTTTTAATCTGCCAGGAAGTTTCATACCAACGCACACTCCGCTTCAGAGTGAAAATTTCATTCTGGTTCATGTTATTGTTAAACATTTTCATTTCAAGGGTTGGACTGCAACACAGTTCAAAAGAGAATTGGATGAAGATCACGCGAATCCTACACCACCGTTGAAGACCACATACTTTTGTATTAATGAATTTAATCGTGATCGGACGAGCGCAGAAGAGAAAGCGGGCTGCGGATGGTCAATTGAGGCCACCAAAAAGGAAAGCCTCGACAAACTCGGTGATATGGTAACGCAAGACCGCTGTATAAATATTCGTGAGATTGCTGATGCTCTGGCATCTCAGGTAAGCTAGTGCATACCATTCTGTACGGAGTATTGGCTATGAAGAGGGTGTGTGACAGGTGGATGCCGTACTTGCTCACAGTCGACCAAAAGCGCATGCGGCACATCGTTTCAATACTAAGCCTGACGATGTTTAATTTCAATCCGCAACCCTTCTTGCGCGTTGATGAAACCAGGTTCCATCATTACACATCCCACAGTCAAAACGGCAGTCAAACCAATGGACAAAGGCTGGTGAAATTGCACTGGAGAAGGCAAAGACAATTCGCTGTAGCAAGTATATATCCCTCCAAGGAGACCACGTCGAGAAGTAATGTCAGTTATTTAAGAAACAAATATATATTTATACAGGGTGGTCTATTGATAGTGACCGGGCCAAATATCTCACGAAATAAGCATCAAACGAAAAAAATACAAAGAACGAAATTCATCTAATTGAAGGGGGAAACCAGTTGGCGCTATGGTTGGCCAGCTAGATGGCGTTGCCATAGGGCAAAAGGATATCAATTGCGTTTCTTTAAATAGGAACCCACATTTTTACTACATATTCGTGTAGTACGTAAAGAAATATGAATGTTTTAGTTGGAACACCTTTTTCACTTTGTGGTGGATGGCGCTGTAGTAGTCACAAGCGTATAAGTGCGTAGTATCACGTAACACTCCGTCAGTGTGGACGCTATTTGCTTCGTGATACATTATCCGTGTTAAAACAGATCGGTTACCAATTGCGGAAAAGGTCGATATCGTGTTGATGTATGGCTATTGTGATGAAAATGCCCAACGGGCGTGTGCTATTATAAGTAGGCTGTTGATGTTTTCTTTTTGGCAACGTTATGTAGCGCTCTGTATGAAAATCACTGGATGTACTGTGTGCAGTCTGTGGCTAGTTTGCATTGTTGTCTGCCATTGTAGTGTTGGGCAGCTGGATGTGAACAGCGCGTAGCGTTGCGCAGTTGGAGGTGAGCCGCCAGCAGTGGTGGATGTGGGGAGAGAAATTGCGAAGTTTCGAAATTTGTAAGACTGGATGTCATGAACTGCTATATATATTATGACCTTTGAACACTATTAAAGTAAATACATTGTTTGTTCTCTATTAAAATCTTTCATTTGCTAACTATGCCTATCAGTAGTTAGTGCCTTCAGTAGTTTGACTCTTTTATTTAGCTGGCAGTAGTGGCACTCGCTGTATTGCAGTAGCTTGAGTAACGAAGATTTTTGTGAGGTAAGTGATTTGTGAAAGGTATAGGTTAATGTTAGTCAGGGCCATTCTTTTGTAGGGATTTCTGAAAGTCAGATTGCGTTGCGCTAAAAATATTGGGTGTCAGTTTAAGCACAGCATGTATAATTTTTCAAAAGGGGACGTTTCATATGTCGACCCTTAGCCGAGGATACCTCACTGGAATCTTCTGATTTTTTTCTTGTAGTTTGTGTAATTAGTGTAGATTTTGTTTATTGCTAGCGCGTAATTGTAGAGAGAATCTCCTTTGTAGTTGCAGTCTTTCATTGTTGTACAGTAAAACAGGTGTGGCACGCATGTGAATTTGCACCAAGTATTTCGCAGCTGCACTTGCAATTAACTAGATATTATTTTCAGTGCTATGTTAATGTGTTCTCTTATTTTTGCTCTTCAAATTGTGTTTTTCTGTGTTGTCGTGTGAAATATTGTGACAATAATGGCGTGTGAAAAACGTAATACTAGGCTCCAAAGTAAACTGAGAAATGACAGTGAAGACGAAAGCAGTGTGTTAGCGCCACCATGTAATTAATTAACTAATATTCAAAGTAGTAATTTGGTAACTGTGCATAGGGAAATGGAGCGGGCGTCAAATAATGGTGTAGACAGTGAAACAGGTAGTGAACAGGGAAGCATTACCGATCGATCGGTCTGCAACAGCTCGCCTCAGGAATCGGGAATGACAGAACACAATATTGCAAATACTGTAGACTTAGGTTTTGGGTTCTCACCGTTTTCTCAAATGAGTCAAGACACATTTTCCGCTTGTCAAAATGTGAATGTTGCCGGTGCAAATTCACTGCCGAAAAGCACTGAGGAACATGTTTCGGACACCAGTGCGTTGTTATTACAATTAATACAACAAATGGGACAAAAGCTTCAAAAGTTAGACACAATGGAACAAAATCAGAGACAAATACAGCAAAAGCTTCAAAAGTTAGACACATTGGAACAAAATCTTCAAAAGTGAGACACAATGGAACAAAATCAGAGACAAACACAGCAAAAGCTTCATAAGTTAGACACAATGGAACAAAATCTTCAAAAGTTAGACACAATGGAACAATACCAGAGACAAACACAGCAATAGTTAGACACAATGGAACAAAATCTTCGGAAGTTAGACACCACACTTGAACAAACACGTGAAGATTTAACTACTGAGTTACATAATATTGATTCGAAAAGTCAAAAAGTCTGTAATGACCTAAAAACACAAATTTGTGAGCATTTCCAACCTATTTTTTTGCGTCATGAAAATGCATTACAGAATCATGAAACAGCCATAAAAGAACTGCAAACTATTGTTCATGAAAATCACGACACCTTGCAAGCTAAAATTGACTCAGTTGCATCTACCGATTCGGTTACGCAACTTGCAAAAACTCAGGGAAACTTAAAGGACACAGTAGATACGATTTCAACACAAATGGACACTCTGAAACTTGGTTCAGAAAAACACACAGAGGAAATAATTTCACTAACGGATAAAGTAGCCGAACTTTCAGATCAGTTCACTAACTTATCTACAAAGGTAGATGTAGCCTTCACAGACACGGAAGAGTATGAACAAATTAGAAAATACAAACAAAATCAAAATCAAATCAATACACAGTACAAAAGAGAAATCCGGGAAGTACAAGATCAGTTGGCACAAGTAATACAAGAATTACATATTTCAGAGGACACTCGCGCTCCAGTACGGGAAGAGGGACATAGAAAAACGGAACAACCACAAAATAATAACACAGGACACTTCGGAAATTATGAAAGAAATTGGCAAGGCGCATTGGATTTTGAGATGGAACCGCCGAAACGAAGTAACAATGAGCGATGTGCGACTCGCCGACACGATGATTTTGACTCTAAGCTGTTCATTACTACACGTAAATTCAAAACATTTAAGAATTCTGACAACGAGATTCATCCACAAGCATGGCTTCATCAATTCTCTCATTGTTTTCCTCCCAACTGGTCATTGGAGCACAGGTTAGAATTTATGTGTGGCTACTTAGAGAATGAACCAGCTGTAAGAATGCGATCGGTCATTCACGATTGTCACAGTGAAGGAGAATTTTATCGTGGCTTCCTCTCAGCATATTGGTCTCAAGCTACACAAGACCGAGTAAAACATAGCATCATAATGATGAAACGTTTCGAACAATTTGAATTTTCCAGTCTTATGAAATATTTTGAAGACATGTTGCATAAGAATCAGTATCTTTCAAACCCATACAACCCCTCAGAACTCATCCGCAGTTGCTTAATCAAATTACCTGAATATTTACGACATATTATTTTGGCAGGACGTTGCAAAGACGACATTGAAGCTTCTCAGGGACTCTTACAAGAATTAGTAATTGACACTGACAATCGCGGAACGTGAAAACAGGAACACAACAATTACAGGTCACATCCGTCGCAATTCCGCGATGAAAGCAATAATAACTGGACACAACAAGGCTATTCTCACAACACAAATCGTGACCAAAACAGACACCACCCGTATGACAACCGTTGGCAGAGTAGTAATAATTACAGGGAAAGATCACCACTCCACGGTAATGACTATCACGACAATCAGCGAAACAGACAATATGGGAACCAAAATAATTATTATCAATGGAGACAGAATAACTTTAGATGCAACGGTCCAGAGCGCACTTACGATTCAGGGAGAAATTCTCCACCACGTGACCGACAAGAAAGAAACTATGGAAATACCGACATGACGACAGACGATATGATCGTAACGACAGACCTGAATTGCATCAGAACTGACGGGATTCAAACAGAGCAGGGCCCTCTCAACAAGGTGAATTTGTAGAAGTTAGGTCTCCAAATCCCAATAACGACGCGCGCCAACAAAGACACAATAGGCAATGACTCATACCGCTGGCAGCCACAAAACGTACTTATGAAACTGACGACGCAGCTGCCGTAGCTAGTAATTACGTAAAAATGGAAGACATTAGGGACATCTTACGCCAGTAACACGACGTAAAACATAACAACATTGCATATCCTGTGATTCACATTACTGTAAATGACGTAAAATTTACGGCAGTACTTGACTCTGGCACTCCCATTTCAGTAATTAGTGAAACAGCTTTTAGCAAATGCAACAAATCGAACGATTGCCCCACACTTCCGTCACGTAAGATTAAATTACAAGGTGCAATCATTGGAAAAAGTGTAGATGTACGCCAACAAACCAACTTAGAATTCTTTTGTCAAAGCCACAGCTTCTCTATGAGTTTTCTTATTGTTCCATTATTGTCGACGGAAATTATACTGGGAGTAGACTTTTTGAATGAATACAAAGCAATCTTAAACTTTCACGATGCTGAAATAAGTTTAGAGAAAGAAGGTAAGTCAATAGCTTTGAAATTTGAAGATTGGCTCTAAAACTATGACGAGGAAATTAATCGGCTTTACCTTCTGTTAGACAACAGTTCGGAATTTTCTACGGAACTAGACACTAACAGTCACTCTGCAAGTACTGACAGGGATGATATCGACGGCATATTTGAAACTAATTAGTTAATTCAGAATAAAATTCAAACAATTGAGAATTGTAATGACACTGATAGGCAGGACCTTTTTGAGATTTTACAAGCACATTCCACAGTTTTTACTCACAAAACAGCAACAATCAAGGGATTTCAATACCAATTTCGTGTTCGTGAGCATACTAAATTTTGTGTTAGACCATACGTAATTCCAGCACATTATAGGGACCGTGTTAGAACAGAAATACAATCTATGCTTGACGAGGGCATTATTGAGCCTGCAGTAAGCTCATACAAAAATTCATTACATGTTGTTGAGAAGAAAAATGGATCGATCAGGCTTGTCTTAGATTCGAGACAAATCAATACTATCATAATTCCTGAACCAGACAGGCCGCAAACGTTGGAAGAACTTCATCAAAATTTTAATGGTGTAAAAGTGTTGTCTTCCATTGATCTTAGATCCAACTTTTATCAGATCGAACTTCATCCAGAATGTAGAAAATACACAGCTTTCCTTTGTTTCGGCGTTTGTTATCAGTTTCGGAAACTTCCTTTTGGTTTGAACATTTCTTCGGCAGCATTCATCCGCGGGCTAAATTCCATATTACCTGAGTTCTTAAAACGTCACATCACCTTATATGTGGACGATATTCTAATAGCAGAAGCTTCATGGGAACAACATAATCGCATCCTCAACAGTTTGTTATGTATTTTTGCAGAATCTGGAATTACAGTTAACTTGGAAAAGTCTGAATTCGGTAGGTCAAAGGTGAGGTTTTTGGCACATATTATTTCTTCTGAAGGCATTCAGCCGGATCCTGAAAAGTTAGAAGCAATCAGAGCCATTCCAGTTCCATCCCCTAAAAGACAAGTCCGCAGTTTTCTAGGTCTCGCAAATTTTTACCGACGTTTTCTGAATATGCAACTTCTTGTTACACCAAAACTTTGTTCTCTCACTGGAAAAAATACTATTTGGAACTGGGACGAACAAGCACAGTTGGAATTCAATTCTTTGAAAGAATCGCTACTTAACGCGCCAATACTAGCTCATCCAGATCTGTCACAAGATTTCTGCCTTAGCACGTATTCGTCTAAAGTCGGTCTTGGTGCCCATTTATTTGAAGAAGCCATAGAAAATGACACTACCGTTCAGAAAACCATTGCTTTTGCTAGCCGAGTGCTAACAAAATCTGAAAAAAGTTATTCCGTTACTGAATTAGAAGCTTTAGCTATCGTTTGGGCATTTAAGAAGTTCCGTTTTTAAAACGTTGGGCATTGTTTCTGCAAGAATTCCACTTCACACTAATCTACATTCCCGGCAAGGAGAACATTGTTGCAGACGCACTGCCACGCGCACTGACTGGGCTTGAGAAAAGCAACACAGAAGGCAACTTCGAGAAAAATTTCAGTATTCTTTACATTCAGAAAGTCGCCTTTGAGAACTTCATCACCACATATTTAAAGGACATTGCTCATGAACAAGATAAAGATCCGATTTCGAGAGACATCAAGAGCAAATGGCATGAAAAGACACACACACACAGATTCGGCATTATTATCTGGTTAGAAACAACATACTGTTCAAACGCTGCACTGTTTATGACTAGCTATGGGTACTTTACATTCCTGACGATTTTGTTAATAAGCTCATTTGGTACATTCATTTCAGCTATGCACATTTTGGCCCACGAAAATGTTATCATATTCTTCGAACGACTTGTTATTTTAACAATATGGAAAAGAGAATTCGAAGAGTCTTGTCTATTTGTAAACTTTGTCAAAAGGCGAAACCATCTACTATCTCCCATCGTGCTCCGCTGTTTCCTATCATTCCTTCTAAATTAGAAGAATTTGCTGCTGTTGATCTCTTGGGACCGCTTGTCAGAACATCTAATGGATTTTCGTACGTTCGAGTCGCTGTTGAACTTACTTCAAAATTTGTCTCTTTCACACCGTTACGTAAAGCCACTGGACAGTCTGTATCCAACGCCTTAGTTAAAAATTTCTTACGTGAAGTTGGACACGTTAGTAAAGTCATTTCAGATAACGGACCGCAATTCAGATATGCTGTTTGGTCACGCATACTTTGGAATCATAAAATCAAACCTGTTTTTATTTCATTGTACTCACCACATTGTAACCCCTCCGAACGGATTATGAAAGAAATCAATAAGCTTAGCAGACTCTATTGTCACAGAAAGCATCAGCATTGGGACAGATATTTACACTTATCTCAAAACATGCTGAATGAAATGCTCATGACACCACTGCTTTACCACCTACTCTTGTACTGAAGAATGAAGAACCACGGAACAGAATCAGAGAGCTTGTACCTTTCCCGAATACACGTAAACTTCCACACAAAGACATAATTGATTTGGCTATTATAAATATAAAATCTGCAGCAGACAAAAGGAGAAAACTACACGGTAAAGCAAATGCAAAGAAATTATATATTGATCAGAAAGTTCTCATTAAAGCTCAATCATTGTCACATAAGAAGAAACACTTGAGTCACAAATTCTTTCTAGTTTACAATGGACCTTACAGAATCCGACGTATACCACATGATAATTGCGTTGAAGTTGAAACTCTGTGTACTAGGAAGAGTAAAGGTTTACACCACATTTCACATGTAAAACCGTTTATTGAAAGATAATCTGCTTTTTGACTTTGTCTTGGCAATATATCTTCTCACTTTACATTGCTAGTATGCTTTGTCAGACTTAGAATCTGTTAACATGCAACAATGTTTGAAGTTAAATATCCAGTCAAGAACCAAGAGAACTTATTTAAACAGAAATTACGAATTCATTGTTATTGTGAACAGACGACACAGTGTTATTGTGTGTGTACATTCTTGCTTGTTAGTTGCACGATTACATAACGACTATAAGGCTCACGTACTTAGAACATTTACCAGTACTGCTAATGAGATTTTAATGCAACATTTTGGTTTACTTGAAAATACATTCTGGATTTAAAGTACTTTCTGTTAGATACCAGATGACACAGTGGTTAGTTTATGTGACAGCTACACGATTTTATCACGACGCTACTAATGAGTGACAATTTACAATGTTGCTTTTGCGCTGTATCTGTTTTATATCTGCACAGTTTTTCTGTATTATTCTGGAAAGTAAAACATGTTTTAGTAGTAACTTTTGTGGTATAGCTACAATGAGACAGCCTTTTTCGTAGCACAACAATACGTCACATTATAGTACTTTCTTGATCACAGTAAGGTATGTAATAACTACGATATCCATACGCAAAGCATTTCACTTTCGTTTGTGATGAGGTAAGTGCATTGACTTCAGCAGAACTTTGCTAACAGAGGACGATAACTACGACAGTTCCACAGAATTATCTTACAGCAAGACGCACGTTTAGCGCTACAGGACACGCATTTGAGTGATTAATTTTGTACGTAAACCATGTATTTTTCAAGATATTTGAATTACAAACAAAGTTTTCCATGATACATTTCATTCCATTGCTGTAATCTGTAACACCTAAGGGTATAATTACATTAATCCTCGGGGGGAGGGGGGGGGTACACGCTTACTTTGTGTACCATGTGTTTGGCAAGCACAAGGAGCCCTAGCTAATATGATATTGGCTTATACAACTTTACACATCGGTACCATATTTCTCTAACACATAGCTATCTGATCATTTAACTGAGAGATAAACATTATTTTACTACATCAGGGACACATGTTTACACAATTACACAGTTGGATAACTTCACACTTATGAAACTGTATTTTGTCTGTACTGTGTGAACTGTTCATATTCTTTTGGAACCATTGTGATACTATGAGAGCTTTGAATGATGTATTTGGTATGAGATCATGATTTTTAAAGTACGTTTGAGGTAGATGACACTATTGAAATGAGCAGAGAATTTTCTTTAGGTTTTGAAATTATTGCAGAAAGCTACGACGATTTTGAGGTTTGACTGAGGTGTTATGATGTTATTTTTACGACGACGATGTGTATTATGCTGCTGAGGTATGTTTATGAGTAATAAGCTGATGCTATATGGGTTATTTGATTATGCTACATATCTGTTATGATGACATACTAAAGAAGTGTCGACGAATATGTATATGTGTAATAAGGTAAGGAATAATGTGTAGTGGTTAGGAACTCTGATTAGTGGAAAAGGATGTTGGAAACCAAGAATCGTACTTTAAGAGTTATGAAATGTGTGTAAATGCGTGAATGTATTTCAATGCTGACGAAAATTTTTTGGACACTGTTATATTTATAGGATTTTGTTTCTACACATTTTTAATGCTAATTCTTAAACTGTGAAATTTTTTTTATATGAGACTGCCACTGTAGCGGAAACTGCTGTCGTAAATATTTCGGTAAGAAAGGTAAGTGACCTTGACGTAATGCGTTTTGGGCGCCCAGCTGAGAGAGAATCGTCTGACAAAAGAAAGCCATTAGGGGGAGAAAAAAAGATGCCATTATCCTCGCTATTGACATTCCTTTGTAGAAAGCATCGCAAATACAACACGCTCATTACTTGGAAAGATACTTACATCTGCACACCTGATTATGACAAGCGACTTTCTACGAGAATTGAGAGAATTTCTACTAACTTATGAAATGTCACATGACTATTTAATGATATTTTTATGCTTTGCTTTTCATAGTTGCTTATTTCATTTGATATCTGGTTTCCAGCTGTGTTGCAGCATTGGTTTTATAAAATAAAATTAAATGCATTTGCTAATGAGAACACTTTCTGTCAACAGATCTGTTAATTAATAATTTTATGATCCACATTCTTAAAAAAAAACAAAAAAAGGAGCACTTGGAAAGGAAAGAACAGTAAGAAGGGACTAATAACAGTAACTGCATACATAATTTACTTTTGAAGTACTTGGTAATTTTTATGGTACAGTAAGTTGTGGTGCACCACTTTAATTACATAGACATTAAGATGTGAATAGACGTTTCCCTTATCTGCATTGTTGTCTTTAGTGTACTATTTTTTCTGCTATGTCATGTTTAGATATAAGATATTGCATTTGCTGCTGCAGTTTGCCAGGCATTGTGCTACTACATTTTACTTTGCATTGCTCTATTAAGCCAGTTTTACTACTGATTTATTTATCTTGTTTGCTGCTCATTGCCTTATATTAGTTGTAATATTGCTGCTTGCTTTGCCAATTTGAGTTTTTCGTCATTGCTGTTTGTGTTAATTGTTTTGTGCTGCTGCATTGCCTCGTCCCTTAGTTTAGCATCTGAGGTCAGTAGATTTAAATTAGCTTAAGATGGGGTAGGCTATATGAGAGAACGAGTTGTGATGAATTGGAAGAAATGCATTGAGAAGCTATAAGAAAATGGTTTGGACAAAAAATGTATTTTGAAAGAGGATATGAGCAAAAAAGTAGGGTTTAGGGACAACAGGTTTAGGTAGGATTTTCTTGGAAATAAATGATGAGGCAAGATAATGGAAAATAAATAATGAGGTAAGATATATGTGAACATATAAATACAGAAAGCATGCTTGGATAGGATTTTTTTGGTGGAAACAAATGTTGAAATAAGGCGAAAGATCTATGGAATGAAGTTTTAGGTTGGACTGCAGTACCAAATGTTACACTGAAAACAAACCCTGCCCTTTCCTCTTGTGTTATTCTGCTATGTGTTTGTATACTCTTGTATATTTGCGTTTTTCCTGTCTTTATGTGTTTAGCTGATATGAGTTATGTTGTGGAATTTTTCTAATAATATTTTATTTTCTTTGTAAAGATGTTTAGACAGTATTTATTCTGTTTTGTTTTAATGCTCGTGTGTGAAGTTGATGTTTCAAAAGTTATTCTGATCCTTTATGTATGAACTTATGTCATAATTCCTGTAACACTGATGTATATGTTATTTCGATTCTTCTGTAAAGCCTGTACTACAAATGTTATCTGTATTGTTATGTTCTTTAATGATGTATTTTGTACCTTTGTAATTGTATTCTTATGTTATAAAATTGTAATTGACACCAGTTCATCAAATTAAGTAACTTGTAAGTTCCATTTCACTGCACTTGTTTCTGTTGGTCATAGCATATGGACAATATGTGAGAAGTAGAGGCTGTTAGTGTTTGCACGTGTGTTAAAAATTCAGCAAGGGACTGGATAACAGCATTGCTGGTTCTAAGGACAATTCCAAAAACTTAGTGAGTGCACAAGTGGTGGCTATGGACTTGCTATATTATCCGCAAGACTCTTCAATGGTGATTGTGCACCCGCACAGTCGCAACAGATGGCTGCTGGCCATCTCTACAAGGACTACAGTGGGTCTGCATCTTTGATGACCCACCAATACCATTATTTGTACAAGGACTACAGTGGGTCTACACCTTTGATGACTCACCAACACCATTATTTCTACAAGGACTGCAGTGGGTCTGCACCTCTGGTGGCCCACCAATACCATAATCTCTACCAGGACTACAGTGGGTCTAAACCTTTGATGGCCCACCAATACCATAATCTCTATTAGGACTACGGTGGGTCTGCTCTGTGATGACCTATCTACCAGTATTCTTCAAAACTTCGACTGACTCTGCTGTTGGTTTGCTCTGTTGTGACCCATTACCTATCTGCATGTCGAGAGTCAGCATTGTCTTTCTGTTGGAAGGACAACACTACTTCTTCAAGACGGCACGGAAATCCACTACTTCCATGTGCATTTTCTTTTACTGCTCAGACTTTGAGATAAACACTGCAATTTTACTGTGATGAATGATCAGGACTGTCTTTATGGACTGTGAGAAAATTTTAGCTTTTGACCAACATTGCATCAATAAGTGTGTGCATTTGATTTCTTTGTTATTGTAATTATGAAAAATATTTTAAAATCTATATTGGCCACTTCCCAAAAAAATTTGTAAAATTTTTTTGTGGGGAGCATGGGGCTATGTAAGTAGGCTGTTTATGTTTTCTTATTGGCAACGTTATGTAGCGCTCTGTATGAAAATCACTGGATGTGCTGTGTGCAGTCTGTGGCTAGTTTGCATTGTTGTCTGCCATTCTAGTGTTGGGCAGCTGGATGTGAACAGCGCGTAGCATTGCGCAGTTGGAGGTGAGCTGCCAGCAGTGGTGGATGTGGGGAGAGAAATTGCGGAGTTTCGAAATTTGTAAGACTGGATGTCATGAACTGCTATATATATTATGACCTTTGAACACTATTAAGGTAAATACATTGTTTGTTCTCTATTAAAATCTTTCATTTCCTAACTATGCCTATCAGTAGTTAGTGCCTTCAGTAGTTAGAATCTTCTTGAGTAATGAAGGTTTTTGTGAGGTTGAGAGGTGGCATGAGCCCCCTCTCATATTTCTATCTTACGATTTTCCTCTCTAATTGCATGCAGTGAAGGGTCACTGTTCCTTCACACGCGGACTTCCCACGCAGCGTCTCTCGTCACCCGGGTGGTCCGGTGACAGCCGGGGTCTCCTGATCTGGAAAGGGTTAAGCCGACGGGTGTGAGGAAGTCGAGTGAATGCTTTGCAGACGCCGACATTGTCAAGAGACACGCCCGGAGAGGTCTGAAGTAGCGGCTGGGCTAGAGGTTCCGTTACTTTGCAGAATTTTAGAGAAAACACTTTCTGGCGGGCTACCAGCGAAGCGTGGGAATGACTTGTGTACCCAGGCAGTTGTGGCGGGAAAATTCCCGCGCATTCTGCAGAATAGTAACTGTGATTGGCTGGCCCAAGCATAGCTCCGTGACGTAGCAAAATCAGCGCAGAAATTGGCGCCAAGAATCTCCATTGGTGGAATGGTAGTGCTCCGGCAATGGAGTGGAATTTTCCGCCGGTTTTGGAGTTGCTGATTGGAACGTTTAACCACGGCCACTGTCGTGGGGGCGGGAATGTTGTGTGTTCGGCCTGTATGGGTGCTCTAGGGAGTCGGCTCTCGCCTTTCGGTCGAGGACGTTGAAGCAACCAGCCCTCGCTTCCGGTACGCCAGATCGTGTTCTGGCAGTTAAGAAGACAGTTTGGTAATGTATGTCCGCAGCACCGGCAGATAGGGATTTTCCTAGGTGATAATCAGAGCCCAGCAGAGTGCGCCTGTTCGTCTTTTTCTAACTTTGTTCTGTCTTGAGTAGCAGCAATTAATGTTGGGTTAGCTGTGTGTCTCTCTTAAGATTTGAGTGGCAAGGAATTGGCTCCATATACCACTTCGTCATAAACCTCACAATCTAGTTTAGGGACAACTTCACCTTTACAGCATTTGTTTGTGTATCCAATTTGAGCCAATTTGATGTATTATAAATGTTTCATGTGTTTTTGTTTATTATTTTGTCTTTAGTCTTAATAAATCACATTGTTATTTTGGACAGAACGTTCATTCTGTTAATCGGTAGAGCAACCCATCATTTCTCACTACGTTAATGAAACCTTCCTTTATTTAACTTATTTATCAAATTAAATTATTGCAGGTGCCAAACTCTTTTCTACTCCACTTGCAGGGTTGATTACAGTCAGTTCGCGTATATTTTTTAATCCTTGTGCAACAGCAAAAGTCGGAGTTAGAATAGGGGGCGTTTAGAGCATCATTTCCATGAGTAGATTCTAGAATTTAGTGTTAAATACACTGCTAGCCCCGGCACCTTGCATAAAAATGGCGACCCTTAGGCTCGGATCTTTCCTGTGAATCGCTGATAAGCAAGTATTATTAGTAGTAGGGACACTCAGAATTTTTTTTGCTTAATTTTTTATTGATTAATACCCAAGTTTTTTTTCTGGTAGTTCCGTGTTTAGTTTTAAGTAGCGGCGCATGATTACAGTTTTTGTTTTCAGTGTATATATTTTTGTTGTTCATTGTTTTTTGTGTCTCGTTGATGTGGTGTCCGTATCACATCACACTTTGTCGGGTTTGTGTGCGGTTCCTGTACCACAACAATTCGTGCGTATAATTACAGCATTGGAGAGGCGTTGTTGAAATTTTATGCCTATGTGTAAAAGTATATGGAGTAGATTAATTTTATTGTGCATTTTAGATAAATTTATTTTTCATGAATGATAACGAGAAGTAAGGCACGACTATTATCGAGCGAAGCTAAAACAAAAGAGGATAGCGTAATGGATAAGGGGCAGTTTACTGACGGGAATAGGTTCGGAGATGAGATGGGCACATTTTTAGCAGGACAGGACGCCAGGGTCATTGATGAGGAAGGTGATTTGAAGGCGATCGCAGAGCAGCGTTGCGGCCGTGATTATGATAGTGAAGTAGAGGGTGAAACAGAGACAGGCACACAGGTCGAGACGGTAGCAGAAGTTTATAATCAAACGAACGAGAGCAGACAGGGGCTAGCTCGGCCACGTCAGAGCTCTAGCGCCCAGGTGTCCAGAGTTACATCTCCCACGTTTGAAGAGGATCAAAAAGATGACGTAAACCCAATACTGAGCTTTCTACGATCAATGAAAGAAGAAGATGAGAAATAGCGTAAGAAGGACACTCAGACTATAATTTCGTATATAGGGGAAATTCGTGGGGAATTACTAACAATAAAGAAAGTATGTGGAGAAGCAAAACAAATGTCAATGGTAGCACAAAAAGTAGCAGGCCTAGCCAAAACGGCAGCAACAGGGGCAATGAAAATCGCAAAAGTAACTTCTCAACTCGCAGGTCGCTTGCGACGTGCGACACAAGCCCACTCAAAATCCCTAGCGTTCTTAAAAACTCAAGGTAATATTGCGGTTACGAACATCACGAAACGAATGAAAGAAGTAGAGAGTCGGATAGCAAAACTAGAGCGAAACGGGCACACGAGCACTGCGCGTTCGGATACCAATGACGGAGTACACAGAATGGTGTCTCCGAGGAAAAGCCCGCCGCGCTCTAGCCCAGTGACAGAGTGCGGAACTAACAAGGCACACGCAGAAACACCTAGTAATAGCTCCAATAATTGTAGCCCACTTAGGAGAGTGAATTCTGAGTGCCACTGCCACTGTGATACAGAGGTAGCACATCACAGTTATCAGCAAGATAGATCAGGACACTCAGCAGACGTGCAAGTATCGGAAACGAGTGACAACACCAGTGCGAGGATCGGACAGGATTCTGATCAGAATCACTTCCTGTCGATACTAAAATTCCGTAAGTTCAAAGATAATGGAGGGTCGATGCATCCGAAGAGCTGGGTGCTGCAGTTTACAAATTCATTACCGTCGTCATGGCACAAAGTAGGGGACTGCCTATAGGGGCGATGTACAGCGGGGACTTCGTGTGCCCCAGGACCGCTACGGTAGCTGACAAGGCCCTATGGGAACCCTGAAACGTGACGGCTAACGGGGCTCTGGTGAAGCTGCGATAGGCCTAGCAAGCCAGTAGTGGATAAATCAACTGCTTTTAAAAAGGGAACATGTCTCGGATCACGGAACGGATTTAAAGGAAACCGACCAAGCAATGGAAAAGAATTACGAGATGGTTTACGACTGGGCACCTTAAACGTAAGGACTCTAACTGGGAAGTTAGAAAAAATTGTAGAAATGATGGAAAGGAGGAAATTGGACATCTTGGGACTTGCTGGGACTAGGTGGAGAGGAGTTGGTGAAAAACCACTAAGTAAAGGATGCAAACTGTACTGGATAGGGAATGAGAGGGGAAGAAATGGAGTGGCAATAGTGGTCAGAGAGGGTCTGCAGGAGGAGATGGAAGGTATCAATGATCGAATGATAAAAGCCAGAGTACGAGTGAAAGGAAAAAGCATTGAAATCATCCAAGCATATGCCCCACAGGTGGGGTGTACAAAAAAGGAGAAGGAGGAATTTGAAGATGACATGCAAAAGCAGCTAAATGGAGGAAATCACATTATAGTAGGGGACCTCAATGCACATGTTGGCACAGAGAGGAAAGGATTCGAGGAGATAATGGGACCAGAGGGCTGGGGGAACCGAAATAGAGAAAGAAAATTGTTGCTGGAATTCTGCAAGAGGAATGGGCTGGCGATCGCAAATTCCTGGTACAAGAAGAGAAGTAGTCACAAAATAAATTGGTACAGTGGGGACTGGTCCCAAACTTCAGTAGTAGACTATGCACTAGTGGATAGGCAGATGATGAGCAGCCTCACAGATGTTAAGGTCATTCCATCTGAGGCCTTAGACAGTGACCATCGGCTGTTGGTAGCCACCCTGAGAGAGGAAAAAGATAGGAGGGCAACAGATATACAGGAGAAAAGGTTGAAGACATGGATGCTGAAAGAGGATGAACGGAGGTCCCAGTATCAGACACTGATCAGGAAGAAGTTGCCAAAGGAAGATCAGAGAACAGAGGAAGAAGAATGGGGAGATTTTAAGAGGGCTCAAGTTGAGGCAGCTGAGACTGTGTGCGGAAGAACTAGCACAAAGAGGAGAAGTAGGGAAACGCCATGGTGGAACAACATATGTAAAGACGCAGTACATCGAACGAACAAAGCCTTCAGAGAATGGTTCCAGACCCGAACAGAGGAAGCTAGGGTAAAATATAACGAAAGCAAGAAAGCGGCACAGACCATAGTAAGGGCGGAGAAGAAGAAGTGGATGGAAAAATGGACAAGAATGTTAGAAGAGGACAGTGAAGGGAACAAAAAAGTACTTTACACCATGGTAGGAAATAAGAGGAACGACAGAAGCGAGTGCCTGAGGATCATGGATAATAATGGAAGAGTTGTGGAGGAAATGCATGAGCTCAAAAAGATTTGGAAGGAGTACTTTGAAGATCTGTTGAATGCCGCCAGGCGGGTAACTAACAGCGATGGAGAGCCTAAGGCAGCAGACGATTATAATAGTGGGGAAATTGATGATCTAATTTGGAATGAAGTGGAAGAAGCCATAAAGAGGATGAAAGGGGGCAAGGCACCAGGCTGGGACGAAGTAACAGTGGATATGATACGAGCAGCAGGAGAAGTAGGAACCCAGTGGCTATTCAGAGTGCTGAGGGTGGTGTGAAAGGAGAACAGAATTCCTGAGGATTGGAAGAAAGGAATTATAGTCCGGATCTTCAAGAAAGTGGATAAAAGGAGATGTGAGAACTACAGGGGAATCACCCTGCTATGCCACTGTGGAAAAATCTATGAAAAGATCCTGGAGAAGAGAATAAGAAGCAGTATTGAAAGTAGACTGCAAGAGGAGCAGTACGGTTTCAGACCGGGAAGATCAACAACGGACCTCATATTTGTGGTAAGGCAACTGCAGGAAAGGCACTATGAGTACGGAAAGGACTTAATCATGGCCTTTTTGGATATTGAGAAGGCGTATGACAGTATCTGTAGGGACAAGCTCTGGGATGTGCTGAACGCAAAAGGGTTAGATGAAGAGATAACACGAAAAGTCAGAAAAATGTATGAGGGAAGTGAGAGTTGTGTGAAAGTGGGGAGGGAACCTACTGCATGGTTCAAGCTGGAAAATGGGTGCGACAGGGAAGTGCACTTTCGCCTTTATTGTTTATTATTGTTATGGATGAAATCCTACAGCAAGTACCAGATGCAATTGGAGATCATAAAATGAAAGCAGTGCTTTTTGCCGATGACCTGATGTTATGGGAAAATTGCAAGAAGGAGGTGCAAGAGCAGTTACATGCATGGGAGGCAACGGCAGCACAATATGGAATGCATTTCTCTGCAAAGAAAAGTGAAATAATTGTCACAACAAGGAAGAAGAATAGGCCAAATGTGGATATAACTTGTGGATGGGAAAAACTACAAGTGGTAGAGAACTTCAAGTACATGGGAAGCGTGATTGAAAGTAAGGGGGGAAACGCAATGGAAATAAATGAAAGGTGCAGAAAAGCAGGGCAGTTCTACAAATGCATTAGGGGGCTTATTTGGAGCAAGGAGGTGCCACAGAAATCCAAGGGAATTACATACCGAACCTACTTTGTCCCCATATTGGCATACGGAAGTGAGACATGGGTAATGCACAAAAGCGACAAAAGTAGAATACAGGCTAGTGAAATGAAGTTCCAGAGGAGCAGATTGGGTGTAACAAGACGAGACAGATTGCGAAATGTGTATGTGAGGGAAAGACTAAAGGAGGAACCAGTACAGGACAGGATAGAAAAATCAAGACTGCAGTGGTATGGACACATGAAGAGAATGGATGAGGGAAGAATTCCAAAGAGGATGTTTGATCTGCAACTGGAGGGGAAGAGGCCCAGAGGAAGACCAAGAGATAGATGGGTGAAGGGAGTGAAGGAATGTGTGATGAGAAGAGGAGAGAACTGGACGAAGGTGGAAGAGGGGGAATGGTGGAAAGACAGAACACGATGGAGAGGCTTGTGTTCCCGACAGACCCAGCCAGTGGCTGGAAGCTGTCCAAGATGATGATGATGATGATGGCCAAGCCAGGCAAAATTAGAATTCATGTGTGGACACATCGAAGGCCAAGCTGCGGAAAAGATGCGGGGTGTGGCAGCGACGTGTCGGACTTATCAATAATTTGTTGGTGCATTCCTGCGGACCTACTGCTCAAAGGAAACGCAAGACAGAATTAAAGAGGAAATAATATTTTGTCCTGAACTGGAAGTGTCCGGGCATAGGAGCGCAACCAAATTTTTTGATGATTTACTCAAGAAGAATCAGTTTTTAGATAGTCCATATAGCAACGGAGAAATCATTAAATTTTGCCTTTCCAAATTGCCAGTTAGGTATCAACAGACACTTATCGGGAAGTGTGGATCTGACATAGAAGCATTCAAGAGTCTATTGCGCGGAACTCGAAGTAGTCTTTGATAAACAAGACGCAAAGGACAGGAAGAAGGCACAAAATAACAAATACCACGGGCAAGCAAGGAAAGACGACAACAGATCGCATAATCGCACTGGTCAGTTAGGAAACCATGGTTACGGAAATCAAGGTTACGCTATTCAAGGTTATGGAAACCAGAGACACGGAAACCAGAACGTCAGGGAACAGGGTCATGCTAGACAAGGAATCTGGGATAAGAGGAATAACGAACGGCAAAGCGACCGTAATTGGAGAGAGCGAAACCAAGGACAACAGTGGAACCAAGAGATTGAAACTAGACCCGCAAATCCTAATGCACGTCAGAGGAGGGGGAGCTTAACAAGGGATTGACGCCAGACTAGTGCGAACACAGGCCGCCGGAATTTCGCACGTAATCTCGGACCTGGCCAACTACGGATGATACATTACGAAGATTTATCAGAAATCCTGCTCGAGGAACATAAAGCAACTCCTCGACAAGATCGGCAGCCTCTTATCACAGTAGCAATAGCTGAAAAGAGTATGAATGCGATAATAGATAGTGGAAGCTACATAACAGCAATATCTGAGGCAGCATACAAGAGGTGCTCTCAGGAGATGGACTGGCCTGTTCTATCGGTTAAGAAAACCAAAATAAAAGGGGCATTAGCGGGTAAATGTACGGAGGTCACCCAACAGACAAGACTGGAATTCTCCTGCCAAGGACACAAAATAGAGTCTAACTTCTGGATCGTGCCAAATCTGGCGATAGACATGATAATAGGAACGGACTTCCTAAATGAACATGAAGCGATAGTTGATCTAGGACGAGGTGAAGTGCTTTTGAGAACAGGGAATCCCGTCCACATTAAGTTCGACGACCATCTGATCCCAGCTCAACTACCGTCTAACTGTGTACGGATAAACTATGCGTGTCTGGAAGACAGAAAGGAAGAACAGGTCGACGTTGCGGGTAGGGGAGAGGACACGGATGAGAATGAAGTCGGAATAATGGGAGAAATAAAGGAGAAAATAGGAGAAAAAGTGGAAGCAATAAACAATATAAGGTGCGACCACCGCAAAGAACTTCATAAATTACTAGTAGAACATACGGAGGTCTTCCTTCCCAAGACAGGATCAATAAAGAACTTCCAATATAAATTTCGTGTACGTCCGCACAAACCAGTTTCGTGTGCCACCCTATCCAATCCACTTGGCATATCGACAGAAAGTAGCAGCTGAAATTACGCGAATGCTGAGTGAAGGAATAATAGAACCTACGGATTCAGCCTATAATAACCCGTTAAGAGTAGTCGAGAAGGCAGATGGTAGTATTCGTTTAGTCTTGGACTCGCGACAAATTAATACCATAATAGAACCCGAAACAGACAGACCGCAACGATTAGAGGAACTCTTACAAAACTTCCATGGAATATCAATCTTCTCATCAGTTGATCTAAAATCGAGTTTCTGGCAGATCGAGCTCCATCCAAATTGCAGACAGTACACAGCCATTTTAGCATTTGGAAGATGTTACCGGTTTCGTCGTCTCCCATTTGGTTTGAACATTTCGTCTGCCGCATTCATTCGGGGGCTGGACGGCATACTAAGCGATAATTTGAAACGTCATGTCACCAGCTATGTGGACGATTTGCTGATCGCGGAGAAATCTTGGGGAGAGTACAATGCGGTCCTCGGTGAACTCCTTGCGACATTCAAGGAATACGGAGTGACTATCAATATCGAAAAATCGAATTTTGGGACGTCCTCTGTCAAATTTCTAAGACATATCATCACGGGTGAGGGCATTGCGCCACATCCCGAAAAGATCGAAGCGATTAAAAAGTTTCCCATTCCTACGACAAAGAAGCAGTTAAGGGGGTTCTTGGGGATCATAAATTTTTACAACCGCTTTATACATGTCAAAACTCAGAGCAGTCCTAGGTTGCATCAACTTACAGGAAAGAAGATTCCTTGGGAATGGGATGAGGCGGCTGAATCCGAATGGAAAGCATTAAAATTCGCATTATTACAAGCACCCATCCTATCACACCCTAATTTAGCAGAAGAGCTTTGCATAGTAACGGACAGTTCATACTCAGGTTTGGGTGTCATGGTGTTCCAAGACTATGTACATGAAGGAAACAGGGTGTGGAAGACAATTGCGTTTGGTAGCAGAGTACTAGCCAAGAGTGAGAGGAATTACTCAGTAACCGAGTTAGAGGCGCTGGCTATTGTATGGGCGTTTGAAAAATTCAGATACCTTCTGTTTGGTCGCAAGACGAGGGTCTACACAGACCACAAGGTACTCGAGTTCTTGATGACTGCAAAGCTTAATCACAGGCGGCTCATTAGGTGGGCATATATCTGCAGCAGTACAACTTTTCGATAGAATATACCCCCGGCAGTCAGAACATTATTGCAGACGCCTTATCACGGTCACCGATCGGATTTGAGCTCAACATGGAAGAAGAACTGGAGGAAAATCACTACTGCCTTTTCTATATGCAGAAAGTAGCCTTTGAAAATTTTATTACCTGTAGTATGCAGGACATCAAGAAGGAGCAAGACAAGGACCCTGCCCTAGTGTTATTGAAACACAAATGGATAGACAGAAGACACGCCACCATCAGGCAGTTCTACCTCTTGCGGAAAGGCATAATTTTCCACCGAAATTATGCAAATGACACTGAATGGGTGGTATGGATCACTGAACACCTAATAAACAAGGTTATATGGCATACTCACCTCAGCCATGGACACTTCGGACCACGCAAGTGCAATCTCAAGCTAAGGACCATGTGTTACTTTCGAAACATGGAGCGTCGAATTCGGAGGGTACTGTCGGTGTGTAAAGACTGCCAAAGGGCTAAGCACACCACTGTGAGCATGCAGGCACCATTATACCCAATCGTACCGACCAAATTAAGACAATTAGCAGCAACAGATTTAATGGGACCTTTGCCAAGAACAAGAAGAGGATATACTTACGTATTAGTGTTTGTTGAACTAACGTCCAAACACGTTACCTTTAAGCCACTGAAGAGGGCGGCAGGACGAACTGTATCACGAGCCCTAATCCGGGATTTCCTACCACAGGTTGGTCATGTGAGTAAAATTATTTCTGATAATGGGCCACAGTTTAAGTCAAAAAACATGGAAGGAGACGTTGCGTGGATGTAAAATTGATCCCAATTTTATATCTTCACACCATCCGAGCTCGAATACTGCAGAACGGGTTATTAAGGAACTCGGAAACTTGTGCCGGTTGTACTGTAACAAACAGCACACGACATGGGACGTTTTCCTTAAAGACTTCCAGGGGTGATCAATGAGGCACCCCATGGGATAACAAAATTGGCACCCATTACAGTACTGAAAAACGGGACTCCTAAGGACTTGATAACCGAGGTCGTAAACTTCCCACCAAGGGCGCGAACGCAGCACCAAGCCATAGTGGATTTGGCTCTCAAGAGGATACGGGCTGCAGCAGAGGTCAGGAAGAGACGTGCCGACAGGGGAGCTCGTCTACGACACTTCCAAGTTGGACAAAAGGTGCTCGTTAAGTCTTTCCGACTTTCGAACAAAAAAAAAATGAAATGCCAAAAATTCTATTCTGTTTACAACGGCCCGTACCGTATAAGGAGAGCAGCTCACCACAATGCTTATGAATTGGAGACGCTGAAAGGAAAGAAGTCCATAGGACTCCACCACATCTCTCACATAAAGGAGTTCGTGGAACAGTAGTAGTGTAAGTGGTGTACATAGTAGAATGGGCTATAGTAGTAGTGTAAGTTGTCTTGTGACAGCCAGAGCGACAACACCAGCAGCAGCGAGTACTGTTTGTATAAAGCGTTTATTTTGCATTTTGTTTACGACCTTCCACTAAGGAAGGGATTCTATTTGTGTTTATCTGCTCTGCATAGTAACTAACAGTTCTTGATAAAACTTTACGTAGTTTTCGTGTTAGATTTCTTAGTGTTTTCTTGATCGTTTAGAACAGAAAGCGCCCTAAAACCGTCTTTTGTTTGTTTCGCGGCCGTTAGCCACTAGTCACCTGAATCAGCAGTTGTCTTGTGACAGCCAGAGCGACAGCACCAGCAGCAGCGAGTACTGTTTGTATAAAGCGTTTTTGTACTTATTTGCTGCGCTTAGCTTTTAAATAGTTTTTCTGGGAAAACCTAGCGTAGTTTTCGCGTCTCGTATTTCAGTGAGTGTTTCTTGATTATCAGAGTAGCTCATCAGAAGATTATCTTGGGAATTTGTCACCTTATAGAGTAGGGTAAACATAGTCATGTGTAGGGACTGTGGTTGTTGTGAGCGGACGCAAGGAGAATTGGCCACTCTTCGGGGGCAGGTGGAGGCTTTGTCTGTTAGGCTCATCGAGCTCGAGGCGCAGGCGTCGGCTCGTAGTGGCGTTGGGGCAACTGTGGTGAGACCTATGCCTACTTCGGTGGCCTTGGAATCACATGGAACCCCTGATGTCGCTGCGTCTTCCGGCAGTGAGCATCTTACCGGTCAGCCATCACTCCAGGGTGAATGGCGGACAGTGGTGGGCTCGCGCGTGCCTGGCCGAAAGGCGAAGGTGGGATCTGGCCGCGTGGCAGCTGCCTTACCCCTTTCCAACAGGTACGGGGTGCTTCCTAGTGGTGATGACATCGTTTCCGAGCCACCACAGGGTGCCTCGCCTGTTGGGCCAGTGGCCGATTCTCCGGCAAGGTCCCGACAGTCACAGAGGGCGGGCCTATTAGTTATAGGGAGCTCCAACGTTAGGCGGGTTATGGAGCCCCTCAGGAAAATAGCGGGTAGGTCGGGGAAGAATGCCAGTGTGCACTCGGTGTGCTTGCCGGGGGGTCTCGTCCGTAATGTGGAGGAGGCCCTTCCGGCAGCTATTGAACGCACTGGGTGTGACCGGCTGCAGATAGTAGCACATGTCGGAACGAATGACGCCTGCCGCTTGGGTTCTGAGGCCATCCTTGGTTCCTTCCGGCGGCTGGCTGATTTGGTGAAGACAACCAGCATCGCACGCGGAGTGCAAGCTGAGCTTAATATCTGCAGCATAGTGCCCAGAGTCGATCGCGGTCCTCTGGTTTGGAGCCGTGTGGAGGGTCTAAACCAGAGGCTCAGACGACTCTGCGACTATAATGGTTGCAAATTCATCGACCTCCGTTATTGGGTGGAGAACTGTAGGGCCCCCCTAGACAGGTCAGGCGTGCACTACACACCGGAAGCAGCTACTAGGGTAGCAGAGTACGTGTGGCGTGCACACGGGGGTTTTTTAGGTTAGAGGGACCCCCCCTTGGGCGAAACGATAAAATACCTGACGGCTTACCAGAGAGGACATTATCATCGTTTATAAAGAATGTCCGTCCTCGGAGACCAAAAACAGGAAAAGTTAACGTAATATTGGTAAACTGCAGGAGTATCCAGGGCAAGGTTCCTGAATTAGTATCTCTTATTGAAGGAAATAGTGCGCATATAGTATTAGGAACGGAAAGTTGGTTAAAACCGGAAGTGAACAGTAACGAAATCCTAGACACAGAATGGAATATATACCGCAAGGATAGGATAAACGCCAATGGTGGAGGAGTATTTATAGCAGTAAAGAATTCAATAATATCCAGTGAAGTTATTAGCGAATGCGAATGTGAAATAATCTGGGTTAAGTTAAGTATCAAAGGTGGGTCAGATATGATAGTCGGATGCTTCTATAGACCACCTGCATCAGCAACCGTAGTAGTTGAGCGCCTCAGAGAGAACCTGCAGAACGTCGTGAAGAAGTTTCGTGATCATACTATTGTAATAGGGGGAGACTTCAATCTACCAGGTATAGAATGGGATAGTCACACAATCAGAACTGGAGCCAGGGACAGAGACTCTTGTGACATTATCCTGACTGCCTTGTCCGAGAATTACTTCGAGCAGATAGTTAGAGAACCAACTCGTGAAGCTAACGTTTTAGACCTCATAGCAACAAATAGACCGGAACTTTTCGACTCCGTGAATGTAGAAGAGGGTATCAGTGATCATAAGTCAATGGTTGCATCAATGACTACAAGTGTAATAAGAAATGCCAAGAAAGGAAGGAAAATATATTTGCTTAACAAGAGTGATAGGGCACAAATCGCAGAATATCTGAGTGACCACCATCAAACGTTCATTTCTGAGGAAGAGGATGTGGAACATAAATGGAAAAAATTCAGAAACATCGTCCAGTACGCCTTAGATAAGTTCGTACCGACTAAGGTCCAAAGCGAGGGGAAAGATCCACCGTGGTATAACAATCATGTACGAAAGGTACTACGGAAACAAAGAAAGCTTCATCATAGGTTTAAGAGTAGTCGAATCATAGCTGATAAGGAAAAGCTGAACGAAGCGAAAAAGAGCGTAAAGAGAGCAATGAGAGAAGCATTCAACGAATTCGAACATAAAACATTGGCAAACAATCTAAACAAGAACCCTAAAAAGTTTTGGTCATATGTAAAATCGGTAAGCGGATCTAAATCCCCTATTCAGTCACTCGTTGACCACGATGGCACCGAAACAGAGGACGACCGAAGAAAGGCAGAAATACTGAATTCAGTGTTCCGAAACTGTTTCACTGCGGAAAATCGTAACACGGTCCCTGACTTCAGCCGTCGCACGGACGCCAAAATGGAAAATATTGAAATAAACGATATCGGAATTGAAAAACAACTGCTATCACTTAGTAGCGGAAAAGCATCCGGACCAGACGAGATACCCTTAAGATTCTACAGTGATTATGCTAAAGAACTTGCCCCCTTTCTATCAGCAATTTATCGTAGATCGCTGGAAGAACGTAAAGTACCTAGCGACTGGAAGAAAGCGCAGGTCGTTCCCATTTTCAAGAAAGGTCATAAATCAGATGCGAATAATTATAGGCCTATTTCGCTTACGTCAATCTGTTGTAGAATAATGGAACATGTTTTGTGTTCTCGTATTATGACGTTCTTAGATAATACAAATCTCCTTCATCATAACCAACATGGATTCCGCAAACAGAGATCATGTGAAACTCAGCTCGCCCTATTTGCCCAAGAAATTCACAGTGCCGTAGACACTGGCGAGCAGATTGATGCCGTATTCCTGGACTTCAGGAAGGCATTTGATACGGTTCCGCACTTACGTTTAGTGAAAAAAATACGAGCCTACGGAATATCGGACCAGGTTTGTGACTGGATTCAGGATTTCCTAGAAGAAAGAACACAACATGTCATTCTTAACGGTTGAAAATCTGCAGATGTAGAGGTAATTTCGGGAGTACCGCAGGGAAGCGTGATAGGACCTTTATTGTTTACAATATACATAAATGACTTAGTTGACAACATCGGTAGCTCCGTGAGGCTATTTGCAGATGACACGGTTGTCTACAAGAAAGTAGCAACATCAGAAGACTCGTACGTACTCCAGGAGGACCTGCAGAGGATTAATGCATGGTGCGACAGCTGGCAGCTTTCCCTAAACGTAGATAAATGTAATATAATGCGCATACATAGGGGCAGAAATCCATTCCAGTACGATTATGCCATAGGTGGTAAATCATTGGAAGCGGTAACGACCGTAAAATACTTAGGAGTTACTATCCGGAGCGATCTGAAGTGGAATGATCACATAAAACAAATAGTGGGAAAAGCAGGCGCCAGGTTGAGATTCATAGGAAGAATTCTAAGAAAATGTGACTCATCGACGAAAGAAGTAGCTTACAAAACGCTTGTTCGTCCGATTCTTGAGTATTGCTCATCAGTATGGGACCCTTACCAGGTTGGATTAATAGAAGAGATAGACATGATCCAGCGAAAAGCAGCGCGATTCGTCATAGGGACATTTAGTCAGCGCGAGAGCGTTACGGAGATGCTGAACAAGCTCCAGTGGCGGACACTTCAAGAAAGGCGTTACGCAATACGGAGAGGTTTGTTATCGAAATTACGAGAGAGCACATTCCGGGAAGAGATGGGCAACATATTACTACCGCCCACATATATCTCGCGTAATGATCACAACGAAAAGATCCGAGAAATTAGAGCAAATACGGAGACTTACAAGCAGTCGTTCTTTCCACGCACAATTCGTGAATGGAACAGGGAAGGGGGGATCAGATAGTGGTACAATAAGTACCCTCCGCCACACACCGTAAGGTGGCTCGCGGAGTATAGATGTAGATGTAGATGTAGATGTAAGTAGTAGTGTAAGTGGTGTACATAGTAGAATAGGTAAATATATGAACCTTTCTTTGGGGAACAATAATCGTTGCATTAATAGATTAAGATTGTTAAAGTATTAACACGCTGCGTTTTCTCGCATAAGAATTTACTGCTGTTAACATTTTTTGTCTATGTTCGGGATCTCCTCTGTCGTTGCGATAAGAGGCACTACCTTTCCATGAGCAATGTTTTTGTCCTTTCCTATCTGGTGTCCATGTTAAGGGATAAATATAAGCGACGAGATGTCGCACAAACGGGCGTATAGAAGAATGTGCTCTTAGAAGCGTTCTGAGAAGTCGTGATACGCTCCATAGCGGCCACAACCAGTTCGTGAGACGTTCATACCAATGCTTGCAGGCACGCGTCAGTGCACTGCAAGATTGTGGTATATTGCGTGATTTCGAGGATGAATATGGGCAGTATAGTTTTTTGCAGAGCTGCGCCAGCATCGTTGTCTTGCAAGTCGGGGTGAACCTGTGAGCGTTTGACTCCAATGGTGCCCTAGACGAGAGAAATGCGGGCATAAAGCCTACCATGCCAATGTGCTGGTTGGGGATTTAGCGTGCTGCTCGTGACTGTCACAGATGAATAACTAGGGACTTATACTTGGATATTCGTGACATACTGTGTAGCTGGCGTGTGTTGGGCGACTGAATCCTCAACAGGAACCAGTCCTGGCTTGGTCATATTACATTGCCTCTGGAAAGGTGTGCTTTGATCGCGAATACTGCATAACATAGAAAAAGAAGTTGCAACTATAAATTTATTGTCTTGTATAGCCATGGCTAACCCAGTCTCTGGAGTTTCAGTGAGGCGTAGTGAGAACTCGGTGACCATGTCGTACGGCGCGCACATCACTGTCGTCAATAGCGGCGAGCAGCGAGACATCTCAGCGTAACAGGAATTATGTCACCAAACCACAGACCCGAGATGGAGGGACGACGGGTGAGCGGAAGTAGCATAGTTGCATGTTCTTTATGACACAGTAAAACTTAGACCTGCATAACAACATAATTTAATTAAAAGACATAGAATGTAGATCGTTGGCAAATGGTAGTCAATTCTTGAGCATGTCTACTGTCGATCTATATAATTAATAGTAATACACTCCTGGAAATGGAAAAAAGAACACATTCTCACCGGTGTGTCAGACCCGCCATACTTGCTCCGGACACTGCGAGAGGGCTGTACAAGCAATGATTACACGCACGGCACAGCGGACACACCAGGAACCGCGGTGTTGGCCGTCGAATGGCGCTAGCTGCGCAGCATTTGTACACCGCCGCCGTCAGTGTCAGCCAGTTTGCCGTGGCATACGGAGCTCCATCGCAGTCTTTAACACTGGTAGCATGCCGCGACAGCGTAGACGTGAACCGTATGTGCAGTTGACGGACTTTGAGCGAGGGCGTATAGTGCGCATGCGGGAGGCCGGGTGGACGTACCGCCGAATTGCTCAACACGTGGGGCGTGAGGTCTCCACAGTACATCGATGTTGTCGCCAGTGGTCGGCGGAAGGTGCACGTGCCCGTCGACCTGGGACCGGACCGCAGCGACGCACGGATGCACGCCAAGACCGTAGGATCCTACGCAGTGCCGTAGGGGACCGCACCGCCACTTCCCAGCAAATTAGGGACACTGTTGCTCCTGGGGTATCGGCGAGGACCATTCGCAACCGTCTCCATGAAGCTGGGCTACGGTCCCGCACACCGTTAGGCCGTCTTCCGCTCACGCCCCAACATCGTGCAGCCCGCCTCCAGTGGTGTCGCGACAGGCGTGAATGGAGGGACGAATGGAGACGTGTCGTCTTCAGCGATGAGAGTCGCTTCTGCCTTGGTGCCAATGATGGTCGTATGCGTGTTTGGCGCCGTGCAGGTGAGCGCCACAATCAGGACTGCATACGACCGAGGCACACAGGGCCAACACCCAGCATCATGGTGTGGGGAGCGATCTCCTACACTGGCCGTACACCACTGGTGATCGTCGAGGGGACACTGAATAGTGCACGGTACATCCAAACCGTCATCGAACCCATCGTTCTACCATTCCTAGACCGGCAAGGGAACTTGCTGTTCCAACAGGACAATGCACGTCCGCATGTATGCCGTGCCACCCAGCGTGCTGTAGAAGGTGTAAGTCAACTACCCTGGCCTGCAAGATCTCCGGATCTGTCCCCCATTGAGCATGTTTGGGACTGGATGAAGCGTCGTCTCACGCTGTCTGCACGTCCAGCACGAACGCTGGTCCAGCTGAGGCGCCAGGTGGAAATGGCATGGCAAGCCGTTCCACAGGACTACACCCAGCATCTCTACGATCGTCTCCATGGGAGAATAGCAGCCTGCATTGCTGCGAAAGGTGGATATACACTGTACTAGTGCCGACATTGTGCATGCTCTGTTGCCTGTGTCTATGTGCCTGTGGTTCTGTCAGTGTGATCATGTGATGTATCTGACCCCAGGAATGTGTCAATAAAGTTTCCCCTTCCTGGGACAATGAATTCACGGTGTTCTTATTTCAATTTCCAGGAGTGTATTAGTGCGGGCCCGCACATTTATTTCTTCATCCGATATAGCGTCACACACCATGTACAATAGTGAGATCGGACTCTACTCAAATATCAAGACAAATTATTTCCATGATTTTGTTATGATAGCTACAGATAAATAAGTATAAAATTAAAATTAGAGTGTCTGAAATGACAGACCATCAATGTATCGTTATGTAAATTTATCGTAACATAGAAGGTCATAGGGAAAATTTAGGTATAAGGTTTTTGTAAGAATTATACAGATGACGGGTATCGTGGCAATGCAGAGGCCAGCCGGAGAAAAGCAAGAGGTCATCGGCTACCTGCAAGAAGAGAGCGTCAGCGCGCCACCTGACGTGAAGGGTGCGAGAGCATCCGGTCCTACAAGCTGGCAGTCACCGGGCTGTATACCTGAGGGATTAGGCGGCAAACAATCCTCGCCGGGCCACAAGCGAAAGTGAGGCTGGCCGTTGACACTGACATGCGACCCACACGCGACAGCCTGCTAGCTCTCCGGACGCAGCAGCCGTTTGGAGGGATTCCCTGCGGCAGACCACGTTGTCGTGAGTACACGAAGAAGATCACAAATCGTGTCAGAACCTGCGTCTCATGTGCCTCAGGACAGAAAGGGACGCTATATACTCACCTGTTTGGGTTTTTACAACTCACTAGCATTGGCCGATCTGCATTCACAAAGCAGTATCGTGCCACACACTCTAACAAATGAATGGTCTCATTTCGAACTTCTCCTCTCTCTTAGGGAGCAGGTGTAGCAAACGTCGCTCCTAGTTCGATCCTATATGGATGACCTCACACACTTGTGGAGTCACTCCACATGCCATCATCCCTCGTCGGACTGCAATATTGGGAAACGTAAAAGTACTGTCCAGCGAGAGAAGAGACCTAGACTAGTGATGTATCCCAAGAAGTAGACCTCAGAGACAATTAATCGACGTGAGGAGAGCCTATCACTGTGTCCTCCTACCGTACTGCCGTCATCATATGCGTGGGTCTTGCTGCAATCTCAACAGAGTACTGCAGATGCTCCAGCACACCCCATTGCCGTTGCAACAACGTAGCAACAACACCTGACGTTTAGCCCTATGTGATGTCAGTACTGTGGAATTTGTGAAGTGCTTCGAATATTTCTAACAATGTGATTTAGTGCCTCATTCTCAGCACAGTCGTGAACATTGTGCAATGTGCAAGCACAACTTGACTCCCCATGAACCTTGTTTTTTTCTTAAATTTCTTTCTCTAGTGTTGTTTTTGTAATGTATGTTATACCTTGTATGTGTTTGTGTTTTACACTGTAATTCTTATTACAAATTACTGTATTGTTCTCCACACCATGTTGTTTTTTTGTATTTGGTATTTATTGTTGTGTGTATGCAAACAGTGTGCCTGAAGTCCCCATAAACTGAAGCAGATACCACCACTGTCATTGTGAATGGACCATCAGTTCAGGGAACATTTTGTAAAGGTTATTCTTGCTGCAGGGAGACAGAATGAATCGGAGGTTGTAACTAGATTCTGAAACCTCACAAAGAGATTGTTAACTTAAATAGTATCATGTGTGAGTGAGTTCAGGTTAGTTTCATGATTCAAATTGTTGTAAAATCTTGGGCATTTAATTGCGGAGCACTCCAACTCTGATTGTAAAGATTAAACTGCTCCATATTTGGCTCACATGCCCGGGCCATATTTAGAGCATGAATGTCTGTGTGAAACGGTGTTTGGCAGGGGCTCCCTGGGTATGGATGTGTGATGTGAGTGTTAGTGTTCCATATTAAGATGGTGAAGTTGGCTACATCATAAATAATCCTCCCTCTATGAGCTGCATTTTTCGGTTGCAGTGGCATGTGGAGTCAGTTTGTAAGATTGTTCTTGGGCGATTGACTCACTACCTTGCTCCCAAGTGAGCCAACCGCTCACCAATTACAATCTAAAATGGCGTAGGGGCTATGAGAGGTGGCATGAGCCCCCTCTCATATTTCTATCTTACGATTTTCCTCTCTAGTTGCATGCAGTGAAGGGTTGCTGTCCCTTCACACGTGAACTTCCCACTCAGCGTCTCTCGTCACCCGGGTGGTCCGGTGACAGGCGGGCTCTCCTGATCTGGAAAGGGTTAAGCCGACGGGTGTGAGGAAGTCGATTGAATGCTTTGCAGACGCCGACACTGTCAAAAGACACGCCCGGAGTGGTCTGAAGTAGCGGCTGCGCTAGAGGTTCCGTTACTTCGCAGAATCTTAGCGAAAACACTTTCTGGCGGGCTACCAGCGAGGCGTGGGAATAACTTGTGTACCCAGGGAGTTGTGGCAGGAAAATTCCCGCGCTTTCTGCAAAATAGTAACTGAGATTGGCTGGCTCAGGGCATAGCTCCGTGACGTAGCAAAGTCAGCGCAGAAATTGGCGCCAAGAATCTCCATTGGTGGAATGGTAATGCTCCGGCAATGGAGTGGAATTTTCCGCCGGTTTTGGAGTTGCTGATTGGAACGTTTAACCACGGCCACTGTCGTGGGGGCGGGAATGTTGTGTGTTTGGCCTGTACGGGTGCTCTAGGGAGTCGGCTCTCGCCTTTCGGTCGAGGACGTCGAAGCAACCAGCCCTCGCCTCCGGTACGCCAGATCGTGTTCTGGCAGTTAAGAAGACAGTTTGGTAATGTATGTCCGCAGCACCGGCAGATAGGGATTTTCCTAGGTGATAATCAGAGCCCAGCAGAGTGCGCCTGTTCGTCTTTTTCTAACTTTGTTCTGTCTTGAGTAGCAGCAATTAATGTTGGGTTAGCTGTGTGTCTCTCTTAAGATTTGAGTGGCAAGGAATTGGCTCCACATACCACTTCGTCATAAACCTCACAATCTAGTTTAGGGACAACTTCACCTTCACAGCGTTTGTTTGTGTATCCAATTTGAGCCAATTTGATGTATTATAAATGTTTCATGTGTTTTTGTTTATTATTTTGTGTTTAGTCTTAATAAATCCTATTGTTATTTTGGACAGAACTTTCATTCTGTTAATCGGTAGAGCAACCCATCATTTCTCACTACGTTAATGAAACCTTCCATTATTTAACTTATTTATCAAATTAAATTATTGCAGGTGCCAAACTCTTTTCTACTCCACTTGCAGGGTTGATTACAGTCAGTTCGCGTATATTTTTTAATCCTTGTGCAACAGCAAAAGTCGGAGTTAGAATAGGGGGGGTTTAGAGCATCATTTACATGAGTAGATTCTAGAATTTAGTGTTAAATACACTGCTAGCCCCAGCACTTCGCAAGGTAAGTGATTTGTGAAAGGTATAGGTTAATGTTAGCCAGGGCCATTCTTTTGTAGGGATTTCTGAAAGTCAGATTGCGTAGCGCTAAAAATATTGTGTGTCAGTTTAAGGACAGTCTTCTATAATTGTTCAAAGGGGACGTTTCATACTATGTATGCTGCTCGGTACCCTGGACGACATCATCTAAGTGTCCGAACCGTTCGCCACATAGTTACGTTATTTAAGGAAACAGGAAGTGTTCAGCCACAAGTGAAACGTCAACCACGACCTGCAACAAATGATGATCCGCAAGTAGGTGTTTTAGCTGCTGCCGCGGCTAATCCGCACATCAGTAACACTCAAATAGCGCGAGAATCGGGAATCTCAAAAACGTCGGTGGTGAGAATGCTAAATCGGCATCGAGTGCACCCGTACAATATTTCTGTCCACCAGGAATTGCAAGGCGACGACTTTGATCGTCGTGTATAGTTCTGCCACTGGGCACAAGAGAAATTACGGTACGATGACAGAGTTTTTTGAACGCGTTCTATTTAGCGACGAAGCGTCATTCACCAACAGCGGTAACAGCATGCGTTCTCAGAAATGATAAGTTCACAAAGGTACATGTATCACATTGGAACAACCGAAATAAAATGTTAAAACGTACCTGCATTCTGTATTTTAGTTTAAAAAATCTACCTGTTACCGAGTGTTCGTCTAAAATTGTGAGCCATATGTTTGTGACTATTACAGCGCCAACTATCACAAAGCGAAAAAAGTGGTCCAACTAAAACATTCATATTTCTTTACGTACTACACTAATATGTAATAAGAAATGGGGGTTCCTATTTAAGAAAACGCAGTTCATATCCTTTTGACCTGTAGCAGCGCCGTCTAGCGGGCCAACCATAGCGCCATCTGGTTTCCCCCTTCAATTAGACGAATTTCGTTCTTTGTAGTTTTTTCGTTGGACGCTAATTTCGTGAGATATCTGTGCCGGTCACGATCAATGGACCACCCTGTATATATATCAAACCACCCTAACACAATTACGTATTGTGGTCTGGATCCAAATGTGACTGAAGAGAACAAGCAAACAAACAACCCTAGGAAAAAGAAGAAAACATCGGGCCTACTAACGACCCTTGGGAAAAACAGAATTTATGCCACTTTAGTACATCTTTCGCTTTCCCTTCATTAAACACTACCAGTATTCTGTAAATATAATTCAAAAATGTCTGAGCCATGACAGAGCAGCGTAAGTCAAGTTAGCTGCGCGCCGGGAAGAGTATTGGTTGGTTGGTTTGGGGAAGGAGACCAGACAGCGTGGTCATCGGTCTCATCGGATTAGGGAAGGATTGGGAAGGAAGTCGGCCGTGCCCTTTCAGAGGAACCATCCTGGCATTTGCGGAAAACCTAAATCAGGATGGCCGGACGCGGGATTGAACCGTCGTCCTCCCGAGTGCGAGTCCTGTGTCTAACCACTGCTCCACCCCGCTCGGTATGGGAAGAGTATTCCGGCAGGCGTGGAGAAACGGCCTTGGAGCTGAGTGGCGCCCCTCGAGCGCCGCCGTCGCTGGCGACTTGGCAGCAGTCCTGCGAGGCCGGCGGCGGGCCCTACAAATTAGGGCGGCCGGCGGAGAGGACAGGCCGGCGCAGGGCGCTGGGCGCAGGGCGCGGGGCGTGCGCCTGAATCCAAACGGCCGAATTAGCGGCGCTAAGGAGCGGCTCAGCGGCCGCCGAGGGCCGCCGTCCCTCAGCGCGACGCCCGGCGCCGAGGCGCTGCACGACGCTCCACCCACTCTCTGCTCCGGTGCTCCCACCGGCCAGTTGTTCCACTGCGTCCTGTACTGTTCGTGCTTCTCTGCCATTTCCTTCCAGACTCCTACTAATAAAAGAGAAGAAGTTCCCCCATTTCTTATTATTTCTAGCGCTAGTTCACAAGCCTCATACACTACCGGCCGTTAAAACTGCTACACCAAGAAGAAATGCAGATGATAAACGTGTATTCATTGGTCAAATATATTATACTGGAACTAACATATGATTACATTTTCACGCGATTTGGGTGCATACATCCTGAGAAATAAGTACCCAGAACAACCACCTCTGGCTGTAATAACGGCCTTGATACGCCTGGGCATTGAGTCAAACAGAGCATGCATGGATTGTACAGGTACAGTTGCCCATGCAGCTTCAAAACGATACCACAGTTCATCAAGAGTAGTGACTGGCGTATTGTGACGAGCCAGTTGCTCAGCTACCATTGACCAGACATTTTCAATTGGTGAGAGATCTGGAGAATGTGCTGGCCAGGGCAGCAGTCGAACATTTTCTGTATCCAGAAAGGCCCGTACAGGACCTGCAGCATGTGGTCGTGCATTATCCTGCTGAAATGTATGGTTTCCCAGGGATCGAATGAAATGTAACGTCCACTGTTCAAAGTGCCGTCAGTGCGAACAAGAGGTGACCGGGACGTGTAACCAATGGCACCCCATACCATCACATCGTGTGGTGCGCCAGTATGGCGATGACAAATACACGCTTCCAATGTGCGTTCACCGCGATGTCGCCAAACACGGATGCGACCATCATGATGCTGTAAACAGAACCTGGATTTATCGGAATAAATGACGTTTTGCCATTCGTGCACCCAGGTTCGTCGTTGAGTACACCATCTCAGGCGCTCCTGTCTGTTATGCAGCGTCAAGGGTAACCGTAGCCATGGTCTCCGAGCTGATAGTCCATGCTGCTGGAAACGTCATCGAACTGTTCGTGCAGATGGTTGTTCCCTTGCAAAATGTCCCCATCTGTTGACTCAGGGATCAAGACGTGGCTGCAGGATCCGTTACAGCCATGCGGATAAGATGCTTGTCATCTCGACTGCTAGTGATACGAGGCCGTTGGGATCCAGCACGGCGTTCCGTATTACCCTCCTGAACCCACCGATTCCATATTCTGCTAACAGTCATTGGATCTCGACCAACTCGAGCAGGAATGTCGCGATACGATAAACCGCAATCGCTATAGGCTACAATGCAACCCTTATCAAAGTCGGAAACATGATGGTACGCATTTCTCCTCCTTACACGAATCACCACAACGTTTCGCGAGGCAACGCCGGTCAACTGCTGTTTGTGTATGAGAAATCGGTTGGAAACTTTCCTCATGTCAGCACGTTGTAGGCGTCGCCACCGGCGCCAACCTTGTGTGAATGCTCTGAAAAGCTAATCATTTGCATATCACGGCATGTTATTCCTGTCAGTTAAATTTCGCGTCTGTAGCACGTCGTCTTCGTGGTGTAGCAATTTTAATGGCCAGTAGTGTATTTTAGCTCTTCAAATCCTCACATACAACGTCTATTATAAACCATCAGTCCCTTTGGAATGATTAACGATCTATTCTCTATATTATTTATTGATGTAACATTTGTACTACATAGCAAAAAGGAGAAAAAAAGGAACGACACACCACCAAGGAATTCTCCGAACAGGATGGATGTCGATAGATGTAAAGCACATGTACAGAGAAAAAGAGATTACAGTTTCAGAAAAATGGGATGGTTTATTCAAAAGAAAGAACTTCACAAACTGAGCAAGTAAACAACGTGTTACTCCACCTTTGGCGATTATGCACGCAGTTAGTCGGCTTGGCATTGATGGAAGTCATACGTCATCCTGAGAGATATCCTGCCAAATTCTGACCAAGTGCCGCTTTAGAAGAGCTACCTGGAGGGATCTACCCATAATTCCCCAAAGGTGCTCACTTAGGGAGAGATCCAACAAACTTGCTGCCAAGGTAGGGTCTCGCAAGCATAGAGACAGTAGTAGAAATTCTCGTCGTTTTCGGACGGACATTATCGTCATGCTGTAAGGGTAAAGCTGATGACAACCAAAGGGGTACTGCTATGTCACCCCTTACCATCGCTCCTGGTTCTCGGGTCTGATGACGGCATTAGTCAGGCTGGTATCCCACCACTGTCTGTGGCGTCTCCAGACACATCTTCGCTGGTCATTCGGACTTAGTTCGGAGCGGGACTCAAGACTGAAGACAGTCTCACTAATATCAGTGATATTCCGGTCCTGTCTCAATGCCAAGACGAATAACTGCTTTCGTAAGGGCAAGAGATGGACTAAGGCGCTATTGAGTTGCTCAATTTATGTAGCTTTTTCTCTTAGATTAAGTACCCAGTTAGCGATTTCCATCTCATTCAGATAATTCCTCCGTGGTTTGTCGCTATTTATTTTAGGGTCTGCTTACAATTCTTTCAAATTTTTCAGATAATGAATATACTCTATTAGTTCCTCCTTGACCACCAGGAACTCTACTAGAACTTCAGGGAAAGCTCTCAGAGAACGTTCTTGAATTACATGGGGAACAGTCTGCTTTTCATCGCCACTCTGACAACTTGGAGAAGTTATCTTCTTCTGCTTTTACACTGAGTCGGTACAATCCCATTGTTACTGCTTAAGTGGTTAACAAATGCACATATCTTGCTTGGCAGTTCAAGGGCAGGTGGCTTGTTCACTGCGCAGAGTATCGTTGGTTAATCTGCCTGGTAGGTCCCTAGTGATCATTAATATTGTAACTATATCCAGGTAATGTTCTTGCTATTTTCAGGGGTGATTTCCATAGAGAGATGTTCGAGGAGACTGCACCCAGTCGTCGTAAACTCCGCGATATTTCGACTGGATACGTGCCAGTCATCTTCAGGTGTGCCATCGAAGACTGACGAAGACGTTCTACGCTCTGCCCTATATAGCGCGCCGAGAGGTTGCCGCGTCAGACTCACGGTGACAGATGGACCAGATCACCCGGCGGCAGCGTCCTCGTTGGTGGAAGTGCGAAGGTCAGCTTTCTTCACCGTTGCCACTCTTCGGAGCATTGTGGCGTCTTCGTCTGGAGCAAATATCCGAGGTGACGATTGTCCAGCTGATAGCCACTACCACAGTTCATTAGATTTTCCGCGATGCGTATTTATGGTCTACAATGGTTAATATTCATGCCCCCACATGTGATTAAGCCAAACATTTTGCTTTCTTGCTGAGACCATTGAGTGGCAATGTCAACGTCATACACAGAACACAGTCGATTTAATGGACAGACAGGGGTCTCTTCACCTTAGTAGTTCGGATGTTTTAGTGAGTTTCGGTGTAGTATCTCATTTTACAAAGGTTGCTCTTGCTGATTCCCTAGCACTAATTGGCAATTAGTTTCAGGCGGACATCCCTGCTTAGTTTCGGCACCCTCTTACATCAACGTATTTTATGTTCAACCAAGAATATTTTGAACAGACTGACGGCGTCGTCATGGGCAGCCCCTTGTCTCCCCTGGAGGCTAACTTTTATTGGAGGATTTTGAGCTAAGAACACTTGCAACAGCCGTTCTTAAACCAACAGTTTTTTTGGAGGTAGGTGGCTGATGCTTTCATAGCGTATCCCACGGAGACCATGTTAACGGAGTTTTAACGTCATCTTAACTTCATTCACGAGAACGTTCGATTTACTAGGAAGTTACAGAAAGATGGTTGTCTCCCAATCCTGGATGTTTCGGTTAGACGGAAGAGTGACGGTTCTCTGGGGCATTCTGTTTATCGTAAGTCCGCTCAGACTGATCCGCACTTACACTCTACAAGTTCCCATCACCCACCCCGAACCAAAAATGTGCTTAAAACCCGTAGTTTGTCAAACGTGCTTGCACGTTTAAAGACAGTGTCCACAGGCAATGGATACACTACCCGCAAAATTGACGAGGCAGTCTCAGCTAAAACCAAGAACCGGGAAGTGGATAAAGACGAGAACGCACCAGCAAAGTCCATAGCTTTCCTTCCCTTCATTGGAAATACAGCAAAACAGCAATAATCTTTAGTAATTTTCAGGTGAAATAGATTTTACGCCCACCATCTAAGATTCCTGACCTGCTTGGATCAGTGATGGATAATTCGTTATTGCTGAAGGCCTGTATAGGGCAAACAACACGCACAGTGGAAGAACGCGGCACAGAACATAAACATTACACTGCATTTTGCAGCCCAGCAGGTTTTCAATTCCGGAATATTGTATACCTGATGGACGGTAATGGAGCATTAATTTTGCCCACAGCAACATCTATTTGAGACTCCATTATAAAAGAATCCGTTGAAATATGCATCGCGGAATATGTAATGCACTGTGACAGCGGCTACCAGCTGGATAATGAGTAGAATCCCGTCGTTTACGAGAACTAGATTGAATTGAAGAGTTCCTAGATAACAGAACACAGCATGTCATTCTCAATGGAGAGAAGTCTTCCGAAGTAAGAGTGTTTTTAGGTGTGCCGCAGGGGAGTGTCGTAAGACCGTTGCTATTCACAATATGTATAAATGACCTTGTGGATAACATCGCAAGTTCACTGAAGCTTTTTGCGGATTATGGTGTAGTATATCGAGAGGTTGTAACAATGGAAAATTGTACTGTAATGTAGGAGGATCTGCAACGAATTGACGCGTGGGTGCAGGGAATGGTAAGTGAATCTCAATGTAGACAAGTGTAATGAGCGGCGAATACACAGAAAGAAAGATCCTTTATCATTTAGCTACAATATAGCAGGTCAGCAACTGGAAGCAGTTAATTCCATAAATTATCTGGGATTAGGCATAAGGAGTGATTTGAAATGGAATGTCCATTTAAAATTAATCGATGGTAAAGCAGAGGCCAGACTGAGATTCATTGGAAGAATCCTAGGGAAATGCAGTCCGCAAACAAAGGCAGTAGGTTACAATACGCTTGTTCGCCCACTGCTTGAGTACTGCTCACCGGTGTGGGATCCATACCAGATAGGGTTGATAGAAGAGATAGAGAAGATCCAACGGAGAGCAGCGCGCTTCGTTACAGGATCATTTAGTAATCGCGAAAGCGTTACGGAGATGATAGACAAACTCCAGTGGAAGATTCTGCAAGAGAGACACTCAGTAAATTCATGGCAGATTAAAACTGTGTGCCGGGCCGAGACTCGAACTCGGGACCTTTGCCTCTCGCGGGCAAGTGCTCTATCAACTGAGCTACCCAAGCACGAGTCACGCCCCGCCCTCACAGCTTTACTTCTGCCAGTACCTCGTCTCCTACCTTCCAAACTTTACAGAAGCTCTCCTGCGAACCTTGCAGAACTACCACTCCTGAAAAAAAGGATATTGCGAGACATGGCTTAGCCACAGCCTGGGGGATGTTTCCAGAATGAGATTTTCACTCTGCATCGGAGTGTGTGCTGATATGAAACTTCATGGCAGATTAAAACTGTGTGCCGGGCCGAGACTCGAACTCGGGACCTTTGCCTTTCGCTAGCAAGTGCTCTACCAACTGAGCTACCCAAGTACGAGTCACGCCCCGCCCTCACAGCTTTACTTCTGCCAGTACCTCGTCTCCTACCTTCCAAAATTTACAGAAGCTGTGAGACCTTAACTTTTCCCGGCGAACTGACTGTGCAAATAACTTACGGGTTTGCTGCCAGATGACGTCGTCGAACACCCTGCCATTCTCAAGGCACAAATGCAAGGAAAAAGAAATGTGCAAGCAAATTTAATACCTCGGTTCACAGAGGAGAAACAAGGAAGACACCACACACAGACCAAGTGTCAACGCAACCAAACATAACCAACATCAGAAAAATCGATAGTTACTATTAATCAACAGGTGAGGTAGCACTAATTCTGTCCCTCCGCTTTCTGGTAAGAGACAGAGCCGGATTCCAAGCAGCATTTAAACAAAATCCACCATCTCTGTTAATAAGGTTGTTTGATAGCTGATTTGCTCGGCTGTTGTAAGCGTGTGTGACACTTATGTTGAATACACCGGTCTTCCACAGTCCTGATTGACTGACCAATATATGACATGCCACAACTGCAAGGAATACGATAGACCCCCCAGCCTTACGCAAACCAGGATCATCTTTTACGGACGCCAACAGGGTCTTAATCGTAGAAGGTGGTCGAAAAACACATTTCACTCCGCTGCAGAGTGAAAATCTCATTCTGGAAACATCGCCCAGGCTGTGGCTAAGCCATGTCTCCGCAATATCCTTTCTTTCAGGAGTGGTAGTTCTGCAAGTTCGGCAGGAGAGCTTCTGTAAAGTTTGGAAGGTAGGAGACGAGGTACTGGCAGAAGTAAAGCTGTGAGAGCGGGGCGTGACGCGTGCTTGCGTAGCTCAGTTGGTAGAGCGCTTGCCCGCGAAAGGCAAAGGGACCGAGTTCGAGTCTCGTCCCGGCACACAGTTTTAATTTGCCATGAAGTTTCATATCAGCGCACACTCCGCTGCAGAGTGAAAATCTCATTCTGGAGACATTCAGTAGCTCGGTACGGGCTTTTGTTGAAGCTTCGAGAACATACCTTCACCGAGGAATCAAGCAGTATTTTGCTCCCTCCTACGTATATCTCGCGAAGAGACCATGAGGATAAAATCAGAGAGATTAGATCCCACACAGAGGCATACCGACAATCTTACTTTCCACGAAAATTACGAGATTGGAATAGAAGGGAGAACCGATAGAGGCACTCAAGCAAGGTACCCTCCGCCACACACCGTCAGGTGGCTTGCGGAGTATGGATGTAGAAGCAGATATAGAACTGCTACAGACGAAGACGACAGGATACCCCAATTGCTGCGGCGAGCGGCAACACTGAAGACAGCTGATCTTTGAAGTTCCACTACCGTGAGTCTGACGCATGCGCGGCCTTGCTCTCAGCGCGCTACATAGGTCAGAGCGGAGAACGTCTTCATCAGTCTTCGATAGCTCACCAGGTGTCCAGTCCAAATATAGTGCCGGCTGCAATCCCTAAATCTCTTCGAACATTTTAGAATATTGTCAACTAATGTCCTTGAGATTCCAAAATGTGGTTGACGTGAGTGAAGCCTCCCATTGGTGATGTTTGGAATGTCTGCGTTAACAAGAGTAGTTTCTGTAGTTTTTTTCTACTCTCGTACGAGTGCACTTCCCCGCTGCAGAGAAAGGGGATGTTATGTGGCTATGTGTAGGTACCCAGGCCCGCCCGGCTAGCCGCGCGGTCTAACGCCTGTGGATGGTTTTTAAAGCGGTTTTCCATCCACCTAGGCGAATGCGGACTGGTTCCCCGTATTCCGCCTCAGTTACACACTGTGTCGGCGATTGCTGCGCTAACACTGTCTCCACGTACGTATATACCATATTTACTCTACCACGCACTCATTTGGGGTTGGGGTTACACTCGTCTGGTATAAGACGTTCCAGGGGGAGGGGGGGGGAGGGGAGGACCACTGGATGCTCAACCGCACAATAACCCTGGGGTTCGGTGTAGGGCGGCGGTGAGGTGGGTGGACTGCTGTGGTCTGTTGTGGGGCACCCACCGAGGGCTACGGCGGGACGAAGCCTCTCCGTCGTTTCTAGGTCCCTAGTTTAAAACACGATAGGTACCCAAAAAGAAAGTAGCAAAAAAGCAGGTGTACGTCTGAGTGTACTAGTTACAAGATGCATGGTAAGTCTGAGCTGTGAGTATTATTCATCCAAGTTGAGCAGCAATATTCAGTAACGGGATAACGAAATCACAGAGCTGAAGTATGGAGCGTCGATACAGATCACCATGAAATGCCACGGCGTTTGTGGAAAATGTTAATTGAGTTTCGATTTTGTCAGCCGTTTTTATTAGACGGTGTTTATAATTTAGCCTTCTGTTGAGTTTGATTTCTAGATACTTCGGGTTTCTGTTGTGTTTGAGCAGGCTTTCTTCAGAGCAGACTGTGAGCTCTTTGTTGGCCACCTTGTTGTTTAGGTGTTGAGACTTCTGTCTTCACGCTACTTGGTTACCTTTGCGAAACTATTCACCAATAGATAATAAATCATTGTAGAATACGTACTCGGTGACTTCAACGAGTGCCCAGCCATCCGCATAGCCGAACTTTCTTGATGTGATTCCAGGCGTATGTGATACGTACAAACTGAACAGAAGATGAGCCAGAAACCTTCTTGTGGCAACCCATTATTAGGATTCATCTCTAATCTCGTGTTGTTTCTCTTTATTGCTTGGAAGCATCAGTTGATGAGCATTTCAGTGATGAGACTGTCATGTTTTTAGACTTGAGATGACTTTTAGAAATTTCAATATGATATCTTGTATGCAAACAGTATTATTTGCAACAGCCAGGTCAGTGAATACGACCTCTGACTTCTCGTGATGCTCTTATGAAGATTGCCAGGGAGAGGACCTGATTTTTGATGCTGCTGTTTGGTCTAAACCCTGCCTGTTCAGCCGTTATATTTTCAAAGATGTTGTAATATTATGTTATACAACGTTCTTTCTACGAGCTCACACAGTACACCAAGTATGGCTGTGCGTCGATAACTTTCTGGCTTTCCATGTGGTCTAGCTGTTTTCAGCAGGGCTTTCAATTTTGCTCGTTTCATTTTTTACGGTATGCTGCATGTCTGCAGAATGCTTGTGAAGAACTCAGCCTGCCACATTCTTCACGCAGAAATTCTGCGTGAATGCTGTTCAATGAATCCTCTGGTCCCATTCTATAGTCAAAGAAGTTTGTAAGTTTGCACACCACACCACTACACTTACGTCGTCAGTCCATCGCGCAGCCGGGTCCCCGCGGGCAGGGGCTATTTGTGAGTAAAGCTCTGCGCAGAGAAAGTATGGCCACACCGAACACCAATTAGGTCTCATCGGAGTATACTGATGAAGTAGCCCCATATCAATAATCCACAACCACTCGCTCTGCGAAAGATCTGTACCTATGTACTGGAAAGTTGAGAAGGTCACTTCTATACACAAGAAAGAAGAGTAGTAAACCCGTGAATTATAAAACTACCTCACTTACGTCGAGTCTGGAGCATTGTTCCAACAATACGAAATACCTAAAGACAACGATCTACTGACACTACCAACTTGAATACAGACATTGTCGTTCTTGTGAAACACAACTAGCTCTTCATTCACGGGAAATGATGAGTGCTGTCGACAGGAGATCTCAAATTGATTCCATATTTCTATATTTGCAGGAGGTTTTTCACACCGTTCCTCACAACAGGCTTCTCCTCAAATTGAGTGCCTATGGAACATTGTCTCACCTGTGCGACTGGATTCATGACTTCCTGTTACAATGCATCATTTGATAGTAACTGACAGGAAGTCATCTAGCGAAACACAAGTGATATCTGGAGTTTCGCAGGGAAATGTTGTAGCCCGTCAAATGCTCTATTTACGTAATGCCTCAGGGGACAAAACTGAGCAACGTTCTTAAACCGTCTGCCAATGGCGCTGCCGTTTACCATCTAATAAAGTAATCATAAGACCAGAATGAATTAAAAGTGATTTAGACAAGGTATCTGCATGGTGCAAAAGTGGCAGTTGACCTTGAACAATAGAAATTACGTGATCCTCCACATGAGTGCGAAAAACTACACGTTAAACTTCGGTTACACAATACATCATACATATTGTTAGGCTGTCGATTCGAGTAAAGGCCTAAAGTCTGTAGTTAAGAACAAATTAAATAGGAATCATCACATAAAATATGTTGTGGGGAGGGCGAACTGAAGACTGCCTTTTAATGGAAGAACACTTAGAAGATGCAACAGATGTGCTAAACAGACTGGCTACATTATGCTTACCCATTCACATCTGTATAATGCACGGAATGAGATCCTCAACACATAGAATTGACAGAGGACGCCTAAAAGTGCAAAGAAAGACAGCTCGTTGTATTAACATGAAGTAGGAGGCAGTGAGTGTGGTGGATTAAATTCTCATTAAAATCAACGCTTTTTCGTTTCGGCAAGATATTTTCACTAAATTTCAATAACCTACTTTCTCTTCTGATGAAAAAAAAATTACAATCGTAATCAAATAAGAGAAACTAGAGCTATCAAGAAAAATTTAGCTCTTCATTTTTTCCCACTGTTATTCAAGAATGGAATGGTCGAGAAATAGTCTGAAAGCCGTTCTGTGAATCGTATGTCAGACACTTATGTGTCAATAGCAGAGTGCTCATGTAGGTGCATATCCTTTTCCTCACCTCTTGCCGCCTACAGTTCGTGATTGACAAAAGTCTCGTTATGTGATATTTCCCGTCCGGTATGTATGGCATAACAAATGTTAAGCTCTTTGGGAAGTTCGTGTGAAATATTGCCACAATGCCATGCTTTCGCCTCAGTTATCGAGGGAAGAAAGGAAAGGATTCCTGCAGAGAGAGACGCAGAACCCTTTTAGAAATAATAAAGAAAATATTATGTATAATTGAGTCATCTGTATTGATGCTCATTCACTTCGTACCTAATATTACACTTCAGAAAGCTGCTGCATCGTTTCCTCATAAGTTTACATGCGTTTTGTGCGTTGCTAAGGCGAAAGAAGTAATAAGTGTGTAAGGTGAGAAAATTATGAAATATTTGCAATGTAAACGGAACAGTACAGTACAAGTTTTTAGCCTCGATATTTCAGAACCGTTTTCGCACTACACTAAGAATTTAAGTCCGCAACTACTAGCAACGTCGATTGCGAGAAATAATATTTTTTGTCACGCACCAAACTTAACGAAAATTAAAAGGCGTGTTACGTAGGTAGGTCATTAATGGTTAAAATCTGGCTATCATTTTGTGGTACAATTACTGTTTTTATGTCAGGTTATTATTTATCAGTTGATAAACAACATAGTTATGTTTTATGCCCTAGAAGCAAGAAAGAATAATGTCATCTAATCTTAACAATCAATATGTAGTAGGTACATTCTTGTCACTTTCTTTGCTACATTCCTTTTAATGAAATATTTTGAATACTTCGTGGTTGGGTGATAAATCTGCGTGGAGGACAGTATTCATTACGTGCTCGTTATTCCCGAGCAATTTTCCTTTTGTGCGGTAATTTGCGTAGTAAAATTTCTTTAACAAAAAGTCACAAAAATGAATGCAGGAACAGTACATGATACTCTCTGCTTTCAGAAACAATGTAATAAGAAAATTATCAATCAAAGACACATTGTTTTCGATTTTCCACACTATTAATTTACTTTGTTAACCGGTTTGCGGCTTACAAGGCAATCATCAGAATTTAAATAATTATGGTCGCCAATATTCGTGAACGTCATTGAAAAAGCTATTACACATAGCGAGTGAACTACAAATACAGACCAAACGTCATCCCTGGTAGTGCAGTTGTTAACTTAACAAAAATGCTAAACAGTGCCGGCCAAAGTGGCCGTGCGGTTCTAGGCGCTGCAGTCTGGAACCGCGAGACCACTAAGGTCGCAGGTTCGAATCCTGCTTCGGGCATGGATGCGTGTGATGTCCTTGGGTCAGTTAGGTTTAACTAGTTCTAAGTTCTAGGGGACTAATGACCTTAGAATTTGAGTCCCATAGTGCTCAGAGCCATTTGAGCCATTTGCTAAACAGTAAACTGATAAAAAGAGAACAAGTCAGCAAAATATTAACACAAAATTTGAAAAACAATTGGAAAACAGTGTCCACATAATCAATGTAATTACATTATTAGACAAAATAAAACAGAATAGATACAACCGAAGATTGCTGAAGTGTAGCTTGAAGATAGTATATAGAGAAGGTGATGCAGAAACAGGGTAAGAGATAGAATTGGCAATAGTAATAAGAAATAAGGTAAATTATATAAAAGTAGTATGAAGAATATCTTTTACTGTAGGGAACATGTAGATATTATAAAACCACGGAATATCTGAACAAAACAAACAATCACTACAAAATAAATAAATTCAAGGAAACATAGAGAAACAGAAAATAACAGTGTTAAGGCAAACTTAGAAGTGAAACATTGGTTGCCTAATATTAAGTCAGGACCGTGTGTCCGATCTTTGTTGATATCCAGGTGTTCCAGCAGGTTAAGATTAGGCCATTGTTTGCTAACTGGAAGACCTCAGACTGTGGATTGTTACATGAAGAACACATTAGTTTGAAATTCATATTAAAAGTAGCTAAATTTAACTTCAGTGCGTCGTATTACAAGATAATGTTTCTTTATGTACTTGCTGTTCAATTACATTTTAACGTTAAGTATAGAGACGTCGGATGCTGTCCAAGTTGTCCGTGCATTGTGATGTGAGAATGCTATACTTTGATATTTGGTGCGTTCTGTTATGTTTGAAAATTTTCTTTTTTTCTGATACAGTTATTGTGGAATTGTTGTACTTTGTTTGCATACACAGTAACATTTGAAGAAAACTGAGCAACTTTAATTTCTACAAAGGTTTCATTATACGACTGTTACAATATTTTTATAGTTTTTTACAGTAGAGCTACAAAATGTACACATGTAATAAATGCAAGTACTGACATGGATAATTTAATGTATGTAAACACAACCAAATCATTTGCATGTACGTTTGTTAACAAGATTGCATCATGCCAAAGAGCCACGCAACAAAGTAATTTGATGCATAAATTCGATAAAGGTATTTCATAACCTTTATGGTAGGCCTCCCCCCCCCCCCTCCCCCCGCCAAGAACCATGGACCTTGCCTTTGGTGGGGAGGCTTGCGTGCCTCAGCGATACAGATAGCCGTACCGTAGGTGCAACCACAACGGAGGGGTATCTGTCGAGAGGCCAGACAAATGTGTGGTTCCTGAAGAGGGGCAGCAGCCTTTTCAGTAGTTGCAGGGGATGATCTGGCCTTGTAACACTAACCAAAACGGCCTTGCTGTGCTGGTACTGCGAATGGCTGAAAGCAAGGGGAAACTACAGCCGTAAATTTTCCCGACGGCATGCAGCTCTACTGTATGGTTAAATGATGATGGCGTCCTCTTGGGTAATATATTCCGGAGGTAAAATAGTCCCCCATTCGGATCTCCGGACGGGACTTCTCAGGAGGACGTCGTTATCAAGAGAAAGAGAACTGGCGTTCTACGGATCGGAGCGTGGAATGTCAGATCCCTTAGTCGGGCAGGTAAATTAGAAAATTTAAAAAGGGAAATCGATATGTTAAAGTTAGATATAGTGAGAATTAGAGACGTTCAGTGGCAGGAGGAAAAAGACTTTTGGTGAGGTGAATACAGGTTTGTAAATACAAAATCAAATAGGGGTAATTCACGAGTAGGTTTAACAATGAATAAAAAAATAGGAGAGTGGCTAAGGTACTACAAACAGCATAGTGAACGCCTTATTGTGGCCAAGATAGACACGAAGCCCACGCCTACTACAGTAGTACAAGTTTATATGCCAACTAGCTCTGCAGGTGACGAAGAAATTGAAGAAATGTATGATGAAATAAAAGAAATTATTCAGATAGTGAAGGGAGACGAAAATTTAATAGTCATGGGTGACTGGAATTCGGTAGTAGGTAAAGGGAGAGAAGTAAACGTAGTAGGTGAATATGGATTGGGGCTAAGAAATGAAAGAGGAAGCCGCCTGGTAGAATTTTGCACAGAGCACAACTTAATCATAGCTAACACTCGGTTCAAGAATCATAAAAGAAGGTTGTATGCATGGAAGAAGCCTGAAGACACTGACAGCTTTCAGATAGATTATATAAGACAGAGATTTAGGAACCAGGTTATAAATTGTAAGACATTTCCAGAGGCAGATGTGGACTCTGACCACTATCAATTGGTTATGAACTGTAGATTAAAACTGAAGAAACTGCAAAAAGGTGGGAATTTAGGAAGAAGGGACCTGGTTAAACTGACTAAACCAGTGGTTGTACAGAGTTTCAGGGAGAGCATAAGGGAACAATTGACAGGAATGGGGGAAAGAAATACAGTAGAAAAAGACTGGGTAGCTTTGAGGAATGAAGTAGTAAAGGCAGCAGAGGATCAAGTAGGTAAAAAGACGAGGGCTAGTAGAAATCCTCGGATAACAGAAGAAATATTGAATTTAATTGATGAAAGGAGAAAATATAAAAATCCAGTAAATGAAGCAGGCAAAAAGGAATACAAACGTCTCAAAAATGAGATCGACAGGAAGTGCAAAATGGCTAAGCAGGGACGGCTAGAGGACAAATGAAAGAATGTAAAGGCTTATCTCACTAGGGGTAAGATAGATACTGCCTACAGGAAAACTAAAGAGAACTTTGGAGAAAAGAGAACCACTTGAATGAATATTAAGAGCTCAGTTGGAAACCCAGTACTAAGCAAAGAAGGGAAAGCAGAAAGGTGGAAGGGACTATTTAGAGGATCTATACAAGGGGGATGTACGTGAGTACAATATTATGGAAATGGAAGGGGATGTAGATGAAGATGAAATGGGAGATATGATACTGGGTGAAGAGTTGACAGAGCACTGAAAGACCTGAGTCGAAACAAGGCCCCTGGAGTAGACAACATTCCATTGGAACTACTGACGGCGTTGGGAGAGCCAGTCATGACAAAACTCTACCATCTGGTGAGCAAGATGTATCAGACAGGCGAAATACCCTCAGACTTCAAGAAGAATATAATAATTTCAATCCCAAAGAAATCAGGTGCTGACAGATGGGAAAATTACCGAACAGTCAGTTTAATAAATCAAGGATGCAAAATACTAACGCGAATTCTTTACAGACGAATGGAAAAACTGCTAGAAGCCGACCTCGGGGAAGATCAGTTTGGATTCCGTAGAAATATTGGAACACGTGAGGCAATATTGACCCTACGACTTATCTTAGAAGCTAGATTAAGGAAAGGCAAACCTACGTTTCTAGCATTTGTAGGCTTAGAGATAGCTTTCGACAATGTTGACTGGAATACTCTCTTTCAAATTCTAAAGGTGGCAGGGGTAAAGTACAGGGAGCGAAGGGCTATTTACAATTTGAACAGAAAGCAGATGGCAGTTATAAGAGTCGAGGGGCATGAAAGGGAAGCAGCGGTTGGCAAGGTAGTGAGACAGGGTTGTAGTCTGTCCCCGATGTTATTCAATCTGTATATTGAGCAAGCAGTGAAGGAAACAAAAAAAAAAAAAAAAAAGAAATTCAGAGTAGGTATTAAAATCCATGGAGCATGGAGAAGAAATAAAAACTTTGAGGTTCGCCGATGACATTGTAATTCTGTCAGAGACAGCAAATGACTAGGAAGACCAGTTGAACAAAATGGATAGTGTCTTGAAAGAAGGATATAAGATGAACATCAACAAAAGCAAAACGAGGATAATGGAATGTAGTCGAGTAAAATCGGGTGATGCTGAGAGAACTAGATTAGGAAATGAGACACTTAAAGTAGTAAAGAAGTTTTGCTATTTGGGGAGCAAAATAACTGATAATGGTCGAAGTAGAGAGGATATGAAATGTAGACTGGCACTGGCAAGGAAAGCGTTTCTGTAGAAGAGAAATTTGTTAACATCGAGTATAGATTTAAGTGTCAGGAAGTCGTTTTTGAAAGTATTTGTCTGGAGTGTTGCCATGTATGGAAGTGAAACATGGACGATAACTAGTTTGGACAAGAAGAGAATAGAAGCTTTCGAAATGTGGTGCTACAGAAGAATGCTGAAGATTAGCTGGGTAGATCATATAACTAATGAGGAGGTATTGAATAGGATTGGGGAGAAGAGAAGTTTGTGGCACAACTTGACTAGAAGAAGGGATCGGTTGGTAGGACACGTTGTGAGGCATCAAGGGATCACCAATTTAGTACTGGAGGGCAGCGTGGAGGGTAAAAATCGTAGTGGGAGACCAAGAGATGAATACACTAAACAGATACAGAAGGATGTAGGTTGCAGTAGGTACTGGGAGATGAAGAAGCTTGCACAGGATAGAGTAACATGGAGAGCTGCATCAAACCAGTCTCGGGATCTGAAGACCACAATAACAACAACAACAACATGGTACGTCTGTTTGTTGCTTCTATGATTACTCTTCTTCGTTTCCAGTGCTTTGAGTTTTCAGAATTAACGTAAGTACAGATAAATTTTTCATAACGGCAATTGATTTTCCTACGAGTTCAGTTCACTCATGAACTAGGAGAATAATATAGAAAAAACAACAAATCAAGCTAATGCGCGTAGCGTAATACCATAAAACTTCATGAATAAACACGATCTTTGTTTACATTCCTGTGCTTTTACGACATATTGCAATTTACGTTCAACGCACCCGTTGACAAACTTCTAAATGTAAATCATTTTAATATTATTTCGGTGACAAGTTTGACGAAGGTAGTTACTACCGCTCCCCTTCGCAGTCACTTGAAATGTTACTCATCAAACAAATTTGAGCCACGTTTGCCGGTAAACGGCAGTCCTGTAACGACTGCTGAGGTCATGTGGACTCATGTAGTATCTGCAAAGAGATTTTCCTGGAAGATATACAGTGTGAACCAACAATATTTCAGAGGCTGCTCAGGTACTTCTTCGAGAGCTTTGATGTAAGGGACTCGTCGACCCCGTCGGCTCGTTACGGAGTAATTGCGTTTACCCCAATAATTTTACTCAAAATTCTCTGAAAGTACAAACGTGTTCCACTCAGTCACAGTTTAATCTGTGGGTAAACTGAAGAGCAAACAGGTGATTTCCCGTTCTGTCTACCCAGCTACTTCGAAGGAGCACCTACAGACTCTTACACAAGGTTATATCGATCATACCGTACCAGCCTTTTAAAACATTGACGAGGCATTGCACAGACACGCTCGCAGTGTGTTTATTTTCCACTAAATGCATTAAACTATGCGGAATACAGGAAAGAATAACTGATACAACTAATACAAAAAAACCAAACGAACATCCAAGTAAATCCCCACACTCTCCATTGCACTGTCAGCCGGGGACGTGATTATTAGACATTCTACCTGGCTGTTGTAGCATTGTACCTGGAAAAGAAGCTTTACCCGCCACAACCGTAGCTCGGTCTTCAGTTCACAGGTAGACAGCATTTGCCGTGAACAATCGCAGTTTGTACTTTGCTCTTTGCCCTCAAACTTGCTTTCAGTACTGCTCGATTTTAGATCCGGTTCATTTTTCGAGTAATGTTAGTTGCACATTAACAGCGCAATATGGATAACCTTACTGGTGATGTGTTGGTAGATGTGAACTTTGTGTATCTGTTCATTATTACTTTTCAAATCCGCCGTCGCAGGTGTAGTACGGGAGTCAGCGACAATCGCCAAGCACCGAAGGTTATTCAGCCTTAGCGGTCTAAGGTGTGAACAGAAATAAACTTGTGTTAAAATCACAGTGCGTCTTCACTTTCGTGGTTATTTTAGAAAGTTTCTACGGTGAACTGAGGTAGTAAGTCTGCATCTCTTCCCTACATACACTACCGCATCGAGAGGAACTGTGTGGCAGGATCAGACAAAACCAACCTCACGCGTAGGAACCATTTACTCACGCGCTGTGTTTCGTACCGAACGTAGTCAACATTGTCCACAGTGGACTTCCTTTCCGAACATGAGACACATGTAGTGTCCACTATGGAATAAAAATGTTGAGTCACTCAATATACCACACATAATTCAAAAATAACTACTACACTGATTTCTTGCTCACTATTATAACGACAGTACTCAAAACTTTAGTGATCCGAAGCGTTCCAACTTCAGAATGCCTTGAGCAAAAGAGAGGCTAACCTCAAAAGAGTTATGCAAATTGTTCAGAAATTATGGCCGGGAAATGCAAAATTGTAAGCTTTGATTGGACGATGTTGGCAAGAATACGTTAACTACTGCCAAACAGCGTCAAGAAAGCAGGTGACCTAAGAGACGACAGAACGTGAGGACAGAACAATTGTCTAAAAGGCACTCAGAGTCCCGAATGTATCATTATGATCGATGCGAGGTGCCAATGGTGCTTCAGTGACCACAAGGACCATTAATAGGAGGCTCACATAATGGGGCCTGAGTTCACGGCGCCCCTTCCACCGTCTGCCATTGACCTCTGTGCACCAACGTGCCAGTTTGCAATGATGTCGGTCACATTTGGCCTGGAATCTCATTGACAGGAGTGGATCTATCTTCAGCGATGAGTACCTCTTTGGACGTAGCCCCCAAGACCAGCGAACTCATCTGGAGACGGCCCAGGCAATGTTGGGTTACCAAAATACCTACCACCCGCCATTGCAGCAAGACAACCATGGCTGATGGTCTGGGGTGTCTTTCATTTCATAGCAAGACCCCTTTGGCTGTGATCTGCAACACCATTACAGTACGACGACCTCATACTACGCCTCGTTTTGTTGCCCTTCATGGCAAGCCATCCTGTGCTTACATTTCAGCAAGATAACGCCCGCATGCACACGGCGAGAGTTTCTACTGCCTATCTTCCTGCATGCGAAACCTAACCTTGGCCACCAAGGCCGCAGAAGATCTCTCTAATTGAGAACGTTTGGAGCACGATATCCAGCTCGGAACTTTGAAGATGTAACGCGCCTGTTGGACAAAAGTTGGCACGATATTTCTCAGGAAGATATCCTGCAACTCTATCAACAAATCACTGCATTATTGATTTGCTCAGTTTTAAAAGCACTTTCTCTTGAATAAATCAGCCAAGTTTTCTGAGATTGTTATCATTTGTTTGTCTCTATATTTGTATATGTTCATTACATCTACAGAACTCGTCTCATTCGGAAAATTCTTTGGTGATATGTATTTTTTCCCTTTCAGTGTACTTAGTTACAGTCACGGTAACGTAGACATAGGACGCGATGGAGAGTCGTATAATCTAAAAAAACATATCCCCAGGAATTTGAATCTCAACATCTTATGTATAATGCGCCTCTGACCCACCCAGGGGGAGGCTAAAGTTCTCAATTATGCGGTGCAACTCTAGGAAGTCACAGCTTAGATCCTCACAGCTTAGATCTTTATACACACATGAAAAAGGTTTTGCATAACCCTGGTTCCCAGAACTTCTGAAGACAGACGTTGACTGTGAATATTGTATCACAGTCCATTTGATTATTCAGAGACGTCACTAAAACCGCCCCACAATGTAAACAACCAAGCACGAGCAGATCCTCTTAGACGGAAGGGGTCCGTCAGCCGATCAGTTCCAGTCATTCCACCAGGAAGGAAGTACACTGCTCGTGTGGTCTGTAGTTCAACCGTGCCTATACGGTCAATACCGCGGTTCGATCACGTCCGCATTTTTACTTTGTGCTAGGAAGGGCTCTCAACAAGGGAAGTGTCCAGGCGTCTCGGGGTGAACAAAGCGATGTTGTTCGGACATGGAGGAGATACAGAGAGACAAGAACTGTCGAAAACATGTTTCGCTCAGGCCACCAAAGGGCTACTACTGCAGTGGATGTCCGCTACCTACCGATTATGACTCGTAGGAACCCTGACAGCAACGCCACCTCTTGAATAATGCTTTTCGAGCAGCCACAATACGTCGTGTTACGACTCAAACTGTGCACAATAGGCTGCATGATGCGCAACTTCACTCGCAACGTCCATGGCAAGGTCCATCTTTGCAACCACCACACCATGCAGCGTGGTACAGATGGGCCCAACAAAATGCCGAATTGGCCGCTCAGGATTGGCATCACGTTCTCTTCACCGATGAGTGTCGCATATTCCTTCAACTAGACAATCGTCGGAGACGTGTTTGGAGGCAACCCGGTCAGGCTGAAAGCCTTAGACACACTGTCCAGCGATTGCAGCAAGGTGGAGATTCCCTGATGTTTTGAGGTGGCATTATGTGGGGTTGACGTACGCCGCCGGTGGTCATGGAAGGCGACGTAAGGGCAGTACGATATGTGAATGCCATCCTCTGACCGATAGTGCAACCATATCGGCAGCATATTGGTGAGGCATTTGTCTTCATGAACAACATTTCAAGCCCCAATCGTGCACATCTTGTGAATGACTTCCTTCAGGATAACGACATCGCTCGACTAGAATGGCTAGCAAGTTTTCCAGACCTAAACCCTATCGAACATCCGTGGAATAGCTTGAAAAGGGCCGTTTATGGACGACGTGACCCACCAAAAACTCTGAGGGATCTACGCCGTATCGCCGTTGGGGAGTGAGACAATCTGGACCAAGAGTGGCTTGATGAACTTGTGGATAGTACGCCACGACGAATACAGGCATGCATCTATTCAAGAGGACATGGTACTGGGTATTAGACGTACCGGTGTGTTCGGCAATCTGGACCAGATGACGTGATACCCGGTATTAGAGGTACCGGTGTGTACACCATTGTGGAGCACCAACTCTGAAGGTCTCGCTGTATGGTGGTACAACATGCAATGTATGGTTTTCATGAGCAATAAAAAGGGTAGTGTAATTAGGCTGTTTAGGTTCTTATATTGGTAACGCCACCGCCACGTAGCGCTCTGTATGAAAATCACTGGATGTGCTGTGTGCAGTCTGTGGCTGGGTGGCATTGTTGAAATTTGCTATTGTAGTGTTGGGCAGTTGGCTGTTAACAGCGCGCAGCGTTGCGCAGTTGAAGGTGAGCCGCCACCAGTGGTGGATGAGGGGAGAGAGATGGCGGAGTTTTGAGAGCGAATGATCTGGTCGTGTGTCCATCACAGACAGTAAATCTGTAAGACTGGATGTCATGAACTGATATATATATATATATATATATATATATATATATATATATATATATATATATATATATTATGACTTTTGAACACTATTAAGGTAATCGAAATCATTCATTTGCTAACTATGCCTATCAGTAGTTAGCGCCTTCAGTAGTTAGAATCTTCTATTTAGCTGGCATTATTGGCGCTCGCTGTATTGCAGTGGTTCGAGTAACGAAGATTTTTGTGAGGTAAGTGATTCATGAAAGTCAGGGCCATTCTTTTGTAGAGATTATTGAAAGTCAGATTGCGTTGCGCCAAAAATATTGTGTATCAGTTGAAGCACAGTCATTTACAATTTTTCTAAGGGGACGTTTCATACATGCAATGTATGGTTTTCATGAGCGATGAAAAGGGTGGAAATGAGGTTTATGTTGATCTCTAGTCCAATTTTCTGTACAAGTTCAGAACTCTCGGAACCGAGTTGACTACTAAGCTTTCTTGATTGTGTGAAACCTTCTTAGTCTCCGGTTCTAGTTTTTCATTCGACTCAGAAGCACGGGACCACTTCCAGTTGTCTGGACAATACGGCAAATTATGAGTTTTTTCGAAATTCCATGAGAAAGTTTGGCCTTCTCAGCTTTCTCGGCAAATCGCTGGTATGACCCAAGTATGACCTCCAAGTCCAGACGACAGGCATCCTTCATTCCAATGTAGATCAACGTCTGTTTGTGGCTACACTTCGACCCCTCAATTGCTGTCGGAACAGTCTCTTTAAAATGTTGAAGGATGATTCACGGCATTACAGACCGCGTGTACATCGTGTAATTCCCAGCCCGTGCTGCGATTATTCACCGGACCTTTGAACTGCCAATGATAAAACACACCTGTTCCTCTGCGTTTGCCTCCCTCTGACATGGAACTCAGAACGGTTCATAAGAAGTGAGGTGTGTCTCTCTCTCTCTGACTTAGTTTCAGCTACAGGACTTGTTGGCTATGGTGATGGGAGTCACACTATTGTGACGGACATTACCTCTCACAGATAGCGTAATGTCATGCATTCACAAGGAAAAATTGTTATATAAGGCCAAATGTAACGTATGTTACAATTTTTTCCTTTCTGGGAAGAATGGTGTAAAGTGGACAGGGGAACAGAAGCACTGAGGCACTGGAAGCATTTGTTTTCTATCTTATTTATTTTTAGTTCACAGACGAACAGAACGAAGAAGTTAAAGCGTACCATGGAAACATTGTTGAAATGAATCACCTAATATTAAGAAGAAAGCCGAGATATGAAATTGTCAATGGAGTAGAGAAGGAGCAAGAGATAATATGCAAATGAGAAGGCCCAGGAACCTTAGATGCAAGAAGAAGATCTACACACAAAGACAAAAGGAGAATGAAAACAAAATCAAGACGTCGGAAGGATCAGAAATGTACGTAGCCTTCATCACTAAACGTGAGTCTTTGGTGCTTTAGAGGAGATTTTGGCCGGCCGGTGTGACCGAGCGGTTCTAGGCGCTACTGTTTGGAATCGCGCGACTGCTACGGGCGCAGGTTCGAATCCTGCCTCGGGCATGAATGTGTGTGACGTGCTTAGGTTAGTTAGGTTTAAATAGTTCTAAGTTCTAAGGGACTGATGACCTCAGATGTTAAGTCCCATAGAGCTCAGAGCCATTTGAACCATTTTTGAAAGAGATTTTGTATGAAGCAGATTAAAATTCGAAGTGAAAGGATATCAGTGTTAAGATTCGCCGATGGCATTGTTATCCTCAGGGAAAAAGAAGAGGATTTACAGACTCTAATGAATGAAATGAGCAGTCTAATGAGTAAAGTTTATGGACTGAGAGTAAATCGAAGAGAGAAGAAAGTAATGACAAGTAGCAGACATGAGAGCAGCGAGAAATTTAACACCATAACTGGTGATCACGAAGTACATGAAGTTGAAGAGTTCTGCTACCTAAGCAGCAAAATGAACCATGACGGACGAGCAAGTAGGACATAAAAAGCAGACTAGCACTGGCAAAAAGGACATTCTTGTCCACTATTATCAAACATAGGTCTTAATTTGAGGAAGGAGAAATATCTGAGAATGTACATTTTGAGCGCAGCGTGAGACGTGGACTGAAACAGAACAGAGGAAAAGCATCTGAGATATGGTGCTACACAAGACTTGAAAATTAGGTTGTGTGATAAGGTAAGGAATCAGGAGGATCTCCACAGGATCGACGGGGAAAGGAATATATGGTAGACACTGACAGGAAGAAGAGACAGCATGATTGGATATATGTTGAGATATCAGGAAACAACCTCCATAGCACTAGCGGGAGCTGTAGATGGTAAAAACTGTAGAGGAAGGCGGAGATTTCAATGCATGCAGCAGATAATTGAGGACGTAGGTTTGTAATTGATTGATACGAAGAGGTTGACGCAGGAATGGAATTCGTGGCAGACAGCATAAGATCTGTCAAAAGACTGATGACTAAAGTAGAGGTGTGGACCAGGTAAGTGAAGGTGTCTGTTTACCCCCTTTCGAGTTATGAGGAACTGGGCTGTAAACAAATTATCTGCTGTTGAATAATTTATTCTGAGAATCAAATCACACATTATTAATGGAGTAATAGTTGAAAAACAAATTTGGCCAGCAACAGCTAGATGCTTTATTGTAGAGGCGTGCACCATTGTACTTAAAACTGCGTTCGTGTATCTGACCACTAAATCGCATCCGAAGATACCTTTAAAGGAATTTAACGAAGTTTTGTCGACGGAACACTGAAAAGAAGCAGAGGTTTGAATTATTAGGATTCTAACAATAATAAAGTCGTTTACGAAATTGGCCATGGTCCTCTTACCAGCTTCCCACTAAATCGAAATCATTTGCCGAGGTGGAAGTGCTGGAGATTTGCCATCATCTGCAGTCAACGTCACTTCAGTCACAGGTGAGAAACAAACAGGAGCTCATACTTCTTCGGAGGCCGCCATTTTTTCCAGATGTCAGCAAATGTTAGCACCAGAATTTAACAACACAATATGGTAATTATTTAAACATGGATCACAGCAAAATATATTCAGACAGTGTCAGCTATTCCTAATTCTAATGAAACAAAATATATTCTATGCAACAATGAAGAACAGACGGTTTTTCGCAATGGGTGTTTTTTGCAGTTCTCAAGTAGAAAAACCATGTCGTTTTGAAGGAGAAGTGTCAAATCAGTAATTATTGATTCCTGGGTGCTTGATTAAAAACATACAGGAAACTGTGACAGAATATTAAACGTAGAAGACAGTGAACACGTATGTCTACAGAAACAACGATAATAATCTCGCAACAGCTGTATTACATGTACCGTCTGGTTAGATGTTATTACGCCCTGTTTGCTCAATGAAATTGACAATATATACGCCAAAGGCAAGTATTCACAATTTCACGTATCGAAAATTCACGCTAGCTGTATTAATACGCAATATAACTGGGGGTAACCTCTTTCGATGCTAGTCAATTGTCAGGATGAGCATTAGTGCAAAAGGCATTTGATTCTAAAGCATTATTTCATTGTGAAAAACACTAAATAAATTACATTTTCTTTCTTAACAACATGTGGGCAGGATGGGTTCTTCCTTGGCTCAGGTATGAGGTAGAATGATATAGCATTTTTACATAAGATAACTTTTATTGAAAGTTTTGGACAACGGTTTCCTTACTGGATTGTTCTGGCTGGGAGAGTGGCTGCTATGTGGTTTGCGAAGCCTTGCTGTGTGAGCGGCGGCGTCTGAATACGCCTGGCGGTGCGTATCTCGTGTCGCTGTTTCACCCAGTTGACCGGAGACGCGCACCGCGAGGTAGCCCGTTTAATTATTGAGAACGAAGCCATGAATCGGATGGTGATACCTTGGATGTGGCGTCCCAGTGTTTCTCTTCTCTATGCAGCCACGTGTGTTGTGCGTCGGCCAGCGGAGCAGTGCGCCGGGGGAAGGCCAGTGTCCCGGACTCGAACAACGGTCTCCAGCTTGCCAGTCTTCGGCTGTCAGATCTTCATCACCAGCTCACAGGTGACTGCTGATAGGAGGCCGTCTCCTTCCCGTCCTCACAAGCCACCTGGGTGCGAAAAAATCAGTCTTGGAATACCTTCCAACTTCTGTCTTCTGGCGGCGAGGCTGCTGCTTGCTATTCCATTACTGCGGCTGACTTGGTGCTTCTGTGTACGGTGTAGTCTCTTCCTGCATGACGGTCTTCAGCACCGACTGAACTGTACTGGAACTTAACTGAAAACTACTGTCGGACCCACTGCGTCTCGCGTATTTATTTACTTCAGCTCACTGAAGGTGAACGACTTCACAGTCATTGCCTCTTTGTCACGTTGAAAAGCTTCTCGAAGAATTTTATTAACGTCGGTCATTGGCTCTTGGAATGTAGGCGAGGGCTTTTGATCACATGTAACAGTTGAGAAACACATGAACCGGTCGGGCGATGCGCAGACGGCTGAATCGACAGCGTCCGCTTATGTGGGGAGGGCGATTGCTTCTCCTGAATGTGCTGACTTCACGGTCATTGCCTCTTCTGCTCTGCCCACTGTTTGCCAGTGTGTAACTCTTCTAAACTAAACTAAGTTTTTCATTCATTTTCTAATTCCTACTTCACTTCACATTGATTTCACTAATTTATTTACCTATCTTAAGTACCACTCAACAGCAGCAACGCGGTCTAAATAATAAAAAACTTATCAATGCATTTTTATATTATAACTTCATGTTTAGATCTGCTTGCTTTTGTGTGTCTGCTTGTGTGTGTATGGATGTAGGTCTATGTGTTATCTGTGAGGGCAGCAGTGCGATATAGGCCTGTACAAGTTCAGCGAAGGCATTTGTCCAGATCTGATTTATTTCAATAAAACAGTATCAGGTGTTGAGGTAGTAAGTCGAGTGTTGGATACTGACGGAGACAATTAGCAATCACTCATTCCCTCATACCGATATCAAAGGATGAAAAGTGTTCAAGCGTACTGGTGGGTATTCCAGTGTCATTGAGTCATAGAGGCGAAATACGACTGCTTTTCATGAGTTCTCCACAGTTCCTGCGTCCTCTGTAGTAGTCCCCTACACCACTCTCAGTTCAATGGATAAGTGGTGAGAAATTCTGTACTGCATGTGGAGAAGGTAGTATGCACAGGATAGCCTTTGACGTACCTTTAGCATCTGGCACGAGTCTCTCTGGAGCCTACCTAGTTCACTCATTCCCAGTAGCTTCCAATCGCTTGACAGCAGTCAGGATGGTTCCCGGTTGATTGCAAGCTGCACATAACTCTTTCTGTATGTGAAAGTGGCACTCACGCTGGGGCTGCGTTGTGTCGGGTGCATGATTTTTTTTTTTTTTTTGTCATCATTCATCTGACTGGTTTGATGCTGCCCGCCACGAATTCCTCTCCTGTGCTAACAGGAAACAAATAATTTGAAATTAAGCTTGCTGGTTTTCTTTTAATTTCTGTATCTGTAATGTAACAAGAATTACTAGTTCACTTTAAGAACTGAACCGATTAATGCACGATAAAGCAATTTTTATTACGACAAGAGAAGGGACTTGGTTAAACTTAGGTGATTTTCTGAAGCTTCATTGACCCTTTATCCTCGAACTTTTGCTTTTTCGAGATTGAGGTCATCAACAAATTTATGTAACAACCTCAGACACTGCTGTTGAAAGGGGAAAGTAAGAGCAACACGATATGACAGTCGTAGTAGACACAAAAATATAATATCAAAGTGAATCATTCTACTTTAAAAAATCATATCTTTTACGTTATTTGAGATAGTGCGTGAATAACCTATTGATGGAAAGAGCGAACTCTTGAGTTTTACTTGGTACATCAAAAAAGAATCATTCGATTTAAAAAATCATAAGTATTACGTTAGCTGAGATAATGTATATGGTCCACTTTTCTTTGCCGACAGCGCTTTTCCCAAAGCTGGAGACTGATTTGAGAGACTTCATTTACCAACGGGATGGGACACCGCCACACTGGCATCCGGAAGTGCGGGATTTTTAATTCAAGGGGTTACTCAACGGTGGATCGGCCGCACAGGACAAAATCATTCAGCCTTGCGTTACTGGCCTCCCAGGTTACCGGACCTGATTGTATATGATTATTTCTTGTGGTGGTTTATAAAAGGCTCTGTATATGCGCCTCCGTTACCAACAACTATGGATGGACGCATACATCGCACAACAGCAGCTGTGGAAGCTGTAATTGAAGACATGCTCGCTGCAATGTGAGAACAACTTGAATATCGTATTGACAGAAGCCGTGCACCTCAAGAGGGGACGTGCCGAATCGGATGCTTCTTTTATTACATCCTATATTATGCCACTGCCATCGACCTCGTAAGAGCTGTGTGAACGCCTCAATATTTTACTTTCAAATACGTCCTTACAACAAACAGGTTAAGCAGTAGAAAAGGAGTTGGAAACGTTTTACTGATTATACAATTAGTTATACGGCAGTCCAGGAGAAACGATTTTCCAAAACCACTTATCGTTTCGATTGTACCAAAAATTTGCATTCATTCTTCTACTTATAACCAGAAATTAGGGTAAAATTTTATGAAGCCAAATGTAGATTATAACTAATAATTTACTAGGAAATATGTTTTTTGGAGCACTCAACGCTGGAAAAACACAGGGTGCACTTAGCCTCCTGATGCCAACGAGGAGCTACTTGACTGAGGGGTAGTGGCTGTAAGGTTAAGGAAGCCGATAACGGCCGAGGAGCGGTAAGCTTACCCTTCAACACAACAAAACTGTGCCTAACAATTTTTTTGCGTAGTTGATTCTGTAACAATAATGTAACTGTGACGTAATTTCTGTCATATGAACCTTTTACTATTTTATTGTTGTCATCTAATAAAATGCCAAAGAATTAATTCAAACAAACTAACTAAAAGAAGGGTATTGTAATTATGTTGCAGTAGAAACACCTACTCAGGGACACTTGCTATTGTATAGGGACAAAGAATACGCAAGGAACACTACCGCTGGGCGCGTAAGCGCGGAGTCGGGCAGACGTAGTCGGCAGAAAGGAGTAGCTAGCGGCAAGTGGTCAAGTACAAACGCGGTGCGCGTAAATGTAAGGAACAAACTGCAGGATTTTTAATGTATGGGCGGGGAACTCGTATGGTTGTAAATGGGCACAGTAAATTGTTGGCAAGAGGAGTTAATTTTTAAGGAGAGTACTTCGAGCCCAGACTTGTTATATGGAGTGACGATAAACAATAGCCTGATGGAAGAGGAGATCGGTGTTTAACGTCCCGTAGACAATGGGTTCATTAGAGACGATTCCGAGAATATCAGCACTGAAAGAATAGGAAAACACTGAAAATTTTGAGCTGATTTAATTTCGGTAACTAAGATAGAGGAGTCAAATTAACAAAACTAAAAACTATACACAACTGTCATTTAACATAAGTGAACTTCATTGCTTTTTAGAACAATTAGTTAAGGAGTAATGCCTAAAGCATAATTTGAATAAATATTGACTAAATATTATTTCACAATAATAGATTTCATATGTTTTGTGTGCGTTGTGAACTGCGCTCAGTTTTGAAAAACACGTAACAGTGTATTATGACACTACTCCTTCTTCGCTAAACGAAACATCATGAACTTTCCAGAAATTATTTGCTGTAACGGGAAATTAGTATTTATGAAACTGCGCATTTCTAAAATCAGTAACAGTTAACATTACAGTGAGTAACGCAAAGCTGTTCGTTAAGAGAGCTGTTTTGCAAACAATTAACTTTCACGTGCATGTGTTAAATACAAATTATTGTGCTGGTTTTCTGATTAATTTTAATTCACGGTATTAACTGTGTTTTTAAGTCTGAGCTCGAGTCAGTGCCTTTGGTTCCGTTCTCGCCTGATTACAGTTCAATAAATAGTTTGTAATCACGGTTTATAAACAATTAATAATCATACAGTTCTTTTTGCTCACACGGTGAGCTGGCGACGGTTCTTAAGTAATTAGCAATCTAAATTTGTAACAGATTCGATTTATTTATTAAAAATTTTACTAACTATTTCTTAGTTTTACCTTTTTCCAAAATTTGTTTGGATCGTTATGGTGCAAAAGTTGTCGCTCGATAACGATTCGGTTATGACTGTATCTGCACTTATTCCCATATTAAAAAAAAATGAATATTAGGCGCATATCTCGTTTGAAAACCCTAATTATCTGGAAATGCAGGTCTCCACGCCCCTCCATACCACATCCGAGGGGGACTGATGATCTTAGCTGTTTAGTCCCCCTTAAACATCCCAACAACCACCACCACATCCGATGACGCCACTGACAGAGGATGACACGGCGGTCGCTCAGTCCCAATGGATCTAACAGAGGCAGAACGTGAAGCTTTGCTGTTTTGTTTTTATGATTCAAATTTAATCTAATTTTAACTTACTGCTGCTGGACCATTACTTGAATGATTCAGTATACGTAGATGACAATCGGAATCCCTCACAAATTGAGTTTTGTATAAGTGCAAACTACATTTACAGTATATTGATTGAACTGTTTTGCAATACATACAGAAACAAAAGCAACTAGCACACTACCAAAACCAAAATGAAACTAAATGTTACTGGGACGCGTTTCAAATGATTCCATGTGGTCACAGAATTACGAAATTTAAACTGGATTTTGTCTAACCAAGTGTTATGAATTTTCTCTATTGTTGTTTCAATTACTTAATAATTAATAAAATGTCCGTGTAAAAGAAGGAGCAATTATGACACTGTGCTTACGTTAGATTGAAACACATTACGGCCTTCCGGTAAAGTGTCAATGTAACATGAGCAGTGCCCCCATCGAGCTTTGCTGTATTAGTTCATATAAGTTATCTCCCACAAAAACTATTATGACAAAGCGAATAAGATAGGATTCTGACATCTAATACGTATTGGTAGAGCTTGAAAGACTGTAAGTACTTTGGGATCACCTTTCTTGAACTAATTATCCAGTTCATACATATGCAATTAGGGTACTCCTAGGAAGTTTCGGAAGGGGTACCCGTGGTCTAGGGGTAGCGTCTTTGATTCATAATCAAAAACGTATTCGGTCCCGGATTCGATACCCACCACTGCCTAAATTTTGGTAAATAATCAACATTGGCGGCCGGAGACTTCCGGCATAAGATGTCAGCCTCATTCTGCCAACGGCCTTGTCAAAGAGGGCAGAGGAGTGGATAGAGGTTCAGGGCACTCTCTTGTCCTAGGGGTGGGAAATTCCCCTTAAGGCTGAAGAATCTGCAATGATCAACGACATGAGGATGCAGAAGGCAATGGAAACCACTGAATTAAAGACACGTAACGTGTATCCACAGGACGTGTGGCCTGTAATTGAAGAAGTGTCATGAGGATCTCTTCATTGGCAAAAGATTCCGGAATAGTCCCTCATTTAGGTCTCCGGGAGGGGACTGCCAAGGGGGAGGTTACCATGAGAAGAAGATTGAATAATCAACGAAAGGATAACGTTGTACGAGTCAGGGCGTGGAATGTCAGAAGCTTGAAAGGGGTAGGGAAACTAAAAAATCTGAAAAGGGAAATTTAAAGGCTCAATCTAGATATAGTAGGGGTCAGTGAAGTGAAGTGGAAGGAAGACAAGGATTTCTGGTCAGATGAGTATCGGGTAATATCAACAGCAGCAGAAAATGGTATAACAGGTGTAGGATTCGTTATGAATAGGAAGGTAGGGCAGAGGGTGTGTTACCGTGAACAGTTCAGTGACCGGGTTGTTCTAATCAGAACCGACAGCGATAGTTCAGGTATACATGCCGACGTCGCAAGCTGAAGATGAACGGATAGAGAAAGTGTATGAGGATATTGAAAGGGTAATGCAGTATGTAAAGGGGGACGAAAATCTAATAGTCATGGGCGACTGGAATGCTGTTGTAGGGGAAGGAGTAGAAGAAAAGGTTACAGGAGAATATGAGCTTGGGACAAGGAATGAAAGAGGAAAAAGACATTGAGTTCTGTAACAAGTTTCAGCTAGTAATAGCGAATACCCTGTTCAAGAATCACAAGAGGAGGAGGTATACATGGAAAAGGCCGGGAGATACGGGAACATTTCAATTACACTCCTGGAAATTGAAATAAGAACACCGTGAATTCATTGTCCCAGGAAGGGGAAACTTTATTGACACATTCCTGGGGTCAGATACATCACATGATCACACTGACAGAACCACAGGCACATAGACACAGGCAACAGAGCATGCACAATGTCGGCACTAGTACAGTGTATATCCACCTTTCGCAGCAATGCAGGCTGCTATTCTCCCATGGCGACGATCGTAGAGATGCTGGATGTAGTCCTGTGGAACGGCTTGCCATGCCATTTCCACCTGGCGCCTCAGTTGGACCAGCAGACCGCGTGAGACGACGCTTCATCCAGTCCCAAACATGCTCAATGGGGGACAGATCCGGAGATCTTGCTGGCCAGGCTAGTTGACTTACACCTTCTAGAGCACGTTGGGTGGCACGGGATACATGCGGACGTCCCTTGCCGGTCTAGGAATGGTAGAACGACGGGTTCGATGACGGTTTGGATGTACCGTGCACTATTCAGTGTCCCCTCGACGATCACCAGTGGAACAGGGAAGGGGGGATCAGATAGTGGTACAATAAGTACCCTCCGCCACACACCGTAAGGTGGCTCGCGGAGTATAGATGTAGATGTAGATGTACGGCCAGTGTAGGAGATCGCTCCCCACACCATGATGCCGGGTGTTGGCCCTGTCTGCCTCGGTCGTATGCAGTCCTGATTGTGGCGCTCACCTGCACGGCGCCAAACACGCATACGACCATCATTGGCACCAAGGCAGAAGCGACTCTCATTGCTGAAGACGACACGTCTCCATTCGTCCCTCCATTCACGCCTGTCGCGACACCACTGGAGGCGGGCTGCACCATGTTGGGGCGTGAGCGGAAGACGGCCTAACGGTGTGCGGGACCGTAGCCCAGCTTCATGGAGACGGTTGCGAATGGTCCTCGCCGATACCCCAGGAGCAACAGTGTCCCTAATTTGCTGGGAAGTGGCGGTGCGGTCCCCTACGGCACTGCGTAGGATCCTACGGTCTTGGCGTGCATCCGTGCGTCGCTGTGGTCCGGTCCCAGGTCGAAGGGCACGTGCACCTTCCGCCGACCACTGGCGACAACATCGATGTACTGTGGAGACCTCACGCCCCACGTGTTGAGCAATTCGGCGGTACGTCCACCCGGCCTCCTGCATGCCCACTATACGCCCTAGCTCAAAGTCCGTCAACTGCACATACGGTTCACGTCTACGCTGTCGCGGCATGCTACCAGTGTTAAAGACTGCGATGGAGCTCCGTATGCCACGGCAAACTGGCTGACACTGACGGCGGCGGTGCACAAATGCTGCGCAGCTAGCGCCATTCGACGGCCAACACCGCGGTTCCTGGTGTGTCCGCTGTGCCGTGCGTGTGATCATTGCTTGTACAGCCCACTCGCAGTGTCCGGAGCAAGTATGGTGGGTCTGACACACCGGTGTCAATGTGTTCTTATTTCCATTTCCAGGAGCGTAGATTACATCATGGTCTGACAGAGATTCCGAAATCAGATACTGGATTGTAAGGCGTACCCAGGAGCATATATAGACTCAGATCTCAATATAGTAGTGATGAAGAGTAGGCTGAAGTTCAAGACATTAGTCAGGAAGAATCAATACGCAAAGAAGTGGGATACGGAAGTACTAAGGATTGACGAGATACGTTTGAAGTTCTCTAACACTATAGATACAGCAATAAGGAATAGCGCAGTAGGCAGTACAGTTGAAGAGGAATGGACATCTCTAAAAAGGGCCATTACAGAAGTTGGGAAGAAAAACATAGGTACAAAGAAGATAGCTGCGAAGAAACCATGGGTAACAGAAGAAATACTTCAGTTGATTGATGAAAGGAGGAAGTATAAACATGTTCCGGGAAAATCAGGAATACAGAAATACAAGTCGCTGAGGAATGAAATAAATAGGAAGTGCAGGGAAGCTAAGACGAAACGGCTGCAGGAAAAATGTGAAGACATCGAAAAAGATATGATTGTCGGAAGAACAGACTCAGCATACAGGAAAGTCAAAACAACCTTTGGTGACATTAAAAGCAAAGGTTGTAACATTAAGAGTGCAACGGGAATTCCACTGTTAAATGCAGAGGAGAGAGCAGATAGGTGGAAAGAATACATTGAAAGCCTCTATGAGGGTGAAGATTTGTCTGATGTGATAGAAGAAGAAACAGGAGTCGATTTAGAGGAGATAGGGGATCCAGTATTAGAATCGTAATTTAAAAGAGCTTTGGAAGACTTACGGTCAAATAAGGCCAAAGGGATAGATAACATTCCATCAGAAGTTTTAAAATCATGGGGGGAAGTGGCAACAAAACGACTATTCACGTTGGTGTGTAGAATATATGAGTCTGGCGACATACCATCTGACTTTCGGAAAAGCATCATCCAAACAATTCCGAAGACGGCAAGAGCTGACAAGTGCGAGAATTATCGCACAATCAGCTTAACAGCTCATGCATCGAAGCTGCTTACAAGAATAGTATACAGAAGATAGGAAAAGAAAATTGAGAATGCGCTAGGTGACGATCAGTTTGGCTTTAGGAAAAGTAAAGGGACGAGAGAGGCAATTCTGACGTTACGGCTAATAATGAAAGCAAGGCTAAAGAAAAATCAAGACACTTTCATAGGATCTGTCGACCTGGAAAAAGCGTTCGACAATATAATGGTGCAAGCTGTTCGAGATTCTGAAAGAAGTAGGGCTCGTATTTAGAAGGGTGTAAGACATGGCTGTAGCCTTTCGCCCCTACTCTTCAATCTGTACATCGAGGAAGCAATGATGGAAATAAACGAAAGGTTCACGAGTGGAATTAAAATACAAGGTGAAAGGATATCAATGATACGATTCGCTGATGACATTGCTATCCTGAGTGAAAGTGAAGAAGAATTAAATGATCTGCTGAACGTAATGAACAGTCTAATGAGAACACAGTATGGTTTGAGAGTAAATCGGAGAAAGACGAAGGTAATGAGAAGTAGTAGAAATGAGAACAGCGAGAAACTTAACATCAGGATTGATGGTCACGAAGTCAATGAAGTTAAGGAATTCTGCTACCTAGGCAGTAAAATAACCAATGACGGACGGCGCAAGGAGGACATCAAAAGCAAACTCGCTATGGCAAAAAAGGCATTTCTGGTCAAGAGAAGTCTACTAATATCAAATACCGGCCTCAATTTGAGGAAGAAATTTCTGAGGATGTACGTCTGGAGTACAGCATTGTATGGTAGTGAAACATGGACTGTGGGAAAACCGGAACAGAAGAGAATCGAAGCATTTGAGATGTGGTGCTATAGACGAATGTTGAAAATTAGGTGGACTGATAAGGTAAGGAATGAGGAGTTCTACGCAGAATCGGAGAGGAAAGGAATATGTGGAAAACGCTGATAAGGAGAAGGGACAGGATGATAGGACATCTGCTAAGACATGAGTGAATGACTACCATGGTACTAGAGGGAGCTGTAGAGGGTGGGAACTGTAGAGGAAGACAGAGATTAGAATACGTCAAGCAAATAATACAGGATGTAGGTTGCAAGTGCTACTCTGAGATGAAGAGGTTAGCACAGGAAAGGAATTCGTGGCGGGCCGCATCAAACCAGTCAGTAGACTGATGGCAAAAAAAAAAAAAAAAAAAAAAAAAAAAAAAAAAAAAAAAAAAAAAAAAAAAAAAAAATTGTGTTTTGATGACCTGTGATCGATATAATGATCTAGGAGGGCTGTCAGTGTTTATGTGCTATGTTCATTAGTAGCTTATATGCAGAGAGTAATTAGATGTGATAGGATATGTTTACGTGGACAATTATGGCTGCGGTTAGGCGAAGAAAAGTTTACTGCGTGTATATGGCGAAAATCGCAGCTTTATTGAGGTCATTTCGTGGAACAAGGAGGGCACGGACGCAGGCAGTACAACTCATGCTGGCGGCCACGGGCCGTGCAGCCTCAGGGAAGTGCTCTTAGCGGGCCACAAAGTGTGCAATGTCCCAGAGGCTCTAAGCCTTTTTCAGCTGAGCCGAAGTAGCGCAGCCCATTGGTTCCTGGCCGGTCAGAGAGCATTCTTTTGAACCTCCATGTATCCGCCTGACCATTCTTGTTGGTCCTCCTGCGGAGATCCGTATCCACTAGGATCAGCAAATTTATTTCTCCATAGTGGCTGAAATGGACCGACATGGCAGGACACCCGCCACAGTGTCACCAAGACAGCTATCCCGTTTTTACAGTCAAGCAGCTACCCTCGCGAAACTGCTCCCCACACGAGCAGAGAAACAGTTTCTTGATTTAGACGATGACTATGACGCCAGAGGACGTGCCAGTGATTGCCTGTCACTCGTCAAGTACGGTGAAAGGATTGGAGGACTTGAATTTGTCTGTCTTCTACAGGAAGACTGAATGAGAGTGGGAACCTTGGAAATTTGTGGTAAGGTCTTATGGGACCAACGTCATCGGCCCTTAAGCCTACACACTACTTAATATAACTTAAGCAATGGACATCACAGACATCCATGCCCGAGGGAGGACTCGAACCTCCGACGGGGCGAGCTGTATGGACCGTGACAAGGCGCTCCAGACCTCGCGGATACCCCACGTGGCGGGAAACTCGGCCATTGGTTTATTGGTCGTTTTACAGTGAAGAGCCAAAGAAACACCACGTGACAAAGACTCGACTAATGACTGAAGTAGTGCTGGAGGGAATTGACACCTTGAATCTTGCAGGACTGTCCATAAATCCGTATGAATAAGAGGGGGTAAAGATATCTTCTGAACAGCACGATGCAAGGCATCCCAGGTATGCTCAATAGTGTTCATGTCTGGGGAGTTTGATGGCCAGCAGAAGTGTTTAAACTCAGAAGAGCCATTCTGTACCAATTACGGAAGTGCGGGGTGTCGCATTGTCTTGCTGGAATAGCCCAAGTCCTTCGGGATGCACAATAGACATGATTGGATGCAGGTTGGTCAAATGGCTCTGAGCACTATGGGACTTAACATCTGAGGTCAACAGTCCCCTAGAACTAAAAACTACTTAAACCTAACGGACCTGAGGACATCACACACATCCATGCCCGAGGCAGGATTCGAGCCTGTGACCGCGGCGGTCGCGCGGTTCAAGGCTGAAGCCCCTAGAACCGCTCGGCCACACCGGCTGGCTTGGATGCAGGTAATCAGACGGGATGCTTAATTACGTGTCACCTGTCAGAGTCATATATAGACATATCAGGGGTCCCATATCACTCCAACTGCACACGCCTCACACCCTTACAGAGCCTCCACCAGCCTGAACAGTCCCCTGCTGACATGCAGGGTCCGTGGATTCATGAGGCTGTCTCCATGCCCGTACACATCCATCCTCTCGATACTCGATACAATTTGAAACGAGACTCGTCCGACGAGGTAACATATTTCCAGTTATCAACAGCCCAACGTCAGTACTGACGGGCCCCGGCGAGGCGTAAAGCTTTGTGTCGTGCAGTAATCAATGGTACACGAGTGGTTCAAGCCCGTATCGATGATGTTTCGTTGAATGTTTCGGACGCTGACACTTGTTGACGGCCCAACATTGAAATCTGCAGCAATTTGCCGAAGGTTTGCACCTCTGTCATGTTGAAAGGTTCTCTTCAGTCGCCGTCGGTCTCGTTTTTGCAGAATGTTTTTCCAGCGTTAGCGGTGTCGAAGATATGATGTTTTACCGGATTCCTGGTATTTACGGTACACTCGTGAAATGGTCGTAAGGGAAAATCTACATTTCATCGGTACCTCACCGGCCGGTGTGTCCGAGCGGTTCTAGGCGTTACAGTCTGAACCCGCGCGACCGCTACGGTCGCAGGTTCGGTTCCTTCCTCGAGCATGGATGTGTGTGATGTCCTTAGGTTAGTTAGGTTTAAGTATTTCTAGGGGACTGATGACCTCAGAAGTTAAGTCCTATAGTGCTCAGAGCCATTTGAACCATTTTTATTTCGATACGTCAGAGGTGCTGTGTGCCATCGCTCGTCTGCCGACTATAGCGACGCAGTTAAACTCACTTAAATCTTGATAATCTGCCATTGTAGCAGCAGTAACCGTTATAACAACTGCGCCAGACACTTGTTGTCGTATACTAGCGTTGCCGACCGTAGCGCCGTATTCTGCCTGTTTACATATCTCTGTATTTCAATTCACATGCCATTACCAGCTTCTTCGGCACTTCAGTGAACGTTTGTGAGGGTACTCAAAGTGTTAGAAAATCATAATGAGGGGCGGGTCATTCAGATGGAAGCAATGGGACGATTAAGATTCAGGCCTCTGCCACGGAAGGTTTTGTACAGATTTGTTGGCTAAGGGCCATAAGGGGCGTTAGAGCAAAGTTTCGGGACTTCGAGACGGAGAACAAGACGGAGTTCCGCCGTTCGAATCGACGCAGAGGTGCGCTGTTCTCCACATTGCTGACTTCAGCTGCTGTATTGTGAGCATACCGCAGCTTCGGCACGTTAGGAACTTTTAAGGTGAATCTCCATCATTCATGACGAGAAGTTTCGAACAGCAACAGTGTCCTTTTTGTGTTCCGTGGTAGCTTGCAGCTTTGCAGTTCACAATCACTCTCAATGAGGTAGTTTCAATCAGATCGCATTATCATAGTTACGTGAATAGGAGTTAAATTTTCACGCACTCCCGAGCTTTGTCGCAAAATTCATTTGTTTATACAAGAACATGGATGGAACAATGTTGTTTATGTCAACTCATGATCAATTTCATTCTCTGTGGGTGTAATAATCTTATAGTTAATTGAAATCACATCTGTTATTTCAGAAGATGTTTTAACCGTATTCATTTATTCATGTCATTCATTCAGGAGAGACTTGATAGGATTTGTTTTGGAATATTAAGCTTCGAGTCAACTTCTGCCTCACAATTCAGGGCCAGTTTCAATCAATTGCATGTAAATTTTCCGTTGTCTTACGTTCCGCAGTAGCGTAACTGAAGGGTGGTTCTGTCCCGTAGGATATCCTAGCGCAGAAGTGCAGTAGAGGTACAGCAACATACATTCCACCAGAACAAACGCATTGTGCGCTGGTTGTAATTTCTAAAGGAGATAAGAGGCACTAAGGCTTGAACCACATAAAGAAAGCTGATAAAGTAAATGCACGTAAACATATCGATATTTTGAAGCAATTTTAGGGACTTAGCGAAAAAGTATGTTATGTTACACCACAACCTGTTTCTTATACACAAAAGTTTTGATCATACATTGCAAACATGATATCATCTAAAGCAATGGATTATGTGATATAAAGGGATTGAAAAGAGCTACGTTTAGAAAATTTTAGAGTGTTTAGATGAGATAAAAAGAAATACTTTTTTTCCCTCTGGGGCCCGAGGAAGTTTTTGACTCATCCTCCGAGACAGTTTTCCGATTATCGTGCCAAGAATATTGATTCACACATTTTCCTGACAGTAGTGTACGTTAACATTAATGAACAACCTACCTCTGCGTGCAAACGATTGCCTAACAATCTCTAACCAACCAAATATTAACTTCTGCAATTTCAGTAGCACGAGCAGCCAGCCCTTCTGTAGTGTCTGTCGGTGTCGCATACAGCAAACGCTTCATCTGCTCTTAGAAAAAGAAATGCATTCGAAGTCAGCAAAATGTTAACAACAGTAGCCATCACACGTCAATTATAACACCATCTCTGAACATCATAAGTGCCAGGTTCCCCTAGCAGGGAAAACGTGCACATGCTACATATTTGTTGTATAAAAAAAATATTCCTTTTTATTTTCTCTTCACCGAGAAGCTTATGTTCACGAATCATCATGGTTTTACAAACTATCGCTCGCGCGGAACTCTTCTTGCCCTTTTCTGACATGATATACCGCGATCCATGAATGAAGGGCAGCAGACACATTCAGTATTTCTAGGTTTCCGAAAAGCATTCGACACGTTGCTCAACTAGAGACTGTTAGCGAACGTACAAGCGTAAGGATCTGATTTCCAGATATGTAGGTTCCTCGAAGACTTCTCAAGTGATAGAACCCAGTACGTCGTCCTTGACACGAGTGTTCATCAGACACAGGGGTATCGTCAGGAGTGGTCCAGAAAAGTGTGGTAAGATCGCTATCATTTTCTGTATACATAGACTGTCTGGCTGGGACGGTAAGCAGCAATTTACGGCTGTGTGCTGATGACGCTGTGGTATACGAGAGGAGTCGATGTTGAGTGATTTTAGGAGGATATAACGTGACTTAGACAAAATTTCTGGTTTGTGTCATGAATGAAAGCTCGCTCTAGATGCAGAAAATTGTGAGTTAAAGTGGATGAGTATGAGAAACAAACCCGTAATATTCGGATCCGGCATTAGAAATGTCTTATCTTTCAGATGGGACGAACATGTGAGGATCGTTGTAGGGGCAGTGAATTGTCGACTTCGGTTAACTGGGAAAATTTTGGGAAAGTGTAGTTCATCTTTAAAGGAGATCACGTCACACATCTAGGACGCTAGTGCGACCTATTTTTGAGTACTGTTCGAGTGCCTGTGATACGCACCAGGTCGGATTAAAGGAAGACATCGAACTAATTCAAAGGCGGGCTGTTATATTTGTTACAGGTAGGTTCGACCAACACTCTAGTATTAGGAAGATGCTTCAGCAATTAAGATAGGAATCCCTTTGGGAGCAGGTGACGTTCTTTTCGAAGAACACTGCTGCTGAAAATTTAGAGAAACGGCATTTGAAGCAGAATGTAGAACGATTCTACTGCGGCCATCATACATTTCGTGTGAGGATCACGAACAGACGACAAATTAAGGCGCATACGGTGGCATATAGAGAGACGTTTACCCCTAGCTCTGTTTGCGAGTGGAACAGAAAAGGAAATGACTAGCCATGGGGTAGGGTACCCTCCGCCACGCACCACACGTTGGCTTGAAGAGTATTTAGGTAGAAGTAGATGTAAACATTGGAATTTTGTGTACAGGATGGTCCATTGATAGTGACCGGGCTAAATATTTCAAGAAATAAGCATCAAACGAAAAAACTACGAAGAACGAAACTCGCCAGAGGGAAACCAGATGGCGCTATGGTTGGCCCGTTAGATGGTGCTGCCATAAGTCAAACGGATATAAACTGCGTTTTTCTAAGTAGGAACCCCCAGTTTTTATAACATATTCGTGTAGTACGTAAAGGAATATGAATGTTTTACTTGGACCACTTTTTTCGTTTTGTGATAGAAGGCTCTGTAATAGTCACAAACGTATAAGTACGTGGTATCACGTAACATTCCGCCACTGTGGACGGTATTTGCTCGTGATACATTACCCGTGTTAAATTGGACCGTTTACCAGATGCGGAAAAGGTCGATATTGTGTTGATGTGTGGGTATTGTGATCAAAATGCCCAACGGGCGTGTGCTTCGTATCCTGCTCCGTATCCTGGACGACATGATCCAAGTGTCCGGACCAGTTAGTTACGTTATTTAAGGAAACAGGAAGTGTTCAGCCACATGTGAAAGGTCAACCACGACCTGCAACAAATGATGATGCCCAAGCAGGTGTTCAGCTGCTGTCGCGGCTAATCCGCGCATAAGTAGCAGACAAATTGCGCGAGAATCGGGAATCTCAAAAGCATCGGTGTTGACGAAGCTACATCAACATTGATTGCACCCGTACAATATTTCCATGCACCAGGAATTGTATGGCGACGACTCTGAATGTCGTGTACAGTTCTGACACTGGGCACAAGAGAAATTACGGGACGATGACAGATTTTTTTCACGCGTTCTATTTAGCGACGAAGCGTCATTCACGAACAGCGGTAACGTAAACCGGCATAATGTGCACTGTTGGGCAACGTAAAATCCACGATGGCTGCGACAAATGGAACATCAGCGACGTTAGTGGGTTAATGTATGGTGCGTCATTATGGGAGGAAGGATAATTGGCCCCCATTTTATCGATGGCAATCTAAGTAGTTCAATGTATACTGATTTCCTACGTAATGTTCTACCGATGTTACTACAAGATGTTTCACTGCATGACAGAATGGCGATGTACTTCCAACACGATGGATGTGCGGCACATAGCTCTCGTGCGGTTGAAGCGGTATTGAATAGCGTATCTCATGGCAGGTGGATTGGCCCTCGAAGTATCATACCATGGCCCGCACGTTCACTGGATCTGACGTCCCCGGATTTCTTTCTGTGGGGAAAGTTGAAGGATATTTGCTGTCGTGATCCTCTGACAACGCCTGACAACGTGCGTCGGCGCATTGTCAATGCATGTGCGAACATTACGGAAGGCGAACTACTCGCTGTTGAGAGGAATGTCGTTACACATATTGCCAAATGCATTGAGGTTGACGGGCATCATTTTGAGCATTTATTGCATTAATGTGGCATTTACAGGTAATCACGCTGCAACAGCATGCGTTCTCAGAAGTGATAAGTTCACAGAGGTACATGCATCATATTGGAAGAACCGAAATAAAATGTTCAAACGTACCTACGTTCTGTATTTTAATTGAAAAAACCTACCTGTTGCCAACTGTTTCTCTAAAATTGTGAGCCATATGTTTGTGAGTATTACAGCGCCATCTATCACAAAGCAAAAAAAGTGGTCCAACTAAAACATTCATATTTCTTTACGTACTACACGGATATGTAATAAAAAAATGGGGGTTCCTATTTTTTAAAAAAACGCAGTTGATATCCGTTTGACCTATGGCAGCGCCTTCTAGCGGGCCAACCATAGTTTCCCACTTCAAGCTAGACAAGTTTCGTTCTTTGTAGTTTTTTCGTTTGACGCTTATTTCGTGTGATATTTGGCCCAGTCGCGATTAATGGACCACCCTGTATACTTTTTTTTTTCATTTTGAGGCGAGTTCCATATAAACACGTGACAATGTTCACTACACTCTTTACTGCGTGCTGCCAGACGTGGCAGTCACGTGCCCAGCAGACTGGATATATCTCTCTCCTGCCGCCCACGCGCTCAGCCACGGTGTTTGCCGGCTGCAGACGGGCGCGCTACTTTGTGGTTCCGCGGGACCGGGGCTGCCGCCGTCCGTCTGGCGCCACCTGCTTGCTGGCCCTTCATTACGGCCTCCTCAGACTCGCGCCACGGCGGCACGCCCTTATCGGAAACCGATCGCCGCTCCCGCGGCAGCCGTCGCCGTCGGCGTCCGAGTCGCCCCCGCTTCGGGCTGGCCCGGCAGTAAACAATACTGTGCGAGGCGCTCGCCCGCTGCGACCCCTATTTCCGAGTCGTACGGCCGCACTGCGGCGGCGCCGGCGTCGTTCGCGCGTCCGCACGACCCCTTTGTCATTCCGCTTAAGAGCCGCTGTTGCGTGTTCCTGTTCCGCCTGCTCCCAGCCGCTGGGAGTCCCCACTGGAACCTGCTTCGCCTGTATATCTCTTACTGCGACAGCTCGTTAACAGACCGCGGCCTACGCCGAGTACACGGGTACAGACGCTTCTAGAAATTTTGGACACATCCACATCTACATCTACATGGATACTCTGCAAATCACATTTAAGTGCCTCGCAGAGGGTTCATTGAACTACCTTCGAAATAATTCTCTATTATCCCAATCTCGAATAGCGCGCCTGAAAAACGAAAACCTATATGTTTCCGGGTGAGCTCTAACTTCTCTATTTTATTATGATGATCGTTTCTCCCTGTGTCCGCCCCCGGTAGCTGAGTCGTCAGCGTGACAGAATGTCAATCCTAAGGGTCCGGGTTCGATTCCCGGCTGGGTTGGAGATTTTCTCCGCTCAGGGACTGGGTGTTGTGTTGTCCACATCAGCATCGTCATTTCATCCTCATCGACGCGCAAGTCGCCGAAGTGGCGACAAATCGAAAGACTTGCAGCCGGCGACCGGTCTACCCGACGAGAGGCCCTAGTCACACGGCATTTACTTATTTGTTTCTCCCTGTGTAGGTCGGCGCCGATTAACATTTTCGCATTCGAATAAGAAATATGGTGATTGAAATTTCGTGGGAATATTCCGTCGCAACGAAAAAGGCCTTTGTTTTAATGATTTCCAACCCAAACTCCGTATCAAATCAGTGACGCTCTCTCCTCTGTTTCACGATAACACAAAGTGCACTGTTCTTCTTTGAACTTTCTCTACGTACACCGTTAATCCTATCTGGTTCAAATGGCTCTGAGCACTTAACATCTGAGGTCATCAGTCCCCTAGAACTTAGAACTACTTAAACCTAACTAAACTAAGGATATCACACACATCCATGCCCGAGGCAGGATTCGAACCTGCTACCGTGGCAGTAGCGCGGTTTCGGACTGAAGCGCCTAGAACCGCTCAGCCACCGCGGCCGGCAATCCTATCTGGTAACGAACTCGGAAGGCGCAGTAGTATTCCAAAAGAGGACGGACAAGAGCAGCATAAGAAATCTCTTTAGCAGTTCCGTTACCTTTTCTATCAACAAAATGCAGTCTTCGTTTTGCGTTCACCACATCATTTTCTGTGTGTTCTTTCCAAATTAAGTTTGTCGTTATTGTAATTTTTAGGTATGTAGTTGAATTTACAGCCTTTCGATTTAACTGATTCATCGTGTAACCGAAGTTCTGCACTCATATGGATAACCTCATACTTTTCATTGTTTAGGGGCAATTGACAATATTCATGCCATAAAGATATCTTTTCTAAATTGTTATGCTATTTGGTTTGACCTTCTGATGAGTTTCCTAGACGATAAAGGACAGCAAACAAGCTAAGACGGCTGCTCAGATTATCTCCTAAATCGTTTGCATAGATAAGCAACAGCAGAGTCCCCATAACACTACCTTGGGGAATGCCATAAATCACTTCCGTTTTACTCGATAACGTTCTGTCAATTGCTACGACCTGTGACCTCTTGGACAGGATATCACGACCAGTGAGCGAATGTTGCCAGCTTTGGGGCTCCGCAGCGAACACCTGAGACAATAACTGAGACAATATTCAATGAGCACACAATTTCACTATTAGCCACTTGTGTGGTACAGTGTCAAAAGCCTTCTGGAAGTCTATAATTACGTAATCAATTTGAAATCCCTTGTCAGTAGCACTCAACACTTCATGTGGATAAAGAGCTAGTTGTGTTTCACAACCACGATATTTTCTAAATCCGTGTTGAGTGTGTTTCAATACGGCGTTCCCTTCGAGGTAATTCACAAAGTTGGAACATATTATATGTTTAAAATCCTGCTGTATATCGACGTTAATGATATGGGCCTGCAATCCTACTACCTTTCTAATCCTTCTACCCTTCTTGAACATTAGTCTGACATGTGTAGCTTTCCAGTCTTTGGGTACGGATCTTTCGTTGAGCGAACGGATGTATATGGTTATTAGGTATGATGCTATTGCATCAGCATATTCTGAAAGGAACCTAATTTATATAGGTCTGGACCAGAAGACTTGTTTGTAAGTGATTAATTTGTTTCATTACTCACACATGTTAAGGAAGCGATTAATTCTCCTCTAAAGGAATTTTGTACAACTATTCGTGAAGTATCTGCCTCCGTAAACGAAGAATATGTTTATTCAGAGTTGTATCTTCACAGTACCTTATTGTATTCTTTACCTGATATATGTCAGCCACATAATAAGAGGCCTGTTCAGAAAGTAAGCTCCGATTGATTGCCAAATTGAAACCACAGTGAACATCAGAAGTGTTTTACTTGTAACAATTAGTTACACCTTTCAGCTACTTCTCTACGTAGTCGCCGTTCTGACTTAGACTTTTGTCATAGCGTTGTACCAACTTTTCAATAGCCTCATCATAGAAGGCAGCCGCCAGTGCTTTCCGCCAATTCTCCACGCTGGCCTACACCTCGTTGTCTGTGTCAAAATGTTGTCATCAAAGACAGCGGTTCATGTGACCAGAGTTGAAACTCAGGGGGAGACAATTGCGGACTGTATTGTGGGTTATCTCACATTTCCATTTGGAAACGATGCAGGAGCATCTTCATTGCCCCTGCAGAATGCGGCTGAGAATTTTCTTGAAGAAGAAACAGCACGACAGTTATGTAATGTTAGCTGCATAGCTTCAGGCGAAATTTCTCACCAGGCCCTCGTACTTGGCGGCAGACACTATTTTCTAGACATCTTTACGCACTCAATGCGAGCTCAGAAATGAGAAGAGCGACGTGATGCTAACTGGGGTTATACTAGAGACACTACCCAACACATCTGTGCAAAGCTTTATCGGATTTTCATAGTCGTTTCCATTTCGCGACCGATCGGAGCTTACTTTCTGAACGCCCCTCGTATATCACAGTGCCTAAGACTGTTTCCACGGTTTAGCCATATTGACGTAACCACCGTTTATGTTCGACGTCAACTTACAATCACAACTCACAGACAGCAGGTGGCGGCACTAGCAGTAGAGGGTACACAAAGCGTGTCGTGAGATGCCGAAAACAATGCACTGTCGTAATGCAGAAACAGAGCAATTTATCTGGCTTCCAGAAGTGCATGATTACTGGGTTTCGGGCCAGGGGTGGAACCATTTGCGAAACGGCTAAGTCTGTAAACTGTTCACGTGCTGCTGCAGTTAAAGTACACCATAGGTAGCAAAATTGCGCTACTCAAAACCGGCTCTGAGGCAACTGTGGCGCAGCACTAGTCATAGATGACAGCAGTCAACAACGGCTGTGGAGACGTGCACGGGCCAATAGACTGGAAATGTTTAGCAAATGACCGACCATATCAACCAAGTGGCTACAAGCAGTGTCTCCTGAACGACCACTGAGCGAATGTTGCTAGCTCTGAGCCTCCGCAGCGAGCACCCGGTTCATCCACTCAAGCTGACTGCCGTTCTTCGGCGATAAAGTCTCGGATCTCCATGCCAATACTACTGAGTGGCGACAGGTGGGGCCTTTCCAAGTTACTCGCGTTTCATGCTCCGTCGGACAGATGGCGATTCGTATGAACAGCGTGAAATGTGCTATGATCTGGGAAACGTTACTGTGGCATTCCCTGGGTGAACTCGCCTTTCCAGAAGGCACAATGGAACAACATAATTATACATCTGTCCTTGCGGGTCACGTCCATCCCCACCTGCAGATTGTTTTTACTCGGAACAATGGCATCTACCAGTAGGACAATGCAACGTGTCACACAGCTGTTCGTGTACTAACTAGTTGAAGAGCACCAGGGTGAGTTTACCACACTCCCCTGAGCACCAGACTCCCCAAATTAAAACACAGTCGAGAGTCTTTTTGCACCACTTCGAGCGAGGTGAAGGGTCATAGATCCTCAACCGAGAAACCTAGCGAAGCAGTCCACGACACTGGTGCTGGCAGGGCTGCACATCCCTGTCGGTATATTCCTGAACCTCATTGACCATTTGCCTGCACGTCTCGCAGCGGCCCATGCTGAAAAAGTTGATCATTCAGGTTTTTGACGGGGTGTCTCATTAGTGTGACTTGACAGAGTATTTATGTCACTGCGTTTGCTCATTCAGTAATACATTTTTGTCTTGCATGAATAATGCTTATATGTGTCTAAACTGCATATCAGTGGGCTATTTTAAGTACTACTGACTACATAGTCACTGTACTTTACAGCCTTCTACCACGTAAGCTGGTAGGAACTATCCCGGCATCGCACTGGAGTGTGATTTGGGGAAATTACGGAAAACCTAAATCAGGAGAGCCGAACGCGGTTTTGGATCGTCGTCCTCCCAAATGCGAGTCAATTTTGTTAAGCCTGTGGTTTTTTTCCCGTATATACCAAGTAAATTCGATGACTTTCTCGATATGTGTATCGGCAAGAAGCATTGACAAACCAAAACAATGTGAGTTCAGGAGATGTGTGTCATTGCTGGCTGGCAAACAAAGGAATTTTGCTATATTAGCAATAGCTATGTAGACTATTTTCAAAAGAAAGCGGGGAACGTGAACTAAATGCTATGTATAAAGCCCTTTTCGACGTAAACTGATAATGTTCCAAAAACTGCGACGTTTGACCAATGAAGAGAAATATTTCTCAAAGCATTGTTTTTACTCATAAGACGTGCTGTGAACTAAAAGCATGACTTTATATAAGTGCTTCAGGTCACAAGAGTTCCGGAAAATGTTATAAAAGCTACAGAGTGCTTACTAAGCGCAGTGCAGTTGCCGAAAAGTACATTATCTGAGCATTGCAATTAAAGGTACTTCACAGTTCAAACTACGGAAATGAATGCGTAGTGACATCAGATTAATCAAAACTACACCCTAGATTGAAAAATGTAATAACATTTATTTGAACTTTAGCTTAAAGACTGAATATTATTCCACAGAAACAATCGCAATCTAGAGTTCATACACTATCGTTAACATGTACTTCTTAGAATTCTTACTTAACCAAATGAAAAATATTTAACTCTTACACCACATTACTTCAATAACCTCATAAAAAGAAAAGGAAGCAACATAGTCGCCTCAGTTTCACAATGCTTAAGCATTTTTGGGGCAGATGTTTCACACAGATGCTCAGCTCATATGCTACTAACTGGTCCCCTATGTAAATATATGAGACAAATAATGCTTCAGATGATGATGATGATATTTGGTCTGTGGGGCGCTCAACTGCGCGGCCATCAGCGCCCGTACAAAGTCCCAGTTTTTACGCAGTCCAATTTTTTACACAATCAAATCCATCCATTGTTATGAATGATGATGATGATAATGAAGTGATGAGGACAACACAAATACCCAGTTCCCGGGCAGAGAAAATCCCCAACCTGGCTGGGAATCTAAACCCGGAACCCTGTGATATAATACTTCAGAGGGCACACTTCCTTCATTATTAAGAAACTAAACGAAAAGAAACAAAGAATAATAAGTTTCAGTAACTCAACTCATTAACGTAATTTATGATCGCCAGGATGGTGCTGGTTGTAGAATTTCAGAGAAATGCCTCCGCGGGAGTCGTTTCCAGCCTTATCTTGGAGCTCAGTACTCGTAAATCTGCCGACAGCCGTTGTGTTTCACTCAAAATTCGAACCAGCGATATTGCTGCCTTTCCTATCTCGCTGATCCAGACCGAGAACCAACATTCATCTGCTGCAGGGATATCCGGCGCTTGCCAACTGGCTGCGTACGAGATCCCTTCTGCCCAAACACGCTACAGAAGAACCAGTGCTCCGACTGATTTGTACAGGCACACTATACATAAACCACTCTCCCATTCAACCGTTCAGGAGAAATGTACATCCACTGTGTCAATCTCCTATTACAACTTTGATTTGCAGCATATTCACATTGCACATCTGTCCCCCAGTCTTACTCAGCGAAACAAGGCACACACGCATATACACCATTAACTCAGTGAAAATAAGTAGGCAGTCACGATATCTTGTCCTGGCACATGAATAGTTCAGAGCAAACCTCTACTGTTTTATTTATTTATTTATTTAGATGTCAAGTTCCGTTGGACCAAATTGAGGAGCAAACCTCCAAGGTCATGGAACGTGTCAGTACATGAACTGACAACAAAAAAGTAATAACAGATAAAAATAAATGTTCATGAACCTGAAAGAAAATCAGTCCATAAGTTTAAGCAAACGCTATCAGCAATACAATGAGAATCAGCTTAATTTTTCAAGGAACTCCTCGACAGAGTAGAAGGAGTGACCCATGAGGAAACTCTCCAGTTTCGATATGAAAGCTCGTGGATTACTGCTAAGATTTTTAAATTCGAGTGGCAGCAGCTTATTGAAAATGGTTGCAGCAGTATACTGCACACCTTTTTGCACAAGAGTTAAGGAAGTCCGATCCGAATGGAGGTTTGATTTCTGCAGAGTATTAACCGAGTGAAAGCTGCTTATTGTTGGAAATAAACTAATACTGGTAACAAGAAACGACAATAAGGAATGTACATATTGAGAGGCCAATGTCAAAATACCCAGACTCGTGAACAGAGGTTGACAAGAGGTTCGTGAACTCACACCACTTATTGCCCGAACCGCGCGTTTCTGAGCCAAAAATATCCTTCTAGAATGGGAAGAGTTACCCCAAAACATAATACCATACGACATAAGTGAATGAAAATAAGCAAAGTAGACTAATTTACGTGTCGCAGTATCACTCACTTTCGATACCGTTCGAATAGTGAAAATGGCAGTTTTAAGTCTCTGAACAAGATCGTGAACGTGGGCTTTCCACGACAGCTTACTATCTATCTGAACACCTAGGAATTTGAACCTTTCAGTTTCACTAATCATATGCCCGTTCTGTGAGATTAAAACGTCAGGTTTTGTTGAATTATGTGTTAGAAACTGTAAAAACTGAGTCTTACTGCGATTTAACGTTAGTTTATTTTCTACAAGCCATGAACTGAGGTCATTTACTGCACTACTTGAAACCGAGTAAATGTTGCACACAACATCCTTTACTGTCAAGCTAGTGTCATCAGCAAACAGAAATATTTTAGAGTTACTCATAATACTAGAGGGCACATCATTTATATAAATAAGGAACAGGAGCGGCCCCAACACTGATCCCTGGAGCACCTCCCACTTGACAGCACCCCACTCAGATCCCATATCACAGCCTTTATCAACATTGTGAGTAATGACCTTTTGCTGCCTGTTGCTAAAGTAAGAGATGAACCAATTGTGAGCTACTCCCCTTATTCCGTAATGGTCCAACTTCTGGAGCAGTATTGTGAGATCAACACAGTCAAATGCCTTTGTTAAATCAAAAACTACGCCAAGCGTTCGAAACCTTTTGTTTAGCCCATCCAGTACCTCACAGAGAAAATAGAATATAGCATTTTCAGTTGTCAAACGACTTCTAAAGCCGAACTGTACATTGATAGCAAATCGTGTGATATAAAATGATCAATTAACCTTACATACACAGCCTTTTCGATAACTTTTGCAAACACTGATGGCATATAAATAGGTCTAAAATTATCTACATTATCCCTTTCTCCATTTTTATAAAGCGGCTTTACTTCTGAGTACTTTAATCGCTCAGGAAACTGACCATTCCTAAAGGGAAAATTACAAATATGGCTAAATACAGGGCTAACATGTGCAGCACAGTACTTTAATATTCTACTAGACACTCCATCATAACCATGAGAGTCCTTAGTCTTCAGTGATTTAATTATGGACTCAATCTCCCTCTTGTCTGTATCACAGAGGGGTATTTCAGACGTCAATCTCGGAAAGGCATTTGCTAAGAAATTTATATAATTTCCTGTAGACACTAAATTTTTATTTAATTCACCAGCAATGCTCAGAAAATGGTTGTTAAATACTGTACATATATCTGATTTATCAGTAACAGAAATATTATTACTGCGAACTGACTTTATATCATCAATCTTGTGCTGCTGACCAGACACTTCCTTCAAAACTGACAATATGGCTTTAATTTTATCCTGTGAATTAGCTATTCTATTTGCATACCACATACCTTTTGCCTTGCTGAAAACATTTTTAAGCATCTTACAATACTGTTTGTAATGGGCTGCTGTAGCTTGATGGTGACTACTTCTAAGATTTTGATATAATTCCCGCTTTGTTCTACATGATATCCTTATCCCACTAGTCAGCCAACCGGGCTGTCCATTACTGCTAGTACCCCGTTTAGAATGTTCTAATGGAAAGCAACTCTCAAAGAGCATGAGAAATGTGTTATGGAAAGCATTGCATTTATCATCTATATTATCGGCTCTATAAACATCTTGCCACTCTTGATCCTTGACAAGTTCTGAAAAACTCTCTACTGCTGTTGGATTAACTTTCCTACGTAGTTTGTAATTAAATAAGACATTGGTTTGAGTACAAAAACCTTTTAGTGTTAAAATTTGTGCATCATGGTCTGAAAGGCCATTCACCCTTTTACTAACAGAATGCCCATCTAGTAATGAAATACGAATAAAAATATTGTCTATGACTGTGCTACTGTTCCCCTGCACCCTAGTTGGAAAAAACACAGTTTGCATCAGATCATATGAATTTAGATCTACCAACATCCTTTTTCTTGCACAATCATGTACAAAATTAATATTGAAGTCACCACATATAACTACTTTCTGGTACTTCCTACAAAGTGAATCAAGAACCCTCTCTATCTTAAGCAAAAATGCTCTGAAGTCGGAGTTAGGGGACCTATAAACAACAGCAATTAGAAGTTTAATTTCACTAAATTCAACTAATGCTGCACAACTTTCAAATATCTGTTAAGTGCAGTGTCGTGATACGTCTATGGACTCAAATGAAATACTGTTTTTTTACGTACAGAGCCACTCCCCCACCCCGCAAGGAACTCCTTGAGAAACAGCCAGCTAATCTGTAGCCTGGTAATGGAAGCCTCTGAATTATCATATTATTTAAGTAGTGCTCTGATATACCAATAATTTCAGAGTTCTCATCTATTAGCTCGTACGTGCCAATAATGGTGAACTAGCATCTTCATAATTACCGTGCTAGGGAACACATCTTTGCCACACCTTCAAATCAGCCCAGCAATACTAGTTCAGAATACAAGTTCATTTACACACCACATATTTTCCTTAAATGTCCACATACCACGGAAATCCACGCTATATTCCCGTCGCTTGTTCGTAGGAACCAGTGGATAAAGAATTCCTCAAGTAGTTCCAAAACAGCGAACGTTGCAGGCTTCTCACGTAATGAATGGGCCTCCTGTCTGCCGTTGCAGCTCAGACCTTGACACACACGTCCTTTGCTTTTGTCACTAAGTGGTCCCTCATCCAACAGTCGCTCTAGCAGTCGACTCTCAAAGCTAATCGATTCATACCATCGATTAGCAAACTCACGCCAGCCGGCACGGTTCTACATGTTCGATCGTCAATAACACATTTTCTGCAGCACCTTGATGAAAGTGACATTCCAAGAGAGCAACTGCGGTTGCATTTTTTACACAGACTACGCCAGTGGACGGGTTACCAGCCAACATGAAATAACGGCACGCCGTTTTCAACAGCTATATATATTATTTCATTTTATATTGGATTCTCTTAATGTTAGAAAATTTTACCTTCGTGATCTATCTGGAAAAACGAAGAAGTGAAGTTCATTCCATAAATTTAAATTTACTTGTTCTCATTGTGGTTACCTCTCTCCCATAACTTTGATTCCAGAGCACTTAAATCGCTTGTAATATTTTCAAACCCATTACATATAAGCAAGTAACTTTACTGTGGAAAACTTGTTCATTGAAGATGTCAAATGTAACTCGTTATATGTAATTCTCTGTTCAGTTGCAATTGATAGCGGGTCAAGCACAGTAATATAAGATGTATTTGTGAACGCTTAGTTTTTAATATTGAATTCATTCTTGTGGGACTGCCGTGTGTCACACATTCTTGGACTCTCTGCAGTGTTACGATTTACAGTTCATGTTTTACTTTGCTTACATGTAATTATGAATGTATATTTACAAAAAATGGCTCTGAGCACTATACGACTTAACTTCAGTCGCCTAGAACTTAGAACTAATTAAACCTAACTAACCTAAGGACACCACACACATCCATGCCCGAGGCAGGATTCGAACCTGCGACCGTAGCGGTCGCTCGGTTCCAGACTGTAGCGCCTAGAACCGCACGGCCATTCCGGTCGGCGTATATTTACAGTTATTATGCGTTACTCTATAATTTTTGTGTCGATGAAACGTTCATGCCGATATTTTATATATTTTGTGAAAAATGTTCGCGAAATAAACTTGTCAAATAGGATCTGTCATTAGATCAACTGGATTCGACCAATCAAGAGACTATAGGTGGATTTTGACTGGTGAAGATTATAGACAGGGAGAAAATTTTACTTTTGATTAATAAATATTACCTGCAGAAATCGTTAAAGTTATAGAATTCGCAGTACTGCAGTATTCAGAAAGTCACTGTGGGAATTTTTGACTTTCATTGTTCAGTACAAGTAATAATTTCTGTCAGTATGAGTGTAGTATTTCGAGAATTCTGGGAACAGATCTATGTTTTATTTTACAATTATTGTCCTTTTATTCATAGCTACCGGGTAGAGCTCCATGCCGGAATTTTCCTCGTTTCAGTCCTTCCGGACGGCCCCAGGATCACTCGGTCTACGAGTACCGATGGTGTTTGTGGGGGGTAAAAGGTTCCTGGGGCTATGAGTACGTCATTCTTTCCCTCCAACTGCCGCGGCGAAGAAAGGCTGCAGCCAACGAATTGACAGGGCAGTTGCATAGTCACGGGATTGAGTCAGAGATTTAAACTTTATCCCAAGATAGTGTATCAGCAATGCGTCAGGTTTTTCTTGTGGAGTGAGAGCACGTAACTCTGTTGATGGCGATCCGTCCGTGGGAGGGACGTTAAGCTTGGTGAAGTCCTTATAAGTAAGCCACCATATCGGAAAAGGCTATAAATTTCTCTCTCCTCTGATCATCATGAAACACTAGTCCAACGTCAAACTATAAAAACACATTTTAGTAGAGAAAGAGATTTGTACCTCTCATGTCTAATATTCTTCTTCAACAACGTTAGATTATTCGATTGACAATATACAAAAATCGGAAGTCCTGATGTTCATGTCGACGCTCTTCAAATGATGACAGAATAGACCTAGCGAAAGGTAACAAGAGTTTTCAGGATGTAGTGTTTCTTCGGCGCTGAATTCATTAGACACCGAGAACAAGATCGATCTGGAAAATGATTCAAAATGGGAGTTGGCCGTTTCCTTTTGAAACAAACGGTCTTGACAGTCGATCTCTTCTGTTAGTTACATTTTTAACTAAAGGGAAATTTGTATCACTTAGCTGCTTTGGGCAGTGAAATAATTCAACAGGTACATTTGAAAATTTTCCACAAAGTTACGAACGTTGGTATGCATCGACACTGAAACACTGTGAAATGAACGCCGAGGCATATCTACACAATTACGTGTGTGGTACCTGCTCTCTTGGACACGCGGGAATACAGTGGGGCTGTGAACAACAGGACGATCGAACGGGGTCACAACATTACTGGTTCGCAACATTTGGGAATTTGAGTCGGATGTGAAGCGTGTCCGGATGACCCAGGATGTGAGGGCGACCGTTCGCGATAAGTCGGTTTCGAGACCCGGTTTGGTCGCACATTTTCAAATGCTGCTGTTGAAATATTTCATCGCCCAAAGCAGCTACACTATGTTATCAAAAGTATCTGCACACCCCCAAAATATATGTTTTTCATATTAGGTCCACTGTCCTGCCACCTACTGCCAGGTACTCCGTATCCCGACCTCAGTAGTCGTTAGCCATCGTGAGAGAGCAGAACGGGGCGCTCCACGGAACTCACGGACTTCGAACGTGGTCGGGTGATTGGGTGTCACTTGTGTCACACGTTTGTACGTGAGATTTACACCCTCCTAAACATCCCCAGTTCCATTGTTTCCGACATGATAGTGAAGTGGAAACATGATACGACACGTACAGCACAAAAGCGTACAGGTCGACCTCATGTTTTGACCGAATCAGACTGCCGACAGTTGAAGTGGGTCGTAAACGTGTAATAGACAGACATCTACAAAGACCATCAAACAGAAATTCCTAACTGCATCACGATCCACTGCAAGTACTATGACAGTTAGAAGGTAGGTGAGAACACTTGAATTTCATGGTCGATCTGCTGCCCATGAGCCACACATCACGTCGGTGAATGCCAAACGACGCCTCACTTAGTGTAAGGAACGTAAACAATGGAGAATTCAACAGTGGCAATCCGATGGCAGGGTGTGGGTATGGCGAATGCCCGGTGAACATCATCTGTCAGCGAGTGTAGTGCCAACAGTAAAATTTGGAGGTGGTCGTGTTATCGTGTGGTCGTGTTTTTCATGAAGGGGGCTTGCACCCATTGTTGTTTTGCGTGGCACTATCACAGCACAGGCCTACATGTAAATACCTTCTTCCCACTGTTGAAGAGCAATTCGGGGATGAGGACTGTATCTTTCGACACGATCGAGCACCTGTTCATAATGCACGGCCTGTGGCGTAGTGGTTACTGTAATGGACTGGTCTGCGCAGAATCCTTACCTGAATGGTATAGAACACCTTTGGGATGTTTTGGAACGCCGAGTTCGTGCCAGGACACACCGACCGATGTCGATACCTCTCGTCAGTGCAGCACTCCGTGAAGAATGGGCTGCCATTCCCCAAGAAATATTCCAGCACCTGACTGAACGTATGCCTGCAATAGTGGAAGCTGTCATCAAGGCTAAGGATGGGCTACCGCCATACTGAATTCGAGAATTACCGCTGGAGGGCGCCACGAACTTGTAAGTCATTTTCAGCCGGATGTCTGGATACTTTTGATCACATAGTATAAGTCATACAAATTTATCTTTAGACACTCTCTCTCACTGACTCCGTGCAGGGCGTCTTCACTTTTTAATTAAGCGTTCTCATATCTAACATGTTTGCGTAACAACAAATTTCGAACGCTTCTAACCGTGTCATTCCTGTCTTCGCTATGCACACTCATGCACAGGCCGTGCAGTTCTAGACTTAACATCTGAGGTCATCAGTCCCCTAGAACTTAGAACTAGTTAGACCTAATTAACCTGAGGACATCACACACATCCATGCCTGAGGCAGGATTCGGGCCGGGGACCGTAGCGGTTATGCGGTTCCAGACTGAAGCGCCTACAACCGCTCGGCCACACCGAACGACCCTGGTCTTTCGCTTAATCGCTGCAATTATGATCTGGCTTGTAACGCTCCAAATATATTGCCGTACATGAGCTTTTTATCCTAAGGTGAAACGTAGGATTACTTAGAAATATTTTCTGCGTGGTTATGTAATGGCCGCAAATGGGGGATAATCATGATATTAATTGGGTAACAAGGCAACTGGATTAACTGCTTGTCAAGGATAAGACTTTTTGATGAAATTACAATCCTCAATAAAAGTGAAGAATAACTAAATAATCTCTTGAATGCAATGAACAATATAGAACACGGATTGATAGTAAATCGAAGAAAGGCAAATAAGAACAGCGAGTAACTTAACATAATAAGTGGTAGTTTAGGGGTAGATTCAACTACCTAGGCAGCTGACTAAGTCATGACGGAGGGGGCAAGGAGGATATGAAAAGCTGACTAGTAGTGACAAAACGGTCATTGCTGCCCAGAGAAGCCTACCAGTGACATACACAGGCCTTAATTTGAGAAAGAATTTCCGAGAATGTACGTTCGTAGCACAGCACTGTATGGCAGTGAAAAATGGACTATGGGAAAATCGGAACAGAAGAGATGTAGTGCTACAGAAGAATATTAAAAATTAGGTGGACTGATACGGTAAGGAAAGATGTGGCTATTCGCAGATTCTGCGACGAAAAGGATGTGTGACAATACTGGCAAGAAGAAGGAACTAGATAATACGACATCAGCTAGATCATCAGGGAATATCTTCCATGGTACTAGTGGGAGCAGTAGAGGGTGGAAACTGTAGAGAAAGACAGAGATTTCAATACATTCAGGGGGTAGTTGAGAAAGTTGGTTGCATGTGCTAGTCTGAGATGAAAGGGTGGGCACAGGAGAGGAATTTGTAGCGGGCCGTGCCAAACATGTCAAAAGACTGATGCAACAAAAAAAGTGTTTTACAAAATATGTTAATATTTTCGACGACTAAGAGCTACTGTGAACCTAATCAGCTACATCCACCAGGGGCAGAGTAACTGGACGGAAAAGGAATGAATGGTGACGTCAACATGACTATGACGAGGACAGCACAGAACATACATACGCAGTTACCGAGCACAAAGAAGATTTGAGATACTAGTAAATAGGAAAGTATCCATCTTTGTCTCGTATCCATTACACACGGACGTTAACTCTTGGTGCGCGCCAGGCTACTATGATACTGAATTTCATTTGAAGACAGGTAGTTAGACATTACAAGGACCTAGTAATTGTAAATATATTTTTAGAATATACCTATTTAGTTTGTAGCTATTCACTATTTCCCTTTGCAATGGAGTGAGGATTTGAGTGATAGTGTGGCGATGTACAAATTAATTTATTAAGCGACAGTGCAGCTTTTCTCTTTATTTAATGAATATTTACTTTTTAGGAGAGAGGTATTTAATCTTTGATTTTCTTGGATTACTGTTGGCATTTTTAAATGTCCGGAGTGGTGGAACTTTTGTTATTGTAGGATGTAAGAGAATTCTGAGTCAGATCCAAATTTAGAACCTCGGTAAGACTTTGTTTTGGGTTCGTTCCTATAATGGGAAATTTTTTTGTGTAGGCACCTTTTCATGGACTGTTCGCATGAGAAAGATTGACAGAACTGATATTATCTTGAAGTGAGCCCTCTAGAACGTGTTGTTGAACTTCTGTCAGCCAAACTCAATCTCCGGGACTAATTAACAAGAAGCAGCGCGGCACGCTGTGATAAAAATTAAACGTAGCTTAAGTAGATGCACTGTATAGAGCCTAAATTTGCTGATGAAAGACGCTAATTTAATCAATTAACGCGACAATACTTGAACGTTTGGGAAGACTTGCCTAAATACGAGTACTTTAACTTTTACAGTTTATTAGGCAGATTGCCAGTACTCGATCAACAAACGAAAATAACACAATAGGTACTGAAATATTTCCTTCCTCTTCTGCCATATACTGTACATTGGTTTTGTAAATACACGGGATGAAAACAATTAACTGTTTACAACGTGCCATAGTGGTATAGACAAATTCGAGACGAACAGTTTGGTGTAGAATACTTGTAGTCCATCAAGTCTGGAAACTACCTCAAACTGGCGTAAGAAAACCAACTGAGCTACAGATTTTCAATATTCTGTCGCACTCTTAGTGCAGACTGTTACTTCTATAGAAAAAATGAACAGCATTTTTTAATTTGTTGTTCGTGACATTACCTACTACTAACAGACGAAAATTTAATACTACACGAGTTGTTACCCCTATGTAACCTGTGTTGGTTTTCACTGGTAGGACTGTTAGGCCACAAGCTTGGTATCGAACTTACAAAATTGCAGAACTAACGCATGTGTAAATTTTATCCCTCAGTAATTTGAATTTTAACAGCATAAACTTAACCTTTGTGCCGTCTGGCAGTCTGGCGTTCGTATTACGAAACTATTGTGCTTGCAAGCGTTAGAGTAAGATGAAATTGTGAACGTAATAAGTTTTGTGTAATGTTTCCGGAAGTCTCTTTCCTTTCGTTGACTAAGACGGTAGCATAACAGACCACTTGGTGAAGGATAAAAAAGATAGAATACGAGAAATAATTCATGCAGTCGCAAGTTCTTGTACAGTGGTGGAGGGAGTGCCAGGAACAACGTATTGAATATCTTGTTCATATTTCTGTCGGACTGATAAATTGCAAAAAGGGAGCTAGAGAATAATGAAAATCCTTAGTTCAGTGGTTTTATACCCCAATTTAAGGTACTTTCTGGGCTTGATAGGCCACAAGTGACCTGTATCAAATTGTTTGAGGCGACTTCCACACACCACTGTAGTTCGTTGTAAACAGCTACCCTTTACACACTGTATACGAGTATGTTGATGTAGAGGGATTGTGTGATGGTCCGCTGTAAATTTAGTTGTCAGTAGGAAGAACAGCTTGTACTACTCATGTATGAGTTAGAAAAATATTTGCGCACAATTATCTCAAATAGTTTTCCTGCAGTTTTTGTGAGTTTAATAAAAAACGATTTTTAAACTTATTTATTGTTTGGTACGTAAATCCAATGTCTTGGATTCAACACTGAGCTCAAGTGTCTTACTTTAATCGATTAAAAAGTGCAAGACTGCGCTTTTACTTTAAGTCACTTTTATCAACATCCACACTTGGGTGCAGCGTTCTCCTTCCAACGTGCACTGCAGCAACTCTGACACTGATGTGAACGGGAGATATTCATGTTAGTTACCATACAATTTTCCAAAAACGTATAATTGGCCTGCTTTATTGATGCAAAGTGCTGCGATTTTACAATACTTTGTTACTTGCTGTGTTTGTTTTACTGTATTGCTCACGTAGCTTCGACAGAAAGCAGCCATTAATAACAGAGCGTTCGACAGACTATACATATCAAAGGTTTCCATACTGAAATTCTGCATTCCACCGATATGATTTCATCTTCCACAAAGGGTTTAATTAAAATACATTCTCGTTTGAACGGATCACTCGACAACACAATTCGGCACCTGCCATCAGTTGATCTTTGTGTGCAAACGGCAAACAATTTCCAACTAGAAATACGAAATTCGTATGGACAGCGCGCGCGCGTCGATTACAGACACAAGCAAAATTAAAATGTAAATGTTTAATTAATTTTGTACAAGAGCCACTTACATACTTTGAACGTCGAATGCCATTGTCAGCATTACTGGCGCGTCGATTCACAGGTACCGTTATGTATAATTGTTTCGCTCCAACGGAAGTAAATCATTCCGAACGATTTGTCAACAAGGAATGGTCCATCTTCGTGAGATGAAGTCTCATATGGAGTATTCCTACAACGTCAACTGTAAAGAAATAGTAAGTTACATTTACTTCGAGGATCATGAGCAATTCTTTTTGTTTCTTTTTTATTAGCTGTTTTTGTTCCGTCACTTGCAGAGTACTGCTGCGGTTAAACACTACTTAATTTAATGGCAGTAATTTTATCCGTTTTCCGTCGTTCCTTACTTGCTTCAAAATTCATGGATGCGTATTCCGTCTTTCAAACTAAATGAAAGACAGTTTGTTTTATTGTCATACGCGTTTCATTTCTTTTATTTGTGAAGCATCTTCAGTGTCCCGTAATACATGTTTCTTTTATGCGTGTTGTTAATGCGTTGTATAATACGAATATCTTAGTATATTACGTTTTCTCTTGATGTTCTTTTGTTCTTCAAGTTGGAAACGGCTTCTGCAGCGTAAGTTTCGTGAGGTTAAATTAATACCAAATGATAATTACCTTCAAGAAACTTGTGCTGCAAATGATTTTTTCTAATCTGAAAAGTAAGTGAACAGCAAGAGAAAGCCTAATACAGTAACGTATTTGTAACTACTATATAAAGAATTGTTAAATATATAAAACAAAGGTGTATTAGAAACCATTGAAAATGCTTTACAAAAAAAAAAAAAAAAAAAGGAAGTGAAACGTGTATGGCGAAAAACAAACCGTGTTTCACTTCATTGCAAAGATGGAATACATCTCCAAGAGCAAGTGAATGACTAGTGGATGTAAACTACCATCAAAGCTATTACTGAGAGATCAAATTATTACAGCAGAATCTGACTCAACAACCTCGTGTAAACATAGTGGCAAAACATAAACAACAACGCTAGTTCCTGGAATGTACGAGGGGAGTTTAGTAACAATGCAAAAAATTTCCTTTTCTTGCAAAATTTCAGTTGAAAAGAATTCTGAATTTGCTGTGGGACTGCGTGGAGTATTTCCACTTCGGTCCCTATAGTTTCACAAAGTTGTCATTACAATAAAGTTGCTCAAACCAACGTGCCGGCCCACCACACACAGCTGTGATTACTGCAGCGTTGGAACGTGAGGTCACTCTTATTCGAGGCGATCGACGGATCACACAGTCAAACACCACACAGCTGAACTGGACGTCTCTGGAGTGCTGACACATTCGCCCACCAATTGGTGCACTCAAAGCTGTGTACCCCCTGGGATCCACCGTACAGCCCAGATCTCAAACCGTCCGACTTCCATCTGTTTAGCCCAATCAAAGATGCACTCCGCGGGAAGCAGCGCGTGGATGATGTGGGGGTTATTGGTGCAACAAGACTTTGGCTCTGACATTGACCAGTAGAGTGGCATCATGCAGTCATACAGGCCCTAGCTTTAAGTGTCGCAAGTCCGTTGCATTGAACGGAGATTATGTTGATAAATGTGGGTTTGTAGCCAAAACAGGGGAGGATAACATAGTGTACTAGAATCCTGAATAAAATCAACCGGCTTTTAGAAAAAAAATGTGTTGCAATACTTATTGAACATCCCTCTTATTTTCAGTCTGTAACAGACTCCAAACTGGGACCTTTGCCCTTCGCTGACAAGTTGTCACAGCTTTACTTTCGGCAGTATATCATCTCCTACCTTCCAGACACCACAAAATTTATCCTGCGCACTTTGCGAACTGGAACAAAGGATATTACGGGAACTTGACTTTCCCACAGTCCCGGGAGCTGTTGCTAGAATGAATTTTCACCCTGCAGTGGAATGTGGTGGATTAAAACTGTATGCCGAACCAGAACGTTCACCAGAAATGACTATGACACTCATTTCCTAACTTAACTACCTGCTCAGGCACCTGCCCTTGTAATGAAGTTCAACCTGCCCGCCTTCAGTTTCAGGACAGAGGAAAGATACAGGTGCACAAACATCAGAGCAAATATTGAGAATAAAACGACTCACTTCCTTCTGAGGGACTTGCTACATTCGAAACAGGTGACGAGTGGCAATGCAAAACAGTAACGTCCTACAACTGCCGAAATATGCAAGTGCTGGTTCTGTCAGTTGTAACTTGTCCTACTTGTTGTTGCTGTGAAAGAAACTGGTTTCCTGTACTTAAACTTTCGTGTATTTATTTGTTGACTATGAACCTGGCCAGTCCAAGTGGTGTGCTTATGTCAAAGCAATCTGATAAAAAGAATACCCAAAACTATCTGAAACTGTATAATTGTATTACAATTAACTTTCACCAAAATAATTAGACAATGTAAAACTGTAGTTTGGAGGAAGTGTCCTGTGGAATTCTCTGTCATATAGTGCAGAGAACAGTGCTACAATGCTTGACATCACAGTACATGACTTGAAGTTCCAATGGAAATATGTTAACAAAATAAAAATTCTTTATAAAATATCAAATCAAATTTTGAAAAAACGCATATCCAAAGTGCTTCTCTTAAAATGTCCTGTAACTATATGTACAAAAACTTACAAAATAAGGTTCCAAACATTAAAGGATGAACAAGCAAATGTAGCACTGTTCTGTAAGAATGATACTGCCTGCTTAAGAAATAAAGTCTGATCTAAATTTTCTGGCCCTAACAAATTTTCAGGAATTACATGTGGCAAACTTGGTACTGCTCAGAAATGAAACATTTAAATACAGCGCATCAGAAAATTAGGTAAAAAAAGGGAACCATGCGCAAGTGCAGTCTAACAAGTGCAAGTTTAACATTCAGACCTATACTATGAATCTCATTTCTAAGAAATTACAACTGTCGTCTTCTGGCCTGCGACCTAAATCGCTATATCGATTACAAGTAATGCATTTAGGGTGGATAACGAGCGCATGCAACGTGTGTTTCATATTCCAGTACCAAAGAAGGAGTTAAAAATTATAGTGTTCCCCACCAGATCTTCGTTAAGTAGGTAAGCAATGAGATGCCTCTCAGGAAACGATGGGGTATGAATCTCTCCACTTGCTGTAATAGATGCTTACTGCTCTTACTTTGCCCTGCAGATAAGAACCACAAATATTTTCCTTACTTATTAGTTCTCTGATAAACGGTTGCAGTGTATGTTTCACATATTTATAAAAAAAAGACGTATTTTGATGGCAATCATCGGTACAATGACTTGTGAAGCATTAATTTGTACCACACATCAGTTTCTAAATCTTGAAAAGGCTGTTCATCGAATTGGTGGGGACTTTATGAACTTCAATGTCGATTGTTCACCGATGGTTCATGAGGAAAGCTAATAATTTCAACATCAACGTCTCCATCATGCACACAGGGTAACAGCCAATTTCAATACTGACGTCCAAGAGTATATGTGAAGTGGTCGGTCGTTACGCTACTGTTATTTCCTAATGTTTGAGACTCATTGCGTGCACAACTTTGTGAGCTACTGCCACACCAGTATAAAGCACTAAACTGCGTGACGAATCTGTCGGACTTCTTTTTAAGGTCACTCTTATTTCCCTTGTTTTAGCTGAAGCCGAAACGATAAACCCCAAAATTTCAGAAACGGGTCGGAGCATAAGTGGCGATTGGAAGGTGTTGGCATGGTATAGGTTCCCGCGCAGTGCCGCACATAGGACTTGTGGCTGTATGAAATAACCTGTGTCTTGTCCCCTGGCTGTGTGCTGTAATACGCTACATGCTCGGTGTACATGCTAAAAAATTGGGGGGGGATTGGCTGTAATAGTGAAGTGGTGACAGTCGAAGACGGCACAGAGGACAAGAAATTTGCGACGGTCGCAGAAAATTGGGCTGTACTTTATTACGAGGGTTATTCGGAAAGTAAGGAACGATCAGTCGCGAAATGGAAAATATAGTGAAACTCTGATGAAGCTTTGTACGGATGCGTTGGCACCGTGTCTAGTATGCCCAACGTTTCAGTTCTGAGCTCATGTTGAGAACGTAAAGATGGCTAGAAATTAGCTTCTCGCGCCAAGTATGAAGGCATGACGAAAGATTTCGCCTGAAGCTATGCAATCCACATAACATAACTGTAATGCGGTTCGTTCTACATGACAATTCTCGGCCGCACTCTGCAGGGGCAATGAAGATGCTCCTGCAGCGTTTGCGATGGAAACAGTCCGTAATTGGCTATCCCTGAGGTTCATCTCTGCTCAATTGAACCTCTGGCTATGGAGACAATATTTTGACGCTGACAACGAGTTGCAGTCCAGAGTAGAAAATTGTCAAAAAGCGTTGGCGGCTGTTTCTATAACGAGGGAATTGAAAAGTTGGTACAACACTACGACAGATGTCTAAGTCTGAGCGTCGACTGTTTAGAGAAGTAGCTGGAAGGTGCAACTAACCGTTGCAAATAAAACGGTTTTTTATTTTCACTGTGGTTTCCATTTCGCGACCTATCGTTCCTTACCTTCCGAATAGCCCTCGTACATCCTTTCGTTATGGAATTTGTAAAAATCGTTTCCAGATTGACGTACCTTCGTGCGCTGATGCATTTATTGTGTGCTCCCCACAGAACGACGAAGTACAAAGAATGCATATTCGTGGGAATACAACCGAAATACACTACCGGAAATGGAAAAAAGAACACATTGACACCGGTGTGTCAGACCCACCATACTTGCTCCGGACACTGCGAGAGGGCTGTACAAGCAATGATCACACGCACGGCACAGCGGACACACCAGGAACCGCGGTGTTGGCCGTCGAATGGCGCTAGCTGCGCAGCATTTGTGCACCGCCGCCGTCAGTGTCAGCCAGTTTGCCGTGGCATACGGAGCTCCATCGCAGTCTTTAACACTGGTAGCATGCCACAACAGCGTGGACGTGAACCGTATGTGCAGTTGACGGACTTTGAGCGAGGGCGTATAGTGGGCATGCGGGAGGCCGGGTGGACGTACCGCCGAATTGCTCAACACGTGGGGCGTGAGGTCTCCACAGTACATCGATGTTGTCGCCAGTGGTCGGCGGAAGGTGCACGTGCCCGTCGACCTGGGACCGGACCGCAGCGACGCACGGATGCACACCAAGACCGTAGGATCCTACGCAGTGCCGTAGGGGACCGCACCGCCACTTCCCAGCAAATTAGGGACACTGTTGCTCCTGGGGTATCGGCGAGGACCATTCGCAACCGTCTCCATGAAGCTGGGCTACGGTCCCGCACACCGTTAGGCCGTCTTCCGCTCACGCCCCAACATCGTGCAGCCCGCCTCCAGTGGTGTCGCGACAGGCGTGAATGGAGGGACGAATGGAGACGTGTCGTCTTCAGCGATGAGAGTCGCTTCTGCCTTGGTGCCAATGATGGTCGTATGCGTGTTTGGCGCCGTGCAGGTGAGCGCCACAATCAGGACTGCATACGACCGAGGCACACAGGGCCAACAGCCGGCATCATGGTGTGGGGAGCGATCTCCTACACTGGCCGTACACCACTGGTGATCGTCGAGGGGACACTGAATAGTGCACGGTACATCTAAACCGTCATCGAACCCATCGTTCGGCCATTCCTAGACCGCAAGGGAACTTGCTGTTCCAACAGGACAATGCACGTCCGCATGTATCCCGTGACACCCAACGTGCTCTAGAAGGTGTAAGTCAACTACCCTGGCCAGCAAGATCTCCGGATCTGTCCCCCATTGAGCATGTTTGGGACTGGATGAAGCGTCGTCTCACGCGGTCTGCACGTCCAGCACGAACGCTGGTCCAACTGAGGCGCCAGGTGGAAATGGCATGGCAAGCCGTTCCACAGGACTACATCCAGCATCTCTACGATCGTCTCCATGGGAGAATAGCAGCCTGCATTGCTGCGAAAGGTGGATATGCACTGTACTAGTGCCGACATTGTGCATGCTCTGTTGCCTGTGTCTATGTGCCTGTGGTTCTGTCAGTGTGATCATGTGATGTATCTGACCCCAGGAATGTGTCAATAAAGTTTCCCCTTCCTGGGACAATGAATTCACGGTGTTCTTATTTCAATTTCCAGGAGTGTATTTCCGATAATTTCAGCATCAACTGCACACATACACGCTAATGGTATATATGTTTATATATACCATCTCCTAATCACACCAAACAAGTACCATATTTCACACACACATACACACACGAACAGATCACAGATATCACAAAAACACATTCAGTAGTTGCGTGTAACATTCGATCGTTGGGGATAAGACCCGACAGTTCGCAACACCAGTCAAAACATAACATAAAGCAAGTGTTCTGTTCCTAGTGATGTGGATTCTAAAAACAAGATTTCAGATGGTGATTATAACAAGAATATCAGCGCTAGCAATGGAACAGAACCACAACATGTAGAACGACATCCACGAAACCTGTACGTAGAACTTTAATATGTTACTACTACATACGAAAGCAGGCTGCCAGAAGTCTTTATAGCCTACTTACATGGCGAATCACCCACAACTTGCATCGCAAATATTGCTGGAATGGATATTGCTATTGACGTGTAGTTTCACAAATGGATTGGTAATCATGGGCTCGTATTTTTAGCGAATCAACAGATAGTAACAGTACCTTTCGTATTCTTAGCGAATCAACAGATAGTAACACTACCTAGAAAGTGCATTTTTTGTCGAAAAGTACACTTCTGTAAGTGGAACAATGCCTATTGACATTAACGAACTAAAAATAGCGTAAATTAGAATGTCAGCGGTGTACGTTGCAGGCTTTTATTGCGAGACTTTTACGAGATACAATGTTTTGGAAAGTTCTCATGTCGACACTTGTGCGATACCTGTGGTAGCACATACTAAAGAACAACATAAGTGCATGTATTAGTTATGTGGAGTCTGAGGAGCAACGAGACAATTGACATCACAGATTATGTTTCAAATGACTATCAGCAACGGCAATGTATACATCCAATAATATAGAACGACTTCTGCACACGTGCTTGCATTTCAGCGGAGATGTCAGAGCAGGCTGCAGTAAAACGTCTTTGCGTATCATCGAATGTAATTGGTATGTCCTTGTAGGCAGCGTCTTTCATCTTTCGCAACAGAAAAAGGTCTACAGGCGTCAAATCCGTGGAATGGTCCGCCCAAGGCACAGATCCTCTGCGTTCAATCATTCGTGAATATATGTTGTAGTCCTTCGTCCACTATTGGTTGGACAGCCATCATGTTGGTACCACAGGTTCCTCCTTGTTTGCAAAAGAACATTTCCCAGCATCCGTGAAAGATGGTACGGATGGGCAAAAAATATCGATATATCAGAATACTGATATTTCGTCAAATTAATAACGATTTATTTCGGAGAGATGAAATGGTCGATACATCAGTTAATCGATATTTGACACTGAATATCGGAAGCGATATTTTTATGGTCTGTTGATTCGTAAGCACTACAGTTCTCATCACAAGATTTCTTGTCCATTCCAACCACTACCAATGTTTGCAATCTGATTTTAAATGTCTTAAAACGGGCTTAACTTAATTTCATTTGAATATGAAAGTATCGGTACCACATATTCGTGAAAACTAGTTACTTCTGTGTGTCATTACTACTACTGCAAATCATAGGTACAAGGTGAAAAATGCACACATTTGGTGACAGCACTGTAAGAGAATGGTGGGAGTTACTACTCCCTGCTCCCAACTATGAGGTAGAACATTCGGTTCTCTTATCCCCTAACTGCCTGGTTCAAGCAAAGATAGACGTACTGGAAAAGTAACGTACATTCGGCAGAAAAATCACACATATTACTGGACAGGTATTTAATTTAAAATGGACTCTGTTGTCTGAAATGTTTAGTCATCATTTCAAATCTGTTTTGTCAGAAACTGCTCAAAAATACCTAATGTAGCGAGCCTACTCCACTGCAGAAGAGTAGCTTCCTTAGTAAACTTGGCTTTGCTAGATAACAAAAGCAGATTGGGAGAGGAACATACTAAACAAAGAATTCTATTAGAGTGATGACCTACTCGTGAGCTTCGACGTCACCTCCTTGTTCACAAAAGTACCGCTACAAGACGCCTTGGCGCTCCTTAATGGGCACTTCGAACCTGAAACAGTGAAGCTCTTTGAATATGCACTTACGACCACCTACTTCAAGTGCAATGGAGAGCATTATGAACAAGTGGATGGAGTGGCCATGGGATCTCCCCTTGCTCCAGGGATCGCGAATCTTTGTATGGAACACTTTGAGGAGGTGGCACTACAAACTGCTCACCGTAAACCCAGGCACTTCTTCCTCTATGTGGACGACACTTTCGTGATTTGGCAGCATGGCAGGCAGGCACTGGAGGAGTTTATGGACCACCTAAACGGCATACATGAGAATATAACCTTCACGATGGAAGTATAAGAGAATGGCTGTATTCCATTCCTGGACATACTGATCAGGAAGAAAGCAGATGGCACGCTGGGCCATTCAGTATATAGAAAAAAGACACACACAGACCTGTACCTCCATGCAACCAGCTGCCACCATCCGGCGCAACGCCAGTCAGTACTGACCACCTTGGTGCATAGGGCGCACGTCATTTGTGACAAAGAAAGCCTCTCAGACGAATTACACAACCTAAGAGAGGTATTTCGGAAAAACGGGTACAGTGAAACACAGATTGGCAGGGCCTTCAAGAGGAGACAGGCTGACAAAGTTCAGGAAGAGGAAGAGGAAGTTAACAAGAGACTCGCCTTTCTTCCATATTTGGGGCCCACATCAGCCAAAATCGGGAGGCTATTAAGAAAATCTAACATAAATACCGTCTTCCGACCACCGCCGAAGACGAAAGAGCTGCTGGGCTCAGCTAAAGACCCACTCAAACTAAACACACCTGGTATATACAACATTGCCTGCGAATGTGGTGTGCAGTACATTGGTCAAACGCAGCGCTGCATCTCAAAAAGGTGCGAGGAACACATCAGGCATGTTCGACTTGGACAGATAGAAAAATCTGCTATAGCTGAACATAGCATCAAAGAAAACCACACCTTTGACTTCGAAAACACCAGGGTGCTATGCCGAGCCGGGAGCTATTGGGATAGCGTCATTAAAGAATCAATAGAAATACGGGTCCACGAGAACCTTGTGAACAGGGACGAAGGCTATCAACTGAGCGCGGCCTGGAATCCAGCATTAGCCGCAATACGCCAGGAACGCAACAAGAACCGTCCAGCTCACGAGACGCAATCAGAATGCTCTGACGGAGACACGAACGGCGCACCCGCTTCCCCCTCCACCTCGCGCGCCGGCTCCTCTGGACCCAGCCTCCCGCGGCCAGGTGGTGGGGGGCACACCGCAGGTATAAAGGGACCGGCATCCGCAAAATCTCGGCACTTCGCCAGAAGATGATGAGTATGTCACTCGTCGAAACGTCGCTGTTTGAAGACACCGCCACCCGGCTGGAAGCCCGAGAACTCTTCGCCAATTCTATTAGTGTCTATCGTTGATGATTATTGGTTTCGTTTATTAGTTTCCTTGTAAATAAGTGATTTTATAGTACATTGTGTGTGATTTATTGGTCAACGTTGGATATAACGGAGTATTTGCCAATTTTTAAATGTTTGTTAATCATTTCTGTGCTGTAGGGAAGCAGCCTACTCACGCCGTGTAAAATTCTCATCAGTCTTTCCATTGTGTGCCAGCCTAGTTCGCTGTAACTTGCTCTGACGTCATAAATGTTGCGCAATACTTTAAAAATCAAGTCAACAACCTGAAACGTTTCTAGTATGTCAGGAGTAATATTAAATAAATATATGTTGAATGTCAGTTCAATAACTTTAACCATTTTCGAAATTTGGACGTTTTTCTGTAAAAATCATTGGCGCAACAGAAAAGAGCTGGAGACTTAAAATTTTATATTTTGATTCCTTTTTCATAATAATTTAGTTGAAACAGTCTTCTGGATCTCACAAATTAAGATTTTAGTTGAAATTCATGATTTTCTGGTTTTTGTCTTAAAAATTAAGGAAGCAAGATAGATTAAGTAGGCTAATAAATAAGGCTAGGATGTTTAAATTTAAGTAGAATGGAGATCCGCTATAATTATAAAGATGTGAGAAGTTTCAATTGAATAACTATAAAACTATAGCGATAGAGTATCTCCAAAGGGCAAGTTCAGAGCTCGTCTACTGCGTGTAGTGTAATAAAATTAATTCTCTCGCCCAAAATATTTTACTTAGCCACGTCAGACTTTTATTATGATTACTTACCTGTGTGCTGAATGCACATTTAAATTGAGGGCTTCATCGGCCATGAGCAAAGGAATTCAATAACTTAATGTGGGGCATTACTAGCCCAGCGGCTAGTCGGGAGAGCCGATTTTATCAGGCGTTCCCTTAGCCGTCCGCACCGCGGCTTTATACACTCCTGGAAATTGAAATAAGAACACCGTGAATTCATTGTCCCAGGAAGGGGAAACTTTATTGACACATTCCTGGGGTCAGATACATCACATGATCACACTGACAGAACCACAGGCACATAGACACAGGCAACAGAGCATGCACAATGTCGGCACTAGTACAGTGCATATCCACCTTTCGCAGCAATGCAGGCTGCTATTCTCCCATGGAGACGATCGTAGAGATGCTGGATGTAGTCCTGTGGAACGGCTTGCCATGCCATTTCCACCTGGCGCCTCAGTTGGACCAGCGTTCGTGCTGGACGTGCAGACCGCGTGAGACGACGCTTCATCCAGTCCCAAACATGCTCAATGGGGGACAGATCCGGAGATCTTGCTGGCCAGGGTAGTTGACTTACACCTTCTAGAGCACGTTGGGTGGCACGGGATATATGCGGACGAGCATTGTCCTGTTGGAACAGCAAGTTCCCTAGCCGGTCTAGGAATGGTAGAACGATGGGTTCGATGACGGTTTGGATGTACCGTGCACTATTCAGTGTCCCCTCGACGATCACCAGTGGTTTACGGCCAGTGTAGGAGATCGCTCCCCACACCATGATGCTGGGTGTTGGCCCTGTGTGCCTCGGTCGTATGCAGTCCTGATTGTGGCGCTCACCTGCACGGCGCCAAACACGCATACGACCATCATTGGCACCAAGGCAGAAGCGACTCTCATCGCTGACGACGACACGTCTCCATTCGCCCTCCATTCACGCCTGTCGCGACACCACTGGAGGCGGGCTGCACGATGTTGGGGCGTGAGCGGAAGACGGCCTAACGGTGTGCGGGACCGTAGCCCAACTTCATGGAGACGGTTGCGAATGGTCCTCGCCGATACCCCAGGAGCAACAGTGTCCCTAATTTGCTGGGAAGTGGCGGTGCGGTCCCCTACGGCACTGCGTAGGATCCTACGGTCTTGGTGTGCATCCGTGCGTCGCTGCGGTCCGGTCCCAGGTCGACGGGCACGTGCACCTTCCGCCGACCACTGGCGACAACATCGACGTACTGTGGAGACCTCACGCCCCACGTGTTGAGCAATTCGGCGGTACGTCCACCCGGCCTCCCGCATGCCCACTATACGCCCTCGCTCAAAGTCCGTCAACTGCACATACGGTTCACGTCCACGCTGTCGCGGCATGCTACCAGTGTTAAAGACTACGATGGAGCTCCGTATGCCACGACAAACTGGCTGACACTGACGGCGGCGGTGCACAAATGCTGCGCAGCTAGCGCCATTCGACGGCCAACACCGCGGTTCCTGGTGTGTCCGCTGTGCCGTGCGTGTGATCATTGCTTGTACAGCCCTCTCGCAGTGTCCGGAGCAAGTATGGTGGGTCTGACACACCGGTGTCAATGTGTTCTTTTTTCCATTTCCAGGAGTGTATATAAGAACGCTGCGCGAGAGAGGAAGGCCCCAGTTCTCTCCAGACGCTGAATAGCACACCACCTGTGTCGGGAGTCGCGTCGCGTCGCTATCATTGCTATAAACAGTCTCGGTTGCCGTACTAAATTACTCGGGATAGGCGTAACCTTGAAATCACTTTCTAGTGAAGTGTTCGTTCTGGGATGACTTTAATAATCTATCTTCAGTTTGCGTATGTCGTATTTTCACGTGCCGCCGAGGGACAAACATTCTACCATTATTTAGCGTGGCGTTTGATGAACCTAATCATCAAATTATGGCGAGCATTCACTTAAACATTTAATTTGGACAGTTATAGTTGCATCAGCGCATTAGACTCTGAACTGCTCTGGTAGTTGGATTGTGTGGTTTCTTTTTTTTTTTTTTTTTTTCCTCTGTGACTTTCAGAATATAGCGAACGTTTTTGATTATGAATCCCAGAAAATCTCCTAATTCCTCAGAGCTATGAGCTGTAGCTATAAGTGTATTTCTCAGATGAAGTGGGCACTAGGAATTCTAATTACAGGCTTCACGTTTTGCTAATCACTTTCTGGTTGCCAATATTGTAGTTAGAGAGCCAGTGCTGAGAACGGCAAAAGACAGCATAAATAATAGGAACATTTATTTAACAATTAATTCCACCCGCCGCCCCACATATGGTTAAACCGCAGGGAAATGCATCTTTTCTGCAGTTACATTACAATTCTACATTTATATAATAAACAATAAATTCCACCAGCCGCCCCACAGTGCCTACGATCGTTTTATTTTAATTCCTGTAAATTACGAAAGTATCGACTGATGTATCAAATTATCGTTACTTTTGTCTCGATAATATCTAAATCTTTCGTATATATCGGTACAATGTGTATCGATGTTTATAGAAATTGGTCCATCCCTAGACGACGGTCTGTTAAGGAACTGCGATACTTGTGCTCGTTCAGTGCTCCGTCTAAGAAAAATGGGGCTTTGAGCTGAAGGTTCACTAACCTACACCACACGTTTACACGCCATGGACTCTGACCTTCCACCTTACGAAGCCAGCGGGGATTGTTACGATACCAATAGTGCCTGTTTCGGTTGCTTATCTGGCTATGATTGGTGAATGGGTTTCAACACTAAAGAAGATACATGATACATCACTAAACAAGATACATGATACATCTTAAGTATCCTGTCTTAATGCCCACGTACGAAAGTTAACTCGATTCTCATAATCCTTTCCATGCAACTCTTCACGGAAACATAAGTACAGGCATGGAACCTGTGTCGATGGAGAAAGTGTAGGACACTTGCCTGACTCACGCCACTTCCTCGTTCGATTGCACGGGAGCTAACGTGCGGACCGACTGCAGCTGCACCAAGAACATTAATTTTCCGCTCTTCTGTCGTCACTTGTTTCCTTCTGTTACCTTGACTATGTGTTACACTATTGTGTTACACTACCACTTTCACGTAATTAGGAGAAGTTGATAAATAACTGCCAAGATGTTTGATGTCTATTGGGATATCTTGCCGCATACACAGTAGAAGAACGAAATGTATTTTTCCTACACTCCCAGCATGTTACGGGCATATCAGCTTTTTCTGCAATGGTAAATTCCGTCGTCGCTCATTACGTTACTGTCACATACTAAGTGACTAACAAGTCGCAATACGTTCAAGGAAAATACAAGTGCACTATAAGGAAAAATAACATCGTACCTTACAATTACGCAGGTTGAATGGCACAAACAAGTGTCGATGTGGAAACTTCTCAAAATACTATATCGCATAGACTACTCGCAGTAGAATCCTGCAGCAAACACCACTGACGTTCTAATTTACCCTACATTCAATCTGTCAATGTCAATAGGTATTGTTCCATTTAAATAAGTATATGAGTTTACGTCTGCACAAAAAGTACACTTTCTAAATATTATCACACTCTGTTTATTGTCTAAAAGTAAGAACCACTAACGACAAATCCGTTCTGTGAAAACCGTACATCAACAAAACAGTCCATATCCTCAATACATTTGCGGTGAAAGTTTTAGGTGAGTCATTCTGTACACAACGTCATAAATGTAAACTAAATAATGTAAACAAAAATACGTACATACCCCAGGCCTCTGAAGATGCCTTGCAAAGAATAAAGGCGAAACACGTGTGGCACAAAAATTGTGTTTCATTCAGTTCTAATTAGACGGTCCAAAAGTAGAAGTTATCAACACACCATAATTCCCGATAATCAATAACTAACTTAGTTTTAGTCAGCACTTATTGCATGATGGTGAAATAGATGAACCATGGTTACATATCCTCAGCACACTCTTCATGAAACAAGAATCTGGTGGCCGCATTCGCACGGGACCTTCCTTGAAGACGAATATGGAAGCTGAATACTTAATAGTTTTCATTGTTTTACCCTACATGACATTTTACTCGATTACAGAATGTTGTCGTTTTTTCTTATTTTGCTGCCAATAACTCTGTTTCTTAGAGAAATGTGCTTCAGACCTACTTAGTGTGTTGCACAAATCTGCGACCTGATATTATCACAGCCACCCCACCCCATCTACGTGACAAATGTTGCTCTTCGGAGTTAAGCGTTTTCGAACTGCTATATTAAGACAATAATAAAGAATTTAATGTTAAATTGTGTGAATTACAACGTGTCAACCTCATGAGATGGACGACAGAGAGAAACGGGGCAGGTAGAAATTAGGTTTGACTGAAAAACCTGAGTTTTCAGTAACAAGACATATTAAAAGTCTGAAACAAACCTCAGAGTTCCGAATAAGTCGATTAAATACACCCTAGATCGAGAAACATCCTCTTTCAGAAACCATTGATGAACAGAACGTTGAATGCTTTTTTCAAACCGTATTGACTTCGTTCACAAATAATTTGAACTGACGTCTCCATCTCACGATGTGTCGGCGCCGTTAGTGATGAAACGATCATAACAACAATCCTACTTCTACATCAGACTTTTTCTCCCCTCCTAACTTTTGTTCTGATACAAAGCATTCAGTAGCACCGAATTCACATTTTCTTGCTGGAAAGTAAGACTCAGCGTTGGATCTTCCATCCTTACTAGCCAGATATATCTGATGAAATTTCTTCCTTCTGAAATATAAAACGAACCTGAACCGCTCAAGATCGATTCACAAGCCTGTGACAGATACAAGACAGTGTGATAGAAGTCTTCTCAGAGTCCATGAGATAAATAAAACTCGTGGTGAGCAGTATGTCGCATCACATCGATAATACCTTGAGTGAATAAACAATTAAAACCTACGCAATCTGAATTTTAAATGTTTTATTGCCGTTGTTTGAAGAACGTATGGACTCAGCAATGTCTGAGAAGCATTCTGCTGAATATGTACTGAGTAAAAGTCACAACTACGAGTCGAGGTCCCACTTCACAAAAGTCTTTGTTTCTGCCTCATTCTCTAGATGTAATAACTTTTCAAGCTATTCCCCATTATTTTTGTCCTCTACTTACTTTATTTTGATTTAAATTGTTAATTTAAACTAATTCACACACACACACACACACACACACACACACACACGGGTTGGAACTTAAATAGTGGCAACTATTTATTCACAACCGATGCAAAAGAGTTATATGTTTTCACCTGTTACTCTCCTTCAAAGTAGTCACCAGCGTTGTGTAGAACCCGGTCCCAGCGATGTGGAAGGCGTAGTATACCGTTATCAGATCCTGTTGTGTCGATGGTGCGAATAGAGCGGTGTACGGCCTGTCGAATCTCTGGAACAGTTCTGAAGTGAACGCCACGAAGTGGTTCCTTCATCTTCGGAATCAAATCAAAGTCACAAGGACTTAAGTCCTGGGAGTATGGTGATGGTATAGCCCTTTGAGGTCCCATCGATCGAACAAAGCAGCCACAGCTTGCGCTGTATGCGCCCGCGCATTGTCGTGCAAAATGATGGGTAGATTGCGCAGAAAGTGCCGCCGCTTCTTTCGCAAAGCTGGTCGCAGGTAATGCTCCAAAAACGAGCAGTAATACTGTGCATTGACGGTCTGCCGTGGAGGAACGCAATGCGTTAGGATAACACCATCAGAGTCGTACACCATTACATTAGACCGTTCGCTCAAAAGTGACTGTGTTTCCCTCAAGTGTGTGCACACCGGTGACGTGGGACGGGAGAGTACATATGATTTCACAGAACAAACAGTTAATGAAACAAACCAGAGTTTTGGTGAGGTAAAAAAGAATTGGAATTGTGAACAAAATAGCATTTTGTAACTTATACCCAATGATATCGTTTTCTGTTTTCGGTGAATGGGTCATACTACACACTTGACATGACGGAGAACTGTAGAAATAATTATGATACAAGAAAAAAGTTGTGCATGTATAGTGTATCTATAATGTTACTTGACGCAGAATCATTATTTTTGGGAAAAATAATCCCTGATTTAACATTAAGCTTAAGATTTCATATAAATCATTTAGATTCCAGACAGAACGGATTTCAAAAGGACATTTTAATGGATTCGTCTTTCATGTGAAGAAAATGAGGTCTGAAAAGCATCTGCACAAATTACTTAATTTAGACTGACCACTTTGAATATTAGTTGAAGCACCAAATTAAAAAGATACCTTTGATAATAAAAACAGTGAAAACTGCTAAACTTCTAAAATAATTCATTGGAATAATCTCATAATATAAAAAGTGCGGTTCTCCGTAACTTGAAGTTATGGAAGAGCGCACCTTTTATATTATGACATAAAACAGCTGGATCAAAATTGTAATAGGATGACCAGAGCAGGTGACGTGGTCGGGGTTGTAGGGCGTGGCTGGGCAGAAGAAGGTGGCTGTTTTTCGCAATCTTCCTCTTTATTGTTGGTTCTTCCAATACATTTTCCGGTGGCTCAGCCCCAAAGCTCGTGTCATCGTGGAGACGCGCTGATGTGCGCAGTCCGGGGAACACGACGCCGCGCTCGGTCAGCGGCTGCGCAGGTGGTAGGAGGTTAGGGGCTCGAGGCCCTACCCAGCGCACCTCCTGCAGATGCGGCGGCTCATGACGACGCCAGGAGTCGCCGGTGCAGCAGTGGGCTATGACCTCTGCCGGCCGGTCCTCGGTGACTGTGTCACTGATGGTAATGATGTAAGAGCGACCGATCGCCCAATCGGTCGAACCGAATGCCGACACCCACCTCTGATGCCCTTAAATAGTGCAGGCCGCTGCTGAATCCGCCGGTTACGCGGCGGCGAGTTTATTAGAACATTCTCGATGAGTTGGCTAATGCAACCGCGCCACACGCGGCCCGCGCCAGGGTAATTCTGCTAATGCTGCGTTCTGATAGCTGCGGCGCATGTACACACATACCGACGCTCGTTGCAAAACTGTGTCACCTACATAACCTGCTGGCCGGCCTTCGTCCGCCGCTTGCCGTCAGACAGGCGCATCGCGCACTGAAACACATGAAATCACAATTTCGCACCATATCTCATAAAAATAACCCTTTGTCCTCTACAATTCCTCCCTCGTACGAAAAGAATTCGTCCCCGAATTCAACCAAAATGTCAAAACAACTACAGTTCACTTCACAAACACCACAAAATGCGATTGATTCACTATTTACACTGCGTTCATTCACTTCTATCCTCAGTATAATCTTTGTCCATAAACGTTACTCAGTGTTCTGCTGCAATGCCTCACAACTGTTCAGTGATTTTGTCTGGAGCCTTAGGTTAAAGGCTGGAAGGGGCAGTATTTGGGCTACCTTCCTCTTGAGCTGATAGTACACTAATCCTACGACAAAGATAAAAATACAGGTGGCGATGGTTGACGATCCAACAACTAGTGAGCGTTGCTTATGCTCATTGCGGTACTCATGTACTCGTTGAAAAAGATGTTCCATAGTTATATGTCCACCTTGATCTGCTAGCATCCGGTCCAAAGAGGCGAGCAAAGTCGGGTCTAATGTGCTATTCAAGAGAGTGAGATTTTCTTTCGTGATGAATTGCACCAGTTGGTTGGGTACATGGATCAATGTGTGTGTTATGTTCATGATTGTAGCTCCAGTAATCATGGCTGGTAAACGGAAAGTTGGCCCTGAAATGTCACACTGTGTGCTGTTAATTAACAGTCCCTGCCCCTGCTATTCTATTCTTTGTGTACTCCCTTGCTTGCACTGCTCGTAACAAATGCAAATAACGACTGTGTTTTCCATTACTGAAAATACCCATTGTGGACCCATTTGCTGAAAGAGCTGGACCGTGCCTGCTATAATTTCCTTAGGGCACTCCGCGACTGGATCTTGAGAGCGGAATAGAGAATACTCACATGATTTGGGAACAGTGTGCAACAATTTCGCGGGGCAGATGGTAACTGGACCTGTTCAACAACGCAGCAAGTCTTGTACAGTGAGGAATGCATGAGCTCTTTTGTTACGTGCCATGAACAGTATTTCCCGTACGGTTAATTGTAAGAATTTCTGCAAAGTTTCCCACTTCACTGGATACATATGCAAGGCGTAACATTCAAATTTACAATCCTTACATGTTAATGGCATTATGATATGAACTCTCAGCAGGGTACTCGTTCGCGTACTGGTAACAGTGGCCATTTTGTAGTACAGAGATAAGTGTACGTCTGTTAATGTCGTCAGTAGCTCCAGGGATGCGGGTATTTCCGATTGAACATTCCGTAATCCTTCCCGAAGTTGTCCTGAAGGTAACAGTTCCGGGGTTAGGTGGCCCACATATTGCGTGCAACAAAGCCTCCTGTAGTTCCGTGGCTTCTACGCGTGCTTCCGTTATACTATCAGCAGAAAACGGAGCAGCTTAGCGATTATCAGCTGTGAATCGATGTTATCCAACCGGTACTTGATTATACCAAAGGCTTGATTGGTTGGCCGGCCGCGGTGGTCTAGTGGTTCTAGGCGCGCAGTCCGGAACCGCGGGACTGCTACGGTCGCAGGTTCGAATCCTGCCTCGGGCATGGATGTGTGTGATGTCCTTAGGTTAGTTAGGTTTAAGTAGTTCTAAGTTCTAGGGGACTGATGACCACAGAAGTTAAGTCCCATAGTGCTGAGAGCCATTTGAACCTTGATTGGTTGTGTCGGCTGTGGCCTTAATGTGGGACATCAAAGTCGCGGCCAAAGCTCGCAATTGGCGCGTATTATTCTCCAAACACTCTAATTGGGTTGTGTGAAGATCTAGCATTCTCTGGTTGCTATGCACATTATCCTGTACCTGCTTTAGTTTCATTAATACTTTAATATCTTCCGCGTCAGCTGTCCCAAACACAGTTTTTAGGATACAGCCACCTGCGTCTAACCATCCACTTTTCCTACGGACATGCGGGATTAACCCTGCAGTTTGCCACAACTGAGCTTGTAAGTGTGCAAAAGCTGATCGTAGTAGCTGATATTCCTCCTGTGTATCATTAAACCTTGACTGATTAGCCACCATGGAATGAAGTTCATTAAATGTATCCTCTAATTTACAGATTTCGTCTTCAACCGTCCACATATTACAGTCCACCCTTACGGTCCATTGATGTCTGGACATCATTATGTCTGCTTGTCTCGAGAACAAAACACCACTTGATATACAGGGTGTTTCAAAAATGACCGGTATATTTGAAACGGCAATAAAAACTAAACGAGCAGCGATAGAAATACACCGTTTGTTGCAATATGCTTGGGACAACAGTACATTTTCAGGCGGACAAACTTTCGAAATTACAGTAGTTACAATTTTCAACAACAGATGGCGCTGCAAGTGATATGAAAGATATAGAAGACAACGCAGTCTGTGGGTGCGCCATTCTGTACGTCGTCTTTCTGCTGTAAGCGTGTGCTGTTCACAACGTGCAAGTGTGCTGTGGACAACATGGTTTATTCCTTAGAACAGAGGATTTTTCTGGTGTTGGAATTCCACCGCCTAGAACACAGTGTTGTTGCAACAAGACGAAGTTTTCAACGGAGGTTTAATGTAACCAAAGGACCGAAAAGCGATACAATAAAGGATCTGTTTGAAAAATTTCAACGGACTGGGAACGTGACGGATGAACGTGCTGGAAAGGTAGGGCGACCGCGTACGGCAACCACAGAGGGCAACGCGCAGCTAGTGCAGCAGGTGATCCAACAGCGGCCTCGGGTTTTCGTTCGCCGTGTTGCATCTGCGGTCCAAATGACGCCAACGTCCACGTATCGTCTCATGCGCCAGAGTTTACACCTCTATCCATACAAAATTCAAACGCGGCAACCCCTCAGCGCCGCTACCATTGCTGCACGAGAGACATTCGCTAACGATATAGTGCACAGGATTGATGACGGCGATATGCATGTGGGCAGCATTTGGTTTACTGATGAAGCTTATTTTTACCTGGACGGCTTCGTCAATAAACAGAACTGGCGCATATGGGGAACCGAAAAGCCCCTTTTTGCAGTCCCATCGTCCCTGCATCCTCAAAAAGTACTGGTCTGGGCCGCCATTTCTTCCAAAGGAATCACTGGCCCATTTTTCAGATCCGAAACGATTACTGCATCACGCTATCTGGACATTCTTCGTGAATTTGTGGCGGTACAAACTGCCTTAGACGACACTGCGAACACCTCGTGGTTTATGCAAGATGGTGCCCGGCCACATCGCACGGCCGACGTCTTTAATTTCCTGAATGAATATTTCGATGATCGTGTGATTGCTTAGGGCTATCCGAAACATACAGGAGGCGGCGTGGATTGGCCTCCCTATTCGCCAGACATGAACCCCTGTGACTTCTTTCTGTGGGGACACTTGAAAGACCAGGTGTACCGCCAGAATCCAGAAACAATTGAACAGCTGAAGCAGTACATCTCATCTGCATGTGAAGCCATTCCGCCGGACACGTTGTCAAAGGTTTCGGGTAATTTCATTCAGAGACGACGCCATATTATTGCTACGCATGGTGGATATGTGGAAAATATCGTACTATAGAGTTTCCCAGACCGCAGCGCCATCTGTTGTTGACAATTGTAACTACTGTAATTTCGAAAGTTTGCCAGCCTGAAAATGTACTGTTGTCCCAAGCATATTGCAACAAACGGTGTATTTCTATCGCTGCTCGTTTAGTTTTTATTGCCGTTTCAAATATACCGGTCATTTTTGAAACACCCTGTAGGACATACCTTCAAGGCTTCAGCTAAGTTGGAACAGCAAAACAGAATAACTATGCTGAGAGAGTCGCAACCCATGACGCCGGAACTGCTGGTCTTTCCAGAACGTCACACCTCCTGAGAAACAACTCACATTAGCTCTTCCTTTTTACGCGTGGCGTAAGAGCATAATAGCATGTCTGATCGCTTCCACAATTAAATTGGTTGTCTTGTTTATCTTCGCCTTTCTTATTCTTTTTCTTAGATTCGTCTTTCTCTCCACTAGAAGTTACTGCAAACAATGAATGTAGTTCCTCAAAATTCCCCTTGAAAGGACTAATTCAGCTCACAGGCATAATAGTAGGGCGAGTTGGAACCTGTAATTTCACATTCACCGGCAAAGTCATCTCGATCACCTTGAAAGGACCTTGATAACGGGATAAAAATTGTTTAGTTTTGTCTTTTGGCACATATGGATTAGTCATCATCACCCCTGTCCTACATGATATTTGGGTAAAGCTGTCTTTCTATTGTGAACTTTGTCCTGTCTCTCTAACGCTTTAGTGTTCATTTTTTTCACCTGCCACCTGATTGTTTTCAACTTTGTGGATAAATCCTTAACAGCCGAAATATCGGTTAATGGTAGGGTCTTGAGCAATTCAAACAGAGATGGCATCTTCTGACCTAACAGTACTTCATATGGAGACAATCCTGTACTTTCATGCACGTTTGAGATATACGCCGCGGTTAAAAACGCCAATAGGGTGTCCCAATTGTTTTGTTGAGAATTTACATAATAACTTAACATCTTAGCTATTGGACGATGAACTCTCTCGGTCCAACCAGTAGCCTGTGGGTGTAACGCGCTCGTTCTATATTTCTTTACATACAACAACTTGCGTAACTGTTTCATCAAATCGGACATAAAGTTTTACCCTTGATCTGTAATTATAGTTTCAGGTGTTCCGAATTTCAATATCCATTGCTGTACCATGGCAAGAGCCACTGTTTCGGCTCGCTGGTCCGGAAATGCTGTCATAGGTACATAGCGCGAAAAATGATCTACACTCCTGGAAATTGAAATAAGAACACCGTGAATTCATTGTCCCAGGAAGGGGAAACTTTATTGACACATTCCTGGGGTCAGATACATCACATGATCACACTGACAGAACCACAGGCACATAGACACAGGCAACAGAGCATGCACAATGTCGGCACTAGTACAGTGTATATCCACCTTTCGCAGCAATGCAGGCTGCTATTCTCCCATGGAGACGATCGTAGAGATGCTGGATGTAGTCCTGTGGAACGGCTTGCCATGCCATTTCCACCTGGCGCCTCAGTTGGACCAGCGTTCGTGCTGGACGTGCAGACCGCGTGAGACGGCGCTTCATCCAGTCCCAAACATGCTCAATGGGGGACAGATCTGGAGATCTTGCTGGCCAGGGTAGTTGACCTACACCTTCTAGAGCACGTTGGGTGGCACAATATGCATGCGGACGCGCATTGTCCTGTTGGAACAGCAAGTTCCCTTGCCGGTCTAGGAATGGTAGAACGATCGGTTCGATGACGGTTTGGATGTACCGTGCACTATTCAGTGTCCCCTCGACGATCACCAGTGGTGTACGGCCAGTGTAGGAGATCGCTCCCCACACCATGATGCCGGGTGTTGGCCCTGTGTGCCTCGGTCGTATGCAGTCCTGATTGTGGCGCTCACCTGCACGGCGCCAAACACGCATACGACCATCATTGGCACCAAGGCAGAAGCGACTCTCATCGCTGAAGACGACACGTCTCCATTCGTCCCTCCATTCACGCCTGTCGCGACACCACTGGAGGCGGGCTGCACGATGTTGGGGCGTGAGCGGAAGACGGCCTAACGGTGTGCGGGACCGTAGCCCAGCTTCATGGAGACGGTTGCGAATGGTCCTCGCCGATACCCCAGGAGCAACAGTGTCCCTAATTTGCTGGGAAGTGGCGGTGCGGTCCCCTACGGCACTGCGTAGGATCCTACGGTCTTGGCGTGCATCCGTGCGTCGCTGCGGTCCGGTCCCAGGTCGACGGGCACGTGCACCTTCCGCCGACCACTGGCGACAACATCGATGTACTGTGGAGACCTCACGCCCCACGTGTTGAGCAATTCGGCGGTACGTCCACCCGGCCTCCCGCATGCCCACTATACGCCCTCGCTCAAAGTCCGTCAACTGCACATACGGTTCACGTCCACGCTGTCGCGGCATGCTACCAGTGTTAAAGACTGCGATGGAGCTCCGTATGCCACGGCAAACTGGCTAACACTGACGGCGGCGGTGCACAAATGCTGCGCAGCTAGCGCCATTCGACGGCCAACACCGCGGTTCCTGGTGTGTCCGCTGTGCCGTGCGTGTGATCATTGCTTGTACAGCCCTCTCGCAGTGTCCGGAGCAAGTATGGTGGGTCTGACACACCGGTGTCAATGTGTTCTTTTTTCCATTTCCAGGAGTGTATTATTGTTGAAACATAACTATTACCCACTGGTGTTTGCAGAAACGGTGGTTGCAACACATATTTCTGATGACTCAATTTCACCTGTTGAGCACACGGAATGCAATTCTTTATGTACTGATCAACATCTTACCTACGCGTTGACCACCAATAGCTCTGTGCTACCCTCATTTCCGTTGCTCTTCGACCTGAATGACCAGAAAACATTGAATCATGTGCTTGCCTTAAAATTTCACTTCGCAGTTTTTCTGGTACGGCTATGGGTGGACCGTTCCTAGTTTTATGGTACAATATCCCGTCTTCCATGACAAACTGTCACTGTGAGGTAAATCTTTGACATTCTGTGTCGTCGGTTTGTGCCTCCACCCATTCGTTCTCATTTATTCCTGTGCATTCCATGGCGCATACTTTACGACTCAGACCATTTGCGTTTCCATGCGATTTACCTGATTGATGTTGTTGTTGTTGTGGTCTTCAGTCCTGAGTCTGGTTTGATGCAGCTCTCCATGCCAGTAAAGCTGCATGTCCTCGGGAAAAAATACGGCTGTAGTTTCCCCTTGCTTTCAGCCGTTCGCAGTACCAGCACAGCAAGGCCGTTTTGGTTAATGTTACAAGGCCAGATCAGTCAATCATCCAGACTGTTGCCCCTGCAACTACTGAAAAGGCTGCTGTCCCTCTTCAGGAACCACATGTTTGTCTGGCCTCTCAACAGATACCCCTCCGTTGTGGTTGCACCTACGGTACGGCCATCTGTATCGCTGAGGCACGCAAGCCTCCCCACCAACGGCAAGGTCCATGGTTCATGGGGGGGGGTTGATGAATCACTTCCAAATCGTACTCACTAAGACTCAAAGCCCAGTTAATTAATCTACTCGTTGGGTCTTTATGCCCTAACAACCACTTAAGTGCTGTATGGTCAGTAATCACCTTGAAACGTCGTTCATACAAATAACACCGGAAATAGGTTGTTCCGAAAATTAATGCCAATAACTCCTTCTTGGTTGTTGAGTAATTTTTTTCTGCATTGTTTAGCTGTCTGGGAGCATATGACATCGGGTGTTCCTGCCCATCTAATTCCTGAGATAATACAATACCCAAAGCAAAATTGCTAGAGTCACAAGATAATATAAACTGTATACTAAAATCTGGTAAAGCCAAAACCGGACTGGATGTTAACAAATTTTTTAACTTTTGGAAAGCCTCTTCGCATTCTGATGAACAGTGAAATTTTGCTCCATTCTTCAACAACTGCGTGAGGGGCCTTGCAATTTTCGCAAATTTTGGAATATACCTCCTGTAAAAATTGGCGACACCTAAATAAGACTGCAACTCTTGTAGGCGTTGGAAAATTCATTACCGCCTCTAAAAGTTTTGGATCCATGCAGACACCGTCCTGTCCTATAATATGACTAAATAACGGACTTCTTGCAACAAAAAATGACATTTTTCCATATGAAAAGTTAACCGCGCTGCTTTCAGACGATCGAAAACTTCGCGCAAACGGCGCACATGTTCTTGCACGTCCTTTGAGAAAACAATTATGTCGTCCAAATATACCATACATTGATTAGGTTTCAGCCCTCGTAACACGCCATCTAGTAACCATTGGAAAGTTGCCGGAGCATTTTTGATTCCGAAAGGCATTCGCCAATACTGAAAATGACCTGTAGGTCTTGAAAAATCTGTCTTTGGTCGGTCTTCTGGGGGCGACCTCCAACTGGTGGTACCCGCTAAGAAGATTCAAGGTCGTAAAGTACCGACACTGACTCAAATTATCCAGTGTTTCAGTGAAATTAGGCATTGGGTATGCATCTGATACAGTTTTTTTGATTCAGGAAACGATAATCACAACAAAAACGATATGCCTTGCCCCCATCAGGTGATTTTTTTACCCACTATTATGACAGGAGCGGACCAGGAACTACTACTGGTTTCTATTATCCCATCCCTAAGCTGTTGATTAATAAATTCTTCCATGACAGGCTGTAAACTTTTTAGAACACGATATGGACGTTTATACACCGGTGCTTCATTCCCAGTGGGGATGTAACGCTGAACTAACGGTGCAGCGGGCAGTGGACCATGAGAATTAAATAACTCTTTGTATTCCATCAAAAGGTTCTCCATAACTTCTCTGTCTTGCCCTTCTAAAGGTGCTACTTTACTCCTCAGTGCGGACAACCTCAGAGACTCTCCTGGTATTGTGTAATCTGCTGCGAAATCCTTATCCAGTTCATCTTCCCCTATTATCTCCAGATTCGCTATTACGGTACCCCGTGCTAACTGCACCTCTTCAAGGACAAAATTATCAATACTGACAGGCACAACCTTCTTTCCTTCTATCTCCCGCACGTAGGACACGCTACGGCGCGTAAAACACTTCATTTTATCCAGCGGCTCATTCTCAGTCAAAGGTTCAACGACACACGACGAATTTACTGGCACGCTAGCTCCAACATCTGCCCAGATTATTTTCCCTGTACCCTTCGGTATAGTATACTGCGAGTTAACCCTAAGGGACCTTGTATGCAGTTTAGGTGGCCCACCCGACGTCTGGGCGGTTCCTTGCGACAGTAATGATTTTTTGCAGCAGAACCTAGGCGAAATTGTATTCCGCCCAGTTCAACTGTACGCCGTTCCAGGTTAACTTTTGCGTGATGTGCAACCAGGAAATCCAATCTGAGTATGACATCATAGCTGCTGCCAACAACTAGAAGAACTTCTACCTTTACCTGGAAGTTTCTCATTTCCACTCGGAAGTTCTACACTGCTGATCTGAGTGACTTCACCTGTCCCCACCCACGCCACTTATCGCCCAGTGTGGTGGTTTTAACTCTACTTTGCCGAGTACATTTCTTCTCGCCATGGATACCTGAGACCCGGTATACAATAAAAATTTGCACGGTCTGCTCCTCACCAAGCCAGTCAGAAAAAAGTCAGCCACTGATTCTGCACTAGCGTTAATCCTTACAGGAGGTGTTGCACAGTGGACACACCAAACCCTGCACCGTTTAACAGAGGGGGTGAGGCCCACCTTGCGGTTTCCTGTCATGTTTCTGCCATGACCCATTGCAGTTACACTCCCGATGACCCCAACGTCTACTTTTCCTGCACTACACTTCCTTGCTATCGCGTCTAATGTGTCCCATCCGACCACATCTGAAACATTTTAGTTCTGCATTTAACACTGCTTTCAAGTCCCGCGTCTTTGTTACTGCTTCAACTTCATCTAACGCCACAGCGATTCCGACTGCCTCATTGAGAGTCTTAAGGAATTCCATCCTAATCTTGTGGGAGGTTTTGGGTTGTATTCTCTGAAAAATGCGTCTAGTGCCCTCTGCTCAGCTCCCTGTAGATTGGCTTCATTAACCCTATCTGAATCCGTTAGCTCATAGGTATTAACATTAATTTTTCGAATTCGATCTACAAAAGCTTCTAATGATTCCCCATTCCTTTGATACATTCTATTCAATTGTTCCCGATACCTTTCCAGCAACCCTTTTCTGAATACTTCAAATGTCCGAGCATCCCTTAATTCTTCATGGCATCTAACGTATACTCCGGCATCCTCAGCTACTTTCAACTTAGCCACATGCAAAAGTGTTGCTCCACCCCCATTTCCCAATTTAGCAGCCATGGTAAGGTTCTAAAAAAAATCATAACATCCTCCGCAGCTTTTCCCGAGAAAGGGGTGACCAAAGACGCAGCGTTAGTGTCATGAATTACTGCATCAACAGGAAAGCATTCTTTGCTCGCTTCTTTAGACCGAGCAAGCTCTATCTCTAATTCTGACACTCCCTCAATTAGCTGCTGATAGCCACATTGGCTGACACAGACTGCTCCATCACTACCAGCTATCGAATGAAGACTACAGTAAGCCCAGAAAGAAGAACAGGAAGGGAAGATGGACTATGCTACAGGTTCAGACAAACCACCAAATGTAAAATTGGCACTTACTTGTCATGTTGCAGGAGTTGTTGATCCTTTGTTGTCTTTCTCAAATGCCACATATCCTCATCGATTACCAGCCACAATTTCCTCCAAATCCAGGAAGAAGACCACCAATTGTAACAGGAATGTGTGATGCGCAGGTTGCCCGACTGACACCACTTGTAATAGGATTACCAGAGCGGGTGACGTGGTCGGGGTTGTAGGGCGTGGCTGTGTAGAAAAAGGTGGCTGCTTTTGGCAATCTTCAGATGGCTGCCGCGCATGTACACACATACCGACGCTCGTTGCAAAACTGTCACCTGCATAACGTGCTGCCCGGCTATCGTCCGCCATTTCCCGTGAGGCTGGAACATTGCGCAATGAAACACATGAAATCACAATTTCGCACCATATTTCTAAAAAAATAACCCCATGTCCTCTGCAAAATAGAGAACTTGTATTACAGTGAATGATATCGATGGAGTGGGAGATTTTGTTTACATGTGCCAGCATAGTAAAACTTCAAGGAAAATGTTGACATAGTTCAAAAAAGTAGAGGAGAAGAGGAAGAAAATGCAGTGTTCGAGCTCCAGAAATGATTAATGCAGTAAGATGCTCTTTTCAGCAGTCTCCAAAGAGACACTGGAAAACATGTTAGAGTACTTCAGTTATCTGATTTGAGTGTGCGTCAAATTTAGAAGCAAGATTTGCAATTTTATCCTTATAAGATGGTCATCGTTGGCAATTGTTTGAACTTGATTACGAAAATTGATTGATGTCATGTGCAAACATCCTTGAAATTGTGCTTGAAGGTATTATGGTCGTTAGCAGTGGTAAACCACGTAATCCCTTTCCGGAATGCGTTAATCATCAAAATTTCCGATACTTGAGTTGGAAGAAGCATCGTGAACTTCATGAAAAACCACTACAATACGACTGTGTTAATATAAGGTGTAGGATTGGAGGAGTTGGTAAAATTAATCCTTACTTTTTCGCTGGTGCTATTGTGACAGTAAATTCTCAACACTCACGTGATAAACTTTTTCACCAAGACTCCGAATGCTGAAGATTGAACAAGTAATATTTCAGCAGGAAGGAGGCGCCACTCACACATCTTAGAGTTCTGTCCATGTGTTGAGACAGATGTTTCGTGTATAATGACTTTCTTCACAGTTCTAAGTCCCCTGGTAAGCACAATCAGTTGACCTTCCTTAAACCCCGAGATTTTTTGCTATGTCGACATCTTAAGGCTGAGGCGTTCAAAAATAAGCCGCGTGGTGCCAGCCCCGAAAATCCCAATACCTGGTAGAAATTGTTCTTAGTCATCAAGAAATGATCGTTAGAATGATACAGAATTTCTGATATCGCTTTCAGCAATGCACTGTTAGCGAGGTCAGCAATTGTGTGACATATTTCATAAGAACGAAAAATTCCCACTGGGCGAATATAATCTACATCAATACAGATTCTTTATTTCTACTCATCTGTTTTTCTTTGAACTTTAAATTAGGGAGGAAATTTTGTAGCATCCTGTGTTAGGTTCTAACGGAGATTCACAGAAGTCTGAAGGTTGAGGAAAGTAAAAAGAGCAACCAGGTAGACAGAAGAAACATCCAGAGAAGTCATACAGTGGTAATAGTCCTCACAGGAACAAGCCACACACCGTTGGGTGGCTTGCGGAGTATCAATGTAGATGTAGATGTAGGAACTACAGAGGCTACCAGTAAACCACCTAAAGGAATTTCTACTCATCTGTTTTTGTTTGAACTTTAAATTAGGGAGGAAATTTTGCAGCAACCCGTTAGGTTCTAACGGAAATTTACAGAAGTCTGAAGGTTGAGGAGAGTAAAACGTGGAACCAGGTAGACAGAAGAAACATGCAGAGAAGTCATACAGTGGTAATAGTCCTCACAGGAACTACAGAGGCAGCCAGTAAACTACCTAAAGGAATTTTAAGTTTGTTTTTGCAACTAGGACAGGGACTAATAGTAGTGCAGATATCAGCTGTTACATGTAGAAACAACTCTGGAAAATGGAGGAAGAGGTCAGATATCCTCAAGGTTTAAGACACCTTACTAGGGCAATGATCACAGCTAATTCACTGACGAAGAATCTATGGTAATTGAATTTGTTTAGTCTGAAAAGGAACCCCTGGAGTCCGACGTAAGGCTCATTTGAAAGTGTTGTGTTAGCAGTTATGACAGGAAAAGTATTAGCTGCTAATGACTCATCATGTGCATCAGGAGGGCGACAGAAAAGAGTGTGCTGGAGGCGCGGAGATCAACCTTCTATGCGATGTACGAATTACACTTCACAAAATGGACATTCCACAAAATGTACATGGTCGACATTCAAGGAATGTTCGAAACAAACTGTTAACGTACGCCATGAACACCGAATGAAAAGTGGCGCACCACAGCGATCATAAGATTTGCGCTATGAAAATCAAAGCGATCTCCTTGGAAGGTACAAACCGTGCGGGACATTCAGCTAGGTATCCACTCTTAATGAATGAATAGAGAATCATAGTAGTCTAACTGGCGGTTGAGAACTGATAGAATGCGATGGCATGCAACCGAATATGAAACAGACTGTAGTGGAAATGGCTATTCTATAAGGCGTAGCTGGAGATAGTACGACAATATGATTTTGGAAATGGGAAAAAACATACATCCAGAGACTTAATTTGTCCAGTGGTTTCATGTGGTATGAACTACAGTGTCACACGCTTTTGAGGGGTATAGTTTGCTCAAAAGGCGTAAGATTTTTGTACACAGACCAAGAATCAAGCAAAAGCAAGTTATTTTGACCACCTATTGGCCAAAATCAATGCTCATGCCATAACTGTAGTTCTCTTAATGGGCTCCGGAACGCCCTTTACTTGCAATGTTAAAATGACGCTTATAAATTACATCTTTCCTCACAAAGTATTTGAGGTAGGAAGTTCAACTTTTTACAGATTATTTATTGGAATATGGGCTACAACTTAACACAGGGATTTTACGAAATTTTAGTTCAGTTATTAAAGATGATTTTTTTTCAATTGTAATGAAAATTCACAACATTTTTTTGCAATTTTTTATTTATATATTCAAAAATATACAGTTTTTTGGAAAAAGGCTGTGTTAAATTATGCAGAAGGTACTGTGTAACATTTACTGAAAGTTTGAAACAAATATGTTTGGAAGATCCTTAGAAAACATGTAATTAGTATGAGAAAATAAAAGTTTTGGGAATCGAGCGACAAAGATTGGATTAACTTTTTAGTGCATTCCAGGTCCATAGGATGGATTATCTTCATCCTCTGCAAACTCCTCCTCCAGCTTCCTCTTGTTCCTCCTCCTGTTTACTCTTGCTTGTATTTCTAGACTCTTTACAGCCCTGTCTGCAGCCCGAAGGCGTTCCTTGTCTAAAGCAAGCATCGCTCGTTGTTGTGTTCGTAGATTTTGCTACCATTTTCTTCAGTTGCAGTTACTGCAACACTGTTCGAAAAGGTGGTCATGTATGAACACTTATCACATTTCAGTTGTATTTCACTAGCAAGTCCTACGTGCTTTATTATGGAGAGTTCCAGACCAACTTCACTACAATGAATACATCTTACACAGTTTGAAAAAATTCCTTTGCGAACCGACATATCAAATATTTCATTCACATCCGATTTGCCCATAAAACATTCATAGTTTTCACTCATTGAACCAAGCGTCTTCTGTGAAGTATTTTCTTTCCCACTTTGACTGCTATGGACAGGTGTACTTGAGAGGTTAGGTTCACTCACTTGGTTATCGTCTTTATTGTTTACAGTAATAACACATACTTTTGGCTTTCCAACATTTCTCCTTTTCTGAAAACCCTTCAGAGGATTTCTAATAACTTTACTTTTACTCATTATTACACTTCAACAAAACAGAGACTCAAGAAACAGAATTAATTACGAATATTTTCGAGATAACGACAGAGTAAATAAACATGAAACAATCGACAATCACAGGTTAGCCACAACACATACTTTATCTCACATCACTAAAATGTACCTGATGAACACGGACGTTAATAATAACACCATTTGACAGCAGTTTAACAGCGTCACAGTGGGTCACGCCCATGTAGAACACATTTCAAAAAAAATTTAAAAATAGTTGTAGTCTTCGGAATTAAATAAATTATATATCTATTAAAAGGTAATAGTCTGCAGATTCAGAAAACGCAAAAAAGTAAAAATTGAACTTTTCATGATTTTGAGCCTTTCCGGAGCCCCTTAATTCCATTTTCAGATTCTTGCATGCTGAGACATAAATATTACTTACAGGCCCTGCCACATTACGCACACGAGAATGGTCGTAGGGGGCAGAGCACCTGCAGCTTCTCGCAGCGCAGCTCATTTACAATCCAGAATGACAGTCGGAATTATTGTATACTAGTGCGTTAAGGCATTGATGTTAGTTGATCTCTATAGAAATTTCTTGGTACCTCTTTACCAGGGTTCCTTTCATACGCATTATCTCTTCTAATACCGCTTTGTCGGAGTTGAAAAACAATTCCTTACTAAACGATGGGATAAATTTGTCTATCTCATCTACAGGTTTTTCAGCCGGTTCTGCAGTTTGCTGTGCATTGTCACATTGACACTATGTTTGAAATCTCACTACCGTACGTCTTCCAATTCTGTATCACTGTTAGAAGCTATACAGCCATTTACTTCTTTTATTGAAAGCACTGTAATCTATGTCGCGCTCAATTTGAAGCTCGGAATAGGCCACTATCACGCTCATCAAGTAAATTGTATTGAGCATCCATGAAATGAGGGAACACCAGTTTTTATAACAAGTGAGTTTTGTCCTCTGTTGAATATCCGTAGCTTTTGCTTTATGCTACATGGGCATAATGCTGCGGACATTCTAAATTTGTTCATAATTGTGTTTCACTATGCTGCAGATGATCTTAGATGTATGTAATTATGTTTAGTACCCGCTCCTTAGACTGTGATTTTCCTTTACCATGTTTATAGCTTAGCCCTATTTTTCTCAGAATTTCCAACATCTTGCACCATTTTACGTTGTGTCCGCAGCTCGTGGTCGTGCGGTAGCGTTCTCGCTTCACGCGCCCGGGTTCCCGGGTTCGGTTCCCGGCGGGGTCAGGGATTTTCTCTGTCTCGTGATGACTGGGTGTTGTGTGCTGTCCTTAGGTTAGTTAGGTTTAAGTAGTTCTAAGTTCTAGGGGACTGATGACCAATGATGTTAAGTCCCATAGTGCTCAGAGCCATTTGAACCATTTTTACTTTTGCGAACGCTTTTTCTGGATTGACAAATGATATGAACGTGTCTTGATCTTTCTTTAGTCTTGCTTACATTATTAACGCAAGGTCAGAATGTACTCTCTCGTGCCTTTATTCTTTCCTAAACCTGAACTGGTCGTCATCTAACACATAATTTTCTTTTCCATTCTTCGGTACATTATTCTTGTCAACAACTTGGATGCATGAGCTGTTAAACTGATTGTGCGATAATTCCCGCACTTGTCAGCTCTTGAAGCCTTCGGAATTGTGAGGATTATATTTTTCCGGAAATCAGACGGTATAATGCCAGACATACATTCTACACACCAACGTGCATAGTCGTTTCGTTGCCATTTCCCCTAATGACTTTGGTTTTTTTTTCTTTATTGAGTTTCGATTCCCACTGAAGGGGCGGGCTGGCAGCAGCTTAATACGCCGCTCTTCAGCCTACAGAATTTGTATTAAAAAGATGAAGATAATAAATAATAAAAGCTGGCGATAAAATCATTGACTTTAATGGTAAAATGGCGGATAAATCGTGGAACTTAAAACATAGAAGAAAGAGTTGATGATGCTAATAAAATACATATGAAGCAGACTGGTAACACAATAGACAGACAATTAAAAAAACACGGCGACAGTCTGGTTTCTGTTCGCAAGAGATATAAAATTTACACCCAGCCACAGCATGGTTTCTGTTTGCAACACTTTGGAAAGACAAACAACACTGAACACTCACTTGAACACTGCACTAAAAAATTGGCACAATAATGATACACAACAGCCGAGGGCAGATGGGGGGAACCTGGACAGATGACGGGAATGGAAATGGGGGAAGGAGAGGAAAAAACGAAGTGGAGGGGAAGGGGGAAAGGAAACGATGGAGGACGAGGACCCATAGAAGTGGGGGGGGGGGGGGGGGGGGCAGGTGCTGGGCAGACGTGACAGGGAGTGGGGAAAAGCAGAGGAGGGGCATACTGAAGGACCCGGGCGGGGGGGGGGAGGAGAGGCAGAGAGAGGTTAGTTGGGGAGAAAACAGGATGGAAGGGGAGGAAGAAAGAGCCTGAGGAAAGGACAGAAGGAAGGAGGGGGGTGAGGATCAGAGTTGATAGGAGGGATAAATGGAGGGACAGAGGGCATCATCCAGGAGGGGGAGTCGACGGAAGCCACCTTGAGAAAGGGGATGAAGGATGTAGAGATGGAAGGTATGGGGGACACAACAGTGAAGGCGTGGCAGGGGGCAGGGACGGGAGAGGAGAGGAGCAACCAGGAGGTGAGGGGGATCAAGGCGGCGGGATGTATAGAGTTTGTGGATATGTTCGAGGAATGGGTGCAGATGGGGGAAAGGAATGAGGTCATAGAGGATCTGTGTGGGGGACAGTAGGTGTATATGGAAGGCGAGTCGGAGTGCATGATGCTCAAAGATCTGGAGGGACTTATAGAATTTGGGGGGAGCTGCAGATATCCAGGTGGGACTGGCCTAATAGAGGATGGGACGGATTAAGGATTTGTAGATGTGGAGGATGGTTGAGGGCTACAACCCCCATGTCCGGCCAGAGAGGAGTTTGAGAACTCAGAGGCGGTTGTGGGCTTGGATTGGATGGAGCGGAGATGAGGGATCCAGGTGAGGTGACGGTCAATGGTGAGGCCAAGGTAGGTGAGGGTGGGGGAGAGATGGACAGGACGGGCACAGATGGTAAGGGAGAAATCCAGGAGCTGGAAGGAGCGAGTGGTATGACCTACAATGATTGCTTGGGCCTTGGAAGGATTGATTTTCAGGAGCCACTGGTTGCACCATGTGGCAAAAGGGTCAAGGTGATTCTAAAGAAGGCTTTGGGACCATTGGAGGGTAGGAGCGAGGGCAAGGAATGCGGTGTCATCGGCTTACTGCAGGAGGTGTTGACTTTGGAAATTCAGATGGAATGTTATCCATCCCTTCTTCCTTACTTGATCTTAAGTCCTCCAACGTCCGTAGCTTTTCTATAGTGTAGTACAATCGCCTTTTGCAACCGAGCAAGTCCGCTATTGCCAAGCACTGGGAGTACAATAAAACTATGATTCTGATCTCGGCAACATATTTTTGGGCCTCTATTATTATAGCATCAGTGGGATTAGGCCTGGCGGCGAGCGTTCATGCAGAAGACAGTTGAGGTCCGCGGTTCCACTAGAGAGGGCGCTACCGCTGGGAAGTGTGGCCCGTCTGTGAACCTGAATTTGACGCATGTGCGGAATACAAGCAGCGCTGTATGTGGTGCGGAACGGAGTAAGTCTTACTCACTTCCCGTCTCCATGACTTCTACCTATCCAATTACGACCGTTCCTTCCAGATAACTCACTAAAATACCTTGGACTAACCTTCGACCAGCAACTAACTTAGAACTCGCACCTACTACAAACCATCCAACAGAAAACCCAAAACAGACTAAAAGTACTAACTGGCTGAACATGGGGATTACATCCCTCCACTGTCCTTCCCACGTACAAATACTTGAATATTCTATCCTTTGCTACGCGAATCTTGCATGGATATTCACCTCTCTGTTCTGTGAGTCCCTCCAGAACCGGAACGCCATGCTCTTCTCATAGCTTATCGCATCTGCTTATTCTCCCTCTGCTCATCAAAATCCCACCGCTTCTCATTAACACTGAAAATCTCTGAATAACATACACCATCCGTTAACACAACTCCAACAATTCTGTTGTTCCCCATCTCCTTTCAAACCTAGTGTGCTGCCACGCCTCTATCTACACATCACACTAACTTTTCACCTGGACGCCCTCCAAGCTCTCTCCTAAAGAAATTTCAACCGATTCCCTCTCCTGTACTACGAACTCTCCCCCGACACATACCCGTACTACCAACGCTGAATCTACCCTTAACCTATCGCCGCCCCCCCCCCCCCATGGGCTCCCTCCTTCTACTCTCTCCAACCACATCTCCTCTTTTTCCCGTTCCCTATCCCCCCACCCCCCCGTCCACCAACTTTTCCTCTCGAATCTATAGATCCCAATACCAGCTATCCCTCTCTCCTTATCCTGAAAGCCACCCACGTCTCGCCACTGCCTCTTAAGTCTTCAGTCCCCAACACTACCACTCTTTATCTCCCTCCATATCCACCATACTTTTCATCTGCAACTCACCATCCGAGAGCAGATCCTTTTCTAGTCTTAGTGAAAGTACAGAGTGTTCTGTCTTTAGTGGTCAGTGTATCTCATGTCGAGTTGAATGCTTTTTCAAGTGTTCTTTTTTCTATCGTTTAGTGCTCCTCCAATTTTTTTAAGTGATTCATATTTCTCCCATTCACGTCACCTTTCCAAACTTCTTTAACTTGATGTTACATATGTCTCCTTGTTGCGTTGTTTTGGCGCCTAATTTAGCGCTGGGTTCTGCTGGCTGAAAACTGGGCTATTTGTACCGCTGCCAGCCCTCACGCCCCCCCCCCCCCCCCCTGCCCACACGGGGTAGGGAGGATGAAATAACAAATGAAGAAAAAGGCCTTCCTCAATCGTCAAAGACTCATCTGATGATAATTGTCAGGGCCCAGTGGAAACATCATGATATGTATTAACCGACGACATCCTGTAAGCCCGAAATTTGTTTGAATGTACTGTAGTACCTATTTCTATGTTTCATCGATTTACGTTACTTGGCAGTCCTTAAGTTTTGCACCCCATTGTAGAGTAGAGGAAGCTACTGCACTGACGAAAGTATCTACGCTCTACCGTAAGTTGAATCAGTGGGTTATTTCTCGAGTTTCGTTTGCAATGAATATATTCAAAAGTTTTGAATGTCTTTGCAAAGTGGCAGCTCACACACATTGCTCTCATTTGTAACATTGTTCACGACCTGGAAATATTTTCTGTGTTTTACCCGCCTTTTCCTATCACCAGATGTGATTCACTGTAGCTCGCGAAATTCTACTAAGTTAGTCATTTGTATCAAGGAGCCCATAAAGTTTGGTTCTACCACAGTGTCGACTCTTGTTGACGTAATGACATTGTGGGATACAATTCTAATTAGCGTGTGGCACCATGAGCGACGTAAGTAGAATTAAGAGGTTTCAGGTGCATTTTTATATCAAACTAATTATGCAAAGTAATTAATTGACCAATTGATTCCCTCCTCCCACGATTACATCATGGGTTTTCCTGGCTGGAACGTGCACCTTCCTTCCTCCTCCAGCCCTGTGGGAAGTCCCTAGACCTCCCCTCCACCCTCCCACACCCCAGAAAATGTGGCGGGAAATTCAAATTTTCTTGGGAAAATATGGAAGTTGGGCTGCTCACCCCTACGATGTCACCCAACACCGACCACCCCACTGCCCCTATAAATGAAGGAAAACGGTTAGTCTCTGTCCAGCTGCAGGAGAGGACCGTTAGGTTAGTGTACTTTATTTATTTTTGATTGGAATCTGAAGCAAAGGCTGGCCCTAGTTACATAATTAATCATAAAGATCTGTCTTAACTACACATCTATATACACAGTGCTACACAACGAGCCCCTAAAATCATAGTACAGTTCAAAATTGAAGATATCACACACAATTGGTGTTATCCCAATGATCACAGTACCATCTGAAACCACTAGCAAGTGGATTCAAAATGCATAGTAACTCTACATAGAGCACTCCCTTCACCGACGATTCGCAATAAATAAATAAATATTTCTGTAACTCTAGACAGGACGCTCTCTTCACCTACACGTCGACTTAAATAAAACACTAAATAGGATTAGTTTGTTTTTGCTCCTGGAGTCAGGAGTTGTTAAGGCAATTATATTTTTTCCCGTCACTTTTCAAAGCATAGTTCTACAATGAGAAGCCCACACTGGTGTCTAAACACAAGAAGATAAGAGCAATTACGTATCTAAAAATCATGACATATTTCGATAGCCACAGCGGACTGCGAAAAAAAGCAGACAAAGGAAAAAAAACACACAGTTGTAGGACTGTGTCTAGAAGATTCTTGTAGAATTCGAGACACAGTCCTACAGACGAGAAAAATGGCGGGAATTTGGAATGTCCTACAACTGCTGATCTGGAGATCCTCGAAAGCTGCAACGGCGAATTGGGGGAAAGTATCACACCTGTCCGAAGTAGAGGAGGCTGGTCTGTCAGGACTTGTTTCTGAACACTCTGACAAAGAAGACATCATGTGACACTCTGACGTCGCGGAACTAGTTTTGCCCTTGTCTTGTTCTAACTAGTCGGCTGAGACTCCTAGGTAGCACACAAAAAAGTCATGGAACTTCCTGTGAATGGAGTATTCTGATTGGTTCTTCTGAATTTAGCCAACAAAATGCTACTGCGAGTATGGGATCACATTCCGTCACCTTCTACAGATGGACAACTTACGAGAATTTCAACGGAAAACCATTTTTTGCTCATCGAAAAAAAGAAACAGAAACATACAGTAGTCATATTGCACTGACCCTGGAAAAATGGTCTACAGAAAGTGAAATACGGAAAACTATTGCCAAACACAGTTAGTTACACTGCTGTGCTGCTGGTGACAATAGCTTGATTTTTTTGATGTGAGACCGCTCTCCAGCCAGGCTACATCACCACAAGCGATTGTACTACCATCCCACATCGCGACGTCGCTATAGAAAACATAATTCGTATCCTGCACCATATGAAATCATCACTTTTGCTTTCTGAATACATTTATCAACCGCCAGACAATGCTAAATATAACGCGAAGACACACAGCTCCCAAAAACAGAAGCACATCCGTCGTATATTGTCGCAGCACTAGATATTCCCCACGACGAAAGCACCTCACCCGCAAATTGGCAGGTCATCTACCGTGGCCAACGGTCACGAGGCAACTGCCCCAGTACGCGCTGGACTGATGCGCTATCGGGGAGCCCTCAGCGGTCAATGCCCCTCTCTGAAAGGGTGTACAAAGGCTAGGCTGGTTCCTTCTACACAAAGGCGTCCGCTAACAGTGTTGTCTCCGGCCAGGCCTGCTTACTGCCGTGGTTTCTGCAATGAGTTACGACGATCTCCAGACTCGAAGATTACAAGAATATATACCTACTGAGCTCTGCCGATGAGAAACTGCTTCGTCAGTTACGAACAATTTACCGATATCAGCTGCAATACGTGATTTTAAAATCCGAAAAACGAAGATATTTGTAACACATTTATCCTAAAATCATCGAGTAGCATACGAAAATTTCCTGAATTTTGTGTATTTTCACTTGGTTTGCCTGAATATCACACCATTTACGCGACTGTTCTCGATATGAACCACGTAGTACTACGCTACCGATCGCTTGCTCAGTATAATTCCGAAGATAAAGAGTGGAGCCGGCCGGTGTGGCCGTGCGGTTCTAGGCGCTTCAGTCTGGAACCGCATGACCGCTACGGTCGCATGTTCGAATCCTGCCTCGGGCATGGATGTGTGTGATGTCCTTAGGTTAGTTAGGTTTAAGTAATTCTGAGTTATAGGGGATTGATGACACAGATGTTAAGTCCCATAGTACTCAGAGCCATTTGAGCCATAAAGAGTGGAAAATATATTTACAGGGGGCCAAACTTTTGCGAAGTAATTACTTGGGACGTGCTGGAAACTATTAAGTAACTGCGAGCTCACAGGAGTCTATCTGCAAAGATTAATACTTGAAAACTCGAAAATAGATCAAACTGGTAGTACCATTCGTATTTTTAACGAATAAATATGTCAATGTGAGACCTGAGTTTCTCCTGGCGTATACAACTTTCAAATAACTTCCGGGAATTCAGCCAGGTAACACTTTCAGCGACCGCCGATATTTCGGCGGGAGAACACCCCGCCATTTTCAAGGCCTGACGTAAGGAACACGTCCAATAAGATCGGTCGTATTTTACGGAAATACGATGTGAAATGTGTTTTCCGACCTCCATCTAAAATTAGAGCACTTTTGAGTTCCCTTAAGGATGATCTTAGACTGCGTAAGGCGGGTGTATATCGTATTCCTTGTAATTGCGGCATGGCATATATTGGTCAAACTATCAGGACCGTGGAGGACAGATGTACTGAGCATAAACGGCACACAAGATTACAGCAGCCAAGTAGATCTGCTATTGCCGAACATTGCTTGGATACTGGTCACCCCATGTTATATAATAACACCGAGATATTGGCATGCACGTCCAGCTATTGGGACAGTGTCATTATGGAGGCAGTTGAGATTAAATTAGCGAGCAACCTCGTTAACAGGGATGGAGGTTTCTGTTTAAACTCTGTTTGGAATCCGGCTCTCTCCCTTGTCAAAATACAGAGGAACAGAGTCAATGCTGCCTCATCTGCGAATTCATAGTCTCACTATCGATAGCTCTGACTTTGGTCATCTATGGTGGCACTAGTGTTCAGTGTGTGTCTGTGCTATCTTTCCTGCTTCTGTCGGAGAACCGAGGTATTAAATTTGCATGAACGCCACCTGTCCGTTGCAGTTTGCCTTGAAAATGGCGGGGTGTTCTCCCGCCGAAATATCGGCGGTCGCTGAAAGTGTTACCTGGCTGAATTCCCGGAAGTTATTTGAAAATATGTCAATGACATAATACGTTCCATGTCATCCTTGTAATTTTCCAAGTCAACTAAGTTCTTAATACACATAATCGTATGTGTTTCTCATGTCTAGAGAACTAGCAAATATCTCTTCTACCTGTGCTTTACCATCACGATGCAAACAACATTTCACAATCGATGTTAATAAGGACGGGAAATTTATAGAATGACAGAATATCTCACAGTTGAACGAAAGGCTTCCAGAGCTCTCGACCTGCCGGATCGGTGACACAAACAGGGAGAGAATGTGGCGTCTCACTACAGCCAACGCAGAGAAGTGTGACGTCACTGACGACACTACCTCACCGATGAACAAGAGGCTTCTGGAACCCTCGGACCTGCAGGACCAGCGACACACAGTGAGAGCCTTGCAAAAACTTGTCTCACTACAGTCTCCAGCCCCGAAAAAGAAGTGTGAGGTAACAGACACCCACTTCACAGTTGAACAAGGGTTTCTGGAACTTTCATTCAAAGTTTGAATCTCAATTCTTTCCTCTTCACACGCCGGTCGTACCGGACGTTCAGAGGACAGAGGACAGAGAGACTGTCACCATGACCATCACGTTGTCAACCGAACAATTTGCATGATGGGAGGGCAGGGGCTGGGGGGGGGGGGGGGCTAATCGTCCAGCACAACTCGCCGTATTGAATCTTATCAAATTTCCACGTAAAAATCAGAGAATAATTGCAACACACGCGATCGCGAACACAGCCTCAGTATTAGTTCGCTATTCTCCTGCACTGACAGCGACATTGTTCCAGCCACTGGCTACGTCCGCTACATACCCAGACACTAAGCAGAAACTTTCTACGTAACCAGTCACATATTTATCAGTGTAACTGCTATCTGGTGACGTTTGACAATGAACGAAGTATCGGGATTACCTTTTCCTGACTACTGTGCATCTGGAAATATCAATTTCCCACGTAAATGTATACCAACTTATGACTGGACACAATCAGAAGTAAATCTTTCATATGTGCTTCAGGCTATCGATGCTTTGAAACCGCGGTTTCCCAAACGCCACCTATACCTCCCTTAGGACCGAATAGAGTCCCACCTACGGCATATTCTTTGCAAATCTCGCCGCATGGAGTTCAAAAATGGCTCTGAGCACTATGGGACTTAACTTCTGAGGTCATCAGTCCCCTAGAACTGAGAACTACTTAAACCTGACTAACCTAAAGACATGACACACATCCATGCCCGAGGAAGGATTCGAACCTGCGACCGTAGCGGTTGCGCGGTTCCAGACTGTAGCGCCTAGAACCGCTCGGCCAACCCAGCCGGCGCCGCGTGGAGTGGCCGCGCGGTTAAAGGCGCCAGTCACTAACCGTTCGGCGCCTCACGCCTGATATTCGAGTCCTCCCTCGTGCATGGGTGTATGTGTTGTTCTTAGCGTAAGTTTGTTTAAATAGTGTGTAACTCTAGGGACCGATGACCTCAGCAACTGGGTCTCTTAGGAATTCACAAACATTTGAATTTTTTTTTTTTTTTCAAATCTCGCAACACTGAACACTTTACACTTCAACACATATACATTCCAGACAAGCAGTGGAATTATCGTTTATATGTGTACAGCAATCGAAAAAACCATGGCCTGTCCACACTCACACCGGGTAAGTACCTCTCGGCTCTAGGATATTATTTGACATTTAGGTCTTCCATCCAATAAGATTCGGCGATAGACTGCAGGTATTTTCAACAGCACTTCTGGAAGATGCAGCAACGAGTCAAGACTTTCTCAATCAAGTGTCGTAAAGCACAGACATCCGGCACTGTGTGATAAACGACGGCGCTCCCGCGAACGGAATGGTTGGAAAGATATCACTGATTTACGTTAGTGTACTGTAATAAACACCACAGTGGATAATGTAACAGGTAAGTGTGATATGCTTAGGGGAGCCGATGACAGGACTTTCCGCGTATCCATGACGTTACAGCCGTAGTAGCTGCTGTGTTTGTAGACTATAGCAGATCCGGTCGAACCCCTGAATAGGTATTTTGTGCAGGTGTTTAAAAAATTAACTTATCCCCACTTACGGTCGGATACACTGGTCAGAGCATTGAAATGACAATTCGTTACGTCAAATCTATCCTCTCTTTGCGCATAGACATACCTAATTTTTTACAGGAATAGTAGTCTGATCACTTCCCGCACATTTCTGATGATGTTTCGGAACACTATCTACAGTAACTTTACGTACAAACTGAGTAACGTTCGAGACAAGTAGCGTCATCATCAATTATAGGTGTACAGGATCCACTCTCACCAGCTGGGTGTCGTTTCGCAGGGCCTACCATATCTTCCCAGTAGCAAAAACCTCTCGCCATATTGTCGTTATCGCATACTTATCGAGGAATAAAGGACACAAATATAATTAATAAGCTCTCGGGTCTTTCCTTATGTTATTTACGTTCTTGCACGATAGTCGTCATGTGCCAGAGCAGGAAGAACTGACACACTTAATGTAGAAAACACACGGCCTCAGTTCTCAACCTCCTCCCCCCCTCCCTCTACCCTCGGACGTCTCATCGCACCCCACGAGATGTTTCGGTTTGGACACTTCAACGATATGATTTAACGTACAGGTGTTCCAGCCAACCAGAATCGAGAACAGGCTAAAGAACTCTGCTCTTGAGACGTCGTAAATAAATGGATTGGTCTTCAGAGTACACAATGAGCGCTGTGTCACCATACACTGATGGGATAGATAGTGTGTATTGGTGTGTTGCTATCCACACTCTGTCCTTACGGTATCGCTGGAATGATGGCGCTAATTTGGAGTGGGATACTGACCTGTGCCATGCTGCACTAGGTGCACTGCCGTTACTCATAGCCGCCACAACAGAGAGTGGAATGGAATGGAATGGAATTATTTTCATATGTCAAAAGAACTTGTAACTACTTAGTCATCCACATTTTTTTGTAGTTTTCCTCAATTTTAAATTTTTTTCCATCAATTTCGCAATTTTACCAGGTTTTCCCATAATTTCATCACATTTTACTCAATTACTCAATTTCAAAATCACTGTGTCGACGACTTCTCATGTCAACAAAAGGTCTCATCGTTTCGATCTCGTGATGCTATCAAGCAGTGACATTGCAATGTAGTTCCAGTTTCTGTATCACTGCTAAATCACCACCTAGACTACTTTGCAAGTGCTGTGTACACATGGACATATCGCGCCCACATAATGCGACACGAAGACTATTTTGTAGAGTGGGAAATAGCGAGCTGCAGAGAGGAGGTGCAAAAACTGCGTTCCTTAACCGTAGCACTTTTGTGGGCGGGAGTCACAAATTATTCTCACATTCGTAGGACAACGTCAGAGATTGAAAGATCTCACCGATGATTACCACCCCAAGAAACGAATCATAACAGCACTCTGTCCTCTGTTTGTAATCGAGCTGCCCCTACGTTGGACCTGTCGACTAATGATCCAGTGCAAAACTCTGGATCGCCGGTCTCTATGTGTCTGTATGCATCTCTGTCTTTAAACAGCCCTCCCTGCAAAACATTCTCCATTTGACGTCTCTTGAAGGAACAGAACGAGATGAGTTCCACGTAATCAATTCATTTCGATATCTTGCTTTCGGAAAGAGCATAACACTGTTCCAAACTTGTACAACCGACCTGCACTAGCGATACAGACCGGTATTGTCTTTCCAATGCTGTAACTACAGTCCTGCGAAGACTGTTGCACAGCAATCTTACTCATACCACCCATCCACTTACATGCGACCTCTATAGATGCAAGCATGCTGAGAAGGTTAGCACTCCTTATTTGCGCATAGCAGGTACGGGCCTGATACATTTCAGGGTATTGTGGTGATATAACAGACGATGGAGAAGAAGAAGAACCGTATGATTTATCTATGATGGAGCTCCATACAGAAACGGTTTGAAACATTTCAAGTAAATCACTTGTACTGTTAATTCTGTAGTGTTGTTGTAGTGTTTGGATTCCATACCAGGCAGATGTTGGAAAGAGAGAAATGATTGTTGAAAGTAAACACACACTCCTAAGGCTACGCGATTCTGCACTTAAACATGCTATAATGTTAAAGCAGTGTGGTTTCCGATACATCAGTTGTGTGGAATGAAACTCCAATAAAGGGATAAAATTTCCAGGCCCTGCCATACGTTCACCCTCCAAGTCTTATATCCCAATCACTATGGTAAGAAACCAAAAAAAAAAAAAAAAGATGGCTCTGACCACTATGGGACTTAACATCTGACGTCATCAGTCCCCTAGACTCAGAACTACTGAAACCTAACTAACCTAAGGACATCACATACATCCATGCCCGAAGCAGGATTCGAACCTGCGACCGTAGCGGTCGCATGGTTCCAGACTGTAGTGCCTAGAACGGCTCGGCCACTCAGGACGGCAAGAAACCAAGATAAGAAACCTACTACCTTCTACAAAAAAGGAAGAAACGGAGATTCTTTGTGGTACATGCATTGTACAGCTTTTCTGAGATGTATAGCGCTTGCTGTTCACATCCTATTACTGTTTGGAAATAATGCCATGTAATCCTATAAAATGATCGTCGGCAACGGAAAATGCTTGAAACAACGACATCTTATAAGGAAATAGATAAATGCGTAGCAGCGGTGTTTTACATCTGAAATTACACGTCATTCTGCACTAACTCTGTGAACAGAAAACATTCTCTTCCAAACACATCTACCAAGCAAATGCATGCAGAGGGATTGCAGTACCTCACAAACACCTGTCACTGACTAAAAACCGCTGCAGTTACAAAACTGAAGATTCTATTTATGTCTGAGATGTGGCTGAGAACTGGAGTATTTTGTATCTTTCATCGTTCTGCTACAGAAGGGGCCGAAGTATGTTTTCCATCGGTTTGGTTGACTGATTCATCGCAGCTGCGTTGGAGGTCCTCTGGTGACTATGGTATGGAGAGGTTTGCTGTTAACGACTGCAGGTAGATAGCGTTGTAAGTCACACACAGAATACGCAATTGTATGCGAGTAGAACGCAGGTTATACCACACAACTGATACAGCCCGAGAGAACAACGGAAAAATTGGTTAAATATGTGATAAATGACCTGCCACAACAACTCTCTCTCTCTCTCTACAATGTATCATCGGTCTACCATTAAATCACACCTCGTTACAACCAAGCTCTACCTATTACTCCATCTACTTACTATCAACTATTAACGACGATCCATGTCAGTTTAGAGGCAAATAGTTCTCTTTCCTAGGAAAACATCCAAGGCAGCAGTCAGCTTGCACGTATTCCTATTATCTCAGTAGACATACGGAAGAATGTTGTAAGAAACCATGCAGCAACTGCTCTCAAAGGTATATGTTGACCGACACTGCATGTTTGTGACTGGTAGAGAGTACAGTAAAGCACATTCTAAATACTGTTTGTTACAGTTTAAAACACGTAAACAGTCTTGTACAGGGTCAAACACAGGATCTATTCTGTAGTTGTATACTGCAGTCCCCATGCTGAGAATACAATGCTCCTTAGCTAAGGAGAACATAACGTTTATCGTAGTCACACGGCTAGACACTTTATAAAAATCTATATGGTGGCTGCCGACAAATTTCGGGCACACCTGGACTTATATATTTACTACTCTACGTTTGGTGGCCATCCACTCCAGCCGTCTTATCGCTGTCCACTAAAATTTGCTCTTTCCCTGATTTCCATTGCTTCCACGTCGACTTTTCTCGTATTACTCTTGCTTTCACACACTCGTTCCCATCTAAAAGAATTTCTTGCACATGTAAGTTCTCCCTCATGAATTTATGACCAACAGTCAACAGTCGCAACATCCATAGTCAAATTAAACTTCCTAATCTTCACTTTTTCTTTCAGGATGATAACCACTAGTTCAGATGACATGTCAAATGCATGAGAGATACTGTGCATTGACACTTTAACGTATTGCGTTGTTTCGTCATGTACTTTATTTTTAACCGTTATTCTGATATTACACATGCAGTCGGAAAGATTTTCGTATTCACTGTTTCTACGGGTCCTTAATTCACAAGTAAATAATAATTTAGGTTAAATAAATTTTAGCCGCGCGGCGTAGCCGAACGGTCAGAGGGGCCTAGCACGGTTCGCGCGGCTCAATCCGTCGGAGGTTCGAGTCCTCCCTCGGGCATGGGTGTGCGTGTTGGGCATGGGTGTGCGTAAGTTAGTGTAAGTTAGACAGCGTAGTGTGTAACCCTAGGGACCGATGACCTCAGCAGTTTGGTCCCATAGGAACTTACCACAGATTTAAAAAAAAAAAAAAAAGAACGAAATTTTAATCAATCCAGCAGTCTAACTGTTCTAACACCTTTTCCTTAATATTTATTGCTGGCCACTGACATTGCAATACCACGAACGCGAAATGCAGTAAACATCAAATTGATATGAAGTGAACTGCATTTTTGAAAATGGAACTGATCAGTAATTTCATGGCAACGGCACAAAGGAAGTAAGAATAAAGAAATATACGTCGTCGTGAATAAAGAACGCTGATTCGGTTCCTCATTCACGTATTGCAGTATCGTATTGGTTGATTCGGAGAAGACTGTATTATGTCTAGTGTACGAAGAAGAAATATATATCAACAAGTACCGGCAATCAGAGTGCTGGATCCTTGCTTACCAAAACAGCGAATAACCATTCAGCGATGTTGCTGTCGTGTTGCTCGGGATACTGCCAATGTCATGCGAATATACACGGCATGGTTACATTAATTTAACCTATACTCGACGTCAGCTTGCAATAAACTCACAGATGGCAGCCTGCAGTACTAGCAATGGAGGATATACAGGATGTTCGGAGATTCCTGTTACAAATTTATAGGACTTTTGAGTACATAGTACACTACTAGCCATTAAAATTACTACACCAAGAATAAATGCAGATCATAAACGGGGATTCGCTGGACAAATATATTATACTAGAACTGACATGTGATTACATTTTCACGCAAATTGGGTGCATAGATCCTGAGAATACCCACCTCTTGCCGTAATAACGGCCTTGATACGCCTGGGCATTGAGTCAAACAGAGCTTGGATGACTTGTACAGGTACAGCTGCCCATGCAGCTTCAACACGATACCACAGTTCATCAGTAGTAGTGACTGGCGTATAGTGACGAGCCAGTTATTCGGCCATCATTTACCAGACATTTTCAATTGGTAAGAGATCTGGAGAATGTGCTGGCCAGGGCAGCAGTCGAAGATTTTCTGTATCCAGAAATGCGCGTACGGGACTTGCAACATGCGGAAGTGCATTATCGTGGTGAAACGTAGAGTTTCACAGTGATCGAATGAAGGACAGAGCCACGGGTCGTAACACATCTGAAATGTAACGTCCACTGTTCAAAGTACCATCAACGCGAACAGGAGGTGACCGAGACGTGTAACCAATGGCACCCCGAGCCATCACGCCGGGTGATAACGCCAGTATGGCGATGACGAATACACGCTTCCAATGTGCGTTCACCGTGATGTCGCCAAACACAGATGCGACCATCATGATGCTGTAAACAGAACCTGGATTCATCCGAAAAAATGACGTTTTGCCATTCGTGCACCCAGGTTACTCGTTGAGCACGCCATCGCAGGCGCTCCTGTCTGTGATGCAGCGTCAAGGGTAACCGCAGCCATCGTCCCCGAGCTGATAGTCCATGTTGCTGCAAACGTCGTCGAACTGTTCGTGTAGATGGTTGTTGTCTTGCAAACGTCGCCATCTGTTGACTCTGGGATCGAGACGTGGCTGCACGATCCGTGACAGCCATGCGGATGAGATGCCTGTCTTCTCGTCTGCTAGTGATACGAGGCCGTTGGGATCCAGCACAGCGTTCCGTATTACGCTCCTGAACCCACAGATTCCATATTCTGCTAACAGTCATTGGATCTCGACCAACGCAATCGCGATAGGCTACAATCTGACCTTTATCAAAGTCGGTAACGTGATGGTACGCATTTCTCCTCCTTACACGAGGCATCACAACAATGTTTCACCATCCAACGCCGGTCAACTGCTGTTTGTGTATGAGAAATAGATTGGAAACTTTCCTCATGTCAGCACGTTGTATGTGTCGCCACCGGCGACAGACTTTTGTGAATGCTCTGAAAAGGTAGTCATTTGCATATCACAGCATCTTCTTCCTGTCGGTTAAATTTCGCGTCTGTAGCACGTCATCTTCGTGGTGTAGCAATTTTAATGGCCAGTAGTTTATTTTGAACAGGAACCCTTCTACACAAACGTACCGTCCCCGTGTTACAGCCTTTTAAAAACGTGTAGGTAGGTTTGCAACAGGTAGTCATTCTACGGGTTTGGTATGTCGGATCGGCTGATGTTATTTGTAGTCTATCTTACCTATCTGACCTCGTTCGAGCCTCAGTCACGTGTCTGTGCGTATTAGAGCAACTAAGTTGAGTACATGTAAGCAGAATACACTGTCGTGGTCCTTCTGATTGGTGAGAATCATGGTAGTGTAGGAGTTACTCGTAGCCTTTATCAAGATCGTTCCCCACAACGTCAGACTCCGACTCCAGTGCATATCATTTTTGCCACAATTTTTCATCGCCTTCGAGAAAATGTACCCCTTCACCGTCATCCCTCACATTCTTTTATTTTTTTTCTGGAATCATCAGTCTTCTGACAGGTTTGTTTCGGCCCGCCACGAATTCCCCTTCTGGCGAACCATTTCATCCCAGAGGAGCAATTACAACCAATTATTTTCTAATCTCAGTCTTCCTCTACAGTTTTTACCTCCTACAGCTCTCTCCAGTCTCATGGAAGTTACTTCCTGATGTCTTAACAGATGGTCTACCATCCTACCCATCCTTAGTGTTTTCCATATATTCATTTGCTCGCCGATTCTCGGGAGAACCTTTTCAATCCGTACATAATCGGTCAACCTAGTAGTCAAAATTCTTCAGTAACATCATATCTCAAATGCTTCGATTCTCTTCTTCTCTAGATTTCCAACAGCCGTGTTTCACATCTATACAGTGCTGTGCTCCAGACGTACATTTTCAGAAATATCTTCCTCAAATTAAGGCCTATGTTTGATAGTAGCAGATTTCTTTTTGCCGCGAATGCCCTTTTCCCCAGTAGTCTGCGTCTCATGACCTCCTTTCCTCGAACGTCGTGAGTTATTTGGCTGCTAGGTAGCAAAAATCCTTAACTCTATCTATTTCATGATTAACAATCCTGATTTTAAACTTCTAGCTAATCTGGTTTCTGCTATTTTTCATTACTTTCGTCTCTCTTATATTTACAGTCAGTCCATATTCTGCATTCATTAGACCGTTCATTCAATTCAGCAGATCCTGTAATTCTCTTACATTTCCACTGAGTATAGCAATGTCACCAGCGGATCTTATCATTGATATCCTTTCATCTTGAATTTTTTATTCCACTCTTGAACCTTTCTTTTCTTTCCATAATTGCTTCTTCAATGTATAGATTGAACAGTAGGGATGAAAGACAACATCCCTGTCTTAGACCCTTTCCAATCCTAGTACTTCGTTTTTCGTCTTCCTCCATTGTTATACCCTCTTGGTTCTTGTACATACTGTACACTGAAGCGTCAAAGAAACTGGTATAGGTATGCGTGTTCAAATACGGAGAAACGTAAACATGTAGAATATTGCGCTGCAATTCGGCAACGCCTAAATAAAACAAGTGTCCGGCGCAGTTGTTAGATCGGGTACTGCTGCTACAATGTCGGGTTTATCAAGATTTCAGTTAGTTTTAACGTAATGTTATAGTCGGAGCACAAGCGATGGGACACAGCGTCTCCGAGGTAGCGATGACCTGGGAATTTTCCCGTACGAACACTTCACGAGTGTACCGTGAATATCAGGAAAATGGTAAAACATTAAATCTCCAACATCGCTGCGGCCAGAAAATGATCCTGCAAGGACGGGACCAACGACGACTGAAGAGAATCGTTCAACGTGACGGAACTGCAACCCTTCCGCAAATTGCTGCAGATTTCACTGGTGAGCCGAGAACAAGAGTCAGCGTGCGAACCATTCAATGATACATGAGATAGGACTGACGGAGCACATCGAAAAAGTTCAAAGAAAGCAGCACCTTTTGCATTATTGCGAAACATGGGAGAAATGGTTCAAATGGCTCTGAGCACTATGGGACTTTACTTCTGAGGTCATCCGTCCCCTAGAACTTAGAACTACGTAAACCTAACTAACCTAAGGACATCACACACATCCATACCCCAGGCAGGATTCGAACCTGCGACCGTAGCGGTCACACGATTCCAGACTGAAGCGCCTAGAATCGCACGGTCACACCGGCCGGCCAACATGGGAGAGAGTGTTACAGAAATGATACAGGACTTTGGCTGGATATCATTAAAAGAAAGGCGTTTCTCGTTGCGACGGAATCTTCTGACGAAATTCCTATCACCAACTTCCTTCTCCGAATGCGAAAATATTTTGTCGACACCGACCTACATAGGGAGAAACGATCACCACGATAAAATAAGGGAAATCAGAGCTCGTACGGAAAGATATAGGTCTTTATTCTTTCCACGCACTATACGAGATTGCAATAAAGAGAATTGTGAAGGTGGTTCGATGAACTCTCTGCCAGGCACTTAAATGAGATTTGCAGAGTATCCATGTAGATGTAGATACAGATCGTCTATATGGGCTTTCGGAGCCGAAGGCTCACTCGTGTACCCTTGATAACTGCACGACACTAAGCTTTACGCCTCGTCTGGGCCCGTTGAAACAGACATTGAACATTTGATGACTGGAAACATGTTTCATGGTCGGACGAATTTCGTTTCACATTGTATCGAACGGATGGCCGTGTACGTGTATGGAGACAGCCTCATGAATCCACGGACCATGCATGTCAGCAGGGGACTGTTCAAGCTGGAGGCTCCTCATTCCACCCAAGAGTTTTTTGACTTTTTGATATGCTGAGGTATTGTTTCCGACAATCATTTCATATTAAATTACTTCACATTTCCCCTGCTGACATTTCGCCTTAGCTTCACCGCACTTGGATTTCTGTACTCCTGAATTTCCCCGCATATTTTTGCATTTCCTTCCGCCATCTATCAACTGATGTATTTCCTGTGTCACCCATGGTTTCCTCGCAGTTACCTTCTTTGTACCTATGCCTTTCTCTCCAACTTACGAGATTGCCCTTTTGAGAGATATCCATTCCCATTCAACAGAACTGTCTACTGAGGTACTACTTCCCGCAGTATCTATAGCCTCAGAGAACGTCAAGCGTATCTCCTCATTCCTTAGTACTTCCGCATCACACTTTTATGTGCATTGAATTTTTCTGACTAATGTGTTAACTTTAACCTGTTCTACACTACTAAATTGTGATCTTAGTCTATATCTTATCCTGTGTACGCCTTACAATCCCATATCTGATTTCGGAATCTCTGCCTAGTCATGATGTGAGCTAACTGAAATCTTACTGTATTTCCCGGCTTTTCCAGCTATACCTCCTCCTCTTGTGATTCTTGACTAGAGTATTCGCTATTATTAGTTGACATTTATTTCAGAACTCATTAAATTCGTCTTTCTCCTAGCTCATTCCTTGCACGAATGCCATATTCTCACGCAGTCCTTTCTTTTCTCCATCCCCTACAAACACATTCCAGTCCTCCGTAACTAACAGATTTTCATCTCCGTTTACATACTGAATTACCCGTTCAGTTTTCTTCAATGCTTTCTCCGTTCATCTTCGACTTGCGTCGTTGGCATAAACCTCAACTATTGCTGTCGATGTAAGTTTGCTGTCGATTCTGTTAAGATCAGCCGTATCACTGAACTGTTCACAGCAACTCTCTCTCTGTCCTACCTTCCTATTCATAACGAATTCTACTTCCGTTGTGCCATTTGCTGCTGCTGTTCATATTACAGTATACTCATCTGACCAGAAATCCTTGTATTCTTTTCATTTCATTCCACTGACTCATCCTGTATCTAGTTTGAGCCTTAGCATTCCCCTTTCCAGAATTTCTAGTTTCCATACCACATTCAAACTTCTGACACTTAACTAAATGATCTGGACGGAATGAACAAAAAATGCTAGGTCAAACATTATGTTTTGTAGTCATAAAAATGGTTCAAATAGCTCTGAGCACTACGGGACTTAACATCTGAGGTCATCAGTCCCCTAGAACTTAGAACTACTTAAACCTAACTAACCTAAGGACATCACACATATCCATGCCCGAGGCAGGATTCGAACCTGCGACCGTAGCGGTCGCGCGGTTCCAGACTGTAGCACCTAGAACCGCTCAGCTACTGCGGCCTTCGTTTGTTTTTTAGTCTTCTTCTCATGGTCACCTACTCCTTTGCAGTCCCTTCCTAGAGATCCGAAAGGGGGACTAGTCTGGAATCTTTTGCCAACTGAGAGATCATTCCGACACTTTTACATTGCAGGCCCCATGTCCTGTGGTTGCGTTGGTTTTTACTGCCTTCAGTGTCCTCTTACAGTTGACCATTGCTGATTCTTTCGTTCTTATGGAGAGTTTCCCACCCCAAGGGGAAGAGAGTTTCCTGAACCCCTGTCTGCATCTCCGCCCTATTTGACAAGGCCCTTGGCAGAATGATGGCGACTTCTTATACCAGAGGATTCCCACCATGATTTTTATTTAAAATTTAAGGAGTGGCATGGTTCTAACTTGGGTCCAAGGACGTTTTGTTTAGTAATCGAAAGAGCTACCTCTAGACCACATAAACAAAAGATGCGAGGGCCTTTTAATTGTAATTACGCCCTTTATTCCTCGACAAATATATGATGATGATGATGTGGCGGGAGGGATTTCTCACTGGGAAGTTATGGCTAGCTGTGCGAAACGACAACCAGCTAGTGTGAGTGTAAACATAATACAATATTTCGGATGATATACACTTACAAATGATAATCACGCTACTTTTCGGGAAAGTTACGCTCTTGGAACGTTAAGTTACTGTGGATAGTATTTCAATATATCTCCAGATGTGTGTGGGAAGTGATTAGATTACTATTCCAGATTTAATGTGTGGAACGGTGGTTTCGACGCATTGACAAGTTTATCCGACCGTAAGAGGTGATAAATTCATTTTATAAACACACGCACAAAAATACCATGCAAGCGTTCAACTATATCTGCTATAGTGTACAATCAGGTCAGGCAATATGGCTGTAACATCATGGATATGTCGAACGTCTTCTCTTCAGGCCTCCTAAACAGATCCTCACGCGTTCATTGTTGTACTTTTGACTGTGATATTTGTTGGAGTATACCAAGCCATAGAGTGATGTCTTTCGAATCCTTTCATCCATAGGAGCGCTGTTGATTATCGCATAGTGACGGGTGTCTGCCCTTCACAACACTTGTTTCAGAAAGTCTTGGTGGGATTCAGCACTTTCCGGATGAGCTGTTGAAAATACCTGCAGTCTATAGTCGAATCTGACTGGCTGGAAGACGTAGATGTCAAATAATTTCTACATCTACATCTACATTTATACTCCGCAAGCCACCCAACGGTGTGTGGCGGAGGGCACTTTACGTGCCACTGTCCTTACCTCCCTTTCCTGTTCCAGTCGCATATGGTTCGCGGGAAGAACGACTGTCTGAAAACCTCCGTGCGCGCTCTAATCGCGTATGGTTCGCGGGAAGAACGACTGTCTGAAAACCTCCGTGCGCGCTCTAATCTCTCTAATTTTACATTCGTGATCTCCTCGGGAGGTATAAGTAGGGGGAAGCAATATATTCGATACCTCATCCAGAAACGCACCCTCTCGAAACCTGGCGAGCAAGCTACACCGCGATGCAGAGCGCCTCTCTTTCAGAGTCTGCCACTTGAGTTTATTAAACATCTCCGTAACGCTATCACGGTTACCAAATAACCCTGTGACGAAACGCGCCGCTCTTCTTTGGATCTTCTCTATCTCCTCCGTCAAACCGATCTGGTACGGATCCCACACTGATGAGCAATACTCAAGTATAGGTCGAACGAGTGTTTTGTAAGCCACCTCCTTTGTTGATGGACTACATTTTCTAAGCACTCTCCCAATGAATCTCAACCTGGTACCCGCCTTACCAACAATTAATTTTATATGATCATTCCACTTCAAATCGTTCCGCACGCATACTCCCAGATATTTTATAGAAGTAACTGCTACCAGTGTTTGTTCCGCTATCATATAATCATACAATAAAGGATCCTTCTTTCTATGTATTCACAATACATTACATTTGTCTATGTTAAGGGTCAGTTGCCACTCCCTGCACCAAGTGCCTATCCGCTGCAGATCTTCCTGCATTTCGCTACAATTTTCTAATGCTGCAACTTCTCTGTATACTACAGCATCATCCGCGAAATGCCGCATGGAACTTCCGACACTATCTACTAGGTCATTTATATATATATTGTGAAAAGCAATGGTCCCATAACACTCCCCTGTGGCACGCCAGAGGTTACTTTAACGTCTGTTGACGTCTCTCCATTGATAACAACATGCTGTGTTCTGTTTGCTAAAAACTCTTCAATCCAGCCACACAGCTGGTCTGATATTCCGTAGGCTCTTACTTTGTTTATCAGGCGACAGTGCGGAACTGTATCGAACGCCTTCCGGAAGTCAAGAAGAACAGCATCTACCTGGGAGCCTGTATCTAATATTTTCTGGGTCTCATGAACAAATAAAGCGAGTTGGGTCTCACACGATCGCTGTTTCCGGAATCCATGTTGATTCCTACATAGTAGATTCTGGGTTTCCAAAAACGACATGACACTCGAGCAAAAAACATGTTCTAAAATTCTACAACAGATCGACGTCAGAGATATAGGTCTATAGTTTTGCGCATCTGCTCGACGACCCTTCTTGAAGACTGGGACTATCTGTGCTCCGTTCCTCTAGAGACTTGCGGTACACGGCTGTTAGAAGGGGGGCAAGTTTTTTCGCGTACTCTGTGTAGAATCGAATTGGTATCCCGTCAGGTCCAGTGGACTTTCCTCTATTGAGTGATTCCAGTTGCTTTTCTGTTCCTTGGACACTTATTTCGATGTCAGCCATTTTTTCGTTTGTGCGAGGATTTAGAGAAGGAACTGCAGTGCGGTCTTCCTCTGTGAAACAGCTTTGGAAAAAGGTGTTTAGTATTTCAGCTTTACGCGTGTCATCCTCTGTTTCAATGCCATCATCATCCCGTAGTGTCTGGCTATGCTGTTTCGAGCCACTTACTGATTTAACGTAAGACCAGAACTTCCTAGGATTTTCTGTCAAGTCGGTACATAGAATTTTACTTTCGAATTCACTGAACGCTTCACGCATAGCCCTCCTTACGCTAACTTTGACACCGTTTAGCTTCTGTTTGTCTGAGAGGTTTTGGCTGCGTTTAAACTTGGAGTGGAGCTCTCTTTGCTTTCGCAGTAGTTTCCTAACTTTGTTGTTGTACCACGGTGGGTTTTTCCCGTCCCTCACAGTTTTACTCGGCACGTACCTAGAGCTGAGGAGAATCCAGACATCTACTCAGTGTGAGTGTCGACGTATCATAATTATTTCGGCTGCTATACACATATGAACGATAACTGCGCTGCTTGTCTGGAATATACGTGTTGGAGTGTAAAGTTACTGTGGTAAGTGTTCAGTCTTGTGCAAAGCAAGCGATGTGGATGGGACTATGTTCGGTCATAAGGGAGATAGAGGTTTCACATGGGAAACTGCATTTTCAATGCACCGTGGCTGTAACGGATATGAAAGATTTTGCGTGGAAAATTATGTCACCATGTTGTTGTGCTACAGTCGTAATATTTAATTGTCATTACACTGATTAATATGTGCCCCGTTCCCTAGGACGACTCTGCTTAATGTTTGGGTGCGAGGCAGAGGTAGCCGGTGGTCAGGTTAACTGGACGTCTCTGGCTTAAGGCGTAAGGCGCCAGTGATCCACTCGAACTGGTCAGGCGGATTATGAAGGTGCAGATGTCTTGTCATCCTCTGGGATGCTGAATGGCAAACTAGTATTTATTATTGGTTGAGCAACCTTTGCGATCACGTATGTTGCGAGTATTCACCGATTTTTATGTGGAAATTTGGGAAGATTCAATACGGCGAGTGTTTGTGCTGCACGATGGTCCCCCCCCCCCCCCCCCCCCTCTGCCCATGTAAACTGACCGGTTGTGAGGTGATGTGATCTCTTATCTCACACTTCTTTCGTGGGGCTGGAGACTTTAGCGAGACAAGCAATTACAAGTCTGTCTCTCTCTTTGTGTGTCGCCAGTCCAGCAGGTCTGAGAGTTCCATAAGCCTAATGTTCAACTATGAGGCTTAGGGCCATTCTACGTACTTCTCATCTTTATTTGGTTGTGAGAACATTGATTGTGACGTTTCTTTGCGTTGAGATGGTGAAACACCGGTGGAAGAGGCATTTGCTGGTTCTATACACACAAGAAACACATACGATTATGTCTATTAATACTTTAGTTCCCTTTGTAAAGTACATGGATGATCTGGAATCTGTTATATCATTGAAATCCATATTCACTAAAAATGCTAGTAAGACTAGCAGTTTCCTCTATTTTCGAGTTTTCTAGTAAAAATTTACACAAATAAGATAGGTTCCTGGATATTCGTAGTAGCTTAATGGTTTGCAGCCTGTCCCACATCATGACCTCGCTTAAGTTTCGGCTCTCTAAAGAAATAATTTCTACTCTTTGTCTTCGGAATTATAATGTGCAAGTGATTGGTAGCATTCTGCGACATGGTTGATATCGACTACAGCCTTGTAAATGGTAATTCCGGCAAACCATGCGAAAATACGTGAAATTTTGGAAATTCTTATATGCTACTCGATGATTTCAGCATAAAAGTACTCGTATAAGAATTATTGTCGTTTCTTAGCGAGTAAAATTGGATAATCCATCTGATATTGATTTCGAGGCGAGTAACTTAATTCGCGATTGCGAAGCATTTCCCATCGACAGGGAAAACAAATATTCTTGTAATCCCAGAGTATGGAGATGGTCGCAACTCTTTGCAAATGGCTCTGAGCACTATGCGACTTAACTTCTGAGGCCATCAGTCCCCTAGAACTCAGAACTACTTAAACCTAACTAACCTAAGGACATCACACGCATTCATGCCCACGGCAGGATTCAAACCTGCGACCGTAGCGGTCACGCAGTTCCAGACTGTAGCGCCTAGAACTGCTCGGCCACCCCAGCCGGCAACTCGTTGCAGAAACCAAGGCAGCAAGCTGGCCCGGCAGGAAACAGTAGCATTAGCGGACGTCTTTCCGGAGGTACGGGCCCAAACTTGTGATAGTGTGGGGGCAGTTGCCTCATGATCGTTCGCCACAAAATGACCGACCAACCCTCTAGTTGAAGTGCATTCATTGGTGGAGAATATCTAGTGTTGCAGCAATACACGGTGCATGAGCTTCTGTCTGTGGGATCTGTGTTTGTTCGCGGTATATGTAGCAGGGTCTGGCAGCCGATTGATGTATGCAGGACGCAGAAGTGATGATTTTTTATGGTGCAGGATACGAACTGTGTTTTATACAGCAACGCAGCAATACAGGATGGTGCTAAATCGCTTGTGGTGATATAGCCTGGCTTGAGATCGGTTTGACGCCGAAAAATTCAAGCCTTCCTTCAAGTCTGCCTCGACAATAGTAGATCAATATAATTATTTAAGCCTCTTTGGCGATAGCTTCCGTATAGCATGATCAGCAGAAAAATTTTGCGAGGATGAGCTGACAGTGTAATACGACTGCTGTATTTTTTCGATCTGAACATAAGAGTTCTCCTAGAAATTCTCGTACTTGGTCAAATTGTAGAAAGTAGTGGAATGTGTTCCCATGCCAGCAGCAGCATTTTGGCAGGTAAATTCAGTATGAACCGATCAGGATGCTTCATTCACAGGGAGTTCCATGACGCCACAGAGTTACAAGACATCCGTTGGGGGGAACATACGAGTTTCTACAGACCAGTTCAAACAAGACAGGGGTAGGAAAAGGTACCTACGAAAGTCCAGTGACATCAGAGAGTGATGTGACTTCTTCTTTGTTCGACTGTTCAGATACAAGTCCAGGCAGACCAGCCTCTGGCTCAGACAGGTGGCATGCTGTCCCCCACTTGTCATTGTGGCTTTAGAGCATCTCCAGGTCAGCAGTTGTAGGACGTCGAAAATTCACCTAAAATTCCAGCCATTTTCCTCGTCTGTAGGACAGTGTTTCGAACTGTAGGAGAATCGTTTAAACATCTGATCATCTGTATGCGTGTGTGTGTGTGTGTGTGTGTGTGTGTGTGTGTGTGTGTGTGTGTGTGTGTTTCTGTGATCTGTTGTGGGGTTTCGAAATACATCATGAACTCTTAGATATATAATTGTCCTCATTTTCCAGTCTGCGCTTAAACACCAGCGTGGGTTTCCGTTGTATAACGGAGCTTCTAAAAGTGGGAAAATAAAGAATAAGCACCTTTGCATCCCTGATTCCAACACCCAAAAATAAAGTAAACCAACTCAGAATTTCAGAAGAGTGATGATAACCACGGTAGCTATATGATAAAATTGTTTTCTGTCTAGGTTTGCCTCCAGACAAATAGCTGAAACTCGAAAAGTTCTGGAGGTGGGGTTGTGGTGTAACAGAGGACAAGTGGTCTGTTGCATGCGCCATCTATCGCCCCTGGTCTAGCACAAATTCTAAGTAAGTGATAAAATCGAGTTACGGGTTAGAATTTGTTAGTTATGTGCGGAAGTATTTGGTTTTTATATGTGCAGATACCCCCCCATGAACCATGGACCTTGCCGTTGGTGGGGAGGCTTGCGTGCCTCAGCGATACAGATAGCCGTACCGTAGGTGCAACCACAACGGAGGGGTATCTGTTGAGAGGCCAGACAAACGTGTGGTTCCTGAAGAGGGGCAGCAGCCTTTTCAGTAGTTGCAAGGGCAACAGTCTGGATGATTGACTGATCTGGCCTTGTAACAATAACCAAAACGGCCTTGCTGTGCTGGTACTGCGAACGGCTGAAAGCAAGGGGAAACTACAGCCGTAATTTTTCCCGAGGGCATGCAGCTTTACTGTATGATTACATGATGATGGCGTCCTCTTGGGTAAAATATTCCGGAGGTAAAATAGTCCCCCATTCGGATCTCCGGGCGGGGACTACTCAAGAGGATGTCGTTATCAGGAGAAAGAAAACTGGCGTTCTACGGATCGGAGCGTGGAATGTCAGATCCCTTAATCGGGCAGGTAGGTTAGAAAATTTAAAAAGGGAAATGGATAGGTTGAAGTTAGATATAGTGGGAATTAGTGAAGTTCGGTGGCAGGAGGAACACGACTTCTGGTCAGGTGACTACAGGATTATAAACACAAAATCAAATAGGTGTAATGCAGGAGTAGGTTTAATAATGAATAGGAAAATAGGAATGCGGGTAAGCTACTACAAACAGCATAGTGAACGCATTATTGTGGCCAAGATAGATACGAAGCCCACACCTACTACAGTAGTACAAGTTTATATGCCAACTAGCTCTGCAGATGACGAAGAAATTGAAGAAATGTATGATGAAATAAAAGAAATTATTCAGAGTGTGAAGGGAGACGAAAATTTAATAGTCATGGGTGACTGGAATTCGAGTGTAGGAAAAGGGAGAGAAGGAAACATAGTAGGTGAATATGGATTGGGGGACAGAAATGAAAGAGGAAGCCGCCTGGTAGAATTTTGCACAGAGCACAACATAATCATAACTAACACTTGGTTTAAGAATCATGAAAGAAGGTTGTATACATGGAAGAACCCTGGAGATACTAAAAGGTATCAGATAGATTATATAATGGTAAGACAGAGATTTAGGAACCAGGTTTTAAATTGTAAGACATTTCCAGGGGCAGATGTGGACTCTGACCACAATCTATTGGTTATGACCTGTAGATTAAAACTGAAGAAACTGCAAAAAGGTGGGAATTTAAGGAGATAGGACCTGGATAAACTAAAAGAACCAGAGGTTGTACAGAGATTCAGGGAGAGCATAAGGGAGCAATTGACAGGAATGGGGGAAAGAAATACAGTAGAAGAAGAATGGGTAGCTTTGAGGGATGAAGTAGTGAAGGCAGCAGAGGATCAAGTAGGTAAAAAGACGAGGGCTAGTAGAAATCCTTGGGTAACAGAAGAAATATTGAATTTAATTGATGAAAGGAGAAAATATAAAAATGCAGTAAGTGAAACAGGCAAAAAGGAATACAAACGTCTCAAAAATGAGATCGACAGGAAGTGCAAAATGGCTAAGCAGGGATGGCTAGAGGACAAATGTAAGGATGTAGAGGCCTTTCTCACTAGGGGTAAGATGGATACCGCCTACAGGAAAATTAAAGAGACCTTTGGAGGAATACCGCCTACAGGAAAATTAAAGAGACCTTTGGAGATAAGAGAACGACTTGTATGAATATCAAGAGCTCAGATGGAAACCCAGTTCTAAGCAAAGAAGGGAAAGCAGAAAGGTGGAAGGAGTATATAGAGGGTCTATACAAGGGCGATGTACTTGAGGACAATATTATGGAAATGGAAGAGGATGTAGATGAAGATGAAATGGGAGATACAATACTGCGTGAAGAGTTTGACAGAGCACTGAAAGACCTGAGTCGAAACAAGGCCCCCGGAGTAGACAATATTCCATTGGAACTACTGACGGCCGTGGGAGAGCCAGTCCTGACAAAACTCTACCATCTGGTGAGCAAGATGCATGAAACAGGCGAAATACCCTCAGACTTCAAGAAGAATATAATAATTCCAATCCCAAAGAAAGCAGGTGTTGACAGATGTGAAAATTACCGAACTATCAGTTTAATAAGTCACAGCTGCAAAATACTAACACGAATTCTTTACAGACGAATGGAAAAACTAGTAGAAGCCAGCCTCGGGGAAGATCAGTTTGGTTTCCGTAGAAACACTGGAACACGTGAGGCAATACTGACCTTACGACTTATCTTAGAAGAAAGATTAAGGAAAGGCAAACCTACGTTTCTAGCATTTGTAGACTTAGAGAAAGCTTTTGACAATGTTGACTGGAATACTCTCTTTCAAATTCTAAAGGTGGCAGGGGTAAAATACAGGGAGCGAAAGGCTATTTACAATTTGTACAGAAACCAGATGGCAGTTATAAGAGTCGAGGGACATGAAAGGGAAGCAGTGGTTGGGAAGGGAGTAAGACAGGGTTGTAGCCTCTCCCCGATGTTGTTCAATCTGTATATTGAGCAAGCAGTAAAGGAAACAAAAGAAAAATTCGGAGTAGGTATTAAAATCCATGGAGGAGAAATAAAAACTTTGAGGTTCGCTGATGACATTGTAATTCTGTCAGAGACAGCAAAGGACTTGGAAGAGCAGTTGAACGGAATGGACAGTGTCTTGAAAGGGGGATATAAGATGAACATCAACAAAAGCAAAACAAGGATAATGGAATGTAGTCTAATTAAGTCGGGTGATGCTGAGGGAATTAGATTAGGAAATGAGGCACTTAAAGTAGTAAAGGAGTTTTGCTATTTGGGGAGCAAAATAACTGATGATGGTCGAAGTAGAGAGGATATAAAATGTAGGCTGGCAATGGCAAGGAAAGCGTTTCTGAAGAAGAGAAATTTGCTAACATCGAGTATAGATTTAAGTGTCAGGAAGTCGTTTCTGAAAGTATTTGTATGGAGTGTAGCCATGTATGGAAGTGAAACATGGACGATAACCAGTTTGGACAAGAAGAGAATAGAAGCTTTCGAAATGTGGTGCTACAGAAGAATGCTGAAGATAAGGTGGGTAGATCGCGTAACTAATGAGGAGGTATTGAATAGGATTGGGGAGAAGAGAAGTTTGTGGCACAACTTGACTAGAAGAAGGGATCGGTTGGTAGGACATGTTTTGAGGCATCAAGGGATCACAAATTTAGCATTGGAGGGCAGCGTGGAGGGTAAAAATCGTAGAGGGAGACCAAGAGATCAATACACTAAGCAGGTTCAGAAGGATGTAGGTTGCAGTAGGTACTGGGAGATGAAGATGCTTGCACAGGATAGAGTAGCATGGAGAGCTGCATCAAACCAGTCTCCGGACTGAAGACCACAACAACAACAACATGTGCAGATAATTCAAACACCGATCCAGCAACCGGCGCGGACTTTCGTTGACGCGGCAAGTAGCAGGCTGCCACGGAGCAAACACAGTGAGACTGATGACGTTGCTCCATGGAGGTCCAGAGTCGCGTCTGCGGGATGCTCCGAGGCGGTTGTTGGACGTCGGAGGGAAAAAAAACGAAGAATGTGTAATGAGGAACTTTGTGTATAACAGCGAAAGTAGGAAGAAGCAATATAACGGCTTGTAGCGCAAATTTTGAGCTTGCCTCATTGATATAAATCAATGCCGTCCGACAGATAATGTTTTTGATTCCTTCGTGCCATAATTCATAGTGGCTGCAGTACCACAGTGGTGTCTGTTCTTTCAGACATGTCCCAAAGAACAGAGACCACATGTATACATTTAATGGAAGGTGACGCCGAACAAAGTAGAGGAAGGTTAGCAGTGGCATAACTTTGAGTGGTACCGTGAAGTAGAGGGGCTATTCGGTGTGCTGTGATAGCTACAGCTTAAACTTGTACAATATTCATACCGTTAGCTGTAATAAGTCTGTCATCTGCATTGTAAATATACCTCATCTTAAAACACTTAACTGAAATACATTTTGCATCTGCATTGTAAATGTACTCCTCGTCCGACACTACAGCAATTCCGTTCCTTAATAAAAGATTATTCACCTTCTTAGACGATAGTATCAATTTCTTCATATCTTTTACTGCGTTCGTCATTAACAGCTATGGCTAATGTAGTGGAAAACAACAGCTGAAGGTGGCACTGCTTGTGGTATCCAACATTTGTTTCTTGAATGGTTCGTTAGTTAGTCCTAGATTCAATAACACACTTGTATAAAAACATTTGTTCTCTGCTAATTTTTTCCGAAAACTTAACTCACCGTCTCCTTCTAAGGAGTGCAAAAGTTTCTTATTTTAACTGAAAAGGAGAACATAATGCTATCCTAAACATCTGGTGTTAACAATGAGAGATATTTGAGGAATAACATTATGCAGTAAGGTGCAATGACATCTCATTAACACAAGTTTCGATTTAGACTGATCATCAACTGGACGGGAAAGCATTGCGACATCATTTACTTACGTGAGTAGCCTCGTGACAACCAGGCTATAGTCACGAACAATTAAAAAATATAATGAACGGATATCTAATTGTACATATACATTCAAAAATACATAGGTATTCTTGGTACGGCTATTTTCCAAACATCTCCGTAATAGCAGATGTTCCGTATTTTTCTGATGTTTCACGATCATAATCTGAATGTCACGAGGTGGATTAATAAGGAAATACCATCGCAGTATCTCTATCATCCATATGAAAACTACTATTGAAATTAATTGTCGTAAGAAAGAAGTACTTACGCAGCAGCTCATTGTGTTCTCAGAATGACATTCTTTTTCTATAAAAGTATGCAGCAGGAACAGTATGTGGTACGGATGCAAGAGCCTCAGGATAATATGAATTTTAATGTTCTGAGGGTGTGACATTATTAAAGGTAGAGGAAAATTTTATATTTTTTAAAATTTTGTCCGTCACAGTATCATGCAAAGGTTACCCGTTTCAGGCGACTCGCCCATTCACGAACCACATACCTTGTCAGCTGTACTAGATACAGAAAATGGTGCCGAAAGGTACGAATAGCACTGTATAGGGAAGTCAAATGGTGAGCATCAAGCACTCTCATTGATAAGATATCCTATGTGTTCACTACGACACAAAACACAGACCACTCTGCAACGGAATCGAACATTTTCACTCTGTAACTGTTCATACGCTATTCCCTCCAAATTATCCTCAATAATATACAGTTTCGGACCTAATGTCCCGAAGCAGCACGCCTAGAATCAGCAAGGTAGAGGAAGGCTAACAGTGGTATCAGGTATTCTGAAAGAACAATGGAAAAATCTCTTGTTTATTGAAGTCCGCATTGTTTTCGATACTTGAAGCTACGAACCTCTGCATGTATTTTGCGGATTCATATTCAATCGACCTTTATTACAGATACATTTCCTACCGAATGCACGGCGATTTGGATTTTTAAAAAGTTATCCATGTTGTTTTCAGTCTTCTCCCTGGTTCAAATCACTCACCTCTTTATTGAATTCCATGTTTCGCTTTATGTCTTTGGTAGCGCAACGGCTGATCAGGACGAATACAGATTCAAATAATCATTTAGGAATACCTTAGTGTTTCACTTCTTTCTCTGCTGTTTTCTTTCTCCCAGTTCTTTTCTCGAATATCACCTTGTAGTTTTGTTGTGCCTGATGACATGATCTGCCGCATTCACCTGCGTTATAACTCATGTGTGTGTCTCTGTGTGTGTGTGTGTGTGTGTGTGTGTGTGTGTGTGTGTGTGTGTGTGAGAGAGAGAGAGAGAGAGAGAGAGAGGTTGAATATTCTTCTGCTTAAGCGATGAGGTTCAGCTAAGGTCCTTCGGTATTTCCTCCAGTTTTCCGTTAATACCTTCCGGTATCCTCGTGAGCCACCGCCGTGCTGAAATTGTCCAGCACTAAGTTTTTCTGGTTTCCAAGCTCTCTTGTCTTCCTTCAGCGAAACATAACGAGGTAGCTCAGTGCTTAGTACACCGGATTCACGTTCGGAAGGACGACGTACAAATCCGCATCCGATTATCCAGATTTAGCATTTCCGTAATTTCCCTAAATAGCTCCAGGCAGGGATGATTTCATTTAAAGGGAATTGTCAATTTCTTTCGCCATCCCTGAAACCTTCCGAGCTTCGGCTCCACTTGGCGTAGTGTTACCACTGATTAACAGTGTTTACATTTCGGCGTAAATGGCACCAATGGCCATACTGGTGTCCGCTCCAAGCTAAACAAGCGACAACAATTTCTGAATGGTAGGAATGCTAATTGGAAATGAATGCAGGAGAATTTCTGTGATGCTTGTAAATACAAGTACGGACGAAAACAGGGGTGTGAGTTGGTATCATGAACAAAATGCAATCCTCGCAAATGGCAAGGTTCTGGGTTCGAGTCCCGGTCCATCAAACAGTTTTCAGCCGGCCGAAGTGGCCGTGCGGTTAAAGGCGCTGCAGTCTGGAACCGCAAGACCGCTACGGTCGCAGGTTCGAATCCTGCCTCGGGCATGGATGTTTGTGATGTCCTTAGGTTAGTTAGGTTTAACTAGTTCTAAGTTCTAGGGGACTAATGACCTCAGCAGTTGGGTCCCATAGTGCTCAGAGCTATTTGAACCAAACAGTTTTCAACTGTGAGAAAGATTCAAAATAGAGAATGCTTCACAGCAGAATAGAAAATTTTCGCTTAGGAAATGTTCATACGATATTCCGTATCAAAAAAAAAAAAAAAAAAAAGACTGAATCGGGTTATATTATTTCCGGCATGAGCACGCTTTCATTTAGTCTGCATTTAACGAATACACGCAGAATAACGTCCAGCGTAAATGTCGTGATTATGGAAAGTCATTCCACCAGTCCATTAAATTTCTTAGTTTCTCACTTCGTTCTTCACAATGAACATTTTCTTATCATCTACGAACCATTCATGCCATTGTTGTTTCTGTATCTTAGATTAACTCCTTTGCGTTTCTCTTCCATGCTACTTTGTTTCTTCTTCCTCCCTTTAGCGCTAATAACAAATCCAACATCTACATCTATCTACGTCTACATCTATACTCTGCAAACCACTGGGAAGTGCGTGGCAGAGGGTATATCCCATTGTATCAGTTATAAAGGGTTTTCCCTGTTCCATTCACCTTTGAAGACCGGAAAGACTGACTGTTTAAATGTCTCTGTGCTTATTTTAATTAATCTGTTCTTGTCCCCATGATCCCTACGGGGGTTGCAGTGCATTCCTAGAGTCATCATTTAAAGCTGGTCCTTGAAACTTTGTAAGAAGTTTGTTTCGGAACAGCTTACGTCTATCTTCCAGTGCGTGCACTTCAGTTTTTTTAAACATCTCTGATGGATTCTCCCGCAGATCAAATAAATCTTCACGACCAAAAATCCTACCCCTCTCTGTATGCATTCAGTATCCAAAGCGATATTTGAAGAGAGTTCTACATACGTGAGGTTTACTTTTTAGGCTGATTGCATTTTTCGGGTCTTCTCCCCGTAAATCGAGATCTGCAATTTGCCCTGCCCAGGGCTGGGTCTATGTGAACGCTCCATTTCATGTTCCTACAAAATGTTACACGCTGGCATTTGTATGAATTCACCAATTTCAGCTGTGACTCGCAGATATTGTGTTTATAAGATATTATGTTTCTTTCGTTTCGTGGGGTGCACAGGTTTACGTGTCTGAACTTTTACAGCAATTAGCCTATCTGTGAATCACTTCGAATTCTTATCAAGATCTGATTGAAAATTTTTGCCCTTCTTTCTGAGTGTATTTCATTACAGATAACAGCATCATCTGCGAGAAATCTAAGGTTGTTTTAAGATTGTCCGCAAAGTCATAAACATATGACATGACGGACTCAGCACACTCCTCATGGGTACACCGGAAGTTACGTCGACATCTGTCGATGACTCTCCATCCTTGATAATTAACTGCGACCTCTATACCAAGAATTTATCAATCTAGTTACAAATTTCGCTTAGTACCCCATACGATAGTACTTTGATAATAAGTGTAGGTGTAGTACTGACTCAATTGCTTCCTAGAAACCGAGAAATTCTGCATTTACCTGACCGTCTTCATCCATATCTTTCAGTATGTCATGTGATAAAACTTGGAGGTCGGTTTCACGTGATCGATGTTTTCGAATCCATGCTCGATGGCGTGGGCGAAGGCATTCTGTTTGAGACGCCTCATTATGTTTGAACTCAGGATATGTTCTAAGATTCTAGGACAAATGGATATGGATGTCAAGGATATTGGACGGTAGTTCTGTGGATCACATCTGCTACCCCTCTTATAGATGAATGCGACCTGTCAATTTTATTTCTTTTTTTTTTAATAAAAAAAAGCTGCTGGGCACGACTTCTGTTCGAGGGATAGTTAACTGAGGGGCTAGCTCAGCCGCAAATCGGGTATAGAACCCCGATATGGATGCAATCCTCCTTTTGGGCTTTGGTTAATTTTATCTCGCTGATCTTTCCAGCGGTAAGAGAATTAAATTGGGACAATATACCTTGGTTTTCCTGTGTGAAGGAACTTTTGAGACCGGGCTTATGCATTTCTGCTTTTGATGTCTACTTTCAGTTTCAGTTACTCTCGGAGGAGAGAGACTGGACAGCAACTTTAGTACCATTAACAGCTTTTACATACTACAGAATACCTTTGGCTTTTGTGAAAGATCATTCTACTGTATTCTGATATTGGTGTTAGCGAAGGCTTCAAGCATTGCTGCCGTCATAGACTGTGTGGCTGATCCCGGCGGAGGTTCGAGGCCTTCCTCGGGCACGGATGTGTGTGTTTGTCCTTAGGATAATTTAGGTTAAGTAGTGTGCAAGCATAGGGACTGATGACCTTAGCAGTTAAGTCCCATAAGACTTCACACACATTTGAACATTTTTTTTCAATCATTGCTCTCTTGACGTCCAGTACCCTCCTGTCTATAGCCCTATGCTTTGTTTTATACATACTATGCAGTAGTCTGTAAGGTAACGCGCTAGCTTTGTGCTATTACTCAGTAGCAGCTTGACCATAGCTATATCTCCGTCTTCACTGCGATTTTGGTTAAGGGGGTAGGACGTCAAACAGGCCGACTTGGAGCAGGAGAGGCGCCACAGGACATTTTAATTTCCACTGTCTATACTTTTACAAATAAATTCATAAAACTTTGTCAGCATGACCAGGAAGAATTCAGAATTCACATGAGTGTGAATCCTGAACCCTTCCTGGTCTTGCTGACAAAGTTTTATAATTTAAAATGTCCTATGGTGCTTCTCGTACTCCAAGTCGGCCCGTTTGACGTCCTACCCTCCCTTAACTACACTTTGTCCAACTATCATCTCAAATATTACAGTTATTCCCAAGCCTTTATACTGAAGTACAAGGTTAAATGAGATCTTGTGGGTAAGTCAACACAAACAATAATGACAGAAGATGATATTTCGGAGCATTTGCGTTGTTTCTAGATTTGGTAGAAACCACTTAACAAAAGAAAAAGGAATAGCAAATGGAAGCTTACGAGTGCGGCCTTTCTGAAAGTACAATTTTTCTTTGAGACTCCTTTTTACAGAAACATGAATAGAGAACTTTCAGTCGGAGTTGCATCACAGACACTTATTTTCCATTCTTAAGGACGCCGCGTACCTCTTGTAACATTAAGGACTACGATCTTACAGGTGACGGGGTCAAAGGAAGTCTCCCCAAGTACATGACGTGATTTATTACCTTCAGGTGTTCATGCTATCACGTTATTGGCATTTATGATATATGGCCGCAAGAAGTGTGTAGGCGGCGTGTCGATAGCGATACATGTGATGCCTGAGGCAGCTAACCTTTCAGATATTTCGTCTATTCAAAGGTAATTTTCTCAGAACGTAGTCTTCCGGCTGAAATCATTAGGCGCTAGTTATGTTTTATGTTTCATTTTATCTCTCTGTTGAGATGTGCGAGTGGTGACGATACCTCCTACACTAAACACTTCAAATATATCATAAATAGACTATTTGCATTATATTCGCTCCTACAATCAAGATACGACGGGTCCTGAAACGCCGTAAGATGTGGCCAAATTGCAATTGTATCTCTTGTATAACGATGATATTACTTCAACGGTTTATAGCTTCCGATGACCCACTCTTATAACGTACGTTCACCTGGAATTTACATTGTACTGAAGTGAGACTCATCTAGCCAGTAGAAGTACAATCTTTTTAGGGAATGTGTCCATAATTTCTGAGAGAAGTTATCCACAAAAAATTGATAGTAATGTTAAGCACTTTTAAGTTACTTGTGAATGCATTTAAAGCTGTTTCATATTTCGCACTCACTTTTAGATTATTTAAGTCAAAGGTAAAATACGTCAAACGTTTTTCACAGATATTTAATTGATTCTTCAGTGACATATTCTCCTCCTTATTTCCTCTTGCTCATCCTCTTACACACCTTTCGTTTGTTTCTTCTGCGTCGGTTCTCTCTTCACGTCTTCCCTCAAGGAAAAAACTTTTCTGTGGCTCATCCATCCTTATGTGCAATGCAAAAAATGTGTTTTCGGTTTCACCTGAGTTATTACCGTAAATCTAACTTTTAACTCGAACATGTGCCAGAAGCAGGTGTTTTTATCGGTCTTTAGATTCCGAGCTGTCATATTACAAATCAAATTTTTGAGAGTGGAATCAACTTTTCCTCACAAACAATGTCAAAGATAGAATAATAGTATTAACGTAATAAGCTTTTCCAACGGATGGTGTGTTTCACAAGAGGTCTCACGCAAAAGAAAATTGGGAAACCGTATATAGATTCTCTACAGAACGTAGCCTCTGCTTCATTATGAATGGAATATTTTTGCTTTTGTTGTTGTTTTTGCGGCCTTCAGTCCTGAGACTGGTTTGATGCAGCTCTCGATGCTACTCTATCCTGTGCAAGCCTCTTCATCTCCGAATAACTACTGCAACCCGTATTCATCTCTTGGTTTCCGTCTACGACTTTTACCCCCCCTCCCCCCCCCCCCCCCCCATACTCCCCTCCAGTACTAAATTGGTGAACCCTTGATGTTTCAAAATGTGTCGTATCAACCAATACACACCTTTGGTCGAGTTGTGCCACAAATTTGTATCCCAAGTTCTGTAGCTGTTAGTTATGTGATCAATCCATCTACTCGTCAAGATTTTTCTATAACACAACGTTTCGAAAGCTTCAATTCTCTTCTTGTCTACACTGTTTGTCGTCCATGTTTCACTTCCATACATGGCTACACTCCATACAAATACCTTCAGAAAATACTTCCTGACACTTAAACCTTTATTCGATGTTAAATTTCACTTCTTCAGAAATTCTTTTCTTTCCATGGCCAGTCTACATTCCATATCCTCTCTACTTCTACCATTAGTTATTTTGCCGCTCAAGTAGCCAAACTCATCTACTACGTACGTCAAGCGTCTCGTTTCCTACACTAATTCCCTTTGAATCACCTGATTTAATTCAACTACATTCCATTGTCCTTGTTTTGCTTTTGTTTATGTTCACATTACATTCTTCTTTCAAGACAATGCCCATTCCGTTCAACTGCTCTTCGAAGTCCTTTACTATCTCTGACGTTACAATGTCATCGGAAATCCTCAAAATTTCTGTTTCTTTTCCCTAAACTTTAATTCCTACTCCGAATTTTTCGTTGGTTTGCTTTACTGCTTGCTTAGTGTACAGATTGAATAATATCGTTGGTACGCTACAACCCTGTCTCACTCCATTCTCAACCACTACTTTTCATGCCCTCAACCCTTATAACTGACGTCTGGCTTCTCTACAACTTGTTAATAGCCTTTCGCTCCCTGTTTTTACTATTTCCAGCTTCAGAATTTCGAAGAGAGTATTCCAGTCAACGTTTTCAAAAGATTTCTTTAAGTTTACAAGTGCTATAAACGCACGTTTGCCTTTCCTTAACGTATCTTCTAAGACAAGTAGTAGGGCCAGTATTGCCTCGCGCGTTCCTACATTTCTCCGGAATGCAAACTGATCTTCCTCGAGGTCGGCTTTTACCATTCTTCTGTAAAGAATTGCCGTTAATATTTGGCAACCATGACTTTGTAAACTGATAATTCGGTAATTTTCACACCTGTCAGCACCTGCTTTCTTTGGAATCGGAATTACTACATTCTTCTTAAAGTCTGAGGGTATTTCACCTGTCTTATACATCTTCCCCACCAGGTGGAAGAGTTTCACTATGGATCGCTGTCCCAAGGTTATCAGCAGTTCTGATGGCTTTCGTATACTCCTGGGGCCTTGTTTCGACTCAGATCTTCCAGGGCTCTGTCAAATTCTTCTTGCAGTATGATACCTCCCACCTCAACATCATCTACGTCCACTTCCCTTTCTATAACATTCCTTCAAATTTATGTCCCTTGTGCAGAGCCCGTAGGGCTTCAGCTCTCTCTTCTTTTGTTAGTACTGATTTCCCATGTGAGCTCTTGATTTTCATATAGCTGCTTTTATTTTCCCCAAAGCTTCTTTAATCTTCCTGTAGGAGTTATCTGTCTTCCCCATAGTGGACTATGCTTCTAAATTCTTACATTTGTCCTCTAACCACTCCTGCTTAGCCATTTTACACTTCCTGTCAATCTCATTTTTTATACATTTGTATTCCCTTTCGCCTCCTTCAGTTGGTGCATTTTTATGTTTTCTCCTTTCATAAATTAAATTCAGTATCTCTTGTGTTGAGCAAGGATTTCTAATAGTCCTTGTATTTTTACCTATCTATCCTCTGCTGCCTTCTCTATTTCATCTTTTAAAGCTACCGATTAGTTTTCTATTGTATTCCTTTCCCCTGTTCTAGTCAACCGTTGTCTACTGCTCCCTCTGAAATTCTCAACAATCTCGTTTTCTTTCAACTAATCCAGATCCCATCTACTCAATTTCTCGCGTATTTCCAATTGGTTCCGTTCTGATCTGGTTTCTTTTATCTTATCATGTATTTCTTCAATCTCTTCGTAATTTGTGGAGGTAGTTGGCATACAAACTTGTACCACTGTGATAGGCGTGGGCTTGATGTCTATCTCGCCAACTATCATGTTTTCATTATGCTTTCCATAGTAGCGTACCCGCATTCCTATATTCTTATTCATTATTAAACCTATACTACCTTACGTCTATTTGATTTTGTATTTATAGCCGTGTGTTCGCCTGACCAGATTTTCCGTTACTCATGCAACCGAACTTCACAATTCCCACTGTACCTAACTTTAACCTATCCATTTCCCTTTCTATATTTTCTAACCTACCCGCTCCGATCGGTAGAACGTATGTGATGTGTTTCTTCTTCTATCACGTCATCAGAGAAGCCTTCTCCCTCGCAGAGGCCTTTAATGTACTCTTTCCACCTATCCGCTCTCTCCTCTGCATTTAAAGGTCCTATCTGAAGACTGGTAACACATCTCGCTGGGTTACTAGCAGCCGAAGTTAGTCACCGCGAAAATCACGTTGGTAACTCGCAGAATTTTGTTGAGACACTGAAGTAAATGAAGGTAGGCCGAAATCACTTAGTAGTTAGATTTTTTTTTTCTTGCATGTAGTAATTCTATAGAAACATCTTGATCACTAATTATTTTATTTGTGAAGAGTTTCGGGTAGTCATCATCAGCTAGTATGTTTAGGAAAGCTCATAAAGCGAACAATACAAGAAAAATATACACTATCTTAGGCAACTGCTGTTAAGTGTATATTCAAAAGACGTTTCTTTGAGACGTTGAGACGTGGCATGCGATGTCTCAAAGTAACCAGCGAAGGGCCCCTAGTGAAACGGGGGAAGAGGCCAAGTCGCTGGTATTCGGTTCCATAATGTGGGGCAACGAACAGCAATTGAGGACGTTTGGGACAGAGACTAGGATTGAACCCACAGTTCTGGCCCGCCGCCAAGATACAAGATACGTTACACACCATTAAAGACGACAAAATATTTCAAGCGACCAGTGAGTCTCGTGTCTCCTGTAATTGCGACAGCTCCTGAACAGTTTAGACTAGACTCATTGGAGCTTAATGTTGGGCTGAGCACGTGTATATTAAACGAAGGGAGCTTGAGAAGTCGGCTGTAGCTGAGCGTTGCCTGGAAAACGGACGTAAAATACAATTTCGAGAGACGAGAGTCCTGGATAATAGCACATGATATTGGGATTCTGTTATTAGGATGTGGCCAAGATTAGAATAAATCACAAAATTTTAACAGAGGCGAGTGGTGCACGCTTAGCAGGGCTTAAACCCTGGCACTGAATATCGAGCGAAAGCTGAGACGGTTGCTTGATGCTTGCTGGTAGGCACGGCCGACAGTTTCAAACGTGTCATCAAACCCCTTGATGTCAATGGTCCCGCGGCGGACCGGAGCTTCTACGGGCTGCCCACCTCGCATGTGTGACTGTCGCCCTCAGTGGAAGGTTTCAGATGCTGCTGTCACGTCTATATTAACGAAACATCGTGCTACACCTGGCAGTTAGTGGTTTCTATTCCAGATGACAATGGCGGAAACAGCCGTTGAAAGGGTGAATATTTCATTACAAGTGACATGGCTTGTGAAACAATTTATTCGGGGATGACGCCGCCAAAACCTCTTACTGTTGCCCGTAAACACTTCATTCTCTTCGTTATCGAAATTTTGTTACTTGTTCCCTTGTGCCGCAAGAGCTGTAATTTATTATACCAAGTAGAAATATTGTGTAGATCATTCCGCATTTGTTTTCGATTATCCATTGCGGATGCTATCGTGAAGGCAACAGCAACATCAGTGAACAATCTGTTAATGCAGCTGAACTTTTCTCACAAAGCTCTTGATGAATGTTGAGACAGTCAGCTGTCTATCAAGCTTCCATAGCGAATCCTCGCTGTTACTTTCGTTTATGATGAATATTCGGCGTGTATAGTGTTGTGGTTTCCATTAGTCAAACATTGGTCAAGCCCATCACATATTTGTGAAGATGGTATGGTAACTTGGCTACCACTAGAGATAGAGATGCAGTGTCTAACATCTGACATATAGGACGACAAAATATGCGTGTTCATCCGTTCTGTTGTTTGCAAGACGTATCTCTGAATAGAGTGAGTTGTTTTCTACCTGAGTTGTATTTCCGAAATGGAACTTGTTCTTTTAGAGAAACCTCTATCCTTCAGTAAAATCGTAACACCTAGTCGTAATAAAAGCTGTGTAAGTGGGGTGTTTCCGTGTTGGCAGCGCTGTCTAGCGCTTTGCATTGGATCTCTGACTGTGCTTTCATTGTAAGTGACTCTGTGGCTGGTTGGACTCGTTGTTGGAAGTTAATCGCCAGGAGTGTTGGGCCGTTGGAAGTTAGTCGCCAGCAGTGATGCAAGTACTGTTGGGCAGTTGCAGGTGAACAGCCAGTAGTGATGGATGTCAAATGTGAGAAGTTAGCATTGATGGAGGGTAGACGTCTGAAGTGTTAGCGTAGGTTAACGATCTTTACATGTTCCACTTGTAAATTGAATATTATTCATGACTATATACCTTTGTACTAGATGTCAATGACGATCTATATTCATGTTTGAATTGGATGTCACATTATTAAGGCGAAAAAATACTTTATTTGATTTGTCACAAAATATTTCCTTTGCTAACCACATGCATATTAGTAGTTAGTGGCTTTAGTAGTTAGAGTCTTTAATTTAGCAGGCAGAATTGACGCTCGCTGTAATGCAGTAGTTGGCGTAATGAAGATTTTTGTGAGGTAAGTGCCTAATGAAATGTATAGGTTATTGTTGAGATTTATTTTTAGTTAGGGCCATTCTTTTGAATTAATTATTTGAAGTCTGTAAGTCACGTGACCCCTACGCTACACGAAACTCCATCTGCAGCCAACCACATTTCGTCGCAATCATTTTTATTTAACATTCAAATCGTATTCATTAAAATTACTTATTACAAAATTTAAAATGTTTTTAAATTCATAACTATTATAAAATTGACTTTTATTGCTTTTAGATTGTTACATCGCCAGAATCTACGTCCACTAGTCAAGAGTCTTAATATACTTGCAGCTTCAATTTCGACACAGCTTTATTCAAATTCTTCTTTTTTTTTCAATATCAATTTTAGCGTCTTATTCAAAGCACAGTCAAATCTTACATGGATTAAAGTAGAACTATTAATTGTGGATGAATGGTCTTGGCACTTTTTTTAAATAAATTTTCTCTTTTGTCGGAAAATCCTAGGCAAAATTTCCCACAGTACACGTGGTCCAGCATATGGTGCCACAGCTGTGATAAGTATTATGTTGCGACACAGCCCCCTGGTATCCTACATCACGTATGATGACCAAATAACATACCTGAAAAAAATAAACACATAGTAGAGACTCTACTTTTGAGACTACGGGAATGATACAGGTTACAATTCTGTTACTATTATTATACATTCTCCCTTTGGGGCCACTCTCACCAGCTCACAATGCCAGCGGCCGAGGTGAGAAGAGAGCCCGACCGCCTACGGAGAGCTCCCGAGATGCAGATATTGGAGCCATTCGTCAAACACACAGGGGCTAGCCGAGCGGTCGTCCTCGCCTCTTTTAAGGATGAGTACCTTGTGAAAAGCGTGGTGGACAATGACAAACGTGCCAGAAACTAATGGACCCCTGCAGACACTGAGAAAAAGCGTCGAGTATGTACACCCGGAAGCCTCTGAATCTTTTGGCTTACGGCAGCCGTTCTACCTGCCTTAAAAAGCAAGAACGTGTCGACAATCCCAGGATCCTTACAGAAACAAAAACGGCAAGAATTCGCACGGGGAGGCGTGTGGAGTAGGAATAGCGAAAGAAGTCAACCTGCTTAAAATGATGTTTTCTGGACAGGACATCCCTTATAAATCACAAAAGCCGGCAGATTCTGCGACGAAGCACAAACATGGGAGTATCTAGGCCTGCGGCAGGGAGATCAATTGCTTTCACAAGCACTTGGTATGCAGAGAAACGTTGTAACAATGTGCCATCAACGCTGGGGGCGGCCTTAACAGTGAAATTATGAGTCACTCACCAGCTCATGTCAGAAAGAGAATTTCCATTCTGCGCTGGGAGCCGTGATCGTGAAACGGTGATCAGTCATTGGGCGGGACTGCAAATTTAGTCCGCCAATACAATTTCGAGAGGAGGAAAATTTCGAAAAATCGTTGACTTCGAGGATGGATGAGGAATGAAGGGCAGAGTCGGTGAGGCAGCGTGGAAGCAAGAGAACATGGGGGCTCTTTAATCCATAGTGAACGTCTTCCTTCCTGCATCGTGATAGCTTCGACCACGCAACCCGCAACGAGCAGACAACCCGGAGATCGCACCTGAGCCTCGTCGTAAGGCGACGAGTCGCCGATGAGAGCCAGCGACTGGGGCCGCACAGATCCGGAGCGACGCGCCTTCCGACGCAGCGCTACTGCCGACAACACAGGAAGGTGAATGATCACGGAGAGTGGTGAGATGATTCATAACATGTCTGTCTGCTCGTCGTCAAAACTGGGGTGTCTAGGAAATCAGCTTACTAGGACAGCTAGACAACATTCAACAAATCGTATTAACGAGTTAATTACAAAATGAAAAGAGGCGCAGATGTGTCGCAAGCAATCTTGAAGCAGTTTTTCGATTGGGATGTCACCAGACGGTCTCGGCGCTTATGTCCTGTTCACGTGGGGGCCTCTGCTGTCGCGTTGTCGTCCTGGAAAGGGGTCGGTCAGTGTGCGATTGGCTGACGTTTTCTCACAGCCATCTCTTGTCTATCGTTCCCGACTGGCATCCCGGCGCTTCAGTTTACGCCGTAACAAATCATTCCCTCCTTCTTCCCTTTGATATTTGAGTCTTGGACACGTCCAGTGAAATGGGCCCTGAGTTTTATAATTCCTGTTTTGCTTTGTGTGAAAAACTAATTGAAAGAAATGTAGTCATTTCATGTTTTATCTATATATATGAAGACAGTGACCGTTCTCGAAAGAACAGAATACTGTTGATGACTATGGTGTCACCGCCAGACACCACACTTGCTAGGTGGTAGCTTTAAATCGGCCGCGGTCCATTAGTACATGTCAGACCCGCGTGTCGCCACTGTGTGATCGCAGACCGAGCGCCACCACAAGGCAGGTCTCGAGATACGGACTATCACTCGCGTCAGTTGTACGGACGACTTTGCTAGCGACTACATGGACGAAGCATTGCTCATTAGCCGAGCCAATAGTTAGAATAGCCTTCAGCTAAGTCAATGGCTACGACCTAGCAAGGCGCCGTTAGTAACATTGCATGTAGCTAAAGAGTCTCACTTGTATCGCCACAAGCTCCAGATGTACCAAAAGGATGGATTAAAGTTAAGTATTTCAGAAGCTACGTACTTTTCTTTATAGCATTCATTACGTATCCTGTTTCAGACCTCACGCCCATCTGCGTGAGCGTAGCGCGTGCCTTTCGGCTTCCTCTCATTGTGTCTAGGCTGTCTTGTCTAGACACAACAATGACCGTGCAGCTTTTCCCTGGAATAAATGATGACTATCTGAAACCCTAAGCTGCCGACAGGTGTTATCCCTTGCACGCCTCCCGTGAGACTCACATTCCAAACTGTCCACAATTCTACATATGTAATGTACCTTATAGACAATTGTCCACATCAAGGTATATGAACAACACCTGTCGACAGCTGAGGGTTTCAGTTAGTCATCATTTATTCCAGGGAAAAGCTGCACGGTCATCAACAGTATTCTGTTCTTTCGAGAACAGTCACTGTCTTCATATATATTGTTAAAAGGCTACCCAGCCATTGACCTTCGTCTGTGCGAATGCGCACAGGTTGCCCAAACTCTTACGGGAATCGCGAGTAATGAGTGAATGGACAAATGTCTGTAAGGTACATTACATATGTAGAATTGTGGACAGTTTGGAATGTGAGTCTCACGGGAGGCGTGCAAGCAATAAGTCTCTGCAGTCGTGCTATTCATCTGTGTCCTCGCTGGCTCAGATGGATAGAGCGTCTGCCATGTAAGCAGGAGATCCTGGGTTCGAGTCCCGGTCGGGGCACACATTTTCAGCTGTCCACATCAAGTTATATCAACAACACCTGTCGGCAGCTGAGGGTTTCAGTTAGTCATCATTTATTTCATGTTTTATTCATCAAAACCGTTCCATTCGTTTAGCAGTCCCATAATCTCACAACATTAGGTGTTTATTTCATTTGATTATTGATGTCACTACATTTTGGCACCCAACTTGGAATAACGTCATGCAATATCACAAATAATCTTCTATTAACTTCATTATGGAAGTCCATTTATCGTCCGCTGAAAACAAGAAAAACGCAAGGATATATCTTACTTACGAGGGGACTTTCCGGTATTGAAAATTCTGTTCGCAATTAGACTTCGCAGGTTTGTTGTGTACCTCAAGGGTGCCCACTCATAGAAGTCTTACAGTCCTCTTTCCAAAAAATTCCGAAAAAAAGGCTTCTACAATTTTAAACGTAGCTCTACACACGTAACATTCGGGTCATATGTAGTAAGGCAGTACGTAAGTGAAGTAGCTCAGTCGGTAATGCGCTTGTGTGTCATGTGGCAGATTTTGGTTCGAACCCACCCGCTGCTATGGTTATATTATGTTTTCAGTTGTTTTAAAAATTATAACAATGTTAAATTACGTTCCACCAGCCGCGACATTCTCGCGAATATGAACGGTAATCCAATAATGTAAAATTTTTTTTATTCCAGTTTTTGATCACAACATAAATTCATTTTACGATGACTGGTTTCAGTCAGTAATGATCATCTTCAGATCTGTTTTACACCATGTCCTAATGTGATAAAGCCCTAATGGCATCGTCAAAACATTTATACACTCAGCAAAGTGACGATGCTTTGCTGAGGGTGTAAACGTGTTAACGATGTCATTACGGTGTTATCACTTTAGGACATGGCGTAGAACAGATCAGAAGATTGTCATTACTGTCTGAAACCGGTCATCGTCAAAAGAAATTATGTTGTGATCAAAGACTGGAATAAAAAAAAAACTTTTAAAAACATTTAAATTAAGTTAATCACCTAAAGTATTACCAGCTAAATCATAAATACTTTTATTTTGTTTATGAAGCAGCTGTCACAGCTACTTAAAATGTGACTTACACCCATCAGTGTTTTCTTTTTAACAAGTTGAATAATTTCAAGTCCATTTTTACTGGGGTAAATTAATTACTGTTGTCACAAAATTCTGGGTGCAGTTTCAACTACATAAATTTTTTTACAATATCATGTTAATTATTTAATTTTGTATGTTATGTGCAACCTCCAGAAAGATAATTGTCATAAAAATATTCAAAACAAAAAATATTTTGTTCCATAAAATTTCAGGCGTGCAGCCTCATAAATTTCACTTCTTCTTCTGTTTCTCGGAAAATAGCGGGACGATATACAGCCGAAATATTAGAAGAAAAAGTGAAATCAATGGTGTTGCACGCCCGAAATTTTATGGAACCATCATTGCACCGCAAAAATATGAAGATGCACAAAAATATTTTGGCGTCTTTCACAATTCTTGAAGGACGATTGGTTACAGGAACAAAGTTTTTTAAAAGATCTGTTGAGAATCATACTTCAATGACATTCCTGAAAACTTCTCTTTCATCCGAAAGCCTGGAAGCATACCAGGCATATCGGATCATATCCTTGAAAATTGGCGATGACAGCTGATGATGGACTATTTACTGTATTTTGGTACAGCCTTTGTGAGAATTTACTTCTTTGATATTTTCAACAAGAAAGGCGCAATTTTGTACACTCTTTATCAAATTTCTTACTTGTCTGAAAACAGACGTCACATGGTTGAACAAGTGGAATGCATTTCGGAGGAATCACTTCAATTGATGATTTCTCGTCGTCCTAAAGGTTTCGTCATATAATTCAGGCTTTGCTTGTCCACCCGAAGAGTCAGTAATTAACGGAAACCTTTCTTGGCCCACATAAGACTTCAAACATCGCTTGAGAAAGTCAGTATACATTTCCGTCGTTAGCTTTCCTTTTTCTGAAGACGTTATTATAACGTATTTATCATTTTGCTTATGTCCTTTTACTGTTTGTTGAACTCGGGGAGCAAAGTTACCGGCTGCCCCTAGTAAACATGTAAGGTGGCAACTGTCTTGCCCCTTACATGAGTCCATTTAACGTGACTATAATTACTTTGCGAGCACTTTAGGTCAATAAAAACGACTGACAGCTTCGCAATCGCTTTGTAGATAACTAGTTGTTGTTTGTTGGAGTAATACTCTCGATTACAGTGTATGAAATGTCTGTGGAAACGCATCGGCACGCTGACTATGTAACACAGGGAGAATTACGCGATTTTGTAATTATCGGTTTTTGCGTCAATGCATTAAATGCGAGGCACTAGGGACAGCGCTCTGGCAGCAGCCTGACAGCACATCTCCAGGTGAGTAACCTCAAGTGTTTACAAAACAGACCAGTGACTTGCTGGGTGTGCTCTCGCCTAAGTTCCATTAATTTTATGCCTTCGAGTACTTGAAGTGGGGCAGGCCAGGACTCCCTTAGGAAAATTGTTGTTGCCCGCAGCTGTGGATCTTCCCAGGTGGCTTGGGTCGAGTTTACTGGTGAAATTTGGTAGAAAGGGAAGAGTTGTGGAAAATAGTTCCATTTCCTGACGGTACATTGGTCGGCACTGGGAAACTGGGTATTTTGAGCGTTTCCAGGGATGTGATTCGTTCGGTAAAGTTTTGGTGGGGAAAACAGAGGGGAAGAGCTATCTTGCTTGACTCTCTGTCGAGGTCTTCCGTCTTGGTCATTCGTTCTGAGAGGACGTGAGCCATATCAGCTCTTTGTTGATGGGAAGATCGTCGCGATATGAAAAGTTAACGGACAGCAGTCTGTTGTCCAAGTATTGTAAGAGTGTAATTTCCGAGGCGCCACACCCGCATTCCACGGCCGCACCGTCGCGTGCCGGAGACAGCAGCCACAGCAGCAGTAGTACGGTGAGATCGCGCCCGCTTCGTCCTGCGTTAGGGGTAGCGTTAAATAGCTGCATCGCGTGCAATTGCTGTTTCCACTGAGATTTCACAATACTTTGGGGTGTAGTGATTCTTCTTCTTTCTCGTTTTGTGTCGATGTCAGTCGGCCAGCCAGTTTATGAGAGACGCGTTTTGTACCGATTTTGACACAATTCACTGCCAATCCCAGCTAGGAGGGTAATTTGTAAATGGTTCATTTGTGTTTTTATTCAGCATTGTTGTGAAGTTGATAATAAATTTATTGATTCAGTAGAGCTTTTACTTTTGTGGACTGGCAAGACAGCCAATCCACAAGGACGGGAGGCCGAATGGCACGCGTTAAGCTCACGCAGGCTGGCGTGAGGTCTGGAACAGGTCAAGGTCTTATAATAGCAAAAATAGTACGTAGCTTCTGGAATATTTAACTTTAATCCATAATTGGTGAACATCGGTCTGACGGTACATGCATCACAAGATAAATAGCAATTGATAACGGCGCCTTGCTAGGTCGTAGCATATGACGTAGCTGAAGGCTATACCAACTATCGTCTCGGCAAATGAGAGCGTAATTTGTCAGTGAACCATCGCTAGCAAAGTCGGCTGCACAACTGGGGCGAGTGCTAGGAAGTCTCTCTAGACCTGCCGTGTGGCGGCGCTCGGTCTGCAATCACTGACAGTGGCGACACGCGGGTCCGACGTATACTAACGGACCGCGGCCGATTTAAAGGCTACCACCTAGCAAGTGTGGTGTCTGGCGGTGACACCACATTTACTTTCAGTAGTTTGATCCTGAATTCACCCTTTGCTTTATTTTACTTCTGTCTAATATTCTGTTATGATTGAACCCCTAAGTGTTCGTTGTGGTTCATGTTGAGAATTCAAAATAGCTGTGATTTATCGTCAACACTACCACAGCAGGTTAATTAGGGGTGACAGGGCTACATTTAAATCTAGTGTTATCCATTCTTGCGTACATTTCCACTCCCGATTTCTCTGTAAGTTGTTTGACAGGGTTGAACACACGCAAAATCCAGACAAGCAACCGATGGGGTGTTACAAACAAATGAACAAACACTTGAGATAGGATGTTTCCAGATAGAGTGAGGGCATATTGAGTGGTATGTGTATGCGTCACATTATTCATTCGTGTGTTTTGACGGAAATAGTTTTGCTTCCTTTGACAAGGAGAGTCATGATGTACACGGACTGATACTGATATCCTGAAAAGAAAGAACAACCAAAATTGATTTTGTCAGAGAATCGTAAAAATAGGGCGCAAAATTTTAAATACCCTTCAATAAATATCTGTCTATACAGTGTTAATACCAAAATCTTAGTTGAAAATTGGCCAGTGGAGTTCAGCGCATTACTGTTATGCAGTAACATAATCCAATTACTGCAGCTAAGAAATTACGAGTGATTGTTACGCAATGAATGAAAACTATAGAGAATGCATTTCCTTTCCTATATTTTATTGAACTTTGTACACTTACAGTTCTGTCGATTGATAGCCGGCGACGACAATTAAGTTCACCTCCTTTCCCCGAAAAAACAAGATATTTCTGTTCTTCACTCCCAGAAAATTTGTATACATATACAGGGTGTTACAAAAACGTACGGCCAAACTTTCAGGAAACATTACTCACACACAAAGAAAGAAAATATATTATGTGGACATGTGTCCGGAAACGCTTACTTTCCATGTTAGAGCTCATTTTATTACTTCTCTTCAAATCACATTAATCATGGAATGGAAACACACAGCAACAGAACGTACAAGCGTGACTTCAAACACTTTGGTACAGGAAATGTTCAAAATGTTCTCCGTTAGCGAGGACACATGCCTCCACTCTCCGTCGCATGGAATCCCTGATGCGCTGATGCAGCCCTGGATAATGGCGTATTGTATCACAGCCGTCCACAATACGAGCACGAAGGGTCTCTACATTTGGTACCGGGGTTGCGTAGACACGATCTTTCAAATGCCCCCATAAATGAAAGTCAAGAGGGCTGAGGTCAGGAGAGCGTGGAGGCCATGGAATTGGTCCGCCTCTACCAGTCCATCGGTCACCGAATCTGTTGTTGAGAAGCGTACGGACACTTCGAGTGAAATGTGCAGGAGCTCCATCGTGCATGAACCACATGTTGTGTCGTACTTGTAAAGGCACATGTTCTAGCAGCACAGGTAGAGTATCCCGTATGAAATCATGATAACGTGCTCCATTGAGCGTACATGCTGACGAAACTAAAATGAGCTCTAACATGGAAATTAAGCGTTTCCGGAAACACGTGCACATAACATCTTTTCTTTATTTGTGTGTGAGGAATGTTTCCAGAAAGTTTGGCCGTACCTTTTTGTAACACCCTGTATGTTGGGTAACTATTATACATACTTTACTCGGTTTTATCACTGAAATGGCAGTTTTCATTAAATGTAACAAAACGTTCAGAGCGACGGCCTAGCAACACGTCCTCTTTACACAAGATACAGATTAACAGTCCTCTTTCTTTTTAAAAAAAGCAATTATCTTTTTTTTTTTAGTCCATACTCAAAGATTCACAACTACTATCGTTACGGGGATTGCGCGCTAAAGAGTTTCTTGCTGTCCAGTTGCCCTTCACTTCAGTTCAAGTACTTTTTGAATCAAATTTACATTTACGGTACTTGCATACATTACTGAGCTTCTCAAAATAAAATGAAGCACAAATTAGTTAAAAAAAGGGGCGGTGAGGCTCACATAACATTACACATAGCTCGATAAGTTTCGAGCGGGCCTCGACCCTCCTGACTGTCTGCTTGTTTGTATACACAGTAGGGCAACAGCACTTTTCTCCGAAGACACCGGTTTCTCAAATTTACATCGAATATTTGTAGCTTTCCCAATGATTGTAATATCGCCCAATTTTATAATAACGTTTAATGACAGTAATCAACGCTTTAATTTACCTCCATTAAAAATGCATTTGAGAAGCTTTTTAAAAAGGAAGTATTGACGAGCATAGTTCACATTTGAAGTAGCCTATGACAGACATTTCACAAACAAAATAAAATTATTTATGTTTTAATTGATAATACTTTAGGTCATTAACTTTATAAAAGTTGTTATAATTTTTAAAACAGTTAATAAAACAATATAACATCGAGGTTACAGGTAGGATCGACGTCGGATCGGCCATTCGACGTTTCTGCACGCTACTGACTCAGTTATATTACTGTGTGGTGAGCCGTTCCTTCTGACTATACATGAGCTGTATATGAGCTGTGCTTAAAACTTTAGAGCCCTGTTTCTCTGAATTTTCAGGGTAGAGAGCCTTAATTCTCCTATGATTGTACATGCTTGAGGTATACTATCAACCTGCAAAGTCTTATTCCGAATTGGATTTCCGAGACCGGAAGGTCCCCCTGCTAGACAAACACATAGTACAGACATTAGTTTTAAAACTACATGAATGACACAGATTACATTTGTGTTACTAAGGATGTCGATTTATTGTCCACTGGAAATAAGAAAAACACGAGGATAAATCCTACTCAACTGGCTTCTTATTATCTGCACTTGAATTTATTTTATAGCCCTGAGCACTAGCTGCATTTACAGAGCACACACACACACTGGGACTTCAGTTATTGGTACGCTAATGTTTCCGAGGAGGGAGGGGATTTGTACTGACGGAACTTGACTAAAGGTAGCAATGAGTGTTTACCAGGCACTGCCTCGCAGTTTGCTCCTACACAAGTGTGCTACTCAGTTGAAACGCTCGTAGTCTTCGTCGCCGGAAAATAACTTCGGTTGCTTAAGCATGACATTTATTAACAGATAGCCCTCATTACAGACAATACCAGATCTACACTCATACTCATAAATTAAGGATAATAGCAGAATGTGGTGCCACACAAAGTGCCACTACACAAAACTGGCGTTAAAAGCATAGGCACATAGAGAACACACACGACACAAATCTGTAAGTCCACGGTATTGCTGATAAGTTGAGAACACCGTCCCGAAACACATGTGCTACACAACACCGCTGTTCCCTGCGCATGTACCCCAACACCAATGTGGGATATGATCACCATGCACACGTACACAAGCCGCACAACGTGTTGGCATACTCTGGATCAGGTGGTGGAGCAGATGCTGAGGTATAGCGTCCCATTCTTGCACCAGTGCCTGTCGGAGCTCCTGAAGTGCAGTGATACGTCGACCGCAAGCATCCCAGAAGTGCTCGATGGGGTTTAGGTCTGGAGAAAAGGTAGGCCACTCCATTCGCCTGATATCTTCTGTTTCAAGGTACTCCTCCACGATGGCAGCTCGGTGGGGGCCTGCGTTATCATCCATGAGGAGGAAGGTGGGACCCACTGCACCCTTGAAAATGCGGACATACTGGTGCAAAACGACGTCCCGATCACCTGACCTGCTACAGTTCCTCTGTCAAAGACATGCAGGGGTGTACTTTCACCAATCATTATCACGTCCCACACCGTCAAACCACGACCTCCATACACGTCCCTTTCAAGGACATTAAGGGGTTGGTATCTGGATCCTGGTTCACTCCAGATGAAAACCCGGCGAGAATCACTGTTCAGACTATACCTGGACTCGTCCGTGAACATAACCTGGGACCACTGTTCCAATGACCATGTACCGTGTTCTTGATACCAGGCTTTACGGGCTCTCCTGTGACCATGGGTCAGTGGAATGCACCTTGCAGGTTTCCGAGCGAAAATACCATGTCTGTTCAGTCGTCTGTAGACCTGTGTGTCTGGAGAAAACTGTTCCAGTGGCTGCGGTAAGGTCCCGAGCAAGGCTACCTGCAGTACTCCGTGGCCGTCTGCGGGCACTGATTGTGAGATATCGGTCTTCTTATGGTGTTTTACACTGTGGACGTCCCTTACTGTAGCGCCTGGACACGTTTCGTGTCTGCTGGAATCGTTGCCGTAATCGTGAGTTCACACTTTGGGGCATACGGAGGGCCCGTGCAATAACCCGTGTGTTTGACCAGCCTCCAGTCGCCCTAGTATTCTTCCCCTCATATCATCAATATGTGTTCTTTGAGCCATTTTCTACATACAGTCACCATTAGCACGTCTGAAAACGTCTGCACATTTATTCGCTGCAACGTACTCTGACATGCACCCCACACCTATGCGTATGTGGACTGCTGCCAGCGCCACCGTGCGACAACCGCAGGTGAAATGCGCCGCATGGTGATACCCCGAGGTGATTTAAACCCGCAAACCACCCACCAGAACGTTGAGTCACCATGTACCACCATTATCCTTAATTTATGAGCATGAGTGTAGTTTCTCTTAGGTGTGCATAGCAAAGGGAACTCGTTTTTGTCACTGAGGGGAGTAACCTTGTCCCATTACAAGTGAAATGGTCAAAGCTCGTCTTAATATGATCACTCATGCTACGCTACCTTCTGCCTCAGAAATGCAAGACGAATTGAGCTCTGTTTTATGGACCTATTCTTCGCGTTTCAACAAGGAAATAAAAGACTCGTGGAAATATAACGGGAACGGTACAATTATTTCTGATGGTTGGAAATGCAAAAAGTAAGAGCTGACTCCGTTCCTTCACCGACAAGATGCTACAAATTTGACACACCTTACTAAGGCAGGTGGAGGGCTATTTACAGTTTCTTAGCTCTAATGCTCTTGTGACAGTAGTGTTGACAGTGTCACCTAAAAATTCACGCTGACAGCGGCCGTTGAGTTGAGCTGTCGGCGGCTGCGGTAACCCTCTTACTGCATAAGACCCATGGGAGACGGCTCACTCCAGACGCTGTGTTAAGTACTGTCAGGCTGTTGATAAAATGTCGATGTATCGATATGTTTTAAAAATTATTGATATACATAGGAGATGTGCTTTTCCCAAATATATCGATATTTCATTACCAAAATAGCAATATCGAGTGCCGATATTTTTATATTATATTTTTTTCGCAATATTTAAAATTGTTCTTTGGAAATTGTAGCAGAAATAATTTTACTTTCACTGTGCGAAGCCGTCTTAGTACTCTTTTAATTTTCATCACGTTCAGTCCAGGCTGCGTGAAGCGAGTATAGGTGGCACGGAGAAGAAGTCTGCACTCTTGAGGTGGCGGTGAGAGTGGAATAACAAGATTTCCGACGTAAAGAAATAGCATACCAGTTGCGTTAAACACCAATTTTTAATGCAAATAGTGCGCTATTTCTTCACACTGACATTCTTCGTAAACAGTTGCTCAAAATTACGATCAAAAATCTAAGTAACGAGGTTGGTCTTTGTGGTGGGTAGAGACGTGTGAGGGAAAATGCTGACGTAATCGGCGCTCGGCGCTACAGCAGAAACTGCAACGTTTAACTTTACCACGCAGTTTTGACACTCCAGCTACTAGGTCGTTGGCGTTCGCAGAAATGAGAAACAGGGAAGTCGACATGAAGTGTTCCGGGCAAATGCGATATGTGACGAAACCGAAAAACGGACACATCGGACAACTTAATTATGGCACATAGATCCAGTTACCACTGTTAGCAATTTGGTTAACACCAATTGTGAACGTGCATAGTTTCCCTTTTCCTTCCTGCTCTAAGAGTAATAAGCGGGCTGCTAACTTTTTGATGTACAAAACATCTAATACTACATCAATATTTACGTATACAGCTCTAAAAACAACCGTATATTTACCATGTACAGCCGATATTTTTAAAGGCCGGTCTGTCAATATTGTTCTCGTCGATATATCGATATACAGATACATTTTTCGATATATTGAGGACAGATAACGATACCTTTGTAAATATTTTTAGAAGTATCTACAGTCTCGGTAGCTAGGCCCATTCAGGAGGTGACCTGCAGTCTGCCACGCGCCTACCGCGCTACCTGCTGCACTCTGAGTGCAGGCCCCACTGACAACATGGGTTTCGCCAGCTGCGGCCTGTGTTCCGATGTTTATCACAGTGGGTGAATCAATGCGCATTTCCCTTCCTGTGGGATTTTCTATGTAATCAATTTCCTCCGTCTGCCGGTCACGAGACAGAAGAAGCGTCAACCGTTCAATTCTCTGTCTGCTCCTTCATGCTCAGTGTCTCTGTGCAGATCGACAAGAAATCTCTTACTTATCTATAGTACACCATAACACACCTATAGAAATACCTTGCGATATTCCTAAATAATGCAAACATTCTAAAACGGCCTAGTTTTAGAAATTTGGAACCATTTGGTCCAGGTTCAACATAGCAGGGAAACATTTAACAAGAACAGACAAGAAAAATGAAAACATGATGTAATATACTAACTTCTTTCTTTTTTACAAGTCTGAGGTCACCAGGCACAGGTTTCATCATTATGACTCAAAGAAATATGAAGAAAATCATATTAAGAAATACACAGGTGAAGGGTTAATTAATTTCTTTATTTTCTGTGAAGAGCCTGTACTTTTAATATCATACATAATCTAATATTTATGATACATACAAAATTTCCAGCCTTATTTATCGTTATTATATATTTTATGTCTGTTGGGCTTTTCTGTCAGTTGGGTAGCCAGTGGTTCAGGATGGGAATGCAGGCAGATTGCACCATTATCCACATTCTGTAGAACTAATCCATGCAACTATTTATTTCCGCCACCAGTGTTATGATGAATTGGTCTAGCTAAAATAATTATCACCTTGATTTTTTCATGGATACGAAGATATCAACTGGTCTTCACCCTTACGTCTTCCTTACTCAAAAATATGTTTCACACACTATTCTTTCAGTTACACGGCCTCTTCTATTATGTACTTTGGCTGCAAAACTTCTTTTCCTCAATCATTCTTCGGAAACATACTAAACACTCAAAAAATACATCGTTGAATGTGAAAAACACGTATCTTCCACTACGTTAAAAGTGGTAGAGCACTTGCCTGCGAAAGGCAGAGATCCCGAGTTCGAGTCTGGGTCCGACACACAGTTTTAATCTGCCAGGAAGATTCAATTTTTGGCTTATTGATTACCCTCTTGAGCTCAGATTTAACAGATTTTATATCCTGTTCAGTGTTAACGTTTAACCGAAGGAACTGCATGTCATGGTCTGAGAGGCCATTGACAATTGGTTTTGTAATATAATTTTGTTCATGGGACTTTTCGATAAAGATATTATCAATGGCTGTTTGTGAGCAAGTGGCTACCTTAGTGGGGAACTTTACAGTGGGAATTAAGTTGAATGATAGTGTTAGTAACTCAAATAAGTTCTTATTGAGAGAGTCTTTAAGGAAACCTACATTGAAATCACCAGCAACCACTATTTCTTTGTTTTTGCTTGTTAAATGGGCCCGTACAGCTTCAAGGTGGTTTACAAACAGATTAAAGTTACCTGCAGGTGCTCGATATACACTTAATATTATGAACGATTTTTTGTGAAATTCTAATTCTGTTGCACATATTTCCATATGCCGTTCTAGGCAAACTTTATGAATGTCTATGTTATTAAATTGATGACAGTTCCTGATGAATGTTGCAAGTCCTCCTTTCTCCATTTCTGATCTACAAAAGTGAGATGCTAATCTAAACCCTGTAACACTTAAAAGTTCTATACCAGTGGTCACATGATGTTCAGAGAGACAGATAATGTCAGCTGGGTTTGAAGACTCTAATTCATCTATGCAGATAGTTAATTCATTAATTTTATTTCTCAGTCCTCGAATATTTTGATGCAATGAAGATAGCTGACATTTCACATTGACTGAGTTAAAATTGGGTAGAGTTAAAATATCTGCTGACTGTTGAAAATTCTTAACCAATAGCTGTTCATGCTGATGTAATAAGTTGGAATTATGTTTTTTTAATTTCTTTCTCAAACTGAATGTTTGTCTCAGTTCTAACATCTCTTAAAATCTGCTTTCTTTCTGTCCTCCCTACCCAAAAAAGGGTCTTTCCTGAACGCTATAACCACTGGTATTTTACCACTCATGACAGTGCCTCCCCCCTTTAACTTTCCTGCTATTTTCCCAGCCAGTTTGCCCTTCCCCTTCCTGTTGAGGTGAAGGCCATGCCTAGTATAATCCCACCTATTGAGAGAATCAACAGGAACCACACTAATGTGTGACCCTGCACCCGACATAAGCAGCCGTTCCAGCTCCAAATTGACTCTCTTGACAGAAGAGTTCAAATGAGGTCGTTCATGGCGCCTAAGAACAGATACAAACTCAACACTAGTGTGCTTCGATGCTGATGCAATCTTTGCCAGGTCACACTCTATACTGTACTCAGGATCTCTGTCAATACTGTTACCTGCCCCACCCACTATAACCACGGTGTCTTCCTTAGTGAAATCTTTGCAAAGTGTTCTTAAATCCTCTGTCACCTGCTCCAGACTAGTACAAAGTTTTAAAAAAATTGGTGACCTGGTATTCTGATCCTAGATCATCCTACAAAAGTTGACCAACACCTCTGCCATGGGAACTACCTAACAACAACACTTTCTTTCTCTTTACTGATTTCCCTACATTCTTACTTTTCAGTTTGCTGCTGAAAGTTTGTTGTGCCCTGTCTACACCTGGAACTGCTTGAGGCTCACCGGCTTCTAACTGAAGCAACAGGTTAAATCTATTTTTCACATTCACCACGAAGCTGTCAGACAAAGTTCTGGGCCTGTTCGTCCTGTTGCCTGTTGCCACTTCCCACCTCTCTTTCCCCTTCTCCCTCATTAACCTATCAAGATCTCCCCTGGCCTTGTCTAACTCATCCTGAAGGGCGACAATTTTCCCCTCCTTTTCTAGTATCTTCCTATCTCTACTACAAATCCTACAAAACCACTGATGAATCTCATTTAGTTCCCCTATTCCCACGCCACTACAGTCACCCACATGGAAAAACTACAGCACCCATCACACCAAAGCCCCAACCTAACAATTCTACGGCAAGTCAAGCACTTTTCACTCATGATAAACGTAATAATTTATTAAGAATAAGTCAGTTAAATTACAGACAAACACGAAAATATGGTTGCAAAAATTTGGCCTGTACGCAACTGTGTGTAAACAGAAACAACAGTGCAAAGTTTCTGAAACAACAACTTAAACTTTACGCTACTATCCGGAAGTGCTTGTTAAATAATGAAGAGGTACGCTAAGTTAAATTGCTCGAGAGAGCAAGGAACAACTAAACGAAATTCTATAGATTTGCTGCAGCAAAACGTAAACAGAAAATACGACTGTACGATCTCTTCGCGTTTTTTCCTACATCACGTATAGAAAAATGAAACCTTAATGGTACACTTAAAAGGCACACTAATGCATCTATTTACCACGTAATCAGTACTAATCTATATGTTTTATAATGTAAAATGACTTATCTTTACGAGAACACCAAAACTAGCGCTAGTCGCCTGGCTGCAGGGCTGCCAACTTATACGAGGTGACATTCTTTCGTCGCATACGACCTTCTATCCATCAAAACTACTCCATAACCACATGTCATTGCACTGTCAGTGGCCACAAACCACAAAATTCTCACATCATCATCACGCTGCCGGAGATGAAAGAGTATAAATCTCGATACATTACAGGGTACACAATGCCGACCCACGTGCGTGCAGTGGCAAATAAAAAATAGGTCTATAAGCGCATGTCTGCGTGGACTCATGAAATGCGCATGTTCCACTTCCCACTATGATTTCTCTCCGACACAAGTTGAACTACCGTCCAAAATCTACTTTTCCTGCGAACGCTTTGGGAAGATGTTTCAGTTTCGAATATAGAATTTATTCATATCATCACCTAACATAGCTTCTTCATTACCATATGCTTAGATGAAAAAAAGAAAAAACAAATTACCCAATAATCAATACATCAAACCTGACGGGATGCTTCTTACCCTCAAAGCAAAACTTTGTCTTTGTTCCTCTCATACACACTACTTGTTACACGAAAGGAAACACAAATGAAGTACGTTCTCATACGCTTATATGCTATTCTTTCTCTTTACTTCTTCTTCTTTCGATTTCGGCCATCTTTGGACCACGTTCAACAATTCACTTGCCCGGCTTTTTGATCTTTTTTTCTCTCTTCCCAATATTTCCTCATCATTTTCGAGTGGTTCCTCCTCCGCTCTTCCGACCATTTCCTATTATTATTCTTTAGTTTCGTTTCTTCTGGAAAACACTTAATTTCGTTCACTATTTGTCTAAACTTTTCCCTGTCCCTGATTGACTCACGGGTGACATTAAAATAGGCCAAATCCTTTTTCACCATCTGTATCCATTTATTGTTGGTTTTTTCGTTCCTGTTACTATGTTCAAACACTTTTCTTGTTAGTCTGTTTACATCCATCCTCGACAGGTGACCATAAAACGTTAGTCTGCGTTTACGCATTGCCTCACTCACTTTCTCAATAGTTTTGTATATTTCCTTATTACTCTTTAGCTTGTACTCTTCTCCAATATTTCTCGGTCCTAATATTTTTCTCAAAATTTTCCTTTCTTTCTTTTCCATGTTTTCTATTTCCCCCTTTTTGTTAAGAGTTAGGCACTCCGATGCATACAGGCATTCTGGTCTAATGACAGTTTTATAATGTCTTAATTTAGCTTGAATCGAAATGTTTTTTTTGTTATATATGTCTTTGGTTTTTTGAAAAGCAAATTCCATTTTCCTTGCTCTCGCCTGGTTTGCACTCTTGTCTAAACCATTCACTTGAATTATTTCACCTAAATACTTAAATTTTTCTACTCTCTTAATATTGCCGTATTTAGTAATAAGATTTTTCTTGTTATTTCTATGATTAGACATATACACGGTTTTTTCAAATGAAATCTGCAGTCCAGCTCTGGCCGAAACTTCTTGTAGTTTCTCCAGGTAGTTCTGAGCTATTTCTTCGTTTTCTGTAATTATTGCCAGATCGTCTGCAAAAGCTAAACAGTCCACTTCTATTTTTTCTTTTTTTGTTCCAATTCTGATGTCATTCTTGGTGCCTTTGAGTTCTTCTTTCCATATTCTCAATATCTTTTCCAGTACGCAGTTGAAGAGGATTGGGGATAAACCATCACCTTGTCTAACACCTGTTTTAATTTCGAACTTCCTTGAAATTTCACCCATAAATTTAACTTTGGCCTTACTGTTTGTTAGCGTCTGTTTGATAATTTGAATTGTTTTCGTACCGACCCCAAATTCTTCCAATACTTTCAGTAATGTTTCTCTATCTACCGAGTCGTATGCTTTTTTGAAATCTACAAATACTATTGCAAATCTCTGGCCTCTTGAGATTCTGTAACGAATTAGTGTTTTCAGGTTAAATATTTGTTCAACACAGGATCTACCTTGTCTAAAACCTGCTTGATATTCACCTATTTTTTTATCCAGAACTGGCTCCACGATTTGAAGTAATTTCCTTGACAAAATTTTGTATCCTACTGGTAGTAGCGAGATCCCTCTATAATTATTAACATTCATCTTATCCCCCTTTTTGTGTAGTGGGTGTATCAGGGCACACTGCCAGTCTTCAGGAATTCTTTCTTCGTCCCAGATCTTCTTAAACATATGTTCCAAAACTTGTGGGAGGTTGGTATCCATTATTTTTAGGATTTCTGGTACTATGGAGTCTTCACCTGGGGCTTTATTGTTTTTTAGACTGTGTATTATGTGTTTTATTTCTTCAGCGTCTGGAGGTTTTGACTCGGTATTAGTATTTCGGTGGTTTTCAAAACTCATTTTATCTTTGGGTGGTTCACAATTTAGTAGATTCTCGAAATATTTTGCTAATATTTCACAATTAGTCTTGTTTGTCAAACCTAGCTTGTTCTCTTCATCTTTAAAACATAAATTTGGGGATTGGTATTTGGTTAGCTGTTTTCTAAAAGTTTTCTTTACTATTATTCATAAACACAAAATAATGTGCATAGATACATACCAAAAGAACAGAAAATACCACAAGAAAAATGGATCACACATTATCCTTCCAACAATACTTCTTTTTTGTATTATTGGAGACTCGTCTTTTGTCAATTTGTAGTATTCCAGAAAAGGCTTAATGTTGTTATGTGATGTAGCAGTTGACAATCTACATTTCAGTCTCGAGTCCGGAAGCGTTGGTGTGGGTTAGTCTTCGAATCTTCAATGAACCATTATAGATGGAAAAGAATTTGTGGCAGATAGCCTTCAGTTTCTTCAAAAGGTGATTTAACTTCATAAGAATATTCTACAGACTTGGAAATGTCTCAGTTTTGCTTTTCGGTATGCCCAGAGATTCCTCTTTTCGGCAGCTGCTTTAATATTGTTCAAGGCCAAATTAACTATCGTTTCATGTTGCATTCTACAACGAGGTGAAAGTCCACTAATTCCTTAAGCTTCTCCTTTGGTTGACGATTTCTCAACACAGCAATAGGGTGGAAGCCTAGTCGTGCGATGTGGTGATTCGTTTAACACTGTCTGGCAGTATGAGAGGACGATATCCCAGTTAGTGTACAGTTTGGCACAGCAGACTGTGTAAAGAATCCCGAGATCTTCCAAATCAAATTCGTCGGGATTCTAAAGGCAATGAAAGAATGATACAAAGACAGGTTTCACTCTATATATCTTTTCAAGGTTGCAACGCATCTTCGAGAACAGATTAGAGAACCAATGTCGATGCTTAATTTCTCCATATGCCCTCCTTGTGTCTAGAACTTTTTGCAGCGTGTTTTGGAAATAGTTACAGCTACTGTTTTCTTTAACACAGTAAGGGTTACAAATTTCGAATGGCGGCAAAGACTTAACAGTAATCTCGCTTTGTTCTAGGAATACGTCGCAGGAGATCCACCACCTCCAATTCTTTTAATTTGGTTGGGACGAATGGTACAGGAGTGCCTGAAGATTCTTAGTATTGTGCTTTTCTCTTTGGCAAGTTTTACAAAGGAACAAGACCTTTCTAATTCGTCTTTCCAAACGCTTCATGTGGCACAAAGTTTTCAGTTATAGACAGCATTCTCGTTGACTGAAATGAGCGTAGGTGAGAGTACAAAATAAGCTAATTAGTGAATTATACCGTGATACAGATTACCATAAGGAAGCATCGACATTTCCTTCGTAAATAAGATTTCCTTTCTCACAACGTGATACTGCCCAGCCATAACTTTTTCCTAAGCTTTCCCTTTTTTTCGTAAGTCAAGGTCCCTGCTCTACATCTGCATCTACATGGATACTCCGCAAATCACATTTAAGTGCTATCAGAGGTTTCATCGAACCTTCTTTACAATAATTCTCTATTAATCCAATCTCGAACAGCGAATGGAGAAAAAGAACACCTATAATTTTTTGTGCGAGCTCTGATTTCCCTTGTTTTATTATGGTGACCGTTTCTCCCTATGTAGGTCACGTCAACAAAATATTTTCACCCGCGGACGAGAAAGTTGCTGACTGAAATTTCGTGAGAAGATTCCACTGAAACGAAAAACGTCTGTTTTAACGATGTCCTCCCCACCTCTGTATTATGTCAGTGATACTCTCTTCCCTATTTCATTATACTACCAAACGTGGTGCTCTTCTTTGAACTTTCTCGATGTGCTCCGTTAATTCTGTCTAATAAGTATCCCATGCCGCGCTTCAGGCAGTGTACGCAGTCTCTTTAGTACATCTGTTGCATCTTTTAAGTGTTCTGTCAATAAAATGCAGTTGTTGGGTTTGTCTTTCCCATAACATTTTCTGTGTTCTTTCCAATTTAAGTTGTTCGTTGTTGTAATTCATAATTATTTAGGTGAATTTACGGCCAGCTTTGACTAATTTATCGTGTAAACGAAGTTTAACGGATCCCTTTTAGCACTCAAGGTGGTGACCCCAAACTTTTCATAACTCAGGGCCTATTGCCAGTTTTCGCAGCATACAAATACATTTTATAAATCGTTTTGCAATTTTTTTGATCTTCTGATGACACTACTAGACGATAAACGACAGCACCATCTGCAAGCAACCTAAGACGGCTGCTCAGATTGTCTCCTAAATTATTTATAAACGTAAGGAACAGCAGAGGGCCTATAAACTACCTTGGGTAACGCCAGAAATCGCTTCTGTTTTACACTATGCCTTTCTGTCAGTTACTCCTAACTGTGACCTCTCTGACAGGAGAGATGTGTTCTGTTCACTTGTTCTCTTACAATGTCTCGTACGGAGGCAGTGACGTAACTTTCGAAGGTAACTTTTAGAAAACAAAAGCGCCCCCCCCTCCCACCCCCCCGCTGGAGGTTCGAGTGCCCCCTCGGGCAAGGGTTTGTGTGTCGATGACCTCAGCAGTTTTTCCCATAAGACCTTACTACAAACTTCCATTTTTCGTAAGCAAAAGGTACTAAAATTACACTCTTCGATGTCTTCCTCGATTGCACAGGTTAAGCCTATAGGTCATACGGGCTTTGGACAAAGCGTTTGCTACTACGTTTGCTGACCCTAGTGTATGTCCAGTGGTGAAGTTGTACTGTTGTGTACTTTTGTAGGTGCAACAAGCATCTCCCTAGTTTTCACGGTGTCAGTATCGACAGGAGCTGAAGAGCTTTATGCTCCGTATACACATTTGTTGTGTATACAACAAGGAAATAACTGAATTTTTGGGCTGACTGAACTACCATGAACGCCTCCAATTTCGTGACGGAATCGCTCCTCTGGAATTGGACAGAGCCCACTCCTGAATCCTATCGTTTTACTTTCGACGCCATTCTCGGTTTCAAATTCCTGGAAAAGCCCAACACCTAATCCCATTTTTACCGACTCTGTGGCCATACAGAAGTCTTTGCTCAAACCAGGATGTGAAAGATGTGACACAGACACAAATGCTTTTTTCGATGCCTGATACTCTCTCTCCGCGAACTGGTCCCATACCCTTGGCTTTTTCTTGCCAGGAAATGCACATAGGCGTGCAGGGACAAGTACCAAGATGTAAATAAACTTATGAATTATACCAAAACCCTCTTAATTGCTTTTGCATAATTAGCATAGCAAGTTGTTTGACTGAAGCAATTTTTTTCCCTGTCAGGAGAGATTCCGTCTCCCTAGATTACAGCCCGCAGCTCGTGGTCGTGCGGTAGCGTTCTCGCTTCCCACGCCCGGGTTCCCGGGTTTGATTCCCGACGGGGACAGGGATTTTCTCTGCCTCGTGATAGCTAGGTGTTGTGTGATGTCCTTAGGTTGGTTAGGTTTAAGAAGTTCTAAGTTCTAGGGGACTGATGACCATAGATGTTAAGTCCCATAGTGCTCAGGGCCATTTTTTCCCTAGATTACATGCCCCAGAAAATACACCTTACGTCTGCAGAAATTGGTCTTCTCTACGATTACAGTTTCCCTGCACTCCTTGAAGAGTACGTAATAAACCGTTCAAAATATAATTATTCTCTTCCCAACTACCCTCTACAATTAAAATATGGGTGACATACGTTGTAAGCCATTGACGTAGGCTGTCATCTAAAATGAATGTGAATAAACGTTGACAATGAGACATTTAACCCAAAGGGTAAAGTTTTGCATTGATGACATCGGCCAAAGGCCAAGAATGCAGCATACTGTAGACAGGAAGGGTGCAATTCCACTTGCCAACAGTTATGGGATAGAGCTATTGATGAGATAACAGATGCCCCATGAAATTTCTGCAAGTTTTTCGGTCTGTCACTTTCTCGACAAATTATAATACTGATTTGACGTGAATACAGTACAAGACTAACTGAACCACTATTTTTCTCTACCAGATGGAGTGGACCGCTAGAAGATGATGAGGCATGTTCAGTTATGTTATTCTCTAACTTATGATGCAATTCCTCAAATATCTTTGGTCTTATAGACAAAGGAATGATATACGAGAATACCTTGAATTCCTGATGTTCTTTCACTTAAATTAGTATCGTAAATTTGTACTTACTCCAGGTTTTAGGTGGTCGAGCGGTTCTAGGCACTTCAGTCTGGAACCGCCCGATCACTACGGTCGCAGGTTCGAATCCTGCCTCGGGCATGGATATGTGTGATGTCCTTAGGTTAGTTTGGTTTCTAAGTTCTAGGGGACTGATGACCTCAGATGTAAAGTCCCATAATGCTCAGAGCCATTTGAACCATTTTGAACCAGGTTTTAGTGTAAGGACCTGATGATTATCCTCCTTTTCTTTTTCAATTCTTGCTGCCCCTTCCTCGTCGCTGCACCTGCAATATGTGATGAAAAGTGTCCGGAAAGCCCCAGAAACATACGTTTTTCATAGTAGGGGCGTTGTGCTGCCGCCTACTGCCAGGAACTCCATATCGGTGATTTCAGTAGTCTTTAGACATCGTAAGAGAGCAGAATGGGGCGCTCCGCGGAACTCATGAACTTCGAAAGTGGTCAGGTGACAGGGTGTCACTTGTGCCATATGTCTGTACGTGAGGTTTCCACACTCCTAAATATACCTAGGTCCACTGTTTGCGATGTGATGGTGAATTGGAAACGTGAAGGGACACGTGCAGCACAAAAGGGTACAGGCCGATATCGTCTGTTGACTGACAGACACCGCTGACAGTTGAAGAAGGTCGCAAAGTGTAATAGGAAGACATCTATCGAGACCATCACACAGGAATTCCAAACTGCATCAGGATCCACTGCAAGTAGTATGACAGTTACGCGGGAGGTGAGAAAACTTGGATTGAATGGTCGAGCGGCTACTCATAAGCCACACATCACGCCGTTAAACGCCAAACGACGCCTCGCTCGGTGTAAGGAGCGAAAACAGTAGATGACTGAACAGTGGAAAAACGTTGTGTGGAGTGACGAATCATGGTACACAATACGGCGATCCGATGGCAGTGTGTGGGTATGGCGAATGACCGGTGAACGCCATCTGCCAGCGTGTGTAGTGCCAACAGTAAAATTCTGAGGCGGTGGTATTACGGTTTGGTCGTGTTTCTCATGGATGGGGCTAGCACCCTTTGTTCTTTTGCGTGGCACTATCACAGCAAAGGCCTATAATGATGTTTTCAACGTATTTTTGCTTCCCACTGTTGAAGAGCAATTCGGGGATGGCTATTGCATCCTTCAACACGATCGAGCGCCTGTTCATAATCCACAAACTGTGGTGGAGTGGTTACACGAGTCCTGAACTGAAACCTATAGAACACCTTTGGGATGTTTTGGAACGCTGACTTCACGCCACACCTCACCGACCGACATCGATACTACTCCTCCGTGGAGCACTCCGTGAAGAATGGGCTGCCATTCCATGAGAAACCTTCCAGCACCTTATTGAACGTATGCCTGCGAGAGTGGAAGCTGTCGTCAAGGGTAAGGGTGGGCCAACACCATATTGAATTCCAGCAGTACCGATGGAGGGCGCCATGAACTTGTAAGTCATTTTCAGCCAGGTATCCAGATTCTTTGGATCACATAGTTTACATACTCCTTCTCTGTACTCATCATCTTCTCAGATCCTACCTCGTCCCTACTCTACTCACAGTTTCACAGAATTTGTTGAAAGGTGGACAGAGACAGTCTGTTCCTCAAATCTTATATATGTTTCCTTTGTGTTGTGACATTACGCGTTGGCCCATATCAAGGGCTGTCTTATTTAGTAAGTTCATCCCGATGATCGTCTTGATTCCTAGATTTGGTCTAATTAAGATGTTAGCTTCAAGGACGTACCTTGACAAGTAAAATGTAAGTGGGTTTGTTTTGACACCTCTTCACATTTACCTAGAATTGGTCCTTTTATTTTTAAATTTTTCTCCTTCAAAGTGGGCCAGAGATGATAAGGCCTCCATTTTGCATATGCTGCTTCAGAAATAGCCGGAAGCTGGCGGCCACTAACCACAATTTCTTTTAAAGTTACGTTCTCGACCGATACTTCCGTAATCGAATGGAGATCCTCATTGGATTTCCACTCCATTTCGTAAAATAGGTCCTGTGTGATATTGTCATAATCTAGCAAGTTAATTTGGTTCAGTCTGAACATTCTTGCAGGTGTTTGAGTAGCTGTTAATGTGTATGTTTTTTGTCATTTCTAAGAAGGACTGGAATTTAAGTCTTGTAGTCTCAGTGATTGAGGCCTAATTTCAATATTTTATACAGGCTGGCCATTCCTTCTCTCATCTCGCAAAGAATGATCTCTCCAAACATTTCCATAACGACCCTGATTCCCCAGTCTTTGATTACTTTGTGACTGATTCCATTTATGCTTGTTGTTGTGATAATGGTTTCAGTTGTCTCTGTTCTACGGCTGTGGACTATAATTTCCTGCTGCATGACCTGTTTTTATACTTTTCCATTGCGATTGTTATCATGACAATGTAGCAGGAAGTTCCGAACCCACAACGCACGCTGATGTTAATAAACGCAGTGGTGAGACGTTAACGCAAGAGAATGCAAGTTTAAATTTCGTACACTTCATTTCAGTACAAAAATTTCAGACGTATCGAGATAGCGGAAGTCCTTTGCATCCAAAGATTTGGCTCTCTCAGTTCGGAGAACTTTCGTCAACCAATTAGCCTCTGCAATTTAAATTATCCTTCATTTGTGGGTACATCGAACGAAATGCATAATAAAAAATGCGTGGCAGTGCTGCCACATGCAAGCCGTATCAGGAGTTCAAAGAGTCTTGTCCACTTGTTAAATATTTCTGTTCCTGATTCAGTGGCGAAATTTCGTATTTGCAATCCTTTGTCCACTTGTAAATGTTTCTATTCCCGATTCAGGGGGAAATAATTTTTTAAGTGTCTTTTGGCAATAAACCTGACTGTTGTAGTGACAATTACTTTCCGTTTCATAGTTTGATGGGTACCTTATTAATACGTTCATGTGAGGTGCTGTGCATTACTTATATACTTATTCATGACACTGTTAGTAATTTTCACTTAAACATGTTATCTGTTGCGTGATTCTATGGTGAGCTTTTCATCGCTTTAGGTATCTGGGGGTAGGACATATAGCATCTTAGGAGTAAGCTAAACAACTCAATCAGCACCGCACAGGAGCCGTTTATAGATATATAATAGGGTATAGCCTAATACAGTTGAGAGCTTTCCATGTCGAAGCGAACGAAGAAGAGCTTATCAATGAACAATCACACCACACTGCAGGGCTTCATGAATACAGGACAGATGAGATATCGCTTCAGGAAACTAAAAGACTGGACAGGGCGGAATTTCTTCGAAGGCAACTGCAACTTTGACATATGAGGAATGTCGTACAATTTTCTGACTGGAAAGCTTAACGGACCTGCTGCCATATCGACAATTCGTAGAAAGGATGCCTCAGGCATGGTAGGACTCCTTAGGAGTCAGCAGATTATCTGCTACCCGCCCTAATTCTTCAAGATAACAGAAACATGTACTGAAATTAGTGCACAGCTTCTAAGCGAATTAGATAACGAATACGACTGTCAAACGGTGATGTTACCTTTCGCTCAGGAAGAAGCAGCTGTCACAATTTCCAAGCTAAAAACTAGAAAGGTAATAATTCAGAATGGCGTCCACCCTGAGGTTATGAGGAAGGTACCTCCACTGATAATGCTTTATTTGACATTATTACTAAACGAGGCTTTGCGAAGAAGTATGATCCCAGTGATCCGAGAAACAGCTGCGGCGGTAGTGATTAAAAAGCTAAAGGATGAAGACCCAGCATCACAGAAGAACTACATACCCATTTGCCTATTAAATAATTTTTTCAAGGTCCAGGACCAACTGCAGGCGCACAGGAAGCTCTTCGGTCCGAATTAATACCAATATGGATACATAACAGGAAAGACTATAGACGATGTGGTTAATAGAGCTTTTCCTATTCTAGAATATTGTTTTCAACAGCACCCATGATTGAGATCGCAAGCGCATTGGTAGTCTTTGGGGGCTTGCAATGTTCGCACGGCCCTGAAATGTTTGTACAAGAGATTTATGTGTTATTGTAGTGGACGAAGCGTCCAATGACTTGGGGGGCAGAGCAAGGTAATCCAAAAAATTACTAGAGATCGTCCTCAAGACTCCATACTCGTGAGTGGGCCATTGGGCTGGGATCTGAGTATTGAACTGCTATTACACTTGCTGAGCGGGCCAGATACTGTAGACGGTGTTGTTACGTACGTGGATGATATCCTAGTCTGCGGAAACCGGGGCAAGTGTTGAGGAAATAGCGAATTATGGGTTTATTCAGATTTAGCGTTGGTGCACGGGATACGAACTGGCTATAGCCGTCCATGACCGCACATACGTCTGAAGGGAAAACTCTTTGTTGCCAGAAATCGTTGTCTTACAGTCGACTGAATCCCTATAAAACGCAGCAATATTCAGGTATCTACGCATTCTTCTACAGGAGAATAGAAATTTTCTAGAACATGTAAAATAGGTACTCTGAAAAGCGGCTAAAATTATATGTATGTGTACACCATGTCCTTGCACTGTCAATGCACTATCTGATCAAAAGTACCCAGACACTGGCTAGTAGAAACTCACATGAGGCGTATCCACCCTCGACGTTTATGACAGCTTGAAGCTACTGTTGACACTTTCAAGGAAGTGACTGAATGTTGTGGAGGAATGACAGCCCATTTTTCCTGAAGAGGCGAAATCAGAGAAGGTAGTGAAGCCCTAACTGATCCCAAAGGTAACACACTGGGTTCAGGTTGAGTCTCTTGACAGAATATTATCGTCCTCAAAATATTGCCTCACAGGTCCTGATTTATGACAGTGTACATCGTCATGCTGATACAAACAAACATAATCTCCAAACTATTCCTCTATTGTACGCAATACGCAATGCCGTATATAACTGCATATTGTGCGTTTGTATGATGAAAGTATCTTCGGCCCTGTTGCAGATTTCGCTGCTAACGCTTGGATGCATCGGCTTCGAGGGAGAGCTACAGACAATACTACGACGAATACATCCCGAGGTGTCTTTCACATTACACCGTCGAGACTTCACTGTGGATTCAGGGGATATGTCCGATGGACGTGGAAACATTCTACAGCATTGAGGACTGCATACAGGAGTGGAAGAGTTCTGAGACGATGACTATATGTAACAGCATGACAATGCTACATGTTGTCAAGCAGAATTGGGGATGGAATGGTTTGCGAAAAATAAAAACCTTATGTGAACTGGCCTGCCCAGAGCTCGAAGATGAACCAATGGAACACTTTGGGTTGATTTAAAGCGTCGACTTCGCCTCAGACACTCGCCTTAGACATCACTACATTCTCTGGTTTCGTCTAATGAGGAAGAATGGGCTTCCATTCCTTCACAAACATTGAGACACATCACTGAAAATGTCATAAACAGACTTTAAGCAGTCATGAAGGCGATAGGAGTAGACACTGAAATACCTGGGCTAGCAGGACAGAGCGGATTTGGTTGTTGAAAGGGCCAAAATGAGTTCGTGTCATTTGCACTCAACATACAAACTTTATTTATCAACATACAATATTACAACAAGGATGCAAAACACTCAAAACTTTAATCGACATCCTTTGATTAACTTTAGATCGGCTGAAGGCCACATTCAAAATCCAAGACACAAGGCTTAAGCAAAATCGAAATACAAGGTTCTTTTGGTGGTTTAACCGAAGAATATTTTCCAAATCTTCAATCTAATCGGCTGATGGCCTTAATTTTAATGGAAAGAGGCTGGAGGTGGTATATTAAGCAATAAGAGGAGTTACCATCAAAAGGCAAATTGGGGTGAAGGCCCCATTCAAAAGCATAACAATCTTATTCCTTAAGGACAAGAGAAGAAGATCAATCTAAGATATTAAAACTCTGCTGAAGGCCGCTCACCAACAAATAATTTAACGGCTTAAGCCCTAGAAGGAGAGTTTCAATTTTAAAGGACAGAAGGCCTTATCTTAAAACAGTTTTTATAAAATGAAGAATAACAATCTCATGCCTTAAGTCTAGACAAGAATATTAACTTAAGAGATATTAATACTCGGCTGAAGGCCACATATCAACAAAATACTTTTAACGCCTTAAGGCCAAGAAAGAGTTTAAATCTAAGAGGCAGAACGCCTTATCTTAAAACCTCTCCAGTAAAATTCGGCTGAAGAACCCATATAAAAATATAACAATCTCATGCCTTAAGTGCAAGACAAGAACATTAATTTAAGAGACATTGATACTCGGCTGAAAGCCACACATCAATGAAATTACCACATAACACACTAGGAACAGCGCTCAGAAGTTTCCAAGGGTCGGCCTGAGATTGTAACAATAACGCCGGCCGGAGTGGCCGGGCGGTTCTAGGTGCCACAGCCTGGAACCGTGTGACCACTACGGTCGCAGGTTCGAATCCTGCCTCGGGCATGAATGTGTGTGATGCCCTTAGGTTGTTAAGGTTTAAGTTGTTCTAAGTTCTAGGGAACTGATGACCTCAGAAGTTAAGTCCCACAGTGTTCAGAGCCATATGAACAATTTTTTGTAATACTAAGGCCCATTTAGGTGCGACAGGCAACCTGGCTCTGAGCACTATGGGACTTAACATCTGAGGTCATCAGTCCCCTAGAACTTAGAACTACTTAAACCTAACTAACCTAATGACATCACACACATCCATGCCCGAGGCAGGATTCGAACCTGCGACCGTAGTGGTTGCGCGGTTCCAGACTGTAGCGCCTAGAACCACTCGGCCACACTGGCCGGCCGCAGCCCGTCCAACGACTTCTTAATCTGGAGACAACGCAACCGACAGGCAGCCGACCGGCCAATCAACCAAATCAGTTCCGCTCCACGCAACCAGCAAAACGACCACAAGATTTCAATGCACGACACACAGAATATTGGCGCCCACAACGACCAACAGCACCTCAGCTGTCGAACTACACGCCACGCTGGACACCAAAAACACAACGAGGAAAACTGCCTAAAATTACGTCAACGACCAGGGCAGGTAACCGGAACGTCAGTTGCCACAAGGCACAAGATACCGCTGGTGAACTTCCATAACAGAGAATAAATTAAGTTAAATTTCACAGGAAGACGGCTGGAATCGTAGCTGACTTAAATACACACGTCGTTGGTCATGGGAATATCCCAAAAGCGATAACCTGGCTCAAACAAACAAATGTAAACAGTTGAGGCTCGATAGTGAGTTAAGTGAGGACTCAACTTTCACGTCAAAGATCGGTGGACGAAGAACTTCGGCGCACTCGCAAGCAGCACCTCACACTCCTACTGAGCGTGTACGCCGCCAACCCAACTCCGCGCGACGGGGGTTTGCTTATTGACCCACCCCAACCGACCGACTGCCTGCTGGTCCGTCTGCGACTGCTGCTCCATCACGACTGCAGTGCTGGTGCGTCTCCCACTCACTGACCACCCGACACACGACGACCTGGAAATGCTATTGGTCGCTCCAGAGATGGTAAGACAGTGTGCTTATCGATACGTGCTGCTGCTGCCACTCATGGGCAAGTAAGGCATATGGAATATGAAAACGAGGCGGCACTGCCGTAATAGAAGATGACAAACAAGTAATGGGACGAAACATGAGCCGTGCACGACTCAACCTCCAACCCTCAAACTCAATGCTGTGGGAGGTGGGGGGGACAATTCATTCTCCGGGCTAACTGAACTTGACTAAGGTCAACACGGTACTAATTACCGGAGCAGTTATCCTTCACCAGCAGATTCACCGGGGCTAAAATACGCACGATGTTGCAAGGTCCCAGAAAACCAGGAGTAAATTTAGTTAGATTCCCGACACGCACCTGCCTGCCGGGGAAATTATGGACATACACCTGATCTCCTGGCCTCCCCCTATAGGTTCCCCGTTTGAGATTGTAACGATCAGCTTGTTTATTATAGGCCCTGGGTATATTATGCCTGGCACGGTTCCAGTTTTCCTTGATGACTTGAGGACTAATATCCGCCGGAATTAGATCTTGAATTCCCCACAAGTTCGAAACACGGGAATTAACCGGATTGGAAAGGATCAAGGAAACATGTGTAGCTCTCAAAGCTTCATGACTGGCGGTATTAAAGGCAAAATTAAGCCAAGGAAGCCTAGAGTCCCATTAACTAGGCATTCTCTGACGATAAATTATCGATGCGGATTTAAGATTTTGGCTAACTCTCTCCGCAAAGGATCCCTGAGGATAATACGGCGTAGTTGTTATATGCTTGACACCTTTCTGAAAACAGAAGGTGGCCGGAGTGGCCGAGCGGTTCTAGGCGCTACAGTCTGGAACCGCGCTACCGCTACGGTCGCTGGTTTGAATCCTGCCTCGGGCATGGATGTGTGTGATGTCCTTAGGTTAGTTAGGTTTAAGTAGTTCTAAGTTCTAGGGGACTGATGACCTCAGAAGTTAAGTCACATAGTGCTCAGAGCCATTTGAACCTTTTGAAAACGGAAGGCCTTGAAAGGAGCCGAAGGAAAGGCTGGAGCATTATCACTAACTAGTTGCTTAGGTGGGCCAAAAATACTGAACACATTAGTTAAATGAAAAATAGTGGTGGTAGCTGTGGGATTACGGCTCGGAGTGAGCCAAGTAAATCTGGAGAACGCATCGATAATAACTAACACATATCGATGAACTTTCTTAGTATGAGGCAAAGCTCCTAGATAATCAATATAAAGTTTGTGCATAGGGCAGGACTCTCGCTCATAACTCAAGAAACCCTGTTGAAGAGCATTCTTGGGTTGAGCGGCATTACGCAAGTGACATTGGGATACCATCTCTCTCACATCCCGGTCCATGGAGGGCCAAATTAAATGCTCCTTGATTTTTTGGAGTGTCTTATAAGTTCCTAAGTGCCCTCCCAATAACGAATCATGAAAGTAATGAAAGATTGGGCGCACCATAGCTACTGGCAGATAGATCTTGCACTCCTTAGCATCCCTCACCTTCTTATAGAGAATACCACTCTTAACAACATACTCATCCGACAATTCTCCCGCCATCAGGCGTTGCTTAATCTGGCGCCAAATAGGATCCTGATCCTAATGTTGAGCGACATCATCGAACAAGAGGGAACTCTATCTCCCGGGTTCCGTCACCAGGAGTCGATTCAGCGAACGTCCGGCTGAGGACTTCCGCAAGGATATTTTCAGAGCCTCTCACGTGTTTAACTTCAAAAGCCGAAATGCTTACCGCCCACCTGGCAATGGTTATCGATACACGCTGCTGCTGCCACTCATGGGCAATTAAGGCAGGAAGTTAGTGACACCAGTAAAAGGAATAAGAAAACAAGGCGGCACTACCGCAATAGAAGATGACAAACAATTAATGGAATGAACACGAGCCGTGCAGCGCTTAGACACCGCGCATTTTAGTCCAGCGTGTGCGGATACCTTTGATCATACAGTGTGAGGTAAATACACAGATACTTCTGGGAGGATGGGTGGGCCGGTCAGTGTGGCCGAGCGGTTCTAGGCACTTCAGTCTGGAACCGCGCGACCGCTACGGTCGCACGTTCGAATCCTGCCTCGGGCATGGATGTGTGTGATGTCCTTAGGGTACTTACGTTTAAGTAGTTCTAAGTTCTAGGGGACTGATGACCTTAGATGTTAAGTCCCATAGTGCTCAGAGCCATTTGAACCATTTTCAGGATGGGTGATGCTGCAGGGACCACTGTAAAGCAACAAAGGAAGGAAGATTAGAATTTCGCTGTTTGAGAAAGGGCTGGAGAATGAGTTTCAAATGTGGGAAACTGTCAGCTACATCACTGAATGCAAGAGTCGTCTTTGCTGTCTGAAACGGCTGTAGTGAATTTTTTCTTCTTAAAGGGAGTGGAAACTTAAAAGTGAAACTATGTGGTTCCAGAGACCTTTTTAAATCTCAAACATCTGTGATATATACGTGCAGCCTGAAGTGACGAATGAAAATTTATGAATAGGTTGGGATTCGAAACCTAACCCCTGCTCACTTGGCAGATGCGCTAGCCACTATACCACCCTGGCACAGTGGCTTTGTATAACTGTACGGACTACCCTAGCACGCCACCCTCTCCAATCCAAATTTCCGATTATGGCTCAGCCCACATGCTATTCGCTATAAACTGGAACAGCATTTCTCTCGAACTGTACTGAAACAGCATCTCAACGTCGAACGGAACGGGGGATACTTGAAACAGTCTCTAGAACTATAGAGTTCTCTTTGATTGAAGTACTTATTCCTGGGTTTCAGGCAGGATCCCCGTTTCGTTAGATGCTACGATGCTATTCCAATACAGTTGGAGAGCCTCTGCAATGCTCCTCGGGTTTAGGAGGAATACCAAGTGGGCTGAGGCGTGAATGGGAATTTGGGTCGGGAAGTGAGTCATGCTGGGGTACTCTGAGCAGTGTGCAAAGCCACTGTGCCAGCGTGGTGTAGTGGTTAGGGTGTCTGCCTAGTGAGCAGGAGACCCAGTTTGAATCCCAGCCTCGATATGAATCTTTATTCGTCACTTCAGTCAGCATATACACATAGAAATGTAAAAACGATGAGAAGTGATGATCTAAGAAAGAAAACGGGGTAACAGGGCATCGACATTCGTGTCGGCCCCTTAGGTAACAAAACATGGTGTGTATGGTGTTATGGATGTACAAAAATGCTCACATGTATTGACCCGAATCTGATGGATAGCAGTGGATAAATCTATTACGGTTCGATAGATAAGGATTTTCTATGGGCCATGAAAACATCACAGTAGATAGCAGGAAACGTCAGAGAACAACCAGCAGTGTGAGATAGCTGTATGGACTTGTCAGATACTCGTATTTGAATGCAAATACACTACTGGCCATTAAAATTGCTACATCACGAAGATGACGTGCGACAAGCACGAAATTTAAATGACGAAAAGAAGATGCTGTGATATGCAAATGATTAGCTTTTGAGAGCCTTCACACAAGGTTGGCGCCGGTGGCAACACCTAAAACGTGCTGACATGAGGAAAGTTTCCAACGTGTTTCTCATACACAAACAGCAGTTGACCGGCGTTGCCTGGTGAAACGTTGTTGTGATGCCTCCAATGAATACCCGTTTATCATCTGCATTTCTCCTTGTTGTAGCAATTTTAATGGCCAGTAGTGTAATTTTATGCTCTCTTAGTCACTACATATACATACTCCGAAAGGCTCCTACCGGTGTACGGCGGAGGGTACTTCTGGCACCACTAAATGATCTCCTTACCTGATTCACTCGGGAATGGTGCATGACATTAAGAAATATGGCGTATGAAAAAACTCTCCTTCGAAATTATCGTAAAACAATCCTGATATGGTGTTCTTACATACTTGATAGTTGTTTGTCCTCTTGGGAGAAAACATTGCTACCGGATAATAATAAAAATGTTATTCCAAAGAGTTCATGACGATAGCTATGTCTGATCTGAAGTAACGTGTCTGTGTAAATTGAACGGGCAAAGGTCCCTCTGGCACAACTGTGCGGGAAGCGCGCTATTGAAACGGAGGTAGTATATCGATCCGCGGACGGCCGCAGCAGAAGTGTAACTGCAGTTTAAAACGCCATCAGGCAGAGTGGATTGTTTGCCCGGCTACCGCAGGCAGGGGGCGGCGTGCGCACTATATCAGCCGCTCCTCGGGCCGCGCCACCGGAAGTCGGCGAAAAATACCCGCGGCCCAGCGCCGGCGTGGTGTGCCGCTGGGCTGGCGGCTGGCAGATAGCATCGCCGGCGCCGAGGCGGGGGCGGCGCCTCCCCGCCGGTTATCTGCGGGCATCGCGCGCACCGCCGCTCTGTCACGGCGGCCTCCGGGGGGGCGTGGTCCGGCGATAACGCCGGCCGGCCGCCCACGCCAGATCTGCCTGCTCATTTCGCGTGCGCCGACCGCCCCAGGCGCCCTACACTGCAGCAGAGCTCAGCAGCAACAGCACTGGCTAAGCACGTCGTTTGTAGTGGATAAAGATATACGCAACACTTTTCATACTTCTGAATAGAGCAGGCACCGTGCATTCATACAACTGATTCCCCTCGATGGTCAATAAATCCACCACTTTCAGTGCAGATGCAAACTGTCATTCTACCTCCTACGAGCGTAGAGGACAGAAGGCCCTAGGTGAGAAAGTGGGTCGGACGGTGGGCATGCCGAGGTAGTCCACATAATTGCAATAAACACTGGGTCGGGACTGTGTAGTGGCTAACGCAACTGCCCAGGAAGCAGGAAATTCCACGTTCGACTCCTGGTCCCACACACATAATCACTCGTTGCCGCCGATTCCGCAAAAATACCCCGATGAAGCTGACATCAATAACTCCTTTCCTTTTCTTTCTTCCCCCCGCCCCTCCTCCTCCTCCTTCAATTCACTCAATGCCCACATAAGTACAAGAGGAGTGACTCTTCTAATAGTCTGTACTTTGTGTTTCTCCTGCTAGACCAGTATTAGATTCTGATGCACCACTGCAGGTTTTCTGTATCCTTTGGACCTTCACATTGACCATGAAACACAGATATTGCATCGGGATTGAATACGAAAGGCACAATGCCTACTTAAGTACAAGAGGAGTGACTCTTCTAATAGTCTGTGCTTTGAGCCTCTCCTGTCAAACCAGTATTAGATTCCGATGCACCACTGCAGGTTTTCTGTATCCCTTGGACCCTCACATTGACCATGAATCACAGATATTGCATCGGGACTGAATACGAGAGGCACAATCCCCACTTAAGAGCAGCGACTCTTCTAACAGTCTATGCTTTGAGCTTCTCCTGGGACACCAGTATTAGATTCCGATGCACCACTGCAGGTTTCCTGTATCCCTTGGACCTTCACATTGACCATGAAACACAGATATTGCATATTCCGAGCCAGTTGATTTGGTGGTGAACTCAATTGAAGGAGAGAAACTCGAATACTTTGCAGTCCATTCTGATTCAAGTTTATCGTGGTTTCCCTGAACTACGAGGGTTGCTCAGAAAGTAATGTACCGTATTTTTTTCCTTCAGCATATCTTTATCGAACATACTAAGACAGTGGTGTTTTACCCACACACCCTATTTTTCCAAGTAATCTCCATCCAGTTCTATGGGTTTCCGCCTGCGCGAAGCAAGGGTGTGTATGCCCTGTTCGTACCAATCCTTGTCCTGGTGGCGGAGTCAATGCTTCACTATGTGAAACACCTCCTCATCGTTTTCAAAATGTCTTCCACAAATGGCATCCTGTAATGGCCCAAACAAGTGGAGGTCTGAGGGGAGTAGGTCAGAGCTGTAAGGTGTAACAGCCGTGGACACTCTCCCCGACCGATGCAAAACGCGGAGCCCCGCCGAACCGCCTTCTTATGTTCTCACCCTCCGTGCCCAGCGATTAACTAGACTTCTGTCGACATCAGATGCTAACAGTCTTTGCACAAGCTTTTCTGAACACTCCCCACACTTTCTTTCTCTGTAATGACAAATTCAATGCCGGCATGTTGTTAGTAACGCACATAACTTGCAGACGCCATTTTGCAACTGTCATTCCCGTACGCTATCTGACGGAAAACTGGGCGCCCACTCACGAGACTTCAAATAATACATACGTAACGTTTCGTGTTCGTAGCATTGCTTCTAGCTGAGATAAAAAAAGAAGCGATGCATTACTTTCTGGTTATTAACAATACAGTACAAAGCAGAATAGAAAGTGACAACATTTTTATTATTCTGGCTATAGAGTACATAAGAACTTTGCATGCTTAATTTGTACTTGGTCTGCAAGTGTATGAAGTTCACAATGTATTGCATAGATCAACCACGTCTGCCACATACAAAGGCTTGTAGCCCGGCTGGGCATCAGCTAGAATTGAGCTTGAATGAAAGTTCCTCTATGTCTACATACTCCGTGACCCACCGTTTGGTGGGTGGCGGAGGGTGCCCTGTACCATTACTAGCCATTTCCTTTCCTGTTCCACTCTGAAACAGAGCGAGGGAAAAAGACTCTTTATGTCTCCCTAAGAGCCCTAATGGTTCAAATGGCTCTGAGCACTATGGGACTTAACAGTCCCCTGGACTTAGAACTTCTTAAACCTAACTAATCTAAGAACATCACACACATCCATGCCCGAGGCAGGATTCGAACCTCCGACCGTAGCGGTAGCGCGGTTCCAGATTGAGGCGTCTAGAACAGCTCGGCCACACCGGCTGGCGACCAAGAACCCTAATCTCTACAATTTTATCATCGTGGCCCTCAAGCGAAATCTGCGTTGGCGGCAGCAGCATCGTTCTGCAGTCGGTCTCAAATGAAGGCTCTCTAAATTTTCACAATAGCAATCCTCGAAAAAAATGTCGCCTTCCACCCAGTCGATTCCCATTTGAGTTCCTGATTCATCTCCGTAACACTTGCGTATTGTACGAATCTACCGGTAGCATATCTAGCAGCCGCCTCTGTATTGCTTCGATGTCTTCCTGTAATCTGACCTGGTACAGATGCCAAACAAACGAGCAGTACTCAAGAATGGGTTGCACAACTGTGCTATATACGTTGTCATTTACAGACGAGCCGCATTTTCAGAAAATTCTCCCAATAAACCGAAGTCAACCATTCGTTGTCCCTACTTTTTATATTGCGACAGAAACATGGAGGAAGAAAAATTTAAATTGCGAATTACTTCAATGAATATTAAATTTGAAACGTTGAAGTTGGAATCAATGTTAGTTGAATGTTAAGTTAAATGTTAATGTACTTCACAAAGAAGTTTTTCCCCTTAGTTGAGAGTGTCTTTGAATGGATCTAAGCTTTCAGGACTGTCCAGCTATGCCCGTGTTTTATAAATTTACGTGTACCATGTAGGTTCGTGCAGTCGCCGTAATGATCAAGTGGTGGCGATACGGAACTGTAGCGTCCGTACTCCGCATCGCTCTTGTTGCACGCCGCTCTCCCGAAGACCTTTTTTAAGTTTATTTCACACTTTACGCAAGCGTGGCCACCTACACTAGTAGCACACTCTGGGATCCCCGAGCGTTGGAACTTTAATAGTGGCCACTATTTATTTACAGCTCGTACAAAATAGATACGTGTTTCAAGGTTTTACTGACCTTCAAACTAGTCACCAGCATTGTGTATAACCCGTTGCCAGCGCAGTGGAAAGATTTAGGATCATACTACCTTGAATTGTACTGAGACTTGGAACGCCTAGAGACTGCTGGTGTTCGATCACCAGCAAGTGATGATGTGGTACACTTCATCGCACGTCATCTGCCCTGATGCCACCCACTCTGAACAGGGGCGCTCCCCACAGGCATTACCCAGCCGCAGCAATGGCCACATGGCAGCAATGGCCACATGGCAGGAGGGCCATTGCGGAGGTGATGAGCATCTACTCGTTGGCATACATGGGGAGTTAAGGGCGCAGGCTTCAGCTGAGCGATCCCTGTGTAGTCAGGGGGCTGCAACCAACAGGGTACATGGCGGACTGGATACCGTGCTGGATACGAGGTGCAAAGAATTTCACCGTCATAGTCGGCGCAGAAAACGACACTGCATAGTGGGTGGAGGAAAACGCATCCAGGACGATGTCCTCGCGCAAGAGATGGAGGATGAGCGGGACTGCAACGCCACGACGAGAAAGCGGGCTAAGGATCTCAATGCAAGATGGACTCGATGCACCATGTAAGGCGCCCTTCACCAATTGGCTCACTCTTCGGGAAAATTTTGAAAAATGGAGGTCAAACCCTACAGGGGACCATCACATGAAGGCCACAAGGTGTGAGACTCCTTTTAGTCGCCTATTAGCTCAGGCAGGAATACCTCAGGCCTTAGCAGTGGCAGTTGTGTCGACAGTTCGAGCGGCAAGGTCTATTGCCCGACGACTTTGTTGCAGTTCTGATGCGAGTTCTGTGAAGTGTTTCCTTCAGTTTAGAAATCGAGTTGAACTTCCGAGATCTTAAGTAACGGGATTGCAGTAGGTGGTAAGGCACTTAGCAGACCCATCAGTCAAACAAATCAGTGACAGCTTGGACTGTACGTGCTTGAGCATTGTCCTGCAAAATGATGGTCAGGTCCTCCAGATTGTGTCATCACTTCTGTCTCTATGCTGTTCATTTTTGGAACACATCCTACGACCAGCTTAGAGACAGAAGTGATGACACATTCTGGAGGGCGTGACCATCGTTTTGCAGGACAATGCTGAAGCACGTACAGTGCAAGCTGTTACTGATTTGTTTGTCTGATGGGGCTGCTAAGTGCTATACCAGCTACTGCACTCACCTGACTTAAGCCCTCGTGAGTTCAACTCGATTTCTAAACCTGTGCAGAGGCGGCCTATTGCGACGGTACCGCACAGTGTGCAGGCTAAAGCTACTACTCATAAAGCCGCAGAGGCGAATGCCTAATCGTGCGCATATGTATGTTAGCTTGAAGCACAAATTTCCAAAGTTGTTAAAATGATGAAATTACTCACCTATTCACAAAATATTACGCCTCTGTGTTTAATAAACTTAATTTTTTAACTAATATAAATATATCCGCAACTTTCTATTCCAGTATCTGAAGCCATAGTAAAAGTTATTATTAGTCCAGTGTCAAGGATGCTGTATCAGCAAAGAGTAGCATCGCCCACACAGAGTTTACACTCGAGTCACTTTCTTTCACTGCCGCAAATAGGTTAATTCTCCAGGTAGCATTGCGCGTTGGCCGTTAAACTACAATCTGTGCCGTAACACAGTGTCAGCGCAGCTGACATACACAATTCATCTCAAAATTACTGTGCCATAAAACACCTTTAGCGCACCTGATTTCCACAATCCATCTCAAAATTAGGACATTTCTCATCTGTTAAGTGGATTTGCGTCGTTGGATTTGTATCGTTGCATGCTACAACAATTACGTGCTCATTGCATTCCATTTTGCATGGCAAAGTTACAGCTAGATATTTAATCGATGTGATGGTATCAAGCACTGCTGCACTCGAACATTATGGGTTTGTCTTTCCTAGTCATCTGCATTAAATTACATTTTTCTACAGCTGCCACTCACCACATCAACTATAAAGTATGTGTAAATCGTCTTGTACCCTGATAAAGTGAACACCATGATGTCACCATCCCATACATCACAATTATGGGTACGTCATTCCATGCTGCTTCAACTGTAAGTTATATTTTCCTGCAGACCAAGTAATTCTCAGTCAGAGTGAAAATAACCTACAAGAAATTGTTTGTAATTTAAGTAAAATAAGCAGAGCAAGCACGTGAACAAATCCATTACGAAGAAACCAAGATTGTAATCGCCGAAAGTATCATACACAGATATAATTTATAACAAATCTGTGAAACTTATTGTCAAACCCATTTGTAATTTTACGATTAACATAACGCTCTTGTATCCGTTATCGTGATAAGATACATTCGTTTAGTAACCTTCTACGGATATGAGTAGAAAATGAAAAATGTAATAAAATGAAATGATACAAAATTTAAAAAAATCATTTTTTGAACGCGGGGTCCCAAAAGTGAGTGGTCGGGTCGCTAGGCACTGTTGCACAACTTCGGCTGAGATACTGAGAGCGGAAATTACACCGAAAACTGTGACTGTCGTTTTCTCAGAAATTGTCGAGTGTCTACCAAGAAAACAACCCCCTCTACTACAGATCGAAGTTTCTGGGAAACAGGTTACGGAGCTTGGTGCTTGCTGCTTTCTAGCTGCGACAATCAGGGCTTCCAGGATCATAGTACCTGCTCGTGATTACGATCGCGTCCCGACCAGCGACGCTTCTTTGCCGCCGCTGAAGTACTCAGCCATGTTCTACTGCCATGTGCCACCATTACTTAGTACCTCCTCGTTCACCCTCAATTACATGTTTTATTTCTTCATTTTGTGCCCTATGATTACTTGTGTGTGCTTGTTTTTTTTTCTTGACTAACCGATTATTGCCTACAGGCCCAGTAATAACTCAAGAAGGGTCGTAGAATAGAAGCAAAGAATGAAATATAGCCTGTACCTGTGACGTCAGTCCGTTGTAGAACTTTGCAGCACGTTTTATCTTCGGGTGAAACGACGTTTCAGGACACCACAAACATTCTCTATAGAAGTCAACAGGGAGTCCGAAAACAACGATATAATGAAACCCAGTTCATTCTGCTCGTCCGTTGCTGTTGCGGTCTTCAGTGCAGAGACCGGTTTGATGCAGCTCTCTACGCTACTCTATCCTGTGCAAGCTTCTTCATCTTAAGGTATCTACTGCACCGTACGTCCTTCTGAATCTGCTTAGTGAATTCGTCTCTTGGTCTCCCCTTACGATTTTCACCTTTCACGCTGCCCTCCAATACTAAATTGGTGATCCCTTGAAGCCTTGGAATATGTCCTACCAACCGATCCTTTGTTCTAGTCAAGTTCTGCCACAAATTCCTTTTCTCCCCCGTTCTATTCAGTACGTCCTCATTAGTTACGTGCTCTACCCATCTAATCTTCTGCATACTTCTGTAACACCACATTTCAAAAGCTTCTATCCTCTTCTTGTTTTAACTATTTAGCGTCCTTGTTTCACTCCATAAAATTAATTTCAGAAAAGATTTCCCAATATTTAAATCTATACTCGATTTTAACAAATTTCTCTTATTCAGAAACGCTTTTCTTGTCATTGCCAGTGCTCATTTTATATCCTCTCTACTTCGACCAACATCAGTTATTTTCCTCCCCAAATAGCAAAACTCATTTACTACTTTAAGTGTCTCATTTCCTAATTTAATTCCTTAGCATCACGTCATTTAATTAGACTACATTCCATTATCCTCGTTTTGCTTTTGTTGATGTTCATGTTATACCCTCCTTTCAAGATGCTGTTTGTTCCGTTCAACTACTGTTCCAGGTCCTTTGCTGTCTCTGTGAGAATTACAATGTCATCAGCAAACCTCAAGGTTTTTATTTCTTCTCGATGGATTTTTATTCCTACTCCAAACATTTCTTTGTTTCCTTTACTGCTTGCTCAATATACAGATTGATTAACATCGGGGATGGGCTACAACTCTGTCTCACTCCCTTCCCCACCACTTCTTCCCTTTCATGCCCATCGACTCTTATAACTGCCATCTGTTTTCTGTACAAACTGTAAATAGTCTTCCGCTCCCTGTATTTAACCCCTGCCACATTCAGAATTTGAAAGAGAGTATTCCACTCAACATTCTCAAAATCTAAGAACGTAGCCTTCCGCGGCCGGTGTCATAGTGATTGATATTCTTCTGGGTATTATGCCGCGTCATTGCTAAAAACTAACAACGATAATAAACTAAAACGGGCGTTTCGGCCGAATTGCAACGGCCTCCCTCAGGGCACGACTGGTTTTGCAAGGGGATAGGTACTTCTATTTATTAAAGACTATCGATGTCTGATGTCACTGTTGTAAAACTTGTAATTGGCCCTCTAACATGATTGGCTAGTCGTGACGTAAGGGAATATGGAAGGAAAGAGGCTATTCGTGGATGCCATTGTCGTCAACGATTGGTAGCTGTCCGCCAATCAGCGTTCGGCTTCTGGTCGGCAATTTTTCCTCCTGGTGTGCGCAGAAGTGGACTGACAGTTGCTCTACGGCTGTTTGTGCAGATACGTCCGTGTTCCGCGTAGCTTCTTCCCCGCGACCGCTCACGGCCCGTTGGCCTGGGATGGCCGGCAAATAGGACGCCGGTAGTTTGTAGCCATCTTCTCTGTTGATGTTGTCAGACTAATTAAGAATTTCGATAGCCTCCCGTATTTTGCGTTACCGCATCAACGATTCTTTCGCCAGTAATCGGGCTTCCTGGAACCTAATAGATTGTCACGGTGGTTCAAAATGGCTGTGAGCACTCTGGGACTTAGCATCTGAGGTCATAAGTCCCCTAGAACTAAGAACTACGTAAATCTAAGGACGTCACACACATCCATGACCGAGGCAGGATTCGAACCTGCGACCGTAACGGTCGCGCGGTTCCAGACTGTAGCGCCTAGAACCGCTCGGCCACTCCGGCCGGCTGTCCCGGTGGTGTTCCGCTATCGCAGGTTTATTATATTGTTGTAATCGTACATAGCGTTCGTGTTCTGCTACCCGTAAGCTGACTGGTCTCCCTGTTTCTCCTATGTAGGCAGCTCCGCACTCATACCGTAGTTCGTAAACATATGCAGTGTTAAGATTGTTGACTACATCCTTGGTGGAACCTATCATTTCATGGATCCTGTGAATGCTTCGAAAAATCGGTTTGAAACCTCGTCGGCGGAGGACGTTGCCTAGCCGTTCTCTGACACCTTTTACATGTGGTAAGTGCACCAGTAGAAGCTTCTCTTCTTTGCCTCCTTCTCGTGTTCTGCTCCCTTTGGTTTTAGCTACCTTTCTTATGATGTTGTCATCATAGCCGTTGACACTATACGTGTGTTGTAGCTCCTTTAATTCTCCTTTGATGTTATTTTCATCGCTTATCCGGTATGCTCGGGCACTTAACGTATACAGAACTGAATACTTTTGAGCTGGGTGGGGTGGCTCTCAGCGCGCAGGTACCGATTAGTGTGCGTTGGTTTCCGGTACACATTGTGTCCCAGTTTACCTTCGGCAGCTTTGTGTACTTCGCCGGCCGCGGTGGCCGAGCGGTTCTAGGCGCTACAGTCTGGAACCGCGCGACCGCTACGGTCGCGGGTTCGAATCCTGCCTCGGGCATGGATGTGTGTGATGTCCTTAGGTTAGTTAGGTTTAAGTAGTTGTAAGTTCTAGGGGACTGATGACCTCAGCAGTTAAGTCCCATAGTGCTCAGAGCCAATTTTTTATTCTGTGTACTTCCACATCCAGAAATGGCAAGGTACCATTCCAGAAATGGCAATTTACCATTGTTTTCAGTCTCATGTGTGAACATTATATTTTTGTGCAGGCTGTTTAATTGCTGGGGAAGTTTCCCAATTCCGCTTCACCGTGAGGCCAGATAACGAATGTGTCGTCCACATATCGTAGCCAACAACTGGGACGTAATGGAGCAGAAGTTAGTGCTGTTTGCTCAAAGGCTTCCATGAAGATGTCCACAGCTACCGGAGAGAGCGGGGAACCCGTTGCCACTCCAACTGTTCGTAATATTTTCCCCGTTGGTGAAGTACCTAGATGACAGGCATAAGCGCACCAGATCGCAGATATCTGGTGGGACACGATCCTGTAGAATGCGCATAGTCTCCTTAATAGGTACGTTAGTGAAGAGAGACTTGATATCAGAACTGACCATAATGTCTGATGGCTTTATTCGCTGTCGCCTAATCAGTTGTATGAAGTGGGAAGATTCTTTCACGTAGGAGTCTGTTTGTCCCACAAGACGGCGTAACTTAGGTGCCAGATGTTTCGCAACATAATACGTAGGTGAATCTATTCCCTTCACTATGGGCCTTAGCGGATAACCCTCCTCATGGAGCTTAGGTACTCCATAGATTCTAGGAGGATTAGTCTCTTGGCTGTGTTAGGATCAATTCTCGAGTCCTTTGCGAGGGCCTTCGTATTTCTGCCTATCCTCGCCGTCGGGTCACTCCTTAGTAGTCTGTAAATGGGATCGCTCAGCAGTTAGTCCATCTTCTTTTCATATTCAGAAGTGTCCATCAGAACCGTAGCGTTTCCTTTGCCCGCATGTAGGACCACAATACTCTTGTTATTCCTGAGCTCCAATATGGCCCGTCTTTCTTCACGCTTGATATTGGCTCTGGGTGGCTTTGCTGTTTGTAAAATTCTTACAGTTTCCTGCCTTATCTTCTCTGCTTCGATACGTGCTACTTGGTGGAGTGACGCCTCCACAGATTGAATGATCTCTTCTGTGGGGATCTTTGTGGGCGTAACTACGAGGTTTAGCCCTCTGGACAGAAGTGACATCTCTGCCTCACTGATGGTCTGTATAGAGATGTTAAACACGGTACGAGCTATATCCAGACTTAGCTGTGAATGGTCTTTGTTTCCCGTTAGCTCCTCAAATTTCTTTTTCTGTCGACTGCTGACCAAGTCCTCCTCCATGCAGGCCTGGTTGTGGGTTATTCGGTCGATGTTATCCCAGTCCTTAGCTGATAACGTAGTTGACAACCACAAATGCATGCTGTATAGTTGCCTGTTGTTGTAGTTTATGAAGCTCCGGAGGTGTTGTATCCTCTCCCTTAATAATGCATGGCTGGCCCGATAGTAAATGGTTCTTGCTCTTCACGTATCGATTTGAGGCCGTACCCTGATGAATTTCGAGATGACATGATGAGCTCGGCAACTGTTAAGGAATTCCAAATCATTTATCAGTTTCACCTTCCTCTTCCTCAGCAGCTCCAGTTTCCGTTTGTGTTGGTAGATTTACTGCCCATACAGGCCGGTGTCATAGTGATTGAAATTCTTCTCTATTATGCCGCGGCATTGCTAAAAACTAACAACAATAATAAACTAAAATCGACGTTTCGGTTGAATTGCAACGGCTTTCCTCAGGGCACGACTGGTTTTGCATGGGGATAGGTGCTTCTATTTATTACAGACTATCTATGTCTGACGTCACTGTTTTAAAACTTTTAATTGGCCCCCTAATATGATTGGTTAGTCATTACGTAAGGGAAGATAGAAGGAAAGAGGCTTTTGTCAGTATCTTTCTCAAAGTCTACAAATTCTAGAAAAGTAGATATGCATTTCCCTAATCTATCTTCTAAGGTAAGTCGTAGGGTCATTATTGCCTCACGTGTTACAACATTTCTACGGAATCCAAACTGATCTTCCCCAAGGTCAGCTTCTACCAGTTTTTCCATTCGTCTGTAAAGAATTCGTGTTAGTATTTTGCAGCCGTGACTTATTAAACTGATAGTTCGGTAAGTCTCACATCTGTCAACGCCTGCTTTCCTTGGGATTGGAATTATTATATTCTTCTTGAAGTCTGAGGGTATTTCGCCTGTCTCATAAATCTTGCTCACCAGATGGTAGAGTTTTGTCAGGACTGGCTCTCCCAAGGCCGTCAGTAGTTCCAATGGAATGTTGTCTGCTCCCGGGGCCTTGTTTCGACTCAGGTCTTTCAGTGCTCTGTCAAACTCTTCACGCAGTATCGTATCTCGCATTTCATCTTCATCTACATCCTCTTCCATTTCCATAACATTGTCCTCAAGTACATCGCCTTTGTATAGACTCTCTATATACTCCTTCCACCTTTCAGCTTTCCCTTCTGTGCTTAGAACTGGTTTTCCATCTGAGCTCTTGATATTCATACAAGTGGTTCTCTTTTCTCCAAAGGTCCTCTAATTTTCCTGTAGGCAGTATCTATCTTACCCCTAGTAAGATATGCCTCTAATCCCTACATTTGTCATCTAGCCATCACTGCTTAGCCACTTTACACTTCCTGTCAATCTCATTTTTGAGACGTTTGTATTCCTTTTTGCATGCTTCATTTACTGTATTTTCATATTTCCTCCTTTCATCAATTAAATTCAATATATCTTCTCTTACCCAAGCCCTCGTCTTTTTACCTGCTTGATCCTCTGCTGCCTTCACTATTTCATCTCTCAAAGCTACCCAGTCGTCCCATTCTTCTTCTACTACTGTATTTGTTTCCCTCATTCTTGTCAATCGTTCCTTAATACTCTCTCTGAAACTCTCTACACCCTCTGCTTCTTTCAATTTATCCAGGTCGCATCTCCTTAAATTCCTAAATTTTTGCAGTTTCATCAGTTTTAATCTACAGGGCATAACTAATAGATTGTGATTAGAGTCCACACCTGCCTCTGGAAATGTCTTACAATTTAAAACCTGGTTCCTAAATCTCTGTGTTACCATTATGTAATCTATCTGAAACTTTCAGTGTCTCCAGACCTCTTCCATGTATACAGTCTTCTTTCATGATTCTTGAAACAAGTGTTAGCTGTGATTAATTTATGCTCTGTGCAGAATTCTACCATTCGGCAACCTCTTTCATTCTTTACCCCCCCCCCTTTCCATATTCACCTACTACGTTTCCTTCTCTTCCTTTTCCTGTTATCGACTTCCAGTCACCTATGAGTATTAAATTTTCGTCTCCGTTCACTATCTGAATAATTTCTTTTATCTCATCATACATTTTATCAGTCTCTTTGTCATCTGTGGAGCTAGTTGGCATATAAACTTGTACTAATGTGATAGGCGTGGGCTTCGTTTCTATCTTGGCTACAATAATGCGTTAGTTATGCCGTTCGTAGTTATTTAACCTAATCCTGCATTACCCTTATTTAATTTTGTGTTTATAGCCCTCTATTCACCTGACCATATGTCTTGTTCCTCCTGCCACAGAACGTCAGTAATTCCCACTATATCTAAATTTAACCTACCCATTTCCCTTTTTAAATTTTCTAACCTACCTGCCCCATTAAGGGATCTGACATTCCACTCTCCGATCCGTAGAATGCTAGTTTTCTTTCTCTTGACGACGACGTCCTCCTGAGTAGTCCCCGCCCGGAGATCCGAATGGGGGACTATTTCACCTTGGGAATATTTTATCCAAGAGGACGCCATCATCATTTAACCATACAGTAAAGCTGCATGCCCTGGAGGAAAATTACGGCCGTAGTTTCCCCTTGCCTTCAGCCGTTCGCAGTACCAGCACAGCAATACTGTTTTGGTTAGCGTTGCAAGGTCAGATCAGTAAATCATCCAGGCATTTGCCCTTGCAACTACCGAAAAGGCTGCTGCCCCTCTTCAGGAATCACACGTTTGTCTGGCCTCTCAACAGATTACCCCCCCCCCCCCCCAATTATGGTTCATGGGAGAGGGGGGCTGTTCGTCCACGAGGCCCAAAAAAGCAGCAGTTACTGACGTCCATATTGATGCCGTACATCTTGACTTCCGGAGGCGTTGCATGTGGGTCATCACTGCCACATAGTGAACAGATTACAAGAGTATGGAATATCAGGCAAGCTGTGTCACTGGACTGAATAGCTTCTAGCAAACAGAACACAGAATGTCATTCACAACCAGAGGAAATCGTCAGACGCAAAAGTAAGATCAGGGGTACGCCAAGAGAGTGTCACAAGACCGCTACTTTTAAAGTGGATTACGTCATAACTTTCATGAGGCCGTACGCGAATGATGCTGTTGTGTACAGAGAAGTGCCGACGATAGACAATTTTAGGGAATTTTTGGAAAATCTACAGAGGATCGACGCTTGGTGAAGGGATTGGTAATAGAGTATCTGCATAAAGAAATATAACGTATTGGACATAAATAGGCAGGAAGACCAATTATAGTGTGATGAAACCGTTTCGGAACAGTCGGTGGACGTAGTAACATCACAACATATCTAGGACTATGACAAGTACCAAATTAAAACTTATCGCAATGTAAAGGGATAAAGTTATAAGCGAGTCTTGGAACCAGGAGAAGGACCTCGTGACGATATCAGTAGCCGCATTATGTATCGTTTGGTCGCTCTGCCGATCGGTGTGGTAGGTGAGCGCACCGAGAAGTACAATTACCGCAACCGAGTCTCCGTGCAATTCCGTAAGAGGTTCCTTAGCGAGTCGGTATGGCTCCCGAGGCACTGAGGTGGGCCCACGCCATCTCTCTTTGCGCCAGCCACAGTTGCGGGCACGCACACCCGAAAAGGCGAGCCGACACTACTAACAGGCACGCTATTCTCATTAATCTCTCGAAAATGGTGTTCACAGTGAATACTCTTGGTTATATATGGTATCAGTGGAAATGATGGAAGACAATGAGAAGGTTATTGCAGTCATATCCCCTGTGACACTGAAATGGCTTCAGGTATTTCCATGGCATATCTGTTGTTTATGTACGCTATATTTGAATATAAATCAGCAACCAGGATGCAGTAAGACACTTTATCACTGACTGGTTTGAACCAGTTTGTCTGTCCTCCCACATAATAACTACCACTGTTAAAAATTTGATGACTGATAAGGGTTGTGCAACTGATTTAGTCATTTCAGGACTTCCTACGAAGTATACCTTGTAGATACAAAGTGTTTGCTGTAGCTCTTTGATGGGCCCTAGCGTACAGCCGCAGTTCCGCAAGCAAAGTAGGGGCCTTCTTCCTGCTGAGTCAGTACCCCCTCATAAAGTTTCTCTTGGAAATTTCTATGGGATTCGTCTCGCCCACAGATGTGATCGTCAAATCGCATGGTCCCTTATTTTCTCGAGCTGTCTTGCCTTCTTCTTAGAAGTACCGTGTGTACCACGTCCTCTTCCGCGATTTTTGGCTGAAATGCGTACGTAATAACATTTATGAACTCAATTTCCATTCAGATGGACCCCAGTGATTCCTCAGTAAAACCTAATCACTAAAACCAAAACTAAAACTCATTCAGTGTTTCTAAAATAACAAATTATCTCTGCAGTCAAGACCCACTAAACCGAACGAATGGCCTTACTCACCACCTCTCTTCGCAGTAGACGAATAGTCGGCAGGCGGACCGATCGTTAACACAACCTCAGTAGTGTACGGAGCAGCAACGTCGGCTACCGAACAGGAAATGACGTCACTGCCGAGGCTAATCTAAGGAACCGAAGGGTTGGGGAAGATACAGAATAGGGCTGCAGAGCATCGCCAAGTCGCTCGCAGTAGCCGAAGGCTTCGTTCTCAGCGGATTCACAACAGGCCATATTTGCACCGACACGTGATGCAGCCTGCAACAGTTATGCAACCCAGTTACGACAGCTGTGCGGTCACCGACATGTTCCAGAAGGCTCGGTGCGGCACACTAACTGCGCATGGAGAAGCAGTATTTAAGGACGCTCTAACCAGGTCATCATCGTTGAAGAGGTGGGCAGTGATGTGACACTGGTCCTGTGCTACACTGCCATGACGTAGACGCTCCTGTCACAGCCGAGACGAGAACCGCTGCACGGAGTCTGAGCCTCTGGGCGCCAGGGACAGCTCTGAGCTTTGCCGCCGTCCCTGGAGTACCACGCTAGGGTCCAGCCATCTGTGTCCGCGCCGGCGTACCAACAGAAGACCGCTGCGCCCCGAGACCGGGAGCGTGACGTAGCCCGAAGTCCCTGTGGTCGCCGTCGCGAGCCCCACTCACTACTGCCAGGCAGCACGGGAACCTGGCGACGCAGCTGCAGAAGCACAACATCGGACTCTGCGCAGTCAGCAGCCGGAGGTTTCCCGGGGAGACATCGTCATATTCCCCGCGCCACCCACTAATTATTGTAATCAAGCCTCAACGAAGTACACAAATCAGGTTTCTTATGGGGCAGCCACTGTGGTGTCACCGCCAGACACCACACTTGCTACGTGGTAGACTTTAAATCGGCCGCGGTCCGTTAGTGTACGTCGGACCCGCGTGTCGCCACTGTCAGTGATTGCAGACCGAGCGCCGCCACACGGCAGGTCTAGTCTAGAGAGACTCCCTAGCACTCGCCCCACTTGTACAGCCGACTTTGCTAGCGATGGTTCACTACCTACATACGCTCTCATTTGCAGAGACGACAGTTTAGCATAGCCTTCAGCTACGTCAATTCTGAACAAATAATATTGTGAATCATGTACCGTCAAGAGCGACTTTCATCATTAATGGATTAAAGTTAATTACGTCCGCTTTCTGAATTCTAATTCCTTGTCATGTTCCAGACCTCACGTCGGTATAGTCCTTCCCTCCTCACGCCAGCCTGCGTGAGCTAAAACGCGTGCGTTTCGGCCTTCATTAGTAACACGGTGTTGGCTCTTCTGCCAACACAACAGCCACAACTGTACAAGTCCATTTTGAAAACTTAAGAAACCGGAGAACAGTTGCTTAATCCACAATCTTTTAGCGTGTGCGCGGCGCTATTTCGGAACAGTTAAAGTTCCATCATCTTGTGTAAAGAAAATAAAACCACTTAATCGTCTGGGGTCATCCTCGCCCCAATGTCGTCAGGGGACGAAAGGTTCCGTGTCAAAAGGCTAAAAGGAACAAAACTCCCATAACAACCGTTCCCCCGTGCTGCGCGATGGCGAACACAAACAGGAAAACTTTTACCCTTTTGAAATAGAACCTTTGGTTCCACGGCAACACTGCATGAGGATGAAATCAAATGATTAAGTGTTTTAATTCCTCACACCAGGTGCTGGAACTTTAACGTTTTTTGAAACCAGTCATGTAGACAGCAGAAGATTGTGGATTAAGCAACTGTTCTGCAATTTCTTCACTTTTCAAAATGGACTCAATAAAATAGTCACTGCAACCATCATGACACCATCTTCAGCAACCCAGCAGCCTCCCAAAGCAGAGAATCCCAGCTCACACCATCAGAGCCATTCTACGTATTACAGTTGGTGTCAGGAGTGGGATCCTCAAGAATGTAGTCCACCTACAAAATGTGTTCGAGCAATACATGAATACTGCTCGTTAGTCGGTGATCTGTGTAAGATGGGATTGATAAAGGAAACAGAAGATAGTAAGAAGAGGAGCTTCCATTTAGTAAGCGCCAAAGAGCCACAAAGATTCTTATTCACCTCAAGCGGAAGACGCTGCAAGAGAGGAATTCTGCATCACGGTGTGGATTACTGTTTAAGTTCTGGGAGCATACGTTTCTGTAAGGGACAGCCAAAGGGAAAACATTACAGATGAAACAAAAAGAAATAAACTGTTTATTGGAGGAGGCCCTTCCGGCAGCTATTGAACGCACTGGGTGTGACCGGCTGCAGATAGTAGCACATGTCGGAACGAATGACGCCTGCCGCTTGGGTTCTGAGGCCATCCTTGGTTCCTTCCGGCGGCTGGCTGATTTGGTGAAGACAACCAGCATCGCACGCGGAGTGCAAGCTGAGCTTAATATCTGCAGCATAGTGCCCAGAGTCGATCGCGGTCCTCTGGTTTGGAGCCGTGTGGAGGGTCTAAACCAGAGGCTCAGACGACTCTGCGAATATAATGGTTGCAAATTCATCGACCTCCGTTATTGGGTGGAGAACTGTAGGGCCCCCCTAGACAGGTCAGGCGTGCACTACACACCGGAAGCAGCTACTAGGGTAGCAGAGTACGTGTGGCGTGCACACGGGGGTTTTTTAGGTTAGAGGGACCCCCCCTTGGGCGAAACAATAAAATACCTGACGGCTTACCAGAGAGGACATTATCATCGTTGATAAAGAACGTCCGCCCTCAGAGACCAAAAACAGGAAAAGTTAACGTAATATTGGTAAACTGCAGGAGTATCCAGGGCAAGGTTCCTGAATTAGTATCTCTTATTGAAGGAATTAGTGCGCATATAGTATTAGGAACGGAAAGTTGGTTAAAACCGGAAGTGAACAGTAACGAAATCCTAGACACAGAATGGAATATATACCGCAAGGATAGGATAAACGCCAATGGTGGAGGAGTATTTATAGCAGTAAAGAATTCAATAATATCCAGTGAAGTTATTAGCGAATGCGAATGTGAAATAATCTGGGTTAAGTTAAGTATCAAAGGTGGGTCAGATATGATAGTCGGATGCTTCTATAGGCCACCTGCATCAGCAACCGTAGTAGTTGAGCGCCTCAGAGAGAACCTGCAGAACGTCGTGAAGAAGTTTCGTGATCATACTATTGTAATAGGGGGAGACTTCAATCTACCAGGTATAGAATGGGATAGTCACACAATCAGAACTGGAGCCAGGGACAGAGACTCTTGTGACATTATCCTGACTGCCTTGTCCGAGAATTACTTCGAGCAGATAGTTAGAGAACCAACTCGTGAAGCTAACGTTTTAGACCTCATAGCAACAAATAGACCGGAACTTTTCGACTCCGTGAATGTAGAAGAGGGTATCAGTGATCATAAGTCAGTGGTTGCATCAATGACTACAAGTGTAATAAGAAATGCCAAGAAAGGAAGGAAAATATATTTGCTTAACAAGAATGATAGGGCACAAATCGCAGAATATCTGAGTGACCACCATCAAACGTTCATTTCTGAGGAAGAGGATGTGGAACAAAAATGGAAAAAATTCAGGAACATCGTCCAGTACGCCTTAGATAAGTTCGTACCGACTAAGGTCCAAAGCGAGGGGAAAGATCCACCGTGGTATAACAATCATGTACGAAAGGTACTACGGAAACAAAGAAAGCTTCATCATAGGTTTAAGAGTAGTCGAATCATAGCTGATAAGGAAAAGCTGAACGAAGCGAAAAAGAGCGTAAAGAGAGCAATGAGAGAAGCATTCAACGAATTCGAACATAAAACATTGGCAAACAATCTAAACAAGAACCCTCAAAAGTTTTGGTCATATGTAAAATCGGTAAGCGGATCTAAATCCCCTATTCAGTCACTCGTTGACCACGATGGCACCGAAACAGAGGACGACCGAAGAAAGGCAGAAATACTGAATTCAGTGTTCCGAAACTGTTTCACTGCGGAAAATCGTAACACGGTCCCTGACTTCATCCGTCGCACGGACGCCAAAATGGAAAATATTGAAATAAACGATATCGGAATTGAAAAACAGCTGCTATCACTTAGTAGCGGAAAAGCATCCGGACCAGACGAGATACCCTTAAGATTCTACAGTGATTATGCTAAAGAACTTGCCCCTTTTCTATCAGCAATTTATCGTAGATCGCTGGAAGAACGTAAAGTACCTAGCGACTGGAAGAAAGCGCAGGTCGTTCCCATTTTCAAGAAGGGTCATAAATCAGATGCGAATAATTATAGGCCTATTTCGCTTACGTCAATCTGTTGTAGAATAATGGAACATGTTTTGTGTTCTCTTATTATGACGTTCTTAGATAATACAAATCTCCTTCATCATAACCAACATGGATTCCGCAAGCAGAGATCATGTGAAACTCAGCTCGCCCTATTTGCCCAAGAAATTCACAGTGCCGTAGACACTGGCGAGCAGATTGATGCCGTATTCCTGGACTTCAGGAAGGCATTTGATACGGTTCCGCACTTACGTTTAGTGAAAAAAATACGAGCTTACGGAATATCGGACCAGGTTTGTGATTGGATTCAGGATTTCCTAGAAGAAAGAACACAACATGTCATTCTTAACGGTTCAAAATCTGCAGATGTAGAGGTAATTTCGGGAGTACCGCAGGGAAGCGTGATAGGACCTTTATTGTTTACAATATACATAAATGACTTGGTTGACAACATCGGTAGCTCCGTGAGGCTATTTGCAGATGACACGGTTGTCTACAAGAAAGTAGCAACATCAGAAGACTCGTACGTACTCCAGGAGGACCTGCAGAGGATTAATGCATGGTGCGACAGCTGGCAGCTTTCCCTAAACGTAGATAAATGTAATATAATGCGCATACATAGGGGCAGAAATCCATTCCAGTACGATTATGCCATAGGTGGTAAATCATTGGAAGCGGTAACGACCGTAAAATACTTAGGAGTTACTATCCGGAGCGATCTGAAGTGGAATGATCACATAAAACAAATAGTGGGAAAAGCAGGCGCCAGGTTGAGATTCATAGGAAGAATTCTAAGAAAATGTGACTCATCGACGAAAGAAGTAGCTTACAAAACGCTTGTTCGTCCGATTCTTGAGTATTGCTCATCAGTATGGGACCCTTACCAGGTTGGATTAATAGAAGAGATGGACATGATCCAGCGAAAAGCAGCGCGATTCGTCATGGGGACATTTAGTCAGCGCGAGAGCATTACGGAGATGCTGAACAAGCTCCAGTGGCGGACACTTCAAGAAAGGCGTTACGCAATATGGAGAGGTTTATTATCGAAATTACGAGAGAGCACATTCCGGGAAGAGATGGGCAACATATTACTACCGCCCACATATATCTCGCGTAATGATCACAACGAAAAGATCCGAGAAATTAGAGCAAATACGGAGACTTACAAGCAGTCGTTCTTCCCACGCACAATTCGTGAATGGAACAGGGAAGGGGGGATCAGATAGTGGTACAATAAGTACCCTCCGCCACACACCGTAAGGTGGCTCGCGGAGTATAAATGTAGATGTAGATGTAGATATCAAAAGTAATCGCCATAAATGTTAATACACTAATAGAAAAAAAACACATTACCAGGGTTTAGTGTAAAATGAAAGAAAGTTTGTAGGAATCATTCTACATCTGAAACATGATACCTGTTCAAAAATGTATTAAAATTTCGCGCCAGTAGCATAAAACTGGCGCTAGTAGTGCCACCATGAGGGTTCAAATCAGGTTTTCTTTAAATACACGCAGTATCTGTCGTGAGCGTTAGTTACCTTTGAGTTTGGACATGGTGTGTTGACGTTTGTCAGGAATACCTTTAAGGTGACAAATTATCCATTATATGCACTTCACTGAGTCGGAACAAGGGCATTTAATAGGGCTTCGTGAAGCTCGAAGTTCCCTCTGCGATACTTGGAGAAACGTAGCCACTGTACACGATTGTTGGCAGCGGTTGTCACGAGAATGTACCGTTGGAAGAAGACCGGGCTCCTGACGGTCTCACGATACTACTGAGAAAGAAGACCGGCATGTTTGGTGAATGGTTGTGATGCATCGTACTGCTTGTGTAGCAGCAGTTTGAGCAGCGTTTGGCACCACAGTGACACAACGAACTGTTACAAATCGATTACTTCAAGGACAGCTCTGAGCCAGACACCCTGTAGCGTGCATTCCACTCACACCAAGCCACCGCCATTTGTGACATCAGTGGCGTCAAACGAGAGCTGATTAGAAGGAAGGGTTGGGGGTCTGTTGTGTATTCTGACGACGGCTGGTTCTGCCTCGGTGTCAGTGATGGCCGTGTATTGGTTAGAAGCAGGCCACTTGAGGGCCTGCAACCATCCTGTCTGCGTGCTGGACACACAGGACCTACACCTCGAGTTATGGTCTGGGCTGCAATTTCATATGACAGCAGGAGCACTCTCATGCTTATCCCACGCACCTTCAAATATGTACGTCAATCTGGTGATTCGACTTGTTGTGCCGCCATTCCTGAACTGCATTCCAGGGGAATGTTTTCAAACTCGATAACGCTCTCCCACATACCGCTGTTGTAACCCAGCATACTCTACAGAGAAAGTACATGTTGCCTTGGCCTGCTTGATCACCACTTCAGTCTCCAGTGGAGGACGCATGGGTTATCAACGGAGGACAACTCCAGGATTATCCACAACCAGCATTAGCTGTAACTGTACTGATAGACAAAGTGCAATGGGCGTTGACCTCCATCCCACAAACTAAAATCCGGCATCTGTACAACACAATGCACGCACATTGAACATTCTGGCAGTTACATTGGCTATTAATACACCAGCGTTTCACATTTGCAACGACTTTGTTGCGGACCGTTGATGTTCGAACCCGGGTTTCCAGCTGTCAGAGCTGAAACTGGGGCCCATCGCGCCATATTTCGTCAGGAAGCCGAGCAAGTTCAATAGCATCAATTGCCAGTGCAGACTGACACATGTAACGCCGGAAATGCATATCCTCCTATTTCCATCTATTCTACTATAATTTTTTTTCTTGTTTTGTTACCTCAAGATATGACATTTCTGTCTCTTTGTATATTGTAATTGTTTTACTATTTGTATATATATGCATTTATGTCGATGTATAATTGGTTCGTTGTGTATAGATTATTTGTATTTTTACGCTGGGTCTGGCCTAGGGAAACTATGCTATCGAACCATTACATCGATAGATCGTGTGGAGAACCAAAGTGTTTAGGATCTTTGGTAGTGTTAACTCTGCCGCGTGGAGCGCGGGCAGAGCAGAAGGGGTCTGGCTGGGGTGGTGCAGTGGAGCAGGTGTGTTGTGTGAAGCTCCCGCGAGTTGCCGCGCTTTCGGAGTTTGGCAGCATGTAATTGCGCTCGACTTGCTATGATAGTTTCTGACACGGTGTCGCGGACGGGAAGCATTAGCTGGCGCACATCAAGAGCCCGTTTCGCCTGGTGACCGTGTCGAGAAGAAGGCGCGCCAACATCCAGCTTCTGCAACAGCGACGGCCGACAATGAGTGACTGTCGCCACCTCCTCGATCGACGGCTTCAAACCTTCAATCAACCAACAAGGAAGACTGGAAGCACGTAAAGTTTTAGAACTGTATGGCAGACCTCAGCTTTTCAAACTGTTCCATTTTCGTAACTATAATTACAGCAACTTAGCATGAACATTTGTTGCTCATTGTCCCAATTGCATTACCAAGCAGGGTCCTTTCTTTTTCCGGAATGAACTCGAGTGTCGTTGAAATTCAAACGCCAGCATTAAAGTAAAAGCATTCTATTTCACTGCTTTAATTTCAAAGTTCAGTTAAGGTATTCATAGCTGGCTACAATATTTAGATTACACAAGCACAAATTAAGAGTGCGAGTTTTGTTTGCATATTTTAGCTTACCTGTGACTCCAGCTCAGCTTGGTACGTACTAAATTTTACTATTGTTAATTGTTCGGAATCATTTAATCCAAGTTCAAAGTTAAATGTCTTATTTTTAAATTGCTTAGATTCGAGTAGCTTTTGAAATGATTGTTGAGTTAGTCCAAGACTAACCGTATTTTACTGAATTTCGATGTGCTTCAGAAAGAAAGCTGACTATTAACTTCAGTCACTAAATTAACTTTCGATTTTCCGGTTTTATTAATTCTTTTGCTAAATTAAGTCAGAGTGTAGCGGAATTTATTACTTCTGACAAACTTTCAGTTTTCACACTACACGTGTCAACCTTCAGTTGCCACGCTTCTAGTGCTAATTATATGTGTAATAACCTTTTTTTTCAGTTACTATAGTAATTGTCCATAGGACTGGCGACCGTAATTTCCCCCAAATCTCAAATATCTAATTACCGCTAGTTATTTGTTAACGTAACGGCCGCACATCTACTTTCTTTATTAACTTTACCCCTTTTCAAAATTAATTTCCACCAGATTCATTTGCATTTTTCCTTTTATTTAGATGTAACCCTTTCCTCCCTCTTTACCGACAGATTAACTTCGGTGACGATTGCTTTTCCAAATTTCCATTAGGTACACGCGGTTTAACTTTTCACTGTCATTAAGGTCGATAAGTGAGGGGGAGGTTACACACACTGGTATTTGGAAGTATTCCTTTATTCAGCCAGTTTACAGAAGCGTAATGTCAGCATGCCACCCGCGTGCTGTTCCGCGAATCCAGCCATCTCAGCACTCCTGGACTGCTGACATCGCTGCTGCGGTCATGAAGGAGACCCGACGATGGAAGTCAGCCTTGGTCGCTCGGTCACCGTCCGCCGGGGCGTCGCGTCTTGTGCCATGTAGCTGCCCACGATCCCGGAGACTGCTTCAGTCCCTGGTCCCCGCCACCCTCCTCCCCGTTTGGCCTGCTCTGTGCAACCATGGGACGAAGGTGGATGTACTGGTCACTCGTGGCCTCGGGCAGCCGCCGCTCCCCAGACAGGACCGGTATCGAAACCGCACCCTCCTGGATGCTATGCCGCAACTTGCCGCTAGTGGTTCTTGCCAGATGGCAACACCCCATCCGCTGTCCCTGACGCCGTTTCAACGCTGCTGCGCCTCCCACAGCGTACGACTGGCCTGGACCCCAGTACGCTAGGTGGGAAGTGAACGTGGCCCATCCTGGACCCGCTGCAGACCACTGTCACTGCCCTCCTTCAGGCAGACTGTGCAATCTCCAAGTACCTGGCTGCCATTCCGTCTCGCCCCGATATTGTGTCACGGAGGCAGAATACAGCCCGAACAATTACATAGATACAAAGTACAGGTGTACACAGATTATTTACAACATCGCTGCCAGGCTGGCCCCTATAAGGGTAGACCAACGCAGGTCCGACCCGACTTTCGACTGATCTGGCCCACCCCCTCAAGCCTGACTACTTATACTGCTTTTCCCTTCACTTCCGACATAGTGTCAGAGAGAGACAGAAACTATGGCACGGGTAAATTCCCATACGTCAACCACTTACACGTGGCCACTCCCGGCTCTGGCCTACTTCCTCGCCTCATACATTACAATAACTTAAACCAACGCTACATTTCCCTGCCTCGCTGTTGCTCCACTCCAAACGAATCTTACGTGCAATACGCTGCTGCAGCTCCGCGCCATGTTTACTCTGCCTGGCCTACTGGCTGCCGACTATTACTACACACTGCCAACGTCCCCAGACTTCATCGCCCAACCGCGCCTTTACTGAATTTTAACAAAATTCCCTTATCCTACGACTAAGACTAATACTAGCGCAGCAGCTTGTTTTGCGCTTACATTAACCTGTTATCTCACAATGTTAATCACTTAAATATGTTATCTAAACAAATGCATTCTCGAAATATCAGTGCTCTACATTAATTATTTTCTGGTTTTGCGGTATTCCGTCAGTGTACGTTTATCCCATTGTGAGACAAGACAGTGTGTGCCTACGTAATGATGGTTGTACTCAGGCATTCACTTCTTTGGTTGAAACAAATCAGCGGTAACGAATGTCTTTCTTTAGGGCTTCAAAAATTATGGAACTCGCTGTGGTTAGAGGTCGGGACTGTATGGAGCATGCGTAAGGGTTTCCCACCGAAACTTCTCCTGCATCTTCGGAACAACGTGTTGGCGGGCATCATCCTGTTACAGAATGATTCCGTCCATCAACATTCCTGGGCGTTTGGACTAGATGCCCGCCTTCAGTTTTTGCTAAGTTCCCATATCGGTTAATCATAGCGCTGTGGTCCAGAAAGCCAATGAGCAGTGGGCCCTTGCAGTCACAGAAAAAGTTCATCATGACTTCCCCGGAGATGGCGTGCCTGTTGTTTCGGCTACGCTGCAGAAGTTTCGCTGAGAAGCCCTTGTACATCCCCCGTACAGTCCCGATCTCTCCCCATGCGCATTCCATTTTTTTTTTACACTGAAAGAAGACGTTCGTACCCGTTAATTTGCTTTGGAAGTAGAGATGCACCCCTGGGTGCAATCATCGGTCGTTAGGCGACAGCAAACAGTTTTCCATGAAGGCATCGATAGTCTTGTCGCACAGTGGGATAAATGTATCTATAAATATGGCGATTACTTTTGAAATTGCAGTAAAAAATTCGATAAAATCTACAGAGGTTATCACGGATTCCGAATGTGGAATTAATCTTGGTGAAATTGAGTGTCAAAGAACGGTCAGAAATGATGATCGAATGCTTTTACAGACTACTTGCGTCAGGATATGTAGTAGTACTAGTAGAACGCTTCAGACAGAACATGCAGAAAATCACTAGTAATTTTCCTGATCACGCCATTGTGATAGGGGTGACTTCAACTTGCCAGGTAGAGATTGGGAGTTACACTCCTGGAAATTGAAATAAGAACACCGTGAATTCATTGTCCCAGGAAGAGGAAACTTTATTGACACATTCCTGGGGTCAGATACATCACATGATCACACTGACAGAACCACAGGCACATAGGCAACAGAGCAACAGAGCATGCACAATGTCGGCACTAGTACAGTGTATATCCACCTTTCGCAGCAATGCAGGCTGCTATTCTCCCATGGAGACGATCGTAGAGATGCTGGATGTAGTCCTGTGGAACGGCTTGCTATGCCATTTCCACCTGGCGCCTCAGTTGGACCAGCGTTCGTGCTGGACGTGCAGACCGCGTGAGACGACGCTTCATCCAGTCCCAAACATGCTCAATGGGGGACAGATCCGGAGATCTTGCTGGCCAGGGTAGTTGACTTACACCTTCTAGAGCACGTTGGGTGGCACGGGATACATGCGGACGTGCATTGTCCTGTTGGAACAGCAAGTTCCCTTGCCGGTCTAGGAATGATAGAACGATGGGTTCGATGACGGTTTGGATGTACCGTGCACTATTCAGTGTCCCCTCGACGATCACCGGTGGTACACGGCCAGTGTAGGAGATCGCTCCCCACACCATGATGCCGGGTGTCGGCCCTGTGTGCCTCGGTCGTATGCAGTCCTGATTGTGGGGCTCACCTGCACGGCGCCTAACACGCATACGACCATCATTGGCACCAAGGCAGAAGCGACTCTCATCGCTGAAGACGACACGTCTCCATTCGTCCCTCCATTCACGCCTGTCGCGACACCACTGGAGGCGGGCTGCACGATGTTGGGGCGTGAGCGGAAGACGGCCTAACGGTGTGCGGGACCGTGGCCCAGCTTCATGGAGACGGTTGCGAAGGGTCCTCGCCGATACCCCAGGAGCAACAGTGTCCCTAATTTGCTGGGAAGTGGCGGTGCGGTCCCCTACGGCACTGCGTAGGATCCTACGCGTGCATCCGTGCGTCGCTGCGGTCCGGTCCCAGGTCGACGGGCACGTGCACCTTCCGCCGACCACTGGCGACAACATCGATGTACTGTGGAGACCTCACGTCCCACGTGTTGAGCAATTCGGCGGTACGTCCACCCGACCTCCCGCATGCCCACTATACGCCCTCGCTCAAAGTCCGTCAACTGCACATACGGTTCACGTCCACGCTGTCGCGGCATGCTACCAGTGTTAAAGACTGCGATGGAGCTCCGTATGCCACGGCAAACTGGCTGACACTGACGGCGGCGGTGCACAAATGCTGCGCAGCTAGCGCCATTCGACGGCCAACACCGCGGTTCCTGGTGTGTCGGCTGTGCCGTGCGTGTGATCATTGCTTGTACAGCCCTCTCGCAGTGTCCGGAGCAAGTATGGTGGGTCTGACACACCGGTGTCAATGTGTTCTTTTTTCCATTTCCAGGAGTGTATATGCCATCAAAACTGGTGCCAGAGACATGGATTAGTGTGGCATTGTCCTGGATGTATTGTCCGAAAAGTACCTTGAGCAAATAGAGAACCAACTTCTTAGGGTAGTGTCTTAGACCTCCTGGCAATAAACTGACCTGAACTTATCGAATCAGATAACGTAGAGTAAGGTATCAGAGATCATAAGGCCGTGACAGCGTCTACGACGACGGGCCCTACCAAGGAATGTTAAGAAAGTTAGGAAGATATAGTTTCTCAGCAAGCGTGACAGGATACAGATTTCAGAATATCTCAGCAGTCATCATCAAATATTCGGTGATGAGGACGAAGATGTGGAGAACAAATGTAAAAAAATTCAATGGTATCGTTCAGCATGCCCTAGACAATTACGTTCCGAGTAAGGTTTTAAGGGCTGGGAAATATCTAGCAAAATTCAGTAGCTGTGTTAGAAAAGAGCTACGTAAATAAAGAGCACTTCATCTCAGATTCAAGAGAAACAAAAACATAACTGACAAACAAAAGCTGAACGAAGCGAAAATGAGCGTAACGAGAGCAATGAGAACAGCGTTCAATGACTTTGAAAGTAAGTCATTGTCAAACGACGTGAGTAAAATCCCTAAGAGATTTTGGTCGTATGTAAAATCAGTAAGTGGGTCAAAATCATCTATTCATTCTCTCAGCAGCCACTTCAACACCGAAACGGAAGAGACGACCCAAATATTGAGGACCTGATGAGATACCTATCAGATTCTATAACGATTAAGCGAAAGAACTTGCTCCCCTTCTAACAGAAATTTATCGTAGATCGCTTGAGAAACGAAAGGTATTTAACAACTGGCAAAAAGCACAGGTAATTCCCATTTCTGAGAAAGGCCGTAAGACAGATCCACACAATTATAGACCTGTATCGTTGACGTCAGTCTGTTGTAGAGTTTTGGAAATGTTTTATGCTCATGAATTCTGACGTTTTTGGAAAATGAATATCTCCTCTACAAAAATCAACGTTGATTCCGCAAATAGAGATCCTGCGAAACTCAGCTCGCTCTGTTCCTCCAAGAGATTCACAGCGCAGTGGAGAACGGCGTTCAGGTTGGTGCCGTGTTCACTGATTTCGGTAAGGCATATGCGACCATCCCGCATTGCCGTTTACTGAAAAAAAGTACGAGCTTACGGAGTATCGGAGCAGATCTGTGGTTCGATTGAAGACTTTCTTGCAGATAGAACTCAACACATCGCCACATCGCTTTTTTTTTTATTTTTTTATTTTTATTTTTTTTTTTTTTTTTGTCTACTGACTGGTTTGATGCGGCCCGCCACGATTTCCTTTCCTGTGCTAACCTCTTCATCTCAGAGTAGCACTTGCAACCTACGTCCTCAATTATTTGCTTGACGTATTCCAATCTCTGTCTTCCTCTACAGTTTTTGCCCTCTACAGCTCCCTCTAGTACCATGGAAGGCATTCCCTCATGTCTTATCAGATGTCCTATCATCCTGCCCCTTCTCCGTATCAGTGTTTTCCACATATTCCTTTCCTCTCCGATTCTGCGTAGAACCTCCTCATTCCTTACCTTATCAGTCCACCTAATTTTCAACATTCGTCTATAGCACCACATCTCAAATAATTCGATTCTCTTCTGTTAGAGTTTTCCCACAGTCCATGTTTCACTACCATACAATGCTGTACTCCAGACGTACATCCTCAGAAATTTCTTCCTCAAATTAAGGCCGGTATTTGATATTAGTAGACTTCTCTTGGCCAGATATGCCTTTTTTGCCATAGCGAGTCTGCTTTTGATGTCCTCCTTGCTCCGTCCGTCATTGGTTATTTTACTGCCTAGGTAGGAGAATTCCTTAACTTCATTGACTTCGTAACCATCAATCCTGATGTTAAGTTTCTCGCTGTTCTCATTTCTACTACTTCTCATTCCCTTTGTCTTTCTCCGATTTACTCTCAAACCATTCTGTGTACTCATTAGACGGTTCATTCCGTTCAGCAGATCATTTAATTCTTCTTCACTTTCACTCGGGATAGCAATGTCATCAGCGAATCGTATCATTGATATCCTTTCACCTTGTATTTTAATTCCACTCCTGAACCTTTCTTTTATTTCCATCATTGCTTCCTCGATGTACAGATTGAAGAGTAGGGGCGAAAGGCTACAGCCTTGTCTTACACCCTTCTTAATACGAGCACTTCGTTCTTGATCGTCCACTCTTATTATTCCCTCTTGGTTGTTGTACATATTGTATATGACCCGTCTCTCCCTATAGCTTATCCCTACTTTTTTCAGAATCTCGAACAGCTTGCACCATTTTACATCGTGGAATGCTTTTTCCAGGTCGACAAATCCTATGAAAGTGTCTTGAATTTTCTTTAGCCCTGCTTCCATTATTAGCCGTAGCGTCACAATTGCCTCTCTCGTCCCTTTACTTTTCCTAAAGCCAAACTGATCGTCCCCTAGCGCATTCTCGACTTTCTTTTCCATTCTTCTGTATATTATTCTTGTAAGCAGCTTCGATGCATGAGCTGTTAAGCAGATTGTGCGATAATTCTCGCACTTGTCAGCTCTTGCCGTCTTCGGAATTGTGTGGATGATGCTTTTCCAAAGTCAGATGGTTTATCGCCAGACTCATATATTCTACGCACCAACGTGAATAGTCGTTTTGTTGCCACTTCCCCCAATGCTTTTAGAAATTCTGATGGAATGTTATTTATCACTTCTGCCTTATTTGACCGTAAGTCCTCCAAAGCTCTTTTAAATTCCGATTCTAATACTAGATCTCCGATCTCTTCTAAATCGACTCCTGTTTCTTCTTCTATCACATCAGACAAATCTTCACCCTCATAGAGGCTTTCAATGTATTCTTTCCACCTATCTGCTCTCTCCTCTGCATTTAACAGTGGAATTCCCGTTGCACTCTTAATGTTACCACCGTTGCTTTTAATGTCATCAAAGGTTGTTTTGACTTTCCTGTATGCTGAGTCTGTCCTTCCGATAATCATATCTTTTTCGATGTCTTCACATTTTTCCTGCAGCCATTTCGTCTTAGCTTCCCTGCACTTCCTATTTATTTCATTCCTCAGCGACTTGTATTTCTGTATTCCTGATTTTCCCGGAACATGCTTGTACTTCCTCCTTTCATCAATCAACTGAAGTATTTCTTCTGTTACCCATGCTATCTCCGCAGCTACCATCTTTGTACCTATGTTTTCCTACCCAATTTCTGTGATGGCCCTTTTTAGAGATGTCCGTTCCTCTTCAACTGTACTGCCTACTGCGCTATTCCTTATTGCTGTATCTGTAGTGTTAGAGAACTTCAAACGTATCTCGTCATTCCTTAGTACTTCCGTTTCCCACTTCTTTGCGTATTGATTCTTCCTGATTAATGTCTTGAACTTCAGCCTACTCTTCATCACTACTATATTGTGATCTGAGTCTATATCTGCTCCTGGGTACGTCTTACAATCCAGTATCTGATTTCGGAATCTCTGTCTGACCATGATGTAATCTAATTGAAATCTTCCCGTATCTCCCGGCCTTTTCCAAGTATACCTCCTCCTGTTGTGATTCTTGAACAGGGTATTCGCTATTACTAGCTGAAACTTGTTACAGAACTCAATTAGTCTTTCTCCTCTGTCATTCCTTGTCCCAAGCCCATATTCTCCTGTAACCTTTTCTTCTACTACTTCCCCTACAACTGCATTCCAGTCGCCCATGACTATTAGATTTTCGTCCCCCTTTACGTACTGCATTACCCTTTCAATATCCTCATACACTTTCTCTATCTGTTCATCTTCAGCTTGCGACGTCGACATGTATACCTGAACTATCGTTATCGGTGTTGGTCTGCTGTCGATTCTGATTAGAACAACCCGGTCACTGAACTGTTCACAGTACCACACCCTCTGCCCTACCTTCCTATTCGTAACGAATCCTACAGCTGTTATACTATTTTCTGCTGCTGTTGATATTACCCGATATTCATCTGACCAGAAATCCTTGTCTTCCTTCCACTTCACTTCACTGACCCCTACTATATCTAGATTGAGCCTTTGCATTTCCCTTTTCAGATTTTCTAGTTTCCCTACCACGTTCAAGCTTCTGACATTCCACGCCCCGACTCGTAGAACGTTATCCTTTCGTAGATTATTCAATCTTTTTCTCATGGTAACGTCCCCCTTGGCAGTCCCCTCCCGGAGATCCGGATGGGGGACTATTCCGGAATCTTTTGCCAATGGAGAGATCATCATGACACTTCTTCAATTACAGGCCACATGACCTGTGGATACACGTTACATGTCTTTAATGCAGTGGTTTCCATTGCCTTCTGCATCCTCATGTCGTTGATCATTGCTGATTCTTCCGCCATTAGGGGCAATTTCCCACCCCTGGGACAAGAGAGTGCCCTGAACCTCTATCCGCTCCTCCGCCCTCTTTGACAAGGCCGTTGGCAGAATGAGGCTGACTTCTTATGCCGAAAGTCTTCGGCCGCCAATGCTGATTATTTATCAAAATTCAGGCAGTGGCGGGTATTGAACCCAGGACCGAAAACGTTTTGATTATGAATCAAAGACGCTACCCCTAGACCACGCTCTTAACGGAACTAAATCGATAGATGTAAAGGTAATATCCAGAGTACCACAGGGCAGTGTGATAGGACCGTTGCTGTTTACAATATATATTAATGATCTATTAGAAAGCGGCGGATGCTCTTTAAGTCTATTTGCAGATGATGCCATTGTCTATAGCAAAGTAGGAACGCCAGAAGATAGTAAGAATTTGCAGAATGACCTGCAGAGAATTGATGAACGGTGCAGGCACTGGCAGTCGACCCTGAATGTAAATAAATGTAACATATCGCGCACACATAGGAAAAGAAATCCACTACTGTACAGCTACACTACTGATGACAAACAGCTAGAGACAGCGTCTGCCGCAAAATATCTAGGCGTAACTATCCAGAGAGACCTTAAGTGGAATGACCATATGAAACACTTAGTGGGAAAAACAGACACCAGACTCAGATTCATCGGAACAATCTAAAGGAAATGTAATTCATCCACGAAAGAAGTGGCTTATAAGGCGCTTGTTTGCCCGATTCTTGAAAATTGTTCATCTATCTGGCATCACTAACAGGTAGGATAGATAGAGGAGATTGAGAAGATCCAACGGAGAGCGGCGCGTTTCGTCACAGTATCGTTTAGCTGGCAAGAGAGCTTTACGGAGATGCTAAACAAACTCCACTGCCAGACGTTACAAGAGAGGCGTTGTGGATCACTGAGAGATTTACTATTGAAATTTTGGGACAGGGCTTTTTAGGAGGAGTCAGACAACATATTACTTCCCCCCACATACATCTCGCGTATTGACCACGAGGAGAGAATTCGAGGAATTAGAGCCAATGCAGAGGCTTACCGACAATCATTCTTCCCACGCACGTGACAGTGACACGTGACAGTGATACACAATGTCCCATCCACCACACACTGGAATGTGGATTCCAGAATACAGATGTATCTGCAGTATTCCGGCATCCAGGCAGTTTTGGTCCTATCTCAGTCTCTTTTTCCCTTGCTCAGTTTGCGAGATTCGTTGTAAGTATGTTTGTCAATCTTTATGCATATATACATTTTCAGTTAAGTCTTTGGTGGTCTCTTTTTTGAGTTATGCTATCCTCTTCCATCATTGACATATCCACTGTGATCATGAAGACAAAGCTGAGTCACGCTGTAGCAGCATTTGAATTCAATGCTTAAGGCATGGCCATGGCAAAGAGCAGCGTAGTGCGTGTTCGTTTTCAAGTCACGGATTCTCCTTTTCGCAACCTGAACACTTGGGGCTGTACTTCATTCACTCAACATTTATTTCAGCACATGAATGAACAATGATTATTGTACAATGTTTATCAGTTCGCCAGTTCGTTGCCTGAAGGGTTCAGAACTTAATATCACAGCTGTAATCCCAAACATGGTAATTACAGCCTGGGTTGGTCCACAAACGAATATTTTGGAGATGAATGAAGCCTTTAGTGTCGTAATTGCATTCAGCTTGATCGTGAAGGGGTGAATGTGCTCCAACTTTAAATTACTCATATCCTATATACTCCATGTTTCTTACTCCAAGGATTTATCTCCTTAATGACTGCAGCCCAAGTGCCGCAAACACATTGCTTCGTAAAGTCAACTGTTCCTCTCCTCTCTTTCTTTTCCCTTGCCTCTATTCCTTTTCTTCACGAGGTGGAAATGTTAGTTTATGGAGTTGACAATGTTAGTTGTTCAGGATGGCCGAACGCCATTCCTGTCGCCATCCCCACCCCCACCCCTCCTCTTCGTCCCTCTCCCCCCCCCCCCACAATACTGCCACGGAATTTGTGTATCCCATCTGTTTGCGTCTACTGTTATCCCATGTGAGGGTGTGCCAACGTTTACTAATTGTGAGAGAATCGTGTAATTGAGGAGGGACTTGTGTACCACCTTGGGATTCGCCTTGTTGTATGTGGAAAACCTTCTAAAATCCACATCCAGACTGACTGTCGCACCGGCCATCGTTGCTAATCGGCAGGGACAATTCGATCGTGGACCAGCGCGGTTCCCAGATTCTCAGAAGTGGCGTCCTTAGGCGTGCAGCTATCCCGGCAGATAGGTATTTTCCTCTCACCTACAAGAACTTTTCACACTTCTGTCACTTTAACCTATACAAATTGCTATAATTTATGGGATTGCTCATCTTGGTTCCCCTCCAAACGCTTATGCAAGAAAGACACCAGCTTCTTGACTGGTGCCTTTGTACCCGCTGTCCGTGAATTTCTTCTTGAAATCGTACCCGCCTGGCTCCTCTGGTCACTGGGCGATCTTTGCGTTGATCACTAGGAAAGTCACAGTTATCCTGTCAACCAGCAGAGCACCAGACTCTACGTCCTATCGCCGGCTCTTACAACTGAAGCTGTTGGTACATTCGCCTTGGAAACATCATGGCGCGGTTTAAATCAGCTTACTTTCAAGGTTACGCTCCAGACAGTTAGAGAAGTCCTACTAACAGATACTAGCTGAGTATCTGGCGTTGCTCAGGTACGTATTTATTCCATTCTTCTACTGGTACATATCCTCCTTTCCCCTCTCTCTGTTCATCTTACCTTTCACCCCCTCTGTCCACCTCCCCCTTCACCCTATCTCTGTCCTTACCACTACCCCATATTTCAGGGCACCTCCTCCATCATCCCACACTCTCTCCATTTCCCCTTCGCCCTTCTGTTTCTCAAGCTGCTCCTTCCCTCTTTGTCCATCTGCCCTTTCCCTTCTCTGTCCACCTCCCCAACCAATTTCACCTCCTCTATCCCCAAACTTTGTCCTACTTCTTTTCCCCCCCTTTCTGTCCATCTTATTCTCGTCCCTCTCTCTACTCCCCTCTCCTTGTGTACATCTCCTCTGCATTTCTTTTTGTGTCCATCTCCTCCTCCTCCCTTTTTCTGACAATCTCCTCCTCCCCCTCCTCTGGGTCCATCTCCTCCTTCAGTCTTGCTATCTGTCCATCTCCTCTTCCTCCCTTCGCTTGGCATGTGACCTCACCTCAATAGGAGACTTTTGGTTCTTACTCTCACAGTTATTCTTCCCAGATTGTAACTAATATGTGTACTAAATTTCGTTGAAATCGGTCCAGTGGTTTAAGATAAGCGTTTTACCCGCGGCTTTGCCAGCGTTGGCACATGTCAAATGCATTTCACATCAATTTAACATATTTAACACGTATTTGTACACATATTTCACTTGTAACTCTAGAGAATTTCGCTCTGCAGTTTCATTTTCAAGCAATGTTTATGACGTCCTATTTCCTGAACTATGTGTAGTTCAATAATACAAGATTACAGATACATCCAGTAGTAAATGTGGCTACAGTGTGTGAAATATAATGTGAATAGAGTTAGTAGTAAAGAAGTAATAAAGTAAAACATCATGTATGATGCCACAGTTTTTCACGCATCATATGTCGCGAACTAAGGGTCGTGCAATGACATACTTTTGTAGGTACTTTTAGCGACAGAGGTTGATACTGTTCGCGAGAAATGATGCAGATACAGTTAGTAGTAACGAAGTAATAAACGTAACGTCATGCTTCATGTGATAGGTTTACTGCATGGGCAGTGAAAATGTATTAAGCTTTAAACTTTTTCCCTTTAATTGTTTTGTGGGAGTCAACAGTGAGAATAGGTTACGTACAGACAGATTATAACTGTGTGCTGGACAGAGGCTCGAACTCGCGACCTTTGCCTTTCGTGGGCAAGTGCTCTACAAACTGAGCTACCCAAACACGTCTCACGCCCCGCCCTCACAGCTTTACTTCCGGCAGTACCCCGTCTCCTACCTTCCAAACTTTACATAATCTCTCCTGCGAACCTTTCAGGACTAGTACTCCCGAAATAAAGGATGCTGTGGAGACATGGCTTAGCCACAGCCTGGGGGATGTTTCCAGAATGAGATTTTCAATCTGCAGCGGAGTGTGCGCTGATATGAAACTTCCTGGCAGATTAAAACTGTGTGCCGGACCTCTCTTTCAGGAGTGCTAGTCGTGCAAGTTTCGCAGGAGAGCTCTAAAGTTTGGAAGGTAGGAGATGACGTACTGGCGGAAGTAAAGCTGTGATGACGAGGCGTGAGTGGTGCTTGGGTAGCTCAGTTGGTGGAGCACTTGCCCGCGGAAGGCAAAGGTCCTTAGATCGAGTCCCGGTCCGGCACACGGTTTTAATCTGCCTGGAAGTTTCATATCAGCGCACACTCCGCAGAAAAGTGAAAATCTCATTCCAGGTTACGTACAGGGTTGACGCTATGTGCAGAGCTTGTTGCAAGTCTGTATGTGCTCTCATTCTCAAATACTGGGTGACCGAGGTATCGGTATTCGCGCGTTGTGGTCTACACCGCTTTTTCTCCTTCACCCCCACCCCTTCTTACACCTACAGGGATGATTTCCAGAGACTGTGTGTTATTTGTACCAATTTTGGCTGAGATTGAGGAGAGATGTGCAAAACACACACACACAGATCATAATCTTCTTCCTCTTCTGTTCAGGTATTAAGCGAAGTTGCCTGTTACGGCACCGACTGTGGCCGGGTTCTTCCTTTTCTCTTCTTCCTTGGGACTTATAATTTCTAGCCTTTAAAGTGAGTTTGTCACTCTCCATTCTTTCTAGTGTTCACTATACTTTCCCCTACATTCCACAATTTTATTATTTAGACTGAATTTTTTTAGTTCTTCTCTAATATCTTGATTTCTTAGTCTGTATTCTATTGTGCAACCTTTAACTCGTCACGGGAATTTGATTCGTTGTGCATGAATACGGTTTACTTGCTTTTTGCTAATCACTCAGGTCTCGCTTCCATAGAGCAGTATGGGGAGTGCAATTGTTTTGTAGAATTTTACTTGAGTATCTTTACTAGTTTCGTTTTTAATGTTTCTATTAATTATTATACATAACACGCTAACTTTACTAACAATAAGCTTAATTCTTACATCTTTGCTGTAGCCATGTGTCACCTCCACTCCAGGTAACTGAAGTGGTTTACTTGCAGTAAAATCTTTTGATCCACCACTAACTTGATTGTAATGTGTTCTTTCTACATAAAGGCCATTTTCTTTGTTTTATTCTGTTGAGATCTCCATGTCAGATTTCACACTTATTTGTTTCAGTAAGTAAATTCCTTTCCGAAGGGCCTCTTCTTTATCAGCTAGGATCACTGCATCGTCAACATATAGTACGCAATTTAAAAGGATTCTCCTGTCTTGGTACACTTTTTGAAAATCTGTTATCCGTAAAAGCATTATTTCATGTATGTGAACGATAAATAAGTTGGGGAGGTCCAGCAGACTTGTCATATACCTTATACAGTTGGTATCTCATCAGTCTCTTTGCCGTTGAGATCTAGAGCGATAGTCGTGTTCTGATATAAATTTTATCGCATTTATTAGATATTTCGGATATCTGTCATTCGTCATTATGTACCAAAGTTTCTACCTACTAAAAATGTCAAAACTTTTTTAAATTCGATGAAAACAACACACACACACGTATATACACGGAAGGAGTTTTGTTTATAGTGAGAGGCACCCACATGCCTTGCTCATACTGTGGCATCAAGCAGTCAGGCCTGCAAGATGAGTGGTCTACCAAGCGAGTGGATTCATTCTTATTTATCAAGTAACATGAACTCTCGTACTCACAATTAAGTTATAAATTATCCTCCTGTATGAATAATACGCAACGGAAACGCACATCTGACTATCAGTGATTTACAGAACTCTGACTGTTCACTACGCACTGGCAATACCACATTTTCTTTTTGTCTTTTATTTAACGGCTTTTATCAACACGTGGCCACCGCACTGAATATGAATGGCGCACACATTATAAATTCGGGACATCATGACAACATACAATTCGAAGGAAAAGTCCACCAATCTTTTTCTTTTCACTATCTTATTTATTCCGATAAATTCTATAACCTAAACACACAAATTCTATAACCTACAACAATAACACATGAGAAATTCCGCCCAGTGGGCATGGCTTTACATTGGTGAATCTCTAGATTATGGTCTCGTAATTATTTAACGCTACAGTGCACTTTCTGGATAGGATGATGGATCTTTTATTATATCTCACACTTCGACTCTCACAATCATCATCACGAAACTTTCCTCCAGATCGAGCGGTACAGAAGGAACAAGCATAACCCACTAATAGTTTGAAACTACCTTGCTACTCTCCCATGCAAACCACACATACCCAAATTACATGACATACATCACACTACAACATGGAATACAATACACTAAATAGTCACAACACTATCACTTTCAGTTCTCCCACCTCAATTAGTATTTATCCCAGTTTCACACGACACTGCCCCACTTCGTAATTCTACTTTCCTACTATGAACTCTGGAGATATATGCAGGTCTTCCTGTGCAATGCAAGCCAAGTGGCGTTGCTGGATAGACGGCCGACCCACCTTGCTTCTCTCTCAGAGTTTGAATCTAGCGTCACACGGAATCATATCACGCAAAGTAATATTAAGAACATATTCATCACACACGCGAGTCCTCAACTCATACCATGGACGAGTACTTCTCTTTATCCTTTGTCTCATACACAGATTGAGACTCACACAGTACTCACCACGTGGAAGTACTCGTCTCTAATTTCAAGTCCTGCACACGCCATTTCTTAAATATTTCAACTTATCGTACACACGCTATTTCTTAAATATTTCAACTTATTGTACACGCGCTAGTATTTTAGCTTAACTTAAGCACACGGAAGTATTTCAACTTATTGCTACACGTGGTTTCATTGTGACCGTTGGTCACTTCCGAAGATTACTACAATCCCATTAATATTACCTGCCTGACATTTAATTCTCCCCACAAAAGTTCCTGAAATAGAGAAATTATTATTTCAAACTACTCTTAAATATTCCACATGCATACCATGTCTCCACTCTTTTGTCTTTACGGAGCACAACTAAAACAGGTCTTAACAGTACAAGATCCAGCGGCAGAGTGCTGAAACACGGCCGTTCTTCAGGTCATCTCGCACCTCTGTCGAGGTGGGGGAAGACCATGCAACCGTATTGGTCAGCCACATTTCAAGCGCTCAAAGCTCCGGTAAATTTCGTCTCTTTGGTCCCACCAAAGGTGGCCAAAGGATCGTCTCAAAGATCATCATATATTCACATTCACTGTCTGCGGTTAGCAGACGACCATACATTCATTCATTTCACAGATCTCACCAAACTGGATGTAGGGATTTACTTTGTGGGAGTGCACATGTGATCAATTAAATAAATAAATTGTCATTCTTTCCCACACTGGTATCCGGCTTCACTGAATTAATTGAAACTGAGTTATTTTACAAAAAAAAAAAAAAAATGTGTTGCTCTGACAAAAATAATGAAGTATGTTGTGCCTATTTTCAATGTCGGTCGGTACTGTACCCTTTCAATAGAACACTCGTGATATGAGTTATGTTGGCAGTACCCCACACATGACACAACTACACTACCATTAAAATTTCTACTTCAAGAAGAAATGCAGATGATAAATGAGTATTCATTGGACAAATATATTCTACTAGAACTGACATGTGATTACCTTACATTTTCACGCAATTTGGGCCCATAGATCCAGAGAAATCAGTACCCAGAACAACCACTTCTGGCCGTAATAACGGCCTTGATACGCCTGGGCTTTGAGTGAAACAGAGCTTGGATGGCGTGTACAGGAACAGCTGCCCATGCAGCTTCAACACGATGCAACAGTTGATCAATAGTAGTGACTGGCGTATTGTGACGAGCCACTTGCTCGGCCACCATTGACCGGAGGTTTTTAATTGGTGAGAGATCTGGAGAATGTGCTGGCCAGGGCCGTAGTCGAACATTTTCTGTATCCAGAAAGGCCGTACAGGTCCTGCAACATGCGGTCGTGCTTTATCCTGCTGAAATGTAGACTTTCACAGGGATCGAATGAAGGGTAGAGCCACGGGTCGTAACACATCTGAAGTGTAACGTCCACAGTTCAAAGTACCGTCACTGCGAACAACAGGTGACCGAGACGTGTAGCCAATGGCACCCCATACCATCACGCCGGGTGATACGCCAGAATGGCGATGACGAATACACGTTTCCAATGTGGTTTCACCGCGATGTCGCCAAACACGGATGCGATCATCATGCTGCTGTAAACAGAACCTGGATTCATCCGAGAAAATGACGTTTTGCCATTCGTGCACCCAGGTCCGTCATTGAGTACACCATCGCAGGCGCTCCAGTCTGTGATGCAGCGTCAAGGGTAACCGCAGCCACGGTCTCCGAGCTGATAGCCCATGCTGCCGCAAACGTCGTCGAACTGTTCGTGCAGATGGTTGCTGTCTTGCAAACGTCCCTATCTGTTGACTCAGGGATCGAGACGTGGCTGCACGATCCGTTACAGCCATGCCGATAAGATGCCTGTCATTTCAACTGCTAGTGATACGAGGCCGTTGGGATCCAGCACGGCGTTCCGTATTACCCTGCTGAACCCACCGATTCCATATTCTGCTACCAGTCATTGGATCTCGACCAACGCGAGCAGCAATGTCGCGATACGATAAACCGCAGTCGCGATAGGCTACAATCCGACCTTTATCAAAGTCGGAAACGTTATGGTACGCATTTCACCTCCTTACGCGAGGCATCATAACAACGTTTCACCAGACATCGCCGGTCAACTGCTGTTTGTGTATGAGAAATCGGTTGGAAACTTTCCTCATGTCAGCACGTTGTAAGTGTCGCCACCGGTGCCAACCTTGTGTGAGTGCTCTGAAAAGCCAATCATTTGCATATCACAGCATCTTCTTCCTGTCGGTTAAATTTCGCGTCTGTATCACGTCATCTTCGTGGTGTAGCAATTTTAATGGCCAGTAGAGTAATTAGTGGTTCTTCTTCAGACTCCGTAGGAAGAGGGGTACTGTGCTTATTGGGAAGAGTGCTGAGGCGGGGGCTGGTGGAGGAGGGGGCAGGAGAAAGGCAGCGCAGGTGGCTGGCGGGATGACTGGGCGCTGCTGCAGGCAGACTCGTTCTGCCAAAGCCGCTTACGTCCGCCTCGCGGCCCCTCTCTGTCCCCAGAGGCAAGGGCTACCTCCCACTCCCTCCCCTCCACCGCTCCGTCGCCAAATTCCCTTTTCTTGTCAGCTGTGCGCCATTATGAAGGCGTTTCGGAGCCGTTTCTCTCTACTTTTGTCTGCTATCATTTTACGGGAAGCCTCTCTTACACAAAGTTTATTCAGTTAGCACCAAAGTCGAAGGATTTTATTGGACATCCGCATAATTTCCTAATCGTTATTTATTTGCTTACCCCGGAAGAGTCAGGTGATTAAGGTCCATTGTAAGAGTACGATTCATAAGGACGCAATCTAGGCACAGAGTCTTATCTCTCAAATAAAATCTTTTTATGGGTTTGTGCATTAAGTTTGTAGTGTTTTCCGTAAGATTATAAACACAAGAGATAAAAACAACAGACACTTTAGTCATAATTATTATATTCTCCTTCACTATTTACAACATTCTGTCAACGCTGGTGTTACTTTTCGATTCCGGACTGTAGAAATAATTGATTTTGAAGCGAGGAACTCGTCGAACCATGGTTGGAGCGCATTTTCATCGCCAAAAGAGGTTCCTTGAAGATTGTTCGATAGAGAACGGAAATGGTGGAAAGCTGAGGGCACAAGAGCAGATGAATGAAGTGGGTGCTGAATGGCATCCCGACCCTACTCCAGTATAGTGTTCTTTGTCAGAATGCGGACAGGCGTTTTCGTGGAGATGCATCACCACACGCAGTCTTCCTGGTCGTGGTGCTTGGATTGTGTCCGTAAGACGTCTCAGTTGCTGGCAGTAAATGTCAGAAGTGATGTTTACACTTCGGCGAAGAAATTCGTATTAAACTTCATCGTCACTTCTCGGACTGGATGCAGAACATTATTCTTTGTGGATGCGTGCAGATCGGCGTGCGGGCAGTTGCTACTTTGTTTGAGCTCTTTTGTCTTGTTTTAGCACGATGACACCATTTCTCGTCATCAGTAACGATACGGGATAGGAACTGTCGATGTTGTTCACGAACCAATTAACGGCGAGCAAACAGAGGTGCAAACCACATTATGACACTTGCTGATTTTGGCTTAGAGCATGCGGCACCCATACATCCGATATTTGAGCCTTCCTCGCTGCATGAAAATGTTGTTCGGTGGCAGATTGATCTCAGTTCATCATATTTCCCAGTTCTCGAGAACATGACGCGAATCATTGTGGATTAATGTCTTCCTCAAACCTCACAGGTCTTCCCGAATATGGGAAGTCACTAATGTAAAGACCATCCTTCTTAAAACGAGAAAACCATTTTCTGCCCATTATCGTTATTCCCGTACACGTCGCAAATATTTCTGGTTGCCTCCGCTACTGTAATTAGTCTCCTGAACTCAAATAGAAGACTACACTGAAGCGCCAAAGAAACTAGTATAGGCATGCGTATTCAAATATAGAGATATGTAAACATGCAGAATACGGCGTTGCGGTCGGCAACGCCTATATAAGACAACAAGTGTCTGGCGCAGTTGTTAGACCGGTTAGTGCTGCTACAATGGCAGGTCATCAAGATTTAACTGAGTTTGAAGGTGGTGTTATAGTCGGCGCACGAGCGATGGGACAAGGCTTCACCGAGGTAGCGATGAGCCGGGGATTTTCCCGTACGACCATTTCACGAGTATGCGATGAATATCAGAAATCTGGTAAGACGTCAAGTCTCCGATATCGCAGCGGCTGAAAAGAGATCCTGCAAGAACGGGACCAACGACGACAGAAGCATTCAAAGTCACGGAAGTGCAACCCTTCCGCAAATTGCTGCATATTTCAATGCTGGGCCATCAACAAGTGAAAAAAAGAGTGTGTGAACCATTCAACGAAATATCATCGATGTAGGCTTTCGCAGCCGAAGGCCACTCGTGTGTCCCCAGCTCGTGGTCGTGCGGTAGCGTTCTCGCTTCCCTCGCCCGGGTTCCCGGGTTCGATTCCCGGCGGGGTCAGGGATTTTCTCTGCCTCGTGATGACTGGGTGTTGTGTGATGTCCTTAGGTTAGTTAGGTTTAAGTAGTTCTAAGTTCTAGGGGACTGATGACCTTAGATGTTAAGTCCCATAGTGCTCAGAGCCATTTGAACCATTTTGGTAAACATTTTTGGAATACAGTGATCAATTAATTGTTATATTTAGATTAAAGTTCAGTCTTGATCACGTTATGTCTGTTTTAATGAGTAACCGGTTTCGGTTTTTTCTATAAAACCATCATCAGACCCATTGGCTCCCTTGGGTTGGTAGGTGGAGCTCTCCTTGTTGCTGTGCAGTCAACTGATCATCAGTTGACTGCACAGCAACAAGGAGAGCTCCACCTACCAACCCAAGGGAGCCAATGGGTCTGATGATGGTTTTATAGAAAAAACCGAAACCGGTTACTCATTAAAACAGACATAACGTGATCAAGACTGAACTTTAATCTAAATATAACATTTGAACCATTTTGAGCCACTCGTGTACCCTTGATGACTCCACGACACAGACATTTGCTCCTCGCTTGGGCCCATGAAAACCGACATTGGACTCTTGATGACTGGAAACTTGTTGCCTGGTTGGACGAGTCTCGTTTCAAATTGTATCGAGCAGATGGACATGTATGAGTATGGAGACAACCTGTACGGACACAACCTGTATGGAGACAACATGTATGCATGGACCCTGCATGTCAGCAGGGGACTGTTCAAGCTGGTGGAGGCTCTGTAATGATGTGGGGCGTGTTAAGTTGGAGTGGTATGGGACCCCTGATACGTCTACAGTAGATAGGACTTTTACAGGTGACACATACGTAAGCATCCTGTCTGATGACCTGCGTCCGTTCATGTCCACTGTGCATTCTGACGGTATTGGGCAATCCAGCAGGCCAATGCGACACCCCACACGTTCAGAATTGCTACAGAGTGGCTCCAGCAACACACTTCAGAGTTTAAACTCTTCCTCTGGGTACAAAACGTCCCAGACACAAACATTATTGAGGATATCTGAGATGCCTTGCAACGCGCTGTTCAGATGAGATCTCCACCCTCTCGTACTGTCACGGATGTATGGACAGGCTTGCAGGATTCAAAGTGTCAGTTCCCTCCAGCATTACTTCCGATATAGTCGAGTCCATGCAAGACGTGCTGCAGCACTTCAGGCGCATACACGATGTTTGGCGTGTGTACCAGTTTCTTTGGCTCTTCAATGAATGTCGGAAATATTCCGATCTCTCCTCCTGCCATTCCATTTTCTAGAGTCCACAGCTCCAGTCCCAATCTCCAAATGACAAAATCACAACATGTAAACTCAGTTAGTAACAGTGAACTACAAATAAGAAATGTCAGTAGGTTCATAAACCTATAACAACCAGAATACCAAAATGCAGAAGAAAAACTCCAGGAACTCATACACCAATCTAATTCAAATAGCACGAGTGGCCCCTTACCTCATATTTGGGAAGCACAAACCAACAGAACTGAATCGAAGAATGTCACATTCTTTATAAACTAACAGTTTATAACATTAATGAGGAAATAATTTCACTAAAGAAGAATAGTTATTTAAACTTCAAAACTAACTTTACTAAACAATAAAAGGGTTGATCCTTTAATGTCCTTTTCGAATATTCATTGGTGTTGCTACCTCTTTCAAATCTGGGTGATTATTGCAGTGTACACAAATTAATTTAAATGTTCATCAGTTATTTAAGAGACATACTTAGATACAAGGGAAGCGATATTTGAGCACAGTGCTTCAGACCGAGTTCAAATGGTTCAAATAGCTCTGAGCGCTATGGGACTTAACTTCTGAGGTCATCAGTCCCCTAGAATTTACAACTACTTAAACCTAAATAACCTAAGGATACCACACACATCCATGCCCGAAGCGGTTGCGCGGTCCCAGGCTGTAGTGCCTAGAACCGCTCGGCCACCCCGGCCGGCGTCCGACCTAGAAGTTCCTAACATTGAAGACACTTGTCATAGTCTTTTGTTGTTAGTAATATTTATTATAAAAACAGTCCTGATGATGATTTATTTATTAAGGTGACCGGTTTCGACCACTACTGTGGTCATCTTCAGACCATTGAGTAGGAACCTCTTTCTGCTGGAGAATCACTAGTTAGTAGCGATTCTCCAGCAGAAAGAGGTTCCTACTCAATGGTCTGAAGATGACCACAGTAGTGGTCGAAACCGGTCACCTTAACAAATAAATCGTGATCAGAACTGTTTTTATAATAAATATTTCTAACACATTGATCACTGTCACTCCCATAATGTATTCGAAAGTAATTAATTTTGTTGTTAGGATTGTTTCTTTTGGAACCTTCTTACAAAGCCCAATAGCTAAACAACAGCTTCGTTTCTGTCCCTTTAGTATTTCGTGCTATTGCAGTTACAGTTACAGCTACACCTACGTGATGTGGTTTCGTTAATTCCTTGTACACATTTACGAAAAACTAAATCATTAACACATGTAAACGCATCTACATCCACATCATCAAAACCTATATGATCTACAGGAAACAAATTTCTAAATTCGTTTCTGGTGCAGCTTTATTGGTAGTATATTTGTAGAAACCTGTTAATTTGGGAGAAATCTTTAATACGTCAGTTGAGCAACCGCAGGAATTTTCATTGCTCAGATAAAAGTGCACCTCCTTGCAGCCTGATTTAGACCGTTCACATTTTCCTCTAAGTGTGACATATCGATAGCCCTTTCTGTAATTGGTGTGCTGCTTTTAGGTGTGTTAATATCTAGCAACCAAAACCCACAAGTCTATCATAATTGCTTTCTTGTTTGAGAGGTTGAATGACGACAATACTTTATAGGAAAAAAGTGGTAATGCAAGATCAATTTCCAGGATTTTCAGTGGTTACTACCGGCCACGTAATGCAAGAAAGAGACATAATTAAGACAAAGGACAAGAAATACTGAACACTCAATCGTCGTTAGAGACGCATCGAACACTAAAATTAAAAAACAGAATGTGGAAAGAATTTGGTCTTGTCGTTTCTACGGCTCGGGATCGACTCAAAATAGAACACGTATCTGTGGGAATGTGTTTTTTTTTTTTTTTTTTCGGATGAGCATTTATTTCTCCCTCCGGAAATTGAAATTTTCATAGGGCACCAGCCTGTACGTTAATGACAGTTTACTGAAAGTTTCAGTACTCTTTTCCAAAGTGCTCTTTCAGCGACTGACGCAGACGACTGTGGAGAGATATTATTCCGGGTTGCGAGATTCAGCGAGAGAATTCCACCTGGATGTTCTTATTCGACAACTTTTATGGGCAGCTGGCAGAACATCCAGTAGTTGTCACACGGCTCATGCAGCAGTCATAAGTAAACTTGCCCCTGAGTGTTGCGTCAGAATTACAAGTACGACAGGCGAGGTCATTGGTCTGCATATTTCACTAACCTACGGAGAAGCGGGCAGCGCACGCTGGATGGCGGTGAAATTGCGCCATGATATTTTCATGGCAGGCAGCTAGCGCTGGTAGACGGACACGGTCCCGGTGCCAGTCAGCTCGCCGGTCTTTCCCTGTTAAACGTTCTCTCTAGGAACGCCTTCTTGAACCAGGAGTTCAGAACTGGCACCGCGAGCTAGTCGCGTAAGGAATTTTATTTCAAAATAATGTTATTAGCTGATTATCTAACACTGGGGCCTTATTTCATCCAACGTCATACAGGAAATGGAAAGAATTTGTCTATAGTGTATGAGGCATGGTACTTTCCTTATATGTTTTAAAAGTGTAAATACAGTTTACACACAGATTTCAAGGAGGAAACGTATGAAGACGGACTTCCTCGTTATCAATATGTGCGGCATATCTTTCGTGTTAACGAAAGTAGTATCCCGCTTTACCTCTTCTTACATGTCAAATGAAATGAATGCCGTGAGGAATCGAATATTTGTTGACTGTGTCTCTTCTTGCTTCCATCCTTACCAACATATTTCTTCATTCTCGTGGTAATCATGACATTCTATATGTATGCTGCAAAAGATTGCACGTGGACACATTCGATATCGAGGTACAAAGCGTTTGATATCTTACTTTATATGCAATTGAAATGAGCTTCTGATGTATTTTTACTTCGTTTGTATTTTTAGATGATTATAACGTTACGGAAAATTATCTCACATGCTTTATGCTGAATGAGAAACACTGAATCATCCGTTTTGCTTTCCCTACGTTGAAATGATATAATGTCGGCGTCAACAGCCTTCTTCCACGCCGGAAGCTGAAACGTGTATCATTCTGGATTAATGATAATTGAATGTCTCAAATGTATACATAGCCCACAAGGCGACGTCAGAAACTACCAGGGGAGAACGCCGCATAAAAACCAAACGTCCGCGCGTCTCCACTCTGAAGAACCGCATCGGACAATCACGATGAGCATTTCGCTAAAGAGCTGCCTCGTAAGAGAGCCGAGAATTGGCAGCGTCGTAGCAAGTATTTGTCAACACTGTGATAGTGCGTTTACTTCCGGGTGTAGGCCGGCATTACCTCGCTAAATCAAATGGCTCTGAGCACTACGGGACTTAACATCTATGGTCATCAGTCCCCTAGAACTTAGAAATACTTAAACCTAACTAACCTAAGGACATCACACAACATCCAGCCATCACGAGGCAGAGAAAATCCCTGACCCCGCCGGGAATCGAACCCGGGAACCCGGGCGTGGGAAGCGAGAACGCTTCCGCACGACCACGAGATGCGGGCCTCGCTAAATCCACTTGACATTCGTTTTCCACATCGAAGACTCATACGATATAATCCACTGTAAGATGAGACACTTAGAAAATATATTTAATTTCTGGACTCCAAGAACGGCGTTCTTCACATAAGTAACACCTGTTTGTTTGTTTAAGGTTGCGTTTTGAGGCTCAGGCAACATCGCAGCGACCATAGTCCGCCTGTTGCCGCCAGTGTGACGTTAGCTCAGAGGTTCCCTTGTGCGTTGGGGTGCTCGTATTATATGACATAGCAGTTCCAATCTCGGTGGAAGCCGCTTAATGCAACATTTTATTTTCCGTTTTAATTAATGGAGTTGGAAACTGCCAGTAAAAATTCCTTGAACGAAATCTGAAGAATGCCTTTAAACATCATTCTTCGTCCGATTTCGACTTAGTAAATTATGTTAATACCGTGGATGTCTGCTTTGCAAATGCCAAGGTGCTTCACTGTAAAATAGGTCCTGAAAAGATTCAAACCGACTGTCAACGATACAAATTTGAGCTTTGTTCGTCATATAGGTCTAACATGTCAGGAGGTTGTTCATGAAGTGCACATGTTGATTTATACAGTTCCTCTCTTCTAAATTTTTGCAATAGCATTTAACTGTAGACGTTTTCTGACACCGGCGTTAGCAATTCCTTTCAGCTCTCTGAAACCTCCAAAACGATAAATTTTTCTGGTTTAAATCTGATGATCTTAACTATCACTTTCGATCAAGGTTAAATACTTCATGAATCCATACAAGGAACTCCAAATTTGCAGTGTTCCTGCACTGCTACAGAGCATACATTGCAAGGTATTCACACAGTTTATCGCACAGACTTACCATAAGGAATGAAACAAGAACTGTAATACACTTTACACCACAGACGCTCACTCTGGCTCGACGAAAACATCCGAACATTGACCAAAAGTTGCACAAATAATTGACTTTGAAAGGAAAAGAAACGAGGTATGAAGCATTTATATATTCTTCAATTGTAGTGAGGTGGTTTAATTTCGTCCCAGTCTATAAAATTAATACTCAACTCTTGCAGATTAATGTAATATAATACCCGCCTACTAATCACGGCGTCTGTCTCCGTTGCTTTTGAGCGTGAATGGAAATCGTAGAAATTTACTGTGGAGCAACATTTAATAATAAAGCGTTTTAAATCATCAAAAGCGATGAGCGGTAGCAGGCGCTTTCGATAAAGAATGGAGGAATGCAGTCCCTGTGCTGTCGCCATGGCCGCTGCCGGTAGGCAGCAAATGGATCCCGGAGCTTTGCCGCATACGGCGTCCAAAGGAGGACAGTCTGCAGGAAATCTGCAGCAAAATGGTTACTGGATAAAATTTTGATATCGGTGTGTCAGAAAGCGATACAGGTTGAATTTATGCTACCATTACATTCACGTGTTCAGCATCAGACAGAAGAGGCTATAAAAATATTTTATGCCAGCTGCTCTCGATCCACTGACATTGTGAACAGAAACAACGGACGCTACCGCTAGACCACTTGCGTAATCAGCCTCTTGTTTCTCTATCATGAGACAAGTCTTCCGCCAGGAAGTGCCGCAGCCTACAGTGTTGCCAGATTGTGCAGATAACCGGACTTAGAGAATTAGCGAGTTGGCCAGTTTTTTTGTCCCATGTCGCGACCGGCGCGGACTTAGCCTCTTAAGCGGCCGGCCGCCGGTCGAGTTTTATGTCAAAGAGTGTACATTATCATCATTGTTATTATTATCCATTAGAATCAGCCATTTGATACGCATTTCTGGGTAATAGCTCCCTCTACGCTTTGCTATTATGGGCCTCAGCTACCCACATCTGTGTTGCCCTTTCATGTTTCCTAACTTCATAAATTCTACTTCAGTTAAGTCGTCGCCTTTAGTCTTTTCCACATCCCTTGGAAAACATCCGAGTAAGATACTCATTAATCAGTGAACTCGTATTGAAAAGGATGGTTCGAATCCCAGTTCAACTATCCATACCTATCTTTTGTGTGGTTTCCTTAAACTCTTCAGGCAACTTTCATACTACACTCCTAAAACAATCGTGCCTCTCCAGCCAGTAAGGCCGCATCTTCACAGCTGTATAATATTTAGGTGTGCCCATAGTATTTTAAAATCGTCCCATTTGATAACGATAACTAAAATTTACATACTAATAATTGCTAGGGTACTATATGTAAAAGTCGATCTGATTGACCATGGATCGGGAAAACAGCTCTAAGTGTGTAAGTAGTGATGTACTATTACAACACACATGCTGTGTTCATGAGAATTATTAAAAGTAGCCTAGGAGTCCCACAGCGATCTTCATTTCTTACAGGGCAGAACCCTATGTATGAATTTCCAGCAGGACAACGTTTTTATAGTTTGAAAACACAATACGTGTTTCGAGAACAACGATGTGAGGTAGCAGATGTAGAAGCTGAGTTGTACGAAACACAAAATCAGGACCGAGCTATGTTTGCGATTCCAACCGGATAGATTGCATCTGTGTGTTCTGCTTAACACAACATATTTTGCATAACGCCTCATGGACATTTGGTTTTCGAGGAACGCAACTGTTTCAAGAGAAAGCAACCGACCATGTTGCAGCGAGAGGCATTTGCATTTGCAACCCAAGCAGACCAGTGAACTAGCCTGCGAAATTACATATTGTTACCCGCGCTCTTTCAACATCGTCGAAACCTGCATCGATGCAACGGCGCGCCATTTTTTTTTATTTCACTTGAGTAACTGCTCTCACGTGTACATAACTCCTCTAATCGACCACTGCCTTTCGTTTGCTTTATGCACAAAGTCATGTGACAAACTCGTAATGTCAATGAATATAATGTACGCTGTGGATGGTTTTAGAGAAATCATATGTAATGATTCAAATCTATTTTCTTTAGCCATTGTGGATTGCGCTATCAAATTATTAGAGTATTCTGTTGTTGGCCTATCAAAGCCTGTTGTGTGAAATATACCAATCTGAACGTTTATTAACAATGGGAGAAAGTTTTTACCTATTCGTTTAACTAATTAGTGAGTGGCACCTAGAGACTGCGAATATTTGCGAAGCCTTCATGACCTATAAAAATTATCAAAAAATAAATCTATATATAGTGCAGTTACACAAACGTGCCCCTCAAATGCTTTTTCGCCAAGTTGAGTGTTAAACTTCACAAACGTCCTGAAAGACGCTCTAAACTATACAATAACTTGCGTCGTTTTTGGTAAAATACAGAAAATATCTATTTTTCTATGTCAATTCCTCTCAATTCATACGGTACCTGCGTAGTGGAACAGCTGTAAACCCTAAATTAATTAATTGTACTATACTTATTATAGATCTCTTTTGTCGTTACGTAATGTCACTTACTATTATCAATTTATGTTGCTATGAACACTGCTGTGGTTTTCGGCTAGTACATGGTTTACCGAAACAGCTCCGACGACGCTTAACGTGTCGTTTCGGAAAGCAAATCGATAATTCTCCAAAAGGGAATCCGTACTTGAAATTTAAGAACGACGACATCGAGATTTCCTCGAAATTAGTTTGACGTCGTAATTAGTTACGAAATCCAATCAGCGTACACTAAAGGGAAGGGGAGCGCCTTACATTCTCACTAGACACGTGCTAATATTGTGCAAGATGTTCGAAATTCCGAGAAAAATAGGGGTGAACTATGGGGAACGTCGGGTAATATAATATGTACACAAGAACAAGGGGGAACAAAATGAAAGACCGAGAACAAAGTACTCGGGCTAGAGAGATTGTAAAGCAGGGGTGTAGACCACACCCTATCGCCCCTATTGTTCGAACTATATATCGAAGAAGTAATAAGGTAAACCAAAGTAAGGTTTAAGAGTGGGATTAAAATTCAGGGTGAAAGGATATCAATGGTAAGATTTCCTGATGACATTGCTGTTCTCAGTGAAAGTGAAGAAGAATTACAGTATCTGTTGAATGTAATGAACAGTCTGATGACTACGGAATATGGATTGAGAGTGAATCGAAGGAGGTCGAAAGTACTGTGAAGCACGAGAAATGAGAATAGCGAGAAAGATGGCAGCCGAGTGAGATGACAGGTATTTTCTTCGTCTGCTAAAAGAAATTATTTAAGTGGAAATAGTGTCATTTAAATTTTCTCTGTTTTGTATACATGCTGTAGTGTCCGTTCTTGTCACACAACTGAATATTAGCGTCCCAGCAGCGCCTGTTCTTGAAAAAATCCTGTTCTTTAGCTGAAGCCCCGATAATCTCGACATAGCCCGAAATTTTGAGTGACATAAACACAAAAAATTCGATTCAAGTTTTCTTAATAGTGCAAACTTCGTTTAAAAAAGACTGCTACTAGTTTCATCAGTGCCTATTGTCGCAATAAAAGTGTAATTAAACGTTTCTAAATCGCATTTAACTAATACATTTCGTATTGTTTGCTAGTTAGGTAGACGCTGTCCACACCAAACTTTTCCGAGTTATAAACGTTTAAAAACCTGACCAAACACGACTGATAACGTAAATTCTCAAAAACCATATTAATAACAAATTCATTCTTCAGTCATTGTACCTCTAAAACAGTACAAAAAAAACAACCACCGCACGAAGGACCTTTGTGTCGTTTTTTGCTTACACACAGCAAATCTCGCGTCCTTGACAAATTTGAAACATACTTCAAAATTAATTATTCTTTCGAAACTGACCATGAGTGAGAAATGTGGGGACTGTTATAGGGCGGTGAGTAGAGTGATTTGTTGCCAATCTTCTAGGAAATATTTTCACTGGGGGGGGGGGGGGGGGAGGGGCGATGCGTGGGGGGGGGGGGGCAGATGTTGGGAAAACAGAAGAGGCTCTCTCCTGGGACAGCAGAGTATGCAGTAGGAACATTTTGCCTGGGGAACAGGAAAGGAAAATCTGTGCCCTTCAGGTACAGTTGGAGGAGGCCAGGAAATATCTCATAAGGATCAAGGGAGATAGGGGGGAGGAGGGTGGTTGGGAACCGGCAGCTGGTAGGAGGATAGGAAGAAACAGGTATCTGCCAGAGTTAAGTGGAGAAGAGCCTCAGATACAACGAGGAGCAGGAAATGCCTAGGAGTGTACAAAGTGTTAGGAAGAAAAATGTGCTGCTGCTAGGTAGTAGCCATGGGCGAGGTTTAAGCCCTCAGTTACAGGAAAGTTTAGGGGTAGTGTACCAGGCCACCAGTATCTTCAAGCCAAATGCAAGGTTAAGTCATGTGATAGAGGACCTAGGGTCTTTATGTAAGGACTTTAGAAAAGAGCACCATGTAGTGATAGTGGGTGGGGCAGAAAACAGTTTGGACAGGGATGGGACAGGTGGTGACCTGGACAAGATAGCTTTCCTGACTCATGGCACCAACGTACACTTTGTTGATCTGTTCCGGCGTTATGATTGACCACACCTTGATGGAGCTGTGAGGCGAATCAGTGTGGGGTTATGGATGGCTCTGAGGACAGCCAACTTTACTCATGTTTCTCTGGTGCCCATCGGGACTATCAACAGATGGGGTTTCACTAGGCATGGCCTACACCGAAAAGGGACTGGTACGGGAAGATTGGTACAGCTGATGCATAGCACAATACTAACACCTCTTCCTCTTTCTGAGTTCAACATCTCACTCATTATGGGGGGATGGTGACTCAGTTTTTCAGGATAGCAAATTGGAAGTTGCGGTACAGCAAATGGCCCAGAGATCACCAGTGTGTGTGTGTGTCTGTGTGTGTGTGTGTGTAGTGAGTGAAGTCTTATGATATCTTATGAAACAATGTGTGTATAGTGTGTACAGTGACTGATTGTGAGATATCAGTAAACAGTGTGTCATTACATTATTTAATAAATTACTTGTAAAAAAAAGAAAGTATTCTGTGCCATGAGTAAATCTAATGATTGTCTCTAACTAGAAGTCTGTAAATATATGTGTATACGAATTAGCTTATTTTAAACTGATCTAAATTTTTAAATACTTTGACATGTCCTATTTCCTTGTAAAAAGAGATCTACTACTTAACATCAGGATTGATGATCACGAAGTACATGACGCAGAAAAATGACCATTGACGGACGGAGTAAGGAGAGCATAAAAATCAGACTATCACAGGCAAAAAGGGCATTCCCGGCCGAGAAAAGTCTGTTAATATGAAACACTGGTGTTAATTTCAGGAATAAATTTCTGAATATATACTTTTGCAGCAAAGCATTGTATGGTAGCGAGACATGGAGCAGAAGAGAATCGAAGCCTTTGAGATGCTACGGAAGAATCTTGAAGATTAGTTGTATTCTTAAGGTAAGGAATGAGATTTCTCGAAGAGTCGGCGAGGAAAGGAACACTGTGAAGGAGGGACGTCATGATAGGACTTCTGTTAAGACATCAGGCAACAACTTGCGTTCTACTAGAGGAAACTGTGAAGAGTGAAAACTGTAGAGGAAGACAGACTGGAATACATCCGACAAATAATCGAGGACATAGGTTGCAATTGCTACTCTGAGTTGAAGAGGTTGGCACCACTGGAGAGGAATTCCTGGCGGGCGGCATCAGACCATTCAGAATACTGATGACTCAAAAAAATTGTAACATTTCCTTTATATTTTCCATATTAAATTAGCCATACGCCTGCCAAATAGACACACATTATCGCTATTTTCCATGACGGGATCTACTGATTTTTGAGTTGTTAACCCAGTGTAGGGTTCGAATACATCTCAGAAGATTGTGCTCGGGGCACAAAATTATGAATTCCGGATGTTGCCTACAGTATTTAGAATTCTGGCAGGTAGCATGCAATTGAGGAAACTTTTCTGAAAAACGTCACCGAAAACGGATGGAATCCTAGTTATGTTGATTTACTTCAGGGACAAAACTGTACCACTAAGTAGTATGTGCGCTTGTTTCAGTTAATCTTCACCACACAGTAAATTCGATGACTTACCTGCCGTACGTTGAACTGCACCTGCCTGAGAGTTGCATATTGTATATTTTTCTCTTTTATTTTCATTCCTTGTGCTAATGCTGAAGGGGAGCTCTTGGAGATTCGGCGTATTACTGACCTCGATTGTTTGGAGCCAAATCACAGTTGGAAATGGTGCACACGGGGTAGTCAGTTGGTAATATTTAGGAGCTACAGTTTTGACATTTACCTTAAACAAACAACAAAAAAGAGACCTGATTATAATTTGCATCTAGGACGTTATGACCAAAACAAAAATGTGAAAGCTGATGTAGGTTTGTGTAACGGACGAGAAACGATGACTTACTTGACATGTAAATGAATGTATGGTACCTTATTTAAGAATAACGTAAGTGCTACCTTAATAAAGAATATGCTGCAAACAAGGACGCTAACGAACAATGGGTGCTGCTATGGTATCTGTGGTACGTAAGCATACCCGAAAAATTAAGGTATCCGATCTGAAATTATACATGGACGATTTTAAGCACCTTTCTAACGCAACGCCCTCAGCGAGTAAACAATATTGTATCATCGCTAGATTCGAACATTTATGACTGCGAACGTCAGTTTGTCATCTTACGTAATTTTGCTTAAGGAAATAACTTTTGCAAAATCTCTCTCTCTCTCTCTCTATCTCTCTCACACACACACACACACACACACACACATATATATATATATATATATATATATATATATATATATATATATATATATATATATATATATCACACACACACATATATATATATATATATATATATAACCAGCTTCTGAATAGACCCAGACCAATACTCGAGATGGGACTCAAGCAAATCAATAACCACCGCTTATCTAAACAACTGCGTTAACTTGAAAACTCTGAGGTTGGTCACTGCAATATGAATCACATATGCTGGTATAACTCTTTTCCCATGGAACTGAGCATGTTACATCTCTTATAATTGGTATGTTTAGACAGTTCGACTTGGTATACATTGAATGTATCTGTGCGGCTTGTCCCATGAAAGCTACTGTAGGATCGAAGCAGTATACGTATGAGCGTGACTGTTATTTGTTTCACACAAGTGCCTGTGGGTACATGAAAGCCATTACTTATAAGCATTTTGTTTTCAGTCACCGCATCTGTGATTGTAACATGTGCAAGTTGCTTTTAGACGCCACATATAGGACACCTGTTACGACTGTCGCATGTATTTGTCGTGACAGACGACACACACGTTAATAATCATAAGATTCTAGTCACTTTCCATGTATGTAGGTTTCTAAGACCATCTTTGGCTTGTCCAGTAAATAGTGATCAGCTATTCAGTCGCCTCTTCGTGGTATGTCTGTTCATTGCGTCAACGACGATTACAATTTTAACAGAATCATGTACGCTCCCCAGCACAGTGTGTATAGACCGAAGACACAATTTACATTACGATAAGACGACAGGTAATTATGTACAAATGTGAACTATTTATGTCTTCATGTTATGGGGTTTTCGTAATGAGGCACATCTCTATGTTGTGGTACACTTTTATTTCCATTGTATTCTTCATGGCTTTATTACCTGTCGACAACGATTTTATATTTCTCCTAACATGATGCTGTGAACACTTTTATGTGAGTATGTGACCTTCCGTTACCTGTGTGTTGGTGTCACCATTTACATAACTTCGTAACGGTTTAAGATTGTAATGTTACTTATGTATATTTTGTTTGGTATGTAGTAACCTGATGACAGTCAGACGACTGAAATTCCTTGTATAAATAAACTATTTGACTATCAGCTGAGAACTGTAATATGACGTTTGTCCAAAGTTTCGATGGTCCTCAGTAAACTTTTACGACCATAAATTATTTGAAGATACGTATATTTCTAAACATCTCCCTTTTTGAAACGGAAAGGAGAACAAGAAATTCAGAATCACACCATCTCACAACAGAATATCATTGGAAAAACTTCAAAAAATTTGGAAAATAATTTTAATAGAAATTTTGCTGCTAATGTTGTATCCGGAAGTATGAATCCAGTTGTCTTTCCGTATCCTTTCTTAATGGAGCTTGATAAACTCAGTCTTCACCCTTCGTTACAAGTAATTTGTCTCTCCACAAAGCCAATAATATATATGACGTAACATAAATTTAAAATCTTAAGGTATCTAGTACACTGCAGCATTTCGAAACTTTTCAGAGGAAATCTTAACTGTTTTGGATTATCATTATTTTCGAGAAGGTTCAAAATTTGTAGCTGTATATGGGACAGAATTAAGTGAGTTACTGAACGGGACTTCCTCAAAATCAGATAAATATTGACTATGGTGCCTAGGGTATAATTATTGTACCGTACTACAAACGGAAGAGTTTCCTACATCAAAAATAAGTAAATGAAATAATACTTTAATAACTTTAAGCAGAAAGCTTTAAATCGAGATTTCTAAATAACGTCTTGTTCTCTTTTACCTATAACTGTTTTTATTTCATTCCCTTAGCTTAGGTATTTTCATCATTGCACAAGATTTAATGTTGTATTATGTCATAGAGCCACACTAAGTTGATGAGAGCACGGAATACCGCCCGATATCGCACTGGACCTCCTTTTTCCCGGAGTAGTGCATCAACACGACGTGGGTTGGACTCAGCATGTCTTTGGACGTACCCGACGGAAACACTGAGCCATTCCGCTTCTATAGCGATACATAATTTCGGTAGTGCAGGATTTTGTGCACGAACTGACCTCTCGGTTATGTCCCGCAGATGTTCGATGGGATTCATGTTGGCCGATCTGGATTCCTCTGTATGTTATTGAGGAATTAGAAATCTATGTGTATGGGAGAAAATACCCACAAATAATATAAAATAAACAAACAGAATTTAGACACAAGTACTACCTTAAAAGAACTCTTACAACACGAAAATAGATAAATCGAAGTAAAAAATGCTACAACCATAGATAATCGTAACAAATTATAAATAATAAAATAATATCGCTGTTCATCTGCACAAATTTTGTAAACATATAGCGTCGTGTAGTGGAATTGTTGAACTGCTATCACGTCGTAATTAACACTTTATTTTCAAACATCTTGACATCATTTACGATCCTATTAAAGAAGTGTCAGCTCCAAAAGAGTCTTCTAACGGCCCAATATGGACGTCACGTCAATCTAGATGCGAGTACAAGACAGCTACTTTAATATGAATGACATTCATATCCATACCTATTATCACGAAAATTGTAATTGCCGGTATTTGAAAATAGCGGTAAAGCCGAAAGTGTCTGTCGTAAATAAAGATTCATCTACATCTACATCTACATAGATATTCTGCAAATCACATTTAAGCGCCTGGCAGAGGGTTCACCGAGCCACCTTCACAATTCTCTATTATTCTAATCTCGCATTGCGCGCGGAATGAATGAACACCTATATCTTTCCGTACGAGCTCTGATTATCCTTATTTTATTGTGGTGATCGTTCCACCCTATCTAGGTCGGTGTCAACAAAATATTTTAGCATTCGGAGGCCAAATTTGGTGATTGGAATTTCGTGAGAAGATTCCATCGCAATGATTTCCAGCCCAAATCCCGTATCATTTCTGTGAAGCTCTCTCACATATTTCGCGATAATACAAAACGTGCTGCCTTTCTTTAAACTTTTTCGATTTACTCGGTCAATCCTACCTGGTAAGGATCCCACACCGCGCAGCAGTATTCTAAAAGAGGACAGATAAGCGTAGTGTAGGCAGTCTCCTTAGTAGGTCTATTACATTTTCTAAGTCTCCTGCCAATAAAACGCAGCCTTTGGTTAGCCTTCCCCACAACATTTTCTATATGTTCGTTCCAATTTAAGTTGTTTGTTATTGTAATACCTAGGTATTTAGTTGAATTTACGGCTTTTAGATTAGACTGATTTATCGTGTAACCGAAGTTTAACGAGTTCCTTTTAGTACTCATGTGGGTGACCTCACACTTTTCGTTATTTAGGGTCAACTGCCACCACTCGCGCCATTCAGATATTTTTTCGAAATCGTTTTGCAGTTTGTTTTGATCTTCTGATGACTTTATTAGTCGATAAATGTCAGCGTCATCTGTAAACAACGGTAGACGGCTGCTCAGATTGTCTCCCAAATCGTTTGTATAGATAAGGAACAGCAAAGGGCCTGTAACACTACCTTGGGGAACGCCTGAAATCGCTTGTATTGTACTCGATGACTTTCCGTCAATTACTACGAACTGAGACCTCTCTGACAGCAAATCGCAAATCCAGTCACATAACTCAGACGATATTCCATAAGCACGCAATTTTACTATGAGCCGCTTGTGTGGTACAGTGTCAAAAGCCTTCCGGAAATTCAGGAATACGGAATCTATCTGAAATCCCTTGTCAGTATCAGTCAGCACTTCATGTGTATAAAGAGCTAGTTGTGTTTCACAGGAACGATGTTTTATAAACTCATGCTGACTGTGTGTCAATAGACCGTTTCCTTCGAGGTAATTTATTACGTTCGAACACAATTATGTTCTAAAATCCTGCTGCATATCGACGTTAACGATATGGGCCTGTAATTTAGTGGATTTTCCTACTACCTTTCCTGAATATTGGTGTGACCTGTGAAACTTTCCAGTCTTTGGGTACGGATCTTTCGTAGAGTGAACGGTTGTGTATGATTGTTAAGTATGGAGGTAATGCATCAGCATACTCCGAGAGGAACCTAATTGGTACACAGTCTGCACCAGAAGACTTGATTCTATTAAGTGATTTGAGTTGCTTCACTACTCCGAGGATATTTACTTCTACGTTACTCATGTTGGCAGCTGTTCTTGATTCGAATTTTGGAATATTTACTTCGTCTTCTTTTGTGAAGGCATTTCGGAAGGCTGTGTTTAGTAAATCTGTTTCAGCAGCACTGTCTTCAATAGTATCTCCACTGTTATCGAGCAGAGAAGGCATTGATTCTCTCTTGCCGCTAACATACTTCACCCACGACCAGAATCTCTTTGGATTTCCTGCCAGGTTTCGACACAAAGTTTCGTTGTGGAAACTGTTATAGACGTCTCGCATTGAACTCCGCGCTAAATTTCGAGCTTCTGTAAAGGATCGCCAATCTTGGGGATTTTGCGTCTTTTTAAATTTGGCATGTTTGTTTCGTTGTTTCTGCAACAGTGTTCTAACTCGTTTTGTGTACCAAGGAGGATCAGCTCCGTCGTTTGTTAGTTTATTTGGTATAAACCTCTCAATTGCTGCCGCCACTATTTCTTTGAATTTAAGACACATCTGGTCTACACTTATGTTATTAATTTGGAATTAGTGGAGATAGTCTCTCAGGAAGGCGTCAAGTGAATTTTTATCTGCTTTTTTGAATAGGTATATTTGTCGCTTATTTTTCAAGAATTTGGGGATTACAATATTCAATCTCTCTGCGACAACCCTGTGTTCACTAATCCCTATATTGGTTGTGATGCTGGTTATTAAGATCTCTTATTGTATGCAGCTATTTGGTTTGTCTCTCTAATAATAACCGTTTCTGGACAGTGATCGGTTCAATTGGACCACAGAACCCAGCCCATTCCATATAAACACAGCCCACACTATTATAGAGCTTGCCCATTGCCTTGTTGGTGACTTGGATCCATGGCTTAGAGGATCTGGGCGGCACTCGAACCCTACCATCAGCTCTTACTAAATGAAATCGGGACTCATCTGCCAAGACCGCTGTTTTCCAGTCGTTTAGGGTCCAACCGATATGGTCACGAGCCCAGGAGAGGTGCTGCAGGCGATGTCGTGCTGTTTGCAAAGTCACTCGCGTTGGTCATCTGCTGCCACAGCCCGTTAACGCTGGATTTCGCCGCACTGTTCTAACGGCTACGGTTCGTCGTATTTCCCACATCCGATTGCCGCGGTTATTTCACGAAGTGTTGCTTGTTCGTTAGAGCTGACAACTCTACCCAAACGCCTTTGCTCTAGCACCGTCGGGTACGGCATTGTCGATGCAGAGAGAGAATGCCTAAAATTTGGTGTTCTCGGCACGCTGATGACACTGTGGATCTCAAAATACTGAATTCCCTAACGATTTCCGGAATGGAATATCCCGTGCGTCTAGCTCCAACTACCATTCAAAGTCTATTAACTGCCGTCGTGCGGCCATAATCACGTCGCGTACGTTTTCACATGAGTCATCTGAGTACAAATGGCAGCTCCGCAAATACACTGCCCTTCTATATCTCGTGCACATCATACTACCGGCGTATTTGTATGTGTATATTGCTATCCCATGACTTTCGTTATCTCATTGTACGTTAAAAATGACGTCTTGTAGCACTGTTATTCCTGGTGGTAAAACAGCCATTGGTTGTTATTAGTGACATAAGTAGATTTATTATTGACATACAGGTAGAACTCAGCCGACGTGAGCAGGGATATTAACGTAAGACGTCTGCACGTTGTTATTTCAACCCCATGTTGACTGACTTCAACTTTTATGCCAATAACAAATTTTTATATATCATTAATAACAACAAATGACTTCATTACCATCAAGAGTAGCACAGTCTTACAGGACGTTGTTGTTAATTTCTATGAGATAATAAAACATTAGGTCTTATGTTTGAAATAGCACAAATGCCTAATTTGTAATAGCAAAATGGTTCAAATGGCTCTGAGCACTATGGGACTCAAGTGCTCAGGTCATCAGTCCCCCAGAACTTAGAACTACTTAAACCTAACTAAGGACATCACACACACATCCATGCCCGAGGCAGGATTCGAACCTGCGACCGTAGCGGTCACGCGGTTCCAGACTGTAGCGCCTAGAGCCGTTCTGCCATCACGGCCGGCTTTGTAATAGCAAAATAAAGACAGTTGCCGCAGTGGACGTGAAGTCATTTAAACTTTTTTTCTTAAATGTGATTCCATATTTCAAGAGATTAGTGCAAATCAGTTTATTTAATTCTGCTCAAGTTCTGATGCATTTGTAGACCGCAGTATCACACGAAGATACTGGCACATGCTATAACACCACGCTTCAAACGACTGGTCTCGTAAGAGTCTCATAAAGAATTCAGGCTGAGCTAACTTGTGAAATGAAACTTCAGACTGCGGACCAAAAGGTTAGTGCCGTAATTAGAAAATGGGAGACCGGCATAGCTGTGTTTGTACGCTTGTCTCAATTACAGCAAGTAACTGGTATTCTTAAGGTGGAGACGGTTTCGCGGCGGGCGAAAGTTAAACGCTGCACGCCCCAACTGGGACGAACAAACGTGCGGGTCCTCCGGGTCCGCTGAAATTAATTCAGAAGTAACTGCCGGCAGTGGAGGGCCTACAGACGCAACTCCGCGACGAAGTTGAAGGCACGGCGCAAAGTACACACTATTTGCAGCGGGCCACGTGAAGAGTTGTACAGCACTTCCCTCATAGGCCTCACGCGCCTATCTCGCTGCTCCGGGAACCAGCCACGAGGGAGCCCACGGGACTAGTCCCACGAAAAGTTTACTGCGTATATCCAGTCTTATACAGCAAGGTACGCGCTTACACGACACCAAATTTTTGTCACAATGGGTGTCCCCAAACTTTCTTCTTTGTCGTGTGTCTAATCATTCTTGAAGTTGCTGTCACTCCAAATACTTATACAACAAGCATAGTAATTTACCGTTTCTCGTATGAAATGTCGTAACAGTACAAGCAAACCCTACAATTTTCATTTATTTTGCTTTTCGGTCTTGGTAAGATATACACTGAGGTCATGGGTACCTCCTAATATCGTGTCGGACCCGGACCGCTTTTTCCTCGGCATAGTACAGTGACTCGACGTTGCATGGACTCAACACGTTGTTGGAAGTTCCCTTGAGAAGTACTGAGCTATGCTGCCTTTACAGCCACCCTTAACTCAGAAAGTGTTGCCAGTGCAGAACATTGTACACGAGCTAACCTCCCGATTATGTCTCACAAATGTTCGATGAATTCGTGCCGGACGATCTGGGTGACCAAATCATTCTCTCGAATTGTCCAGAATGTTCTTCAATCCAGCCGTGAACAATTGTGGCCTGATGACATGGCATCGTCCTTTGTGAACATGAAGTTCATGAATGGCTGAAAATGGCCTCCAAGTTCGCGAAAATACGAGTAAACGTGTCCAGTCAGAGACCAGTACAGTTCGACCAGATACACCAGTCTGTCCCATGTAAATACAGACCACACCCTTATGGAGCCACCACCAGATCGCACAGTGCCTTGTTTACAGTTTGGGCCCATGGCGTCGCTGGGGTTTGCGCCGCACTTAAGCCTTACCTTCACCTCTTACCAGGTGAAATTGGAACTCATGTGACCGAGTCACTGTTTTCCAGTTGTCTAGTGTCCAACAACTACGGTCACGATCCCAGGAGAGACGCTGCTAGACATACCGCGCTGTTAGCAGAGGCAGTTGCGTCAGTCGGCTATCAGGCCATTACCGCCAGATTTCGCGCACCGTCCTAACGAATACCTTGAAAGGGTACAGTACCACCCGACATTGAAAATAGGTACAACATACTTCATTATTTTTGTCAGAACAACACATATTTTTGTAAAATAACTCAATTTCAATTAATACAGTGAAGCCAGATACCAGTGTGGGAAAGAATGACAATTTATTTATTTAATTGATCTCATGTGCACTCCCACAAAATAAATCCCTACATCCAGTTTGGTGAGATCTGTGAAATGAATGAATGTATGGTCGTCTGCTAACCGCAGATAGTGAATGTGAATATATGATCATCTTTGGGACAATCCTTTGGCCACCTTTGGTGGGACCAAAGAGATGAAATTTACCTGAGCTTTGAGTGCCTGAAATGTGGCTGACCAATACGGTAGCAAGGTGCTCCCCCACTTCAGCAGAGGTGCAAGAGGACCTGAAGAACGGCTATGTTTCGGCACTCTGCCGCTGGATCTTGTGCTGTTAAGACCTGTCTTGGGTGTGCTCCATAAAGACAAAAGAGTAGAGACATGGTATGCATGTGGAATATTTAAGAGTAGTTTGAAATAATAATTTCTCTATTTCAGGAACTTTTGTGGGGAGAATTAAATGTCAGGCAGGTAATATTAATGTGATCGTAGTAATCTTCGGAAGTGACCAACGGTCACAATGAAACCATGTGTAGCAATAAGTTGAAATACTTCCGTGTGCTTAAGTTAAGCTGAATTACTAGCATGTGTACAATAAGCTGAAATATTTAAGAAATAGCGTGCGTACTGTAAGTTGAAATATTTAAGAAATGGCGTGTGCAGGACTTGAAATTAGAGACGAGTACTTCCACGTGGTGAGTACTGTGTGAGTCTCAATCTGTGTATGAGACAAAGGATAAAGAGAAGTACTCGTCCATGGTATCAGTTGAGGATTCGCGTGTGTGATGAATATGTTCTTAATATTACTTTGCATGATAAGATTCTGAGAGAAAAGCAAGGTGAGTCGGCCGTCTATCCAGTAACGTCACTTAGCTTGCATTGCACAGCAAGACGTGCATATATCTCCAGAGTTCATAGTAGGAAAGTAGAATTACAAAGTGGGGCAGTGTCGTGTGAAACTGGGATAAATACTAATTGAAGTGGGAAAGCTGAAAGTGATAGTGTTGTGACTATTTATTGTATTGTATTCCATGCTGTAGTGTGGTGTATGTCATGTAATTTGGGTATGTGTGGTTTGCATGGGAGAGTAGCAAGGTAGTTTCAATAGATTAGTGGTTTATGCTTGTTCCTTCGGTACCGCTCGGTCTGGATGAAAGTTTCGTGATGATGATTGTGAGAGTCGAAGTGTGAGGTATAATAAAAGATCCACCATCCTATCCAGAAAGTGCACTGTAGCGTTAAATAATTACGAGACCATAAGGTAGAGAATTACCAATGTAAAGCCATGCCCACTGGTCGGAATTTCTCATATGTTATTGTTGTAGGTTATAGAATTTGTGTGTTTAGGTTATAGAATTTATCGGAATAAATAAGATAGTAAAAAGAAAAAGATTGGTGGACTTTTCCCTCGAATTGTATGTTGTCATTATGTCCCGAATTTATAATGTGTGCGCCATTCATATTCTGTGCGGTGGCCACGTGTTGATAAAAGTCGTTAAATAAAATAAAAAAGAAAATGTGGTATTGCCAGTGCGTAGTGAACAGTCAGAGTTCTGTAAATTACTGATAGTCAGTAATTTCCGTTGCGTTTTATTCATACAGGAGGTTGATTAGTGACATAATTGTGAGTATGAGAGTTCATGTTACTCGATAAATAAGAATGAATCCACTCGCTTGGCAGACCACTCTTCTTGCAGGCCTGACTGCTTGATGCCACAGTATGAGCAAGGCATGTGGGTGCCTCTCAACCTTCGTCGTACGACCACACTGATTTCTTTGGTTATTTCATGCAGTGTTGCTTCTCTGTTAGCACTGACAACTCCACGCAATGGCTGCTGGTTTCGATTGTTAAGTGAAGGCTGCCGGCCACTGCGTCGTCTATGGTGAGAGGTAATGCCGGAAACGTGATGTTCTGGGCACACTTTTCGCGCTATGGATCTCGGCATATGGAGTTCCATAACGATTTCCGGTAACTCGAAAGGAGAATATAAGATGAGCATCAACAGAAGCACAACGAGGATAATGGAATGTAGTCGAATTAAATCGGGTGATGCTGCAGGAATTAGATAAGGAAATGAGACACTTAAAGTGCTAGATCAGTTCTGCTATTTGGGGAGCAAAATAACTGATGATGGTCGAAGTAGAGAGGATATAAAATGTAGACTGTCTATGGCAAGGAAAGCGTTTCTGAAGAAGAGAAATTTGTTAACATCGAGTATTGATTTATGTGTGAGGAAGTCGTTCCTGAAAGTATTTTTGTGGAGTGTAGCCATGTATGGAAGTTAAATGTAGACGATAAGTAGTTTAGACAAGAAGAGAATAGAAGCTTTCGAAATGTGGCGCTACAGAAGAATGCTGAAGATTAGATGGGAGGTATTGAATAGAATTGGAGAGAAGAGATATTTGTGGCACAACCTGAGTAGCAGAAGCGATCGGTTGGTAGGGCATATTCTGAAGCATCAAGGGATCACTAATTTAGTATTGGAGGGCAGCGTGAAGGGTAAAAATCATAGAGGGAGACTAAGAGATGAATACACTAAACAGATTCAGAAGGATGTAGGTTGCAGTAGGTACTGGGAGATGAAGCAGCTTGCACAGGATAGAGTAGCATGGGGAGCTGCATCAAACCAGTCTCTGGACTGAACACGACAACAACACAACGTTTTCCGAAATGTGATGACTCATGCGTCTAGCTCCAACTACCATTCCGCGTACTATGTCTGTTAATAAGTGCTGCCAAAATCACGTCGGAAACGTTTTCACGTCAATCGCCTGAGAAAAAATGACAGATCCGCCAATGATCTGCCCTTTTATTACCTTGTGCACACGATACTATCGCCATCTCTGTACCTGTACCTTATAGTTATCCCATGCCTTTTATCACCTCCTTGTACACCCGGAAGAGAAATCATGTGACATCCATATAAAACTGTATTTAGATACATGGTGCAGATTCTAATCGTGTTGAAAAGAGACCTCTTTCTAGAGGATGTCCATTTCTGCGTTATTCTTAAAATTGTGATAGGTGAAAGCTATAGCCATTCCTTAAATTGACTGCACGCCATTGATTTCCATGTTTCTGATTTCAGCAAGTTATGTTTTTATTTACCTAGACATCCTTCAAAGAGTTCAGATTTCAGTTATTTTTAGTCACAGACTGGCCGATGAAGCTTCTGATGCATAACTGTGAAAGCGTGAAAAATGTAACATAAATTTTCATTGCCACATATTGCTGATAGACGTTAGAGCAAGGGCGGTCAAAGCAATCAGTTTCGCTTCACATTTCCCCCACCGTCACGCCAAGTTGTCTGAGCGCGTCCTGGGGTAAGAGACGAAACTGCGCGACACTCAAATGGCAGTGCAGTAGCGGTGCGTACTACTAGGTGCTGTATTCCATATTTTTGACAACAGAGATCACAAACAGAATAAATTTTTATTATTATTTAAATATTTTTGGCTCGCTGAATACATAATGTAATTTTTATCGGGTTCCAACTGTCAGCAAACTGACATATGCAGACTGTTCCACAGAGTTTCTCATTCACGTTGCCATATAATAGTGGCATATTTAGTTTCACACTCGAAAACAGGTAGTTCACATAAATATGTCGATCGAAAGACTTTTGCAGTCTCACTATGGAGACTTGGAGACTACCAAAGGAAAGCAATGTTGATGACCTGGACAATTTTAGGGTATAAAGTCTTTTAATTAAAACTGGAATTACAGTGCAGGTCAATCATCCACATATGATGCTTTCAACTGAAACGGCAAACGCTCTCGAAAATAGCTCGGAAACATATGTAACACTGACTGTGCCTTCATAATATTTACAAAACTCTCCTTGTAATTCTTTCAAGTCACAATGAATTCATCAAACTTCTCGTTTTCTTTAACGCCAGTGAGCTTAGCGACTGCCTTTTTCAGAGTGTGTCCCTTCTTCTACGCGATCCCCATCAAATCAGAAAGAAGTTACCTCGCATTGTGGGCAGTGTGCAGTGAAGTCCACTTAAAAGGTAAATTCTGCACCCCACTACATGTGTTCTACTTTTCGTTTCTGCTCTCCTTTGTACTTTCGTAAATTCGACAATAGCGTGTTTTAAATCGAAAAATCGTTCCAGGTGTGCCTCCTGACTTACCAAACGCACAGTGCAGTGATATATGAAGGCCCCACACTCTTCGTTTCAGTTCTATTGAAAACTATTGCAACAGAGAATGAAATAATGCATGCTACTGCAGAAATTGTACTGATAATATTCTTCTCGGGTGTGCAGCCGGATCATAACGTCATCTTGGCACAATATTTCAGCGGTCCATCTGGCCGCCATCTTGAGGTCAGAGTGCTGGTATACGATCTCGCCGGAACTGACTGTCAGATCGTATACCAGCACTCTGACCTGAAGATGGCGGCCAGATGGACCGCTGAAATATTGTGCCAAGATGACGTTATGATCCGGCTGCACACCCAAGTAATTATTACGCTGGAAAAGCCTTCGTAGTCACAGAAATTGTACTATTCGCACCTACAATTTCTTCACATGGTCCCTATCTGGAAATTTAGTACAAAGTGCTTCCTGATTTACAGAGCAATCAATCCCTCTGTCTATCGTTGTAATGTTTTGCTCTTTCATTGTGACCTAAATCTTTAAAATGTTTCTGCGTGGTTCTGTAATTTCGTTTCATAGCAAATATGCGAATTGAGATTTCTCATCCTTTTTTCTGCCATTCATACTCGATTTAAAGAGTTGCTCCGACAGATCTCTAGGACTTCCTCTCTTTGTGCAAACAGCCACTGAATCTGTGAACGTTTTTCATTTCACGAACAAATAGGGAAGGTTAAACAGCACTGACAGCAAAATTCTGCCGAACTCAGAGAGTTGCGCCTACCGAAACTGCTACACTGGAATGCTAAACGAAATGTCGCGCTGCACCGAGTACTTCCGAGAAGGACCGAGCAAAGCCGAGTGACAGGCTGGGCACGCCTCAAGCTGGGCACACAGTGGCCAGCCTTGCATTAGGGTGTGTCAAAAGACCACATTCGTATTTCGTCTACCGGTCTCTAGCAGCTATACAACCCTACAGTCGTGATTAATGTCTGTCATTGTGTTACTGCATGAGCGGCAGTCCCGTAGCATTCTCCTGGTGTAAAAATTGTTCATCTCAAATCGAAAGCGAACAAGATGACATTTAACTTTGGCCCACAGATGCTGATAGATGGTCAGTTTCTTTTGAAACTGTCACCCAACATATTTAAGAATGATTTGATGCACATAGTCGACGAAAGGCGCTTCAATATAATTGCAATCGAGATTCAGCACCTACAGTGACTGTTGGTTTTTATAGTTTCCTTTCCATCTCTCTTTTCAGTACAGTGAAGGGGTTGGTCATTTGGGAGCCTATGAGCTGTCTAGCAAAAGACTGAGTCATTTTAATAGGAGCTATCTGTCCTTAAAAAAGTTCCATATCCAAGATAAAGTCGCAGCTTCAGGTAGACAGACCAGCATCCAGTCCCTTCATCCCATGCAGTTTCTCGGCCGTACCTACGTATCAGCCATCTTATATGTCTGTTTCTGATCTGTGCCATGTAGTAGAAAAGATTTTCTGTCTTCCTCCCAACCCAGAGCGCTGTAGTTTGGAATTAGCAAAAATCAGGAAGAGTAAGAGTGGTTCAACATCTCTAGTTGAGTTTTACTGGACAGAACTCGCAATGTCTACCGTTACTGGCCGTTGGGTTCCTTCTCTGGCGAAAAAAGTGAAGTTACGAAGTGTCCTGAAGGAGAACACTTCCTATTAGGAGATGGAACAGAAAACACCTGACATTAGGAGACGGAAGGATTATGACTTCATGTTAACTTTTGAAGAGTAATGACTGATTGCTAGAAGACAGAGTTAGGACGACAGCGAGATGGTTCTGGCTAATATACTGGATTTTGTCTCCAGTTGGGCACTGACCTGAACTCAGAGCATCCAGCAGCTACTACCACCGCACTCCACATTTTGCTGAGAGTTTGGTGAGATGTGCTATCTTTGCGACCGGCGGTTCTGTAGTGATACGATACTATTCACTGCCTCAGAAACCAGCTATTTAGTTTTAAGACTTCGTAGCCAGACAGTTTGCTTTCAATATGCACTTTGGCGATGCCACTTGTGGTAGATCCTATTTTTCTGTGCTTTTTCTGTAATTTATTAACCATGCTTACAGCACAGGTGTGATGTCCTTAGGCTAGTTAGGTTTAAGTAGTTCTAAGTTCTCGGGGACTGATGACCATAGATGTTAAGTCCCATAGTGCTCAGAGCCATTTTTGAACAGCACAGGTCGTATTTATGTATTATTTGAGTAACTTCTCGTTTATCATGCTCACCCACGCGGTGCCAACGTTAGAGTTCACCATTAGAAACCCCTTGTCCTAGTAGTTAATGCTCACCTGATTATCTCAGTGGGTAGCTCACATGTTTTAGTTTTCGATAATAAAATTGGTTATTATAGTGACTACTTGTTTCTGTTAGAGATCTGATGATCCCTCCTCTCATTAATATGACCTCTTTGCGTGTGCTGTGGCATTCATATTGCATATTTGATTGAGCTACCGCTAATAAGCATCATTCAGATAGACGTTTCCATTGTGTGAGGTTATTATTTCATTTAATTAACTCGCATGATCATACGAGGTGCTTTCCTTCTCTGTAGGTCCCCAGAGATCGGACTATAGCATCACAGGGGTACGCGAAACGGCACAAAGGACACCCCCCAATACGCAAAGCAAGTGTGATTTCTAGGTCAATATCTCCAGCTATATCTCTCCAGGTTTATGAAAGTGTTCAAGCTGAAGGTACCGGTATTGTGGTCATCCAGATGAATGATGACTTTCAGAGGTAAGATGGACACAAAACCCTAGACTTAAATAAATTTCGAAAAGTTCTACGTAATCAGAAAGTTAATAAATTCTGAACTTTGTGAACAGGTATTTTATGTTCTTCTCGGCTGTATTCTAAAATCATATCAAAAATTGAGAGTAACTTTGGATGAGAATCTCGACTGGGCAAACAATGTCGCGTCATGCAACAAGACTTCCATTTACCTTTATGTCCTCAAAAGGTTGTGGAATGTATTTCCGTAGGATGTGAAATGTAAAATTATGCAATCATGTATTCTACAGAACCTCCGCTATTGCAGTATAATCTGACACGGCACCAGAAGTGAACTAGAGCTAACCAGAATGCTGGTGTGCGCCACATCGGCATCATCCTTCTGTTTGACCATGTCATTGCTTCATACGACTAGTTTGGTGCGATGCCAACGGACAAGTATGTGAGTACCATACGCTAGGTCTAGTTCAGCGTCTTGCCTCTGGGTATACGACTCAGTGCGTCGTAACAGAAATTAAGTATTTGTCATCTCATGATGATCGCAACACGTGTATTTAATACCCTAGCTGAGCTCATCAATAAAACAAAAACATTCGAAAACTCCTCCTCTCTTCCTACTGTTGGCCTCTGAAATAAAGCACGCTGGACTCTATGAAAACTAAAGTGACCTGTTGCTTTTAAGAATCCATTGAACGCCCACGTACCCCGAATACAACAACAGCTTTTAAGAACAATCTGAAGCACTTCCTTTTGAAAGTCTAATAACGTTTTCCCATAAATTAACGTATATGTCTTATTTTTCCTCTGTCAAACAGGAAACCAAGTGCTCCAGATTACGATTCCTTCTCTTTTCATTCATCGAGCGAGGTGGCGCAACATTTAGCATTTGGGAGGAGGATGGTTCAAGTCCCCGTCTCAACATACATATTTAGGCTTTCGTGATTTCCCTATATCGCTCCAGGCAATTGGGGGGATGGTACCTCTGAAAAGAGAACGACCGATTTCCTTCCCCATCCTTTCGTGATTGAAGCTTGTGCTCCGTCTCTAATGACTGCGCTTTTGAGGAAACGTTAATCTTACTTCCGTTCCTCTCTTTCCATTTCCCATTTAGACATCTCACTTCATTGTCTCCTATGACCCTTTTTCATGCCCCTATCTGCCCACGATCATAGTTGAAATGTACCTTTGCGTTTGATGTTGTACTTCCCATGAATGAATCCAAGCTCAGTTTTCTTGGCCCTATAGTAAGTTATAAATGTAGTACCTATATTACATATAATTTATGCTTATCGTAAATAATATAATGAAAAATATGCAGCAAGCCTCGTTTGATCAATATCGTTCACACTGCTGCATAAATTTCATTTCATATTGTTTAAATATCAAAACAACTGTATGAAATTTGGTTACTTTGTCTGAATATGCAAGGGCAGAATGTGGTTAAAAAAGTTTCGAAATATTTTAAGTCATCTGGTCATAAACCTTCAGCGTTACATACGTAATAGTCGGGTCAGTGTGACCCGACATTAACATGATTACTCTAAAGTCAAATACTTACTGGCTGTCTGATATTTTATAGTAATAATGACTTTCATTGTTCATACTTGTTCTGAAATTCAACAAATCAACAAAGGCGTTGCGTTTACAACAATGGACTTATAACATGTCAACTGTTCGAAGTATCCATTGTATCTGCTCAGTTTGCGTTCTCTGTCGTTTGTGATCAGCCTGAATTGTGACGTCATGGCGATTACATCATTGACCGACGCTCAGTTGGAAGAATTAGTAAATAGCTGAAGAGACGAAGGACCACTTTCCGAGTTCAAAGATAATGTCAGCAATGCATCTGAATACGAGTGTTCTGAAGACATTGACGACAGTCCGCAGCCTGTTCAAACTGGTGTAAAGACTTACCTTTCTAAAAACGAGAATACAGAACGACTGTTGCAGCTACCAGCACAATACGGCCACCTACCTGCTTCAAACGTCATCAAGAGTACTCCAGGAGTTTGCAAGCAGCAAAATAATTGATATAAAAAGGTCAATTGAAGTATTATTTTCTACAACACTTCAGAATGGAATAATAAAGATCCCAAATACTGAGGGGCAAAGAGTTTATGGTAAACTGTGGACAAACATTGGGGATTTTTTTTACACTTACTTAGGACTCCTATTCCCTGCATATGTACGTCACTCACAGGGGGATGCTACAAACAGATTGTGGGGCAACGATACTGGGCGAAAAATATTTGTAGCACTAACGTCCCTAGAAACATAGTGTAAAACATCGCGCTTCTCGCGATTTGATAAGAAATCCATAAGAAAGAAAAGACGACGTACTGATAAAATCGCCGCAGTTCGCAGTATGTGGGAGAAGTGGTTAGAAGTCCTTCCTAAACTGTATAATCTAAGGAAAATATGACCGTCGACGAGCAGCTGGTAGCATTTAGAGACTGCTGTCCATTCGAACAGTACATCCCAAGCAAATCAGCAAAATATGGGATCAAGACATGGACTCTGTACGACAGAAAGCCTTTATATGTGCTGAAAGTCCAAATTTATACAGCAAAGGAGAGTGGAACGGCACGAGAAAAAAATCAGGGATTGACAGTAGTTCTAGATCTTATTCTGATTTGGGAGGGCAGAATGTAACATGTGACAATTTTTTTACGTCTTACAATTTGAAATAGCTGCTCCGGAAAAGGAAACTGACAATGTTAGAAACCATACATAAAAATGACCCAATGGTTTCACAAAATATGACCAACAAGGAGGTTCATAGCTCTTTATTTTACTTCACAAATGACACTACGGCGCTCAGTTATATTCCTAAGAGAATTAAGAATGTTGTAGTAATGAGCACTTCCACCATGGTGGGGGAATAAGTGACAGGGCTGACAAGAACCCGAAAATGATTTTAGATTATAATTCAACCAAAGGGGCTGTAGAAACTATCGATCAGCTAACAGGGGCACATACGTGCAAACGAAAATGGGCCATGACAGTTTTCTACAATATTCTTGATGTTGCTGCTTATAATGCTTATTTCTTGTGGACTTCGATTGACCCTTACTGGAACGCAAGGAAATTGACTAGAAGGAGAATACTTTTGAAGGAACTTGGAAAGTCGCTGGTTGCTGAGCACATTGTTTCAAGGAAACATTTTCAAAGAACAGAAGGTTCTTTGAGAATGGTCAGGAGCATCCACGATCCTGAAGAAGTGGCAGGCGCGGCTAAATCAGTAACAACAAGAAACTCTATTAAACGTGTACACTGTAAGTTCTGTCCTTCAGGCAATGACATTAAAGCAAACGTGTTGTGTGGAAAGTGTAATAAACATGTAGGAACAAAAGTCACCTCCTTGCAGTGAGTGAGAAGGAAAGAAAGTTATATGGGCAAATGGACAGATGGTTGTTGAGAATGAGTTTTTAGTGGAAAGGTCTGTTTTCCTTATGTACCTTGCATGCGTATTAAATAATAAATTTTCTTTAGTGAAGTTCAATGTATTATTACGTGTGAGTAGAAGTTTTTTCAGCATTTTATTATGTCGGGTCGTATTGACCCGAACAGTACATTTGTATAGTAAAAGTGAACAGGACAGCGGGTTGATTTGATATAAAATCTGCTGATAGTCTAAATTCCACTGCAGGAAAATGAATTCTTACACCTGGAAAGACAGCGTCGATTTTGATCGAATGACGGTATATGCCACCTGGAGGATGATAGACGTGCCGATAATGGTTCACATGGTTCAAATGGCTCTGAGAACTATGGGACTTAACATCTGAGGTCATCAGTCCCCTAGAACTTAGAACTACTTAAATCTAACTAACCTAAGGACATCACACACATCCATGCCCGAGGCAGGATTCGGACCTGCGACCGTAGCGGTCACGCGGTTCCAGATTGTAGCGCCTAGAACCGCTCGGCTACCCCGGTCGGTGCCGTTAATGGTTTCGCCGTCATACGTCAACAGACAGCGTAGTGGTGTAGTTACCAGAGGGTCATCTGTATCTGCCTTTCGATAACGAACGCTCGTAGCCAGAAGGCTCAGTGTGGTGCAAAAGTATGAAGCAAGGTGGCAACCATGCCACAAATGCCCACTGTGATTCCTACAGCCGACTGAGCGAGTTTGAAACGGGTCAGACTGTGGTCTTCCGAGTGGTGGAATGATCCTTTCGGAGTATGGCGATACAAGTAGGACGTGCTTTGTCACCCGTGCAACGATGCTGGTGTCAGTGGTCACGTGAACATTCTCACACCCATGGACGAGGTACTGGATGTCCACGCAGCGCAAACGCCCTCCAGGATCCTCATATTGTAATGCCAGCAATGGCAGATCGTATAGCTGCCATAGCACAGATAACAGGGCTTGTGAGACCAGAAGCGTCGACACAAACTGTTGCGAACCGGTTATTATGAGCGCGACTACAAGAACGCACATCTCCAGCTTGTTTTCCTCTGACGCCACAGCGTCGGCATGCAGAGCTCGACTGGTGGTCTCAGAGGATCATTGGAAGGTGGAATAGGGTGACGTGGTAGTCAGTGATGAAGCAGACTCTGTCTGCACGCAACTTAGGGTCGTTTTCGCGTACGACGTAGACTGGTGAACGCTGTCTCGTAAGGTACGTTCATACAAGACACACTGGCCCTATCCCAGCCATACGGTCTGGGGTGCGATGAGCTACCACTCTCGTTCACCTTTGATGTTTCTAGAGAGGACGCTAACCAGAACTCTGTACGTGGAGAATATTGTTAGAACTGTTCTTTTCCCGTTCTTGCAACAAGAAGGTGATATGTTGTTCCAACAGGGCAACAGTCGCTCATACCCTGTCCGTGAAACTTGTAAGGTGGCGTCATTTTGAGCCACATTACAACTACCATTCCGGAAAGAAGACCCTTTAATAGTATAAACATCGAGACAGGAAACCATAAACGATACTGACATCGGCGAGGGATCTTAATTTGTAGCAGAATATCTGCACCTTCTGCGATAGTGAAGTGGATGGAGACGGGATGCTGGCAGGGGAACGGAAAAGACACAAGCGTGGCAGGCAGGCCTGAGAGCTGAAGACAACAGTGCCCGTAGGCTCCTGGAAACCCCCGGTGGGTGGACTGCGCCTTAGTGGGAACCACGTGGCCAAGGAGAAGACACAGGGGCTCGTTCACAAAACGCGTGGCGGCGTGGAGGTGGTTTTCCCAACAGCCGGAGCGGAAGCTTCTGGAACAGCATGGAAGCTTCTACAAGCTTCGGTCGGTTGCAAAACTGAGATTGGTTGGCGCTTGGAAACGAACGCCTTCCAGCAACGTGATTGGCCACACACATTAAAGGGGGGAAGAAAAAAAGAACAGGAGCTACGAGAAAGCGTAGCAACTGTGAAACACTTGTTCCTGGGGCGTCGAGGAGAGAGGTTGGTCCTGGCGAGGTGTGCGACCTCGTTACTGGGACAGAGCACTTGTAGCGAGAGCCTGAGGATCGTCTGGTGTTCCACGGCAGCCGTGGAGGTGCCTACAGAAGTTTTTGGTGAGGTAGAATTTATGTTATCTCGCTGAGGGGAGAACCTTTGCAGCGATAAGCCTTAGATCACTGTAGCGGTCGTGCATTCGCAACGGCGGTTAGGGAAGTAAAGTAAATTGCTGAGCACATGTCTTTTTCGTTCTATGATGAGGCTTCACGTTGCTAGTCGCGAGTGTAGTTCTAAATATAATTGCAATTGCCATAGCTGATGACAGTATTCCGCACTTGAATTAACGACCGTGAATATATCACAGGAAAGTGCCAGACAGAACATTTACCAAATGTGAATAGGCAGAACTAAAATGTTGCTCGTACTGTGTAAACTTGTATAGAGTAAATAGCAGAAGAGTAAAGAATTCAACACTACCGAGTGTATTATTTCATAGCTAGTACTTTCCTTTGTCATTTTATTATCTCCTTATTTGCGTAGTTCATCTTTACAACCACCTGGTGGAGGCAGTGTTTGTAGGTGAGCACATCTGAACATTCTAGCATATACTGACGATATGGTTAGAAACCAACCAGATTTGCATACGACTAGTTGATGTCACATATAGAGCAAAGGATAAGCTTACTCTTCTGGAGAGTGTATAAGTGTCAGCGACAAATTAGCGTTATAAAATCCGTTGTGCAAAATTTTTCACTTATACGTTCGGCTCGCAGGCTTACCCATCAGCAGAAAAGAGCAAAACAGAAGCGGTAGCTTACAAACTCAACGTCCTCTGCAAGACGTGCAGTAACTTCTCTGGCCAGCACGATCTACGGACTTGTGTGAAATAGAGGGTATGATGGGATGAGATGTAAGCAGGATGACTCGTCAATGAACAACTATTACAGAACTAGGTTGATACGTCGAGAAGGCGTGGTATAACCTATCCCAGGACAGTATTCGCCATCTGTACGATCGAATGGACGCTAGAGTCAGCGCCTGCATTGCCACCCATGAGGCTAGATCACATGCTGATAGGGGTGTTTCCGCATGAATCGACATCTGTTAAGTCTGAACCGCTTGTGCTATAAATCTGTAACTTCGATCATTTCATATACACTGTTGAAACAATAAATCTGGAGTGAGTTGGTAACCTCTCAACGGGTGTACTACTCTTTTCCGGCAGTGTATTTGTAAGTTCTTTGATAAAATGTTACCAAGCATATATGCCTGTCAAGAAGGTGAAGCGTTCGGGGCATGGTCAGAAGTCAGTGTAAATTAATAAACATAGATGCCACTGGAATGTATCTCTCTGAAATGTAGCACGGCCACCGGAGTGAGTTAGTTTCATTCGTATTTAATGTTGTTTCTAGGTCTGTTAGCGTGTGTAAGGGGTGTCAGCAGTGTCCAATAATCACTGTGAAGGAAGCGGAGATCCCACGTGCTCAAGTAAGACAATGTTATCAGAATCTGACAGAGTTTGAAAAGGTACCCCTTTAATGTTGGTGTGGTCTTCAGTCCAGGGACTGGTTTGATGCAAGTCTTCATGCTACTCTATCCTGTGCAAGCTTCTTGATCTCCGAGTAACTACTGCAACCTACATCCTTCTGAATCTGCTTAGTGTATTCATCTCTTGGTCTCCCTCTACGAGTTTTACTCCCCACGCTTCCCTCCATGCCTCAGAACGTGTCCTACTAACCTATCCCTTCTTCTAGTCAAGTTGTACCACAAACTCCTCTTCTCCCCGATTCTATTCAGTATCTCCTCATTAGTTACGGGATCTACCCATCTAATCTTCAGCATTCTTCTGTAGGACCAAATTTCGAAAGCTTATATTCTCGTCTTGTCTAAACTATTTATCGTCCATGTTTCACATCCATACATGGCTACACTCCATACAAATACTTTTAGAAAAGACTTCCTGACACTTCAATCTATACTTGATGTTAACAAATTTCTCTTCTTCAGAAACACTTTCCTTGCCATTGCCAGTCTACATTTTATATCCTCTCTACTTCGACCATCAACAGTTATTTTGTTCCCCAAATAGCAGAACTGATCTACCACTTTAAGTGTCTCATTTCCTAATCTAATTCCCTTACCATTACCTGATTTAAATAGACTACATTCCATTATCTCGTTTTGCTTTTGTTGATGTTCATCGTATATCCACCTTTCAAGGCACTGTCCATTCCGTTCAAGTGCTCTTCCGAGTCCTTTGCTGTCTCTGACAGAATTACAATGTCATCGGCAAACCTCAAAGTTTTTATTTCTTCTCCATGGATTTTAATTCCTACTCCAAATTTTTCATCTGTTTCCTTTACTATCTGCTCAATATACATATTGAATAAAGTCGGAGAAAGGCTACAACAATGTCTCATTCCCTACCCAACCGCTGTTCCCTTTCATGCCCCTCGATTCTTATAACTGCCATCTGGTTCTTGTAAATATTGTAAAAAGCCTTTCACTCCCTGTATTTGACCCCCGCCACCTTCAGAATTTGAGATTATTCTAGTCAACCTTGTCAAAAGCTTCCTCTAAATCTACAAATCCTAGAAACGTAAGTTTGCCTTTCCTTAAGGAAAGGCAAGGTGCCGCTTTGCAAGAGGATAATGCTCTTTTAGAGGAGACACTTGTGTCGGAGAACTGTCTGCATGATGTTGATGTACTTCCATGTCCGGGAAGATCCCCAGATCTGTCCCCGATAGAAGATGTGTGGGAACAACTCGAGCGTCAACTTCGTCCCAGGGCTATACCGAAGACCTGTTGCAACAGTTGTGGGCCGAGAGGATACAACGTATTTATGACAGTCTTACCAACCGAAGCAATGTAAGGATCTAGATCAGAGGAGGTGCAACGCCACTCTGATATGTGCGTTTATAGTGCCACACTAATGAGTGGGCTTATACTGCCAAGTTCTTTATAATTTTGATTTTACTTTGTAATCAGTGAAATAACATCACATACCCCTCCCCCATCTCTCTGTTCTTCGCTCTCTCTGTCTGACTGTCTCTTTCCAGAGAGGAAAATAGTGGCTGAGTGGGGTGGGGGCTAGGTGACGTTATTTCAGTGATTACAAAATGGAGACAGAGAGAGAGAGAGAGAGAGAGAGAGAGAGAGAGTAATTCTGATAGAATTCTTATTGTGACATTCAGGTGAGATCTCTTAAGAAACGTTTCCTGATTATTGCGCGTGTTGGGAATATATCAAGGAAAGCATAACAAATGCGTGCCATTGTTCGCAGCAGGTCTTCCGGTGCAGAAGAGACCGCTTAGAATTCTGGGCACAGAAATAAGGAAGCGAATGGAATTTGCGAGGCGCGGCCCTCTATAGGGCGGCGCTGATTTATCGCTGAAAGATGCGGCCCCGGGCCGCGGTAGGGGGCAAGGGCGCATGGGCGGGGGGGGGGGGGGGGGGGGGGAGGGGAGGGGCGGTCTGCTGTCTGCTCATTGTGCGAAGCCCCCTCTCCTGCCCTACCCGCCACGCCGACAAGCGATTTCCGGCACTTACTCTCCTCCCTTTCTTCACGACGCTCTCCATAATGCAGGGGCAAACGCTGTGGAAAGACTTCTTTCATTTACCTATCTGAAGCTCAGTAGTGCCAAACACGTTCTCTACACTAGACACTAAGGGTGTCCAGTAAGTTAGGGTAACTGCGTGTGGGTGCAATGGTGCCGCACCTGTTATGAATAAATTGTTTTGCTCAGCTGACTGCTGTACCATTTACTTTATTTTTTTTTCTTTTTCTTTTTCATTTAACACATCGATATCGCTATGCGTTTCAAGTGTGTCTTGATCATCATCAGCCGACTATTGCATGCATAAGGAAACAAACATTATTGTAATAATCTATTATTGCTGCTCCTACATGGCTGACGTACGGCCTGCTTGAGGATATCGATTATCTATTATGTCGTGGTCCACCTTTGTGATAATGTCTGTGTGATATTCATCTTCTCTGTACTATTTCTAGTTGTCCTTAATTTCCACTGAGTGACCTCTTTCTTTAAAATGCACTGCTACTGACGATTTGTTGTATTTCTTCAAACAGTTACAATGCATATGATATTTCAATGGCATCTTGAAGCTCTAGCTAGTCTACAATACTTAAAATTAGTTGTGCTGCCAGCAGGTGATATGACAGTTAAAAGTCATTTAAAAAAGTGGAATATATTAAGTTTGACTGGTCCTATTGCAAACATTTTGCTAAATGTACTTGAAATGCAGTTTTTTTCAAATAAAAAGAAATCGTTGGTTAATAACGGGTGTTTCACTATGAAAGATATGTCAATGACGCAATAATTTTATTCAATGGAGGTGAGGAACGTATTACACAATATGCCGCAAAATGTGTAGCATATATCCATAAATACAATTTACTTTAGAGATTGGTAGAAGTAACATCCTCAATTATCAAATTTTAACCATTCCAAATATCAATGTAAACACAGGTTCTAAATGTTAAAGGTATTTGGTAAAAATTCTTTTGTAGACCTGATCTTAATATTTTAAGAATCATTGATTACTGGTTTTGCTGAGCAATCAGCCATCTTCAGGTGAATCAGTAAAATACGTACATTGTCTACTCACAGTGCTTATACACTTCATTAATTTTCATTCATTTCATAAATTGATACGAAGATAATTGATTGCCCAAGCGAAACTAGTAATCAATGGTTGTTAAAATATTGCTATCTGGACTGTTAAAGGATTTTTATATAAAAATTCTTTAAATTTCAAAATGTTCTTTGAATCTTCACCCTGATCTTAGGAAACCAACATGACAGATATTATAATCCATGCGAAATCATGTCATTCCAAACGGTAAAAGAAAGCCTATTTTCATTGATTTCTGTGTACAGTGCTACGTCTGTCCTTAACACAATACGTGTTTGACAATGTAAATGAGATCAGGAAGCAGACTGCGATAGAAAATGGATCAGATGGCTCTGCAGTTACAAGTATGTACAGAAAGTGAGACTGTGCTTACAGGAACCTTGATTAAAATAGAAATATAATTTCGTCTGCATGACGTAAAAATCTGGTAGGACTGAAAGTACCCTACACAAACAAAAAGTTTCCGTTTAGAACAGAAAGTACTGGAGGACACAGCATTCGTCATAAATCACACAGGAAAAGAAAAGTATTTATACTCTCGTGTTTATAAGCTCACGAGCGGTAACCGCTAAAATTTTTATTGGGCCGGTGTTTAACACGATACTGTGCAGCCATGGCAGCTGTACTGTGGAAACCCTCTGTCTCACATCATCTCCTCTGGTTACTGGCAGAAGAGGATCATTGCTCCGTAATGGACAGCATCTAAAACGACTCGTTCTGATCCTTGGAGTATGGAATGAGAAGCGCACAAGAAGAAAAAATCACATATACGGACAAAACTATGCCATATTATTTGAATAACTCATTGTGAAAAATGAGCGCAAGCGTATGCTCAGTGTGTGTGTGCAAGTTACGCTTACCTCTTACAAAAATTCTATTTAGTGCGTTATATTGGCTTTTCTAAATGTCACTGATATACTAACGTGCTAGTTGGACCAGACTTTACTCCATTTCCCATAACAAGTTAGAGAGTATAACAGGTGTGTTGCTATGCCTGTATATTAAAACTTTGCCCAAAAATTAACAGATATTTCGAGCGAGACATGAGAGTCTGGATGTTTATCATGTCAGTTCTTTCTATGCTCAGTTAATATGGACCTGACCAGATATGCAAAGTGATTTTTCACACGATCTTAATTACTGCATTCTGTATCTCTCCTGAAACATCAGATACCATTCCACGAGTGCAATACGTATCGGATTTTGACTGTAACTATAAATAACACCAAATATTTCTCCGTCTTCTTCTCAGTTTCAGGTACACGACTCTAGATCGAAAGACCCAGTAACCTCCATCGCATCCAAAACCATTCTCCATACACCGGCCTCTTTCCCCTCTGATCTACAGTGAAATACAGTATAGTCAACATTACCAAAACATTGTTTATGCCTGTCTGCACCGCGTATTGGGACTAAAGAATCATTTTTTCTGAAGCGCTATAATTGACTACAGTTACGACACATATGTTCGAAATTTGGCTACAAGGAGCCCACTACCTTCCTCTGTAATGGTGCAAAACGTGGCGTCCTCGCGCTGGACAACACTTGAAACAGCAAAGTGTTGACGCTTTAGAAAAAAAGCCGGAAATCAAAGGTTCATGTGACGAGTAAAGACGGTTAATGACGTCACATTGGCACCAAATTTCACCATAGTTCTCCCCAAAGCCACCGTGGACGCGTTACGTGTCGCAGCCCCTCTTACCCACACTTCACCCCTTCGTTTGACGCCTCTGAGATGTACGTCAGAACCGCGATGCCCGACTCTGAAATCACGCCGTTTTCTCTTGAGTGGCCGAGGAAAACATTTCAGACGATCCTCTACTCAGATTCGACACGGAAATGCCTCGGGGGATGACATATGTAGCGTGAATGAAACGATCGCTTTCCTTGGGGGATGTTGATTCCCACGCACTGCGAGTTCGATACCAACTGTAGGCATTATGATGAGCAACCGAAAGACACTACTGACATCTTACTTCAGGTTTAATTCTTCTCTAAGAACATCATGGGCAAGAAGCCCTACTGAACGTAATCTCACACCTTTGGAATGCAGTGTGCCCGCAATTTCAGTTCTTATGTACAATGTGGGACCACTAGAGACCTTTCAAAATCATTCGAAGAAATCTGAACGTGATCTGAAGCAGCGAAGAGTGCTAATGCTTTTTCAGCGCTCCTGTGATGTGGTCACGGAGGTGTGCAACACTGATATAGATGGGAATAACACAGCAACGGGTGCCTCTGAGTTCACCCACTTCGGCAATACCCTCTGTGGCTCCCACACACACTTTATTGAAAGTTTTAAAAACACACCGTCACGGTGGAAACCTGAGAAATAGCCCTAGGCACCTGCAGGTAGGCAACCACCGACACATCTATGTCACTTGTCTGTCTGCGGCCATCTTGGACTAGTTTGCAGGTGTTCCCTATTAAGAATTCTCGATGAATGTGGGCGGGTGCCACAGAGGGTATTGCAGAAAAGAAGACCCTTCGAGAGACATTTTGCCTTGTTAATGACGTATGTATCCAGTGTTGCACCCCTCCATGATAACATCACAGGAGATTGTGAAACAGGAGCACTGGAAAAGCACAGATCACGTCCATACTTCCTTGAACGGTTTTGAACGGTCTGTAGTAGTTCCATCCTCTACACTAGAGCAAAAATTGATGTCACGCAGCACTACAAATGAGTGGGATGAAGTTCAGTTGAACGGCCGATGTGGCCGAGCGATTCTAGGCGCTACAATCTGGAACCACGCTGCTGCTACGGTCGCAGGTTCGAATCCTGCTCGGGCATGGGTGTGTGTGATGTCCTTAGGTTAGTTAGGTTTAAGTAGTTCTAAGTTCTAGGGGACTGATGACCACAGCAGTTAAGTCCCATAGTGCTCAGAGCCATTTGAACCATTCTTTGAAGTTCAGTTGGGTTGCAGACCCGTGGTATCCGTCGAGAAGGTTTGAATTTCCGGGTAGGTGTCAAAAGTACCAAAAAGTGTCAAGAATATCGTACTGTCTCCCATCGCATGGCGAATTGTCGTTTTCGACCGTGAAATGTTTGAGAATCAATTTATCACAGAAAGGCGTGGTTTCATTCACGCCATTCCCTGAGACCTTTCCGTGTCGACTCCGAGTGGCGGTGTGTCTGACATGGTTTCCTTGGCCACCCAAAAGAAAACCACGTGGACGCCTCTGTTCTAGCTTCCATCGCAGAGATGTCAATAGAGGTGGTGAAATGTTGATGAGAGTGGCTGTGACGACCATCCCATCGTATAACACGTCCACGTATCATTGGACACAGCCGTGGTTAAATATGGTGCCAATGTGTCATCATTAACCCACGTTACAAGTCGCATGAACTGAGCTTATAACACAAAGTTGCCGTGAAAAAATAGTTCAAATGGCTCTGAGCACTATGGGACTTAACTTCTGAGATCATCAGTCGCCTAGAACTTAGAACTAATTAAACCTAACTAACCTAAGGACATCACACACATCCATGGCCGAGGCAGGGTTCGAACCTGCGACCGTAGCAGGCGCGCGGTTCTGGACTGAAGCGCCTAGAACCGCTCGGTCACCGCGGCCGGCAGCAAACAGGATACAAACTGACACAGTGCACTGTAAACTGTGTGTACCAGCAGTTACTAATAACACACAGATCAGTAAATTATAAGAAGTAATTTTGCACCAAGCTCATACCATTGACAGCTACACTCATGAGCATTACTTAATCAAATGCTAAAGTGTTACTGCATAAAGTGCAGAATTAAATTTCGACATGAGGGGCTTTTATTTTAACTGACATACAAAAAGTATTAATAAAGGTGAATAATATCATAAATACACTGTTTAAACTCCTCTACATATATCGGTTTACCTTCGCAACAATAGTAGTTAAATATTTTTCTAGTAAGTGGAGGTTTGATGGGGCCCATAAACTAGTATAGTTTCTCTGGTCAACTCTCTCTGATTATCACAGTAAAAAGGAAGACTAATTCAAAAAGAAACTCATTCACTTTACATGTAGTAGTTCATAATATACTTTGTAAGACAATAAAACACAACAATGGGCTTAATTAACTTAAAAAAAGGGACAATTCATGATAGAAATCAATACCACACTACTTTTGAAAATGGGCTTAACTTATTTGCCTTTTTATCACCTGTGAATCAGGTATTTTAGACAATAACATTTACACAATCTTGCACTGTATTCCTACAAAACTATACTTTGTAGTAAACTAAGGATAGTTTAGAAAAATCCTGTCTTACTTCACTTTTGTGATTTTAACTTTAACATTTACTACTCCTTTTACACTAAGCAAAAACTCACTTTAAAATACTTGACAGCAAAAATTGTTCATTTAAATCAGGATACTCGGCTGTAGTAGCACTTAGGTGAAGACCCTGCATAGATTCGCGATTAGGATACAAAATTTGGTCCTGGACACAAAGTTGTTTTTGTGATTAGTATCCAAACCACACACAAATTAACTGGTCCATGCCCACATACATTAATGCATGTATGAAGTTAGTGAAGCAGCGGCGAAGATTGGTGGCAAGCGACATGGGGACTAATTGTACCACGGCTCTTGATGATCGAATACTCTATAAAATCTCTTCTTCGCACCGTAGTTTCACCATATTAGAGCCATTGCTTTTTGCCGAAAATACCAAATAATAGCCAGAACCACAACCGAGGCAAATCCATTGTAAAGCAGCTTCCAATTGTCTCTATTAGTACTGTCAAGGTGTACCGTGCTGCGGCTAGCCATATACTGCGTACCGTTCACACCAAGGAGCCGCTCAGTTCGACCGCCAAAACCACCTTTCACATCCCGCCATGCCACTTCCGTTGCGTAGGGACTTCCTTACATCTTTCACATATTATAAATACAAGTTCCCTAAGCGTGAACCAGCTTTCAATAAACATTTCCTTTTTATGAACATACACATATTATAATAATTTATCATTTTAAGAAATCATTTTGCTTTCTTCATATATACATTACAAAACTCCAATTTTTCTGACACAAATAAAGTACTTTAAATAACGAAGAATACACATTCTGTAATTGCAGATACACAGTTACATAGTATACACCTACTTCTAATCTATGTAAGTGTTACAAGCTCTGGCCTTTTCTCGCAAGTGTCACACCTTGGTCTCTCAAGCGTCGTCGTGCCCGAGGGTGCCGTCGCAGGCGTCACGCTTCCGCACCATTGCGATGGAAGGTGGTAGGCACATTTGAGAAAAATTTCAAGCTTATTCGTTGCGTTTGGAAACAGTTTCATTGTTTTTAGAAAGTGATACTTTAATTCAGTTGCGCACTGGGATAGTGCTGAGGTACAGTGCTGGCGATACGACAAATTGTAGTTAAATGGGCAAAAGGAAAAGAACTTGGAAGCTTTGCCAATGATAATGGATAACGCTTCAACTCTTGTTTTAGGTAGGATGGTTTTGGATAAAAGAGAGGTTAGTGGGTTGTTTGTTCTAGAGTCGCAGGGTTGAAATGGAGAAGGAGGTGGAGAAATATTTAATATTTATGCATAAGTACACTTAAGATGCTAGACATATCTGATCTGATACTAGAGCTACGGAATGGTATTTGATGTGTCAGGAGAGGTATAGAATGCACCGGTCACAAAGAAACCGAAGAAGAAGAAAAATAGACTGTGAAAAACAACATTGTATGTCCCGTCGCGTCAATCTTAGCTGAGCCTAGAAAGAAATAACATGGTCAAACATCATAAAGCTATACACATACTTTATGTAAGCATTCAAGACTTGCTTCAGGTAGTCATTACTATTTGATCAAAATGTCAGTATAAAGGCATAGCACAACAGCAGTAGTTAACTGCTCCGATGTAGAAATCTTTTCCGTTTGTGTTACAGAATTGAGAATAGACAGAGTGTGAGTTACTAATCTTCGTACTTCGTTTGTTTTATAAATCATAATGCTAAACGCCAAATTATTTTGAGCTGGACAATATTTCTTGCGTCATGATCGCGAAATGGTCTTAGTTTTAGCGAGTTTTTGATGACTGTTCAGTTTGGTGTTTCTCCTACCATTCTCGTAACGCTCCCAACTCAGCTTTACTGTCTTTAATAAAATTATTTCTGTTTAAATTATACAGTTATCGTAGGCATTCTTTCCGTTTACTATATTAATTCGCCATTATAGGTAACGCATATACAATCTGACTGTAGGATCACTGCTACAAGTTATGATTCACAGCGAGATAGCTACTGGGCATCAAATTTGATGTATGCAGCTCGACCCTACGACTTTCGAGCTACTCTTTTTAAACAGAGCTCTTCGTACCCCAGTTACCTAAGACATGAGCAACATTTCGTAAAGTCGCAACTGGTTTGCTCTAATGGAATGCTGGTTACAGAGTAACTACGCAGCAGAGTATCCGTTAAGTAATGTCGCATGTACGATTAGATTAGATTTACTATCATTCCAATTGATCCGTAGTGTCAGAAAAACAATAACACCTGACAAATATTTACAATTGAAGCTAGTGTACTTTCGACAGATCCCAAGTGGAATGATCGTCATTTTTTTAATGAACGCTATATGAAAGAATCAATTGACAAAAACTCATTTACTAAGATCGCAATAATGTACTGAATTTAAAATTAAAAAAGTGTTTTTTTTTATTTATATGGTAATAAACATATAATAGAACTACTACAATACTTATTTACAATGAACACATTACTGCACTGAAGTGGTGCGGAAGTTAGATTGGTTGTTAAGCTTTTTATGGCTGCTGGCAAGTTACTGAAAATGTGTGTTCCTGAATAATGGACACCTTTTTGTACAAGAGGATGTGACTTTAAATCCTTGTCTAGATTTTTCTTAATTCCATCGTTGATTCCATGAAATGAGGTTTTGGCTTGAAAAAGTGATACATTTTTAATCACAAATTTCATTAAGGAATAAATATATTGGGAAGCAGTAGTTAGTATTCCTAGTTCCCTAAACAGGCTTCTGCAGGATGTTCTTGAGTTCACACCAGATATAACTCTTACTGCTCGTTTTCGTGCCCGGAAAACTTTAGCTTGGCTTGATGAATTACCCCAAAAAATAATCTCATATCACATTATGGAATGAAAGTAAGCATAGTATGCCAGCTTTTTTATTTTTATATCCCCTACGCCTGACACAATTAGCATTGCATAAGACGATTCAGCAGTTCTGTGGTGTGCTCCTCCAAGCTGAATTTATTATCAAGATGTAATCCCAAGATCCCAAGAATTTAACACTGTCCACTTCCTCTATCTGCTTGTCATCGTATGTTAGCCACATACTCGTGGGACACCCCTGACAAGTTCTGAACTGCATGTAGCGTATTTTTTCAAAGTTTAGTGTCAAAGAATTGGCTAGGAACCAGTGATTAATGTCCACAAATATTTTATTAGCCGATCTTTCTAAGACTACACTTGATTCTCTATTTATTGCAATGTTTGTATCATCGGCAAACAAGACAAACTTAGCATCTGGTAATGTAACTGATGAAAGGTCATTGATATACACAAAAAACGTAAGGGCTTAAAGGTGGACCCTTGTGGGACCCCACATGTAATTAGTTCTCAGTTGGATGATGCTTGATAGCTTAATGCATGTCTCTTTCCTAATAACACCCTTGGTTTCCTGCCATAGATATCGGATTTGAACCATTTTGCAGCATTTCCTGTTACACCATAATATCCTAATTTACTTAAAAGGGTATTGTGACTTACACAGGCAAATTTCTTTGACAGATCACAAAATATACCAGTTGTCTGCAATTTTTTGTCTAGTGAATTAAATACATTTTCACTGTAAGTGTAGATAGCCTTCTCAATATCACACCGCTTTAGGAATCCGAACTGCGACTTTGAGAATATGTTATTTGTGATAAGATGGTTATAAAGCCGATTGTACATTACCTTTTCTAAAATATTGGAGAATGCTAGCAAAACTGAAATTGGACGGAAATTTGATGCTTTTTCTTTTCTCCCTTCTTAAACAGTGGTTTAACTTCAGCGTATTTCAACCATTCAGGAAATATTCCACTGATAACCGACTGGTTACACAGATAGTTTAAGATGTTACTCAATTCAGAATCACATTCTTTAACTAACTTTGTTACTATTTCATCATACCCACTAGATGTTTTTGATTTTTAAGATTTTATGATGGACATTACTTCAGATGGAGTAGTGAGGGTCAGATTCTTATTATGGAAGTTACTTGAAATGTCAGGTATGAGGTATTCCATAGCAGCATCTACAAAACCTGACAACTCCATCTATGCACACATTTATTGAGAATTTTAAAAACTGGCAACAAACCTGCGAAGTAGCCCTACGTCTCTGTAGATAAGTTAACCACTTGGCTCACCCCAGATGTCTGTTGCCTACCTGCAGACGTCCAGGACTACTTCGAAAGTCTTCTCTGTAAAGGCACGATATCGAAATTGTCATTAAATATGGCTGGTTGTCAACGACGATTCACATGAATTGGGCACCCTTAGAGACACGCTTTGCTATGTTAGAATGTCACACCGCTCCGTGATCATGTCACAGAAAGGTGTGAAATAAAAGCACTGAAAAGCAGAAGCACCCTTTGTTACGTCAGATAACGCTCAGATTTCGGTGAACGGACTCTAGTGGTTCTACCCTGCGCATCAGAGCCAAAACTCCGATTGTACAGCACTCCAAAGGAGAGAGAGTTAACGTTCAGTGGGGGTGCAGCCCCGTGATGTCCGTCGAGAAAGGTCGAATCACCCAGGAGGTGTCAACAGCGTCAAAAGTGGTCAAGAACGTCGTACTGATGCTCATCGCACGGCGATTTCTCGTTCTTGAGCGCGAAATCCATGGGAATGAACGTCCCAAGGAAAGTGGTGATTCCATTGACGCCGCATAAGAGATGCCCTGAAGCGTTTCCGTGTCGATTCTGAGCGACAGTGTGTCTGAAATGTTTTCTTCGGTCACTCACGAGATAACCACTTGATTTTAACGCTGAGCGTCGTGCTTCACCTAATCACAGAGGAAGGTGAAATCTGGATAGGAGAGGCTGTGACGAGGCTGAGATATGTCCCACGATGGGAAGGTGACACGTACCCGGTGGCGATGGATGGAATTCTGCTGTGGTAAAGTTTGGTGCCAATACAACATCGTTACTCCACTTTACGCATAACATGAACGTCGAGCTGTGGCCTTTTCCCCTCAGTCGTCGTCGAGCCCGAGAGTGACGTCGCAGGGCGCCACTCTTTTGCACCAATACAGAGGGTAGTTGTAGGCACCTACGAGCCAAATTTCAAACTTGTACGTCATTATGGGAGAAAATTATGGGGTTCCGATAAAGTGTTCACTTAACTCTGTTGCAGTGTGTATGTATTTTCCCTTCCATTTCTTCTGTCACAATATTTATTTCTCTTTTCCAGAGAAGTCGCTTTCTTCTTCGCATTTGATTCCTTACGTTCTGCTGTCACGGAGGTGACAAAATTCACGTGATACCTCCTGATATTGTGTTGGACTTCCTTTTGCCAGAAGTAGCGAAGCAACTCGACATGGCGTGGACTCAACAAGCCGCTGGAAGTCCCCTACAAAAATACTGAGCCATGCTGCCTGTGTAGCTGTCCATAATTGCGAAAGCGTCGCCGGGGCAGCACTGACCTCTCGATTATGTCCATGGGGATTTGCAGAAAATACACTCCTGGAAATTGAAATAAGAACACCGTGAATTCATTGTCCCAGGAAGGGGAAACTTTATTGACACATTCCTGGGGTCAGATACATCACATGATCACACTGACAGAACCACAGGCACATAGACACAGGCAACAGAGCATGCACAATGTCGGCACTAGTACAGTGTATATCCACCTTTCGCAGCAATGCAGGCTGCTATTCTCCCATGGAGACGATCGTAGAGATGCTGGATGTAGTCCTGTGGAACGGCTTGCCATGTCATTTCCACCTGGCGCCTCAGTTGGACCAGCGTTCGTGCTGGACGTGCAGACTGCGTGAGACGACGCTTCATCCAGTCCCAAACATGCTCAATGGGGGACAGATCCGGAGATCTTGCTGGCCAGGGTAGTTGACGTACACCTTCTAGAGCACGTTGGGTGGCACGGGATACATGCGGACGTGCATTGTCCTGTTGGAACAGCAAGTTCCCTTGCCGGTCTAGGAATGGCAGAACGATGGGTTCGATGACGGTTTGGATGTACCGTGCACTATTCAGTGTCCCCTCGACGATCACCAGTGGTGTACGGCCAGTGTAGGAGATCGCTCCCCACACCATGATGCCGGGTGTTGGCCCTGTGTGCCTCGGTCGTATGCAGTCCTGATTGTGGCGCTCACCTGCACGGCGCCAAACATGCATACGACCATCATTGGCACCAAGGCAGAAGCGACTCTCATTGCTGAAGACGACACGTCTCCATTCGTCCCTCCATTCACGCCTGTAGCGACACCACTGGAGGCGGGCTGCACGATGTTGGGGCGTGAGCGGAAGACGGCCTAACGGTGTGCGGGACCGTAGCCCAGCTTCATGGAGACGGTTGCGAATGGTCCTCGCCGATACCCCAGGAGCAACAGTGTCCCTAATTTGCTGAGAAGTGGCGGTGCGGTCCCCTACGGCACTGCGTAGGATCCTACGGTCTTGGCGTGCATCCGTGCGTCGCTGCGGTCCGGTCCCAGGTCGACGGGCACGCGCACCTTCCGCCGACCACTGGCGACAACATCGATGTACTGTGGAGACCTCACGCCCCACGTGTTGAGCAATTCGGCGGTACGTCCACCCGGCCTCCCGCATGCCCACTATACGCCCTCGCTCAAAGTCCGTCAACTGCACATACGCTTCACGTCCACGCTGTCGCGGCATGCTACCAGTGTTAAAGACTGCGATGGAGCTCCGTATGCCACGGCAAACTGGCTGACACTGACGGCGGCGGTGCACAAATGCTGCGCAGCTAGCGCCATTCGACGGCCAACACCGCGGTTCCTGGTGTGTCCGCTGTGCCGTGCGTGTGATCATTGCTTGTACAGCCCTCTCGCAGTGTCCGGAGCAAGTATGGTGGGTCTGACACACCGGTGTCAATGTGTTCTTTTTTGCATTTCCAGGAGTGTAAATGCGTGGTGTAATGACTGGCAGTTATCTCTGAGTATTAGTAAGTATAACGTATTGAGTATAACAAGACGAAAATCCCCATTAATGTACGAGTACAATATAAATGCCCAGTTTTGGAAGCGGTAACATCTGTCAAGTATATGGGTGTGACTTTTCGAAATGATCTCAAATGGAATGATCAGATTACACAAGTAACGTGTAAGGCCAACTCTAGGTTGCGGTTTATTGGTAGAATCCTGAAGCGATACAGTCCTTCAACAAAGGAAATAGCTTACAATACGTCAGTTCGTCCAGTGTTGGAGTATTGTTCGTCTGTATGGGACCCTTACCAGTTGGGTGTGATTCAAGAGATTGAGAAAGTCCAAAGAACGGCGGCAAGATTTGTGACTGGTACATTTAGCCATCGTGAGAACTTTAAAGTGGGACACACTTACAGATAGACGACGCGCTAAACGGAAGGGGCTGCTCACTAAATTCCGAAATCCACTGTTCACCGAGGATGTAGAGCGTATATTATTACCACCAACTTTCAAATCGCACAATGATCACTACTCAAAGATAAGGGAGATTAGAGCTCGTACTGAGGCGTTCAGACAGTCGTTTTTCCCTCGAGCGATCCGCGTGTGGAACAGGGGGGGGGGGGGGGGGAGGCGGGGGAAATATGACTTCGGCACGAATTGTGCTTTCCGCCATACACCGCTTAGTGGCTAGCGAAGTATATATGTAGGTGGCCAGACTATTCCGTCAGTCGATTTATACACTTACGTAGCTATGTAGATAAATGTTCGTTGGGATTCATGTCGGGCGACGTGGGTGACCAAACCATTCGCTCGAATAGTCCAGAATGTTCTTCAAAAAAATCGCCAACAGTTGTGCCCAGATGACAGGGAGCGCTGTCATCGAAAAATTCCCACCATTGTTTGAGAACATCAAGTTCTTCAATGGCTGTAAAAGTCCTCCAAGTAGCCGAATATAATCATTTTGACATAATGATCGGTTCAGTGGGACCAGAGGACTCAGTACCTTCCATGTAAACACAGCCCACATCATTTGGACACCACCAGCTTGCACAATTCCTTGTTAACAACTTGGTTTCAAAGTTTCATGGGGTATACGACACATTGGATCCCTTCCAACGGCTCTTACCACCTGAAATCTGATCTCATATGACCAGGACACGGTTTTCGAATCGACAAGGGTATAAACGACACGGTCACGAGCTCAGGATAGGAGCTGCAGGTGATCAGAGAGACCGCCGTAGGCCAAATTTCGCATCACTGTCCTAATAGGGGTGTTCGTTGTACGTAACCGCGTGATTACACATTATACTTATGACCATATTCCATTTCTATCCGACTCTTTTAGTTCCTCGGTGAACCTTCCTTGTCACTGCTGCCCCATTGTTGCCTTGGTATTTAAGATTTTAATTTTAGCCCTTTGTGACGGTTGCTGAGAGCTGTTTTATACCTATGAGGCGGTTTTGCGCAGACGACACCTGGTTATGCAGTCGCCACTGTAAGTATATATGGAAAACATTGGTGTTGAATTTGCTTGATAAAGGATAGCCTCTTCGACACCTACAATATATATTGAGCTACATATGAAATTCTGTACAGTCCAGTCTTGTCGTCTACTACGTTTCAGTTTCGCAAGTGTATTGTTAACAAATGTTACTTAGGATCAGGATTCGATGACGTGTTGCCTTTTCGACATATTGTTTTACCCCATTGTGGTTACGCATGCTCTTTACGTTTGTATAAAAAATTTTTGCGTTTACCTTCCACAAAAAGTTCATGACTGTATACCAGTTACAACATTTTTAGGTGGCAGTTTTAACGACATCTATTTTTTGACTCATTGTTTCGTTTATATGGTTATGTATGCTCCTATTTCTACACTACTGGCCATTAAAATTGCTACACCACGAAGATGACGTGCTACAGACGCGAAATTTAGCCGACAGGAAGAAGATGCTGTGGGAAATGATTAGCTGTTCAGAGCATTCACACAAGGTTAGCGCCGGTGGCGACATATACAACGTGCTGACATGAGAAAAGTTTCCAACCGATTTCTCACACACAAACAGAAGCTGACCGGCGTAGCCTAGTGAAACGTTGTTGTGACGCCTCGTGTAAGGAGCAGAAATACGTACCATCACGTTTCCGACTTTGATAAAGGTCGGATTGTAGCCTATCGCGATTGCGGTTTATCGTATCGCGACATTGCCGCTCGCGTTTGTCGAGACCCATTAACTGTTAGCAGAATATGGAATCGGTGGGTTCAGGAGGGTAATACGGAACGCCTTTCTGGATCCCAACGGCCTCGTATCACTAGCAGTCGAGATGACAGGCATCTTATCCGCATGGCTGTAACGGATAGTGCAGCCACGTCTCGATCCCTGAGTCAACAGATGCGGGCGTTTGCAAGACAACAACCATCTGCACGAACAGTCCGACGACGTTTGCAGCATCGGCCTCTAGCAACAGTAAATGTCAAAACGATCTGTAATAACTTTCGCAGCGTGCCAGTTGAGTGACGCTCTTCAGGCATTGATGTACTCTGTGACTTGTAATAAAGGCGGATTCGTTTGGCGAAACTTGTAGTAAATACTGGTTTTAGCTTTACACACACATACATCTTATGTCAACTATCTGGCTAATTAAGATATGGAGTACATACATAGCAATAATTGGGCGCTGTTATTAACGGAGGGATATTTAGTATTAAGTCACGTTGTGTTTTAAATTTATAACATTGTGTCATTTTCCACAATTTAATATTTTACACTCTATGTACACTATTCAAAGAACAGCTGACGTTTGTTTTCCCGAAACAGATCATCCTAATGGTTCAAATGGCTCTGAGCACTATATGACTTAACGTCTGAGGTCATTAGTGCCCTAGAACTTAGAACTACCGAAACCTAACTAACCTAAGAACATCACACACATCCATGTCCGTGGCAGGATTCGAACCTGCGACCGTACCAGCAGTGCGCTTCCGGGCTGAAGTGCCTAGAAGCGCTCAGTCACACAGGCCGGCAGATCATCCTAAAAAAAAGGTTTTACAAATGCAATCGTGACTGAGAAGTTGCCTTCTTTCATGTTTAATGTGAACAGATCGCCCCTTGTTACTCAATATAAACAAGTTAACTGACATTTAAAACATTATTATTACTATTTGTAATGATGATGGATGGATGGAGAGGGTTGTATGGGCGCACGACGGCAAGGTCTTCAGCGCCCGCTCAGTAACAGATTGAGACGCGTCTCAAGAAAATACGCAGAACAGGAAGATAAAACAGAACAGCTAACAAGCTTGAAGAAATATGTGCCTACGCACACCAAAGCGTGGGACGAAGCATGCCGTCAGCAGTAAAACACGGACAACACAGAAAGAAAGTGGCAGAGGGAGCTAAAACAATATAGCAGATGGAAGTGGCTGGCTGACCGCAAGGAAAAATGGGAGGTACCAGCCTCTCTGCAATACACTAAAACCTCCAACCTAAAAGGTTAGGGCAGAGTCGAGACACATCACAGAACTTGAAAACCATAGACACACACGTCTCATCATTAGCTAAAACGCAGGGCAGATCCCCATCAACTTGTGCTGCTGACCGTGCATCACGGTATAAAATGCAGTCTGTTAAAATGTGGCGGACAGACATGTGTACACCACAAGCATCACAAAACGGGGAATCCTCCCGCCGTAATAGAAAGCTATGTGTGTGAGGACAGTGCCCGGTCCGAAGACACGTGAGGGTCACTTCTTCCCGCCTGAGCAACCGGCGGGAGGAACGCCACGGCCGAGTTGTTGACTTCACCAACCACAGTTTATTGGCTGTCACCGCCAGCCATTCTTCTTCCCACAACTCCATGCACTTTTTGTGGATGACAGACTGCAAGGGAATAGGACACTGGACCATATCCTGCTCTCTGCGGGCCTCCTTGGCAGCCCGACCGGCCTGTACATTGCCCCATATTCCTACATGACCAAGCACCCAGCAGAAGGACACCTTCTTACCCAGCCGTTGGAGTTTTATAGAGGTATATTCCATCCTCGCTATCCAGGCGGTCAAGTCAAGATCCCCATTCCCTGAGACACACAACGTTCCACCGCCGCACGGTGGTCGCTGAAGTATTCCCAGAGCTTACGGTGACAGGGAACTGGTGGCGCTTAACAGTCCCAAGCTCAGGAACCCCAGGGTCGCCAAGCCCGTACCCAGCAAATGAATGCCGAGCCCCTGGGGGCCCATTTGTAATGACGACCCTCTGAATGCGTCTGGTAAAATGAAACAAAGGGTCTGAAGTAAGTGAGTAAATGGACAGATTTCAAAGCAAATAAATAAATGTAACGACGTTATTTACCCTTCAAAGGAGTCGCGAACACAGACCGAGTGTTAAACCATTGTGATAAGAGGTATGCCCGTTGTGACTGTGTGACCAGATGGCTTATCGACAGGAGGCAAGTTCTGGGAGAGCGCAAGTTTGCCTTCCATTACACGTTTCCGGAGCTCAGGAGTGCGGAATGGGGCGATGGTTGTCTGGCCTGGTGTTTGTTGTTGCAGCGCCCTCGGCCGGCCGTGGCGTGACATTGATTTATGTAGAACTGGCGCCAGCAAGTGGACAAGGGCCCGGTCAGAGGCGGGGGCGGCGGGAAATTCCACGGCCTGAGACAAATCTGTGGCGGCGGCGGCGGCGCCGGCTATGACAAATGGACGAGCGCACGCACGGCCGCCGCCGCCGGCGAGAAAAACGGCCAGCGCACTGAAGGCGGCGCCGCGGGGGTTATTGACGAGAGACGTCACGCCTGGTCTCCGGTGGGAGCACCACGTGCCTTATTAGCCGATACGTCGATTGTCCACTCACTTTCCACGTGATTCCTGAAGCAAGGCGGCATAGATTCTCGCCTCGTAGAAAAGATCTGGTGCTGAGAAAAAGTAAGACCTAGTGAACGACGGGAGTTATCGGTATATTCATTGGAACTTAATGCGGTATGTTACTTGGTCATTGGCGTCTAAGGTGATTTGGAACTTTTAACGTGGCTGTGGTGCATAGGGATGGTTGTTTGATTTGGGATAGGGAACCAAACAGCGAGGTTGTAGGTCCCATCAGGTTAGGGAGGGATGGGGAAGGAAGTCGGCCGTGTCTTTTCAAAGTAATTATCCCGTTATTTGCCTGAAGTTGTAGCAAGCCCCGGGGGTACAAATGGATGGAGAGCCCCCCTGCGGGTTCGGGGGTTAGAATAGGCCCGCGGTATTCCTGCCTGTCGTAAGAGGCAACTAAAAGGAGTCTCAAACGTTTCGGCCTTTATGTGATGGTCCCCTGTTGGGTTTGACCTTCATCTTTCCAAATTCTTCGTTATCTGTAGCGACTCCCTGAGAGGTTTACGAGCTATCGAACAGTGTTTCCCTCCTTCAATAAAATTCTTCAGGGTATCAGACCGCATCGTTATAATTTAAAATGCGCCAACGTTTCGGCCAGCGTTGCAGCTAGCCTTCATCAGGGCCTTACGTTAACTGCTAAATGAGCACACTTGGTTCCTTAAATAGCTGCACGAGAAAACCGTGTCGTTACTTGATTGGCTGTAAAAGGAGGAGGAGGAGGGGTGAAAGGTATGCTTTATTGATGTTTCCTTTATTATCTGTCATTGGCTGAAATAGCTGTTTTCTATTGGTCTTTATACACTCCTGGAAATTGAAATAAGAACACCGTGAATTCATTGTCCCAGGAAGGGGAAACTTTATTGACACATTCCTGGGGTCAGATACATCACATGATCACACTGACAGAACCACAGGCACATAGACACAGGCAACAGAGCATGCACAATGTCGGCACTAGTACAGTGTATAGCCACCTTTCGCAGCAATGCAGGCTGCTATTCCCCCATGGAGACGATCGTAGAGATGCTGGATGTAGTCCTGTGGAACGGCTTGCCATGCCATTTCCACCTGGCGCCTCAGTTGGACCAGCGTTCGTGCTGGACGTGCAGACCGCGTGAGACGACGCTTCATCCAGTCCCAAACATGCTCAATGGGGGACAGATCCGGAGATCTTGCTGGCCAGGGTAGTTGACTTACACCTTCTAGAGCACGTTGGGTGGCACGGGATACATGCGGACGTGCATTGTCCTGTTGGAACAGCAAGTTCCCTTGCCGGTCTAGGAATGGTAGAACGATGGGTTCGATGACGGTTTGGATGTACCGTGCACTATTCAGTGTCCCCTCGACGATCACCAGTGGTGTACGGCCAGTGTAGGAGATCGCTCCCCACACCATGATGCCGGGTGTTGGCCCTGTGTGCCTCGGTCGTATGCAGTCCTGATTGTGGCGCTCACCTGCACGGCGCCAAACATGCATACGACCATCATTGGCACCAAGGCAGAAGCGACTCTCATCGCTGAAGACGACACGTCTCCATTCGTCCCTCCATTCACGCCTGTCGCGACACCACTGGAGGCGGGCTGCACGATGTTGGGGCGTGAGCGGAAGACGCCTAACGGTGTGCGGGACCGTAGCCCAGCTTCATGGAGACGGTTGCGAATGGTCCTCGCCGATACCCCAGGAGCAACAGTGTCCCTAATTTGCTGGGAAGTGGCGGTGCGGTCCCCTACGGCACTGCGTAGGATCCTACGGTCTTGGCGTGCATCCGTGCGTCGCTGCGGTCCGGTCCCAGGTCGACGGGCACGTGCACCTTCCGCCGACCACTGGCGACAACATAGATGTACTGTGGAGACCTCACGCCCCACGTGTTGAGCAATTCGGCGGTACGTCCACCCGGCCTCCCGCATGCCCACTATACGCCCTCGCTCAAAGTCCGTCAACTGCACATACGGATCACGTCCACGCTGTCGCGGCATGCTACCAGTGTTAAAGACTGCGATGGAGCTCCGTATGCCACGGCAAACTGGCTGACACTGACGGCGGCGGTGCACAAATGCTGCGCAGCTAGCGCCATTCGACGGCCAACACCGCGGTTCCTGGTGTGTCCTCTGTGTCGTGCGTGTGATCATTGCTTGTACAGCCCTCTCGCAGTGTCCGGAGCAAGTATGGTGGGTCTGACACACCGGTGTCAATGTGTTCTTTTTTCCATTTCCAGGAGTGTATTAACCCACCCCATTGGAGGAGACGGACGAATAGCGAACAGGTGATGGCTGTGACGTCACACTGTTTCCATGCTGTCCAGAAGCCGGCTGCGGCGTGCCATTGCTTTGTGTGCTCGCGACCACTACTGCGGCTCTCCGCGTGTCTGCATGGGCCGCCACGGCTCTGCCGCCGCTCCGTAGCCCTGCTATTGCAGGCAGCCAAGACCTCGGAAGCTTGTACCCGTCCTCTCTATTCATGTTGGCGGGTCTTTTGGCTATTTCTATCGCCTCTCTAATCTTTCTTTTGAAAGTGAGAGGCTGTTTCGCCAGGACGCGGGCTTCTTGAAAAAATATTGGTTTCCCGCACTGGTCTCGGTGTTCCGCCACTGCTGACTTAGTGTGTTGTTTCCGGCGGATATATCTTTCATGTTCCGAAAGCCTTGTGCTAATCGGACGTCCCGTCTCACCTATGTAGACTAATCCACACGCACAACCAATTTCATACACGCCAGCTGTGTGTAGTTTGTCAACTGCATCCTTGGTAGAACCGAGAATGTCTGATATTTTGTTTCTGCTTCGGAAAATTGGTTTGATGTCGGCTTTTCGTAGAATTTTGCCAATACGTTCGGTGACCCCTTGTACATATGGTAACACAGCAATGCTCTGTGCCTCCTTCTCCTCTTCCCTATTAGTCTTCTCCCTTGTCGACATGGTGCTGTCTATCATCTGCTTCCCATAGCCATTAGTTCCAAAGATGGACCTGAGGCGTTCAAGTTCTGTCTTCAGATGTTCTTCGTCGCTTATCCTGTAGCCAAAAGACCCGCCGACATGAATAGAGAGGACGGGTACAAGCTTCCGAGGTCTTGGCTGCCTGCAATAGCGAGGCTACGGAGCGGCGGCAGAGCCGTGGCGGCCCATGCAGACACGCGGAGAGCCGCAGTAGTGGTCGCGAGCACTCAAAGCAATGGCACGCCGCAGCCGGCTTCTGGACAGCATGGAAACAGTGTGACGTCACAGCCATCACCTGTTCGCTATTCGTCCGTCTCCTCCAATGGGGTGGATTAATATAAAGACCAATAGAAAACAGCTATTTCAGCCAATGGCAGATAATAAAGGAAACACCAATAAAGCATACCTTTCACCCCTCCTCCTCCTCCTTTTACAGCCAATCAAGTAACGACACAGTTTTCTCGTGCAGCTATTTAAGGAACCAAGTGTGCTCATTTAGCAGTTAACGTAAGGCCCTGATGAAGGCTAGCTGCAACGCTGGCCGAAACGTTGGCGGATTTTAAATTATGACGATGCGGTCTGATACCCTGAAGAATTTTATTGAAGAAGACAACGGCCGCGGAAGCCTACGCTTACAGTGTTTCCCTCGTTCTCGTCTGGTGATGGCTATCCAGGAGTCGCTCCATACTCTTGCTCGTTGCGGCCGCTCTGTGGTCTTTGTGCACCAGGCAATGAACATGTTGACCGCCTGGCCAAACAGGCCACCAGTGAACCAATTCTGGACATTGGCCTCCCGGAGATTGACTTGCGAGCAGTCATACGTCGCTAAGTTCTCAGGCTTTGGGACGCTGAATGGCGCGATCTGACCACACCCAATAAACTCCGTGCTATCAAGGAGACGACGACTGTGTAGCGGTCATCCATGCAAACCACTCGCAGGGACTCAGTTGTCCTTTATCGGCTCTGCATTGACCACACCCGACTGACGCACAGATATTTACTGCGCCGTGAGGACCCGCCTCTCTATCATTTTTATGGCCTGTCCACTTTTAGCCGTGCTCAGGCAGACATTTGCGCTGCCTGATACTTTCCCTACCCTTTTAACTGATGGCACTGCCATGGCAGGCTTAGTTTTACGTTTTATTCGGGCAGGGGGCTTTTACTACTTAAGCTAAGTGTTTGTCTTTTTGTGTTGAGTCTGGCCTTTGGCCTACGATTTTAGACTGAGTTTTTAGTGTGTTTCTCGGTGGTTGGCTTTTCCTTTTTTGTCTCTATGGTCGGCCAACCACTGTCACACTCTGCGTGATTATAATTCCTTTTGTCTGGTCTCTGTCTACGACTTTCTTATCCTGTGTCGTCTGTCGTCTTTTCCATTGTATGTTTTTATTCTGTGTGGATGTTTGAAATTTTGGAAAAAGGGACCGATGTCCGAGGCAGTCTGCTCCCTTTAATCCCACAAACCAACCAACGAACCTTTAATTGTCTTCTCGTTTCTGCTTTTCTTGACCGTGCGCCCTGTCCACACCACGTACCTGATACCCCGCGGCGGTAGTATTGTTCTGCTCCACACCTCTGCTGGCTTGCCTGAAATTATCTATCGAAATATGAAACAGGTTTAGGGGAGCCACTCAGCGTTAAAACACAACACTGTTCTACGTCTGGTATGAACAACTATATTCTGAGACGATAAAAGAAGATCACAGGTTGCACAGTTTACATTCTAATTCATAAGTGTTTATCTCAGTTAATGGATGATTACCAGTCCACAATATCACTCAGACGAGCGTACGCGTAACCGACACTACGCGGGTGATTTTTGATGATACGGAAGCCGAATGATAGCACGAAAATTCTTACGCTCGTCACGTTGTAACCTCCCCGCAAGAAATTTAGAAAGTCAATGATTACAAAAAAAATCTGCCAAATGTTGTCTTCCCACAAAACTGAATAATAAAAATGAGCCAAGCGTAACCTCCTTGCAAAATTAAAGAATAATAATGGCCCAAATGTAAACTCCCCACAAACATTAACTAATGAAGATTGCTTATTAAACCCACAATAAAATTAATTAAATAATGAAGCATAAACTATGTGTAACATCTGAACACAAATAATTAAACCTGACAAATTTTACAAGGGCAGCGGCGCTGACCTTCGGCCCTGTGCAATAATTAAACCTGAACACAAAAACCAAAATTCTTGAATCAGTAAACTGCATCAATATCTGCTCTTATTTTTCGGCACAGCTCCGTGCAATGCTGGCCCATGTTTAATTTTAATTCTTGGAGGGAATGCATAGGAAGTATTACTTGACTTGAAATGAATCTTTTTGTTTAAAACAGTTACTTTATAAGAAAATTATTATTGGGGCAATTCTTGAACAAATTAATTACAATTAACATATGTTATTAGCTGAGCGCAGTGCTGCTTCATTACCTTCTAAAACAATATACCTCGTCCTGAATCGTGACCAGAGATGGAAGGAGAGCACGCCGCCAACCCATGTCGACGCCCGCTCAGTACAACCGTCCACTCGTTACAACCACTGCCGACTGAGTGCAACTCGCAACTGACTACTCGCAAATGAACACTCGCTCTGCCGACTCCACACACACTACTGAACTCTCGCGCGGTCAAGCGCAGACTAGCAACGATAAATAATTCTCTGGTCAGAGATTCTGTCATGCCTCGCCATCGCTGTTAATGAATACATACGTGTTTCAACGCATACACAGATATTTGGTACCAGTTCTCTTTGAAACTAGTAATAAATTTTAACACTGTTCACAAAGTTAAATTTACAGTTCACAGTTGTCAATTGTACGAGCGAGCGCCTAACCCCCGCGGCGCGGTTGATTGTTCATGATCCGGAACGCGATGACCGAACGCACGTTCTCACGCTCGCGCTGAGCACTATGCGACTTAACTTCTGAGGTCATCAGTCGCCAAGAACTTAGAACTAATTAAACCTAACTAACCTAAGGACATCACACACATCCATGCCCAAGGCAGGATTCGAACCGGCGACCGTAGGGGTCTCTCGGTTCCAGACTATAGCGCCTAGAACCGGCCACAAGACACTGGAACTTCAATGCTCTCTTTTGTGGTAAATAGTATTGCTGATTCACATTAGTTCATTCTGGGAGACCGAACACGGCGCGGATGAATGATTCGCGGCACTGCTCACTTCCAATTACATCATTACGCATTTCCCTCTGAATCACATCCATATTCCATCACTTTACTGTAATAGCACTTCCAGCAACACTTGAACTTCCATAATAACAATGCTTCTTACATGCAGAGTTACACACCACACAACAGTTCGGTGTCCCATGCTCGAGTCTGCAATCGCGCTGCCCACAAAGATACTCCGCAACCAAGCCAGCGATATCACAGTACGCTTACAAAGTGATTTAGGAAATTCACGGAAAACCTAAATCAGGAGGGCCGAACGCGGGTATGAACAGTTACCTTCCGAATGCGAAGCCAGTGTGCTATCCAGGTGTGTAGATGTGTACTGCACCCCTTATGACTAATTTCTGCAGTTCATTGATCGATGGCATGTCACAATTTCTGTGGTCGTTGGTAGCTGCTACGAAATGACAGTAGGATGGTACAAGTGCGTTTTTGTCACTTTAGTTCAGAACAGGACATCGTGAGATGCTACTGAAACACGCTTGAGTATGCTGGGGTTTGTCAAATCCCAAAACATCTCTCTCCTGTCAGAAGAAGAGAAAAGTCAAGATCGCTGTTTAATTACATTTTTGTGCGTATTTTGGATCAGAGATGATATTTTATCGTGAGGATTGTTGTGGGCCAGAAAGGGACATATTGCGAGCATTGATTAATTAAGTCAGTCAGCTGATTCCGCTGATGGACAAGAGAGGATGTGGTTATCGTCAGTGATCATGACACATCATCAGAGCAGGAAGAAGATGAAAAAGATGAGGATGAGGTCCGTGATTTTTATAATCTAGGAAAAGATGGAACGAGTATATGGAGAAAAGAATTTCCATGACGTTATGTTGGGACAATGTCGCACAATATTATTATCCATCTTCCAGGCGTGGTTGGTGATGCCAAACAATGTGCTACACATTATCTTGTTTCAGTCTCTTTAAATTTTCTGATGTTATTGAACAAACTGTTGAGTTTATAAATGATCGCATGGAGAGACAGACAGAGAAGTATTCACAAGGAAACATACCAATACCTGTAACCCACGAGCGAAATGATGGCAATGGGCTCCCGCGTTTAGCAGGAACCTACAAGGCGTGTAGAATGGATCAGGATGACCTTTGGGCATCTGATGGAACTGATTTTTTTGGGCTACTATTCCTCCACAAAGAATCAGATTACTCAAGGGATATCCTCGTTTTTATGAACACAATATTCGAAGACCCAGGAAGGAAGTAGAAACATTCGCTCCAATTACAGGCGTTCTTGACCAGTTTGTGAATAACTGCAAGGAACTACTGTCTGTCGGTGAACACGTTACATAGGATGAAAAATCAGAAGCATATGACTCAATATTTGTAACTGGTATGTGACTGATAATTAAGAAATAATGTCGCATTTTATTGCTGTCACTATATATTAATAACATACAATAATATTAATCCATAGTAATAACTTACAGGTGATAAAACCTTCAATTTCAATGATGAGATATTAAAGATACATAATGAACTAGACGGGGTGTACTACAGCCCGCATACCACTAGCCTTAGAATTACGGTCGACTCAACTGCAGGGTTAATATCATTTGTATTAAAAAAGTTTACTTGACCTACACAGGTCTAGTGTAAGTGCCGAATATACTGAAAATTGCAATACTGTTTTTCTGTTCTTCTTTAATAACAGTTGAGGTTACGGTTTGATCCAACAATATCCTGAGGTCTAGCTTAGGTTGGAATGTGATAGTATTACCGTCAGCTGGTAAAGACAACAAATGAGTTAAGATAAAAAACAATTTTTTAAATGAAGGTAGTGGTGACAGACTAATCTGTAACGCAGCTCGAGGTTTGTGTTAGACTGAAAGGCGACAGTGTCAGTTAGCAAAGGAAAACCAATGTGTCACGACAGTCTTTTTTATGTACATCCGGCACTTCACTGGGCAACACCTCTACTTTTACGTTGCGGGCAGGTATTTTGAGGTTTTTAATATGTTTCAAAGCGTTAATAAGAAGACTTTTCTAAGGAATGTTCTGTTGATTTCTCGTTTCTCGTTTTCCAAGATTTTCGTGATAGTGACATCATCCACTGGCCGCTTCTTGAGGCTCGTATCTCCAACATTTTAATAATGTCATCAATTTGACGACGAGATATCGCATTGTTAACTATTCTGAGAGAAAGGAAGGAAATTTAATGTACCATTTAAGTATCAATCGTAATGTGCAGAATAGTCGCTAGAATAAGAACACAATACGGGGATGAGTCGAGCATAATCTTATCGAATCAACAGCTCGAGCATTCGCGTTAAATTATACATGGAACATGAATAATCAAAATAAAAGGGGTTTTTAAAATAATTTCCTGACCTACTCACACTAGAATAAATGGAGTAAGAATTTTATAGACATTAATGAAAATAAGTGCTCCTATGGACCGTTCCAAATACATTACATGAGAAAAAAGAGACACACCATGCAGAAGCTACGCAAATCGGTCACCAACTGAAGTTCATACAGGTATCGAAGGAAAACGCAAAATTGTAAACTTTGGCTGCTGTATGAGAAATGTGGACACTGCAGCGCAATTTCATCGCGCAGGTGGCAAGAATAATTAACAGCCGACATGTCAATACCAGGGCATAAAGATTTAGCGAATTTCATTCCGTGTACTGAGTTGGACAGTAGCTATGCCTCATTGCCAGCAGGATGACCAACATACGCGGGTGTCAGCATCTGAGCGAGGATGTATAGTTGGGCTCGACGAAGCCGGTTCGAGTAATCGGCGAATCGCTACACACTTGAATAGGAGTGTTTGTTGGCAAATGTGGGTGAACTATGGCCGAACACAGCGTCAAGAAGTAAGTGGTCAACGTAGAGAGAAGTCTTCTGTAAGCTTTCATTAGTTATGCAAAGGGAGATCGCGGTGTGGCAGAGATGCCGTATTTTCCAGAGCGTCAGGCGGTGGTGAATCGTGCCAGTGTTCCAGCAGTAGTGGACACCAGAAGATCTTGAGGAAGATCCCAGCAGAGGGGTCGAAACGTTGATCATTTGGAAGAAATATGACACGGCCTAATAACCCAGAAGATTTTAACTTCCTCCAAAGGTCTTTTAAATTCTGATTCCAATACTGGATCCCCTGTCACTTCCCCTGTTTCTTCTTCTATCACATCAGACAAATCTTCTCCCTCGTCAACGGTTTCAATGTATTCTTTCCACCCATCCACTCTCTCCTCTGCATTTAACAGTGTAATTCCCGTTGCGCTCTTAATGTCACCACCCTTGCTTTTAATGTTACCGAAGGCTGTTTTGACTTCAAAGTATGCTGAGTCTGTCCATTCGACAATCATTTCCTCTTCGGTTTCTTCACATTTTTCATGCAGCCATATCGTCTTAGCATCCCTGAAGTTCCTATTTCTTTCATTCCACAGCGACTTGTACTCCGGAATTTCACGGAATATTTTTATACCTCTTCCTTTCAACGATGAACTGACGTATTTCTGCTGTTACCCATAGTTCGTCTATAGTTACCATCTTTGTATCTATGTTTTCCTTTCAGCTTCTGTGATTGCCCTTTTTAGAGATATAAATTCCTCTTCAACCGAACTACCTACTGAGCTATCCTTTATTGCTGTATCTATAGCCTATAGTCTTGCGTATTGATTCTTCCGACTAATATCATAAACGTCAGCCTATTCTTCATCACTAATACATTGTGATCAGTCTATATCTGCTCCTGGGTACGCCTTACAATCCAGTATCGGATTTCGGAATCTCTGTCAGACCATGTTATAATCTAACTGAATTCTTCCCCTAACGGCCGGCCAAGTGTACGCCCTCCACTTCTGATTTTTGAACATAGTATTCGCTGTTACTAGCTAAAATATATTACAGAAATCAATTAGTCTTCCTCCTCTCTTGTAATCTTTCCTTCTACTCCTTGACCCACGAATGCATTCCAGTCAGCCACGACTATTACGTACCCTTCCAACATCCTTATAAACTTTCTATATCTCTTCATCTTCAGCTTGCGATGTCGGTATGTATACCTGAACTGTCGTTATCGGTGTTGGTTTGCTGTCGATTCTTTGTGAATGTAGTATGATGCCGTATTTTCCAGAGCACCAGGCGATGGTGAATGGTGCCAAGGCTCAGTTCACTGCCCTCTCTCTATGCCACCTTGAAGCAGCTATGGTCAGGGTGTGCAAACATGACTGGCAACCACAAAAGCTTCTTCTATGTACCATGTGACAGAGGAACAGCGCCGCCGTCGGAAGATTTTGACACCCTTACGACTGACGAAGGATGGCTTTTGGATATCCAACGCGATTTATGTTCTGGCCTATATACTCATTACGTTTCGCTGTACTCTGCACAACGTCACTGCTGCACCTATATTGCGTGCTTACGCACTAGACGATGTCGTGGAGAACGAAGACCATGATTCTATCAAAGCGGGTTCTATGAAAAAGTCGCCTGGCCCTGACGACTTCCCATTAGATTTTTATCGGACATTTCGTCCCCTGCTGGTGCTGGCATGGTTTCGAAACCTCATGTTGTTTATCATGCATATCCATAAGCTTTTCTTGAAGGTCCCCTCATTCCCATCCACAAGTCTCATGATACATCACGGATTTGGCATTGTCGGCTGTCGTCCCTTATCGTTGTTCAACAGTAACACGAAAATATTTACTCAGCTGTTCGTATTGAGTTCCGATGACCAGCAATGACGTGTCTGGAGACACCCTGCAGAGCGCTGGATCACTAACCTGACTGGTGCCTGCGATACAGCCCAATAACCAGGAATGATGGTGTAGGGTGCCATTTATATTCATAGTAGGACCTTTGGTCGTCATCCGTGACACTCCTACAGCGCAGCGGTACGTCGACGATATTCTACGCCTCGTTTTGTTACCCTTTATGGCATGGCAAGCCGACTTGCGCTTACATTTCATCGAGATAATGGCCGCCCGCATATGGCGGGAGTTTCTACTGCTTGTCTTCGTGGTTTCCCACCCCCCCCCCCCCTTTTCCAGCAAGGTCGCCAAAGCTCTACCCAGTTAGAACATTTGGAGCACAATGGGCAGGACCCTCAAAACATCTTGGGTTTTTGACGATCTAACGCCCCAGTTGAACAGAATTTGAAGGATATTAGGGCGTGAAGTCAAGCGCTGGCACACCATTCGGGAACTGTAGAGTAGAGACGGCTGTGAGAAGACGTCACCAATCGCACGCTGCCGACCCCTCTCGAGGACAACGTGACAGCAGCGTCCCCTATGCGAAGAGGACATCAGCGCCTCGCCCGACTGGTTGCGGCCCAGTTGAAAAGCTGCTTCAAGACTAGCAACTTGGATAGAAGAGTCAACTCAAATCACTTGCTTGTACTGTGTATGTAACAGAGATTTCATTATTTCGTATGTCGCCCTCTGCTTGCGACACATCTGTGTAACACGAAGTTAAGTATTGCAATCTTTTCCTTTTGTAATAAAACTCATTAATACGACTTGTTTGAATTGTTTGTCGACCGAACCGATAAGGCTGGCTGCCTAGACGCCACATATCTGACCACTAGTCTGGATTTAACAAAGAACATACAACAACTCTGTCAATCAAAGCCAAGCCGATTAACCACTTGGATAAGGGGCAGGGGAAGACCAATGCGTTGTTCACTTGCACAATATGGGAAGCTCCTTCTCTTGAATAATTCTTCCAGTTTTTCTGAAAATGGAATCATTTGTTCTGTCTGCACAGGTACGTCACATCTATGACGGAAGTTTACACTATACACAAATTGTTCAGCTCTACGCCAAATTGTTATAAGATCGCGGTTAAAATCACTTATCATTTCGTACTAAATGGGAAGAATATTTTATATTAACAGTGTGAGATCTGTAAAAAGACCAACAATACAGTATTTTACAAGTTTATTCTAACATATGGCATTTCGTTGTTATTTTTATAGATCTGTGAACACCACCATTAAAAGTACTCAGTGAGCATGTGAAGTCTTAAGACGCAGATTATTTAGTTCCTGACCGGCAGAGGTCATCTAGCAAGGAGTGCCTTGAGCGCAAGGTCGCAAAAGGCAAATGATATTTACGGCCTCAAAAAATGGTTCAAATGGCTCTGAGCACTATGGGACTTAACTTCTGAGGTCATCAGTCCCCTAGAACTTAGAACTACTTAAACCTAACTAACTTAAGGACATCACACACATCCATGCCCGAGGCAGGATTCGAACCTGCGACCGTAGCGGTCGCGCGGTTCCAGACTGTAGCGCCTAGAACCGCTCGGCCACCGTGGCCGGCTTTACGGCCTCCGACTCCCCATGTGTCATCAACCATGTAAACACAATATTGGCTGCTAATGGCAACAGGGGGCGTGACTGAAGTTATCCAGTTGCGAGTGCAGCATGAGGATAAGGGGTGTAACTCACAACAGTGCTACAGAGCTAGAAGTGATGATACGAAGCAGGGCAATGGCAACGGTAAACAAGGCAAATATTGCATTCTGTCTACAACAACCGTTGCCGAAGAAGACGTTTCGACAGAAAGGAATCAAAATAATTTCGCAGACTGAGAAAGAAGTGGCACATGAAATATTAGTGGTCCTGCAAGCTGTGTCAGTGGAATGTGTGGTGTCGTGTACGCTCAATTGTGCGGCCATTGTACATGATTTGTACAGTGAAGACGACACGTGCGTAACAAATGAAAGTGATACTGAAACCTGTGTCAAGCCATGTAGTTCATCCTGCATGTCGACCAGGAAGCCACAAATCCTGTCTCCAGTGAAACGTACTAAAGAACAATCGTTGTCCAAGGAGTGCATACTAAACATAAATACGTAGGGAAGATCATCCGCAGAATAGGGAAGAAAGAATTTTCAACAAATTTCGAACAAGTCCGCAGCAATGTAACCGTGTAGTCCATAAGAAAAACTACGCATATTCAAAGGAGGACATGGCACAGTGGTGTTCGCACGTTTCAAGGGCGCTCGATACAGTTCACAGGTTGTGCAGGATAGTGACGTACTGCGTTATGCACATCAGATAGCGAGCAACATAGATTACAGTGATTTCAAGGGACGTAGTAAATGGCTGCATAACTTCAAACAGTGCTACAGAATTGGAAGGCGTAGCATAACGAAATGTATTCAGACAAGGCGTCAGTTTGACGATCTACAGAAGACTGCGGAATCGCCCCGAAAATTTGCATATGGGATGAAAAGTGTGTGACATTGGAGTTCATACCGTCTGGAACCACTGGTAAATTCAGCCTCTGTATGTTGGTTTTTCCCGTGCCTTAAGCTACGAGGGTCACTCCAAAAGAAATGCACACTATTTTTTTAAAATCCATCTTTTATTCTACATGTTTGAAACTTTTACACTGTGTAGATACATCCTTTAGAAACAATATTTTCATTTCTCCACATAATTTCCATCCCTCCCAACCGCCTTACGCCATCTTGGAACTGTATACCCACACGGTAAAATTCTTGACCAACGTGTTGGAGCCACTGTTTGGTAGCGTGCACAAGGGAGTCATCATCTTCAAGCCTTGTTCCAAGAAGAGAGTCTTTCAGTTTCCCAAAGAGATGATAGTCACTTGGAGCCATGTCAGGACTGTAAGGCGGGTATTTCAGTGCTGTCCATCCGAGTTTTGTGATCGCTTCCATGGTTTTTTGACTGACATGTGGCCGTGAATTGTCGTGCAATAGCAAAACATCCTGCTTTGGCCGATGTGGTCGAACGGGACTCAGTTGAGCTTGAAGTTTCTTCAGTGTCATCACATATGCTTCAGAATTTATGGTGGTTTCACTTGGCATGATGTCCACAAGCAAGAGCCCTTCGGAATCGAGAAACACCATAGCCATAACTTTTCCAGCAGAAAGTGTGGTTTTGAATTTTTTTTTCTTTGGTGAATTTGCATGATGCCCCTCCATTGATTGCCTCTTCGTCTCTGGTGAAAAATGATGGAGCCATGTTTCATCACCTGTCACAATTCTTCCAAGAAATTCATCTCCACCATTCTCGTACTGTTCCAAAAGGTCGCTGCATATCGTTTTTCTTGTTTCTTTGTGAGCCACTGTCACCATTCCGGGGACCCACCTGGCACAAACCATTTTTAACGCCAACACTTTCAGTATTCTGCAAACACTTCCTTCCGCTATCCCAACGTAACGTGACAATTCGTTCACTGTGATGCGTCTGTCAGCAGTCACCAATTCGTTAACTCCCTGCACATTGTCTGGAGTGTGTGCCGTACGAGGCCTGCTGCTGCGAGGACAAGCCTCAATATTGCCGTGCCCGCTTTCATGCTTGCCCACCAACTAACTGTACTGCGATCGACAGCAGCATCTCCATACACCTCTTTCAACCTCTTGTGGATGTTCCCCACTGTCTCGTTCTCACACCATAGTAATTCTATGACAACACGTTGCTTCTGACGAACGTCAAGTGCAGCAGCCATCTTGAAGACATGTTGTGACGGCGCCACTCACGGGGACAGGTTGAACTAAGTTTGAAAATAAGCTTGAAGGATGTATTTACACACTGTAAAACTTTCACACATGCAGAATGAAAACTGTATTTTTACAAAAATATTGTGCATTTCTTTTGGAGTGACCCTCGTATTACCGCACCATCTACAGCTGCTACTTAGATAGCTAATTTCACGGTAAGCTCCACGAGAGACTATTTCGCCTTAAGCTGCATGTCATCACATTTCTGTCGCCCTCCTGATGCACATGGTGGGTCATTAGCAGCTAATATTCCTCCTAACATAGTTGTTATCACAAGACTTCCAAATGAGTCTTATTAAAGACTGAACTTGCGACCTTGCACCCAAGAGTTTCCTTGTAAGTCTTGTGTCTTGATCGCCGCACCGTAACTTAACCTCCTTATTGAAAGCGCTCCACTGTCGGTCGGACCTCATTGGGCAACCGGCAGAAGGCACATGGGACACGTCATGCACTCGTGGCCTTTACATGCAGATCAAAATGGCACATGGACTGAAATGTGTTTATAAATTGTTGTCAAATAATATAGAACTACACTGATGAGCCAAAACATTATGACCACTTCCTATCGTGCCTCTTGATCAGGTAAATCACGTTACTTGTAGCATCAGCTCGATGGCCATTATATGAGCCAACTGTTGTAGTAATCTTAGACACCTTCACAATCGCGTACTAAGTGAATATTATTGCGGACCACCTACATGCCTTCATGCTTGATGCCTTCCCCCAAGGCTATGACAAATGCCAGCAGGATAAAAATAAGTGTGAGAATGCCAGATTCGTGCTACAGGACCACGATAGTGAACTAACGCCTATTTTTTTTGGCCACCGAATTCCCTGATCTGGACGCAATGGAAAATATGTGTGATGCCACTGGTTGGCAGCTGAAACCCACAAATCACTAGTCCGTTATTTAAGGGAACTGCGTGATCAGTGTGTGGACATCTGGTTGCAAGTACCTCTGCCAACTTACCGAAGATCCTGTGAAATGCAGCCATACAGAACCGCTGTTATACTGCGTTCGAAAGGTGGACCAGTACCAGAGGCGCCGACGGAGGAATGGCAGGTACTTCTGTCTGGGTTTACGTTTCTTTAAACAAGTATTAGAGACAAATTGAATGTGAATATATTTAATTTAGGGCTTCACTGAGCCTTACAGCAAGTGAGGTACGGAGATCGAACTACGTCCATCGACAAGTGTAGCGTAACTTCTAAGTTAGATCACTAGTATGAGTTAACACCAGTGTTGTCAATTTCTTTACTTATTTTTGATAAAAAATTGTTATCAGTATCTTTACTAATTTTTGATAAAAAAATTGAACCCTTTCGAGCTTGGTACAAAATTCAGAACAGTTACATATTTTTGAATATGGCCAAGATGGCTGCTACATACTGATAGATCTTATTTATTTTAGTGGATGATAAAATACTGGGTTATGTTGGCCTTTTCGTTTTAATAGTTGGTATAAAATTCTAGAGTAACATAATGATAATGGGTGCATGACTTGTGACAGCGTGATGATGGTGTAATAGAAAGGGGGTGTAGCTAGTGAAGTCGTGGGTGGGCTACTGCCAACATAACTGACATCACGAGTGTTCTACAAAACTTGAAGTCTATCAAAAGTGACCTGGAAGTACCTAACCAGATGGTCCTGAAAGACTTTCCTGGAGGTTCCTGGTACAGCCGGCAGATCCTTAGTCATTCCATCATTGTATCTGCGATTCGTCGCTCCAGATCTCACGTCTACCACAAGCATCACCACAGCTGAATATGAATTAACTACATTTTACCTGAAATAAATTGTAAAGTGACTGTTTCTCATTTTTTTTCTAGAAAATCATTCAAAATAATTTTATCTTTGTATCCTTCTATGAGATGTTAAGTGAACAGACTAACATCAAGTGAGATGCTTGACACTTTTGAATGAAAAGTATAAGACCACTAATGGTCGAACTAAGATGAAAGCAAAGAAACCATGAGTGAAGATTAAAAACTATGAGCTAATGCTAAAATAATATAGACAACAAAATTATAATTTGCATGTTGTATCTAAATCATTACTTGAAACTTATAGAAATACATTTGCTACATAGACGCTCCTTGCAGTGAAAGCAACTTTTGTTTTCATCGAGTAATTTTATGAAGAAAATTCCTCTCCTTAACCATAGGGGGCAGTGATAGCGTGATTTGTGTTTTGTATTATAGATGCAATTTAAAATTTGTAAAACAATGACTTTTCATGGCCAGGGAAAGCTGACTTAGTATAATCAGTGACTGCGATGGAAATGAACAAAATTCTATATCGGAAATTTTTGTAACTTGTTCATCAGTGGTTATTAAGAGACACTCGCTTGTTCTTTGAAGACGGACACTTCTCTCCCTTCTGCTTTGGCCACTGTCCATGTAAGCATTTGTTGTTTTCGTTAGTAATAAGTATGTTAACATGAAACTGCGTAAGTCTGTTTATTTCAAAGAATGATAATCACTGTTTTCACAGATGACGGACCAGGTTTCGAATTATTGTAAGTACTTTTATCGCTTTCCGGATTGACAGATTGCTGACGAACAATTAGCGAACATTTCTTACATCTCAAGCAGATCGCTACTAACGGTAGTAAGCCTTATCAGGGCCTGCAGTTATTAATTCTCTACGAAGCCCGATGTCTTAGCACGATCAAATTGACGTGCCTGTAGTAATTATTTCTCATGCGGTTGCGAATTAGTAATTGCTAGCCTATAATCAGCAGTGGACAATGATTGTAAATTTCTCAATCTTAAAATCACAATGACTAACAATTGCTGTTCTCTTACGCATACAATTCTTTCTCTTGGTCAGAAAGGGAGAGTTGTAATATGGACCCACTTCAGTTTGCTAAGTGTTTCTTCTCTGCGTCTCATGGTCATAACTGAATCACTAAGGGGACTACGCCTATGAATATATACTGACCGCATTCACGTTCTTAACACCTGTACTGTTGCCCAAGAGAAAATGAGCGTTAATCCCTGGCTCCCTGGCTCCTGCCACGTGTACTTGGTGGTAATAAACAACTTAAATACATACTACTCCTAATAGCTATAATTATTAGTCTGATAATGATGTAAATACTGCCGTAATGTTGTTTAGTACAGTGTCTGGAATCATTAATGAAAATAACTACATTATACATCGAACACCCCGTATGTACAGGATGGTCGGAAATAGCCTGAAAACTTGTAAGGTACTTGTACTTGTAGGGGAGGCTGGATGAGAAATAACTGCTCACAAAAAAATCTATACGTGTGCCGTTTCCGAGGTATTTAGTAAAGAAGTTAGCCAATCAGGTCGTCGTGCGCTTAGATTCGCGCACTTGCAAGTGTTAAAATGCGGTAATGAACAAACGTCTGTGTGGTCAGTGGATAACCCCTTTTTCAAATGCTAGTTACCACTTAAAATGTGCCTTTTTTGGATGTGATAGATTTATGCTATGTGGGAAAACGCTTCGCTTGTTCAGTATGAGGAAACCAAATGAACCAAATGAGGAACACGCTTGGCTACAATGCCTCTGGCACTCTTGAATTTCCGAGCGCATGACCTTACTGGCTAATTTCATTGCTAAATAACTCGTAAACGGCGCAACGATCGAATTTTTTTCTGAACATTTATTTCCAGTACAGTGTCGCCCACAACGGGTTACCAAGCTTTTCAGACTGTTTGTGACCACCCTGTATATACTATAGTCAGTCTAGGATAGAGTCCGGTCCACACAGTCAGCTACCACGTGTACACGAATCTTTCCCCGGGAAAAAGTTGGCCAGGGCGATGGAACATCCACTCTACTCCTCTTAGTGCAGCAGCGAAGAAAGGCAGCAGTCTTGCAGCAGTCAGGGAAGGCTGCCCCTAGTAAGAGACGTCAGGCGAATTTTCTCTGCTGTTTTGGCAGATATATGCAATTACGTATTTGAAAAGCACAATAAATTCTGCTCATCATGTCTTTCATACGATACCCAGTTCGGTTTATTCTCGTTACAAATAAATTAATTTTGAAGCGGAATTTCGCGTGCCCGTTTGATAGAACTGTTCCAAATCAGTTTGTACAACATTTATTTTATCGATATGTATGGATAGTGAAACACGAATTGAAACAAGCAGTCCAGGAGCGGTAGCGTTTTCCAGACCCATGTTGTCAGCTAGTGCTATGCACGCTATTCAGTCGCTGCTGGACTACTGATTATTCTTCATGTTCTACTGTCCCTGTTAACACAAAGCCACGAATATTGCACTGGAGTAATTTGGAATTTACGCTTAAATTGGACGTTAGCATCTTCAAAGAACGTAAGGTATGGTGGATGAGCGGCAAGGAGAAACAGCGAGATGGAACAAAAGGCGTCACTTGAAATGAATTTGGTCAAAAACTACGCGATCTGATGAGGCAAAAACAATTGCTTTGATAATAGTGGTCTGCTAAAATGTTAGTTCATCACCCGTGACATGAAATTTCATCTACTTGGCAGTGAATAAGCAGTCGCTAATCTATCATCCACTCATGAATTAAAGAGAAACGGCGAGTGGAATTAATGGAATGAAACTAATTGATACCCGCACTTCCATAATTCCCATAAGACTTAACAATCTCGGCTCGGGCGCTTCCAAGCTTACCAAATTCAACGCCCTCCATCCTAGAGTGGAGGCAGCTTCAGCGGCCGTCGGATTCTGCTCTTGGGGAACCAAAGTAAAGCCACTCAGGATCGGCCGCCAGCTTTGAAGACTATTGTAGCGGCACCACCGTTTAGGATAGGGAATGTTAGTTTTATATGGTTTTCTGAGCACAAGTTACAACCAGGTGCGATCCGGATTGCAGTGGGTTACGGATAACAACATTTGCGAAGGAGAGTGGACGCCATAGGGCCATCGAACCATTCAAAAACTTAAATGTAGCAGTTGGCATGGCGCAAGTTACAAGCAGAAGGGGCCGACTGGCGCAGCTTAGGTTTTGTATGTGACTCGGAGCGGCGCGTTAGCAAAACAGGGGTGCACAGCTGAGTATAAATAGGTGCCCGTTTTCTAACGGGAGTAATTCAAGTGTGGCAGCTCTCCTCGACGACAGGGCGTGTCACACCACCAGCTACGTGCAGCAGCAGATAGGGTGCCAACATTCCAGTCTACGGTGGGTCGCTGGTTCGACCCTCAAGGCCAACACGGAGTCCAAAGGCAGCCAGCCAGTGACGAGCCACTCTTCAGCTCGCTACTGTGGGCAGTCGTCCTGGCTTCCAAGACATGCCGGAGGCATCTCAAGGTGAGCGCCGCAGATTCGTGGGCGCTTGTGGTCGCCGCGATCTCAGCTATGCCAGTAGGAAGGAAGCAGTGTGCCGCTTGGCGGCTCCCAGTGCAGCAGTACTGAGTCAACGGGGAAGAAGACCGCTGAGGTGGCTGCAGGCGCAGCCCTGATGATGCGGTCCTACACCGCCGACACCCAGCAGCGCATTGCACTGGGTCGCTAGGGCGGTGGCCTCAGCATTACAGGACCCTGTGATGCGGACCAAGGTGAACGGAGCACTGTAGTGGAAACAAATCATTCTGAGAGCTTGGACGAGTCTTAATATGGCGCCTTCTACCTCTTTTCACTACATCTGGCGTCTGACGCCACTACAATATTCTGTTCCATTTAAAGATTCGCACCAATATGTTTTTACTACTTCCCATCTCAGTCTCGCTTAACTTCTCCTAAGAAAAACGCTTAGTTTGCTTCGTTCAATCCTAACACTGCAACAGTCAGTCCGCCAGTCAGGTGAAAGAAAGGAGAAGTAGTGCCTGCTTCCGCAAGATTTTAGTGACTAGCGTTTCAGATTTTGATATGTATTAGCGGAAATATTTGTCGTTTATTGGAACGTGCCGCAGCCACCTGTAATGACAACAAACACTGTGGCTTCCAGCGTGATCTTGCCACATGGTCACTGTGGAAGTAGGCATCGCTAGTCTGGTCGACAGTTGGGAACACTTTGAGAAACAGTTCGGGAAGAATAGCTATGGCAAGGCGAACAGGAGCCTCGCTCTCACTCTGCTTGTAGGAGTGTGACTAAGGAATGTCATGATGAAATACAAGTTGCCTATCGAGAATTTATTGCACTGGCTCTGGTCTGTCGGCCCAATAATTCCCGGAGACTAATACCCTCCAAGTGACTCCTCTACTGGGAGAGCAATGAGGAGGTGTCCTTCAACAGCGACACCAACTACGCCACAGCTGTAGCGTGGTGAGGAATGTGTATGGAGCCTACTGTGAACAGAATGGAGGGCGGATCTCTCATGTGTGTCTCATCTGGACCATTTTCTCAGGTAGCGCGTGTCACAGTAGACATTCAAGATTGCGTACATACAAAGAATTTAAAAAGGAAACAAAAAGTCATTTTCTTTTTGTTTGATTTACATTGACTAACCATTGCCTCACAGTCGAGAGGGAGAATGTATGAGGTGCTGATCTCTTTCAATGGTTTATCTCTGGAATGGGCCCTTTGCGTTCAATAATACGACAGGAAGAGCAGGGCCATAATTACCAAACATACACAGCTTGTGTTAAAAAATGTGTATTAACTTGCAGAATTTGAATACAACAAAACTGATCAATTTAACTTAAGACAATCAAATCTTTCCAAACTCTGAACCCGCAAGACTCTCCTATACAATGACTTCTTTGCAATATAAACTCATGCCAAGGTATAATATTAAGGCATAACATAATGCACACAAGTAACGATAAGGCAACTTCTAAAACTTGAACGCTCGGCAACGAAGACGTTGGGCACACGAACTTCTAACTAAATAATAGCCCAATTATGTCAGTACAGGTAGGCGTTAATTAAATAACAAACAATTAATAAAGAAACAGTGCCTCAGCATCTAAACATACCCTGAGAACATACGCACATGAAAGCTTCCTTTATAAGAATTAAACTTCACAATCAGCATACGAGGTGCAAGTACAAAAATGGCTGACCAGGGAATACGTAATTAATAAAGTGGAGCCTCCAGCAACCTGATGGGGAATTAATTACAGAGCGACCCAGTTTTAGAAATTTAAATTCATATTACGAGCGAAAGGTGCATCCGCCAAGGCGGCAGAGGAACGAGATACAAAGCTTAACGACCTGGTAGAGCTAGGAACAAAGAGAACAGCAGTGCTCAAGAACGAGATCTAGACAAAAGTCCAGGAACATGGAGCCCAATCTAACCAATCACAATTCCACTGACAAAGGCCAAGTCGTCAAAGCTCCGGTGCCACGTCCCACCGTCCCGCAGGATATACACTGCGCTCCGCCTAACAAACATAAATCAACTACAACAGCACACTTGCGATTGCACAACCAAATCACATAAAAGAATAAAACATTACATTGAAAGAGGAAGGCTCGTCAAAATATTTAAAAAAAAAACTCAACCCTTAATAATTCATTTAAACACTGCAATACATGCGTAAATAAGATTGTTCTTTGAAAAGTAATAACGACAGCTGAGTAATACCTTAAAAGGGCAATAGCCCAACAGAAGTACACTTTCATAGAATAGCATTTCGTTACTCGTTAATTATGGTGCAAATTTTGGTACTTAATCGCCAAGGTTACCACATTTTAGATGTACCATCACTCAATAATGAAGAGTTCACCATGTTTCCTTACGTCTAGGTGCAGATCCGTCATCAAGAAGTGAGAAACTAAGATGGAAAGCCCAAGCCCCGTTATCATGTCACGTGTGACGTAACTCTGACATATCAGACTCATCACTGAAGAGAACATTAGTTAACCATTCACAAATATCTATGTAAGCCCACAGTTGCACCTGTTTAAATCGAACACAAGTCATACACCCAGGCAAACGGTTAATGCCAGGCGACGCTCCGGCCAGCTCTTCTTCTCAAGATGCACTGCGTGGCGAGAAAAGCCAAACACCACGCCTTGTGGCGGAACCCAAAACCTTACCGCCGTCTCCTGTCGCAGCACTCCAGTAATACCACGCCCAATGAGTATCAACACCAAGTAAGGGCCAACTTCCCGCCCGTACTGTAACCGCAACCGACAGACCACTCAGTGAGACCTGATGCCTCGACGCTGCAGACTCAAATAGCCGAACCTGCGATGAACAACCGACTCGCGGCCGGCCAAAGCGACATCCAGGGCAAAGATGACACTACAAGAAAGGTGTACTGACGCCAGCCGCGCAACGTGTCAGTCTCATTTAGGATGGCCATTCTCATAGTAACCTTATAAGGATGGAATGGGTAGCACAGTATTAAACCAGTTAATTGACAGAGTCCATTTGACTTACTCGTTTCAATATTAGTTCTATGCAATATCTTCAAGTTTTCAGTTTCCCAAGGTGATACCTGTAAGTTAACGTGCTTACCCTTTTCTTAAGAGAGTAGTTGGTTATCGATAAATTTTGTATTAAATAGTGAATTAAGATATTGTTTTAAAATTTTTTATCTTTCCACGCTTTTCTGAACTATTTTTCTCGGGATTTACAGAAAGATCATTATTATGTTAATTGTTTGGTACATATAAATTCTTAAAGCAGTTTCCGTTATTTTTTTAAGTAGTTCACTTACTGTATTTTATACTATCTTGACTCCGCCCTTGTAACCATACTCAACTGCATGTTGAACTGAACAAAATCGTACACAACATGGCATAAGAACGAACAGTCATTACGTATTTATAAATATTACGTACATGTTAAAAATGTCCGACCTGTATCAGACACGCCATATCCGAAAAAAGATATTTCTGGTCTTACAGGCCAGTTGCTGTATTACACAATACGAATACATATCAAAGATCGATAATACACCTGACATTGTGCTCAATGAATTACCGTTAACACACACTCCGGCTTATTTAAGAGCTAATATGTTGCTGTGACTTGCATTCGTTACTTCTTTGCATCAATTGACGCTAACTTATATCAAAACAGTGGCAGAGATCATAAGAAAGAGGCACCACTGTGTGAGCCACATGATGACTGGACTACCAGAGTTGTTACGAGGAAAGGAAAGAATAACACTGTAATGTAGAGACAAATAATACTCCATACTCAGACTGAAAAAAAATCCATTTCAGAAGCATAATAAAATTTTGATATCAAAACCATCCCGTCGTTGCAATGTGACAAAATCATAACTGACCGATTCCTAGAGTGCCCCACAAGGATCCTGTGCCAGCTCACCGAATTCCCACCTCTCCTCTCACACATTTAACGCCTCCAAATAACTTACGCCATCCAACAATCCTACAGTTTATCCTCTCCTCTCCAGTCCTAGTGTGCTGCCGTGCTTCTTCCTGCACATCCCACCAACCCTCCACCTGCATACCGTCCATGTCCTGTCTCAAAGAAATTTTCAACCGTCTCACTCTCCTGGACCACGAACTCCACTCCAACAGATAGCTTTTCCTACCAACTCCGAATGCACCCCAACCTATCCAGCCATTCACCCCCCCCCTCCCCCCCCCCCCAAGGGCTCGCTCCTCATTCACTCCACATAGCACACTTCCTCCTTTTCCCTGTTTTGTCGCTCCCCATTACTAGTAACCATATTCTCCTTTCCACCACAGCCACCCCTGTCTCAGCACCACCTTTTACCATTTCCTGTCCTGATCACCACTACTCTCCTACCTCCCTACATACCCAACTTTCTTTCAATCTACAATCTACCATTCCAGGGCAAGTTCTTTACCGGTTTTACAGTTTTACGGAAAGTGTACAGTGCTCCGTTTTTAATAGTAAGTGTCTCTCCTGCCAGGTTCTGTGTTTGTCAGGTGTTTAGTGTCCCTCATTCAATTGGTTTTTAACGGTGTTGTCTGCCCACGTTTTTACCAATGTTTTTCAATTTTTCATCAAGACAGCATCATTTCTTACATTCTCTCATTAACATCGCCTTTTCAAATAATTTTATTACAATGGTAAATATGTCTTCATGTTTTGGGTTTAGCATCTAACTTACAGAATAATGTATACAGGCTAAGAGCAGTTTGGTGGTACCGTTTCCAGCCGACCACACCCCTCCCCCCACCTTCATGGGGTGAGAAGGGATGAAAAAATAAAGAAATATTCATGGAGAAAAAGGATGTCGTCTATGTAAAAACTTGCACGACGCACGCTAAAGGTGGGACTGCCACAAAACTGGAAGGCCTTGTGCCAGAACCTGCTGAATGACATTCTCTGCTCTTGCCTAAAAATTTTTTAACATGTGAATAACGTTTTCAAATACGTAATGACATCTTGTTCCTATGCCCTGCACTGTATGGTATGTATGCTTTATTAATTTTCAGCTCAGTATTCACCTGACAGTGGCTATAATGACTGTGTGGAATAAATCAACAGTTTACCGTAAAATGGTGGACATTTATTTCAAAATGTTCTACATGACTGTGGTCCCCACGAAGGAAAAAACAAATATATTTTTTCCATTAGTATTCCTGAGGTTCTCTGTACGAAATGGCAAAATTCTGCGTGTACCTCAGATGTAGAAGATCTATTGATCTGATGTAATTACATCTGCTGCAACATGCTGAGTCTCAACAGTATCTTCGATAATGACACAAGCCGAAGTGGTGTATTAAAATTTATGCAAAGGCCAGGATTTGAACCCAGCTCTCCTTCTTACTGGATAGATGTGCCTTTGACTACACAATCCTGACATTGTGGCTCAGATGAACGCACGGAGGTTGTGTTATGGAGGACACCGGAGTACGGTATTCCATGCAGGTATGTGAGCCACAGGTGTAGCGGATAGCATATTTGCCTAATATGCACGAGACAATGGTAAAAGTTCTGGCCTTTACACAAATGTACTTAGAAATAATTCAAAAACCAAGATCGCTTGAATAATGTTTACTGGATAACCGGTTTCAACACACTAAAAGTGCCATAATCGGATCTGAATGTAGATTAACATTTATAAACCACTTGGATATAAATGTTAATCTACATTGAGATCCGATAATGGCACCTAAACTGTGGTGAAACCGGTTATCCAGTAAACAGTATTCAAGCGATCTTGGCTTTTGAACTATTTCTACAACAGAGTGTTTGTCCCACTACGCACTATGTGTTCAGCACAAATTTATTTACTTCAGCTTCTCCAAGAATCCAGTATTTTGGGTGTACGGGAAGAAGAGTTCGATTTATCTTCGTTTTCGGTTATCTTATTGTAGAGTGCGGAAACAAAAGACAACTCCATTAGTGGGTTGCGAACAGTTTACGACACAAGTTCTGAAAGTGCTTATAATAGGGCTGTTCACATTAGTTTTTTTAATCTTTATTCATCAAAATCAATATTATACAAAGTAACCCAACACCTAGGACATTAGTGGGTCCAAGTAACATGCAAAATTCATAATTATCAAGCAGCAATTACCAAAACTTTATCTACTTACTGTTAGTATTAACTACAGGATGGAAGGTTAGCTACTCTATGGGCATGCCTACTGTAGACCTACTATTAACCTACTATACTATCCACTCTACCCTACTCTACTAAGCTACATCCTGCAGCGTTACATGTGTTCCAGCAAAATACAAACCTACTGTCTCTTGGCCGTGCCCACCAGCTAATCCCAGTGGGCGTGCCCCTGGCTGGCCTTAATGGAAAATCGGTGCAGGTCTTTTAAGAATATCCTAGAATCCATTTCCTACTAATAATTTGAACTACTGAGTAATAATTGGTGTGCTGTGTCTATAATCGGTAAGTTCACACCCTCCCTCTAGTCCTGGACGCGACGGATCCCGATCGTCACGGCGGTAGGCCAGTACACGTCCTGGCGGAATGGGATAGGTGTGTAATGTGCTCTTCAGTTACTCTATCTCGTACGGTATTCTCTCGGGACCTTGGCGGATACCTCACTAGCTAGTGTGTCGACGATAGTGAAGGTGACTGGGTTCCTGATTGGATGGAAGGTGTCTGTGTTTGGCAGTGAATTCCTTAAGTCTGTGGCAACGTCATCGAAAATGGGACACTCGTAGACCACGTGGTCCGGTGTACCTATCCTGGCACCACAGTCACTCGAGGGAGTCGCTCTTTTCCTGAAACGGCAGAGATACGCCGGGTACGGGCCATGTCCCGTGAGGAAGTGCAGCAGCCCTCACTAGGCTGGAAATGCTTTATTCTTAATCGTTCCTGGATGTTTGGTAATAACTGGTATGTTCTTTTCCCTGTCTCATCCCCATCCCAGATCTCTTGCCATAATTCCATTCCCCTTCTTCCGATAGATGGTTTATGCCCCACTCGAACCCCCATGATGTCCTCAGTTTTTTCAATCTGCCCCTTTTTTACCCAGTATCATGCAGCCTGCTCATTGATTTTTACATCTAGGGGGCACAACCCCATGAGAATCAACAATGCTCCCCCAGGTGGATGTACGGTAGGCCCCGACTGAGCGCAATAGCATGTTACGCTGCTCTCTCCTCACGGCCATAGCAGGAACGACCCTCGTGAGCCTGTGAGCCCAGACTCCGGACCCGTAGCCCACGATGGAGGCGAGGATTGTATTGTGATACAACTTGATGAGGTTTGGGGGAAGATGGAATCGCCAATGCCCTATCGTGGTGAGGTTATTTAAGACCTCTAATGACATAAGCGTTGTAATTTCAATGTGCTGGCCGAAGCTCCATTTCTCATCTAGTATTACTCCTACCCCCATGAACCATGGACCTTGCCGTTGGTGGGGAGGCTTGCGTGCCTAAGCGATACAGATGGCCGTACCGTAGGTGCAACCACAACGGAGGGGTATCTGTTGAGAGGCCAGACAAACTTGTGGTTCCTGATGAGGGGCACCAGACTTTTCAGTAGTTGCAGGGGCAACCGTCTGGATGATTGACTGATCTGGCTTGCAACATTAACCAAAACGGCCTTGCTGTGCTGGTACTGCGAACGGCTGAAAGCAAGGGGAAACTACAGCCGTACTTTTTCCCGAGGGCATACGGCTTTACTGTATAGTTAAATGATCATGGCGTCCTTTTGGGTAAAACATTCCGGAGGTAAAATAGTACCCCATTCGGATCTCCGAGCGGGGACTACTCAGGAGGACGTCGTTATCAGGAGAAGGAAAACTGGCGTTCTACGGATCGGAGCGTTGAATGTCAGATCCCTTAATCGGGCAGGTAGGTTAGAAAATTTAAAAAGGGAAATGGATAGGTTAAAGTTAGATATAGTGGGAATTAGTGAAGTTCGGTGGCAGGAGGAACAAGACTTTTGGTCAGGTGAATACAGGATTATAAATACAAAATCAAATAGGGGTAATGCAGGAGTAGGTTTAATAATGAATAAAAAAATTGGAGTGCGGGTAAGCTACTACCAACAGCATAGTGAACACATTATTGTGGCCAAGATAGACACGGAGCCCATGCCTACTACAGTAGTACAAGTTTATATTCCAACTAGCTCTGCAGATGATGAAGAAATTGATGAAATGTATGATAAAAGAATTTATTCAGGTGGTCAAGGGAGACGAAAATTTAACAGTCATGGGTGACTGGAATTCGAGAGTACGAAAAGGGAGAGAAGGAACATAGTGGGTGAATATGGATTGGGGAAGAGAAATGAAAGAGGAAGCCATCTGGTAGAATTTTGCACAGAGCATAACTTGATTATAGCTAACACTTGGTTCAAGAATCATAGAAGAAGTTTGTATACGTGGAAGAATCCTGGAGATACTAGAAGGTATCAGATAGATTATATAGTGGTAAGACAGAGATTTAGGAACCAGGTTTTAAATTGTAAGACATTTCCAGGGGCAGATATGGACTCTGACCACAATCTATTGGTTATGAACTGGAGATTAAAACTGAAGAAACTGCAAAAAGGTGGGAATTTAAGGAGATGCGACCTGGATAAACTGAAAGAACCAGAGGTTGTACAGAGTTTCATGGAGAGAATAAGGGAACAATTGACAGGAATGGGGGAAAGAAATACAGTAGAAAAAGACTGGATAGCTTGGAGGAATGAAGTAGTAAAGGCAGCAGAGGATCAAGTAGGTAAAAAGACGAGGGCTAGTACAAATCTATGGGCAACAGAAAAGATACTGAATTTAATTGATGAAAGGAGAAAATACAAAAATGTATTAAGTGAAGCAGGCAAAAAGGAATACAAATGTCTCAAAAATGAGATCGACAGGAAGTGCAAAATGGCTAAGCAGGGATGGCTAGAGGACAAATTTACGGATGTAGAGGCTTATCTCACTAGAGGTAAGATAGATACTGCCTACAGGAAAACTAAAGAGACCTTTGGAGAAAAGAGAGCCACTTGTATGAATATCAAGAACTCAGATGGAAGCCCAGTTCTAAGCTAAGAAGGGAAAGCAGAAACGTGGAAGAAGTATATAGAGGGTGTATACAAGGGCGATGTACTTGAGCACTGAAAGACCTGAGTCGAAACAAGGCCCCGGGAGTAGACAACATTCCATTGGAACTACTGACGGCCTTAGGAGAGCCAGTCCTGACAAAACTCTATCATCTGGTTAGCAAGATGTATGTGACAGGCGAAATACCCTCAGACTTCAAGAAGAATATAATGATTCCAATCCGTATGAGAGCAGGTGTTGACAAATGTGAAAATTACCGAACTATCAGTTTAACAAGCCACGGCTGCAAAATACTAACGCGTATTCTTTACAGACGAATGGAAAAACTGGTAGAAGCCGACCTCGGCGAAGATCAGTTTGGATTCCGCAGAAATGTTGGAACACGTGAGGCAATACTGACCCTACGACTTATCTTAGAAAATAGATTAGGGAAAGGCAAACCTACGTTACTAGCATTTGTAGACTTAGAGAAAGCTTTTGACAATGTTGACTGGAATACTCTCTTTCAAATTCTGAGTGTGGCAGGTCTAAAATGCAGGGAGCGAAGGTTTTTTTACAATTTTTACAGAAACCAGATGGCAGTTATAAGAGTCGAGGGGCATGAGAGGGAAGCAGGGGTTGGGAAGGGAGTGAGACAGGGTTGTAGCCTCTCCCCGATGTTATTCAATCTGTATATTGAGCAAGCAGTGAAGGAATCAAAAGAAAAATTCGGAGTAGGTATTAATATCCATGGAGAAGAAATAAGAACTTTTAGGTTCGCCGATGACATTGTAGTTCTGTCAGAGACAGCAAAGGACTTGGAAGAGCAGTTGAACGGAATTGACAGTGTCATGAAAGCAGGGTATAAGATGAACATCAACAGAAACCAAACGAGGATAATGGAATGTAGTCGAATTAAGTCGGGTGATGCTGAGGGAATTAGATTAGGAAAGGAGACACTTAAAGTAGTAAAGGAGTTTTGCTATTTGGGGAGCAAAATAACTGATGATGGTCGAAGTAGAGAGGATATAAAATGTAGACTGGCAATGGCAAGGAAAGCGTTTCTGAAGAAGAGAAATTTGTTAACGTCGAGTATATATTTAAGTGTCAGGAAGTCGTTTCTGAAAGTATTTGTATTGAGTGTAGCCATGTATGGAAGTGAAACATGGACGATAACTAGTTTGGATGAGAAAAGAATAGAAGCTTTAGAAATGTGGTGCTACAGATGAATGCTGAAGATTAGATGGGTAGATCACATAACTAATGAGGAGGTACTGAATAGAATTGGGGAGAAGAGGAGTTTGTGGCACAACTTGACAAGAAGAAGGGACCGGTTGGTAGGACATGTTACGAGGCATCAAGAGATCACAAATTTAGCATTGGAGGGTAGCGTGGAGGGTAAAAATCGTAGAGTGAGACCGAGAGGTGAATACACTAAACAGATTCAGAAGGATGTAGGTTGCAGTAAGTACTGGGAGATGAAAAAGCTTGCACGGGATATAGTAGCATGGAGAGCTGCATCAAACCAGTCTCGGGACTGAAGATAACAACAACAACAACATTACTCCTGAGTGTCGTGCTTCTCGACGACGTATTACCGGTGTGCCATCTATCCTGACTGTTGGGTTTCTGGCCAGTTGGTCTTTTAAGAGCAAATAGGTTGATTTATTTGGGTCAAATTTTTGTTTGGTTCTGTGGCACCATTGCGATAACATGGTCATGGTTCTTTCTCTTTTAGGTTCAAATTCCTCACGGCTACAGCCGCCAACCAACAGGAGGAGGTTGCCAGCGTAGGCTACCACCTGTAGCACATCTGCACTGTTCTGCAAAGTGCCAAGGAGAGGCTCCATATTGACATCCCAAAAGAGTGGCCCCAGGACAGAGCCCTGTGGACACCCCTTCGTTATCTTCTTGCAAACTCTCCCGCTAGGGGATGATTGCCAGACCTCCCTATCCATACAATAGCTCCTAAGAAATCCGTATAGCGGCCCTGGACACTCCTTCTCTCGCAGGAGGGAGGAGAGCGAAGGCCACCATAGGTTGTCAAAGGCGCTAGAAATGCCTACCATGATGCCAACTATGTGCTTATGTGTGGACGAGCCGCAGGCCTCAGCCACCATGGCGATTGCGTCAGACGTAGAAGGGGCTGGCCGGTAGTTGAACTGCCTACTACTCATCCCACAGTGCACCCGGTGTGGCATCAGCCTGTCAGCCACCAACACGTTAGTTTTCTTTAAATCTTTTTTCAATCATTATTATTATACAATTTAACCTACTACCTAAATACATTAGTATGTCCTATTTTTAACTATAACGATCTGCAATCTGCAGCTTTATTTTTTAACACTACAGGTTAATACTATAATGCCTTCACCACTATGGGGATTAGTCTACTATTATTTACTACGCCATTGTTTTGGTTATTAGATTGAAATTTTCTGCTACTGTTAGATTTGGTTGCTACTTATAACAAGTTACTATAATTACTCTACCTGCAGCGTCACAGGTGTGCCAGAAGATACAAACCTAATACTACTGGCCTTTCCCACTGAGCTAATCCCAGTGGGAGTGCCCCTGGCACTGGGGTGGCCGATGACTTGGTCGCTGCAGTTCTGTACTAATCTTATTATCCTAATTCTGAACCTATAACTAATCTGTGTCTACTGTCATAATCGGTGCGTTGTCAAATCCGGTGATGAAGTACTGTACACCCTGCCGTGAGGCGGCTGGCCAAGTCCATGTCCTGGCGGAACAGGGAGGGTGTACGGAGACTAAGTCTGGTGTTTTTTCATTGATTGTTTCTCGGGTACTCTTTGAGGACTTTGCCTGAGATTGCATCTGCTAGGTTATTCAGGACGTTAAAAGTGTCTTCTTGCCTGAGCAAGTGGTGCGTGTTGTTGGTTGGTAGTTGTTCCCTAAATTGTTGTGCAACGTCATCGAAGAGGGGGCACTCGTACACCACATGGTCTGGGGTGCCCTGCACTGCTCCACAGTCACACGCTGGTGTTGCCCTCTTCTCGAACCGACACAAATATGTCGGGTAGGGTCCATGCACAGTAAGAAAGTTCAGCAAGGCTCTAGTTGGTTTGATGTATGTAAGTTTTAAGCGGTGCTGTATGTTTGGAAGTAGCACATGTGTTCTTCGCCCTGACTCATCGTAATTCCAAAGGTCCTGCCATAATTCAATTCCCCTTCTTTCAATACTTAATTTATCTCCTACATACACCCCCATGATTTCTTCTATTTTTTCTCTTCTGTTCTTCTTTATCCAAAACCAGGTGGTATGTTCCCTTATTTTTATGTCCAATGGACATAACCCCATCAGTACTAAAAGTGTCCCCAACACGTTAGTTTCTTTTTTTAAAATCTTTATTCATCAAAACCAATATTATACAACATAACCCACCATCTAAAATCATTAGTGGGTCGAAATTACATACAATGTTACATTTTAGCAGCATTTACCAAAACTCTATTTTCTACACTGCTGGAAATTGAAATAAGAACACCGTGAATTCATTGTCCCAGGAAGGGGAAACTTTATTGACACATTCCTGGGGTCAGATACATCACATGATCACACTGACGGAACCACAGGCACATAGACACAGGCAACAGAGCATGCACAATGTCGGCACTAGTACAGTGTATATCCACCTTTCGCAGCAATGCAGGCTGCTATTCTCCCATGGAGACGATCGTAGAGATGCTGGATGTAGTCCTGTGGAACGGCTTGCCATGCCATTTCCACCTGGCGCCTCAGCTGGACCAGCGTTCGTGCTGGACGTGCAGACCGCGTGAGACGACGCTTCATCCAGTCCCAAACATGCTCAATGGGGGACAGATCCGAAGATCTTGCTGGCCAGGGTAGTTGACTTACACCTTCTAGAGCACGTTGGGTGGCACGGGATACATGCGGACGTGCATTGTCCCGTTGGAACAGCAAGTTCCCTTGCCGGTCTAGGAATGGTAGAACGATGGGTTCGATGACGGTTTGGATGTACTGTGTACTATTCAGTGTCCCCTCGACGATCACCAGTGGTGTACGGCCAGTGTAGGAGATCGCTCCCCACACCATGATGCCGGGTGTTGGCCCTGTGTGCCTCGGTCGTATGCAGTCCTGATTGTGGCGCTCACCTGCACGGCGCCAAACACGCATACGACCATCATTGGCACCAAGGCAGAAGCGACTCTCATCGCTGAAGACGACACGTCTCCATTCGTCCCTCCATTCACGCCTGTCGCGACACCACTGGAGGCGGGCTGCACGATGTTGGGGCGTGAGCGGAAGACGGCCTAACGGTGTGCGGGACCGTAGCCCAGCTTCATGGAGAAGGTTGCGAATGGTCCTCGCCGATACCCCAGGAGCAACAGTGTCCCTAATTTGCTGGGAAGTTGCGGTGCAGTCCCCTACGGCACTGCGTAGGATCCTACGGTCTTGGCGTGCATCCGTGCGTCGCTGCGGTCCGGTCCCAGGTCGACGGGCACGTGCACCTTCCGCCGACCACTGGCGACAACATCGATGAACTGTGGAGACCTCACGCCCCACGTGTATAGCAATTCGGCGGTACGTCCACCCGGCCTCCCGCATGCCCACTATACGCCCTCGCTCAAAGTCCGTCAACTGCACATACGGTTCACGTCCACGCTGTCGCGGCATGCTACCAGTGTTAAAGACTGCGATGGAGCTCCGTATGCCACGGCAAACTGGCTGACACTGACGGCGGCGGTGCACAAATGCTGCGCAGCTAGCGCCATTCGACCGTCAACACCGCGGTTCCTGGTGTGTCCGCTGTGCCGTGCGTGTGATCATTGCTTGTACAGCCCTCTCGCAGTGTCCGGAGCAAGTATGGTGGGTCTGACACACCGGAGTCAATGTGTTCTTTTTTCCATTTCCAGGAGTGTATATTTTAGTATCAGCTACAGAAAATTAGTTCTATGGGTATCTAAATGATCTACTGTTAGTCTACCACGCTAACTACTCAAACCTACTCTACTAACAATTACATCCTGCAGCGTTACAGGTGTGCCATTAAAAAGATGTAAACCTACTATTTCATGGCCGTGCCCACCGAGCAAATCCCAGTGGGTGTGCCCGTGGCACTGGGCTGGCCCTAACGCAAATCGCTGCACGTCTTAAAAAAGTATCCTACTATCTATTTCCTGCAGGTAATTCTATTTACTGGGTCGTAATAGGTGTGCTTTCATCTCTAATCGGTGTGTTCGCACCCTCCCCCTAGTCCTGAATGCGTCGGATCCCGATCACCATGGCGGTCGGCCAGTACGCACTCCAGCGGAATGGGATGGTGCGTGGTGTCACATATTGGTTCTCTAACTACTCAATCTCCCTACGGTATTCTATGAGGACCTTGGCGGATACCTCGCTGGCCAGTTTATCAATGATGTTGAAGGTAATTCGGTCCCTAATAAGGTGAAAGGTGTCTGGGTTTGGCAATGAATTTCTAAAGTCATTGGCAACGTCGTCGACAAGGGGTCACTCACAGACCACTTGATCCGGTGTCCCTCCTTTCCCGAAACGGCAAAGATATGCCGGGTACGGGCCATGCCCAGTGAGGATGTGGTGTCACCGCCAGACACCACACTTCCTAGGTGGTAGCTTTAAATCGGCCGCGGTCCATTAGTACATGTCGGACCCGCGTGTCGCCACTGTCAGTGATCGCAGACCGAGCGCCACCACACGGCAGGTCTCGAGAGACTTACTAGGACTCGCCCCAGTTGTACGGACGACTTAGCTAGCGATGCAACACTGACGAAGCCTCGTTTATTTGCAGAGAAGATAGTTAGAATAGCCTTCAGCTAAGTCAATGGCTACGACCTAGCAAGGCGCCATAGCAATTGATAGTTATCGTATGAAGCATGTCTCATCAAGAACGATGTATACAAATGATGGAGTAAAGTTAAGTATTTCAGAAGCTACGTACTTTTCTTTATAGCATTCATTACGTATCCTGTTTCAGACCTCACGCCATCCTGCGTGAGCTTATAGCGTGCATTTCGGTCTTCTCTAGCAATATAACAGAGGAAGTGCAGCAGTCCCTTGCTTGGCTGAAAATGCTTCATTCTCAATCTTTCGTGAACGTTTGGTAAGAGTCGGTAAGTTCTTCTTCCTGTCCCACCCCCATCCCAGATTTCTTGCCGGAGTTCCATTCCCCATCTTTTAATTGATATTTTGTCCCTCAATCTGACCCCCATAATATCCCTAGTTTTTTTAATCTGCCCCTTTTTTACCCAATACCATGCGGCCTGCTCCCTGATTTTTACATCTAGGGGGCATAGCCCCATGAGTATCAATAATTCTCCCCCTGGTGATGTACGATATGCCCCGGCTGAGCGTAGTAGCATGTTCCGCTGCACTCTCCTCACGGCCATGGCAGGAACGACCCTCGCGAGCCTGTGAGCCCCGACCCCGGACCTGCAGCCAACGATGGAGACAAGGATTGTGTTATGATAGAGTTTGATGAGGTTTGGCGGGAGATGAAATCGCTTATGGCCTATAGTGATAAGGTTATTTAGTATTTCTAGCGACCTATGAGTTGTTACTTCAATGTGCCGGGCAAAGCTCCATTTTTCATCTAGCATTACCCCTAAGTATCTTGTGTCTCGACGATGTATAATTGGTGTGCCATCCATCCTGACTGTAGGGTTTCTGACCAATTGGCGTTTTAGGAGTAGGCAGGTGGATTTGTTTGTTTTTGCGACTTTTTGTTTAGTTCTATGGCACCACTGTGATAGTAATGCCATGGTCCTATTTATTTTTGGCTCTAATTCCTCTCGGCTACGGCCGCCAACCAACAGGAGGAGGTCATCGGCGTAAGCTATCACCTCTAGCACATCTGCACAGTTCTCCAAGGTCTCAAGGAGAGGCTCCATATTGACATCCCAAAAGAGTGGCCCCAGGACTGCAACACGTTAGTTTGTCCAATTCACTTGCATACGGAGTAGAGTATCGCCGCCCACGCCGCCAGAGAACCAGGGCGTGAATGCGGAGGAGTTTGAGGCGCGCGCGGCGGAGCGTTCTCGCACGTAAGCCCCGCCGGAGGCGCGGCCGCTTTGTGCCGGAGACGGGAAACCGCGGCCGGCGTGTGACGGTGGCGGCCGGCGTGGGCAGCCCGCGCGCGCCTGCGCACAGCGCCGCGACGCCGTCCCGCGAGGCGCCGCGACGCGCCGCGCCAGCCGGAGCCGGCAGTGTGCGGCGAGCCAGCCGGCCGTCCCCATCTGCGACCGCAGCGGGAACGCTTCCGCGCCGTCGACGTCTCCGTCGCCAGCGCCGCGCGTGCGTCCGCACACCGGGGCTCATCGTCGCCGGTGTGTCTCACCTGGCTGCTCTGGGTGCTGCGATACAAGAGAACAGTATGTGTTCAGCTTTTTTCCTCCGATCTAAAGTGTTTTGCATTATTTTCAAAACATAATTTCGGCTCTTCCTGTTCTTCACATGCTGTAACACTTCGATAACACCTTTTCAATTATCGCAGATTGAGAAATGCGTTCCCACTACAAGCAACAAGTGAGTAGTATACTTAAGTCATTTGTCGAAAATTCATTTAACTGTACAGTGAGTAAGTGAAGGACACAATGAATAAGAAATAGCCATCAGCACAGTACTGTGCACTGAAAAAGAAATAATCTGGATTTATAATATCACTTATGTTTGTCATTACGTCAGTCGTTGGGGGCAATGTGAATGTTATATTGGTCTTGAAGAATCAAATTTGCCAAGATCGCTAGTAGTTCTTTTTATTAGTGTTACCGGTTGCGACAGATGTACGCTGTTACCATCATCGTCTCTTCTAACTTTAGGGATATATGTTTTTACCACTCTAAGAGTGACATGTTGATGTTGTGTCAAATGAAATATATATATATATATATATATATATATATATATATATATATATATATATACTTCTGACACAGTTATAATTTTCTCCAGTGCTAAAGGCCACTATCTGCAGCTGAGATTACGCCCGAAACTAGTTCCGGCAAAATAAACTAAGTAAATATCGGTTGCAATGTTTTTCTCAGCACTGTAACGCCAATTGTTTGCACAGGGTTTCTGAGGCAGGGGAATTATTAGTAACTGTTCATTGGTAGTGAAAGCAATAGTGCTATAGAATTGCAGGACAAAGATGGAAGGATCGCATTGTATCCTGCAATTGTATCGATAACTAAGAATATAAAACTACGTACCAAATTAATGCAGTGCAGTAATGTGCCACACCGTATATACCCCGTTTGTACTGATATTAAATATGGGTTCTTCGAATCACTGTATGATGAACTATGCTATCTACAAAGCATGCTATATATTACAGTGAGAGCTAAGACTTGACCAATCAAATACACTGTCTGGAATTACTGAATTACTAACGAACTCGCCTGTATAGAAAATGAGTTGCAAAAGAGCATGATTATAAGTATTTGCCATAAAAATGTAGTTGGTAAATGTGTACGTCGTGACAGGGTATAAGTCACCTAAGAAGAAGATACGACCAGAAGAGGATAAGAAAGGCTCTTCTTTGCTTTTCGGCCCCTTTTTTCCACAGTCGTAGATGTATGAGTTTTATAGATGTTGTGATGTTACAGTTAAAAAGGACGGTAATTAAGCAATGAAACTTGCTAACAGAGTGTTTCTGTTAAACGTTTCTGCTTTGCTGTAACGAAAATCTCGTAGATACAGCAGACGTGGCACTATTTAACAAAACAGCCATCGTAGTGTTTATGGACATTGAAGTGGCACGTACCGTGTAAAGTATTTGCAGCAATATAGTCGAGAAGCAGGTTACAACGAATCGCAGCAAGATTCTTTTTAATGCGCTGTCGAAGAAAATATACGCTCTCCACAAGCTCCACACTCCCTACCGTTTCTGAAACAAATATTCTGGAAATTTGTAAATAAGTGTGAAGTGAGCTATGTCCCACTTTGTATGAATGCCCCACATTCCACCTCTCCCTTCGATGCTACCTGCTGGCAGCTCGTGTACAGTCGTGAGATGCGACGCTCGCTGCACGCGCCCGTGTTGTAGCAGTGAGAGCGGCGGTGAGTGGCAGGTGTCTCTGACGGCGTCCTGAGAATGCGCTGGCCGTGGGCGGCCACAAGGAACCCCAGCGACGGCGGCGGCGGGCACGGCGCCAAGTGACGTCACACACTATTAGCCGGCGCCGCTGGCAGAGCCGATACAGCCCCCGTCCGCGAATAAAGTTCTCCGCCATCAATATGGCGAGACGCGTGAAGTCTCTCAACACTTTCTACACTGCTGCGTACTACCAGGGTGTGCTCAAAAGTAATGCCACCGAAATTTCTTATTTTGTTTTCAATATAGGTTGAGCTACTACATCTACATCTACATCTACATGATTACTCTGCAATTCACATTTAAGTGCTTGGCAGAGGGTTCATCGGACCACAACCATACTATCTCTCTACCATTCCATTCGCGAACAGCGCGCGGGAAAAACGAACACCTAAACCTTTGTGTTCGAGCTCTGATTTCTCTTAATTTATTTTGATGATCATTCCTACCTATGTAGGTTGGGCTCAACAAAATAAATAGATCTCGCCGTGACGAAAGACGTCTTTGCTTTAATGACTTCCATCCCAACTCGCGTATCATATCTGCCACACTCTCTCCCCTATTACGTGATAATATAAAACGAACTGCCCCTTTTTGCACCCTTTCGATGTCCTCCGTCAGTCCCACCTGGTAAGGATCCCACACTGCGCAGCAATTTTCTTACAGAGGACGAACGAGTGTAGTGCAAGCTGTCTCTTTAGTGGACTTGTTGCATCTTCTAAGTGTCCTGCCAATGAAACGCAACCTTTGGCTCGCCTTCCCCACAAAATTATCTATGTGGTCTTTCCAACTGAAGTTGTTCGTAATTTTTACACCCAGGTACTTGGTTGAATTGACAGCCTTGAGAATTATACTATTTATCGAGTAATCGAATTCCAACGGATTTCTTTCGGAACTAATGTGGATCACCTCACACTTTTCGTTATTTAGCGTCAACTGCCACCTGCCACACCATACAGCAATCTTTTCTAAATCGCTTTGCAACTGATACTGGTCTTCGGATGACCTTACTAGACGGTAAATTACAGCATCATCTGCGAACAACCTAAGAGAACTGCTCAGATTGTCACCCAGGTCATTGATATAGATCAGGAACAGCAGAGGTCCCAGGACGCCTCCCTGGGGAACACCTGATATCACTTCAGTTTTACTCGATGATTTGCCGTCTATTACTACGTACTGCGACCTTCCTGACAGGAAATCACGAATCCAGTCGCACAACTGAGACGATACCCCATAAGCCCGCAGCTTCATTAGATGTCGCTTGTGAGGAACGGTGTCAAAAGCTTTCCGGAAATCTAGAAATACGGAATCAACTTAAGATCCCCTGTCGATATCGGCCATTACTTCGTGCGAATAAAGAGCTAGCTGCGTTGCACAAGAACGATGTTTTCTGAAACCAAGCTGATTGCGTATCAATAGATCGTTCCCTTACGTGTCATGCATGTTGTTCGGCTGACATTCCCGCTTCGCTGAGCAAGCTGCAATCCTCTGCGGCTAGACGTCTCTGAACTGTAGCGTGTAACATGGTGGTGCGTACCGTACCTGTGCCGGTGCGTGAGAAGCAGCGTGTTGTAACCGACTTCCTACCCCGAACACTTCACCCACACATCGAGTACCCTCTCCTTAAGCGTGACACACGAGAGCTGCGACACTTGAAACATTCTGACACCTTGTATTCACTGTCACCTACCATCCTAAATACAACTGGACTTGGCCTCTACCGATTTTCCAAAAAATAAAGAACATCTTCGGTAGCTTCAATGTCATTGTGGTGAAGCGGTGCAAACAGAGATGAGGATGCGTCTCTGTCAACAAAGTCAAACATTCTATAGTGCCGATATCAACATACTCGTCTCTCGTAGGCTGAAATGTTTTCATGGTGGGAATGCCTATGAGTTGCGTGAGAAAAGTAATGACACTGTTTTTTTATCTACGCAACTTTTTTTATTTTCAGTCAATATTGTACCTTGCAAAATAGATCAAAAATGGCTATGAGCCCTATGGGACTTAACTGCTGAGGTCATCAGTCCCCTAGAACTTAGAACTACTTAAACCTAACTAACCTAAGGACATCACACATCCATGCCCGAGGCAGGATTAGAACCTGCGACCGTAGCAGTCGCGCGGTTCCTAACTGTAGCGCCTAGAACCGCTCGGCCACTTCGGTCGGCCAAAATAGTTCCACTCGGCAGCTATACACCGACGGAGTCCTCGTTTCAAGAATTGGTATTAGCGCTGAAAGGCTTCAACTGGTAAGACCTTTAACACATCTGACACATTCTTTTGAATATTCTCCAGAGTCCCAAATGAAGTCTTTCAGAGACACATTTCAATTTCGGGAAAAGTAAAATAACGCATGGACATACCAGGTGAAAGAGGGGAGGGGAAGGGGGCTATGGAACAACACGTCTTTTGAGGTGTCAAAAATTCCGTGATGGAAGTGGCCGTGTGAAACGGGGCGTTGCCATGATGCAGAATCCACTTGTCTACTATGTCCGGTCTCACTCGATTCACCCTTTTCCTGACCCTTTTTGAGGACATCCTTGTGAACTCGTGGTTAACAGTTTGACCCGGAGGGTCGCTCTGTCTACACCACACAAGTTTTCTTCGAGTTTTTAAGTTGAACTCTCCCTGATAGAGGATAATCTTCAACGTGTTCTCTGTGTTCCAAAAATGTTCAAATGTGTGTGAAATCTTACGGGACTTAACTGCTAAGGTCATCAGTCCCTAAGCTTACACACTACTTAACCTAAATTATCCTAAGGCAAACACACACACCCATGCCCGAGGGAGGACTCGAAGCTCCGCCGGGACCAGCCGCACAGTCCATGACTGCAGCGCCTCAGACCGCTCGGCTAATCCCGCACGGCCTCTGTGTTCCAAAAATCATTTCTTCCGGCAGAAAAGTTGTGTTCTTGATCAGGAATGTTCCACATAGTCATGTCTCAACGTTTTAAAAGCCACACTCTTGGATTTCCCGGGTGTAACCCAAAACATGTAGGCATAATATTGGTCCAAAGTTCCGTTGTGCCATATTCGTAAAACACAAAAAAACATAACTTCCCTGAGGGCTCTCTCAAAAAGTACGTGAGGCTGTACGAAGCTGAATATCGGACTGAGCGTCTGGAAGGGATGAACACACTGATCTACACGAGTAGAACAACACAGCTTTGCCAGATAGCTCGCAATGTAGTCAGGCTCATTACTTTCCTCACACACCTCGTATGTTCAGAAATAAATATGTAGATATGAAAAATAAGGATGTAGAATGTTAACAAAAATGATTTACCAGAATGAGATTTTCATTCCGCTGCAGAGTGAAAAACTCATTCTGGAAACATCCCCGAGGCTGTGGCTATGCCATGTCTCCGTAATGTCCGTTCTTTCAAGAGTGCTAGTTCTGCAAGGTTCGCAGGAGAGCTTCTGTAAAGTTTGGAAGGTAGGAGACTAGGTACTGGCAGAAGTAAAGCTGTGAGGACGGGGCGTGAGTCGTGCTTGGGTAGCTCAAACGGTATAGCACTTGCCCACGAAAGGCAAAAGTCCAGAGTTCGAGTCTCGGTCCGGCACACAGTTTTAATCTGCCAGGAAGTGTCAAAATCTGATTTGTTTAAAAGGCCTTAAGAGTTTTCATATCAAAAATTCAATAGCTTTACATTTCAGCACACCTTCACACATTCACAAAGTTTGTAGCATACACTGCTAGGTACAGTAGCACCGCTTCGCATTTTCTGTATCGTAGCTGCTCCTGCAGATCGCTCATTCGTAGATAAAATTACAAGCAGCTCCATTTTAGACAATGTCTAATGAGAAGAATCCGTGCATTATGAATTACTGTTCTAGGGAGGGTCCCGGAAGAGGTAGTTTTGCGTTGCCCTTCTCATACTGAAGCTGGGGTATGACATTTCTTCTGTGGCAATAAACAAGGCTCGTATGAAAGTCAGATCATCTTGTTAGTCTACAAGACCTAGAAAGCAGTGGATACCGGCGCTCAGTATGACACTGTGTTATTTTCAGAAGTCGTGCGATACTATTCAGCACTGCCGAATAATGAACGCAATAGGAACGTCTTTAATATCAGAAACGCTGAGTGACTGGACTGAAGATTTCATGGTAAACAGAACGAAGAATGTCAGTCTTAAAGGTGACGTAAAAGTAAATTCTTGCGTACACAAAGGGAATGTTATAGTATCATTATTTTTCACTACATACAATATATAAATGACCTAGTGAATATCGTCGAAGTTTCCATTAAGCTTTTCACGGATGAAGCTTTTGTATGGAGGGAAGTCATAACGCTAGAAAATTGTAGCAATATTCGGATGAAGGAATTGGCAGTTGATCCTCAACATAAACTAATGTAACGTAAATACATAAACAGACAGAAAAACACTTTACCGTATTATTACACGGTTGTTGAAAAATGACTGGAAATAGTAACATGCACAAAATATCAACGAGTATGCATGCGACGCGATTTCAAGTGGAATGACCATTTAAAACTAATAGCAGGTGGGGCAAACGCCAAAGTGAATATCTCTGGAAGAATCTTCAAGAAATTTACTCCTCTACAAAGGAGGTATCTTACAAAACTCTCGTTCGACCAATACCTAAATACTGCTCGTTAGTCTGTGATGCGTACGGGAATATGATTGATAAAAGAGTTAGAGAAGTCTCAAAGACGAGCAGCACCTTTTGTTACAGATTCATTTATTAAGAGTGAAAGTGTTACGGAGTCGCTGATCCAACAGCAATGGCAGACGGCACAAGAGAGGCATTATGCATAACGATGTAGTTCACTGTTAAGAACCCGAGAGCGTGAATTCCTAGAAGAGTCAAGCAATGTATCGTGCCCTTCTACCTGTGTGTCGTAAAAAGAACATGAAAATATAATTAGAGTGATTCGAGCAGTCTAGCAGGTTTAGCGACAGTCGTTCTTCCCACAGATCACTGTTGGCTGGAAACGTTAAGGGGTGGCGGAGGGGGAGGGGGTCGGGGAGGGAATATCACACTTATCAAAATATCCCGGTTTATCATTCCGTGATCGAATGAATTTCTTCTACAAAACCAACGTTTCTTTCTAACCGCGTAGGACACCTTAAAGAACAATTGTATTTCCTGTGAAGGTCCGATTCATTCAATGGGTTACTATTGACTAAAGTTTCGTTTCCTCGTGCTGCCGTGCAGAGGCGTGATGTCATTGTTTTCAATACCTGAGCGCAGTTAACCGCTATCTGTAGCTTCATCCGACACTTTTATCCCCCCTATCCTCTTCGACACCGAACTCCAGATACCATTCGGTTTGACGCCCCCTCCTTAACAATATTGGCGTGTTTACTTGTCTCGATCGCTTTTCTGAATAGCCTATCGCTGTAACTGCTCGTGGCTGCCGGGAACTAAGACTTATCAAATCGAATGGGATGGTCTCCTATAAAACGTATTTCTCCCCTTCTATAGCTGTCTTTATGTTCATTGTTTTTCCATCATTCTTTTTGTGGTACTCACTGACAAGTCTTCGAAATTACGGTATATCCCGTAAATTACGTTTTTTTTTTTCAGCACTTGTATGAGCATCCTTGGCCGAGTTTGCACGTTTCTGAATCTTTCGGGTAAGTTTATAAACCACGGCGGCATCCGTTACTTCATGGTCTTTCGTATGTGCTCAGTAACCACTTCAATGAGCGGTATGAAAATTTGGATTTCTTAAAGGTTTGTACATTTCTATGATAGTTGTGTGACATCCTTAATGGTCCTTTTATGATAGTGGACGAACACCACTGCTTCAGCACACTGTTGACACGTCCAGATTTTGTGTCGAGCAGTGCTGGTTCGCAGATGTTCCCTATATTATCCGTGACATTTTTATAACACCGGGCCTATGTCTTGGTCGGTGATTCGAATCCCGGTTTTAACGGTCCCACTATTGGCGTTTGCGGTACACCATGGGGCACCAGTTACTATCTTCTTTAGTGAAGATTAGCACACACAGAAAATGCAATATGCCGTCCACCTCATCCTCCACAAAGAACTGAATCTCCGGGTTAAACTCGTTTAGGTGCGCAAATGGTTCAAATGGCTCTGAGCACTATGGGACAACTTCTGAGGTCATCAGTCCTCTAGAACTTAGAACTACTTAAACCTAACTAACCTAAGGACATCATACACATCCATGCCAGAGGCAGGATTCGAACCTGTGACCGTTGTGGCCGCGCGGTTCCAGACTGTAGCGCCTAGAACCGCTCGGCCACCCCGGCCGGCTTAGGTGCGCATCCAAGCGTGTTGTCCGCATAATGAAACCAGATGTTCTGTTTTTCGATGGCGGTTTCCAGTTCCTGGTCATGACGAAATTTTTTACCATCGGCATCTGCGGGATGCTCGTGGATACGCCATCCAGATCTTCGTAGAAGTGGTCGTTCCAACTACGCGGCCATGAAACTACAGATCGGTAATATCAGAAGTAAAAATCTGCTTCAGTTCTTCCTGCTCCTCATTAAACGGTGCCACCAAATAGAAGCAAATATGTTCTCTGACTGGTCGGCTTTGCCGTTTTGTTTATTAATAAAATTAAAATTCTCTTGTTAAAAAACCTCCAAGCTAACCACTTGTGGCCGGAACATGTGGCCGAGGGATTCTAGGGGCTTCAGTCTGGAACTGCGCGACTGCTACGGTCGCAGGTTCGCATCCTGCCTCGGGTATGGATGTGTGTGATGTCCTTAGGTTCGTTAGGTTTAAGTAGTTCTAAGTTCTAGGGGACTGATGACCTCAGATGTTAAGTCCCATAGTGCTCAGAGCAATTTTTTTGACCACATGTGGTCTTGACACTACTGTCAAGAACTTGACAGTCGAATAGATGTGTGGCACAGTTGCACTTACTTAGCGGAAGAATTTCTTTGTGAAGTTTCAGCTGTCGAACTGGAGGTGGCGTATAAATTAGCGCACTGCAGTTGCGTTCGAAGGGGCGACGTTTCAAATCCCCGCCCGGGCATCAAGATTTAGGTTCTTCTTTAATTCCCTATGGCATATTCCGGGATGGTTCCTTTGAAAGGGTGCGGGCGATTTCCTTCACCAACCCGAGCTTGTACTTTGGCCCTAATGACCTCGTTGTCGAAGGGACGTTAAACACTGATTTTTCTTCCTTTAAGTGTTTGGAAACCCAAATAGCCTCGACGGTGACGCATCTAAAATCAACAGATATTTTTGTGTGCTCAGTTTTTTTAACATTTAGAAGTTCTTAGTTGTCTGTCGGAGTGGTCTTTACTCGGCTGCAGATCTATTAAGTCCGTAATATGACTGCGGCAATCGGTCACACTCTAATTACTGTTGCATTGCGCTTTTCATCGCCATCATTCAGGCGTTTTAAAGTATCACCTCGCTCTCAGTTTCGAGGATATCACTTTCTGATGGCTTCGCATGAGCTCATGTTGTTATTAACTCTATGTAGATACCTTCAGAGGTCAGCGCGCCCACACTACGAATGCCTTCGACGGCTATAGCTTACCCCATCGTCATAGTTCGTGGACCAACAGCAAAATTTCCTGTTTGGACAAGCACCAACCTCTCAACTCCAGATAGTGAATGTTCGAACAAACTAGTAAACGTGTATGTTGTTGTTGTGGTCTTCAGTCCTGAGACTGGTTTGATGCAGCTCTCCATGCTACTCTATCCTGTGCAAGCTTCTTCATCTCCCAGTACCTACTGCAACCTACATCCTTCTGAATCTGCTTAGTGTATTGATCTCTTGGTCTCCCTCTACGATTTTTACCCTCCACGCTGCCCTCCAATGCTAAATTGGTGATCCCTTGATGCCTCAGAACGTGTCCTACCAACCGATCCCTTCTTCTAGTCAAGTTGTGCCACAAACTCCTCTTCTCCCCAATTCTATTCAATACCTCCTCATTAGTTACGTGATCTACCCACCTTATCTTCAGCATTCTTCTATAGCACCACATTTCGAAAGCTTCTATTCTCTTCTTGTCCAAACTAGTTATCGTCCATGTTTCATTTCCATACATGGCTACACTCCATACAAATACTTTCAGAAACGACTTCCTGACACTTAAATCTATACTCGATGTTAACAAATTTCTCTTCTTCAGAAACGCTTTCCTTGCCATTGCCAGTCTACATTTTATATCCTCTCTACTTCGACCATCATCGGTTATTTTACTCCCTAAATAGCAAAACTCCTTTACTACTTTAAGTGTCTCATTTCCTAATCTAATTCCCTCAGCATCACCCGACTTAATTTGACTACATTCCATTATCCTCGTTTCGCTTTTGTTGATGTTCATGTTATAGCCTCCTTTCAAGACACTGTCAATTCCGTTCAACTGCTGTTCCAAGTCCTTTGCTGTCTCTGACAGAATTACAATGTCATCGGCGAACCTCAAAGTTTTTACTTCTTGTCCATGAATTTTAATACCTACTCCGAATTTTTCTTTTGTTTCCTTTACTGCTTGCTCAATATACAGATTGAATAACATCGGGGAGAGGCTACAATCCTGTATCACTCCTTTCCCAACCACTGCTTCCCTTTCATGCCCCTCGGCTCTTATAACTGCCATCTGGTTTCTGTACAAATTGTAAATAGCCTTTCGCTCCCTGTATTTTACCCCTGCCACCTTCAGAATTTGAAAGAGAGTATTCCAGTTAACATTGTCAAAAGCTTTCTCTAAGTCTACAAATGCTAGAAACGTAGGTTTGCCTTTTCTTAATCTTTCTTCTAAGATAAGTCGTAAGGTCAGTATTGCCTCACGTGTTCCAACATTTCTGCGGAATCCAAACTGATCTTCCCCGAGGTCGGCTTCTACCAGTTTTTCCATTCGTCTGTAAAGAATTCGCGTTAGTATTTTGCAGCGTAGTAAACGTGTAGGAACCATCTAAATGGTGGGTTGCCTGATTCTGTCCACTAGGCTTCTTCTGCAGTCGATCTACAGGGACCTTGCAGAAACAGAAACTTACAATTGGTGTTTACCAAGATCTGGTGGGTCTACTGAAGTATCTGGTGGCAAACACTTCTATTCATGTTGGGCTTGGGCAGCCGAGTTTCAGTTGAACAGGCATTGACATTAGCGCTCAGACACCTACATTTGGATGGTCCATTGAGGATATGAACCCACTAGTCTTGAATGCAAGTCCAGTGAATTTTAATGAAGACGCTGGAGCCAGATACCCGAGAGATAGCCTAGAAAGTACCTACACTTACAGTCCAGATTTGTACTGATTATAAGAGGATCAGTCAAAAAATGAAACTCCCTATTTATTTCACCTTCAATGGGGTTTATTATGTAAAAAATATTTTAATTTGTCGCTATTTCACAATGCTCCTTCTCCACACCTCTGCAGCATACCTTTCTGTGTAAACAGATGCCAGTAATGAAGTAGCTTGAAAAATGGCCGACATCGATGTTCGTATTAGACGGTGTTCTGTGACAGAATTCTTGAATGAAGGAGGTGAAACGCCCATTTGCGTTAATGAAAGACTGACAAGTGTATATGGTGATGCAGCAGTGGATACCAGCACAGTTAGACTATTGGTTCGTCGCTGTAAAATCACCAGTGGCACCGACTCGCTAAGTGCTTTGTGGAGTCACTGCAGTCACCGGCTCACCGCTACGCACTTCCTCAGCCAAGGGTGTTTGCGTTTCAGCTTCGTTAGAGCGACGAACCATCGTCTATGAGTGCTGTTATCCACTATTGCATCGCCGCATAATTCCATCTAATACAAACATCGATGTCGGCCACTTTGCAAGAGATTACACTATTGGCACGAGGCCTACGAGAGCGACAGGCAGCGGGGCGCACCTCACGAAGGCAGGCCTGCGTTCGCTCGCTCGCTCACCCAACTCAGGAAACGTTTAGCTGCTTACAGGCGTTGACATACGTCAACGGGGACAGATGAAAATGTGTGCCCCGACCGGGACTCGAACCCGGGATCTCCTGCTTACATGGCAGACGCTCTATCCACCTGAGCCACCGAGGACACAGAGGATAGCGCGACTGCAGGAATTTATCTCTGGCACGCCTCCCGCGAAACCCACATTCTCAACATATTGTCCCATACTACATTCGTAATGCCCCCGCCCATTATACTCATTACTCGCGGCGCGTTGCCGATACCCGTAAGAGTTCGGGCACTGTTTGTGCATTCGCACAGAAGAAGAAGATGGTCAAGTGGCTGGTGAGCCTTAACTATGTATTTACTAAGATGGTATCTATTTTTTCTGACATGTCCTAACGAACAGATACCATCTTAGTAAATATCAGCAAACGTTTCTACATCTGTTAATTCGTTACTAGGTGTGTACGTACAAACGCTAATATGGAGTCCTACAATGTTCGGAAGTCCATAGGCCAAATTACAATTTGTTACGGCTGTAGTGGAGTACAATAAAATTAAAATCATGCTAAAATGATTATCAGTTGCATTGGGCACCGCTTTTTGTATGAAATAAGGACGGTTAAGGAGAAGATACTGAAATGTGTCGTGATTTCCTAAGGGACCAAATTGCTGAGGTCATCGGTCGCTAGACTTACACAATACTTAAACTAACTTACGGCAAGGACAACACACACACCTGTGCTCGAGGGAGGACTCGAACGTCTGGCGGGAGGGGCTGTGTAATTCGTGACATGGCGTCTGTTACCACGTGGCCACTCCGCGGGGAAGAAGAAGAGACTAAATACCATAAACAAGCCATTACACCTTTCATATCGAATATTGATCTTAAATTAAATGTTGCTATATTACTGTTAATCAGTAAGGCTTCATGATAGCAGATTCCAATAGAAGATGCAATGCTCGTTAGTACGTAACGCCCAGCCGCGAGTTAACAAGTTTAGAAACGCATTTTGCCTGCTGCGCTGAGTGAGCGAACGGGTTAAGACCTACCTTTGTGACGTACGCGCCGCGGGCTGTCTTCCTCATAAGCCTCGTAGTGGCATCTGTTGGCGCAAAAGGTTACTACTGCAGTGGTTTGAAGACAAAGCATTGCAGAATAGCGGCAAATAACAATATTTTACTCTACAAATTTTATTTAAGAAAACATAATATGGGGCACTGTTTTTTGACTGAGCCTTGTGCTTTGATATCGTGATATTTTAAAGCAACTGCTGAAATCGGTATCTAGGCCAACAGATGGACGTTACTCCCCTGAGTTTTGCTTATATTAACCTGACTCTTACACGAAAATCATTTAAACAAATAAAACTTAAACCCTAATCTGATTTGAGCTCGGCAGTGTGTGAATACACTGAACTGATACTTTGAAAAGATTGGAGTTGAGTGTGAAAAATATAATATCTTTCTTATGAGGCCTCCCCTGCCACTCGGAGACTCGTATGGCGACAAAATTGCCTCATGCACTGCAAGGAAATGCTTTCATGTGCCTGTGTGTGCAGCATACACAGCTGAGTTTGTAAGAAAAAGCGACATTCTGACCATGGGAAAGATACGTAAAGGTATGACCTCGGGTTAAAGAAACCGCTAAACGGTACGGTGCGAATCAGTAAATAGTAAAAGTCAAATTGTAAAGGCAACGAAGGGTACCAGTTATGGATAACGTAGATTCTTTATGAGCCAATTCTATAGGCACACAATGCGTGACCGTGTGTTATTGAAAGTGCAGGACTCGCGAAGTCTTACATTCATTATAATTATGAATGGCCCTGAGAAAACACATTTAGAAAGTATTTATAGAATAAAAATCTGCTTCAACTGGCAGTAATTTTCGTAATTTATTCCAATATCGGTATCGAAGTTTAAAGCTTCATCTTCAGGTGCTACCAACTGCGAAAAAGAGACGATGCTACTAACGTACAACTAGACCCTACTATGGGGCTGACATTCTACAATGAAAACTATAGTTGTGGAAAGTGGTGTACACAAATAATTATGAGAACATAAGCGTGTGGCGGTCGAGCCAGTCAGCCATGGGGGATCACATGGGACGTGGACCGAAACTCTGATTTGGGGAGGGTTCCGGGCAGAAATGAACTCAATTATAATGTAAATAAATAAGCAGCTGATGTGAGGACCGGCAACCACAGCACCCGCCTGGACAGCACGACACGGAAGCGTCTAGTAGAGATTGTCCAGAGGCCAGTTAACTGTGGTGGCGGAAGCAACTGACGTCGTAGCCAGTGAGCTGGGGATAGCCGCAAAAGAGCGACAATGGTGGGTTGACTGTTTCGAGCGCTTACATCGGTGTTGTTCACAAGATCGATACAAACTAAACCTACAAATATAACAATAATCAAATAACATACAAACGAAACGTGGGGTACGCAAAATGCCTAAAAGCAACCGTTTCGGAGTACATCAGATTTGATTTAAGGTAAAACGGCAACTAAAACACTGGTAAGAGTTGTATAGAAAATTGTATCTAAAAATTAAGTAATAATAGAACGAGGTTTGAGGTGTGGTAAGAGAATGATGCAAACTATTATAATCCGTCCTCATTTGTAGACTCGTCCTTACAGAACAAAAGACGCCTTAGGGTAAAAAACTGTGTGGATGCAAAGTACATGTATCTGTACACTGTTATTCTTGTAGCGTTTATTATCTTAAGCCTCACTAACATTTTTACACTAAGATGTTTTGCACTATAAGGACAAGTCTAACAGTTCGCATCATTCTCATACCACACCTCATCTTTCATTGCCTTATTACTCAATTTTTAGACATATTTTTGTATATAACTCGGATCCACAGTTTTAGTAGCAGTTTTATCTTATATCTAATCTGATGTACTATGTCACGTTGGCTTGTAGGCATTTTTGCGATACCCCTTGGTTGCATGTGATTTGATTATTCTTATATTTGTAGCTCTAGTTTTATCGATCTCGGGAACTACACCGACATAAGCGGTCGAAACAGCCAACTCAACGTTCTCAGTCTTTTGCGGCTATTTACTGCGGATCCCCAACTCATTGGAGACTAAGTTCGTCGCTTCCGCAGCAGCAATCAGTTGCCTTCTGAGCCGTCTGCAGTAGACGCTTCTGTGTCGTGGAGTCCAGGTGGGCGCTGTTCTTGCTAGACCTACAATTGAGTTCAGGTACTTATTTATTTACATTATTATTGAGTTCATTTCTGCCCACAAACCTCCCCAAAATTAACGTTTTTGTTCCAACCCCATGCACTGTTTGACGTGATCTCCCATGATTGAATGACCAGACCAGCATACGCTTATGTTCTCATATTTACGTGAGTATACCTCTTTCCACAGCCGTAGGTTTCATTTTAGTATATCAGCACTAAAGCAATTGTACGTTACTAGCCGCAACTCTTGTTCGAAGTTGGTGGCGACGCATTAAGCTGTGAAACTGGTCGTAGAATAAATTAAGAATATATCTGGCAACCGAAGCAGATTTTCATTATATAAATAGGTTCCTCAGTTGCGTATGTTCACCTGACCAGATTCTTTGTACATTGACGAAAAGCATTATGGGTATAAGGAAGAATACGGGAAGTAAGAACATCCATTTGGGACTCACCAACTGGTCGTTATACTCGTTGAGATTCATGTGGGGGACCCGCGAAATCCAACTAATTGAAATTGCGTTAAATAAGACTTTAATGGGGGTGATGAAAGAAGAGAAGCGAAACGTAGTAGCCCCACGTGCAAGCCGTACAGCTGCGTACGACTTAGCTATTAGCGATAGTAATTTCGTGTCGCCATAGAAACTCGTCATTCTCTGACAGCTATTGCGTTAGCGGTAGGCTGAAGCTTTATCGAAACATGGACAAGAATAATAAAGGTTTTCATTGTCAACTCCACAGCTCGCATCACGGCTTTTCTGACTCGGCCGCAACCAGTCTTCCCTGTCCCACGTTCAGAATACAAGTGCGTTCTCACACGAATCGTTCTACCTGCCTTTCTAGCAGCAACATTCCCTGATCATCTTCACTGAAGAAAACCAAGCAAAGCACGCACGTCCCGGTCCCAAGGCCCTTCCTACTTCAGGTACACCGATTGTGTCAGCGTATCTTTGCTTAAAATAATATTTCGGTATTGACAGCGGTACTAAAATCATGATGAGAGAGTGACTGACAACTAGCAAAAAAGTGAATGGGCTCAACGACCTCCTCCGTGGACAGATTATCTTCAGTAAAGTTACAGACCCTCGCTCCACCTGGCATTGTCGAGAACCTCCCTGAGGAGTTAGCATCCGTCGGTGTCCAGAACTAAGCCGCCACCTTTCCTGCCGACATTGGGAAAAATATAGCAGAAGAAAACTTTCACCACCGTCAGAAAGCGAATAGGTTACCTCTGTATCCTTCCTTGCGTCATTGCTCTTCAGTAAAACGTCCCACAGTGTGTCACGTGTGGTATTCACTGTACAAGAAACAATTTTCTACCTTTTGATCCATCCACCAATGTTGCGCTGAAACACCTGTCTCTAAACACACGAAATTCAGTAATTTTATGACCCTGGTCGCTGCACGCGGGAAAATGTGGCAAACCATGTTTCCTGTTCAGGACAGTGAGCTCTCGGAATTAGGAGGGTTATATATTTCGCTGCGTACGATGCACACGGGGGTAGAGCATTTCTTTGCCACTCTCTCGCTGACTAAATAAACCATTTATCAGTCAGGTCTCTTTAATGTGAACCCTTTGCATCTCTTCCATTAATCCTGCTCGCTAAGGATCCAAGAACAGTGAAAGATATCCAAAGTTTGTAAGCAGGTACCTTCTTGAGTGAATTAAATTTCCTGAGAATTCTTTCGATAAGTCTTGGAGTGTCATTTGCGTTTCCATGAAATTGCTCTGGATTGATAATTTTTGATATTTGAGGCAACAATTAATTCCACTAATTGACCGCCGATCGTGTAATTAAAAGATACCATGTCTTTTCATATATTTATATGTATTACATTACATTTATTTGTGTCAAGGTAAGTTTTCAGACTTTGCACCATCTACACTGCTGGCCATTAAAATTGCTGCACCAAGAAGAAATGCAGATGATAAACGGGTATTCATTGGACATATATATATCGCTAGAACTGACATGTGATTACATTTTCACGCAATTTTGGTGCATAGATCCTCAGAAATCAGTACCCAGAACAACCACCTCTGGCCGTAGTAGCGGCCTTGATACGCCTGGTAATTGAGTCAAACAGAGCTTGGATGGCGTGTACAGGTAGAGCTGCCCATGCAGCTTCTACACGATACCACAGTTCATCAAGAGTAGTGACTGGCGTATTGTGACAAGCCAGTTGCACGGCCACCATTGACCACATTTTCTGTGTCCAGAAAGGCCCGTACAGGACCTGTAACATGGAGTAGTTCTTTATCTTACTGAATGTAGGGTTTCGCAGGGATCGAATGAAGGGTAGAGCCACGGGTCGTAACACATCTGAAATGAAACGTCCACGGTTCAAAGTGCCGCCAATGCGAACAAGAGGTGACCGAGACGTGTAACCAATGGCACCCCATACCATCACGCCGGGTGATACGCCGGTATGGCGATGACGAATACACGCTTCCAATGTGCGTTCACCGCGATGTTACCAAACACGGATGCGACCATCATGATGCTGTAAACAGAACCTGGATTCATCCGAAAAAATTACTTTTTGCCATTCGTGCACCCAGGTTCGTCGTTGAGTACACCATCGCAGGCCCTCCTGTCTGTGATGCAGCGTCAAGGGTAACCGCAACCATGGTCTCCGAACTGATAGTGTATGCCGCTGCAAACGTCGTCAGACTGTTCGTGCAGATGGTTGTTGTCTTGCCAACGTCCCCAACTGTTGACTCAGGGATCGAGACGTGGCTGCACGATGTATTACAGTCATGCGGTTAAGATGACTGTCATCTCGACTGCTAGTGATGCGAGGCCGTTGGGATACAGCATGGCGTTCCGTATTACCCTCCTGAACCCAGTCATTGGATCTCGACTAACGCGAGCAGCAATGTCGCGATTCGATAAACCGCAATCGCGATAGGCTACAATCCGACCCTGATAAAAGTCGGAAATGTGATGGTACGCATTTCTCCTCCTTACACTAGGCATCAGGCAACGCAGGTCAACTGCTGTTTGTGTATGAGAAATCGATTGCCAACTTTCCTCATGTCAGCACTTTGTAGGTGTCACCACCGGCCCCAACCTTGTGTGGATGCTCTGAAATGCTGATCATTTGCATATCACAGCATCTTCTTCCGGTCGGTTAAATTTCGCGTCTGTAGCACGTCATCTTCGTGCTGTATCAATTTTAATGTCCAGTACTGTACCATACGTAACATTTTTCTAAGGTCCTGAGCTTCATTTGTACAGAAGTGATAAGTGTAGATGACACTCGTTGTGGTGTGCAGTGATGATGGGCAAACGGGACACAGTGATACATAGCTGACCGAGAGAACTGTTTTATTAAACTTGAAGTACACATTACATCATTAGGAATGCGAGGCAGACACACTACACTCCAGCGACCATGGCCGGCGCCAGCCCGCAGGAGGCTGATTCTGCTCTGACGAAGAGAAACAACCATAAGCGCCCTGCGATGCTGACTTCATGCAGACCAGCTGGCAGCGGCCACGGCCTTGATGTCGGCAGCGATCTCCTACACGAGCTGCGTCGGCACTCCTCTGTGGAATGGCCGCACTCGGTGACACAGTTCCCGCCTGCATCCACCGTGGAGGTGGGTGAAGACTGCCGTGCACGGGCACGACCCATTGCCCTCTGGCAGGAGTCTGGAGACAAAGGTGTGGACGGCAGGTCAGCAGCGCCATGCGTCCAAGTCCCACAAAGTGATGCAGTCCTGGTAGCAGCTGACCCGACCCGGTTCCAAAGCCATGGTTGCTGAGCTGGCGATGCCCACTCAGTCTTCTCATGGTCTGGTGTGAACCTGGCGACATAACGATGCTGCTGGACTCTGTATGAATCTGCCTATAAATTCGCATTTTTTATGCAACTCTGAGGCGCATTGGTTGCACTCTTTCCCTTGGCCCCAGTCGCATAACTTGCAACAAAAGTCTTGACCTGTCACGATGACATTGCCCTGCTAACCGTGACTGCTGCGCGTTGCAAATTCCTGCCCAGTGTGTGGCTAGCCCATCTCGAAATTATTTTGTGTGTGTTATTCCAATCCAAATGTCGCCACGCCGCGCTTATTGCAAGACTACACAGCAGCTTTCTTACTACTGTCACTAAAAGCTGGGTAGCAGTATTACAGAAGCGTGATTTGTGTACAGTTCCAAGCACTTTATGATGGTGTCTGGTTGTTCGTTATAGTATATCGTTGATTTTTACTGTTCTGCCTCACTTGATAAGGTCCTTAACAGGCCTATCTCCCGATAAGAACGACTTGCTCCAGTTACATAGTTCTTCGATGTTCCATAAGCATATACAGGGTATAAATTGTAAGTTGAAAAACCAGAATAACTTGAAAAATAAACTTCACGCGAAAAAATGATTAGAATCCAAAGTTGATTATTTTCGAGTGGGACATCTGCTGGTGCTACCCCCTGTGGGTATGGCGGGAGGCAGCTTTAAAATTTCAAATGGGAACCCTCATTTTTTTAATTGCAGATTCAGATTCTTCTTAAGAAACTACGTACATTTTCTCTTAAACACTTGTTTGATTCTTGGTAGATGGCACTGTAACTCAAGAAAATCCATGTTCTCACTTTTGCGGGGAAAATGATTAATGATAAATAAAAAATACTTATTTACTTCGTAAATTTTGATTCGTTAAAACTAAAACCCTCCGTCTCTCCCCATAGGCCGGCCGGGGTGGCCGAGCGGTTCTAGGCGCTACAGTCTGGAGCCGCGCGACCGCTACGGTCCAGCGCAGCTCTGGAGGAAACGTTAGGAGCTGAAGAGTTTCATGGACCACGACCTTACATCCCGGAAGGTTTACCAGAAGTTATTCCCGATAGTTGATAACACTTCTATCCCACTGTGAGACAAGACAGTCAATTCCTTCATGGAAAAGTGTTCTCGGTTCTCTACAGAAACATGGTTGTTTCAAGGTGTGCACCATTCGTCTGTAGCAAATTGACGACCACGTATGTCTTTCTTCAGGGCATCAAAAGTATTGAAATCCCACGGCGAGACACTTGGACTTGATGAAGGTAAAGTAAGGGCTTCTCGGCGAATCTTCTGCAGCGCAGTCGAAACAACCGTCCCAACATGTAGTCGGGCCTTATCCTAGAGCAGAATGATGCCATTCGTCAACATTACTGGCCGTTTCAACTTGACGGTGCGCCTCAGTTTTTGCAAAAAGTCTGCTTATCGCTCTGCGTCAGTTATGGCTCCGTGCTCCAGAAAGTCAATGACCAGTGAGTCCTTGCAGTTGAAGAAAAAGGTCGTCAAGACTCCTCGGTAATGGCGTGCCTATTGTTCCCTCTACACTACAGAAGATTCGCTGGGAAACCCTTACATATCCTCCATCCTGTCTCAGTCACTCTCCAACGGATTTCTATGTCTTTGGTGCCCTGAAGAACCATAGATGTCTTCTTCTGGTGAAAACATGTGGAAATGTCCTCTTCAATTATTAAATAGTTTTATAATAAAAATTTAAATAAAGATGAATGTTGTCCTAATAAGGTTTTTCGTGGTCGTTGACTGGACTGTCCTTTATATATTGTACCAAGCGACGGTTCGACCTGCATCGAAGTCTTATCGAAAGTCAATATAGAACAAAAATGTCATCCATGTGGCGTCTCGTGCCACCAACCGAGGTGGTGCGGTGGTTACCTTATGGACTCGAGTTCGGGAAGACGTGATTCACACGTCCGCCTATCCAGATTTACGTTTTCCGTAATTTCCCTAAATCGCGTAAGTCAAATGGCGGGATGGTTCCTTTAAAAATAGAACGGCCAACTTCCTTCACCATTCCTTCGTAACACAAATTTGTGCTAAGTCTCTAATCACCGCGCTGTCGGAGGGACGTTAAACTCTAATCTTCCTTCCTTCTTTCCCCTCTCATGCCTATTCCCGTTTACATCCCGTCTACGATCGCAGCTTGCTAAAACCGCGTTGATTTATACATGCGAGTTTTTCTACCTTCGCTACTTAGAAATACATGTCCTAGGTATAGCGAAGCAGATTAAACTATTCATTTAAGACAGATCTTCCTGTCCAGACTGTAGACCATTTACGTTCCTTTCAGAACGTGCTGATATAATAGACCATTACTCAGCAATCATATGCAACGGCTCGTTCGACGAAAGATACGTACCTAAGGACTAGAAAATTGTACAGGTCACACCAATACTCAAGAATGGAAATGGGAGTAATACCCTGAATTTCGAATCCATGTTCATTTCATTTTCATTTATTTATTGGTCCATTTGATTCATTACATACTTAAACAGTACATTGAATATAGGACAAGTCAAAATTGCGAAAGGAGCAGAAACACACGCACACACACACAAACACACAGACACACACACACACACACACACACACACACACACACACACACACACAGAGAGAGAGAGAGAGAGAGAGAGAGAGAGAGAGAGAGAGAGAGAGAGACAGAGAGAGAGAGAGAGAGAGCATGACAAAATTAATTACAGATAACAATCATAAATTACAAGTGACAAATACAGCAATTTGAATTTAACCATTATTACATAATCATTGTTTACAAGGCTATTTTTTGTAATTTAAACATTCTGCTACAGAGTAAAAGCATTTTTCCACTACAAATGACTTAATATTATGTTTCAAAATATTTTATGTCGCTGCGATTTTAAATCACTGGGTAGGCTGTTATATAGCTGAACTGTTATCTGTGAAACACTTTTTTGGTATAGTGCTGTTCTACACTGTGACATGTGGATATTATTTGTGTTTCTTGTGTTGTGACTGTGTATATGGTTATTTTGTTGAACTTGCGAACTTGCGAACAGGATACACTCATATACACTCCTGGAAATTGAAATAAGATCACCGTGAATTCATTGTCCCAGGAAGGGGAAACTTTATTGACACATTCCTGGGGTCAGATACATCACATGATCACACTGACAGAACCACAGGCACATAGACACAGGCAACAGAGCATGCACAATGTCGGCACTAGTACAGTGTATATCCACCTTTCGCAGCAGTGCAGGCTGCTATTCTCCCGTGGAGACGATCGTAGAGATGCTGGATGTAGTCCTGTGGAACGGCTTGCCATGCCATTTCCACCTGGCGCCTCAGTTGGACCAGCGTTCGTGCTGGACGTGCAGACCGCGTGAGACGACGCTTCATCCAGTCCCAAACATGCTCAATGGGGGACAGATCCGGAGATCTTGCTGGCCAGGGTAGTTGACTTACACCTTCTAGAGCACGTTGGGTGGCACGGGATACACGCGGACGTGCATTGTCCTGTTGGAACAGCAAGTTCCCTTGCCGGTCTAGGAATGGTAAAACGATGGGTTCGATGACGGTTTGGATGTACCGTGCACTATTCAGTGTCCCCTCGACGACCACCAGTGGTGTACGGCCAGTGTAGGAGATCGCTCCCCACACCATGATGCCGGGTGTTGGCCCTGTGTGCCTCGGTCGTATGCAGTCCTGATTGTGGCGCTCACCTGCACGGCGCCAAACACGCATACGACCATCATTGGCACCAAGGCAGAAGCGACTCTCATCGCTGAAGACGACACGTCTCCATTCGTCCCTCCATTCACGCCTGTCGCGACACCACTGGAGGCGGGCTGCACGATGTTGGGGCGTGAGCGGAAGACGGCCTAACGGTGTGCGGGACCGTAGCCCAGCTTCATGGAGACGGTTGCGAATGGTCCTCGCCGATACCCCAGGAGCAACAGCGTCCCTAATTTGCTGGGAAGTGGCGGTGCGGTCCCCTACGGCACTGCGTAGGCTCCTACGGTCTTGGCGTGCATCCGTGCGTCGCTGCGGTCCGGTCCCAGGTCGACGGGCACGTGCACCTTCCGCCGACCACTGGCGACAACATCGATGTACTGTGGAGACCTCACGCCCCACGTGTTGAGCAATTCGGCGGTACGTCCACCCGGCCTCCCGCACGCCCACTGTACGCCCTCGCTCAAAGTCCGTCAACTGCACATACGGTTCACGTCCACGCTGTCGCGGCATGCTACCAGTGTTGAAGACTGCGATGGAGCTCCGTATGCCACGGCAAACTGGCTGACACTGACGGCGGCGGTGCACAAATGCTGCGCAGCTAGCGCCATTCGACGGCCAACACCGCGGTTCCTGGTGTGTCCGCTGTGCCGTGCGTGTGATCATTGCTTGTACAGCCCTCTCGCAGTGTCCGGAGCAAGTATGGTGGGTCTGACACACCGGTGTCAATGTGTTCTTTTTTCCATTTCCAGGAGTGTATGAAAGGCTCGGTAGGCTCATTATTTTCATCTGGATGAAATGTGGTCTACATGTTTCCAGTTTTCTTAGGTTTCAGATAGCCCTGATTGCTCGTTTCTGCATCTTAAAGATCTTTATGCTGGTGGCTGAATTTCCCCAGAAGATTAGCCCATATCGAAGTAGGGCATGGAAGTATGCATAATACGACTGAATAATTGTTGACTTGCTTGAACTTTCATTTGACACACGCAGAGCATAACAAGCTTTTGAAAGTACTTTCTCAAGTTCTTTTATATGGCGGTGCCATTTTAAGTTATGTTGTACCCATAGGCCTAGAACCTTAGTGTCAGTAACCGAGTTAAGTAGCGTATTTTCAAGGTATGGTACTGTAACAAAGTTTTGCACACTGATGTCTATTTGCAGTGGAATCTTGCAAATATAGTATTGTGTCCTATCACAAGAATCACGAAGAAAATGATTTTCTGATACACAGTCAGCACGGATTCAGACACTATCGTTCTCCTGAAACACAACTAGCTCTTTATTCCTACTTCGAACAGTTGAGTGGAATAGTTGTTCTTATCAGAATCGACTGCAAACCAACACCGACAACGGTAGTTCAGGTATACATGCCGATGTCGCAAGCTGAAGATGAAGACATAGAGAAAGTGTATGAGGATATTGAAAGGTTAGCACAATATGTAAAGGGAAATGAAACTTAATAGTCGTGGGAGACTGGAGAGCAGTTCTAGGGGAAGAAGCAGGAGAAAAGATTACAGGAGAATATGGGATTGGGACAAGGAATGAGTGAAGAGAAAGGCTAATTGAGTTCTGTAACAAGCAACAGCGAATCACAAGAGGAGGAAGTACACTTGGAAAAGGCCAGGTGATGCGGGAAAATTTCAGTTAGATTACATCATGGTCAAACAGAGATTCTGAAATCAGATATTGTATTGTAAGGCGTACCCAGGAACAGACACGGACTCAGATCACAATATAGTAGTAATGAAGAGTAGGATGAAGTTAAAGCCATTGGTCTGGAAGAATCAATACACATAGAAGTGGGATATGGAAGTACTAAGGAATCACGAAGTACGAAAGAAGTTCTCTAATGCTATAGATACAGCAGTAAGGAATAGCTCAGTAGGCAGTACAGTTGAAGAGGAATGGACATCTCTAAAAAGGACCATCACAGATATTTGATGGAAAATATAGATATAAAGAAGGTAACTGCGAAGAAACCATGGGCAACAGAAGAAATACCTCAGTTGATTGTTGAAAGAAGGAAGTACAAAAATGTTCCCGGAAACTCAATACAGAAATACAAGTCGCTGTGGAATGAAAGAAATAGGAAGTTCAGGGAAGCTAAGACCAAATGGCTGCAGGAAAAATGTGAAGACATCGAAAAAGAAATGATTGTCGGAAGGACAGACTCATCATACAGGAAAGTCAATACAACCTTCGGTGACATTAAATCAATGGTGGTAACATTAAGAGTGCAACGGGAATTCCACTGTTAAATGCAGAGGAGAGAACAGATACATTGAAAGCCTCTGTGGTGGGAAAGATTTGTCTGATGTGATAGAAGAAGAAACAGGAGTCGAGTCAGAAGAGAAAGGGGATCTAGTATTAGAATCAGAATGTAAAAGAGCTTTGAAGGACTTAAGGTCAAATAAGGCAGAAAGGATAGACAACATTCTATTAGAATGTCTAAAATCATTTTGGGAAGTGGCAACAAAACGACTCTTCCCGTTGGTGTGTAGAATGTAAGAGACTGGCGACATTCTATCTGGCTTTCGGAAAAGAATCATCCACACAATTCCGAAGACGGTAAGAGCTGACAAGTACGAGAACTATCGCACTATCAGCTTAACAGCACCTGCATCCTTAAGTTGCTTACAAGAATAATATACAGAAGAATGGAAAAGAAAATTGAGGATGCGCTAGATGACGATCAGTTTGACTTTAGGAAAAGTAAAGGCACGAGAGAAGCAATTCTGATGTTGCGGTTAATAATGGAAGCCAGACTAAAATTAAGACACGTTCATAGGATTTTTCGACCTGGAAAAAACATTCGAGAATGTAAAATGGTGCGAGATGTCCGAAATTCTGAGAAAAGTAGGGGTAAGTTACGGAGAGGGATGGGCCATGTTCAATATGTGCAACGGCCAAGAGGGAGTAATAAGGGAAGACGACCAAGAACGAAGTACTCGTATTACATAATATAAAAGGCAAGGATGTCGCCTTTCGTCACTACTGTTCAATCTGTGCATCCAGGAAGTAATGATGGAAATAAAAGAAAGGTTCAGGAGTGCGATTAAAATTCAAGGTGAAAGAATATCAATGATGCGATTCGCTGATGACATTGCTATCCTGAGTGAAAGTGAAGAGGAATTACATGATCTGCAGAACGGAATGGATAGTCTAATGAGTACAGAGTATGGGCTGACAGTAGAGCGAAGAAAGACGAAGGTAATGAGAAGTAGTAGAAATGAGAACAGGGAGAAACTTAACATCAGGATTGCTGGTCACGAAGTAGTTAAAGTTAAGGAATTCTTCTATCTAGGCAGTAAAATAACCAGTGACGGATGGAGCATTGAGGACATCAAATGCAGACTATCGATGGCAAAAACGGCATTCCTGGCCAAGAGAAGTCTACTAATCTCAAATATCGGCCTTAATTTGAGGAAGAAATTTCTGAAAATGTACGTCTGGAGTACAGCATTGTATAGTAGTGAAGCATGGACTGTGGAAAAACCGGAACAGAAGAGAATCGAAGCATTTGAGATGTGGTGCTACAGACGAATGTTGAATATTAGGTGGAATGATAAGGTAAAGCTTGAAGAGGTTCTGCAAAGAATCGGAGAGGAAAGGATTATGTGGAAAATACTGATGGGGAGAAGGGACAGGTTGATAGGACATCTGTTAAGACATGAGAGAATGACTACCATGGTACTAGAGGGAGCTGTAGCGGGCAAAAACTGTAGAGGAAGACAGAGATTGGAATACATCCAACTCTGAGATGAAGAGGTTGGAAGAGGAGACTAATGCGCGGGGGGAGGGGGGGGGGCTGCATGAAACCAGTCAGAAGACTGACCAAAAAGAAAAAAAGAGTCGTAGCCCACGAGGCGGTGTGCAGTCATCATCTGGCCTTTCTAATACAGCTTTCATTTGTTGCTCCAAATAACTTCTGGCAGATCCCAAAATGGTTTCATAAATTATACCAAGGCTGATTCCCGTATCCCCTCCTCTATAAAACAGTAAATCTGATGCCTATACTCTAATGACCTCATTGCCAGCCAAACGTCAAACTGTAGCCACCCTCCTATTCTCTACATCTAACACATACAACAATTAGTGTTGTGCCTGAGGACGACAAGAAATTATAAGGGATGAATCAAGAGTATCAATTGACTAGATCCTGCTGATACTTAAGTAGCAGTGGTTAATAATCGTCAAAAAAAGAGAGAGATGGAAACAAGAACTGATTTTTGTGGAGCAAAAGTTCACGTTCATTCCCAACATACTAATCATCTGTTGTGACTTTTCAGGCTTACCCGACGGATCGGTTGCAAATGCACTTCTCAAGTTTGCCGCCGGATGGTATTGTACAAATCTATGCAACTGCTCGATGAAATGCTGTGGGATTTGCGAAATACGATCCGGTGGCTAACGCGAGAAATGAATTTGCATCCAACTGTTTTTCCATAACGTCTCAAATTGTATTCATTACGAATCCAGCATATACTAATTTACAGCAATGATCTCTTTCTAATTTTGAAAATTTGTTTCCACTTGAATTGGTGATTAGGGAGGAAAGACATTCGACAATGAAGCTCTAGCTGATTAGATTTCAGTTATGTTACTGTGGTTTCTCCTATTTGTCCACGATATTTATTTCCCGGGAATTAAACTCATAAAACGGTTACCGTTTCCAGCTCATGTGACAATCGTAGTTTCCCTTCGGCGCCGCACTCTTAGCAGCAATTGGCCGTTAGATTTCTGTTTCAGCTCGACTCGGCAATAATGGAACAAAATTTCTTCCACATACACGAATAGGGCCATGTCCCTGCAGGTTACGATGTACCATTACCAAGTCTAGCAGTGAAACATTTCTGTGAAAATATTTCTGACCAGCAGTCAAGAATCGCAGCATCCATTGCGGACACTCTCAGAGATATTATGGACCCTCACTTTACAGCCTTGCATTACTTCATCATGTAATTTTCTACAAATATATCTGCTATGGTGATATTACCTAGACGATCGGAAAGATTCTCGTATTCACTACCTCTTCGGCTCATTAATTCACAAGTAAATATTCTTCAGTTCTGGTTTGCAGTAGTAATGGACTTACGTTAACTAAATATTGATCTTTCCAGCTGATTAGTTTATTGCTGGTCACTGAAATGGCAAAACCATGAACGCCCAGGCAGTAAAAAAAAAAAAAAAAAAAAGTTCAAATGTGTGTGAAATCTTATAGGACTTAACTGCCACGGTCATAAGTCCCTAAGCTTACACACTACTTAACCTAAATTATTCTAATGACAAACACACACACTCATGCCCGAGGGAGGACTCGAACTTCCGCCGGGACCAGCCGCACGTCCATGACTGCAGCGACAGTAAGCATTAAAATTGGTATAAAGTGTACTACTGTTTTAAATACGCAGTTCATACGTAATTTCATTACAGCGGCACAGAAAAGATAAAAATAAAATAATATACATTGTGTGTATAAACAATATTCAAGTTAAGACCAGTGGGGACTGTAATTATCGAGTTGCTGTGAAACTTGATATATATATATATATATATATATATATATATATATATATATATATATATATATATATATATATATATGCATTAATGCGATATACGCTGAAAAAAATTAATTCCGTATTTAGTCACCAGGTGCAAATTTGGCTCCATGAAGACAAGAAAGACGAATAGAAACGTTTCCGTATGTAATGAATTAGTAATGGGACTTGGACAGAAAAAATCAGACAACTGAAGATAGCATAAAGTTGATATTATTAACCGACATTTACCCAATTTGTTAAATATGGGCACCGGAGACGTGTACGAGATGCCGCACAGCGCCAGATTTGGACTGGGTGATCAAAATTGAAACTAATTTTCTACCACCGCATCAGCATATCTCCCAAGATTCTCTGCCATAATTACAGCCCACTCTGGACCACCGTGAGTAGCTGAACTTTAATTGTAACCGCCCGGTATTTCAGGTATGAAGAGGAAACATCTACCAGCACGTACCGCAATTCGACATTGGCTGGATGCTGGCCTCCCAAAATACCGGTTTATCGTTCCGCGATGTTGGTGCTTGAGTTTCTTGGGATGCTGTGAGGGTCATGCGAATAAATATTTTATGGTTCAGCAGAGCCATTCTCAACGCCAGGCAAGATCCGAACAGCCCCACTTACCCAGCGCCTGACAGGTTATTCTTAGCTCGGTCGTTGTGGATCACACAGTCACGCTACGTCATATACACTGTCTCAGTAAATAAACTCGTTTCCAAGAAAAATATTCATAGGCGCAAGTGATGAGGTGTGGAGCGCCACGTGGCAGCTTGGAGAGACGCGCCGGCAATGGAGCGCCCAACTACAGTATAGGACACTGTAGTGGCACCACGTAGCTTTCTCAGAAAATCCCGGCTCTGCATACAGCTTCACGATGGACGAATATAGAAGAATGAGGAGGGTGAACTGTCACATTCCTCCGGCAATCGCCATAAACGCCCAGAATTTGCCGTAAAGTTATCGGTGTGGCTGGGTGCATAGCATATCACTTAGTTGACATAGATAATAATTTGGGCAGCAGCCATTATACACTGACAAAAAAATTACAACCCACATAAATGATTAATGGAGAATAATGTAATTTCTGGGATACGTTTGTCTAGCTAATATGTGTAAGTGATTAACATTACAACATCGCAGGTTAATGTAAGCGCGAGATCTATCTGGGATTCCGCTACGGTCACAGGTTCGATTCATGCCTCGGGCATGGATGTGATGTCCTTAGGTTAGATAGGTTTAATTAGTTCTACGTTCTACGGGACTGATGGCCTCTGATGTTGAGTCTCATAGTACTCGGAGCCATTTGAACCATTTTATCTGGGATCACCGTAAGATTTTATGTTGACTATGCTACAAATATAGCACCATTCGTATCCGTCATCTATCAGAGATCAGTGGAACGGTGGAAAGTTCCACGATACTGGAAGAAGGCCCAGGTCACAGCAATTTATAAAAAGGGTAGAAAATCGGATGCACATAATTACCGGTCGATTTCGCTGACGTCGATTTGTTGTAGAATCATGGAACATATTTTGTGTTCAGACATAATGACCTTTCTAGACTCTGAGAAGGTCATCTGCAGAAACCAGCGTGGTTTTAGGAAACAGCGCTCATGGGAGACACAGCTGGTCCTCTTTGTGCATGATATACAACAGGCTCTAGATACCAGCTCCCAGGTTGATGCCATATTTGTCGACTTTCGAAAGGCGTTCGACTCAGTTCCGCACTGTCGCTTGCTACAAAAAGTGCGCGCATACGGTCTATCCAATGACATGCGGTTGGGTAGAAAGTTTTCTAACAGACAGGGAGGAATATGTCGTCCTGAACGGGATAACTTCACCAGAAACAAGGGTAACTTCAGGTGTGCCACAGGGCAGCGTAATAGGTCCTCTGCTTTTTACGATTTACATAAACGATCTGGTTGATGGTATTGACAGCGGCCTTAGACTGTTTGCCGATGACGCTGTGGTCTACAGGAAAGTAGTATCACACGAAAGTTGTGAACAAATCAATGAGGATTTGCAGAAAATAAATGCGTGGTGTAATGACTGGCAGTTATCTCTCAATATTAGTAAGTGTAACCTAATGCGTATAAGGCGAAAATCCCCATTAATGTATGAGTACCAAATAAATGATCAGTCTTTGGAAGCGGTAACGTCAGTCAAGTATCTGGTTGTGACTATTCGAAATGATATCATATGGAATGATCAGATTACACAAGTAACGGGTAAGGCGAACTCTGGATTGCGGTTTATTGGTACAATCCTTAAGCGATGCAGTCCTTCAACAAAGCAAATAGCTTACAGTACGTTAGTTCGTCCAGTCTTAGAGTATTGTTCGTCCGTATGCGACCCTTACCAGTGGGGTCTGATTCTAGAGATTGAGAAGGTCCAAAGAAGAGCGACAAGATTCGTGACTGGTACATTTAGCCTTCGCGAGAGCGTTACAAATCTCACAGAAAGTTTGAAGTGGGACAGACTTGCAGATAGACGACGCGCTAAACAGAAGGGGCTGCTCACTAAATTCCGAAATTCAATCTTCACCGAGGATGTAGAGCATATATTATTACCACCAACTTTCAAATCGCGTAATGGTCATCATTCAAAGAAAGGGAAATTATAGCTCGTACTGAGGCGTTCAGACAGTCGTTTTTCCCTCGCGCAATGCGCGAGTGGAACAGAGGGGGGGAAATATGGCTTTGGTGCGAATTGTGCCCTCCGCCACACACCGCTTGGTGGCCAGCGGAGTATATATGTAGATATATCGATGTAGAAAAGCCACTGCAAATGTGAAATGCTGGTACTTTAATAACCGGTGTAACCACCAGAATGTTGAATCCAGGCACGTAGTCGTGCATGCATTCTTTTGTATAGGTGCCGGATGTCAGTTTGTGGGGTGCAGTCAGTACAACGACGATTGATGCAGTTTGTGGATGACGCTGGAGTTTTGGTCCGATGATGACCACATGTGCTCGATTGGAGATAGATCTGGAGATCGAGCAGGCCAAGGCAATAAATCTTCCTCTGCACAGCATATTGGGTTAAAACAGTGGTATGTAGCGAGCGTTATTCTGTTGGGAAACGCTTCACGGACTGCTGTTCACGAATGGCAGCACGACAGGCCGAATCACCAGATTGACGTACGGATTTAGTGTCAGTGTGTGTGGAATAAACATGAGAGTGCTCCTGGTGTCATATGTAATCGCATCTGTAGGTCAAGTGTGTCTAGAACGCAGACAGGTTGGGGCAGACTCTCAACTGGCCTCCTTCTAACCGACATACGGTCATCATTTGCACTGAGGCAGAACCAGCTTTAATCAGAAAAGGCCCTCCGTAAATGGTGGTTGTTGTAGGTCAGTGGAACTTACGCTAAAGTGCGACTAGCTTGGAGCTTCGAAGTAACCGATTTGTAACAGGAGGTTGGGTCGCTGTGGTGCCAACTGCTGCTCAGATTGCTCCTGCAGATGCAGTACCATCCCGAACACGACCGCTTTCCCTATCGGTAATACCATGTGGCCGTTCGGAGCCTGGTCAATTCGCGACCGTACATTCTCGGAATCACTGCTGCCAGCAGTCAGGTGTAGTGGCTACATTCCTGCCAAGTGGTTCGGCAATATCGCAGAAGAAACATCCATCTCCACGTAGCTTTATGACATTCAAACTCAATGAGGTGTTAACTTACAACATGCTGAGTCCCAAAGGCAACAAACTCTCACGACCATTATAGCGTGTATTTAAAGCAAGCCTGCTTTGCATCCTCATAGTGACGCTACTAGCGCTACACTTACGCGAATGGGACGAAATTTGTCTAGACATCATCTTTGAGATGTAGAAACCCGCCTACCAACTTTCGTTTATGTCGCACAGCTGTTTTTTGCTGCTGCCACCTTTTTTTCCCGTCAGTGTAGATGTTTTGCGCTCGGCCGGTCTGGATCGTACAGTCAGGTTACGTCGTGTATGTTTTGTGAGGAAATCAGCTTTTATTCAACAAGATAAATGCTCACAGGGGCAACACGACGATGTGTTGAGCGTTACCTTGACGCGACAGCACGGAAAACCTCACTGTTAGTTACGCCCAACTACAAAACTGGACAAAGGAGTGGCTCCACATCGTTTTCTCATAGTCCCAGTTATGCGTACAGCATTATTATCTACGTATCCATGTATGGAAGCTGCGAGGAGAATGAAAATGGGCAGCTTGCACTGATCACCGTCATACGGTTCCAACACTTGACATAATGCTATGGGTGCCATTGGTTGTATAGGAGAATCATCTATGTTTCACGTAAACGTTAATTTCGACAGCACCCGTTACATTTATGACATATTAAAGCCTGTGGCTATCTTCTAGCTCTCCGAGACGCTATCCATCGACTTCATTACTACCTTACAAGAAGTAAACACAAGACGGCTTGATGCCGGAACTGTCATTTCCTATCTTGATACAAAAGATTAAAACTGTGTGGCCGCCTGAGATTCGAACACGGGTCTTTTGCCTTTTGCGGGCAGCAGCTCTACCAAATCAGCTACCTAAGCACGATTCACGACCCATCCTCACAGCTCTACTTTCTCCGGTACCTCTTTTCCTCCATTCCAAGCTTCACAGAAGTTCTCCTGTGAAACTTGCTGCACTAGCACTCCTGGGGATATTGTGGAGAAATGAAACTTCCTGACAGATTAAAACTGTTTGCCGGAAGAGCGGTTCTAGGAGCTACAGTCTGGAACCGCGCGACCACTACCGTCGCAGGTTCTAATCCTACCTCGGGCATGGATGTGTGTGATGCCCTTAGGTTAGTTAGGTTTAAGTACTTCTAAGTTCTAGGGGACTGATGACCTCAGAGGTTAAGTCCCATAGTGCTCAGAGCCATTTTTGTTTGCCGGAAGGCAGAAGTCGTGCTTGAGTAGCTTTGCTGGTAGAGCACTTTCACGCGAAAGACAAAGGTCTCGAGTTCGAGTCTCGGTCCGGCACACATCTTCCAACTTTTAAAACACATTGTCACGAGTTGCCGAAAGAGTGACACGCCACCATTCACCACCTATTACGACGGTGGCCTCTGGTAGAGAACTGAAGTAGCATGGAACGACGTAGAAGTATCTGTCACCCAAGCTCATTTCGACTCGAAGCCCAGCAGGGCTGGAGCAGCTGTCGCTGCCAGAGAGCAGCTGGATGTATAAAATTTCACTCCCTGTACTCCGCTAAAATCACCTACAAATCATATATTCTTGCTGCTGTGCTGTACACGCACAATATGTAAAATTTCGTCATTTTGTATCCTCCCAGTTTTTGCAGTTTTTATTGCCAGCAACAAGTCACCTGTTTATAAAACCACATCAGCTGGTTCGCAATAATTAATCGCCAGTCGGTACAAGGTTTTGTTTACACCCGCTACCACGAGCAAGTTTACCTTCATCAGCGATTCTGTTTAGTGAAAGACTACCTCCATACCCCCCCCCCCCCCCATCCCCATCCCGCCACTCTCCCACCCTTTCCCCTCCAGCATTCCTGCGTCTAGCCTGATGTTCCGCTTCAGCCTGTTGACTGATTGCCTAATGTGTATAACGGATAATTTTCTGCCTTCTGTAAGCTTTGAACAATTACCTCTCAGGGTGTTCGGAATTTTCCGTCACTCCTTGTAGAGGAGAGTGAGTGCTACGAGAAATTGTTCATATTCACTACAGCAAAACACGTCTCCTCTATTCAACATTTGCTCATAGCTCTTAAGATATGCGTTTTAGTGACCATATTTACTAGACTTTTTTCCCTGTTTGAGACATAACTCTAAAGAGTCCCTTATAGTCCTAGCACCAACAGTACCAATATATATTTTCCACTGTCAAAGGTATGAGAACGGTGATCACTTACAACTTTGGACGCGTTCGTATACGGTATAGGTCCCTTTAACTCAAATTAATACATTGATCCTTCTTCATCGTCCTAAAAAGCTTATAACATCATCACAGAATCGCTCTGTACATACATAAATTTACAGGCACTGGCACATGTAACTTTGACAGTATGTAGCTCCGTTGTATGACGTTTGCGGACATGGTTTCCTACTCAAAATAATATGTACTGTTCCAGAAGTCTGTAACAGGAATTTTCAAACACGCTGTATACTGGTTATTTCGATCAAAACGATCAAAATGCGCCGGCCGTTGTGGCCGAGTGGTTCTAGGCGCTTCAGTCCTGAACCGCGCTGCTGCTACGGTCGTAGGTTCGAATCCTGCCTAGGGCATGGACGTGCGTGATGTCCTTAGGTTACTCAGGTTTAAGTAGTTCTGGGTCTAGGGGACTGATGACCTTAGATGTTAAAGTCCCATCGTGCTTAGAGCCATTTGAATTTTTGATCAAGATGCACCGGTGGATGGTCCGTCGTTTAAGTGAAACTGGTACTCCAAGAACATCCATACCTATTGTGACAAATCACATCTTTCCGATACAAAATAATGTGTACTGTCGCAGAAGTCTGTAACGGAAATTTTCAAACACCCCTTATAGTGGTTATTTCGATCCAAACGATCAAGATGCGCCTGTGGTTGGTCTGTTGTTTAAGTGAAACTGGTACTCTTGGTACATTCATAGCTATTGTGACAAATTAAATCTTTCAGAAAATCGCCTCCATAAAATATTAGGTAATGCACGTGATACTTCCTAGAGGGTCATTTTTGTGACATTCCTGCGCTGACTTAAAAACTCCAGACGAATCACACTGTTTTTTGAATCTCTCGGTATTCTGTTTATGAACCTTTCTTAGTAAAAATCACACGTTATCGACCTATACTCAAGAGTACGATATTACAGTGTCTGTGTTATTCTGTATTACAATGTAAAGTTCCGTGGGACATGCATGCATGTCCACAGGAGCAGGTACTGCAGCGGCTACAGCCGTTATGAAATACATCAAATGTGCTCGAACAGTCCACGGGTGTACTGCCGGTCCATAGTGTCCAACGGGCACAATATTTCGCCCGCCCTCAGGGTATCAGTTCGTCAGCGCACCTGACGATGGCGACATATCTGATCGCCGAAATATTGTGTGCCCGTTGGACACTATGGACCGGCAGTACACCCGTGGACTGTTCGAGCAAAAAATACGCCGGGAGAAGTTGAAGAATCAAACATCAATTGTATTCGAAATTACGAATATGGACAACAGTCAGCTGTAGAATGGAATGACGACAACGAAAATTAGTGCCGGACTGGGAATCGAACCGGGATATCCCGCTTACTGCTAGCGGTCGGCATGCCATCTTTTTTTGTCTTCGGTATTAGTTCATTGCGTTAGGTCTGAGCGGACGTCACAAGACCTCCGTTCAAGTCGATCGTTGATTCCTTAACTCAGTTTTTTCATTACAGAGAGCACGCAGCCCTCTGACCGAATACACTGAGCTACCGTGCCAGGGGTATGTCATTTGGCTATTTGTGCACGACTCAGTCCAGACTCATACTTGTGGTCAATCATGCGTCTACAACATGTACTCAAACATCCATTATTTATATTCCGGTATAGGTGAGACATTTCTCTTGAAAGTCGCTTGCTCAGTATCGGCTGATAAATACGCTAGTACAGTGCCTGTGTTAGTCTGAATTAAAATGCAAAGTTTCTTTGGACACGCATGCAGCTACTTTCAAGGAAAATGTCTCACCTTTACGCGAATCTGCATAATGTATGTACGAGTATAAGTTGTGGAAGGATGATTGACGATACATGGAATTTTGGGCCTTGTCCTAAGTCGTGCACGGGTAGCCAAATGGTAAAGCGACGGCTCGCAATAAGCGGGAAATTCGGGCTCGAATGCCTGTCCGGCACAAATTTTCACTGTCGTCTTTCCATTATACAGCTGACGGTTGTCCATATTCGCAGTTGCGAATACATTTAATCTAGTACTAACAGTAGGCCGGAGAGTTTGCTGTAGATAGACTACTGGTCATTAATATTGCTACACCAAGAAGAAATGCAAATGATAAACGGGTATTTATTGGGCAAATATATTATACCAGAACTGACATGTAATTACATTTTCACGCAATTTGGGTACATAGATCCTGAGAAATCAGTAACCTGAACAACCACCTCTGGCCGTAATAACGGCCTTGATACGCCTGGGCGTTGAGTCAAACAGAGCTTGGATGGCGTGTATAGATATAGCTGCCCATGCAGCTTTAGCACGATACCACAGTTCATCAAGAGTAGTGACTGGCGTATTGTGACGAACCAGTTGCTCGGCCACCATTGACAAGACGTTTTCAGTTGGTGACAGATCTAGAGAATGTGCTGGCCAGGAGAGCAGTCGTACCCTTTGTGTATCCAGAAAGGTCCGTACAGGACCTGTAACATGCGGTCGTGCATTATCCTGCTGAAAAGTAGCGTTTCGCAGGGATCGGATGAAGGATAGAACCACGGGTCGTAACACATTTGAAATGTAACGTCCACTGTTCATAGTGCCGTCAATGCGAACAAGAGGTGACCGAGACGTGTAACCAATGGCACCCCATACCATCATGCCGGGTGATACGCCAGTATGGCGATGACGAATACACGCTTCCAACGTGCGTTCACTGCCATGTCGCCAAACACGGATGCGACCATCATTATGCTGTAAACAGAACCTGGATTCATCCGAAAAAATTACGTTTTGCCATTGGTGCACCCATGTTCGTCTTTGAGTACACCATCCCAGGCGCTCCTGTCTGTGATGCAGCGTGAAGGGTAACCGCAGCCATGGTCTCCGAGCTGATAGTCCATGCTTGTGCAAACGTCGTCGAACTGTTCGTGCAGATGGCTGTTGTCCTGCAAACGTCCCCATGCTTTGATCCAGGGATCGAGACGTGGCTGCACGAACAGTTAAGCCATGCGGATAAGATGCCTGTCATCATGACTGCTTGTGATACGATGTCGTATCGAGCACGGCGTTCCGTATTACTCTCCTGAATTCACCTATTCCATATTCTGCTAACAATAATTATATCTCGACTAACGCGAGCAGCAATGTCGCGATACGATAAACCGGAATTGCGATGGGCTACAATCCAACCTTTATCAAAGTCGGAAACGTGATGGTACGTATTTCTTCTCCTTGCACGAGGCATCACAACAACGTTTCATCAGGCAACGCCGGCCAACTGCTGTTTGTGTATGAGAAATCGGTTGGAAACTTTCCTCATGTCAGCATGTTGTAGGTGCCGCCACCGGCGCCAACCCTGTGTGAATGCTCTGAAAAACTAATCATTTGCATATCACAGAATCTTCTTCCTGTCGGTTGATTTTCGCGTCTGTAGCGCGTCATCTTCGTGGTGTATCAATTTTAATGGCCAGTAGTGTAACTTTGCAGGTACGTTTTCGGTGAATGTCAGTATGGCTTCGGTCTTTTTCACAACAATATTTTGTATTTTTGAGATATTGCTAAACCTGTAGTAATTTTGGCTGACTACACCGATGGCTCGCCAACTGTGCAGTAAAGCAAATTCGGTCCTTTCACCTATTTCCACGCGTGACATTATATTTGTTCCTGTTGAAGGTCGTCCTCCGCGGTTCACACCAAACATTATTCGTCTGCAAAGGTTACTGCATTTCGAATAATTTTTCTAATGATGTTACTTCTCTGCATACATTAACCGTTAAGTAATCCAGGTGCAGTATCGGTCCCCTGTTGCATTGTGAGCCAGCCAACGGTATCCACTTAGTTCGACTTTGGCAGATGTACGTGCTGGCGTGTGTTTTGATGCGTGAAATAAAACTTTGCCATGTTAGGCGCAAAAAGCTAGAGTCCGGATTCCTTGGAGAGGAGGCCCCTATGAAATGGCCACATTTAGATTTATTGGCATTCCAAGTCTGTCCACCAATCGCGAATCTGAATCGCAGGTAACCACTACAACCCTTTACGAGATGCGATCACGTGCCACGTCGGCTCCCACTAGCTCTAAATCAGTTGCTGATCACTGTGCATTAACGTAATTTGCAAAACGCTATTTTGATTATCTGTGTATGTCAGTATGTCCGAAATCTCTCGTTCTTTGCCCTCTGAAACGTTTATTTGCAGTCAAATGTCGGCCCTACAAATTCTCTTATCAATATTGTTTTCAAAAATTCCAATATGACACGATGTATCTTAAAAGATGCGTGTGCCATAGTAGCACGCAGCGATCGATTTCTATACCAGGAGTGAAACTTTGGGACTAGGTGTAGGTCGCAATGGAACTTCCTTACTTATTAATATACGTTTTAAGACTGATTTAACAGCTTCGATATGCATTGATTCTTTCCCGTACTTGTTAACGCATAGGACGCCTTGTTATATTGCTCATAGTCCATTATGTATTAGAGGAGAGTAAGCATATGGAAACTATATTTTTAAAATAATTGAGTGAGATTGGCAGGATAGAGGTATGCGACGTCATATACATTTTCAGCACAAATAGATAACAATAATTAGATAACTAGTTTTGGTTGAAAAAATCAACCATCTTCAGACGCAGTTTAGTGAGAAATAAGTGTGACCGTGCGTGAAACGCATATAAAATATAGCATCTGATTAAGAAGAGATTTACCCTGAAAAAATATATAAAATGAACACATGTGTACCGCAGCAGAATCTCGTGAATAACGTATGTTCTTCTGTTGATATGCCCTATTTTGAGGAAAATATTTCTTTGATGAGATTCCACTGTAGTACACAAGCGTTGGTTTTATAATTCTTTTGATGAGAATATTTCTTGTTATTCAGATGCTATACATCTTATCCGTTTCAGATACGGTAACACTAATTTCTCACCAAATTAGATCTTAAGACGGATGATTTTTCCATTAAATTAGTTCTCTTATTATCGTTATATAATTACGATCCGGGCAATTAAAATTTTTAAATAAATTTCAAAAAAATTATATCTAAAAGAATTTTCGGTTAAACATTGTTTTTAACAGTTGTGTAGATTAAGGAGCTCCTCATCGTAGCTTCTTGAAAGTGACAGTCAACGTAAATAAATCAATATACAAATGTACCAAGTCTTTCGAAAGTGTTCTGTGGGATACAGGAAACATTGTTATGTGTTCTGTTCAGATTTGATATTTTAGCAAGAGCTTATAGCAAAGAAAAGAATGAGGAAGAGCAGAGAAGTAGATGTTTTAGTTGGGAGTGTGTCGAGAGAAAGAGTATAAAGTGTGCTAGAAAGCTTCTCGTTGATTAACGTTTCCAAAGGTAGGAAATCATATTGCATCCAGCCAAGGTCGATTACAGAGCTTTAATTTGTTTGCATACTTCAATATTGGCTTCAATGTGCTACTCTTAAATTTTCTACTCCTTCCTTTTCCGGTTTGTTACAGAACTATAACGTCATTTCATAATTTTCGGGAAGATCTCCACGTCATCATACAATTTTTCGGTTGTGTTAAGTCGGTATGTCGTTTTTGACTGGTGCAAGCAGCTGTCATCATGATGAAGGCCATTTACAGCACTGGTCGAAACAACAAACTGACAGCGAGTTCACAAACATGAAAATGTTTATTCAAGATAACAGTAGCCTACGCTGATGTATGCAACGTGCTTCCGCAAATGTAAAATTATTTATTTTCCTCTATTTTAAAAAGCGCTTTAACACTTGGATACTGTCTTATTTTGCGTTTTCTGTCACAACAGCAACTAATGAAACAAGGTCGGTTCTGAAGTAGCTCCCTATTGGTTGATGATGCTTGCTATGGTGCTAGCGAAACTTGAGAACACGAATCAGTTACTACGAAATAAGGTTATCTTGTGGAAAGCAGTGAGCACGTTCCACTTTCTTGTCGTCCTAAGTTTCTTACTTCAGGTTACGAGGTAAGTAAAATAAACTGAGAGGTATGGCGAAGTAGACTTAACGAATAAATTGCTGACTTCTTAGTAACTGAGTCTTACAACGAAATAGACTTAACGATTAAATTACTGAATTTTTAAAATTGCTGATGTCAGTTACCCAAATTATCGTTCTAATTCGGCCGATGCCTTTAATCATACTGAAGCAGGAAACACACTACACTATGCGTACGAAACATTCTGCATAACCAATAAAGTGTAGCGAAAAAAAAAAAAAAACAAAAAAACAAGCAGCAGAAACAGCGGGAATGGAAGTGATATATTCGGTGAATATGAAAAATTCTCTCTTGCAACGAGATTGTCAGGAATTAATTGAATCACGTGTGGCGCTGCTATCCTCTGTTCGGCTCTCGAACGAATATAGACATACAAACTCAACATCGGGTCTCTGTGTTCTGTTGAACCACACTGCGTTAACAGCACGCGGGCGTTTTTAGTCGTCGCAAGGGCCTGAATGTTAAGTCCGGAGAGCTCAAACAGCGTACATTTGTTTAGGAACATTACTCTGTGTCTGCTTGTGTATTGTGTGACGTAGCGTAAAGCGAGGATGACAGTAATAATGATTCTCCATTATCCGTAAATGCCTGGCTAACAGAGACAGACATGTTGCCCGTCCGGACACGCGCATGTCTCGCAGTGATAGTACAAGCCCCATTAAATCGATACACAACAGGACAAGCAGGGGTGTGATCTACTATCAATGGCTGGTGGGCTGGAGAACACTGACAACACGAGGGATGTCAAAGGTTGTCACGTATGTTTGTAGAATTTCGGTTTATATCTGTTACCTTCTATGTCGGTAATTATACAAAAAAACAAAAAAGATGCAAGCGTGCTGTCTATCTTAGTTCATTCGCGTTCTGCCAGTATTCCTCGATATATTAGTAATGACCACACGATCTACTAATTGGCTACTCTTAGGGCGCCTGCCCGAGAGTAAGAACTCTGTGGACAACATCGAGAGAGAATTGTTCGTGTATGATTAACAGGAGAAAGTTTGTCAGTGCACTTAGTATAGCGAGAGGAGAGAAAGATGACGGCATATCATCACCTGAGAACAATAAAAGTGCCTCAACCAGTTATGAGTGCTGAGCAACACGAAGCCTTAGGTGTAATTTCAATAGACAGCCACAGAGCTAACATGACTTGAGCGTAATTATATTTGGTGAAGCACCTAGAAAGACCTTTTCGTACGTATCCAAGCTTTCGTATTTTACAATACGACATTATCTTGAAACGCATCTTCCGAACTTACCGTCACTGTTGGAGGAGCATTCTTCCGAAGATTTTCTTCACTTTATTGAAACTGGAAACCTGAAGTCATACGGTGTAAACATTAGATGAAAGACTTTTGATTAGTGAAGATACACTCCATTGCCAAGATTTCTAACGATAACCTTTATCTTCCACAACTGGTTTCGGTCATCAGTGTACCATCTTCAGATATCGAAAGAGAGATTATTGCATATTTCTTAAAACAGCAATAAGAAATATACCCAGTAATCAGCCTGTCCAATTCTGAAAACGATGACATTCATAACCGAAATCGGTTATCGAGAATAAAGATTGTTATTTGTGATTTCGGCAAAGAAGTTCCCTAATCTATTATCACAGATCACCCCCTCCGACTGAAAATGAGTAAACTAAAGAAAAAGACATGATTAGGCGGTACGATAAACTAATCATACGAAGACGGAGCAAGCCTGCTTAACTTCGTATGTATTTTCATACACCGAAGCGAACTACATGAATGGCTGCTGTCGGGTGCGTTATCTCTGACCAACTGATCACCGTCAGGGTAGCGTATTGCAAGGGATTCAAACGGTCTCGTGAATCATCATGGAGGTTCTGTAGCGACTTTGGCCCCAGCTACTCAGCATTATGTTAGATGTTTTTCTGTTCTTCTAGGATAAATTCGTGGACATTTTTGGCTAGTCAAGCGTATTTATCATCTCTCACGAGCAACACGATGACGATACCCCAACGCCTACTGGACGCAATATCCATATGTGGAAAAGAAATGCGACTCTTATGGTTGACTTGAAGATTCTTTGATAATGAGTTGGTTTCAGAGTGGAAGTCGGATACACATCTGTTGCCCCTCGTCTCTGTTAGAACAAAGGCAATAGGAACTGTGCACAATTACACTGTAATGGTTGAATAGCGCGTTAGTTTTTCTCAAAGACCTAGTTTTCTAAAACAGTGTTAATGTAGATCGAGGAAAGATTTGGATGCACTATAGAAACCAATTTATAAATACAAGATTAACGGATATGTCGAATATCGTCTACCTCACAATGTCCCTGGAAAAAGATACAAAAACTCTACACGTATTACCACAAACGAATGGGGACATTCAACTGCAATTTCGTTTAAAATGATGTAGAAATTGATTTACTCATGAGTTAAGACTGCAATGCTTTTCTCGAAGAATTAAGATAGGAGTTCAACCTACATTTTCGAGCTCCCGTTCATGTCCAAACACATGTAGGGTGAACCAGAAATCCACAAGCACACTTTCAGAGACGGACCGAAACAAGAAAAATATCTGGTAAAGATTGTCTCCCCTAAAATACATACCTTAAGAGCCATGAGCACCTGTTCACCTCCGTTACCATCAAATACATCTGTTGTAATGCAAGTTTTTTGATTTTCGTATTTTGGGAGGAGGTAGTATAGACAAAACCAATATCTGCCAGGTTATCCGAGAGCGCTAATGCGCCGCTTCCTGGACTCGGGTAGGCGCGCCGGCCCCGGATCGAATACGCCTGGCGGCTTAACGACGGAGGCAAGAGTGCTGGCCACCCTGGATGTGGTTTCTAGGCGGTTCTCCACATCCCACTAGGTGAATACCGGGCTGGTCCCCACCTTCCACCTCAGTTTCAAGGTTTGCAGACATCTGAAAACATTTGCACTGTTCCATGGATTACACTAGACACAGACAGTTGGGGTACACTAATTCCGTCCCAGGGGTTACAGGGGACGGCAGGAAGGGCATCTGGCCACCCCTTAAATTAACCTTGCCAATTCTGATTAGCCATGCCGACCCTGTGTCATTGCAGGAAAAAGGCGTAAGCAAAAGAGGAAAGAAAGAAGTATGGACAAAACCAAGAATAAAGTTTTCTTCTTGTTTTGCAAAAGGGATATGTTTCACAGTGACAAAATGAACAAGTGGTGATAGTTCTTAAGATATGCACCTTAGACACCCCTTTTACTTGACAGTTTTTCCTTGTTTCGGCCCATACTTTTCAAAATATGGGTAGCAAAGAGTTCTCAGTGGAAGAGATGTCTCACAGTAGCCAAGATGAAGAAGTTTTTTCTCCCCGCGTAACTGTTAATCTTAGAAACAAATGTATCAGTCTTGTGACATATTTTTTTGTATTTCCACTGAACAATGTCGTAGGTAATAATTTTCTGTGGTAACTCATCATAGTACTGGTTGCACAAAAGCGAACACTAAGAAAAATATACATGTACATTATATAGGTACCTCTTGAAGCAACTAGGCATTTTAACTGGACCATCACAGTACATACACTCCTGGAAATTGAAATAAGAACACCGTGAAATTATTGTCCCAGGAAGGGGAAACTTTATTGACACATTCCTGGGGTCAGATACATCACATTATCACACTGACAGAACCACAGGCACATAGACACAGGCAACAGAGCATGCACAATGTCGGCACTAGTACAGTGTATATCCACCTTTCGCAGCAATGCAGGCTGCTATTCTCCCATGGAGACGATCGTAGAGATGCTGGATGTAGTCCTGTGGAACGGCTTGCCATGCCATTTCCACCTGGCCCCTCAGTTGGACCAGCGTTCCTGCTGGACGTGCAGACCGCGTGAGACGACGCTTCATCCAGTCCCAAACATGCTCAATGGGGGACAGATCCGGAGATCTTGCTGGCCAGGGTAGTTGACTTACACCTTCTGGAGCACGTTGGGTGGCACGGGATACATGCGGACGTTCATTGTCCTGTTGGAACAGCAAGTTCCCTTGCCGGTCTAGGAATGGTAGAACGATGGGTTCGATGACGGTTTGGATGTACCGTGCACTATTCAGTGTCCCCTCGACGATCACCAGTGGTGTACGGCCAGTGTAGGAGATCGCTCCCCACACCATGATGCCGGGTGTTGGCCCTGTGTGCCTCGGTCGTATGCAGTCCTGATTGTGGCGCTCACCTGCACGGCGCCAAACACGCATACGACCATCATTGGCACCAAGGCAGAAGCGACTCTCATCGCTGAAGACGACACGTCTCCATTCGTCCCTCCATTCACGCCTGTCGCGACACCACTGGAGGCGGGCTGCACGATGTTGGGGCGTGAGCGGAAGACGGCCTAACGGTGTGCGGGACCGTAGCCCAGCTTCATGGAGACGGTTGCGAATGGTCCTCGCCGATACCCCAGGAGCAACAGCGTCCCTAATTTGCTGGGAAGTGGCGGTGCGGTCCCCTACGGCACTGCGTAGGCTCCTACGGTCTTGGCGTGCATCCGTGCGTCGCTGCGGTCCGGTCCCAGGTCGACGGGCACGTGCACCTTCCGCCGACCACTGGCGACAACATCGATGAACTGTGGAGACCTCACGCCCCATGTGTTGAGCAATTCGGCGGTCCGTCCGCCCGGCCTCCCGCATGCCCACTATACGCCCTCGCTCAAAGTCCGTCAACTGCACATACGGTTCACGTCCACGCTGTCGCGGCATGCTACCAGTGTTAAAGACTGCGATGGAGCTCCGTATGCCACTGCAAACTGGCTGACACTGACGGCGGCGGTGCACAAATGCTGCGCAGCTAGCGCCATTCGACGGCCAACACCGCGGTTCCTGGTGTGTCCGCTGTGCCGTGCGTGTGATCATTGCTTGTACAGCCCTCTCGCAGTGTCCGGAGCAAGTATGGTGGGTCTGACACACCGGTGTCAATGTGTTCTTTTTTCCATTTCCAGGAGTGTATTTTCGGTAATGAAATTTGTCATAAGTAATCAACTACAACTTGAGAAGAACAATGATGTAATACGTCAAAGATACACCTCAGTTACTCAAAGTTACTGGTCTATACCCAGGTTTCAGCTAGAGTAATCTAGCCTTCTTCAGAAGCATAAAATACTCCAGCCGAAACCTGGGTAAAGACCGGTAACTTTTCGCAACTGAGGCGGGTCTTTGACGCATTAATTTGTCACAGTTGCTGACAGGGCTGCAACATACTAATAATTCTTAACAATGATATACGTACCTGTACGCATGTCCGAAGGAACATTGCATCGTAATCGGAATAACAAAGGCACTGAGTCGACACTGAACAAGCGACATTCAAATAAAACGTCTCCCCTCTACGAGAATAGACGTAATGGATGTACGAGTACAGGATGTAGACACATGGTTAAATACATATGGAAGCTTGGGTCTAGCAATGAGTCATGTTCGGATAGCCAAATTGTGAGGCAACTGCTCGCGGTGATCGGGAAACCCAGGTTCGAGACCAGGTCTGGTATAAACTTTCATTGCCATTTTGCCATTAGACAGCTGATGGTTGTCCATATTCGCAACTGCGAATACATTTCGTGTATTTCATAATGGCTGCAGTCGCCGCAGTGCCTGTTCTCTCGGGAGTGACTTTCTATCGTCAATAATTTACAAATTAATCATGAAACACACTTGTACTATAATTTGCAGAATGCCGTCTCAAGATAACATAGTACTCTAAATTCATCATAGACACCTCAGCATTATCATTATATCAACCATATAAGCCTTCAAGAGATACTGTGATAACCATGACAGGAGATTGAAGGCCCGTGACTAGTTGCTAGCATAATGGATAAAGTCGTGATTTCTGGAGTCGAAAAACAGATTTACATCTCACCACAAGCAAGTAAATGGCTCAAATGGCTCTGACGTCATCAGTCACCTAGAACATAGAACTAATTAAACCTAACTAACCTAAGGACATCACACACATCCATGCCCGAGGCAGGAATCGAACCTGCGACCGTAGCGGTCGCGCGGTTCCAGACTATAGCGCCTAGAACCGATCGGCCACCCCGGCCGGCCCACAAACAAATAGCTAGCTATGTTAACATATTGTGGGACTTTCGAATGAATGTAATATAGGAACCAGTGGTGGAAAATACCGCTTCAGTGGTAAATTTCTTTTATTATCGCGATCAGTTTCGGGCTCTCACGAGCCCATCCTCAGGTGCCGCAACTAGACCCAACATCTGAAGACGGTCTTATGAGAGTAAAAAAAAAAAATGGCTCTGAGCACTATGGGACTCAACTACTGTGGTCATAAGTCCCCTAGAACTTAGAACTACTTAAACCTAACTAACCTAAGGACAGCACACAACACCCAGCCATCACGAGGCAGAGAAAATCCCTGACCCCGCCGGGAATCGAACCCGGGAACCCGGGCGTGGGAAGCGAGAACGCCACCGCACGACCACGAGATGCGGGCATTATGAGAGTCCGAAACCGGTAGTGATAGTAAAAGAAATTTACACTGAAGCGATATTTTCAACCTCTGGTATAATGCTCAGTTGCGGATGTTCTTCCAACAGGATTGTTTGTAATACAAGTATGTTCTGCAGTATTCGATGTTATGGACACTTCCGTCTGATCAGAGATCGAAGGTTGAAATAAATATCTGGCGGTTTCGGAATGTTTGGTTAGGCAGGAACCTAAGAGGACAGCTTTAACTGGTACGAGTGAAACGAGGAGCAATAACATTCATATTCTACCTTGTCACAAAGTCGATAACAATTCTGGCGGTTTTATATATTGCGCTTGACGTCAGAATAACGTCACGTTCGCAGACCGACGGTCTTGCCGCCAAGAGTGTGATCTCTGACGCATGTACGTGTGTGAAATTAATTAAAAATTTGCAAGCGACTCACCTTGAGAACTGCTGAGAGGTTGTCAGTCGAAATATCGGAACAAGAATTAAACATAACCCGAATGCACGCCCGAAATATGATGGAATATTTCCCACGCGTAGTTTGTTATTCCCCGGTACACTGTCGATGCGGTAGAGCATATCCTCAGAAAACTACCTTATATGGGGCTGCTACTGTATGAGGAAAACATATTTTCTGATACCAAGAAGGAGAAACGAGACTGTTCTTTCTGTAACACAATGTTTGTTTATCATGAACTACAGCCCTTGGTGGTTGTGTGGAAACAAGCGCCGCACCTAACGTCGTGGTCACGTCCTGGTATTACAGCTGTTGAGACATAGGAGACGCAGTGAGGGGGGAGGGCGGAAGGGGGAGGGTTCGGAGCACGCACGACACGTCTTCCGCTCCCCGGACGCCGGCCATGCTCCAGCGGCCCTCACCTTTGTAGAGGGAGGAAGATCGAAATTTATAGCTCGAGCTTTATAGTCGCGAACAACGTGTTGCATATCTTGCGCCAGAGTTGCATTTCTGCCCTTTAACAACGCCTATAAATATCAGAGATGCTATCTACTCGGTACCTACTCACAATAAATTGCTGGTACAGCCAACAGGAAGCAGCTCTCGAGAAATTGCGAGCTAGAGACGAGTTTCGCAATAGAGTCTGAAGAAGTTATGCGGGTGAAATGGCAGACACGCATGTTCAGGGGCGACGGACATCACAGGCCTTTCAGTACAACGTTCAGAGGAGAAACACGGACGTATCGATCTCATCCCTGCCCATAGGCATACTGGGCAAGGCATAGTTCATGAGTTGGTGCGAGAAAATCTTAAGGAAAGGAAAACTGTTTAAGTACTTAAAAGGCGACGGCCACTTCCCCTACCCAATCCTCGTCAATTCGAGTTTTGTGTTCCTTCCTCTCCCTCCCTGCACCCCCCCCCCTCTCTCTCTCTCTCTCTCTCTCTCTCTCTCTCTCTCTCTCTCCCTCTCCCTCTCTCTCTCTGTCTCCCCTCTCTTTTGAACACGATTAATTCACATCGCACGTCGACTGGATGTTAACTCCAGTTTTCTTATCCTTTCAAGTAACTAAGTTTAGCGTGCCCACAGTGGCTAAAAAGATAGCTATCTGTGGCAAACAAACTATTACTAGACACAAGGATATGCCACTAATCTGGGGCCAGAGAGCTAAGAAAGACAGGTTCTTTGGTACTAAAGCTGTATTTCTTTGCGATAATACTCACGGGAATTTAAGCGTCTAGGTTAATTACTGTCCTATTTTCTTAAGTATCTTGTTAACTCAATTTGGCTTCTGAATGTGCCACTGTTACACTGTCTAAACAACGCTTTTCATACTTGTAAGCAAATGACCTCTCAGATCATCTGTGCAGGCTGTCCATTAATAATGAAATGAAAGGATGTGGTTTGGCCCTCAAATACGTACCCTCAGACTCAGAATTGAAATATTAAAGGTTTTGGCTGGTTTCGATGTTTAGAGGCTGGGATACATAGTTGCCGCATTACAAGCCAAATACTGCTGAGTCTACAGTATACAATATGACTAGACACATGAATCGAATGGTCCAAGGTTCTTATCACTCGGCAGTTGCGTATGTAACGTAGAAATTTTGAATGTAACATTTAGTTTATGAATGAAAGATAGAAATTAAACAACATCTGCAGATACTACCTTAACGACTTTAAAAAATGGTTCAAATGGCTCTGAGCACTATGGGACTCAACTGCTGAGGTCATTAGTCCCCTAGAACTTAGAACTAGTTAAACCTAACTAACCTAAGGACATCACAAACATCCATGCCCGAGGCAGGATTCGAACCTGCGACCGTAGCGGTCTTGCGGTTCCAGACTGCAGCGCCTTTAACGACTTTAAATGATGTGTATGATAGTAGTAGTACCTTTGAGAATAGGGTATATTTCTGCAAAACACTTATTGGTGTTGATGGTCAAGCAATAAAATAAAATAAAAGTTGAATATCAGGGAAACAATAGATTCCTGCTGCACGTAATTAGACATGAACAACAACATAGCTCACGAGATATTCACTTCTAAATGCGCACTACGTCTTAACTGTAGAAGCCACGGAAATCTTGCAAGTGCACGAGTCGGCACTCCGAAGTATTTCTATCTGTCACGACCACACGCTAACTGCTCCACACTGTCCAAGTCTCTCCTGCGACCGTACGTCTCGCCTTCACGTCCTGCCACGTCTCCGCTTCCAGAACTCACTCCCGTGTCCTCTCCCGTACTGTACTGAACTTTTCTCGAGCTTCCATCCAGTCTTCCCATTCACGAGCGCTGTGACTGGCCAGAGCGCTCGCGCCAAGTCTGTAAGCAAACGCACCAACACAAACGTAAGGAAGCACATTTGAAATACTGGGTTTACATTTAAATAACTTGAAATTAAATAAATATTCCTACAGCTGGACCATAAACACTCTCTAACAAACATTACTAAATACATAAACAAATTAAATAAACATATATCAAAGAAATAGCAACAAATGGTAGGCCATAGCCTAATGTCTCTGTGCTTTCTAAGACACAGTAAATATTTAACCAATTTCTTCATGAATAGCATGTATTGGATATAAAGGAATATATAAATGAATAAATATATTTATAAATATGCTGCTACTGTTTTTTCGGTGGAGTACTTATGGCCTGACGTGATCGATAGCAATAGGCCATTTTGGTCTCCAGTAACTCATGTGCTATTTATGTTACATGCCTGTAATTCATACCAATTTAGGTTTACACTAATGCTTTTCCAAAGACACGTCGATCGACGAAATCGGATCAGCTGTTTAGATTTTGGAAATTCATTGCTCGGTGTTACTTGTATAATTTACAGTCAGATACTAAACTTTAAACTAATAAAGGTATTGAAAATCTGATTTCACCATCAGAATCGTCATGCAAATAATGGCAATGTACATGTTTCTATTCGAGGTATCATGATTCATATGGCTACTATTAATTTCTATACAAACTGTGATATGTCTACCATGATGGTTTCACAAAGTCCGCCATCTTTGGCACTCCCAGCATGTCTCGTTCATCGACACAGCGTCACCATGGAATCCGCGGCCACGCGGCTGGGCCCCTGTTGCTTCGGCCAACGTCCGGCACCAAGTGGTCGGCGTGCCGAATGGCCCACGCCCGGCGAGCGGCCCCATGCAGCCACGACGACTCCGAACTCAGAATATTTCCAGGGCGGCGCAACTTGCCCGTTACCTCACATCCGTCTACCTTGAAACGATAAGTTGCAAGGAGCAGGAGGAGGATATTAGTGTTTAACGTCCCGTCGACAACGAGGTCATTAGAGACGGAGCGCAAGCTCGTGTTAGGGAAGGATGGGGAACGAAATCGGCCGTGCCCTTTCAAAGGAACCATCCCGGCATTTGCCTGAAGCGATTTAGGGAAATCACGGAAAACCTAAATCAGGATGGCCGGAGACGGGATTGAACCGTCGTCCTCCCGAATGCGAGTCCAGTGTGCTAACCACTGCGCCACCTCGCTCGGTTAAGTTGCAAGGCTATTGGCTTTAGATGTGTGGTATACAACCAAATATATCTCATAGCATTTCCTAAGGACTTACTTAGTTCGCTGTGCCATTTGTGAACGCACGTTGCCTAGAGACAAAACAACACTGTTTCTCAAATCTCCTGTTTGCTTGTATGTAGGAAGTTTATTTTATTTACTTAATCTTTACCAATACAGACTGTCCCATTGCCACAAAGCGATACAACAATTATCTCTGTTGCTGCCATAAGAATTGGCAAATCAAGGGGGCCGCTCACACAAAAAACAGTTTATAAATAACTTTATCAGTGATTAGGCATTTTCCTGAATGTTGTTGATGACTGGGACCCGTTGTGTTTCCACAGTAAGCTGCGACACGTTCTTCATTGCTGATAATATAATTATTTACGAAGACTGTTGGTGAGTAATGGATATGACAGCTACATGTCGTGTATTACGTAGCTTTTAGTGTAATCTGTATCTTACTGTAGATCACCTGAGGATGTTCGTAGAGAATGAAACCAGTAATGACTTAATCATCACACGTCGTTATGCTCATTTCTGAGCGTTGTGACGCCATGAAACAAGCGTCTCCATACCGAACGTTTACCAGCTCCTCTTAGAGCCTGGTGGAGCGGTAGACAAAATATCCTTTTGGTTTGATGCTCCCATCTGCTCGAGGTCCTTCTCCTTGAGCTCTTGCCCTCTGCCTTCTCTTCCACGATCATTTCCTCTACGTTTCCTCCATGTCTCCTAGCAATATGGTCAAAGAACTGCAAAAAATTTTTGGTTAACATAAAAAGAAAGCCACCTGTAGATACTGGTTGCTAAGTAATGGACACATTTCTTTTTCTTTCGGTTTTTACTATGCGCAGCATCCAGCGCAAGCACCAGAGCACAAAAGCAACAATATGCTGCTTGTCTCTTGCCTTAATGGTCAATGTTTGCACCCACAAGAGAAGAACTAAGCGTTTCAACAATCCGGACCTTTGTGATGTTCGTTATCGCTGTCAGATCATATTGAGCTTTTTCATAGCCACTCCCCCTAGCGTCTCACTACCTCATCTTGACAGCTTCCCGTGTCGCAGATGAAAGCATACGCAACTTCCAGTTCCAACGTGCTCCTCAATCGATTGTCATGAGTTTGGACTTGCTGAGATTGACGTCTGATCCATATGGCTTAATAAATGGACCGCCGTAGTTTCACCGCAGACAGAAAATGAAATTGTACAATTTGACATCGAAGCACAGAGCTAGCTTAAAACATTTTCAAAGACGGCAAAGTAGGAGTTCTAAAATTTGACTTACAATGCACCGATATTGGTCGGTAACAATCGGCGATTTTACCGCTTCTGACTTACGGCAATGAGACGGGCTTGTATCGCGAAAAGCATTAAAAAACTGCATCTTAAGAGAATCGGGAAGACTAATATCGTAAACCATTTAGGGGACAGACTCGCATCCATGACATAATTACAGCGATAGTGAAAATGAAGTGTACATGGCGAAACAGGGAAATGTTTTACTGAATTCCAAGAGAGACGACGTTGTCGTAAGGTTTAAAGGCTGACACGTCAACGTCCGACGGTATCTCAAACAGGAGTCCTCAACGCTCGGAGGCCAAAACCAGCATGATGAACCATGGCAACTCCCACATATCGGAAACTGAGATCGTTGGCATGGCGCCGCATAACGTCCGGGTACATCTCTTCATTCGCCAGCTTTATACATTGATACTAAAGATCGAAAAAGTAGCTCCCAGAACATCTTGCGGCGGGAGACGCATTTCGTCCCGGATAAACCGGTCTGCTTCAGATGCTTTTGATCTTTCATGATATAAAGGAAAATTTAATTTAATCGTGGCTTGGAGATACGGAAACGCCATGATGGTCATTAGATTCGGGCACGAAGACATGCCGCTACGCAGAAGTAAACAAACGCGTGCTCGCTCGTAAGCAGCACAACAGACGAGACGCCAATAAGACTTGGTCGGCTCACCACTGCCGAAAGCACACTGACAGACTGAGCTACCCTAGCACGACTCACGACCAGTCCACACAGCCCTACGTCTGCCAGTACCTCGTCTAGTTTCACATCAGTGCATACTCCGCTGTAGATTGAAAAATTAGTTCTGATAACATCCCCCAGGCTGTGACTGAGCCATGTCTCCGCAATGTCGTTTCATCCAGGAGCGCTAGTCTTGCAAGTTTCGCAGGAGGACTGTGAAGTTTAGAAGGTAGGAGACGAGTAAGGCTGTGAACAGGGGACGTGCGTTGTGCTTGGGTAGGTGCGTAGGTAGAGCGAGGTGGAGCACTTGAATGTGAAAGACAAAGTGCGCGAGTTCGAGCACTGGTCCGGCACACAGTTTTAATCTGCGCGGAAGTTTTATATCAGTGCATACACCGCTGCAGAGTGAAAATTTCATTCTACTTTCGTTTCTTTTTCAATTCGTGTGTTTAAAATCTCAGTAAATATCTGGTATGTCGAGTCCATAACTCTGTAGTTACTGCAGAGGCTTTCGTCTTATTTTTATAAAAAAAACTGATATCACTCTAGCTATTTCCAGTCTTTGAGGATACTCTCGCTCTTCTAACGCTTGTATAAGAGATGTAGCAGTCGTAGACATAGCATCATTTAGCACTTTAGCATTAATACCTTCTCTTCCTATCACTTCTCTGTCCTTAAGTGATGTTAAGGCAGACGTTATTTCGTCAGGCTATATTTCATTTAATCCCTTCTCATATATTGCTTGAATTTCAGTTTCTTGTGCTGCACTTTAATACCATAATCCGTTGTAATAATTTATCCATAGTTCCTCTTTAGTATTGTTTACTTGCATCTTCTCTTATTCTGTCATGTTAAAACCCTGTAGACCATTAGCTGTCTCCCGAGAACATCACTACCAATGTTAGAAATAAATCTTATTCTTCGTGTGCTTTTTTTGCTACACATTTGACAGTACGTCTTCTCTCCCTGTAGGACTGCATCTATTCAGCGTGGAGTTGTTTCCGTGTTTTATATATCTATCCCGTTTTTCTTTAACAGCTTTGCTTATATCCTCATTCCAGATTTAGGTCCTTTCTTTTCCTTTGTTTTCATTTTACCAAGAGTTTCTCCAGCTACTCTGTATATTACATACCTTAGATTTTACCATTCTTCTTCTATATTAAATTATATATATTAAATTATCTAACTCTAGTTTGCAGGTTTCTTAGCTCTTTATTTGATCTACCTTGGTAAAGACGTTAGATAATGTCTCCTTCAAGCATTTATACTTTGTAAACGATTTACTTTTGTTGGTTTGTTATTTGTTTGGACATTGTTTTCCATTTCGCAAAAAGATGTGTTCTGGGGATTACTAAGAAATGACCTGATCCTATATCTGGTCCTCTATAAACTCTTGTATACGTTACTTGACCCACTAGGTCATCATTTGCTAAAATGTAGTCAGTTATTGATCTAAGGCCTTCACCAGTCCAAGTACACTTGTGTACATTTCTTTTCTTAAAAAGTGAGTTCCTTATTTTTATATTACTGTAAGTGACAAAGTCTCTTGGGAAATTCCCATTTTCATTACATACCCTTTCTTCAAAAGGTCCTTATGATGAGCAGTGCCTCCTTATTGGCCTGGCATGGGTAGAAGATGAACGTTGCTGATCGCTAATGGCTTCAAACCATCAACACAATCAAAAAGTTACCCTTCCAAGAACGCACTTCGTGTTACTCCTGCTAATCATCACATGATTTTTCTCCATTGTCTCAAAATGTTTTCAGTAATTTTCTGCATTATTTATTTCAAGTCAGCCAAAACATTACCTGTCCATGGAGTGTTTCATGTGACGTGCATCCTCAGCGGGAAAATCGTTTTGGTTCTCAGTCAAATGAAATTCTTATTTAAAGTTTGATTTTACGTTCCACGATCGATAGAGCACCGCAAAATACTTATGCAATTTTCAATTCGTCAACCTTCCAACTATCCGATTATTCTAATCTTAAATACGGGATCCACACTTGATTTCTGACGCATGCGCTCAATACAATCGACTTTCTGTCTATATCTACAGCTGCACTTGTACACCGCAAGCCATCCTTTTGGCATCTCTAGCCTTTTCCCTTCTTTCTTGTTCCATTCAGGAACGGCACGTGGGGAAGAACGATTCTCGGTAAACCGTGTGACATCTAATATCTATAATTTTCTGGTCTTAATCGTTCCGCGAGACGTATGTGGGAGGAAGTGACATGTTGCCCGACTCTTCTCTGGACGTAATTTCAACAGCAACCTCTTCATATTGCGTCAGCCATTCGAGTTTGTACAATTAGACCACCTCCGTAGCGTTCTCGCTCCGAGTAAACGGTCCAGTCACGAAATGCGTCGCTCTTTCTAGCATTCTTTCCCTTAATCGTGCGTGGTAAAGGTCCCAGACTGGTGGTACGAAAAAATAGCTGGAACGAGTACTTTACTAGCCACAAGTTTAGAGGATGAGTTACATTTCCTCACGATTCTCCCAGTGAATTACTGTATAGCATCTGTTATTCCTACTCTTTGTTTTATATGATCATTCCACTTCACGTCGCTCAGGAAGTTGCTCCTATCCACCTTGCGGTAGTTTTGTTTCCACTGACATGTCATCAACAGAGTAACAGAGGAGAAGAGGATCTCTTCGCTGATTTACGAGGGCTATTCAGAAACTAAGGTCCGATCGGCCACGAAATGGTAACCACAGTGTAAATCAAAAATGTTTATTTACAACATTTAGCTACACTTTCCAATTACTTCTCTGCATTGTAACTGCTTCGACTTAGACATGTGCCGTCGCGTTGTATCAACTTTCCAATAGCCTCGTCATAGAATGCAGTCGCCTGTGCTTGTCGCCAGTTGTCTACACTGGTCCGCAGCTCGTTGTCTGGGCCAAAATGTTTCCTTCATAGCCAGTAGTTTATGCGAGTAGAGATGAAATGCAGGGGGAACAAATTGCAGGTTGTATTATGGCTGATCAAACACTTCCCAATGTAAAACGCAGCAGGAACATCTTCATTGTCCCTGCAGAGTGCGGCCGAGAACTGTCCTCAAGAAGGAAACGTAAGACAGTTGTCTTACGTGGGCTGCATGACACTAGGCGAAATCTCTCAAAAGACCCTCATACATGGCGGGAGACACTATTTTTTAGGCATCTTCACGTGTCACTGTGCTCTCAGAACTGAAAAGAGCGACGTGACGCGATCGATGGGAATACTAGAGACACCACCTGACACATCTGTGCAAAGCTTCATCGGATGTTCGCTGTTGTTTCCATTTCGGGCCCGATCGGATCTTACTTTCCGTATAGGTCTCGTACTCATGTTCAGGGTGAACTGGCACTTCCTACACGCGTCGTTGATGCTCTGCAGGTCTTCCTGCCTTTCGCTACCGTCTACTGGCTTTGAAACATTCCTACAGACTATAGTAATGTTCGCGATTAGCCTCACGGACCCTCCAGAATTATCTAGTGGGTTACTAATATACACGGCCTCACTTTAATGTGACCACCCCCTATGTCCGGCGTTAACATGTAATAATCACTCACAGACGGCCGGTGGCAGCAGTAGCAGTGGAGGTTATAAAAAGTGTGTCAGGGAGACACGAAAAGCAGTGCGGTTGTTGTTGTAATGACGAAACAGGAACGATTTATCTGACGTCCGAAAGGGTATGATCATTGGCTCTCGGGCCCAGGATGGAAGCATTTACGAAGTGGCGAAGTTTGTAAATTGTTCGCTTGCCGCCGTGTTAAAAGTGTACCGTGAGTGACAGAACTGCCTATCCAAAACAGGCGCCACGGCATCTGTAGCTCACCACAGGCGATACATGATACGATTGAACGACGGATGCGGAAATGTGTACGGGCGAATAGATGTGCAAGTGTTGAGTAGCTGATCGCCCACGTGAACCAACGGGGTTCCAACAGTGTGCCCTCAACGACCGTTGAGCGAACGTTGGTGCATATGGGTCTCCGCAGCAGACGCCTGGTCCATGCACCGATGCCGACTGCTGTTCATTGGCGACGAAGGCTGGAATTTTCTCGCAAACAGCCCAGCTGGACGTTCACTGAAAGCACGTCAGGTGGCCTTTTCGGATGAATCACGTTTTGTGCCCCATCGGTGTGAAAAGTCTGATAGCAAACACGCAGCAACAACTGTCGGAAGTGTCGAAGCTGGAAGAAGGAGCGTTATGGTCTGCGACAATGGTCGGCAAACGTCGGCTCGCGAGCAACGCGCGCCTCTATGGGTCACTGACCGTGGCTCTTCCACACACACTACTGGCCACTAAAATTGCTACACCACGAAGATGACGTGATACAGACACGAAATGTAACAGACAGGAAGCAGATGCTGTGATATGCAAATGATTAGCTTTTCAGAGCATCCACACAAGGTTGGCGCCGGTGGCGACACCTACAGCGTGCTGACATGAGGAAAGTTTCCAACCGATTTCTCAAACACAAACGGCAGTTGACCGGCGTTGCCTGGTGAAACGTTGTTGTGATGCCTCGTGTAAGGAGGAGAAATGCGTACCGTCACGTTTCCGACTTTGATAACGGTCGGATTGTAGCCCATCGCAACTCCGGTTTATCGTATTGCGACGTCGCTGCTCGTGTTGGTCGAGATCCAATGACTGTTAGCAGAATACGGAATCGGTGGGTTCAGGAGGGTAAAACGGAACGCCGTGCTGGATCCCAACAGCCTCGTATCACTAGCAGTCGAGATGACAGGCATCTTATCCGCATGGCTGTAACTGAACGTGCAGGCACGTCTCGATCTCTGAGTCAACAGCTGGGTTCGTTTGCAAGACAACAACCATCTACCCGAACGGTTCGACGACGTTGGCAGCAGCATGGACTATCAGCTCGGAGACCACAGCTGCGGTTAACCTTGACGCTGCATCACAGACAGGAGCGCCCGCGATGGTGTACTCAACGACGAACCTGGGTGCACGAATGGTAAAACATCTTTTTTTCGGATGAATCCAGGTTCTGTTTACAGCATCATGAGGGTCGTATCCGTGTTTGGCGACATCGCGGTGAACCTACATTGGGAGCGTGTATTGGTCATCGCCGTACTGGCGTATCACCTGGCGTGATGGTATGGGGTGCCATTGGTTACACGTCTCGGTCACCTATTGTTCGCATTGACGACACTTTGAACAGTGGACGTTACATTTCAGATGCGTTACGACCCGTGCCTCTACCCTTCATTCGATCCCTGTGAAACGCTACATTTCAGCAGGATAATGCACGACCGTATGTTTCAAGACCTGTACGGGCCTTTCTGGATACAGAAAATGCTCGATTGCTGCCCTGACCAGCACATTCGCCAGATCTCTCACTAACTGAAAACGTCTGGTCAATGGTGGCGGGGAAATGGTGCGTCACAATACGCCAGTCACTACTCCTGATGATCTGTGGTATCGCGTTGAAGCTGCATGGGCAGCTGTACCTGTATACACCATCCAAGCTCTGTTTGACTCAATGCCCAGGCGCATCAAGGCCGTTATTACGCGAGGTGGTTGTTCTGGGTACTGATTTCTCACGAGCTATGCACCCAAATTGCACGAAAATGTTATCACATGTCAGTTCTAGTAAATATGTTTGTCCAATGAATACCCGTTTATCATCTGCATTTGTTCTTGATGTAGCAATTTTTTTGGCTAGTAGTGTAATATGGGCTCGCACGTACAGTGCTATCGAAACTGCGTGTTGCGTGCACTGAAGGTGAATTTCGGCCCAGTCGAGTCAAAGATTGGTTTATAGGTGAAATTGCTATTTTGGTCTGACGGAATGTACTCGCTGCCATGCATACCGATTTTGTACCTGAAACAGTGCCTTCAAAAGTGGGGGTGGATAAGGCGTGGAAGTCAGAGACGTGCTTAAGTTCATCCAATATGAAGCAGTGCTAGGAACATGAATTCCGTTGAAGAGTGTGGAACTGTGTCTCTTAAAGTGAGGGAAAATGCGTGGTATCTGACGAAACAAGACGATAAAAATAGATTTTGCTTTCCTTCCTTCTCCGGGTCTCCATATTCACGTGAACAATCATTTGCAAGCATGATCATTACCAACAGTAAATGGAAAATTCGTGTTAGCGACGAGAACATGGAATCGCGCCTAAAATTAACAACAATATATATAGACTTGTCTTACCGAAACTTTCCAAGAAGGTGACATTGTTGACATCAGTGATTATCAGCCTTTTCGCAGTTTAATTTTACAGATAGCTTACAATTTCATTTTATCAATAAACAATATCATTACATTATTCAATGTATCTACAGTTTAACCGAAACTTGAAACATAAAGCCGGCCGTTGTGGCCGAGCGGTTCTAGGCGTTTCAGTCCTGAACCGCGCTGCTGCTACGATCGCAGGTTCGAACCTGCCTCGGGCATGGATGTGAGTGATGTCCTTAGGTTAGTTAGGTTTACCTCATTCGAAGTCTAGGGGACTGATGACCTCACATGTTAAGTCCCTTAGTGTTCAGAGCCATTTGAATAATTTGAAAATTAAAGTTTATCAAATTAATTTTAGGGAGTGTTGTAGAGCGAAAGAAGATGAACAAATATGCGAGATGAGAATGGATGAGAGCGAACTGGAGGGGGCATACACCTCAGTCAAGTTGAGGATGTTACTAGCAATGGGTAGCATAGGAGTACTCAATTAAGTTAATAACAATGTGCACAACTAAACAGTTTCTAACGAAGTTCCGCTTAGGAGTACCACAATTAAGCCAATAATAATGCGTCTACCTTTACAGTTTAAGTTTAAAATGTGAGGTTTTCCAAAAAGAAAAATCTGTCTTACTGTTGACTACTTCATTTTTGCGACAACTCGTCTGGGGTTAAGTTTACGTGGAATTCTCTGAGTTATTTCGTCACTCTGTAAGGAACAGTGGATCAACAACAGTATGCACCTATCCTTTGGGAGCATGCTCCACCTCTACATGCATTCCGTTTATCCTCGTCACGATGGCATCTACCAGCAGGACAATGCAACGTTCACACAGCTCGCAGTGTATGCGCTTGCTATGAAGAGCACCAGGATCTATTTACCACACTCTCCTGGCTACCAAACTCTCCCAATTTAAACCCAATCGAGAATCCGTGGGACCACCTCGATCGGGCAGTTCGCGCCACGAATCCCCAGTAGAGAAGCCTTGCGTAGCTCGCCTAGGCACTGGAGTCTGCGTGGCTCTACACCCCTGTCTGTACCTTTCAGAACCTTACTGACTCACTTCTTCCACGTCTCGCAACTGTCCATGCCGCGAAAGTTGGTTATTTGGTTATTCAGGCTTCCAACAGGCGGTCACATTAACGTGACTGGACTGAGTGAATTGTATGTAGTGACAACCCTGTAAAACTCACGACTATTCATGAAATTACTTTCACTTTTGTCGATTTTGTTGTGTTAAGAAATTCAGTATCCAGTACTCGGTAAGCTCTTATTTTGTTGAGTAAACGTGATGGCTGGGTGTTGTGTGCTGTCCTTAGGTTAGTTAGGCTTAAGTAGTTCTAAGTTCTAGGGGACTGATGACCATAGATGTTAAGTCCCATAGTGCTCAGAGCCATTTGAACCATTTTGTTGAGTAAACTGCAGTGCGGAGCAGTACCGTTTTCTCCCTTTCAGTCCATGAACACGGCTTCTGCCTGTACACCTTCGTCAGTAGCCCTCTGGATCTGCTGGACGAACATACAGCTAAACTTCTTAAGATCTTCGTCAAATCCAAGTTGATTTTTGTACGGGAGATTTCGTTCATCTACATCATAGTGTGTGAGCGTAAAACGTATGGGCTCGTGCGTTGTTATCTTTTACGTTCTCTGCATTTCGGGATGCCGTCACCGGGAAACACAGGGGCCTGTATATTACGATCTTTCATTTCACATTGTTACACTGAGAGAGAATGCCTCTGCTACTTGCATTTCTGTATCTACAAGGGACGTTCCGAAAGTACCTTTCTTCAATGTTTTTCACATGTCACCTTTACTGCTAAAAGCAAGTATACCATGGCACTGTGAACTATACACCTTCCACCATTTTTTACACAATCGCCACCGACATTGAGACATTTGTTGTAGAGTGGAATCAGTTTGAAAAAAAAAATCACTCTGGTAAAACTCGGTACCTGTGAATCAAGCAACTTCGCACAGCCTAAGCCACCTCAGCATTGTTTAGGAAGGGATGTCCTGATAGTGTGGTTTTAAATGCAGGGAACTTGTCAAAGTCCCATGGGGCAGTAACAGGACTGGAGGCCGGGTGATCCACACGGAATCAGACATTGGGTTATCCGGCCTACAACCCTGATCTTGTACCATCGGACTTTGTGTTATTTGCATTGAAAGCCGCGGTATCCGGACCTCTCTTCCAAAACCGTGTTGAGTTAGAGAAGGCGGTGAGACAATTTCTTGCATCACAGGGTGCCGAGTTTTTACGAGACTAGTTTCTTCAAACTGCAACAAATGTCTCACTGTCGGAGCAGATCATGTCGGAAAATGGAGCAAGTTGCATAGATTATGATGCCATGGTACATTTGTATTTTGCAATACAGTTTCCATGTGAAACACTATGACGAAACTTACTTTCGGAAAGTCCCTCGTATTAACCAGTACTTCTAAATGCCTTTGAATGGTGTATCACAGCAGTGAATTATTTCGCACCGTTTCTTGCCCATTTGGATAACGGTCTGCAAAGTCTCAGTGTTTTGCATTGGCCGCGCTCAAACCATGGTGGCACCAAAATGAAACACCACTTCACACGAAGTGTGTCAGTCAGAAATACATAAGTAATTGCCAGCCAACACCTAATACTGTCTTTGTTTTCAGAACTGCTTCACCACCTTACAATGTAAACATAGTCCTAAACAATTTGTTGGTTATCCAAAAAAGGGTACATAGGGCTGTACGTTCTGAGGTTGGTACCAGGTCGTGAAGAGGAGATTAAAATCGGATACGGTGTGTTGTGGTTAAGTCCAAGGCTACAACCCTCAAATGCAGTGTCATATTATTTGTGATAAAGTGAATCTCTCTCTGTAGAAGACTATGTATTCGTTTCCTGTTCACAAATCTATTTTAAATCAGTTGTACATCGAGCGACACCCACTCGGTACTAAAACAAGAAAGGTCGAAAACGGAAGCAGATATCGAAACGGTATCCTCGTTTCAATGAAAGGAGTCAAGAAGGTCAAATTGCCACTAAAAAAAAAAAAAAAGTCGCGCCCATGCATGTAGCCCTACAAACTGAATGGAATACACACGAGGGTAGTTTTACTGGAGACTGAGGACAGTATACTGAACAACATTACATGAGTACTTACATCATTTGCTGAATAATGACTGTACCTATTAGGAGTACTATGTTTTTACAGTGGTTAGTACCTGCAAGTAGACGTGGTAAAAGAAACCCGTTACTACTAATTTTCCCCTCCGTAGCAGTTCGGGTGTTTATCTGTGGACGAGTGGAAGCGAAACGGTGAGTCTTTACTGTCAGATGTGGTTCGCTTAGTGGTGTAGTTACGACCATGTAGAAAACATCAGGTAGTAAATTATACAACACACTTTCGGGAAGGCTGTTTGAGGTAAAGACAAAACAACACACTCAAGTGGGTACATACTAAGGTACCAAATATCACAATATCTGCTCCTCTACCCGTAATGCCCTGTATAGTGCAGTTCTGAACCCCGATTTCCTTACGCAGTGCTATCAAAAGCCTTCTTTTTTACCATCATAGCTCCGTTAATTCTCCTGAAATTTCAGAAAACGAACTATACTCCGGGAATGTTATACATTTCGGAAGGTGTAGGTAGTTTACCTATGGCTGCGAGATAAAAGACACGACGGGAAATCCCCTTCCAAATAACACCTGCATCACACAACCTATTCGTTGGAACGCGGTTGAAAAGAACCCGTACAATGGACGATATATTAAACGGACTGCCGTGATCACCAAGCCAGGTAATGAGTAAAAAGTAAAGGAAGCTAAGGTTACGATTATATCTCGTATGAGCTACAATATGAAATTTTTGGCCATTACAATAAAACTACGACTATTTTAGTTATTCTTTCCTAAATGAAAAAGTTTCTTAATTGAAGGGCTAGTGAAATCTACTTTCGACTTGCCAGGGCACTCGTAGGACCAGACCGTCGATTGTTCCGCTTTTTAGAGCTCTTTCGTTTTTATTCTATTGCTGTGCTTCCGACTCGGGCAATTTCTTTCGCCTTACGGCGGAAAGGTTGGCGGCCCCTCCTCGTAACGTCAAGTTTCGCCGTTTCCGCCGGCTTTCAGAAAGTTTGCCGCGTGCCGGAAGAAAGAAGCGCCGGTCTCCTGAAAGCCGCGCGGCGCTCTCTCTTTGATCTGCCGCCGCCCCCCCCCCCCCCCCGCCCTGCCCTCGGATAAATTCCTCATCTAATGCACGGTGTCTCATTCCAGCGGTGCCCCGGCCAACAGCGTGGCTCCAGCGCGCCTCGCCTGTTCAGCTAAAAGTGCCCCCAAATATTATGAACAGTGGCAGCCTGGAGAATGGTGGGGGGGGGGGGGAGGGGGGGGGGGAACTTCAATAGTGGCAGCAGACGCCGCCGCCACGTCACTGCCGAGCGAAATTTTGTTACTGGAAACGATACGGGGGGCCGTGCTTGAAAATTTCATATTTTGCAGGTATCTGTAGCGTGCGCGGTATGAAAAGCACTGCATCGAATTTAGGTGGAACAAAAACAGGATATCAGATAGCGGGCGACTCGTGTTCGTACGTTCTGCTTTTCGTTATCGGTTCCATATTTTCGGGGTAAAGTATGCCGAGCTTAAATTTTGCATGAGCGAGGGATTTAAAATTTGTAACCGAACCAAATTCAGTGCAGCTAACACTGTAACGAAAACGTAACTTAACACCCTGGTGTATAATTGTAAATCATGAACTGGAAATCAGTTTATTTTTCTGTTTTGTATAATGGAAAAGAATGCATTATGATAATATCTTGCATCAACTAGGATCGATAGTGATGGAAGTAACTGCCGGTGATGTCATTTAAAAATCCGTTCAAGTGATTTACGAAAAAGTAATCTGAACGGGGTGGGGTTGAAGTCAGTTCCGCTAACAAGTTGTAAGTAAGCTGTTTAGGTTTTTATGTTGGTAACGCCGCGTAGCGCTCTATATGAAAATCACTAACTGTGCTGTGTGAAAGCTGTGGTTAGTTTGCATTGTTGGAGTATATGCTATTGTAGTGTTGGGTAGTTGGCTGTTAATAGCGCGTAGCGTTGTGCAGTTGGAGGTGAGCCGCCAGCAGTGGTGGTTGTGGGGAGAGAAATGGCGGAGTTTTGAGAGCGGATGATCTGGACGTGTGTCCATCAGACACAGTAAATTTGTAAAACTGGATGCCATGAACTGCTATATATATATATATATATATAATGACTTTTGAACTCTATTAAGGTAAATACATTGTTCGTTCTCTATCATTTCTTTCATTTGCTACCTATGCCTATCAGTTGTTAGTGCCTTCAGTAGTTTGAATCTTTTATTTAGCTGGCAGTAGTGGAGCTAGCTCCATTGCAGTACTTCTAGTAACGAAGATTTTTGTGAGGTAAGTGATTTGTGAAAGGTATAGGTTAATGTTAGTCAGGGCCAGTCTTTTGTAGGGATTACTGAAAGTCAGATTGCGTTGCGGTAAAAATTATTGTGTGTTAGTTTAGTGTTGATCAGAATAGGTAAAGAGCGAAATGTCTGAGTACGTTCAGTTCTGCTCAGCTGTTTGAAAATCAAATAATGTAAGAGGTTTATCAGCACAGTAATTCATTAATTTTTCTAAGGGGAGGTTTCAAAGTTTGTATTTTGACCATTGCGCTATTTCAATGGACAGTAATAAGGACATCTTAATCTTGTCGTAGAATCTGGTGTCCAGTCGTCACACTACTTATACGCTTCACCGCCATGACCACTTGTTGGGCAAGGTTTTTCACACACTCGTTCCCTCGTCGCATCTGAGACGAATCCTATACTCGTACACTAATGAGCCACAACCTTATAACCACTGCCCAACGAAGAATTGGATGCTTCCAGGTTGCGTTATGCGGTAAGGAAAGTGTGTAAGCGGAACGGACAAAGATCGGGATTCATTCTAGCGGGCGATAAGGACTTCAGATGAGGACATCCACTGGCGGAAGAGCGGGCTGTTACGCCCCGTGTGCCTGAGAAAGAGAACACGCCTGTCAGGATGCTCGAGTGCCACAGTCTTGAGCATCTATGGAAAGCGTTAGGTGGACGGTGAAATCACGAGTAGGAGACAAGGTGTCGCACGTCCACGAACCCTCAGGACGTGGAGGTTGTATGCTCTTCCGATCTGTGCAGCGTGACAGAGGGTGATGTGTGGCAGATGTGACGACAGAGCAGAACTCTGGCTCAGGGACAAGTGTTACACAGCCTACCGTTCTGCGCGTTCTCATGTTGATCCAACGACATCATCAATTATGATTGCAGTGGGCACGGAATCATTGAAAAAGCGCTGTGGATTAATGGAAACATGTCTCCTCGTCAGACGAATTACTAGTCACACACCGTCGATGATCGTGTCCGGATATGACATTATTCAAGCGAACGACTCCTCGAAATCCGTTGCGTTCATATATCGGGCAAGGTAATAATGACTGTTTGAATGCGTCCATGCATGCTCTGATTAGTCGCTCTCTCGATCCCTATGGCAGCGTTAGGTATGCGGTTGTAGTATATTCCTACAGTCATAATCCAAAACCGGTTCCCGAAAGTTTGCAAGTAGATCTTCTTGTGATAATTTACATCTGTCTTCATCAAGACTCAGTCTGTTCGTATCTTTTAACATCTTTGTGACACTCTCTCGCTGGTCAATCAAGAAAACAAGCCTGTGACCATTCGTGCTCCCGTCCTCAGTACACATTCTATACCCCTGTTAGTCCTATCTGGTACGGGCCCCACACACTTGAGCAAAATTCTAGGTTGGGTTGCGCGAGTAGGCCTATGCAATCGCCTTCGTAGACTGATAGCATTTCTCTAGTAGCCTACCAATAAACCGAAGCCGGCTACCTGCTTTACGCATGACTTAGCCTATGTGATAGATTCAGTTCACGTACCTGCTAAGTGCTACACCAAGGTATTTGTATGGGTTTGCTGATTCCAACTGTGACTGATTGATTCTTCAGGGTTAACATTAATAAAACCGTCAAACTGCGGGGACGGATTCATGACTAGAAATGGAGGAACAAAATGTTCAAGAATCATGTGTCTGAGAATGCATCGTTTGCCACGGTAGGTAACTGACGAATGGAAGTTGCTTTGACCACGTGTCGAGTGTTCATTGTGTGGTGCACGCTGTGTGATTAACGCGGCATACTGCAAGCAGCAGAGTGGCTCTGTTTTCATCTCGTGAACAACCTGAGATGACATCTGTGTACTGCTAAGAAGATGGAAACTGTCGAGAGGCAGCACGACTATACCAAAACAAGTACCTTTACTGGCAGCAACCACATCGTACAACATTTCAAGCCTTCTTTGGGCATTTGTACGATCATCGGAGGCGATACAATGCGCGTACACCAGATTTGGAGGACCGGGTGCTGCAGGATACTGGAAGTAACCCTAATACATGCTCAAGGAAAGTGGCACACCAACATAGTGTAAGCTAAAGCACGATTATGTGTATCCTGCAGGACAACCGCCGCTATCCCTATCACCTGCAACGAGTGCAAGGGTTATCAGCTGCGGATTTCCCTGTACGAGAAGGACGAAGCAACCTTTATCTGAACTGGCATCATCAGTTTGCATTATCGTCATCTGTGGGCTTCAGACACGGCGCATGGTCAGAGGAACTTTCATTCGTCAGCGCTATCTACCGTAGCAATGACATATTTCCAGACACGTGTTCCTAGGAACTTTCTTCTCTCATTTCCAGTCAGGAATACGTCCCTGCACTTTGTCGGTTTTATTAATGTTCACCTACTACGTTTCTTAGTTTTATTTGTTCCTCAACATTTAAAGCTAGTTTCCAATTTTTGTAATTTCTTTCAGACAGTGCTTCGTTACAAATAACTGTATCTTCTGTGAAAAATCTGAGGTTACTATTAGTACTGTCCCCTAGGTCTTTCAGGTAAATCCATAGTTACCTCTACATCTGTCGATGACTCTCCATTCAAGATAACATGCTGTGTCCTCCCTACCAAAAAGTTCTGAATCTTGTCACAAATTTCGCTTGATACCCCGTACGATCTCCTCAAGGTCTGACTGCCTCAAGCGTTTACTGTCTTTGATGCAGAATTGTTTGCGATCTTGCGGGCACTGCAGCAGACGTTCTTCCCGTCCTAAATTTCCTGTCTGTTCCGACTAAGTGCCCTTCACTCACCGCAACGTTTGTATCCCGCAGGTAACGTAGTCCAGACCATCCAGGATGCCCTCTTCCAACTCAAACGACTGGGGAAGGAGGCGGCTTTCTGCTGGTATCCAGGGCACGTCGGCATTGCTGGGAACGAAAGGGCACATCTCGTAGCCGAGAAGGCGTGCCTCTATCCAACAGTCTTTCAGTGTGCCATCACCCTGCTGTTCAGCTCACGAGTCATGCGTCGGAGGGAGGATGAGCGACTGAAATGACTGACAATAAGCTCCGTATAGTCAAGCCCACAACGCGTGTCTGATGTACTTCCTTCCAGCCCCGTAGACGGGACGAGGTTCTCCTCACTCGTCTTAGGATAGGCCGCAGTCCTATGACGCATGGCTTCCTGCTCCGGCGAGAGGACCCTCCAATGTGTGGTGCTTGTGGCATCCAGGTCACTGTGCGCCACGTCTTATTGGATTGCGTTTTATTTTCTGACCAGCGGGACGCGGCTGACTTGCCGGCGGATCGGCCATGTCTTTTAGTAAATACTGAAACGAATGTGGTTAAAGTTCTTAAGTTCTGTGACTAGTCCAATGTTTTTGCCAAGATTTTAGGGAGATGGTCTTAATTTGTTCACAGGGTGACTGGCTCGCCCATATTTTATGAAAATGGCCAGCCAGTGACAATTTCCTGTGGCATCCTTTACGCTCCTTTCTCGTTCTCCTTACGTTTTGTTTTCTTATACAGCATTTTGCTTCTTTTCCCGCTTTCTGTGCGTGTATGCTTCCATTTTACTAAGTTTGTCCACATTCGTTTCTATTAATGTATGTCAGGGAGCTGATGACCTCGACGTTGAGCGCCCGTAAGCCCCAACACACACACACACACACACACACACACACACTCACAAACAAACACACACACACACTCACACACATACAATCGCACTTTTGATAATAAGCATAGGTGTGCACTGAATCAAATGCTTTTCGGAAATCAAGAAATACTGAATCTACCTTACCGCCTTGATCCATGACATCCGGTGTGTTATGTGAGAAAAGTGCGACTTGGGTTTCACTTGATCGATGTCTTCGAAATCCGTACTGGAAGGCATGGAGGAGGTCATTCTGTTCAAGGAGGCTCATTATTTTTGAGCTCAGAATATGTTCAAGAATCTACAAAAAATCGTACCAAGGATATTGGACGGTAGATCTGTGGATAGCTTCGGTTGTACACAGGTGTGACTTGTGCTTTCTTTCAGCTACTGGGTGCTGTTTTGTGTTACAGGGTATATGCTAAATTACAGTTAATAGTGGGGCTAACTCATGTGTAAACAGGCTACAGAATCTAAAAATGGTTCAAATGGCTCTGAGCACTATGGGACTCAACTTATGAGGTCATTAGTCCCCTAGAACTTAGAACTAGTTAAACCTAACTAACCTAAGGACATCACACACATCCATGCCCGAGGCAGGATTCGAACCCGCGACCGCAGCGGTCTCGCGGCTCCAGACTGCAGCGCCTAGAACCGCACGGCCACTTCGGACGGCTTGCAGAATCTAATAGCGATACATCAGATGCTAAGGTTTTTTTCCGTTTTATCGAAGTCAGTTCTTTATCAGCACTTGTGACGTTAATACCTATTTCACTCACATTCTCTATGGTACAGGAATTAAATTAGAGTAGTACTCCTGACTTTTCTTTGTAAAGGAACAGTTGAAAACAGAAGTAAGCATTTATGTATTTTGTTTTGCTACCCACAATTTCCGTTCCTAGAATGAAATTTTCACTCTACAGCGGAGTGTGCACTGATATGAAACTTCCTGGCAGATTAAAACTGTGTGCCGGACCGAGACTCGAACTCGGGACCTTTGCCTTTCGCAGGCAAGTGCTCTCCAACAGAGCTACCCAAGCATGACTCACGCCCCGTCCTCACAGCTTTACTTCTGCCAGTACCTCGTCTCCTACCATCCAAACTTTACAGAAGCTCTCCTGCGAAACTTGCAGAACTAGCACTCCTGAAAGAAAGGATATTGCGGAGACATGGCTTAGCCACAGCCTTGGGGATGTTTCTAGAATGAAATTTCCACTCTACAGCGGAGTGTGCGCTGACATGAAACTTCCTGGTTCGCAGGAGAAATGGTTCAAATGGCTCTGAGCACTATGGGACTCAACTGCTGAGGTCATTAGTCCCCTAGAACTTAGAACTAGTTAAACCTAACTAACCTAAGGACATCACAAACATCCATGCCCGAGGCAGGATTCGAACCTGCGACCGTAGCGGTCTCGCGGTTCCAGACTGCAGCGCCTTTAACCGCACGGCCACTTCGGCCGGCGTTCGCAGGAGAGCTTCTGTAAAGTTTGGAAGGTAGGAGACGAGATACTGGCAGAAGTAAAGCTGTGAGGACGGGGCGTGAGTCGTGCTTGGGTAGCTCTGTAGGAGAGCACTTGCCCGCGAAAGGCAAAGGTCCCGAGTTCGAGTCTCGGTCAGGCACACAGTTTTAATCTGCCAGGAAGTTTCATTTCCGTTCCTGTTTCGTCCCTGAGTGGTCAGACAATGATTTCGGTGTAACTAACAGCCTTTACAGACGACCAGAATGTCTTTGGATTTTGTGAAAGATGATTCGATATCATTCTGCTACTACAGTCATTGAAGGCTTCATGCACTACTCCCTTGACGGCAAAACGCGTTTAATATAGCTTCTCCCTATCCATAATCGTATGATTTGTTTTGTGCCTGTTATACAGAAGCCTCGGTTTCTTTTATGTACAGACGTTTCTCATAACTCTCCATTACAGCCTTAGTACGAGGGACGAACACTTCCGAATATTATGACTGATGTGAGTGCCTTATTAGAAAATAAGTGCTAAATATAATAGCCTATGAGACAGTGATACACAGGCACCTTTGTCAGATTCATGAGATGAATTTATAAGCTCTTGCAGAGAAATTAGAAATTTTATCTCAGTTGTTTTATGTCATAATGAATACTATGAAGGACCGCTTTTGCAACGAGTAGCAATAAACCTCCATAGCACCAACATGTGTGTTCCGTGAACGAGTGTATTTATTTTAGAGCAGAAGGGGCATAATTTCTATGAATCAATTACTTTCAACACCCTTACAGTCGTGTCTTCATTCGATGGAACATGTAATTTTCACAGCCAAGATTATTCTATCGACAGAATGTTAAAGAAGTTCCTTTACTGCTTTATCTGAATAGTTTACATGTATTTGTATGTGACGAAACGTTCCCGTGACGTATGAAGTAGTTGTTGGCTCTAGATGTTGGGAATATGGATTCAAGCGCTCCTTTGACTTGAGTTGGCGTCATTCACAATTTTTGTTAACACTGAATTTTTTCTCATTTTTTCGGAGTTTATCAACAAATGCTTCAAATGGTCCTTTACAGTATGTGGGTGAACAGTATATACCGGTAAATGCGACACCGTTGACTCCTCCTACGCCTGTGTCAACACTACAACAACACTACCTTCAACACAAATGAAATGACACAGTTTCAGAGACTTCATTGAAATCATACAGATACGATTTTATATGTATAGACTGAAGCGGCGAATGAAATTCTTTCCAAGGCCGGAAATCGTACTCGGTTCTTTGAATTTGTGATAAGGTCTTATGGGAACAAACTGCTGAGGTCATCGGTCCCTAAGCTTACACACTATTTAATCTACACTCCTGGAAATGGAAAAAAGAACACATTGACACCGGTGTGTCAGACCCACCATACTTGCTCCGGACACTGCGAGAGGGCTGTACAAGCAATGATCACACGCACGGCACAGTGGACACACCAGGAACCGCGGTGTTGGCCGTCGAATGGCACTAGCTGCGCAGCATTTGTGCACCGCCGTCGTCAGTGTCAGCCAGTTTGCCGTGGCATACGGAGCTCCATCGCAGTCTTTAACACTGGTAGCATGCCGCGACAGCGTGGACGTGAACCGTATGTGCAGTTGACGGACTTTGAGCGAGGGCGTATAGTGGGCATGCGGGAGGCCGGGTGGACGTACCGCCGAATTGCTCAACACGTGGGGCGTGAGGTCTCCACAGTACATCGATGTTGTCGCCAGTGGTCGGCGGAAGGTGCACGTGCCTGTCGACCTGGGACCGGACCGCAGCGACGCACGGATGCACGCCAAGACCGTAGGATCCTACGCAGTGCCGTAGGGGACCGCACCGCCACTTCCCAGCAAATTAGGGACACTGTTGCTCCTGGGGTATCGGCGAGGACCATTCGCAACCGTCTCCATGAAGCTGGGCTACGGTCCCGCACACCGTTAGGCCGTCTTCCGCTCACGCCCCAACATCGTGCAGCCCGCCTCCAGTGGTGTCGCGACAGGCGTGAATGGAGGGACGAATGGAGACGTGTCGTCTTCAGCGATGAGAGTCGCTTCTGCCTTGGTGCCAATGATGGTCGTATGCGTGTTTGGCGCCGTGCAGGTGAGCGCCACAATCAGGACTGCATACGACCGAGGCACACAGGGCCAACACCCGGCATCATGGTGTGGGGAGCGATCTCCTACACTGGCCGTACACCACTGGTGATCGTCGAGGGGACACTGAATAGTGCACGGTACATCCAAACCGTGATCGAACCCATCGTTCTACCATTCCTAGACCGGCAAGGGAACTTGCTGTTCCAACAGGACAATGCACGTCCGCATGTATCCCGTGCCACCCAACGTGCTCTAGAAGGTGTAAGTCAACTACCCTGGCCAGCAAGATCTCCGGATCTGTCCCCCATTGAGCATGATTGGGACTGGATGAAGCGTCGTCTCACGCGGTCTGCACGTACAGCACGAACGCTGGTCCAACTGAGGCGCCAGGTGGAAATGGCGTGGCAAGCCGTTCCACAGGACTACATCCAGCATCTCTACGATCGTCTCCATGGGAGAATAGCAGCCTGCATTGCTGCGAAAGGTGGATATACACTGTACTAGTGCCGGCCGAAGTGGCCGTGCGGTTAAAGGCGCTGCAGTCTGGAACCGCAAGACCGCTACGGTCGCAGGTTCGAATCCTGCCTCGGGCATGGATGTTTGTGATGTCCTTAGGTTAGTTAGGTTTAACTAGTTCTAAGTTCTAGGGGACTAATGACCTCAGCAGTTGAGTCCCATAGTGCTCAGAGCCATTTGAACCATTTGAACACTGTACTAGTGCCGACATTGTGCATGCTCTGTTGCCTGTGTCTATGTGCCTGTGGTTCTGTCAGCGTGATCATGTGATGTATCTGACCCCAGGAATGTGTCAATAAAGTTTCCCCTTCCTGGGACAATGAATTCACGGTGTTCTTAATTCAATTTCCAGGAGTGTAACTTAAACTAGCTTACGCTAAGGATGGCAGACACACACCTATGCCCGAGGGAGGACTCGAACCTCTGACACGGCGAGCCGCGCGGACCGTGACAAGACTCAGTTCTACAGGTTATTAGACAGGTGTGTTATGACACCGGCCCGCTTTGGCACAGCGGTTCACACAAGTGTACGGATTACCCTAGCACGGCTCTCTTCTCAACTCAAAGTGTCACTGCCACTCCAGTCAGATTCCCACTTACACACGAACAGAATTGTCGAGACTCTCCGTGTCCTGGAATAGCATCTTAACATCGAACGTAAAAAGGGGATCCAACCCGAAACTCAGGAGCAGGTACTTATACAAATGTAATGACTCAAATTCAGAGATTTACTGGTCTCATACAGATATAATTTTTATGTATGTAGACATGAGAAAGAGAGAAGCCGGCCGATGTGGCCGAGTGGTTCTAGGCGCTTCAGTCCGGAACAGCGCTGCTGCTACGGTCGCAAGTTCGAATCCTGCATCGGGCACGGATGTGTGTGATGTCCTTAGGTTACTTAGGTTTAAGTACGTCTAAGTCTAGGTGACTGATGACCTCAGATGTTAAGTCCCATGTGCTCAGAGCCATTTGAACCATTTTGAAAGAGAGAATTTGGGTCGAGGAGGGAGGCGTTCCAGGCTAATCCGCGTAGTTGTGTGAACTGCTGTACCGGGGTCGCTTAGTGGCTAACGCAATTGCCTAGTAATCAGGAGACCCTAGTTCGATTCTCGGCCTGGGTACAAATTTTCACTCGCCGCTTGAATCTATGTACATAAAATCATATCTCAATGAGGGCAGTAAATTCTCTGAAATCGTGTTATTTCATTTGTATAGGTACCTACACCTGTGTTTCAGGCTAGATCCCCCATTTACGTTCGATGCTGAGGTGCTATTCCAGTGTATGGAGAGCCTTAGCAATTCGGTCCCTGTGTAATGGGAAATTTAAAGTAGACTGGGGTGGCAGTGAGAAATTGGATCGAGAAGGGAGGCATGGCAGGGTAATCCGTGCAGTTTAGTGAATCGCTGTGCCTAGTCGGCGTAGTGTCTAACGCACCTTCCTAGTAATCAGGAGACTGGATCACAATTTCCGGCCTTCGTACAAATTTTCACTAGCCGCTTCAGTCTGTATACATGAAATACTGTCTTCAGTGATACATTAAGGCGGCTCTCTGAGAATGGAGGGATCTAGAGAATAAACATCACTTAAGAATTCCCATCTGTATGTTATAGGCAGATGCGAAGTTCATTTTTGAATACGAGTACGAGGGCTATTCGGAAAATCAGGTCCGATGGTTCGCGAAATGAAAACCAAAGTCATAAAAAAAATGTTTTGTGTGTATCAGTTAGTTAAACCTTCCAACTACTTCTCTTTCGGCGCTCCGACTGCGACATTTGTCGTAGCATCGTAGCAACTTTCCAATACGCTGATTATAGAAGGCAGTCGACTGTGCTTTCTGTCAATTCTCTACGCTCATCTGCAGCGTTATCTGTACTAAGGTGTTGTTTTCATAGCAGAGTTTTATTTGAGCAGAGATGAAAATCAGAGATAGTTCAGTTCGGTCTGTATGGTGGGTAGTGTAACACTACCCACAGGAAACTTTGCAGGGGCGTGCTCATTGCCCCTGTAGTGTACGGCCGAGAATCGTCATGAAGAAGGAAATGCATGACAGTTATGCTGTGTGGACTGCATGAGATCAGGCGAAATCTCTCACAGTCCCTTACATTTGGTAGGGGACACTATTTTCTAGATATCTTTACGAGCTCACTGTGGGCTCAGAACTGAAAAGAGCGACTTGACGAGATCGACTAGCATACCACAGACACTGCCCAACACATCGATGCATACCTTCATCAGTTTTTCACTGTGGTTTCCATTTCGCGACCAATCGGATCTTGCAATCCGAACAGGCCGCATACATGTTCTTGAAGCATGAGAATCCTTGAGAAGAATTTATTATTTATCACAGTTGTTCGATACTTCCCTTTCTACGATTTTAACTGATGAACTGTTTCGATAAAACTGATGGACTGGACGATCTTTTCAGTTCAACTATCGTATACCTTTACTTAATGACAACTTATCAGGATGTAACCTGTCCACTTGGAACATCGCTCTGCGTCATCCTAATGAATCGGTATATGCAAGTCTTTATATATTTCTCAACGATGAAAAAATCAGAATATGAGTGTCCATTTGTGCCAAGGCAGCACGTAGTAAACTGTGTAATACACGAGGTGCTGAAACGTATGAATTGTAATTACTACTGAATGATTTTGCTACTATTTAAAAGAAGGTAACTGCATCGAATCTTGGTGGTGTAAGATATGCTTATGACCAGCGATTAATTGACAAGGGTATGTGACTGGTAGTGCTGAATATAATAATATGAACTGATTAAACTATCCTAGATATAATTTCAAAACTCTGAGCAGCTTTTCGTAGACTGTTAGCGTTGACACTGTTGAAGGGTAGCCACTGGACAGATGCATTCTTTAATACTGGCGTACCACTTTGTGTTCGGTGGAATACTGAAAGGACACCAGTATCACTTTTACAAGGACTCTGCTTTGGTTAAGCATCCGTCTCAGTAGAAATACACAGTACTGTCAAACGGACCAGTATATTCCGTTACTACCAGTTTCGCTGCATCTTTGTACACGTAATTAAAAGTGTGACAGAAAGCGAATGTCCTACCACTGAAAGTAGTTGCTGTTATTGGGGCGACGTGCTTACACGTAGCAACTATAGAGGCTCATCAGATGAACTAGTAGGTTCAGGCAAACTGAAGAGAAAAGAATAGATTGTTGTCGTTATCTCATACATATCAATATCTCTTCGTTAAGGATCGGCACATTCTAGCTATTTAAGGTTAAACCATAGAACTACTCATGCAACACACAACTCTACTTATTTTTATTTAGAGTAATGATTTCGGCCAAACCTTTCCTCGGCCCATAAAAGACGAATTTAGTCCATTCCAGAGCTGTAGTACTTAATTTTTCCTGAAATGCTCTATTTTGGTGTAAAATGTGTTAACACGAACATTTACTTTTCTCTCCTAGTGCAAACTATCAACACGCATATACTGCATGACTGTGATATTACAAATTATATCAAAGACGTGCATTTCAGAAATGATTAATTATTTCACATCAGGAATGCCTTTCATAGTGTCACCAAAATAGGCTGCCACGATATAAGTAAGTACAGCCATGTATTCCGTGACAGAGTTCCTAACCTTTGTGAGAACTGTACGTTAAACAGAAATGAAGCATCACTCTTTCAAAATCCCGTATTCCTATCCATTGCGACGCTTAAGTTTCAAATTTGGCTCATAGATTCGTAAAAACGTCCTATATAATGGAGTAGAAGCGAGGCTCCCTGCAACGTCACCCTCGGGCTCAAGGACTCATTAGACAGCAAGGTATCGACACATGCGTGAAAAACGCCACAGTCAGCAGTCCATGTGACTGGTAAGATAAGTGAATGATGTCACATTGACACCAAACTGTACCTCAATTCTGTCCAATGCCACCGTGTACGACTGTAAGGTCGTGACAGCCTTTCTTTCCCAAAATTCACCCTTTCTTTTGACGCCTCGGTGATGGAAATCAGAACCGTGATGCCCAGATTTGAAATCACACGGCTTTCTTATGAGTGGCTGAGGAAGGCATTTCACAAACATTGCCACTCATAATCGGCACGAAAAGGCCACAGGGGGTGGCTTTCGCGGTCGAAAACGACAGGCTTGCACGAACTGAGAGTCTTAGAGAGATCCTTTGCCGTTCTATTGAGGCCTGTGTCAAGGCCGCATCTTTCCGTAGTCACGTAACAGGTGGAGACAAAAAAGGAGGGCTGAAGAGCATAAATATTCTTTGCTGCTTCGGATCACTTGCAAATTTCGTCGTAATGTTTTGAGTGGTTCCTTGTGCTGCAAACATGAGCGGGAATTACCATCGCCCTCCACTCCAAAAGGATGTGATAACTTTTGTTTGGCATGCGTTCCCCCAACGTCCTTAAGGAAGGGTCAGGATCATCAAAGGATGGGAAGAACGGCTTTCTGCCGCTCACCACACCGCAAATTGTCGTTTTCGACCGCGAAATGGAATTAACGCCCCCAATAAAAGGGATGGTTTCGTTGACACCCTTTATGCCACTATATGTAGCCTTTTCGTGCCGATCCCGAGCGACAGTGTGTCTGAATGTTTTTGTCAGTCACCCATAAGAAAATCGCGTGATCTCAACGCTGAAAGTCACGTTTCTAGCGTCCATCGCAGAAGCTTTATGAGAAGGGCGAAATGTAGGTGAAAGGGGGTGTGCGCTGATATGAAATATCCAGGCAGATCAAAACTATGTGCCGGACCGAGACTCGAACTAGGGATCTTTGCCTTTCTCGGGCAAGTGCTCTACCTACTGAGCTAGTTCTGCAAGGTTCGCAGGAGAGCTTCTCTAAAATTTGGAAGGTAGGAGACGAGGTACTGGCAGAAGTAAAGCTGCGAGGACGGGACGAGAGTCGTGCTTGGGTAACTCAGTTGGTAGAGCACTTGCCCGCAAAAGTCAAAGGTCCCGAGTTAGAGTCTCGGTCCGGCACACAGTTTTGATCTATCGACACTTTGCTGTTTGAAGCATAGTGGAACCCGAGGTGGTATCGCACGGCGCCATGCTTTAGCACCTTTACAGAGAAAGGTAGTACTAACCTTTGAGCCAATGAGTAGGTATTACGGAATTACAGAGAAGTGATCCTTTAATTTAGTTGCACAGTGTATTCAACACCATTCACACGAAACTTTAGTCATAATTTTTAAGGGTTCATTGAACTTGCAACTAAATGCTTTGTACCCTCTGTAGAAGACGATGTTCGATTCATTTCGAACCATTTCTTTGAGGTGATTCGCCTCTGCCCTCACCTACAATCAGCCGCACCTGCCTCTTTGACAATGCGTCCCGTTGGTCGGCTTGGACGCTTCAGCATAGCGTACGCACGACCGTGTGACGAGATTCGTGTGGTCCAGTGAAGGTGCACTGTGAACCAGGCTCACTGGTCGTCGGTCGGCCAGTAGGATCCCTTTAGGCGGAACTCGGGCGTGACGGGGGCCACTTGCCGCGCAGCCAAGGCCGCTGACGCGGTGGATCCGGCGCGCTGGAGTGGCCGCTTCTCGGCGCTGCCGCCGCCGCTAATGATAAGTAATGCGGCGCGCCGGCGCCACAGTAGCAGCTGCCTGCAGCCGCTGCAGCCGGCAGCCGGCCCTGGCTAACGTACCGCGCGGCTGGCCTCTCAAGTAGGCAACCCGGCCAACTTGGCACTCGTGACTGCTGGCGGCCTTTGCTCAGCGCCATTACTGATGACAGTGTCACTTCTGTATTTCTATAGCTGTTTATGACAATAAAACGATAAAGTTCCAGTTCAGAGACATACAGTATCTCAAAACTTCCAATATTTCGTTTATGTGTCATTGTAATTGTATCATTGTCATTATGCAGAAGTGTGGTAATGCCGAAAAACAAAGAAGGTAACTAACAAAGTGGTGCTGAAATTAATTGACACACGGCGAGAATACTTGTATTTGGTTCTGTTGTCGGGATGAAACTGTGTTCACCCTTCCACACACGCTATATATTTCTTTATCTACTTGCAGGTTCGTGTTCTGTAACAGGACAATGACTTTTATACGTACCATCTCATTCTGGAGACTCTCAATACAAAAATTGTATTACTATTTTAAGTAGGCTATGATTTGCTGCTTTTAAGTATTTTCTAATTATCATGTTTTGGCGTAACAGCTCTATATTTTTTGTTAACATTATCAGTTTCGGTCTAACGACAATACTTACACGTAAAAATCAGTCATTAATATAAGGACACGTGTCCACTCATGGCCATTTGTATCTAGAGAAACTTAAAAAGCGCATCGAAGTTTTAAATCCGTTTGTTGCAATTAATTTATAAAGTTGATCTAGAAGCAAACGTTAAAGATTAGCGACGTACCCGGCATCGCCTTGGTATGTATTTATTTCAATTCTTTTAGTCCATCTTATCCTCCCCCTCCCTGTGTCCTTCTCCCCATTCTCTCTGTCCAACTCCTTTACGAGCACTCTCTGTCCATCTCCCCCTGATTCTCTCTCTGTCCATCTCATCCTCTTTCTTTTCTATTTCACCTTCTCTTCAGCCCTTCCCCTGTCCATCTCCTTATCATCCCTTTCTGTCTCCATCTCCTCTTCCCCCTCCCTCTAACCATCTCCTTCTTTCCTCTTATCTTCTGAACTGTGTGTCGTACAAGTATACGGCTTTGTCGGTATTTTCAGCAGCATATGATTGTAAAATGTGTTGCGAATAGTGATAGTAGCAAGACAGCCATAAATGCAAACGTTGTAACATCATGATAATTGTGACAGTTTCGCTGTATGAACATCAAGAATGTAGTAAGGCATAATAGTAAGGCATAAACTTCTTTCCTTTCATCATTATGTGGAAGGGGGGGGGGGTATGGTCATCGAGAAAAAGTTTCCTATATGTTCGATATTATCTTTAAAGGTTGTTGCAAGTCACTAACTGCTCTCATTCTCAGACACTGGGGGAATAAAATCTGGGTATACGCTCGTCGTGCCCTACACATACTTTTTAACCCCACTCGCACCCCTTTTATAGGCTGGTGGTTCTTATCGCCACAGCGAATGTTCCCGGACACTAAATGATACGTGTACGAAGTCTGATCGAAATCGGCCCATTGACTTCAGAGCAGACGTGGAACATACATTGCCACGAAAAAGATCTCAACACAAGAAGGAGTTGTGCGACATACATGAAAATTGGTAGACACGTTTCTACATCTGAAAGTCCACCCGCCGTCCGGTGTGGCCGAGCGGTTCTAGGCGCTTCAGTCCGGAACCGCGCGACCACTACGTTCGCAGGTTCGAATCCTGCCTCGGGCATGGATCTACGTGATGTCCTTAGGTTAGTTAGGTTTAATTAGTTCTAAGGGGACTGATGACCTCAGATGTTAAGTCCCATAGTGCTCAGAGCGATTTGAACCATCACTGAAAAACACACGCTTGCGAACAGCAAGCCTGCCGCAGAGTAGCTTACGAAGGGTGCCACGGGAACTGATAGAGTGAAATATAAAGCAATGATGAGCCGCCTTTCGTGTGGAAAAATTGCTCACTTGTCGGCATTCTCCCGCCGAACTGGTGACTACGGCTAGACAGGTGCAGAACGATTTAGCGACTGGACAACGGGATGTCGGCTGCTTTATAGCTTCACAGTTCGAATTCGTCCGTTGAGCGGGCATCCCACCAACTGGCTGTGGTTACCAACTCAAGTGGATGTGTCCTGCTGAAACTATTACCTTCACAAACCAACAACAGCGACGAGACGCTGCCGCCTAGTGCAAGAAGCTACAGATATGCCCTGTGTGGATGTTTCCCTGACGTCACATTGTCGGCACACTTGATACTCATACACCATACTGCTCAAATTGGGGGCCTTTTTCGCGTACAAAGAATTTCAAACGAGCAAACCCGCACCTCTTTGCAAATACTATGAATAACTTTGCTTTTACCTTACTGGGAGGAAAGAAGTAATAGGAAAGATTTTAGTAAATTGCTAGCTTTTATGGCAATTTACGGTTCATCAATTAAGTTTTGGCACTAGAATGATAATGGTCCCCTCCATATCTGACTGCTCAGCGCTGATGACTGCAAGGTTATGAATGCTGTTTCGATTCCCAAGGCTGAAAAGGATTTTTCCTTGGCCGAAGAATTGGTACGGAGTACACTCAGCATCTTAATGCCAACTAGGGAGTTTCTTCAACGAGAAGTTCCGGCTTCAAGATCTCGAAAACTGACAAAATGGCCGGGAACGTGGTGTGCTAGGCACTTGCCCCACCATACCGTGTTCGCATGACACTGACGGCAGAAGATGACACGGGAACCGGTCGGCACCCCTAGGAACTTTAGGAGCTGGTTAATCGAATAATTAGCCAATTATGTGAGATTCTATCACTTGAAGAGATTCGTCATGCAACATACTTTTTTTTTCTCCAAGTGACAATCTACTATTAATTTGAAGCTACGAAGTGTTACTAAGTTGTGCAAACTAAAATTGACGCTTTATGGTATACTTAATGTAATACTGTTTACTTGTAAACTTTCCGATGTCCCATGAATTTATTTACGTAGATAAACAAGTCTGTGTCAACAATGAACATCATATTTTTAAATATTTCACCAGTTGTCTCGTCTATCGGAAAGTCCCAGACTTCTCTTCAGGTTTTGATGTTGTCAATGAATAATACAAGTGCCAAAATGTTTGTAATACGTTTGCTCATTTCTCACATTGCAACGTTTGACTGAAGTCAGTACTGTCAACAACAGTGCATATCACGCGACGACACCGGTAGCTACAAACGTAATACGTGTGGCAGAGACAGTGACTGCACCTGTAATTCCCATGCACCTACCACGTTCTCCACAGTCGCTTTCTCGTAATGTGTGCATCTTGGCGACTTCATTCCTTCACCAATCGAACTATGTTCGTAATAATGACACAATTCGTAACTCAATTATTAATATATTGTTAAGTTAGGCTCAAGATCAGTTTACTGTCAGTCTCAGTGATTCATTCGAGGGGCGTTCAATAAGTAATTCCGCACTTTTTTTTTCTGGAAAGAGGTTTTGCTAAAAACCCTGCTTTTCAACATAATCTGCGTTGAATGCGACGGTCTTACGCCACCTTACTGGGAGGGCCTGTATTCTCGCACGGTACCACTCTACTGGTCGACATCAGAGCCAACGTCTTGCTTCATCAGTAACTTCCGTATCATCCATGTATTGCTTCCTGTGGAGTGCACACTTCATAGGACTAGACAGATGGAAGTCGGGAGGTGCTAGATCCGGGCTGTAGGGTGATGAGGAAGCACAGTCGAATTAAGTTTTGTGAACTCCTCTAGGGTACACATATTCGTGTGAGACCTCGCATTGTCCTGAAGCTGCAGAGGTTCGATTGCATTTTTTTAGCGTCGAACACAATGAAGTCGTTTCCTCGATTTACCGAGAGTAAAATATGGTTCATATGGCTCTGAGCACTAAGGGGCTTAACATCTGAGGTCTTCAGTGTCCTAGTACTTAGAACTAGTTAAAACTAACTAACCTAAGAACATCACACACATCCATACCCGAGGCAGGATTCGAACCTGCGACCGTAGCGGTCGCGTCCTGAGAGTAGCACAATACACTTCAGATCTGATCGTTGCATTGAAACGTCCCCTTTGAACAATTCTACACGAGACTGTGCTTAACCTGACACACAATACTTTGTTAGCGCAACGCAATCTGACTTTCAAAATTCCCTACAAAAGAATGGCCCTGACTAACATTAAACTATACCTTTCACAAATCACTTACCTCACAAAAACCTTCGCTGCTCAAGCTACTGCAATACAGCAAGCGCCACTACTGCCAGCTAAATAAAAGATTCAAACTACTAAAGGCACTAACTACTGATAGGGATAGTTAGCAAATGAAAGATATTAATAGAGAACAAACAATGTATTTACCTTAATATCATCACAAGTCATAATATATATATCAGTTCATGACAAATTGCAAAACTCCGCCATCTCTCTCCCCACATCCACCACTGCTGGCGGCTCACCTCCAACTGCGCAACGCTACGCGCTGTTCACAGCCAGCTGCCTAACACTACAATGGCGAGTATTACAACAATGCAAAGCAGACACAGACTGCCCACAGCACAGCCAGTGATTGTCATACAGAGGTGGCGTTACCAATAAAAAACCTAAACAGCCTACTTACATAGAGAAAACATAAACAGTCTACTTACATAGCCCCCATGCTCCCCACAAAAATTTTTACAAATGGTGTTGGGCACTGGCCAATACAGATTTGACAAAAATTTTTCACAATTACAGTAACAAAGATATAAAATGCACACACTTATTAATATTATGTTGGTCAAAAGATCAAAATTTCTCACAGTCCATAAAGACAGTCCACATTGTTCATCACAGTAAAAATGCAGAGTTTTTCCCAAAGTCCAAGCAGTAAAAGAAAATGCACATAGAAGTAGTGGATTTCCATGCAGTCTTGAAGAAGTAGTGTTGACCTTCCAACGGAAAGACAGTGCTGACTCTCGACATGCAGACAGGTAATGGGCCACAACAGAGCAAACCCACAGCAGAGTCATTCGAAGTTTGGAAGAATATTGGTAGGTAGGTCATCACAGAGCAGACCCACTGGAGTCCTGGTAGAGATTGTGGTATTGGTGGGCCACCAGAGGTGCAGACCCACTGCAGTCCTTGTAGAAATAATGGCGTTGGTAGGTCATCATACATGCAGACCCACTGTAGTCCTTGTAGAGATAATGGTATTGGTGGGCCACCAGAGGTGCAGACCCACTGGAGTCCTTGTAGAGACGGCCAGCAGCCATCTGTTGCGACTGTGCAGGTGCACAATCACCCTCGAAGAGTCTTGCGGAGAATATAGCAAGTCCATAAACCACCACTTGTGCACTCACAAAGTTTTTGGAATTGTCCTTAGAACCAGCAATGCTGTTATCCAGTCCCTTGCTGAATTACCAACACACGTGCAAACACTATCAGTCCCTACTTCTCACATATTGTCCGTATACTGTGACCAACAGAAACGTGTGCAGTGAAATGTAACTTACAAGTTAATAATATCATGAACTGGTGACAATTACAATTTTATAACAGAAGAATACAATAACAAAGGTACAAAATACATCATTAAAGAACATAACAATACAGATGACATTTGTAGTACAGGCTTTACAAAAGAATCGAACTAACATATACATCAGTGGAATTATGACATGAGTACATACATAAAAGATCACAATAACTTTTGAAACATCAACTTCACACATGAGCATTAAACAGAATAAATAATGTGTAAGCATATTTATAAGGTAAATAACATATTATGAATGCCAATTATATTTGAGGATAACAGTATTCCTCATCATAGTGAATGTAGCTTAATATTAATAGAAGAAAAAATTCTATGAAACTACACAGAGACAGGAAGAAAACAAATACACAAGGGTACACAAACACATACTGGGATAACACAAAAGGAAAGGACAGGGTTCGTTTTCAGTGTAACATTTGGTACTGCAGTCCAACCCAAAACTTCATATATCTTTCCTCTTATTTCATCCTTTGTTTCCACCAAAAAAAATTCTATCTAAGCATGCTTTCTGTATTTATATGTTCACACATTTCGTACCTCAACATTTATTTCCAAGAAAATCCTACCTAAACCTGTTTTCTCAATGCATTTGTTCCAATTCATCGCAACTCATTCTCTTAGAGGCTACCCCCTCTTAAGCTAACTTAAATCTACTGAGCTCAGATGCTAAACTAAGGGACGAGGCAATGCAGCAGCACGTAAAACAATTATTATAAACAGCAATGAAAAAAATGAAAAATTGCAAAGCAAGCTACAGTATAAATTAGCAAAAGTCAAATTCAATAACACTATGCCTGGCAAACAGCAGCAACTTATACCTAAACATGACATAGCGCAAGCAGAAAAAATATTACACTAAAATGGCCATGTCTAATACCTATGTCACATCTTAACATTAGAGTGATGCATCACAAAAACTTACGCTAGTAGATAAGTTACCAAATCGTAAAAAAATTATTTATGCAATTCCTGTGAAGGGAAATGTTTTTTTTTTTTTGTGCTCCCTCATTTGTTTTGGATAAATCATAAAATTATTTACTGGATCTGTAGGCATAAAATATTTATATTAGTACATATATTAAATTTTATTTTAACCAATGCTGCAGTGCAGCTAGAAACTTGATATTAAACAAAATGTGTAAATAAATACATAAAGCAAGCCATATGGCATTTTTCTTAACTAGCAAGGCAATAGCTGTGAAATGTTTCTCATCGTTTCATTAGGCATTTCAGTAAATATCATAAATTACGAGCTCCACAGTATGCTTTCAACAAGGAGATGTCAGTAGCGCGGACAATGGCCTTCCCTTTCTTTTTTTTTCTACCTGTGCCGCTGAAAAGGGCTCGCAATAATGGCTTTTTCTCCAGGCGTCTGACACAGCTGGGTGCCCGCGACGCATTACGTGCAGGTGGTCACTTTGGTTTCCAACATCCTGTTTCACAAGTCAAGAGTCCCTACCCACTATTCATTACTCCTTACCTTATTACACATATACGTATCCATCGACACTCGTCAATATTTCGTCATTATAAATATGAAGCATATTCAAATAACTCATATAGCCTCAGCCTATTAATCATAAACATACCTCAGCAGCATAATACACATCGTCGTCGTAAAAATAACCTCATAACACCTCAGTCAAATCTCAAAATCGTCGTAGCTTCCTCCAATAATTAAAAAAATTCTCTGCTCATGTCAAAAGTGTCATCTGCCTCAAACGTACTTTAAAAATCATGAATCCATACAAAATACATCATTCAAAGCTCTCATAGTATCACAATGATTCCGAAAAAATATGAACAGTTTACAAAGTACAGACAAAATACAGTTTCATAAGTGTGAAGTTATCCAACTGTGTAATTGCGTAAACATCTGTCACTGATGTAGTAAAAAGAATGTTTGTTCCTCTGTCAAATAATCAGATAGCTGTGTAATTCTGTGTTAGAGAAATATGGTACCGATGTGTAAAGTTGTATAAGCAAATACCATATCAGCTAGGGTTCCTTGTGGTTGCCACACACATGGTACACAAAGTAAGCGTGTACCCCCCTGGGGATTAATGTAATTATACCCTCAGGTGTTACAGATTACAGCAATGGAATGAAATGTATCACGGAAAACTTTCTTTGTAATTCAAAAATCTTTAAAAATAAATGTTTTAAGTACAAAATTAATGACTCAAATACGTGTCCTGTAGCGCAAAATGTGCGTCTTGTTGCAACATAATCTCTGTGGAAGTGTCGTAGTTATCGTCCTCCGAAAGCTAAGTTCTGCAGAAGTCAATGTACTTACCACATGATAAACAAAAGTGAAATGCTTTGCGTATAGATATCATAGTTATTATGCTTATTGGCATGATGAAGAAAGTACTGTGCTGTAACGTATTGTTGTGCTACAGAAAAGGCAGTCTCATTGTAGCTATACCACAAAATTTACTACTAAAACCTGTTTTACTTTCCAGAAGAATTCAGAAAAACTGTGCAGATATAAAACAGATACACCGCAAAAGCAACATTGTAAATTGTCACTCATTAGTAGCGTCGTGATAAAATCGTGTAGCTGTCACATAAACTAACTATTGTCTCATCTGGTATCTCACAGAAAGTACTTTAAATCCGGAATGTATTTTCAAGTAAACCAAAATGTTGCATTAAAATCTCATTAGCAGTACTGGTAAATGTTCTAAGTATGTGAGCCTTATAGTCGTTACGTAATCGTGCAACAAACAAGCAAGAATGCACACACACAATAACACTGTGTCGTCTGTCCACAATAACAATGCATTCGTAATTTCTGTTTAAAAATTTGCCTAGGTTCTAGACTGGATATTTAACTTCAAACATTGTTGTATGTTAACAGATTCTAAGTCTGACAAAGCATACTAGCAACGTAAAGTGAAAAGTTATATGGCAAAGACAAAGGTAAAAAGCAGATTATCTCTCAATAAACGGTTTTACATGTGAAATGTGGTGTAAACCTTTACTCTTCATAGTACTCAGAGTTTGAACTTGAATGCAATTGTCAGGCGGTATACGTCGGTAAAGAATACTGGAGTTTTTCTCAAGGTTAGCGTCTATGTTATTTTTCTCTGAGCCACCTGGCGCACGCGGCTGCCTGCTGTGCGAGTCATTGTCTGTCTCTTTGTTGGCGCGCGTCGTTATTGGGGTTTGGAGACCTAACTTCTACAAATTCACCGTGACGAGAGGGCCCTGCTCTGTTTGAATCCCGCCAGTTCTGATGCAATTCAGGTCTGTCGTTACGATCATATCGTCTATCGTCATTTCGGTAGAATCCGTAGTTTCTTCCTTGTCGGTCACGTGGTGGAGAATTTCTCCCTGAATCGTAACTCCGCGCTGAACTGTTGCGTCTGAAGTTATTCTGTCTCCCCTGGTAATAATTGTTTTGGTTCCCATATTGTCTGTTTCTGTGGTTATCTCTGTCATATTCATTACTACGGAAATGCGATCTCTCTCTGTAACTATTATTACTCTGCCAGTGGTTGTCATATGGGTGGTGTCTGTTTTGGTCACGATTTGCGTTGTAAGAATAGCCTTGTCGTGTCCAGTTATTGTTTCTGTCGTCACGGAATTGTGACGTATGTGACCTGTAGTGATTGTTTTCCTGTTTTCGCATCCCGCGACTGTCAGTGTCAATTTCTAATTCTTGTAACAGTCCCTGAAAACCTTCAATGTCGTCTTTGCAACGTCCTGCTAAAATAATATGCCGTAAATGTTCAGGTAATTTGATTAAGCAAATGCGGATGAGTTCTGAGGGGCTGTATGGGTTTGACAGGTACTGATTCTTGTGCAACATGTCTTCAAAATATTTCACAAGACTGGAAAATTCAGATTGTTCGAAGTGTTTCATCATTATGATGTTATGTTTTACACGGTCTTGTGTAGCTTGAGACCAATACGCTGAGAGGAAGGCATGGTAAAATTCTCCCTCACTGTGGCAATCGTGAATGACCGATCGCATTCTTACAGCTGGTTCATTCTCTAAGTAGCCACACATAAATTCTAATCTGTGTTCTAACGACCAGTTGGGAGGAAAACAATGAGAGAATTGATGGAGCCATGCTTGTGGATGAATGTCGTTGCCAGAATTCTTAAATGTTTTGAATTTACGTGTTGTAATGAACAGCTTATAGTCAAAATCATCATGCCGGCGAGTCGCATATCGGTCATTGTTAGGTCGTGTCGGCCGTTCCATCTCAAAATTCGGTGCACATTGCCAATTTCTTTCATAACTTCCGAAATGCCCTGTGTTATTATTTTGTGTCTGTTCCGTATTTGTATGTCCCTCTTCTCGTATTGGGGCGCGAGTGTCCTCTGAAATACGTAATTCTTGTACTACTTGTGCCAACTGATCTTGCACTTCCCGGATTTCTCTTTTGTACTGTGTATTGATTTGATTTTGATTTTGTTTGAATTTTCTAATTTGTTCATACTCTTCAGTGTCCATGAAAGCTACAGGTGTTGTGTCATTCAGATCATCATCTACCTTTGTAGATAAGTTAGTGAACTGATCTGAAAGTTCGGCTACTTTATCCGATAGTGAAATCATTTCCTCTCTATGTTTTTCTGAACCAAGTTTCAGAGTGTCCATTTGTGTTGCAATCGTGTCTACTGTGACCTTTAAGTTTTCCTGAGTTTTTGCAAGTTGCATAACCGTATCGGTAGATGCAACTGAGTCAAATTTTGCTTGCAAGGTCTCATGATTTTCATGAACAATAGTTTGCAGTTCTTTTATAGCTGCTTCGTGATTCTGTAGTGCATTTTCATGACGCGAAAAAATAGGTTGGAAATGCTCACAAATTTGTGTTTTTACGTCATTACAGACTTTTTGACATTTCGATTCAATGTGATGTAACTCAGCAGTTAAATCCTCACGTGTTCGTTCAAGAGTTTGCTCCAATGAGTCTAACTTTTTAAGATTTTGTTCCATTGTGACTAACTTTTGAAGCTTTTGCTGTGTTTGTCTCTGATTTTGTTCCATTGTGTCTAACTTTTGAAGCTTTTGCTGTGTTTGTCTCTGATTTTGTTCCATTTGTTGCATTAATTGCAATAATAATGTATTAGTGTCTGGAATCTGTTTCTCTACGCTTTTCGGCAGTGCATTTGCACCGGCAACATTCACATTTTGACAAGCAGAAAATGTGTCTTGACTTATTTGAGAAAACGGTGATGACCCAAAACCTGAATCTACAGTATTTGCGATATTGTGTTCTGTCATTCGCGATTCCTGAGGCGAGCTGTTGCCGACCAATCGATCGATAACGCTTCCCTGTTCACTACCTGTTTCACTGTCTACACCATTGTTTGCCGCCCGCTCCATTTCCCTATGCGCAATTACCAAATTACTACTTTGAACACTAGTTAATTCATTACTCTGCGGCGCTAACACACTGCTTTCATTTTCACTGTCATTTCTCAGTTTACTTTGGAGCCTAGTATTACGCTTTTCACACGCCATTATTGTCACAGTATTTCACACGACAACACAGAAAAACACAATTTGAAGATCAAAAATAAGAGAATACATTAACATAGCACTGAAAATAATATCTAGTTAATTGCAGCTGCGAAATACTTGGTGCAAATCTACATGCATGCCACAACTGTTTTACTGTACAACAATGAAAGTCTGCAACTACAAAGGAGATTTTCTCTACAATTACGCGCTAGCAATAAACAAAATCTACACTAATTACACAAACTACAACAAAAAAACAGAAGATTCCAGTGAGGTATCCTTGGCTAAGGGTCGACATATGAAACGTCCCCTTTGAACAATTCTTACACGACTGTGCTTAACCTGACACACAATACTTTGTTAGCGCAACGCAATCTGACTTTCAAAATTCCCTACAAAAGAATGGCCCTGACTAACATTAAACTATACCTTTCACAAATCACTTACCTCACAAAAACCTTCGCTGCTCAAGCTACTGCAATACAGCAAGCGCCACTACTGCCAGCTAAATAAAAGATTCAAACTACTAAAGGCACTAACTACTGATAGGGATAGTTAGCAAATGAAAGATATTAATAGAGAACAAACAATGTATTTACCTTAATATCATCACAAGTCATAATATATATATCAGTTCATGACAAATTGCAAAACTCCGCCATCTCTCTCCCCACATCCACCACTGCTGGCGGCTCACCTCCAACTGCGCAACGCTACGCGCTGTTCACAGCCAGCTGCCTAACACTACAATGGCGAGTATTACAACAATGCAAAGCAGACACAGACTGCCCACAGCACAGCCAGTGATTGTCATACAGAGGTGGCGTTACCAATAAAAAACCTAAACAGCCTACTTACATAGAGAAAACATAAACAGTCTACTTACAGCATCACCAGAGAGAACATCCTCAGAGAGAGAACATCCTCAGAGTCCCAGAAGACCTTGCCCGTCACTTTACCTACTGAAGGTGCGGCTTTGAACTTTTTTTTTTCGGGGGAAATGCGGTGTAGCGTCACTCCATGGATTGCAGTTTTGCTTCCTTTGCGAAGTGGAGAAACCATGGGTCGTTATCTTTGACGATATTGGACAAATGTTCCCACGATTATCCCCGTAACGCACAAGCGATTCCACAAAGATTATCCTCTGATGCTCTTTATGACGTTCCCGTTGGGCGGCGAGGAACTCAGCAGGTACACGCCTTTGAGTACCCCACTTGGTGGACAATTGTGTCAACATTACCAATAGTGCTGTCCAGTTGTGAAGTGTTTGGTTGTGATCCTTCTATCATTTTGAATGAGAGAGTCTGCGCGTTCCCGTATTGCAGTAGTCACAGTTGTATACGACCGGCTGGCACTCGGAATATAGGAGAGGTTTCTACATCTGCATCTACTTCTGCGTGATTACTCTGCTATTCACAATAAAGTGCCTGGCAGAGGTTTCAATGAACCACCTTCATGCTGTCTCTCTACCGTTCCACTCTCGAACGGTAAGCAGGAAAAACGAGCACTTAAATTTTTCCTTGCGAGCCCTGATTTCTCTTATTTTATCGTGATGATCATTTCTCCCTATGTAGGTGGGTGCCAACAGAATGTTTTCGCAATCGGAGGAGAAAACTGGCGACTGTAATTTCATGAGAAGATCCCGTCGCAACGAAAAACGCCTTTGTTTTAATGATTGCCACTCCAATTCACGTATCGTGTCTGTGACACTATCTCCTCTATTTCGCGATAATACAAAACGTGCTGCCCTTCTTTGTACTTTTTCGATGTCATCCGTCAGTCCCACCTGATGCGGATCCCACACCGCTCAGCAGTACTCCAGAATGGGGCGGACAAGCGTGTTGTAGGGAGTCTCTTTGGTAGACCTCGTTGCGAAGATGACGGACGTCTCGCCCAATGACTCACTTTCTTTTGTTCACTGTCAGATCTCCTTATTCTGCAAGCGCCTATGAATTTCTGCGGTGTTCTAGTTTTTCGTCAAAAGAATCTCAATGAGACCTCTGCTTGGAAAAGTGCTCAAATGTGTGTAAATTCCTAAGGGACCAAACTGCAGAGGTAATCGGTCCCTCGACTTACACACTACTTAAACTAAGTTAAACTAACGTATGCTAAGAGCAACACACACATACCCGAGGGAGGATTCCAACTTCCGGTGGGAGTGGCTGCGCAAACCGTGACATGGCGCCTCTAAACACGCAGACTCCGAGCGGCAACTCTGCTTGAAGGCTGCGTATAGCGCCGCCATCTATCTGAACTTCATGAAAGTGCAACGACTGAAACAGGAATATTTCACGGTGTCCCTCAATAAATTATGTATTTTTTTCAATTGAAATTGGCTAAGAAGAATAAATATGTAGCATTTCTTATTGAACGCCCCTCGTAATAGCAAGAGAAATCCGTCACAGTTTGCTAGTTCATCATAAATTCGATTTTTTTAAAAATATATATATAAAACCGTGATTTACATTTGTTACTTGTTTTCTATTTTGACGACGAATCTCGAAGTATTACACTGTCACCTCAAGATTATACTATGAGCACTCGAAATCGTTTATGAACATACATAAAATGGACTGACACAGATAATTGTTTTAACGTGGCTGTTATATTATAAACAGTAGCAATTTCCAAACCACGGTTCAAAGTGGACTAAATAACGCGAAATCACGTTTACAACATATTGAATCAATCTGGCTGAAATGTGAGTGATAGTGCTAGAAACTAAAAGAACCAAATTTACCACAATATCATCAAAGTAAAAACTGAATAAATTATCGTAACCTGTATCTCACTTTAATTTTTTAAGGTAGGGCCTGTGAATCTGGGATCAGATTTTGTCAGGCAACTTGTTCGAAATGTAATAAATCCCTCAAATTGGTGTTTCAGTCAATTCATGTTAACTGAGATATCTTTTTTTGTGAAAAACTGATGTCTGAAAAGAATCAGTTGAGGTAACCTAGTTAGTTCAAGAAGCTTATGTCTCTGAAATCAAGCAATGTGGCGCTTTCGTACCAGGTTTGCTTGATTAGGAAGTTATAAAACCAAATCTAATACCTGACTCATATTTTGAACAGATGTCGCACTAGTAGCGGTTACGATCCTTGAATCAGTTTGCGAGCAGGGAATCTCAGTAAGGGATTTATCATCTCTGCCATTATCAGTTAAGATTAGGGAACTTAATTACGCTATGTTGCTCTGAAATAACATTGTGATGAAAACCTTCCTTGACCGCAGCACATCTATGTGACGAACTAACACTCTAGTGATAAAAAGTGTTGCTATGTGCATCTCAAAGGGCAACATACCACGCAGTAAACTACATTTGCGGTCGTAATCTACATCTACATCGATGCTCTGCATGAGATGATGAACGAACAGAAGCAAGCGATGGCTCACTAAAGTGAATGAGAGGAGCGAGCAACGACTTCTAAGGAACTGTTGTTCACTTCCCATGTGGTCGCTCTCATTCCCAGGAACTGTTGCTCACTGTTTAGGTCGGTCACGAATGGTCTCGTTCATAGAAACGATCGTTCACAATTCACTGCGGTCATACTAAGTCTTATTCCGGGGACGGTCGTTCACTTCCTTGTTCCCGCCTCGGTCTCGCTCGGCCGGTTTCGTTCTTTTTTATGTAGTGGATCATTCCAGATCAAACGTTTTTAAATTATATAAAACTTACGTTATATGTAATACCTACAAAATTTTCAGGCAGCAAAAGGAGAATTCTGCTATTCGTCGTTTTGATATACTCTACAACATACATTTATCACAAGGCAAGGTACTTTCTTGTTTGACCAATTAAACGAGGAGCCATTGCATTTTTTATTCGTGGATTAAGTTTCATCTGTTTGATTTAACGACTAGTTTTGAAAATAACCTTTAATATTTTTTTTAATTGTAGTATAAAACAAGCGTTTTTAATTCTCTCCAAAAATAAAAAAAATACGCTTAGAGAAGTATTGTTTTCAGGTTTGGTTTTTTTTATTTGTGTTATAACCCAGTTTGGTTTCTTTGTACAAAAAATAGTTGTACATGATTTCGGGTCATTGGGCAAAGGACAAGCCGTGCCTCTCCATTTGAAACATCAGAGAATGGCATAAAATAGTACTTACCTTTCATAAAAAAATAAAAAAACATTTTTCAGAAGTAGCAACATAACGAAATATTTTTGGTCACTTTCAGCTTAATGATTATTACCGAACTGCTGTATTAATTTTAATAATACACTCCTGGAAATGGAAAAAAGAACACATTGACACCGGTGTGTCAGAACCACCATACTTGCTCCGGACACTGCGAGAGGGCTGTACAAGCAATGATCACACGCACGGCACAGCGGACACACCAGGAACCGCGGTGTTGGCCGTCGAATGGCGCTAGCTGCGCAGCATTTGTGCACCGCCGCCGTCAGTGTCAGCCAGTTTGCCGTGGCATACGGAGCTCCATCGCAGTCTTTAACACTGGTAGCATGCCGCGACAGCGTGGACGTGAACCGTATGTGCAGTTGACGGACTTTGAGCGAGGGCGTATAGTGGGCATGCGGGAGGCCGGGTGGACGTACCGCCGAATTGCTATACACGTGGGGCGTGAGGTCTCCACAGTACATCGATGTTGTCGCCAGTGGCCGGCGGAAGGTGCACGTGCCCGTCGACCTGGGACCGGACCGCAGCGACGCACGGATGCACGCCAAGACCGTAGGATCCTACGCAGTGCCGTAGGGGACCGCACCGCCACTTCCCAGCAAATTAGGGACACTGTTGCTCCTGGGGTATCGGCGAGGACCATTCGCAACCGTCTCCATGAAGCTGGGCTATGGTCCCGCACACCGTTAGGCCGTCTTCCGCTCACGCCCCAACATCGTGCAGCCCGCCTCCAGTGGTGTCGCGACAGGCGTGAATGGAAGGACGAATGGAGACGTGTCGTCTTCAGCGATGAGAGTCGCTTCTGCCTTGGTGCCAATGATGGTCGTATGCGTGTTGGGCGCCGTGCAGGTGAGCGCCACAATCAGGACTGCATACGACCGAGGCACACAGGGCCAACACCCGGCATCATGGTGTGGGGAGCGATCTCCTACACTGGCCGTACACCACTGGTGATCGTCGAGGGGACACTGAATAGTGCACGGTACATCCAAACCGTCATCGAACCCATCGTTCTACCATTCCTAGACCGGCAAGGGAACTTGCTGTTCCAACAGGACAATGCACGTCCGCATGTATCCCGTGCCACCCAACGTGCTCTAGAAGGTGTAAGTCAACTACCCTGGCCAGCAAGATCTCCGGATCTGTCCCCCATTGAGCATGTTTGGGACTGGATGAAGCGTCGTCTCACGCGGTCTGCACGTCCAGCACGAACGCTGGTCCAACTGAGGCGCCAGGTGGAAATGGCATGGCAAGCCGTTCCACAGGACTACATCCAGCATCTCTACGATCGTCTCCATGGGAGAATAGCAGCCTGCATTGCTGCGAAAGGTGGATATACACTGTACTAGTGCCGGCATTGTGCATGCTCTGTTGCCTGTGTCTATGTGCCTGTGGTTCTGTCAGTGTGATCATGTGATGCATCTGACCCCAGGAATGTGTCAATAAAGTTTCCCCTTCCTGGGACAATGAATTCACGGTGTTCTTATTTCAATTTCCAGGAGTGTACAATCCATAATCCTATTATTTACTAGGGTTAAGAGGCTAATATAATGAGAAGACGCATATTTATTCACTTACTCTCCGATAAAATCCTCTTTTTTTTCCTTCAACTTTATGGGAATACTCAGACACAACCTGAAATAAACGTAGCTTCAGTTTCTCGCTTTTGGTAAACTATTTATTGCTGTGTTCATCAATATGGCGCCTCTATGAATCGGATAATATACAATCTACAGTTTCGTAACTTCGTGCAATCGTTGATGACGCCTTCATTTTCATGCCACTATGGAGAATATATCTTATTGAACTTGTCACAAAAATCAAATATTTTCAAAGGTACTCTTATTTTATTAGAAAACAGCTGTTCTGTCATATTAGTCATAATTTTTGGATTTGATCGATTCCTACTTGAATCACATAATTTTGTCTGTTGATTCTGCTTAACGATTCAGTGTAGTGACTGCTTTCATTTTTGGTTCGGACGATTAAGGCGAGAGAACAGTAGGCAGAAACCATAAACGATTTTTGAGTTTTTGGAAGGCCACATTCGGGGTATCACAATGGACGACGTGATAAATACATACATAGTTTTGAAAGAATTCTAAAATCCAAATGTGATGCTTTGGATTGAGAAGCGGCACAAGATCATGGTTAAACTTACGTACTGGTAAGGAAAACGAATAGAAGGAAGTGGTCGTAATTCAACATCATCACGAAATGTAAAATTTTTCAATACTTATATGGCTTTCGCCGTCCGCCTTGCATTACAGATCCCCGTGGACCACGGTTAGATAGTCCACGAGATAGTTCTTTGAGAAGAGAGTTTTCATTTAATTCAAAAACTGTCCATATAATCATCTTACACATGTTATACCTGCAAAGTAAATACAAGGGATGTTTTTCCACAATGTTTTCAGTCAAAACACACGCAGCTCTAAAAGTGGTAGTATGAAAGAAACTAATGATTCAGCGAGAAAGCCATTCAGCTCGAGTTTCAGGGATAAAATTTTCGTGCCTTGTTACGTAGTAGATAATAACCGAAATACGCGTAAAATTATCAGCATTGAACTTCTAGTCAGTTTTAATTTTTCTTCATTTTCAAACACGTTTGTGAGTAAAATTTATATTTTAAATACGTTAATACGTGTTTAATGAATTGTTGAATTTCGTGTTCGTTTCACTCTCGCCTGTTAACGGTTGCCAGCGCTCACTCTGTGGTTATCTTTTTAGACTGTAAAGATCTCCAAAGCAATGATGTGTTGTATGTCGTTAAGGTTTTGAAGGAAAGAGTCTTTTTTCTTTCATTTGGGAGGTTTTGACGATCTCAGAGCATATTTAAGTAGTTAAGTACTAATTTTAGTGTACAATTCCTTAGCTTCTGTGTAAGAAATCGTAATTTTTTCAAATAAATCTCCACTTCCCACACAGGTAGTATGGCACTTTGATGTGATGTCAGTTTACACACCTAAGGATTGTAAAAGAAAACAGTGCTGGGCTGACAGATGACAATATACCCTCATTTTTTTTCATTATGGTAAAGGAGACACGGGTGTATAATATTTTCTGTAATCGAGCGGAAAAAGAAGACATTGTACTTGCTACCGTTACGAGCTTGCTTCGAGTGAATGACGGCTGTGGTGGTCAGTGCTGGGACGTAAACAGGTTCCGTATTTCAGACTTACGTTCGGCCTGCTTCGGTCTATCTTTACTGGCTCCTAGTGGCTGGTCCGTCACCTCAGCCAATTAATGTGACACTATCTGACGACACATTCAGCTACGAAAAACGAAGTGAACAACTTCTCTGCATAAGGCAATCAATGAAGTTACCATGCAGAATTAATAATTGGTATTTTTCAGGAAATTCAACTAAAATCCATATAATGAGCACAATTAGACAAAAAAGGAAAGATGAACGAATAAAAATGATCGATTCTCAAAAACACGATCACCAGTGAGCTATTTCCCAAAGATGAACGAGTTGACACATCTCTACTATACAAGCCATTGTGAAGCCCATGGCGAACAGTGCTTCCCACTGATGGGACCCATATTAGACCAATTATGGCTTCTTCTCATTCCATTTCCGTACAGACAGCGCGAAGAACGACAGCTTAAACGCCTCTGAGGGCTTTAGTTGCGAGAATGACAGGTTGGAGGCGTTATTATTTTGCTAGATTCTTCAGGTACTCCTGGTTCTTAAAACGCTATAGGTAGGCTTTCGCGGGATGATTTCAATTCCGATTTTTCAGCATTTCAGCGACACTCGCCTAAGACCATCCAACATGGAGGCTTCATGCACCAGGAGTCTATCACTTTGAAACTGGTATCCATATACCATTTTTATGTTAGAAAGGAAAGGAAACGAAAGATTCATTTCAGATGACCGAGCCACTAGCATTGTCGAGTAACAGTTCATCTCACATGTGTTATTCTAAGGAAAAGGCAAACATTCCCTGGAGTGTCTTGAGCAGGTTTTGCTCCGTGCCTTCCAAGTATTTGAAAGAAGAAGATAAGATAACAATGCTGTTGAAACTAGCCGTTCACAGAATAAAGTCATACTGCCATTCTCTGGCGGCTACCTCTCCCACTTTCCAACTTTTTTACGTTGTTCGATACATAATACAGCTTATCGTCACAACAAATAAGCGGCGGCAGCGCATTGCGGAAGTATTTTATTGTACATTAGGCGACAACTAACAAGGAATGTACTTTATCGCTGAGTCAAAGCATTCACATACACTGATGAGCTAAAACATTACGACCACGTGATTAATATCCTGTCGACCTTTCTTTGGAACGCAAAATAACAGTGACATTAAGTGGCGTCGAAGCCGAGAAGTCGTTGGCACTTTGCTCCAGATTTCTACGCACAGGTCACGCAGTTCTTGTAAATTACTCGGCCGGTTGTTTGCGGTCGTTAAGCGGGCGCTCGATAACGTCCCAGTTGTGTTGCATCGGAATCAGATCAAGTGAATTCGCTGACCAAGACATCAACGTGAGTTCCAGTCACGCTCCTCATTCTACTGGGACAGGATTCTGGCTTTGCGACAGGGACAGTTACGGTGCTGAAAGATGTCGTCGCCATCGGGGAACAGTGTCTACATCAGTCATGAAAGGCTGCTGGTGCTACGCGGTAATATTCACATGGTTCACAGCTGCCCTGCTGCGTTTGATTACTACCATATCTCCTATGGAATCGAGAGTGAACGCACCGTACAGCACAACACCACTCACACTAACCCACTACCATAACGATGTGCGTGTTTCCTGCACCCTTTCGTCTGAATCAAGGCGCCAACGACACAACCGTCGACCTGGTCTAACGAGGTACATGGTTCTCCGACCAGGCAACACGTTTACATTGATCAATAATCCTGTTTAGATTATCCCGACCCAATGTCATCGTAATTGACGATGTCGTTGTGTCAGTATGAGAAAATCTATGGGTTGTCTGCTGCGGAGCACAATGTTCAACGGAGTTGCTTGAACGGTGTGGTCCCAGCACTTATGCTGCGTTAGCATTGTTTTCTGTTGCCATATTACCACAAAAAAATGGTTCAAATGGCTCTGAGCACTATGCGACTTAACTGCTAAGGTCATCAGTCGCCTAGAACTTAGAACTAATGAAACCTAACTAACCTAAGGACATCACACACATCCATGCCCAAGGCAGGATTCGAACCTGCGACCGTAGCGGTCGCTCGGTTCCAGACTGTAGCGCCTAGAACCGCACGGCCGCTCCGGCCGACCATATTGCCACACATAGCCTCCTGTTCTGCTTTGATGAGAGAGTGGGACTCCGGCCTTCACGTTCTGCGATGATGTGTGAACGTCCAACACATCGTTGTTTCACCGGCTTTTAATCACTTCTCACTGATGCTGACAATAGTAACACGTGAGCAGCCAACGAACTTCTACGTTTCCGAGATGCTACATCCCAGGCCGTAATAATATTTCACGGAAGTCACGTTATGTCAGTGGATATCTCGATTTGTGGTCCGTAGAGCAAGCAGAATATTTCCTCATTCGTCTCTGCTCAGCTTACGTACTTCCTTTACCAAGTCATGTGCTTGCATCGCCACCAGAAGGCATTCCCCCCTCGAGATGGGATGTGGCCATAACGTTTTTGTGCCTCAGTATATCACCTAGCTTTCTTTTGCTGATGTACCATCTAGATTACTACTGCCAATACTTTCTGTAAGACTATTAACTCTGGAATTCGGAATACGCTTTTTTCGCAATTACTGGCATTTTCATAAAATATTATGTTTCGAAATTTCTATAACACCATCGTTTTGAAGATGAGAGTTAATCTCCTTCCTCCACGTAACGTATTTCACTTACTAGCATTTAGGTTCTTCATTACACAGTCAAAAGCCTGAACGACCAACTTTCACTGCGTGTACTGCTGCGAGACGTCCAGGAAGACATCATTGAGGTTCTGAAATGTACCGACAGAGATGTGGAGCCGTGACCACCCCAGGTATCTTGGTTGAGGATCCATGATGCTAAAAGCCTGATTGAGGTGGTATCAGAGATTCTCGGTCGGGTTGAAATATCCCCATATCTGGAGGCCAGAAGATACAGAAAACTCATTGCGGTGCTCTTCGTACCACGCACATACCCTGCGAGCTGCGTAACACGTTGCACTGTCCTGTAGGCAGATGCCTTCGAGCCAAGGAAAACCAAACTGCATAGTCCCCAAGAATAGATGCATACTTGTGTTGATCCATTGCACCTTCCAGAATGACGAGATCATCCCGAAAACGCAACGAAAATATTAGACCATAACACATGCAGGGTGTTTCCTTTCACAAGCTTAACGCTGTGCAGGCCAAAAAAGTCCCCCATATCACCACTTAGTGTCGGTATCAGGGGTGTGTATTCCAGCATTCATCGCCGGCGGACAGCAGTCAGCATGGGTGTATGAAGCAGACGCCTCCTGCGGAGGCCCATACCATCAACGTTCGCTGAATGATGGTTGAGGAGACAATGTCGGCAGCCCCGTGGTTCATCTGCCAGGTCAGTTGTTCAACAGTTGTACGTCTCTTCGCCCGTATACATCTCCGCAGTTGTCTTTCACCCATGTCATACATGGCCCCTGGTACACCGCGGTTGCTTCGGGGCCGGTTTTGGATAGCGCTATTTTGCCATCCATGGTGTCCTTCAACCATGGCGACAAGCGGACAGTTTACAGACTTAGCCATTTGGGAAATGCTTCCATCTTTGGTCCGAAAGCCAATGACTTTGCCCGTTTGGTCGTCGGATAAATCGCTCCATTTGCGCATTGGGCATTTCGACAACGACGGCACTACCCCCTCCCCCCCCCCCCCCCGTTACCACCGAAACATACCCTCCATTGCTAGTGCTGCCACCTGGAGCCTATTACTTGTTATTACACACTGTCATCGAACATAGGCAGTGGTCAAAATAATTTGATGGATGATGTATAACCCAATAATGTTTAACTATATATGACGGTAGTATCTGTTCCCGAAAGAACAGTTACGTTGATGACCATGCAGCTTTGCTACAATGAAATGATAATAAAATGGGCAACCTAGCTGCAACCAGGCGTTGATACGAGGTTTGTCCGGAAAATACGTATAAAAGTTGAATAATGTCTTTATGTTACAGGTTTCAGTCACCGCCAGGTGGAACTACTGCTGTAATCAATCCCATCAACGCTCAGTTCGAGTCAGAGCACTCTGCGTGAAGGTGGGAGTGTGCGGCAGCTTGTTGACAGTTACTCTTTTTCACCTGCCGTCGGCATGGACCTCTCTCTGATTGAGGAACAGCGCGTCAAAATTAAGTTTCTTGCAAAGCTAGGCAAGAATGGCCGTGAGATTTTTGAGTGTCTGAAACAGGTACGGAGACAATTCTCTGAAGGAACCAACCGTGAACAAGTGGTTAAAAAGGTTCCGGGATTGCCGAGAAGAAGTGAACGATGACCCTCGCCCAGGACGCCCGTCGACATCGAGTTCCGATGCAAATGTTGAACGAATTCGGGCTTGTGTTCTTAAAGACCGTAGATTGACAGTCAGAATGATTGCTGACGTGCTGTCAATCCCCAAAACAATCGTTCACGAAATCCTGACACAAAAACTTAAAATGAAGAAATTGTGTGCGAAAATCGTACTGAAGCTCTTGACGCCAGAACAGAAAGTAATGAGGGTTGAGTGCTGTGAGGATTGGTTCGAAGCAGAGGAACGAGGGAACTTTCTCAAGCGAGTCATCACTAGAGACGAGGCCTGGTTTCACGAATTCTACGTGGAGCTCAAATCTCAAAGCAGGGAATGGAAACTAGCAGGAGAACTGAGAACAAAAAAGTCGCGAAAATCAAGGTCCAATGTGAAGACAATGTTGATTGTTTTCTTTGATTCTAGGGGCATTGTTCACAAGGAATTTCTCCCTCCTGGCCAGAGAGTGAACGGAAATTTTTACGATGAAGTTCTGACACGTCTCAGAGCTCGTGTGGCCCGAGTTCGACCGGAGTTGGCAAAAGGGGGCAGGTGGATCCTGCATCACGACAATGCGGCCGCTCACACGTCGCACAATGTGCGCGAGTTTTTGGCCCGAAGCTCAATCACCGTGACAGACCACCCGCCTTATTCACCCGATTTAGCCCCGTGTGACTTCTTCATGTTGCCGAAATGCAAAATGGTGCTTCGGGGGCGGCACGTGGGAGATGTGGAAGGCATCAAGGCGGAAAAGACACGGCAACTGAACATCATCACAACTGAAGACTTTCAGCAATGTTATCAACAGTGGAAACGACGTTGGCAGAAGCGTATCGTGTCTCAGGGCGAGTACTTTGAAGGAGACCATATTGTAATACCTGAATAATTGTAAAATAAAGTTATTATTCAACTTTTATACGTATTTTCCGGACAAACCTCGTATACTTCATTGGGACATGTTGAAAATGTGTGTCCCGACCGGGACTCGAACCCGTGATCCCCTGGTTACATGAGAAACGCTCTATCCATCTGAGCCACCGAGGGCACACAGAATAGTGCGCCTGCAGGGACTTATCCTGGTTCGAGTCCCGGTCGGGGCCCACATTTTCAACATGCCCCCAATTAAGTATATCAACGCCTGATTGCAGCTAGGGTGTCCATTTAATTAGAATTCCAATAATGTTTACTCGAAAGGGCGTTGACCCTACACATACTGAAGAATATTCGCTCTTCGTGTTCTACAACACGATATTTACATGACGTTAAAGTGATTAATATATAACGAGACTAACTTCATCAGTTCACTGGATTTTTTATTTTTTTTTTTTTTTCACGCTACAGATATACGGTATAGCATTTACGTTTTCAGGCCACATATACACAGTATCCCATTTGAAAGCAAAATTTCCGAACAAGTGAGTCTCTTTCATTACCTGTCGTACCACACTTTATGCACCTCTGAACTCTGTCACAGTGTGATGACAAAAGCAAACTTGAACTCTCATGACCTGCGACCTTTGGTAGCGTTGTGACAAGTGCAGCTGTGGGAAGCGCCAACAGCCCTGTTGTTCGGGGCCCCATTTGTCTGTTGTTCCGTACAAAAGGAAAATTTACGAACTAAAATAAAAATATGTATTGTATAATAAAACAAAACAAATAATGAAAGCATTTTCGTATTTGTCGACATATAAGACAAAAATTTCGTACTATAAGACACTGCGTTACTGTTTAAAAGAAATAATATACATATTTGGTTTTTGTTGACAGGGTATAAGCGTCAATTTCAAGCAGCAACAATTCGACAATTGCACCTGCCTCCATCACGAGTGCCTATAAATAACAGAAAAATATTTAAAAACCTTTTTTCAACATTCATCACTTCGTTATTGTTTTGAATTGTATAATCTCGTTGGTATTGTAGTGTTCACTTGGTTTCAGCAGCGTATATTACCAAAGGAGAAGAAGCACTACTTTCTTAGCTTGTAAGGGTGGCTTAGTAATAAATTTAATCTTGCTTTCATACAATACTGAAATAGATAAAATAGAATGAAATATCAAAATACAAGCTAAAAGCGAACTGTGTAGGTAAACTTAAGAGGATCCTTAAAGGATATTGGGAGAGTAATCTGCAGTACGTTATCGACTAATTTAAAGTTAATATGTATTGTATTCCTTCGACTGGAACTGGGTGGTTCTGATAGAGTATCAAAATAATTGTAGCCTAGTAATAGTAATGAAATACCTATCAGCTCTGACACACAGATTATCTCAAAACTCTGGCGTCAAAACCAATGAAGTCATAGAAAGTTCCAGTTTAACAACACGCACAATACAGATATCGCACCTACAACGTTCAGGAGTAAAGACTATCTCTTGCAGTCCCAGTGGAGTGGGCAACAGCGGCTAGTTATATTTTGTGATGATTTATTCGAATTATTGAAACTGTACCTCGTCAGCTAGCGGCTCTAGCTACGACGTACCAGAAGCAAAGAAAATTAGACGTTTACGTCCCGTCAACAACGAGGTCATTGTAAATGGAGCCCAAGCACGAATTATAGATAGACGGGAATTGAATTGACGATGCCCTTTGAAAGAAATCATCCTTGCATTTGCCGGAACTGTTTTAGGGAAATCATTAGACTAACGAGGATCACTGTAGGTGAAGATCAAGCATGGACTGGAGAGTGCTGGGCTGTAAATCAGTCCTACCTTTTCGAAAGGAATATTCCGGTACTCTCCAGAACATGTAAATCTGGATAGGCGAAATCTGAATTTCCAAATGAGGATTTAGAACACTAACCACTCTGTTATCTCATCCTGACCAACGTACTGCAGTGCTTTCAGTTGCAGTCGCTTTAAGGAAGTGGGGCGCAGTGGGGAGGTTGTAACGCGCGTACCTGGAAACTGAGCGGAGACGAATCCTTGCCGGATCTCGAAAATTTTCAGTCTACTTTTAATTCAGCTCTCACTTCTCAGTCATGCGAGGAGTTGCCGACAGCAACATCTCATCCGAGTTCCATGTTAAAGTGTAGATCCCCTTTCCCCAGTTGGATAACTGTGGGGGATTAGGCACTTGCAAATCGTTTAAGTGGTGTTCAGTTGAAATACTTGCATCTGGTGATTGCGCAACATGAAATTATTATTACTTTAAGAAACCACTGAGTTAGTAGTGACTGCCCCCCTTCTAACATCCGTGTACCGCAAGTCTCTAGAGGAACGAAAGGTTCCAAATGATTGGAAAAGAGCACAGGTAGTCCCAGTCTTCAAGAGGGGTCGTCGAGCAGATGCGCAAAACTATAGACCTATATCTCTGACGTCGATCTGTTGTAGAATTTTAGAACATGGCCGGCCGGAGTGACCGAGCGGTTCTAGGCGCTACAGTCTGGAACGGCGCGACCGCTACGGTCGCAGGTTCGAATCCTGCCTCGGGCATGGATGTGTGTGATGTCCTTAGCTTAGTTAGGTTTAAGTAGTTCTAATTTCTAGGGACTAATGACCTCAGCAGTTGAGTCCCATAGTGCTCAGAGCCATTTGAACCATTTTTTTTTTAGAACATGTTTTTTGCTCGCGTATCATGTCGTTTCTGGAAACCCAGAATCTACTCTGTAGGAATCAACATGAATTCCGGAAACAGCAATCGTCTGAGACCCAACTCTCCTTATTTGTTCATGAGACCCAGAAAATATTAGACACTGGCTACTAGGTAGATGCTATTTTCCTTGACTTCCGGAAGGCGTTCGATACAGTTCCGCACTGTCGCCTCATAAACAAAGTAAGAGCCTACGGAATATCAGAACAGCTGTGAGGCTGGATTGAAGAGTTTTTAGCAAACAGAACACAGCATGCTGTTCTCAATGGAGAGACGTCTACAGATGTTAAAGTAACCTCTGGCTTGCCACAGGGGAGTGTTATGGGACCATTGCTTTTCACAATGACCTAGCAGTTAGTGTCGGAAGTTCCATGCGGCTTTTCGCGGATGATGCTGTAGTATACAGAGTAGCTGCAGCATTAGAAAATTGTAGCGACACGCAGGAAGTTCTGCTGCAGATAGGCACTTGGTGCAGGGAGTGGCAACTGACCCTTAACATAGACAAATGTAATGTATTGCGAATACATAGAAAGAAGGATCCTTTATTGTATGATTATATGATAGCGGAACAAACACTAGTAGCAGTTACTTCTGTAAAATATCTGGGACTATGCGTGCGAAACGATTTCAAGTGGAATGATCATATAAAATTAATTGTTGGTAAGGCGGATGCCCGGTTGAGATTCATTGGGAGAGTCCTTAGAAAATGTAGTCCATCAACAAAGGAGGTGGCTTACAAAACACTCGTTCGACCTATACTTGAGTATTGCTCATCAGAGTGGGATCCGTACCAGATCGGGTTGACGGAGAAGATGAGAAGATCCAAAGAAGAGCGGCGCGTTTCGTGACAGGGCTATTTGGTAAGCGTGATAGCGCTACGGAGATGTTTAGCAAACTCAAGTGGCAGACTCTGCAAGAGATGTGCTCTGCATCGCAGTGTAGCTTGCTGTCCAGGTTTCGAAAGGGTGCGTTTCTGGATGAGGTATCGAATATATTGCTTCCCCCTACTTATACCTCCCGAGGAGATCACGAATGTAAAATTAGAGAGATTCGAGCGCGCACGGAGGCTCTCCGGCAGTCGTTCTTCCCGCGAACCATACGCGACTGGAACAGAAAAGGGAGGTATTGACAGTGGCACGTAAAGTGCCCTCCGCCACACACCGTTGGGTTACTTACTGAGTATAAATGTGGATGTGGATGTAGATGTAGATTTAAAGCCCAGAGAGATCTTTGCACCTCAGTCTCTATAATTTCCAGTAGATGGATAACACTTCGTTACTGTCCGAAATTTTGTTTCAAACCAAAGAATTCTTGCTTATTGTGGTTCAAACAACTATAATTGCTTGTGAAATGTTCGATTGCTGAGAAAATAATGAAGTAATTTAGTGCGTATTTTATTCATGTGTGGTGAGTATCACTTTAAACCAGGGATGGCCAAGAATTCGGCTCCCAAGCAGGCCAATGGCTCCAATACTAAAGCGCTCTCACCTGTCTGCACACTCCCCCACCACCCAGCCACTCTGTCTGGGAGGGGGAAGAAGGGGAAACTGCATATTGGCCGCACTTAATTGGTGATGCAGTCACACTGCAGATGACTGGTTTTCATATTCCCAACAACATAGATTACAAACAAAACAGATTTGCAGTATCGTGTAATTATTTTGTACACTGAAGACGTAATATAAATTTTATCTGGGACAAGCTGTTGGAATACGGACAGATACAGACAATTTCACGGCTTTTTGGACTCAGGTTGCCACTTAATTGTGTCACAAACCATAAGGACAAGAAGAGAAACAAACAATTTCACTGATATTTTTGCATTCAAAGTGTCACATTATCATTACTTATTTAGTTTCATAATCGAAAAGAGTGTTTCATACACATATGTTGTTCGAAATATTCGTGACGTTTGAAACCTCATTATCAATACCTGGAAACTCTCTCGGAGGGAAACAGCTTACACCTCCTACACAGTTTAAACGGAAATTGCACTCAGATCAATCGGGTCCATCTGCGCTTGAACGGGAACGCATTCAACTGAAATGGCAAATGGCCTCGAAAACATCTCGAAAGCAGATGTAGGATTGACAGTGTCCTTAAAACAATTAGAAAACTATCCTTGTAATTCTTTGAAGGCTACAATGATTTCTTCAAACCTCGCATTTTCTTTACCATTAGAACATCATGCAGAAATTATTTAAAGACTCAGTTGACGATGAAAGAGCAAGAAACAACATCAATATACGGGGTTCATTGTTCTGAAGACCAAGAAGTACTTTGTGCCTCAATTGGAGGCATGGAACACGTGATCAAATTGGTGGTATGAAGAATAAATTTTCTGAAGTTGCACGCAGCACTGACAGTTGCTACATTTTTCGATGTAAATGAATGAAGAGTACTGAGAGTTCATGTTAGGGCTACGTATGTAGGCTAAGTCAAGGGGTATGACTGGAACGAATTTTTAAAAACCAGCCATTGTCAAATTATATGCATGCGTGAGAATTTTGTTTCGGACAAGTGCGAAAGAACAGACACCATGCAGAAACCGCAGATGTGATACATTACATGTAATTTAAGGTAGAGAGGGGGACAAAAGAAAGGAAAGGGACACTACGCAGAATCAGAGGTGACGAGTGAAAATGTGTACCGGGATCTGCTGCTTACTTTTTCTTTTGGAAAATGGAACAGGTCGTGGGATGGCGGAGGCAAGGTGGGCAGAAGTCGCAACCCGAGGTCTGGTCGCAATGCCTCCTCCCACCCATTCCTGCGGATGTGGTACGAGGCATGCAATGGTTTTATTGCTTTGAATGTGTTTTTTATTTATTTATATTTGTTTTCTTGTTTTTTGTTATTCTATTTAATTACGTGATTTGTTTCTTAAGCGTTAAGGAACTGAAACTAATAAGTGCACTCGTTGTATCTAATTGGGGATGCACGTAACTGGAAACAAACTTACAGTTTCAGCAAAGGGCAAAAAGAAAGGGAGCAGAGAGTGAGGCTAAGGTAGCAATTAAATAAAACCTAAGGGTGGAATCCGTACCATCATTAACTGGTACTACATCTTGCACCGGATGGGAAACAAAAACTGCAAAGAACCTTTCGCGCTGGGGACAAAGAGAGGAAAGGGTGCAAATACTACTACACTGTGCGAGGGGCACGACAAAACACTCCACCTGGTGTATCATCCAGGTATGACTTCTCGCAATGACCAAGTTATATCCCACGTTGTACCGCGTAGAGTTCTATCAACGTCTTGAAATTTCAGCTTCTCTTACCCGTGTTGCTCCAGCTGCGTGGAGGGTCGTGTAACGCAGTCCACAAAGAGCTGGAAAAAATTTTCCATACTTTGGGTTACGGGGGATCTTGCAATGTCGTTCCTGCAAATAGTTCATAAACTCTAAAGTGTCCTTAGTGCCGTCATGAAACAAAAATGCACTGCATGTCCACGAAGCCATGTCACGGCATTAATTTTAGTGCTTGGGTGATACGTCTCATCCGGGAAGTGTATATTCTTGGGTTCGATATAATTCGGCGTCATTCGAAGGAAGGACGCTGACATTTTCTTCCCCCACACTGCCGTAGACTCGCCACAGCTAAGAAGGTGTTCATCGTCGTCTGGAACGCCGCAACTCTTGCACATTGGTTAGTCCACCCTATGGACCGCATGTAGCCTTGATCTGGTCACCTGCTTACCGTTGACAGTGGTATACCACATCGCCGTGACGTCAGTGTCCAGTGTTACGTGGTGAACCGTAAATCACACCAATCGGCAGTTGACGTTCGGGCGCTTTCTCTCCACGATGTTATAGGGGCGTACACGCTGCAGGACACGATAAACCGTCCGTCCCGTCACCAGTCGAATCTCTGGTAAGACAAGCCGAAGGTAACTGACTTCGAGGTAAAAGACACCGATGTAGAAGAATGACGAGGGGACGTGGTGTATCGGCACATGTGGAGAGAGAGAGGGCGGCGCTAGTTCTTCTAATAACAAACTCGTCAGACTGTCCGGACGGCGGTGCCATAGTTTGACTAACGTGCTCACAAATAGAGCGCCCGCTCTCTCATGAATGTGATAAAGGCCAAGCCCTCTCCGATTCGGGGGAAGGGTGAGAGTCTCATAAGTGATCTTGAATAGCATTCCCGGACTCACGCACCCAGGACCCAACAACCGCCAGTATACGGCTAGCTAACATCAATGGTATAGGTGCGATGTGCGAAATGCGTTACGCTAAATGTGTGTTGACGTAGCTGGTTCGGTTGGACGATGTCCAGTGCTCCTAGGCGGTTGGCTGCCCCAGTCCGAACATTTCGTAAAAGCCGTCGAAAGCTGTGAGCAGCGGTTTTTCGTATATCGTCTGTGAAATCAATGCCGAGGTATTTCAAAGTATCTCTGATCTATAAGGGGGTGATGCGGTCGTCAGGCAGTCCGACCCCGATGTTCACCGCCACTGGTTTTGCGACGTTGATACGACTTCCAGTCGCCATGCTGTATGTCGCTATCCAATTCAGTGCACTGGCGCTGTTGTCGCCGTTGCGGATGATGGTCACCAGGTCGTCAGCGTATGCTTTAAATTGGAAAGTGTGACCTCGTAACGTCATACCCGTTAGTCACTGGCACAGGCCGCATATGTGTGGTTCCATGGCCACAGCGTAGATAGAAGGCAGCCTTGGCGTACCGATCGAAAAATGGGCTATGTAGGTCGACCGTAGACGATCATCTTTGACGTCGCGCCACGGAGTAGTCGAATGACGACAGTGACAAATGGCTGTAGATATCCCATATTTTAGAGAACTGCTTCCAAATAGTCGTGGTCCACATGATCGAGAGCTTGACTGAAATCCATTTCCGTCAGAGCACCCTTCAGTCGACGTGCCCTCACAAATGAGATCAAGTCACCATATTCACTGAGTGCTGTTTGAATGTTATTGTCGCCTCCTAATGACGTTTGATCTGGTGAGATGACGGGTTGTAGGGTCTGGTGTATCCGCGCCGCTAACTGTCGAGAAAACATGTTAATGTCGCAATTCAATAGCGTCATCGGGCGGTAGTCCTGCATCCGTGAGCCACCGGACGCTTTGTGAATAGGAATAATCACCCGTTCTACAACAGCCGCATGGAGCGACAGATGTCAGTTCATCTAATGAATATTGAAAAGTATGGTAAAATTCCAATTGGAGGCCATCAGGACCCGGAGACTTGTTTACAGATTCTTTTCTTCCGTAATTTCTGCCATCAATGCCGCTTCCATTGCCGGGGTGACGGTGCCGTAAATCGCCTGAGAGACGTCCTCCAGTACTGGCGGATCAGGAGCTGAGCTGAATAGAGCGTGGAATAATGATCGTAGAACGCTGTGCTTATGTCTTGTTGCATGGTGAGGCGACGACCGTCCTCCGTGTCGATGAAGCGTATCAGCGTTCTCTGGCGTCGTTTACGCTCACGAAGTACGTGGAACATAGACGGCCGTACGCTCGCTATTCTATCCTGCGTCCCGAGCAGATGACCACCCCTCTAAGTGGAGTCGCATTAGCACGGTGGACCGCCGTTTGACGTTCCGGAGACGGTGCCATAGAATCGCAGTCTCGCAGTACCCTGAAGTAAAAATCGAGTGCATGCCTACGCCAAGCAGCGTGGTAGCGACAGTAGGTTATCAACATTCACCTCAGCGGCGGTTTGGTGCAGTCCAACCATCAGCGGGTCGTTGTGGGATATGCATGGAGGCAATTTTCACACGAATGCCACGTATCCTCAGCAGCTTGGCGGCAATCCGGGTACCACAGGTGAGCGACGTTGAATTTCCGTGAGCTTCGGCTTCTCCACACTTGTTGTTGCCGTAGGATGATGGCACAGATGAAAGATGCGGTCGATGGGCCTGGAAGAGCGACTCGTGAAGTGTGTTACTCCCAGTCCGTGGTCGTGAAGATGTTCCAAAGTGTCCACCTTCTGCAGGTCTCGGATTAGCGTCTATAGTTCCAGGCACGGATTATGCCGTGGGAGTTGCTCTCTGGGTTTCAGTACGCAATTGTAGTGACCTCCAAACACCAGATGGCCGTGGAGGCCCTGGAAGAGCGGGCCGACGTCTTCCGCAAAGAATTGTGAACGTTCGCGATGTCTGTCCGTCCCGGAAGGTACGTAGATATTGATAAGGCGGACACCCAGTACTGTGAGTGCCATTCCTCTTGCCCCAGGCAGAAAGAGGTTATCGTCCGCCACTGTCCCTTCCCCAAGAAGTACAGCGACGCCGCGGCCTGTAGGGGAAGCTGGAGAGACACATTCGCCATAAACGTACATACCTGGGGAGTCATCGACGTAAACCACCTGGAGAAGGGCTATATCGATGGAAGTGGACTTGCACATATCCTGAAGCAAGGATAACTTAGAGCGCGTCCATATAGTGTTCTTGTTTATAGTCGCAACACTATGTGTTTGAGGTCTATCCATAGTACCCGTGTTGGCCATCAACACCCTCGTAAGGGGTGTGTGCACGTGACGTCAGGCTGCCTCATCGCTGTCACTGTTACTGGAAAAGGATCAACACTGTTGGGACGAATTCCCCCGTGTGTCATCCGACACGATGGGCAATGAGAGTTCCTCACCATAGGCTGTTGGTGGCTGACGTGGCACTTCGTCGCTACTGGCTGGTAAACGGCAGCGGCTGTCTGCATGTGACCCTGCTTTTCTGTGGGGTCGGAGGGACTGAAGCCGTCACCATGGCGATCTGTTGGATGGCACGGAAATGCGGTCTCCGTACTGCCGGCACCGTCGTCGGATTGTGCACAGTCCATGTCAAAAATTCGCTGCAAGCACTCGTCCGGTGGAGCACACCGCCGTTTCTTGTGTTTCCGCGGGGAACGCTGTTTATGGACATGTGTTTCAGTATCCGAATGTGGCTGGATCTCTTCAGCTGATCCGGTGTCTGGAAGGAAGGCCACTCACGGCACAACCTGTGGATCAATGTCCATCCTGTCGGTGATGGTCCTCAGGACTGGGCGCCGTTGTAATGACTGGATCCGGTACTGCAGAATCCATCATGGGCTCGCTATCGGGAACGGTAATCGGACAAATGTGGTCGGCATCGAAAAGGGTGGCTGCCCTTGCAACACCGGCGTAATTGAGAACTGGGGTCGTCAGCGTAGAAGGAGTCATAGGTTCACCTGTCGGGATTTGAGCAAGCCGTCGTCGGAGACAATCATTCCTGACGTGTCCTTCTTGACCACAAGCGGAGCTAGTGCGTAGCTGTCCGACATACATAATAATCTCCCTGCATCAGCCGATTACAAGATAGGATGGTACACGTTTGGTCAGTTCTATTTTGATCTGTCGTATCCTGTTAAGAACCGTGTTCGTTGTAAATGTGGCCCATTTTTCGTCCATGTGACTGACCAGTCTACCGTAAGGCTGGAAAGCCACGGTGACTACGTCCGGTGGTACTTCGAACGGGAGTTCGAAGACTCGTATCGTATGGGGGCCAAGCCTCGCGTAATCGATAGAGACCGCCCCAATATGGCCACCATTATGTTTGCATTTAAGATCCTTCGCACGTGCGCGAACTATTCTATTGCACACGTCGTAACTTACTAACTTCAGCCGAGCGGTTCTAGGCGCTTCAGTCTGGAACCGCGCGACCGCTACTGTCGCAGGTTCGAATCCTGCCTCGGGCATGGATGTGTGTGATGTCCTTAGGTTAGTTAGGTTTAGGTAGTTCTAAGTTCTAGGGGACGGATGACCTCAGATGTTAAGTCCCATAGAGCCATTTGAACCCAACTTACTAACTTCACGTAGACAACACTGCTTGTGATAGAGAGATGGATACCAATTATGTTCCGCGAATCAATTTTAACGTCGTCACGTAGAAAACGTTCCACTTCAGAAACCGTGCATGATCGGGTTGAAAACTGATCTTGATGGTGGTTTGTCTGTATGAATGTGTCATGTTACGTCGGTAGTGATGGAATCCTAAACTAGCAGCGACGAAGTAGTGAAGAACTACGGACACTCGCGGCCGCTCGGACGGGACGTAGTGCTGGGCTGTTTACTAGGCAGCTACATTAACCAATGCTACATCTAGGACACAGAGCCGCGCGGAATTAGCCGAGCGGTCTCAGGCGCTGCAGTCATGGACTGTGCGGCTGGTCCCGGCGGAGGTTCGAGTCCTCCCTCTGCATGGGTGTGTGTGTCTGTCCTTAGGATAATTTAGGTTAAGTCCCATAAGATTTCACACACATTTGAACATTTTTGGACACAGAGTTATCGCAACTGCGCGGACTATCTGGGCACACTTCACGACCGATCCACATTCCATAGAGCGCCCCATATCGGCAGTCCCCGTTCATTTCCTCCATGTTCGGTGCTCTGAGATCCCCACAGATGGTCGGATGGATTTGTGCATCCGCACAGAAGAAGATGGATTCATTTGCCCAGCTACGCTAATCAATTTCAGTCCGCCTTCAGCCGCGGAGCAGCTCGGACTTGTTTACGTCCCGGCTGCAAACGTTCGCGGAAGAAGCGGTGTTTACACGGTCGTTACTAGCGTGTGTTACTGTTTGAATCGAACGCAATGGCACACAATTTCCGAAAAACCACGATACAGTTCACGTTCTGTAACGAGTATGCAAGACCGAAGGCTTTCGAAATCGAATGTTTCTGGAGGGACGAAGTGCATCTCAATTACACGGAGATTATTGGAATTCATTTATCAATCGTGAGCGGCACTCTTTACGTAAAGATGATTGACGACGCAGCATGCGATAGGATCATCGAAGCCGCCATACGAGGATTCCAGTTCCGACACTCCGATGGTCATATTGGCGAAGTTTTAGTCGCTCATTCGGGCCTGGAAGTGCGTACGATTCGAGTCTTCGAGCTGCCTTTCGAGGTACTCGAATCATTGGTCACTGAATCGATCCAGCCATATGGCAGAGTTATTAGTCATACGCCCGAACGTTGGTAGAGTCTTAGCACGTATCCAGTGCTCAATGGTGTCCGACAGGTGCGAATTGCCCTTACGAAAAATGTGCCATCGTACATAAACATCGGCGGCTGTAGAGCTATTGTCATCTATGATGGACAGCCCCGGACATGCTCCGGGTGTGGTAGTGAAGGACATCTTCGATCTGCGTGTATGCAGAGGAGACTCGTGCAACTCCCCAGCGGAGACTTCCAGAATCCGACTACACCGACGTCACTGCCGATGAGTTACGTGACGGCGCTTCGCGGGGAGGTGACGCCGAGGTCGGAACACCCTATCGAACCGACGCCGCAGTTGATTGAGGAGCCTTCGGACCCCATTGAAGAAGGAATGGCTCCGACCAACCTCCAATCTCAGACACTACAGGCGGTACAGACAGAGAATGATAGCATCCCAGTAGGCATGGAAGCTGAAGTGGAACGGCCCCAGGGCGCTGTGGAGGTGGCGAGACAGCAGGAGATACAAGGTTCGCCAACACCAGAGGCCGAGGTTAGGGCCCGCAAACAACGCTCGCCAAAGCGCCGCAAGAAGCGCCGACTAAACTCTGCGGAGACGCTCTCTTCTCTTCTTGGGAGCCCAGATGAGTCTAACTCTATGGACCTGTCTGACTTGGAACCACAAGCTTCGGATGTCGCAGACCATATGACTTCGGACGGTGAAAAGATGTCATGTCGTTCAGACGACGCATCCGCTCAGGAGCCTGATACCCCTTCTGTGGCGGAGTCTAATGCTGCGAAAGAACAACAGATGTCACACTTCAACGCCGCACTGGAAAATTTGGAGCACCCCAATAATATCAGCTGGTATGAGCAGGACGACGAAATCACCGATGCGGACCATTCTATTGGTGGGGACTTGCATCCGTCCGCATCTCAAGACACCTAATGCCGCAGGGACACGTCCGTCGGGCGACCCTCTGCGGATGTGCAAAGGGACTATCGATACGGTGAAACTATGCCATTTTAACATCATGTGAAGATGACAGCTACTCGACCCCAGGCATACAGAATAGGGACAGTGAATGTAAATACCATTAGATCGCCTGTGAAACAGCAGTTGTTTAGGGACATGATATACGCGTCGGATGTGGATATACTGATGGTGCAGGAAATTTACATTCCTGAGTTCCAGGAAGTACATGGATACATCTCCTACACCTCGCCGCACTCGAACAACGACAGTGGAACGGCGATATTGGTCCGGGACGGGATTCCGGTTCGCGACCTGGCTTATCTACCTTCGGCACGATGACTGGCGATAACTGTTAATGGAATTCGGATTCTCAATGTTTATGCCCCTTCCGGCACAAACAACAGACGGGCGCGTGCGAGATATTATTCGGAAGAGATTGTGCCCTTATTTACCGGCAGATTCGATCACTTCATTATAGGTGGTGACTTTAATTGTGTTTTAGCCCAAAACGACCAGACTCCACATTACAATACCTGTCGTGAATGGCGTGTGCTATGCCGGGATCTGGAGTTAAGCGACACATGGGACCTGATGCATAGGAACCGTGAGGGATATACTTTTTTTACCAGTCACTCGGCGAGCAGACTCGATCGAATATATGTTTCGGTTGGCCTACAGGATAAGGTGGTCGACGCGGAACGATGGCCGGCGGCATTTACTGATCATCTGGCTTACATTTGTACCATATCACTCCCTAGGCAAAGTGTGTGGAGAAGCCGCGGGACATGGAAGCTCAATTCGTCACTTTTGGCGGACCCCGAATGTCGTCAGAGAGTCGAGGTGGTATGGACCACATGTCAGCACCATCTACCAACATATACCTCCGTGCTTCAATGGTGGCTAGAGTGTACTAAGCCGGCAATAAGAAGAGCTCTAATACAGTATGGTCGGGATAAGACGAGATGCCAAAGAGACACTCTTGATTACTATTACACCATCTTTCGTGAGCTGTCATTCCAGGTGCCGTCTGCAGAACATCATGCGGAAGTTTATCGTGTCAAGGCACAAATCCTATCGATCACGCGACGACGACTGGGTGGCATCCCAATACGGGCAAGATCTCTCGACACCATCACTGGGGAACGTACCTCGGTGCACCATGTGTCGTGGGAACATAAACGTTACCGCCGGGTATTGGTAACAGTGCTCCACGGTTTAGATGGCCGTCAACTGACGACACAACAGGACATTGCAAAAGAATTTTCAGAGCATTTCCGCCATCTCTATGCCGGTACACCGACAGACCGTCGGGTGGGGGGAGAGACGGATAAGGCAGCGCTTGTGGAGCCACTCACAGAAGACGATATAAAGGTGGCACTCACAAAAGGAGCGGCCCATAAATCACCAGAACCAGATGGGATTACGTTAGAGTTTTATCGAGAGTTCGTGGGCATGATGATGCCACAGTAGGTGTCGATGTACAATGAGGCGATGCGTCCGGACATGCGCCTACCGTCGGATTTTGTGGCAGGCTTTCTTCTTCCCATCCAGAAGATGGCGGGGAGTCGCAGTGTTAATCAATATCGGCCTCTCACTATGCTAAACACCGACTATAAAATCTTTGCACGACTACTAGCGTCTCGTCTCAAGCTGGCGATATCCAGGACAATATCCCCTGATCAGGCTTGCCTAGGGGTGCGAAGCAACATCTCCTCGGCGTTAAGTGAATACCGTGACGTTATCGCCCTTGTGGAAACGTGTAAAATGCGAGCAGCGATGATATCTGTGGACTTCGATCGTGCGTTCGACAGGATAAACCATGACTTCTTGTCGTTAGTCATGAGCCGAATGGCGATTCCACCTGTCTTCATCTCCATCGTTATAAGGCTCATACAAGGGGCTACATCGACGGTGATCGTAAATGGTCGGGAAGCGGGCTCGATTCCTATTAACAGCTCAGTCCGACAAGGGTGCCCACTCTCCATGATGCTGTTCGCGATAGCACTTGAGCCGCTGATGTGTGTTATGAGGCGCTCACTTACTGGGATAGCGCTTAATGAGAACTCTTTCGTTTGTCGCGCATATGCGGACGACTTGATCCTTCTCGTCAGATCAGGACATGAAGTGCTTCTGGCTGTTGAACATCTAGACTCTTACGGGACGGCGACAGGCAGTGTCGTTGACATGACGAAATCCAAAATTATGCACATTGGACGGGGTCTGGAAGACATACCGGGACCGTTTCAGACGATGGAATCGCTGAGATGTCTGGGGATCACATTTACCCGTTCACTACGGCGGTCAGCGGCGGCGAGTTATCGGCGGCTTCTGCAGAATGTTCGTCTGACGATACACAACAACTCACTGAGAGCCTTTGACATGATCCAACGTGTGGCATACACTAACGTTCACATAGCGTCACGACTGCCCCATTTAGCGCAGATCCTACCAATACCGAAGGGTATTGCAGACCGCCTCATGGCTGCCTTTGGTTACTATGTTAGTACTGGGATGTTATTTAAGATCAAATATGACACGTTAACACTACAGTTCTGGAACGGTGGCCTCAACCTCACAAACGTGCGAAACAAAGCTCTGGCGCTTTACATGCGAGCGATGATACGAAATTGGCAACAACGTAAGCATACCATAACGTCAGCTCTGATAGAAGTACTTGTTCCACCTTCGTACGTACCCCCTATTGCGGTGGGCAATATTTCGCCTTCTCTTGCACACATTGCCTCATTTCTTGTTGATTACAGTTATGTTCGTCTGAAAGTACCTTCGACGAGAATACCCACGACTCGGGAGATCTATAGGTGCTTGGTGGACCAACATGGCCGCAACATAATGGAATTCAAATATCCGTCGAGAACGTGGAACCACATTTGGTGTGCAGTGCATACTCCATTACTGTCAACAGCAGCGAGATCGATGTGGTATATTCTTATAAACCGTAAACTTGTGACCAGGAGTCGATTACACACAATTAATATGGTCGATTCTCCTCTTTGCACAAACTGTGGACTGTTAGCAACGGAAGAACATGGTTTAGTGTGTGGCGCAGCGAGGGACGTCTGGACGTTTACGCGTCGAATACTGGCCTTCCTTCGGCGCACTACCTACACAGAAATCACATCGGATGTACTCTTTCTACCGGACAAGACCTTTTTCCCCAAACAAAAGACGTATGCGGTCAATTGGATCGCTGGACATGCGACGAAATATTTGTATTCGTACGATATTAAGTCCGTGATGGATTATTGGATATATCTACAAGAACAACACGAGCTCATACGGAGTCATACGAAATACAGGCCTTACTTTTCCAATTTTTTAGGCAGTGTTTTTCACAATCCGCCCGACAGCTGGGGTGTCCCAGAACTGAGAAGACACCTGCAGCAGAACGACTAGAGACAGTACTGTGCGGCTCAATTAAATTGGCACATGGCACACTGAGAAGAAAACTGGCCCCTACCTGTTGGCGCCAGTTATGACTGGATTATGTTCACATGGGGAAAAAAAAAACTTCGAATGGTCGACGCAGGAGAAATACATGCCGCCCACATTGGGAGAGATGGTCAAGATTATATGGCTTGCTGCCAGATTTATGATGCGACACCACGTGCTGCAGGGATTGTGATGCAGATGATAACTTCATTTTCACTCCCGCCCGTGACTAGGATTGCCATTTCCTTTATTCATGTCACAAAAAAAGAAAAAAAAAGACGGCGGCCTTTACGTTGATTTTATATTTTATGGTTTCCAAATTGTTTTTGCTCTCTCGATACTTTCCCCTAGGACAGCACAATTGTACAAATAAAGATTGTTTGTTTACCCTGCCTTCCTGTTACCAAAAAAAAGTGGTCACATTGTTGGACCATAAAGCGAAGGAACCGCGTTTTTATTTTTATTTTTATTTTACTTCTTCTAAAAAAAACGAATAAAAGCGATCTAGGGTGCTGCAGTCATGGACTGTGCGGCTGGTCCCTCATGGACTGTGCGGCTGGTCCCGGCGGAGGTTCGAGTCCTCCCTCTGCATGGGTGTGTGTGTCTGTCCTTAGGATAATTTAGGTTAAGTCCCATAAGATTTTACACACATTTCAACATTTTTGGACACAGAGTTATCGCAACTGCGCGGACTATCTGGGCACACTTCACGACCGATCCACATTCCATAGAGCGCCCCCTATCGGCAGTCCCCGTTCATTTCCTCCATGTTCGGTACTCTGAGATCCCCACAGATGGTCGGATGTATTTGTGCATCCGCGCAGAAGATGGATTCATTTGCCCAGCTACGCTAATCAATTTTATGAATGCGTGGTGTCAGTTCCTTGGACAAAGATGAACAGATGCACAAATACGTTCGACCTCCTGTGGGTATATAGTACAGGAGAATACATTTTGATGACTAAAGCCTTTGTTATGTGTAACTGTTTTGTTTATTAAACTTGTGGAAAACTGTATGAACGTATGCACCAGGCTAGCAATTCAGTGTCCGTTTGGGCTCACAAAAGAGCATATGTAAAACTTACGCCAAAGTGGTGCTATGAAACCCAACAGAAGTCTGCAATATACCATCTAAAATGTGTCCAAAGAATCTAACAGTGTGAAGAAGTCTTGATGAATTCACCTTGAAAAACTTGAAATCAATCGTTGCCTAACTGAATGATAAATTTACTAATCTACATCTACGTCTACATGGTTACTCTGCAAACCACACATATATGCCTCGCAGAGGGTTCATCTAACGGCAATCAAAATATTTTTCTGTTGTTTGGGGGAAGAGACCAAACAGCGAGGTCATCGGTCTCATCGGATTAGGGAAGGATGGGGAAGGAAGTCGGCCGTGTCCTTTCAAAGGAATCATTCCGGCATTTGCAGGGAGCGATTTAGGGGAAGTCACGGAAAACGTAAATCAGGATGGCCGGTATTTTTCTGTTATTCCACTCTCGAACAGTAGGTGGAGAAAACGAATACATATATCTCTTCGTGAGAGCCCTGATTTTCCTTATTTTATTATGATGATCGTTTCTCTCTATGTAGCTTACGCATTCGAAGGAGAAAGTTGATGACTGAAAATTAGTGAGAACATCCCGCTGCGACGAGAAACACCTTTGTTTTAATCATGTCCGCCCGAAATCCAGCATCACGTCCGTGACACTCCGTGAATCTAGATATACGGTATCAATTTGAAATCCTTTGTCAATATCACTCAAAATTTGGTGTGAATAAAGAGCTAGTTGTGTTTTATAAGAACGATGCTTTCTACATCCATGTTGACTGTGTGTCAATAGACCGTCCTGTTCGAAGTAATTCATAATGTTCGAACACAATAAATTTTCCAAAATTCTGCAGCTTATCGACATTAACGATATGGGTCTGTAATTTAGTGGATTACTCCTAACGCCTTTTTTGAATATTGGTATGACCTGTGCAACTTTGCAGTCTTTGAGTTGGGTAATGTCGGCTAATAGGGTCAAAATTTGTTTAAATCCAAATAAAAGACATATTTTCATATGCATAATTTTCATTGTAAATACCTAAGAACTATATCTTTGGCCTACAATTTCTAATAAAACAACACTTAAATGTTGGTCATAGTTTCACAAAATTTTTCTAAAGAATGGGCTGCATGACTCTTTTCTCTTTCTTCAAGTAGGGCGATTCGGGTCATAAATCCGGTGAACAGGGTCAGGTACAAAAATGTGTGCATCACGCTAAAATAGGCACACATTTTCCACAAATAAATCTCTTCTTCTCCACTCCACCAACACAGTCCTCATGGTACAATTCTGTGCCATTGTCTTGACACAGAAGCCAGTCACCAAGACTCGCCAATACTATATCGCTGTATTTAATTTAGGGTATACAAGAAGTAGTGCTTTTTCTTACATGGCAGAAAATTTTGCTGCATTCTTCTTTGGAGACGGCAACAAGTCGTGGAATGAAACAGAAGACTTCAGCGTGTCATTGTTTGGGCTGTCATAAAAAGGACTAGCAGCAGGAGGCAGCACTTCCTATACCGCTTCATTTGTGACGATCAGGAGGGAATTTGTAAAATTAACCCGATTCTTATCCCGATCCGATTCGATCGACCTTACCCTACGGATCTTTCGTCGATCGAGTGGTTGTATATGATTATTACGTATGGGGGTAATTGGTCTGGACGAGAAGACTTTGTTAATAAGTGCTTTAAATTGCTTCACTACTCCGAGGATATCTACTTCTAAGTTACCCAGATTTGCAGCTGCTCTTGATTCGAATTCTGGAGTCATTACTTCTTCTTCTTTGGTGAAAGAATGTCGGAAGTCTGTGTTTAGTAAACCTGCTTTAGCAACACTATCATCGATAGTATTTCCACTGCTGTCGCGCAGAGAAGGCATTGATTGGTTTTGCTGCTAGTATACTTTACATATGACTAGAATCTCTTTGGATTTCTGCCAGGTTTCGAAACAAGGTTTCATTGTGGAAACTATTGTAAGCATCTCACACTGACGTTGGCGCAAAATTTCGAGTTTCTGTAAAAAGTCGTGAATCTTGTGGGGTTTGCGTTTGTTTAAATTTGCCATGCAGTTTTCTTTGTTTCTGCAACAGAGTTCCGACCAGTTTGTATACTATGGGGGATCAGCTCAGTCGTTTATTAGTTTATAAGGAGTGGAGATTGTCGCTGAAGAAGGCGACAAGTGACTTTTTGTTTGCTTTTTTTAATAGGTATATTTTTAGTTTGTTTTTGATGGATTTTGGAGTTACGGTATTCAGTCTAAGACATTAATCCACGTTTCCGTTTTTATGCTCGTTATTAGCTCAGGATTATTTGCTGCTAAGAGATCAAGTGTGTTTTCTCTTCTCTTTTTAAAGGGGGTAGGACGTCAAACGGGCCGACTTGGAGCAGAAGAGGCACCACAGGACATTTTAATTTCTACTGTCTATACTTTTACAAATAAATTCATAAAACGTCGTCAGCATGGCCGTCAGCATGACCGATTCGATTTTTATTGATGCTTTTTATGCTGTTTTGGCCTCAAGACAATTAAAAACGGATATGATTGATGCTTTTTATGCTGATTTTGGCCTCAGTTAAAAACCGATTTTTCTCATCCGATGTGGTATGACCTTGTCGTGGTGGATGGGCTTACGTAACCCAAGCACGCTGAGTGGTACAGTTTGTTTAATGTCAAACGTACATCTTAGGCGTTGTTGTAAGATTCGTTTGTCGTTTGTAATCGACCACTATTAATTTATGATGCTTACAGAGCTTGCTACGTTTTGTAACTATTTATTTTTCTTCTGCCATACGTTTTCCCCCTTCTCTGATAATATTATCTTACAATTTGACGTCATTATCACCAGTGGTGTTATTCCTACAGCGGTTTGAAACTTTTACTTTAGTTATAATCACCCTGTACATTGCACCACGGACGCTGGCGTGTGGGGCTGTGCTATGCAATGGAGGACGTTCAACTGAATTTTCATGGAACTTGTCGAAATAATTATTGCGAACTAGCCACATTCCTTCATACTCCATGTCTTCCCCGATGACAACTCTTCGTGTCAAAAGGTCAGAATCGTGCTTCAACAGTGTGAGGAGCGCGATTGTGAACTCAGGTTGATAACTTGCTCGTCGAATCCGCCTGCTCTAAGCCCGATGGAACACTTGGGGACAACATCGACCACCAGCTTAACGCTGACAAACCACAAGCAGTAAATTACAGGAACTGCATGACATCTACATCCACATCCACATCCATACTCCGCAAGCCAACTGACGGTGTGTGGCGGAGGGTACGTTGAGTACCTCTATCGGTTCTCCCTTCTATTCCACTCTCGTTTTGTTCGTGGAAAGAAGGATTGTCGGTGTGCCTCTGTGGGGACTCTAATCTTTCTGATTTTATCCTCATGGTCTCTTCGCGAGATATACGTAGGAGAGAGCAATATACTGCTTGACTCCTCGGTGAAGGTATGTTCTCGAAACTTCAACAAAAGCCCGTACCGAGCTACTGAGCGTCTCTCCTGCAGAGTCTTCCACTGGAGTTTATCTGTCAACTTCGTAACGCTTTCGCGATTACTAAATGATCCTGTAACGAAGCCCGCTGCTCTCCGTTGGATCTTCTCTATCTCTTCTATCAAACCCATCTGGTACGGATCCCACAATGGTGGACAGTAATGAAGCAGTGGGCGAACAAGTGTACTGAAACGTGCTTCCATTGTTTTCGGATTGCATTTCCTTAGGATTCTTCCAATGAATCTCAGTCTGGCATCTGCTTTACCTACGATCGACTTTATATGATCATTCCATTTTAAATCACTCTTAATGCGTACTCCCAGATAGTTTATGGAATTAACTGCTTCCAGTTGCTGACCTGCTATATTGTAGCAAAATGTTAAGGGATCTCTCTTTCTAAGTATTCGCAGCACATTACACTTGCCTACATTGAGATTCAATTGCCATTCCCTGCACTATGCGTCAATTCGCTGCAGATCCTCCTGCATTTCAGTACAAATTTCCATTGTTACAACCTCTCGATATACCACAGCATCATCTGCATAAAGCCTCAATGAACTTCCGATGTTATCCACAAGGTCATCTATGTATATTGTGAATAGCAACGGTCCTACGACACTCTCCTGTTCGTAGATCCCTGGTGTAAATTACTTCCGGGAACCTGCCAAGTCGATTCCACGTCACACTGAATGGCTGAGTTTCAAAGGTGGACAAGCATACTATTAAGCATGTAGTAATAATATTTTGGCTCATGAACGTCTAGAATTTGGGTGGAATATGGTTGGGCTGGGAGTTGTCCAGACGTGGGCTTGTTTTAAGGAAAAACTAAAAAATCAAGTACCTTGCACAAACAAATTACAAAAGGCGAATATTAAACAATAATGACAACTCATGGGCTACTCCCCAGAGCTAGTAGTTGTATGTCTGGGCAACAAGTAAACGCAGAATAAATTACACATTTTCAAGAAATCATAAAATAACTCAGTTTTAGATGCACTCCGAGTGAAAAATAAAGGAGTCACCGAACAAGAACAATAAATTCAGAATAAAATATTTACACTCTCTGTCCACATTAGTTACAATCAGGCACCAACTCAGAAAAGTGCAACAACTGAATTAACTCAGAATAACAACTACCAGTCAGTACCTTCACTACCATAATCAAAAATGGATCTGAGCACTGTGGGACTTAACATCTGAGGTCATCAGTCCCGTATAACTACTTAAACCTAACTAACCTGAGGACATCACACACATCCATGCCCGAGGCAGAATTCGAACCTGCGACAGTAGCGGCCGCGCGGTTCCAGACTGAAGCGCCTAGAAACGCTCGGCCACACTGGCCGGCTGCCACAATCAACCAAGCGACAAATCCGCATACCCCTTGACTAACAACAATCACTAGAAATTCAATAACGTATAGGAATATACATTATGGATCCCACCCTCAGGATGTGAAACAAGTAATATACAAAACTCTCGTTTTGAGAAACGTTGTCAAGTGCCAGCAGCGTGTAAAGAAACTCTATACAAGATTGAATATTCTGCCTTCACGACCGCGCTGTGTAATGTAACTGTAATGCAAAGTTACGCTCAAAACACATATACGGTCTCCTTCAATATGCACAGCACTCGTTGTACACGACATTGAATTTCACTATTCATCAACTGACAAGAAAATCACTGGACGCCACTAAAGCAAACTATTAGTGCCCCGCCTTTGTAGAATTAACAAAACTTCTTCTACGAGTCTTGTTGTGGTTGCCTTCCTCCTTTGCCACAGCGCAAAGGACACCGACCATTCTCCTGGTCGACAATCTCCACATTCACCGCGTCACGCCCATTGTCGATCGTTGGTTCTTCAAACCACCAGGCTCCACGACCAATGGTATACACATTCCGCTTTTAACTTGCACTTGCTTGCCTGTTAGCAAGGAAGGTAATCTCCTGGCAGACTAAAACTGTGTGCCGCACTGAGACTCGAACTCAGGACCTTTACCTTTCGCGGGCAAGTGCTCTACCAACTGAGGTACCCAAGCACGACTCACAGCTTAAATTCGCGGTCAAGATAGGAGAGGAGATACTGGCAGAATTAAAGCTGTAAGGAGGATTCGTGAGTTGTGCTTGGGTAGCTCAGCTGGTAGAGCACTTGACCGCGCAAGCAAGGGTCCCGAGTTCGAGTCTCGGTCCGGCACACAGTTTAAGTGTGCCAGGAAGTTTCGCATCAGCACACAGTCCGCTGCAGAACGAAAATCTCACTCACGACAAGTAGGTTCCTGCATGCGTCTGCAGCCAAGCTATGCGCGACCCAAGCAGGCTACAGGTGTCTTGCCGCTGTACTATGCATTATAACGGTTTATTGTAGTGTTATGAGTAGGTTCCGGACGTTGGAGAAAATATTCGAGTACCACAAGAGAAGTCTCAATGAAATATATGTATTTTACTGGTGTAAGCAGAAAATAGTGGATATTATTTGTTCTCTTTTTTTCTTTTTGGCTTATTTTAGGCTTATTTCTTGATTTCGGCGCCAACGGTTTTCTCTGCAACTGCACTAGTACTGGCTATTCTCAATTCTAACCAGCATCGGCTCACTTCTAATACCTCTAGTAGTAAGAACTATCTTTGAAAGTTGAGATCCATTGTGCCTAAAAACCTGAAGATGCTTATTAAACTGCAACGCCAGCAAAAGGAAGATTTTGGAAGTCTATTTTCTGCAACCTTACTGAGTTCTAAGCAAATGCGACTCTAGTTATTCCTGTTTTAATTACTCTTTCCAGTATGTGCGTTTCAGACCCGTTGAATTCATCCTAAGTTGCCAGAATAGTTCATTCTAAATCCCCGAAAGCATTTTAGCAAACACAAAGTTCGCTTTCCATATTATGATAATCTAAAAAGTACATGTCTCAAAGAACAAGCTTTTCTTTCATACTAAGCTTTCTTCCCAATACGTTGCATACCACCAGAATGTGGTTTTTAATACCAAATGAGCCACTTCTGCAGGCCGTTGTGGGCGAGCTGTTCTAGGCGCTTCAGTCTGGAACCGCGCGACCGCTACGGTCGCAGGTTCGAATCCTGCCTCGGACATGGATGTGTGTGATGTCCTTAGGTTAGTTAGGTTTAAGTAGTTCTAAGTTCTAGGGGACTGATGACCTCAGATGTTGAGGCCCATAGTGCTCAGAGCCATTTAAACCATTTTTTGAGCCACTTTTTTTATTTTATGCAATGTTTGACCTAAATTTAGAAAGCCTATATACTGCTGAATGGCCTCAAGTCATTAACACACGTTTTCAAACACTTGTAAGCCACTAACTCTTTGTCCTCCTCCAAAATATTTATGAAGTGAGCAAACTGTTGGTCAAATTTGCAAACACATCGTGGCATACTCGAGGTTCCCTGACGTATTTAGTAACTGTTTAAGCACTTTGCATTACGAGACTCCTACTGATTTATTTGAAGGCTTCTTCATAAGCACAGGATAACTTCTCCCCTGCTGGACTTGGCGCTCTATTTACTGACTGGTATATAATCCCCAGTTCTTAATTTCTCCTCAGTCTCCATTAAGTCCAGTACGTTTTGCTGCGGCCACCTTTACGGTAAATGAGCTGCAGTGAACCTGCCAGAGCAAACATACACCTTTCTTCTCGCGTTGAATTGATAGCGCAACCTGTTGTTAAGTGCAGCAGACTGAACTGGTCACGCGAAGATTACTAGGGTAGTGAAAACCCAAGTTGGCCTCGTTTGCGCACTGTACTTCAGTACACATGTAGTCTTGTGTCTTCGCTGAAGCAAGTTTAATGATTGACGCGAAGATAGGGGCAGGCAGGCTGGAAGGAGAATTTGTCCAGCTCTGTCCACCACACACCGGTCCCAGCTGACTCCGTCTTTGCTGCTGGCCTTTCATTTCGACCCCAGCGGTGCTGGCTTCGAAGCCCGCGTCCACTGGGACCCCTCAGGCGGTGCGCGCCACCTCGGCGGCTGGCGAATCAAAACCTGCCATTTCGCACAGCACTGCTACATTCAAAATTTTGACTCAGCCATAAAGTACAACCACTCTTAGGTACCAACTTATGCCCCATCAAACAGCATTCTGCGCATTCAACAAATCTACTGGCGCTTATAGCCAAACTTATTTTAGCGTTAGGAATGACATACACTACATGTAACTGCTGGAATAACTGGAAGTGACGCAAAAGTCCTTTCAGGCTCGACTTGGTTGTAGCTTACTAATCGGTTCAAAAATGGTTCAAATGGCTCTGAGCACTATGGGACTCAACTGCTGAGGTCATTAGTCCCCTAGAACTTAGAACTAGTTAAACTTAACTAACCTAAGGACATCACAAACATCCATGCCCGAGGCAGGATTCGAACCTGCGACCGTAGCGGTCTTGCGGTTCCAGACTGCAGCGCCTTTAACCGCACGGCCACTTCGTCCGGCTACTAATCGGTGTTTGGCGTTATAAGGTTAACGCTCCTTATACTAGACATCCAAGGTGCATATGGATTACATGCGTCTTGCTTATACAAATCAGGTAATATTTTTTTCTTATAATGTATTAGGTGCTTTTGCTTTAATTTTGTACTTCGCACAGACGTGACGCATTTTCCCATTAGCATTATACGGCATGATTATTTCGAGATGCTAGTAATTACTCTATTCTTTGAAATCAGATACTGTAGAATTAAATCCCTGTCCAAACAGAGAAATTTAAAGCCTAGCATCAGATATTATCGCGAACATATAGAGTACTAACGACAGACCAAAAGATTGCAAACATCTGAGAGATAAGAGCGTCGAAGGTAGAAAGGACTGTAGAGAAAAACTACAGACTAGTGGCAGGCGGGAGAAAAGAAGAAACAGAAATCGCAGGAGCCTTTCCACTCTGGGAATTCAATTTCCCAGGGCGACGCGGTGAGGATTAGCGGCGGAAGCTGTACGGGACAGTGTCAGCGCCAGGACTGCGATGGAGGCGAGTTCAGAGTAGTGGGGACGAGGTCGGCTCCAGCCAGCACTTCACGCGACTCGCAGCCAAGTTGTGAGCCGGACCGAACCTGGCGCGCCTAAGAGACGGCTACTGTGCTGGGAAAGGCCTTACTAATTCTCTCCTGAATCGTCGCTTAAATATCTGCAGATACGGTAACAGACTGATGGAGGGTAAAGCTTGAGCTCTAGACCTCGATTACTGTACAACAGGTCTTCTAAAAATGGTTTTGCTTACCAATGCGCTCGACACACATATTGAGAATATCTCCTCCGAACCCTCTCTTCCTCCCTCGGTCTCTCTGTCCACTTCATCTTCCCACTATTTGTCTTTCTCCTCTCTTTCTCTGACGCTCCATCTCCTCTGCCGTTCTCTTTGTCCATCTCCTGCGCTGTGCCTGTAAATTAATATTTCCTCCTCCTTCCCTCCACCTACATGCTCATTGCCTTCTCTCTATCCATCTCCTCCCCACCCCAATTTCTTTTCCACCTGCCCAATGTCACTGTCCATTTCATCCTTAGTTTCTATCCAATCCCACCTGTTCCTCTATCAATCACCTCCACTCCTCTCCTCACATCCATCTCCTCCTCTACCTTTCTGTGACCACCACATGCTCTTTCTCTATTCTTCTCCTCCTACTTTCTCTGCTCAGCCATTCCCAACAGCGTATGTAGTCCACGCAAGGTATGCTGATGCTATCTGCACAACATGCCTTCTCCCATCTCTCTCAATCCATACCCTCCTGCTCCTCTCTCTGTTCCCTCCAGCCCCTCTCTCTCTCAAATCCCTCTTCTCTCACCTTTCCCCAGCAAAGAACATTTACAACATGTACCACCTGCAAAGTACATCAGAGAAGGTAGATACTATTTGCACAATTTGCCTATCATACAGGGTGACCTAATTATCAGGGGCTGAGGAACAGTTGGGAGCTGGGAGGATTTAATTCACACAGTCCAGATACTGATTGTGTGTAACAGTTGGTTGAAATTGATCCAGGGGTTGCTGGACAAACATGCGCATGTGCTGGTTTTCAAAATACTAGACTTTTAAATTAACACCCATGGTACAGAGTAGGGCCTATGATAGCCAATCAAAACGCCCTTGGTCCAAGGTTTGAACACTACCACCACATAAATGTTTACAAATCGACGAGTTACTTCCTGGTGTGCACGGAATTAAGCCTCAAAGTTCACTTGATTTTTCCTGTCATTTCCATTGAATAATCTGAATTATTATCGCTTGAAGTGTAACAGAAGATTGTAAATTTACGGTTTTCAGTCCAGGAAAGTAGTTGTACGTGGAAATCGCAACTAATCTCGTCCTTTAAATAGCGGTTTACGAGTTCTAGCCCTATTGGCCGTGTGAGAGGAAAGCATGACATATACCTTTTCGCTAGCTCTGTGGTGACTTGATGACCTGTGTAAAAACGTCTGTTATGATTCGCGGTTCCATTCTCGCTGACTGTAACGTTTTTATCCATTCTGTGATAGAGCTACAAGCAGTCAGATCAAACATCGATAAGCACATCCCTAGAAAATACTCTCAGCTCATAGTGCAATCGTGAAAAACTTACATTGCTACACAACAGGTACCGCCTCTTTCCGCTGCTGACAAGCAAATTTTGGGTTTCTAGGAACACATAACTTTATTTATGAAATGCCACATTTGCGTACCTGTTGAGCATGACACAGCATACCAATTAAACATAGACCCAACCTAAATCTAAGTGAGTAGTATTTTACAAATTCGTGCCCATAGAGGCATGCTTGTGTACAAATACTCAGTTTTATTAAAACAGACTTTCGACGTAAGGTTGTCGTGGGTAGTTTTATTTCATTTCTTACAATACAGTGCACAATTTTCGTAAGGTTTCTTTTAGTGTTGTTAAAACAATACTAAACTTCAGAGAGAAATTAATCATCAATGATATATGCGAATGCTCTGATGTTATCTATAACAGTCTGACAATGCACATGCACTTTATTGATTACATGCGTGTAGAAAACTTGTTCTGAGTTAAAGGTGTCAAACAAGGTTTGAAGAAGAATAAAATGCCACTACCACACGACAGCTAATGCAGAAAATACTTTTCTGACTATTTTGGCACAATGTGATCTCCCCATACATAATACAGAAGAGCTGGTGCCTGGCCATCTATTAAACCTGAAAAGAACAAAATGTTGCGGAAGTTAGCCCTTTTTCCATATGTGACTATTTTGGATTGAGAAGTGAAGGGAATTATGTTAAAAGTTCCATTAAATTGATAACTTCAGCAGACAGCAGAATTGCATTTTAAAAAATATAGCAGTGAATGTACACGAACTCACGACATTTTATCTACAGTGCACAACGCTTCCCATCAGGCTACCAGCTAACACATAGTCACAGCACCTCCAGAAGTCAACAACAATTCCTCTAGAACTTTTGCTTTCCACAGTACTGTGAGATAATGCATACAGCAGGACCTTGACTTCTGAGAGACAGCTTTTATTTGCACTGCACGACGTTCTCAACAAATAGCTCAAGTGGAAAGGAACACTTCCTGTTTAAATTTCTGCATCCTACACTGTTGGCAGTTCTGTATAGTTGGCAGTTACGTGATTTCATTTTGTTGATTACAAAACGCAGTCGCATGTATGCATTGGGTGGGTAGAGGCAGCTAGTTCATGGTGATTCGGTCAACCAAGTTAATGAATATACTGATCATGCAGCAGACCACTACAGCAAGCCTGTGTGTCAGAAGTCTCATCCAGTGTGGCGCAACGGTGTTATGATAGGAAAAAGAGGCAAAAAAAGAAGGGGATTTGGTGGTCTGTAAGTTTGATGATAGGTTCACATTCATGTGGTCTGGGTTCGAATCAATCTTATGCCCATGATTTTTGATAGGGAGAGACAGATTCTATTCTCTTCTGGCTACGCCAGATGAAGAAGGTATAGTAGCATTGTGGTCTGAAATTCACATTAAACATGATATTCCTTCACTACCAAGTACACGTTAGGCTGAACCACTATAAAGTCAGGGGTGGCAACATGTAGAAACTCTATCACCAGTATCCTTTCTTATACTAGTTATTTATTTCTAGTAACGAAACAAACGCAATGTACGGTCACAGGACACTTATTCCATCTTTTATTTGAGCTTCTGTATGCCCATAAAATAGGTTCTGAACTGGTAATGGAACTCACACCGCCCTTAACGCGGGATTTGATCCCTTTGTGACAATACAGCTCGACGACAACATGTTTTTTGTTCAAAACTGCAGATGCCTCAACATCTCCACATATTGCGCGTGAATGGGTTCGAATCCTGGCCCGGCACTAAGGTTTTCATTATGAATTATCAAGCTCTAGCATAAGAACACCTATCGGCTGGTGGATAATAATTTTGATATTTAATGCATTTTCATTCGTTGGCAACACTAACGATATCTAACGTTTTTGACTCCCAGTGAGACATATAACTATTTGCGAGATCACTGTGAGTTCAAGGATGTCATTCCGAGCTGATGGTGGTGAAAAATTCGGTAGCTGACATCTGTTTGTGTGTAAAAACGATATGTGTGGGGTTCGATTCCCAGTGTGCACTGAACTCTTCATCATATTATTTCTAGTTCAAACATGCTCACATGTCGCTGCTGGTGTAACAAACCCACATTTAACGTTAGTTTTCTCTAGAATATAACAGCGATAGGTGCCGGGTTAAAGTCCTGGGAAGGAAAAAATTAATGTTTCGTCTCGTCATTTCAGTTAAAACATCTAGCTACTGCCGAGAAAATCCGATATGTCAGAGTTGATTGTGCTTCGATAACAATCCGATTAGGTTCTGGGTTCGAATCCCTGTCCAACACAAAGCTTTACCTCACGGCATTTCAAGTAAGTTACTTGTGAGGAAGCAATATTTAACATCTCCCGTAGTTCGTTAACAGGGACAATAGATGCTGGGTAGGAATTCTCGTCCGAAGAAAATGTTTAGTTTATGTAATTTAAAGTTGATATTTGATAACTGATACTGTTTAAAATCGAGGTATATCACTGTCTGTGTTCCTAGTCAGGAATGACTGTTAGTTTTCGTTAGTCACGAAATCTTAGTCTGCGTGACCTGGGTTTGAACCCATAAGCAGAACGAGACAGTTCGTCGTGTCATTTGAAGTTCATACATATTCTCATCTAGCTGCTCGTGAATAACTTAATTTTTTTATCTCATTTGGTGTTAAATAACAAGTACGATATGTTACTTTGAAGAGGAAATCATGAATACTACGAACGTACTACGTGCATTACCTATCTGACGTAATAATGAGATTGGTAACATTTCAGGTATGTCATTTATTGAAATAAATGTGAGCTTACAAGCCTTAAGGACAGTCTTATATGTGATAAGGTGTTCCCTGATATTTCTAGTATCTTGGTATTACTTTACATCTTGAGTTATTGCGATACAGAGCAGTGTTTTCTAGTGGTGACTTGTTGCAACCATTTTCAATAGTCAAACGACTGTACCAAGGAGCAATTAGAGGACCTGCTAGACAGCTGCGTTATGTGGGTTGCATGCGTATCAGGCGAAATACAATTCAGCTCGTTCGGATACTTTTGAGAACGGCTGTACATGATTTACCTTATCCTTTACGTGCAGAGCCTGTACTACTTGAAGTTGGTATAAACTGTACACAACAGGAGCGTCAATAGACGGCAGAATGTTGTTTGCGGCAGTCCTAGTTCCCTACTAGCTCTACGTGGTGAGGCCGGCCGGAGTGGCCGTGCGGTTATAGGCGCTACAGTCGGGAGCCGAGCGACCGCTACGGTCGCAGGTTCGAATCCTGCCTCGGGCATGGATGTGTGTGATGTCCTTAGGTTAGTTAGGTTTAATTAGTTCTAAGTTCTAGGCGACTGATGACCTCAGAAGTTAAGTCGCATAGTGCTCAGAGCCATTTGAACCATCTACGTGGTGATTTCATTGCGCTACATTCGTAGTTCACTCGTAAACGCTCCACGTGATCCTCCGATACACGCGATCGGCCTCGGCTTTTACCTTTATACAGAGAGCCGATTTCGACAAAGTATTTATTCCAAGGATCAATGCTCTTCCTCGTCGGATGTTCAGCGCTAGATTTTCGTCGAAAAGCATATTGACTCAATATAACTCACGAATGCAAAAAAGGAAGATTTTCATAATATCCATCCCACTTACAACTGACGCGGTGTACCCCAAATGGTGTGGGCTGCTGGAGCCTTCTAGCTGTAGTACTCGAATCTTTATAACATCCTCTTTGAAATACACTTCACAGAATGGAAGTGCAATGTATAGTGCTGGAAACATAGCCTACTGATATTGTGTCTATCTTTTTAAGGCAGCCTGTAAATAAACAAAAAATCAATTACGGAACTTTAATTTTCTAGAGGTGATAAAAATGTAAGGCTACGCCCAATACTCATCTTCCTTTCTTGTCACAGACTCATTCTATGGAGTGACATATCAGGTGACTGGAAAGGGCAGTCAAGATTCTGAATCATCCGAAAGTCATTTGTTGTCAGAACTGAAGTTCATACATTACTCTGTTGGAACACGTCATTTGGAAATTTTGTCATGGATCGTATGAGAACATGTTTTGCTACTGATATATTACTACTGGATTTCGTTTCTATCCCTCTCATATGCAGTTCCTCCTCACCGTTGCTAAGGTGTCTGACGCACTGGATGCAGTGTCAACGTACAATCGTGTTTGAAATTCGCAACTTCAGACCAGCTTCACAACCACAAGTTGTCATAACATCACCCGCACCTGCCGTAAAAACCTATAAAACGCGGCGACCTGGCTTCTTCCATTCACTTGAGTAAATGGTGCTGTCGTCCATCACAATCACCCATAACCGAATTTTGTAAGCTGAATGGCAGGAAATGTTCACGAGGAACTCTCTGAATATTTCATGCAGTGAAATCTTTCTCTAAACTACTAAGCCCGATATCATGCGGGAATCCAAATTGGTGACTGAGGGATTCACGGGTAAGTGATGCTACGCTAGTAGATTTCAACAGGCAGCAATTTGGTTAGGATAGGAAGCGTGCTTGGATAGTCGAGGCGGTCACGGTGACACTTCACCTTAAACGGAGGATCCGGGTTCGAGTTCCGGTCTGACACAGATTTTCACCTGTTCCCGTTCATTCATTTTAATTCCGAAATGCGCTTAAGCTATTCAAAACATATGAACAGCATCTGTACGGCCGCTGCATCACATAGACATGTACGGAAGAACACACACACACACACACACACACACACACACACACACGTCTCGCTCTGGCATAAATTGTCTCTTGTTGCTATAGATTCGTTTTCGAATGTCACACTAAACTCGTGTTTACAGAAAAGCCTCATCCTCCTTAAAAAAAAAAAAAAAAAAAAAAAAAAAAGAATCCTTCAATGTCTCTAAGCTAGTCAATAATGTGAGTGTTCAAACTTTCATACACTTCGGAACGTCTTCCTCAGGATGTTTGCCGTCATCACATTAACCACAATGATCTTTCACCCCTTGATGAAAGTGCAGAAAATCAGTCTCCCAATATAAATAATGATGTAAGATTACTCATCCGATAACTAGACTGTACTGAACAGTAAAAGTACAGGTTGAACGTGTAACGAGTAAAAAACTGTCATTCCAAGAATTCTGACTTTCATCCCGGCCTACTCTGAATTTTTATGCAAATAAATATTGGACTTCTCTAGATAGCTCTTATAGCAGTCCTTCACATATACTCATGCAATTGGGATTCGGTTTACTTGGATACACTGACGTCAACAGGATCCAGTAGGGCGCTAGATGATTGGCGTCGTTGTAGAAACAAGTTTTCCGCAGTAGACGGTGTTTGCTCGTTTGGAGAGACAGCACTAAGGACAGACGGAAGCACAGCCTTCTATATAACGACCTGTCCGTGCTTTCCTGCGAGGTGACAGGTGAAAAAGGAGCGCAAAGGCCGTGGGCATGCGGAGAAAACGAGGAGAAAAAGTAGACTCGCAGCGCTTGTGTTGAAAATCGCTCATCGGTCTGTTACCGCGGAATACTGCCACCTGACGCCTGGAACGTTGTTACGTACTTCCCTTTTTACCTGCAAGAGGCTTTTTGTGAATACTGCAGACTTCCTCGTTATTTCAATACTTTTCTTTCATATCTTCCAGTTCTGCATTTCTCACCTGCCAACAGCCAGTTTTGCGGATGATACAAATACGTGCAACACGCACACAAGCTCTAAGTATTCTGCCCTATCGTTGCAGCTTTACGCAGACACAGTCATCTACCGCAATCGAATAGTTTTTGACGACAATGGCAGTTTAGCTTCGGATGTCATTACATGGGATGGTCTGAACAAGGTATCTATCGTACTAACTGACTCAAGTGTCGTTTTGCTACAGGACTAAAACAATAGTGAACACTTCACCCACCTCCCCTAGGCCCCATTTCCTCACAAAATGTGAATATTTCCTATAAATTATAGAGTGCAGCAATCAGCAATCCTTTTTAGATTTTATTATGCAAATCTAGATTTCGGCTTGTAGCTAGCCATTCTCAAAGGACTATTTTTTATTCTCAGTACATGTAAGTCCCTGTTGTTCGGGTGTCAGTCATAGTTCTTTGAATACAAGAATACGTATTCACAGAACTGTGACTGACGCCCGAACAACAGGAACTTACATACACTGAGAATAAAAAATAGCGCATTGAGAATGGCTAGCTACTAGCCGAAATCTGGATTTGAACAATAAAATCTAAAAGGATGACCGAATGCGGCACTCTGTAATTTATAAATCACATACAGTCCCTGAGTGCATCCACTTTCCGAATGGAAGGAAACCTGAGGCAAATATTTCCCCCAATAATTGTTTTTTTGCGAGTGGTTAAGAACTATATTCGCTACTGTGTAAGACAATTAACACCTATACCACATATTTCACTCTCTTACTGTATAATTAGCTAAAATAGTGTATAATATATGTAGTTGTTTAATATGTTAATTTCAAATTAATAATAACGCACTCGGTATGCACAATATTTCGGCTATGATTTAATGGTAAGCACTATCACAGCGTTTGATTGGAATTATTTGGGAAAATAACGGAGAAAATAAATCAGGATGGCTGCGCTTTGTAAAATAAATGAATATTCATTATTAGAGTAATATTTTCCCAGTTAACGTTCATTTTAATGAGTTGTAATAACAACATTTAAAAATAAATGAGCCGAACATCCGATATGCGTTCAATATTGATTTACACTTAACTTTTTCCCATCATTAATGGTGCGCCATTTAATTCTTCACAATAGTTGCAAATATATAGTACATTGGTGTAACCATAGGTAGCAGGACAATCACTAGAAAAGTAATCACTGCACAGTACACATCAGTTTTTCAGCTGAAGTCATTACGTGAGCGGCCGAAATGGTGTGTGATCATCAAGGACATTGCTGGACGTGTTTTCTGTGGAAGAAGAGTGTAACCACTGCGTAAATAGACGGGAGCTTAATGCCAGTGTGTGGAGAGTGTGCACCGATGGGAAAAGCGCTCTTGCAACACGACAACGCTCGTCGGAAAATAACGGCTGCCACCGCTGAAATGGAGTTCCTGGTACTACCATACTCACCGTATTCTCTCAACTTGACCCGTTCTGGTTACCGCCTATTCGGGACTATGATGAAACGTCTGTACGGACATCATTTCGTATACTTCTAAGAATTGCGAGCAGCTGTCCCGCGGTGGGTGAGACAGATTGCAGAAAAATGGTCAGAGGAGGGGCTGCGAAAGTTATAAGGTCAAGACAGGAGAATACGGTACATACATACTTACAACTTCAATGAAGAGTCAAACGGAACACCATGAAAGATGAGATAAAGTAATTTGTAAATCACTACGGAAAACCTCTCATATTCCTGCACCAAATAATAATAGATCCTTAAAAATGCTCACAACAATCAGACCTCCATACAAATATGACAGGTGGTGGTGGGAACGTCACCGGACGTTTGTGGAGTTATAATACTCCCTACATGCACCCCAACCGACTACCATCGAAGTATGAGGGTCTGAGAATAATCGGAAACTGACCGAAAGCGGATACCGTCGAAGTAAATGTTTTTGCAGTCGAGATTGTTTGTGTTAATTTTTAAAGTACTTTTAGCCAGACCGCAGATTCTCCACGAGAACGTTTCTCAAAAACTACTAAATAATAACAGACTGCCGAGAGAAAAACGTTCAATTTATGCACGAGAACATGTGTCTTATCAATGGTTCTCATCATTTCTTGTTGAAAAGGCATGCTGCAAGATGATGAACGCTTATTTGGGTGAGAGAGAAGTACGTTATCCTCATAGATTTGGAGTTTTGTGTTTTGGGTGCCACTGAACATTTACGGGCTGAACATCCCATCTCTAAAGAGATCAGATGTACAGCGATTCAGTGTCGGTATCCTCAGATAAGTGAGGTTTGTGAATTAACACCACACACAGAAAATTTTTGAAAGAAAAATATGTTTCACGCTTCAGCTGGGATGTTCAGCGTTACCTGTAATAGCTCACCGAACCGAATATTAATCAAGCCCAAGAAAGAGTACATGGTTGGCATAGGAGTGCAAATTGTCTATTTGGTACCAGGCAATGTATACAGGGTGATTTAGCTGCCCTGAACTCTGGGGTTTATGCAGTCCTCGCATTAATATATCATGTGCAATATTTTGATATCACAAGAAGAGGTTATGCTTGTACGTAACATCTGTTATTTCAGGGGCTGAAGCTTTTTGAAATGTGCTCATAGTGCGCGAAGATGTTGACCTCCTTATGCAAATAACTGATTTAGAAGTCATCGAAAACATATTTTTTTTTTTCTAAAGCCAGGAAGAGTGCAGAAGTCAAATTGTTTTGCACTGCATCCTAGAAGCTTGACGGTGAACATATGCTCTCGCCGTTAGTGGATGTGATGCAATTTCCCCTTTTTTCCGCCAAGGAAAGATTAAGTGCCCCACCGCCGCAGCCTGAAATTTCTTTTTAAGAAAAGTGATCAATCGATTCTTGTTTCGTTCGTCGTACAATAACTTGACCTGAGGGATTTGGTGTATCTATCAAAACTAGACATGATTGCCTTATTGGGATTGCAGAGATCGTTCTTTAAATAAAAATATGGCATATGAGTCTTGATCGTTATTTTTTATTTTCAATGACCGGTTCCAGGCTAGATTCCCATCTTCATATCTGTTAGATAAAGTTAAAAATATAATTAACAAGTAGATATAGTTACTAATAGAACTATCTTAGTTTACAAAAAGAAATTTTGGAATTTATTAAATGCGAACATACCATGTATCGCAGTCACAGAGTAACCTGTCAGAACAGAACTATCGGTTCGCTGTCATAACTAAAGTAATTTTTAATCCGTTAAAACCTTATATCATAGTTTGGAGACACCTGATTGGTAAAAGTAAAAGATGCCCTCTATCTGTAAGAATTGTGTATATGTACTAAGATGTTATTCTTTTTACCAAACATATTAATAGCGAATATACTTTTTAATAATAAGACAGTTTTTAAAGAAACAACATTTGAATAATCGTTTTGAGTGGACCATGAACTGAAATAATTTACATTAATTTAAAAATTTATAAAGAAACTTAAAAATATAATTAAAACATATACATATTCTTTCGAAAATGTGCGTTTCCTCTTCTTTGTATTGATTTGTGATGGAGAGGATTTCCCTGTCCAGCTGCAGCGGAACGGCCCTCAGCGTACTGGCGGCGAGAGGAATTGGGTGCGGCGGAAGAGGACTTGGCGTGGCGCTGTGTAAGTTGTGACGAAGGAAAACCTCTCCACCACCAATCAATACAAAGAAGAGAAAACGCATATTTTCGAAAGAATATTTATACGTTTTAATTATATTTTTAAGTTTCTTTATGAATTTTTAAATTAGTGTAAATTATTTCAGATCATTGTTCACTCAAAAAAGATTATTCATATGTTATTTCTTAAAAATTGTCTTATTACCAAAAAGTATATTCGCTATTAATACGTATGGTGAAAAAATAACATCTTAGTACATAGGCACAATTTTTACAGATAGAGGGCACTTCTTACTTTTACCAATCAGGTTTCTCCAAAGTGTGATATAAGGTTTTGACAGATTAAAAATTGCTTTAGTTATGACAGCGAACCAACAGTTCTGTACTAACAGGTTACTCTGTAACTGCAATACATGGTACGTTGGCATTTAATAAATTCCAAAAATTCTTTTTGCAAACTAAGATAGTTCTATCGGTACCCATATCTCTCTTGTTAATTATATTTTTAACTTTATCTAACAAATCTGAATATGGGCAGCTAGCCTGAAACCGGTCATTGAAAATAAAAAATAGCGATCAAACACTGAACTGCCATATTTTTATTTGGTGTATCATTGGTTCAACTACAGCTTCAACCAACGAATGTTTTCTATAACTAAGAATTCTCTTAGCATTCTCAGCGCTACGTTGCGCTCCCTGGCATGGGTATTCATCAAATATAATAGCAAATTGAGATCGTAAGCAGGATTTGAAAGAAAAATTTCCATACCTAGATACGTAGTGTAAGGTAGCCTCCGTCAACGAAAAAAATTTGTTCAGTGCAAGTGAATTAAAATCCATTGCGGAAACAGAACTGTTCTTGGCTGAAGATTTTGTTCCTTTCCGCACGCCGTAAAGTGAGATGTTGAATTCCAGTGTATAACAATACATAATATATTTCTACTATACAGGTTGTTACAAAAAGGTACGGCCCAACTTTCAGGAAACATTCCTCACACACAAAGAAAGAAAATATGTTATGTGGACATGTGTCCGGAAACGCTTACTTTCCATGTTAGAGCTCATTTTATTATTTCTCTTCAAATCACATTAATCATGGAATGGAAACACACAGCAACAGAACATACCAGCGCGACTTCAAACACTTCGTTACAGGAAATGTTCAAAATGTCCTCCGTTTGCGAGGATACATGCATCCACCCTCCGTCGCATGGAATCCCTCATGCGCTGATGCAGCCCTGGAGAATGGCGTATAGTATCACAGCCGTCCACAATACGAGCATGAAGCGTCTCTACATTTGGTACCGGGGTTGCGGAGACAAGAGCTTTCAAATGCCCCCATAAATGAAAGTCAAGAGGGTTGAGGTCAGGAGAGCGTGGAGGCCATGGAATTGGTCCGCCTCTACCAATCCATCGGTCACCGAATCTGTTGTTGAAAAGCGTACGAACACATCGACTGAAATGTGCAGGAGCTCCATCGTGCATGAACCACATGTTGTGTCGTACTTGTAAAGTTGTAAAGGCACATGTTCTAGCAGCACAGGTAGAGTATCCCGTATGAAATCATGATAACGTGCTCCACTGAGCGTAGGTGGAAGAACATGGGGCCCAATCAAGACATCACCAACAATGCCTGCCCAAGCGTTCACAGAAAATCTGTGTTGATGACGAGATTGCACAATTGCGTGCGGATTCTCGTCAGCCCACACATGTTGATTGTGAAAATTTACAATTTGATCACGTTGGAATGAAGCCTCATCCGTAAAGAGAACATTTGCACTGAAATGGGGATTGATACATTGTTGAATGAACCATACTCAGAAGTGTACCCGTGGAGGCCAATCAGCTGCTGATAGTGCCTGCACACGCTGTACATGGTACGGAAACAACTGGTTCTCCCGTAGCACTCTCCATACAGCGACGTGGTGAACGTTACCTTGTACATCAGCAACTTCTCTGACGCTGACATTAGGGTTATCCTCAACTGCAAGAACAATTGCCTCGTCCATTGCAGGTGTCCTCGTCGTTCTAGATCTTCCCCAGTCGCGAGTCATAGGCTGGAATGTTACGCGCTCCCTAAGACGCCGATCAAGTACTTCGAACGTCTTCCTGTCGGGACACCTTCGTTCTGAAAATTGTCTCGATACAAACGTACCGCGCCACGGTTATTGCCCCGTGCTAATCCATACATCAAATGGGCATCTGCCAGCTACGCATTTGTAAACATTGCACTGACTTCAAAACCACGTTCGTGATGAACACTAACCTGTTGATGCTACGTACTGATGTGCTTGATGCTAGTACTGTAGAGCAATGAGTCGCATGTCAACACAAGCACCGAATTCAACATTACCTTCCTTCAATTGGGCCAACTGGCGGTGAATCGAGGAAGTACAGTACATACTGACGAAACTAAAATGAGCTCTAACATGGAAATTAAGCGTTTCCGGACACATGTCCACATAACATCTTTTCTTTATTTGTGTGTGAGGAATGTTTCCTGAGAGTTTGGCCGTACTTTCTTGTAACACCCTGTATAAACAGAAAGTGAAATAAAACTGCTCCCGCTACGGTCGCAGGTTCGAATCCTGCCTCGGGCATGGATGTTTGTGATGTCCTTAGGTTAGTTAGGTTTAACTAGTTCTAAGTTCTAGGGGACTAATGACCTCAGCAGTTGAGTCCCATAGTGCTCAGAGCCATTTGAACCAAAACTGCTCCAAAACTTAGTATTTTGCGGAAGTTTGAGATCGTTATTTTTTGATGAGCAGTAACGCCCTTGGTATTGGGCGCAGAAAATGTTGTAATAACAAAATTTTCAGTGAATTTCGTGCCCGTTTAAAAAGGAAATAAACACCAAAACGATAAGCGTACTAGAAACCGAGAGTTTAAAAAAAAACGAAAAAAGTAAGAAATTTGACATTGCTAGAGGAAGCAATTCAATAAGGTTTCCTATGTAAGCACTTCACTCGCACTTTTCACTGTGTGTTTGCATTGAATAGTGTCGAGTTGGCAACACTACACCCTGTAAACACACACACGTTCAGTACACAGGGAAAAGCGGAAGTGAAATGTTGTAGCAACCGTGGGTGTTAAACGCCAAAAATCGGCCATCTGTGGGATGAAGACCGCAACCGACATGGATTAGCTATATTGGAAAGATGCTAAAGATGCTTCGTAAATAAAAGAAGCGAAACTCGTGTGGCAAGAAACAAACCGCCTTTCATATGGTTGCAAAGACGAGCAAACCTGCATGAATTCTGAACCATTTAAGGAACGGAGAAAATTAGAACAAAAGCTAACGAGAACTGTCACTGAACTCAGATAAAGCACAGCACAATGACTGGCGGATACAATGACTGATCAACGAAAGGCCCCACGAACGCAATCTCTGACCACAACCACTAGAACTAATGCATGAGGAATCTTGTTTTGACTCATCAGCCTTCTGACTGGTTTGACTGCGCTAGCCTCCCCATCTCAGACCAGCACTTGCAACCTACGTCCTCAGTTATAATTATTTACTAGATATATGCCAGTTTCTATCTTCCTTTACAGTTTCACTCCCTGCAGCTCTCTGTCGTACCATGGAGGTTATTCTGTGGTGTCTTAACAGGTACCCTATTATCCCATCCTTTCTTCTTGTCAGTGTTTTCCACATATTCCTTTGCTTGACGATTCTGCGGATAACCTTCTCAGTCCCTATCTTATCAGTCCACACTTTCATAGGATTTATCGACGTGGGAAATGTCAGATGGTGCAAGATGCTTGAAATTCAGAGGAAAACAGGGGTAAGCTATACGGCAAGACGGGTAATATACAATATCTTCAAAATCCAAGAAGGAGCAATAAGTGTAGAGGACGAAGACGAATTAGAAAGGGTGTAAGACAGGAATGTAGTCTTTCATACGTTCTGGTAATGGCTCAAATGGCTCAAATGGCTCTGAGCACTATGGGACTTAACTGCTGAGGTCATCAGTCCCCTAGAACGTAGAACTACTTAAACCTAACTCACCTAAGGACATGACACACATCCATGCCCGACGCAGGATTCGAACCTGCGACGTTCTGGTAACTCTGTTCCTTAAAGAAGCAATGACAGAAACAAGAAAGGTTCAAGAGTGGAATTAAAATTCAAAGTGAAAGGATATCAGTGATAAGAGTCGCTGAGGACATTGCCATCCTCAGTGACAGTGAAGATGAATTACAGGAAGTGCTGAATTGAATGACAGTCCAATGAGTACAGAATCTGGACGGATAGTAAATCTAAGAAAAAAGAAGGTAATGTGAAGTCTCAGAAACAGCGGAAATGCGAACAGCGAAAAACTGAACATCGGGATTGGTGATTGCAAAGCAGATGAAATTAAGGCAGCAAAGTAAACCATGATAGACGGAGCAAGGACTTCAAAAGCAGACTAGCACTGCCAGAAAATGCATTCCCGGCCAAGGAAAATCTACTGGTATCAAACAGAGGCTTTCATTTGAGGAAGAAATTTCTAAGGTAATAACTGAGGAACTGGTCCAGAGAACGACAGGGGAAAGGAATAGATGGAAAACACTGAAGACAAGAAGGGTCAGGATGGTAGGGCATTTGTTAAGCAATCATAGAAAACTTCCATGGTACTAGAGTGAACTGTAGTGGGTAAAAATCAGAGACTGGAATACATCCTGCAAATAACTGAGGACGTAGGTTGCAAGTGCTACTCCGAGATGTAGAGGTTGGCACAGGAGAAGAAATCGCGGAGGGGCGCATAAAACCAGTAAGAGGACCGATAAAAAAATAGATTTCTCTCGGTCAGATGATAGCTGGCAGAATTCCTGAACTTCTTTTGCTCTGTGATCAATCTTGATGTTACGATTCTCGCTGTCCTTATTTCTACTACTTCTCATTACTTTCGTCTTTCCTCGATTTACTCTCAGTCCATATTCTGGACTCATTAGACTGTTCATTTCATTCAGCATATCCCGTAATTCTTCTTCATCGACACTGAGGATAGCTATTTCGTCATTGACATCCTTTGACCATGAATTTTAATTTCCATTCTTGTACTTCTATTTCCGTTATTTCTTCAATTGATCTGTATCCCTGTCTTATACCGTTTTTAATATGAGCACTTCCTTCTTGGTCTTCCAATCTTATCGTTCCGTCTTGGTTTCTGTACATATTGTATACTACCCTTATTTTTCTCACAGTTTCGAACATACTGCACCATTTGACATTGTCGAACTCTTTTTTCTGATCAGAAGGTCCTATAAACATGTCTTGACTTCTCTTTAGACTTGCTTCTGACACAACGTCAGAATGGCCTCTCTAGTGCTTTAACCTCTCCTAAAGCGAGACTGATCTTCATCAAATACAACCTAAATTTTCTTTCCCATTCTTCTGTGCATTATTCTGGTGCAATAGTTTTCTATACTGTGGATAATGCTTTTTTTCCGAAGGCCTAATGGTGTATAGCATGTCTCATACATTCTACACACCTACGTGAATAGTCGTTCTGTTGTCACTTACACCAACGATTTTAGAAATCTTGGTGGAATGTTATCTACTCCATGTGACTTATCTGATCCTGTATCTTTCAAACCTCTTTTAATTTCTAATACTTCATCCTCTATATTTTCTATATCGACTCCTGTTTCTTCTTCTATCACGTTATCGGACAAGTCCTCCCCCATACAAGCTTGCAATGTATTCCTGCCACGTACACGCTTCATTCTTTGCATTTAACCGTGGATTTCCCATTGCACTCCGAATGTTACAAACCTTGCCTTTAAATTCACCGTAGGTTATTTTGGCTTCTCTGTATGTTGACTCAGTTCTGACAATCATTGCTTTTTCTATCTCTTCACATTTTTTATACACCTACTTCGTCTTAGATTCCCAAAACTTTCTGTTTAATTCATTCCTAAGTGAATTGCATTTCTGTACTTACAAACTTCACTGACCATTTTTTTTTCTTCCTGCTTTCATTGACCAGTCGAAGTATTTCTTATCTTACCCAAGGTTTCTTTGTTGTCACTTTCCTTGTATCTATGTTTTTCTTTCCATATTCTGGTGCCCCTTTTTAGACACGACCATTCCTCATCAACTGAAATGTCTACTGAATTATAAATTAACGCAGTACCTATAGCCTCAGAGAACTTCAAGCGTATCTCTTCATTCCTTAGAACTTCCGTATCTCACTTCTGTATGCACTGATTCTTCTTGACTAGTCTCTTAAACGTGCACCTACTCTTCCTCATTTCTAAATAATGATCTGAGTCTATATCTTCTCTAGGTAGGCCCCACAATCTGATTTCGAAATCTGTGCCTGTCCATAAAGTAATCTACCTGGAATCTTCCCGTCTCTCCCGCCATCTCCCAGGTATACCTCCTCCTCTCGTGATTCTTGAACACAGCATTCACTATTATTAGCTGATATTTATTGCAGAACTCAGGTAGTCTTTCTCCTCTCTCATTCCTAATACCAATCCCATATCTCGGGTAACCCGTTCTTCTACTCCTTCCACTACAATCAGATTCCAATTCCACATTGCTATTAAATTTTTACTTCCTTTTGCGTACTGTATTACCCTTTCAGTATCCTCATATACTTTCTCTGTCTATACATCTTCTGCTGGCGACGTCGGCATGTATCCCGCAACTAACGTTGTCGGTGTTGGTTTGCTGTAAATTTTTAGAGAACAAATGTATCGCTGAACTGTTCACAGTAACACACGCTTTGCGTTGCCTTCCTACTTACAACGAATCCTACTACCGTTATGCTATTTTCTGCAGCGGTTGATATTACCCTATGACCAGGAGTGACCTGTCTCCTTTCCATCTCACTTCACTGACCCCACTACATCCAGATTCATTCTTAGCATGATTTAGCCTTAGCATTTCGCTTTTCAGATTTTCTACCTTCCCTACTACTTTCAAGCTTCTTACATTCCACGTTAACTTCTCGTTAGTTACACTTTTTCCCACGGTCACCTCCCTCCCCCTTGTCAATCCCCTTCCGGAGATCCTAATGGGGGACTTGTGCGGAATCTTTTGCCAATGGAGAGATCATCATGACACATTTTCGATTACAGCTCACATGCCCTGTGGATATTATGTGCCTTTAGTGCAATGCTTAGTGTTGCCTTCTGCATCCTCTTCCCGTTGATCATTGCTGATTCTTCCGTCTTTTAGGTGCAGTTTCCCAAACCGAGGGCAATAGTGTCCCCTGAACCTCTGTCCGCTCCTCCGCCTTCTTTAACAATGTCGTTGGCACAATGAAGGTGACTTCTTATGCCAAAAGTCTTCGGACGCCATTTATGATGATCTTTATTCAAAATTTTAGCAGAGATGAGGACTTTTGGTTATGATCAAAGACGTTACCCACCAGTGCGAGAAATGGAAATTTCACGTAATAGACCTTTTTGAACATATGAAGTTTGCAACATTTATGTTGAGAATGATAGCAGACTGCATGGTGATTATTGAGAATGTCTCTTACGTTTCCTATTTTAACTGAGTAGCGTCTCATGGCAATTTTGCATCAACGTTTCAGTCAGAAATGTTGTTTATTTCTCACAAGCGTATGGTAGTGATAATATGTGCCGTCCACTATAGATCCTCTTGTACAGTTTGATATGCTGATAAATGTGTCTCACGCAATTTACTCCATTATGATGCTTGTTGTCCGCAATCAGTGTCGAGAGTGGTATTAACCGATGCTGATATACAAAGTAATTATACTAGAAGGTGAAAAGAGTAATACCATATGTCATTCCGGCTTAGCGTGGTACAGAACCTGATTGAAGCATAGAAATCTTTATCAGTTATTTAGGGATAAGAAGAATGTATTAGCAAGTAAAATCAAACACGATCTGAAATGATTTCTGGTTGACAAACTGTTCTACTATACAAAGAAAAATTTATGTTTTCACCATTACATGTGTGTGTGTGTGTGTGTGTGTGTGTGTGTGTGTGTGTGTGTGTGTGTGTGTGAGTGTTATAGAGAGAGAGATAGACAGAGAGAGAGGGGGGGAGGGGGAGAGAGAGGGAGAGAGAATGAGAGAGAGGGAGAGATGAGACATAGGATTAAGGATAAATCACCATATAAAATAAATTACTGACATATCACTCGCCTTTTTTTTTTAATTATCTCCATTAAACATGTTTGCAACAAAATCGCTAAACTACATGTTTCGTAACATAACCTTTGCTTTAGGACTGTAATTTAAAATATTTCAGTTTGATTAACACTACTGTGTACTTTAGAGAGTGAAATTTGTTTTCAGCCGTGCAACTGAAGACATACACATCACGTGGAATGACACATCTCAGAAGACTTTTGGAAAGGACAGTAGAAAAGTGAGTGATACAGTGTGAGTTAAAGTGCGAAAGACAGTGTTGCCTCCCACACGGCGCTGTGGAGGAATGAAACCATAGTGAGAGCTCCGAGGCGAATCCCGTGTGCAGCGTATCAACTGGAGAAGCGCATCGACAACGTACTCGTACCCGGACGAACAAAGGAACTCAGGTAAGGGTGACACCAGTATTTCCGAACTTGCAGCATGCTGCAGTAGAAAAGTAGATCCACAACTTGTCTTATAATTGCAATAAATGGTTGTAGCTCCGTCATAAGATGCATTGAGAAATATTAATTTTTTATTTCTTGGTGGTGACTTGTTCCTGACACCTATGTCCAAATTCCAAACTATCCGTGTTGTAAGTTTGACAAATACAGCCCAAGTGCGGAGACTGCCCCTGCAGCAATCAAAGCGGCGACTTAACAGCAAAAATACACCCCATATGACGGCATTAGAGTACTCCGCCCTGTGTGGTGTACTGTTGCTGTTAAGTCGGCCGTATACCGCTTTGATTATTGCAGGGACAATCGTTGTACATGGGCGATCGCCAGTAATTGTCACACTTACAGTACAGGTGGTTTGAAAATGAATACAGGTGTCCAAAACTAGTCACCACCAAGAAGTAAAAGTTAAATACTTATGACGGAGCAAGAACCATTTATTTCAATCAGTATTTCCTTCGTGATCCTAAGTTCTACAGGTGTAACGATTCCGGTATCGATGTTTGTCGAACTGCAAATGGCATCACAGTGCAATGTAGAGAGACATTTTCAGAACTAAAACTTCTGATGAGAGTCGAATTTCTCACGACACTTTAAAATGATGCTAAACAAACGACTAACGGTTTGTCGAATAAATAGCAAACGCTGCTCGATCTCTACACTTTAATACTGATTTCACCGACGTTATTGATCTTTACCTGCACCAAGCTACTGTCTATCTCACTGAATTTCTTTCAATCTCGTCCTTACTAAGCCCGATACCGAAATTGCTCTCTGAATTATCGAACTGCTACCAAATCGTATTTAACCATCTTGGCCAATAATGCGAAGTTAAATAAAGTAAATTCGTCTAAACATCAGCCGAGGTGGAACCATTACAATGTTCTACAGCAAACATAAGGCTGTGGTACCCGACATGAAGAAAATAATCTCTATAACTCATTCGAACGTCATTGAAACATCGTTCACACTTTGCTCACTTCCACTGAATCAGTATACAATAATATAAACCAAATTTACTCATTATAAAATGTAAAGAACTCTGTTTACTCACTGGTTGCGTTTATCTAGGACCTTCATTTTGGACTCAAGTATAAGTGAAATGCGAAGAAGATTGCTTCGTATTTAAATTAACTGTTTTCTCAGCATTTAATTTTCAAAAGATTATAACCGCATTTTTTTCGTGATTGCGATACAGAAACATTAGTGACTACTGCTGGAAACAAACAGTATGCGAGTATGAGGTACAATATTAACAACCAGTTAGACTGTCAGTAGCATCCTTTTACACGAGTTATGAATGCCATTCCTGATGCGTGTTTACCATTGTGCCTAGTCTTAACCCTGTGGAACCGGAGGCTGTCAATTTGAAATGCAGAAGTTGTAACGTTACGAGCAATATGGCGGGATACAGAAAAAATCTCTATATAGGGATTCTGGTTCAGACGACCTGGTTCCGTGTAATTAAAAAAACATCCACAGAGCAGCAAGCACATAACCTACTACACCTTGCGCCACAACCTGTGCACTGTGGTCCAGAACAGCTGTCTACAGTCCATAATGAAAGCGGTTTTCGTGTGAATGGAGCTCTCTTCAGTTATTATGGGAAGACTATGGCCACGTTCTCCACACGTTCTCGATTAAGCATGCTATGCACTTTGTGTTGCATTTCTTTTCTAATTCTCTAATTTAGAATTTTCTGTAAAATAACGAGAAAACAACAAAAAAAGTAAGACCTAGCACAAACTTCTTGGAAGAATCACGTTAGCATATCGGCAGCACAACTAGTGGAATCCTCGTAGAAAACACGGATCCATCGCCTGTGCCATTCGCGGAATGCATATATGATAGCTATACGACACAGTTTCACCATCAGGAAATCCTAAGCGAATTTAAGCTTTTGTACGTCCGTCCTTTTAGCAGGACGTCTCTGGGACGACGGCCGTTTACTGTCGTGACAAAAAATAAAAACACCTACAGCCATCCTTATGATTTTATTTTATTTAGTCGCTACCAGTTTCGACGCTTCATTGCGTCACCTTCAGGCTGTTTTGATGCTACCAGTTTCGACGTCTCATTGCGTCATCTTCAGGCTGTTTTGATGCGGTACCTGTACCGCATCAAAGCAGCCTGAAGATGACACAATGAGACGTCGAAACCGGTAGCGTCAAATAAAATAAAATCATAAGGACGGCTGTAGGTGTTTTTATTTTTTGTCACGATAAGTGAATTTAAGAGGACGAATTTGTAACGTCGATACGCAATCGATACGTACGTCGGCTGCTTTCCTCAGACTGCTGCCGCATACTCCAGAACTAGATGCAGTAAAGTTAGACGTTCAAGGTCGTGCGTACGTCTGGACGACGGGTTTAGCAGTGGGGAAGGCTGGTGCAGCCTTCCAGTCACTTTGGTTATCCGTTCTTCAATATACTGACCCTAAGCTAGGCGCCTATTATAAGCGCTGCACCTGAACGATCTACAGATAGAATTTTCATCTAACAATGTAACACGTTTCCATTCCTACATAATCATATATTGAAATCTATTCGTCCACTGCAGCCGAGCGTCTTCACGAGTAGGTAAGCGGAAGATTCTCTTCTGTACTATTTTTTACCAAAAGCCGATGTGGTTCTGTAGCCAGTGTTGAAGTTTCGCAACAACGTGTTCTCGTAGGCGACCGCCACAACTCGAGACTCAAATAGCTGTCCTGTCCCTCACGATCGTCTTAATTACTTCGCAAGTTCTCCGCAAAGACGGATGGCTGCCACTGTCAGTATACCTGCAGGATGTTACGGAACGATTCACCTACGAATCCCATCACTTATTTCACGGATTGACCTTTTGGACGCTCAGAGACAATCAGCTACCATTCAGACTCGAGCATAAAAAAATAGTCAAAGCGTTTTCTAGATACTGAACGAGACAGTTATAGCGTTTTACCGCTTACACAGAGAATACGAAGTCTACACTCACGATTAATTCTTCCACTTCCATACCCCCCCCCCCCCCCCTCCTCATCTATGCCCATAGGGACCCCTCTTGTTAACACAAAGAGAAATGAATTATCACTTGAACAGAGTACTGACTTTATAAGATGAGTACTTGCAGCCAGCGCCAAATTGACATCAGCTGTACAAAATTCCTTGGTATCTACGTGATTAGCAATAATAAGCAATTGGTTAGCAATAACTCCTATAAGGGACAAACAAATGAAAGCGAAACAGATGAAAAATGCTAAATAAACTGTTTATTATTTCAGAAGCAATCCCCATAACTATTAATACAAGTATGCTACTGTGAGACAAGAAGGTCAACGCCTTCATGGAAAAATATTTGCAGTTGTCTGCAGAACTATAGTTGCACCCAGATGTGAATCTCTTCGTCCGAAGCAAATCGACGGCCACAAATGTCTTTTTTCAAAGCTCGAAAAACATTGAAATCGCGTGGGGAGAGATCGAGACTGTATGGAGAACTTGTAAGGGCTTCTCAGTGAAACTTCTGCAGCGTAGTTGAAACAACTTTGGCAACATGTTGGCGGGTGTTAACCCATGCCGTCCGTCAACATTCTTGTGCATTGGGATTTGATGCCGTACTTCAGCTTTTGCACAGCGTCCATGTATTTCTGTGTGTTGTGTCACCGTTTTCCAGGAAGTCAATGAGTAGCCGGCCCTTGTAGTCAAAGGTCATCATGTCATTCCGTAGCTGGCGTGATTGTTATGAGTGTAAACATCTCTGACTTTGTTGTTGGCGCCAGATGTCACTGATGTTGCTATAACAAGCGATAAAATGAGGGACGTCCCGTCCGCGGCAAAAATGCCAAAACAGATTCCAACACGTCTGTGGAAATACCAAAGGCTACTACAAATACATACTTAGATTATGAGGAACTCTCCCTTGCAACCACTGAATAATGTAAGATCAGTGCCCCATGCCCTTACATGGCGCACTGTCGGTAGCGTATGGATTCCTCGAGAGGCTACGGTCGCAGCCGCCATCGAAACCCTGTCCGTGAAATAGAGAGCTCCACATATCTGCCCGAAAATTACACGTGGCCATCTCCCCAGAAAAGGTAGAAAAATTTGCTTGAGTTAAACCACATGAATGTCTAATCGTCTTCAGTTCTACCTACCTGCTGGACGACGCAAATGACATTCAGTCATTCGGGAAGGGGACAACCCGCCACAGCAAGACAGTTGCAGCTCGATAGCGCTTTTTCAGATGAGTATTGGTAACGGTTTAAGCGTCAAGCATTTCCCTTCCAGTCCCACCATTCTCTGTAGACCAGTAAGAAATAAGATCCTCCTCTGCATCCAAACCACCATGCTCTTAAAACTTGTGCTTATTTTCAGCCGGACAGCACTCCTAGGTGGAATTAAGAACCACAATTACAATTACGATATCCAAGTAAAATAAGCTCCGAAATATTTCTGATATATGTGACCTTACTATAAGTTTCGTAAGTTTGGTACACGAATATATGAGTGTGGCCACCGGTATTAACATAATTCAGACTGTTTCATAGCATTCCGAAGACAAACGCTGGACTGCTGGCACACCGCACATCAAAAGCGCATACTTAATGCTGTACATTTATTAAAGTGTCACCTCCGATATCTATAAAATCTGGGATACCCACCTCTCAAGCCCAACAACCGTATAGGAAAACGTGATAATACTCCCATAGCAAGGATGGTCATCATAATACAATTAAGCGCAAAAGAAATTCGTATAGCCAAGCGTATTCAAATACAGAGATATGTAAACAGGCACAATACGGAGCTGCTGTCGGAAACGCATATATACGGCAACAAGTGTATGATGCAATTGTTAGATCGGTTACTGCTGCTGCAATGGCAGATTATCAAGATTTAAAAATGAGTTTGAACGTGGTGTTATAGTCAGCGCACGAGCTATCGAACACAGTATGTCCGAGGTAACGATGAAGTTGGTATTTTCCCGTACCGCCATTTCACGAGTGTACTTTGAATATCAGCGCTCATGTAAAATATCAAATCTCCGACATCACTAAGGCCGGAAGAAGATCCTACAAGAACGGTACCGATGTGACTGTAGAGAATCGTTCAACATGACAGAAGTACAACCCTTCCGCAAACTGCTCAGATTTCAATCTGGGCCGTTAACAGGTGTCAGCTTGCGAACCATTCAAAGAAACACAATCGATATGAGCTTGCGGACCCGAAGGTCCACTTGTGTATCTTTGAAGACTGCACGACAAAAAGCTTTACTCCTCGCGTGGATCCGTTAACACCGACGTTCCACTGTTGATTACTGGAAACATGTTGCCTGGTTGGACGAGTCTCGTTTAAAATTGTATCGAGCGGATGGGCGTGTACGGGTATGGAGACAATCTCATGAATCCATGGACCCTGCATGTCAGCATGTCAGCAGGTGACTGTTCAAGCTGGGGAAGACTCCGAAATGATGTGGTATATGTCTGCTTGGGTGATATGGGACTCCTGGTACGCCTAGATGCGACTCTGGCAGGTGATACGTACGAAAACATTCTGTCTGATCACCTGCATCCATTTATGTCCACTGTGCATTCCAACGGACTTGGGCAATTCCAGCAGGACAATGCGACACACCACACGTCCAGAATTGCTACAGCGTGGCTCCAGGAACACTCTTCTAAATTTGAACACCTCCACTGGCCACCAAACTCCCCAGACATTAATATTATTCATCATATCTGTGATGTCTTGCAACGTGCAGTTCAGAAGAGGTCTCCACCTCCTGGTATTCTCACGGATTTATGGACAAGCCTGCAGGATTCATGGTGTCAATTTCCTTCAGACATTAGTCGAGTCCATGCTTCGTGTTGCGTCACTTCTCTGTGCTCACGCGGGCCCTACACAATATTGGACAGGTATACCAGTCTCTTAGGCTCTTCAGTGTATGTGGATGACTTTGATATTGTTTTAAGTAAGATTGACACGTGTATTTTGATCAAATAATAAGCGTGATCTGGAGTTATTGCCTGCGTTTACTCACCTTCTGTATTGGTAGTAAATATTTCAGAATACATTTCCGTTTATTTGAAAACAACAGCTACACGAGTATGAGCAAAGGATTTCCAGGTTACGTAAAGGAAATTATAGACTTACAGAGCAAAGTTTTGTAACCAAAAATCGATCCTGATTACCTGGAAAGAATGCACGGCTACGTGACTGAAAAGTATTTATTTTATTTAATTCTCTGGAAAGTTCTGGTTTAGACTCCACGTCACTCTGTCTTAGTATTCGTAAGGATGTAGGATGAACACTGGAACGCTTTTTATCATGATAATATGACCACCAACAGCAAATATTTCGTACTAATGACCCTTATTCACTCTAGTAGCAAAAATCTATCGGGTGAAAGGTAATGATGACACATTACCACTGACGTAAACTTTTCATTGTACCTCCTACATGTTGTTAGACTTGCAATCAAATTACAATATTCTGTGAGTGTTTTCTGTAATGCTGATGCTCCAGAGTCAAGAGGTGAGATCTGGTCCAGCAACGACAAGTAATATGCAGTCAAAATGACAGCACTTTCCGTTATATCCTCTCTTTTTATGTGTGTGCTGCAATGCAGACATCCCAAGGCTGTGGGAAGGTAGGTGAGATTCTTTTTTTGTATGCATGATGCTACCCGAAACGCATATCAGTGGGGGAATTTCACCTTAAAGACTCATAGGTCACTTTATAGCAAGGGAGTAATTGGTTATTTAAATAATATTGACAATAACATGTGATAATAAAATATTAAACGCAGAATGGAGACAGGAGGCCACAAGATGACGATTTATTTTAGGTTAACCTACAGCAACATACCAGACAATGATATATGAAGCAATATTTGTGCAGATGTGACGTCCACGAATGTGGTTTCACTCTCCACAAAAAAGGTCAATGTTAAATGTGTGGAACGCAAAAAGTTTTCTACAGTTGATACTACTGGAGGGATCAATTGAAAAATTATGATCTAAAGTTGGATTAACGGTTTTAAAAATCACACAAGCGACGAACAACAGCACTAGATCCTAATCTAAGTCATGTAGACAATGTATATACTTTCATGCTGCCCATTTTACCATCCATCAGCAAACTTTCCGAGATATCATCCATACTAACGTCAATATGCAAACAATGTGTTTCGCTTTTTTTCGGTTCTGAAATCATTCTACTTAACACTGCATCCAAGTATTTGTACGATTCCAAACACATATGATTTCCATCACTCATGTTTTGAGGTGTAGAGTGCCGCAGCATTCAGAATAAAATAACATTAAAGTTTCCTCATACACACAGAGAACTAGTGGAAGTATGAAAAATTAGTCTTGTCACCATACCTCCCGTGAATATAAGATCTTTTCCAGTACTAAAGCCTATATGGGGTAATACTCGCCGTTATATCCCCTTTCTACCAGTTACCCCATCTGCAAAATGACTTTATTAAATTTCTAAGTATTTGTGTGATGTTTCTACTTTCATGCGTAGGTACAAACAGCAGAATCCACATATTTTCTTTCCAAGAGGTCTACGGGCTGTCTCTCCCTCAACCTTTAGCACAGATCTCTGCTAGTTGGAAACAGATTATGCTGTCATGCTAACATTCACTCTTCCTTGTAACTGTCTAGTAAGGTATCCAAGAGATCTCCACACACTCTGTTCTACTGTCCATCTCATAAAAATTTTGGCTAGAGATAACTTGTATGATCATGTTGTATATATACATCACTTAATTTGTCACATTTTCAAAATTTTGTTTCTTTTGACATTCTTCATTGCTTCCATATTTTTTCATATTCCACATGTAAATGTGGAAGCTTTTATATATTCTTATTGCTTACACAACCAGGTGTGGCTTGCTATTTTTTTATACCATGTAACTTTGATATAGACTTCCAACTCACAAAAGTATTCTTAATCACCAAATGTCAACATTAAAGGCCAAAGCCAATGCTGCATGACAGCATTTCCACAAGCAACGAAAGATTCAGTGCTGCAAAGTGTCGCCAGCAACCTTATAAAACCATATTATGGGATTTGAGTGTCAATCTGAGACCCATAATTGGCTGAATTAACGTATGTACGCTATAATTATAAGCACCCAATCATAAATGTAAAAAATTAAATAAAAACGAAATTTTGCAAAATCCCATTTACAGCCTTCTCTCGGCACCACCTGGATCTATACTTGACTCTGATATTAGCTGATCTATACATCATCACCAATTATGGGACGTTATTGGAGCCCTAACAATGTGTCAAAACCAGGAGATACATAGATTCATGATAAAATCTAACACTTCGCAACTGATGATAATACCGTATTGAGTGCATTTATTGTGTTTTTCCTAATAAATAATGCCTTTTTGTTAATAAGACAGTGTAGGTGCATCCAGTAACTTACAGATTGTTCAAGAACGTACATAAGCCGTGCAATAAAAAAATTATTTTAGAAAGTCATCCTCGCACATTATTTGGAAGGCCAGTAAGCATCTGTATCTACGTGAATGTTTGGGATCCATTATCTGACGGCCATCGTGAGAGGTGGTGCCAGATATCTGGCGAAAGTTGTTGCTCGTGTTGTAGGCCGTAGAATTCTGGACTGTTTACACATATCGGGAATGCTCCTCCCCCCTGCCGCCCCACCCCCATTTACCAGTGTGCATAGGATGATTTCTTGCGGTTACTAGGAGCCCAAGAGATGGATTTTTCCCTGGGATTAGGTCTCACGTATACGGACAGTTAATGGGCGGCCATGATCTGGTCAGTTCTCCCAGGGCTGCCTGCAGGCTCAGTGTCATCACCAGAGCCCGTGTCACCCATGGTTCACTGACTGGGCACCACTAACAGAGATGTGCAGCATTTCGTCAAACCTTTTTCGAGGGCTTATGGACAGTTTTGAAACCATAATGGTTAGGGTTAGGGAAGGAGATGATTTGATTCTTATCGATCCAGACATTAAGGAGGAGTGAAGAGAAGTGCTTGGCGCTTAAACTGTTAGCAACACTTATCTGGCAAGGGATCAACAGGTTACGACTCACTTCCTCAGACAGAATGCACCGATCTAAATGAATGAGTGCCTCTTCTGTCAGCCACCAGGTTTGTCACGTCAGAAACGATTACAAATACATGTCGTTTAAATAATACAGATTTCTCTACCATTCCTGAGGAGACAGTCAGGTGTAATTTTGGAACAGATATGGCGCTCTCTCGTTCACGGTCATGGATATGGTGGCGGCTATAACAGCTCGAGGACTTCATAACCTGCCGGCATCTTCCTTGGATTGTTCGACCTGCATTATACAGTGAATAGCGATGGGGGGGGGGGGGGGGGGGGAGGAGAGAGAGGGGGAAGGGAGTACCTAATAATCTAGGAGTGTATTTGAAGCAGTCTTTAATATTTTCGTAGACGTGTTGGGATCTGTTTTGGTGTTATTCCAATAAGCGGGAAGCCCCTCACTTAATATAACAACATCAGCGTCTATTTTGGCCACCAGCATCCAATATGCTGATGAAAACAGGTATCATCTTTTCTCGATCATCGCCAGCTCGGTGTTAGGAGCTATGCATTGCATCTCGTAGTTCAAGGAGTGAGCTACCGTCCTGGTGAAATACATTCCACTGGTGAGCTCTCTAGGTATGTACTTCTCGTAGTTGTGGCTAGACAAATAGTACCTTTGGTTGGAAGAATCTGAATTTTACTGTGATGGCACATAGTCTAGTACTGTGGTGGTGGCTTAACAGGGAGGTTTATTTAACTCTGTGTGTTATTTCTTATACGTACAGTATCTTTGACTGGAAATCGGTAAAACTGCAGTGCATATAGAATTTCCTACCATGTCATTAATGTGATGTGAAGTCAATGCTTCTACCAACTGTTTAATTTTCAGAACATATATTGTGACGTCACACAAACTGGTGACTTGGCAATGATAGATAATTCGATCAAATTCTGATTTGTGATTGATTGAGAGTGGTGCGACACGATGTTACTGTGACCTCAGGAACAGTGGAATGGAAGTCATGTAAGTGGATAAAATTTTGAAAAAAATAAGAAGAAATGTGGGAAAATATGTGAACTGTTGGAACTACGAAGAAAATGCTGAATAAGTGAAAAAATTAGAAAGTGATGACATCTGCCTCAGATGAGGTAATATTAAATTGTAATAGACATGATCTAACATAATCTGTTATTAACAAAAAGACTCAGTATACAACCTCTTCCTATGCTGCCCAGCTCCAGAGTACACCCTTCGCACTCAACTGTCCGAATGATGAAAGACGAAGATATGGAGGGGGAGGAGGACGTGCTTGATCCTCATTGGCCCAGGGGGAGGGAAATGGGTCTCTCGCCATTTGAGTGTGCTCAAATTGCTGTTAGGGTTTTACCAACAATTTCATATTACGTAACCAATATCTCATAATTGCCAATAGCTTGTGGAAACTTCCAGTGGTTCTCTGGCGGGATGGGAATGGTGTGGGGAGGAGGGTTGGGGCGGGGGAGGGGGGGGGTGCAAAAGAGTCCAACTGCATAACCTGGCAACGGTTGTCCTTATCAGTTACTTTGACATACGAAACCAGATATATCCGAACCTACGCCTGTTCTCTCCTTACTATACTACGTTCACCCAGCAGTGTAGAATCATGCAGTCACGTTATGTACCTTGAGTCAGTTTATCTGACGCAGGTCACATATATACAAACGTATGTCGCAATGACGTATGGAACACAATAAACTGACAGCGCGATCATTAATTACAGGTGGAGTTTTACCAGTGCCAGCTTAAGACTGGTATTTCCAAACAGGAAGTTATGTAACACAGACTTATGTCTACGTCCATTTGCCAAACTGAGGGAGCGCTTGTGGCAATGTCACACGTAGCTTCTCGAAAAAGTGGTAGTACTAGGTGGAATGATGATCAGCAGTTTCCTCATGTGCTCTTTCTTCGTTTTTGTTACTTTTCAACGTTTTGTATAAAGAGGACCTTACTGGATGTCACAAAGATACGCCATGGGTGGCCGGGCTTCTTTGTTACGTTACCTTTGCCACTGCTCATTAGGGTTCTGAGTCTGCTGTAACATTAGGGTAAGAGAAGATTGTATTTCACAACATATCCACGTCATTGTAAGCGAGCTGATGACATAACCATCAACTATTTTTTTTTCTTTTCGTTACTTAATTCTCCAATCTTCTAGAGCGTAATAAATTTGAAAATTTTATTTCCGTGACCTCAGATCTGCGGGAGAAATTTGTATTATTTAAACAATACGTATTTGTAATCGTCTCTGGCGTGACCAACCTGGTAGGTGACAGAAGAGGCACTCATTCATTTGCTTGTCTAACGACATCCATCCAATCATTTGGTACGTAAATATGTGGATTTTCCCCACTGAGTGCTTCCACTAAATCAAAATCTATATCATTACGTAAGTAAAAACGTCCTGACACCTAGAACTCATGATAAATGGCTGAGACTTGTATCTTACCAAACTTCATGAAAAGCAGTGACATTTTCATGTTCTTGGTTTGGCCAGTAAAAGAGTCTGATTATAAGCGCACTTTATTATGCGTAGCTGTCGCACAACCTTACAGATCTCACTCTAATCCTTAAGAAATATTTGAAGCTAAAGGCTTTAGTATTTCCGGAATCAAATTTTATACGAGACCGCATAATGCGACCTAACAAGTCCTCGAAGGTAATCTCTAAGTTTCCAAAGGGAATGAAATATGTTTCTTCTCTCCGGTTTTTCGAGTTGACAGTGGCATTCCAACATGCATGGGGGGGGGGGGGGGGGGGAGACGTTAGCGGGAAGGCTTTTAGCTGGAACTCTTCCACCCTACCTTGTACGATACTCCTGCCCACATTTCCCCTGCCGCTGCGTAATATTCCGCTCCCACTTCTAAGGATTTCTAAAAGTCTTCTTCATTTGCTCTCTACTCTATACTGATTGCACGCATTACTGTCAGCTGTAGAAGCTCCACTATTCCTCTACCACGTAAAAGAAAAATGTGCTGGTACATCATATAATGACTCGGACGGCACCATACAATATTGGTATCCTACATTTAACTTAAATATCAGGTACGTTCTGGTACATTTGATGTTGATTAGATAGGATGAAAAAGATTTGCTTTCGTGAAATAGTAAATTAGTATAATTATTTTTACAGATCTGAAGATGGTTCTGAATGAACCGAAACCGGTCATATGAATAATAAAAAAAAAAAAATTGCAATCAAGACGGATTTAAAGTAACATTTAAATTAAACATCCAGTCTGGCTATTATCTCGTCAGTTAATTCTCACTTATCAAACTTAGAAAGTAATTAGTAGATTACCTTAGACAGAACGCTGATATTCCAATACTTTACCTTCCGTATCTTCAGATGAATCACTCAGTCATCAGTATGCTTTAATTAGAGCTCACACTCTGACAGTGGACATGTTTCCATTGTGCTCTGAGCAAAAGACGGCTTCCTTCCATGCTCAATAGTGGTGACAGTCCAAGAGCAATTACTTAATGCATCGTTTATGCTCTTAAAGCAGCTTCATAAATAGCACTTACAGTTGAATAAGCCAAAAATGACCAAAAATGGTCTTGATTCCCTTGGATATGAATGTCCCACATGTTATTTTAGCCTCGTGACTCCCTACTCAAAGAAGGGTACGTTTTGTTATGTATATGACATTTTCACTCACACTAGGCTGAGTGCACGCTTTGTGTGCAAAACCTAGACCACACTGCTTTTTATGTCAATAGTCTTCTGATTGGTTTTATGCGGTCTGCCACAAATTCCTCTCTTGTGCCAGCATTTTCATCTCAGAGTAGAACTTGCTACCTATGTCCTTAATTATTTCCTAGGTGGATTCCTATCTCCGTCTTGCTATACGGATTTTACCCTCTATAACTCTATATAGTACCATCGAAGTTATTCCATGATATATCTAACAGCTATCCTAATCGTCCTGTCCCGTTATTGTTTTCCATATATTCCTTTTATCACGGTTTCTGCGGAGAACCTCCTCATTCCTTACCTTACAAGTCCACCTAACATTCAACATTCTTTTCTGTTCCAGTTTTCCCATAGTCCATGTTTCACTAACATCGAGACTGTGCTTCAGAAGTTCCTTCTACGAAATTTGTTCCTCTAATTAAAGGCTACATTTGATACTAGTAGACTTCTCTTGGACAGGAACGCCCTTTTTGACAGTGCTAGTCAGCTTTAGACTTCCTCCTTGCTCCGTCCATTATGGGTTATTTTGCTGCCTAGGAAGTAGAATTCCTTAACATCATCTACTTCTTGACCATAAGTCTTGATGTCAAGTTTCTCACTGTTCGCATTTCTGCTGCTTCTCATTACTACCGTCTTTCTTCGGTCTAGTCTCAGTGCATAATCTGTACTCAATATACTGTTCATTCCATTCAGCAGATCCAGTAATTCTTCTTCACTTTGACTGTGGATAGCAAAGTCATCATCGACCACTGATATCCTTTCGCCTTGAATTTTAAACCCACTCTCGAACCTTACTCTTATTTCGGTCATTGCTTCCTCAGTGTATGGATTGGATAATAAGGGTGAGATAATATCTCTCTGTCTAGCATCCTTTTTAAACTGAACACTTCGCTTTGTCTTTCAGTCTTATTGCTCCTACTTGGTTCTTGTACTAGTACGTATTGAGTGTTGTCCGTCTTTCCCTACAGTATACCCCTTTTTTTCTCAGAATTTCGAAAGTCTTGCACCAGTTTACACTGTTTCCTGTGACCGTGTCCTGATATTTCTTCAGTATTGTTCCCATTATCAACCCTAATGTCAGAATAGCCACTCTAGTGCCAAAAGCCAAATTGATCGCCTTGTGACAGATCCTGAATTTTCTTTTCCCTTCTTCTGTATATTATTACTGTCAGCAACTTGGATACATGAACTGTTAAGATGGTTGCGAATAATTCTCGCACTTGTCGGCTCCTTCTATCTTCGAAACTGTATGGATGAGGTTTATCCAATAGTACACCCCAATCTCAAAATTTATATGCACCAACATGAATAGTCGTTTTCGTTGCCACTTACCCAAATGTTTTTAGGAATTATGATGGAATGTTATTTATCGTTTCTGCCTTATTTGATCTTAATTTATTTGAGACACTTTTAAAATATGACTCCACTCCCTCTTCTATGTCGACACTCCCTCTTCTGTCAGGTTATCGGACAAATCCTCCGCCTCATCGAGGCCTTCAGTGTACTCATTCAACCTAACCTCTCTCTCCTCGGTATTTAACAATGAAATTTCCATTGCATTCTTAATGTTACAGCTCTTGCTTTTAATGTCACCGAAGGATGTTTTGATTTTTCTGTATGCTGAGTCAGTCGCTCTGACAAACATTTTTCATTCGATTTTTTCACATTTTTGATATAGCCATTTCGCGTTAGCTTCCCTACAGTTCCTATTTATACCATTTCTAAGTGATTTGCATTTCTGTGCTCCTGAATCTGCCTGTACGTTTTTGAACTTTCTGTTTTCGTCGATCAGCTGCAGTATTTCTTCTGTTACCTTCTGTTCCTTTGCAGTTACCTTCCTTGTACCTATGTTTTTCTTCCAACTTCTCTGACTGCCCTTTTTAGAGATGTACATTCCTCTTCAGCTTTACAGTCTACTGATTATCGCAGCATCTATAGCCTTAGATAATTTCAACCGTATCTCTTCTTCCTTTATCACTTCCATATCGCAGTTATTTGCACATTGATTCTTTCAGACTAACGTCTTCAACCTGCTCTTCATCACTACTACATGGTGATCGGAGCCTACATCAGCCCCTGAGTATACCTTACAATCTAGTATCTGATTACGAAGTTTTTGCTGACCATGATGTAATTTAACTGGAATGTTTCTGTATCTCCCGGTCTTTTCCAAGTGTATCTCCTCGGCTTGGGATCCTTGAACAGGGTATTCGCTATTAGTAATTGAAATTCATTGCAGAACTCAGTTAGGCAATCTCTTCTCTCATTCCTTCTACCTAGTCCATATTCTCCCTCAACCCTTTCTTCTACGGTAGTCGGACTAGTATGGCAAAATTTGTCACCAAAGAAATCTCCTTGCCAGGCAGCCAACAAATAGTATATGAAAGTGACCAAAAGCCGAAACTGTGCAATTGTGTACACAGGAATTCCCAGAAGGAACAGATATGATAGGAATGATCATTAGAAGCTTAAAAGTCTAGTAAACATGGGCCCTGAAACGCTTTGGTTAAAAGCTATAAGCACTTCCTCATCTTCGACACCGTGAAACATATCTCGTGTACTGCAAGTTCTTTGCTTTCCATGTTCTGTGGTGGTGGATGTATGGATCGAAGCAAAAATAATGATGTCCAGTAATCAGGAGCTCTAATGTGTATACCTTAAGAGCTATCGTTAGTTTTTCATCTTCTTTAATGTGGAGCAAATCTCTTCTACTGAACAAGTCCTCATAGAATGTTAGAGCCCATGTATACTCTTCGAAACATAGTTCCTGTCGTATTTCTAAATATTGACCATTCCTCATTGGACACCCTGTGGATGAACTAAAGTGCAACATGTAGATGAGATGGAGTATGGTCATTTGAGAATCTCTTGTCAGCTGTCGATTCGACTTCAAAGAAAATCGATGCTAGTACTTTGAGAAAAAAGGTGAACCTGCGTTCCCAGCTGTGTGGCTGACATGGCTAAGACATCGCATTCATCTTTTACTACAGGCGTGAAGGTAGCGTGAAGGTAGACTGAGGACGGCAGGGTCTAGCACAACTCCATTTAAATAAAAATGGCCTACAAACTCAATAAAATACATGTATTATGAGTATTTTATATCATAACAGTGCAGCTGACACGGTTGAATCAGGTGACAAAAGTGTCTGGATGCGAGTAAATTGTTACTGGATTGGGAGATAATGCTCAGCCAAGAAAAACCACAGGCATAAGTAATCTGAGGTCATGCAAAAAAATGAAATAATAGAACGCATAATTCAGCAAGCGAGGGAGATAGTTTGGAATGATGGCAAATGAACTTAGAATCTGGCATATTACCTCATCGGCGGCTTGGATGCGTCGGTGGAACCTATGCGGTCGTAATTACGAATTGCCATCGCAACTCCGACTGACGTGATTGTCGCAGCTAACAGGATCATTAACTCTTCCTCCGACTTATCAGCAGCCTTTTATTTACCGTATGATGCCTGTAGAATTCCATCACAGTGCCTCAACAAAGCGGCTAAACGGTAGGATCAATTAGTCTGTAGACTGATTGTACCTGTAGGATTCTCCTGCTACCCTTGACTGATACATCCCTTCAGACATTCCTGTTTTCCGGGTTGCCGGCCACGTGAGCAACGCAATGCTCAGCGCCGGGCCAATGGCTGCTTGACTGACGTCGCCTTCACTCAGGCGCCAGTCGAAGACTACCATGAAGTCATCCGGTCCGGAAAGGCAGCCGGTGGTGGCCGATCACGCAGCTGTACCATATTCATTAGTGCGGTATTATAATCCACGACCGAGGACTGCCGAGGCAGTCTCATCACCTGTCTCATCGCCGTGTTGTAACGAGCTGTTCTTCTGTTATCGTGGATTAATTATGACGCCATCATGAAGTATGTCTAGTACTGACGGACTCCTTCTTTCAAGCAATGCAGTCAAAGACTGTATCGCTATTTGGACTCACCCTCAAGCAGAGATAGCATTTCTGGAAGTATCGTATACTTCTACTCGGAGCTATCGCCAAAGTATATGTGAGTTATAAAACAATAGAGTTTCTGGGTTGGATTTACACTTATCCCCAAAGAAACCGGTATAGCGATGCGGATTCATATACAGAGATTTGTTAACGGGCACAATACGGAGCTGCTATCGGCAGCGACTATGTAAAACAAGTGTCTGGAGCAGTTGTTAGATCTGTTACTCCTGCTACAATGGCACGTTATCAAGATGTAAGTGAACTTAAACGTGGTATAATAGTCGGCGCACGAGCAATTGGACACAGCATCTCCGAGGTAGCGATGAAGTGGGGATTTTCCCGTTCGTTAACTTCACGAGTGTAGTGTGAACATCAGGAATCCGGTGAAACATCAAATCTCCGAAATCGCTGCGGCCGGAAAAAGATCCTACAAGAAAGTGACCAACGACGGCCGGAGACAATCGTTGAACGTGACAGAAGTGCAACCCTTCCGCAAATTGCTCCAGATTTCAAGCTGGGCGATCAACAAGTGTCAGCGTGCGAACCATTCAACGAAACATCATCGATATGAGGTTTCAGAGCCGAAGACTCATCCGTTTTCCCTTGATGACTGCACGACACAAAGCTGTACGCCTTCCCTGGGCCCGTCAACACCGGCATTGGATTGTTGATGACTGGAAATGTGTCGCCTGGTCGGAAGTGTCTCGTTTCAAATTGTATCGAGCGGATGGACGTTTACGGGTTTGGAAACAACCTCATGAATCCATTGATCCCATATCTGCAGGGGACTGTTCATAGTGGTAGAGGCTCTGTAATGGTGTGGGGCGTGTGCTGTTGGAGTTATATGGAATTCCTTATACGTCTAGGTACGACTCTGACAGGTGACACGTACGTAAGCATCCTGTGTAATCACTTGCATCCATTCATGTCCATTGTGCACTCCGACGGACTTGAACAATTCCAGCAGGAATATGCAACACCTCTCACTTCCTGAATTGCTACAGAGTGGCTGCGGGAACACTCTTCTGAGTTTAAGCATTTCTGCTGGCCACCAAACTCCCCAGACATGAATATTTTTGAGTATATGTGAGATCCTTGCCACGTGCTGTACAGAAGAGATCTCCACCCCCTAGTACTTTTACGGATCTATGGTCAGGCTTGCAGGATTCATGGTGTCAGTTCCCTCCAGCACTACTTCAGACATTAGTCGAGTCCACGCCAAGTCGTGCTGCGGCACTTCTGCGTGGTCGTGGGAGCCCCACACGATATTAGGCAGGTGTACCAGTTTCTTTCGTTCTTCAGCGTATTTGCTGTATAGTTGTTTCAGAACACTACACTGGTGCAGTTCTTCAGAGTGGAGTGTCTCATATAGTGCAGGGCTCTAACGTACAGCATCTGCTGAAGGCTAACGTCTAGAAGTATATGATTGGTTTTGACGAAAACTAAAATCTCAATCAGTAGTAAGTAAGCAAGGAAAAAACACAAAATAATACTTTAAACTTCATTTTTATTAAATGCAAAAAATGTTATAAGTCCTTTGAGCATAAACGTTCAATGTCAGGGACTAATTGTTATTAAAACTACATTAAATTCTAGCATACTGCACATTAGAGATGTATATGAAGTATTACGAACTTTATTTGCACGCAGACAGCTGCCACCAACCTTCACAGAGGAATGGGGTACTTAAAACTCTAGTACATACGGCGCGCACTATCTCTGACGCAGAGAGTCTACCCCAGGAATTGGATCATCTGAGAACTGTATTTCGAAAAAATGGGTACTCAGAGTGGCAGATTCAACGTGCTCTCCGCCCAACCACTACAGCACAACCTGTGGAGATGGATGAAATCACGAGGGAGGAGGTAGGCACTGCGTTTATTCCATATACAGGCGCACTCTCGGGGAAAATCGCCCGCATTTAGAAGAAACACCGGGTCGGGACGGTGTTCTGCCCTCCGAATAAAACTCGTGCACTGGTGGGGAGCGCCAAAGATGACCTCGGTTTGAGGAAGGCGGGCGTGTACCAGGTATATAAAAGTTATTTTCTGAATAATAAACAGGAGTTAATTTATGATGGATGTGGAAAGTATATCAATTTCAATGTACCGCTGCTGCACATATATCAAGAATACAGTTGTAAATGGACAGAACATAATTTCAGTTCTTCTTATTCAGTAGTAGGTGACTCGGTCCAAAAAAAGGAGTACCGCGTTGAACGAAATACGAATATCTTAAACATAGATCAGTTTGTAACGTATGTCTAACCTTCCGACGTCGGTCACACCGTTGTATCATTACATACACTGATTCCCTAAACGAATGCTGTACATTCACCAGCACAGACATCACGTTGCAACAGTACTAGCGACCGCAACCTTGACAGTTGCAGAACTATGGTCCCACGAGGCAGGGGCCTTACAGAGAGGGTTATACAAAACCTTAGAGTTCGAAAAAAACAGGCGTCTGTCCAGCAGGCTCTGCTTTCCATAGCCAACCTGCACAGTGGGGGGTTGCAAGCTCTCTGGCTAGCTTCCTTCCATTTATATCAAATTTCTCTGCCCCTTGTCACGACTGACGACAGGCAGAACACTTGATTGCATCTACTTAAAGTCTCATTAAGTTAATTTATTACAGGGAAACGTATTTTGTAATAATTTCGGTAGTCGTCGGTAAAGGGGCTAATACACTACTGGCCATTAAATCTGCTACATCAAGAAGAAATGCAGATGATAAACGGGTATTCATTGGACAAATATATTATACTACAACTGACATGTGATTTCATTTTCACGCAATTTGGTTGTATAGATCCTGAGAAATCGTAACCCAGAATAACAACCTTGAGTCAAACAGAGCTTGGATAGCGTGTACAGGTACACCTGCCCATTCAGCTTCAACACGATATCACAGTCCATCAAGAGTATTTAATGGCGTATTGTGACGAGCCAGTTGCTCGGCCACCATTGACCAGACGTTTTCAGTTGGTGAGAGATATGGAGAATGTGCTGGCCAGGGCAGCAGTCGAACATTTTCTGCATCCAGAAAGGCCCGTACAGGACCTGCAACATGCGGTCATGCATTATCCTGCTGAAATGTAGAGTTCGCAGGGATCGAATGAAGGGTAGAACCAGGGGTCGTAACACATTTAAAATGTAACGTCCACTATTCAAAGAGCCGTCAATGCGAACAAGAGGTGACCGAGTCGTGTAACCAATCGCGCCCCATACCATCACCCCGGGTGATACGCCAGTATGGCGATGACGAATACACGTTTCTAATGTGCGTTCACCGCGATGTCGCCAAACACGGATGCGACCATCATGCTGCTGTAAACAGAACCTGGATTCATCCGAAAAAATTACCTTTTGCCATTCGTGCACCCAGGTTCGTCGTTGAGTACACCATCGCAGGCGCTCCTGTCTGTGATGCAGCGTCAAGTGTAACCACAGGCATGGTCTCCGAGCTGATAGCCCATGCTGCTGGAAACGTCTTCGAACTGTTCGTGCAGTTGGTTGTTGCTTGCAAACGTCCCCATCTGTTGACTCAGGGATCGAGACGTGGCTGAACGATCCCTTACACCCATGCGGATAAGATGCCTGTCATCTCGACTGCTAGTGATACGAGGCCGTTAGGATCCAGCATGGCGTTCCGTATTACCCTCCTGAACCCAGAGACTCCATATTCTGCTAACAGTCATTGGATCTCGACCAACGCGAGAAACAACGTCGCGATACGATAAACCGCAATCGCGATGGGCTACAATCCGACCTTTATCAAATTTCGGAAACGTGATGGTATGCATTTCACCTCCTTACACGAGGCATCACAACAACGTTTCACCAGGGAACGTCGGTCAACTGCAGTTTGTGTGTGAGAAATCGGTTGGAAACTTTCCTCATGTCAGCACGTTGTAGGTGTCGCCACCGGCGCCAAACTTGTGTGAATGCTCTGAAAAGCTAATAATTTGCATATCACAGCATCTTCTTCCTGTCGGTTAAATTTCGCGACTGTAGCACATCTTCGTGGTGTAGCAATTTTAATGGCCAGTAGTGTATATAGTAGGATCACTACAATATCCCATCTTATGATTCTATTTTAGAGCATTTCAAGATAGCGATTCGGTTGCGTAATTTATAGTTAACATGGTGTCTTAAGGGTAATGTTACGGAGTCTGTGTAGGTCCATAACTCTGGTAGGTTCCACAGTCTCACACAGCGCGGGATATTGCAACAGATTCGGGCAGGCTGCCTAGTTACGCTTTTTTGCCAGACACTGACTTCTTCTGACGGCGAGAATCGCTCCGCTGGCTGATCTCTGGAGTATTCCTTAGCGCAAACGACTGCCTTACAACGGCAAACTACATCTTTGCAAAGTTAATTTCTGAATTATTTGCGATTAAGCAATTATACCCAGCAAAAAGTTAAGACAATGCCTCCGTACCGCCGTTTCATTACTGTTCATGTGGTACCTCTCGTCTGCCCTCCAAAAGTCCATAAGAATCACGTGTCAGATTAAAACGAAAATAAATTTTTTTTGTTTTGGTCTAGTATTGCTAGCAGAAAAGGCTTCTTAGTTTCTAATTAATTTAAATCTGATATATTTAAATGTGGTGTCTGTTCTTTTGGGCATGTCAGAAAGAAGAGAAAAGATATTGATCGTCCAGCTACTATGAATCAGGACACAAAGGAATTAAAGACATTAGCTGCCATTAAGCACTGGTTTATATCCAAGAGGCAAGTTGAAAATTTGTGGCGGACCATTATTCGAAGCCGCGTATCCTGCTTACTGGGCTGATGCTCCAGCCACTGCGCCATCCAGACACAATGGTCACCACAACCACATGGACTACTCTAGCAGTCTCCCGTCAGATCCAGATTCTCAACTCATAACACAAACTACTGATGTAATGCTTTGCTAATTACCCTCATTGCTCGCGGCGTTTCGCCGAGTCACTTTAAAAATTTGAGTATGATATGCATCTGCATTGAAGAGATCATTGGCAACTCTCGCCTAAACAATATGTGTGGGGTCTGTTCTTTCGGAACATGTCAGACTCTAAATATGTTATTAAGGTGATAATGGCCAATGACCCCCTTCGTGTCTTAAATCTGATGTGGCGATGATAATGTAGCATCACAACTGGTAGATAGTGCGACGTTCCCTTCCAGATATTGAACGCAAGCATACAGGAGATAGACAAAATAATGTGAACATCTGTTCTTATTGGGAATGGTTTATTAGTAAGGGATTGGACTCCCATTTTCCCGTAATACAGCTCCGATTCTTCTTGCAATACTGGCATACAATGATTGTATTGTCTCCAGTAGAATGTTATGTCACTCTTCGATCAGAACCTCTTCTAACTCCTGTAGTGTCGAGGGAGGCGAAAATCTGCTCCGGCGTTTGCGCTCCAATACCGCCAACAAAGGTTCGTTAATGTTCAAGTCTGGGGACTGTGCTGGTCAGGGAAGAAGCTGCAGTTCAGTTGCATGCTCCCCATACCACAATTGTACTGTCCTGGTTATCTGAATGGGCGCGGTATTGTCCTGAAATATGGCATCATTGTTGAGGAACAACATTTGGTTCTGAGCACTATGGGACTCAACTGCTGAGGTCATTAGTCCCCTAGAACTTAGAACTAGTTAAACCTAACTAACATAAGGACATCACAAACATCCATGCCCGAGGCAGGATTCGAACCTGCGACCGTAGCAGTCTCGCGGTTCCAGACTGCAGCGCCTTTAACCGCACGGCCACTTCGGCCGGCGAACAACATTTGAATCATGGGGTGTACCTCACCACGTAAAATGTTCGCGTAATTTTCGGCTGTAACATGGCCTTTGAAAGTAATGATGGGACCAGCAGAATAGCATCATATGGCTATCCAGACCATCAAACTTCCACCTTCATTCTTTACCACAAGCAATCAGTATTGTAGGCTTCTATTGGCGTTCTCCAATAGACCTTGTCAGATCTACATCTACTCCTACATCTATACTTCAGAAGCCACCTGACGGTGTGTGGCGGAGGGTACCTTGAGTACCTCTATCAGTTCTCCCTTCTATTCCAGTCTCGTATTGTTCGTGGAAAGAAAGATTGTTGGTAAGCCTCTGTGTGGGATCTGATCTCTCCGATTTTATCCTCATGGTCTCTTCGCGAGGTATACGTAGGAGGGTGCAGTATACTGCTTGACTCCTCGGTGAAGGTACGTTCTCGAAACTTCAACAACATTGGAAATAACAAAAACGTTTACTCGTCGGACCATATGACGTGTTTCCACCGATCGGCCGCGCAGGATTTATGCTCCTGACAGCATGTTTTACACTTTTTTGCTTTGGTTGTTGTCTCTAATGGTTTAAGTACTGTAGCTCGTCCACGGATATTCGCTTTGTGGAGTTTTCGGCGGATAGTGTAGATATATATGGGGTCTCGAAGATGGCTACTGAGCTCTCCAATCACTTTAGCAGCCGTAGTGTTGTGCTGTTCTGGCACAATCCGCGTTAGCGTACGACGATCTCTGTCATTTAGTTTTGATTTGCACCCAGTTTTACGTTTACACGATGATATCTTTCCATGTTTTTTGTGGGCTATCATGAATGTTGAAATAGTTGCTCTCGAAACATTCAATAAGTTTGCTGGCTTAGTTACTGATGCTCCAGCTAATCGGTCCCCCACAATCTGCCCTCTTTGGAACTCTGTTAGGTCATTCATTGCACGTCGACCTCGGGCTCCGAATGCAAATACGAAGTGTACACTACTGGTAAACAACCTGCTCTGATGACTAGTCCGAACTGAACATGCACTGTCCAGAGCGACAAGTGCCTTAACTGCGTTTTTGACCGTCAAACACAGCCATCCCATTACTACCACTGTTCACATTGTTTTGCCTGTAATTTCATATTTTACACACCTGCATCAAACTTGTATATTTCTATCGAAAGGCTTTCCGTTTTGTGTAGGTGCAGTTTAAGGCGCCAGTGAACGCCAGCAGGTAACAGAGAGCTCCGCTGGCGGCCTCGGCTCAGGAAATCCATCCGGCGTCGGGCCGCTTCACTCAACCAGTGAAAGCTGTCTGCAGGAGGGCGGGGGAGGGCACCGGCATCCAAATACAAATCCGCAGCAGCGGCAGCGGCAGAGAGGGATATTAAAAATAAGAGTAATATCGGGGCAGTCAGTCAGCCTCGGTCACGAATACCTCGCGCGGCGCCGAGCTGCGGGACCCGGCTGGAGGCGAGCCAGCAGTACCGCCCACCGCTGCCGCGCGGCGCTGTCTGCGTTTATATATAAAACGGGCGCTTTATTTTGGAAGCGTTGTGTCCGCTTGTGTCGACGGCGAGGGCTGACGTGTCCTCCACGCGTTAATAATTCCGACTCTCATTCATAATACGGCGGCTGCAGGCGTGGGAGACGGCGTGTCATTTGCCGTCGATGCTGGTGCCTTGTCGCGCTCGGCGTGAAACGCCAGACGGGTGACAAAGCAAACTAGCTCACCTACGCTTTCCACACACGCTGCCGAGTAATAAATAACAAGCCTTGGCGCGCATGTTGCCAAGAAAGTTTTACTTGTCAAATGGTGCTTACCAAGAGTAGCTTAAAGAGGTCGCGAGATGAAAGTATTACGCCATTTCATAAACCCCCTTTGTACTACAAAAATATCTCATGCAGCGTGCTGCAGCAACCAGTTTCGAATAATTTCAGGATAAAAACAGTCTTGACTGCGAAATCATTTAACATCACCGATGCATTTCACCCTTTTGGGCCGTCATCAGATAGTGTAAAAGTAGCTACAAATGTAGCCCATCCATCACAAAGCGAAATAAAATGGAAAGTGGACGCAACAGTAACTGGATTACATATCCAGTGACTGCTGCGTTCATTTTCCTTTCATTTGGCTTTATGACGGATGGGTTACATATCCAGCTACTTGCACACAATCTGTGGATGCGCCAAAAAGGTGAAAGGTGTCATTGATATTAAATAATTTCTCAGCAAAGAGTGTTTTTATTGTGAAAGAAAAGTAGTATATAAGTATTCGAATATCTCTGTCTCCCTTGGTATTTCCTTCTCTCTCTCTCTCTCTCTCTCTCTCTCTCTCTCTCTCTCTCTCTCTCTCCCTCTCTCCCTCTCTCTTTCTCCCCCCTCTCTCTCTTTTTTGTGTTCGTCATGGCTTTCGTCAATAATAGCATTACCATTGACGGTCTACGCTGGTATCAAAAAGTTTTAGGCAATGAGAATACATTTCTGAGAAAGGATGCCATAAATATTACAGAACAGCATACAAAATAATCGCACGAGGTTGACAGTTATGTTGTATCCTATGAAGAGCATAGCCTCTCTCTTTTTTTGTGTTCGTCATGGCTTTCCTCAATAATAGCATTATCATTGACGGTCTACGCTGGTATCAAAAAGTTTAAGACAATGAGAATACATTTTTGAGAAAGGATATCATAAATGTTACAGAACAGCATACAAAACAATCGCAGGAGGTTGACCGTTATGTTGACACGAGATTGTTGTGTCCTGTGAAGAGCGTAGCCTCCCAAGTCTACACATTTACTGCCCGAGGGCATAGTTTAATCGGTTTTGCCATCTCATAACAGAAACGCAGTTGTCACCCTCAACAGGCGTGACTATCCCAAGGGACGTCACTTTTACTGAGCGATGTCACAGATCGCGACTTTCGGCGTTAACCAATCAGAAAAAAATTCGGATTCTCTGTGGGTTCAATAGCTCAAACCAGGGCTTACTCTTGAGGCCAGAAGTATTGTGTACTACATATAACGGTTACCTCCCCTACCTATATACAGATGTAATGGTTGAGTACTGTGACGCCGAAAGCCATCTTCTGTGAACACCACAATTCTACAGTCTTTGCTGAGACGCTTCTAACACGGTGAGAGGCCCCCCTCACATAAAACCGACTGATCTGCAAGACTTAAGGACAACAAGGACAACACAGGTAAAGGAACAGAACATATTAACAACGTTTTTTCTCAGTACCCAAACATGTTTCGGCACCACTGTCCCATCATCAGTGGGTTTTCGTTTTTATTTATTCTGGAATGTGAACAATTTTGTTAAATGATTATAAAATTATGTGCATCTTTAGTTCAAACAACGGATCGTTTCTTTTTGTAAATCCTTTACATTTAGTGTGCATGAATTTTCTGGATCACTTGTGTGTTAATTAATACAGCTTGTTTGTCATCTGCAACCAAACGATGTTGATGAGAAAGTTTTTTGCTGGGAGTTAACCTATCTTCTAGAATGTAATTTAGTTTGTCGCGATGTTTTCGCGCCTATATTCGTTTTTACTTACGTTTTCGTGTGGCAAGCACTTCCATTCTCCGCATCATGCTGAGCTGTTGTGATTCACACGTAACTATAACAAGTATTTTCCATAAATAACGCAGTAAAAACACTTTTCACTTCACCAAAACACAGTGTGATTGTGGTTTGTTGTGTGTCCCAGCCCAGTCAGTGTTCATTTGTTCACTAGACAGTTCGGCGCCAAATTTGAATTTTGTTAGCATTTTATCTTTGTGTGTGTGTTTTCTGTGCGCTTCTTAGCACAAGTGATCCAGAAAATTCCTGCACACCAAAGGTAAAGCTATATACAAAAAGAAACGATCTGTTGTTTGAACTAAAGATGCACATAATTTTATAATAATCTAACGAAAATGTTCACATTACAGAATAAATAAAAACGAAAACCCACTGATGATGGCTCAGTGGTGCCGAAACATGTTTGGGTACTGAGAAAAAACGGTGCTTTGCATAACTGGCGGACCTCACATCCAACAATTTTAACTGCAAACACGGCCAATACAATGAGCTGCAAAACAAAATGTTGAAAATGAACAACTCTGGGGAAACAAAGAAAAGTATGGGAGTATGTTGCCTGACGTCTCCCGATCGTGCACAGAAAGCTGGAGATGATGTGATGTGTGTTCAGCGTGAGTATAACGCCAAATACGGGTGGCCCCGCCACACGATGCTACTGAAATATTGGGAAAATATATGCGTCCATCAGCGACCAGTTACGGTGCCTATGGCAGTGTTCATTACGCCATGGCCCTGAGACAACATTTCGATGACATCACACGGGGAAGAATCATCGGCAAACTAGAAGAAGTACGAAGTGTGACGAGTGTAGCCCAGGAGTTTGGTACTATTTACAGAATTTGTTCTGGCGCATGGGGAGCTTTCCAACTCCAGGCACTGCTGCCCGAAGGAGTGATTGACGTCGATCACCGTCAGCTACAGCAGCACGTGATAGCTACATCGCGTAACAGTCGAGAAGGGACTCAAATCACACAGCGCGTGCAATTGCAACAACATTTAACACGACTGAAAGGTACGCAATCTCACGCTCCACAGTGGCACGGCGACTGCATCTTTGCCCGATGACCAGTACGTTTTGTTCCGTTGACACCCGCACATCGGCGGCATCGTTTGCGATAGTGTCAAAAGCATAGGGACTGGACCATCTAGGAATGGGGCCGCGTGTTCTCGGATGAGAGCAGATTCAGTCTGAGTAGCGTTTCCGGGCGCAGCCTCATATGGGGAGAGGTGGGAACACGTAACTGTCCCACGAATAATGTCTGATATGATCGCTTTGGTAGTCCACGTGTTATGGAGTGTGGAGCATTATACTGCGCGGACGTACTGACCTGCCTATCTCCGAACACTGTACACTTGTCGGTCAACGTTACTGTGTCACTATACTCCTTCGCCGTACTCCTTCCCTTACGCGTCTTTTCTTACGGATGACTATGTGCGACCGCATCGTAGAGCGCAAGTGGAGAAGATCTTATAACTAGAAGATACCCAGAGAAAGGACTGGCCTACCCCCCCCCCCCCCCACCTCCCTAAATTAAATCCCTTCGAGGACGTGTGGGATGCGCTGATGACACATGTTGCAGACGTCCACATGCAGCATCCACCAGTTGTCAAGCGCTTTGGTGGAGGAACGGAGCGCTCTAGCACCAGAACTCTTCACCAACCATGTGACCAGCCTGGTAGCACGTTGCAGTGCATGAACTACAATCCGTGGTGAACGTACACTCTATTAAGAAACGTGTCCCACCTTTTCCAGTGTCCAAGGAACCATAAAAAAGTCGAAGCGGCCTCAACGTAATCATTGTCTTGAATAAAAGTGTCATTTCTGTTCGTTTCAGTATGTATATCTCTCTGATACCTTTTTAGTACAATGTAGTAGTCTCTTATTTGTATGGCCAAGCGTCGTAGAGCTATGTCACTTGGCAGTGGCGCGTAATGCGAATGTTACTTTCTTGCTTGAGTTTTGTATACCAGTGTAGTTGGGCGATTTTTCACGAGTATCCCTGCAGAAAAAACACGACACTGTGTAAGTATGCTGTTTAGGTTTTTTATTGGTAACGCCACCTCTGTATGAAAATCACTGGTTGTGCTGTGTGCAGTCTGCGGGTAGTTTGCATTGTTGTCTGCCATTGTAGTGTTGGGCAGCGGCAGCTGGATGTGAACAGCGCGTAGCGTTGCGCAGTTGGAGGTGAGCCGCCAGCAGTGGTGGATGTGGGGAGAGAGATGGCGAAGTTTTGAAATTTGTCATGAACTGATATATATATTATGACTTGTGATGATATTAAGGTAAATACATTGTTTGTTCTCTATTAATATCTTTCAATTGCTAACTATCCCTATCAGTAGTTAGTGCCTTTAGTAGTTTGAATCTTTTATTTAGCTGGCAGTAGTGGCGCTCGCTGTATTGCAGTAGCTTGAGCAGCGGAGATTTTTGTGAGGTAAGTGATTTGCGAAAGGTATAGTTTAACGTTAGTCAGGGCCATTCTTTAGTAGGGAATTTTGAAAGTCAGATTGCGTTGCGCTAAAAACATTGTGTGTCAGGTTAAGCACAGTCATGTATAAATTGTTCAAAGGGGACGTTTCATATGTCGACCCTTAGCCTAGGATACCTCACTGGAATCTTCTGATTTTTTCTTGTAGTTTGTGTAATTAGTGTAGATTTTGTTTATTGCTAGCGCGTAATTGTAGAGAGAATCTCCTTTGTAGTTGTAGCCTTTCATTGTTGTACAGTAAAACAGTTGTGGCATGCATGTAGATTTGCACCAAGTATTTCGCAGCTGTAATTAACTAGATATTATTTTCAGTGTTATGTTAATGTGTTCTCTTATTTTTGCTCTTCAAATTGTGTTTTTCTGTGTTATCGTGTGAAATATTGTGACAATTATGGCGTGTGAAAAACGTAACACTAGGCTCCAAAGTAAACTGAGAAATGACAGTGAAGACGAAGGCAGTGTGTTAGCGCCGCAGAGTAATGAATTAACAGACATTCAAAGTAGTAATTTAATAATTGTGCATAGGGAAATGGAGCGGGCGGCAAACAATGGCGTGGACAGTGAAACAATTAGTGAAGAGGGAAGCATTATCGATCGATCGGTCGGCAACGGCTCGCCTCAGGAATCCGAAATGACAGGACACAATTTCGCAAATACTGTAGATTCAGGTTTTGGGTTATCACCGTTTTCTCAAATAAGTCAAGACGCATTTTCTGCTTGTCAAAATGTGAATGTTGCCGGTGCAAATGCACTGCCGAAAAGCGTAGAGAAACAGATTCCAGACACTAATACATTATTATTGCAATTAATGCAACAAATGGAACAAAATCAGAGACAAATGGGACAAAATCTTAAAAAGTTAGACACAGTGGAACAAAATCTCAAAAAGTTAGACACAATGGAACAAAATCAGAGACAAACACAGCAAAAGCTTCAAAAGTTAGACACAATGGAACAAAATCTTCAAAAGTTAGACACTACACTTGAACAAACACGTGAAGATTTAACCACTGAGTTACATAACATTGAATCGAAATGTCAAAAAGTCTGTAATGACGTAAAAACACAAATTTGTGAGCATTTTCAACCTATTTTTTCGCGGCATGAAAATGCATTACAGAATCACGAAGCAGCCATAAAAGAACTGCAAGCCATTGTTCATGAAAATCATGAGACCTTGTGGGCTAAAATTGACTCAGTTGCATCTACCGATTCGGTTACGCAACTTGCAAAAACTCAGGAAAACTTAAAGGACACAGTAGATACTCTGAAACTTGGTTCAGAAAAACACACTGAGGAAATGTGTTCACTATCGGAGAAAGTAGCCGAACTTTCGGATCAGGTCACTAACTTATCTACAAAGGTAGATGATGATCTGAATGACACAAGACCTGTAGCCTTCACTGACACTGAAGAGTGCGAACAAATTAGGAAATTCAAACAAAATCAGAATCAGATTAATACGCAACACCAAAGAGAAATCCGGGAAGTACAAGATCAGCTGACACAGTTAATACAAGAATTACGTATTTCAGAGGATACTCGTGCCCCAACTTGGGAAGAGGGACTTAGAAACACGGAAAAGCCGCAAAATAATAACACAGGGCATTTCGGAAGTTATGAAAGAAATGGGCAATGTGCACCGAATTTTGAGATGGAACGGCCGACACGACCTAACAATGACCGATATGCGACTCGCCGACATGATGATTTTGACTATAAGCTGTTCATTACTACACGTAAATTCAAAACGTTTAAGAATTCTGCCAACGACATTCATCCACAAGCGTGGCTCCATCAATTCTCTCATTGTTTCCCTCCCAACTGGGCATTGGAGCACAGGTTAGAATTTATGTGTGGCTACTTAGAGAATGAACCAGCTGTAAGAATGCGATCGGTCATTCACGATTGCCACAGTGAAGGAGAATTTTACCATGCCTTCCTCTCAGCATATTGGTCTCAAGCCACACAAGACCGGGTAAAACATGGTATCATAATGATGAAACATTTCGAACAATCTGAATTCTCCAGTCTTGTGAAATATTTTGAAGACATGTTGCACAAGAATCAGTACCTGTCAAACCCATACAGCCCCTCAGAACTCATCCGCATTTGCTTAATCAAATTACCTGAACATTTACGACATATTATTTTGGCAGGACGTTGCAAAGACGACATTGAAGCTTTTCAGGGACTGTTACAAGAACTAGAAATTGACACTGATAATCGCGGAACGCGAAAACAAGGACACAACAATTACAGGTCACATCCGTCACAATTCTGTGACGACAGAAACGATAACCGGACACGACTGGTCTATTCTTACAACGCAAATCGTGACCAAAATAGACACCACCCGTACGACAACCGTTGGCAGAGTAGTAATAATTACAGGGAAAGATCACCTCTCCGCGGTAGTGACTATCACAGAGACAATCAGAGAAACAGACAATTTGGGAACCAAAATAATTATTATCAAGGGAGACAGAATAACTTTAGACGCAACAGTTCAGCGCGGAGTTACGATTCAGGGAGAAATCCTCCACCACGTGACCGACAAGGAAGAAACTACGGAATCTACCGAAATGACGACAGACGATATGATCATAACGACAGACCTGAGTTGCATCAGAACTGGCGAGATTCAAACAGAGCAGGGCCCTTCTCGTCAGAGTGAATTTGTAGAAGTTAGGCCTCCGAACCCGAATAACGGCGCACGCCAACAAAGAGACAGACAATGACTCGCACAGCAGGCAGCCGCGTGCGCCCGCTGGCTCCGAGAAAAATAACATAAGACGCTAGCCTGGAGAAAAATTTTAGCATTCTTTACCGATGTATACAACATGATAATTGCTTTGAAGTTGAACTCTGCGTACTAGGAAGAGTAAAGGTTTACACCACATTTCACATGTAAAACCGTTTATTGAAAGATAATCTACTTTTTAACTTTATCATTGCCATAAAACTTTTCACTTTACATTACTAGAATGCTTGTCAGACTTAGAATCTGTTAACATGCAACAATGTTTGAAGTGAAATATCCAGTCAAGAACCAAGAGAACTTATTTAAACAGAAATTACGAATGCATTGTTATAATGAACAGACGACACAGTGTTGTTAATTGTACATTCTTGCTTGTTAGTTGCACGATTACGTAACGACTATCAGGCTTACGTACTTAGTACACATACTGGTACTGCTAATGAGATTTTAATGCAACTTTTGGTTTACTTGAAAATACATTCTGGGTTTAAAGTACTTTCTGAGAGATACCAGATGACACAGAGGTTAGTTTATGTGACAGCTACACGATTTTTATCACGACGCTACTAATGAGTGACAATTTACAATGTTGCTTTTGCAGTGTATCTGTTTTATATCTGCACAGTTTTCTGAATTCTTCTAGGAAGAAAAACATGTTTTAGTAGTAACTTTTGTGGTATAGCAACAATGAGACAGCCTTTTTCGTGGCATAACAATACGTTACTGTACAGTACTTTCTTCATTACAACAATAAACGTAATAACTACGATATCTATACGCAAAGCATTTCACTTTTGTTTATCATGAGGTAAGTACATTGACTTTAGCAGAACCTTGCTTACAGAGGACGATAACTACGACAGTTCCACAGAATTATCTTACAGCAAGACGCGCATTTAGCGCTACAGGACACGCATTTGAGTGATTAATCTTATACTTAAAACACTTATTTTCAAAGATTTTTTAATTGCAAAGAAAGTTTTCCGTGATACATTTCATTCCATTGCTGTAATTTGTAACACCTGAGGGTATAATTACATTTATCCTCAGGGGGGTACACGCTTACTTTGTGTACCATGTGTGTGGCAACCACAAGGAACCCTAGCTAATATGGTATTTGCTTATACAACTTTACACATCGGTACCATATTTCTCTAACACACAAATTACACAGCTATCTGATCATTTAACTGAGAGAGACAAACATTTATTTTACTACATCAGTGACAGATGTTTACGCAATTACACCGTTGGATAACTTCAAACTTATGAAACTGTATTTTGTCTGTACTTTGTAAACTGTTCATATTTTTTCGGAATCATTGTGATACTATGAGAGCTTTGAATGATGTATTTGGTATGAGATCATGATTTTTAAAGTACGTTTGAGGCAGCTGACACTTTTGACATGAGCAGAGAATTATTTTAGGCTTAGAAATTATTGGAGGAAGCTACGACGATTTTGAGATTTGACTGAGGTGTTATGATGTTATTATTACGACGACGATGTGTACTATGCTGTTGAGATATGTTTATGATCAATAAGATGATGCTACCGTATATGAGGAATAAGGAGTATGTTGGAAACCAAGAATCGTACTTTAAGAGTTATGAAATGTGTGACTGTATCACAATGCTGACGAATATTCTTTTTTTGGACACTTATATTTATAGGATTTTGTTTCTACAGATTTGCAACGCTAATTCTTGACCTGTGAAATATTGTTAAATAGACTGCCACGGTAGCAGAAACTGCTGTCGTAAATATTTCCGTACGACAGTTAAGTGACCACCTGCACGTAATGCGTCGCGGGCACCCAGCTGTGTCAGACGCCTGGAGAAAAAGCCATTATTGCGAGCCCTTTTCAGCGGCACAGGTAGAAAAAAAAAAGGGGACGTGGGACGTGTCAAACACCTGGAGAACAAACCATTAGGGTGTGCCTTTCATCGCTAATGCGACACCCTCGTTACTTGAAAACATATGATTACTCGCACTTTGTGCTAATTACTGAAATGCTTATGAATTGATGGGAAATATTCGTACATCTGCACACCTGATTACGACAAGCGTCTTTCTACGAGAGTTGAGAGCTACTAACTTATGAAATGTCACATGACTATTGAATGATATTTTTATGCTTTGCTTTTCATAGTTGCTTATTTCATTTGATACCTGTTTTCCAGCTGTGTTGCAGCATTGCTTTTATAAAATAAAATGCATTTGCTAATGTGAACACTTTCTGTCAACAGATCTATTAAATAATTATTTTATGATCCACATTCTTTAAAAAAGGAGCACTTGGAAAGGAAAGAACAATAAGAAGGAAGTAGTAACAGTAACACATAATTTTCTTTTCAAGTACATGGTAATATTTCTTTTTACAATCAGTTGTTGTGGTGCACCACTTTAATTTACATAGACATTAAGATGTGAATATACATTTCCCTTATCTGCATTGTTGTTTAGTGTAATATTTTTTCTGCTTGCGCTATGTCATGTTTAGGTATAAGTTGCTGCTGTTTGCCAGGCATAGTGCTACTAAATTTCACATTACATTACTCTGTTAAGCCGGTTTTACAACTGATTTTTTTTTTTTGTTGCTCCTCATTGGCTCATATTAGTTGTAATTTTGCGTTTTATTTGTTAATTTAGATTTACTGCTGCTTGCTTTGCACTCTGCATTTTTTTTTGGTCATTGCTGTTTGTGTTACATGTTTTGTGCTGCTGCATTGCCTCGTCCCTTAGTCTAGCATCTGAGCTCAGTAGATTTAAGTTAGCTTAAGAGGGGGTAGACTATATGAGAAACTGACTATGGAGAATAGGTAAAGAATGCATTGCGAAGTTATATAAAAAGGATTTGGGCCCAAATGAGTATTGTACAATCAGAAATAATTATTTTGAAAGAAATATGAACAGAATACAGAAAGCATGCTTGGATAGGATTTTTTTGGTGGAAGCAAAGGTTGAAATAAGACGAATGATCTATAGAATGAAGTTTTGGGTTGGACTGCAGTACCAAATGTTACACTGAAAACGAACCCTGTCCTTTCCTATTCGTGTTATCCCACTATGTGTTTGTGTACCCTTGTGTATTTGTTTTCTTCCTGTCTCTGTGTAGTTTCATAGAATTTTTTTCTCTTTTAATACTAAGCTATATTCACTAGGAGGAGGAATACTGTTATCCTCAAATATAAGTTGCATTAATAATATGTTATTTTCTTTGTAAAGTTGTTTACAATTCTGTTCTGTTTCAATGTTCATGTGTGAAATTAATGTTTCGAAAACTATTCTCATTATTTTATGTATGTACTTATGCCACTATTTTTGTAACACTGATGTATATGTTTATTTCTATTCATTTGTAACGCCTGTTTTACTACAAATGTTATCTGTATTGTTATGTTCTTTAATGATGTATTTTGTACCTTTGTAATTGTATTCTTATGTTATAAAATTGTAATTGACACCAGTTCATCAAATTAAGTAACTTGTAAGCATTCCTTTCACTGCACACGTTTCTGTTGGTCATAGTATATGGACAATATGTGAGAAGTAGGAACTGTTAGTGTTTGCACGTGTGTTGATGATTCAGCAAGGGACTGGATAACAGCATTGCTGGTTCTAAGAACAATTTCAAAAACTTTGTGAGTGCACAAGTGGTGGTTTATGGACTTGCTATATTCTCTACAAGACTCTTCGATGGTGATTGCGCACCTGCACAGTCGCAACAGATGGCTGCTGGCCATTTCTACAAGGACTACAGTGGGTCTGCACCTCTGGTGGCCCACCAATACCATTATCTCTGCAAGGACTACAGTGGGTCTACATCTTTGATGATCCATCAATACCATTATTTCTACAAGGACTGCAGTGGGTCTGCACCTCTGGTGGCCCACCAATACCGTAATCTCTACCAGGACTACAGTGGGTCTGCTCTGTGATGACCTACCTACCAATATTCGTCAGAACTTCGAATGACTCTGCTGTGGGTTTGCTCTGTTGTGGAGCATTACCTGTCTGCATGTCAAGAGTCAACACTGTCTTTCAGTTGGAAGGACAACACTACTTCTTCAAGACAGCATGGAAATCCACTACTTCTGTGTGCATTTTCTTTTACTGCTCAGACTTTGAGAAAAACACTGCTATTTTACTGTGATGAATCAGGACTATCTTTATGGACTGTGAGAAAATTTTAGCTTTTGACCAACATTGTATCAATAAGTGTGTGCATTTGATTTCTTTGTTATTGTAATTATGAAAAAATTTTTTTCAAATCTGTATTGGCCACTGCCCAATCCAATATGTAAAAATTTTTGTGGGGAGCATGGGGGCTATGTAAGTATGCTGTTTAGGTTTTTTATTGGTAACGCCACCTCTGTATGAAAATCACTGGTTGTGCTGTGTGCAGTCTGCGGGTAGTTTGCATTGTTGTCTGCCATTGTAGTGTTGGGCAGCGGCAGCTGGATGTGAACAGCGCGTAGCGTTGCGCAGTTGGAGGTGAGCCGCCAGCAGTGGTGGATGTGGGGAGAGAGATGGCGAAGTTTTGAAATTTGTCATGAACTGATATATATATTATGACTTGTGATGATATTAAGGTAAATACATTGTTTGTTCTCTATTAATATCTTTCAATTGCTAACTATCCCTATCAGTAGTTAGTGCCTTTAGTAGTTTGAATCTTTTATTTAGCTGGCAGTAGTGGCGCTCGCTGTATTGCAGTAGCTTGAGCAGCGGAGATTTTTGTGAGGTAAGTGATTTGCGAAAGGTATAGTTTAACGTTAGTCAGGGCCATTCTTTAGTAGGGAATTTTGAAAGTCAGATTGCGTTGCGCTAAAAACATTGTGTGTCAGGTTAAGCACAGTCCCGTGCATAATTGTCAAAAGGGGACGTTTCAACTGGTATCGAGGACAAGCCACTTGTTGTTATTCGTGTATTTCACAACTGCCTCACGACAAAGTAGTTTGTGTAGAATTTCAAATGTTATAAGGAAACAGATGGGACTGCAGGTATACTCCCACTATCGCCAGCAGTATAAAATTTATTTATGGGGTATTCCGAAAAATTGTTGCTAAGATCAGCTGCCTTCCGTCAGAAATGCTTGCACCACTACAGCAATGTTTAATACAAATAGCAATAATAATAATAATAATAATAAATTGAAGGAGAAGAAGAAGATGATGAATTTGTCCTCTGTTCATTTTCAACACGTTGCTTAGGAAGAGACATACAGTACACCTACTTGAGATAATGTAACTATTAATTTTGGTTTTTGTTATCGAAGGGGTGGGGTAGCAGATTGTTCACGTGTTACTGTCGTGAGCCTATGCGGAAAGTGACTGAAGAACGGTGAAACAAGGAGACCGTGCTGAAAAGTAATGCCTCAGAATGTTTTATGTGAAAACTCGTAAAGTTTCTCAAATAAAAAACGTTCTTAACATGCTAAATCCTTATTCTCCACGTATAGATATTTATTTCGACATAGTTACCCTGAAACGAACACATTTATCACAATGCGAGACCTGTTTGTTGATACCATCACTGTTGAATGTTCGACTTCGTTGACGGAGCCACAACCTCACATCTGCTAGCACTCCTTCAACACTATCAAAGCGAAGTCCTCGGAGATGTTCTTTAAGTTTTGGAAACAGATGAAAATCGGATTCGGAAAGTCGGGATTGTATGGAGGGTGATCAATGGCGGAGAACTCAAGGCGTCTGATTGCTGCAGATGTCGCAACGCTCGTGTTTCGTCTAGTATTGTGATGCTGAAGGAGAGAGTGCGCCACGCGTGGACAACACTTCTAATCCGATACTCGATTACAGCACGCTGTTTCTCAGGCACGGACGTAGTCACGTTATACGTCGGCATGCTGCATGCTGCAGTTCGGAGCCCTTTAGCGGTAGAGGGCTGCAAATAGGTGTACATGAAGAATAAACGTGCAAAACTTTAAGAATTGTCGCATAAGAAATTCGGAGGTATTAGTTTACAGCACACCATCGTAATACTAACGGACAAACGGCATAAAAGTTTTCTGGGTATGGTACTGCGTCATGAGGTATAAAAGTACTGACCCAGAAAAAGGCCGCTGCAGCTGTGGCCGAAACGTCGGTTTTTCTCCAGCAGTGGTAGTTTTGTACATTATGATGCGGAACCATACAAAGAAAACTTTTATGTCGACTGACTCTGGCCGCGGTAGCCTACGCAATTGAATAAGGGACAAAGTTTGGACGTCGACGCCTCATCGTACAATGTGGTTGCCAGATGTTCTCCAGCCGGCCGGTGTGGCCGTGCGGCTCTAGGCGCTTCAGTCTGGAACCGCGTGACCGCTACGGTCGCAGGTTCGAATCCTGCCTCGGGCACGGATGTGTGTGATGTCCTTAGGTTAGTTAGGTTTAAGTAGTTCTAAGTTCTAGGGGACTGATGACCACAGATGTTAAGTCCCATAGTGCTCAGAGCCATTTGATCCATTTGAGCCAGTTGTTCGCCCGCTCTGTAAAGCACAATGAGGGATGATATGTAGCAGAAATGACGACACAATACAATGCTGGTACAGGCACATGTATTTCCAGGCACAACTTTTTCTCCACATCGTTGAACAAGGGGTTCCGCAGCACGACGTTTGCCTACTCCCATACTGACCTAAGGACATCGTCGATCACGACTGAAATGATTAGAAATGCGTCGCCTGGTCGGATGAATCACCTGTTACAACAGATCGATGGGAGTGCTGGATACGACTTCATCCAGGAGAACAGCTGCTCCGTGCGACGGACACAGGCCGATGGGAGCAGCCAATGCACCTGTGGTAGTAACCACGACAGCCGTGGAGTACGGGAACAGTGTTATGGCGGTAGCATCTTCCCGTACGATAATTCTCCGTGTTACAAAGCCAGAATTGTACTACAGGGGTTTGAGGAGCATGATAGTGAACTCGTGTTCATCTCTTGTAACAAAATTCCCCTGATCTGAACCTGATGGAACGCATCTGAGGTGATATCGGGCGCCATCTCCTAGCCTATATACCACCGTCCCGTAAATTAGTGGAATTGCATCAATATTTGGTGCAATATAACGTCGAAAACGTAAGATGGCTAATGTAACTCTGAAACTGGTTGCACAAATAAAATAACAACTGGAAATTTAAACGGCTGAAGATGTTTTGATTCGACATTTTCTAATAAACAGCCGAGGTATTGCACTCACCTGCATAAAGTTGGAGTTCCAGCAACAAAGGACTTGCAGAGTCCACAAGACGCAGAAATGCTGCTGAATTCGAACCAAAGGTGGACTTTTAATTTGCTGTTAAATGCATTAATGTTAGGGTCAATATTAAGATTTTCGTCTATCTGCAAATGTAAATACGATCGATAACAATTACGTTTACTGTTTTACGTAGCTATTATCGCCTGTTCGGGACAGATGGCTTTATCGCACAGTGACTTGGAGAAACTAGATGCGTTGTCGAAGAAGCAAGTGTTCGAGAAGGTGAAATGCCCTTTTTCCTGGCTTTTTGCAGCTTTCACAATTGCACCCTGTTTCGAACACGCGTTATATCTCAGCCATTTCTGTTCCGTTCACAGTAAGAGAGCTCACTTACGCAGTTACTGAAATCTGCCAAAAGAGGTACGAAGGCTCTACTAGCTTACTGAAATGGAATCTACGCTTCACGAACTGACTCTTTTTTTTAGATATAAAAACCGCGAATCTACAAACTTTTGTCTTAAATATACTTACGCATACTCAAGGCAACGCTTATTACATTGAGAACCGAAGCGCTTAAAGTGATTTGACATTATGGAGAATTAACGTACATTTGATAAATGGACTATACGACTGACTTTCAACATTATGCAATACTTTATGACACTGTTGACTGCCAATATCCGTTATGTCATCTATAGGATGAGGCTATGCTAGTGATGTAATGAAGTTAATGGATAGCGCAGTTTCCAGCCACAGACATCCAGTTATACAGGGTGAGTCAGAAAGAACTTTACATCTTTTAAATGATATAGAAGATTATTTAAGGTAACTTACAGAATGGGTAGATGTATCATTTTGCAGCAAACAAACTCAAGTTTCACATAAAAGTGTCCAGTGTTATTTTGGTTCTGTGCGACTACTATTTGTGAAGTGGCAAACATCCTACCGGTAGTCAATTTCTTCCGACACTTGCTGCAGTAAATCGAGCGTAACTTCTGCAACGGAAGCTTGGATTCGATTTTTCTCGTCGGCTGAAATGTTTGTTAGGGGAGCAACATACACACGGACTTTAATGAAACCGCAGTGAAAGGAATCAAGTGGTGTCAAGTTTAGGGAGCGAGGTGGCCATGAGACTGGCCCTTCACGGTCAGTCCGGCGACCTGGGAAGCGATTATCGAGGAAACCTCGAACGTCTGTAAGGAATCTTGTTGGTAGGAAAAACCATACCCTCTCAGTCATCTTCATCGATCCATGCAATTAAAAAGTTTCCAAGCATATCCAGATACATAATACCAGTGATAGTTTTCCCCATGACGAAGAAATGGCCATATATTTTCAATTTGCTAAGGGCACATAACACTTTAACTTAGGGGCTGTCACAAAGATGCTACAGGGTTGCCTGTGAATTTTTGCTGCCCCATATTTTACACTTGTGTGTGTTCATCACGCCACCGATATGAAATGTTGACTCGTCACTGAAGATTACTGTTTTCCGTAATGTATCGTCGTCCTCTAGCCCATGAAACAATTCCGCACAGATTTCCCCACGAGCAACCTTATCTGCAACACTAATGTTCTATGCCGTTTTGAATCTGTATGGTTTCAATTGCAAACGTCAATGCAGAACTCGCCAAATGTCTGTAGAATGCAGATCTTGCGAGCCACAAGTCACGTTGACTTTTGTGGACTGCGGGCAAAAGTTTCTCTAACGTATTCGACATAATCATCAATACGTGGGCAACCTGGTGATATACCGCGTCACAGTTCTTGTGCCAAGAGGAAACTGTAGGCATGGGTGGAGGCTCTTTAGCGTGTTCGGTGCAAATGTACGCCGAATAGTTGTTGCAGAGTGCGTTCCATGCAATGAAAACACACAGAGAACAGAGTCCGCACCAGTGAATGTTGCCATTTTAGCTATGCACTACGCTGGCGCTCCTGGTGACGGAATAGGGTATAGACGCACTACGTGAATCAAACTTGAGGTTTTAGGCTACAAAATGACACATACACCGATTCTGTTATTTATCGCAATGAATTTTTATATCTTTTCAAAGTTATAAAATCATTCTTAATTCTCCCTGTACTTCGATGTGTACCATTTATTGTTCGACCAACTTGCTGTGCATTTACTGAAAGGTACTGCTCTGTTCTGCCATGTTCACTTGCTGATTACCATAACGTACATACTGAAGAACTGTATCTTGCAACACAGAGGAAATGTAGCAAGTGCTGTCTTATGTAGTTAACAGCCTACCTGAAAACTATAGAAAGAATCAAATAGTATTGAACCCCACAAAGATATATGTTTCCGCTTCTCATCTGAAAATATTGCCTATTAAAATCACTTATACTTCTAGTTTCCTTACTTTGAAATTCCCTGACTTCATGGTAAAATCTTACTGCAGCTGTTTCTGGCCTCATGAGCGATTTCCGGGCGAACATAAAATACCTTTTGGAGATAGAAAGACTGGAACCTACCAGGTTTGGATGTGCTAGGTGAACATAAATCTCTGTTTCAGAACTTACGCACAGCCAAACGTACTTAAACTTTAGAAGTCTCCCAGTGCCGAAGAGAGCTGTCTGAAATATGTTTGCTTCCAGAGAAACAGCTGTTTAGGACAACATTCGTTCGAAGTCCTATCCAGAAGACCTTAAACAAGAATAGACGAAGAAAGTGATATTAGAACTGCATTAATGGATTAAAAGGAAAAGACTAAGGAAAGAGATCTGACACGTGCGGAAAAGCGTACTCATTTCTGTCCTACTGAACAGATATATTCAGAGAAATATTGCCCATATTGCTAGGACATGGGTTGACACAGGTTTTTTGGCCTTGAAAGATATTCACGTATACTCTACGATAGGTGAAAGACAACCTACGTTTACTGGCAGTTGCTGCTGCAGCAATGGGAAGATTTTCAATTTTCCCCAGTTTACTGTGGAGTTTAAACCTTGACAGCTGCCTTTCCAAATTGTCTCTCATTGTAGATCTGTTCTTTCTTCCTTGCTACCAAAGCTGACGAAACTTTAGTTCCAGAGGAATTGTTGGTATTTAGATATTACACGTGAATCACAAGCAAGGAGATTTGGCAGTTTGGCAATTGGGGCATTTCTTATTAGAAGATCCGCACAGTGTTGTGGAGCCTCTCACTGCCTATCTTTATTTTACAAAGCAGGCAAGCTTCTGATTTCCACATTCTGTGATGAGATATGGATATGTAACACCTACTCATGATTTCACTGTCTTTCAAACACTTTGCGTATATGCTCAAGACAGAAGCAAGCTATGAAAAACCAGCTTCGGCTTTCCGAGATGCTCGTTTACAGGTACCGAGCCTTTGCTCAAACGTTCAAATGTGTGAGAAATCTTATGGGAATTAACTGCTAAGGTCACCAGTCCCTAAGCTTACACACTACTTAACCTAAATTATACTAAGGATAAACACACACACCCATGCCCGAGGGAGGACTCGAACCTCCGCTGGGATCAGCCGCACAGTCTATGACTGCAGCGCCTAAGACCTATCGGCTAATTACGCGCGGCACCGAGCCTTTACAAGCCGCTCTTTGGCAGCTGTTACATGGCATTTTTTGCCAATATTGTGATGCAACATATTTCGTAACATAATATCGATATCCCAATAAGTATAGTCGATTATTTAACGCCGGATGAAAACTGCAGACAGTATTCACTACTGCTAATGACTGCACAGCGGATTACGTCCACTTCCCCTTTCCTTTCGTTACTGTGAAATGACCTGTTATTTTTTGTAGCCTTGGGAGCTTTCTCTCGTTGGCTCATGACAGGATAGTTAAATTCTAAGAACCAGAGTGTCATAAACATGTTCAGCGCTGAAAGCAACTCCCAGGGAGTAAAGAACAGCGAAGTCGTAGTGCCCTGTCTCTATACAGCAGACATAAGAGGGCAGTCTTCTTTCAATAAAACTGTGAGATGCTAGAAGGACTCCTTTTTGGCGAGATAAAGATCTGAAAGCCAAGTGAAGCACTCAGGACTGTACAGCACAGGAGTGTCCATTTCATGCGTCCACCCCATGCAGGAATCTTCATTTAAACCTGAGTAAGAAGGACTCCGATTGGCTCACGATAATTATTTCGGTATAAAGCGAATTTTTCCGTGGGTGTCTACATGCAAAGCTTTTGGGTGGCTGGGGTCGGAAACTTGTCATATACTGGGAAAGATTTTCTGCCTTCCTTGCAGCACCACGCCATTATTCTTAGCCGTGATAGAATATGTTAAAGTAGGAATTTGTTAAACTTTTTATTGGTTAGAACTCGTGAGGTCTGCTGCAATTGAAGACTCGTATACAGGCAGAACCAGAACCAAAACCGAAGCAAAGTCAGAAAACTCTTGCTCCCAGGACATCGAAAAGTACACTTACCCCAGAGACGCTGAAGAATATACCGAGTGATCAAAAAGTCAGTATAAATTTGAAAACTAAATAAATCACGGAATAATGTAGATAGAGAGGTACAAATTGACACACATGCTTGGAATGACATGGGGTTTTATTAGAACCCAAAAAATACAGACGTTCACAAAATGTCCAACAGATGGCACTTCATCAGATCAGAATAGCATTAATTAGCATAACAAAGTAAGACAAAGCAAAGATGATGTTCTTTACAGGAAATGCTCAATATGCCCACCATCATTCCTCAACAATAGCTGCAGTCGAGGAATAATGTTGTGAACAGGACTGTAAAGTATGCCCGGAGTTATGGTGAGGCATTGGCGTCGGATGTTGTCTTTCAGCATCCCTACAGATGTCGGTCGATCACGATACACTTGCGACTTCAGGTAACTCCAAAGCCAACAATCGCACGGACTGAGGCCTGGGGACATGGGAGGCCAAGCGTGACGAAAGTGGCGGCTGAGCACACGATCATCACCAAACGACGCGCGCGAGAAATCTTTCACGCGTCTAGCAATACTTTTTTTTTTTTTTTTTTTTTTTGGTTCTAATAAAACCCCATGTCATTCCAAGCATGTGTGTCAATTTTTACCTCTCTATCTACATTATTCCGTGATCTATTAAGTTTTCAATTTTATACTGACTTTTTGATCACCCGGTACTTGCCATAGAGAGAGGTCTTCTACTTAGAGCTGAGTACACAGGTCGAGTTGGACTCTACCACTACAGCCGTCTTACACACTCACTCCATATAAGAGTAGCTATTTAAAGTACTTTAGGGTTTAATTGTCAGTTTTAACATACGCAGCCAACCAGCACCCCTCATGCACTTTGGTGATTCTATTGATGATTGGACATGCTTTTCCGGAGTTCTTTCTTCAATTCACTATCCATTTTCGCAGTCATAGACCATATCAATGATACAGCTACACAAAACGCTTTCAAGTGTCTTTCCACCTTTCCCAAGTCAACGAAAACAACCTTTGTCACCTTATTCAATGTTTACATGCTTCATTCAGTGGGGAAGTCTTTTGTATCATGTCTTATGGTAATAAAGCAAACTGTTATAGTGACCGCTAGTTTCGTTTTGTAGTCAGATGAGCCCTTCCATTAATGTATCTATGTGAGGTGTAGTACCCGTACTTTCATGGTTAATCGGTCCACCCCTAGCAATTTTCGTTCAATAAAACGTTATCCGTTATGAAACGTTGGTTCGCGTAAATTTGGATGATATTATGGGGAACTTCCCTTCCCAATAGGTCAGCGGGGGTCGGACTTACAGCATCTTAGGGACATGCTAAACGGCTCAACCTACACCTCATACAGTAGATTTCCCTATTTAAGACCCGTTTGGTCGTTATAATGGGCTTGACTTGGATGTACCAAAATCCATACGAACACGTTACCAGTCGTATCGGCCCGGATGTCAGAAACGTAACTGACCACTATGCAGAAAACAGACGCCACTTTGGACGGTTGGAATTAGATACGCCGGTGGTGGTGCATATTTTGATGAAATTGGTCAGAAACGAAAAGTCCTGGCTCACATGGCTCGGTCCCGGCACTTATAAAAGAAACGGCGGAAATTCTGCTTCGCGGAAACAACTCTGGGACCATGTTTTCAACACCAGGCGCAGCATTGAAACAGGCTCTTGGCACGGAGTGGCGAGCCCAATTGGCCGTAAATAGTGGCAGCAGGCACGGACACGGTGGTGCGGATGTCCCACGTCGCCTTCGCTCCTGTTGGACTGGTCCGGAGGTCGTTGCAACACAGTCGTTCGGCCTCAAGTAACCAAAGATATACTCGTAGAAAACATCGAAGCTAAAAGTTTCTCGTGTTCTTCTTATACAGGGGAAACAGCGACGTATAGTGGCAGTCAATTATTTTATTCCTCAAGAGAACTGAGATGGACGACATCGAAACCTCCGAATGAACCTGCAGATCAACGTTGCTTAAAGACCAAGAAATTTTGCACAGGAACTACAGCACAAGTAAAAAACTATATGGTCACCGACATCACACATGTAACAAACTAGCAAGCAAACTGAAGAATCTCTTTCATAACAAAGAATAGTTATTAAGAGAAGCCATTTGCCCTAGCTGCCACAACTTACTCTTAGTTCCAACTCATGCAGGGCAGCGATGTGAATTAGCCTCTTTGAGGTGGTACCAGTATTCCACTCGCAATTGGCCCTGTTCTAGGAAAACAAGGTAATGAACTGAATTTGATAATAGTTCAGAAACTGATGTTAGTCTGTCCAGTGCATCAACTAACAATGACTTGATTTTTTTCTGCGTTGCCCTTTTCATTTTCTACTTGAAGTGGAAGAGCGGGATGAGTTATCATTGCTACAATGATACTACCAAAATAATACGATGAAACATGATAAGTGACCTCTGTTACGTTTTGAATATCCTTCTGCAATCAATGACAAATGTGACGGGTCTATAACTAAATTAAAAAATTTTGTCAGCGAGAAATAAGCGACCAATTGACACACTGGACAACGGGAACAAAGGTAACTGGGCGTTCAAGAAGAAAAGCTTTCGTAAAATGTTTGTTGCAGAAACATATGTTTCATATTTAACTGCAACTTGTGACAATTCCTTGGGTTTTTATTCTTCAAATTTACGGAGCCTACAATGTGCTGTTTGTCACAAAAGAAACGGATAACACAAGAAAGTAAAAAAAAGAAAAAATCCTTTGCTCTGTAGTATAATAATGCTACTCCTTACTTCCAATCGATAGAACTCCAGATTCAATGTGGTAAAAGTGTATGTCACCAAAATACCAAATATGTGTCCTGAAGCCAGTAACTACGTGTCTAACATTCAAGTTGAAAATGAAATTGAAGTCAGTTAAAATTTAAGACTGCGCAAAATAATCAGCTATTTTTCGTTACCACCAGTATTTTGCGTTCGTATGTTTCTAACATGTAATAAAAGAAACAAGAAGTACTACTTGTGACGTAGAAAGACAAGGGAATAAGAGTCTTGTCAGTTGTTGATAAACCGTGGTTGACTGACAGCAAAAATTAATGTCGTATGAGAACTTGGCCTTTGTTCTCCAACAACAAGCAGAAAAACGCGTACCTTTGAAATTCTAGTCCCAGCTTGTCATTTTAGGGTGGTGGACGGTGCGTAATGGAGTTTGAAGCTTGACGAGCAAAGTTTCTCCATCACCGGAACAAGCAAACAAAACGTTTTCGTGTCTAAATTAAAGTTTAACCTTATTAAAACTAAATTGTGCAACTCTTTTAAAAGTCTAATGCTACGGAATTCAGGAGTGAGCTCTTCCTCCATGTTTTTTTTCGGAATTAATGAAAGAAAATACCTGTGTAGTGAATAAACTCACAGTGATGTGCATAAATCATACTCATAAATGGGATTCCTTGTTCTCCAACTTACAGGGCAAAGAAGGCTGTTTTTGTGACGCTGCAACTTTTGTACCATCATAACAATCTTATTGTGACCACGGACCTTACGTCTTCGGCGTTCTGTTACTTGGCGTTCTGTAAAGTTGTAAATTTCGCCTTGCGGTTACTCTTACTTACTTTTACTGCTGCGAGAGGCAGACTTGTAAGATAAGCAGAAGCAAAAGACTTCCGGGACCAGTGAGTAGCTATGTGAAAATTATCTTCAGCTTCAGCTGTGGAATACCTTTTTTATATACAACTGTCTAAATCGCATTTGATGCACTTACAACTGTTTGCCAAACAACTCTTTCGATTCAGTATTAGAATGGTCAACAAAATCCGATCTTGATCAGAGGTCAAGTCACCAAGATGCGAGTGAGATGGTTGTTCGACAAATTAATTTTGTAATAAGATACTAGTTTTGATGACGGTTCATAAGAATCGAAAATGGCAAATCAAACTATCAAATTGGACTACACGATGTTCAAATGGGTCAAATGGCTCTGAGCACTATGGGACTTAACAGCTGTGGTCATCAGTCCCCTAGAACTTAGAACAACTTAAACCTAACTAACCTAAGGACATCACACACATCCATGCCCGAGGCAGGATTCGAACCTGCGACCGTAGCAGTCGTACACGATGTATTTTGCAAAAAATTCTTTATTCACAATGCCTTCGACGCTGTTGATAGACTTAAAACATTGCCTAACTTCATTGTTCAGCTGGAGAAACCTTAAATAAAATCTCAGGGAGCCAATATCAACAAACTATGAAAAATGTCATCGGCTGCTATGCCTAAGAGTTACACAATACCGGCAGTCAATTTAATGCTTCCACATACTGGTCCATATCTGTGTGGCAGCCGTTTGGGGCCAGCATTTGAGCAAGCTGCACGCAGATGCGTGACAGACCCAGAGAACAGAAGAAATTATGTCTCAGAACAGCCTGTATTCAGGCGAATTGAAGAGGAGCGGCAAGAGATATCGAAGCAAGCACAGATGTGCAGTATCTGGCACCACACCGAGAAGGCTGCCCCGAGATTTTGCATATGGACCATCCACTGACATGTTTCACTACTCATTATGAACCTTATACAATTACATGAAATAAACGATGTTTCCGTGGTCGGTATCCCTACGACGATGAAGAGCCACATAAGGCATGACATTTCAGAGCATGCAACGATCGCAATTTCGGTGCTAAAATATAAAACTTTCTTTCCATAAAAAAGTGTCTATACGACATTTCCCATCGAACTGAACGTATTATGCGGTGTAAACAGGAATTCAAAGCAAAGAACATAAGCTAAACAAGGGTACTGGTCTACGTAATGCCTCATACAAATGAGCACTTAAACGTCCCGTATTCATGTGTCAGATAGGACATCTCTCGCCCATAGACATTGCTGGGTAACAAAAACAGCGGTCACCTGGTTTTCACTATAATTAGTATCCCCCAACCATACAGAAGATCCGGTGGAGGGGATAACATTGTTTCATCCATGTGCTTCTGCAGCTCGAAAAAGACACTTTTCTCGGCGTGGCCATTAATCTAACCTATTATTTCCGAAGCGTCCTCGGCATTACTGCAACACAGGAAGACTGTGTGATACTTATTGTCATTACGAGTCGTATGTCTTCTGTACGGTTATTATCTCCGAGTACATGTAGCAAGAACAAGACGTTAAAGCTGATATTCTCTAGGGGCAGGGGCACCAGATGAGGTGTTGAAGTGTGGACGCGTGGATGCAAAACGACTGACTGGTCTGTACTGACAGGCGCTCTTCACTTAAACGAGGACACACTCCCAAGTGTCAATAAACGGTCTTGATGAAACTTAGCGGGTATGTACAGAGGCAAATATGGAGCGCAATACGTTTTTTTTTTTTTTTTTTTTTTTGTGCCCAATTCCACTTTTAAGCGGAAGGGAATTTGGCATTTTAGATTTAGAGAGAGTACCTTCGAAACCATTATATAAAAACGTTTTTCGTGTAAAAGTTGATATGTAATTTATGTTTTTGAGAGCTGTACAATCATCTTTCATAAAAATATGAAATTTTTCAAAATATTCCATCAGCATTAATTAATCTTGAAAAATAAAAATTTTAGTTACAAGGTAAATTAAAGAAGCTTTCAAGCCACATACAGCCCTGTGTAATAAATCTGGTAACTGAAATATTATTTTTGAAAAAGAAGCTGTATACAGTGGTCTGTCGGAGTATTTTCAACATACCTAATTGCCGGGATGGTTCCTGTCCTATCCTTAACGGTATCCGAGCTTGACCTCTGTCACTAATGACCTCGATGTCGACGCGGCGTTAAACTCAGTCTTCCTTCCATCCATTCCCTGCGACTCAGTTCGCTTTTTTCGCTGAACTTTGACTTACTACCCTTCAAGCCTCGAAGCAGCGTGACGTATTTGAGTGCAGGTTTCAGCACTGGCGTATGTTTTAAACTTGCCCTTAATTTGTACATCCTGCATAAGAATGTTATAATAATTTGAAAAGTTAGATATCTATGTTAACATGAATTTGTGTGTGTGTGTGTGTGTGTGTGTGTGTGTGTGTGTGTGTGTGTGTGAAAAGAGAGAGAGAGAGAGAGAGAGAGAGAGAGAGAGAGAGAGAGAAAGTGAGCGTGTGTAGAGCTACAGTGAGCTGGGATTTACGAGTGAGAAGCTAATAAATTATTAAAAAATCTCACTCGTGAGACAGCCAAAAAAGTTCACAGATTTGACGGTGAAGTCTGCTGTTGTCATGTTTCACGCAATCCACGAATGAACGACAGCCACAGGCACATATGTGGGAAGTATTTGCAAACTGCTCGTATCAATCGACACCTGTCACTACTTGACCGCATTTTACCATCCGGAGCAACGTAATTGTAGCACTTTTCGGTTCTGAATGGCAGTGGTGGACTTTCCGCGGCTTTCACGGAGCAGGTTGTGCAATTCTTGCTGGCTACGCTGGTGATCGTGTAGTTTTGAATTACATGGGTATTTTACGGTTACTTTATACTCAGTTTCAGCTATTGTTTGTATGCTTACGTTGTATATCCTGTAGTTACTTTTCAGTAACCATTCCATTAAATTCCTTTGAAAAATTCTAACTGCACATTCAGTTAACTTGAAGAAGAAGGGTGCCACCCATATGTGGCTAACGAGGCCGCCCCGGAAGCTTACTCCTCAACCAGATGTGGTGACGCGGCTATGAAAATATTAATGACTCTTCACAGAGCTCGTCAAGCTACAGTTCCGCACCGCTTTCAGGTCGGAGAGCAGGTAAAAATCGTAACATTCGACGTTTGAAGCTCATGGTAAAAGTGACAGCTTCCGAATACTGCCGCCCTCTTATGATTCCTGTAAGTAAAAAACTTGAACAAGAGGACAGGCGCCGTTTGAGCTGTCCAAAGAGCGATTGTGACGCTAATAGAACAGATGAATTTCTCATTGCTATCAGCAGACAGAAAATAAGAAGGTAAGCTTACAGCTACCACTGATTTGCTTTTATCTGAATATCTTATTAAAACTGTAGTACAAAGCAAATGCCGGGATGGTTCCTTTGAAAGGGCACGACCGAATTTCTTCCCCATCCTTCCCAAATCCGATGGGACCGACGACCTCGTTGTTTGGTCCCCTCCAAAAAAAAAAAATGTTCAAATATGTGTGAAATCTTATGGGACTTAACTTCTAAGGTCATCAGCCCCTAAGCTTACACACTACTTAACCTAAATTATCCTAAGGACAAACTCACACACCCATACCCGAGGGAGGACTCGAACCTCCGCCGGGACCAGCCCCACAGTCCATGACTGCAGCGCAATAGACCGCTCGGCTAATCCCGCGCGGCTTGGTCCCCTCCCCCTAGTCAACCAACCACCATGTAAAACGTTGTATAATTGCATGGATTGGCTTTCTACATGCAGAATATAATAGAGTCAGTAAGTACTGACAGACTGGGTTAATTACGCGCTGAAAAGAAAAAAGGTCTTCAGCCCCGAGAAAGAAAAGCTGGTAGAAGCTGAAATGCTGAAGACAGTAAAGAAAGAAAAGAAACAACAGTTAAAGAACCAGACCAGGAAAAGCTGTACGTGGGTGCTTTGCTGAACAGCCAGAAAAGCAAGTAAGATAAAAACAGAAGTAAGAGGGAAAGACTAGAGCAATCACAGGTATTGAATGTTGACAGCATTTCCAATAACGATGATGATGACGATGATAGCGATACCCAGTTTCCTGGCGCACTGAACTTACTACCTACTCGTAACATTTGTAGAGAAGTAGGTAAAGACAAAGAATTGTGGTACACGTGTTTTCGTTGCTCTGTTCGCCGTACTCTCAGTTCTAGGTAAGCTTTGCATGTCCCAAGACTGTAACCTGATGCTGTATTTCTGTAATTGTTTTATCGGAAATATAACGTAGCGCCTCAGTATTAATGGTACGTGGAACAAAAACTTTCTTCCTGCTATTATATCGAAAACTGAGATTTTTGATACTGTGGGTGTGTACAGCGTACGCGCTAAATTCTTGCAAAGAAGGAACCATAAAGCAGCCACTGTTCATAACTTATTATACAGGGTGAGTCACCTAACGTTACCGCTGGATGTAATTAACATTTTACAATGCAACAAACGGCACTTATTACCTATTTGTTTATATGTTCAGATGTGCTAACAAAACTAACGGGGTTCCATTTAAAAAAACGTAGGTTTGTGTTAAAAAACATACTTCCGTGCATTTTTTAATGATTTGTATTAACCAATTACACCAGCCCCTCTCCTCACGTTCGGTCTGTGAAATCGATTGGTCAGTATTTGATGTGGTTTGCGAAATATATCCAGCGGTAATGTTAGGTGACTCACCCTGTATACACGAGTAGCACCGCTATCATATTCGAAGCGACAGGTTCATCTACAGGCAGCAGTTTACGTTTGTATTGTCTTTGCTGTTGTTCACGTTACTTGTTAGCTGCTTTTTTTTTCAACTACTAATGTAAGCAACGATAAATGCAGTGTGTAAGTGAACAGCCTTCTGAAGATGAACTAGTCGGTTAGAAACCCGTAACGGCGATATTTGTGTAAATAAGCAGCACTATTAACAGTGACTGAGTGCTTTAACCTTCTTTTTGCAAGAATCAACTTCTAAAAACCTTCTTATTGGCACCTAGAACCAGTATACTTCCTGCTACGGAACTTTGTACATTATCAATGAAGTATTTATTTTCGACCCTGCCTTACTATTTTTTGCGATGATACAGTCAGCAGCAAAGTTCTGTAATATCAGAATATCTTCATCATAATATATTCTCAATTTTTATGGTCCCGTACCTCAAACGGTAGAAACGGTGCTCTCATACGATCGATCATTTGTCTATCTGTCTGTTTGCCTCTCTGACCGACTGTTAAGAGCCCTTTTTCTCAGGAAGAGATGTTCGTATCGAGTTGAAATTAATGTCACGAAGTAAGGACCGCGGCCCCTTGGCGATGAAAAAAATTTAAGCTTCTCCGTCAATGTAATCAGAAGATAGAGTCTTGTATGCTACATATTTTGATATGTTGTCAGTATCGATATCGATAACAGGCAAAAATCGTCGAAATTCTCGATTCACGGGATAAATGACATCTACGTACATAATTAAGTTGGTGCGGAACACTCAGTGCGTGAGTACCAATTGCACTTACTCGGATTTTTTTGATACAAATAAGTCGTATACCTATTGTTTTTGTCAAATCTGACTTAGAACGCTTTTCATTTCCACTCTTCAGCTATCCTGTGGGGAACGGAATCTTGTGCAAGTGTATATCATTTTTATATTGATGGTTAACCTTCATTGTAGTGGTTGTTTTTTTCATTTAAACTTATTTAGTGTAGTAAAATTATAGAAACTACAGTAACGTTACAAACAAGTGGGTTAAGGTTACTGATTATGAAATTGTCACAGTAATAATTGTTATTCAAATGCACACTATTCCTCCACTTTTCCTTACATGTACATCTGCATCTACATCCATACCCCGCAAGCCACCTGACGGTGTGTGGCGGAGGGTACCTTGAGTACCTCTATCGGCTCTCCCTTCTATTCCAGTCTCGTATTGTTCGTGGAAAGAAGTATTGTCGGTATGCCTGTGTGTGGGCTCTAATCTCTCTGATTCTATCCTCATGGTCTCTTCGCGACATATACGTAGGAGGGAGCAAGATACTGCTTGACTCCTCGGTGAAGGTATGTTCTCGAAACTTCAACAAAAGCCCGTACCGAGGTACTGAGCGTCTCTCCTACTGAGTCTTCCACTGGAGTTTATCTATCATCTCCGTAACGCTTTCGCGATTACTAAATGATCCTGCAGAGTCTTCCACTGGCGTTTATCTATCATCTCCGTAACGCTTTCGCTATTACTAAATGATCCTGTAACCAAGCGCGCTTCTCTTCGTTGGATCTTCTCTATCTCTTCTATCAACCCTATCTGGTACGGATCCCACACTGCTGAGCAGTATTCAAGCAGTGGGTGAACAAGCGTACTGTAACCAATTTTCTTTGTTTTCGGATTGCATTTCCTTAGGATTCTTCCAATGTATCTCAGTCTGGCATCTGCTTTACCGACGATCAACTTTATATGATCATTCCATTTTAAATCTTTCTTTCTGTGTATTTACAGCGCATTACACTTGTCTACACTGAGATTCAATTGCCATTCCCTGCACCATGCGTCAATTCGCTGCAGATCCTCCTGCATTTCAGTACAAATTTCCATTGTTACAACCTCTCGATATACCACAGCATCATCCGCAAATAGCCTCAGCGAACTTCCGATGTCATCCACAAGGTCATTTATGTATATTGTGAATAGCAACGGTCCTACGACACTCCCCTGCGGCACACCAGAAATCACTCTTACTTCGGAAGACTTCTCTCCGTTGAGAATGACATGCTGCGTTCTGTTATCTAGGAACTCTTCAATCCAATCACACAATTGGTCTGATAGTCCATATGCTACTACTTTGTTCATTAAACGACTGTGGGAAACTGAATCGAATGCCTTGCGGAAGTGAAGACACACGGCATCTACCTGGGAACCCGTGTCTATGGCCCTCTGAGTCTCGTGGACGAAAAGCGCGAGCTGGGTTTCACACGATCGTCTTTTTCGAAACCCATGCTGATTCCTACAGAGTATATTTCTAGTCTCCAGAAAAGTCATTATACTCAAACATAATACGTGTTCCACAATTCTACAACTGATAGACGTTAGAGATATAGGTCTATAGTTCTGCACATCTGTTCGACGTCCATTCTTGAAAACGGGGATGACCTTTGCCCTTTACCAATCCTTTGGAACGCTACGCTTTTCTAGATGCCTACGGTACACCGTACGTGATGAAATGGAATTCTGATGATATGTGTTCTGTTGCTCCAATAAATGTGTTCTCAAGAGCAGATTTTGAAAGTCTGAGTGTAAGCTGAGATACGGGACAGAGTACTTGGAATTTTGCATAAACTTTATATTTTACTTACGGAACTATAGCTGAAAACTTATTAAAAATTTTCTGTTCGATAGATTCAAAAAACATTAATTGCATGTTTTTAAGAGGAACCCCCATTGTTTATTATATATTCGTGTAGTACGTAACGAAATGTGAATGTTTTAGCTGGACCACATTTCTCACTTTGTGATAGATGACGCTGTAATAGTAACAAACATATGGTTCACAATTTTAGACGAACAGTTGCTATGAGGTAGGTTATTTAAATTAAAATACAGAACGTGGGTACGTTTGAAAATTTTATTTCGGTTGCTCCAATGTGATACATGTACCTTTGTGAACTTATCATTTCAGAGAACGAAAGCGGTTACAGCGTGATTACCTGTAAATATCACATTAATGCAAGAAATGCTCAAAATGATGTCCGTGAACCTCAAAGCATTTGGAAAATCGTGTAACGACATTCCTCTCAACAGCGAGTAGTTCGCCTTCCGTAATGTTCGCACATGCATTGACAATGCACTGATGCATGTTGTCAGGCGTTGTCGGTGCATCACGATAGCAAATACCCTTTAACTTTCCCCACAGAAAGAATTCCGGGGACGTCAGATCCGGTGAACGTGCGGGCCATTGTATGGTGCTTCGACCTGTCATGAAATATGCTATTCAATACCGCTTCAACCGCACGCGAGCTATGTGCCGGACATCCATCATGTTGAAAGTACATCGCCCCTCTGTCATGCAGTGAAACATCTTGCAGTAACATCGGTAGAACATTACGTAGGAAATCAGCATACATTGCACCATTTAGATTGCCATCGATAAAATTGTGGCCAATTATCCTTCCTCCCATAAATGCGCACCACACATTAACCCGCTAATGTTCCACTTGTCGCAGCCATCGTGGTTTTTCCGTAGCCCAATAATGCCTATTATGCTGGTTCACGTTACCGCTGTTCGTGAATGACGCTTCGTCGCTAAATAGAACGCGTGCAAAAAATCTGTCATCGTACCGTAATTTCTGTTGTGCCCAGTGGCAGAACTGTACACGACGTTCAACGTTGTCGCCATGCAATTGCTGGTGCATAGAAATATGGTATGGGTGCAATCGATGTTGATGTAGCAATCTCAACACCGACGTTTTGAGATTCCCGATTCTCGCGCAATTTGTCTGCTACTGATGTGCTGATTAGCCGCGACAGCAGCTAAAACACCCACTTGGGCATCATCATTTGTTGCAGGTTGTGGTCGACGTTTCACATCTGGCTGAACCCTTCCTGTTTCCTTAAATAACGTAACTATCAGGCGAACGGTCCGGACACTTGAGTGATGTCGTCCAGGTTCAAATGGTTCAAATGGCTCTAAGCACTATAGGACTTAACTTCTGAGCTCATCAGTCCTGTAGAACTTAGAACTACTAAAAGCTAACTATCCTAAGGACATCATACACATCCATGCCCGAAGCAGGATTCGAAACTGCGACCGTAGCGGTCGCGAGGTTCCAGACTGTAGCGCCTACAACCGCTCGGCCACCTCGGCCGGCTGTCGTCCAGGATACCGAGAAGCATATATAGCACACGCCCGTCGTGCATTTTGATCACAATAGCCATACATCAACAGGATATCGACATTTTCCGCAATTGGTAAACGGTCCATTTTAACACTGGTAATGTAACACAAAGCAAATACCGTCCGCACTGGCGGAATGTTACTTGATACCACGTACCTATACGTTTGTGACTATTACAGCGCCACCTATCAGAAAGCGAAAAAAGTGGTGCAACTAAAACATTCATATTTCTTTACGTACTACACGAATATGTAATAAAAATGGGGGTTCCTACTTAAATGAACGCAGTTGATATCCGTTTGACCTATGGCAGCGCCATCTAGCGGGCCATCCATAGCTCCATCTGGTTTGCCCCTTCAAGCTAGACGAGTTTCGTTCTTTGTAGTTTTTTTCGTTTGATGCTTATTTCACGAGATATTTGGCTCGGTCACTGTCAGTGGACCACCCTGTATATATATATATATATATATATATATATATATATATATATATATATATATATATATATATATATATTCAAGGAATGCTACGAAAAATAAGTTAACGTGATGTAAAGCCTGGTACATAATCACATTGCCACATTTTTAGAATCGTGGATTTAGTGGGTCATTTAAATAGTGTGAGTGCTCTATCATTCTCCCCCAGGCGATCATCATAGGTCACACCACCCGCTCCTTCCGCCTCCATGATTTCTACCTCACCATTTATGGCCGTCCTATCCACCTCACTCCTATCCTCAAATACCTTGGCGTCACCCTCGACCGCCACTTCACCTGGACTCCCCATCTCCTTACCATCCAACACAAAGCTCACAACCGCCTCCGCCTCCTGAAACTCCTGTCCGGCCGGACGTGGGGTCTGCATCCTTCCAGGATCCTTCACACCTAAAACTCCTTGATCCGCCCCATCCTCTGTTATGCCAGCGTATCTTGGGTTTCCGCCCCTCCCCGGTGCTATAAAGCCCTCCAAATCCTCGAACGCCATGCGCTCCGCCTCGCCTTCCGCATCCGCCTTCCGTCCCCGACGCGCATCCTCTACGACCTCATCCCCTTCCCCCACCTTCTCCGTTTCCTTGAACACATCCGCACACTATATATTGTCCGCCGCCTTGATCCCCCTCACCCCCTGGTGTCTCCCTTCCTCTCCACCCCCAACCAGTTGCCGCGCCTTTACCGTCGTGTCCCACCCTCACTCCATCTCCTTTCGCAACGCAACTTCCACCATCTACCCCTCCCGGATGATGATCTTCACCCTGACATCTACCCTTCCTACCAATACTAACCCCATCTTCCTGCCTCCTCCTGAGGGTTCCCTCTCCTTCCCCTCCCTCCTACTGAGCGGCTTCCCCCTCCTACTCCCCCTCCCTCTCTTGTGCCCCCTTTCAGTGTCTCTGCAATCCCTCCTGCCCTGTCTTCCCTCTTCATCTCCCGCCCCACGTGTCTCCTGCCTCTTCGTGTTCCCACTGCCGCCCCTACTCTCTTCATCCCGCCGCTTCCTCTGCTGCCCCTTGCTCACCCCTCCTTTTCCATTCTCTCTGACCTTTCCCTCGGCAGGTCTCACCTGGCAGTTTTATTCTTCGTCGTGTGTGCTCCAAGTAGGTTTTAAGTTGGATTGTTTTTAATACTGTGGTCGACTTTAAACCTGGGCATGTCCATTCAGTGTCTTCTCTGTGTTTTAAGAATCGCCGTATTTTTTAACTTTCTGGTGACTTTTTTAACTGTCCCCCATGAACGTCTCCATGTCAGTCTATTTTTACCTCCATTTTCTCCAATTACTCTGTTTTATGGTTCAAGTGGTTCAAATGGCTCTGAGCGCTATGGGACTTAACATCTGAGGTCATCAGTCGCCTAGAACTTAGAACTACTTAAGCCTAACTAACCTATGGACATCACACACACCCATGCCCGAAGCAGGATTCGAACCTGCGACCGTAGCGGTCGCGCGGTTCCAGACTGTAGCGCCTAGAACCGCTCGACCACACCGGCCGGCTCTGTTTTATGTTCCCCTTTTTTATCGCCTTATGAATGTAACATTTTATGCTTATTTTAGTTGTCATGTCACTCGGCTGAAGAGCGGCGGATTGGGCTGCCCATGTGGGGCAGGGGAATGATATCACAATAAAGAAAAAAAATATCATTCTCCCCCTTAAGAGCTTTTCCTAAAGTAGCTCATACTGATCTCCGATGAATAAAGACGTTGAACTCGCAGGAAGAGTGCGCATGCAGATAACGACTCACTGCCGTGGAACGCGGCGTACGTATTGGGCGTCCAGCATTTTGGCGACTGCCCCCGGTACTTGCGGCGGCTCCACATACCTGAGCGCCAGAAGAGGGCCGGCAGAATACGCGGCGATGAAAGAAGCGCTTTAGCGGAGTGGCGCGGCGCCAGCGGCCTGTGCAGGAAACTGATCCCCGCTTGCGTAACTGGACGCGCTGCCCGTAGGCTGGCGCGGCGGTGACACCGCGGGGACCCGCAGCCGGCGCGTGTTGCGCGTGAACGCGTGCGTGAGCCGGAGAGCGCATGCGCCGGCGTGCGCGCGTGTGTGTGTGTGTGTGTGTGTGCGTGGCCGGCGGCCGTGGCCCCGTTGGGGGTCTGCCGGACGGCCCGACGCGGCACTCTGGCTTTAAATAGAGCAGGGCGCGCGAGCGGAGGCGGCGTCAGCACAGCACAACACGGCCGCTGGGGGCGATCGTCTCGCAGTACGTCACGTTGGTGCAGGGTCGCAGGTCTCCTGGGTGTCACAGCTCTCCTGGGTATCGCGGCAATCAAAGTGATGATGCGATAAATAAAGTAACGTTGGTGAAGAATGCAACCAGACACAATATTTTTTTAAACCTTCATTCCAGCATCATAATCGGTTTCGGCCTATCATACCCACCATCAGCCGTCTAACCTTTCTGATTACGTTACACCTGTCGTATGTTTCAGTGTTTTGTTTCGCTTTGGTCTTTATGCCTTATCAGGACGAGCATAAGGACGAAAACAATGCAGAGCCCCGTCCACTGCAACATACTGCAGTACCAGAGTTCCCAGTGCTGAAGCGAACATTAACGCAATAGGAAACGTTAACCGTCTGAAGATGGGCGTGACACGCCGAAACAGGTTGTGGAATTCATATGGGTTGACTCTTACATGGAAGACAACAGCAACCAGCCACGTTTTACAATTCTGTTTATTTAATTAAATAGCTCCGTTACCGATTTCGAACTGACAGGTTCATCTTCAGGCGTATAGTTCACGTTAAGATAAATTTTACATCAGCTTCCGCTTTTTGTTTTCGTGACTGAGGAAATTTCCTTGAGGTGATTATATTATATTAGATTAGATTAGATTAGTATTTGTTCCATAGATCATGAATACGACACTTTGTAATGATGTGGAACGTGTGAGGTTAATAAAAGGTGTCTATACAAGATATTAAATTAGAAAAAATATTACATGACACTCAATTATTTTTTTTTTTTTTTTTTTTTTTTGTGGAGGTTAGGAAATTACCCACTTACTGTATCCAAAAATTCATCTAATGAGTGCCGGTGAAAAATCCGCAGCATTATGCTCTAGTGAAACCTGCTTGTGATGTCGCAGCATCGAAAACCCTACGATGCACTTTCTTTATGTGCATATATATGCACATAATCTAAAGCACTACTCACGCACCAAGAAGTTTCACCAAATGGAAGTACGTTTACATACCAGCTACATTTTACAGTGCCACTCATACACCAACAAGTTTCACCACATGGAGGTGTGTATACATACTTTCATGTGGTGAAACGTCTTGGTGTGTGGGTGATTGGTTCCTGTTATCTTCTATGTAAGAGTCGACCTTTATTTTGCACACACCCACGGTGTCACAATGTCACTTTTCGACAAAGTACCTTGTGGCTATGAAATAAAGGTTTTTGTAAAGTATTTGTGGATGATTATTAGAAAGATGCACCGCAATGGCTCCTTACATAATTGATCAACACTAACGACATTGTCAACTACCTGCGAATACAATTTTGGTGAGACACTGTATATATCTGAATGTCATTTATATTAAAGTGACTCTATTGTACTCCCATCTGTAATGTTGTGACGTTCATATTTCGACGTTAATGAATGGTTTGATAACTGTCAACGCTTTGATTAGATGGTAAGGGACGTAAATATTTTGAACATAAGACTTTAAAATAAATAACATTCACATTTATACACGGTCTCACCAAAATTGTATTCGCAGGGACATGTCAATGGCAATGAATGCCGAAACAGTCATCCGTTAATAAGGATTTATTCTTATAAGCAGCTCTTCTGGTGCATCTTTCTAGTAATCATGATCACTGTCTTATATATATTATGCTGCTGGCTCTAAAGAAGAAACATTATTTGTGGCTGGGTGGGTTCTTCACCAACATTACTCATCGGATGCGGAGTCTACGAGATCCAGCAAGGAGGAAACTTAAAATAAAGGAAGTTCAAAAATAAGGACGGGCGATATTTTTCGTAACTTTTAAAATTACACAGTCACTGAGTCCTTTCAATTAAGCAATATAGACCTACAGGCTTGACGCTAGACGCTACCAAGCTTTGATTCTACATCCACTACACCGCTAGCCAGTTTGTGGTGTGCTGCGGTAGTAGTGTTGCCAGATCCGATTTGCAGAAAATCTGGACTTATGGGATAGTGGTTTCAAAAATCGCCCTGAGAGTACCTAAAAGTCGGGACACAAGAGAAAAGTTATATAAGTTTTCAGTCATAAGATAAGTGTTTTACTATAATGTATTGCGAACAAAACTAGTACATCAGGGCAACTCCACTCAAAAGTACTCTTCATCAATAGTACCTACTTTAAGCTGTTACTAAAAAGACGGCCGTTGTGGCCGAGCGGCTCTAGGCACTTCATTCTGGAACCGCGCGACCGCTATGGTCGCAGGATGGAATCCTGCCTCGGGCATGGATGTGTGTGATGTCCTTAGGTTAGTTAGGTTTAAGTAGTTCTAGGTGACTGATGACCTCAGATGTTAAGTCCCACAGTGCTCAGAGGTATTTGAACCATTTTGTTACTAAAAACATCTTCCAAAAAATAAAACTCTAACTATCGTCAGTCTTTCTGATATCTCTGACTGAAAAGCTCGTCTACAAGAAATCTTCAGTACGGAACAACTCACAATGAAGAGTTAAATATTAGGAAACGAATACAGTAAAGAGATGTATGATACGTGATTCTTAAAAGTACTTATGACACTGAAATGGAAAAGATATCGATATGTAGGCTTGCGATTGCAGTAACTTAACACCCCTAACTAGTTTCATTCAAACAGATTGTACTTTCTGAGGTCAGAAATACACTCCTGGAAATGGAAAAAAGAACACATTGACACCGGTGTGTCAAACCCACCATACTTGCTCCGGACACTGCGAGAGGGCTGTACAAGCAATGATCACACGCACGGCACAGCGGACACACCAGGAACCGCGGTGTTGGCCGTCGAATGGCGCTAGCTGCGCAGCATTTGTGCACCGCCGCCGTCAGTGTCAGCCAGTTTGCCGTGGCATACGGAGCTCCATCGCAGTCTTTAACACTGGTAGCATGCCACAACAGCGTGGACGTGAACCGTGTGTGCAGTTGACGGACTTTGAGCGAGGGCGTATAGTAGGCATGCGGGAGGCCGGGTGGACGTACCGCCGAATTGCTCAACACGTGGGGCGTGAGGTCTCCACAGTACATCGATGTTGTCGCCAGTGGTCGGCGGAAGGTGCACGTGCCCGTCGACCTGGGACCGGACCGCAGCGACGCACGGATGCACGCCAAGACCGTAGGATCCTACGCAGTGCCGTAGGGGACCGCACCGCCACTTCACAGCAAATTAGGGACACTGTTGCTCCTGGGGTATCGGCGAGGACCATTCGCAACCGTCTCCATGAAGCTGGGCTACGGTCCCGCACACCATTAGGCCGTCTTCCGCTCACGCCCCAACATCGTGCAGCCCGCCTCCAGTGGTGTCGCGGCAGGCGTGAATGGAGGGACGAATGGAGACGTGTCGTCTTCAGCGATGGGAGTCGCTTCTGCCTTGGTGCCAATGATGGTCGTATGCGTGTTTGGCGCCGTGCAGGTGAGCGCCACAATCAGGACTGCATACGACCGAGGCACACAGGGCCAACACCCAGCATCATGGTGTGGGGAGCGATCTCCTACACTGGCCGTACACCACTGGTGATCGTCGAGGGGACACTGAATAGTGCACGGTACATCCAAACCGTCATCGAACCCATCGTTCTACCATTCCTAGACCGGCAAGGGAACTTGCTGTTCCATCAGGACAATGCACGTCCGCATGTATCCCGTGCCACCCAACGTGCTCTAGAAGGTGTAAGTCAACTACCCTGGCCAGCAAGATCTCCGGATCTGTCCCCCATTGAGCATGTTTGGGACTGGATGAAGCGTCGTCTCACGCGTTCTGCACGTCCAGCACGAACGCTGGTCCAACTGAGGCGCCAGGTGGAAATGGCATGGCAAGCCGTTCCACAGGAGTACATCCAGCATCTCTACGATCGTCTCCATGGGAGAATAGCAGCCTGCATTGCTGCGAAAGGTGGATATACACTGTACTAGTGCCGACATTGTGCATGCTCTGTTGCCTGTGTCTATGTGCCTGTGGTTCTGTCAGTGTGATCATGTGATGTATCTGACCCCAGGAATGTGTCAATAAAGTTTGCCCTTCCTGGGACAATGAATTCACGGTGTTCTTATTTCAATTTCCAGGAGTGTATGTACGTGCTCTGTAAACAACGTACTAGTCGTGCTTTCACTGACTGAATGAGCTGAAAACGTCGACGGACGTTGTGCACGCACCTAAAAATCATCTACCTCCTGCGTTTAGTTTCTTACTACGAACTAAAAACAAAAGGAGTAATCGGGCGGCCTTGAGGGACGGTCAGCGTCGTGGAATGGAAGAACTGATGATTGTGGCTCCGATGTAAGCAGCAGCCAATCAGTGGGTGACAGGGGAGAAGCACTGTTCATAAAACAGCACCGTGGCCGTAGTAACAGTACAGTTGGAAGTCACAGTTCCGGCATGCGCTCAGACTTCCCTTTAGTTCATCGGGTGTTCTCGACTTACTAGCGCACCGTCTCCAATCAAAGGCAGCACAGCTCGGTGCATGGTGTAGGCACCAAAGTGCCCTCTTTGTTCAAATAATATACTACACAGGATATGATTTTTATTACAAAAAGGGAATCAAAGTTTTATACAAAAGAATAACAAAAATCATAAGAATAACAAAAACCAAATAAGGATCAAAAACACAATGTTTGTAGCACGAGAAATCAGAAATATACAATAATATAAAAACACAGCAATAAAAGAATTTATGCCCTCTGACGTATCAGTACCAATACTGCGATCGTTAAGCACATGGTTGCGAGTGGAATTCACATTTCTATTACAATTCTTTAACCGTTAAGATATTAATAAAAACACTACGTAACCAGTCACTGAATTTAACACTTTTTTTAAAAATTTACAATGTGTTTAGGAGGCATAGTTCCATCACCAATTAGAAGTTTCGGTGTTCAGTTTGGTGCTTCGGTCCTGGAAACTAATGATGTCAAAATATCTGCACACCTTCGTTGTACACTTTCCTCGAGAGGTCTGCGCATGAAGTTACCACAGACACTGTTTAAGAAGAACTTTACCAGAGTTGCTACAAGTTAAGATGAAAGTACAAACAAAGATGCAGAAGACAGCAACAACTAGACATCTTTGGTTTCCCAGGAGCGCTGTGCACCGATCTGGGATCATGTTCTGACTGGGCCTGTGGTGGTTATTTGATGCTAAGCTTCATTTTACACATGTTACCGCACCTTGATCGTGTAAATCTACTACGCTGGAAATTCAATAAAACAATTATTGTGAAAATTCGTCACGTATTATAATTGACATTGCCGTATTTGGCAGATACTCATTTCTGACCCATATGTACATTATTATCTCGTGTGGAGATGATAGACTATAGCGAAACAGGGAGAGACAGAGTAAAATCGTGCTGCTGTTCGCACAAAAAATGACTTTTTTCCGTATGTTTATCGGCTTAAGATAATCACTTTAAGAAAGTTTTAGAAAAAGCATATTTATCCAACTCTTAATACATTGTTTCCGCCACTTATGAGGAAGCAAATGATTCGGAGCATATTTCTCTCTTCGTGTTTTCTTCGGCATGTGTTTTGCAGAAAGATTCCCCGGCCCTGTACTCATGTGGCAATTATTGTGAGGCTGCCAGTACCCAGGATAACATATGGAATCACATTTTTAATCTGCTTTATGACTTGCCGGTGATGTGGAAGTACAACCTAAGATGACACGGCTGCAAGGAAAGTAGCTACACAATGTTGTTACTTTTTTCCTTCTTGGTTACGTTTTACATCGCTCAGTTATAGAGATGCTTGTACCGTAATTCTGAACACGTAAATGGTGTTTTTCACACTGCAGATAGGTGGTTGAGCCGACATTTTAACATTCACTCTTTTTCACTTTTCAGAAGAAACTGAAACCCTCTTCCCTCTACTTTCGATTATCAAATGTTCTAATGTGTGTGAAATTTTATGGGACTTACCTGCTAAGGTGATCAGTCCCTAAGCTTACACACTACTTAACCTAAATTATCCTAAGGACAAACACACACACATGCCCGAGGGAGGACTCGAGCTTCCGCCGGGACCAGCCGCACAGTCCGTGATTGCAGCCCCTAAGACCGCTCGGCTGATCCCGCGCGTCTTCGATTATCATCATCAATAGGATCATGAGAAACAGATGCACTCTGAGTCGTCAAAATCCATGGAACATCACTGCGATACGACTTGGGTGTCGGCTGCTGAGGAATATGCATTCTATTTTCCGCCTTACAGTCCTGATAGAAATCGGTTCCTACTGTCCGAAATTCAAAACGGCTGTGATTTTACCCATAATGCACCGTCGATCACCTGCATGGCTCTGCGGAGACGAGGTGCGGCGGTTTGCATGGGTGGAAACAGTGTCTCTACCCCATATACTGTTGACGTCGTGTCTGCTCTACGATGTGCTGTGTTGGTTCAAATGGTTCAAATGGCTCTGAGCACTATGGGACTCAACTGCTGTGGTCATAAGTCCCCTAGAACTTAGAACTACTTAAACCTAACTAACCTAAGGACATCACACACATCCATGCCCGAGGCAGGATTCGAACCTGCGACCGCAGCGGTCGTGCGGTTCCAGACTGTAGCGCCTTTAACCGCTCGGCCACTCCGGCCGGCGATGTGCTGTGTTCTATGCGTCTTTCACCGATTGACATACCGCGTGCAAAGCCAGTTAACGGGCGACGTGCAGCCGTGTTCACTGCATGCCTGACTGTGAAGTCTGCTCAGGTGTGTCAACACGCGCTGTAGGCAACGACAAACCTCAGCATTGTGGAACCTCATTCACGACTTATCTTGGGATGCCACAACTCTTCCCATGAGTTTTGGCCACTCGGTTTATTGACAACTACCGAATGTCGTATTTATAGATTTAAAGAAGATGTTTGATAATACTGAGTGACCTACTTGAAATTTTGATGGTAGCAGTGATAAAATGCAGGACGCAAAAGGTTATTAACAATTTGTACAGAAAACAGACTGCAGTTATTCCGTAATTGAGAAGAGAATGAGACAGCTTTGTAATTTACACCCCCCTCCCCCACCCCCTCCCGCGCCATACTATAGAATCTGTGCATTGAGCAAGCGGTAAAGGAAACCAAGAAGAAACTTAGAAAGGGAATTACAGTTCAGGGAGAAGAAATAAAAAATCTTTGATTTTTTCCTATGACAAATTCCGTCTGAGACGGCAAAGGATTTGGAAGAGCAAGTGAAGGGAATGGACAAAAAAAAGTACTCCAGAACAGGCCATGAAGGCCCAACGGTACTGACCGGCCGCCATCTCATCCTCAGCTCAGAGGCGTCACTGGATGCGGATATGGAGGGGCATGTGGTCAGCACACCGTTCTCCCAGCCGTATGTCAGTTTCCGAGACCGGAGAGGCGACTTCTCAATCAAGTAGCTCCTCAGCTTGCGTCACAAGAGCTGGGTGGACCCCGCTTGCCAACAGTGCTCGGCAGACCAGATGGTCACCCATCCAAGTGTTAGCCCAGCCCGACGGCGAACGGAATGAATAATGTTTCCAAAAGATATTGTATGATAAACGTGAGTAAAGCTAAAACAGGTGTAATGGAATGTGTTGGATACGCCATACGAGAAATAGGTGAGTGCTTAAACTGAAAACATAAACGGTTAGAAGTAGCCGTAATCGAAATGGCACAATACTTTTATTGAACTTACAGAGAAAGTCCGGGGAAAGAGTCCGTTAATCTGCTCCTAGCCGTCATAATTGGTGAACTGCTGAGACTGAGGCGGTCTCCTCTCATAGACGTAGTCGACTGGGCTGGCCACGTTGCACCGTCTTCTTATCGCTGTTCAGTCGGTGGCGCTACGCGCGTACAGCCACAGCTGTGGTTTCAGGGCAGGTTGGAGGCGCTGTCACATGGTTTACTGCTAATCTCGAGATGTGTTCTGCGTGGTGAGTTATCGATACTGTACGACACCACAGAATGTAGATGAGTTTTGCTATGTGGGCAGCCAGATAAATAATGATGAGCGAGGTGGAACGAATATAAAATCTAGATTGTCCACAATAACAAAAGCATTTCCAAAAATGAGGAATTTATTAACATCTAAAATAAATTTAAGTGCTAGGAAGACTTTTCCGAAGATATTTGTCTGGAATGTAACACTGCACAGAGATGAAAAATGGGCGGTGAGCAGTTCACACAAGAAAATAAAGAAGCTTTTGAAATGTGGCGCTGCGCAGAAATTCTGAAGATCACTTGGGTAGATCGAATAAGTAGTGAGGAGTAAATGAACTGAAATGGGGAAAAAATAAGTTTATAGCACAACTTGAGTAGAAGGCGCAATTGGTTGACAGGAAATGTTGAGGCGTCGCTGCTAGGGCGCGATCGCCAATTTGTCTATTAAAGCTTTCTTGTGTGAATGTATGTGGGCTCCAGTGTAAGCAGTCAGAATCTTACACGATCTGCAACGGGCGAGCTGTGTCCTACAGACGTGCGTCATGACCGTATGGCGTGACTGCAGCGTGTGAAAGTAGCGGAGAGGCGCTTACAGAGCAGTTACATTCTCTGGAACTATAAAAATTAATAACTGATGTAGAAATAGCGTGTAAGGGAACAATCTGCCAAAACCTGAAGTCAATAACTGTCATAAATTGAAAGTTATAAAAAAAAAAGAAAAGTCAGTAAAAAACGTAACCATCCGACACTTGAAAACTCAATCTATATATATATATATATATATATATATATATATATATATATATATATATATATAAATAAATATATAAATAGTTCGCCAAGTGTGACTATTTGAAAAGATGTGATAATACCTTCAGTGTTAAGAATCAAGTTTGGAAAGTTCCCATTTGAGAAAACCTTTCGTAATTTTGCTGTAGTAATAACTTTACGAATTTCAAGTAGATATTTATGTTTTGTGTTAGGGTGAGTGTGAAAGAGAGTACTTGCGTGAGTGTATGTGGAACATTCGCCAATATTAAATTTTCAGTTTGTAATTCTCTAGAGGAACTTGCAAGTGTTCGAGCTTTGTATCGTGGGAACGAATCCACCAGTGGTTCCCCTATTAGTGGATGACGGATGTCCAAGCATGTTTGAATATGTAAGAGACAGCGAGAACGTTCGCGACTATATAGTTAAATTCCAGACGCAAAGTACAGCTTAAAGCTTATTTCATTTTACTGTTTAACAAGAGAGTTTTGAGTTGCTTATTTTAATGACTTCAATGAGCTGAGAGTAGTGATTGGTTCACGCTAGATTTTGGCGCGAGCCGCGCCCTGAAAGTCAGTTCTGATTGGCCGTAATTCTGTACAGCCAATAAGAAGTGTGACGGTTTGCTACCTAACGCTGAGATAGAGGTGCTTGTAGAGGCAGAGAGAGAAGAAGGAGGTGGTGGACTAACTTTCAAAGGAGCCGGTCATGCTGAAAGTGTCCGAACGCATTATGTGTAAAATGAAGTGATATTGTGACTTCCGTGTTTCGGTACAGTGATAAAGGTAGCTGGTGTTTACCATTAACTATTTGTGAAATTTTAAGAGTCGAGAGATATTTTGTTCTGGAGAAAATCGCATGTGTATACTTAGAACTAAAAGCGTGTTGGTAGTAAGTAATTTTCTTTTTACTGAGTATTTGTGGCGAGCAAAAACTTTATTTAAAGACAACCACTGAACGCCGAGTGCAAAAGTAAGTGGCAGTTTATTGACTGTGTTACTCTCGCAAATGATTTCGGAATTGTATAGGAAAAGTTCTGGCTGTTTGAGTGTGACGAGGACTGTGAACATGAACTTTAATGATTTGAACGCATGTGGCTGATGATATTGCTTAACAGCACAAAAAAAAAAAAAAAATCCTAATGCAAGTTTAAAAGGACCAAAGGACCTTTGAACTTCGAAATTTCAACAGCAAACCACTTCCGATTTATTCTTTAGAGTTCACAAGACTATTTTCAGCTTTTTGTACTTAGAGGAGCCACCGACGTGTAGTTATGAAATCTCAGTTTCTTCAACACTGCTTTTCTGAGATCTCTGAAGTAGCTGCAGTCAGGAGTTACGTGTGAAGATCTGCAGCAGTATCGAGGTAGGTGGACAATTTATGTTGCAGAACCGGAGTCGATGAACGAAAGAGCGTGCGTTACGTCGCATTGTCCTGAGACGTCAAGGACCAGCAAGTTTGGTAATGGAGGGAAGTGTGGAGGGCAGAAACTGTAGTTGACGACCAATGTGTGAATACAGTAAGCATGTTCGAATGAACTTAATGTAGCCACCCGTGAGGAGCGGGACCGCCACAATGTAGAGGTGATGGAATGTTGGTGTATCGAGGATGTCTTGCTGGTTAAAGGGGCATAGGAAAACTCTGCTGCAAGGTAAAACATCTTTTATTAGTTCTTGTATTACAGTGATCGGAGTGTTGTGATATCACGGACACGATCCTTGTAGGCACGTTGTCTGCCGACTACAGAGTCAGCTGGTGATGACCGTGGTGGCGTGCTGGGCGGGTAGCGTCCGCGCCCCTCTTTTTTGGCACCGTTTGATCACTCAGTAGTAAATGTCGCAGTTAGCACTGCGCGGCCGTAGGCGAGAGTACCAGAGGTCCACCGCTACCGAAGTTCGCCCTGCAGCGGGTGGTTGGTAATGGTTCCGCCCAGGCCGCGAATTGCTGCACTCCGAGGCAGAAGATAGGCAGCTGCTGCAGAGCCTAGCGACCACTCGTCCCGTTAACCGCTCCAAGTCTGCGGGGTGCAGACTTATTAACCTCATGAGCCGGTGTGATGGAGATGGATTTCAGACTGGCGTCGGCTGCTCGCTTGGCCACAACGCGGTGGAAAGCTGCGTGGCGAAGGAAGCTCTCTGACTGTGCATAACTTTCCTCGAATCGGAGGGTATTTATAACGGTTAATAACTCGTTTCCTGTGCCGATACGTTGCTCCAGGCACGCAGAGACCAAAACGCTCGTGGCCCACCGTTGTGCAATCTCCCCCGATTCTTAGTGATACAGGTTTACTGCGACGTCGCCAAGATTGCGGGCCGCGTGGGTAGACGTGCGGTCAGTGCACCTTGTCACGGTTCGCGTGGCTGCCCCCGTCGGAGGTTCGAGTCCTCCCTCGCGCATGGGTGTGTGTGTGTGTGTGTGTGTGTGTGTGTGTGTTGTCTTTAGCGTAAGTCACTTGAGGTTAAATTAAGTAGTGTGTAAGCTTAGAGACAGATGACCTCGCCGAGCGAGGTGGCGCAGTGGTTAGCACACAGGACTCGCATTCGGGAGAACGACGGTTCAATACCGCGTCCGGCCATTCTGATATAGGTTTTCCGTGATTCGCCTAAATCGCTCCAGGGAAATGCCGGGATAGGTCCTTTGAAAGGGTGAGGCCGACTTCCTTCCCCGTCATTCCCTAATCCGATGAGACCGATGACCTCGCTGACTGGTCTCCTCCGCCAAACAACCCCAATCCCGATGACTTTACAGTCTGGTAAAATACGACTTAGCACAAACTTCCAAATTTTTAAGATTGCGGCCTGGCTCGCACTGTGGTAGGTAAACAGGTTCGTTTGAAATAGCGTACCAGCGCCTCCGCACCTACCTTCTCGCCCCACATACTTCTGCAACATTAAAGGCGGCCTTAGGGACGGTGCAGTAGTTCTTCAGAGGCGAAGAGGCTTGTACAGAATAGTCGAGAGCTGCGTCAGACCAGTGTTCAGACTGAAGATCACAACGTCATATGGTGACAGGTTTAACGGCCTATAAGAAAGAAGTTACAAAATACAGCAAACGTAATCTCAATTGCCAATATAAACCATCATCAGGTCTATATTGGAATGACGACAATGAAAATTTGTGCTAGACCGGAACTCGAACCCCGTTTCCCGCTTTACACAAGCGATGGCCTTAACAGCTTTGGCTATCCGTACACGAATTACGGCCAGACTGAAACCTCCATATGTATTGGTATTGGCGAATGTGTAGAAAATAGCAGTGCCTGTGTTATTAAGAAGTACGATGGTATTGGCGAATATGTAGAAAAGAGCAGTGGCTGTGTTATTAAGAAGTACGATGCAATGTTTCTTCGGACACGCATGTCCGAAGGACAATTGCATCGTAATTCTACATCTACATTTGCTTACTTACTCCGCAATCCACCATACGGTGCGTGGCGGAGGGTACCTCGTACCACAACTAGAATCTTCTCTCCCTGTTCCACTCCCACACAGAACGAGGGAAAAATGACTGCCTATATGCCTCTGTACAAACCCTAATCTCTCTTATTTTATCTTTGTGGTCTTTCCTCGAAATGTAAGTTGGCGGCAGTAAAATTGTACTGCAGTCAGCCTCAAATGCTGGTTCTCTAAATTTCCTCAATAGCGATTCACGAAAAGAACTCCTCCTTTCCTCTAGAGACTCCCACCCGAGTTCCTGAAGCATTTCCGTAACACTCGCGTGATGATCAAACCTACCAGTAACAAATCTAGCAGCCCGCCTCTGATTTGCTTCTATGTCCTCCCTCAATCCGACCTGATTTGGATCCCAAACGACTCAAGAACAGGTCGTATTAGTGTTTAATAAGCGGTCTCCTTTACAGATGAACCACATCTTCTCAAAATTCTACCAATGAACCGAAGACGACTATCCGCCTTCAGCACAACTACCATTACATGCTTGTCCCACTTCATATCGCTCTGCAATGTTACGCCCAAATATTTAATCGACGTTACTGTGTCAAGCGCTACACTAGTAATGGAGTATTCAAACATTACGGGATTCTTTTTCCTATTCATCTGCAATAATTTACATTTATCTGTATTTAGAGTTAGTTGCAATCCTTTACACCAATCTCAAATCCTGTCCAAGTCATCTTGTATCCTCCTACAGTCACTCAACGACGACACCTTCGCGTACACCACAGCATCATCAGCAAACAGCCGCACATTGCTATCCACCCTATCCAAATGATTATTTATGTAGATAGAAAATAACAGCGGACCTACCACACGTCCCTGGGGCACTCCAGATGATACCCTCACCTCCGATTAACACTCACCATCGAGGACAACGTACTGGGTTCTATTACTTAAGAAGTCTTCGAGCCACTCACACACTTGGGAACCAATCCCATATGCTCGTACCTTAGTTAGGAGTCTGCACTGGGGCACCGAGTCAAACGCTTTCCGGAAGTCAAGGAATACGGCATCCGTCTGATATCCTTCATCCATGGTTCGCAAGATATCATGTGAAAAAAGGGCAAGTTGCGTTTCGCAGTAGCGATGTTTTCTAAAGCCGTGCTGATGCATGGACAGCAACTTCTCTGTCTCAAGAAAATTCATTATATTCGAACTGAGAATATGTTGGAGAATCCTGCAACAAACCGATGTTAAGGATATTGACCTGTAATTTTGAGGATCCGTCCTTCTACCCTTCTTATATACTTCTTACATACTTCTTAACAATACAGGTACTGCTATTTCGTATTCGAAGTGCAAAAGTTGTTACAGTTTCACTGAATGTATCGATATTAATAACAAGCAAAATGCACAGTTCTACGCATTAGTATCGGGTGGATGTCAGAGAAGAGTACGTTAGTACTAGCTGGAGGGAAAATTCAGCTCACGAACCCTTCTGGGAACGACAGTCCTCTCTCATCCGAATGCCACACGGGATAATGAATCAGTGGCAGTTCTTCAAATTACCAGTATCGTGCAGCAACAGATCACCTGAACTGTAGTTTTCTTTGCTTTATAATGTTCCGTCCTCTGCCACAGGGTCGATGTTCGGTAAGTAATTTCGGCAGATCAGTGACGAAGTTTCACTGGAGTTCCTCATTTTGCACCGTCACGGAAGGCTGAGGTGGTCTGCTCTGGAAACTAAGTATGAACTATAATTGCCGGTTCTGCGGCTAGCTCCCAACAGGAGAGAGAGAGAGAGTGAAAGAGAGAGAGAGAGAGAGAGACTGAAGGAATTAACGATTAATGATACCCGGAGCTAACTCGAGCCGCACTTTGGCCGGTGTGTGCGCCGAGTTTGCGCGCTGTAATTACAAGGCGAGAGGCGCCAGGCTGCGCTCGCGAACGCGTCGGGCAGGGCGCTCGCCGTGACACACGCGAAGTGATCATTGGCGCGCCGGAACCCGCCAGCTCTCAGTTCGGCACGCGCTGGACGGCGGGTACTTAGCTGCGCCATTGTCCCCCTCCGCGAAGGAAGTCCTCCGTGTTGCGCCGAGGAAACAGCTCACTGCGCGCCGTTCCTGTTATTAGATGGCCCACGAGCATTCTGTTTCCAGAGATTCGAATAATGTTACTTGCTGCCGTATCCATTAGGACTCGACCGTTACAAAACATTAGCCACTGATACGTTCAAAAATGTTCAAATGTGTGTGAAATCTTATGGGTCTTAACTGCTAAGGTCATCAGCCCCTAAACTTACACACTGCGTAACCTAAATTATCCTAAGGACTAACGCACACGTCCATGTCCGAGGGAGGACTCGAACCTCCGCTGGGACCAGCCGCACGTCCATGACTGCAGCGCCTAAGACCGCTCGGCTAATCCCGCGCGGCTACTGATAACGTACCGAAATACCTTTTGACCCACTATTTTCTCGTGTAATGCAGGAAGATCTACAGAGATTCGAAGACTGATGCCGGGGTAGGCAATTGGCACTGAACCTAAATAAATATAATTCAGTTTGCATAAAGAAACGAAGAGATCAAAAACTATTCGATTACACTGTTGCGACAAACTACCGGAAACAGTAAGAACCACAGAATGCCTATGAGCATCCATCAGGAGTAACTGAAAGTGGAAAAAATCCTCAGACTCTTCCTGGATGTCGCAGATATCTACGACGGCTACTAGGATAGTAGGGAAGGATAGGTCGCGAAATGGAAACCACAGTGAAAATCAAAACTGTTTTACTTGCAACGGTTAGCTACACCTTCCAGCTACTTCTCTACACAGTCGCCGCTCAGACTTAGACATCTGCCGTAGAGTTGTACCAATTTTTCAGTTCCCTCGTTATAGAAAACAGTCTCCAGAGCCTTTCGACAATTTTCTACTGTGGACTGCAGCTCGTTGTCTGTGTCAACATATTGTCTTCGTAGCCAGCGGTTCATTTCAGCAGAGATGAACCTCAGGTGTAGCCAATTATTGGCTGTATTGTGGGTGATCAAACACTTCCCATCGAAAAAGCTGCAGGAACATCTCCATTGCCCCTGCAGAGTGCGGCCGAGAATTGTCGCGTAAAATGAACCACATGACAGTTATGTTATGTGGATTGCACAGCTTCAGGCGAAATCTTTCGCCAGGCCCTCATACTTAGTGGGAGACGCTAATTTCTGCCATCTTTACATTCTCACTGTGAGCTCAGAACTGAAAAGAGCGACGTGATGCGATCGGCGGGCGTACTAGACACAGTGCCCAACGCATCTGTGCAAAGCTTCATCAGATTTTCACTGTATTTTCCATTTCGCGACTGACCGTTCCTTACTTTCCGAATAATCCTCGTATTAGCTACGTGCGCAAGGTCGTAGAGTTTTTGTTTTGCATGTTGGCATTTCTGTTGATATGGGTTTATTTATCGATTTTCATTTTTATTTGTATTTCACTGCTACGATTTGACTTTATACTGTCTCATTTTGTCGTTTTTAGATAGTGACTGGAGCAGAAAAATGGAGTGCTACACGGAGAAATCGGAACATTTACGATATGTTTTTCTATTCGAGCTGAGTAGATCGGAGCCAGCAGCGGGGGCAGCCAGAAACATTTGCGCCATGTATGAGGATAATGCCACTGGACAGAGCAGGACAAGAAAATGGTTTTCCCTTTTTAAAGAGGATCGTTCTGACATTAGCAATTCCCCACATTCAAGAAGACCTTCGGAGTCTGCTGAATACGTTTAAACGTTTTAAACCACACTGACCCATATCATTCCAATCAAGAACTGGAAAATGTGATAAAGTGTTATCATTTCGCCGGCCGGAGTGGCTGAGCGGTTCTTGGCGCCACAGTCTGGAACCGCGCGACCGCTACGGTCGCAGGTTCGAATTCTGCCTCGGGCATGGATGTGTGTCATGTCCTTAGGTTAGTTAGGTTTAAGTAGTTCTAAGTTCTAGGGGACTTATGACCTCAGAAGTTAAGTCCCATAGTGCTCAGAGCCATTTGAACCATTTTGTTATCATTTCAGCATCGTGCGACAGTTGTATGCAATGGGGAAGGTTGAAAAATCGAGTGTATGGGTACCGCATGCTCTAAGCCAAAGTCACAAAAATCCCTGTATCGACACTGGTGATAACAAATGGGCTCTTTATGCAAATACAAGGAAAAGAAAGCAACGGTTGAACCCAGAAGGCTGTAACTCCCTGTACAAAGACTTGCGGTTATCCATGAAAGATTATGATATGCATCTAGTGGAAAATGACGGTGTGGTGTACTAAATGTCAAAAACCCAGGCGTGTTTCAGATGCAATCTAAGAACAACGACCAGAAAGACTGCGTGAAGTGATACTACTCCATGATAATGGCCGCTTGCCTACTGTTAGACTGACAAAGTCATTCCGCACCACCTTATTCACCTCAGATTTTGACTTTTTCCGCTCTCTGTCGTACAACCTTCAAGGAATTTCGTTTCCGGGTGAAAATTTCCTCCGGACATGTATCTACCATTTCTTCGCCTCAAAACTATTTTATTTCTATAGTTGCAGAACCGACAAGTTACTCCGGCCTTCGCAAACTGTTGTAAATTGTGAAGGAGAGTATGTTCTCGACGAATAATGCCTACCTTATGAGTATATGTCGCGTTTATTAAATTTTTGGAAAAATGCTACGACGTCATGCACCAACCTGATGAATAAGGTACGTCCTGAAAAAGCCTGCACAAGTGTTCAGTCGGATGTTGGTAGGACTTAAAATTTGTGTGCCGGCCGCTGGTGGCCGAGCGGTTCTGGCGCTACAGTCTGGAACCGCGCGACCGCTACGGTCGCAGGTTCGAATCCTGCCTCGGGCATGGATGTGTGTGTTGTTCTTAGGGTTAGTTAGGTTTAAGTAGTTCTAAGTTCTAGGGGACTTATGACCTCAGAAGTTGAGTCCCATAGTGCTCAGAGCCATTTGAACCATTTAAAATTTGTGGGCAGCTTGCTTTAAATGTTCATAAGTGTCAAACTGCGCACTTTACAAAACGAAAAAAGTGGGTTCCCATGACTACAGTACCGACGCGTCGCAATTTTAAGAGGTCAGCTCACACAAATACCTGGCTGTAACACTTTCAGGGACATGAAGCCCAACTGTCATATAGGCAGTTCATTAGTAGAATACTAGGTGAATGCGATGTCTACAAAGGGAATTGCTTACACATCACTCGTACCACTCATCTTAGAGTATTCTTGTAAAACTCCGTGGGATCCGTACCATGTAGGACTGAATATTTTATGTATACTTGCACGCACCGTCCCCAGTTATTTGTTGAATGTAAACTCCAACTTCACCTGCATTTTTTGCCCTCTATAACTCCCTCTAGTACCACTGAGATTATCCACCGCTGTCGTTACACACGTTCTATCATACTGACCCTTCTCTTGGAAGTACTTTCCATATCTCTTTTTCTCCGCCAATCCTGGGCGGAACCTCCATATTCTTTATGTTATCAGTCAACCTAATTTTGAACATTCGATTCCCTTCTGTTGCGCTTTACCCATGCCCATTATTCACAGAAATAGAACGCTGTGCTCCAAAAGTACGTTCTCAGAACTTTCTTCCTCAAATTAAATCGTATACTTGATACCAGTAGACTTCTCCTGGCCATGAATGTCCTCTTTGCTTGTACTAGTGTTCTTTTTATGTCCTCCTAGCATAGTCCATCATAGGGACTTTTGCATCTAAGGTAACGGACCTTTTCGCTATTCTCATTTCTGCTACATCTCATTAACTTTGTCTCTTTCCTATTCACTGTCAGTCCAAGATCTGTACTTATACTGATCAATAAATGTAACAGATCCTGTTATTCTTCTTCATTTTCATTGTGGACGGATCGTCGCCGGCGATTCGTATCATTGATATCCCTTCACGTTGAAGTGGCATCAGACTGAAAGACCGGCACCTTGCGAACGGTCTGCCCTACGGGCGGCCCTAGCCATTCGATTTGAAAAAAATACCTTGAAGTTTTCTTTTATCTCCGTCATTGCTTCTACAAAGTTTGATTTGAACAGTAAGGACGAAAGACTGTCTTACGCCCTTTTTAACCCGAGCACTTCGTTCTTGGTCTTCCAGTTTTACTGTTCCCTCTTGATTCTAGTACATGTTGTATATTGCGTCTTTACCAATAGCTTACCCCTATTTTCCTCAGAATTTCTAAAATCTTGCACAATTTTACGAAATGGAACGCTTTCTTCAGATCGACAGATCCTATGAGCTTGTCTTGGAGTTTCTTCAGTCTTGTTCCACTATCAACCGCAACGCCAGAACTGCCTCTCAGTGTCTTTATCATTCATAAAGCCAAACCGATCGTCATGTTGCAGACGCTTAAGGCTTTTTTTCCCTTGTTTCTTTAGATTATTCCTGTCAGCAACTTGGATGCATGAACTGCTTGTGCGTTGGTTTTCTCATGTATCTGCGCTTGCTATCTTCGGAACCGTGTAGATGATATTTTTCCGAAGTGTGATGGTACGTCGCTAGTCTCATACATGCTACACACTAACATAAAACGTCTTTTGGCTGCCATTTCCCCAAATGGTTAATATGTGGAAGTGTAATGTTACCCCTTCCTTTTGCCTTATTGCATTTCAGTTCTTCCAAGGCTCTCTTAAATTCTCTCATACTGGATCCTCTACGTCTTCCATATCGACTTCAGTTTGTTCTTCTATCAAATGATCAGAAAAGCCCTGCCTCTTATAGAGGCACCCAATTTACTCTTTCCACCGAAACCTCTGGATATGTAATTCAACACACGTTCGACTGATATCCATGAGACTGGAAAACTTACTAAGTGAGATTAATAGATGAAGTTGGTAAGGCTCAACGAAGAGCCCCACTATTCTTCACGGGATCGCTTATTCGGCGCAAAGTGTTGCGGGGATGCTCAACGAACGTCAACGACAGGCGTCACACATAGATATACTGTCGAAAATTGCAAGAAAAGGCGAGTAGCATATTACTTTCTTCCACGTATGTCTTGCGAAACAATCACGACGGGACGATCAGAGAACTTTGTTGTCGCATCGAGTTTTACAGGCAAACAATCTTCCCACGCCACATTCATGAATGTGGGGAGAAGTTAGTGATGCCGTAATAACCCTCCACCGCAGACCGTGTTTTGCTGAGTATAGAGTGGGTGTAGATGTAAGTGTAATCACTAATTGGAGTACATTTTATTATACATGAGATCTGTGTACTTTTGATTACACTCATCAGCTTTATGAAATGGATTATTACTACTTAAAATTGATATTGCATATTTTTGCAAAATCTATATTATTCTACAATTAATTTTGGTAACATGTCATGGTCTTGAATACGTCAGATCCAGGTGTGCTGGAGGATGACATACTGTCTAAACGAGATGCAGCAAAAGCTACTTTGTGGTTTTTGTACATCGAAATGTCGTTTATAGTTCTGTACAGCACAACTTATAGAATTAATGGTCTTCTTTTTGCCATACATCAATACTTTGCAGTGTAACCTCAAATACACTCCTGGAAATTGAAATAAGAACACCGTGAATTCATTGTCCCAGGAAGGCGAAACTATATTGACACATTCCTGGGGTCAGATACATCACATGATCACACTGACAGAACCACAGGCACATAGACACAGGCAACAGAGCATGCACAATGTCGGCACTAGTACAGTGTATATCCACCTTTCGCAACAATGCAGGCTGCTATTCTCCCATGGAGACGATCGTAGAGATGCTGGATGTAGTCCTGTGGAACGGCTTGCCATGCCATTTCCACCTGGCGCCTCAGTTGGACCAGCGTTCATGCTGGACGTGCAGACCGCGTGAGACGACGCTTCATCCAGTCCCAAACATGCTCAATGGGGGACAGATCCGGAGATTTTGCTGGCCAGGGTAGTTGACTTACACCTTCTAGAGCACGTTGGGTGGCACGGGATACATGGGGATGTGCATTGTCCTGTTGGAACAGCAAGTTCCCTTGCCGGTCTAGGAATGGTAGAACGATGGGTTCGATGACGGTTTGGATGTACCGTGCACTATTCAGTGTCCCCTCGACGATCAACAGTGGTGTACGGCCAGTGTAGGAGATCGCTCCCCACACCATGATGCCGGGTGTTGGCCCTGTGTGCCTCGGTCGTATGCAGTCCTGATTGTGGCGCTCACCTGCACGGCGCCAAACACGCATACGACCATCATTGGCACCAAGGCAGAAGCGACTCTCATCGCTGAAGACGACACGTCTCCATTCGTCCCTCCATTCACGCCTGTCGCGACACCACTGGAGGCGGGCTGCACGATGTTGGGGCGTGAGCGGAAGACGGCCTAACGGTGTGCGGGACCGTAGCCCAGCTTCATGGAGATGGTTGCGAATGGTCCTCGCCGATACCCCAGGAGCAACAGTGTCCCTAATTTGCTGGGAAGTGGCGGTGCGGTCCCCTACGGCACTGCGTAGGATCCTACGGTCTTGGCGTGCATCCGTGCGTCGCTGCGGTCCAGTCCCATGTCGACGGGCACGTGCACCTTCCGCCGACCACTGGCGACAACATCGATGTACTGTGGAGACCTCACGCCCCACGTGTTGAGCAATTCGGCGGTACGTCCACCCGGCCTCCCGCATGCCCACTATACGCCCTCGCTCAAAGTCCGTCAACTGCACATACGGTTCACGTCCACGCTGTCGCGGCATGCTACCAGTGTTAAAGACTGCGATGGAGCTCCGTATGCCACGGCAAACTGGCTGACACTGACGGCGGCGGTGCACAAATGCTGCGCAGCTAGCGCCATTCGACGGCCAACACCGCGGTTCCTGGTGTGTCCGCTGTGCCGTGCGTGTGATCATTGCTTGTACAGCCCTCTAGCAGTGTCCGGAGCAAGTATGATGGGTCTGACACACCGGTGTCAATGTGTTCTTTTTTCCATTTCCAGGAGTGTAATATCCTTACTAATGAACCTTATGTAACACACACTTTATCTTCATCAACAATCTTTTCTAAATGTTGGTTATTTCCTACGGGAATAGTAGAAAATCTACATTCTAGACTCTCCCCGAAGTATAGTCTGTCAGCGAACTGTACAGCGAGTACTCAAGTCCGCACTGTTTCTATCCAGCTACGTCTCAAGTAGCACCTGAGGCTAATTTGATAACTTTATACCAACTCTCTCGTACTGTGCCCTTTACACCAGTGGTGACGCAGTTCCCAAACCTCCTTCAGACATTTCCACGCGTTAGGGTCTTCAGTTATACACAGTTTTATCGAGGAATGTTGGATGAGGATGGTTTGGATGAGGATGGTAATTATCAGGATGCGCCATATTAAAACATGTCCGAGATCCCCAAGTGATTTATTATCTCCAGCTACAGTGCCCCCATTCCTCTTGGTCTGTGTCACTGGGTCCCACAATGCTGAGGACACCACCTTGCTGTCTGTGAAACATCTTGTTGCGAAATGGCTGCCTCAGAAACCCATGCAGCGCACTGCTGTGTGTCGACCTTGTACAGCCGCAGAGTTGTGGCGACATCAGGATTCGTCTGCAGTCGACTCAGCAGTCTCGCCCATGTCGCCTCAGCGCTGCTCGCAGGAAGCCGCAGGGTGGCCCGCCACATGCTTCTTCGCTGTCACGGTTGGGATCAGGGCGACAACAAGCACCTGCGATGTGGCATGCGAATCTGCGGCCCTCGCCTCGAGATGCCACTGGCATGTGTTTGTAGCCAACAAGACTGCCCACAGTAGCGAGCTGTGGCGTGGCCCACTGCTGGCTGGCTGGCTGCAGACCCCGCATTGGCCTCAGAGGGTCGAACCAATGACCTCCTGTGGACTGGAACGCTGGCGCCACATCTGCTGCTGCGTGTAGCCAGTGGTGTGACATGCCTCGCCGTCCAAGGGAGCTGTCACACTTGAATGCCTTGTTAGTGAACTAGCGCCTCTTTATACATGGCTGTGTGCCTCTGTTTTGCTAACACGCTACTCCGAGTCATGCGCTCATAACACCTGGGATGGGCAAGTGGGCCCTTTCTGCCTGTAACTTGCGTCATGCACGGCGCTGCGTTTACTCTTTTCAGTGGGTCTACTTCCTTGTGGCCTCCATCCCCCTTTTCAACCGCTGGTAGTGTAACTTACTCTCAATAGGTCCGTGCCAGGCTGTAACTTGTGCTCTCAGAAATGTGGCACCGAGGCTAACATTTCCCCATCTTAAATAACTTGCAGATTTACCAATATGGTCTGCCAACACACATTATCTCCGTCTTTGCTCTTGTTTCTCGGAATCTAGAAGAGTGCTTGCTTTTTCCATGTTTCATTTATCCGCTTGGCCATGGATCCTGACAACTTGCATTTCATTTACGTCCATCATTACCTCTTCCACTCCATCCTGTTTCCTGATTCATTTTCTTTGTTTACCTGTTTCTTGCAATAGTTCCAAATGTGCTTCCCTCCATAGTTCACTGAGTGACCAGAAGTTTTTCACTGGTTTTTGCTATAAAACTCCATGACACAGTAAGTATCAGAATCAGCGATACACTCTGATCGTAAAGTTTCATTTTCAAGCACTCTTTACACGTTCCAGTTTGGAGAAGTTAAAACTGGTTCAGTGTTTGAAACGAAAAAGTTTTTATGGTGGCTTTCCATCATGTCACTATTGTTGCTGAATGAGTATCGTAAATAAACTTTTCGATATGCTGTATACCTCGTACTTAGATGTTGTAAATTATTTTCACTGATCATCGTCAGTATTCAACCTAACTCCACCAATTCTCAGTGCAGTTATTGCGCTCTTACTGACAGTATAAGTTATTGATTATTTGGTTGTCATCATGCTTCAGTTTCTTTAAGGACCCTAAAACTATCGTGTTCTGTACTGCAAAATGTCTGTCGCCCTCTCTCTTTTTTTAATTTTGTTTAGCATTTTCAATAATGAACCGTGCTCTGTAAATTATTCGCTGCTGCAGCAAGTTGTGAGATAAAAAATTTTTGTCTTCCTTTTCCATCTTACTTTATAATTCGATGTTTCCTTAGCCACAATTTTACTACTGAGTTTCCAACATACATCGATTCAGCTTCAGGAGATTGCGTTGGAGTTTAAGAACAATTATTTGTTTCTGCTTCGGACTTTGAAATTGGTGGTTTTGTTACTAATACCTCGTCATATGATTGGTAATGCGATTTTTTACTTTATCGCTTAACCCTTTCATGGATAAAATTCATTTTTTACAGATTTTTAAAATATTAAGGTGATAACAGTTTCTTTTCAGTCCCATTATTATATTTTCACCACCAAAATATTTTTTAAGTTCTCCATTTTTTCACAATAGGAAGTGGGACACACATGTACCATGAACCAACGCAAGATACCTTTTCTGCTGACTGACTGATTTTGTAATTTTATTTTTTTAGCCATAAACAGGATTTTGCAGAGAATAAAATAACTACAAATTATACATGCATGTAATCTTTTTATTTGTGTAGAGCCAGTGTAAAAAATATTCATTACATTTCAGTTTTCATGATACATGATCAATACCTACAAAACTTTACATGCCATGAAACTTGGAAAAACATGGTGTGGCACAGAGTGGTACACCACAAGCAGTGCAAACAACTTTTGTTCTCTTCTCTTTACACTTTGTGCTGCAGAATCTGCATCGCTTCCTAGTGCCACTGTCTTTCGGTACATGTTTGCCTACGTTCACGAGCCGGACGTCATCTGGCACACTAGAGACTCCTCTCTTTGCTGGGAAGAAAGTGGGCATTGATCCCCTCTTTTTCCTGGATGAATACCCATTAATCAATTGTGTTGCTAATCTTTACAAATAATCTCTGCTGGGACACATGTGTCCTACAAATTTTTTTTGATTATAAGATAGTACAGTCGCTGAGAAGTACATTCCACACCGTAATTGTACTAAAAAAATGATTATTAAGTTAATAATAAGATGAATTACTTACTTCAGACATCGCTGGAAAGTGAGAAATGATGAAAACTGAAGAATGACACAAATAAGTGGCGTTGCAGCGGTCATATGTACACGCCAGTCAACAAAAGTAGTCACCGCTTCTCTATTGCCTTCGCAGTGTAGTCCCGATTTTTTTCTTAGCTTCAGTACAGTCGTCCCTAGATGGCAGCACCGTGCAGAGCAGGGTAACATACATCCCAACACTCGAACTGGCGCTCAAAATTAGTGGGACATATATGACCCATCAACCACGAAAGGGTTAAGTCGTGTTCCTGTGAGTCAGAAACAGAAATTACTTTCGGTTACAGTTTTAGTGGGTCTACACGATGCTTTTTTCTGGTAGACGTAACGCAAACGCCTCGCGTCACGTTCCCAATAGAGAAAGCAGGCATGCGCAACAGAGGCGTGAGTCATAGCGCATTGCTCCCCGTGTTCGGTAGGAATCTCTTGCGTTGTTTAGCAGACGCCAGGCGATTTTTGCTCAGGCGTGTTTCGAACTATGTTGTGGTTGTACTGTATTCAGTTTATGTTCCATGCTGTCTGTTGACACCTTACAGGCAATGAGAAGTCATACGCAACTCCGCTGTTAAAGATTTGTTGAATAAAAATTTGAGATGCCATGTTCTGCACGACAAACATTGGCTTGACTTGGCGGGAGCTGAACATAAAATAAAAAGCCCACCGTCGTATTATTGTAAGAAATATCATAAGCATCGGAGTACGAAAGCATGAAGAAGTAGCTTGCAAATTTACTAAAATTGCACATGAAAACTTCAGATGAATGACCTTGTTTTTGTGGCCACACAGTACAAAAACTGAGGAGCCTGACTCCTTAACCCGAAAAGATGGTACGAGTGTAGCTCCTTAACAAACTACTGGATACTGAAATATAGGACATCCAGGATGAAAACACGACCTCCGTTGCAGTGGATTCTGGTGTCCATGACATTCCCGAATCTGTCAAGTCTGAGAATATTAATCTATTCTGTTTTTTTATTTTTATTTAGTGAAGTCGTGTGAGCAGTCTTCTATCATAAAAATATTCATAAATTGATTTTAAGAAAGTCAACTAACCATTAGGAAAATCATCAAGAATCACACAATCACTAAGAACATCTCCTGAGTATTTCGCAGTTTCATGAAGAATCATGCCAATTGCGAAAGAAATAGATCGAAATAGTAGATGAGTCACCAATTGCTAGACAATGAATAGTTATTCGCTGTCTTTTTGCTTTACACACAAATGTATCCTGCCTAGGGAAAGTTGTTCTCGTTTTCCCATGAAGACAATGGTTCTTCTGATATTTGCGGAGAAAAAGTAGCCGTCACTTCATGCTCATATAGTATAGTAGCTCTTATATTTGCATACCTTTTTTGTAGTCCCATTTTTGTATCCTTTTTCTGACGCCTAGCATCATAATATACGCCCCACGAACTGCCGATCAAAGAACTGGTTGTGTAGCAGGATTCTTGAACAAGGAGGCAACGAAAGGACACAAACATCGCGCGTGCATACAACTACTGTATAGCGCATACTCTCCACCAATTTTTCAGCACTTACTTTTGTTTCCATGCTTGTGTTCTTACACATGAGGAAAGAAGAATTCGTGTGGATATACCTTTAGAGAGTTATTGCTAGAACCATATGGCAAGCTGATAGAAAGAAGCTTCCTATGGCTCCGCTATAAGAAATGAAGGGTTGGTTTAAAGCATTTGAAACATTATGGTAGTGTTACCTAGGATCTCGAGGATAAGTCTCGTTGTTCTAAACTCTGTAAAGTTTCCACACACACTGGTACACTGTTCAGCACTGGTACCCCCTATAGTTCCACAGTTACACATACTGGAATCACTTTTGAAAGTGTAGCATTTCACTTACTTCACGAATAACGAACCGTTGCGATGCAGCATTCCGCTTTGTTTTTCATATGTGAACACATTGCACACTAATTGTGTCAGAATAGTGGAGATTTGTAGCTTATTTTGTCAGTCAATAGATTCAGTAAAGGAGCCAAAGACAAAGGGGGAAACAAAATTCTGTAACAAACAAAATGACGCCATCCTGAAAACACATGGGCAAAATATTTTGAGATGAAAAAAATAATCCTCTTGGATGTTAAAGTGAATGTAATTGTAAATGGATGAGTTAACATAAAGCTGTCGTCCACCAGAAGATTGACTGCAACATCACAGTGCTTTGCTAGGTACGATCCTATTGGAGGTGGTATACTCTACTCTTCCTCAGGTCCTTGAACTTATTCAGGCAGTCACAGGAGGATCTGCAATTCCAGGTGTACTGAAAACCACGGTGCTGCTATCCGTTTTTCGCATACGAAACTCACATACGTGTGAAAAAAATATGTGTAGAAATATCACGAAATAAATGTGGTACAATGACGAACATCGCCTACTAATCCTCGTGAGAGATTGGTATAGAAACCAAAAGCATGCGTGGTACTCAGTGGCACCCCGAATTTTAAACTATTTCCTTAAATTTAAATCGTTTTCATTCGACTACCGACGACAATTAGTACTTACTACTACATCTGTTATGCGAGATTTATCAGAGAGGAAATATCCTCACACTTCCAGAAGAATTTAATGTGCTCAGTCAAAGAGAAGACGAGTGCTAACTTTTATGAATATTACCCAACCATCAGTTTAATGAGTCGTGGTGTAAAACACTAACACCAGTTATTTGCAGAAGACTGGCAGAACGGCAGAAGTCGTCGCCAGAGAAGTTCAGTTTGGGTTACAGTGAAATTTAGAAACACGCGAGGCAAACGGACCCTACGACTTGTCTTACAACATGGACTGAAAAGACACGAACCTACGTTTATAGTAGGTGTAGATTTAGAAGAAGCATTTGACATTGTTAGTTGTCATCCACTGAATTCGAAGGCAGGAGATATAAAATGCAAAGAGCTAAATGTTATCTACAACTTGCATAGAAACCAGACTGCAATTATAAGGGGCGAAAATCTTCAAGAGGAGATAGTAACTAAGAAGGGAGTGAGACCAGGTTGTACCTCATCCCTTGTTCATCATTCTACTCATAAACAGGCAGTAAAGGAAACCACGTATGATTCGAAAACGGAATTATGATACAGGGATAATTAACAAAAACTTTAATGTTTGCCGATTCATTGTAAATCTGTCAGACATGGTAGGGAATTCTAAGTTTAATTAAACGGGATGATTACTTGAAAACACGTTGTAAGATGAAAAAAATGGTTCAAATAGCTCTGAGCACTATGGGACTTAACATCTGAGGTCATCAGTCCCCTAATACTTAGAACTACTTCAATCTACTTCCAGACTGAAGCGCCTAGAACCGCTCGGCCACTGCTTCCGGCTGTAAGATGAACATCAACAAAAACAAGACTGGGGTAGTAGACTGTAGTAAAATGAATTCAGGCGACGCAGAGAGAATCACATTACAAATAAAACAATAAACGTAGTAGTTGAGTTTTGCCATTTTTGTAGAAAGCTAACTGACAACGCCCGAGGTAGCGACGATTTCAAATGTAGACTGGCAATAACATGAAAAAATTTTCTGAACAAGAGAAATATGTTGATAACTATTTCAAATATAAGTGTTAGGGAGAGTTAGGAAGATTTCTCTGAAAACATTCGTCTGGAGATGAATGTCGTACAGAATTGAAACGTAGACGACAAAAATGACAGACCGTAAAGAAAAAGAAATGTGGTGCTACGTAGAAGTGTTACAAATTTGATGGGTGCATCAAGAAAGTAATCAAGAGATACTGTATCGAGTTGAGGAGAAAACAAATTTGTTGCACAATATGACTAATAGAAGGGGTCGGTAGACAGGACTCATCCTGGTGCATCAAATAATTGTTAGTTTGTAACTTAAGGAGTAGAGGTGGGGATATGTCCAACTAGATGCAAAGCTTGACTACAGTAATCGGAAGCAAATCAATGTAGGTTGCAGCAGTGGACAGCGTAGAGCAGTGTAGAAAACTTCATCTACATCTACATCTACATGACTAGTCTGCAATTCACATTTAAGTGCTTGGCAGAGGGTTCATCGAACCACAATCATACTATCTCTCCACCATTCCACTCCCGAACAGCGCCCGGGAAAAACGAACAACTAAACCATTCTGTTCGAGCTCTGATTTCTCTTTTTTATTTTGATGATCATTCCTATCTATGTAGGTTGTGGTGTCACCGCCAGACACCACACTTGCTAGGTGGTAGCTTAAATCGGCCGCGGTCCATTTAGTACATGTCGGACCCGCGTGTTGCCACTGTGTGATCGCAGACCTAGCGCCACCACAAGGCAGGTCTCGAGATACGATAGAGCACTCGCCCCAGTTGTACGACGACATTGCTAGCGACCATACGGACGAAGCCTTCCTCTCATTTGCCGAGAGTCAGTTAGAATGGCCTTCTGCTAAGTCCATGGCTACGACCTAGCCAGGAGCCAATTGTAACAGTGCATGTATCTTACGAGTCGCATTTGTATAGTCAAGAGAGATGTATCACAAGGAGTAAATAAAGTTAAGTATATTCCAAAGCTACGTACTTTTCTTGCTACCATTCAATAGTTATCCTGTTCCAGAATTCACGCCCGTCTGCGTTAGATAGCGTGCCTATCGGCCCCCTCAAAATAACACTGTGTCGGCACTTCTGTCGACACATCATAGGTTGGGTTCAAAAAAATATTTTCGCATTCGGAAGAGAAAGTTAGTGACTGAAATTTCGTAAATAGATCTCGCCGCGACGAAAAACGTCTTTGCTTTAATGACTTCCATCCCAACTCGCGCATCACATCTGCCACACTCTCTCCCCTTTTACGTGATAATACAAAACGAGCTGCCCTTTTTTGCACCCTTTCGATGTCCTCCGTCAATCCCATCTGTAAGGATCCCACACCGCGCAGCAATATTCTAACAGAGGACGAACGAGTGTAGTGTAAGCTGTCTCTTTAGTGGACTTGATGCATCTTCTAAGTGTCCTGCCAATGAAACGCAACCTTTGGCTCGCCTTCCCCACAGTATTATCTATGTTCTCATTCCAACTGAAGTTGTTCGTAATTTTAACACACAGGTACTTAGTTGAATTGACAGCCTTGAGAATTGTACTATTTATCAAGTAATAGAATTCCGACGGATTTCGTTTGGAACTCATGTGGATCACCTCACACTTTTCGTTATTTAGCGTCAACTGCAACGTGCCACACCATACAGCAATCTTTTCTAAATCGCTTTGCAACTGATACTGGTTTTCGGTTGACCTTACTAGACGGTAAATTACAGCATCATCTGCGAACAACTTAAGAGAACTGCTCAGATTGTCACCCAGGTGATTTATATAGATCAGGATCAGCAGAGGTCCCAGGACGCTTCCCTGGGGAACACCTGATATCACTTCAGTTTTACTCGATGATTTTCCGTCTATTACTACGAACTGCGACCTTCCTGACAGGAAATCACGAATCCAGTCGCACAACTGAGACGATACCCCATAGGCCCGCAGCTTGATTAGAAGTCGTTTGTGAGGAACGGTGTCAAAAGCCTTCCGGATATCCAGAAATACGGAATCAACCTGAGATCCCCTGTCGATAGCGGCCATTACTTCGTGCAAATAAAGAGGTAGCTGCGTTGCACAAGAACGACGTTTTCTGAAACCATGCTGATTACGTATCAATAGATCGTTCCCTTCGAGGTGATTCATAATGTTTGAATACAGTATATGCTCCAAAACCCTACAGCAAACCGACGACAGTGATGTAGGTCTGTAGTTCGATGGATTACTCCTACCACCCTTCTTAAACACTGGTGCGACCTGAGCAATTTTCCAATCTGTAGGTACAGATCTATCGGTGAGCGAGCGGTTGTATATAATTGCTAAGTAGGGAGCTATTGTATCATCGTAATCTGAAAGGAACCTAATCGGTATACAATCTGGACCTGAAGACTTGCCCGTATCAAGCGATTTGAGTTGCTTCGCAACCCCTAAGGTATCTACTTCTAAGAAACTCATGCTAGCAGCTGTTCGTGTTTCAAATTCTGGAATATCCCATTCGTCTTCCCTGGTGAAGGAATTTCGGATAACTGCGTTCAATAACTCCGCTTTAGCGGCACAGTCGTCGGTAACAGTACCATCGGCACTTCGCAGCGAAGGTATTGACTGCGTCTTGCCGCTTGTGTACTTTACATACGACCAGAATATCTTCGGATTTTCTACCAAATTTTGAGACAATGTTTCGTTGTGGAACCTATTAAAGGCATCTCGCATTGAAGTCCGTGGCAAATTTCGCTCGTCTGTAAATTTTAGCCAATCTTCGGGATTTCGCGTTCTTCTGAACTTCGCATGCTTTTTCCGTTGCCTCTGCAACAGCGTTCGGACCTGATTTGTGTACCATGGGGGATCAGTTCCATCTCTTACCAATTTATGAGATATGAATCTCTCAATTGCTGTTGCTACTATATCTTTGAATTTGAGCCACATCTCGTCTACATTTGCATAGTCAGTTCGGAAGGAACGGAGATTGTCTCTTAGGAAGGCTTCTAGTGACACTTTATCCGGTTTTTTAAATAAAATTATTTTGCGTTTGTTTCTGGTGGATTTGGAAGAAACGGTATTGAGCCTAGCTACAACGACCCTGTGATCACTAATCCCTGAATCAGTCATCAAAACAATCTTCGGGCTGAACACAACAACATGGATTTTCAATAAAGAAATGTTACTTAGGAAAAATAAAAACACCTTGTTACTCAGGAGATTGGAAAATTTAATAATAATAATAAAAGAATCTAATAATTACGGATAATCTTAAAGCAATGTTTTCCCGAAAATGTAATAAACACCTTATCTTGAAAACATCTGTTACTGCGCTTATTGCTGGAGGCTTTTCTCAGAATTCCCAGCATCGAAAATCATACCAAGGTGTACTGATGTCAGTCCATGAGGCGCACGATATTTAAACGCAAACTTATTTCGGTTCCCCCCATCTTACAACCTGATACATTTTCGTGGTCTTCGTACATCCATCTTCCGAAGGATCATAGGCCGACAGCTGTTGCTGTATCTTTATGCATTGAGTGTGGCACTTTCAACTGTATCCATATGGCTTATTTTTATTGATATAGATTTCGCTGTTCCATTAAGTTATCTTCAGTCACCTTCCTGGTAACACAGAGGGACATGAAGATAGTTTGATGCAGCGCTGAAGTAGATTGCAATAAAAATAAAACATACAAATATAGCTCAAGATGTCATCCCCAAATACAATAAGTTTTCATTGTGTTTACCAAACTATAAAGTTTTCGTCATGTAATATTCTTTTCCCTGAAATGCAAACTGAAAGTTTCTGTCTGATTTTGGAGAGCAGATACGCACATTGAGTCATCCTGTACGAGCTAGAATGGTTAAAATGGCTCTGAGCACTATGAGACTTAACATCTGAGGTCATCAGTCCCCTAGAACTTAGAACTATTTAACCCTAACTAACGTAAGGACATCACACACATCCATGCCCGAGGCAGAACTCGAACCTGCGACCGTAGCAGTCGCGCGGTTTCGGACGGAAGAGCCTAGAACCGCTCGGCCACAGCGACCGGCGCTGTACGAGCCTCGGATGAGTGGTATAAATGGCAATGATTCCTGTGGATACTCAACCCTCACCCTCCCCCTCCCCCCACACACATACCACCACCCCCCACCCCTTCCACAGGCCTTTTACGCTGTTATTTGACAGAAATAAACTTTGCTGTTAAAAGTTTCTCTCTTCTCAAGTGATCATCCAAATGCAATTTGTCTCTCTCTCTCTCTCTCTCTCTCTCTCTCTCTCTCTCTCTCTCTCTCTCTCGTTGTCTCACTATCTTTAGAAATAATAATAATAATAATCCTTATTCTTAGCGGAGGGAGATTGCTGTGGTCGCTACTGGTATGTGGTCCAAGCGTTACACTTCGGAAGAAGCTTTAACCGCTGCAACTTCAGTCTCGCATGGTAGCTTCTGAAGATCTTAGCATCCGATGAGCGGTTGCGATTTCGAAGAACGGAAGCAATTTCAGTATGGAAGACAGTTTTATGCCTCCAGCTTCGTGGTTTCCGGCTATCGTAAATATCCAACGACAGTTCTCGAGGAATACTAACATTGATATTTTGGTAAACGTGTCTCCTCTTTCTCTGCCTCGTATCGCTGCACCTCAAACGGCGGTGTCAACATACTGTAGCAGCGAAAATTTTACGCAATGGCTTCACTTCTTCAAAACAAGCGCGGGAAAATCTCCATTTTGGAAGTGAACGCGACATTGGTTTTTGACAGCGTTCACCTGTCTAAGGACAACAGAAAATCCTGAAAAATGTCCCATAAGAAATTTCAAAACGTCGGTAGTGTGAGAAGACATTTGTAGAGGAACATGATGTGACTTCACATCCTAGAAGGGGCCGTACCTTCAGTGACAATGGCCACGAAATTCTTAAGACTGACACGAAACTAGAATTAATTGTCGTACCTATGTGCAAGAAAAGCAAGTAGTGTTTCGAAAGCGGTTCCTGGCAGCCCAGGTATAAGCAAGGGGCTCCTGGCCAAACTCCAGTTTTTGAGAAATGCGACGGCCAGAGAGCTCATTTGATCCAGCTTTGCGTGACAATTTTATTTAAGAAAAATAAAATCCCTGCTGAGAGCAAAATAACCGGAACAGCCTCATGCCATAAAATAGAAAATGACTCTATACCCACCGCTAACAAATGATGGTGTTTGTGCAATGAGTCTGGCTAAAAGCAAGCAGAGACTGAAAACTGAAGAATGCAGAATATCTAGAGTTAGTTGCATAAAAGTAGCGTAGTAGCAGTGCCTGATTACATCCGACTGGTTGAAGTTGTTCATTGCTGGTATTTTTCAGATGAGTGGAAATGAAATGTGTCCCCATCATTTTCACGAAAGTGCATCATACTGTGAGATATGCCCTCGGTGAATATTTTAAGGCATCTTTCGTAATGGGCTTGTTCAAAACTCTCGGCTGATTCGTTTTGATCGCCTGATGGTATTACCATGATGAATAACTTTTTGAAAAGCTGCTGCATCCATACTACACGCTCGTGTATCTCTTGTATATCGTCATTAAGAGACTGTTCTAATACTGTGCTTCAGAGAACGCTGTAACTCAATGAAAGATTGCTAGAAACATGGGGAACTTCCAACTATTGCGGGTACGCTTGAAACATAGCCATACAAGTCGTTTCCTACGTTTTGTACTGATCTTCTACACGATTCTGGTGTGGATCGTGACTCATAAACGTGTGACAGCGTAGTGATTTTTTCGATTATTGGGCGTTTGTATGTGTATGTATATACTTGAGCTGTTGATAAAATACTGTAACATCACAAAGGTTACTCAACATATTCGCTACAACCTTTTAGCCACGGACGAGTAATGTTGTTTTTGGATTCTTGCGCCTTTCTATATTCTAGTGCCCGATAAAAGACCACTTCGGAATGTCGGTATATACGTAAAATAAATTTCGAACAGATCGGTGTAAATCTCGTCAGGTGAACAAAATATAGCCGTGACGCGGCAAACAGAATAATGTGTAATATCGATACGACTCTTTGCAAAATTAACTTTTTCTTTGCACCCCTTAGTATTGGATTAATTTGAAGAAGAATCTGCCATCTTGTAAATGGCGGCCAATAATACAAATTACAACTCGCGTTCTACCGTACGTTATTAATCTCTTAAGAAACATTCAGTTAAATTTTCACACATGTAGGGATAGTATCGCTACTGAAATAAGTGGTTTAGTGAAATATCGTGTGACTAGGGCCTCCAATCGGGTAGACCGTTCGCTGGATGCAAGTATTTCGATTTGACGCCACCCCGGGGACTTGCTCGACGATGGGGAAGAAATGATGACGATTAGGACAACACAACACCCAGTCCCTGAGCGGAGAAAATCTCCGACCCAGCCGGGAAGAGAACCCGGGCCCTTAGGATTGAGATTCTGTCGCGCTGACACTCACCTACCTGGGGCGGACAGTAGCTTGGCTATCAGTGATGATGAAGAGGTCCCATACTCCGAGGAGCATAGAGGTCGATGCGGGGGACCCGCACCGCTGTACTAGTCAAGGTCATAATGGAGGTGGTTAAGCGTTGCCTTCCTCCCACCGTAATGGGGATGAATGATGATGAAGACGACACAACAACACCCAGTCATCTCGAGTCAGGGAGAATCTCTGACAGCGCCGGGAGTCGAACCCGGGACCTCGTGTCCGGGAAGCGAGAACGCTAGCATATATTTACCAGAAATGCGTTACTAGGTACATACGTCTCCATCCACGTCTTTCTCATATGAAGATCCGAAAAAAGTAAGATAATTCTGAAAATCTATTTATAATGCTTCATTGTTCTAAAACCACAGATTATCCTACAGTATCAATACCGCTTTTCACCTACATCACAGTGAGATAATTAATATTCTTTCTGTGTATTCTTTTGCACAAAAATAGCCGCTTGTTTAAATATGTCACGTCAATCATAAATAAATATTTCTCATTTCCAGAGGACCAGTACAGCAGTCTGTACATAATTTATTTTTTATGTGCTTTCGTTTCAGATAACAACATTTATCCATAGTTTTTTGTGTCACATTAGAACATTGGAAATTTTGTTATTCAACTTTTCATTTCAGTGAATATGAATGAATGAGAAAGTGTATGTTAGGGAAGGCCAGGTCATGGGTATCAGTACCTTTTTTACAACACGATTTGGCCTCGACGTTTTATACAGTTACATTCGATCGTAACTGTAGTCATCTACACAGTCACATTGCCCAAATAATCTTCTTCTACGAAACATTTATTGCGATCTAGATTTATAACCAATTAATTTCTTTGATTTCTATGTTAGATATGTTCTTGGCAAAGTCCTTACTGCTGAACAGATATTTCTTTCTATAGAATCATTTTTATCGAATTTACCTAATAACTGGCCGGCCGGAGTGGCCGTGCGGTTCTGGGCGCTGCAGTCTGGAGCCGAGCGACCGCTACGGTCGCAGGTTCGAATCCTGCCTCGGGCATGGATGTGTGTGATGTCCTTAGGTTAGTTAGGTTTAATTAGTTCTAAGTTCTAGGCGACTGATGACCTCAGAAGTTAAGTCGCATAGTGCTCAGAACCATTTGAACCATTTGAACCTAATAACTACATTTACTCCACTGGAGTATCTCTCAGGAAAAGGATTGTTTTACCGCCTTATCTGAAATCACTTTATAAATTAGTAGCCACCATTAGTGATACGGAAGGGCGGCAAGACAGAAGCAGTTCTTTCACAATTAGTCGACTGACCACCATATAAACCTCGAATTAAACAAAAAGTGGCTAAATGACATTGAAACACGATAGTTTTAGTATTATCCAGGGTGGACAAAACAGATGTGACTTATGAGATGTTTCAACCACTTGTTGCTCACCTGACCTAAAATAAACAGCGGTATGATTATTATCCAGCCGAATGGTGCGACTTTTCCTACTGTGGTCTTCAGTCAGGGGACGGGTTTGATGCAGCTCTCCATCCTAGTCTGTCCTGTGCAAGCATTTTCGTTTCTTCATAAGTACTGAAATTTTCATCCATCTAAACCAGCGTACTTTACTCAGTCACTTACCTCTTTCTACAAATTTTAGACACCACCTCAGAATAGGTACCATCAACCGATCTCTTAATTTAGTCACCCTACGTGAGAGATTTATTTTTTCCCAATTCAATTCGTTATCTCTTCATTAATTACCAGATCAACCCATTGGGTCGTCAGTATTCTTCTGTAACACGTTTAAAATGTTTGTATTCTCTTTTCGTCTGATCTGTTTATCGTCAATATTTCACTTTTGCCCAAGGGTAGACCCCACATATTTTTGCATTATATGATGGCTCTTCCTTTCTGGCTCCATATATATGATTGCTGATTAAACTATTTTTCAGCGCATTATGTTATGAAAATCACAAACGGCTGGTTTTAAAGAAACACTAACTAAAAAAAAAGATACAAATACTATGCTGATGAGAAATCACTATTTGCTGCACATTTCCTTAGAAGTGTAGAAGAAAAGTAAAGCATAAGCCACATAGATGCCATCAGCACCGTCTGTGCATTTGTACTGTATACCAAAATCATGTAATCATACGAAAATAAAATCCCATACATTTTACAAATACGAAAGTTTGTTTTTGTTTTTGTTAATGCATCACGCTAAAACGGCTGGACGGATTTGGATGAAATTTGACATAGCTTATACCCAGAATTAACACATAGCCTGCTTTTAAAAGTGTATGGTAAATGATATTTATTTATTTGGCGGATATGACGTGAAATATGGAATAATAATTGAGCTTTAAACAAAGACCAATGAAAAGTAGCAACAGGAAGGCCAATCGAAAAGCACACTGTGAAACGCTGATTTCCGGATTGGAAACTGTGTTATGATAGTATTACGTTTCTAGGCATTGAAGATTTATTACAAACCCAACATGCCTGGTACGATATCATCTAATTAAATGTCAGTGAAACTCATGTTGATAGTAACAGCTTCAACAAGCTAAACATACGTAAGAAGAAAGAGCACCATTAGAATGTCCTGCGTAGCCGCGCCTCTGCAGATGTCTTGTTAGAGAACCCATTTATGTCATGCCACAATTCGCGTCTTCCTGCAGTCAAATATATTAGCCACTGTTTACTTACTTTTTTTTTTTTTACTTTTGCATTTTTAAAAGGTTCTTGGAGTTTCTTGTTAGAAACAGATATAATTGCAACGTTGTTCCCCATTAACATTTGCTTTCTTTTTTACTGTTGTGTTCTTTTACGGGATTTCTCACACCCCGTGTTATCAACATCAGAAAGCTGCCAAGTTCCTTAACTCCTGGTCATCCATGGAATCGCCTTGAAGACTGACAACTATGATGTTACTTAAATACTGTATGACAAACTGAGAGACGTCCTTTCCATACAGAATGTCGCAGGATTATAGTGAGGCTGGTTTGTGGTATGCGAGCATAGCTGCTGGTAACAGGCCGACACCTGAGGGAAGATGATGTTGCTTCACATGCAAGTGTTGTAAAAATTGCGATTCGCCTACCCAGAAATTGCTTGTTTTCCTTCCCCTTAGTGTAGTGTCACGGAGTTGTAAACGTGGAATATTGTCAAAGTTTCGTTGCCTATGCCGAGAGCCAGACGCAGTAGGCTAGCCAAGAGGTAAGAGGATTGAACACATATCCGAATGTGTCGTCACGCAGGGGCAATGGCCAGGTTACACACAACAGGCGAGAGAGAATTGCTTAGCACGCGGGTTTGTGTTAGACGGAGACTTTCGTAGAGTGCAAGACAGAAGTACAGCGTAACCTGTACTGCATTTCACAACTTCGCGTAAGTCTGCCGTAACAACATGTAATTCTGTCGCAAGAACACCTAAGGGGCGAGTACGACAGATGAATCAGCAGTATAAGCGGACCGATTGCGTTCATTACAAACGAGCATGACGTCAGGACATCGCTCATGCTTCCTTTAAATACGCCAGCTTTGATAGCAACAAGGCACTCGCAGTTAGACGTGCAGTTAGATGTGTACTGGGTCGCTGCATAGCACTCAGCTCGGTGATCGACATGTTAATCTTTATTAAGGAGATGTTGCAGTAAGGGCGGCCCATCCAGCAGCAGACGTGAGGGGACAGTACCAGCTCTGGTCCTCTCTGCTGCCACAGTCAATCATCAACCCAGGATTAGCAGACATCGCGGCAGACGCTCTTGCCGCCAATGCTGACCACATCAGTCAGCCGTCGTCGAGATCGTGTGGGGCCTAGGCCGTGTGCATCCGCCGTCACAACCGGGTGAGCCGACGACACTGGGGGATTGCAGCCCGTTCCGCGCGTCCACCGCGGCCGTGCCACCAGGAGGAGCAGGGAAGAAGACGGGGTGGGATGGAGTACACTCCACACTACGAGAACGCCTCTCGTGTCGACAGCGCCGGGACTCCAACCCAGAGCCTCTACGCGCAGCAGCCTGCTGTCCGCAGCCGAGCCGACCGGCCAGCCAGGCGCCGCCAGCCACGCGCGGCCGAAGTAAGGGCATTCCTCCGCTACGTCACAGCACGCGGCGCTGCGCTAGCAAGACTGCGCGGCTCGGATCTGGTGTCATCGCTACGAGTCAGCGAGCACTCGGGAAGGTCGTTGATATCACCAAGCTCAGCCAGCCTGTGTTACGCGGGCCACATTGTACTCGGCAGGAATAAAGGTGTTATCAATTAGTAATGTTTCTTTGGCGTTTCTGGCGCGTTCTCAGTCATTTCCTAGCATCCTGACAACTGGAGAGGTCACCGCTCGGCCATCCAGTCCACCGTAGTCCTTCACACTGAAGCGGCTGGGCGAATTTAGACGAACTCTGGAATTAAGATAGCCTATACCCTCAATCATCACACAGACAACAAATAATTGTTCCCGTGGGATGGTCAACGCGACTGCTGTTCCCATTGGATGGGTAACGTGACTAAAAACTCATACATGAAAGTTAACTATCAACTGAATGCATTACGTTTAGCTAGAGATTAGTTTTTAAATGTTTTAACAAACAAAGGAAGTATGTACATAAATACTGTCGCATTTTAGACGCTAAGCGTTATGCGTCTGATATAATTTCTTTATTGTGTAGAAATTTACGTGAACAGCTTCTCATGATGCGGTTGTCGTTGCTACACCTAGATCATGGATTCCCCGGTTCAATTCCCATTCAAGTTGTCCTTTATTTCTGCTTGTGTCTGGATGTGTGCATTGTCCTCATCATCATTTTTTCATCATCGTAGCTCAAGGCACTAAAGTGAGTCACATGAAAAGACTTGCACCAAGCTCCCGAACATCTCTGTCGGGGTCTCCTGGCCAATACTGCCATAGGCACATTTCATTTCATCTTATTGACACGCGAGAGCAGTCTTGGGTAACAGCTAGAATACAACGCTTTCGCGATCCTCAGAGTGTTTAATCCACACCAATCAATATCTCCATGCTAATATTATAAATGCGGAAGTAACGCTGTCTGTTACACTTTCACGACTAAATTATAAAACTCAGCGCGGGATAGCTTGAACCCTGATGAAGAAGACAAGCTACTACAAAAGGTGTTTAGTACAATATGTTTATTGATTTGAACAATATAACGCAAATATGGAAAAACGTTTACTCGTTGAAAAAAGCCATTTAGTCTTTCACTTTATCATATTTCTAAAATTGATTTTATTGGGTGATATGTTCTACGTCATACAATTCAACGTAAACAATACAATTTTTACTCAATTCTCAACGTGTTTAATGCATACTTCCGTGTTAATACCAGTATTAGTAATTGCGAAAGTAACTCACTCTGTTACTTTTTGACGACTCTACCGCCCAACCGATTCCGATGGTATTTGGTATGGAGAGAGCTCTAATCCTGAGGAAGACCATTGGCTACATTAGAAAGTTATACCTTTTTGGATATTATTAACGTTTTTAAATATGGTATACGTGATTGGCATGCAAACGACGCTGGCACGATGGTCGGAGACTCCTATTGAATGTAGATTACTCCACGGTAGTGCATAACCAATGTTATTGTGAGTGTGGTTTACCCTGTTGAGGTCTTACACCACCTGTCTTTCATGTAGAGACTTGGTGGAGATATAACAGTAAAATCAGACGGTAAGACCAAGAACCAAATTTACAACTGTTACTATAATCGTCGTAAACGTTGGTCTGGTTTAATGCATAGTTCTAAGAGAGCTCAAGCTGCGAAAGTTAATCGAATCCAGCAAACATCGGAGCAATCTCATGTCCGCCGGATCTTGGATGCAGAACGTCAGACGGCCTTAAGAGCTACAGAGACATTATAACAATCACATGCCCGTCGCTTTTTAGTCGCCGAGTGTCACGCTTCTCCTACAGCTTACAAGACGTTTGAACACTCACAATGACGGCGTCATTTAAAGGCTGCACAACAAAGAGAGGGGCGTACTTTTACTTGTGGAACGTGGTGCTGGGGGAAAGGAAGGGGGGGGGGGGGTTGAGGCGGCTTTTGGCGAGGCTGCATTTGGTTGTGCTCCATTACCTGACTATGGTAATCGTAAATTAGTCATCGCAGGGGGAAGGACCAAAACTGTAGGCACCATAATCCATTAAAATGGCAGGGAGAAAACGTTCGTAGGTTTTACTGTGGCGGTAAAATCTCACTTCCAGTACTAGGTGAGCCAGTTGAGTCCCTAAAAACTCTACTTCACCACGAACGTAATGAATCGATGCATTTTTTTAAATATAATGTGAAAATATAACGTACGCTTTCAGATTCGACATACAGCAAAATAATAGCGACACATTCATTATGTTCCTTCGTACCAGCACTGCATACATTTGTTATACATACGTCCCTACACCACTATATACGCAGACATATCGTAAAATTACTAGCTTGTTTGCTCACTATCTCTCATCATAAGAAAATTATTGATAAGCCAGCGAAACAGCGGGTAGCAGGTAGTAAATTATAAATGCGAAGTTTGTGTGTGTGATTGTTATCCTTTACGCTGAAATTGCAAGACAGATTTGAAAGAAATTTGGAAGGGAATTAGCTTATACCATGAATTATCACGTAGCCTACTTTTTAAAGTGTGTAGTACGAGATATTTATTTTTTTGAAAAATAAAATGCAAAATGTTTGAAAATAATTACTCTTAGTAAAAGCTGTTTACTTTTTGACATTTTAACTATTGTGAAAATGCTTTTACCGTGTAACATGTTCTACGTACGATTCGATGTAATGAATACAATGCTAAAACAATCCTCAAACTGTTTCACAATCCTCAACCTTTTTAATCCATAATTTCATAGAAGGTCTTTGCATTTTAATCAAAGACGTATATGAGATGCTAGAGAACCCTCAATGACTACGCCATTTAAATTCTGTACGACAGAGAGAAATCGTGCCCTTACATATAAACGTGGTAGGCTTTTAGTGCGGCTGGATTTGATTACGATATCGTAGTAGGCACACGCGTGAAGGTACAGGACTTTGTTGCACGTACAAATATAAAATGTGCGCTCCACCGAGCTAGAAACTGCTTACATTCTTCCTTCATCGAGCTGCACATTTGTTACTCCTTCGCGCTGATGTGTCAATCGATAGAATGATGACAAAAGTCGATGCTATTACATACCCTGTCGAGTTTCTAAACGCATTAGAGCTGTCAGGGGTGCCGTCCCACAAGTTGGAGCTGAAGGTGGGTGTGTGACGCGCAACCTGTGTTGACAAAGATTGTGCAGAGGCAGCGGATTCTGCATCACGAAAGTGAGAAAGCTTATCGTGCAGGCCAAAATCATGACTGGAATCAAAGGAGGGACGGTATTGATACTACGAATTTTATCATGGCAACAAACTTGCCTTTCCATTTGTCTTTGAAGGTGACCTTCAGATCACTATAAGAGTCATGGTAACGTTAAAAGTTGCAGGTTTTCATCTGAAAACACAGTGTTTTTCACATGGACGCTCTACATTGACGGTTAGTCTGTATAGAGAGCCAGAAATCTCTACACATACACAGAGAACAAGTAGTCTCGGAACATTGTTTACAGAGACGTGTTACATCAGATTTCTGGCTCTCCGTATACACCAAGTCAGTTATGATCTTTCCCATGACAGGTATATCGAAAACAGTTGTGAAATTATTTACTCCCTTACCTGACACGTTTTGTAGTTCGCTACTCGGCCACGTAATTTCTTTTCCTTAATTAAACCAGTGAGTTTTGAGCGACATGTACTTTGTCAGCATCTCCCATCATCTCAAAATTTTGTGTTTTTTTTTTTTCATTGTCGCGTGGTTGGCTGGGCCGCTACTGGCTCACGTGAAAAAAAGACACATTTCCTACTTAATATATCTCAATAAATGAAGGTAAAATATTTGTGGCAAAATCAGAATTTCATTTATTCAGTTGCACGAGGACTGGCACAACTTAGAAACCTCGAATATTATATTAACAGCAACTGAGGATACGTAGTCCTACAATACCAAACATCCTAAGATGTAAAACATGTGAATGATATGTTGGATAAGTTGTTCGTTTCCGCTGAGTGAGAAAACCTGTACATAGAGTCACATTTTGTTACGAATAGATTCGTAACGTTGTGACTGACGCTCAACACTTCAGAAGTTTTTATGTACGGGAATTCGGTGTAGTAGTATTATCAAGCCCATACTTTCTCTTTGAAAATTACACTATTGTCTAACTGCTACTGTTTACCGTAAGGAACTTCCTCTGCACACTAAAATGTTCATGTACGTAAAATCAACATCAACAGTGCTAAGTACCTTTTTTGTTTGCTAACTACTATCTTAATATCGTCATTATCGTAGTATCTAATGAACTTTCGTGACAGATCTTTTTATTTTATTAACTACTTCCTTTATTAAACTTTTAACTAGTCATTATCTCTTGAAAGTGTCTGGTCGCTTCAGCTAACATTGGTGCTCTTACCACATTTCAAATGCTACAGACGCATTAGGTATACATATGGATAGCAACACCGTAGGCCATCAGCCATAATGAAACTGACACTGATCCAATGAATACTCTAACGACTTTAATTTTGGCAAACGGGTAATTTTTGATAACACTGTGGAGTAGTGCGATGAGGCCTTAGATCACTGGTTTTCCGAAGCGTCTAGTGGACAGTAATGCGGCCGTTATCGAAACACCCTCCACCGTCACTTCACTGCCTACTTACCTTTCAAATAGTTTTATCATACCCAGTAACAACAGTGCCAATATTCACGACTGGGACGGAAACCAGTGCAATATTACGTCACGTAAATCGTTCTTTGGAATCATCATATAATCAACGAAATTGTCACCGGTCCTGAAGGAAAAATAAAAGAAAACTTTGTGTCTTGATTGAAAAGTCATCGGTTGAACCTTAAGACTTTGCACTTTTTTTAGTGAGAACCAAGGTGATTCACGCAGCCACAAAATACTTTTACGGTCAGAAGTAATAAGTATATTGATAAAGAAATGTGAACACAAAATGGAATTTTAAGCGACTAAAGTTGATCTTTGAGATGTTATTCGTCAGTTGACCATAAAACTAATACTCATTCAATCATTCTTCAACAAGTCTATTGACTATACTGTAAGGTGTGCTATTTACAGTTCCTTCACTGGAGTAACAGAATAGTCTTGACAAATTTACGTCACGCGCTGTGCAACCTTCAGCATTAACGTTGCACAACAATTACCAAACTATTCATATACTTTGAAACATATATAAAATACTTTCCAAGCAATACATCACTATAGTATACAATGCATACATTTAGCTAGACGGCTAGTAACAACATCAAATTCATTCTGTCTCTCTTTTCCAGTTCTAAAGATATTAAAGCATTCTTGCTTTCCTAATTAAATACAGACTAATGAGCGGTAGTCAGCCAATACATTGCAATATTTTTACGTCTGTTACAAGCCAAGCTCTAGCTCGCGTTCTTACTTCTCTGCCATCATTTCTGGTGAAGTTCCTAAAATTTGTGCAGTATGCAACGTAACGTTTTATTACCTCAAAAATTTGTATCTGAGACGACATTGTAAGAGAGGCGACTTATTACTGGAATTCAACACATTTTGATCCAACACTTCACAGCGGTACTCGTAACCCACCAATACTGCTCGCCACTAGCGTTTGGTCACGACTGACATGGAGCGTCAAGCCAAGAAAAGTCGCGGTAGAAGAAGTCGGTGTGCTACGCACACTCGAGTAGTAGAAGACCATGCTTAGAGATATTACCTAAAACCATCGTGTAAGGGTCAGCTATTTATATTTACATACACCAGTTTTTGACAAACAGATCGTTTTTATACTAAAAGATACGCACTGTTTCCAGACTAATCAAAGCGATTAAACATCTGTAGTTTATATTTTGGTGGGATGCTCTTTTGTCCCACAACAGGGACTTTTCGTAGCAACGAGCTTGCTACTCAATAAATACTGCGCACGCTAAAGCTAAACTTGACTACCAAGTCGCCTGAAGTCCTAAATATATTAACTAGGTGTAGACCTGTGTCCTGTCGTCAAGAAAATGCGCAACGAAGGTGCAACTACCGGACATCAGATCCGATCAGGGATTGAACTCTACTCAAGGCTTCCCAGTGCGTCTCTCAGGGCGCGTGAGGTTATTGATGGCTCTGAGCACTATGCGACTTAACTTCTGAGGTCATCAGACGCCTAGAACTTAGAACTAATTTAACCTAACTAACCTAAGGACATCACACACATTCATGCCCGAGGCAGGATTCGAACCTGCGACCGTAGCGGTCGCTCGGCTCCAGAATGTAGCGCCTAGAACCGCACGGCCACTCCGGCCGGCGAGGTTATTGATCATAGGAGGGAGTATGGCGTGCTGGTGTTCACGTTGGAGAAGAGTTTAACGAACTAAACTGATGTTTAATGACGGTAAACACCGTTAATTCACAAAAAGGTGTGTACTCCATAAGTTCAGTAAACGTGGAACATAGATAATATCCATAATGGTACTGTATTAATCATTGTTATTCAGCGAGGTTTAGGCTGGATCATGGACGTAATATGGAAGGACATATGCTAAGGGAAAAGACTCAAACAGTCGCAGAGAACCAGAAAATAATATCCCCATTATCTAGGAAAGTTTGAGTCTTCGTAACTGGCTTGTGCCTCACAGCGGAAACAAACATGAAACTCATTCGGAATCACGATGCATGAAGTGAATCATGATAGGGTAAAGAAGAAGTATAGCCACATCTGAATTTAGTTGACCGATAGCAGAAATATCTGTCATGAGAACCCTATAACGCTTCTGAGAAATGATTTTATACTTTCAGAACTTGCTAACTCGAAAAATGCAATATCTCTGTCAAAGTGCACACAGGAGTGGCACATCATACTCACCACAGTCTGCTTATGACTTATCCACAAGTGATTTACTCTGCACAAAATCCAATCTGTCTCGCCTCCGACACATAGATCAGTGCAAACAGTCAAGAAGAAGAATTTTTCAGTGGTGCCAGATGCCTCCTCCCATCAGAAGACAGGGAGAAACTCTCATCGCCCTCAAAATTTTCCATTAGTTCAACGTCTAAAATCTGAGCAGACCCGTCCCTCGCTTGTGGATGTGAAAGTGCGAATCACGAGGGCGCCCGTTAAGAAAGGCCACGCAGATAAGGATCTGTCTGAGTGGGGCCTCAAGCCGGCTTTGAAAGTTAAACTCAACTGCCGTTCCCAGGACTCCGCTGTAAAGTTGAGCCAAGAAAGTTAAGTGCATTTGTAATCACGCACACGTTCATTCAGTCCAGCCATCGGCCACCATAGGACATATCAAATACAATGTAACTGAAAGTAAAAGACGCGAAATTTCGGAACCAAGCGTGACCTTCCTCCCTGGCACAACAGTTACCATACTATTCGTATACTTTGAAACATATATAAAATACTTTCCAAGCAATACATCACTATAGTATACAATGCCTACATTTATCTAGACGGCTAGTAACAACTCTGCGTAAATTAAGAAAACCACGAACATTTATGAAAGTTGAACTGACTGACACATTTCAATTCCAATAAAAACACTGGCTTGACAATGAATTTGACATGTACGATGCAAACTACCTAGTTATTTTACAGACTGTCTCTATACTAGTTATAATCTACATCATCCATTGTTTGGAAGCTACAGCAAGGTGAAAAGCGGAGGGTTTTGTACCACAACTAGTCATTTTCTCTCCTGTTCCCCTCGATGGATCTAGAAAGAAACGACTGTCTGTATTCCTCCGTACGCGCCCCAATTTCTTATATTTTGTCTTCGCTGTCCTTACGCGACGTGTACGTTGGTGGCATTAGATCCGTTATACTGCCAGACTCAAAAAGTGGAAATCTAAAATTTCTCAACAGTGTATTGCAGAAAGAATATAGTCTTTGTTACAGGTATGCCTATGTCATTTCACCGAGCCATTCGACTGTACTCTCATGTTGATTGAACCTAGACAGCGGCACAACTCTGAATTACTGAGATATCTTTCTTTAATCCGATTTGTTGGGCTCCCTAACACTCTAACAGTACTCAGGCTCCGGTCTACACAGATACGCTGCACGTTCCCAATAAACTGAAGGCAACCATTCGCTTTCTCTATAGCCAACCTCATGTACACGTTCCATTTCGTATCGTTTTAGAATATTAAGCGTAGACATTTCATCCCTGTGAGTCTGTCATGGACCACACCACTGATACTATATTCGAAGATTAGAAGATCATTCCTCTTACTCATCAGCATTAGCTTATTCTACATTTAGAGGAGACTACCATTCATTAAAACTTCCTGGCAGATTAAAACTGTGTGCTGTATCAAGACTCGAACTCGGGATCTTCGCTTTTCGCGGCAAGTGCTCCACCGCGAAAGGTAAAGGTCCAGAGTTCGAGTCTCGGTCCGGCACACAATTTTAATCTGCCAGGAAGTTTCATATCAGTGCATACTCCGCTTCAGAGTGAAAATTTCATTCTGGTACCATTCATTACATCAAATATAAATTCTCTCTAATTCATCCAGTACATTCTTACACTCACTCAAAGCCACTCTCTCGCACATTATAGGGACATCGGCAACAGTCGCAATTGCTGCGCATCCGATACACGCGTCCATCTGTATATGCACAGCAAGATCGGTCCTATCATATTTCCCTGCAGCATTCCTGATGATACATTGTGTGTGTGTGTGTGTGTGTGTATGTGTGTTATGTGTTATGAGTCGTGTGTGTGTGTGACTGGCGGTAAACGGCTCGAAGAAACCATTCCGAGGTATTCACCGTCAGTCACATTCGGTGATGGTACTAACAAATCTCTCCTCTAACCTGTCATCTTTTTATATTCTTCTTAAAAACCAACAAAATTTTATTTATATTTCATCCTTAAATTATTGTTATTTTCAAAAGTATCATTATTTGTAAATTCTGTAGTAAACACAAAAGAAAACTGTAAAAAGATGAAAAACGAAAATTGTAAGATGTACGACCTCTTTTAAACATCAGGTAATAGGTCAATAATTTCGCAATAAATAAAGAAATAAAATAAATACCTTTGTCTCCGATAAACACTCGTCCTCCAGGACTACGTACTTGGTTCTGTTACTTACGAGAATACTAACCAATCACATACCTATTCCGCATGTCCTGATCTTCGTTTACCGTCTCCAGTGGGGCACGGTGTCAAATGCTTTCCGCAAATCTAAGAATTTGGGGACTACCTGTTGCCCTTTATCTACGTTTCGCATGTTATCCTACGAGAAAAGAGCAAGCTGAGTTTCGAACGAGCGATGATTTCTAAGTCAGTGCAAATTTGTGTACAGAAACGTTTCTGTGTCTAGGAAACTTATTATGAGTACATTCGACCTTAAATGTATTGAAGAATTCTGCAGCAGACCGACATCAGGGATATTAGTCTGTATTTTCAACGTCCGTTCTTTTACCTGTATTATTTACGGAAGCCACCTGCAATTTTTTCAATCGCTTGAGGCTCTGTGCTGGGCGAGAGTTCCTTCAAAAATGGTTCAGATGGCTCTGAGCACTATGGGACTTAACATCTGAGGTCAACAGTCCCCTAGAACTTAGAACTACTTAAACCTAACTAACCTAACGACATCACACACATCCATGCTCGAGGCAGGATTCGAACCTGCGACCGTAGCACTCGCGCCGTTCCAGATTGAAGCGCCTACAACCGCTCTGCTACCGCGGCCGGCTCTTGATAAGTTCAAGAGAAGTAAGGAAACATCGGCGAAAAGCATACTCTGTAAAACCGAACCTGGTATTCCATCCTTACTTGTCATATTCGGCATGATCTAAACTCATAAAATGAGGAGGAATCGACAAATTTTGTGTTCTACGTCAAAAATTCCTAAAGGACTTACCTCGTCAAACGCCATCCTCATATCTGTGTGTTGAATTATGTGGGAACTAAGCAGTTCCGTAACTTGTTATCATTCATGAAATATTAAAGTTTCTGTTACTTTCATTACTTATTAGTAATTCTGGTACTTTGATCAAGAAATGACAGCCCATTCATTAACTGCCACAGTGCATACCCCATCAGTCCATCACAATGAACTGAAAGATATGCTACCTACAATTATCATTTTGGCACTAGGTCTCTATAGCTGTGATCTTTCTTTATTTATTTACATTAATAAGATTAGAGTCATCAGGTCCTCTCCTACATCTAAGCTGTCATTTTACATACTTTGTATTATGTTTACATGACGACCAGTTGCTACGAAAAGACATTTAATGTGACAAACAATACACAGAACTAACAGTAACATAAATTGTGAAAGCAATAGTATTGAAGAAAGAGAAGTTATATTGCTTCAAGAAAAGTAGAATAACATAGAATTATTATAATGACGTAAATTTTCACTTAGAGCTTGGGAAGCAGTGGACGTGAGTGAATGGATAAGAGAGGGAGAAAAAGAAGAACATGATAGGAAGCAATTAATAGAGAAGGGGCGAGAATAGGGAAGCTAATAGGAAAGCGAGAGAAGAAACGGCAAATGTGGGAGAAAAAAATGGTTCAAATGGCTCTGAGCACTATTGGACTTAACATCTGAGGTCATCAGTCCTCTAGAACTTAGAACTACTTAAACCTAACTAACCTAAGGATATCATACACATCCATGCCCGAGGCAAGGATTCGAACCTGCGACCGTAGCAGTCGCGCGATTCCTGACTGAAGCGCCTAGAAGCGCTCGGCCACCGCGGCCGGCAATGTGGGAGAAGAGCGGAGCATTTGCTTTACTGTTTGACAATGAGGAAACTATCCAAACGTGTTAATTTCACGGCAAAACTTACGAAGCTGACAAAAGGAGATGTTTCGTGTTTCTCTTTACTGCAACAGGGCGTCGAATTGTTCGCAGCGCGCAGGGAAGCTCTTTCCACAGGCTGACAGCAGCAACAGAGAGGTTTGTTAATGCTTTTCTTATATGAATGGACATAGCAAGGATATTGTGTTAGTCAAACTTTGCGTCACGATTATGATGAGGTGCTTCGTCTCTTAAGTGCCTAAAGAGTCGATGAAGTTAGTACGGCATGTGGTAGTTCCATGATTTGTCTGACCACAACAATTATAAATGATTATATCCGGTACTGACATACTCCAATAGATGGACTTAGGAGATGTAGTTTACCTGAGCAATCATGATTAGTGATAGCACTCTAGATTTTTCACTATTCGCCCTCAGTTCATCATATATGTTAGTGAAATGGTACTGAAGATTGGTGTGAATACCTATTCAGTATTTACGGTTTCCACCAATCTCCATAAGTTCTCTGGATTCTTGTCTTAGGACCCTTGACAAATATCTCTGCTATGGATCACATTTTGAGAAAAAAAACCTGAAGTGATACTGGTAGGGGTGAAAAATGAGGAAAAATCACTTCTGCAGTTCACTGCCCATTGGGGACAGTGCAACTTTGGCCGTTATCCACGTGGATGAAACCAGAGAGGGAGAAAGTTGCGGCTCTGCGGCGTGGAAGATTGCCAATAAGAGGGAATGTCGGGCGCTGGCGCAGCTACCCTACACGTGCGAAGCTGCTGCGTGCGCCATATGTGTGTGCGGCGCTCACATGTTAAAAACTGGTTTGTGTACAGAGTCTTGTCAGGAATGGCATCAACCGAATCCTTCTCGGGATATCAGCCACGTATTATATCTTCAGATATTCTTCTATAGCATTAAATAAGGTTTCCTCTATAGGCCAGACCAGAACAGGTTTACACACTACTCTAATTTCTCTACTCTATTTCTTTGCACTGTTTTTCTCATTTATTCGTGCTGACTCAGTGGAACACTAGATTACGGTTTTGTATCATTAACGTATCTTAAATTATTATATTGATAATGTATTGTTTTCCAACTTGTCTCACGTGTGAAGACCCCGTTAAAGGTGGATATTTACACAGTGCCAGCGTTACATTAACACCAATCAACGTAAAATGATTTAAAATATAGAAAAGAAATCGTCTACACGGGGCATCAACAGGTGTGACTAATCATTTTAGGGATTACGAAGCCTCTTCAGTTGTATTTGTCAGATCACTATCGGTTTCGTGGCTCCACCGACCATATTGGTTTTGAGTCCCTACACCCGTCTCATTATGATCCATTGACGCATCGCCATATAACGGTTTATTATTTTGATCTGAAAACGAATCTTGGGTTCCACGTTCCCGTTCACTCAGCTCTTACGATTTAGTTATATTTCACCTGAGGATGTGGTTTTCAGTGCCACGAAACCGGTTGTTACCTGATAATAAATATAGCTGAAGCGACTTCTTAGCCCTCACAATACCATGGGTGGTGAGGTGAGGGGGGGGGGGGGGGGGGGGCTCGTACCTCATTATCACCTTTCGAAAACCTGTAATTTTGACACTTATTTTTTATTTTACAATTTTTGAAAAAATTGTATTGTTTTTAATAAACTCTTCTCTCTGATTCCATAAAGATTTTAAATTTTTCAGTTAACTTAACCCAAATATTTAAATCTTAGAGACAGATGTGGCCGAGCGGTTCTAGGCGCTTCTGTCCGGAACCGCGTGACCGCTACGGTCGCAGGTTCGAACTCTGCCTCGGGCACGGATGTGTCTGATGTCCTTAGGTTAGTTAGGTTTAAGTAGTTCTAAGTTCTAGGGGACTGATGACCTCAGATGTTATGTCCCGAAGTGCTCATAGCCATTTGAACCATTCTTTTAAAATCTTAGTTGTCATGCCACTTACTGTAAAGGTGTCATATTCAGTACTTTCCGGTTCAGGATCTTACTTATACATTAGTATTTCCTTAAAAAGAAGTTGTAAGTAAAAGTGAACAGCAATTAAAGAAATTTGCATTTTTAAAATTTTTTGTGGTGTTTATTAAGTAGCCCAGCTTGGTAGTACGCACTATTGAAAATGTGTCGATATTGCTAAGAGTGTTCTAAAAGATATTTTCAGATTCTGGACACTACTAACACATCAGTATCTCTTTAAAAAGTATGTTGTTAATATAAGGCAATGACAACTAACAAACTATTTTAACTTTCTTTAGGGTGGGCATTAAGTAACCACCCGCCCCTAACCTACCCCCTCACCAACCTTCAGTAATACGCGTTAGGCCAAATACGTTGATATTGGGAGGGATAATCCACAAGATGGTTAAAATATAGCGCACACCGTAAATAAAGTGGAAACATTTTCCAAAATTACTCATTTAATTTTGAAAAAAATACATAAGCGATTACAAAAACAGCTTAGGATGAGTCGTCATTGCTTTCAAATTCGCTCTCATAATTTCTGCAGACAAAGAATCAAGTACATTTTTCTCCCAGCAGCTACCTTACGGTGTGTGCTGGAGACTGCTGGTGGTAGCACTATTCTTTTCTCTTTCTCTGTCTCACTCGCGAGCGGTACGGAAGAGGACCGATTATTGATAAACCGCTAATTACCCCTGCTACACGCCATCTCCCTTGTAGAGTCTACAGCTGTTGTTCGGTGAGAATATACGTAGAACTTTTGTCCTTACTATCAGCCCCAGTGACGTGGATGTTCTCTCCCTCTCCCGCTAATCCAACCTAGTAAGAGCCCCAGACTGATGGGTATTACTCAAGTTCCCTCAAACAGGTTGTTTTACGCGACTGTTATCGTGTGTGAACGACTTTCCTTAAAATTCTTCCAATTAGTCGTAGCCTAACATTAGTTTTCTGTGATTATTCCACTTCAGTTTACTCCTGACTGTTACTCCAAGATGCTTTACTGTAGGTGCTGTTTTCATTGACTGGTCACCAATAATCTAAATTCTAAATTTGTCGTAAGTTCCTGTGGGACCAAAATGCTGCGGTCATCGGTCCCTAGGTTCGCACACTACTTAATCTAACTTAAACTAACTTACACTAAGGGCAGCACACATCCATGCTCGAGGGAGGATTCGAACCTCTGACAGAGAGAGGAGCGCGAACCGTGGCAATGCGCCCTTGACCGCGCGGCTAACGGTATCGCTTTACCTAGTTATGTGTGATATGTTACATTTACTTGCTTTCAACGTCAGCTGCCACTCCTTGCACCAATAGTCTATTCTCTGTCGATCTTACTGTAATTCACTACAGTCTTCTGGTGTTACGGCCTCCGTAAAGAAAATGGCATTGCTTGGGAACTTCTTCACAGAGCTTATTGTGTTATCCACTACTTATTTGTACCGTATACAGTACCGGCCGTAAAAAACTCTCGAGATAATTTCTTCGGTTTCGTTCCGTTAACTCCATCGTGTTGGCGTCTGTGCTGCAGAAACTCCCGAATCTCGTCACGAATGTGTTACGAGACTCGATAAGCTAGTATTTGTTCCACTTCAATCTCCTGAAGATGGCACAGATCTCAAGGTTGTGCAGTGTTCATGCCTTGTTAAATTCTTTCCACGCCCCGATTTCCTACTTCCTTCGAAATTGTGCAATCAATTTTTTTTATGCTTGAAACGATTAACCAGTCATCTTTCTCACGAAATGATGCGCAAATCCAACATTCTGGACGATCATTTGACTTGTTATAGAAGACAGGTTCGTTACCTGTATTTTCACACGTGGATTAAGCATTCAGGTTTCCATTTCACTTTTACCATTCATCGACAACTGGAAAGTTTTAGCTCTGTAGGAGGAAGAGAAAAATTTAAATGGTTCGTTAATTTGCTGCTCATCTAACCTACGCCTCAAAGCTGACTCGCAACGAAAGGTGGGACACACTGTGCAATTAAGCATACAAACAACTAGAAGCGAACAGTAAATTAATAACCAAGTATGCCGTGTCCAGTTTGTCCGCTCACTCACAGGACAAGAAAGTAGACTCATTGACTGTCTGCCAGCGATCAGTAGTCGAGAACGACTGCCTGCTCCTCCGAAACAGTTAAATGCATCGCTTTTCCCACTACAGGCTGCACTGTCATCGTTCATATCCCGATAATCAACATGAAAATGAAATAAATTTGATTTACGTCCGTGAAATAAATCGTTGGCGAACTCTTAAATTCTCAAACATCGTAAAGAAATCACTTCGTGCACAGAAATGCTTAGGGGTACGCGTCCCCCAGTCTTTTCACAGAAAAAGAACACTGGCTATGTCCATCTGTCTGACGACCTTCTTTCAAACTTTAATCAAATGCGCTTCTTTGCAATCACATGTTCGAGCGACCGAAACTGAGGCATGAAGAGAGTAACATCTTTGGCACACCTGTAGAATCTAACGTAACTTGAAACCCTGTCAGTACTTTAGCTTTAATCTGTTGAAACAGTACAGTAGTTTCGCTGATCGCTCGCACCGGGAAATACAAATTGAGGCGGCTTCGCTTCCTATTTTATTGCACGAGGCGGCCGGCCACAAGTGCAACGGAACCCATTTGGACGGGTGGAAAGAAATGTGTCAGGCTTCATAATACATATTTAAATGTGTCGTGTACATGAATGTGGATCTGCTTATTAACTTCCCTAATCCTCCTCACACCTTTCCATAAAGCGTGGCCAATTCTTAGTTGGGAAGTAGTTCTGTAGTATAGCAGTGCCAACCTTACTCCTGGTTAGGGGATCAGAGAGACAGTAAAGGCAGGTAAAAGTCAAAGACGTTCCAGTGTCACAAGATTTGGGGTGGAGAGGTTGGTCACGGCCAAGTGGTTCGACCATCCCCTCAACCGGGGCCCAGGAAGACCTCTGGGTGCCCGCGATATTCTGGGAGTGTTACAGAAGACGGGTAAGTGAGCAGACGTGCCTTCAGTGCTTCTGTCTCGATGTTCACGCATGGAAGAGAGGTATTTGAATATTTGCACTATTCTTTTATTTCCAGCTTCAGATTTGCAAGGAAATGAATTTTCTCGCTTAATTTCGGAAATTTGACCCCCCTGCGTTAATGTATCTGGTCCCCAGTTTGCCCGTTACCCTCCTCACGTAGTGGATGTCCCACGTAAAATATTGGTAGACTTTGGTGGTATACATTTGGCCAACGCAAGTCCGTCTTGCCCGTAGAAACTTGCGTGCAGATTAGTATATAATATAACCGGGCTATAAGTTGTAAAATTGTAATATCTGTAAACTGGAACAATTTTCTCAATCGCTGTAAAGTCGAGTGGTAATGTTTAAAATAAATAGGTAATCAATTGTCATCAATCTTTAACATACCCTAAACTTCACGAAGGAGTCAACTTTAAGGAATTCATTTAAAATAAAAGATATAGAATGCAGGGACCCACACAACAGCGTTTGAGCCCTCCAGCCACTTCCCTAGTTTCGTACAGAAAGGGCACGCTCTCTAGGTCCCCTCCCCAGTTATCCGTTACACAATTTTCATTCAGGGCTTGACGACATCAACTTCCATCTGGCGTCCCTAGGCAAGGAGGTTTGACGAAAATCTTTTACTGTGAATTCATAAAGAACAATGGCGCCATTGTCAATGTCCTGAAACATTCCCCTTGATATGATATGTGACTCCTAAGTGAACAAACTCAGTCTAACTTAATTATAGATTTTGTGGTGACAAGAAACTTTCTGATGGCGCAACAGAACAATTGAAGTGAACTTTGTATGTATATAGACTGAAAGAGCGAGAGAAAATTTGTACCATGGCAAGGAATTGAACCCAGGTGTCCTGCTTGCCAGGCAGGTGCGTTAGCTACTAAGCCACCTTCGCACAGCACTTGACACTACTGCACTGACTAACCTGGCAGGCACGCGGACAGCTTCGGCAAGTCTGTTCTTTTCTAAGAGGGAATTTAAAGTAGACTGGGGAGGCAGTGAGAATTTGGATTGATGAGGGAGGCTTGGAAGGGTAATCCATGCTGAGGTGCGAACCGCTGTGCCAAGGTAGTTTAGCGGCTGACGCAACGACGCAACTGCCTAATAAGAAAGAGACCTGGGTTCGATTCCCGGCCGTGTTACAAATTTTCACTCCCCGCTTTGGTCTATATATCTGTTTTAGACCAGTAAGCTCTCTGAAATTGTGTCATTTCATTTGTAACTTAAGGGACGTTTAAAATAAGTTGCCAAAAGTAGAACCATAATCGTTACAACAGTTGCCATGTAGCTACTCGCCCTCTGTGTCTTTGAATTAACCTTAAAGGTGTTTTTCGTAGGATACAAATTTGTTTGCGCTCTTTATCCTATAATACCGAACAAATTTAAAAGATCTGAGCTAATGCGATTGCAGAATATCGAAGTCTCCATCGCTGTAACAACATGCCTTAAAGTTCCACTGCAACACTTGCTTAACTGGCTAATGAGAAAATGCTTGAATTACAGTGAAAGCGAAAAGTAGCTCGTTTGAGAACGTAGTTCTTGTGCAAACACGGGTCTAGATTTGAATAAAGTTCTGAAAGGGGAAAAGAAATTCATAAAAGTACCTAATTATATGACTACTGAATATAAACTGTTTACAAAATGAGTACAGAATATCATGTTTTCACTTTACAGTGTCCTTCAACAGATCAAGTGACTTTACACGAACACATCTAAATCTAAAAGAATACTCTGCATTTCACAATTAATTGCCTGGCAGAGGGTTCATCGAATCATCTTTAAGCTGTTTCTCTACGGTTCCACTCTCGAACAGTACACGAGAAAAACGAACAATTAACTCTTTGCATGGGAGCGGTGATTATCCTTACTTTATTATGATGATCATTTCCCTGTATGTAGGTGGGCACCAACAAAATATTTTCACACTCTGAGAAGAAAGTTGGTGATTCGAATTTCATGAGAAGGCCCTGCTGCATTAGCTAAAAACGACTTTGTTTTAAAGACTACCACTCCAATAACAGTATCATATCCATGGCATTCTCTCCCCTACTTCGCGATAGTACAAAACGAGCTGCCCTTCCTTGAACTTTTAATCCTGTCTGATGTGGATCCCACACCGCACAGCATTATTCCTGAAGAGGGCGAACAAGCGTAGTGTAAGCAGTGTGTTAAGAAAACTGTTACATTTTCTAAGTGTTCCGGCAATAAATCGCAGTCGTTGGTTTGCGTTCTCCACAACTTTATCTACGTTATCGTTCCAATTTAAGTTATTCATAATTGTAATCCTCAAGTATTTAGTTGAATTTATACCCTTGTGATTTGTGTGATTTATCGTGTAGCTGAAATATAGCGTATTCTTTGTAATCTCATACGGCTGACTACACACTTTTCGTGATTTGGAACAAATTGTCACTTTGTCACCATATAGATAAATTGTCCAAATCGTTTAGCAGCTCGGTTTGATCATCTGATGATATTACGTGACGGTAAATGACAGCAGCATCCGTAAACAGTGTAAGAGGACCGCTCCGATTGTATCCTAAATCGTTTGTGTACTTCAGGACTGACAGGGGTTCCATAACATATCCTTGGGGAACGCCAGATATTACTTCTGTTTTACTTGATGGCTTTACATCAATTATTACGAACTTTGACTTTTCTGACAGGGTCTCATGAATTCAGTCACATAATTGAGATGATACTCCAAAGGCACGCAATTAAATAAGAAGTTGCGAGGAACGGGTTCAAAAGTCTTCTGAAAGTCTAAAAATATGGAATCAATATGACACCCCCTGTCGATAGCACTCGTTATTTCATTAGAATAAATCGTTTTCTTCGAAGATATTCATAATGTTCGTGCACCATATATGTTCCAAAATTCCTACTGCATATCGACGTTAGTGATATGGATCTGTAATTCAGCGAATTACTCCTATTTCCTGAGCGAGCAGTTGTGCATGATTGCTGAATAAGGAGCTATTGTATCAGAATACTCTTACAGGAACCTGACTGGTATACAATCTGGACCGGAAGCCTTGCCTTTCTGAAGTGTTTTAATCTGTGTTGCTACACCAAGGATATTTACTTCTAAGTTACCCATGCTGGCAATCTCTCTTGGTTCGAGTTCTGGATTATTTTCTTCGTCTTCTTTTCGTGAAGAAAATTCGGAAAACCGTGTTTAGTATCTCTACTTTAGTGGTGGTGTCATCAATAACATCACCATTGTTATCGCGTAGTAAGGTACTGATTGCGTCTTGTCACTGGTGTACTTTACATATGACCAGAATGATTGTGGGTTTTCTGATAGATATAGAGACAGAGTTTCAGAGTGGAAACTATTGAAAGCATCTCGCGCTGATGTTCTCTGTAAATTTGGAGCTTCTGTAAAACATTTTGCATGCTTTTTACGTTGATTTTGCAATGGTGTTCTGAACTGCTTTGTATACCATTGGGGATCAGTACAGCCTCATATTACTTTATTTGGTATATATCTCTCAACTTTCGGCGATACTGTTTCTTTTAATTTAAACCGCATCTTGCCTACGCGTACATAGTCAGTTTGGAAGAAGTGGAGACTGTCTCTTAGGGAGCTCTCTGGTGAACTTTTATCTGCTCGATAGATATATTTTGCGTTTATTTTTCGTGGGTTCGGATGTTACAGTATTCAGTCTAGCTACAACAATCTTGTTGTCACTAATTCCTGTACCTGTCATGATGCTCCTTATTTGGACAGGGTTATTTGTAGCTAAGAGGTCAAGTATATTTTCGCAAACATTTAAGCATCTAGTGGGCTCCTGAACTAGTCGCTCAAAATAATTTTCTAAGAAGGCATTCAGTACGATTTTAGACGACGTTTTATGCTTATCACCGACTTTAAACATGTACTTTTGCCAACATATGATGGTAGATTGAAGTCACCACCAACTATAATTGTACGTGTGGGGTACCTATCTGAAATAGCACTCAAATTTTCTTTCAACTGTTCAGTAACTGTATCGTGTGAGTCGGAGGATGGATAAAAGGAACCAATTATTACTTTATTCTGGTTGTAAAGTATAACCTCTACCCATATTAACTCACAGGAACTATCTACTTCAGTTTCACTGCAATATAAACTACTTCTGACAGCAATAAACACTCCACCATCAACAGTATTTAATACATCCTTTCTGTAAGCGGTTAGGTCATTCGTAAGAATTTCGGCTGAACTTATTTCCGGTTTTAGCCAGTTTTTCGTACCTATAACGATTTAAGATTCAGTGCCTTCTATTAGCAATTCGAGCTCTGGTTCCTTTCCAACACAGCTACGATAGTTAACAACTACAATACACTCCTGGAAATGGAAAAAAGAACACATTGACACCGGTGTGTCAGACCCACCATACTTGCTCCGGACACTGCGAGAGGGCTGTACAAGCAATGATCACACGCACGACACAGCGGACACACCAGGAACCGCGGTGTTGGCCGTCGAATGGCGCTAGCTGCGCAGCATTTGTGCACCGCCGCCGTCAGTGTCAGCCAGTTTGCCGTGGCATACGGAGCTCCATCGCAGTCTTTAACACTTGTAGCATGCCGCGACAGCGTGGACGTGAACCGTATGTGCAGTTGACGGACTTTGAGCGAGGGCGTATAGTGGGCATGCGGGAGGCCGGGTGGACGTACCCCCGAATTGCTCAACACGTGGGGCGTGAGGTCTCCACAGTACATCGATGTTGTCGCCAGTGGTCGGCGGAAGGTGCACGTGCCCGTCGACCTGGGACCGGACCGCAGCGACGCACGGATGCACGCCAAGACCGTAGGATCCTACGCAGTGCCGTAGGGGACCGCACCGCCACTTCCCAGCAAATTAGGGACACTGTTGCTCCTGGGGTATCGGCGAGGACCATTCGCAACCATCTCCATGAAGCTGGGCTACGGTCCCGCACACCGTTAGGCCGTCTTCCGCTCACGCCCCAACATCGTGAAGCCCGCCTCCAGTGGTGTCGCGACAGGCGTGAATGGAGGGACGAATGGAGACGTGTCGTCTTCAGCGATGAGAGTCGCTTCTGCCTTGGTGCCAATGATGGTCGTATGCGTGTTTGGCGCCGTGCAGGTGAGCGCCACAATCAGGACTGCATACGACCGAGGCACACAGGGCCAACACCCGGCATCATGATGTGGGGAGCGATCTCCTACACTGGCCGTACACCACTGGTGATCGTCGAGGGGACACTGAATAGTGCACGGTACATCCAAACCGTCATCGAACCCATCGTTCTACCACTCCTAGACCGGCAAGGGAACTTGCTGTTCCAACAGGACAATGCACGTCCGCATGTATCCCGTGCCACCCAACGTGCTCTAGAAGGTGTAAGTCAACTACCCTGGCCAGCAAGATCTCCGGATCTGTCCCCCATTGAGCATGTTTGGGACTGGATGAAGCGTCGTCTCACGCGGTCTGCACGTCCAGCACGAACGCTGGTTCAACTGAGGCGCCAGGTGGAAATGGCATGGCAAGCCGTTCCACAGGACTACATCCAGCATCTCTACGATCGTCTCCATGGGAGAATAGCAGCCTGCATTGCTGCGAAAGGTGGATATACACTGTACTAGTGCCGACATTGTGCATGCTCTGTTGCCTGTGTCTATGTGCCTGTGGTTCTGTCAGTGTGATCATGTGATGTATCTGACCCCAGGAATGTGTCAATAAAGTTTCCCCTTCCTGGGACAATGAATTCACGGTGTTCTTATTTCAATTTCCAGGAGTGTATTTATTGTTCCTATACGTGTACCAAAGACAAGGAAAATCCGATATATTCGTATTAACGTCCATAAGATTATTTAACGAGCTAAAAAGTGCAATAATCAATATTTAACAACGAATTTTACGAACAATCTGATGGTGTCGCCATGGGGAGTCCTTTGTCTCCCCTGGTGGCCCATCCTTTTATGGAGGATTTTGAGGAGAGAGCACTCGACTCTGCCACTTTTAAACCGACAGTATTTTGGCGGTACGTTGACGACACTTTTATAGCGTGGCCTCATGATCTGGACGGTCTCCAAGAATTTTTACGTCACATGAACTCCATACATGAAGACATGAAGTTTACCATGGAGATAGAGAGAGATGGTTGTCTGCCATTTTTAGACGTCTTTTAGACGTCAGCGCGTACTCGCCAGTACTACTACAGTGGCATTCACCTGAAGATGGCCAGAAGACTCTGCGCCGAAATATCGTGGCAGGAAGTTACTGATATCCGGCAGTTCTCCCGTGTTTTTATGGAACAGTGCAATAACCAACTTACAAGCCCATATGAGTGAGTAAGTAGTGAACATGGATTCCCGTATGTCCCAATGAAACTGTGAACTCGAAGGAAGAACTGATATTGATCCTTCTGAATAATACTGGACGGTATCTCTCACAAATAAAACTGATGTTCCAGAGAGCTGCACTACGCAAATCCAGCGGAAGCAAACCACCATCTCACCATAATCTAGAAAGATATCGCTTCAACGTGCCCATTGCTTTATCATAAGACAATGGGTCTACACTAAGCAAATCAGCAAGTCGTCACAGCACCAAGTGGATCATCATGACGATCAGTCTGAGTCGCTTTGTCCACTGACTGTGCAGCCCTCGCTAAGCAATTCTGCGCGCCAAGTGCTTCTGTTGGATCATTCAGCTAAGAGTTTAGGTGACTTGGTTCAAATGGCACTGAGCACTATGGGACTTAACATATGAGGTCATCAGTCCCCTAGAACTTAGAACTACTTAAACCTAACTAACCTAAGGACATCACATACATCCATACCCGAGGCAGGATTCGAACCTGCGACCGTAGCGGTCGCGCGGTTCCAGACCGAAACGCCTAGAACCGCTCGGTCACACCGGCCGACTTAGGTGACTTGATTAAGACATAGTTGCTGTTCCCATCCAAACATGAACTACTCTAGTAGACGGATGAATGACTAAGCTTATTTCAGACAGAAAAGTTTTTATAAAAGTGCACATGAATACTCGCCATTAATGGGGTCTAATCAACAGTCGATTTTCAATCTTATCAAGTCGAGATGCCTGTTACTATATAGCAACTGTAAATTATTTTCTATACCACATCTCGTCATCCGTTACGTCCTTGGAGAGGCAACAAGATTGCTTTCCCTTTTTTTTTAAGAAAGAGGGGTGTGGTTGGATGGCGAGTCCTTTGCGATATTTGCTTCCACTGCCCCCGAATGCCTTCCCTCCCGAAAACATCTGGGCTTACCTTAAACCTATCAGTGGATCAAAGTCACGTGCCAGACTCCAGGTAACAATAATGACATCGAAACGGAGGAAGACAGAGAGTAGACCGAGGTACCAAAATCATTTTTTTCGAAAGGAAGATGGCACTGAAGCTGCTCCGTCGAATGAACATAAGTTCCTTTTTATCTTTCTGTGTCATCGGTCTTCTGAGTGGCTTGACACTGTCCGCTACGAAACCGTCTCCCGTGACAACCTTTTCATCTCAGAGTGGCATTTGCAACCTACGTCCTCAAATATTCGCTGTATGTATTCCAATACCTGTCTTCCTCCACGGATATAGAAACAAGCGGTGCTGGAATAGAAAACAACTAAAATCGCTTGATAGTGTAAAGACGACTCGGCCTGATGGGATGCCTATGCGAATCTAAATCCAGTATGAGGAAGAATTTGTACCTCTTGTAGCAACCGTCTGCAGGAACATAGCGTTTGAAGTCATTGTAAAAATATCCAAGAGGTCTACGTTTTCAAGAAAGATCTCACTCTAGCCCTACGTCGCTGACGTCATCTCTTACAGAATTCTGTAACGCGTTTTATGCCCAGGTATTATGACATTTCTGGGCATCAAAAACGTCTTCTGTATGAATCAACGTGGATTCTACAAAAACAACGATAAAGTGAAACCTGTCTCCTGTTCGTCCACGAGACCCAGAAGACAGTAGATACCGATGAACAGGTTGATGCCGCGTTCTTTCACTTCCACGAGCCGTTCGGTACAGTTCCTCACTTCCAGCTAGAGACAAAAATAATCGTTTGCGGAATATGACCATCTGTTTGATCGGATTGCGTAACAACACATAAAGAGATCCTCACTGGAGAACATTCCTCAAACGTAACAGTAAGAATTTACCCAAGACTGAACCTAGTAGAAAACGTCGGAAGTTTCATGAACCTTTTGCTGTCCTAGACACGGAATTCGCAGTGTCAGAAAATTGTAGCGAAACGAGAGGAGACCAGAAGAGGATCGGTGCTTGATGCAGGGACTGGCTATTGACCCTCAGCACTAGTATATAAAGCGTACTGCTCATAAATATGTGGAAGGACCCACTATTCCATATATGATTTCAGATCAGTCACTCAAAATAGTCACATAATTTAAATGTACTGATAAGCCACAACATTATGATCACTGTCCACCGCGACGTTGGACACCGTCTGGTGACGAGATAACAGAAGTATCTAAACGGAGCAGACACGGACGGGGGACCACCCTAGCAAAGATATAGGTTGCAAATGAGGAAATCCATTGAGACAATCGACTCTGACAAAGGGCAGGTTATTATTATGCAAAGCTTGTGAACTAGTATCTCGAAAACGGGAAGCTGGTCGAATGTTCACGTGCTACCCTCGTGACCCTACGGAAAGTGTTAGAAGGACTGTGAAACTACCATTAGGTGCAAAATGGTAGGACGTCCACGGCTCTTCTCAGAACGTGGGGATCAGAGGCTTCTTTGCTCGGTAAAGTAAGATAGATGGGGATCTGTGGCATCTCTGCCGAAAGAGAACAATGCTGGAGCACGCACAACTGTTTCGGAACACTGTGTTCATCGTTTATGGTTGTACAGGGATCTCCGCAGTAGACCACCCCTACGTGTTCACGTGTTGACGCTGCGACATCGTCAGTTACGAGTGCAGTGAGCACGGGACCATCGGGTTTCGACCATCGATCAATGCAAACCTGTCGGCTCTTCGGTTGAAGCATTTTTTTATACTACGCTAGGCCGTTGGTTGTCTCCATGCTGACAGTGCGAACCACCTGCCTCCATTCATACTTGGAATCTTCCGCGATGGCGACGTCATCTTTCAGCAGTGTAGCTGTGCGTGTCTCGGAGCCACAACCGTGGTACAGTGGTTTGAGGAGGATTGCAGTGAACTCACGTTGACGTCTCGGCGGCCAAATTCGCCTTGTGTCGCTATCTGGCGCTATCACCGCGTGCGAAAATCAGAGGTTCGTTATTTACTCCGAATTACATGGTATATGCTTAGACTTGTAATGCCACATACCCACGGATCTCTGATACGCAGAAGCAGTGGCATAATTCGTTCCAAAGATGGACAAACAAACTATTAGGCAAGTGATCATGTTCTGGCTTATCAGGGTGTCTGGAAGCAAGCGTACGTAGCGACTGGAAGGGTAAAGACCACATGAGACAAATCGTGGGCGAGGCAGGCGCCAGACTGAGATTCAATCGAAAAAACTCACCCACGAAGGATGCCGCTTGTTCAACCAGTACTTGAATATTACTCGTCAGTCTGGGATCCGTACCAGGTAGGATTCAAAGTGAATAGAGGAGATCCAAGGAAGAGTAACGTGTTCCATTACAGGCTAGTTCTGTCACCGCCAAAGCGTCACATCTCTTCCGAACCCAAGGGCAGACGTTACAAGAGAGGAGGTTTAGAACGCGGTGTAGTTTACTGTTAAAATTTCCCGAGAGTACTTTCCTCGAGCAGTCAGCCACCATATTGCTTTCTCCTACGTACATCTCGCGAGAAAAAACCACGAAGGTAAAATTAGAAAAGTCCAAGCTCACAGTGAGCTTTACCAGCAGTCAATCATCCCTCGCATCGTTCGCACTACGTGCTGGAAAATGAACTTTACTTAGGTAAAGATGGCTTGCGGATTATGGATGTTGACGTGGAAGCACTGAGTCACTTCGTTCGGTATATTTTTTTATTAAGTTCACGTTTAGCTTACCTGGAAAAATTAGGGCCTTCTGGTCATTTCTCAAAACCTAACTAGACATACTCTGTAATATTGCAATATTTGTAATACATGAGCTGTGAATAATAACATCAGTAATACTAACAATAAGGATCATAATAATTCAGTTAGTGAGAAATACACAATGTCAATCTAAAACAAAATTAATTCTCTTGTCTTGGTCGCTAAAACATTTCCTTATTTTTCAGCCCATATTACCGTTTCGATATCACCATCGTTATTTGGAACCCTGATGTTAAGAAGAAACGTTTACGGCTGACTACATACTGGGCACAGATTAAGGTATAACGATGATCATACGGAAACGCGTCATAAGGAGTGCAAGAGTAATTCATAATTGCCAGATAAGGTCGCAGATATCATAAAAGAGTTCTTGTCTAAAGTAAACAAAACATCATGCCCATTTACCGCCGCAAGACTGAATGCTGTCTGGTGCCGTTGCGGGCATGTGTTGCAGTAAGGAAAGTACAGAGGGTGTTTCTGTAAGAGCGTGCAAAAATTTAATAGGCCATAGAGGAACCCCACTGAACAATCTGAGGTAGGGAACCTGGTGTCGAAGAAGCCAGTTTAAGGAGATAGAAGGAATAAGAACACATCACTGTGTATTTTTTATTTACATTAATTACAGTTAACTGCAAATATCCTTATTGACACAATGAACGTACCATTTGTGCTGTATCTTACAAAATGTTTTGAGACTGATGGTCATCAAACTCATGACATTGGCGAACAAGTTTCTGACGCACCCTCGCAAATATCCCTGTTATGTTTCGGATCACATCGCAGGTAGCTACAATTCTGGCAACTAATGCCATCTCAGTATCCACTGGGGTCTCATACATAAGTACTTTCGATATCACCATAGGAAATAAACAAGGGGATACAGGTCAGGTGACCTCGCAGGCCATGGAATAGGACCTCCCGTTGCAGTCCAGCGACCAGGAAATACAGCATTGAGATGGTTGCGGACATCAACAATGAAGTGAGGCGGTGCGTCTTCATGTTGTGAACGCATTCTCTCACGAACAGCCAAGTGTACGTTCTCCAGCAACTCATGTAGAACGTTTTGATCGAAAATCGAGTGCAGGTGACAATGTAGACGCCCTACTGCTTAATGACTACCTAGTGAACAGGCTTGTCCTCCTATTTTTCTTGCAGGAAATAAAGAATGTGCCTGTAATGAAACAGCACAGTTGGTGTAAGCTTGTACGTATGTTAGTTGTAAATAAGCTGGTTAACAGTAATACTAGACAGAGCGGTACTTGCAAATCTCCTTAAGCTGGCATCTCCGACCCCGGTTCCCTACTTCAATTTTTCAGCGGAGAATTCACTATGTACTGTTACAGTTTTGCATGCTGTTATGGAAACGTCCTGCATATGCAAAGACTGCTGAGTCACTGTAGCTACAATAGGGGCTCCAAATGTGGAAATATCCTAACATACGTCACTTCAACTAAGAATGAGCAGCTCACAAACTGTCAATTACGATTGGCTGTTCACCTGCTGCTGTCATGAACATCTACGCCAACTGGTTGAAGGACGACAAACGCCGAGTAGTCCACAACGTGTTGAACGCCTGTGGCTCATTACAGTTCATGGAGACTGAAGGCTTGTCCTCTCTGTGAAGCAGAACAGGCGGTGATCTATGATACATCTGACAACAGAGTGCAACGCTGGTTCAGGCTCAAGTGTTTCATAGCAAATTATTTGTTAAGTCACCACTTTACAATACCTGTCCCGTAACTAACAAAAAGAATATAAAGACCCATTAGATCAGAATAATTAATCAGTACCGCGAAGTGAAATGCACACTAGTACCAATGATTTTCGGTAGTTAATTATTTTAATTTACATTTCTGTTAGGTTTTCTTGGAATATATAAGTATGAAGCCCTTTTGGAAGAACTCTGGGAAGAAGTATCAACCCTTGGGCGAGCAGCATGGCTCTGTGGCCAGACAGAGGGATCATTTCTGGGTGAATTCCCGTATGAGTGCACTGGACAGGCCCCAGTCAGTGCCATTCGCTTGATCAGACTTTACTTTTTGGTTGACGCAGCTAGGTACCGGGAACCCCAGAGGCAGCATAGATACGATCTGCCATGGCATAAGCCCTCCAGCAGCGACTCGAAAATCGAAAGAGTCGAAATACTGCTTTAAGAAGGTTCAGAAAACGCTGTATCTCTTTCGGACGTACCAGACGCCACAGGTAACATCCACAACATGGAGTGCTAGTTTTGGACCCCTTTCTAAGCATGGGACGACACCAAAAGGGAGGTTCACAAAACCGAAATGTTCGTACAATATAAGAGATGCCAGGATTGGGTAGCGTAAATAAACTGGAGGTTACAGAGAGAGAACCTCGACTGTGCAGGTAAGGGCCCACTTCACAGAAAAAGAAGACTGGTCAACGCTCGTAATATCCGAGACCTAGCCAATTCGAACAAAGTAAAGAACGCAAAACGCAGAATAATCAATCGAATTCATTCAATTTTCGGAATTTCACTCTTCGACTTCTTCATGGCCAGGAGCCTTCACTGTCCGGCCTCTCCTCCAATGGCCTGTGACTCCAGCAGTGTCCATCTCGGAGCAGCTCAACTGAGGGACTTAGAAAGATTTTTGGATGACTCAGCGGTAGGCGCAGGTCATCGTTGTGCAGCCACTTCAGCCTCAACCTACAGACTGATATGGTGAGACCGAGCATGACAGCGACATCATCCATAGGGAGAATAAGGTCAATGTCAATTTTACAGTATTTCAATAACATCAAGCTGCGCTCTGAAGACTTGACTTCAGGTCCGAATGACATATTTACTTCCAAATCCAAACACAGATGCAACGTATTCCATTCTCTAGTGCTATCTGGTTTTTATACTAACATCACGACATCACAGTGCAACTTCGCGACCGCAGTTGTTTCATTTCGTATGCTGTTATTAAAACCCTACGCCAAACCCTATTGTCGGATTACCGAGGCTTTACTTTGGAATTATTATGGGTTGTCAGATGATATACGAGTGACTTTAACGTAATACTATTAATTCTGATTCTTGTTGCATTTGGAGGATGTCTACTTAACTCTTTGCTTACCATAAAATCTATATAGCGTTGCCCACCAGTCGGGCCTCTCACCCCCATGCTGTTTAAATTGACATAAACTGACATAAACTGACACTATTTTGATTACTTAAGATGTGAACGACTTTTGAGATATAAATACTTTTAAAATAATTTTATTTGTTTAAAGTGAAGGTGGCAGGGGTAAAATACAGGGAGCGAAAGGCTATTTACAGTTAATACAGAAACCAGATGGCAGTTATAAGAGTAAAGGGGCACGAAAGGGAAGCAGTAGTAGGGAAGGGAGTGAGACGGGGTTGTAGCCTTTCCCCGATGTTATTCAATCTGTATATTCAGCAAGCAGTGAAGGAAACAAAAGAATAATTCGGAGTAAGTATTAAAATCCATGGAGAAGAAATAAAAAGTCGGACCTCTCACCCCCTTGCTGTTTAAATTGACATAAACTGACATAAACTGACACTATTTTGATTACTTGAGATGTGAACGAATTTTGTGATATAAATACTTTTAAAATAATTTTATTTATTTAAAGTGAAGGTGGCAGGGGTAAAATACAGGGAGCGAAAGGCTATTTACAATTAATACAGAAACCAGATGGCAGTTATAAGAGTAGAGGGGCACGAAAGGGAAGCAGTAGTTGGGAAGGGAGTGAGACGGGGTTGTAGCCTTTCTCCGATGTTATTCAATCTGTATATTGAGCAAGCAGTGAAGGAAACAAAAGAAAATTTCGGAGTAGGTAATAAAATCCATCGCCGATGACACTGTAATTCTGTCAGAGACAGCAAAGGACTTGGAAGAGCAGTTGAGCGGAATGGACAGTGTCATGAAAGGAGGGTATAAGATGAACATCAACAAAAGCAAAACGAGGATAATGGAATGTAGTCGAATTAAGTCGGGTGATGCTGAGGGAATTAGATTAGGAAATGAGACACTTAAAGTAGTAAAGGAGTTTTGCTTTGGGGAGCAAAGTAACTGATGATGGTCGAAGTAGAGAGGATATAAAATGTAGACTGGCAATGGCAAGGAAAGCGTTTCTGAAGAAGAGAAATTTGTTAACATCGAGTATTGATTTAAGTGTCAGGAAGTCGTTTCTGAAAGTATTTGTATGGAGCGTAGCCATGTATGGAAGTGAAACATGGACGATAACTAGTTTGGACAAGAAGGGAACAGAAGCTTTCGAAATGTGGTGCTACAGAAGAATGCTGAAGATTAGATGGGTAGATCATATAACTAATGTGGAGGTATTGAATAGGATTGGGGAGAAGAGAAGTTTGTGGCACAACTTGACTAGAAGAAGGGATCGGTTGGTAGGACATGTTCTGAGGCATCAAGGGATCACCAATTTAGTACTGGAGGGCAGCGTGGAGGGTAAAAATCGTAGAGGGAGACCAAGAGATGAATACACTAAACAGATTCAGAAGGATGTAGGTTGCAGTAGGTACTGGGAGATGAAGAAGCTTGCACAGGATAGAGTAGCATGGAGAGCTGCATCAAACCGGTCTCAGGACTGAAGACCACAACAACAAAGTGAACATTATAAGAAACGCAATTTTTATGCTTTTGCTGGTAGTTTTCATTCTTATTGCAAATTTGCCCAAGGTCTACAGACAATATCAGAATGTTCCGGGCATATAGGTTTGGTGCACTTATAACATGTAATGTGATTTTTTCTGTCTTTCTTCTCTACACATCTCCTCTCCTTAGCTGGTGGTTTCGCTGCCCTTCCGATGCTGCTAATGAATTCATTGAGATCTTTACCTCTGCTAGTTGATTTCCCAAATTAATCAAATTTATCATGAAAGTCCGCCGTCTCATTTTTTATTGATAGCCAGCATCATCCAAATTATATATGCCTTAATTACACTTACACGATCATGTTGAAGAAAACCAGCAATGGCTAGCGCCTGATTTTCTGATCGAGCTGTAGCGTCACATCTACCAGTCCATGGTGTCAAGGTCGCACTTTTGGCATTGCATGTCATTATAACTTTAGGCATCTTTACTTTTGACGACGACATCATTGATTAGTCATGAAGAGAGCTAAGGGGGGTGACATATTTCTGTTTGTTCGGAGCAAAAGAGACTGTCATCACATCTGGTTGATAACAAATAATGTAGTGTATACTTCACGTCCTTAAGTGTAATAGAAACGGTATGCAGTTCACTTTTGCTTTTTTGGGATAGTACCGACTAATGCCATATATTTTCACAACAAAAAATGAGCTAAATAGAGGGATGTTGAAAAAGTTCTCACAGGGCATTTTACGTGTTCCTGCTCGGTTCTTATTTCGGCTAGGAACAGGAGGTAAAGAATTTTTGGTTTACCCGGAACTAGCGGCCATTGGTATAGCCGCTACAACATCTGTCTTGCTGCAGCTATGTTGCATTACATTAAGGAAGGTTTGAAAGGCGAATCGCAGCTGGCACCCAGGCAAATTGTGCGATACGATTTTAATTGGGATGAGAGTTATGCTCAAATAATGACACCATTTGTATGATCGCCATCCGGATTTTACGTGCAAAAACAGTTACCTCTAAATAACTTCGAAGTGGAACAAGGTCCACCGGTGTATTGGACCTTGGTCTAAGATAACGTTTAACGGTTTAGAAAATACTCTTTCGTTTGGATTTTAAGCGTAAAACACGCTTTCTTCTGGGAAGTATCTGAAGCGCGAAAACTTGTACGAAACGGTTCAAACTTTGCACGAAGGTAGTTGAATAGATAAAAGTCAAAACGGGAATGCTGTCTTCCAATAATATTTATCCATTATCGAGATACTATGGTTTAAAGTCGAGCTGAACGTAGCATGTAAATCTCGTTCTTACGTTTACTGAATGCGCGAAAAGGTTTAAAAAATGCATTATTACGAAAAAATTCAAATCTGGCTTTCAAAAATCTAACTTTATTCGGATTTCACCAGTAAGAGACACTTTGAGTTTTTTAACTTGCACCACTTCCATGTTTCAAACTTGTGCGAATCAGTTCAAATTCTTTAAGAAGGTAGACAAATGCGTGTAATTAAGGGTCTCCGGTTGTTTTGGGAAAGCTTTATGCGGTGTTGCGATATAAGCCACATGGTTCGAAAGTCAATAAAAATATCTATACCGGAGCAGTCGAGGCACGAGTCAACAAAAATCTACATCGGTTGGTAAGCTATGGGTGTCTAATATCAAATTTATGATAGAGTAAAAGGTGAGAACCAGAATGGAAAATGGGCATCGTAGCATAAAAAAGGTGAATAATCCTGGGCAGGATTGGGCATATAATAGAGCTAGCATTTCGACTTCTCTGGGAGCTTCAAAGACATTTAAATCAAAACAACTCAACAAATTCGCGTTTTTTTTTCTTTAGCCATGGTAAACATGACAAGTCACACGGCGCCATGTTTAATGTTATTTTACTTGTCACCATGCACCACACTAGACGGCTTGGGTACTAATACTAACAAATAAAAACAAAGCGAATATGTCAACATGTTTAGATTTAAATGTCTTTGAAACTGCCACGTAAGTTGAAAAGCTACTTCCCTTGTTTTACATCCGTAACCCTGACAATGGTATATTCGCTTTTTTGTGCAACGATAGGAGAGAATATCTCAATATGTTTGGATTTAAATGTCTTTGAAACTGCCACGTAAGTTGAAAAGCTACTTCCCTTGTTTTACGTCCGCAACCCTGACAAGGATATATTCGCTTTTTTTGTGGAACGATAGGAACATCATCAACACAATTCCGAAGACTGCAATAGCCCACAAGCGTGATAATTAACGTAAAATCAGCTTAACAGCTAATGCATCTAAGATACCAAAAATAATAACGTATGAAAGAATGGAAAAGGATACTGAGGATGTGTTAGATGACGATCAACTTGATCTTAGGGAAGGTAAAGGGACCAGAGAGGCTATTCTGATGTTGAGGCTGATAATGGAAGCAAGACTAAGAAAAATCAAGACGCGTTCACAGGATTTGTCGATGCGAAAAAAGCGTTCGACAACGTTCGCAAAATGTTCGAAATTGGGAAAGAAATTTGGGGAAGCTACAGGGAAAGACGGATAATATACAATGTGCACAAGAGTTAGGAGGAAACAATAAGACGGAAACAATAAGAACAATTTGCTCGGATTAAAAAGGGTATAGATCAGGAATGTAGGCATTCGCCCCTACTGTTCAATCCATACATTGAAGAAGTAATGATGGAAAGAAAAGAAAGGTTCAAGAGTGGAATTAAAATTCAAGTTGAACGGATATCAATCATAAGATTCGCTGATGACGTTGCTATCCTCAGAGAAAGTGAAGAAAAATTACAGGATATGCTGAATGGAATGAACAGCGTAATGAATGCAGAATATGGACTAAGAGTAAATCGAAGAAAGACGAAATTAACGAGAAGTGGAAGAAATGAGAACAGCGAGTAATCTGGATTTGTGATTATGAAGTTGAAATTAAGAAATTCTGGCAGCAAAGTGAACCATGACGGATGGAGCAAGGAAGACATGAAAAGCAGACTAGCGCCGGATAGAAGACCATTCCTGGCCAAGAGAAGTCTATTAATATCAAACGTAGGCCTTAATTTGAAGAAGAAATTTCTGAAATTTGCATTTGGAGCACAGCATTCTACGGTAGTCAAAGATTGAGTGTGTAAAACCCGGAACAGGTGAGAATCAAACTATTTGAGATGTGGTGCTACAGAAGAATGTTGAAAATTTAGTGGATTAATAAGCTAAGAAACGAGAAAGTTCTGCACGGGGTCGGAAAGGAAAGGAGTGTACGGAAAACATTGACTAGAAGGAGGAATAAGTTGATAGGACATCTGTTACGGCATTAGATGGAGCCGTTGAAGGTAAAAATTGTAGAGAAAGATAGAGATAGGAATAGATCCAGCAAATAATTGATGACGTAGGTTGCAAGTGCTACTGTGACATGAAGAGGTTGACACGGGAGAGGAATTCGTGGCGGGCCGCATCAAACCAGCCATAAGATTTACGACTAAAAAAAAATGAAAAAGAAAAAAAGCAAGACCAGCTTACTGATGGTGATGGGGGTTGAACGAGGATGTTGCAGGAAAAGTGTGGGAAGTTATAATGGTGAATTGCTTCAGGATTTTATAAGAGCGTTGTTTGATACAGAATTAGCAAATAAGATGATGTGTGAATCATTACCCGCCTGGGTAACCGAGAGCGCTAACGCGCTGCTTCCTGGACTCGGGTAGACGCGCCGTCCCCGGGTCGAATCTGCTCACCGGATTAACGACGAAAGCCGATGTGCCGGCCAGCCTGAATGTGGTTTTTAGGCGATTTTCCACATCCTGCTAGGTGAATACCGGGCTGGTCCCCACATTCCGCCTCAGTTAGACGCGTCGCAGACATATGCAAAACGTCCGCACTATTTCAAAATTTACACTAGACGCAGACAGTTGGGGTACGCTGACCGAGGGGGGTATGGAGTGACGGCAGGAAAGGCATCCGGCCATCCCTAAAACTAACATTGCCAAATCCGCTGTGACCACGCCGACCCTGCGATTGCTGCGGGACTATGGCGTAAGCGAAAGATTATATTAGATTAGATTAGCACTTGTTCCATAGATCATGAGTACGACGCTTCGTAATGATGTGGAACGTGTCACGTTAATAAAAGGGGTCTATACAAGATATTACATTACACAAAATATTACATGACACTTAATATTTTTAATTTTTTTTTTTTTTTTGGGAAGGGGGTAGGGAAATTACCCACTTATTATATCCAAAAATTCATCTAATGAGTAAAAGGAGTTACCATTAAGAAATTCTTTTAATTTCCTTTTAAATGCTATATGGCTATCTGTCAGACTTTTGATGCTATTACGTAAGTGACCATAGACTTTCGTGGCAGCATAATTTACCCCCTTCTGAGCCAAAGTTAGATTTAACCTTGAGTAGTGAAGATCATCCTCTCTCCTAGTGTTGTAGCAATGTACACTGCTATTACTTTTGAATTCGTTCGGATTGTTAATAACAAATTTCATAAGTGAATACATCTATATTATGAGGCTACAGTGAATGTATCTAGCTATTTAAATAAGTGTCTGCAAGATGATCTTGGATGAGCTCCAGCAATTATTCTGATTACACGCTTTTGTGCAATGAACACTCTTTTACTCAATGATGAGTTACCCCAGAATATGACGCCATAGGAAAGCAGAGAATAAAAATAGGCATGGTAAGCTAATTTACTCAGATGTAAATCGCCAAAATTCGCAATTACACTAATAGCATAAGTAGCTGAACTCAAACGTTTCAACAGATCCTCAGTGTGTTTTTTCCAGTTCAACTTCAACCCCTCATCAATGCATACACATAGATATTTTGAATATTCTACCTTAGCTACCGATTTCCAATCGAAGTCTATATTTATCAATGGTGTCATTCCATTTACTGCGTGGAACTGTATATACTGTGTTTTGTCAAAGTTTAATGAGAGCCTATTTGCAGAGAACCCCTTAATGTTTTTCTGTAAAACATTGTTTACAATTTCACCAGTTAATTCTTGTCTCTTGTGTGTGATAGCTATACTTGTATCATCGGCAAAATGTACTAGCTTTGCATCTTCAAAATCTGTTCAAATGGCTCTGAGCACTATGGTACTTAACATCTATGGTCATCAGTCCCCTAGAACTTAGAACTACTTAAACCTAACTAACCTAAGGACAACACACAACACCCAGTCATCACGAGGCAGAGAAAATCCCTGACCCCGCCGGGAATCGAACCCGGGAACCCGGGAGTGGGAAGCGAGAACGCTACCGCACGACCACGAGCTGCGGACTTTGCATCTTCGTGAATATAGAATGGCAAGTCGTTAATATACAGGGTGTTACAAAAAGGTACAGCCAAACTTTCAGGAAACATTCCTCACACACAAATAAAGAAAAGATGTTATGTGGACATGTGTCCGGAAACGCTTAATTTCCATGTTAGAGCTCATTTTAGGTTCGTCAGTACGTACTGTACTTCCTCGATTCACCGCTAGTTTGCCCAATCGAAGGAAGGTAATGTTGACTTCGGTGATTGTGTTGACATGCGACTCATTGTTTGGGCAGGCATTGTTGGTGATGTCTTGATTGGGCCCCATGCCCTTTTCCACCTACGCTCAATGGAGCACGTTATCATGATTTCATACGTGATACTCTACCTGTGCTGCTAGAACATGTGCCTTTACAAGTACGACACAACATGTCGTTCATGCACGATGGAGCTCCTGCACATTTCAGTCGAAGTGTTCGTACGCTTCTCAACAACAGATTCGGTGACCGATGGATTGGTAGAGGCGGACCAGTTCCATGGCCTCCACGCTCTCCTGACCTCAACCCTCTTGACTTTCATTTATGGGGGCATTTGAAAGCTCTTGTCTACGCAACCCCGGTACCAAATGTAGAGACTCTTCGTACTCGTATTGTGGACGGCTGTGATACAATACGCCATTCTCCAGGGCTGCATCAGCGCATCAGGGATTCCATGCGACAGAGGGTGGATGCATGTATCCTCGCTAACGGAGGACATTTTGGATATTTCCTGTAACAGAGTGTTTGACGTGACGCTGGTACGTTCTGTTGCTGGTTGCTTCCATTCCATGATTAATGTGATTTGAAGAGAAGTAATAAAATGAGCTGTAACATGGAAAGTAACCGTTTCCGGACACATGTCCACATAACATATTTTCTTTCTTTGTGTGTGAGGAATGTTTGCTGAAAGTTTGGCCGTGCCTTTTTGTAACACCCTGCATATTAAGAACAGCAGAGGACCCAAGACCGAACCTTGCGTCACCCCATTCTTGATTGTTCCCCAGTTTGAGAAATTACCAGTGTTTTTCATACTATGTGAACTGCTTGCTGGCTCTTTCTAGGGGGTCCGCGGCCACCCTTCACCAAATAGTGTAAAATAATGAGTAAAATTATTGAATAAAAATGTGAAAATAAAATTCATCACTATTTTTTTTTTTTCGTGTGAAAAACGTGTACTTTTACTTCAGGTCGCATTCTCAAGCAGCCTTTGCGGTTCCTAAGTGAGAACGCATACACAGTTTAGTGCCGGAGAATGCGGCTTCTCTGATCGACTGTTTCGCAACAATCGGGGGTCGTTTGTGCACCGGCTCACGGCGGCAGATGCGCTGATACCTTTTACGCTGCGCGGAGCGAGCTTTGTCGATCAACCACAGCGCTCGCTGGCACGTATGCGGCCCCAGACATAATTAAATGTTAAACTTGCTTTGTCAATGCACTACCTATTTCATAAGTCAATCTTTGAAAGTTGTTTTCATTCATCTCTAAACTAAAGACTATTGATACTTTGGGGGGAGGGGGGGGGGGGGGGTCATGGGAACATGGAACTTGCATTAAGAAGCTTTCAGTTCCCATGGGTTTCGCTCTGAAATTTGAAGTTACTGTGCTCTTGACTGACTAGGGGTCCGCCATGGATTTTCGACTGAAGAAGGGGTCCACCAGCTGAAAAGGTTGGGATGCCCTGATTTAAACCATTGGAGCACTGTCCCACTCATACCACAGAAAGAAGGAAATGATGTGTGAATCATTATTAAAGGGTTCAAATATGCGACATTGCTTTTCTGAAGTCGTACACAAATGTTTATTATGCTAGACGACGTCAGGGAAGGAATAGTTAGAAAACGTTTGCCGTAAACTGCAGAGTGCGATAATATCTCCACGGAACATCAGGAGAAAGATTTTTAGATGCCTCGAAGAAAGCGCTCTCATTTTCCGCGCGGCGTGTCTGGCGCACCGCTTTCGGACACGTGACTGAATAGCTGCGGCGACGTCTGTGTGTCGGCTGTCGCGGCGAGTGAACAAAGTAGCCGGCCGGGGCGCCACGTCACGACTACAAAAGGCTCCGCCCGGCCCCGCCCCCCAGGGCGCCGGCAGATGTTAATCACGGCCCTTTGTGCGGGCCGTTCTCCGCGCTGTCCCGCCGCTGCGCCTGTATCGACAGTCGCGTCGCGGTGCTCTTCTCACTCCGGCGCCGCTCTTCGGCCGAATTTAATATCCCCGGCGAGCCGGGCACCGTTTCGCCGCATGGAGCGTCACCGCCGTGTTGCAGAATGTTGCCGACAACTTTCCTAATCTGCAGGCGGGCAAGATTGAATTTCCGGCGAACGGCCAGACCACAGAGGTTACCGGAGATCAAATTTCCATTCGGAATAACATTCCCCCCTCCTGCCTCTTTCGTGAACTTTGGAATCCACCGAATACTTTTTTTTTTTTTTTTTTTTGTGGAATTAATTTCAGTTTTCCTCGAGGACTTTCTCCTGTTGAAAAATAGCAGCGCTTCAGTGGAACAGCATATTCTGGAAGGTTCTCAGATGAATGTTTGCATGTTACGTCTCATCACGAAATTGATAAACAAATATAGAGAGGTGTGCGAAGATTTAACTAGAAACAAGACAATTTGCAAAAGTACTTTGTGCAGGTTTTTTCAGACGGAGGCGTAAAGCATGTACCGAAGAAACAGTCAGTTATAAGATTAGCAGATGACTTGTACACATTGCACGATACTTGCTTTCCGCGAACCCTTGGCAGGCATCCTCAACTTGAAAATGGTACCTGCATCTTTTGTGAAATACGCCTAGACCGTTTGCACGAGCAAATATCACTACAAAATTTCTGACTATTTGTTAACTTTTAAGTTGAAAGTTTGAATAACTTGACTGGAATGGTAACGGAAATAAGACGTTGCTGTGAGACAAAGAATTTTACATAACAACATTTTATTTAATAGATTCATGAAAATAACTCCTGCAGCACTCACTTTACTTAAGGGGGGTAGGACGCCAAAAGGGCCGACTTGGAGCAGGAGAGGCACCACAGGACATTTTATTTTCTACTGTCTATACTTTTACAAATAAATTCATAAAACTTTGTCAGCAGGACCAGGAAGGATTCAGGATTCACACTCATAGCAGTGGAAGTGCAAAAAACATAACAAAATAATTTTTTTAGATATGAAATTTCATCATTTTTTCACTTACTGTTGGTTGCATTTGTTGCTATAGGTACATTTTTCTTCACAAGTACGAGAGATTCTTTGATGAATTTTGCACAGCGTACAAACCATACTTACAGGTGTATGAAACTCTAGAATTTTCCAAATCTATTAAAAAATGTCGTAAAAATTGAGATAATTAACTACAAAATTTAATTTTTTTCTAAACATAAAGTTTAAAACGTAACAGTTCATTCATTTTCTCATAAATTAAATAGATTCTAGAGTTTCAGACAGCTGTAAGTATGGTTTGTATGCTGTGCAAAATTCATCGAACAGCCTCTCTTACTTATAAAGAAAAGTGTACCTATAGCAACAAATGCAGCCAGTAGTAAGTGAAAAAATGATGAAATTTCACACGTAAAAAAAATTATTTTGTTATGTTTTTGAACTTCTGCTGGTACGAGTGTAAATCCTGAATCCTTCCTGGTCATGCTGACAAAGTTTTCTGAATTTACTTGTAAAAGTATAGACAGTGGAAATTAAAATGTCCTGTGGTGCCTCTCCTGCTCCAATTCGGCCCGTTTGACGTCCTAGCCCCATTAATGGTACGATTATATGGAGTGCTGCCACGTCATCAGTGATAGCAAACAAAATAGCAGTTTTATGCAACCTGACTATCTGTCCTAACTAAGATGACTGTAGGAGCCATCTCGCAGAGCGTCTATACTCACCAGAGTCTCAGCAGGGAATGTCTAACCGTCTCCTCTCGTCAGGGGTCCACACACGGTGGCTGGAAGGGCTCAGAGAGTCTGCACAGCGGCTATTTGCCAACCTAACGGGGCCTGCTAACGCGTGGGAATGTCTCTCTGGTCCAGTGCAGTCGCAGTCTACTTGATACAATGGTTGGCTAAATTGCATCTCCACATTCGGAGCCCACGCATACGTCAACAGACGGCCCGCATTCACATTTGCAGACTATAATAAGTGTTGTTGCTTGGCAAGACAGCCAAGCCACTATGAGGAAGCCGAAAGGCACGCGTTTAAGCTCACGCAGGCCGGCGCGAAGTCTGGAACAGGACAAGGACTTTATAGTAGCAAAGAACGTACGTAGCTGCTGGAATACTTAACTTTAATCCACAATTGGTGAACATCGCTCGTGACGGTACATATTTTACAGCATCAATAGTAACTGGTAATGGCGCCTTGCTAGGTCGTAGCAAATGACGTAGCTGAAGGCTATGCTAACTATCGTCTCGGCAAATGAGAGCGTAATTTGTCAGTGAACCATCGTTAGCAAAGTCGGCTGTACAACTGGGCGAGTGCTAGGAAGTGTCTCTGGACCTGCCGTGTGGCGGCGCTCGGTCTGCAATCACTGATAGTGGCGACACGCGGGTCCGACGTATACTAACGGACCGCGGCCGATTTAAAGGTTACCACCTAGCAAGTGTGGTGTCTGGCGGTGACACTAAGAGTGATAATATAACATAATTCAGGATGAAGACTCCCTGAGTGTCGGAAGGGCACCCAGGTGTGTTTTGAGCAAGTGACTGTTGTATCAAGCCGTGTAGCGGCTCACATGGAGCCGTTACAACATCACGTGAAGAAAATCGATCACACAACATGATTACAGAACTATCTCAGAGACGGTCTTCGAGGTGAAAGTTCACGAAAGCGTATCTTGATTTGATTCTGCATGTTAAGAAAGTATATAAATCCTCGAAAGTTGTCAAAAACATATAGCACTTTAAGAAGGTGTATAGTAATATTTTCCACCAGCAGTACTTACACATTTGTCCCTATGTCGAACACCCCACTGTAAAAGTGTGAAGCGTTGTTCAGTAAGGTAGAGGAAACAAAAGTAATTATAGAGTATGAGCAGTATCTTCGGTAGATCGCCGGCCGGTGTGGCCGTGCGGTTCTAGGCGCTTCAGTCTGGAACCGAGTGACCACTACGGTCGCAGGTTCGAATCTTGCCTCGGGCATGGATGTGTGTGATGTCCTTAGGTTAGTTAGGTTTAAGTAGTTCTAAGTTCTAGGGGACTGATGACCACAGATGTTAAGTCCCATAGTGCTCAGAGCCATATGAACCATTTTTTTTTTTCGGTAGATCGAAAATGAGATTTGCAAGAAAAAGTACGATTCTTGATGACTGTTACGTACTCACGATTCCAGTTACCTATTAGATCTATAGAAATATTTCTAGTGATTCCTGCGTACCAAATGAATCAGGTTTTGGAAATATTTCATCTTCAAGGAGACAAATTAGTTTTCACTGCACGTCCCTTAAATTAATAGCGTTTTAAAGAATGCAAAGTGCTTTAAATTGTGTACAGGGTGACGCACCCAATCTTGCCACCTCGTATATGTCTCAAACGAAGCAAAATGTGCAATACGCAATTGGTCAGTGGTGCACCTATGCCAGGGGCTCACGCAATGGGCAGCAATTTACAGTCGATGACTGTAAACAAACGTGACTTTCAACGCAAAATTAATTTTATTTAAAATGAATACTAGAGGAACAATGAGTGACGGTGTACTTGTTTTTATTGGCCTAAACCTTACACCTTCTAAAGTATGTAGACTTTATGGGATGGAAATGGCATCAATGTTTCCGTTGTTACGGGCACAGCAAGGATTGCCTACAACAGATTTCTCGATAGTGCAGACAACCCACTTTACGGCATTACATCATTGCGGCAGAAACTGTGGCGCCCTTTCCATTATTTAAAGTACACGTAGTCCAGACGGAATAAGGTATAGGGCAGTGAAACCAAGTCTGCAATCACTAAATGTACTTCTAGTTTTCATTTTCGTCGAAAAAACATACATCTACATCTACAGCTACATCTACATGGATACTCTGCAAATCACATTCAAGTGCCTGGCAGAGGGTTCATCGAACCACCTTCACAATTCTCTATTATTCCAATCTCGCATAGCGCGCGGAAAGAATGAACACCTATATCTTTCTGAACGAGCTCTGATTTCCCTTATTTTATAATGGTGATCGTTCCTCCCTATGTAGGTCGGTGTCAACAAAATATTTTCGCGTTCGGAGGAGAAAGTTGATGATTGGAATTTCGTGAGAAGATTCCGTCGCAACGAAAAAGGCCTTTCTTTTAATGATGTCCAACCCAAATCCAGTATCATTTCTGTGACACTCTCTCCCATATTTCGCGACAATACAATAAGTGCTGCCTTTCTTTGAACTTTTTCGATGTACTCCATCAGTTCCATCTGGTAAGGATCCCACACCGCGCAGCAGTATTCTAAAGGAAGACGGACAAGCGTAGTGTAGGCAGTCTCCTTAGTAGGTCTGTTACATTTTCTAAATGTCCTGCCAATAAAACGCAGTCTTTGGTTAGCCTTCCACACAACATTTTCTATGTGTTCCTTCCAGTTTAAGTTGTTCGTAATTGTAATACTTAGGTATTTAGTTGAATTTACGGCTATTAGATTAGACTGATTTATCGTGTAACCGAAGTTTAACGAGTTCCTTTTAGCACTCATATGGATGACCTCACACTTTTCGTTATTTAGGGTCAACTGCCACTTTTCGCACCATTCAGATATTTTTTCGAAATCGTTTTGCAGTTTGTTTTCATCTTCTGATGACTTTATTAGTCGATAAACGAGAGCGTCATTTGCAAACAACCGAAGGCGGCTGCTCAGATTGTCTCCCAAATCGTTTATATAGATAAGGAACAGCAAAGGGCCTGTAACACTACCTTGGAGAACGTCAGAAATCACTTCTATTTTACTCGATGACTTTCCATCAATTACTACGAACTGTGGCCTCTCTGACAGGAAATTACAAATCCAGTCACATAACTGAGACGATATTCCATAAGCACGCAATTTCACTACGAGCCGCTTGTGAGGTACAGTGTCAAAAGTCTTCCGGAAATCCATAAATACAGAATGGATCTGAAATCCCTTGTCAATACCACTCAACACTTGATGTGAATAAAGTTTCACAGGAATGATGTTTTTTAAACCGATGTTGACTGTGTGTCATTAGACAGTTTTCTTCGAGTTAATTCATGATGTTCGAACACAATATACACTCCTGGAAATTGAAATAAGAACACCGTGAATTCATTGTCCCAGGAAGGGGAAACTTTATTGACACATTCCTGGGGTCAGATACATCACATGATCACACTGACAGAACCACAGGCACATAGACACAGGCAACAGATCATGCACAATGTCGGCACTAGTACAGTGTATATCCACCTTTCGCAGCAATGCAGGCTGCTATTCTCCCATGGAGACGTTCGTAGAGATGCTGGATGTAGTCCTGTGGAACGGCTTGCCATGCCATTTCCACGTGGCGCCTCAGTTGGACCAGCGTTCGTGCTGGACGTGCAGACCGCGTGAGACGACGCTTCATCCAGTCCCAAACATGCTCAATGGGAGACAGATCCGGAGATCTTGCTGGCCAGGGTAGTTGACTTACACCTTCTAGAGCACGTTGGGTGGCACGGGATACATGCGTACGTGCATTGTCCTGTTGGAACAGCAAGTTCCCTTGCCGGTCTAGGAATGGTAGAACGATGGGTTCGATGACGGTTTGGATGTACCGTGCACTATTCAGTGTCCCCTCGACGATCACCAGTGGTGTACGGCCAGTGTAGGAGATCGCTCCCCACACCATGATGCCGGGTGTTGGCCCTGTGTGCCTCGGTCGTATGCAGGCTGATTGTGGCGCTCACCTGCACGGCGCCAAACACGCATACGACCATCATTGGCACCAAGGCAGAAGCGACTCTCATCGCTGAAGACGACACGTCTCCATTCGTCCCTCCATTCACGCCTGTCGCGACACCACTGGAGGCGGGCTGCACGATGTTGGGGCGTGAGCGGAAGACGGCCTAACGGTGTGCGGGACCGTAGCCCAGCTTCATGGAGACGGTTGCGAATGGTCCTCGCCGATACCCCAGGAGCAACAGTGTCCCTAATTTGCTGGGAAGTGGCGGTGCGGTCCCCTACGGCACTGCGTAGGATCCTACGGTCTTGGCGTGCATCCGTGCGTCGCTGAGGTCCGGTCCCAGGTCGACGGGCACGTGCACCTTCCGCCGACCACTGGCGACAACATCGATGTACTGTGGAGACCTCACGCCCCACGTGTTGAGCAATTCGGCGGTACGTCCACCCGGCCTCCCGCATGCCCACTATACGCCCTCGCTCAGAGTCCGTCAACTGCACATACGGTTCACGTCCATGCTGTCGCGGCATGCTACCAGTGTTAAAGACTGCGATGGAGCTCCGTATGCCACGGCAAACTGGCTGACACTGACGGCGGCGGTGCACAAATGCTGCGCAGCTAACGCCATTCGACGGCCAACACCGCGGTTCCTGGTGTGTCCGCTGTGCCGTGCGTGTGATCATTGCTTGTACAGCCCTCTCGCAGTGTCCGGAGCAAGTATGGTGGGTCTGACACACCGGTGTCAATGTGTTCTTTTTTCCATTTCCAGGAGTGTATGTTCCAAAATCCTGTTGCATATCGACGTTATCGATATGGGAATTTAATTTAGTGGATTACTTCTACTACCTTTCTTGAATATTGGTGTGACCCGTGCAACATTCCACTCTTTGGGTCCAGATATTTCGTCGATCGAACAATTGTATATGACTGTTAACTATCGAGCTAATGCATCAGCATACTCCGAAAGGAACCTAATTGCTATACAGTCTGGACCAGAAGACTTGCTTTTATTAAGTGATTTAAGTTCCTTCACTACTCCGAGGATATGTACTTCTACGTTAGTCATGTTGGCAGATGTTCTTGATACGAATTCTGGAATATTTACTTCGTCTTCCTTTGTGTTGGCATTTCGGAAGGCTGTGTGTAGTAATTCTGCTTTGGCAGCACTGTCTTCGATAGTATCTCCACTGTTATGGCGCAGTGAAGGCATTGATTGTTTCTTGCCGCTAACATACTTCACACACGATCAGAATCTCTTTGGATTTTCCGCCAGGTTTCGAGACAAAATTTCGTTGTGGAAACTGTTATAAGCATCTCGCACAGAAGTCCACACTAAATTTCGTGCGTCTGTAAAAGATCCCCAATTTTAGGGATTTTACGTCTATTTCAATTTTCAATCTTGCAACAGTGTTCTAACCCGTTTTTTCGCTGATTTTTCGAGGATTTGGGGATTATAATATTCAATCTCGCTACGACAACCCTACGTTCACTAATCCCTGAATAGGTTTTGGTGCTCGTTATTAACTCGGTATTATTTGTGGCTAAGAGGTCAAGAGTGTTTTCACAACGGTTTACTATTCGCGTGGGCTCATGAACTAACTGCTCGAAATAATTTGCAGAGAATGCGTTTAGCACAATTTCAGAAGATATTTTGCCATTTAAAAAAATTTACCATTGTGTTGAAAGTTACTTTTTTTAATTGTAGACATTGTGCATTGTGTGAGCCCCTGACGTAGGTTCATCCCCAGCCAGCTGCATTTCTCACATTTTGGTCCGTTTCGGAAGTATGTGAGTTTACAAAATTTAGGTGTGGGACAGTATATGAGGGCAGTCAAATGAAATCGAGACGAATGGGGAAAAAAGTATTTAACATATTTATTATTCCAAAATTATTTGAACTGTGATTTATTTTCAAAGAATATTCTTAAGAATTTGTTTTATTTACTAGCGATTCATCAAGAACATTAACACATTTAATCACACTATGTAAGCATGGAAGTAGTTGCTAGGTAGTAACTGATGAAATCATAACCAAATTCCTTTTAACAAATGGGAATTTTATTCACTTTAATAGTGTCTAAAAGCAATTTTTTAAAAAAGAAACAGATTTAAAATTGTAATCAGAAAGCCCTCTTAAATATCAAAGTTACGATTAATTCAGAGGCAGAAAGAAACAAGTTTTGACTGTATGAGCTTTTGGGCAGAGAACCTTGCCGCTCCCTTTTGACACGGCCGTAGTTACGACCGCTCACAACAACCTCTCAAAGACTGCAACACACCAGATAACTTTAAACTAAGAGTTTTAACAATTTACACAACCACACAAACTATGCACCCCGCTCCCCCTAGGAGGGATGGAAATGGTACAAAACACTAACAATTAAAATATTAATCTTGCCACCGAAGGTGCAACTTGATTTTAACTTCTAAGAAAAGTCTTACGGTGAAAGGGTGGCAACTTTATATACTAAAATGGTCATTGAAATAAAAGCCCATGAAATGCAATCTCATATAAAATTCTACAAGGTTGGCCAAACAATAATAGTTAAGATGCTCTACAGTTCCCAGATACCACCTCTCAAGATAATAGGCAATAATCTCAAAGTTTCCAAAGATCAAAACATATTTCAGGTATTAAGCCGTTACACTCCAAGCAATAAATTCGTTAACACACGAAATCCGACAAACATGACAGAGGCAGCTACTAACGTACGGTAGATTGATAGGGAGATTACCGAACAACCCGAATCGCAGGTTGCTCTAACCCGCCCCTACTCCACAAGGAGAAAACGGACCACCCAATTTATAAACAACCACCTTCCCGCGGGTGGACAAACGGAGAAGAATGGTGGGACGACCCCAAAGCAAAACGGCTGGTGACCTCACCAAGAAAACAAGTAGAATTTAACAAGAGTAAATCAAACAAGATATCACCAATCATTTAACTTCTCATAAACTGCGATTTCTCGAGAAGACCTGCACCCCCAAATCGCTCTCCCGAACTGTGCGCTGCCAGCCGCTTCAACGGACGCAGGAAAGCGCGCCGATCTCCCGTCTCACGGCGTCGCAGCTCGCACCGGCCAGTCTGATGTCGTGGGTTGACTCCTGTTGCTCTCGTGCCCACCGCGAAGCCACTACCCCTCGCTATACGCCACGGCCCACTGGACTCACGTGGCGACCTCACATGCGCCGACGCTCAAGACGGACATGTCATCTTGTGTCTCAGTGCACAACCGACCATCCGAGCAATCCAACCACCAATGACCATTGCCTGAGTAAACTCGAGCAGACTGGCGGCCTAACGCGCAGACTCAGATGCAGGAACTAAGCCCCGACCGGTCGACCACTCGCTGAGTTCTCTTACTGGCGGAGTGGAAAGACTCTCATTTTGCCGGCTTTAAAGGTTGATCCGATCGACAGACAGACACTAACTGCCTAAGAAACGCTGACGAGAGACAGACTAGCAAGCTGGGGCAGAGAGACTGAGCCAGACTGACCACCTGGCGAGCTCATAGAGCCCCTTAAATGCACGTTAACAGGCAAACTTTCCCCTTTCCCACCAGAGGGAGACACCAAAGCTGCGATTGCCACAGCGGCGCCACCACCACAAACGGAGGGCGACTGCTTCACACCACGCTCTGCGGCGCGCTCTTCAAAACAGCAATTTTTACCACGGCTCATAATTGTCATACCTATTAATAGATTTATCCTAGTGTGACGCAAGACGGACAAGATGCCTGCTTGGAGAAATATTTGCGATTGCCTGCGGAACCGCATCTGTAGCTGGGCATGCCCCTCTTTGTCCAAAGCAAATCGATGGTAAAAAATCTCTCTTTCTCCGGAGCACCAAAAAATTTGTAAATCGCATTGGGATGGATAGTGACTCTACGGAGTCGAAACCGCAACCGAGCAACGTGGCGCAGTGATTAGCACACTTGACACGCATTTGGGAGGATGACGGTTCAAACCCGCGTGCGACCATCCTGACTTAGGTTGTCCGTGATTTTCATAGATCACTTCAGAAAAATGCAGGGATGGTTTCTTTGAAAGGCAACGGCCGATCTCCCTCCCCATCCTTCTCTAATCGGAGCTTCTGCTCTGTCTCTAATGACCTTGTTGTCAACGGGACGTTAAACTAACTTCCTCCTCTTCCCCACAACAGCCTTGGCGATACGTAGGTCCACTCGCAGCAAATTCTGCTTCAGATAGAATTTGTATCAGTTTACAGAGAAATCGTGGATAGCTAATACAAAAGCAGTACCCTTCCCATTCGTTAATTTCTCTCTTTTACAGCATTCACACTTCCTGTATCTGAAGATAAGCTCAAGTATGTTTCACTGTCTTAGATTTGCTGCAAAAATACATTCTTTGCGTTAGCATACCGAAATTTACGGCATGAAGTCCTTTTCAATGAAAACTAACATTTATGAGGCACAATTTAAGAAATTTTGAGAGAGAGAATAATGAAGTGCCACACTTTCTGAGCTATAGAAAATTCATTTCTGATTACTTCACAACAGGCTAGGTAACTAATAAAGGAAAAGCGTGACATATAGTCTGTATTGCGCTTACGTTGGGTAAGTTTTCACGATGGTATATTGAGGACTTTCTATTAAACTATTGCCATTGGTCGCACTTTTCTTCAGGAAACCATATCCACTCCCATCTCAAAACTATAGTATGCCCAGGCTCACATTCTACTTTTTATGACACTACCACCTTCAGATGTTTCGTTACGTTTTCACGCCATAATTCACCTAGATTTGTGGCAACCGTATCTCGAAAGATCGTTGTATTGGGCATGACTGAAAAAGCCTGACACCGTTGTACACTGAACGTTTTTTCCTGACATATTATACAAACCATAAATTTATGAAAATTTGAACTCTTGGGTTAAAATTTACAAAAACTTTCCTACAGTGGATAAAATTTATACAGCTACGTTCATATCATAATTTTAATGTAAATCGTTGATCTCACAACCTTGCATAAAGAGATCGACAGTCAAGTTTCCCAGACAGTGCCATGTGATTTTGAGTATTGCTTATTATTAGCAAGATACGGTGTTGTGTGTACGAAAACTATGGTTCGGTAGTTTGGCACAGTGCATAAACGACTTAGTAATAATTCTAAGGTTCCCAGTAGTGTTGGTAACACAGGTAGGGAACATAAATGAGTGTGTGGCAGAGACTGGGAGCCGATGACTTTTCTCTTTTTTTGCTTATTTATTTGTTTTGCACATCATTACAATCGAACGTTGTTCAGTGCCTCCTTTTGAGTTGTACATTCTTACAGAAAATAAATTGCATTCTATAAGAACAAAAATTAGTTGATCTCGTAATTTCTGCACTTTTATGTAACCAAAGCAATTGCATGCATAAACATCACCATAGAAAATCCATATAATTATTGTTATTATTCTGTATTCAATACAAGGTCCATCATCATGATCAAAGGCGTCAGTTCGCTGTCAATATTGATAAGTGCAACCGTTTTTTATGATAAACAGAAACTTTTTTATGCAATCTCAACGAAGTACTGAACAATGTTTGATTTATTTTTTTGGTTTTGTCTACCCTTTTTTGAGGAAACTGCGTTTTCTAGTGCTGTATGATATATCTGTATTGTTTCCTTTTTTAATTTTTGCTACAAAATACCTCTATTTCACGTTACAAATTAACAATTTTCGAAAAAAATGTGAATTAACCATTGACAATTTCAGTTTCGCTATAAATACAGCTTTTTAAATAACAGACAGGAAGATAACTATGTACAACAAAAATGTTCCGTGTGTTACACTGCCCTTTATATACCTTCACTCATTGTCAGTTTCTAGACGGTTTACCGCTGACCGCTTCTTGAGGAATATGGTGAGACACTGATCACGTACGCACACAAACCGGTGGAAATAAGGCGATGTCCGATGTGTATGCAGCACACCTAATGCAGAGGTAACGTGGATACAATATTACGTGACCAAACCTACTAGGACAGCTACCGCATACTATACATACTCACGATCGTCCACGGTAGCATTCAGTAGTTTTACAACTCTGAAGGTGTGATTAAGAATTGACTGGTTCATCCACAGATGGAGCGTACTTTCAGACATCTGCTCCTTTGAAAGCACGGACACGTTCAAAGCCGCCTCTGCTACACATAGTGTGGCCGTCCAATCAGAGCCAATTTACACTCAATATTCCCTCATACTCGATCCACTGATATTCACTGAACGGCCAAAGAAACTGGTATAGGCATGAATATTTAAATACACAGATAAGTAAACAGGCAGAAAACGGCACTGCGCTCGCCAATGCCTATTTAAGAGAACAAGTGTCTGGCGCAGTTCTTAGATTGGTTTCTGCTGCTACAATGGCAGGTTATCAAGATTTAAGTGAGTCTGAACGCGGTGTTACAGTCGGCGCACGAGCGATTGGATACAGCATCTCGAAGATAGCGATGAAGTGGGGATTTTCCCGTACAATCATTTCACGAGTGTATAGTCAATATCAGGAATCCGGTAAAACATCAAATCTCCGACATCGCTTCGGTCGGAAAAAGATTCTGCAAGAACGGGACCAACGACAACTGAAGAGGATCGTTCAACGTGAAAGAAGTGCAACCCTTCCGTTAATTGCTGCAGAGTTCAAAGCTGGGCCATAAGCAAGTGTCAGTGTGGGAAACATTCAACGAAATATCATCGACATGGGTTTTCGGAGCCGACAGCCCCCTCGTGTACTCTTGATGACTGCACGACACGTAGCTTTACGCCTCTCCTGGGCCCGTCAACACCGATACTGGACTGTTGATGTTTGGAAACATGTCGCCTGGTCGGACGAGTCTCGTTTTAAATTGTATCGAGTAGATGGAAGTTTACGGGGATGGAGACAACGTCATGAATCCATGGACCCTGCATGTCAGCAGGGGACTGTTCAAGCTGGTGGATACTCTGTCATGATGTGGGATGTGTACAGTTAGAGTGATATGGGACCCTGATACGTCCAGATACGACTCTGACAGGTGACACATACGTAAGCGTCCTGTCTGATCATATGCATGAATTCCAGCAGAACAATGCGACACTACACACATCCAGAATTGCTACAGAGTGGCTCCATCAACACTCTTCTGAATTTAAACATTTCCGCTGGCCACCAATTTCCCCAGACATGAACATTATTGAGCATATCTGGGATGGCTTGCAACATGCTGTTCAGAAGAGATCTCCTCTCCATCGTAATGTTATACACTTATGGACATCCTTGCAGCATTCATGGTGTCAATTCCCTCCAACACTATTTCATACAGTAGTCAAGTTCATACCACTTCGTGTTGCATCACTTCTGTGTGCTCACGTGGTTCCTACACGACATTAAGCAGGTGTATCTATTTCTTCGGCTCCTTAGTGTATGTCAAAGTGTAGGAGAAAGGACAACGCTTGGTTAGCGAGAATTTTGAAAGAAACATCCTGGTTAATGCTCATGGTAGCGTGAATGATTTTGTCACTGTTACGATACGAAAAATTCAGAAACCTCAGAAAACTACCTCTGGCCAGAGCCACTGTTACTAAAAAGCCACACTTTGGCAACATATCGTTTATTAGATACAGATTGACTCAGGGAGTTCTAAAGAAAATATGAAAAAGATCTTTTCCTAGGACATTTTATGTACTTATGTTTTGTACTGGGATACGTTTTCGCTAAAGGCCATGATAATCGAATTATTCAAGAAAAATAGGTCTGAGGGACACTTTTGTACGTTTTTCTTAAATAATTCGAAAACTGTGGCCTTTATTGAAAACGTATCCCAGTACAAAATTTAACTACCTTAAATTTCTTATAAAAAAACTCCTGTTCAGTTTTTCTATAGGACTAATAGTTCGCATGTAGCGAGCGAGAGAGTATGAAAATATGATGCCTGGTATTTCAAGGCATTGCATAAAACCGTAGGTAGGGGCAGCTGGCACTCCAGTAGGTGGATAAAAATACGTACATGTTCGAATGCAACGTTGCATCAAAACATTTGCGATTTTGAACAAACTAACATCTACATTTTCATTTATATAGGTATCATCATCATCAGTTATCTGCTACATTAGCAGGTCCTTTGCCTCTCCTTTTTCTGCGATCCATTGCTTCCTTCTTAAGGCTGCTGTATGTTGTACCGTCCATCATGTCATCCAGTATCTGGAATCTCTTCCTTCTTCGCTTCCTTTTCCCTTCTACATAACCTTCTAAAACTGTTTTTATCAGTCCGTCGTTCTTTCTTAATATATGCCCAATCCAATTTCTTTTTCTTCTCTTTATTACATCTAGTAACTGTCTTTTCTCTCCCACTTTTCTCAGTACCTGTTCATTTTTTACTCTGTCCATCCAGCTTATTCTTTCCATCTTCCGCCATGCCCAGATCTCAAAAGCCTCCAGCCTTTCTCTGTCTTTTTTCCTCATAGTCCACGTTTCAGCGCCATATAGAAGAACACTCCATACAAGACATTTTATGAGTCTCTTTCTGAGTTCTCTGTCCAGACCGCTGCAGAAGATTCTCCTTTTCCTATAAAACGCCTCTTTTGCCATTGCTATCCTTGTTTTAATTTCTGTGGTGCACTTCCAGTCGGTGTCCATCCTGCTTCCAAGATACTTAAAATTTTGCACCTGTTCTAGTGTTTCTCCATTCAGCATTATTTTTATTTCCTTATTTCCTCCTAGTGCCAATACTTTTGTTTTATTTGTTTTAATTTTCATTCCATATTTTTTTCCGTCGGTTGCAATGGTGTCCACCAAATCCTGTAATTCTTTTTCCCCTGTGGCTAGAAGGACCATGTCATCAGCAAATCTCAAACACCCTACTCTTCTTCCTCCAATTTCTACTCCTTTGTCATCTAATGAGCATTGGTCAATCATATTTTCCAAGTAGAGGTTGAAAAGAGTAGGTGATAAACAGCATCGTTGTCTTACTCCCTTTCCTAGTCTGAACCAGTTTGTACTTTATGTAGGTATATCCAACAGAAAAATCAGCAAAAAAGAAACAGAAGAGCCTGGCGAGAGGCTCGCGCTCCCTGCAGTGCGTGTCTGCGAGAGGCGGACACGAGCTGAGGACGCGGCGCGTGGCTGCTTACGCCGAGCGGCCTCCTGCCGCCGTCATTACATTAGCGGCAGGTGGTAGGGGCGGGAGGGGGGGGGGGGAGGGGTCGCGCGTCACGCAGTGGGGGCGGGGCCGGCTGCGCGCCGCACGCGACGCGACACCTGCCGCCGGAAATCCGCCCCCGGCGACATCACGCGAATCACCGCGGCGCAGCGCCCGCCTCTTCCGCAGGTCGCAGGCTGCACCCTGCCTGCTGCCGTTACCGGAGGCTGCCGCCTCGCGGCGCCGACCAGCCGTAAGCGACCGGCTCCACGGGCTGCCTGCACAACTGCATTTCCCTTCTCCAATCTGAAGGTTCCGCCGCGGAGAACATCCGCAGGATTAAAATGCTGTCGTTTGATTGAACAAGCCCGTGATGATCCTGTAGTATAACTTCTGTTTTTGTAACTTGGGGCGCTGAACCCGAAAATGCCCATCACGTCAGAATTACACTACTGGACATTAAAATTGCTACACCACGAAGAAGACGTCCTACAGACGCGAAATTTAACCGACGGGAAGAAGATCCTGTGATATGCAAATGATTAGTTTTTCAGAGCATTCACATAAGACTGGCGCCGGTGGCGACACCTACAACGTGCTGACATTAGGAAAGTTTCCAACCGATTTCTCATACACAACAACAGTTGACCGGCGTTGCCTCCTAGAACGTTGTTGTGATGTCTCGTGTAAGGAGGAGAAATGCGTACCATCACGTTTCTGACTTCGATAAAGGTCGGATTGTAGCCTATCACGACATTCTAGCCTATCGCGACATTGCTGCTCGCGTTGGTCGAGATCCAATGACTGGTAGCAGAATATGGAATCGGTGGGTTCAGGAGGGCAATACGGAACGCCTTGCTGCATGCCAACGGCCTCGCGTCACTAGCACTCGAGAGGAGAGGCATCTTATCCACATGGCTGTAACTGATCGTGCAGCCACGTCACGATCCCTGAGTCAACAGATGGGGACGTTTGCAAGACAACAACCATCTGCACGAACAGTTCGACAGACAAGAGCGCCTGCGATAATGTACTCAACGACGAACCTGGGTGCACGAATGGCAAAAAATTAAATTTTTTCGGATGAATCCAGGTTCTGTTTACAGCGTCATGATGGTAGCATCAGTGTTTGGCGACATCGCGGTGAACCCTCACTGGATGCATATATTCGTCATCGCCATACTGGCGTATCACCCGGCGTGATGGTATGGGCTGCCTTTGGTTACACGTCTCGATCAACTCTTGTTCGCACTGAGGGCAATTTGAGCAGTGGACGTTACATTTCAGATGTGTTACGACCCGTGGCTCTACCCTTCATTCGATCCCTGCGAAACCCTACATTTCAGCAGGATAATGCACGACCACATGTTGCAGGTCCTGTACGAGCCTTTGTGGATACAGGAAATGTTCTACTCCAGATCTCTCACCACTTGCAAACGTCTGGTCAACGGTGGCGGAGCAACTGGCTCGTCACAATACGCCAGTCACTACTCTTGATGAACTGTGGTATCGTGTTGAAGCTGCATGGGCAGCTGTACCTGTACACACCATCCAAGCTCTGTTTGACTCAATGCCCAGGCGTCTCAAGGCCGTTATTACGGCCAGAGGTGGTTGTTCTGGGTACTGATTTCTAAGGATCTATCCACCCAAATTGCGTGAAAATGTAATCACATGGCAGTTCTAGTGTGATATATTTGTCCAATGAATACCCGTTTATCATCTGCATTTCTTCATGGTGTAGCAATTTTAATGGCCAGTAGCGTATATGCAAATCGCAATTTGCCAAATGTAGTATATGTCGAAAAATATCACATATAGGAGACGTAATGGGGGAATGAAAAAGATGTATTTCGTATAAAACGTATTATTCTGCGGCTTGTACTAGAAATAATCCAATAGAACACAGAAAATACGAAGGTGAGTCAAATGAAAACGTTAAATTTGTAATAACAAATCGAAATTTCATGCTATCCTGTAAGTTGGTAAGCATGCTACAAACAGAGTGCAGAATGGCCTGTAGGTGGCAGCATAGTGCAGATGCACACATACCGTCGCAGTATCAGTATAAAGATGGCCACCCCACTTGCGACTTGCACCAGGGAAGAACAGCGTTCTGTTATTCGGTTTATGCTTAGTGAAGATGTGAAACCTATTGAAATTCATTGACGAATGAAGGTCCAGTAGGGTGATGCATGTTTGTCACAGCAGCAAATCTACGAATGGAGTAGGAAGTTCGCAAATGGTGTGACTTTAGTGGAAGATGCTCCTCGTCCAGGTCAGGCACAACGAGTTGTGACTCCACAGAACACTGCAGCAGTTGAAGCCAGAGTGAAGGAAAACCGCCGAGTGACACTGAATGACATTACAGCATTTACAGATTAGTCATGGGTCAGCACACCACAGTGTGCATGACTTGCTACAGTTTGACAAAGTGTCCGCAAGATGGGTGTCACGGCAGCTGACTCCTGAAATGAGAGAACGACGTGTTGATGCTTGTGGAGAACTTCTTCGGCACTTTGAACGAGAAGGTGACGACTTCCTTGCAAGAATCGTTACTGGGAATGAAACCTGGGTTCACTTATACCAACCGGAAACGAAGAGAGCGAGCAAGGAATGGCGGCATCACCAAAACCAAAGAAGTTTCGAACAGAACCATCAGCAGGGAAGGTTTTGCTACTCTCTTTTGGGACGAAAACGACGTCATTTTGCAGCATTAGATGCCTAGAGGGACCACTGTCACCAGTGCATCATACACAGGTCTCCTAAAAAATCATCTGCGGCCAGCAATCAAATCAAAGCGACGCGGATTGCTGTCAGCAGGTGTCCTTTTGCACCATGACAATGCAAGGCCCCACACTGCCTGTACAACAGTTGCAACAATCACAGACCTGCACTTTGAGTGTCTTCCTCATCCACCATACTCGCCAGACCTTGCCCCAAGTGATTTCCATACGTTTGGACCACTCAAAGACGCAATGGGAAGAAAGAAGTTCCCTTCTGATGAAAAGGTACGCCACGCGGTGCATGAGTGGTTGCACAGACTACCAAAAGATTTTTTTTTTCTAAAGGAATTTATGCACTTTGTAAGCTTTGGAGGACTTGCATTGAGCGCGGGGAGATTATGTTGAAAAGTGATACAGCTTTTTACCACTTCTGCACAATAAGTAATACTTAAAAAAATATTTGACTCACCCCCGTAAAAAAAAAAAAAAATCACGATTTTAGTCGTTGTGTTGACGTCTCTCTTGAACGGCCATATTCTGTTTCAAGCTTTTTCGTGCTTATGCTCGACGATCATTGTAGTATTCTGTCTTCTTGGATATGCTTTTCCTTTTCTTTGATGTCCTGATGGAATCTCTCACCCACCTCTTCACCCAGATTCTCAGGAAAGTAGTCCAAATGTAAATGTAGGAAATGAATCTTCAAACTAATGGAACAGTATAAATTTTTGTTCTTCTGCAGCACATCCTCAACGATAGACTTGAAATTCGGATCCTTCTAGTTGCCCGTCTTTAAAGGCGACCCAGGCTTCTTCAGCCACTTCGATTTCCTTTCCAGAATTTCCATGGTTGCGAAGTTTTCTAATGACAGTACACGTAAAGGCGCCCAGTTTTAGTATTACGGTCAATAAGGCTAAAAGTCTGTTGCAAATGCACTGTTAATATTTACCATATTTTGGTAAGGCTCTCACACACTGTTTCATCAAGCTCAGTGTAATACCTGCAGGTGGAAAGAGAACTTTCGTCTAATAGTCGGGAGGTTTTCGAAGCACATTTCTACTCCAGGTTCCAATGACGCTCACTGTGGATAATATTTATGTTTCCAATGATTTTTCCTCTCTCTGACAACCCACTCACACCCGTCCGAGAATCATGTACATTAATTTGAGAACAACTCAGATGAACCACTTACGACTGTCTTACTTAATTTTCAGGAGAGCAAATTGCAAGCTGTGGTGCCGTTTTTATAAGTGAAGAGAATGCCCTATGGGTATTGCATACCTGTTTCCGCCGTGAAGCAGGAAAAGGCTTCCTTTCGATTAATCTGTGAATAGTCTCCAATTATTGATATTGCACGGAATGTAGAATGTCTTAAATAGTCCACACATCCCATTGCGGAATACTAAGGGTCCTTCTAACGAGAAGTGCCGGCCGGAGTGGCCGTGCGGTTCTAGGCGCTACAGTCTGGAACCGAGCGACCGCTACCGTCGCAGGTTCGAATCCTGCCTCGGGCATGGATGTGTGTGATGTCCTTAGGTCAGTTAGATTTAATTAGTTCTGAGTTCTAGGCGACTGATGACTTCAGAAGTTAAGTCGCATAGTGCTCAGAGCCATTTGAACCAATCTAACGAGAAGTATAGAATAAAATCTCTTCATCTTTGCCTGAACCAGGAAAACGAAGCACTAGCTGCGAGTAAATTCTTATCTTTAAGCCTGGAACCACTCAATTATGAAGCCTCTTTGGTCAGATGTAAGTCGCGAATCACAAGGTTCAGTTCAGACTGTGTAAATGTTTGTGGAGCAGAGTTGCCAGGTTCGTACTCCTCTTCATTATCTTTAGTTTCTTCTCTTGATTCAATCCGTGAACCCTCTGCTTCAGGTAAACATTCTGTTTGCATAGATGCTGGTATGTTTTGACCCTGATGTACAAGACGTAAAGTCGATGACAGATGTGTGTAGCCGATGTTCTTACACTGAAACCATGAACACCGATTGAACAAACGTAACCACCACCATCACGATTTTGTGGGTCTCGCCAGACCATCAAAATGCCAAATCCAAAAGCACGTCGTTCACTATTTGACCACCGTCTCAAATAAGTGCCCATGTTTGTCTTGATCTGCTACTTCGACACCGATATACACGAGATACGCTTGCTGCACGAACGACGATATATATAGTTCTTGCTTGGAAACCGTTTACTCACCATTAAGTTAACAAAAGGAATCTGAAGACATTTTACAGCATCTTGACGCCATTTCAGACACAGTATGTTTACTTTTCATCTTCAGCTTGCGACGTCGTTGTCGATTCTGATGACAACAACCCTATTACTGTTCACAGCAACACACTCTCTGCCCTACCTTCCTATTCGTAACAAATCCTACTTCAGTTATTCCATTTTCTGCTACTGTTGATATTACCCTACACTCATCTGACCACAAATCATTGTCATCTTTCGATTTCCCTTCACTGACCGTTACAGTATCTAGACTGGGCCTCTGCATTTCCCTTTCCAGATTTTGTACCTTCCCTACCACGCTCCAGCTTCTGACATTCAGCGCCTGGGCACATAAAACGGTATCATTTCGTTGGCTATTCGATCTTTCTCTCATGGTCACCTCCACTTGGCAGTCTCCTCCCAGAGATCCAAATGGGGAACTGTTCCGGAATCTTTTGCCAAACAGAAACCATAATGATACCTTTTCAATTACACGCCACGTGTCCTGTGGATACAGATCATGTGTGTTTAATGGAGTGAATGAATATAACAATGTAGAGAAAGTATATGAGGATGTTGAAAGGGCAATTCAGTACTTACTTCAGTACTTACTGAAATGGAGATGAAAATCTAACAGTCATGGGGGGCTGGAATGCGGTTGTAAGGGAAGAAGAAAAGGTTACGGAAGAATCTGATCTTGGTTCTAGGAAGAACCAAGAGACCGAAGAAAGACTAACTTATTTCTGTAATAAAATTAAGCTAGTAATAGCGAATACTATGTTCAAGATTCATAAGAGGAGGAGGTATACTTGGAAAAGCCCTGGAGACGCGGTAAGATTTCAGCCAGATTACGTCATGGTCGGAGAGATTCTGAAATCAGATTGTGGATTGTAAGACATGCCCAGGAATAGATACAGATTCAGAACAAAATTTAACAGTGATGAAGAGTAGGATGAAGATTGGTCAGAATTAATCAATAAGCAAACGAGTGGGATACGAAAGAACTAAGGAATGAAGAGATGCGTTTGAAGTTCTCTAACACTATAAGTACTGTGATAAGGAATAGTTCAGTAGGCAGTTCAATTGAAGAGAAATGGACATCTCTAAAAAGCGCACTCACAGAAGCTGGAAATAAAAACGTAGATATAACGAAGGTAGCTGCGAAGAAACCATGGGTAACAAAATAAATACTTAAGTTGATCGATGAAAGAAGGCAGTGTAAGAATGTTCAGGAAAATTCAGGAATACAGAAATACAAGATGCTTAGGAAAGAAATAAACAGGAAGTGGAAGGGAGCTAAGGCGAAATGGCTGCATGAAAATTTTGAAAAAATCTAAAAGAAATGATTGTCGGAAGGGCTGACTCAGTACATGCAAAAGTCAAAACAACCTTCGGTGAAAGTGAAAGCAAGGGTAGTAATATTAAGAGTCCAATGATAATTCTACTATTACATGCACAAGGAGAGAGCAAATAAGTGGAAAGAGTACACTGAAGGCCTCTTTGAGGGGACGACTTGTCAGATATGATGGAAGATAGAAGTCGATATAGAAGATACAGGGGAGCCATTACATTTGAAAGAGCTTTTGAAGACTTAAGATCAAAAGAGGCAGAAGGGATACATAACATTCCTTCAGAATCTCTAAAGTAACTGGGGAAAGTTGGAATAAAACGACTATTCTCGTTGGTATGTAGAATGTGTAGTCATAGGGAAAATCGGGTAGTATACAATATGTACAAGGGCCAAGACGGAACATTATGACTGAAGACCAAGAAAAGTGCGCTCTGTTAACAAAGGGTGTAGGACAGGGATGTAGGCTTTCGCCCCTACCCTTCAATCAGCACATTGATGAAGCAATGAGTGAAATTAAAGAAAGGTTCAGGAGTGGGATTAAATGAAAGATGAACGGATATCAATGGTAATTTTTGATTATGACGTTGCTATCCTGAGTGAAAGTGAAGTAGAATTACATGATCTGCTCAACGGAATGAAGTCTACTCAGTACCGAATATGGACTGAGAGTCAATAGAAGAAAGATAAAAGTAATGAGAAGTACCATAAACGATAACAGAGAGAACCTTAACATCAGGTTTGTTGGTCACGAAGTAGATGAAGAATTCTGCTACCTAGACAACAAAATAACCAATGACGGACGGAGCAAAGGGAACATCAAAAGCATAGTAGCACTGGTATGAAAGGCTTTCCTGGCCAATAGAAGTTTACTAGTATCAAACATAGGCCTTCATTTGAGGAAGAAATTTCTGAGAATGTACGTTTTGAGCACAGCATTGTCTGGCAGTGAATCATGGGCTGTGGGAAAACCAGAACAGAAGAGAATCAGAACATTTGTGATACGGAACTAGAGACGAATGTTGAAAATTAAGTGGACTGATAAGGTAAGGTTATGAGGACGTTCTGCGCAGAACCGGAGAGGAAAGGAATTTGTGGAAAACACTGACAAAAAGAAGAGGCAGGATGATAGGGCTTCTGTTGAAATATCGGGAATAATGGTACTAGAGGGAGCGGCAGACGGAAAAACCTGTAGAGGACGAGAGAGATTGGAATACACCAGGAAATAATCGAGGACTTACGTTGCAAGTACTACTCTGAGAAAAAGAGGGTTTGCACAAGAGAGGAATGCGTGGTAGGCCGCATAAAACCAACTATAAGACTTACAGAAAAAAAAAAATTGTGGAAAGCGTATATATTTGTACTCTGCAAAACCACCGCAGTCTGTGCGACGTTTTCCTTATTTGGTATTCCGTCTGCGGATGATGAGCAAACACGGCTGTCGCTTTGCCTCTGTACAACCGTCAGCTGTCTCATTTTAGTTTATCGTAATCGTTAACCCATGAGATAGCGTCAGCAGGAAGTACTATATTCCTTGAAACTTTTGGTAACGTGCCCTCAGAATTTTATGAACGAAATTTACCTAATCATAAGAGTTCATTATGACAGATCTCAGTATGGTTTTGTTAGCATGTGCGTTTTTCTTCTCTAAAGATTCCTTGCATCAATCACGTAAGCCGGCCGGTGTGGCCAAGCAGTTCTAGGCGCTTCAGTCTGGAACCGTGCGACCGCTACGGTCGCAGGTTCGAATCCTGCCTCGGGCATGGATGTGTGTGATGTTCTTAGGTTAGTTAGGTTTAAGTAGTTCTAAGTTCTAGGGGACTGATGACCTCAGATGTTAAGTCCCATAGTGCTCAGACCCATTTGAACCATTTGTTAGGTTTCCATAATCAGTTTATTAGAGCTATGTGAGTCATTCCACGCAGTTACGCATTCACTATTTCTGCAGTTCATTTACATTACCATTAAGAACAAACTATTTGTAAAAGCGATGATTTCTCTCCACGTTTGCACGTATTGTTTCAGTGTTGCCAAAAAGGAATTTAAACACCTAAAAGCGGTGTTCCGCTTTCAGAGAGTTTTGATTAATGTGGAACTCACAAAGCCGGCCGCGGTGGCCGAGCGGTTCTAGGCGCTTCAGACCGGAACCGCACTGGGGCTACGGTCGCAGATTCTAAGCCTGCCTCGGGCATGGATGTGTGTGATGTCGTTAGGTTTAAGTAGTTCTAAGTTTAGGGGACATATGACTCAGCTGTTAAGTCTCATTGTGCTTAGAGCCACCTGAACTCACAAACATGCGATCTCAGAGAAAAATTCGGAGAAAGTGCACTTGGTTATCACTGAACTTTTATCTTCATAGTTTTTCCATGGAACCTTTGCTTTCAATTCCACTAGCGGGACCACAGCAGCTGAGTGTTGGGATTTCATGAAGGAAAGGTGGACTTTTTCTTCGTTTGATAAAGAAGAGCTAACAACGGCGCAGGTAGCTGATGATCACCTCTACCTACTACCTGTTCCTGTGAGTTTCTCGAAAGTTGGAACTATCCAAAAGGAGGAACAAAATGTCGCTAGAGTTATGGATGAGACTGAACAGTTGGTAACTGAGGCGATCTCCAGTTTGGTGAGTGACAATAGCAGCAACACTCTTAACGTCTAGCATCCTCACGTATAAAATATGATCAAATATGAACAAATATGAAACACTAGGGCGATACTTTTTCTCAGAATCAGAAATAAAGTATTGAGTTGGCAGCCTTATATATCACGTACTATACAGACTGCGTTTCACGCTTGTCACTTTTTCACGTTTCTCGCAGCCACAAGAAGGTGGCAGCACTTAACAAATGCATACTGTCTGCGAGCGAAGGAAAATGCCACTTCAAAGAAAAGGTAATAAAGAGAAATAATGTAACTTAAAAGGAATAATGATGATAACTATAAGTATAAAAGTCTAAATATTCAACTAATGTCATGTTCTGAGTTTGTCCACTTCTTTACACATCGCAGAACACTTGTAAATGTACTGTATCAAATTTGATACAATCGGACAGTGTCACTGCATTTTACACATTTTCAGGCCAGTTACGTTTACATATGTGTGGATGATGTAACACAAGTATAGTTTGTCTGATACATCTTATTTGCTGTAAATGAGAAAATGAGTAGTTTTGTAGGCTGTAGATCGAATATTTAAGAATTTAATAGTGTTTGTATTATAAGTGTACGTGGTTCTTAGGTTTGACGTATTACAAAATTTTGGAGGTGCTACTGGGACGAAAGGGAAAGATATGAAGCAAAGAAGTAAAAAAACAAATACAAGCCATCCTACCAGCATGCAAAAGATCCAGGAATCCATTGTGTTTGCAAGAAATTTACGCCGGGAGACAAAAATGTAGATCTAGATGTACAATGCAAGGCTGCTCCAGTCATAAGTTTGTAAAATGACAAACTTGTGATGTGTTTCAGTGTTTCACTCCAAAAAGGAATTGCTTCGAAACTTTCCACACAGTATTAAACAACTTACAGTGTTGAAGCTGAAATCCTAATTTCACTTTTCTTCATGTATTCGTAGACACGTATATTATTATATAAGAACATGTAATTAGCACTGTTTTGCAAAACATAGTCTCTTAAAAGATTGCACCTTTGACATGCTGTACCTTTTTAGTTTTTATAAAAAGCCTTGAAAGAATAAATAAATAGTGTGCTCAAGCTCCGATTTCTGTTAATGAATGTTTCCCAATCCAATAGTCCTTAAAATTTCAATAAACAGCAATAAATAAGCACTTTATTCATTTAACTATTTTAGGTTGATAGAGACTTGATGTATCATATTTGATGCATGGGCTACGGTTACTTTTCCCTGATAGAGACCCGCTGTGTTACGTATGACTCATGGCCTGTAGGTCATGAATGGAATGACAAAATTTTCTTTTACAAATTATTGGCTTTTATGATGCTAAGAAGTGAAATGTAACCAATTTTCCAATTCCTTCTTTAAAAGTTTGGCTTCAGGTCGCTAGAGGTTATATAATTGTTCAGGCAGTACAGCGGTGGTTGATCGGAGGTATTTCAGATCCTGCACGTTTTGCAAGTATGGACTGCTGCAACGGGGGCGCACTACGTCACTCGCTCTTCGCGCTAGCTCATCAGCGAAAACGGCTCAGGCGCCACCACGGGCGTGCTAATTGGACGGACGAGGTCGGGAAATAGCTCAGTCGGTCTGGTGAGTCAGAGCTTTTACTCCACTCTGCGGACGAGCGTGCACGCGTCTGGCGCTAACCGCGTGATACCAGGCTGTCCGACGAACGCTCGTGCATCATGCTCGCGCCGCAGTCAATGGCGACCTCCGTGCGGTATGAGGCTTATGCTCGTGCTAGAACTGCTATCTGTAAAGGATTGTGAATGACGGTTTCATGGCAGACTACGTGCTGCTGTAAATCTTCGACTCTTCCCACACAACTATGAAACATTTCGAAATGAGAAAGCAAAAATTCAGATTGCAAACATCTTGCATTGCTGACTCCGTTAACAGATACCTATATGCAACGCGCCTGTTTATGTTAGAGGCAGTACTTACACAAACACTGTCCATTCACCGGCCACTGTACTCATACCCCATGTGTCTCTTTTCAGGCACGCATTCAGCGCTGACTTCGTTTTTATGCATGATAATGTACGACCGCATCGAACGGTGCGTGTGGGGTATCTCTTGGGACGAAAGGACATGGGGCGAGTGGAATGACTTGGCCGTTTCCCCTGACTTAAATCCCACTGATCACGTGAGTGATGGGTTTGGGAGTAGTGTTGTAGCACGCCCACATGCACCAACGGCCATCCAGCTGTTGGAACGCCCTACCACAAGAACTCCTTGCTAGCCTTGTCGATAGCATGGGTCCATATCGCGAAGAATGCATCCTACCTGTGGCGATTACACAGCCAAGTAAGACCCGAATCCCGTCTTTTGTAATTTCCAGGGCACTATCATAAATCACGCTGACTTCCGTGTAAATATGGCCTTTGAATAAAAGTGTCATTTTGTTTATTTGAGTTCGTTTTCCTTTCGGTCCCCTTTGGTATTACACCGTAGAAGTTCATTCTACGCATGCTCCACGTTTCAACAAGCTATGTTACTTGACAGGGACACATTACGTGAAAATTAGTTCCGTCGTTAAGTTTTGCTCACCTGTACAAGTTTCAATAGGTTGTTCAGCCAGAATTGCCCAAAGGTCACACAAAGAGTGCAGAGAGAATAATACTGAAACTCAGAGCGCTAGAAGGCAGACTTGGCTCGGGTTTAGTGTGAGACACATTACGTTTCATTGATGATGAAGCAACGAGCATTGCCCAGAAAGTAATGCACAGCATATTTTTTCTTCAAGAATTCTTTATTGGACACAATGAGAATGACAAACACGAAAGAATGGTGTTTTATCTACAGGCCCTCTTTTTCCATGTAATTTCCATCGTCTTCCGTGGCATTACTCCAGCGCGAAACAAGGTCATGTATGCCCTGTCGTTACCAATCTCTGTCCTGGTGACAAAACCAGTGCTTCACTATGTGAATAACCTCCTCATCGTCCCCAAAATGTCTTCCATGAATGGCATTCTTTAATGGCCCAAACAAGTGGAAGTCCGACAGATAGGTCAGGCGTGTTAGGTGTGACAGCCGTGGATGGTCTCCTCCACCTCTGCAAATCGTGGAGCTCCGCCGAATCACCTCCTGATGACCTCAATCTCCGTGCCCAGCAACTATCTATACTTCTGTCGACTGCAGATGCTCCATTACACTTTGCACGAGCGTTTGTGAATACTGCCCACAGTTTCTTTCTCTGCAGCGAAAAATTCAATGACGGCACGTTGATGGTAACGTACTGTTGAGTGTTAATTAAGTAAATAAATTAGTGAAATCAAAGTGAACTAAGAAATTAGAATATAAATGGAAAACTTGGTTTAGTTTAGAGAGTTACATACTGGCATTCAGCGGGCAGAACAGAAGAAACAATGACCGTGGAGTCAGCGAGTCCCACATAAGCGGGCGCTGTCGATTCAGCCGCCAGGGCATCGCCCGACCGGCTCACGTGTTTCTCAGTTGTCGCATGTGAGCAAAGGCCCTCGCCTACATTCCAAGAGCCAATGACCGACGTCAAGAAGATTCTTCGAGAAGCTTTTCAACGTCACGGAAGAGGCAATGACCGGCTCACGTGTTTCTCAGTCGTCACATGCGATCAGAGGCCCCCGCCTACATTCCAAGAGCCAATGACCGAGGTCAAGAAGATTCTTCGAGAAGCTTTTCAACGTGACAGAAGAGGCAATGGCCGTGAAGTCGTTCACCCCCAGTGAACTGAAGTGAATAAATACGCGAGACGCGGTGGGCCCGAGTTGAAGACAGATGAAGACAGACGGAGACGAAGACGAGAGACGAAGGAAGAAAAGAAGAGTAGCAGTAGTTTTCAGTCAGTTTCGGTACTGAAGACCGTCATGCAAGAAGAGACTGCATCATGCACAGACGCACCAAGTCCGCCGCTGTAATGGAATAGCAAGCAGCAGCCGCGGCGCCAGAAGACAGAAGTTAAAAGGTATTGGAAGTCTGGTTTTTACATACCCGGGTGACTCGTGAGGACGGGAAGGAGACGGCCTCACATCAGTAGTTACCTGTGAGCTGGGATGAAGACCGGACAGCCGAAGACTGGCAAGCGGGAGCCCGTGGTTCGAGTTCGGGACACTGGCCTTCCCCCGCCGCGCCGCTCCGCTGGTCGACGCACAACACACGCGGCCGCTTAGAGAAGAGAAACACTGGGACGCCACACCCAAGGTATCATCCGATGCACGACTTCGCTCGCAATAGTTAAAACCAGCCACCTCGCGCTGCGCGTCTCCGGTCAGCTGGGCGAGACGGCGACACGAGATACACACCGCTACGCGTAATCAGACGCCGCCGCCGCCGCCGCCGCTGTCGCAGCAGAAGGCTACGCAAACGACACGGCTGCCGCTCTCCGAACCAGAACGTCCCAGTAAGATACAGTTGTACGAAACTTTCAATAAAAGTTAACTTATGTAAAAATGATGTTTCATTCGACCTCATACCCGAGCCAAGGAAGAACCCACCCTGCCCACATGTTGTTAAGAGAGAAAAGTTAATTTATTTAATATTTTCACCCTGACAGAATGCTTTAGAATGCTCATCCTGACAATTGACAGCATCAAAAGAGAAAACACAGTTACATTGAGTGACAGAAGTGTCACATTTAGTAACACAATTGTTACATTTAGTGTCCAGAAGCCGTTTCAGTTGTTACATTTGATGTCATAGGCCGTAGTAGTTGTTACAATTGGTGTCAGAGAAAAAACCATTGGCTCAATATGAGGTGTGAATGACAGTCACTAAAGGTCCACAGTTAGTATTTTTTAATGTGTGAAGGGATAGAGGTTTGCATAGCAGTCGTAATATTTTCTTTATTTAGAAGTGTATTTTCTCTCATGATTTTAAGAGTTTGTCGGAAATATTTAAACATCTTTTAAATTCAGTATAGTAAGATTGTGTAACTAACAGTTGGTAAAATGATGACACGAAATCGTACAAAGTCAGAGTCAGCACCACAAGCGGTTTCTACTGAGGAAGCTATTCAGAGCTTAGTTAATCAAATAGCACAGCTTAAAAATGATAATAATACATTATTTAAACAGTTGAGTGAGGTTAGGCGAACCAATTCAATCCCTCCCACCCTAGATTCCTCAGCAGCAGCCTTAGTAAATCCTTTTTCAGGTAAACCTGGCGAGGACATAACAGCCTTTTTTGATGATTTAGTAGCAGCTGCAAAGTTAGGATCATGGTCAGATGAACAGCTCTTACAAATGACAAAGTTAAGATTGACAGGAGAGGCTAAAGCACTCGTCTTATACCATGAAGAATTACGGAATGCTCCAACATTTGAGGAATTGAAGAAAGGATTACTTAAACGTTTTCAAAAACAGAACAGCTGTAGATTTTATAGGGAAAAATTACACACTATCACTCAGAGGCAAAACGAGTCGTTAGAAAGCTTTGTAGATAGGATTAGAAAAGTTAATATTAACACCTATCAGTTGACAAGTAGTGATGAAGCAAATAAAGTTATTTTACAGGAGGCAGAAAATAGAGCTCTGGATACATTTTTACGTGGGTTACCTCCTGAAACGTCCCGTCGTGTCCGGGCAGAGTTTCCTAAAAATTTAGCAGAAGCTGTATCTGTGGCGACAGCTTTTGAAGAAATTGACATTGCCACCAGATACAAGGAGAAGCGAAATATATTTTCAGCAGGAGTACGATGTTTTCGGTGCGATCGACAGGGACATATAGCAAAAAATTGCAGACAACCTCAATGCACTAATTGTCAAAGAATAGGTCACACATTCAAGGAATGCAGGTCTAAGAAAGTTTTTGGAAATAGAAATCAGTTAAACTCAAACGGGAATGTCGGAGCCGCTGCCAGGCGTTCCCAATAAAATTTCATGCCATTAAGGCGAATGTGAAGGCGGAATGCTGGTTATCTGCTACCATACAGGATAAAGAGGCAAGGATACTGGTGGATACAGGCGCAAACGTATCAATAGTAAGTAATGAATGTATTGGAGAAAAGAAATATGACCCTCCAAGGTATAGATTGAGTGGAGTAGGAGGAGGTACAGTGAAGTCATTAGGATGTACATCATTGATTTTCTATATTCACGGTGTACAATTTCAGGAAGATGTAGAAGTGGTAACAAAGGTAACTGACGGGTACGACGCGATCCTAGGGTTGGATTTCCTGAATAAACATCACGCTAAAATCGACCTCAGACAGCAAACTGTAGAACTTAGCGGAATAGTGTTTCAGCTAGGTGACACCGCTGCAAAGGGCCCTCTGCCGCAAGATTTCCCTAACCGGAAGGCGAAATCAACTATACTGCGTGCAACGTCCTTGAAGGTTGATTCGCGGGATCAGATACCATCTGGCTCAGGAAAACTTCTCTGGATGACCGTTGACCACGAAGTACCTACAGATACAGTGTGTCTAATAGAGCCTTTAGAGGAAAATGAGGAATTAGATGTATCACATTGTTTTGTACGTAGGAGTGTTGTACGGGTTCAAGACGTTGAGGGAGAAAGAAAAGTACCGGTACATATTGACAATTTCGGAATGGAGGACAAAGAGTTGCATAAGGGAATATTAGTAGCTACAGTCAGTACTTTTGAAGAAGAAGATTTCATTTGGTCAGATATTAATGATGGTCAGAAACCTGACGCCTATAAAACCGCATTGCGCCAGAAGATTGAGCATTTGAAAGGAAATGATAGAGACACGATAGAAGCAGTTTTAGTTGAGTTCCAAGATTTATTTAATGCAGAAGGTCCATTGCCAGCAACAGACATCACACAGCATAGGATCCCAACAGGAAATAGCCCCCCAGTTTATAGGAAGCCTTATAGAGTTGCGCATCACTTACAGCCAGTACTGGATGAATTTATAGAACAGCATCTAAAAGATGGAATTATAGAATATTCTGATTCGCCTTATAATTCAAATATTGTAATTATTCCAAAGAAGTCTCCCGACGGTACGAAACGATATAGATTTTGTTGTGACTACAGACACCTTAACAAACAAACTATCTCAGATGTTTATCCTCTTCCAAACATTACAGATATCATTGACAGTTTGGGTAACAGTAAATACTTTTCAACAATCGATCTACGTAGCGGATATCATCAATTGGAAGTTGCACCTGAAGATAGGCATAAAACAGCATTTTCTACCCCTGGAGGCCACTGGCAATTTAAAAGAATGCCTTTCGGTTTGAAAAATGCACCAGCAACTTTTCAAAGACTACTCGATGGAGTATTGCGAGGACTCAAAACTCAGCAATGTTGTGTATATCTAGACGATATTATTGTATTCTCCAGAGACATCAATGAACATGCTGTGCGTCTGCGTAATGTTTTTCAGAGACTTAGAAAAGCTAAATTAACATTAAATATGGAAAAATGTAGTTTTGCATTGACAGAGGTTACATACCTAGGGCATGTCATTAGTGAAAAAGGAATTAAAACAGATCCTCGATTAATTTCGGCAGTTAAGGACTTCCCAACACCACAACGCGTTAAGGAAGTACAAAGTTTCATTGGTCTCGCATCGTATTACCGAAAATATATTCAAAATTTTGCTGAAATTGCCCGACCCTTAACCCAATTGTTGAAAAAGGGTGCAAAATTTCATTGGTCTGAAGATTGTGAATCTGCATTTCAAACCCTTAAAGATAAGTTAACACACAGTCCTGTATTAGCCTACCCAGATTACAATAAAGAATTTATTTTATCCTGTGACGCAAGTGGTCATTCAGTAGGAGTTGTTTTGAGTCAGAATATTAATGGCACGGAACACCCCATAGCCTATGCTTCGAGACAACTAACAACGGCAGAAAGAAATTATTCCACAACGGAGAAAGAATTGTTAAGTGTTATTTATGGTATCAAATACTTTAAATGCTACTTGTATGGTAGAAAATTCAAGGTCATTACAGACCACGCAGCTTTAAAACGGTTGCTTGGATTAAAGGATCCATCTAGTCGTCTTACCCGTTGGGCCCTATGTCTTTCCGAAATGGATTTCGAAGTTATCCATAAACCAGGCAAAAAACACACGAATGCAGATTGCCTAAGTCGGAAAATAGCACTTTTGGAAGCAACAGGCCGAGATACTGAGGACTGGAGAAAGGCACAAGATGAGGATACAGAATGTAAAAAATACGCAACTCAAAAACAATTTTGCTTTGAAGATGGTGTATTATGCCGTAAAACAAAACTTGGACCGCGAATTGTTGTTCCCCAACACCTTAGACAAGAAATAATGGCAGAGGCCCACGATCATATCCTTGCAGGACACGGTGGACAGCGGACAACCGAAAGACGAGTAGCAGAGCGATTTTGGTGGCAAACCAGAAAGCAGGATGTTGCGCAGTACGTTCGTAATTGCATTGCGTGCGCACAACGAGCTGAACTTTCTCGTTCAAAAATACCCTTACAGAGGCTCCCCGAGGCTTCACGTCCATTTCAAATCTGCGGAGTTGATCTCTACGGGCCATTTCATAAAACACCTGCTGATAATAAGTATGTTCTTACAATTATCGATCACTTTTCACGCTATCTAGCTATGGTGAGTCTCCCAGATCAGCAAGCAAATACAGTTGCCCAAGCTTTAGTTAACAACTGGATACTTAAATTTGGAGTACCTGAAGCTATTATCACAGATCAGGGATCTAATTTTATGTCTGAATTAATGAAACAGCTATGCCACTTATTAAAAATACGCAAATTACGCACAACTCCGTTACACCCTCAGTGCAACGGGCGCACAGAAAGAGTTCATCGGACAATTGGCAAGATGCTTAGTTATTATATTAACGAACAACATTCTAATTGGGATACGTATTTACCAATAATCGTGTCGGTATACAACGCCAAAACGCATGAAGCAACTGGCATGTCACCTTATGAAGTGGTCTATGGGAAAAAAATGCCGTCCCCTTTTGTTGTAATCAGGCAGAAAAACGGAAAAGTCGGAGAAACAGTAAGAGATTTCAGTCGAATGATGAAGGAGGTATGGAAAAAGGTTCAAAAATCTAATACAAAGGCTTTGGAACGACAGGAAAGATTAGGTAATACCCAAGCTAAATATCCAAATTACAAAATCGGTCAGTGGGTTATGCTTTCAACTCCTTACATAGCTAAAGGAAAAACGAAGAAATTTGTAACAAACTACAGAGGTCCTTATCAAATTATTGAGATCACGTCACCAGTCAACGTTAAATTACAACTGCCCACCCGAACTACCATTGTCCATGCAAGTCGTTTAAAACCTTTTAAGGGCGCTCCAGATGTAATTCCTTCAACAATAGTGTCTGCTTTTCCGAAGGGTGGAGGAAGTACCCGACAAGGAAAAAGAGTGGCCACGCCAGCACAACATACAGACATGGCACCATACAATCTTCGTTCAAGGGTGCGAATGTCCTAGTTGAATCTTAGTAGACTATGGACAATATATAAATGTAAATAATTAATAAATTATAATGGTTTATTTTTTAAGAAAGAAAAGTTGAACGTAGAAACATGTAGATCTTGTAGTTAACAATGTATTCCTTCTGTTCTTTGTTTTTGTTTTTACTAGGTTTGTAGGTTCATAACCATGTTGTTTGCTTTTTTCAGAAAACGCCATGCAAGCATTTCCTACACAAAACCTATCCTACCTCAATGACTCCCTTGACAGTTCCCTTCTGAAGTCATTAGATATGTTCATAAACTCACAGCAAGGCAAAATTGATGCCAATGTTATGATGCAACATGTCTTAAAATTAAAAGGTGAACACAAAACTAAAATTATAATGCTAGGAACGGGTATATCTGGAACCTTTGTGTTGGTGTTTCTGCTTTGTACAGTTTCCTGTTATTTAAGACGAAAAAATAAGCCAAATAATAATATACCACTTCATCAAATCCCTGTTAACTGGATACCACACTCTTAACTGGTGTACTTCAGCAGTTACTTTTGAGCATTAGTGTATTAATTTTGTTTATTGTACTTCATTCTTTATTAAACAGTCTCTTGTTAAAATAAACAATACTGTAGAATAGATATTCTTGCATTAGTATAGGGTAGATTAAACAGCTGTTGCTATGTAATTTTCTAAGTGCAAAATCTGTTTTTAGTTTATTCATTGTCATCAAGATTTGTTACACTTATTACAACCATTTATGTAAGAACTATGTGATTCATGACCGTACAGTGCTTTTGTAAAGTGATAAAGTATTTTCCACGTACTTAATGTGAAGCGTGTGCAATCTACTAAGTCGAGAGTTTTCAGTGCTTGTGCTTCTTCCGTGTGAAGAGTGGAGGAATGTTGAGTGGTAAATTCGAGGGCGAATTTCTCCGAAGGGTGGAGGAATGTTGAGTGTTAATTAAGTAAATAAATTAGTGAAATCAAAGTGAACTAAGAAATTAGAATATAAATGGAAAACTTGGTTTAGTTTAGAGAGTTACATACTGGCATTCAGCGGGCAGAACAGAAGAAACAATGACCGTGGAGTCAGCGAGTTCCACATAAGCGGGCGCTGTCGATTCAGCCGCCAGGGCATCGCCCGACCGGCTCACGTGTTTCTCAGTTGTCGCATGTGAGCAAAGGCCCTCGCCTACATTCCAAGAGCCAATGACCGACGTCAAGAAGATTCTTCGAGAAGCTTTTCAACGTGACAGAAGAGGCAATGGCCGTGAAGTCGTTCACCCCCAGTGAACTGAAGTGAATAAATACGCGAGACGCGGTGGGCCCGAGTTGAAGACAGATGAAGACAGACGGAGACGAAGACGAGAGACGAAGGAAGAAAAGAAGAGTAGCAGTAGTTTTCAGTCAGTTTCGGTGCTGAAGACCGTCATGCAAGAAGAGACTGCATCATGCGCAGACGCACCAAGTCCGCCGCTGTAATGGAATAGCAAGCAGCAGCCGCGGCGCCAGAAGACAGAAGTTAAAAGGTATTGGAAGTCTGGTTTTTACATACCCGGGTGACTCGTGAGGACGGGAAGGAGACGGCCTCACATCAGTAGTTACCTGTGAGCTGGGATGAAGACCGGACAGCCGAAGACTGGCAAGCGGGAGCCCGTGGTTCGAGTTCGGGACACTGGCCTTCCCCCGCCGCGCCGCTCCGCTGGTCGACGCACAACACACGCGGCCGCTTAGAGAAGAGAAACACTGGGACGCCACACCCAAGGTATCATCCGATGCACGACTTCGCTCGCAATAGTTAAAACCAGCCACCTCGCGCTGCGCGTCTCCGGTCAGCTGGGCGAGACGGCGACACGAGATACACACCGCTACGCGTAATCAGACGCCGCCGCCGCCGCCGCCGCTGTCGCAGCAGAAGGCTACGCAAACGACACGGCTGCCGCTCTCCGAACCAGAACGTCCCAGTAAGATACAGTTGTACGAAACTTTCAATAAAAGTTAACTTATGTAAAAATGATGGTTCATTCGACCTCATACCCGAGCCAAGGAAGAACCCACCCTGCCCACATGTTGTTAAGAGAGAAAAGTTAATTTATTTAATATTTTCACCCTGACAGAATGCTTTAGAATGCTCATCCTGACAATTGACAGCATCAAAAGAGAAAACACAGTTACATTGAGTGACAGAAGTGTCACATTTAGTAACACAATTGTTACATTTAGTGTCCAGAAGCCGTTTCAGTTGTTACATTTGATGTCAAAAGCCGTTATAGTCGTTACAGTACATCACCTACAAACACCATTTTGAAACTGTCCTGCAGCTGTTTCAAGTGGCAGAAACCTGTGGCGCTCACTCAGGAGAATTCAGATAATATATACGTAACATTTTTCTCATTCGTAGCATTGTTTTCGGCTAAGAAAAAAAAAAACGCGGTGCATTACTTTCTGGGCAACCCTCGTATTATCGGTGTATCATTTTCTGTGCCACTGAGTTAACGGATATTGGAAAGAGAGGTACTAGAATTTGAAATTACGCCACATCACAAGTGGTTCTGTGTAATACATGTATCTGGAGCGATAGTAGGTGAAGAGGACAGGACACTTGGTTGTCTCAACTAAGTATCAGTTAATGGAATCCCTTTTGTGTTATTCAAGACACCTGCAGTATAAGTCGAAGGCTTTCTCGAAGTCAAGACATACGGCAACTGTTTAACTCCAGCTATCTGATCCCAAATATCTGCTGCCTTCAGTATTTCATGAACGGATCAAGCAGGGTTTCACACGATCGATGCTGGAGGAAACCATGTTGTTTCTAACACAATCTTCGTTGAATCTAAAAAAAAAAAGAGAAAAAAACATCGTACATAAGCATTAAACATTCTCCACAGTTCTACGGTGTGTGAGATATGTCTGTTCTTCGTTCAGACAAACCATATACAAACGGGAATGGCATTTGCTTATATTCAGTCGTCAGGCACTTTCCCCTATTCCAGAGGCCTGCGGTAAACGGGATGGAAGAGGTGACAGTCCCATCGCATATTCTGTGCAGACTCGACAGTCATCTTGTCAGTCCTGTGATCTTCTGTGGTGGTACAGTGATGGAATACAGAATTTAATATTTAGGCCTTCATTTATCAGCTTCTTCCGATTCACTGCTGTCATGGTTAACATGCATTTGGACAGGCGACTTTGTTCCATTGCCTGATTCTACGTTTTTGAAAACCGAGAAGTAGATTGTTAACGATGGTCCGACCACGTGGAATAGGTTCCCAGAAATGTGAGTGACTCAAAGACTTTTTAAGCGATAGAGCCTCTACTCCGTCCTGGACGGCATGTGTTCATTGAAGACAAAGGTATCGTCAGAAATGCCACAGGGAAGTGTGATAGAACAGCCCTTGTTCTCCATATACAACATACTGTCCGGAGGACAGGATGAGCAGCAATATGTTTTGTTTCCTTATGATTTTATAGTGTACTGAAAAGTATCGTCGTTGAGTCACTGTAACTGACCAAGGGTGGCCGAGTGGTTCTAGGCACTTCAGTCTGGAACCGTTCGACCGCTACGGTCACAGGTTCGAATCCTGCGTCCGGCATGGATGTGTGTGATGTCCTTAGGTTAGTTAGGTTTAAGTAGTTCTAAGTTTTACGGGACTGATGACCTCAGATGTTAAGTCCCATAGTGCTCAGAGCCATTTGAGTCACTGTAGGAGGATACAGGACTAATTTGGTAAAATTTCTATTTGCCGTGATGAACGTCAGCTTGCTGTAAATGTGGAAAATACAAGTTAATGTGGATGAGTAGGAAAGAAGAATACTGTAAGTTTCGAGCTAGTGCAGCGCTGCTTCGTCCACTCACGTCGATTAAACATCAAGACGTAACGTTGCAAAGCGGCATAAAGCGGAATGAGCACGTAAGGTCGGACATAGAGAGTGTGAAGGGTCGGCTTCGGTTTATTGGGAGAACGTTAGAAAAGTGTGGTTCTTCTGTCTGTATCATGGAGGCCAATTCTGAGTACTGCTCGAGTGTTTGGGATCGTCACCATATCGGATTAAAGTAAAACAGCGAAGCAATTCAAAGGGATGCTGCCAGATTTCTTACCTATAGATTCTATCAGCAGCGAGAGTTGCGGAAAAGATCCGTGGACACAAATGGGAATCGATCCAAGGAAAAAAGACAATGTTTTAGAGGCACAGTATTCAGAATGTCTGGAGAAGTGGCATGTGCGATAACAAGGCCAAAACCGTACATTTCGCGTAAGGACCACGACGACAAGAGAAAACCTTGTACGGAAACACATAAACTGAAGCGAAAAAAAAAAAAAAACAAAAAACTGGTATACTCAAATACAAAGATATGTAAAAAAAAGGGAGAATACGGCGCTGCGGGCGGCAACGCCTACATGAGACAACAAGTGTCTGGCGCAGTTGTTGCCGGCTGGCGTGACCTAGCGGTTCTAGGCGCTACAGTCCGGAACCGCGCGACCGCTACGGTCACAGGTTCGAACCCTGCCTCGGGCATGGATGTGTGTGATGTCCTTAGGTTAGTTAGGTTTAAGTAGTTCTAAGATCTACGGGACTGATGACCTCGGAAGTTTAGTCCCATAGTGCTCAAAGCCATTTGAACCATTTGGCGCAGTTGTTAGACCGGTTACTGCTGCTACTATCACGTACGACCATTTCACGAGTGTTCCGTGAATATCAGGAACCTGGTAAAACATCAGATCACTGACACCGCTGCGGCTGGAAAAAGATCCTGCGAGAAAGGGACCAACGACGACTGAAGGGAATCGTTCAACGTGACAGAAGTGCAACCCTTACGCAGATTGCTGCAGAGTTCAATACTGGGCCATCAACAAATGTCAGCGTGGGAAACATTCAACGGAACATCATCAATAGGGGCTTTCGGCGCCGAAGGCCCACTCGTGTACCCTTGATAAATGCACAACACTAAGATATACGGCTTGCCTGGGCCCGTCAGTACCAACATTGGACTGCTGACGACTGGAAACATGTTGCCTGGTCGGACGAGTCTCGTTTCAAATTGTATCGAGCGGATGAACACGTATGGGTATGGAGGCAACGTCTTGAATCCATGGACCCTGCGTGTCAGAATGGGGCTGTGCAAGCTGGTGGACGCTTTGTAATGGCGTGGGGCATGTGCAGTTGCAGTGATATGGTACCGCTGACACATCTAGATACGATTCTGACACGTGACACGTACGTAAGCATCCCGTGTGATCGCCTGCATCCGTTCATGTCCATTATGCATTCCGAGGGACTTGAGCAATTCCAGCAGAACAATGTGACACTCCACATGTCCAGAATTGCTACAGAATGGATCTAAGAACACACTTCTGAGTTTAAACAGTTCCGCTGGCCACCAAACTTCCTAAACATGAACATTGTTGAGCATATCTAGGATGCCTTGCAACGTACTTTTGAGAAGAAATCTCCACTCCCTCCTACTCTTACGGGTTTACAGACAACCCTGTTGGATTCATGGTGTCAGTTCCCTCCAGCAGTACTTCATATATTAGTAGTCCATGCCACGTCGTGCTACGGTGCATCTGCGTACTCGCGGTGACCCTACACGATATTAGGCAGGTATACCAGTTCCTCTGTCTCTTCAGTGGAGATAACCGTTTGCCCCTCGCGCCATTTGCGAGTGGAATGGGAAAGCGAATGAACAGTAGTACAACTTACCCTCTGCCATTAACCGTACGATGGCTTGTAGAAAATTATGTTCATGATGTAGATCTCAATGACCTTTAACTGTTACGGCATAGTTGTCCTACCTACCGCTCGTTTTGACTTCGACCAGTTTTTGTTTGTCAGCAACACATCGGGTTTGAATCTTGTTTCTAGCTCTCTATGCTTGCTAACTTTTGAAGAAACTGCATTTTAGCTATCAGCGGTTTTACTCATTACTGATTTCGGGCATAGTAACCATCATCTCAGGAGGAAAAGAGAAGAACATCATGTGGCTAAGCAGTCTGACGGATAAGCATTGTTACTGAGCGATGGTGGTTTCACCCCATTCCCTAGTATTTTCCATGTCATATACATATCTTCATATCTAGCACCTGACCTATAATACACATTAATTCCTGGCTGGCATCTTACATTTTCTCCTCCCTCGAGCAAAATGATTGAAACTGATTACATAGACAAGTTCCAATCATCGTCCTATCGTACTTGTTCAGCATCAGTATACTTCCACGATTCTTAACTATTCTAGATCAGCGCTAAATGCTGTTATAATAGCTTATGAGCACGTTTCCAATCTCCTCATTCACTGAACCAGGAAATCCTGGTGTTTTCGTTACAGCAGATCAAATAAATATCTCTCGCGAGTGAGTTGTCTCACCAACGGCTCTAAACAATTTTTCTGAAGAGATGTATGGTACAATTTCGCATAATTATTTGGATGTGCCTCCGGTTACAAACACTGCGTTTCGAGGACTAAAGGCAGCCAGATATGGGGTTTTCTGCTCGAATTTTTCCTCATCTTAAGCGTTTCACCTCTTAGATATTTGGTATGGATGGGCGATAGTAATATTTTACTATTTTAGTCTCACATTTGACGCTTATCTCTCAGTCTGGCACCGAATTTGTCTCACTGGCTGTAACGAAGTTTCTTACAACAATAACTACAAGACCACCATTGTTGTCAAGCCTCTCCTTTTGGTATAGATTCATTTCCGAGATTAACATTTCACTGCTGTTTGCATCTGGTTTCGACTAACTTTCTATTTCTGCAACGACATATTTGTTATCACCGTTAATGAGTCGCGATATTACTGGGCCTTTACCCTGCAACCTCCTGCAGATAACTAATCCTGTGTTAACGTTTTCTTATTCCGACCTACAGTTAAGCCTATTCCCCTTCTTGCGCGCAGGTGATCGTCACATAGCTTCTTGATCTACTGTACCTAGCACGTCGAATATATACACGTCTTTAATTCACACGTAGTTCTACCTCAGTAGGTGCTCCATGAGTTTATGTACACATGACGAGCTAAGAAGGAAGCTACAGTTTTCCACCAGATAGCGTTAGTCAAGACGGCTGCAATCTAGATCGTCACAGAATCGACAGAGTCTCTGTTTGCACCCTCCCACCGGGCTCAAACCAAATGGCCACATTCGGATCTGGGGACAAAACTAAAAATCGCGACATGGCCTTCCGTCGAAGGCTGAGCTAGCAGCCTTCCCCATTTCAGCTAGGAACAAAGGATAACTTTTGAACCCAGGCAACACGCCTTATTGATGGCGACATGAATACCGCTTTGCACTCGGCTTCATCCAGAATGCTCAACAAATCCCCACAGCGAGACTTCCTTCCTAACTCCTTTTTTCCTGAGGGTACTATCGCCAACCGACCAATGGAATTTCCGTTAAGGAGCAAGTGCAAACTTTGTTGGAGGGTGGTCCAAGACATATCAGGTGAGGCGCGACTTAATGGCGCAGTCGTAATTTCAGCACTGGGCAACTTCTCATACTTGTTTTACTGTACCCACATCGCCAGCCGCAAGAGATACTAACCCTGCCATTGTCCGCCATTCACCTTCCGACGTGACCGAGCTGTGACCGAGCCGCCAAGTCAGGCATATCGGAAGACGCAACGGCATCAGTTTTCAAAGGAAACGTCGACGGAACGTGAATGCCGGAACTGAATTCCTAGATTCGACAGGTTCTAGAGGACTTCTTGACGCCGAAGCCCGAGCGTGACCAGCGCATTTTCTAGCTGTTTTCCGACTGTCGTACACTAGAAGTACAATTATTAGAGATGTTTTATTGTTCGTAAGACAGGTAGTTTCTTAAGGAGCACACAATCATGACTGTACAGGTCTAAGAAATATATATTATAAATAAGCGCCTTTCTCATTTAACATTACGGTCGGTGCATAAAGGAGCCGCCGGGGCGTGTTTGATTTCAGTTCCGGCGAGATAGTGCGACGGCCCACTCACCTGAAAATTACGATCAGATGGACCGTCGAAATACTGTGTCCAGATGACGATATGTTCCGGCTGCAGGCCCGACATGAATACAACGAATTATTAGGCCGGGAAAGTTAACGGAGCTGCAAATATCACCACAAATATAATAGTTAAGGATTAGACGACAGTGACAGATCAACAGCTCGAGAGGTGATAGGAGCTGGTTTTCCAGACATCCTGCTGCCCAAACGCCAGTGATTACAAGAACATACCCTCTGAGGGGGAAAAAAAGATACATACCACTGAAGAATTTCCGAATGGGACCGAAATCGGTTACCTAGGTGTGATGTACGTACACAGACTGATAAGTGATTACAGTTCCAGAAAAGTTTAAAAATTTATTCATGAGAAAGAGCTTCACAAATTCCGCAATTCACCTCTGACCCTTACTCAGGCAGTTATTCGTCTTGGCATTGAGTGACAGACTTGTTGGTCGCCCTCCTGAGGGATACCTAGCCAAATTCTGTTCAGCTGGCGCGTTATATCGTCAAAATCCCGGATGGTTTGGAGGCCTTGCCAGTACTGCCACTAAAGTTCTAGATTGGGGAGAGATACGGCGACCTTGTCTCAGTTGGCCAGCGGCGCTCAGTTCGAAGCGGCACTCATCACTGAAGACATTTCTACTCCAGTCAATGAGATTTCTGGCCGCAGACGCGTCTGGAGACGTCCCGGGCAGTGGTCGGATACCATCCTGACTGTAACCTTCCACATGGCCTGACAGCTAGGAATGCATGTCGGGAGTGCCATTTATTTTCATTGCAGGGACCCTTTGGTTGTTATTCAAAGCGCCCTCACAGTACAGCGGTACGTCGACGACATTCTGTGCCATGTTTTTTGCCATTCATGGCAAATTTCCTTAGGCATACGTTTCAGCAACATAATTCACGTCCGCACATGACGGGAGTTTCTACTGCTTTTCTTCGTGCTTGCCAAATCCTACCTCGGTCAGCATGGGCGCCGAATCTCTCCCAAATAGAAAAACAAGTAAAATCGCAAAAAGGGAAAAGGCCGCTGGACCTGATGGGATACAAGTTCGATTTTACACATAGTACGCGAAGGAACTTGCCCCCCTTCTTGCAGCGGTTTACCGTAGGTCTCTAGATGAGTGTAGCGTTCCAAAGGACTGGAAAAGGGCACAGGTCATCCCCGTTTTCAAGAAGGGACGTCGAACAGATGTGCAGACCTATAGACCTATATCTCTAGCGTCGATCAGTTATAGAATTTTGGAACACCTATTATGTTCGAGTATAACGACTTTTCTGGAGACTAGAAATCTACTCTGTAGGAATCAGCATGGGTTTCGAAAAAGACGATCGTGTGAAATCCAGCTCGCACTATAGGTCCACGAGACTCAGAGGGCCATAGACACGGGTTCCCAGGTAGATGCCGTGTTTCTTGACTTCCTCAAGGCGTTCGATACAGTTCCCTACAGTCGTTTAACAAACAAAGTAAGAGCATATGGACTATGAGACCAATTGTGTGATTGGATGGAAGAGTTCCTAGATAACAGAAAGCAGCATGTCATTCTCAATGGAGAGAAGTCTTCCGAAGTAAGAGTGATTTCAGGTGTGCCGCAGGGGAGTGTCGTAGGACCGTTACTATTTCCACTATGTATAAATGACCTTGTGGATAACATCGGAAGTTCACTGAGGCTTTTTGCGGATGATGCTGTAGTATATCGAGGGGTTGTAACAATGGAAAATTGTACTGAAATGCAGGAGGATCTGCAACGAATTTACGCATGGTACAGGGAATGGCAATTGAATCACAATGTAGACAAGTGTAATGTGCTGTGAATACATAGAAAGAAAGATGCTTTATCATTTAGCTACAATATAGCAGGTCAGCAACTGGATGCAGTTAATTCCATAAATTATCTAAGAGTAGGCATTAGGAGTGATTTAAAATGGAATGATGACATAAAGTTGATCGTCGGCAAAAGCAGATGCCAGACTCAGATTCATTGGAAGAATCCTAAGGAAATGCAATCCAAAACAAAGGAAGTAGGTTAGAGTTCGCCCACTGCTTGAATATTGCTCACCAGTGTGGGATCAGTGCCAGATAGGGTTGATAGAATAGATAGAGAAGATCCAACGGAGAGCAGCGCGCTTTGTTACAGGATCATTTAGTAATCGCGAAAGCGTTACTGAGATGATAGATAAAGTCCGATGGAAGACTCTGCAGGAGAGACGCTTAGTAGCTGGGTACGGGATTTTGTCGAAGTTTTGAGAACATTTCTTCAGTGAGGAGTCAAGCAGTATATTGCTCCCTCCTACGTACATCTCGCGAAGAGACCATGAGGATAAAATCAGAGAGATTAGAGCCCACACAGAGGCATACCGACAATCTTTCTTCCCACGAACAATACGAGACTGGAACTGAAGGGAGAACCGATAGAGGTATTCAAAGTACACTCCACCACACACCGTCAGGTGGTTTGCGGAGTATGGATGTAGATGTAGAAATTGTGGACATATGGAACATTATGAACAGGTCCCTCCAACCAGCTCGGGATTTTGACGATATAACGCTCCAAATGAACAGAATTTGGCACGATATCTCTCAACTTTGTCAATCACTGCGAAGCCGAACAACTATTTTATACGAGCTAGAGGTGGACCGACGCATTACTGACTTTCTCATATTTTCTCCTTTTGAATAAATCATGTAATACGGACACCACCGCCATGTATTTGCCGCAGATCACGCACAAGACAATGTATGCAAACATGATTATTGATGTGTTCGGTGACGAATCAGGGTTCACTTTATCAGGTATTTGGTTTATATTGTTGTATTGTGCGACCACTATCTTCCTGTATCAACTGTGACGATGTTAGTGGATCAGAAAGAGTTCACATACACTGTGAAGACAAGTCTGCAGCAGTCTGCCACGATCTGTATGCACAAAAACGCTTTCGTCTATTGTACTCCGCTGTTACTTGTGCTTCGTATTAACGCCAGCCAACTAATCGACGTCATAACCTCCCACTTTCATAGTACTTCACACGCCATGCACGTTCACGCTTTGTTATCTGTTAGTAGCATGAGCGTCATTCGTCCACCTTCAATACACACTAATGACAGATGTACATGTTCATCGGGAGAGGCGTAAGTTTTTCAGTATTGCGTTTTCCGTTGCCAGAAAAACCCTCATTTTGTTGTAAGACAGGAAGATCAGTGTTTAATGCTCCGACGACAAAGTCCTTAAATACAGACCACCATATAAAATTGGGAAAGGCTAGGGAAGGAAATAGATGCGTCATTTTAAAATGATCTTATCTGTCACGAAGGACGGAGGGGAATTTGCATCGCCGCCTTTCCTAATGCGTGTCCAGGGTTTTACCATTGTGTCACGTCACTGGCTGACATCCCATTCTGCCATACAAGTCACTAAAGATTCAGACCCAACGTTCGAAACGAGAGCTATGTTATGCAAGCTTTCGATAAAACTATTTTCGAAATCCTTCCGACTCTGTGCATTAGAACACCTCTGTTTCGTAAGCTTCGCTCATGGGAAATTGTAGCTCACTCCAGGTTTAGCTTTACGACAGTTTTATAGCTAGTTTCATAATAGCGCCTCATGGGGGAAATATCGACGAGGCAGAGACTGTTTTATGATCAAAGCGCTGGGAGATTCCCAGAACGGCGCACAACTGTCACGTCAGGTACGTCAATAAAGGTTGAAAATAACACGCTGCGTGCGGCAGTGAAAGGCTACAGTCAAAGGGAAGCCTTGCGTCCACTCCTGTGGCGTCATTGCGCAAGCGGCATCCATTGCGACATCAGAAGGATGTTCTGGTATATTCTTCACTGGCGGCAGTCTAAGTTATTCATATGTACTAAATATTTACCTCCTTCTTTTTAGAAAAGAAGTTGAGGCTGCGTATCACGACTTCCTGCTGTGCCCACATTTGCATCTCAGAGTAGCTGTTAGGAGAGAAACGCCCTTAATTATTTGGTAGATATATTCCAATGTGTGTCTCCCCCCGAAGTTGTTACTCCGTGAGGTTCCTTCTATACCATGGAACTATTCCCTGGTGTCCTAGTACATAGTCTATAATCCACTTTCTTCTTCTAATGCGTTCTTTCCCAATTTTCCCTTTTTTCATAGACACTGAAGATAATGCATTCATTACCGATAGTGTCAACACTGTATCTCAGACGCTTCAGTTCTTTTTCTGATTTTGCCACAGCTCAGTATTCACTTCAACACAACGCTGTGCTACAGACGTACATTCTCGGAAAATTCTTTCTCGAGTTAAAGTCTAAGTTTCATATCAGAAGACTTATTCCAACTTTGAAAGCTCTCTGTTTGCTAGTGTGCGTATACTCCAATGTAACAGAATTACTTCCGTTATTGACGTAACCTGAAGCAAGGAAATAAAATTTCTTATCAACGCCAGAATTCGAACCTAGATGTGTTTACATGGCAGATGCGTCGCGGTCCATTGCGCCAAGCTGGCACCCAAGCCATCATTCCCGACCGGACTACATTAGTACGACTCCCTCCCCGGTACAGATTCCAACTCACGCCTCATCACTTTGCTTTTCTGAACTCGCCTCAGTTTTGCCGAGGCCCTCCGATTTGGAATGGCATCTTAGCAATGAGCGAAACGGGGTTAATCCCGACCGTGTCTCAGGCGTAGGTAATCCGTTAATCATAGCGTAGGTAAAAATGAGGCTCAATATGTCTCAGAAACATCAAACGTACACGAAAAAGAATTACTGTTCGTCAGTTTGTCTATTATGTAACACCACATTCTGCTACTTAGCTTATCGGTAATCTCATTTGTGCAGCTTCTCCGTCATTCCTTCTTCCTGTGCTTTATCATATTCCACATTTTGTGCTTAGTGGAATGTTCATTCCATTCAACAGGTTGTTTTAATCTTCCTCACATTCACAGACGATAGGAATGTCCTCAGCCAATCCTATCATTGATGTCCTTCCACCGTGAATTACAACCCAACTATTAAAACTTTCTTTTATTAGCCTCGTTGGTTTCCCGACATACAGATTGCAGAAGGATTACCAACTGTAATCTGAAGGCAGCCTGCACTTGAAGAGAGCCCATACGTTGGCGCTGGAAATGAACCAGTAGGCATATTTAAAAAAGACACAACAGTTTTGCATCCTGAGGGACCAGCACTTGCAGAAGACTGAGCAGTTTCGCAATGAGGTGAACCAATATTTGAACAAAGCACAATTATTAATGTCCCTGTCTAGAAGAACACCCGTAACCTCAGCTGCAGTATAGTCTTCATCGGTTAACACGGTAGGGTCTAGAGAAAAAATTCCACACTTTTTATAGCCATTGATTGCTGTCGTCGGAACGGCTGCAAGAAGAAACTCTTCACCCAGGACTGCAGTTATTTGAAACTCCGTAGTAGTTCTTTCTGGATTATTCCGAACAAATTTTTCACAAGCTGTCCTTAACAATGAAACCTAAGTCCTTTTTATGGGTAGAGTGACCACCTAAGATTTGCAGAACTGTAACTTGAGCAGGTTTTGCATGCTTTAAAAATTTTCATAGCAGTCCAAAACACTTTGTCTGCTTCCACCCGCTAGGGTGGCGCACCAATTCTGTTCCTGGCGGAGCCCCATTTTTAAGTCCAACCTCCATTCTTCGCCTAGGGCAGATTCCAAAAGGGGAATGAAATTTCTTCAAGCAGATATGCACATCACAAAAGTCAACAAAATACTTCTATAAGCTGAAATAGCGGTTCCAACTTGGCCTCTTCCTATGAGTGCAATCACTTTGATGTTGTTGTACTGAACTGTCAGAAGATCGGTTTCATCTACATTATGAATGATATGTTAAGGATATCATAAACCTTGTCTACGTTTGTGCTCTTGTCATGGTGGTAGATTCTGGCTTCCTAAGACTAATATTAGGATGCCGTTCTCTAAAGCACGCCACCCAGTCTTTGCCTGTCATTCCAGAATCTATGTTGAAACGATGTGCTATTTTGTTACGCCCTGCAAAGTGGAAAACTAATCACCGTAGGTAATTCACTGTAAGTCATTTAAGATTGCTTTTCCATTTCAAAAATGTAATAATCGCTTTCTTGCTATTTCTCTTCACTGAACACTGCCCCTAAGTTGCCCATAACCTTTTTACTGCCAAATGCATCTCTATTTGTCCATAGAACTCTTCGTTTCAACGTATTAGTGGAATATAAATTGATCTGCTGCTGTTGAAAAAGCCGTGTTATCATTCTTTAGTGCCTCAGTTGCCTTTTGCATCTCGACAGGGTCCCTTGTTTGTTGTTGTGTTTTCTGGTGTATTTTCCTGGAAACTTGAAGATAGTGTAAACCCTTTCAGAAGATCAGAAGAAACGGATATTAGTTTTGCGTGGAAAACAATTTGTAATGTTTTAATTTCAAATGTTATGCTATGCTTAAAATACGGAGTTAGCTCATTCTCTTTGGCATTAACAGACTGAAAATCAACTGTTGGAAATAGCTGCTATTCGTTGGGAAAAGTGACCACTATGGCCACTTCTCCCTACCTGTAGCGTGGCCAATTTTCCTATCGGACGCTATGTCTGAATCAGTGGTTCACATATGAAGCCATACAACCGAAGGAAACGACAGAAACCATATTTGCAAGATGAAACGCACTGCGTGAACCGTGATATCTCAAAAACGTACCGCTCTAAATAAAGTTGAAGCAACAACAGAGATATGAGTGACTAACATCAAACGACCGAAATACCTAAACGTTTTCGCAGAAAGATGACGGAGCAAGCATCCTTTCTGAACGTCACAGATAACCTAATCTGACCACTTCTCGGCAGGAAACACCAGTGCTGAAGACATCAAATAAGCAGTGGCCACTTTTCCCAACCCGGCCACTTTATCCTTCTTTCCCCTACACGTGGAAAATTCCAAACGAAAATAGATGCAGAATTACAGCTATAGGAGTGAGGTATTTAACAAGAGGGGATGAATAAAGGCTTTAGACAGAATGAGGAACAGGGTAATCAGACAATATTTGTGAGTTAGAAGTTTTAAGGAACGGATTAAATATAGTAAGTGAGACGCCCTGCTGAATCCGTAGGACAGGGCACGTAGTTTAAATTGTTGAAATCGCCTGTCAGTTACAATCGAACATACAACTTTATTTATTTGACCAATCATTACAAGAGCCATGAAAATTTAAAAAAAAAACACAGCACTAACTTTTGGAACTTAATAACCAGCTGAATACAGCATACAATTTCATGCCCAATTTCAGGCCCAAACAACCTGACACCTTAAGAGCAAAACAACTCTAAAAATAGGCTGAAGGCCCATCACTTAAGACTCAGCAATGCTAAACTAAAAAAAAAAAAAAAAAAAAGGCCAGAGGCCTTATTTAAAACAGTTTCTTAAGTTAGGCTGAAGGCCCGAACAATCTTACGCCTTAAGACAAAACAACCTTAATTTAAAAAATCGGCTAGAAGCCATACAAATAGAAACAACAAGAACAAATAAGAAAAGACAGTACACCCAACGGCGCTCAGACGTTTCCAAGGGTCAGCCGGGAATTCAAACACTACCGCTCGCTTAGGTGAGCGAGGCAGTCGGCCCAACCATTCTCGATCTGACTACAACCAACCGACAGACAGTCAACGGACCCACCGACAGGGCCGGCCGGGTTGGCCCATCGTTTCTAGGCGCTACAATCTGGAACCGCGCGACAACTACGGTCGCAGGTTCGAATCCTGCCTCGGGCATGGGTGTGTGTGATGTCCTTAGGTTTAAGTAGCTCTAAGTTCTAGGGGACTGATTACCTCAGAAGTTAAGTCCTATAGTGCTCAGAGCCAGCCAGCCCACCGACAGGATAACTTCCACTCCACCTGACCAGCACACAACAGGGAGTGCAATGGAACAACGTAGAATGTATTGGCGCCCACAACCAATTATACATTGAGCTGTCAAACTACACACTGTGCTGGACAGAGACAACATGACGAGGAAAATACACTGCCTAAATTTACGTCAACGACCAGGGCACGTAACCAGAACGTTAACGGCCACAAGGCAGAAGATTCCGCTAGTGCCCTTCAATTCAAAATAACCAAGTACAGTCAAACCCCACCAGAGGCTGGCTAAAATTTGCCAACTTGAAAACACACGTTGTTGCTCGCGGGAATGTCCGAACAGCCGACAACGAAATCCAAACGACACAATGTGAACAGTCGTGACTTGCTGGTGGATTAAGCCAAAACTCAACTTTCGTGTCCAGAATCGGTGAGCCGCAGACCTCGTAGCAATGGGAAGAGCACCACACACTCTGACCGCGTTCGGACGCCTCCAGCGGCCCCGGCCGAACTAAGCGCCTTGATTTCCTCACTGTTTCACACCAACCGACCAACTGGTCGCACACAGCACAGCCAGAAACTATAAGCGCCAGGCCAAAGATAGTACAAGGTGCGAATATCGATATATACCGCTGCTGCCACTCGCAGAGAGAGAGAGGACAACAGCATAATCGCGATAAACACAGGAGTCTACCACAGAATAGCAACCAAGGTTTCATCCAACGCCTAACTTGAGCCAGCCACGGCTCAGTAAATAAATCGAAAGATCGTACCGTATGAAGGAAAGGAAACAGAATACCCAAAATAATAGGGAAGAGATAATTAGGTAGACAAGAAATATCTGGGGAGACCAGGAAAACAATTAACCGCGTACCGAAACGCAGGTGGATGGCCTATGGACACATCCGCACATCGTTCTCTGCTTTGTGCAACATAGAACGGCGGTACTGGGGAATTATGCAGCCAGTACACAAACGTCCAGATTGCTGCTGCTGGCTCATAAACTCCACAGTTGCCTTAATGACAGTGTACCCCAATCTAGGTCTCCGGTTAAGAAGAATATTTGGTTTACAAGTTTCGGTATCTGTAGTCGATTTGCCATTTTCTCGGTACACGATATTTCGACAGCGTCCCTAGTTATCTTCGTTATGTGTCGAGCGTAGTTTTCGTTGCTCGCTGTTTGGCCTCCAACCAAGCAGGTTGGTTACATTCCAAAGAGTGAGCTGCGAGAACTGCACACGACGCATGACGAAGAAAATTAGGGACGCTGTCGAAATAGCATGTACTGAGAAAATGGCGATTCGGCTGCGACGTCAAAGATTTGTAAACTGTCAGTTTCATCGTTTGTCTCTTTCGCATCAGTGTTCGTACCACTGATTTCACGCATTCCAACTACGTTAACATTTACGGCAAGATTAGAGTACAGTGTGACTACCAATAAAACAGAAGCGCAGACGTACCATTGTTGGGCAGTGAATTTCTCGCACGGACAGCATATTCGTGTGGTGGACGAAATCGAATCAGGAAATGTAATTTATAAGAATATAAATACTTAATAACTTTACTATCCTGCAAGGCGCCGTCACAGACGACGGGTCTCTTTTATCAAAATATTCATATCTCTGAAGAACATGTGAAATTTTGTAAGTGGAGTTCGCGTTCACCAGCTTTACATAAAATTCCATAGCTTACCTCTTGAAATTTAACTAAGGATCTTGGCTAAACGCAACAGACTTGTTGTTATTGTCATTAAGTAGTCAACAACTTTGGAACATAGTTTCCTCGAGAGATTTTGATATGGATGCTACAGCTGGTTTGACATGGGCATACAAAAATTACCACAGCGTCTACAAAAATGCATCGACAAAAATGGTGATTATGTTGAAAAATAGCTGTAAACTGATGTAAACCATTGTAGAAATAAACAGGTTTATGTACTTATAAAAAAAAACCTTACTTTTGGTATTACCCTCGTTATAAATCACTGTGTGAGCAGCCAATATTGTACCACCGGCCTTCACTCATTCTCCTTAATGACTTACTTAGATCTATTTGTTTTATACACATTTACCACTTACGTTGCTACATCTAATTTCATTTGATTCGTGAAAGTAAACATGTAAGCAAACATGACACCATTATAGGTATTAATACAATAAATGTTTAATCTGTAAAATTCGAGTAATATTAGCAGCCTTTTAGATCTGAACCTACTATTACATTTCCTTTCTCTTAATAAGTGAAATGTAATGTTAATTTTTAATTTAATTTTATTTATACTGGAAGAAACAGATAGTGTAAATTTTGTGAAGCGCCTAAACAGGCGAAAATCTCCATTACGGTATGATTGTATGCTGACTGTCCGCCTGCTTAGCTGAGTGGTAACGTGTCTGCCCACCATGCAGCGGGCCCGGACTCGATTCCCGACAGGGTTGGAGATTTTTGACCGCTGGGTGTTTGTTGTGTTGTCCTCATCATCATTTCATCATCACTGGTACGCAAGTCGCCCATTGTGGCGTCACCTGACATAAGACTTGCAACCCGATGGCCGAATTTCCCCGAATTTCCCCAAACAATGCCACACGACCATTTCATCAATTTTTTGCATGATGACTGACCGATCAATGCAAGCAATTTAATGTCTGGCAGGGCGCTGCAGTTAGAATTATAATGGAATGAACACCTAAAACTAATCGTAGGATATTCCAGAATGAGAATCACTGCAAGAATCTTCAGGTCTGCAGTCAGCCCACAAAGGAGGTAACTTAAAAACGTCTCGTTCGAGCAGTACTTATTCCTCAGACTTAGACCCCTACCAGGTACGACTGGCAGAGAACGGTGACAGAATTGAGAGAAGAGCAGTGATTTTTTGTCAAAGGTTTGTTTACTAAGCACGAAAGCGTCATGGAAATTCTCATCCAAAGCCGATTGCCAGCGATATGAGAGATGTGTTGCTCAATACTGTGGACTTTAGTATTAAAATTCCAACATCATGCATGCCTAGCAACGTCGACCATCAATCACTGAAGAGCCATGAATCCTGCAGGCCTGTCCATAAATATATAAATTGCGAGAGGGTGGACTTCTCTTCTCAACAGCACGTTGCCAGGCATTCCTGATATGTTCATGTCTGGGGAGTTTAGTGGCCAGTGGAAGTGCTCCTGGAGCCATTCTGTAGCAGCATAGTCCTGCTGGAATTGCCCAAGCCCATCGGGATGCACAATGGACACGAATGGGTGCGGGTGATCAGACTGGACGCTTACGTACGTGATACCCACCAGACTCGTGTCTAAACGTGTCAGGGGTTCCATATCGCTCCAGCTGCATACGCCGTACACCATTACACAGCCTCCACTAGCTTGAACAGTCCGCTGCTGACATGGGTCTATGGATTCATGAGGTTGTTTCCATACCCATATACGTCCATCTGCTCGATACAGTTGCCGGCCGGGGTGGCCGAGCGGTTCTAGGCGCTACAGTCTGGAACCGCGCGACAGCTACAGTCGCAGCTTCGAATCCTGCCTCGGGCATGGATGTTTGTGATGTCCTTAGGTTAGTTAGGATTAAGTAGTTCTAAGTTCTAGGGGACTGATGACCTCAGAAGTTAAGTCCCATAGCGCTCAGAGCCATTTGAACCATTTTTTCGATACAATTGAAACGAGACTCGTCCGACCAAGCAACATGATTCCCATCACCCACAGTTCAATGTCGGTGTTGACAGGCCCAAGAGAGGCGTAAAGCTTTGTGTCGTACAGTCATCAAGGGTACCGGAGTGGGCCTTCGGCTCCAAAAGCCCATATCGATTATGTTTCGTTGAACAGTTCGCAAGCTGACACTAGTTGATGGCCCAGCACTAAAATCTGCATCAATTTGCGGAAGGGTTGCATTTTGTCACGTCGAACGATTCCCTTTAGTCGTCGTACGTCGCGTTCTCGCAGGACCTTTTTCCGGCCGCAGCGATGTCGGAGATTTGATGTTTTAGCGGTTTCCTGATAATGGCGGTACACTCGTGAAATGGTCGCACGGGAAAATCCCCACTTCGTTGTTATCTTGGAGACGCTGTGTTCCATCGCTCGTGAGTCGACCATAACACAACGTTAAAACACACTTAAATCTTGATAATCTTCCATTGTGGCAGCAGTAATCGATCTAACAACTGCACCAGACACGTGTTGTCTTATATAGGCGTTGCTGACCGCGGTCTCGTATTGTGCCTGTTTACATATCTCTGTATTTGAATACGCATGCCTATACCAGTTACTTTGACGCTTTAGTGTATATCTTCCTTTTGAGTATAGCTCGTGAAAATCTACTAGATTACTAATATTCGACCTCACACTGGAGGCTACCAACAATTGTTCTTCCCATACCCCGTTTGCGACGGTAACAGGAAAAGGAACGGTGGTACTCAAACAACTCTTTGTCACATACCATAATGTGGCTTGCGACGTAACGACGTAGATGTGATGCTGATGAAGGTATGCATGTCTAAGTGCGTAGTGACTAAATTATTTTTAGCAGAAAATCATTGTCTTTATTGTAACATTATTTTGATCTTTATTGGGAGTTTCCTGCAGTGGGAAATTCGCGTTATACTCATTTGGTAGACCGAATTCGTTCCAAGGATGTTGCAATGGGCAACAAGCCTTGCAGTAGAAGGTGAAACTCGTTCTTTCTTCCTGAATCACAGGAAATAGTGACGTTGGTGTGTATCCTTTTTTGGATCGCAGGTGAGGAAAGGTCATGGGCCACACACGAACCCCGGTGCGTCAGTAAACGCGGAGGTTCTGCATTATTTGGCCACTTGCGCGCCAGCGGTGGTTTATTCACAGCAAGGTAGCGTGACCGGCCGCCGGTCGATGCCCAGATCAGTTATCCCAGTCCTTTGAGAACCTTCGATTCGATGCCCTCCTTTTCGTTGGACTCCCGGACACCTGGACCGACCAAGTACGATAATTAGCCGGCGATAATGGATAATACTTCGTTCAAGTATCACAAGAGGAGGAGGTATACCTGGAAAAGGCCGGAAGATATAGGAAGATTTCAGTTACATTACATCATGGTCAGAAACAGAGTTTGAAGTCAGATACTGGATTGCAAGACGTACCCATGGGCAGATATAGACTCAAATCGCAATTCAGTATTGATGAAGAGCAGGCTGAATTTTAAGAGACTATTCAGGAAGAATAAGTGCGCAGAGAAATGGGATACGGAAGTACTAAGGAATGAGATACGCATGTAGTTCCCTGAGGCTATAATAACTGCGATAATGAATAGCTCATAGGCAGTTCTGTTGAAAGGAATGGACTTCTCTAAAAGAGCAATCATAAAAATTCCAGAGAAAAATATAGATGCACGGAAGGTAACTGAGAAGACACCAACGGTAATTGATAAAATACTTCAGAGGTCAACGAAAGAAGGAAGTAAAAAAATTCCGAGAAATTCAAGAACACACAAATACGAGTCACTATGAATAAAACAGGACGTATGGTGAAGCTAAGATGAAATGGCTACATGAAAAACGCGAAGAAATCGAAAAAGATGTGATAATCGGTGGGACTTACTCAGAAAATAGAGGGGATCTGTGGAAAGTATACATTGAGGGCCTCTATGAGTGGGAGGTTTGATCCGATGATGTGACGGAAGAAAAACCAAGAGTCGATAGTGAACAGAGGGAGGATCCAGTGTTACAATAAGAATTTGGAAGATTTGGAAGACTTAAAATCAAATAATGTAGAATGGATCGGTAATATTCCACCGGAAATATTAAAATCATTGGGGGAATTGGCAACAAAACGCTTGAAACTTACACTAGGCCTAAAGGAAACAAAGGGGAAAATAATTCGGTAAAACTAAATATGAACTGCTGTCATCAGTGTATAACAGACAATGCTGTACAGTTATACACTATTCCCATTTGGGCTCCATATTTAGCTAAGGAAACAGGCTTTGGTTCTCATACAAATAACATGGACACAGTCTTCAAAATACAAGAAGGGCCATTAGACCACTAAATTAAAATAACGATTGTGCTCACTGTAAAGGTCCGTTTAAATTATCGGAATGCTAACTGCACCATGCGGGTAAATTTACGTACCCGTTATGCAAAGGAAGAAGAGCATCAGGAATTATCCCACGAACAGCATCCTTCATCATTATGATAGAAAATCCAGATTTAAGTTACATTTTCGAAGACGTCAAACATCATTTTCTGCAATTGATTAAAGGTGTGAGCTCCAGCAAATTTCCCAAGGAGGTTAAAGAGTCAACTGAATACAAATAACTAAAAAAATCATTAAAGCATGTCTTTCAAGAATTCATAATACAAAGTAAAGAGATGTGTAGATAACACGGTGTAGGCAATGATAAAAAATTAACTTAATTTGATAACATACAAAAGCAATTCTACAGTCAACTGTCATAGCTTAATGGTTCTTTTTTTTATCCTTGCCTTTATCCCGTAACTTAACTAGACCAACGCGTTATTTTTCGAATATGGCAATGACAGTGGTAGACGGTGGCCGGATATCCTTCATGTTGTCACCCCTTTAGCCCACTCTCTCCTCACTACGGTATTTCCTAAACGCTTCCGAATCGTCTAACTGAGGTAGGACGAGGGTACCTACCCCGTATTCACATAGTCGGATGTGGGTAACCGCCTAAAAGCCACATCTAGGCTGCCCGGCACACCGATCTCCGTCGTCAGTCCGCCGAGCGGATTCAATCCCGAATCCCGGAATCGATGAGCAAACAAGCGCTGATTTGTAAATGTAACGGACTATAGACGAAAAAGTAGTGTGACACGATTGCTGTCGCTCCAAGAAAAGCTTAGTATGGGATCGTTTTCAAGGGTGGGAAGGCGTGCCGGTCCCCGGCACGAATCCGCCCGGCAGATTAGTGTCGAGGTCCGGAGTGCCGGCCAGTATGTGGATGGTTTTTAAGGCGGTTTTCCATCTGCCTCAGCTAATGCGGGCTGGTTCCCCTTATTCTGCCTCAGTTACACTATGTCGGCGATTGCTGCGCAAACACAGTCCCCACGTACGTGTACACCATAATTACTCTACCAGGAAAACATTGGTGTTACACTCGTCTGGTGTGAGAGGTTCACACGGGGAGGGGGGGGGGGGAGTGGGGGGGAGGGGCTTTTCCTGGGTTCGGTGTGGAGCGGCGGTGGGGTGTGTGGACTGTGGACTGCTGTAGCCTGTTGTGGGGTTGTGAACCACTGAGGTCTCCGGTGGGAACGAAGGCTCTCCGTCGTTTCTAGGTCCCCGGTTTCATACAGTACTATGCAATACAATCGGAACGTTGCACTGCTCTTCAATTAAATTCAGCGAACCCATACGCTAGGTGTCTATTGACATACTCAAGAGTAAACATGCCCACACTGATTTCTATCGCTGGTAAGGTGCCAATAACGCTGCGGGAAAAACGAATTCGAGACAGAACGCAGCCGTGCTGCATGCCAGTTTGCGGCGAAAAGTAAAGTTGGTTTTACTGTTGATGACAGAGTTGTATTGTCAGTAAACAGGAAAAAAACTGTTTCCAAGCAACACACTTGGTGAATATCACCAGCATATACATTGCTGGGCAGATATTTTTAGACCAATATAGATACAAGGGGGAAGAAACTCTATTACTCTGTAATGGGTTATACACTGAAGAGCCAAAGAGACTTGTATACCTGCCTAATATGGCGGAGGGCCCCCGCGAGCACGCAGAAGTGCCGCAACAAGACGTGACATGGACTCAACTAGTGTCTGAAGTATTGCTGGAGTGAACTGACACCATGAATCCATAAATCCGTAAGAGTATAAGAGAGTGGAGATCTCTACTGAACAGCATGTTGCAAGGCATTCAAGAAACGCTCAATAATGTTCACGTCTGTGGAGTTTGGCTGCCAGCGAAAGTGTTTAAGCTCAGAAGAGTGCTTCTGGAGTCATTCTTACGCTATGGACAACACACACACCAAAGCCCGAGGGAGGACTCGAACCTCCGAAGCGGGGAGCCGTGCGAACTGTGGCAAGGCGCCTGAGACCGCGCAGTTACTCCGCTCTTGGCCGCTGCGGAGTTATCACACAATTCGAATATAAAAGAGCCGCAGTGAAGAAAATGTTGTCAATAGTATATTTAATAGTCTGTGTGTTACAGTACTACTCCAACAAGAACCAGTAACCAGTAAAAGGAGTATTACCAAAAACCATGTATGAGCGTTTTGAAAAAGAAGCTATTGGAACTAACAGAAATTTCCATTTTAATGACAGAGAAATCTGTTAAGACACTGACGAAACTCGGTGTAAATATCATGTGTTCCATGGTAGACCTTCTGTTTCAAGATACAAGACGGTTCACAACTGACAAAGTATGTCTTAACAGTGCAACGCTCCAGAACTAGTTTTAAAAACACACAGACGTTTACTCGTCATAAAACTCTGTAACTGAAGCATTAACCAAGTAACTTTCATTTATTACACTGCACCTAAATAGGTGAACCCGTCTTCTCTATATCGCTTTTGTTACGCAACCTTCCCTTCTACAATAACCTATGAAACCTTCCCTTAGGATTTCTTTCTCTTGCTTATTAATAACTAATGAAATCTTCCCTTTGCCGGCCGGGGTGGCCGAGCGGTTCTAGGCGCTACAGTCTGGAACAGAGGGACCGCTACGGTCGCAGGTTAGAATCCTGCCTCGGGCATGGATGTGTGTGATGTCCTTAGGTTAGTTAGGTTTAAGTAGTTCTAAGTTCTAGGGGACTGATGACCTCAGAGTTTAAGTCCCGTAATGCTCATTACCATTTTTGAAATCTTTCCTTTGATATTAATTCTCTTTCTCAATCTTCGCATAGAAATTTAAATGCTGCTTATTAAAAGTGATTTTCTGATTATTTCGGCGAAACATAGACTGTGTCGTTGTCGTGGCCCGCAGTCGTTACCTGCAATAACCCAAAACTGTTCCTTACCTATTTTACTGTTACTGGATCGCCATCTCACTGCTACATCGAACTGCGACGTGAATGTACTTACTCTGTTTTGCTATACTCTATTAGCTGCTGGTGGGCTGTCATAATAACTGGCTGTATTTATTACCAAAGCTGACGTTATTCTTTAACAGCAAATCTGACGTTATCCTTTAATTAATTAGACTGAAGTTACGGAATTTATAGTTGAGCTCTCTCTTGACAACAATAAAATTTTGCAAAGTTTTACGTTGATGGTTTTTGGAATGGACTATAATCAGTAATTCAATATTGCTGGCAAAAATTAATTATATTCTGAATGAAATAATTTTAGAAACGTTCAAATGTGACTTACTTTTTACAATAATCTTACAACTAGCATTGCGCAGACATACCTTCAGTAGTCTTGAGTTTCTCAAAAAAAAAAAAAAAAGCAATAATACTAGTTCCTCTTATGATAATACTTAGCTGATGTCTCTGTACATCCGTTTATAATCTATTGTAAATTATAGCTGGTGGCTGGCAGGCACACCGCTCCTCTCAACCTCTCGCTTCAGACCTGCTACCGACTCACTTCACATCTCGCTTACTACTGACTTCCTGCGAACGCTAAAACGCGGTCTCTCCCGCCAACAATGCTTTCTGGTGCAGACAATCCCTGCTACCATTACATAATGTATCAATGTGCGGTCTTTCCCGCTCTTTTCTTAAAATGTATCCATACGCGGTCTCTTCCTCCCTTTTTAAAATTATATCAATGTGCGGTCTCTTCTGCCAACAATACTTTGGTGCAGACGTTGCCTGCTACCATAATTATTTCCAACATGACAAATATTAATTATTCCTACTTAATCCTACTAATAAAATATAAACATCTTTCATAAATTGTGGTCTGACAATAGACAATATAAATATACACGTCCTACATAAGTATAGATCTTTAATATTTACAAACGCAGCAGAAATCACAACCTCATGATTCATAACAATCAAAAACAGCCGATAATGCCCGAAACTGCTTTGTGGATGTTTATAGTGCTCATCGCTATGTGATTCTAAAATCAGTCACCAGGCTGAAACGCGTAAGAGGAAACATAATGCGTTATTTAGTATATTATCCTCTAGGTACAGCACGTTCCCAATTTATTTATTTAACTGAGTTTATTATATTTTCTTCACTTTTTACGATTTTTTTCATACAGCTATAGAGGAGGCCTACCGTAACTGCACTCCTGCTAATGCCGGTGTTGGTACTCGAATCGTTGACCTTACGATATAGAGATTCTACATCGACTGAGCACATGGAGGCCGTATGTGATGTATTTTAGAGTGTGAGTAGAATAACGTATCCGGTAGATGTGTATATGTTCAATCGGCAGGGCACGTGTAGGGAGAGAGGGAGTGAAGGAGTCTGCGAGCAGGCGGTGTAGGAAGAATGTCAAGTGAGAGAGGATGTACCATTCTAAAATGAAGTCTGTGCTCACTTGTATCTAGAAAGAATTCCACCGAAAATAGAACGAAAGCAGCAATTTATTTTTGCCTACCTTTTTTCTCGTTTGTAACTTTCAGAGAAGTGTCACGAGTGGCAAATTTGGAGTAAACCCTTTACTTTTCTTGTTGGCAACTTCTGTTGCCAAAACACAGAGGAGTTAACACACTGTCACCTCACTAAAAAGTTGGGCAGACACAGCTGCGAGACATTTTTAAACTGTGGTGTGCCAAGTGAGGAACTGAGAACAGGTAAGATCAACTGCTTATCAAAAATCAGGTTCTCAATACTAAAATAAATTTATAGTGTCTTCACTTATGCTGTTCTTAAGCCCACAGCTTTCTCGTTACGCCACATAACGTTAGACCTTAATATTACATTCCTTCACCGAAAAACTCTGTAGTTAGTGCAATAATTCACTAGATAATTAAGTTTTTCCTAATAAACATATGGAAAAATATCTCCTCTTTGTGTGCTATCAGTTGGCAGCATCTCATTTCTATATCTCAAACAACTCATGAATATGAGGGATATTGTGGATATTTCATTCTGGCTATATTGTTTGAGTGCAACAGTGCAAGTGAATGTGCTATGTGAGATCAATTTTCACAAGATTGGTGACAGATAACTCCACTCATGACTATGGAAAAATTCAATATGTTAGCTAACTTACACACACAGCAATATAGTATATAATATGCACCAAACGCAAAATCGCAGAGACCCAAATGTGTGATACTTTAAGAAGTTTTAAAACAAATCCCTACAGCAGATGGCCACCATTTTTGTATATTTTAAATGGTGATTAAGTGGATGACATGTACTAGACAGTCAACGACTCGTAAATTGTCTATAGATACACCACTGGCCATTAAAATTGCAACACAACGAAGATGAGGTGCTACAGACGCGAAATTTAACCGACAGGAAGAAGATGTTGTGATATGCAAATGACTAGTTTTTCAGAGCATTCACACAAGGTTGACGCCGGTGGTGACACCCACAACGTGCTGACATGAGCATAGTTTCCAACCGATTTCTCATAAACGAACAGCAGCTGACCAGCGTTGCCTAGTGAAACGTTGTTGTGATGCCTCGTGTAAGGAGGAGAAATACGTATCATCACGTTTCGGACTTTGATAAAGGTCGGATTGTAGCCTATCGCGATTGCAGTTTATCGTATCGCCACATTGCTTCTCGCTTTGGTCGAGTTCCAATCACTGTTAGCAGAATATGGAATCGGTGGGTACTGGATCCCAACGGCCTCGTATCACTAGCAGTCGAGATGACAGGCATCTTATCCGCATGGCTGTAACGGATCGTGCAGCCACGTCTCGATCCCTGAGTCAACAGATGAGGACGTTTGCGAGACAGCAACCATCTGCACGAACAGTTCGACGACGTTTGCACCAGCATGGACTATCAGCTCGGAGACCATGGCTGGAGTTACCCTTGACGCTGCATCACAGACAGGAGAGCCTGCGATGGTGTACTCAAAGACGAACCTGGATGCACGAATGGCAAAATGTCATTTTCTCGGATGAATCCAGGTTCTGTTTACAGCGTCATGATGGTCGCAACCGTGTTTGGCGACATCGCGGTGAACGCACATTGGAAGCGTGTATTCGTCGTCGCCATACTGGCGTATTACCCGGCGTGATGGTATGGAGTGCCATTGGTTACACGTCTCGGTCACCTCTTGTTCACATTGACGGCACTGTGAACAGTGGACCTTACATTTCAGATGTGTTACGACCCGTGGCTCTACCCTTCATTCGATTCCAGCGAAACCCTACATTTCAGCAGGACAATGCACGACCGCATGTTGCAGTTCCTGTACGGTCCTTTCTGGATACAGAAAATGTTCGACTGCTGCCCTGGCCAGCAAATTCTCCAGCTCACTCACCAACTGAAAACGTCTGGTCAATGGTGGCCGAGCAACTGGCTCATCACAATACGCCAGTCACTACTCTTGATGAACTATGGTATCGTGTTGAAGCTGCATGGGCAGCTGTACCTGTACACGCCATCCAAGCTCTGTTTGACTCAATGCACCGGCGTATGAAGGCCGTTATTCGGCCAGAGGTGGTTGTTCTGGATACTGATTTCTCCGTATCAATGCACCCAAATTGCGTGAAATGTAATCACATGTCAGTTCTAGTATAATATATTTGTCCAATGAATACGCGTTTATCATCTGCATTTCTTCTTGGTGTAGCAATTTTAATGGCCAGTAGTGTATGAGATTATACATGTGTATACTTCACTAGACAATTTTCGTACAAATTTCCTATAATTCTGTTTATTGTAATGATTCTATCTCCGTTCCACACACGATATCGTAATCTTGTTGGCAGGTACAATACCTTCTACAGGAGACGATTTTAAAACCATTGCAACCTTGGACAATGTTTAATAAACCTGTATTTTGCAAGTGGTTGCCTGTCATTTCTAGTAAATGGAATCACTTCGAAGAATGTGTGTGTGAATTCCTAAGGGAGCAAACTGCTGAAGCATCGGTCCCTACTTCGAAGAATACTGTGCATCAGGCAGTATGCTCATATCTTGTGCAGAATCTACACTGATGAGCCGAAACGTTATGACTAACCGCTTCATAGCATGTTTGGCCGTCTTTGGAACGAAATACATAACTGATTCTGTGTATCAGGGATGTGACAGTTTGTTCATTGTTTTGTGGAGGTATGCACCATTAGATCTTTACGTACAGGTTATATAACTCGAGTACGCAATAGGCCTCTGATCTGCATTCGTGATGATGGCGGCCAATAGCGACCTAGATGGGTTCCACAGGATTTACATCGGGCGAATTTGGTGGCCAAGACAACAACGTGAGTTCGCTATAATGCTCCTCAAACAACTGTAGCACGGTTCTGGCTCGACGCATGGACAATTATACTGCGAAAAATGACATCGCCGTCGGAGGAAACATCAAGCATGAAGGGGTGGTTCACAACTGTCAGCTTGTTTTCGATTACTGCCACAGGTCCCATGCAAGCGCACTCTCTGCCCAGCATAATACTGCTCCCATCAGCCTGCATTCGTAAAGCGCTGAACGTTTCCAGCTGCCCTCCATCTCAATGACGACGTTTTTGGACACAACCACTGAAGTCGTGTAGCAAAAATGTTATTCACAAGAAGAACTGACTCGTTTCTATTGATCGACGGCCGAATCCCGAAGGTCCCATATCCACTGTAACAGTAATTGACGATGTCGTTGGGTCAACATGTGAACTCGTATGGGTGGTCTGCTGCAGAGCTCCATGTTCAACAATGTACGAAAATATTGTGCCCCAAAACACTTGTGAGTTCCCCAGCATTTCGCTCTTACGACAGAGATGCCAGAGATCACCATCTATCCAGAGCAGTCAAGCCTCCGAACCCCACGTGTGTGAAGAGTCGTGGACGTCCAACCATTTGGCGCTAGTTGTATATTACTGGCCATTAAAATTGCTACACCATGAAGATGACGTGCTACAGACGCGAAATTTAACCGACAGGAAGAAGATGCTGCGATATGCAAATGATTAGCTTTTCAGAGCATTCACATAAGGTTGGCGCCGCTGGCGACACCTACAACGTGCTGACATGAGGAAAGTTTCCAACCGATTTCTCATACACAAACAGTTGTTGACAGGCGTTGCCTAGTGAAATATTGTTGTGATGCCTCGTGTAAGGAGGAGAAATGCGTACCACCACGTTTCCGACTTTGATAAAGGTCAGATTGTAGCCTATCGCGATTGCGGTTTATCGTATCGCGACATTGCTGCTTGCGTTGGTCGAGATCCAGCGACTGTTAGCAGATATGAAATCGGTGGGTTCGGGAGGGTAATACGGAACGCCTTGCTGGATCCCAACGGCCTCGTATCACTAGCAGTTGAGATGACAGGCATCTTATCCACATGGCTGTAACGGATCGCGCAGCCACGTCTCGATCCCTGAGTCAACAGATGAGGACGTTTGCAAGACAACAACCATCTGCACCAACAGTTCGACGATGTTTACAGCAGCATGGACTATCAGCTCGGAGACCATGACTGCGGTTACCCTTGATGCTGTATCACAGACAGGAGCGCCTGCGATGGTGTACTCAACGACGAACCTGGGTGCACTAACGGCAAAACGTCATTTTTTCGGATGAATCCAGGTTCAGTTTACAGAATCATGATGGTCGCATCCGTGTTTGGCGACATCGCGGTGAACGCACATTGGAAGCGTGTATTCGTCATCACCATACTGGCGTATCACCCGGCGTGATGGTATGGAGTGCCATTGGTTACACGTTTTGGTCACCTCTTGTTCGCATTGACAGCACTTTGAACAGTGGACGTTACATTTCATATGTTTTACGACCCGTGGCTCTACCCTTAATTCGATCCCTGGGAAACCCTACATTTCAGCAGGATAATGCACGACCGCATGTTACAGGTCCTGTACGGGACTTTCTGGATACAGAAAATGATCGACTGCTGCCCTGGCCAGCACATTCTCCAGATCTCTCAAGAATTGTAAACATCTGGTCAATGGTGGCCGAGTAACTGGCTCGTCACAATACGCCATTCACTAGTCTTGATGAACTGTGGTATCTTGTTGAAGGTGCAAGGGCAGTTTTCCCTATACACGCCATCCAAGCTCTGTTTGATTCAATGTCCTTGCGTATCGAGGCCGTTATTGCTGCCAGAGGTAGTTGTTCTGTGTACTGTTTTCTTAGTATCTATGCACCCGAACTGCGTGAATATGTAATCACATGTCAGTTCTAGTATAGTATGTTTGTCCAGTGAATACGCGTTTATCATCTGCATTTCTTCTTGGTGTAGCAATTTTAATGGCCAGTAGTGTAGTTTCATAGTCCTTCAAACTCTTTCCTTAGACGCCACGACAGTAGCACGTGAACATTTGACGAGCATCGCTGTTTTAGTTCAAAGGCTGTGCAAGTATCTGCCCTTTGTCAGACCCGCTTATTTTAATTGATTTTCCCATTTGAAGCTCATATCTTCGCAAAAGTGGTCCCCCGTTTCTGTCTGCTCCGCTTATATTATATTGTTACTGCGTCACGTGCCTGCAACGCTATCAGGTGCCATCCAGCGTCACGGGAAGCAGTAGTTATAAAATTTGGACTGATCGGTGTACACCGTAGATGAAACGGTGTCAAGACAGCCTTTTATAACCGTTTTCTCAGTGCCCTCAGGCGAGTTGCTGTAAGAGCTATTATTTATGTACTCGTAATAACGTGAGCGGAAAACGTGGTGTAATTCCAAGCGCGCGACGGCTCCCAGCAGGAAGTGCAGACGGGGACAGCGGGGAGTGCAGTATCTCCGGATAAGCCGGCGCCCCTCCTTATCAGCGGGGGAGTCGCAGCGGCGCCCCCCGCGGCGCCGCATTTGTCGCGCAGTGTTAACGGCTGGGCGAGCCGCGGCGCAAGGCGAAGCAGCAGCCGGCCGACCCGCTAAATGAGGATGCGCATAATTTACGGCGGAAATAATGCGCCGCCGGGCACCGCATTAAATTAACCAGCTAGGCGCGCGCGCGCTCGAGAGTGCGACTCCGGGTGCGACAGAAAGCGCGGGATCGCATCGCGCTGGGCACGCACTTCGCGCACACACCACACCGTGAGTGTGCCACGGTCATCGCGGGGGGCCTTGTCACTCGTGGAGCTCCCAGACGTTCTTCTGAAAAGTCTTTCGTTAATCTTATCAGAGCTCCCTTTCTACAAATCCGGACGCGTGGCTAGTGATGATATTACAGATACATAATTCAAAACACTCAGTTCCCTGAGCGAGGTAGATACGAAAGGAAAATACAGTATGACTCTACAAGTGAAAATAAAGCGAAAAAGTCCAATGGACATGTGTCCGATTTTCGATTGTTGCAGAACTGTAGAGGGTTGAGGACTGCACACATCCACGAACGAATATGAAGGCAAATGTGAACATTAGAATGAAATATTCACGCTACAGCGGAGTGTGCAGTGATATGGAACTTCCTGGCAGAGTAAAACTGTGTGCCAGTTAATACTAGGCAGAAATCAAATCTGCATGTGGAATGCACTTCCTTGACTCTTGTGCAGAAAGGAGTGCAGTATTCTGCTGTATCCATTTCCAAAAAGCTACCACAAGAACTCAAAAATGTTAGCAGTAGCCCAAACACTTTTAAGTCTAAACTGATGAGCTTCCTCATGGCTCACTCCTTCTATCCTGTCGAGGAGCTCCTGGAAGAGCTGAAAAATTAAGCAAATTCCAGTGTTACATTGTTGATCTTCTTTATTTACACTTACGAATTATAGCCTGAATATGTTTCTTATATTTCATTTTATCTGCTTCTACTATCGTGTTATAATTTCATGTATTGACTCGTTCCATGACCATGGTGTCTTCTCCTTAATTTGGTCCCACGGAACAATAAATAAATAAATAAATAAAGACACTCGAACTCGGCACCTTTGCCTTTCACGGGCAAGTTCTGCAAGGTTCTCAGGAGAGCTTCTGTGAAGTTTGGAAGGCAGGAGACGAGGTGCTCGCGGAATTAAAGCTGTGAGGTCAGGGAGAGAGTCGTGCTTGGGTAGCTCAGTTGGTAGAGCACTTGCCCGCGAAAGGCAAAGGTCCAGAGTTGGAGTCTCGGTCCGGCACACAGTTTTAATGTGCCAGGAAGTTTCAAATGCGAACATTATTCACCAAAGTGCTGTGTAGGACAGAATAATGGAAGGACAGATGACTGATTCATCCTACAAGACGTGTCGTGCTCCTCCAAAACATAGCAGCATTATAACGTCATCCTGAGGCAACAGCTGCAAGCGTACTTAGTGTGCAGTCGTGGGTTGGATAGGTGAGCAGTCGTGAGGCCATGTTCATATCGTGCTTGAGTGTTGTTCAATTGGGAAATCCATTGCGTCCAAGAGTACTAACTAGTTGCATACATCCTGTGGCGGTACGCCACATAACGTGATGAAAAATATATTGAATAAATTCGCAAATATACCAAAACTGACGTCATAACGAAATAAATATTATTGCAGAAAAATCACAAAGACTGCGTAACAAATTAATATGATCTGCGAATGTAATTGTAATCTCTGTTCGTTTTGAAAAAGGATCACTCACTTCCCTTTTGTTTCTTCGTAGTTTAAAAAGCCATTTTGTGAAGAGACACGAAAACGTGTAAGTTTCATGTAATATTTAGTCTAAACATAATCAAATATTACTTAAAAGTGTCGCTAATGTTTGACTCTAAGACAGATCCTATATTCATGAAGTGAATGACTTAAATGCTTTATGAAACTTTTATAGGGGAGCATTGGTGCAGAGGTCAACGCCATTGCTCTAAATGATAGAGGCCCAGAGTGGTTGCTGTTTGCAAATTTTGACAAATAAAAAATTTAAATGTAGGAGGAATCTCGTGATTAGCGGTTCTTCCTCTGAAACAGCTAAAGTAATCATTTTTAGCAATATTGAATCACATTCAAGTAACTCCACTACTTTTGTTTCATCACCACTAATGGGAATTGCTCAGACTTCCTCAACATTGCAAATTCACTAAAGTAATACAGATAATTATGAATAGTCATCTGCTTTATTTAATGCAACTACACAATCGATACACTGAATGTGGTTTTTTTTTTTTTTGGTGATATGTTACAATACAGCATCACCGGTCTATTGCGGTCTAAATGTGTTGGTGAGGCAGTAAATTTCCACAGGGCAGTGACTGCGTCACTGCAATTCACTTTGGAGGTGTGGCGGTGGGACTTGTAGTCCCGTACCACCCTCTGACGGTGACAGTACTACATGAGTCAGGCAGAAAAATTTAGCCTAACGTGGGCAGGTATGATTGGAAAGTATTGGACGCAGAATGGGGGCTAGTCCCGCCAAAGGATGCGTCCGTGGTGGGCGTGCCAGACCTATCGTTAGCCATGGTCGGAATCCGTTTCCTCGAGGATGGTTAGGGGAACCGGATGTCGATGCCAGCGGCGTGGAAGTGTGATCCCAACGTGGCGCAACCCATGGACAGTGTCCCGCAAGGCATCCACTTTCTCATAGAGCCGCCGCGCGTTGTTGCGTATGGTCGTCTTTAGGGGGACGATATCCGCTTCCTCGTGGAGAGTGACAATTCTCGTGAATGGCGGGGCGTGCAGGCTCCACCTGAGCACCTTGTTCTGCAGGCGCTGCAATGTGCGCATCCTGGTGACACTAATCGTGGCCCATGCAGCAGATCCATACGTGAGGGCAGGCAGTATAACTGTTCGGTAAATGCGGAGCTTGGTATGCAGGTTAAGTTCCCTACTGCGAAAGAGCGGGTACAAAGCCCTGGTTAGCTTTTGCCCCTTGTTGGTGACATACTCCGCATGACAGTGGAAGAGCAACTTGTGGTCCATCTGGACCCCGAGATAGGTGGTTGTCGGGGACCAGGGCACCTGCACACCTGCAATCGAGATATTGTGGCGGAGGACTGGGCGCCGTTTCGTGAAATAAACTGCCGTAGTTTTGGCGGCATTGAGAGCTATTTTGTTTGTCCGGCACCAGGTGATAGTGGCGTCCACCTGTCGCTGGAGGCGGGCGACGACGGCGTCTGTAATGCGGCCAGTGGTGTATAGCGCTGTGTCGTCAGCGTATTGTGCAAGGTGGCACTCGGGGATGACCGGCATATCATTGACATAGATATTAAATAGGATGGGAGATAGCACCGATCCTTGCGGAGTGCTTGCCGACAACTGGCGAATGCCAGAGCGCATTCCCCGTTGAGCCACTAGGAAAGTCCTACCACGGAGGAAATCATCCATGATCTTCACATAAATATCCGGTATAGGGGTCTGTGTCAGCATCTTGTGTACGAGGTTGTCTTGCCAGATCTTATCGTAGGCGTTTTGCAAGTCCAGAAAAACGGCAGCTGTCGACTTGGCAGTGTTGAAGCCTTTGCTGATGTGTTCAGTGATCCGTAGGACCTGAAGTTCAGCAGAGAGGTGCGAAGTGAATCCAAACTGTTCAGGACGGATCGTCCCAGCTGCTGCAAGAGGTTGGGAAAGTCGGAGAAGGATCACAGATTCAAGGACCTTCGCCATAGTGTTTAGGAGGCTGATGGGCCTGTTGTTGGTGGGGACTGTAGGGTCTTTGAACCTCTTGGGGATCGCAATCAGCTTGGCTTGTTTCCACTGAGGGGGGGAAAAGGCCAGATGTGAGACAACAGTTTAAAATCTTGGTGAACAAGATGAGTGGTGTGCGGGGAAGGTGGCAAAGATGTTCATTTAAAATTCCGTCCAATCCAGGGGCCGACCGGCCACGTTTCCGTCGAAGGATGCGCTGAATTTCTGCCATGGACGTAAGAAGGGGAGCAGACTGGGGTGGGCTGTTGCGGAAAGCAGCAACAGCTGTCAGGACTTCATGTTCTTCTTGTAATTCGTTCGGAGAAAGGTCCTGGACCAGAGGGCGGTTTTGGGCCTCGAACGCATCTGCCAGCGTTTCCACAATTTACAGGGTATCATATGACAAGCCCGCTGCTGTTAAAATTCCGTCCAATCCAGGGGCGACCGGACACGTTTCGGTCGAAGGATGCGCTGAATTTCTGCCATGGACGTAAGGGGGGGAGCAGACTGGAGTGGGCTGTTGCGGAAAGCAGCAACAGCTGTCAGGACTTCATGTTCTTCCTGTAGTTCGTTCGGAGAAGGGTCCTGGGCCAGAGGGCGGTTTTGGGCCTCGAACGCATCTGCCAGCGTTTCCACAATTTACAGGGTATCATATGACAAGCCCGCTTCTGTGCGAATAGGATGGGCAGTCGCTGGCTTAGAACATATTACAAGCCCGCTGCTGCGCGAGTAGGATGAGCAGTCGCTGGTTTAGAGCGCCGCAGAGTGCAAATAACAGCCCAGTCAGACTCTTGGTGGTGGTGGTGTCTTTTAATATAAAAACATCGCGTTAGGCAAACTAACTGCGGGAAGTACCACAACTGAGTCACAGACGTAAATAACTTTTCACTTGTGAATCAGGCAGAATAATACTAACTCCACCTTCTGATAACATCCAATATGTAAGAAAGAACCACCACAATCCATTCATGCAGAATATGCATGTATGTTGTTTTTGTACACGTACCATAATGGCAGAACCCACGCGGGGAGGGTGACAGAATGCCGAACACATTACCCTAACCGACGAACATCCTACGCCAACATGCTTCCCAGGTTCTTTCATACATTACGTCAATCCGGAACACTGCCCAGTGTGAACTTAACATCAGAATGCGAGGTGGTCCAGAGCGTTGAGAGAAAGGAACACATTATTGCAATGGTACAGCGGAGTCCCACCAACAGTACTCGGTGGATTAGTCATCAACCTGACACTCCACAAACTCGAATGTGGTGAACGCTACATTCCGAGGGCTTGTTACTATTCCGTGTGCAGCCTGTGTAACTTCTGCATTCAGGCGACTAGTAAGCTGACAACAATTTTGTGCGTGGTTGAGCTTTACACAAGGACATGATGCAGTATACTTTATTTACAAATGAGGTTACATTTACACGTAGTGGTATAACGAACACCTGCAACTCTTTTACATGGGAGAACCCGTATGACACTACGAAAACAGGATTTCAAGCCAGGGTCTCAGTGAATGCCTGGCGCGGTATGTTTGGCGAGCTGGTGATATGACTTATGTGCCTTCTAAATCGCGTGACAGCCGAAACGTACATACATATCCTGATAGAAGACCTGCCTGCACTTTTAGAAGATGTCACATTAGAGAAAAGGTGGCAAATGTAGTTGCAACATGAAGGATCGCCGGTTCACTGTGCGAGACAAATATAGCAGTATCTGAATAATGCATTTCGTCAGTAGTGGATTGGCTATGGTGGACCTAATAACTAGCCTGACGAATCAACAGACCTAACCCCATTAGATTTCTGTGTATGGGGCTGGTTAATGGAAGATGTGTACACATGAAGAACTTGTTGCTCACATCACCAGTGCTGCTGCATGCATTAAAGCATGTCAAGTTGATGTTCGAAATGCAATACAATGCACTCTCCAATGCATTGCCAAGTGCATTGAGCTCGGTGGGGGACTTTTTGAACACTTCTTGTAGGACTGATCTGTCATATGTTCCACCATTATTCTGTCCACCAAAGTGCTTACACAGTATTCTTCTTCTTCTTTTAGTGTTCAACCCTGAGGTTGGTTTGCAGCAGAGGGCCATTCCTCTCTTCTGTCTGCCTTCCTCTTCATTTCCACGTATTACCCTACAAGTTAGTCTCTTCTTGTTTGGATGTGCCTCCACAGAGATCTGGTTTCCTGTACTCTTCTAAGCACCACTTCATTTGTTACTTTGTCTCTCCAGATGATGTTCATCATCCTTCTCCAGCACCACATCTCCAGGGCCTCTAGCCGTCCTCTCTCTTCTCTTCCAGTTGGCCAAGTTTCACATCCATATCGGGTCACACTCCAAACGAATCCTTTCATGATACGTTTCCTTATTTTCAGACTGATGTTGTTGCTGGTGAGTAAGTTCCTTCTACGATTAAATGCAATTTTGGCCTTTTGTATTCTGTTCGCAATATCTTTCTAGCTTCTACCATCCCTTGTCATTTTGCTCCCCAGGTAAGTAAATTCCTCCATCACTTCCAGCTCCTCTCCTCCAATTCTCATTCTCAGAGGTTCATATTCTCCTCCTGTACTGAATACCACCACTTCAGCCTTTTTCTTGTTTATTCTCGTTCCATACTGATTGCACAGAATTTTTTCCATTGTTCTGAGGGCTACCTCTAGATCTTCTTTCGTTCAAATGTTTCAAATGGCTCTGAGCACTATGGGACTTAATTTCTGAGGTCATCAGTCCCCTAGAACTTAGAACTACTTAAACCTAACTAACCTAAGGATATCACACACATCCATGCCCCAGGCAGGATTCGAACCTGCGACCGTAGTGGTCGCGCGGTTCCAGACTGTAGCGCCTAGGCGCCGGCCGGTGTGGCCGAGCGGTTCTGGGCGCTACAATCTGGAACCGCGCGACCGCTACGGTCGCGGGTTCGAATCCCGCCTCGGGTATGGATGTGTGTGATGTCCTTAGGTTAGTTAAGTTTAAGTAGTTCTAAGTTCTAGGGGGCTGATGACCTCAGAAGTTAAGTCCCATAGTGCTCAGACTCATTTGAACCATTTTTTTGTAGCGCCTAGAACCGCTCGGCCACCTCGGCCGGCACTTCTTTCGTCTCCGTGACTATAGCAATATCATCTGCATAAAGTAGCATGTCTGTCTTCTGCCCATTCATTTTAATCCCCACATCAGTAGTTTCTCGAACTTTGTCTATAGCTTCCTGGATGCAAACATTGAATATAGATAACCTCATCAGATGCGTTTTCCATGTCTTCAAAGGCAATATGAGTTGGTTTATTTTTCTGTAACTGCTTTTCGATAACGAGTCTCAGTGCCAGAATCGCCTCTCTTGTTCCCAATTCCCTTCTGAAACCAAACTGATCTTCACTCAGCATATCCTCCGCCTTCTCTTCAGTTATCTTCAGAATTATTTTTATGAGAATTTTTGATGCATGTGATATTAGGCTTAGAGTTCTACTGTTCACATTTTATAGCTGATGCCTTCTTTGGTATAGGAACAATGATACAATTCTGGAAGTCTGTCGGTAACTGTCCTTTGTTATGGATGGACCTAATACGTTTTAAGCAGCATCATTTTCATGCTGTCACCAGCATTCTTTATTGGTTCTGCAGGGCTGCCATCAATAGCCGTTGCTTTGTTGTCCCGTAGTTCTGTTAGAGCTCTGTCACATTCTTCTTGCAGAATGTCATCTCCCTTGTCATCTTCGTCTACTTGCTCTTCTCTTCCTGTAACTTCCTCCGAAAGAGGTGTTCCGGCATTCAACTCCTCTATGTATTCTTTCCATCTCTTCACCATGTCTTCACCAAACAGCATTTAGGTAAGTAATATATACACTTTATAACACTGCAACATGCATTGACGTAGCTCATTCAATCAAATACCAAGTTTGGCTTAGTACGTACGATGCCCCAACAGAACAATTAGTCCTGTCACGGAAAAGCCACGTATAACACTTCCGTCTGCTACTGCTATACCATAACCTCGAAGCTGGAGGCAGTTTGCAAAACAACTTCCTGGCAGATTAAAACTGTGTGCCCGACCGAGACTCGAACTCGGGACCTTTGCCTTTCGCGGGCAAGTGCTCTACCAACTGAGCTACCGAAGCACGACTCACGCCCGGTACTCACAGTTTTGCTTCTGCCAGTACCTCGTCTCCTACCTTCCAAACTTTACAGAAGCTCTCCTGCGAACCTTGCAGAACTAGCACTCCAGAAAGAAAGGATATTGCGGAGACATGGCTTAGCCACAGCCTGGGGGATGTTTCCAGAATGAGATTTTCACTCTGCAGCGGAGTGTGCGCTGATATGAAACTTCCTGTGTGCCCGACCGAGACTCGAACTCGGGACCTTTGCCTCTCGCGGGCAAGTGCTCTACCACTTGTGCTTGGTAGAGCACTTGCCCGTGTTGGCAAAATTGCAAGAAACTGCCTCACCTCTTTGAATTTACTACAGATATCAAGGTGATCATTTGCTAAGCAAAACTTTAGAAGCCTCAGTCTTAAGAACTTTTAATTTTGCAGTTGGCAACAATACTTTAATAAGCAGTTTTAATAGGAAAATTATTTTCAGCAAACAACATTTACTTTAACTCACTCTCTTGCCACATTAACTTTAACTTTCTTTTTACTAAGTTCAAGAGGCCTTAATTAGCATAACATTGGTCATAAATGTTCTTTCAGTAGGGACACTCGGTAATTACTTTAGTTCAAACGGAAAGGAACCTGAGAGGTGTTATGATAAGGAGAAAAATCAAGGTAGGTACATAAATTCAGATATAAATTACCTTATATTTGAGCACAAAAACACAACCATTAAGCTGATCCTTCACTGTACATCATTATAGCATTACGTTACAGTGATTGCGCAACGTGGTGGCAACTGCATGTTGGTAGGTGGATTCGCAGACAGAATTGCTGGACTCTGTCATTTCTTGGTGGCGACGACAGATACAAATTCCAGAATAGTTTCAGCTATTTATCCATCCATCCGAGGCATTGGAAAGCGGCAGGAAAAGCCTCTCTCGGAACCAGCACGATATGCAACATTTACTTGACAGTGCACAGTTTGGTAGCTCGTCCCCGACTCGTTGCTCGTCCCCGACTGACTATCAGTTCCACCTTTTCTACATAGGCCAACCACAATTTGCGCGCGCTACACAGTTCCGTTCCCGATGGGAACCACAACAACTTTTACATACAGAATAACTAAGAATCCTAAGTGAGGATCAGCAGTTTACATAACAGCAACCAAATGCATTAAATAAAACAAAACATTTACACATATTGAAACATCTTTACAAAAAATTATTCACACAAAATTACAATCATATACAGTAAGTTTTGTTCCCTCCAAATGGGACAAAGCATTTAAACGACAATATACTACACCGCATAGAATCACACCATAACTCAAAGTTTTTACAAAGAAAGGAGTATACAGTTTTGTGTTATCTATTCAAACAAACACATTTACAGAAGCACAGCAATGTAACATTAAATGAAACAAAAGCAAAATAAATCAGTACAACATTAGAGCTATGGTGTTACAACTTGTCTTCATAATCAATCATGAATGGGTCTAGTCTTCAACGTGCATCATTTCTGTAACCTCAGAAATTACGTGTCATTTCTCCTAAATTACCCAGTCTGTTGCAATTTCGGCGACACCTGACACTTGGCTTCGTGTTGGGGAGAGTTTACAAAATGACTGCTTCCTTTCTTTGTTTAATAATCTGTCTTCCGCATGAGTACGCTTTTCAGCCATCAATAATTTCACAATCCGCCCCTCTAAAATTAGTGGATGCGCATAACTCTAAAAGCATATAAATGAAAGTATTACTTTAAAATAACTAAATAATATTTCTTCAATATTAGTTAGAGAGAAAAAGCTTCTTAACTTTTAAAAACAGAAGTAATAATTAAATTTTTTTGTGTTTACTTGAAGTTGGTAAGGACGGTTCTCTTTAGAAACAAAAAAATTTTTAACTAACCACTAAACAGAATGTTGATTGCGTCTTTTGCTTACGTCTTGGTGCTGTGACCGGAATAAAGTACTTTCGTCCGGCGGTAACTGTGGGTTCTTTGATTACCCTGGGGGATGGCTCATCGAACTAGAACACATGAACTATTAGTTCACTTCATTACATAAATTAATAAAAGATTTACTTAACTTTGACATGCTTCTTTGCAACAGGAGTGCTGGATAATTTACAACTGTCATTGACTAGCGAAACATTGCTTTAATGTACTCATGAACAAACTGTTTTCTTGAGAAGCAATGTTCGATATTTACAACAGTAACGATTAACATGAAATGTAAAAACCCGTTGATCCTACACTATGATGCTGACTAATTCTGGTGAGGCCACGAACTGGCCAGAGCCCTTGCATGCCCGACCCTATGTCGACCTCAGTGTGAGTGAGGGTGCTGCAGCGCTTAGACAGGAGTGCAGTCTTCAGGAGTGTCGCCTATTAGCTGTCGCAGGTTGCAGCAAGCCCTCGCTAATGTTTGTGTTATCGATTCGCGTTGCTTACTTTGGTGTCACAACATATGTGGTACGATCACTTCTTAGTATAGCCTCCATATCTTTACATTCACATAGTTCTTTGTCTCATGGATCTAGTCTTTCTCCCTTGTTTCAAAGTGTGAGGCGGTACATACAGGTCGTGAAATCGAATTTAACTGCTTTACATGAAGATTCCAACTGGTAATAACCATTTACTGTGAGGGATAGCCTTCTCCTCTATGGTAAAAAGTCGCAGAATGCTATATGCTGCTAGTTGTAACTGAAATATCTGATCAGCAATTTAATTATATTATTAAATTATTTAAACCTCCTGAGCCATTCTAGCCTGAGCCTGATGTCAGAAAATCGTGCGTGAATACAGTGTGGCTGTTATTACCTGTTGCTGAGGAGGAAGTAGAGGTACGTTTGGCTGATTAAGGGGCTTGGCAAGCAGTGTGCCCTTGGACTAGATGGTGGGCGTCGATGGGCAGTCAGTGTTCTGCAGTCACAGAAGTGCAGCCAATGAGCAACGAGGGCAGCGCTGTATGCCTACCACCACTTGCTGCCGCGTCTCAAACAGATAGCACAGAGCTATAGGCAGAGAGTGCAAGCTGTCTGGCTTCCACTTTCTATGTGCTGCATATGGTTATACGACGTCCGGCCGGATGCTGTGGAGCTACTGGCAGTGCCTGCTGGTTCTCACTGCCGTCTACGGCGGACAGCGCCCAGATCGATGCTATGCTTGTGACTTTCCGATAAGGATGGATGCCAAAGTCATGGGATCATTTTAGCATGCTGCTCAGCTGTGGTTGCAAAAGGACAGACAGCTGTCACGCCAGTAATCGCCAAAGTGAAGTTATTTTCTGTTCGTCGAGTATGTTTTATTATACTGCATGGGGGCTTATTTATTTAGAATGCAAATATTTTTAATTTTAGTAGCTGTATGTCCGGCTACGAGGTCTCGTAAACGGTTGGCCCTGACTAGAATTAGTACGCAATCTGACTGCATAGAATAACAACAAAGAATGAAAGGAAATTTCCGTTACCACAATTAATTAATTAAGTCCCCAGCAACTATAAAAGCTACGAAACAAAAACTACGAACAACAAGGCACAAGTGTAACTGTTCTGTGTGTGGTAGTGTGATTCAACGTACACATCTGGCACGGTTCTTCCTCAATAAGACAAAATATTTTAAATACCATTTACACTGAATTAATTAAATAAAACTGAAATACTATAATTGCATATAGAAACCCGAATTACAGTCTAATACATGAACACAAGCCAGATGCTTTGTTGACTGAACCTGTGACCAAGAGGCATTGTTAGTTAGGAAATTTAAAAAAATAAAATAAAAAAAAACTGTTTTTTACCTTCATATATATTGACTAAAAATACACTCAGATCATTACAACATCTCCATTCGAACAACATCTGCTGTCTAGCCCATCAAAACAACTGCACACGACATGGCCTCAAATAGTACAGCTATCAACATCCTCTCAGCAAAGCACTAACCACCACAACTTCTGAACCAGCACTGCCAGTGGAGGCGGCGGAATAAAACTCTCTGGCGCTGTGACTCAGTATAGCCACCTTTCAATACTAGATGATTTTTCGTCTGTGTTCCTCTTCACTTGCTGTGTGCTGCTACAAAGGTGTGATGTACACAAAGTGTGGTTCATCAGAGAGTACCTGACATAGTTTGTGACTCCTTGCCGTTGATTAGTTGTTGGTGACATTATTTGGCAGACAGAGTAGTTGATCAGCATACAAGCAACGTTGTCATTGTGGTTCATTACTGCATGTTTGTGTCATGCCCTGACATATTTTATCAGGCTGTATATGTTAGTGTAATAATCTCTAGTAAAAGGCAGAGGTTTGTTTTCGACGGTTCCTTCCTTATTCATTCCTTGTGTGAAAATAGCCTGACGGAAAAAGATATCGCAGCACCAAACAGAGATTGTGCGAAAGACGGTGTTCTTCATCTAAAAGTTGGTATGTATTTAAATTTCGCTTCCGTCGCATAATAGTGGCACAAGTGCAACACTATGAGGATGCAAATCAGGTTTGCTTTAAATACCCGCTGTAACGTTCGTGAGCGTTAATTACCTTTGAGACTAGACGTGGTGAGTTGATAGTCTATAAAATTCTTCTGGACTGTTGACAGCATTGTCAACATACAAAACGGTCCTGCCGGCCGTTGTGGCCGAGCGGTTATAGGCGCTTCAGTCTGGAACCGCGCGACCGCTACGGTCGCAGATTCGAATCCTGCCTCGGACATGGATGTGTGTGATGTCCTTACGTTAGTTAGGTTTAAGTAGTTCTAAGTTCCAGTCGACTAATGACCTCAGATGTTAAGTCCCATAGTGCTCAGAGCCATTTGGACCATTTTTGAACAAAATTGTCCGACGTTTCGGCCTGTATTCCGACTAGCCTTCCTCAAGGCGCTGAGCTGACTGCTGAATGAGACAGACTTTAGATCTTACATAGTAGCGGAGAAAGCCGTTTACGTAATTTGATACCGTACTTGAGGTTTTGTTGACAGTTGCGGGCTGCGGTGTGCCTGTTTTCTGTGTGCGTCGTACGGGGCCACGCGTGCTACGTGCGTTGATCTACGCGCGCTCTCCTCCGGTAGCGTTGTCACTGCTGGCAAGCAGGACGCCGGAAGCCTATACCCATCCTTTCTGTTCATGTTGGCGGGTCTCTTGGCTATCTCTATCGCCTCTCTAATCTTCCTCCTCAGTGTAATTGTAAATCGCTGTTTCGCCAGTAAGCAGGCATCACGGAATATTATCTCTTTATCGCAGTCATTCTGGCTTTCCGCTAGCACTGAGCTGGTGCGTTGTCCCAGACGGATATACAGGGTGATTCAAAAAGAATACCACAACTTTAAAAATGTGTATTTAATGAAAGAAACATAATATAACCTTCTGTTATACATCATTACAAAGAGTATTTAAAAAGGTTTTATTTCACTCAAAAACAAGTTCAGAGATGTTCAATATGGCCCCCTCCAGACACACGAGCAATATCAACCCGATACTCCAACTCGTTCCACACTCTCTGTAGCATATCAGGCGTAACAGTTTGGATAGCTGCTGTTATTTCTCGTTTCAAATCATCAATGGTGGCTGGGAGAGGTGGCCGAAACACCATATCCTTAACATAACCCCATAAGAAAAAATCGCAGGGGGTAAGATCAGGGCTTCTTGGAGGCCAGTGATGAAGTGCTCTGTCACGGGCTGCCTGGCGGCCGATCCATCGCCTCGGGTAGTTGACGTTCAGGTAGTTACGGACAGATAAGTGCCAATGTGGTGGCGCTCCATCCTGCTGAAATATGAATTGTTGTGCTTCTTGTTCGAGCTGAGGGAACAGCCAATTCTCTAACATCTCCAGATACTGTAGTCCAGTTACAGTAGCACCTTCGAAGAAAAAGGGACCAAAAACTTTATTGGCTGAAATGGCACAGAAAACGTTCACCTTAGGCGAGTCACGTTCTTACTGAGTTGTTTCCCGCGGATTCTCAGTGCCCCATATACAGACATTGTGACGGTTGACTTTCCCGTTAATGTGGAAAGTTGCTTCATCACTAAACACAATCTTTGAAACGAAAGATTCATCTGTTTCCACTTGAGCAAGGATAAAATCACAGAAATCGATTCTTTTAATCTTATCAGCGGCAGACAGTGCTTGAACCAATTTCAGACGATAAGGTTTCATAACTAACCTTTTTCGTAGGACTCTCCATACAGTTGATTGTGGAATTTGCAGCTCTCTGCTAGCTCTGCGAGTCGATTTTCCTGGGTTGCGAACAAATGCTTGCTGGATGCGTGCTACATTTTCATCACTCGTTCTCGGCCGTCCAGAACTTTTCCCTTTGCACAAACACCCATTCTCTGTAAACTGTTTATACCAACGTTTAATACACCACCTATCAGGAGGTTTAACACCATACTTCGTTCGAAATGCACGCTGAACAACTGTCGGCGATTCACTTCTGCCGTACTCAATAACACAAAAAGCTTTCTGTTGAGCGGTCGCCATCTTAGCATCAACTGACGCTGACGCCTAGTCAACAGCGCCTCAAGCGAACATATGTACAACTAAATGAAACATTATAGCTCCCTTAATTCGCCGACAGATAGTGCTTACCTCTGCCTTTTGTCGTTGCAGAGTTTTAAATTCCTAAAGTTGTGGTATTCTTTATGAATCACCCTGTATTTCTCATGCTCTGTAATTCGTGTGCTGATCGGCCGCCGCGTCTCGCCTGCATATACCAGTTCACATTCGTATCCGCTTTCATAGACTCCTGCGGTGTTTAGCTTTTCGACCGCGGTGAGTTGATGTTAGTCAAGAATACCTTTAAGGCGACAAAGACGTCATTATCAACCTTTCACTGAGTGTGAACGAAGTCGGTTAATAGGAGTACGAGAAGATGGATATTACCTCTGCGATACTGCAGAAAGGCTTGGCAAGAATGTAGCCACTGTACAGGACTGTTGGCAGCGGTGCTCACGAGAAAGTACAATCGCAAGAAGACCGGGCTCCGGACGCTCACATGGCACTACCAGTGCTGCCAAGAGGGAAGACCATCGTACACAGCGTATGGCTCTGGCGCATCGTACTGCAACTGCAGCAGTAATCTGACCAGTTTTTGGCATCACAGTTACACAACAAACTGTTACAAATCAGTTAATTCAAGGATAGCTCCGAACCAGACGCTGTGTAGCATGCATTTCACTAATCCCAAATCACCGCCATTTTCGTCCTCAGTGCTGTCAGGCGAGAGCTCATTGCAGGTCAGGGTGAAGATCTGTTGTGATTTCCGCCACGGTTGCTATTTATGACGGCGGGAACCTCCTAGTGGTCATCCCATCCACTCTGACTGCAAATCAATTCGTCAGTTTGGTGATTCGAACTTCCGTGCTGCCATCCATGAACAGCACTTCAGGTGGTATTTCCCAACAAATGGTCCAAATGGCTCTGAGCACTATGCGACTTAGCTTCTGAGGTCATCAGTCGCCTAGAACGTAGAACTAATTAAACCTAACTAACCTCAGAACATCACACACACCCATGCCCGAGGCAGGATTCGAACCTGCGACCGTAGCGGTCGCTCGGTTCCAGACTGTAGCGCCTAGAACCGCACGGCCACTCCGGCCGGCTATTTTCCAACAGGATAACCCTCGCCCACGTACCGCTGTTGTAACCCGACATGCTCTGCAAAGTGTCGACATCTGGCCTCGGCCTGCTCTATCGCCAGATGAGTCTCCAATCGAGCAAAAATCGGACATCATCGGACAACTGCAGCGTCATCCACAACCAGCATTAACTGCCTCTGTTCTGACCCACTGAGTGGAATAGGCGTGGAACTTCGACCCAATAACTGACAAGCGGCAGATGTACAACACAATGCATGCACGTTTGCATGCTGTTCAACATTCTGATGGTTACACCGGTTCTTAATGTCCAGCACTTCACATTTGCAATCACGTATCTTGCGCTTACATTAATGTTTGATCTTGCAGCGCTAATCACTTAATTATGTTACGTAGACAAATGTATTCCCGAAATTTCATTGTACTCCTCCCGAAAGCGCCATGAAGGCCCAACGGTGCTGACCGGCCGCCGTGTCATCCTCCGCTCATAGGTTTCACTGGACGCGGACGTGAAGGGGCATGTGGTCAGCACACAGCTCTCCCGGCCGTATGTCAGTTTACGAGACCGGAGCCGCTACTTCTCAATCAAGTAGCTCCTCACGTTGCCTCACAAGGGCTGAGTGAACCCCGCTTGCCAACAGCGCTCGGCAGACCGAAAGGTCACCCATCCGAGTGCTAGCCCAGCCCTACAGCGCTTAACTTCGGTGATCCGACGGGAACCAGTGTTACCACTGCGGCAAGGCCGTTGGCTCGAAATTTCATTGCTCTACGTTGATTATTTGTTGGTGTATTTTGGCGACTTTTTCCGTCAGTGCTGTATGTAGTTTATCTTTCATTGTTTACATAATTACGTTGTAGCAAGATAATGTCCGCCCGCAAACGTCGAAAGTTTCTACTGTTTGTGTTCGTTCTTGCCAAACAACGCCTTGGCCAGCAAGGTACTCTGATTTCTCTTCAATTGAGAACGTATAGAATATCATGGGCAGAGACCTCCAACCAGCTTAGGACTTTGACTGTGTAACGCGCCAGTTGGACTGAATTTGATACGACATCCCTCAGGACACCCAACAACCCTATCAGTGAATGACAACTCGAATAACTGCTTGCGTAAGGGCTAGAGGTAGAACAACACGTTACTGACTGGCTCACACTGGGAAGCTCTTTCTCTTCAATAAATCATCCCATTTTTCTCAAACTTTAACAATTTATTGTCTGTACATGTAAATCACAGAGTAACGATTTCCGTCCAATCTGGATAATTCTTTCGTGGTGCGTTTCTTTCCCTTAGACTGTATTTTATTTACTTACTCATTTTGTAAGAGTGAATTAACCACATTAGCCTCCACAGCTCACAGTAATTATCTGGCAACACCAAAAATTTAAAAAATTAAAGTCTCTATATTAGTCCATGTACAGTATCATTAATGCTACAACTACATCTGTACTATTACGTAATGCTCTACGAGAGCAGTGGCTGGTTATGGTACCGCAGTTCCTTGCGCCTGCAGAGTGCTATAATCATTATAATTGTAAATTTGTAACTTGTATTTAGAGAAACGTAATTACAGCAGGAAAAAGTGCGTTTAATGTAATGATTACTGAGATTTTTATTTGGCATCGTTGCCAAGTTTTCACCACGCATAAGCGTTCCTGGCTTCTCTTTAACAATAAACTATTGTGGCTCAATTTCTGCGGAAACAACAGTTTTCATGGATTTATAAATACCAGGTGCAAATGAAATTGGGCGTCGAGAGAGATGTGATGTGCAAAGCTTTCAGACCTCGGTGGTACATGAAGGTATCGCTGCTGTTGCTCTTAGAAGTACAGTTTCCAAATGGAGGCGTTGCCGGAAAAACGATCGTCGATTGAAATGTGAGTTGTAGTAACACTTCTGGTTTTCAGGGAACCATCCCATTAACAAACCGTTGGCAAGCAGAGGAAGTTTGCGGAGCGCGTATCATGATACGAAAACGGTTGTGGTTGCAGATAAATGACGGACAGATGTACGATACAAGGCGAAGCTGTTGATCACTACATGTGCCACGTCCACAGATTCGACTTCATGTGATGCAGATTCCACAGGAACTCAACATATCCCTATCCATATTTGGCTGCAAGAAGACGTATTCTTGCTAGGTATTGCGACAGGTCTTGCGCGACAGTAAAGCTAAGCGAATGGCGTTGTTTCTCCAGTACTTAAGCGGTATCGGACGGAGAGTGATGCATTTCTGCACTTTATCGTGGCAGGAGACGAAACGTTGAACCTTGTGACAGCTGAGACGAAGCAAGCATCAGCGTTATGGAGAAGGCGGTTCGGAGGTACGACCGGGATTGCTTATGGAAAGTGTCTTGTTGAACGAGAGCTCCCGATCGCTTACGGCCCCGGTTAGGAAGCCGGCCGCTGTGACCGAGCGGTTCTAGGCGTTTCAGTACGGAACCACGCAACTGCTACGGTCGGAGGTTCGAATCCTGCCGCGGCTATGGATGTGTGTGATGTCCTTAGGTTAGTTTGGTTTAAGTAGTTCTAAATTATAGGGGACTGATGCCCCCAGAAGTTAAGTCCCATAGTGCTCAGAGCCATTTGAACCATTTTTTATGTTCTTACGTTAGTTAGGTTTAAGTAGTTCTACGTCTGAAGGACTGATGACCTCAGATATTAAGTCCCATAGTGCTTAGAGCCATTTGAAACATTTGAACGCGGTTAGGAGTTATTTGGCCGGTTTTAGGTTGGACCTCGAACCAAGCGGATTCTAGTCCAGGATCCTGAAATATTTTGACCAGTTTCGAGAGACTGGCATACAATTGATAAATGCTTGAACAAAAATCGTGATCATATGAAACGGCAATATGTACCGATTCCTTAGTAACTATGAGTATGTCTTATGATTTCCTGACTTTGTACGTAGAGTAGTTGTAGTTCTACTATTTTAGCCAACCCCGTATATTTACAACCGAACTACCGTCTTTCGGCAAAATTCTACTTCTACTACCGAATTTGGCGGGAATTTCTTAAGTCACATACAGATATACGAAGGCTGGAACAAATAGTGGCAACTATTTATTCACAACCGATACAAAAGAATTACATGTTTGGACATGTTACTGTCCTTCAAAGTAGTCACCAGCGTTGTGTAGAGCCTGTTGCCAGCGTTGTGGAAGGCGTAGTATACCGTTAGTAGAGCCGGAGTGAAGTACTCCGGTATCTTCGCTCTGCGGAGGCCCTCCTTGCGCAGCCCGTGGCTCCGGCCGCTCACACCTCCTGACCACCTCTTGAAAATAATTGTTAACAAACGTTCATGCTTTCAAACAAAGATGACATACCTAACACATGACTGTGCAGCAACGGATATTTGTCTCCGGCAGGTACGATTTGTTAAAGTTCAACAGAGATATTTGATCGAATTTTTCTTTTAGATGTATGTCAGACTACAACTCTATGCATTCCACAAGAAAATGTTCAGGCAACGTATCTACATTGTTTGTGAACTGTGTCACATGGATAGAAAATTTTTTATTATTTTTTCGAAAATACTGAAAAAATGTTTTTCAAACAATGGAAACTCCAGGTACGAATATCAATAGTGTAGACAGATTGCTGTTACCGCAAATGACACAGATCTAGTTGCAGACAGCCTCATTTGTTTGCTCCTATTTTTCCCCCCCTCCCTGCCCCACAACTTCCAGACGCTGCCCGTGTTGGCAGTCTACTCCTTGCAAACTCCGCCAGACAGCGTTCATCTCTCTTCCCGTTCCCTCCAGATTGCTGCTTGCATCCCACGTGATATTACATTCTGGCCCGTGATGCTGGAGTTAGCGGTCGACTACGCGTGAGGTGTGCTTGCTTGTGTGTGTGTGTGTGTGTGTGTGTGTGTGTGTGTGTGTATGTGTGTGTCTTTTACTGACGAAGGCTGTTGCCGAAAGCACATGCGAGTGTCTCTTAATTGCGCCTTTCTGCAAGTTGAAATACGTTTTTCATGTTGTGGCAGGAAATCGAAAAGTATGACTTTGTATTAATTCAGTCTTTAGAACTATCCACGGCCAATGCATTGAAATGAAATTTTGTTTGCATTTTCTTGTGCTTGCCATAATTTTGGTTCCCTTTGGAGTGCGTTTATTGTTTGATACACTGTACTGATAACTACTTTTCTGCATGGAGACAAGCCCTTAAGTCATCTAAATGAGCAGTCAAATCTACTAAAATGCTAAATCTCCCACCCGGTTTTCGTCATGAAGCACTAGCTCAGATTTTGCTTTTGACGTCATGAATGATTTGATTTAATTAATTATGCTATACAGGGTGATTCACGAATACATGCAAATATTTTAATATGTTATTGTACAAGTAAAACTAAAGAAAAATGTTCATATAAACATAGGTCCGCAAACCTTTAGTTTCGGAGTTGCGGCTAGTAAAAGATTTTTCCCGGAATTTAGCAACTTCACTAATATAAAGCCATCGAAAAACCGTACGAGGTTAAAGCAAAGCACGATTTCCATTTATTTTGTTGTTATTGATCTGGTGAATCTAATAAAACATGTTCCAGACGTGTATCTGCAGTAGTTTTCCAGAACATCCAGAGCAGCAAAGAAGTAATTTCGTAAAATTTTTAATTTATTAGTTACTTGGCCCAATCCGATTTTTAAACTCCAAACAACTGCACAAAGCTTTCAACACAAGTTGCAGAGAAATTAATTTTGCAAAAATGATGGTAATAACGTTAAGTGAAACTGTATGAATGTGTCAGATAATCTGCTTGGTTAATACCATAGCACACGTGAATTCATGTTAAACCGGAGAAAACAAAGCTCAGTGCTAAGGAAGTTGTACAGTGTACATACAATTTCACAATGCATTCACAATAAATGTTCAAAAATGTCTCCACCGATTTCAGTGCATTTAGCTGCACGTGTATGAACAGATTTTGTTGCTCGTCTCAGATTCACAGGTTTGATCTTAATTTCGTTTATTGCATCCTGCAAAGCTACTGAAGATACACGTCTGGGACATGTTTTATTAGATTCACCAGACCAATAACAACAACATAAATGGAAATTGTGATTTACTTTAACCTCGTACAGTTTTGGATGGCTTCAGATAAGTTGAGATGCAAAACTTCCAGGCAAAATCTTTTGTTAGCCGCAACCCCGTAAATAAACGTTTGTGGACCTATGTATATACGAACTATTTTCTTTAGTTTTACTTGAACAATTACATATTAAAATATTCGCATATTTTCGTGAATCATCCTGAATAATCTTTTAAACATCTGACCTCAGCTGAGCCACATTGCATCTATAAAATATACGATATCACCATACTCAGAATCCACTCTGTTGGGGTTCAAGTAAAGCACGGTCACCAATGCTGAGAATGGGATGGACCAATGAGAGTAAAGCATCGTGAGGCGGGAGTTCCAAATTGAAAATATTCGCTTTATGGTAAATTTATGTAAACGGATTTTTCTCAGCTATTATGTGGCATGCTTGCTTCTTGAGCCGCCATGATACTTGCTTGGAGCCGCATGGGGCCTGCGATCCACAGGTCTGACACACTTGGTACAAACTTTGGCCAAAATGTAATTGGCCCGGAAAAAATTTCACCCCGTTCAAGACAGGCAACTTCGTTTACATCATCCGCAGCAGAAGTCGATGTAATAAATTAGGACGCCCATCTGAGCGTGCCTGAAATGTTTTATGAACCAGTCTTATATTGATCACCTTTTATACGTAACATATGTAAGGAGAAAAACTAACTTTGCAAATTAACAATACAGAACTAATGAATGGAACATAATTAGGTCTGTGCATATCCAACCATAAAGGTTTTACAAGAATCGAGAATGGCGTTACTGTTACAGCACATAAAAAGTTAAAACTGTGTATAATAAAGTTTGTATGACACTCAGATACTTGGCACACTTAGGTTAACTGTAACGACGGGATGGGCATTCGCGCGCGATGTTAAAACAAAGTAAGTTTGATAAATCATGAAATCAGTGGACCCCATACAGTGGGATAAACGTTAGGAAAATGAGAGAGGGAGAGAAAGAAATTATGCGACCTACGTTTCGCACGAGTAGATTCAGTCTCCTTTTTTTAATGTAACAGTAGCCGCAGTTCGACATTTTTGAACGCCCATACTAATATAACGGTTATGGAATAAGCTCAGAGTAACAATCCTGCGGACGCTTCTGAAAACGGCGAGCAGTTGAGCAAGTTTGAACGCGCTTAACAGGACCGGCAGCTAGTTAGACATAATCTCCTCGTTCGGAGGTCAATGGCCCCGGGAGCCTGAGCTGCAGGTCAGTGGGATTACAAGCTACCGAAGCGGCAGTAAACGCATCGAGGCTCCCTTTGACGGCGCCGAAATCAAATATGCTACGAGGCAGTGTAGGTCGACGTTCATGGAGCTATTGGCGACGAGTAATTATTGCAGAGGGGTCGGACATGATTCACATTTGCTTCCACTCTCATCATCTTTCGTGTTTAAAGTGCTATGTGGGTTTCCTCCCATAAGCAACACAGCACAACTCTAATATGCCACACTTTCGTGCTTTGCTGTTCTTACGATGTAGCAGACTTTTTAAAAGGCTGAAATATGTCTATAGCACTTTCTGATTAGTGGGAAAAGTTCTTTCAGAAGATATAGCCGGTGCTTTTAAGTTAATATTCGTAATTGAAGTGCTGCCCATCTTCTTCTGATCTGCTTCCTGTCTTTATTGTAGTAAGTCGACAAATAAACAGCAATTATTAGAAATACCAATTAAGGCTTACATTTTAGTTCTGAGGGAAGAAATATGCTCTCATGTAATCGAATTAGCTGAAGAAGAACGATTTCACGGAATGTATATATTTCAATGAACCAGCAGTGCATTTACAGGTCTCGCTATTCCTTCAGCGTACACTCGAGACAGTTTATAGGAGGGTATCGTCAATTTACGGCCATTAAAACAGGGCAGTAACTGAAACGGAACGAGTACTACCAGTAACGAATGTCCACAGCATGAGTAACGTAACATGAAATTTTAAGACGTGATTTAAAGTTCTTCAACGATGTATATGTCCGCCCCGATAGCTGAGTGATCAGCGTGACGGATTGACGTCCTACGGGCCCGGGTTCGATTCCTGGCTGGGTCGGGGATTTCCTCCGCTCAGGGACTGAGTGTTGTGTTCTCTTCATCATCATTACACCCCCATACGGCCCAATGTGGTGTCGAATGTACTAAGACCTACACCAAGGCGGCCGGCCAATGACGCCAAACGCTCATTTCCATTTGCAACGATGTATATAACAAAAGTACCACTAACATTCCACGTTATAGCTATGTCGAAAGGATTGACGTCTTTGTAGCCATAGAGTCCTTTATTATTGTACTTAGAAGTGAAAATAGGTGGTTGAAGTGCTCAAATGGTAGAAGAGGGTGTTGTACCTTGGCACATTTTCGACTCTAGCCAAATCTGTAATAAACATGGCAAGACACAACGAAAAAAAGAAATTATCCGAATCGGACGGAAATCTGTAGATGTGATATAGATGTACAAACAAATGATTACAACTTACAGAATTGAATGATTTATTCAAAGAAATAGCTTCACAAATCGATTAAGTCAATAACGCGCTGGTCCATCTTCGGTCCTCATGCAGGCCGTTATTCGGCTTGGCAGTGACTGATACGTTGATGGACGTGCTCCTGAGGGGTATCGTGCCAAATTCTGAGCATCTGGCGCCTTAGATAAAATCCCGACGTGGCTGAGCGGGCCCTCTCCAAAATGTTCCAGACTTTGTAAACTGGGAAGCGATCCGGTGACGTAGCTGGTCAAGATTGGATTTGGCAAGAACGAAGACAAGCAATATGAACTAAAGCCGCGTGCGGCCGGACATTGTCTTGCAGAAGTATTAATCGTGGGTAACTTGCCATGAAGGAAACAAAACAGGACGTACAACATCGTCACCAAAGACGTCTTCGCTGATCATTGGCGCTTACTTAGAAGTGCGATTCATCACTGACGACAATTCTGTTCCAGTCAATTAGATTCTAGGCTGCAGAAGAGTTTGGAGATGCCCTGGGCAGCGGTGGAATACCAATCTGACTGTCGCTCGCCATACGGCGTGACAGCTGTGAGTGATGGCCTGGACTGCAATTTTGTTGACAGCAGGACCACTTCGGTAGTCATCAGCGACACCCTTACAGCACAGCGTTACGTCGACAATACTCTAAGACACGTTTTGTTGCCCTTCATGGCAAGCTATCCAGGGCCTATATTTCAGCAAGATAATGCCCGACCGCACACGCCGAGAGTCCATACAGCTTGTCTTCACGCTTCCCAAACTCTACCTGGCAAGCTAGGTCGCCGGATATCTCAACAATTGTGAACGTTTGGGGCGTTATGGGCAGGACATTCCAACCTGCCCGGGATTCTACATCTACATCTACATTTATACTCCGCAAGCCACCCAACGGTGTGTGGCGGAGGGCACTTTACGTGCCACTGTCATTACGTCCCTTTCCTGTTCCAGTCGCGCATGATTCGCGGGAAAGCCTCCGTGCCCTCGAATCTCTTCAATTTTACATTCCTGATCTCCTCGGGAGGTATAAGTAGGAGGAAGCAATATATTCGATACCTCATCCAGAAACGCACCCTCTCTAAACCTGGGCAGCAAGCTACACCGCGACGGTCTAACACGCCAGTTGTACAGAATTTGGCACAAATCCTTCGGGCGGACACCCAACAACTCCATTAATGAATGTCAAGCAGAATAACTGCTTTCATAAGGGTCAGAAGTGGACCACTGGGTTATTGTTCCAGTTTTGAAACTCTTTCCCTTAAATAAATCATCTAGCTTTTCTGAAATGGTAATCCTTTGTTTGCCCATATGTGTAGATCACATGTACCGATTTCCGTTCCATTAGAATAATTTCTTTTTTCGTTGTATCTTGCCATGTTTATTACAGATTTGGCTAGAGGCGAAAATGACCAAAAGTACAACATCCTCTTCTACCATTTGATCACTTCAACCATCTATTTTCACTTCTACATAAAATAATAAAGTATCCTATGGGTACAAATACATCACTCCTTTCGACATAGTTATAAGGGAGTATGTTAGTGGTACATTTGTCATATATGTCTTTGAAGAACATTAAATCACGTCTCATGTTTCAACTATGGCATTCACTTTTCATGTGCTGCAGTGGGTTTCTGGAATTACGAAAAATCGACATTTAATTCGGAAAACTACGTTTTTTTCCAAATGTAAGAACATGTTTGAAGGTACACGTGGTCGCGTATCTAGGAATAACTATTTTAATGAAATTTAAAAGCATTGCAATCGAGAATATTTCGACAATATTGCATTTACTTGCTTATCTGCTACATTATTGCTGTAAAACACACAAATAACCAATAAGAGAAACAAATCATGCAGAAGCATTATCAAAAACCATTTACAAGCTAAATATATTTTGGAAATTAAGCTATTGGTTAGTAAGATAAATTTCCATTTCAAGGCAGGTAAAATTTTTAAGACAATTAAGAAACTCATTTAAATTGCTAAAACCTTATTTTCTGTGGTAAATGACCGTCTAGTGATTGAAAGTACAAAATGATGCACGGCCGTTTAAATATGACTATCACCCATACGTTATATAACTGGTTTTAAAAATTTATAAAATTTTTTGTGCCATAAAATCCTGTAACTGAAGAAATAACAATACATTATAAATAGCTTTAATATGTTGTACACCGCTTGTAATTTTAGAACTCGAAATATTTACAAATGCTGCACAGAAAGCAGTCTCATGTCTAGTAATACAAACACTGAAGATAATTCCTAGGTACACTATCTCCTATGTACAACACCCCAATATATGTAAATAGCGAAGATCATTTCATCCCTGGATCAAAGTTGTATATTTGTAGAGCTCGAAATATTTACAAATGCTTCATTGATCGCAGCCTCATGTCTAGCAATACAAACATTGTAGACAGTTCGTAGGTACACCAACTCCTATGCACGACACCTCACTGTATGTACATATCGAAGATCATTTCATCCGTGTGGATCAAAGTTGCCATTAGTATCCTATTTCACACTTTTAGCAGTTTGCAATATATTTATTAGTCTGTTGTGCCTTGTGTGCTCTTTGAGTTCAATATGGGGAATAAACTCCCTACAGCTCTCAAATCAAGCTTCTTTTTGCCGGTATTAACATGAGTGTTTTACTAAGGCATTATAATCTACCAGGACAGCCCGTTAAAAGTCGTTTTGGAGCGCCATGTGGGGTGTAGAAAATAGTATCGGGCGGTCATGCGACACTAAACCTGTGACGTAATCATGACAATGGTGCACTGTATACTTGCCAGTTGACTGTGCAGAATCAGCACTGTAATTTGGTCGAAGTCGAAACGTGTCACTATGGCATAAAAAAAGTAACTTTGCTGGAGGTGTCCGTGACCCCAACGTAAATGAAGCCGCTTGATTTGTTGGTGTACTGCCCAACGTGTCTTACAGCTCGCATCTATGAAACACTGCGTACAAACAGTAGTCGTAAAAACATCCCAGCTGACAGACACCAGAGATGATGGCCGAGCCTGACAAGTACACTCTTTTCTAACCCGGTAGAAATTTGCTGTCAGTGAATGCAGGTCACTCTGAGCCACTTCCTTAGAGAACGTTGCGAAAGGAAATGTGTGGGATGGCTATGTGGATTTAGGTACCTCGCAACACGACATTGCTCACAGCGTCGCATAAGTCTTCACGTCTGCAATGGACCGAACAGCACAGACATGATGCAAAGTATTGAGTGTACCCACGGCCCAATGTGGCGTTTAACCCGAGTGCGTGGAGGGTTCAAGTGAGGTTGCAAACGGTTCTTTGCTGTTTTAAGCGTTACTGCGATGTTAACCTGGATGTTTGTTTCGACATTCTCTGTGACTAAGAGTTCTCCTTGCTTCTCCATCTTGAGTGCCCCATAGACACCCCGGTCTCCCAAGAAGACATAAGCTGTGTTGACAGGACGGCACATACATATTCCTGGTTTGTAAAGCCTAAGCCATTGTATTGCACCTTGACTAGAACAATAAATCACGCTATTTAAGTACCCTAGAAAATGTTTGAGTCTATCTGGAACATCAGATGAAAAGCAGAAGACACCTTCCCATCACTTTGGCTCTACAGGATCTAATTAACGATGAATGGCTTCAGCTGGATATCATGTGCCTACAAAATTTGTAGATACTTCCCCTCGCCGAAATGGGGTCATTATCAAAGCAAGCGGTAGTCGCAAGATGTCTCCTGGAGTTAGCAATTTTTTATCTGGAGAGGTGATTGTAATACACTGTGCCCACAATTAAAGCCCCAGTTTGAAAACACAGTAGAAAGCGAACCACTGGTCAGATTGACGTCAAATTCGAGCTGCATAATATTGTTATTGACGCAGGAGGCAATATCATGGACCAAAAAAAATTAACGAAACTTTACCAATATATGGAGTTTGTAACCTCGCCCTTGCTAATCGACCTATCCTGCTTGCGATATAAAATATGACTGTGGATCGCGTGTATACCTAATGGAATTTTTCTAATTGTGTGTGTGAGTGTGTTAAATGTTATGGGACTTGACTGCTAAGGTCATCAGCCCCTAAGCTTACACACTACTTAACCTAAATTATCCTAAGGACAAACACACACACCCATGTCCGAGGGAGGACTCGAACCTCCGCTGGGACCAGCCGCACAGTCCATGACTGCAGCGCCTTAGACCGCTCGGCTAATCCTGCGAGGCCCTTGCTTATTAAAAGAAAGCTTTTAAATTACAAATATTTACATACAATAAAAAAAAAAATTATATATCGGTAGCAGGTGCCATGCATCCAGCATTTTCGGTGTTACAAGTTGTAGGCGCCTTAACGTAAGGGAGTTGACTACAAATGACAGATGACTCGCAGTACGATGGCCATGGTTTCAGTTGCACAGTACACTATCGTTCTGCTCAGTGAGCATGACAGCGCAAGTTCAAATGGTTCAAATGGCTCTGAGCACTATGGGACGTAACTGCTGTGGTCATCAGTCCCCTAGAACTTAGAACTTCTTAAACCTAACTAACCTAAGGATATCACACACATCCATGTCCGAGGCAGGATTCGAACCCGAGAACGTAGCGGTCGCGCGGTTCCAGACTGTAGCGCCTAGAACCCCTCGGCCACCGCTGCCGAGTATTAGATTAGGAAGTGAGACACTTAAAGTAGTGAAGGAGTTTTGCTATTTGGGGAGCAAAATAACTGATGATGGTCGAAATAGAGAGGATATAAAATGTAGACTGGAAATGGCAAGGAAAGCGTTTCTGAAGAAGAGAAATTTGTTAACATCAAGTGTTGATATAAGTGTTAGGAAGTCGTTTCTGAAAGTGTTTGTATGGAGTGTAGCCATGTATGGAAGTGAAACATGGACGATAAATAGTTTGGACAAGAAGAGAATAGAAGCTTTCGAAATGTGGTGCTACAGAAGAATGCTGAAGGTCAGATGGGTAGATCACATAACTAATGAGGAGGTGTTGAATAGGATTGGGGAGAAGAGAAGTTTGTGGCACAACTTGACTAGAAGAAGGGATCGGTTGGTAGGACATGTTCTGAGGCATCAGGGGATCACCAATTTAGTACTGGAGGGCAGCGTGGAGGGTAAAAATCGTAGAGGGAGACCAGGAGATGAATACACCAAGTAGATTCAGAAGGATGTAGGTTGCAGTAGGTACTGGGAGATGGAGAAGCTGGCACAGGATAGAGTAGCATGGAGAGCTGCATCAAACCACTCTGAGGACTGAAGACCACAACAACAACATATGTATCCAATAATGTGTGCTGGAGCGTGTTTGTGGTCCAGCTGTAGGAATATTTATTTAATTTAACGTTATTTACTTGTAACTCTAGTACACTCCTGGAAATGGAAAAAAGAACACATTGACACCGGTGTGTCAGACCCACCATACTTGCTCCGGACACTGCGAGAGGGCTGTACAAGCAATGATCACACGCACGGCACTGCAGACACACCAGGAACCGCGGTGTTGGCCGTCGAATGGCGCTAGCTGCGCAGCATTTGTGCACCGCCGCCGTCAGTGTCAGCCAGTTTGCCGTGGCATATGGAGCTCCATCGCAGTCTTTAACACTGGTAGCATGCCGCGACAGCGTGGACGTGAACCGTATGTGCAGTTGACGGACTTTGAGCGAGGGCGTATAGTGGGCATGCGGGAGGCCGGGTGGACGTACCGCCGAATTGCTCAACACGTGGGGCGTGAGGTCTCCACAGTACATCGATGTTGTCGCCAGTGGTCGGCGGAAGGTGCACGTGCCCGTCGACCTGGGACCGGACCGCAGCGACGCACGGATGCACGCCAAGACCGTAGGATCCTACGCAGTGCCGTAGGGGACCGCAAAGCCACTTCCCAGTAAATTAGGGACACTGTTGCTCCTGGGGTATCGGCGAGGACCATTCGCAACCGTCTCCATGAAGCTGGGCTACGGTCCCGCACACCGTTAGGCCGTCTTCCGCTCACGCCCCAACATCGTGCAGCCCGCCTCCAGTGGTGTCGCGACAGGCGTGAATGGAGGGACGAATGGAGACGTGTCGTCTTCAGCGATGAGAGTCGCTTCTGCCTTGGTGCCAATGATGGTCGTATGCGTGTTTGGCGCCGTGTAGGTGAGCGCCACAATCAGGACTGCATACGACCGAGGCACACAGGGCCAACACCCGGCATCATGGTGTGGGGAGCGATCTCCTACACTGGCCGTACACCACTGGTGATCGTCGAGGGGACACTGAATAGTGCACGGTACATCCAAACCGTCATCCAACCCATCGTTCTACCATTCCTAGACCGGCAAGGGAACTTGCTGTTCCAACAGGTCAATGCACGTCCGCATGTATCCCGTGCCACCCAACGTGCTCTAGAAGGTGTAAGTCAACTACCCTGGCCAGCAAGACCTCCGGATCTGTCCCCCATTGAGCATGTTTGGGACTGGATGAAGCGTCGTCTCACGCGGTCTGCACGTCCAGCACGAACGCTGGTCCAACTGAGGCGCCAGGTGGAAATGGCATGGCAAGCCGTTCCACAGGACTACATCCAGCATCTCTACGATCGTCTCCATGGGAGAATAGCAGCCTGCATTGCTGCGAAAGGTGGATATACACTGTACTAGTGCCGACATTGTGCATGCTCTGTTGCCTGTGTCTATGTGCCTGTGGTTCTGTCAGTGTGATCATGTGATGTATCTGACCCCAGGAATGTGTCAATAAAGTTTCCCCTTCCTGGGACAATGAATTCACGGTGTTCTTATTTCAATTTCCAGGAGTGTATTTAGAATATGTTTCATTGTGTTTGTGAGTGTACGTTGGCTTGGAGACGTGGAGGGAGCGCTCTAGGCAATCACAGCGCTCGTTACTAAGAAAGACGAATGGAGTGCTGGGGAGTACGGCACAGGGCTCGGGAAGTGCTGCACGCGACGGCGAGACGGACGCACAGGCGCGAGAGGGTCTTGGAGAGTGTGGAGCGGTTTAGGCGTGGTCGCTGGAGATAGAAATATTTCGTAGTGCTGACTTGTACACTTGTGAGTTTACCGTGGCTTCTACAGTGAAGATGTAGTGTGCGTTTAGAAGTGAATATATCATGAGCTTTGTTGTTGTTCATAATTAATTACGTGCAGTAAGAATCTATTGTTTCCCTGTTATTCAACTTATATTTTACTTAATTGCTAGACCATCTACACCAATAAGTGTTTCGCAGAAATATACCACATTCTAAAAGTACTTCTACTATCGTACTCATCACTTAAAGTCGTTAAGACAGTTCCGGCAGATTTTATTTAATTGCAATCTTTCATTTATAAATGTATATGTCACGTTCATAATTCGCAAATGCCGAGTGATAGAAACCATCGACTATTCCATTCATGTGTGTATTCTTATCGTATACTGTAGACTCCGCAGTATTTGGCCTGTAATGCGGACAACGAAACCAGCCAAAACTTTTAATATCGCAACTCTGAGTCGGAGGGTGCGTAGTAGTTTGAAAGCCCGCAGCATGCATTTGACTGACAGGATTGGGAACTTTCTCTGCCCTGGGACTGTGTGTTTGTGTTTTCCTCGTCATTATCATCATCATTCGTGACAGTGGCTAGAGTGGACTGTGTAAAAATTGGACTGTGTAAAAGTTGGGACTTTCTACGGGCGCTGATGACTGCGCAGTTGAGCGCCGCACAAACCAAACATCATCATCGTGTGAATGACAGAGAGCTGAGGCCGTTGCTTACGTCATCGCAGTCGGCATTGAACATACATTTTCGATGCTATATGGTGCACTCTTTTGGAGTAAACATGAAAAAAAATGTAGTATTAATTCCATTCCGTCGTTGGCTGATTCATACAGTAACCGGTTTTCAGGCTTACTGTTGAAAATGTTTTTTTTAAAGAACAAAGCATTTAGCCGTGGTTAAGCCTCACCAGATTACCTAAACTGAAAAAATTGAGGCTAATTAAATAATTATAGTGTAAACATTATAAGGCACGTTTGTAAGCTGCTATGACGACCGAACTTTCATTCAGACGGTTTTATGTTGTTGGGGCTGACGTAGAGCTTTGATAGCCGGCGCAATGAACTCCATTTGACTGTTTTACGTGAGTGTTGTTGTAGGTTTTTAATTAAATTTTTGGCCCAGCTTAGAACCATGCAGTCTAATATTTATAGCAAAGTTATTTAATTAGCTTCCTTGTTTCCTTTTACATAACTGGATGATACATAACTACGACGAAACCATTATCTTTAAATGAGAATAACTTAACAACCGTGACTGTTTTAGTTTTAATATAATCGAAAAAAATTAATTTCAGTATTTTTTAATTCAAAACCATTTTTTGTAGAAAACCATAACTCGTAAGTGGATCTTACAAAAGTGAATACATAGGTTCGGCAAATTCATTAAATGTATGATCCATAAATGTAGCCAGCAGTTTTTTAGGCGTGATTAAATACATAAGGACATGCAGTGTCCTGTATAGAAATTAGTGAGCATGGAAACTAGAATGAATGCAGAGCACGGACTCAGTCTGAAAACTGAATCAGCAATTGGCGGACATGCCTCCGGAAAGCAAAGTTGGAACATTTTATCTGACAATTAGCATGATGCAAACGAATGTCTTGAAACGATCTCTTGTGTCACTCTTGAGCCTTTTCAGCATGAAATTCTCATCATCTCTAAATGAGCAAGCCACACCATGAACTATGAATGCTCTGACTTGTCGGTTCATCTGATGAACAGGACGACACTCAGTCCCAATTTGTCACAGTTTTTCATCTCATTACACATTGATCATTGCTCTTCACGTACTTGCTTGTCGACCATTCATTGATCACCAGGCCGTCGCCGCTTGGTCATTCATTTGTCCTCCTTGTGTCCCTCGTGCGCCGACTTTCCCTTCCAGTCGTGTTGGCCATGGGCGGGCTCAGTTCGCAGTGTCACCCAATAAACGATCGACGCTGCATAATCACATCCACCAGTCATCGTGCAGGGTTCGGATCTTTTGAGTTGAAAAGTCGCCAGGCTGCCGCTGGCGAGTGACATGGGATCTCCAACGTTGCTTCCTCGCCCTCTTGTGTAACAGCACTCCCCACTAGTGCTGCTGGTTCCCTAGTGCTTACAGGGCGGATTTTCTTGTGAAATCCGCTGAGAATTCCTCCGGATGTTCCTCCGCATTCCTCAGTTGTCGAGATGGCTACAGTTCAACAACGCCCACTTGTCTGTAACGAAACTGCTTGTCAGGTTTAGCTAAAGTACATCAGGCGCCCGTGGCTCTGTAGCGTCCCTCTGCTGTTAGTCTTTAATTAGAACAATTCTTTTAAAGCACTGCAAACACTTTAGTTAAGCCACAGCTGTTCGTCTTCTGTGGCTTTTGCGAAAAAAAATGGTTCAAATGGCTCTAAGCACTATGGGACTTAACATCTATGGTCATCAGTCCCCTAGAACTTAGAACTACTTAAACCTAACTAACCTAAGGACATCACACAACACCCAGCCATCACGAGGCAGAGAAAATCCCTGACCCCGCCGGGAATCGAACCCGGGAACCCGGGCGTGGGAAGCGAGAACGCTTTTGCGAAAGACTCGGTCGGTGCAGATGCGGCTTACGGGGAGCTCTTTCGTTGTGAGCGTCTGGTGGCGAAGTACATACAGAAATAAATATAATTGCGTAGGCTTCCGCGGCCAGAGTCAGTCTACATAAAAGTTTTCTGGGTTTGGTACCGCGTCATAATGTAAAAACTACTGCTGCTATAGAAAAGCCAACGTTTCGGCCACGATTGAAGCGGCCTTCTTCTGGGTCTAGTTTAGACCCAGAAGAAGGTCGCTGCAATCGTGGCCGAAACGTTGGCTTTTCTATAGCAGCAGTAGTTTTTACATTATGACGCGGTACCAAACCCAGAAAACTTTCAGAAATAAAGTTCAGGTGAAAGGAGTATACTGAGGCACATTTGTATGTGGCACCAGAATATGATTTCGTAAATGATGTATGTCTTTGGTAGGCTTTATATCTCAGACCCAGACATACTGCTAGTGTTGTAGTAAGAGAGCACTCACTCGTAGGTGGCTGTCGGTGAGCGGAAGACGATGGAATATGCAATTTTTGTGGTGTGCTGTGTGAAGCCACCAAGTGTTAAAATAATTTAGGTATATCAATATTGTTGAAAATGGAAGAAGAGATCTTCTTATACGCAAGGTAAATATGTTAAATAATTATGATTTCTGATTTTGCCAAAGCATTAGTATTGGCTGATAATTTTTAATTGTTGAGTAGTCCCAGAACGTAGGTAAGTTGTTTTGATAAAAAGGCTAGTTAGATATTTCGTTTTTATAATACTTCTAAGATTTGTTAACAGAGCTATATGTAATTTAATGATTTGCATTTGTGTTGGAGTAATGAAGTTAGATAATATTTGCTGTTTAAATCTCATTGTTTATGAATCAATTGTGAGTAATGTAACTTCAGTTGTCAGATGCTTTTGAGAAGCCAAAATTAGCTTGTAACATAACTCCGCTAAAAAAAAATTTAAAAAAACTCATTGTTAGTAATTCACCATAATCAGTACCACCTTACTGTCCAGGTCATATATTTTTTTTAAAGAAGTTGGATTTTCTCAAATGTCCTCGTTTATCAGCCAAAAGAATTTCATGTTGATTTCAAGTATTGTGGCCAACATTGCACACTGCTGAACCTGTAGCTAGCATTCATATTTCTTGCAAGAGGTCAGAATATATCGATTTCCACCGTTGCTGCTCTAGAGGTAAGACAATTTAATTTATTGGTTATGTGCACGGGGACCAAAGTTATCAATTTTGGTCAGGGCCACGGTCTGAATGTATTTTGCAATGACTGTATTTCTTTGTTGGTATTGGGAGTCGCATTGCCCAATCAATTCGTGTAAAGTTTTGCTAACAATAACACAGAGTAAGCACACCACTTGACCTTACAGCACGCAACGCATTTCGAATTCAGTACTCATTCCACAGATCAGACATTCATTCAACGTAATCGTAAGGTTTATTATAACATTTTTTTAAACAACGTTACACAGCTTCAAAACCGCTGTAGAAAGAGGACCGCAGAATGACATCAAATTCTACAAACGTAGAGGAACAAAAGAATTTAACGAAAAATTTATCTTTAGATGGAGCTGTATGAGTCAAAATATCCACACCAACAAACGCGTGGCACAGGTTGTTTTTCAGTTTACGTCCGAGACGCACTACATGATGACTGTCTCCTTGGGATCACGCGCTGCCGGTAAACCTCTTTAGAAGAACGGTGTCTGTGTGCCAGTGATCATGCAAAAGTTTCGGACACAGCGACATGAAAAAAGGCATTGGTCCGATGACTGCTAAGGATTTGGAGAAGTCTGTCGAAGATGTGGCCACAACATTCGACGAGAGTCGAGCGGTGATGTATAAATATGCAGTGCACGGGAAATTTCCCGAACGTTGAACATGCCTGCGAGCATGGTGTATAAAATCCTACGAAGCATCCTGCAATGCTGCCCATAAAAAATCACCCTCGTACAGGAGTTACTTATTGCCGTCCTGCCAGCGAGACAAAAGTTCGCTCTCGAAATTCTTGCTTGGACGGAGGGGGACAAAGAGTAGCCATGGAACATTCTGCGACCAAACGAAGTCCATTTCCATCTCCAAGGACGTAGCAGTACGCAGAACCGAACGCAAATCAGTCAGTATCACCTCATCCTGGAAAGGTGCCTGTGTGGTGCAGGTTGACAGCATCGTTTAACGTGCGGCTGCATTTTTTTCGGAAAGATGAATTCTACGGGTCCTGTGACCAGTTCAGTCACTGGTAAACCCAATGACAGTCTTTGGCATACCAACATCATTCCAACCCTACAACAGTGTGGATGTGTTTTTATGCTAGATGCCACTCCTCCCCAGATTGCAACGCAAGTGCCGCGGTTGCTGCAGAGGCATTTTGGAAATGTAAGACTTAGCAGCCGTCATTTCTACACAGCTTAGTCGTCCACATCACGTGAAGTTAATCCGTGTGACTTCTAGCTGAGAGAGTATCTGAAAGATATTGTATTCACTGCTCCAGTTACGAACATTGGTCAATTCAAGGCAGGCCCTGTGAAACGCCTTTTGAACGTGACTCCGAGACACTCCGATCTGCTGTGGAAAAAGCTGTTTCTCGAATACAACTTGTGACAAAAAAACGCTGGACAGCATATTGAACACGTCTTGTGCGGGTCTCACGACAGTTATAAAGCGATGATATTTTGCTTTTTATGCGGTTTTTGGCCTCAAAACTATTAAATCGGATTTTTCCCATCCTATTTGGTACCAATTTTCCGTGGTGAAAGGGCTTATCAAATCCACAGTGCCACAACTGTTGACTGCCGAACTACATTCCATTATCCTTGTTTTGATTTTGTTGATGTTCATCTTATACCCCCCTTTCAAGACACTGTCTATTCCGTTCAACTGCTCGTCCAAGTCCTTTGCTGTTTCTGACAGAATTACAATGTCATCGGCGAACCTCAAAGTTTTTATATCTTCTCCATGGATTTTAATACGTACTCCGAATTTTTCTTTTGTTACCTTCACTGCTTGCTCAATATGCAGATTGAATAACATCGGGGAGAGGCTAGAACCGTGTCTCACTCCCTTCCCAACCACTTCTTCCCTTTCATGCCCCTTAACTCTCTTAACTGCCATTTGGTTTCTATACTAATTGTAAATAGCCTTTCGCTCCCTATATTTTACCCCTGCCACCTTCAGAATTTTAAAGAGTGTATTCAAGTCAACATTGTCAAAAGCTTTGTCTAAGTATACAAATGCTAGAAACATAGGTTTGCCTTTCCTTAATCTAGCTTCTAAGATAAGCCGTAGCGTCAGTATTGCCTCACGTGTTCCAATATTTCTACGGAATCCAAACTGATCTTCCCCAAGGTTGGCTTCTACTAGTTTTTCCATTCGTCTGTGAATAATTCGCGTTAGTATTTTGCAGCCGTGACTTATTAAACTGATAGTTCGGTAATTTTCACATCTGTCAACACCTGCTTTCTTTGGGATTGGGATTATTATATTCTTCTTGAAGCCTGAGGGTATTTCGCCTGTCTCATACATCTTGCTCACCAGATGGTAGAGTTTTGTCAGGACTGGCTCTCCCAAGGCCGTCAGTAGTTCTAATGGAATGTTGTCTACCCCCGGGGCCTTGTTTCGACTCAGGTCTTTCAGTCCTCTGTCAAACTCTTCACTCAGTATCGTATCTACCATTTCATCTTCATCTACATCCTCTTCCATTTGCATAATATTGTCCTCAAGTACATCGCCCTTGTACAGACCCTCTATATACTCCTTCCACCTTTCTGCCTTCCCTTCTTTGCTTAGAACTGGGTTTCCATCTGAGCTCTTGATATTCATACAAGTGGTTCTCTTTTCTCCAAAGGTCTCTCTAATTTCCCTGTAGGCAGTATCTACCTCACCCCTAGTGAGATAAGCCTCTACATCTTTACATTTATCCTCCAGCCATCCCTGCATAGCCATTTTGCTTTTCTTGTAGATCTCATTTTTGGGACGTTTCTATTCCTTTTTACCTGCTTCATGTGCTGCATTTTTATATTTTCTCCTTTCATCAATTAAATTCAATATTTCTTCTGTTACCCAAGGATTTCTACTAGCCCTCGTCTTTTTACCTACATGATCCTCTGCTGCCTTCACTACTTCATCACTCATAGCTACCCATTCTTATTCTTCTGTATTTCTTTCCCCCATTCCTGCCATTTGTTCCCTTTTGCTCTCCCTGAAACTCTGTACAACCTCTGGTTCTTTCAGTTCATCCAGGTCCCATCTCCTTAAATTCCCACCTTTTTGCAGTTTCTTCAGTTTTAATCTACAGTTCATAACCAATAGAGTCCACATCTGCCCCTGGAAATGTCTTACAATTTAAAACCTGGTTCCTAAATCTCTGTCTTACCATTATATAATCTATCTGATACCTTTTAGTATCTCCAGGGTTCTTCCATGTATACAACCTTCTTTCATGATTCTTGAACCAAGTGTTAGCTATGATTAACTGGTGCTCTGTACAAAATTCGTCTCCCTTCACTATCTGAATAATTTCTTTTATTTCATCATACATTTCTTCAATATCTTTGTCATCTGCAGAGCTAGTTGGCGTATAAACTTGTACTACTGTAGTAGGCGTGGGCTTCGTGTCTATCTTGGCCACAATAATGCGTTCACTATGCTGTTTGTAGTAGCTTACCCACATTCCTATTTTTTTATTCATTATTAAACCTACTCCTGCATTACCGCTATTTGACTTTGCATTTACAACCCTGTATTCGCCTGACCAAAAGTCTTGTTCCTCCTGCCACCGAACTTCACTAATTCCCACTATATCTAACTTTAACCTACCCATTTCCGTTTTTAAATTTTTTAACCTACCTGCCCGATTAAGGGATCTGTCATTCCACGCTCCGATCCGTAGAACGCCAGTTTTCTTTCTCCTGATAACGACGTCCTCTTGAGTAGTCCCCGCCCGGAGATCAGAATGGGGGACTATTTTACCTCCGGAATATTTTACCCAAGAGGACGCCATCATCATTAACCATACAGTAAAGCTGCACGCTTTCAAGCGTTCGCAGTACCAGCACAGCAAGGCCATTTTGGTTACTGTTACAAGCCCAGATCAGTCAGTCACCCAGACTGTTGCCACAGCAACTACTGGAAAGGCTGCTGCCCGTCTTCAGGAACCACGCGTTTGTCTGGCCTCTCAACAGATACCCCTCCATTGTGGTTGCACCTACGGTTGAATAGTATATATCGGATATAAACAAAGACAAAGATGAATAAATATACACTCCAGGAAATGGAAAAAAGAACACATTGACACCGGTGTGTCAGACCCACCATACTTGCTCCGGACACTGCGAGAGGGCTGTACAAGCAATGATCACACGCACGGCACAGCGGACACACCAGGAACCGCGGTGTTGGCCGTCGATTGGCGCTAGCTGCGCGGCATTTGTGCACCGCCGCCGTCAGTGTCAGCCAGTTTGCCGTGGCATACGGAGCTCCATCGCAGTCTTTAACACTGGTAGCATGCCGCGACAGCGTGGACGTGAACCGTAAGTGCAGTTGACGGACTTTGAGCGAGGGCGTATAGTGGGCATGCGGGAGGCCGGGTGGATGTACCGCCGAATTGCTCAACACGTGGGGCGTGAGGTCTCTACTGTACATCGATGTTGTCACCAGTGGTCGGCGGAAGGTGCACGTGCCCGTCGACCTGGGACCGGACCGCAGCGACGCACGGATGCACGCCAAGACCGTAGGATCCTACGCAGTGCCGTAGGGGACCGCACCGCCACTTCCCAGCAAATTAGGGACACTGTTGCTCCTGGGGTATCGGCGAGGACCATTCGCAACCGTCTCCATGAAGCTGGGCTACGGTCCAACATCGTGCAGCCCGCCTCCAGTGGTGTCGCGACATGCGTGAATGGAGGGACGAATGGAGACGTGTCGTCTTCAGCGATGAGAGTCGCTTCTGCCTTGGTGCCAATGATGGTCGTATGCGCGTTTGGCGCCGTGCAGGTGAGCGCCACAATCAGGACTGCATACGACTGAGGCACACAGGGCCAACACCCGGCATCATGGTGTGGGGAGCGATCTCCTACACTGGCCGTACACCACTGGTGATCGTCGAGGGGACACTGAATAGTGCACGGTACATCCAAACCGTCATCCAACCCATCGTTCTACCATTCCTAGACCGGCAAGGGAACTTGCTGTTCCAACAGGACAATGCACGTCCGCATGTATCCCGTGCCACCCAACGTGCTCTAGAAGGTGTAAGTCAACTACCCTGGCCAGCAAGATCTCCGGATCTGTCCCCCATTGAGCATGTTTGGGACTGGATGAAGCGTCGTCTCACGCGGTCTGCACGTCCAGCACGAACGCTGGTCCAACTGAGGCGCCAGGTGGAAATGGCATGGCAAGCCGTTCCACAGGACTACATCCAGCATCTCTACGATCGTCTCCATGGGAGAATAGCAGCCTGCATTGCTGCGAAAGGTGGATATACACTGTACTAGTGCCGACATTGTGCATGCTCTGTTGCCTGTGTCTATGTGCCTGTGGTTCTGTCAGTGTGATCATGTGATGTATCTGACCCCAGGAATGTGTCAATAAAGTTTCCCCTTCCTGGGACAATGAATTCACGGTGTTCTTATTTCAATTTCCAGGAGTGTATTTATAAGCAAGCTGCTACCGTTTTTTCGTGTAAGTGTGGAGTACTTATGGCCTGACGCGATCGGTAGTAATCGGCCACTTTGACCTCTAATAACTCATATACTATTTAAGTTATATGCCTGTAATTCATACCGATTTAGGCTTACGCTAATAGCTTTCTAAGGACACGTAGATCGAAGAAATCGGATGAACCGATTAGGTTTTTGGAAATTCGTTGCTGGGTGTTACTTGTACAATTTATCGTCAGATACTAAACTTTAAAGTAAGAAATATACTGAAAATCTGATTACACCATCGGATAATGGTAATGTACATGTTTCTTTTTGAAATATCATGATTCATCTGGCTATTATTACTTGCTATACGAACTGTGAAATGTCTGCCGCTAAGGTTACACACAATCCGCCATCTTTGTCCCTCCCAGCGCACAGCGTCACCAAGGAATTCCCAGTCACGCGGCTGGACCTGCCGTTGTGCGGTATCAGGCGCTTGCTAAGCTAACGTTCGGGACCACGTGGTTGCTTTGAAGAGCGTCCTGTGCGGCCACGCCAACTTAGAATATTTTCAGGGCGCCACAATTCACCCGTTACCTCACGATTAGTATTTATACTCCGTCACGTTGGTCCCTACAGTGATCAGCCAGAACATTATGACCAAAGATCAACTGTCGTTATAAACGCATCCAGGCGAAAGCAGCGTCGCCTGGAGAGGAATGACAGCTAATCAGACACAGGCGCGGTGCACGTAATATCAGTTATCGTGCTGTCCGTTACTAGAATGGGGAAGGCGCGCGATCTGTTTGAGTTTGACCGATTGCAGACTGCGATGGCCCGGAGCCTCGGCACGAACATTTCTGAAACTGCACGACTTGTTGGGTGTTCGAGGAGTGCCGTGGCGAGAGTCTTCAACACTTGGCGAAACCAAGGTGAAACCACTTCCAGACGTCGTGGGGTTGGGCGGCCACCTACACGTCAGACGTCGTGGGGGGGATAGACTGGTAAAACAGGGCAGGTGCACTGTGGTGAAACTAACATGAGACTTTAATGCTGGCCATTTTTCAGCAAGATAATGCACCGTGTCACAAGATCAGGATTGTGATGGAGCGGTTCGAGGAACACAGTGTCGAGTTCTAGTCGATGCGTCGGCCTCCCAACCCGCCAGATCTGAACCCGATCGAAGACATCTGGGATGTGATTGAACGTGGCGCCAGAGCACATCACCCCCTGTCCGGAATATACCGGAATTAGGTAACTTGTGTATGCAAATGTGGTGCCAACTTCCTCCAGCGACGTACCAATGCTTCGTTGCTTCCACGCCTCGATGCGTCGCCGATGTTGACCGTGCAATAGGTGGGCGAGACAGGAATACTCTCTTTCAAATTCTAAAGGTGGCAGGGGTAAAATACAGGGAGCCAAAGGCTATTTACAATTTGTACAGAAACTAGATGATAGTTATAAGAGTCGAGGGGCATGAAAGGGAAGCAGTGGTTGGGAAGGGATTGAGACAGGGTAGTAGCCTCTTCCCGATGTTATTCAATCTATATATTGAGCAGCGGTAAAGGAAACAGAAGAAAAATTCGGAGTAGGTATTAAAATCCATGGCGAAGAAATAAAAACTTGGAGGTTCACCGATGACATTGTAATTCTGTCAGAGACAGCAAAGGACTTGGAAGATCTGTTGAACGGAATGGACAGTGCCCTGAGAGGAGGATATAAGAAGAACATCAACGAAAGCAAAACGAGGATAATGGAATGTAGTCGAATTAAGTCGGGTGATGCTGAGGAAATTAGATTAGGAAATGAGACACTTAAAGTAGTAAAGGAGTTTTGGCGTTTGGGGAGCAAAATAACTGATCATGGTCGAAGTAAAGAGGATATAAAATGTAGACTGGCAATGGCAAGGAAAGCGTTTCTGAAGAAGGGAAATTTGTTAACATCGAGTTTAGATTTAAGTGTCAGGAAGTCGTTTCTGAAAGTATTTGTGTGGAGTGTAGCCATGTATGCAAGTGAAACATGGACGGTAAGTAGTTTGGACAAGAAGGGAATAGAAGCTTTCGAAATGGGGTGCTACAGAAGAATGCTGAAGATTAGGTGGGTAGGCCACATAACTGATGAGGAGGTATTGAATAGAATTGGGGAGAAGAGGAATTTGTGGCACAACTTGACAAGAAGAAGGGACCGGGTGGTAGGACATGTTCTGAGGCATCAAGGGATCACAGATTTAGCAATGCAGGGCAAATCGTAGAGGGAGACCAAGAGATGAATACACTAAGCAGATCCAGAAGGATGTAGGCTGCAGAAGGTACTGGGAAATGAAGAAGTTTGCACAGGATAGAATAGCATGGACAGCTGCATCAAACCAGTCTCAGGACTGAAGACGACAACAACAAAAACACAAGGTGGGCGTGCCGGCTATTAGGTAGGAGGTTATAACGTTCAGGCTACTTAGTGTCTGTCACCTGTTGGCAACTGGTATGTTACTGACACGCTCATATTTACGCAGTGCTGCATCTGTAGTAATTGATATGTATCTTGTATCCGTTGTTGATTCCACCTCTCCTTGTATTTTTTTAGTGCCGGTGATGACTATGCAATAGTCTAAATGAACATCCGCCCCAATAAATGACGGATTCTGCGACTGACTGCTGTCCCGTCTTTACGAGTGGGATCTGTTTTTCACTCGGTCGTGCGGGATCGTGTAGCAGGGTAAGGTGAGTGGGAAACAGTGCAACGGCGTCTGAGACACCACAGACTGTCAACTCAGCGGCTGTCCTTGCGGCTTCGCTTTGCCTGGCGCGGAACGGAAATTAGCATTGGAAAAGACAGAGCAGACGGAAACGGCAAGAGGAAGCGAATGAGAAACTGTATTGAGACGGGAATCACTTCACCTGCTGGGATGGCGAGCTGTGAGCAGGTCGATGCGCTGATCTCGCAGCTTGGCGGGTTGCGTCTGGCGAGCTGCCCGGCGCACAGTGAGCGGCGGTCGTGTGACGGCCGAGCAGCGCTGCAGAGGGTTCACCGCAGCCCGCACCCCGCACTCCGCAGTCTTCGTGTCGGGAACAACACAGTGATACGAAAAACAGACCGGTTAAAACTGATACCGGTATTCCAGTTCAAAGTTCCCGTTGTTTGTTGGTATTTGTCTGGTCTCGGTTATAAGATGCGTTTTTTTATTTTTTACTAATAACCGAGTTAAAAAACCGAAATATTAATTAGCCATAGCAGGGCCTCAACTATTCGTTTGCAATAAATCTTTTTTAAACAAGGAGTAATTTTTATTTAGAAGATCTCAATTGGTTTATCACTTTCGCTGCGGTATCGGTGAAGGCGCGCAACGCTCTGAAACGGCAGGTACCGCTAGGAGCCTAACCACACCTGAGCTACAGGCTGACGTCAAGACCTTGTATGATCTGTAGGATCATGTTCTATACTGACTTAATGATGACAACGTAGATGCATTACTTCAATTACGCTTCGACTGTATTGTGGTCATGTTTTAAAGTCTGTTTGCTGTCTAACACCCATAAGGGATACAGGCGTCATTGAGATGTTCGTGATTTGTTGATAATGTAACAAAAAATACAGTTCAAGCAAGCAACAAATCCACAGCATTCAGGCCGGCCGGTGTGGCCGAGCGTTTCTAGGGGCTTCAGTCTGGAACCGCGCGACCGCTACGGTCGCAGGTTCGAATCCTGCCTCTGGCATGGATGTGTGTGATGTCCTTAGGTTAGATAGGTTTAAGTAGTTCGAAGTTCTAGGGGACTGAAGATCTCAGCTGTTAAGACCTTAGTGCTCAGATCCATTTGAACAATTTGAACCACTGCATTCAGGAAAAATTTGGATTCCAAAACGTAAATTCTTAAAGAGGAAAAAGGAAACTGCATTCATTTGAAATTATATTTACTTGAAATGCGCATTTTAAAGATCGACTCTCATAGAGATCGTCAATTTAGTAGCATGTTTGCTCCTGGTATGAGAGAATTAGCCGTCTACATTTTTCATAGACGCCCAGGAAACGCTCGCCTCTCTTTCGTTGTCGATTTCCACACAATCGTCGTAATCCTTATCGTCAGATTCGAAGCTGTCACGAAACAGATTACAAAGCATAGCTTCCACGCTATCATCACTCCGCAATTCTTCTGCAGCCTCTAAATGACAATCTCCGTGGTATGCCTCGTTCTCACTACATAGAAAATCACTCTCGTCTAGTACACTAAGTAGCTGTTCCTCTGTCAATTTAACACTTGTCCTGCTCCTTTTCACATTGGAAGGTCCAGGTATCGGTGCATTAGCCGCCATTACGAACAATATACGTTCGATAACTGACCACACAAAACAAATGTTTACACGCTTTATGCCAGGTTAGACGCTGCAGCTAGGCTGAGTAATCTGACAGCGAGCGCGGACGCTTGTCACCGTCAACTGCGCTGGCTCGTGGCTTGTTGCGACGCTTATAAGCGTCAACGGCAGCGAAAGTGTTAAAGTATTCCGTTATTATAAAAATGGGAAAGGCGATCAGTGCAATTTTAACAATAATGTCGACAGAAACGAGCAACCAACACATGGCATAAGAACTGGTACAGCCTTGCTGAAACAGTAATGTCCCTGTTGCCGAGTGTCGTGGCTTAAGGCACGCGTTTATGAGTACGTGCAGTGTGCATGATTTGACCCCATCTGGTCTTTACAGTAGCTTCTCGTTGACACCACTGCAAGGTGGCACGAACCTTAGTCTGGACATATTTTTACGACATGACGTACCAACGAAGTACAACGCTTCATTTCCTTAGGAGGTTAAAGTTTTGTCCGTCATTTCTACGAAATAATAAAATAGGAAGCATATTATGGTAACACCAATGAAATAAAAACTTAGCAATTCGTTCATAGTATACGTTACGGCGCAAAGTCAAGTGCCGGCACGCCAGTCGGGAATGACAGGGAAGGGAATGCTGTGAGAAGAAGTCAGACAATCGTACGCTGACCAGACCTCCCTCCAGGACGACAACGCGACAGCAGCGGTCCCTATGTGTAGAGGACATAAGCGCCGCGACCGACTGGTGACGGCCCAGTTCGATGGGAGCGATAGGATTTGCAATTTCCTATCAGAGAGGTCACAGTTCGTAGTAATTGACGGAAAGTCATCGAGTAAAACAGAAGTGATTTCAGGCGTTCCCCACGGTAGTGTTATGGGCCCTTTGCTGTTCATTATCTATATAAACGATTTGGGAGACAATTTTAGCAGCCGTCTTCGGTTGTTTGCGGATGAGCTGTCGTTTGTCGACTAATAAGGTCATCAGAAGATCAAAACAAACTGCAAAACGATTTAGAAAAGATATCTGAATGGTCGAAGTAGAGAGGATGTAAAATGTAGACTGGCAATGGCAAGGAAATCGTTTCTGAAGAAGAGAAATTTGTTAACATCGAGTATAGATTTAAGTGTCAGGAAGTCGTTTCTGAAAGTATTTGTATGGAGTGTAGCCATGTATGGAAGTGAAACATGGACGATAACTAGTTTGGACAAGAAGAGAATAGATGCTTTCGAAATGTGGTGCTACAGAAGAATGCTGAAGATAAGGTGGGTAGATCACGTAACCGATGAGGAGGTATAGAATAGGATTGGGGAGAAGAGAAGTTTGTGGCAGAACTTGACTAGAAGAAGGGATCGGTTGGTAGGACATGTTTTGAGGCATCGAGGGATCACAAATTTAACATTGGAGGGCACCGTGGAGGGTAAAAATCGTAGAGGGAGACCAAGAGATGAATACACTAAGCAGATTCAGAAGGATGTAGGTTGCAGTAGGTACTGGGAGATGAAGAAGCTTGCACAGGATAGAGTAGCATGGAGAGCTGCATCAAACCAGTCTCAGGACTGAAGACCACAACAACAACAACAGCAATCTGAATGGTGCGAAAAGCGGAAGTTGACCAAAAATAACGAAAAGTGTGAGGTCATCCACATGAGTGCTAAAAGGAAGTCGTTAAACTTCTGTTACACAATGAATCACTCTAATCTAAAAGCTGTAAATTCAACTAAATACCTAGGTATTAGAATTACGAACGACTTAAATTGGAAGGAACACATAGAAAATGTTGTGGGGAAGACAAACCAAAGACTGCGTTTCATTGGCAGGACACCTAGAAAATGTAACACACCTACTACGGAGACTGCCTACACTACGCGTGTCGGTCCTCTTTTTAGAATACTGCTGCGCGGTGTGGTATCCTTACCAGATAGGACTGACTGAGTACATCGAAAAAGTTCAAAGAAAGGCAGCACGTTTTGTATTATCACGAAATATGGGAGAGAGTGTCACAGAAATGATACAGGATTTGGGCTGGAAATTATTAAAAGAAAGGCGTTCTTAGTTCCGACGGAATCTTCTCACGAAATTCCAATCACCAACTTTCTCCTCCGAATGGGAAGATATTTTGTTGACACCGACCTACATAGGGCGGAACGATCACCACGATAAAAAAACGGAAATCTGAGCTCGTACGGAAAGATGTAGGTGTTCATTCTTTCCGCCGCTATACGAGATTGGAATAATAGAGAATTGTGAAGGTGGTTCGATGAAGCCTCTGTCAGGCACTTAAATGTGATATGCAGAGTATCCACGTAGATGTAGATGTAGGAGATAAGCGACTTGGATAGCAGCGTCAACGTTAGGCACTTCACTAGCTGTTCAGGACAGGCTTTTGTCAGTTAGAGATCAGTAGCCACTGCAAAGACGGATCTTTTCGTGTGTCGCCCTTGCTTGCGACACATCTGTCTAACTGCAATTTTCGTATTGTAATAAAATGTGTTTGAAATCTTATGGGTCTTAACTGCTAAGGTCAGCAGTTCCTAAGCTTACACACTACTGAACCTAAATTATCCTAAGGACAAACACACACACACACCCATGCCCGAGGGAGGACTCGAACCTCCGCCGGGACCAACCTCACAGTCCATGACTACAGCGCCTTAGACCGCTCTTATTGTAATAAAACTCATTAATACGATTTGTTTGATTCTTTGTCCAGCGAACCGAGTGTGAGAACTTCCTAGACACCAGAATATTAACGACGAGGCTGGACGCAAGAGTATACAATAAAAATACAAAGTAGATGATATGCAGCCTATGACTACATAACATCCCTTTATCTGCTTGAATTTCACGAAAGCGAACAAATGAATACGAAAGTTTCACCCTTCAGCATTGACCGTTCGCAATGTCCAGATTAGAGCGTAATTTCTGAGCAGAGTTTCAAAAAAATTGGAATCAATAGGAGAATGCTTGTGATTTTTTTGTAGTTTTAAACCACTTACCACTTTTACAGAAAATAACGAACTGTGGCCGGACTAAGTTTTCTTTTATTTGCCTATTTAATTTGATATTTTCATATCTGAATACAGAGAGAGAAAATTTTTCAATTTCTGTTCGAATGGTTCAAATGGCTCTGAGCACTATGCGACTTAACTTCTGAGGTCATCAGTCGCCTAGAACTTAGAACTAATTAAACCGAACTAACCTAAGGACATCACACACATCCATGCCCGAGGCAGAATTCGAACCTGCGACCGTAGCGGTCGCTCGGCTCCAGAGTGTAGCGCCTAGAACCGCACGGCCACTCTGGCCGGCAATTTCTGTTCGATTTCTACGTTTATCACAGGACATAAAAAGAATAAAAAAACGAATATCAGTTATTTCAAGAACCGTTTATTTTCAGCAGTCCTAATACTCAGTTTAAAGTAGCGTGAAACAAGACGATATAACCTCCATCCCTAGAAAAACAGGCAAGTACAGCGCGCTTCGCGCCCCGTACTGTACAGGTCGGCGCAGAAGGCTTCTTCACGCTGGTCACTGATGGTATGTTAACCGTAGACTGCGACCTTGCCAGGGCCTTTGATTGTGTTGATAGCAAAATTCTACTGTAATACGTGCTGACTCGTGTGCCGGCCGTCAAAAGCCCCTCAGCGCAAACATCAGTATCTGCGGACCCCGAGGGAAAGCGCCAGCGTGGCACTGTACATAAATCAAACGTTGTACCTCTCCTCTCCCGGACTACTATACGACAAAAGCGCCCTCTCCGGTGCTGCCATAAAGGACGCTGTCAGCGCTCGGGGTCCAGTTCGTTAGGCGCAGATTGTTTCCTCAGCTCCACGGGACAGCGGCTGTCTACGTCATAGGTAGCGTACGACCCAACACAGAAAGAAAGGTAGTTTGCTGTTGACTTGATAAAAGTCTTTATTCAGACACTGTAAATGCGTGTTATGTTCTACAGGGCATAGGCAAAATACTGTGAACAGTGGTAGTAATGGGCTGGTTGTGTTTGACGGTCAACATTGCAGGTGAGGCACGTGTCGCGCTGGACAGTGCGTTTTCAGTACGGACTAGGCATCAGTGCAGGTCGTTTCTGAAAAGTGAACAGTTCGTATCTGCATTCAGAGGTCGAGATCGACGTGAGATGAAATACCTAATGTTGTGTCTAGACAAGACAGCCTAGACACAATGAGAGGAAGCCGAAAGGCACTCGCTAAGCTAAAGCAGGATGGCGTGAGGTCTGAAACAGGATACGTAATGAATGCTGTAAAGAAAAGTACGTAGCTTCTGGAATACTTAACTTTAATCCATCGTTGGTACATCGCTATTGACGATATAAGTGAGACTCCATAGATACATGCAATGTTACTAATGGCGCCTTGCTAGGTCGTAGCCATTGACTTAGCTGAAGGCTATTCTAACTATCTGCTCTGCAAATGAGCGAGGCTTCGTCAGTGTGCATCGCTAGCTACGTCGTTCGTACAACTGGGGCGAGTGCTATTCCGTATCTCGAGACCTGCCTTGTGGTGGCGCTCGGTCTGCGATCCCTGACAGTGGCGACACGCGGGTCCGACATGTACTAATGGACCGCGGCCGATTTAAAGCTACCACCTAGCAAGTGTGGTGTCTGGCGGTGACACCACATTCCTCCCCCGCAAATCGACGAACGGTCGTGTTATAAGGCTTCCGCCCGCCGTGGGGAGGACCCCATGTTGACGTATGCGATGAGGTGGGGAGCCTAACAACAGGCGAGGCTGTGCCACCCGCACCCGGCCATTCGGTCCGAGGGGATCGAGGAAACGCCTGAAAACCTAGTCCAGGGTGCACGTCAACATGCGGTGTATGCGCCCGTAAATAGACAGGAGGGGCCGAAGCGTCGACCTCCATATCGTCGGGGTAGCCGACGCGCGAAGACGTCGTGTGGTCCGGAGCGGGCAAGAGTTCCATGGCGGAGGACAGCTGGCCACGGGAAGCGATCGGCGGCGCGTGACCCAGGGAGGCGCTTGGCGGTTGCAGCGAAGCGTCCACTGCGGGCGGCGCCGGCGGGAGACCAAACGGCGGCGGCGGCGGCGGCGGCGGCGGCGGCGACGGCGCGTCGCCATGGGGCAAAATGGAAGGCATCGTCCGTAACACCTGGGGATGAGGCGAGCCAGTAGATGGGTCCCCAGGGCGTTGACCGGACGGCACCGTCGCTGAAAACAGACGGGGAGCGGCAGAACCCGTGCGACGACAGAGGCGCAGCTGATTGAGATGCCGACGCACCTCACCAGAGGCCCCCAAAACCAAATACATCGCGCGGCCGAGGCAGCGAAGAATGCGCCCTGCGAGCCAACGCCGTGAACCTGGATAGTTGCGATAGAATACAACGTCGCCTGGAGCAAAAGCAGAAGTCTGCCGCTGCACAGGAACCTGATGCGGCGGGTGCAGCAAAGACATCAAGGTTCGACGAGGACGACCGTGGAGCAACTCCGCCGGCGAGCGACCATCTCGGGGCTGAGAGCGATACGATGACAAAAAGAGCAACAACGCGTCCTCCCGAGAATGCGACTCTTTCAACTTCAACATTTGTGACTTGAAAGTCCGGACCAGTCGTTCAGCGGCACCGTTTGACGGAGGCGAAAACGGCGCGGACGTCGGATGTTGAATACCATTGGCCGTGCAGAATGACTGAAATTCTGCGGACATGAATTGTGTGCCATTGTCGGAAACAATAGTCTGCGGAAGACCTTCAATGCTAAAGATAGCAGACAACGCTTGGATGGTGGCAGATGTCGTCGTGGAAGACATCTGGACAACAAAAGGAAAATTACTGAAGGCATCTACCACAACCAACCATCTAGCATTCCAGAATGGACCAGCAAAATCGATGTGCAAGGGTTGCCAAGGGGAAGTGGCTATCGGCCATGCAAAGAATTTCCGCGGCGGTGCGGATTGTTGTTCGGCACACGCCAGGCAAGAAGAGCACATATTCGTAATCGCAGCATCGATTCCGAACCAAGTAAAGTGCTGACGAGCAAGTTGTTTCGTTCGCACTACACCCCAATGTCCTTGGTTAAGAAGCCGTAAAACAGAGGACTGTAACGAACGTGGGACCACGACTCTGGACTGATCATTATCAGAACGCAACAACAAAACACCACGTCGAACAAAAAGTCTCTCCTTGTGAGCAAAAAATCGGCGAACCAACGGATCCTCGATCCGAGACTGTGACAAAGGCCATTGCATAGCAACAAAACGCAAAACGGGAGCAAGGACCGGGTCAGCAGCTGTGGCTGTAGCTACACGACAAAAATCAATCGGAAACGATTCGACCACGTCATCAGTTTCCACATCAATGAACATGCAAGCAAGTTCGGAAGAATCGAATGCTCTATCCTCAGCAACAGGCAAACGGGACAACGCATTAGCATTTCCGTGCTTAGCAGTTGACCGATACAAGATATCGTAGCGGTACTGCGAGAGGAAAATAGAACAGCGAATAAATTTCTGCGCTGTACGCGGAGGTACAGGCTTGTTCGGATGAAAAAGCGACGGCAAAGGTTTGTGGTCTGTGATGATGGTAAAGTGACGACCATACAAGAAATCATGGAACTTAGTAACACCAAACACGAGAGCCAAAGCTTCTTTCTCTATCTGTGAATAATTTCTTTGTGCAGACGAGAGCAATTTGGACGCAAAGGCAATAGGGCGATCATGCGACCTATCTCTGTGCCCAAGTACAGCATCGATCCCGAAATCCGATGTATCTACCATCAACAAAAGGGGTTTCTGGGGATCGAATGGCATAAGGCAAGTATTTGAAAGCAACGCCGATTTCAACTGGCGAAAGGCGCGTTCGCATTCCGTCGTCCAGACGAACTGAACACCCTTACGGCGTAAGCTATGAAGCGGAGCTGAAATGGAAGAGGCACGCGGGATATACCTGTGGTAGTAATTAATTTTTCCCAGCACACTCTGTAGCTGCTTCAAATTCTGCGGCGAAGGCAAGTCTTGTATGGCACGGAGGTGATCTGGACACGGATGTATGCCTTGGGCATTGATTACATGTCCCAAGTATGGTAAGTCACGAGCAAAAAACACACATTTGTCCTTCCGCAAGCGAAGACAATTTTGTCGTAACACTTGAAATAATGTTCGTAGGTGTGCTAAATCTTCATCTGCTGTCTTTCCGGAGATCACAATATCGTCCAGATAGTTCGCTGCAGTAGGGACCGACGCACAAACAGTTTGTAAATATTGCTGAAACAATGCAGGGGCGGACGCACACCCAAATGGCAGTCTTTTGAATCGGTACAAACCAAGATGCGTGTTAACCACCAAGACGCGCTGGGATTCAGCGTCCACTGGGATTTGCAAGTACGCGTCTGCTAGGTCCAACTTGGAAAAGTATTTACCCGGGCACAGTTTATCGAATAGATGTTCTGGGCGGGGTAAGGGAAAAGTTGCAATCACTAGTTGTGGATTCACTGTTGCCTTGAAGTCCACACAAAGTCTCAGTTTTCCGGAAGGTTTTGGCAAAATTACTAAGGGCGAGGCCCAGAGAGAAACCTGCACACGTTCAATTACTCCTCGTGATTCTAAATCGTTTAATGTTCTTGCGACCTCATCACGCAATGCGTGGGGAACATTGCGCGCTCGGAAAAATTTCGGTTGTGCGTTGACTTTCAGTTCCAAATGTGCTTCATAGTTCTTAGCGCAACCAAGGCCCGGTGCAAAAATGTCTGCAAATTCTTCACATAGCCGAGAAACACTGGCGGAAGGCACAGTCTGATTCACTGATAGGACCTGATTTACAATAGACAAGTTAAACAATTGAAATAAATCTAAACCTAACAAGTTCACTGCAGTAGAAGAACGAAGAACGTAAAATGACACAAGTTTTGTTTGTCCCTTTTATGTTGGAAGAAGAGTGCACTGTCCTAACACAGGGATATGCTGTCCTGAATAACTATGTAACTTAACATTCGCAGCACGCAATGGAGGTTTGCCCAGTTGTTTGTACGTGTCGTGATTGAGCAATGAAACTGCAGCTCCGGTATCGAGCTGGAATGGTATGACCTTGCCATTAAAGTCCAAATCTACAAAAAGTTTATTGTCCTGCTGAAGACAAGAGCGACTGTCTCATGCAATTTGAACTGATACAGGTACAGCATCACTTGCTAATTGACGTGATTTCCGGCAACGTCGACGCACACTTTGTGTGGGACGAACACAGTCACTGTTAGAGACAATGGCACTGGACGAGGGGGAATTAACTACATGAATGTCCATGGGCGAAAGTTCACGAGCCTGAGTATTCTTGGTTCGATTCCGGCGCGAAGCAAAGGGCCTGGAATGATTAAGAGTGTCTGATCTGAGCATTTTCTGGCAAACACTTTGAACATGGCCTTTTTTATTACAGTAAAAGCAAATAGCTTGGCGTGACGGGCAATTTTCACGCGAATGTCTAGTAGCACAACACGGGCATGATTTCACTGCATTTGTATGCTGGCGCGGCACACCTGGTTTAGAGCGTGGCGGCAGCTGTGTGGACGTGCGCGAGGGCAGTTTACCGGGCCCTGCTCCCAGCGGGCTGGTTAATGTTACACACGGCTGGCGAAGTTGCAAATGATTCCTGAGCAAAGTCAAGAGTGTCTTGTCTATCCAATATGTCTATCATTTGTTGAAGGGAGGGATTGACTAGTTTCAAAATCTGTTCCCATATGCGAACATCAGAAACGTTCTGTGCTATTGCATCACGAACCATAGTATCTGAATAAGGGAGTCCACACTCACACTCAAAAGCACAATCCCTAGTAAGGCCTTGCAATGTTGGAACCCACTCCCTGCGCGGTGTGGTATCCTTACCAGATAGGACTGACTGAGTACATCGAAAAAGTTCAAAGAAGGCAGCACGTTTTGTATTATCACGAAATATGGGAGAGAGTGTCACAGAAATGATACAGGATTTGGGCTGGAAATTATTAAAAGAAAGGCGTTCTTAGTTCCGACGGAATCTTCTCACGAAATTCCAATCACCAACTTTCTCCTCCGAATGGGAAGATATTTTGTTGACACCGACCTACATAGGGCGGAACGATCACCACGATAAAAAAACGGAAATCTGAGCTCGTACGGAAAGATGTAGGTGTTCATTCTTTCCGCCGCTATACGAGATTGGAATAATAGAGAATTGTGAAGGTGGTTCGATGAAGCCTCTGTCAGGCACTTAAATGTGATATGCAGAGTATCCACGTAGATGTAGATGTAGGAGATAAGCGACTTGGATAGCAGCGTCAACGTTAGGCACTTCACTAGCTGTTCAGGACAGGCTTTTGTCAGTTAGAGATCAGTAGCCACTGCAAAGACGGATCTTTTCGTGTGTCGCCCTTGCTTGCGACACATCTGTCTAACTGCAATTTTCGTATTGTATTAAAATGTGTTTGAAATCTTATGGGTCTTAACTGCTAAGGTCAGCAGTTCCTAAGCTTACACACTACTGAACCTAAATTATCCTAAGGACAAACACACACACACACCCATGTCCGAGGGAGGACTCGAACCTCCGCCGGGACCAACCTCACAGTCCATGACTACAGCGCCTTAGACCGCTCTTATTGTAATAAAACTCATTAATACGATTTGTTTGATTCTTTGTCCAGCGAACCGAGTGTGAGAACTTCCTAGACACCAGAATATTAACGACGAGGCTGGACGCAAGAGTATACAATAAAAATACAAAGTAGATGATATGCAGCCTATGACTACATAACATCCCTTTATCTGCTTGAATTTCACGAAAGCGAACAAATGAATACGAAAGTTTCACCCTTCAGCATTGACCGTTCGCAATGTCCAGATTAGAGCGTAATTTCTGAGCAGATTTTCAAAAAAATTGGAATCAATAGGAGAATGCTTGTGATTTTTTTGTAGTTTTAAACCACTTACCACTTTTACAGAAAATAACGAACTGTGGCCGGACTAAGTTTTCTTTTATTTGCCTATTTAATTTGATATTTTCATATCTGAATACAGAGAGAGAAAATTTTTCAATTTCTGTTCGAATGGTTCAAATGGCTCTGAGCACTATGCGACTTAACTTCTGAGGTCATCAGTCGCCTAGAACTTAGAACTAATTAAACCGAACTAACCTAAGGACATCACACACATCCATGCCCGAGGCAGAATTCGAACCTGCGACCGTAGCGGTCGCTCGGCTCCAGAGTGTAGCTCCTAGAACCGCACGGCCACTCTGGCCGGCAATTTCTGTTCGATTTCTACGTTTATCACAGGACATAAAAAGAATAAAAAAACGAATATCAGTTATTTCAAGAACCGTTTATTTTCAGCAGTCCTAATACTCAGTTTAAAGTAGCGTGAAACAAGACGATATAACCTCCATCCCTAGAAAAACAGGCAAGTACAGCGCGCTTCGCGCCCCGTACTGTACAGGTCGGCGCAGAAGGCTTCTTCACGCTGGTCACTGATGGTATGTTAACCGTAGACTGCGACCTTGCCAGGGCCTTTGATTGTGTGGATAGCAAAATTCTACTGTAATACGTGCTGACTCGTGTGCCGGCCGTCAAAAGCCCCTCAGCGCAAACATCAGTATCTGCGGACCCCGAGGGAAAGCGCCAGCGTGGCACTGTACATAAATCAAACGTTGTACCTCTCCTCTCCCGGACTACTATACGACAAAAGCGCCCTCTCCGGTGCTGCCATAAAGGACGCTGTCAGCGCTCGGGGTCCAGTTCGTTAGGCGCAGATTGTTTCCTCAGATCAACACCTCAGCTCCACGGGACAGCGGCTGTCTACGTCATAGGTAGCGTACGACCCAACACAGAAAGAAAGGTAGTTTGCTGTTGACTTGATAAAAGTCTTTATTCAGACACTGTAAATGCGTGTTATGTTCTACAGGGCATAGGCAAAATACTGTGAACAGTGGTAGTAATGGGCTGGTTGTGTTTGACGGTCAACATTGCAGGTGAGGCACGTGTCGCGCTGGACAGTGCGTTTTCAGTACGGACTAGGCATCAGTGCAGGTCGTTTCTGAAAAGTGCACAGTTCGTATCTGCATTCAGAGGTCGAGATCGACGTGAGATGAAATACCTAATGTTGTGTCTAGACAAGACATCCTAGACACAATGAGAGGAAGCCGAAAGGCACTCGCTAAGCTAAAGCAGGATGGCGTGAGGTCTGAAACAGGATACGTAATGAATGCTATAAAGAAAAGTACGTAGCTTCTGGAATACTTAACTTTAATCCATCGTTGGTACATCGCTATTGACGATATAAGTGAGACTCCATAGATACATGCAATGTTACTAATGGCGCCTTGCTAGGTCGTAGCCATTGACTTAGCTGAAGGCTATTCTAACTATCTGCTCTGCAAATGAGCGAGGCTTCGTCAGTGTGCATCGCTAGCTACGTCGTTCGTACAACTGGGGCGAGTGCTATTCCGTATCTCGAGACCTGCCTTGTGGTGGCGCTCGGTCTGCGATCCCTGACAGTGGCGACACGCGGGTCCGACATGTACTAATGGACCGCGGCCGATTTAAAGCTACCACCTAGCAAGTGTGGTGTCTGGCGGTGACACCACATTCCTCCCCCGCAAATCGACGAACGGTCGTGTAATAAGGCTTCCGCCCGCCGTGGGGAGGACCCCATGTTGACGTATGCGATGAGGTGGGGAGCCTAACAACAGGCGAGGCTGTGCCACCCGCACCCGGCCATTCGGTCCGAGGGGATCGAGGAAACGCCTGAAAACCTAGTCCAGGGTGCACGTCAACATGCGATGTATGCGCCCGTAAATAGACAGGAGGGGCCGAAGGGTCGACCTCCATATCGTCGGGGTAGCCGACGCGCGAAGACGTCGTGTGGTCCGGAGCGGGCAAGAGTTCCATGGCGGAGGACAGCTGGCCACGGGAAGCGATCGGCGGCGCGTGACCCAGGGAGGCGCTTGGCGGTTGCAGCGAAGCGTCCACTGCGGGCGGCGCCGGCGGGAGACCAAACGGCGGCGGCGGCGGCGGCGGCGGCGGCGGCGACGGCGCGTCGCCATGGGGCAAAATGGAAGGCATCGTCCGTAACACCTGGGGATGAGGCGAGCCAGTAGATGGGTCCCCAGGGCGTTGACCGGACGGCACCGTCGCTGAAAACAGACGGGGAGCGGCAGAACCCGTGCGACGACAGAGGCGCAGCTGATTGAGATGCCGACGCACCTCACCAGAGGCCCCCAAAACCAAATACATCGCGCGGCCGAGGCAGCGAAGAATGCGCCCTGCGAGCCAACGCCGTGAACCTGGATAGTTGCGATAGAATACAACGTCGCCTGGAGCAAAAGCAGAAGTCTGCCGCTGCACAGGAACCTGATGCAGCGGGTGCAGCAAAGACATCAAGGTTCGACGAGGACGACCGTGGAGCAACTCCGCCGGCGAGCGACCATCTCGGGGCTGAGAGCGATACGATGACAAAAAGAGCAACAACGCGTCCTCCCGAGAATGCGACTCTTTCAACTTCAACATTTGTGACTTGAAAGTCCGGACCAGTCGTTCAGCGGCACCGTTTGACGGAGGCGAAAACGGCGCGGACGTCGGATGTTGAATACCATTGGCCGTGCAGAATGACTGAAATTCTGCGGACATGAATTGTGTGCCATTGTCGGAAACAATAGTCTGCGGAAGACCTTCAATGCTAAAGATAGCAGACAACGCTTGGATGGTGGCAGATGTCGTCGTGGAAGACATCTGGACAACAAAAGGAAAATTACTGAAGGCATCTACCACAACCAACCATCTAGCATTCCAGAATGGACCAGCAAAATCGATGTGCAAGGGTTGCCAAGGGGAAGTGGCTATCGGCCATGCAAAGAATTTCCGCGGCGGTGCGGATTGTTGTTCGGCACACGCCAGGCAAGAAGAGCACATATTCGTAATCGCAGCATCGATTCCGAACCAAGTAAAGTGCTGACGAGCAAGTTGTTTCGTTCGCACTACACCCCAATGTCCTTGGTTAAGAAGCCGTAAAACAGAGGACTGTAACGAACGTGGGACCACGACTCTGGACTGATCATTATCAGAACGCAACAACAAAACACCACGTCGAACAAAAAGTCTCTCCTTGTGAGCAAAAAATCGGCGAACCAACGGATCCTCGATCCGAGACTGTGACAAAGGCCATTGCATAGCAACAAAACGCAAAACGGGAGCAAGGACCGGGTCAGCAGCTGTGGCTGTAGCTACACGACAAAAATCAATCGGAAACGATTCGACCACGTCATCAGTTTCCACATCAATGAACATGCAAGCAAGTTCGGAAGAATCGAATGCTCTATCCTCAGCAACAGGCAAACGGGACAACGCATCAGCATTTCCGTGCTTAGCAGTTGACCGATACAAGATATCGTAGCGGTACTGCGAGAGGAAAATAGAACAGCGAATAAATTTCTGCGCTGTACGCGGAGGTACAGGCTTGTTCGGATGAAAAAGCGACGGCAAAGGTTTGTGGTCTGTGATGATGGTAAAGTGACGACCATACAAGAAATCATGGAACTTAGTAACACCAAACACGAGAGCCAAAGCTTCTTTCTCTATCTGTGAATAATTTCTTTGTGCAGACGAGAGCAATTTGGACGCAAAGGCAATAGGGCGATCATGCGACCTATCTCTGTGCCCAAGTACAGCATCGATCCCGAAATCCGATGTATCTACCATCAACAAAAGGGGTTTCTGGGGATCGAATGGCATAAGGCAAGTATTTGAAAGCAACGCCGATTTCAACTGGCGAAAGGCGCGTTCGCATTCCGTCGTCCAGACGAACTGAACACCCTTACGGCGTAAGCTATGAAGCGGAGCTGAAATGGAAGAGGCACGCGGGATATACCTGTGGTAGTAATTAATTTTTCCCAGCACACTCTGTAGCTGCTTCAAATTCTGCGGCGAAGGCAAGTCTTGTATGGCACGGAGGTGATCTGGACACGGATGTATGCCTTGGGCATTGATTACATGTCCCAAGTATGGTAAGTCACGAGCAAAAAACACACATTTGTCCTTCCGCAAGCGAAGACAATTTTGTCGTAACACTTGAAATAATGTTCGTAGGTGTGCTAAATCTTCATCTGCTGTCTTTCCGGAGATCACAATATCGTCCAGATAGTTCGCTGCAGTAGGGACCGACGCACAAACAGTTTGTAAATATTGCTGAAACAATGCAGGGGCGGACGCACACCCAAATGGCAGTCTTTTGAATCGGTACAAACCAAGATGCGTGTTAACCACCAAGACGCGCTGGGATTCAGCGTCCACTGGGATTTGCAAGTACGCGTCTGCTAGGTCCAACTTGGAAAAGTATTTACCCGGGCACAGTTTATCGAATAGATGTTCTGGGCGGGGTAAGGGAAAAGTTGCAATCACTAGTTGTGGATTCACTGTTGCCTTGAAGTCCACACAAAGTCTCAGTTTTCCGGAAGGTTTTGGCAAAATTACTAAGGGCGAGGCCCAGAGAGAAACCTGCACACGTTCAATTACTCCTCGTGATTCTAAATCGTTTAATGTTCTTGCGACCTCATCACGCAATGCGTGGGGAACATTGCGCGCTCGGAAAAATTTCGGTTGTGCGTTGACTTTCAGTTCCAAATGTGCTTCATAGTTCTTAGCGCAACCAAGGCCCGGTGCAAAAATGTCTGCAAATTCTTCACATAGCCGAGAAACACTGGCGGAAGGCACAGTCTGATTCACTGATAGGACCTGATTTACAATAGACAAGTTAAACAATTGAAATAAATCTAAACCTAACAAGTTCACTGCAGTAGAAGAACGAAGAACGTAAAATGACACAAGTTTTGTTTGTCCCTTTTATGTTGGAAGAAGAGTGCACTGTCCTAACACAGGGATATGCTGTCCTGAATAACTATGTAACTTAACATTCGCAGCACGCAATGGAGGTTTGCCCAGTTGTTTGTACGTGTCGTGATTGAGCAATGAAACTGCAGCTCCGGTATCGAGCTGGAATGGTATGACCTTGCCATTAAAGTCCAAATCTACAAAAAGTTTATTGTCCTGCTGAAGACAAGAGCGACTGTCTCATGCAATTTGAACTGATACAGGTACAGCATCACTTGCTAATTGACGTGATTTCCGGCAACGTCGACGCACACTTTGTGTGGGACGAACACAGTCACTGTTAGAGACAATGGCACTGGACGAGGGGGAATTAACTACATGAATGTCCATGGGCGAAAGTTCACGAGCCTGAGTATTCTTGGTTCGATTCCGGCGCGAAGCAAAGGGCCTGGAATGATTAAGAGTGTCTGATCTGAGCATTTTCTGGCAAACACTTTGAACATGGCCTTTTTTATTACAGTAAAAGCAAATAGCTTGGCGTGACGGGCAATTTTCACGCGAATGTCTAGTAGCACAACACGGGCATGATTTCACTGCATTTGTATGCTGGCGCGGCACACCTGGTTTAGAGCGTGGCGGCAGCTGCGTGGACGTGCGCGAGGGCAGTTTACCGGGCCCTGCTCCCAGCGGGCTGGTTAATGTTACACATGGCTGGCGAAGTTGCAAATGATTCCTGAGCAAAGTCAAGAGTGTCTTGTCTATCCAATATGTCTATCATTTGTTGAAGGGAGGGATTGACTAGTTTCAAAATCTGTTCCCATATGCGAACATCAGAAACGTTCTGTGCTATTGCATCACGAACCATAGTATCTGAATAAGGGAGTCCACACTCACACTCAAAAGCACAATCCCTAGTAAGGCCTTGCAATGTTGGAACCCACTCCCTGCGCGGTGTGGTATCCTTACCAGATAGGACTGACTGAGTACATCGAAAAAGTTCAAAGAAGGCAGCACGTTTTGTATTATCACGAAATATGGGAGAGAGTGTCACAGAAATGATACAGGATTTGGGCTGGAAATTATTAAAAGAAAGGCGTTCTTAGTTCCGACGGAATCTTCTCACGAAATTCCAATCACCAACTTTCTCCTCCGAATGGGAAGATATTTTGTTGACACCAACCTACATAGGGCGGAACGATCACCACGATAAAAAAACGGAAATCTGAGCTCGTACGGAAAGATGTAGGTGTTCATTCTTTCCGCCGCTATACGAGATTGGAATAATAGAGAATTGTGAAGGTGGTTCGATGAAGCCTCTGTCAGGCACTTAAATGTGATATGCAGAGTATCCACGTAGATGTAGTGTAGGAGATAAGCGACTTGGATAGCAGCGTCAACGTTAGGCACTTCACTAGCTGTTCAGGACAGGCTTTTGTCAGTTAGAGATCAGTAGCCACTGCAAAGACGGATCTTTTCGTGTGTCGCCCTTGCTTGCGACACATCTGTCTAACTGCAATTTTCGTATTGTAATAAAATGTGTTTGAAATCTTATGGGTCTTAACTGCTAAGGTCAGCAGTTCCTAAGCTTACACACTACTGAACCTAAATTATCCTAAGGACAAACACACACACACACCCATGCCCGAGGGAGGACTCGAACCTCCGCCGGGACCAACCTCACAGTCCATGACTACAGCGCCTTAGACCGCTCTTATTGTAATAAAACTCATTAATACGATTTGTTTGATTCTTTGTCCAGCGAACCGAGTGTGAGAACTTCCTAGACACCAGAATATTAACGACGAGGCTGGACGCAAGAGTATACAATAAAAATACAAAGTAGATGATATGCAGCCTATGACTACATAACATCCCTTTATCTGCTTGAATTTCACGAAAGCGAACAAATGAATACGAAAGTTTCACCCTTCAGCATTGACCGTTCGCAATGTCCAGATTAGAGCGTAATTTCTGAGCAGAGTTTCAAAAAAATTGGAATCAATAGGAGAATGCTTGTGATTTTTTTGTAGTTTTAAACCACTTACCACTTTTACAGAAAATAACGAACTGTGGCCGGACTAAGTTTTCTTTTATTTGCCTATTTAATTTGATATTTTCATATCTGAATACAGAGAGAGAAAATTTTTCAGTTTCTGTTCGAATGGTTCAAATGGCTCTGAGCACTATGCGACTTAACTTCTGAGGTCATCAGTCGCCTAGAACTTAGAACTAATTAAACCGAACTAACCTAAGGACATCACACACATCCATGCCCGAGGCAGAATTCGAACCTGCGACCGTAGCGGTCGCTCGGCTCCAGAGTGTAGCGCCTAGAACCGCACGGCCACTCTGGCCGGCAATTTCTGTTCGATTTCTACGTTTATCACAGGACATAAAAAGAATAAAAAAACGAATATCAGTTATTTCAAGAACCGTTTATTTTCAGCAGTCCTAATACTCAGTTTAAAGTAGCGTGAAACAAGACGATATAACCTCCATCCCTAGAAAAACAGGCAAGTACAGCGCGCTTCGCGCCCCGTACTGTACAGGTCGGCGCAGAAGGCTTCTTCACGCTGGTCACTGATGGTATGTTAACCGTAGACTGCGACCTTGCCAGGGCCTTTGATTGTGTGGATAGCAAAATTCTACTGTAATACGTGCTGACTCGTGTGCCGGCCGTCAAAAGCCCCTCAGCGCAAACATCAGTATCTGCGGACCCCGAGGGAAAGCGCCAGCGTGGCACTGTACATAAATCAAACGTTGTACCTCTCCTCTCCCGGACTACTATACGACAAAAGCGCCCTCTCCGGTGCTGCCATAAAGGACGCTGTCAGCGCTTGGGGTCCAGATCGTTAGGCGCAGATTGTTTCCTCAGATCAACACCTCAGCTCCACGGGACAGCGGCTGTCTACGTCATAGGTAGCGTACGACCCAACACAGAAAGAAAGGTAGTTTGCTGTTGACTTGATAAAAGTCTTTATTCAGACACTGTAAATGCGTGTTATGTTCTACAGGGCATAGGCAAAATACTGTGAACAGTGGTAGTAATGGGCTGGTTGTGTTTGACGGTCAACACTGCAGGTGAGGCACGTGTCGCGCTGGACAGTGCGTTTTCAGTACGGACTAGGCATCAGTGCAGGTCGTTTCTGAAAAGTGCACAGTTCGTATCTGCATTCAGAGGTCGAGATCGACGTGAGATGAAATACCTAATGTTGTGTCTAGACAAGACATCCTAGACACAATGAGAGGAAGCCGAAAGGCACTCGCTAAGCTAAAGCAGGATGGCGTGAGGTCTGAAACAGGATACGTAATGAATGCTATAAAGAAAAGTACGTAGCTTCTGGAATACTTAACTTTAATCCATCGTTGGTACATCGCTATTGACGATATAAGTGAGACTCCATAGATACATGCAATGTTACTAATAGCGCCTTGCTAGGTCGTAGCCATTGACTTAGCTGAAGGCTATTCTAACTATCTGCTCTGCAAATGAGCGAGGCTTCGTCAGTGTGCATTGCTAGCTACGTCGTCCGTACAACTGGGGCGAGTGCTATTCCGTATCTCGAGACCTGCCTTGTGTTGGCGCTCGGTCTGCGATCCCTGACAGTGGCGACACGTGGGTCCGACATGTACTAATGGACCGCGGCCGATTTAAAGCTACCACCTAGCAAGTGTGCTGTCTGGCGGTGACACCACACCTAACATAGTCCCAAAGAGGGCAGATTGTGGGGTCCCGTTTACCTAGACCATCAGTAACCAAGAAGCCAACTTCATGTGTTAAGAGCAACTGTTTTAACAGTCATGACAGCCTGCACAACACATGAAAAGACATCATCGTATAAACGCAATAGTGGGCGCAAATTAAAACTAAATGACAGAGATCGTCGTACGCTAACACGAATTGTGTCAAAACAGCAGGAAACTACGGCAGCTAAAATGACTGCAGAGCCCAATAGCTATCTTCGAGAAACCGTATCTATCGACACTGTCTGCAGAGAACGCCATAAAGGGAATAATCATGGACGAGTGCCTATATCGAAACCATTAGTGACGACAACCAACCTAAAGAAGCGTAAAACGTGGTGTCAGAAGCATAGTTCCTGGATGGCTGATCAGTGGAAACACGTCGTATGGTCCAATGAGTCAACGTTTTCATTATTTCCAACATCGGGCCAGGTTTACGCCTGGAGAAGGCCAAAAGAAGTCTACAGTCCTCATTGCTTGATTCCAATGGTCAAGCATGAAGGTGGAAGTTCGATGGTGTGGACAGCCATATCATGGTTTTCTGCTGAACGCATCATTACTCTCAAATGCCTTGTTACAGCCAAGGTTTTATGAACGTTTTAAGTGATCAGATACACGCCATCATTCAAATGCTATTCCCCAATAATGATGCCATATTTCATGACGATAATGCACCCATTCACACAGCCAGCACAGTACAATCGTGGAATGAGGAGCATCAACTGATCTGCTGCGGCTTCCTTGGCCAGCACAGACCAGGCTTACACATTATTGAATCCATGTGGGCAGTATTGGAGCACAGACCCCGGAGGAGATTTCCGCCTCCCTCATCACTATAGATGATCGAAGAGTGGAATATTCCCCTGGGGACTATAAAATCATTATATGCTAGTATTCCAAAAAGAAGCACAGCTGTATTACGGTAAAATGGGAGTCCTACCCCTTATTGATAAACCATTCCCATGTACGTACAGGTGTTCACATTATTTTGCCTATCCCCTGCACATGACCGCTTCTCAAGAGACTAGCAAATCTCTTCGACTATTCAATTATAGCACTGTCTATTGGTATTCTGTAGTGTGCCCAGCTACCACGGTCTGTCTCCTGTTTTTCAGTCTACAAATTACCGTTGCGGCCACCCGAGATAAAACATTGCAGTTAACGTAAGGCCCTGATGAAGGCTAGCTGCAACGCTGGCCGAAACGTTGGCGCATTTTAAAATTATGACGATGCGGTCCGATACCCTGAAGAATTTTATTGAAGATAAAACATACTAATCAACTGTCTCAGTTCAACCTTAGCAGAAACAGCTCAGGCGATGAACAGTCCTATAAGTGGTTCACAGCTAATGGTTTAAGTTTTAGTCTTACGAAGACTTATATTATGTAGTTTCAGACAAGCAGTAACGACGTTGCAGCACCAGAAATAGACATTAATGGCTATACAGTGAATGAAGGGCAGTGTGCTGGATCACAGGTTAAAATGGGCTCAATACATGCATAACCTGATCAAAAATCTCAGTTGAGTGTGTTATACTCTACGACGTTAGAAGGACCTCTCGTTATATTGACATAAGGAAAAGCACTTCTTTTTGCAAATTATCACTCTCTGTTGTTTGATGCCATTATCTTCTGAGGAAGAGCACGTGAAATAAATAAGATGTTTGTTCATCAGAAGTGAACAGTACGAATATTGTGGAAACTAGGTAACTGTACATCAGGCAGAAGCCTTTTTAAAGATCTTAGATTTCGTACACTCACTTCCCAACACATTTACTCCGTAATAGTTTTCTTGATCACAATAAAAATGAGTTTCAACTGAACTGCGATATACACAAAACAGTACAAAACACAAAAACAATGTTTTTGTAGTCCTGGCCTCCTTTTAAATGGGTATGTATTCTTGTGTTAAAATGTTTCACAGTCTTCCGTCCAACATAAAAAAACGAATGATTAATTATAAACAAAATATAAAATGCACCTCAAGAGTCGCTCTTTCCACAGATTACCTAAATATCTACATCTAGGGATTGAAAAGTTCTTTTAGCTACATACTTGACACGTAACCAGGCTATAGGACAACTAATAATATAAATAGGACTCAGTATTTACGACGGTAGAAATATTTTCTTCAGAACTACAGTTGTAATCAAGCAAGTATTAAGCTAGTAAAAGCAGGTAAACAGCAGCTACAAGGGGCAGTCACAACATAACGAGACGGACTGAAAGAAGGAAGTAAAATATTTATTATGTCAATAGTAACTGCCATAACCGTTAATACATTCACCGCACTGTAAGACAAGACTGTCAATGCCTTCATGGAAAAAAAGGTTAGCGGTTGGCTACGAAACAATCTAACTTCTGCATTGTAATCGAAACCACATTGGCACCATGTGCGTGGGCACTGTCCTGAAACAGAATGATCCCGTCCGTGAACATTTCTAAGTGTTTGGATTTCATGGCACACTTCAGTTTTTGCAAAGTGTGCACGTACCGCTTTGCGTTAGTTGTGTCGCCGTATTCGGGAAAGTCAATGATCAGCGGGGTCCTTGCAGCCAAAGAGAAACGTCGTCATGACTTTTTCGGATCTGGCGTGCCTGTTGTTTAGATTACACTGCAGAAGTTCCGCTGGGAAGCCCTTACACATCCTGTCTACAGTACCGATCTCTTCCCAGCCGATTTCCATATTTTTGCAGCTCTGAAGAAATACATCTATGCGTGGCCGTAGATTTGCTTCGGACAAAGAGGTGCATGCCTGGATACAAGTATAGTTCCGCAGGCAAACGCAAACATTTTTCCATCAAGGCACTCACAGTGCAATGTATGTTACGACGATTACTTTTGAAATAAACAATGAAACAATAAGAGAAGATTTAAAAATCTTTTCTACAAACTTGCAGAATGCTGCAGGTGAAAAACAGGTCCGCAATTTGTTTTGTAATTGAAATGAATGGTTGTAGCTTCGTCATAAGTTTCAATTTGAAGCATCTACTTTTTATTTCTTGATGTTGACTAGTTTCAAACTATCCGCACAGTATGTGAGACAAATACAGGCGATGGAGCCGTGCATCGCTCGTAGCGATGGTACAGTTTCAGAGAACCTCCATTCCGGTGTGAGTAAAGGAACTTATTTTCACTGTCGTAGAAGTGCTTGATGACCACGACGGAAAAAAATCAAACAATAGAGACGTATGCAGAGAAGTAACAGCAATCGGGAATAGAAAGAGGAGGAAATGTTTTTCGTGTAGCACACAGCCTTAATCCGACACCGTATGGCACTTTGTGGAGTACACATGCAAATGCAGATGCAGATGAAAAACCTTAATGAACGACTGTTTTTTTTAACATACTGTTACCATATTTAGTTCAGGATGAATGCCACATGTAGTCCTTACTTTAACTTTTTGTGAAGTGAAAGTAACTGCTGCCGGATATTTTCTAGTAAGTCCTAATGAATGTAAGTAGGTGAAGAAAAAACGTTTCTGGTGCTTTGATAACCAAACTCAAGCGAATCACGCGCAGCAAAAAAGTTTTATTAAACCCCGTAACCATATTCGTAATATAACTATCTTTGTACTAGGCTACAGGTCGTTGAGGGAACACGTAAAGCTCTTCGTAAATATCTCCATCTTTTCTTCTGTTTCATGTTTTTTCTTCTCTAGGATTTATTGTCGTTAAAGATTCTCTTGTAATCTTGTGTTACTTTTCTTGCTACAAATTCTTTTTAAGTATCTCGAAGAATGCTTACTTTTTCATTGAGCGATAAGAATTTGTTTTATGCTACATGTTCAAGGTTACATACTTTATATTATTAGCTTGCTGTGTAATTGTGCCGTTTGTTAGAAGTAGTTCTCTTATGCCATCTGTTTATACGTGTATAAGGGAAGGTAATGTGTGTCAAATAGTACTAGTGACGAACTGCATCCCTCAGTAAACCGATATGACTAATACAGGAATGTTGCATTTCTTTAATGACTTGTGTTAAGTATTGCAGTAATCCTCTGTATTCAATACAAATAGCGTCCCAGGAGGAATGATCAATGTTGATATGAGAGGAATTATCATTTGAAGCAAAAAAAGTCAAGTAAACATGAGTTATGAGCACTTCTTCATCTTTGTTACTGTGAAACAAATCTCTTCTACTGCAAGTTATCCGGTTTCCACATCTTGACAGTTGCTAATATGAACCAAAACAAATAAGAAATTTCCAATAATCATTGGCTCTAAATTTCATCTTCGCTCCTGAAACACACCTCTTCCACCGAACAAGTGCTCATAGGTCTTAAGGTACGCATTTCAGAGCCAATGTTTACTTCATGTCTTTGGTTCGAATGACAGTTCCTGTCAAAACTCTAAATATTGACAATTCCTGCTGGGACACCTCGTATTGGGAAATATTTTGAGTCTGCTCGAACATATGCTGTTATGGAATTTATGAATTAAATGTTTATTCTTTAATATATATTCAGTGGTTTCTATTACTTGTTTCAGTGGTGGTGTATTATGACACTTCTTGTTATAAATCTCTTCCTGTTCCTGAAAACACATTGTTCTTTTCATATGGTGACGTTAGCTCTCTTACCAGATCTTCTTTCCACTAAATTCCTGTATATCTTCTAGCCAGCATTTAACAGACTTAGCATTCTATAATTCTCACGACCGCCTTTCCGTTTGTTTAAGGAGGGGAGTAACATTTCGTGTTTCCATTCAGATGGTCAGACTTTTCTCTCTAGCGTTTACGAGTCTCTGAGACGTAATTAGTAATTCAAAGTGTCACTACTAAGAACTCCTAAAATCTATAAACTGTCTAATTTTGTAAATTACTGCTAGCTGTTTTACCGATAGCTAATGAATGATTTTACAGAAAAATTTTTTTAAGCGTACCTATCCATGATGCATATTCGGAGAACTTCATCACAATGGTTCGATCACCACCTGGCATTCTTCTTTGTGGAAGGCTAATATTAATAAGCCAGCGGACTGCTCTAACTTTCAGGAGTTCTGAACAAGTGGCTTCAGATGTGTCCTAATGGTATTTTCTCCCTTTTGCTTTTTGCTATCAGTATTTGTAAATCTCTAGCAAATGGTTCAAGACCTAATAACACGTGAAAAAAGCTATGGTGCTTTTTATTATTCATTCCTGTCATTAATTACAGGTATGGCTGTTGGTATCAATTTCTGTAATACATTTTTACTCTTTTTCCTTCCAAGTAAGATATTCTTGTACCTAGAACGTCACTTTAACCGTGAATTGGAGTGAAAAAAAATGGTACAAATGGCTCTAAGCACTGCGGGACTTAACATCCCAGGTCATCAGTCCCCTAGACTTAGAACTACTTAAACCTAACTAACTTAAGGACATCACACACATCCATGCCCGAGGCAGGATTCGAACCTGCGACCGTAGCGGTCGCGCGGTTCCAGACTGTAGCACCTAGAACCGCTCGGCCTGAACGGCCGGCAATTGTAGTGAAAATTATTTGCGCATGCGAGTAGTATAAGTTTAGTTCTGGAGGATTTCATGCCCTTAACAACTCATGTGTTGCGCTTATGAGGTGGAAATGAGGATCGGAGACAATGCGTCACTCCTCTGTTTATAAAGGTAGCACTTTATGTGTTACCGTGCAGAGCAGTTGTTACCTTTTATATTTATATCGATGTGACGCTGAACGTGTTCAAGTTGGGGCTAAGAAGACAATTCTAAATGTCAACATAGGATTATACAGCCGACCGGTTGAACATAACTGGCAGGTACCATGACCAAGGTTTCGATACCTACTATGGGCGTTTTCATCAGAATGAAAATTTGATGAATCGTAAAATTACCCTGCTAAAAAATGAATGGTCAGAATTTAGAATAGCTATACTGAAGTCGATGTGATAGCCTTTACCACTGGTGTCCAGCTGGAAACAACATCAGAAAAAATTTCTGTATTTCCACTTAAGCGACTCAGAATGTGCGAAGGTTGATAGCAAAAATACTTACGTGTTATGTGTGCGCTTTTAATTTAGCACAAGATAGAACGCAAATTATTGTCTCTATAGAAGTTTGCTTTCCTGTACCTACGAAGCTCTTTACCTTCAACCTGCTTTGAGAGTGGTGTGCAGGTTGCTTTTTCGTGAGGACCCATTTTTGGCAGGTGACTGTTTCGTTTGTAATAAAAAGTTCGTCTAGCGTCATCTTAACTTTGATGAGAATTCGTTTTTGAGGGAAAAGTGGACCTCTAGAGAAATCCCTTCGCCTTGTTTCACGCGTTGTTTTAAGTCAAAAGATTCTCGTGGCCTTTCCTCTGGGGACGGAAAGACTGGCAGTTGAGGCCGACGGATGATTACCTGCAGCGGCGCAAGGTGGCAGCATCGGCACTCGGCCCCTGCCCGCCGAACAACTTTTTGCAACTGCGCGGCATCGGAAAACATGTTCCAGCGTTTGTGGGTTAATTAAAACTTTTCCGCCGCAGTATTTTGCTGTTACTGTTAATAAGCTGCCAGTACTGTAACAGTGGACAGCTTATTTTGCGCCACGTGTCACGAGGGGGATACACAGTGTACCCTGATGGCGACAAACGACCAAAAGCGAAGCGGCCCGCGGCGCGTACTCTATGAGCGCGGGAGTTCCCTGACATTTCTGGAATTGCGGTTGGCGAGCAACAGCCTCTTTTTAACTCCTAGTTTGCGAAGTTCCCGTCGGCGGCTCCCATAATTGCTTTATTACTATTCATCGCTTTTCTCATAAAACTGACTGCATAACAAGTTTGGTCGTTATGCCTGGCAATTTATGGCTATGTCCAACCGCTGGAACCGCCACTGTACAGGAAAATTCTCTAAATCCGCACCCAATCTCTATAACACCGACTAAACCCTGATGCTTCGTTAAGGATATTTCCCATTAAAATGTTAATGTTTCCCAGTGAATTCTGGTATGCTTTTACTTAGTAATGGCACTTATTTACGTAGTACAACACGGTTTGGGCAGTTACATAAATACATTCTAGGAAGAACATCAGAGTAAATGTTACGTGCAACAGGGCACGTAAAATCAAGGAATGAACATGAAGTCCCTGTACGTACTTGAACAACAAAAAGCTGAGGCGAACGCTTTTGTGTTTACTTCAGAAAGACTGCCGCCAATACTTTCCACCTATACCCGTGCACATCGGTATCTGTGAAACAATAATTTATTCTCCTGCAACATTATTAACTTTCTTTTGTCTTGAGAGATTTTTTATTTGTTTTTTTTTCTTTTTTCTTTTTTTTACACACGGCCTACACCCTAGAAAGAACAGTAAGCTATGTTTCTTACTCATTATTATTACTATTATTATTATTATTATTATTATCATTATTATTATTACTGCCCTTATTACCTTAAAAATAACTTCAAAAAATGGCTCTGAGCACTATGTGACTTAACTTCTGAGGTCATCAGTCCCCTAGAATTTAGAACTACTTAAACCTAACTAACCTAAGGACATCACACACATCCATGCCCGAGGCAGGATTCGAACCTGCAACCGTAGCGGTCACGCGGTTCCAGACTGTAGCGCCTAGAACCGCTCGGCCACCCCGGCCGGCTTAAAAATAACTTCCTTCTTTTATATACTGTATAGTTCCAAAACCCAAAATCACATTACACTACATAATATTAAAAAAATATATATTTAATGAAGAGATATTCATCCAGAGAAGGAGGAGAAATACAGGGAAGGAGAGAATGAGATTAATAAAATAAATCTGCTACCTAAGAACATCCAAATTTTAGGAATTATGGAAAGAGGTTACAAGTAACATGAGAAAGAACAGTCTATCAGTCGCAGTTACTCTGTATCAGGAGAATATCAGACTCGGAAAACGTTCGCTCATTCAATCCGGGAGATGTTCACCCTGGTCATCTTGTTTTCACATTTTGGGTGTGATCCACCGGATGTGACTGTACTCCTCTCCTTTGTCGAACACTACGGACGTTCTGTCCTCCATTCCTTTTTCTGCAAGTGCGTCAAGCCGGAAGCGCTGTCCCACAATCGAGCAGGTGAAGAAAAGCTTGCGTCTCTTTAACAAGCAATTTACAGAACGTAAATCTCCACTCATGTCCAGTTCGTGGATTATCTTAGTGAATTGGCGAATAGGAGTTTCCGCATACCTGTTTTCCTGTTTTCTGTAAATCTCTCGTAGTTGTTATCCCTCGAAGCAATTCTTGTAGGATTCTTCAGAAAATGCAAGCAGGCTACCTTTGATTGTAAGTGAACAGGAGGATAGTTAATAAGCCTTGGTATGCCATTATGCTGCGTTTATTAGTTAACATCTTAAAACATTAACAATTTAACATTCTAAAAGTTAAAAGATTTGTCTGAAAAAGTTCATAAACTTCTCGAGAATGTCGAAGTCAACCATCGCATGAGAAAGTCTCTGAGTGCATCCAATCACCGACAGCCGAGATTGGCGCGCAAGCGAATTCTCTTGCTTACATCGAAAGACTTTGTATCTATTTGTACATATTCGTAAATTTAACTGTATACATTTACCTACCGAATTAGCTGGTTTACTGCGTAGCGATGGCATGGCATTAAAGCCCTGATGACCAGTGGGCTTCTCCTAGTATTTGCTGTGGATTTCAACAAAATTTAACACAAAAAATTATGAGTTTCACGACAGAACACTATGGTACCCTCCGTATTCTGCAGCGTTGTCTAAGGCAGCGAATTACTTATTTCATCTGCCGAATTCTAGCAAACGTAAAATTTAGAAAATAAAATGAATTCCAAAAGAAGAGAAACCTCACACATCGCCTTCGTTGATTTCGAATTTTGAAAATGACCACGCCATGATATTAAGCTTGGAGAATTAACCTGTACACTTGGCCCTTCCCCAATATTAAGCAGTAAACTTAGGCCTTTTCCAAACTTCAGGAACAGTTACAGGATCTCACCATTATCTGCCCTAAACAAATTTTTCCAACAAATACTGGTGTTAGAGATTTACCAAGAAAATATAGTTTGTAAGTTATATAAAAATCAAAGTCACACTCCTTTTCTTGGTATCCATACAATATTCTCACTGGCTAACGTACTACTTACGTAGAGACTGCCCTGTCTTATTGTTCAGTCTCATCATTTACTGTATCTACCAGACTATTAATAGTGTTCTCACTTTCACTGGCATTTTGCCTGGGTTCCACCTTAAGGATTTCACTAGTATTCACTCTACTTTCCAGCCTATTCCCCATAGCCTTATCAACAATTTTCTTAGTCTCTCTCTAAGATTCCTGAATGATTTTTTCATGTTCTCAAACTTTTGTTTAGTTTTTTCCCGAGAAATCTCCCATTTTGTTATTAGTTGCATCTATTTGACTGTTAGTTGCCTCATTAATTTTCATTCTAAAAAATTCATCCTTAAACGATCGGTTAGTTTCCCCAGAAGACCTGTTAGTTTCTTCTTATTTATTTAGGTGTTTGATTATTTGCTTCAGTAATTTATCTCAGAAATGTTAAAAAATCTCGCAACGATATCCCTTCAAAAGAATTCCCCATTCCATTTTTTTTTTTTTTTTTGTTTCTTGCCCATTACTGATATAACGAGCAGTTGCTTCAATAATATTTTCCGTTGAGCATACTGTTTCTTCAGTCATTTCCTGCTCATCATTTGGTTCTACATTCCTGACCTTCATTAGATTACGCCTGTGAGTTTAAGTTACGTTAAACAAACACACAATCTTACATCGCCCAAGGACCATCCAGGTGCGACTGGATAATGGACGTAGACCGATAACAACTGTTTAACGAAATCTAAACTTAGTAACTCAACTCAAGCAGTACATACTCACCGCAGTCTTATGGATACTTGTGCTACATGGTAATTTACTTACGGCCATGTATTTCACCCAAACTTTTGCAAAAAACACATACCAGGAAGTAATTTTTGGATGTTTGAAATAGACAGCTTATATTTTTAATAATATAACGTACATATTACAGTTTAAAAGAAAAAAGGAGTAATCAAAGGCCTATAGCTACCTACGAAATATCCGCTGAAAACCACAGAGAAAAGTATGTACCATTTAAAAAGAATTCATCCTGCAAACGGCCAATGGTTACTTACTCATTACTTCAGCGAAAAATTTATAGTGCCATTGTCATGTTGTTTTTGCTCGTTCATTTACTATATTTGTAGGGTCCTAGGATAGATGCGCATGGACGTGATGTTCCTCCAGAATATCACGGCCCTTTGGTTCTACATCACAAATTTCTAATTTTTTTGGGATATCGAAGATGACGTGGTCCTCATTTTTAATGTGTAAACACAAGGCACTACTATTTTTGAACTAATTTTCTCATAATCAGATTTACAGGTCCCTCCCTGTCTGACCCATGAAAGGACAGTCACAAACCCCGGTAACGCAGAGACTTTTTGAAGACGTAGAACGCGTACGGCGCGGCCGCTATGGCTGTACAGCCACTCCACATCACAAAGGAAAATAGCAAAATATAATTAATTTGAAAATGTCAACCCCAGATTCGAGAAGCCTATGAATTTGCGATCCCATTGGCAATTATCGGAGACCGGTAGGATTATTAATAAACAAGCCACAAAACTATATCAATCATTTTATGCGGTTAATTTTCCCTAGCCAATTAGTACCACCGAATGATCGCCTACACAGGGTACTATCAAATGAAAGGGGCAGAGTAATTTTCACATTCTCAATTCGTTTACTATAGAGAATGCTCAGAATAGTGAATTTTCTTTACAGTTCATGGGCAGTATATTTGAACGTTAGCTGAAGCCACGCGGTGGCGTAGGATTACCAGTAATCTCTAGTTTGGACAATACGTGTTCAAACAGGTGTCCCTAACAGAGAGTCCAAGAAACCCTGCTAAGATGCATTTACGGTTAGTTCCCTCCCACTTTTAGTTGGCTGCGAGAACCTACTTTTTACCTGCGAACTCGCAATATGGTTCGGTGCACGAGTTTACAAATAGGAGCGAAAGCCACGCTTCGTGGTCTTTCGGTTGCTGATCAAAGACGACTTCTCGTTGCAGACAGTTGTTCTGCTGAAGTTACCGCCATTTTTTGGTACAAGTGATGTGCCTTATTACCATGCGAGCAGCTTTGTGTTAAGGCCGGCCATGTGGGTCAGCATCTTTCGCGTTCGGAAACCTGCAGCAGTCACGTTGGTTGCTGCCGCACAGTTATACCGTTTGTACCGCGAGGTCCCTGAATCGCGACCTCACAAAATGTAATGGGATAAACGTCGTTCAGCCTTAGCGCCCGTTTTCGCCATGCGGACCACAATGCTAGCATCTTATCATTATCTCTTTCACCCATTTCTCTCTCTCCCTCTCTCTCTCTCTCTCTCTCTCTCTCTCTCTCTCTCTCTCTCTCTCTCTCTCTCTCTCTCTATGCACTGGACGTATTATCGTTTACCGTAAAGTAGTTCTTTATGTGATATCATATACTGTTCCTTGCCCTACAGGTACATGGTTTAGTGCTAATTCGCTGATATTAGAGAAGACATGTTAGGAACCTTGTGAGAAGGCTACATCCAACTGGTGTGTCTTACTGTGTAATATATACCTAATTAATCGCATTACAGCCTATCACGTTCTGTAGCTCTCCCACTGTCAAAATGTTATAAAACGAAGTTCCCAATTAGGCTGTGAAACTCGTGCCGTGAGCAGAAGTTCGAAGCCTTTACGCTCCAAGGACAGCAGATCAATAGATGTGTGTAACTTCCTGTCTGATAGGGAAACGTGACAGGCAGCAAAACATCATACTAACAGCAATACTGGACAACCCACAGGCCACACAAGCTATAACCCACTTGAGGTTCTTTAGACATCTCTTCCCTTAGAGTCCATGACGAAGAAGTGAACACGGCTTATACATCGTTTGGTGAGCAAAGCCTCGGTCTAGGGGTAGCCTCTTTGACTAGCAGTCAAAATGTGCTTGGTCCTAGGTTCGAACTTCGCTGACCGCTTCAACTGCGAACAAAAATCATTAGCAAAGGCGTCCTAATACTTCCGGCATAAAAAGTCACCCTCATTCTGTCAACAGGCTTCCGAAAGAGAGCAACGGAGCTGACGGAGGTTCAAGGCACTCTCTTATCTTTAGTGTGGGAAACCGTCCCTAACCAGCAATGGTCAACGGCATGAGGATCAGAAGGCAATGGAAATCAGTGCATCAAAAACACATAATGCGTATCCACAAGACATGTGGTCTTTTGTGGTAACTAATTTATACTGATTACATTAGTGGATGATTGATGCTGTAGGGTACGACACGCAACGAGAGGATACAGAAATACGTTATCGGCGGAACAGCTCATTTTTAATTACTTCTTGACGCACTTTCCTCTGAATTACGTCCATATTTCATCACTTTACTGTAATAGCACTTGGAGCAACACTTCAACTTCCAAATAGCAATGCCTCTAAGATGCAGAGCTACCGACGACACAACATAACAGTTCCGTGTCCCGCGCTCGACTCTGCAGAACCGCGCTGCCCGCAAAGATACTCCACAGCTAAGCCAGCGATATGACAATACGCTTACATTGTGTTTGAAAAAGTGTCATGACGATCCCTCCATTGGCAAAAGATTCCGAACTAGTCCCCCATTCGGATCTCTGTAATGCCATTGCAAGGGGGACCTGACCATAAGAAAAAGACTGAATAACCAACGAACTGATAACGCTTTACGAGTCGCGGTATGGAATGTCAGAAGTTTGAACGTGGTTGGGAACATATAAAATCTCAAAATGGAAATTCTAAGGCTCAATAGAAACATACTGTGGGTAACCGAAATGAAATGGGGGGGGAAGAAAAGGATTTGTTGTCAGAGGAGTAAAGGATATCAAAAGCAGCAGAAAATGGTATAACGGGAGTAGATTCACTATGAATAGGAAGATAGGGCGCTGACTGACGTACTGTGAACAGTTCAGTGACAGGGTTGTTCTCGTCAGAATCGACAGCAAACAGACAGCAAAAGTTCAACCAAATGCCGGTGTCGCAAGCAGACGATGAACAGACAAAGGAAGTATTTGAGGATACTGAATGAGTAGTTCAGTACACAAATAGAGATGAAAAGCTAATAGTCATTGGGAATTGGAATGCCTTGTCGGGGGAAGAAATAGGAGATAAGGTTACGGGAGAATATTGCCTTGGTCGTAAGAATGAGGGAGGAGAAAAACTAATTGAGTTCTGAAATAAATTTCAGCTAGTAATAGCGAATGCTCTGTTAAAGAAACACAAGAGGGCGACTTATACTTGGAAAATACCGAGTGTTACAGGAAGATTTCAATTACATTACATCATGTTAAGGCAGAGATTTCGAAATCATATATTGGGTTATAAGACGTACCCAGGATCAGATACAGACGCATATCACAAATTAGTAGTGATGAAGAGTGGTGTGAACTTCGAGAGGCTAATCAGGAAGAATCAGTGCGCAAAGAAGTGGGATGCGGAAGAACTGAGGAATGAACAAATACGCTCGAAATTCTCTGAGGCTGTAGATACTGTGACAATGAATAGCTCAAAAGGTAGTTAAGTTGAAGAGGAAGGGACGTCTCTAAAAAGGGAAATCATAGAAGTTGGAAAGAGAAACACAGGTACAAGGAAGGTAACAGCTATGATTCCATAGATAACAGAAGAAATACTTCGATTGATTGACGTAAGACGGAAGTACAAAACTGTTCAAAGAAATTTCAGAATACAGAACTACAAGTGACTTAGGAATGTAATAGACAGGAACAGTAGGGAGGATAAGACGAAACGGCTCCATGAAAAATGTAAGGAAATCGAAAAAGAAATGTTTGTCGAAAGGACTGACTCTACATATATCTGTAGAAAAATCGAAACAGCCCTTGTAGCAACTAAAAACAAGGGCGGTGACGGTAAGAGAACAATGGGGATTCCTCTGTTAAATGCAGAGAAACGAACAGATAGGTGGAAAGAGTACACTGAAGTCCTTTATGAGGGGAGGCACTTGACTGATAACGTGACTAGAGAAGAAATAGGAGTCGAGAGAGAAAATATAGGGGATCCAGATTTAGAATCGGAATTTAAAAGGACTCTGGAAGATTAAAAAGCAAATAAGGTAGAAGGGGTAGTTAACATTCCATCGGAATTTCTAAAATAATCGCGTTCTGAGCAAACAAAAGTATTATTCAGTTTTGTGTGTAGAATGTATGAGACTGGCGCTATACTACGTGAGTTTCAGAAAAACATCTTCCATACCGTTCCGAAGATCGTAAGAGGCGACAAGTGCGAGAATTGTCGCACAATCAGCTTAAGAGTTCATGCATTGAAATTGCTGACAAAAACAATTCACAGAAGAATGAAAAAAAAATTGAGGAGACGATCGGTTTGCTTTTAGGAAAGGTAAAGGCCCCCAGAGTAACCGTTCTGACGTTGCGTCTGATAACAGAAGCAAGAGTGAAGAAAATCCAAGACACTTTCATAGCATTTGTCCACATGGACAAAGCGTTCGACAATGGAAAATAGTGTAATATGTTCCAAATTCTGTTAGCTATAGGAAAATACGGGTAATGTGCAATATGTACAAGAACGAAAAGGGAACAATAAGAGTTGAAGATAAAGAACGAAGTGCACGAATAAAAAGGGTGCAAGACAGGATTGTTGCCTTTCGCATCTGTTATTCATAATCGAAGAATCAATGACGCAAATAATAGTTTCAAGAGTGGGGCTGAAATTCAGGATGAAATGATATCAATGATAAGTTTCCTGGTGACATTGATATCCAGAGTGAAAGTGAAGAAGAAAAGTGAAGAAGATTTAAAGAGTCTGAACAATGTAATGAGAACAGAACATGGATTAAGGGTAAACCGGAGAAAGGCGAAAGTAATGATAAGTAGTAGAAACTAGCACAGCGATTATGTTTAGGAAACCTGTTACCTGGGTAGCAAAATAATCCCGATAGACGGAGCAAGGAGGGCATAAAAAGGAGACTAGCACTCCCAAAAGGGGCAAGCCTGATCAAGAGAAGTCTACTGGCATCAAACAAAGGCCTTACATTGAGGAAAAACTTCTGGTAATGCACGTTTGGTGCACAACAATGTACGCTAGTGAGGCATGGATTGTGGGAGAACATGAACAAAAGAGAATAGATGCATTTGAGGTATGGTGCCACAAAGAAATGTTGAAAATCCGCTGGAGTAATACGGTAAGGAATGAGCAGATTCTCTGTGGAATCGGCGAGAAGTGGAAAATGGGAAATTTGTGGTAAGGTCTTACGGGACAAACTGCTGAGGTTATCGGTCCCTAAGCCTACACACTACTTAATCTAACTTAAACTAACTAACGCTATGGACAACACACATCCATGCCTGAGGGAGGACTCGAACCTGCGACGGGGGAGCCGCACGGAACGTGACAAGGCCCCATAGACCGCGCGGGAGCCCCGCGTGGTGGCAAGGAGTTGAATATATGGAAAACACTGAAAAGAATAAGTATCAGAATGATACGACATATGGCCCCGGTGGGGGTTCGAGTTCTCCCTCGGGCACGGGTGTGTGTGTTTGTTCATAGGATAATTTAGGTTAAGTAGTGTGTAAGCATAGGGACTAATGATCTTAGCAGTTAAGTGCCGTAAGATTTCACACACATTTGAACATTTGATACGACATATGGTAAGACATCAGGAAAGAACTACTATGGTACTCTAAGGAGCTGTAGAGGGTAAAAATTGTAGAGGAAGACAGACACTGGTACACATCCATCAAATAACCGACGACACAGGTTGCAAGTGCTACTCTGCGACGACAAATCTGGAACCGGAGAAGGATTCGTCGCGGTCGTAGTAGGGTACTTATGCGAAATTTATGCGCTGTTTCTAGGTGAAAGTACTACTTTGTCCTACCCGCTTACTAATTTTTCCCTCATAGCTCGAACTTTCATCTGGACAACCACTTGCCCGTACTGGACCAAGTATCTACATAATCGCGTGTGGGTCTCACGATTGTGCTTATGTTGGTCAGACAGACAGGAACTTTGAATCCCAATTTAGGGAACACACGTGCAAAAATAGTAGTGCCTTGGGTTGCACCTTAAAAATGAGGACCATGTCAGGAATGTACCACTCCACAAATATAGTAAATGAACAGGCAAGGACAACACGACAATGGTTCTATAAGATTTTCGATGAAGTAAGGAATACGTAACTATTGACCTGTTGCAGAATGAATTCTTTTTAAATGGTACATACTTTCTGCTTCGGTTTAGTATCGATATCTGATAGGTAGATGTTGACCTTTGATATCCCTTATTTGTGTTAAACTGTATTGTTTAAGCTATATCTCGAGACATCTAAGCTACCTATTTCAAACAGCCAAAAAAATATTGGTATGTATTTTTTACGAACGTTCGTGTTAACTTTATGGCCGTTAAGGGGTCTCCATGCGGCTCAGGTATCGCTAAGACTGCGGTGGGTGTACACTGCGTGAGTTGCGTAACCACATTAGGATTTTATTAAACAGATGTCCTCAAACAGATCACGCTGTCCTCTTCTCTGTCCACTGTACGCCTGCCGAAGTGGCCGTGCGGTTCTAGGCGCTGCAGTTTGGAACCGCGCGTCCGCTACGGTCGCAGGTTCGAATTCTGCCTCGGGCATGGATGTGTGTGATGTCCTTAGGTTAGTAAGGTTTAACTAGTTCTAAGTTCTAGGGGACTAATGATCTCAGAAGTTGAGTCCCATAGTGCTCAGAGCCATTTTTTTGTCCACTGTACAGCCTCAGCTTCCCTCATCGGATCATTGGCTGACATACAACTGTATGTTCATTTTACGTCATTGCTATTGTATGCTTTTATTTAATTGTGGTTATTTTACGCTAATGACCAATGTTTCCTATGAAGTCTACGTGATATTATTTCCATGCAATTAACTAACTGAATCATCTTTTCGCCACGGGGTTTCTTCCCGTAAAACGAAATTATCGTCATGTTTCTGGAATTGTCCCTACGTGTATTACTATCTTTAGGCTTTACCTTATGTCTGTTATATGTTAATCTCGTTCGATGTTGTTAAGTTTATGTTAGTTGGCTAACCGTGTATAAAAACATCACTTCCTGAGCCTGTTGCTGTACATGGGGGTTTATTGTGTTTTCTAATATCTATTTTAATCATAACTGTTTTGTAACAAAATGTTATTTCGAGCCGCCCGGGATGGCCGTGCGGTTTTAGGCACTACAGTCTGGAACCGCGCGACCGCTACGGCCGCAGGTTCGAATCCTGCCTCGGGCATGGATGTGTGTAATGTCTTTGGGTTAGTTAGGTTTAAGTAGTTCTAAGTTCTACGGGACTGATGACATCAGAAGTTAAGTCCCATAGTGCTCACAGCCATTTGAACCATTTTGTTATTTGGACGTGCCGACCCATGGATTTGTTCCTTCAGCGTGTACCTGGCGCTGCAATACTGGCTTCCTTCTCCAATGACACGAGATTTAGTTTTCTTTCTAATATAGTTTTTATTTAATGGCTTTTGATACGATATATATTTGTTTTGTATTTATACACAATCCCCAGGTCGGATTTTCGTAATTTTCGTGAGATTTTAATATTTGTATTTAATTCTGAAGTATTAATAGTCACCAGTATTGCTACCTGAATGGCACAACTGCCGTAATGATCCAGTATCGCATTTTTTTTAATGATTAGATTCATGACTCCATGCCTACGTATGACGTGTTCACCCAAACTTCGGTCCCGTATGTTTTTACTTTGTTCTCTGGTATATTTATTGTTCGTTTTTAGTGGTTAGTAACTACTATTATGCAGTATGTATTATTTATAACTCTTTACGAATTTCTTTCACATTGATCTGATAATGATGTTTAAATCGAAAGGTGTAATTAAAGAAAGTAGTCACCGCAGATCCTGTGACTTCCATGTGTTTTTTTGTAGCGTTCATAATGGCACTGACACAACCTTCAAATTACGTAACAGTCGGCGCATGCCTCTGACGTGACTTCATGTCACACCTGTTATTAATCTCAAATCATCCAGTAATCGAATTAATACCGTTTACTGATGAACCCACTTTCACTTGAGGCGGCACCAATAACGGTTGTAGCTCACATTAGTGGTCCGAGGAAAACCCATGTATCTTTGTCGAGAAATATTTTCAAGAAACCCCTCTATATAAGTATAGTTTGGAATGAAATACGATCAGTTGGTTGGGCCTGCTGTTTTAACATACGGTCTTACAGGACCCTTTTATCTACAGTTTCATGAAAAAAATCTCCAGCATTATAGGAAGAGATTTCTTCAGGTATGAATCTAGGTATGATCTTCCATCGCAACGGGGTCACAGCACGTTCTAGTCGTCAGGTGGCACATCTTCTATTCCTAATGTTCTCCGGACGATATATCGCAGAAATGGTAGAATTTCCTTGGCAATCAAGGTCCGCCGACCTTACTCCTTTAGAATTATGCTTGTGTGGATGATGGAAAGGCAAGGTCTACAAACAAGAAATAAAGACGAGAAACAAACAAACGCCCGGATTTTAAGTAGTGGCGCACGCCCTCCCCAATAAAAGATCACCGAGAGGACCTCATAAGAGCTACGTGTGATTTTGTCAAAGGAAATAAAGATGGTTTAAATGGCTCTCAGCACTATGCGACCTAACATCTGAGGTCATCAGTCCCCTAGAAATTAGAATACTTAAACCTAAGTACATCATACACATCCATGGCCGAGGTAGGATTTGAACCTGCGACCGTAACGGTCTCGCGGTTTCAGACTGAAGCACCTAGAACCGCTCGGCCACACCGGCCGGTAAAACGGAAAAAAATGCACCTAAGTCTCAGAAGGGATATATTAAAAGTAAGTATGTACTAAATTGTTTGCCTTTGCTTCACATTTTCTGTATTTGTTTGTGTTACATTCTAACAACTGTACCCCTGTAATCAATACAAATTGGACACACGTTAAACGGAGGGCTTACTGTTTGGTATGAGCTTCAAATAATGTACTTTAATCATAAGAGATTGCTATACATTTCCAACAGAAAACAAGGAAATTTCAAGTATAGAAAGGAAAGGAAAAGGTGCCAGTGCTACCTCGTATTTCTGCGAATGGCTACCATTTAAGTTCACGGATAATTTGTGTTATTTTGGTAGCGTCAACATCGCCCGTTTACGATCCTAGCTGTGTGTCTCTGATTTCATTCGATGCCTGTTGTCGTCATGCCTGCTTAATAACGACTCGAAACAAAGGCGCAATTCGTCGCACTAGTGTCTTGTATGCGATATCCTTCATGGATTTCCAATAGATGGCAGCTATACACGTAGCCTTGAAATGGCGCCAGTAACGGAGGTGCCGTCCAGGCAGATGGCTGTCATTGAGTTTCTTTTAGCACAAAAACAGAGCATCGTATATGTTCCTGGACGCTTGTAGAATACACTCCTGGAAATGGAAAAAAGAACACACTGACACCGGTGTGTCAGACCCACCATACTTGCTCCGGACACTGCGAGAGGGCTGTACAAGCAATGATCACACGCACGCCACAGCGGACACACCAGGAACCGCGGTGTTGGCCGTCGAATGGCGCTAGTTGCGCAGCATTTGTGCACCGCCGCCGTCAGTGTCAGCCAGTTTGCCGTGGCATATGGAGCTCCATCGCAGTCTTTAACACTGGTAGCATGCCGCGACAGCGTGGACGTGAACCGTATGTGCAGTTGACGGACTTTGAGCGAGGGCGTATAGTGGGCATGCGGGAGGCCGGGTGGACGTACCGCCGAATTGCTCAACACGTGGGGCGTGAGGTCTCCACAGTACATCGATGTTGTCGCCAATGGTCGCCGGAAGGTGCACGTGCCCGTCGACCTGGGACCGGACCGCAGCGACGCACGGATGCACGCCAAGACCGTAGGATCCTACGCAGTGCCGTAGGGGCCGCACCGCCACTTCCCAGCAAATTAGGGACACTGTTGCTCCTGGGGTATCGGCGAGGACCATTCGCAACCGTCTCCATGAAGCAGGGCTACGGTCCCGCACACCGTTAGGCCGTCTTCCGCTCACGCCCCAACATCGTGCAGCCCGCCTCCAGTGGTGTCGCGACTGGCGTGAATGGAGGGACGAATGGAGACGTGTCGTCTTCAGCGATGAGAGTCGCTTCTGCCTTGGTGCCAATGATGGTCGTATGCGTGTTTGGCGCCGTGCAGGTGAGCGCCACAATCAGGACTGCATACGACCGAGGCACACAGGGCGAACACCCGGCATCATGGTGTGGGGAGCGATCTCCTACACTGGCCGTACACCACTGGTGATCGTCGAGGGGACACTGAATAGTGCACGGTACATCCAAACCGTCATCGAACCCATCGTTCTACCATTCCTAGACCGGCAAGGGAACTTGCTGTTCCAACAGGACAATGCACGTCCGCATGTATCCCGTGCCACCCAACGTGCTCTAGAAGGTGTAAGTCAACTACCCTGGCCAGCAAGATCTCCGGATCTGTCCCCCATTGAGCATGTTTGGGACTGGATGAAGCGTCGTCTCACGCGGTCTGCACGTCCAGCACGAACGCTGGTCCAACTGAGGCGCCAGGTGGAAATGGCATGGCAAGCCGTTCCACAGGACTACATCCAGCATCTCTACGATCGTCTCCATGGGAGAATAGCAGCCTGCATTGCTGCGAAAGGTGGATATACACTGTACTAGTGCCGACATTGTGCATGCTCTGTTGCCTGTGTCTATGTGCCTGTGGTTCTGTCAGTGTGATCATGTGATGTATCTGACCCCAGGAATGTGTCAATAAAGTTTCCCCTTCCTGGGAAAATGAATTCACGGTGTTCTTATTTCAATTTCCAGGAGTGTATATTTGTTTTGTATTTAAACACAATTCCCAGGTCGGATTTTCGTAATTTTCGTGAGATTTTAATACTTGTATTTAATTCTGAAGTATTAATAGTCACCAGTACTGCTACCTGAATGGCACAACTGCCGTAATGATCCAGTCTCGCATTTTTTAATGATTAGATTCATGACTCCATGCCTACGTATGACGTGTTCACCCAAACTTCGGTCCTGTATGTTTTTACGTTGTTCTTTGGTATATTTATTGTTCGTATTTAGTGGTTAGTAACTACTATTATGCAGTATGTATTATTTATAACTCTTTACGAATTTCTTTCACATTGATCTGATAATGATGTTTAAATCGAAAGGTGTAATTAAAGAAAGTAGTCACCGCAGATCCTGTGACTTCCATGTGTTTTTTTGTAGCGTTCACAATGGCACTGACACAACCTTCAAATTACGTAAGAGTCGGCGCATGCCTCAGACGTGACTTCATGTCACACCTGTTATTAATCTCAAATCATCCAGTAATCGAATTAATACCGTTTACTGATGAACCCACTTTCACTTGAGGCGGCACCAATAACGCTTGTAGCTCACATGAGTGGTCAGAGGACAACCCATGTATCTTTGTCGAGAAATATTTTCAAAAAAACCCCTCTATATAAGTATAGTTTGGAATGAAATACGATCAGTTGGTTGGGCCTGCTGTTTTAACATACGGTCTTACAGGACCCTTTTATCTACAGTTTCATGAAAAAAATCTCCAGCATTATAGGAAGAGGTTTCTTCAGGTATGAATCTGTGTATGATCTTCCATCGCAACGGGGTCACAGCACATTCTAGTCGTCAGGTGGCACATCTTCTATTCCTAATGTTCTCCGGAAGATATATCGCAGAAATGGTAGAGTTTCCTTGACAATCAAGGTCCGCCGACCTTACTCCTTTAGAATTATGCTTGTGTGGATGATCTAAAGGCAAGGTCCACAAACAAGAAATAAAGACGAGAAACAAACAAACGCCCGGATTTTAAGTAGTGGCGCACGCCCTCCCCAGTAAAAGATCGCCGAGAGGACCTCATAAGAGCTACGTGTGATTTTGTCAAAGGAAATAAAGATGGTTTAAATGGCTCTGAGCACTATGCGACCTAACATCTGAGGTCATCAGTCCCCTAGAAATTAGAACTACTTAAACCTAAGTACATCATACACATCCAAGGCCGAGGTAGGATTCGAACCTGCGACCGCAACGGTCTCGCGGTTTCAGACTGAAGCACCTAGAACTGCTCGGCCACACCGGCCGGTAAAACGGAAAAAAATGCACCTAAGTCTCAGAAGGGATATATGAAAAGTAAGTATGTACTAAATTGTTTGCCTTTGCTTCACATTTTCTGTATTTGTTTGTGTTACATTCTAACAACTGTACCCCTGTAATCAATACAAATTGGACACACGTTAAACGGAGGGCTTACTGTTTGGTATGAGCTTCAAATAATGTACTTTAATCATAAGAGATTGCTATACATTTCCAACAGAAAACAAGGAAATTTCAAGTAAAGAAAGGAAAGGAAAAGGTGCCAGTGCTACCTCGTATTTCTGCGAATGGCTACCATTTAAGTTCACGGATAATTTGTGTTATTTTGGTAGCGTCAACATCGCCCGTTTACGATCCTAGCTGTGTGTCTCTGATTTCATTCGATGCCTGTTGTCGTCATGCCCGCTTATTAACGACTCGAAACAAAGGCGCAATTCGTCGCACTAGTGTCTTGTATGCGATATCCTTCATGGATTTCCAATAGATGGCAGCTATACACGCAGCCTTGAAATGGCGCCAGTAACGGAGGTGCCGTCCAGGCAAATGGCTGTCATTGAGTTTCTTTTAGCACAAAAACAGAGCATCGTATATGTTCCTGGGCGCTTGTAGAATATATTCGGAGGTCTTGCAGTGAACAAATGCACGATGAGTCGTTGAGCAAGGCGTCTGTCATCGTCGCAATAAGTGGCGCAAACCGTCTGATCTCCCGGGTGCCGGCCAGTCGCACACAGCCGTGGTTACTGCAATGTTGGAACGTGCGGACACTCTCACAGATAGAGAGAACACAATCAAACACCTTGCAGCTCAGCTGGACGTTTCTGTTCACGATGTTCACACGCTCGTTCATCTGTTGGAGTACTCGTGTGTACCCACTGGGTTCCTCGCCACCGAACAAGAGACTGTAAAGAACTTCCATCTGTTTGGCCCAATGAAGGCTACACTCCTTGAGAAGCACTACGTGGATGATGGGGAGCTTTCTGATGCAACAAGACGTTGGCTCTCGACTTCGACTAGTGGAGTGGTACCATGCGGCCCTCCCAGTAAGGTGACGTAAGGTAGTCACATTGGACAGAGATTATGTTCAAAAAGAGAGTTTCGTAGTGAAAAGAAGTGGTAAATAACGTGGTATATTGTAGTCCCGAATAAAGCCAACCAGCTTCCAGAAAACACTGTTTTGCGTTTATTGGTTCAAATGGCTCTGAGCACTATGGGGCTTAACATCTATGGTCATCAGTCCCCTAGAACTTAGAACTACTTAAACCTAACTAACCTAAGGACATCACACAACACCCAGCCATCACGAGGCAGAGAAAATCCCTGACCCCGCCGGGAATCGAACCCGGGAACCCGGGTGTGGGAAGCGAGAACGCTACCGCACGACCACGAGATGCGGACTTTGCGTTAATTATTGAACTCTCATAGTAGTATGTGTTGACTTATTCGACATCGGTCACTTCAGTTGACATGTGTGGAAGATTCACTACATCATTTCTCTGTAAACATATATTGCATATTCTTATTTTATAAAATGTTGTACTTCCTTGACTATCTCCTCACTGTGTATCAGTACATCTAATCTAATCTTAACTATCACTCTAAAATGCTGAAAATAAAAAATAATTAAAGTCGATGGCAGAATTATTGTCAATTTAGAAATTTTGTAAGAGTATGACAGGAACACCTGCCTGAAGGGCAGAATTCAGCCGGCCGCTGCGACCGAGCGGTTCCAGGCGCTTCAGTCCGGAACCGCGCTGCTGCTACAGTCGCAGGTTCGAATACTGCCTCGGGCATGGATATGTGTTGTCCTTAGGTTAGTTAGGTCTAAGTAGTCAGTCTAGGGGACTGATGACCTCAGATGTTAAGTCCCATAGTGCTTAGAGACATTTGACAGAATTCAAATCTAAGCTTTCCATTCGGCTTCCATAATACACTGGATACCGCCATCCCTAAATACTTACATGTTGTGATGCACTTCATATGTTCACTATTTTCTCGTTACAGAAAGTATCTAACAGTCATCCACATTTAAAGTGTATATAAAAAGCTGATTTCTCAGCACGGGTTGATTCAGCTGCCCCTACCGATAAATTTTATGCAACCTGAAACACCCTCAAAAACCAAATGTGAGATTTTCTTATTTTTCTACATTTCTATAGGAAGTTTGATGTAGTTAAATGTTGTACTGCAATACGTTTTGTGCGTAGGCCACAGTTTTCCAGTTATTATGGAAAAACGCATTTGATGATAACTTTTGTATGTCTTTCTTGAATAATTCGAAGACTACAGCCTCCAGCGGAAACGGATCCCAATACAAATTTCCTACTAAAATGTCCTGTTCAAAATTTGTATAGGACTAACAGATTGTGTGTAGTGAGCAAGAGAATATGAAAATCTTTCACACGGTATTTGGAGGCGTTGTGGGTTGCATAAATCCCATGGGCAGGGACACCTCAGTCACCCTGTATACAGCAGTTCATGATTTCATCCTCTGAATCTGAAAGGCTGTTCATAATTTCAGGTACATTACACTTTCACACAGTCACACACCTAAGCGAGCCAGGAAGCAGAAGGAGGTTAGAACGCATCCGTGACGGGAGTCCATCAGAGGCGGGTGGCCAGGTGCCTATCGACCCCACTCCGGACTGACGTCAGCTGCCACTGGGCGCGTCCTCGCCGGAATCACGCTCTCTCGCCGGCTGGTCCGAATGCCTGATGTGATTTCGATCGACCCCTGAGCGAAGGAACGCCCCCCGCTGATGAAGCTAAGGGTCTAACGTTCACCAGCGCCAGCGCTCCCCTCGCTGGCGCAAATCTGGCCTTCATAAGTGTCGGCAGTAAAAATGGGTGGAGCCTTGTGCAATCGGAAGTACTTTCTGGATTGGGATCACTGCTATCGTCGACTTTCATTTCGCATACCCTTCGTGTAGGCTGTAATAAGGGAAGAAATCCTCCAACCATTCGACAAATTATTCCGATTCTCTTGCTACGATAGACAGAGAGATTAAGTTGACGGAAGCTGCAGAATTAGAAACAGTAAAAGTTTGGAATTTTTCTAGCGTCAAAAGGCATAGTTTGATAATAAGGTCCGATAAAAGGTTGAAGTGTAAAATCCCGGTGACAAAACATTTGATCTGGATGAGAGCAGAGAAGATTTTTGTAGGAATGGTGGTATATTATTTTATTTCTCTGAAGAAGTTGTCCGTAATTCGACTGGTTTCATGCTCTCTTTCATCTCCTGTTTTGTGCTAATCTCTTCATATCTATATAACTACTACCACCCAGCGTTCTCTGTAAACTATTTGGCACTCTTTCTAATTACTTTAATGTCAGACTTCGGGATTATTTGCTACCTACAAACTTAATAATATTTAGGTGGAACATAATGTCCTTTTTGCGGTCTCCCGTCCAGAGATAGGTTTGATGCAGTTCTCCACGTTAATCTATCTCGTGGAAGCCTCTTCAGCTATGCGTATTTCTTGCAACCTATATCCATTTGAAACTGCTTACCATGTTTAACGTTTTATCTACCTCCAGAAATTTTAACTCCGTGTACTTCCATCTATTAGCAAAATGACGATTCCTTGATGCGTCATGATGTTCCTCATCAACCAATGGCTTCTCACAGCCAAGTTGGCCATAAATTTTTCTTCTCCCCAATTCGATTCAGGGCCTCCTGATTAGCTATTGGATCTGCCGAGATAAACTTCAACATTCTCCTCTAGCATATGATAGCTTCTTAATTTAATTCTTTATCTTTTATATTTAACTTCCATACAACATAAAAGAAATCGTAGCGGCTGATAACACAAAAGTAACCCTAGCAATATTATTTTATTTTTATCATCCACATTCTATTCCTATGTAGTACAGATGGCTGAGCCTATTAATTCGAGAGGCGATTTGCAGTTTTTCAAAAGAGCACTAGCAGCGTGCTTCTCTTACCTTCCGTGTAGCCAGCGTTAGCTCGAATTACTTAACCGTCTAAGTACCCGGAAGGCAGTCACCGCATATGCTCCGATAAGTAACTGTGGACACCTCGTAGCTTGTGTTGTCAGCGCTATAACTGCTGTTATGTTGGTGCCAAATTACTTTAGCTGTCGCTACTCTCGTTTCCAAATTATCAGCAAATAAGTATTTTGCAGTCATGATACAAAATTGCAGCAGATACATAATTGCTGTACAAATATAGAAAATCCGATTAGACTTAGGTTCCAAGATTACAGTCATTGATCTTAATTTCACGAATGTCTCTGACATCACGTGGACTAGGAAAATACATAATGGTCGTTACGTTGAGATGTATTGTGATGTTAACGGTACAGGGACTGAGTTTTTTCACTGATGGTTGCTAGTAACGCTGTATACATGTGCTTCCGGTAAATACAAGTAAAGAAACTATGGTTTATTAGATCATCTTCACTACAGCCGCTCAGAACAAACAGTTTGACGTCTATTTGAAAGAGGTATTCCCTGAGTGGGCCATGATTAAACATCATGCAGCGTATGAAGAAGAAATATTGCTTTTAGTAGCGGAGCTTCCGTTGACAAGGTCATGTTTCCTGTGTTAGGGTAATCGTGGCGTATTGTCTTTCCCTTGTCGCCTTTGAGACTCTTCACTCTTTGTCTCACTCTTTTGTAACAAGATGCTTTTCTTGAGAACGATTTCCCTCGAAGCTACTCGAAGTTAGTCTTTGGCATCGTTAATGGTTGTTTCTGTAAGATAGACAGCTATCTCAGTGTCTCATTTTCTTTCATCCAACAAATACTGAGTGAGGCACCAGAGACACACCACTACATATACATATACAACCGGAACAGTTATACATATCGGCAGGGATTATCGCAAAACTATAACGAATTTTAATCTTGTGGACCATGAATTATAACGACACTAAAAATTTCCTTAGAGTGACTAGAGGGCTCCCAAACAGTGTAAGCATCACTTCCAGCATTCGCTACTGAAACGTAGTGAACATTCTCGTGAATTTGATAAACTTCGAGCACCAACGAAGGGTCCGCATTTTACTCAACGCCGAATCTGCTGTAGAGTTTTAGAACATGTTTTTTGCTCGCGTATCATGTCATTTCTGGAAACCCAGAATCTACTCTGTAGGAATCCACATGGATTCCGGAAACAGCGATCTTGTAAGACCCAACTCGCTTTATTTGTTCATGAGACCCAGAAAAAATTACATACAGGCTACCAGGGAGATGCCATTTTCCTTGACTTCCGGAAGGCGTTCGATGCAGTTCCGCACTGTCGCCTGATGAGCAAAGTAAGAGCCTACGGGATACCAGGCCAGCAGTGTGGCTGGATTGAAGAGTTTTTAGCAAACAGAACACAGCATATTGTTCTTAATGGGGAGACGTCTACAGACGTTAAAGTAACATCTGGCATGTTATGGCACCATTGCTTTTAACAATATACAGGGTGAGTCACCTAACATTACCGCTGGATATATTTCGTAAACCACATCAAATACTGACGAACCGATTCCACAGACCGAACGTGAGGAGAGCGGCTAGTGTAATTGTTTAATACAAACCATACAAAAATGCACCGAAGTATGTTTTTTAACACAAACCTAAGTTTTTTTAAATGGAACCCCGTTAGTTTTGTTAGCACACCTGAACATATAAACAAATACGTAATCAGTGCCGTTTGTTGCATTGTAGAATGTTAATTACATCCGGAGATATTGTAACCTCAAGTTGACGCTTGAGTACCACTCCTCCGCTGTTCGATCGTGTGTATCGAAGAGCACCGAATTACGTAGGGATCCAAAGGGATCGGTGATGGATCTTAGGTACAGAAGAGACTGGAACAGCACATTACGTCCACATGCTAACACCTTTTTTTTGGTCTTTTTCACTGACGCACATGTACATTACCATGAGGGGTGAGGTACACGTACACACGTGGTTTCCCGACATGTGAGGCCAGTAGATGTTCAATGTGGTGGCCATCATTTGCTGCACACAATTGCAATCTCTGGCGTAATGAATGTCGTACACGCCGCAGTACATCTGGTGTATTGTCGCCGCAGGCTGCCACAATACGTTGTTTCATATCCTCTGGGGTTGTAGGCACATCACGGTACACATTCTCCGTTAACGTACCCCACAGAAAGAAGTCTAGAGGTGTAAGATCAGGAGAACGGGCTGGCCGATTTATGCGTCCTCCACGTCCTATGAAACGCCCGTCGAACATCCTGTCAAGGGTCAGCCTAGTGTTAATTGCGCAATGTGCAGGTGCACCATCATGATGATACCACATACGTCGACCCGTTTCCAGTGGGACATTTTCGAGCAACCTTGGCACATCATTCTGTAGAAACGCGATGTATGTTGCAGTTGTCTCCGATACACACGATCGAACAGCGGAGGAGTGGTACTCAAGCGTCAACTTCAGGTTACAATATCTTCGGATGTAATTAACATTTTCCAATGCAACAAACGGCACTGATTACGTATTTGTTTATATGTTCAGATGTGCTAACAAAACTAACGTGGTTCCATTTAAAAAAACGTAGGTTTGTGTTAAAAAACATACTTCCGTGCAGTTTTTCACGGTTTGTATTAAACAATTACACTAGCCCCTCTCCTCACGTTCGGTCTGTGGTATCGGTTCGTCAGTATTTGATGTGGTTTACGAAATATATCCAGCGGTAACGTTAGGAGACTCACCCTGTATATAAGTGACCTAGTAGATAGTGTCGGAAGTTCCATGCGGCTTTTCGCGGATGATGCTATAGTATATAGAGAGCTTGCAGCATTAGAAAATTGCAGCGAAATGCAGGAAGATCTGTAGCGGATAGGCACTTGGTGCAGGGAGTGGCAACTGACCCTTCACATAGACAAATGCAATGTATTGCGAATACATAGAAAGAAGGATCCTTTATTGTATGATTGTATGATAGCGGAACAAACACTGGCAGTAGTTACTTCTGTAAAAGATCTGGGAGTATGCGTACGGAACGATCTGAAGTGGAATGATCATATAAAACTGTTGGTAAGGCGGGTGCCAGGTTGAGATTCGTTGGGAGAGTCCTTAGAAAATATAGTCCATCAACAAAGGAGGTGGCTTACAAAACACTCGTTCGACCCATTCTTGGGTATTGCTCATCAGTGAGGGATGCGTACCAGGTCGGGTTGACAGAGGAGATAGAGAAGATCCAAAGAAGCGCGGCGCGTTTCGTCACAGGGTTATTTGGTAAGCGTGATAGCGTTACGGAGATGTTTGGCGAACTCACGTGGCAGACTCTGCAAGAGAGGCGCTCTGCATCGCGATGTAGGTTGCTGTCCAGGTTTCGAGAGGGTGCGTTTCTGGACGAGGTATTGAATATATTGCTTCCCCCTACTTATACCTCCCGAGGAGATCACGAATGTAAAATTAGAGAGATTCGAGCGCGCACGGAGGGTTTCCGGCAGTCGTTCTTCCCGCGATCCATACGCGACTGGAACAGGAAAGGGAGGTAATGAAAGTAGCACGTAAAATGCCCTCCGTCACTCACCGCTGGGTGGCTTGCTGAGTATAAATGTAGATGTAGGTGTGGATGTAGAAAAATGCACAATTGCTGATAGCAAAGACAGGTGGCCGAAAAGACTCAGACACTGCCTCGTACTTGCCCGCAAAATTCCCCTGAAGAAACAATGTTTCAGTTGTCCTTTGGCATGCGATTCCGCGTCCCAGTTCAAAACAAAAGTGTACGTAATAAACCCCAGACCCGCCGATAGGTTTAACAGAAACGAGGCCCTGGCCACTCTGTAACTGCGGGAAAAGGGGCCAGAAATAGGCGAGATGAATTCTGCTCTAAGTCGGAGCTGTTCAATTAGCTCTGTGAGAAGAGGCAATGCCTTGGGAAACGGATATGAATACTCGTACGTTTTAAAGTCTCTTTCTCACCAAACTTTATTTTTCATCTAAAGCATCAAAGTGTACCCAGTTTTCTTCGCCACAGTGCGGTATCTTGTGTATTTCTTTCTGTTTCCGTTACCTTTATTTAAGCATAAAGACATATCACAAACCTCTTACAGACGTTAACGGCCACTTTGTTTCGTCCATGCCACAAATAAACCCAATATAAAGTAAATATGGATGCACTAACATCGTCTCGATACGATGAGGTACAAAAACCACAATAGGTAGGCTAACTAGATTGCACATTATGCTACGCAAAAATTCCATTCTATACGTCTGACGTTCAGATTTATCTTCACAGAGCCGATACGTACACGTACGAACAACACTCTTTCTAAAGAAGATGTTCAAAGCGAGCACCTTGCATTTGCAAACACTTCGCCGCTCGCTCGATCGTACTGTACTGGCCCCTACGCAACACACTTGTATGCACCACTGCCAAAGCGGCGTGCATGCGAGCTATTAGGTTGTATACACCTGTTTGTGAAGTATTATAAACTTCTTCCTTTAAGTGCCCCCACAAATAAAAATGTAATGGGTTAAGGACCAGTGAATCTGGAGGCCAGAACATTTGACCTTCACGACCAATCCATTTCCCTGGAAACATTTCATTTCAATGATTATGCACATTCATTCCAAACAGTAGCCTTGCACCACCATGCCGAAATCATATCTGACTCCTAACACCAAGTGGAACGTTTTATAATCTGTCAGGCAATGTATTGCAAAGGAACTTATGATAAGGGACTCATTCAACTTGTTAGGCAATAGGTAAGGACCCAAAAGTACTCCCCCCAATACTTTGTTCCAAATCGTTCCTCAAAGCCACATTCACGAATGACATGTGGGCTGTGATCCGACCATTATTGCCTGTTTTGGAACCTGAAAGTACCTTCACGAGTGAAGTTGATTCTTCAATCCCGCATCAGGTTATTTATAAAATATTCGTATATTCCTCTTGGTGCAAAAGCCGTTCACAAGACTGTACTCGTTGAATGCGATCTTCTGGTCGCTGGTGTTGAATATACTGTTTAATGATATGGATGCAGTTCTTCCTCGTACAATACTTCAACAACCGGTCTTTAAGAAATCTATCTTCAATATCATGGGTATTTCGCCGAAGTGATTGCTATCGGTTTTAGGAATTGCGCCTTCTTTTTGCCGAATATGTCTAGTTCTGGAACGACCTTTGTCCATTACTTGTGGACGAAGATTGTCAGCTTCCCGAAGGAGTTGTTCGAGGCGACGAAAAAAATTCTAATCCGGGTGGCGCCCTTTTAGTGTATCATGCAGCAAACGCACGAGCAGCTAGGTTACAGGATGCAACAAGTATCAAAAGCGTATCGACGTATTCACCGTTTGTGTACTCCATCAGGAAGCCGCCCTAGATGAATCCTACAGGACCATTTATGGTTGTGCATAGCGCAGTTAGCAGACACGTACTTCCAGCTCAGCGTTCAGTGGATCCAACTGTCATGTGATAGGATATTGTCATGTGTCAAAATGATGTCCTGCTTCCAAACAACGAAAACTGGGGGACGGACATCTGAAAAAATGGACCTGACGAGTACTGGAATCATAGTTCCATGATGGATTTGGGTTCCATGCCCCAGCGGTCTGCTCATTGATCTATTACGTCTGGTTCGATAGTGCGGGATTATACACGTTCCTCTGTACATTCCAATGCGCCGCACGATGTTGCCCGGTCCTTGCATTCGTACATGTGCTTTCCAAATGCACTCTACCTGATTTTGCAAGATAAATTTTTGTCTTGAATCTGGATGAAGAATGGCACGTCGACCTCCAAGAGCCATGAGATGGACAATGTCTCGTTAGCTGACAGCAGGCTCCGGCTACACGTCACTACAATTCTAACTAAAAATTACATGTGCAGATGTACGCTTTCTTACTAAATACAGCTGATGAAGGATGTTGTGCGAAAAAATACTACAGTGCGCTCGTAATTTGCGATAGAAGTGGCAAATCACCTGTATGTATAATTAACGAGTGCTGTCGCTAATGCATCAGTTTTATCATATATTCAAAACAATTGAAATCACTGCCGATTTTGATAGTGAATGTATTAATCGCAGGAATTTAACTAAATTTTACATTATACATACTGGGTTTGGTGCGTCCAAGAGTCTACTTGCACATACCGCATTAACGGTGGTCGCTGTAAACATTACAAGGTTGAAACGTGTCCCAAGCTAGAACTTCCCTACCTCAAGTATCTTCGTTCATTATTGTGAATAAATTACGTGTAGTCAGTGTAGAGGACAGTGTTATGCGCTAGAATACTCCAGTTCATGCGTTAGATTCGGAGTCTAGGTGTAATTTGTATGCAATTTTCTAATTTTAAACTGCATAATAGGATATGGCTTCTTAATCGTCACTGAGCATTGAAACAGATCTTATACGGGAAGGGGTAAGTTATTTAGTACTAACGTGGATAGCAGTGTGCAATCGGATTTATTAATTCCCGCCATTCGATTTCCTCATGCTAAGGGATTCCGACTGATTTCATGCAGTCCACATAGCGTCACGTGTAACGTCAAAGTGTAGGAATGATATGAATTCGTGGTGTCTGTTCTTTCGGACATGTCCAAAAGAAGAGACACCACTTATTGAGACAACTGATTCTCTTCGATGGGCAACGAACCCACAACCTTCAGTGCGGATGCACGTTTACGTTCGACATCCAGGGGCTGCGCATAGATAGTGCCAGAAGAGTGTGTGGCTCAGCTGGGAACCGTGCACAGATATTCCGCGCATTTGCAATAGACACTGTGTCCGGATGGTGTAGCGGTTAACGCAAGTGCATCGCAAACAGGAGATCCGAGTTCGACTCCCAGTCAACCACATATTTTCACTTGTAACCGCTGATTCTGGGTTAAGTCCCGATGCAGCTGATATCGTTATTCCTTCCCTTTCTTTTCGTTTCTCACCGCTTCATACTCAATTTACACAAAGTGCAGCAACTTTCAAGCAGTACGTACAGGCGTTCGAGTTTCAGGCGCTCTGGTAAGGAAGCGTCAACCGATGACCTTGTTCAGCGAGAGGATTAGGCGATTTGGGGAAATCACCTGTGAAGGACACTTCAGAACAAGCGAAGAGTAATGCAGTCATGACATCGTCCTGCTGCGTTACAATGCTCTGCCACGCAACGAGGCTACGACAGAAACATTTATACAGTGTTTTCGATGGGAAGAGTCTGGTCACGCACCATACAGCCCTGACCTGTCTCCCTCTGATTTTCATCTCTTCGCTCATATGAACCACTCGCTATGAGCAATGCATTTTGGCACAAACAATAAGATGCAGACCAGCATAGAGAATTCATGGAAGGCACATGCGCCTTCCTTCTATGACGAGGGTACTGGAAAGTTGGTACCGCGCTACGACAAATCGGAGCGGCCACTATGTAGGGAAGCAGCTGGAACGTCTAGCTAAACGTTTAAACGTTGGAAATAAAACATTTTTTATTGTCACTGCAGTTCTCATTTCCCGAACGATCAGACATCGAAAAAAAAATAGCTTTCGTATTTTCAGATGCAGGGATGTGATTTGAACATCTATTCTGAAGACCACATATGTTTTATAAAAGAAAAGCTTTCACTTATAAATTAAAACAGACATGGGTGGCGATAATTTTTTCAGATTCCAGATTCAAATCGTAGTATACAAAAAGCGCTGGGAAACTTACATGCATTGCTTTATATACAGGGTGGTCCATTGATAGTGACCGGGCCAAATATCTCACGAAATAAGCATCAAATGAAAAAACTACAAAGAACGAAACTTCTCTAGCTTGAAGGGGAAACCAGATGGCGCTATGGTTGACCAGCTACATTGCGCTGCCATACGTCACACGGATATCAGCTGCGTTTTTTTAAACAGGGACCCCCATTTCATTACATGTTCGTGTAGTACGTAAACAAATATGAATGTTTTAGCTGGACCACTTTTTTCACTTTGTGATAGATGGCGCTGTAATAGTCCCAAAAGTATAAGTACGTGGTATCACATAACATTTCGCCAGTGTGGAAGGTATTTGCTTCGTGATACATTACCCATGGTAAAATGGACCATTTACCAAATGCGGGAAAGGTCGATATCGCGTTGATGTATGGCTATTGTGATCAAAATGCCCAACGGGCGTGTGCTATGTATGTTACTCGGTATCCTGGACGACATCATTTAAGTGTCCTCACCGTTCGCCGGATGGTTACATTATTTAAGGAAACAGGAAGTGTTCAGCCACATGTGAAACGTCAACCATGCCCTGCAACAAATAATGATGCCCAAGTAGGTGTTTTAGCTGCAGTCGTGGCTAATCTGCACATCAGTAGCAGACAAATTGCTCGAGAATCGGGAATCTCAAAAACGTCGATGTTGAGAATGCTGCATCAACATGTATTGCACAAGTACCATATTTCTATGCACCAGGAATTGCATGGCGACGACTTTGAACGTCATGTAAAGTTCTGCCACTGGACACAAGAGAAATTACGGGATGATGACAGATTTTTTGCACGCGTTCTACTTAGCGAAGAAGCGTCATTCACCAACAGCGGTAACGTAAACCGGCATAATATGCACTATTGGGCAACGGAAAATCCACGATGGCTGCGACAAGTGGAACATCAGCGACCTTGGCGGGTTAATGTATGGTGATGCATTATGGGAGGAAGGATAATTGGTCCCCATTTAATGGATGGAAATCTAAATGGTGCAATGTATGCTGATTTTCTACGTAATGTTCTACCGATGTTACGACAAGATGTTTCACTGCATGACAGAATGGCGATGTACTTCCAACATGATGGATTTCCGGCACACAGCTCGCGTGCGGTTGAAGCGGTATTGAATAGCATATTTCATGACAGGTGGATTGGTCATCGAAGCACCATACCATGGCCTGCACGTTCATCGATCTGACGTCCCCGGATTTCTTTCTGTGGGGAAATTTGAAGGATATTTGCCATCGTGAACCATCGAGAACGCCTGACATCATGCGTCAGCGCATTGTCAATACATGTGCGAACATTACGGAAGACGAACTACTCGCTGTCGAGAGGAATGTCAATTGCCAAATGCATTGAGGTTGACGCACATCATTTTGAGCATTTATTGCATTAATGTGGTATTTACAGGTAATCACACTGTAACAGAATGCGTTCTTAGAAACGATAAGTTCACAAAGGCACATGTATCACATTGTAACAACCGAAATAAAATATTCAAACGTACCTATGTTCTGTATTTCAATGTAAAAAACCTACCTGTTACCAGTTGTTCGTCTAAACTTGTGAGCCATATGTTTGTGACTATTACATCGCCATCTATCACAAAGTGAAAAAAGTGGTCCAACTAAAACATTCATATTTCTTTACGTACTACAGGAATAAGTAATAGAAAATCGGTGTTCCTATTTAAAAAGCTGAGTTGATGTCCGTTTGACCTATGGCAGCACCATCTAGCGGGCCAACCATAGCGCCATCTGGTTTCCCCCTTCAAGCTAGACAAGTTTCGTTCTTTGTAGTTATTTCGTTTGACGCCTATTTCGTGAAATATTTGGCCCGGTCATGATCAATGGACCACCCTGCATATGCTTCCATGGCGTAACAACCAATAATAATCTTCTCCGGCATGCAGGAAGATTAAGATGTCATCTTGACTCAAAATTTCCACTATCCACCTAGACGCCATCTTCAGGTAAGCGTATTGTTGCACGCACTCACCGGAACTGAATTTAGACTACGAGTGGCGGCTTCTTTATAAGCCGCGGAAGGCCAACAGCGCGTGCGCAAGAAACCGTCGTAACCACCTTTTAGCGCTAGTGAACATATAGCGCACCAGTGGTGGAAACTGTAAATAAATCGCTGCCAGGAACTGTTGTGATGGCTGACACAAAAATCGTTTATTTTTACTGTCTGATAAAACAGATTTCCAAATCTTACTAAAAAGGTAACACGTGTCTCTGTTGAGATGGTCTGATAATGTAATTTCAATAGATTCTTTTAAAAACACAGACGCAATTGCGAGACGTGGGACAAATGCTTATGTCTCTTCATACAACATTTTATGCTCCGCAGTAAGACAGTACTCTGACACCGCAGATTCTCGGGCTGAAACAAAAGAGTGTGGAGCTGGTGCTCAACGGTACTGGATGGTACAAATCGTTTGACCAAGACAAGCTTTCCCACAAGAGCTTGGGAGTTTGTACAAACCGTGCTTCCTCAATCCCAAGTCATCCTTTGCTGAGCCAAGGAACGCTCTAATCTTGTCTGCTGGACTAAAAACGCCGTTGATCTCATACCTTTCTAAAATTCTTCCTATTTTAGAAGACATGCTCCCAGCAAAATGCAGTAAAGACACCAATTTACATGTGTCTCCTAACGTTTCCCGCGATGGCCCAAACTGGAAAGCACAAAGGATCTCTTTGTCTGTATAGCATTTCTGCTTGAACACATATTTGAGATGATCCAGCTTTTGTGTCAAACTTCCTGCACCTGAAGGTGTAAGCTTTTGTTGCTAAAGTCCGCAGCACCCTTGAATTAGAATGACGGACGACCGCTCGATGTATTCAGATAACGATCCGTCTGCGTGGCCTTTCGATAAACACTGCGGCGCAGTGTCCCATCATCCTTTCTGTAAAGAGATACATCTAGAACCGGAAGCTTTCCAGCCCTTTCAACCTCCATCGCGAACTTGATGCTAGTAGAAGCAGTTAAAATTATCTACGAATGGTTAAAAGTATCTCTCAAATGTGGCCGTACCATGAACGCATCGTCGACGTAACTTCTAAGTCCTCAGCGCCACGTCTTCATAGAGTTTTCCACAGTAAATTGGCGACTATAGGGGACAATGAGCTCCCATAGCCACTCCCTCAGTTTGTTAAAAAAATTTGTCAGTGAATAAAAAGTACGTCGTCGTCGGCACATAGTGACAAAAAAGTGGCTCTAAGCACTATGGGACTTAACATCTGAGGTCATAAGTCCCCTAGACTTAAAACTACTTAAACCTAACTAACGTAAGGACATCACACACATCCATGCCCGAAGCAGGATTCGAACCTGCGACCGTAGCAGCAGCGCTGTTCCAGACTGAAGCGCCTAGAACCGCTCGGCCACAGCGGCCGGCACATAGTGACAAACCTTCGTCGTTTACTCGTTCAATTGTTCAGCATTTCACTGCAAGGATTCTTCAAGAGGAATCCGAGTTAAAAGCCACACTATACCAGAGCTGAAAAGCAAATCCGAGGGATCAAGATACAAAGAATTCAATCGCTGTATAAAAACCATAGAATTTCAAATGTGATTCTCACGTTTTCCGACACGAGGGCCGAGAATAGATGCTAAATACATGACCAAGTTGAAGTGGGAGGGGACATTACAAAAAAGTCGTTTCAACTATCAGAATAGTTTCTCACAGTGATCAATCGATTTCGTCAGCTTCCACCACTTGCGCTAGAGGGCAGCTAAGACGATTCCTTGCGCACGCGCTCTTGGCCTTGGGTTGCGGATAAATGTGTTGCCGATCTAAGTCTGAATTCAGTTCCTGCAACTTCGTCTAACAACATACTGACCTGAAGATGGCGCTCCGGTAGACCGCCGAAATATTCTGTCAAGATTGTAGGGAAGCAGCCTACTCACGCCATATAAAATTCACATCAGTCTTTCCATTGTGTGCCAGCTAGTCCGCTGTAACTAGCTCTGACGTCATAAATGTTGCACAATACTTTAAAAATCAAGTAAATAATCTGAAACGTTTCTAGCATGTCAGGAGTAATACTAAATCAATATGTGTTGAATATCAGTTCAATAACTTTAACCATTCTAAATTTATATGTTTTTCTGTAAAAATCATTGGCGAACAGAAAAGAGCTAGAAACTTAAAAATTTATATTCCTTTTTCATAATGATTTAGTAGAAACAGTATTCTGGATCTCACAAATTAAAATTTTAGTTGAAATTCATGATTTTCTGGTTTTTGTCTTAAAAATTAAGGAAGCAAGATAGATTAAGTAGGCGAATAAATAAGGCTAGGATGATTAAATTTAAGTTGAAGGGAGATTCGCTATAATCATAAAGATGTGAGAAGTTTCAACCAAATAACTATAAAACTATAGCAATAGCGTATCTCTAAAGGGCAAGTTCAGAGCTCGTCTACTGCGTGTGGTGTAATTAAATTAATTCTCTCGCCCAAAATATTTGACTTAGCCACGTCAGACTTTTGTTATGATTACTTACCTGTGTGCTGATTGCACATTTAAATTGAGAGCTTCATTGGCCATCAGCAAAGGAAGCAATGATTTATTCGATAACCTAAAGTGGTGCATTACTAGCCCAGTGGCTAGTCGGGAGAGCGGATTTGGTCAGCCGTTCCCTTAGCCGTCCGCGCAGCGGCTTTATGTATAAGAACGCTGCGCGAGAGAAAAAGGCCTCAGTTCTCTCCAGACGCTGATTAGCGCACCATATGTGCCGGGAGTCGCGTCGCATCGGTATCATTGCTATAAACAGCCTCGGATGCCGTAATAAGTTACTCGCGATACACGTAACCATGAAATCGTTTTCAAGTGAAGTGTTAATTCTGGGATGACTTTAATGATCTCTCTTCGGTTTGCGTATGTCGTATTTTCACGTGCCGTCGCGGGACAGACATTCTACCATTATTTAGCGTGGCGTTTGATGAACATTATCATCAAATTATGGCGAGCATTCACTTAAACCTTTAATTTGAACAGTTATAGTTGCATCAGCGCATTAGACTCTGAACTGCTCTGGTAGTTGGATTGTGTGGATTCTTTTTTGGTCTGTGACTTTCGGAATATAGTGAACATTTTAGAGAGAATCGTTTTTGATTATGAATCCCAGACAATCTCCTAATTCCTCAGAGGTATAAGCTGTAGCTATAATTGTATTTCTCAGATGAAGTGGGCACTAGGAATTCTAATTACAGGCTTCACGTTTTGCTAATCACTTTCTGGTTGCCAATATTGTAGTTAGAGACCAAGTGTTGAGAACGGCAAACAACAGCATTAAATAAATAATAGGAACATTTTATATATACAATTAAATTCACCCGCCGCCCCACATATGGTGCATCGGCCGGAAATGCATCTTTTCTACATTACATTCTACTTTACATTACCAGTAATTCCACCCGCCGCCCCATATACGTTGCTAATCGGCCGGGAAATGCATCTTTCTACATTACATTCTACATTTTATAATAATAATTATTTCCACCCGCCACCCCACAAGATGACTTCATGATCCGGCTGAAGACCCGAGAAAAATATTAGAATAAGACTTTGTTCACGAAGGTAGACCAAATTTCCAACTAACTACGATTTTTTTTAAAAAATTGTGTAGCACTTGGCCATCTCACCCATAGATCAAGGTCAAATAGCCAGATACGCAAGAGGTAGATAATCAGCTGTCAAAACACTTCACAAACAAAGAGGAAATGATATAAAAATAGTATTAAGTAATCTTAATACGTTTTTATCTAACTATTTGTTATAGGTAAATTTTGTAGAGAAATTGTAGGAAATTACGCAAGTCGCTCCCCGTTGCCTAAATCCAAATAGGAACCAGGACCCATTGTAATTTTTCAATAACAACCGGCTGTTTTTTTTTTTAAATTTCGTCTAGGGTTTTCCTTGGAATATTAAACTCTATAGAAGCTTTTCTGACTGAATAACAATCATTTTTTACTTTATTAATAACAAACTGAGGTCATCTTCTCTCCATGTGCCTTTAGCGGAACCAATCGTGAGAATGTACTTACTTGACATCTATTAAAAATATTAATTCCTGTCAAAACTAGAAAATTGAATAAAGTTTTACCGGGTTTTGTAACTATCCCAAAGATCCTACGACCATCTCTCCAAAACGGCATCGAAAGATGAACATAGCACGTCTTGAAACACTGAGGAAGAGAACACAAAGAGAAATAACAGACGTTGTGCAACTAGACCATCACAGCCCTGAAATGTCTCCGTAACTACTCACAGACTAACTCACGGAAACACTGAAAAGTATTGGCATCATATACAATATTAAGGCGTATTAAAAGCTAAAATCATGAAAAATACTTACTTTCTGTTGGGATAAAGAGTTAAGGGAGACACCAACTCACTGACTGGTAGCTCTGTAAAGCGGTTAGTTGCAGAACCGCAGCCATTGAAAGTCTCCTCTATATGGCTATCCATCCCTGTCTCATCCTAGTTTATTTTAAACATTGCAAAAATTGGTTCAAATGGCTCTGAGCACTATGGGACTTAACATCTGAGGTCATCAGTCCCCTAGAACTTAGAACTACTTAAACTTAACTAACCTAAGGACATCACACACATCCATGCCCGAGGCAGGATTCGAACCTGCGACCGTAGCAGTCGCGCGGTTCCGGACCGAAGCGACTAGAACCGCTAGACCACCGCGGCCGGGAAAACATTGCAACTGGTAGCTCTTAGAGTGCAGTATGTATACTTAACATTTCCACATTGATAAAGTTTTTGGTTAAATATTTCCCATGACAGGTAATTTAGTTTTAATTGAGCGTTACACTTCATGAGTATTTGTGAAATGTCTGAGCAATAATTTCCACAGTCAAAAAAATTGTAGTTTTAGGATATGTATCGTTTAAGAAACACTGTGTGCTATAGCACTATTGGGCGGATGAAGAATAGAAACTTAATAATAAATGGTCTTCGACCCGGAATTGACATCTCGAACTCTAGTGTTGTAATGGAAAGCTCTACCCACTGTATTATTTGGAGAGAGGAGGTATTTAATATTGAGTGAAGGAATTTGACTTACATGTGCGTACAGCGTTGGCTAATTGTATTGTTATGGGGGAGACAAAGTTTTGTAACAGACATTTTTTTTGCTGTTACTGTGCAACGAAACACTTCAGGCGTGCAAATGCCGCTTACCCTGTACATCCAATTTAACGCAGTAGGAAGAGTGGGAATTTATTTATCTGTAACTAGCGTCATAGCATTTCTCTGAATTGTAACACTTTCCCATGATAACCATTTTAAAAGAGAGGTTAACGTTTCCTACGTTTGTATTAAGTAAGTGAAAAATGTACCAAGCTGTGTAGTTCATAATAGTCAGATATTAACGACATATAGCTTCAAACTTCTGCACACAGTGAAGAATGCTATTGACTTCAGGTCGTATAGTCGTGATGGTCTTCTGCCGATTATAGCACGCAAATGGCGCGTAATGATTTAGTATCAGGGCCTGCACGTCATCCGAGCGATTTGGCGTTCACCCAGTGTCTCGAGAAGAGCTCGGCATCTGGCCATCGAGTCTGGCGTCGACGGCTATCGCATATTAATTACTCGTAGCATGTAGTTAATCTGGTTAGAAACGAGCGTTTAAGAATCCACTGCAGGGGAAGGCGGACTTTCTAGTGAAACATATACTTCACTGTGCTCATTTTTTGCGATCATACAGCATTCGTTGCGTGTCTTTCGTTCTTTTACGATATATCTACACCTACATCTGTAACTAAATGATTGCTCTGAAATCTACAATTAAGTGCCTGGCAGAGCGTTTATCGTACCACCTTTAAGCTGTTTCACATCGTTCCACTCTCGAATAGCGCTCTGTAAAAACGTACATTAAGATCATTCTGTGCGAGCACTTATTTTTCTTACCATTCCACAATGATCATTTCTTTCTGTGTAGATGGGCCCCCACAGAATGTTTTTGCAATCCGGGGAGAGAGCTGGAGACGGGAAATTCATCCGGAGGTCCTGCCACCTGAATTCACGTATCATGTCCGTAGCATTCTGCCCTCTGTTTCGTGATAATATGAAACGAGTTGCCCTTCTTCGAACTTTTTCAATGACGTCCGTCAGTCCCATCTGATGCGGGTGCCACACCACGCAGCAGTAATCCAGAGGAGAGCGGACAAACGTGACCCAAACAATTTTTTAGTAGACACCTTGGACTTATTGAGTGGTCTTCCAATAAATCGCAGTCTTTCGTTTGCTTTTCCCACAACATTATTTCTGTGAGTGTTCCAGTGTAAGTTATTCGTAATTGTAATCTCTAAGCGTTTAGGTGAATTTACAGCCTTTTACATTTGTGAGATTTATCGTGTAACCGAAATTCACCGGATTTCATTCATTATTCAGAGTCAACTGCCACTTTTAGCACCAGATATATCTATGTCTAAATCATTTTGCCTTTGATTTTGACCATCTGGTGGCTTTAAATATGGTAAATAACAACATCATCTGCAAACAACGGTCCGGACGATGTGGCCGAGCGTTTCTAGGCGCCTAAGTCTCGAACCGCGCGATCGCTACGGTCGCAGGTTCGAATCCTGCCTCGGGCATGGATGTGTGTGATGTCCTTAGGTTAGTTAGGTTTAAGTAGTTGTAAGTTCTAGGGGACTGATGACCTCAGATATTAAGTCCCATAGTGCTCAGAGCCATTTTTGCAAACAATGTAAGAGCGCTGCTCAGATTGTCTCCTACGTCGTTTATGAAGATGAGGAACAGCAGAGGGCCCATCACATTTCCATGGACAATGTCAGGTATTACTTCTGTCTTACCCGGTGACTTTCCACCAGTTAGTACGAAGTGCTAGCAGGATATCACGAATCCATCCGCACAGTTGAGACGATACTCCATAGTAACGCAAATTGATTAGAAGTCACTTGTGAGAAACGGTGTCAAATGCCTAAAAATCTGTAATCAATTTGATGTTCCCTGTGGTCAGCACTCATTACTTCCTGAGAATAGAGAGCCAGTTGTGTTTCACAAGAACGATATTTTCTGAATGCTTGTTGGCTGTTTGTCAATAAATCGTCAGAGCACTATATATATTCCAAAATCCTACAGCAGATCGACGTTAGTTACATGTGCCTTTAAATCAGGTAATTACTCCTACCTCCTTCCTTGGTATGACTTATGCAACTTTCCAGTCTTTAGGTACGGATTTTTCGACGACTTAGCGGTTGTCTATGATTGCCTAGTATGGAGCTGTTGTAACAGTAGACTCTGAAAAGAATGAGACTGGTGCACAATCTGGACCTGAGGCCTTGACTTTCTAAAGTGAGTTAATTTGCTGCATTACACAGAAAATATCTGCTTCTAAGTTACACTCGTCGGTACTTTTTGTAGAGATCAGTTCTGGAATATTTAAGTTACTAAACACGGTTTTCCGAACTCATTCACTCATTCTTTCGTGAATGAGTTCCGGAAAACCGTGTTTAGTAACTCTGCTTTACTAGCACTGTCATCAGTTACATTACCGTTGTTATCGCATAGTGAAAGTATTGATGCTCCTCGTCATTGCTGTACTTTACAAATGACCTGAAACTCTGTGGGTTTTCTACCAGATTTAGAAACAGAGATCAGTCATGGAAACTATTAAACGCATCTCGAGTAGAAATCCCCTCTAAATTTCGAGCCTTAGTAAATCTTCGCCAATCTTGGGGAAGTGCATCTGTTGCGGTGAACCCAAACAAGATAGGATTATGTTGTTGGTCGTTGGAGCGTGTCACCACTATCGACGCCGAACGGGGCTAAATCCACGTAAGTCCTTACGTGTGCGTAAAAATGAACTAAAGCACAGTTACGATGGAAGCAAATACAATGTCAAATAAACCAAGAAAAATAGGACAGCTGTTACTTCTAGATATCTTACAGAAAGTTACAGTACCCCAGCTTGTTTAAGCGACAAGGCAAGATTACTTTCAGATCACGCGATTGGCTAATGGTTCAGAGGGCTCTGAGCACTAAGGGACTTAACTTCTGAGGTCATCAGTCCCCTAGAACTTAGAACTACTTAAACCTAACTAACCTAAGAACATCACACACATCCGTGCCCGAGGCAGGATCGAACCTGCGACCGTAGCGGTCGCGCGGTTCCAGACTGTAGCGCCTAGAACCGCTCGGCTACCGCGGTCGGCTCACGCGATTTTTTAACGTACACACCTGCACACCGAGGGAAAAGACTTTTCAGGTAGGAATGTGTACTTGTTACAAGCGGATTTTCATGCATCCACACATGTACAATGCGGCAATTTATCATAATATCCTGCGTTAATGTAACTCCTTCAGAGAGATATACGCACCGAGGGTACTCGAACGTTGGGTCTTCTCTTGGTATTAACGACCGAAAATTTACAGATGAGAAACCGGGTCCACCCTCAGTGTTTGCATTGGCTGTAAGTGAATTGAATACTTTCCTTTGTCCTTGTGGCTGCCTGAATTTCTTAAGAGTGAATAATATATTCTTCAGACATTCTCGTCTTTCGTAAGTGGAACAAGTAAGATCTGTTAGCATGAGATCACCAACATTCGCAAGCCTGCAAGTGCACAAGTAAATACGTTCTCGGGTTCAGCAATTGCCTGTTCTGGTATTATTCTCCAAGTATCCACTGAAGGGTACGCCTCTTTCCATTTCCTGTCCGGTATGTCAAATCAGGACGTAGGTTGCAAATGAGATGAAGAGGTTGGGACTGGAGAGGAATTCGAGGTGGGCCGCATCAAACCTGTCAGAAGACAGATAACCCAAAAACATACCTAATCAATGTGTTTCAGGACGGCATTCGTTTAACGATAAGTGGTAATTCGCCCAGTCAGGACATACACTTGCCTCAGCCTCTAGCAATTAGTACCATACCTACCCAACGTCAATCATTATTATAGTCTGAGTAAGTATTCCAGGACCATTTTCTATGGCACTAATTATTTAGATGCCTGTCAAAACTGCAGTACTCCAGCAGAACAGTAAACCTAAACATCCGATGTATATAGGAAAGTGTTCCAGTAGAAAATTTGACGACTTCTGTGGCGTAACATTCAGAAGTTAATCAATGTTCAGTACTTTTATTAATTGTAAGATAATGAAACTTGAGTGTTACTTTGTTATCTAAAAGTATTTCGTTTGCCGGTAGCAGATATGTAAATAGACTGCATTACGCCGATTTCATTTGCATAAAAATTTCTGTTTTAGACTACCCTATACCGAATATAACAATCTTTCCACCACCGCGAATGAACTTAGAAAATAATAACATTTCCATTATATTACAGAAAATCTCTTAGAGTCGTCTTATCTCCGTTTTAGTTAATATTACTCTGACAACAAACGGAGCACTGGCAGTTGGGGGCTAATGGAAGTGCTTAAGTGGATGATGTCACCAGCCGGTGATGAATTTCGTGGCGTCATCGGCTGAAAGCGTGCAATAAACAAGTGCACTCTCGTGAGGCAGCGAGGAAGTTGCGAGAGGCGCGTGTCTAGTGCTAGACAAAGGCAGGGGTATACCGGCTGTAATTCGCTGCCACTCATTGTGCTCGAAATCAAACTGCTAAGCGAGCTCTGAGATGTTGTTGTAGTGCCTTACATCTAGAAAGCCAGCAAAGTCTACTTTTATCGCGTCTTATAGCAAGTCGTGCAGTAGTGTTCCAGACTGGGAGGATCTTACATCTTGCGTTCTGCACAAATTTTGTGCCCGTGTCTCTAAATCTTCGCCACACCTGCAGAAATGTTTGTTAAGACTTTGGTGGTAGCCTTTCTCACTCACATTAAAAGAGACACATTTACCAAGATAGCTCGTCTCTGAAAGAAATCCTCTGGACTATATGAGTCGTTTCTACGATTTCTGTATTCCCTACGATATCTGTGTTCCCTATCAAAATGGTTCAAATGACTCTGAGCACTATAGGACTTAACATCTGAGGTCATCAGTCCCTAGAACTTAGAACATCTTAAACCTAAGGACATCACACACATCCATGCTGGAGGCAGGATTCGAACCTGCGACCGTAGCGGTCGTGTGTTTCCAGACTGAAGCGCCTACGACGCTCGGCTAAACCGGCTGGCTCTGTATTCCCTATGCCCGTTAATGTGTATATTTGTTAGCTTTCTCCGTGAAGCTTTCGTTATTGTGTTAATATCACTTCTGCAGTAGCACGAAAACTCATGCTGGGTCCACGTCCTCTCGGGCCCAATCAGGGCATACAAAAGAGCCGTCTTTTATACGAGCGAAGAGACAGAATTGCGCTTAATCAGTACAGACTAATTCCAAATCTGATGTCAAGTATATTTCGTCGATGACGTAGTGTACTATATCAGCATATAAGCAGTTCGAAATCTGTATCAATTATTATCAGTTGCAGAGAAATGGGTGCTCACGTCACAATATTTCGGCTCGTGCAGAGCATTCTATTCCGACAATGAGTTGTGTGTGGCAACGGTGGCTAGAAAAGTCCCACGACGGGCAACGGCTTTGCCCATAGGGAAGACTCGATGCTGGAGCAGTGCAACGAACGTATATAAGTCTACGTAGGCCATGTGCTGTGGGAGGATTGTCGCCCACTTCTTACTTCTCGGTGTACAGAACTCCCAAGTCTGCAAGTGGGCGTATCGTCGCGTGATGACTTCCAAACTCGGGTGATTTGAGCACTGAGCAAATACGTGTTACACAGAAGACCACGACTTGACAGCAAACATTATTCAACATTACGAGAATCAAAACTTTCCAACCCAGCGGCAACAGCATTACCAGTACCACTTCTTACAACAGCAACAGCAACAGTAAACCAACCATTACCGCGATTGAAAGTATCATTATTAACAACACTAAAATTAAACGTACAGCCTACAAATAAGCAAGGACAATCAAGGATAGATGTAGAGGCTACTACTTTCAATTTATTCTTTGCGACATCCACTCCAGTGACCCCCTTCACGCCGTTGTTGACCAGATAGATGCCGTGTTTCTTGACTTCCGCAAGTCGTTTGATACAGTTCCCCACAGTCGTTTGATGAACAAAGTAAGAGCATACGGACTGTCAGACCAGTTGTGTGATTGGATTGAAGAGTTCCTAGATAACAGAACGCAGCACGTCATTCTCAATGGAGAGAAGTCTTCCGAAGTAAGAGTGATTTCAGGTGTGCCACAGGGGAGTGTCATAGGACCGTTGCTATTCACAATATATGTAAATGACCTTGTGGATAACATCGGAAATTCACTGAGGCGTTTTGCGGATGATGCTGTAGTATATAAAGAGGTTGTAACAATGGAAAATTGTACTGAAATGCAGGAGGATCTGCAACGAATTGACGCATGGTGCAGGGAACGGCAATTGAATCTCAATGTAGACAAGTGTATTGTGCTACGAATATATAGAAAGAAAGATCCTTTATCATTTAGCTACAATATAGTAGTTCATCAACTGGAAGCAGTTAATTCCATAAATTATCTGTGAGAAGGCCTTAGGAGTGATTTAAAATGGAATGACCATACAAAATTAATCGTTGGTAAAGCAGATGCCAGACTGAGATTCATTGGAAGAATCCTAAGGAAATGCAATCCGAAAACGAAGGAAGTAGGTTACAGTACGCTTGTTCGTCCACTGTTTGAACACTGCTCAGCAGTGTGGGATCCGTACCAGATAGGGTTGACAGAAGAGATAGAGAAGATCCAACAGAGAGCAGAGCGTTTCGCTACAGGGTCATTTGGTAATCGCGAAAGCGTTACGGAGATGATAGATAACCTCCAGTGGAAGACTCTGCAGGAGAGACGCTCAGTAGCTCGGCACGGGCTTTTGTTGAAGTTTCGAGAACATATCTTCATTGAGGAGTCAAGCATTGTGTTGCTCCTTCCTACGTACATCTCGCGAAGAGGCCATGAGGATACAATCATAAAGTTTAGAGCCCACACAGAGGCATACCGACAATCTTTGTTTCCACGAACAAAACGAGACTGGAATAGAAGGGAGAACCGATAGAGGTACTCAAGCTACCCTCCACCACACACCGTCAGGTGGCTTGCGGAATATAGATACAGATGTAGATGCTCTTTAATAAAGTAGCGCGATGACGCACACGTCGACGACACTCGTAGCGCGGCATAGTTCAGTAGCTCTGTTTAAAACAGTTGCTTGTCCAACAGCCGGGCCCAGACTGGCAGTGCGACAGTATGTGGCCGCGCTTATGTAGCGCGCTCGGCGTTACCGACAAATGCTAAGTGTTTTGTGAGCCGATGGGTACTAATTCGTCTCCTATGTATTGAATATGAGGACAAAGGTTATTAAGTGAGAGAGTGTGAAGTTACATAATCATTCAGGCGACTGAGCAGGGTAATGCCCAACTACAAGTGGCGCCGACTGGGCAAACTCCTTCAATCAACGTCAGATGCTACCTTTCCCCTGGCTTTCCCGTCCACCAGACATGTCCCTCGTCGAACATGTCTGGGAAGAGTCTAGTGGGCAGCTAGTTCATCGACTCCTCCAACAATCACTATTGATAGTTCGTAGATTCCCTCCAGCAGAATTTAGTGTGGTGAGGTAAATTGTGGAGCATTTTGTGTACAGAAACATTAAACTCATACGTTTGTTTATTAACGGATATTAAACCATCTTACTAGTAAACTGACACATACACAGGAATCATTTGACGAATTTTTTTAAGTATTGGCCAAACATTAGGTCGAAATTCAACATAGACAAGAAAGGCAGCTCGTTTTACACTACTAGCCATTAAAATTGCTACACCACAAAGATGACGTGCTACAGACGGGAAATTTAACCGACAGGAAGAAGATGCTGTGACATACAAATGATTCGCTTTGCAGAGCATTCACACAAGGTTGGCGCAAGTGGCGACACCTACAACGTGCTGACATGAGGAAAGTTTCAAACCGATTTCTTACACACGAACAGCAGATGACCGGCGTTGCTTGGTGAGACGTTGTTGTGATGCCTCGTGTAAGTAGGAGAAATGCGTACCATCACATTTCCGACTTTGATAAAGGTCGGATTGTAGCCTATCGCGATTGCGGTTTATCGTATCGCGACATTGCTGCTCGCGTTGGTCGAGATCCAATGACTGTTAGCAGAATATGGGATCGGTGGATTCAGGAGGGTAATACATAAAGCCGTGCTGAGTCTCAACGGCTCATATCAATAGCAGTCGAGATGACAGACATTTATCCCCATGGCTGTAACGGATCGTGCAGCTGCGTCACGATCCCCGAGTCAACAGTTGAGGACATTTGCAAGACAACAACCATCTGCACGAACAGTTCGACGACGTTTTCAGCAGCATGGGCTATCAGCTCGGAGACCATGGTTGCAGTTACCCTTGACGCGGCATCACAGACAGGAGCGCCTGCGATGGTGTACTCAACGACGAACCTCGGTACACGAATGGCAAAACGTTATTTTTTTGGATGAATCCAGGTTCTGTTTACGGCATAATGATGGTCGCAACCGTGTTTGGCGACATCGCGGTGAACGCACATTGGAAGCGTGTATTCGACATCGCCATACTGGCGTATCACCACGCGTGATGGTATGGGGTGCCATTAGTTAGACGTCTCGGACACCTCTTGTTCGCATTGATGGGACTTTGAACTGTGGACGTTTTATTTCAGATATGTCACGACCCGTGGCTCTACCCTTCATTCTATCCCTGCGAAACCCTACATTTCAGCAGGATAACGCACTACCGCATGTTGCAGGTCCTGTACGGGCCGTTCTGGATACAGAAAATGTTCGATTGCTGCCCTGGCCAGCACATTCTCCCAATCTCTCACCAAATGAAAACGTCTGGTCAATGATGGCCGAGCAAGTGGCTCGCCACAATGCGCCAGTCACTACTCTTGATGAACTGTGGTATCGTGTTGAAGCTGCATGGGAAGCTGTACCTGTACACGCCATCCAAGCTCTGTTTGATTCAATGCCCAGGCGTATCAAGGCCGTTACTAGGGCCAGAGGTGGTCTTTCTGGGTACTGATTTCTCAGGATCTATGCACCCAAATTACGTGAAAATGCAATCACATGTCAGTTCTAGTATAATATATTTGTCCAATGATACCCGTTTATCATCTGCATTTCTTCTTGGTGTAGCAATTTTAATGACCAGAAGTAATGTGTATTATCGCGGAATAGGGGAGAATGTGCCACACCTATGACACACGAATTGGTTTGGCAATCATTAAAACAAAACAATGATGTTAACTTGACTAGTCCCCACTGCTGAATAGGGCGGTAGAGTAACTGGTCACTTACTGTTTTGAGAACAGCCCATCATCATAACATCAGAAGGATAAGGGTTTATACGAGATATGGAGTCACACGTGTCAGCCGACAGCATCAGTACCCAGTGCTGACGGCCGACACATATGATTCCATGCTTTGTACGAAGACATATCATTTTGATGTTCTGATGATGGGCTGTGGACGAAACGCTTCGATAAATGAGAATTTTTGAAGAGCAACTAACCAGTTATCTTAGCGATCTATCCAGCAGTGGCATAAGTGTTCTCAAGTTCCTAGATTTCCGTAGAAACAGAACAGAACCTACACCTTTAAAAGCCCCATGACAAGTCTTGTACGTATTTCAGGAAGTTACTACTTAACAGCAGACTCAGTTTGCACAGTATGAGATAATGTAAAGGTCTGTAACACTATTATTTTGTGTGCTATCGTGTATCTAATCTCTGTGTGGGCCACTCCCGTCTATCTTGGTAAAGTAACTGTCGTGAACATCAGAGTATGTTCTGTGGTTCCCTCCAGCAGACATTTCATGTGGCGAGTCATGTTGCGGATAATTTTTTACGAAAACATTAAACACATACATTTGTACCTTAACGAATATTACAACAGCTTACCACTAAACTGACACATACACAGGCAACATGGGACGAATTTCGTAAGTATTGGTCTAACATTATGTAGAAATTGGACATTTTATGTGCATCGTCATTTTGTCGTTCATTGAAGAGAGAATAAAACTCAGACCCATTTAGAAAGTTTCTCGTCATTCTACTCTGCTTTCCCTTAATACTGATTTTCATGTCACCTACACTGTGTGATCAAAAGTATCCGGACACCTGGCTGAAAATGATTTACAATTTCGTGGCGACCTCCATCTGTAATGCTGGAATTCAATATGGTGTTGGCCCACCCTTAGCCTTGATGACAGCTTCCACTCTCGCAGGCATACTTTCAATCAGGCATACGTTCAATCAGGCATACGTTCCAGTGAAGCTCTTCAAGAAACTTAAAAAAAAATAGACAGTGAAACTACATTAAATAAACTTGTACCTCAAGTACAACAAAATCTGCTCATCCAACAACGTCATTCCTAATTATATTAAAATTAGTGTAAGCAACGTGTCACCTGCAGCACAGCGTGCTCAACGAACAGCTGAAAGAGCCTGGCACTGAATGTCAGCTTATACAAAGTACACCTAGAAGAATTAGCGAAACATATCTCCAACTCTTCAGTACTGTACGAGATAGAATAAATCACCAGGTACTGTCAATAATGCAAAAGAAATGGCAGAAACAGGAACAGAAATTAAATAAACTCATGATCAAAAACTGCCCTAAAACCGAGACACACACACAACACACATTCCATGAACGCTTGATTAATTTTACACTCACAAAAGAAGAACAACCGCCGCTTGAGAAAGGCCCAAACTACAGTTTGAACACTCACATAACACATAAGACAATAGAAAATCTTATTACTGAGACTGAATACATCATACAACAACATGAAAAAACAAACATTCCAGAATTCAACCGAGGCCTAACAAGGGAACTAGTGACAGAGGAAATGAAACAAATCATCAGGAAGAACAAACCATCCATAAAGACAAATAAAATAACATCTGATGAGAAAACCATAAACAATACACACATAGAACTAAAACGACACCAAGGCGGACAAAGGAAATGCTCTAGTGTTAATAACAGAGGCACAATACATTGAGAAAACAGAAAAAAATTGGGCATAGAATGAAACAAGCAAGCTAAACAGTGACCCAACACTAAGATACCAAAGAAGCGTAAAGATTCTCTTAAAAAACATCATACACACCCTGAAACAGAAACAGACAGAAAGAATGACACTCCTAACAAGCCTGCCAAAGGTCAACAAACCTCTCATCCCAGTCAGGCCAGTGTTGGACTTCAGTAAACACCTGTCTTACTTACTAGGGAGACACATGCACACATTCCTGCAGAAAACATACACATACTTAAACAACAGAAACCTCAAAGACATAGGAGACATAATAGAGAAAATTAAGAATGTCAACATCCCCCCAACAGCAAAACTGCTATCTCTTGACATTACATCCGTGTACACAAACATACCCACACAAGAAACTATAAACATTATAGAACAACAGCTACAATGCGAGAAATTCGCAGACATAAAATAAATGAAACCTCATCGATTCTTAGGCTAATCACAGATCAAAACTACTTCAGTTTTAGCAACAACTTCTATTTGCAACAAGAGGGGCTACCCATGGAGCCAAACATCAGTGGAACCCTAGCCAACATTTTCTTGGACGATATAGACAACACAGTATTCAAGAACATTTAACAAAGTAATCTACTGGTACCGACATGTGGATGACATAATCAGTCTTGTAGATGAAATACATCACAGGATAGAAGAGTTACACAGTCACATCAACACATTACACCCACAAATCCACTTCACAATGGAAATATAAAAAAAAAACAAGAAACTAAATTTCTTGAATCTTACAATCACAAGAAACAACCAACCACATGGATTCTCCATCTGCAGAAAACCCTCATCCACCAGCACTATTATCCACAGCTCATCCAACCAACTGACAGTGCATGTTTCACTGAATAAACAGAACACCTCTTAAACCAGAAAACTACACTCAGGAACCAAATGTAATCATACAAACTGCTGTTGAAAACGACTACAAAACAGACATCATAAACAAACTCAACAACAAGGTAAAACTGAAACTTGCAGTGCACACGGATAACACAGCAGGTCACACCACTTCAGGAAGAGAGAAGATGGTACACATTAACATACAATAACAAAATATCACATATAATTGGAAACATCTTGAAAAAGCAAGGGATACCAATAACATTCATAACAAACAATACAGTTCAGAAAAGACTGAGACCAACCAGAAAAACCTCAGACAAATTCAACAACGCTGGAATGTATCAACTCACCTGCAACTCCTGTCAGGCCCAATAAATAGAACAAAGAAGCAGAAACTTCCGAACGAGGTACACAGAGCACACGAGAGCTCTAAGGAGTGAAAGCACACATTTAACTTTTGCAGAACATCTCAAGAAGAAGAACCATAACCCTACTAATATCGAAAACGATCTACACATTCTGAAAAACAGCAACAGTCGATACCGACAACTAACAATAGAAGAAAATTACTACATTCAAAAGGCAATAGTCGAAGGGTTGGGTTTGTTTGATTTGGGGAGAAGACCAAACTGCAAGGTCATCGTTCTCATCGGATTAGGGAAGGATGGGGAAGGAAGTCGACCGTGCCCTTTCAAAGGAACCATCCCGGCATTTGCCTGGAGCGATTTAGGAAAATCACGGAAAACCAAAATCGGGATGGCTGGACGCGGGTTTGAACCGTCGTCCTCCCGAATGCGAGTCAGGTGTTAGTTGAAGAGAAAACTCTAACAAGCGAAAACACAACACTTTGCAACAACACGCTCTTTACCGCTCTGAGAGAACTGACCAAGGACAGAGAACAGAAAGCACACACGCGCGAATGAATCACACACAGAGACATAAATAGGCAACAGAAGTCGTCGTAATTCGCGCAACAGTCTTCATAGCCTTCTCGCAAGATGCGATATACCTCTCGCGACACAAGCGAACAGAAAGATGGCGTAATATTCTTGATCATAAACGAAGTGCGAAAGTTTTGTTTTTCTGTGTATAGAATCAGCTACATACCATCAAACGAGCGTGAGTATACGAATAACTAAGTAACAGCCCAGTACACACCAAATAACAGGATTCCACAACACTACCGCAACCCCAAAGGTATATTTCTGACATACGAAGTTCACCTTTTGGTATTTTGTGTATTAACAGCCGCTCAAACAGTTGCAGATGACATGATGTTCGCTGAGAAAATACGGCAACAGAAAGAAAGCACAGAAAGTATGTCGCAAACAGCGACAATAATGCTATTGTTTCTAAAACTGACATGGTGAGACCGTAGCTGTGTACAATTAATGTAGGTTAATTCTTACAAAGAAGAAGACAGCAACGAGCCACTATTAATACTGCTATTTATTTAGGTAAATAGCGCCGTTACCGGTACGATGAAATACAGGGTAAATAAATATGTGAGGTTAAGTGGTTACTCTGTATTTCATCGTTTGGAGGTTAGTTATTTTCACATAGGACGCTTCTAACACTGTTTTCTACCTTAGGACAACAACACACCAAAAATACTTCGCCAAAGTGGAAGAATAAAAATCGAAAACGGGCGATAAACTAAAGTGTATCTTGAAAATCATGTGAACAGCCGTCTGATGATGAACTTGCCAATTCGAAACCGGTAACGGCGCTATTTACCTAAATAAATAGCAGTATTAATAGTGGCTGGTTTCTGTCTTCTTCTTTGTAGGAATTAACCTACATTTAGCGACAATAATTCTCAAAAACATGGTATAACATACAATAAATGACGTAGTATGAAAGTATCCACATAAAGCTATATTTCAAAAAACGAATAGGTGTCACAGTGTTTGTAGAACTATGCATTTATCTGCACGTTTTATATTAAAAAAAACCACTGATGATTGTGATATTTTTCGTGGAAACTAGATTGGGAAAATAAACAAATAAACAAATGACAAAGTGTTTTTCATCAAGGCGGACTCAGTTTCAGATATTGTTGTTTTTCTATGGAAACACGGACCAAATCGAAGAGTTTCATGATAAAGTTGTTGTTCCATCAGTTCCTGGAAGGTTTCTTGGGCAATAGCAGCCCATTCTTTCACGGAGTGCTGCACTGAGGAGAGGTTTCGATGTCGGTTGGTGAGGCCTGGCTCGTAATCGGCATTCTAAAACATCCCAAAGGTGTTCTGTAAGATTCAGGTCAAGACTCTGTGCAGGCCAGTCCTTTACAAGGATGTTATTGCCGTGTAACCACGCCACCACAGGCCGTGAATTATGAACAGTTGCACGATCGTGTTCAAAGAGGCAATCGCCATCTCCAAATTGCTCTTCAACAGTGGAAAGCAATAAAGTGCTTAAAACATCAGTGGAGGCCTGTGCTGTGATAATGCTACGCAAAACATCAAGGAGTGCAAGCCCTCTCCATGAAAAACACGAACTCACCGTAACACCACCGTCTCCGAGTTTCACTGTTGTCACTACACACGCTGGCAGATGACGTTCACCGGTCATTCGCCATACCCACATCCTGACATCTGATTGCCACATCGTGTACCGTGATTCGTCATTACACACAACGTTTTTCCACTGTTCAATCGTCCAATGTTTTCGCTCCTTACACCATGCGAAGCGTCGTTTGACATTTATCATCGTGATGCATGGCTTATGAGCAGCCGCACGACCACGAAATCCATTTTTCTCACCTACCACCTAACTATCATAGTACTTGCAACTGATGCTGCCGCAGTATGGAATTCCTTTGTGATGGTCTGGATAGATGTCTGCCTAATACACATTACGACCGTTTTTTACTGTCGACGGTTTTCAATCTATGAGTCGTTCTGTCTATTTCACTTCATTGTGGTAAATATTCGTCACAATTAAAAATTGCTCAGAGCACTATGGGACTTAACATCTGAGGTCATCAGTCCCCTAGACTTAGAACTACTTAAACCAAACTAACCTAAGGACATCACACACATCAATGCCCGAGGCAGGGATTCCAACCTGCGACCGTAGCAGTCGCGCGGTTCCGGACTGAAGGGCCTAGAACCTCTCGACCACAGCACCCGGTGTCACAATTATAGTTAGACGGCAGTTACTGAATGTGAAGCTGGCGTTGAGCGCGGTGTGTAATAGCATTGAAATAAAATTTTTGGTTTTATTATGGCTCCAAAAGTTGAGCATAAATTAGGTGCACTTGTACTGGAAATTCAGTCTGTCGTATACAACTGCTTACAGCCATATAATTATCATTTAAACCTTTTGTGTCCAATGGTCTACAGTCGGGCTGCGTAATGCTAGAAAAGAAACTGCGATGTGCAGAGTCTATTCTTAAATGCTGAATCTCATTGTTCACGTAGTGAAATAGTGTATTGATGTGCACTGTATACTCATCACATTAATTTCCAGAGCATCCCTGTATGTGCTCTGTTTTACCCATATCTTTTCGGCGAACCCTGGTTGAATGCGTCGCTCCCATTATGGTGACATCACTGTAATTTTTAGTTTGATGTATTTGTTTCTGAGTGTGTTTTTGAGTTACGAATTATTATAGATATCTAGATTATCAGCACCGTTATTGTGCAGAGGTAGTACATAATACCCTCTCTTCTCCAGTCACGTTAGATACTTCGGCGAACATTTAGATGAATAAATCATTCTGTCCATTATTCACTTGTGATACATGTCTGTACACATACTCCCGAACGTGACCACACGTCTGTCACTGTTACCTCTCTTCTTCCTCTCTATGACCGTCGCAACCTTCCGACTGCCCAAATGGCTCGCTTTTGCACCGCGTCCACACCCGCCTGTCACTTTCTTATTACTTGTACCCCATGTAAGTGTCCACAGTAGCATGACGTGTGTTTCTCATATGACAGTCTGACGGGCACAATACTTAGTAGAAAAATTCATTTTCGTATCCAGACAGTGCAATCACAAGGGCACTAAGTCCTGGACCAGCTGAGATATTAATAACATATCAAAAATTTATCAAATCTGCGTTAAAATTGTGAGCAGACATCTGAGGTGTCTGAGGATACCGTCACTTTACAAACTGAGAATTAGTATCAGGCTGAGGCACGAACCCGAAATTCCTGCGTTTCACGAGTGCTCGACGTAATCATAAGGCTATCTCAGCAAGTCTCCAGGCCTCACTCAAAGTTTCACTGTCACTTGTGTTTCCGCGTCTGATCGCCGAACATTGCTCCCAAAAGATTTCCTACGGGGTAAATGAGATTATCACCAATGGGAGAACAGATATCGTGAAGAACTGCGTCTGACACTTAGTCTTAAGTCAGCGACATGAAATAATATCAGTCAAAACCTATGAGAAAATCAGAATCTACAGTGTAATAAATGTATCTTGACAAAAGAAAACTCCAATCAGGCCTGCATGTGTGTTCCCATAACCTAGAATCCAAGTCAGCTGCTCGTGGTAGGCACGGAATCAGAGTTTTGACACAAGTTTTCAGTCATCGCGCGTATTTATTACACTAAAGGTGCAGAGTTTCTGCAAAGTTGTCGCTGGTGATATGCATCTTCCTTGATGTCATGTTGCTGGTGGTATTCATTTCAATTCAGTAAATTGATTTCGGTTGACAGAATTACTTTCCGCAACACCTTGCCTCGTAATGCCCAATTACCTGCCCAGATTAAAGTAACGGAAAACCTCCTGACCTTGAAAGGAGACATAACTGAAATATTCCACATTGTCAGCGCGTTCAGTAACGATTAGAACTATTGGGTCAATGAACATTCGTTGGGTTTGGGCGAAGATTCGTATTTATGTATCTGTATTTTTAGAATATTACTTGTTCGGTATCATAAGAGAATCACTGTAGAAGATTGGAAGGAAAGATAGACAAAAGATCAATGAACTGCAAGGACACAGTGTGTGAAAAACAGGATCCTTGTTTGTACGGGAACACTGTTCATAATACGTAGGTTCACAAAGTGCTGTAGTTTATTTGAGAGGATACTGCGAATGTATAAAAATACTGTCACGAGTTCAAATATAAATGAAGAGGCTTTTTTTCAAATGGTTCCTTTAATGAAGGTTTGGTACAGAATCAATTCTCATTAACATTTGTCTCCTAAAGCTCCTGTTATTCCATCTGATGTTTCTATGCCGGTACTGATATTGCTTTACTTAATTGTTCGAACCAGTATATCGCATTCTTTCACAGTTTCGTTTATACTTTCCATTCATCATATTCCAGTCTCACATTCGTGGTCCGAAATAGCGTTACGATTTGAGATGAAGGAAGTATGTGTAAATATTCACGAAAATGTGTGATTTAGTCCGTTAGCGTTCTCTGTATTAACTGGAATCACGGTGAAGTGATACTAGAAGCTAAGTGACGTGTGAGCAATGTTCGTATTGTGAGCAATAATTAAATAACGAATTATGAAGAAACTCGGTAGTTTCATTTCTCTCTCTTCTCGCCCCCCCTCCCCCCTCTCAACCTCTCTCTCTGTGTGTGTGTGTGTGTGTGTGTGTGTGTGTGTGTGTGTGTCTTCGTGCGTACGTGCCTGCCTGTGTGTCATTTATGTGGTTTGAGCTGTGAACACGAGTACGAAAGAGAAAAAGTGCAGTAGCCTTTGGCCTGAGGCAGTATTTTATCTCTTTCCCGCTCAAAGCATTTCTGAAACAACAGAATCTTTCAATGACTGACGCTTAGCTGCTCTTATTCTTAATGAAACGAAACCAACGAAAAGAATTACCAGCAACGATATATCCAGTTATGGCGTACCTCTCCAATTACGTTAAATTCGTATCTAGTAGATCCGAAAATAGAACCTCATAAAGTCATATTGGATATGTTGTGATTAGGTGTATTCATTTAGTATATTTTCATGTCTGTCGCAGATTACAATATTATTTCCCAAACTGTGTGGTCAGATTTGCCGTCGCTCTCGCGGGTTATTTAAAGTTTGTCAGGTACTGAATTCTGAACAGGTACCACCAGTCGATGCTAACAGTGAAAAATGGCTTTGTATTGCAAATACCTTGTTAGCGTCAGGTGTCGGATGCCGGTGAAACAGGCGCTTAATGAGGAAGCGGCCAACAAGGTCGGCATGGCTCGTATTTGCATATCATGAGCGAATGAAGAGAATACAGCTTATCTACGGTCTAGCGTGTCCGCTGCCTGTTCAGCTGCAGCTTACACTTCGCCCTCCTAATATTACAACCCGTTCTTTGAACTAAATCAGTTCTGTATTTAATCATGTGTAGTATAACGCAGCGTTATTTAATAAAGAAGCTTGTAATGGAAGGGATTCAATATCTTGTAGTTCGCTGGATATTCTTTAGCACAAATAAGGGTGATATCCGCTTCGAACATAGCATAAAAAGAATCTAGTGTTTTGTAATATTTTTCAGTTGTTACGTTTTTAGGTGGTGATCAAATACGCTTTCATTGTCACATTTATTTCAGTGATGTCTATAAAACATATTTCGGAATCCCTGAAACCTGAATAGTAGTTCAACTGCAGTTTCAAGATATACAAAGTTTTTGGTTATGAGTGTAGAATGTATATGTTACTACCAGCTGTAGACAAGGTGAACTGAAACTCACCCGACATAATTCAAGGGGACTAGCTCGTGAAAATGATCGAAAATTTGAAAAAAAATTTTCTTTGGCTATAGAAAAGAGCATTTCATACTAATCTCAAAAATGTATAGTTTATAGAGATTATCTATCATTTTCCATGCGTCCTAAAATTGAGGTTGAACGTAATGTTGCGCAGAGCCACGTCCTTCTGTTAGTTTGATGTGCGTCAGAATACGTGATGCATTACATTGTTCTTCCATTTTTTCCGTCGTTAGTTACGGATCGTTAACACAGATGTATTCTAGAAGGCACTGACTCCCTGAACCAAAGTAGAGGCATGTCTAGAAGGGTATGGTTCGAATGTAAACAAAGATCTGAGAATATATGATTTCGAAATTTCATACGAGTGTGTTTTTGTAGTTTTGTGTGTTGTTTTCTGTCTGAGTGCGTGTTTCCTGTGCTAAAAATGCTAAGAGTAAAGAAATGTAGCCCCAAACGATAGTTTCGCGGCAACAAGTTCCAAACACATCCGATTAATACACATCAGTTGATTCAGAAGTCGCCCCCAAAAATTGTGTCTACAAGCAGTGCTTCTAGACGTACTCTTTCGCTTTCTAAATGTAATAAGAAAAGCCTAGTAGTATTGTGAGCAGAAGTAACAACGGAAATGTTATTGTGAACCTAAATATGCTATCAAGACTTTTGAAGAGTGCTGTGACATGTAAGTACTGCAATTGTAAAACCAGTATTGACGTTTCTGAGGACATTTCAGAAAGTAAGGGTCTTTCAAGTCGGTTAGTGATTGCCTGTAACTTGCGTAAGATGCACAGTGATACTATGACATAGCCAGTAACTGATTGTCGACATTAAAGAGTAAATATTTAGCTCGCTTATGCAATGCCATGAACTGGAAGGGAAAGGAAAGCTGCCCAAACTTTTTGTGCAGTGATGGATTCGCCTGCACCTCCACTGAGGTTTGACAGATAAAATAGATTAATACATAATGCTTTATGTGGTGTAAGTGAACATTCAGTGAAAAGAGCAGCGGAAGAAGCAGTATCCTAGGCTGAGAATACAGACATTGTAGCAGCATTTGATGGATCTTGGCAGAAGAGAGGTCATACTTCCCTGAATGGGGTTGTAAGTGCCACCAGATTACGAATGTCTAACAAATCACTGCCAGGGTTGTTCAAGTAAATTTATTGGCAGCCATGTTTGTGTAAAGAACTTTGATGGCCCTAGTGGGAACATGGAAACGAAAGGAGTTCTAAATATTTTTAGAAGATCAGAAGTGAGTCGTCGTGTGAGGTATGTAGGCTATCTTGGGGATGGAGACTGTAAAGGACACATTACTGTTGTTAACGACAGACCATATGGGGACACTCTGATAGAAAAGCTTGAATGTATCGGGCATGTACCAAAAAGAAACGGAGCTCGGCTGAGAAAATCATGTAAAGTCTTCAGTGGTAAGAAACTGTCACACGGTAAACAAACAGGCGGTCCAGGTCGTCTTACACAAAGTGAAATTGATTCTTTGACTGAATGTTATGGACTAGCAATAATGAGAAATGTAGGAGATTTGGAGAACATGAGACGAGCTGTTTGGGCAACATGGTTTCACAGAGTGTCAACAGATGAAACCCCACAGCATGGTTTGTGTCCAAAAGGGGAAGATTCGTGGTGCAAGTACTGGCTGAGCAATGCTACAGGCATGCAATATACCCACTAGCATTCCTTACCACTTTCTGTAATGCAGGCAATTAGGCCTATGTATAGGGATCTGGCAAATAAAAATCTACTTAGGAAATGTATGCATGGTCTCTCTCAGAATGAAAATAAAAGCTTCAGCAACTGTATATGGGATAGAATACACAAAACCGTATTTGCTGGGCTGACAGTGCTGAAGACTGGTGTAATGGATGCAATAATAACATTCAATGATGTTGCAATTTCAAGTATCAATATTATGAAGAAATTGAACATCCAGACGGGAAGAAATGTGGCTTCAGCTCTCACTGCTATTGGTAAGCGGCGGGTAACCGAAGCAGAGACAGCTGCAGAAGCTGCTGCCAAGGATTCAAAGGTAAAGAAAACAATGACGAGAAAGAGTATGGAGGATAAGTTAGCAGGAAGACAACTGGAGTATGCAGCTGGATGTTCTAAGTGATCATTGTGTTAAGTTAATAAAGTAAAACTTCTTTTGCGATTTACCTACAACTTGAATTTTCATCATTAAGGTACACTTTTCTCCTAAATGAATGAAGTTAAACTCACAAAAATTGGTACAGATATTTAGAATGACCTCCTCTACCTCCCTTGCGTAGTATTTCCTGAAAATGTATAACATGATGATGATTTCGTGATATTTGAGCTACGTTTTTAAATATTTTTATTGTAGTAAAATAAATTACTTGTCTTTTTCACATATCAGCATCAGGGAAGGAAATTGGAGGTATAAAACACTTACGTGAATGTTGTCTATACTCTGACTCTTTTGCCAAGCTGTGCAGTCAGTGGTTCCAAATAAAATGGTACCTCAGTGAAATGGTGTTCCATTTTGTACTATTATATATATTGTTGTCAGTACCAAAATATAATAAATACCTCAATGATTTTTTGGGAGATTCTGTGACTAATTACCCTAATTGTGTGTAAGAATTTTGAGCTATCTCTCATAGAACAGTTTCTCTATGAGGGTGAAGTTAATGCTAAAACTGCAGCCCGTTAAGGGGCGTGTCCCCTTAAGAGTTTTTTCGGGGATAATTTTTCAGTATTTTGGCATAAGGGACACCCAGTCTACCGTGGCACGTCACACATTAATAATGTAATATGATTTATTCACTCTATGTTTCTTGGTCACTATGGAAAATCTTTACAACAGTGAAAAGACTGCAATGATTTATACAGTATCTCTGTTTATACAGTGTCTGTATATCACATACCAATGTCCTTCATGCATGCTTGCATGTTTGTATACACAGTGTCTGTCTATTGTATAACAATGTCCATTGTACACACACACATGTCGAGGTCCGTTGGTTGCACTCAACTGTGTGAGAAATTATTCAACAAGTCGTTAATTTCTTATTAGTAACAAGCACCAAAATTCGCCTGAAGGCGCTCTGAGACTTTCATAATCACTATTTTATTTACCTTTGTTAATTTCAAGCTGATAATGAGCATTCACTCGCAATCGAATCTCTGTATGAGATCGCCAAGTTACATAAATTCTTCTTTTGGGGAAGTTCAAGTCATAATGCTGACTAGAGGAAAAACTATTTGTAAATGTATGGAGTAAGAAAGTGCTGTCTAGAAATTATTGCACAAGCTTCTGAAACACAAGATACGTTTATTTATCGATTATCACCGATTCCTCAGTTTCACATGAACATCATTACGGCATCGTTTAGGACCTTTGGAATTAATGTACTGCTCACGGTCACGATTATTGTAGGAGTCCAGTTAATCTCTTAATTACAGAAATTTGTGGGACTAGCCATCACTTCGCATTAAGATACTACCATTGCACAGGGACAGTCTCCAGTGGATCTATTGCGAATAGGGTAAAGACTATTTAGGATTTCAGTATCGTCGAGATCTGCCTCTTCAACGGAATGATTTTCACCAGATTCTCGAGCACGCAAAAAATCGACTTTACAAACTTTTCTGCTCTGCTGGAACTGTATTCACGCCGTTATTCGTACTATCACTACAACTGAAATAAATATTGACAAGGCCTTGTTAGTTCTGCGAACTAATAATCTCAAGTTATCCGTTTCCTTACACTTGTGCAAAAATTTATTTAGCTTTAATTAATCAGAGACAGAATAGTTAATCTGCAGTTAACTCAAAGCAGTAACTTATCAAGAGATTTAAACTTAATCCAAAACACTAAATAGATTCTCATTAATAGCATAATGTCTGAAGGAGCAGTCGCTGTTTTGGCCGTCCTTTTAGCCTTTCAATGGATATGTGCAATGTTGTACAAAATATCTGCGTTTATATGGTGCCTGTATATTACGTTATAATGTCCGTCAGACATACTCGTACATGCGTATCTGATGGAACAAATCCAATCTTGATAACACACAGCTGTTGCATATATTACGAAATTAATTCGTAAATGGCGGATACAGTTTTCATGCATGCCTGAAGGTTATCGTAATATAACGTAATATAAAGACACTGGTAGGGAAGAGAAGTGGGCATGACTGTTGAGAACAGCAAGTGTCATGAAGAAATGCAGATAGTTCGTTTTTCCAAACAAGACACACAGTGCGTTCTGGGGTCATTTGCACCGCTATGGAGGGATTCTCAGTGCAGTATATTACAAGGAAAATGGATGTCAAAACGAAAGAAACGCTATTACTCTTTAACGAACTCCGGGGACGACGCGTCTCTTATACCAAAATTTGAAACATCACAGAAGACCTAGGGAATTTTGTCGGTGGAGTTCGAGTTCAACCTGCATAGTATATCGAAGACGAGATAATTTTAATTTCTCTACATTGTTGCCAAAAGACTTCCCGGAGTGAAATGGTATCCTACATGCAAGCGTCAAAATATAGAATGTGTCCTTTACAAAATCTGATGCTTAAAAGCACCTCAGACAACATTTACATATACAATGCCATTGCCTTCTGCAGAGGAGAGAAGTTTCTAGATACCTTGGAAAGAAACTCACTAATGCGTCAGACACATACTATTAAATGTCCACTACCAGTAAGCATATGTGCGAGATTAGACAAGTGGTTAATAATATCCGCGACAATTTTCTTGCACTCCATACAGAAATGGTGTATGATACAAATCGTTGGTACTTACATCTTTTCTTTCTTAAAGATATTTCACATTTAGATGCAGCTTTTATTTTTGTACAGATAATATAAACTGAAGTGCCAAAGAAAGTGGTAGAGGCATGCGTTTTCAAATAAAAAGGTATATAAACAGGCAGAATACGGCACTGCGGTCGGCAAAGCCTATGTAAGTGGCGCATTTGTTAGATCGGCTACTGCTGCTACAATGGCAGGTTGACAAGATTTAAGTGAGTTTGAAGGTGGTGTTATAGTCGACACACGAGCGATGGGACACAGCATCTCCTAGGTAACGATGGAGGGGGGGGGGGGGGTTCCCGTACGACCCATTCACGAGTATGCCGTGATTATCAGGAATCCGGTAAAACAATAAAACTCCTACATCACTGCGGCAGGAAAAAGATCCTGCAAAAACGGGACCAACGACCACTGAAGAGAATCGTTCAGCGTGACAGAAGTGCAAACATTCCGCAAATTGTTGCTGATTTAAATGCTGAGCTATCAACTAGTGTGCGAACTATTCAACGAAACATCATCGATATGGGCTTTCGGAGCCGATGGCCCATTCGTGTGCCGTTGCTGACTGCAGGACACAAAGCTTTATGCCGCACCTGGGCCTGTCAACGGCGACATTGGACTGTTGCTTGGTCGGCCGAGTCTTGTTTCAAATTGTATCGAGCGGATGGACGTGTATGTGTATGGAGACAAACCTCATGAATCCATGACCCTTTCGTGTCAGCAGGACACTGCTCAAGCTGATGGAGGCTCTGTAATGATATGGAGAATGGGCCGTTGGAGCAATATGGGGTCCCTGTTTCGTCTAGGAAAGACTGTGACAGGTGACACGAACGTTAGCATCCTGTCCGATCAAATGTTGTGAATTACGCATTCTTAAGGACTTGGGCTATTCCAGCAGGACAATTCAACACCACACACGTCCATAATTGCATAATTGCTACAGAGTGGCTGCAGGAACGCTCTTCCGAGTTTAAACACTTCCGCTGGCCACAAAATTCGCCAGACATGAATATTGTTGAGCGCATCTGGGATGCCATGCAAAAGTGCTGTTCAGAAGAGATCTCCACCCCGTCGTACTCTTACGGATTTATGGACAGCCCTGCAGGATTCATGGTGTCAGTTCCCACCACCACTACTTCAGACATGCCACGTCGTACTGTGGCACTTCTGCGATAATACGCAGGTGTATCACTTTCTCTGGATCATCAGTGTATATATGTTAAAATCTTTCCGTGGCTACGTTTAAAAAAATAATAATACATGGCTCTTCATATATATTGCTGAAAATGCATCACCTGCCTTTGCTGCTTCGCATTACGTTCAGATTTCGTCGCATGGTTTGGAACGGCTCCTAGTAGTTCTAACCTGTACACGAGAGCAACAATGGCTCGCTGCACTCCAAAGGGATACAATCACATTGAATGAGGATGCAGCCCCACAATGTCCTTCGGACTACGAAACTTCCTGGCGGATTAGAACTGTGTGCCGGACAGAGACTCGAACTTGGGACCTTCGCCTTTCGCGGACAAGTGCTCTAACAACTGAGCTACCAAAGACGACTCACTACCCGTCCTCACAGCTTTACTTCCGCCAGTACCTCGTCTCCAACCTTACAAACTCCACAGAATACTTACTGGTTGAAGTACAGCTGTGAGAAAGGGTCGTGTGTCGGCTTGGGTATCTCAGTTGGTAGGGCACTTCCCCGCGAAAGGTAAAGGTCCCGAGTTTGAGTCTCGGTCCAGCACAGAGTTTTAATCTACCAGGAAGTTTCATATCAGCGTACACTCCGCCGCAGAGTGAAAATTTCATTCTGAAAACATCCCCTAGGGTGTGGCTAAGTCGTCTCCGCAATATCCTATCTTCGAGGAGTGCTAGGTCGGCAAGGTACGTAGCAGGGCTTATGCGAAGTTTGGAAGGTAGGAGACGAGTTTCTGGCGGAATTAAAGCTGTGGGGACGGGGCGTGAGTCGTGCGTGTGTAATTCAGTGGGTAGAGCACTTGCCCGCGAAATACAAAGATCCCGAGTTCGAGTCTCGCTCCGGCACACAGTTTTAATATGCCAGGATGTTTCATATCATTGCGCATTCCACTGCAGAGTGAAAATTTCATTCTGTCCGTAGACAACGGTTGAAACGTCCGAGGTGTCATCAGTGCCAGTGGTTGTCAAGTATGTCGTCCTGTTGCTCGTCGCACCGCACACTGTCGGCTTGGAGCGCGAAATGTGTGGGAAACAACGCCCTATCAAAAGTGGTGGTTTCAGCCGACATTTATGTGTCGAGTCTGAGGGGCAGTGTGTCTGACATGTTTTGCTCGGCCACCCGTAAGAAAACAGCTCGATTTCGACGCTGGGTTTTGCGGTGCTGATTTCCATCGCAGTGGCGTCAAACGAAATGGTGAAATGTGGGTAAGAGGTGTGGGTTATGAGGGTCCCAACGTGTGACAGGACCTCGTTAGCGTTGGGCAGAGTTGTGGTGATGTTTGGTACCGATGTAGCACAATTTAACCCACCTTACACGTCACATGAACTTCCGAGCTCTGGCTTATTTTTTCGCACGTGCTGCTGTCTGAAGCGCAGTCGAGCCGAAGGTGACGTCGCAGGATGCCACGGTTTTGCGCCGTCACAGAGAACGTTTGTGTGGTGTCACCGCCAGACACCACACTTGCTACGTGGTAGCCTTTAAATCGGCCGCGGTCCGTTTGTATACGTCGGACACACGTGTCGCCACTATCAGTGATTGCAGACCGAGCGCCGCCACACGGCAGGTCTAGTCTAGAGAGACTCACTAGCACTCGCCCCAGTTGTACAGCCAACTTTGCTAGCAATGGTTCACTGACTACAGACGCCCTCATTTGCAGAGACGACAGTTTAGCATATGCCTTCAGCTACGTCATTTGCTACAGCCTAGCAAGGCGCCATATTCAATTACTATTGATATTGATATTGTGAATCATGTTCCGTCAAGAGCGACGTTCATCATTAATGGATTAAAGTTAAGTACCAAACTACTTCCGTCCTCTTTCTGGATTCTAATTCCTTGTCATGTTCCAGACCTCACGTCAGTACAGTCCTTCCCTCCTCACGCCACCCTGCGTGAGATAAGACGCGTGCATTTTAGCCTCCCCTAGTAACACGGTGTTGGTTCTTCAGCCAACACAACAGTTTGTAGGCACCTCTGTACCAGATTTCAAACTTCTAAATTTCAATTGGAAACAATTACAACGTTTCGAAAAAGTGAACCTTTAAGTGTCTTGCACAGTGTAGTATACCCAACTCTTAAGTGGCCTCCTGGGTTGTTTGCAGGAGAATTTATTCTGGGATTTATTTTAATAACATTATCAGTAACCGAGAAGACTTACCGACATTCTTGATTGATTGTCCAAACCGCAGAACAGTCACAGACCTACAGACTGTTATGGTGACCGTTGTCCAATTATTTGTACTGGGAATCACCACTTGGATTCTTCATTCAAACAGCGTTTATTTAATAGAAACTTTGTTACTGTTTCTGGATGTCCATTCTTTTGGCTGGAGGCCTTGGGGACAATGACCGTTCACCACGGTAAGAAAACGAAACGCCTACAGCCATCCCTATGATCTTATTTATTGTGAAGCTACCGGTTTCGGTGCTCCAAGCCTTCGTTGATGCTGAAGGGGTTATCACGAACCTGCATCAGTGGCCAACATAACTGGTTTATGCGGCCTATCTGTAACTGTCATGACAGCACACCAACTACCAACGTAGTCAGTTGATAGCTGGTCTGCTGCCACAACGGTTACAGATAGTCTGCGTTGGCGAATGATGCAGCGTATATATGATTCGTTATAACACCTTCAGCATCAACTGTCTCAAGATGGCGCATTGAAGCACCGATACAGGTAGCTACACAATAAATAAGATCATAATGACGGCTGTAGGCGTTTCGTTTTCTCACAATTTATTACTAGTATTACTCTTATTCGACAGCGCTAAAAGGGAAATAATCTTGACAGCGCTTATCAATCGCTGTCGTGGTGCATTTTTTTCGAACTCATAATGGGTTTGTAAATTTGACAGCGCTTATCAATCGCTGTCGTGGTGCATTTTTTCGAACTCATAATGGGTTTGTAAATTTGACAGCGCTTATCAATCGCTGTCGTGGTGCATTTTTTTCGAACTCATAATGGGTTTGTAAATTTATGATATTTGTGTAAGACAAATACGTATATATATGTATTGTCTTTAGTTAATTAAATACTGCACCTACAGAAAGGATCTTTAAAAATTTCCTCTTTCATATGATGTTTTTACCTGTTACACAGTTTTATTAGTAGTTTAGCTTTCATAAGATAAAGTTTTAATGCATCTCCTAAAACCTGGTAGCGCTTCCCTTTCTAGAAATAAATAATTTTTACAGTTGTAACGCATGTTGCCATTGACAATAACAGTTACGAATGTATCGTGAAGAAAAACGTTGGTTTATTAGTATTGGTTCCGTTCTTTCGTCATTACCGTGAGAAAGCAAAATCTGCGAATCGTACAAATCTGTGGTTCCACTTTTTAATGTTTTTATTTCAGTTCTTTGGAGGAAATACGACCCCAGTCTTTCATTAGTCTTTAAAAACTTGGAATGTAGTCTAATATCTGCCTGTTTCTCTTCATATCGGAACCTCGCGGAATACACTGCGTTCTAAAAGCCTTTCGCTGCGGAATTCCACAAGCGGCAACCGTACAGCGTAGCTGCTGCCTTCCTTGCAGCGACGGTTTACTTCACAGTCGGTACATCCCGCCAGTAGCAGCAACTGAACCGTCGTCTGCTCACATCCGACAGCTGCAACACGCCGCCTCTGTGGGAAGTGTGTCCACCTGTCTCCGGACTCGACCCACGCCAAGCCAACTGTCTGATTTGCACGCGTTAGACACCCTCGTGGCTAAGCTACGCGTATTTCCTTTCCTGACTACAAGTGGCAATGTACACAAATACTCCAGTAAATAGTGGAGAACTGTATGCGGTTTTTTGCTTTCTTGTGGCGATGAGAATACACTACTGGCCATTAAAATTGCTACACCACGAAAATGACGCGCTACAGACGCGAAATTTAACCGACAGGAAGAAGATGCTGTGATATGCAAATGATTAGCTTTATAGAGCATTCACACGAGGTTGGCGCCGGTGGCGACACCTACAACGTGCTGACACGAGGATAATTTCCAACCGATTATTCATACACAAACAGCAGTTGACCGGCGTTGCCTGGTGAAACGTTGTTGTGATGCCTCGTGTAAGGAGGAGAAATGCGTACCAACACGTTTCCGACTTTGATAAAGGGCGGGTTGTAGCCTATCGCGATTGCGTTTTGTCGTACCGCGACATTGCTGCTCGCGTTGGTCGAGATCCAGTGACTGTTAGCAGAATATGGAATCGGTGCGTTCAGGAGGGTAATACGGAACGCTGTGCTGGATCCCAACGGCCTCGTATCACTAGCAGTCGATCTGACAGCCATCTTATCCGCATGGCTGTAACGGATCGTGCAGCCACGTCTCGATCCCTCAGTCAACAGATGGGGACGTTTGCAAGACAACAACCATATGCACGAAGAGGTCGACGACGTTTGCAGCAGCGTGGACTATCAGCTCGGAGACCATGGCTGTGGTTACCCTTGACACTGCATCAGATAGGAGCGCTTGTGGTGGTGTATTCAACGACGAACCTGGGTGCACGAGTGGCAAAACGTCATTTTTTCGGATGAATCCAGGTTCTGCTTACAGCATCATGATGGTCGCATCCGTGTTTGGCGACATCGCAGTGAACGCACATCGGAAGAGTGCATTCGTCATCGCCATACTTTCGTATCACCCGGCGTGATGGTATGGGGTGCCATTGGTTACACGTCTCGGTCACCTCTTGTTCGCATTGACGGCACTTTGAGCAGTGGACGTTATGTTTCAGATGTGTTACAACCCGTGACCCTAACCTTCATTCGATACCTGCGAAACCCTTCATTTCAGCAGGATAATGCTCGACCGCATGTTGCAGGTCCTGTACGGGCCTTTCTGGATACAGAAAATGTTCGACTGCTGCCCTGGCCAGCACATTCTGCAGATCTCTCCCCAACTGAAAACGTCTGGTCGATGGTGGTCGAGCAACTGGCTCGTCACAATACGCCAGTGACTACTCCTGATGAACTGTGTTATCGTGTTGAAGCTGCATGGGCAGCTGTACCTGTACACGCCATCCAAGCTCTGTTTCACTCAGTGCCCAGGCGTATCAAGGCCGTTATTACGGCCAGAGGTGGTTGTTCTGGGTACTGATTTCTCAGGATCTATGCAGCCAAATTGCGTGAAAAATGTAATCACATGTCAGATCTAGTACAATATATTTGTGCAATGAATACCCGTTTATCATCTGCATTTCTTCTTGGTGTAGCAATTTTAATGGCCAGTAGTGTAGTAATGCTCAGAGTTGGACATTCCATCGACTACTGCCCGCACTGAAAAAAAAGTAAACAGAAACTCATGCATGCCCTTATTTAAGGAAGCATTTCCCTGAAGCTTTTACGCCCCGGTTTTATTTTTAATGAGTGTGTACAGCTGCCTCCTTAAGAGTTGACGTCTTTCTCATTTTCTTCGGATTTTCTCCTAGAGTTTTAGGTTCAGGTAACGATTTTCAACCACTCAGCCACGATTCGGTAGTTATCTCGATGCACTTCTTGTTGCTGACGTAGCCCTTGCCATGAGATAGCAAGATCTGCGAATCGTACAACCCGTGTGTCCCAATTTTTAATGTTGTTTATTACTTTTCTATGGAGGGAAAAGGCCCTTAGTCCTTCATTAGTCTTTAAAAGCTTCGAATAAAGTCTAATACAACACTCCTTATCAAAAGTGTGTCCTGCCTCACGTCCAAGTCTAAGCAGCTAATGTATTGCGAGTTAAACAATTAGCTGTTTCTTCATCCAAAGCTCATTTTGTAATTAAATGAGACATATAAGCTCGATACAACAACGAATGACTTATAAGCTAACAAACGTGCCTGAGTTAGGTTGCATCTTTGTTTAATGCAAACATTAATTAATTTTAACACTAATGTAACACAATTTAGGGCCATAACTAGGTACTGCACAAAGTGCGTACACTACGCACATCGTTTCGGGTGACATCAAGATCACGGTGATGTCCTTCCGTCTCCAACATTCAAGCTGCCATTTGTATAACTGAAGAATATACTTAAAATTTTGTACTAGCTCCTAGTTTTGTGTTATTTACATAGCGTCTTGCGACAAAATATATATTATTTTAGAGGTTTCCTCGAAACTTCGTTATTGCACATGTTATCATTATTTATCGTACTGTTTGCATCCCAAAAGCTACAAAATATTGTTTAAAGTACTTTGCGTCATCTTTCGTGATGTTTGTAACGTAAGTCTTACTCTTATTGTGTGATTATGAATGTACTTAGCGGAGTGCCAGATATATTCACGACTTGCATCTGGAATCGTCATCTTTTGAAACAGATCATTACAGGTAGCTTGCTATGGCTTTTTACTTATTAATTTTACAGTTCCTTTCTGTAACCTGAAATTTGTGGCTATCTTCTGTTTTCTGAATCCCCAAGAAGTAATGCTATAGCTATGAACTGAGGGCAATAGGAATGGTATGTTGTTAGAAGCCATTGGCTGTAACAAACATGTGACAAGGATATAATAGCTGATGACAGATTTTTTGCTAAGTTTCTTGTGTCTTCATTCCACTTCAATCAATTTTCATTTCATTTTTGCGTTCGATACGTAATGTGTACAGTAGTTATCATCTATACTTAGTATTTAGTATTATTTCACTTCTTAAGAGTGAAACTGATGATCCCAGAACGAATCTTTCTCTCTGTAGCAAAATTTGCGATGTTTTGAAATCTCTTATGGGGTTCGAAAAGTACGAGTGAGGTACTAATGGACGTAGAGCACTGATGACGGGTCTTTGGTCGTGTCTGCAAAGCGCACTCAGTAAAAGCATCCCCTTCTCCTCATAAGATAAGTCTTAGTCCTGTGTTTACATGGTACACAATACACCAGTATGTCTGACATTTCAGTCCGTGTATTTTATTATGATCAACATTAGCTCTTTGCTGTCTCTACAATAAGATCTGATGGTCTATCTTTAATTAAAATCCACAAACAGATCTTTCCTTTGTGTATCTCAGTTCCTGGACTGCTTTTGATGTACGGTGTGTTTTGTTACTATGTATTAATCCAGCGTGTATTCTTTGGAAGAAAAAGGAAAAACACACATACATACATACACACGAATAAACACTGATTTATTTTTTAGAGGAACACGTTTTGAATGAAAACACCCTGTATTTAAAGAACAATAATGGCTTTAACATGCTACCTTGGGAGACTCTTAAGCTACGTGAAAAGTTTTATTAAGGTTTATCTTATTCACGGAAACTACCTTCGAAATTTCATGACGTAATTCAAAATATGGGAGACTTTCTTAGTCAGTTGTCGTCTACCGAAATCATACCCTTGCTCGAAGCTTCTTCGGAGAGGGTGTCTCCTTCAACGCCTCTCCTAGGCAGACCCGCGCTGCAGAACAGACAGAAGGTGCTGCCTGCCTGTCAGGCGCTCTTTGCCGCCAAACTCAGCGGCTCGCCGTATCACCCGGGGCAGCACAGCGCGGGAGCGACATTTGCATTCTGCCGCGGTGTTTTAATTTGTTTCCCGTCAAAAACATTCCCTACTTTAACATTCGAATAATGGAATACTGATTGGGTATTCGCCGAAATACAAATTATTTGTTCGGCTTCGAATGCGCATTGCTGATTTATAAAGCCACTACCGTGATTTTACTTCATCGTGCTAGCGGATGCAATGCAGACCGTAAGCGACGACAGACTGGAAAAGGAATGATTATAATATCTGGTATTCTGAATAAAACACTTTATTTTTACACTTAACTATAAGATTACATTGTATTGTATCACGTGGAGTTGGTAAGTGGCCATTACTTTCCTGCTGGGCATGACCATTTCTGCTAAATGATTTTCTCCGAAAATTTACAAAAGAGGCTACATCCTAGTTTCTGAGACAGTAGACAAACGCCCTTCGAGCTAACTTCGCGTGTATATAATGACTCTAAATTACAAGCTCTTCCAACAGTGGTAGTACCCAATGCGATAAGTGTCAAATCACTTTTCCTAAAAAGTCACTACCGGTCATGTATCAGTAGAGATGCATCTTCTGGTGATAGATCTTTTTAAACAATCATGGTGTGTCAAAGTTATTGCTGAGATCAAGATCCCATCGTTCATCGTCACTTCACCCTGCCACAGCTGTTTAAAAAACCTGTCACCTGAAGATGCATCTACGCTGATGTGAAACCGGTAATGACTTTTTAATGAAAGTATTTTAACAGCCAGTGACGAAAGCTTTATGACTGTGCAGAATTTTGGCATCGGTTGCCTCAACTTTAAAGTAAAGATATAAGAGTTTTTTTCTGTGGTTCGTATTCTGAACGTATTTCTTCACTGCAATAGTTTATTCAGTACCTCGTTGCAAGAAAAAATTACCAGTTTTAACTAGACTGGAAAATATTTGCTATTTTGTAGACTATCGATAGTTGAAGATCATGATGAGATATTTTAACTGTTTTATTATGTGTTGTGAGTGTTCATGTTTATTTTTTAATTGATTGGAACAGTTTCAAATACTGTTGCGTTTTCAAAAAGACGTCTATGAAAGAACGAACATTGATGCCTCCTCTATTCACTTGTTCGTTTTCGTATTTCATACAGTTATTCCATGCGTTCTATTCGTTATAGTAACATACGACACAAAACGGTAATGCCAATTATATGGTAAATATGGTAAGAGATTATAATGAAATCAACGATGACCCAAAATCCACTGTCTGGAATTACACCATTATCATAAGTGTATGGAAACAGTACCTAAAAGACGATAATATCAGCCTAATTTGACGTGGCATTGGGACATGTAGCATACTAACATAACTCGTTGTCACTTTCATCACTATAGTACCTTTATTTCCTTGCTTTCTTCAAATAGTTAATTTGTTGTGGTGAGTATCACCCATTCAAATATAACAAATTGTTATACAGTGTTACCGTAAACTTATCTGTTCTGTACAATATTCATCATAGAATGTTCATCAGTAGTTTGAGAAGTTATACAAGGAGTCTTCATCAGTTGAGAAAGACCTTTTGTTTCAGTTTCGTTGTATTACTCTTGAACAAAGTAGATTTTAAGGTAGTCAATAACCTGCAAAAAAAGATGGAAACATGCTAATGTGCGCAATGCGGTTTTGAATTAACCCGGAACTACATGTCTATGGAATAGCTGATCTCATCGCCATATCAGAAAAAGCGTTTTGTTTTGATTCTGTGCATTGCACCTACCTTACGCTCTTTAGCCTATAGCCATGTAGCTGAGTATTAACGCCCTTCCGTCGTCTGACACTCTGAGTGCATGCTTGGATAATTACACCTCACTTTGGCTCTGACCAGTATGGGACTTAACTTCTGAGGTCATCAGTCCCCTAGAACTTAGAACAACTTAAACCTAACTAACCTAAGGACATCACACACATCCATGCCCGAGGCAGGATTCGAACCTGCGACCGTATCGGTCGCGCGGTTCCGGAATGAAGCGCCTAGAACCGCTCGGCCACCCGGCCAGCACACCTCACTTTGAGTGTCAGTTCTGTTCGATATTACGAATTCCCTCTAAGTCTCCGAGCTCAGCCTCTTCTGTTCGACCTAATCAGCAGATCTAAACAGCTAACGAATTTACCTTTAAAGAAAGAATTAACAGCAGTGAAGAATTATCTGAAAATCAAATTACATTTAAATTTCAAATGATAGCTTCAAGAATCTCAGTTAATCGGATGCAGCAAGGACTCTACCTCTCTTACGCTCACTCGCTAGAGCTGATGCAGTCACTTTCAATGACGTTCTAAACAGAAAGGGAGAAAGAGACACCAGTGTCTGCATCTACACGTGAGCACTGTACAGTACACGGCGGACGGTACTTCCTACCAATGATCGCAGCTTTAATTTCCAGTCAGATAACGTTGACAGCGGAGACAAAATTACCACCTGCGTGTCTTTCTGCAGGCACTGGAAGTCGTCAGATAGGTTGAAATCATGGTCAGATAGAGATTCCGAACCGGAAATCAGATATTGGATTATATGGCGTACTCAGGAACAGAAACAGACTCATATCACTATTTAGTCATGATGTACAGTAGACTGAATCGTCGCCAAGAATCAGTGTGCGAGGACGTGGAGTAATGCGATAATTGATGTGAAGCCATCATACAACTGTTATTTAAGCAATATTGTGGATATTCGGAGCAGCTGACAATCTTGTTATTATTGCCACAACATCTTTCGGGACAACATTATCCTATTTTACAGTGCTTAAAAAATTTGTATGCCATTAGGCCTCGTCACATCTTGAAAACAAGCTGTACATGTGCATTGTCAATTCATACCATAAAACCTGAAACATCACAAGCCGATGCACCACTATTCCCGAGACACAGTTGCAACTGTACATCGGTAATGGTGGATACATCGGCTTGTGACGTTTCAGGTTTTATAAAAAAAATGGTTGAAATGGCTCGGAGCACTATGGGACTTAACTTCTGAGGTCATCAGTCACCTAGAACTTAGAACTACTTAAACCTCACTAACCTAAGGACATCACACACATCCACGCCCGAGGCTGGATTCGAACCTGCGAGCGTAGCGGTAGCGCGATTCCAGACTGTAGCGCCTAGAACCTCTCGGTCACTCCTGCCGGCCAGGTTTTATAGTTTGAGCTGACAATGCACATGTGCAGATTGTTTTTTTAAGATGTCACAAGGCATAACGGCCAAATAATTTTTAAGCTCTTCAAAATGGAATAGTATTCTTCCGAAGCATGTTGAAGCAATAATCCCACGATTGATAACTGGGCTGAAAATCCTCAATATTGCTTGACGTACTAAGAAAAATCATGAGCTGCTTTCGAAAATCTCTACGGCTGCAGATACTGCGATAACACAAAAGGAAGTAAATTTGACGAAGAATGGGGGTCATTAACAAGAGCAATCAGAGAAGTTGGACAGACAAATACAAGGAAGGTAACTGCGAAGAAATGTTGGGTAACGGAGGAAATGTTTCAGATCGTCGAGGAAATAAATAAATAGAAAGAAGTTCAGGAAATTTCATAAATACGACAATATAAGTTACGTATGGATGAAATAAATAGGATGTGCAGGTAATTCAAGGGAAAACAGCTTCAGGAAAATTGCAGAGAACAGAAAAAAAGCGCTGAAGTGAAGGATTGATTTAGCATTTTAAAAAGTCAGGACATCAGTCAGTGAAATTAAAAGCAAAGGCGTTGGGATTAAGAGTGCAAGAAGAATTTCATTTATAAACGCGGAGATTAGAATTGGTGGAAAGATTGCGCTGAAGGCCTCTACCCGTGGGAAAAGGTTTTTGATGACATGGTAGTAGCAAAGGTAGTAAACGTGGATGATATTGTGGATATGGTATTACAGTCAGAGTTTAATAGAACACAGGAAGACTTGCAGCCAAGAAAACTGAAGACAGAGATAAAAATCCTTCAGAATTCTTAAATTCATTGGGGGACGTGCCAACCAAAGGATGAATCAAATAAATGTCTAGTGTCGATGAGTCACGAGACATACCACCAGCCGTTCGGAAAATATTATTCACACATTTCCAAAGATAACAAGTGCGAGATCTGTCGTACAGTTACTACTGCAGCTTAAGCGTCCCAGTTTGTAGAAAGAGTAAGCTACTGAAGAATGGAAGAGAAATCAGAGGATCAGCTATTCAATAATGGGACTGGCTTTCGGAAACGTAATGGAGCCAGAGAGGCAGTTATGACATTGCACCTGATAATGGGATCGAAACTGAATAAAAATGAAGACACGCTCTTAAGATTTGTGAAGCTATAAAAGGCGTTCGACAATGTGAACTGTTGTACGATGTTTGAAATGCTGATATAAAGTAGGAGAAGCTCCTCGAAAAAGTTCAAATGGTTCAAATGGCTCTGAGAACTATGGGACTTAACAGCTGTGGTCATCAGTCCCATAGAACTTAGAACTACTTAAACCTAACTAACCTAAAGACATCACACACATCCATGCCCGAGGCAGGATTCGAACCTGCGACAGTAGCAGTCGCGCGGTTCCGGACTGCGCGCCTAGAACCGCGAGACCACCACGGCCGGTCCTCGAAAAGGGGGGCGGGGGTACTGTACAATACGTACAAGAACCAAGAGGGAAGACTAAACATGGAAAATGAAGCGACTTAGTCCTTCTCTCTCCGCTATTCACTCCGTAGCTCTGAAGAAGCAACAACGTAAATTAAAGAAAGTTTGAGGCGTGGAACTCAGGGAGGAAGGTTATCAGCGATAAGCTCCACCAATGACATTGCTATTCTCAGTAAAAGCGAAGATTTATTGCACGACCAATTAAATGGAATAAACAGGCTAATGAGTGCTTACTATAATTTCACAGTATATCAAAGAATACCAAGACAATAACGAGGAGTAGCAGATAAGCGATAAACTTGACATCCAAATTTGGGGCTACGAAGTGAAAGAATTCTGCTACCTTGGAAGCAAAATACCACATGTATGAGGCAAAGAGTACACAAAAGTAGACGGGCACATGCAAGGAGCGCATTCCTGGCAAAAGAAGTCTAGTAATGATACACACCGGCTTTAATTTGAGGAAGAAATTTTGAAGCTTTAATAAGTCATGTGTGCTAAATACTAACGCGAATTTTTTTACAGAGGAATGGAGAAACTGGTAGAAGCGGATCTCCGGAAAGGTCAGACTGAATTCAAGATACGTAGCAACATCCGACGTAATATTGACCCTACATTAAGGGAAGGTAAACCTACGTTTCTAGCGTTTGTAGACTTAGAGAAGGCTGTTGACAATGTTGAGTGGAATACTCTTTCTGAAATACTGAAAGTGGCAGGGTTAAAATGCAGAGAGCGAAAGGCTGTTTACAGCATGCACAAAAACCAGCCGGCAGTTATAAAGAGTCGAGGAGCATCAAAGAGATGCAGTTGTTGGTAAAGGGCGTGATACAGCGTTATAGTCTGTACTCTCTGTTATTTAATCTGTACACTGAGCAAGCAGTAAAGGAAACCAAAGTAAAATTTGGAGTAGGAATTAAAGTTCACGGAGAAGATAAAACGGGGTTTACCGACGACATTGCAGCTCTGTCAGAGAGAGCAAGGGACTTGGAAGAGCAGTGGTACGGAAAGGAGGATCTAAAATGTATACTGGGAATAAAAAAAGCGTTTCTGAAGAAGAGACATTTGTAAACATGGAATATACATTTTGGTGTTATAACGAATTTTCTGAAAGTATTTCTACGGAGTGTAAGATGTATGAAAATCAAACATGGACGATGAAAGTTTAGACAAGAAGAAAATAGAAGGTCCTGAAATGTGGTGCTACAGAAGAATGCTAAAGATTAGATGGGCAGATCACGTAACTTACGAGGAGGCACTGAACAGAACTTGGTAGGAAAGAAATTTGTAGCACTACCTCACTGAAAGAAGAGAACGGTCTGTAGGAGATTCTGAGACATTAAGGGATCAACTTAGTGTCGCCGGTCAGAAATCGCAGAAGCAGCCCAAGAGAGGAGTGCAGTAAGCAGATACAGAAGGACGTAAGATGCAGCAGTTGTCCGAAGTTGAAGAGGCTTGTGCAAGTTAAAGTGGAGTGGAGAGCTGCACCAAATCAGTCCTCGGACTGAAGACCACAACAATAAAAACAGAATTTGGAACACAGCGTTGTATGGAAGTGCATCATGGTCTGCGATAAAACAGGAAATGATGAAGAACGTTTGATGTGTGGTGGTATAGAAGGATGCTGAAAATTAGGACTGAGAAGAAAAAAGGAAGTTCAATCGACGAGGAGAGGCACATATGGAAACATTGGGAAGAAGAGAGGACAAGATGATAGGATATGTACTCACATCAAAAGAAGTTTTGCATGACCTCGGTTCAGAGAGTTCCCGAACCGGTAAAGAAAATTGTAATAGAGATCAACACATTCAGCGAGACCTTCAGAGGTGGTGGTCCAGATTGCTGTACACATCGGTACCTGTAATACCCAGTAGCACGCCCTCTTCCATTGATGCATGCCCGTGCTCGTCGTTGCTTACTATCCCCAAGTTCATCAAGGCACTATTGGTCCAGGTTGTCGTACTCCTCAACAGCGATTCGGCGTAGATCCCTCAGAGTGATTGCTGGGTCACGTCGTCCATAAACAGCCTTTTTCAGTCCATCCCAGGCATGTTCGATAAGATTCACGCCTGGAGAACATGCTGGCCACTCTAGTCGAGCTATGTCGTTATCCTGAAGGAAGTCATTCACAACGTGTGCACGATGGGGGCTCGAATTGTCGTCCATGAAGACGAATGCCTCGCCAATATGCTGCCGATATGGTTGCACTATCGGTCTGAGGGTGGCATTCACGCATCCTACAGCCGTTACGGCGCCTTCCATGAGCACCAACGGCGTACGTCGGCTCCACATAATGCCACCCCAAAACAGCAGGGAACCTCCACCTCGCTGCACTCGCTGTACAGTGTGTCTAAGGTGTTCAGCCCCATCGAGATACCTACAAACACCTCTCTGACGATTGTCTGGTTGAAGGCATATGCGACACTCGCCTTCCATCAGTACCAACGGCGTACGTCGGCTCCACATAATGCCACCCCAAAACAGCAGGGAACCTCCACCTTGCTGCACAGTGTATCTAAGGCGTTCAGCCCCGTCGGGATACCTACAGACATGTCTCTGACGATTGTCTGTTTGAAGGCATATGCGACACTCATCGGTGAAGAGAACGTGATGCCAATCCTGAGCGCTCCATTCGGCATGTTGTTGGGCCCATTTGTACCGCGCTGCATGGAGTCGTCTACGTCATGGACGTTGGAAGTGAAGCTGCGTATCATGCAGCATATTGTGCACAGTTTGAGTCATAACACGACGTCCTGTGGCTGCACGAAAAGGTGGCGTTGCTGTCAGGGTACCTCCGAGCCATAATCCGTAGGTACCGGTCATCCACTGCAGTAGTAGCCCTTGGGCAGCCTGAGCGAGTCATTACATCGACAGTTCGTGTCTCTCTGTATATCTTCCATGTCCGAACAACATCGCTTTGGTTTACTCAAAGACGCCTGGACACTTCCCTTGCTGAGAGCCTTTCCTGGCACAAAGTAATAATGCGGAAGCGATGGAACCGCGGTATTGACCGTCTAGACATTGTTGAACTACGGACAACACAAGACGTGTACATCCTTCCTGGTGGATTGACTGGAACTGATCGGCTGTCGGACTGCCTCCGTCTAATAGGTGCTGCTCATGCATGGTTGTTTAGATCTTTGCGCGGCTTTAGTTATATGTCTGACCAGTCAAAGGGACTGTCTCTGTGATACAATATCCACAGTCAAAGTCTGTATTCAGCAGTTCTGGGAACCGGGACGATGCAAAACATTTTTTGATGTGTGCATGAAGACATTAAGGGGTAACTTCTGTGCTACATGATGGGCCTGTAGATGGTAAAAACTAATGGTGGAGACAAAGTGTGGTATATTTGTAACAAATAACGGGGTATACTGAGTGCCAAGGTTACTCTGTGATGAAGAGGTTTGCACAGCAGAGGAATTGGTAGCGGGCCTCATCACACCATTCGGAAGGTTGATTACAAACAAAGCGTTCATTTGTGCCATCGTAAGGGGGATAATAATAAAATTTTAAGTATCATTTTAGCAGTAGTAGTGTTACAAACAGAATTTTTCTGTTTGTTTGCAATTACCTGCCTGCAGTCGGGTGCACACTGAGATCTCACTGGCACCGTACCGCAGCACGCCGTCAGTGGAGACACAACCGCGCATCCCCTCTCCGCTTTACCAGTGGACTGCCCCATTTTCTTTGGCTCCTACAGGAAGCGATAATGCGTCATGGTGCCGATATTTCAGTCTGAACGAGGATAGATAGCACGTACCTGCAAACAAACTAAAACATCAAACCACGTAACTTCCCAGGAGATTGTCAAAACTTCTATGTATCCCTCTAATATCTTGTCGTAGGAGTTATTTGATGGATGCGTTAGAAATAAGACATCCTTTTGTGACTTAATGGTTAATGGACTAAAGTCGAATTAATAAAATAGAACGGAAATTTTGACGTGGTCTTCCATAAAAACACCTAATATGTTTTCACTAGAACGAAGTGGTTTTCCTTGCAAAAACTTCCATTTAGTTTCTCCATTTTCCTCCACAGTGCTGACCTATTACGATCCTTGCAGTGCAGCTTGCATAATGAAGCGCGGCTCTTTGCCCACGTTGTATACGGCAGCAACAGCACGGAGAAGTATACGATTCAGGGCAGTATAGCACGTCTATCCATAGGAGCACCACATGAAATTCCTGAGGTAACTACAAGTGTGTGTGTAGCGTACTACTTCCCACATGTCAGTTGTAACTATGGTATAAGGTACGAATTATGGGTTTACTTTGTGCTACAGTTGTCGTTACATGTAGTCGTTTCGCATCGTTTTCCGTCCGCAAATCTCCAGATGGTGTGTACTGAAAATCGCACTAAATGGAAGATAAAGAAAATGATACAAATATTACGATGGACATATAAGGTAATAATAAACGTTCATAAATAGTCACAAACATCATTAAATTTGAGAGAAAAATGTAATACATCATTCCCTACCAATGAACGAATAATATACCGTTCCTACCAAAATTTACGTAAGCAAAATAATAATAAAACTTACTCATGTAAAGGACTAAACTGCAGTCGGCAAGCCGCGCGGGATTAGGCGCTGAAGTGGACTGTGCGGCTGGTCGCGGCGGAGGTTCGAGTCATCCCTGGCATGGGTGTGTGTGTTTGTCCTTAGCATAATTTAGGTTAAGTAATGTGTAAGCTTAGGGACTGATGACCTTAGTCGTTAAGTCCCATAAGATTTCACACACATTTGAACATTTTTTTTATAGTCGGCAATAAGGAGGATAATTCATACATTTAATCACAATATTCGCCACCCCTTATTGAGGCAAGAAAATTACACATTTTGTTGGTATGACAATTTTGACAGATCCTAATGCGAAATTTGCTCTGCAGCGTAACCATGCAAGGGATGAACTTCGTAGAACGCGGCAGGCAACTCGAAAATTTGACAACAAATATGCACCGACTTTCAGTGAAGAGAGATCGTCATCCTTAAAGATAAAACCTGTAGTTACCGACATTGAGATAACATTGTCTAACAGGTCAGTGACGGAGATAATTTGTAGATCGACTGCCACCTACAACATCAGTACAAGTACCCACAAAGTCATAACATAAGTCCTAAGAATTTGACACTGGGCTGGAAAAGTTTCTAGGCAACTAGTTTCCATATATAAAATGCTGCCTATAATCTGAATCTTCTAGCTACAGATATAGAAGCGTCAGTACCAGAGCTGTAGACAGAGTTGTCTGAAAAGCGCATAGATTTACGATGTTACACATAAAGAGCACAATTTAGTGCCACCTAGGAGAGAATCATCGCAATAGCTTGGGACAGCTACCTTAATAGTTGATGATAGTTTAATATCAGGGCTCTGAAATATTGAATATTGTTCGAAAAACGTGAGTTGGCAGTTGTTATTTCAGCTGTACGACGATCTGAAGTGATCACGCTGTACATTATTTTTCCAGATGACATGTTTGCTACTCCCAAGAACGCCAATACTGTCTGACTTCGAAATATCGCTACGATGGTGTTCTGCTTGAGAACGAAGAGGTTGCATTGGCCATATCCAACAAGGAAACGTCACCAAATGCACCTCATGTTTTGAGGACAGAAAAGTACATTAGTAAGATATCACCCCAGAAATCGATTTGTAAAGAAACTTGTTCTCTACTTCTGAAAAAAAAACTTTTAAATAATAAAACATGACCTATACAAGGAATCAGACTACCCCTGTTAGTCATGGACGAAAAAAAAATTGGCATAGTCTTTGTGAGAACGTGCAGAATCTTATGTGAAGCCAATAAGACGTCAATTTTCAATCTAAATATGGTATGCCAATGTTCATGTAATAAAAAATGAATTAGGTAATTCAGTACAATTATTATATAGATGCGATAAATCACTTTAACGGGGGGCCAAATGAACAATTAAATCAATATAATTCCAGTAGACCTGCAAAAGTTAAAAAAAAAAATATTGTAGGGGCCTACATAAACATGGCGCATCTGCTAGATTCCCACGAAATACGTAATTTTGTTTTGAAGCTGACAGCCAATGAGAAAACTGGTGCAAAAACACTATTGTTCAATTTTCAAGCAATAATGGCGGACAGCATCAGCTGGTAATATACGTAATTTTATGGTACTGCACAAAATTAAAATATCTACTCCCTCCAAAGAAGTTACACAGAAACATTAAAATAAAATTATGATGAACAGCAAAATGTCTGAGAAGAATTTTGAAAGAAGATTATTAATTGAACTTCAATTTGGCAGGTTTTCATAACTGTCAACCAGACGAAATAATGGAAAGAATATTTATTGGAACTAAACAAAACTGAACCTTGATATTGTGACAGTATTTTTAAAATAGATAATTTAACTGCAATTGTCTTTAATTTTGAAATGAGAGAGAGCTTAATAATTTTCTTTTAATGTATTAACTGTTGCTGCAGGCAGTGCGATGACGTCAATGGTGTTCCGCGCGGACGATGTGTGAAGTTAATCGTTGTTCGTGGCATGACGATAATGATGGATCCTCCTGTTTCATTAATATTCCAGTTACGGCGGTGGTCCACGTCTCCGCTGTAGTCGAATGAGCTGGCAGCAATGGCGCCATAATAATAGTTCCAGTGCGTGCGTTGTCGTTACACGCGCGACGTTTTATTATTAAAAGTTTATTAATCACGCGGTGCGGGTAGGTCGGAATTATGCAATGTCTTTAGTATTTACGATATATAGCCGGTTAATTCCAATACTTCGCACAGTTCCTTCACCATGTTGCCACAGGAATACAGTCACATGTGTTTATCACTATAAGAGTCCGTTAAACATCAGTTCAATTTACATCGTCATCTTTAATACAGTTTGGATGATATAATAAATGTTTCTTAATCAAATCACAGCACCGTTCTTTTACTTAACTTTTGGTTTGCTCCACTTTCACGCAATTCTAAGAGTTGGTGTCTATACACGACAATGGTGTCTGGTTCACGGCTAATTGTCACAAGTTCACACAGTATGTAAAATCGTCACCGCAAACACTCGATATACTTTTCCGGTTTTACTGTTCACTTAATAATGCACGATCTCCTATTAACAGCGGACGCACTGTATTTAATTGTTCCTCCGCGTATCACCGTCTTTCACGCCGAACTTTGCAACGTTTCTCCACCCTCGAACCGGCTACGATACCACAACAACTCGCATGCTCTCTATCGATAGTCGTTCGCTCTCTCTCTGACACAGTACTTCTCCTAGCCTAACCAAAGATTTACAAAGCATATAAGACCAGAACATTCATATTCGTACAATATGAAATATAAAACAGTAGCAAAATGAATGAAGAAACAATGTGACGTATTAACAAATAAAGAATAGTTGAAATAAATGATACATACGTACTATGACAAGATAGTGCACAAAAGAAAAAAAAAATATTATCGACTTTCGGGGAAAGCAATGTCTTTACAGATTCCATTCGATAAATTGGGTATTAGATGTGATAGTACGCAGTTATGATCTTCTGAAGGTACAAATTTTAAAATTTAGCATGCTCTATGTCTTTGTCCCTCACTCTGCCCCACAGCAACCGGATGATTCCCGAGCACTGGCACATTCACACCAATTCATTTTCATGACTTACATGAGAAGCTGAGTGCCATGTGATCGCCAGTTAAAGTGCGCGTCATTTATGACGGCGGTCGAGTTTAGGTTCGTTCTGCGCATCTGACGTCACAAAACACAGTCAGCCAATGAACAGAGAACGACGAGAACGACGTTGCCAGAGATCGACTGCAGTGCAGAGCACAGACGAGTGTCTTAAGTTTTAGAAACGTTCAGTCATAAATAAAGTAAATGAACAAAAGCAATGTCTTGATAGCAGACTTTTTTATAGAAAGTTTGGAAAAAACATACTTTATACCAATTGCTTGATATTCTATTAATTAATTAAACCAAACAAACAATAAGCCTCATAATTCAGGCGATAGCACGGAAGGGTGTTTGTATCATTCTCACTAACCGCTTTTTCGCAATAAAGAACAGCGGTAATTGTTTCTTTCCTATTGTACTTCGACGAAACGTGAGTAATTCATAGTCATACCAACAGTGTTTGTCTGTATTTTGCGTGTGTTGTGTACATGATCCGCGTAGTCAGCGCGTACACAACTTTCCCACTAGAGCGCGCCCCGCTAAGCACAACAGCGCTGGCGCAGCGCTCGTCCGTCTCCGCACTACGAGATGGCGCTGTCATAGAGACGGACCAAGTTCTGCTTCCGCCGATCCGCGTATTAATATGTAACGCAGCCAATGAGATTGCTGCTAACGTAGAACCTTTTCTCCTCGCGGATCACACTCGCGCAGTGATACATGAACGCGTGAGGTATTATAATGAGTGTACAGACCTCCGATCAGTCAGTCTACATTAATCTGTAACAGTCTGCATTAGTCTGTACCAGTCTGCATTAGTCTGTAGTCAAGTTCAGTCTGCGTCTAATAAGATCATCATATTCCTGTACATAGCCATGAAGAGAAATGTATAGACACTTTGTCAAGTATCAGAGATATGTGAGAATAAGATTAACGTACGAAGACCAAAGGAACTTCAGATTGTCAATTGTAAATAGCATCCAGAATCAAGTTAAGTAATTTTATACTTTTTATTATTTTAATAAATGTGTGTGAAAATTAATCAAGTTCTGTTTAAGGTTGGTCACCGTCAATCTGCTACTCTAAGCGTGCAAGTGGCATTTCTATCTTCTGACCTAACGGCTGAAGATAAACACACCACGATAAGGCCACGAGACATATTGCTGACACTCGCCTACTAATTTAGAGCGACAAGTCAAATAATCTGATGGTGTGTGTACTGAAGGTCTTACAGTACACACACCACAGTATCAGTCAAGAATATGTGTAAAAATCAAGTTATTGGGCCAAATAGTTTTCGTGAAATCGAATGATAAAGTGCGTCAAAGCAGTCGAAACACCATGTGTCTGCACAGGTGAGCAGTGCAGTGATGACAAAATCGCGCACGGCGCGGAATGCGGGGAGCACGTCTCTGTAGCAGCGAAAGGGTTAATGCGGCCGGCCGTGGTGGCTTTACTTCATAAACTGCGCGCTCCCCCCCCCCCCCCCCCCTCCTAAACGTAAGATTGCGAACTATGCCATAGCGCTGATTCTCTCGGAGCGTACAACTGGCAGCGCAGCAATCTCCAGCGTCTGGGCGGGCATGCGCGAACCGCCAAGATAAAAGAATTGAACTATACCAGTACTACACCATCTACACCACTTCGAGGCGAGCAGTGTGCTCTTCAAAGCGGACTACATATTTTCTCCGGTGAGCTTGCTTTCCTGGCCGAGCTCGCTTCGCTCCTCCCTAGCGCAGACCTCTGTTGTCCCTCCAGCAGAGTCGAGTGCAGCGTGTGCTGGTTGCGGTTGCAGGGGCTGGTCCGGCGGGCGCTGGAGGGACGGTGGTCGACGCCGATGCGGCGCCCGCGACGGCGGCCCCCATGCCGCAGCTGACGCCGCCGCGCGCCGCCGCTCCCCGCGAACGTGAGTACTCCAACTCCCCAATAACTCTCCTAACTCTCCTACTCAGCATTTCCCTGTACCCAATCGTCCATTCTCGTTTTCATGAGGTGTGTGAAAAAATTAATGAGACGGATTTTGTATGCACCAAAGATTTTTTTTTTCGAACAACAGTTTTGTCCCCTTCAAAGTAGTTCCGTTTGGCAACCATACAGATTAGATTAGATGAATACTTGTTCCATAGATCATGAATACGACACTTCGTAATGATGTGGAACGTGTCAGGTTAATAAAAGATGTCTGTACAAGATTTTACATTACACAAAATATTGCATGACACTAATGTGTAAGTTGTTGTTGTTCCCCCCCCCCCCCCCCCTAATTTATATCTAAAAATTCAGCCAATGAGGTAGAAGGAGTTGTCATCTAGAAATTCTTTTAATTTATTTTTAAATGTTAGTTGGCTATCTGTCAGGCTTTTGATGCTGTTTGGTAGGTGACCAATTGGCAGCATAATTTACCCCTTTCTGTGCCAAAGTCAGATTTAACTCTGCATAGTGAAGATTATCCTTTCTCCTGGTGTTATAGCTGTTCACACTGCTATTACTTTTAAACTGGGTTGGATTATTAACAACGAATTTCATAAGTGAATATATACATACTGTGAGGTTACTGTGAGGATACCTAGATCCTTAATTAGATGTCTGCAGGGGGTGGGCTCCAGCAATTATTCTGATTACACGTTATTGTGCAATGAATACTTTTCTACTCAACGATGAATTACCCCAGAATATGATGCCACACGAAAGCAGTGAATGAAAGTAGGCATAGTCAGCTAATTTACTGAGATTCTTATCACCAAAATTTGCAATAACCCTAATAGCATACGTAGCTGAACTCAGACGTTTCAGCAGACCATCAATGTGTTGCTTCCAGTTTAACCTCTCATCAATGGACACACCTAAAAATTTTGAAAATTCTACTTTAGCAACAGACTTCTGTTCAAAGTCTATATTTATTACTGGAGTTGTGCCATTTACTGTACGGAACTGTATATATCGTGTTTTATCAAAATTTAAAGAGAGTCCGTTTGCTGAAAACCACATTAGACTAAACGCCAAAATACTAAATGTCTTTTTCCAAAGCTGTTTGTCATATTCAAATCGCTCAAAAGAGGAAAGGCTGCCGGACCTGATGGGATACCAGTTCGATTTTACACAGATTACGTGAAGGAACTTGCCCCCCTTCCTGCAGCGGTGTACCGTATATCTCTAGAAGAGCGTAGCGTTATAAAGGATTGGAAGAGGGCACAGGTCATCCCCGTTTTCAAGAAGGGACGTCGAACAGACGTGCAGAACTACAGACCTATATCTCTAATGTCGATCAGTTGTAGAATTTTGGAACACTAATTATGTTCTAGTATAATGACTTTTCTGGAGACTATAAATCTACTCCGCAGGAATCAGCATGGGTTTCAAAATGGACGATCGTGTGAAACCCAGCTCGCGCTATCCGTCCACGAGACTCAGAGGGCCATAGACACGGGTTCCCAGGTAGATGCCGTGTTTCTTAACTTCCGCAAGGCGTTCGATACAGTTCCCCACAGACGTTTAATGAACAAAGTAAGAGCATATGGACAATCAGACGAATTGTGTGATTGGATTGAGGAGTTCCTAGATAACAGAACGCAGCATGTCATTCTCAATGGAGAGAAGTCTTCCGAAGTAAGACTGGTTTCAGGTGCGCCGCATGGGAGTGTTGTAGGACCGTTGCTAGTCACGATATACACAAATGACCTTCTGGATAGCATCGGAAGCTCACTGATGCTTTTTCCGGATGATGCTGTAGTATATCGAGAGGTTGTAACAATGGAAAATTGTACTGAAATGCAGGAGGATCTACAACGAATTGACGCATGGTGCAGGGAATGGCAATCGAATCTCAATGTATACAAGTGTAATGTGCTGCGAATACATAGAAAGAAAGATCCTTTATCATTTAACTACAAAATAACGGTCAGCAACTGGAAGCAGTTAATTCCATAAATTATCTGGGAGTAGGCATTAGGAGTGATTTAAAATGGAATGATCATATAAAGTTCATCGTCGGTAAAGCAGATGCCAGACTGAGATTCATTGGAAGAATCCTAAGGAAATGCAATCCGAAAACAATGGAAGTAGGTTACAGTACACTTGTTCACCAACTGCTTGAATATTGCTCACCAGTGTGGGATCCGTACCAGATAGGGTTGATAGAAGAGATAGAGAAGATCCAACGGAGAGCAGCGCGCTTCGTTACAGGATCATTTAGTAATCGCGAAAGCGTTACGGAGTTGATATATAAACTCCCGTGGAAGACTCTGCAGGAGAGACGCTCAGTAGCTCGGTACGGGCTTTTGTTGAAATTTAGAGAACATACCTTCACCGAGGAGTCAACCAGTATACATCTCCCTCCTAAGTATATCTCGCGAAGAGACCATGAGGATAAAATCAGAGAGATTAGAGCCCACTCAGAGGCATACCGACAGTCTTTCTTTCCACGAACAATACGAGACTGGAATAGAAGGGAGAACCGATAGAGATACTCAAGGTACCCTCCGCCACACACCGTCAGGTGGCTTTCGGAGTATGGATGTAGATGTAGATGTAGAATCATAGTCCCCAGTCTTGGTAGCAGCTCTGAATGGCTTCAAATGGTAGGGCTTTCCCATTCTTTTGAATGTTCTGCAGAGTCGCAAAATGACGTCCTTTTAAGGCGTCTTTCAATTTCGGGAAACGAAAAAAAGTCATAAGGACTACGATCAGGTGAACATGAGGTCTGTGGAGCAACGGGGATGCCTTTTGAGCTCAAAAATTCCTTGATGGAAGTGGACATGTGAATGAGGCATTGTCGTGATCCTGCATCCACTTGTCTGCAATGTCCGGCCTCACTCGGTTCACCCATTCCCTGGTCCTTCAAAGACATCTTTGTAAATCACTTGGTTGGCACTTTGTCCTGAAGGAACAAATTCTTTATGCACGACACCCCTGCTATCATAATGTTTTAATCAGAAATGTTTTGATATTTGATTTGCTCATTCGAGCTTTTTTCTGTCGAGGAGTTGTCTCAGAGCACCACTCTTCACTTTGCTTCTTTGTCTTAGTATCGTACTCAGAAATCCACTAATCATCACCTGTGATCACACGACTGAACCATTCGTGGTCACTGGCAATCCTCTCATGAACATCAACGCACACGATTCTTCGCTTGTTCTTCTGCTCATTAATAAGGTTTCACCGGAACTCTTTTGGCGGGAAGCTTTCTCATGTGCAAAACTTTGGTCGAAATTTGATTTATGGTAACATTGTTTAAGTTTCAGAGGTCACGCATCATTCTTATCGTTAAACATCAGTCTGATCTCACATGAACACGCATCCGTTCGACGTTTTCGTCTGTTTTTGAAGTTTAAGGTCACCCTGAGTGAGGTTATCTTCAGCATGTTCTCGGTCGTCAAAAGTTATTTGTGCCAGCGAAAACTGTGTGTTCCTGATCAAGAATGTTTCCTATAGGCTTATTTCAACTTTTGGGCCATACTTGCGGATTCCTCAAATTCAAAACAAAACGTGATGACACAACGTTGTTCTAACTTTCGCTGTTCCATTTTTGTAACACGTAACAGAAAACACAACTTAACTGATGGAGCTCTCAAAACTTACGTGGTGGCTGTACGAAGTTGGGCTGAGCCTCTGGGAGAGATCAACACATCGGTCTACGTCAGTAGAAGAACTCAGCGTTGCCAGACCGCTCGCAGTGGTGTTAGTCTCATTACTTTCTTCACACACCTCGAATAGCAGCCAGCAAAAAATTTGAAGCAATCCTTCCCTTCTGTCTTTTCTTTTGAGGATATATGTATGTGTGTGTACTTACGTTCCACGTCTCTTAAGCCACTGGAGCGATTTCAGACAAACTTGGTACACAAATCCCTTACTGGCAGGCAACGATCGCTGTGGAGGTAAAAACCACTTACCTACAATATGTCAGTCTTAAATAGTGAGATACGTAGAAAACTGCCGCATCATGCATGACGTTTAGGTGTATTACTTCTGCCTTACAAAGGTCGCACGCAGTGTACACAAATGCCGCTAAATACGCGTACAAAACTATACCATGGTCCCACCATAGTAAAGCAGATATGACGTCATAAACACCGAGAAACGTAAAAAAATTTCGCTTCACGCATGAATATTTAATATATTTATTTTTTACTACTCAGACTCTCGTACGATTGTATGTCACAGAGAATTCAGACATACTTTAATATTACAACATGCGCTTGACAATTTCTTCAAAGCCGAAATCATGATTGTGTTCAACAAATGAATAATTAACAGCCAAATGGAGGAAATTTCCTTAAAAAATCTTTTTAGTTTGTTTCGTATCATTCCTGCAGTCATTTCGCCTTGGATACCCTGCACTTGCTATTTATTTCAGTCGTGAGTAATTAACATCTTTGTTCTTCCTTTACTCGTCGATCAATTGAAGTATTCCTTCTGTTATCCAAGGTTTCTTCTCGGTTAGCTTCCTGGTACTAATCTTTGTCTGATCTATAAATGTCCTTTTCCGAGACGTGCACTCCTCATCAACTGATCTGCCTACTCTGGTGTTTCTTATCGCAGTATCGACGTCCTTAACGAATTTCAAACATGTCTCATAATTCTTTAGTATTTCACTATCCCATTTTCTTCCCAATTCACTCTTTCGGACGATTCTTTTAAACTTCGATCTACTCTTCATCGTTACTGATTTGTGATTTGAGTCTTGATCTGCACCTGGGTAAGCCTTACAATTTAATATCTGATTTCAGACTCTTTGTCTGACTATGAACTAATCCAGTTGGGACATTCCCGTGTCTCTGGGTATTTTTCAAGTATACCTCTTCCTCTTGTGATTTTTGAACAGAGTATTCGCTTTTAGAATCTGAATCTTGTTGGAGAACCCATTTAATCTTTCTCCTCTCTCATTCCAACTGCCAATCTCATATCTTCCCGTAACTCTCTCTTCTGTTCTTTCTCTAAAACAGCTTTCCACTTTCCCATGACTATTAGATTTCCATCTGCGTTTGCATTCCAAATTACCCGTTCTATGTCCTCGTATACTTTCTCTAACTCTTCATCTGCTGCTTGCAGTATTGAGATGTACATCTGAGCTATTGTTGGTGGCGTTGATTTGCTGTCGATTCTGATGAGAAAAATCCTATCGCTGAACCGTTCACAGAAACTCAGTCTCTCCCTACTTTGATATTCATAGCTAATCCGACTCCTTTTATTCCTTTTTCTGTTGCTGTTGATATTACTTTATATTCGACTGACCAGAAATCCTTTTCTGCTTTCAGTTTCACTTCATTGTTCCGTAATACACGTAGACTGAGCCTTTGCAATTCCCACTTCAGATTTTCTGGGTTTCTGCTGCGTTAAAACTTCTGACATTTCATGTTCCTAATCGATTACTATTTCATCTTTGTCTCATGGTCCCCTCCCTTTTAGCAGTCCCCTTCCAGGGATTCCAACGGGTGACTAACCCGGAATCTTTTTCCAATGGAAAAATCATCATGACACTTTTTACATTGCAGACCTTATGTCCTTTGGATTCAAATTATGTGCCTGTAATGAATTCGTTTCCATTCCTTCTTGCATCCTCATTCCGTCATCATTGCTGATCTTTCCGCCGTTTTGATGCAGTTTTCCACCCCAATAGCAGGAGAGTGTCCTGAACGTATGTTCCAATCTTCCATCCTCTTTGACACGGCCCTTGGCCGAACTGTGGTGACTTCCTACGTAGGAAGTCTTCGGCTGCCATTTGCGATGGTTTCTACTCAAAATTCAGAACCAGCACCCAGGACGTTTTCATTAGTCGTCAAAGACGTTACCCCTAGAACACGCGTTAATAAGTATAAAAAAATATGTCCAGTATTTTTTTCTGTACTCATGGCCTATTCTGCAGTTGCGTTCCTCCCCAGCAAACGGACAGTGGAATCCAGGAGACAGAGAGGTACCCGCAGATGGGCTCATGCTTTTCTAGTTACCACTTACGTGGGCTTGAGTGGTCTTCCCATTCTTACGGTTCTGCATGTAGTACTCCAGGACATATCCCGCAAATATATCTTATAGGCCACTCATGGTGTACGAAACTGCAGCCTATTACATCTTCGCTGCCGATCATCAGAAGCGCAATGTGTCTGGGAGTCTCCATTCAGCTTCATCTTCGTGTTGGCGCTCTTGTATTATTTATTACATCCCCATAGCGGCATCATCTTTTGTTGCATCTACCTGCGATCTTGTTCGTGTTACTGCAAGGATGTTGCCTTTGTTTCTGCTGTACCTACACCTTCTTTCCTCCACTTAGATTTTCAAGTTCTTCGAGGAAACTTTGTTTGATACTTGCTCAAATCTTGCCGATATTGTACATTCTGTTTTAGTTCTGAATAATTTCGTATCACCTTCTGTCGTCTGAGACTGTCTACTGCATTCCTGTACCACACGATCCGATCCTCCTCCACAGCCAAATTCACATGAATTGCTGGTTCTGCACTTTTCATGTAACTCAGATGTGGTGCATGTCCCGTGTAGCGAAGCAGGCTCAAGCCAGGGCCGATGCCGAAGTCCTCGCTTAGCATGTAAGCCACGTCAGGGTCACTACAGCTAGGATCCAGGCACTGGGGCAGTAACTGGCGTTTCGAGATGCTTCAGCGGTGTAGGCCGTGTACGTAACCTTAGCCGCATCAGGACCTGTCTTTTCGTGTATAAAATTTGGTCAATTTGCGACAGCTGGGTTTCTAATCGCCATCCGCTGTGAGCTGGGTGCTGTAGCGAGGCCGTCTTCCACCATTCCTGAGCTAACAACAGCCGTGGGTCCTGAACCAGTGTGGATGCGCCGGGGGTCGAGCTGGCATCCTCTTAGCTCTGAGTCACTGTGGTCCTACGGTGCCACCCCCTTCCAGCCGCTGTTCCGGGTGTGACCCTGGACCACCGCCGACTACCTCCGGGGCCACACGCTGGCTCATTCCGACAGCATTTATGAGTAGAGAGACGCTACTACCTGACGCAACACCACGGCAGAACGATACGCCGCTTGGAAAGTCGCAACCCAGCCGTACTGACGAAAAGCGCTGACACCGGCGCACCACTGCCAGCCACTCCCGGCTCTGAGCACTAAGGGACTAAACATCTGTGGTCATCAGTCCCCTAGAACTTAGAACTACTTAAACCTAACTAACCTAAGGACATCACACACATCCATGCCCGAGGCAGGATTCGAACCTGCGACCGTAGCGGTCACGCGGTTACAGACTGAAGCGTCTAGAACCGCACGGCCACACCGGCCGGCCAGCCCCTCCCGACCTGGATTCACAGACTGGTACGGCCGCACGCGTCCTTTGGTCGTTGCATCTATGCCTGTCCAACTTGCGAGCCAATAAATTATTTGTCACCACAGGTTACCTTCATCTCCTACACTTAGACTCCACCTCCAGCAGATAAGCACTCGCCGAAATCTAGCCGACATCCCTTTACACCAGTCAACTAGTGGAGCATTAGCCTCCAGGGTGCCATCAATCTCAAACCAACCTTGCTACACGTTCGAAAGGAAATTTTCAACAAGGCATTCTATTGTTTATTGGCCACGGGAACGTTGTCATTCCTGAGAGCAGTACTTTAATTTTTTGTTTAGTTGTGACAGGATTTTCTTTGTTTTCCCTGGCCGTTTGGATATTTTCCTTCCATGCAAATTACACGTCTTCCTTACTCTGAACAGTGGTAGATTCCCAAAACCACTACAAAGGCCTCACTCCCTCACAAAACGAACTTAACGGGGCTTGTGTGTGTTCCGCCGCTGCAATTAGCTCAGAAGCAGAAACTTCCTGGCAAATTGAAACCGTGTGCCGGACCGAGACTCGAGCTCGGGACCTTTCCCTTTCGCAGGCAACTGCTCTATCATCTGAGCTACCCAAGCACGACTCACGCCCCGTTCTCACAGTTTTACTTCTGCCAGTACTTCCTCTCCTACCTTCCAAACTTTACAGAAGCTCTCCTGCGAACCTTGCTGAACTAGCACTCCTGAAAGAAAGGATATTCCGGAGACATGGCTTAGCCACAGCCTGGGGGATGTTCCCAGAATAAGATTTTCACTCTGCAGCGGAGTGTGCGCTGATGTGATACTTCACACCTGCCCGCGAAAGGTAAAACTCCCGAGTTCGAGTCCCGGTCTGGCACAAAGTTTTAATCTGCCAGGAAGTTTCACATCAGCGCACACTCCGCTGCAGAGTGAAAATCTCATTCTGGAAACATCCCGCAGACTGTGGCTAAGCCATGTCTCCACAATATCCTTTCTTTCAGGAGTGCTAGTTCTGCAAGGTTCGCAGGAGAGCTTCTGCAAAGTTTGGAAGGTAGGAGAGGAAGTACAGGCAGAAGTAAAACTGTGAGAACGGGGCGTGAGTCGTGCTTGGGTAGCTCAGATGGTAGAGCACTTGCCCGCGAAAGGCAAAGGTCCCGAGTTCAGTTCGAGTGTCGGTCAGGCACACAGTTTTAATCTGTCAGGAAGTTTCACATCAGCGCACACTCCGCTGCAGAGTGAAAATCTCATTCTAGCTGAGAAGCATCCTCCGTAAACGGCTGTAGCTACCAGAGCTGCCCCGTAATATATTCTAGTACTTTGTCCTGTATTCCATAATTTGGAGACGGTTTGAAGCAGAGTTATCCACCAATCAGCCAATTTATAGCTCGCTTAATTAGTTTAGTTTCATAGTAGAAAGAGCTTGCGCACTTGGATGCTGCAACAGAGCCAAGTGCAGCGGTGGTAAAGACACTGGACTGAAATTCGGGAGGAGTACTGTCCAGATCTCTCTAGCCATCCTGCTTTAGGTTCTTCGTGATGTTCATAGTCAAGCGAAATGTCCTGGAAGGTGTAAAGTATGCACTAATCATGGCTTAAACCTGGAACCTTGTCTTTAAACGGGCAGTGCTTTTATCGACTGAACCTGCCAGAAATGACGCATAACTCGCCCTTACAGCTACAGTTCTGCCAGTAGAGAAAACGTGATCCACAGTTGACTAGAGACATGTAAAAATGTAAAACGCCGCGCCAAAAGACACGATGGGATATACATTAATGAAAGTACATAAATTTATTTTTCCTTTGCAAAAATCGTTCTATAAGTTGAAATATACCTCCTCCATAAACATTCTAGCTACGCACAGATTAAGCTGAATGAGTAGGTCCACATGGCGATTCCTACCATCTGGATCGCTTCACATTCTATTCTTGACCCAATATAAAATAACTTAAATGCTAATCGCAAAGACTGATACGAGCAATGACTCCAGAGAGGGATGCATAAGAATTTCGAATACACACGTTTTGATTTGTCCTCACTTGAAATCTACGAGCAACTGCTGAAACCACCGACAATACACTTCTTGATATCCCAAATCTTGATGCTCTATTGATCACCTCTTCGTCAAGTTCACAGCAACACAGTTATTCATAATTTACAGGTTTTGGTACACCGTAATAATGTGAGTATGCTCTCCAGGACCATTAGTTTTTATATTAAATTGCATTAACGAATCAGCAGACATGCGATTATTTCCATATAAATTCTGCAAGCTGAAATGAACTTCCGCTGCAAAAATGCTTTCAAATTAATTTTATCATTAACACTGCTGAAATTCTGTACCAGTGTGAGCTATTTTCTGAGAATAGATATTCAAAACCTGATTTACGCAGATCACGTATAATGACTTCGTCGCTAATAGACAGGACCATCTCTCAACGTCACATTATTCATTTGCAATTACACAGCAGGAACTATTGTTAGTCGTCATTTTCGGTAATCTTTGCATTGAGAAATTTCGCAATAAATACTCATTATACACCTGTTATAATGTTGCCTTTGCTGTTATAACTAGTTATTTTTCTACAGAAAATAAATTTAACGACAATGCTTATTACTACCTTCTTCAGTTGTGCTCATACTGGTGCACAGATCAATCTTTCTATTTCTTTCACTATATGTAGGAAATAGGTCTGAAACTGCTGCTGCATTTTTGCCGGACACTATTTCAGGTAAATACCTCTCGCTCTTCATAATTTACATCCATAAATGAAATTCGTATCTTACCGGCATTCCTATTTTACGCTTGTGAGCTATGAATTACTTTATTGGAAGTAAAATAAATAATTCCGAGAGTTAATTGAAAACGAAAGTTGACTGTTACTGTGAAATGGAATTCGGTGGTAGGGAAAGGAAGACAGGAACAACGTGTGGAACATAGACTTGGGAAGAGAAATGAAAGGAGAAGCCAGCTTGTGGAATTTTACACAGAGCATAATTTACTAATAGTTAAGACTTGGCTTAAGAACCATTCAAGAATGACTTATAAGTCAAGAAGACGTTGATACACCGGAAGGTTTCAAATAGATACATAATGGCAAGACAAAGGTTTCGGAACCAGGTTTTAAATTGCAGAATACTTCCAGAGGCATTTGTCGACTCTGAACTTAATTTATCGGCTGTGAGCTTCAGATTAAGACTGAATAAATGCAGACATATAGGAAACTGAGGAGATATAGCTTGATAATTTTCAAGAAACAGACTTTGTCGAGAGTGCAGAAAGAAGCATTAGGAAAAGACTGACAGAAAGAGGGGAGTATGCAATAGAAGAAGGATGGGTAGCTGTCAAATATGAAATAATGCAGACTGGCGCTCAAATAGGAAAAATGATATGGCCCAATAGAAGTCATTGAATAATACAATAGATATTATAGTAGCAGAAAACGTAAACATGCAGCAGTAGGCAAAAGGAATCTAAAAAAAAGGCTGACGCAATGTGAAGAAAAGTAAAGAAAGAAAAACTGGAGGAGAAACACAAAAATCTAGAAGCATGCATGGCTAGGGGAAAGTAAGATGCCACTTGTAGGAAAATTAAAGAGGCCTTTGCAGAAAGGCGAAGAATCTATAGAAATATCAGTAATACAATTGCCAAGCCAGCAACAAAGACAAGAAGACTTTGAGCAAGTCAGTAACGCGTTGGTCGTCCTTGGCGCTTATGCAAGCAGTTATTCGGCTTGCCATTTGTTTATAGGGATGTTGAATGTCGTCCTGAGGGATATCGTGTCAGGTGCTAATTGTTGTTGTTGTTGTGGTCCTCAGTACTGCGACTGGTTTGATGCAGCTCTCCATGCTACTCTATCCTGTGCAAGCTTCTTCATTTCCCAGTACCTACTGCAACTTACATCCTTCTGAATCTGTTTAGTGTATTAATCCCTTGGTCTCCCTCTACGATTTTTACCCTCCGATGCCCTACAATACTAAACTGGTGATCTCTTGATGCCTGAGAACATGTCCTACCAACCGATCCCTTCTTCTAGTCAGGTTGTGCCACAAACTTCTCTTCTAGCAAGTCCTATTCAATACTTCCTCATTAGTTATGTGATTTACCCATCTAATCTTCAGCATTCTTCTGTAGCACCACATTTCGAAAGCTTCTATTCTCTTCTTGTCCAAACTATTTATCGTCCATGTTTCACTTCCATACATGGCTACACTCTATACAAATACTTTCAGAAACGACTTCCTGCACTTAAACCTGTACTCGATGTTAACAAATTTCTCTTCTTCAGAAATGTTTTCCTTGCCATTGCCAGTCAACGTTTTATATCCTCTCTACTTCGACCATCATCAGTTATTTTGCTCCCCAAATAGCAAAACTCCTTTACTACTTTAAGTGTCTCATTTCGTAATCTAATTCCCTCAGCATCACCCGACATAAGTCGACTACATTCCATTATCCTTGTTTTGTTTTTGTTGATGTTCATCTTATATCCGCCTTTCAAGACACTATCCATTCCGTTCAACTGCTCTTCCAAGTCCTTTGCTGTCTCTGACAGAATTACAATGTCATCGGCGAACCTTAAAGTTTTTATTTCTTCTCCATGGATTTTAATACCTACTCCGAATTTTTCTTTTGTTTCCTTTACTGCTTGCTCAATATACGATTGAACAACATCGGGGAGAGGCTACAACCCTGTCTCACTCCCTTCCCAACCACTGTTTCGCTTTCATGTCCCTCGACTCTTGTAACTGCCATCTGGTTTCTGTACAAATTGTAAATAGCTTTTCGCTCCCTGTATTTTACCCCTGCCATCTTCAGAATTTGAAAGAGAGTATTCCAGTCAACATTGTCAAAAGCTTTCTCTAAGTCTACAAATGCTAGGAATGTAGGTTTGCTTTTCCTTAACCTAGCTGCTAAGATAAGTCGTAGGGTCAGTATTGCCACACATGTTCCAATATTTCTACGGAATCCAAACTGATCTTCCCCGATTTCGGCGTCTACTAGTTTTTCCATTCGTCTGTTAAGAATTCGTGTTATTATTTTGCAGCTGTGACTTATTAAACTGATAGTTCGGTAATTTTCACATCTGTCAACACCTGCTTTTTTTGGGATTGGAATTATTATATTCTTCTTGAAGTCTGAGGGTATTTCGCCTGTCGCATACATCTTGCCCACCAGATGGTAGAATTTTGTCAGGACTGGCTCTCCCAAGGCCGTCAGTAGCTCCCAGAGCTTTGTTTCGACTCAGGTCTTTCAGTGCTCTGTCAAACTCTTCACGCAGTATCATATCTCCCATTTCATCTTCATGTACATCCTCCTCCATTTTCATAATATTGTCCTCAAGAACATCGCCCTTATATAGACCCTCTATATACTCCTTCCACCTTTCTTCTTTCCCTTCTTTGCTTAGAACTGGGTTTCCATCTGAGATCTTGATATTCATACAAGTGGCTGTCTTTTCTCCAAAGGTCCCTTTCATTTTTCTGTAGGTAGTATCTATCTTACCCCTAGTGAGATAAGCCTCTGCACCCTTCCATTTGTCCTCTAGCCATCACTGCTTAGCCATTTTACGCTTCCTGTCGATCTCATTTGTGAGACGTTTGTCTGCCTTTTTACCTGCTTCATTTATCGCATTTTTATATTTTCTCCTTTCATCAATTTAATTCAATATTTCTTCTGTTACCCAAGGATTTCTACGAGCACTCGTCTTTTTACCTACTTGCTCCTCTGCTGCCTTCACCACTTCATCCCTCAAAGCTACCCATTCGTCTTCTACTGTATTTCTTTCCCCCATTCCTGTCAATTGTTCCCTTATGCTCTCCCTGAAACTTTGTACAACCTCTGGTTCTTTCAGTTTATCCAGGTCCCATCTCCTTAAATTCCCGCCTTTTTGCAGTTTCTTCAGTTTTAATCTACAATTCATAACCAATAGATTGTGGTCAGAGTCCACATGTGCCCCTGGAAATGTCTTACAATTTTAAACCTGGTTCCTAAATCTCTGTCTTACCATTATATAATCTATCTGAAACCTGTTAGTATCTCCAGGCTTCTCCCACGTATACAATCTTGTTTTATGATTCTTGAACCAAGTGTTAGCTATGATTAGGTTATGCTCTGTGTAAAATTCTACCAGGCGGCTTCCTCTTTTGTTTCTTACCCCTAATCCATATTCACCTACTACGTTTCCTTGCATCCCTTTTCCTACCGACGAATTCCAGTCACCCATGACTATTAAATTTTCATCTCCCTTCACTATCTGAATAATTTCTTTTATTTCATCATACATTTCTTCAATTTCTTCTTCATCTGCAGAGCTAGTTGGCATATAAACTTGTACTACTGTGGTAGGCGTGGGCTTCGTATCTATCTTGGCCACAATAATGCGTTCACTATGCTGTTTGTAGGAGCTTATCCGCATTCCTATTTTCCTATTCATTATTAAACCTACTCCCGCATTACGCCTATTTGATTTTGTGTTTATAACCCTGTAATCACCTAACCAAAAGACTTGTTCCTCCTGCCACCGAACTTCACTAATTCCCACTATATCTAACTTTAACCTATCCATTTCCCTTTTTAAATTTTCTAGCCTATCTGCCCGATTAAGGGATCTGACATTCCACGCTCCGATCCGTAGAATGCCAGTTTTCTTTCTCCTGATAACGACACCCTCTCGAGTAGTCCCCGCCCGGAGATCCGAATGGGGGACTATTTTAGCTCCGGAATGTTTTACGCAAGAGGATGCCATCATCATTTAACCATACAGTAAAGCTGCATGCCCTCGGTAAAAAATACGGCCGTAGTTTCCCCTTGCTTTCCGCCGTTCGCAGTACCAGCACAGCAAGGCCGTTTTGGTTAGTGTTACAAGGCCAGATGCTAATTAGTGCGTTAGATTGTCAAAATGGCCAACTGGCTGGAGGACCCTGTCCACAATGCTCCAATCGTTCTCAACTGGGGAGTTATCCGGTGATCTTGCTGGCCGACGTACGGTTTGGCACGCGAGAAAACAAGCAGTAGAAACTCTCACCGTGTGCTGGCTGGCATTATCTTGCTGAAATGTGAGCCCAGGGTGGCTTTCCATGAAGGGCAACAACACGCGGGTAGCATATCGTCATCGTATCGCTGTGCTGCAAAGCTGCCGCGGATGACAAGCAAAGTGGTCCTGCTATGAAATGAAATGACATTCGAGACCATCATTCCGGGTTATCGGGCCGTATGGTGGACGACAGTCAGGTTGATACCCCACTGCTGTCCGGGGCGTCTCCTAACACGTCTTCGCTGGTCGTCGGGGCTCGTTCGGAAGTGGGAATCATCACAGAAGACAGTCCTACTACAGTAAATGATATTCCAGGCCGAATGTGCCCGACAACACTGTTTGTTTCGTGTACATAGGTCAATATTAGTTGGCAGAAGGTGCGCCTTGAGCTCAGGCTCCTTTCAGTAAGGCTTTTATTACTTGTGCTTGTGGACACTGAAGCACTAGTTGCAGATCGGGTCGATGATGAAGATGAAGCCGGGGCTCTGAGTGCCTCTCTGACGATTACTCGGACCTCACGTTCTGTCGTCTCTCAAGGCTGATCACTTCCTACCTGACGCTGTGTCCGGCCATGGTTCGCCCATTCCTGCCAACACTGTCGTATAGTGGCATTGCTCCTCTTCAAATGTCGAGCGTATGGACGATTAGCCTTTGTCTTTGAGCCCAACTGCATGTCCTCTCTCAAAGGCTGGCACCCGTAGATAGCGTTACGCGCCTCTATAAGGCAAAATTACTGTCCAACTGGGTATACGGAATAAGATTCTATGGACATGGCTCTTGTTTACTACGCTTGAATGCTGTGCGGTGAAATTTCACTACAGCGCCGAAGTTTACAATTTTGCCTTTTCCATCGATACCTGTATGAATATCAATTTGTGACCAATCTGATTAACTCCTACGTGGTGCGTCGTTTTTCCTGTTTGTCTTAGAGTACGTATAGAAAGGCTATAAAAGGGAAACTAACTTACACTGTGTCACAGTAAAGCAAGGTAAAATACATAATGCTCGGATGGAAGAAATTTTTCTAAGAGAAGAATTTGACACAGCACTAAAAGAACTGAGTCGAAACAAGACTCCTCGGGTAGAAGACATTTCCTCAAAGCTATTGAGATCCTGAGGAAAGCCAGCCGTGAAACATATGAGACAGACGAAGTACCCAGAGGCTTCAAAAAGAATGTAATAAACCCAACTCCTAAGAATGTGGGGTCTGACAGGTACGAATATTACCGAACCAACTGTTTAGTAAGTCTTGGTTCCAAAGGACTGCCACAAATTATTTAGAGAAAATGTCGACCTAGATGAAAACCTTTATGGGCAATTCTGATCCTACAAGTTGTCTTAGAATGATTATTAAGAGAAGCAAACCTGCTTTCATACGAGGGCGTGCTGAAAAGTAACAGCTCCGAACATTTATGTGAAAATTCTTAAAGCTTTTAAAATTAAATAAACGTTATTAACATTCTACATCTTTATTCTTCATGCCTACATATCTGCTGATCTGCCGCTAGATGGATCCTAACTGCAGCGCGTAACATGATGGTGTGTAACGTAACTGCATCGGTGTGAGAATCTGAAAGTACGAATTCCGAAAATTGGTTCGCACACACGGGCAATATCTCCTTCAGCATTACAATGCCAGATCACACAAGAACGTTACAAAGTCTGCAACCATTCAACGCCTGCGTTCACTGCCATCGATCATCCTCCACACAGTCCCAACTTGGACCCATCCGATTTTCATCTGTTCCAAAGAATTACAGAGCACCTTCGGGGACTTCACTTTGATAATGATGAGGCGGTGCAAGGAGAGGTGAGATTGTGGCTTCATCAACAAAACCGAACATTCTACACTAACCGTATCAAGAGATTGATCCATCGCTGGGAGAAATGTGTTCATCGACGGGTGATTGTGCTGAGAAATGAATATGTAGGATAAAGAATCCATAATGGATTATATTAAAGAAAATTTCAATAAGGTTTTTTTGTTTAAACAGCTTTACGAGATTTTACAGAAAAAAATTCGGAGGTATTATTTCTCAGCACGCTCTCATACTAAAGTACATACAGAGAAATCTTTCAAAGTGTTGACTAGAATTCACTATTTTTAAGTCTGAAGATAGCAGGAACAAAAGACAGGAAGCGAAGGGCTACCTTCAACTAATACAGAAACCCGGCTGAAATTATATGAGTCGAAGGTCATGAAAGTGAAATGGTAGGTGAGAAAGGAATGAGACAGGCTTGTAGCCTATTCCTATCGTTACTAAATCGTGTATTAAGCAAGAAGTGTGGCCGCGCGGGATTAGCCGAGCGGTCTTAGGCGCTGCAGTCGTGGACTGTGCGACTGATCCCGGCGGAGGTTCGAGTCCTCCCTCGGGCATGGGTGTGTGTGTTTGTCCTTAGGATAATGTAGGTTAAGTAGTGTGTAAGCTTAGGGACTGATGACCTTAGCAGTTAAGTCCAATAAGATTTCACACATATTTGAACATTTGAACAGCAAGAAGTGAAGAAAACCGAGGACAACTTTGGCAAGACATTAAAGTTATGGAGAATAAATAAAAAAAATTGAGATTTGCAGATGAAACTGTAATAATGGAGGATATGGCAAAGGAACTCGAAGAGCAGTGGGACGCAAAAAGTTATGTGTTGAAAAGAGATTAGAACATGAACATCACCAAAGTAGAACATGGATAATGGAATTAAGTTGAATTAAATCAGGCGATGGTGAACGAATTAGATTAGGATATGAGACACTGACAGTAGGGAACGAGTTTAGTTATTTGAGTAGCAAAATAACATTCGACGGCGGTAGTAGGGAAAGCGTAAAATACAAACTGGCGATAGCGTGAGAAGTATTTCCGGAATATAGAAACTTTTTAACAACGAATATAAATTTACATTTTTGAAAGACTTTTCTGATAGCTTGAGTGTGGGGTGCAGTGAGAAGTGAAACGTGAACTATTTGTAGATTAGTCAAGAAGAGAACAGAAGCTCCACAAATTTGGTGCTAGAGGGAGATTAGATGTGTAAATCGGCTAACTAATGACAATGAGAGAAAAGAAATTTAGGGCACAACTTGAGGGAGTTATATAAAGCTTCTGTGGTGTAGAGAATTTCTTTTGTTACCTACCCTTCAGAATATATAGGCCAAACGAGAAGTTTTGAGGTAAGATTTAGGGAGCATACTGCTAATTCCAGTACAAAGTCAGTTGTGAGTGCCCACTTGCAGGAGACAGGATACACAGTCTGTGAAGTTGCCCCCAATCTTCAAATACTTCAACGGGAAAAGAAGGGTAATGCTCTAAATATTTTAGAAGAATTGGAGATTTTGAGAGCATTGAAAAGAGTTCCAGACTTATCTACGTAACAGGAAAGTCCTTACTAGTTCTGATTATTTAAGTGAATGACATTTACCTACCCTACCACTGTTTTTTTATTAATTTAACAGGCTTTCCATTTGTGAAAACAATTTTACTAATTTTAAGGACATTGCGTTGGATAGTGCTGTCATATAAGACCCTAGATAACATCAGAAAGCCTTTTGAAATTAGTTATAACAGTAATTCTGACTTATACGAATTATAAGCAGAGTCATTGATTTCTGATTACTGCAGTTTGGTAATTTAAAATGAGCATCCAGCCTCAACTTTTCAATCAAGGTATCTGGTTATATAATATTTGCGACACTGCGCCTGCGGGGCTTCCTACGTAGGCATCGATACGGATAGCGGTTAGCTGGCGTCGGCAACAGCATCGCTTCCTCCATAGAGCGTCTACATTGGAGGTAAAAGTATTTTCATAACTTTTTATAATAAATTATTTTAATAGCTACTACGTTGTTATTTTGACCTTTTTACTGGCCCCTTTTTTAGGTTTGGGATGGCCTTAGCCACAATACATTTTATCATAGACGGTCGCACATTTGTGAATCAGAAGTACTGAATACCTGGATATAAATTAGGGAATAGCTTTATCCAGTTTAAATAGAACCTTAATCTTCTGACTTTAAGAAGACACAGACCTTACCGCTTTTATTTGTCCGTTTCTTGGTATGGCTGAATTTCTTATAAGTTGTTTTATTCCTTTGTGTACAGTGGAGTACCTGAAGATGCAAATTTAATTTGCGAAACCGGTCGTGGTCTCCAATAAAGAATTCGAATAGTCTCAGCGGTCTAGTTTACCCAAATCGTGGAATATTTCGGCTGTGGTTGCCATACGTGTAAAGTAGTGTGTACAACTTGAGTAAGATGAGGAATCGGTTGCTTGGAACATCCTGAAGCATCAAGAGGTCTTCAGTTTACATATTAGAGGGAAGTGTGGGCAGTAAAAATTGTAGCCGGAGACCAAGGCTAGACTAGTAAGCACATTCGAATATATGTTAGTTGCAGCAGTTATATAGGGATGAAAGGGCTTCCACAGGGCAGGCCAGCGTGGATAGCTTCATCAGACTGAACCAGATGGCATATTGTTCATGGCCCTGGACGCCTAATTGGAAGTAACACAGGTAACGTCCTCTTATTTTAGTACAGAGAAATAATTTCCTGGAGATTCCCTACATTATTTGACGAAATGACTGTTTACACACAGTCACCGCGTACTTCCTTTGCCATTGCTTGAGAATTCGAGCTCATTCTCCATCTTTGCTGCCCTCGTTGCATACTTTGATGTGATGTTAACTTAATATGTTCCTTTTTTCATTACTTTCTACTGAGTTGTGACGCGAAGTGGCCAAGTTGCACATGAATATTGTATTTGCATACTCTCTTTACTTACAGGGTGTTTCAAAAAGGACATTATAATTTTGAAAATTCATATAAATTAATTGGTAGTACCTACAGAGTTGATGGCAGTGTCAATTTGTAGGAAAATACATCAAGTTTTGTCTCAATTAGTTCGCTAGTGCCGAATGGCACCGTAAGGAGCGCTAGCGGCTGATGCTTTAATGATGGCTGCCTTCTCTGGAGCCGAGAGTGCTAGCTGTGTGTTTTGATTTGAAGAATCGAAGTCGGCGACAACAGTTCAGCGTAATTTCCGTACCAAGTATGCTAAAGATCCTCCTAGTAGGCATAAATGTTTTGTAGAAACAGCGTGTTCGGTGAGACATGGGTAATTCCAAGCACATCTGACGACGTCGTTGAGGGACTGAGACAACGTTATATCAAGAACTCTACGAACTACAAATCCCACACGCGATTGTTTGGCGTGTGTTGAGAAACCGTTTGCATTTGAAACCGTACAGTTTGACGATCGTACAAGCAATAAAAGACACTGATAAAATTGCTCGCCAGAACTTCTGTGCAGATATGTTAAATCGATTACATGAGGATGAACATTACTCGGACAAAATCATCTTTTCTGACTAGTCAACTTTTCACTTAAGTGGCAAGGTTACCACACATAATTGTAGGATTTGGGGCAGTGAAAATCCACATCAAACGCTCCAGCATGTTCGAGATAGCCATAACTGAACGTTTTTTGTGCACTGAGCAAGACCGAAGTGTACGGCCCCATCTTTTTTTCCATGAGAGAACCATCATGGGTATAGTGGACCTGGATATGTTACAATTTTTGATACCACAGTTCGATGAAGATGACCAGAAACGAAATGTTTACTTAACGTAAGATAGTGCACCACCCACACCTAGCTGACGTCCGGAATATTCTCAGTGAGCGCATTCCAGGCCAATGGATTGGCCGTGATACGTCAATTTCACACACCCCAAGTTCCCCAGACCAGACAGCGCTCGATTTTTTTAAGTGGGGATTCATCAAGCATATCGTGTTTGTACCTCATGTGTCGACTTCTCTACCTGAACTTAGAGTAAGAATTTACGCCGCCACTAAGCAAGTTACACCTTCAATGATAAAGCGATTTTGGGAAGAAATTGACTGACGATGGGATGTGTGCAGAATAACCAACGGAATTACTTACAACATCTATAGTTTAAGGTAAAAGAACTTGATGTGTTTGCCTACAAAATTATACTGAACCTTGTAAATTTCTTGAAATCTGGTTTCGCAGGATAGTGCGGATCAGGTTACGGTTGTGGAGGGAACCATAATCAGTTACTGTTAATTGCACAAAACACACAGACTTTATTTTCCTAAGAACTACTTAATTACACATTGCCTTAAAAGGATCAAATTAAAACAATTCGGCTCAAGGTCAAGTTAAGAAAACTAGCAATACCTCCAGGGCTGAAGGCACAAAACCACACCAAAAACAAGAACGGCTAAAGGCCTGGACACATTTTATAAAAATTACTGTAAAGAACACACGTGGCTGAAGACCTTCGTCAAAAAATATATTTCACGTAAATACTCTGCTGAAGGCCGCATACAAGACATTGAACATCTTAGGGCTAAGGGCCCGGATAACAAGAATTTCAGATAGAATAAACTTTCAAAATTTAGTTTTTAAGCAAATCGGTCTTCAAATTTTAATTTAAGTCGGCTGAAGGCCTTATTTTCAAATTAAAACAAAGTAAACAAATAGGCAGCTGAAGGCCTGGCACAACACATCAGACTAAAATGAAAATCACAATCTAAAACCAACAAAACAGTGGTGCTCAGAAGTGTTCCAGGGTTCGGCCTGAGGAGGTAGCTCCAACGTAAGGTGAGGTGAGACAGGCAGCCAAGAGTAAGGTTAAATAATCGGATGGCAACCCGACACAGGGACTGCTGAAGGACCGACCAACAAGCTAATCAATTCCCTTCCGCCCGACCAACGGTACCATATAGGAAAATATCAGCCGACGACGAAGATACCAGCCGCATTACTTCTTCAAAAGTGGCGCCTAAAAACAGCCAAGGCACAGTAACCACTCTTAAGAAAAGAATATGAACAAGCAACTAAAAGGCTGTCGGGTACACGCCATGCCAGACAGCATCAATACGGCGAGGAAAACACACTGCTGGAAACCTACGCTAAAGACCAGGGAATTTAACTGGGGTGTTAACGGCCACAAGGTAGAAAATAACGCTCGTCCACTTCACTGATAAGTAACAACCAATTTAATAGTTGAAGACCATACTGGAAGATGGCGGCACAATTTCACCAACTCCAACACACCATACGTTGCTGCTAGCTCGAATGGCCCAGGAACCAACAACCAGCAGATAACGAAGAGATGTCAAAGCAGTTGAGGTTTCATAACAAGTTAACTGATCACTCAACTTCAGTGTCCATGTTCGGTGGTGAACGAACTTCGTATCTCGCAGCTAGCGCCTCACAATCCGACCGTGCGTGCATGCCACAAGCGGTCCTGGCCTGACCCCGCACTGCGGACACTTTCTCGCCGATCTCTCCCAACTGACCCACTGCCACACACACACCACTACACGGAAATACAGCGGCCATACCAAAGATGGTACAGTAGTACTAGTATCGATAAGCGCTACTACTGCCATAGATGGTGGCAAGTGAGCATCTCGTTATGGTAGTAACTCAGGGAGAAAATAAGACGCCACTTGATTGCGACAAAATGCCAAAGAACAAACGGCATGAACGCTAAGTGTCCACGGCTCAGTTCTCTTTGAAACACCCTGTACTCTCCATAAGAGACTTTGTCATAGTGTGCCGTTTATGATGATTGTCTAAAACTGCAAGTTACATTTCTTGCTCGAATCAATTTACACACTACTGTTTCCAAAAACGTAAAACACTCAGACGCAGTGATCTTCAAGAGGACGTGTAGAATAGTGGGACCATAATAAGTAATTTAAATTGCAGAGAAGTGACGTGCACGTTTGCACAGCAGCGCCTTCTTGTGTGACTGGACAGGTCAGTGTTATGAAAGGCTCACTCAATGCGGAGCCGTTATACGAAGTGGAAAGGTGTAAGTAAGTGCCACTTTGCCTCACCGTCACCGCATGGTGGAATATCGGCAAGTGAATGCGTTCGAACGGGGCAGACTGATTGGTCTCCAGGAGGCGTGTCTGTCGTTTCGTGGCACTGTGGCTCGTGGAGGGCTCGCAGCTTCAATAGTGAGGCGTATGTGGAACCAGTGGACGGAAGAGGGTCGTACATAGCTCCGACCGGCTACTGGTCGCACTTGGCCGTAACGGACACAACAGCATAGTCCATAGTGTCGGCGGGGCACTGGAACACTGCAACGGGTGTGGACATTTCTGCGTCGATGTTTCGACGCCATCTTCTTTCCTGTGCTAACCTCTTCATTTCAGAGTAGCACTTGCAACCTACGTCCTCAATTATTTGCTTGAAGTATTCCAATCTCTGTCTTCCTCTACAGTTTTTGCCCTCTACAGCTCCCTCTAGTACCATGGAAGTCATTCCCTCATGTCTTAGCAGATGTCCTATCATCCTGTCCCTTCTCCTTATCAGTGTTTTCCACATATTACTTTCCTCTCCGATTCTGCGTAGAACCTCCTCATTCCTTACCTTATCAGTCCACCTAATTTTCAATATTCGTCTACAGCACCACATCTCAAATGCTCCGATTCTCTTCTGTTCCGCTTTTCCCACAGTCCATGTTTCACTACCATACAATGCTGTACTCAAGACGTACATCCTCAGAAATTTCTTCCTCAAATTAAGGCCGATATTTGATATTAGTAGACTTCTCTTGGCCAGAAATGCCTTTTTCGCCATAGCGAGTCTGCTTTTGATGTCCTCCTTGCTCCGTCCGTCATTGGTTATTTTACTGCCTAGGTAGCAGAATTCCTTAACTTCATTGACTTCGTGACCATCAATCCTGATGTTAAGTTTCTCGCTGTTCTCATTTCTACTACTTCTCATTACCTTCGTCTTTCTCAGATTTACTCTCAAACCATACTGTGTACTCATTAGACTGTTCATTCCGTTCAGCAGATCATTTAATTCTTCTTCACTTTCACTCAGGATAGCAATGTCATCAGCGAATCGTATCATTGATATCCTTTCACCTTGTATTTTAATTCCACTCCCGAACCTTTCTTTTATTTCCATCATTGCTTCCTCGGTGTACAGTAGGGGCGAAAGGCTACCGCCTTGCCTTACACCCTTCTTGATACGAGCACTTCGTTCTTGATCGTCCACTCTTATTATTCCCTCTTGGTTGTTGTACATATTGTATATGACCCGTCTCTCCCTATAGCTTACCCCTACTTTTTTCAGAATCTCGAACAGCTTGCACCATTTTATATTGTCGAACGCTTTTTCTAGGTCGACAAATCCTATGAAAGTGTCTTGATTTTTCTTTAGTCTTGCTTCCATTATTAGCCGTAACGCCAGAATTGCCTCTCTCGTCCCTTTACTTTACCTAAAGCCAAACTGATAGTCACCTACCGCATTCTCAATTTTCTTTTCCATTCAACCTACTAACACCGAGAAATGCGGTGGGCACGTGAACGTCTGCTCTGGCATGTAGAGTGCGAAGATTTAATATTTTCGGATGAGTCCCGCTTCAAAATGTGCCACACTGATGGCTACATATGCGTTTTACGCTACAAGCAAAGTTTAATGGTTTGGGGCACCATTGCTGTTAAATCGCGATATCGCTTCCTACGTCTTGAGGGCTATCTGAACAGTTACCGCTGCATCAGGGGGGTTTCACAACCTGAGGCACTGCCTCTCCTACAAGCCGTTCCACAAGCTACTTGCAGCAGGACAAGGTCAGACCTCATGTGGCGAGGAATGCACTAAGCTTCTTCGAAGATTCTGGGATTGATTAGTCTGCAGCGTGTTCATTCAGGTACTCCTGGAGCCACAGTTCACGCTTTGTGACGCGTTTACGATCTGCGTGGCAGCGTACTCAGGCGTTCTTTTGGCACCACGCCACCAAGTGTAGCATTTCTAGTAACAGCACGTAGCGGCGCTACTCCGTACTGAATATCGGCAGTCACAGTGCATTACCGGTCTGTAAGGCTAATCATCTGTTTAGTGTCACGTTCCTAATCAAAGGAATAAGCTTCATTGTGATCACGTGTCTCGGTCTTGGAGTTCCACTTTTTTCAAACAACACCGTTTATCTGCTAGTAGTTCCCACGAACTACATTTCTGCAGTTTCTACACACTCACTTTTTAATGGTATAAAAACAGCCACCAGATGTGGAAGATAGTAGTCAAAAGCTCCACTGGTTCAAATGGCTCTAAGCGCTAAGGGACTTAACATCTGAGGTCATCAGTCCACTAGACTTAGAACTAATTAAACCTAACTAACCCAAGGACATCAAACACATCCATGTCCGAGGCAGGATTCGAACCTGCGACCGTAGCAGCAGCGCGGTTCGGAACTGAAGCGCCTAGAAGCGCTTGGCCACAGCGGCAGGCCAGTAAAAAGCTTTTGAGCTAGTCTTCAACCCATGTAACTGGGCCGCCTTTAGAAGTCTTATCATGTGTCACGAATAGGCTTAGTCATAAGTCAAATTGGCAATCATAAAAACAGCCTTTTGGCTGTGTCATAGTCTATATAAAATAACACGCATATTCAATATGTGTATTGTTTTATGTGTGTACGGGTGTGTGTGCATGCGCATGTGTGTATTTTATATTACAAGTAGCCACTGGTGAAAAACTGCGTCTGCCTGGAAAAGGAATGATAAAGACAGGTCACCGGATGATAGCCACCTGCCTTTTTACTGCATCCCTTTATTGGAAAAAAGCTGATGCAGAATATATCATGGATCGACATTTGCCTGATGAATACGAAGCTGTAGTTTTGTGCACCGGATACGTGGGACCGATACGCGGAAAGAAAGGCGAAGCGTGCTTCATACCTGGACAATCTTTCTACACAGAAGGACAGAAGGGCCATAAAGTGATAACATCCGCTTTTACAATTCAGCCTATAATGCCGCGTGGCGAAAGGCTGCTATCAGACGCGAGTGGCACTGCAGTGTTTCGCCCAGTGCGCGAAATCGCTGGAATAAACCGGGCCAACTTTATTTCGGCCTTGTCGGAAAATGAAATATGGCCGCGCCATGGCGGCACGGAAATGTTTTATGAAGAAACAAGTGCGCCCACCATGATATGCGTATGCCAGACTGCACACCAGTCCTTCTCCTCTACTCTGTGTGTGTGTGTGTGTGTGTGTGTGTGTGTGTGTGTGAGAGAGAGAGAGAGAGAGAGAGAGAAAGAGAGAGAGAGAGAAAGAGAAGAGAGAGAGAGAGAGAGAGAAAGAGACAAAGAGAAGAGAGAGAGAGAGAGAGAGAGAGATAGAGAGAGAAAGAGAAAGCGTTCGCGCCATAAGTGCTTGTGTGTGCGTGTGGGTGCAGGTGGAATGGGTGAGGGGCGCGAGAACGCAGTAAGCACGTATAGAGTGCACTAAGTCGAGCGCAGGAAACAGCCGGCACTTTATATTCCTGACCTGTATTGTGAGCAGTTTCTCGAACTTTGCTTGCTTTCGGAGTATATTTATCATGCAAGGTGAACTGGAATCCGTTACGAATAATATATCGCGTTTCACAAAGAAATGCTTCGAACCGGTGATAGCTTCCGAATGTCATTAAGAGAACTAATCAATAAAATCTTGTATAATTCCATTTCAGTAGCACTTCGATATGTTACGTATGCTAGTAAAGTAACAAAATCGGCATAAGGGTTGCAATACTTCCGTTTTACACCTTCTTGAAATATGGGGAGGGTACCAAGAGGGAAGGCGCAAAATATAGATGACTAAGGACAGCAAAAGTTAGATTTTTATTATATTGCATTGTATATTAACCGGGGACCTAGAAAAGACGGAGAGGCTCCGTCCCCGCCTCAGCCGCAGTGGTCCACAACCCCACGACGACTACCGCAGTCCACTTCGCCCCTCCGCCGCCCCACAGCGAACCCAGGGTTATTGTGCGGTGCGGCCCCTGGTGGACCCTCCAAGGAACGTCTCACACCAGACGAGTGTAACCCTTATGTTTGCGTGGTAGAGTAATGGTGGTGTACGCGTGCGTGGAGAACTTGTTTGCGCAGCAATCGCCGACATAGTGTAACTGAGGTGGAATAAGGGAAACCAGTCCGTATTCGCCGAGGCAGATGGAAAACCGCATAAAAACCATCCACAGACTGGCCGGTTGACAGGACCTCGACCCAAATCCGCCGCGCGGATTCGTGCCGGGGACCAGGCGCTCCTTCTAGCCCGGAAAGCCTTGCGTTAGACCGCACGGCCAACCGGGCAAAGTTAGGTTTACTTCCACTATTTTAACTAAGAATACAGAAAAAGGTGTGTCGACTATAAGAGAAGAGAAAAGTGGTTTCAGATAAGGACGATCACGCCTTGGTAAAATTCACTGTATCAGTTATAGCAAAAATGCAGAAATAACTTACAGAAGTGGCATGGGAATGTCCCTAGAATAAAATCATGGGAAACAATGAAAGGGTTCATGTGAGATTAAAAAGGATTTACCTAGTTGAAAAGTAATAAATCAATACCGGTACCAAATTAATGGTTAAAATGGGAATCATGGATAGGCAAAATACACTAGTTATAAAATGTCAACTATTCCGTTTAACATTTGTTTTGGACAGGTACTGAATGTCTGTTACAGGTAATGCTCATGTATGGAAATAAAGATTGGTAACGATAGTCATCATTCTCTTTAATTTCTAATTTCTGAATCTGGAGGTAATATTCTCTCAAGATGAAGAGATGAGGAACACTTGCTGAGAGAGCTTAGAGAGGAGTATAGCAAATGGAATTTGGGAAAAATGTGGACAAGACGAAGCTATTGTGTGTGGAACAGAATTTGGCGATAACTGACGAAAGGAAGCAGAAACAACATCCTGCGGAGGTTACATGCATTTGGTAACAATAAGAGATGATTTCCCTATTGTGACAAAGGTATCATTTCCAGAATAGCAGTGGGGAAGAACTAATGTTGCTTTGCAGGGAATAATATGGAATGATAATGTTTGGCAGGACACTAAGATAAGAATATATCACAATGTGGTGGAGATTACATTTCGACACGGAGCTGAGATGTGGCCTCAAACAAGGAAAGTTAGGGAGAAAATTAGAACCCTGGAAATGGACTCTATAAGGAGAAGTTTGCGGTTAATCATTCAAGATAGTATACGAACGAGGGAGATCTGGAGGCGAATGAAAATAAACGTGGTCCATACCAAGAACGTGGGAGAACTGAGCGCTTCAGTGGTACGGGCATACCACAAGTCGTATACCACAAGTCGCCAAAGAAGCCACGACCTCTCGCAGATCACTGCGTCTGAGTGATATACTTTTTACAGACAGATTCGAGCAAGTAATGTAACTTGCACTGTTAGGCAATCATCATAAACGGCGAACTATGACATAATCTCTTATTGAAAGTACAAGGTGTTTCAAAAAGGACTTTACAACTTAAAAAATTCATATAAATTTATTGAAAGAAGATTTAGAGCAGGGTTCAGTATAATTTTTCAGGGAAACAAATCAAGTATTTTAACTTTAGACTAAAAATGTTGTATGTGGCTTGCGTTGGTTTCCTGCACACATCCCATTGGAAGTCAGTTTCTTCCAAACACGCTGTATCACTGCAGGTGTAACTTGCTCAGTGGTGGCGTAAATTATTACTCGAAGTTCAGATAGAGAAATCGACACAGGAGGTACAAACACGATATGCTTGATGAATCCCCATTAAAAGAAATGGAGCGGTGTCAGGTCTGCGGAACGTGGGGGCTGTGAAATCGAACGGAAGAAGAAAGAGAGGAAGGCCAGAGCTAAGATGGGAAATACGTACAGGAAGCAATGGAAGGCAGAAAGCTAGGAATGGATGATAGGAAAAGAAGAAGCTTGTACTCGTCGAAAACAGATAGCTCCGAAGAAGAAGGAGGAGGAGGAAATCATAAGGACTTCACATCTGTGATAGCTGTGCACGTAACCTACTGTGGTAGAAACTCGCATGACACTAGGGGAGAATATTAAACAACACTGGCGTGCCCCGAAACGTTTGGCTCAGCACAACAACATTATGGTAGTGTATAATTATTGCTAGCGGCGCCACTCACGTGTTACTTTGCCCCACAGCGATGTGCAGATTACTCTAAGGGGACACAACCGATGGGATAGCGAGACGCACATACACAGATGGAAGTAGTGTTGCGTACGTAAGGTACACAAGGACAGTGCATTGGCGGTGCTGTTACTTGTTCTCAGGTGATTCATATGAAATGGATTCCAAAGTGATTATGGCCGCACGATGAGAATTCACAGACTTTGAACGCGGAATGGTAGCTGGAGTTAACGCATGGGACATTCCATTTCGGAAATCGTTAGGGAATTCAATGTTACGAGATTCACAGTGTCAATAATGAAATCCTCAAGAAGAGGACAAGATTTAGAACCCATCGTCGAAGGATAATCTCCGGTTATGACATCATTCATCTCTTCCCACAGTTTGTATTCTCTTAAGGAGATAATCACAATTGAAAGAGGACTAATTTGCCCCAAAGAATTCGAACAATTCTAAAACAGTTAATGACATTACAAGTTCGAATACACTACTGGCCATTAAAATTGCTACATCATGAAGATGACGTGGTACAGACGCGAAATTTAACCGACAGGAAGAAGATGCTGTGATATGCAAATGATTAGCTTTTTTGAGCATTCACACAAGGTTGGCGCCGGTGGCGACATCTGCAAGTGCTGACATGAGGAAAGTTTCCAACCGATTTCTCATACACAAACAGCAGTTGACCCTCGTTGCCAGGTGAAACGTTGTTGTGATGCCTCGTGTAAGAAGGACAAATGCGTACCATCACGTTTCCGACTTTGATACAGGTCGGATTGTAGCCTATCGCGATTACGTTTTTAGTATCGCGACACTGCTGCTCGCGTAGGTCGAGATCCAATGACTGTTAGCACAATATGGAATCGGTGGGTTCAGGAGGGTAATAAGGAACGCCGTGCAGGATCCCAACGGCCTCGTATCACTAGCAGTCTAGAAGACAGGGATCTTATCCACATGGCTGTAACGGGTCGTGCAGCCACGTCTCGATCCTTGAGTCAACAGATGGGGACGTTTTCAAGACAACAACAATCTGCACGAACCGTTCGACGACGTTTGCAGCAGCATGGTCTATCAGCTTGCAGACCGTGGCTCTGGTTGCCCTTGACGCTGCATCACAGACAGGAGAGCCTGCGATGGTGTACTCAACTACGAACCTGGGTGCACGAATGGCAAAACGTCATTTTTTTTCGGATGTGTTTGGCGACATCGCGGTGAACGCACATTGGAAGAGTGTATTCGTCATCGCCATACTGGGGTATCATGCGGCGTGATGGTATGGGATGCTTTGGTTATACGTCTCGGTCACCTCTTGTTCGCAATGACGGCACTTTGAACAGTGGACGTTACATTTCAGATGTGTTACGACCCGTGGTTCTACCCTTCATTCGATCCCTGCGAATCCCTACATTTCAGTAGGATAATGCACGACCGCATTTTGCAGGTCCTGTACGGGCCCTTCTGGATACAGAAAATGTTCGACTGCTGCCCTGGTCAGCACATTCTCCAGATCTCTCACCAATTGAAAACGTTTGGTCAATGGTGGCCGAGCAACTGGCTCGTCACAAGACGCCAGTCACTACTCTTGATGAACTGTGGTATCGTGTTGAAGCTGCATCGGCAGCTGTACCTGTACACGCCATCCAAGCTCTGTTTGACTCAATGCCCAGGCGTATCAAGGCCGTTATTACGACCAGAGTTGGTTGTTGCGGGTACTGATTTCTCAGGATCTATACACCCAAATTGCGTGAAACTGTAATCACATGTCGGTGTTAGTATAATATATTTGTCCAATGAATACCCGTTTATCATCTGCAATTCTTCTTGGTGTTGCACTTATAATGGCCAGTAGAGTATTATGCATCACAATCCAGATAAACAACGGATCAACAAAAATTTAAAATTCTTTGTCGAGATATTGCTCCAAGGCAATGAAACAACTATCGAATTGACGTGTAAGGTGCTGGACAAATAATCAGTACTGAATAAATTTTGACATAAAAAGAAGACTAACGGTTAAAAAGAGATACAATTGTATTTCAAGCAATACCAGGTTAGAAGTGTGAGATCTTACCCACTAACAGGGTGCCTAAGGGATGCAGCGTTCTCGGAATGCTTTACAACAATTCAAACAATTAACATCAGTAGTTTTATTTCTAGAAAGAAAATTGGCAATAATTAACTTTGATTACAGCAAATGTTGCTAGCGAGAGGCGACATGAAAACAGTAAAGTTCTTGCTGTACGCAAAGTCCAAGCAAGCACTTCATACGGATCACGACAATCTGATAGCGTAGCACTAATGTTCGTTTGAAATGGCGCCAAGATGAGCGGCCGAGGCTTGCAGGAGCAGCACTTATATTCACTTCTTCCAGGTGTCACTCTTGGCGCGGCGCGGCGCGGTCCTATTCCGCTCACCATTGGCCGACGTTTTCTCACAGCCATCTCTGGTCTTGCATACTGCATCTTCGTTCCGGCACTTGTGGTTACGCCGGAACGAGAAGTGTACCTCGAAATAACTTCAGAACGACAGTCTTTAAGAGAAGTCCCTTCTAAGAGAACGAATTAATTGATAAAAATACAACTGAATAGCTGGTGCTCGAGTCAAGGGCAACAACTGCTTAATATACAGGAATGCACCAGCACTAACGATCAAAGAGTTAGACAGATTGTCAGTACGTGAGGCACTGACGAACAAGTAGCTGAAGGTTACAGAAGGAAAGCCAAACTCATCTTAGGGAGCTGACGAAGGTGCTGGCTGAGGTAGGTGACGGTCTCAAACCTCGCGCTGCCCGACAAACGGCATGCCGGAGTCGCTGCGCTAAGCAGACGCATGCAGCAATACACAGCCGCTTTACTATCAAGTCCCCCGTGACCCCGCTACCAAGGCCTGAAGCGCGGTCAGGTAGGAAACACCGCAGTAAAAGAATCGCCTAAGCAAAAAATGGAAATGAGAGCACGGCATTGTGGGCCAGGCTGGTCCCGGCGGAGGTTCGAGTCCTCCCTCGGGCATGGGTGTGTGAGTTTGTCCTTAGGATAATTTAGGTTAGATAGTGTGTAAGCTTAGGGACTGATGATTTTAGCAGTTAAGTGCCATAAGATTTCACACACATTTGAACATTTGAACATTGTGGGCCGGGAGTCCCCCATTAGACGAAGTTCGGAAGCCGAAGGCAAGTACTTATTGCATTCGACGCCACATTGGGTGACGTGCGCGTCGGAGATGGGGATGAAATGATGATAAGTACAACAAAACACCCGTCCCTGAGCGGAGAAAATCTCCTGCCCAGCCGGGAATCGAACCCGGGCCCCTTTGCGTGGCATTCTGACGCGCTGACCAGTCAGCTAACGGGGAGCGGACGCCTAAGCAAAACAGGTCCACATCAAATAGTATCAGGCACAATAGCCCTTCACCAAAGGAAGTACAAGATAAATAAACAACTAAGCCTCTTCAATCAGGTGCCATTAAATGGCGCTTTTTTTTTTTTTTTTATCAAACTGAATTCACTTTCTGGCCAAGCTAGAATTTCACTATCAAATTATGTATTAAACAAATTAACCCAGTAAAAGCTCTAAAACAGACAAACTAAATTTAATACAAGCTGCAACACTAATTAATTAAATTGAAAATAGTTACAAGTACTTGCCCTGTGGGGCAGTGAGAAAAGTCAAATAGGACCCCCAAAATTTTGTGGTGTTGAGGCATGAACATAAGGCCCGAGATGGATACAGTCACATAAGGAAAGCCAGACAAGATCTTACCTCAGAATCAGACATGGCAATGGCAAGCTATTAACCAATTTCTCCTCATTAAGGGCCTCGATAAACACGTTGCGGAACTGGCCAGGCGATTCATCTAAAACGTCAGCAGTCAGCAAGCTGACCGAGATCCTACGGATCATTAGGGATACTGAGAAGTTACCAGATGACTCGACATCAGCCGCGCGGGATTAGCCAAGCGGTCTAGGGCGCTGCAGTCATGGACTGTGCTGCTGGTTCCGGCGGAGGTTCGAGTCCTCCCTCGGGCATGGGAGTGTGTGTTTGTTCTTAGGATAATTTAGGTGAAGTAGTGTGTAAGCTTAGGGACTGATGACCTTAGCAGTTAAGTCCCATAAGATTTCACACACATTTGAACATTTATTTATTTATTTATTTATTATTTTTTTTTTTTTTAATTGGACATCTGTCTGATCCACCCCTTACACAAGAAGGGTGATTTGACTGACATCAAAAATTATAGAGGGATCTCATTCATACCAGTCACCTATAAGATATTATCTAAGACATTATTGAACAGAGCCGAACGTCAACTGGACCCAAAACTGGGAGATTATCAGGGTGGTTTCAGGAAAGGACGTTCTTGTGCTGAACAGATCCTTAACTTGAAGTCAGTATTAAGCCTAATTAAACTAGCGAATAAACAGTACGTAGTTACTTTCATTGACTTCAAAAAAGCATACGATTCAATCGAGGGACATACTCTTATGAGAATTTTGCAGGAGATGGGCCATGACCAGAAAATCCACAGCCTTATCCAAAAGACCCTGAGTAACACTAGGTCACGACTGAATTTCAAGGGAACACTTTCAGATAAAGACAGGAGTTAGACATGGAGATGGGCTTTCACCTCTTCTCTTCAACTGTGTGGTTGACAGGGTGATCAGACAGTGGCGAAAAGAAATGGAAGTACAAAATATACCGAGCGGTATTTACCTAGGACACAAACGGACGGGACTGGTAGTAGACTGTTTAGCTTTCGCAGATAATCTGGCAGTTATAGCGAGCTCAATATGCTCAGTATGCTCAAACTCCAGGCTGCCAATGCAAGATTACAATTTTCACTAGAAAAGACAAAATACGACACCAACATCAGTGATACTCCCAGTGAACTACAGCTGGAACAAGGTCAAATTGCCAAAGTTGACAGATTGAAGTATTCGGGAGAATGTTTGGAACGTAATCTATCAGATGGAACAACACTAAAAACTCGGATTCATAAGTTACAATTAGCATATCGATGAATCAAGAACTTCTATAATAAGAAATGCCTATCTCGCAATTCCAAACTAATGTTTGAATCTGAACAGGAAAGCGTTGACAGTTAAACTAGGGATTCAGGAGAGGAAGATCCTGAGAAAAATTCTGGGACCGGTCGAAATAGATGGTGAGTACAGAAGACAATCAAACCAGGAGCTATACAATCATACGTAGAAAATCACATATGAGCCAGGAAGAGACGTCTCGCTTTCTACTGACATATCACAAGGATGGACCATCTGACTCCTCAACTACTGTAAGAGCAGTAAGACCGTGACACCATGACTGACAGAAGTCAAGAAAGACATCCAGGAACTGAACATAACTGAAAGTGACATTAGAAACCGAGCACTTCTCAGAAGGATACTAAAAGAAAAGAGGTTTCAGGACAGATCACCCAGCAAAAAGACCGGCGCCCTTTGGACAAAGGAGAGATAGGAGAAACATAGCCACAGAATGCGGGATTACTGGGCAACCATCAAATCCCTCTCTAGGCTGGAAAGTTGAATATCGTGGTCCTTAGCTGGCCCATTCGAAAAAAGAGGAAGAAAAAGAATATATATTAAAACATGAAGATACATTAAATGAATAACCAAGATTAAGCACAAATGAGCAGAAACTCGCATGACACTAGAGGAGAATATTAAACAACAATGGCGTGCTTCGAAACGTTTGGCTCACCACAATAACCTTAAACACACTATGAAGGGCACTGATCATGACTTGCAGAGAAATTTTCACTAATAATTTGGTTAGAGGGGCAAAAACTTTAATAGGGAAACAATTACAAATGGAAAATCTTGCAGCTATTATGAAACATTAACCAAATTATCCACTTAATTCATAGCTTGGATGTCCTAAGCGACTAGGTTCAGCAATTTTTGCGATCAGAATAATTGCCAATTTTGAGGATGTAGAAATTAGTAAACTAACATACTTTGTATACTTCCAATCTCTGGTGTCATACGGAATAATATTCTGGGCAACTCAACACTTAGGCAAATGGTATTCACTGCTCAAAAGAAAGTAGTTAGAATAATGTGTGGGGTTCATAGTCGCACATCTTGTAGGCATCTTTTTAAAAGGTAAGGAATTCCTACTACTGCTTCACAGTACATTTACTCAGTAATGAAATTTTTTCTCAACAACATGGACCAGTTTAAAATCAACAGTGACATTCATGATTACAAAAGAAAAAAGAAAGACCTACACTATCCTTTACTTAACCCATCTTTGGCGCAGAAAGGGGTAAAATGTGCTGCTATAAAGCTTTTTGATAAATTACCAGATGAAATAAAATGTCTGACAGACAGCAGTAATAGTTTCAAAAACAAATTGAAATCATACTTCCTTGACAACTGCTTCTATACCATAGATGAATTCTTGAATATGAGTAAATATATCTGGAGATATAATATATATATTTTGTGCCGTTTAAGGGAATGGGATAAATAATAGAAATATTTAAGTATAACACTATAATGTAAAAAAAAAGGAAAAAGAAAAGAACTTGTTCCCTTGCGCATTTCTTGTACATTTGGCACGTTCCACATCATAACGGTTTTTTCGTGCTATTGATCAATGGAACACCTAAGTAAGTAACTAACTAACTAACGTACCCCCATATGAAACGTACTGAGTTCTGCTCACTCGTCTAATATAGGGTGCCTAGGAAGCTGTTTTCTCGGATTGCTAGACAACTATTCAAGCAAATCGTTTTAATGGAGCTCATTACAGTGAGTTAAATTGACAATACTTAACTTTGTATATTCACAAAGGTGTGTCGCAAGGAAATAGCGATACGCAAATAATCAATATCCTTCCGCATATACGATTTCATCGCAAGCAAAACAATACAGTTCATAAGTCACTGCTGTGGCGTTTGTATGACGGCTTATCTTCCACTCCGGCCGCAGCTAGGCGGCGCAGCCCTTATATTCTTTTGGTATAGAAGCCACTTGTGGTGTGCGTACTGTAAGACCTTCGGTACACACACCATCAGATTATTTGACTTGTCGCTCTAACGAAGTAGGCGAGTGTCAGCAATAAGTCTCGTGGTCTTATCGTGGCGTGTTTATCTTCTGCCGTTAGGTCAGACGATTAAAATGCCACTTGCACGCTTAGAGTACGAGGGTGCACCCATCTGCAGGTGGTCGCTCATGTCGGCACCAATGATGTGTGTCGCTATGGATCGGAGGAAATCCTCTCTGGCTTCCGGCGGCTATCTGATTTGGTGAAGACTGCCAGTCTCGCTAGCGGGATGAAAGCAGAGCTCACCATCTGCAGCATCGTCGACAGGACTGACTGCGGGCCTTTGGTACAGAGCTGAGTGGAGGGCCTGAATCAGAGGCTGACACGGTTCTGCGACCGTGTGGGCTGCAGATGACTTGCGCCATAGGGTGGTGGGGTTTCGGGTTCCGCTGGATAGGTCAGGAATCCACTACACGCAACAAGCGGCTACACGGGTAGCAGGGGTTGTGTGGCGTGGGCTGGGCGATTTTTTAGGTTAGATGGCCTTGGGCAAGTACAGAAAGGGCAACAGCCTCAACGGGTGCGGGGCAAAGTCAGGACATGCGGGGACCAAGCAGCAATCGGTATTGTAATTGTCAACTGTCGAAGCTGCGTTGGTAAAGTACCGGAACTTCAAGCGCTGATAGAAAGCACCGAAGCTGAAATCGTTATAGGTACAGAAAGCTGGCTTAAGCCAGAGATAAATTCTGCCGAAATTTTTACAAAGGTACAGACGGTGTTTAGAAAGGATAGATTGCATGCAATGGAGTGTTCATCGCTGTTAGTAGTAGTTTATCCTGTAGTGAAGTAGAAGTGGATAGTTCCTGTGAATTATTATGGGTGGAGGTTACACTAAACAACCGAACTAGGTTAATAATTGGCTCCTTTTACCGACCTCCCGACTCAGCAGCATTAGTGGCAGAACAACTGAGAGAAAATTTGGAATACATTTCACATAAATTTTCTCAGCATGTTATAGTCTTAGGTGGAGATTTCAATTTACCAGATATAGACTGGGACACTCAGATGTTTAGGACGGGTGGTAGGGACAGAGCATCGAGTGACATTATACTGAGTGCACTATCCGAAAATTACCTCGAGCAATTAAACAGAGAACCGACTCGTGGAGATAACATATTGGACCTACTGATAACAAACAGACCCGAACTTTTCGAATCTGTATGTACAGAACAGGGAATCAGTGATCATAAGGCCGTTGCAGCATCCCTGAATATGGAAGTTAATAGGAATATAAAAAAAGGGAGGAAGGTTTATCTGTTTAGCAAGAGTAATAGAAGGCAGATTTCAGACTACCTAACAGATCAAAACGAAAATTTCTGTTCCGACACTGACAATGTTGAGTGTTTATGGAAAAAGTTCAAGGCAATCGTAAAATGCGTTTTAGACAGGTACGTGCCGAGTAAAACTGTGAGGGACGGGAAAAACCCACCGTGGTACAACAACAAAGTTAGGAAACTACTGCGAAAGCAAAGAGAGCTCCACTCCAAGTTTAAACGCAGCCAAAACCTCTCAGACAAACAGAAGCTAAACGATGTCAAAGTTAGCGTAAGGAGGGCTATGCGTGAAGCGTTCATTGAATTCGAAAGTAAAATTCTATGTACCGACTTGACAGAAAATCCTAGGAAGTTCTGGTCTTACGTTAAATCAGTAAGTGGCTCGAAACAGCATACCCAGACACTACGGGATGATGATGGCATTGAAACAGAGGATGACACGCGTAAAGCTGAAATACTAAACACCTTTTTCCAAAGCTGTTTCACAGAGGAAGACCGCACTGCAGTTCCTTCTCTAAATCCTCGCACAAACGAAAAAATGGCTGACATCGAAATAAGTGTCCAAGGAATAGAAAAGCAACTGGAATCACTCAATAGAGGAAAGTCCACTGGACCTGACGGGATACCAATTCGATTCTACACAGAGAACGCGAAAGAACTTGCCCCCCTTCTAACAGCCGTGTACCGCAAGTCTCTAGAGGAACGGAGGGTTCCAAATGATTGGAAAAGAGCACAGATAGTCCCAGTTTTCAAGAAGGGTCGTCGAGCAGATTCGCAAAACTATAGACCTATATCTCTTACGTCGATCTCTTGTAGAATTTTAGAACATGTTTTTTGCTCGCGTATCATGTCATTTCTGGAAACCCAGAATCTACTATGTAGGAATCAACATGGATTCCGGAAACAGCGATCGTGTGAGACCCAACTCGCCTTATTTGTTCATGAGACCCAGAAAATATTAGATACAGGCTCCCAGGTAGATGCTATTTTTCTTGACTTCCGGAAGGCGTTCGATACAGTTCCGCACTGTCGCCTGATAAACAAAGTAAGAGCCTACGGAATATCAGACCAGCTGTGTGGCTGGATTGAAGAGTTTTTAGCAAACAGAACACAGCATGTTGTTATCAATGGAGAGACGTCTACAGACGTTAAAGTAACCTCTGGCGTGCCACAGGGGAGTGTTATGGGACCATTGCTTTTCACAATATATATAAATGACTTAGTAGATAGTGTCGGAAGTTCCATGCGGCTTTTCGCGGATGATGCTGTAGTATACAGAGAAGTTGCTGCATTAGAAAATTGTAGCGAAATACAGGAAGATCTGCAGCGGATAGGCACTTGGTGCAGGGAGTGGCAACTGACCCTTAACATAGACAAATGTAATATATTGCGAATACATAGAAAGAAGGATCCTTTATTGTATGATTATATGATAGCGGAACAAACACTGGTAGCAGTTACTTCTGTAAAATATCTGGGAGTATGCGTACGGAACGATTTGAAGTGGAATGATCATATAAAAATAATTGTTGGTAAGGCGGGTACCAGGTTGAGATTCATTGGGAGAGTGCTTAGAAAATGTAGTCCATCAACAAAGGAGGTGGCTTACAAAACACTCGTTCGACCTATACTTGAGTATTGCTCATCAGTGTGGGATCCGTACCAGGTCGGGTTGACGGAGGAGATAGAGAGGATCCAAAGAAGAGCGGCGCGTTTCGTCACTGGGTTATTTGGTAACCGTGATAGCGTTACGGAGATGTTTAATAAACTCAAGTGGCAGACTCTGCAAGAGAGGCGCTCTGCATCGCGGTGTAGCTTGCTCGCCAGGTTTCGAGAGGGTGCGTTTCTGGATGAGGTATCGAATATATTGCTTCCCCCTACTTATACTTCCCGAGGAGATCACGAATGTAAAATTAGAGAGATTAGAGCGCGCACGGAGGCTTTCAGACAGTCGTTCTTCCCACGAACCATACGCGACTGGAACAGGAAAGGGAGGTAATGACAGTGGCACGTAAAGTGCCCTCCGCCACACACCGTTGGGTGGCTTGCGGAGTATCAATGTAGATGTAGATGTAGATTGATGGGGACCAACTTTAAACAGAACTTGATTAATTTTCACACACGTTTATTAAAATAATAAATAGCATAGACATTACGTAACTTGATTCTGGATGCTGTTTACAATTGACAATCTGAAGTTCCTTTGGTCTTGGTACATTAATCTTATTCTCACATATATCTCTGATACTTGACAAAGTGTCTATACATTTCTCTTCATAGCTATGTACAGGAATATGATAATATTATTAGGCGCAGACTGAAACTTGACTATAGACTGGTACAGACTAATGCAGACAAATGCAGACTGGTGCAGACAAATGCAGACTGACTAATCGGAGGTCTGTACACTCATTATAATACCTCGCGCGTTCAGGTATCACTGCGCGAGTGTGATCCGCGAGGAGAAAAGATTCTATGTTAGCAGCAATCTCATTGGCTGCGTTACATATTAATACGCAGATCAGCGGAAGCAGAATTAGGTCCGTCTCTATGGCAGCGCCACCTCATAGAGCAGAGACGGACAAGCGCTGCACCTGCAGCGGGGCGCGCTCCGGTGGGAAAGTTGTGTACGCGCTGACTACACGGAACTATGTACACAACACCGCTCCTGTCTTGGTGTCCTCCTAGAGAGTGGTTCGTCAGCGCACTATTGGCTGACGTAGTCCCACATCACCCTCTGCTCTTCCGCTCTTCATCGTCAAGCTGGCGCTTGTCGTTATGCTGGAACAAAATCCACCAGAAAAACTCGTTTCCAAACACCGAGTTCTCTAGGTTCCCCATAGATTAACCTTCCACGGTAACCTTTCCCATGTACAATGCAACACACCATTTCAACACGGGCACTGCCTCCTGCTGCAACGGCCATCTCTTCCTCTCTCCCTCTCCCTGGAGAGACCGGACTTGTCCTCGATTCACATATCACTGTAAAACTCGGGACAGAGCACAGTTGCGCCACCTCGTGGCGCGCCAGAAAGGTCGAGTCATGCCAGCAGACCCTGAAGCAGATATAGCTGCGAGCCACCATGGCTCAAAGAGTATGACCAGAATACCAAATTCCAGACATTACCCCTCACTAAGGCAAATGCAATGGTCTTCAGTTAACGAGCGAGAGCAGTGTCTTTTACGTAGAAATATCTGTGCTAAAGACAAGTAACACTGCTTGAAACAACCGCAGAAATCAGTGTGGGACGTACAACGAACGTTTCCGCTTGCCCAGTACGGCGAAATTTGGCGTTAATGGGTTATAGATGTAGACGACAGACGCGAGCGCCTATGCTAACAGCACAACATTGCCAGCATTACCTTTCCTGGGCTCGTGACTGATCGGTTTGGCCCTAGAATACTGAAAAGCCGTGGCCTGGTTAGATCAGCGTCAATTTCAATTGGTGAGAGCTCTTGGTAGGGTTCGAGTAGGCTCAGCCTTCACGAAACCATGGACCCCAATTGTCAAGAAGGCACTGTGCAAGCTGGTGGTGGCTCCCTAATGAGTGGTCTGTGTTTACATGGAATGGTCTGATCCTCCCGTCCAATTGAACAGATCATTTACTGGAAACGGTTATGTTCGGCTACTTGGAGACCATTTGCAGCCATTCGTGGACTTCATGTTCTCAAACAACGATGGAATTTTTGTGGTTGACAGTGCACCATGTAATTGGGCCATAGTTGCTCGCGAATGGTTTGATGGATATTCAGGACAATTCGAACGATTAATTTGTCCACCCAGGTCGTCAGACGTGAGTCTCATCGCATATTTATGGGACGTAACCGGAACGGTAGTTCGTGCGCAAAATCACCTACTGGCAGCACTTTTGCTATTATGGACGGCTGTAGAGACAGCATTGCTCCAGGGAAGCTGAAGATCCGATACGATATCAACAGACACCGCATGACTTTCGTTACATCACTTTGTAACGTGTTGTAAGCACAACTGTTTTTAGTGTAATGTAAGCAAATCGTACAAAAATTAGTCACCGGCAGAAGATATCACCATAACGACATGAAACACCGTGTCCGCCCGGTGTGGCCGAGCGGTTCTAGGTGCTTCAGTCTGGAACCGCGCGACCACTACGGTCGCAGGTTCGAATCCTGCCTCGGGCATGGATGTGTGTGGTGTCATTTGGTTAGTTAGGTTTAGGTAGTTCTAAGTTCTAGGGGACTGATGACCTCAGGTGTTATGTCCCACAGTTCTCAGAGCCATTTGAACCGTGAAACACCGTCTCTAGTCTAGAGAAATCCGGGCATTAGATTTCGCATTGATACCGAATGTCGTGGATGCTAACTGCTACGGTTCCCTTGCTATTGGAAGTAGCCCCATGTATTCTATGTGAGATTAAGATCGGGTGATTAGCGGGCCACTCACGAGCTGAAGGTTGCCTGAGTGTTTGTGAGTGAACGTATGCATACAGCTTCGTGGAGACGGCTGTTGTCGTCTTGGAAGACGGGTGTGTCCACAGCGCACTCGATAAGATGCAAAAGGCACCACAGCACTCGGTCACTGCGAATGTTGAAATAAACATTCTAGTTGATATTCACGGTAACCTGGATGTGCGAGAGCAAGTCACGACACAACCATCTCCAGCCAGAAATACATCCCCCAAACACCACAGATTAAACGCCTCATTGGGCCGTCTGGCCCACGACGCCTTTCGTTACTTGAAAAAAGAGGCAAAACCGCGATTCCTCGGTTCACAGTACACCCACGGAGTCAGCTGGCGCCCAGTTTATGTTGCCTTTGGCCCACTGACGAAATGCAACTTTATGAACCGCTGTGGGCGATGGGCTTTTACAAGGCACCTGGATCAAAATGTTTATAGCATGCAGTTCCCTTCGCAGTGTTGTAAGATCAGGGGCAATAATTCATGCTACTTGGATTAATCACGCAATGTGGATGTACATATTGCACTTAAATTATGCTAACGGATATAGATCCCGGGCTTGATGAACTGTTGCAAGAACCTTATTAACTCTTACATTGTAAGGACCAACTTGCATCACCATTTCAATAGATTTAATAAGGCTCTAGTTCAACATTTGTGAGCTCAGCTTTCTTCTAACATATGCACTGATGTATTTGATGTTAATAGCACTCCGTCTTCAGGCCACAAGTGGCCCATCAGGTCCACCCGACCGCCGTGTCATCCTCAGATGAGGAAGCGGATAGGAGGGCGTGTGGTCAACACACTCCTCTCCCGTCGTTAGGATGGTTTTCTTTGACCGGAGCCGCTACTATTCGGTCGAGTAGGTCCTCAGTTGGCATCACGAGACTGAGTGCTCCCCGAAAAATGGCAACAACGCATGGCGGCCCCGATGGTCACCCATCCAAGTGCCGGCCACGCCCGACAGCGCTTAACTTCGGTGATCTGACGGGAACCGGTGTTTCCACTACGGCAAGGCCGTTGGCGATGTTTATAGCGATGTACAGTAATAACTATAGGCTGAGCAGATGTTCTAATCACTGAATCAACTTGAAACATTTATTTTCTCTAATCATTTTTGGAACATATTCGTTATCTGTTTCGTCAAAAGCACTCTCATTCATTCTAGGATGCTTTCGATGATCACAAACACTCTAAACCCGATTATCAGTGCTAATGGTCAAGAAAATTAGCTATCGGATACTCGGGGAAACAAAAATAAATTTTGAAATATGGGTCTCCAGTGGCATATTCCATTACCACAAGCTAATTGGGAAAAGAGTTTATAAAAAGCTGAAGAGGATATCAAAAAGTTTCCGTCTGAGGGCGTTGCTGCGACGTGCGACTGCAGCGTGGGTACACGAGTACCAACATATAGGCTTGAGATTAATGTGCCATTCACGTCTTTCCGACGAGCGAGCGTTGTATTTAGAAACGTTAACTATGGCGACCTTTTCACCAAATGCGTTCAAACAGGTAGAACGTGCTACTATTCTTTTCTTGGCTACCGATGGGCAAACACGGATGAACTTCCATCGGGAATGAATATTGTGTATGTGGCAGGGTGCCTGTCAGGAACTAGCGTTGTGGAGTGGTGTGCCACGTTCTGTGTTGGCGTGGCTCGACACAAGTTATCAGCCCACCGAGGAGGCCAGTCTCAGCCATTACGGACAAATGGGAGACACACGAGTACCCTTCCTAAGCACCCGAGCTCTTGCCATGCGGCTATCACGCCTGCTGCCCCTAAAAATAGGTTTTGAAGGGTCCACAATTCCTGTTGGAAGAGGATGCGAGGCAGGGAGTTACGGACTTCTTTACACAGCAGGACCTGGTGTTTTACCAAACGGTGTTGGTCAACCCGGTGAATTGGTGGGACGGTTACCTCAGTGCTCACGGAGACTTTTCCCGATTGGCATTCCGATTCTGGACTGTACGGACTCCAAATGTAAGCTTCTTGGTTATCTCTTATAAAATGAGAGGTGCTTTCCTATCACTGGCTTGCCTCACTACAAAGTGAGAATTGTTTCCCTTTATCTATAGAACATATGGAGTCTCACATCTCCTAATCCACAATATGGCGCCGAATTAAATTCGATAAATTATCTCTCCTACCCGCGACATACCACAGCAGCTGACTGAAAGGTGTGCGCAAACGAAAGCAGCAGTTTGCAGGGCGATGGAGCATTATCACGTCATAGATCTCCGGAAGGCATATTTATTGAGCTCTACGCCATTGACAAGACTGCCTCTCCCCATTAACGTTCGAAAACTAACGGTTTATTCCCTCTCTTCTTAAATTTTGCCTCTACTGACCACATGGTTCAGTATAAACAGACGAAAATCTCCGGCGACGGTTTATAACACTAGCTTCGTTATGCATCACTAGCCAGTGATACGTCATTCTTCCCTAACAACTGAACATTTAGGCCTGCCACGGAAAAAAGCCACATATAACACTAGCCTGTCGTGACAGAAACTGATGTTACCCTCTGGGAGGATTTTGAGTTTTGACCGCACGTGTGTCTAATGGATGAGGGTATCTGACAGTAATTTTGACTGTATTGTAATTAATAGAGAAACTAAACAGGCTTTTACTTTGGGGATAACGGAAGTTGTGAAGTCCATATACGAATCAAGAATCGAACGGTCGCCAACCGAATTAGGCACATTAATTTGAAATATTAAGTTCAAGAAAACTAAATATAAGTTGTTGTAGTGACTTTTATTAAGACTCCCTTTTGAATAGCACACTGGAAACACACAAATACAGGGCAATCTATGTTGTGGGTAGCAGCAGTTACCATTAATGCACAAACTAGTAATCATAGAAAGCAAAATTATACCGCACTCATAATAATAATAGTTACAATCACGATCATTACGTGAGATGTTACTGCAGGAAGCACTGAACTAAAGTTGTACACGGAAAGGTTTCTGGCTTAACTGACATATAAATACAACGAATAAATTTAAATAATACTACAATCACACTGTTTATACTCCCATTTATAGAACTGTATCAAATTTCTTTAGTAGCGATAATATTCCAATTATCTCTCTAATACGAGCATAATATGGTGGGGACGCATAAACTGATACTGTACCACTAGTCAAACTCTATGATTATTTCAATAGTAAAATTCAATTCAACTAAATTTAATTATTAACCCCACTGGGAATAGTTTATGTTATCATCCATACTCAACACTGAGCTCGATGAACCTCAAAAAATTCGTTCATGATAGCAATCAAGGCTAAATTATGTTTAACTTTTGTGCCTTTTTCATCACCTGTGAAGCAGGTATTTTAGACAATAACATTTACACAGTCTGGCGCTGAGTTTTAGCACATTTAATACACAGAAATAAGTCACTAATCCGTTAGGAACAGGACACTCGGTTTTCTGAATACTTAGGAGGGGATCCTGCTTAGGTTCATGATTAGGATAAAAGCTATGGTTCTAAACACAGGCTTACAGCACTTGTACTGTTATTGAAAACTCTCGTCCATGATGTGATACATATCTCTATGCATGAAGCTGGTGGAGCAGTGGCGACGTAGTGGAGGCGAGTAACTGTACTCACGGCTCTTGAGGTTTGAATGCTCTATACAACTTTTTAGCATGTTCTCCATTCCCTATTGCCGAGAGCACCATACAACAGCCAGATCCACATCCGAGGCAAAATTCCTTTCAAAACGGCTTCCAATTGCCTCCCTTGGCACCATTGATGAGTACCGACCAACGTCTATCCACTGACTGCGTACCGTTCCCACCGAGGAGCCGCCCAGTTCTACCGCCAAAACCACATTTTGCATTGCGCCAAGCCACTTCCGTTGCCGAGGGACTTCCCTACGTCTCTTATGTTATACAATACAAGTGTCCTAAGCATGAACCAGCTGCCAATATACAATGTTCCCTTTATAAACATACATATGTTATAAAATTTCATTATTTTAAACATTATTTAGTTTTTTTCACACATACATTACAAACTTTAAATTTCCTGTCACAAATCAATGTCTTCAAGTGACAAAGAATAAGCACTTCATAATCAAAGATACACAGTTACATAGTATAAACCTACTTCTAATCGATATAGGTGTTACAGGTTACTCAGGGTGGCAAATAATGAAATGGTTATATCGTGGGCCTCAGCAATAATTATATCGCTGATATCAGCTAACCAGCGCCAACTTGGCGAAATACCAAGATCTGGCGTGCATACTTATGGCACTAAATTAGTAGAACAAAGAAATATTAATAAAAGCCCCTAAAATATGGTGAGACCTGCCTTATTGACGTGTCTCAGTGTTCGTTCGGAAACTTCATTCACTGAGAGCATCAATTCCTGACGGGGTTTGAAATCGATACTCACTAATAAGGAGTGAAACTCTTCTCCAGTTCCTATTTTTACGCCGTGCTTGTGGCTGTCAGGGGTAACTAACATCATGTAAACACGTTGGACGATCCACGCTGATGCAACTTCAAATGGGGCAACCTCGTTCACGGTGTGGCAACGGATAGGTCCGAGCATGAGTGCTGCTTTCCGGCACTCTCTTTCGACTGCTCGTTCGATGCGGTCCGCCGCAAATTCTTGTTCTGTGAAAACCTGTTCACCTCAGAGAAACGCTTGCGACCGACATCCTCATTTATTTGCTAAATGCATTCCAGTCTCTGACTTCCCCTACAGTTTTTACTCTTTACATCTCCATCTACTATCATGGAAGGTGTTCCCTAATAACTTAACACATGCCCTAGCACCCTGTCTCTTGTTCATACGAGTGTTTTCCATATAATCCTTTCGTCGCCGATTCTGCAGAGAGCCTCCTCATTCCTCACCTTATCAGTCCATCTAATTTTCAACTGTCTTCGTAGTACCACATCTCAAATACTTCTATTCCCTTCTTTACCAGTTTTCTCAAAGTCCATGTTCCAGTACCATACAACGCTGGGCTCCAGGCGTATATTTTCAAAATTTGTTGCTCGAATTAAGGCCTATGTTTGATACCATTTGACTGTTCTTAAACAGAAATGACCTTTTTGCTAGTGCTGGTCTGATTTTTATGACCTCCTTCCTCCGAAAGTCTTGGCTTATTTTGTTTCTTAGGTTAACAGAATTCCTTAAATTCGTCTATTTCGTGATCCCCTATTCTGGTGTTAAATTTCTCGCTGTTCTCTTTTCTGCTGCTCGTCAATGGTTTGGTCTTTCTTCGATTTACTCTCAATTCATATTATGTGCTCATTAGACTGTCCATTCCATTCAATATATGCTGTAGCTTTTCTTCACTGTCACTGAAAGTAGCAATGAAACGAGTGAATATCATTACCTATATCATTTCACCATGAATTTTAATCACATCCTTGAACGATACTCTTATTTCCGTCATTGCCTCTTCAATGTATAAACTCAACAGTTAGGGCGGAAGTCTACATTCCTGTTTAACACTGTTTTTAATCCAAGCACTTCCTCTTGGTTCTTGTACACATTTTATTCCTGTACCTTACCTCCATTTTCCCTATTTTCCCCAGTATTTCGGACATCTTGCACTATTTTACATTGGCGAACACTTTCTCCAGGTCAACAAATACTATGAACTTTTCTTGATTTTTCTTCAGTCTTGCTTCCTTTATCAATCGCAACGTCACCTTTTCCTCTTGGATACTTTTACCTTTCTTTAGGCAAAAATGATCGTCATCTAACAGATCCCCAATATTCTTATACGTTACTCTGTATATTATTCTTGTCGACAGCTCGGATGCATGAGCTGTTAAGCTTATTATGCGATGATTTTCGAACTTGTCGGAACTGTGTAGACGACGTTTTTCCATAAGTCTGATGGTATATCGCTAGTCACACATTCCACGCACCAACGTGAATAGCAGTTAGGATCCCACTTCCTTCAATAATTTAAGAAATTCCGATGATGTTATCTATCTCTTCTGTCTTATTTGATCTTAGTCTTCTAAAGCTCATTTAAATTCTGATTATAATATTGGACCCCCCATCTGGTCCCTCTTGACTCCGGTTTCTTGTTCCATCATGTCACCAGATGAGTCCTTCCCCTCATTATGAGGCATTCAGTGTACTCTTTCCACCAATCCGCTCTCTCCTCGGCACTTAACGGAGGAATTCACAATGCACTCCTAATGTTACCGCCTCTTGCTTTTAATTTCGCTGTAAGTTGCGTTGCCATTTCTGTATGCTGAGTCAGTCTTCCCAACGATAATTTCTTCTTCCATTTGCTTACTTTTTCATGCCTGCATAAAGCCTTAGTTTCACCGCTCTTCCAATTTCTTTTATTCTTAAATGACTTGTACTTCTGTATTCCTGAATTTCGTTGAACATCTAGGCACTTCCTCCTTTCGTCGATCAACTGAAGTATTTATTCCGTTACCCATGGTTTCTTCGCAGTCACATGCTTTGTACCTATGTTTTTGTTTCCAGATTCTGTGAATAACCTTCTCAGAGATAACTATTCGTATGTAACTGAACTCCCTACTGAGCGTATCATAATATCAATATCTGTAGCCTCAGGGAACTTCAAGCGTATCTCGTCATTCCTTAGTATTTCTGTATTCCATCTGGGCATTGTTTCTTACTGGCTAGTCTCTTAAACTTCAACCTACTCTTAGCCATTACTAAATTCTGATCCGAGTCTATATCTGCTCCTGTGTAGGCCTTACAGTCCAACATCTGACATCAGAATCTCTGCCTGACCATGATGTTAGCTAACTGAATCCTTCCCGTATCTCCCGGCGTTTTGCGAGTATACTTCCCTCCATTGGTGATTCTTGAACAGAGTATTCGTTACCACTAGCTGAAATTTATTACAGAACTCAACTAGACATGCTCCTCCCTCATTCCACCTACCCAGCCCATATATCATGTAACCATCTCTTCTACTCCTTCTCCTACAACAGTATTACAGTCCCCCATTGAAATCACATTTTCATCTCCTTTACGTACTGATTACATGTTGAATATCCTCATATACTTTCTCTTCTGCTCCATCTTCTGCCTGTGAGGTCGATATGTATAGCGGAACTATTGTTGTCGGCGTTGGTTTACTCTCGACTTTGCTCAGGACAACCCTATCACTGGACTCTAAGTCTTCACAATGACTCAATCTCAACCCAATATTCACAAGGTATCCTTCTTCCGTTATAGCATTTTCTGCTACTGTTGATAGTAATCCAAGCACACTGGAGCATAAATCTTTGTCTTCTTTCCATTTCACTTCACTTAGCCAGACTACATCTAGACTGGGATTACCAAGTTGTAACTTCTAACATTCCATCTTCGTACATCCATAGTTGAAATAGAGGACAGTGCGACGTCAGCTGGTATAAATTTATATTAAAATGTAGAAATTCCTCCAGCTGTATTTAAGGTGTCGATTTTATTTTGGCAACTAGTTTCAACGTTGTAACAATCTCATCTTCAGGCCCATACACTTGTTGACGTCAGCTGCGTGCGGCTGATATTAGAAGTCAGTGATGATATACAGACGTGCTCCGTATGGAAGGTGGTTAGTAACTAACATTCCACGTCGTGATTCGTAGAACATCATCCTTTCGTCTGTTATTCGATCTTTTAGTCATGGTCGTGTGCCCCTCTGTAGTCCACGCCCTGAGATCCGAACGGTATTTTAGTCCGGAATGTTTTGCCAGTGCAGAGATCATCATGACACATTTTTAGTTACGGGCCACATGTCCTGCAGATTCACATTGTGTGTGTTTAATGCAGTGATTTCTATTGTCATCTGTATCCTCATGCCGTTGATCAGTGCTGATTTTTCAGCCTTTTAAGGGAAATTTCTCATTACAAGGGAAGAGTGTGTCCTGAACCTTCCGTCTCTGACAACGCCGTTGGTAAAATGAGGACTTCCTATGCCGGAAATCTTCGGCCGCCATTTCAGATTCGTATTCAAAATTTAAGCAGTGGCGGGGTTTTAGAACGTTTTGATTACTTTTCAGTGACGCTATTCCTTGCTCAAGGGTACGAACATATTAGGGAACTGATTAAATACAACCGCAGGCATACACAAACCACCTCGCTGTTATGACAAGTCAGCGATGGATGGTGACATGACCGCCTGGTACCAGTTCTACAGCCGGACGTAGTAACCGAGCGGTTCTAGGCGCTTCAGTCCGGAACAGCCCGACTGCTACGGTCGCAGGTTCGAATACTGACTCGGGCATGGATGTGTGTGGTGTCCTTAGGTCGGTTAGGTTTAAGTAGTTCTACGTTCTAGGAGACTGATGACCTTAGGTGTTGTGTCCCATAGTGCTCAGAGCCATTTGAACCAGTTCTGGTTCAAATGGCTCTGAGCACTATGGGACTCAACTGCTGAGGTCATTAGTCCCCTAGAACTTAGAACTAGTTAAACCTAACTAGCCTAAGGACATCACACACATCCATGCCCGAGGCAGGATTCGAACCTACGACCGTAGCGGTCTCGCGGTTCCAGACTGCAGCGCCAGAACCGCGCGGCAACTTCGGCCGGCCTTGAACCAGTTCTACTTAGCAATTGTTCTCCAATGTGACCAGTGTGCTCTTTCAATGGAATGGCTAATATTTGGTTAGGGGAACTTAACTTGATACCAGCTGTGGGTGCCATAATAATAGATAATTACATAACTTATTTGCCAAATAAATACATAAAGTTTCATTTCAAAATAAAAAATCATCCTGAAAACATAAAAGACTTCCTTTCAGATGTTTTAAAAAATTTCAATAAAGGACTTGCAACTAATAATGATACACCTCCTCACTTTTTAAATGGGTCTTGCACTTGACTGCGCTTTACGTTTTAACAGTCTTCGAAAAAGTACTCGTACATAGCCAACATCTTCATAAACTCCCAACAGAATTATGTGTCTTTGTCAGAGCTATCAGTGGTTGATCTAAACGCTGGCTTCATACTGTGTCTTAAGACAGTAAAAGAAATTGTGCTCTCTTGTATTTTAGAGAAAGAACAGTTTTTCTTGATGTGATTTTCATGACATTGCGACCATGAAATCATGTAAGGGTGTATGAATCTCAGAACTAAAGAGTGGGCAGGCTTGTAAAGCTCGTCGGCTTCGTGTGTTGTGCTCAGAAGTATGTCTTGTTGCAGCATCCTCTCGGTTTCTCCATCTGACGTTCGCCACACGGGCTCCTAGCAGCCCTTCTTAAAGTTATTTCCAGTAACATTTTTATCCAGTCACATCGATTGTGAATCATTATATGTCTATCGATATTTTATTTGCTTTTCTGAAAATGGAACAATGCTGATATTTCCAAGTATTTGTCACATAAAGAACCACGAATCCTTTTTTTATATTTATAACTTGCAAAATAATTTTATGATACATTGTACATAAAAGTATGTAATTACATGTTTTCAACGACAGTACGCAAAATTTACGTATCAATGCTAAAACTGTTTTCTGTATTGTGTACTGTGCACTGTGTTCATGTAATGCTGTGCTGTTGTGCTACAACACGACCATAATCTAATGTGTGCATTGATACTTTCCTAAACAAAAAGTAGGGTACTTCCTGCTGCTGTGTGCTCTAGAACATACTGATAGACGTAGCACTACTTATTTTTGTTCCGATATGTTATTGTACCTACTGCCGCTTGGAAACTCGGGAGCCGGCCAGTGTGGCCACGCGGTTCTAGGCGCTTCAGTCTGGAACCGCGCGACCGCTACGGTCGCAGGTTCGAATCCTGCCTCGGGCATGGATGTGTGTCATGTCCTTAGGTTAGTTAGGTTTAAGTAGTTCTAAGTTCTAGGGGATTGATGACCTCAGATGTTCAGTCCCATAGTGCTCAGAGCCATTTGAACCATTTTTTGAAACTCGGGATATCATTGGTGACCACTGTCACCCATAAATGATGTATCATATTATTACCTTTCCCTTCATATATTTCCTTACAAATAGCGATGTTTCACCAAAAGTTAAGGACAGTTTAGAGTACGTACCAAATTTCAGGTGCAGGAAAGACTGCTGCATTTCTCAACCACAGTGCACGAAGCAGCGCCTTCATGTTTGCGACAACAGCAGTGACATTTCATTTCCGATAAAATGAAAAAGGTGTAGAAGCTTTTCCTATTTCTTCTTGTATGGTTTCTGCATTAACCATTTCTGATGAAGTTATCTGAGCTTGTCGTAGCTTTTCAATAGTTATGTTATATATATTCTCTCTTGGTTTTGCTTTGGAAGGCCATGGTAAAGGCTTCAGTGGTCAGTGAGCTCGACGGATATGTCTTCGGCGGTATAATGGTGCACGGACTTTGAGAGAGAAACAACACAACCTCTTAACCTTTCTACTGAATTCTGTTCTTTCTCAACTTCTGGTACAAGTTTGACGAGCAAAATCCGGTGTGAATCTCCTTGGAATGCTGTCAATCAACGGCTGTAAACCTTTAACTCAACCACAACTATCTGAAGAAGATTATGAGAAACAAATTGTTTCCTTCTGCATAAGATTTCTGAAAACCAAATACTTTCTTTGCTACCTTTTATGCGGCGCAGTTAAGTTGGTTAATCATCACACAAAACCAAATCATTGGCTATTCGACTGTTTCACTTGGTTTCGCCATGTTACTCGACATGAAAAATAGACTGTTGGATTACTGTGGAACTACACTGCCTGACAAATAAAGCGGAGAAATGGAATAATCTTCAAATGGTTCAAATGGCTCTGAGCACTATGGGACTCAACTGCTGTGGTCATAAGTCCCCTAGAACTTAGAACTACTTAAACCTAACTAACCTAAGGACATCACACACATCCATGCCCGAGGCAGGATTCGAACCTGCGACCGTAGCGGTCGTGCGGTTCCAGACTGTAGCGCCTTTAAACGCGCGGCCACTCCGGCCGGCGAATAATCTTCCTCAGATGGGTATGTGTTGTTATTTCAGTGGTTGCAACATCAAGTTAAATTTAGAAAAAAATTGGCAATATGAGCCCACATATTAGTATGATGATGGAATCCTCTGGCCTAGATGCATGCACTGATTCGCTTAGGAAGGGTGAATCCCTCCTGAGGTAATCTGTCCCAAAACCGTTCTAACTCGTCCTATGTTATCACAGAGACTGGCAATGGGAAGGAGCTGACGACCGTCCTGGTCCCAAACACCTTCTATCAGGTGCAGATACGATAGTGACACCATTCTGTCTCTCCAAAACACTGGAGGCATCGAACATCTCCCCAAGGTGCCACCATAGTCGTCAAGTTCGTCATCCATGATAGTGCAGAACTGGATTCATTGTTGAAGACAATGCAATATAATTCACCAGCAGTCCAAGGTTCCCTGTCGTGGCACCACAGCAAACGCAGCTGTTTATGTTGTGGAGTCAACGGCAGATTACTGGGACGGTAATTTTCTTATCCAGCTGTGCCTAGTGTCCGACCAATGGTGCTACACAAAATGCTGCAAATGAATCCATTACTTGCTGTCAGATGACAGGCGCAGATATGGATTTCATTATTTTCTGTTTGGTGTACTATATGGCCATTCTTCCTGATGGTGGACAGATATGGTCAACTGGAACGCTCACGATGAATAAAGTTGCCCTGAAGTGCCCGTGGGTAGTGGGGCTAGGCGGTTACTGGGACAGCGTGCGTTGTTGCCAAATGGCGGATCCAAGATAGTGGCCATAGATGTGGCAACGTCACACTGACAGTAGAGTAGGAAATTAAAATTTCGATGGGAAATAGGGAAGTTGGGGTACCTCTATTAACCTACCTCTTCCCCCACTACCCCCCCCCCCATTCACATGATGTTATCCATACCACAGCACCACCACACCCCTGAAAAGGCGGGAAACAATCAGCTTTTATCCAGCTACCGGATAGGATGGTTAGGCAAGTGTACTTTATTTATTTTGGCGGTTTATATGTTCTTGGCTGATTGTCCTCCATACTCCACCGCCCCCGACCCAACTTTCTGCCATGCCCATCCCCCACTTTTTACTATCGCACCTGTATGTGTTCACCTTGAAGTTTAAGATGGAATGCCCTCATCCACAATATCGACATCAGGCTGTACTTCGGGCGGTGGATGCACCGGCTTGTGATGTTTCAGGTGTTATGCTTTGTGTTGTTGTCAATCTGTCACAAGGCCTAATGGCATACAAATTTTTTAAGTACTTGAAAATGGGAAAACGTTGTCCCGAAACAAGTTGCGGCAGTAATCATACGATTGACAACTGGGCTGAATATCCTCAACGTTGCTTGATGTACTGAGAAATAACGAGTTTCGTTTGAAGATCTCTACGGCTGTAGATACTACGATAACACAAAGGCAAGTTAATCTGACGAAGAATGGGCATCAAAAAGAGCAATCGGAGAAGTTGGACCGAGAAGTACAAGGAAGGTAACTGTGAAGAAACCGTGGGTAACAGAGGAAAGAAGGAAGTATAAAAACGAACAGAAAATGGCAGAAATACGACATCATGTCACGTAGGGATGAAGTAAATAAGATGTGTAGGGAATCCAAGGGCAAACAGTTGCAGGAAAAATGAGAAGAACAGAAAAAGAAATGCTCGTCTGAAGGACTGATTTAGCATTTAAAATAGTCTGAACAGAAGTCAGTGAAATTACAAGCAAAGGCGTTGCAAGACGAATTTCATTTTTGAACACGGAGGCTCGAGAGAATTGGCAGGAAGAGTACGCTGAATGCCTCTACCCGACAGAGAAATCATTTTGATGATATGGTAGTAGAAATGTTAGTGCACCACGGATTTGACGCTGAAATTGTCCGATTTGCTTGGAAAATTTATTTTTTTCTGATATCAAAGTATTAAATATAGCTCCGACATGAACAGAAATGTGTAAGACTATACCTACTTTATGTGTTAATATCACGTTATTCGTTAATTTTGCCGTGAAAAGTAGGTGACTTGGTGCTTGTTTGTTACCTGCTGTTATTTAGAAATTCTCTGTAGGGGTCTGACGTAAGTATGCTCAATAAAACATGGATGGAGTCTATGTTTTGCCTGACAAACTCGAAATCTATAAATGCTGTCAGCAACATTGTCTTCTTGTGTAACACAGGAATGACGCTGTAATGTATACCGATACGCTGTTCAACAACCGTTCCTATTTTTCAAGAACTGACAGTAAATCTCATAGGTTTTGTGACTTGTTTAGTCGTTCCACTTAGAAATCCAGTGGAAACATCTGACGTCATTATACTGCACAAGTCTTTGTGAAGCGATATGCAGTACGCCGTACAGTGCTGCTGTCGTACCGTTGAGCTGGCCACGTTCCAGACGGAACCACGTCACCCTGCATTATTTACGTACGAGTATTATGTATTTAAAGCAGCGTAAGGCTTTCTTGGTACTGAGAGAGCGTGCTGGAGAGCAGCCGCCTCGAGCGCGCTCGTTGTGGCAGGGCGCACGGCTTCTGTCAGGTGAAGATGTTCCCAACTATTCTTGTTGGTGTAGGCGGCCATGAGTCTTAGTGCCGGCGCGCGTTGCGCCATTAGGTTAAGTGTTTCAAGAGCTAGAGTAATTCGCGACACAGTCCTGCAGATGATAAAACTCCGAAATAAAACAAAGCACCGTCCTCTTCGGGAAGAAACTCACTGGTAATAATAATCACGAAGCATACTTCACTATCCAGGACAAGCTTCGAATGCCGTGTGCCGTCGCCGTGCGTGCTTTTATGGAATAGAACGGGACCGCTGTGTAGTGTGCTAGCAGTCGTCGGTGCTGTACGCTGCTGAATGGCGTGCCTTGTAACGGACCACGAGTCCAGTACAAAGACCTGCTGGATGGTGTGAGGGAGAGAGAGAGACTTGTCCCACTCTGAAAGACAAGTGTGACGTCACAAATGACACCAACTTACAGTCGAACAAGGCATTTTACACACCAAAAGACCGCGATATTTGTGAGAGTTTATGCTGAAATCGACACGCATATAGAATTTCTCATAATTTCACGTATTTTAACATGGTTCGTCGAAATGCAATGACATTTACGAGACTGTTTTCGATATCAGCCACATGGCAGTATGTTACTGGTCGCCTGCACAGTATGATCCAAAAGATAAATAGTTCAAATGGCTCTGAGCACTATGGGACTTAACATTTGAGGTCAGGAGTCCCCTATAACTTAGAACTACTTAAACCTAACTAACCTAAGGACATCACACACATCAATGCCCGAGGCAGAATTCGAACCTGCGACCGTAGCAGTCCCGCGGTTCCGGACTGAAGTGCCTAGAACCACTCGGCCACCGCCGCCGGCTCCAAAAGATGAAGAGTGGAAATTATATGTCTAGAGAGCCGAGACACTAGCGCGGGAGATGCTGGAAACCATTGGGTAACTAGAAACTTCCCTCGTCTGCAAAGTTTTTTTACTTGTAAACTTTTAAATAGGAGAAACTGTTAGTTCCACTCTTATCTTTTTAATGAACGACGATGTTAATGATATAACGATTCCAGATCACCCTTGCACTTTACATGGTCATCTGAGGTTTCAATACTCATAACCGTATGTGTTTGTCATGTATAGAGAACCAGGAAATCTCTCTTCCACCTGTGTTTCGCCATGTTGATGCAAACAACACATTACAATCGATGTTCTCTCAACCACATAAAGACAAAAAATGTGTTTAACACCAGTACTTCTCACAGTCGAACAAGGGGCTTCAGAAACTCGATACTTAACAGTCATATACAACAGCTCGCTTGACGAAAGTTCCGTACCGAAAGACTAGCAGGTTGCACAAGTCACACCAATATTCAAGAAAGACAATAGAAATAATCCACTAAATTACAGGCCCATCATTAAGGTCGATATGCAGCAGGATTCTGGAGCATATATTGTGTTTGAACATTATGAATTACCTCGAAGAGAGCGGTCTATTGAGGCGCAGTCAACACCGATTCAGAAAACATCGCTCTTGTGAAACACAACTCTTTACTCACATGAAGTGTTGAGCTCTATTGATAAGGGATTTCAGATTAATTCCGTATTTCTAGAATTTCAGAAGGCTTTTGACAATTTACCTCACAAGTCGATTGTAATCAATTACGTGCTTATGAAATACCGTCACAGTTATGCGACTGGATTTGTGATTTTCTGTCAGAGAGGTCACAGTTCGCAGCAACTGACGGAAAGTCATGAGTAAAACAGAAGTGATTTGTGGCGTTCCCCAAGGTAGTGTTACAGGTCCTCTGCTCTTCCTTATCTATATAAATGATATAGGAGACAATCTGAGCAGCCGTCGTAGGTTGTTTACAGATGAAGTTGTCGTTTATGGTGTAGTGAAGTTTTCAGAATGTCAACAAAAAAAATGCACAACGATTCGGAAAAGATACCTGTATGACGCTAAAATTGGCAGTTGACCCTAATAATGAAAAGCGTGAGGTCATCCACGTGAGTGCTACAAGAAATCCGTTAAACTTTGGTTACATTACAAATCCACCATATCTAAAGGCCGCAAATTCAACCAAATACCCAGGAATTACAATTACGTACAACTTAAATTGGAAAGGACACAAGGAAAATATTGGGGGGAAGACGAATGAAAGACTGCGATTTATTGGGGGGGACTTGGAAGATGCAAGAGATCTACTAAAGTGACTGCCTACACTACGCTTGTCCATTCTCTTTTGGAGTACTGCTGCGCGGTGTAGGATTAACGGAGTACATGATGAATCTTCAAAGAAGAGCAGCGCGTTTTGTGTTATCGAGGAATAGGGCATAGAGTGTCACAGACATGATACAGGATTTGGGATGGACATCATTAATACAAAGGCGTTTCTTATTGCGGCTTTATCTGCTCACGAAATTTCAGTCACCAACTTTCTCCCCCAAATGCGAAAATTTTTTGTTGACTCCGACCTACATAGAGAAAACCGACCGTCATAATAAAATAAGCGAAATCAGAGCTCGCACGGAAAGATATGGGTGCTCATTTTTTCCGTGCGCTATTAGAGAGTGGAATAATAGAGAATTATTGTGAAGGTGGTTTGATGAATCCTCTGCCACGCACTTAAGTTTGATTTCCAGAGTAACCATGTAGATGTAGGACTGCCGGATCGACGACACAAAAGAAAGAGAGAGAGAGAGAGGGAGAGAATCAAATAGGTACGCAAATAGGCAGTCGATATCAAGGCAGCCCGCATTCCGTAACTATATGACATTCGACAATGAGCAAAGCAGCAGAAATGACTACTGTTGCTTCGGAAATACCAATTCTCCACGTAAATCTACATCCTCCTTATGATTGACATAACTTCGTGCGTAAATCTTTCATATCCCTTCTTCTGGACATGTGTTGAAATCGCAGTTTTCCACACCAAATCTATACTTCTCTTACGATCGGACATAGTCTGTTTTTCTTCCCGCACACATGGTTTTCTTTGCACATGTCAGAACACACACTGCAATAACTTTCCACTCCAAAACATACGCATTTGAGAGAAGCAATGCAGTTATATTTTATATGTCCATAGCGTCCGAAAAAATTGTAGTATGTCCACACTCATGCGCACTTGGTGTTTCTACTCTCCTCTGTTCTAGGAAATTATTTCACATTTAGGTCTTCCAGCTCATCAATTCGAGAACAGACTGCGAGTATTTTCAGTCATCGCGTCAGGAAGGTGCCGCGTCACGGCAAGACTCTCTCAATCGAGTGTTGTAAGACAAACGTGTCTGGCACTGTGTCGTAATCAACAGCGCTCATGCGGACGAAAGGGTTTGAGAGACATCACCGAAATGCTCTGATGTACTGTTGTGAAAATCGCAGTCGACAGTGCGACAAAGATCATGTTTGGATCTGCTTAGGGCAGCCGATAAGAGGACGTCCATGACGTTACAGCCGTACTGTCTGCCCTGTTTTACACTATAGCAGATCCAGTTGAACCCTTGCATTGGTATAACATGCAAGTGTTTACGAAACGAATCTATCAGGCATTACGGTCAGATATGCACGCCAATGCGTTGAAGTTCCACTTTCCCACGTCAAATCTATCCTCCCTTACAGCTAGACGTACGTAATTTCTTACAGGGATAGTGGTCTCATCACTTTGCACACAGGTATGGTGATATATCGGAACACTAACTGAACTAACTTTACGTTCCAACTGCATTACATACCAAGCAGCTTGATTGTCATTTGTGAGTGTACAGCGTCCGAAAAATTATGGTGCGCCCACATTCACACCAACTGGATACCTTTTCTCACGGCATACCATAGCTTCCCAGTATCAAAATCCTCCTGCCACATCGACGTTACTACGTATTTGTCGAGGAATAAAGGGCGTCATTGTAATTAAAAAGCCCTCGCGTCTTTTATTTACCTTAGTTACTCTCTTGCACGATAGTCAGCGTATCCCTGAACGGGAAGAACAGACACACGTAACGTGGAAAGAGTAACTTAGAAGGGTACAGCACTCCTCCCCTAAACGTTCCGCTGGTTTCTCTGATGACGTGGTCCATTCTGTAGGATCAGAAGACACAAGTATGTGGCCAGTGGAAACAAACAGTTATTCGTAGACAAAATTCCTGTCTAGAATATCTCACGAATCGTTAATCGTTCCGGCTTCAGTGACATTCCTGAGTGTTGAAGCCAACTGCTTTCTGCAAACCGAAACATGTTTGCCTTCTGAACAAAATCAAAATAACTGTCTGCTGACCACCCCTTCCCAAATGTATGTCATCGCCTCATGTTCGTAGCAACTGAGAAAATATCTGACAGGATCAACAAATCAGCGTCAGTGTCTTCTCCAGCATCACAAATCATGTTACTACCTCTTACACTTCGGTCCGAATTACAGCGCCACAATCTCCAAGGTGACATACCGACTGGATTGGCAGTCACTCGCCTCCTAGCAGTCAATTCTAAATGTGCAGTAGATTTAGGTACGTTCAGGTCAACTACCACAGGGTTCTTCCGCCTACTTGCACACAACTCCATCACCTACGAATGTCCCACATTTAAAATAAATACACTGCAAACTGCTGTACGATGTGAGGCGTAGCGCCGTATAACGATCCTGCCTTGGATGCGGTTAAGTGGGAGATGTGTCTCAGAGCTGGAGAGTGACAGATGGTGACGCGAGACTGGACGCGCACGTAGTTTATGTATCAGCCGATAGAGGACAATATTGGATAGGGGGACTGTGATTTTACTTTCGATTGTGCCCACTAGAGTGCACTAAAGTAATAGAATGTTTTTCATAGACTGTTCTAGTATTTTCATAAAGTGTTATTATGGCTTTTTGTTTATGTAAATTGTTATAAATGTGTTTTAGCAGTATGAATGATGCGCGAGTGTGGATTAATGTTAATATGAAGATAATTTTTTAACGACTTATATAGTAGGATTTAGTGTGGGAACATTTCTAAGAAGTATGGATATGAACAAAGGGGATTTTTGTAGAATGGATTTGTAAAGTAAGTTTATGGTAAAGGGAAAGTTAATTCTGGTGTAAATAACAATGGTATATAGCTTTATGCATAAACAAAACTTCAGTATAGTAGATAATTACGTAAAAGGTACAGTCGTTAGGTTTACTATTTTGCCATTGGTTATTGATGAAAAGCGCTCACTGACGCGGGAGAATGTTGTTTTGTTACTGGCTGTCGAGTAAACTGACCAATGGTAAAGCAATATTCTTCGCGCGCCTTTTCTCTGCTCGTAGAGATGACTTAGAGTATTCTAGAGAACAGTCAAAGGCTAGCCATGAAAGAGATCGGACGTGTGCAGTAGTAGTTCCGATGGAAATGATAAGTAGCCGGATCTAGCAGTGTTTCATACATCAAAAGTGTTGGAAAGTGACGGCATAACTATTCCGATGTGTGTGTAGGGATTTCGGAATTTTTAAGTGAATTTTGTGACAAGAAAAGGTATAAATTCCGCGTGGCGTATTGAGCAGGTCGGTGGCCAAGAACTGTGACTTCATTTGGTACCGACAAACTTAATATTTGGCGAGCATTCACAATAAAAAACAATCAGTATTTTTGTAGCTATTACGTTTTCGGGAAATGCAACACCATAAACTTGCTAACGTGAGTGAAAGCGATTATGAGTGACTGTGTTAAGACTAGCACGGGCTTGGCAGTGATACTTGTTCACCTAAGTTTCAGAATATATTAATTGAGGATAAAATTTCCAACCTTTCATTTCGTGTTTCTTCCGAAATGTAGATTAGTGACTTTAATTGCAGCCTGGTTCACGTCGAAGTACAGTAGGTTTCACTCGGCTTTCCTACTGATGATCTGCTGAGACAATGTGCAGGTCCGTCGTAAAGGGACGGAAAGAACCGCGCCGCCGCAGATGCACGGTGGAGGATACAACACACCACTATTATCGATCGTTATCAAACATCTGTCTGGCTACTTAAGTAAAGTGATTCTGTGTGTGGTACTTCTTCCCACCATTAATAAATGGCCATTAAGACTACAGTCTTCCATCCTATATACGTCCATATAAAACGTAATTTTCTTAGGACGAAAAAAAAGAAAGAAAAAGGAAACACCCAGTAATCCAGAGGTGCAATGGAATGAGATGCGTCTAACTTAATCTCCATATGATACTGCAAGTACCTGTGCTACTCTGAAGGAACTTTGGATCGTAGTTCAGAATAACACAGGCACTGCAATATCGTATTTATCCGCCGACACCGGGAAAACGACTTTCAAGTAAAATGTCTCACCTGTACGGGAATATACGTAGTGGATGCACGGGTACAGACTGTAGACGCATGATTAACCACATTTGGAATTTTCGGTCTGGTCGTGAATCCCGCAAGGACGCCTACATGGTAAGGTAACAGCTCGCAATAAGCGAGAAATCCGGGTTCGAGTCCCAGTGCGGTCCTGATTTTGTTTCTCGTCATTCAATTCTGCAGCTGATGGTTGTCCGTGTTCGCAACTGCGAATAAGTTTAATATAACCTCCAAACCTCTGTCAGGGCTCTATAAGTTGTAAGAGGTCCGAGCAGACGTAATTTCGATGTATTGCTCATGCGCTGCCTGCGATATGCAAGGTCTCTGGCGAGAGAGCAGTGTTGACTGCAGTAGGAACTGTGAAGCTGTAGCAGTAAGTTGTTGCTAGTCTGGAGTCTGCTCTGGTCTGGTCTGGTGTATCGTGTTGGCTGGCCCGGTGGCGGTGCAGCGATGCCGGAGCCTGAGTATTATTGTATAAGGTAAAAAAAAGCAGCCTCGCGCATATGTATTAATGTTATCTCAAGTCGCATGTAAATGTTTTAAAACTCTCGTAATAATAATCTTCCTCATAAAAAGTAACTTTTAACAACCATTCATTTCAATTTAAAGAATTTACTAATTTCTCCCATCCATGATCATCCCGATTATTGCAATAGAGAGCCCGCATCTCGTGGTCGTGCGGTAGCGTTCTCGCTTCCCACGCCCGGGTTCCCGGGTTCGATTCCCGGCGGGGTCAGGGATTTTCTCTGCCTCGTGATGGCTGGGTGTTGTGTGCTGTCCTTAGGTTAGTTAGGTTTAAGTAGTTCTAAGTTCTAGGGGACTGATGACCATAGATGTTAAGTCCCATAGTGCTCAGAGCCATTTGAACCATTTTTTTATTGCAATAGAAAAATCAGTTGCTTCCTTTCATAAATGACAGATAGGTCGGCCAGCATTGCACAGAGCTGTGCCGGAAAAATTTATTGTAAGAGCAGATATATCCGGCGACTTCATTGAGGTAAGAATTTTTCCTTTTTTTATTCAGAATGATCTTTCAGGGCCATTACGCAGCACTGCTGTCGTCCATAATTTACCAGGTTAAATTCACAGTGAATTATTGAAAAGTCATAACTGAGCGACAATTTAATTGAGAAGTTAGTTACATTGTTATATTACCAGGTTACTGAATTTATTTATTTTATTGGAACGTTACACTGAATGTGAACGACATAATTACAATTATTTTTTTTTACTTTTTATGAGGAAGATTATTATTACGACAGTTTTAAAACATTTACATGCGACTTGAGATAACATTAATACATATACGCGAGGCTGCTTTTTACCTTATACAATAATACTCAGGCTCCGGCATCGCTGCACCGCGACCGGGCCAGCCAACACGATACACCAGGCCAGACCAGAGCAGACTGCAGACTAGCAACAACATACTGCTACAGCTACACAGTTCCTTCTGCAGTCAACACTGCTCTCTGGTCAGAGACCTTGCATATCGCAGGCAGCGCATTAGCAATACATCGAAATTACATCTGCTCGGACCTCTTACAAAGTACAGTGATGGTATGTGTGGTACGCCCTCCCGCCATAAACAAATTCTTCATTAAAACTAAAGTCTTCCATGTCGTATACGTGCTCATACACTCCATTCTAATTTCTAAATGTAGTCTGCCTACGAAGATAAACGTACCCAGTAATTCTACGGTGCACTGGAATCAGTTGTATGTAACGTAGGTCCCAAACGGTAGTCAGGGGTATTTAAGTACAGTGACGCTGTGGAAGGTACTCCCTTCCATAATTAATAAATCTCCCGTCGAAGTTACGATCTGCTGCACCACCTACATCCCATACCGATTTTTGAAACTTACTTCCGTATCGCTAGCATTTAGACACGACCAAACTCGAACAGCCGATTTCCATAGTTTTAAATCAGAGCTTAAAAAGGAGATTCTTTTTAACGTAGGGATCTTACAATAACATGCATACAGAAACGTGAAGAGTTTGTGACACATTCACTGCCAATGAGGTAGATTTCCGATGAAATGGTGACTAGATGTTCGAAATTTTGAGAAAATAAGCATAAGATATAGCGAAAAGATATTGTAAGAACAGGTAGCTACTGCAATATTCCAGGTTGCTGCTCCATCAGAATACCAATTTTTAACGTCAGCAATTTCCAGTCTATATGGTTTGATCGCGAATCCCTAGATGTTTGTTACCACATTTTGCATGAGGTGGAATTTAACAGTCCAGCTGTTACTGTGGCAGACAGAAGTATCACTTTTCCTGACGTGCTATTCACATGTGACATTCCAAACACTTACACGAAGCAAGCTACTTCTGACCTACATCCGCCGGTGCGCCGATCCGCCTAAGAGGTCTAAGAGTTATATTCCCTGGTACAGCTTCTCACAGTTTCTTCCAGCATATGACAATTATCAGTGACGGGCGCCGATGGCCACCCAGTTGAGTGCCCCACTAACCAAACATTATCATCATCTGGGATCTTCCTGTCGAATTACTACTGAAGTGGGTAAGAGTCTGTGACGTAGTCGCTAAGAGGAGGGTGGATTTCCGATGAGGTGCTGAAAAGATGTATCAAATTCTAAGAAAATAAACGTAAGATACAGGAAACTGACATGTTCCAGCTGGCACTTACTATGATATTCCATCAGAACAGGGATTGTTAACCTCACAAACTTCCAACTTATAAGGTTTGAACATGGGTCGTAGATAATTTCTAAGCGTTGTTACCTAGTATCCCTACTGTCATAACATTATTATCCCCGTGCAAGGCAGCGAATAAACCACACGATTCTATTGATGGGATCTTTCCTGGTAGCAACAAGTGGGTATTTTACGAACTGCAGATGGTGCCAAATGTTACTGGAGACACACAAGTAATTATTCCACATGAGACAATAGTGTATCTTAATGATATCTGGCTGTTGGTTATACACACAAGTAATTATTCCAAATGAGACAATAGTGTATCTTAATGATATCTGGTTGTTGGGTATAAAGAGGATGTGCAGCAGTTTTAAGAATTTTTATAACCTTAGAATGCTGCACCGGTGTGACTTAAAGACTGTTTGATGAGTGTGTGTATTGTGCATTGAACCGGGGACCTAGAAACGATGGAGAGGCTTCGTCCAGTCGTAGAACTCAGTGTTTCACAACCCCACAACAGGCCACAGCAGTCCACCCACGTCACCGCCGCCCCAAACCGAACCCAGGGTTACTGTGCGGTTCGGCTCCCAGTGGATCCCCGCCTGAGCGCGTCTCATACCAGACAAATGTAACCCCAATGTTAGCGAGGCAGAGTAAGTATGGTGTACGCGTACGTGGAGACAGTGTTTGCGCAACAATCGCTGACATAATGTAGCTGAGGCGGAATGAGGGGAACCAGCCCGGATTCGCCAAGGCAGACGGAAAACCGCCTTAAAAACCGTCTACAGGCTGGCAGGCAAACCAGATCTCGACGCTTGTCCGCCAGGTGGATTCGTACCGAGGACCGGCACGCTTTCCCGCTCGGGAAGCAGCGTGTTAGACCGCGCGGTTAGCCGGCCGGGCGTTCTATGAGTAATTCCAAGGTAGAGCTAAAACCAGTACACCAAATGTAGGGAGGTGATAGTTGTAATGCCATCCGCGCGCTTTAAGAAAGTTTCGTTGAATTTCTTAAGGCTCTGACGAAATTTAATTAACACAAGAAGTACGAAGATGAGTGCTACAACGAAAACTGAATTAACAGCTTTGTTACGTGTTCAGTAACTTCCAGCAGTCTTAGGAAAGATTAGCATAGCACGTAACCCCCGGCAGTCTGTAAGCATGTGCACTGCAGCTGCATACGAGGTCTGAGGAACAGCTTTGTCTGAAACAGGTAGCATCAAAGACTCATTCGACAGTCTCTTTGACGAAGCTTTCAGCTTCTGTGAGAGATGGGACATTGAGTGTAACAGTGGTAAAGAAGCACTTCGGCGTGCTACGCGAGGACCAGAAGCTGACAGAGCCGGCCACCAGGGTTAGAGTGACACTTTTTTATTCACAACTGAAAATGTGGAACCACAGAAGGAAAGGAGGAAGGAAGTTACAGACGCACACAGCTCAATACAGTCTGTTTCACATTTACACCATGTAACTAAGCTTTTAAATCTTTTACGACATTTTTCCAACAACGTTTTTCCTCAATTTCCGTCACAATTGATGTTGATAAGAACTTGGTTAAAAATGCCTAGTGTCCAAGACTTAGCAGAGTTGTTTATGCTCACTTGTATGAAGCTACCGTAATGTATGTAGAGATTTCCTGAAAAATGTAACAGTACCTAACACTGTTGAAAGAGCTGATGGTTTTATTTTCCTAAAAATAATAATAAATTGATTTGGGTAGTGCGTAGTATTTGTTACATGTGTCACATGTCAAACGTAAGGACGAGGAGCTCGGCATTGTTATGCAGGACGATGCACTGCTAAGATTACACTTAAATTTATTAATGTGTAAAAAATAAAACTGTCTTTAAAAAAGCTTTTCATACCTGTTTTACTTTTTAACCCAAGTGGGTGAACAGCACCATTCTTGGGTGCTCTGATTCTGGTGAGGAGAGATAATGGCTAGAGAGGGAAGGGGTTTGCAATGAAATACTGTGCATGAGCTATGTCTTGGTAACACGGGAATGAGAGAGGGGCCACAACTTATGTATTTGTCCCAAGTTTCTCATACGTTTAGTTACGCCCCTGATATTTAGTTCATTCCTATCTTACAAATGTGAGGTCATCTTTGGTAATTCGATCTTAGATTTTGTTTCTCCATTATCATAATTAAAGACTGACTGTTTATGCTAACTTCGACGGTCTTGTTGCACTCCTCGAACTTCTTTACTTTTTCACTTTCCTAAATGTCGAAATTAAAGATCCATATATGCCGATGCCCCGTAGTTTCCCAGCAGGAAGAAGATGATGCTAGATGTAAACTGTGTCGTTGAACCATGGTTAAGCAATTTTTACCCCACTGCTGCCAATTTTTTGAAATCTTCCATGTTTCATCGTACTATGCAAAAACTAAGGAAAGTTCTTCGCCTACATAAACACTCTGTAAGCCACTGGAGAGTGCGTACTGGAGGTACATCGTAACGGTACTATAAATTTGCTGTTGTGTTCCTTTCACGTAGCGAGCGAGGGAAAAATGACTGTCAGTATGACTCCGTACGCCCTTATTCTAATCTTATTTTATTCTCATGATCCTTACGCGAGATAATGACGGTGGCAGCATACTGATCGTATGTACAGTCTTCTTCAAAATGTAAATTTTCTAAATCTGCCCGATTGGTGAAATGTATTCGCAGTTGCGTATACGAACAACCATTAGCTGCGTCAGGGAGTGATAATAGTACAAATGGGTGCCGTACCGAGACTCGAACCCAGATTTCTCGATCTACGCAAGCGGTCATTTTAACCGCATTGGCTACCAGCGCACGACTCACGGGCAAACCCAAAACTCCATACGTCGCCGTTCCTACGTTCCACCTATATTCGTACGCACGTTATACAATTATCGTACAGGTGAGGACGTTGCCCGGTATCAGCGAATAAATACGGTATTACAGTGCCTGTGTTGTTACGAAGAACGATGCATTCATGCATACGTTCCAGTTCCTCAACCACTTTTGTTACACTTACTCCGTAACAGTTCACACCAACCAACATCTTTTGGCTTGAAGTTTGATGGCTCTGAGCACTATGGGACTTAACAGCTATGGTCATCAGTCCCCTAGAACTTAGAACTACTTAAACCTAACTAACCTAAGGACAGCACACAACACCCAGTCATCACGAGGCAGAGAAAATCCCTGACGCCGCCGGGAATCGAACCCGGGAACCCGGTTGAAGTTTGATGTGGCGTACTGTTATATTACTAACGCCTTGGATTTTCTGAAAATGTTTGAATTTTAAATATGGAGATCTGTCGTGTAGTTGGTACTTTTAAAGTTACGTAGAGCGAGACTGAAGTCATCTATCTATCCACACGGGTGACGTAACTGAAAAAATCAGTTGTCACTCATGTTTATTAGTAAATATCGAAACCGGTAGCATTTCAAAGCAGCAGGCGTCGGTACAACATGATTACCGACAAATAAGTTACCTGAAAGCTGTGATGTAGCAACCACCAAAAATGTTTTAAATATTGCACTAGGGAAGCAAAAACGTTTTTCAATTACTCTGCATCAATTTTACATCATTTAAATAGGCATGCAGTAAGCGTCTGTGTCCGACGGCCATTTTCTGAAACTGATATTGGCGAGTGCCTACGTCCCCCTATGGTTGAGCTAGGCCCATTCAATAATCTACTCCTAGAAAAGGAGAATTCTATTTCGCCTGATGTTTATAGAATCTAACAGGTGCAGTAGCAGTTGCATTTGATTTTCAGTTAAAAACTTAACTCCGAACAGACTTCAGAAGGCTCAACAGTACCTACCGACCACCGTGTCGTCATCAGACAATGGGCGTCACGGGATGCGGATATAGAGGGGTACGTGGTCAGGCTACCGCTCTAACGGATATTGCCAGTTTTCGTGACCGGAGGAGCTACTTCTCATTTCAGGAGCTCTTCAATTTTTCCTTACAAGGGCTGAGTGCACCGCACTAACCAAAAGCGCCGGCAGAACCGGACGCTCACCCATGCAAGTGCTAGCCAATCCCGACAGCGCTTAACTTTGGTGATCAGACTGGAACCTGCTTACCTCTGCCGCAAGGTCATTGGCTGATTTTTCAATTTATCACTGGTAACACTATTTTTCTTTGAAATTACTGTGGGACACGTAATTAGAAATTAGGTAGTTATTTTTAACATCATTTTTCTGTTACCCAAGGTTTCTTCGCCGTTGCTATTTTGTATCATTGTCTTTTCAACTTCTTTTATTGCCCTTTTTAGAAATGTTCATTCCTCTTCAAGCGAACTGTCTACTATGATATTCATTATCACATTATGTACAGAGCTAGGGAACATCAAACGCAATTCATAATATTTCTTCAGGACTTCCATGTCCCATTTCTTTCCACATCGATTTCACAGGTTTCTTTTAAACTTCAGTCTAACGTTCGTTATTACTAACTCAGTCCAGTATCTGATTTCGGAATCTCTTTCTGACTATGAGGTGATCCCGCTGGGATCTTTCCGTGACTCCAGGCCATTTGCTACTGTACCTCCACCTCTAGAAATTTCTGAACAGTCTATTCGCTGTTAGTAACTGAAATTTTTTGCAAGGTGCAGTTTTCTGTCTCTCTGCATGTTTCTCCTATTCTTTTCTCTACTGTGTTCTAATCTCACTGTACATACTGGAATACCAGCTCAGTGCCCTCAGACACTCTCTCTCCACTTTCACCTTCGGCTTGTGGTGTCGGCCACTATGGGCTGCTCATACCTGTAAGACGAACATATAAAGTAGTGTGGTCAATATAACACGACCCCTTTTCACTTTCCACCCTTATATCCGGGACTCTGTCAATGCCTGAATTCCATCCTCGGGAACAGACATATGGACTATCTCAAGCAGCGGAGACAGGAATTCCTAGCAGCGCCACAGGCACAAGCTATTGGTCACTTAGGCCCCACAACCGCCACAGTTCTGGGCAGTAACCACAGTCCCACTGAAGATTGCCTACGCAACGTATAGCTGTTGACATTAGCGACCAATTTCTCTCTTATCTTCATACAACAAACGTGGTCCATAACTAATTCTGGGATAGCGTTATTAGCCAATATAAAGTCAAAAACGAGTAAATGCGAGGTGAGTAAACGATCAAGAGAACTTGTATAGAGTAATGTAGTCGGACGACGCTGCTCGCAGATGTGGCCGCCATGGCTGCGGTGGTCGCTGCTGTTGGCAACCCTGGTGCCGTCGGGTGCGGAGCAGGTGGCGCCGTGCGGCTTCAACACGATGTGCTCGTGCAAGGACGGCGGCGGGGGCGCGGCCGGTGGCCCGGGCGCGCGCGTCACCACCCTGCCCGCCGACGCCGCCCGCCCGCTGCGTGACGTCACCTGCCTCGGGGTGCCCTTCTCGCGTCTGCCACGTGAGTTGCCGCCTTACTTTACTTCACGTCTTAAACGAATACTAAGTTGATTAAAAAATAAATAAAGAACTATACTGGCTCTAATTTTAAAAAAAGGTCACCATGGTTCAATAAACTTTTGTTCCGTCTGTATAGTACTATACTGAAGGCGTCGGCCTGAATCTTCGTTCGATTCTTCCTTATTGCTCGGAACGATATAGAAAGGTCAGTCTAGAACCACTGACGGCCGCCAAGCGACCACTGACGTGTGCTGTGAAACGTCTCTGTGAAATCGTTTCATAAGACGCCTGTCGAATTCGGTACAACTTATTCACTTTACTACCTTATTTTAGCTCAATTCCTGAACTCTTCCAGAAAGACTGAGCACTCAAATAAGGCCTCTTAAATATTATATGTGTGTTTTAATGTGGGGTCTCGGTTTTGTCTTGTTTGATTCTCCTTCGAAGGAGAGCAACTTAGGTTTCCAGTACCTGAAGAGAGAGGTTTACCCATTTTAGTCGAAGGCTATTTTTGTGTGTGCGGTTGGTGACGGAGGGCTACCCCTCTGATAGCTTCCGCTGCACGGGGAACTAGGTAGTCTCGAAAGAGAAGGGGGCACTCTTCGGTGAACGCTTGGTGAGTACGTATCGTTGCTCCTAAGATGGGTTTCAGGTGATAGGAATCATGTTGAGTTAGAACTCCGTTATGTTTAACTATTGAAATACTTACGAACCTCAGCTTAATTGAAGCATGTAGAGCGAGTTATTTTTCCGAATGTGTCATAATTGTTGTTGTTGTTGTGGTCTTCAGTACTGAGACTGGTCTGATGCAGCTCTCCATGCTACCCTATCCTGTGCAAGCTTCTTCATCTCCCAGTACTTACTGCAACCCATATCCTTCTGAATCTGCTTAGTGTATTCATCTCTTGGTCTCCCTCTACGATTTTTACCCTCCACGCTGCCCTCCAATGCTAAATTTGTGATCCCTTGATGCCTCAGAACATGTCCTACTAACAGGTCCCTTCTTTTTGTCAAGTTGTGCCACAAACTCCTCTTCTCCCCAATTCTATTCCATACTTCATCATTAGTTATGTGATCTACCCATCTAATCTTCAGCATTCTTCTGTAGCACCACATTTCTAAAGCTTCTATTCTCTTCCTGTCCAAACTATTTACCGTCCATGTTTCACTTCCATACATGGCTACAATCCATACAAATACTTTCAGAAACGGCCTCCTGACACTTAAATCTATACTCGATGTTAACAAATTTCTCTTCTTCAGAAACGCTTTCCTAGCCATTACCTGTCTACAATGTATATCCTCCCTACTTCGACCATCATCAGTTATTTAGCTCCCCAAATATCAAAACTCCTTTACTACTTTAAGTGTCTCATCCCCTAATCTAATTCCCTCAGCATCACGCAAGTTAACTCGACTGCATTCCATTATCCTCATTTTGCTTTTTTTGATGTTCATCTTATATCCTCCTTTCAAGACACTGTCCATTCTGTTCAACTGCTCTTCCAAGTCCTTTGCTGTCTCTGATATAATTACAATGTCATCGGCGAACCTCAAAGTTTTTATTTCTTCTCCATGGATTTTAATACCTATTCCGAATTTTTCTTTTGTTTCCTTTACTGCTTGCTCAATATACAGATTGAATAACATCGGGGAGAGGCTACAACCCTGTCTCACTCTCTTCCCAACCACTGCTTCCCTTTCATGCCCCTAGACTCTTATAACTGCAATTTCCTTTCCGTACAAATTGTAAATAGCCTTTCGCTCCCTGTATTTTACCCCTGCCTCCTTTATAGTTTGAAAGAGTGTATTCCAGTCAACATTGTCAAAAACTTTCTCTAAGTCTACGAATGCTAGAAACGTAGGTTTGCCTTTCCTTAATGTTTCATCTAAGATAAGTCGTAAGGTCAGTATTGCCTCACGTGTTCCAATATTTCTACGGAATCCAAACTGATCTTCCCCGAGGTCTGCTTCTACCAATTTTTCCATTCGTCTGTAAAGAATTCGCGTTAGTATTTTGCAGCTGTGACATATCATAATTATATTGCTTTAAATAGGCGATTTTTGGGTGTTTGAGTTAAAAGCGTGGAAGTTACTTTGTTCATTTTGAACAACGATGAAGTAGAATTTCAAACGGTAAGTCTGATTAGGAAAAGCTGCTTTGGATCACTTCAACCGTGCGTGAGTGTAATACTGTTTCGAAGTGAGTATGATTTTTAATCTTATATTTTGTGGAAGTTGCTTTTGTCTTTGTGTGTCGATTTTGTGCCACGTGCTTGGTAATCAATGACCCTTCTGGTCCACCACGGCACAGCAATAGGTTTTATTTTAACAGTTTGCTTGTTTAATGAGCTATAATTTCTGCAAGAATATCTGTTCTTTCGTGCGCTTCCTGCAAAGCAGCACAACAGTTCGATTCGGAATGCACCACGTGCTCTAGTTCGGCCGTTTTAAAGCAGCATACGCAGTTAGTATGTTGAATAATTATCGCGCAACCTCGTTCATTGGTTAAACCTCTGTCCAGAATAGTGCATGCATAGAATTGTAATGCGAATCTCACTGAGATCTTTTTATGGCATGAACGCAAAGAGATGATAGTACCACTGTCTCCCACCCCCTTTTTCTGTGTTTCTTCTTGCTGTAGTTAAATTGTGGTCTGTTGCATTCTCATGTAGTTCTTACTTAAATGTTTCTAGTCAGGCACCAGTTATGTGTAGTTAGGATGTGCTACCAAATACTTAGATACAATAAATAATCTACGTGAAAGATAAATTCAGTGGTGTTGATCATACCCACTTACTCCGATTTCCAATCCTGAATTAATCAAGTTGCTTCATGCACGATATGGAGTGCTAATCATCTGGCTACTTAAAGAAATTTGCATACTTGTAATTGAATTATTAAAGTAATTAAATTAATAATTTTCCACCTCCGTTTATTTCTGAATGGTTAGGAAGGGCTTGGGCTGGTGGTGACCCTGAATTTATGAATTTTTATCATTATTTGTGTGAGCGAAGCAGCTAGAAATGCGAGACAATGTATATGGCTCTATGAGAAACGTCGTAAAGATAGTAATACGTTACAGCTGTTGCCAAAATGTGATTGCTCGTTATTGTATAGGAGCACGTCATGTTGTCAGAGACGATTCGACTGTTCTTGCAACTTTTTAAGTGTGTGCAATCACTCTCAGAGTACTGTGCTTCAGTAGTTTCATACTTGTTGGTGCTCGTTTAGCTTCGCTGGAAGTTCATTCTAGTATGGTTTCACTGTATGTATCAGAAATCTACATCTGCATAGAATGGTTGCAAGGCACCTAACAGTGTGTGACTGAGGGAAGTTTGTGTAAAAGTGCCATTTCTCCCTTTTCTTGTTCCAGTTACGAATGGTTCGCTGGAAGAAATACTGCTGGTCAACCAAGGCGTGGGTTCGAATATCTGATTTTATTTTCATGGCCTCTTCGCGAGAGACACGCAGGTGGGAACCAAGATCTTGGTTGGCTCTTCCAGGGACGTACGCTGTCGGAACTTTAACAATAAACCGCACTGGGACGCAGAACACTCCGTAATTTGTGCATACAGTACAACATTCCAAATGTATCACCGCGGGGAACAATACAATAAAAATAAAGACAACCTCAAGCCTATTACAACAGTCGTCTCAAAAGTGAAACAATTTCTATCTTTTGAGGAATAGTGTGAAATTCCAGCATATTGTGCCTTCTCAGATTAAATACCTGCGAATATCATTTCAAATAAGACATAAGGGGTATTACCCTTACGACCTGTTGCAAATACATATCCCGGGGATTGTCGCCAGATAATATTGTTCAATATACATATGAAGATGGTATCTGTTCTTTCAGATATGTCCGAAAGAACAGTTGCCATCTTAATGCCCACCGGCCATTTTACCATCTTCTTCCGTGCGGATGCACAAACAGTGCCCGAACTCTTACAGGAGTCGGCGGTAAAGCAGCGAGTAATGAATGATGGGCAGGGGCACTCCGAATATAGTGCGGGACAATACGTTGCGAATTCGGGTCTCACGGGAGGCGTGCCAGAGATAAATCCCTGCAGTCGCACAATCCTCTGTGTCGTCGGTGGCTCAGATGGGTAGAGCGTCTGCCATTAAGCAGGAGATTCCGGGTTCGAGTCCCGGTCGGGGCATACATTTTCAACTGTCCCCGTTGACTTATATGAATGCCTGTATGCAGCTAAAGGTATTCATTTCACTGTAATATTATTCAAGTCCGACAACATTTCTTTGACACAACTCTTCGAGGTCTTTAGATGATGGTTGTTGCTGTGTAAAACTGCTGGAGGAAGCACCTAGTAATACTCGGGCAACGGTGTCGAAATTTCTTGGGATAAGGAAAGGGAATTGTCATGCACGGGGAGGCAGTCTCAGCAGGTTAAAGTAGCGCTGATAGCACTGCCTGTTAAAAGCTGAAGACAAGCCTTGCGCGTGTGCACAGTGGGCAATGAGTGTACTGCTTTGGTTAAAAGCTGAATTAACTCCCTACGTTTTGCTCCGTAGCGTCAGAAATCGAAGGTTCTTGTTCCTCCCGTTTCCGTTTAATGGAGGTTTGTGCTGGATTCAAGACAATGCTTAGATGATACGACGCGTACCTGTTGATAAGATTGTCAGCCATACGGATTTGTAGGGCATCATTAAAAGAGGAATTCCAGAACGATGACGCTGGGGATAAAATATTTTTCATACAACATGTGATGCACTGTGTTCAGGCAGTACCTCAATACCAAGGCTTTTTCATTTAGCAGTCTTCTCCTCTGAATGCATGCCACTCCATTCCGGCCTGGTGGCAATTAACAAACAGATCGTGAGTAGATTCATGCACCCTTGAAGGAACTTTTGAGGAGATAGTTTATTTGTATTTTGGGTATCAACAATATTATTTTAAAACTAAATCTACATGTAAAGACCACAAGTTTACGTCGAGTACCTCTATCATTATCACCATTCTTCTTCATATTTCATTCACACAGGATGCGCGGAAAACCACTCTTGTTAACCTCATGTAAGATCAAATGTTAGTAGTTTCACTATCGAGGACATTTCGTGAAATATTTGCTTAGCTCTTCTTCAAACGAGTTCTTTGTGAATGTTATCAGTAATCCGGTATTCAAGCATATGCCCCTAGAGTTCAGTAAGTATGTCCGCGACAATTCCTCAACGACCAGACCGAGACATTCACTACTGGTCATTAAAATTTCTACACCAAGAAGAAATGCAGATGATAAACGGGTATTCATTGGACGAATATATTATACTAGAACTGACATGTGATTACATTTTCACGCAATTTGGGTGCATAGAGCCTGAGAAATCAGTACCCATAACAACATCATCTGGCCGTAATAACGGCCTTGATACGCCTGGGCATTGAGTCCAACAGAGCTTGGATGACGTGAACAGATACAGCTGCCCATACACCTTCAACACGATACCACAGTTCATCAAGAGTAGTGACTGGCGTATTGTGACGAGCCAGTTGCTTGGGCACCATTAACTAGACGTTTTCAATTGGTGAGAGATCTGGAGAATGTGTTGGCCAGGGCAGCAGTCGAACATTTTCTTTATCCAGAAAGGCCCTTACAGGACCTGCAACATGCGGTCGTGCATCATCCTGCTGAGATGTAGGGTTTCACTGGGATCGAATGAAGGGTAGACCCACGGGTCGTAACACATCTGAAATGAAACGTCCACTGTTCAAAGTGCCGTCAATGCGAACGAGAGGTGCCTGAGACGTGTAACCAATGGCACCCCATACCATCACGCCGCCAGTATGGCGATGACGAATACTCGCTACCAATGTGCGTTCACCGCGATGTCGCCAAACACGGAAGCGCCCATCATGATGCTGTAAACAGAACCTGGATTCATCCGAAAAAATGACGTTTTGCCATTGGAGCACTCAGGTTTCGTCGTTGAGTAGACCATCGCAGGCGCTCTTGTCTGTGATGCAGCGTCAAGGGTAACCGCAGCCATGCTCTGCGAGCAGGTAGTCCATGCCGCTGCAAACGTCGTCGAACTGTTCGTGCACATGGTTGTTGTCTTGCAATCACCCCTATCTGTTGACTCAGGGATCGAGACGTGGCTGCATGATCCGTTACAGCCATGGGGATAAGATGCCTGTCATCTCGACTCCTTGTGGGATCCAGCACGGCGTTCCATATTACCGCCCTGAACCCACCGATTCCATATCCTGCTAAGTCATTGGGTCTCGACCAACGCGAGCAGCAATGTCGCGATACCATAAACCTCAATCGCAATAGGCTCCATCAGACCTTTATCAAAGTCGGAAGCGTGATGGTACGCATTTCTCCTCCTTACACGAGGCATCTCAACAACGTTTCACCAGGCAACGCCGGTCAACTGCTGTTTGTGTATGAGAAATCGGTTGGAAACTTTCCTCATGTCAACACGTTGTAGGTGTCGCCACCGGCGCCAACCTTGTGCGAATGCTCAGAAAAACTAATCATTTGCATATCACAGCATCTTATTCCTGTCGGTTAAATTTCGCATCTGTAGCACGTCATCTTCGTGATGCAGCAATTTTAATGGCCAGTAGTGTAACATGCAACCTTTCTCAGAATATTCTCTAACTTCACTATCGAGTCACTTTATGAGATTCCGAGACTGAGGTCCAGTATTCGAGAATAGGTCGGACGAATGCTTTTGATCTGCCATGGATATATTACCTTGTTTGGAATTTAATTACAATTGGCACAATGCATTTCCTTACTTTCAGAGCCCATATTAAGGGGCCAGATTTGAGTATATTGTAAAAAGTCCTCTTGATGTAAAAACGCCATTTACGTATGGCAGAGTATACGAAGAATTATCGTTCATTCTCAATATGCGAGTATTCGCTATGGGTCAAGTTGTGGTCCACAGCAAGTACGTCCCGTATCTCACGTAAATATTTGTAGCAGACTCCTAGCAAACATTATAACCTACGTGGAACAAGTTACTATCTTCTATGGAATTCATCGTTGGTTCTCAAAACTTCGATCGTATGAAAATCAACCCGCAGTCTTTACACATTATAACCCCAGTGCCGTGATTAACAGGAAACCTGGTAGATCTGGTGTTTATAGACGTCTAGAAACTTTGTATTCGTTACCGCATAAGTATCATCTGAAGAATAACTATTTCTGTGTGGTATCTAGCCAGTTTTTTGACTGGAACGAGAAACTTCTGACTGACAGGGCGAAGCAATATATTCGGCTGCACAGTCATCTACATACTCTGAAGTAATATCTGAAAGGCCCCACAGGAGACTAATACGATCGTTTCTGTTAGTCTTAAATATTTATAATTTAGCCCGTAGTGTCAATTGCAGACTCATATTATTACCAGATTTTGAAATTCCATAAAAGGAAGTTACATCCGTTAACAATTTCGATAACTTCCCGTCAGAAGTCGAGAAAATGTTTACTTGCTGCAAAGACTGGCAACTACATCTAGATGTGAAGAAATGTAAAGTTATGATCTTCACAAAGTGTAACCATCTTTTATCATTTGGCCGCATGATCAGTGAGTCACAACTAGAGTCAGTTATTACATATACGTATTTGGAAGCAGCAATATGTTGCGAAATGCAGTAGAACAATCATGTAGGCTCAGCTGAAGGTAAAGCACAAGGTACATTACGAATCATTAGCGGAATCTGATGAGGTTTTTCGCTCTGCAGCGGAGAGCTCGCTGTTTCGATAGCTACTGGGAGGGTAAAACTGGGTGCGGAGCGGCCATACGAACCCGAAACCTTGATTTTCATGGGCAGTGCTCTTACCGGGTATCCACTGTTATGACACTGGGCAGCGGCAAATTATCTGCAAGAGATTGTACACAGAATACTTGTGAAAACCATACTTCAATAGTGCCTAGTTTGGACTAGCAGGGATCATCGAATTTCTACAAAGCTTCGTAATGGTCACTGGCGTGTTTGGTTGACACGTGACTTTAAAATAAAGATTGAATTAAAAAAAACTCTTGGCTGGAAGAAATTCGAAGGAGTGTGCAGTAGATCTCGAAAGAATTTCATAACAGAAATTAAAGAACCGTCGTTTTCGGGTAAAAGCTTCGAATAATTTGCGCCCTTCTACGTATCTGTTTCGTACACATAAAATTAGGCAAATAACACTCCTCACAGAGCCCTAAGGACAGTATTCGTTCTACGCTCCATAAGTGTCTTATACGGGACCAATGCTTCATACATCCTCCATTAAAATGTATCCTCTGCCATGCTGATGAAGGTGCACATGTAGAAGTCTGGACCAAAATTTTATTTTGTCTTAACTTGAAGTGGCTCTCCTATCTACTGCGAGTGTTCTTCATTAAGCACAGGTGAAATTTCAGATCGCATGCGTTTTCAAATGTACTCGAGTTCATACACGAATAGTGATACTTGCAAACTGTGAAATGGCGCAGAATTGACAACGTAAGGAAAGTGAACAAGAGTGCACGAGTAAATGGATAAGAGTGTATCAATAATTCCTTTTGTGTAGCCGAAAAGCTAAAAATTATTTGCTGTTGTGAGAAAAACAACTTCTTTACATTAGAAACTAGGTAATCGTATTCCAGTGGTTTGCAACAAATCCTCTCTTCAGATCTGCATTCCCCAACTCGATAATGGTTCAAATGACTCTGAGCACTATTGGACTTAACTTCTGAGGTCATGAGTCCCCTAGAACTTAGAACTACTTAAACCTAACTAACTTAAGGACATCACACACATCCATGCCCGCAGCAGGATTCGAACCTGCGACCGTAGCGGTCGCGCAGTTCCAGACTGTAGCATGTAGAACCGCTCGGCCACCCCGTCCGGCGAACTCGATAATGCTCAAGCGACTTCTTTCACTGTAAATATTTTCCCAGGTGGCACGTATCAGTGCAAAAGAGGGCAGCAACTGGCGTAGAAATTTACATATTTGGATTACATTTACCAAATACGAGCTGTCCATAGTTATGGGTCATACTTTTCTTCTCTTTCCTCAGACGAAAGTGAATTCAGATTAATAATGGAATACAATAAGAGTACCTCATTATCAACGCAGACCGATTATAGTGGAGCTTCGTATCTGACTGTTGATCATGGAAATAGCCTCTATTAAAATGAACACGGATTTCGCAAACAGAGATCCTGCAAAACTCAGCGCGCTATGTTCCTCCATGAGACCGACTGCACCATAGACAACGGTGCTCAGGTTGGTGCCCTGTTCCTTGACTTCAAGAAGGCATTTAACATCGTGCAGAACTACCGTTTAATACAAAAAGTACGAGCTTACCGAGTATCGGAGCAGATTTTTTTACGATTCAAGATTTCCTTGAAGATAGAACTCAACACGTTGCTCTTAACGGAAAAAATCGACAGTTATAGAGATAACTTTCGGAGTACTCCAAGGAAGTGTGATAGGACCGTTATTGTCTACTATGCACATACATGATCTAGTAGAAAGCGTCCGATGCTATTTAAGGCTGTTCGCAAATGATGCAGCTGTCTGTAAGAAAGTGAGAACGTTAGGAGATAGTAACGATTTGTAGAATGACTTCCAGAGAATTAATGAATGGTGCAGGCCCTGACAGTTTGCACTAAACGTAAATAAATGTAACATATTGCGGATATGTAGCAAAAGAATCCACTACTGGACAGCTACACTATTGATGACAAACCGCTGGAAACAGTATCTACCTTAAAATATGTAAGAGTAACTATCCAGAGCGACCTTAAGTGGAAAAGCTCCACAAAACAAATAATGGGAAAAGCAGATTCCCGTCTCGGACTCCTAGGAAAAATCATAAAGAAATATAACTCATCCACGAACTAAGTGCCGTAAAAGGCGCTTGTTCTACCGATTCTTATTGTTCATCTCTACCAGGTAGAAGAGATAGAGAAAATCCGACGAAGAGCAGTGCGTTTCGTCACGGGATCGTTTAGCTGGTGCGAGAGCGTTACGGAGACCCTCAACAAACTCCACTGGCAGATCTTATAAAAAAGGCGCTGTACATCACGGAGAGATTTACTATTGAAATGTCGAGGGAGCACTTTACGGGAAGAGTCGGCCAAGATAGTACTTCCCCCCCCCCCCCCCCCCACATACGTCTTGCGTAATGAGAAAATTCGAGAGATTAGAGTCAACAGAGAGGGTTAGCGACAATCATTATTCTCACGAGCTATCGCGAGCGCACAGGGTTGGAGGGTTCAGTTAGTGGTACAAGAAGTACCCTCCACCACACACCATTAGGTCGCTTGCGGATTGTGATGTAGATGTCTAACTTATTCGGAGGAGAGATCTTCAATCGTCTATACTGGCAAGAGTTTTCCCTTGGTGGTAGGTACAGAAAGGAGGCCATTCTGCTTTGTGTAGAGATATAAAGAAGTACATGAAGCAGAGGTAGCCAGTAGGATTTTAAACAAGATAGTGACGGCTGGAAAAGCGACATGCCAAGAACATGCCGCTCCAGTAACGCCATCCTGTGAGGTTCCAGACAGGGGTAGTTTGGTATGAAGTACCTCCTGCGTCTGATAGTGTAGTTTATTCAACTTAATAGAGTTTTGGAAGATAGTTAATATGATACCAGTTTTAACCAGTGTGAGTGTGCAAAGAACTAAGTTATTGAGGAAATAAGTACTGCTCACTTTTGCTGACCTCCAAAATAATATTTTATTTCTCATGCATGTTGTTCAAAACTAGTCGTCTGTTAGAATAAAACTTTGTGCACATATTTGTGTAAAAGACTCCAACATTTCTATCACTATTGTAGGCGTCCGTCAGGATAACGATCTTCACTACTACTCCATTTCAATATAAATCTACACGGCGAGGCAAATAAAAGAGGCCTGGATGAGTGGATACAACTGGACGTGAATCTATGCACGTAGCCAAATTCCGCGATGCGCATACACTTCCTTCCAGTCGGATGGAGTAACTGTCCATACTGCCCGCCGAATCATGGAGCACATTTACACAGTGTTTACGCCTGACAGAGCTATTAGCAGAGGTCATCCTCGTCGCTGCCCTAGCTGACCACCCAGGTCACCTATTTTGTCAGTATGCGAGACCTCAAGCCCAACGTGTATCGCAACAACACTCATAATCTTGAAGAACTGGAGTACAACATTTCGGATGAAATTACAGCAATTTCAGCACTTCAATTTCGATCCGCCTTCAGCAACTTGTTGACGACGGCCCAAAAGTACCTAGAGATGAAAGATGGTCACTTTCAACACCTGCTATAATCAGATTAGTATTGTGCTTCGTTTGCTCTGCTGCGTTTCTTTGTACCCTCAAATTCTGTTCTCCCGGATACTTTGATTTGCTCCACCCTGTACATGTATGTTCTACTACGTCCCAATGTTCCTTTAATATATAAGGGACGATGGAGAGAGCAAATGTATGAAACTACTTTTATGGCTCATGACGAATATGGGAGCTTGAATTAAAATTAATGTAGAGTCTCAGGAGGTGATTAATTGCAGGAAATAGATATAAGGATTTCGTACAAATAAATTAGTGAAAATGCATGCTTTCCATGACTGTGCTATTACTGAATATAATTTCCCACGAATACATGTTATGCTTAGACGTGTTGTTCAGTCACACTAGAGAGCATAGAGTTCAATGGTGCCATATTCATATCAAGAACGAGGTTAGATGGCATTCGACAAGGAACTTGGATGTGGTTCAGATGCCCCAGGGATGTGACGAGGAAGGAAAGCTAACAGTTAGCACCAGTATAAAAACCAAATGTTGCACCTCTTTTTCAGAGTTAATGAAACGTGGGAGCCTTTTACACACGAGTTGAACACGGAGGAAGACAGCAGCATTTTAGAATGTCATCTTTAAGTTTTAGTAGTTGTTAAAGATCACGACGTACAGAGTACGTGTCAGGCCTAGGTGTCTGAAATACGGGAAAGAACAGCATTAAAACAGCGAATGGTTTGTGTGAGCATGGATCCAGAGATGCATGATAAGATAGTGATAGAATGTGCACGGTGACATTGTTTGCTGGATTAGAATATGGGTCAATAATTACACCTGGAACAAAAGAACACACAGCTCCCATTGCAATACTGCTTGAAGTACCTCTAAGGTACGATTTCATTGCATCGAGGTGTGACGTTCGTTACCCATGGTCAGCAAAGCGTGATTTGCCACAAACAATGGTGATACGAGTTAAAACAAAGATACGCCGATCATAGAATCCTGCCCGCCACCCCAATCCTACTACCCCCCTTGCTCTTCGTGATAAATAGTTTTTCGTGTCTTATTTCCTTTAAGAATTTATCCAACAACTGACGACATCATTTCAATTTCGCCTTCGATGCAAACGGAGGTAATCATATTTGTCATCCTTTAGTTCATACAACCGTATTTCATAAATTAATAGTAGAAATAATTATAAAGAGTTTAATCTCACTGGCATTAATTGAATTTACCTGTTGCATATTCAACTGGTTTAAATGACACGGTCCGGGAAAGTTATCATTTATAAATGAGGTATTTCAAAGTTATAGCAGAGAGATAAATGGTTCTGCTTGCCAGTGCTGCGTTGCCCACTTCAACAGTACAAAAACGAATCGTTGTTGTTAACATAAACATAACACATGAACTAATTACAGTCTTCTTTTTCTGTGATATATTCATAAAAATATGCAACATTCCTTGCACAGAAGACAATTTCTTCTAAAATAACCACACCAAGCTGCTGAAAGTTATTCTTCTATTACTCTGCTACTACTGTAGTTTCGATCTAACCGAAGTTCCAGACTTAATGGTGTTACGCTATATCCTTGGACTAGCACTTCATACAGCGATAAGAAGTAGTAGATTTCTTTCCGAAATTATGGACATGTGGAATTAACCACAATAATATTTAACATTTGTTTTGTTAGAAAATGACCGGTAAGTTCGAAAGTAGTTGCAGAGTAATAAAATAGATCTTTGAACAGAGTGGTGTAGTTATTTCACAAGAAACTTTCCTTCGTGTAATCCAGCATGTAAGATACTTGGCTTAATATCATTAAAAATGTTACATGGAAAGAAAATGGTTCAAATGGCTCTGAGCACTATGAGACTTAACTTCTGAGGTCATCAGTCCCCTAGAAGTTAGAACTACTTAAACCTAACTAACCTAAGGACATCACACACATCCATGCCCGAGGCAGGATTCGAACCTGCGACTGTAGCGGTCGCACGGTTCCCGACTGTAGCGCCTAGAACCTTTCGGCCACTCCGGCCGGCTACATGGAAAGAGTGAGATCCAGTATATAGCGCGTATTCTATGGATTCCAGTTAAGTTCTAAACTTCTTAGGTATTATCGAGTGGCTGTACAAGAAAAAATTGCTTCTGACAGTTAGAAATGCATGACGAGTGTTTTTTGTCAACTTACAAAATTTCTGTCTAACTTTACTAACATTGCAACAGAGAAAATCAGTGAAACCTAGTGTATTGTTACCTCGAAGTTTGAAATAGCTAAAATTAATGAATAAAAATGTCTAGCGATTTAATGGTAAAATTTATCGCTCTCATACTGATTTCAACCAAGCATTGCCGTGCATTTGGCGTCAACGGCAGTATCCACTTTACATCTTTTTTGTCTGGTGGTAGAATTACCGGGTAAATACGAAACTTTATCATTTCACCCGTTAATTTTTACAGTTCACAAAACAATCATTGTCTAGTGACAGAATGAATCAGAGAGAAAACTGAACAAATTGGTAGCGTTCACGAACCTTCAGCCCATTTTCGAGTACAACGACATTACCTCTCACGCTATTATACGGACAGGAGAGTTGAAGGTGGATATATTATATGAATAACGAAAGGAAGACTACGGAACAAGAATCCAGGAACGCTGATAAGGCTACAAATATTTATGAAACGTGCACCATGAAATAAAGTAGTGCAAAATAAAGTAGTAAAGTGCCTATGTTTAGACGATCAGAAACACGTGCGTCTTGCATACTGATACTTTCCTCAAATGACGCGACGCACTGCTCCACGGATTTCATGAGAAAGGCTTCCGGCGCATCCGGATTAATTGTCTACTGTGCCACACAATCCAGTCAGGCTAAATAAGGCTCGCTAGCCTCGCACTGACCTTCTCTCATCGCCACGGCCAATAGTTAAAAGCCCTGTCGCTACGTAACTACTTTCAGCTAAGACTGCTAAATCCGAATACTGGACTATAAAGATTCACCACAGCTAAGAGTTAATGAATCACCTTCAACTCTCTATTTGCAAAGTTTCTGTTGATGATTACTCTAGTAACCCGAAAGGGACATAGTTCAATGTCAACAGGGAAAAGAATGATTAAAAAAATCATTCTCGGTTTTGCACACAAAACAAACAGTGTAATTTATTGACCACAATTAAGACTAGCAAGTATGTCTCCTTCACTAAGCCCGTAAAGTACTGCTAGCTACTGGCTCCACCTTTCCCCCAAACTGTTGACTCACCAAAGAAGTCCACACTCATTACACCACAACATTCACAGAGAACAGCAGGAAAATAACTAAGTGTCAGGCGACGCCTGTGGAAGGGAACGCACCTTACAATACTTTGTCCCATGAAATGAAACTCTTCTGATTACGGAGGAACACTCCTTTGAGACCTTCTAAATGATAACTACGTTATAAACTATGCCCCAGAGGCATCACGAGTTGCCATCTCAGCCGCTTGCTATAGCTCCAGAAAATAGTTTAAAGAATAATCTTTGCACCTCAGTACACCCTGTGAGCCAGCCATCGCGAAGTTGTAGAGGGTTCGACGGACATGGGTAGAAAACATTACCATATTTGTAAAGGAACTGAATACCTATGGGGTCACGGCCAGCAGTGTAACTATTATGTAACGGTGAGGCCATTGACGGAAGGCAGTCATTTACCACTTGGCAATGGCCGTGGAGAGCTCGGTCGAAAGCTCGTGCAACTTTAACCACCTGACGCAGCTAAAAACCAAAAATATTTTATTTAGACCTTTCGGAGAGTCAGAAAATGGTTGGAAAAAGCAGGCACTGTCGTTGGACGTTGACCTGCTCCTGCTGTAAAGTGTATCCCCCTGGCAGGATATTAAGCACCATTTCTACAATGGGCGTGTTGGGTAAATTTCTTCCCTTCTAAAACCAACGGATTAGAAGGATTACGGAAAATCCAGTCCTCTTCAGGTAGAACCCATTCCCAGACCGTCAGTAACTGCCGGCCGGAGTGGCCGAGCGGTTCTAGGTGCTTCAGTATGGAACCGCGCGACCGCTACGGTCGCAGCTTCGAATCCTGCCTCGGGCATGGATGTGTGTGATGTCTTTAGGTTAGTTAGGTTTACGTAGTTCTAAGTTCTAGGGGACTGATGACCACAGCAGTTAAGTCCCATAGTGCTCAGAGCCATTTGAACCATTTTGAAGCCCAGCAACTGCGTGGACCGACTACCATAGCATAACAGGGCTACAACATCTGAGCGCCTTGGAAATGCCCTGATACAATCCTTTCAGTTGACTCGATTTTGGCGACTTAAAAAAAAAAAATGGTTCAAATGGCTCTGAGCACTATGGGACTTAACTTCTGAGGTCATCAGTCCCCTAGAACGTAGAACTAGTTAAACCTAACTAACCTAAGGACATCACAAACATCCATGCCCTAGGCAGGATTCGAACCTGCGACCGTAGCGGTCCCTCGTTTCCAGACTGTAGCGCCTAGAACCGCACGGCCACTCCGGCCGGCCGACTTTCTTGTATGGTGTTTCGAGTGAAGTAATTTGTGCTCGTGGGTTTGATGACTGATGTGTAGTGTTTGTGTTCTTGACGATTGTAAGAGATAGGGAGAGGATGAAATCCGCTATTGGCATACAGCCTACTGCTGTGCAAAAGAACTTAGGATAGCTCCAAGCCTATGATCATACCTGTCATAACGGAAACGCTATTAAGCCTCAGTATATCGACTTTCGCTATATATACATTAGTTCTCCCTTGTGGAATATATTTTTAGTTTATGTGGAGGATCTTTTCGACTGACGGAAAATGTATCAGAATAACATTGGCTCCCTTAAACTAATACCTTATACTGGGATGTTACAGAAATACTGGTTCATAAAATACTTGTTTAAGACAGCAGCATCAAGAAAGTTTCTAATGTCACTAAAGAGATGAAATTACCTGAAATCAAGACTCAGCGAGATTCCTTCGCATAAAGTACTTCAATTCCAGTTAAAAACACCTCGTATTTTGTCTGTTACATTGCAAGTGTACTGTAATACCTCCACTGTTTTTTCGACGTTACTGCAGAAGCCAGCAGCACCAACTGAAGCAACCATAGGCAGCTACGGGCGCTAAGGCGTCGACATGCCGGCTGCACCAATAGAGCTGTTATGCTTCGCAAGCCTGACTAGTTCCGCAATCTCGTCAGGCCACTGGTAAGACGAAGCTCTCACTGGACGAGCCAAGCTGTTTCTGCATCGGTGGGCCACGCGTTTTGTTTCAAAGTGACAGGAGGCAGCATGTCGGCGCAGCAAGTTGGCCGCTAGCCGCAGGTTCAGCAAAGGTATCAGCCCTCCGCCAGGCGCCACTACACGAGAGGGCTGTACTAGGCCTCAGAGAAATATGGGACACCTGCGAAATGTTCCAGCCTCTACCACTGCACCATTCTCTAGCACCAGATTCGCCTTCGTGTACTTGGGGCCTCTCCTCTGGCGAGCGACCTCGAGGCTCGCTCCAGTAGCAGCCAGACTCCTGACATGAAGTGTAGCAGATTGGGATCGGGACAGTATAATCACTCAGCATCCTGTGCTGGTATGGGCCCCCTGGTACCACACGCCGCCAATTTCATAGGTGGAGTTCGACACTGGAGTCTGGCTGGCATCAGCTACAAGTGCTCTGACGTCACAGGCACCGTCCGGGGGCAGCCATGGAGAGTGCCGCTGGGCGAGCTCCTGGTGACACCATTCCTCGGTGTAGATATCCATGGCCATTGGGCATCAACTGCCGTTGCCGCTGACCATATGCCATCCTCAGAATGTGTCGAGAGCGGCCGTGAACGCCGCGCTGTAAAGTAGCGCTACAAGTGCGGTCTGACGAGTTTCAATAAAATATTTGACTTGTGATGTTCTTTCTCTGAGCTGTCATCAGCCTGCACACTCCCGCTACTCACCGCCGCATCCCACCCCTGCCCAAAAGTGACTCTTCATTCCAAGTGCACTTCAGTAACAGAACTTTAAAAACTTCTGCAGATTAATAAGATGTGACCGCAACACTCGTAAATGCAGGATGTAACGCGTATAGATTCAGATATTTCTATTGCTGACCGAGGACGGTGTAGCGAAAACGCTTTATCAATCTCTTACATCACTTGCTCGCTAATAAGTATAGCTGCACTACTGCCATTAAAATTGCTACACCACGAAGATGACGTGCTACAGACGCGAAATTTAACCGACAGGAAGAAGATGGCTCAAAAATGGCTCTGAGCACAATAGGACTTAACACCTGAGGTCATCAGCCCCTACAACTTAGAACTACTTAAACCTAACTAAACTAAGGACACCACACACATCCATGCCCGAGGCAGGATTCGAAACTGCGACCGTAGCGGTCGCGCTGTTCCAGACTGAAGCGCCTAGAACCGCTCGGCCACACCGGCCGGCTGGAAGAAGACACTGTGATATGCAAATGATTAGCTTTTCAAAGCATTCACACAAGGTTGGCGACACCTACAACGTGCTGACATGAGGAAAGTTTCCAACCGATTTTTCATACACAAACAGCAGTTGACCGGCGTTGCCTGGTGAAACGTTGTAGTCATGCCTCATGTAAGGAGGAGGAATGCGTAACATCACGTTTGCGACTTTGATAAAGGTCGGATTGTAGCCGATTGCGATTGCAGTTTATCGTATCGCGACATTGCTGCTCGCGTAGGTCGAGATCCAATGACTGTTAGCAGAATATGGAATCGGTGGGTTCAGGAGGGTAATACGGAACGCCGTGCTGGATCCCAACGGCCTCGTATCACTAGCAGTCGAGATGACAGGCATCTTATCCGCATGGATGTAACGGATCGTGCAGCCACGTCTCGATCGCTGAGTCAATAGATGGGGACGTTTGCAAGACAACAACGATCTGCACGAACAGTTCGACGACGTTTGCAGCAGCATGCACTATCAGCTCGGAGACCAAGGCTGCGGTAACCCTTGACGCTGCATCACAGAGAGGAGCGCCTGCGATGCTGTACTCAACGCCGAACCTGGGTGCATGAATGGCAAAACGTCATTTTTTCGGATGAATCCAGGTTCTGTTTACAGCATCATGATGGTCACATCCGTGTTTGGCGACATTGCGGTGAACGAACTTTGGACGCGTGTATTCGTCATCGCCATACTGGCGTATCACCCGGCGTGATGGTATGGGGTGCCATTGTTACACGTCTCGGTCACCTCTTGTTCGCATTGACGGTACTGTGAATAGTGGACACTACATTTGAGATATGTTACGGCCCGTTGCTCTACCCTTCATTAGATCCCTGCGAAACCCTACATTTCAGCAGGATGATGCACGACCGCATGTTGCAGGTCCTGTAAGGGCCTTTCTGGATACAGAAAATGTTCGACTGCTGCCCTGGCCAGAACATTCTCCAGATCTCTCACCAATTGAAAACGTCTGGTCAATGGTGCCCGAGCAACTGGCTCGTCACAATACGCCAGTCACTACTCTTGATGAACTGTGGTACCGTGTTGAAGCTGCATGGGCAGCTGTACCTGTACGCTCCATCCGAGCTCTGTTTGACTCCATGCCCAGGCGTATCAAGGCCGTTATTACGGCCAGAGGTGGTTGTTCTCGGTATTGATTTCTCAGGATCTATGCACCCAAATTGCATGAAAATCTAATCACATGTCAGTTCTAGTATAATATATTTGTCCATTGAATACTTACTTATCATCTGCATTTGTTCTTGGTGTAGCAATTTTAGTGGCCAGTAGTGTATTACAAACCACCTATCTTTATGTTGGGTAGTACCTCCAAGTACATGTGGCAAAAGCAAGTCATTAACAAGAGCCTGGACAGAGGCTCATATGTTGCGGTGTGGGTGCGTGAATGCAAATGTGTCAAAATGGTTCAAATTGCTCTGAGCACTGTGGGACTTAACTTCTGAGGTCATCAGTCCCCTAGAACTTAGAACTACTTAAACCTAACTAACCTAAGGACATCATACACATCCATGCCTGAGGCAGGATTCGAACCTGCGACCGTAGCGGTCGCGCGGTTCCAGACTGTAGCGCCTAGAACCGCAAATGTGTCGTCTACACTGACAGGAGTAGTCCATCTACAAGGGGAGGCCCCGGCGTTGAGATTATTTACTTACTTCAAACTTTGTGCGCCTTCAGTAGGCCATTAAAACAACATAATGTGTAAGTAGTAAGGTATACTACTCTGGTAATTCCGAAAAAATCGCGAACGAATTTTACACCCCTCTGTTACGTGCACAGATGTATTTGTGCGAAAGTGCCTAATAGTTCATTGTGATCGAACGTTTAGCGTTCGCACATTGCTTGTCGGGTCGTGTTGGAGACAGTGTTTCGAATCCGAGTACCGTCTACTTCCTTGATCTGCTTTTTCATCACTAGTTACATTATTTAATTTATATGACGTTTGAGAGATAATATTATGATAAGAAACAGATGTATTTTCATGAAAATGAGTTTATGTTTTCCATGTCTATACGACAAATACCATCCTGCAACCTGTGGTGTGCTGAGCACATCCGACGTGTATTTCTATATTACTCTCGTGGTCTGGGAAATTGTGACTTATTATATTGCGGATTGTGAATAACATCATTATTTATCGAAGTCTGACTTAGACTTTCCGAGCATGCCCCTCGTCCTTTAAAAATTTAATTTCAATTAGTAAAGCGTTTAATAACACATGTAATTCACTACAACTTCCTGAATATGTACGTGGTTTTTTTTTTATTATATTACCTCTCAAATGTTGTTATTTAAATAATGTGACCAGAATTGAAAAATTAATCGGTAGGGGTATTCGAACCGCCTCCTCGTCCACGACCTGTTTACAATGCTCAGACGCTAACCGCATTTTTCTCCCCAGATCTCAAATGGTTCAAAGGGCTCCGAGAGCTTTGGGACTTAATATCTGAGGCCATCAGTCCCCTAGAATTAGAACTACTTAAACCTAACTAACCTAAGAACAGCACACACGTCCACACCCGAGGCCGAATTGGAACCTGCGAACGTAGCAGCAGTGCGGTTCCGGACTAAAGCGCCTAGAACCGCTCAGCCACAACGACCAGCGCCACATCTCATTTTGTTCATAATTGATCGTTGCAACTGCTCGGGGTGGACGTCCCATGACACCTGTTCAAGTTCGTCGTTGATTCGTTGACTCATTTTATTTTCTTACAGATGGCAGCTAACCCTCTAACCGAATACGGTGACCTACCGTGCCAGCTACTTCCCTAAGACGGATGTCTTTGCACAGATACATAAGTTGCGTAACAGAGGCGTAAAATTTCTCTTGCGGTTTTCTCGGAATTGCCAGAATAGTGCCCCATACTAATTGCACGTTACGTTGCGTTAATGGCCCACTAATGGTGAACAATGTTAGAAGTAAATCCGTGATACCAATGTTGTGGCCTTTCCCAGTTAGCGGTGCAGTTGTGACCATGCAGAAAACATCAGCTCGTAAGGTTTGAGATGTGCTTATCTTTATTTTGTCATACTGATTCATTTGCACTAAACTGCACGTTCTTGGTGATGTAGTGTCACAGTGAGCGATTAAACCTTAATTTCTTCAATTACTGGTAGTTTAGCCTGGTGGTCTTGTGGTAATTTGCATGCTTCGAAGCCGAAAGGTCATCGGATAGAATCCTGTAGGACCACGGCTTGCCTAGCAATCATCTCTCAATGATATGAAGATGCACCTCAAACGACATGCGGTTCGAATTACAGGTTAAACTGTAGGTCCTCTTGCCTTCGCTGGATAACTGGGATAGGTTAAGGGACACGCGTATCGCCAAAGTGGTGTCCAATGGAAAGATTTGCTCCAGGCCGTCAAGCCACACGAAATTATTATTGGCTGCTGGCTTCGCAGTCGTCTTGTACATTACAATACATTTCCGCGCTATTCTGGCAGCAGTAGTGCAATGATCACGTGATTCCGTACAGGCCTCGCAAGCGAATACTTTTCATTATAATTCACGAAGCCTTCTGTTTCACGTAATTCCCACTGGCTCTTTACTCCATGTAGCTGCAGCCATTCGGCTGGCTTTATATAGTCCTGACAGTCTTCGTGTTCTTCTGTCATAAAAATAGGCGTTTGGGTCGGCGAACACAGCCGCAGTTTCTTGAGTAGCGAGCATCGTTTCTTTCACTTGTTCCACATAAAATGAAGGGATATTCCTACACATCTCCTCCATTTGATATACTCAGATTCATAACAACTTCCATTCCTTAAATTATTGTTTTGTTCTGGGTTCTTCCGTGATGTACTTCGGTTGCTCTCCCGCTTCACGAAAATAGAGGAGCCACGCTTTGTCTTTCTTCATATCTCGACATTTTTCTCCTGTCGTTAGTCATTCGATTTCCCTGTGGCAGAAACTTTGCGTTACATCTCTGAACTGATATACCGTTTTCAGACATTTTCTTCTCCTTACAATATCGCCTCTCGCGATTCTTTTGACATCCCGCCCCGCAGAATCTGTTATTGCCTTTCATATTACTCCCAACATCATTTTTATTCCATTTTGCAGTGAATCAGCCCAAAGGTCGGAGTACTTCTTATAGAATCGCATACGTTATTCATGTGATGTACTGTTTGGAAAAAACGAAACCTGTCTCGAAAAAGTGAAGAAATGGCTTTTCAATCCACTGATGAGTGTTTTCTGATGCTCGCCTTTCTGTGAGTTCACTCACCCGGACCAGCAAAACCAGGCATTTCTCATAAAACGGAAAACTAAGGTCACAAATCTTCCGTTACCACTTTATTCAGTAGAGATCTGCCACAAGTGAACCAACGAAATAATTTAGGGAATATTTACATCATCGACAAAAGAAAATATCTATTCGAAATGTCATATTGAAAATATTTTGGCATGACGGTCTTTTGATTCTTGGTTTTTTCGTAAAACACGTAAAATTGGGACAGACTCTTCTGTTAAAGCTATCTATCGTCTGAGCAATATTTTCAGTTTCTCGACTTCCTTTGGAATAATTTTCCGTGGTCTCTTTGTGCCCTAATATCATTTTCAGTGAAACAGCAGAGAACTTGTCGGTGTATTTTCGTTGTTCTCACTTTCAGCTGTATACAATTTCCTTGTTGTGCACTTGAGTTTCCAACGTTGTTTTCTCTTCCAATGTGTAACAGATTGAATATAAATTTTTTCTGTCGTTGTCAAATCACTGTTGGCAGCAGCGTATGCAGGCCGAGATGCGAATATTGTAAGGTCAAATGACGGTCCTTATCTGTGACTGAATACGAGATTAATTTTACAATGGTACCGACCAGTTGACTAAAACATTACTAGTTCGAAAAATCCCCAAATGGCATTCATTATGCGTATTTAATATTCTACTACTAAGCTGACGTGTAAAGTAATACTCGATAAATTTTTACGGCCATATGCGGAGTACCTGTTACAAAACGACAAAATGAAGATTGGGTGTCTGATGGTACGCCATGCCCGAAGAAGGTTCGTATTTGAAGCGCAAGTTGATTATATCAAAGAATGACTTCAGACAGTTTCGCATAATTCTATGAAACTTCTATGCGCTGTATTCAAATCAATGGAGACTTAGAACATTTGAAGCACCACAAACGTCATTTTTAACTTTTTTGTACTGTTTACTACTCTTGTCTTGAAAGTTTTTTGACTGATGGGGTAAATAATCTAAACCCAAATGCAAGCAGTACCTTCGTTTCGTAATACCTTGCTACGGTACGTTTCTAATAGAAACTTTTGATTTCAAAGTATTTTTAAAGTCTGTGTATGTCAGGAAATAGGAGCAGGTTAGGAATTCGCTAATATTTACCACGTCTGTGATTGTCAACAAGTCACATTCTGGCGTCGCCAATCACTGTTGTGTAACACGACCCGATGTAGCTGCTGTGGCGAAAATAATTCCGATTCACCAGAATTTGTCGTTTGACGTATTCATGCTGTTACGTTATGAATGGCAATATGAGGCTAGATTCATTTAACACTCTAGTTTACTTGTCCAGTTTCACGGCGAAGACTGAATTTTAAAACTACCACCCAAATGTGAGTTCTGTTCAATAAAATGATGTGCTTTTGAGTGATGGCCTATTTTTAAATACTCTCAACTACAAAAAAAAAAAAAAAAAAAAAAAAAAAAAAAACACTCCACGCGCCACGAAGGAATTATCTGCAATTTTACGAAAATCAGAAGATATAAGATGTACGTGTACATACAAAAAATTATTACAATTTCAGAAAAATTTGATGATTTATCCAAGAAAAGAACTTCACAAACTCAGCAAGCCAGTAACGGGTTGGCCCATCTCTGACCCTTATGCAGGCAGCTATTCGACTTGGCATTCATTGATACAATTTTTGGGTGTCCTCCTGAGGGATGCAGTACAATACTGCAATACTGCCCGACTGGAGCTTTACATCGTCAAAACCCTAAGCTGCGTCGAAGGCACTGCCCACAACGCCCAAACATTCTCAGTTGGGGAGAGATCTCAAAATTCTGAGATGTTGGGAAGGCACTACCCATAACGCCGTAAACGCTCTTGAGACGCCCTGCTTAACCCGCAGGACAGGACAGGTAGTTTAAGTTGTGGAAAGCGGCCAAAACTAGCGGCTGTTACACTCGAACATACAACCTTTTATTTCATCAAACATTACAAGAGTCAATAGATTTGTTTTTCAAAGAAAAAACACAGCTTTCAAAACCGTTTCTTAAAGAATTTACTTTATTTATTAGCGATTCATCATGAACATTAACACATTTAATCACACTAGGGGAGCGTGGAAGCAGTTGCCAGGGAGTAACTGATGAAAATGAAATTACCTTTAACAAATGTGAATTTTATTCCTAAAAGCCTTTTCAAAATCAGATTTAAAATTCATAAGCACAAAAACACCCTCGAAATACCAAGTTACAATTTTAATTAGGGGCAGAATGAACAATATTGACAGTATGAGCCTTCCGGCCTAGAAGCTTGCGGCTCCCTTTCAACACGGTCGTAGTCACGACCGATCACAACAACGTCTGAAAGATTACACTGGTGCAAATCTGCCACACACCAGATTACTTTAAACTAAAAAATTTTAACAACTCACACAAACACTTTAACTAAGCACCCCGTAAGAGGGATGGAAATGGTACAAACACTCACGCTAAGAAATTATTTGCCACCGAAAGTGCAATTTGTTTTCAAAAGGACTCTTACGGTGGAAGGGTGGCAACTTTATAAAATAACTATTTACATAAAACCCATGAAATTCAGACTTACATAAAATATACAACATGCTCTACGTTACACATATACCGCCTCGCAAGATGATAGGCAAGATAAAAACATATTACAGGAATTCAGCCTTTACACCTTAATTCTATAAATTCGTTAACACCGAATCCGACAATCATGACAGAGGCAGCTATTAACGTATGGCAGATTGACAGGGGGATTACGGAACAACCCGAACCGCAGATTGCTGTAACCCTCCCCAACTAAACAAGGGAAAAACGGACCACCCAATTAACAAATAAACACCTTCTCGCGGGTGGGCAAACGGAGAGGAATTTTGGTACGACCCCAAAACAAAGCGGTTGGTGACCTCACCAAGAAAACAAGTAGAATTTGACAAGTAAATGAAACAACATATCTCGAATCACTTAACTTCTAATAAACTGCGATTTCTGGCGAAGACCTGGCGCAGCACCCCCCAACGCTCTCCCGAACCGTCCGCTTCCACCAGCTTCAACGGACACCATCTCACGGCGTCGCAGCTCACCCCGGCCAGCCCGATGACGTGGTTTCACTCCTGTTGCTCTCGTGTCAACCGCGAAGCCACTACCCCTTTCTATACGGCGCGGTCCACTGGACTTACGTGGGGACCTCACATGCGCCGACGCTCAAGGCGGACAAGTCATCTCATGTCTCAGTGCGCGACCGACCAACCGACCGATCCAACCGCCAATGACCGTTGCCCGAACAACTCGAGCAGACTGGCCCCCTAACGCGCAGACTCAGATGCAGGAACTCAGCCCCGACCGGGCGACCACTAGCTGAGTTCTGTTATTGGCGGAGTGGCAAGACTCTCATTTTCTGGCTTAAAGTTTGATCCAAACGACAGACATACTCGCACTCCGACGACAGACAGATACTAACTGCCGCACAAATGCGAACGAGAGACAGACCAGCAACTGGTGACGCGAGACTGACCTAGCCTGACTCCGACTGACCAACTCCGAGGTTTTCTTTTTTTTTTCTTTTATTGATTTTAAATCCCCCCCGAAGGGGGCGGGCTGGCAGCAGCATAAACTCCGATCTGACAGCGTCCCTTAAATGCACGTGAACAGGCGACCTTTCCGATTTCCCACTAGAGGGAGACACCAAATCTGCGATTGCCGCATCGGCGCCACCGACAGAGACGGAGAGCGACTGCTTCACACAACGCGCTGCGGCGCGCTCTTCAAAACAGCATTTTGTTTTTTTACCACGGCTCATGGACAAACACACTTTTCAGTAGGTAGTCACAATGTTTTGGCTCATCAGCGTACATAAAAATATAGCACGTGCTTCAGCGGCGCCGGCGGTTGTGGCCGAGCGGTTCTAGGCGCTTCAGTCCGGAACCGGGAGACAGCTACGGCCGCAGGTTCGAATCCTGCTAAGGGGAAGGATGTGTGTGATGTCCTTAGGTTAGTTAGGTCTAAGTAGTTCTAAGTTCTAGGGGACTGATGACCTCAGAAGTTAAGTCCCATAGTACTCAGAGCCATTTGAACCATATGGTTCGATGGTAAAATCACTACGCTATATGAATAAGTGCAGTAATGTGTAAAAGACCCATTAACGTTGTACGAAAACTTTTTCTGAAGTCCAGTAAAAACAGACAATGATTGAATCTCAGAGTAAAATAAACCATTAAAAATATTTTTCTTTAATCTGGCTTGAGAGCTATAACCATCACAAAATACCACCACGGGCAAACAGTCCTGCATCAGCCCGGACAGATCGAATGATGCGTGATAATTTTTACAATAGTCAGCTGAGGTCACGCAAGTTTCTTGACAGAAGCGCTTGCTTCAAAACGTTCCTCAACGGATTCAGTCTTCATTTGGTGAGATTCGCGGTGGTGTAAACGAAAGGAAGCTGCAGCTAGCGCTACATGTACGTGTGACTAGCAAGTACCTTCCGGCAGCAACATGCTTGGGCTGGGGTCTCCTCAGTTGTAGTGTCCTCAGTTCAAGAACAAATTCCTGGATTGTTGAAAACTTTGTTCTGACTATGTCACAGCTTGCAGAGTTGAATCAGTTTAATTTGATGGAAGATGGTATACTTTATGTGACCGAAGGAGATACTGCTATGTTAAAATAGTCCAGCGGACATATAATTTTGGCTGAGTCGGTGAGGAAGTGTCAGACTTTCCGCATAAGGAGCTGCCTTACATCTAGTCAATAGTAAATATTTATCCAGCATCCACGTCAGCACTGTTCAAAATTATAAATTCCTGAAATGTGCGCTTACCTCATGTTACACCTGGAGTTCGCCGTTCTACTTCCTGTTTGTCTTACGCATAGTGAAACGTTCTATAACGACGCTAAAAAAAAAAAAAAAAAAAAAAAAAAAAAAAAAAAAAAAAAAAAAAAAACTGAATCATGGGTTGGATAGAAAAGAAATTTTCATGTTAAGTTGCAAGCCATTATTGAGGAGCTGAATATGATCCTGTTGTTGAAGTTTGGGAAAAGACTGCAGTGTCGGCAATAATTACTAACGGGTGTATAAACACTCATGAGTAAGCACATATCTAAAAGACATGTAACATCGAATGCGCTGGGGAGCCATTCCTTTCGATAACAGCATAGTACAGCCGCCAACAACACTTAGACTAATCGGAATGGGATTCATGGCTCGCTGTCTTGCCAGGTATCATGGGTTGGATAGAAAAGAAATTTTCATGTTAAGTTGCAAGCCATTATTGAGGAGCTGAATATGATCCTGTTGTTGAAGTTTGGGAAAAGACTGCAGTGTCGGCAATAATTACTAACGGGTGTATAAACACTCATGAGTAAGCACATATCTAAAAGACATGTAACATCGAATGCGCTGGGGAGCCATTCCTTTCGATAACAGCATAGTACAGCCGCCAACAACACTTAGACTAATCGGAATGGGATTCATGGCTCGCTGTCTTGCCAGGTATCATACTTTACTTAGAGGCCAGGTGATCTGGCGATCACGAACACGTGTGTCCTCGGAGAGTTACTCAAACCTTTGTGAGCGATGGAGTGGCAGTGTGCGATAGGTCGCCTGCTGGATGCTGGGGTACTAAGCAGGGCTGTGGTCGATAGAAAAGGCACTGAAGCAGCTGTCTAAGTGAAGAAAAGTATCTTGATCGTTCGGATTCTCTTATTGCTCTGCTGGCTACTGGGAAAATGTGTCCAACAAATAACATAGCTCGTATAGTGCATGATACCATCTTTCACCAAAAAGGAAAGGAAAGGAGACGGTGCTGTGATGGGTACCTTGACGTATTAGGATCGAGGGTTACAAGCTACTTGAGTGGGATACGAAGGAGGTCTGCCGAGGAAACTCTACGGCTCGCGGTAAAATAAATGTAAATGTCGTGTGACTAGGGCCTCCCGTCGAGTACACGGTTCGCCGGGTGCAAGTATTTCGATTTGACGCTACTTCGGCAACTTGCGCGTCGATGGGGATGAAATGACGATGATCAGGACAACACAACACCCAGTCCCTGAGCGGAGAAAATCTCCGACCCAGCCGGGAATCGAACCCCGGCCCTTAGGACTGACATTGTCGCGTTGACCACTCAGCTACCGGGGTTGACACGGCTATCGGTGAACTACCACACAGATTGTAGTGTCTGCATGTGCATCTACATAAATACTCTACAAACAACTGTGAAGCTGATGACTGACAATACTTAGCATGTTGTCACATGTTAGAACTTCTTCATGTTCCAGTCTGGCTGCTTCAGTACGCCTGTGCGTACTGTGACCAGGCTAATATTGTCTTCATTGTCTCTGCGATTGTGCTAGCGGAAGAATATCTCTAGAGTACAAACTTATCACCGTTTCAAGTAACTATGAAAGTAGGCTTTCTGAGTATAATTTGCATCGATTTTGAAGGTCTGACAATTCAGTTTTTCAAGATTTCAATGACACAGCCCTGTGAGTCAGACTTATGACCATTAGTGCCGCACTTCTTTGTATACGAGCGATACCTCCTGTTAGTCTTCTTTGGTATCGTTGGTTGGTTTAAAAGATGGGGTAAGGGACCATTCAGCTAGGTCATCGGTCCCTTTTTCCGAATAAAACAATGCCACAAGGTTCAAATGGCCCTGAGCACTATGGGACTTAACTTCGGAGGTCACCAGTCCCCTAGAACTTAGAACTACTTAAACCTAACTAACCTAAGGACATCGCACACATCCATGCCCGAGGCAGGATTCAAACCTGCGACCGTAGCGGTAGCGCGGTGCCAGACTGTAGCGCCTAGAACCGCTCGGCCACCCCGGCCAGCACAGTGCCACAAGGATGAGAATAAAACAAGCAATACTGGCAGCAGGAATGGAGAGAAAGGAAAAACCATACGACTGACGGAAGAGCATCAAACACTTAAATGGAAATAGGGGGAGAAGAGAATCACAGAAAAGCAAGAAACAGGTAGAAGAGATTAAAATGACAGAACAGAACACCATGGCTGGCTGACCATCAGAATAAAAAGGAGAAGCCAGGCACTCTGCAACACATTAAAACATCCACCCTGAAAGCACTAGGATGGAGGACACAGAGGGACAAAGGGCATGCGTTGAAATTTAGATCAAATGATAAAACCCACCCTCACGAATAAAACGTAAAACTAAATTAGCCGATGAGGCATTGTCAGATAAAATTGGCAGCAACGCGTCCGGTAACCGAAGATTTCGTCGCAGGGCAGTCAAAGTGGGACACTGTACCAGAATTTGGGCTACTGTCAACCGGGCGGGTTTTCACGGCGCAGGAGGTAGCTGTGGGTCGCCCAAACGTCGCCGATGCGGAACCGGCAGAGAAACACAGAGGCCCTGCGAGAGGCCCGCATGGAGGACTGCCACACACTCGTAGTCTACTTAATGGCACGCAGTTTGTTGTGCGTACTAAGACTATGCCATTCCGTCTCAAAAACCTGACGACGTAAAAACCAACGCAGGTCAGTTCCTGGAATGACGATCTCCAAAAGCGGTTTCCGTGTAGCCTGCTTGGCCAGCCTGTCAGCAAGTTCGTTGCCTGGGATTCCGTGGTGTCCTGGGGTCCACATAAACACTATGGTGTCACCGCCAGATACCACACTTGCTAGGTGGTAGCCTTTAAATCGGCCGCGGTCCGCTAGTATACGTCGGACCCGCGTGTCGCCACTATCAGTGATTGCAGACCAAGCACCGCCACCCGGCAGGTCTAGAGAGACTTCCTAGCACTCGCCCTAGTTGTACAGCCGACTTTGCTAGCGATGGTTCACTGACAAATTACGCTCTCATTTGCCGAGACGATAGTTTAGCATAGCCTTCAGCTACGTCATTTGCTACGACCTAGCAAGGCGCCATTATCATTAGCTATTTATCTTGTGATGCATGTACCGTCAGACCGATGTTCACCAATTATGGATTAAAGTTACGTATTCCAGCAGCTACGTACTTTTTTTACTAGACTCATCTCCTTTAACTGTTCCAGACCTCACGCCAGCCTGCGTGAGCTTAAATGCGTGCCTTTCGGCTACCCGTCACAGTGGATTGGCTGTCTTGCCAGTCCACAAAAAACACCACTGAACGACCGGACCGTTCCAGGGCATAAATGGACTCCTGCATGTTCGCTACCATAGGACGACGAGGTTAACACTGGTCGATAGCTTGTAGGTTGCTCAAGGAGTCAGTACACAGAAGAAACGACTCCCCAGGGCATGAACGGATGCGCTCAAGAGCACAAGATATAGCCACCAGCTCTGCAGTAAAGCATTGCAGCCATGGGGCCAGGAAAGCTGTTCACTATGTCCTCCATGGACATACGCGAAGCCGACGTGACCATCAGCCATCGATCCATCGGTGTAAATGACTACATGGCCTCTGTACGTGTCAAGAATCTAGATGAAGTGACATCGGAGAGCCGCGGGTTGAACTGAGCTCTTTGGGCCATGTGAAAGGTCCAGGCGAAGCCGCGGCGTAAGTGTACACCAGGGAGGTGTACACGATTGGACCTCGAGTATAGCTGGTAAAGGCAACGACTCCTGTTCATATATAAGGGAACAACGCGAACTGCAGTTGTGAGCCCTGACCTGGGCCGCCGATGCAGGAGATGAACCGCCATGGGTGGGAAAAGGAGACGGTAATTTGGATGCGCAAGAGAACTATGAACGTGTCCAATGTAACTAACCTGCAATGGAGGAACGGCAGCCTCCGCAAGGACGTTGGTCAGCAGACTCGTGCTAAAAGCTCCCGTCGCTAGTCGAACGCCACAGTGGTGCACTGGGTCGAGTAAACGCAACGCTGAGGGCGCCGCCGAACCATAAACCAGACTCCCACAGTCAATGCGGGATTGAACAAGGGCTCTGTATAGCTGCAGCAGCGTAGAGCGATCTGCACACCAGATGGTGTTGCTCAGGCAGCGGAGGGCATTGAGATGCTGCCAGCACCTCCACTTAAGCTGCGAAGGTGAGGAAGCCAAGTCAGTTCAGTGGTAGTGGTGAATGTCAGCGAAGAATTTGAATGATTGGGTTAGTATCTTAATATTTTTTTAAATTTTAGACAACTTTTAGTGCTCATCACGTTATAACGAGAACGAGGCTGACGACATTGCTATTTAGTGTCTCAAATTTTACGGATGTTGTGCGAATGCACAACATTAGATATTAGACTACAGTCTTTCACTAGCAAGAGGCGAGAGCAGGGTACAGATGATTCAGTTTCATCCCAGGTAAGGCTACTCAATACTAGAATACGTCCACCACATTTCTGGGTAGTCCGTTATAGCAAGGGGCATGAATCACGTCATGAGATTTTCTGAGTATACGTAACCTGCCGTTTGAGTGCGCCAGTGAGTTCCGGGACACGTCAGACTAGGCGACGTTTCACCTTAGTTTGAAAATCAATGGTCGTGTTCTATGCACATGCTGATACCTGCACCTTGTTTCACCATGAAGGGAGAGTTACGTTTATAGGACGGTGGTTCTGGATGCTATGGCTGTTCACAGGTTCTTGTGATTTAACACTGAACCCACACTTCAGTGGATCCTGTCGATCCACTCTTACAAGCAGCGATTGCCGTCAATTACCTGCGTCCTCGATTCTTGCTTATGGAAGAACTTATTGTTTATGACATGATCCTTGTTAATAGTAATGGTTTATCTATATATCTGAATATGATGTCACATTATAAGTATTCATTAGCTTATAATAGGTGAATAATATATTAAGACCGTTTTTGCACCTTATTTTTGTATTTTTAGTGATGTGTGGATACCTGAGGATGGGCCGTGTGCGACAAACTGGTTGCCAGAGGTTGAAAATATCGCTACAGTAGTAAGGTTCTTTTATTTAGGGCGCGACTGGTTTCGGGTTCTTACAGGCCCGTCTTCTGGTGTTATTAGTTCGTGCTGTGACCCCTAGTGCCGCGGTGGACTAGCGAAGGACGCGGTCTTGTAATACACCGCGTCCTATACTAGTCCACCGCGGCGCTCGGAGTCACAGCACGAATTAATAACACCTGAAGATCGACGTTAAAGATCCCGAAACCAGTTGTGTTCTACATAAAAGAACCTTATGAGTGCTTCGGTATTTTCAACCACTGGTATTCTGGTATAATGCTCAGTTGCGGATTTTCCTCCGACAGGATTGTTTGTGAAATTGGTTGTTTAATGTAGAGACAACACAGCTGTGAGCAAACCATGATTTCCCAATAATAATAATATTTAAAGTGAGAAGAAGCACTACATGGAAGGGACCAGAACAGCTTCAACGGTCAGCCATTAATCACGTCGCTGACCATTTACACTGAAGGGCAAAATCTTCCAAGTAGTCTAACCCTTATGGCAAGGGGAAATTAAACCAGTAGTCCTAAGTCGGGAAGCTTACAAAAAAAGAACTGCAAAACTACAAAGAACATAGGATGTCGCCTGGAACAGATACAAGAAACATTTGCACCACAAAAGGAAAAGTTATGACGGTATTACTACACTCATCGTATTCCGTGATAATCGGTGGCAGATCGAAGACAGAATCGTTCAAAGACAGAAACGGGAAACTCCGAAAATTGGTTAGGATTAAAATAAATCCAACGACACATTACACGCGATCTGTCAGGTTGCAGCAAAATTCACAAATACCGTCAGCAATAGGTGATTACAGTTGTAGAGTCACCTAGGTGACAGTCACGTGTGTGACCTATAACGGTCAGTTATAGGTTGTGGGGAGGATTTCATAAGCAAAGTTTTTATGAGTGATTCACTCCTGGAAACTTGCCGTTTGGATGTACTAGAGCGTACCGAAAAGTAATGCCTCTGAATTTTTTATTCCGTTCTCATTATTGGGTGAGACATTGCATATCATGCATATTACTCGTACTAATTGCCTGAATCACTGATGCAAGTTGCAACACTCTTTTGCTAGAGGGCTCAGATTTATAGCGTGTAATATGGCGGTGTTTAACGTAACTACAAGGGGACTTCAATAAGTAAGGCTAGACCTTTTTTTGTTTTTTTTGTAAGGGAAGGATGGTTTTATTTAGGATTCGAATATAACTTACTATTCCCCACTCTTTTGGCTACTTATTTTATTTTATTTTGCGTATGGCTCATAACATCACAGTAAAAATTACAGACACAATACGATTTAAAAAAAATGACATATGTATAAACAGAACAATAAATAACAGTTTGTATATAAGGACACCACCAATTGTAAATTTACACTCACAGAAGGGCAATCATAAACAAACGTCCATCCTAGATAATATATAGTCAATTGCCTCTTGGGTCGCCATTAGGAAATCCTGTGGGTCACCCTCATATGCCCTTACTGGGCATTTCTGCACGATGTGTTTGACCGTCTGTCTCTCAGCGCCACAATCGCAAGCGGCCGAAGGAAGTTTACCCCATCCGTGTAAGGAGTCGGCGCATCTCCCACAGTTGGTTATGATGCGATTAAGAGGTGACCAAACTTTGCGAGGGCAATCAAATCCTTGTGGTTTACTAAAGATGCATGGCATACTGTGCCAGTTTACTGCTGTTCTGCTCTCCCATTCCTCTTTCCATCGGTCATTTATTTTAAAGTTGGTTTGGTGCAGCGCCTGTGCGGTCTTTAGTGGAGGATGCCTAGACCGGTTTCCTTGGATGTCGTGAGTATCTGCATGGATTTGTAATTGAGGGTTGGTCACGATTTTTTGAAATTCTCTAACCAGAGCGTGTTCTCGGCGCAGGTTAGGAGGGGCTATGTTACTGACAACGGGCAGCCGCACTGTAGGAGTTGGCCTGATTGTGCCTGATGTAATACGCATTGTTGCATTAAGTTGGCTATCTACCATGTGTGTGTGTTTGCTGTTGAGCCACACTGGGGCACAGTATTCTGCCACTGGATACACCAAGCCAAGAGCGGATGTTCTTAAGGTAGATGCTGTGGAGCCCCAAGTGGTGCCACAGAGCTTCTGCAATATGTTGTTGCGTGTCTTAAGTTTCGCTGCAGTTTTCGTCAGGTGTTCTTTGAATCTTAATGTCCCATATAGGGTAACCCAAAGGCTACAAAACCCTATTCTCCAACGTAATTTCCTTTCAATACGACGGCAGTACGCCACCTTATAGGGAGGACCTACATGGCCGGATGGTACCACCACTCCACTGCTCGACGCTGGACCCTACGTCTTGCTGCAGGAGTCCACGTTCTGCTTCCTGCGGAGTGCGCCCTTCTCTGGACCAAACAGATGAAAGTCGGAAGGTGACAGATCCGGCCTGTAGGATGAATGAGGAAGAACGGTCCAATGAAGTTTTGTGAGCTCCTCTCAGATGGGCAGACTTTGGGGATGACGCCATGTGTTGTCATGGAGATGGAGAAGTTCGCTGGTATCACTTAGAATGAGGCTATACGCACGTTCCAATACTGCACGAGTCACAGCTGTGCGCTGCCGGCCGACGTGAGGGAGATCGGACAGGTTCCGCGAAATGAAATGATCGGTTTCCGCATGCTCGTTGCGATAGTAGGAGACGCCTCGCCTAAAGCGAAAGACTCGCCGTCCATCCGTTCACTGTTAAGTGTCCGTAGATATTCTGCAAGCGCCTATGAATGTTTGTGAAGCTCTGTATGTTGTGTTGGCAGAAAAGCCAACACCGTGTTACTAGTGGAGGCCGAAATGCGCGCGTTTTAGCTCACGCAGGCTGCCTTGAGGAGGGAAGAACTATACTGACGTGAGGTTTCGAACATGACAAGGAATTAGAATTCAGAAAGCGGACGTAATTAGTTTGATACTTTAATCTATTAATGATGAACGTCGCTCTTGACGGTACATGATTCACAATATTATCTGTTCAGAATATATTCATAGTAACTGAATATGGCGCCTTTCTAGGTAGTAGCAAATAACGTAGCTGAAGGCTATGCTAAACTATCGTCTCTGAAAATGAGAGCGTATGTAGACAGTGAACCATCGCTAGCAAAGTCGGCTGTACAACTGGGGCGAGTGCTAGGGAGTCTCTCTAGACTAAACCTGCCGTGTGGCGGCGCTCGGTCTGGAATCACTGATAGTGGCGGCACACGGGTCCGACGTATACTAACGGACCGCGGCCGTTTTAAAGGCTACCACCTAGCGGTGACACTGCACTGTATTTCTGCCGAAATAAGAAATCTAAATGACAGTTCTCTGCTTGAAACACATCTCCACTACAGACGCCATTTTGAAGGATACGTATAGCGTCGCCCCCTATTGGAACTTCATGAAACTATAGAGGCAGAAGTACGAATATCCCATGATTTCTCACAACAAATGATGCATTTTTCCAACCGAAACTGGCTGAGAAAGACAGTGCGTTGCAATACTTATGTCGGTATTGGAGAAAACCCTCAGAAGCAGAAAACATGCATTCGAAGGGTTCGTCTACACATGGAGGACCCTCTAATTCACTATGACCAATGTTAGACCACACACGACGCTGCGACCTCTGCAATATACCGACGCCTTTGTTTTTTGCAAATTTGTGGTAAGGTCTCATGGGACCAAACTGCTGTGGTCATCGGTCCCTAAGCTTACACACTACTTAATCTAACTTAAACTAATTTACGCTATGGACGACACACACACACACCCATGTCCGTCGGGGGGAGCCGCGCGGACCGTGACAAGACGCCCGTTGACCGCGCGGCTACGCCGCTCGTCCGACGCCTTTCTCTGACGGTAATCGAACACTTTCCACACAATCCTGACTCGATCCCATGCGATTTTCATCTGTTTCCAAAACTTAAAGAATACATTTGTTTGAGATGAAGGGGAGCAAACAGTGGTGAGTTTGTGGCTCCGTCAACAAAATCAAACGCTCTGCAGTGACGGTATCAACACACTGGTCTCTCGTTGGGAAAAATGTGTTTCTTCGCCAGGGTGAATATCTTGAGAAATAAATACGTAGCTGCGAAGAATAAAGCTGAGGAATGCTAGAAATTTTTTTTATTTTAGAAAGCCTTTAGAATTTCCAGATAAAAAATTCGGAGGCATTTATTTCCAGTACGCTCTTGTAAAACATGTACGAAAATTGGCCCACTTTCAGATCTGCCGCTTTACCTCGCACATAAACTGAGAAGAGGGAGCCGCCGTCAGGCCTTGCTGTAATTATGACACCACGCACCATTTCCGTCCGGCAGAAACAATGGCTGGGAGAAACTGGTACGTTCGCAACTATGTGGGTTAATCTTGGTGCTCCACGGATGAGCCACACTGTCTACCCTGAAGAGGACGTCATTCGGCACGTACAAGAGAAGACGATGGCAAGCACTCGAAACATTGTAGAATGAAGGCTTTCACGACCGGATGACTCCGACTCAGCGGAGCAGCGCCTCTGAGGAAGTCCAGCGCAGCCTGGACGAAACGTAAGGAACAGAAAAGTTCTTGGACCACGACCTCACATCCCGAAAAGTATATAAACAACTCGAAACATTGCCCAAGCCACGGGATTCTGTACAACACACACCTCAGAGTTCATTGTCTCCACCGTGCGCAATGTGAAGCGCAATATTTGAGAGCGATCTGATCTAAAAACTTATTTAATATCCGTACGATGCATTACCGGACATACGTTCCTCATCTAAACTTTATTTACTATGTATCATTTGCAACAGGTTTCTAATAGGAGCCGGTCGGTGTGGCCGAGAAGTTATAGGCACTTCAGTCTGGAACCTTGCGACCGCTATGGTCGCAGGTTCGAATCCTGCCACGGGCATGGATGTGTGATATCCTTAGGTTAGTTAGGTTTAAGTAGTTCTAACTTCTAGAGGACTAATGACCTCAGATGTTACGTCCTATAGTGCTCAGAGCCATTTGAATCATTTTTTTCTAATAGGAATTGTGGAATACCTGTATTTAATGGCTCTATGAAGAACCCTATAAAGTGGTCACGTGAAGTAAACGAAAATCTAGGAAAAATTGAAATTAACATAGAAATTACTGACGGTAAAACGAAATTTAGGAACCTAATTCAAGCACAGAGTCTTGCTAAGAAGCTTAATTGGCAAAATTCCGAATCGATGCAAAATTTTAAAAAGATACTTATTTAAAGAATAGGCAACGGCCTTGACGCAGTGAATACACCGGTTCCCGTCAGATCACCGAAGTTAAGCGCTGTCGGGCGCGGCCGAGCTACTCGACCGAACAGTAGCGGCTCCGGTCAAAGAAAACCATCGCAACGACCGGGAGAGCGGTGTGCTGACCTCTCGCGCCTCCTATCCTCATCCTCAATGAGGATGACACGGCGGTCGGATGGTCCCGATGGGCCACTTGTGGCCTGGCGACGGAGTGCTTTTTTTATTTATCGAATGAAAAGATACTGGGGAGACAAGATGAATTAACTGGAAAGAAAGTGAAAATACGCTTCTTCATTGGGCACAAGTCAAAGTAATAATAATAATAATAATAATTCGCGTGGCTCACAGCCCGCTCCAAGCCTCTGGATCTGGCGCCACTTTGGTGGCGTACGTTACGTATAGCAGCTTCTCAATCTGCCTGTCTGAGCTGAATGGACCTCGTTCCAGATAATTCGACCACAAAAAAAAAAGCTCTTCAACTGGAAAACGCGTCCAACACAACTTATGTACAACGGAGTTTTAGAGAAAACTGTTAAGCGAACATTTTGCTTACGCTATTCTTCAACAGCCACTACCTGTGGTGTGACGGGGACACGAAGCCTCTTCATGTTGCCTTCCTACTTGTGTTTGCAGGTCTTCCGAGCGGCAGCGTGGTGGAGCACATGGACGTCGTCAACTCGGGCCTCGAAGCGGTCGAGGCCGACTCTCTGGAGGTGCACATCGAATCCCTGCGCCTCATGAGCAACCGCATCCAGTACGTCGCACCGAGGGCCTTCGCGTGAGTAATACAAATGTAGCTCTACTGTACGACAAGCATACAGGTTTATCTCTGTGCACAAGTCAATGCCCTGACTGACTCACTCACACATCATCACCCAGCCCAAAACGACAAGGATGGAAACTTGGAATTTAGATATCATGCAGACCTGGTACTGCAGGCGTTGTTTAAGAAAGGATTCTTCGTAATTCCAACCCTAACGGGATTAAATAGGGAATGAGGATTTTTTTAAAACTTAAGCCAGTTTTGAAGATAGTCCTACAAAAATTGGTGTTTGGTTTCTCAGTCAGAAATGAAGAAATACGTGTTTCAGCATTTTTGGAGATTTAACCTGCAGGGGCGAGATAGTGGGTGAAAGTTTATCATTAAAGAACTGCTAAAGTATTTTTAAAGCTATGTCTATGAACATTTGTATTCGACTTCTCGATTAGAAATTAAAAAAAAAATGCGTGTTTCAATGTTCTTAGAAATTGAACTTCTTATCGGGTAAAATAGGGGATAAGATTTTTTATGAAAATATTTTATTATGAGCGTTTTTAAAACCAAATTTATGAAAATTTAGAAATGAAAAAAATCTTGTTTCACTGTTTTCGGATATTCACCCCCTATGGGGTAAAATGGGGGATGAAATTTTTATGGAAATATTTCATTGTGCAAGCATTCTTGAAGCTAAATATATGAAAATTTGTGTTTGACTTCTCTATCAGAAATAAAACACACACATGTCACAGTTCCTGGACATTCAGCCACTAAGAGGGTGAAGTAGGGTGGAGAGGGGAGGGGGGGTGGAAGGAAAGAAACGTTTTATGAAAATATCTCATTGCGAAAGCATTATTAAAGCCATACTGGTTTTTGCTTTTCGGTTAGAGGTGAAAGAAATATGTGTTTAACTTTTCTTGGAAATTCAACCCTAAGGGAGTGAAATAGGGTCATACTTATCCACTGACTCATCTTTGCCCAGCCCAAACCGCCAAGGATAGAAACCTGAAGTTGGAGAGCGTGTGGATGTTATACTGCAGGCATCGTTTAAGGTGGGATTGTCCGAAATTCCACTCGTAAGTGAGTGAAATAGGGGCTGAAAGGCTCTTTGAAAGTATGTTCCTATTAAGGGAATTTAGATGCTAGGGCTACTAAAACAGGTATTTCTTTGATGTCTCGGTCAGAAAATAAAAAAAATACGTGTTTCAGCGGTTTTGGAAATTCAACTATTAAGGGGGTAAATTAATGGGTCAACTTTTTTAAATAAATAATTACCAAAGAACTGCTAAACGATTCTTAAGGCTTCATCTGTGACAATTCGTATCCGACTTCTCAGTTAGAAATTAAAAAAAAAAAAAGTGTTTCAGCGTTTCTGAAAATTCAACCCTGAGAGAGTGCAGTAGGGGATGAAAAGTTTTAGAAAATATTTCGTTGTACTAAAAAAAACTAAAGCCAAATTTATGAAAAGTGATATTTCATTTTTCAGTTAGGTATAAAGAAATATTTGTTAGGGAAAAAAGTTATTGCTGAAATATCCCCACAAAAATTCAAAAGGAATGATTAACAAAAACCATGGGCTACAGCTACCACAATCGCTTTTTGGTCAGAAGTACATGCCGGAAAAAACGTGCTTCTATGGCCTTAATCAGCGTGAAAAACTTAGGTGTTGCAGTTTCTGAATAACTTAAAATTCTATAAAACAAAAACAAAAAAGAAAATCGCAGCAGGTAACACAGTCTACGCGAGCGAAGCAACTAGCGCTAAGCAAGTATTAAGTAAGGGGACGAACTTAAGGTGATAGCTGTCAGGAAAATTAACAAGAAAGTGTAGAGCAACTGCTCGTGTGTCCGGAAATGGACGGTGAGTCTGCGACAAAGCCATTAATACTGATACGGGACATTACTCAATTAAAGCATGTTTGTCAATGTCATTAATGAACAATATCACTGCCTGTATTGCAGTTACGTCGAATCACACTGATCCGTTATCCATTCCAGGAGCAAGCCGACATGGTTTTAGTTTATAGTAAAGCAAGTAGAAATGGTCAATAGTCTACACTGATTTACCGATCCACTTACGCTAATAAAGAAGGCAACAAGCTTACGAAACCTTTTCACTCATTTTTCGGCGGTTTTATGTGCCTGTGGGCTTCCAGAAAAGTGAGCCACCAGGGCGGCAGCCAGATGTACGAGTACCATCTCTGGCTCTACATGATATTCTAACCAACCACAAACTCTAGCACGTACCTCGTCAGCATGAAGTAAGAATGGTGTGATGTATCTTGTGTGAAAACCAATACTATCCTTACCATCTGCTACTTTTGCAGAGATTATCCAGAAAGGATTCTCCTGAAAGTAAAAGGTTGGGTCACTTTCTTTTGGAAAAGGCAAGCACTATTATGTGCTTTCTGTCATCCATACGCTTCACTGATGAGGTGTTCCTTGGTGGATGTGGTGTCATAAACCTGTACACAATCGTCATATGTGGACTACAGAGCGCCATGTCCGTAAAGTAAGAACCCGCTTCAGCTGTAAAGAAAATTTATTTATTTAAATGCACGACCGGATGCAGGACATCAGAGCTCCATCGTCAGGTGTTAATAACTGGAGAGACAAGAGAGAAGGCTGGCTATAAAGTCTGTACAAGGAGTTAAGAAAATTGAGATAATCCACAGAAAGCTCTCATACTCAAAAACATCACACATTCGTCCGTTCAGGCCAGTCAATACGGAATATCAAGCTCACGACTTCACATGTGAATGGGTATGAGAACCACAAGGCGACCAATAGCCAGAAACAGGAAGCAAGGTGCCATATATATATCAAATGTAAACAGCACCTACGGTACGAGCAGCCAACGAAATGGAGCGAACAACGTCCAGTGCTGGAATCATATTCACTGTGTTTTAGCAAAGAGAGAGAGTACACCCAGACGAAGGAAAACCACACAACAATGCAAGGGCGGAAACGATTACTTGCTTTTTATACTTAGTGTGAGTGGAACGGTTTTGACTGCAGTACGAAAGCCCCTTTAACAGTGCTGAAGAACGTACGTATTGTGGCAGCTGCTGGGGAAGTCCAGGACACACCCGGTATTTTCCAGAACGTCAGATCTTTCATGCTCCGGAGCCTGTCTCACATCCTGGGGCCGTAACTTCGAACACTCTCTTAGACGATGAGTGTTGTCTGCGTTTGTTCGTATTTCTTGGTTCCTCCTGTACTAAGCATAATAGACATGTTTTCTCGCCCTGTTCTCGTTCTTCCTTTCTTTTGTTTTGCGTCGTCACTACCGCGCCAGGAAAGCATTTCCGCCCATGCATTGCTGTGAGAGTTTGCAACGTCTAGGTGCATTCCATCTCTTCTGGAAGTTTGTAACCGCTGAGCTGAAACACTCTGTATTCGGTTCCGTCATTGGCAGTTCTTTGCTCCGCTCCACTGGCTGCTCGTGGCTTATGTGGTGGCTGCTCTTTACACGGCACTTTGCCTTCCGGCCTCTGGCTACTGAAAGCGTTGTAGTTTTCAGTTGTGCTCATACGAGGGTGTGAGCCTGACTTTTCATGGTGACTGGGCCGACCGCCACCCTTGTATGACTGTTTCTAATAAAGTGAGTGTGCCAGCTTCTTGAAGTTTTTCTCATTTTTCGCAACTCGTCTTATAGACTTTATAACTGGCCTTCGCCTCTTGTCTTTATAATTGTTAACAACTGATGATGGAGCTCTAATGCTCTGAAACTGGTCTTGCAGTTAAATACATAAATCTTCATTACAACTGAAGCGAATTTACTCAGTTGCGGTTGTTCACCACGTCAAGTACTCGGCTATTGGTTGAATGTTAGCACCATTCTTTGGACAGGGATTAGATTACGACCAACTACTTGGACAATTCGTTTTCCCACAACGCCTTAGTGACGATATACGTATGTAGGTACTGTAGAACACTCTGCTTCTTTTAGTGCAGAAATGTTGCCTTAGGAATACAATAGGTAATGTGGTTGATGCATAATGGGGTACCATCCCACTCAATACCATTCCTTGTCAACACTCGGGAGATGTACGGAACGAGGAAACCCTTGTGCCTGGCCACCTCAGTCTCCAGACTTTGTTTTTGAGGGGCTTCTGGAAAGTGTGTATGCTGAAGCAGTTGCTATTAATGTAACAGTACTAACTGCTCTATTGCAAACATATAGTATGCCTTCTCACATGTGTTCATATAAACTATTTTGCTTCTTTCCAGTTAGTAATGACCTCCTGAATTTCCTTTACTCAATATACATGATTTATTGTTTCCATTGTGGTTTTCACGGTAATTGATGCTGATTTTGTACACTAGCGCCTTTGAAACCGACTTCTAGATATTTTGCTTATTTTACTTGTTATGTTTATGTTTTGTAAATCGTTTGATTTGCAGGTGGATGAAGGACACACTCAGATCTCTGGACCTGAGCTACAATCAGCTGGACGAGGTGCCTTTTGAGGCTCTGCAACTGCTGAGCGGGCTTGACTGGCTCAATCTTCACAGGTAATTATATACGCCACGCTCAAAGACCCACTGCCTGTGTCTCTTTCTTTGCCCGATACCCCTATTTCGGATTACGAGGTGGCGCCCTCGCCTCGCATCGAAGATGCCCCGCGCAATAACAGCGAGGGCCGGTGTGCTGACAAGTCTCGATATGGTGAATACCGGGATTGTATCCACGTTCTTCCAAAGTTGCAGCATTCGCAAACACTTAGGTAACGTTCGCACACTTTCACATGTCGTTACACCAGAAGCTGACAGTTGGGGGGTACACAAATTCCGTCTCGGTGGCATCCAGCCACCCTCTACCAAACCTAGAAATGAACCTGCCTATGCCGTGGAGGTGCGGGCTAAAGGCCAGGAAAAAGAACAAGGTTGAAGAATACATGGGCAGATCAGATTAAGGAAAAAATATTAGACCATATGGAGGACGAGAGCATTTTATAGCACAACTTGATTAAAATAAGTGGTTAAGGAATAGTCAATTTGTTAATGTAGAAAAGCATGTGAGGTGAAAAATATCAGAGAAATTACACAGTTTGAATAATGGAAGGAGGTTTAAGTAGATGTATGTTGCTGTCGTTTTGAAGCGAAAATGTTTGACCTACAGTGTTAACAAAATAGATTTTCACACTTTACCTTTAAAATGAAAGTACGACAACTAACATTAATATTCCCCAACTTTTGTTACTCTTATGCTGGTGAAACCCATTTGGTATCACAACATTAGTGGTCGTCTGTTTGACACTGCTGCAGGGAAGGAAACTACCATGGTTGAATGGGAATAGTAAAGCCTTAGATGTGTGGCTGTCACAGAAGTTGGACAAAAACGTGGAAGCGCTCCAAGAAATGGAAGACTGTAATGTCCTCAATATGTTGCCGGTTTTGGTCGTGGTCCGAACACTGTTCTGTGCAGTTTTGAGGGTATTATGTCGGAGATATTCCCGGCGGGGTGAGAGATTTTCTCTGCCTCGTGATGACTGGGTGTTGTGTGATGTCCTTAGGTTAGTTTAAGTAGTTCTAAGTTCTAGGGGACTGATGACCATAGATGTTAAGTCCCATAGTGCTCAGAGCCATTTTTATGTCGGAGATAAGTGACTATGAACGTGAACAAATCGTTGGTATTCGTATGGTGTGTGCTTCCATAATCAAGGCAGCATATGTGTTTAGTGTTTCAAGAGGTGCCGTATCTAAGACATACTGCATATACGGAAAGCGGAAAAACATTTTCCATAAACCACCATACGGACGAAAATGTGTGTTTAATGATCGTGAGGGAGAGTCGTTACAGATGATTATGAGGGGAAATAAGAGGCAGACAGCTGAAAATGTCACTGCAGAGAACCTTATCGGCACCAAAACAGCAAGAACAGACCTCCAAAGCAAGGAATTCGAGGGTAACCTGGAGTTCCAAAAGCACTCATCAGTCGTGCAAATGTCCGTAACCGGAGTCGTGGTGCCGAATTCATAAAACCTGGACTGTGGAGCAATTGATGGGTTCATTTGGTCGTATGAGTCTTATTGCAAATTGTTTCCAATTTTTCACCGAGTGAACGTCTCAAGAGTCACACACTTGGTAGGGGTTCGGTACCGATTAGGGCAGCCATATCGTGGTCTGACATGAACCCAGGCCGCATTATTGCCAAGGATTATGTGACAATTTTGGCTGATCAGGCCCATCCGAGGGTACAATAATCGTTCCCCAATGGAGATCTTGTGTTCCAAGGAAACTGAGTCTCTGTTCTCACTGTTCTGGTCGTCCAGGACTGGTTCTGTGAACAGGAGTATGAAATTTCTTATCTTTCTTCTTTGGCTACCACAGTCATCAGATCTCAAAATTATTGAGCCTTTGTGGTCTACTTTGGAGAGAAGGGTGCGTGATAGCTATTCAAGTCCATCGCTTGCCACTAATTTGCAGGAAGTATGCTTGAAAGGCATGCAGGGCCTGTATTTACCCATTTCGAGATGACTGGAAACTGTTTTGAATACTATCGGGTTTCCTACTCTGTAGGAGGCTTGGTAATGTTTACCATATTTTTGTCGACCATCTGTATGTATTTGTGGGGAAGGGAAATTGGTGTAAAAATTGTGTGTGTGTGTGTGTGTGTGTGTGTGTGTGTGTGTGTGTGTGTGCGTAATGAATCGGCGAATGGGTGTGCTGGCGTTTACTTTCCTTCATATATTGTCATGATAATGATTGCTTTCATTGTTGCATCACACTTTGTCGTTATTCTGTGAAATATGCTGCGTTTCTCAGTTCCTCTCAATATTTCTCTTTTTCCGCACCTAATAACGAGAAGGTCCAGTACCCTGTATTTGCAAGTACTTTGGATGAGTCGTTGAAAAATTCCAAAACAAGATACATTATCCAGAATGCATTAGTTCACCACATAGAGATTCGAAGAACGCGACAAAAACTTGCAGCATTAAACCATGAAGAAAAAGTTTTTCATGACCGTTGAGAGTCTCTATAAGAGCCACCTTCCCACGTGCTTACTTTGTCCCAGTTTCCAGCCGCAATGATTTTTCAAAGGTGACCAACTTATTTTGTACCAATTTCCAAGCGTAAAGATTTATCTAAGACGAGCAAGTACCTCATCGAGTAGTGACCGAGTTGGTGTAGTGGTAAGGGTAAGGACTCTTATCCAGAAGAACACCGGTTCAAAACCCTGTCCATCTATTCAGATGTAAGTTTCCCTTGATATCCCTGAATCGCTTAAGGTGAATGCCGGTATGGTTCCTTTGAAATGGCACGCCCGATTTCCTTCTCCATCCTTCCCCTAGATGTCTCCCACTCAGTCTCTAATGAACCTTCCGAGGAAAATAGAAAAAGAGATAATTCGTAGTGGTAGGTAGTGGAGAAAGATACTAGAGACACATTGAGTGATTGATTGATGGAGGTGGAGGGGGGGGGGAAGTTATGGGACTAAATGGTGAGGTCATCAGTCCTGTGATTCCAAAGTTGTTTGCGGAAGAAAGAGGGTCTGCTAAAAATTGACAGATCCAGTCACAGGGGTCAAACTATAAAACGACGAAATTAGAACACACACAGTATAAGGCAAAAAAGGGTAGATCAAATATAAAAACTGGAGTAACAGAGGGATAAAAGAGCAGTCTTTGCAGGGGGTGTGGCCATGGGTCCCAGACCAAGAAAACATGAAGAGATGCTCCAACCACAACCACCCTACTGCTGCTCCACAAGTAAAGCAAAGTCTTATATCTGGAAACAGAAACCACTTTCATGTAGGGAACTGAGGACCAATTTAACCATCTGTGAACCATCTCCTAATATTATAGACAAAGAAACTGGAAGGCTATACTTAGCACGAGGGGGCAAAAGAAGGGGACATTCCACCAATACACGGGGTACTGTCAGTCTGGCTCCACATTCGCACAGTGTTGGTGGCTTGTTACACAAGAGGAAACAATGGGTGGGCCTGGTATGACCAATGTGTGGACAGCATAAAACAGTGGACACCTTCTCAGAGGAGGGGAAGGAAGAATACCAAACTTCAGTAGTCTCTTTGATTGTAAGGAGTTTATTACAGACCAGTAGCGAAACAGATGTCATTCTACTTTTCGGCAAAGAGAGATTTGATGTGGATCCATATGTCTGCACTTAGAATCATGAAAGGGAATGAGGGAGACTTATCTGCCTCTTTAGCCAAACGGTCAGCCAGTTCATTGCCTGGGATCCCCACATGACTTGGGACACAGAGAAAGATAACTGAGCAATTGGCACAGCCAAGGGCAGAGGTAAGATGATGGATAGCAGAAACCCAAGGTTGAGTAACAAAATGGAGGGCCCTGTTAATGGCTAGCAGCTCTGCTGTGAACACACTACATGATCCCGGCAGTAAATGGTGTTCCTTGCCAGTAGGAGACACAAAAGCATATCCCATCTTATCTATAGTTTTAGGACCATCGACTGGATCTACTTCTGCATCATCATCATCATAGTCAACTAGTTACACATTCGAAATTGTTAACGAAAGCTTCCATTTTATAATACCTTTTTTTAAGTTAACAATCACTACGACTCCTACGCATTTCTAAATGTAGGTGTAGAAAAGTACATTAGTTCCCAAATGTAAAGCAGAATCGGGACCAGGGGACAATTAAACCTAAATATCGCGGGCGCGTACTTCGGCAGGCTTCCCAAAGGCAGTAAAACCATTATGTATGTTCAGAGCGTATCAGATGAAGCAGAATTCGATACAGCGCGCTAATATCGAATGAGGGCGGTCGTGGAGCGAAGACCTATATACATGCTCGTTCATAAAAGCGCTAATTTTGATTATAAACGTTGCGGCGCGCACTGGTAATGTGTAGACGTGAACTCACATCAAACGGATGGCTCTTGTCAGTCGGAATAACGAGGCACGAAGTTAACTTCAGCTGCTGCAATTCCGAAATGTAATATAAGACGCCGTTGGTATAGCTCCTGCATACCTACCGTCTTCGAGTATACGTTAGACAATGTAGAACTGGATATACAAGTAACATCATATCCACTCTAATCACAAGCTGAACGTATGAAATGTTCTGTCAGATTTTCAACTAAACGAATTTAGTTCCAAGACACTGTTGTCTGTTTTACAGCTCTAATTACTGCCAGACACTTCAGGCTTAAATGTTCGCTCTCACTGAATTCTTTTCCATTTGTGCACGAAAGTAGAGACGCTTTTAATCTCTGGTTTTTATTCTATACAAAAATGCTGTTACAGCAGTGTATGAGGGGACTAGAAAAAATAAGTTACGCATTATTGTGGCAACCCAAGTAACTTTTATTGAATGCTGCACTACACTTCTATGTGACGGAGATACATGACACTACTTTTCAAACAAGTGTATGCAAACAAAGGTTCAGAAAGAGCCACTGGAGAATCAATTACTTTTGAAAACAGGCGAGGTGCCGGGGTGGGGAACAGTTTGTACCTCTTTAAATCTGGCGAATTTTGTATGAGAACTGGACATGCATTCGACCCCGTCCTTACCTACCACATAATTGATCGTGTGCACAACGGCAACGAAAGGAATTGATGGTGGACCCTGCTAGTTGGTAAAATAAGGAGTGCACACTCACAATAGTTTAATAAAAATCATTATCTACTCACTAAAGAATAAGGGAATTTTATCATAATAAACGACAGGAAATGAGATTCTACATTTATCTATGAAATGATATGCAGATTAAAAATTCAAATGTAATTTATTATACATCAGAACACAAAGGTACTTGATTGTCAAGACAAAGAGTAGGCTATAGGATAGGTTGTACTGAACTATCATGAGAATAAGAGTTGGCCTGAGAACAAGGGACTCCTACTCTCTCTAACGCAATACACTGACGATAATGACGAAGATTTCAGTATAATAATGACAGGTCCTACAATGCTGGAGCGGCAAAATACTTTGCCAGTCCTGAGACCTGCAGCTCGTCGTCGGTAGGCAGCGTTCTGATGATGTATGTACCGACTTTGCTGTGCAGCAACTCTATTACTCGCCCTGTCGGTACAGACACGAAAATGGAGAGTAAGAATCTGGGTCTTAAGTCGCAGAATGAAACTGGAGTATGACCGGAGTCACGCTCCACAACGATTCCGAAAAAGCGCGACTAAGCCGCAAGACCACCCGATTCCGACGAAGAACAGATCCCGAATGCCCTGTGCCCGTGCAACTCAAGAGCGAAGCCAACGTTACTCAACTCCCCACTACATTCGAAAAACTGCGAAACAACGTTCAGTGGTGTTTCCAAAGTTCCCCCACACTATTTCAGAACATCATTCACGCCAATAGCGACCGTTTCTCCAGTTTCGAACAGGGCTTTCTGATGTCAACTGGCCTCAGCTTAAGTTGACCAATCATGCCTCTGCTATCTAGCTGGGGGCACTGAACTTGCCGTTTGACTGGCTATGAAAACAACATACCTAGACCACCGGCCATCTGGGGCCAGACGATCACGCCCAGCAGGGCACTGTCCACACGTATTCTCAGAGTCATGAGGACAATGGAGTCAGTCGGTGCCAGCAGTCTTCGCTCCAGACCCGCTGGAACGGTAAACACATAAACTGCGGCGACACTGCATACAATAGACGAAATTCGACCACGGTCAGTCGCCCCACCAGGCACTGAAGTCCATTGATGTACAACGTTGATGTACAACGTATTTGCAGAAGTGCAATCCCCTACGAAAACGCAGTGTGCTGTATCCTCCAGCGCTCACCTCGCAACAGGCCACCCAGGGAAGTAACAGAGGAAACTAAAAGCATGACCACATACAGTTCCAGACAAGCATAGCAATCAAGTGAAAAGTATGAAACTTCCTGGCAGATTAAAACGTGTGCCGGACCGAGGCTCTAACTCGGGATCATTGCCTTTCACAGGCAAGTGCTCCACCAACTGAGCTACCCAAGCAAGACTCACGCCGCGTCCTCGCAGCTTTTTTCCAGGAGTGCTAGTTCTGCAAGGTTTGCAGGAGAGCTTCAGTAAAGTTTGGAAGGTAGGAGACGAGGTACTGGCAGAAGTAAAGCTGGAAGTTTAAAGTACTTTGAGCTTTCAGTACAAACACTCTCATTAGAATAACCTTACTCCGCCTGTTACCACGATGCAGTGACATAAAACATTAATATAATTGGGGAAAATGAGAGGCGACATCTAAAAGAAGTCATGGAACCTCTGAAATATTCTTGGAGGGAATCAGCGATCACAAAGTAATATTTGAAATTAATTAGAGGACAGTCTAGATAGATAACAAAGCACATTTCTTAAAAGGCTACCCATTCCGATCATTACATGATCATCTTCAGACTTTCAACCGTCCACAGAGCAGCAACAGCTGAATGACGAGCAATTTGATATCGCCATTCGGCGGCTCCTGCTCCATGCACAGCCATTGTCCACCATTATGGTTGAAAGTCTGAAGTTGATCATGTATTGAACGAAACCGGGTACTTTTAAATTAATTTCAAACTTTGGAGACCCTTTGTGTGAACATCCTCATCGTTGAAAACTCTGCAATTTCTGCCTTCCTGCTTGATCAGCATTATCTGACATCTGGGCTGATTTGATCAAATTGCTGGCATAGTTCTATTATGACTGCAGCCACACTGCATTTGCTCTGTACATCGTCAGAATTTCACGGCGACTCTGTGTTCAGTTTATATGTTTTGCTCATAAGAGTGTTATAATCCCGCGTACTTCAGCTTTAGAAAACGTTTCCAGCTGCAACACCATTACACACCCACACTGACACACATTTTAGCCTCATCACAACAGAACTGAGAACTCATAACAAGTACTCTGTTCTGACATGCGCCACTCATGTTGCGTAAAGGTCTTAGCATTGGACGACATGTGTTATTAATTTTTGAAGTCTCGTCGTGTAACAACAGATATACATGAGTATCACATTAGCTACTAATTGAAATACCATTCCCCGTTATGAGACGTGGATTTCTCTACGAGATATGCAACTTATACTTAACGTGGCTGACCATTTACACTGAAGGGCCATAGAAACTGGTACACCCACCTAATATGGTGTAGATCACCCGCGAGCACGCAAAAGTGCCGCAACACGACGTGGCATGGACTCGAGTAATGTCTGAAGTGTTGCAGGAGGAACTCACACCATGAATCTTACAGGGTTCACCATAAATCCATAAGAGTATGAGGAGGTCGAGATCACTTCTGAACAGCACGTTGCAAGGCATCCCAGATATGCTCAATAATACTCGTATCTGGGGAGTGTTTAAACTAAGAAGGGTGTCCCTGGAGTCACTCTCTAGCAATTGGATGCAGGTGATCAGACAGGATGCTTACTTACCTCTCACCGGTCAGAGTCGTATCTAGACGTAATAGGGGAACCATATCACCCCATTACAGAGTCTCCACCAGCTTGAACAGTCCCCTGCAGACATGCGTGATCCACGGATTCATGACGTTGTCTCCATACCCGTACACGTCCATCCGCTATGCAGGGTGGTCCATTGATAGTGACCGGGCCAAATATCTCACGACATAAGCGTCAAACGAAAAAACTACAAAGAACTAAACTCGTCTAGCTTGAAGGGGGAGACCAGATGGCGCTATGATTGGCCCGCTAGATGGCGCTGCCATAGGTCAAACGGATATCAACTGCGTCTTTTTTTTTTAATAGGAACACCCATTTTTTATTACATATTCGTGTAGTACGTAAAGAAATATGAATGTTTTAGTTGGACCACTTTTTTCGCTTTGTGATAGATGGCGCTGTAATAGTCACAAACATATGGCTTACAATTTTAGACGAACAGTTGGTGACAGGTAGGTTTTTAAAATGAAAATACAGAAAGTATGTACGTTTGAAAATTTTATTTCGGTTGTTCCAATGTGTAGTTCAGCTTCCGTGATGTTCGCACATGCCTTGACAATGCGCTGACGCATGTTGTCAGGCGTTGTCGGTGGATCACGATACCAAATATCCTTCAACTTTCCCCACAGAAAGAAATCCGGGGACGTCAGATCCGGTGAACGTGCGGGCCATGGTATGGTGCTTCGACGACCAATCCACCTGTCATGAAATATGCTATTCAATACCGCTTCAACCGCACGCGAGCAATGTTCCGGACATCCATCATGTTGGAAGTACATTGCCATTCTGCCATGCAGTGAAACATCTTGTAGTAACATCGGTAGAACATTACGTAGGAAATCAGCATACATTGCTCCATTTAGATTGCCATCGATAAAATGGGGGCCAATTATCCGTCTTCCCATAATGCTGCACCATGCATTAACCCGCCAAGGTCGCTGATGTTCCACTTGTCGCAGCCATCGTGGATTTTCCGTTGCCCAATAGTTCATATTATGCCGTTTTACGTTACCGCTGTTGGTGAATGACGCTTTTTCGCTAAATAGAACGCGTGCAAAAAATCTGTCATTGTCCCGTAATTTCTCATGTGCCCAGTGGCAAAACTACACACGATGTTTTAAGTCGTCGCCATGCAATTCCTGGTGCATAGAGATATGGTACGGGTGCAATCAATGTTGATGTAGCGTTCTCAACGTTTTTGAGATCCCCGATTCTCGTGCAATTTGTCTGCTACTGATGTGCGGATTAGCCGCGACAGCAGGTAAAACACCTAGTTGAGAACCATCATTTGTTGCAGGTCGTGGTTGACGTTTCACATGCGGCTGAACACTTCCTGTTTCCTTAAATAACGTAACTATCCGGCAAACGGTCCGGGCACTTGGATGATATCATCCAGGATACCGAGAAGCGAACATAGCACACGCCCGTTGGACATTTTGATCACAATAGCCATACATGAACACGATATCGGCCTTTTCCGCAATTAGCCGGCCAGTGTGGCCGAGCGGTTCTAGGCGCTTCAGTCTGGAACCGCGCGCCCAAAACGGTCGCAGGTTCGAATCCTGCCTCGGGCATGGATGTGTGTGCTGTCCTTAGGTTAGTTAGGTTTAAGTAGTTCTAAGTTCTAGGGGACTGATGACCTCCGACGTTAAGTCCCATAGTGATCAGAGCAATTTGAACTAATTTTTTTCCGCAATTGGTGAACGGTCCATTTTAACAAGGGTAACGTATCACGAAGCAAATACCGTCCGCACTGGCGGAATGTTACGTCATACCACGTACTTATACGTTTGTGACTATTACAGCGCCATCTATCAAAAAGCGAAAAATGTGGTCCAACTGAAACATTCATATTTCTTTACGTACTACACGAATATGTAATAAAAATGGGGTTCCTATTTTAAAAAATGCAGTTGATATCCGTTTGACCTATGGCAACGCCATCTATTGGGCCAACCATAGCGCCACCTGGTTTCCCCCTTCAAGATAGACGATTTGCGTTCTTTGTAGTTTTTTCGTTTGTTGCTTTTTTGGTGAGATATTTGGCCCGGGCACTATCAGCGGACCACCCTGTATACAATTTCAAAAGAGACTCATACGTTCAGGCAACATGCTTCGTCATCAACAGTCCAACAAACAATGACAGAAATGATGCAAAAGATTACAATTCCAACATTTGTCTTGTCAAAAGGGATGCTTCAACTTACAAGGAGTGTAGGATCACGTAATTTCACAAGTCTGGTGTCTGACGAGCTGAAACTCGTTCACTACGAAAATTTTATGCAACGATCACAGGAACGATTTTCAACGCCAATATCGAATATTTGATAATGCAGAGAAGCTCCTTGGGCTTAATGAAGATCCTGACGTGGAGAAATAATAAAATACCATTTAACAAATTGAACATTACGCCAATATTAAAACTATTACGTTTAAACCAAACTTTAAACGGGGAAAACATGGAAGGGGCAGGTACGACCGGCCAGATCTGAGTAAGACGGTTTAGAATAACGCCCGACTGATATGAGACAGACACGTAACATACAAGGAAAGCCGTAGCAAGCCAGGAGGCCGCAATGTCTCAGAAGCCACGCGCGCCGTACACAGCCGACGCCGACGATGAGCTGATGGGTAACAGGTAACACCCCGGAGCAGCTTGGAAAGCCGAGAGCAAACAAGCAGACATATATAATTCATGCATAATAACCATGGAACAAACGAAAATCCTCAAACGGAGACAAGAAACTCAACACGAGCGTGGTCCGAATACCCAACCAAACTTTACATATTGCAACAAGAATATTACAATAAGAATTATTAAGGGAATTACAATAAAGTACAACAACAGGTTAATGTAATTACCAAGAAATCAAAGGGTTACTCAAACACATTAATTCAAATTATCTACAAGGTAACAGGCAAATCTTTAGGATTAACACTCAAGAGACTACAATAGTAATTGTATTCGGAACAATAAATACAAATTTTTTTTTGAAAGGGGCAAAATCTCACCAGGGTTGGGCACCTTAGTTGCTCAAATGCGCTAAAATCTACTGGCACACTAGGGTTTGCTCACCACGGCCATACGCAAATTTATAGTCGTTACCTCAGTAAGGAAAGCAACAACTTCCAATACAAATAAGATTCAGAATGAGATTTTCACTCTGCAGCGGAGTGTGCGCTGACATGAAACTTCCTGGCAGATTAAAACTGTGACCCAGGCTGTGGCTAAGCCATGTCTCCGCAATATTCTTTCTTTCAGGGGTGTTATTTCTGCGAGGTTCGCCGGAGAGGTTCTGTAAACTTTGGAAAGTAGCAGACGAGGTACTGGCAGAAGTAAAGCTGTGAGGAGGGGGCGTTAGTCGTGCTTGGGGAGCTCAGTTGGTAGAGCACTTGCCCGCGGAATGCAAATGTCCCGATTTCGAGTCTCATCCGACACATAGTTTTAATCTGCCAGGAAGTTTCAAATAAGATTCAGTTTCGACCTCAGTACTCACTAATACAGCTTGCCGCCTAGAACATATGACACAATTAATTTCATCCCCGAATGAAATAAGCAGACACTGAACAAAGTGCAACTAAAGAACTTTTAAAGCACAGCAGATATGGCACTCATATAATTAGGCACAAGAAAGTAAATTTAATACCTCAGACAGAGTGACGGAGAACCACAGGTAATCCAGCGTGGCGGGAGCAACTTCACCATGGCCGCACATGTGTCAATCAAGTAACGGGTACACTACCCACAAACTGCAGGAAAGACGGCACCAGAAAATGAACAGCACTCCAACACCTGCACCAACAACTATGGGCCCTTATCCAGGGTAAACCGTCTGCGTCGACATTAGGTCCTAGTATTGCCGACCAACACAATTTTACCGACCATCGGCCACTTAGACAATAGTGCACCCGTAAGCACCGTGAACAGATCACCGTACGTCACATGTGCCTCTTATCTCTCTGACACTGACAGCAACGCACTGCTTGCCTATGTGGTCAACAACCCCCTACAAAAACAACAACCAAAGGGTCAACTAACAGCGACCGAAGCGCCACCCGGCGACTAGACAAATACGGATCGCGCCAAAAGGCAAAGATGTAAGAACACAAAACGAGCCGACACGGCTGCTTAAGATTAGATAAAGTATCGCACAGAAACAGAGCTTATCCTCACAGATTTGTAGTTCTCTCTTCCTTTTATTTAGCTGTTGTTAATTTTTACTTTTTTGCTTTTAGTGACCTGTCTTACACGTATCTTATTTCAGGTATTTCTCTGTCTTAGGATCGCTACTTGAGGAATGCAGTGAGAATATGGAACCTTAACTATATTTCGTACATTGCACCTGTCAACACGGACCACCTTTAGGCAACAAGTTTCACCACGATGATTATTCGTAGTAGACTAAAGGACGGCAAGCAGATGAGACAAAGAATACTTTATATTTTCAAGCTTTCCAGCAGAGCACCGCCTTTGTTACACTAACCATGGTCGTTGTGGAATCATTTTCGAACTGCTGATCAGAGTCTAACAATAGAAACGCCATCAGATTAACGTTGGTGTACAGTGCGCCAGGATGTCTGATTGTCCCTTTGGGTCGCAAACGAGATACTATGTGCAAGTAGTACTTTCAAAGAGCTCGGTAAAATACAGTTGTTTCCTAAGCGACTACTTAGTTTTATACTATCCTGTGTTCTCCTGAAAGAAAATATACCATGGAGAAATAACTTTGTCACAGTATAAGAGTTATTTACTCTACAATGGAGCGTGCGTTGCCTCGAAACTTCCTGGAACTGAAACGCAAACCTTGCGTTCTTCGGATAAGAGTGAATATAAAATTAAGTGATAGGAAGGCTTTGTCTGAAGTCGTTTGGCTGGAGTGGAACCTCATACGGAAGTGAAACGTGGATGATAAGCAGTTCAGACTATAATGTGGCTCTACAGAAGAATGCTGAAGACTAGATGGGTAGGTCGCGTAGATAATGAAGATGTACTGAACAGAACTGGCCAGAAAAGAAATTTGTAGCGTAAGAAGCGGAGAGTTAATTGGACACGTTCTGACACATCAAGGAATCGTCAAGTACTCTAGGAACGTTTTTGGGGAGGGAGGGAGGTTAAAAGCTGCAGGGGGAGAATAAGAGACGTGTACAGGCTGAAATGTATGTCTGTTGCAGTAGTAATTCGGTGATGAAGAGGCGTACACGGGAAAGGCTGGCGTCGAGAACTGTCTTCGGACTCAAAACAACAACAACAACACATTCTCACCAACTAAGTTGTCCAGCTACCATTCACCAGGGCACGCGAGAAATACGGGCCTCGCAGAAAAGTTGTGACTTTAAACGTCTTAACTTGGTCATGTGCTATCGAGAGCTCGCATGTATCTAAAAGTGCAATTAAGCAAACGCATCAAAAAAAGTTTTGCATCACCTCAGTTACGAGAGGCCGGCCGAAGTGGCCGTGCGGTTAAAGGCGCTGCAGTCTGGAACCGCAAGACCGCTACGGTCGCAGGTTCGAATCCTGCCTCTGGCATGGATGTTTGTGATGTCCTTAGGTTAGTTAGGTTTAACTAGTTCTAAGTTCTAGGGGACTAATGACCTCAGAAGTTGAGTCCCATAGTGCTCAGAGCCATTTGAACCATTTAGTTACGAGAGTTCCGAAACCTGTACAGAAAATTCGAATAAACATCAACATAAACTTCATTTCCGTCCTTTTTATTGCTTATGAAAACCACACATTGCATGTTGTACCACCATACAGCGAGACCTTCAGAAGTGGTGGTCCAGATTGCTGTACGCACCGGTACCTCTAATACCCAGTACCACGCCCTCTTTCATTGATGCATGCGTGTATTCGCTGTGGCATACTCTCCACAAGTTCATCAAGGCTCTGTTGGTCCAGATTGTCCCACTCCTCAACGGCGATTCGTCGTAGATCCCTCAGAGTGGTTGGTGGGTCACGTCGTCCATAAACAGCCCTCTTCAATCTATCCCAGGCATGTTTGATAGGGTTCACGTCTGGAGAAAACGTTGGCCACTATCCTGAAGGAAGTCATTCACAAGATGTGCACGATGGGGACACGAATTGTCGTCCATGAAGACGAATGCCTTGCCAATATGCTGCCGATATGGTTGCACTGTCGGTCGGAGTATGGCATTCACGTATCGTACAGCCGTTACGGCGCCTTCCATAACCACCAGCGGCGTACGTCGGACCCACGTAATACCACTCCAAAACAGCAGGGAACCTACACCTTGCTGCACTCGCTGTACAGTGTGTCTAAGACGTTCAGCTTGACCGGGTTGCCTCCAAACACGTCTCCGACGACTGTCTGGTTGAAGGCATATGCGACACTCATCGGTGAAGAGAACGTGATAACAATCCTGAGCGGTCCATTCGGCATGTTGTTGGGCCCATCTGTACCGTGCTTGCACTGTGTTGTGGTTGTGAAGATGCACCGCGTCATGGACGTCGGTAGTGATGATTCGCATCATGCAGCCTGTTGCGCATAGTTTGAATCGTAACACGACGTCCTGTGGCTGCACGAAGAGCATTATTCAGCATGGTGCTTTGATGTCAGGATACTTCCGAAGTATAGTCCGTAGATAGCGGTCATCCACTGCAGTAGTAGCCCTTGGGCGGCCTGAGTGAGGCGGGTCATCGACATTTGCTGTCTCTCTGTATCTCCTCCATGTCCGAACAACATCGCTTTGGTTCAATCCATGACGCCTGGGCACTTCCCTTGTTGAGAGCCCTTCCTGGCACCAAGCAACAATGCTGACGCGATCGAACGGCAGTATTGACCGTTTAGGCAAGGCTGAATTACAGACAATACGAGACGTGCACCTTCTTCCTATTGGAATGACTGGAACTGATCGACTATCGGACCCCGTCCGTCTAATAGGCGCTGCTCATGCATGGTTGTTTACATATTTGCGCGGGTTTAGTGCCATTTCTGAACAGTCAAAGGGACCGTGTCTGTGATACAATATCCACAATCAACGTCTATCTCCAGGAGTTCTGGGAACCGGGGTGATGCAAAACTCTTTTTGATATGTGTATTACAAAAGTCATTTGAATTGGTTACTCCCTCCACGCCAAAGACGGCTGCTGTCACTCGTAAGACCTGCAGTCTCACGTGCTGTGACGTACGCGCAAAGACCTATCTTTCTCGTGGGCCAGGCCTTTCATGCTGCGACCTCAGTGCTTCAGTTCTACCAAGTGGGTCGCGAGTCGTAGCCGGGCCGTTGAGCTAGCAAGAGCACTGCGCGCGAAAGGGAAGCAAGAAGGCTCAACGTTCAGATACTGGTCCTATTTACAGATTTAATCTGAGAGCAAGTTTCGAAGTTCCTAACATTTCACTAAGAAGCGGCGTCCCTTCTGAGATAACTGTACCAGCTCCTCTTTAATCCAGTTTTTTGTGAGTTTAACCAAAAGTATGGGTAAAATGTTTAGCCTCACACATATTGAGCTTCAAAGAAGATATTTGGCTTGCAGAAGAGAGGTTTTTTTTCGTAAGGGCGCATGTGAGGTGCAAGGAGAAACTAATAGTGCAACCGGGTACGATTGGCCTCCATATTGGTGATACGTTAGAAATGTCGGTATTGTCCCAGAACCGACTGCAGTAAGTTGACATACGCGGTTTCTCATTAGTGTCCGTCCGGTTGAGAAACGGATTTCGAGACCTTGGTTGTTGAAGCAAGCAGAAGCGACCAATACGATGAGAACTGAGCAACCTTTCTTCTTCCCTCTTCTTATCTCGTATAGTATTTGAGGTTAAAGACCTCGTAAGTTGTATACCTATGGAATACTTCTTTTCCGACGAAACATAGATTTTTAGAGCAGTATTTGAACTGAACGTAGGTTGAAAAATATCAATAATGATTGTCAAAAATCTATTGTGAGCAGAGTATCTCTCGACATGTTTTTGAGTAGGAACATTAAATTCTGTCCCAAGGCGCAAGTAACGATTCTAGTGCTAGGAGTAAACATAGCAGCTAATGGCTAGTAGCTATCGGTTACTTCTGCCGGTCCAAAAAAGAAGTCGACTGAACGAAACGTAAACTACCGCTTTAATCTCGTGATTATTCGTGACCAGTAGGGAAGCCGTTTGTCAGTAAAAGTGGGTGTAGCAATTCGTTTGGCAGTCAAACCTTTTACGACCTCCCTTAAAACTTTTATATCGCTCTTAAACTTCTTACCATCCATAAAATTCTTTTCATACGCTAAACGGAAATTGTCTTGCTCTCTGCTGCCCGCTTTTTCGTCATATTTGACGCCACTTCTGTGTTGGTTAGTTCGATAAATACAACTAGCAAAATCAGAACTGACAAAACGAATGTTTGCTTGGAGAAGATGAGAGTTAAAATCATCGATACCTCACATGCTGTGACTAGACAACATTGTTTGTAAACTGTGTAAATGTGTCATTGTAGCGTTTACACTGTTCGCATGTTACACTATTCAAGTGTGCCAACATTATTAACCTAAGAACCATATTTGAGAGCCATTCTGCTTCTAATCACACCCAACTGGGGATTCTTATGGATCTGTTCTATTCAGAAGAATTGTCTAAGAGTAAATCATCCAGATTATCTTGATACTTAACCAATAAAGATAAAACAGTTTTTTTACTACACGCCGCATAAGAACAAATTAAGTACAATATTGTGTATGTTGGCGACACTACAGCGGTGCACATTACACAGAATAAGTTACTAAATAGATCAGTGATTCCGATGTGTATTCAGAACGTCATATTACCTGTCAAGGAATGAAAAACAGTTTTATAATGAGTTTCCACAAATATTTTAGTACATAATGTGTTGTTAATGAAAATACAGGATGTTCCAAAATTCAGTACCCAAACTGACAGATAGGATGACGTAAAAAAAAGTGCATTGAGTGCCTGAAGAGTATTCAGAAGGCCCTTCTGTGTGACTGAAAATGACACAACGTTAAATATGTTTCAGTTCTTTATTATTCTGATCAGCGTTACAGTAAATGTTCAAAATGAGTACCATTAACTTCAGCAGAGAGCAGGGTATCCAGTGCTCGATGCAAATTGTGTGGCGTGTTGTCTACGTGCGTGCGGCTGCAAGAATTCCTCCTCTGGGTAGACAGAGGCAGATACACTTACGTTTTCACGGAGACCCAGATATCCACGTTTCGCGGCTCTCTCCATGTGTAGCTCTCCATATTGTGTACTGCGACGTCAAGCGGGCACTGAAGTACTACATGCATTGAATTTAAAAATTGTTATTTCTTCTGACATTTTCGTAGTATGTATTAGCCGATTGAATTACGTATTTCCAAACTACACTCCTGGAAATTGAAATAAGAACACCATGAAATCATTGTCCCAGGAAGGGGAAACTTTATTGACACATTCCTGGGGTCAGATACACCACATGATCACACTGACAGAACCACAGGCACATAGACACAGGCAACAGAGCATGCACAATGTCGGCACTAGTACAGTGTATATCCACCTTTCGCAGCAATGCAGGCTGCTATTCTCCCATGGAGACGATCGTAGAGATGCTGGATGTAGCCCTGTGGAACGGCTTGCCATGCCATTTCCACCTGGCGCCTCAGTTGGACCAGCGTTCGTGCTGGACGTGCAGACCGCGTGAGACGACGCTTCATCCAGTCCCAAACATGCTCAATGGGGGACAGATCCGGAGATCTTGCTGGCCAGGGTAGTTGACTTACACCTTCTAGAGCACGTTGGGTGGCACGGGATACATGCGGACGTGCATTGTCCTGTTGGAACAGCAAGTTCCATTGCCGGTCTAGGAATGGTAGAACGATGGGTTCGATGACGGTTTGGATGTACCGTGCACTATTCAGTGTCCCCTCGACGATCACCAGTGGTGTACGGCCAGTGTAGGAGATCGCTCCCCACACCATGATGCCGGGTGTTGGCCCTGTGTGCCTCGGTCGTATGCAGTCCTGATTGTGGCGCTCACCTGCACGGCGCCAAACACGCATACGACCATCATTGGCACCAAGGCAGAAGCGACTCTCATCGCTGAAGACGACACGTCTCCATTAGTCCCTCCATTCACGCCTGTCGCGACATCACTGGAGGCGGGCTGCACGATGTTGGGGCGTGAGCGGAAGACGGCCTAACGGTGTGCGGGACCGTAGCCCAGCTTCATGGAGACGGTTGCGAATGGTCCTCGCCGATACCCCAGGAGCAACAGTGTCCCTAATTTGCTGGGAAGTGGCGGTGCGGTCCCCTACGGCACTGCGTAGGATCCTACGGTCTTGGCGTGCATCCGTGCGTCGCTGTGGTCCGGTCCCAGGTCGACGGGCACGTGCATCTTCCGCCGACCACTGGCGACAACATCGATGTACTGTGGAGACCTCACGCCCCACGTGTTGAGCAATTCGGCGGTACGTCCACCCGGCCTCCCGCATGCCCACTATACGCCCTCGCTCAAAGTCCGTCAACTGCACATACGGTTCACGTCCACGCTGTCGCGGCATGCTACCAGTGTTAAAGACTGCGATGGAGCTCCGTATGGCACGGCAAACTGGCTGACACTGACGGCGGCGGTGCACAAATGCTGCGCAACTAGCGCCATTCGACGGCCAACACCGCGGTTTCTGGTGTGTCCGCTGTGCCGTGCGTGTGATCATTGCTTGTACAGCCCTCTCGCAGTGTCCGGAGCAAGTATGGTGGGTCTGACACACCGGTGTCAATGTGTTCTTTTTTCCATTTCCAGGAGTGTATAAATACGCTGTATCATAGATGGGTTTTTGTCTGTCGTATTTTCGTTCGCTTTTGAGTTCCGTGTGTAATTCTGGCTCGCCATGAATGCAACACAAAGCAGACGTTTGTATTTAGCATTGTTCACATTCTCGACACAATACAGTGCATCTACTCTGGTAAAATACTCGTATCGGAGCGTTTATGAATATCTAGCAAAGAGAATTAATACTCGGGAACAATTTAACACTTTCGAAGTTATCGATAATATTTTTGTTTGGAATCCAACTAGCGGACTTCATACGTACTCATCGCTTCATAGGGGGAGCGGGCGTAGGCATTATTTTATTGCAAGCACTGAAACCGTGGAGGTTTACTACAAAATGAAGCTCAAACACTTTAGAACAATGCAACACATTGGTATATTCGCTTATAGTGAAATCATACACTTATACCATTTTTATTTTGGGATTGTGTGGAAACCACAAGGAAAAACCCGAGGAGTGCTCATAGCTTAAAATCGTTACTTTATTGAAATTGATATTATTTGTTGTATTACATAGATATATCTACGTTTATTACATCACATTCTTGTTTAATTATACAGGAGAAGTTACACAGTGCACTTGATAAAGGGCATGGATGCGGTAATATATGGAAATTGAATACCTGTTCCACAGCGTAAGAAGTCAAGAGTTTTATGCAAGCTCGAAGACCTGTATACATATACTCTAATAATCTTTTTTATCTAAACAAACGAAATGTAGAAACCCTTCAGTTCTTGTAACACAGGGAAGTATTCAAAGTAAATGAGGAAACCAACTTAGTAATCGGTCTGTGATACTTTTTGTGTATGCACGACAGAACACAGTTGGAAAACAGAATTTAAATATGAAATCATGGATTAGAAGCCTAAATGATCAATTGTTCATTTCGGTTGTGAATAAATCTCTGTAAAGAGATACTTGTGTGAATTATTTATAAAACAACATCGCCAGTCAATGTTTAATGGATATCTCTTCATCTTCGTATTGACTATGCTTAATTTTGCAATAAAATATTAGAAAGCTATCTGACAGAAAATCGTGACCTGGTGAACTTACTTCGAACCAACAAGACAGATCTCAATTTGCCTGTTTATCTCATGGGTTCATAAGAGAAAAATATAACAATGATTTGCTTATGATTTTACAGTTATTATGTTAGACAGCATAAGAGTGGAGGATCACTGTAGTGAGAGATGGTTTTTGGGAAAAACAAAATTTTTCGTCGATGAAACTGAAATTACAAAAACAAGCAACAACCAGGAGATCGGAAAGTCGACATGTCTAGTCACCACTGATAATTAAGAGGACATTTCTAAAGACACCAGATGAAAATCGTGAAATTACCATAAACAAAACTGTTACACTGATACAGCGAGTGAATCTTCAGAGAAAGTATTTCCTGCTTTTGCCGTTAAGAATTAGGCAGTCACTTATTCTTGTAGCACTGTCAGGGCTTTACCTGTAACGACGTCGTGGCTTCTTTTGTTTATATCTCAGCTCCTTATTTCAAACACGTAAACACGAGGTTGTTGCCTCTCTGACTTTCAAGACCATTTGAATCTTTTTACTAGCTTCTATGTGACAAAAGACCGTCTAGTAGATTAATGCGGCATAAAACAGAAATTTGAGACATTGTAATATCTACTAGGAATACTTTGTACGAAGAGTAATGAACTTAGAGAGTAGCATTGGGGCAAAAAAAGCATGGGTCGTGGACAAACTATTGAAGAGTTCATTTGTCACGAGGAAATATTCGTGTACAAATTTTACGTAAAACATATGAATATGGTATCTGATCTTTCGGACAGCCGGCCGCGGTGGTCTAGCGGTTCTAGGCTCTCAGTCCGGAGCCGCGCGACTGCTACGGTCGCAGGTTCGAATCCTGCCTCGGGCATGGATGTGTGTGATGCCCATAGGTTAGTTAGGTTTAAGTAGTTCTAAGTCTAGGGGACTGATGACCATAGATGTTAAGTCCCATAGTGCTCAGAGCCAGCCTTTCGGACATGTCCGAAAAAACAGATGCCATCGAGAACCATGCAGCTCTCTTTAGAGGGAAATGGTAATTAAATCAAGACTCTAAGCTGTCGACAGGCGTTGATATACATCAACGGCGACAGTTCAAAATGTGTGCCCCGACCGGGACTCGAACGCGGGATGTCCTACTTATATGGCAGACGCTCTATCCATCTGAGCCACCAAGGGCAGAGAGGAAAGAGCGACTGCAGTTGGAAATGTGGGTCTCAGTGGGAGCGAGAAAGGGATAATTCCCTGCAGTCGCACTATCCTCCGTGCCCTCGGTGGCTCAGATGGATAGAGCGTCTGCCGTGTAAGTGGGAGATCCCGGGTTGTAGTCCCGGTCGGGACACAAGTTTTCAACTGTCCCCGATGATGTATATCGACGCCTGTCGACAGCTCAGGGTCTTTATTTAATTATCATTTGATTTATGTAAAATGTTACTAATACATTTCGTTATTAACTGGATAATTTTCTTCTAGGAGGGTGGCTCACCGACACTGTTTACAAAACTTAAGGCTGAAAGTAGCTTTGGCATGGTGTGTAATTGCCAAGTAATACTGTTTGCTGAAATTTGAACGGCGTATGGAAAGAACTGCTACAGAATAGAGCAGAGGGTAACAGGAACATGCACGAATTGAGACGAACAGAAATGACACTTTCATTCAAAGACGGTAATTTCACTGACGACAGTGCGATTTACTGATTATCCCCTGGGCATAAAAAAGGCGAGACATTTCTGGTATGTGATCACCACGCACGGGAATCCATTCTCCGCAGCGTGCTCCCATGCCAACCACAAGGTTCGTTAGGTGTCCTTGTTGTACGGCGTCCCATTCCTCAACCAGCACTGTTCACAACTGCTGCACGGTCGCCGGCCCTGTGACCGAGCGGTTCTAGACGCTTCACTCCGGAACCGCGCTGCTACTATGGTCGAAGATTTGAATCCTGCCTCGGGCATTGATGTGTGTGATGTCCTTAGGTTAGTTAGATTTAAGTAGTTCTAAGTCTAGGGGACTGATGACCTCAGATGGTAAGTCCCACAGTGCTCAGAGCCACTTGAACCATTTTGCCGGACGGTCGTTGGCGCTTGTGCTGCAGTTCGTCTCCCCGACCTACCCCACACGTGCTCATTGAGATTGAAGTTGGAGATTTCCTCTCGTTCCAAGAGCTTCTTTGCCTGCACTGTCAGTTGCGGCTGCATATTGCCATCCCTAGAAATAAAGGTCAACGGTGAATCCACCTCTAAAAAGGCGCAGATGGGAAAGGACGACAATGTCACAACAACGTTGATCGATGAGAGTACCGTGTTCGAAGATATGGACATCAGTACTGTCATGGAACATTATGCCTCTCCACACTGTTGACACCTGGACCACTAAAATGACCACGTTCTGCAATGCTCCACGTCCTCTCCAACGGCGAGAGGAGTAAAAATACATAATTCATCCGGGAACATTGAGGAAATAAAATCATTTCAGAAAGAATATGTTGTTGAGATCTTCAGTACAGACACTGGTTTGATGCAGCTCTCCATGCTATTCTATCCTGTACAAGCTTCTTCATCTTCAAGTACCTACTGCAACCTACATCCGTCTGAATCTGCGTAGTGTATTCATCTCTTCGTCTCCCTATACGATTTTTACCCTCCACACTGCCCTCCTACACTAAATTGATTATCCCTTGATGCCTCAGAACATGTCCTACCAACCGATCCCTTCTTCTACTCAAGGTGTGCCACAAATTTCTCTTCACCCTAATTTTATTCAATACCACCTCATAAGTTATGTGATCTACCAATCTAATCTTCAGCATTCTTCCGTAGCACCACATTTCGAAAGCTTCTATTCTTTACTTGCTAAACTATTTATCGTCCACGTTTCACTTCAATCCATGGCCATACTCCATACAAATACATTCATAAACGACTAACTCACCCTTTAATCTCTACTCGATGTTAACAAATTTCTTTTCTTCAGAAACACTATCCTTGCCATTGCCAGTCTACATTTTATATCCTCTCTCCTTCGACCATCATCAGTTATTTTCCTCCCCAAATAGCAAAAATCATTTACTACTTTAAGCGTCTCATTTCCTAATCTAATACCCTCACCATCACTCGATTTAATTAGACTACATTCAATTATCCTCGTTTTGCTTTTGTTGATGTTCATCTTATATCCCCCTTTCAAGACACTGTCCATTCCGTTCAACTGCTCTTGCAGGTCCTTTGCTGTCTCAGTCGGAATTACGATGTCATCGGCGAACCTCAACATTTTTATTTCTTCTCCATGGATTTTAATACCTACTCCGAATTTTTCTTTTGTTTCCTTTACTGCTTGCTCAATATACAGATTGAATAACGTCGGGGAGAGGCTACAACCCTGTCTCACTCCCTTCTCATCCACTGCTTCCCTTTCATGCCCGTCCACTCTTATAACTGCCATCTGGTTTCTGTACAAATTGTAAATAGCCTTTCGCTCTCTGTATTTTAGCCCTGCCACCTTCAGAATTTGAAAGAGAGTATTCCAGTCAACATTGTCAAAAGCTTTCTCTAAGTCTACAAATGCTAGAAACGTAGGTTTGCCTTTCTTTAATCTATTTTCTAAGGTAAGTCATAGTGTCAGTATTGCCTCACGTGTTCCAACATTTCTACGGAATCCAAACTGATCTTCCCCGAAGTTGGCTTCTACTAGTTTTTCCATTCGTCTGTAAGGAATTCGCGTTAGTATTTTGTAGCCGTGACTTATTAAACTGATAGTTCGGTATTTTTCACGTCTGTCAACACATGATTTCTTTGGTATTGGAATTATTATATTCTTCTTGAAGTCTGAGGGTATTTCACCTGTCTCATACACCTTGGTCACCAGATGGTAGAGTTTTGTCAGGACTGGCTCTCCCAAGGCGTCTAGTAGTTCTAATGGAATGCTGTCTACTCCCGGGGCCTTGTTTCGACTCACTTATGAAAAGTGTCTTGTTGAACGAGAGCTCCCGATCGCGTGCGGCCCCGGTTAGGAAGCAGGCCGCTCTTGAGTCGAAACAAGAATTACAACTACTCTACACAAAAAGTCAGGAAACCACAAGACACACTCATAGCTACTAAGGAATCAGTAGCTATTACCGTCTCATAAGGTCACGATTTTTGTTCAAGCATTTATCAATTGTAAGCCAATCTCTCGATAGTGGTCAAAATATTTCAGGATCCTGGACTAGAATCCGTTTGATTCGAGGCCCAACCTAAAACCGGCCAAATAACTCCTAACCGCGTTCAAATTGTTCACGTGGCTCTGAGCACTATGGGACTTAAGTGCTGTGGTCATCAGTCCCCTAGAACTTAGAACTACTTAAACCTAACTAACCTAAGGACATCACATATTGATGTTCCCCGCGATCGGCTTCTACCAGTTTTTCCATTCGTCTGTAAAGAATTCGTGTCAGTATTTTGCAGCTGTGGCTTATTAAACTGATAGTTCGGTAATTTTCACGTATGAATAAGACTGCTCATTAATATCCAAATGCACCACTTTCACATTAATGATTATCGTAATGAATCATTTTCTTGCGCTTCGTTATTTGCTTGCCCTTTTCTCATTTTTGCATTATTACCATTACTCCTCTCCCTGGGATCTCGTTAAACAACATATTTAACCAATTACATACCATTCTTCACACCAGCTTTCTCTGTAGTGATTTCTAGACGGAATTTCGGAATTGTTTAACATCATAAAAGACATCGAATCCTGCTCTCTAATTTTTTATGGATGCTAACCAAAAATCAGATGGACCAAAAGAAATTCATAAAGTAATCTTGATATATCAGCAAAAATCTTCTGTAATCAACACTTCGTAATAATAAAATAGATCTCACAAGAGAGCTATCCTGTGTGAAGTTCTGACGCACAGACCTCATGATAAGAATTAAAAGAGGCAGCATATTAAATATTTTTTTGTTTATTTGGTGTGACAATGCACACACCCTCACAGAATCTTGGCGTTGACGGGGGGGGGGGGGGGGGAGGGAGGGGGGGGGGGAGGGAGGGAGGGAGGGGGTCATGTTTCTCTTAGTATATGTCTGCGTGCTTTATTATTTGAAGCTGTAGAGCGCCTCTTTCTTTTCCAGTAGATAATGTATTCAGATAATATATTAATCTACTGCAGTCTTCACATTGTTTCTAAAACAGCCGCCTCATTGTTGCCAGTTCCTTTTCTAAGGTTATAGATTTATTTCTGTTTTAAACCCAAAATCTTGTTATTGCGAGATGAGTCGAGTACACCGAATACATAATGCTATGTTCGCTGTTTGTTGCAGCAGTAATTTATGGGCATCTTGTCTGTAGGACTATTCTTAACTTCGCACGCAGAATAAAATTATACGGCATAGATGGAACAAGCCTACACGCTGCTGACCTTACAGACATGTTCTGAAAACTATAATGCAGTTTTAGAAACTTCTAACTGAGTAACACTTAAATGATAAAAAATGTGTAGCAGCCGCAGATTACACTCCACTGTGAAAATACAAAATTATGCAAATCGCCAAGAAATTTGAAATCTTACACGATATCCTTGTCGACACACAACCAACATCTAAGCCAGTCATCAGCACTTAAACCGACGATAAACAGCAGGAGATGAAACCAAACATCATGTTCTCGACTTTGTGAAACACACCAAGAGCTTACACTTCAAAAACATAGCTGTTATAGTGGTGTTTGTTTCCCCTTTCTCAGCTTAGCCGATTTTGAATTTCGTCATAGCTTGGACTACTCTTGAGATTCCATACCAACGCAAAAATCCACGTTACATCACCGGTGCATTACCAAGGGAGTAAAGAAGCTCTATATCCAACTACTATGAGCAGTTATCATGGAGCAGGACTGTTATCTTTACACACATTTTAATGCTGTGTTACAGAGGCAACAAGAGGAAGTATATACAGCTACAGCTGCGCACACAGCACTGAGATTTTGAACACCATACTGAGCAAACCCATTTTGACTACTAAAAAAAAAAATAATTAAATAAATAAAAAAAAGCCTCTGGTTGTAAGTACAACAGCAAACCGTTGGAAGTTGTATTTCTTCACCACTATCCGACCTCTGAGCAGATCTATTCAGTCAGTCATTGAGTGACCTCCAATTTAGCGAAAGAAGGAGTAATGGAGTTAACATCCCGTCGACAACAAGCTTATTAGATACGGAACACGAGCTCGGACAGTGGAAGGATGTGGAAGAGCTGTGCCCCTTCAAAGGAACCATTCTGGAATTTGCCATAAGAGATTTAGGGAAAGTACAGTAAATCTAGATCTGATCGACCAGACGGAGATTTGAATCGTCGTCCTACAGAATCCGAGTACAGTTAGGAATTAACATGGACTCCGTGCGACGTTGCTACTTTGCGAAGGAACTGAGAAGAGACAAATATAAACCCTGTGAGTGACAATAAATCGAAACCCAGACCTTTGTGTCTGTAGCGTAGCGCTCACCACTTTATTTATTCATTTATTTACTGCTTTCTTTTAGCTTTTATAACAGTTTTTTCTAGCCAGCTCTCCTCCTCAGCTGTGATTTTACTCCCTTTTATATATATTCGTTTGATTTTTCTTCTTTTTCTTCTCAAAACAACTTTGGTAGTTTCTCCGGATTCATGGGCCTCTTACGGCCCTCGTGATACCCTCGCACTAAGGGATCTTCTCGTACAGCAAAGTGAATAAACACGTAAATGAATAAACGTTATCCTCCTTCTTTGCTTCCAGAAACCTTTCTTAATATACATGTATTGCCTGACAAAAAAAAATGAGGCATACACAGTGGGAGGAAGAAGTGGAACGAAACTTTACGAGATGAAACGGAATGTGACGTTACTACATTGATTAAGAAATCGAGTTAAATTTGTACAGAAGGCAGTATGAGGCCACTTATCAGTATGATGTACTCTGTCTGGCATCGATGCACCTTTTTGGTTGGGAAGGGTTTCCCCTCCGAAGACAAGCCGGCCAAGAACTCTTATAACTGTTCCTTGATACCTTCGATATAGGTACATGGACGTAGTTGATGTCCTTGCTGGTCTCACACATATTCTCTCAGGGACAAATCTGGGCATCTTGGTGGCCACTGGAATATCTCATCATCAAGCAGACACTTCACAGAGACATTTCAACGTGTGGGATGTGCCGTTGTGCTCACAGAGCTTCCTCCCTACTACCAGCCGTGACCTAAAATCCAACCCGATGGCTGAGCACACTAGGACGCCAGGAGCAACAACACTGTGCATCCCCAGAACACTGGATTAGTGGGAATTCTCCCTGCGCGAGGACTACACTCGTCGATGATGGTCATGCAGGGTAGTTCATAACAGAGTTTCATCTCTCAGTAAAAAGCAGCATCTGTGCATGCTTTCTCATGAAGGCTACAATCTAGTTGTAGCCGTTTCTGCTGTGCTGTTAACGGCAGCCTGCGCAAGGGATGGTCCAGCTGCTGCTGGTCTCCTACCGATGTTACGGAATGACAAAGAATATTGCGAGGAGTCCGTTACTTGTTATCGGACGGCAGGTGATGATGTTAAGGACTAGGAAGTGCCTGGTGCTCAGTGCTGTACTCCTTCCCTGTGGTGGTCAGGCGTGGTCGACAAGAATCTTGACGATGAGTATGTCTATCCTCACATTCCCATGCAGTCCAACAGAGGGCCATTGTCACATCCAAAAGCCCCACAAGTCTGGATATTACGTCGTCGAAAAGACGGGTAAATGGGGACCCACAATGAGCCCACATTAAAACTCTAGCAGATGGTGGTAACTCTGGGCCGCACGAGTAAATAGCGCCTCCGTGTCCTTCACAGTGATTACTCAGCATCTGGCGCTATTCATACTCATTACATACTTTATTAAATCCTGTAACCGCACTGAATTCGAATAACACTAATGCCTATTGTGGTGGCTGTCCTACTTGTCACGAAGATTGCATCTATTATCACCGAGCGAGGTGGCGCAGCGGTTAACACAGTGGAGTTGCATTCGAGAGGACGACGGTTCAAACCCACGTCCGACCATTCTGATTAGGTCTTCTTTGATTTCCCTAAATCGCTTCAGGCAAACGCCATGATGGTTCCTCGGAAAGGGCAGGGCCGATTTCCTTCCCCGTCCTTTCCTCATCCGATGGGACCGATGACTTCGTTGTTTTGTGCCCTGCCCCAAATCAACCAACCGACCAATCATCTTTTATCATTTACATACGTACCGATGCTGCATAGGTATACATCTACATCGTTACTCTGCAGTTCACACTTAAGTGCCTGGCAGAGGGTTCATCGAACCATTTTCATACTACTTTCTACCATTCAACTCTTGAAGGGCGCGTGGGAAAAAAAGAACACCTAAATCTTTCTGTTCGAGCTCTGATCTCTCTTATTTTATTATTATGATCATTTCTTCTTACGTAGGCGGGTGTCAACAAAATATTTTCGCATTCGGAAGAATTTCGTAAGTAGATTGCGCCGCAAAGAAAACCGTCTTTGTTTCAGTGATTGCCACCCCAACTCGCCTATCATATCACTGACACTCTCACCATTACTGCGCGATAACACAAAACGAGCTGCCCTCCTTTCCACTTTTTTTTTATTTCCCCCGCAAACCTACCTGGTAAGGATCCCACACCGCGCGGCAATACTTCAGCAGAGGACGGACAAGTATAATTTAGGCTGTCTCTTTAGTGAGTGTTCTGGCAACAAAGCGCTGTCTTTGTTTCGCCTTTTCCACAATATTAGCTATGTGGTCTTCCCAATTTAAGCTGTTCGTAATCGTAATTCCTAGGTATTTAGTCAAAATTGACAGACCTTAGATTTGTGCGACTTACAGTATACCCAAAATTTATCGGATTTCTTTTAGTACCAATGTGCATGACCTCGCACTTTTCTTTGTTTAGTGCCAATTGCCACTTTTCGCACCATACAGAAATTCTCTCGAGACCATTTTGCAATTGCAATTGATCGTCTGATGATTTTACTAGACTGTAAACTACAGCGTCATCTGCAAACAATCTAAGAGGGCTGCTCAGATTGTCACCAACAGCAGAGGGCCTATGACACTGCCTTGCGGAACGCCAGGTATCACTTCTGTTCTACTCGATGATTTACCGTCTATCACTACGAATTGTGACCTCTCTGAGAGGACATCACGAATCCAGTCACACAGCTGAGAGGACACTCCATATGCACGCAATTTGATTAATAGTCGCTTTTGAGGAAATCTAAATATGGAATCGATCTGAGATCCCTTGTTGACAAGTTGCACTGATGCCTGATCATGTCTGGTGGGTGCTTCATTATTTTTGGCAGGCAGCGCGTATTTTAAAATGGATTTACGTTTCATATTTCCTGTTTATACATTTTATCAAGGCAGGAAATATTATGTAATAAAATGAAACATCTGCAGCCGTCCTTTCGATGTTATTTATTACATACCAACAAGTTTCGGTGACTCAGTCCACGATCTTCAGGACTTAAATGGCTGTGAGAAGGTGAACACCAGTCATATACACAATCCCCTCGGTGGCCAACGTCTATGAACTAGATTCCTTAGACTACTAAAACCGCGATATTGGTGGTTGATTCACGCAGGCACACTATCGCGGTTACTGTAGTCAACGGAATTCACTTCATAGATGTTGGCCAGTGATGGAATTGTGTTTACGATTCGAGTTCACACCTCATTGTCAGTCAAGGCCTGAAGACGGTGTACTGAGTTACCGAAACTGACTGCTGTATAAGAAGTAACTTGGAAAGAACGGATGCAAGTGGTTCGTTTATTACATTGGTGAAAGGCCGCAGTCCCACAAACCTTCAATCACAAGGATGGATGAACAAAACCAATATTATTTCGTATCAGTTTTACAATTTAAGAGTCAGAGAAGCTAATGTTTTTTAAAATGGTTTTTATTTTTTCATCATGGTTAAATTTCTTTACTAGAAATCTTATTAACCAATTTTTGTTTTTATTAAATACAGTTTGCAAAATGTTGCCATACGTTTCTACCTTTATTGATAGCGTATCTTTGACTTTTCGTGCAATCGGTAGCCAAGTAAATTAAAAAAAAAAAATTCAGGTACTTTGCAGTTCCTTTCTTAATGGCACAGGACGCAAATTTTTAGATTAATCTTTAGAAAAATGGTTGAAATGGCTCTGAGCACTATGGGAGTTAATATGCGAGATCATCAGTCCCCTAGACTTAGAACTACTTAAACCTAACTAACATAAGGACATCACACACATCCATGCCCGAGGCAGGATTCGAACCTCCGACCGTAGCAGCAGCGCAGTTCCGGACTGAAGCGCCTAGAGCCGCTCGGCCACACTAGCCGGCATTAATCTTAAGACAGAGCTGTATTATTTTTCGGGATTGTATGTAGTTTTATCAGAATTTTCGGACTGAAATGATCTTCTGCGCTTGTAGCGACCAACACCAGTTTGTTCGTTGAGCCACCAGCCAGCACACTACGTCACTGCATGCCATTAAACACTGTAATTCCTTCTCCACTCAGACAAGGCCTCATGTAGATGTAAACATCGTTTATCTTAGTAGCATAGTACGAAAACACTTTTTTTTTATCGGATGCGAAACGCTTGCTGATGTTATTATTGCAGCAATCAGATCGCGTCGTTGGACGGCCCCGGATCGGACTGGGTGCGCGTCTGCGAGAACCTTACCAACTTGTTCCTCGGCGAGAACGAACTCGCCGAACTGCCGGTCAAGTACGCGGCTAACGGGATCAACGGAAACGGCATCAACGGCGGCGGCGGCGCGGTCTCCTCGCTGCGGGACTGCAACAAGCTGACGTGGCTGAACGTGGACTCGAACCGGCTGCGCGCGCTGGAGGGGGGCGCGCTGCCGCCGTCGCTGCAGACGCTCAGCGCGTCGCACAACCTGCTGTCGGCGTTCCCCGCGGCCGCCGTGGACGCGCTGCCCGCCCTCTCGTGGCTCTACCTGCGCGACAACTACATCGCCGACCTGCCGGCCGTGGCGCTGCGTCCGCGCCGACACCGCCTCGAGCAGCTCGACCTCGGCGACAACGGCATACACGCCATCCCGGAGACGCTGTTCAACGGGTGAGGGCGCCAGCCGCACCGACGCTGTAACTACTTGTTTGTCACCACAACGACAACAAAAATTCTCCTCTGTTCTTAAGACCTGCCTGTGCTAGAGCGGTGTGACTTTCTCCTTTTCCTTGAACACACACGCACACTATATATTGTCGGCCGCATTGATCCCCCTCACCCCTGATGTCTCCCTTCCTCTCCACCCCCAGCCCGTTGCCGCGCCTTTACCGATGTGTCCCACCCTCTCTCCATCTCCACACCCTCCGCCTCCTTTCCCAATGTACCTTCCACCACCTACCCGTCCTGGATGTTGAGCTTCGCCCTGACATCTACCCTTCACATCATCTCTAACCCCAACTTCCTCCTGCCTCCTCCTCAGGGTTCCCTCTCCTCCCCCTCCCTTCTCCTGAGCGGCTTTCCCCTCCTACTCCCCCTCCCTTTCTTGTGCTCCCCTTCAGTGTCTCTGGACTCCCTCCTGCCTTGTCTTCCCTCTTCATCTCCTGCCCCACCAATCTCCTGCAGCTTAGCGTACCTGCTGACGCCCCTACTCTCTTCATCCCGCTTCCTCCCCTGCTGCCCCTTGCTCTCCCCTCCTTTTCCATCCTCTCTGGTCTCTCCCTCGCCAGGTCCCACCAGGAAGTTTTATTCCTCATCGTGTGTGCTCCAAGCAGTGGCGTAGCGTGAGGGGAGACTTTGAGACTTAGTCTCCCCTGTATTCGTGCTTAAAAAAAATTCAATAGTTATTCATAAGAAAAATATAAATAACTTTCTGCTAAGAGCTCTAAATGTGCGAGGACATCAGTCTTGTAGCCCGCGCCGCACTCTGAGTATTGGTGTATCTGCCTGCTTGAGACTCGACTGCTCTCAGTCTCTGCCTCCCTTCCCTTACCTGGCTGTGTGCGCCTGCGCCCCCTCCACTTCCTCTCTTCCACAAAGGCCGGTGCACTGCACTTGCTAGTAGGTAGCGAGACTAGTCTCTGCCGCTTCTATGCTGGCTTTTAACACGGAAGTGAACAGTCGCGCGGTTTGTGTTCTTAGTCATTCTTGTGAGATTTTAGTGCATACTTTTGTTGTGTCGCCAACATGAGCATCTGAACCCCTTATAGAATTTTTATTAAAAACGCCTTTTTCTACATTAACATACCGTACGAAAAAAGTGCGAATTGAAGGACAAACGACCAACTCCTGTACTCAGTGTAGTTTTAAGTGAAGCCAAACAAACCCAATTTTCAGACAGCCTGGTACGAAAAGTATACTTTGCGAATGCAGTTAATAACAGATTACTGGGTGATCAAAAAGTCAATATAAATATGAAAACTGAATAAATCACGAAATAATGAAGATAGCGAGGTACAAATTGCCACACATGCTTGGAATGACATAGGGTTTATTAGAACAAATATAATACAAAAGTTCAAACAATGTCCGAAAGATGGCGCTTCATCTGATCAGAATAATAATAATTAGCATAACAAAGTGAGACGCAGCAAAGATGATGTTCTTTACAGGAAAAGCTCAGTATGTCCACCATCAGTCCTCAACAATAGCTGTAGTCGAGGAATAATGTTGTGAACAGCACTGTGAAGCAAGTCCGGAGTTATGGGGATGCATTGGCGTCGGATGTCGTCTTTCAGCATCCCTAGAGATGTGGGTCGATCACGATACACTTACGTCTTCAGGTAACCCCAAATCCAATAATCGCACGGACTGAGGTCTGGAGACCTGGGAGGCCAAGCATGACGAAAGTGGCGGCTGAGCACACGATCATCACCAAACGACGCGCGCAAGAGATCTTTCACACGTCTAGAAATACTTTGTTTTTTCTTTTTTGTTCTAATAAGACCCCATGTCATTCCAAGTGTCAATTTTTACCTCTCTATCTACATTATTCTGTGGATTATTAAGTTTTCAAATTTATACTGACTTTTTGATCACCCGGTATATTGTTATATGTGTCTTCTGTTTGGTGGTGAAAAGGAATGGTGCAATGAGGGCATTTGTACAATAAAGAACTTTGACAGGAAAGCACCAAAGCACCAGATATCAAAATGTCACCTGCAGAACAAAGAATCATTTCATTTATTGGGCAAAAGTAGAATTGAGCACGCCCTTTCTGAAGCCGCTCGTCTGCCAGCAATAAAATACAACGAACAAGTTGCATCCAACAGGAGAGTATTGACTTGTATTATTCAGGCAATTGTAATTCTACGTAAACAAGAACTAACCTTTCGCGGCCATCGAGAGGATGAATCCTCCAGCTACAAAGATAACTATATGGAATTGTTGGATTTACTAGCTCAAGGAGAGCAGTTAATCCAAGGCCATCTGTCATCACCTTCAACCTTTAAAGGAACTTCTCCAGATACACTGTATGATGTAATAGAAATGATAACTCTGGCAGTTAATGAGAAAATAAGATCTGAAATTCAGAACTGCAATCTCATTTCGATTCAAGCTGATGAAATATTAGACGTGTCATGCAAGAGTCAAATGAGTATAATATTCAGATACTGTATTGCAGAAAAAATTGAGGAAAGATTCGTTGGATTTTGCGATGTTTCTGGAGATAAAACTGCTGAAGGTTTGTCAAACATCATTCATGCAGTATTGAAAAAATGGGATGTGGGAAGAAAAGTGGTAAGTCAAACATATGATGGTGCTTCAGTAACGGCGGGCAGAGAAAAGGAGGATTACAATAATTGGTGAAGCAGTTCTGTCCCTATGCGCTGTTTATTCATTGTTACACACACCAACTGAATTTGGTACTGTTACATGCCTCCAAAATCATACGACAAGTACGCATATTTGTAAGTCATTTTACTGCGTTCCATTCGTTTTTCAGCAAATCATCAAAACGAACTGTATTGCTAAGAGAGAGGATTTAAACTGCCACATGCAAGCAACGCTCGCTGGAACTTTCATTCCAGGGCAGTCTGAACAATATCTAGTCTTTTCTCAGAGCTATATAGTGGTTTTAATTATTCAATTGATGATACAGACTCTCAGTGGGACCCAGAATCTTTGAGTTGTGCTGTGAGAATGAAATGACGGATGGATGATCCTACGTTTGTCTACTTGCTTTGTTTCTACCGAGGCTGCTTTGTTTATGTTGTTCAATTCTTTAATGTTCTTCAGTCAAAATCTGTCAGTATAACTGCTTGCCACGACGAAATAAGAACTTTTTTGAGAAACGTACGGCAATTAAGAACCGAAACATTCGTTGATGAATGCATTAAATGCAGTTTGTGTTTGAATGGCAACTTATCATTCCGTGACAGTCAAAAGACATCTCTCAGGGCACTAACTTACGAGATACTGGATTTGCAAATTGTTCAGATGGAAAGAAGATTTCAAGAGTTTCCCCAAATTCAGTTTGTGAACTTATGAACGAAAAATGTTTCCCGAACTATCAAAAACAATTCCTAAAGTTGAAACTGCTTGAGTTATTAGAACAGTACCCTTTTTTCAAACAAGAACAACTTGAAAATGCACTGTGTACCATATACGCTGATGTGAAAAAACACTTATCTACAAGAACCTCTTAAAGTACATTGTCAGCAATGATTTAGCCTCTGTTTATGAAGAATCAACGAAGTTTCTGCGTTTGGTTTTGATCCTACCTGCAACTACAGCAAGCAGTGAACGAAGCATGAGTACTCTTAAACGAGTGAAGAATTATTTAAGGAATTCAATGTCCAATACCCGGCTGTCGTTTTTGAGCACGTTAGCAATAGGAAAGACACCTCTTGGAGACCTATCCAGTGATCAGATCTTTGTAGACCGAGTTAGAGACTCATTCGCGCAAATAAAAGACAGGCGCTTTGCACTTGTATACAAGAAAATATAAGTGCTTCTTCTCTTGCTGCTGGAGTTCTACAAATTTGTCATCCTTTCTTGAACAAGTTAGTTATTATTTCTTTCCTTTCTCAGATGTTATGTCTGGTTATTATTATTATTATTATTATTATTATTATTAGTGGCGGCGGTAGTGGTAGTTGTAGTAGTAGTAGTAGTAGTAGTAGTAGTTGTTGTTGTTGTTTTATTTGATGCATTTGGTTTCATTTGTTTAAATTATTGTTTATTGTACTATTTTGTCTACCTATAATAAATGTAGAGTCTCCCCAACCTTTACAACCACGCTACACCACTGGCTCCAGGTGGGTTTTAAGTGTGTTGTTCAGGAGTGCTTTTAATACTGTGGCCGACTTTTAAACTGTGCATGTGCCTTCAGTGTCTCCTTTGAGTTTTAAGAATTGCCAACTCTATTTTTTAACTTTATGTCGACTTTTTTAATTGTCCCCCCCATGAAGGTCTCCATGCCAGTGTATTTTTACCTCCATTATCTCCTCTTACTTTGTTTTATTTCCCCTTTTTTATCACCTTATATATGTAACATTTTATTCTTGTCTTAGTTGTCATGTCACTCGAATGAAGAGCGGCGGATTCTGCCGCTGACAGCCCTCCCTTGCCCATATGGGGCAGGGGAATAAAATCACAATAAAGAAAAAAAAGGAAATAGAGTGGTGTGCATCTAGGAAGGCAGGTGAAGATGATATGCACAGTACCAAATGAAGCCAGTCTTTCACATGAATTGAAAAATTAAGTTTCTTAAAAGACATCATAGTCGCCGTTGACTGTATGAAATATTTATTTCGGCCTTAGGGACAGTTTCAAGTAACACTGCAAAAGTTGCCAAAACACAAAAAAATAAAAACACAAAAATGAAGCGCAAGGTTTATATACATAACTAAATAAACATTTCATAATTATCACAATTGGTGAGAAATGTACATAACTTCCATTAATGAGTAAAAGTTGTCTGGTACATCAGCGCACCTGATGATGGCAACGTCGTCGATTACCGAAATATTTTGTCCTATGCACACTCATACCAGGCTGTTCACCCGAGATTTATTTCGTTATGTCACAATTATTAGACAGTTCCCCTTGTACCATAGAGGTTATTTCCTGGTTGTTGTTGTTGTTATTGTTGTTGTTGTGGTCTTCAGTCCTGAGACTGGTTTGATGCAGCTCTCCATGCTAATCTATCCTGTGCAAGCTCCTTCACCTCCCAGTACCTACTGCAACCTACATCATTCCTAATCTGCTTAGAGTATTCATCTCTTGGTCTCCCTCTACGATTTTTACCCTCAACGCTGCCTTCCAATGCTAAATATGTGATCCCTTGATGCCTCAGGACATGTCCCGCCAACCGATCCCTTCTTCTAGTCAGGTTGTGCAACAAACTTCTCTTCTCCCCAATTCTATTCAATACCTCTTCATTAGTTACGTGATCTACCCGGCTAATCTTCAACATTCTTCTGTAGCACCACATTTCGAAAGCTTCTATTCTCTTCTTGTCCAAACTATTTATTGTCCATGTTTCACTTCCATACATGCCTACACTCCTTAAAATACTTTCAGAAACGACTTCCTGACACTTAAATCTATACTCGATGTTAACAAATTTCTCTTCTTCAGAAACGCTTTCCTTGCCATTGCCAGTCTACATTTTATATCCTCTCTACTTCGACCATCATCAGTTATTTTCCTCCCCAAATAGCAAAAATCATTTACTACTTTAAGCGTCTCATTTCCTACTCTAATACCCTCACCATCACCCGATTTAATTAGACTACATTCAATTATCCTCGTTTTGCTTTTGTTGATGTTCATCTTATATCCTCCTTTCAAGACACTGTCCATTCCGTTCAACTGCTCTTCCAAGTCCTTTGCTGTCTCTGACAGAATTACAATGTCATCGGCGAACCTCAAAGTTTTTATTACTTCTCCCTGGATTTTAATACCTACTCCGAATTTTTCTTTTGTTTCCTTTACTGCTTGCTCAATATACAGATTGAATAACATCGGGGAGAGGCTACAACCCTGTCTCACTCCCTTCCCAACCACTGTTTCCCTTTAATGCCCGTCCACTCTTATAACTGCCATCTAGTTTCTGCTCAAATTGTAAATAGCCTTTCCCTCCCTTATTTTACCCCTGCTACTTTTAGAATTTGAAAGAGAGTAATCCAGTCAACATTGTCAAAAGCGTTCTCTAAGTCTACAAATGCTAGAGACGTAGGTTTGCCTTTCCTTAATCTTTCTTCTAAGATAAGTCGTAAGGTCAGTATTGCCTCACGTGTTCCAACATTTCTACGGAATCCAAAGTGATCTTCCCCGAGGTCGGCTTCTACCAGTTTTTCTATTCGTCTGTAAATAATTCGCGTTAGTATTTTGCTGCTGTGACTTATTAAACTGATAGTTCGGTAATTTTCACATCTGTCAACACCTGCTTTCTTTGGGATTGAAATTATTATATTCTTCTTGAAGTCTGAGGGTATTTCGCCTGTCTCGTACAGCTTGCTCACCAGATGGTAGAGTTTTGTCAGGACTGGCTCTCCCAAGGCCGTCAGTAGTTCTAATGGAATGTTGTCTACTCCTGGGGCCTTGTTTCGACTCAGGTCTTTTAGTGCTCTGTCAAACTCTTCACGCAGTATCGTATCTCCCATTTCATCTTCATCTACAAGCTCTTCCATTTCCATAATATTGTCCTCAAGTACATCGCCCTTGTATAGACTCTCTATATACTCCTTCCACCTTTCTGCTTTCCCCTCTTTGCTTAGAACTGGGTTTCCATCTGAGCTCTTGATATTCATACAAGTGGCTCTCTTTACTCCAAAGGTCTCTTTAATTTTCCCGTAGGCAGTATCTATCTTACCCCTGGTGAGATAAGCCTCAACATCTTTATATTTGTCCTCTAGCCATGCCTACTTAGCCATTTTGCACTTCCTGTCGTTCTCATTTTTGAGACGTTTGTATTCCTTTTTGCCTTCTTCATTTACTGTATTTTTATATTTTCTTCTTTCATCAATTAAATTCAATATTTCTTCTGTTACCCAAGTATTTCTACTAGCCCTCGTCTTTTTACCTACTTGATCCTCTGCTGCCTTCACTACTTCATCCCTCAGAGCTACCCATTCGTCTTCTACTGTATTTCTTTCCCCCATTCCTGTCAATTGTTCCCTTATGCTGTCCCAGAAACTCTGTACAACCTCTGGTTTAGTAAGTTTATCCAGGTCCCACCTCCTTAAATTCCAACCTTTTTGCAGTTTCGTCAGTTTTAATCTACAGTTCATAATCAATAGATTGTGGTCAGAGTCCACATCTGCCCCTGGAAATGTCCTACAATTTAAAATCTGGTTCCTAAATCTCTGTCTTACCATTATATAATCTATCTGATACCCTTTAGTATCTCCAGGATTCTTCCAGTTCCTGGTGTCTTAACAGATCTCCTGTCAATCTGTATCTTCTTAATGTCCGGGTATTCGATATATTCTTTACCTCGGCGATTCTGCGAAGAGCCTCGTCATTTCATTTCTTATTCGTTCAACTAATTTTTAAACATTCTTTTGTGACACCGAGTCTCATATGCTTCCATTCTCTTTTGTTCTGGTATTCCCAGAGGCCATGTTTCACTACCATGCAATGCTGTCCTTAAAAGTTCATTCTCAGAAATTTCTTCCTGTAATTAACGCCCGTGTTTCATATTCTTGACCAGAAATGCCCTCTTTGTCATTGATAGCTTCCTTCATCTGTCCTTCGTGTTCCGTCCATCGTGGCTTATTTTGTTGCCTAGGTAGCAGAATTTCTTAACGTATTGTACTTGGTGTCCCTTAATTTTGATGTTAAGTTCCTCGGTGTTCTCATTTCTGCTACTTCTCACAGTACCTTTACCTTTTCTGAACACAAATTGATTGTCATCTAACAGATTTTCAGTTTACTTTTCCATTTTTCTGTACATTATTTTTGTCAGTATCTTGGATATATGAGCTGTTATGTTGACTGTCGCACTTGTCGGCCTATTCTAGTTTCGGAATTGTGTGGATGATGTTCTACCGAAAGTCTGATGGTTTATCGCCAGTTTCATACATTCCATACACCAACGTGAATAGTCGTTTAGTTGCCACTTACCCCAATGAGTTAGGAAATTCCGACGAAATGATATCTATACCTTCAGCCTTATTTGACCTTAAGTAGTCCCAATTCTTTTGAATTATAACTCTAATAATGGACTCCCTATCTCTTCCCATTCGAATACTGTTCCTTCTTCTGTTACCTCAGATAAGTTCTCCCCGACCCACCCCCACCCAAGGGCACCTTATAGAGGCTCTCTCGTTAGCAATTAAATGTGCAATTTCCATTGTACTCTTAATGTTACGGCCCTCGCTTTTAATGTCATCGATAGTGGTCTCGACTTTTGTATATGCCGAGCCACTCCTTCCGACAATCATTACTTTGTCGATTTCTTCTAGTTTCTCATGCAGCTACTTCGCCTTAGCTCCCTGCGCTTCCTGTTTATTTCAGTTCTGAGTCACATGTATTTCCGTATTGCTAAATGTCTCTGAATTCTTTTGCACTTCCTTCTTTCGTCGAATAACTGAAGTATTCATTTTGCACCGAGGAAGGTGAGACGCGTTTGAATTTCGTTGGGGATTTGGATTCTGCGATAAGCTACACCAGAGTAGGCAGTTATGTGTGAAAGAAGTGTACATGTTTAAAAAGCGCGGACACATGTTGCACACGAAAACGTAGATACAAGGAAGGATTCCGAAGAAACCTCAGGTAACAGAAGAAATATTTCAACCGATTGACGAAAGAAAAAAGTACAAAAACGTTCAGGGAAACACAGGAATACAGCAATATAATTTCCTTAGGAATAGAATAGACACAAAGCACAGGGCTGCCAAGTCGAAATGGCTGCGGGAAAAATGTGCAAACATCGGAAACAAACTATCGTCGCGGGGACTTAATCAGCACATAGGAAAGTGAAAACAGTCTTCGTTGAAATAAAAAGAAAGGGTAGTATCGTAAAAAAAGTAATGGGACTCCCACTGTTAAATGCAGAGGAGAGAGCGGATAGGTAGAAAGGGTACATTAAAGGGCTGTGTGAGGGGATGGACTTAACTGATGACGTGATACACGTAGAAACAGGGCTCGATAGGGAAGAAATACTGGATCCAGTGGAAGAGTCAGAATTTAAAAGAGCTTTGGGAGACGTAATATCAAATAAGGCAGAAGGTATAGATAACATTACATCGGAGTTTCTAAACTTATTAGTGGAAGTGGCAAGGAAACGACTATTCACGTTGGTGTGCAGAATGTATGAGACTGCCGATGTACCATCGCAGTTTCGGAAAAATATCATCCACAGAATTTATAACACTTCTGTCTGCTACTACTATACCATAACCTTAAAGTTGGAAGCAGGTCGTGAAATAAAACTATCTTGTTAAAGAAATAATGGTATAAAGCAACAGAGTAGTGTTACCCTCTGAGAGGAATTTTGTCATGTTTACTGTGTTGTACCTAACGGAGGTGGCTTATCGGAAATCAAAGTCAGAATTACGTAAATATTCGAACAGTAACAAACAATATTTCTGCCTAGCTATACTGTTTAAAGCCTAAGGCAAACGGTCGCCAGCCTAATTAGGCAAGAGAAAGGTTAACTTTTTCGTTTCAGAAAGTAGGTATTCGTAGCTTTAACGGTCAAACACAACCTAGACTTGGCCACACGCGCGTGCAATGAACTCTGACACCTGCATATGTTAACGTTAAAGTTGTGACAAACAGCTAGAGCAGCACAAACTATTCGCAAAAATATAACAGATAACGAAACACACTATTACTTTCAGGGCTTATTCAAACTGAATGGTCTTTTTAATGTTACTATTAATATTCACTGCAGAATCATTATGTGGACATAGGTTCAGTATTATTGTTCAAACATTTTCCTAGCTGACATAAAATTATAAATGTAGTTCACTGCAAAATTATGAACTGATCACAGGGTAAGTCTCTCTCAACTAAATACTTTTCTATTAAGAATGAAGGTTATATGGAATTCATCAACAGGTTACTTCTCACTGTCTTTTGAACAAAGAAATACATGTTTTCATAGATAGTGGTCTTCCTGTTACTTGTTACCTAGCATTAGCACAATAGACAAACTGTGGATCCTGTTATACTATTAATATGCACTTCCAATACATAAGAGAAACAAACACTTAGCAATCATGAACATATAATTTTCTGCTATTGCAGTTTTCCACTTTTACTACAGTGAGACACAAAATTAACATATTTGTAAGATACTGACTCACCTTTTGCGATTTACAACTGGCAGCAATGTGATTATTTACAAAGGGAAGCTTTATAAGCCTCAGTCTAACGAACTTTTAATTTTGAAGTAGGCAACAACATTTTAATAAGCAGTTTTAATAGGAAAATTATTTTCAGCAAGCATCATTAACTTTAACTGACTCTCTTGCCACATTAACTTTATCTTTCTTTTTACTATGTTCAAGAGGCATTAATTAGCAAAACACTGGTCTTTAATGTTCTTTCAGTAGGGACACTCGGTAATCACTTTAGTTGAAACGGACAGGAACCTGAGAGGTGTTATGATAAGGAAAAAATTAAGGTAGGTACATAAATTCAGTCATAAGTTACCTTATATTTGTGCATACTAAAACATCCAATTAGCTGATCCTTCACTGTACATTATAATAGTGCTCCATTATAGTGATTGCGCAATGTGGTGGCAGCTGCATATTGGTAGTTCGATTGGCAGGCAGAATTGCTTGACTCTCTCCCTCCTTGGTGGCGACGATAAATACCAATTCCAGAATAGTTCCAGCTATTTATCCATCCATCCGAGGCATTGGTAAGCGGCAGGAAAAGCCTCTCTCGGAACCAGTACAATATACAACTTTTGGATGGGAGAGCACATTTTGGTAGCTCGTCCCTGACTGACTCTCAATTCCACCTTTTCTACCTAGGCCAACCACAATTTGCGCGCACTACACAGTTCCGTTCCTGAGGGGATCCACTACACCTTATACATACAAACTAACTAAAAATCATAAGTGAAGGTCAGCAGTTTACATAACAGTAATCAAATACATTAAATGAAACAGAACATTTGCACATATTGAAATTTCTACCAAATATTATTCACACAGAAATTACAATTATATACAGTTTTGTTCCCTCCAAATGTGACAAAGAATTTAAATGACAGATACACTGCGTTGCATAGAATCAAATCAAGATATCAAAGTTTGTACAAAGAAAGGAGTATACAATTTTGTGTTATGTATTCAATCAAACACATTTACAGAAGCTTAACGATGTAATATTAAATGAAACAAAAGCAAAATAAATCAGTAGAGCACTAGAGTAATGGTGTTACAAGTTACGAAGACGGAAAGCACCAACAAGTGCGCGAATTACCGCACAATCAGCTTAAAAGTTCATGCATCAATGTTGCTAACAAAAATAATATGCATAAGAATATAAAAAGGAGTTGAGCATCTCTTAGTTGACTACGTATTTCTTTACGAAATGTGAAGATAACAGAGATGCGGTTGGTTATGGTCGTTAAAATGAGGAAAAATCAAGACGTGATCATTGGATCTGTTGACCTGGAAAAATCGTTTGACAGTGTACATGGTCTCTGTTACAGTGAGAAAGGTAACGCGGTAAGAACAGCTGTAACTAGGCACCTGTGTGAGCTCGCGTCTTCCTAATATTACTTTCGTGGTGCTTTCGCAAGCTGCATATACGATGACGCCATAAATGAGTTTCTCAAATGAAAACATGGGCTGTAAAATTTTCAAATTTAGGTTCTATTGGCCCATTTCGACGTTTTAGACATTGTCAATCAATCTATAGGCATACTTTAGGAGAGATAGAAAAAGCATGTAATGTTTATGCAGAAACGTATATAAAAACGGCAGCATTGTCAGTTTAACGTACGATATAACCTAGTTCTTACGAGGGTTGTTCAGTAAGTAGTGCAACAAATTTTTTTCTGAAAGTATTTTGCATTCAGAATTCCAGTACACCATAGTATTTCCCACTCTTTTGGTTACAAACAATATTTTTCAACATCTCTCCGTTCAACGCGATGGCAGTACGCCACCTTGCTCGGAGGGCCTGTATGCCGGTAAGGTTCCACTCTACTGGTCCACATCGGCGCCAAAGTTTTTTCATCCACGTACTGCTTCCCACAAAGTGCATTCTTCATTGTGCCAAACAGATGGAAGTCGGCTGGTGCGAGACCGGGCTGTAGGATGGTTGAGAAGGAGCATTCAAATGATGTTTTGTTAGCTCCTCTCGGGAGCACAAATTTGTGTGAGTCTTCGCGTTGTTCTGGAGAAGGAGAATTTCGTTCAAATTTTTGTGATGAAGTACACGCTGAAGCCGTTTCTGAGAGCTGTACAATACACTTAAGAGTTGATCGTTGCACCGTCAGGACGAACATCATGTATAACTACCTCTCCAGAGCCCCAAAAGACGGCCGCTATCACATTACCGCCTGAGGGTGCGGCTTTGAACATATTCTCTGGAAGAGAGGTGTTATGGCGGAACTCCATGGATTGACGTTTTGTTGATTTTAATACAAAAGCAGCCTTTTCCCCAAAAATTTTCCTTCCTTTATTGATATCACTTACCCATCATCGTCATTTGTTAGTATTATTTAGCAGTACTAATACGGGAACGACTTTCCACCAACGAGCAACTGATTTCATTATAAAATTCGTATCTTAAAAATATAAATAAATTAGAAGTACGATTTATGAAACCAAGCATGAGATGTTTTTTTAGAAGGAAGCAATCATTCCGGATAGATATCATTTTTATGTGATGTTATCAAATTGTGTGCCATCGAGACAGTCATATGACGTCCGCAAACTGCAGGCGGCAGGAAGACGCAGCGAGAGCAGTCGCTGCGGAATGACGATACCTCGCCGTGTTGTGTATGACCAAGCCTTTTTTCTGTTACCTGTCGTAGTAGTGCACGAATGGTGACTCCTATAGTGTTGTCGTGGTGTTCGTTGCAGATGACAGAAAGGAAACGTGGCACACGTTACAAAAACCATCTATTTACCGAAACCAACGCCGTACTTGATTGTGCTAACATTATTGGCTGCTAGAAATAAGTGTGCAATCAGTAAAAACAGAAATATATTCTCTTTTTCTGTATCTCACTCTCCTCTGTGTTTCTGTCTTTTCCTTTTTCTACGCTGAATGCTCTCGTACACACCACTCTACCACATAGCTGAACTTTAATTTTCTGCATTAGTAAAAAATTCTCATTTACTGCATATAACAAACAACCTGTTTAACTTGCAATGCTAAATGATTAATGTCTCTGTGAGAGTTATGGGGTACTATATTATAAGTATCATTATGTATTTTACATAGAAATTTTTCTCGGAGTTTCTTCCAGATAATGTATTTTCATTTTTACTTGGATGTTCATTTACGTGACGTGTTAAAACGAATACCCTGTTATTTTAATGAGCAACTTAGTGTGCCCCGCAAACGATCTGCGGACGAGACGTAAAACGGCTGGTGTCACGACGGGGCAAGCTACCTCGATGCACTGTTTGATGTGATATTCGCTTCGATCACAGAATGTGTCGGGACACTTTCTTATACAAGCCAGGTCGGAATGCACAAACAAAGGAGATTCAGTCTGCCACGGATATTGAAGTGGAATAAATAAACGATCCCAGATGGTTTCGATAAGGAAGCTTGTTACCTTAAATACAAAACGCAAGTCATTTAGAGGACATACTGAGTTATGCATTCAGTATTTCACGTGAATCAACATTCCACCACAATAAAATCCAACTCAACACAAGCAATTCTGTTGCATTCAACCATACAACTTCGACCGTGTGTAGCTTTTAACTAAAATAATTTTAATGTGATTTGATTTGAATACATCAGCTAGAAGAGATAAAAAAATTTTAAATTTAATTTGTTGCTGTATCTCTGTCTGAAAAATAACTAAATATATTATGTTTATAACTCAGTAGGAAGAGCAACACTTCTTCAGTTTTTTCTATATAAATTTTATCTCCTTTCTCTTAGTATCCTGCAAGTTACATAAGAAAACACCTGAAAGATCCTGTATAAGTGATTAGGTAACGTAACACAAATGTGATGTAATGATTGATAGTGCATGCATCAACAACAGTGACTGATACGGAGCACTGAAGACTTGGTAGACTGCGGTAGTACATGCCATTGTCCTGCACACTGTTGCTGTTTTGACCTTCAGTCCGAAGACTATGATGATACAGCTCTCCACGCTAGTAGCTTTTGTGGAAACCTCATTATCTCTTCATTTCCTGATAACTTCTGCAGCCAACATGTATTTGCGCCTGCCTACTATATTCAGGTTCGAATCCTGCCTCGGGCATTGAAGTGTGTGATTTCGTTAGGTTAGTTAGGTTTAAGTAGTTCTAAGTTCTAGTGGATTGATGACCTCAGAAGTTAAGTGTCACAGTGCTCAGAGCCATTTGAACCATTTTTACTATATTCAGGTCTCGATATCCCTCTACAATTTTTAACCTCCACACTTCCTTCCATTAACAAACTAACATTTCCTTAATGCCTTAGCATGTGTCTTATCAATCGATCCTTTCTTTTAGTCAAATAGTGTTGTATATTTGTTTTTTCCACGATTTGGTTCGGTACCATCTTACTCTTTATTGGGTATATCAATGTAATTTTCAACATTCTTCAGTAACATTACGTTTCAAAAGCTGTAGACTACAGACGAACACGATCAGAGAAGACTTCCTAACGCTTAAAAGGGTATTAGATGTTAAAAAATCCCTCTTTTTCATAAGTGCTTTCCATGCCACTGGCAGTCTGAGTTTTATATCCTCTGACTTTGACCATCATCAGTTATTTCAGTGCCAAATAGCAAAACACATCGACACCTTTGCTTTCTCATTGCCTAATTCCCTCGTCATCAACGAATTTAACAAAATGACACCCCATTACCCTTGTTTTACTTTCGTTGTTGTTAATCTTACAATGTCTTTTGAAAACACTGCCCATTCCATTCAACTGGTCTTCCAAATTCTTTGCCGTCTCCAATATAATTATTTCTTCGACAAACATTAATGATTTTATTCCTTCCCCAAGAACTTAAGTTCCCTTTACAAGTTTCTTCCCAGTTTCGATTACCACTTGACCTGTTGCTCAATGTACAGATTGAATAACCCTGTCTCACTTCATTTTCAACTATGACTTCCTTTAATGTCCTTCAATCTCTATAACCTTTTGCCTTCCGTACAGGTTGTAAATAATCTTTCGTTCCCTCTATTTTATCCGTGTTACCTTCATGTCTTGCATATGAGAGCAACTAAATAATACCACCACTTTTGTTTGACAATGCTCCTCACACACTGTCATTGTGACGTGTAATGAGTATGGGTCGGTGATTAATCTGAATAAACCATATTTTGCTTTAATGTGCTGCTTAAATTTACTTAAAACTTTAATACAGTTTTCGAAAAAGTTAATAGTTTCTTTGGTGCACGTGACAATTCATATGGTCGGCCGCGGTGGCCGTGCGGTTCTAGGCGCTTCAGTCTGGAACCGCGGGACTGCTACGGTCGCAGGTTCCAATCTTGCCTCGGGCATGGATGTGTGTGATGTCCTTAGTTTAGTTACGTTTAAGTAGTTCTAAGTTCTAGGGGACTGATGACCTAAGATGTTAAGCCCCATAGTGCTCAGAGCCATTTGAACCATTTGAACAATTCTTATAATCTGGCACATTTTAAAACCAAATCTGCAAGACCCCTTGCTGGCCTTAAACTCCATTTCTTTGCACTAAAAGGTGAAATTTTTAAACAGTTTGTATTTCTTTCTATTTTTCATAACATCACAGACATTAATGCTCAATTATACATTTACTCCGTAGAAAAGCGGCATTTTGTCACAGGTGAAGTCAGTGATTTTGTTTTATTTCTTAGTGAATAAAACATTCCATATCACGTTTTATGTAACTGATATGACAGGTTTCGGCCGAATCAGGTCATCTTCTGGTGCAAGATTAAGATACAGGAGTGTTGCAATCACTGCCGCTCGAGGGTGTGACTCATTACAACCAGATGACACCGGGTTTTTAGTGTTACCTCACCAGATGTCCTAATGCGGCAGAAACATGTCATGTAAGTTACATGAAACATGATCTGGACTGTTTCGTTCATTAAAACAATATTTATCTACTGGGTGATCAAAGAGTCAGTATAAATATGAAAACTGAATAAATCACGGAATAAAGTAGATAGAGAGGTACAAACTGACACACATGCTAGGAAGGCATTGGGTTTTATTAGAACCGAAAAAATACAATAGTTCAAAAAATGTCCGACAGATGGCGCTTCATCTGATCAGAATAGCAATAATTAGCATAATACAGTACGACAAAGCAAAGATGATGTTCTTTACAGGAAATGCTCACTATGTACACCATCATTCCTCAACAATAGCTGTAGTCGGGGAATAATGTTGTGAACAGCACTGTAAAACATGTCTGGAGTTATGGTGAGGCATTGTCGACGGATGTTGTCTTTCAGCATCCCTAGAGATGACGGTCGATCACGATACATTTGCGACTTCAGGTAACCAAACACAAAGCCAATAATCGCACGGACTGTGGTCTGGGGACCTGGGAGGCCAAGAATGACGAAAGTGGCGGCTGAGCACACGATCATCACCAAACGACGCGCGCAAGAGATCTTTCACGCGTCTAGCAATATGGGGTGGAGCGTAATCCTGCATAAACATCGTACGTTCCAGCAGGTGTTTATCAGCCAGGCTGGGGATGATGCGATTCTGTAAGATATCAGCGTACCTCTCACCCGTCACGGTAGCAGTCACTGACGTTTTGCTGTCCAGCGCCATCTGTCGGACATTTTGTGAACTTTGTTTTCTGTTTTCGGTTCTAATAAAACCCCATGTCATTCCAAGCATGTGTGTCAATTTTTACCTCTCTATCTACATTATTCCGCGGATTATTAAGTTTTCAAATTTATACTGACTTTTGATCATCCGGTATAATCGTAAGTGGGATATTCTGTGCACTTAGGTTTTCCTTGTTTAGAGTATATATAGCACTTGAATCCAACTCTGCACAGCACAGTGCCTGTCCTTTATTAAGGTACTCATCATCGACTTACTCAACTTCAATATTTTACTCGTACATTCCATTACCTTCACTATCGATACTACCAGTGCTTCTCATCACCAATAAATTCAGTGACTTTAATAGCAGGCCATAACAGATGCCCAGAAACGTATTTTCGACGATCACTTTCATTGGTTGCACTCTGATGTAACGATGCGGGTTAGTTTTAACTGTAACATGGATGTGTCTAGTCACATGACTAATCTCATTCCTGTTCAGTTTGGGTCCACAGTTCGCTTTGCCGTATTACATTTTTATTTTGTGTAAATTCATAACTTAGTTGTTGGAGGCTAAAGCTGTGTTACCATGCCCAACTACTGTACTTCTCGTTGCTCTCATGTCAGGTCGTTACAAGTCCGAGACCTGCATCTGGACTACAACTACCTCACGGGGCTTCCAGCTCAGGTGTTCCGCGGCACGAACGCCGTCCGCATCTACCTGTCCATGAACCGGCTGCGCAGCCGCAACGTGGACCCGCGCGCCTTCGTCGGCGTGGGCCACACTCTGGAGGCGCTCGACCTCGAGCACAACCAGCTGGACGAGGTGCCCCGGGCGCTGTCGCAGCTCAAGCGCCTCAAGTACCTCTACCTGCCGTCCAACAACGTGTCCGACGTGGCCGACGACGCGTTCGACTCCTTCTGCAGCACGCTGCGGGTGCTGTCGCTGGAAGACAACCAGCTGACGCGGATCCCGAGCTCGGCGCTCCAGAACTGCCTGCACCTGCTGCACCTCAACGTGGGCTACAACCGCATCGACGAGGTGCGGCCCAGCGACCTCGAGGGCTGGGCGGGCTCGCTGGACACCCTGCTGCTGCGCAACAACAGGATCGCCAGCCTGTCCGAGTTCACGTTCGTGCACGCGCCGCACCTGCGGGAGCTCAGCCTGTCCTTCAACAAGCTGGGCCACGTCCACCCCGACGCGCTCACCGACCTCGCCGACAGCCTCGAGAGTCTGGAGATGAGTTTCGGGCTCGACAGAGAGGACTTTCCAGCGGATTTCTTGAAACCGCTCAAGGCACTTTCTTGGCTTGCGTTGGACAATAACGAACTGAGAACTGTGCAGGAGACTGATCTCTACACGCTAACCAAGTTGCAGTACCTAAACCTAGAGTCTAATCGTCTAACATACATACCTCCTGGATTTTTTCATCAGAAGGTAAGTAACACTTATTAGCATAGATTTTAAAAGCTTATGATAAGTTGAAACTGGGTGCTGTGTCCCAATTCGGACTCATGTCTTTCACTGTCAGTGAAGGAAATCTTCCAGGGTTCAACCTGGGTCATGTTCTATCTTCTTCTACATGTGCACTACAGGAAAAGGAAAAGACAAAGGAGAACGAAAAGAAAGACAAGGAAAAATAATAAGTCATGGGGATTGGGGGTCGGGGTGGACGAAAGAGGAAGCTGCCTGGCAAAAATTTGCGCAGAGCATAATTTAATCATCACTAACACTTGGTCTAAGAATCATGAAGGAATGTTGTACACTTGGGAGAGACCTGGACACACGAGAAGGTTTCATGTTGATTACATAAAGGTCAGACAAAGTTTCTGGAACCAGGTTTTAAACTGTAACCCATTTCCAGGGGAAGATGTGGACTGTCACCACAATTTATCGGTTATGAACTGTAACTTGAAACTGAAGAAATTGCAAAAAGGTAGGAAACTAAGGAGATGGAACCTGGCTACGTTTTTCCTTGTTGAGAGTTTCAGAGGGAGCATTAGGCAAAGATTGAGTAGAACAGGGGAAATCAATGCTGTACAAGATGAATGTATTATTTTGACAGACGAAATAGTGAAGGCAGCATAGGATCAGATACGTAAAGTGACAAAGCTTAGTAGAAATCCTAAGATAGAACAGGAGATACTGAACTTAACTAATGGAAGAAGAAAATATAAAAAATGCAGCAAATATAGCAGGCGAAAGGGAATTGCAAAATGGCTAAACAGAAATCGCCAATGGACAAATGTAAGGATTTAAATAATATTTCACTGTGGGAAAGATATATCCCGCCTTGAGAAAAATTAAAGACACCTTTGATTGAAAGAGAAAAATCTGTATGAATATAAAGAGCAGATACGGAGCAGCACTAAGCAAAGCAGAAACCTGAAACATGGACGGAATATTTAGAGACAGTATTATGGAAAAGGAAGAGGACGCAGGTGGAGATGAGATGGAAAATAACACTGTGAAAAGAATTTGTCTGAGCACTGAAAGGCATGAGTCGATGTAAGGCCCCTGGAATAGACGACAATCCGTCAGCACTACTGATAACCTTGAGAGATCCAGCTGTGACAAAACTATTGCATGTGGAGTGCAAGATGTACAAGATAGGTGAAGTACGCTCAGACTTCAAGAAGAGTGTAATAATTCATGTTTCAAAGAAAGCAGGCACTAACATGTGTGAATGTTACAGAACTGTGAGTTTAATAAGTCTTGGCTGTAAAATACTACCACGAATTCTTTACACAAGAATGGAGAAACTGGTAAAAGTCGACCTCAGAGAAGATCAGTTTGGATTCTGGAGAAATGTAGGAACACGCCAGAAGATAGGTTAAGGACAGGCAAACCTATGTTTGTAGCATTTGTAGATTAGAGAAATCTTTTGACATTGTTGACTGGAATATTGTCTTTGAAATATTGAAGGTAGTACAGGTAAAACAGAGGGAGGTAAAGACCATTGAAAACTTGTACATAAATCAAAAACCATTTGTAGGAGTCGAGGGTCGTGAAAGGGGAGTAATGGTTGAGAAGGAACTGATACAGTGTTGCAGTATATGTAGTCGAATTAAGTCAAGTGGTGCTGAGGGAATTAGATCAGGAAGCGAGACACTAAAAATAATGAATAAGTTTTGCTATCTGAACAAGTGATGACAGCAGAAGTAAAGAAGATATAAAACGTCAACTAACAATGGCAAGAAAGCGTTTCTGAAGAAGAGAAATTTCTTAACATAGAATATAAATTTACACTACTGGCCATTAAAATTGCTACACCAAGAGGAAATGCTGGTGATAAACGCGTATTCATTGGACAGATAAAATATACTAAAACTGACATATGATTACATTTTCACACAATTTGGGTGCATAGATCCTGAAAATCAGTACCCACAACAGCCACCTCTGGAGGTAATAACGGCGTTGATACGCCTGGGCATTGAGTCAAACAGAGCTTGGATGGAGTGTACAGGTACAGCTGCCCATGCAGCTTCAAAACGATACCACAGTTCATCAAGAGTAGTGACTGGCGTATTGTGACGAGCCAGTTGCTCGGCCACCATTGACCAGACGTGTTCAATTGGTGAGAGATCTGGAGAATGTGCTGACTAGGGCAGTAGTCGAACATTTTCTGTATCCAGAAGGGCCTGTACAGGACCTGCAACATGCGGTCGCGCATTATCCTGCAGAAATGTAGGGTTTCGTAGGGATCGAATGAAGGGTAGAGCCACAGGTCGTAACACATCTGAAATGAAACGTTCACTGTTCAAAGTGCCGTCAGTGCGAACAAGAGGTGACCGAAACGTGTAACCAATGGCACCCCATACCACGCCGGGTGATATGCCAGTATGGCGATGAGGAATGTGCGTTCACCGCGATGTCGCCAAACACGGATGCGACCATCATGATGCTGTAAACATAACCTGGATTCATCCGAAAAAATGACAGCTTTCCAGGTTCGTCGTTGAGAACACCATCTCAGGTGCTCCTGTCTGTGATGCAGCGTCAAGGGTAACCGCAGCCACTGTCTCCGAGCTGATAGTCCATGCTGCTGCAAACGTCTTCGAACTGTTGGTGCAATGGTTGTTGTCTTGCAAAAGTCCCCATCTGTTGACTCAGGGATCGAGACATGGCTGCACGATCCGTTACAACCATGCGGATAAGATGTCTGTCATCTCGACTGCTAGTGATACGAGGCCGTTGGGATCCAGCACAGCGTTCCGTATTACCCTCCTGAACCCACCGATTCCTTCTGCTAACAGTCATTGGATCCCGACCAACGTGAGCAGTAATGTCGCGATACGACAAACCGCAATCGCGATATGCTACAATCCGACCGTTATCAAAGTCGGAAACGTGATGGTACGCATATCTCCTCCTTTACATAAGGTAACATCGGTCAACTGCTGTTTGTGTATGAGAAATCGGTTGGAAACTTTTCTCATGTCAGCACGTTGTAGGTGTCGCCACCGGCACCAACCTTGTGTGAGTGCTCTGAAAAGCTAATCATTTGCATATCACAGCATCTTCTTCCTGTAGGTTAAATTTCGCGTCTGTAGCACGTCATCTTCGTGGTGTAGCAATTTTATTGGCCAGTAGTGTAACTGTTAGAAAGTTTTTTTGAAGGTATTTGTCTGGACAGTAGCCTTGTACAGAATTGAAATTTGGACGATAGGCAGTTCAGATCAGATGAGAATAGAAGCCTCTGAAATGTGGTCCTACAAAGGAATGCTGAATATGAGACAGGTAGTCGCGTAACCTCTGACGAAGTACTAAAAAAATGGTTCAAATGGCTCTGAGCACTATGGGACTTAACAGCTGTGGTCATCAGTCCCCTAGAACTTAGAACTACTTAAACCTAACTAACCTAAGGACATCACACACATCCATGCCCGAGGTAGGATTCGAACCTGCGACCGTAGCAGTCGCACGGTCCCGGACTGCGCTCCTAGAACCGCGAGACCACCGCGGCCGGCGACGAAGTACTGAGTAGAATTAGGAAGAAAAGAAATTTATGGCACAACTAGACTAAAAGAAGGGACTGGTTAATAGGACACATTCTGGGACATCAAAGAAGCCTCAATTTCTTATTAGAGAGAAGCAATGGGGATAAAAGTCGCAGAGGTAGACCAAGAGACGTATACTGTAAGCAGATGATGAAGGATGTAGGTTCTGATACTTATTCAGATAGAAAGAGGCTTGCACAGGTTAGACTAGCATGGAGGGCTGAATAAAACTAATTTTCGGACTGAAGACCACCACCACAACAACAACAACAACAACAAGACCTTCATTACTAATAAACAGTAAAACTGTCGTGACTATCTGCTTACCTGTTTGAACGCGCTAATCTCCAAAAGTACCAGAATAATTTTCATGGGGTTTTCGCAAGTCACTTGAGCGTAGCTTCGGGAAATATACAGGCTTTATTTTACGAAAATCAGAGCTTGGAAATAAAAGACATCATAATTCAAAATTTTATCGAAAATCGAACTTGGTAGTTCGGATGTTCAATCACCACGGTGCAGAACACGAAAGAACGAATAGATCTACATCTACATCTACATTTATACTCCGCAAGCCACCCAACGGTGTGTGGCGGAGGGCACTTTACGTGCCACTGTCATTACCTCCCTTCCAGTCGCGTATGGTTCGCAGGAAGAACGACTGTCTGAAAGCCTCCGTGCGCGCTCTAATCTCTCTAATTTTATATTCGTGATCTCCTCGGGAGGTATAAGTAGGGGGAAGCTATTTATTCGATACCTCATCCAGAAAAGCACCCTCTCTACACCGCGATGCAGAGCGCCTCTCTTGCAGAGTCTGCCACTTGAGTTTATTAAACATCTCCGTAACGCCATCACGGTTACCAAATAACCCTGTGACGAAACTCGCCGCTCTTCTTTGGATCTTCTCTATCTCCTCCGTCAAACCGATCTGGTACAGATCCCACAGTGATCAGCAATACTCAAGTATAGGTCGAACGAGTGTTTTGTAAGCCACCTCCTTTGTTGATGGACTACATTTTCTAAGCACTCTCCCAATGAATCTCAACCTGGTACCCGCCTTACCAACAATTAATTTTATATGATCATTCCACTTCAAATCGTTCCGCACGCATACTCCCAGATATTTTACAGAAGTAACTGCTACCAGTGTTTGTTCCGCTATCATATAATCGTACAATAAAGGATCCTTCTATCTATGTATTCGCAATACATCACATTTGTCTATGTTAAGGGACAGTTGCCACTCCCTGCACCAAGTGCCTATCCGCTGCAGATCTTCCTGCATTTCGATACAATTTTCTAATGCTGCAACTTCTCTGTATACTACAGCATCATCCGCGAAAAGCCGCATGGAACTTCCGACAGTATCTACTAGGTCATTTATACATATTGTGAAAAGCAATGGTCCCATGACACTCCCCTGTGGCACGCCAGAGGTTACTTTAACGTCTGTAGACGGCTCTCCATTGATAACAACATGCTGTGTTCTGTTTGCTAAAAACTCTTCAATCCAGCATCACAGCTGGTGTGATATTCCGTAGGCTCTTACTTTGTTTATCAGGCGACAGTGCGGAACTGTATCGAACGCCTTCCGGAAGTCAAGAAAAATAGCATCTACCTGGGAGCCTGTATCTAATATTTTCTGGGTCTCAAGAACAAATAAAGCGAGTTGGGTCTCACACGATCGCTGTTTCCGGAATTGCGCTGTTAGTTTCATAGTACACCAAATAGCCAATAGATGATGCTGTCAGTTCATTTTTAACTTGGATGTGTTTTCGGAAGATGGCGTCAATTTTATTATTTTGAATACAAACCAACAGCGAAATTACTTTGCTAGGGTATACGGATTTTGTGTATCAAAAATTTACCGACATTGCTTTGCTCGTATCGACACCTTTAATTTATGTTCTTTGCTTGAAGAAACGAGTTTATTAAGTCTGCTTTGTGATTTGGGTGCCTACTCATTGCATTTGGTTTTCGTTTTGTTTACGAATAAAAATGCCTCGAAAACAGTCGAGTCTTCCTAAATATACCAGAACGGCTAAAAGACTGAGCACTGTGTGGTCTCACGAGAGCAATGAATAGCGTGAGGCGAGACTTGCAGCAACCTTCGGACAGCAGATTTCAACTCGCTGTCTGTAAACTCCTTCCGACAGCGAGGAGCGACTTAACTTAGATCTAGAGCGTTGTGCATCACCTCGCTCCTCAGAGAGGCTTAAAGGTACTTCTCTCCAACGTGACATCATAGAAGCGGAAATTTTGGTGGTAAGTCGTGCAGGCGAGTGTATTTTTATACCCCGAATCGTGCATATTCGTAACAATTCACCATTTCAGTCGAAAGTTACGCGATACCCAATGAGCTTAAGATATTCTGCAACTGTGAAGAAAGCACAAGGTCAGTGGCCTCTTGAAGCGGGCCGGTACCTCAGTGTCAGTTGATTTCTGTGTGGTCAGTTCTGCGTGGCTCTCTCGCGTATTAGTGAAACAAACAAGCTCGTCGTTCATGTCGTCAAGCAAACTACCTCAAATGTTGTGTACAAAGATTTATAAAGTGAAAATGAATTCCACGTGTACAAAGTCCTGGGCACAGCTATACATAAATACCTGGGCAACTCCTGGTTTCTCAGCTAGTTTCCAATAAAATGCTGAAGCTTGCGACAGGTGCCTCCATTGTTGTCACAGGGAATAAAAAGAAATTTAAAAAAAAGGTAACTGTCAAAAGTTTAAAATAGATTACAAAAACATTTGACACACGTCTGAACTGTGCTCGAAATTATGTACAGCAAATTGGGTTCGCCCGATTAGGAATCTAGAGTTCAGTTATTAACTTAGAATTTTAAAGAGCACCAGGCGGTATTTGTCTGGTAGATTATGAAGACTGTGCGATCTGCAATTGTGTGTCCTTGAAACGCTACTGATATGGAAAGCAAAGCGGTTAAATATTTATCGATAAAATTACAATGGGAACGCAACAAATCGTTAACTGTACCAGGTGAGACCACTGAGTGAAATTCGGTAACCTTTTCAACTGCTTTCTGATCGAAGGTTTCAATTTTCACCTTTTTAAATCAGGAAAAGTGTGCAAGCAATATTAATGACGCCAAGAGAAGTTACTTCTTGCGCCACGTGCATTCTCTTTCCTGATATCTAAATGATTCTATATTGAAAAATTTTTGCAATGGAAAAATTGTTGGAACGCTTTCACAATTTCGGGAACAGATCACAGAAATATCTGAAAACCGCACAACAGCAGACTACACGGTCTATATAATCCACCAGGCAAATGTCCTCTAGCACTCATTAAAATTCTAAGATTCTATGTTAAACACTGAACTTTAAATGCTCAATCGCCACTTCATCTGCTGAATATGATTTCGAGCATAATTGAAAGTGTCGTCAAATGTTTTTCTAATCTGTTTTGTTTCGTACACTTAGACTAGTCATTTCACAAAATATTTGATCATTTTTTTCAATGTTTTTCATTTTCAAATTCCGTTTGGAGAGCATGAAATACATTTTACAAAACTGGACCTCACGCTCGTCAATTCGGCTCTTGTTTGTCCGTTTTCAGCTCACTGTTTGGCCACGAAAATTCGCAAAGAAGTCAATTCTATGGAGTCTAGTTTACGTTCCACTCAGACATTTGTCAAGTTTCATGTCAGCGTTACGTGCTATTCGCAAACTAGCTACGGTAGGTGAACTTTTAGACGCTTCATTTATTTAACTACAAAAGGTCACTAAGTTTTTCTGAATTACCCTGACAACATTCAACAAATAATTTTTTTTTCTTGTGAAACTAGACCTCACATTTGGCGATTTGATACCCGTTTGTACATTTCCCACTCTTCGTTTGGCTAGGAAAATTCGGACAAATATTTCCCTAAAATCAATAATTATGTTTTGTCTTAATCAACCTGATTACTTCCAAGTAATTAAATCTTTCTTTGCAAAAGTAGTCCTCAGGCTAGTCAATCCGATACCTCATTTGTTTAATTAACACTCTTCGTTTGAGTACTAAAATCGTGTGATAGTTTGGGTGTCTTATTTCCGTTCTGCTGAAACATCCGGCCGAAAATTGCTGTCGCGGATAGCACGGAATTGTGTTTATTTATCAGCAGCAGCAGAGCCTGGAATCTTCCAGAGGAGCGCCAATGTGACTTATGCCTTGGAAGGCGAGTTGTCGGATCGCAGCAGCTTCCGGGCGCCGCAGGACCGAGTGACGTTAGGTGGCGGGAGGGGTTGGTGCCACCCTTGGAACTAAGGCTCCCGCCACCCTGCAAGCGTGAAGCGTCCGTCTATGCTTCCACACGGTGTCCAAAGTTTACGTGAAATATATTTTATCAACAAATATAGTGTTGAAACATCTCCTTAGAAAAATTATTGAATTACTGTGCTGATAAATCTCTTACATTATTTGATTTTCAAACAGCTGAGCAAAACTGAACGTACCTCAGACATTTCGCTCTTTACTTATTCTGATCATCACTAAACTGACACACAATATTTTTAGCGCAACGCAATCTGGCTTTCTATAATCCCTACAAAAGAATGGCCCTGACTAACAATAACCTCTACCTTTCACAAATCACTTACCTCACAAAATTTTCCTTACTCGAACTACTGCAATACGCGAGGGCCACTACTGCCAGCTAAGTAAAAGATTCAAACTACTAAAGGCACTAGCTACTGATAGGCATAGTCTGCAAATGAAAGATTTTGATAGAGAACAAACAATGTCCATACCTTAATAGTGTTCAAAAGTCATAACATATATATAGCAGTTCATGACATCCATTCTTACAAATGTACTGTTTCTGATGGACACACGTCCAGATCATCCGCTCTCAAAATTCCGGCATCTCACTTCCCCACATCCACCACTGCTGGCGGCTCACCTCCAACTGCGCGACGCTACGCGCTGTTAACAGCCAACAGCCCAACACTACAATAGCGTATATTACAACAATGCCACCCAGCCACAGACTGCACACAGCCCAGCCAGTGATTTTCATACAGAGTGCTACGAGGCGTTACCAATATAAAAACCTAAACAGCTTACTTACAGTGTTCCTGTGAGTACATCGGTAGATGCGTACCAGCAATCTCTTCACGCTTGACACCTTGGTTGTTACCATATAAAAATTGGTTCAATAGCGATTTGTTTTACCAGGTTTGACAGTTACCATTTTCTTCATTCTAATGAAAGTCAGATAATTTACAAATTGCCGATACCTATGGGGAATTGAAATATTCGAAAGAATGTTTAAACGAATGTATCGTGCTTCTCTGTATCTTGTATGATTGTATCATTACAAATAAATAAGTAAAACACATTGACCTCATGTCCTGCTGCCTGGAATGCGTGAGACTGGAATGCGTTCTGTAGGGAGAGCGTCAAGAGACCACCACACATTGCTCTACTTGTGAGAGCACACTCGCCTACCCTGAGCTGGACACCAGCATTTCACCATCCATCAGGACAACTTGTAACGTCCGAATCATCGCCTTCCATCTGTAAAATTTTAATTCCAAAACATTTGGACAGCTCCAGAGTTTCTCAGAGATTCTAGAGTCTCATTTCAGGCAGTGCCCATCTTTATAACGAATTTCTCTGTTTTACTAGTCTGTTGACTAAAAAACTAGTCATCAAAAAATTTCCTTTTGCTTTATTCTGAATCTTTTTTACCAGTGGTAGTGAAAATTAACACAAATAAAACAAAAGTATTGCCAATAGGAGGAAATAAGGAAATAAAAATTGTGCTGAATGGAGAAACACTAGAACCGGTGCAAAATTTTAAGTATCTTGGAAGCAGGATAGACACCGACTGGAAGTGCACCACAGAAATTGAAACAAGGATAGCAGCGGCAAAAGAGGCGTTTTATAAGAACGGGAGAATCTTCTGCAGCGGTCTGGACAGAGAACTCAGAAAGAGACTCATAAAATGTCTTGTATGGAGTGTTCGTCTATATGGCGCTGAAACATGGACTATGAGGAAAAAAGACAGAGAAAGGGTGGAGGCTTTTGAGATCTGGACATGGCGGAAGATGGAAAGAATAAGTTGGATGGACAGAGTAAAAAATGAAGAGGTACTGAGAAGAGTGGGAGAGAAAAGACAGTTACTAGATGTAATAAAGAGAAGAAAAAGAAATTGGATTGGGCATATATTAAGAAAGAATGACGGACTGATAAAAACAGTTTTAGAAGGTTATGTAGAAGGGAAAAGGAAGCGAGGAAGGAAGAGATTCCAGATACTGGATGACATGATGGACGGTACAACATACAGCAGCCTTAAGAAGGAAGCAATGGATTGCAGAAAATGGAGAGGCAAAGGACCTGCTAATATAGCAGATAACTGATGATGAGTGAATAATCCAAGAGAAATGCTGAGTTGCCTAAGGCGTTCCTCAGACAGATACTTCCAAGTGTTCAATCTTGTACTTACCACAAAATCTACACATCAAAAGCAGAACAAAATGGAACAAAATTCAATAGGAAGTGTACAGAAAATACTGGAGTGGCTATGGGAAGAAAGCGCAAGCCTTTCTGAAATAAGAATACCTCTTCCAAAATACAAAACTAAAAATTAATAAGTATAATAAATAACAATACTAACAATGACTACTGTTGTTATGTCTATTACTGTAGAAATGAAGTCATTATACACCATGAAAACATGTGTGGTTATTTTTATTCTTCTTCTACCAGTTTCCAATGTAGATTCTTACTAAGTGATTCATATAGAGTAATATAAAATTATCTGAATAAACATTTACCATTGTTTTGGAAACTTTAGTACAAAAACCAAAAGACAATACAATTACTTCCGCCCTAAGTAGCAAACGACAACGTTGAACGATCACCAGTATTCCAGATACCTGTTTCACGTGAGTTAACCTAACAGAGCAGAAGGTGAGAAATTGCTAAAGTGCCGCAGAATATGTGTTAGCTTAAAGAAGTTACCAGATTGCTAGATGTCACTGACACAGGTGGAACATCAGAAAGTCATGTCTTTATCTTTCTCATACTTACAAAATGTTTCCTCCTACATTAAGATATTTAAAACAATTTGTAGCAAGTGAAATGAGGGGAAATAGTGCTCTATTTTGGAACTGATTTCAGGTCGCCTATGCAATTTAAAGGTTGTGAAATGAAACTAATGGAAATCTGAAGCTTTGATTCTTTGCATAATGTATGCTTTAATTTTGCAAACTTTATGCACAACACTTGATATGTAGCGATTTCTGTTCGACTGATGGTAATTATAGGGCTACTGTACTAAAGACTAGAAATGTTTATTACCTGCTCTGCTTGTTTACGTTACGCTAGTAACATGCTGTCTATGAAGAGTTGTTCTAATCGTGACCCCTGACAGGTGCACGCAAACCTACGCGACGTGCGCCTGTCGCACAACCAGCTGGAGCTGCTGGAGACGGACACGTTCTGGGGACTGCCGCAGCTGCAGACGCTGGTGCTGACGGGGAACCAGCTGCGCGGCCTGGCCCAGGGAGCACTCCGCGCGCTGCCCTCGCTCGTCACGCTACTGCTCGCCGACAACCGGCTGGCCACCCTCGCTCCAGGGGCGCTCTCCAGGCTGCCGGTGCTCTCCAGGCTCGACCTCCAGAACAACCGTCTGCACGAACTCTCGCTCTCCGCATTCCTCAACGTCACCACGCCCGAGACGCCCATGGCACTCAATCTCTCCTACAATTCCATCACCGTGCTGCATCCTGCCTATTCGGAAATACACGTCCGCATCCTCGACCTGTCACACAATTTGCTTCCAGAGGTAAGAAGCCTAACACAAATTCTAGTGACTAACTTCTAATATGAGGGACTTTAGGCCTTAATACTCTCTGTACAACGAGGTAATAGTAAATCCCTAGTAAGAGTAATTTCAGGTGTGCCACAGGGGAGTGTGTTAGGACCGTTGCTATTCACAATATATATAAATGACCTTGTGGATAACATCGGAAGTTCACTGAGACTTTTTGTGGGTGATGCTGTAGTATATCGAGAGGTTGTAACAATGAATAATTGTACTGAAATGCAGGAGGATCTGCATCGAATTGACGCATGGTGCAGGGAACGGCAATTGAATCTCAATGTAGACAAGTGTAATGTGCTGCGAATACATAGAAAGAAAGATCCTTTATCATTTAGCTACAATATAGCAGGTCAACAACTGGAAGCAATTAATTCCATAAATTGCCTGGGAGTAGGCATTAGGAGTGATTTAAAATGTAATGACCATATAAAATTAATCGTTGGTAAAGCATATGCCAGACTGAGAAACGCAGGCGGAAAACAACGGAAGTAGGTTACAGTACACTTGTTCGCCCACTGCTTGAATACTGCTCACCGGTGTTGGATCCGTACCAGAGAGGGTTGCAGAAGAGATAGAGAAGATCCAACGGAGAGCAGGGCGCTTCGTTACAGGATCATTCAGTAATCGCGAAAGCGTTACGGAGATGATAGATAAACTCCAGTGGAAGACTCTGCAGGAGAGACGCTCATTTGCTCGGTACGGGCTTTTGTTAAAGTTTCGAGAACATACCTCCACCGAGGAGTCAAGCAGTATATTGCTCCCTCCTCCGTATATCTTACGAAGAGACCACGAGGATAAAATCAGAGAGATTAGAGCCGGAACAGAGGCATACCGACAATCTTTCTTTCCACGAACAATACCAGACTGGAATTGAAAGGAGAACCGATAGAGGTACTCAAGGTACCCTCCACCACACACCGTCAGATGGCTTGCGGAGTATGGATGTAGATTTAGATGTAATTAGAGAGGTAGAATGTATACCGTCATTAAAGGGTCTCAGGAGTTGCGCAATGGAAGGGGGGGGGTGTTAGGGGAGGGGGTGGGTGAACACAGTGTCTATTGCAGACGACAGAGTTAGTTTGGTCCAGCCTGGGGATGACTGGCCAGTGTTTCTTCTAAATAGGTTGTTCCTATCTAGATCTTCTTACTAACTTACACGCAAATGATTTCCCGACATTGTCAAATATTTTACAAGTAGCACTTGGCTAAGGGAAGTAAATGGCCAATGAATCGGACTGCATTACATTCACGAACTTGGCGACGGAAAGGCATGGATGTGTAAATTATTACCGACGAGCTACTTCGAGCTCACAAAATCGAAAAAAAAAAAAAAAAACGTTCAAATGTGTGTGAAATCTTATGGGACTTAACTGCTAAGGTCATCAGTCCCTAAGCTTACACACTACTTAACCTAAATCATCCTAAGGGCAAACACACACACATACACACACACACCTATGCCCCAGGGAGGACTCGAACCTCCACCGGCATCAGCCGTACAGTCCATGACTGCAGCGCCTGAGACCGCTCGGCTAAACACGCGCGGCACAAAATCTAATATCAGTTTCCACACTAGTAGTAAAATCCTACAGTCTTTTGAAAGAACTTCGCTATTTATTAGTGGTATAGGGATAGCGATAATTTTAACTTTGTCATGTGTCAAAACGAAGATTACAACTCTTGTTTATGCTCATTTAATATTGTAATAGAGTAAATGACTGAACCAGATATAAAAATAAACGTTTCCGAGTAAGTCTGAGGAGCAACAACTCGTGTAATTTTTTAATTGGTCTCTCACTCTACGTATTGCTGACTCTGAGTGTTAACATGTCTAAACTGAGCCCCAGATTGGACCTTGTGCACTGCTGCAAAAGCTCCGAAGACGGGTCAGGAGGAAAGTTTCAAGTGGAGGCTCACCTGAGACAAGAATTCGCAAGTACAACGGCCATGTCCGTTTCACATGAGCCTTCCCATCACTGGTTTGGATCTGAATGACGAGCCAATAATTTGAACTCGTCTTTAATGAAAGTCTAATGTCTTAAACACTGCCTGGTGTCAGCTGGTAATATTGCGTGAGGCCTAGAAACACAAGAGTTTATGGCACAATTACGTCTTCCGTATTCCATTCACATGTATAACAATAAAGATAATTCTTCGTCCATGTGGAACGTTTACTGGAATGGATAGAGCTGATTGAAAACTTAGTGAATCATTATGTGTATCTTCAATCACAACGAAAGGGTCACAGAAACGCTAAAAATTCTCCCACAGCAGATGCTACATTAAAGAGCTTATAGTCCCAAGAGTAAGAAAAACGATTATCTCATCTGTAACTCATCATGAAATGATCGAAGAGGTAGAAACGGAGAAATTACTATTATGTAGAAGCGAACAAAATGAATAGTTAAATTTTAAATATTTCAATAAATTAATGGCTGGTAGCTATTTAACAAGAACGTATTTTAGTGTAGAACGTAATTTACACTCAGTACGTCGTCTATTGACGAAACAGCCCTTAGAAAAGGTTTAAAAAGTTGTACAATCTCTTTAATATTAGATTTATTACGCAGCGCTAAAGGGCTATGCAAGGTAACTAACCACGACTTCTATGACTAAATAAATTTTCTGAAATGTGGTTGATTTTGTAATGCCACTGTATACAGATCAAGATGTATCAAGACAAAAACATTGTACACATGACCGACAGCAACACACAACATAATAAATTATAAGGGATTTGATCATTTGAATGAGGCCAAATTTGTGAATTACTGATGTTTAAATTACAGGTATGTAAGATTATTTATTCTGTGCAAGATGTGTGATAACACCTATTTAGGGAATTTATTTTGTAGTTTACTAATTATCCGTATTCCAACTATATATAAAGAGTGAATGAGGTTCCTCTGTGGGAAAGGATTACTCCTGCAGGCACTTACTCGTATTACTATACTTTCAGTGGTAAATCTCGTGATAGTATTTATACTGGCAAAATATCATTCTCTGCAGTATTAAACAAGAGATCAATAACTCTATTCACACCTCTACGGAATTTTAAGAGGTCCCAATTCCACAAAAGTAATCACGCACAGTTACAGAAAGGTAACATTCCGTAATGAAGGAAAAATACGCCTGATAACAGATAACACTTCTTAGCTAGATGTGCCTAGCATTAAATGATATACTAATGACTCGAAAGTTGATCTGTTCTTGGGTTCACTCGGCATATTTTACAGTCAACAACTCCCTGGACACGAGCTCAAGAGCCGAGCCCCTTTAGTCATGGAGCTCTATAAACACAATTGCAGTGATATCACCCACACAATATACTCTGGCTGTACGATTAATTTCTGCTCCTAATAGAACATTAAAGAGCTCGAGTGACTATTAGCAACACAACCTTCACGAAAGGACTGCTGTTAACTGACAAGTTAAAAATAAGCATTGATTTAGAAGTGGAATAAAAAATAACCTCTGCTAAAATGGTTCACTTAGAACGGTACTATTTGCCTGTATCCCGCAAGATGCATCTGTTATCAACAGATTTTGCTTTTAGCAGAAAATTAGTCGCAATAGTTATTATTAAAATTTGGAAAGGTGTAAGGTAGAAAGTTAGAATTTAGGTAATTGTTTGTGTCAAGGTGTTCAGCACATAGGTTTCCTCCCTTTGTGTGAAAGTATTTTCCATTTATTCTTATAGGAACCATTCACCAATTATAAGACCCAAGGAAAAGATAAATCAATAGAGAGATCCGCACTGAAACTCCTACGCAGAGCTTGGTTAAAGTGGCTGAACTCATATTCGGAAGAATCTGGTGGTACAAGTGAACTCCCTAGAAGTTCATCTAAGATGCGGAACCTATTCACTGTCATCACTTCTGTCTCTATGCTGTTCATTTTTCGAACACAACCTACGACCACCTTAGAGGTAGAAGTGATGACGCTCTCTGCAGGACCTGACCATCATTTTGCAGGACAATGCTCAAGCACGTACAGTGCAAGCTTTTACTGATTTGTTTGACAGATGGAGTTTCTAAGTGCTATACAACCTATTGCACTCCCATGACTTAAGCCCTCGTGAGTTCAATTCGATTTCTAAACTGAAGGAAACACTTCACGGTATTCGCTTCAGAACCGCTACAAATGAGTCGCGCAATAGACCGCGCTGCTCGAACTGTCAACACAAGTGGCACTGACAAGAGTATCCTACGACTTTCACATCGCTGGCAACAGGTTATACACAATACTGGTGACTACTTTGAATGTCAGTAAAACTTTGAAACACGTTTGTATTTTGTACGAGCTGTAAATAAATAGCTGCCACCATAAAAAATCGAGCCCTCGTGTATTACCCGTCTTTGCCTTTACCTTACACCTACTTTTCTCGGGATTTCGAACATCTAGCAACTTTTACGTTGTCGAACACTTTTTCCAGGTCGACATATCCTAAGAACTGGCCTTGATTTTTCTGCAGTATGGCTTCCATTATCAACCTCAACGTCAGAAATGAAATGCCCCTCTGGTGCCTTTACCTTTCCTAAAGCCCAACTGTTCGTCATTTAACACATTCTCAGTTTTCTTCTCCATTGTTCTGTATATTATTCCTGTTAGTAAACTGGATGTATAAGCTGTTACGCTGATTGTACTATAATTCTCGCGTTTGTCGGCTCTTACAATTTTGGAAATTGTGATGACGATGTTTTCTCGAAGGTTTGGTGGTATATCGCCAGGCTCATACATTCCAAACGCCAATTTGGATATTTCTTTTGTTTCCACTTCCCCTAGTGATTTAAAAAATTATGATGAAATGTCGTCTATCGTTTCAACCTTATTCGATCTTTAAGTTCCAAAGCTCTTTTAAATTTTGATTCTAATTCTACATCTCCTATCTCTTCCCAATGGACTCCTGTTTCTTTTTCTTTCATGCCACCACGCCAGTCGTCTCTCTCACACAGGCCTCTTCCCACCCATCTGCTCTGTCTTCTGCATTTAACAGCGGAATTTCCATTACGCTGTTAATGATACCACACTTGCTTTTAATTTCACTGAAGCTTATATTGACTTTTCTGTATGCTGAATCAATCATTTCGACACTGATTTGCTTTTCAATATATTCACATTTCTCATGTAGCAATTTCGCCTTAGCTTCCATCCACTGCTAGTTTATTTAATTCCTAAGTGGCTTGTAACTCCGTATTGCTGAATTTCTCCGAACATTTTTGTACTTCCGTCTTTCGTCGATCAACTGAAGTAGTTCTTCTGTTACCCATGGCTTCTTCGTCTTACCCTCCTTGTACCTAAGTTTTTCTCTCCAACTTCCGTAATGGCACTTTTGAGGGAAGTCTATTCCTTTTAACCCGGACTGCATTCACTATCGCAGTATCTATAACCTCAGAGAACTTGAAGCCTGTCTCTTCATTCCTTAGTACTTCCCTAGCCCATTTCTTTGCCCACTAATTCTTTGTAACTAGTCTCTTAAACTTCATCCTACTCTTCATCACTACCAAAGGTGTGATCTGAGTCGGTATCTGCCCCAGGGTAAGCATTACAGTCTGACATCTGATTTCGTAACTTTTGCTTGACCATGATATAATCTAACTGAAATCTTCTCGTATCTGCCGACCTTTACAAAGTATAGCTCCTCCTTTGTAATCCTTGGACAAGATATTGGCTATTACTACCTGAAATTTATTGTAGAACTGAATTAGTCTTTCTCGTCTCTCATTTCTACTACCAAGTCCATATTCTCCCGTAATTCTTTCTTCTGATCCCTCCCCACAACCGCATTCCAGTCCCTTTTTATTTGCCTTTACGTACTGAATGACCCATTCAGTATCCTCACGTACTTTCTGTATCTCTTCATCTTCTGCAACGTCGGCAGGTGTACCTGAACTATTGTTGTCAGTGTTGGTTTGCTGTCGATTCTGATAAGAACCACCCGATCATTGAACTGTTCATAGTAAATCACTCTCTCTTCTACTTTCCTACTCATAACGAAACTTACTCCCGTTATACTATTCTCTGCTGCTGTCGAATTTATCAGATACTCTCCCGACCACAAATCGACTAGTTCCACTTCACCTGAGTATGGACATGGAAAACAATCATGACTGATTGCATGAAACAATTAACTCATGCAGCAAACGATGGCTGCATTTACTTTGATGTCTGTGATGTGAGTTATCGCACTAATAGAACTAAACCTACTGCTTACCCGGGACAAAAAAGATGGACGTATTATTACTCACGAAACCCATGTGTGGATCAGACACGGAAAATATTTGGCGCTAGTACTGTATGGTAACCCTGGTTGTCATGGACTTACTGGGGAGCAGCCAAACAAAGTAAATACATCAACAAGCACAAATATGTATCGGTTACCGTGTTTAGTATGGGGTGGAAGCTCCAGGTAGCCGATAAACAGCTTATCCATAGGCTGCTCTTCCTGACTGAAATGCAGGCTACACCTGCGGCTATTAGAGTTACTTTTATCTTTTCTGAATTATTGGCACTGGCTGACTAACTTTCTGACATCAACATCCTAACTCAATCACGATAAATACTGACGGTTTTCAAGTACCCAGATGTTTCCCACACAGAGATTAGTGAATGTGTTAAATACCACTGGAACGGATTTCTGTGGAAGACAAAAGTTCACCTTCCCATCATAGCGGTTACAGTAACACTAGAGGCCATTACTGATGCAATATCGCAGTACTTGTTGCCCGTCCATAGGCTGTTACTTTGCGTTACTTAATTGAGCATATTCATCGTGCGAAATTCTAACTGCTGAGTGGAAAATCCTGACTGTCTTTTCGGGTCAAGCCTGTTTATCCATGTCCAGCCGAAATAGTTCATGACCAGTGTGGAACTTAAATTTCTCGAGCCCAAACAAGATAGCCAAGGCCTCCAGGTCACACGCAAAGTAATTAACTTCGGTGGCTGTTAAGCACCTCAAAGCACAGGCAACCGGCTTCCACTCACGATCTCACCCTTACAGTAACACAACTGCTATGCCTGAATTAGAGGCAACAGTCTGCTAGATCAACTCGCGGTCGAAATCAGGAACAGATGGGACTGGAGCACTAACAGGGACAATTTTCAAGAGTTCGAATACAGATACTGGATGTTGGTTCGCTGAAATTTTTCGTCGTTTGGGCGCGACTGATTCACAAAGGTGGTGAGTTGGGCAAAATTAGCGATAAAGTTCCGAAAAAAATTCATCATGCACTCAAATCCAGCAACGCGCTTCTTCTCTTTAGGCGGAGTTAACAGATAGGTAGCTTAGTTGCCATCCTGAGTGTTCCTGATCCCGTAAGTCTACAAAGGGACACGGTGAGTCCCAGAAACGAAATCTGCCAGTGGCCCAAATTTGCCTCCGAAGATTACAAAAATGTTCAAATGTGTGTGAAATCTAATGGGACTCAACTGCTAAGGTCATCAGTCCCTAAGCTTACACTCTACTTATCCTAAATTATCCCAAGGACAAACACACACACCCATGCCCGAGGGAGGACTCGAACTTACGAAGATTACAGAATCAGTTTACTTTCGAATAAACGGTTCTACGGCTGGCGTAAATAATCAAGACGTTCAACAAGGTTCTTGCTTTTCATTACAACATCATATAGATAACGGGAAGTACATTTAAATTTGATCTAGGCAACTCAGACTCTAGCAAATAAGACAACACAGCCGCCCCAGTGGTCAACCCAAAAGGGACACGAGTGTGTTCAAACAGATTGCAGTCAATGCAAAATGCTCTGAGAAGTTTGACTCTTCGGTCAGTGTCATCTAATGATAGACTTGATTAAATCAAAATGTTAAAATACCGAACTCCCGAAATCTACGAGAAACAAGTAAGGGATTCAGGTAGTGGCGCCTGCTCCAATACTATCTCTTACCTCAGGGAGCAGTCATTAACCACTGGCCCATAATCATCACCATAGGGCTCAGGAACTATATAATTGGTGATGAATAATGGCTATATGCAACACACCACCCTCCAGAAGTTGATCGATAATCTTACATAGCCCCTTCATTTTAGGAGGAGACAATCGGTATAGAGATTGTCAGAAAGGGATTTAATCGATGCGTTGAGAGACGATCGGTAGGGAGACTGGTAGACAGAGATCTGATTGGTGAGCTTAATTTTATCTGTGACCCCTGATTTATTCGTAAGGACGTCAGGACATTTCCCACGTACTTCAAACAATTACTGAGCCCCAACTTCACTCAGAGGAGCATTACAAGGAAAAATATTGTCTTCAACATTACACACCACTTGAATAGAGTTATGAGTAGACAGAAGATATCTTTCGTTGGGCTGAAAATTAAAAAGGAACGCGCTATTTGCATTACCTAAAATCTGACCCATCTTCTTTCAAAAATCACAGTCAAGCATATATCATTTGACAAACCCATGACGGTGGTAACGTATCAGCCATGCCCGCCCACAAATACCTAAATTACCTCGGATTTCGCCCAACATGGCAAAAACTCGTAATTGAACATACAACGTTGCCTGATTACTTCTTGTGAAGGAGGAAGCTTACGAACATTAAGATACTTGCTGTACCACCGATAAGAGAGGGACATTACTGCCCGAGTCAAGTAAAGCACAAACTGGCTCATGATTTAAGGTGGTACAGAGAAATAGCAAACTTGAGTTACAGTCGGCCTTTACGTTATTACAGCCGTCTAGGGAAACCAGCCACTTCTTACTGTGAGTCACTATCCGATGGCGTCAGCTCCATTTAACATTAGCTTGTGTTTTTGGGGGGTTCTGCATTAGATGATCTTATTGATTGCACTTAAAACATGTTCTACAGTCACATGCCACATCAGGGGCTTTGTTGTTAACAGCAAGGGGATCTGACCTATAGTCATGAACCCTGTACTTTTCAACGCTAAACTGGATGTTTTCTATACTCTCCACTACTTTATCTAACTTGGCAAAGGTCTCTGGTTTATTAGTGGACAGAATATGTGGCTGGATCTCTAGACGCATACCTTCTGGAATATTATTTAGTGCCTCCAGTTCGGTAACCCAAAGGCAGACAGTTGACACGGCTGCCCATACTTCATCAGTATATCAGACGACGATATGTAGTAGAAATGATGAAACTTCATAAAAATGTTGATATGCCAACCCATTTTAATTCCACTTGACAAATTTTCGTCTAACAACTTTTAACGGACGTTAGCAAAGACTTGTTGTCATCAAGGGCCTTAGCTGCAATTCTGCTCAGTTTACCGCAGGTTAGTGGGCAAATAATTTGAAATATGACGGAGTGGGAAATTTGCAGAAATTAAGCCCGGATTTGGAAATGAATGGCTCACTACACCAAAAGATATACATGTTCACTGCTTGACTCTATTGACAACTAATCACTGCCCCTGTCAAAGAATGATTAGGTAATTTGTTAAATAGGTTTCACCTTCCTTCACAATTCCTATCCAAGGTACCTACCACCTCACTGCAAGATGTCTGATCAGAAGGGAAACTGTCTTCTTTATAACGATCAGAAATTTCTAACCAGCTCAGCAAACTGGCATAAAATTGTAACTGAATGTTTTTACTGAGCATCTCTTCAATAAGAGGGACTTGTTTAGAATCAGTATTCACCACACATAAATCCTGAATGCAGTTACGCAAATGGTTCAGATGTTCCTGAATCCTAAAGACATGCAAAACCAAAGATACAGTACCCTGGTAATGGCCGGCCGGTGTGGCAGAGCGGTTCTAGGCGCTACAGTCTGGAATCGCGAGACGGCTACGTCGCAGGTTCGAATCCTGCCTCGGGCATGGATGTGTGTGATGTCCTTAGGTTAGTTAGGTTTAAGTAGTTCTAAGTTCTAGGGGACTGATGACCTCAGAAGTTAAGTCCCATAGTGCTTAGAGCCATTTGAACCCAGCAAATCAGCGCATGTGTCACATACCTCGCCAATGTCGTAGGCTGCAATTTTGAGGAGGCGATGCAGTGCACTGAGCAGCCATTGAGTTAACTTGACTATGCTGACATCGACAGGTAGATCACACCCCAGAAGCTCATGTTGGAGTTGATTTTTAGTCAGGTAGGATATCTCCAGCAAAGCTAGCCTGTCAATAGCTGGTTCCACCATTATAATCATCTGAAGTCAGCAAAAGAAGCAGTAAATTTTGCACATACAAAAACCTTATTATCTACCAAAACTTCTTAATCCGTTTATAATGCCTGTTCACTGTCAGAACCACATTCTGCTACCATTAAAAGAGCAGGTAGTTTGGAAATAGGAATGGCAGGGTGCTAATCATTAAGGAGGTAATCATTTTCGTCATATTTATATGCCACAGACTCCAAAATAAACCAAACAATAGCGAGTAATATTTATCCATCACTGAGGTCCAATTTAACATGAGACAACAATGAGCAATTAAGCTCAAAAGAATATCACAATACGGCTCAGTAAGCTAGCAGAATTTTAAATTACTTTCTTTTTAAAAAAATCATGGAGTTCGCTTTTTCAGTTTATAACAAAGCAAGAGCCTTGAACATTGTAAACATTAAAAATTTATCTTCAGAGACACTCAATGGATTCAGCAATTCGTATTCTGGCTACTTGAAAATCAATATTACAATAACCACAATATAAATAACATGCTAAAAATTTAAGAAAAGACTTTCAAGCTGGCAGAATATGTGACATCTACATTGCATTTAAAATAAGAAAGGAGACATTGGCAAAAAGAAGCACAAGCAATTGTTTACAAGGTCAACCAACGACAAATTCAAAGGAAATAAGGGGGCTGAAAAACATGAATTACCCCACACATGTGAACCAGCTTTAGCTCAGCTCACACCCTAAATTTTTGCTCGATTCAGTACAGATTCTAAAACATACACGCAACAGTTCAAATAAAAGCAAATCTTTCTAGATAAGGTAATCACAAAACATCGCTGGGTAAAAGGCAAGCCCTTTTACAAGTGAATCAGTTTTTCACTTAGGTGCATTCTTATTACCCAGATGCTGATTCATGTTAAGGACATCTGCCACAGTAACAGCCAGTAATGTAAACCAGACTAGCTTATTGCAGTAACACCAAACAAAAGTCAGTAGCTTCAGCACAGGGATCTTAACGAACCGCAGTTGACACTTTATCATTCACAACATATGGTGTTTACCGTTTATTCTTGCGTTGGACCTGGGAGATTTAAGGACAGTGTATATGACCACGTCCAGCAGCCAAGGCAAGAAGAAACAGGCCTAGTCGAACTCCCAAAGTATGAGTCGCTACCAAAAAGGCAGTGAGAGCCAGCCACTCTCTACTACGGATAGGCGTGCTTCCTGAAGTAAACATCCACCATCCGAATGTGATGAGTAGACCTGTACAGCCAACAAGCTCAGCGCGTGATCCTGCACTTACAGTCAACACCCAGTAGACCTCTCGCATGAGCTGCGCTCCACAAGGCCGTCAGCTACCGAGACACTTGGTGAGTGTATAGCCTAATATAGCCTTTATACATAGATGAAGCTGAGTATAATCGCACCTCCTCCCAACACAACAGAGAAGCCATTGCTAGGTAACGAAACCCAAAGAAGTCCTGTAAATCTAAGAATCGATTACGTGTACACGGCACACTAAGATTATTCCAGAGGTGAAATAATTCTCCAAGGCATAAAACGGTGGTCTATCCAGGAACAAAGAAGCCACTGAAATTCAAAAGCGTCAGTGGAGTATTTAATAGCCTATCTATTACGTCGTTATTCCACTTCACGCCAATAATCAGTAACTGTAATCGGATTAAGTAGAAATGTTATAAAAAAGCAGTTACAATTTATAAAATACTTTTAAAAAGAAGTTATCGAAAACTAACGCGAAAACCCAGTTCCAAGGCGGATAAAATTTTCAACACGAATTAAAGAACTGTACATCATTTGCAAATATCACACATTCCGTAATATAAGACCTGCTTCCATTTTAAGGTATAAGATTGTATATGACTGATGAAGCACTACTTAACACTACTTAGCTTTAAAAATATATAGCATTGTTTGCCATAGATTTCTGTAAGCGAAGAATTAACAAATACCAAATATTCCACGTTAGACGACCTCCTTCCATTTTAATGCGTAAGGCGGTGAATGACCGATGAAGTATGTCTTAACTGAGGACTTGTTATAGAATTAGTTTTAATAATATATAGCGTTTTATTCACCAAAAAGTTTGTAAATGACGAATTAACGATATCTTCCAAATAACTTCAATAATTTATTCAGCGCTTAAGATATAGACGAATGCTGCACAAAATACAAACTCATGACTCAAAACATCTAAAACAGCAGAAAATGCTGGTAACTGCTTTAGTGGTCTATAGTGAGCATTCCAGCACGTGATTCTAAAAGTGGCCAATAGACTGAAACACCGACCAAGAAATATCGTGTGATCCAAGGTACACTATCCTCGAGATAGAACTGTTTTCCCTACTTAAGAAAGGATATTTAAGGTGTTTCACACTGTGTCCACTGATGCCATGAGTCCAGTGCTGCAGAGCCTGGCTCTGATCATCGAAATGAACAGTGGCTCCTTTTATGGACTATGGTACCCGGTTTACTGGTCTCACTCGAAACTGATGTGTGAGGAGTAGCTTTGGAACAAAGTGTAAGAAAGTCGTGGGATCGTTTAGTACTTCACACCAGTGTGTCAGCAGCATGTATCTACTCACAAGCCTGTACACAATCTCCTGCTGGTACCCTAGAAATTAACCCAGCGGCTTATAGACCCAGCTCACAGCCAGTCGCAGGTTTCAAGTCCGTTATTACATTGGCGGCTGTGAGATGAGCTTCTTCTTAGGGTTTCTTCTTCTCTGGTAATACTTGGCATGACATATTATATACCACTAGAGAGCCGAGAAATTTATCTATTTAGTTAAGTATAAAACAATCGATTTCTTTGAATATTTAGCGAGTTACATGCAAACGTTCTCAGGTGTTGTTAGGTTTATCCCTCCTAATCTCGTTAAGAAAACACCCTTGAGAAATTGTGTTGTGTGAAAAGTAAGGAAGCCTAAAATAAATAAACTTTAAGATTATGAGAAATTTCAAGTGGCGTTCGACATTCCTGTATTCTTTTGGGTGTACCACTCAAACAAAATCTTCTAAAACAGCATTATCTTCACTAATCATCACGTCAATAAATAGTAAGAACAGATTTATAAAGAATTCCTACCAAACAAATTATGTAATTATGAGACAAAAGTGCAAGACAAAATATGCTGGCTTCAATAATGTAAACAGTAAATATAGAGTCGACTATTGAGAAAAATATTAGTAAGTAAATGGTTAACTGTAGTCCATGGAGTGAAGGGTGAGGATGCTGTTGCTCGAGTTCAGTAGCGCAAATGACTTTTAACTGTCTGTGCCTGGTGGATACATCGATGCTGAAATACTGTTTCTTGTTTATGGTAAAAAAATGGCAGCGTTTATAAGGGTATTTTAACTGCCAGAACAAGACACTACAGAGATTGAATAACAAACATACAGACCTACGGCTATTTCATGCAAGAAAATGTAATAACAAACATTGCCAATGCGTCTTTGACATTACACTATGTGATCAAAAGTATCTGGACGCTTATGAGTTGGCTGACCGAAGTGGCCGAGTGGTTCTAGGCACTTAAGTCTGGAACCGCGCGCCCGCTACGGTCACAGGTTCGAATCCTGCCTCTGGCATGGATGTGCGTGATGTCCTTAGGTTAGTTAGGTTGAAGTTGTTCTAAGTTCTAGGGGACTGATGACCTCAGAAGTTATGTCCCATAGTGCTCAGAGCCATTTGAGCCATTTGAACTTATAAGTGGACATTAATATGGAATGTGTCATCGTTAGGGATTATGAGAGTTTCACCTCCGGTTGGGAGGCGTCCATGAGGTATCGTAACATCTGCCGAGGAACAGCAGAAACAAGAGGCGGTAGTGATTTAGGATGGTGGGGTGTGGAGTGCAATCGACGTTGTTACTCATCTTTCAGCTGTTCCATTAGGTTAGAATGGGGATCTGGGCAGGCCAGTCCATCTTAGGAAAGTTATCGTCTACAAACCATTTCCTCACAGATCATGCTATACAACAGGTGCACTGTCATGCTGGTGTTAACAGTCATCATCTCTGAACATTTCCTCTCCCTTCTGCAGTATGCGATGCTCTATAGTTGGTTCGTATCCTTCCACGTTTTCACTATCTTAAGTGCAATAATACCAAAGGCTTAACCGCAGTGGTAACACCGGTTCCCGTCAGATCAACGAAGTTAAGTGATGTTGGGCGGGGCTATCATTTGGATGGGTGACCGTCCAGTCTGCCAAGTGCTGTTGGCAAGCGGGGTGCACTCTGCCCTTGTGAGGCAAACTGAGGAGCTACTTGACTGAGAAATAGCGGCTCCTGTTACGAAGACTGACAGCCGTTGGGAGAGCAGGGTATAGCGTGATACATCAAGCGAAATCATTCGTTTCCAGCATCCACAGTCTGGTGGCGTTGCTCTTTATACTTTCTCATGCGTCGCTGAGCGTTGACATCATAAATGTGTGACTTATGAGGTGCTCGACCGTTGTATCTTATTGTTTTTGGTTCCCTACGTGCCATCATTGTGCTAGCTGGACTGTCGATAGCACTTCGGGGCTTACCAGTCACTCCTGCCACTGATTTCGTATGTTTGTTTTTTCAATAATCCTCCGCAATAATCTATGGTCTCTGTCCATCAATACATGAGGTTCGCTCGATCTTGATTTAGCTGTAGTTGCCCCTTGGATTTCCACTTTACAGTGACATAACCAACAGTAAACCTGGGCAGCTTTAGATTGGTTGAGATGTCTCCGATGAATTGTTAATCAGTTGACACTCAAAGGCTATTCTACAATTTGAGGTCACTGACCTTTCCTGACCGAATCATTCTGTTGTTGCTGCTTCCCTACTGACAACTGAGTACTCCCCACCTCCTCTTATACTGGCGAGTTCATATCTCATGTCATCTTGTGATCAGTTCCTCATTTCATGTCGGTTTCTGGATACTTTTGACCAGATAGTGCGTAATGACAGCAGTTCTCATTATCAAAAGCACTTCGTGGGAATACTGTCACAGACGTTTTGAGGTTGTGTACGTGTACTGACAATCCAGTCATAGTGCATGAGTTTTCTCGGAGCTCTACCCAAAGCCACTACTTTGAAACCGGTAGGCAGCTTGACGGAATCCGAGGCATGAGTTGCAGCTTATGCGAAGAACGGAAGATGCATCCTCGGCGTTGGCTCTTGTGCAACGCTGGACACAGTACTTGCATCACACATGAAGACCCTGCATTTTGCACTGCGGTCGGGGAAAAGAAGTCCAATAGTATTAGTTACGTGGTTCCACAGGTAAATAAAAACAAAATAAAAATTAATTTAGATATCTCATAAGTTTTTTGCGATATTCGGAAAGGTGCTGTAGAACTGAAGTGAGCCATGGAGTGACATGTGAGCTACGAGAAACGACAGCGAAAGATGATGGCGTATCGTCTGTCCTGTAGACGTTAGCTGCAGACAGAGTCACGGGATTTCATTTTATGATGAATCACGAAAGTTTTTTACGCTTCCAGCAGCGTAAACTTCAGCAGTATATTAGAGGCCCCTCCGAGTTCTGTGAACATGGTTTCCTCAAACATGGTATCTAACATGAGGCCCACTATGTTGCATGCAAACTACAAAACGTGGGCATTGTGTGCTGGTTGTTTAAGAAAACCGAGAAGGAAAATACTAAATTATGCTGTTAGACAAGAGAACACCACAAAATAGCATACTGTCGTGTATGATATTATTTTTTGTTGCCACTGTAAATTGGTGTTGCAGTTTTATGATCGATTATTGAAGGAACTCTACACACTTGTTCGTTTAGCATTACCTGACTGGCTAAAGCCGCTAACTGTCTTCCTGCAGAAGTTTCATTACGTTTATGACATCCGCCTTCATGTTTAGGAACCCTTACAGTAGTCAACTCCGTCACGTTAAAAATTAGTAGTTATCAATATAGGCGATTTTCATCCAAATTACAACTATTTAGAAGTTCTTCCACACCTCATGAATCATAAATGTAATTTAAGCTCCATTATCTCTTCGCAGGAACACAGTGTTATTAATTATTCAAATATTAGCAGTTCCTAATTAATAACTTACTCACCAAAGGAAATATTTCACTTCAAGTTACACTCCTGGAAATTGAAATAAGAACACCGTGAATTCATTGTCCCAGGAAGGGGAAACTTTATTGACACATTCCTGGGGTCAGATACATCACATGATCACACTGACAGAACCACAGGCACATAGACACAGGCAACAGAGCATGCGCAATGTCGGCACTAGTACAGTGTATATCCACCTTTCGCAGCAATGCAGGCTGCTATTCTCCCATAGAGACGATCGTAGAGATGCTGGATGTAGTCCTGTGGAACGGCTTGCCATGCCATTTCCACCTGGCGCCTCAGTTGGACCAGCGTTCGTGCTGGACGTGCAGACCGCGTGAGACGACGCTTCATCCAGTCCCAAACATGCTCAATGGGGGACAGATCCGGAGATCTTGCTGGCCAGGGTAGTTGACTTACACCTTCTAGAGCACGTTGGGTGGCACGGGATACATGCGGACGTGCATTGTCCTGTTGGAGCAGCAAGTTCCCTTGCCGGTCTAGGAATGGTAGAACGATGGGTTCGATGACGGTTTGGATGTACCGTGCACTATTCAGTGTCCCCTCGACGATCACCAGTAGTGTACGGCCAGTGTAGGAGATCGCTCCCCACACCATGATGCCGGGTGTTGGCCCTGTGTGCCTCGGTCGTATGCAGTCCTGATTGTGGCGCTCACCTGCACGGCGCCAAACACGCATACGACCATCATTGGCACCAAGGCAGAAGCGACTCTCATCGCTGAAGACGACACGTCTCCATTCGTCCCTCCATTCACGCCTGTCGCGACACCACTGGAGGCGGGCTGCACGATGTTGGGGCGTGAGCGGAAGACGGCCTAACGGTGTGCGGGACCGTAGCCCAGCTTCATGGAGACGGTTGCGAATGGTCCTCGCCGATACCCCAGGAGCAACAGTGTCCCTAATTTGCTGGGAAGTGGCGGTGCGGTCCCCTACGGCACTGCGTAGGATCCTACGGTCTTGGCGAGCATCCGTGCGTCGCTGCGGTCCGGTCCCAGGTCGACGGGCACGTGCACCTTCCGCCGACCACTGGCGACAACATCGATGTACTGTGGAGACCTCACGCCCCACGTGTTGAGCAATTCGGCGGTACGTCCACCCGGCCTCCCGCATGCCCACTATACGCCCTCGCTCAAAGTCCGTCAACTGCACATACGGTTCACGTCCACGCTGTCGCGGCATGCTACCAGTGTTAAAGACTGCGATGGAGCTCCGTATGCCACGGCAAACTGGCTGACACTGACGGCGGCGGTGCACAAATGCTGCGCAGCTAGCGCCATTCGACGGCCAACACCGCGGTTCCTGGTGTGTCCGCTGTGCCGTGCGTGTGATCATTGCTTGTACAGCCCTCTCGCAGTGTCCGGAGCGAGTATGGTGGGTCTGACACACCGGTGTCAATGTGTTCTTTTTTCCATTTCCAGGAGTGTAGTTACAGGTCATGTAATTTGGCCAACTAATCATATCAAAATCGGATCATGCAATAAACAACACTGCAAATATGCATCCAGACGTAAGATTTTCGTGTTTTTCCTAAATGGCAACTGCTGAAATCATTCTTTTGATTAGCATATGGCCATTTTCCCTGTTTGTCTTTCTCTTTGTTGTGTTTGTCATCTGTCTTCGATGACTTCATCTTCAATGAGATGTTAAAGCATAACCTTCCGTCCTACTTTCCTTTCCACACCCAAAGAAGAGCGGCGCGTCCAAAGAAGAGCGGCGCGTTCCAAAGAAGAGCGGCGCGTTTCCTGACTGGGTTATTTGGTAACCGTGATAGCGTTACGGAGATGTTTAATAAACTCAAGTGGCAGACTCTGCAAGAGAGGCGCTCTGCATCGCGGTGTAGCTTGCTCGCCAGGTTTCGAGAGGGTGCGTTTCTGGATGAGGTATCGAATATATTGCTTCCCCCTACTTATACTTCCCGAGGAGATCACGAATGTAAAATTAGAGAGATTAGAGCGCGCACGGAGGCTTTCAGACAGTCGTTCTTCCCGCGAACCATACGCGACTGGAACAGGAAAGGGAGGTAATGACAGTGGCACGTAAAGTGCCCTCCGCCACACACCGTTGGGTGGCTTGCGGAGTATCAATGTAGAATGTAGAATGTACTTCTCGCACTTTGTTAACAATGCGGTTTCTTCGCTCATTCATGTAACTGGAAGGATTTGTGTAATGTACTAGTCAATGAGAAAAAAAGACTCTTCAGAAAGACGATAGTCTATGTAGTTGGCTGGCCTGGTTTTTATTTTACTGTACTTTTTAAGTCCACACCTTACTCCATCGGCAAGTGTACATTCGAACTGACAATCAAATGTGTACCAAAATTTAAATGTATCAGTATTAGTGTAATATTTACAGAAATACGTCTTCTAATTTGTTCTATTTTTGAGCTGACCTATTCTGATGACAGATATGGCCAAATGAATTAATTAAGGTGTATCATTCGAAAAGTAAAAATGGTGATCAAGACAGACAATTATATTATAAATACAAGAGAATCCCAAAAGTAAGGTCTCCTATTTTTTTCATGAGTACATAGACCTGTTTATTTCTACAATGGTTTACATGAGTTTACAGCTTGCACATTTAGCTATTTTTCGGCATACTCACAATTTCTGTCGATGCACTTTTGTTGACGCTATGACAGTTTTTGTATTCCCGTGTCATACCTGCTCGCCGCCATGCTGTTCAGAAAGTTATGAACCTCTTCTCAGGTGTAAAGTGGTACGCCCAGGTTTCGTCACTCGTGACAGTTGAGTCCAGAAAGTTGTCCTGTTCGGCGGCAAGGCGGTAAAGAAATGCGCGGGAAGCATCAACTCGTTGCCGCATGTGGTCCTCAGTCAGCACGCGTGGCAACCATCTTGCGCACAACTTCCGGTAGTTCAATGCTTCCGTTAAAATTCTGTGAGCGGTGCTTCGGGAAACCTCAGGAACCAACGTGCAGAGATCATCCAGGTTGATCCGCCGATCTTCACGCATGCTTTGCTCAACCTTCAACACTGTCTCTTCAGAAATTGACGGTCTCCCGCTCATCTGTTCGTCGTGAATTTCGGTCCGACCAGCTGCAAACTCTCTACACCAATTACGAACATTTTTGAAATCCATGCACGACTCACCATACACTTCCGTCAATCGGCGATGGATACCAATCGGCGCAGTGCCCTTTGCGTTCAAAAACCGAATAACTGCGCGCAATTCGCACTTCGCGGTAACATCCAACGGGAGCTCCATTCTCAGCGGCTGCCAAGCCAAGACTGACCGCCTCAGCGTGGAGTGCGCATGTTTACACACAGCACGTAAAGCACTCTTCATAACAGTGTGACCAACTGCCACACAAACAGAGTTCTGTACTTATAAAAAAAAAATAGGAGACCTTACTTTTGGGATTACCCTCGTATATATACAATATGGTAGATGTTCAGAAAGTAAGTGTACTAGGTTTCTATATTCCTTTAGAAAAAAGTGTTTTTGAACAAAAAAAATTACAACTTATTGTTGATACACTTGGTAAGCTGTGGCACAAGCTTCCTTAGGCACCCCTCGAATAACTCTCCCACCAGCTGCTTCCCCCACTTCAGGGTCTCTTTCAGCACCTGATCGTCGTTTGAAAATTGAATTCCACTCATGTAATAATCTGAAGGCACCAAGTCAGGAGAATATGGGAAAAGGTCCTAAATTCCCAACTAAATAACTCCATGAGCCCTTTCGTGGCTGAGGCTGCATGAAGACGGGAATTGTCGCGCAACGGGTACACTCCTCTCGTCAGCATTCCCCTCCATTTGTTTCGAGTACCCCTTTTGAGTTTTATACGAGTCTCACAATATCGCTGTCCATTAATGGTATCCTCTTGAGGCAGAGACTGGATCAAAATGATGTCTTTTCGGTTCCAAAACAGTGAAGTCATTATCTTTTTTGTCCGAAACTGTGGTTTGGAATTTTTGGCCGATGGGTAGTTGGTCTGACGCTAGCGTGAAAACTGTAGTTTTGTCTTAGGCATGCAATGAACCACTCACGTTTCATCTACAGTCGCAATAGAGCTTAAGAAACTCGCGGGCGCTAGTAACCCAATTTTTCTTGAGCTGCTCTGTCACCTGTTTTTGTACCTATCTTGCGCGCTGCTTCCGGTATCCCCACGTTTGTGAGTGTCTCGTAGAAGAGAGTTCTGAAGAGTTGTGCAGGCGTCACGTAAATTTCAGTCACTGTCAATCGGCGGTCTTACAAACAGTTTTTTGGATTTTTTGCACGCATTCATCAAAATGGAAGGTCTTCCAGTCCTCTGTTCGTCATGAACAAATATAACCCCTCCATTAAACACCCTGCACCAAGTAAATATACTGGTTCTGTTCATGGCACCTTCCTCGAAAACCGGTTTGATTCACCAAAAAAATTCTGCAGATGTTATCCGTTCTGTGAGGAGGAAGAGGATCGCAGCATGTGGCTCGCACTCTGCGGGGTTACTTCCAACATCTTCCATGCACCTGGACACTACAACGTCAGTTCACGTACTACCATGTTCCTGCAATGCTGGCTCTGGTCCGGGGTTCCCTCATACTCTACCACTCAGTGCTGCCAAACCTCCAGTACACTTAGCTTCTGAACATGCTCTATAGTAACAATGATCATTACATGCCTAATGATTTAATGTCGTTTATGGACAGAAAGGAGTCAAACTGGGCACGTACCCTCCGAGAAATGTACTTGTAAATGGAAATTCGCGACTGTCTATTAAGTATAGGATGTTAATGCCTTCCAAGTATATATTGTAAGGGAGATGAATTTCTGTGTACTACAGGTGCCAGTGAACTTCCTGCAGCGGCTGTCGAGCTCGCTGCGCCGCCTGTACCTGGGCTACAACCTGCTGTCGGGCCTGGAGGCGCGTGCGCTGGGCCCGCTGCAGCACCTGGAGGAGCTGTCGCTGCCGCACAACAGGATCCTGTCGCTGGGCGCGCAGGCCTTCACCGGCTCCGGTGACTCCCTGCAGCTGCTGGACCTGTCGCACAACCACGTGGAGACGCTGCAGCTGCGCCAGTTCCACGGGCTGCCGCGCCTCCGAGTGCTCGACCTGTCGCACAACCACATCCGGTCGGTGCCGCGCGACGCCTTCCGCGGAACTCAGCTGGAGCGGCTGGACCTGTCACACAACCAGCTGGTCGTGATGCCCAGCGGCGCGCTGGCCGAGGTGGGCGCCACGCTGCGCCGCCTGCGCCTGTCGCACAACCAGCTGGAGCACCTGGACAGCAGCATGTTCCCCGAGACAGCGCACCTGGTCGCCCTCTTCCTGGGCCACAACAGGCTCACCATCCTGCCGGACAACGTCTTCTCTGGCATCGATGGGCTGCTCGAACTGAACCTCGCCAACAACTCACTGCGAGCCAATTTTAAGGAGCTCTTCCACTACGTCCAGCGGCTGCGAACGCTCAGCCTCGCCCATACGGGGCTGGAGGAGCTACCTTCTCTGCCACTGCCACACCTCCTGCGCCTGAATCTGAGTGAGAATTCCATTGGAAAAGATGAAAGGGACGCTCACCTCGATGCAGCTTCAGCGAGAGACCTCACCCGACTCCGGCAACTCTCGCTCTCTGGGAATCGCTTGTCTTCTGTTCCATCGAGGATATGGCCAATGATGCCTCTTGTGAAGAACATTGACCTCACCAGAAATCCTATAAAGGCTAGTTTATTAGTCTGATGGAATAGACACCTTGTACCACTTGGTTATAGACGAAGTGCAACTACTCACGGAGGTCCTGTGTGGGACGTAATTATCACATGGCAGTGTAACTTAGTAGACGTGCTAATATCTTAATGGGGAACCGACTTACACGGAAAAAAATTAGTTCCAACTTTGGCTACCAGGTGCAAATCAGGAGCTGTACATTGTTTATGATGGTATATCATCTACGCTGTCATTTGGCACGCCATAACGTGAGTGAACAGTGTGTATATCAACAAGAGAGACTGTCCACTGTTCATGAAACTCTTTTATGTGAATGACAGCACTTTCAGTGCTGTATTGAGAGATTATCGCCGACTGAAAAGTCTAAGGAGAGCCCCGATTTCATTGAAAGGTTTAAAGACGATGCTAATGAAATTAAAAAACATGGGCAGGCTTGGTATGACACCTGGAAAAGGAAGGCGTCATCCTAGTGGAAGTTATTGACGAAGTTACTCTTGCCCTAACAGTCCTTGCAGCTTGTGCCCTCGGTAATACCAGTACTCGTGCAGTGTCACGAAAATTGTCCATCTTATGGTCTCAATTGTTTATATTGCTTTCACATGCTACTGGTGACCAATACTGAAACAAATTTTTTTTCCAGTGTAAATCAGTTCCGCATAAACGCATTAGTATATCTGCCGACTTCCCCCACCATACGATAATTTCAGCTCACAACCCTCTGTGAAGAGTTGCACTTTGATTATTACCACTCACTGTTTTACTGCTCCCTCCTACTAACTAAAATATATGTTGATAGTAAGTGTGTATTTGCATTTAAATTGAGTAACATTCAGCAGAGTATTTATTGTTCCTACATAATGCGAATCAATTCTTCTCGTGCTTCCAGCCCCGTCAAGTGGTTGTATATTCGTGAGCTTTCGATGGACTTCTCGTTAGACATTGTCAGGTCCTGACTGACTGACGTGTGATTGCTGATATTGAACGAGACAAAATTGAGCGTAAGGGGAGCAGTGAGAGAGGAGTCCAATGACATAGAAAGTAATTTTTTTTTTCGACCAATCTGATTAAAAGCTCTAAGAGGCTTTGGTCTCATTTAAAATTAGTAAGCGGTTTGAAATCATCTTTTCGGTTACTCGGGGACCATAAAGACTCCGAAACTGACGATAGCAGAGAGAAGGTGGCAGTACTGAATTCCGTCTTCCGAAATTTTTTCACCGGGGAAGATAGTAATATGGCCCCTTCTTTCAATAATCGTACGAACGTCGAAACGGCAGATATTCAAATAACCGATTGTGGAATAGCAGGGAACTACAATTGCTTAGTAGCGGAAACGCCTCAGAACCGAATGAGCTACCATTAACATTTTCAAAGACAATGCGAAAGAACCTGCTCCACTTCTGGCTGCTGTTTATTGTATTTCGCTGTGGTAATGACGGGTACCTAACGACTGGAAAAACCACAAGATACTCCCGTTTTCAAGAAGGGTCGTAGGGCAAATGCACATAGTTATATGCCTATATTATAGGCGTCAGCCTGTTATTGAGTAATGAAACATGTTTATTGCTAAGAATTACGACGTGTTGAGAGAACAAAATTTCAATTATAAGAATCAACATCAATTCTGCGAAGAGAGATCTAGCGAAACAGGTCGCTCTGTTCCTCCACGAGATCCAGCGCGCTGTTGACATCCGCACTGAAGTTGAAGCGGAACTAACAAAGGTGTTTGATATCGTCCCACACTGCTTTTTAGTGAAAAACTAATGGCTTCCCGAGTATCGGACGATATATGCAACCGGATTCAAGACATCATTGCACACAGAACTCAACTCGTCGTTCCTAACCGAATAAAATTGACAGATGTAAAGGCAGTCTATGGAGAACTCCAAGGAAGGTCGTGGGGTCATTACTGTTTACAGTGTATGTAAAAGATCTAATTGAAAGCGCAGGAAGCTCTATAAGACTCTTCGCTTATGCTGTTGTTGTATATTAATAAGTAGCAATGCCAGAAGATAGTATCGATGTGGAGAAGGACCTGCAGAGGATTCATGAATGGTGTAGCCTGCGGCAGTTGACCCTGAACGTAAAGAAGCGTAACGTATTGCTCACATATAGGAAAAGATATCCACTTCTCTACAGCTACATTACTGATGAAAAACTGATAGAAACAATATTTATCGAAAGATATCTAGGAATAACTATCCGAGGCGACCTAGGAAAAGCAGACGATGGATTGAGATTCATCGAATGCATCAAAATGAAATGTAACCCACTCACTAAGGAAGTGGCTTACAATATGCTTGTTGGAGCGACTCTTGAGTATTGTTCATCAGTCTGGGAGCCTTACCAGGCAGGACCGACAGAACCAATAGAGAGGATCCAACGAAGAGCGGTGCATATCGTCACGGGATCGTCTAGCTGCTGGGAGAGCGTTACAGAGTTGCTCAATAAACTCCAGTTACAGACGTTACATGATAGGCGCTCTGCGTCATGGAGAGGTTTATTACTGAAATTTCGAGGGAGTTCTTTCCGGGATGAGTCGGACAACGTATTAATTCCTCCCATATACCTCTCGCGAAATGACCACGACGAGCAAACTCGAGAAATTAGAGCTAATACGAAGACTTACCGACAATAATTCTTCCTATGTGTCATTCGCGAGTGGAACAGGGAAGTGGGGTATCAGTTAGTGGTACCAGAAGTACCCTCTGCAACACGTCATCAAGTCACTTGCGGAGAATTGATGTAGAAGTAGATGCTATCCTCATTCGTATACAACATGGTATAACTATGACGTCACGGGCGCTCATTCTATTGTTGTATGACGCAATGTTTCCGTCACACGGCAGCTGAACCCGTTTTACCACCACAATGGTCATCTTCAACGCTTTGATCGGTTGGAACCACTGTCCTTACCGATAATGTTATCAGTTATTTTGATCGTAGCTCACGTCTTCAATCGATTATCCTCTCCTTGTTTATCTAGCATCTCTAAAGCCGTTTATAAAATACTTCGCAGACTTTCCAGTTCCGACTCCAGTCAGTCTTCGTGTCTCTGAAGTCGGATCTGACTTCAGACACATAAACACAAAGACATACACACACACACACACACACACACACACACACACACACACACATATATATATATATATATATATATATATATATATATATATATATATATTCGGGAGGTCGGTGGTTCAAATCCTTGTCCGCAGGCACATTTACGTTTCCAGTGGTTTCTCTGACGAACATATTGCAAATGTCTGGCTTATTGATTTGTGGGGTAGACCGAAATCGTTTCCCAATCCTAGCTTGTGCTGAGTCTCGCAGTACCGCGCCGCCGATGGGACACTAAAGCTCAATCTCTCTACTTTCGCAGATCACTCTCACAGACGGTACCTCTCACAATCTGAGAGCCGCTTCTTGAGACATTTTAGGGCAATGAGACTCAATGCGCCTGTAGCAGCGTGTATGTTTTAATAGGAATATCATAGATCACGAGTAATATGCAATATGAGTGTCTTGCGCAGAAGCTACTACCGACATGAACGAAAATTAGGCTCGTGTGTGAGGACGTGTTTACCTTGGCCCGTCATTCCCCCCCGCCGCCACCCATTACCACCATCAACCTGTGCGGCCGCTTTGAAGGTATTAAGTCTGTCGCCTAGTGATGAGAACGAGTGCTAGCTTGGGGCTGGACTGACAACGACCCACTCGGGTGAATAATTCTTCAGGAAAGCAATTCCATCGACACTTATGAAAGTTCTCTTGTGTTATACCCAGAACATCAGGCTTTGCCGTTTATGTTGGACGCATTTCACATTGATCTTAATCTACATCTACACTCCTGGAAATTGAAATAAGAACACCGTGAATTCATTGTCCCAGGAAGGGGAAACTTTATTGACACATTCCTGGGGTCAGATACATCACATGATCACACTGACAGAACCACAGGCACATAGACACAGGCAACAGAGCATGCACAATGTCGGCACTAGTACAGTGTATATCCACCTTTCGCAGCAATGCACGCTGCTATTCTCCCATGGAGACGATCGTAGAGATGCTGGATGTAGTCCTGTGGAACGGCTTGCCATGCCATTTCCACCTGGCGCCTCAGTTGGACCAGCGTTCGTGCTGGACGTGCAGACCGCGTGAGACGACGCTTCATCCAGTCCCAAACATGCTCAATGGAGGACAGATCCGGAGATCTTGCTGGCCAGGGTAGTTGACTTACACCTTCTACAGCACGTTGGGTGGCACGGGATACATGCGGACGTGTATTGTCCTGTTGGAACAGCAAGTTCCCTTGCCGGTCTAGGAATGGTAGAACGATGGGTTCGATGACGGTTTGGATGTACCGTGCACTATTCAGTGTCCCCTCGACGATCACCAGTGGTGTACGGCCAGTGTAGGAGATCGCTCCCCACACCATGATGCCGGGTGTTGGCCCTGTGTGCCTCGGTCGTATGCAGTCCTGATTGTGGCGCTCACCTGCATGGCGCCAAACACGCATACGACCATCATTGGCACCAAGGCAGAAGCGACTCTCATCGCTGAAGACGACGCGTCTCCATTCGTCCCTCCATTCACGCCTGTCGCGACACCACTGGAGGCGGGCTGCACGATGTTGGGGCGTGAGCGGAAGACGGCCTAACGGTGTGCGGGACCGTAGCCCACCTTCATGAAGACGGTTGCGAATGGTCCTCGCTGATACCCCAGGAGCAACAGTGTCCCTAATTTGCTGGGAAGTGGCGGTGCGGTCCCCTACGGCACTGCGTAGGATCCTACGGTCTTGGCGTGCATCCGTGCGTCGCTGCGTTCCGGTCCCAGGTCGACGGGCACGTGCACCTTCCGCCGACCACTGGCGACAACATCGATGTACTGTGGAGACCTCACGCCCCACGTGTTGAGCAATTCGGCGGTACGTCCACCCGGTCTCCCGCATGCCCACTATACGCCCTCGCTCAAAGTCCGTCAACTGCACATACGGTTCACGTCCACGCTGTCGCGGCATGCTACCAGTGTTAAAGACTGCGATGGAGCTCCGTATGCCACGGCAAACTGGCTGACACTGACGGCGGCGGTGCACAAATGCTGCGCAGCTAGCACCATTCGACGGCCAACACCGCGGTTTCTGGTGTGTCCGCTGTCCCGTGCGTGTGATCATTGCTTGTACAGCCGTCTCGCAGTGTCCGGAGCAAGTATGGTGGGTCTGACACACCGGTGTCAATGTGTTCTTTTTTCCATTTCCAGGAGTGTATATTCTGCGAACCACTGTGAAATGCACGGCAGAGGGTACATCCGTTTGTAACAGTTATTAGGGCTTTTTCTCATTTCATTCATTTATGCGACGTGGAAAAGTGATGATTAAATGTATCTGTAGGTGTTGTAATTAATCTAAACTTATCCTCACGATGCTGTAGTATATTTATCATTTAAAGCCAGTTCATGAAACTTTCTCGGTCGAATTTCTTCAAGGATCTGCCAGTTCAGTTCTTTCAACATTTCAGTCACACTTCCCAACGGGTCAAACAAACCTGTGACCATTAGTGCCGTCCTTTCTTTATACTGTTAATATCCCCTGCTAGACCTATATGGTACGGGTCCCACACACTTGAGCAATATTCTAGAATGAGTCGTATGAGGAATTTGTAAGCAATCTCCTTTGTAGACTGATTGCATTTCCCTTGTACACTACCAATAATTCGAAGTCTGTTACCTGCTTTACCCGCGACTGAGTGTGTGTGATCTTACCATTTCATGACCTAACTAAATTTTACAAACAAGTATTTGTACCAGTTTACAGATTCCAGCTGTGACCCTCTAATATTGTATTCATAGAATACGACGTTTATTCGTTTTGTGAAACGCACGGTTTTAAGTTTTTGAACATTTACAGAAAGCTGCCAGTCATTCCACTATTTTGAAATCTGATCAAGCTCTCACTGAATATTTGTCAACCTTCGTTCGGACTACTTGGTTGGAGACAAATGCACTGCACTTCGTTGTCTTTCAGGACGTCATGTGAGAAAAGTGTGAGTTGCTTTTCACAACACCTGTTTTCAAAATCGACGCTGATTAACGTGGAAAAGTTCTTTCTGTTCAAGGCACATCATAATGATTGAACTCAGAATATATTTTAAATGCACAATCTGACAGGGATTCTATTGAGCCCCGGGCCTTTGTTCCATTTTAACGACTTCAGTCGTTTGAACTGCTTATGCAGAAGATACTGATAATTCTTTGAGTGTACTATACTGCTGTTACTTTACTTTTCGATTTCTTTCCCGGGTCCTACCGGAGTGAGGAATTTTCGCTGCACCCTACGAATGTACGAAGGAGCTTATTGAATGATGCCTGACACTTCAAAATGACACAGATAGATCGAACTATTTTTCAACATAATGAGCAAGTCTCTCCGAACAACGGTTGGAAAGTTCTACCAATTGTACTACTCTTTCCCGGTTGAAATCTTTACCGTGGTCGCGGAGCTATGCGAGAATCGCTGCATGGACATCGTTTGAAAGTCTCTTTGCCCCCAGGTGTTCTTTCAGCTTGCCGAAAAAATGGTAACTGCGTGGTGAAGATCTGATCTTCCCGATCAGCATCAGCACGTCTTTGGAGCCCTCGTGAAATTGTTGGCACCGGTTCATTACATCTGGACGTCACGTTCCGTTTTCCAGTTGCCGCCAGTATTTCACGGTGACTGTGAGCAATTTAGACGTTTTGCGTGCAAGAATTTTACTGCCCGCACTTACTTAAATTTTGGAGAATGCCGTGCCATTTCACTGGTACACTGTGATGCATCTGTTATCTGTACTGCAGTATAGGCCGGCCGGAGTGGCCGAGCAGTTCTAGGCGCTACAGTCTGGAACCGCGCGACCGCTACGGTCGCAGGTTCGAATCCTGCCTCGGGCATGGACGTGTGTGATGTCCCTAGGTTAGGTTAGGTTTAAGTAGTTCTAAGTTCTAGGGGACTGTTGACCACAGCAATTAAGTCACATAGTGCTCAGAGCCATTTGAACCATTTGAACTGCCGCATAGCTATGTCTGCAGGAAACCCCAATCAAGTACTCTCTTCTGGCAATGTGCCACTACTTTAGCGGAATGGCCTTTGCGTGGGACGACATGTGTAAAACACTGCCTGAAGTCTCTACGTATGTGACAGAATTCTTATTACGTTTCATAAGTCATTGAGAATCTCTCAAACAGCGTCATGTGGCTGGAAAAATAGCACATTAACCGTTGACTAAACGGATGACAGAGGGATTTCATATAATTATAGCCTAATATCATTAATACCCACCCGTTCACTACAGGATTCAACGGCATTTATGAAGTCAAACATTTTCCTGGTGGTAAAAATAAACTTCCTCCAAACAAAATAGTCTATTTTATTTACGTTCAGTGTGTTATCAATAGTGGAATAGTTGAACAGGCAGGACTTGTCGTCTTTAACATCAGAAAGGTATTAAGCAATGTACCACATCATATACTGACAACCAAAATCCGATAATGTGGATACTTTTCACGAATGCGTGATTAGCTCAAAGAGAGTTTCACTAATAGAACCCAGAGCTTTCAAACAATTAAAAAAAAACCGAAAGTATCTTTGAATATGCATGAAAGAATCTTAATAGGACGACTGACTTTTCCAGTATAAATTCTAAAACATAACAGACTGTTCATTGGCGGCCGTTTTTGATTACAGAACAGTATCGTTATCGTTACTGTATGATCGGCAGCAAGAGTACAACGATTTACACGATATTTGCGCTTGGAATAAGCAATGGCAGCTCTCCTTAAATATGGATAAATCCTAGATAATTTGCTTCGCGAAGAGAATTAATCCACATAGAATTAAAGTTGGAGGTAAACTTCTCGACCTTTTAAACCGTTTAAATGACTGGGTGTAAAAATGTGAGCCGGAATATGGAACCAGGCGAATAGGACGCCATTAGCGGAAGACATTTTCAAGACGTCGATAAGTGGATTCACCCAATGATGAAACGGCTTCATGGCAGAAGAGAGACTTGTTTCGTTAGAGCATACATACCCTTTTTCTCGGTTGAGGAAGGCCGTGGAACTGGAAGATATTACGTGAAAAAAGTTGCATGTGTAAATAACACATCAGTCATTCATGTGTGTAATATTCGCTCCGTGGATTAAATACCTGTTGAAGAAAAACGTGTGGGGTATTACTTTTCTGGTGACGCTCGTATAGAAACAGGATACAACTCATGACACAAAATCTTTTACAAGTAGACTGTAATATTAGTCTAACCAACATTTACAATATGCAGGGTGTAACAAAATGATAGAAAAACATTTACAGTTTGTAGAGAGTGTGTTGAGTAACAGACAGAGGATGGATATCCATTTCGATTTTATTTTTGTCAACATCTACCTTCCGGCCACTCTTCGGTAGTGCAAGTGCGTCTGTAATTAATGTTTTAATGTTCGGTTTGTGGGCACTCAACTGCGTGGTCATCAGCGTCCGTACAAATTCCCAATTTTCTCTCAGTCCAGTGTTTACACAATCCAATCTAGCCACAGTCATGAGTGATGATGATGATGAAATGATGAGAACAACACAAACACCCAATCCCCGGGCAGAGGATATCCCCAGCCCGGCCTGGAATCGAACCCGTGACCCCGGGACCCAGAGGCAACAACGCATGCCCTAGATCCCGAGCTGCGGACGTGCGTCTGTACGTTGTCAGACAGCAAGAGGAACTTCTAGCAATAGCCCTGACGGTATTGAGGACATCGGGTGGTGTCGAACCCGTCCACGCTTGTCACAAAGCCACTTACATGTTCAGCCAACGTACGTTTCTGCTAGAGGGGGACCTAGCAGTAGGAGTTGCAGCCGTAAACTTATACGTTCAACAACGCCTTTGGAAGACATCACCGGTCATGTCTTACTGTCTAACCTCATTAATTTGTGTATCATGGTCAAGAACGTAAGTTTCTCCGGAAATTCCAATCTCCTAAAGCTAAAAGGATGTCTATCGACATCAATGGCATCCATTGGGAAAAGACGGTTTCTCTCTCTTCCATCCACATTACCACTTCTAGCAGTGCTAGCGGTCTATTACCCCCACAGTACTTTTTCCTATGCAGCAGCCCGTATTTATGCCAAGTTTGGTTGTAATTTATCCAGGGTGCTAGGGCTAAACTTACATGTCAATCCCTTGTGCCACCCCTCTCTAGACCATGGTCATTAGGAAGGTTAGAATTGTTTCAGTCCTACAGTATTTTTTTCGGATCCAAATCTAAGGACTAAATAGCACTAAAGTTACTCGAAGCATACCAGAAAAATGCTTTAATGTCATACTGTCCTAGTGTCTCCCCAAACCCCTAGGAGTTATATGTCATTGGTACTGTCACCACACAGCCTATAAATTCCCAGAACTCTAGTTTCAACATTAATATTGTGTGTTTAGGAGTAATTTTACTTGTGACCTGAACACTATGCTTTCCCAGGCACGTCTGTCAAGTCTAGTTCAAATAATTTTAGGATTTCCACACCTACGTTTCATGTTCCACACGATCTCTGTCTCTCTCTCTCTTTCCTACTGTTTATCTCGTCGGATGGGGTCCGTTGTTTTCATAATTTGACAAATTTCTTTTTACTTTAACTTTGTGGGAAGATGTATTTCCTGTCGCCACAGTCCTTAGTTAACTGACAGGAGGGAAGTCGTTTACACCATTTGCTTGACCATCTGTCTGTGAACCACGTAAACTTAGATTTGTGTGTTATCGTATATTCATTGTTCGTATATCGTGATCTTTGAGGTGTATGCTGAGCATCCACCAGTCATTGGCAGAAATTTGTATGGAAAACAACCTAAAACTACACTAAGGGTGTTCTGTGTACCACACTAACGACCATTTGTCCACCATTCGTATTTGTTATGGGTGTAGCATACATACCTCCGTCTCTTCCAAGTTAGTGTGATGCATGTTATGCCGTTTGAGCAGGTAACATGTTATGAAATTCTGGCCCCTCAAACTCAGGCACTAGGCGTATCATACCAACATGGTAATCGTTTCCTGGCCTTGAGTCACTGCTGAAAAATGTTTGATTAAAATTTCTCCAGAAGATCCGGACCGCAGGCCGATGCTGAAAAACAAATGCATACATCAGTCATCAGTGTAAAGTCCGGAAAGGCTTCCAATTATTTATTGCACAAGAACTAAACATTGTACAGATGTCATACATGTTGCATTTTGAAGAGAAATTCTGAAAGTTTTTTTTACAAACATTCGATAAGCGAACCATGAGTAACCCGCCAGACGTCAACACGGTAATCGAATTATTGTCATACCCGTCCCATCATGGCATCGTCAACTGTGGCAGTCGCTTCCAGTATTCTGTTCCGGATCTCTGCTACATCACGTGGTAGAGATGTTACATGCACCAGATCTTTAATGTGTCCCCACAGAAAAAAGTCACGCGGAGTGAGATCTGGTGATCGAGGAGGCCATTTCATGAACTCCAACACACAGAAAGCTCTATCCGCACCTGAACTCGCCATGTTGGCGACTAGTGCTATCGGCAAATTACGAAACAACGCTATGGCGGCATACCAGAAGAAAAACTGTCAGGGTTTAACTTCAAAATGACATATGTATGATATCTGTGTAAAGTTTGGTTATTGTGCAATAAATAATTGCATGTGACCCCGGAGTTAATGTACAAAATATATATATATATATATATATATATATATATATATATATATATATATATACTCCTGGAAATGGAAAAAAGAACACATTGACACCGGTGTGTCAGACCCACCATACTCGCTCCGGACACTGCGAGAGGGCTGTACAAGCAATGATCACACGCACGGGACAGCGGACACACCAGGAACCGCTGTGTTGGCCGTCGAATGGCGCTAGCTGCGCAGCATTTGTGCACCGCCGCCGTCAGTGTCAGCCAGTTTGCCGTGGCATACGGAGCTCCATCGCAGTCTTTAACACTGGTAGCATGCCGCGACAGCGTGGACGTGAACCGTATGTGCAGTTGACGGACTTTGAGCGAGGGCGTATAGTGGGCATGCGGGAGGCCGGGTGGACGTACCGCCGAATTGCTCAACACGTGGGGCGTGAGGTCTCCACAGTACATCGATGTTGTCGCCAGTGGTCGGCGGAAGGTGCACGTGCCCGTCGACCTGGGACCGGACCGCAACGACGCACGGATGCACGCCAAGACCGTAGGATCCTACGCAGTGCCGTAGGGGACCGCACCGCCACTTCCCAGCAAATTAGGGACACTGTTGCTTCTGGGGTATCGGCGAGGACCATTCGCAACCGTCTCCATGAAGCTGGGCTACGGTCCCGCACACCGTTAGGCCGTCTTCCGCTCACGCCCCAACATCGTGCAGCCCACCTCCAGTGGTGTCGCGACAGGCGTGAATGGTGGGACGAATGGAGACGTGTCGTCTTCAGCGATGAGAGTCGCTTCTGCCTTGGTGCCAATGATGGTCGTATGCGAGTTTGGCGCCGTGCAGGTGAGCGCCACAATCAGGACTGCATACGACCGAGGCACACAGGGCCAACACCCGGCATCATGGTGTGGGGAGCGATCTCCGACACTGGCCGTACACCACTGGTGATCGTCGAGGGGACACTGAATAGTGCACGGTACATCCAAACCGTCATCGAACCCATCGTTCTACCATTCCTAGACCGGCAAGGAAACTTGCTGTTCCAACAGGACAATGCACGTCCGCATGTATCCCGTGCCACCAAACGTGCTCTAGAAGGTGTAAGTCAACTACCCTGGCCAGCAAGATCTCCGGATCTGTCCCCCATTGAGCATTTTTGGGACTGGATGAAGCGTCGTCTCACGCGGTCTGCACGTCCAGCACGAACGCTGGTCCAACTGAGGCGCCAGGTGGAAATGGCATGGCAAGCCGTTCCACAGGACTACATCCAGAATCTCTACGATCGTCTCCATGGGAGAATAGCAGCCTGCATTGCTGCGAAAGGTGGATATACACTGTACTAGTGCCGACATTGTGCATGCTCTATTGCCTGTGTCTATGTGCCTGTGGTTCTGTCAGTGTGATCATGTGATGTATCTGACCCCAGGACTGTGTCAATAAAGTTTCCCCTTCCTGGGACAATGAATTCACGGTGTTCTTATTTCAAAAAAATGGTTCAAATGGCTCTGAGCACTATGGGACTCAACTGCTGAGGTCATTAGTCCCCTAGAACTTAGAACTAGTTAAACCTAACTAACCCAAGGACATCACAAACATCCATGCCCGAAGCAGGATTCGAACCTGCGACCGTAGCGGTCTTGCGGTTCCAGACTGCAGCGCCTTTAACCGCACGGCCACTTCGGCCGGCAATCTTATTTCAATTTCCAGGAGTGTATATATATATACTACTCGCCATTAAAATTGCTACACTACGAAGATGACGTGCTACAGACTCGAAATTTAACCGACAGGAAGAAGATGCTGTGATATGCCAATCATTAGTTTTTCAGAGCATTCATTCAAGGTTGGCGCCGGTGGCGACACCTACAACGTGCTGACATGAGGAAAGTTTCCAACCGATTTCTCATACACAAACAGCAGGTGACCGGCGTTGCCTGGTGAAACGCTGTTGTGATGCCCCGTGTGAGAAGGAGAAATGCGTACCATCACGTTTCCGACTTTGGTAAAGGTCGGATTGTAGCTTATCGCGATTGCAGTTTATCGTATCGCGACATTGCTGCTCGTGTTGGTCGGGATGCAATGACTGTTAGCAGAATATGGAATCGGTGGGTTCAGAAGGGTAATACGGAACGTCGTGGTGGATCCCAACGGCCTCGTATCACTAGCAGTCGAGATGACAGGCATCTTATCCGCATGGCGGTAACGGATCGTGCAGCCACGTCTCGATCCCTGAGTCAACAGATGGGGACGTTTGCAAGACAACAACCATCTCCACGAACAGTTCGACGACGTTTGCAGCAGCATGGACTGTCAGCTCGGAGACCATGGCTGCGGCTACCCTTGACACTGCATCACAGACAGAAGCGCCTGTGATGGTGTACTCAACGACAAACCTGGGTGCACGAATGGCAAAATGTCATTTTTACAGATGAATCCAGGTTCTGTTTGCAGCATCATGATGGTCGTATCCGTGTTTGGCGACTTCGCAGTGAACGCACATTGGAAGCGTGTATTCGTCATCGCCACACTGGCGTATCAGCCGGCGTGATGGTGTGGGGTGCCATTGGTTACACGTCTCGGTCACCTCTTGTTCGCACTGACGGCACTTTGAACAGTGGACGTTACATTTCAGATGTGTTAGAACACGTGGATCTACCCTTCATTCGATCCCTGAGAAACCCTACATTTCATCAGGATAATGCACGACTGCATGTTGCAGGTCCTGTACGGGCCTTTCTGCATGCAGAAAATGTTCGACTGCTGCCCTGGCCAGCACATTCTCCAGATCTCTCACCAATTGAAAACATCTGGTCAATGGTGGCCGAGCAACTGGCTCGTCACAATACGCCAGTCACTACTCTTGATGAACTGTGGTATCGTGTTGAAGCTGCATGAGCTGCTGTACCTGTACACGTCATCCAAGCTCTGTTTTACTCAATGCCCAGGCGTATCAAGGCCGTTATTACGGCCAGAGGTGGTTGTTCTGGGTACTGATTTCTCAGGATCTATGCACCCAAATTGCGTGAAAATGTAATCACATGTCAGTTCTAGTATAATATATCTGTCCAATGAATACCCATTTATCATCTGCATTTCTTCTTGGTGTAACAATTTATATATGAGCAAGTATCCCATATCCTATCATAGTATAAAATTTAAACCACGTTGTGGCCTCCTCCATAGCCGAGGTCATGAACGTCATCTGTACAGTGGCGCTGGACTTGAAGATAAGTTGGTTTCAATCCTGCCACCATTTTGCCAGCAAGTGGAGGACAGCTGCTGGCATAAATTTCCTGGTCGCTCATCTTAGCGCCAGTATCTTGGTTTTAAAGTCCCAATCTATTCGCCGGATGTGGACAATACGTTCAGCGGCCACTTAAGTGCTATTTTAGGGGGGTATGTTCCAGCACTAGGTGTGAAACCGAGTGCTGGAACGCAGTCGTCCTCCCTCTCTTACATCATCATCGTCATCATCATCATCATCATCATCGGCGGCCGCTTTGGCAGAGCGGTTCTTGGTGCTTCAGTCCGGAACCGCGCTGCTGCTACGGTCGCAGGTTCAAATCCTGCCTCACGTGTGGATATGTTTGATGTCCTTGGGTTAGCTAAGTTTAAGTAGTTCTAAGTCTAGGGGACTGATGAGCTCAGATATTAAGTCCCACAGTGCTTACAGCCATTTGAACCATCATCATCATCTTATGACACAAACAAACAACACTACACATGTAGCCTTTACACCTCCCTACAATTCACAAATACACCTACGACACAGCTCTTGCATATGTGCAAGGAACGAGGCTCTTGTACGCAAAGGAACGCATGGTATCTGAACCCACAGTATTGGATTTTGTACGCAAAGGAACGCATGGTATCTGAAGCCACAGTATTGGATTTCCTTATCACTAGTTTCATATGTTATTAAATTTAATTTAAATTATTTTGTGTAGTTTCAGTAATCAACTTTATTTGCAGCAATGTGCAATTGTTGTACTAGCTTATGCTGTTGCAATGCAGGTAGTTACGCGAGAGAGCTTCTCACACCTGACACGCCTCACCACACTCAACGTGGAGGACCTGCCGTACATGGAGCGGTTCGACGCGGACTCGCTGACCGGGCTGCCGCTGCTGACCAAGCTGCGCATCCAGACGTGGCCCAAGATCGAGAAGTACCGCTTCCGCGTGGGCAGCGCGCTGTCGTCGGTGTGGTCGCTGCGCGAGCTGTCGGTGCGCGTGCTCGAGCCGGTGCTGAGCGACCAGCTGCTGGGCGCCTTCAGCAACGCCAAGCTGCGCCGCCTCGAGCTCAGCGGCTGCGGCCTGGTCGCCATCACGGCCGACGCGCTCGAGGGCCTGGCCGACAGCTCGCACGAGCTGCAGCTGCGCGTGCGCGACACCGGCCTCCAGGAGCTGCCGCCGGGGCTCGTGGCAGGGCTGGCCGCCCACGTGCCGCACCTGGCGCTCGACCTGCGCGACAACCGCTTCCGGTCGCTGTCGCCCTCCGACCTCTACCCCAACGGCTCCAGCTGGGAGAGCGTCGGCACCAGGCCCTTCGCCGGTCTGTTCGCCCTGCTCAGCGCTCAGCAGCTTGCCGCGCGCCACCCGAGGAACTTCCCCACGGTGCAGAACTTCGTAATCGTTGTCGGACTCGTGATGTTCTCATCATTATCATCATCATCATCATCAACCACGAAACTTCCTGGCAGATTAAAACGGTGTGCCGGACCGAGACTCGAACTCGGGACCTTTGCCTTTCGCGGGCAAGTGCTCTACTAACTGAGCTACCCAAGCACGACTCACGCCCCGTCCTCACAGCTTTACTTCTGCCAGTACCTCGTCTCCTACCTTCCAAACTTTACGGAAGCTCTCCTGCGAACCCTACTCCTTGGTAGAGCACTTGCCCGCGAAAGTCTAAGGTCCCTAGATCGAGTCTCGGTCCGGCACACAGTTTTAATCTGCCAGGAAGTTTCATATCAGCGCACACTCCGCTGCAGAGTGAAAATCTCATTCTGGAATCATCAACCACATTCCTGGATTAGGTTCGAGGACCTTTTTCAGGCTGCAGCTTCTTAGTTCTGTCGTTTCCTGGGTCGACCTACAACCCTTACCCATTTTGGAATGCAGGGTGTCTCCGCAGGAATGATCAGTATTCAGGGATATGACAGCAATGATCATTCTAACCAAAAATGTCTAGCAAAAATGGGCTCTAAAGTGCATACCTTATGAGATATGAGCACTTGTCCAAATTCTCTGCAGTGCAACAAACGTCTTCTACTGAACAAATCCTCACAGCTCTTCAGATATACGATTTAGAGCCAGTGCTTACCGGAATATTTTGCTCCAAATGATTAAAGGCGGTGGCTCGTTTTCTTGTACAGGTTATTATTCCTTCCTGTAGGGGATGTGATTTTTGATATTTTTTTGTCTAAACCAGCAAGGCAAAACAGAGGCCAACACTTCCACAATATCAAGTGGATTTAGTGCTCACGTACTCACACTGCGCCGTGAACACTTCCCAGTTTATCAATGGGGAATAGTTAAACATGGTTACTACTGTTATCGGTGCCATGCGTGCAATTGTCGTGCCAGGAGCGCGATATTGAATCTTTATACTGTCGTTAGTGGCGCGAGACCTGCACGACCTTATAGCAACCGCTATAGTTCCGCATTATTCTGTTACACTAGGGGTGAGTTCAAGTAAGGAAAGGGAGAGAATGCGAGAATTACGGACTCATTTATTAAACAGTTCAGAATCTAACAATAATACAACAAAATGGGGGTGGGGGTAAGAAAGATTCGAATTCAGCAGCCTGCTCTAACGTACGTTCATAACACGCCATGATAGCAGGAGGAAAGGAATTTTAGTAACGATCGCCTATTATCAAATACAATCCCATTTAGTAAAGGAAGGGGTTGCAGGCCTGCAACGACAACCACTAGGAATTAGCCAAAGACTAAGAAGATGCTACTGTGCGTAAATCGCTCGGTATACTCCCGTACTAAAGCAATAAAACCCGCAAGACGCGAAACTATTCACAATGACCTATCATGTTCCCTCTGGGCCGCAGGGCGCGAATCTACAGTGCACGTCGGCGCTCATGCTTACCGATCTTCATCTCCCGGTTCAAATGGTTCAATTGGCTCTGAGTACTATGAGACTTAACATCTGTGGTCATCAGTCCCCTAGAACTTAGAACTACTTAAACCTAACTAACCTAAGGACATCACACACATCCAAGCCCGAAGCAGGATTCGAACCTGCGACCGTAGCGGTCACGCGGTTCCAGACTGAAGCGCCTAGAACCGCACGGCCATTCATCTCCCGGAAGCGGCACCTTCGGTCTCCGTCACGGTCACACTAGAACTGACCTACTGCCCCTTTGTCCACCACCCATCCGCGGAGGGCGGTTGGCGCCCGCCCACAAAAAACGGGCGCGCACCAAAACTGGCCAATCATGGGGCAGGAATTTCACAGGAAGGTGACCTCGCGACCTTAAAATTGAGCAGAAATAGCGTTTACAAGGTTGGTAACGCAGGATGGGGAACTGAGAACAGGGAAAACTTTGGCCGCTACAGAATATTCAAACGACACCACGCGCTACACTGGCGATCGGAAAAGGGATGGGAAACGGGAAGCCATCATGTCTGCTAGGAAGACTGCTGCCCTCGCCCATAAATAAAGAAAATTTCTAGCACACACTGATGTGTGAGACAAGCTGTAAAAATAATCAGATCAGTCAGGCAACCCATAGAAATTATTGATATTACCTGAATTATTACTTTACCGAGTACCAGAATGCTTGGATTAGAAATATGAAATAGGAGCACTGAAAGGTGAATGAAGTGCACGTCATTCATGATCGTTCCTGTGATATCATTGAATACTGACCATTCCTCCTGGAACACCTTGTACTAGACGTATTCCGAAAGTAAGGTCCGATCGGTAGCGAAATGGAAGCCACAGTAAAAATGAAAAGTGTTTTATTTGCAATAGTTAGTCACACATTCCAACAATGTCTTTACATAGTCGCCACTCCATCTGAGACATTTATGGTAGGTCTGTACCAACTTCCCAATATCCTCGGCATAGATGGCAGCCACCCGCATTTTTCACCGATTCACGGTTGTCGTTGTCTATGATAAAACGTTGACTTCATAGCCAGCGGTTCATGTTTTTTTTTTGGTCATCAGTCTACCGACTGGTTTGATGCGGCCCGCCACGAATTCCTTTCCTGTGCTAACCTCTTCATCTCAGGGTAGCACTTGCAACCTACGTCTTCAATTATTTGCTTGACGTATTCCAATCTCTGTCTTCCTCTACAGTTTTTGCCCTCTACAGCTCCCTCTACTACCATGGAAGTCATTCCCTCATGTCTTAGCAAATGTCCTATCATCCTGTCCCTTCTCCTTATCAGTGCTTTCCACATATTCCTTTCCTCACCGATTCTGCGTAGAACCTCCTCATTCCTTACCTTATCAGTCCACCTAATTTTCAACATTCGTCTTTAGCACCACATCTCAAATGCTTCGATTCTCTTCTGTTCCGGTTTTCCCACAGTCCATGTTTCACCACCATACAATGCTGTACTCCAGACGTACATCCTCAGAAATTTCTTCCTCAAATTAAGGCCGGTGTTTGATATTAGTAGACTTCTCTGGGCCAGAAATGCCTTTTTTGCCATAGCGAGTATGCTTTTGATGTCCTCCTTGCTCCGTCCGTCATTGGTTATTTTACTGCCTAGGTAGACTTAACTTCATTGACTTAGTGACCATATCTTGATGTTAAGTTTCTCGCTGTTCTAGTTTCTACTACTTCTAATTACCTTCGTCTTTCTCCGATTTACTCTCAAACCATACTGTGTACTCATTAAACTGTTCATTCCGTTCAGCAAATCATTTAATTCTTCTTCACTTTCACTCAGGATAGCAATGTCATCAGCGAATCGTATCATTGATATCCTTTCACCTTGTATTTTAATTCCACTCCTGAACCTTTCTTTTATTTCCATCATTGCTTCCTCGATGAACAGATTGAAGAGTAGGGGCGAAAGGCTACAGCCTTGTCTCACACCCTTCTTAATATGACCACTTCGTTCTTGATCGTCCACTCTTATTATTCCCTCTTGGTTGTTGTACATACTGTATATGACCCGTCTCTCCCTATAGCTTACCCCTACTTTTTTCAGAATCTCGAACAGCTTGCACCATTTTATATTGTCGAACGCTTTTTCCAGGTCGACAAATCCTGTGAAAGTGTCTTGATTTTTCTTTAGCCTTGCTTCCATTGTTAGCCGTAACGTCAGAATGGCCTATCTCGTCCCTTTACTTTTCCTAAAGCCAAACTGATCGTCACCTAGCGCATTCTCAATTTTCTTTTCAATTCTTCTGTATATTATTCTTGTAAGCAGCTTCGATGCATGAGCTGTTAAGCTGATTGTGCGATAATTCTCACACTTGTCAGCTCTTGCCGTCTTCGGAATTGTGTGGATGATGCTTTTCCAAAAGTCAGATGATATATCGCCAGACTCACATATTCTACACACCAACGTGAATAGTCGTTTTGTTGCCACTTCCCTTAATGATTTTCGAAATTCTGATGGAACGTTATCTATCCCTTCTGCCTTATTTGATCGCAAGTCCTCCAAAGCTCTTTTAAATTCCGATTCTAATACTGGATCCCCTATCTCTTCTAAATCGACTCCTGTTTCTTCTTCTATCATATCAGACAAATCTGCACCCTCATAGAGGCTTTCAATGTACTCTTTCCACCTGTCTGCTCTCTCCTCTGCATTTAACAGTGGAATTCCCGTTGCACTCATAATGTTACCACTGTTGCTTTTAATGTCACCAAAGGTTGTTTTGACTTTCCTGTATGCTGAGTCTGTCCTTCCGACAATCATATCTTTTTCGATGTCTTCACATTTTTCCTGCAGCCATTTCGCCTTAGCTTCCCTGCACTTCCTATTTATATCATTCCTCAGCCACTTGTATTTCTGTATTTCTGTTTTTCCCGGAACATGTTTGTACTTCCTCCTTTCATCAATCAACTGAAGTATTTCTTCTGTTACCCATGGTTTCCTCGCAGCTACCTTCTTTGTACCTATGTTTTCCTTCCCAACTTCTGTGATGGCCCTTTTTAGAGATGTCCATTCCTCTTCAACTGTACTGCCTACTGCGCTATTCCTTATTGCTGTATCTATAGCGTTAGAGAACTTCAAACGTATCTCGTCATTCCTTAGTACTTCCGTATCCCACTTCTTTGCGTATTGATTCTTCCTGACTAATGTCTTGAACTTCAGCCTACTCTTCATCACTACTACATTGTGATCTGAGTCTATACCTGCTCCTGGGTACGCCTTACAATCCAGTATCTGTTTTCGGACTCTCTGTCTGACCATGATGTAATCTAATTGAAATCTTCCCGTATTTCCCGGCCTTCTCCAAGTATACCTCCTCCTGTTGTGATTCTTGAACAGGGTATTCGCTATTACTACTGAAACTTGTTACAGAACTCAATTAGTCTTTCTCCTCTTTCATTCCTTGTCCCAAGCCCATATCCTCCTGTAAACTTTTCTTCTACTCCTTCCCCTACAACTGCATTCCAGTCGCCCATGACTATTAGATTTTCGTCCCCCTTTACATACTGCATTACCCTTCCAATATCCTCATACACTTTCTCTATCTGTTCATCTTCAGCTTGCGACGTCGGCATGTATACCTGAACTATCGTTGTCGGTGTTGGTCTGCTGTCGCTTCTGATTAGAACAACCCGGTCACTGAACTGTTCACAGTAACACACCCTCTGCCCTACCTTCCTATTCATAACGAATCCTACATCTGTTATACCATTCTCTGCTGCTGTTGATATTACCCGATACTCATCTGACCAGAAATCCTTGTCTTCCTTCCACTTCACTTCACTGACCCCTACTATATCTAAACTGAGCCTTTGCATTTCCGTTTTCAAATTTTCTAGTTTGCCAACCATGTTCAAGCTTCTGACATTCCACGCCCCGACTCGTAGAACGTTATCCTTTCGTTGATTATTCAATCTTTTTCTCATGGTAACCTCCCCCTTGGCAGTCCCCTCCCGGAGATCCGAATGGGGGACTATTCCGGAATATTTTGCAAATGGAGAGATCATCATGACACTTCTTCAATTACAGGCCACATGTCCTGTGGATACACGTTACGTGTCTTTAATGCAGTATTTTCCATTGCCTTCTGCATCTTCATGTCGTTGATCATTGCTGATTCTTCCTCCACCCCTAGGACAAGAGAGTGCTCTGAACCTCTATCCGCTCCTCCGCCCTCTTTGACAATGCCGTTGTCAGAATGAGGTTGACTTCTTATGCCGGAAGTCTTCGGTCGCCAATATTGATTATTTATCAAAATTTAGGCAGTGTCGGGGATCGAACCCGAGACCGAGGACGTTTTGATTATAAATCAAAGACGCTGCCCCTAGACCACGGGTAGTACAGATGAAAATCGGAGGGACCAAAGCCCGGGCTCTATGGAGGGCGATCAAACGCTTCCCTTCGAAAACCCAGCAGGGACGTCCTTCTTGCCCCTGCAGAGTGCAGCCAGGAACTGAAGAAGGAAATGCATGATAGTTATGTTATGTGGTCTGCATCTAATCAGGCGAAATCTCTCACGGGCACTCATACTCGGCGGGAGACACTGTTTTCTAGCATCTTTACGTACTCACTGTGCGCTCAGACTGAAAAGACAGACGTGACGCGATGAACTGGCATACTAGAGACACTGTCCAACACACCTATGCCAAGCTTTATCGGATTCGCGACCGATCGGACCTTGCTTTCGGAATACGCTTCGTATATTCCAAATCCTTTTTGAGTGTCTTCCTTGTTGCTTTCTGTTTGCTGTTGACAGTGCTCATCAATTTGTCTCGTGCGACCCAATACACATGTCCGTGGAGTCCAAGAGGGCAATTGTTTTTGTGATCATGGTTTTCTCAACATCATCATCATCATCAGGACCCTGTTCCTGCTTTAGCTTCTTAGCTCCATTGTTTCCTTGGCTGACCTACATTCCTTACCCATTTGGGACCCGAGACACTTTTCTGGGGAGTCAAACACAGTAAACGTTGTTGTCGTCATGATTTTCTCATCATCACTATTTACATTCATGAATTAGATTTGAGGAGCCTGTTACAGCATCAGCTTTCTGGCACCATCCTTTGCTGGGTCGACCTATATCATTTACCCATTTGAGAATACAAGTTGTCCTAGGAGGTCAATATTCAGCAACGATCTATCCAGCAAAAAGCTTTCGTTTATGTTTATTTGTGTCGACTTTTTCTAATATTACAAGTACTTTAAACTCATTCCTAAGATCTTAGCTTCTTAATCTATCTTCTAGTTTAAGATTTGAGGAATTTCCATAACGACGTCACTATTAGCTTTATATCTTCCGTATTTGCTATTCAAGCTACAGATCCCTAAAGTAGGTGTGGAACAGCTCATATTTTATAGAATTTTAGTTGCGTTTCTTTCATTGTCTTTTTGTTTAATGTTCTTACTATTGTTACGCAGGCACCCTGAGATTTTGTTGTCTTATTATTTATTTCTTTATCATTATCAGAAGGAAAGTCACATTCAAGGTACTGACTTACTTTCTCGATGATTTTGTTTTAGATACCTCCTGTTATTTACCTTAGATTGCCATTACTTTTCTCTTTTCTACTGAAATTATAATTCTGCCAATTTGATTTAGTTCAAACTTGTTTCTTTGCAATTCTTTTTCTGAAGTGATTATTATGCTCTGGTCTCAGCATACATTGATGTTTTTAGGTAATGATCATTATCTAGTTCTATTCCTGTGTCGTTTTTTGTTCCCTGATTCCACTTTTCAATCATCTCGTTTATATATAAACTGAATAAAATTGAGGAAATACTGCAACCTTGTTTAGTTGTAATGCCATGCTACCTCGTTTTGTTCCTTGTTTGTTACTCATAGACGTCTCTTAGCGACGAATGACCTATGTTCCTGTGGTAATGTGTTTCTGTATGCTGTGCGTGCAAAACTGACCGAAGAAAAGTACCGAATCAAGCTGGAGAGGTGCGTGGTTTCTTCTGCCTACGAAAAGTTGCACTTCTCTCTCACCGCGATCTGCGAACGCACGCTGTCGACAGAATTCGTCTAAGTAGCACAATAAAGAACAGCGACTGTTACCGAACATACGTCTAACGCTGTTGTGGTTTATGTGCTGACAGCATGTTTAATTCTCACAGCTGCTGCCTACAAAGCTCTCTGAAGCGCAGAAACAGAGCTCTTATGCTACTACGCTGTGGTATCGTATGATTTCCAGTACCGGCGTGTGAGCGCTGAAGCAAACATATTACTCGACCCAAAGATTCCGATATTTGCCGACTTCTGGTGACTGAGGACTATTAGTACTTGATGAGGAGCAAATAAAATCCACATACAACAGCTACCTTATACATTTAAATACAAAAAGTGGTCCAGAAATTTTGAAACAGACTTCTAGGGGAGGTGGAGCACATATAAGAAATGAGTGATAAGTGAAGAAAACATCAGAAGCGAAGAAGCTCAGAAAGCATTTTATTAGGTGTCAGATTTTGACAGAGCAATGATGTCACATGATCCGATTGGGTCGCACACAGACTGACGAAGTCAGGAATATGCAGTGATTGAGAACTGCTCAACTACCCAGGGCGGGAAGACGACGGTTCAATCCCGCGTCCGGCTATCCTGATTTAGGTTTTCCGTGATATCCCTAAATCACTCCAGGCAAATGCCAGGGTGGTTCCTTTGAAGGGTACGGCCGACTTCCTTCCCTAATCCGACAGACCGATGACCTCGCTGTCTGGTCTCCTCTTCAAAACACCCCAACAACCCAAGGCAGCAGTCGTCGCTAGGTGCTGCTGTACACGAAAGTACTGGAGGGGAACGTGCGGATTTCCTCATTCCAGTGCCAGAGAGCATACAGGGAACATGGAATACAATACGAACGGTGAGTTTTCAAAAAAATGGTTCAAATGGCTCTGAGCACTATGGCACTCTACTCCTGTGGTCATCAGTCCCCTAGAACTTAGAACTACCTAAACCTAACTAACCTAAGGACATCACACACATCCATGCCCGAGGCAGGATTCGAAACTGCGACAGTAGCGGTCGCGCGGCTCCAGACTGTAGCGCCTAGAACCACTCGGCCACTCCGGCCGGCGGTGAGTTTGCAGATATGCACTTAATGTGCGAGATAGCTGAGTGCATTGGACCATCGCTGAGAACGCATTTGTTGAGGACGCCACCCAGACAAATATCAACCGCATCACAGTTTCTTTGCACGACAGTATCGAAATTTGTGCAAATACGAGTCATTAAGAAGTGGCAGGGCTAGCGAGGGCAGACTACGAACGGCTCGTTCGGTCGTTAGGGACGAAAGTGTGTTGTATGCTGTGGGTAGTAATCAAAGCACCAGCATACGTGTCGTTGACTCGGTCTTAAGATTGTCTCGTGGCAGCGACGAGCGTGTTTTGAACGCCGAGTCCTTACATAACATTCATCTCCAAAGCGTGCACCCTACAAATGTGCGTTTCACACAGTGGTTTTTGCGAGGAAGTGGCCGAGATGTGCATTTCCCAGCTAGTGTGTTGTACACTGATGAGACTGCATTCGCTAGGGATGGCGTATCCCATCACCACATTGAACATCTGTGGCCACCAGAAAACCCCCATGATGTTCGGCACCATGTACACAGTACACAACATCGCTTCTCAGTTAACGTGTGGGCAATTTTGGTCGGCGACCATCTATTCGGGCCGTACCTTTCACCATCCTGCTTGACCATCGTGAATTATCAGATCTTCCCAGCTTTCTAGAAGATGGTCCACTAAATGTGAGGCACATCATGTCGATCCAGCATTATGGGGCGCCTGCTCATTTTTGACTGGCTCCACGTAGGAATTTGAACAAGTCATTCATCCATAGACTGGGAGTGTTGGACGGGTTCTCTGGCTCCCACCATCACCGAATTTACCGAGGTTTCATTTCTTTTTATGAGAAGCCATGAAATTTCTCGTATATCGCGAACCTGTGGCGTCTGAAATATATCGCTTCGTAGTAATCGTCGGCACACCTGCTACAGTAAAAGAAACTCCCGGTGCGTTCGAGCGTGTCCAACAGTCAATGCTCCATATATGCCAGGTATGAAGGGTGTCTGTCGGTGCAAAGTTGGAGCATCTGTCGCAACCTTAGAGTTGTATTCGTATCGTCCACCATGTATGCTAATCACATCCTGTAAATGTCTCAAATGAAACATTTTCTAGCTTCCTTTGCGATCTTCGACGTCTGCTACCACTTACCTTACCTCTAATCGTTTGTGGTCATGGACTGATATGCAATCCTCAATCCTTGTGATGTGCCCCACCTCCCTTAGAGATATTCTTTTACTTTCAGTCTTTTATAAAGTATTTTAAATTTTGTAAATTATTTGCTACAAGGAATATGTTATATTTTGTGCGCAAAAGTTTCCATTCAAATTGTTCATTTTAGTTATATTTTTAATAACCTTTCAGTTTATATTAGACCTAATTACAAAATATAATATTTGCTAAAATACCAGAAAGGTACTCGTAGTTTTTCGAGGTAGGGGAGCTCTGTAATCGTTGTGAATGTACATTACACATTTTCTTGACATCTTCGGAATTGCCATTTTCGGCTTTGTCATGTTGATTTTGAAATGAGCTTCGGCCCGAAACTAGACATCGAATGAAAAATAAAATATTTGCAACTTGGACTGGTTTTCCGTTCTATTGATTAACAGAAGTTGCTGACCCGAATTACTCCAGTATGCTGGAAAATTTTGGAAATTTGTGGTAAGGTCTTATGGGACCAAACTGCTAAGGTCATCGGTCCCTAAGCTTACGCACTACTTAATCTAACTTAAACTACCTTACGCTAGCGACAACACAGATTCCCATGCCCGAGGAAGGACTCGAACTTCCGACAGGGGGGGGGGGGGGGCGTGGACCGTGACAAAGCGCCTCAGAGCGCTCGGCTACTCCGCACGGCACGTGCTGGAAGTTCATAAATTCCCAATTTTGTTAGTTTCCCTCCGTCGTTCACAACGAAAAGCTGTCAGTAAAGACACCTATTTGTTTCTCACATCATGCGTATCTCTGTCTGATAGCTGAGTTATTTCCCTACAAGCATCTTTTCTTTTCAGTTTGTTTTTATAATCGCAGCTCGTAGTGACCCATAAACATTTCTGTTCATGATAAAATTCTATTAGCTTAAATGCTCTCTCCATATAACACTTTATACTCCAGTATTTTGCCGCGCGGATTAGCCGAGCGGTCTAGGGGCTGCAGTCATGGACTGTGTGGCTGGTCCCGGCGGAGGTTCGAGTCCTCCCTCAGGCATGTTTGTGTGTGTGTGTGTGTGTGTGTGTTTGTTCTTAGGATAATTTAGGTTAAGTGGTGTGTAATCTTAGGGAGTGATGACCTTTGCAGTTAAGTCCCATAAGTTTTCACACACATTTGAACATTTTTTTGAACTCCAGTATTTCGGAACAGAATAGATGCACACCATTTGCAAGAGCAGGCACTGCCTGCAGGGGATTGCTCTGAGCGCTATGGAACTTAACTGCTGAGGTCAATAGTCCTCCAGAACTTAGAACCACTTCAACCTAACTAACCTAAGGACATCACACACATCCATGCCCGAGGCAGGATTCGAACCAGCGACCGTAGCGGTCGCGCGGTTCCAGACTTTAGCACCTAGAACCGCTCGGCCACACCGGCTGGCCCTGCAGGGGAAACAGCGGGTGTCGAAAATAAGTTTCTCAGTACAGCCACAAGTCGTACTCAGTATGTTTTATTGACTGCCTTCTCTCTTTAATTTAATCGCGAACTAATGTACTTCAAACTGATTCTTTTTTTATAGTAAAGAGCACAACTGGTCAGTAGAACACATTAAGTGTGACTTGCGTCTTTCCTGAAAAACGTTAATACACAGCCTCTAGAGACACAACCAATCGCTACTGAAATAACGAAAGTTCGACCTGGTGCCCTCACAAGGAGAGGGGCCCCAACGCCATCCAATCGCGAACGCTCTGATGATGTTGTCAGCAGACCAGTCCGCTACCAAGGTCTTCCGCTTAGCTCTTGTTACAGCAGAGAGAGACCAGGGGGCGGTGCAAGGCAAAGAATAGAGACGCAAAGTCGCCAGGCGGGGAGCCACTGGTGGAATCGCTAACAACGATGAGACAGGACAGACGAACACGTAGGGGCGACAGACACTACGACCGACCAGGACACAACACGAGGCAAGCAAGTATGAACTGACGGTATAAACGCGGCGAGACAACAACAATGCAGGAACACTCCAGGCAACGACAGTATGTCTCTCAACACGCGGAACTAGAACGCAGTACAGTTGAGATGCACACGCGAACTACGGCGAGTATCTTGCAGCCAGGGTATCTTTTTTTTTCGTTATTGTGATTTCATTCCCCTGCCCCTATGGGCAGGGGAGGGCTGTCAGCGGCACAATCCGCTGCTCTTCAGCCGAGTAACATGACAACTAATAGGAGAATAAAATGTTACATATAAGACGATAAAAAAGCGGGACATAAAACAGAGTAATGGGTGATAGTGAAGGTAAAGATACACTGACATGGAGACGTTCATGGGGAGACAATTAAAAAAGTCGACATAAAGTGAAATAACACAGTTGGTGATTCGTAGAGCACAAAGAAGACACTGAAGGCACATGCACAGGTTAAAAGTCGGCCACAGTATTAAAAACACTCCAGAACAACACACTTTAAACCGACTTGGAGCACACACGATGAAGAATATAACTGCCAGGTGGGACCTGCAGAGGGAGAGGCCAGAGAGAAGGGAAAAGGAGGGGACAGCAAGATGCGGCAGGAGAAGGGGCAGGATGAGAAGAGTAGGGGTGTCAGTGGGTGCACCAAGAGGAAGGAGACAGGTGGGGCAGGAGATGATGAAGGCAGATAAGGCAGGAGGGAGTGCAGAGACACTGAAGGGGAGCACAAGAGAGGGGGGTGAGTAGGAGGGGGAAGCCGCTCAGGAGGAGGGAGGGGGAAGAGAGGGAGCCCTGAGGAGGAGGCAGGAGGAGGATGGGGTTAGAGTTGGTAGGAAGGGTAGATGCCAGGGCGAAGCTCATCATCTGGGAGGGGTAGATGGTGGAAGTTGCGTTTTTAAAGTAGGTGGACGGTGAGGAGATGGAGGGAGGGTGGGACACATCGGTTAAGGTGCGGCAACGGACTGGGGGTGGAGAGGAATGGAGACACCAGGAGGTGAGGGGATCAATAAGGCGGAAAATATATAGTGTGCAGGTGTGTGGTGGGTGAAGAGGCCAGGGTAGCGCCCCGCGGTTGCCTAAACACATGACCGTCGGAAACTCGATTGGCTGCGGACTTCACTTGGTACAGAGGGTGGCACACTCACACGATGAGGCTCACGGCGCAAGCGCCCTAGTCAGTATCCACGTTCACAGTCTGTGGAGCTCATTCGACTTCCGCACCTTCCGACACCAGAGCTCTGACTTGCTGCCCATACTCATGAAGCAAATTTGGCTAACGAAGCAGTTGACTGTCATTCATTGATCTTCGTTGGCCTAGCGTGTATGCGCCTTTAGGTGTCCTTGCTGTTCCCTAAAATTCACATGCTGCAAAGTCCTAGTGTTATGGGTGACCATGTCCTAGAATCTGCGGGGTCTTTGATCTGCAAGTGGCATCGCTAGTGAACCGCCAAACGCAGCCTGCCTTGCACAGAGAAACCAGAGCACAGATTATTTTTCCCTTTATTGTTATTTAACACCTTTACATAAGGTGGGCTGGCAGCAGCACACTACGCTGCTCTTCAGCCACAAGTTTGACAAATGAAAATACAAAGAAGACACATAAGATATTGAACAAAGTGGCAGGCAAGAAACAGTAGACACAGAAACAAATAACAGGAAGCCGTTCACACTCGACCAAAAACACACTAAAAAACTGTCGGCACAGCACACAAACACTGACGACTTCGACGGCACAGGTGAACAAAGGAGCGTGACGGCGAAGAACACTAAACACAAACACGATGGCAGACACAGGAGAAACTTATGGCGATGATCTCCGGCATGCAAACGTCCACGTAACGTGTGCAAGTCTGGGGACCTGCCAAGAGGGGAAGAAGGGGGTGGGGGAGGGAGAGGGGGGAGCAAAGATGCCAATGGCAGAGGAGATGGTAGGAGGAATAGAGGTATGGGTGTAAGGGAAGCCCAGGGGAGGAGAGGGGAGAAAGGGAGGGAAGGGGGAGAGAAGGGAGAGAGGGTGCCCATAGGAACAAACACAGGAAGAGGGAAGGAGGATCAAAGTGGGTAGGAGGGGTAGATGGAGGGGAGGAAGGCATCATCAGGGAGGGGGAGCTGGCGGAAGTCACCTTGGGAGAGGGTATGGAGAGTGGAGAGATGGAGAGCAGGTGGGACGTGGAAATACAGGCGCGGCAGCAGACGGGGGTGGGAGAGGATGGGAGAGACCAGCGGGTGAGCAGGATCGAGTATATGGGAGGTGTAGAGGATCCGTATCTGTTCGAGGAAAAGGAGGAGGTGAGAGAACGGAATAAGGTCGTAGAGGATCCACGTGGGGGAGGGGAGACGGATGCGATAGGCGAGGCGAAGAGCATGGCGTTCTAGGATCTGAAGGGATTTGTAAAAGGTAGGAGGGGTGCAAAGCCATGTGGGATGAGAGTAGCAGAGGACTGGGGTAGCGCCGCGTGGCGCCTAAAATACATGACCGCTGGAAACTCGATTGGCAACGGACTTCACGTGGAGGGTACGGCGAGGCTCGCAGTGCAGGCGCGCGCCAGGGCACAGACACCCCTAGTCGGTATCCACGTTCACACCCTGTGGAGCTCATTCGGCTTCCGCACCTTCCGACACCAGAGCTCTGACTTGCCGCCTGTATTCATGAAACAAATTTTGTCTAACGAAGCGGTTGGCTGTCATTCATGACCTTCGTTGGCCTAGCGTGTATGCGCCATTAGGTGTCCTTGCTGTTCCCTAAAATTCACATGCTGCAAAGTCCTAGTGTTATGGGTGACCATGTCCTAGAATCTGCGGGCTCTTTGATCTGCAAATGGCTTCGCAGGACCCACCCTGCCTTACACAGAGAAACTAGAGCACAGAATCCAAGTGCACAATTTCTTTGATGTATGCTAATAGCTGTGCATGGGAGGAATGTACCGCACAGTCTCTCACCTTACTGAGTGTGGCTGTCGACAGGTGGCCTGCTGCTGTCGGGAAACCAGCTGACGTGCGACTGCGGCCTGGTGTGGCTGGGCCACTGGCTGCGGCGGTGGCTGCGCGAGTCGCTGCAGATCCACACGGTGGTGGTGGAGGGCGCGCAGGAGATGGCGGCGGCGGCGCGCCGCGCCACCTGCCGGGACGCGCGCTCCTCGCGCGAGGTGGCGCTGCTGCAGCTGCGCGCGCCAGACCTCTCCGTCGCCTGCAACCCGAGCGCGCTGAGCCAGGGCGGCGCCGCCCCGCGCGCCGGCCGCCTCGGCCCGCTGCTGCGCGCCGCCTGCCTGCTGCTCGCCACGCGATGGGTGGCCGGCGTCTAGCGCGGCCGAGTCTCTACACGTACTCAACGTCAGCGCTACTGGTTAACGAGTACACGAAAAGAGCTCATCGCTGAGAATCATTCCTTACCAATGGGGCAGGCCAGTTCCTCACACGACGTAGAAAATAATGACGTTGATCTACGAAAGGCAGAGAGAATGGGGCAAGCTAACACAGTGGAACTATGTGGTATTCAAGAGGTCCTGCTGCCATAAGCAACAGACATTCGTTCGGGCACCTAGCCAGGTTACCATTTCAGTTTCGACAGCTTCTCAAGATATCTTCGTCATCTGCTGCGGTAAATAACATCGGTTGTGCTCGTTCTATAGGTTCCAAACGTATGTCCAGTGATCTTCAGAGTGACCTGCACTGTTGTTTTGATGCGTGATTTCTTACAACACTGTGATCTGGACTTTGGTTTAGATTATACAGGGCGTTACAAAAAGGTACGGCCAAACTTTCAGCAAACATTCCTCACACACAAAGAAAGAAAATATGTTATGTGGACATGTGTCCGGAAACGCTTACTTTCCATGTTAGACCTCATTTTATTACATCTCTTCAAATCACATTAATCACGGAATGGAAACACACAGCAACAGAACCCACCAGCGTGACTTCAAACACTTTGTTACAGGAAATGTTCAAAATGTCCTCCGTTAGCGAGGATACATGCATCCACCCTCCGTCGCATGGAATCCCTGATGCGCTGATGCAGCCCTGGAGAATGGCATATGGTATAACAGCCGTCCACAATACGAGCACGAAGAGTCTCTACATTTGGTACCGGGGTTGCGTAGACAAGAGCTTTCAAATGCCCCCATAAATGAAAGTCAAGAGGATTGAGGTCAGGAGAGCGTGGAGGCCATGGAATTGGTCCGCCTCTACCAATCCATCGGCCACCGAATCTGTTGAGAAGCGTACGAACACTTGGACTGAAATGTGCAGGAGCTCCATCGTGCATCAACCACATGTTGTGTCGTACTTGTAAAGGCACATGTTCTAGCAGCACAGGTAGAGTATCCCGTATGAAATCATGGCCATGAATCGAGGATGTACAGTACATACTAACGAAACTAAAATGAGCTCTGACATGGAAACTAAGCGTTTCCGGACACATGTCCACATAACATCTTTTCTTTATTTGTGTGTGAGGAATGGTTCCTGAAAGTTTGGCCGTACCTTTTCGTAACACCCTGTATAATACGAGTATCTTAACTGTTCAGATTTGAATGTTTCTTAAAGCTACAGCAAATCTTCGTATCCCATCTGTTATGAGTTCATCTTCTCGTCAGCAGTGACATCCTGATTTTCATACGTCTCACGCAATGTGTCGTTTGAATTGCAGTGTAATGAAAGCATTCGCCTCTGAGCGCAGCGTAACCTACAGAAAGACTGCGTCTGAGACCACTATATCCTTATTCATAATACGGGTTATAACGTTTGTTATGGGTTATCTTCAGATATTTATCTAATAAACGGAAGAGGATAGAGCTGAAGATGACCTATAATAGTCGTCGACACCGACAATCCGAATGAATAAAAAAAGTTTACCCAGATGTAACGTATCATTACTTTAAAAGCGGTCACTGTGCCTCAGAAGTCATGACTGGAATTTCGTCAAAAGAAAATCGGTCTTTATTTCCGATCGTTTGTACCAATGAACACCAGAAAGTACATAAATGTAAGTCGTAAAAATAACAGGGTCTTTACAGCAAGAGCTCATTTCTTTTTGTAACTATAAAAGTGAATCTAAGTATATAAGTGTGGCCGATTGAACTGTGCGTCGGGAGTGTACTCTGCACGTGAGGAAGATGTATAAACAGTACTTTCAGTTATTGCGAAGAGGTTAAATCTGCTGTACGGGTACTGTTGTTTCAAAGGCGGAGCCCAAAATAAACATTAACAGCCAGAGCGAAGATTAGTGCAAGTGAAAGACGCGCAAGATAAAACATTCCGCCATTAAGGAATGTCAAGCATATTTTTTAACTACAGTATCAGTTTTACTAGTCAGAACAAGCTCTGAAAGAACTTCCTAGGAGTCATAGTTATTTTTGTGACTGAACCGTGCCATCTGGGAGCAGTAATTTTTCTTTTCCCTCTTTTTTGTTGCAGCTCTGACAGGAAACAGGAATGGCTAGATTACGATTTGTATCGGGCAAAAGAGCTTGATGAAATAGCCCGTAAGCTAGACCTTTGTTCCTATGATCTAAGAACCACATGAGAGACGCGGTCCAGCATACAGTTTAAATTTGTAGGGACGGTTCTGGCTAGGACACAATCGTGCGTCAGTAGTGAATAAAGGTGTAGCTATGGAGGAAATGAAACATATCTTAGGATATTAACTGAACAACTGAAGGGATGTTTTCGATAACTAGCTGAAGCAATCGTTATTATTTCAAGCAAAGACACAGAATGATGCACCAATTGACAAAAAGCTGTCGAGCTTTTATCCATGGATGCCTGAAAAAACTGTTGCAGTTTACTGACGAAGAGAAGGAAAGCATTTGCAATGTTACCAAAGAAAGCTTTTACGTAGCGTAAATTAGAGAAATCATCCTGTCCTGGTTTGTGTAACAGGTGGCGCTTGCCTGGGAACAAATGAATGAATGTACATCAGGGTCACAAATTAACCACATTTCCTTTTATATTACAGACTTCTTAGGCTAGATACCTGAGATACAATAAATAACGACAGATGAAATACTAACCACTCACAGTGAATTCCATATGCCCATCAGAAACAAAGAACGCATATTTAGCTAATGTTATTGTATTTAATAAAAGTTCCTTCGTGGGAACTAGTATGATGTTGTCCATATTTGCTATTTTGTTATCACAAATTGTTGAAATACAACTAAAATTTTTCTATAAAATTACTTGTTTTATTTCATTCAACAGCAAGAATAGTAACAGCCACATAGAACTTCCTTACAAAACCCAATACTTACTTCCTATCCATAACCATTCTAGTATCTTGCAAAGGGCAGTGCACGTTTAATATTTTTGGCTACATTATAGTATCAAAATTAAAATCGTTTATCATACTTCATTTTCAATAACAGCCTTAATAAAAAAGACGGCAATAAATGTACCTCCAATGAACCATTGGAGCGATAAATAATCAAACGAGGTCCGTAAGTCTGTGTTACGAGTGACAACAGCAATATTGTGAGACCAGTAGTTGCTACTTAAAATTTGCCTCTACACTGCACCATAGATTATAAATATCTATGACGCGGTCTTATCATCCACTACTTCACATTTCACCTATCTCAAACATGGGACATCACGTGACTGAAATATAACGCTGACTGATGACATTTCGTGTTAATACCGAGGCTTTAATATTACAACTACACGTCTTTGTTTCATACACTTATTTATTTATTTATTATATAGAGCAATGTTTGATGGTTGTTTCTGGGTTACAAGTCGAAGTACGTGTAAGGAGGAACAATTACTTCCCGCTGGTAAGTACCATAGAGATGCATTACTTCATAGGAAACGTATGCTGAAGATAAAAATCTAGTTCTGGGCATCTGAACAGTCTCTGCATCGATATTTGTACAGGGTTCTGTGATTCCTACTTTAAGCGCAACACCAGGGTACCGTATAAAGCAGTAACGCAGCGTAAAACTAATCTTTGTCCGCATTTGTCCCCGTGTGCGGCGCTGGAAAGCGATATGAAAAATTATTACTTTAAAGTGTATAAAATAAGATTGTTTTATTACCTTTTCAGTAAATTAACCTTCTGCGTAAATGCGATCCTGTGCTATAGATGTGAAATGTTGAAAGGTGCTTTGTATTCATTTATCAGTTTGCTTGTTGCAATGGAATAAATTAACTCAGACAAAAGAAAAGCAGATATCTCATATTTTAAGTTGCAATCCACAGCCAGGACAAATCTTTTGAATGATCCTCGCCACAATGGCTGCTATTGTTGGCCTTGAGCAATCCTTTTATTTTATAATCTTCATTACTACGTATTTTTGGCTGTGTAAACACTTCTCTTGCTTGAAGGTAAATATATTCTATTATAGAATGCACAGAATACATATTTTAATTACTTTATTCTGCAAGGGAAGGCCTTATGAGCACCAGTCGTAAAGTAATCAGAAAACATGTCACTGAAAATTTAGTTCCACCACAGAAAGACATTCTGGATGAACGAAATATTTCAAGTTTTTTCCCCCAGCAAGCGCAGAGCTGAGCCAAGAAAGGAGACATCGAAGCACACAACAGGGGCATTTCCAGGCCACATTCAAGCCTAGAGCACGGACTGTGATAACAGCAGAATGACTGCATCATAATGTCACTCTGATAGCACTACAAGGTACCATAACAATATAATAATCATATGCAAGAGCGACTTTCAGCCCATTGACATCTCAGAAAGTGTCAAGCTGAAGAACTGAAAGCCACAGCTAGAACATCTCAGGATAATGTTAATAACTGACAAGCTTAGAAAACGGGGCCAAATTTATTCATCGCCATAGCTCAATAACATCAACATGTTACTGCGACTTATGAAGCACAGATTATGTTCTTCTCTATTGAACTGCCAGCAGTCACTCATCAATCAGTGTGACAATCTTCTGAGTTACAACGAAGCCACGTCGTGGCTGTTCCATGATGTGCTGCCAAATATTTGTCTGGTGACTTCAGCCAACCTCATTCACTCCACTTCCCTGGAATGACACTACTGCCTACTTTCCTCCACTGATATGAAGACCTAAGCGTCTTCAACCAACAGGGCGTCATTTAAAGGTGACCTGTTAGCTGCCCGCCACGTACACTGTTCAGGAGAGGCGCATTTGTGCCGCCACCCTGGCAGTAACTGTAAGCAGTTACCGGATTCTACGCCGTCTCTTGTTGGGAGGCCAGTGCATATAACTGCATGGCTACCATCATACTGTGTGGAGCTGTTGACTACTGAACTGGGAGTGAACCCTGACGTCTTCGAGAGTGCCTCGTATTTTATTTGGGGTGGTTTCACAGGAGCGCTACCACCTCGTGGCTGGACTTCCTAAGTGCAAAAGCTGAAGGGACAATTATCTCTTTTGTTTTCGCTTGAGAAGGGTGTTGGGCACGAGGTCTTTTGACACTCTTAAGTTCTTGGATCCATTATTTCACTTTATTTTTATGTTACATACTGTATCACTTGACTTTACACATCTCTCACCCTACGTTACATCGCTTTTTCTCATACATATATATCATATCAAGAAGTTTTGCATCACCTCGGTTCCGAGAGTTCCGGAAAATGTACAGAAAATCGGAAAAAAGATAGACATAAACATCATTTCCGGCCTTTTTATTCCTCATGAAAACCACACATCCCATCTTGTGCCACCATACAGCGAGATCTTCAGAGATGGTAGTCCAGATTGCTGTACACACCGGTACCTCTAATACCCAGTAGCATGTCCTCTTGCACTGATGCATGCCTGTATTCGTGGCGGCATACTATCCACAAGTTGCTCAAGGCTCTGTTGGTCCAGATTGTCCCGCTCCTCAACGTCCATTCGTCGTAGATCCCTCAGAGTGGTTGGTGGGTCACATTCTCCATAAACAGCCCTTTTCAATCCATCGCAGACATGTTCGATAGGGTTCATTTCTGGAGAAAATGCTGGCCACTATCCTGAAGGAAGTAGTTCACAAGATCTGCACGATGGGGACGCGATTTGTCGTCCGTGAAGACGAATGCCTCGCCAATTCGCCAATATGCTGCCCATACGGTTGCACTATCGGTCGGAGGATGACATTCACGTATCGTACAGCCGTTACGGCGCCATCCATGACCACCAGCGGCGTACGTCGGCCTCACACAATGCCACTCCAACACAGCAGGGAACCTCCACCTTGCTGCACTCGCTGGACAGTGTGTCTACGGCGTACAGCCTGACCGGGTGGTCTCCATAAACGTCTCTGACGGTTGTCTGGTTGAAGGCATATGAGACACTCACCGGTGGAGAAAACGTGAAGCCAATCCTGAGAGGCCCATTCGGCATGTTGTTGGGACCATCTGTACCGCGCGGCGTGGTGTCGTGGTTGGAAAGATGCACCTCGCCGTGGACGCCGGGAGTAAAGTTGCGCATCATGCAGCCTACATTGCACAGTTTGAATCGTAACACGAAGTCCTGTGGCAGCGCGAAAAGCATTACTCAACATGGTGGCGTTGCTGTCAAAGTTCCTTCTAGCCATAATCCGTAGGCAGCGGTCATCCACCGTGGTAATAGCCCTTAGGCGCCCTGAGCGAGGCATGTCATCTGCAGATCCTGTCTCTCTGTATCTCCTCCACGTCCGAACAACATCGCTTTGGCTCACTCCGAGACGCCTGGACCCTTCCCTTATTGAGAGCCCTTCCTACCACAAAGTACCAATGCGGACGCCATCGAACCGCGGTATTGACCGTCTAGGCATGGTTGAAATACAGCAATACGAGCCATGTACCTCCTTCCTGGTCGATTGCGTATAACTGATCGGCTGTCGGACGCCTTCCGGCTAACAGGCGCTGCTCATGCGTGGTTGTTTACATCTATGGGCGGGTTTAGTGACATCTCTGAACAGTCAATGGAACTGTCTGTGATACAACATGCACATTCAACGTGTATCTTCAGTTCTTGGAACCGGGGTGATGCAAACCATTTTTTGATATATATCTGGTTGTGGGCCTCTGTGCTTCAATGACAGCGAGCTTTCTCATCTACGAGCTCCAAAGACTAACTGTAAGCATCGGTTCTGTAGGGTTTACAGCATTTTGAGTCTGCTCTTACAGGTTATCCCCTAGGACAAGCATGTATATAATACTGGTCGGTAGTGGCGTAATGTGGTCCTCACGGTCAGATGTTGACTGGACAGCAGTGAGTATAACTGGTGAAACGGGTGCATGGTGCTGTCGCTTTTTCGCTGAAAATGGCCCCTGAAGAGAAGTTTCCGGTCCTGTATGATTCCCAGGTATTTCTCCAAGTGAGATCTATGTTGTGCAGTGTGAAATAGTCTCTGAGTTCAGACCAATGGCGAGTAAATGGCCTGCATCTATTTCGCATTCAGGGTAATGCGGTTTTCTGCTGTCCATAACTTAATAAGTGAAAGTGGACCTTGGACGCGCTGTATCGCTGCATCCACTGTAACTGCTAGTAAGGGTGGCTGTATCGTCTGCAAACTGCGCAAGGACGACTTGTGAAAGTTGTTGTTGTTGTGGTCTTCAGTCCTGAGACTGGATTGATGCAGCTCTCCATGCTACTCTCTCCTGTGCAAGCTTTTTCATCTCCCAGTACATCTACATCTACATCTACATCTATACTCCGCGAGCCACCTTACGGTGTGTGGCGGAGGGTACTTATTGTACCACTATCTGATCCCCCCTTCCCTGTTCCATTCACGAATTGTGCGTGGAAAGAACGACTGCTTGTAAGTCTCCGTATTTGCTCTAATTTCTCGGATCTTTTCGTTGTGATCATTACGCGAGATATATGTGGGCGGTAGTAATATGTTGCCCATCTCTTCCCGGAATGTGCTCTCTCGTAATTTCGATAATAAACCTCTCCGTATTGCGTAACGCCTTTCTTGAAGTGTCCGCCACTGGAGCTTGTTCAGCATCTCCGTAACGCTCTCGCGCTGACTAAATGTCCCCATGACGAATCGCGCTGCTTTTCGCTGGATCATGTCTATCTCTTCTATTAATCCAACCTGGTAAGGGTCCCATACTGATGAGCAATACTCAAGAATCGGACGAACAAGCGTTTTGTAAGCTACTTCTTTCGTCGATGAGTCACATTTTCTTAGAATTCTTCCTATGAATCTCAACCTGGCGCCTGCTTTTCCCACTATTTGTTTTATGTGATCATTCCACTTCAGATCGCTCCGGATAGTAACTCCTAAGTATTTTACGGTCGTTACCGCTTCCAATGATTTACCACCTATGGCATAATCGTACTGGAATGGATTTCTGCCCCTATGTATGCGCATTATATTACATTTATCTACGTTTAGGGAAAGCTGCCAGCTGTCGCACCATGCATTAATCCTCTGCAGGTCCTCCTGGAGTACGTACGAGTCTTCTGATGTTGCTACTTTCTTGTAGACAACCGTGTCATCTGCAAATAGCCTCACGGAGCTACCGATGTTGTCAACTAAGTCATTTATGTATATTGTAAACAATAAAGGTCCTATCACGCTTCCCTGCGGTACTCCCGAAATTACCTCTACATCTGCAGATTTTGAACCGTTAAGAATGACATGTTGTGTTCTTTCTTCTAGGAAATCCTGAATCCAATCACAAACCTGGTCCGATATTCCGTAAGCTCGTATTTTTTTCACTAAACGTAAGTGCGGAACCGTATCAAATGCCTTCCTGAAGTCCAGGAATACGGCATCAATCTGCTCGCCAGTGTCTACGGCACTGTGAATTTCTTGGGCAAATAGGGCGAGCTGAGTTTCACATGATCTCTGTTTGCGGAATCCATGTTGGTTATGATGAAGGAGATTTGTATTATCTAAGAACGTCATAATACGAGAACACAAAACATGTTCCATTATTCTACAACAGATTGACGTAAGCGAAATAGGCCTATAATTATTCGCATCTGATTTATGACCCTTCTTGAAAATGGGAACGACCTGCGCTTTCTTCCAGTCGCTAGGTACTTTACGTTCTTCCAGCGATCTACGATAAATTGCTGATAGAAAGGGGGCAAGTTCTTTAGCATAATCACTGTAGAATCTTAAGGGTATCTCGTCTGGTCCGGATGCTTTTCCGCTACTAAGTGATAGCAGTTGTTTTTCAATTCCGATATCGTTTATTTCAATATTTTCCATTTTGGCGTCCGTGCGACGGCTGAAGTCAGGGACCGTGTTACGATTTTCCGCAGTGAAACAGTTTCGGAACACTGAATTCAGTATTTCTGCCTTTCTTCGGTCGTCCTCTGTTTCGGTTCCATCGTGGTCAACGAGTGACTGAATAGGGGATTTAGATCCGCTTACCGATTTTACATATGACCAAAACTTTTTAGGGTTCTTGTTTAGATTGTTTGCCAATGTTTTATGTTCGAATTCGTTGAATGCTTCTCTCATTGCTCTCTTTACGCTCTTTTTCGCTTCGTTCAGCTTTTCCTTATCAGCTATGATTAGACTACTCTTAAACCTATGATGAAGCTTTCTTTGTTTCCGTAGTACCTTTCGTACATGATTGTTATACACGGTGGATCTTTCCCCTCGCTTTGGACCTTAGTCGGTACGAACTTATCTAAGGCGTACTGGACGATGTTTCTGAATTTTTTCCATTTTTGTTCCACATCCTCTTCCTCAGAAATGAACGTTTGATGGTGGTCACTCAGATATTCTGCGATTTGTGCCCTATCACTCTTGTTAAGCAAATATATTTTCCTTCCTTTCTTGGCATTTCTTATTACACTTGTAGTCATTGATGCAACCACTGACTTATGATCACTGATACCCTCTTCTACATTCACGGAGTGGAAAAGTTCCGGTCTATTTGTTGCTATGAGGTCTAAAACGTTAGCTTCACGAGTTGGTTCTCTAACTATCTGCTCGAAGTAATTCTCGGACAAGGCAGTCAGGATAATGTCACAAGAGTCTCTGTCCCTGGCTCCAGTTCTGATTGTGTGACTATCCCATTCTATACCTGGTAGATTGAAGTCTCCCCCAATTACAATAGTATGATCACGAAACTTCTTCACGACGTTCTGCAGGTTCTCTCTGAGGCGCTCAACTACTACGGTTGCTGATGCAGGTGGTCTATAGAAGCATCCGACTATCATATCTGACCCACCTTTGATACTTAACTTAACCCAGATTATTTCACATTCGCATTCGCTAATAACTTCACTGGATATTATTGAATTCTTTACTGCTATAAATACTCCTCCACCATTGGCGTTTATCCTATCCTTGCGGTATATATTCCATTCTGTGTCTAGGATTTCGTTACTGTTCACTTCCGGTTTTAACCAACTTTCCGTTCCTAATACTATATGCGCACAATTTCCTTCAATAAGAGATACTAATTCAGGAACCTTGCCCTGGATACTCCTGCAGTTTACCAATATTACGTTAACTTTTCCTGTTTTTGGTCTCTGAGGACGGACATTCTTTATCAACGATGATAATGTCCTCTCTGGTAAGCCGTCAGGTATTTTATCGTTTCGCCCAAGGGGGGGTCCCTCTAACCTAAAAAACCCCCGTGTGCACGCCACACGTACTCTGCTACCCTAGTAGCTGCTTCCGGTGTGTAGTGCACGCCTGACCTGTCTAGGGGGGCCCTACAGTTCTCCACCCAATAACGGAGGTCGATGAATTTGCAACCATTATAGTCGCAGAGTCGTCTGAGCCTCTGGTTTAGACCCTCCACACGGCTCCAAACCAGAGGACCGCGATCGACTCTGGGCACTATGCTGCAGATATTAAGCTCAGCTTGCACTCCGCGTGCGATGCTGGTTGTCTTCACCAAATCAGCCAGCCGCCGGAAGGAACCAAGGATGGCCTCAGAACCCAAGCGGCAGGCGTCATTCGTTCCGACATGTGCTACTATCTGCAGCCGGTCACACCCAGTGCGTTCAATAGCTGCCGGAAGGGCCTCCTCCACATTACGGACGAGACCCCCCGGCAAGCACACCGAGTGCACACTGGCATTCTTCCCCGTACCTACTGCAACCTACATCCTTCTGAATCTGCTTAGTGTATTGATCTCTTGGTCTCCCTCTACGATTTTTACCCTCCACACTGCCCTCCAATACTAAATTGGTGATCCCTTGATGCCTCAGAACATGTCCTACCAACCGATCCCTTCTTCAGGTCAAGTTGTGCCACAAACTTCTCTTCTCCCCAATCCTATTCAATACTTCCTCATTAGTTATGTGATCAACCCATCTAATCTTCAACATTCTTCTGTAGCACCACATTTCGAAAGCTTCTATTCTCTTCTTGTCCAAACTATTTATCGTCCATGTTTCACTTCCATACATGGCTACACTCCATACGAATACTTTCAGAAATGACTTCCTGACACTTAAATCAATACTGGATGTTAACAAATTTCTCTTCTTCAGAAACGCTTTCCTTGCCATTGCCAGCCTACATTTTATACCCTCTCTACTTCGACAATCATCAGTTATTTTGCTCCCCAAATAGCAAAACTCCTTTACTACTTTAAGTGCCTCATTTCCTAATCTAATTCCCTCAGCATCACCCGACTTAATTAGACTACATTCCATTATCATTGTTTTGCTTTTGTTGATGTTCATCTTATATCCTCCTTTCAAGACACTGTCCATTCCATTCAACTGCTCTTCCAAGTCCTTTGCTGTCTCTGACAGAATTACAATGTCATCGGCGAACCTCAAAGTTTTTATTTCTTCTCCATGAATTTTAATACCTACTCCGAATTTTCCTTTTGTTTCCTTTACTGCTTGCTCAATATACAGATTGAACAACATCGGGGAGAGGCTACAACCCTGTCTTACTCCCTTCCCAACCACAGCTTCCCTTTCATGTCCCTCGACTCTTATAACAGACATCTGGTTTCTGTACAAATTGTAAGTAGCCTTTCGCTCCCTGTATTTTACCCCTGCCACCTTTAGAATTTGAAAGAGAGTATTCCAGTCAACATTGTCAAAAGCTTTCTCTAAGTCTACAAATGCTAGAAACGTAGGTTTGCCTTTCCTTAATCTTTCTTCTAAGGTAAGTCGTAAGATCAGTATTGCCTCACGTGTTCCAGTGTTTCTACGGAATCCAAACTGATCTTCCCCGAGGTTAGCTTCTACTAGTTTTTCCATTCGTCTGTAAAGAATTCGTGTTAGTATTTTGCAGCTGTGACTTATTAAACTGATAGTTCGGTAATTTTCACATCTGTCAACACCTGCTTTATTTAGGATTGGAATTATTATAATCTTCTTGAAGTCTGTGGGTATTTCGCCTGTTTCAAACATCTTGCTCACCAGATGGTAGAGTTTTGTCAGGACTGGCTCTCCCAAGGCCGTCAGTAGTTCCAATGGAATATTGTCTACTCCGGGGGCCTTGTTTCGACTCAGGTCTTTCAGTGCTGTGTCAAACTCTTCACGCAGTATCATATCTCCCATTTCATCTTCATCTACATCCTCTTCCATTTCCATAATATTGTCCTCAAGTACATCGCCCTTGTATAGACCCTCTATATACTCCTTCCACCTTTCTGCTTTCCCTTCTTTGCTTAGAACTGGGTTTCCATCTGAGCTCTTGATATTCATACAAGTCGTTCTCTTATCCTCAAAGGTCTTTATAATTTTCCTGTAGGCAGTATCTATCTTACCCCTAGTTAGATAGGCCTCTACATCCTTACATTTGTCCTCTAGCCATCCCTGCTTAGCCATTTTGCACTTCCTGTCGATCTCATTTTTGAGACGTTTGTATTCCTTTTTGCCTGCTTCATTTACTGCATTTTTATATTTTCTCCTTTCATCAATTAAATTCAATATTTCTTCTGTTACCCTAGGATTTCTACTAGCCCTCGTCTTTTTACCTACTTGATCCTCTGCTGCCTTCACTACTTCATCCCTCAAAGCTACCCATTCTTCTTCTACTGTATTTCTTTCCCCAATTCCTGTCAATTGCTCCCTTATGCTCTCCCTGAATCTCTGTACAACCTCTGGTTCTTTTAGTTTATCCAGCTCCCATCTCCTTAAAATCCCACCTTTTTGCAGTTTCTTCAGTTTTAATCTACAGGTCATAACCAATAAATTGTGGTCAGAGTCCACATCTGCCCCTGGAAATGTCTTACAATTTAAAACCTGGTTCCTAAATCTCTGTCTTACCATTATATAATCTATCTGATACCGTTTAGTATCTCCAGGGTTCTTCCATGTATACAACCTTCTTTCATGATTCTTAAACCAAGTGTTAGCTATGATTATGTTGTGCTCTGTGCAAAATTCTACCAGGCGGCTTCCTCTATCATTTCTTAGCCCCAATCCATATTCACCTACTATGTTTCCTTCTCTCCCTTTTCCTACACTCGTATTCCAGTCACCCATGACTAATAAATTTTCGTCTCCCTTCACAATCTGAATAATTTCTTTTATTTCATCATACATTTCTTCGATTTCTTCGTCATCTGCAGAGCTAGTTGGCACATAAACTTGTACTACTGTAGTAGGTGTGGGCTTCGTATCTATCTTGGCCACAATAATGCGTTCACTATGCTGTTTGTAGTAGCTTACCCGCATTGTGAAAGTAACGTCAGGTAATTCACGTACCAGACGAATGCAACTGGGTTGAAACAGAGCCTTGAGGTATGGCGTACAGCAGTTACTGAATGCTGGACAGTTGACTGTGTATACGGACAAAGCAGCGCCTATGTTGACGATAGCTGTCAATAATCTCCGTGCAGTAGTCGAGGATGGCAAGGGCGTCATGTAGTGCTCAGTCATATGCCTTTTCAGCATCAGGAAAAGCTGTATAGTTCGTGGGTTTCATACTGTATGTCGTATATTCCGGAAACCCGAGAAGTAAGAGTTCGGCCGACAGGCTTGGCTGGAAGGTAGGTTTGTCCAGGCGTATCTCATCCCATTCAGGATTGCTGGGAGGAGTCCCTGAAGTACGTGGCAGGAGGCTGATGGGTCGATGGTTTTGCAATAGCCGATGCTCCTCTCCTCGCTTTGGTAGTGGAACAGTGCCAACACTCTTCCAGTTGGACCGGAAGTATGCTAGCAGGAGCGCCTAGGCAAAACAGCGTGACACGCTGCCGGCTGAGCAGACAACGCCTGCAGACCGCCGGATCGGCATCCTGCATTACGCTTCACCCGGTGCAGAAGCGGTTTCTGACCTCCGACGTGCAACGTAGACCCAGCTGAGCTGGACGAATCAGCAATCCCGGTTGTGTGCGCCGCTCTGCTGCCTTCGGTCAGTGCGACGGAGCAGCTATTTGCACTGCATGAATCCTGAAAATAATTGTGCTGGCATCCAATACTGTATCAATAACATCCTCTGGCGTTTCACATCGCACTCCCGCACTTAGGGTTCGGCATTCTGTGTATGTGGAGACCACAGTTTCCTGGGTCCCCACAGTTTTGTGAATTAAACTGGTGAGCGCACTTCCCGGTGAAAGATGTCCCTTCATTCGGCACTTTCATTTCTTCTCATTATGTTTTATTTCTAGTAGATAGTGATATTTATTTTTGCAGTACTCTACCGGACTCAGCTATAACCAGTTCAGATTAATCGACAGAAGCACTGTAGCAACCTTAGCAACCTCTTCGCTGGGTCACTGAAGGAGTTTTATATACACTCCTGGAAATTGAAATAAGAACACCGTGAATTCATTGTCCCAGGAAAGGGAAACTCTATTGACTCATTCCTGGGGACAGATACATCACATGATCACACTGACAGAACCACAGGCACATAGACACAGGCAACAGAGCATGCACAATGTCGGCACTAGTACAGTGTACATCCACCTTTCGCAGCAATGCAGGCTGCTATTCTCCCATGGAGACGATCGTAGAGATGCTGGATGTAGTCCTGTGGAACGGTTTGCCCTGCCATTTCCACTTGGCGCCTCAGTTGGACCAGCGTTCGTGCTGGACGTGCAGACAATGGGGGACAGATCCTGAGATCTTGCTGGCCAGGGTAGTTGACTTACACCTTCTAGAGCACGTTGGGTGGCACGGGATACATGCGGACGTGCATTGTCCTGTTGGAACAGCAAGTTCCCTTGCCGGTCTAGGAATGGTAGAACGATGGGTTCGATGACGGTTTGGATGTACCGTGCACTATTCAGTGTCCCCTCGACGATCACCAGTGGTGTACGGCCAGTGTAGGAGATCGCTCCCCACACCATGATGCCGGGTGTTGGCCCTGTGTGCCTCGGTCGTATGCAGTCCTGATTGTGGCGCTCACCTGCACGGCGCCAAACACGCATACGACCATCATTGGCACCAAGGCAGAAGCGACTCTCATCGCCGAAGACGACACGTCTCCATTCGTCCCTCCATTCACGCCTGTCGCGACACCACTGGAGGCGGGCTGCACGATGTTGGGGCGTGAGCGGAAGACGGCCTAACGGTGTGCGGGACCGTAGCCCAGCATCATGGAGACGGTTGCGAATGGTCATCGCCGATACCCCAGGAGCAACAGTGTCCCTAATTTGCTGGGAAGTGGCGGTGCGGTCCCTTACGGCACTGCGTAGGATCCTACGGTCTTGGCGTGCATCCGTGCGTCGCTGCGGTCCGGTCCCAGATCGACGGGCACGTGCACCTTCCGCCGACCACTGGCGACAACATCGATGTACTGTGGAGACCTCACGCCCCACGTGTTGAGCAATTCGGCGGTACGTCCACCCGGCCTCCCGCATGCCCACTATACGCCCTCGCTCAAAGTCCGTCAACTGCACATACGGTTCACGTCCACGCTGTCGCGGCATGCTACCAATGTTAAAGACTGCGATGGAGCTCCGTATGCCACGGCAAACTGGCTGACACTGACGGCGGCGGTGCACAAATGCTGCGCAGCTAGCGCCATTCGACGGCCAACACCGCGGTTCCTGGTGTGTCCGCTGTGCCGTGCGTGTGATCATTGCTTGTACAGCCCTCTCACAGTGTCCGGAGCAAGTATGGTGGGTCTGACACACCGGTGTCAATGTGTTCTTTTTTCCATTTCCAGGAGTGTATTTGTGGTTGGGGGGGGGGGGATGGGGGGTTAGTTTGTTTACGATCAGCTATAGCCCAAGTGCTTCTTCCTGTTTGACAGAGACTTTGTCATTACATTACGATTCGAGTATAATCAATGTTAGGTTCTCGTTTCTGTTGAATGCTAGCTGGGAAAGTCATGTTCGAAGTGAAGGCTGCCTTTGTCTGGTAGAGCCCCACCTGTGATAAATAAAGAGCTGGATGAGATCTTTTCAGTTTACTCATCGTGATTTTGCTTAATTACTGCGGCGAGGTTGGATTGGTATTGATTCGTTGCGATGACCCTGCGAGTAGGTCTGAGACTCTGTACTTGTGCGTAATAAAATGGAAGCTCAAAATTTGCTTATACTTAGCTGAATGTAAGTTGTTTCACTTCGTCATGCTGGAAGTTCAAAGATCTTATCCTTCTCCTGAAGTAAATAACAGCTTTTATTCATTCAAAAAATGCGAGAATGAAATATGGTGTTCCTATGGCTTGTAGTGAATCTGAATCTTGTACTTGTAGTTCTGAGGCCAATGCAGGATCGCAATATCATTTCCTTATGTTTAGTTACAATATAATTGCTTACCAATCCACTTCTTTCAGATTCATTGCAACAGATACCTCATATTTCTTTGCATTTGTGCCCTAGATTATACCACATAGAATGGGCACCATCTTATTGAAACTTGAGGCATTGCGTTTATGATCTACAACTACTCCGGGTAAAACACACAAAAAATTGGTAATAAGGGACTATATTAGGTTCCAGTTTCCAGGTTGAAGGTAAATGAATGGGAGCTATTTCAGCGATTGCTGACAGTTACATATTATGCCAATAGATTTTACTCACCCTTATGAATTAGGTGAAAGTGACGTTCGTGAATTACTTTTCGAGTCAGATGATTTACACGTTCTTTACACGTATTCTCGGACAATAGCTACAAAACTATGGAAACGTCCTTATCAAATTGCTGGATACTGCAGTTAAGAAGATAAAAATGTTCGATTTAATCCACTGTACGAATCAACATGCACAGTCCAATATTTAAGTGGAATCTGTACGAGCCTAAATTCCTTTTCGTTGCTTTGTATTATGAAAGTACGTCTGCATGTGTCTGTATTCAACTTTACGAACCAGATAGCGTTTCCAAATTGCTTTTCTGGGGCATGAGAATTATACGTTTTGTCTAGTTTGAAGATTTCAGGGCTTCATTATCAGTAAGTGTAAAAGTGTTTTTTTTTTCTTTTTTTTTTCTTTTCGCCACAACGTACGCCTTTCAAGAGAGGCACGGTTCTGAAACAAAGATAACTGGTGATGGAAGAAAAACATTTTAAGTTCCTTTCCAGTTTGCTGACTTCAAATTCAGTGATCTTTTAACGAGTGAGTGTATCTACAATATATGTCAGATTCTATAGTAACATAATGATAATTCTGTTATAAGGAGCCAAAATACAAGTTGAAGTGAATTAGTTTTTTATTTATTGATGAAGCGTCATGTAGTTTTTAATGTAATTATTCAACTCATACAAGGACTCTAACTTCATTGTACATGTCTAACAAGAAAGCGAATATATATGCATCTAGGCCCTACTGAACTGTGTCACAGCGGAGACTTGGTTGCATACGCAAGTATGCTTCTTGTTAAGAAGCATGGTACTGTCGAGTAACGCGAAAACTTGAAAGTGTGTTTCTTAATTCAGAAATCATATTATCCGTGTAATTGTCGTTTCTAACGTCTTTGATTAAACAATGTATCTCTGACTGTGTATAAAAGTCCTTTATCCCAAAAAAACTGTTCAGCCAAACGACAACGCCTTTACCTGTGGTTATTCGTACTTAAGGTAACTAGGCTCTGTATGACTCTGTTTGAAAAGAAAAGCTCTATGTAGTCACAGGATCGAGCTGCACAGGTCTGCTTTCATGCATCGCACCTAATTCGCTGTTAAAAATAACCTGTAGCTGTGATCTTGCAGTCAAATAGTTTATGCATTGGCTATGATTGTTAGTTAATAAGACATGCAGATCTACAAAATGAAAGTTGAATGAATAATTTAATAACAAGGGCTGTGTTCTAACGTCTGTAAGTGATGTAGACGACAGAGAATTATGTTGAATAACGTTTATTCAAGAAAGGACATCTCAGTTAAATGGAAAGTGGTCCTGCGATATTCATTTAACATACAGACATTAAATTCTCTTATCAAATGCTGTAAAGTTATGTCGAGAGCATTATGAGAATGACAACAAAATCCGCAATCTAAATATAATCAAATATGCGCGGAAACTAAGTCCATTTCGTAATCGTAGCACACGAAATATTCACCAGTTCGAAACAGTTCAGAGTTCAACATGATAATTTACAAATTATCGCAAACAATACAAAGAATAGTAAGTCACACCCTCTCTATCCTCAGTTCCGTAATATAAGTGGAAAAAGTTAGTCCGCAGCTCGTGGTCGTGCGGTATCGTTCTCGCTTCCCGCGCCAGGGTTCCCGGGTTCGATTCCCGGCGAGGTCAGAGATTTTCTCTGCCTCGTGATGACTGGGTGTTGTGTGATATCCTTAGGCTAGTTAGGTTTAAGTAGTTCTAAGTTCTAGGGGATTGATGACCGTAGATGTTAAGTCCCATAGTGCTCAGAGCCATTTGAACCATTTTTGAACCTAAAAGTTAGTCTTACTCTAGAGCACATTCAGACCTTTCAGAATATAAATTCTCTTCAAATGTCAGAGTACAGTAACGGCCCTTCACCGCACAGAGAGTATCAGTGACAGGATTGAATGTACATGTTATCACAGGCAGGTCTGACTTCTTCCAGAAAGAACCTTCAAGTGTCCGGAATCGCTACCTTGAGCTCTTCATTCGAAAAATTCGCAGTTTCTACTTGAATCCCGTAGTGTTTCACTGCCGCTTGATTTTTCATTGGCTGAAGGTCATCCCCACACCAATACACCATTCTTAAGTTCTACAGATATGATTTGACTCATCTTGGTTACGCCCCAGACTAAACTAATATATTACAACAATATCATAAAAAAGAAATGTTATAAACATTTAGTCACATGCAGACCATTCACAATAAATATAAATGAAGGTTTGTCCGTAAATAAATAAGCCAGTGTTCCTGCGTAAGTAAGTTGCTGTCGGATCCAGGCCCGAACCCAGTCACACACTTTGTCGTCCGTTGCGAATCGATGTCTGCAGATAGCATGTTTTAGAGATCCATGGTGATTCTGCGGTTGTCCAAGACTAAAGCATGCACTTTCGCAACCATTTCCGGTGTGATGACACGATGAGTCTGTCCAAGACGAGCATCGTCTTCCTGTGACTCGCGCCCCTAAAGGAATCGTTTGCGCAATTCCACAACACTTGAACGACTCAGACTGTACTCCCCATACACAGCCTTCATCCGTCGATACATTTCACGGCCTCCAAATCACTCAGCCGCGCAAAATCGAATCACTCCTGGTGTTAGTGCTTACTCGCCTGCATGTGTGGTAGTGGACGATAACACGTGTGACCACGTTCTCTTCGGCATGAAACCACACTGGCGCTATGCAACATCAAACAATGTGCATGCGTCAGTCTCTGTACTAATAGACGGCGTCATCATACCCGCAGTTACGTGGTGCTACCTTAGCTGTAAGGTAAAGATAGACGCACTGATCAGGTTTCATTTGAATGAACGTCATACTTGCTTTTCCCGCTTAAATCGGTTCAGCATTAACACATTAGCATATCTAGGGTAACTATAGCCCACAACTGACTTTCGTAGGTAGCTGCAATTTAATTATAGCGACCAGGTATAAGATACCACCGTACTATCACTCGTGTTTTATATTTCGCGCGAACAGACACCAGACTGTCACCGTGTTTTTTGATTGTGACTGTCTACTTACTGTGTGTCTTCATCCGCATCGTCAACGCCGTGTTTTTATATTTTAAATTCCGTAACTTTCCACCATGTTAGTATTATTACCAAAGTCACCGTTTTATAGCGGTTTTTATGCTGTTTGTTATCTGAAGCGTCCCCTTAGAAAAATTAATGAAATACTTTGCTGATAAACCCCTTACATTATTTGATTTTCAAACAGCTGAGCAGAACTGAACGTACTCAGACGTTTCGCTATTTACCTATTCTGATCAACACGAAACTGGCACAATATTTTTAGCGCAACGCAATCTGACTTTCAATAATCACTACAAAAGAATGGCCCTGACTAATATCAAACTATACCTTTCATGAATCACTTGCCTCACAAAAATCTTCGTTACTCGAACTACTGCAATACAGCGAGCGCCACTACTGCCAGCTAAATAAAAGATTCTAACTACTGAAGGGACTAATTACTGATGGGCTTAGTTAGCAAATGAAAGATTTTGATAAAGAACAAACAATGTATTTACCTTAATAATGTTCAAAAGTCATCATATGTGTATCAGTTCATGACATCTAGTATTACAAATTTACTCTTTCTCATGGACACACGTCCAGATCGTCCGCTCTCAAAATTCCGCCATCTCTCTACCCACATCCACCACTGCTGGCGGTTCACCTCCAACTGCGCAACACTATGCGCTGTTAACAGCCAACTGCCCAACACTACAATAGTGAACAACAATGCAAACTAGCCACAGACTGCACACAGCACAGCCAGTGATTTTCATATGGAGCGCTACGTGGGGTTATCAATATAAAAACCTAAACAGCCTACTTACATAGCCCCCAAGCTCCCCAAAAAAAAATTTACAAATTGTTTTGGGCAGTGGCCAATACAGATTTGAAAAAATTTTTCATAATTACAATAACAAAGATATCAAATGCACACACTTGTTGATACAATGTTGGTCAAAAGCTAAAATTTTCTCACAGTCCATAAAAACTGTCCTGATCATTCATCATAGTGAAATTGCAGTGTTTTGTCTTTCTCAAAGTCTGAGCAGTAAGAGAATGCACATGGAAGTAGTGGATTTCCATGCAGTCTTGAAGAAGTAGTGTTGTCCTTCCAACGGAAAGACAGTGCTGACTCTTGACATGCAGACAGGTAATAGGCCGCAACAGAGGAAACCCACAGCAGAGTCAGTCGAAGTTGAAGAATATTGGTAGGTAGGTCATCACAGAGCAGACCCACTGTAGTCCTGGTAGAGATAACGGTATTGGTGGGCGACCAGAGGTGCAGACCCACTGCAGTCCTTGTAGAAATAATGGTATTGGTGAGTTATCAGAGGTGTAGACCCACTGTAGTCCTTGTAGAGATGGCTAGCAGCCATCTGTTGCGACTGTGCAGGTGCACAATCACCATCGAAGGGTCTTGCGGAGAATATAGCAAGTCCATAAACCACCACTTGTGCACTCACAAATTTTTTTTAATTGTCCTCAGAACCAGCAATGCTGTTAACGAGTCACTAGCTGAATTGTTAACACAAGTTCAAACACTATCAGTCCCTACTTCTCACATATTATCCATATACTATGACCAACAGAAACGTGTGCAGTGAAATGTAACTTACAAGTTACTTAGTTTATGAACTGGTGTCAATTACAGTTTTATAGCATAAGAATACAATAACAAAGGTACAAAATACATCATTAAAGAACCTAACAATACGGTAAGCATTTGTAGTAAAACTAGCTTTACAAAAGAATAGAAATAAACATGCACATCAGTGTTACAAGAATTATGACATAAGTACATACATAAAAGATCAGAATAACTTTTGAAACATCAACTTCACACAGAGCATTAAAACAAAACAGAAGAAATGATGTGTAAACATCTTCACAAAGTAAATAACATAGTATCAGAAAAATGCTACAACGTAAATCTTATTAGCCAAACACATAAAGACAGGAAAAACACAAATTCACATAGCGTAATAACACAAAAGTACAGGAGAGGGTTTCGTTTCAGTGTGACATTTGGTACTGCAGTCCAACCAAAAACTTCATTCCGTAGATCTTTCCTCTTATTTCAGCATTTGTTTCCACCAAAAAAAAGTCGTATCCTAGCTTGCTATCTGTATTCTCTTCACATCATCTTTCAAAAATAGTTTTTCTCCACTGTACACAACTTTTTTGGCCAAACCATTTTCTTATAGCTTCTCAATGCATTTCTTCCAATTCATCACAACTCGTTCTCTTATATAGCCTACCCCATCTTAAACTAACTTAAATCTACTGAGCTCCGATATATATACCAAGGGACGAGGGAATGCAGCAGTACAAAACAATTAACACAAACAGCAACAACAAAAAATGCAGATTTGCAAAGCAAGCAGCAGTATCTGTAAATTAGCAAAGCAAATGCAATATTACAACTAATATAAGGCAATGCACAGCAAACAAGAAAAATAAATCAGTAGTAAAACTGGTAAGATAAAATTCAGTAGAACTATGCCTGGCAAACAGCAGCAAAAAAAGGCAATAACTTATACCTAAACATGATAAAGCTCAAACAGAAAAAATATTACTGTAAAGATATGAAATGTCTAATACCTATGTCAGATCTTAACACTAGAGTGATGCATCACCTTAACTTACACTACTAAAAAGTTACCCAGTCACTGACAAAAATTATGTATGCAATTCCTGTGAAGGGAAATGTTTTTTTGTGCCCCCTTGTTTTTTTTTTGGAAGTAGATCATAAAATTATTATTTACTGGATCTGTAGGCATAAAATAACTATATTAGTCCATCTATTAAATTTTATTTTAACCAATGCTACAGTGCAGCTAGAAACTAGATATTAAACAAAATGAGCAATCTCTCAATTAGAAAGACAATAGATGTAAAATGTTTCTCATCATTTCCTTAGACATTTTAGTAAATAACATAAATTAAGAGCTCCACAGTGTAATCATATGTTTTCAAGTTTGAGCCTGTCGTATTTGCGGTGCTGTCGACAAAGAAATGTCAATAGCGAGGATAATGGCCTTCTTATTTCACCACCTGTGCCTCCGAAAGCCACACACTAATGGCTTTTTTCCAGGCAACTGTTGCGCAGCTGGGTGCTTACAGTGCATTACGTCAAGGTGACCTACCTTCCTTACCAAAATATTTACGACATCAGTTTCCGATACAGTGACGGTTTGATACAAATAAAATTTCACAGGTCGAAATATTTGCGTTACAAATCTGTAGAAACATTATCCTATAAATATAACAGTGTCCAAAAATTTTCGCCAGCACTGTGATACATTCACACATTTACATACATTTCATAACTCTTAAAGTACGATTCTTGGTTTCCAACATCCTTTTTCACAAGTGAGAGTCCCTAACCACTACTCATTATTCTATTCCTTAATACACATATACATATTCATCGACACTTCTTCAATATTTCATCATAATAAATACATAGCATAATCAAATTCCTCATATAGCATCAGCTTATCGATCATAAACATACCTCAACAGCATAATACACGTTGTCATCATAATAGTAACATCATTAAAACTCAGCCAAATCTCAAAAACATCATAGCTTTCTGCAATAATTTCAAAACCCAAAAAAATTCTCTGCTCCTTTATATAGTGTCATCTACCTCAAAAGAAGGTTGTATACATGGAGGAATCCTGGAGATACTAAAAGGTATCAGATAGATTATATAATGGTAAGACAGAGATTTAGGAACCAGATTTTGCATTGTAGGACATTTCCAGGGGCAGATGTGGACTCTGACCACAATCTATTGGTTATGATCTGTAGATTAAAACTGATGAAATTGCAAAAAGATGGGAATTTAAGGAGATGGGACCTGGATAAACTGACTAAACCAGAGGTTGTACAGAGTTTCAGGGAGACCATATGGGAACAATTGACTGGAATGCGGGAAAGAAATACAGTCGAAGACGAATGGGTAGCTCTGAGGGATGAAGTAGTGAAGGCAGCAGAGGATGAAGTAGGTAAAAAGACGAGGGCACGTAGAAATCCTTGGGTAAAGTCTCAAAAATGAGATCGACAGGAAGTGCAAAATGGTTAAGAAGGGATGGCTAGAGGACAAATGTAAGGATGTGGAGGCTTATCTCACTAGGGTTAAGATAGATAGAGCCTACAGGAAAATTAAAGAGACTTTTGGAGAAAAGAGAGCCACTTGTATGAATATCAAGAGCTCAGATGGAAACCCGGTTCTAAGGAAAGAGGGAGAAGCAGAAAGGTGGAAGGAGTATATAGAGGGTCTTTACAAGGGCGATGTACTTGAAAACAATATTATGGAAATGGAAGAGGATGTAGATGAAGATGAAATGGGAGATACGATACTGCATGAAGAGTTTGACAGAGCACTGAAAGACCTGAGTCGAAACAAGGCCCAGGAGTAGACAACATTCCATTAGAACTACTGACGGCCTTAGGAGAGCCAGTCCTGACAAAACTCTTCCATCTGGTGAGCAAGATGTACAAGACAGGTGAAATACCCTCAGACTTCAAGAAGAATATAATAATTCCAATCCCAAAGAAAGAAGGTGTTGACAGATGTAAAAATTACCGAACTATCAGTTTAATAAGTCACAGCTGCAAAATACTAACACGAATTATTTACAGACGAATGGAAAAACTGATAGAAGCCGACCTCGGGCAAGATCAGTTTCGATTCCGTAGAAATGTTGGAACACGTGAGGCAATACTGACCTTACGACTTATCTTAGAAAAAAGATTAAGGAAAGGCAAACCTACGTTTCTAGCATTTGTAGACTTAGAGAAAGCTTTTGACAATGTTGACTGGAATACTATCTTTCAAATTCTAAATGTGGCAGGGGTAAAATACAGAGAGTGATAGGCTATTTACAATTTGTACAGAAACCAGATGGCTGTTGTAACAGTGGAGGGGCATGAAAGGAAAGCAGTGGTTGGGAAGGGAGTGAGACAGGGTTGTAACATCTCCCCGATGTTATTCAATCTGTATATTGAGCAACAGTAAAGGAAACAAAAGAAAAATTCGGAGTAGGTAATAAAATCCAGGGAGAAGAAATAAAGACTTTGAGGTTCGCTGATGACATTGCAATTCTGTCAGAGACAGCAAAGGACTTGGAAGAGCAGTTGAATGGAATGGACAGTGTCTTGAAAGGAGGATATAAGATGAACATCAACAAAAGCAAAACAAGGATAATGGAATTTAGTCGAATTATTCGGGTGATGCTGAGGGAATTAGATTAGGAAATGGGACACTTAAAGTAGTAAAGGAGTTTTGCTATTTGGTGAGCAAAATAACTGATAATGGTCGAAGTAGAGAGGATATAAAATGTAGACTGGCAATGGCAAGGAAATCGTTTCTGAAGAAGAGAGATTTGTTAACATCGAGTATAGATTTAAGTGTGAGGAAGTCGTTTCTGAAAGTCTTTGTATGGAGTGTAGCCATGTATGGTAGTGAAACATGGACAATAAATAGTTTAGACAAGAAGAGAATAGAATCTTTCGAAATGTGGTGCTATAGAAGAACGTTGAAGATTAGGTGGGTAGATCACGTAACTAATGAGGAGGTATTGAATAGGATTGGGGAGAAGAGACGTTTGTGGCACAACTTGACTAGAAGAAGGGACTGGCTGGTAGGACATGTCCTGAGGCATCAAGGGATCAGAAATTTAGCAGTGGAGGGCAGAGTGGAGGGTAAATATCGTAGAAGGAGACCAAGAGATGAATACACTAAGCAGATTCAGAAGGATATAGATTGCAGTAGGTACTGTGAGATGAAGGAGCATGCACAGGATAGAGTAGCATGGAGAGCTGCATCAAACCAGTCTCAGGACTGAAGACCACAACAACAACAACCTCAAACGGACTTTAAAAATCATGATCCCATACCAAGTACATCATTCAAGGCTCTCATAGTATCACAATGGTTCCAAGAAATATGAACAGTTCACACAGTGCAGACAAAATACAATTTCATATGTGTGAAATTATCCAACTGTGTAATTGCGTAAACATGTGGCACCGGACATAGTAAAAAAAATGTTTGTTTCTCCGTTAAATAATCAGATAGCTGTGTAATTTTGTATTAGAGGAATATGGTACCGATGTGTACAGTTGTATAAGCAAATACCATATTAGCTAGGCTCCTTCTGCTTGCCAGACACATGGTACTCAAAGTAAGCGTGTACCTCCCTGAGGATTAATGTAATTATATCCTCAGGTGTTAAAGATTACAGCGATGGAATGAAATGTATCACAGATAACCTTTGTATCATTGTAATTCAGAAATCTTTAAACATAAATGTTTTAAGTACATAATCAGTCACTCAAATACGTGTACTGTAGCGCTAAACTGTGCGTCTTGTTGTAAGGTAACCTCTGTCACCACTTGTAAAAATGTGCTAAGTGTTGTAATTATCGTCGTCGGTAAGCAAAGTTCTGTAGAAGTGAAGGAACTTACCTCATAATAAACAAAGTGATTTGCTATGCATATAGATATCGTAGCTGTTACGCTTATTGCCGTGATGAAGTAAGTACTGTACTGTAATGTACTGTTGTGCTACAGAAAAGGCTGTCTCGTTGTAGCTATACCACAAAAGTTACTACTAAAACATGTTTTCCTTTCCAGAAGAATTCAGAAATACTGTGCAGATATAAAACAGATACATCGCAAAAGCAACAATGTAAATTGTGTCATACATTAGTAGCGTCGTGATATAGTCATGTGCTGTCAAATAAACTACCCACTGTGCCACCTGGTATCTCTCAGAAAGCACTTTAATTCCATAATGTATTTTCAAGTAAACCAAAATGTTGCAGTAAAATCTCATTAGCAGTACTGGTATATGTTCTAAGTATGTAAGCCTTATAGTCGTTACGTAATCGTGCAACTAACATGCAAGAATGTACACACACAATAACACTGAGTTGTCTGTTCATTATAACAATGCACTATTAAATACTGTCTAAATATGTTCCCTAGGTTCTAGACTGGATAGTTAACTTCAAAACATTGTTGCATGTTAACAGTTTCTCAGTGTGACAAATTGTACTAGTAGCATGAAGTGAAAAACTTTATGGCAAAGACTAAGTTAAAAAGCAGATTATCCCTCAATTAACGGTTTTACATGTGAAATATGGTGTAAAACTTTACTCTTCCTAGTACGCAGAGTTTCAACTTCAAAGTAATTATCATGTTGTATACGTCGGTAAGGAATGCTAAAATATTTCTCACGTTTAGCGTCTATGTTATTTTTCGCTGACCCAGCTCGCGCACGAGTGCGTGGTGCGAGTCATTGTCTGTCTCTTTCTTGGCGCGCGTCGTTATTGGGATTTGGAGATTTAACTTTTACAAATTCACCGTGTCGAGAGGGCCCTGCCCTGTTTGAATCCAGCCAGTTCTGATGAAATTCAGGTCTGTCGTTACGATTATATTGTCTGTCGTCATGTCGGTAGATTTCATAGTTTCTTGTTTGTCGGTCACGTGGTGGAGAATTTCTCCCAGAATCGTAGCTGCGCGGTGGAGCGTTGCGTCTGAAGTTATTGTCTCCCTTGATAATAATTATTTTGGTTTCCATATTGTCTGTTTCTCTGATTGTCTCTGTGATAGTCATTACCGTGGAGAGGTGATCTTTCCCTGTAATTATTACTACTCTGCCAACGGTTGTCATATGGGTGGTGTCTGTTTTGGTCCTAATTTACGTTGTAAGAATAGCCTTGTCGTTTCCAATCATTATTTCTGTCATCGCGGAATTGTGACGGATGTGACCTATAATTGTTCTGCTCCTGTTTTCGCGTTCCGCGATTGTCAGTGTCAATTTCCAGTTATTGTAACAGTCCCTGAAAAGCTTCAATGTAGTCTTTGCAACGTCCTGCTAAAATAATATGTCGTAAATGTTCAGGCAATTTCATTAAGCAAATGCGGATGAGTTCTGAGGGGCTGTATGGGTTTGAAAGATACTGATTCTTATGTTACATGTCTTCGAAATATCTGACAAGACTAGAAAATTCCGAGTGTTCGAAATGTTTCATTGTTATGATGCTATGTTTTACTCGGTCTTGTGTAGCTTGAGACCAATACGCTGAGAGGAAGACATGGTAAAATTCTCCTTCACTGTGACAATCGTGAATGACCGATCGCATTCTTACAGCTGGTTCATTCCCTAAGTAGCGACACATAAATTCTAATCTGTGATCCAATGACCAGTTGGGAGGAAAACAATGAGAGAATTGATGAAGCCATGCTTGTGGATGAATGTCGTTGTCATAATTCTTTGCCTGAATTCTGAAATGTTTTAAATTTACGTGTATTAATGAACAGCTTATAGTCAAAATCATCGTGTCGGCGAGTCGCATATCGGTCATTGTTACGTCGTGTCGGCGGTTCCATCTCAAAATTCGGTGCACCTTGCCAATTTCTTTCATAATTTCCGAAATGCCCTGCGTTATTATTTTGTGGCTTTTCCGAATTTCTAAGTCCCTTATCCAGTACTGGAGCGCGAGTGTCCTCTGAAATACGTAATTCTTGTATTACTTGTGCCAACTGATCTTGTACTTCCCGGATTTCTCTTTTGTACTGTGTATTGGTTTGGTTTTGTTTGAATTTTCTAATTTGTTCATGCTCTTCTGTGTCAGTGAAGGCTACAAGTCTTGTGTCATTCAGATCATCATCTACCTTTGTAGATAAGTTAGTGAACTGATCCGAAAGTTCGGCTACTTTATCCTATAGTGAACTTATTTCCTCAGTGTGTTTTTCTGAACCAAGTTTCTGAGTGTCCATTTGTGTTGAAATCGTATCTACTGTGTCCTTTAAGTTTTCCTAAGTTTTTGCAAGTTGCGTAACCCAATCGGTAGATGCAACTGAGTCAATTTTAGCTTGCAAGGTCCCGTGATTTTCATGAACAATAGTTTGCAGTTCCTTTATGGCTGCTTCGCGATTCTGTAATGCATTTTCATGACGCGAAAAAATAGGTTGGAAATGCTCACAAATTTGTGTATTTACGTCATTACAGACTTTTTGACATTTCGATTCGATTTTATGTAACTCAGTAGTTAAATCTTCAAGTGTTTGTTCAAGCGTGGTGTCTAACTTTTGAAGATTGGGTTCCATTGTGTCTAACTTTCGAAGATTTTGTTCCATCGTGTCTAACTTTTGAAGATCTTGTTCCATTGTGTTTAACTTTTGAAGATTTTGTCCCATTTGTTTCTGATTTTGTTCAAGCGTAGTGTCTAACTTTTGTAGCGTTTGTCCCATTTATTGCATTAAATGTAATAACAATGCACTGGCGTCTGAAACACGTTCCTCAGTGCTTTTCGGTAGTGAATTTTCACCGGCAACATTCGCATTTTCAAAAGCAGAAAATGTGTCTTGACTTATTTGAGAAAGCGGTGAGGACGCAAAACCTGAATGTACAGTATTTGCAAGATTGTGTCCTGTCATTTCGTAATCCTGAGGCGAGCTGTTGCCGACCGATCGATCGATAATGCTTCCCTGTTCACTAATTGTTTCACTATCTACGCCATTATCTGCAGCCCGCTCCATTTCCCTATGCACAATTACAAATTACTACTTTGAACATTAATTAATTCATTACTCGGTGGCGCTATCACACTGCTTTCGTCTTCACTGTCATTTCTCAGTTTACTTTGGAGGCTAGTATTACGTTTTTCACACGCCATTATTGTCACAATATTTCACACGATAACACAGAAAAGCACAATTTCAAGAGCAAAATAAGAAAACACATCAACATAGCACTGAAAACAATATCTCGTTAATTGCAAGCGCAGCTGCAAAATACTTGGTGCAAATCTACAGGCATGCCACAACTGTTTTACTGTACAACAATGATTCCAGTGAGGTATCCTCGGCTAAGGGTCGACATATGAAACGTCCCCTTAGAAAAATTATGCGTGACTGTGCTTAAACTGACACACAATAGTTTTAGTGCAACGCAATCTGACTTGCAATCATGCCTACAAAAGAATGGCCCTCACTAACATTAAACCATACCTTTCATGAATCACTTACCTCACTAAAATCTTCGTTACTCGAACTACTGCAATACAGCGAGCGCCACTACTGCCAGCTAAATAAAAGATTCTAGCTACTGAAGGGACTAATTACTGACAGGCATAGTCAGCAAATGAAAGATTTGATAAAAAACAAACCTTAAATGTATTTACCTTAATAGTGTTCAAAAGTCATCATATGTGTATCAGTTCATGACATCCAGTATTACAAATTTACTCTTTTTCATGGACACACGTAGAGATCATCCGCTCTCAATATTCCGCCATCTCTCTCCCCACATCCCCCACTGCTGGCGGCTCACCTCCAACTGCGCAATGCTACGCGCTGTTAACAGTCAACTGCCCAACACTACAATAGCGAACAACAATGCAAACCAGCCATAGACTGCATGCAGCACAGCCAGTGATTTTCATACAGAGCGCTACGTGGCGTTACCAATATAAAAACCTAAACAGCCTACGTACATATCTTACCATTGTTTGTTTAACTCTTGTCTTCTCTCGGCTGTAGAGCAGAGTATTAAGCTGCTGTCAGCCCGCCCTTACATAAAGCAAAGTACAAAGAATAAAGGCTAACATCAGATATTATTAATTAAAGGATTACTATGAAATTCAATTTTCTACATGAAAATTACACATGCATCTCTGCGAGTCAAGTGAGGTACACATTTGTAAACAAGGTGTTCAGTGCTGAATTTGTAAACAAGGTGTTCAGTGCTGAATTCTAGTTTGGTGGAGTTAAATGTTACAAGAGACAGGTTTTCCACAAAGATGATGAATATTTAAGATAAAACAAGGAAAATTCACAAATCTTTAATAATGTTCATTCATAAGTTCTACAGGTCGGTCTGTGTGCCACAAAAAATATAAAATACAGAAAGTACGAAAGCAACGTCCTTAAAAAAATAATCCCATGAAACTGTCATTCAGGGTTCAAGGTACAGTAAGAATGTCACATGAAACAACTGTTGTTCAGATGTTGTAGTCGTGGAATGAGCAGTATGCAGTTAATATCGATGATCGCTATTCAGTGTAGTTCATTCTGGCACATTTACCTAATCTGAAAAAAGGCAAAGTGATTTCAATGGAAGATCGTCCATGGAGTAGTGTCTTTCCTTACTTTTTCAGACACACACACGCAGTTACTTAGTTAGTTAGTTACTTAGTTAGTTAGTTATGTGTTCCATTGATCAATAGAACTGAAAAACCGTTATGATGTGGAACGTGTCAAATGCTCAAGAAATGCGCACAGGAAAAAGTTTTTTTTTTACATTATAGTGGTATACCTAAATATTTCTATTATCTATCCAATTCCCTTAAATGGCACAAAATGCTTGTATTATATCTCCAGATTTATTTACTCATATTCGAGAATTCATCTATGGGATAGAAGGAGTTGTCAAGGAGGTATGATTTCAGTTTGTTTTTGAAACTATTACTGCTGTCTGCCAGACATTTTATTTCATCTGGTAATTTATCAAAAGGTTTTTAGCAACATATTTTACCCCTTTCTGCGCCAAAGACAGGTTAAGTAAAGAATAGTGTAGGTCTTTCTTTTTTTTGGTATTGTAATCATGAATGTTGCTGTTGATTTTAAACTGGTCCATGTTGTTGAGAAGCAGTTGTAAGAATTCCTAACCTTATGAACATATGCTTACAAGATGTGCGACTATGAACCCCACACACTATTCTAACTACATTTACCTAAGTGTTGAGTTGACCCAGAATATTATTCCGTATGACATCAGAGAGTGGAAGTATGCAAAGTATGTTAGCTTACTAATTTCTACATCCTCAAAATTGGCAATTATTCTGATTGCAAAAGTTGCAGAACCTATTCGCTTTAGGAGATCCAAAATATGACTTTTCCAATTGAGATTCTCATCTATATGTGCACCCAAAAACTTCATATGCTATACCCTGGCTACTGACTTCTTTTGGTGTGTTATGTTTATTGAAGAAATTATATTTTTGTAGCAGAAAATTGGATATATTGTGTTTTTTAAAAGTTCAGAGCAAGCCAATTCGCGGAAAAAAAATTAATAACTTTTCCAGAGACCTTATTTGTATCATTTTCTATCAGACTTTCTTTTACTGGATTAATAATTATGCTTGTATCATCAGCAAACAGTGTCAGTTCAGCATCTTGTTTCACATAAGAAAACCGGTCATTCACATATATCAAGAACAGGAGGGGACCCATAATGGAACCTAATGTAATTTCACCCCAGTTAGATGAAGTGGCAAATTCCTTCGGATCACTTGAAGAATACAAAGAGACTTTTTGCTTCCTATTCTGTAGATATGACTTAGACCACTCATAAGTTGTCCCATTTATTCTATAGAATTGTAATTTCTCTAACATAATGGCATGGTTCATACAATCAAATGCTTTGGATAAGTCACAGAATATTCCTACTGGTAACATTTTACTATTTAAAGACTCTATTATGTGGACAGTGAAATTGCATATTGCTGTCTCAGTGGAATAGCATTTCTGAAATCCGAACTGTGATTTGCTAAGTATCCCATTACTGTTGAGATGGCAAACCACTCTTGAGTACATTGCTTTATCAAAGATTTTTGAAAATGCTGTAAGCAAGGATACTGACCAGTAATTATTGACATCTGTGATTTCCCCCTTTTTGTAGAAAGGCCTGACAATGGCATATTTTAACCTGTCTGGAGAAATACCCAGATTCAGTGATGTATTCCATATGTGACTCAAAACATAAGCTGTGATTGCTCCACAGTGTTTTAATAAATTGTTATAGATGTCATCTACTCCAACAGAACGTTTATTTTTCAAAGATTTAATAATCTTCCTTGTTTCACGTGCGGTTGTTAGATGAAACTTAATCTGACTAAAATTTTTCAAAACTGACTCTTCCATGTACTGCCTGACTTTTTCTTTTGAACTATTCTCACTAATTTTTTGCTCCTACACTTAAGAAGTGATTGTTAAATACATTGGTTACGTGTGTACTGTTGGTTAAGATGGTCTCATTCTCTTTAAAAGTACCCAGTTTACATTTCATAAACTCTCTCTGAAGTGATCTATAGATACTGGGTTGAGCACCCTAACACTTTTACGTAATCGTTTCTGAAATGTATGCCCTGTTAGGTTTTGTAAGTCAATCAGCTGTGCATCATGGTCAGATAATCCATTTACCACAGGGAAAGCATGCGTTTGTTCTACATCCTCTTGCTGTACAAATACATTATCTATTAGAGTACTACTCTCCTGAGCTATACATGTAGGGAAATTGATCACTAATTCTAAGTTACATGCTGTTAACAACACTTCTTGTTCACTTTTCCTATCACAATTGCTTAGAAAGTTAACACTGAAATCACCACAGATTAATAACTTCCTCTTTTTGTCTGACAGACAGCATAATGGAGAGTCAAACTTTTTTATGAATAGCTCGCAATCTCCTAGTGGAGACCTGTACACTGTTGCTAGTATCAACACAACGTTATATAGGTGAAGTTCACATGCACAAACCTCAAAGTGCTGATCAACACAAAATTTGCTTACTTCAACAGTTCTGTATTTATACCCTTGTTTTATGAATATGGCAACTCCTCCTTGCCCATACTAGATGTACAAGTGTAAGATGCTAAATTATACCCATTTTTACTGACACTTTCCATACCCACAGTTACATGGTGCTCAGACAGACAATGTATATCAATCTCATTCATATTTTTGAGGTCATCTAAACACATTATCAGCTCATCTACTTTATTTTTTATTCCCATGATATTTTGGTGAAGTATGTTGATACCACCCTTAGCTTTATCCCTATTTGCTGTGCATGAAGTTTCTTTTCTTCTATTTTCCTTGGCTGTTGTCTGTCTGTAATTTGGCTTTAACCTAAAAAAACCTGTCTGCATGGTCCCAATAAACACCCAGGGATCACCCCTTGTGTGAGTGTGGCCCCCCTTACAGTATCTGCTAATAGAGAAGCTAACTTATCTTTCCCTTTCCTATTAAGATGCAAGCCATGTGTAGTGTAACCCCCCCTCCCCCCCTATCAATAGCATCAATTGGAACAACACTCATGTGAGACTTCGCCAGTGTCTGGAGCATCCCGTCCAGCTCAGTGTTAACACGCCTTACAGTAGTGTTTACCCAGGGCTCTCAACACGGAGTAGTTATTGTCCTTCTACGTGCAGTATTGTGCATTGAGACCAGTATTAGTGCAAGGAAGTGGTCAGACATCCGATCTCACTCCACAAAAGTCTTAATGTTTATTCGGTATGAAGTCACAGTGTCATTGTCCCTGAAGTATGAAAACACAGTTTCATATCATCTTAGTAAAACACAGCAGCTGTTGACAACCTATACGAAAGTTCCAACACGACATTATAAACAGTGCGTATACAGGCAGTGCTTCTGCCGCGCGCTTGTTTGGATAGCGGTGATACTACGAGACATTTCACATTGCAGTCCGCCAACCGGCGGTGTTGTGGCAGTCCAGTGGGAGTGGTTGCTTGTGTCATGAGCCTTCCCTTGACGACAGGGATGCTCTCGGTGTGTGTGGGGTCGCTGCAGGAAATGGTTCCGAGTGACAGGCAGAGACCTCAGACAATCATCTCAGCTTACCAGCCTGCTGGTCAGGTTTTGCGTGTCCCGTGTGTGCGGGTGATGGCTGCTTGGCCATGGCACAATTTCCGTCTGTTCTCTTGTGCCTACTCACAACTGCATTTTTCTCATACCTCCATGCCTCATGTAATGGCATGATTTCAACCAAGTTTGCAGAACAGTAATTAACAGTGCAGTTCACATAAGTACAAATACAATCTGCTCTTACTATACTTTCGCTATAGCTTATATAATAACTTTATATAAATCCACATTTTCCTTCTCTATTAGTTTCAGTAAGTTTACTCAAATGTGTATCACTACTACATGCAATGAATTTACTCAAATACTAATTCAGTTCCATTTGTAAAACTATGAATTAATATTGGTTCATATATTTTTACTATTTGATCTTTATAAAATTAAACTGTATTATAACTAAATCCTACAGTATCCAGCCTTACATTTATTTCATGATAGTTAATTGTCTCATAGAAAGTTTCTAAAACAATGTACAAAATATTTTTGATTGGGAGCTCAGCTGAGTTTACGTTAGTTGCAGTTATTCATGCGGTTATCTTTTGCTTTCATGCACTACGAGTTATATCAGAGACATCTACCAATACTCTACATCCTTCTGGTAGATACATACTCACTGCCATGTGCAGTCGTCCATACCAAAGCTACTGTGGCCACATTACCTAGTTTACCCAATCTTCTTGCAATTTCCTGGTAGTCTGAACCTTCAGTTCATTACTTCGTTTCTGTAACTGCATCTTCCATCCATCCATCGTATCAACTCATTAGATATTCACGTCGTAGGTTCTCTTAAAGTTACAGAGCTGCTATCTGCACATGTACAATGTTGCTAAACCCACATTTTATTATGATTTGCGGTCTGTTTCTCTTTTTAGCAGTAAATACAATTTATTTCTTCAATATTCCTTCTCCAAGACTGGTCATACGTTATTTTATCTCTTTTTTTCTCTTTTGCGGTTTCACTTTCGACATGGTCATTTAGAATAGTTCCTCTCTGTGTCCTGTCAACAGTGCACTGAGATATACAAAAATCATTACATGACACTCTCATTAACTCGTAAAATATTCATATAAATCAGTGTATCAAACTCTCATTCATCATCCATATGTGACAGCGCTGCTTTACGTCTGCTAAACCCCAACTGTGCAGCGTTCCTTCATCTCCACTAAACCCTAAACGTGCCGTGTTCACACACGTTTGCTAATAAATGTTTAAGCTCCATAGCTTCTTGCTCAGTGCGCTATCGCACCTTGCATAGCTATTAAAATTAAACCTCAGGTACTATGAATCCTTTCATTAGGACAACTAGAGCCAATGATTTGTTTAATGTTGCTCTTCTCAGTATCTCCTGCACCGTCTTCCTGTCTCATTCTGATGTTAACTGCCCTGGTTTCGTGGGAAAACTCCTGTGTTTGCCTTCATCGATCTTATGTTTTTTTTTATACATATAGGATCATCTCATGTTATTATCACTGCATATTCTCACAACAGACCGGCGACTAACTACGGCGAATTGTGGTAGCTTCCGATCGACTTGCGCCTTCGTGTAGAGTTTCCAGTTCCCTGACATAATGGTGGACTATTCTTCTCACTAGTAAGGGCCAAGAAAATGTAGAACAATTTACCGTTTAAATACTGATTCTTCTTACTAAAACTTTATCTGCAGCAGTGATCGTCTCTCCTCTGTAACAGGTGGATCGTTTACAATTTTCTTCTCTCACATTCATTAAGCGAAATTTTATTTGTTTTGACCGCACTATGTTCTCGAACTTCCTGAGGTTCCAACTCATGTTCTTTATCTAGCTTTAGTTATCGAAGCGCATCGTTACAATTTCGTCTGCTATCTTCTCAGTAACAAACTTTTCTCCTATTTGCAAAACCATCTAGTACTTGTCGATGAAGGTTTCTCGGGTCTCCAGCCGGGTGGTAGCGTTGATACATCGCGACGTTTCGGGAAGTGTCATACTGCCCATCTTCTGGCGAAGTGTCGAAATTCGCGGAGATCGGGGTATTTACATGCGCTGTCACCCCCTCCACTAGACCTCGGGAGGCTGTGCTGGACCGGCAGCGTGCGCGCCATGGTGGGGGTAGCTGTCTCCCCCCGGCGGCCGCGTTCGGTTCTCGGTGTAAGCATTCAGTCTGCGTCTGCAGCGGAGGACATTGGCGGGCGCGCTCCGGACGGATTGTGGCTACCGCAGGGTTCCATGCTGCGCTGAGTTGGATCCCTCATCCCTGTTGACCAGGTTCTTGTGAATCCTTATTTCTAGGGATTCATAATACTTTCCGAGAAGCCAGATGCTCCGCACAGCGCCTTCGTGTTTTCGAAGTTGAAGGTGTGTTCTTCATTTACGCTGTGTTCTGCTATGACTGATTTTTCTGTGTGACCTAGTCGCATACATCTGATATGTTGTTCACAGCGTTTAGATATACAGCACAGTGTTTGTCCAATGTATTGTTTACCACATTTGCATGGGATGCAGTATATTCCTGGTGTGTTAAGCTTCAGTGTGTCTTTGGCAGAACCTAGGAGCTCCCTCGTCTTCGGTGGTGGGCGGAGAACGGTTTTGATATTGTATTTGCCCAGAAGTCGTGCACTTTTGGCCGAGAGCGGACCCACGTACGAAAGGAACTCGAATCGATTGTCTTCTTCTTCTTCTACTTCTGGGGTTGTAGTCACTGCTACCTTCTTCCTTTTAAGCGCCCTGTTGATCTGCGTTTCACTGTTGCCATTTTGATGGAAGACTTCCCTCATGTGTTGCAGTTCGGATGGTAGTCTTTGTAACAGATGGAGGGCGCCCTGTGTACCTGAGTGGCCAGTACTGTTTGTGCTGGATGGTGGCAGCTTATTGCATGAACGTATAGGTCTGTGTGTGTCTTCTTCCTAAGCACTGCATGGCCTAGTGAACACTATGCCTTTCTCTTAAATAGTATGTCAAGGAAGGGGAGGTGCCGGCAAATGTGGCCGAGCGGTTATAAGCGCTTCAGTTTGGAACCGCGCGACCGCTACGCTCGCAGATTCGAATCCTGCCTCCGGAATGGATGTGTGAGATGTCCTTAGGTTAGTTAGGTTTATGTAGTTCCACGTTCTAGGGGACGGGTGACCTAATCTGTTAAGTCCCATAGTGCTCAGAGCCAAGGAAGGGGAGGCATCCATTTTCCTCCATTTCCATCGTAAATTTGTTATCCGGATGAATGCTGTTGAGGTGTTGCAGAAACCCGTCTTGTCGTGTGGGGACATGGCAAACAGGCGATAGATGAGTCTCTGGAGCACCTCAACAGCATCCGTCCCGAGATCCAAGAAACTTTCGTCAATAGTTTACGCCGGGAAAGCCTACAGTCGCATATACGATACTTCTACGGGGAGGAAATAGTCTACAGTCACACATCTTGTACGTTTTTAAATTTTGAATGCGAATATTTCTTGCACTGTCGAGCCCTATAGCACCATAAGAGTCGCATAGAAATTATTTGTTTGGGATTTAAAATCTAGTCCTGCTTGCTTGACTTGCCGCTCATGTTTCCTTTAATCTTTACATGACCTGTCTTCAGTACTGACCATCTCCTTTCCCTGTTACAGTCATCATAAATACGCATGACTAACTGTATCAAGTAGACACTGGACTAAATTACCGATAAAATCCACAGTGACAGCAAGATATTCACTAACACCCACCTAGTCCTCTTCTTCTAATAATATGTTCCTAAGCTCCTCAAAATCTATATGCAAGGCTCCTGCTTTTCTAGCTCTTCGAACTGTCCATTCTGGAGGGGGTATTCAAATTTCTTCCGGGAATCTTTCCGTTTCTCCACGTTCCTTGGTTTTATCAGTAGGCGCGTCCTCCAAGTTCAACAAGCACTACTCTCCCCTCTAGTCCATCGTATCATCTTTCATTATTTAGTCGGTCATTAGGTCTCCAGTTAATTCTTCGGTCATGTGGTCCACAGTGAGGACCATATTGTCGGTTATCGTTTCTCCGATCTCATCCATTTCCGTTCCTTCTTAGTTGGTGTCTCATTCCCCAGTTCAAGTTGTTTACTTGTTGATTTACCACAAAGTTAGTCTGAACGAACTGCAGTAGGCTTATCGCCTCGGTGCTCCTGTTGCAGCCTAATTTGTGCACTAGCTTCTGTAGCCCGTGAATATCGTGCAGTTTCTGCCAGCGATCCTAATCTCTTTCTGAATTTCATGTGAGAGCTTCGTCAAGCAAAGGTGTATGAGTTCCGTTGGCCCCCACGAGGAATCTAAAAACTGTTTCTTCCCAACAATATCTTTGAAAAATTGTACAGAGCCACCCCACCTCGACTCCCCAAAACCTTCTGTCATCACTTTCCCCATCTATTCTTCCTTTTTTCCGAGGAAGACGGGTATAAATTAGTCAGTCATCTTGCACTGTAGCGCAGTTACTAGCTCCTCTCAGAGCTGAGCACATACGAATCTATTTGTAAAACCTGTAGCCATGATTTAGTGATGTTCGCCGAATTTTTTAATCCATAGTTTCAGGTGTACGTAGTTGGCAGTTTCCGGAAATAATGAATATATATACCGACACGAACTGTTTCCTGATTTCCACCTTTCCATGTCGCTTGACACCGTTTCTGGCCGGCCGGAGTGGCCGTGCGGTTCTAGGCGCTACAGTCTGGAGCCGAGCGCCCGCTTCGGTCGCAGGTTCGAATCCTGCCTCGGGCATGGATGTGTGTGATGTCCTTAGGTTAGTTAGGTTTAATTAGTTCTAAGTTCTAGGCACTGATGCCCTCAGAAGTTAAGTCGCATAGTGCTCAGAGCCATTTGAACCATTTGATACCGTTTCTGCAGTAGCGGTGGTAACTGCTGGTGGAGTTGAATGGAACGGCTCTCCCTTGATACGGCATAATCTTTCGTCAAGCTCACGAATCTCCGGTTGTTCCCTGATCCTTTCTTTCTCACTTTGAATCATTACGTTCTCTCTTCCGTTATTACTCGTCGAAAATTAGTACACTCCTTGTGTTTCATGAGCGGTTATAACTTCTCCCTATTCCTGCGATTAATGTTGTTCTGCGCTTCCTTAAACTGCACAAACTCTCTTACCTCGGCTTGTCTCCTTATGTTTATTTGCAATGCTATGTCTGATGTGATTTCGTTATGGTTCGGCAGTTGCTCAGTGGCAATGGTTAGCACCTCGACTTTCTGTACCACTTGCCCACTATATTCTTCTGTGAACTTATACACGCATCTCTCCATGACTTTACTGCTAATACTGGCACCAATGTTCTTCGGACGGATCTCAAAGTTCTTGTCGTTGGTTTTTATGCTCTTCGTATTAGTAGTGGCATCTTTCCTCGATTCGTCTGTCATTCCTTGATTTTCTTGGCTAGTGTATCTATTCTCGTGGCCAATTCATACGTCCTATCATCAATCTTCTTGTGCAAAGACTTCCCCATTTTTTCTTTATATGTCTTGAACTGCACCACATTTCTCTCTTGCTCCTTCTGTTGCGTGAATCCCGCTTCATTTCTTTCGCTGCTTCGCTTAAACAGTTCGATTAGAGAGCTGTGCCAGTCAAATACTGCAAATGGTGGCTACGTGGGCTTGCGAGTAACAACACTCTGTGTTGCATTTTTTGGCCCGTAATATATATTTTTTTATTTTCCCTTTCTACAGACTGGTGTAACTTTCATCTTTTCTCCTACGCTCAACTTCAGATCCTTCGTCATTAATTTGTTCTTAATGTTACTCACTGTTCATATTACATTCAGTCTGAGTTGTAGTGTCTGTTTCCTAAACAAATAAAATCCCCTCCAGAAGTTCAACGATGGTTCTTCAGCTGGACAATGATAGACATATATCAACCGAATCTTACTGAAAAAAAAAAGAAATACATAAATCTTTACGCGCCAGCAGCTTAGAAATACTTTTAGGTTTAATGAATTTATTATTTTTTAGATATCAGTGTAGGTCCTTCCATCACATTTAAATTTATCAGATTTAACCGCAGCGCCAGGGTATCATAAATCAACGAATATGGCGCAGGAGTCGCAAAAATGTAAGTCGACGTGGGTTGGATAGTCTCTATTTATACTGATGGGCCCTGTTATGTCACTCAAATCCTAAAACGCCCTACGAATCATCTCGCTGTCATGGCTCCATCTCCGATAGCTACCTGAGAGTGTAAGCTAAAGCGGATATAGAATCAGTCATTCGTCGCGCAGCAAAGACCCGCTCTGCTCTAGGACTCTGGTGGCTCTGAAGCCCGGTGTAGAAGAAGGCTCCTGTTGGTGAAGTCTGGTGGAGAATACTCTCGACGGTGGAGTGATATTGTACCGATTGATTCTTGAAAAGGAAGAGTCGTATATCTGCGTTTTGCGTTCTTTACTTTCTGCAGACTGGCTGGGCTACCGATACTCTAAGTGCTGACCGATAAAAAGATTCCTTAAAATATGCTGATCCCCATCTCCGAGTTTTGCATCGAGCAGTTAACCAGTAACGCACTTCCTGTCAATCTGTGCTGAAAAAAGGCATCTCAATCTTTTTCTGTCTCGTTCTGTTGCCAATAATGCCGGACCTCGTCAGCACAGTCGAGTTTCTCTTCCTAATTTGATTTACAAGAACCAATTCTGTCAGTCTGTATTTTGCGTAAAAATTTAATTTTTGTGAACCCATTGTTCGGTGGTGTCCCCCTCTTCCGCTTACACCGGTATCCTAATGTAGCATTTAGACTTTAGACCGTACAACGAGACTCGCAGAAACCCTCGCCAGAGTAAATGTAATACATACAAAATCGGCGGTCAGAAATCTTGCATGTGACCGAGCGTTTACTGCAATCTGCCACGGCCTTCTTTGGAATGTGGTAGCACAAATTCTTCAAAAAGTTTTGAATGCCAGCTACTTTATTTCCTGAAACTCGGTAGTAGGTTTCTAAAAGAGTCCGTGTTTACTGACGTTGATATACGCTTATCATGTCAGTGGGGTCCGCCCCCGGTAGCTGAGTGGAAAAAAGTGGTCAGCGCGACAGAATGTCAATTCTAAGAGCCCGGGTTCGATTCCCGGATGGGTCGGAGATTTTTTCCGCTCAGGGATTGGGTGTTGTGTTGTTCTAATCATCATCATTTCACCCCCATCGACGCCCAAGACGCCGAAGTGGCGTCAAATCGAAAGACTTGCACCAGGCAAACGGTCTACGCGACGGGAGGCCCAACTCACACGACATTTTTTTTATATCAGTGGGCTCCCCGCCCCATAAACAGTTTCAGTGCTACAACGTCCAGATCTACTGCAGAAACGTAAATGACAAGATATTCAGCATACGTTTAATTCGTTCGGGTTCTGGTTCACTTGAACTTTGCCTTCGACTAGTATATTAGCAACCTGCGAAATTTGTTTCGGTAGTTTGAAAGATTAGTTTTGCTAAGTTTACCTGTGATCACGTCGAATTCGTGGTCTGTCTTATTCGTGAATTCATTTATAAAATTCTTGACTTTTCTTCGACCACTTTGCAATCCTCCCCACCTACTCACATGCTGGCACACACACACACACACACACACACACACACACACACACACACACACATTTTCCCAGGTGTCAACGACGGTATTCTGTTACTTAATTGTTCCTTGAACTCCTACTTTAGTTCCGAAAATATGGCGAGTAATTTGTTCAGCTTGGTCACCTCAGACAGCAATCCAGTTGTACCAGCCCGAAATAGGCTCAAAATACGAACCCGTTGCAACCGAGCCTACGCCAGTTCCTAACTTGCCTGTTTCTATCGTTATTTTTCTAATATCTCTTAACAGAGTCCACTTGTACGACAAAAAATTGATAATCTGATATAGATTACAGCAAGAATAAAATATGAGATTAAACGTGCACCACACATCCGGAAACATCTCGAAACACCTCGTAGGAGATTACCACCATTCGTACACCTATACCATAATTCTGTAACTTCAAAACCTAAGAATATAAATAAAAACCTTTGTTTGATGAAATATTTGTCATGTAATCATCTGTTGACTTACAAGGGATATCTACGTTCTTAAGGAATTTAGAAGTTATTTACCGGGAGCCACGCTTTTAAACACTTACAATGTAAATAGCTATTCAGGTGAGTGGTTATTATGCAAAGTATCACCCCAGTCTCACCTGGGTGTCTACATGGTCACAAAGGTTGTAACTGGAATAAGTGTGGGTATTTATATTGTTGACTGGCGACGGTATTTTGTACAACACTACATCTCTATTTATGTCATTTGCAGACTATTAAATATAGCTGTTACTAGTCACATGGTTTTTAGTTGGTGAGTACTTCCTAGTAAATGTGGAAAGAGTACATGTGGCAAGAACAGGCCATTAACGCTTTCTCCCCCATAGCAGTAGGTCAAGTGTTGAAGTGTGGACGCATGGATGCAGAATGGTTAGTCTACCTGACAGGCGAAGAGAGGTCGGGTCGTGAAGCTTGTGACATGTTTGTGGAAAGACTGTTGGGCGCAGAGGGAAAAAAAGAAAATAAGAAACGCACTCACTCTCACACACACACACACACACACACACACACACACATATATATATATATATATATATATATATATATATATATACACACTTATGTGTGTACATGTTATGGTAACACATATAAAAATATTTGCACTTACACCCAATACACACTGTGTCTTGTTGAGAACAGTTATCTTCGAATACAGGTTCTGTAAAATTACCCAACTGGGCCTTTTGAGAGATAAGTATTTATTGTTCCAATAATTCCCATTTAATCTGCGATCCAATGGTGCCGCAGGGTCAAAGATATCTCTTATAGACATCAGTGCAGATTGCTGCTGTGTCAGTCAAGCCCCCTTAGAAAAATTATAAAAGACTGTGCTTAAACTGACACACAATATTTTTTGCGAAACGCGGTCGGACTTTTAATAATCCCTACAAAAGAATGGCCCTGACTAACAATAACCTATACCTTTCATGAATCACTTACCTCACAAAAATCTTCGTTACTCAAACTACTGCAATACAGCGAGCGCCAATACTACCAGATAAGTAAAAGATTGTAACTACTAAAGGCACTAACTACTGATAGGCATAGTTAGCAAATGATAGATTTTGATACAGAACAAACAATGCCGCCCGAAGTGGCCGTGCGGTTAAAGGCGCTGCAGTCTGGAACCGCAAGACCGCTACGGTCGCAGGTTCGAATCCTGCCTCGGGCATGGATGTTTGTGATGTCCTTAGGTTAGTTAGGTTTAACTAGTTCTAAGTTCTAGGGGACTAATGATCGCAGCAGTTGAGTCCCATAGTGCTCAGAGCCATTTGAACCATTTGAACAAACAATGTATTTACCTTAACAGTGTTCAAAAGTCATAATATATATCAGTTCATGACATCCAGTCTTGTAAGACTGTCTCTGATGGACACACGTCCAGATCATCCACTCTCCGCCATTTCTCTTCCCACATCCACCAATGCTGGCGGCTCACCTCCAACTGCGTAACGCTACGTGCTGTTAACAGCCAACTTCCCAACACTACAATAGCGAACAACAATGCAAACCAGCCACAGATTGCACACAGCACAGCCAGTGATTTTCATACAGAGCGCTACGTGACGTTACCAATAAAAAAAAAAAAAAAAACCCTATACAGCCTACTTACAGTGCTTTTATTGTGGTGGACCATTTCGTCTAATTTGCCATCTTGAAACCATCTGCGAATGGTACGTAATATTTTTTATTTTCTTTTATTGTGAAGTTGGTTATTGTATTTTCAGATATACTAATGTTGTATTGACGTCCCTATATCATTAGTGGTCGCTGTCACTCTGAATTCTATTTCAATGTGGAGTAGATTTTTGATTCTCATGCTGCAGGCTGTTTTGTGATTTGCTGCTGTTGTTAATCGTCCTTTCCCGTTATTTTTATAATCTGATGTTTCATCGTCAACTTTGACGACTGAAAATTGTGACAGTTTGCCAAAGATGCTGTATGAGTACAGTTGCTGTAGTGTGTTGGTGTTGCCATTTTGAGCTATATGTGTGATCACTGTAATCGATGTGTCTGTGGGTAGTTGTTTGCGTCTGTCCGTTATGTTTGGTAGGAATTCAATAACATTTTGTGGGTGAAATATTTATGTTTAAATTCGTTTGTTCATTTAAAATGTAATCAGGGCGTTGTATTGTGTGTATGTAGATTTCTATCTTTTTCTATGTAATTCACTGTTAAATCTTTTCATTGCCAACTCCACTGGTTTCGCGTTGTGGTTACTGTTCTATAAGTGGTTGAAGAATTTAAACGGATTATTTTCGTTAGTTCTTGTGTACTCTTCACACCTTATACAGAAATTGCGCCCTGTGTGTGCCACGTAAAATGTATTGACATTCGATTTTGTACAAGCCTGGGTTTGAGTATATTGTTAATTTTGTTTTTCCTGAGTGAAGCATGTGGTGAATATTGTTGTTGGTTCTATATGCCAATAGGATACCTGTGTTCTTCAATAGTGCAATTAATTTGTTTGATATTTTACCTAAATATGTTGTAAGTATGTGTGTTGGTTTAGCCTTCTTTGTGTTTCTATGGATAATTTTACGTCTTTGTGAATCTGTGGTTGCATGGGTATAGCTTTTCTTCTGCATATCTGCATTACTGTGTAGGGGTTGAAACCATTTATTTATCGAGTTCTTTTTGTATGGAAGCTAAGTTTAGTGTTAGAGCTTGTACTCTGTTGATCATGGCTTGGAAGAATGTGCTTGTGTGCCTGTGGGTGGCATGAAGTAGCATGGATGATGCTTTCACTTGTGTCATTCTGTTGCCACGTACAGTTCCTGTTTTCTCTTCCAGCCCTTAGCAGCGTACAGTGTGCTACGTTATGTAGGCGTAATTTTTACTGACAAGTACCTGTTTGTGCTTGAGGAGATTAAGAAACAGTTTGATTAGAATATGCATCTTATTACTCAGTAATATAATAGTTATTTTTTAAATCAAACATTTAATACGTTTAATTTCAAATCGAATAATGAAAGTATGAGGCAAATTATACATTAAAATTGGTGTCCTCGATAAGCGAACAACTTTAAATGGGAATCAAGACTTGCATACGTTTATATACCCACCCATTTCTATTAGCAGAATATAAATGATAGAGAGAGCGCAGTCTGCTTTTTTCGCTAGATCTTCGATGACACTTTACCTTATGATATCTTGTCATGTTGCCCGAATTCCAACCACTACTCTTCCCTCCCCTCTGACGCAATCCTACGAAGTCACCACTATTTACGAGGAAAACGCTTCTCTGTCTGACTTAGTTGGTATTTTCAAACAGCCATGACGCTACGTCACGTCAAGTATCTGAAGCAACGGAAAGGTTTCTTGTAATATCGTACGTTGAGATATGGTCAAGGATACACGGGAAGGTCTTCTCTTCCAACAATTCTCTGAATCTGCTGTAAAAAGCCAAATTAAAACTAGTGGGAAGGCTGCCTACTCGAGACGCGGCGCAGAAACGTTCTTTTCGCGTTTATCTGCAATTTCAGACATAGGTCAGTAAAACTTCTTCAGCCTGGGCTACCAAGAGTACAGGTAACTCCGATAACAACAACGGTAACTGCAGCTACTGCCCAACCCAGTGAAAAATCATCTGTTGCAAACACAAAAGTGTGTAACAGATCCTTCAACTGATAAGGAATGCAGGACTCCGGTACCTAACAACGCAATTAGGGACGTGGAAGAGTTAATTTCAATGCTCAGAGTGATTTCTGATCATAGATGCTCCTAACACGACAGTGCTGCTATTATTGCTCATCATAAACTATCAGCTTAAGAGGAGTAGAGTGTAGCTGCCGCCTCTGGGCCTCCGAAGTACGGTGCCAGGGCTGTGCTTCGGCAAACACGAACATTGGACCCGCAGTCGGCTGCTCCAATAGAGATCGCAGCCGGCAGAGATGCATTCACCACTAAGACCAACGTCGAAATCTCATCTTTTCTGTCGGAATTAAACCGCCTGCTCTTTCCTTCCCGCCAAAAAAACACGACCACCTATCATTCTACAGTCATTCTCTGTCTTCCAATTACCTAATTGCTTTTTTAGTAAAAGATCACGCCCAGAAAGTGTGTCACACTAAGAACGCCAGTGACTTCTCTATCCTGCCCCATTCTCTAAAAAAAAAAGTTCGCTCAATGTGAGCCTTATCTAACCGCAACTGCCGTTGCGAAGCCGGAAATGAATTTTTCTCCGTCACGGGCCAAGTAATACTAGAGTCCGTGCCATGCCCTGCCTCGCCAGAAACTAAGTCCGACTACATTAACGGCTTCTTTAAGCAGTTGCATTACTTAACGCAACACGTCTTTAACTCTGGTACGAATTACGGCTAACAAAGACACACACACACACAGAGACAGACAGAAACACAGGGGCGAGGGGCGTCGCAGATGACCCTGTGAGCATCCCAGAACGCCCCAGAGATTTGAAACACAAAAAAAAAAAAAAAAAAAAAAAAAAAAAAAAAAAAAAAAAAAAAAAAAATCGCAAAATCGCTTCTCGGCTTTTGGCAAGATCAATTTGTGATATTTTTATTCACGGTCAACACTTTATTTACGATAACACAAAGTTAAGTCATCAACAAGTAATACGTCTTCACCACAACCATGTCCCCTACATCATCATCTGCCTTCCTGCGGCCACAAGTACATATAAACGAAGCTTGGGCAGGAACTAAATAAGAACTACTACCACCTATAACTTGACTAAAATGAAAAGTACGATACCAATTGCATCTCTACGAGCAAAATTCTCAAGGCCACCGAACTCACGTACGCACTCAGAGATGCTGAGTCATCTGCGACGCTCTTATGTCTCTGTGTGTTTCTGTGAGTGTGTGTCTGTGAGACATAACTAGTACCAGACGCGTTAGGTTAAGTAACGCAGCCACTTGAAGAAGCTGTTAAGGTAGTCAGAGTTACTTTCTAGCGAGGCAGGGCGAGGCACGGGCCCTAATATTACTAAGTCTGCGACGGAGCAAGTTCATTTCCGGTTGCGCAACGGCGGGAAGTTGCGGTTAGAGAAGGCTGTTGCTGGGCTATAAATAGCCTCGCGGAGCTGGTATCACCGCGACTCTCGCTTGGAGTTGTACAAGTGCAATAGCATTGAACTGCTCACAATGGGGCGTCACTATCGTTGTCGTCATCGCTCGCACGCGACTGTGTTTGGGGCTATAGACAATGTTGAGCTGAAGACTCCTGTTACCAAAAAATGCTCAAATGTGTGTGAAATCTTATGGGACTTAACTGCTAAGGTCATCAGTCCCTAATCTTACACACTACTTAACCTAAATAATTCTAAGGACAAACATACGCACCAATGCCCGAGGGAGGACTCGAACCTCCTCCGGGACCAGCCGCACAGTACTGTTACCACAGCGAAGAATAAAGTTAAAGTTAAAGGCATCATGACATCACATGAATTCTAACAATCGGCTTTTTCGTGTCCAGCAGATATCCTAACTTCCCAAAAAGCCAAAAAGCCAAAAACTGTTGCTAGAGCTCTCGACTAATTCTGTTCTCTTCATGTTCTTTGGCAAGTTGGAGATTCGTATCTGCTTGAGTTACTGCTCGTAACACACCACAGCGCTGGCCTCCTACTAATAGAAATTATTTCATCCATTCCACAGCTTGCTAGCCTAGCCGGAGTGGAAATATGCTGTAAAGCCGAACAAAAGCTGCACTCTGACAGTGGCCACTCCCCTGAAAACACATCTCTCCATACCTATGGCACGGTGCGGCTCTGTTTCCGTAAACCCCTGCGGCCCTGTCTCACACCATGAGCCGCTTTGTTTGCCACACGCTGTAATGCCTGTCCTCAGTCCACTGAGCATCCTCCACTTTAACATAATTGTTAAGTGACAAACCGAATGGCTTTCGGCGTTCCATGCCAGCATCAACAAACTGACACAAAGAAGTATTAACACAACTAAACCAATTACAAAAAACAAATTGAGCATAGAAAAAAAGTTTTTCTGAATATAACTTCTTCAAACTTCTACCACAAATTTAAAAAAATATATGTAATCCTCACATGCACTCAAAGAAATACTACTTAAAAGCTCACTAGGAAGAACTTCGAAGAACTGATAAAATCATGACGAAGTGCAAGAATCGCCAACATCGGAAGTCCACTTTAGCCAAAACTAGTATGGAAATGAAAACTAAATAATAGGGCATTTACCAACACTTGCCATTAGCAGCTGATTATTACCAGTAGAGCGACATGCAAGAAGCCGAAGATAACGGTGATACGAAAAAAAAAAAAAAATCCAAACAAAATTAACCATAAAAATTAAAAAACCACCAAAACGAGCCGCTACCGTTTGAAAAGGAAAATATTGACAACCATTCGTTGGAACATAAATTTTTATTGTACCTTCAATAATACTTCGAACACTCATCGATTTTGCGGTATGCACTTTCGCCGGGCGCACTGATCTAAATGAGCCTGCAACAATGATATCCACTTATCCCGCAACCAAAAATATTTTTTATTGCCTCCACGTCAACACTTCCCGACAATACTCTTCGATACTATTCGTGCAGGCTCTAGTTTCTTTGTCCCTAAATTTAATAGCATGATTCATTACCAAGTGCATGTATCCAATCTCAGCTAATCCTTTACAACCGGGAGACCCATCTGACATTATGACTGATACATTTGCTATAAAACGTAGTACTAACTCTCCTGTCTTGTAGTAATATAAAGGTAATCGTTAGCTAATTAAATGTGACATACGTCATCTGAACGAATTTTTTATCGAAATGATTTGGAACCAGTGAGTTTACAGGTATGAAAGGTACACTATTAGTGTTAAAATTAATGAATGCATCATTTTTAGTCACACTCATGCCGATACACTTATAACCTAGTTTTTTCTTAGGCTACCCATTTCTTAATAGAAACTCACCTGTGGAATAGAAATAAATGTCCGGGAGAAATGATTTTATGTTATATTGAAAACCTGCAATACTACCTATCAGATATTTGTGGTATTGGCCAATGATCAAAATTTTTGTTGCTACTGTTAGATGACGATCAGTTAGGCTTCAGAAAAGGCAAAGGCACCAGAAGTACAGTTCTGGCGTTGTAGTCGAAAATGGAAACAAGACTGAAGAAAAATTAAAGCATGTCCAAAAGATTTTTCGATCCGGAAACAGCGTCCGACATTGTAAAAGTATGCAAAATGTTTTAAATTCTGAGAAAAACTGGGGCAAGCTATTGGGAATGAGGAGTAATATACAATGCGTACAAGAAGCAAGAGGAAACAGTAAGACTGGAAGACCACGAAAGAAATGCACCGACTAACAAGGGTGTAAGACAGGAATGTGGACGTTCAGCTCTGTTGTTCAGTCTACATATCGAAGAAGCAATCACGGAAATCAAAGAAAGGTTCAAGAGTGGGACTAAAATTATAGGTGAAAGGATCTCAATTATAAGATTCGCTTATGACATTGTTACCCTCAGTGAAAGTGATGAAGAATTAGAGTGTCTGTTGAAAGGAATGAACAGGCTATTGAGTACACAAGATGATGTGAGAGCAAGTCGAAGAAAGACGGAAGTAATGAGAAGTAGCAGAAATGAGAACATCGGAAATTTTAACATCAGAATTGGCCATCGCGAAGTAGACTGAGTTAAGGAATTCTGCTACCTAGGCAGAAAAATAATCCATGACGGACGGAGCAAGGTGGACGTAAAAAGCAGACTAGCACCGGCAAAAAGGGCATTCCTCGCCAAGAGGCGTCTAATAGTATCAAACATAGGTCTTACTTTGAGCATGAAATTTCTGAGAATGTACGTTTGGAGCGCAGCATCGCAAAGTGCCGAAACATCGACTGTGGGAAAACCGGAATAGGAGGGCATCGAAACAATTGTTGCTACGAAACAATGTTGAAAATTAGGTGGCTTAATGAGGTAAGAAATCAGGAGGTTCTCTTCAAAATCACCGAGGAAAAAAATCCATGAAAAATAATGGGGGGGGGGGGGGGCTGTAAAGGGCAACCAAATGTAGGGAAAGGCAGAGATCTGAATACATCCAGCAAATAATTGATGATGTGGATTGCAAGAGATGAAAAGTTTGGCACGGGAGAGAAATTCATGGCGATTTGCATCAGTCAGAAGATGGATGACTCAAACACACACACATATAGAACTCCTTTCTGAGTCTCTAGCAGCTTCAGCAATGTGTAATAAAGGTCATTCTTTCGTCTAGTGTTGGAGGTATGGATATCAATATCCTCCTCAAATTGTGACTGATTATTTATGACGAATTTCACTGGCGAATGTCTGTGTTGTGATGGTGCAGATAAAATGCGCAGCCACTTGATGAACTACATACTTGACGACCGTGGGCGAACAACGTAAATTGTTGTTACTGCTCGCTTTTGAACAATAAGTATTTTCCGTGTAAGTGATGACTGACCCCAGAAAATTATTCCAGAAGACGTTACTCAGAACATATTGGGACAAGAATGAGCACCACCAACAGTTGTCCCTACACCCATGATCCCATACCATCATGCCTGCCCGCACCATTCTTTTCGACAAATCGAAACTCGTGACGACCGCCAATTTTGCCTCTTTTCGTAATAAATTCAGGACAAATTTCCCCGCAAAATTAATACCAATCTATAGCTGTTTTTCAGTCTGTCTGACCTTCACTTGCAATGAATCAAACGCGACATCGTAAACAAAAACTGTAACCAAGCAAAAAATTGTTCTGTTTAAAATGCATTACGGTGTCGGCAGCTCTTTTCCTGCGTCCTGCTATTGGCAGTTCATTTCCATTCGTCTTACTCAATCAAGTCATAGTATACAGCAGCCAGTGTGGACAACTAAATCCAATAACTTGTTTCGGAGTAAGATACATATTGATTACTTTTTATTGTAGATGTACAGCACCGTATTGAATATTACTGGAATTGCTGCTATGGATCAGAGAATTGCTTACTGGTTTTCTTAAGTATTTCATGCATCGTGTTTTCATCTACATCTACATCCATACTCCGCAAGCCACCTGACGGTGTGTGGCGGAGGGTACCTTGAGTACCTCCATCGGTTCTCCCTTCTATTCCAGTCTCGTATTGTTCGTGGAAAGAAAGATTGTCAATATGCCTCTGTGTGGGCTCTGATCTCTCTGATTTTATCCTCAAGGTCTCTTCGCGAGATATACGTAGGAGGGAGCAATATACGGCTTGACTCCTCGGTGAAGGTATATTCCCCAAACTTCAAGAAAAGCCCGTACCGAGCTACTGAGCGTCTCTCCCGCAGAGTCTTCCACTGGAGTTTATCTATCATCTCCGTAACGCTTTCGCGATTACTAAATGATCCTGTAACGAAGCGCGCTGCTCTCCGTTGGATCCTCTCTATCTCTTCCATCAACCCTATCTGGTATGGATCCCACAACGGCGAGCAGTATTCAAGCAGTGGGCGAACAAATGTACTGCAACCTCCTGCCGTTGTTGTCGGACTGCATTTCATTAGGATTCTTCCAATGAATCTCAGTCCGACACCTGCTTTACCGACGATTAATTTTATATGTTCATTCCATTTTAAATCACTCCTAATGCCTACTCCCAGATAATTTATGGAATTAGCTGCTTCCAGTTGCTAACCTGCTATATTGTAGCTAAATGATAAAGTATTTTTCTTTCTATGCATTCGCAGCACATTACACTTGTCTACATTGAGATTCAACTGCCAATTCTCTGAATGCGTCTCCATTTCTTGGGACATTGTCCCAAAATCCCGTATTACTGTCTGGTTGCGAGCTGGCGAATCCAACGAATGAGACCGTAGGAAAACTGGATGTTTAGTCGGACTGATTTGTAGCGTAGGCCAATAACCCTTTCGAAAATTTTGTGAGGTATTTTCCAATTGTTACGATTTGCGAGGTTGTGGTTAAGCAAGCACCTAAGAATACAGTTTAAAGTTTACGGATTATTCGGTTCTACTTTACAACATTCTGCACAGTATATTCCTTTATGTCACCACGTAATTTTGTGCACTCCACATCATGACGAAGATAATCGAACCTTGTCGATGGTTTCGCTATCTTGTCTAATGATTCGACTCATTATTCGTCGTGTTTTCTTCCTATCATTCACCTCGTAAACAGTTAGTAGCTATAGCTCGCTATACAAAAGCCACTGATACCGTAATGTACATTTTTACTATGAATTTAATTGTTAGCTTTGATTTCTCGAGCCAGTCTCTCGATGAATAGCCCGCCTCACATGGTCCTTGCACAACCATGAAATGTAAAGGTCACTAGTACGTGTCTTGAAAACCGTAGAAAACCTAATTTCAGAGCCACATACACTACATACAAAATTATTAGCAGTATGGGTGTACTTCCTAACAAAATTAATGACACTGGTTATATCCCTAAGCTCGTTCGCCAGTTTCTCCACGGAGAAAGAACTGTAAGGCGTTTCAGGTTCACTATTCCCAATATTTAGAAAATAATCCTCTAAATCAGGCAGATTAAAGAAAATTCGTCCGTTCACCGTTCGCTGATTTCCTCAATACGTGATATGTAGTTGAATACCACAAAATATCACCACTATTCTTCTACGTACTCAAATTTTTTGAAACCCTGCTCAAAAATCGTGTAGTGATCGAGGATCATACCAGCATTTAGGCATTACGAACAGTCAGTGCTAAAGGGTGAAAGCTAAGTTTGACAACCTCAGTTTTTCGTGTTAATTTGTCTGTTTTCAAGGACTACAAGCAGATAAAGGCATACTATGTAGACAAATGCAGCAGATCACCTATTTTCTGTTTTCATTGTATAGTATGAATTAATTGTTCTTAAGGTTTTAATTTGTTACTGTTACCATAATTTCGTTTCTCTCTTATTATTTGATAGAAATGGCAGACAAATCTTTAATTTTTTAAAGCAAATGTAGCATTGTACTTCATCGCTGTATTACATCAAAAAAATATTTCCAAACTAGAATCGGTGCCAGTCTGCAATCCAACGGATGTCCTGTGACGACAGCGAGAAAGCACTATTTAGTTCATGTGGGGGAAGTCTTGTAAACTCAATTCACATGCGTACCTTAAGCCAGGACACAGACACACAGCAGCACGGAAAGTGTCGCCTTTGCAGTGCTGTACCACTTCTTACGGCATGTTTTCGTTGCACGTTTTTGTAGTATTGTTATTAAAATAACGCTGATCAGTTTTCCCATTTTCTATACTATCGCTATATTTCAAATCAATGCTGATTTTACTAATATAAATTACTCCTTTTTAAGAAAGATTTATTTAAAAACGAAAAATTTCAGACCTGCTGCTATTTGTAATTGATGTTTCGGCTTTCCTGTGCGTTATCAGAGAAAAAAAAAAAAAAACTCTCATAACCGAGACAAAAAAAGTTGCGAAAAATACTTCTTATTCATAACAAAATTACCGGCATAAATTTTTAACCGGTCGGTTTTTCTCATCCCTACTGTGGGCTATGCGTTAGGTCAAGGTTTCTCCCACTTCGCTCTCTCACCAGCTTCAACAACACAAACGCGACACACACACTCCACGATGAGCTGTCACCAGGAGTTAGTTACACCTCACAGATATCTCTGATGAAACACAATTCTCATACTTTGCAACAACAGTTGCCCCTGTTCACTAAGAAGGTGGGTGGACCTATCCCTTAAAATCTGCATTCGGGTGGACGACCATCCTGATTTAGTTTTTCCGTGATTTCCCCAAATCTCTCCAGGCAAATGCCGGGATGGTTCCTTTGAAAGGGCACGGCCGACTTCCTTACCCGTAATTCCCTAATCCGATGAGGCCGATGACCTCGCTGTTTGGTCCCTTCCCCCAAACAATCCAATCCTTAAGATCTCCAAACCAATAATATCATATGGCTTTACTCATCATAACCCATCAGAGTTCCAACACTTTTCTTCTCTGATCTTTATTGAATTTATTTCTCAACTAGTTCGTCGATTTTGATATGCTGGAAGGTACAATGTTACGTATTTTTCTACCACGCACCATCAAGCTTCGTCGGTGAAGCGAGTGGTTCTGTTCAGCATAACTAAAGTAACAACTGTCTTCTTTCCTTTACTATCGAGTAAATTGCTCTGACGCCGCTAATCTTTAATCCGCCGTAGAATTAAATTCAGGTCATGTATACAAGCATCTTTCAATGACCCACGCTAGAACTGTATACAAGCATCTTTCAATGACCCACGCTAGAACTCCAAATTTTTCACAGTACTAAGTCACCATATAAATTGCTGTATTTCACTGACCTACCGACATTGTTGCTGTCTATTATGTTTAACCCGTCATAACATCAGACACATGCACATGCAGCCGATTGCCATTACATAACATGCATAAGCTTATGCAACTTTAAATATAACAACTCTACATTTAAATTTGCCTGCGAGAATAATTCTAAAATCATTTGTGTCATGAAATATGAAAGTAAGTTCTTAATTTGTATATTTGCTCACGATGTCAATGTTAGGCACACTCTGGATGTACTAGCTTTGGCGTGCTTCTATTGTCAGTGGTTTCCTGTGATCAAATGATGAACCCAAACGGACTGCACGTAACTTGTGAAGTACAAAGGTGACGACTGATGCTGCAATCTGTAGTTCCGCTGAATACAATACGGCAACTTTTCCTTCTTAAATAATACGAAATCCCTTCTCAAGATTGTACATGGCCCGTAAAAGAACGATAATCGCTGTGATTTGTCTGTTAGTGAAAGTCCTATGTACAGGAACGGAGGGTTGGCAAAACCTTAAATTCTAAAATCTTAAATTCTATTATGACACCAGACGGATGGATTAAATAACACAATGATACTTTTGCTTAAATGTAGAAGTGTAAGAATAAGTTGGAAATTCAAATCATATCTAAAATCCACTGTCTTACCGGAAAATATCTACTGTATTGTGAAACAGATGACAAAGCCCTGCCGAAGTGGCGCGTGCGCCTTTCATAATAGCGATGCTTGCTATTGGCAATGTCAACAACCCAAATTCAACCATGCGCCAATACAACACTTAAAACGTACCTACATTCGCTTGACAGCCCCAATTAGAGCGAAAAACGTATACAGAAATAAAGATAGATGTCAGCGTATGATGACTAAACATTCCAATACAGAAACCTTACACACAAGAGTATTGCTGAGAAAAATACTTTGTAATAAATAAATGAAGAGTAAGGAAAATTTGCACTGCTAATCACGTGACATAGTCTCCTGATTCGCGAAGTTGTGATTAAGTAGCATTTACACATGGGTGGATGCATTCCATCCGCCCCACCCTGAAAAGCCTTTCGAGCTGTCATTGCCGGCCGGTGTGGCCGAGCGGTTCTAGGCGCTTCAGTCTGGAACCGCGGACCACTAGGGTCGCCGGTTCGAATCCAGCCTCGGGCATGGATGTGTGTGATGTCCTTAGGTTAGTTAGGTATAAGTAGTTCTAAGTTATAGGGGACCGATGACCTCAGATGTTAAGTCCCGTAGTGCTCAGAGCAATTTGAACAATTTTTTGATCTGTCATTAATATGGTGTTCTTCTTGCCACGCATCTTTAAATTAATTTTTTTCTGCCTCGTCTATAACTTCATCTAACTTTCATTCCTTTTTCTTTCTCGATATTGTAGGCAGAACCAGCAGACATTAATTTCATGATCTTACTCTAGAAACACGTCAAACTTTGTTTTGGAGCTGAAGCGACTAAACTGTACTGCAGGGAGTGTTTATCCGTTTTCATTGTATTTCAAGCAATTCGCGTTCAACAACTTTGTTAAGGATTTAACCGCTAAACAATAGATGGCTGTGTTTTCAAACTCGTTTGCTTTGAGCCGTAAATCACGGTCGTTGCACGTCGGAAAGAACGCCTTCTCCATACCCGATCATAGACATTTTTTCCTTTCTGTACAACGGAGACATTAAATGGTCACTATCGATTTATCGATTTAAACACATTTTTTCAGCGAATAAAGCATTTAGTTGAGAGTCACTCGCTGTCCAACTACGATCCACTTTGATCACCGGATATGCCGAAATACCGCTGACAATGCAGTACCCAGCTGTGCCGATTGCCACAGGTCTCGCATCGCAGTTACTGTCTCTAGTAGGTTGAAACTCATACAAGAGTGTGGCTTTGCGCCCAACGTAAGTCTAGCCTTGAGGCGGGACGTTCATGAAAAAGACACATTCCAGAGTGAAACCTTCACTCTACAGCGGAATGTGCGCTGTTAAGAATCTTTCTGGCAGATTAAAACTGTGTGCCGGACCGTGACCCGAACTAGGGTTTTCGGCACACACTTTTAATCTGTCAGAAAGTTTCAAAACACACATTATTTTAAGAGTACACCATACTCACAATTTAGAAGCTACAGCAATGAAATATTGTACCATGCTTTCCCTAAAACTAATTGGTAGGTTCGTTGTTTATATATAATTAACTTTGTATCTAGCTTTTTTTTATAAAATTTAAAGGTTCTGTTTTCAAAAAGTAATATAAGTACATTTTTCATAGAAACTATTCAAGAGATTTCTACAAAACTTTCTCTATTTAATCTCTTCGCAAATGTGTCTCTCATGAGGTTTTTATTTGAATAAATCAAATATGAAAATTTTAATAGCTTTTAATTATAATTCAGTAAGTACTGTATAATGCAAAATTCTAGGAAAATTCAAAGCATTTAGCGCGATGCCTCAGCTTTCACTCACAATTTCAAAATTTACAATTTAGGTAATACATACCGGTGGTGGGTTTATAAGTGAAAAAATAAGTGAAAAGACTTCGTAATTCTAGCCTTCACAGATTTGAAACAAACGTACATGATCTATAAAAAACAAAATTTCAGGTAAGGCAATTTAAGGTTCAATCTAACTTTTTTTATGTCACCTTTTCGGTGGGCCCAGATATGTACTCAAGGTCCTCTTTCACTTTAAGACTTCTCTTCTGCTTCCTTGTTTTCTGTCTTTTTGCTTCACCAGGTCTTCAAATGTCTTTTCAGCTGCAGAGAGGAGATGTGAAACTATTTTTCTCAGGTTGCCTCGAGTGAAATTTCCTATCTCAAAGCCCATTCTCTGAAATGCCTTCATGCTCTCTAAGTTCCCATCATTCAGTACAGGAACTGCATCATAAGTTCAGTCCTGAATAAAATCCGTTAGTAGCACAAGGCAAAACAAGAACTGCTTCTTTAGAAACAAGGCAGCTTGTTTCTTATAGTTTCTAAGATATGGAACAGATATAGATGATCTGTAAAACCAAAGAGTATTCTGGGTGTATCCTGCGCACTATTGCTTGAAAGTGCACGGGGAGGTCGCCTCACCCACTCAGCTATTTTTCAGGCACTTAGGATACGATTTGACCATTGAAACAAAGTGAACTTATTGTCCATGAGCTCTACCAACAAACAAAATAGATTGAAAATTTGTGAGATAGCAGTAGTTTGCACCTTGCTGTAATATAATAATTGTTGCAAAGACGAGTTAGATATAATTATGTTATTTATCAGGCAATCAGCCTACTGAAATTAATAAAGGGAGTATGAGACGGCATAAGAAGCGTATTATCTTTAAGATATTCGCATGTTGCATGAAGTCGGGGTTCAGGTGATATTTTTACGGAGTTTGGCTGGAGCGGACGAGCGGCACTGCTCAAAGACAGGATAGAGGGGGGACTGGGGGAGACGCGCCGCCGGAGCAGGTAGGCACCCATTGCGCGGACAACACAGGCAGGGCTTCGAGGGACGGCACCTCGTTGGCGCTGGGAGTTACGCGGACGCCACTATGTCGAGACGAGCTGGCTCCTAAGGGAGCCTTCCCACGAGTCTTAACGTTTTCTGGGGCTTTCTAAGAAACGCGGTTAAACTAGTGCAATGACCATTTCAGCGCGAGGGCGAACAGAGATACACGATTAGTGGGTTCAATTTTGAACGGAGTTTGAGTTTGCTCCAGAACATTCTAGGCGCAGTAAGGCATGGAATGTTTTGATGGGCTGGAAGAAGCCAGGAAATAATAGTGGGAGCGAACTGTGCTGGTCTAGAGCCACGGAACTGGCCAGCTTGAAAAATAGCTTTAGGGTGCCGATTTTTGCAGAGGGAAACTTTTGGAGCTGTTATCGAGGAGAAGCGTCTTAGCTCCTGTAGCGTGGGGACGTCGTGCTTTCGGCTCTGCTGTAGGAGAGTAAATTCTTTTCAGTGTGCTGTGCAGAACTTTGAATAAGTCTGCCAGCTGCAACTGAAACTAGTATTCAGTTAGGGGTACTGTCATGTTTTACTATTACTGAAAGGCTGATTCCGCTAATTACGGTTGGGAATACTGTATCACAGGAAGCATACAGGCGCAGAGCAGTTTCCTTGAGCCACACTTTATTAAAGACGTTGCTGGATTCCGCCTTTGGGCTGGTGCGTCCCGTCTTAACGAGTGCGAGACGATCGGAAAGAAAGCAGAATTAGCTTTTGAATAGCAGTTTACGAACAGGAAGCCTGTTCGTGAAAATAAATTCATTTTTTGTTGGAATTTGATGCTCCTCGACGACGCAGACGCCATCGGCAGCTTGCTGAACTGTCCACGATGCTGCATTTGGTAACGTGATGCTCAGTTTCAGCATTTAATCCGATATTACGCACGCCTGTGATTACCAGAGCTCAGTTTTCCAGTCACGCTCTTATTGAGAATTTGTTAATTGCATTACGTTTGTCTGACGTATTTTACGCCGTCTGACAAGGGGAGAGAGTAGAAAATAACAGGTACAGATGCGTTATCCGACCTTAAGCGTTAGTTTTGGAATTTAAGGGCCATTGCCATTTCTAGCTTAATTTTATCACTTACAAATGTATGTCATTGTTCAGTTTGATGTTAGGAAGATTGTTGTTCAATAAATGTGTTCAACGCTATCCTTGTTTGTTTAGTAGTGATCAGTTCCCTGAACACTATTTAGTTATTAAATATTAATCAAAGTTAGTGAAGGGGCGGTTTTAATTAACAGGTTGGGTCTCATAACAGGCCTTCAGCCAGAGCCAACGACCCGATCCAGTAGGCAAAGTGAACAAGTGAAAGCATTCTTGTTAGAACCCCCCGACATTTGGTTGACCCGCCTAGGGTCCATAATCCTCATTTTATTGAAAAAAAAAAAACCTTCCAAATTGACATTTTTGGTCAATTTCTTGAACGTCCTCCCTGAACGATTTTGCTAACATAGACGGTGACAGTGGCAAGTCACAAAGAAGTTTTTTCGAAGCTTAAATTGATTAAATCGTACCGGTTGCCAACAATGGGCAACACGCGACTGTGTACGCTGGCAGTGGCGTCGACTGAACAAGAGCTAGCTAAGTGTTTGGATTTCAACGAAGTCAAACAAAAATTGATTGATGCGAAGCCAAGAAAAACATCTGTGTTATAAGGTAGTTATGTAAACATATGTTTTGATTTATTTATGAGCGTCTGGCTTTTTTTCATTTATTTAATGAAAATTTGCTAGGGTAGGTCTACAATAGTTTTTTTCTAACCGCGGAATAGATTACCAAATGTCACCCGCCTATGTAAACCCGTTGTCGGAGGTGCTATTTAACATATTATAATCTGTTTACCTTTTCTTGTTCCCTGAACTCATAGTTCTGATCGGAACTCGCTGACGTAACTGGGAAACTTTTGTGCCTTTTGCAATTTCTGACAACGTATGTGATCTAATATAACACGACATTTTGCTTTATTTAAAAAAAAAAAAAAACATTAAATTATGCAGGGAACTCACCTTGTAGTACTCAACTATGTAATCTTCAGAAACCGCATTCTAAGATGCTGCTTGCATATCCTTATGTTCTCTCTTTGAAACGGGAAAGAAGGCGCTGTACTTCTGTCACGATCAGATGAGTGTCACATAATTGTCTATGTTGGTTCTTACTTCATTGTAAGTGTCGATAATTTACAAAGCATTCTTCGTGTAGTTACTTAATTAATTGTGTAGGGTTGTTTTATTTGTAGGCATATTTGAAGCACATGCTTTTTTTGTATATTCCCAACTAACCAAAACTGTAAATTACTATTTCACAGGAGGCTGATGTCCACAGGGATTCCGATCATCATTGTTCAATGGTAAAACATTATAAGCTTCATATTGGCTCTTTCGTTGAACATTTTTCATCAAAAAATAACCTGTCTTCCTAGAGACGAAGTGCAATAGTTTAATTTTCGTTCCCCTTACACTTTCGTTAACTGCACAATCCCAGAAGCCGTTGGTGCGAACCACGACGGATATTTCGTGAAATTTTATCCGATGTCTATTTTCTAAAGCACTCTCAGGAATTGTAACGAAATTTCAGAGGAAAGTTTCATGGTCAAAAGAGTGAATGAGCAATGACGGAAGCCATCCACAACGCACTGGCCTGAATGTTCAGCTGTAGGAGAAAAGGGATGAAGTTATACAAAATCCCAATAACTTTCTTTTTTTTATTTTATCTGCAGTTACGCAGGCAATGAATGGAAATCCCATCATTGTTTGAATGTGCTTCCATGACGCGGCAAAATGTGTATGCGAAACATTCCAATTACTGTCATCATTAAATGTAGCATGTAATTTACACTAAGCTGCAGGCACAGTTTCACTGCCATTGTTCAGCGCTTTAGTGAACAGTCGTTCAGCATGTAGTGAGCAGGCGTTCGTTTATTTCACACGTACTACATGTTAAGATAAACATCTATGCAAACAGACGCTTTCACAAAACCCGACTGTCTCACACGCCGTCTACAAGTCTACAAGCACAGCATGCAATAGCTTCTCTTTACTTCATGCCTGTCATTCTCCCCGCGGCGGTCACGATGTGCGTCTCTCCACACTGTATGCTCCCCTTTGGTCAGGGAACGAGAGAACTGAACGGATTGTAGCTATATGTTGTGCGATTGATATAACATAATTCCGACTGAGACAACTAATTTTGGAGTTGTAACTCAAGGCGCACTACACAGAAAATGTTTCACCTCTGTTGCCCAGCCGCGCGGAGTAGCTGCTTGGTTCAAGGCGTTTTGCACGGTCTGCGCGGCTCCCCTCGTCGGAGGTTCGAGTCCTCCCTCGGGCATGCGTGTGTGTGTTGTTCATAGCGTAAGTTAGTTTCAGTTAGATTACGTAGTATATAAGCTTAGGGACCAATGACCTAAGCAGTTTGGTCCCATAAGATTTTACCACATTTTTTTTTTCTGTTGCCCTGATTCTCTGTGGTCTTAAAGACATATTCACATCAAAAAGACGCATGAGTAAAAGGTATATGTGAAAATAAAATGTGAGTGAAAGACATAGCGAAGAAGGTCAACTATGTCTGAAAATGCAAGGAGTGACTGAAGAAGGGAGTGGGGGGCGGGAGAAGGGGCGGCGTTTTAAGCTTCTCGCACAGGGCGCAAAATTCCTGGAATTTCGCTCTGGATATGTAGTACAGTTCATGGCAAGATTTTTACTTAGGCTGGATGAAATGAAATGAGCGAATGGTATCGTGGGTCGGGAGGCCCCAATTCGTGGAAGTTTTGACGCCAAGTGCAAGTCTTATTTCATCGGATTGGGCGACTTGAGGCCGGAGATGAGGATGACCTGATGATGTCGACAACACAACACACCGTCCCTGAGCGGAGAAAATCTCCAACCCGGCAGGGAATCGAACCCGGGCCCGCTTGTATTGGAGGCGAGCACGTTACCACCTTTTTTTTTTTTTTTGTTCTGTATAGTTCGTTGCGGTTGGTCTGGGCGGACGTCACAAGACAGCCGTTCATTTGATCGTTGATTCCTTGACTCAGTTTTCTTACTACAGAAAGCACGCAGCCCTCTGGCAGAACACGCTGCCCAGCTAAGCAGGCGGACATTAGGTTGAAAATTAAACTGAAATAGGCTTCATATGTATAGATCGCTCACTGGCTTGTGTCGATGGTATCCGTGTCATGTAAAATTAAATTCGACTTACTACGTCCTCACATTTCTTTAAGTTGTGTCTGTTGCATTTTTCTTTCAAACTCTGTATTATTAATGTGCTTCCCTGTGTAATAGTAAAACGATTGTTGCACATACTCTTCGGCTGTATATTTTTAACGATATGCAGCGAACTCCAAGAGGACAGACTCACTTTGAACTAATGTAAGAATGCGGAGACTCACGACGATAACACTAAATATAAGTTTCTCGGGTTTCCAACAGCGTCAAGTAATTAAAATTACATGAGCATTCGGCCAAGTACTCCTTGGCCATTGTCAAGTGGTATGACTACCAGTGCGCTGATGGTACGCCCCGTATGTACACAAGCTGCCGGCTGTGACGTCACTGGTGCCTGCGGCATCGCCATATACGGGTATATGTTGACTCGGCGTTCGATGCGCCCGCTAGAGCCGCGCGATTGCTGGATAGGACACCATGCTGAGCTGTAGGCCACCACCACTATTTAAGCTGTAACTGGTGATTTTTATTTCAATGGCTTCTTCAATTACACAATCCCAGAAGCCGTTGGTGCGAACCACGACGGATATTTCGTGAAATTTTATCCGATGCCCATTTTCTAAAGCACTCTCAGCTAAAGCAGAGTTCTCAGGATAGCGTAGGGGATGAAACCGCTCATGTTCCTTGCTCCGTTGTTCCACAGTGCGTACTGTTTGTCCGACGTAAGACTGGCCACACTCGCAAGGTATCTTGCAGGCCCAAGGTACACTGAGACTTCCGTCAGAGGCCTGAAGATTGATTTGATCTTGTGTCGTTTCAGCAGATGGCTTATCTTGCCTGACAACTAGAAACAGAACGCCAAGGAAGCACGTTTCATTTCCTCCTCCTCGTCGGTGGTTATTTGATGGAAGCTTTAGCTGTTGCTTCTGATGATCTTGCTTACATGCCTCAGCTCATGGGGCAGGTTATCAGCGTCTGATATCATTCTTGTACGATGCACCAATGTGTGTAGAGCTGTGAGTTTCTGTACGGGTGATGATGGCTAATGGCGGACAGGGAAAGATCGGTGTAGGTATGCTTTTTATAGACGCTGTGGCCAAGGCATCCATTTAGTTTGCAGCAGACGAGACCATCTATCTGCTTGGTAAACTGGGTGCTACTGTTAATACCGTTCAGGTGTAAAAAGAACTGTCATGTTTCTCTCGTCCATGGGACCAAATGATGAATGTGTCACCAACGTATCAAAAGGAATAATTAGGCATTAGTATGAGCTGTGTCTATGATAATATCCTCAAACAGCAACAACTGGAGCTAACGGCTTGCCCATTGCAGCGCCGGCCTTCTGATCGTAATACTGGTCGTTGTATAGAAAATAAGAAGACGTCAGAGTGTGCCTAAACAACTCGAGCACTTCACTTACAAAGAACTGATATACTAGGTCTAAACAGTCTTAGACAGCACATTCGTAAACAACGCCACCACAGCAAAACTGCCCATAATGTCACCGTCACACAGTCGAAGACGGTTAATTCAGATGAAAAAATCTGTTTAATTTGTGGAGCGAGGAGACTGGCCAAGTGCTTCGCCAGCTTGTGGTAAAACAATGGTGAATACGATGAGGAGAAATGGCGTGCCGTCCTTGTGGAACTTCTTAAGAGAACAAACGATAGTTGGTTAAGGTGCCTGTGGGAGAATTTGCTTGATCACACTGTCTTCCACAGAAGAGCGCTTGAGAAGATGAGATGCCTTTCTCATTATTCTCGATGTTCTGTTGCGTTGGAGTTTCCGATAAGTATCTTCGTCCAGTAGCGTGCAGATCTTCGAATCATAGTTCACGTATTCCATAATTATGGCTGCATCTCCCTTGTCAGCAGGAAGAACCACAATACTCACATCACTGCATGGTGCTCGCTGGCCATTGCGCTCAGTCCTGGAAATTTTGGATGCTGGTATCTTTGCTTTCGTGAGAATAAGACTCGTTTCACACAGTATTTCATCTGCTATTTTTTCATCCACTGTTTCATTCGGGAGCTTGCGGAATGCCTGCTCGACACCCTCTTATTACACCATAGACGGGAATGCCCCGCGGTGAAGGTGCGAAATTAAGTACTTTCTTAAGTGCTGACATTGCACCTGTATCTGTATCTCGCACCGTCAAGTTGATGACGGTGGGTTCTGAGGATCTTTGGTTCGCACAGTGTTGTGGAGGGTGCCTGAACCTACCTTTAAGGCTCTTGTAGTTCGTTTCGGTGACGATGTTTGTCGGTAGCTGCTTCGACCCGTTCCCAGTTCAAGACTGTGAGTGTCGTCCGTCATCAACTTGACAGCGAAAGATATAGGTACGGGTGCAATGTCGCCACTTAAGAAAGGACTTAATTTCCAACCTTAGCCGCAGGGCTTCCTGCCTGTGATACAATAAGTGGCGTCGAACAGTCAGTCCGGAATCTCCCGTCTCTAACAGGCAGACCGCAAATTCCCAAAGGAAACAGTGTATGATATACGGCATGAAACGAGTCTTACCCTCACGAAAGCAAAGATACCAGTACGCAACGTGACCAGGACTGAGCTCAGTGGCCTGCGACCACTACGCAATGATGAGAGTATTGTGGTTCTTACTATTGACAAGGTAAATGCAACCGTAATTATGGAATACGCGGACTACGATACGAAGTCCTGCGCGCTACTGGACGAAGATACTTATCGGAAACTCCCACGCTACCCAACGTCTGGAATAATGAGACAAACATCTGAACTACTCAAGTGCTCTTCGGTGGAAGACACTGCAGTCAAGAATCTTCTCCCACAGCCACCTTGATCATTCTTTACCGAAGATCTACAAAGGCAGGATGTCATTCTGCCCCATCTTATCCACCACTGGTTCACCAACATACAAGCTGGCGAAGTACTTGGCCAACCTCCTCGCTCAACATGTGGGACACCGCCATCATCATATTAAAAAGTCAGCAGATTTTATCCACAGAAGTAACCGCCTTCGATTTTCTGAGGGTGACATTATGGTCAGTTTTGATGCGGTGGCGCTGTTCACCAATGTGCGTGCCAAAGACTGTTTGGATCTAATATCCCAGTTCTTTGTAACTGAAGTGGTCGAGCTGTTTAAGCACACTCCGGCGTCTTCTTATTTTCTGAACAACAGCCAGTATGCGATCAGAAGGCCGGTGCTGCAATGGGCAGCCCGAACAGCCCGAGAGCTCCCGTTGTTGCAGTTTGATGATACTACCTTAGCCATGCCGCATGTTAATGCCTAGTTATTTCTTCCGATACCTAGACGACACGTTGGTCATTTGGCCGCTCGGACAAGAGAATCTTTACAGTCCGTGGAACACCTTAACGGCATTATCAGTAACATCTAGATTATCATGCAGATAGAAATAGAGGATTTATTGCCCTCCCTCAGCGACCTTGTAGAGCTTCCTTCAGAAACTGGATTAAATTTGACGAAATATACGTTGTGGCTTGCACAAACGGCTTCTGGAATTATTTCTTTCCTGTTCATATCACAAACAGAGGGCAAGATGACTGTGTATGTATATGCCTTCGTATGAGCCCTAATTTCACGTGGTCTCTATTCGAAATGTATGTTGACGGTAATAGAATCGTTCTGCAGTCAGTTTCAAATGCTGGCTCCCCAAATTCTCTCAACAGTGTTCCTCAGAAAGGATGCCCTCCATCCAGGGATTCACATTTGAGTTCTCGAAATATCTCCACAACAGTTGCCTGTTGTTCGAACCTACTTGTAAGAAATCTAACGGCCCCGTCTCTGAATCATTTCGATATCCTCCTTTAATACGACCTAATACGGCTACCAAACACTTGTGCAGTTCTCAAGGTTGGGTCGGCCTAACGTCCTATATGCGGCCTCCCCACAGATGTATAAGATTGCAGGGGTTTGTTTTTGCTTGTTCTTGAATTGAAAGCAAATGTATGAGGTAAACGACCTAATACGGCTACCAAACACTTGTGCAGTTCTCAAGGTTGGGTCGGCCTAGCGTCCTATATGCGGCCTCCCCACAGATGTATAAGATTGCAGGGGTTTGTTTTTGCTTGTTCTTGAATTGAAAGCAAATGTATGAGGTAAAATGACTAGTTTAATGTCGCAATATTTCTCACCACATTACATGTTTTCACACAATTTTCAACCCGCCAACATAAAAACAGCGCAATGGATAAAACATCTTACCAACATCAAAAAGTGAAATAAGTTTAAACACAACAGTGTTAAATATTAACTCTCTGAAAGAACGTTAATCTTAAGCACAATATTAGGAAAGTTTAATTGGAAGTTTCTTTATATTACTCCTAAGCACAATAATATGAAAGTTTAATAGGATGTTTCTTTACAAAACTGCTCCTACACATACGTTATGTTGTTGGTCAGTACTACAAAAATCGTGCGATTCATGTTCAAAGTACGGTACTATTTAGGATGACAATCAAGTCTACGGTGGATGGTTAGTCAAGTGACAAATTTGAGCGCAAAATTACCCAAGTCCGCTCGAGTTTAGAGTGGACGCAAGCTGGTGAACCAACAAAGTTTACGCCTCTGCACACATTAATTACCTTAAGCTGCGTCGTGCTGCTGTGTGCAAGGCCTCTTTCTCCCACTGAAATTCCTACAAAACTAATCTTGCCTTTGCTGAACTTTCCAGCAGAAACTTTCCCTATGTTTCTCGTTATGCGAGAAAACATGTACTCAGCCCTAGTCTTATTATGCGGCAATATACACGCGCATGGTTAGAGTAGCGTGCATATTATAGTGCGCTCTCAGTTCTCGCAAGAGCAATTAACCAATTTGGCTGGTTCGCTTCTCCACAGTTGTAGCTAAACACCCTACAGCTAATTTTAGCTGGAGTAAAGCCGCTGTGAACTCAGTGTCAACGCCAATTTCTTCTCTGCGTCGTACGGAGCATTAAGCGCTCCGTTCTGCACTTGACACCAGTTCAGAAAAGACTCCCTTACACAAAATTTCTCTCTTGTTCTACTCGTGGCAGAACTGCCTCCCTCCACTTGGGTTTCTTTTCCACGTCACGTCTTTTTTCTACCAATAGGAGTGTTCCTCTTATTTTTTAGAAACACCCTCTACCAATCGCAACGTCCCTTCTATCAAACTGCATCTAAACTTCAGTAGTTTTCTCCTTCCTATTGAGTTTCCGCCAATCGGACGTTTTGAGCCCATTCTAGACACCTAAAGTACATTGACCTTTTCGTGTGTCGCACTCGCTGGACGAAAATGCGACACTTGCTTTTGTTCGTATCCTGTTGGAATTTCGAAACGCAGTTTTCTAAAGCTTCTTCTCTGCTCTTGTTCCGATGCCCTCGTTACAGGCGGCCCTCCACCTTGAATCACCTGGCCCAGGGTCACTGTCCTCTTTCCTGCCACCCCTTTAAGTGGTTGCCAGCATAACTCCTGCAGCGCGGCTTTGCTACGCCATTGTGGAGCTGGCTTTTCAAAACTAAAAGCGACTCGACTCATGTTCCCTGTTCTACCTTCTGCTCAAAGACGTGCATTATGTAGGAATGGTGTGTTAATTACTGTTGACTGACTGCCATCCCTTTTTGCATTACATGTTGATAGGAAAATGTTCTCATAACTGTCGATTTACGTTAGGTGTCATCTTCACCTTCACACTGCGATTTGTAAAGGTCTCATGTAAGGTGCGAATCTGACCACTTATTCTGCCACCTTACAGATGAACCACACTTTCACAAACCCTCCACATCAAACCGAAGTCTAACATTTGTCCTCATGTCCACAATCCTCACATTCTCACTCCACTCCACAGTGCTTTGCTGCGTCACGCCTAGACATTCAAATGGCGAGGCTGTGTCAAGCATGACGCTGCCAATGATGCATCTGAACATTACAGGTTTTTGTTCTCCCACTTGTGAACGGTAACCCACATATTTTACATTTACGATTTTGTAGTGCCTGTGTTATCTTGATTACGATGTTCCTTTGGACATGCGTGCACTGGCACTGCTAAATCGTATTTACCTGCCGATACCAGGCAAGCGACTTCCAGGTACAACATCTGACCTGTATGGGAATATATATAATGGATGCACGCGTTCAGGTCTTAAACGCATGGTTGACGACGTATGGAAGTTTGTGTCTGGCCGCGAGTCGCACACGGATAGCGAAATGGTAAGGCAACGCTCGCGATAAGCGGCAAACCCGGGTCATGGTAGTGATTATTCGCAATTGCGAATTTATTTGATATTATTTACATCCGGATCTAAATGCCATTCATCGCATCGACTAGAAATTTTGTGTAAGTCATTTTCCATACTCCTGCAATCACTCACCATCGACACATGACCTTACTCCACAGCATAATTGACAAACAACGGCAGACCGTTACCGACACCGTCTGACAGATCACCAATTCATACAGAAAACAGTAGCGGTCCTATCGCACTTCCCTGGTCCGCCGCTGGCGGAACCCTTGTTGACGACGACATACTGAATTCCATTACTTAAGAAGTGTTCGAGCCACTGATATATCTGGTGACATTGTCCATATGCTTGCACCTCCATTAACAGTACATAGGGGGGGGGGGGGGGGGGTTGAGTGGGCACTGTGCCAAATGCTTTCCGGAAACCTAGAAATATGGAATCCATAGTTCGCAGAATATCAAGTGAGAAAACGGCAAGTTGACTTTCGCACGATATTCGAGTTCAGAATACGTTGGAGAATTCTGCAGTATATCGATTATTAAGGGTATTGTGATTTTGCTGGTTCGCTTTCTTTTAACCCTTGTTATACACACGAGTCACCTGCACTTCTATCAACTAGCTTGGACCATTGCACTGGGCGAGATATTCGTTTGCTAAATGGAATCGGGAATCCTTCCGGACCTGGCGAGGTATTCGCCTTCAACTCTTCCAGTTGCTTCTCCATACCAGGAATGCCTATCACTAAGTCGTCCAAGCGGGAGCCTGTTCGATGGTCAAACGGCCGCATGTTTGTACGATTCTTCTGCGTGAAGGGTTTCTTATATGCAAAACTGAAAACTTCGGCTTTCATTTTGCTATCTCCAACCGCCACACCTGACGAGCCATCGAGTGAACGGCTGGAACACTTCACAGAGTAGCATCATTTTCCCGGGCTTTCGATCAGACCCCCGCTAACGCATGATGGTGGCAGCTGTTGTACCCCTCGCCCATAGGTCTTTTCACAGGAGCACGAATGTGTACTAACCCCTGTATGTCGTTTTATGCGCGTTCCTCTCTGATCTAAGAGTGCAATAGCCTTTGCTTCCTCGGCATTTTCCCAACTTCGTTGTTAACCCACGGTGGGTCTTTTTCACCCTTAATCCACTTACTAGGCACATAGCTTTCCAGACAATGATTTACAGTCCGTCCAAAGTTTACCCAAAGTCCCTCTACGTCCATCTTTCTGGAACTAAGTGATTTCAGTTTACTGTCTATAACTGAGATACTAACGACTGCTTACGTGTTCCTTCTAGCAGAAGCACTCTCCTAGTCCCCTTGACCTGATTTACTAACTTTCATGACCATAGTTGCTCTAACGACATCTTGATCACTAATCCTGTCTCTATACTGAAGCTGTCTATAAAGTCCGGTCTGCTTCTCTTACGAACCTAAGTGCTAATTAGTTCAAGGAACATCATTAGGCTACACATTCATTCACAGATCTGCGCCCTTCAACTGCTTTCATCTCCTCGTTCCTTTGATTTTACATGATACTTATCTGGCCATGATACTAAATTACAACGTTATACGATTTTATAAAATTTTCATACCTCGGGTAACAAAAATAAACCCTCAAAGAAACTTTCCGTCTCAACGTGCATCGGAAATCATTGAACAGCTCTGATAATGAAATCCAAAGTGAAGAAAAGGCAATAAAAATCTCTGGAGCTTACAGTAAAAGGAATCCATGGACTGGAGAAACCATAGTGGGAGCGCATTTATGAGAGAGAGGTCTGCAAAGGTACTAGTGTACGGTTTAATAGAGGAACATTTTTCTCTGCACAAAACTTCAACATGGTCATTTAAATTGAAATGAACTGCACATCCAGCGTCACTCACGACCAGGAAACCGCAGTAAAATTCAGATTTTAGAAATATGTGAGGATCTGTTTTGTTAGGAAACATCCCAACACGAGCACTCCCGTAACTGACTATCACTGGCAAAAAAAAAAAAAAAAAAAAAAAAAACTGTTCGTAGAAATCTCGCATTTAGAGACTGGCTGTGTCCGATCAAACTGCCATTAACGGGTCCCGAGAAAGGACCGTACGACTCAGACGTCCTGTTCGTGTACCCCACTTGACACCAGTACCTTGTACCTCGTCTACACTTTTGTCATTCCATTGTCAACAGCCAACTTTGTCACTGGAGAAACATGCCATTCACAGACGTTTCCAGATGTGCTCTGACGCAAGGTGATGGCCGTGTTAGTGTGCGGAGATACGTGACGAGCGGTACCAGCGAAATGTTGCCCAGGAAATCACGGGAGGCATGCCAGAGATACGTCCCTGCAGTCGCACTATCTTCTGTGTCCTTGGTGGCTCAGATGGTACAGCCGGCACGGCAGCTCAGCGTGTTCGGTCAGAGAGCCGGTCGGCCTCAGTAAAAAAAAACTGAGTGGCAGGATCAACATACGAACTTGAACGGATGTCATTGTGGCGTCCGCAACGAACAAAAAAAAAAGCTTCTGCCATGTAAGCAGGAGATTCCGGGAGGTCGAGGCACACATTTACAACTGTCCCCGTTGACTTATATCAACGCCTGTATGCAGTTAGGGGTATTCAATTGATTGTAGTTATATTAACTTTTGTTTTGTATACAGGTTGCGACGCTCAACTCCGGACAAATTTCTGTTTGAATTTCCCGCCATATCGTAGATCCGCCGGAGGTCCGATTGGCGTTGCTGAAAGCCACAGACATCTAGTAAACAGTCAGAAGCTGAAAATGGCCTAGATGTTAGGAGCAAGTACGGAGTCCAACCGAAGAGCCGCGGTTATCGAAAGTATTCAGGCTTGGCATTCGCCCATTGAAATAGTTCAATTCATCGGGTACACGAAATCAACGGGTTACGATATTGTGGTCAAGTATGATTCCTCGCAGAAGTCTGGTGAAGATTCCGCTATCCCGGCGAGGGAACCTCATTAGAGGAAACGCATGACACGAACTGCATCAGTCATCGAAAACGTTCAAATGGCTCTGAGCACCATGGGACTTAACTTCTAAGGTCATCAGTCCCCTAGAACCTAGAACTGCCTAAACCTAACTAACCTAAGGACATCACACACATCCATGCCCGTGTCAGGATTCGAACCTGCGACCGTAGCGGTCGCGCGATTCCAGACTGTAGCGCCTAGAACCGCTCGGCCACCCCGGCCGGCCATCGAAAAGGCCCAGGCCCTGATTTCGGAGGAAACTTGGCAATTTCTGAGGTAATTGCCGTCAGTATTGAACACCAGCGAGCGAAGAATGAGTCGGATGCCAGAGGGGAACCTCGTACGAGCCAATTAGTACAAAACTGGCTCTTGAATAACGTTGACATGTTCTGGTCAAAGGAGGTCTGACCCCCGAATAGCCCGGACTTGAACACATTGACTACTATGTTTGGAGCGTAGTCAAAAGAGTTACCAATAAGACGAGGCACCCCAATGTCGCATCTCTACTCACCGCTATCTAACTAGCATTTGCGAATATCTTCTGGAGAAGATTGGAGGCAGTCATTGCGGCTGAAGGGGGTTACATCGAGTAATGTTACTCTTGAGAGATACCACTACTTATATGTAAAAGAATTTACATTTTAATTTGTATTTTGTTTTAATAAACTTGTTTTTAAAAATTGTTTCATTTGTCCGGTTTTAGCACGGCAGCCTGTAAGTTCATAAATAGTGGAGACAATCGTGTGTCGCTCTTATTTTGTCACTTTTGTCTCAGCTCATCTTCTCTAACGTTGTCTGTATTGTGTTAATTCATGAGAGCGCTTATGACTTTTAATTGTCAAAATATATAGAGCAGGAGTATTTAAAACTTTAATTTTACAACTACCTTCCACCCTATCTGAAAGCAATCATCTTCATGAAAGGGAAAAGTTTTAATATTAAAAAGAACTGGTAATTAAATCTTTTAAGTAAATTCAGGAAGTGAGATAGTGAGTTTCAGTGGATAGGAATTAATACAAAGTTGAAACTGTAGCAACATTAATTATTTTCGATCGCTACGTTACGAAGCTCAGCGACAGTCACTTTTCCATCAAATCGAACAATGTTAACATAGGATAGGATTTTCAACACCAGCATTAATGAACATGTACTTTGTAATAAATGTCGAAAATAAAATTTGACGTGAATGTAACTTATTTACGAGAGTTTAAAATTAATTTGTACATGACTTACTTAATAATTATCGTCTTTAATCACTGAGTAATCAATCAAAGTCAAAGGGAGAAAGATACTACGAAATATTTAGTTCCACTACGAACCTTCTATTACAACTAACTTTAAAGAAGTAATTTGTGACGTCTTCTGGGAAAGAAAATTAACAAATACCACCCCCCCAGATAAGAAAAAAACAATATTAACAACGGCTAAGCATCAGCTACTAGTCAAGAAAAAACAAGACTACGAGAGTAGCCCCGAATAGAGTAAACCAACGTACGGCTCGAACTAAAGGCAAGAATTGAAGAGCACAATTAGCAGATTAACGTGGGACTCAAAGAAAGAAGCGAGCAGTTGGGTTATTATCGTCAATTGAGACTTTATTGTGTTATCGTTTACTGACCAATAATTGTGCAAGTGTGATTAACTGAACTGTGTGGTGTTTTAAATGTGACTGTGACAAATGTGCGAGTTTCTGTTGCATGTACCCTCTCTCAATGAGCCTCTCTGAGAGCGAAATTTTTGTCACTGAGGCCTTGTCTGAGCACTGATATACGCTAACAGAACTACTCGAGTCTACCAAAAGGTAAACAAGTTTATATTTCTGATCTGGCGTTTTGACAGCGTGTTAATCTTGATTAATGATAGTGCAGTAATGTAGATTAGTTCGGTTAAGTTAGTCGAGATATTTTGTACTTTGGAATAGTAGATGGTTTTGTGAGATTTCATCAGTCAGGGTGCATTCACCTCTTTAGGTAGCTTAATGTACTGGGAGAATCTGTTGAAACTATCGTGATCTGTTAAAGCCGTTCCCATTAGTTTAACTAAAGCTACCACGTTTTTATCGGCAACGGTAAAAGGGAACGACGGCATCGGATAGGTTGATCGATATCGGATAGCGGGAAAATTTAACCTATTGAGACGACACAGATGTAAAAACATTCCAATGCCAGTAAGCAGTGCTGTTTTTCTGGGGGAACGCTGGGGGATGCGTACCCCTAAACGTTTTCGTCGACAAAGTAATTTTTTTAAGATGTTGAGAACTTGGAAGAGTGCCAAAGAATTATTTCACAGATGTCGGTTTCTAATTTTATTTTTTCGTATTGTTAATTGCAATACGAACGATACCAGTGCAGTTTTTGGTGGGAAACTCGATGTCATTGACTGTTTCAAGCATTTCGAAGCTGCGGCAACCGTTCTCGACAGCTGAATTACTGCAGCCAGTTCGACCAGCATGTAGTGTCTTCGCCCACTAATAGTGGGCGATGGTAGTGCTAAACGGATATGCGTACGCTCAAATCGCATGCTTCATTTGAGGTGATGTAAAATTTCTCCTGTATGTTTGTGTGTTTCTCGGTATCGCCTGCTTCATTTGAGCTGTAAAGTCAACTGAAGAGTCCGATACATTTTATTTATTTATTTATTTATTTTGCAGTTCGACATGTTGATGACGTCATGGCTAAAAAGCAGACGGGTGGTACCTCATGCTTCAGTTATAAATGATTTTCGCTGCATTATATCCCATTTCGGAGTTCCCTTAAACTCTTTTTTAGAAAAAAAGCACTGCCAGTAAGTATCAGATTTGATTGTCGTGAGTCGTCGAGAGCCGGCTGCTGTGGCCTAGCGGTTCTAGGCGCTTCAGTCCGGAATCGCGCTATTGCTACGGTCGCAGGTTCGAATCCTGCCACGGGCTGGATGTATGTTCTGTTCTTAGGTTAGTTAGGTATAAGTAGTTCTAAGTCTAGGGGACTGATGACCTCAGATGTTAAGTCCCATAGTGCTTAGAGCCATGTGAACCATTTTTGAGTCGTCGACGCCAGGTGCCTCGTGCATTACCCTCTAGATGTCTTTTAGCGAACTCAATTTTTGCCTCTTCCGACATTCCTCTCACGAAACCATCTCTGCATACAGCAATGTGCAACAAATTAACCTTACCTTGTACCAGTTCCAAGCGGCCGATTATCCCGCTTACATATGCTTAACGTTATACGGTAAATTATTTCATACGAGTAGTGACGGGAGAAAACTTGGAATGTGTGCATTCCAGCGCAGAGTCTATTACGCTTTATTTGGTTTGTCCATTACGTGTGGGGACTTTTCGGATCTGATAAATGTACAGCTGAAATGCTTAGGCATCGTTACTATCCCAAGGTAAAAGAAAAAGTAACTGCTGTGCTAAGAACTTGTGTAGTATGTCAAAAGACTAAACTAATGAACAGATGCAGTAGGATGCAATTAGATTCCATAATTCCTACGAAACCTTTAGACTTATTATGTTGTGATTTGGATGGTTTCCTACAGTCTCCCAGCAGTGGCATTAAGTGTGTAGTAGCAATATATGATCAGATTTCTAAACACGTTAAATTGTACCCCGTAAGAGTAGCAACAGCTGCATCTGTCGGTAGGAGAATCATAAAAGATTATTTTCCTCGGGTAGGAAAACCCTACGCTATCTTGTTACATAACGCATCTTACTTCACAGGTTATACACTGAAATCATTTATAAGAGATCATAGTATTAAGCGCATTTCAAAATCCTCATTAAGTCGGAAGCAAGTTCCGTTTAATGGGTATTTAAAGAATTTAATAGATTTGTACGATCATATGCTCCAAAACAGCAGTCAAAGTGTGTTTAATAATTACCCTAATTCGTCTACGAAACACATACCATTTAAGATAATGGTTAAGGAAATAGGAATGAACGAATGGATAGACCCAGTACTTAAAGTACCCGAATTAGCCGGCAACAAAGACGGGCAGACACGCAAAGTTTTACGAGAACTGCGACATAATGCTCAAAAGAGAAGTTAAAAATTTGATAAAAAGTAGGACAAACAACACAGTGCAAAATGGGAGGAAAGATTCTCCTCCAAACACACCGTAAACCATATTTATTATTTGAAATAAAAGAAGTGGCAAGCTCTTTATTATGAACCATATATTATTGTAGATATCTCTCATGATGAGAAAAAACTACTTACTTTGTTATCCACGAACTAAAATGATAAAAGGTTCATATCAGAGGGTTTTCAAAAAAATCATAAATAAGTCATTTATTTCCTGCGTTACCGAAGTGGTAAGCAATGAAGTAATATTTTAAGTAAAATGTTTCTTTTGTCATTTGGTATGTAGATGAAGACATTCGTTTTCTAAAAAAAATTTTATTCCACCTATTAGCCTTAAGTTGTGTGAAATTTCCATAACTTTTGAAAGTTGAGATTATATCCAAGGTTTGCTGTTGATGAACTGCTCTCTCACACCTAGAATATTTATCTGTTATTACTCAACTATGGTTCACGTCATGTAAGAAGGCGTCCCAATTTTCAGCCGTTCCTCGCATCCCCCTCCACCAGCCACTGGCAGCCAACAATAGGCATCCTACTTCCAAGCAGCTAGCAGAGAGTTACACCAAGCAGCGAGACAGAACGTACAAACTTGAGTTCCTTGCACGAGAATGGGATCACACAGTTTTGCCTTTACCCACGTGTCACTGTCATTGTAGTCCCATGGGATGAATTTGGGAAAAGTTTTTTAAGGCTATGTGGGAGAAAGAAACAAAATATTCAAGATAACATACAGTGAGTCGCTTGTGCATGAGGAAATAGACAATGAGGCAACAGACAACATCCCACTTGTAGCGTGGGCACAGTCTGTTTGGCATGCTGAAAAGCTTTAGAAAGAAAAGTTTGAAAGGAAAGTGATGATGAATATAACCCTCGAACCTATCAGCGTAAATTTAAAATCGGATTGTATGGAAACAGACTCATACAGAAGTGACGATGGTATTATGTTGTAGATTTTGTAACAAAGTAACAATATGTCTTAGTTTTAAAGACTCGTGGCTTAAAAATGTCTGTGTCAACACATCAGTTGCATACATGATAATGAGAACTTCCTAGCCTTTTTGATTAGGACTTTGTATCCTTTCATTACGGGGACTATAATGTTAAACATATTGCCCAAGGATAATTTAAGCTTCTCCTACCATGTTGTAAACCTCTGTCATTTTCAAGGTAGGAACTGGTAAGGCCCTAAAATTACAGTTACTGTAACTTGTTGAGATATAGGTGGTTTTCGATTTTATCGGTCAGAATCCCTGGAGTTATTCGCAGATGATAGTAATTTTTTTTTCTTATTCAATGGTTTATGGATGCGGTCTCTCACTGTAATATCGAACGTTTAGTTTACACTCACAATACCTGTTAACAAATAAAAATATGACAACTTACTGAACATTTTTACGATAGACTTTTACATTAGTCTTTTCTACCACTAATTCTTTTTTACACGGAGTGATTACACTTAACTATCCACACACACACACACACACACACACACACACACACCTTACACATTTTTAAAAGTTCTATCGAGCAGAAGCAGCCAAGCAAATATAATTATTTTGGTTTGTGCTTGAAGTTGATTTTGTTGTGTATTAAATGTTTGCTTATAATGCAGTTCAAATCGCAATAAATGGTAATTATTGCAAGAAGTTTCAATGTCGTTTTGAGAAAAATTGTACTTCAATTCTTCACAAAGCTGTTTCAGCTGTTCTCGCCTCCCGACGTCATGCAGAGTAAAGCTGTGGAGCAGTGGACGTGAATTAATGACCTGAATTAATATTCCTCTCACGACAATTGTTTGAAATTGGTTTTAATATTTATTATTCCCCTCATAGATTTGAATGTATAATACAATGTACTGTAGGCAAACAACTGACTTATCTGCAGCAATGCTTTTCGGCGACGTGGACTTTTGTTTGCCCGCTCTCTGATGCCGCGCATGCGCAGTTCTCATCCCCGCAAACTTCCTTTCCGCTCCGCCTCTATGCGCGGAAGCGCCGTCCTAGGTGACGACGCAGGCTTCAAAACTTTAAGAACCCGTAGAATGGTAGTGCTGCTGCGCCATGGATGGCTAAAGGCTAACCGCATGTATAAGCATCTTCTAAGCTCTCGACGAATCATTGAAGTGTGAATTATCATATGCACTTAACGATTTGGTAAACGCTAATTGCCGCGCGGGGTAGTCGCTTGGTCTAAGGCGTCTTATCACGGTCCGCGTGGTTCCCACCGTTGGAGGTTCGAGTCATCCCTCGGGCATGGGTGTGTGTGTCGTCCTGGGCGTAGGTTGGTTTGAGTTAGATTAAGTAGTTTGTGAACTTGGGGACCGATGATCTCAGCAGTTTAGTCCCATAAGACCCTACCAAGTAAACGCTTATCGCAATCTCACCGGACATTTTGTTCCTCTTCGCCCAAATTTCCTCATCCCTTGCAGATGTCAGCAAGCAACTGGTGCAACTCCCAGCCACTATCGCCGTCACCATCGCAACGGCGGTCGGCAGAGCCGTCATGGTCTCAAGAGACGCTCCTGCCACTCCTCATCGTGGCTATGGCGCCCAGACTCGATGAATTACCGATTGTAGCCTACAATGCAGACAATCTCACACATGATCCTCCGGAACTGGAGCAGTTCCTCGTTGACTACAGCGTGGATGTTCGCATGGTGAATGAGACCTTCCTGAAGCCCGACATTCGCAGCAACGTCCCGAATTATCGGTGCAATAGACCAGATCAGCCAACGCATGGAGGGGGGCACTGCTATCTATATTCGGAACTCCATTCGTAATAATATCCAACCGCCTGCTACTCAGTACATAGAAGCGACGGCGGTCCTTGTGGACATTCGTTGCAGTTTACCACACCCGAAAGCTGCTCCGCTATCCTGGGAAACTATTCGTGGCCGGCGACCTAAATTCCAAGCATACCACATGGAACTCGATCGTCGCCAATGCGAGTGGAACACCATCTCCCGCAAGCTGTGGACGGGACCAATGCCCATTCCTGCTGCCCAGAAGAACCAACGTGCTATCCCTCCAGGGGCACGCCAGATATCCACGATATCGCTATCACAAGAGGGATACTGCAATCAAGGATGTGGAGGTCATCCATGTTCTTAATTCCAACCACCTTCCCATACTCTTCCAGCTTAATGTCACCTTGGTGAATTCTCCTAGCCATCTCAATCTTCAGCACACAAACTAGGACACATTTCGAGACTACATCACTTTTCTGTCGACCCCCTCGTTGCTGATGCTGAACTCACCAAAGACTCTTTGCACCATCTTTTTGAGGCAATCACCAAGGCACTCCATGTTGCCACTCCACCGCCGAGGCCTTCCCCCGTCTGGACGCCTGGCTTGCCACGGGACATCCTTGCTGCATCAGAACGCGGTATCGGCCGTGAAGAGAGAGCCGTATCACTGGGAATGGAGCCCTCAAGCGTCGCATCAACCACCTCTGCCGTGATGTGAAGGCTGGTATCATCTATTATAGAAACAGGCACTGGGCAGAAATGTTTTGTTCCTTCAGACTCACTCGGCTCGCCGGCCGTCTGCTTCTTCACCAACAGAAAGACGACGATACCGCCACTAACTTTGGGAGACCGGACAGCTTACAGCCCTGCAGGCAAGGCCAACATGCTGGGCTACACCTTTTGAACGGAATTTCCAGCCCCTCCAGGATCGCGTGGACTTCCAGTGTGCCGGCAACATCGAACGCGACGTCATGGCTCTACTCCAAGATAATAAGGCCGAGGACGATCTGATCCCTTTTGGTTCATCTGAGGAAGTCCAAGAAGAGATTAGGTGGCTGCCTACCAACAAGGACCCAGCTGCCGATGATATCGCCAGGAGAGTCCTCAAGCACCTGCGCCTCGCAGCCTTCTTCTCATCGGCCCCCTCTTTCTGGAAGCACTCCATCGCAGTGGTCGTTCCTAAAACTGGCAAGACTAGAAGTTACACATCTGGTTATTGCCCGATCTGTCTGCTTCCACGCGTTAGAAAACTGTTTGAGCGTCTTCTGCTTCGTCGCTACCACCATAATCTCGACCAGCAGGACATCTTACCACTGGAGGAGTTTGCTTTTTAGTAACGGGCACGCCACCATGCAACAAATCCTCAGGGTGGTCGAATATGTCACTGCCGCCTTCACCACCCGCGAATGTTGTGGTGCAGTGCTGCTGGACCTCACGAAAGCATACGCATTGTGTGGCACTCAGGGCTCATCAGGAAGCTGCAAACCTTAGGCTTTCTGAAGGCGTATGTGAAGCTCGTTGCTTCCTACCTCCAATGGCGAATCTTCGCAATCCAGATCGCCGATGCCACCCTCACGGCAAGTCAGATCAGTGCAGGATTTCCACAAGGGTCGGTCCTTGGACTGGTCCTTTGTACCATCTGTATGTCGGACTTGCCTATAGTGCCAATCGTCGAAAGAGCCATTTACACAGATGACACAACGCTCTATTCTCGTAGTTAATGGTGGTAAGTCCTTGTTCCGCGCCTTCAGAGTGCCTGTATTGCGCTGGAAGACTGGATCAGCTTCAATCCGGGGGATGCATGCTATCATCTTTACCTGGAAGTATACTAAGCACCACCGACAACTCCGGCTCTACAGCACTACAGCACAAAATTCCAGTGACAAGTCTCCATACGATACCGGGGCGTCAACGTTGACGAGCGGCTCTCTTGGCGAATCCATATAGAAGACATCCGCAAGAAGATCTACCAGCTGCTGTAGGCGCTGTACCTCATCGTCAATGAAGGCTCCGATTTGTCCATAGCCAATGTTCTTCTCATCTACCGGATGTACATCTGCCCTATCTTTCACTACGCCTGTGAAGTGTGGGGAGGCGCTCCGAAAACTCACATCCAGCGACTGGTGTCTACAGAATAAGATGAGAGCATCAGATATTCCACGTCCATCCAAAATTTCCCCACCGCTACCTACGTGAAGCGGCCGAAGAATTGGAGGTGCTCTAGGGACACCTGCAGATCACTGGACGGTATTACATGAAGACAAATCCGTCGATCAAGCCCCATATACGGAATCTGCCCCCGCCCCCCTCCCCATGATCTACGAGAACACCTCAGCGGTCCATAGCGCTGCTTGACGATAATGCAGCGCCCTCCCATCCCTAAGAAGTCTTACCCACCAACTATGAAGACACTTTAACTCTTTCCGCACATACCCAGGTTCCGTAAGTCAATAAAGAAGAACACAAATTCCCACCACCCTCTGACGCTGAACGCAATGCTGCAAAGCAAATCCTTCATCACCCAGCCTTAATTAACCTTATTATTTGGCGGACCTAGCAAATACCAGCATCTGTTAACCTCTCGTTAAACCATTGAAACTGTTACTTCTGACATGTACTTAACGTATTATAGCCAGAATCTTGTGACGTCAATAGTAAAGTGATTAATATGCAGAAAACACAGGCTAATACACCCCGGAGCATTAATTGTGAAAAGGACTGTACTGACAGACATCACAACAATGCGTGAGTCGTTGGCTCGAGGTAGCGCTCGATAAATGTGAAAACAAATCTTGGCAGCATAAAATGAACGAACTGTAATCACAATGTTCGCGACAGATGTACTACACTTGCGTATTCAAAAGTAATAAAGCAGAGAACGGACTGCATCTAGTTGTTATTTCTCCGAGATAAATGTTATGAGAAGGAAAACGTGCACATCTGGAGTAACAGAGACTAGTCAACGATCTTACTTGTTTCCAGGTGTTGTGAGACTTGATAACTGTCAAACTTGATAACTGTCTTATACTTTGTTCGATTGTTACATGCTCCCATGCGGGAGTACCGAAAGTTTCCCACCACAGACTGCAGATTATACAACCGTTTGCGGACTGGGCGAGCAGAAGCCATCGAGAAAATGATCTCGCTGTGCTCGGTTCTTAAACTGCCAGCCGCAAGCCTAATGAGTTGGCACGCATGTGTACTCAATGACCTTCGGTACAATGATCCCACATAGCTCGGCTCTTAAATCGACAGATTATAATAAACAATCTGTTAGCCTCATCTATTTTTAAGTTGCCATGCTTCACAAATGAAATAATTAAAGCCTGTTAGTCTCATAATAATAATTAAAGTCTGTTAGTCTCATCTATTTCTAAGCTGCCATACGTAAGCAATGATATAATCTAAATGTAAAGTGAACAAACACCTTTAGGCCCAATTAGTGTTTAATGATTCAGATTAATTAAGGAACCAAAATTTTAAGAGAGCATATTGTTAGGCTGACAAATAACTTCTAAAGATTAGCCTAAAGTTTAATAAGTACGATATCGTGGCACCTTCTGGAATGAGGCCATTTCCCAAGTCCGGGAGGCTAGTGAAGCCATTCCTATCGTCCATATGCCATGAGTTTAAATAACTTCATTAATACTTCTGTACAACTGTGAATTATTTAACAATAACTATTTCAAAAGAATATGTAGTGTAATAAGAAATTCTAGACGTAGGAAGTTACAGTTACATCAACTTTTGTTTTGCGTAAATCTATAAATAGGCGATAAAATAGTATCTCGCTCTCATTTTGTCTATGCTTACATTGTCTCACGTCGTCTGTAGCGTGTTAGCTCATGTGAAAGGTTATGACTTTTAATTGTGACAATATGTAGTGTGGGGAGAAATTTAATTTCAGAAGTACCTTCCACCTCATATGAAAGAAATTATCTTTGTGAAAGGGAAACATTTCAATTCAAAAAATAATTGATAATTAAATTTTTAATTGAATTTAGGGAAGTGAGATAAGGAGTTTCTGTGGATGGAAATTAATTCGAAGCTGAAACTGTGACAACTTTGTTTTCGGTCGCTACGTTACGAAGCGCAGTGCAGCAATCGTCATTTGTCCATCAAATGGAACGAAAGTTAACATAGGCAGAAGATCTTTGACTGACAACATTAATGAACACTGACTTTATAACAACTAGAAAAAATAGCTTTTGACGTGAATTTAACTTACTTATAAGAGTGTAATTAGTTTGGACAGGACTTGCTTAAAGATTATCATTTTTATTCACTGATTAATCCATCAAAGTTCAGAAGAGAAAGATACTACGAAATATTAAGTTCCACTACGAAGCTATCTTACGACGAATTTTAAGGACTGTAAGTTGTGACATCTTCTCGCTAAGAAAATTAACAATTACCACGCTCTGAGGTAATAAAAAAACAATATTAACTACGACTAAACACGACCAACTAGTCAAGAACTGCCAAGATTGCGAGAACAGCCACACCTTTCAGGGACAGGGCCTATGTGACGGGCGTCAGCAGGGATGCCTTGCGAAGCCTGGGTATTGAAGTATTGGAATGGCCGCCGGTGAGTTCCGATCTATATCCATCGTGCACACATGGGACATGCTTGACATACGTGTCCGTGTTCGTCGTGCTCTAGCATACACTCTCCAAGAACTCTCGAGAACTCTCGTGGACTCCCATTGGAGGTGACCTGTGCAAACTTGTGCGGAGAATGCCACGTATGCGTCAGGAAGTGATACACGCTCATGGAGGGCATAAACGTGATTCATGCTCTGAAATTCCAATGAAAAGCACGTAGGATGACGCGATGAAGGATTGCTTCCACTTTATTTTCGAAGCCTGTCAGACATTTCAGGTCGTCTTATGTAATCGAAGAGGATGTAATGATGTTTTGTTGTGTGCTTATTTTTTGTAAGATATAAGTGTAATTTGGAATCATACCAAGTCCTCAGTTACTGAACAAAGGAATACGGCAGACTCCCAAAGTCATTACGACGGGCGTTACGATTAATCAAAGAAAACCCCCAGTTGGGATACGGGGCCAAAATTAGTTGGTTACTGTCGAGTTGCAATTTACAATTTCTTTATTGATTACTTCAACCATTACAGTCATTTCTTTACCACTTGACCACGAACAGATCCAAAAAGCTAGCAGGCATGAGTGCCTTTTCAAAACAATTTGCTATACAGTTAACGGCCAAGCCATTTTACTTAAAACCGTGAAAGGTGGCTACACTGAGTCACAGCGCCAGAGATTGCGCCAAAGAGTATTATTCCGCCGCCTCCACTCGCAGTAGGTTTTCAGAGAATGTCGAGGGCAGTTGTAGTTCAGAGGTTGCCGTGGGCAGTGCTTGTTGAGAGGATAGCGAGAGCAGTACTAGTTGAGACCATGTCGTGTGCAGTTATTGTTCTGTTGGGCGAGAGAGTAGATGCTGTTCGGTTGGTGTAATGTATAGATGGAAGATGTTTGCAATGATCACAGTGTATTTTTCGTCAATATATATGAAGGTAACAAAAGATTTTTTATTTCTAATTTCCTAAATAACAATGCCTCTTGGTCACATGTTCAGTCAACAAAGCATCTGGATCGTGTTCATGTATTAGACTGTAATTCTGGTTTCTATGTGCAATTGGAGTATTTCTGGTTTTTTTAAATCACTTCATTGTAAATGGTGTTTAAAATATCTTGTCGTATTGAGGAAGAACCGTGCCAGATATGTGTACGTTGAATCACACTTCCACACACAGAACAGTTACACTTGTGCTTTTTTGTTTCGTAGCTTTTATAGTTGCTGGGGACTTAATTAATGAGTTGTGTTAACGGAAATTTCCTTTCATTCTTTATTGTTATTTTATGCAGTCATATTACGTACTAATATTACTCAGGGCCAACCGGTTACGAGACTTCGCAACCGGACACACAGCTACTAAAATTATTGCATTTTCATTTTTATAATTAAGCCCACATGCAACCTCCTTTTATAAAACATTTGATAACAAATCAAAATTTTTCAAGTAATGAAATTAAAAACTTTACTTTACCGTTAATAGCCAGGCCATTTTACTTAAAACAGACTTTGATAAAGCATTTAATAACAAAATTAAAACTTTCCAAGTAATGAAAAGAAAACACCATTTTGCACACACTTCTTTAAAATTTTGGCACAACAAGATATTAAATTACAAGGGCTCGCTAACAGGGAGGCAGAACTAGCATTTTCAAAGGATGCCAAGTAGATTAAAACAATCAATGTAAAGATACAGTCATTCACCTTTTACAGTAACTAACAATTTTAAAGCCATGTAATTAAAAAAAGACTACCAATGAAGGGCAAACTTAACCTTTTTGAACAGTGGCCAAAAACAATCAGAGTAAAATACAACCATTTAACATTTTACAATAACTAACAACTTGAATACCATGTCCTGCCACCAAAATGTCCTGGGATAGAATTAATTAGCCGACCGGGTGTAAGAGCGGCCACAATTGTCTCCCGAAGGATGCTCAGGCTAGAAGCGGACTAACAGACCCACAACGCCTCACATTCAGCAATCACATGACCTCACGCGAGGCCAGGAGAGGAGGAGGAATCAAATCTGGAACCACAATCCCTGCCCAAAAATACACTTCCTCCCAGGCCGTATTAATAAGAAGTCAAAAGATCACTGTCTATAATTACATCGACGACAGGGAAAGGAAATCCGAACGCAGGAGGCCACAAGGCAGAAAAAAATGTAATCTAAAACAATAATCCCTGCCCAAAAATACACTTGCTACCGGGCAGTACCAATAAGAAGCGGAAAAGGTCACGGTCTATAAATACACCGGCGACAGGGACAGGAAACCCGAACGCAGGAGGCCACAAGGCAGAAAAGACGCTGGTTCCACACACCAAAATTCTTCAATTAACATCTAAACCTTTCACCAACGTAACTTGCAGTTTATCAGAGAAACAGCAGGCGAAGTCCCATGCAAAGGTTCCTCACACCCGACTGTGTACAAGTCGCGAGCGTACCCAACTGGGCACAGTCATGCAGCCACGCTCTCTGCCACCGGAGCCCTCGTCTTCTCTGCACCCGCGGCGGCGTCCATCATTCCCGCCTCCAGACGGAAAATTTAAAGACATCCGTTGCCGCTCCCACCAAGTAGTGACTCGGAACCACAGCCGTGGCCCCCGGGTGTTCACAGCAAGAGCTTACAGCCTTGACCCGTCAGCTCGTCCCACACGTCTCGCACCGCCAGGATAGACCAGGCAGCTTCTCGGAACAACAGCCAACTCTCCGCCGCCACGCCACGCCGCGATCTAATCGTCCGACATCCTCTCCTTCCCGATTTTAAAAAGGCGACCGACCGACTCGTCACCACTAGGCAGCCAACCGGCCATCCACCCGCCCCCCTCCCCCCAAAGATCTTATTCCCTTACACAAGGCTAAAAGGAAGCAACGACTCGAAGATCGATAAGACCAGACACGCCGCCAGAGGGGAATCTCAACAGAATCGTACGCAGCGTAACGATAAATATGAAAGAATCAATTAACAATGAAATGGAAGAACTCAGAACAATCTCAGCAGCGGGATATACGAGGGCAGTTCAATAAGTAATGCAACACATTTTTTTTCTGAAACAGGGGTTGTTTTATTCAGCATTGAAATACACCAGGTTATTCCCCAATCTTTTAGCTACACAACACTATTTTTCATCGTAATCTCCATTCAATGCTACGGCCTTACGTCACCTTGAAATGAGGGCCTGTATGCCTGCACGGTACCATTCCACTGGTCGATGTCGGAGCCAACGTCGTACTGCATCAACAACTTCTTCATCATCCGCGTAGTGCCTCCCACGGATTGCGTCCTTCATTGGGCCAAACATATGGAAATCCGACGGTGCGAGATCGGGGCTGTAGGGTGCATGAGGAAGAACAGTCCACTGAAGTTTTGTGAGCTCCTCTAGGGTGCGAAGACTTGTGTGAGGTCTTGCATTGTCATGAAGAAGGAGAAGTTCGTTCAGATTTTTGTGCCTACGAACACGCTGAAGTCGTTTCTTCAATTTCTGAAGAGTAGCACAATACACTTCAGAGTTGATCGTTTGACCATGGGGAAGGACATCGAACAGAATAACCCCTTCAGCGTCCCAGAAGACTGTAACCATGACTTTACCGGCTGAGGGTATGGCTTTAAACTTTTTCTTGGTAGGGGAGTGGGTGTGGCGCCACTCCATTGATTGCCGTTTTGTTTCAGGTTCGAAGTGATGAACCCATGTTTCATCGCCTGTAACAATCTTTGACAAGAAATTGTCACCCTCAGCCACATGACGAGCAAGCAATTCCGCACCGATGGTTCTCCTTTGCTGTTTATGGTGTTCGGTTAGACAACGAGGGACCCAGCGGGAACAAACCTATGAATATCCCAACTGGTGAACAATTGTGACAGCACTACCAACAGAGATGTCAAGTTGAGCACTGAGTTGTTTGATGGTGATCCGTCGATCATCTCGAACGAGTGTGTTCGCACGCTCTGCCATTGCAGGAGTCACAGCTGTGCACGGCCGGCCCGCACGCGGGAGATCAGACAGTCTTGCTTGACCTTGCGGCGATGATGACACACGCTTTGCCCAACGACTCACCGTGCTTTTGTCCACTGCCAGATCACCGTAGACATTCTGCAAGCGCCTATGAATATCTGAGATGCCCTGGTTTTCCGCCAAAAGAAACTCGATCACTGCCCGTTGTTTGCAACGCACATCCGTTACAGACGCCATTTTAACAGCTCCGTACAGCGCTGTCACCTGTCGGAAGTCAATGAAACTATACGAGACGAAGCGGGAATGTTTGAAAATATTCCACAAGAAATATCCGGTTTTTTCAACCAAAATTGGCCGAGAAAAAAAAAGTGTTGCATTACTTATTGAACTGCCCTCGTATGTTGAGAGCCGACACACGGCTCAGTCATATTCCCCAAATTATTTTAAGCTGTGCAGCTCTAGACCGTAAAATTACTGCATTGTATCGGGCACCCTCAGATGCCAGACCATAACAGCCACGAACTTCTCAGAGATTACGTTCCAGTCGCAGAGTACTGCAACGTTAGTGACTCTCAGGACAGATGCTACTCGTCTCACTCGAAGCCCCATATCGCACCACGACTAAGCTAGAATCTTACATTCTCGCCGACGACCGCAATAAATCTAAGGAGGACTTAATCATCCCACTAAGGGGCACCTAGCCGCTCCCAGAGGAATTCCACTCATTAAGTCCGGTATTAGGCGATGGTTTATGGCCCGGTGCCTGCGCCAGGGCACAGCACGCGCAGCTATGCACCGCAGCGGCCGGAAATTATTGGCGGCTAACCGTGTAATGAGCGCTCCGCAGATATGAACACGTGCCGATCGCTGGCGCCGCGCCCCCCTCCATCCCTGCGCCAGAACGGGCCCGCAGATAAATTCAAGTAACCGTGCCGGATAGCGCATTCTCGCCTCGTTGGAAGAGGCAATAGCTGAGCGCTGAGCGCGAATCTGTTCAGAAACCGACTTTTTTCTTTACAATGCGGCCAGTTTTCCTGTTCATTGCCTACAGATTTTTTTACACTTTTGTCGTAGGTACAAGCTAGGTACGCTTCCGTCTGTACAGAATTTTACGCCTAAAATCGCCTTGATATTTAGGACAATAAACTGAAAATCATAAGATGAGGCATGGCTAAATGTATCATTTCAAATATTTGAGCCTCAAAGGGTTAGTGAATAGTTTACTACGAAAGTTAAATTGTAATGGTGATACACTATACAGGGTGGCGCACGAAATGTGTTACCAATTGTTTCTTTCACAATTTACGACGCACATTAAGATATCCCGCTGGGATCTCTACAGCAGTACCAGCAGAGCTTGGAAAAACAAATGAGTTACGAAATGACGTGTAATTCACGATACTGCCGCTAGGAGACTAGCAAGCAGCAATGGGTGACAATGGAAGACTGACGACACAGCAACGATCGGCAATTGTGTTACTGTTTCACGAAACGAAAAGCCTTGTTGTGACTCTGAGGCGCCGGCCGCTGTGGCCGAGCGGTTCTCGGTGCTTCAGTCTGGAACCGCGCGACCGCTACGGTCGCAGGTTCTAATCCTGCCTCGGGCATGAATGTGTGTGATGTCCTTAGGTTAGTTAGGTTTAAGTAGTTCTAAGTTCTAGAGGCTGATGACCTCAGCTGTTACGTCCCATGGTGCTCAGAGCCATTTGAACCATTTGACTCAGAGGCGTTTTCGACAACAGTTTAACACACGATGGGTTTCTTGCAATAAGTCTATCCTCAGGTTGTAAGATAAATTTGTACAGGAAGGAACAGTACTGGAAACGAAGCCACCTCGGACTAAGCCTGTTTGTTCACCGGAGAATATTGAAGCGGTACGAGTTGCTGTACAGAGAAGTCCCGGGAAATCGTGTAGAAAGGCAGCAGTGCTATTGGGAATATCCAGACGCTCCGTTCAACGCATTCTTAAAAGTGATCTCCATATGTACCCATACAAGATGACCTGTGCACAGAAGTTCACTGAAGAACACAAGCAGCAGAGACTGCTGTTTGCTCAGTGGGCGGAGGATAGGGAAGAAACTCAACAACGTTTGGTTTTCAGACGAGGCGCATTTTCATTTAGACTGTGTGGTTAACAAACAAAATGTACGCTTTTGGGCTACTGAAAACCCACAAGTGCTTCATGAACGACAACATTATGCTCCGAGGATTATAGCGTGGGTAGTAATTTCCAGTCACAGACTTACTGGACCCTTTTTCTTTGAAGAAACTGTGAGCAGTGAGCGTTATTTGAGCACGCTTCGCAATAGCTTCATTCTACAGCTTCTTGCTACTGCCTTGCCCTTCAACACGCAGCGGTTCATCCAAGATGGAGCAAGGCCACATACTGCAAACACTGTGTTGGAGTTTCTACACGAGCATTTCGACATACGGAAATTTCACTCAGGTTTCCAGGTCGCTTCAATGACGGACAAAATTGTCCCCCCAAAAGTCCAGACCTCAATCCATGTGACTTTTCTCTTTGGGGGTACCTAAAGGAAAAAATTTTCCCGAAACGTCCACGTGATTTAATGGAGCTCAGAAGACGTATTCTTCAAGCTTGCAGTGAAATTACGGAATATGTGTGCCGTAGGGTATCACTAACTTCAGTGTTTGTTTGAAGGAAGTTAGGAAACGAAATGGTGGACATATTTAGCATGTGTGAATCGTAAATGGGGCTACGTGTATCTTTGTAAACGGAGCTGACAAAACTCATGGGATATCTCCTAATATCGTGTCGAACCTCCTTTTGCCCGGCGTAGTTCAGCAGCTCGACATGGCATATACTCGACAAGTCACTTGAAGTCACCTGCTGAAATATTTGGCCATACTGTCTCTATAGCCGTTCAGAATTGCAACAGTGTTGCTGGTGCAGCATTTTATGCACGAACTGACGTCTCGAATATGTCCCACAAATGTTCGATGGGATACACATCGGGCGATCTGGATGGCCCACTCGTTCGTTCGAATTGTGCAGACTGTTTCAAATGACCCACGAACAACTGAAGCCAGGTGACATGGAGCGTTTAAAGACGCATTTGCAAGGTGGGCGAGAATATATAGCAAAAAAGTAGATATAAGTTCAGAATATAAGTAAAGAATTACTTAAGATATTTTTAGTATACGCGGTTGTATCAATTGTGGCATGCAACCACTGAAACATTATAATAATTACGCAGTTCAGTTTGTAAGTCGGCAGTTTAGGTTTTTATGCTGGTAACGCCACGTAGCGCTCTATATGAAAATCACAGACTGTGCTGTGTGCAGTCTGTGGCTGGTTTGCATTGACACAAACCGAATCCAACTTGGACATTGGACAAATCATTGACAATGACTCCAGAGTCGACTACAATAGTAACGATCAGTCAGTAGTTAACATGCCTAGAAACGGAAATTTCATAAATAGGCCGACCACTAATCAAATAGCTAAATCCAGCTCATCTACATCTACATGGACACTCTGCAAATCACATTTAAGTGCCTGGCAGAGGGTTCATCGAACCACCTTCACAAAACTCCATTATTCCAATCTTGTATAGCGCGCGGAAAGAATTAACACCTATATCTTTCCGTACGAGCACTGATTTCCCTTATTTTAACTTGGTGATCCTTCCTCCCTTTGTAGGTCGGTGTCAAACAAAATATTATCGCATTCGTAGGAGAAGGTTGTTGATAGGAATTTCAATAAATGGTTCAAATGGCTCTGAGCACTATGCGACTTAACTTCTGAGGTCATCAGTCGCCTAGAACTTAGAACTAATTAAACCTAACTAACCTAAGGACATCACACACATCCATGCCCGAGGCAGGATTCGAACCTGCGACCGCAGCGGTCACGCGGTTCCAGAATGAAGCGCCTTTAACCGCACGGCCACACCGGCCGGCGATAGGAATTTCGTGAGAAGATTCCGTTGCAAACGAAAAACATCTTTCTTTTAATGATGTTGAGCCCAAATCCTGTATCATTTCTGTTACACTCCCTCCCATATTTCGCGATAATACAAAACGTGCTGCCTTTCTTAGAACTTTTCCGATGTACTCCGTTACTCCTACCTGGTAAGGATCCCACACAGCGCACCAGTATTCTAAAAGAGGACGGACAAGCGTAGTGTAGGCAGTCTCCATAGTAGGTCTGATAAATTTTTCAAGTGTCCTGCCAATAAAACGCAGTCTTTGGTTAGCCTTCCCCACAACATTTTTTTATGTGTCCCTTCCAATTGAAGTTCGCAATTGTAATACTTACATATTTAGCTGAATTTACGGCTTTTAGATTAGACTGATTTATCGTGTAACCGAAGTTAACGAGTTCCTTTTAGCACTCATGTGGATGACCTCATACTTTTCATTATTTAGGGCCAACTGCCACTTTTCGCACCATTGAAATATCTTTTCTAAATCGATTTGCAGTTTGTTTTGATCTTCTGATGACTTTATTAGTCGATAAACGACAGCGTCATCTGCAAGCAACCGAAGACGGCTGCTCAGATTGTCTGCAAAAAAGTTTATATAGATAAGGAACAGCAAAGGGCTTATAAGACTACCTTGGGGAACGCCAAAAACCACTTCTGTTTTACTCGATGACTTTCCGTCAATGACTACGAACTGTGACCTCTCTGACAGGAAATCACAAATCCAGTCACATAACTGAGACGATATTCCATAAGCACGCAATTTCACTACGATCCGCTTGTGTTGTACAGTGTCAAAAGCCTTCTGGAAATTCAGAAATACGGAATCGATCTGAAATCCCTTGTCAATAACAACACTTCATGTGAATAGAGAGATATCTGAGTTTCACAGGAACGATGTTTTCTAAAGCCATGTGACTGTGTGTCAATAGACCGTTTTCTTCTGGGTAATTCATAATGTTCGAACACAATAGATGTTCTAAAATCCTGCTGTATATCGACGTTAACGATATGTGCCTGTAATTTAGTGGATTACTCGTAATACCTTTATTGAATATTGGTGTGACCTGTGCAACTTTCGAGTCTTTGGGTACGAATCTTTCGATGAGCGAACGGTTGTGTACGATTTTTAAGTTTGGAGGTAATGCATCAGCATACTCCGGAAGGAACCTAATTGGTATACAGACTGAGCCAGAAGACTTGCTTTTATTAAGTGATTTAAGTTGTTTCTTTACTCCGAGGATATTTACTTCTACCTTACTCATGTTGGCAGTTGTTCTCGATTCGAATTCTGGAATATTTACTTCGTCTTCTTTTGTGAAGGCATTTCGGAGGGCTGTGTTTAGTGACTTTGCTTTGGCAGCACTGTCTTCGATAGTATCTACATTGTTATCGTGCAGAGAAGCCATTGATTGTTTCTTGCCGCTAATACACTTCACATACGATCAGAATCTCTTTAGATTTTCTGCCAGGTTTCGAGACAGAAAATTTCGTAGCGGAAACTGTTGCAGGCATCTCGCATTGAAGTCCGCGATAAATTTCGAGCTTCTGTAAAAGATGGCCAATCTTGGGGATTTTGCGTCCATTTAAATTTGGCGTGTTTGTTTCGTTGTTTCTGCAACAGTGTTCTAACTCATTTTGTGTACCAAGGAGGATCAGCTCCGTCGTTTGTTAATTTATTTGGTATAAATCTCTCAATTGCTGCCGATACTATTTCTTTGAATTCCAGCCACATCTGGTCTACGCTTATTTTATTAATTTGGAATGAGTGGAGATTGTATCTCAGGAAGGCGTCAAGTGAATTTTTATCTGCTTTTTTGAATAGGTATATTTTTCGCTTATTTTTCGAGGGTTTGGGGATTACAGTATTCAGCCTCGCTACGACAACCCTGTGTTCACTATCCCTGAATCTCTTTTGATGCTCGTTATTAACTCAGGATTATTTGTTGCTAAGAGATCAAGCGTGATTTCACAACCGTTTACTACTCGCGTGGGCTCATGAACTAACTGCTCGAAATAATTTTCAGAGAATGCGTTTAGCACAATTTCGGATGATATTATATGTCAAGGCGGAGCATAAGTTTGTTTGCATTTAGTGGCGATGAAAACGCTGAAGTCATTTCCTCAGTTTGCCGAGGGTATGACAACGCACTTCAGAGTTGATCGTTGCACCATGGGGGAGGACATCAAAGAGAATAATCCTTTCAGAGGCCCAGAAGACCGTCCTCATTATATCGCCGGCTGAGGGTGCGGCTTTGAACTTCCTCTTCGGAGGACAGGTGGCGTTGTACACATCCACTGATAGCCGTTCGAAGTGATGAACCCATGCTTCATCGCCTGTGACGACGTTCAACACCTACATGTACATAGATACTCTGCAAGCCACCGTAAGGAGCGTGGCAAAGGGTACCTTCTACCAGTACTTCTCATTTCCTCTCCTATTCCACTCGCAAACAGAGTGAGGCAAAAACGACTGTCTGTACGCCTACGTATGAACCCTAATTCCTGGTATCTTCGTGGTCCTTAAACGCGCGATGTATGTTGGCGGCAGCAGAATCGTTCGGCAGTCGGCTTTAAATGTCGACTCAATAGAGTTTCCTGAAAAGAACGCCGCCTTCCCTCCAGGGTTCCCATTTGAGTTCAAGAAGCATCTTCGTAACAATTAAGTTTTGTTCGAACCTACCGGGAACAAATCTAGCAGCCCTCCTCAGAATTGCTTCGATGTCTTCCTTCAATCCGAGCCAGCCGCTGTGGCCGAGCGGTTCTAGGTGCTTCAGTCCGGAACCACGCCGCTGCTACGGTCGCAGGTTCGAATCCTACCTCGGGCATGGCTGTGTGTGATGTCCTTACGTTAGTTAGGTTTAAGTAGTTCTAAGTTGTAGGGGACTGATGTCCTCAGATTTTAAGTCCTATTGTGCTTAGAGTCATTTTAACCTTCGATCCGACTTGATACGGATCCAAAACACTCGAATATTACTTAAGAATAGGTCGCAACAGCCTCCTATATGCCGTCTCCTCTACAGGTCAATCTTTCTCTCCTAAAATTCTCCCAACAAACCGAAGTCGACCATTTTCCCTCCCTACCACAGTTTTCACACGCTCGTTCCAACTCATATCACTTTGCAACGTTACGCCCAGGTATATAAACGCCTTGAGTTTGTCAAGCTGGTCACTATTAATACTCTATCCGAATTAACAAGTTTATTCTTCCTACTCATCCGCATTTACTTACGTTTTTCCACATTTAAAGCTAGCTGCAGTTCATCACACCAACTGGCAATTACATCTAAGTCGCTTTGTATCTTCCTACGGTCACTCAACTTCGATACCCTACCGCATATCGCGCCATCATCATCAAACAACCACAGACTGCTGCCCACCCTGTCCGCCAAATTATTTATGTATGTAGATAACAACAGCCGTCCTATCACACTTCCCCGGGTCACTCCTGACAATACCCTTGTCTCTGACGAACGCTCGCCGTCGAGGACAACATGCTGGGTTCTCTTATTTAAGAAGACTTCAGGCCATTCACATATCTCTGAACTTATTCCATATGCTCGTACCTTCGTTAACAGCCTCCAATGGGGCACTGTGTCAAATGCTTTCCCGAAACCTCTTGCCCTTCATCCACTGTTCTCAGTATATCATGTGAGAAAATGGCAAGCTGAGTTTCGCACGAGCGATGCTTTCTAAAATTATGCTAATTCGTGGCCATAAGCTTCTTAGCCTCAAGAAAATGTATTATAGTCGAACTGAGAATGTGTTCAAGGATTCTGGAGCAAACGGAAGTTACGGACACTGGTCTGAAATTTTGAGGGTCCGTTCTCTTACCTTTCTTATATACTGAAGTCACCTGCGCTTTTTTCCAGCGCTGTGAGACAGATTCACGATGAATGCAAGCTAGGTAAGAGGCCAATGCCGTAGAATACTCTCTGGAAAATCGAAATGGAATTCCATCCAGACCTGATGACTTGACTTGTTTTCAAATCTTTAAGTTGCTTCTCTACGCCAGGTATGCTTATTTCTATGTCGTCCATAAGGGAGTCCGTCCGATGGTCAAATGACTGTATGTTTGCATGGTTCTTCTGGGTGAACGTGAAATTGAAAACTTCTGCTTTCGTTTTGCTATCTTTAACTGCCACACCACAATGATTAACAAGGGACTGAATGGAAGCCTTAGATGCACTTGGCGATTTTTCGCTTTTTGAACGCAGAGTGCGCAGCATCTGCTTCCTCGGCATTTTATGATTTTCGTTGTTAAACCATGGTGCGTCTTCTCCATCCTTAACCCGTTTACTAGGCGCGTATCGGTCCAGACCACGATTTACAATTTACTTATGCTTTGACCTTAATTCCTCAACATCCATGTTACTGGTGCTCAGTGATGCCATTTCGCTGTCTAAGTAAGATGTTAATAACTGCTTATCTGCTCCATCTAGCAGAAACACTCTCCTAGCCTTCTTGACTGATTTATTTACTTTCATAATCATAGGTGCTATAATTACATCATGATCGCTAATCCCCGTTTCTATATTGACGTTCTCGATAAGGTCCGCCCTGTTTGTAGCTACAAGGTCTAAGATATTTCCATTGCGCTTCGACTGCCGAGCTACCTGCTCAATACAATCTTCGGAAAACATATTTAAAAGTATAAGCACCGTAACGCGCAAGATTTTCCGTAAAGTTGGTCTTTCGTTGCTCTTTATGGTCTTACACCACTGGCCATTAAAATTGCTACACCACGAAGATGACGTGCTACAGACGCGAAATTTAACCGACTGGAAGAAGATGCTGTGATATACAAATGATTTTTCAGAGCATTCACACAAGGTTGGCGCCGCTGGCGACACCTACAAAGAGTTGACATGAGGAAGGTTTCCAACCCATTTCTCATACACAAACAGCAGTTAACCGGCGTTGCCTGGTGAAACGTTGTTGTCATGCTTCGTGTAAGGAGGAGAAATGCGTACCATCACGTTTCCGACTTTGATAAAGGTTGGATTGCAGCCTATTGCGATCGCGGTTTATCGTATCGCGACATTGCTGCTCGCGTTGGTCGAGATCAAGAATATGGAATCGTTGGGTTCATGAGGGTAATACGGAACGCCGTGCTGGATCCCAACGGCCTCGTATCACTAGCAGTCGAGATGATAGGCATCTTATCCGCATGGCTGTAACGGATCGTGCAGCCACGTATCGATCCCTGAGTCAACAGATGGGGACGTTTGCAAGACAACAACCATCTGCACGAACAGCTCGACGACGTTTGCAGCAGCATGGACTATCAGCTCGGAGACCATGGCTGCGGTTACCCTTTTCGCTGCATCACAGACAAGAGCGCCTGCGATGGTGTACTCAACGACGAAACTGGGTGCACGAATGGCACAATGTCATTTATTCGGATGAATACAGGTTCTGTTTACAGCATCATGATGGTCGCATCCGTGTCTGGCGACATCGCGGTGAACGCCCATTGGAAGCGTGCATTCGTCATCGCTATACTGGCGTATCACCTTGCGTGATGGTATGGGGTGCCATTGGTTACACGTCTCGGTCACCTCTTGTTCGCATTGACGGCACTTTGAATAGTGGACGTTACATTTCAGATGTGTTACGACCCGTGGCTCTATCCTTCATTCGATCCCTGCGAAACCGTACATTTCAGCAGGATAATACACGACCGCATGTTGCAGGTCCTGTACGGGTCTTTCTGGATACAGAAAATGTTCGACTGCTGCCCTGGCCAGCTCATTCTCCAGATCTCTCACCAATTGAAAACGTCTGGTCAATGGTGGCCGATCAACTGGCTCGTCACAATACGCCAATCACTACTCATGATGAACTGTAGTATAGTGTTGAAGATGCATGGGCAGCTGTACCTGTACACGCCATACAAGCTGTGACCCAATGCCCAGGCGTATCAAGGCCGTTATTACGGCCAGAGGTGGTTGTTCTGGGTACTGATTTCTGAGGATCTGTGCACCCAAACTTTGTGAAAATGTAATCACATGTCAGTACTGGTATAATATATTTGTCCAATTAATACCCGTTTATCATCTGCCTTTCTTCTTGGTGTAGCAATTTGAATGGCCTGTAGTGTACTACCTCCTCCTACAAAGTCAAAGGTATTTCCATTGCGTGTAGGCTGCCGAACTAGCTGCTAAAGACAATTTTTAGAAAATATATTTAAAAGTATTAGCATCGTAACGCGCAAGAATTTCCGTACATTTGGTCTTTCGTTTCTCTTTATGGTCTTATGTTGGCGGCGACAATGGGCACAAAGCATTGAGTACCCCAGCTTCTGGAGGAGTATGTCAGCCCTATCATCACAGACGTCCAGTTGAGCAGGGAGGTGTTTCATTGTGATCCGTCGATCAACTCGATTGAGAGTGTCCGCACTTTCCAACAACGGAGGACTGACAATTGTGTGCGGCCGGAGAGCGCGCGGGTAATCTGAAAGGTCTGCACGACCTTGTTGTGATAATGACAGTCGGACGCGGTTGCCGAGCGGTTCTAGGCGCTTCAGTCCGGAACCGCACGACTGCTACGGTCGCAGGTTCGAATCCTGCCCAGGAAATGGATGAGTGTGACGTCCTTAGGTTAGTTAGGTTTAAGTAGTTCTAAGTTCTAGGGGACTGATGACCTCAGACGAGACGTTAAGTCCGATAGTGCTTGCTCAGAGCCATTTCTATATATATATATTTTTTTTTTTTTTTTTTTTTTTTTTTTTTTTTTTTTTTTTTTTTTTTTTTTTTTTTTTTAACGACAGACGCCTCGGCCAACGATTCACGGCTCTTTCGTTCCCTGCCAGGCCTCCACAGACATTATGCAAGCGCCTACGAATATCTGTGATGCTCAGGTTTTCCACCAAAAGGAACGCAACGACAGCTCTCTACTTTGAGCATACCCCTGTTACTGACGCCATTTTGATGGCTACGTATACGCACCATCACTTGTCGGAACTTCATGAAACTACCGGGACTGAGGAGGGAATATTTCACGACGTCCCACAACATTTTCAACCGAAACTGGTAGAGACAAAATGTGTTGTGTTGCTTATTGAATGCCAATCGTATTAGCTGAAAGCAGTCGTACAAATCTCTTCATGGCACAATAAATATCAAGTGAAACTAAAATAGATGTATTTTCTCTCGATAGATAGGAAAAAAAACGCTACAGCCGACGAGGCGTCTGTTTCGGACACTAAGCGGTCTGCGACTGCCTGAAGGTGACTTGTTTACGGAACACGCGTTCGTTATTCATTCGCGGCCACGCGCCGCCACCACAAACAGGCGACGACCGGCAGGAATGGTTTTCCGCTGCCAGCGCTGCTCGGCTCCGCGTGATTTATTCGCGGTGGCTTTTATCTGCGCGCGCCAGCAGCAGCGGCGGCGGCGGCGGTGGAGGCGGCCAGGGGCCGATCTGAATCGCCGGCGCTGCAGCGGGAAACACTTGTGCGTCGGCCGCGCGCGCTGATTTATGAACGCTGTTTGATAACAGGAAACAGCCAGAGCACACTACGGCGGCAAATATTTTCACGTCGCTAATGTCGTTCAAATTAGTGGCAATTAACAATGGATGCTCGATTTGCAAGTATGTTCTACCTATTAATTTCTTGTACCTGCTGTCGTGTATGTCTGCGAGGGTAATTTGTTCTCGGAAAACTGATGGCTTTTGACCATCCACGTTAACAGAATTTCTCTGTCCTGTAGAGCGCAGTGTTTTCCCGGGTAGCCTGGGACATTATGGCTGAAATTAATCTGTACACAACCTGAAAGGTTTTAACGGATTGACACTGACTGGGATTTCCTTTTGTCCGGTTCAATGTCGTTTGTTGATGAGAGAGTATACGCTGATAAGTTATTAGAATTATAGTATTCCTGCCGACAGAAATCTATTAAAGCTTTGCTAAAACATAGAAGTGTTGTTGTCCTCCCAAACTGTTCCGATGTGTTCGAATTGCTATTAATGTAACTGAATTCTAAAACTGATTTACCGAGTGATCAATGTTTTGCTGCTCGCTTAGCACACACAGGGAGCAATCGGCATGTTGATTTGACCAACAAAGAGCTCACAGTGTACTTTGAACGAAGGCTACTCAGACATAACAGAAACCCGTAGTATCTAGGCGTTGCACTTGATAGAATAATCAGTTACAAAGAACATATGTTAAGAACAGCTGCCAAAATTGAACATAACATTCTGCAGAAGGATCATGAGGATTGAGCCGTGGCGAGACTGGCGCCAGGGATATCTTTGGCTTAGGCACTATCGATTTCCTCTAGCAGAAGTTTGTCTTTGGAGCCTGGACCGGCTCAGGATATAGCGGGCAGTACCGAGTGGAAGGAGGAGAACAACGTTGAGCACGGCACGCGGAAGTGCGCGTTTTAGCGGGACGTTGGATAGACGACAGCGACCACGGCGTGCCTGAGTGGGGGCGGCAGTTAGCGCTTGATCGTACAGGGGTCAGTAACAGCGGGCCGGCTCTCTGACTTCTTGACAACCTCGTGAAGCTATGCATGTGCTCGCTTCCGTGAAGTAACACGCTGTTACTATCGGACTAAGCAACGTCTGGCATCTTCGCCACATTGATCCAGCAGCTGCCATCAAATTAAGTAATTCAAGTCCTATCAACGATTAGTGAAATATAAGGATGCTTGCTCTAGAGGCAGCAAAGTGTTGCAGGGACTGTGATGTGAGATTTCATTCCTCTTATTAAGTGTGTGCTTCGCTCCTTAATAGTATTGTTCTTACGTCAGCTGGCCCATATAAGGTGCTCCATGTGATGCTTGGGTTTTAATGAGCCAGTTTCGTTTGCATCATTAGTGTACGTGGTTCTGCTCAAAGGAATGAAATCAGTTTTATTATTGTCAATTTTATCTAAGTAGTTTTGAGTGTTAAGGTGAAGGAATGGTTGTTTGGTTCCCTGTTGTCGCTTCTGATTTATGTTTCAGAGATCGAAAGCAGTGGGCCACCGAAGTGCAGAGCCTCCCATTTTAAAGTACTAGGGGGCGTACGGGCGGAGGACTTCGCCTGAGCTCGCGTGTGCTGTTTGGTTCCGATTTCGGCGTTCTGAACGGGGCGGAAGTACAAACGAAGTCCGCATCTTAATTCGAAGATAAGAACTCAGTCGCCTCCACCGTTCGTGGCCAAGCCATGGCCTCACAATCTCTGGCTGCAGTTTTTTAAAGCTTGTGGTGGCTCTGCAAGGTTGCCCAGGTTAAATGTTTTAAATATTTGTCTTAAGAATTTTGAGGGATTTCTAGAAGAATGGGTCTTAATTGAAGCCGTTTTTTAAAATTGCGCTGCAATTCAGCCTTAGTGGCGTATGTCAGTTTTGATGGGGAAATAACTCGGTTATTACTGATCAAACTCTCTATAACCTTGTAAAGTTGTTTGGTAAGATCTCGCACGGTGGAGGGTGGGGGGTGCTTTTCAATCTATGTGGAAATAATAATTGATTGCCTGGTTATTTGGTGTTAAGTTTATTTTAAATGATTTACTTGGACCGAGTGGCGGTTTCTTTAAATGTTTGCAAATAGATTAATTCGCTTGTGGTTTCATATAACAAGCAGATTGTAAAATTTGCCTGAGTGGCGGGTTTTTAAATGTTTTCAAAGAGATTAATTCATTTGTGGTTTTATAACAAGCAGTTTGTAAAGTTTGCCTGAGTGGCGTTTCTTGAATAAATTATTATCTGATTTATGATTGTAATTCTCTTAATGATTTATCTATTATGCAAATAAATATGTTGAAATGAAATGGTTACTGTATGGGTGAAGTCCTTCCACTCCCTTTATAGTAAAGGTTAAGGAATAAGCAGTTCAAAAAGAAATAACGTACCAGGGATCCTTTGCATTGACACTCAGTACATCATCTCTGGGATTGGTTATCCTGTTGTGGAATACTGCTTCCGAGATTTGATGAATTGTGCTCACAAAAGACTGGTTGACACACAGCTAGTCTATAACATGCGTACAATGAGACTGTCGTCTACTTTCTGGTTACCAATTCTTAGTCACAGACTACTTCAATCATTGCGGCGGGAAAACGCATTTGTAAGAGAGTACAATAAAAACTAAAAAAGTACAGAAAAATTCTCACCTCCCCGTTCACGCAGACATTCCAGTCGCTCTCCTCAACCACCCCTGGAAACCGCAAAGGTGTCAGTGGACAACGGCTTTAATATAATGACTGCTGGAGAAACGCATGGCAGATTAATGTTGCTATGGATCAACTATGAATATCAAACAAGCCACCTGGTTTTAAATTTCCACGCAAGACGTGGTCCATTTTTAACCGAATAAGAACCATCATTGGAAGGTATGCCGACTCTCTGTACAAGCAAAAAAAGATAAGCCGCTGAAAAAACAGGTTGTTCGCCACGTAATTCATGGATTTCCTCTGAGAGATTTCCCTGGCGATTCAACAGAGTTGCTGGTGGTAACGGAGGAATAAATTACAGTCGTGGCCTGGATGTTAGTTTCTAATTTGAGACAATTGTAAGTTTTTTCTATGGTGCAGCTATACGATAAATAAATCAGTCTAAGGCCGAGTGACTAAAGTAAATGGAGGAGTTGCCCCATTAGGAGACGTACAGTGCATAAGACCAGAAAATTACCACTATATGCTGAGTAGGGTTCGAGTGTCGTCATGAGCAGTCTGTTCCAGATAACTGTGCAAATAAATTATCTAAAAAGTCACAAGTTTGTCATCGCTGAAGCTGGGAAAGTTAGTCGGACCAAATTGTGTTGGTCATACGTCATTTAGATTATACAGTATTTCTCTGAGGCGGATCTTGAGTATCACAGAAACATTGTTCTCGCACGCGTAAAAGCGTCTGCCGAAAGTAGGTCACTTCTTAGCTTGTGCAGAGCCATACGGAGGCTGTAGACTGTCTACGCTGAGTCAAATCACGTGGAATATCTCGATCCCATTTCTTACAAGGACTCTACGCAGGCCGGATGTCAGGTTGTGGGACGGAGTTTCGTGTGTTGCAAGTTCAAACTGGTTCAAATGGTTCTGAGCACTATAGGACTTAACAGCGGAGGTCATCAGTCCCCTAGAACCCAGAACTACTTGAACCTAACTAACCTAAGGACATCACACACATCCATGCCCGAGGCAGGATTCGAACCTGCGTCCGTAGCGGTCGCTCGGTTCCAGACTGAAGCGCCTAGAACCGCTCGGCCACTCCGGCCGGTTGTTGCAAGTGGTCGATCAATACAGGAGCGGTTAATCCTGTTTGTGGATGACGGTGTACCATACTTGCTCGATTGCAGATACGGTGATCGAGCATGCCAAGGCAACATCTCCGCACTCTATAGAGCACGTTGCGTTACAACAACGGAATGTGGACGATAATTATTCTATTGGAATTAACATCTGAAATGCTGTTCACGAATGGCAGCTCAGCAGGTCAAATCACCAGAGTGACGTACAAACTTGTAGTCAGGGTGAGTGGGATAACCACGCAAGTGCTCCTATTGTCATACGAAATTGCATCCCAGACCATAACTACAGGTGTATTTCCGGTGTGCCTAGCACGGAGTCAGGTTGGTTGCATGCCCTCAACTGGCCTTCTTCTAACCAACACTCGGTCATCGCTGACACCGTGGCAGAAACAGCTTTCATCATAAAGCGTAACAGACGTCCACCATATCCTCCAGTGAGCTCTCATTTGACACCTCTGAAGTCGCAAGTGGCGGCGGTTTGGGGGTAGTAGAATGCACGCTATAGGACGTCTGGATCGGAGCTGTACTTGAAGTAACCGGTTTGTAACAGTTCTTTGTGTCTCTGAGGTGTCAGCTGCTGCTCGAATTGCTGCTGCAGGTGCAATACGATGCGCCAGAGACATATGCCGAACACAATGACTCCGTAGTGGCACTTGACCGTCCGGAACCCGGTCTGCTTGACACCGTACATTCTCGTGACCACCGTATCCAGCATTCATGTACAGTGGCTACATTCCTGCCAAACTGATCTGTAGTACGGTAGAAGGAACGTCCAACTTCTCGTAGTTCTTTTAGACGACCCCATTCAAACTCAGTGACTTGTTGAGAATGGCGTCCTTAGCACCCTAAAGACATTCTTGACCAACATCAACTCACCACTTCCAGTCTCAAGAGTAACAAACGCTCACGACAGTTACAGCGTGTATTTAAAGCAAACCTGATTGGCGTCCTCAAATGAAACGTCCCCTTTTGAACAATTTATACAAGACTGTGCTTAAACTGACACACAATGTTTTTGGCGCAACGCAATCTGACTTTCAAAAATCCCTACAAAAGAATGGCCCTGACTAACATTAACCTATACGTTTCACAAATCACTTACCTCACAAAAATCTTGGTTACTCGAGCTACTGCAATACAGCGAGCACCACTACTGCCAGCTAAATAAAAGATTCAAACTACTGAAGGCACTAACTACTGATAGGGATAGTTAGCAAATGAAAGATATTAATAGAGAACAAACAATGTATTTACCTTGATATCATCATATATAAATATAGCAGTTCATGACAAATTTCAAAACTCCGCCATCTCTCTCCCCACATCCACCACTGCTGGCGGCTCACCTCCAACTGCACAACGCTACGCGCTGTTCACATCCAGCTGCCGCTGCCCAACACTACAATGGCAGACAACAATGCAAACTAGCCACAGACTGCACACAGCACAGCCAGTGATTTTCATACAGAGAGCGCTACGTGGCGGCGGCGTTACCAATATAAGAACCTAAACAGCCTACTTACATAAAGAAAACATAAACAGCCTACTTACATAAAGAAAACATAAACAGCCTATAGCCTACTTACATAAAGAAAACATAAACAGCCTACTTACACAAAGTGGCGCTGGTCTTATGCAACTGGCGCGGAATGTGAATAGACATGGAAAATTACGTTTAATTCAATATTTGTAATTTTCATTGTTCTTGCGAAAGACGTACGGAAATGTGTAAACCTTCAACCTGCAATGACAATAAAAACAAACAGCACACGACATACGGCTAACCTCGTCTTGCCGCTGGAGTGAATATTCTGCATCCAGCAACATGCTAAACTAATTCAAAAGAAATACTGAGATCTGTGCAGAGTGCAATGCATGGTTACAACTACTGATACAACTATTGCGCTTTTTTATGTAGAAGAAATTGAATGATCAGGAGGGGTTTGTTAAGCAAGATTAAGTGGTGCAAAAAGTGAAAGTTACCAATAAAAACTATTAATTTATTATATTCAGAAAATGGACGATTTAGAAACCGACTTTTACTTTTAATCAACTATATAGTTAGCAACAACTTTAATTATTCCACAACTTGTATAATCAATGACCATGTTAAAACTTTCTGGCAGATTAAAACTGTGTGTCAGACCGAGACTCGAACTCGGGACCTTTGCCTTTCATGGGCAAGTGCTCTACCAACTGAGCTACCCAAGCACGACTAAGCCATGTCTCCGCAATATACTTTCTTTCATGAGTGCTACTTCTGCGATGTTCGCAGGAGAGCTTCTGTAAAGTTTGGAAGGTAGGTGACGAGGTACTGGCAGGAATAAAGCTGTGAGGACAGGGCGTGAGTCGTGCTTGGGTAGACCATATGGTAGAGCACTTGCCCGCGAAAGGCAAAGGTCCCGAGTTCGAGTCTCAGTTCAGTACACAGTTTTAATGTGCCAGGAAGTTTCATATCAGCGCACACTCCGCTACAGAGTGAAAATCTCATTCTCGAATAAACAAGTTTCTGAACAAAATTACGAATTTTTTCCTCAGTGCATGCATACACAAATCTGACAAAATACAACCAATACGCAAGCAATCAACAACTACGTGCAGCATGAAGGTAATTACCGAAAAAACCTCAATCAATACCAAAGTTTCCTTCGGCAGGCTGCGACCTCATCTGTCGCGCGTCTTCTCTCCACTGCAGGCTGCTTCTGACTACTCGCTACTGTGGTTGTTGATAAAATATCAATATCTCGATAAGCCTACGTTTTTTCCCAAAAATATCCATATATGTATTGCCGATATTTTCTCGGACGATATATTAATCTATCGATAGCAAGGCTCTACGTGAAGTGCCGATAATTTTATTTTATATTTTTTCACAGTATTCGGTAAACATTTGAAGTTGTTCTTTTAAAACTGTGGTAGAACGTAATTTTACTTTCCCTGTGTGAAGAAGTCGTACTATTTTTCGAGCTTCCATCACGTGCAACCTTTCCTTTGACTATGTGAAGCTAGTTGAGACAAAAGAAGAAGTCGGGATATACTTCGGGATGGCAGTGTGGATGGATTAACAAGGTTTGCGATGTGAAAAAATAACATATCAGTTGCGATAAAAAAAATTAACGTAACTGCTGTGTTGTTTCTTCACATCAGCATTCTTAAAAAACAGCTGCTCAAAATGATGAACATAAATCTAAATGACAAGTCTGGTGGACGGAGACGTGTGTGAGGAAATGCTGACGTAGTCTGCGCTTGGCGCCGGCAACAGATACTGCAACGTTTAACTTCACCACGCAATTTTGACACTACAGGTGCTAAGCCGCTGCCGTTGTCGGAAATGAAAAACAGAGAAGTCGACATGAAGTGTGCCACACAAATCCGATACGTGACGAAAGTGAACAATGGACCCAACGGACACCTACTGTGCCACTTCCATCCAGTTACCATTGTTAGCAAAGTGGTTATTGCGAAGCGTGAACGTGCAACGTTTTTCTTTCAATTATTGATCTACGGAAGATAGACAGACCGATAGCTAGTTGATGTACAAAACATTTAATAATAAATCAGTACTTTAATATACAGCTCTAAAGCCGGCGGTATATTTATATTGTGCAGCCGATATTTATATAGGCCGGTACGTTAATATTTTTTCATGAATATATTGTATCGATACTTGTTTTCGATGTACTGAATGCCAGTGATGATATTTTTAAATATCAGAATGTCCGATATCCGATATTTTTAAATATATCAACAGTCCAATCGTGATTGTAATATCTTAGAGTCAGGACTTGTGTATGCACGCCACAGCAGAATCAGTAGCCAATTTTCCAAAGAAATATTTATGTCCAATTTTCATAGGCCCCACCCTCACTTGTAAGAATTTTGTTGAACGTTTCTTTCCTACCATGGTGGCAAGGAATAAACACAAAATTCGTACATAACAAAACTGAGAAAATTTGCGTCAGATATTTTACAAAAGTGGTACAATACGTAAACATAGGTATAAGAGTAAGTAAGTTACGTACATGATAGGAAATTGATAAGCTGCACAATGTAGTCAAGATAAGTTATATCCAAGTATCATCTTGTGGATTGTTCCTATATCTTTCTCACGTCACGTCAATTTTGCTGACTAATCATCAACTGCCCTTCTTTAAACCGTTTCAGAGACTGAAATTCTTCAGTATCAGCGAAAGGAATCGGCTGAATATCGTCTGGCCATTTATCTGAATCATTGTTCATTCGTGTGACATTCTTGGACAGTTGTTCGACTCGTTTTGCTACAGTCATCAACTGATTTGGCGTGTTTGAAATTCCAGGATTAGTCTATAATTGTAATGACGCGAGCTTTTGAACTAATTCGTCTATATGCAATTGTTGTCGTGACGTCTGTTGTCGCAACTAAAAATATCAATCGACTGCACATCGTTAAGTCTGGATTAAAGATTAGTTCTTGTGTTCCTCAGTTACTTGAATTTTCCGCCGCACTGACATTTCGTCGAATGTACGATCTAAATTGTCCTGAATCTCATCCCAAAACAATTTTAAGTTCTGTTCCTTTTTGTTACTAGATTCTTTGGTCTCCCCATGAAGCTCGTCGTTAGACTTTTTAATCTCATTATTAAATTCTCCGAGTTGATCATCGTAGTTTCTAATCACACTATGGGATTTACTAATCTCATCAAGATGAGCTAGTATTAATCGTGTCGCCGGCCGGTGTGGCCGTGCGGTTCTAGGCGCTTCAGTCTGGAACCGCGTGACCGCTACGGTCGCAGATTAGAATTATGCCTCTGGCATGGATGTGTGTGATGTCGTTAGGTTAGTTAGGTTTACGTAGTTCTAAGTTCTAGGGGACTGATGACCACAGATGTTAAGTCCCATAGTGCTCAGAGCCATTTTAACCATTTTATTAATTGTGTAACATTACTACTGAAAGAGGGGGAAACAAAAAAAATTTGCTCTAGTAGAAGCCGTACCTGAGTCTTTCATACCAACGTAGGATTGCGTCATGGTATTTTGATCTCCTGAATTGCATGTAATTCCCTGCAGTTCACCACGCATGATTGGCAAATAATAGCCTACACTCCGATTATTCACGGTATTGACTGAAAGTTCCCTGACTTAATCATCCTGAGAAGAATTATTTACACTGTGCTTCATAATTCTCAAAACTTCATTTGGAGCTACTTCTACAGTCTTGCCCATCTTGTTTGCGCTATTCATTGTCATTGTAGCAATGACACAAAAATGAAAAATAAATATCTTAACACAAAATTGTTAACTTCACTGTTACAAAATAGATAAACAAATTCTGAACCAGAAGATCACTGAAAAGAAAAATTGTGCTAATACGGAGCAGTGCACAAGCAACAAAAATACTTCGTAGCAACTACTGACCAATTACTACCGCATAAAATTTTGCAAATGCAGTAACAAGACGAAGCATGTCTGACTGCAAAAATCATCCAACGAAACGAAATCATGGTGGGGTCGCCAGGAGAAAATATGATTTAATTCAAGGTTTGTAATTTGTATCGTTCTTGCGAAAGACGTACGGAAATGTGTAAACGTTCATCTCTGACAATATAAACAGAAATGTGTTCCTCTTCCTATCAATCACGAAAAATTAAATTCTCTTGTATGTGATTGTGATTATAAAAATAGTTTCTAACCTCCCACAATAATTAATATAGCCTGCGCCCAACAGACAACTTACCTCGTGTTGCCGCGGTTACTGCGTGAATATTCTGCATCCAGCAATATGCTAAAGCAGTTCAAATGAAATACTGTGATCCATGCAGAGTGCCACGCATGGTCACAACTACTGATACAACTACTGCGCTTTTTTATATATAGAAATTGAATGATCATGAGGGGTTTGATAAGGAAGCCTTCAGTGGTCTAAAAAAAGGAAAGAAACATATAAGAACTCTTAATTTATTCTATTCAGAAAATGACGATTCAGAAACTAACAAATTTTCGCGTACTTTTCCTTTGTGTCGACAATATGATTAGTATCAGCAACTTTAATTATTCCACAGCGTGTATAATCAATAATCACGTTCCTGAACAGAGATACGAAAATTTTTCTCAATGTATGCATACACAATTTTGACAAAATCTCTCCAGTGCACAAGCAAGTAACAACTGGGTGCAACAAAAAGATAAATTACCAAAAAATCCTCCAAAGTCTCCTTGGCGCTGCAATCACAGTCTCGGCAGACTGCGACCTCATCTTTGGCGCGACTTCTATCCACCATAGGGTGCGTCCAACTACTCTCAACTACAGTTCGCACGCTTCCACTCGCGATAATAATATCTCAGACTCAGAGTTTGTGCATGCAGACACAGCAGCATGAGTGGCCAACTTTGCCAAGAAACATCAACTTCCAACTTTCAAAATCACCTTTCAGATGTAAAAACGCGCATACTAACTTTCGTTTATGTCAAACAGCCCCTATTGGATGATGCGATTTTTTGCTGTCGATGTATTTTAGCAAATTACCAGCACTGCCACTGTGAGATGAAGAGTTTCGCACTAGTGAGGACGTTTTGATGGGCCTCATTAAATCGGTGAGAGATCTTACAAAATATAGAGAGCTCTGTAGTACACTACTGGCCATCAAAATTTCTACACCACGAAGATGACGTGCTACAGACGCGAAATTTAACCGACAGGAAGAAGATGTTGTGATATGCAAATGATTAGCTTGTTAGAGCATTTACACAAGGTTGGCGCCGGTGGTGACACCTGCAACGTGCTGACATGATGAAAGTTTCCAACTGATTTCTCGTACACAAACAGCAGTTGACCGGCGTTGCCTGGTGAAACGTTGTTGTGATGCCTCGTGTAAGGAGGAGAAACGCGTACCATCACGTTTCCGACCTTGATGAAGGTTGGATTGTAGCCTACCGCGATTGCGGTTTATCGTATCGCGACATTGCTGCACGCGATGGTCGAGATCCAATGACTGTTAGTAGAATATGGGATCGGTGCGTTCAGGAGGGTAATACGGAACACCGTGCTGGATCCCATCGGCCTCGTATCACTAGCAGTCGAGATGACAGGCATCTAATCCGCATGGCTGCAACGGATCGTGCAGCCACGTCTCCATCCCTGAATCAACAGATGGGGACGTTTGCAAGACAACAACCATCTGCACGAACAGCTCGACGACGTTTGCAGCAGCATGGACTATCAGCTCGGAGACCATGGCTGCGGTTACCCTTTTCGCTGCATCACAGACAAGAGCGCCTGCGATGGTGTACTCAACGACGAACCTGGGTGCACGAATGGCAAAACGTCATATTTTCGGTTGAATCCAGGTTCGGTTTACAGGATCATGATGGTCGCATCCGTGTTTGGCGACATCGCGATGAATGCACATTTGAAGCGTGTATTTGTCATCGCCATATTGGCGTATCTCCCGCCGTGATGGTATGGGGTGCCATTGGTTACGTCTCGGTCACCTCTTGTTCGCAATGACGGCACTTTGTACAGCGGACGTTACATTTCAGATGTGTTACGACACGTGCCTCTACCCGTCATTCGATTCCTGCGATACGCTACATTTCTGCAGGATAATGCACGACCGCATTTTGCAGGTCCTGTACGGGCCTATCTGAATACAGAAAATATTCGACTGCTGCCCTGGCCAGCACATTCTCCAGTTCTCTCACCAATTGAAAACGTCTGGTCAATGGTGGCCGAGCAACTGGCTCGTCACAATACGCCAGTCACTACCGTTGATGAACTGTGGTATCGTGTTGAAGCTGCATGGACAGCTGTACCTGTAAACGCCATCCAAGCTCTGACTGAATGCCCAGGCGTATCATGGCTGTTATTACGGTTAGAGGTGGTTGTTCTGGATACTGATTTCTCAGGATCTATGCACCCAAATTGCGTGGTAATGTAATCACATGTCAGTTCAAGTATAATATATTTGTCCAATGAATACCCGTTTATCATCTGCATTTCTTCATGGTGTAGTAATTTTAATGGCCGGCGCGCTGTCAGTGAAACTGTAGCCGACCTTTGTGGCCGAGCTATTCTAGGCGCTTCAGTCTGGAACCCCGTGACCGCTACGGTCCAGGTTCGAATCCTGCCTCGGGCTTGGCTGTGTGTGATGTCCTTAGGTTTAAGTAGTTCTAAGTTCTAGGGGACTGATGACTGAAGATGTTAAGTCCCATAGTGCTCAAAGCCATTTGAACCATTTTGAATCTGTTTTCCACATAGTGTTGCAGTGACAGAGTATCGATGACTGTAAGGACTGAGAATCTTCCCGACGTCATTAAATGGTTTAGGCAACTTGATAATGAAGTTCGAAAACACGGGTGAGCTTGGTGTGACACCTAACCGCCGTCTGCTTCACGTCTGCTGTGCAGCGAGCTACATTAATTTAAGTATTAACTGTATTTTTCTTACTTGTCACTTCGTCTTTCGTGTGTTTTTTCTTTTAGGAAGCTTTAATTGTCGAGTGCTATTAATAGTGTTCCATAGATTTCGTGTTTGTTTTGAATACAGTCAGAGAGTCCCTTTAGTCTGCCATAGTGCCAGTAGTGTCAGTGTCGTCCTAACCGCCGTCTGCTTCACGTCTGCTGTGCAGCGAGCTACCTTAATTTAAGTATTAACTGTATTTTTCTTACTTGTCACTTCGTCTTCCGTGTGTTTTTGCTTTTAGGAAGCTTTAATTGTCGAGTGCTATTAATAGTGTTCCATAGATTTCGTGTTTGTTTTGAATACAGTCAGAGAGAGTCCCTTTCGTCAGCCATAGTGCCAGTAGTGTCAGTGTCGGCCTAACCGCCGTCTGCTTCACGTCTGCTGTGCAGCGAGCTACTTTAATTTAAGTATTAACTGTATTTTTCTTACTTGTCACTTCGTCTTCCGTGTGTTTTTGCTTTTAGGAAGCTTTAATTGTCGAGTGCTGTTAATAGTGTTCCATAGATTTCGTGTTTGTTTTGAATACAGTCAGAGAGAGGCCCTTTAGTCAACCATAGTGCCAGTAGTGCTAGTGTTTGTTTTCAATACAGTGCAGAGACAGGTAGTGCTATTTTCATTGTTTTCTACAAGAAGTGGCTAGCAATCCCAGTTTAGTCAATTATCAGCCGCCTTCAGTGAATTAGCAGTCTAGTTAAAAGTTGATTAAGTCTCTTCAGTAAATTGATTCCTTAGGATGGATAGGATGTGACTGCTGTGTACGGACGCAGGAGGAGCTGGAAACTCTTCGCGAACAGCTGAACGTGTTGATGGCCGCGGTCAGCCGTCTTCAGGCTGCTGCCTCGGAGTATAGCGGCAGTGGAGAGTCTGGTGCGTCGCAAGTACACCCCAGGTGTTACATGCTTCACCCACTGTCCCTCCTGTCGAGACATCTTCGCGGGTACCGGGCGCGGTTGGGCCACCCCCTCCCCAAGGGGAGTGGCGGGTTCAGTGGCGTTGGCGGCGCACGAGGCGGAGGGTAAATGTGGAGGCTGACCGTGTGGCATCGCCCGCTCTGCCTGTGAGTGGACATGTGGCTGCTCCTTCAGCAAGGTCCGAGCAGGCACACGGGGGGGGAGGGTTTATTAGTTATTGGGAGCTCCAACGTTAGGCGGGTCATGGAGCCCCTTAGGGAAATAGCGGAAAGGTGGAGGAGGCCCTACCGGCGACGATAGAGAGCACTGTGTGCACCTGACTGCAAATTGTTGCTCGTGTCGGCACCAGTGACTCCTGCCGTCTGGGTTCAGAGGTCATCCTCAGTTCGTACAGGCGGTTGGCGGAATTGGTGAATCCGGAAAGCCTCGCTCGCGGGGTGGAATCAGAGCTAACTGTTTGTAGTATCGTTCCCAGAACTGATCGCGGTCCTCTGGTTTGGAGCCGAGTGGAAGGCTTAAACCAGAGGCTCAGACGATTCTGCGAAGATCTGGGGTGCAAATTTCTCGACCTCCGGTATCGGGTGGAGAAATGTAGGGTCCCCCTGAATAGGTCAGGCGTGCACTACACGCCGGAAGCGGCTACAATGTTAGCGGAGTACGTGTGGAGTGCACATGGGGGTTTTTTAGGTTAGAGAATTCCCTCCCCTAGGCCCGACAAGACGCTTCCTGAGACGCGGCAAGGTAGGAGTAGGCAAAATGCAACAGGGAATAACAATACTAATGTGCTAATAGTAAACTGCAGGAGCGTCTATAGAAAGGTCCCAGAACTGCTCTCATTAATAAACGGTCACAACGCCCGTATAGTACTAGGGACAGAAAGTTGGCCGAAACCAGACGTAAACAGTAATGAAATCCTAAGCTCAGATTGGAATGTATACCGCAGAGAAAGGCTGGACAGTGAAGGGGGAGGCGTGTTTATAGCGATAAGAAGTGCAATAGTATCGAAGGAAATTGACGGAGATCGGAAATGTGAAATGATTTGGGTGAAGGTCACGGTTAAAGCAGGCTCAGACATGGTAATTGGATGTCTCTATAGGCCCCCGGGCTCAGCAGCTGTTGTGGCTGAGCACCTGAAGGATAATTTGGAAAATATTTCGAGTAGATTTCCCCACCATGTTATAGTTCTGGGTGGAGATTTTAATTTGCCGGATATAGACTGGGAGACTCAAACGTTCATAACGGGTGGCAGGGACAAAGATTCCAGTGAAATTTTTTTAAGTGCTTTACTGAAAACTACCTTGAGCAGTTAAACAGAGAACCGACTCGTGGCGATAACATATTAGACCTTCTGGTGACAAACAGACCCGAACTATTTGAAACAGTTAATGCAGAACAGGGAATCAGCGGTCATGAAGCGGTTACTACATCGATGATTTCAGCCGTAAATAGAAATATTAAGAAAGGTAGGAAGATATTTCTGTTTAGCAAAAGTGACAAAAAGCAGATTACAGAGTACCTGACGGCTCAACACAAAAGTTTTGTCTCAAGTACAGATAGTGTTGAGGATCAGTGGACAAAGTTCAAAATCATCGTACAATATGCGTTAGATGAGTATGTGCCAAGCAAGATCGTAAGAGATGGAAAAGAGCCACCGCGGTACAACAACCGAGTTAGGAAACTGCTGCGGAAGCAAAGGGAACTTCACAGCAAACATAAACATAGCCAAAGCCTTGCAGACAAACAAAAATTACGCGAAGCGAAATGTAGTGTGAGGAGGGCTATGCGAGAGGCGTTCAATGAATTCGAAAGTAAAGTTCTATGTACTGAATTGGCAGAAAATCCTAAGAAATTTTGGTCTTATGTCAAAGCGGTAGGTGGATCAAAACAAAATGTCCAGACACTGTGTGACCAAAATGGTACTGAAACAGAGGATGACAGACTAAAGGCCGAAATACTATGTCTTTTTCCAAAGCTGTTTCACAGAGGAAGACTGCGCTGTAGTTCCTTCTCTAGATTGTCGCACAGATGACAAAATGGTATATATCGAAATAGACGTCAGAGGGATAGAGAAACAATTAAAATCGCTCAAAAGAGGAAAGGCCGCTGGACGTGATGGGATACCAGTTCCATTTTACACAGAGTACGCGAAGGAACTTGCCCCCCTTCTTGCAGCGGTGTACCGTAGGCCTCTAGAAGAGCGTAGCGTTCCAAAGGATTGGAAAAGGGCACAGGTCATCTCCGTTTTCAAGAAGGGACGTCGAACAGGTGCAGAACTGTAGACCTATATCTCTAACGTCGATCAGTTGTAGAATTTTGGAACACGTATTATGTTCGAGTATAATGACTTTTCTGGAGACTAGAAATCTACGCTGCAGGAATCAGCATGGGTTTCGAAAAAGACGGTCGTGTGAAACCCAGCTCGCGCTATTCGTCCACGAGACTCAGAGGGCCATAGACACGGGTTCACAGGTAGATGCCGTGTTTCTTGACTTCCGCAAGGCGTTCGACATAGTTCCCCACAGTCGTTTAATGAACAAAGTAAGAGCATATGGACTATCAGACCAATTGTGTGATTGGATTGAGGAGTTCCTAGATAACAGAACGCAGCATGTCATTCTCAAAGGAGAGAAGTCTTCCGAAGTAAGAGTGATTTCAGGTGTGCCGTAGGGGAGTGTCATAGGACCGTTGCTATTCACAATATACATACATGACCTGGTGGATGACATCGGAAGTTTACTGAGGCTTTTTGCAGATGATGCCGTGGTGTATCGAGAGGTTGTAACAATGGAAAATTCTACTGAAATGCAGGAGGATCTGCAGCGAATTGACGCATGGTGCAGGGAATGGCAATTGAATCTCAATGTAGACAAGTGTAATGTGCTGCGAATACATATAAATCCCTTATCATTTAGCTACAAAATAGCAGGTCAGCAACTGAAAGCAGTTAATTCCATAAATTATCTGGGAGTACGCATTAGGAGTGATTTAAAATGGAATGATCATATAAAGTTGACCGTCGGTAAAGCAGATGCCAGACTGAGATTCATTGGAAGAATCCTGAGGAAATGCAATCCGAAAACAAAGGAAGTAGGGTACAGTACGCTTGTTCGCCCACTGCTTGAATACTGCTCAGTAGTGTTGGATCCGTACCAGACAGGGTTGATAGAAGAGATAGAGAAGATCCAACGGTGAGCAGCGCTGTTCGTTACAGGATCATTTAGTAATCACGAAAGCGTTACGGAGATGATAGATAAACTCCAATGGAAGACTCTGCGGGAGAGACGCTCAGTAGCTCGGTACGGGCTTTTGTTAAGGTTTCGAGAACATACCTCCACCGAGGAGTCAAGCAGTATATTTCTCCGTCCTACGTATATCTCGCGAAGAGACCATGAGGATAAAATCAGAGAGATTAGAGCCCACACAGAAGCATACCGACATTCTTTCCACGAACAATGCGAGACTGGAATAGAAGGGAGAACCGATAGAGGTACTCAGGGTACCCGCCGCCACACACCGTCAGGTGGCTTGCGGAGTATGGATGTAGATGTAGATGTAGATCATGGTGGAAGCTATTTTCGGAGTTGCTGCTGCTGTAAGTAATCATGAAGCATACGCCCGTTAGTGGTAGTGCTCGTGACTGTCACGAGAATAGTCCCAGTACTGAAAAGATTTGCGGTCTGTTTTACACTGGTGGCCGTTTAAGATCCAGACGGCGCATCAACTAAATCCTCATGGTCCGCGAAAACGTTCGGAATTTGCTCGTTGGTTTGTGGCATGGATCGAAGTTGCTAATATGTGGCCGTGCAACATTCCGTAGAATAACGCGGCACGTTATACGTTGCAGAATGCCATGAATACACAGAACTTCTGGATTTGGGGTACAGTTAAACCTCGTCTTGTGAGAGAAGAGTCATTGCTGTCACCTATGTGACTGTGTGGTGTGGTTCTACAAGCACTTTTATTCTCGGAACGGTCTTCTTTAAAGAGAATACATTCTGAGAGCCTGTCAGGCTTATCGTGACGTCTGCATGTTATCGATAGCTCTTCAAAGCACGTGATTCATGCTCTGGAAGAGAGCAACTGGTTGGAAACCGCTGTTCTTACGCAAGATGTGGCAACACCTTATGTCGAGAACCAGTAAAAGAACGTATGCTTAATGCAGCCTTCTACGGAAGTGTTATCTTCAGAGATTTTCCAGTTGCATGGCCTACAAGATCACCTGATCTGAGTCCATGTGACTTTTGGCTCTGACGCTCTCTAAAGGATGGCGTTTACCAGCGACACGTTCAGGCAATACCTGATCTAAAGTCCAGTATAGTGGAACACGTTGCTCAGATTCCACCGGAACTGCTGCGAACAACTGTTGGTTAAAGGTTTCAGGAATACTGCAACCAATCGCCGTTTTTTCTTTCGTTTTTGTTTATTCATGACCGGTTTCGAATTACCTGGCGATTCATCATCAAATGATGCTATTCAGTTTGGAGTATTGAAGGGGTCGTGTATCTGCAGTATATATATAGACGAAAAAGTGAGCTCTGTATGTGGGAAGAATATTAAGACCGTAAGATTAATGTGATGGTATTACTCACTGATTTTATTCTTGTTGCTAGCACTGCTCTGGAAAACATGGTGCATGCTTTCCAGTATCATTGAATAACAAGTCAAAGAGGCACTTTTCCACCGATGGTGACTACCACAATCTTTACAAAGTATAAACAAACCAAAGAGTGTAGCTGCTGTTGTCTCCAAAGAGTTTTGTAGAGGTTGAGATTTTCTTTGCTCATTTTTCGTTTTGTGTGGCATTCGTAATAAAATATATATTTATTACATTATCTTCTTTATAAAAATTAGCATTATGTTTTAACATTGCAAAATTTTTATGCTATTTACAAAATCTGTAACAAAGGGTTAAAGACAATATTTTTGGTAGTAAGTTACGTTTGGCATGTTTCTCATTCCTCAATAAAGAGGATACTATACACCTAAACACTATCCTCTCTACTTCTTTTTTACACATACACACACACACACACATAATCTCCCTCCCTCCGCCTCTCTCTCTCTCTCTCTCCTCTCCCTCCCTCCCTTTTGCAGAGTGAAAACCAAAAGTATTATAACGTGTTATCAGTACACGAATATGCGGATTTTGTTAAACAAGTAGAAGACGCGGACAAGTAGAAAAACAGAAACATCATTACAAAAAAGAAGATTGAAACGATTTGCTGTTTTGAAAATTGTTGATGTGAAGAAACTCATTGCACGCTGGGGAGGGAATATGAAATACTTTGTTCCAGCTGATGAACTTTATAATGTGATTGACGCAGCTCATGTAATTGTGGGTCATATTGGTCGCGATAGGATGTTTGCCGAGACAGCAAAAAATATGCCAATATCACACAGGAAATGATATGCCTCTATTTATCAATGTGTGTTATTTGTCAACAAAAGACAAAAAAGAAAAGAAGGCTGGTTTCAAAGCCAATTCTCCATTCGGAAATGAATAGTAGATGCCAAGTGGATTTGATTGATTTCCAAACACAACCAGGCGGAAACTTAAAATTCATTCTAGTTTATCAACAGCATCTCACAAAATTTCTTCTCCTTCGTGCGTTAACATCAAAGAGGGCTGTAGAAGTGGCTTATCATTTGTATGACGTATTCCTAACTGTAGGGGCGCCGTGCATTCTTCAGTCTGATAATGGCAGAGAATTTGTCAATAATGTTATAAGTGAACTCGCAAAGCTTTGGTCAGAACTGAAAACTGAGGATGGGAAACCAAGGCACAGCCAAACACTGGGTTCTGTTGAGCGTTCCAACCAATACATTGAAAATACGATAAGTTCTTGGTTAAAGGACAACAATTCGACGAAGTGGTCGGAGGGATTAAGGTATGTCCAATTCATGAAAAATCGAGCTTACCGCTCTGGCATAAAATAATCACCTTACAAAGTATTATTCGGAATCGAACCTATAGTACGACTTTCCACTTCCTCGCTGGCTCAAGAAATCGTAAATAATATTCAGGATGAAGGTGACCTAAAGAAATAGATCGAAGATTACAGCAATACTGAACAGTACGAAGACAGTTATGATGATAACATTGTGAAAACCGACACAAACGACATTCAAAAAGCTAGAAAAATTGCGACAGAAAATTTAAAATAACAAGCTAAAAGAATGAAAGCTTCTTCTGACAAATCCCATCCACCAGGTGACATCGGAGACAACGTAACCATACTTATTCCAGCCAATTTGTGGGGAATTAACGACGTTATTACAAAAGTGACACAGAGCTTTGTAATTTTCGTATTACAAACGGTAAACGCAACATATATTCTAGTCAACATGTCAAGACGGCAAGCACTATTTTCCTCTTCTATAGGCTAAATAAGTAGGCTGTTTATGTTTTCTTATTGGCAACGTTACGTAGCGCTCAGTATGAAAATCACTGGCTGTGCTGTGTGCAGTCTGTGGCTAATTTGCATTGTCTGCCATTGTAGTGTTGGGCAGCTGGATGTGAACAGCGCATAGCGTTGCGCGGTTGGAGGTGAGCCGCCAGCAGTGGTGGATGTGGGGAGATAAACGGCGGAATTTTGAAATTTGTAAGGCTGGATGTCATGAACTGCTATATATATTATGACTTTTGATGACTATTAAGGTAAATACATTGTTTGTTCTCTATCAAAATCTTTCATTTGCTAACTATGCCTATCAGTAGTTAGTGCCTTCCGTAGTTTGAATCTCTTATTTAGCTGGCAGTAGTTGCGCTCGCTGTATTGCAGTAGTTCGAGTAACGAAGATTTTTGTGAGATAAAGTGATTTGTGAAAGGTATAGGTTAATGTTAGTCAGGGCCATTCCTTTGTAGGGATTTTTGGAAGTCAGATTTCGTTGCGCTAAAAATATTGTGTGTCAGTTTAAACACAGTCATGTATAATTGTTCAAAGGGTACGTTTCAGCTATAATGTGAAATTTACACAGTCGTGACGGGCGTGCTTTTTGAAAGCCTTTTTTTCTCATCGAAAATGTCCACCATGGAAGCCTAAAACAACAGAATGAATCCCTTTTATAATACAGCTCTTCAAAACCGGCCGTGGTGGGAACGGAAAAGGTAAAAAAAGTCTCGACTATCGACTAACGCGATACTCAATATCATCGGGTAACGCGCGCCACAGAGCCACTGGAATTTTTTCTCTGTGGGAGAGCACTTTTTTTGCGGCTACTGTGGTGACTGAGAGAGGGTAAGTGGATTAGAGGAGAACAGAGGCTCAATGCTGAAGACAGCTATACATTTTACGAGGACTAGTGCTATAAGAAGTGTCTCTCCTATGGGTCGTCGGACGCATTTTGTCCGGTGTTTCGGCAGATATTTGCGATTTCGTTGTTGCAACGGGTAGTTGGAATCAGTCCAAAAAATACTGTTCACCACTTCCTTCATACGATCCCCTGCATCAACGGATGCGTCGGTTTGTTTCCAGCTACAAACAAAAGATTTTTTAAATCGGAATTTCACCCTCCCAAAGAGCGGTCCCATATTGCTCGAGTACGTTATCAGTTTTATCAATATGTATTAAGAGGGACAGTAAAACACATAGAACCAACAATACAGCTGCAGCAACTGAACAGCGCTTCCACATGGCGGCAGCAGTCAGCGCGGAATGTTTACTCCTCGTGTTTTACTCTCCCTTTTAATACACGTCGACAAAAGGAATATCGCACAGGACTAACTTGGGGCCGGTCTGTTGAATGGGAACGTAAGAGTCTGAGCCGTGTGTGGCTCGCGTTGATGCAGTTCTTAGCTTGGCGTCTTGTAATAGCGACAGTGGCGTCTCGTTTTCTTAGTGTGTTCACTGGCGCCGCTAAGTTTGCTCGCCTTGTCTGTCCGTGAGTGGCACCAGCAGCACTTATCGATAGCATGTACTGTGGTACCATCTTTGGAGGGGCCTCTAGTATTTCCGGGTAGTCGTGTGTCGAGCGAGTTGAACTGCGACGGAGCAGCAGTGACGTCCGGACAGCCAGTACTCGCCCGACCGCTAGCGACACGCATGCAGTGTCCGACGGAAGGATGTGGTCGTGAGAGTGCACGACCACATCAAGGACAGGATTCAGCGAGTTTTAGTTGAAAGGACCGTGATATTCGAGTAGTGCAACTTTCACCTGTGTGTGTGTGTGTGTCTGCCCGTCGAAGTGACCTCATGGCGGTAAGTTGTCAGTCCACGATTTATAGTAGGACCTATCCAGTGCCTGACTTGAGTGGGGACGACCGATGGTTGGTCGTTCGGTCGGTCGTCGAAGCGGACGACGTGCGTTTGGTCTTCCGACCGCTTCTGGAGTATCTGTGTTTGTGCCGACTTACAATTCGCCCGTGTTGTTTTCACAGTGACTGGTTTTAGTATTGTGTGTTGTTGGTGGAATTGTTTTCCCGGACCCGTGTGTATCTTGTGATTGTGAATGAGCAGTTTTTTAATGCTGTCTGCGTACTGGATTTGGTGAAGAGTTGTGAACGGACATCATGTCGGTTGGAGGCGCACCAGCGAGCAGGTCCGTGCAGCGCAAGGGAAAGCCGGGGCCGCTGGCGGCGTGCTGCCACTGCCGGATCGAGGAGGGGTAGCTGCGAAAGTGACGATTTCGTTGCACACCGAACTCTGAACGTTTGAGTGAAGAGTTAATTGCTAATTCAACTTCGACTATTCTGAGATCTCGCGCCGCGCGGGATTAGCCGAGTGGTCTAAGGCGCTGCACTCATGGACTGTGCGGCTGGTCCCGGCGGAGGTTCGAGTCCTCCCTCGGGCATGGGTGTGCGTGTTTGTCCTTAGGATAATTTAGGTTCAGTAGTGTGTAAACTTAGGGACTGATGACCTTAGCAGTTAAGTCCCGTAGGATCTCACACACATTTGAACATTTTGAGATCTCGCTTTTAGTCGGAAGGGTTGTTGCTTCCAGGGCCGCTGAGACTGACCAGAACGAGTGAAGTGTTTCGAGGCAGTGAAATACTGTAGCCGTCTTTCTCTGTTTCTTATTCATCACAGAAATTAGTATTATTTTTATTAGTGAAGTGCAACTAGCAGTATTTTCTGCCTTGTGGCTGCTAATGCCCCAGTTACCTGCCCTGGAGGTTAGCGTACTTTTCTGGCAGTGTACCTTTCCTCATAGTGTTGATGCTGTCCGACACGGCGTGTAGTTCGCCAGCCTCTTGTATTGTACTGTGCGTATTTTTTGGGAGGTCTTCCCTGGTTCTAGTGTTTCCTTCAGTCTTGGGTGTTTTCTGAAGACTTAGTGCTGTCTGTCTATTCGCCCTTGCTTAAGAATATTTCATCGTTGTACCAGTGACCGGACGTTAGTCGGATTGGTTAGTCGGTCGGTCGGCGCTTCAGCTGCCCCTAGTTTGAGTTGCCATCCTGTTACGCGAGTACAGCTCTTGGCTTCCTGTCTCACCTTACCTTATGTCTGAGTTACCTTCCCAGACCGAACCCGGGAACACTTGCCGAGGACCGCTTGTCCTAATTGCTTAGATTGTGATGTTTGTTTCAAGGATATTTGTAATTTTCTAATTGTTGTTTGTGTGGCCTTCAGGTGAGCACTAATTTAAATTCTTTCGTGATAAGGCCCTCAGCCGTGTTATAGCAAGTTTAATTAAGCAAATTTGTTTTAAAAGCAACGTATTCATTTTAAAAGTGCTAACTGGAATTGACCGGCCGAAGTGGCCGTGCGGTTCTAAGCGCTACCGTCTGGAGCCGAGCGACCGCTAGTGTCGTAGGTTCTAATCCTGCCTCGGGCATAGATGTGTGTGATGTCCTTAGGTTAGTTAGGTTTAATTAGTTGTAAGTTCTAGGCGACTGATGATCTCAGAAGTTAAGTCGCATAGCGCTCAGAGCCATTTGAACCTATCTGGAACTGTTTTCCCGACTTCTAATTCAGGCCTTTAGCCGTTTCTTGTTTGAGGTTATTGTCGGTGGCCTTCAGCCCAAAAATTGTGTAATTTTTTTGTGATAAGGCCTTCAGCCGCCATACAGTCAATTGTGTTTATGTGTTGTGCAACCGAGAGTAACTGGTTACAGCCCCATCCACAATCGTAACCTTACCCTGCCCCATCCCGAGAAATCAGCTCCCAAATTCCACTTTAAAAACCATTGTATTTGTAATGGGAAACAAACCGACAGTTCTTATCGACAATGGGGGTCGCATTAAGGAAGTGATGAGTGTTGTGTCGACACAAACAAGGAAGGAATGAAGTTGCGGTTGGCTGGTGATGGGAATCCAGAATCGTCTGTGCAAAATACTTAGAGATTAATTGAACTCTTTATTTTTATTGAGGGAAGAAACAATACTTTGCTTCCTGTGCCTCCTACATACAAGTGTATTGACGATCTATTCCCACACGTAGCACACGCAGGCTAAGTCTTCCTTTTACTCAGTACTGATGCTCTCCAAGTCTGCTACTAAACTGGGGCGGTCAGCGATGGGCGGCTGGTTAAATCAGTGTTGACACAGAGCGATGAACTCCGTCGTTCTAGAGGTGTGGCGCCGCCCACTCTTCCCACTGGCGCGCTGGTCAGCGCCTTCCTGACGCCGTTACGCAGCGCTGCGCCGGTCGGTGTGCGATCGATGCTTTAGGACTGTCCAATAAGCAATATTTGTTTCGGCTGACTCCAGCTAGACGTTGCAAAAAGAAAACAGCAAATACCAGCCGAAACATCAAAGATAATGCGCCTGACGTCTCTTAGAGGCGAAACCCTATACATACATTTTCTGACATAGTAGCTATGGTTTTTGTGATTTATTAGTCTTTGAGGCGAAACAGTAGAACAAGAAATATTAAAATCCGACGATTAGCGTTTGAAATTAAATTCGGCACGACACTTCGTCCGTCTCTCAAATGAAGATCGCCATCAAAAAAAGGAGTCGTGGAAAAAGTAAAAGATGAAGTTAAAAGAGGGAAGGTCAATGGTTTGATGTCAAATAAAAGGAAACGAATTTTTTTTATTTACTTTCACTGGATTCCTACGGCCCGCCACGAATTTCTCTCTCCTGTCGACATTTCCGTCTCGGAGTACTACTTACCTGTACGAGGGTGAGCCGAATGAAAATCTTAAGTTTGTAACAACAAATCGAAATTTCACTCCGTTATCCTGTAAGTTGGTAAGCGTGCTACAAACAGCGTGCAGAAGGGCCTGAAGGTGGCAGCATAGTGCAGATGCACACATACCGTCGCAGTTTCTGTATAAAGATTGCCGCCCAGCTTGCGATTTGCACCAGGGAAGAACAGCGTTCTGTTATTCGATTTTTACTTAGTGAAGGTGTGAAACCTATTGAAATTCATCGATGAATGAAGGTTCAGTATGGTGATGCATGTTTGTCACAGCAGCAAGTCTACGAATGGAGTAGGAAGTTCGCAAATGGTGTGACTTCAGTGGAAGGTGCTCCTCGTCCAGGTCAGACACAACGGCTTGTGACTCCACAGAACATTGCAGCGACGAAGGAATGTCGCCATTCCTCATCACCAAAACAAAAGAAGTCTTGGACAGAACCATCAGCAGGGAAGGTTACGCTGACTGTCTTTTGGGACGAAAAAGGCGTCATTCTGGAACATTACATGCCTAGATGGACTACTATCACCAGTCCATCATACACAGATCTCCGCCTCCAAACAAATCAAAGCGACGTGGATTGCCGTCAGCAGGTGTCCGTTTGGAACATGACAATGCAAGGCCTCACACTGCCCGTACAACAGTGGCAACAATCACAGACCTGAATTTTGAGTGTCTTTCTCGTACACCATACTCACCAGACTTTGGCCCAAGTGATTTCCATATGTTTGGACCACTCAGAGACGCAATGGGAGGAAAGAAGTTCCGTCTGATGAAGAGGTACGCCACGCGGTGCATGAGTGGTTGCGCGGAATACTAAAAGAATTTTTTTCTATACGAATTTATGCACTTTTTAACGCTGGAGGATTTGCACTGAGCGTGGGGGAGATTATGTTGAAAGGTGATCCAGCTTTGTACCACTTCTGCACAATAAATAATACTCTCCTTGAAATTGAAATAAGAACACCGTGAATTCATTGTCCCAGGAAGGGGAAACTTTATTGACGCATTCCTGGGGTCAGATACATCACATTATCACACTGACAGAACCACAGGCACGTAGACACAGGCAACAGAGCATGCACAATGTCGGCACTAGTACAGTGTATATCCAACATTCGCAGCAATGCAGGCTGCTATTCTCCCATGGAGACGATCGTAGAGATGCTGGATGTAGTCCTGTGGAACGGCTTGCCATGCCATTTCCACCTGGCGCCTCAGTTGGACCAGCGTTCGTGCTGGACGTGCAGACCGCGTGAGACGACGCTTCATCCAGTCCCAAACATGCTCAATGGGGGACAGATCCGGAGATCTTGCTGGCCAGGGTAGTTGACTTACACCTTCTAGAGCACGTTGGGTGGCACGGGATACATGCGGACGTGCATTGTCCTGTTGGAACAGCAAGTTCCCTTGCCGGTCTAGGAATGGTAGAACGATGGGTCCGATGACGGTTTGGATGTACCGTGCACTATTCAGTGTCCCCTCGACGATCACCAGTGGTGTACGGCCAGTGTAGGAGATCGCTCCCCACACCATGATGCCGGGTGTTGGCCCTGTGTGCCTCGGTCGTATGCAGTCCTGATTGTGGCGCTCACCTGCACGGCGCCAAACACGCATACGACCATCATTGGCACCAAGGCAGAAGCGACTCTCATCGCTGAAGACGACACGTCTCCATTCGTCCCTCCACTCACGCCTGTCGCAACACCACTGGAGGCGGGCTGCACGATGTTGGGGCGTGAGCGGAAGACGGCCTAACGGCGTGCGGTACCGTAGCCCAGCTTCATGGAGACGGTTGCGAATGGTCCTCGCCGATACCCCAGGAGCAACAGTGTCCCTAATTAGCTGGGAAGTGGCGGTGCGGTCCCCTACGGCACTGCGTAGGATCCTACGGTCTTGGCGTGCATCCGTGCGTCGCTGCGGTCCTGTCCCTGGTCGACGGGCACGTGCACCTTCCGCCGACCACTGGCGACAACATCGATGTACTGTGGAGACCTCACGCCCCACGTGTTGAGCAATTCGGCGGTACGTCCACCCGGCCTCCCGCATGCCCACTATACGCCCTCGCTCAAAGTCCGTCAACTGCACATACGGTTCACGTCCACGCTGTCGCGGCATGCTACCAGTGTTAAAGACTGCGATGGAGCTCCGTATGCCACGGCAAACTGGCTGACACTGACGGCGGCGGTGCACAAATGCTGCGCAGCTAGCGCCATTCGACGGCCAACACCGCGGTTCCTGGTGTGTCCGCTGTGCCGTGCGTGTGATCATTGCTTGTACAGCCCTCTCGAGTGTCCGGAGCAAGTATGGTGGGTCTGACACTCCGGTGTCAATGTGTTCTTTTTTCCATTTCCAGGAGTGTATTTAAAAAAACGTTTAAAGTTTTCATTTGACTCACCCTCGTACAATGTACGATCTCTGTCTCCTTTTACCATCTACAGCTTCTTCTAACAGCGTAGAAGTGATTCCCTAATGTCTTAACAGATATTCCATCATCCTGTCAGTTTTCTTGTCAACGATTTCCATATATTGGTTTCCTCTCCGATTCTGGGCAGACGACTTCATTCCTTAACTTATCATTTTATCTAATTTTCTACGTTCGTCTGCTGGACCACATCTCAAATGCTTCGATTCCCTTCTGTTACGGTTTTCCCACAGTTCACGAATCACTACCGTACTTTTCTGTGCTCCAAATTCGCGTTCTCAAAAATTCCTTCTGCAAAGTAAGGCCTACCTTTGAGTCTAGCAGATTGCTCTTAGACAGGAACGCCCTCTTCGCCTGTGCTAGTCCGCTTTTTACGTCAAACTTGCTGCGTCCATCATGAGTTATTTTGCTTCCAAGGAAGCAGAATTCCTTAATGTCGTCTACTTCATGACCACCAGTATTCATGTCAAGCTTCTCGCTATTCACATTCCTGCTACATCTAATTACGTTTATCTTTTTGCAATTGATCCCCAATCCAGAAAATGTACTCGTTCGGCTGTTCATTTCATTCAGCAGATCTTGAAATTCTTCACTTTCACTGAGGATGTCAATGTCATCAGCGAATCTAATCACTGATGTCTTTTCAACTTGAATTTTAATCCCACTCCTGAGTCTTTCCTTTATTTCCGACATTGATTCTTCGATACATAGGCTGATCAGTAGGAGAGAATCATTACATCCCTGTCTCGTACCCTTTTTAATCCGAGCACTTCTTCCACTCTTATTGTCCCTTTTCTCAGGATTTAGAAAGCTTTTTCCAATGGACGAATCCTATGAATGTGTCTTGAGTTTTGTTCAGTCCTGCTTCCATTATCAACTGCAACGTCAGAACTTCCTTTCTGGTTCCTTTACGTTTGCAATAGACAAACTGATCGTCATCCAAATAATTCTCGGCTTTTTTCCATTCTCCTGTGTATTAGATTCGACAACAACATTGGTGCTTGAGCTGTTACCTGAATGTGCGATAACTCTCGCACTTGTCGGCTCATGTAATCTTCGAATAATGCGGATGTTGATGGTATATCGGCAGTCTTATACATTCTGCATACTAACTTGGAAAGTAGTTTTGTTGCCACTTCCCACGCCGGGTTTAGAAATTCGGATGGAATAATTTCAATCCCTACTGCCTTATCTGATTTTAAGTCTTCCAAAGCCCTTTTAACTTCCAATACTGATTCCCCTAACTCTACCCTATCGCCTCCTGTTTCGCCTTCTATCCTGTCATCAGGTACGTACCCCCCTCATAGAGTCCCTCAATATACTCTTCCCATCTACCTGCTCTCTCCTCTGCAATTAACAGTGAAATTTCCTTTGCACTCTTAATGTCCTTGTTTTTACTTTCAAGGAAGGTTCTTTATACTTTTCTATATGCTGAGTCAGTCCTTCCGATAAATATTCCTCTTTCGATTTTTTCACAGTTATCATTACTATATTTCACCCTAGCTTCTCTGCTCTTCTTATTTACTCTATTCCTCAGTGACTTGTATTTCTGTATACCTGAATTTCGTTGGAGACTTTTATACTTCATTTGTCGATCAAGTGAAGTATTTCCTGTGTTACCCATGTTTTTTCGCATTTATCTTCTTTGTAGCTATGTTGTTCTTCCCTACTACCACCGTTTTCAAAAATGTCAGTTCCGCTTCACCTGAACTGCCTACTGAGCTATTTATTATTGCAGTGTTTATTACTTCAGAGAACTTCCAGCGTATCTACTCTTCAACACTACTAAATGATGACCTGAGTCCATATCTAATCCTGGTTAAGCCTTACAGTCCAATATCTGAATCTGCCTGATCACGATGCAGTCTGACTGAAATCTTGTAGCTCCCGGCCTTTTGCAAGTATACCTCTTCCTCTTGTGATTCTTGACCACAGTATTCTCTATTACTAGTTGAAATTTGTTGCAGAACTCAATTAGTCTTCCTCCCCTCTCATTCCTGTATCCTAGCCCTTATTCTTCCGTAAACTCACTTCTGCTCCTTCCCCTACAACCACATTCCAATAACCCAACACAATTAGTTTTTCATCTCCCTTTACGGACTGAATTACTGGTTTAGTGTCTTATTATATTATTCTGCCTGTTCATCTTCTGCTGGCGACCTCGGCATGTATACACGACCAGTTGTTGCCGGTGTTGATTTGTTGTCAATTCTGATGAGAACGAACCTATCACTGAACTGTTCACAGTAACTCTCTGCGCTACCTTCTGATTCATAACGACTTAAGCGTCAGCTGCTGTTGATATTACCATTACTCACCTGGCCAGGAATCCTTGTCTTGTTTCCACTTCACTTCATTGGCCCCCACTTTATCTAGACTGTGCCTTTGCATTTTCTAGCGCTTCCATAGCACGTTCAAACTTCTGACGTTCCATTCGCAGAATGTTATCTTTCCGTTGATTATTCAATCTTTTTGTCATGGTGACTTCCTCGTTGCAGTCCCCTCCCGGAGATCCGAACTGGGGACTAGCCTGGAATCTTTTGCCAATGGAGATATCGTCATCACCCTTTCTCGTTTACGGGCCACATGTCCTTTTCATACGCATGATGTGTCTTTAATGCAGTGGTTTCCGTTGCCTTCTCCATTCTCATGCCTTTGATCATTGCCGATTTTCTGCCTTTTAGGTATCACACGAGTCGAAAGAGGTGCAGGTCGTTCCCATCTTTAGAAGAGGTCGCAAGGCAGGTAGTGACATGTTGACATGTCATCGCTGGCCACGCTTTCGGTCTCCCCCTTTTAGATACTGTGGACGCCAGACATTGTTTCCGCAATTAAGAGATGGCATCTTTCATCCAGTCGAGAGAATGGCGGTTTTTTTTCGGTATTTGTTTGGTCTCGGCTATAACAGGTATTTTTACTTTCTGCCGGCCGGTTACATAGCTGACATTACAACTTATCATAAAAGTAGTACTAAAATGTTTTATTTTTACATAAAAATGTTTAAAAACGAGTTTGGTAGGAAGTTTTGTCGTTTCTGAACGATTGTTATCGTCTTTGAATGATATTCTCTTGGACGAAAGGAGTCAACATATAGATGAACACCTAATAGGACGACTATATGTGAGCAGACTGGACAATAAATATTCGACGGTGCATTAATTCATTAGTGAAAGCCGTGCGAGGTAGCCGAGCGGTCTGAGGCGTCTTGTCATGGCCCGCGCGGCTTCCCCCGTCGGAGGTTCGAGTCCACCCTCGCGCATGGGTGGGTGTTTTGTCCTTAGCGTAAGATAGTTTAAGTTAGATTAAGTAGTGAGTAAACTTAGCGACCGATGACCTCCGGAGTTTCGTCCCATAAAACCTTACCACAAATTTCCAAATTTTCCATTAGTGAAGTTTTGGCTATTGTCCTGTAACTGTTTCTTGTTAATATTGTATTTTGTATATTACCGAAACTGTTCATTAGAATTTTTTTAAAGAGAATTTTTTGTTTTGTCAGTAAAAAGTCAGTCGTATTCAAATTCCCATTGAAAAGTAAAGACATGTATACGACTTGAAACGTGTTTCTCATTCGAAGTAAATGAAGAAGAAAACCATACAAATTTTACAGAAACAGTTATTTTTTGTCTGTCATTTTCAGGAAATAATAAAAGAGAAAGGTAGTTTCGGCGGCAACTGTAAAAAAGTAAAAACTAAATATGTCCATAATTTACAACAAAAAATATAACTGGCCTTTCAGCATTGACTATTCATAACGCTCAAGTAGTGGTATGAACAACGATATACAGGGTGAGTCGCGTAAGACCTAACACCCCAATTATTCCGGGGGCGATTGCACTTATCGACATGCGGTGTTCGGCGAAACATAGCCGACTATGGGGCACATACTTTGGTACATGCACAATAATCACAACGTTTATATTGACCGAGATAATGAGCCAAGTACATGTTTTTTAAATGGGACGCTATACTTTTTTTACCATCATTCGAACGTTCTGGAAAAGACGCGTATAGTCATATAACGCATGTTGCTATATGTGATTCAAACTTCGCTTAAAAGACTCTGGGAAATATTGTACGATTGAAGGTCGAGGCGGTCGGAAGGGGCTGCAGACTGTAAACACGCCTCACGCGACCCGCAGGCCGAGTTGCCGTGCACTATGCAGCATGCACGGCCTACGCTACGTAAGTAAATCCTGATCCGCCCTCTTTTAAGCAAAGCTTGAATCACAACAGCAACATGCGTTACATCACTATACATGTCTTTTCCAGAGCATTCGAATGATGGTAAAAAAAAGTATAGCGTCCCATTTAAAAAACATATACTTGCCTCATTATCTCGGTCAATATGAACGTTGTGATTATTGTGCATGTACCAACGTATGTGCCCCATAGTCCGGTATGATTCGCCGAAAACCGCATGCCGATACGTGCAGTCGCCTCCGGAATAAAGGGGGTGTTACGTCTTCCGTGACTCACCATATACAGTGTGTTACAAAAAGGTGCGGCCAAACTTTCAGGAAACATTCTTCACACACAAAGAAAGATAATATGTTATGTGGATATGTGTCCGGAAACGCTTACTTTCCATGTTACAGCTCACTTTATTACTTCTCTTCAAATCACATTTATCATGGAATGGAAACACACAGCAACGGAACGTACCAGCGTGACTTCAAACATTTTGTTACAGGAAATGTTCAAAATGTCCTCCGTTAGCGAAGATACATGCATCCACCCTCCGTCGCATGGAATCCCTGATGCGCTGATGCAGCCCTGGAGAATGGCGTATTGTATCACAGCCGCCCGCAATACGAGCACGAAGAGTCTCTACATTTGGTACCGGGGTTGCGTAGACAAGAGTTTTCAAATGCCCCCATAAATGAAAGTCAAGAGGGTTGAGGTCAGGAGAGCGTGGAGACCATGGAATTCGTCCGCCTCTCCCAATCCATCGGTCACCGAATCTGTTGTTGAGAAGCGTACGAACTCTTCGACTGAAATGTGCAGGAGCTCCATCGTGCATGAACCACATGTTGTGTCGTACTTGTAAAGGCACATGTTCTAGCAGCACAGGTAGAGTATCCCGTATGAAATCATGATAATGTGATCCATTGAGCGTAGGTGGAAGAACATGGGGCCCAATCAAGACATCACCAATAATGCCTGCCCAAACGTTCACAGAAAATCTGTGTTGATGACGTGATTGCACAATTGCGTGCGGATTCTCGTCAGCCCACTCATGCTGATTGTGAAAATTTACAATTTGATCACGTTGGAATGAAGTCTCATCCGTAAAGAGAACATTTGCACTGAAATGAGGACAGTTTGTTGGATGAAACATTCGCAGAGGTGTACCCGTGGATGCCAATCAGCTGCTGATAGTGCCAGCACACGCTGTACATGGTACGGAAACAACTGGTTCTCCCGTAGCACTCTCCATACAGTGACGTGATCAACGTTACCTTGTACAGCAGCAACATCTCTGACGCTGACATTAGGGTTATCGTCAACTGCACGAAGAATTTCCTCGTCCATTGCAGGTGTCCCCGTCGTTCTAAGTCTTCCCCAGTCGCGAGTCATAGGCTGGAATGTTCCATGCTCCCTAAGACGCCGATCAATTGCTTCGAACGTCTTCCTGTCGGGACACCTTCGTTCTGGAAATCTGTCTCGATACAAAAGTACCGCGCCACGGCTATTGCCCCGTGCTAATCCATACATCAAATGGGCATCTGCCAACTCCGCATTTGTAAACATTGCACTGACTGCAAAACCACGTTCGTGATGAACACTAACCTGTTGATGCTACGTACTGATGTGCTCGATGCTAGTACTGTAGAGCAAAGAGTCGCATGTCAACACAAGCACCGAAGTCAACATTACCTTCCTTCAATTGGGCCAACTGGCGGTGAATCGAGGAAGTACAGTACATACTGACGAAACTAAAATCTCTAACATGGAAATTAAGCGTTTCCAGACACATGTCCACATAACATCTTTTCCTTATTCGTGTATGAGGAATGTTTCCTGAAAGTTGGCCGTACCTTTTTGTAACACCCAGTATATATATATATATATATATATATATATATATATATATATATATATATATATATATATATATATATATATACATATATATATATACTGGTTTGATGCGGACGGCTACGAATTCCTATCCTGTGTCGACCTTCTCATCTCAGAATAGCATTTGTAGCTTACGTCATCAATTGTTTGTTGGATGTATTCCTATACAGTTTTTACCGTCTGCAGCTCCCTCTAGTACCAAGGAAGTTGTTCCGTGACGTCTTCACAGATGTCCTACCATCCTCCCGTTTCATCTTCTCAGTGTTTTCCGTATATTCCTTTCTTCGCCGATTCTCCGGAGAACCTTCTCGTTCCTTACATTATCTTGTCGGTTAAAGTTCCTGTAATCCGTGAAAATGGATTGTGTTTGGGACCTGCTAGCGTGTTCAACGGTCAGTGAGTCGGTTTCCCGCCGAAACGTTCCTTTTGTCCGCACCTCAGAGACTCCGTAGCGTAGCGATGAGTCACAGTCACGGCCGCAGAAACATTCCATTCACTCTTCGCCATATGCGTCATGGGAGACTGCTTGGGCGACGTACTGCTCGACGGGTATAATCGGAAACGTTCATTGGCGGATTCAGATAAATTTTGTGCACTGCTACACATGTACAGAGGGGTAGTCAGGAAGAACCCGAATAACATTACCGTAGGCGCAGCTTCTGCAGTACGCATTACGACCGTTACGCGTGTATAGTGCAACTCATTGGCAGTTCAGTGCTGACTGTGTTGTCGACGTGGATTGTTCTGTTCATCTGCAGTGACTTTTTTTTGCTAGCACAGTTTTATTCTTGTTTCGTTTTTTATGTTGGCAAGTTTAAGTGAAAAACGTACCGCTATGAAGTTTTGCTCTCCACTCGGTAAAAATGCTGCTGAAATTGTTTCAATGTTGAAAACAGCTTACCAAGATGACGCTATGGGAGAAACTCAAGTGTACAAGTGGTCTGCTCGATTTAAAAATGGCGACATGTCGATTGATGACGAATATCGTTCCGAACGTCCATCAACTGCCCGAATCGACGAAAATATTTAAAAAATTCGTACCTTGTGCTCACAGACCGTCGACATACAATTGATCAACTGTCAAAGACTGGTGGGTTACCTCGGAGCTCCATGTTCGCCAAAATAACACGATTTTTGGCAGACAGGAGACTGTTTCTTCCACCACGACATCACACCTGCACACACAGCCATATCTGTTAGACAGTTTTTGGCTAAAAATGGAATGGTTCCGCTGTCGCACGCACCTTTGTCGCCTGACCTGACTCTGATCGACAGTTTATTATTTTCATGCATGAAAAGGGGCGTGATTATGGGGCATGAAAGGATACCGATTTAACAACATTGAAGAAGTCATGAAAAAAAACAAGGGAGAAGCTGTCAGCCATTTCTGAAGATGATGACAAAGATGTGGAGAGCACCGGTGAACAAATTTATCAGATGCAGAGGAGAGTATTTTGAAGGGGATAAGGTCGTTTTGTAAACAATTTTGAAAATATATGGTGCTTAAAAAATATTTCCAGTTTTTTTGAGCATCCTCCCGTAAGATCACTTCAGATAAGGATCGCCAGCCTCGCTTTCACCCTGAGACTTATCACGGTATAACTGCATATGTATATGATGCCACTTATCACGGGATAGTGATATAATTTTATTTTTATAATTATATTTTATGATTTTGCGTTGGGGTGTTTTTAAATATTGTGGGCTATCATGAGACTTTTAATTAACTTATACCGCGATAACACTCGTACGGACATCGGCTGCCCCGAAGTTGTTGTTGTTGTGGTCTTCAGTCCTGAGACTGGTTTGATGCAGCTCTCCATGCTACTCTATCCTGTGCAAGCTTCTTCATCTCCCAGTACCTTCTGCAACCTACATCCTTCTCAATCTGCTTAGTGTATTGATCTCTTGGTCTCCCTCTACGATTTTTACCCTCCACGCTGCCCTCCAATGCTAAATTTGTGATCCCTTGATGCCTCAAAATGTGTCCTACCAACCGATCCCTTCTTCTAGTCAAGTTGTGCCACAAACTTCTCCCCAATCCTATTCAATACCTCCTCATAAGTTACGTGATCTACCCACCTTATCTTCAGCATTCTTCTGTAGCACCACATTTCGAAAGCTTCTATTCAATTCTTGTCCAAACTGGTTATCGTCCATGTTTAACTTCCATACATGGCTACACTCCACACAAATACTTTCAGAAACGACTTCCTGACACTTAAATCTATACTCGATGTTAACGAATTTCTCTTCTTCAGAAACGATTTCCTTGCCATTGCCAGTCTACATTTTATATCCTCTCTACTTCGACCATCATCAGTTATTTTACTCCCTAAATAGCAATACTCCTTTACTACTTTAAGTGTCTCATTTCCTAATCTAATCCCCTCAGCATCACCCGATTTAATTTGACTACATTTCATTATCCTCGTTTTGCTTTTGTTGATGTTCATCTTATATCCTCCTTTCAAGACACTGTCCATTCCGTGGGAGATAAGATACTGCGTGAAGAGTTTGACAGAGCACTGAAAGACCTGAGTCGAAACAAGGCCCCGGGAGTAGACAACATTCCATTAGAACTACTGATGGCCTTGGGAGAGCCAGTCATGACAAATCTCTACCATCTGGTGAGCAAGATGTATGAGACAGGCGAAATACCCACAGACTTCAAGAAGAATATAATAATTCCAGTCCCAAAGAAAGCAGGTGTTGACAGATGTGAAAATTACCGAACTATCAGTTTAATATGTCACAGCTGCAAAATACTAACGCGAATTCTTTACAGACGAATGGAAAAACTGGTAGAAGCAGACCTCGGGGAAGATCAGTTTGGATTCCGTAGAAATGTTGGAACACGTGAGGCAATACTAACCTTACGACTTATCTTAGAAGAAAGATTCAGAAAAGGCAAACCTACGTTTCTAGCATTTGTAGACTTGGAGAAAGCTTTTGACAACGTTAACTGGAATACTCTCTGTCACATACTGAAGGTGGCAGGTGCAGAATACAGGGAGCGAAAGGCTATTTACAATTTGTACAATATCCAGATGGCAGTTATAAGAGTCGAGGGGCATGAAAGGGAAGCAGTGGTTGGGAAAGGAGTGAGACAGGGTTGTAGCCTCTCCCCAATGTTATTCAATCTGTATATTGAGCCCCGAAGTACGTACGATATATTTTAAACGTAACGCTCGACTCACAGCCTTCTAATAAATAGTTTGCGTGACGCGCTGCTATTTAGAAAGGAAAATATGCGTATTCTTACGCAAACTGTAATTATTAATGTGAGTCTCAGGGGCTACTGGTTATTTATGTAACAAATTTCCCAAAGATTAACTGAGATATAGCGGAGCTCTATTGAATGGAATGATTTTCAATATTTCTTGTACATTATTTGCAAGGAAAAACTGGAGAGAATCTCTTCTGCCGTTAGGGGCCAAAATGAAACATACTGATTTCATTCAGTGCTATGGATTTTAGTAAATGAAATCTATCAGTACTCTTTTTAACTTTGAAATTAATGAAAGATCAAAATTGAGAAGTCTCTCGCATTTACATTTAATATTATGACATGAAATTTTAATTATATAATATATATTATAATATCATATATATATTAATTATATAATATGTAGCGTAATGGCTGACTAAATCCTGCTAGGGGAGATGAGCTCCCTGCACTACGAAGTTATGTAAAAAAATTGTCATTTATAATTAATGATTACTATCATGACAGATGCCCACTAAGTCAATAATATACATTTTCTTATAATAATTACAAGTATATTTAACTAAATTACAACGAAACCCACATTAAATACCGTCCTGCTTTACATTGGTGGCCTACCTCTAGATGAAACAAAAACAGGAGAGCGAGTCCAATCAAAGCATTGTATCTGATCTTCATGGCCTATGTTAAACAGAGATTGTACAAAAACTGTTTTTTGTTAATTACATCGATATGTTTGACTTCTTATAGTAATATTTTACATTCTTTGCTATTTGTTATACATCAGGCTGACGTACTTAGTCTTTACATAAATCATGGTTCACACATCTCATGAGAAGAACTTCTTTTCCCTTCCTCCAAATGTCCACTTATGTGACTTACCGTCACATACTCCAAAACGTCAATCCGTAGAGTCCCGTAGGAACTAAGTAACTCCTTAAAACTTCCATCGATAAAATCCACAAAACAACGAAACAGGAATACATTCCTGGGTCGACTGGGGAAGAGTGACACAAGAAAACCACACTAAAATTTCCACAGGTACAAATGTAATTTATTGGCTGCATTTAAAGTTTCACCATGTCCATCTCATACACTAAACACCCCCGTCCAGCTACCTACACGGCTCTACATCCTACTGAGCGGCAGCATACACGCTAAGTGGACACATTCACCTACACAGTACGAGTGGTTCAGCCCGAAATCACCGCCCGCCCCTGAGAACGAACTTGTGGAATCTCTGTTTTTAGTTCTGTAAGAAATAACTCGTTCGTGCGCGAAGGATCAGCATCTCCTCTGACTTGTGGGATTAACTGTTTGATATGTGCAAGGCACGATATTGTAGTTTCTGTTTCTTTATTTTACAATGCCTGTTCCTTCAGAAATGCATGCACGTTTGAAGGGACAGACATTGCTGACGAGCCACGGTTGTATTAAATATTGCAAAATTTATTCGCAAAGTCTGCGAATTCTTTGACATCAGCTGTATTGGGTACGGATATACTGCCTATTATTGACAGATGTAGGCTCGGGAGCCGAAATGAGATTTCCCACTAATAGCGAGCGGTCGCCTTAACCATTTCGGCTATCCGTTCAAGTTCCCCAGACCAATACACACTTCCACAGCCACACTGTCTACATGTAGCTCGCAACATTTGTAAATAGGCTGTTTAGGTTTTCATGTTGTTATCGCCACGTAGCGCTCTGTATGAAAATCACTGACTGTGCTGTGTGCAGTCTGTGGCTGGTTAGCATTGTTGGAATATTCGCTATTGTAGTGTTGGGCAGTTGGATGTGAACAGCGCGTAGCGATGCGCAGTGGAGTTGGGCAACTCGATTCTTTTTCCCGATTCGATTCCTACGATTCAATCTCACATTGCGAATCGATTCCTACGATTCGTTCACGATTCTTTCACGATTCATTCTAGTCTGCGATGGCACGATTCGTACGGAATGCAAAACGTTCTACATCTTACTCACAGATGGCAGGACATGTCTGAAATTGTCAATGGGGTTAGAATCGAACTGTGTCATGATAAGATATGCCAGAAATAGTTTTACGAGATGGCGTTATAAAAAATGTGAAATAGCGTTTTTATAATATAAAATTGCTTTTTTACGAATGGAACTGTGAAGTATATATATATTGAAAAACTTGACTTTTTACGAAAGAATCGAACTATGTAAGTGAACTCAAAAAGCAAAAACCAGTGTAAATACAAAATTTCATCCAAATCGTTGGGGCCGTTTTCGAGATACGCTAAATATAATACATAATTCAAGTGCTATTGCTCGTGTGTAAGAGAAGGTGTGTGTGTTTTGCATTGCATCTGCAACAAATAAGAGGTACGTATTTATTCATCATACTTGGATTTCTTGATTTTAATCGTGTGTATTGGGAGCTGTGTACTCGCGGTATATCGTTTGTGTCATCACTAGTTCGTGCATTACTCGCGCAGACTAAGCTGACGTCGGCGCGGTGGCTGATGGTTGCGATAGTAAATGGGAAATGCCTTTAAGCTCGTTCCCGTCAGCCACCGCCAAGTGTCAGCTTGGTTTTCACGAGTAATATCATGGCCCACGAACTTCGTTTGTTCGTTCCGAGTTTCCTTTGATCACATGCATCCTCCACTTGACTGCCATCTGGCGGTCGTAATCATTCGGCATGATTCGGAAGTTGCCTTCGAAGCATAGCGTACAAGGAATCGATGAATCGTTGGAACTTGGAATCGTCACGACTCGGAAACACGCAAGCGTTCTTACGATTCTTTTGAACGACGATTCGTCCGTATCACGATTCGATTCTTACGATTCTTTATTTAGAATCGTTCAAATGAACGACTCATTCACGAATCGCCACAACTCTAATGCGCAGTTGGAGGTGAGCCGCCAGCAGTGGTGGATGTGGGGAGAGAGATGGCGGAGTTTTGAGAGCGGATGATCTGGACGTGTGTCCATCAGAGACAGTAAATTTGTAAGACTGGATGTCATGAACTGATATATATATATTATGACTTTTGAACACTATTAAGGTAAATACATTGTTTGTACTCTATCAAAATTTTTCATTTGCTAAGTATGCCTATCAGTAGTTAGTGCCTTCAGTAGTCAGAATCTTTTATTTAGCGGTCAGTATTGGTGATCGCTGTATTGCAGTAGTTCGAGTAACGAAGGTTTTGTGAGGTAAGTGATTCATGAAAGGTATAGGTTATTGTTAGTATGGGCCATTCTTTTGTAGGGATTATTGAAAGTCAGATTGCGTTACGCTAATAATATTGTGTGTCAGTTTAGTGTTGATCAGAGTAAGTAAAGAGCGAAATGCCTGCGTACATTCAGTTCTGCTTAGCTTTTTGAAAATCAAATAACTTAAGGGGCTTATCAGCACAATCATTCATAAATTTTTCTAAGGAGAGGTTTCACATTATTTGGATTCCCGTAAGAGGAAGAATGGTACTACGTACATGTTCAACATTATTATTGTCATTTTCTTCCCGTCTAGGCTTCTAATACTTGTTTTAAAGTGCCTGTTCGTTCACACATTCTAGCATTGTTTATTGTCCTGTAATCAATATTATCATTGTCAATAATTTTTTCTATGCGCTGAACAATTTCCATCTGACATTTGTATATATTACTTATGCTCCGTGATTTGAAGTCCCATCTGAAGGACTGAGGCCAGACTGCAATGTATTTCTTCACTATCTCGTCAATAACGGCTGTGCTGTTAGGAGGTTGCAAAAAAAAGGTAAAATTCTTTCGAAGTTGCTAAAAAGGATCCGGCTTGCTTATTGCCCGTATAACAACGTTTAACAATTACATTTAACTGATGTGCAATGCAATGAATATAGCGAGCAGTTTCATACACTTCTTTACTTCTAACAATTACTGCAGTTTTATAGACACTTATAGTAGCAGAAGCGTCATAACGCTGAGTTATCAGCTTTTCAAGTATCTCACTTACTTTCGTTTTGTCGACGTCGCTAAGAACGCACATTGTCTGCACTGTGACCTTTGTGGTCGTACAAAGGCAATAAACCTTTTATTATTTTCCCCAGTTGCCCATACTGCTCCACCTCCGTAGCAGTTCCGCTTTGTGCACCGAGCGAGCGGGTAGCTTTTTGCTCATCCGCTCTGCCGAAACGTCTCATGTGTTTGGGAGTTTATGACGTCAGCGGTGTCTGTGCCATTGCGTGTGTGTGTCATTGCTGTTGTCTCGTCTCGTCCTTCGTTGGGTGTGTTTCTAACTCCGACCTAGTCCGCTCCTGTCGTTTCTTATGGCATCCAAGAGTGTTCCACGCACAGGTACAGTGAGGGTTTTATTTGAGAAGCCGCTGGGCGTAATGTTCAAGCTGGATCATTAGAAAGTCGCAATTGATTAGTTGATACTTTTCATGTTATCTCGGATCAAATGCATACTGCTTATTTGGATGCCGGGATTCATGTGTTCTTTGTGAAATTCGTAGATTACCTTCAAGCATACAAGCTCCTATCAAAGCACGATAATCGTCTTATCTTGCAGTGTAGAGATGGTTCGGTCAGAATGGTATTTACACTAAGGATGCTTTGTCGCAATATAGTGACGTGAGTGGCATTCAACTTTGGCGCTGGTCAAGTCAACATAGGCTGCAATATTGTAGCGGCATAAGTTCGGTGGAAATGCAAATCGAAAACAACATTCTATCTCTTTGGCAGGTTTGTGGGTATCGTATTGATATTACGTACAACGGACAGGAGAGGATGTATTTTCTGTGCATCTTAGAACCAATTGACCAAGCGAGGTGATGCAATGGTTAGCACACTGTACTCACTTTCGGGAGGACAACGGTTAAGCCCCGCTTCCCGCCATCCAGATTTAGATTTTCCGTGATTTCCCTAAATCGTTCCAGGAAAATTCCGTGATTGTTTCTTTGAAAGGATACGGCCTCATACCTTCCCTATCCTCGACACAACCCGAGCTTGTGCTCCATCTCTAATGACCTCGATTTCGATGGGAATTTAAATCCTGTGTTCCTTCCTTCCTTCGAACCAACTGCCCGTAGAGAGTTTTTGTTCTGTCTTCCTTGGAATAACGTCGTAATTTGACGGTTGCTGACCTTGCTCCCCCTCGTAATGAACTTCGGGCTACATCTTCCCTCGTCTCTGGTGATGATCCGACAGTTTTCACTGTCACTGCCGGTGATTTTCCTACATTGCAAGCAAAGCCTGACACCGTTCCTGCTGCTACATCGACGGTGGCGCACGTAATTCATAATTAGCGGCGCCGCACTCAAGTTGGTGATGATTTAGTTGCGCCTTCCCCTGCCCAGAATTCCCACGTCCAACCTTCCTCGGATTGTTGTTTGTCTGTTACTTTCTTACTTCCACAAGTAGTATGGCACCACAGATTCCTGGCGAATTGGCGATCGGAGTGGCAGTCTCTTTTATTCCTGCTGCTGCAGGGATGACCCCTGCAGAGCCAGTTAGGAGCGACTGTGTGACGGTGTCGTGTCCTTCGCAGCCTCTACCGCAAGTACAGTCGGTAATACAGCAATGCCCTCCTGTTCGTCTGTCTGTTGTTTACAATTGGAATAGTTACTTGCCGCCTATTGCGAATCCTGTTGATGAAATATCCCAGAGTTGTCCCTCGCTGCCTCTGAGATTCACTCTGATTGCCCTCCTTTAGAGAGACGGCATGTCTTGCAGAGTGACCCTTCTGTGGGGCAGGTCTCTAGCACTTGGATGTCACGGATCGCTACGGAAATGATACAAAATCCGCCTTCGCCGCGGACTGCAGTGGCTATTATGTCTCGCAGCCGTCATAAACAACGTGTGCAGCCAAACCTCGCAGCGGCGCATAAAATAACAGTGTTAAGATTCAATTGGAGCCAGTACTAACCCCTCGTTCCTGCTCTCAGATTCATCCTCGGACTCTGCGATGGTTTGTGACGGGCGACTGGTGGAATAGTCATGCTGCTCTGTTGCTATTTCTGTCTTTTTTTTCGATTGATGCTCCAAGTATATACAAGTATCGCATTAAATGTCAACCTAGTGGAACCAGAGCTGTGCCTAAGTTCGTTGAGTCAGTTAGTATGTGACTCTTGTGCTGATATCGCGTTCCTTCAAGAAGTTCTGTTTGCCAAGTTCTTCTCTTTACCAGTTTCCTTCTACCTGGATTTCGAACTGTTTTTAATGTGGCGCACGAACGTTCGACGGGAACTACCTTATCCTTGCAGTCGGTGTAGTAGTCGTGTTTTTTACCGCTTTCGTAGCAACTGCGACATCCCAGGGCCAGAGGTATGCCACACAGAAAGTTACTCTGCAAGGCATGCCGACTCTCTAAAGGAGGGCAGTCAGAGTATATCTCAGAGAAAGTAGCAGACAACTTTAGAATAACAATTTCCGCAACGGGAGGCAAATCACGATCCCCAACGTCGAGAGCAGACGGGAGGACATTATTCTATTACCGACCGTACTTGTGGCGGAGGATGCAGAGAAGACGGCATCCCCATTGCTGACGTAGAGGTACCTGAGCCTGGTTGTCTTCTGTGCTCCGTCTGGTTCTGGTCGCACAGTGGAACATTGCCGTTTTTATAAAGAGGAGACTACTTGTCTTTTGCGTAGGAGTCCTCGGGGTCTACCGTTGGGTAGCGATTTATCTACGTTCAGCGTCTTGTTGACCAGTCTCCATATTTTAATTGCTGTTCGGATTTAAACGAGTTGATACGCTCGATGCACATGGAAGACGTTTGGGAGTGTAAAAATTGGACTTTGGTCAAATTGACACATTTTACTGGGACTTCTAGTAGCAGGATTGACCGATTCTTCTTATAGGATTGGCTGCACGATCACATTCTTGCAGGCGACGTTATCCCTGCTTACTTTTCTGATCATGGTGCCTTGGCCGCTACTCTCCTACCGGCAACTATTCCTTTTCCAGTGCATGTTAAATATCGCTCACTTAAGCGATAATGCGTATCATCAACACGGACAAATGCGATGAATATGGATGATATGATACTCTATGGTATTCTGCGGTTTGAATTCACTCTGATATTTAGCAGTTGCCTTGATTTGATTTTGTAACTGATAGCGACAATATTATACACATTTAGGCCTATAATGCAATATTCATACCACAACTTCTCCCGGATAATTATTTTGTTCAGATTGCAAAACAAGTCCACCTGACGTAGTGTAATAATGTTGACTGTAAGTTGTGTTCATATCACAAAAATTACAGATCGTACATCGGAGCTTTTATAATTTTTGCCTTCGATGGATTTAATTATTCTTAGTAAATTGATCATGAAAAGGAACCACAGAATACCACCCGCACACAACACTGACGTATGCTACCAGAAATAATTTTCTCCGTGTTTCGTGCGTAGTTTAATTTTGGCCTCATACATCAGCAATGAAATCTTGTTCAGCAGTAAATACCATCAGCAGTGTTCTTATAAGATGCAATCTGATTCGTTTTTTTTTTTTATAAACAGAGTTCAGCACCACCGGTGCACATTTATTTCTTACACATCGGAATATTGTTTACAGTTTCAAGTAATTTAAATTTGCCACTGAGATAAAAGTTAAGGTGGTGGCCAACAAAAGATAGAGGATTTCTTTCTTAACTAAGATTTTCCTTTGCTCATTAAATTATTAATCATTTAAATTGATGCCACCAAAAAAAATTATTAATACTGTCTTACAAATTAGTTTAACACAAACCCTGGATATTTCGACCAGAAGTACAGACGAAGTTGCTGTATAATCGCAACTAACAATGGCTGCGCTTCTTGCAGCTATGATAAAACAATTAACACAAAATTATTATTAAAAGAGGAAGTGATTTTTCAATAAATAATTTTTTCAATAATGTTTCAATAATATTTGCAATAAATAGTCTTTTCAATAAATAGTTTTCATAAATAGTTTTAAAGCATTTGGCTCTATTTGTTTTTTACCAGCAAATGAAGATAAAACTACAATAATTTTACGTTAAATGTTTTTCATTCAAGAGACCTCAAATCGATTCGTGTCTTGCGTCGTCGACGTACATCAGAAGAAGACGACAAAAGGGTACAAAACAAAAGAAAAGAATGACATAGATTAACAAAGAATATGAGACAAATATTGTCACTGTTTTACACAATTATCATTACATAACTGAATGAATATTATTGAGTTACGTAATTTTCCACACGTTCATATTCCACTCGTCACATTACAAGTAAAAAAATTTATATATCGTGGCTGTTATAACTTGGCAGATCGTTCTCTCGATGGTGTGATATACATATGTTGGGGCGTAGTCGTCAGTCCGCTATGAGGTACTCTACCACTCTGGAATGGTGGACTGCCCTGCCTAAACCAAGCTCCATCAAACTTCGGTCAATTATTGTGCTGTTAGGGCAAGGGACTTTCTGAGAACTCATGAATTATATAACTTTCTCTTGTATGACTGTGCAAATCGCGCCTCCCCTGCGTTTGCAGATGTATGATGTATTAAATGGAAGTTGTTGCAGTTGAAGCGGCGACAAATGGAAGGGTTGCGGGTGAGATCGAAACAACCATCAGTAGTCAATTATTCAAAAACAGTCTTAATCGCATTTATTATTATTATACCGCCAACCGGTTTCAAACTAACGTAGAGGTCATCTTCTGGGCGTTTACACTGTGAAATTATAGATATCCGTCAGAAAGACTCCACTATGCAACAGCTAACACTACGTAAAATTAAAATATGTTACCCATTGGTCGACTGCTGGTGGTGCCACTCCTGTCTGCATAACGGCAGGAAACTATGCGAGACTAACCGTTCGTATGGGCTAAATTTGTATGTCACAAATTGTTTTACTTTATATTATGGGACATAATGTAATATACTTTTACGAATTTTACGAGTTGATTACGGAACATTTGTTATTATTTTATAATTAATACTACAATTGTAACTCTTTTTAAAAGGAATGGTTCCGTTTTCTGTTATTTACTCTCACATAGATTTATGTTAAACCAAGGTAACTAGTAATTACATATAATAAACTGTATTAAATGCCGTTGATCGCCGCTGGGGGTGTTTCCATCTATTCACGTGATCTCAGCACGCTATTTAAGCCCATACGAAGGGTTAGTCTCGCAGAGTTTCCTGCCGTGACGTAGAGAGGAGTGACACCACCAGCAGTTGACCAATGGGTAACATATTTTAAATTTACGTAATGTTAGCTGTTGTATAATGGAGTCTTTCTGAGGGATATCTATAATTCCACAGTGTAAACGTCCAGAACATGACCCCTAAGTCGAGTTGAAACCGGTTGGCAGTATAATAATAATAAATGCGATTAAGACTGTTTTTGAATAATTGATTAATCATACTAATCGCTGCTTTATCTCCACAACCATGTTGTCTAAAAAACCATTAGTAGTGGTGGAGGAACTGACAGTTTCGGCATCAAGCTCGGCATCGCCGCTCTTGCGTTGCTTCTCTTACAGCTCCGTCAGCTAACAGCGCAATTTGGTGCAGTTCACGCATTACTTCAGGACTTTGTGGGTCCTTACGACATGGATACATCTAGCGTTTTTCCCTTCGACGTGGTCGCTTACGCCTGAGCAGAACACGAAATTCTTAGCCACCTTTCTGCCAGATTACGTATGTGATCGTATCGTTACTTCTCCATCTCACAGATCGCCAGATATGGGTGGTCTCTCTAAGGAAATTTTCGTGCCCTTTTGGTCCTCATGAGCCTCACATTTACCCCCATGTTGAACGAGGGGATAAGAGGGTGTTCCCACTCCATACAAAGTGGGGAATATTGTGTCGTGGCTCAGCATACATCACTGGGAGTTGTTATCCATCGCTGTCCGCTCCAAATGGCGACTCTCAACTGTAAATCTGTTACTGATAAGATCCAGGAGGCAATACTGGAACATGAACGAAGCTCTCTGACTCTTCTTCAAAACGTACATATTTTGGATACGTGTGTTGTGCAAGGCATATTACACCACACAATTTTCCGCGCTTCCCTCCATGAGCGCTAAGTAACTGAAGAAGTTGTCCAGTCTCTTTTTGTGGAAGCGTCATATCATCGGGTTGTAATATGAGGCCTTGACGAAGCCATGTTCCTTTGGCCCATCGGGCCTTTCTGATGTTCCATTTTATATATCTTTTATGTTAGGCGCACCATATTTATCTTAGTGTGTTCAGCGAGTCTTGATCCCCCTGTTGATGGTGGTTGTCTGATTTTAAACCGAGACACATTCGGGATTTCTATCTAGCTGTGAACCACCTAGGGGCTGAAATATTGCAGCGGTCGGCGCCCGGGAACAAGTTTTTGTTGGCTCGCAGGGAAGGATTTCTTTGCCCCAATTCAGTTGAACTGTTATCACCGCGAATATCCTGGAAAACTCTGTGAACGAACATCAGTCTCCCGGTTCTGCCAATAGCAGCGGCCTCTTATCGATGTAGTGTTATCAACAATTTCATTTCCACCAGCGACCGTCTACATCGTATCTAGGTTAGTGACACAAATAAATGCAGTAGGAGTGTGTCCCTGGATTCGCTGCTGCACCGATTTACTTCTCCTGGTCACGTGGCAAACTGGCCCTGACCCAGCAAGCAATTGGCTTCGCTCATTCTCTCTGTTGAAGCTGCATAGTCCACTGATATAATTTCGAGGCCTGTTATCTCTTTTTACCGAGAACGAAGACTAATACGATCGAATGGTTGGTTGGTCACTTTGTGCATTAAGTCGTTTCTGGTAAGGGTGATGATAACCGTTTGGCTTTTCGCCAGGTTAAATCTACGGCTTACAGGTTTAACTGTGATTTATTTTCAAAGAATATTCTTAAGAATTTATTTTATTTACTAGCGATTCATCATGAACATTAACACATTTAATCACACTATGTAAGCGTGGAAGTAGTTGCCAGGGAGTAACTGATGAAATCATAACCAACTTCCTCTTAACAAATGGGAATTATAATCACTATAATAGTGCCTAAAAGCATATTTTAAAAGAAACAGATTTAAAATTATAATCAGAAAGCACCCTCTGAAAATATCAAGTTACAATTTATTCAGAGGCAGAAAGAAACAAGATTTGACTGTATGAGCTTTTCGGGTAGAGAACCTTGCCGCTCCCTTCTGACACGGCCGTAGTTACGACCGCTCGCAACAGCCTCTGAAAGGCTACACTGGTGCAAATCTGCAACACACCAGATTACTTTAAACTAGAGATTTTAACAATTTACACAAGCAGACAAACTATGCACCCCCGGAGGAGGGATGGAAATAGTACAAAACACTAAAATTAAAACAATAACTTCGCCACCGAAGGTGCAACTTGATTTTCAACTTCTAAGAAAAGTCCTGCGGTGAAAGGGTGGCAACTTTATATACTAAAATGATCATTTAAATAAAGGCCCATGAAATGCGATCTTATATAAAATTCTAAAAGGTTGGACAAACAAGTTAAGATGCTCTACAGTACACAGATACCGCCTCTCAAGATTATATGCAAGATCAAAACGTATTTCAGGAATTAGTCATTAACATTCCAAGCAATAAATTCGTTAACACACCAAATCCGACAAACATGACAGAGGCAGCTCCGAACGACAGACAGACACTAACTGCCTCACAAATGCGGACGAGAGACAGACTAGCAAGCTGGGGACGAGAGACTGACACAGACTGATTGACTGACTGGCGAGTTTTTTTCTTTTTTTTAATTTTTTTAAATTTTTTTTAAGCTGGCAGCAGCTTAGTATGACACTCTACAGCTTACAGACTTTGTTTTGAAAAGGTGAAGATAATACATAGTAAAACAAGGTGATAAAATCGAAGACTTAAAGGGTAACACGGCGAATAAAAATCGTGGAACTTAAAACAGAACAAAGGGATGATGATGCTAATAAAAATACATACGAAGCATACAGGAAAAATAAAGACAGACAATTAAAAAAAACACGGCGGCAGTCTGGTTTCTGTTCGCAAAGGACATAAAATTCACACCCAGCGACAGGATGAAAAGATGAATCAACACTGAACATTCACTGGAACACTGCACTAAAATATGACATACTGCAGCCGAGAGCACGTGGGGGGGGGGGGGGGGGTGGAACTAGACAGATGAGGGGAAGATAAAAAAGGGGGGAAGGTGAGGAAAAGCGAAGGGGAGGAGGGGGGAAAGGATCCAATGGAGAATGAGGACCCATAAGAGGGGTGGGGGGTTCTGGGCAGACAAGACAGGGAGTGGGGAAGGCAGAGGATGGGAATACAAAGGGACTCTGGGTGGGAGGGAGAGAAGGGAGGTAGGGAGAGGTTAGGCAGGGAGAAACACAGGATGGAAGGGGGGAAGAGGGAGCCCAGGGAGAGGATGAAGGAAAGGAGGGGGATGAGGATCTGAGTTGATAGGAGGGATAAATGGTTGGAGAGAGGGCATCATCCGGGAGGGGGAGTTGATGGAAGTCACCGTGGGAAAGGAGATGAAGGGTGTAGAGATGGAGGGTAGGGGGGACAAAACAGTGAAGACGTGGCAGGGGGTGGGGATGGGAGAGGGGAGGAGCAACCAGGGGTTGAGGGGAATCAAGGCGGCGGGAGGTGTAGAGTATGTGGATATGTTCGAGGAATAGGAGCAGATGGGGGAAAGGAGTGAGGTCATAGAGGATCCACATTGGGGATGGGAGGCGAGACGGAGTGCATGATGCTCAAGGATCTGGAGAGACTTATAGAATTTGGGGGGGGGGGGGGGGCAGATATCCAGGTGGGACTGGCATAACAGAAGATGGGACGGATTAAGGATTTGTAGGTGTGGAGGATGGTAGAGGGGTGCAACCCCCATGTCCGGCCAGAGAGGAGTTTGAGGAGTCAGAGGCGGTGGTGGTGCCGCTGTGGCAATCCCCTGGGAAAGGGGGCTTTGGATTGTATGGAGCGGAGATGAGGGATCTGGGTGAGATGACGGTCAATGGTGAGGCCAAGGTAGGTGAGGGTGGGGGTGAGGTGGACAGGGCGGGTGCAGACAGTAGGTGAGAAATCCAGGAGCCAGAAAGAGCGAGTGGTACGACCTACGATGATTGCCTGGGTTTTGGAAGGATTGATTTTCAGAAGCCAGTGGTTGCACCATGTGGCAAAAAGGTCAAAGTGATTCTGGAGAAGGCGTTGGGACCATTGGAGGGTAGGAGCGAGGGCGAGAAATGCGGTGTCATCGGCATATAGCAAAGGGTACTGGAGGGGGAGGGTTGGGGCATATGTGCCATGTACAGGAGGTAGAGGAGAGGGGAGAGGACAGAGCCCTGGGGCACACCTGCAGAGGAGTAGAAGGTGTGGGAATTGGCATTTTGGATGGTAACATAAGACTGGCGGCGGGAGAGGAAGGAGTGACTGGCGAGCTCATAGCGCCCCTTAAATGCACGTGAACAGACACCTTTCCCCTTTCCCAGGGGATTGCCACAGCGGCGCCACCGCCAGAACGGAGGGCGACTGCTTTACACTACGCACTGCGGCATGCGCTTCAAAACAGCAATTTTTACCACGGCTCACAGATCCTTCGTGCAACTCCCCGATTTTGATAACTCTTTCGCAGCATGCTAAATCTTACTTTTTAGAGACAAGAAATTGGATAGTTCTGGTAGCAGCTCCTGGTCTCATTGTGTGTTTTTTGTCTCTGATTTGCTCTGTATTCTTTCTTTTGTTTCAGGGAAAAAGTAGATTGCGGCCATGCGGAGGATCGGGGCTCGATTCCTGCTACTGTCAAAGATTTTTTCCTTGGTGGAAGGACTGGTACGGGTAGCACTCAGCCTCGCTATCTCAGCTGATAAGTCTACAACGGCCGGAAGAGCGACGTGCCGACCGCCTGCCCCTCCATGGTACACTGACATGGACATGACGTTGCCAGGCAGAGGATGACACGGCTGCCGGTAGACATCTCTTGGGCCTTCTCAGCCTGAACGAGAAGCTCGTGTAAGTAGCCCATACAGATTTATTAAAACCAGCTGTGACTAAACGGCACAGTGAGTGGTTTCACCTACTTCAGTTGCAAGGTAAATTGTCTTGGATAGGTGAAACTGAAGCGCACCTCATAATCTGATTCCAGAAGCCCAGTTTGAATAGTGAAGGAGAGACCCAAGAAAATCCTACTTTCTTACGTCAGTAGTAGACATTAAGTCGTGGGATACCGGTGACTGTAACTTCGTGGTAAGGGATGCATTAATTAGAAATATTCCGTCTTTATTCGCAACATTTTTATTTTCTAATTACCGTCGAACGCGTCTCGGAGTAACCAATCTATTCTCAAAGACTGTATAGAAATAATGGCTGTTAGATATACTTCGTCTTTCACCTAGCAGTAACAGAAAGAAACAGTTCTTAGATTTAACGAAGAAACTGCCGCTATAATGAGAGAAGTGCTAGAGGAAGGGGAGAAATAAAATACTGTAATATATTATGTACCTTTGATAACTCAACACTCTCTTGTACATTCTTGAAAAACTTCCACATTTGCACTTACATTTTGAAGAACTTAACATGTTATGGCAATACTACTGATAAAGAGACACGGATTTAGTGGGGAAGTGGAGCGGCCTGGTTGTACACTGAAAGTCGAAAACTCCTTATTACGAAAGTTTACTACTTTTCAGCAGCCGAACAACCTTTTCTTATAAATTGGATGAACAGTCAACACCGTTCCCTACCGTTTCTTTCATTTTGTTAAAGATAAATGGTAGTCTCTTCTATGATCTAAAATCGAACCATCATTAGTTAATCAGGTTCATCTTGCACTGAAATCCTTTTGTCCAGTTTTCTGAAGTTCACTTACAAGAGTTTATGCAAAGACAATACCCAAAAAACATTAAACAACAATATTAAAATGAATATCTAAAAAAACCTACATTGAACAACGTTGCATTTCAAACCCTTAAGTAGAAATTTTGGAAAAAAGCAAACGCAACTCAGTTTGCAGAGCGTACTTAACAACTTTTGGGTATTAGGAATCAGGTCAAATAACTATCAGTTATTCTCCAAAGTTGTAGCGCGTCGACTGCCTTAATAATGACAGTTATTTTAAAACAATCTGTAAACTAACAGTTTCATAGGCCACTTACCATTAAATTTCAAGAAGTTAAAGCAGTCTACCAAAAGCATTTACGAGTGCGATTGATAACAAATAATTAATCGAAATCACACACAGAAAATGATCAAGCTATGCTCTCACGGAATCATTTACCGCTAATTAATGCAATTTATAAAATTCAGTTTACCAAGAGCATTTATCAACACATTAACCCGAGATCTCCCCACTATGTCCGGTAATTACTACACTATGCCTATAGACACAGTCCTCCAACAAGAAAAATTTCAGTGTACTACATAATCGTACAATATGAGATGTTACAATAGCAGATATGACAACCTTTTATCAAAGTACCATGTATAGACCAACCTTACTTAAAATTAATTAAGGTGTACCCATCCCTTGGAGCGGCAGTGTTGTTGCAGCACTCGTAACTCACTTCTCAGGCCTGACTACCAGAACAATACAGCAGATTACAGTTCGTTCCTTATTTTCACCAAACAAAATCAACTTAATTAACGAAATCGCTGTGTAAATTTCGTTAAATAATTTTATTTGCTTTTAAGTTAATTTTCTTTACCTTACTTTCTTTGCGTGCGAACTTTGTTGTAGAACCTCTCTCTTATTTACGTGTGGTAATAAAAATTTTCACTTCCAAAAGAATTACGTACATTTAAAAATTACGTGAACTCATATTAACTGATTAAGAATATTTGGTTGAAAATTAAATTTTTCACATCATTCGGCCTTGGCACACATTTTCTAAATGCAGTGGATTTTTTGTTAAATATTTTTACTGAATTCTTTCCCGGCGTTAGCTTTTGAACACAAGATTATCACTATTAGCAGAAAATTGTTAATTATTACCAAGCCGACATTTAATTATCACTGATCAAACGTACTTCGCTATAAATTAAAGTTATTTGAAAGAACCAAAATTGTTAAATTTCAACGTTAACTATCCGTCTAAGAATGCACAAATGTGTAACTATTTTTTTAAAATCTCAGTCAGTCTCTGGATCGCTGTAAAAGAAGAACATTCTCTTAGTTCACTGTTAATGTTTATCTATCTGTTCCCGATTTACGGGTTTGGTTGATTTTTCCTTTAGCGGAACAATTTTTTAAATGTGCCGCCGCTGCAAATCGATCGGTCGCGGCACAGCCCAGCAACACCGCTAAAAAATGCTGAAAACTCTTTAAAGAAATATTGTAGATGACATGGGCAAGCTAATTTACATTAATAATACACACTTTTTATAAATTCTGATATATTTAGATCAAGCAATAATTCAACTCACATTAGTTCGTAATTTCTCCTTCAATGGCGGCTAAATCTAGATACAGACAAATGACGTCTACCCATTCACCAAATACATCGATACAGCTTCCTACCGCTTTCAGCTCTAAACGAGGAAGACCAAAGAATATATAGTGCATTGTGATTTTATAGTATTGCTGACTATTAATATTTCTTTGTAATTTCACGACATTATTTCCCTCTGGCTGAATTTCACATCTCTGTTATCTCAGATACTGACACATTTCGCAATTACATATTTAATATAGAAATATTACCATCCTAAATACAGAGAGAATATTACTACAAAAAATATTACAATAATAACAAATGTCTTTTACACAAAATTCAATAACATTTTTTGTTAAATAATTACATTATATACAAATTGCTCAGAGTGGCGTATATTGTACAAATAAACTTCAGTTTGTTAATGTGTGAGTTTGCCAGGGAACGTTACATTGCGCCCTGGCAGCATTTGGCAAAGTGTTTCTATACTTTGACACAATGGTGCCAGTAACGTTCTTTACAATTCTGTATTTTTATGGAATGGCTCTTTTAATCAGTCCCAGGGTTATATATGTTTATGGCTCCTCCATTTGGGCGAAGGCAGACAGAAAACCTGGGCAAAACTGTGCCGGAGCCCAGCCATCCCAGTTGGTTCATGATTAATCTTGTCTCTTTAGCAGTCATACTTTTGAATTGATTTAACAGTTTGTCATCAACGGTTACATAATATCACTGTCACATACAGTTCAACGATATACCGCAAGGTCACTTGTCCTAGGATATATCACTTAGTTTTTTGAAATCATTTAGCACAGCATCAAATTTTATAATGTTCCCACTACCTACGTGTCACTAATCCATCTCCTACACTTGTTAGTGTTCATTTTCTCTTATCAGTTCACAGGTATACATAATAAATGTTCAATGTTTATCAAAAATGGAGTCATTGATATGTTGTGCAGTTTGTGTAAATATTTTGGAAAATGACAACAATGCTGTAGTCGGTGAGCGGTGCGGAATGATTGTTGAGCGGCGCTCGGCGCGGCGCGTCGGCTCCTTGTAGGTCACCGCCCCCGGTGTTGACAGCTACGGCGCGGAGGGGCGTGGCTGTCTGGTCTGCTACGGGCTGCTGCGGCCGCTGCATGGCTGATGTAGCCGGATGCGCGTTGGATATCAGCTCGCCCGTGTGACGTCTTCTTGCAGTGCTCCAGCAAACATGCAACAAGTTCACAAACAGTGTACTATCCTTATGGGCATTTTTCCTGCTGTGGGAAAGAACGCACACAGTTATTGGCAGTTATCATTCAGTAGGCCTTCACTAGTCTGGTTTGCACAATGTTTCGTTGTCACAGTAACACGTTTTATGGGCACACAATATTTTTCACCATGTCATGACTTGTCATTAGTCACACGCATGTTTCACCTTAGGACAAAACGTATCTCTGTAGTCAATGCGCTTTTCTGGCGTCCCTTGACACACAAAGAATTAAAGTTTGACACTAACTTGGTCCACCGTCCGTTATCGGCTCACTGTTCGTGTCGTGCTAGTTCCTTGTCCACTTGCACACACGGCGATAATACAGTTTTTTATTACTTATACACAACAACTTCGTGACGTATTGCTGCAGGTTTAACAGTCACTGTCTGTCTCTGCCACACAATACTGCACTTTTGTTTAAGTTCCTTTATTTTTATTTACAATGTCCGCTGTGCAATTTTTGTAACAGCACATTCGTAACTCTTTACCAAGGTGTGTGATATTTGCGTACATGGTAACAAATATTAAAATTTCGTATTAGTTTGCCCAAAAATCATCTATATTCGTGTTCGAGTAGATTTTATTTGTGCATTCCTGCCGGATTCAGGCATATTGTTCAATAACTCCTTTGAAATCATGTCACACGTTACTATCAGGGTCGTACGTAACTACAGTGTAGTCTCTGTAGGTTAAAATTGACTTGGACTGTATCTGGCTAGTTCCTTTTTTTTTTTACTGATTGAATCTGCACATGCTTCAATTGAAGCTTCTCTGTGCGTAACTTTGCGTTACTTAAATTTGCAATAAGTTTGCCTCCCATGGTGCCCTCCGGTCACTACTGGGTGCATTATTCTCTCTGATAACATTGGTTAGATAATAAAGTTCTCAGGGCCTCATATTATTGATATTATTCTGGGTTCGAATCTGTCAATCTGACAGCTACACATATATACATACATACATATATAATAGAAAATATTGTGCCAAGAAATATTTCAATTTTGACACACATATAGAAAATTATGCAGTACACTAACTAATCATTACTAAAATGTTCCTCTTGACTGAACTCTGTCACAGCTTAACACTACAAATAATTGCACTAATCAGATTATCTGTGCAGACATTTAGAGCATGTTTTAGATAACACAAATTAAAAGAAGACATAACACAAATTTTCATACACACATGAGAAAGTCAATCATATTCTTATAACTAAATACTTCTACACTAGTACATTATGTCTACAGATCACACATCATTAATGTTCATTATTTACAAAAGAATGGTGTCCTCATAGGACTATTAGTCTTTTACTGTATGAATATTTTTACATCCTTACGCGGATACAGTCCCCGTACTCTTCCTGAGTGGGGATCTGCTAAGAGATAGCTACACTCATGTGGCACACTTACTACTCTAAAAGGTCCATTGTACACCAATTGCCACTTGTTATTCTGTTTCAAGGATGCCGAGGACTTAGGATGATTGCGTAAGAGTACCAAGTCCCCAACACTAAATTTTTGGTTATTCGTCACATGTCGATTATATTTTTCTTTCCTGTTCTGAGCGCACCTGGTAAGGTTGCACCCTGCTTTTCTTATCTTCTCTTCCTTAGGCTCAGGAATGACTGGGACCTTAGGCAAAGGTGCCAGCCAATCATTCAGAACTCTATTATTATTCATTATAATCTCGTTTGGTGGATACCCCGTAGAAGCATGCGGGGTTGCGTTGTGAATTTCCACAAACTTAGGTATCAGATCTGGCCATCTTGTGTGCTTATATGCAATGTATAACCTGAAAAATTTATTTAACTCTCCAAATGTTCTCTCTACTAAACTTGCTTGTGGGTGAAAACGGGAAATCAGTATGTGCTTTATATCTTGTTCATGTAAATAGTTTTTCCAGGTATGGCCTGTAAAATAGGAAGCATTATCCGATATTATCGCTTCAGGCTTACCCACTTGTGTAAAATATTCTTTCCCTAACCATTTAACTATTCCACGAGCAGTGGCTGATTTAAGGCAGTATATTTTTAAGTATTTAGAGAAAAGGTCATACACCGCTAAAATGTACTTTAATCCACCCCTGGCTCGTGGGTAGGGTCCTGCTATGTCTATAGATACTAACTGAAGTGGCCGATGAGACACTATAGGATGCAGTTCAAACCTTGTGGACTTATTTTGAAACTTAGCTTTTTGGCACAGAGGACAAGTCCTGGTAATGGTGCGAGTCTGCTGGCTTATTCCCTTAAAGTAACAGAATCTGGATAAAATCCTTATTGTTTTGCCTATCCCAGCGTGACCCCATGCTAAATGCGTGTGCCACACTACAGCTGGGATAGCCTGTTGCGGTATACACACGACTCCATGGTCATTTGACACACCCGTTTTATAATACAGGATATCATCTATTATTTTGAAATTCTGAACACTTTTAAGATTGGTTCCTTCTTTAATTTTGCTAATGATATCTCGCCAAATCGGATCAGTTTCCTGCAATATAGTCATATTCTTACACATATGTAAAAAGTCCCTCCTATGTACCTTATCTTGTACTAAGAGTATTCGATATTCCTCCGATTGTTCCAAAATCTTAGACATTGAGGATTGTCCTAGTGGAAGCCTCGACAAGGCGTCAACTACAACATTATCTTGTCCTTTTAGGTACATAATCTTAATTTTATATTCCTGCAATGCTAACCTCCATCTTAGCAAGCGGGTATGGTATAATTTGCAAGACATTAAATAGCTCAGAGCCTGGTGGTCACTGAATACTTTGACTTCTTTACCATAGATGTAATAAATGAATTTCTTTACCGCCCAAACCACTGCAAGAGCCTCTAATTCGGTAGCGGAATATGCTCTCTCGCAGCTGTTTAGTGTGCGGCTGGCAAATCCGATTACATTGATTGTTGTGGGGTCGTTGCTCCTGTCCCACTGAAATAGACAAGCACCCAGACCGTATGAACACGAATCTGTCGCTATGCAAAAATCTTTTGTCATGTCTGGGTGTCGCAGTATGTTTGCATTCACCAAGGCGTTTTTGATAGCGTCAAATGCGCGTTGACATTCTTCCGTCCACACCCAGTGCGCATTTTTACGCAACAGGCTCAATACAGATTCGTTATTCATTAACTGGTTTGGAACAAACCGTCTAAAAAAGGATGCAAGACCTATAAACGCTTTGAGTTGTCTCTTAGTTCTCGGACTAGGAAACCCACGAATTGCGTCAAGTTTTTTGCTGTCAGGTTTGATGCCTTGTGGTGTTATTATGTGACCTAGAAATTTAATCTGATTACGTCCAAATTTGGATTTCTCAAGATTCGCTGTTACTCGCGCTTGCTTAAACCTTTCTAAGACTCTACTCAGTAGTTCTACGTGCTCCTCCCAGGTGGCAGTAGCAATCACCAGATCGTCTACATACACTGTTACCCTTTGCAGCAAATCCGGACCTAAAACCGCGTCGAGGGCTGTTATGAAAACCCCGGCACTTACATTTAAGCCGAAAGGTAGTACCTTAAATTGGTAGCTCCTTCCCCCAAACATAAATGCAGTATATTTCCTCGACTCGGGTGTGAGCAGGATTTGCCAGAATGAACTTTTCATATCAATAGATGTCAAATATTGCACTCCATGGAATTTTTGAATTTGCTCATCTAAGTTTTCCGGATGAGTTCTGACAGGTACGATAATTTCGTTTATGTCTCTCGCATCTAATACTAACCGTACCTGTCCGTCTGCTTTTGCTACCGCCACCAAAGGACTACTATAAGGGGACAAAGACGGTTCTATTATTCCCCACTCGATCAGTTTTCTTATCTCTTTAGCTACTACTTCCTTCTTGGACCAAGGAATGGAGTATGAGGCTCGACAGTAGGTTTTGTGAGGTTTCACTACGAGATTGTACTGATATCCCTTAACAATTCCTGGTCGTTCTGAAAATACATCTGCATAATTAGATAATAACTGTACCAAATCCTGCTGTTGCATTGAATTCAAATTTTCAGACTGTGATACTTTGTTCACAAGTGCGTCCACATTTGCTTTTAATTGATCACTTTGTACGTCTGGATAATAGAGATTTTGTCCTGTAGAATGATTGTCTAAATGTAGTATCCACTGATTCCTACATTTTATGTTAATAGTATTACAATTAGGCACAGGTACCTCTTCAGATCTGAGCATGGACAATTCTATCCTCCTACCAGCGTTCATCAAACTTAATTTTCCCCGAGAAAGGCCGATTATTGCGTCCCTTTCTCTCAAAAAATCTACCCCCAAAATGCAGGCTACCTTTAAACCCTTTACTACCAGGAATGAGCACGCTATGGCTTCTTCCCCTAAATACATCTCTACCCGCACTTGGAGTTTAATTATTTGTCGCTGTGCACTTATGGCTCCAGTGACTTTACAATTATTCACGGGAAAAGTCAGCATACGCTTTTCTTTCCCCAGTACTCTGAATAAGTCCATACTCATGACACTGACAGTAGCACCTGTATCTACGATTGCTTGCACATCAATATTGTTAATTTTGATCTCTATTATCGCTTGTACTTTGTCTTTGTGCTCCTTTATGCACGTGGATGGTTCAGTTACTAATTCATGTCCCATCTGTACCCCGCCATTATACCTAAGGATACAGATTCTCGATGCTTTGTTCTGTGTCGGGCTGCTCTCACTCCAAACCTCAGCCGACGATGGAGAGCGTATCTCGGCTGAATCTAGCTTGTTGGATTATTGCTGGTGGATGGGTGTGGCTGCTCTGTGTCACTGACCTCTACTATGTGTAAGTTGTGTTGCGTCGGCCGCCACGGTTGCGCAATTGGCGCATTTTGTGGTGGCGGTCGGTTATTGTCATATCTTTCACTGTTTTGCCGGTCCGGACTGGGCCTCTGGTTCTGTGGCCAAGTTCGGTTTGCATCATTATAAGTATTAGTGTTCCACGGCCCCCTGGCATTTTTCCATCTACTATTGCTTGGTGGACCTGTTTCATATCGGTCATCTGACCTCCTTTTCCGGTCATTATTCACCGGCGGACTATTGCCGTTCCGGTCTCTACCTCTATTCCCGTTTTGTACATAATCTTGTCTCCTATTGTTACCTCTGCCGTTTCCATTACTTGGTGGAGGCGTGTTAATTCGACCATTTCTGTAACCGTTTCCGTTACTTCTAGCCTGTTCAGAGGCTGCCTTAACATCCTCCTGAATCAGGTCAATTGAGTCCAGAACAGACAAAAAATGTTCCATATCGTTTTCGGGCACGTGTATAAGTTTTTCCTTTACGTGTATCGGCAAGTGTGATTTCAAAAGTCTGATCAAATCCCGGGATGAAATCTGCTCGTCCCAATAACGGGTCTTATTAATGTACTTCTCAAAATATATTCGCAAATTGCCTAATCGTGGAGAATACGGCTCTTGATTATATACCTCCTTCCGTAATCTCTCCTGAATACATGTTGACCAATATTTGGCCAAGAATGCCTTTTCAAATTGCTCATATGTATCGCAACTGTCAGCTGCTTTGGTTGCCCATAATGCAGCATCTCCTTGTATGTAAGACATAACGAACTGTATTTTCTGTGTATGACTCCAAACGCTAGGCAAAATGTTTCTAAATCCCTTGATAAACACTACAGGGTGAACAGATTTCTTCTCCGTTGTAAAGATCTGAAACTGTCGGTTTCTAATCAGACTTTCTTCAATCACTACTTTGGGATGACATTTATTTGTTTCGCTTACATTGGTTGCCTGTTCTGTCTCGCAGTCGCAATTATTTTACTGCTGTATTTATATGCCTATCATTGTTGGACCTGGCTGGCGTGACACACCCCTGCGCGTCGCCGTGCAGCAAGCTGATTTCTAGCTCGGCAAGACGACGGTCGACGGTTGACATTCCGCTGCCATAGCGGAGGTCCTTTATTTCCGCATTGGAGCCCACGTCTTTGGCTTCAATCGCGGCGTGCTCTTGTTCGGACACTTTGTGCTCAATTACTTGATTTGTGTCAATCTCTAATTGTTCCACCCTGTTGGTCAATACACTGATTTCCTCTACGATACTGGCGTTAGCCACTTGGATACTATCTATTCTTTCGCTTAGTTCTTTCACCGCTTTGGGTAAGGTTTCATAGTTTTGCTTCATACTAACAATCTCACTTTGCATAGCTTCTAAAGATTGCATTAACTGCAAGTCTCTCTCATGCATGCGTCGATCACGCTCTGCTTGTTTAGCATCACGTTCTCTATCGCGTTCTGCTTGCATACATGCAAATTCAGCTACCAATCTCTGGTCACGCTCTGCTTGCATACGTACAAATTCACTTTGGAAATTGAGCATGCGCTCGAACATAACTCTTAATGATTGGACTTCTGACACCTCACCACTCTCTGGTCCGTGTCCAGTGCTTGCGGGTGGCACAGTATTTCCGCTATCAACTGAATCACTGGGTGGCAGTGGCAACATTTCTTGCCCTTCTGCCCCCAGATTCTCACGTTGTACTTCCTGAACTACGTCACTAACATTACTTTGTGTCCCACTTTCTAACTCGGTATCACTACTTACTAACTGTTGTTCATTATCCATGTTGATATCCTTCTGACTACGCAATCTAACCATAGTAAACAAGAGAAATAGAATCTGAACTAAATATCCTAACACTCAGGTTTCACTGACATAATCACACAAGAAATGGTCATTTGTTAAAACACACTTATTATATACTACAATGACTAACTACTCAAATGTCCTGTTATTTTAAAACAAAGCACTAACAACAAGCACACCACTAATGATCCGAGAACACTGCACTGAGGCTACTTTACTACCCACAGGACAACTACACTGTAGCTTTACCTTTTGGTGATCTATCTTGGGTGCAGCTGCCCCCTGGTATTGTGGTAGGTAATTAATTTTTCGAAATAATGAGCTCTCTTCGTCAGCTTGCCTCTGGGTAATTAGTGTTCTCATGCAAAAAATCATATACAGGTATTACCACACAATATTGGTTATGCAATACATACAATACATGCAAAAAATTATTAAATGTTCTCCAACAAAGTTCGACTATAATAATTCCCTCGTTATCTCATGGGTATTTAGTGGCCACTGCATATTCGTGCCCCACTTTGGGCGCCAATTTAACGAAATCGCTGTGTAAATTTCGTTAAAGAATTTTATTTGCTTTTAAGTTAATTTCCTTTACCTTACTTTCTTTGCGTGCGAACTTTGTTGTAGAACCTCTCTCTTATTTACGTGTGGTAATAAAAATTTTCACTTCCAAAAGAATTACGTACATTTAAAAATTACGTGAACTCATATTAACTGATTAAGAATATTTGGTTGAAAATTAAATTTTTTACATCATTCGGCCTTGGCACACATTTTCTAAATGCAGTGGATTTTTTGTTAAATATTTTTACTGAATTCTTTCCCGGCGTTAGCTTTTGAACACAAGATTATCACTATTAGCAGAAAATGGTTAATTATTACCAAGCCGACATTTAATTATCACTGATCAAACCTACTTCGCTATAAATTAAAGTTATTTGAAAGAACCAAAATTGTTAAATTTCAATGTTAACTATCCGTCTAAGAATGCACAAATGTGTAACTATTTTTTTAAAATCTCAGTCAGTCTCTGGATCGCTGTAAAAGAAGAACATTCTCTTAGTTCACTGTTAATGTTTATCTATCTGTTCCCGATTTACGGGTTTGGTTGATTTTTCCTTTAGCGGAACAATTTTTTAAATGTGCCGCCGCTGCAAATCGATCGGTCGCGGCACAGCCCAGCAACACCGCTAAAAAATGCTGAAAACTCTTTAAAGAAATATTATAGATGACATGGGCGAGCTAATTTACATTAATAATACACACTTTTTATAAATTCTGATATATTTAGATCAAGCAATAATTCAACTCACATTAGTTCGTAATTTCTCCTTCAATGGCGGCTAAATCTAGATACAGACAAATGACGTCTACCCATTCACCAAATACATCGATACAGCTTCCTACCGCTTTCAGCTCTAAACGAGGAAGACCAAAGAATACATAGTGCATTGTGATTTTATAGTATTGCTGACTATTAACATTTCTTTGTAATTTCACGATATTATTTCCCTCTGGCTGAATTTCACATCTCTGTTATCTCAGATATTGACACATTTCGCAATTACATATTTAATATAGAAATATTACCATCCTAAATACAGAGAGAATATTACTACAAAAAATATTACAATAATAACAAATGTCTTTTACACAAAATTCAATAATATTTTTTGTTAAATAATTACATTATATACAAATTGCTCAGAGTGGCGTATATCGTACAAATAAATTTCAGTTTGATAATGTGTAAGTTTGCCAGGGAATGTTACACAACCTTTTATCAAAGTACCATGTATAGACCAACCTTACTTAAAATTAATTAAGGTGTACCCATCCCTTGGAGCGGCAGTGTTGTTGTAGCACTCGTAACTCACTTCTCAGGCCTGACTACCAGAACAATACAGCAGGTTACAGTTCGTTCCTTATTTTCACCAAACAAAATCAACTTATTCGGTACCAGTGCTGTCCATAATTCTCCGGCCACCCCCCACCCCCGCCCCACCCTCTTAGAAGATCAGCTTCACAGCATAATTCTGAGAGGCTCTAGAACAAGATCACTTCATCGGATGAAACCGAAACCAGTCCCTTCATTTTCAGTGACTAAAAGTTCCAAAAGCGAAGTACCTTCATTCTACACAAGATGGCTCCCATAGCGTGCCGTCTTCTTCCTCCGAACTAGCGAAAGCCTGTACACGTGCCTTCCTTCACACATGCACGCTTCTCGGTTCCCAGCAGCCTCACCAAAACACATCCACTCGCCGGCCGTTACACTCGCAAACGCTTCCAGCACGCGTGGAACCACTTCTCATCCTCGCCCGCAAACGCCCTCTCTTTCGCTGGCCTTGCACGCTTCATCCATACCACCAAAGACATTCTGTGAAGACAAATCAGTCAATGATCCCAGCGGAAACCCCGAACCACCTGACATTGTTCACCTAAATGACTGAAATTACGTATAACCTACGTTACAGTCATGTGATGGAGTATTGAACTACCTGTTATTTCCGTTTGGATAATTTGAAGAAATTAAATAGGAAATTAAAAACCTTCTGAGAGGAGTGACAGTTGATACGTCACTTTAAATTTTAACATTTTCATACTTTACGGGTCACAAATTGAGTAGTCTGAAATAAGCTACTTGAAGAAAGGTCAGTTTCTTATTGCCCATCGCCTGGGAGAGAGCGTTTATCAAATGACGAAGGTATTCGTCTGTTTCGTCTATTAACATGCTACTGTCGTGAGCAACTCTGTTAAGTGCTTGACGGACTATGAAGCGTCAGCTGGGTGACAAGGTACGTCCCCCTCGTCACACAAAGCCGAGGTCAGAAACTTGTCTGCTGTGTAAGCCTTTGGTGACAGCGTAGTGGATGAGATAGTCAGTGGAGACTATTATCAATCGATTATCGATTGTCGATTTGAAGAAGTTCTACAAAAGGCCTATTCCTAATCGTTGAAATGGCGCTGCTACAGGTGGGATTACTACCAGATATTCTAAAGGTAACAGCGACACGTGCTTCCATCGGTGCCATTCGATACAGATGCTCACATAGTGACTGACGGTTCGCTAGAGATGTGGCCTGTGATACCTGCACTAGATTCCGTCAAGAGCCTGCACCGAGCCCACGTAGTTGTTCACTGAAGAGAAATGAAACTGCGACGCCAAGAAGGAATTGTGCAACATAAACGAAAGTTGTAGGCATGTGTCTACTTCTGAAAGTGATGTCTTTTCAAATTTAGCTCCGATCACAACAAGTGAAACTAGTAGCGCCACTATGATGATGCAAATCACGTTTCCTTTAAATATGCGCTGTAAAGGTCATGAGCGTTATCTACCTTGAACATCAGACGTGGCGAGTTAATGTTTGTCGACATTGCCTTTAAGACGACAAAGATTCCATTAGCGATAGCTCACTGAGTGTCATCGAGGTCGTATTATAGGGATACGAGAAGATTTGTTCCTTCTGCGATATTGCAGAAAGAATTGACTGGAACATCATTGCTGGCAGAGGTGGTCACGAGACTGTACTGTGGTGCTCCCGAGGGGTAAGACCATCATGTTCGGTATATGGCTCTGGCGCATCGTACTGCATCTCGAGCAGCAATCTGAGCAGAAACTGACACACACAACGAACTGTTGCGAACCAGTTACTTCCAACGCAGCCACGCGCCATGTAGTGTGCATTCGACTAATCCAAAATCACCGCCATTTGCGACTTCAAAGGTGTCAAGCGAGAGCTCATTGGAGAGCAGGATGAAGGTCTGTAGTGTTTGTGATGAAAGGTGGTTCCGCCTCCGAGACAGTTATGGCCCTATGATGGTTAGTAGGAGGCCAGGTGAGGGCTGGCACACAATCCGTCGGCGTGCTAGACACATTGGACATACACCTGGAATTATCGTCTGGGTTAGATTTCGTATGACAACATGAACAATGTTACTTATAATCCGTCTTGATTGAAACATGTTTATTCATATGACCGGTTTCGGTTCCTCTAGAACCATCATCTGCAATTTCGGTTACAAGAGTAACCCGTCCACACCCAGCGACCTTCAGATGCTGCGTCACATCGGCATGAGAAGGTTGCTGTGTGTGGACGCGTTACTCCTGTAACCGACATTGCAGATCTGAAGATGGTTCTAGAGGAACCGAAACCGGTCATACGAATAAACATTTTGCAATCAAGACGGATTATAAGTAACATTGTAAAACAGCTGATTGCGGTTATCCCAACAGACATTATGACTGTTTTTGCAAAACAACATGAGCACTCTAATGGTTATACCATGCACGCTGACTGATGATTCGACTTGTGCTGCTATTCATTAACAACATTCAAGGGGATGTTCTACAACAGGTTAACGGTCGCCCGCGTACCGTTCTTGTAATGCAACATACTCTACAGAGTGACGACATGTTGTCTTGGCTTCTCTATCATCAGATCTATCTTCTGTCGAGCACATCTGGGACATCAGTGCAAAACAACTTCACGTCATCCACAACCGGAATTGACCGTCCAAGTGCAACAGGAATGGAAGTCCGTCCCATAAACTGACATCCGGCACCTGTTCAACACAACACATGCACGTTTGCATGCTTAGATTCAACATCTGGCAATTAAACCGGTTATTAATGAAGTAGCATTTCACTTATGCAATGGCTTACCTCGTGCTTGCAATCTTAATCACTTTAATATGTTACCTAGACTAACGTATTCCCTAAATTTCATTATTCTACATTAATTATTTTTTGATATTGTGTTTTTTCTCCGTCAGTGTATGTCTGAGAAGATATATCGCAGTAATTGTGACGATAAACTGTGGTGTCACCGCCAGACACCACACTTGCTAGGTGGTAGCCTTTAAATCGGCCGCAGTCCGCTAGTATACGTCGGACCCGCGTGTCGCCACTGTCAGTGATTGCAGACCGAGCGCCGCCACACGGCAGGTCTAGAGAGACGTCCTAGCACTCGCTCCAGTTGTACAGCCGACTTTGCTAGCGACGGTTAACTGACAAATACGCTGTCATTTGCCGAGACGATAGTTAGCATAGCCTTCAGCTACTTCATTTGCTACGACCTAGCAAGGCGCCATTACCAGTTTGTATTGAGATTGTTATTAATGTATCAACAAGAGCGATGTTCTCCAATTATGGATTAAAGTTAAGTATTGCATCAACTACGTACTTTATTTGCTACTATAAATTCCCTTAACTGTTACAGACCTCACGCCAGTCTGCGTGAGCTTAACGCGTGCCTTTTGGCTTCCTCGCATAGTGACTTGGCTGTCTTGCCAAGTCACAACATAAACATTTAGAATAGTCGCCGTCATGCGCTCGCGTACTGCGTGTACTGTTTTGAAGTTGAGAGTAGGCGCGGCCGAGCCTGCGCAAAAGTTTGACGGCCAGGAGAGCGTGGAGGTCGAGTTGGTCCGCTGCACACTCATAGATGACGACATCCTCTGACCCATAGTGATTGGCGGACGCTGTCAATATGAAAATTTTAGACCACTTGTCAGGTAAACACATGCTCTCGCCGAGTGTCGGGAAAGCTAAGGTTTTCGGCCGCTGGCGTGAAACATGGAGCAGATCCACCATGACTGGAAGGAGCATCAAATTGTTCAAATGGCTCTGAGCACTGTGGGACTTAACTTCTGAGGTCATCAGTCCGCTAGAACTTAGAACTACTTAAATCTAACTAACCTAAGGACATCACACACATCCATGCCCGAGGCACGATTCGAACCTGCGACCGCAGCCGTCGTGCGGTTCTAGACTGCAGCGCCTAGAACGCTCGGCCACACCGGCCGGCCGAAGGAGCATCCAGATTAAAACAGCAAATAAGGCTGAATCCAATAAAACTTGAACCCAACTAGTGACAGAAAAGCCAGTAACGTGGTTAAAATAACAACATTAAGACGAGTCCTTTGGTGTAAACACACCCTCAATAGTGAATGTAGCTTTTACGTTATTTCACGTTGAATGTTTAAAGTATGTAACGAATTTAAAAAATTAATATCTGGGTATGGTCTTAACCGATCTTTACGAACTAAGTACCCACGAATAGGTCCCATGCCACACTATCGGACTACCGTAGTAGATTTTCTACGAACTTAGCTATTTTGAATTACAGATTGGAATGCATATTATGCATAGAAATCTGAACTTTCGCGTAAGTAAGAGATGAAACATTGAAAATACTGGCAGCATAAGTACACGTAGGTATGTATAAGTGTACTTAGACTTAGTTGTTTATAATTATTAGTAACAGAATAACACAAAGTAGTGTTTTCAAAGACAAAATCATTATTTCTCAACAAATTGCATACGTTAGGGAAAAACTAAGAACAGCACTAGAAAGCCGTGAAAATTTGCGTGCAAGTTCATATACACTGATACTCCAAAACACGCCCATGCCCGGCGCTACGCTGAATGACATCTGATGTCGTTGCAGGTACGTGAAGCGGTAACTAAAGTATGTAAGCGGGGGATAACCCTAGCAAGGATATCGGCTGCAAATGAGGAAATCCATTGAGATAACCAACTATGACAGGGGGCAGATTATTATTACGCAGAATCGGTCAATGGGTAGCTCGAAAGCGGCGAAACTGGTGGAATGTTCACATGATACTGTCCTGAGCATCTACGGAAACAGGTAGAAGGACAGTGAAACTACACTACTTGCTAAATGGTTGGGCGCCCACGACTCTTCACAGAACGTGGGGTTCGAAGGCTTGTTGCTGTGTAAAGTAGGACAGATGGAGATCTTTCGCCTCTCTGCCGAAAGAGCACAATGTCGGTGCACTCGCAAGTGTTTGGGAGCGCACCATTCATCATACATTGTTGAACATAGAGTTGGCCTTACGTGTTCACATCCTGACACAACGGACATCGCCAATTACGACTGCAGTGGGCACGGGACCTTCGATTCATGGGAAAGTGTCGACTCTTCGGGTGAATCACAGTTTTGCTGCACTGGGTCTACGGTCGTCTCCACAAACGTCGTCTTAGAGGTGACCGGCGACTCTAAACGTGCAGTGTGCCACGGACGCAGGCCGGTGGGGGCAGTATTACATCTACATCTACATCTACAACCTTACTCCGCAAGGGTACTTTGAGTACCTCTATCGGTTCTCCCTTCTATTCCAGTCTCGTATTGTTCGTGGAAAGAAAGATGGTCGGTATGCCTCTGTGTAGGCTTTAATCTCTCTGATTTTATCCTCATGGTCTCTTCGCGAGATATACATAGGATGGAGCAACATACTGCTTGACTCCTCGGTAAAGGTATGTTCTCGAAACTTCAACAAAAGCCCGTACGGAGCTACTGGGCGTCTCTCCTGCAGAGTCATCCACTGGGGTTTATCTATCATCTCCGTAACACTTTAGCGATTAGTAAATGATTCTGTAACGAAGCGCCCTGCTCTCCGTTGGATCTTCTCTATCTCTTCAATCAACCCTATCTGGTACGGATCCCACACTGGTGAGCAATATTCAAGCAGTGGGCGAACAAGTGTACTGTAACCTACTTGCTTTGTTTTCGGATAGCATTTCCTTAGAATTCTTCCAATGAATCTCACTCTGGCATCTGCTTTATCGACGATCAACTTTATATGATCATTCCATTTTAAATCACTCCTAATGCCTACTACCACGTTGTTGTTGTTGTTGTTGTTGTTGTGGTCTTCAGTCCTGAGACTGGTTTGATGCAGCTCTCCTTGCTACTCTATCCTTTGCAAGCTTCTTCATCTCCCAGTACGTACTGCAACCTACATCCTTCTGAATCTGCTTAGTGTATTCATCCCATGGTCTCCCTCTACGACTTTTACCCTCCACTCTGCCCTCCAATACTAAACTGGTGATCTCTTTATGCCTCAGAACATGTCCTACCAACCGATCCCTTCTTCTAGTCAAGTTGTGCCACAAACTCATCTTCTCCCCAGTCCTATTCAGTACCTCCCCATTAGTTATGTGATCTACCCATCTAATCTTCTACATTCTTCTGTAGCACCACATTTCGAAAGCTTCTATTCTCTTCTTGACCAAACTATTTATCGTCCATGTTTCACTTCCATAGATGGCTACACTCCATACAAATACTTTCAGAAACGACTTCCTGACGCTTAAATCTATACTTGATGTTAACATATTTCTCTTCTTCAGAAACGCTCTCCTTGCCATTGCCAGTCTACATTTTATATTCTCTCTACTTCGACCATCATCAGTTATTTTGCTCCCCAAATAGCAAAACTCCTTTACTGCTTTAAGTGTCTCATTTCCCAATCTAATTCCCTCAGCATCATCAGACTTAGTTCGACTACATTGCATTATCCTCGTTTTGCTTTTGTTGTTGTTCATCTTATATCCTCCTTTCAAGACACTGTCCATTCCGTTCAACTGCTCTTCCAAGGCCTTTGCTGTCTCTGACAGAATTACAATGTCACCGGCAAACCTTAAAGTTTTATTTCTTCTCCATGGATTTTAATACCTACTCTGAATTTTTCTTTTGTTTCTTTTATTTCTTGCTCAATATACAGATTGAACAACATCGGGGAGAGGCTACAATCCCGTCTCACTCCCTTCCAAACCACTGCTACCCTTTCATGTCCCTCGACTCTTATAACTGCCATCTGCTTTCTGTACAAATTGTAAATAGCCTTTCGCTCCCTGTATTTTCCACCTGCCACCTTCAGAATTTGAAAGACAGTATTCCAGACAACATTGTCAAAGGCTTTCTCTAAGTCTACAAATGCTAGAAACGTAGGTTTGCCTTTTCTTGATCTAGCTTCTAAAATAAGTCGTAGGGTCAGTATTGCCTCATGTGTTCCGATATTTCTACGGAATCCAAACTGGTCTTCCCGGAGGTCGGCTTCTAGTAGTTTTTCCATTCGTCTGTAAAGAATTCGCGTTAGTATTTTGCAGCTGTGGCCTATTAAACTGATTGTTCGGTAATTTTCACATCTGTCAACACCTGCTTTTTTTGGGATTGGAATTATTATATTCTTCTTGAAGTCTGAGGGTGTTTCACCTGTCTCATACATCTTGCTCACCAGATGGTAGAGTTTCGTCAGGACTGGCTCTCCCAAGGCTGTCAGTAGTTCTAATGGAATGTTGTCTACTCCCGGAGCCTTGTTTCGACTCAGATCTTTCAGCGCTCTGTCAAACTCTTCACACAGTATCGTAACTCCCAATTCATCTTCATCTTCTCCCAGGTAATTTATGGAATTAGCTGCTACGAGTTGCTCACCTGCTATACTGTAGCTAAATTGTAAAGGATCTTTCTTTCTATGTATTCGCAGCATATTACACTTGTCTACATTGACATTCAATTGCCATTCCCTGCACCATGCGTCAATTCGCAGCAGATCCTCCGGTATTTCAGTACAATATTGTTGGAACCTCTCTCTATATTACAGCATCATCCGCAAAAAGCTTCAGTGAACTTCCGATGATATCCACAAGGTCGTTTATGTACATTGTGAGTAGCAACGATCCTACGACACTCCCTTGCGGCACACCTGGAATCACTCTTACTTCGGAAGACTTCTCTCCACTGAGAATGACAAGCTGCGTTCTGTTATCTAGGGACTCTTCAATTCAATCACACAATTGGTCTGATAGTCCGTATGCTCTTACTTTGTTCATTAAACGACTGTGGGGAACTGAATCAAACGCCTTGCGGAAGTCAAGAAACACGGCATCTACCTGGGAACCCGTGTCTATCGCCCTCTGAGTCTCATGAACGAATAGCGAGAGCTGGGTTTCACACGATCGTCTTTTTCGAAACCCATGCTGATTCCTGCAGAGTAGATTTCTAGTCTCCAGAAAAGTCATTATACTCGAACATAATACGTGTTCCAGAATTCTGCAACTGATCGACCTTAGAGATATGGGCCTATAGTTCTGAACATCTGATCGACGTCCCTTCTTGAAAACGCTGATGACCTGTGCCCTTTTCCATTCCTTTGGAACGCTACGCTCTCCTAGAGACCTACGGTATACCGCTGTAAGAAGGGGGGAAGTTCCTTCCCGTACTCCGTGTAAAGTCGAACTGGTATCACATGAAGTCCAGCGGTCTTTCCTCTTTTGAGCTATTTTAATTGTTTCTCTATCCCTCTGTCGTCTATTTCGATATCTACAATTATGATTATTATATGCGAGACATTCCCCCGCGATGACATGCGATCTGTGGTAGTAATCGAAGGCATAGTGACAGCTGCGAACCATCATGCTTGATCTCTTCCCCGACGGCGATGTTATCTTTCAGCAGTATAATAGTCCGTGTCTCGGAGCTGGAACCGTGCTCCAGTGGATTGGGGAGCATTATAGAGGACGTCTCGGCTACCAAATTCGCTTGATGTAAATTCTATGGAACACATCGAGGTCCCCATCCGGCGCCATCACCGCGTACGCAAATCAGCTGCCTGTTATTTGCGTGAATTACATGATCTGTAGCTAAACATCTAATTCCATATAACTCCACAAACTTATCAATAAACTGTCGGATCCCTCATAAGCAGATCTCTGAAAAGAACTGTGACTGACACCCGAACAACAGGGAACTCACACGCATCGAGATTAGAAAATAGTGCATTGATGATGGCTAGGCACTAGCCGATATCTGAATCTGGGTAATAAACACTGCAGAGAAAAAAGGACGACTGATTGCTGCGCTCTGTAATTGATAAATCACCTAACAGTCGCTAAGTGCCTCCTTCATTCCGGAACCGCGCGACTGCTACGGTCGCAGGTTCGATTCCTGCATCGGGCATGTATGTGTGTGATGTCCTTAGGTTAGTTAGGTTTAAGTCGTTCTAAGTTCTAGAGGTCTGATGACCTCCGATGTTAAGTCTCATAGTGTTCAGAGTCATTTGAACTATTTTCGCTGAATGCATCCACTTTCCTAATGGAAGGTATTCTGTGAAGTAGATGAAATATGATTATGTTAAGCAGTTAATGGAGCAAACTGAGAGGGATAAGGCATACTATGATGCTCTTACAGAAACATTTGATAGGAATAGAGAATCTGATGTTAATAGAAGAGTGTGTGTTCATATGCGAAATGTTAGTAGGGGGATAATAATAATACAGTAAGTAACCGTTCAGTTAGTTGAAAAGGGTATGACTATAACGACATTCGGAACATCTTGATTCACAATAATGGACAGTAAATGAGTGTTAGTGTGATGAATTAAATTCAGAATGGATGGAAAAATATGAAAACAACAATGAGGCCAGTGATTGGGTAGGTTTTGAAAAATATACTCAGAAAGTGGGTCCAAATATATGAGAGAAAGTAAAATTTTATTTAGCCACTAAATTAGGGAGGTGTAGTGTAGAGAATGCTTAATTTTAAAATGCAATTGCGTTAATATTTGCAGAAGATGATGAGATACAACCATGTAACTGTGTAGGGGGAGGGGTTTAAGTGTGTCTTACGGTGAAAGATGGTACACAGGAAGTGGAGGTGGACCTTTTTGCTGAGACAGTCGTAAGGCATGAAAACTGAAAAAGTGTAGCCAATAATTAATGTTAAAGTTGGAAAAGTAGGCAATGCTGCTCTGGTAGACACTGGATGTTCAAATGGTTCAAATGGCTCTAGGCACTATGGGTCTTAACATCAGAGGTCATCAGTCTTCTAGACTTAGAACTATTTAAACCTACCTAACCTAAAGACATCACACACATCCATGCCTGAGGCAGGATTTGAACCTTAAACTGTAGCAGCAGTGCAGTTCCGGACTGAAGAGCCTAGAAGCACTCGGCCACAGGGGCCGGCACTGGCAGTTCCATTAGTGAATAGCAGAAGATTTTTTTAATCCTATCAGAAATGATAAGGCAATTGAATTTCCAGTCACAGGGGTGAGTATTAAACATGTCTTTGGGAATTACAGCAAACCAGTGAAGAAGGATGTGTATTAGATAGAAACATTTGGGGAGCACTGTTTAGTCAGGCATTTCTGGTGATTAAAATCTTGAGCTTAAATGTGATGTTTGGCATTGATTTGTTAAGTAAACATGAGGCTAACATTAATTGTGAAGACTGAGTACCTGTGCTAAATGTTGGAAGGGGTAGGAAGAAAGCAAAATTTATAAATGCACTATCTGGGAAGGACCTTGTGGCCAGTGTCCTGGACTTTATGTACACCCTGTACATACAGTCCAAGAACAGTTTCAACTATTTATTGCACAAGAACCAAACATTGTACAGATATCATACATATGTCAGTTTGAAGGGATACCCTGAAATTTTTTTTTATGTATACCGCCACAGCGTAGTTTGGTAATTTGCCGACCGTCAGCGCTAGGCGCAAACATGGCGAACACGGAGCTGCCCCTATCGATGGATCGGTTGTGCTACAGAAGGGGACAGCTGTTTCATGAAATGGCCTCCCCTATCACCAGATCTCACTCCGTGTGACTTTTTCCGTGGGGACACATTAAAGATCTGGTGTATGTACTGCCTGTACCACGTGATGTAGCAGAGCTCCGGAAGAGAATACGGGAAGCGACTGCCACATTCGACGATGCCCCATTCTGGGACGGGTATGGCAGGAATTCGATTACTGTATTGACGTCTTCCCGGTCACTCATGGTTCACATATCGAATGTTTGCGAAAAAACGTTCATAGTTTCTCTTCAAAATGCAATATGTATAACATATGTACAATGTTTAGTTCTTGTGCAATAAATAATTGACATAGCTAACACTTGGTTCAAGTGTTGGTTGTATACAGTAGAAGAAGAATGGGTAGCTTTGAGGGATGAAGTAGTGAAGGCAGCAGAGGATCAAGTAGGTAAAAAGACGAGGGCTAGTAGGAATCCTTGGGTAACAAAAAAAATATTGAATTTAATTGATGAAAGGAGAAAGTATAAAAATGCAATAAAAGAACAAAAAGGAATACAAATGTCACAAAAATGAGATCGACAGGAAGTGCAAAATGGCTAAGCAGGGATGGCTAGAGGACAAATGTAAGAATGTAGAGGCTTATCTCACTAGGGGTAAGATAGATACTGCCTACAGGAAAATTGAAGAGACCGTTGGAGAAAAGAGAACCACTTGTATGAATATCAAGAACTCAGATGGAAACCCAGTTCTAAGCAAAGACGAGAAAGCAGAAAGGTGGAAGGAGAATATAGAGGGTCTATACAAGGGCGATGTACTTGATGATGGAAATGAAAGGGGATGTAGATGAATATGAAATGGGAGATATGATACTGCGTGAAGAGTTTGACAGAGCACTGGAAGACCTGAGTCGAAACAAGGCCCCGGGAGTAGACAACATTCCATTAGAACTACTGACAGCTTTGGCATCTACCATCTGGTGGGCAAGATGTGTGAGACCGGCGAAATACCGTCAGACGTCAAGAAGAATATAATAATTCCAATCCCAAAGGAATCAGGTGTTGACACATGTGAAAAGTACCGGACTATCAATTTAATATGTCACAGCTGTAAAATACTAATTCGAATCCCTTGCAGGCGAATGGAAAAACTGGTAGAAGCAAACCCCGGGGAAGATCAGTTTGGATTCCGTAGAAACACTGGAACTCGTGAGGCAATACTGACCTTACGACTCACGTTAGAAGAAAGGTTAAGGAAAGGCAAACCTACGTTCCTAGTACTTGTAGACTTAGAGAAAGCTTCTGACAGTGTTCACTGGAAAACTCTCTTTCAAATTCTAAAGGTGGCAGGAGTAAAATACAGGGAGCGAAAAGCTATATACAATTTGTACAGAAACCAGATGCCAGTTATAAGAGTCGAGGGGCATGAAAGGGAAACAGTGGTTGGGAAGGGAGAGAGATGTTATTCAATCTGTATATTGAGCAAGCAATAAAGGAACGAAAAGAAAATTTTGGAGTAGGTATTAAAATCCATGGAGAAAAAATAAAAACTTTGAGGTTCGCCGATGACATTGTAAATCTGTCAGAGACAGCAAAGGACTTGGAAGATCTCTTGAACGGAACGGACAGTGTCTTGAAAGGAGGATACAAGATGAACAACAACAAAACCAAAACGAGGATAATGGAATGTAGTTGAATAAAGTCTGGTGATGCCGAGGGAATTAGATTGGGAAATGAGACACTTAAAGTAGTAAAGGAGTTTTGCTATTTGGGGAGCAAAATAACTGATGATGGTCGAAGTAGAGAGAATATAAAATGTAGACTGGCAATGGCAAGGAAAGCGTTTCGGAAGAAGAGGAATATGTTAACATCGAGTATAAATCTAAGTGTCAGGATGTCGTTTCTGAAAGTATTTGTATGTAGTGTAGCCATGTATCGAAGAGAAACGTGGACGATACATAGTTTGGACAAGAAGAGAATAGAAGCTTTCGAAATGCGGTGCTACAGAAGAATGCAGAAGATTAGGTGGGTAGAGCACATAACTAATGAAGAGGTATTGAATAGGATTGGAGAGAACTGGAGATTGTGGCACAACTTGACAACTTGGTAGGACATGTTCTGAGGCATCATGGGATCATCTATTTAGTATTGGAGGGCAGCGTGGAGGGTAAAAATCGTAGAGGGAGACCAAGAGATGAATACATTAAGCAGATTCAGAAGGATGTAGGTTGCAGTAGGTATTGGGAGATGAATTGCACAGGATAGAGTAACATGGAGAGCTGCATCAAACCAGTCTCAGGATTTAAGACCAGAATAACATATATACACTCCTGGAAATGGAAAAAAGAACACATTGACACCGGTGTGTCAGACCCACCATACTTGCTCCGGACACTGCGAGAGGGCTGTACAAGCAATGATCACACGCACGGCACAGCGGACACACCAGGAACCGCGGTGTTGGCGGTCGAATGGCGCTAGCTGCGCAGCATTTGTGCACCGCCGCCGTCAGTGTCAGCCAGTTTGCCGTGGCATACGGAGCTCCATCGCAGTCTTTAACACTGGTAGCATGCCGCGACAGCGTGGACGTGAACAGTATGCGCAGTTGACGGACTTTGAGCGATGGCGTATAGTGGGCATGCGGGAGGCCGGGTGGACGTACCACCGAATTGCTCAACACGTGGGGCGTGAGGTCTCCACAGTACATCGATGTTGTCGCCAGTGGTCGGCGGAAGGTGCACGTGCCCGTCGACCTGGGACCGGACCGCAGTGACGCCCGGATGCACGCCAAGACCGTAGGATCCTACACAGTGCCGTAGGGGACCGCACCGCCACTTCCCAGCAAATTAGGGACACTGTTGCTCCTGGGGTATCGGCGAGGACCATTCGCAACCGTCTCCATGAAGCTGGGCTACGGTCCCGCACACCGTTAGGCCGTCTTCCACTCACGCCCCAACATCGTGCAGCCCGCCTCCAGTAGTGTCGCGACAGGCGTGAATGGAGGGACGAATGGAGACGTGTCGTCTTCAGCGATGAGAGTCGCTTCTGCCTTGGTGCCAATGATGGTCATATGCGTGTTTGGCGCCGTGCAGGTGAGCGCCACAATCAGGACTGCATACGACCGAGGCACACAGGGCCAACACCCGGCATCATGGTGTGGGGAGCGATCTCCTACACTGGCCGTACACCACTGGTGATCATCGAGGGGACACTGAATAGTGCACGGTACATCCAAACCGTCATTGAACCCATCGTTCTACCATTCCTAGACCGGCAAGGGAACTTGCTGTTCCAACAGGACAATGCACGTCCGCATGTATCCCGTGCCACCCAACGTGCTCTAGAAGGTGTAAGTCAACTACCCTGGCCAGCAAGATCTCCGGATCTGTCCCCCATTGAGCATGTTTGGGACTGGATGAAGCGTCGTCTCACGCGGTCTGCACGTCCAGCACGAACGCTGGTCCAACTGAGGCGCCAGGTGGAAATGGCATGGCAAGCCGTTCCACAGGACTACATCCAGCATGTCTGCGATCGTCTCCATGGGAGAATAGCAGCCTGCATTGCTGCGAAAGGTGGATATACACTGTACTAGTGCCGACATTGTGCATGCTCTGTTGCCTGTGTCTATGTGCCTGTGGTTCTGTCAGTGTGATCATGTGATGTATCTGACCCCAGGAGTGTGTCAATAAAGTTTCCCCTTCCTGGGACAATGAATTCACGGTGTTCTTATTTGAATTTCCAGGAGTGTATATGATGTGTTTACGTTTAAGATCCTCTAGGGGTAATTTTGGTGTTGGATGAATTTGTGTGGTGGTAAGGTTATTTTGCTGATCACAAGTACGATTTTTTTTTTTTTTTTTCTTGGTGGGGAGCGGAGCTGACTCAGGGCAAATACGTGCAATGGTGCTTAAATCCTGTGTATGAGTTAAATGAGTGGCAGTTAAGTGGCAACCTAGCAATTAATAAGTAAATGATTTCAAACAGGAAGGAATGGTGTTAACTGAAGTGTAAAGCGAATTTTTTGTTTTTATTTTGATAATTGGCATGTGCTTTAGCACACATTCATGTATAGAGATTTTGTTTTGGACACACACAAAATGATTTTTAATGCATCGAGGTTCAGCTGCTGGCCAATTTTCTAGTAGCTAATGAAGAGTAGATTACTTTAATAATAATTTTAAATCATTGTTATGATACATTTCTGCATGGGTTAATATTTTGGTTTGGATTTCTGTAAAGAAATGGTGTTTAATTGGCTGTATGTTCAGCATTGATTGCTGCTGTGCATTAGCACGTAATTTTGAAAATCTGGCAATAAAATTAAGGCGTTAATGGGACTTTGCCTTTTAATTCAGGAGGGGCTAGTTTGCTTGCTAATGCTATTCCATGACACATTATCATTCCATTTCGATGGGAGAAACCTTCTCTCACTGTAGTACAGTCGCAAGAACTTGGACCTTTCTGTTTTTCTATGGAAGAAATTGTTCTGACGGAAATGAAATGTCTCTACTTAGCATAATTTTCTTGCAAACACTAGAATCTGTTCACTTCTATCAAGCCTCGCTCTGAAATTTATTGTTTTTGTGTCAATTCTGAATGGCAGAAGAGGGTTAGTTTCGATCCGACCAGCCCCTGGTGTTCGGGCAATTATCAGTCACAGGAAGATGACTGGGTGACTTTTGTATCTTACCAGTGTCATGTCAGTTGGGTGGAGGCGGGCTTTAAATGGCGCCTATGACCAGAACTGCATTATTGTAGCGACTCTGGGTGTCTCGTCAGCCGACGACGAAAGGTGTGTGCTTCGCCAACATGCAAAGTAAAGTCCATCGCCAAAAACAGTAATTTTTTTTACAGTTAAAATGGCTGGGAATAAATTAATAACATGGTAGTGCCACTATGTCCACGGGAGTTTTAATTTCAATTGCCTTTTGTTTATTGTGTTTGCCGGGCAAAACTATACATCACATGCGTGCAGAACAACGCAGATTAGAGTCATTATTTTTAGGACCTATTTAATTGTTAGGTTTTTCTTTATGATTCAAAGAAAAATGGTTCAAATGGCTCTGAGCACTATGGGACTTAACATCTGAGGTCATCAGTCCCCTAGAACTTAGAACTACTTAAACCTAACTAATCTAAGGACATCACACACATCAATGCCCGAGGCAGGATTCGAACCTGCGACCGTAGCAGTCGGGCGGTTCCGGACTGCAGCGCGTAGAACCACTCGGCCACCGTGGCCGGCCTTTATGATTGGTACTTGTTTCTTATATGCATAGTAATACTGATATTTAAATATGTGGTTAGGTCACGTTTAGGGCAGTAAAAGATGTCCATCACATAGTTTTAAGTTTGCTTTATGAGTTGGGGAGATACCGTGAGGAATTGATACTGTACTTAGTGGTAACTGCGGCACCCGTCACTGAGTGAATAGGGTCGCAAGTGGCGGTTTTGTGACGGTACACCTCCCAGAAAAGCGCCTTGCAAACTTCGAGAGCTAGCGTGCCGAGTTGAATATACTCTGTATGACGGTTGTCGTCGCCGGAGCTAGCGTTTCACAGGAGGAGTGGGAACAGCAGCGAGTCATGTGGAGGCCGAGCGTGGCCTCCCCTAGCGGCAACCGCTTTGTAGTTTCACCGCTAGATGTCGGCGTCCTTTGAGGTCTACCATTGAAGCAGTCACCTTGTATGAGAAATTCTGATGCTTGCCCGCCGATAAAATTTGCTCTGAAAGCACGTGGTTACTTTTCCCAGTGTCGGGCCGCCTTTGGGGAAAGAAATGATGGTAAGGGCTGCCATGACATATTAAAGGAACGTTTTAAAGATGGAAAATCGGGTATATTCTAATAAAATGTCAACCCAGTAAGATACTGACAACACTAAGATTTTTAACAGTTAGCCGGAATGTGTATTCCGTTCTGAAAAACCGAGAAATTTAGCTACAAAATTAATTTATATTGTAAAAACATAGCGGCAGCATTAAAGAATCACCATAGTTAGGCAAGCTGAAATAGGTTCATAATTAATTGTTTATACTTGTTTATACTTATTAACAATAACATCACCAAAGTAACGTTCTTCATGTTAAAAGTCTCGTATGCGAAAATCAGTATGTATGCTCAAAAACTTTCATTTCAGCATTGAAAAGCTGATAAAATTTGGAAGCAATTTCATATACAGTATTTGCATATATCAATAAATTTATATTTTTACATGATCAGTAAGATTGCAATAAGAGAAGAACAATAAATGAGTAGCAATTGGGTGTACCTTGGCAACATCGGAAGACGCTACGAAGTGCGCTGATGAGAGATCCTTTCACAACCGGTCTCCATTCAAATGGTTTGCATTCCGACCGGTTTTTCTCAAGACTATTTGTTTTTATTTCCGTAAACATGGAGGGGTTTTCTCGAGAGAAAGAAGTTTTATAGCAAATGTATGTCAAAAATATACATGTGACATTCTGTTAATCCAGGAAACACACAGGGGAAGTACTATAAACCGTCCAAGAATTGATGGTATGGAATTAATATTGGAAAGGCCTTGTAACCTCCCCCCTCACTTATCGACCTTAATGACAGTGAAAAATTAAACCGCGTGTACCTAATGGAAATTTGGGAAAAGCAATCGTCACCGAAGTTAATCTATCGGTAAAGAGGGAGGAAAGGGTTACATCTAAATGAAAGGAAAAATGCAAATGAAACTGGTGGAAATTAATTTTGAAAAGGGGTAAAGTTAATAAAGAAAGTAAATGTGCGGCCGTTACGTTAACAATTAACTAGCGGTAATTAGATATTTGAGATTTGGGGGAAATCACGGTCGCCAGTCCTAAGGACAATTACTATAGTAACTGAAAAAGAAAGGTTATTACACATATAATTAACACTAGAAGCGTGGCAACTGAAGGTTGACACGTGTAGTGTGAAAACTGAAAGTTTGTCAGAAGTAATAAATTTCGCTACACTCTGACTTAATTTAGCAAAAGAATTAATAAAACCGGAAAATCGAAAGTTAATTTAGTGACTGAAGTTAATAGTGAGCTTTCTTTCTGAAGCACATCGAAATCCAGTAAAATACGGTTAGTCTTGGACTACCTCAACAATCATTTCAAAAGCAACTTGACTCTACGCAATTTAGAAACAAGAGATTTAACTTTGAACTTGAATTAAATGATTCTGAGCTATTAACAATAGTAAAATTTAGTACGTACCAAGCTGAGCTGCAGTCACAGGTAAGCTAAAATATGCTAACAAAACTCGCACTCTAAATTTGTGCTCGTGTAACCTAAATATTGTAGCCAGCTACTGAACTTTGAAATTAAAGCAGTGAAATCTAATTATATTATTTTAATGCTGGCGTTTGAATTTCAACGACACTCGGGTTCATTTCGGAAAAAGAAGGGACCCTGCTTGGCAATGCAATTGGGACAATGAGCAACAAAGGTTCATGCTAAGTTGCTGTAATTTTGCGAGGCAAATGGAACAATTTGAAAAGCTGAGGTCTGCCATACAGTTCTGAAACTTTACGTGCTTTTAGTCTTCCTTGTTGGTTGATTGAAGGTTTGAAGCCGTCGATCGAGGAGGTGGCGACAGTCACTTATTGTCGGCCGTCGCTGTTGCAGAAGCTGGATGTTGGCGCGCCTTCTTCTCGACAAGGTCACCAGGCGAAACGGGCTCTTGATGTGCGCCAGCTAATGCTTCCCGTCCGCGACACCATGTCAGAAACTATCATCGCGAGTCGAGCGCAATTACATGCTGCCAAACCCCGAAAGCGCGGCAACTCGCGGGAGCGTCACACAACACCAGCTCCACTCGCTACTCCCGCCAGACTCTCACTGCCCGCGCCCCACGCGGCAGAGTTAACACTCCCAAAGATCCTACACACTTTGATTCTTCACACAACCTATCGATGTAATCGTTCGATAGCAGTTTTCCCTAGGCAAGACCCAGCGTAAAAATACAAATAATATTTACGAAACAAACCAATTATACATCGACATGAGTGTATAAATATATATATACAAATAGTAAAACAATTACAATATGTAAAGACACAGAAATGTCATATATTCAGGTAACAAAAATAAGGAAAACAAATTATAGTACAATAGATGAAAATAGGAGGATATGCATTTCCGGCGTTACAGCCTCACGACAAATTCGGCAGTGCCATCTTTGCCAGACCTAACGTGAATATCACATCAGCCTCACTGACTGAAGACGACAACATCGAGTTCCTCACAGTGCGAAGTCGTCTTGTGTGTAACATCAGTCTACAAACCACCCGATGCCAATTTCAGCATTAAAACACCAGCCAACTTCAACGATCAGGACGTGAACTTTGTCATATGCGATTTCAATTGCAGAAACACATCATGAGGAAACCCAAATACCGACACAAACGAAACGAGTCTGGAAACATGTGCTGAGGCTCATGACCTACATCTGATCCATGATCCGAAGCTCCCACCTTCTTTTAACAGTGGCAGGTAGAAAAGAGGGTACAACCCAAACAACGTCTTTGTTTTGTCAAAGGTAGCTGTACAATGTATGAAGACTGTAGGAGAGCCCATCCCCTGTACTCATCATAGACCTGTCATATGCACTGTGAATCCTGTAGTAGCTCCTGAAGAGGTAACATTCAGGAGAAGCCATAACTTCAAGAAGGCTCACTGGCAGAAGTTCAGTGCAGAGCTCGATTCGAAAGTGATAAACATTCCACCGCAGCCTGAAATGTACGAAACCTTAATCAAATGCGTCCAACAAGTTTCGAGGAAAGCTATTCCGAGAAGATGCAGAACTCAGTATGTTCCAGGCATGTCCAGTGAAGACAAACTGTTGTTAGGAACACACCAAGCTCTCTATGAAGAATTTGCAGAAGAAACCATTCAAAATGGTGAAATATTGCTGCAAGCCATTCCAGCAACTCACAAGGCCAAGGGGAATAACCTGGTAGAGAACCTCGACATGAAGCTGAACAGTAGACAAGCCTGGAAACTGCTTACTAACCTGAGTGGCGACCCTGTAAAATCACAAGACAATTTTACGAATGTGACTCCTGATAAAGTGGCAACCCAGATCCTGCAGAACGACAAAATAAAAGGAAAGATGCCCAAAGAAGCTGTTCAGTGCGACCCAGAAACAGAGCATTATTTTCTTATGGATCCCATCTCCATGGCTGAACCCGAAGCTGCCTTCTCCAGTTTGAAGATAAATAAGGCTGCAGGTGTCGATGACCCTAGAGTTGAACAGATAAAGAACTTAGACTGTGAAACGATGGAGTGACTACTAAACCTAATGAACACATGTCGCCAAGCTACACATTCCCGAAATATGGCGGAAGTCTCGAGTCATTGCAATACCAAACGATCCCAAAAATTTTCGACCTATCCACATTTTATGCCACACTTTCAAGATATTAGAACGGCTGGTACTTAACCGAATCAGTACCACCCTCGAAGTGAAGTTTGTCCCACAACAAGCAGGCTTTCGTGCCGGCAAATCGTGCTGTACTCAGACCTTGAAGCTAATCCAGCACATCGACGAAGGTTTTGAGCGTGGTGAGATTACTGGAGTCGCTTTTGTTGCTCAAGCACGTGCATACTACACTGTGAATCATAGGAAACTGTTGAAGAAAGTGTATGACCTTAATAAGGACTACCAACTAACATCCTTTATTAGCATCTATCTTCAGAACAGAAGATTCCAAATTTCATTACAGGGTAAGAGAAGTAGATGGCGAACGCACAAGAACGGTCTCCCCCACGGCAGTGTGCTTGCTCTAGCTCTGTACAATATCTACACAAATGATCAGCCAATACCACGAAGTACTAGGCCCTTCATCTATGCCGATGACACAGCAGTAGCTGTTTAGGCGTCAACCTACAGAGGGAAAACTGCCTCTAGTTATGGATGAACTCTGGAAGTACTATGATGCCAACCAACTGAAGCTCAGTCCCAGTAAAACTCAAATGAGCGCCTTCAACTTACAAAACGGGGAAGTTCCGCCAAAGCTGGACATAACATGGCGAGGAGTGCAACTGAAACATTGCCCAACACCAGTGTACCTAGGTGTTACACTGGACAGGCCTCTAACGTACAGGCAGCAATGTCTAAACGAGAAACAGAAAGCCATTGCTTACAATGGGATACTTAAGAAGCTGATTGGCAGCAGCTGGGGAGCCAACCCGCACCTCCTAAGGACTTCTGCACTTGCGCTTTGTCTGTCACCAGCTGAGTGTGCTGCTCCTGTGTGGAATGCTTTAGCACATGGTGAGTAAGTCGATACTGCGGCCAACGATACTACGAGGATCATCTCAAGATGCTTGAAGCCAACACCAGTGTAGTTCAGAAATTGTACCCGATTGTTGGAACAGGCCCACCCAATATTCGGAGGGCCACTGCAGCAGACAATGAGAGAACAAAGCAGGAGGATTACCGCCGACATCCTGCGTATGGTCATCAAGGAGCGAGATACCGCCTTAAATCCCGCAAGTTTCCTTGCTAGGACTGCGCCACTGGAGGGAGCACCAGAGGCAATTCGTCTTGCAACATGGAAGAGCTCACAGCCCGTAGACGTATCATCAAAGGAGAACTAGCTCCTGGCGGAAACCTACCATACCCTGTATGGAGGTCCCTCGATGCAAGACCAACCTGAAGAAATGGGGAATCCTTCCAGTGAGCGCAGACACCTCTTCCGACTGCGGGGCTGAAGAAGATCCAGGCCATCAACTTGTGTGCCCCTCCTGGAAAACCCCTGCACAATACAAGATGTTTATGAAGGAAATGACAAAGCTATCGCAGCTGCCATTTTTTGAAAATGCTGACTGGACACGGAAATGAAATGAATGATCAGGAAGCAAATATACTTGATTTGAGTCATGTGACCTATGCGAAAATATAACAACTATGCCGTCTTCTAGGCTCAGGCAGACTGGTTCAGGCAGTATTCGCGAGTAGTCTCTGTGTGAGTTGGATGGACGGCAAGTTATTCACTTCGTGACAGCGTTTAGAGTTTTCTAAATGTCGAGCTGTGGAAATTCATGTTTGCCAGTTGAAGGAAGACATCGACGCTATTCGGAGTTGGGCTGACAGATTTCTTACCAGCAGTTTCTAAAAACACACAAGTGTTACGGAGATGCTTTGGAAACTCAAATGGGAAGCCCAGGAGGGAAGGCCACGTCCTTTCCAGTAACACTATTGAGAAAATAAATCATCATGTCATCCAATTGTTGTATTTGGTGACTCAGTGGAAACCTTTCAGCCATTTCGCCAGGTGCTGACCAGTGTGCGCAGAAAACAATGAGGGCTGTCTGATGTGCAGTTGACTTACTGCTAATTTGGAATCCGCATGTCTCCTGAATACAGGGAAGGCAGGAATGATGTACTGTTTGTGTTCAGGTTCCTGTCTGTGTAGGTGACGGTTTGTACGTTACCTAAATGGTACCATGGTGATTCAGAAGTTTCGAAGTACCCGGCATCTCCACCAAACAATGTCAAATCGAATCCATAATCAAGTCCATATTCGAAGGCATAGGTCGTTAGTTAAGTACAACTCTTATAACTAAAAGCACTATTTTGACTGACACTAATGGCTAGACAAAACCGAACTGACCTCCTGCACGGATATTTGTAAAAACTTCAAAAATTCGACAATGTTTATATTTATACAGACACAGTGTATCCTATGTTATACTAACATTACAAACATGGGGTATATCTAGAACATTTCAGAACCGATAATTACTTAATAAAAAGTATTGTTGGTTTTCGGGTTTGAACTGGCGACGGTAGTCCGCCAGAACGCTATCTACGTCTCATCACAACTGGCACCAGTATTAATATTTTGCAAGCCTGGGGTAACATCGATACTTCTCTATAACTTGTGTAGTCAACTGCATTTTCTATTTTAGATTTGATTATGGTTCTGAATTTTATGATGCGTTCTGGCCTGGTTCCAATCTCGTAGCAGCCTTTTATTACTCTGAATAATTGGTCATTCGTGCTGTTACCTACACTTTTCATCAATTTTGCACGAATGTTATTAACATCGGTTGCTCTTCTGCTCTTGAGACGCTGAAAGGCAAGTTGAAACTCACTTCTTATCATTGGAGGACTCTGCATTTCTGTTTCAAACTAGGTGATGACTTCAATCACTTTATATTCATTCTTGAGTTCTTATCATCGTACAGTTCTTGTGTGCATTCTTTCGAACGAGCGCATGTCTCATCACAGTCTGTCAGTAATATTCCCTCTACTTTCTACGAAGGTTTTACTTCCCGGGATTATCCTTATCCTGATTCAGGTTTAGTATTTCTTTTGTCATTGCAAATTTTTTCAGCTCCGCTTTCCTTTTTGGTGGAACCTCATTTGTTGCTATCCCCATCTTTATATTATTCTAATGCATTGGCTCAGCGTCTGCAATAGCAATTGTATTGGCTCCTACCTGTTAGCTATATTCAGATGGTTGCTCTGCACTGCACAAGTAAGTGCCTGGCAGAGGGTTTATCCAATGACATTTAAGCTACTCCTCTATGGTTGCACTCTGAAATATTACGCGGGAAACATAGATCACTTAAATCTATCCGTGTGAGTTCTGATTTTGCTTATTTTACTATGATGATCACATCTCCATATGTTGGTGAGCGCCAACAAAATATTTTCACGCTCTGAGAAGGGAGTTGGTGATTGAAATATGATGAGAAGGTCCTACCGCAGCCATAAACGCCTTTGCTTTAATGACTGCCACCCCAGTTCCTGTACCATACCCGTGGTACATTCTCCATCATTTCACCATCTTACTAAACGAGCAGCCCTTCTTTGAACTTTTTCGATGTCCTCCTCCAGTCCTATTAGTTGAGGATCCCACACGAGACGTAATACTCCGGATGTTGGCGTACAAGCGTAGTGTAAGCCATCACTTTGGTGGATCTATTATATTTTCTAATTGTTTTGCCAATAAATCACAGCCTTTGGTTTGCTTTCCCCACAACATTATCTGTGTGATCGTCTCAGCTTAAGTTATTCATAATAGTAATCCTTAAGTATGTAGCTCAATTTTCAGCCTTTAGATTGGCTTGATTTATCGTCTAACTGAAATTTAGAGGATTTCTTTAGTACTCGTGTGGATGACTTCACACTTTTCGGTATTTAGAATCAACTCCCACTTTTAGCAGCATGCAAATATCTTGTCTACATAATATTGCAATTCGTTTTCATCTCCTGATGACGTTCCAAGATGGTAAGTGACAGCGTCTTCTGCACACAATCTAAGAGGGCTGTTCAGATTGTCTCCTGAAGCGTTTATGTAGATTAGGAACAACAGAGGTCCTGCAAAACGTCTTTGCGGAACAACAGATTTTACTTGTATTTTACTCTATGCTTCTCCGTCACTTATTACGAAGTGTGACCTTTCTGACAGGAAATCATGAATTCAGTCACACAATCAACAATGGAACCGTCCAATAAGACATATCGAAACTGTTCTGGCGTAACCACAAGCTCCAGAAGGAAGACGAAGAACGCAAGACTAGAGAAGGCGGTGAAACGACGTCGGTTAATGGTGTGCGGAATGGGACCGCACCACGACAGGAGCGCCCTCAAGCCGAAGGGAATATAACCGCTGCTGCTGCCAGCCTCGGTGACCGGTTGACCGCTTGGTGTAACCAGTGGTTGCTCAAGGTCAATCCTTCCGACACCCAGGCACTCATTGTAGGCAGAACCACCCCATCCTTCCGTCTCCTCGACATCAATCTCACCATTTATGGCCGTCCTATCGCCCTCACCCCCACCCTTAAGAACCTTGGTGTCACACTTGACAGTCGCCTTTCCTGGACACCCCAGTCTCCGGACAATCCAAGCCAAGGCACGCTCCCGACTCCGTCTCCTCAAGCTCCTTTCTGGCTGCAGATGGGGTCTGGAACCCTCCACCATCCTCCACACCTACATGTCCCTTATCCGCCCTATCCTCTGCTATGCTCCTCCTGCCTGGATCTCCGCCTCTCCTACCTTTTACAAATCTCTTCAAACCCTAGAACGCCATGCGCTCTGCCTCGCCTATCGCATCCATCTCCCCTCCCCCATGTGGATCCTCTATGACCTTATTCTGTTCCCGCACCTCCTTCTTTTCCTCGAACGGGTACTGGTCCTCTACACACCCACAAACTTCATCTCCCTCACCCACTTGTCTCTCCCACCCTCTCCAACCCCCGTCCGCTGCTGCGCGTGCATTCCCACGTCCCACCTGCTCTCCATCTCTCCACTCTTCATACCCTCACCCAAGGTGGCTTCCACCAACTCCCCCTCCCTGATGCTGCCCTCATCCCCTCCATCTACCCCTCCTACCAACTTCGATCCTCCTCTACCACACCCTGCGTTTTCTCCCAAGGGCACCCTCTCTCCCTTCTCTCCCTCCTCTCTTCCTCCCTCCCTCCTCCCCCTGGGCTTACCATAGCCCCCTACCTTCTTTCCTCCCCCCTCCCATCTCCTCTGCCACTGGCATCTATATACTCCCCTCTTCCCCCTTTCCCCTCTTTTCCCCTTTTGGCAGGTCCCTGGACTCGCACACGTATAGTGAACTTTCGCGCGCCAGAGATCATCGCCTAGTGTTTGTGTGTGTCGTCGTGTTCGTGTTCAAGTGCTCCACTGTTACTCGTTTGTGCTCCACCGTTCGCGTGTGCTATCTGTCATCTCTGTGCATGTCCACTTGTGTGAACATTTTAATTTTGGACTCTGCGCCCATGAACGGCTCTGTGTGTTTTAATTTTGTATGTCTACGTTTGTATATCCACCCTGTCTGTTCTGCGATTGTCTTCTTTTGTATCATTAGTTTTATCTGTGGCCGAAGAGTGGCGTAATATGCCGCTGCTGGCCTACCTGTATCAGCTGTGAAATTAACAATAAAGGAAAAAAAACAGCCTTGGTAGCTCATATCGGTTCAGTATACAGACATTAGTGGAAAGTATTAGTGGAGTATTAGCACGGCCTAACAGAGAGTGATACGATATTAGGTTGCAGTCATCCATATCCATTGATAGTTTGAACATTGTGTATAGCAAGGACTCGGATTTATATTGCATGTCGCCCATCGCTTGTGACACCTTTGTTCATTAAAGTTAAGTATTGGCAATTGCTTTATAGAAATAAAACTACTAATGTTATTTGCTGGAATTGTTATATAGCATTCCGAGAACGCAGCATCCCTTAGGCACCCTATGCGAGACGGGTGGGCAAGAACCAACAGAAACCAACCCTGAAATTTTTTACACAGGAATAAGACAACGAAATAAATGTACTGCCAGACTTTTAGCTGCTAAGAGGCACTGCTAGTATTTGATGATAAAATGTAGAATTTAAACATTTTTGCCATCGAAGAACAGCTTATAACTCGTGCAAATGAACATTTACCGAAAATTCACTACCATTCGCTTGTATATGGTTAGAATCGTTTATAGTAGAGGGAACGAAAATAACACGATGTAGCAAACATTGACTATGAAAGCTGTGTTATTAGTTTTCAGATTTTGGAGCTAATATTCGTCATACAGGATACTATTCCATTTTGCTGGATCCACATTGCGAAAATTTGCTACTCAGTGAGGATTATTTTGCATGGTGAGCGCAGTGTTCTTGACGGAGTATGCAGAATGGCGTACGGAAGGAAGAATTTAAATGTCTCAATTTGAATGAAAACATGACATGGGTGGAAATCGTGCAGTTTACGCTGAATTGATTCTCCATCTCTCTTTAACACTGCTCCAAAATTTTCCTTGTAAGTAGGCTGCCATTTTTTCCTGGCTTCTCAATACCATTAAGGGAAATTTATAAACAGAAGGCTAATTATCGACGTCGAGCATCATTTCAAGAGGTGACAGCCATCGTTTCCCCTACCCGTGTAAGGTCTAATGATCATATTGGTTTTTTTTTCGATTTTTTTTCTAAAACCAAAATGGTCAAGTGGCAAAGCGTGCTCTTCGTGATCCAGAGAGCGTGGGATCATATCTGAGTCAGAGCACAACTTTTTCACTAAGTTTTTTCACCGAGAATTTACTTTCTTACAGATGTAGGAGTGGCCACGAAAAACATGGGTTCAGATTCCACGTTAAACTTCAGGTCTCCATTTTCCGATTAGGTAACTGGGGAAGGTTAGGGACACGTAAGTAGTTGCAGTGCCGTCCAGTTGAAAGACCAGGAAGTGGCCTACTGGCTACACCAGAGCAAATTCCCTTCTGCTAGTGCTTGTTAGCGTGCTTGCTCCGGTGAAAACCTGGCTTAAACTATACAAACATTCACTTCAATAACTTCATACAGACAGTTCAATTCTTGCACATGTAATTTTGGGAAAAGTGAATACCAGCGGAAATAAAATCATGGCAGTGTTTGATGTCAGAGACGACTTCCTTTAAAGGGGGCTTGTAATGTGCTGAAATGAAATGTGTCTTGCACTACTACATTTGATAACAATCCCTGTAGGCCATTCCTTATAACAATGTTTGAATGTTGTACATTTGACTATCAGTGAAACAGTTCTTTGTTTATTTACTGCAGTTGTCACAAAAATGCGAAGTGTACATTGAAAGACAAAAACAAACATTTTTCCTGCACCAGGCACATAGGACAAAGGAAAAACTGACACTGTCAGGCACTTCGCGGTGACCATTAGTTTTATTTAGACAGAACTGGGATGGAGTTAGAAATGGTCCCAGCCGTTCTTCTGAATATAGCGCTGCATACCGGGCATACTTAATCAAATTCGTAAAGCGTGGCGAAGAAAACTGGTAATTCACAAATGACTGGAGCTTAAGAATACTGTTCCGCTGATAAACGTGAAATGAGAGAGAGGTATCGGAAATTATATTGTCCTATAATTTCCTGAGAAATGTTTTCGAATATCGAAAAAATTCTTTATCGAAATGTTGATTCGCACTAGTAGTTCCAGGTGGAATCCACATTACATCTAAAGATTTTTTGTCGTCCTCCACAAAAACAGAGGCGTCGTTAGTCCAGATCATGAATCCAACAAAAGCAATAAATTAATTTCTGCAGCTGGTAGGAACACGTTTCGAACGAAACTTTGAAAATTATCCTTTCTCACTTTTCCAGATTTTGATGCGTCGATTACAAGATTATTGTAACTAAACAGCCCATTTTTTATTTTTGATGCTAATTGCCTTGCGGTTCTCGAAGACAGTTATACAGCTACGGAAACAGAAAACCTTTCATACTTATCACTGGCATTATCGTGTGAGGATGTGTCACTGTATTTATTGATTGGGCAATCGACTCCGTCTTTTTTTTCACCCCGAAATGATAAAGTGCGATGTGCAAGCAGTTTTTTCACGAAACGTGACTGATCAGCGCTATAAATAGCAGTTGCGGGGATAACAGGAACATTCATCTTTACGTCAGCTATGAACTTCTCTATAGCATTGTCTATCACTGGTAGCTGCTCTACACATTTACGTAACGTAAACTTGGTAATTTTGTAACTTCCTATTCTGTGCGATGAAGCCAGGTCGCCGAAGCCTGGAAATTAGCTACGTTCATGTCAGATGCAATTCGGAGGGCCCAGTCTCGTAGATCTCCATCGATAACGGTGCGTAGCCTCCCAAGAGCAGTTTTTCATTCAGATGGTTTTGGATTTCCGTTTGGCGCGTATTTCTTACTTCACATAATTCATTCTTCCATTTGTACAGTTCATGCTCCGATTTTACGAAACGGAAACACCTTTACACACTGCGTAACTTCAAGCGATTTTCCCCTCCTTTGTTTAACCAATATTTCACTGGCTTTTCTTTGCAGCTGAAAACTGTTACAGTACGTGTTTTTTTTTAAGTCTTCGAAGGTATTCTTCTTCAGAACTGTTACTGGCACAACCGACGTCATCCGTACTACAATTCATGGAATCGTTACAGTTAATTCCTATTTCTTCTAACGTATACACAATTTCAAACGAAATGTCGATATCATTCGAATGAAGGTAAAGGAAATCATGTAACAAATGATACACACGTATGTCCTCAGGAGAAGTGGGTGATTTCAACCGGAAACCATGTCCTTCTTATTTCACCACTGCTAAATTGAGAACGTTGATAATTGGATTCCCTATTACTGTGGAACTGGAAGAAAAGAAAGGTAATTTAGCAGGCATGCCTAACGAAAGCACAATAAATATTAATTCAGCCTTATCTGTATTGTCAGTACTTACGAATGCCGCAAAAATCAATTGATAATTTGTAAGAGATGTTACTTTAGTGGCTAACTCCCCACCAGGGTAGCCGAGAGCGCTAATGCGCTGCTTCCTGGACTCGTGTAGGCGCACCGGCTTCGTTCGGATCCGCCCGGCAGATTAACATCGACGGCCGGTGTGCCAGCCAGCCTGGTTGTGGATTTTAGGCGGTTTTCCACATCCCCCTAGGTGAATACCGGGCTTGTCCCCACATCTCGCCTCAGTTTCACAGCTCGCAGACATTTGAACAGTTTTGCGCTATTCCATGGATTACCCTAGTCGCAGACAGTTGGGGTACACTAATTCCTCCCCGGCAGGTACGTGGTGGCGACAGGAAGGGCCTCTGGCCACACCTTCCACTAACATTGCCAAATCCGATTAACCATGCCAACCCATCATAACTGCAGGAAAGGGCACAAGCGAAAGAAAGAAAGACGAAAGAAAGTTACTTGAGTGGCTAATTCGAGAGAACAGTAAATGTGTACTTTAGTGTCAGAGAAAGTATCAACAAATGGTAACCTGAAACGTTCTTTACAAATTACGGTCGGGTGTGTCGTTGTAAGTAGGCTGTTTATGTTTTCTTATTGGCAACGTTACGTAGCGCTCTGTATGAAAATCACTGGCTGTGCTGTGTGCAGTCTGTGGCTAGTTTGCATTGTTGTCTGCCATTGTAGTGTTGGGCAGTTGGCTGTTAACAGCGCGTAGCGTGGTGCAGTTGGAGGTGAGCTGCCAGCAGTGGTGGATGTGGGGAGAGAGATGGCGGAGTTTTGAAATTTGTAAGATTGGATGTCATGTACTGCTATATATATTATGACTATTAAGGTAAATACATTGTTTGTTCTCTATTAAAATCTTTCATTTGCTAACTATGCCTATCAGTAGTTAGTGCCTTCCGTAGTTTGAATCTTTTATTTAGCTGGCAGTAGTGGTGCTCGCTGTATTGCAGTAGTTCGAGTAACGAAGATTTTTGTGAGGTAAGCGATTTGTGAACGGTATAGGTTAATGTTAGTCAGGGCCATTCTTTTGTAGGGATTTTTGAAAGTCAGATTGCGTTGCGCTAAAAATACTGTGTGTCAGTTTAAGCATAGTCTTGTATAATTTTTCTAAGGGGACGTTTCATCGTTTACAATGGTACCGTCGACCTCGGCTGTGTGTATGTGTGTGTGTGTGTGTGTGTGTGTGTGTGTGTGTGTGTGCCTAGTTCCGCATGCGCAGTTGCTACAGACCTAGTAGGGCTGTACATTTCTACCGCTGCCTGGAGAGATACGAATTAGCCAATTTTCGGCTTTTTTGAACACTTGCAGTGCCTCTTAGCAGCTAAAATTTTGATAGTGATTATCTTCCGTTGTTTTCTTCTTGTGTTAAAAATTTCAGGTTAGGTTTCGACATGTATTACTTGCGACTATTCTTCACAGCATGCAGTTTAATTAGACGTTGCTTCCGAGGAACGTTGTCGAAATCCTTCGGGAAATCTAAAAACATGGAATCAATTTGACGTCCCCTGTCTACAGCATTCTTTATGTCGTGAGAATAAAGAGCTAGTAGTGTTTCAGAAGAACTAAGTTTTCTGATAATGTACTGGCAGTTTATCAAAGAAATCGTTTTCTTTGACGTGATTCACTTTCTTCAAACGCAGTATATGTTTCAAACTCCTACTGCTAATCAACGGTAATGATATAGGTATGTAATTCAGCGGATTACTGCTATTCCCTTTCTAGGATACTGGCGTGACTTATGAACATCCCTGTGTTCGAGGGCGGATCTTTCTACGAGAGTGCGGTTATAGAGGATTGTGAAGTATGGAGCTATTATATCAGCGTAGTCTCATTGGAATCTGTCTAGTATACAGTCGGGAATGGAAGACTTGCCTCTCTTATGTGTTTGAATCCGCTTCGGTACACCGAGGCTGTCTACTTCTAAGTGTGCAGTTGTTCTGGATTCGAGTTCTGGAATATTTACTTCGCCTCCTCTTGTGAAGGAATTTCGCAAAACCGTGTTTAGTAACTCTGCTTTAGGGGCACGGTCGTCAATAAAGCAGCCGTTGTTGTCGCGCAGTGAGAGTATTGATTGCCTCTTGCCAAAAGAGCTCTTTCTCCAAAATCCAACATCGTGGCTTTTTCTTTCAGTCTTTCTTCTCTCTACGTAAAGGAAGTACACCAATTCACTTTCTATAGGCTTATTCGGCTGAATTTTTCAGTGGGCTGCGGATAACGAATTGAGACAGCATTCACTCGAAAAAGTCCGTGTTCCCTCGCATCAAACTCTCAATTTGACCTCTAGGAATTGGGGAAAACTAATTCTCGTGTAACTTGATTCGTTTATTTCAGTTTAAGCAAACTTTGCTTGGTTACTACATAGCTTTGTTATTTTAGGTTTGCTTAAAACATGTTTGCTTATAGTCGCAAAATGTTATTTTTAAAATTTAAATACGGGGTTGCGCATATAAAACAATCTCAGTTTTTTCTGAATTTTCTTTTTAGGTAGAATGGTTCATTGCGATCTAAATAAATTATGTTGAATACTTCAATGTCTTCAATTTTTCCGTGTTTTAATATGTTAATTCATTAAATCATAACATGTAAATAAAATTTTATGGAGTTCATTATTAAACATTAAACCCTGCGTTATAGGCTTTTAATTTAAAAAAATGACTTCACAATTGTTTTTTTACAGGATATACTAAATTTATCCCCGGTAGCGCCGCAACAGATTCAGTCTCCAGATCTGTAGATCCTAATTATGGCCCTAATGACAGGTTCTTTAATAGAACACGTCAAAAGAAACCGGCAGTACACATTCTAGAGCATAAACCCTAAATAGTTCAAATTATCCTAAATGAAAAATTCGTACATACTTTTAAAGAAGAATATATCTACTTTTTTCCTCTAGGTACTTTTCTTCGAGCATTACGACTACAAGAATATACGTGTTTTTCTCAAAACATGTGTTTAGCTTTATTAAAGTAAAGCGTCATTACTGGTCTATAATTAACAATATTTACAGTTTGATTTGTGTTCGTGATCTAAAAACAGTTCTTTAACAAATTGTTGGCATTTAAGTATGGTAATTCCTGCTTGAGTTTTCGCCTATATTTGGGAATGCCGTCTGCTAGCACACCTTCGGTTTCTTTCTTCGTTAGACACTGACAATCATAATGCCATTTTACGCTGCTTTGCAGAACTGTACATTATTCGCCAATTAACGAAGCACAATTTGGCACACCACTGTTCAATGTTTATTTGTATACTTCTAAGTGTGTATTGTGTTTTGTAGTGTTGCCAACATTGCCATTAGTTTTTCTTTGATCTGTATTTCTTTCTTTCTCTGTGGGTCATTATACGTGTGCGATTCTGTTTAATTATGTCACTATGAATTTACGTGCTGTGTAAGAGAAATGAAGAAATATTGGTGGAGTGTTAGTTTTTTCCTTTTCTGTGTTGGGTAGTGTGAGGAGGGAGGAGCAAATGTAAGTAGATATGAGCGCATAGTAGTGTAACAGAAAGCGAGTTGAAGGAAAATGGTATGGAGCGAGAAGTGAAATGATATTCAATGAGGGGGAGAGGGGGGGGGGGGGGGGGAGAGGGAAATTGAGCGAAAGAGGATGAAGAATGTAAAGGCCCTTTTCTGATTTCTTCACTTATTTTATATAGTGTCTGGTAACCAATATTTATTAGGTCACTGAGCAACAATTTTGTGCTAATGCTTTATGAATATGGCAATTTTCGTGGAAGGGAAGATGTCTGTCTTTTCAGATTTTTATGATATTCATATCTTTCACAATAGAGCTTGTTCTGTGGTATTCCGGTTTTCTATGGTCTGCGAAATGTTGAATGTTGCGTTCTTTATATCTTGCGTAAAATGTCCTGCCAGTCATCCCAGTGCATTTTTTTTTCATAGTCTTCGGAACTGAGCAGAAAAAAAAATTGATGGTTGGCATTCCTCTGCTTTTGATTTCAGTTTTGGAATATGTTTTGTATTCAGTTGCTTTAATTTTAAACTAACGCTTATGTCTTTTTTGTTGAATACGTTACCTACTTTGAATGAATTTTTTATGGTAGATCATTGTATGCAACTTTTTGTGGTTGTGCAGGTCGTATGTCTTCATGTTGTTAGGTTAGTTTTTTCGTGATTGGTGTATTTATTTGCCTGTTTAGTTTGTCTATCAGTGTTCCTTCGTTTGCGTTTTTAATGCTGTTTGATTTATACTGGCCAGCTCCTTTTGATAGTCACAAGTGTTTAGGGAGAACCTGTTCAGTCTGTTTAAGATGTAACTTATTGCGGCCTGTTTATGATTCTGTGAGTCATTAGAGGTTACATTTAAGACAGTGTTACTTGTTGTTGGTTTTCTGCAGTTGTCAAATGTGTGTTTGTGATTGTCTTTTCTTATACACTCCTGGAAATTGAAATAAGAACACCGTGAATTCATTGTCCCAGGAAGGGGAAACTTTATTGACACATTCCTGGGGTCAGATACATCACATGATCACACAGACAGAACCACAGGCACATAGACACAGGCAACAGAGCATGCACAATGTCGGCACTAGTACAGTGTATATCCACCTTTCGCAGCAATGCAGGCTGCTGTTCTCCCATGGAGACGATCGTAGAGATGCTGGATGTAGTCCTGTGGAACGGCTTGCCATGCCATTTCCACCTGGCGCCTCAGTTGGACCAGCGTTCGTGCTGGACGTGCAGACCGCGTGAGACGACGCTTCATCCAGTCCCAAACATGCTCAATGGGGGACAGATCCGGAGATCTTGCTGGCCAGGGTAGTTGACTTACACCTTCTAGAGCACGTTGGGTGGCACGGGATACATGCGGACGTGCATTGTCCTGTTGGAACAGCAAGTTCCCTTGCCGGTCTAGGAATGGTAGAACGATGGGTTCGACGACGGTTTGGATGTACCGTGCACTATTCAGTGTCCCCTCGACGATCACCAGTGGTGTACGGCCAGTGTAGGAGATCGCTCCCCACACCATGATGTCGGGTGTTGGCCCTGTGTGCCTCGGTCGTATGCAGTCCTGATTGTGGCGCTCACCTGCACGGCGCCAAACACGCATACGACCATCATTGGCACCAAGGCAGAAGCGACTCTCATCGCTGAAGACGACACGTCTCCATTCGTCCCTCCATTCACGCATGTCGCGACACCAGTGGAGGCGGGCTGCACGATGTTGGGGCGTGAGCGGAAGACGGCCTAACGGTGTGCGGGACCGTAGCCCAGCTTCATGGAGACGGTTGCGAATGGTCCTCGCCGATACCCCAGGAGCAACAGTGTCCCTAATTTGCTGGGAAGTGGCGGTGCGGTCCCCTACGGCACTGCGTAGGATCCTATGGTCTTGGCGTGCATCCGTGCGTCGCTGCGGTCCGGTCCCAGGTCGACGGGCACGTGCACCTTCCGCCGACCACTGGCGACAACATCGATGTACTGTGGAGACCTCACGCCCCACGTGTTAAGCAATTCGGCGGTACGTCCACCCGGCCTCCCGCATGCCCACTATACGCCCTCGCTCAAAGTCCGTCAACTGCACATACGGTTCACGTCCACGCTGTCGCGGCATGCTACCAGTGTTAAAGACTGCGATGGAGCTCCGTATGCCACGGCAAACTGGCTGACACTGACGGCGGCGGTGCACAAATGCTGCGCAGCTAGGGCCATTCGACGGCCAACACCGCGGTTCCTGGTGTGTCCGCTGTGCCGTGCGTGTGATCATTGCTTGTACAGCCCTCTCGCAGTGTCCGGAGCAAGTTTGGTGGGTCTGACACACCGGTGTCAATGTGTTCTTTTTTCCATTTCCAGGAGTGTAATTATGTCTAGAACATTACATTTGTTTCCTTGTTCTTCTTCTATTCGAAACGTGATGTCCTTGTGTATAGTATTTATCTCTTTGGGCAGTTGTTATATTTTATTTTTAGATTAATGTACCAGATTAATGTATCAGTAGATCATTGTGTACCTTTTCTTTGTTATATGTCTTCAGATATTAGTGTTTCTATATGAGTCATTAAAATATTGATTAGTGTCCCTGAAGTAGGGGAAATCGTGGGTAAACCTTCTTCTTATACATAGTATTCTTGATTGAATTGATAATACGTTTTTTAAGGAATACACCCCCATTTTACTGCGGTATTGTTTATTTATGTAAGGTTTCGGCCGTTTATGACATTTTCAGGTATTTATTTTATGTCTTTAACGTATGTTGCAGGACAAGTAACATGTCGTCGAGCTGAAAGTTGGCCATAAATTAACAAAAATATTGGCTCACCACGAAATGCCAGATGCAAAATACCATCCTGTAACAGATCAGTAAATAAAAATGGGAAAACGTCATATTCAGTAAAAACAGGCTAAAGTTGGTAAGTAAAAGACGAACACATGTGCTTGGAACGTACTTAAAGTGAAATCAGAAAGTTACAAGATGGTGACTTTAAATCTGACATTTGGTGGTGAGCCAATATTATTCTTAATTTATGGCCAACTTTGAGCTTGGCAATATGTTAAGAGTCCTGTAATATAAGTTTAAGTTATAAAATCAAATACTCGAAAATGGCATAGTAGGCCGATACCTGGGTTGTACGTAAATAAACAATAAAACAGTCAGATGACGGTGCGTTCCTTTAAAAAATGTTGAATGACTGTTCAGCAACGTTAGAAAATAATTTTGTCGTGTTTTTAAGTGAAAGAATTTTATGTTTCATCTGCATGCTCATGGGGTAGCTGGTTGTGTATCTTCAGGTTTTCTTCAATTAGTTTTATGGTTTAATTAACAGAGTTGCAACAGTACCTACTTTCTACATCAAAGAGGAGAGCGTTGCTGTGCGAGAGATTTTGATGTCTCTTATGTGTGCTGTTAGCTGACAGGTATTTCTCATTGTTCTAGAATTTTCAAGTTTATAGTATTGGGTGAACTGTGACTGTATTTGTTTCGCTAGCAGGTACGTCGGAGCTGTTCTGAAGCTAACTGTTGGACAGACAAGGTTATTTTTTTTATGGACCTTTGGTTAGCACCTTTTTGTACAAGTCTCTGCATCTTTCTGCCAGTAAATATACACCTAATGTTTTGTGTGTATGACATGTATTGGAAATCTGTTAGTTGTGTTTGATATTTCCTTTGCGTTGCTTCCCGAGATGCATTCTTCTGTTCCTTCTTTGTATTGCCTTTCCTAGGTATTTATTTTGTCAGGTTTTGTTGTAATGGTATTTTGTGCTTGCAGGTTTTTCTTTAGATCTTAACGTTTCCCTTAGTCACAATTATTTTGGATTTTTATTGTTTTCTTTTTTAATCTACTATTTTTGTATGCAGCAAGACACAAAAATGAAATATCTACTCGTCTGCGTCCTCAATGAGGGTGTGGTTGACTCTGACGAAATTCTGATGTGTAGTGAAACATATTTCTATCCGCAGATGTAGAAAACCATATGACGAAATGGAATGTAAACACGTACACACCAACATGAAATTTCCACTGTGAATACAGAGAGGAAGTTGCAACGCACGCCATGTTTTGATAATGTGACACAGTTCGTTGGCAGTGCACGTTGTTTGGACTCGTCCCTGTATGGCAGCGCGTAATAGAAGCGGATGCTGGCGAGATGGGCCGTGTGGAAGCGGGCCCGGACACGCCTGCGGGCTGCGGGCACTTTGCCGGCCGCAGGAGGCTCGCGTGCGGGAAAGAGCAGCGCGTGACATTTGTGACCACAGATGTCGATGGCATTTATCGCGTCGTAGCTCCTGCCACAAAGTTAACACCAAATGTCGGCTGAAATAATTCCGGGTTTAATGTATGTCACATGTTAATTTCATACGTACGTGGTAACCCTTCTTGTAATGTCAGCTAATCTTGACTGAGTTTCACTTGTGAGAAACCTGTACCCAGGAAATTTCGAATGTTGCTCACAAATATTCTCTGAGCATTTTGGTACAAGGATGCGAGGGCCCGGTTGGCTAGTTACACAGTAATATGGTAATTATGATTCAATTCGTTCATTACTCCATTGATCTTAGTTTACGTGCAAATACTTTCCTTACAGTGATAAGGCATTTGTATGCATTCACAAAAATACAGGTACAAAATACCTAATTACCGAAAAAAATGCACTGTGATGTGGTTGCTGCCCTGCTCGAACAGGTCACAATAATATTGTTGTGCCACTCTTCCTCTGGATCCAGTGAACACATACGCGATGTGCGCATCGTCCGTCTTTGTTAACGTACGAGAGCAGTTCAATAACTAGTGCAACACATTTTTTTTTCTCGGCCAATTTTGGTTGAAAAAACCGGAAATTTTTTGTGGAATATTTTCAAACATTCCCGCTTCGTCTCGTATAGTTTCATTGACTTCCGACAGGTGGCAGCGCTGTACGGAGCTGTTAAAATGGCGTCTGTAACGGATGTGCCTTGCAAACAACGGGCAGTGATCGAGTTTCTTTTGGCCGAAAACCAGGGAATTTCAGATATTCATAGGCGCTTGCAGAATGTCTACGGTGATCTGGCAGTGGACAAAAGCACGGTGAGTCGTTGGGCAAAGCGTGTGTCATCATCGCCGCAAGGTCAAGCAAGACTGTCTGATCTCTCGCGTGCGGGCCGGCCGTGCACAGCTGTGACTCCTGCAATGGCGGAGCGTGCGAACACACTCGTTCGAGATGATCGACGGATCACCATCAAACAACTCAGTGCTCAACTTGACATCTCTGTTGGTAGTGCTGTCACAGTTGTTCACCAGTTGGGATATTCAAAGGTCTGTTCCCGCTGGGTCCCTCGTTGTCTAACCGAACACCATAAAGAGCAAAGGAGAACCATCTGTGCGGAATTGCTTGCTCGTCATGTGGCTGAGGGTGACAATTTCTTGTCAAAGTTTGTTACAGGCGATGAAACATGGGTTCATCACTTCGAACCTGAAACAAAACGGCAATCAATGGAGTGCCGCCACACCCACTCCCCTACCAAGAAAAAGTTTAAAGCCATACCCTCAGCCGGTAAAGTCATGGTTACAGTCTTCTGGGACGCTGAAGGGGTTATTCTGTTCGATGTCCTTCCCCATGGTCAAACGATCAACTGTGAAGTGTATTGTGCTACTCTTCAGAAATTGAAGAAACGACTTCAGCGTGTTCGTAGGCACAAAAATCTGAACGAACTTCTCCTTCTTAATGACAACGCAAGACCTCACACAAGTCTTCGCACCCGAGAGGAGCTCACAAAACTTCAGTGGACTGTTCTTCCTCATGCACCCTACAGCCCCGATCTCGCACCGTCGGATTTCCATATGTTTGACCCAATGAAGGACGCAGTCCGTGGGAGGCACTACGCGGATGATGAAGAAGTTATTGATGCAGTACGACGTTGGCTCCGACATCGACCAGTGGAATGGTACCGTGCAGGCATACAGGCCCTCATTTCAAGGTGGCGTAAGGCCGTAGCATTGAATGGAGATTACGTTGAAAAATAGTGTTGTGTAGCTAAAAGATTGGGCAATAACCTGGTGTATTTCAATGCTGAATAAAACAACCCCTGTTTCAGAAAAAAAAATGTGTTGCATTACTTATTGACTGCCCTCGTACAACTAACAGAGACAAAAGAAAGATAAAAAAGCCCGAGATAGAACCGAGCAGTACTCAACTCAAGCTGCACACACAAAGCATACCGTTGACACTTATACTGGAACTGCTAAGTTCAAAGGAAGGCAGCAAGTTTTCTATTACCGCGAAATACGGGAGAGAGTGTTAAAGAAATTATACAGGATCAAGGCTGGAAATCATTAAAAGAAAGGCGCTTTTCGTTGCGACGGAATCTTCTCACGAAATGCCAATCACCAACTTTGTCCTCCGGATGGTCCGCAGCTCGTGGTCGTGCGGTAGCGTTCTCGCTTCCCACGCCCGGATTCCCGGGTTCGGTTTCCGGCGGGGTCAGGGATTTTCTCTGCCTCGTGATAACTGGGTGTTGTGTGATGTCCTTAGGTTAGTTAGGTTCACGTAGTTCTAAGTTCTAGGGGACTGATGACCATAGCTGTTAAGTCCCATAGTGCTCAGAGCCATTTGAACCATTCCTCCGAATGCGAAAATACTTTGTTGACACCGACGAACATATGGAGGAACGATCACCACGAAAAATAAGGGATATCAGAACTCGTACGGAAAGATACAGGTATTCGTTCTTTCCGCGCGCTACACGAGATTGGAATAATAGATGATTGTGAAGGTGGTTCGATGAACCCTCTGCCTGGCACTTGAATGTGATTTGCAGAGCATCCACGTAGATGTAGATGTAGATGTACGCAAATATTTTCAGTGCAATACGTATTCAAAAATAAACGGAGTAATGAATCATACAGTATGACATCACCCAGTAATGAACCACTGGAGCCTGATAGTCTCTGAAACCAAAATACTCAGAAAACATCCTTGAACGAGCTCCTAAATTCTGTAGGTGGACTTCAAGATCACTCTGTATTTTATTACGAACTCTATCAAAAACGTGCCAATGTAACATTACGTATGAGAGGCCTTCAGTAAGTTATGCAAACAATTTTTTTTTCCGTCCAACTGCGGTTGATAAAAAGCGTAATTTTTTGTGCAACATCGTGGAATATTCCCTCTTCAGTTCGTGTAGTGGTACCCGTGGTCTAGGGGGCCGGCACGGTAGCTCAGCGTGTTCGGTCAGAGGGTTAGCTGCCCTCTGTAATAAAAAAAAAAAAAAAAAAAAAAAAAAACTGAGTTTATCGATCAACAACGAACTGAAACGGGTATCTTAAGACGTCCACCCTGAGCAGATGCAACGAACGAAAGCGAAGAAAATGAGATTTTAAAAAAAGGGGTAGCGTCTTTGAATCATAACCAAAAAAACGTCTTCGGTCCCGGGCTCGATCCCCGCCACTGCCTAAATTTTGATAAAGAATCAGCATTGGCGGCCGAAGACTTCCGGCATAAGAGAGCCTCATTCTGCCAACGGCCTTGTCAAAGAGGGCGGAGGAGCGGATAGAGGTTCAGGGCACTCTCTTGTCCTAGGGGTGGGAAACTGCCCCTAAAAGCGGAAGAATCAGCAAAGATCAACGACATGAGGATGCAGAAGGCAATGGAAACCACTGCATTAAAGGCACCTAACGTGTATCCACAGGACATGTGGCCTGTATTTGAAGAAGTGTCATGATGATCTCTCCATTGGCAAAAGATTCCGGAATAGTCCCCCATTCGGATCTCCGGGAGGGGACTGCCAAGGGGGAGGTTACCATGAGAAAAAGATTGAATAATCAACGAAAAGATAACGTTCTACGAGTCGGGGCGTGGAATGTCAGAAGCTTGAACGTGGTAGGGAAACTAGAATATCTGAAAAGGGAAATGCAAAGGCTCAATCTAGATACAGTAGGGGTCAGTGAAGTGAAGTGGAAGGAAGACAAGGATTTCAGGTCAGATGAGTATCGGGTAATATCAACAGCAGCAGAAAATGATATAACAGGTGTAGGATTCGATATGAGTAGGAAGGTAGGGCAGAGGGTGTGTTACTGTGAACAGTTCAGTGACCAGGTTGTTCTAATCAGAATCGACAGCAGACCAACACCGTCAACGATAGTTCAGGTATACATGCCGACGTCGCAAGCTGTAGATGAACAGATAGAGAAAGTGTATGAGGATATTGAAAGGGTAATGCAGTATGTAAAGGGGGTCGAAAATCCAATAGTCATGGGCGACTGGAATGCAGTTGTAGGGGAAGCAGTAGAAGAAAAGGTTACAGGAGAATATAGGCTTGGCACAAGGAATGAAAGAGGAGAAAGACTAATTGAGTTCTGTAACAAGTTTCAGCTAGTAATAGGGGAATACCCTGTTCATGAATCACAAGAGGAGGAGATACACTTGGAAAAGGCCGGGAGATACGGGAAGATTTCAATTAGATTACATCATGGTCAGACAGAGATTCCGATATCAGATACTGGATTGTAAGGCGTACCCAGGAGCAGATATAGACTCAGATCACAATATAGTAGTGATGAAGAGTAGGCTGAAATTCGAGACATTAGTCAGGAAGAATCAATACAAAAAGAAGTTGGATACGGAAGTACAAAGGAATGACGAAATCCGTTTGAAGTTCTCTAACGCTATAGATACAGCAATAAGGAATAGCGCAGTAGGCAGTACAGTTGAAGAGGAATGGACATCTCTAAAAAGGGCCATCACAGAAGTCGGGAAGGAAAACATAGGTACAAAGAAGGTAGCTGCGAAGAAACCATGGGTAACAAAAGAAATACTTCAGTTGATTGATGAAAGGAGGAAGTACAAACATGTTCCGGAAAATTCTGGAATACAGAAATACAAGTCGCTGAGGAATGAAATAAATAGGAGGTGCAGGGAAGCTAAGACGAAATGGCTGCAGGAAAAATGTGAATACATCGAAAAGGATATGATTGTCAGAAGGACAGACTCAGCATACAGGAAAGTCAAAACAACCTTTGGTGACATTAAAAGCAACGGTGGTAACATTAAGATTGCAACGGGAATTCCACTGTTAAATGCAGAGGAGAGCGCAGATAGGTGGAAAGAATACATTGAAAGCCTCTATGACGGTGAAGATTTGTCTGATGTGATAGAAGAAGAAACAGGAGTCGATCTAGAAGAGATAGGGGATCCAGTATTAGACTCGGAAATTAAAAGAGCTTTGGAGGACTTACGGTCAAATAAGGCAGAAGGGATAGATAACATTCCATCAGAATTTCTAAAATCATTGGGGGAAGTGGCAACAAAACGACTATTCACGTTGGTGTGTAGAATATATGAGTCTGGCGATATACCATCTGACTTTGGGAAAAGCATCATCCACACAATTCCGAAGACGGCAAGAGCTGACAAGTGCGAGAATTATCGCACAATCAGCTTAACAGCTCATGCATCGAAGCTGCTTACAAGAATAATATACAGAAGAATGGAAAAGAAAATTGAGAATGTGCTAGGTGACGATCAGTTTGGCTTTAGGAAAAGTAAAGTGATCAGAGAGGTAATTCTGACGTTACTGCTAATAATGGAAGCAAGGCTAAAGAAAAATCAAGACACTTTCATAGGATTTGTCGACCTGGAGAAAGCGTTCGACAATATAAAATGGTGCAAGCTGTTCGAGATTCTGATAAAAGTAGGGGTAAGCTATAGGGAGAGACGGGTCATATACAATATGTACAACAACCAAGAGGGAATAATAAGAGTGGACGATCAAGAACGAAGTGCTCGTATTAAGAAGGGTGTAAGACAAAGCTGTAGCCTTTCGCCCCTACTCTTCAATCTGTACATCGAGAAAGCAATGATGGAAATAAAAGAAAGGTTCAGGAGTGGAATTAAAATACAAGGTGAAAGGATATCAATGATACGATTCGCTGATGACATTGCTATCCTGAGTGAAAGTGAAGAAGAATTAAATGATCTGCTGAACGGAATGAACGGTCTAATGAGTACACAGTATGGTTTGAGAGTAAATCGGAGAAAGGCGGAGGTAATGAGAAGTAGTAGAAATGAGAACAGCGAGAAACTCAACATCAGGATTGATGGTCACGAAGTCAATGAAGTTAAGGAATTCTGCTACCTAGGCAGTAAAATAACCAATGACGGACGGAGCAAGGAGGACATCAAAAGCAGACTCGCTATGGCAAAAAAAGCAATTCTGGCCAAGAGAAGTCTACTAAAGTCAAATACCGGCCTTAATTTGAGGAAGAAATTTCTGAGGATGTACATCTGGAGTACAGCATTGTATGGTAGTGAAACATGGACTGTGGGAAAACCGGAACAGAAGAGAATCGAAGCATTTGAGATGTGGTGCTACAGACGAATGTTGAAAATTAGGTGGACTGATGAGGTAAGGAATGAGGAGGCTCTACGCAGAATCGGAGAGGAATGGAATATGTGGAAAACACTGGTAAGGAGAAGGGACAGGATGATAGGACATCTGCTAAGACATGAGGGAATGACATCCATGGTACTAGAGGGAGCTGTAGAGGGCAAAAACTGTAGAGGAAGACAGAGATTGTAATACGTCTAGCAAATAATTGAGGACGTGGGTTGCAAGTGCTACTCAGAGATGAAGAGGTTAGCACAGGAAAGGAATTCGTGGCGGGCCGCATCAAACCAGTCAGTAGACTGATGACCAAAAAAAAAAAAAAAAAAAGTTTCATTGAATTCCGATAGTGGCAGCAATTGACGTAGCCTTCAAAATGGTGTCTGTAACAGGGGTGTTTTTCAAGTAGAGAGCTGTCATTGAGCATCCTTTGGCGGAAAAAGCATCGAAGATGTTTATAAGTGCTTACAGAATATTTGACGAGACCTGTCAGTGAACGAAAGCACCGCGGGTCGTTGGGCGAGGCTTCACCCAGCGACTTACCTTTGGTTATAAATACCTTCGATGCTCTAGTTTTCCACCAATGGATGCTCAATGAAAACTCTCTGCTTGAAACGCACCTCCATTACTGACAACATTTTAGAGCCTACGTCAAGCGCTGCCATTTTCGGAATCTCATGAAACTGTAGGAGCTGAAGATGCAATATTCTACAATGTTCTATGAAAAATTACGCATTTTTTCAACCGCAGGTGGACGAGAAAAAACTGCATTGCATTACTTTCTGTTATACTGGAGCCAAGGTAGCCCCTGACGGCCGGCAACCCATATTACACCACAGAGGACGAGGTTGTCTAGGCGTACCAGATGCACCATGGTAAACACCGGCTATTTACATACAAGATAATGGAAACAGACATTCCGATCACTACTTCCTCCAGAGGGAGCTGGGGCCACGGCCTGCAGGAAGTATCACTACGCCAAAACCTGATTGGCTGGAGACAGCTATTTAGGGGCTAGAACCACCCCCGAAGTTCAGTTCACGCCGGATGCCGACCTCCTGTACAGCGACCTTTGAAGATTACGTCTTCGCCTCTGAATTGGACTGTCACTAGTGTCTGTCTGTGTGTGTGTGTGTGTGTGTGTGTGTGTGTGTTTTATCACGAACCTTTGTGGTTAATTAGAAGTGTACTTTGGTTTGCATAAATTAGGAGGCTTTTACTGGCGTCGTTATTGTTACCTTTCGTTTGTTGTTCAGTCATCAACCTTGTGAACTTACATCAATAAAAGTTGTGTTTGTGAAATATTGTGAATTGTCAGTCACAACACTTACTGAACACTCATCATATGTCTTGCCACACCACAACAAGGTCGCGCAAACCCATCCGATCTCCCGCCTACCAGCCGGCCGCACACTGCTGTGAATCTTGCAGTGATGGAACGTGTGGATACTCTCATTCGAGTAGACCGACGGTCACAATGAAACATCTCACTACTCAACTTGATGTCCCTGTTGGTAGCACCGACGCACTCGTCCACCGCTGGGTTTCTCGCCTCCTAACAGATGGCCATAAAGAGCAACGAAGAACCATCTACGCCGAATTCCTGATCGTGACAATCTTTTGTCAAATAACGTCACAAGCTTTGAAACATGGGTTCATCACTTCGAACACGAAGCGAAATGGCATGGCGCCACGCTGCGTCTCCTGCGAAGAAAATGTTCAGAGCCGACCCTCAGCCGATAAAATCATCGCGACGATCTCCTGGGCCCCTGAACGGATATTTGTGTTTGACTTCCTCCCTCACGGTCCAGCGTTCAACTCTGAAGCGTACTGTGCTATCCTCAGGAAACTGAAGAAACAATTTCAGCATTTTCGTTACAAGACGAATGCAAAGGAGCTTCTCGTGTTCCATGACAGCGCCAAGCCTTACACAAGTCTGTGCACCCTACAGCAGACCACAAAGCTTCACTACACTGTTGTACCCCTCTACCCTACAGTCCTGATCTCTCACGTTCCTACTTTCATCTGTCTGGGCTTACTCTTCGCAGTAGGCAGTACGTGCGAGACGGGAAGGTTATTGATGCATCATGACGTTGGCTCCGCCGTCGACCTGTGGAGTGGTACCAGTAAGGTGGCGTAGAGCCGTCGCATTGAACGGAGAAGAAGAAGAAAAGGATTGTGTAGTCAAAAGAGGGGAGAATAATGCGATTAACCTGCTTTCAGGAAAAGAAATTGTTGCATTAATTACTGAACGTCCCTCGTATATGGATCAGATGGTGAATATTGTCGAAGATCGTTGCCACGAGTGTCAGTGACACATCAGATTGCAGCAGCCTACAAGTCGCCAGGCGCCATACATTGCTTGTCGAAATGGAATGGATTGCGATCGTACAAAGAATCTGAAATAGAAGTAAAACTTTTGATACCGTGTCACTAATGAATCTAGGGACATTCGAGTAAGGAAACCGTACATCAGTCGCGATATTGGCTACACTGTTTGTAAGGCTTGGGAACCCGTGAATAGTCTGATTAAAAAGATGAAGGAAACATCCCACAAGGAAATTACTTCAGGGGCATGTAGAGGGAGGGCTAGCAGAGAGGTGCCGCCAGCAGGCATACCTGGACGCGAACGTAGCACGGAGCAATGTGTCAGTGGGAGGAGTGGGGGAGATGAAGCTCGGCGCGGAGTGCTGAAGGGGGACAGGGGGAGATAAAAGCGCCGCGCCGCCCCTTAAACGGTTACGAGTATCACGAGTGCGGCACAACAGCAGAGAGGTGAATCGGTGCGACTTCCTCCCCCCCTCCCGCCCCTTCCCCAACACACTCCAGTGAGAGTGGTGGAGAGGACGGCGGGCGATCGGTGAAAGGCGGAAGAGACATCTAACAGACAGCAAACCAAAAATGATCACACCTGCTCGTAACTGGAGGAAGCGGAAGCTAGATTCTGGATGGCACTTCACACAGAACAGCCATGCAGGTGGCCTGGAACTACTGTTGGCTACATACCACCGGCAGAATCACGAGCAGCACAAGCCGATGTGCGCATCAACACTGCATCCAAGTCTTCCATGTCAGAGTGTCAGCTACAATATCAGACAACCTAGGGAGAAGAGCGCTGAGCTGGACGGTGTCCAAAGCAGTACAGACAACACCAGAATTAACTAGAGAATTAAGACTGACGACACCTGCGGGAGAAGACATTCGACCAATTGACTACGACAGCATCAAATTGGTGAAGTTCGCTCCGCCCAAAGGACGACTGGCAGACTAAGCGCTAAGACCAAACAGTCGCGCCTAAACACACGAATGCAACAAAACACCAAGGTGGAAACTTCCAAAACAGCTCTCCACGCTACCCCATCCTCTGCCAGCCTCTTCATCTCCCAGTACTTACTGCAACCCACATCCTTCTGAATCAGCTTTAGTGTATTCATCTCTTGGTCTCCCTCTATGAATTTTACCCTTCACGCTGCCCTCCAATGCTAAATTTGTAATCCTTTGATGCCTCAGAACATGTACCACCAACCGGTCCCTTCTCCTTGTCAAGTTGCGCCACAAACACCTCTTCTCCACTATTCTATTCAATACCTCATCATTAGTTATGTGATCTACCCATCTAATCTTCAGAATCCTTCTGTAGCACCACACTTCGAAAGCTTCTATTCTCTTCTTGTCCAAACTATTTGTCGTCCATGTTTCACTTCCATACATGCCTACACTCCTTACAAATACTTTCAGAAACGACTTCCTGTCACTTAAATCTATACTCGATCTTAACAAATTTCTCTTCTTCAGAAACGTTTTTCCTTGCAATTGCCAGTCTACATTTTATATCCACTCTACTTCGACCATCATCAGTTATTTTGTTCCCCAAATTGCAAAACTCCTTTACTGCTTTAAGTGTCTCATTTCCTAATCTAATTCCCTCAGCATCACCCGACTTAATTCGACTACATTCCATTATCCTCGTTTTGCTTTTGTTGATGTTCATCTTATATCCTCCTATCAAGACACTGTCCATTCCGTTCCGTTCAACTGCTCTTTCAAGTCCTTTGCTGTCTCTGACAGAATTACAATGTCATCGGCGAACCTCAAAGATTTTACTTCTTCTCCATGGATTTTAATACCTACTCCGAATTTTTCTTTTGTTTCCTTTACTGCTTGCTCAATATACAGATTGAATAACATTGGGGAGAGGCTACAACCCTGTCTCACTCCCTTCCCAACCACTGCTTCCCTTTCATGCCCCTCGAATCTTCTAACTGCCGTCTGGTTTCTGTACTAATTGTAAGTAGCCCTTCCCTCCCTGTATTTTACCCCTGCCACCTTTAGAAATTGAAAGGGAGTATTCCTGTCAACATTGTCAAAAGCTTTCTCTAAGACTACAAATGCTAGAAACGTAGGTTTGCCTATCCTTAATCTTTCTTCTAAGGTAAGTCGTAAGGTCAGTATTGCCTCACGTGTTGCAATATTTCTACGGAATCCAAACTGATTTTCCCCAAGGTCGGCTTCTACCAGTTTTTCCATTCGTCTGTAAGGAGTTAGCGTTAGTATTTTGCAGCTGTGACTTATTAAACTGATAGTTCGGTAATTTTCACATCTGTCAATACCTGCTTTCTTTGGGGTTGGAATTATTGTGTTCATCTTGAAGTCGATTATTATATTCTTCTTGAATATAGTAACAGTAAATAACCTGAACCGATATGTCTTCTTCTACGCTAGACCCAATAGCGCTGAATGCTGTCGAATGGCTATCCAAGTCCTATTCGGAACAGAAATCATAATATATTAAAAACTAATAAAAAATTTGAGCGATTAGTTTATCAGCGCACCTTACGGTGGCATCACGGTCGTTTACCAAAATAATGTGGACGTTAGACATTGACATCCAGTTATTCACCCCTGTGAACTATTTCTCTGCAGTGTAATGTATTGCACAAGTAAGTTTTAATTCATACAGTCTTCTTTAACGGTGTCCAAGGCTTTCACACGTTGTATTAAATAATTTTTTACACCACTAGAATCTACTGTTAAAGAACGAGGTCTTCTCCTTCAATTAATTTTGGTGTAGCTTCTTCATCCCGCAGAGTTTGTGTGCTGGACGATGTCGCACCACACTTTAAACCCACCTGTTTAGACTGGGTTCAACATCAGGTACACTCTAATCATAGGCGTGTGGTTTATATTACTTTCAGCTGTTAATTTTGTGAGAAGATGACTCTATGTCGAAACTAGCTGTAGTAGAATAACATACACTAAAATGTATTACCTCAAATGTGCTGCCTGCACCCTTTTTTCAGCAGCTAACCATCCAGAAGACAATCTTTGTGTTGAATACCCTCTTCCCCAAGTGAATTAGTCCATTCGTAGGAACAGATTACGCTTGCTGTACCCCAGACCGAAGAAAACAGAAAAGCTGGAGTATGATGACAGTCTATAGGCAAATTATTAGAGATGTAAGTAGTGTCCCCTCTAGAAGAAACGTCCTGGCTTTTGCATGAAGTGCTATTCGGGAAAACACGGTGTGTCTAGGGAGAGATGACTCACCTTTTCCATGTATGAGTCAAATGTCTTAATACTGAGTGTTTACTTGTAAACTAGAGGCGAATGGAATGATTTTACCAAAGGTGCTTGTCGTAGTTTCTTACATCTGAAACAGTGAAGAGAGAGGTTCCGTCATCTGTCTTCCTACTACTGTTAAATCTCTACGAAATGCCTTCGCTTTCAAGCAGTCTTTTACGTATATCTTATGTGTGTAACGAATCGAAATTTCTCGGTAACCTGGAGAACTTTACTATTAAATGAGCAGGCACAGACTTCATAACTATAGCAGGAGCCTATACACATTTATTGGACGTTTCCATAAGAATGTTCCTGAAACATGTAATATCATTGTATTCCGCTTTTCATCAGCTCCCCAATACTGTTAAAATGTGTAGTAAATGTCTACTTGTTATATGCCTGTTAAATATAAATAAAAATCGTTCGCTTTCGTCTGCTGCAACTTAACAAGAAGCCTTGAACGACTTTTGAAATATTACGGCTTACACATCAGTCGATACACAAAGAATACTTACGTAGGTTATGATACAAAACTGTGTAGATTTCCTAGAAATACTGATGAAGAAAACTTACTTATCCACAAATGTTCTGAAACAATACAGTTAGACACATAATGCAAGCGAATATCTGTGAGCTCAGTAAACGATCCAATGATATTTATGTCTACAACTAATAAAATCCAAAGGTTCAGGTAACATAAGCGGCCCACACCTATTGAGGAAACAAAAATACACTGAAAATTTTGAGGAAAGTTTCAAGTGTACGTCGCCTCATTACACTCGCGCTCTTATTGAAAGTACAATTGGCAATAACAACAAAATTCTTTATTTATTTGTTTTGGATTACAAATACAGCACCATTTTATAACAGAAGTTCAACATTTTCCATATTGACAAAATAATAAAAACAGTTCTCAGGTAATACTTATACAGACACATGCTTGCAACATACGAACACACTGATGGTAAATAGGTGTTGTACTAATGACAAGGCACTATGAATATCCTCGCTGGCGATGAATTGCGCCAAGAGTTACCTTATTAGTAGCACACAGCTCTACAGTCAAATTTACTTCACAAGTGGCTCATCGTCTTAAACTTCCTAAACTTAGGTCCACAGTCATATTTACGTCACAAGTGACTCATAGTTTTAAACTTCCTAAACATAGTTGTAACCTCTTACTTTTATCATTCTTAAGACCAGCATTTTTTAAGTCTTTATTCACATTTCACTCTGCATTTTCAGCATTTACTGGTGAATGGAAGCAACAACACTGTTGCAGCCTGTGCAACCTACGCTCCACTGAACTGTCAGCCGGTACTACATTGATTCTCGTACCAGTCTTCGCTCTGGGCAGAGATCCCATACAACCGAACACTGGAGAAATGTCAAAATCCTGTACAGATATTCGTCCTTCACATCACTTTGAAACCTAATGTGCCACACTGCTCATGTAGTTTCCCACAGACACGTGACAGAATTACGCAAACACGAGACAAATATTTGAAATGGGGGTGTCACTGAGGTAGTGACTTTACTGGGTTAAAATCCACTTTGAAAACGACACGATGAGCCGGGAGCTTTACGTGTACTCCCAGTTAGGGATCCAGAAGAGGAGTCCTCAGCTTGCTGGGGATATATCGTCTCGGAATTAAGAGGCTGAGCGGGGAGCAGCGCTCGGTTTCGCGTGTCGCGACAGCTTGGTACAACTTGCGAACTGCCACGGCCCATCAGTGCGTTGCCTGTTCTGCAAGGCAGCTTTGGAACTTGCCGTAGAGTCAAGTCTTCTCTTGCTGGCAGCCTTGGTGTTGCAAAGGAGTTCGTCCACTGAAACTGCTGGTATGTATCTACTACGGTATTGTGATTCTGCGCTGGCGTTAAACTGGTGGTTTGAATGCGCCCGCGATCTCGGAACCCATACCTGCCGCTTAACAAGCCTGTGTCAAACATTAAGTTATTGGTAGCATTACTGTCATCGTCGGTGAACGGAGTAGCTTCAGAAATGAACTTCAGTGTTAGCGATTGCATGGGCTGGTGTTGAAGGCGTTGCAATCTCCAATCTTGCGGTCCAGGAATCCGACCGATGTGTCTAGCGAATTTTCTGCAGCCATCACGACGCACCAGTTTTTGAGGGGGGCCCAGTAAATTCTGATGCACTGTACCTCCGCTAAGACCTGCAGTGTTCACACTTACGCGTCCTGCAGAAGCGTTGCTCCTGATTCCGTCTGCTTCTCGCTGGGGCTGGGACCAAAGTGTATGAGTTTGCTCGTTCCTGACGCTTTCTCTGGCCGCTAATGATTTCATGAAATTAGAGTGCGCGCAGCTATACGCCAGCGCAGTATTGTGGTCATTGTTCTGTGCACTCCCGGCGCTTCCAAGAATGGCATTCTGATCAGAATTGCCATAACACTTGACGTTCTTAGGTGTGGACGTCATCGGAGTCTTCCCTTCTCTACGACATAACTCCATTGCTTTACCCCTGTCGGAGATTCCTGGTCCTTTACGTAGTGAGAGGAAGTGATTCGGATAGCTGACGTCATGGGACCCTAAACGAGAGTTCTCCACGCCGCTTATTGCGTAATTTACGGCGAGGATGAACTTCTTCCTCGTTGTGCTTGCAGCGTGAACTAGAGAGAAATAGCTCTGCATCCATATCCAGCCACCTGATCGAACTATAAGACGATAGTAGCCTGTTACAGAATGGCCTTTAGCCAGAACATCGTTGTGGGACCGGCGAACACTCTCGATGTCACACGGATGAACGAAATGGTACAACGAGCTACGTGAAAAAGTAAACGTCTCGTAACCTGTAAGCTCTTTTACGGCAGCCTCGACGTAGAAAGGGGTCAAACCCAAGCTGGAACGAAACATGAAACACCTCTGTCCCAAAAATGTCAGGGAACTGCGAACAGGCATCCCGCTTCCCGTTTCCAGTTCGCACTGCGAAAGGTAGGAGTGCGGCAAAGTATAACCGGTAGCTAGGAGGAGGATGTTGCTGCTGCGATTGTCCTCAGAGATGGGCGTCTCGGTCAGCTGACAGAACCGCCGGTAGCCGCAGCACAGCACCACAGCGTAGCGGCCGCAGCCCGACTTGCAGCTGGGCCGCCATTTGCGGAGGGAGTTGGTCACCCGCAGAAGCATCTGGCACGGTTCGCCCCGATCCGTTAAGCCGCGCACCGGCAGTCTGAGAAGGTTGGAGAGAACTGCCATATCGTCGTCGTGCAGGTAGTTCCGTATGTTGTTGCCCATCATTTCGACCGCAGAATGGCCGAGATGTTTGGATACCGAGTCTGACATGTACAAGATCCACCCGTTGCCGTCCAACATGAAGACGAACCCCGACAGTGCATCCGTCAATGTTTCAGTTGTTTCCCACTGCGAAGCACCACATGATCTGCAACAGAAACAGTAACACAGCTTTCTGTAACCTCTTTACTAATCCACTGCCCATGTAAAAAAGTAAAAAAGGACTTTTCTTCCAAAGCCTGCAACTGATACTTTAATTTTTTTGTGTAGGCGGTTCTGAACAGCTTTTGGGGGAGTTAATGAGGCAAGTGATAGGAAAACAGCTGAATGAGATCAAGAGTACATTCGCAACATTTGTATATCTTGACTGTGAGTCTGGCGATACACTACCTGACTTTCGGAAAAATATCATTCACACAATTCCGAAACCTGCAAGGGCTGAAAAGTGCGAGAATTGCCGCACAATCAGCTTAACAGTTCATCCATCCAAGTGGCTGACAAGAATAATATATAGAAGAACAGGAAAAAAAGACTGAAGTTGTATTTAATGAAGGTCTGTTGGGCTCTGGGAAAGGTAAAGGCACGAGAGGGGCAAATCTGAGGTCGAGATTGACAATGGAAGCAATAATGAAGAAATATTAAGACATGTGCAAAGGATTTTTCGACATGGAGAAAGTGTTCGACAGTGTCAAATAGTGCAAGATGTTCGAAATTTTGAGAAAAACCGGTTTAAGTATGGGGAAAGACGGGTAATGAAGACCACGCAGGAGAACCAAGAGGGAATAATAAGAGTCTAAGACCAAGCACGAAACGCTAGCATTAAACAGGGTGTATGACAGGGATGTAGTCTTTCGCCCCTACTGTTCAATCTACACAGCGAAGAAGCAATGCTGGAAATAAGAGAAAGGACCAATAGCGGAATTAAAATCAAGGGGCAAAAGATTTCAATGATTAGATTCGCTGATGACGTTGCTGTCCTTAGTGAAAATGCAGAAGAATTGCAGGATCTGTCGAATGAAATGAACAGTCTATGTTGTTGTTGTGGTCTTCAGTCCTGAGACTCGTTTGATGCAGCTCTCCATGCTACTCTATCCTGTGCAAGCTTACTCATCTCCCAGTACCTACTGCAGCCTACATCCTTCTGAATCTGCTTAGTGTATTCATCTCTTGGTCTCCCTCTACGATTTTTACCCTCCAAGCTGCCCTCCAATACTAAATTGGTGATTCCTCGATGTCTCAGAACATGTCCTACCAACCGGACCCTTCTTCTAGTCAAGTTGTGCCACAAGCTTCTCTTCTCCCCAATTCTATTCAATACCTCCTCATTAGTTATGTGATCTACCCATATAATCTTCAGCATTCTTCTGTAGCACCACATTTCGAAAGCTTTTATTCTCTTCTTGTCCAAACTATTTACCGTCCACGTTTCACTTCGATACATGGCTACACTTTATACAAATACTTTCAGAAACGACTTCCTGACACTTAGATTTATACTCGATGTTAACATATTCCTCTTCTTGCGAAACGCTTTCCTTGCCATTGCCAGTATACATTTTATATCCTCTCTACTTCGACCATCATCAGTTATTTTGCTCCCCAAATAGCAAAACTCCTTTACTACTTTAAGTGTCTCATTTCCTAAGCTAATTCCCTCAGCATCACCCGACTTAATTCGACTACATTCCATTATCCTCGTTTTCCTTTTATTGATGTTCATCTTATACTCTCCTTTCAAAATACAGTCTAATGAGTACAGAATATGGATTGAGAGTAAATCGAAGAGAAGCGAAAGTAAAGAGAAACAGTAGAAAAGAGAACAGCGAGAAACTTAACAGCAGCAATGGTGATCAAACTAAATGAAGTCAAGAGGAATTCTGCTACCTAAGAAGCAAAATAAGGCATGACGGACGGAGCAAGAGGGACTTAAAAATGGACTAGCAATGTCAAAAATGCATTCAAGAGAAGTGTACCGGTATCAAACATTGGTCGTAAATCGAGGAAGAAATTTCTGAGAACGTGCGCTTGGAGCACAGCATTGCATGGTAGTGAAACATGGACTGTTGGAAAACTGGATAAAAAGAGAATCGAACCGTTTGAGATGTGGTGCTACAGAAGAATGATGAAAATTATGTGGAGTCATAAGGTATGCAGTGAAGTTCTCCGCAGAATCGGCGAGGAAATGAATAGATGAAAAACATTGACAAGAAGAAGGGTCAGGATGATAGGATATTTGTTAAGGCATCACGGAATGACTTCCATGATATCAAAGGGAGCTCTAGAGGGTAAAATCTGTTGAGCAAAACAGAGTTTGTAACACATCCAGCAAAGAACTGCGGACGTAGGTTGCAAGTGCTACTCTGAGATGAAGAGGTTGGCACAGGAGAGAGATTAGGTGGGCCGCTTCAAACCAGCCACTACAATGATGACTCAAAAATAAAAAATAAATAAAAAATAAACAAAACTTTATTGACAAAGCATTTGACGACGTCAATTGGAACGTATTATTTAATAACCTTGCCGTTAAAAAATCAGCCTTAGAGAGAGAGAACTGATGCAAGATGTTTGGAAAATCCCGTTACAAATTTCTAGTCCAAGTAGAGGGGAGTGGGCTCAGAATATTTTGAACAGGAAACCATGTTTGGAAACATACACTTTCCATTCTACGACGGTTTCAGTTTAGATGTGTAACATTCGGCATCTGCTGAGGGAAAGGGAAAAGTCTCAGAGTTGCTTGTCCTGATATAAAACAGGGTAGACAGGATGACGTGAACAATTTCCTGTGGGTTCGCGGAGAATGCTTAATTTGCGTTACTCGTACGGACAGAGGAAGATCTGCTGGAATAAGTTCAGGCCACTGCGGTACTGCAGGTGGGATGGCGAGTGTGTACCAGAACATGCTTTATAGGTGCAATATCTCTAACAACGTTGGTAGTCACCACATTGGGCCGCTATTGTAATGCATCAGTGCTGTTCTGTACGTACAGTATTCTGGGTTCTTTTTCTATTTGGAACAACACAAACAAGTAATGTTTAAGTGTTAATAGTAACAAATGTGCTTAAGTGATAAATGGGTGGTTCTTGATGTTTCCTTTTGAATTTTTGCCTAGTGATTGTACTTAGTCACGCCAATTCAATTTCTGAAGAAGAAGTGGAAGAGTTAAATATTTGAATTAAACCGTTGTAGAACTGAAATGGTACGTTTCCGGACATGAAATCCTATTCATAATATTATGTAGGTGTACTCAGTGCCCTCCGTAATCCCTAGAAGTCCGCAATGGGAATTTCCGAACATGCTGCATATAACGCCTACAAATGTGAAATCGGAATAGTTTGCTGTGGTAATAAAGAGGAATCAGCTAGCATTGAAAATGAAGCACAGAAAAATTGCACCCTGTCCCCGTACTTATTTAATCTGTACGAACAGAAGGCAATCGACAGAGTGAGACAAGCACTAAACGTAGGAGTAACAATTTAGAGAGAGACGGTAACACGTTGAGATTTATCAATGATACAGCAGTAACTACAGAATAGTAAGGAGACCTAAAAAAACATCCTGAATACAGTGGACAGAATAGCGGAGGAGGAATCCCATATGACAATAAACACACACAAAAGAAAATGTGTAGTCTGCAGTGGAAACAAAGAAAGAACGTCTGCGGTGAAGTTGAAAAATGAAATAATTGAGGAAGCGAAAGAGGTTAATTATCTAGGAAGTAAAACCACGAGTGATGGAAGAAGCTACAAAGAGGTACTATGCAGAATTTCACAGGCCAAGAATGTTTTAATGAGAAGAAAAACATATTCACTGCAAAGAATATAACCCTTGACAAGTGGAAACAAATGTTGAAGACCTACGTGTGGAATATTGAAACATACGGCAACGAAGCTCCGACGATAGGAGAGAGAGAGACTCGCTGCGCTCGAGACATGGTGTTATAGAAGAATGATGAAAATAAACCGGAGAGAAATGATCACGAACGAGGTGATTTCCATTAGAGCAAGAGAGAAAACATGCTTCATGAAACACCTAAAAAGAAGAGGAGCGTAGTTGACAGGCCTTACACTCCAACACAATGGTCTATTGAAAAGAAAAATTGAGGGAACAGTAGAAGTCAGAAATTATGGAGGAAGACCCAGTATCTACCATCCACCTTAGCGGCTGCTGACGAGAGAGAGAGAGAGAGAGAGAGAGAGAGAGAGAGAGAGAGAGAGAGAGAGAAAGAGAGAGAGAGAGAGATATGAAGTGCATTGTATGCATTGTGAAATACACATCTATATTATTATTTTTATTGAGTATAATCGATTTCCGTCCAACATCAGACCAAGTTCGGGTCTCAAAAAGCAACTCAGCTATGCATTTTCTCAGTAGCAATGCCAGATGGCTCAAATGCGACTCATAGAAGTTCCATTATTGTTATTATTAACTGTTTATGAGTAACCGCTATGTCCTGGATTCATCACAGTGATTATAGCCACCCGCTTCTCACTTCTTTTTCTCTTCAAAATGTGAAAACAGGAAAATGGGGAGGGGGTTTAACGTCTCTGGAGTTGTCAGGATATAACTTACACGCACAGACGGTTAATAATAGTACTGGAACATTCTATAAGCTACGATTGGCATTGTAGCTGTGACAAAGCATAGCTGAGTTGCTTTTTGAGACACGAAGATGGTCTTATGTTGAGCCGAAATCGACTGTCTTCGGTAAATAGTACAGCCTTGTACTTTACAAAGCGTCAATAGTGATTTAAACGATAAAAAACTGCACCGCTTACATTTTTATGTGCGTAATACGAGTCGGGCCGGCCGCGGTGGTCTAGCGGTTCTAGGCGCTCAGTCCGGAGCCACGCGACTGCTACGGTCGCAGATTCGAATCCTGCCTCGGGCATGGATGTGTGTGATGTCCTTAGGTTAGTTAGGTTTAAGTAGTTCTAAGTTCTAGGGGACTGATGACCATAGATGTTAAGTCCCATAGTGCTCAGAACCATTTTTGAACCAATACGAGTCATTTCAGGAATTCGTTCAAATTTGCAAGTGCTATAAGGTGTGTCCACGTGTGTTTTTGTGCTTCTCTAGCCCTGAAATCGACTTTTTTTTTAAAAAGTATTACAGCAGTCTGAAAATATGAATATAGGGATTTTTAGAAGCTACTTTTAGAAAATATTATTTTTTGTGTATCTATGTACAGGTATTGTGCATACTTCGTGATACTGAAATTCACACACGTGCAAATCATCACTCACCTTGTCAGCTTTAAATAAATCATAACTTGGAACAAAGATTTTCGCCTGTATTGCTTCCCTAGGATTTTGCATGCAGTGCAAAATGTTTTGTAGTGGATTACATTTGTATTTGCATCAAATGCTTCTAACAACTGTTATCAATAATAACAGTGACTATTTGAATTAACTCTTTTTTTTATTTTAGCTGCGCTGGGTAGCCGCGCTTTCTGAGGCGTCTTCTCACGAAGCTTAGGGACAGATGACCTCAGTAGTTTGACAATTATTTTTTACCTTCTATGTAATCATCTGTTTCGCTTGTATAAAACGACTACAGCAAACACATAGTTATGATCAATTTTTTATACTTTTCTTTCAACATGAGCGAGGGAATAATATAACAATAGTGTGCTATGTTCGGCACTGTACTTATGTTACCAGTACTCTCAGTAGATGCTGACGCGACGTCTCTGACTAAAGTGAGGCTTTATGTGTACCAACGCAGCGGTAGAAGAGCAGCAGTGTCTTGAGACGGTGATGGCGAATAAGCAATGAGTGCGCGTCTCGATGTATACACGGTCAGCGCAGACAAGTTGTTTACTTGACTTTAGACGGAAGGCACCCTGCTCTGTCTTACTGGATGTCGGATATTACTCACGAGCGTACAGAGCATTTAAGTTTGTGGACGAATAAGACGTGTAGAAATTGTCTAGTCGTCTCAGGTAATAGCTTCTTACTGCCAAGTACTGTAGTAGTTCTTGAAGCAGTTGCTGGATTTAGAGCACACGTGAGATTTGGATAAACACCTGGATTGCAAACGCATTCTTTTACTTGTTGTACTCTAGTCATAACCGCTTCCAGCGCGTGTTACTAATCTGAGGGAAGCTGATATACGCTGCATTAACTACTATTTGCACACGTGACATTAGGCTATGTTTCATTACTGCGACATTTATTTTTTTTGTTAATTCAGTGGTAACCATTGCTGGTATTGCATTAAAAACATGTACAATGTACTTGCTTGATTTTGCTTGCGCTGGGTGCATACATCAGTGACATATTGTAGTACCTTTTCTAATACTGAATTGTACAGGTATAGTACGAGATATTTTGCACACTGTATGATAGACCTGGAAACCAATCTGCGTGTAACGAATGGCTCTGGAAATTGAACGAGCTTTGCAAAAGGGAAAGAATCCGTTCTGATAAGTTTGGTCAATAGTAATAATTTTTGTGTTGCGCCGATTACTAGTTCGTGTTCTGAGTATCAACGGTATAATATACTGACGTGTTAAAATTTATCTGGTGGTACCATTACTTACGTTTATGGTGTAGTTTTCTTTTAAAATTGCTACGTGTTTATAATTATCAACTGTACAATTGCGTTAACCAAAATTTGTGACTTGTGAATATTCTGGTGTTTGTTGTGGAATATCAGTTCAGTCAACTATAAGTAACTGCGTTCAGACGATGGTTCAAATGGCTCTAAGCACAATGAGACTTAAAATCTGAAGTCATCAGTCCCCTAGACTTAGAACTACTCAAACTTAACTAACCTAAGGTCATCACACACATCCATACCCGAGGAAGGATTCGAACCTGCGACCGTAGCAGCCGCGTGGTTCCGGACAGAAGCGCCTGGATCCGCTCGGCCACAGCGGCCGGCTCATTCACCTGAGTTTTTAATTCGGTCACCTGCTTCGCTGTTGGATCAACAATTGTTTTAATAGGAGTTTAATAACATTGAGATACAGGTGTTTGAATAATTATCATGTGGAAGCATAGTAATTTGTTCTTATGGGATGTCTGATGGTGAAAGGCAATTTTTCTACAGACCATACAATTGTAATTTGCTGAGCTGTAAAAGTTTTTTTTTTTAGTAAAACTGTTTCATGTAACGTATCTATCACACAATAAATTTTCTAAATGATCACTGGCAGCAACATGATCACTGGAGCCAATGACTCATGCATTTATCTTGGCACCGAAGTGCAAAATCTCAGTGGGCAGCGAGAAATCGAGTTCGAAAACTCCTGTGAAGCAGACATCTTTGGCGGAATCTCAGGGAGGAAGTAAGCAACTGTACATAAATTTTTGCTTCATACTTGGGGTAAAATAGAACTGTTAGACAGTGGCTAAAAGAGGTTATGTTTTAATATTCATTTGCATAATTTTATGTTTGATTTGACACAGCGTCCTCTGAATATATTTGTGTATTGCATCTCTTCATTTGTTGAGTATGTACATGAAATTTAGCATTTCTTATGTAAATCCCCCAGTTCTTGAATAGTGCGATCGACCGTTCCTCACTGCGTTTCCGATTGAAAGTTTAGTTTCTTAACCCTATTTGAGTGTTAATCAGTCTCAGTCCCATGTGAGTGGTTCTGGCGACATCTGCCGACTTCTATGGCTTCACAACAATAACGACACGTGGTAAGTGCAGTTTATATTAAATTCTTCAGTCGGGAAGTTAGTCATATTATAGCTGTATATAATGCATCTTTGTCACCACGTTCTGAAGCTTGTTATGTGTGTTGGGATTATGTGGGTTGTCTTTGTTAATTCGCACGTTGTTCTCTAGCAGTGCCAAAGGTCAAAGCACTCACCAAACGGTTGATCAGATCTAGATTTAGGCTGCTGTTTGCCTGGAGGTCAAAGTAAGCTACATTTCTCTTGACGTTGGCGCTGCTTCTCAAGGATACTCTCTATTGGTTTATTAAACAGTATGAAATATAAAATTCCCTTGATTTTTAACAGCCAGTGGGAGGTTGTGAGTTCCGTGACATGAAGTTTGTCATGACACATGACAGCGGTAGTATATATTGTCGAAATATTGTGTGACTTATATGATTTTTTCTTGATGGCAAATCCCTAAATTTCTCTAGTTTATAACACTCCACGAAAGAAACTTCTTGGTACATTACAAATCTGTTACTTAGAATGTTACATTTTGCTGATAACAGTAAGGACCCTGGAGATGACAAAATCTGGAAACTACGTCGAATTGTGGATCACTTAAGGAAAGTATTTCCAGGTGCTATCTATCGTTTTAAAAATTTGTTCATTGACGAAAGTTTAGTTCTCTTCAAAGGTCGTGTCTTCTTCAAGCAGTACATTCCTTCCAAAAGCCACAGATTTGATGAAAAATTTTTTGTCTTACGTGATTGTGAAACTTGTTATATTCTTGACTTTATTATTTATGTGGGTGCCGCAACAGACGTAAAAAAAGAAACTAACTTTGGTGTAAATGTTGGAAAACCTGGAAACATTGTTCTCACTTTTCCTGAACGTTATCTTGGTAACGGTCACATATTACATGTTGACAATTGGTACACTAACCCAACGTTATTTTCTTATTTGCACGACAGAGTGACTAATGCCTGTGGAACTGTGAGAACAAACCGCAAAGACGTGCCTGCTTTATCAAAAAAACTTAGAAAAGGCGAGATGTTTATGTCAACAGATAAACTTCTTGCTCTGAAGTGGCAGGACAAGCGGGAAGTGAGGATGCTTTCAACTCTTCAAACAAACGAAATTACAGCTACTGACAAAATTGACAGAACCACGAATGAACCAAAAACAAAACCAGCTTGCATCGTAAGCTACACTGAAAATACACTCCTGGAAATTGAAATAAGAACACCGTGAATTCATTGTCCCAGGAAGGGGAAACTTTATTGACACATTCCTGGGGTCAGATACATCACATGATCACACTGACAGAACCACAGGCACATAGACACAGGCAACAGAGCATGCACAATGTCGGCACTAGTACAGTGTATATCCACCTTTCGCAGCAATGCAGGCTGCTATTCTCCCATGGAGACGATCGTAGAGATGCTGGATGTAGTCCTGTGGAACGGCTTGCCATGCCATTTCCACCTGGCGCCTCAGTTGGACCAGCGTTCGTGCTGGACGTGCAGACCGCGTGAGACGACGCTTCATCCAGTCCCAAACATGCTCAATGGGGGACAGATCCGGAGATCTTGCTGGCCAGGGTAGTTGACTTACACCTTCTAGAGCACGTTGGGTGGCACGGGATACATGCGGACGTGCATTGTCCTGTTGGAACAGCAAGTTCCCTTGCCGGTCTAGGAATGGTAGAACGATGGGTTCGATGACGGTTTGGATGTACCATGCACTATTCAGTGTCCCCTCGACGATCACCAGTGGTGTACGGCCAGTGTAGGAGATCGCTTCCCACACCATGATGCCGGGTGTTGGCCCTGTGTGCCTCGGTCGTATGCAGTCCTGATTGTGGCGCTCACCTGCACGGCGCCAAACACGCATACGACCATCATTGGCACCAAGGCAGAAGCGACTCTCATCGCTGAAGACGACACGTCTCCATTCGTCCCTCCATTCACACCTGTCGCGACACCACTGGAGGCGGGCTGCACGATGTTGGGACGTGAGCCGAAGACGGCCTAACGGTGTGCGGGACAGTAGCCCAGCTTCATGGAGACGGTTGCGAATGGTCCTCGCCGATACCCCAGGAGCAACAGTGTCCCTAATTTGCTGGGAAGTGGCGGTGCGGCCCCTACGGCACTGCGTAGGATCCTACGGTCTTTGCGTGCATCCGTGCGTCGCTGCGGTCCGGTCCCAGGTCGACGGGCACGTGCACCTTCTGCCGACCACTGGCGACAACATCGATGTACTGTGGAGACCTCACGCCCCACGTGTTGAGCAATTCGGCGGTACGTCCACCCGGCCTCCCGCATGGCCACTATACGCCCTCGCTCAAAGTCCGTTAACTGCACATACGGTTCACGTCCACGCTGTCGCGGCATGCTACCAGTGTGAAAGACTGCGATGGAGCTCCGTATGCCACGGCAAACTGGCTGACACTGACGCTGGCGGTGCACAAATGCTGCGCAGCTAGCGCCATTCGACGGCCAACACCGCGGTTCCTGGTGTGTCCGCTGTGCCGTGCGTGTGATCATTGCTTGTACAGCCCTCTCGCAGTGTCCGGAGCAAGTATGGTGGGTCTGACACACCGGTGTCAAAGTGTTCTTTTTTCCATTTCCAGGAGTGTATGTGGGCCGTCGAAAGGAGCGACATGATGCTAAGTTCAGTAGAACGTGTACGAAAAACTGTAAAATGGTATAAAAAAGTATTTTTTCATTTGGTGGATCTGTCTCTGCTAAATGCGCATGCATTATATAAACTCAAACGGGACGAAATATTTCAGTGTCTGATTTTCAACAGAAATTTATCAAGGAGATCGTAGAGATTCACCACCAACCGCAAACAGAGGGACGTCGTGGAAGGAACTTCAAAGAAGAAGGCCTCCCAGAGAAGGTGCATTATATGTGCAAAACATGGTAAACGAAGTGACACAGGATACAGCTGTGTAAAATGTAATGTGCATTTACGTTTGAATTTTTGTTTCGAGAGATATCACACTTTGAAATATTACTAATCTAATATGTTTTGTATTTTTTTCTCCTAATAAAGTACCTTTTTTGAACAAAATAAGACTTTCTGAACAAAGATTTTAAAAAAGGAAACGATTTACACCGACAATACTGGATTTTGCGTCTCATTTTTATCTCAATAACAACGGTAGACTGCTACAATCGTATATATACGCACCGGATGAAAATAACGCGCACAAGGCGGGTGCCGCTGAGAGTAAATGCGCAGTGAAAGGGTTAATGCTCAATAATTACGACAATTTAGGAAAACGTAAATCTTCTCTGTAAAAATCGACACTGGTTCCGCAAATAGAGATCTTGCGAAACTCAGCTCGCTCTGTTCTTCCTAGCGCTATAGATAACGGCTCTCCCACCAATACAGCAAGGCGTTTGGCACCGACCCTTACTGCCGATTAGTGAAAAAAAGCGAGGTTACTGAGAATAGGACCAGATTTGCGATCGGATTTAAGACTCGCTTTCAGGCAGGATTCGACACGTCACTGTCAGCACGTCGCCCTTAACGGAACAAAATGAACAAATGCAAAAATAATTTCGATAGTATCGCAACGTAGTGTGATAGGACCGTTACGGTTTACAAATTTATGTAAAGGATCTAGTAGAAAGCGTCGGAAGATCGTTCAGTCTGATTGCAGATGATATGTTTGTCTATAAAACCACGGGAATTCCCGAAGACAGTAGTATCATTTGCAGAATGGCCTACAGAGGGTTGAGGAAAGGTATTGGCTCTGGCAGCTGACGCTGAAACGTAAATACAGTAAATGCAACCATGGCGCATATATAGAAAAATAAATCTACAACTGTAGAACTACACTATTGTCGACAAATTGCTGTTTACCATAATCAGCTATCCAGAGTGATCTTAAATGGAATGGTCACTAGAACCAGATAGTAGGAAAAGCAGATGCCAGATGGACATTCATAGGAAGAATTTTAAAGAAATGTAACATATCTACGCAGAAAGTGGTTTGCAAGGCACCAGTTGACCGATTATTGAGTATTGTTCATTAGTCTTGGATTCGTAACAGATAGGACGGATAGACGAGAGAGAGAGAGAGAGAGAGAGAGAGAGAGAGAGAGAGAGAAGATCCAAAGAAGAGAAGTGCGTTTCGTCATGGGATCGTTTAGTCGACGCGAGAGCATTACAAAGATAATAAATTGCACTGGCAGACATTACAAGAGAGGCGTTGTGCATCAAGCGGAGGTTTATTTTTGAAATTTAAGTGAGCACCCTCCGGGAAGAGTCATACAACATATTATTTCCTCCAACATACATCTTTCTAAATGACTACGAAGAGAACATTCGAGAAATTAGGGCTAATACATAAGCTCACCGACTCATTTTGCCCACGTACCACTCCCGGTTGGAGAACTGAATGGGAGATCAGTTAGTGGCATCAGAAGAATCCTCGGCTACATACTGTTAAGTAGCTTGCGGAATATGATGTAGATGTAGGTTTACTGATTTTACCCAAACATTACTTGTAAGGTATGTTGAACAAGCATAGCGGAGAAGAGAAATTTGGTTATAGAGAAGGCAAAGGGAAGCAATTTTGGCAAAGCCTAACATGCTACATGAGAGTAAGATGGATATGAATAAAAGTCCTTACCTTACCTTCATTTCGTCAACGCTGGAGCTACTCCTTGTAATAACGGTGATTATAGGACTGGGCTATAAGGACAGAAGAATGATTAATCAACTGTGTCACAATGAAACAACATCAATAATGTAGTGGAAGAGGCCAGGATTAGAAAATAAGTTAGACAAGGACGTTCTCTTTCTCCCTATTTAGTTAATATCTGGTGATTGAGGAAGGAGAAGACAAAAGGAATGATAGCCATTGGTGAAAGGATACACTGTCAGATTTGCTATTGACGTTGTAATAGTTGAATACTTCGAAAAAAGAAAGAATAAAATTCTCCCTGTCGTACCTGATATTCTTAAACAGACGGAAAGCGAAAGTAATGGTAGTAGAGAATGATGTGGGAGGAATTGAAACCAATATAAAAACTGATGATATCAAAGTTGGATTTGTGTATCAATTTTTTATCACGGTAACATAAATACGGAGGACAAGATATGCTTAATGGAAGTGAGGAAAAGGACTGCTTTATCATACATATTGAGTCAGGTGTCAGAAAATCCTTCGCAAAATCGTTTGTATGGTACACACAGCTCTGCTGAGGTGATCGTTAAATTCTGGGTGAACTGGAAAGGAATCGACTTGAAGGTACTCTAACGAGAAAATGTCGGAAAATGATAAGAAAGAGCCGAACTGAAAGAATAACCAAACTGGAAGTCTCAAGGAAAGTCAACGAAGAAAGAATACTACTAAAGAAAATGGAGAAGAGAAAAATAAAATTTGTTTGCCAAGTCATCAGAGACAATACTGCATCATTAACCGTGTTGAAAGGAAACACTGCATCATTAACATTTTTTGAAAGGAAAGTGCTGGGAAAGAAAGGAAGTGGAAGGCCTAGGAGGAAGTATCTGGAAAACACAGGATGGACAGTTGAATGGAATTGAAACGCGCAGCCAATAACAGAAAAGAGTGGTTTATCGATAAGACATTAATATTTTAGAAAATGTACGTATGACTGTGTGTATGTGATACCCAAATAGGAGTCAGACCGGACGCGAAGGTTCCCACGAATGGAGTCTCTTAGAAAGGCCGTCAAGTGGGTTTGTGACAGTTTCCCTTAATTCCATAAGCGGTCTCTGTTACAGCAAACGATACAGGAATGACTCGTACGCTCCGCAACAGCTAGTACGGCAGAAGGAGGATATATATTTGCAATTGTAAGAAGAACAAGGAAGAAGGGTAGGTCGCCTTCTATAGCTCTTGTAGATGTCAACAATGCATCTGCCTTTCCTAGAACAATGAGAAAATAAGTCAATAAAATGGAAGTCGGTTCCCAATGGCCACTACCACTGACATACAAAATAATTTTTGCTGTTATATCACCGGATAAGACAAGCTGTCCCTATGTTAAACCAGAAGTTAACTCACCTGTCTTCTCCCATAGCGATTTCTCCCCTTTTCAGTTCTCAATCAGTTACCCCACATTTTGTTCCCTTATTTCATTAACTCCCTCCTTCTACCAGTGCTTCTCCCTTGATCATCTTCACTAGACCTCACAGTTTAAAACTACTCTCTTGTAACTTGATGAAGGTAAACAATTTTTTTTTTTTTTTTAAGAACGGAAGCCTTTGACGAAAGTGCAAAACTGCTAAGAAGGAGTGGCTAGAGGATAAATGCAAGTCATGCAAGTCTATAGAAGTATGTATAATTAACGCAAAGATAGATACTGGCTACAGGAAATTTAATGAGACTTTTCTAGGAAAGGGAAGCAGCTGTACGAATATTAAGAACACAAATGAGAAACCAGTACTAAACAAGGATGGAAAAGCTGGAAGATGGAATTAATAAGGTAGGGTCTATACAAGGATAATGAAACTGAATGCAGTATTACGGAAAGGAAGGAGGAAGTAGGTGAAGATGAATTGAGATATATGATCCTCCGAGAAGGATTTGACAGAGTGCTGTAAGACCTAAATCGAAAGAAGACCACTGCAATAGTCCTCAGAACTACTGATATACCTGGGAGAGCTATCCACGACGAAGCTATTCCACCTGGTGAGCAAGATGTATGAGACGTGGAAAATACCCTCAGACTTAAAGAAGAATGTAACAATTCCAAAGAAAACAGGTACTGACAAGTGTGGATATTAACAAACTATCAGTTTAACAAGTCATGGTTGCAAAACATTGACTCAAATTATTTAAAGGACAGTGGAAAAACTTGTAGAAGCTGTAATCGGGGAAGATCAATAAGTATTGCGGAGAAATGCAGGAACACGCGAGACAATATTAATACTACGACTTAACGTAGAAGGCAGGTTAAAGAAAGGAAAACATACGTTTTTAATATTTGCAGATTTAAAGAAAACTTTTGACACTTGACTGGAACACGCTATGAAATTCTGAGGTGAAATACACGGGGCGAAAGGTTATACACGGTCGTCAGAAACAGTCTGAGAAGCTCGTAAGGGTGCTGCAGGGGACATTGTGCTAAAAGATAATTGTTAAGAAGAAAAGATCTATACCTGGAGCTGTTTCCGAATTACGAGTATTTAACACTGAAACGTCACGCATTCAAATTCCACCAGTTTGTCAGAGACAGTGTCACCACCCTTGTTGTTCTTTTAGTTTCCTCAAATAGAACAAACGTAGCTGTTGCTCAGCTAGCTTAACTTTACAATTCCGAAACAAAAAATATTTTTAACTGGTATTGAGCATTTTAACAAGTGGTAACTCATGGATCAGCAGATATCTGTGCGTCACCGCATTTTAGTGACAGCAAGTGCTTGAATTTACGCACCCAACGACGAGAATCACCAACTTCAGTACTGAATAGCTCGGAAACGACGCAACGTGTCGTTTTTTTGAAAATTATTTCTCAGTGCAACCTCCAGTGCAACACAGTCAGAAGCTTTTCAGACTGTTTCTGACCACCCAGTGTAGAACGTGTATAGAAAGCAGACGGCAGCTATAAGAGTCGAAGGTAATGATTTAACGAAAGGGAAGCCATAGCTGAGAAGGAAGAGGGACAGGGCTGTAGCCTATCTCCGATGTTATCCAATCCGTTCACCGAGCAAAAAGTAAGTAAACGCAAATATGGAGGGAGTATTACAGGTCGGGGAGATGAAATAAAACTTTGAGGTTTACCGCTGACATTCTAATCTCGTCAGAGACAGATAAGGACTTGGAAGAGCAGATGGACGGTATGGACAGTGTCTTGAAAGGAGAATATAAGATCAACACCAACAAAAGCAAAACAAGCATCTGGAGTGCACTCGCAGTCCCGCGCCTGAACGATAAGCAGGTAAGATAAGAATAGAATAGAAACCTTCGAAAAACGGCGCTACAGAAGAATTCTGAAGATTGGATGGATAGATCGTGCAACTAAAGCAGAAGAACTGAATGGAGTTGGGGAGGAAAGATATTTGTGGCGTAACTAAACGAAGTCTTCCGCTGATAGGAGGATCAAGGCATCATCACTTTAGTATTGGGGACAAATGTGGGGGATAAAAATGCTAGAGAGGGATCAAGAGACGAATACAGTTGGATGTAGGTTACAGCTGTTATTCAGAGATGAAAAGGCTTGCCCAGGACAGTGTGAAAGACGTGCACGAAATCAGTCTTCAGAATAACGACTACAACGTAACACCTTAAATTTATAACATGCCTGTCGTAATGAACAGACTGCGGAAAGCCAGATGGGAGGTAAAATAGGGCGTGATCCCCCTAATGCTAACTGTATATATCTGCATCTGCTTAGCCTGCTAACCGTAATACCTTTTAGACGTCGAAGTTTATAGGCATTTCTCGGGATGTCAATTGTAGCTCTGGTACATTCTTAACACTAGAACCGCGGCTGGGTCACTCGTGACCCACTTGATAATTCTTTTGTTTGTCACTCTTTTGTATTATTGCCTAGAGTGTTACATTTCTGTGACTTTTTATGAAATAAGGTAATTAGTGATTGTACTTCATTTCCACATTTTATGGCGAAAACATAAAAGAGAAATACGAAGATTCACCTAGAACTGCGGGAGGGTCAGTTCTGACCCGCCCGGCGCAGTCGCTGTAACAATCGCATTTTTCAAGTAGCTTCACGCCTATTGTTAGTGTGTGTTTGGTCAACAATCGCAAAACTCGTTTTTACTTCACTTCCGGCTGACGCTCCAGTTTTCAGCAGGGGACGAGAGGGAGAGAGGGTCAAACAAGTCTGACCTTGTACGCAGATATTGCGCACCCAGAGTTTTGTACCACGAAAACGGGTTTAGTAGTGCATTCTATCTGTGTACGTAGTGCTTGTAACTTAACAAATATATTATGGCCAAATTTCTATGCACAGAAGAGGACTTTATAAATGCTCTAAATGAGATTTTAGATAATGAATCTGAGGGCGAACCACTAGATTCTTTATCTGAGGAAGAACTATTTCCGGATTCTTCTTAAGAAGACGATGTTACTCCTGAAAAGGTTCTACTGAACGCTGATGAGGTAGGTGTGCTTGTTTATGTGTTTGTTTCATAATAATTTTTGTTTATGTATATGTTGCGTAGACACTAATTTCAATTGCCACACTTATGTTTATACTTTGTTCCGTGTTGAAATTTTACAAGCTATATATTACATTTATGACGGTGTTCTTTTGTTCTAAATTACACAATATATTCAATATTAAATCGCGTTCTGATACGTATAACTAATATTACAGGAACAGCTGCCACAAAGACTAAGTCAACTCGAGGAAGTGGACGTCCTCAAGGTCGGCGTGGACAACAAAATGCCCAGGGTTCTGGACTACTTCAGTTTCCTTCAGGTATCGATATTGTAGCACCCGATGGAACAATCTGGAAAGTTGGAGTAATAGGTGACTGATACATATGGACAACATAATGTTTTCAAAGACAGGACAGGACCATCTCCGCATGCAAAACGAAACGTGAATGAGGCCTGTTATAGTCCATGGCATCTAATGAAAACGGACAAAATTTTGGAACATATTGTAAAATGTACAGAAACTGAAGTACGTCGTGTACTGAGCTCAGATGAGTGGACTATAAAAACTGAAGAACTGGAACCTTTTATAGCTATATTGTACGCCCGTGGTGCTATTGGAGCTAAAAGATTAGAACTAGACACATTGTGGTGAGTGAAGTGGGGAAATAATTTTGTGAAATCAACAAAGGCTCGTGACAGATTCAGAGAGATAATGCGTTATCTCACATTTGACTATAGATACGCAAGATTAGAACGACTAAGAGAAGACAAGTTTGTTTTGGTATCAGAAATCTGGAATGAGTTCATTGCGAATGAACAATCCAGCTACATACCGGGTCCGTATATAACAATCGACGAGCAGCTTTTTCCTTGAAAGTGCCGTTGCAGATTCACGCAGTTTGTGGCCTCAAAATCGGACAAATACGGGCAAAAGTATTGGCTGGCGATAGATAAAGACTCAAAATATATTGTGAATGCTATCCCTTATCTAAGAAAGGATGACACTAGGCGGAGTGATGAGCGTCTTGGTGACATTGTTGTAAAAAAATTGATGCAACCTTACCTCAACAAAAGAATAAATGTCACATGTGATATTTTTTTCACCTCCTTAGCGCTCTCTGAGACTCTGAAAGCTAATTCTACGAGTCTTGTGGGCACAATAAATCGATCTCGCAGGGAAATACCAGTCTGTATCGAGAAGGCAAGAGAACAGTTATACAGCACAGTATTGTTGGAAAAAGACGATACCACACTGACTGTTTATCAGGGTAAGAGCAACAAGAATATCCTAGTTCTGAGCACTATTCATCCATACGTGACGATTGAGGATGGTATACAAAAAGAAGCCAGATACAGTTACGTTTTATAACTGCTCTAAATATCGAGTGGACGTGGTCAACCAAATGGCTCGCAAATACTCTGTCAAAGCACCATCGAGACGTTGGCCTGTTCACACATTTTACAACTTACTGGATTTGGCTGGGATAGATGCGTGGGTATTGTTCAATTCTCTAAATGATAAAAAATTGAAACGCACGGATTTCATCCTGCAGCTGCGGGAGGAGCTTGCTGAGAGGTACGCAGCGACTAGAAAGACTAGCGTCCCTGTCAGACCTGAAGATATTTCTGACAGACAAAAAAAGCGAACATGTTGCCTTGTAAAGTCTAACCGTGAAGGAAACAAATCGTGATTTCAGATGTGCTGCATGGGAGTGTCGTAGGACCGTTGCTATTCACAATACACATAAATGACCTTGTGGATGACGTCGGAAGTTCACTGAGGCTTTTTGCGGATGATGCTGTGGTATATCGAGAGGTTGTAACAATGGAAAATAGTACTGAAATGCAGGAGGTTCTGCAGCGAATTGACGCATGGTGCATCTCAATGTAGACAAGTTTAATGTGCTGCGAATACATAGAATGATAGATCCCTCATCATTTAGCTACAAAATAGCAGGTCAGCAACTAGAAGCAGTTAATTCCGTAAATTATCTGGGAGTACGCATTAGGAGTGATTTAAAATGGAATGATCATATAAAGTTGATCGTTGGTAAAGCAGATGCCAGACTGAGATTCATTGGAAGAATCCTAAGGAAATGCAATCCGAAAACAAAGGAAGAGGTTACAGTACGCTTGTTCACCCACTGCTTGAATACTGCTCAGCAGTGTGGGATCCGTACCAGATAGGGTTGATAGAAGAGATAGAGAAGATGCAACGGAGAGCAGCGCGCTTCGTTACAGGATCATTTAGTAATCGCGAAAGCGTTACGGAGATGATAGATAAACTGCAGTGGAAGACTCTGCAGGAGAGACGCTCAGTAGCTCGGTACGGGCTTTTGTTGAAGTTTCGAGAACATACCTTCACCGAAGAGTCAAGCAGTATATTGCTCCCTCCTACGTATATCTCGCGAAGAGACCATGAGGATAAAATCAGAGACACTAGAGCCCACACAGAAGCATACCTACAATCCTTCTTTCCACGAACAATACGAGACTAGAATAGAAGGGAGAACCGATAGAGGTACTCAAGGTACCCTCCGCCACACACCGTTAGGTGGCTTGCGGAATATGGATGTAGATGTAGATGTAGATTTGTAAAGTGTCACATCTGCAATAAAACTGTGTGCAACAAATGTACATCAAAAGACTATTATTTGTGTTCATTATGTAAAGGTAGCCAGTAAAAACACTCAGCAAATATATGTAAGTTTTAAAATATAAAATTATAATTTGTGTAAAAGTTGTTTAGTTTTGTTAATTTCATTCTAAATTTCCTGGTGCTTCTAACAATAGATTCATTGGCAGTAATAATAACCCTCTGACATAGGGGAAATAAAGGAAATGATCGCGGGTCATTAGTGACGCAGCCGCGGTTCTAGGTATGTCCAAATATCAGCGGTTCTAGTGTCAAAAACCTGGGGCAGTTTATGAACTAGATACCAAGTTTCTGCAGTTGTTTTCTCGACTTACGCCACGACGATGACCTCTGTGTCACAAGACCGTACCTCGGAGGCTGCGGGAGATCTCGCCGGTAGAACCGGGAAACTTTCATTAAGGCGATGGCGTGACGCAGTACGGTGGGCTTGTCGACGAAGCCGCTGGTGGAGCTGCGGACCGGCAGCATCTCGGCCAGCTCCAGGAAGGCGGCGTTCTCGACGGCCAGCCGCCTCTTGTGGGCCTTCACCCTGTCATCGCGCTGCACCTGCTGCACGCCGTCCTCCGCGGAGCCTCTCGGCCCGTTACCGCCGTCACGTCCGGTGGTCGCAGACGGTAGCGCGCGGTCCGGCTCCAAGGCCATGGCTGCACTCAATGGTGGGGTGACAAGCCTGCGGAACCGCTCGAGACAGCCGGACGCGTTATCAGCCGCCGCGACTGTTTCTCCGCAACTACTGGGCCGTCCCTCCCCGTGACACATTCTTACGAGCCGAGGAGGGTCTGGTGGGGGGCGTGCTGCCACAACGTTCTCACGCTATTGGCTGCGTCGAATCCCAACGACACACTGCCGACTTACATTCACGTATTCCGACTGTGCAAGCATTTCAACAGGCTTCTAAATTATTAATATACTGTTTGCGGGACATGCTCAACCGTTGCTAAAATCTTTCTTGACGAATAAATTCGTTCCACTCTTACTTGAAAAATCGTTTATTAGGGTAAAATCGCACATACGATCTGGGTTTCAGGATGTAAATCCCATCTTCAGGTGCTACTAAAAAAAAAAAAAAAAAAAAGGATGAATAAGAGGGAATCTTCATAAAATTAATTAACATTAAAAGGGAACATACTGTTGTGCAGTTCCGCGTAGTCAGCGCGTACACAACTTTCCCACTACAGCTGGCCCCGCTAAGCACAACAGCGCAGGCGCAGCGCTCGTCCGTCTCCGCGCTACGAGATGGCGCTATCTCAGAGACGGACCAAATTCTGCTTCCGCCGATCCGCATATTGATATGTAACGCAGCCAATGAGATTGCTGCTAACGTAGAACCTTTTCTCCTCGCGGATCACACTCGAATAGTGATACCTGAACGCTCGAGGCATTATAACGAATGTACAGACCACCGATTAGTCAGTCTGCATTAGTCTGCATCAGTCTGCATTAGTCTGTACCAGTCTATAATCAAGTTTCAGTCTGCGCCTAATAAGATTATCACATTCCTGTACATAACCATGAAGATAAATGAATAGACACTTTGTCAAATATCAGAGACATGTGAGAATAAGATTAACATACCAAGACCAAAGGAACTTCAGACCGTCAATTGTAAATAGCATCCACAACCAAGTTAAGTTACTTTTATGCTTGTAAGTATTTTAGTAAATGAGTGTGAAAATTAATCAAGTTCTGTTTAAAGATGGTCACCGTCGATCTGCTACTCTAAGTGTGCAAGTGGCATTTCTATCGTCTGACCTAACGGCAGAAGATAAACGCGCCACGGTAAGACCACGAGCCATATTGCTGACACTCGCCTACTTCGTTAGAGCGACAAGTCAAATAATCTGATGGTGTGTGTACTGAAGGTCTTACAGTACGCACACCACACATACAAACGCGAATATCACGTTATACCTTGATTTCGTACGAGAAATTCGTACTATTCTTTTAAAAAAATCAGGCAAATTTATCGAGTAGCGGGTGAGGCATGAATAGTTCTCTGACTCAACCAGTACCACAACGCATCAGCGAAGCCTAACCGGAAAAGACATCGTGATTTCGGCTATTGTACCACTTGAAGGAACAGGCTGTAATAACATTAACTGTTAGAGGACCAATTTAGTTCCAAGGAAAGATTCTCTTTCAAAACAGTATAAAAGCCGACCTATTACTTAAAAAAAAGACGGGCTTCTACAGATTTTCCAGAATAAAGTGTTTCTATAAACTTGAGTTGCCTCTTAGCACTTTCTCTTCCTGGGGCCGGCAGAGTGACACAGTTGCCGAAATTGCAATGGTAAATAAATTTAATGAAAACAAGGTGGAAAAAATCGTAATTTCTGAAAAAATAAATTCAAGATGTAAGACTTCGTAATTCATATATTTATATTAAACAGTGCTTGGCCCGGATGTTATCAAAGAATGTGAGCAGATTCCTTTCGTATGGTTCCAACGTATTGTTTGAGAGGCAATCATTACGGCTTTATAGCAACATTGCACTGAGAACGAAGGTAAGATAATATTTTGAACAAGACGGATGTGTGGCATTATGGATACGTAATACGTGTAGCTTAATCAATGGTACCAACAACCAAAGGCCCTCAAGGCAGGGGAACATTAGAATGTAGGTAACATCATAGTCAGTGCAGGTCATTTTATAACAATAAAGGTCATATATACAGGGTGTTCAGAAAATGTGTGAAATGTTTGTAGGGATGTTACAGGGGCCGGCCGGAGTGGCCAAGCGGTTCTAAGCGCTACAGTCCGGAACCGCGCGACCGCTACGGTCGCAGGTTCGAATCCTGCCTCGGGCATGGATGTGTGTGATATCATTAGGTTAGTTAGGTTTAAGTATTTCTAAGTTCTAGGGGATTGATGACCTCAGAAGTTAAGTCCCATAGTGCTCAGAGCCATTTGAACCATTTTTTTGCTACAGAGCAGGTTGTACTGAGGCATAAATTTCAAGAAAAAAATTCGATACGTTGCTCCGTTTCCGATTTATTTAGCATAGAATTTAGACAATCGGGTCGTCGTGCGCTCACTCAAGCGGCTTGCCAGGGGCGGTGTTGTCCAACGAGTGCTTTGTCTCGTTAGCTGAAACTTGAATTTACGCGCGCAAAGATCTGATTGGCTAACTTCAATGCTAAATTACTCGAAAACCGCGCAACGTATCGAATTTTTTTCTTAACATTTATGCCTCAGTACAACCTGCCCTGAAACATCCCTACAAGCATTTCACACATTTTCTGACCACCCTGTATATCCTACCTGCTAAGGAGAGAGGAAACATTGAAAAGTGGTTCTATAAATAGGTATAAGCTAGTGAGTAACGTGTCATAAACTGATCGGTCATTATCAGTAATTATGATCTACACATTTTTAAACGATATAATTGTTTAACTTGACTTAATGAATGCAATGTTTATATTGACTGTTTTATTACAGATATTACTGATAAGACCTACACTAGATGGCGCTCGTAGCAACACCATGTTTACTTGCCCACACTTTCTAAAGTGGGCGCCTCAGTTTCGTTGCAACCCTTGTTCACGTACGACGAGCCTTTAGCGGCTCGCCATCTCACAATTGTTCATGACGTCGCCTTTCCGGCTTAAATCTTTTTCAATATGTGACTTGTAAGTACTGCATCTTTTCCAGTCTGTACAAACTTTAATTTTATTAATGTACTATATACCTAATACGTTTTAGAACAGTTAGTCTAATTCTGAAGACGACGCTCATAGTAGCGTCGAAACCAGGTCAATTTTGACTTAATATTTGTGACCGAGGGCTTATTTCTTCCAATATAATTCTGACACGGTCGCTGAACCTTAGCAGCTATGTTCAAAGCTTTACGTTTGTTACCTGCCCGGGTATCTAAGGCTGCTTCTAAATATAAAGAATTAAGAAAGTAAATTTTAAATACAAGTATGGCTATCTACACTCCTGGAAATGGAAAAAAGAACACATTGACACCGGTGTGTCAGACCCACCATACTTGCTCCGGACACTGCGAGAGGGCTGTACAAGCAATGATCACACGCACGGCACAGCGGACACACCAGGAACCGCGGTGTTGGCCGTCGAATGGCGCAGCTGCGCAGCATTTGTGCACCGCCGCCGTCAGTGTCAGCCAGTTTGCCGTGGCATACGGAGCTCCATCGCAGTCTTTAACACTGGTAGCATGCCGCGACAGCGTGGACGTGAACCGTATGTGCAGTTGACGGACTTTGAGCGAGGGCGTATAGTGGGCATGCGGGAGGCCGGGTGGACGTACCGCCGAATTGCTCAACACGTGGGGCGTGAGGTCTCCACAGTACATCGATGTTGTCGCCAGTGGTCGGCGGAAGGTGCACGTGCCCGTCGACCTGAGACCGGACCGCAGCGACGCACGGATGCACGCCAAGACCGTAGGATCCTACGCAGTTCCGTAGGGGACCGCACCGCCACTTCCCAGCAAATTAGGGACACTGTTGCTCCTGGGGTATCGGCGAGGACCATTCGCAACCGTCTCCATGAAGCTGGGTTACGGTCTCGCACACCGTTAGGCCGTCTTCCGCTCACGCCCCAACATCGTGCAGCCCGCCTCCAGTGGTGTCGCGACAGGCGTGAATGGAGGGACGAATGGAGACGTGTCGTCTTCAGCGATGAGAGTCGCTTCTGCCTTGGTGCCAATGATGGTCGTATGCGTGTTTGGCGCCGTGCAGGTGAGCGCCACAATCAGTACCGCATACGACCGAGGCACACAGGGCCAACACCCGGCATCATAGTGTGGGGAGCGATCTCCTACACTGGCCATACACCACTGGTGATCGTCGAGGGGACACTGAATAGTGCACGGTACATCCAAACCGTCATCGAACCCATCGTTCTACCATTCCTAGACCGGCAAGGGTACTTGCTGTTCCAACAGGACAATGCACGTCCGCATGTATCCCGTGCCACCCAACGTGCTCTAGAAGGTGTAAGTCAACTACCCTGGCCAGCAAGATCTCCGGATCTGTCCTCCATTGAGCATGTTTGGGACTGGATGAAGCGTCGTCTCACGCGGTATGCACGTCCAGCACGAACGCTGATCCAACTGAGGCGCCAGGTGGAAATGGCATGGCAAGCCATTCCACAGGACTACATCCAGCATCTGTACGATCGTCTCCATGGGAGAATAGCAGCCTGCATTGCTGCGAAAGGTGGATATACACTGTACTAGTGCCGACATTCTGCATGCTTGATGCCTGTGTCTATGTGCCTGTGGGTCTGTCAGTGTAATCATGTGATGTATCTGACCCCAGGAATGTGTCAATAAAGTTTCCCCTTCCTGGGACAATGAATTCACGGTGTTCTTATTTCAATTTCCAGGAGTGTATTTTAACATGCAGTGTGAAAAAAGGGGACTTTTCCCGACTTATACAAAAAACAACATCAATTTTTCTGTTTGTAAGAACAATCCAAAGTCATTTAGACCTATCATTAAGAACATTATTTGTAATATGATAAAAGAGCAGTACGCCAAAAAAGACTGTCTTCACGAAGAAGCATACCGTTTGTACTTAAACTGACGACATGTGGACGCAAATTAACGAACATCTAGAGATTTGTAAAATAGGTATAACGCAGAAACACAAGAAGAAGCTCAGCAATCTTTTTTGTCTGCTTTCTAATGAAAAATGCCCTCAGAATACATTTCAAAAAAGTAGTCACGTCTTTCATGAAAGAATTTTAAATAAAACCAACATCGTCTTTACTTAGAATAAAAAGTCCTGTTAGGAAAAAGACTAAAATACAATGTCAGGCCTAACCTGTCAAACAGAAATGTAAGAGAAAATATGCTTGTTGATTTAAAAATCGGTCTCGATTATAATAAGATAGATAATGCTTCTCAAGCCGGAATGCTAGAGAAAAATGCAGCTACTTTGTCTAATGCTACGCATAACGACAGAATTTTAGTAACTTCCATTAATAATAAACTTAAAACAGCAAATGCTTTAATAACTAAATCCGATAAAGGTTGTTGTCTAGTCATTGCTTATATTTCTGAGTATATTTCTAAAACTGAAAATTTCTTCAGTGAAAACAACCTATCGGAGCTGCATGATGATCCGACCCCTAAATTACAGAAAGAAGTAAGGTCAGCCATTAACAGTGCCAAATTTCTTGTAAAACCTTTCCAAAAGAAACTACTCCTCAATACGAACCCTCAGACCCACAAGCGTCGGTCCCAGTTCAAAATTCATAAACATAATCATCCAATACGTCCAATTTCCAATAGCATGAATAGCGCATATCACGATTTGGCCCGATTACTACACGAAACTTTGAAAAAATCCTTCGTTTTGTAAAATAATTATTCCGTTCCTAACAGCCACGTTTTGGTCCAAAATATTAAAAACTTAGTATGCAGTTCAGACACCAAGCATTTCTCCTTAGTTATTAAACATCTTTATACCAATGTCCCGGTACATGAGACGCTCATTATTGTGGAAGAAAACTTACATAAGTTTAAAACAGATCTATCAAATGAACAGATTACCGACTTTACGAATCTCATTAATGTCGTTGTCAATCACAACTACTTTGAATTCAACGGACAACTGTACCAGCAGTCTGATGGGCTCACTATGGGCAACCGTTTAGCCGGCATCCTTGCCTACATCTTTATCAATTCTTAGGGGAAAAAAGCTGTTTAACCGTGTCTCAGCCGCTTCACTAGGTGTCGTTTCTTACACAAGATACGTTGATGATATTCTAGTCATCTATAACGGACCTGCCGATAGAATTGATCATATATTTAGACTTTTTAACGACCTCCATGAAAAAATTTCTTTCACTATTGAACTCGAAAACGAAAACCGCCAATTACATTATTTAGCCTTGACGCTTACAATAGAAGACAATAACATCACTTTCAATATTTTTCGAAAAGAATCGTACACTGACCAAATCGTGTCTGCTGCCTCTTTTCATCCATAGTCTCAAAAAATTGCCTTTTTTCACTCTGCCGTCCACCGAGCCACCTCCATACCACTTTCAACAGAAAAGTTTAATGAGGAGATTAATTTACTTAAAACCATAGCAATCAATAATCAATATACGCCTAACATAGTGTACGATATCCTAAAAGAGAAAACTGCAAGAACTACCACGCTCAACACCTGATGCACTGAAATTAACCCAAAAAAAAGTTTTTCTATTCCTTTCATAGGACCCGTTTCCTATCAGATTTAGCGCATGCTTCGCAACAAGTACAACTGCAATGTTGGCTTCTGTACTAATAATAATCTAAAGAGAAACTTCATTCATAATTTGAAATCCATTCGCTCCCCTACAGAAAGTTCTGGCATTTATAAGATCATCTGCGATACCTGCTCCTCCTATTATATAGGGCAAACCGGACGTGCTTTCACCATCAGATGTAAAGAACATGTTTGGAGAAAGAACGGCACCAGTCCCCTAAATTCATCCTTTGCCCATCATCTCTTAATTACTTTACACGTGCCTAAATCCATAGGCGATGACAATATTCTGCATACCGAAAAGAAGGGGCGTAGGTTAGATGTCTTAGAGGAATTAGAGATTTTCAAACATCTCACTCGTCATTATGGCGTCATTCTCTACGAACAGCTGCAGCTGCGAAATAAAAACTTTTTTTGACTGTATAAAGCCATTGCTTGATCTTTGATTCAGATTTCCTCATGCAGTTTACCGAAATGTTGTTTTCCTGTCACATCTTTGCTGTTTTCTTGTATGTCATAACTAACGTTTTCTACGTTAAACATGTATTTCTGTTTAAAGCAGATAAATGTGTAACTACATCCTGTTATTATTAATGCTTACGTTATGCCTTAATCAGCTGCATCACAATTTCATGTGTCTAATTTTGAATGTACAGTAACCTAGTTGTTTCTGCGGCTACTAGATGGCGCTCGTAGCAACACCATGTTTACTTGCCCACACTTTCTAAAGTGGGCACCTCAGTCTCGTTGCAATCCTTGTTCACGTACGAGGAGCACTTATCGGCTCGCCATCTCACAACTGTTCATGACGTCACCTTTCCGGCTTAGATCTTTTTTAATATGTGGCTTGTAAGTACTGCATCTTTTCCAGTCTGTACAAACTTTAATTTTATTAATGTACTATATACCTACTATGATTTAGAACAGTTAGCCTAATTCTGAAGACGACGCTCATAGTGGCGTCGAAACCAGGTCAATTTTGACTTGGCCGACCGAAGTGGCTGTGCGGTTAAAGGCGCTGCAGTCTGGAACCGCAAGACCGCTACGGTCGAAGGTTCGAATCCTGCCTCGGGCATGGATGTTTGTGATGTCCTTAGGTTAGGTTTAACTAGTTCTAAGTTCTAGGGGACTAATGACCTCGGCAGTTGAGTCCCATAGTGCTCAGAGCCATTTGAACCAATTTTGACTTAATATTTGTGACCGAGGGCTTATTTGTTCCAATATAATATCAAATGTGATTTCTTTAACATTGTTGTGCAAATTAGATCGAATAAATTGTATGATCTGACGCTGTAGTTGTAACACGAGGGCGTGCTGAAAGGCGATGCCTCCGAATTTGTTATGTGAAAACTCAAAGATTTTTAAGTAAAACAAACATAATCATTCTGCATCTTCATTCTTCTTGGTTCACGGTTATCGATCGTCCTTCCACACAGTCCCAACTTGATCCCACTCGATTTTCGTCTGTTTCCAAAACGTAAAGAACACCATCGAGAACTTTAATTTGATGGTGATGGAGCACAGCAAGCAGAAGTGAGGCGGTGACTCTGTAAGTGAAATCAAATATTCTACGGTAACGATATCAATAAACTGGTCTCCCACTGGGCGAAACGTATTCGCAGCCAGGGTGAAAATTTGGCGAAAGAAATATATAGACGTGAAGAATAAAATGCAGAATGTTAATAACTTTTTTAATAGCTGAGAGAGTTTTCACTTTAAAAATTCGGAGGCGTTGATTTTCAGCAAGCCCTCGTATTTATCAGACAAGTAATTGTCTAACTGTTTCGAGCTTAAAGCATTTTCTATACGAATATTAGAATTTTAGTACTAAAATGATATTCTGTTTATAGCTATATCACAGTAAACGATTTTGCAAAAAGAATTTCACAATAATTATACTCTAAATATAAAAAGGTACTTAGTATCAGAATTAATTTTACGAGATGCTTAGACTACTGCCGCCGTTAACTGTTCCACTTTATTCGTAACTCATTTTAACAACTCGGGTCTCAACTTACATACCACTGACAAAATCAAAATGACTATAGGGTCTACTGTACAATATTATTGCCACTAAGCTTCACAAAGGATGATTAGTACGTTCGGAGGGCCTGCTTTTCACTAGTTGAATTTTGTTTTGTTGCACAGTGGATACAAAAATAGAGAAGGAACTCTATGGCAAAAGAAGTACTTGGAGAAGCGAATAACACATGGCGAATACCTGTTCCCTGATCGAGTGTTCAGGTAAAGATTCCCACTAAACAAACGGCAGTTCCATGAGGTTTGCACATTGACATAGGGCCACATAAGAGGAAAATCGAATCAAATGCGGAAGTCCATACCTACAAAAGAAAATTTAGCCGCATACTTCAGGAGTTCACGTAAACATTTTCCATCTGTAAATGTTTTAAAATAATAAAAATTGTTTATAACTAATGCGGTGCTGAAGGTACAAACTCGTTATTGGGAGAGCAAGATACTGAAGTGGTAGATGAACTATTTGCTGTGGTGCTGGACAATGTCGATGAAAGATGTTGCACCACCGGTTTATTTAAATTTTCCTCTTCCGTTTCAGATACTATATTTACCGCCTCTTGGTAGGCCTTTAGCCACTTCATAGACCTTTGGCACCTCTATGTACATTGACATGAAGAACTGGTGTAAGGTATCGTTTTCTAGATGCAGTGATTCCTTGTGTAAAGTGTTTCTTTTGTTAGCTCTCTCCTCGTAGCTGTCAAAATACCGCTGTTAATATTTTCAAGAAAGATTTTATTCGGGTGTACATTCTTCTTCTTTTTCTTCTTCAACAACGGCGTCCACAGTTCGTGTTGTGTTTTGTTCCTCTGTGTGTCTGTCACGTCTCTCCTCCGCCAACATATAACGCACATTGTACCGTTTCCATCTTCTCATATATTTTTACTCTACTTCTACTGGACATACATGGAATTAAAAATTCCGCCTGGTTTTAGTATTTCCATGGGTGGATTGAGATTGTTGTTTGGCCACTCTTCATCTCCTGCCTACGGAGTGCATCTCAGTGACATTCCTTAAGTGTTCTCAAATTACCCTACAACATTTCCCCAGCATAAAGGAATTCCTGAATTTAGTTTCTCGTTGCTTGGAGCAATGCATGGTAAACGCTGTGCTGTTTCACAGTATATTTATTCACATACAACCAGTTTAGATCACTGATCGTCTTACTAGTGGAAAAATATTGTGACAGCTTGACACGTCATACATGCTATTTAACCAGAAAAGATGCCACAACTGACCTGCAAACATCAGAAAAAGGTACTTCAACCCATAATACCGATTTTGAAACCATTAGTTTCTCGTTAATTTTGGTATGAAACGACATAATAAATATTGTAAAATAGTTTTGTCACTGTTCTAATGTCAGATACAATCTTTTGATTAGTGTAGACATACCAGTACTGAGAAAACACTTAGTAATTTGTTGTTCCTTGTAATTATGTGATATAAAATGATTGTCGTATGCGTTTTTTAATTGTAGGTATTTAGTGACGGGGGACATGTTTGAAACCATCTTTAGAATCTTAGACATGGCTAAAAAGACAGTATAGTAAATAGTTTGTGACGTATGTGGAGCGGTATGGAAGCACCAACAACCCATTTTTCTGCCTGAGTCTCCAACAGCTATGTGGGAAAGTACTGAGTCTGACTCGAAAGGGAATGGTAATTTTACGTTTTTCTTGGAGCTGTTGCGGGAAATGTGTCTACTCACGAAAACCTCTGTTCTGTGGTTCCTCATTTTATGATTATGAACAGCAATGTTCCGTAATATTAGTGGCTACTGTCGATGCTCATTACACATTTACTTCCACACTCCTGGAAATTGAAATAAGAACACCGTGAATTCATTGTCCCAGGAAGGGGAGACTTTATTGACACATTCCTGGGGTCAGATACATCACATGATCACACTGACAGAACCACAGGCACATATCCACAGGCAACAGAGCATGCACAATGTCGGCACTAGTACAGTGTATATCCACCTTTCGCAGCAATGCAGGCTGCTATTCTCCCATGGAGACGATCGTAGAGATGCTGGATGTAGTCCTGTGGAACGGCTTGCCATGCCATTTCCACCTGGCGCCTCAGTTGGACCAGCGTTCGTGCTGGACGTGCAGACCGCGTGAGACGACGCTTCATCCAGTCCCAAACATGCTCAATGGGGGACAGATCCGGAGATCTTGCTGGCCAGGGTAGTTGACTTACACCTTCTAGAGCACGTTGGATGGCACGGGATACATGCGGACGTGCATTGTCCTGTTGGAACAGCAAGTTCCCTTGCCGGTCTAGGAATGGTAGAACGATGGGTTCGATGACGGTTTGGATGTACCGTGCACTATTCAGTGTCCCCTCGACGATCACCAGTGGTGTACGGCCAGTGTAGGAGATCGCTCCCCACACCATGATGCCGGGTGTTGGCCCTGTGTGCCTCGGTCGTATGCAGACCTGATTGTGGCGCTCACCTGCACGGCGCTAAACACGCATACGACCATCATTGGCACCAAGGCAGAAGCGACTCTCATCGCTGAAGACGACACGTCTCCATTCGTCCCTCCATTCACGCCTGTCGCGACAGCACTGGAGGCGGGCTGCACGATGTTGGGGCGTGAGCGGAAGACGGCCTAACGGTGTGCGGGACCGTAGCCCAGCTTCATGGAGACGGTTGCGAATGGTCCTCGCCGATACCCCAGGAGCAACAGTGTCCCTAATTTGCTGGGAAGTGGCGGTGCGGTCCCCTACGGCACTGCGTAGGATCCTACGGTCTTGGCGTGCATTCGTGCGTCGCAGCGGTCCGGTCCCAGGTCGACGGGCACGTGCACCTTCCGCCGACCACTGGCGACAACATCGATGTACTGTGGAGACCTCACGCCCCACGTGTTGAGCAATTCGGCGGTACGTCCACCCGGTCTCCCGCATGCCCACTATACGCCCTCGCTCAAAGTCCGTCAACTGCACATACGGTTCACGTCCACGCTGTCGCGGCATGCTACCAGTGTTAAAGACTGCGATGGAGCTCCGTATGCCACGGCAAACTGGCTGACACTGACGGCGGCGGTGCACAAATGCTGCGCAGCTAGCGCCATTCGACGGCCAACACTGCGGTTCCTGGTGTGTCCGCTGTGCCGTGCGTGTGATCATTGCTTGTACAGCCCTCTCGCAGTATCCGGAGCAAGTATGGTGGGTCTGACACACCGGTGTCAATGTGTTCTTTTTTCCATTTCCAGGAGTGTATATAGATATGCTGCTGCAAATAGTTTTTCAAATTCGGTGTTAGAGTGGAAGCTGACTCATGGAACTTTAAATACCAAGAGATAAATCGCTGCCAGGAAAAGAAAACAGTGCCGCTTACGTATTCGCAGGTGATGATACCACTCCATCTACAGGCTACAAGTGACCCATCGGGACCATCCGACCCGCCGTGTCATCCTCAGGGGAGGATGCGGATAGGAGGGGCGTTGGGTCAGCACACTGCTCTCCCGGTCGTTATGATGGTGTCCTTGACCGAAGCCGCTACTATTCGGTCGAGTAGCTCCTCAATTGGCATCACGAGGCTGAGTGCACCGCGAAAAATGGCAACAGCGCATGGCGGCCTGGATGGTGCCGACCACGCCAAATGCGCTTAACTCCGGTGATCTCACGGGAACCGGTGTATCCACTGCGGCAAGGCCGTTGCCCTAGGTGATGATACATTTTTGTTATTAAAAAACTTAATGTGACGCTACTCTACGTGTAGAGTTACTGAAGGTGACTGAACTACAAACTTTCTCGCCCTCGCCAAACTGTAGAATGTTCATTTGATACCTCAAGATTTTAAACATGGCTGCAGCAGCAACTGTTAAAATTCTTCACAATAAAGGATGGCAGCCAAAAACAGTTGCAGGATAGAATTTTTTTATTAAAATTCTTGACCAAGGTTTCGGTACATATAAATATACCTTCATCAGAAGTACATTTCTAAAATTACATCATGCACTGGAGAATAATGAAACTTCGCCTATGAAGTAACATTGTTAAACTGTTCGCTTTGATCCTGTACCCATTACACATGTCGTACAAATGGAGATGATATTTTAATTACTGACGACGCCTTTTGGCATAATTGTTTCATTATTCTCCAGTGCATGATGTAATTTTAGAAATGTACTTCTGATGAAGGTATATTTATATGTACCGAAACCTTGGTCAAGAATTTTAATAAAAAAATTCTATCCTGCAACTGTTTTTGGCTGCCATCCTTTATTGTGATTCATTTGATACATTTACTTGCAGGTTCCATGTGTTTAAACGGCTTTTTGAATGTAATCTGGAGACTGTAAATAGATCAGTAACGGCCACATGCGTGCTGAATAATTACTGAAAACATTGCGTGAAGTGATCTCGTCGAGGAGAAGGACATGGCGCCACTGAGAACTATCACATTTGTCACCTGCTGCAAGTAGGTGCAGAAATGCTTCTCCTATGAGAGAAAGATATAAAGTAAGTTTTAATTCAACTGAAAGACTGTTCAGTTGCAGTATACAGCTATAAAAAGAGGCCAATACAAAAGTGAAGAACTTACGTCTTTACTATTAAATGTTTATTCAAAAATACTTACAGCTGCTACAATGTCGCAACATTCTTCCATATTAAATCCTTCAGTTTATTCTTCGCGTAGTCTGGACGACTGATATCGTACAGCACTGGGTTGTCTAGAATTAACTGAATGTGGTGTTCCATAACTAAAGGATTTCAATAAGAACGAAAGTGAACTACGGACGCAGACGCACTCACTGCTGCTGAAGAGTCAGTACTGGCTGAGCGCAGCCTGGTGCGAACTACAGACAGAGACGGGATTAGTGGTACGGCTCCCGGGGTACGATGCGGGCGCAGGTAGAGGAGAACTGTGCGGCTCGTACAGCCGAACAGAAGGCATCCCAGCTAATGTCCTACCCTGCGACTCGGCTGCGTCCTTATATAGTGGCTCGTTCCAAAGCCGGCTTTACAAACGCTGCATCGCCTATACCGATCCTCTGCTGCGTGCATTGTGCATTGGGGGTAAGTTACAGACCGGTGGATTGTGGTAGAGGAGATGGCACCTGCTTGTGTCCCATATGTGTTCCAGGGGATCTAGATTAGACGAATTACATGGTCAAGACATCAACGTGCCCTTAATATCGACTTATTCAAACTACTGTGCGAAAGGCGTTTGGTAAGCAATGCAACACGTTTTTTCTCGGTCAGTTTCGGTTGAACAAATGCACAATTTGCTGTGGGAAATCGAGGAATGTTTCCGCTTCTGCCCCTGCAGTTTCTGACGGGTGGTGTTGCTACAAGTAGCCTTCTAAATGGCGACTGTAATGCGGGTGCTTTCCAAGCAGAGAGCCGTCATTGAATTCCTTTTTGAGGAGAACTAGGGTATCGCAGATATTCACAGGCTCTTGCATAATGCATACGGAAATCTGGTAGTGAACAAAAGCACGGTGAGTCGTTGGGCGAGAGGTCTGTCATTATGGTAACAAGGTCTCGCAGACCTTTCCTATGTGCCGTGTGCCCATCGGTCGCACACAGCCGTCACTCCTGCAGTGTTGGAACCTGCAGACACTCTCATTCGAAGGATCGACGGATCACAATCGAACACCTTACTGCTGAACTGGACGTCTTTTGGTAGTGCTGATATCCACCAGCTGGGATACTCAAAGGTATGTTCCCGCTGGACTGCTCGCCGCCTAACACAAGGTCATGAAGAGAAACGAAGAGCCATCAGTGCGGAATTGCTTGCGCATTATGAGGCTGATCGTGAAAAAATTTTTGCGGTAAAACATGGATTCATCACTTCGAATCGGAACAAATGGCGATCCATATACACTACAGGCCATTAAAATTGCTACACCACGAAGATGACGTGCTACAGACGCGAAATTTGATCTACAGGAAGAAATTACTGTGATATGCAAATGATAAGCTTTTCAGAGCATTCATACTAGGTTGGCGCCGGTGGCGACACCTTCAACGTGCTGACATGACCAAAGTTTCCAACCGATTTCTCATACACAAACAGCAGTTGACTGGCGTTGCCTGGTGAAACGTTGTTGTGATGCTCGTGTAAGGAGGAGAAACGCGTACCATCACGTTTCCAACTTTGATAAAGGTCGGATTGTAGCCTATCGCGATTGTCGTTTATCGGATCCCGACATTGCTGCTCGCGTTGGTCGAGATCCAATGACTGTTAACAGAATATGGAATCGGTGGGTTCAGGAGGGTAATACGGAACGCAATGCTGGATCCCAACGGCCTCGTACCACTAGCAGTCGAGATGACAGGCGTCTTATCCGCATGGCTGTAACGGATCGTGCAGCCACGTGTCGATCCCTGAGTCAACAGGTGGGGACGTTTGCAAGACAACAACCACCTTCACGAATAGTTCGATGACGTTTGCAACAGCATGGACTATCAGCTCGGAGACCATGGCTGCGGTTACCCTTGACGCTGCATCACAGACAGAAGCGCCTGCGATGGTGTAAACGACGAACCTGGGTGCACGAATGGCAAATCGTCATTTTCTCGGATGAATCCAGGTTCTGTTTACAGCATCATGAAGGTGGCATCCGTGTTTGGCGACATCGCGTTGAATGCACATTGGAAGCGAGTATTCGTCATCGTCATCACCCGGCGTGATGGTATGGGGTGCCATTGGTTACACGTCTCGGTCACCTCTTGTTCGCATTGACGGCACTTTGAACGTGGCTCTACCCTTCATTCGATCCCTGAGAAACCCTACATTTCAGCAGGATAACGCACGACCGCATGTTGCAGGTCCTGTACGGGCCTTTCTGATACAGAAAATGTTCGACTGCTGCCCTGGCCAGCACATTCTCAAGATCTCTCACCAATTGAAAACATCTGGTCAATGGTGGCCGAGCAACTGGCTCGTTACAATACGCCTGTCACTACTCTTGATGAACTATGGTATCGTGTTGAAGCCACATGGGCAGCTGTACCTGTACACGCCATCCAAGCTCTGTTTGACTGAATGCACAGATGTATCAAGGCCGTTATTACGGTCAGAGGTGGTTGTTCTGGGTACTGATTTCTGAGAATCTATGCACCCAAATTGCATGAAAATGTAATCACATGTGAGTTCTAGTATAATATATTCGTCCATTCAATACCTATTTATCATCTGCATTTGTTCTTGTAGTAGCAATTTTAATGGCCAGTAGTGTAGTGGTGCCACACCACCTCTCCTCCGAAGAAAAAGTTCACAGCCCGTGAAGTCTTGGTGACGATCTTCTGGCACTCTGAAGGCATTTTTCTGTTTTTGTCCTCCATCGTGGGGCAAGGATCAACTCTGAAGTGTACTGTGCTACCCTAGGACATTGGAAAAAAAAGAAAAAACAAGAGTTCAAAGTGTTTATCACCACAAAAATGCGAACAAACCCTCTCTCCTCCATGACAACGCAAGTCCTCACTTAAGTCTAAACGCCCGAGGGTAGCTCAAAAAATCTTCATTGGACTGCTCCTCTCCATTCTATAGTACGAATCTCACACCTTCTGTCATTCATCTGCTAGGCGTAATGAAGAATGTGCTCCGCAGGATTCAATACGTGGATGATGGGGAGGTTATTCATGCAACAAGACATTGATTCCGATGTCGACCAGTAAAGTGGAGACATGAGAGCATACAGGCTCTCCCAGTAAGGCGGCGTAAGACCGTCGCATTGAATGCTGATTATGTTGAAAAATAGGGTTCTGTACCTAAAATTATGGGGGAGTATATGAACAAAATAAGCATGATTTCAGAAAAAAGTGTTGCATTACTATACACAGCAAGGTCTTTGCGTTGTCGAATGAAAAGTTATCATCCGGGAAGACATCGCTATCAGGAAAGACAACAAGTTTCGTCTGCAATGCAGTTAATGTATTCCACAGCTGTTTTGTTGCTTCCGATTGTGGGCTACAGGTGCCACGGATAGCAAAGTGAAGGTCCCCTATATAATAATACTGCCACCAGGGACCTGTGCCTAAGGTGGGATATATGTTTGAAGCAGCCGTTCACTTGGTTAGCGTCATATCTGGACATGACCATCGACGTTGTGTAACAAGAAACATGTTTCATCCGACGTGGCGATAATGATGCACGGCGCTCGGTGGTCTGTAGGCTGGAAATTCTTGGTTTCCTGCTAAAATCGAAGTATTAACCTACTGGCTTCGCCTTCGTCCTTGGGTTGGACTGTGATTATGTGTGGCATGTCTGTTCTGGTTGTCATGTCTATTATCTGCAGTAATAGTGGTTCTGTGATCCACGGTCTAATTTCGATGATCCCATGTCGTTACAATCGCAGTTAACAATGTCGTTGGTTCAAAACAGGAACAGCGAGAGTTCGCCCGCTGCTAAGCCCCACGTTAAACAATGTGCGGTCAACGTTGTGCTCACCAGCATTGTAGTCAACATAGGTTAGGGATAGCGGCTATCGCTGAAACATCCAGTTTTCGGTTACATGGTTCTTTTCGTCTCCAGTTTAACCTGACTGTTAACACCGCTCAAAATAACCGATTTTTGGGTTTTTATCGCCATTACAAACATAGCCTTCGAAAAAAGACTGGAAAATTCAAATGAAGGCGAAGGAGTAGGAAACCATCTTCGATATGGGGTTGAGGCTACAGCAGAAATCAGTCTCATAATCTCCAGCAAAACTGCAGAAGGCAAAGGGGACAGGTGCAGCGACATCGAGAGCGACATGTCAAAAGAAGACTACCTCTCCGTACAGTCACATTGGATGGTACCTGTTTTTCAGCCTCAAGCTACCACAAAATTAAGTGTACATTTTATGACACGTCAATAAAATTATAGGCATACCAATCAAATTTCCTTCTTTTCCAAGTAACACTCTGGATGTTTTCTCCTTACGTGACAGCGTAAGTTTGTTGTGCATCCTCTCGGTTTTAATCTTTTAAAGCAAATGAAGCATTGCACTTCACTGCTACAGTACTTCGTAGAATACTTAAGCAAACTGGAGATTGTACCATTCTGCAATGCAACTGATGTCCGAGGACGGCAGGGAGAAAATACCGATAGCCCGTTTTGGAGGAAAGTCTTGCACACTGGACAAAACGCGTATCATGGAGTATGCCAGGCCGCCCTCCACGGGAAGCAATACATGGACGACATGGAAGTTACTGATGCAGCAAGACGTTGACTCCGACGTCGACCAGTGGAGTGGTACCATGCCGGCATACTGGCCCGCCCACTAAGGCGCCTTAAGGCCGTCACACTGAATGCAGATTATGCTGAAAAATAGTACGTTACTGTAACTGCAATGGTGTACCGATTGTTATGTCATGTGTTTGTTGCTAGTTTTTAACGGTAGGTGTTGTTATTAAAGCAGTGGTGCTATTTTTCCCATTTTGTATAATAATCTATTATATCAAAGCAATGGAGTTTTTACGATTAAACATTACCCACTTTTAGAAACGTTTTATTTTACAGCTAAAAATTGTAGCTCTACTCCTATGGCGAGGTGAGATGCTGTTTATTACCATTTTATTAGTAAAAAATGAGAAAAACCTGTTATAGCTGAGACCAAACAGACAATGTAAAGTACTGAAACTTCCTAGCAGATTAAATCTGTGTGCCCGACCGAGACTCGAACTCGGGACCTTTGCCTTTCGCGGGCAAGTGCTCTACCAACTGAGCTACCGAAGCACGACTCACGCCCGGTACTCCCAGCTTTGCTTCTGCCAGTACCTCGTCTCCTACCTTCCAAACTTTACAGAAGCTCTCCTGCGAACCTTGCAGAACTAGCACTCCTGAAAGAAAGGATATTGCGGAGACATGGCTTAGCCACAGGGTGGGGGATGTTTCCAGAATGAGATATTCACTCTTCAGCGGAGTGTGCGCTGATATGATACTTCCTGGCAGATTAAAACTGTGTGCCCGACCGAGACTCGAACTCGGGACCTTTGCCTTTCGCGGGCAAGTGCTCTACTAACTGAGCTACCGAAGCACGACTCACACCCGATACTCACAGCTTTACTTCTGCCAGTACCTCGTCTCCTACCTTCCAAACTTTACAGAAGCTCTCCTGCGAACCTTGCAGAACTAGCACTCCTGAAAGAAAGGATATTGCGGAGACATGGCTTAGCCACAGCCTGGGGGATGTTTCCAGAATGAGAAGGTAGGAGACGAGGTACTGGCAGAAGTAAAGCTGTGAGTACCGGGCGTGAGTCGTGCTTCGGTAGCTCAGTTGGTATAGCACTTGCCCGCGAAAGGCAAAGGTCCCGAGTTCGAGTCTCGATCGGGCACACAGTTTTAATCTGCCAGGAAGTTTCATATCAGCGCACACTCCGCTGCAGAGTGAATATCTCATTCTGGAAACATCCCCCACCCTGTGGCTAAGCCATGTCTCCGCAATATCCTTTCTTTCAGGAGTGCTAGTTCTGCAAGGTTCGCAGGAGAGCTTCTGTAAAGTTTGGAAGGTAGGTGACGAGGTACTGGCAGAAGCAAAGCTGGGAGTACCGGGCGTGAGTCGTGCTTCGGTAGCTCAGTTGGTAGAGCACTTGCCCGCGAAAGGCAAAGGTCCCGAGTTCGAGTCTCGGTCGGGCACACAGTTTTAATCTGCCAGGAAGTTTCATATCAGCGCACACTCCGCTGCAGAGTGAATATCTCATTCTGGAATGTAAAGTACTGATTATTCAGAACTAAAATACCGGTATAGGATTTAACCAGTCGGTTATCCCCATGCCTACCACAGATCGGCACCTGTACAGCTGCAAAAAAAAAATGGTTCAAATGGCTCTGAGCACTATGGGACTCAACTGCTGAGGTCATTAGTCCCCTAGAACTTAGAACTAGTTAAACCTAACTAACCTAAGGACATCACAAACATCCATGCCCGAGGCAGGATTCGAACCTGCGACCGTAGCGGCCTTGCGGTTCCAGACTGCAGCGCCTTTAACCGCACGGCCACTTCGGCCGGCTGTACAGCTGCACAGAATGGGCAAGTGTCTGACCTTCACATCAGAGGTGAGGCATGGGCGCATAACTCCTTGTCACCTACTTGAGGTTACACCGTACTTCACATACTTTCCATAGATGCTCATGAAATTAATATGCGAACATTCGAGCAGATTCGCCGTATTCTAGTTGCTCCTTGGCAGCCGCTGGGCCATAACAATCTGTCCCTTGTCGAAACTGCTTATGTATATGGATGTCTGAATTTGTGGCCAGTAATGCAGTTACAGTGATACCCCATTCGCCTCTTCTCCGACTATATACGTTCCTTAGAGCATTCTATGCCCGCGCTGACTGAATGCAGCATTCAGTCTTGTGATGGGCAGTGGTCACAATGTTTTGACATTACAGTGTACTTATGTTCGGTCGGTAACAGTAAAATTTCGTGTAAGAAGAATGTGTGAAGCAGGAATGGGCGATGCACATCGTTCGTTGTCAACCTAGCATATTCTAATTATGGGAGGTGTTTCACTGCTCATCACCCAAGAAACGAAGAGGAAGCGTTATCGTTCAAAGCAGTAACAGCATGCATTATACAAACCGGTTAGCTACCTTCCCGAGCACTGCAAGGCCGTTATAAACCTTGTGTAACGTATCAATCAAACATAAATCATAACATTCTTAAGTTTTGCTCCTTTTCAGCAGAAATGTAAAATAACATTTTATGTGGAGAAATTATAGCTTCAGATTCCTTTATTTTTATTTTTACATTTATTTACATTTAGCATATAACTGTCTTTTTTACACGTGGAATTTGGCGTATGTTTGATCATTCCACTTGTAACTGTGCAGTTATCCAACATGACGCCGACACGAAATGTTTGCCGCGTAATGCATCACACTACGTCACGTTGGTTAATTGATATATTCCGTTTATGGTAAAATACACTGTATTATGTACACTATATATATTAGTAAGAGTTTACTTTATTAGATACAATGACGGAGATAAATCGCAACACGAAAAAATAAGTAAGGAAATTTCGGGAATACATTTGTCTAGGTAACACATTTTAGTTGGTCAGTGATGTAACCAGCCACAAATACTTTTTAAATGTTTTATTTTAGTGTCGCAATCGGTTTCGGGTTACCACACCCATCTTCAAATGCCTAATATCTTTGGTTATACAGATGTCTTCACTTATACAGATGTTTTGACCAACAGCATTTCGTGTGTGCCACAGAAAGTTCTATCTAGTAAATGTCGATTTGTTTTGTTGTTGTCCATGTCATTTTTCAGCTCTTTAATTCAAGAACTGGAACTTTTTGTGAAACAGACGACATACTCTTGGTCAGAACGAAAAGTATTAGCCATTTGAAGATGTGCATGGTAGCCTGAAGCCGGTTTTCATACTAAAATAAAACATTTAATAAGTGTTGGTGGCTGGTTGCGTCATTCACCAAATATTATTAACGGACAGGAGTTCACAACATCAAACTTGGTTAAAATAATATTTAAGTGATTAACATTGCAAGATCCAGGTTAACGGCACCAGAGGTAAGTCATTGGAAAAATGAAATGCTGGTACGTTAACTATCACTGTAACCGCCAGAATGTTGAATGCAAGTGCACAAACGGCCATGCACTGTGTTGTACAGTTGCTGAAGGCCAGTCTGTGGGATGGAGTGCCATTCCTGTTGCAATTGGCCGAGCACTACAGGACGCATAAAGATGTTTGTGGTGAAGCTGGAGTTGTCGTCCGCTCGGCTGGAGACAGATCTCGTGAGCGAGCAGGACAAAGCAACATGTCGACACTTTGTACAGCGTGTTTCATTACAACAGAGGTACGTGGGTGAGCGTGATCCCGTTGAAAAGTACTCTCGCGAAAGGCGTTCAGAAATGGCAGCACAACAACACAATTCGCCAGACTGACGTACAAAGTAGCATCCAGGATGCACAGGATAACAACAAGAATGTTTCTCCTGTCAAAAAATTGCACCCCAGACCACAACACCAGATTTAGGCCCAGTGTGCCTAGCACGCAGAGAAGTTGGGTGAAGGTCCTGAGCTGATCTCCTTCTAACCCATGGCCATCACTGAGACAGAACCAGCTTTCATCAGAAAATACAACGGACCACTCTGGCCTCCAACAAGCTCTCGCTTGATACCACGGAAGACGAAACTGGCGGTGATGTGGAGTCAGTGGAGTGCACGCTGCAGGGCGTCTGGCTCGGAGCTGTCGTTGAAGTAACCGATTTGTAACAATTTTTTGTGTGACTGTGGTGCCCACTGTTGCTCAAATTGCAACTGCAGGTGTAGAAAGATGCGCCAGAGTCATACGCCAAACACGACGGTCTACCCTCTCAGTAGCGTTGTGTGGGCGTTCGGAGTGGACAGTATAAGGTAAGGAATGATGGGGTTCTCAAGAGAGGGGTTGTTTTGGGAAGGAGACCAGACAGCGAGGTCATCGGTCTCATCGGATTAGAGAAGGTCGGGGAAGGAGGTCGGCATTTGCCTGGAGCGAGTTAGGGAAATCACGGAAGACCTAAATCAGGATGACCGGACGCGGGAGCGTTCGGAGTCCAACCTTCTTGCTACCGTACATTCTCGTGATCACCACTACCAGCAGTCATGGTTGGTTGGTTGTTTGGGGAAGGAGACCAGACAGCGTGGTCATCGGTCGCATCGGTTTAGGGAGGGAAGTCAGCCGTGCCCTTTCAGAGGAACCATCCCGGCATTTGCCTGGAGTGATTTAGGAAAATCACGGAAAACCTAAATCAAGATGGCCGGACGCGGGATTGAACCGTCATCCTCCCGAATGCGAGTCCAGTGTCTAATCACTGCGCCACCTCGCTCGGTCCAGCAGTCATATACACTGGTTACGTTAATCCCTAGACATTTGGCAGTATTGCAGAAGGAACATCCAGCTTCTCGTAGCCCAATTAAATGACCTCGTCGTCATCACCGTAGAGCCGGCCGGAGTGGCAGAGCGGTTCTAGGCGCTTCAGTCTGGAACCACGCGACCACTACGGTCGCAGGTTCGAATCCTGCCTCGGGTATGGATGTGTGCGATGTCCTTAGGTTAGTTAGGTTTAAGTAGTTCTAAGTTGTAGGGGACTGAGGACCTCAGAAGTTACGTCCCATCGTGCTCAGAGCCATTTGAGGCATTTTTGTCACCGTAGAGACACTCTTGACTAACATCAGTTCACTACGTCCAACCTCAAAGGCAACTAATGCTCACGACCGTTACAGGTTGCATTTAGAGCAAACGTGATTTGCATCCTCATAGTGAGGCAACAGCGCCAGCCGTAAACGACTGGTGCCAAAAATTTGAAAAGACTGGTTTCATATGTACAAACACAGTCAAAAATCGTTTATGTTGCCTCAGTCCTCCTTGCTGTGGCCATTTTTTCCCGTCAGTGTATATGCTACGTATAGTCTCTGGATCTAGTACTTTAGTTTTGGTACCACCAAACACCGTTATTACTGATATAGTAACATAACTACTGGAGGCAATTCTACTGCTGCTCCTACTGCTGCCACTGGAGAAGCTGTAGACACTGACCTCTTGTGGGTTGTGTTCAGTGATGAGTAATACACTTTTTATGTATGTCCGATATTCACACGGGCGTCTTCACACTGTTTGTTGAAACAGAACGTGTGTACATTGTTGCACATCCTCTAGTCCAGTTGCGGCGTCAAACTCGATGTCTGGCCCAAATCCAACATTGATGCCTTCCTGTCCACAAGCTGTCAAGTAAAACTACTGGACAGCAGCATTGTTTTGACAGGAAACTAGGTGACTGAATTGGTGGGTTCGGACACTCACGCAAAACCCCAACCGCTCCCCACCCAAGTTGCTGTATACATTACGATAACCCAATAGGGCTGATTTGCCTGACTATTTCACTTTGCAAGGAACTCGTCTACAGATGATATCGAGCTGTGTACAGCTACCCTAAGTGTCTTAATAATATTACTCCGCAGGGAATGAAGAAGCAGATAGTTAAAGTTTTTTTTTTAATTTTATTAAAGGGGTGAAAGACTGTCTACGTATATCGAACTCCTGCAAGCAATGGTATTTCGTTGAAGTACCTCCACTGGTAATTGTCATCATCTATCTAATAATTCCATTTTCTCATACGTTTTAATAGTCAAATATTAGTTCGAACACCTGAAGTCAACGTCACCCTCTTTCTTTAAATAAGTGTCGTCATTACCGCATATACTAGCAAGGGAATCAACGGCTTGGTGGCAGTGCACCAAAAATAATAAAGTGAACGTGGTTAACTTCATTCCTGGTAATGATAGGGCATTCTACATAGCACTTTTAAAAAAAAAATTGCTACGTAGTCCAAAACATGGATTTGTGACACAAAACTCTACTCAGGGAGCATTTTGTAATGACTACACTATCATGGAAACGCATCGCCTCCAAGACAACGATTCCTGTGTGGGATACACAAGTTCTGTAATTGTTCGTAATTACACTTGGTTATTTCAGCCAGCAGTTATGGAGTGTGCAGCGCTAAAATAGACTGGTAGAATTACTCTACGGCTCACAAATGTACTGCGTAATATTATAACACCTTAATATGTCCAGGGTGCTGCGCTTAAATCGGGACCAATTTCAATTTGAATTTCCCGCCATATCGTAGTTCCGCCGGAGGCCTCGATTGGCGTTCTTGAAAACCACAGGCATCTAGTAAACAGAATCTCAAAATGGTGAAGATGTTACCGATAAGTGCGAAGCACAACCGAAGAGCCGTGGTTATCGGAAGTCTTCGATCTGGGCGTTCGCCCACTGAAATAGTTCGATTTTTCGGGTGCCCGAGTTCAACTGCTTACGATATTGTGGCCAAGTATAATACTATGGAGATGTCTGGGGAAGGTTCTGCTAACCCGGCGAGGAAACGTCATTCGAGGAAACGAGTGTCACGAACTGTGGCAGTAATCGATAACGCTCAGATGCTGATTTATGAGGATCCAGGGCAATCCCTGAGGAAAATGGCGTCAGTATTGAATGTCAGCTAGCGAACAGTGCGTCGGATGGTAGAGGAGGACCTCATACGAGCCATTTAGTCAAAAACTTGCTCCCGGATAACGTCGACATTTTCTGGTCAAAGGAGGTCTAACCCCCAAATAGCCCGGACTTGAATACCTCGATCACCATGCTTGGAGCATAGTCGGAAGAGTTACCAATGAGACGAGGTACCCTAATGTCAACCTCTATGCACCGCTGTTGAAGCAGCATTCGCGAATATGGACAGCGCTGTTTTAAAGAGTGCGTGCGGTCACTTCAGGACAACATTTGAGGCGGTCATTGCTGCTGTAGTAGTAGTACTAGTAGTAGTAGTAGCTTTGTTCATCTGTAGATCTCTTTTTACAAGGATATAGGACATGTCGAAGTATTTACAAGTTTAGACCAATTTAGAATAAGCTAATTCGTATACAGATACATTTACAGACTTCTAGTTAGAGACAATCATTATATTTGCTCCTGGTATTCAATACTTTAAAAAAAATAACTTATCAAATAATGTAATACCACACTGTTCACTCATATTATTCTCACTATCAGCCTCTGCACACACTATACACACATTGTCTCATTACACTTCACTCACTTCACACACCAACATACACACACACACACACACACACACACACACATACTGGTGATCTCTGGGCCATTTTCTGTACCGCAACTTCCCCTTGGCTATCCTGAAAAACTGAGTCATCATCCCTCTATAATGAGTGAGATGTTGAGGTCAGAAAGAGGAAGAGGTGTTAATATTGTGCAAAGCATAGCTTGGGGGTATTTTAAGAAAAGGAAAAAATCTGGAGAAAATGATAGTATGAAGTTGTTACGTGGAAAGTTGGATGTTTTATAATCATTATTATTAGTTAATTGTATAACACTTTTTCTAACAAACCCCTACTCTATTTTATCTAAGTAATCCTTCAATGTATAGAATGCATTGCATAACAGTTACTTTTTAGCTGCCTTTTTAAATACGTGTATTTTTGCAATTTCCTTAATCTCCTTTCGTAATTTATTGTACAGATTTATTACTTGGTAGAAAATGCTGTTTTGATTTTTGTCTACATTTTTTCTTGGTAACTGTAAGTTGAGTCTAGCTCTTGTTCCATGGTCATGAACAGAGCTGTTTGTGCAGCAATTACCAATGTTATTTTTTATGTGTACAACTGACTGGTAAATGTATTCACATGGGGCAGTTAAAATCACCAGTGTTCTGAACAGATCTTCACACTGAGCTCGACTATTATTTCTGATTATTATTCGTATGGCTCTTTTTTTGCCACATTAGAAACCAAACTGTGATTCACTTAATAGATTGTATTTATTCAGGTACTTCGTTAATCTATCTTTCATAATTGCTTCTATTATTTTTGAGAATGTGACAGCAGGGAAATGGGCTGGTAATTTTCTGTGTTCTGCATTAGCTTTCTTAAGCAAAGGTACAACTCTTGCCTATTTTAACTGCTCTGAAAATATCCCTGATGTAAAGGATTCATTTATGATATTTGTTAAGGGGCATTGTATAATCTCTATAAATTGTTTCAGTCACACATTGGTACTTCATCCTAAGCCTACTGATTTTTTAGTTTTTAGTTTTTGAGTACTTTTAATGACTTCATTCTCTGTGGTTGGGAGTAACATCGTTGTATTTAGTGCAGCATTACTGACAGATGTTATATTTGTTTTGGGGAATTTTTGCTGTAAATTCTCTGTGATGCTTGAAAAATAATCGTTTGTTGTGCATCATTTATTACCTTATCCCACTCCCCTAGCAGTATGATATGCTGCGTTTGTTTGTCTCTCCCCATTTCCTTTTTCATAACATACCGAACTGCTTTGCTTTAATTCTCTGAATTATATATTATTTTGTCATTAAATTACGTTTTTCCACCACCAGCACCTTCCTATAGATCTTTGTGTATCTATGATAGAAATTTAAGAATTCTGGTTCATTGCGACTCTTTTTCATGAAACTGAGTTATTTAAGTGTTTGGGAAGACTTCTTAATACCTGCTGTTATCCATCTGTTTTTGTGAGGTGTTGATACAGACATGCATACTTTTGGAAATGCCTTTTCAAAGTTCAATTTAAATAATGTGGAGAATTTAGAGAATTTCATATTCACATTAGTTTCCTTATACATTTTATCCCAGCTTTGTTTTGCAAGTTCTTTTGAAATGTCTTTTATTTTGATTTCTGATAGATGCCTTTCATAGGCTTGTAGTTTAGGGAATGATTCAATGCGTGATTTTACTGTTGTTATTTGACAGAGATAGTCTGATAGTCCAAGATCTTTTACAGCTATACCACATTTTTCCCTGTCAATATTTGTGTCGACATGGTCAATTACTGATGCAGTCATGGTAGCAACCCTTTCTGCACTATTAACCAATAGGGACATGCCAAAACTTTGAGGGATATTTATGAGTGTGCTGCTGGATTCAGTTGTACAGGATGGGCATATGGGCAGGCGGTGGGCGTTAAGGAATAAAGGGTAATTTTTAGAGAAGGCCATTTATTGGCTAAAGCATGTTGAAAGGGGCTACATAGGACTAGGGAGGTGAGGGCGAGCCAGAGCTTAGAATTTGGCGAACATTGTTCGCGAAGCTACCGAAAGTTGTTGTCTGCCTAAACTGAGCCCACAGTGCCGCAGCACCGGGAGAAGCGGGAGATGTTCAATGCTAAAGGGCGCGCATCCGACTCGCGGGTGAGCAAGAATACAAGAGAGTGAGCCCGGCGACGGGCGGCCGGGTATATTCGACGCACCACGCGGCTTCCTCCGCACCGTTTGGGCGCTCATATAATAAAGTAAAATCCCCTATTGTCTGGCTCATCCTTTACACATTTCTAATATTGGTGTTGATGTTAATATCCCCATACAGAATTATGTTGACCTTTGTACTTGCGACCTTATGTAGAACTTCTGTTAGTTTATTGAAAAAAGTGTCCACACTGCCACTAGGAGGTCTATACACATACAAAATGATTAACTGCTTGGTGATATCAACCCCTGTTAATTCAATAGCTGATATTTCGAAGTGTTTTTCTTCACTGATTGTAATGAGGTCATGTCTTGATTTGAACTGTGTTCCTTTTCTGATATAAATGCATGATCCTCCACCCATTGAAGCAGTTCTAAAGCAGGAGTTTGATCTTCCATACAATGATAATACTACATGTTGGATTTCTTTATCTCAACGCCAGTGCTCAGTAACACAAACTAATGTGCAGTTCAAAGATTTTTTATTGATTGCATGTTTTGATGGAGGATTGTTAAGTCTGCGAAATGCCCCATGTTACTCTTTCCAATGGTTTGTTTTTCTATGTAACATCTGATATATGTGATATTTGAAGTGTTAAAATCTGCCTTGTTAGTGATTGCAACTGCTGGAGATACTCTTTAGGCAGCGGAACCTGTTGTCTGGATTTATTCTAAGAAGACCTACTTTTCCTACGTATGACAACAGGTATTTGACGATGTGTGGCCCGAGATCCACCGCCTATACTTTCATGAATAAGCTGCACCAATCTTCCCTTCCGAGTCCTGTTTAAGAGTAGGCCATGCCTAGTGAAACCCAATCTGTTGATAGTCGCGACGGGCACCAGAGAAACATGAGCAAAGTTGGCTGTCCTCAGAGCCATCCCTAGCTCCACACTGATTCGCCTCACAGCTCCATCAAGGTGTGGTCGATCATGACGCCAGAACAACTCAACAAAGTGTACGTTGGTGCCATGAGTCAGGGAAGCTGTCTTGTCCAGGTCACCACCAATGTCATATGCCCCATCACTGTCTGCATCTACATCTACATGGATACTCTGCAAATCACATTTAAATGCCTGGCAGAGGCTTCATCGAACCACCTTCACAATTTTCTATTATTTCAATCTCGTATAGAGCTCGGAAAGAATGAACACCTATTTCTTTCCGTACGAGCTCGGATTTCCCATATTTTATCGTGGTGATCGTTCCTGCCTATGTAGGTCGGCATCAACAAAATATTTTCGAAAAGTTAGTGACAGGAATTTTGTATGAAGATTCCGTCGCAACGGCAATACGCCTTTCTTTTAATGATGTCCAGCCCAAATCTTGTATCTTTTCTGTGACAATCTCTCCCATATTTCGCGACTATACAAAACGTGCTGCCTTCTTTTGAACTTTTTCCATGTACTCCGTCAGTCCTATCTGGTAAGGATCCCACAGTGCGCACCAGTATTCTAAAAGAGGACGGACAAGCTTATGGTAGGCAGTCTCCTTAGTAGGTCTGTTACATTTTCTAAGTGTCCTGTCAATAAAACGCAGTCTTTGGTTAGCATTCCCCACAACATATTCAATGTGTTCCGTCCAATTTAAGTTGTTCTAAATGGTAATACCTAGGTATTTAGTTAAATTTACGGCTTTTAGATTGGGCTGATTTATCGTGTAATCGAAGTTTAACGAGTTCCTTTTAGCACTCATCTGGATGACCTCACACTTTCCGTTATTTAGGGTCAACTGCCACTTTTCGCACCATTCAGATATTTTTTCTAAATCGTTTTGCAGTTTGTTTTCATCTTCTGATGACTTTATTAGCCGATAAACGACAGCGTCATCTGCAAACAACCGAAGACGGCTCCTCAGATTGTCTCCCATATCATTTATATAGATAAGGAACAGCAAAGGGCCTTTAACACTACCTTGGGGAACGCCAGAAATCACTTCTGTTTCACTCGATGACTTTCTGTCAGTTACTACCAACTGTAACCTCTCTGACACGAAATTACAAATCCACTCACATAAGTGAGACGATATTCCATAAGCACGCAATTTCACTACGAGTCGCTTGTGTGGTACAGCGTCAAAAGCCTTCCGGAAACCCACAAATACGGAATCGATCTGAAATCCCTTGTCAATTGCACTCAACACTTCTTGTGAATAAAGAGCAAGTTGTGTTTCACAGGAACGATGTTATCTAAACCCATGTCGACTACTTGTCAATAGACCGTTTTCTTCGAGGTAATTGCCGCGCAGGATTAGCCGAGCGGTCTAGGGCGCAGGAGTCATGACAGTGCGGCTGGTCCCGGCGGATGTTCGAGTCTTCCCTCAGGCATGGGTGTGTGTGTTTGACCTTAGGATAATTTAGGTTAAGTAGTGTGTAAGCTTAGGAACTGATGACCTTAGCAGTTAAGTCCCATAAGATTTCACACACATTTTCTTCGAGGTAATTCATAATGTTCGAACACAACAATTGTTCTAAAATCCTGCTGCATATCGACGTTAACGATATGGGTCTGCAATTTACTTCGTCTTCTTTTGTGAAGGCATTTCGGAAGGCTGTGTTTAGTAAGTCTGCTTTGGCAGCACTGTCTTCGATAGTATCTCCATTGCTATTGTGGAGAGAAGGCACCGATTGTTTCGTATCGCTAACATACTTCATATACGACCAGAATCGCTTTGGATTTTCTGCCAGCTTTCGAGACAAAGTTTCATTGTGGAAACTGTTATAAGCATCTTGCATTGAAGTCGGCGCTAAATTTCGAGCTACTGTAAATATCGCCAATTTGGGGATTTGGCGTCTGTTTGGATTTGTGCATGTTTGTTTCCTGTTTGTGCAACAGTGTTCTAACCCGTTTTGTGTACCAAGGAGGATCAGCTCTGCCGTTTGTTAATTTATTTGGCATAAATGTCTCAATCACTGCCGATACTTTTTCTTTGAATTTAAGCCACATCTGGTCTACAATTTTATCATTAATTTGGAATGAGTGGAGAATGTCTCACGGGAAGGTGTCAAGTGAATTTTTATCTTCTCTTTTGAATAGGTATATTTTCCGTTTATTTTTCGCGAATTTTTGCATTACAATATTTAGTCTCGCTACGACAACCCTGTGTTCATTAATCCCTGTGTCCGTTTTGATGCTCGTTATTAAATCCGGATTATTTGTTGCTAAGACGTCAAGTGCGTTTTCACAACCGTTTACTAGTCGCGTGGGCTCATGAACTAATTGCTCGAAATAATTTTCAAAGAATGCGTTTAGCCCAATTTCGGATGATATTTCATGCGTACCTCCGGAATTAAACATGAATTTTTGCCAACATATCGAGGTTAAATTAAAATCACCACCATCTGTAATCGTATGAGTCGGGTACGTGTTTGAAATCAAACTCAGGTTTTCTTTGAATTTTTCAGAATCTGTATCATCTCAGTTGGGAGGTCGGTAAAAGGATCCAAGTATTACTTTATCCCGATTGCCAACAATGACCTCTGCCCATACTAACTCACAGGAAGTATCTGCTTCAGTTTGGCGACAAGTTAAACAACTTCTGACAGCGACAAACACGCTACCGCAAACCGTGTTTAGCCTATCCTTTCGGAACACTGTTAGGTTCTCCGCAAAAATTTCGGCTGCACTTATATCCGGCTTTAGCCAGGTTTCAGTGGCTATAACGATTTGAGCATCAGTGCTTTCTATTAGCGCATTGAGCTCTGGTACTTTTGCAACACAGCTACGGCTATTTACATCTGTTAGACCAATGGTTTCTGTATCTACGTTCTTTCTGTGTTTAGCCTGCACCCTTTGTGACTTAAGCCCTTCTTGTGTTTTCCCAAGACCCTCTAACCTAAAAAACCGCCCAGTCCACGCCACACAGCCCCTGCTACCCGTGTAGCCACCTCCTGAATGTACTGGACATCTGACCTATTCAACGGAACCCGAAATCCAACCACCCTTTGACACAAGTCGAGGAATCTGCAGCATTTCTTTGAGAATTTGCGTTCGTCTAAATTATACTTGCCTTTTTCGGTACTCCTGCAGCAGCTTTCTGTCGTGTTTTGTGTACCACGGAGGATCAGTTCCGTCTCTTATTAATTTATTTGGTATGAATCTCTCGAGTGCTGTTGATACTATTTCTTTGAACTTTAAAGCCACATATGGTGTTCACCTACATAGTTTGGAAGGATTGGAGACTGTCTCTTAGAAAGACGTCAACCGAATTTTTAGTTGCTTTTATAAATAGACATATTTCGTGTTCAGTTTTGGTGAATTTCTTTGTTACGGAATTGAGCCTCGCTACGATTGTGTGTTCACTAATCCCCGTATCCGTCGTGACGCTCAGGATTATTTGTGGCTAAGAGGTCAAGTGTGTTTCCGCAACCATTTACAATTTGAATGGCTTCGTGAACTAATTGTTCAAAATATTGTGATCATTACAATTATTACTTTTCCCTCCAAAACCTAGGATGCTTTCTCTGTGACCCTGTAAATACCAGAGCTACATAATGTAGAACAACAACGTACATTACAAGCATCGCATTCTGTATTACTTCATTTCCTTATTTCTAACATTTTAAAATTGTGCGTCGACTTCAGATGACATGTCAATCATAGATGTTCTTATCTCTATTTAGTGAACGTATTTTCAGTCATCTTTTGAACGTTGTCCCGCTACACTTTATTAACTAATGTTTCGCCGCAAGGGATATCGCATTTTAGAGAGTAAAATGGAGTATGTAGTTCTTCTTTTCAAACATTCACATACCCACTTCTTCTTTCCTTATTGTCTTTTGCGCATGCAGTTGTAGTAATTAAAGTAGGCTCAAATGCAGTGATGAAAAAGATCACATCGTTCATTTCTTGTTGCTCCTATGGCGATGGACTGTTTTTATCGGAATCAGTAAGCGTGAAAGGAAGCTACCGTACAGACAGAGGGATCTATATTTATACTTGTCAGAACTAATTACATACTGACATAATCGTTGGTATTGCTTTCGTTTCCCAAAAGTTATAAATATTTCGGCTTCGGAAAAGAAGCTCTGTATTTGGCAAAGATGTCGAAGAAGAAGGTCCCTTACGTACTCATTGTATCGAGTAAGAGGTGGAGAAGGCGATTTGAAACCGGACAGAAGTAGTACAAGGAAGGGTGTCCCTTACCTGAGGGATCGCTACCTGGCGAAGAGGCAAGTGTGGCAAATGTCCGGCGTGGCAAATGTCCGGCATTCGCTGGATCTTAGATGCCAATCTCAGTCAGTTAACTTTGTGTACTCACTGATATACTATCCGGAAGTGATGGATAATAGCCCTGAATTGCAAGAAAATGTGCAGAATACGAAGAAGAGGAGATATTTGCGGAGAACGAGGGTTCCATCGTCTCTAACGTAATTACAGCGCGTGTTAAGAAGGCTAAACAAAAAGAACTGTTGGCTAATATTACCAGTCCCAATCAGAGGGCTGCAGTTTATGCAAACGTCAGCCTCGCCACAGTGGGACGCATAAGGAAGGAACGCGAAAACAAGGCGCATGGTTTACTGGAATCGTCACGAAGGAAAACTAATAATTTAGGGAGGAAACCGATCGTTATAGACAGTGTCACAAAATCGGTCATTCGACAAACGATGGAGGACTCTTACATAAACCGAAAAATAGTGCCCACATTGCTGAAATTACTTACTGGCGTGAAAAAAAAAATACATTTCCTTGCACAAAGATGTTTTACACAAGACATTGCGTGAAATGGGATTTACCTGGAAATACTTTTCAGACATGTTTACGAAGACAGTGACAAAAAAAGCAGTACGAATTGAACTAATACAACACACGAAATTATAAATTTCTGGTTACTTTTTAAACACCCTTCCTGTTGCAAGAATTGTTAAGTTTCAATGCAGCCCTTCAAAGACAACTTCTACCTTTTAGTAGAAACACAAAATAAGAACAAGCCTTAAATTCTACAGACTGATTGCACTATATCTGGTTCGTCTTACGAATAGAGGAACATACATTCATATGAACAGGCATTTGGTTCTATGTTTGTAGTAAAATCCTGACTTTTGTTTTCCTTATACTCTTAACGCATTTGTCCAAAAATAAACGCAGCCGGGACGTATCTGTACACGGCGTCGCCACAGATTTAAGGCGCGCGCCGCGGCAGGGACGGTACTACGTTGTGAAACAGCCTGTAGAAGCGCCCTGTGACGTAGCAGGTTAGGCAGAGTGGGGACTCACGCGCTCGCTCTTCAGTTTACCGACAGCCTATATGCACACGGAGTGCACATTGGTTTTCTTACCCTTATTGTCAGCCAATTCCCTAAGAAGCCTAACGTTTCAGCTTCCAACTACCAATAATCCCACTCTCTGAAATTGCCCGGATCTTGCAGGCTGAGTGGTTTCCTCCAAAACAGGACAGGCGACAGCATCCGGCTCAGCGGCAGTGTCAGCCACAGACAACACCTGGAACCTGTTTGTCAGACAAACCGGGGAGGCCTTACGTGCGGCCGCCTGGGAAGTCTTTCGCTGCCTGCTTCGCCCCGGGGCGACCTCCCACTCGACCACAGATGAGGGGTCAGCCTCAGTGAGAGCACTAACTGAGTTACCCACCGGTGAGGACCGATCGGATGACTTTGACGTGAGGGACGTCCCTTGGATCCCCATGGCCAGCTCACAACAGTGCTGCCCACCCACTGCAGCCTCAAGCTGTGTAACCGAAGCCAACACAGCCTGAAGCCGAGAGTGAAGTGTCACCAACTCGGCTCGCATCCGCATACAACAATCGCAGCCCAGACCGTGGAAAACTAAACTATGCAGATAAATGGACTATCGGCACCCGTAGCGCAACTCTACTGTAGACCCTGACAAAAACGCAGGGACTGTGTCTAATAATATGCAGTAATTCAAAAACCTGACTACCAATGCACTCAGGAGAGACTAAATTATTTGCCCCTGATTTGGAACTTGTAATATGTCACAAAATCGGTTTACTTTCTGACGCAAACAAAAACGCGACAACTGTAGCTATTAGATATGGAATTTACACGAAGAAACTCAAGAAACTAAACTATTAAAGCACACAGATGATATAATAAAATTCGCTCCTCGTTGGGAACTCGTAAATGTCACAAAAGTGGCTACTTCCCTGTTGCTGCGTCTGTCTCGGTCGGCTACTGCTGCCTGACTGCTTCCCGCCCTACTCACTATCTCTACATGGTCCTCTTTTGTAAAGTCCTTACATAAAGACCCTAGGTCCTCTATCACATGATTTAGCCCTGTATTTGGCTTGAAAATACTAGTGGCCTGGTACGCTGCCCCTAAACTTTCCTGTAATTGAGGGTCTACACCTCGCCCATGGCTACTACCTAGCAGCAGCACTTTCTTCTTCCTAACACTTTGTACATTCCTAGGCTTCTCGGCATCGGTTGAAGTGTGCTGCACATTTCCTGCTCCTCGTTCTACCTGAGGCTCTTGTTCACTTAACTCTGGCAGTGGTAGATATCTGTTTTTGGTGTTTATGATAAAACTGTCAGATCGTGTTCTCTTTCTTCGTAACCTTCCACCAGCTGCCCGCTACCAACCACCCTCCTCCCCCCCTGTCTCCCTTGATCCTTATCAGTTCCTTCCTTGCGTCCTCCAATTGTGCCTGAAGGGTGCAGATTTTCCTTTCCCATTCCACAGTCAAAATGTTCCTACAGCATACTCTGCAGTTCCAGGAGAGAGATCCTCTTCTGTCCTCCCAACATTCTTCCCACTGCATACCCCCCCCCCCCCCAGTGAAAATATTTCCTCCAAGACTGGCAACAAATCCCTCTACTCACTATCCTATAACAGCTCCCATATTTCTCACTCATCGTCAGTTTAGATAGAATAATTAAGTTTAAAGAATTTGTCAAGGACTAGAGATTGCCTGTGTGTAAACAAAAAACGACATAAAGATGTGAGGTTGTTGTTTTCGTACTGATTTAGAGACACAATGACAGAAGAATGAATTAGTAATTGCTTTGATTTTTAGAGAATTTACGTTATCAAGCGTGTTTGGTCAGGTTTTTAAACGTTTATAACTCGGAAAATTTAGGCCTAGATAGCGTCTATCTAACTAGTAAACAATACGAAATGTGTTATTCAAACACGATTTAGAAAAGTTTAATTGTACTTCTATTGCGACAATAGATACTGAAGAAACTAGTAGCTGACTTTTTGAAACGAATTTTGCACCATCAAGAAAACTTGAGTAGAATTTTTTGTGTTTATGTCACGCAAAATTTCGCATTATGTCACGATTATCGGGACTTTAGGTAACACGAAGTTTTTTCAAGAACAAGCTCTGCTGGGAGGCTAATATTCAGTTGTGTGACAAGAACGGGCACTACAGCAAGTACACGAAACAAAGAAAATTTAAATTCTATTTCCACTTAAATAAGTTCTTTTAGAGGGCGAGGAAATATGCCTGTGATCTCTCTCGGCGGCCATCTGTAGGAGGTTAAATCGAGCAATGTTACTCTTGAAAGATACCACTACTTATTTGTAATAGGATTTTCATTTTCATTTGTGTTTTGTTTTAATACATGTGCTTTTTTTAAAAAAAGTTTTATGTGGTCGGATTTAAGCGCCGCACCCTGTGGTACCCAACAGATGTTTGAGGGAAGATGAATTTTAAGAGTTTTGCATATGATAGCGATCTAAGCCAGAACCTCCCTGATTGCATGCACTCCGCAGCCATGATGCCATTGGAAGAGCCAGCTTTTCTAATTCTTCGTTTCATCATAATAATATTTTGAAGGCGACTTACAAGACTCAGTCTCGCACTAAGTGTTTATTTTGTTTTGTGTTAGGGCACAAAAACAACTAGGGTCATACGCGCCCACTATGTGGCTGTATTCCAGACTTCCTCACATGATGGGAGCTAGAAAATCCTATCCTTTCCCAGGACAAGAGAAAGACGTTAAAAAAGGTAAGGTAGACAACATGTGTCTTTGGTTTGACTGGTGGCGACCTAGGCCCTGAGGAATAATCAATGGCCAATAGCATGGGAAGGCGAGTGCAGTGACGAATACACCCTACCACTGTGGGCTTCACACAGGTTACAGAAGAGGGACTCTTGCATTTTATTTGTTTTAATTAAAGATGTTATTGTTACCCTACATACTATTACACCTGGTGGTTCAGCGTGACTGAATAAGGAAACCCTGATGTAATTGTTAAACATGGAACCAGGGGCTATCACTATAATTTTTTTACGCATGTTCACAGCGTAACTCCTACATTAAGTGCAGTTTGCTGTAAAAATGAACAGTGCACCTCTACAGTGTGAATGTTACACAACAAGAATATACTTTGTTTAAAGCACGAATCTCAGCACCTCTACAGTGCAAGTGTTACTTAGCAAGAGTTTAATTTCTTTTTTAAAAAAAATTGCTACAGTCATACATTTAAGAGGTACTACGTGTTACATTTCACCAAAATGTCCCAAAAACTTTATGCAATTACATCATGTAATATATAACCGCCAAACAAGCTATTTTACCTGGTTTTAGTAATTTTCCACTAAGCATAGTGCTAGTGAAGGTGATACGACCAGTAACGTGTTTTTAACATAATAATGCAACACATGTCTGTGAGGGATCCTTTCACATTCAGCCTTTTTGGGCAGCCACATTCGATAGCTCAGCAATAACATCATTCTAGACCACAAAAGGTTTTTATTTTTCCAGCAATCAGTTTCAGTCATACAAATATCATCTTTAGACCAGTATGTAAACCCACTGGGCTAAGGTGTGTAGCCAATATGCAGAGTTATTATTACGCTAAGTGGCATATGTAACCAAAAGGTGCCCTTCATATCAGCTCTGCGTGTCACCAGTGGAGATCATTACTAGTCTGAAGATGGTCCTTCTGTGGCTGAAACTGGTTACTGGAAAAATAGACACAATTTGTGGTGTCTCAAAATGGTCTTTTTGTGACTGAAACCGGTTGCCAGAAAAATAGACACTTTTGGAATCTAGACTATTTTTATTCAGTTACAATATTTGACAGTGACTTTATAATGCTGTCATTATTGTGCCAAAATTACAATAATGAGATAATAAGTTCAGCAATAAGGATAACAATTTATGACAATAAGGAACGGCGTAGCCCCAATTGGGTAATAAATTTCATCCTAAATAAACACTGGATAACAGTCCAAGTGGTCTAGAGGATTGGGGAAAAGGAGGGAGAAGTAATAAATTCTAGTGAAAAGGAAAAGTGTTGCCTTAATTGGCTAAAAAATTAGATCGTAAATAAACACAGCCAAAGTGGCCAACTGGGGTAGAGAAGAGGGGTGGGGAAGAGGGAAAGTAGTCGTTGAAGGTTAGCAACACAACCAATGTTGCTTTAGGTAGCACATCTACACCTATTGCAACAAAGTTGAATATCGGGAGCAATTTTGAATATTTGGAACAGTAGTTAATCATCAAATATAAACAGCCCCTTATAATTTACTCAGCTGGTCGAGAAGGAGATGGCGGTCAGGGAGAAGGGTGGGGATGGTGTCATAAATTACTCTGGATCCTCACCACAATGACATATGTGGGGTGAAGGCTGTGCTCATATCCGCTCTACCCCACTACTTATTTCGTAGAAAAACAGTGTCCCTCCTAAAGTACGTACACACGACATAGGTTCTACTGAAGATAAGGAATAATGGTGCTCATGCAATGGAAAGGAAACAGTTTTCTTTCTTAGTTGGTGCAAATTTGTTAATCTAAAAATAATCCTTGGTGTAGCGGTACTGCTATTCAGAACTCTTACTGCACTTTTTCAATTAGTTTTAGGCTCGAAGTATCCATTTCTCTTCTTTAAATGTTCCATGTGCCCTTCACGTGATGCACGATAGTCAAACTCGTTCCATGCTTTTGAGAGGCTATCACGTGTTACTGCAGTAAGAACTGTTGCTGCGCGACTTTGCAGATCACCCAAATTATTGGCGATTCCTGTAATCCAAATTTTCGCAAAAAGGAACGGAAGGAAAATTTTTCTCCCAGAAACCGACGTAAAACTCATGTAGCAGTGGGGAGACTCTCTCTCTCGTGGGTCTGTCTGCTATGTTCTCCATATTCTTGCATTTTTGACGTTCACTTTCAGACTTAAATCACCGATCACTAAACGTGAAAGGATTGTTATCTTCCGATTCGACGCCCAGAATGAACTGACATCATAAAAGGCTTGTAGCAACTTAATCCTGTACAGTTTGCAACTCAAAAGACGATCTCAAAACAGGCTACACAGACATCTACATCTACATCCTGATGGATACACTGTATATCACATTTAAGTGCCTGGCAGAGGGTTCATCGAACCACCTTCACAATTCTCTATTATTCCAATCTCGAATAGCGCGCGGAAAGAGTAAATACCTTTATATTTCCGTACAAGCTCTGATTGCCCTTATTTTGTCGTGGTGATCGTTCCTCCCTATGTAGGTTGGTGTCAAAAATATATTTTCGCATTCGGAGGAGAAAGTTGGTGATTGGAATTTCGTGAGAAGATTCCGTCGCAACGAGAAACGACTTTCTTTTAATGATATCTCGCCCACGTCCTGTATCATTTCTGTGACACACTCTCTCATATTTCGCGATAATAAAAAACGTGCTGCCTTTCTTTGAACTTTTTCGATGTACTCCGCCAGTCCTATCTGGTAAGGATCCCACACCGCGCAGCAGTATTCTAAAAGAGGACGGACAAGCGTAGTGTAGGCAGTCTCCTTAGTGGGTCTGTTACATTTTCTAAGAGTTCTGCCAATAAAACACAGTCTTTGGTTAGCCTTCCCCACACCTCTTTCTATGGTTTCCTTCCAATTGAAGTTGTTCGTAATTGTAATACCTAGGTATTTAGTTGAATTTACGGCTTTTGTATTAGATTGATTTATCGTGTAACCGAAGTTTAACGAGTTCCTTTTAGCACTCATGTGGATGACCTCACACTTTTCGTTATTTAGGGTCCACTGCCACTTTTCGCACCATTCAGATATCTTTTAAGAAACATTTTGCTTAGGCGAGCGTAGAGCACCGGCTAAGGTCCACAGCTGCCGCGGGGGTTAAAATCCTTTTGAATTTCATCGTACACAGTATTATCAAATAGTATATGTAACGCAGAGTTATTTAGAAATAGTCATTTTCGCCTAAGTAATGTCATTAATCAATCAACCATTTCTGCAAAATTTCTTCAAATATCTATTCCGTTAGTAACAGAAAAGATTACAGAAGCGTTTCACTAGCTATTGCTTGCATAGCTTGCTAGGCTAAAACAGGATTCCCGATAGTATTTGTCTCAGAATAAATCGAAACACGTACTCGTAGACCACCATGCACACTCAATGAAAGCCGTTGCTTTGTATGCACGTGGATTTTGTAGAAGCTTGTCTCCATTCCATTCTTCTACGAACTCTCAGTTGACATTACTGAAGACGTAAATGGCGGTGATTTGGGGTGAATGGAATGCACGCTAGAGGTTGTCTGGTTCGGAGCTGTCTTTGAAATGACCATTTTGTAAGAGTTTGTTGTGTCTCTGTGGTGCCAACTACTCCTCAGACTGCTACTGCTGATGCAGTACTATGCACCCGATCCGTACTCGGAAACGGTGGTCTTCCCTCTCGGTAGTACCACGTGGTCGTACTCCGTACGGTTTTCTTACGAACTTACATTCTCGTGGCCACCACTGGCAGCAGTCATGTACAATGGCTGCGTACTTGCCAAATCTTTCTGCAGTTTCTCTTAGCCCTCTTACACGATCTCGTTGAAACTCAATGAGGTTCTGATGATGGCGTCTTTTTCACTGTAAAGGCATTCTTGACTAACGTAAGCTCACCACGTCGATACTCAAAGGTAACTAACGCTCACTACCCTTACAGCGTTTATGTAAAGCAAACGTGATTTGCTTCATCATAGTGGCGCTATTTACAATTTGTAGAGATACCAGACGGCAGTTACAAGGGTCGAGGGGAATGAAAGGGAAGCAGTGATTGAAAAGGGTGTGAGACAGGGTTGTAGCCTATCCCCATATTATTCGATATGTATATTGAGCAATCGAAGCATTTGAGATGTGGTGCTATAGACGAATGTTGAAAATTAGGTGGACTGATAAGGTAAGGAAAGAGGAGGTTCTACGCAGAATCGGAGAGGAAAGGAATATGTGGAAAACACTGGTAAGGAGAAGGGACAGGATGATAAGACATGGTACTAGAGGGAGCTGTAGAGGGCAAAAACTGTAGAGGAAGACAGAAGACATGAGGGGATGACTTCCATGGTACCAGAGGGAGCTGTAGAGGGCAAAAACTGTAGAAGAAGACAGAGATTGGAATACGTCAAGCAAATAATTGAGGACATAGGTTGCAAGTGCTACTCTGAGATGAAGAGGTTAGCACAGAAAAGGAATTCGTGGCGGGCCGCATCAAACCAGTCAGTAGACTGATTAAAAAAAAAAAAAAATATTGAGCAAGCAGTGAAGGAAAACTAACACGAATGGAAAGACTGGTAGAAGATCGGGGAAAATCAGTTTGGATTCCGTAGAAATATTGCAACACATGAGGCAATACTGACCTTACCACTTATCTTAAAAGAAAGATTAAGGAAAGGCAAACCTACGTTTCTAGCATTTGTAGTCTTAGAGAAAGCTTTTGACAACGTTGACAGGAATACTCTCTTTCAAATTCTAAAGGTGGCAGGGCTAAAATATAGGGAGCGAAAGGCTATTTACAATTTTTACAGAAACCAGACGGCAGTTAGAAGAGTCGAGGGGCATGAAAGGGAACCAGTGGTTGGAAAGGTAGTGAGACAGGGTTGTAGCCTCTCCCCAATGTTATTCAATCTGTATATTGAGCAAGCAGTAAAGGAAACAAAAGTAAAATTCGGAGTAGGTATTAAAATCCATGGAGAGGAAATAAAACCTTTGAGGTTTGCCGATGACATTGTGGTTCTGTCAGAGACAGCAAGGGACCTGGAAGAGCAGTTGAACGAAATAGACAGTGTCTTGAATGTAGGATATAAGATGAACATCAACAGAAACGAAACGAGAATAATAATAGAATGTAGTCGCATTAAATCGGGTGATGCTGTGGGAATTAGATTAGGAAATGAGACAGTTAAAGTAGTAAATGAATTTTGCTATTTGGGGAGCAAAATAACTGATGATTATCGAAGTAGAGAGAATACAAAATGTAGACTGGCAATGGCAAGGAAAGCGTTTCTGAAGAAGAGAAATTTGTTAACATCGAGCATAGATTTAAGTGTCAGGAAGTCCTTTCTAAAAGTATTTGTACGGTGTGTAGCCATGTAGGGAAGTGAAACGTGGACGATAAATTGTTTAGACAAGAAGGGAATAGAAGCTTTCGAAATGTGGTGCTACAGAAGAATGCTGAAGATTAGATGAATAGATCACGGAGTTATTGAGGAGGTACTGAACAGAACTGGGGAGAAGAGGAATTTATGGCACAACTTGACTAGAAGAAGGGATCGGATGGTAGGACACGTTTTGAGGCATCAATGGCAGAGTAGAGGAAAAAAAACCATAGAGGAAGACCAAGAGATGAATACACTAAGCAAATTCCGAAGGATGTAGGTTGCAGTAGTTACTCAGAGATGAATAACTTTGCACAGGATAGGGTAGCATGGACAGCTGCATCAAACCAGTCTGTGGACTGAAGACCGTAACATCAACAACAACATTGGCGCTTCTGGCGCCAGTGTTATGCGAGTAGCACGAAATTAGAAAATAAGTAATCTTTCTGGTGTAGAAACATGCTTACCAAATGTGGTTCGTACAATTCTCTCTTGACATTACGATACTTTTTCCCGTCAGCATATGATTAACGTCCCAGGTGTACAGGTGATCCCATAAAATTTCAACATAAATTTTGTAGGAAACTAGGAGCCATCGCAAGAAAAGGCGCTAGCTAGAAACTGAGGACAGATCTATCTACAAAATATCTAAGAGTCTTCAAGATCCGTGATTAACAGGTCTGATGGTATCTGAAGCCTTTACGGGTGGTCAGCCGAGTTGCGTCGTGGTCTCGTAGCAACGTTTCGATGAAGATGATGGAGACGCCTTCCATCAAAACGTTGCTACGAGACATCGACGCTACTCGGCTGACAACCGGTGAAGACTTCATATATGAAATTCGCCGAGAAAGCCTGCACTCACATATAGGTTTGATGGTCTCCTTGTTAGACGAAGAGATTAGGATGATATAGGAAGAAATGGAGAATAGGATCTGAACAGTTGAGTGGATTTGACTTATGAAAGAAGAGGAATAAAAAAGTATTCATAAAAGAAATGAAAATAATTTTCTAAAGTACGAATCGATAAAGAGATAAAATAATTATTTTATAAAAACAATTAGGTTGCGTGTCGTTGGGCAGCAACTGACAAGAAATGAAAATAGCAAAAGTGGCAGGGGTTGGAATATTTATAGCCGACCGTGTCGTGACCCTGGGAAACAAGGCCCGCCGGTAGCTGATAACTGCTTTCAGAGATCCTCTGCGGTTAACCACTTGGCTCTCGGAATGTCACTCACTGCGTCTTTTCTCAGAAGAGAGCTCGCCGGCTGGAAAGGGGAAGACGTCGGCTGCCTCGGCAGCTCTGTGACGGCCACCGTGTCAGTCGCGTCGCCACTGACTGTGACGCCACCGGAAGCGTCTCTCCACGACACTCCACTCTTATTTATAGCGAGCAGATCGCAGAAATTTCAGTAGCTTCACAGACAATTTCGCCTGTTTCTCACTTACCTCCCCTCAAGCTTTCTGAGAATACAGTTCCTGTAAGAGACATTCGTTTTACGATATATTTTTCTTAGCAAATAAAAGATAACTGTTCGATAAATTTATATTCTTCTCCAGTCTGCCAGCTATATCCCCCTACATCGCTGTTTGAGGTTATAGGCATGTTTTATTCAATAAGCCTTTCGTATATACCGAGCATCCCGCCTTGACATGCGCATCACCTCACTACGATTCAAATGAATGGTTATGACATAAGCGCAAGGAAACGGATGGGAAAGATGGGCCTGACCCATGATACAAGCAAGTGGTTGGGGAGGGCAACCACAGCTCAGAGACATTGAAAAAAAAAAAGCACTCAACACTCTGTAACCATTCAAATGATTATAAAAATTATAGCAAAAAGTCAAGAATGATGAGGTGTTTCCAAAAGCCGCATAGCTATATGAAGGTGCTTTATTTGCAACTACCAGTTTCAAGTGAGTACAGACGCATCTTCATATTTATCTGGCAAGGGTGCAAATCATTGTGTGAAACTTTATGAAATGGTTGAAATATAGACGCATTGATAATCATATTACAAAGTTTCACACGGTGGTTTGTATTCTTGGCAGGTAAACCTGAAACTGCCTCTGTCCTGACATGAAACTGTTAGTACGAATAAAGAACCTTCATACAGGTAGACAGCTTTTGGAAACACTTCATCATTCTTGACCTTTTTAATTGTTGTAATTTGTATGATAATTAGAATTATTGAGAGTTGAGTGTTTTTTATTGTTACTCACCTCACATATAAACCATAGCTGTGAGTCTTACAAGAAATTAATAAATATGAGAGTGCAGCTGGGGACAAATTCGTACTGAAACGATCTCAAATTCAGAACCGTTATGAATTATTGACAATTTAGTTGAATGCAGTTTATCACCGGACAAAATCAAGCAAACAAATTGTCTCTCTTGGAAGAAATGCCTGTAGAACCTGAGTCCATGGAAGAAAGTACGTGAAACTGTTAGGGGGAGCAATACGGCTGATAACAGGATGGAGGCTACTCCGATAACAAAGCTTTACATGGAGTCTCATTGACTTTATTGTGGGGTCGCTCTGATCGTGATGACTGCATCGATCTGGTAAGTATGGTGGATAAGCATGCAAGAAAACCCAATAACAAAGTCATGGCCTAGATGTCGAGAACGAAGCTGATTAATGTCAAGTGAGAATGAGACACGGCTCTTCCTTCACGACTATTGCTCATCAGTCACGTTGCTGCGTAAACTTACACCATTTAAGCGGTGCGGTGGCAGGGAATGAGGGTCCACCCAGTACGTGTGGCATCAGCTTCTTCCCTTCTGCTGTTTACTCCTCAAGTCTCTCTGAAAACGTCTCTGTCTGTTCTGTAAAGACGATTGCGTACTTAATGTCTCTCAAAACTTGCCCTCTCCTGCTCTTGCCATGCTGCCAAAATTGCTGCTACCCAAGCCAATATAAATGAACGTCTCAAGCTGTGGCTGTGGAGAACCTCGTCTCAAAACTGGCGTGCTCGTTATGCAAAATAGTCTGATCTTTATTTGGAAAGTTGTGAACACCGACGAATGGTAAATTACCATTCCCGTAGTTCGTGAACGCAGACTAACCGTAAGTCCGCGTTACTTACCTCCTATACTCCAAGTGGACCGTACTTTTAACAGCGGCTCCAGGGAGACGATTGCGAGGTCCATAACTGGTCTTAAGGCCGTCGGCACACGGACCGCACTGTCTAAGTCAGCTTTGAGCGTGCCGTGTTGAACGTGCTGTTGACCGCTCTGAAAGGACGCGTCTTTTGCGTATGGTACGTTTGTGCCTTAATGTGGTACAGGCGATCGCAGCGCTCTTCAGTCGCAGTTGTCGGATGTGACTGGATCGCAAATCATAATGTTCACGAAGTGGGCTGGACAAAACATTTCTACGTTAGCTGCACAAAACTCAAATTTCCTCTACAGTCGGCGTGCTAGCCATTTTATTCTGCCTGTCAGTGAAAACTTAAGTGCCCATGGACATCTTATGAGAAAAGGGGAGGTACAATGTCCAGTCAGTAAGGATATCGGCTTTTTAAAAGTGCCATAACCAATAATCCGATACAGATTTATAATAGAACTGCGTAAAAGATAAAACTGATTTCATCATTCTCAGCCGCCTAAGATAGCCGAGCGGTCTAGGGTGCCTTGCTACGGTTCACGGGGGTCCTCCCGTCGGAGGTTCGAGTCCTCCTTCTGACACGGGTGTGTGTGTTGTACTTAGCGTAAGTAACGTAAGTTGGTTTATGTTAGATTAAGTGGTGTGTAAGCTCAGGGACTGATGATCCCAGTAGTTTGGTCCCATAAGGCCTTACCACAAATTTCCAAATTTTTTCATCATTCTCACTTTTTAGTAAAATTCTAAAGTCAGTCTTTCTTGATCACCATTCCTATTTAGCAGCAGAATCTTATCAACATGTGAAATACAATACTACAAGTAGTGCAAGTTCTGTTGCAGGTGAAGCCACTCGAACAAACTCACTTCTCAGAAAGAGCGCACTTACGTTTACATAACATTGAATATTATAGAACATACTTTAGTTACACTAATAAGAAAGTAGCAGAACCTATTAGAAAACATGGGGACTAGTAAAAAATTTGTCGGTGCAATGAGACGTGAACCAGCAATAGATTACAGCGATATTTTACAGTTCTACGTCTCAACTCATTGTGATATACCGACCATGTCTCTTGTGCGACTACACTTTGCAAACTGCCGTCCCCTGACAACTTTTATCGCAAATATATTAACTGAAAGCTCTAATCGTATTTATGTTATTAACTAATATTTAATTATGACAAATTTTACGAAGAACATTGTACTTCTTATTGAGCCTCAGAGTGCCTTCGCCTTGAAACAGCATACTTTCATAACACGCACGTTACAGTAATTTTTTAATCACCCATTCCGTCACCTGATTAGAACAAATCATACAATTTACGACTGATTTTGAGAGATCATCAATATGAGCCTATATGGGGTTCAACTGAAAGCCAATATGGTTCGCGTCCCGCGATTCTGTACCGAAGAGAGATGACGTGCATGTTTCATCCCACCGATCTAAGTTCAATCGCACGTTCAGAAGATCTGTCATGCTAGATATTGCCCTGCACGTTCGGAAAGTTATGACGCCACAAACTCGGCACGCTCAGTGCTCAATGTTCGAATGCCAGGTCTCTGTGCGGACGGTTTAACGGTGAAGTTTTCCTCTTCCCGTGTTACGAAGCAATCTTATCTTGCCGAGGCACCCGAAGTCGCACGCTTTTGCTGTCTGCAGACCGCAGGCCCCCGCCCACTACGCCGGTGGTCAATAGCAGTTTGGAGACGCTGTATTGAAAATGTCCCATCCTCCCGGAAGTTGTGGGTGGGCGGCCTACAACGTCCGCACAGGCGCCGTCAGTTCGAAGAAACGCTAAACCACTCAAACAAAACGCCGGCGAAACGCGTCGTGGGCCTCGCCTACACAATGACGTGCGGTCTGCCAGTTCCGTGGGAGCTGACCTACTCCCCAGCGCTGTCCTATGCTGAGGCATGCTGAGGCCTCTGCTCTGCTGTTCAGCCCTCTAACTACTCAGATATGCCGAACAACAAGGTGTATTAAATCTGCGAATGGGTAGTCTCAGCACTCGACACATACGCCTCTTGAGAAGTAAGGCCTACAGTACGCATGCCTTACATTCTCGTGCCAAAATGTGTCTGTCATTTTACTGATTCAATAAATGTGCATAATTAAATGAAGTTTGAAGTTGGATACAGTCCGAAGTACGTAGAAGTTTGGCTGAAATATATGGAGATAAAAATTATTTCGAATTCAGACATGACACTGTTCCATGTTACCACATATTTGCAGCTGTCAGATTAAGCTCTCAACACAAATAAAAATAGATCACCACTATATTTATCAGCTTAGAACTGTGCCGTAGACACTGGCGAGCAGATTGATGCCGTATTCCTGGACTTCAGGAAGGCATTTGATACGGTTCCGCACTTACGTTTAGTGAAAAAAATACGAGCTTACGGAATATCGGACCAGGTTTGTGATTGGATTCAGGATTTCCTAGAAGAAAGAACACAACATGTCATTCTTAACGGTTCAAAATCTGCAGATGTAGAGGTAATTTCGGGAGTACCGCAGGGAAGCGTGATAGGACCTTTATTGTTTACAATATACATAAATGACTTAGTTGACAACATCGGTAGCTCCGTGAGGCTATTTGCAGATGACACGGTTGTCTACAAGAAAGTAGCAACATCAGAAGACTCGTACGTACTCCAGGAGGACCTGCAGAGGATTAATGCATGGTGCGACAGCTGGCAGCTTTCCCTAAACGTAGATAAATGTAATATAATGCGCATACATAGGGGCAGAAATCCATTCCAGTACGATTATGCCATAGGTGGTAAATCATTGGAAGCGGTAACGACCGTAAAATACTTAGGAGTTACTATCCGGAGCGATCTGAAGTGGAATGATCACATTAAACAAATAGTGGGAAAAGCAGGCGCCAGGTTGAGATTCATAGGAAGAATTCTAAGAAAATGTGACTCATCGACGAAAGAAGTAGCTTACAAAACGCTTGTTCGTCCGATTCTTGAGTATTGCTCATCAGTATGGGACCCTTACCAGGTTGGATTAATAGAAGAGATAGACATGATCCAGCGAAAAGCAGCGCGATTCGTCATGGCGACATTTAGTCAGCGCGAGAGCGTTACGGAGATGCTGAACAAGCTCCAGTGGCGGACACTTCAAGAAAGGCGTTACGCAATACGGAGAGGTTTATTATCGAAATTACGAGAGAGCACATTCCGGGAAGAGATGGGCAACATATTACTACCGCCCACATATATCTCGCATAATGATCACAACGAAAAGATCCGAGAAATTAGAGCAAATACGGAGACTTACAAGCAGTCGTTCTTCCCACGCACAATTCGTGAATGGAACAGGGAAGGGGGGATCAGATAGTGGTACAATAAGTACCCTCCGCCACACACCGTAAGGTGGCTCGCGGAGTATAGATGTAGATGTAGATGTATTGTACTCAATGGTGTGAAGACATAATAAAATTGACGAACAGTCTTTTTCGAGCCCCATTTTGTCTATTTTTCGCCTTGGTTGAGAACGTACTGCTATTAATTTGAGGTGTAAGCGGTGCTGATATTCAAGACCATAAAAGTGGGTTAAAAGCTGTGAGCTGTCTGGGGAAGTTTACCTTGCATTACTGAGCAACTGTTTCGCCAGGTATCCAGCCTAGCTTACCAAATTCCCAACCAGACTAACATTACTTACAATCTTTTAATAGTCATACGACAACCGGTGATATATATATAAAAGGCAATTTAAATAAAAAGAAATAAATCAGTTTATATTTGGAAATTTATTTTAACATTGGTCATTGAAATTTCAGCATATTAAACTTAATTCATAACTAAAGTGGTGCCTTATTTAGGATTGTGAAAATGTGAGATTGTAATCGTACGGAACACATCAAATATGGAGCCAAGATTGGAGACTGCATACAACACTGCATTCATAAAATAACACATGAAGAACGTTGAAACATATGCAAGAGGAAATTATCCACAACCAACCGATTCAATTTTCACCCAAAGAAGTTACGTTCGTAGCGCAATCCTGTCCGTCATATAATTACCACACACTGGTATACTAAATTCATACTAACTCTCTGTGAAATCTTCCCGAAAAGGATAGCTGAGGGCTATTTTGATGCTTACACCACATGCTTCACGTGGTCAACTTGGTTTACACAAAGAATGTAACTCCACAATAATTTTGATAATTAAAATAAATTACGTCGAAAGGCAATTTACAAAAGAAAAACCAAGAACTGGTTACTATCGTCTTACTATTAACCTGATGGGTCAAACAATTGCATAAGCATGTGGTACTGGTCTCACAAAGTACACCCCACGTGGGTTGAACATAAAGAGAAGTTGCTATATTGAAAAATATTGTCAAGACGAGACGTTATAATCTCACGCACATTCGCATTTATGATTGATGATCTTAGTTAGAGTTACTGATCAACACATGGTTCCACTTTACTCACAAAGTAGTGACAAAGCAACTACCGGAAGATATTCTGAACCTCACACTCGAATTACACTGCATTGCAATTTAAGACAACATTTGATATTTTAGAGCTAAACCTGAAATAAAGGTAATTAAATTTTCAGTTAGGCTGAACTTAAGAAATCCATTGTCCTACAGACTTAGCAGACACGCGCTTAGCCAGAGATCTTACCACTTCAGACGCTCGCCGCAGACAGACTGACCTGGGCTCCTACCGAGGGTGCCAAGAGATACAAACGGAAGTGATCAGAGAGGCAGCTTCCTATACCAACATGACAAGGGACGAACAGGACCATACTAAGAATAGAAACCTCTCTGATTTTAGGAAGCGTAGCTAGCTGTTCCGACGTTGGTCCTACTGTTCTCTAGCAGACAGGCTTGTCTGCTACCCTCAAGCATGCAACTAGAAATACATTTGCTCATTCATCCTCTCACACAGAAGGGAAGGGGGATGACAGTATCTTATCATATACAGTATATAAAAGAAAGCGTATGTAGGTTCTGTATGAGACTGTGTGACACGAATTACATATAAACTGTGTTTTAAAGTGTAGTAGTGTGACAGATCGTTCTTTTTTATGTGTAAAAGTAACACGTTCCACTACTCAGTCTCCTCCCAGATAGTCAGAAACGCCACATTAAATTTAGAAGAGGAATTTATGCCGTAAATGACAACAGATTTAAGAAATTAACATGAAAGGAATCCAACAGAGACCTTTCATAACCCCAATGCTCCGAGAAAAGACTGTGCAGGGAATTTTCTGGCCATGCTAGGACATTCCCAAGCAGGCTTCTCACACCCAACTTAAACAAAAAATGTAAAGAAAATGCATAAGCTCACCAGCTACTTGCTAAATCACAATAATTTCAATACATCTTTAGAATCTACCAATTTCAAAGAGAAAAATAAGCAATCTGTGACACCTATATAAAAAATATTGTAGACCTAATTCGGTCAGCAAGTAAAAAAATGGTTCCTGTGTCGTTAATATGAAAACAATTCCTGGTTTTTACCCTTACGGAGTTCACCAGTATTTGCTGATTGCAAGAGCCAACTGATCACAGGAAAATTATGACTGTTTATCAACAAGTAAAATTTATGAAAATTGCAAAGGTGCCACAGCAATTAAAAAACATGAAGATAACATCAGTATTATAAAGCAGAACATTACAATACACAATCTGCAAAAGCAAGAAAAAAAAGAGAAAAAACATGTTTTGCAAAGTGGTTATCGCAAAAAATTCTATATCTTATAAAACTAATAATTTGTAGAATTAAAATAACTTTGTGGCACTAATTTAATCACTCTACTATATTTCAGTTAGTTAACAAAAATTGATCACTGTGTCACAATACTGAAACTACAATTGATTATGTGATTTTTACCCTTAAGGGGTTCCTCACTATAAATATGCCCCATGCAAAGGCTAATCGATCACAATCCAATGAGAATGAATAGCTATCTGACTGATAAACGAAGCAATGCCACAGGAATGATTTTACGAAACAAAATATCACAAATCTAAAACATCACACAAGAACAAACATTGATCAATAAAACAGCTCTGAAAGTACAATAGTCAACGTCTAAAGAAAAAAACACCAATAAATAAAACACCTGTAAAATACAAGAGTCAGTCTAATAAACACCAATAAATCGAACCCCTGCAAAACACACGAGTCAAAGTTTCTCTGACAGAACACACGTATATGAATTGGACTAAGAACCGTATAATCACTGTTCACTGGCACCCTCAGTAGTTCCATTGTTCCGAGGCACAATATAAGAGGGGAGGGGGGATTAGTCGCCGCAGTTTTCAGCAGGGATTTTTGTCCATCTGTTGCGTGCAATTCCGCCGTCTCTGCCCTCTCATGAAGTTTCTCTTGGTGGCCCGTGTCACAAACATTTCTATTTGGTTCCATGTTTGTGTTGTCAACTTCGTGCAGTATCCTCGTTGGACACGCCAGGTTGATATTCCTGGGCAAGGACGACACTTATGGCTCTTCTTTGTGCCACCCTTAGCTACCAGAGAACATCGAACTATGATCTACTGTTGCTTAACAGTGGGCATCCGCCAGGAAACGTTGATAGGCGTCGTTGAAGTCTGCCAGTTTCTCTGGACAGTATGTGTCAAAAGGCTCCACGCCCCTTGTGTTGTTGCATTCTTGAGTTATCCTCAATTGGCTCGCCGGTTTGATATTCCTGGGCAAGGATGACACTTATTGGATCTTCTTTGTGCCACCCTTAGCAACCAGAGAACACCGAACCATGATTTACTGTCGCTTGACAATGGGCTTCCGCCAAGAAATGTTGATATTCGTCGTTGACGTCTGCAAGTTCCTCTGGACAGTCCCTGTAAAAAGGCTCCATGCCCCTTTATCCCCTGTCTTCTGTCGTTTCACCGAGGCCGTCTCGTGACGGTCGCGTGCGTGTGGTGCGCTGCCAGCAGATGGATTTCCGTGCGGTGGATCGCTCGGCCATCTCAGGTCATCGCCTCCACGAAGGGTCGCACTGGTGCGGCCGGCCATTAGCTCCAGGTGCAAGGGAAAGTGTTTGTCCCGTCCCCTTCTTTTATTGTTGACCGCGCTCCCGAAGTGGCCCGGTTGACACTGTGCCCTGCTGGGAAACCCGCCCGTTTACAACTAGTCCGGCTGCTCCCGCTGTCTCGTAAGAGTTTAGCCGGTTCGCTTTCACGTTCTCAACTGCATTCACAGAAATTGTTCATCATACTTATGTGATTACAAAATGTCATACATAATACCACTTAGTATTACCTTTCACAATTTTTAAGAACAAAAGTGAGACTTAATTTTTTTTAAATAAAAAAGTTAGATGAATCGACAATATAAAAATAAAAGGTAAATGACTTGACAATGTAAAATATATTAGTGAAATGGCTTGACAATGTAAAAAATAAAAATTAAATGAACTGACAATATAATATCTAAATCCACATCACTAATGTGGTTCACTTGCGTTTTAATAAATCAAATGCTACTTATTAATTCACTAAAATAAATAGGATTATGCCTTGTGCAAGTATAAGTCGGGGCAGCATACGGTTCAAATGTTATTTACACACATGCACACCTGTTGTCTATACTACAAACTAACTACCCATAAACATGTATTACTCAAAATTCTACTTCTATCCACTACTAGTTAATCCAACAAGCTACTTCAATGCTACTTCAACTCAGTGTTTATACCACTACAACATTGTTCTAATTCGTCGTTTTCCTGACGCTCGCCGCATATGTCTTGTCACATGATAAATATGGAGAAACTTTCCTTAAACATACACAGCAAAAAGAACAATGGTTATTTACACGCCAAACCATTTACACCAGTTGACACACATGATAAGAGACTCGCAGTTCTGCATTTATCATACTCATATATTCACACATAAAACAGTAAGACAATTTCATCTAAAATTACGTTATCACAAGAATTAATCACACAGATGACTCTGAGAAGGGTAAAAATATTTTCATTATACAGGTTATACTACATTTTCTTACCCATTTCGTTCCTTCTTTAAGTTACCTTTCGCTTCCAAATCAGTTATTTCGCCAGTGGTGGTCATTCTGGATTCATTTCTCATGAATGGCAAAATTGTGGTCACCTCTATTCTGAAAAACAGTTTCATCTTAACATATTGAACTTACAACAGACACAAAAGATCCGAATCCTCCTGTAGTTTAAATGACAAATCTTTTGCTTCATCTTTATTACATTAAACCAAGGTTTCCTTCGGTCCCATAATCAAAATTATTTAATCTTCTTCTACCTTCAAGAGGGAAATTTTTTCAGTTCAACCCATATAGGCTGCAGTGCATCCCGCACCAGTGAAAACCGTAAGCTGTAATGCTCACAGCATCAGCAAAACACATAAACGTCACTTTTCTAGGACAAGTATTATCACAGAAAAATTTTTCAGGCTCTGGCTCAACATCAGTCAAGACTACAAAAAGGATCCATATTCCTGTTCCACTCTCCATGCTGGAAAACTGCTCGTCATTTGACTACCACAATAATATTTAGGGCCACGAAAATTACACAAACCACAATTCTTCTTTCACCTTGAAGGGAAACAATCTACTTACGAAATCCACAGACAGCACTTTACGTACTCAGCTATAAAGAACAAAAAAAGACATATCATCAATATTAACATATTAGCGTATATTGGGAAGCTAGTGGTTAAACAATCGTATTATCGCAACCTGTTTTCAAAATTCCAAACTTACTCATTCCTTTCTCAGAGTTCTCCTATCTTAAAATATTCATACAGCACGCATACTATAGTAAGAGATCCTCATTTACACTGACAGATATAGTCTAGTAATAGATAGATAGTAGCACTGAAAGCAGAAAATCGGAAACAAGGCTACTAACAGCTGGGGACCTGGGTTTGCCAGACCCATAATACCCACAGATCGGATATTCCCCTGAGTTTTGCATTAATTCAACACAGATCTTGCTTCTCTCAGGAGCGTATCTTTTCAATTTACACAAAAAACCCATAAACAGCATTTCACTTGTTCACAAAGAAACCTTTTATCTTCACATTTGAACCAACCTAAATCCTAATTGCACAAGGAAAATAAAAACTAAAAACATCACTTCAATCGATCACATAGAAACATCTTTATCATTATTTTTACCAACATATTATTCGAAATACATTTATTACAAATGCAAACTTATCAATTGTTTCTCTTCACCGTCCTCTCTGCTCCTCACTGTCCTTTCTACTCATTTGCGGTGTCGCATCTTTGTTCCGATTGGGCGCCTTCTGCGCTGATCGTTTGTCATTGCCGGTTTTGTTCATTTCCATTTGCTGGATTATGTCTAGGGTTAGCTGGCCGAATTTCAACATCATGTGGCGCTCTGCCTACAATCCTATTCCCACGGTGTTCATCGTAGTATCGATTCTGGTTGCCGTACCTGTAGCGTTCACGATCCTGTCCACGTCCTCAATCATTTCCATTGTTCCACATGTGTTCGCGACTGTTACCCCAGTTTCTATACGGCCGGTCCCGATTATTGTTCCGTTCGCGTCACGACGACCAGTCACGCCATTGATTAGTACTGCGGCCACGACTGCGATCGTGCTGCTGTGCCCCGTAATAACTTTGTGTCTGATTAGGCGGGTATTCTCCTGTATTGTATTCCAACTTTTGGAGAAGTGCCTTAAACGTTTCCACGTCCTCTTTACATCGTCCCGCAAGAATGACGTGGCGCAAGTGCATCAGCAATATGGTGATGCATATCCTATTTGGTTCCGCAGGCCCGTATGGATCGTACAGAAATTGATTTGCCTGCAGCATGTGGTCGAATAGGTGTGCGCTGCCGAAACCAGACTGGTTCAAATCTGGCAGCATAAGTTTGCCATGCTTGACCCTATCTTGTGCCGCTTCCGATCAATAGGCGGACAGAAAGGCTTGTCGAAACTCCCGAGCGGAGTTGCAGTGAGCACTACCGACCTCATGCGAATCGCCGGTTCGCCTTCCAAATAGCCATACGTATGTTCTATCTTATGTGAACTTGCCCAGTCGGGGGGAAGACAGAATTCAAATTGCTCGAGCCATGCTCGTGGATGTATTCCTTTATGCGAATCGCTTGACTGTTGTCCGCTACTGTGTTGCTAACGGACGCAGGACAATGCGTTTCCGCCTCCTGGACCCTCGAGAGTACCTGCTGGCGTTCCCTTTGGCATTCTTCTCTCAGTGCTTGGAAATTTCTAAGTAGCTGTTCCTCTCTCTTTTTCGATTCCGCATCGCGACTCCGCTTGCCCTGTTCTAAGGCTTGCAGACGGTCATTGATTTGTTCAAATGTACGGCCTAATTCTTTCATAATATCACTTTTTATTTCACTTGCCAGATTGTTTATTCTTTGTGAGATATCATCGGACACTCTCTGCATCGACTTGTCGACTTTATTTGTCTGCTGGATTAGTTTTTCGTCTATTTGTTCGTCTAGCTCGCGAATAGATTTTTAAGATTTCTGCGTCATTTGTTCGTCTAGTTCTCGGATTGAATTTTCAGGTGATTCTATTTGTTCTCGGAACGATTTTTCTGAATTCTCTGCGTTTTCTTTATTTTGTTGCAATAAGGCTTTCATGAGTTCTGCCAAATCAATTTGGTTAGCTGGAGGCAAATTAATTTCTGGCTCTGCTGTGAGCCTGTTCGTCCTGTTTTGCATTTCCTCTAAAGTATTCCCCAATACATTTTCGGAACCGTCCGACGCGTTAATATTCGAAATCAATTTATCCCCTTGGTCAATGTTGCTTAAGTTGTTGGACCGTGTACTTTTAGCTTGGTTACGTGTCTGAATTAGTTCAATTTATACCCAGTACACAACACACTAATCAAAATAAATATATCCCCCAAAAATTACGACAGTCACACGAAAGGTACCCAACCTAGTTTGCACTTTTTCACACGCAAAACAAATTTATATCTTTGATCGAAGTCAGTGCAAATTACAAGCGAGAAAAAAAAACAAATACATATAAAACACAAAAATATAGTAAACAAAACAAGACAAACAACACAACGCCGTGAATCTTTTGAAAGTCTGCTCAGAAACAACGCAGAAGTTGTTTGAGCGCTGCAGGGGAAAGAAAAAATTAGATTATACAACGCTCGCAATCTAACGTTTCAGAGATTCCAGAGTCTAGCGGAATCACAGGGTCGCCATATGTAACGTTGTTACTTTATTTTATTCTGAAAGCGGTGCTGATAGACAATAAAAGGGGGTTAAAAGCTGTGAGCTATCTGAGGAAGTTTACCTTGCGTTACTGAGCAATTGTTTCGCCAGGTATCCAGTCTAGGTTACCAAATTCACAACCAGACTAACATTAATTATGATCTTTTAATAGTCGTACGACAACCGGTGATATATATATATAAAAGAGAATTTAAATAAAAAGAAATAAATCAGTTTATATTTGGAAATTTATTTTAGCATTGGTCATTGAAATTTCAGCATATTAAACTTGATTCATAACTAAACTGGTGCCTTATTTAGGATTGTGAAAATGTGAGATTGTAATCGTACGGAACACATCAAATATGGAGCCAAGATTGGGAGACTGCATACAACACTGCATTCATAAAATGACACATGAAGAACGTTGAAACATATGCAAGAGGAAATTATCCACAACCAACCGCTTCAATTTTCACCCAAAGAAGTTACGTTCGTAGCGCAATCCTGTCCGTCATATAATTACCACACACTGGTATACTAAATTCATAGTAACTCTCTGTGAAATCATCCCGAAAAGAATAGCTGAGGGCTACTTTGATGCTTACGCCACATCCTTCACGTGGTCAACTTGGTTTCCACAAAGAGTGTAACTCCACAGTAATTTTGATAATTAAAGTAAATTACATCGAAACGCAATTTACAAAAGAAAAACCAAGAACTGGTTACTATCGTCTTACCATCAACCTGATGGGTCAAACAATTGTATAAGCACTTGGTAATGGTCTCACAAAGTACACCCCACGTGGGTTGAACATAAAGAGAAGTTGCTATATTGAAAAATATTGTCAAGACGAGACGTTATAATCTCACGCACATTCGCATTTTAAGACTGATGATCTTAGTTAGAGTTACTGATCAACATGTGGTTCCACTTTACTCACAAAGTAGTGACAAAGCAACTACCGGAATATATTCTGAACCTCACACTCGAATTACACTGCGTTGCAATTTAAGATAACATTAGATGGTTTAGAGCTAAACCTGAAATAAAGGTGATTAAATTTTCAGTTAGGCTGAACTTAATAAATCCATTGTCCTACGGACTTAGCAGACACGCGCTTAGCTGGAGATCTTACCACTTCAGACGCTCGCCGCGGACAGACTGACCTGGGCTCCTACCGAGGGTGCCAAGAGATACAAACGGAAGTGACCAGAGAGGCAGCTTCCTATACCAACATGCCAAGGGACGAACAGGACCATACTAAGAATAGAAACCTCTCTGATTTTAGGAAGCGTAGTTACCTGTTCCGACGTTGGTCCTACTGTTCTCTAGCAGACAGGCTTGTCTGCTACCCTCAAGCATGCAACTAGAAATACATTTGCTCATTCATCCTCTCACACAGAAGGGAAGGGGGATGACAGTATCTTATCATATACAGTACATAAAAGAAAGCGGATGTAGGTTCCGTATGAGACTGTGTGACATGAATTACATATAAACTGTGTTTTAAAGTGTAGTAGTGTGACAGATCGTTCTTGTTTATGTGTAAAAGTAACACGTTCCACTACTCAGTCTCCTCCCACATAGTCAGAAACGCCACAGTAAATTTAGAAGAGGAATTTATGCCGTAAATGACTACAGATTTAAGAAATTAACATGAAAGGAATCCAGCAGATACTTTTCAGTAATTACCAAATCGGTGTTAAATGTAAATAGTTACAGTTAGGAAATTACTCTGAAAGTAATTACGTGACGCTTTTCACGTGGAAAAGCTAAACAAGAATTTCCCCATGCTTTTCCAATTACTATCCCCTTGAACTGAAGAACGAAATCATCATGCCCGATAGTAGGTACCACATTGGTCGATACAGCTTTCAGTATTCGCTAACAGAAATAAATAAGTTGAAATAGTGATACTTTAAATATTTTGTGGCTGTGTGCTTAGCAACAGTGAACGCAATTACATAAAATGTAAAAGTCAGCCAATAGGTTGCACAAAACTTAAAAAAAAAAAAAAAAAACACACACAGACATTAACAAGGTTTCGATAGCTGTAAGACTATCTTCACCAGAATGGTAAAGTTACATGAACTCGAATGACAACATTGCTGAAAAGTTTAAAAGTTATGATGTGCTTTCATGAAACTTTTCTCATTCTCATGAAGACAGTCTTAGAGCTATCGAAACCTGGTTAATGTGTTTTAAAAACAGTTGTTCAAAAATGGTTCAAATGGCTCCAAGCACTATAGGACTTAACATCTGAGGTCATCAGTCCCCTAGAATTTAGAACTACTTAAACCTAACCAACCTAAGGACATCACACACATCCATGCCCGAGGCAGGATTCGAACCTGCGACCGTAGCCGTCACGCGGTTCCAGACTGAAGCGCCTGGAACCGCACGGCCACACCGGCCGGCGAGCATCGTCACATTGAGCAACGTTTGTGACCTGGAGCTTAAACATAGTACGCAATTTAAAATGGGTTTCTCTCAGTGATTTATTCTTTATTTCTCTTCCGCATGTCGTTACAGATGTTTCCAGAAAGTTTCATTGACTTACGATAACTCGTTTTTCATGAGTTTTCCCTCAAGTAGCAAAAGTTTAATAATGACCACCCTGTATATTGGAAAAATAGGCTGAACGCCCATAGTGGAGGTGTGTTTCTACCTGTAAAAAATACACTAATTCATAGTGAGGTTGGTACAGATCCCGTAACTGAATTAATTTGCGTGAAAAAAAGTTTAAAGGAGGACGAAACATAGTCATCGGATGATTTTATAGACCCCTTTCCCTCAGGAGTAGCAATGGCAGAACGCATAAGGGTAAATTTGCAGGCCGCGTTACTGTATCAGGTGGAGATTTCCACTTACCAGCTACAGAGCTTCTGTAAAGTTTGGAAGGTAGGAGACCAAGTACTGGCAGAAGGAAAGCTGTGAGGACGAGGCGTGAGTCGTGCTTGGGTAGCTCAGTTGGTAGAGCACTAGCCCGCGAAAGGCAAAGGTCCCGAGTTCGAGTCTCTGTCCGGCACACAGTTTTAATCTGCCAGGAAGTTTCATATCAGAGCGCACACTCCGCAACAGAGTGAAAATCTCATTCAGGAAGTTTAATTTGTCTAAGGTGGGTGGTAGGGACAGAAATTATTCAAAATTGGTCTAATTGCTTATCCGAAAATCTTAGTGAGCAGCTAATCAGAGAAACAAGTAGTGAAGGCATCGTGTGTAGTAGATCTCCTGTTGTCACTAGGCCGAACTTTTCTACTCAGCGTAAAAGAGGGTATCAGTATTCGTAAGGCCGTTAGAGTGTCACTGAGTACGGGTGCAAGAAGGAATTGCAGGAATGATGCGAAGACACTTCTGTTTATCAAGAGAGAAAAAATAAACAGATTTCAGATTATCTGGGCGGTCAATATGAGGAAACTGTCTCTTTGACAGAAGATATTGAGCATCAGTGGGAAATGTTTAAGACTATTGTACGGGTACATCACGCCTTAGACAGGTACGTGGTGAGAATATTTGACAGTTGCACGGAGTGACGCTTGTATGGGCACTGAATGGGTTTACCCTTCTGTGGAGGCCAGGTCACTTCAGGTATAGAGCCTAGGAACAAGGTTTTCCATAAGTGGGATACACCGGAACCCAGTCTGAACACAAGATCATTGACAGAGGGGTGTGATGTATGGCCTGCTGCTAGAGCTCAGTACTGCAGTTGATCTCTGACCGGCGAGTAGTGTGCAGAGTGCAGATGTAGTTAACCGAGGCCACCAAAGGAAAGTCTGTAATGGCATTCAACGTGCGTCAGTATACAGTGGAATATACCAACATCGAAGTTTTTACTTACTGGCGTCGTCTGCAAAGGAATACTATCCACTAAAAATAACGCAGTTCTAGGCGAAGGTAATCTTGTTTGTATTGCAGATGAAGCAGCAAATGAAGTGCGAAAACATTCTGTAGGAGCCAAATAGTATGCAAAAGAAACGGACACAACAAATTCATCAGTTTAAAAAAATGGTTCAAAAGGCTCTGAGCACTAGGGGACTTAACATCTGAGGTTGCCGGCCATGCTGGCCGAGCGGTTCTAGGCGCTACAGTCTGGAACCGGGCGACCGCTAAGGTCGCAGGTTCGAATCCTGCCTCGGGGATGGATGTGTGTGATGTCCTTAGGTTAGTTAGGTTTAAGTAGTTCTAAGTTCTAGGGGACTGATGACCACTGCAGTTGAGTCCCATAGTGCTCAGAGCCATTTGAACCATTTGAACCATCTGAGGTCGTCAGTCCCCTAGACTTAGAACTACTTCAACCTAAGGACATCACACACATCCATGCCCGAGGCAGTATTGAAACCTGCGACCGTAGCAGCAGCGCGGTTCCGGACTGAAACGCCTAGAACCGCTCGGCCACAGCGGCCGGCTCATCAGTTTAAGTTGAAGAAGTAAGGCAACATCGTTACCAACAGGTAGAATTGCGAAATAATAGCTGCATCGCTTTAGGGGAAAATACATGAGGCCTACGCAAGATCCGACCGATTTTGGAGTAACATCGCACCTAATGACGGCAGGAGATCTACTACAAACGTTGCCTTCACTACTTTCAAGAAAACAGTGCATTGAAGATTAAATTCCCATGGTCGGATTTCACAGTCATGTAGAATCTTTTAAAAGGACATCATATTCGCCGTTGACTGTACTTTACAGTTGCGATTTCGTTCTTGGGCCATTTCCAAGTGGTACTGAAAAAGTCAAAAGAATACAAATAGGAAGCACGTATTGCACACACGGAACTGCACAGACATGTCGTGTGGACAGTAGCACACTACAAAAATGGTGAAAATAATACTGTTCCAACTTCTTTTGAAGCTTTTTGATTCTTTAGTACCTATAGGTGTGGGGAACGGATGCGGTTCGTGGACAAAGTATTCAGTTGGGGGATAGTTGTGCAGTATCTGCCAGCTTAAGCTTCTTGACCCTACTGTGTGACTGTGGTGATAAATCGGAATATTAATTTACTATTCTCCTACCTCATGACTTGTTCTATGAATAGCACAGTGTAACGACCTTTATTCTTTTAGAGTATTTAATTACATCGAAAGTGAAAAACTACAATTAGCAGGCTTCTAGAAAGTTTGTTGTAGTATCGGCCATTGTCTTTTCTGTTAACATCAGTTGTTAGTCATAGACTGCATTGAGACTTACTGCTTAGTAATAGAACATATAAACGCGGGAACTAATATATACTATTTCAGCTTAGATAAAAAATGTTGTAACGTTGCTGCAACGAATATTCCTATGTTCGTCTGTGAAAATGGACTCGGTAAGCAACCCAACCGGAACTATCAGTAATCGGAATCTAACCTGCATAACACTGTGTGAGTGTTGTATGAGTGTCAGTTTCACGGTCAGTTAAGCCCTCAACAGATCGTTACACGAAAAACTTATACCAAAATTTGGATAAACTATCTGACTGCGTATTTAAAAAAAAGAATTTACACGTAATACAGAATCTGGCTTGTGCAACGGAATTTACTGGATTAGAGTGCATGACATGTTGTGGAATGTCAGTGTCTCTGTTTTTGCTCTAAGATCTGCACTCACCTCTTTAGATAACTGCCTTTTTTCATGGGGTTTACAGCATGCAGCAGCAGCGGCTGAAGCTCATTGTAACTAAAAATGAATTTAATAAAGAAGAGTTTGTTTTGATCCTGTTAACTACTAAATAATTTAAGAAGAGATTTCATAAATTAACTCTATTTAAAAACTCCACAAATCATCATGATCAATAATATACAATGACAATTACATAAGTGTCAATAATGGCTGAGCGTCAGATTAACAAATTACTTCAATTTCAAAGTTATATTAATATTTAAAAACCACAACATATTATTTAGATATGGAGAATGATCATTATTATTTGGAGGATAAGGAGGCTTCTTTAACCGACAAGAAAACCATGGGATTATTGGAAACTCGGACTAACAATCACGAGCCCAACACTGCAATTGCTTTTGCACTATGCTTGCGAATTTCACTGTGAATTCCATCTTAAAGCGTAGTTAAGCCATCTAAATCTCTCCTGGCTATGTAAATGAAATCTGGCCCTGTGTGTGGTAAGATCTGCCATCAGCGACGTGAGGACAGCATGACACGTCTTCTGTCTCCGAGCTCTCGACCGACAATATTACTTCCACTCTCGCAGACAGACCTCGTCTCACAACAATACTTAGAATCGCTCTCCCATCTTTCTCCCACTGATTGTTTCTGTCGATATCTGAGTGCTTACACAATGTAAATAATAGCGTTGACTATACTGTTTTCAATGTAGTAGAGAATTCAGACACACTCCTTACAGTGTTTAGCTCACTGTTTTACAGAAATCGCAAATAAAATACAGCGTATTCTCCTGATCCACACATCCAACGTGTACCTAGCCTGTACACTTGCTACACAGTCCTCAGTTTTCTTCACATGACTCCATGCACATAATGCCATTCTATTGACCCATTATGTCCAGTAAATTCCAGTTTTCTTCGCTGTATTCTAACTTGCTTTCCAGGGCCACCCTATGGGTGTTTATTTTATTCTGGAACACCCAACTTAAATTCAGCTTCATTTTCACCGTTTTTAATCTCGTGTCTTCGGTGGAGATCTTTTTCTTTTCTGATTGTTGAAAACGCTTGAGTTGTCTCCCCCGCGATTATTTTGTTAGACATAACCTTGCACACAGCTGTTTTCATGCAATCTGAATTCAATTTTCCTCTTACTTTTTCTTACTTCTCACCATTTTGGCCTAAAAAGAAGCAAGAAAAAGAAAAGAAAATTTTAAGACTGAAATTACTTCTGGCCGATACTGAAAGATAATAAGGTGGCCGACAGAGCAAGACAAACATGCAGTGACATCTTGTCATATTGTACTTTCCTTTATAGAAATTATCATAGAACATTTGTTAGATGTCATTCCTTGAATGACACAGATAACCGAAATAGAGCAACGAAATTACTCACTTATCTTAAAAACGGGTACCCATGGTCCTCAAAATATCAGCCTTGCGCAAAGAGCTCCAGCAACACGATCAAACACTCATGGCAGACAAAGCACTGTAAACAGGAAGACGTTATTCGAATCTGTGCACATGGATACACAAGCTTGCTTCTGTTTACTGTACATTTCTTCTGCCATTTGGAAGTGGAAAGGGAAATCACAGCAGTGGCCGGTACTGCATGAATCTCCCCTATTAATTTATCTACGTATAATATAAAATACTAAAAGCAATACGTAACTTTGTTGCCGAGTTATTTGCCAGCAGTAGGTTTCAGTGTTGAGATATATACACATACAAAGGTTTACAATGCGGTCAGTCTTCAGTACAATGACTATTCCACAGATGACGAGCCCTGACCGTTATGGAAATCTGTAAATGTTACTAAACTGCTAACACACGGAATGGGGTCGGTGGATCGAAGTTTGAACGTAAGTATGCCCGCAGCTGCAGCTCTGGAAAGGGATGCTTTCATATTTTTGGCAGCGGCGTAAGCGTTCATGGCAGCTCCTTCATACTGCGATGGCGGTTTTGGCAAACACTGCGTTGTGACTTGCGGCGCGCTTGTTTTAAGATGCGGACGACCGGATGGCGGCCGCTGTCGCAAATACACTCCTGGAAATTGAAATAAGAACACCGTGAATTCATTGTCCCAGGAAGGGGAAACTTTATTGACACATTCCTGGGGTCAGATACATCACATGATCACACTGACAGAACCACAGGCACATAGCCACAGGCAACAGAGCATGCACAATGTCGGCACTGGTACAGTGTATATCCACCTTTCGCAGCAATGCAGGCTGCTATTCTCCCATGGAGACGATCGTAGAGATGCTGGATGTAGTCCTGTGGAACGGCTTGCCATGCCATTTCCACCTGGCGCATCAGTAAGACCAGCGTTCGTGCTGGACGTGCAGACCGCGTGAGACGACGCTTCATCCAGTCCCAAACATGCTCAATGGGGGACAGATCCGGAGATCTTGCTGGCCAGGGTAGTTGACTTACACCTTCTAGAGCACGTTGGGTGGCACGGGATACATGCGGACGTGCATTGTCCTGTTGGAACAGCAAGTTCCCTTGCCGGTCTAGGAATGGTAGAACGATGGGTTCGATGACGGTTTGGATGTACCGTGCACTATTCAGTGTCCCCTCGACGATCACCAGTGGTGTACGGCCAGTGTAGGAGATCGCTCCCCACACCATGATGCCGGGTGTTGGCCCTGTGTGCCTCGGTCGTATGCAGTCTTGATTGTGGCGCTCACCTGCACGGCGCCAAACACGCATACGACCATCATTGGCACCAAGGCAGAAGCGACTCTCATCGCTGAAGAGGACACGTCTCCAATCGTCCCTCCATTCACGCCTGTCGCGACACCACTGGAGGAGGGCTGCACGATGTTGGGGCGTGAGCGGAAGACGGCCTAACGGTGTGCGGGACCGTAGCCCAGCTTCATGGAGACGGTTGCGAATGGTCCTCGCCGATACCCCAGTAGCAACAGTGTTCCTAATTTGTGGGAAGTGGCGGTGCGGTCCCCTACGGAACTGCGTAGGATCCTACGGTCTTGGTGTGCATCCGTGCGTCGCTGCGGTCCGGTCCCAGGTCGACGGGTACGTGCACCTTCCGCCGACCACAGGCGACAACATCGATGTACTGTGGAGACCTCACGCCCCACGTGTTGAGCAATTCGGCGGTACGTCCACCCGGCCTCCCGCATGCCCACTATACGCCCTCGCTCAAAGTCCGTCAACTGCACATACGGTTCACGTCCACGCTGTCGCGGCATGCTACCAGTGTTAAAGACCGCGATGGAGCTCCGTATGCCACGGCAAACTGGCTGACACTGACGGCGGCGGTGCACAAATGCTGCGCAGCTAGCGCCATTCGACGGCCAACACCGCGGTTCCTGGTGTGTCCGCTGTGCCGTGCGTGTGATCATTGCTTGTACAGCCCTCTCGCAGTGTCCGGAGCCAGTATGGTGGGTCTGACACACCGGTGTCAATGTGTTCTTTTTTCCATTTCCAGGAGTGTATATCACTTACATTTTGATTCAGCACATCTCAGACTTTAAAATGATCTCACATGTGAGCATGTCATCGTCAATAACAGGCATTTTCGCTGTAGAAACACAGTAAAATCACATGACCGCAAAGGTCTTTAAACCCTGAAATGATGTAAATTGTGTTACCAATGTCACATCCGTCTCACAGATGTCTACAAATTAACGTTTAACAAACTGTTTACATGTGAACTAAGGCAGTTGTCGCGAAAATACATTCTCAAGACTACTGTCTGCGCACAAATGAGAGATAGCACATTCCTTTGACAACGGTTCTAAGTTTTGTACTGTAACACCTTTTTACATCTGTTGACAACATACAGCTTTATGACATAGTGCAAGAGAGTAGCTTAAAAATACATATCTGCTCAACAGATCTCACACTGACTCGGGCACCCATACAGAATTGTGACATACTACTTTCATTGCGTATTCAATGAAGCTGATGAAAATACATAGAAATCGCAAAATACTCGTCAATGATTCCGCCAACAGTGCAACAAAACAAATATGGACATACATCACAAGAAGCTACCTCGTAAATACAGGATACGTCTTCTTACCAAGTCCTAATGCGGGAAATGATATGTAAAAACGTATGTAGATGTAATAATAAATTTAAACAATGTTTAAATGCTTTCGATAAAAGTGTAAAATGTAGTTGTACAATAAAATGTGGTATTGCTAAAACGGATTACGTATGACAAGACATACTCTAAGGATAAAATGAAATGTAGATGATAAAATTCATTAACAAACATTAAACTTATAAGGGTGCACTCGATCCTCCCTCGTTATCATGTATAAAACTTGCAATTCTTTAGAAAACAGTAGATGCACTGATAATACTTGTTACATAGCATTTATGAGGAGCTAGTAAACTACATCATTTAAGATAAGAGATTCTAAAATTTACTGAAGAATGGTGGCAGAAATTTTTTATTTTCAAGTGACTACAGTGAACAGAATGAGAGAATATTTGTGTCTGCCAGCGAAAAGGGAGAATCATGTTTATTAAGCTATAAATCATCTTTGTGGATGGAATGTTCAAGAGTTCTAACAAACAGTTTGGGCTGTTATACACGCTTCACGCCGATCTTACAAGTTCTTGGGAGGAAACAAATACTATTTCAGCTGTCAACGTTCTGCTACCGAACAAAAAGAGATAAATTATTAAAATCAACTTGTCTGCATGGAATCCTGCGTCTTTCAGGATGAATTTCGGAACTTGTACCATTTAATCTGCCGTATGTATGTTTCCCGTAACAGTATTTATGGGTTGCTAATATTCCAAACAATGTTTGCGGAAAAAAAATTCCGTGATCCGAGCTTGGTCGGGCCTACAAGAAAAACGAAGAAGTAAACTGATGCATAACGATGTGTTAAGCTCTCGCAATCTTGCCCTGTAAATGTTGAATGACTGTTATCTATCTATTCGGAAGAGCATATCAAAAAAACAAAACCTAACAACTTTTCCGACTGTTTCTGGGCCATGACTCGAGAACGAGCATATGACAAATATATGGAATTGCAGTGGAAGGCATCATCGCACAGAGAATGTCTGTGAAGGATAGCAACCAAGGATAAATACATTAATAACAAAAGTTCATCCAAATGTTTACTTATGAGTAAAAATCTCAGAGAAGGCTCACATATTGACCAACTAATATTATATTAATATTAAGACTGGCGAGACTTCCGCAGAGGCTTTGACAAGACTCCAGACTGATGGCAAATTGAAATAATTTCTGACTTGTGTGGCCTGCGTACAGATATTAATGAAGAATGAAACGTCACAGGCTTTGTATTTTCTGTAAATGTTGAAAATCAGTTTAGTGCACATCATACTCATTGGCAGTGTACTAAATATTGCATATAAGTTTACTGACGGACGAAATGAGACCACCTCTTCGTAGTGTTCCCTGGACATAAGGTCGTCTAAATGTCTATTGCAATTTGTAAAATATTCGCTGATGCACACCGACAAGACTCTCTGAAAGGTCATGCCTCTTCTAATGAATCGTTGTGTCATTCTCTTTGAGAGATTTTTAAAATCAAAATTGGTATTGGTAGACACCAACACAAAGTATTTGCACCAAAAACACAGGCAAATTACATGCAAGTACTTCGACTGATTTACCCTCCATCTGAAGACGAGTCGAAGACCACAGCACGCTATACTACTCTACTAAAATTCTTAGCTTGACTGTCTGTACCTGTGAAAAGTCTCTTATTCCAGAAAGAGCCTCAAGCTGCGTAGAAATGTCACTACGTGCAAGTGCTCAGACTGCATGTGGCGAGCAAAGCTGTGAGGCTCAGAAAAGCCCCACCGTGGTTCGACAACCATGCTAGAAAGATGCTACGAAGGCACTGAGAGCTACGTTGTAAAATTAATCTAGTTAGAGCCCCACAGACAATAGATGAAGTTAACCAAAATCAACGCAAGGAGAGCCATTTGCGAGGAGTTCAACTAATTTGAAAGCAAACGGTGTTTACCAGCATGACACAAATTCCCAAGAAATTTTGGCATTACAGTAAATCAGTTAAAGAACCGAATCCATCTGTCCAGACACTTCGTGACCATAATGGCATCGAAACAGATTACGAGATACTCAGAAATATCGCGCTGTACTTTCTCCGTTAAACCGTCGCACGGCCCTCCACGTGACACATAGGCCTTATCGAAAGAAGTGACGGTGGATAGAAAAGCGACTGAAATCGCTCAACAGATCAAAGGCCACTGGACCCGACAGAATACGAAAACTATTCTACATAGAATACGCGAAAAAACTCTTCTAGCAACGGTGCATCATATGTAGCTAGAGGTGCGAAATGTTGACAATGACGGGAAAAAAGCGCAGGTCATTCCGTCTTCAAGAAGGTCGTCGAACATATCTACAAAAATCTAGCCCTATATCTCTTATCGGTGGTCTGTTGTAGAATACTGAAACATACTTTATGCTCTCATATTAAAGAATAACATTTGTGGACACTGAAGATCTCCTCTGTAGGAATCAATCTGGGTTACGGGAACAACGATAGTGTGAGACTTAGCTCACTCCGTGTGCCCTAGAGATATAGACATCTATAGATACCAGCGCCCATGTTGGTGCTGCGTCCCTTGACTTGAGTGAGACAGCGTGTGATACAGTTCCGCACTGTCACTTAGAAGACAAGATAATACGAGCGTACAGAGTATCAGGCCACCTGTGTAGCTGGGTTGAAAATTCTGTAGCGAACAGAACACGATACGTCACTCTCAACGGTGAGAAATGTACATATGTAACAGTAACTTTGGGTGTACTCTAAGAGAGTTTTATGAGACAATTGCTGCTCACTACAGGTAGTAATGACGCACAGGAAAACCTCTGAAGATCCATGAGGCTTTTCGCAGATACTGCAGTTGCATACAATCAAGTCGCGCCACTATAAAATTGTCTCTGAACGCAGGAATATCCCGAGAAGGTCAGCACTGATGTAATGTTTGACAGTGAACACTCAACATAAACAAATGTATTGTACATCAGCAGGCAGAAAGAAAGAACCATCATTGTACGATTACGCTTCTGCGTGTGTTAACATTCATAAGCATACAAAGCTATTTAAATTGGAATTACCACATAAAAATAATCTCAGAATAGTTAGGCTGAGAGTCATTGGAAGAATCCTCAGCAATTGTAGTCCACCCACAAATGGAGTAGTTTACAAAACTCTCGTTCAATAAATACTTGAATTTTTTTCTTCAGTCTGGGATCCGTACGGAAAGTGATTAATAAAGGAAATAACGAATACCCAAAGATGAACAGCACTTTTTCGTTACAGGTTCATTCAGCAAGCGCGAAAGCATCACTGAGATGCTCAGCCAACTCCAGTGAAAGACGCTCCAAGAGAGGTATTCTGCATCATTGTTTGATTCAGTGTTAAAATTCTTAGAGTGCACGTTCTGTACGTATAGTATGCTGGGTTCTTTTTTGTTTCGAATAATGTTAACATGTAAAGTTTAAGTGTTAACACAATAAATATGTGCTTAGGTTATAAATGGATGTTTCTTTATGTTTCCTTTCGAATTGTTACCTAATATTTGTACTGCGTGACGCCTAATTCAGTTCCTCATGAAGAGGTGGATGAGTTAGACATCTGAAGTGAAAACGTCGTAGAGTTCCTATTACAAATGTTGTGTACTAACTCCCTCTACAAGTCCTAGAAATTTGTAGCGAGTATTTCCAAACATTCTGTAGACGTAAAAGTAGAAGCTTTAGAAATGTGATGCTGCAAAGAATACTGAAGATTGGATGGATGTATCCTAAATGATGTAACTGGTTGGTTGTTCACATCTTGAGACATCATGATATCATCAGTCAGCTAGTGTAAGGAAGTATGTGGGGTAAAACTATTGAGGAAGAGAAAAGCTTGACTCCAAAAAGCAGCTTCAATTAGATGTAGGTTGTAGTGGTTACACAAAGATCAGTAGGCTTTCACAAGACACACTAACGTAGGAAGAACTATCAGAAGACTTTTACAATTGAAGATCACAACAACAACAACAGGTAAATAAGGAGGTCCAATATTTTCATAATAAATATAAACTTCAACTGAAACAGTCAGTATGTGCAACAATAAACAAAGCAGTTCCCATTGCAGTTTCTATCAAACTATAGCATGAACTAAAACTGGATGAACTGATATAGCATACTTCATTGTGGTATCAAACTAAAGAGTACAGCATAGTTTACATAGATTGTTCATTCATATATATATATATATATATATATATATATATATATATATATATATATATATATATATATATATATATAGGGTGTTACTAAAAGGTACGGCCAAACTTTCAGGAAACATTCCTCACACACAAAGAAAGAAAAGATGTTATGTGGACATGTGTCTGGAAACGCTTACTTTCCATGTTAGAGCTCATTTTATTACTTCTCTTCAAATCACATTAATCATGGAATGGAAACACACAGCAACAGAACGTACCAGCGTGACTTCAAAAACTTTGTTACAGGAAATGTTCAAAATGTCCTCCGTTATCGAGGATACATGCATCCACCCTCCGTCGCATGGAATCCCTGATGCGCTGATGCAGCCCTGGAGAATGGCGTATTGTATCACAGCCGTCCACAATACGAGCACGAAGAGTCTCTACATTTGGTATCGGGGTTGCGTAGACAAGATCTTTCAAATGCCCCCATAAATGAAAGTCAAGAGGGTTGAGGTCAGGAGAGCGTGGAGGCTATGGAATTGGACCGCCTCTACCAATCCATTGGTCACAGAATCTGTTGTTCAGAAGCGTACGAACACTTCGACTGAAATGTGCAGGAGCTCCATCGTTCATGAACCAAATGTTGTGTCGTACTTGTAAAGGCACATGTTCTAGCAGGACAGGTAGAGTATGAAATCATGATAACGTGCTCCATTGAGCGTAGGTGGAAGAACATGGGACACAATCAAGACATCGCCAACAATGCCTGCCCAGTCGTTCACAGAAAACCTGTGTTGATGACGTGACTGCACAATTGCGTGCGGATTCTCGTCAGCCCACACATGTTGATTGTGAAAATTTACAATTTGATCACGTTGGGATGAAGCCTCATCCGTAAAGAGAGCATTTGCACTGAAATGAAGATTGAAACATTGTTGGGTGAACCATTCGCAGAAGTGTACCCGTGGAGGCCAATCAGCTGCTGATAGTGCCTGCACACGCTGTACACAGTACGGAAACAACTGGTTCTCCCGTAGCACTCTCCATACAGTGACGTGGTCAACGTTACCTTGTACAGCAGCAACTTCTCTGACGCTGACGTTAGGGTTATCGTCAACTGCACGAAGAATTGCCTCGTCCATTGCAGGTGTCCTCGTCGTTCTAAGTCTTCCCAAGTCGCGAGTGATAGGCTGGAATGTTCCGTGCTCCCTAAGACGCCGATCAATTGCTTCGAACGTCTTCCTGTCAGGACACCTTCGTTCTGGAAATCTATCTCGATACAAACGCACCGCGCCACGGCTATTGCCCCGTGGTAATCCGTACTTCAAATGGGCATCTGCGAACTCCTCATTTGTAAACATTGCACTGACTGCAAAACCACGTTCGTGATGAACACTAACCTTTTGATGCTACGTACAGATGTGCTTGATGCTAGTACTGTAGAGCAATGAGTCGCATGTCAGCACAAGCACCGAAGCCAACATTACCCTCCGTCAATTGGGCCAACTTGCGGTGAATCGAGGAAGTACAGTACATACTGACGAAACTAAAATGAGCTCTGACATGGTAATTAAGCGTTTCCAGACACATGTCCACATAGCATCTTTTCTTTATTTGTGTGTGAGGGATGTTTCGTAAGGGGGAAACCAGATGGCGCTATGGTTGGCCCGCTAGATGGCGCTGCCATAGGTCAAACGGATATCAACTGCGTTTTCTAAATAGGAACACCCATTTTTATTACATATTCGTGTGGTACGTAAAGAAATATGAATGTATTAGTTGGACCACTTTCATCGCTTTGTGATAGATGGCACTGTAATAGTCACAAACGTGTAAGTGAAGTACGTGGTATCGCGTAACATTCCGCCAGTGCGGACGGTATTTGCTTCGTGATACATTACCCGCATTAAAATGGACCGTTTACCAATTGCGGAAAAGATCGATATCGTGTTAATGTATGGCTATTGTGATCAAAATGGCCAACGGGCGTGACCTATGTTTGCTGCTCGGTATCCTGGACGACATCATCCAAGTGTCCGGACCGTTCACCGGATAGTTACGTTATTTAAGGAAACAGGAAGAGTTCAGCCACATGTGAAACGGCAACCACGACCTTTAACAAATGATGATGCCCAAGTAGGTGTTTTAGCTGCTTTCGCGGCCAGTCCGCACATCAGTAGCAGACAAATTGCGCGAGAATCGGAAATCTTAAAAACGGCGGTGTTGAGAATGCTATATCAACATCGATTGCACCCGTACCATATTTCTATGCACCAGGAATTGCATGGCGACGACTTTGAATGTCCTGTACAGTTCTAACACTGGGCACAAGAGAAATTACGGGACAATGACAGATTAGTTGCACGCGTTCTGTTTAGCAACGAAGCGTCATTCACCAACAGCGGTAACGTAAACCGGCATAATATGCACTATTGGGCAACGGAAAATCCACGATGGCTGCGACAAGGGGAACATCAGCGACCTTGGTGCGTTAATGTATGGTGCGGCATTATGGGAGGAATGATAATAGGCCCCCATTTTATCGATGGCAATCGAAATGGTGCAGTGTATGCTGATTTCCTACGTAATGTTCTACCGAAGTTACTACAAGATGTTTCACTACATGACAGAATGGCGATGTGCTTACAACATGATGGATGTCCGGCACATAGCCAACGTGCGGTTGAAGCGGTACTGAATAGCACGTTTCATGACAGGTCGATTGGTCGTCGAAGCACCATACCATGGCCCGCACGTTCACCGGATCTGACGTCCTCGGATTTCTTTCTGTGGGGAAAGTTGAACGATATTTGCTATCCTGATCCACCGACAACGCCTGAAAATATGCGTCAGCGCATTGTCAATGCATGTGCGAACATGGTCAACTACTCGCTGTTGAAAGGGATGTCGTTACACGTATTGCCAAATGCATTGAGGTTGACGGACATCATTTTAAATATTTATTGCTTTAATGTGGTATTTACAGGTAATCACGCTGCAACAGCATGCGTTCTCAGAAATGATAAGTTCACAAAGTTACATGTATCACATTGGAACAACCGAAATAAAATGTTCAAAAGTGCCTGCGTTCTGTATTTTAATTTAAAAAATTGTTCGTATGAAATTGTGAGCCATATGTTTGTGACTATTACAGCGTCATCTATCACAAGGCGAAAAAGGTGGTCCAATTAAAACAGTCATATTTCTCTACGTACTGCACGAATATGTTATAAAAATGGGGGTTCCTATTTAATAAACGCAGTTGATATCCGTTTGACCTATGGCAGCGCCATCTAGCGGGCCAACCATAGCGCCACCTGGTTTCTCCCTTCTTGCTAGACAAGTTTCGTCTTTGTAGTTTTTTCGTTTGACGCTTATTTCCTGAGATATTTAGCCCGGTCACGACCAGTGGACCACCCTGCGTATTTGTAATTGTTATCATTGTACTAAGTACCTACTTTATATCTTAATTAGACATCTCGAAAGGGCTTAGTAAAGCAGTATGGGCAGTTTCAGGTAGACAGCACCCACTATATAAGCACCTGGCATTGTCTGGCATTCAGAATATGCTAAGGAAGAAATTTCCATCATGACTATCGTGGTATGGGAACCTACCACACTGTAAATTTGGACGATGTTGCGAGAGAGATTTATAGTTGCAGTGTTTGAAAAATTATTCCGAGGTGGCTAAATTTCCGGCTAAAGGCAGCTTCGTCTCCTACCAGAAAACATTGCATAATTGTATTGTATACTGCCTATTGCCAGCGTTCTCCCTACCTATTTGTCAGTAACATTACTCATTTAATACGTCTTGTATCGCTTTACTATTCTTTTCACGACCTATATACTGCCTATTGCCAGCGTTCTCTCTACCTATTTGTCATTAACATTACTCATTTAATACGTCTTGTATCGCTTTACTATTCTTTTCACGACCTATCGAATGTGGCTACAAGAACTACGCCACTCCATTTCAAAAGGAATAGGGACGACGTGTTTTCTAACAGAAAAGCAACAGTATCATAATTACACTTCATATATTTTCTTATAGATGCAGGCGCGCGGAGTAATATACGTAAAACTGGTTCAAGCCTATTAAAAAGAGTTATGATTAGGAGTTAGTGATCCGTCGGCGACGAAGTCATTAGAGTTGTAACACGAGCTCATAATGAAGGAAGATGTCGCTTTTAAATAAGCCGTTCCAGGATGTATCCTAATCGATTTGGGAAAAACGATATAGATGGATTGTGGCCATCTTGTATGTGGCTATTCCAAATTAATGGTAATAATGCGATACCACAGTATACGACGAATAGCCTTGAAACTGTAAAGGGCAAAAAATTCAACCTTACGAGTCAAGTTACTTCATGTCAGTCGCTTGGAGCTGTAGCATCGCTTTGTCTGACAAAAGTTTTGACAATAGAAATGATGCCAACTCTCTAAGAGGTTGGTATGTAGCAACAGAAGAACGGCATGGTAACAACTAAGAAATTGCTCTTTTTGTTATTGTTACTTCCACGTTTCCAAGTCACTAAACGGAATGGTGATTTTTCCAATTCTAATAGGAAGATTTAATTAAACCATTATCGCACCTCTTGCAAATTTTTTTTTTTTTTTTTTTTTGGTCATCAGTCTACAGACTGGTTTGATGCGGCCCGCCACGAATTCCTTTCCTGTGCTAACCTCTTCATCTCAGAGTAGCACTTACAACCTATGTCCTCAATTATTTGCTTGACGTTTTCCAATCTCTGTCTTCCTCTACAGTTTTTGCCATATACAGCTCCCTCTAGTACCATGGAAGTCATTCCATCATGTTTTAGCAGATGTCCTATCATCCTGTCCCTTCTCCTTATGTTTTCCACATATTCCTTTCCTCTCTGATTCTGCGTAGAACCTCCTCATTCCTTACCTTATCAGCCCACCTAATTTTCAACATTCGTCTATTGCACCACATCTCAAATGCTTCGATTCTCTTCTGTTCCGGTTTTCCCACAGTCCGTGTTTCACTACCATACAGTGCTGTACTCCAGACGTACATCCTCAGAAACTTCTTCCTCAAAGTAAGGCCGGTATTTGATATTAGTAGACTTCTCATGGCCAGAAATGCCTTTTTTGCCATAGCGAGTCTGCTTTTGATGTCCTCCTTGCTCCGTCCGTCCTTGGTTATTTTACTGCCTAGGTAGCAGAATTCCTTAACTTCATTGACTTCGTGACCATCAATCCTGATGTTAAGATTCTCCCTGTTCTCATTTCTACTACTTCTCATTACCTTCGTCTTTCTCCGATTTACTCTCAAACCATACTGTGTACTCATTAGACTGTTCATTCCGTTCAGCAGATCATTTAATTCTTCTTCACTTTCACTCAGGATAGCAATGTCATCAGCGAATCGTATCATTGATATCCTTTCGTCTTGTATTTTAATTCCACTCCTGAACCTTACTCTTATTTCCATCATTGTTTCCTCGATGTACAGATTGAAGAGTAGGGGCGAAAGGCCTTACAGCCTTCTTAATACGAGCACTTCGTTCTTGATGGTCCACTCTTATCATTCCCTCTTGGTTGTTGTACATATTGTATATGACCCGTCTCTCCCTATAGCTTACCCCTACTTTTTTCAGAATCTCGAACAGCTTGCACCATTTTATATTGTCGAACGCTTTTTTCAGGTCAACAAATCATATGAAAGTGTCTTGATTTTTCTTTAGCCTTGCTTCCATTATTAGCCGTAACTCCAGAATTGCCTCTCTCGTCCCTTTACTTTTCCTAAAGCCAAACTGATCGTCACCTAGCACATTCTCAATTTTCTTCTCCATTCTTCTGTATATTATTCTTGTAAGCAGCTTTGATGCATGAGCTGTTAAGCTGATTGTGCGATAATTCTCGCACTTGTCAGCTCTTGCCGTCTTCGGAATTGTGTGGATGATGCTTTTCCGAAAGTCAGATGGTATATCGCCAGACTCATACATTCTACACACCAACGTGAATAGTCGTTTTGTTGCCACTTCCCCCAATGATATTAGAAATTCTGATGGAATGTTATCTATCCCTTCTGCCTTATTTGACCGTAAGTCCTCCAAAGCTCTTTTAAATTCCGATTCTAATACTGGATCCCCTATCTCTTCTAAATCGACTCCTGTTTCTTCTTCTATCACATCAGACAAATCTTCCCCCTCATAGAGGCTTTCAATGTATTCTTTCCACCTATCTGCTCTCTCCTCTGCATTTAACACTGGAATTCCCGTTGCACTCTTAATGTTACCACCGTTGCTTTTAATGTCACCAAAGGTTGTTTTGACTTTCCTGTATGCTGAGTCTGTCCTTTCGACAATCATATCTTTTTCGATGTCTTCACATTTTTCCTGCAGCCATTTCGTCTTAGCTTCCCTGCACTTCCTATTTATTTCATTCCTCAGCGACTTGTATATCTGTATTCCTGATTTTCCCGGAACATGTTTGTACTTCCTCCTTTCATCAGTCAACTGAAGTATTTCTTCTGTTACCCATGGTTTCTTCGAAGCTACCTTCTTTGTACCTATGTTGTCCTTCCCAACTTCTGTGATGGCCCTTTTTAGAGATGTCCATTCCTCTTCAACTGTACTGCCTACTGCGCTATTCCTTATTGCTGTATCTATAGCGTTAGAGAACTTCAAACGTATCTCGTCATTCCTTAGTACTTCCGTATCCCACATCTTTGCGTATTGATTCTTCCTGACTAATGTCTTGAACTTCAGCCTACTCTTCATCACTACTATATTGTGATCTGAGTCTATATCTGCTCCTGGGTACGCCTTACAATCCAGTATCTGATTTCGGAATGTCTGTCTGACCATGATGTAATCTAATTGAAATCTTCCCGTATCTCCCGGCCTTTTCCAAGTATACCTCCTCCTCTTGTGATTCTTGAACAGGGTATTCGCTATGACTAGCTGAAACTTGTTACAGAACTCAATTAGTCTTTCTCCTCTTTCATTCCTTGTCCCAAGCCCATATTCTCCTATAACCTTTTCTTCTACTCCTTCCCCTACAACTGTATTCCAGTCGCCCATGACTATCAGATTTTCGTCCCCCTTTACATACTGCATTACCCTTTCAATATCCTCATACACTTTCTCTATCTGTTCATCTTCAGCTTGCGACGTCGGCATGTATACCAGAACTATCGTTGTCGGTGTTGGTCTGCTGTCGATTCTGATTAGAACAACCTGGTCACTGAACTGTTCACAGTAACACACCCTCTGCCCTACCTTCCTATTCATAACGAATCCTACACCTGTTGTACCATTTTCTGCTGCTATTGATATTATCCGATACTCATCTGACCAGAAATCCTTGTCTTCCTTCCACTTCACTTCACTGACCCCTACTATATCTAGATTGAGCCTTTGCCTTTTCCCTTTCAGATTCTCTAGTTTCCCTACCACGTTCAAGCTTCTGACATTCCACGCCCCGACTCGTAGAACGTTATCCTTTCGTTGATTATTCAATCTTTTTCTCATGGTAACCTCCCCCTTGGCAGTCCCCTCCCGGAGATCCGAATGGGGGACTATTCCGGAATATTTTGCAAATGGAGAGATCATCATGACACTTCTTCAAATACAGGCCACATGTCCTGTGGATACACGTTAGGTGTCTTTAATGCAGTGGTTTCCATTGCCATCTGCATCCTCATGTCGTTGATCATTGCTGATTCTTCCGCCTTTAGGGGCAATTTCCCACCCCTAGGACAAGAGAGTGCCCTGAACCTCTATCCGCTCCTCCGCCCTCTTCGACAAGGCCGTTGGCAGAATGAGGCTGACTTCTTATGCCGGAAGTCTTCCGCCGCCAATGCTGATTATTTATCAAAATTTAGACAGTCGCGGGGATCGAACCCAGGACCGAAGACGTTTCGATTATGAATCAAAGACGCTACCCCTAGACCACGGATACGGGCCTCTTGCAAATATTAATATACAATAATGAAACCTAAGTGCAAAGTACTATGCAGTACCCAAGTGGCTACCATCGAAACTCCTTTAACACGAAAAAAGAGTTGCGACCTGGCGTATTTAAGTTGACTACGAACTAATTACGAGTGTACCTGTGTGCTTTCCACGTGCTTTCTGATGCCTTCTCTGACTACAGTACATTTCACGAGTTTCTTCGTACACTTCAGACTCATTTTAGTACGTTCGCAACTAGGCACAATTTTTACATTCTTGGATATAAACCGTTGTTTACATTTGCAAAAGGCCTTTCGGCCCTGTCCTTGCATCTGTACCTTGCGTGTATCATTGACATTTATCTACTCCGCTACCCAGGTATCAATGTATATCTCAGATTCTGTTTCCAGGTTGTAACGCTATTACTCTATTTACAGGTTATATTTTTGATTTCTGCTACAGTTTATAGCTCCACAATAATCTCCGAGAAAATACATTATTTGCATTTCGAATAGGCTTCTCCACTGCTTATACACAATACACAGACGCTTTGCAGTGTGTTGTATACGTCAGCAGCTTGATGGCGCTTCAGTAGCTAATCTCCACCAGAAAATGGAGTTTCACGACTGTTTGTCGTAGGCTGTGGTGATATGATAAAAAAAGAAACATGATAATATACTGCGCACTTTGATGTGTATGAGACATACAACTGTAGCATAACTGTTACTGATTTACATTAAGTTGTAATGATACGAACCAGTGATAAACTGACATGCAAAAACGCATGGAGGTAAGAATAGAGGGAGACGCCGTGACGTCACAGCTGTGAAGCTATGTGAAGCCGAGGGTAGCCATCTCAATCCGACCAAAACATTGCTGCTGTAAGCTTGTGTGCATAGGCTTGTCGCTCGCTTTTGGAAGGATTTTGCGCTATTATGGTGACTTGTGTGGTGTTCGGATGTACGAATCGTTCTGATTGTGATGCGAAATCGAAGGGAATAACATTTCATGTGTAAGTTGTCTCGTTAAGTGTTATTTTACAGCTTCATTGTGAATGAACGTGTGCTACATCGGTACTTGTACTATAGCGTGTTTTTCTCCTGTATGAATTTAGATTTCCTAAAAATGAAAGTCGGAAAGCTCTGTGGGACAATGCCGTGAGGAGGAAGAATTGGCGTGCGTCTAAATGGAGCACTATATGTTCTCAGCATTTCCGAGAAGAGGACATAGACCGAACTTCCCTTTGAACAGTAAGGCTCCGAGAAAATGCTGTACCATCGGATTTCCCTAGACACCCAAAACATTTGCAAAAGATATGTTAATTCAAATAATTAAATTCTTAGCTTTCAAGTTCACGTTTCAGTATAATACGTACGTATCGTCGATAATCGAAGTGTTGAGTAACTCACTTTGTCTTCATCATGTACCAAATTAAAAGCTAACACTACATTAACTGGAGTAAAGTATAGGCCTAAACAGGACACTGTGTAGATTTGCCATTCTATGTACCGTATTTCAGTAAACATTGGTGGTAATGAATAGTGTTTCCCAGTAGTGTAACGTAACTGAAATGTCCCAGTACGTATTACAAACAAGATGTATTTATGGGGCTTTGGAGGGAGGGTATAGCTAACTTAGTTTTCAGTTTCTATTATTTAGTTTGTGATACACGTTTATTACTGAATTAACAAAATTGTATCGTTTACATTGAAGGCTAGCAATTCGTAATATTACATTAAAAACTATTTTTAATCAGAAGAAACGCGGAATTTCGCCTTTACGAGATTTTACTTTAAACAAAAACTTTGAAACAACCAATCTGATGACGTTACATGCGTATATGGTGCAATTAGCGACTGTAATACACGCAGCGCTATAGCACACTGGCAATGTTTTGGTCAGTGTGTCATGGCAGCGAGCCGCGCCCCCATGGCTTCAAAACGTAGTACGGCTGGGATACGTAGCGCCATCTCCCCTTGTTCTTACCTCCATGCAAAAACGATGAGCCACAAAATTGTGACCACTGGCTATCACGATACTGAATGCCGCCTGAAGGCGTTGCGGGCACAGGACATAGTAAGGGAAGCATATAAGCATAGCAATCAGTCTGCCGGCGATACGGGCTGCACGTGGGTAAATACACTGAAGTAAACGGCTCTGACAGAGCATTACGCCCCGGTGCCTCGGAAACGGTGAAGCTGGGTGGCTACTCACGTGATGCTGTCGCGAGGAGCTGCGGCAAGTGTTGGAGGACGGTAAAGCCACGGGTAGGCAACAAGTTGTTGGACATCCACGCCTCACCACAGAACGCGAAGTTTCCTCCTACGTAACGCAGGACAGGGGGCGATCTGTGTCAGGTCGGGCGGCACAGTACAACGCTGTTACAGCTGCATGTCTTGCGGAGCTCTTCGTTCAGTGCACTTCGTTGGACGTGATCTTTTGCAGCGGACGTTGGCTAGGTGTACCCAAGTTGACTCAACAACATCGTCAGTTACGATAGCAGTGGGTACAGTGTAGCACCTCAAATGTCGAAAGCTTTCCATCTGACAATAGTATCAGCTAGTTAATAAAACTTACAAGGAGGTAGTAATGCAATTTAAATTTTCAAATGCTATTTAGATTAGATTAAAGAAAATTTTATGGTTAAATTTTTTATGTTTCTTTTTTCTGTGTAACTCGGAGACTTTTGAGACACAATGACACACTTGGAAAAGTCACATCTGTCCAATCCAAGCCAGTTACAAAGAAAAGGAGTGTAATTAAAACGATTTCACCAATTGTGGACTTACGCTGCGTAAGTAACCGTAAGTTCACTTCACTGATGGAAAGCATGAGCTTATAAATCAGTTAATTAAAAGTAGAAATTAATCAGTCAATTTATACATTAAAAGCAATTTTCCTCGGCCACTGAAGCCACACATGGCTCATCTAGGTAAAGGACCATCGAATCGTAAGGGGCGGAATGATTTTCGTGTACACCAATCCGTTAGTTCAGAAGACGTACAAGAAGGTTAAAATCTGTAGCAGCTAGGGGCCGTTGCTTTCAAATTCAGACTGCAGCTATGCCGATATGTAAGAACACCAGTTCCACGCCCATTCGGAGAATTACCTCCGCTACGGGTACCCAAACCTGAACACCAGGAGACCAGACTGCCCCACCATCGAAAGCAGCAAGAGCAGCTTTACTGCCACCTCCCAGTCAGGGTGACTACAGGGACCTTTTTCTGTCAGAGTGCGCACACTAGCGGAGGAATTCAGACATGTTCCTACTCATTAAGCCACTATCCATTACACCATGATTCACGGAACCTTAAATTTACCAGCTGCGTCGTGATTTTATTAGTAATTCACCTCTTTCGTAGCTACCGTACTGCTAAATGTTGTCTCTTACTCTACGGGCTTCGCAGCCAATACAGGTAAAGAATCTATTACGATATGAGTCATACAATATAACAGTATGATGTTGTACTGCATGGTAAATGTGCATAAATGTAAATGAATGTTGACTCTGTAAATGTTGATTGAAATACCAGTGAACCGTTAATTTTTATCTCTAAACAGTGCTTCGATAATACACTGCAGGTTCTTTAAATCATATTACCAATAACCTTGCTGACAAAATAGTATGAATAATATTACGTTAGTGTGAAGTCGTTTCATCTTTCCACTCTATAACTGGGATTAACCAACTCACACTCCACCAAACAGGGTTTATGTCAATAAGAACACTGTAGTCGAACGTAAACAGACTTCACCAAGTTATTTATTAAATCATCATAAGACACAGAAGAATATGCCTCTGTTACACAGACGCTGATCAGCCTCGCTATCAGTCAGAGTATAATTGTATGCTGTGAGAAGGTACATAGTGGACAGCTACTTTGAAACTCATCTGTATTGCTCTTCGGAAAGTACCGGTATCAGCGATTCCAGTTACGTGAGTTTTCGATTTTATTATTTACATGCAGGTGTTGACAGTTGTGAAAATTACCGAATTATCAGTTTAATAAGTCACAGCTGCAAAATACTAACACTTATTCTTTACAGACGAATGGAAAAACAGGTAGAAGCCGACATCGGGAAAGATCAGTTTGGATTCCGTAGAAATATTGGAACACGTGAGGCAATACTGACCTTACGACTTATCTTAGAAGAAAGATTAAGGAAAGGCAAACCTACGTTTCTAGCATTTGTAGACTTAGAGAAAGCTTTTGACAATATTGACTGGAATACTCTCTTCCAAATTCTAAAGGTGGCAGGGGTAAAATACAGTAAGCGAAAGGCTATTTACAATTTGTACAGAAACCAGAAGGCAGTTATAAGAGTCGAGGGACATGAAAGGGAAGCAGTGGTTGGGAAGGGAGTGAGACAGGGTTGTAGCTTCTCCCCAATGTTATTCAATCTGTATATTGAGCAAGCAGTAAAGGAAACAAAAGAAAAATTCGGAGTAGGTAGTAATATCCATGGAGAAGAAATAAAAACTTTGAGGTTCGCCAATGACATTGTAATTCTGTCAGAGACAGCAAAGGACTTGGAAGAGCAGTTGAACGGAATGGACATTGTCTTGAAAGGAGGATATAAGATGAACATCAACAAAACCAAACGAGGATAATGGAATGTAGTCGAATTAAGTCGAGTGATGCTGAGGGAGTTAGATTAGGAAATGAGACACTTAAAGTAGTAAAGGAATATTGCTGTTTGGGGAACGAAATAAGTTATGATGGTCGAAGTAGAGTTGATATAAAATGTAGACTGGCAATGGCAAGGAAAGCGCTTCTGAAGTAGAGAAATATGTTAACATCGAGTATAGATTTAAGTGTCAGGAAGTCGTTTCTGAAAATATTTGTATGGAGTGTAGCCATGTATGGAAGTGAAACACGGGCGATAAATAGTTTGGACAGGAAGAGAATAGAAGCTTTCGAAATGTGGTGCTACAGTAGAATGCTGAAGATTAGATGGGTAGATCACATAACTAATGAGGAGGTATTGAATAGAATTGGGGAGAAGAGGAGTTTGTGGCACAACTTGATGAGAAGAAGGGACCGGTTGGTAGGAAATGTTCTGAGGCATCAAGGGATCACAAATTTAGCATTGGAGGGCAGCGTGGAGGGTAAAAATCGTAGAGGGAGACCAAGAGATGAATACACTAAGCAGATTCAGAAGGATGTAGATTGCAGTAGGTACTGGGAGATGAAGAAACTTGCTCAGGATAGGGTAGCATGGAGAGCTGCATCAAACCAGTCTCAGGACTGAAGACCACAACAACAACACATATTTACATGATACTACGTTAGGTAAGGAATTCATTCCCCATTTCAAGTGTTTTTCGTGTCAGATATAGCCTATGGTCAGGAACGGTGACTGTCGTGCGACAACTTTTCTAGTGATGCGGACAGGCCCTGTTTTCTGTTAATGATTGTTTTGTTTCCAACGAATTGCATGAATTCTTAGGTTGTGATGTATGTATTGTGTAGGAATCGGTACATCGATCAGTCTCATTGTTTATTGAAGAATACGGCCGTGTTGTGTGACATATGTGTGACTACTTACTGTGCTACTGAACCCGCTAAGCTTGCCCTCCCTCCATTTCCGCTTTGAGTTTATCGTACCCATGGTCATATTCTGGAACAAAACTCCGATGCCTCTCCGTCAGTGACTGCTTGCCAGTTTGTAATCTGTTGCCAAGTTGTAGTCGGCATGTGGAAATAGGTGCGCATATCGCGTGGCTGCGACGGTTCTCCATTCGCTAGGAGAAACAAACATCTCACGGCCACCAACCGACCAAGCATGTATATGGTAGTAAGTCATCAGTAACTCGTTGTAATTCAACAACAAGATCACCGAGTTTGGATCCCGTGTAATGTTTATGCATTAATTCGTTCTGAAAGCGGTGCTGATGTTCAAGATAATTGAAGTGAGTTAAAAGCCGTGAGCTATCTGGGAAAGTTATCCTTGCATTACTGAGCAACTGTTTCACCAGGTATCCAGTCTAGCTTACCAAATTGCCAACCAGACTAACATTAATTATAAACTTATAATAGTCATCTTAAGACAACCGGTGATATAAATACATAAAAAGAAAATTTAAGTAAAAAGAAATAAATCAGTTTATATTTGGACATTTATTTTGACTTTGATCATTGTTCCGTTAAAATTTCAGCATATTAAACTTGATTCATAACTAAACTGGTGCCTTATTTAGGATTGTGAAAATGTGAGTTGGTAAACTTATAAAACACATCAAATATAGAGCCAAGATTGGGAGATTGCATACAACACTGCAAGAACGCTGAAACATATGCAAGAGGAAATTAACCACAACCAACCGATTCAATTTTCACCCAAAGAAGTTACGTTTGTAGCGCAATCCTGTCCGTCATGAAATTACCACACACTGGTATACTAAATTCATACTAACTCTCTGTGAAATCTTCCTGAAAAGAATAGCTGAGGGCTATTTTGATGCTTACACCACATGCTTCACGTGGTCAAGTTGGTTTACACAAAGAATGTAACTCCACAATAATTTTGATAATTAAAGTAAATTACATCGAAACGCAATTTACAAAAGAAAAACCAAGAACTGGTTGCTATCATCTTACTATTAACCTGATGGGTCAAACAATTGTATAAGCATGAAACTGGCAGAAGTAAATCTGTGAGTACCGGGCGTGAGTCGTGCTTCGGTAGCTCAGTTGGTAGAGCACTTGCCCGCGAAAGGCAAGGGTCCCGAGTTCGAGTCTCGGTCGGGCACACAGTTTTAATCTGCCAGGAAGTTTCATATCAGCGCACACTCCGCTGCAGAGTGAAAATCTCATTCTGGAATTGTATAAGCACATGGTACGGGTCTCACAAAGTACACCCCATGTGAGTTGAACATAAAGAAAAGTTGTTATATTGAAAAATATTGTCAAGACGAAACGTTATAATCTCACGCACATTTGCATTTAAGATTGATGATCTTAGTTAGAGTTACGGATTATCCACACGTGGTTCCACTTTACTCACAAAGTAGTGACAAAGCAACTACTGGAAGATATTCTGAACTTCACACTCGAATTACACTGCGTTGGAATTTAAGATAACGTTAGATATTTTAGATCTAAACCTGAAATAAAGGCTGAACTTAAGAAATCCATTGTCCTACGAACTCAGGAGACACGCGCTTATCCGGAGATCTCACCACTTCAGACGCTCGCTGCGGTTAGACTGGCCTGGGCCCCTGCCGAGGATGCTTCACAGATACAAACGGAAGTGACCAGAGAGGCAGCTTCCTATACCAACATGACAACGGACGGACAGGACCATACTAAGAATAGAAACCTCACAGGTTTTAGAAAGCGTAGCTTCCTGTTCTGACGTTGGTCCTACTGTTCTCTAGCAGACAGGCTTGTCTGCTACCATCAAGCATGCAACTAGAAATACATTTGCTCATTCATCCTCTCACACAGAAGGGAAGGGGGATGACAGTATCTTATCATATACAGTATATAAAAGAAAGCGGATGTAGGTTCTGTATGAGGCTGTGTGACATGAATTACATACAAACTGTGTTTTAAAGTGTAGTAGTGTGACAGATCGTTCTTGATTATGTGTAAAAGTAACACGTTCCACTGCTCAGTCTCCTCCCAGATAGTCAGAAACACCACAGCAAATTTAGAAGTGGAATGTATGCCGTAAATGACAACAGTTATAAAAAACTAACATGAAAGGAATCCAACAGAGATCTTTCACCCGGATCCCATTGAAACGTACCACCTGGTGACAGTAATCGCATTTTTTGTTACTTTGTTGATGGTCATTACAGGATAAGCCATCATCGAGATGAAATTCACTTTGTAACAAGTACCGCGTCATGGATACAGGCCGATGCAACGGGGTGCATTCGTGGGGCTTACATGGGAAACTAGACCCGTCCGACCAGGCAGTATGTTCACAGTCGTTAACAGGCCAATGTCTGTGCTGACGGGCCCAGGCGAGGCGTAAAGATTTGTGTCGTGCAGTCATCAAGGGTACACGAGTGGACCTTCGGCTCCGAAAGCCCATGTGGATGATGTTTCGTTGAATGGTTTGCACGTTGACACTTGTTGATGACCCAGCATTGAAATCTGTGGAAGGGTTGCTTTCTGTCACGTTGAACGATTCTCTTCAGTCGTAGTTGGTCTCGTTCTTCCAGCATCTTTACCCGGCCTCACTGATGTAAGAGTTTTGATGTTTTACGGATTTCTGATATTTACGGTACACAAGTGAAATCGTCGTACGGGAAAATTCTCACGTCATCGCTACCTCGGAGATGGTGTGTCCCATCGCTCTTACGCCGACTATGACACTACGTTCAAACTCACTTAAACCATAATAACCTGCCATAGTAGCAGCAGTAGCCGACCTGACAACTGCGCCAAACACTTGTTGTCTTATATGGGCGTTGCCGACTGCAGCGCCGTATTCCACCTGTTTGCACATCTCTGTATTTGAATGCGCATGCGTATACCAGTTTCTTTGGCGCTTCAATGTGGTTGCTAGACAGATGTACTAATAAGTAGCTGCTTGTGGTACTGTAACTTTAGAAGGGAAGAAAGCCAAATATTTTCGAAGCCATGAATCAAGTGCAAAGAAGAGAGGTTTAGCTAACACTTTACTACAACCCGTCACTGTCCTTTGTCTACATTTATAGGTATTTTAAAAATGTATGTATATAAATATATAGATGTGTAAGTTCCTTCCTGGTCCTAAAGCACTGGGCCGATATGAATCAAACTTGGTATAAATGTGCCGTACTGACAGGGAATAAGGGCTGTGGGGGAACGACTCATCTGCCTATCACAGGAGACATGGCGCCATAAACAATCGCTTGAAAAACTGCCGCTTCATACATGACATTGAAATTTGTTATATTAATAACACTATTCGCAATAAGTTTCGCAGATAGTATCCATATACACTCTTGGAAATTGAAATAAGAACACCGTGAATTCATTGTCCCAGGAAGGGGAAACTTTATTGACACATTCCTGGGGTCAGATACATCACATGATCACACTGACAGAACCACAGGCACATAGACACAGGCAACAGAGCATGCACAATGTCGGCACTAGTACAGTGTATATCCACCTTTCGCAGCAATGCAGGCTGCTATTCTCCCATGGAGACGATCGTAGAGATGCTGGATGTAGTCCTGTGGAACGGCTTGCCATGCCATTTCCACCTGGCGCCTCAGTTGGACCAGCGTTCGTGCTGGACGAGCAGACCGCGTGAGACGACGCTTCATCCAGTCCCAAATATGCTCAATGGGGGACAGATCCGGAGATTTTGCTGGCCAGGGTAGTTGACTTACACCTTCTAGAGCACGTTGGGTGGCACGGGATACATGCGGACGTGCATTGTCCTGTTGGAACAGCAAGTTCCCTTGCCGGTCTAGGAATGGTAGAACGATGGGTTCGATGACGGTTTGGATGTACCGTGCACTATTCAGTGTCCCCTCGACGATCATCAGTGGTGTACGGCCAGTGTAGGAGATCGCTCCCCACACCATGATGCCAGGTGTTGGCCCTGTGTGCCTCGGTCGTATGCAGTCCTGATTGTGGCGCTCACCTGCACGGCGCCAAACACGCATACGACCATCATTGGCACCAAGGCAGAAGCGACTCTCATCGCTGAAGACGACACGTCTCCATTCGTCCCTCCATTCACGCCTGTCGCGACACCACTGGAGGCGGGCTGCACGATGTTGGGGCGTGAGCGGAAGACGGCCTAACGGTGTGCGGGACCGTAGCCCAGCTTCTTGGAGACGGTTGCAAATGGTCCTCGCCGATACCCCAGGAGCAACAGTGTCCCTAATTTGCTGGGAAGTGGCGGTGCGGTCCCCTACGGCACTGCGTAGGATCCTACGGTCTTGGCGTGCATCCGTGCGTCGCTGCGGTCCGGTCCCAGGTCGACGGGCACGTGCACCTTCCGCCGACCACTGGCGACAACATCGATGTACTGTGGAGACCTCACGCCCCACGTGTTGAGCAATTCGGCGGTACGTCCACCCGGCCTCCCGCATGCCCACTATACGCCCTCGCTCAAAGTCCGTCAACTGCACATACGGTTCACGTCCACGCTGTCGCGGCATGCTACCAGTGTTAAAGACTGCGATGGAGCTCCGTATGCCACGGCAAACTGGCTGACACTGACGGCGGCGGTGCACAAATGCTGCGCAGCTAGCGCCATTCGACGGCCAACACCGCGGTTCCTGGTGTGTCCGCTGTGCCGTGCGTGTGATCATTGCTTGTACAGCCCTCTCGTAGTGTCCGGAGCAAGTATGGTGGGTCTGACACACCGGTGTCAATGTGTTCTTTTTTCCATTTCCAGAAGTGTATGTCGCTAAATGCACCACGATGCCACAAATAGCTCAGGAGATATGACGTCATAAACGCTGTGTGAAAGATTTCCGAATTATGCATGACGTTTAAATATATCACCTCTTTACTACTTACTCTATTCGCTGCATATTTCGCAGACAGTGTCCACGTATGGCGCTGAGTGTACCTACACAACTATATCATTGCATGGCACATAGTTCAAGACATATGACGTCATTAACGTTGAAATGCTTGAAAAAATGCAGCACCATGCATCAAGTTTTAACATATTGATTCTTTGCTACTGAGACACTCCTACAGTCCAGCTACCTGAAGTACATCCCTGACAACTGACAGCGCTTTCGACAGCTTTCAGCTGCGAGGCCCAAACGACTGTAGGGGAAAACAGTAGCCGTCTATAGAGCTGTGAAGAGGCGTTGCTATACAGACGTTTACAAAATCTCGTTGTAAACACGTGAAGCAGCTGCATCCAGCGTACAGAAACTCCCTGCGATCACCACACACCGAGTCTACTGCTACCATTTCGAAGGTGTTGTCACGAATTCGAGAAAATGAGACTTTTAAATATTGCTCTACGATCACAATTAATTTTTCTTTTCGTTTGTAGTAGAAAATGGAAAAATTAGGACCTTGGCTATGCCGAGTTTGTCAACTAGTAGATTCTGTCTTTACGGTATTATGTTATTTTTTGCAATAGGTACTCAGTTCTGTGCGCTGAAAAAACCGTATGTAGTTGGCGCTTGCTTCGTGGAAGTCATGAGATTATTATAGCGAGGGAATAGATCTGTGAAGGATCTGTACCAAACACAGGCATAAAATTCTAACTGTGTCGGAGCACCCACTAATGGCACTGATTGGCTAAGCACACTGGTGAGGCAAAATATTTCGGCCCCCTGCCTAATAGGGAGTTGGTTCACTTTTGGAACTCAGTACAGCAGTGATTCTGTGTGTCATGGATTCTACAACGCATTGGTAGCTTTCCAAATGTATGTGGCACCAGTTGCGTGCTCACAGGTGACGCAGTTTCTTAAAATTATCCCTCGAAGGTTTATGGGCGCGGATCTGGGGTACAATGGGGTCCCTGACATGTTCCATTAAGATCAGATGAGTACGTTGGCAAAGGGATCGACGTGAGTCCACTATCATGCTCCTCAAATTGCTCTACCACAATTATGGCCTTGTGACGGGCAATTACCCTGCTGGAATATGCCCCCGCCACGGGGGAGCCATCCCTCATGAAGGGATAACTGTGGTCCACAATAATGTTCACGGAGTCCCCAACTGCCACGAGGCCTTCGACTGTTACCTCGTTTCCCATGTAAGCCCAGGCGAATGCATCCCCTAGCATCGGCCTGTATCCATGACGCGGTATATGTTAAAACGTGAAGTTCATCTCGATGATGGCGTATCCAGTAATGACCATCAACAAAGTAACAAAAAATGCGATTACTCTCACCGGGTGGTACGTTTCAATTGATCCAGGGTCCAAACTCGGTGACCCTGTTGCTGAATTACAACGAATTATTGGTGACCTGTTATCATATACGTGCTCGGTCGGTTGGTGGCCGTGTGGAGATGTTTGCTTGTCCTAGCGAAGACAAGAACGTCGCGGCCAGGCGATATGCCCACCTGTTTCTACATGCCGACTACAACTCGGCAACAGACAACAAAATGGATATTTGCAAAAACTGCCGCCAACTGGCAGTCCATCACTGGCGGAGGGGCATAGGGGTTTTGTTCCAGAATATGACCTTGGGTAGTATAAGCTAACAGTGGAAATGGAGGGAGGACAAGCTCATCGGTTATCGATTGGATGGACGTGTACGGTTATGGAGACAACCTCATGAATTCATAGACCGTACATGTCAACAGGGAACGGTACATGCTGGTGGGGGCTCTGTAATGGTGTGGGCCTGTGCAGTTTGAATGAAATGGGACCCCTGATACTTCTAGATACCACTCGACAGGTGGGACGTACGTAAGCAATCTGTCTGATCACCTGCATCCATTCATGTCCATTGTGCACGCCGACGGACTTGGGCAATTCGAGCAGTACAATGCGATACCCCCCCCCCCCCCCCCTTGTCCATAATTACTACCGAGTGTCTCTTCTGAGTTTAAACACTTCCGATGGCCACGACACTCCCCAGACATAAAGACAACATTGTTGAGCATATCTGGGATGCATTGCAATGTGCTATTCAGAAGAGATCTCCTCCCCCTGGTACTCTTACGGAGTTATGGCCAGCCTTGCACGATTCATGGTGTGAATTCCCTCCAGCACTACTTCAGACGGTAGTCGAGTCCATGCCACGTCGTGTGGCGGCACTTCTGAGTGCTCGCTGGGGCCCTACACTATATTAGGCAGGTGTACCAGTTTCTTGGGATCTTCAGTTATGAAACGTCCCCTTTGAAAAATTATAAATGACTGTGCTTAAACTGACACACAATATTTTTAGCGCAACGCTATCTGACTTTTAATAATCCCTACAGAAGAATGGCCCTGACTAACAATAACCTATACCTTTCATGAATCACTTACCTCACAAAAATCTTCGTTACCCAAGTTACTGCAATACAGCGAGCGCCAATACTGCCAGCTAAATAAAAGATTGTAACTACTGAAGGCACTACCTACTGATAGGCATAGTCAGCAAATGAAAGATTTTGATATAGAACACACAATGTATTTACCTTAATAACGTTCAAAAGACATCATATATATGTATCAGTTCATGATATCCAATAATACAAATTTACTCTTTCTAATGGACACACGTCCAGATCATCCGCTCTCAAGACTCCGCCATCTCCCCACATCCACCACTGCTGGCGGCTCACCTTCAACTGCGCAACGCTACGCGCTGTTAACATCCAGCTGCCCAACACTACAATAGCAAACAACAATGCAAACCAGCCACAGTCTGCACACAGCACAGCCAGTGATTTTCATACAGAGCGCTACGTGGCGTTGTTGTTGTTGTTGTTGTTGTGGTCTTCAGTCCTGAGACTGCTTTGATGCAGCTCTCCATGCTACTCTATCCTGTGCAAGCTTCTTCATCTCCCAGTACTTACTGCAACCTACATCCTTCTGAATCTGCTTAGTGTATTCATCTCTTGGTCTCCCTCTACGATTTTTACCCACCACGCTGCCCTCCAATGCTAAATTTGTGATCCCTTGATGCCTCAAAACATGTCCTACCAACCGATCCCTTCTTCTAGTCAAGTTGTGCCACAAACTTCTCTTCTCCCCAATCCTATTCAATACCTCCTCATTAGTTATGTGATCTACCCACCTCATCTTCAGCATTCTTCTGTAGCACCACATTTCGAAAGCTTCTATTCTCTTCTTGTCCAAACTAGTTATCGTCCATGTTTCACTTCCATATATGGCTACACTCCATACAAATACTTCCAGGAACGACTTCCTGACACTTAAATCTATACTCGATGTTAACAAATTTCTCTTCTTCAGAAACGATTTTCTTACCATTGCCAGTCTACATTTTATATCCTCTCTACTTCGACGATCATCAGTTATATTACTCCCTAAATAGCAAAACTCCTTTACTACTTTAAGTGTCTCATTTCCTAATCTAATTCCCTCAGGATCACCCGATTTAATTTGACTACATTCCATTATCCGCGTTTTGCTTTTGTTGATGTTCATCTTATATCCTCCTTTCAACTGCTCTTCCAAGTCCTTTGCTGTCTCTGACAGAATTACAATGTCATCGGCGAACCTCAAAGTTTTTACTTCTTGTCCATGAATTTTAATACCTACTCCGAATTTTTCTTTTGTTTCCTTTACTGCTTGCTCAATATACAGATTGAATAACATCGGGGAGAGGCTACAACCCTGTCTCACTCCTTTCCCAAACACAGCTTCACTTTCGTGCCCCTCAACTCTTATAACTGCCATCTGGTTTCTGTACAAATTGTAAATAGCCTTTCGCTCCCTGTATTTTACCCCTGCCACCTTCAGAATTTGAAAGAGAGTATTCCAGTTAACATTGTCAAAAGCTTTCTCTAAGTCTACAAATGCTAGAAACGTAGGTTTGCCTTTTCTTAATCTTTCTTCTAAGATAAGTCGTAAGGTTAGTATTGCCTCACGTGTTCCAACATTTCTACGGAATCCAAACCGATCTTCCCCGAGGTCCGCTTCTACCAGTTTTTCCAATCGTCTGTAAAGAATTCGCGTTAGTATTTTTCAGCTGTGACTTATTAAACTGATAGTTCGGTAATTTTCACATCTGTCAACAATTGCTTTCTTTGGGATTGGAATTATTATATTCTTCTTGAAGTCTGAGGGTATTTCGCCTGTCTCATACATCTTGCTCACCAGATGGTAGAGTTTTGTCATGACTGGCTCTCCCAAGGCCATCAGTAGTTCTAATGGAATGTTGTCTACTCCCGGGGCCTTGTTTCGGCTCACGTCTTTCAGTGCTCTGTCAAACTCTTCACGCAGTATCTTACCTCCCATTTTGTCTTCATCTACATCCTCTTCCATTTCCATAATATTGTCCTCAAGTACATCGCCCTTGTATAAACCCTCTATATACTCCTTCCATCTTTCTGCTTTCCCTTCTTTGCTTAGAACTGGGTTGCCATCTGAGCTACGTGGCGTTACCAATATAAAAACCTAAACAGCCTACTTACACAGTGTGTATCATAATAGACATCAGGATCAAGTGGGACAGAAGAGGTACTGTTTATTTCAAAATTAATTTGATTGCTTCATAATCGACGAGCTCCTACTTGGTACGCCATACTCACAAATATTGATGTATTGCGTTCTGTCATCTGCAAAACTTAACTTTGGAAAAATTTTGGGACACTTTATGCAAAAAATTTCCAGGCTGTAAAGAAGATAAAAAATATATATATATGCACACTGACGGTTGACATTTGTACAGTTCTGTCTTTCGGTTCCGACAGATGTATGCTGTGAGAGATATTAACGCACGTTCTGCATCCTGTACTACGTTGACATTCTTGTAACTATTCCTAGGTTGCTTTGGTAGATTTCTTTACTGAATGTATTCGAAACTCAACTTATATGGGATCAACGCTATCATCATCAACCATTAGACAACTACTGCTGTATAAACGCCTCCTGTAATGTTTTCGCTGCATTACAATCTTGTTTTGTAAGCATCCATATTGCTCCCAGGCGTTTTCTATCGTCGTTTATCCCGCTTTCTAATAACTCTTTTCTTATCTCTTACGTTCCAACAAACAACTGTTCACATCGAATCCACTTTCTACTATTCCACAAATCTCCATCTCATTTTGCCTGTCGTGACAAATATTGTGCCTCCCTCTTGTGACGTACCTACCTGTGATTTCTAGTACGCACGTTTTGTCTCATCGACGAAATATCATTTGACTGCAACAAACAGGTTTTGTGATATTTTCTTCTATTATATACAAAGCACAACTTTTTAGTTGATTTGACTTGATCCCTATTTATTGTCACTCCAGACAATACGATGACCATTTTCAGCTCCCACATATTGTTCACAGCCAGACATTTCCAGTAACCTACTAAGCAGAGAAGCAGTTGCATACACAGTGCATTTTCACTTACAAATTTTTACAGATAAATGTTTGTCGCAAAGTGCACAGTTACTGGACTGTATATGTTTTAAGATAACTGATGTTAATGCACATAAATGTTTACATCTGGAATGGAGAAAACAATAATACAAACACATGGTAATTTTGAAGCATCATATGGGGATGAGTGCTCTTGAACTGAACTTTGATCAAGAGAGAGACGACATACGATGTTATATGATGCGAACAGACACATTACTGGCCTCAGACTTCGATAAGTGTTACACGTAGTAATGTTGCTCAACTGCTAGCTCGGGTGGGACTGAAGATTTTGTGTGGGAAGGGGTATTTACGAACTGGCGTCGGTCGGTTCCCTGATTCATGCGTTCGTTTTTCGGTTTCTGTTAATTCTCAGCTTGTATCTTTTCATGACAAGCTGTGTGGTCATGTTTTTGAATGGTTTTGTCACTGAAAATCCACGCTCCGCTGTCTTAATTTAAAACTGATAACACACAAGGACGTAAACTTCTGATTAATCGGACTCTTAGTTTCAGAAACCATTTACATCACCAAAAGGAAGCCAGGCTGTTGTTAAACGTTTGTTTGTTTGCAGTATCGCTAAATATATAAATTATTGACTTTTTCTAATACTTCTTACTAAATGTATACTATTTTCCTTTCCTTGCGTTATTTACACTTTCCTTTAATGTTGCTATAATTGACTTTTAGATTTTACTACAGGTGATTTTCAGAGCCGATATTCAGACTTGATCTAATACATTCTTCCACTAGTTGAAGATTTTCTCTACTGTATGCAGTGTTAAGTAATCCGCTAAACGAAAGTAATTCACATACTTTCGCTCAGCACAATCTGTTTTTCCAATTTAATGAGCTGTGCCCGCGAAAATGGGTTAAACGTCCAAAAATTCCCAATAATAAGAGTATTTATCTGAGGTCATATGAAAGAATAGTGGATTGAGTGGGTTGCTTGAGGCGCTGAAATTATATACTGGTTTTCTCGAGAATAATTAATTCCATTAAGTTTCGATGATAAAAACAAACTATCTACTGGAATGTTATATGCAAAATACGAGGCTAACGCCCTTCTAGACGAATGTCTTCGGTTAAACGTTTCGAATTCAACCTTACAACTAAGTTCCTGTGGCGTTCCCAAAGTTCTGTGCCGGTAACTTGGGAATTAACTTTGGGAGTTAATTACATCCGTAAGCTCCCTCGTTTGGGAAGCATCCAAGATGTTTATCACCTCCTCAGGTAATCCCCAGTAGGAGCTGGAGTCTCTGCTCTTCTTTAAAGACACAGAGCTCTTAGACAGAAGAGTCAGTCTGCGAATCTGGAATAAGCACGCTCTCAGAGCATCCGTAATCGAATTTCTCTGTATTTGTCTCTCTACCTCCCCGAAGCCCTGTCTTCCTGCCCGTATCACACGTCAACGATCTACTTTGTCTGCTATCTAAAGGCCTTCCGCTTCCGTATATAAACGACAAATCGAACTGATCTGATTTCTGGATAGTTAAAAGTCGGAAAGAGATGTGACTGTACTTTAAGATATTCGCTGTTCCAAAGTAATTCGTTATTTCACGAGTTCACTTAGTCTCATCTCGTGCATCATTCCTTATAACCCTGCTTCATTCACTGTATTTAAGTATGTATTCCTGCAAATAGCAAACTCATTACGACCAAAAAACTCATTAACGAGCAACGGTGTTCCAGTCTCTGGTTACGACACTAATCCATGACAGAACTACTCATTACGAGTGTTATGTATGCTTCAGCGAAGAGAAGGGTATAGAAGGAGCAAGTTAAGCTGTGAGGTTATTCCATGCTCAAGATGTGCTACTGGAAAGGCACCACCCAGGAAAGCCAAGCATCTCAGTGAGTTAGTTACACGTTCCATGGATCAATTTGCACGATAGATCATAATGATGTGGAACGAGTCAACTTTCAATCAAACTGCAAATTAATTTGTACACACAGTTACATTCTGAACATTTCTAACTTTAATTTTTTAAAAAGGATAAATGATATGCAAATGTGAGTTAGTAATTCCTGTCCACGATCTTTTACACATTGCAGTACTACAAATTTTTCTATAGAAGACTTTCTCAATTTGTTATCAAATTTTACTTTGGAGTCTGTCAGACATTTTATATCACTGGGTAAGTGAGCAAAAAATTTTGTTGCAAGATTGTGCAACCCTTTTTGGGCTAAAGACAACCTTAATATGGAGTAACGAATGTTGTTTTGTCTTCAAGTATTGTAATTGTGTACCTCAATATTCCATTTTAGCTGTAGTGGATTATTTACAGCAAACTTCAGAGGGGATAAATATACTGCAAAGCAGTACTTAGAATGCCCAACTCCTTAAACCGACACCTGCAAGATGACCGTGGGTTACCACTACATATTATTCTTAAAGCACGTTTTTGCACAATGAAGACTTTCTTTCTTAAGGATGAGCCACTCCAGAAAATCATTCCAAATGATATTATTGAATGAAAATACGCAAAATATGTGAACTTACTGATTTGTCTTGCCCCAAGATTTGCAACCATTCTCAACGCAAATGTGGCTGAACTAAGTTGTTTCAGGAGTTCCCATTTTTTCTATTTAAATTCTCATCATTATGGATTCCTAAGAATTTTGACGTTTCCTTACTATTTATTATTTTCTCACCATGTGTTACACCTATCATTGGTGTAGTATCTCTAAATGCAAAGAACTGAGTATTTTATGTCTTTATAAAATTGAGGGTGAAACTATTCGCGTAAAACCAGTAAATGACACTTTAAAGAACTTTGTTTACCATTTCTTATGTTTCTATATATATATATATATATATATATATATATATATATATATGAAAGAGGAACAGTAGTGGACCTAAGATTGAACCTTGGGGAACCCTATATGTGACTTCTCCCCAATCAGAATTATGTCCCTTGACTATATTGTTTGAATTACTAACTACAGTTTTCTGCATTATTATGGTTAGATATGACATTATCCATTTGTTGTCTGTACAATCAATCCCATACAACGCCAATTTACTTAGGAGAATACTGTGATTCACATAGTTAAGTGCCTTAGAGAGGTCGCAGAAAATACCAAGCGCTATTTTGATATTTAATGCTTGTAAAATCTAGTGAATAAACGTGTAAACTGTATTCTCAGTACAGCAATCCTTCTGAAACCCAAGATGTGATTTGCCAAAGATACTATTGTTGCTAAGGTGAGACGCTATTCTAGAAGACATTACCTCCTCAAACATTTTGGAGAAAGATGTCAACAGTGAAACAGGTTGATAGTTATTGACATCTTTCTTAAAGAGGGATTTGACAGTGGCATGCTTCAGTCTCTCTGGAAAAATGCTGTGAGTTATTGATGCATTACATATTTCAGATAAGACTGAGCTTATTACATGGGAACAAACTTTTTAGTGCGCTACTGAAAACACGATCAAAACCAGCTGAGCTTTTATTTTTGAAAGAATGTATAATTTTCTTAATTTGGTGAGAATGTTTCTTAAGTTGGTGAAACATTCATACGACTGGATTTTGTGATAGCTACATTTTCAACATACTGCTGTGATTTTCGTCTTGAACTGTTTGTCCCTACGCCTTCCACGATATTTAAGAAATGATGATGAAATGCATTCGCTACCTGTGACACATCATTTCTTGTCATTCCATTGAGTTCAGTACTGATGATGCCTTATTCGTGGTTGTGTGTCCTGTCTCTCGTTTCACTACATTCTGTATAACCTTAAGTCTGTTTTCCGAAGTACTCAGCTAGACTCAATTAATTTTAGCTTCCATATACTTCTGTTTCTTCACTCATTTTACCCAAACCTGTCGTTATGTTGATTAATGCTGCTTGCCCACTAATGCGTAATAGTTTCATTCTTTCAATGTACTGAGAGCATGTTATTTTCTAAACCGTTCTGTATAAAACTTAGTCTTTGCAAAGTTTGTAATTTTTTATGATATTTTAAGATGTCGTTCAAATGAGATATTGTAAACTTTCACACAGGTCTGCCTGATTTAGTACTGCTCACACTAGCGTTTTCTACAGATAGGGGTCACTGAACATGCCCTCTGTTGTTCATGTCGTTAGTTCCTGCTAAGAGATGAATTACATCTTGCTCGCCCACACCAGTATGAATTCTATGCCGTTTTTTCGGAAGTTTAGTAAAGTATTTGTTCTATTTGTACCCATCCCATCATCTTTAAGTTATCCTTTACTGCGGCTAAGACACAGGACTACTACCCAGGGTCTGTATTGGATAACTGCATCGCAAGTCATTTGTAGAAGAACGACGGAGTGAAGGCCTACGTGTGAATTTGTAATCCCCCAGCTTTATGGCCACGCCCTTTGTTCATAAACTGTGTGACCCCTTGTACGACACTCCTTTCTCTTTTTCTTTTTTTGAGTCATCAGTTGTCTGCCTGGTTTGACGCGGCTCGATACGAATTCCTCTCCTGTGCCAACCTCTTCATCTCAAAGTAGCGGTTTCAACACATGTACTCAGTTATTTGCTGGATATATTCCAACCTCTGTCTCCTTCTAGAGTTTTTACCCACTATGGCTGTTTCTAGTACTACGGAAGTTATTGCGTGAGGTCTTAACAGGTGTCCTATCTTCTTGCCCCTTCTTCTTGTCAGTGCTTTGCACATAATCCTTTCCACACCGAGTCTGCGGAGAAGCCCCTCAATCCTTACCTTACTCGTTCACCTAATTCTCGAAATTCTTCCGTAGCACCACATCTCAAATGCTTCTATTCTTTCTGTCCCGGTTGTACCACAGATCAAGTTTCACTTCCATTAAACGCTGTGCTTCAAACGTATGTTCTCAGAAATTTCAATTTTAAATTAAGTCATATGTTTTATACTAGTTGACTTCTCTTAGCAGGGAATTTCATGCTCCGCAGAATCAGTGAGGAAAGTAATCTATGGAAAACACTGACAAGAAGATGGAACAGGATTATACAGCATCTGTTAAGACGTCGGGGAACAACTTCCATGATACTAGACGGAGCTTGGATCAAATAGTCCAGATGGTTCTGAGCACTATGGCACTTAACATCTGAGGTCATCAGTCCCCTAGAACGTAGAACTATTTAAACCTAACCAACCTAATGACATCACACACATCCATGCCCGAGGCAGGATTCGAACCTGCGACCGTAGTAGTTGAGCGGTTCCAGACTGAAGCGCCTATAACCGCTCGGCCACCCAGGCCGGCTAATGTGCGTGTTTTGATCGTATGCGTCTTCACTCTTTCCCCTTCACAGATATACTCCACTAGGGTTTCTCAGTCGTATGCATCTTCTCTCTCTCCCCTTCACAAATATCCTCCACTGGGGTTTCTCAATGTTTAAACTCGGAGGCTTCTAACTTCATAAAGTGAAAATTGTCCTCCACTCATTTTATCTGACAAGTATTGCTTAATAATATCATTATTAATTTGTTTTTTTCTTGGATCTAGACAAGGATACCTAGATCTATCAGGATACTATCGAAAATTTATAGAAGATTTAGATGGAATTGCAGCTCATTTACATGAATTACTAAATGACAACGAATAGTGTGAAGGAGAAAGACAGTAGCAGGAAGTATTCAAAGAATTAAAAGAAAAGTTAATCAGTCTTCCCATATGACAATATCCCGACTTCGGGAAACCTTCCATTATTATGACGGAAGCAAATAAAACAACAGTTGGTCCCCTATATAATTAAATAAAGCAAAGAAGAACTATTAAGCCACCAATCTGGAGTCTTTAGCATTACAATGGGTAACGAAACAATTTCCACCATACGTGTACAGAAGAAAAACCAAAACAGTAATAGACCAAAAGCCATTAATCTGGTTTTTTAGTGTGAAGGACCCATTATCACGTTGATTAAAGTGGAGGCTGAAACTAGAAGAATATTCGTGTGAGATTATAGGCCTATACAAGCCAGGACGACTGAATGTCATTGGATATGCATTAAGCAGAAAGTGTGAAAGTAAAGAATAGGCACTGGTAATGGAAAACAGAGAGACAATGAGAAGGATAATCAAGACCAATGAGTTGGATGAAGACATGAGAGAGCTCAGAAGTGGAAGGACGAAACGAAGAAGGAAGTACACGACAATCCATTGTGTGAACGTCAATGGATTCACAGAGCCCTGGATCATTTAAAGAGATACAGTTAGCAGTAGCGAATGAAAAGAGCTGTCGAGAAACACATCAGAACATGTTATAAATATCAGCGAATTGAATTTGCTCATAGGAACACCAAGAACCAAGAAACCATTAGTTACTACAGAGGCAGCACGAACCGTATTTGACAAATGATATCATATGGATATAGCAGAAAAGTTCATTGAAAAAGTTGTATTAAAGTATGGTATTCTTTTAATAGTGTTGACAGGTCAAGGTTCAAATTTTCTAAGTCAAGTGTTGTAGAGAATATCTAGTTTTTTGTGTCGTCTCCTTGTCACTGAAGGCTTTCCATGGGATGCAAGGAGAGGATGTTGTTTGGTGGCTGGTATCCTCTTTCTATAACACAAACTGCATGCATGTATTAACAGGGTTCTTTATTCATAAGAACAAGAAGTTACTTAAGATAGTCCAGGTGTTGTGGTATAAGGTCTTTCACAATAGTCCATATTAGCCTCACTGCCAGTGAAGTACAAGGTCCCGCTATGTACACTACTCTGGTCGCCAGGTACTGACTGACTCTGAGCTAGAGGCAGAGCTAACTGCGACTGAGACTCCCACTGGGCTGCGACTGATGACTCGACTCGTTGACTCACTGGATACCTGACAGGTCCTCTGGTCCGCGGCGGCGATCTAAATACTGGTGGACAAGAGGGCGTTGGCGGCACGTTTCTTGTGAATTTGTCTTTGGCCTCATCGATCTTCTCGCAACCTCTTTGCCGCCCAGAGTGCTGGCACCAGCTTACGCCAGCACAGAGATTATTAAGAATAAAGGAGATACAAACAACCACCTTCCATCTGGAGACAATTGGAGCATTTTAAAGGACACATTTGATGCTAGTTGAGTATTTGAGGCATTTTATAAATGAAGATGACAGCATTTGGCGCAAGTGGTTTCCATATCGCACTTTAGTTTAAATATTACACAACATAGCAGTATAGGGTATATCCCTTTTGAATTAATATTCGACAGAATAGTGAATTCATCTGGAATATTACAGAAGAAAAAGAACTGACTGGTGGTGATGGGAACATCTTCTATAGATATTGTTTGGGCAAAAGCTGAGCATATCCGTTAGCCTACCGTTGACTTCTTCAATTCTGTCAGTCAGTATTTCATGTTTTATAGCTATTGCTTCAATAAGACTTTTCAGTTCCATTATTGTCGTGTAAATTGTCTAGATTTCTCTGTCTACATGTAAATGAAGGCACTCCGCAACCTCGGAAAGAGTGTAAGACATATGCACAGTTTTGTCCATTGTATACTAATACAATTCCGTACTGGTGCACTATCTTTTAAGTAGGAACTCCTGGAAGGTTCCAGAATGAGATTTTCAATCTGCAGCAGAGTGTGCGATGATAGGAAACTTCCTGGCAGGTTAAAACTGTGTGCTGGACCGAGAGTCGAACTCGGGACCTTTGCCTTCCGCGGCAAGTGCTCTACCAACTGAGCTAAACAAGCACGACTCACGGCCCGTCCTCACAGCTTTACTTCTGCCAATACCTCGTCTCCTACCTTCCAAACTTCACAGAAGCTCTTCTGCGAACCTTGCGGAACTAAGACTCCTGAAAGTGGCGTGAGTCGTGCTTAGGTAGCTGAGCTGGAGAGCACTTGCCTGCGAAAGGCAAAGGTCCCGAGTTTGAGTCTCGGTGCGACACACAGTTTTAAACTGCCAGGGAGTTCCTGGAAGGTTCGTTTATGTCGACCAAAATTCAAGTTCCGCATTTTGCCAATCACCAGAAAACCATACTGGGCGTGATTCCAGCAGTCAGTACATGTGCTTACAAATTCATTGAATGTTCTGTCGCTTCCGACACGTGCTTAATCAATATGTTCTAAATTTATAATGTCCTTTTGATAAGTGATAATAAGTTACCCGTGCCGGCTTACGTTCTATTGATTCTCCTCCTGAGATCGTACCCTCTCGGCGCTCATGATGCGGTCGCGAGGTGGCGCCCACGAGAGATCGGCCGGGGGAACGTGCGGAGTGGGAAACAGTTAGCAACGGCATGTGGTTGATAGTGAACACGGGAAGCAAACTTGTCTGTGGGTACTGTCGCTATGAAAACGTCCATTCGTGTCGGTGCCGGTTGTATTGGCGCGTTTTGGCAGGGACTGCGTAGCGAAAGAGTTTGGTGCTCGTCAGCCGGTTATACAAGGTGATCCATTGATCGTGACCGGGCCAAATATCTCACGAAATAAGCGTCAAACGAAAAAACCACAAAGAACGAAACTTGTCTAGCTTGAAGGGGGAAACCAGATGGCGCTATGGTTGGCCCGCTAGATGGCGCTGCCATAGGTCAAATGGATAGCCACTGCATTTTTTTAAATAGGAACCCTCATTTTTTATTACGTATTCGTGTAGTACGTAAGGAAATTTGAAGGTGTTATTCAAACAAATTTCGGGCTAGCAGCCGGTCGTGGTTCAATACTTCGCACGATATTTCAACTGGGCACCTGCCAGTCATCTTCAGGTGAGCCGTCGCAGATGCCGAAAACGTCCACCCTTCCGCAATATATAGCGTACTGTAACTATTCTGAGCATGCGACGGTCCATCGGGCAGATTAACAGGGCACTAACAGTTAAAACTAAGAAGCAGGAAGTGAATAAAGACGAGTGTTGTGGATTGGCCAGAGCGCCAACCCACAATGAGAGGAAGCCGAAATGCACGTGTTTAATCTCACGCAGGCTGGCGTGAGGTCTGGAACAGTTAAAGGAGTTGAGTCTAGTAAAAAAAGTACGTAGCTTCTCGAATACTTAACTTTAATCCATTATTGGTAAACATCGGTCTGACGGTACATGCATCACAAGATATATAGCAAATGATAATGGCGCCTTGCTAGGTCGTAGCAATTGACGTAGCTGAAGGCTATGCTAACAATCGTCTCGGCAAATGAGACCGTAATTTGTCAGTGAACCATCGCTAGCAAAGTCGGCTGTACAACTGGGGCGAGTGCTAGGAAATCTCTCTAGACCTGCCGTGTGGTGGCGCTCGGTCTGCAATCACTGATAGTGGCGACACGCGGGTCCGACGTATACTAACGGACCGCGGCCGATTTAAAGGCTACCACCTAGCAAGTGTGGTGTCTGGCGGTGACACCACAAGGAGAACATGCTAGAACAATCTTTAGCTTTTCTTCCTTTCGTTGGTAACACTTCGTTTAAAATAGCAATAATCCTCCGAAAATTTCAGGTAAAAGTGGTTTTCCGCCCACCATCGAAGATTGCGGACCTTGTGGGATCAGTTAAGGACAATCTGTTACTACGAAAGGCCGGAATTTACAAGATACCGCCCCAATGTGGTATGGCTTACATAGGTCAAACCACACGCGCCGTGAAAGAACACTGCACTGAACATCAACGTTACACCCGTCTTTTGCAGCCAAGCCAGTCTGCTATTGCAGAACATTGTATTTCTACTGGACATACAATGGAGTGTGAAAAAACAATGATTTTGTCCACAGCAACGCCTTTCTGGGACTCCATTATTAAAGAATCTGTAGAAATACGACTGGCGGAAAATCTGTTAAACCGTGACAGCGGCTACCAGCTGGATAGTGCATGGAATCCCATCATCTCCACGATTTGCTCAAATTGAAGACGACAGAGTGCGTCGACGGCCGTGGCAAACAGCAACGCAGAGGGCGACTGAGTTCCGCTATTCCACCAGCGAGGGCGCTGCCGGGGGCAGTGTGGTTCAACTATCAAGTTATCGACGCATGCGCAGAATAGTTACAGTTCGCTATATATTGCGGAACGGAGGACGTTTTCGCCAGTCTGCGACGGCTCACCTGTAGATGACTGGCCGGTTTCCAGTCGAAATATCGTGTGAAGTATTGAACGACGACCGGCTGCAAGCCCGAAATTTGTTTGAACAGTCAATTCGCCGGGAAAATTTGAAAATTTACATGAAGGTCTTAGTTGGACCACTTTTTTCGCTTTGTGGTGATGGCGCTGTACAATTCACAAACGTATAAGTACGAGGTATCACGTATCATTCCGCTAGTGTGGACGGTATTTGCTTCGTGATACATTACCCGTGTTAAAATGGACCGTTTAGCAATTGCGGAAAAGGTCGATATCGTGTTGATGTATGGCCATTGTGATCAAAATGCCCAACGGGCGTGTGCTATGCATGCAGCTCGGTATCATGGACCACCCTGTAAATTGTTGGCGGTCCTGACTCATGACCTACATTTCCGGTGCTGCTGGACACGGACTTCAACAGACGTAATAAGGTGATATCGTTCTATTAACGTCATTCGTTGGAGACTTTTTTCTGCTTCCGTGTTGCAAGTCTGGCGAACCTGAGACACCGTACTGGTTGATTCTTAATCACGAAACTCTGTGCACAGTTCGTCTTGTAGTTCGCACCTATGAAACTTGTTGCGACATTCTGACTGCAGTAAATCGTCTTGGTATATGATTGCGTCGATACTCTGGTTTACTGCTTAAAACTTGCGCCTTAATATGTATTATTTCTTACTCTTAGTGTTTAGTCTGTTTCAGCAAGCACTGAACAGATCGATGCACTGATGAACGGTCATTCCGCCAGATCTTTCTGTGAAGCCTTGAGGTAACCTTGCGTTAGAGAGATGTGAATTACCTGTTTAAAACGCCTGGGAGTAGCATGTGATTTGGTTAGTGTTTGCTGCTTGGAGGCAGTTACTATTATATTGTTGTTTTGTTTGATATTTTTAAGTGCATTGCCTTGGGTTTTATAGTGTAAGGTTATCTTTTAAAGGAGTTTAAGTTGTAGAGTGTTCGTTATCATTGGATCATAATTTACTACGATTTGTTGTATCTCGGAAACTGGGTTGCGGGTTTGACTTACGCCTTCGGCCTCTTGCGTGTCATTGTTATTTAGCAGACTGTAACGTTCCGTTTATGCTACAGATACATTCAATAACAGTTGACTGTCTTCAAGTTCATACTGTTTGAGGGAGTATATGTGAAACAGTCGGTCAGAGACTAGTATACCTCGCACTATTGTTCGGGACGACAATTGGTAGTCAACGGGACAACTGGCGGTCGTCCACTCTGCCAGTTGTGTACGGCGTTCGTGACAGCACCTGGTTGGCGCCTGGAGCTCAGATATACTTGTGAAGTAAGTGTCATTTACTGGTCAAGAATCATAAACTTACAAAGAATTTCTGTATATGCAACCATTTCCTGTCCTTTCCAGGCGCCGGCTAAGATGTATTTCAGATGAAAGACTGGCAGGTTTAAAGTTGCTTATGATATTTATTTAGTTGTGAAAGAATTTGCCAAGCGTGTCATTTACTGTTCGTAAATCAATTTTGTCGCTGCTCCGTTTGTCTTCAGTTTAGTCCTCGAGACACTTAACAACGAAAGCATTTTATTGTAATCGTATTACTGTCACCCTATGAAGTTTGCATTAACGTATACTGGCTTCTGCCGTTTCATCTGTAAAGATTGATTCCTATCACTCTACTGTTAATGACTTCATGAAAATTGCATTAGCGTAAATCGGCTACTGTCATCTGATGTGTAACTAGTAATCACTATAACGACAAGCTATTAGGGAATTGTTATTTAATCATAGTTTGTTGCATTTACTGATTGCACCTGTATCAGAATTATTGTCTACAGGGCAAACTTGTGCCTGTGTAGGTATCTGATAGCCACATATTTCGCAAACCTTTTCATTGTAATTGTTATCTGAATTAACTGTTTACGTGAGTTAAACTTTGTGTGTAACCAAAGGTGAATAATGTTCTCCCTCCCCCAAGGTCCGGTTCTTCCACTTAGTCCTTTATGGGCGTTTTATGAGGCGCCGATGTATCCTCTTATCAGTACGGTTCACATCATCACTTACTCAATGCTTTGGAGTGCTTCAATATCTCTTGCTCAAACAGAAGCATCGGATTTCAGATGAAAGCCGAAACAAAATTATTTGCATGTGGTTTTCCACTACAAAGTCCTCAAATATCAATACACTGTTTGGTTTGACTTTCTCAGGCAGTAGAATATCACCGCTTTCACTGAATGTCTAGTAGGTTGCTCCATCATTTCTGTTGTGTTGTCAGAAGCGCCAACACCCTGTTACGGATGGAGGCTGAAATGCACGCGTTTTAGCTCACGCAGGCTGGCGTGAGGAGGGTAGAACTATACTGACGTGAGGTCTGGAACATGACAAGGAATTAGAATTCAGAAAGCGGACGTAATTAGTTTGATACTTAACTTTAATCCATTAATGATGAGCGTCACTCTTGACATTACATGATTCACAATATTATCAGTTCAGAATACATTCTTGAAGAATATGGCTCCTTACTAGGTCGTAGCAAATGACGTAGCGGAAGGCTATGCTAAACTGTCGTCTCTGCAGAAGAGAGCGTATGTAGTCAGTGAACCATCGCTAGCAAATTCGGCTGTACAACTGCGGCGAGTGCTAGGGAGTATCTCTAGACCTGCCGTGTGGCGGCGCTCGATCTGCCATAACTGATAGTGGCGACACGCGGGTCCGGCGTATACTAACGGACCGCGGCCGATTTAAAGGCTACCACCTAGCAAGTGTGGTGTCTGGCGGTGACACCACATTCCTCCCCCGCAAATTGGCGGCGGGTTGTGGGATAAGGCCTCCGTCCTCCGTGGGGAGAACCCCATGTTGACGTATGCGGCGAGGTGTGGGGCCTAACAACAGGCGAGGCTGTGTCACGCGCACCCTGCCATTCGGACCGCGGTGAGCTAGGGAACGCCTGAAAACCTGCTCCAGGGCGCACGCCTACATCCGGTGTATGCGCCCGCAGAGAGACATGAGGGGCAGAAGGGTCGACCTTAAACGGGCCGGGGCACCTGACGGGCGAAGACGACGTATGGTCCGGAGCGGGCGAGAGTTCCATGTCGAAGGACAACTGGTCACGGAGAGCGATCGGCGGCGCGTGACCCGGGGGGGGGGGGGGGGGGGGGGGTTGATTCGCCCGGCGGCTGCAGCGACGCGTCCACTGCGGGCGTCGCCTGCGGGATAACAGGCGGCGGCGGCGGCGTGTCCCCATGGGGCAAAATGGAACGCAGCGTCGGTAACTCCTGGGGCTGAGGCGAGCCAGTAGATGGGTCCCCGGGGCGCCGACCGGAAGGCACCGTCGCTGAAAGCAGACGGCGAGCGGCAGATCCCGTGCGATGACAGAGGCGGAGCTGGTTGAGATGCCGGCGCACCTCACCAGAGGCCCCCAAAACCAGATACGTAGTGCGTCCGAAGCAGCGAAGAATGCGCCCTGCGAGCCAACGCCGTGAACCTCGATAGTGGCGGTAGTAGACAACGTCGCCTGGGGCAGAAGCAGGTGTCTGTCGCTGCACAGGAACCTGATGCGGCGGATGTAGCAAAGATATCAAGGTTTGATGATGGCGACCGTGGAGCAACTCAGCCGGCGAGCGACCATCTCGGGGCTGGGAGCGATACGAGGACAAAAAGAGCAATAACGCGTCCTCCCGAGAATGCGACGCTTTCAACTTCAGCATCTGTGACTTGGAAGTCCTGACCAATCGTTCAGCGGCACCGTTGGACTGTGGCGAAAACGGCGCGGACGTCAGATATTGAATACCATTGGCCTTGCAGAATGACTGAAATTCTGCAGACATGAATTGTGGGCCATTGTCGGAAACAATTGTCTGTGCAAGACCTTCAATGCAAAAGATAGTAGATAACGTTTGGATGGTGGCAGATGATGCCGTGGAAGACATCCGGACAACAAAAGGAAAATTACTGAATAAATCTATCAGAACCAACCATCGAGCATTCCAGAATGGACCAGCAAAATCCGTATGTAAGCGTTGCGAATGGAAAGTGGCCTTTGGCCATGCAAAGAAGTTCCGCGGAGGTGCTGATTGTTGTTCGGCACACACCATGCAAGAAGAACGCATAATCGTAAACACGGCATCGATTCCGAACCAAGTACAGTGCTGATGAGCAAGTGCTTTTTTTCTCACTATACCACAATGTCCTTGGTGGAGAAGCTTTAAGACAGAGGACTGTAACGAACGTGGTACCACGACCCTGGATTGATCATTATCAGAATACAGCAGCAAAACACCACGTCGAACAAAAAGTCTCTCTTTGTGAGTAAAAAATCGGCGAACCAACGGGTCCCCGATCGGAATCGATTCAATCACGTCATCGGTTTCCGAATCAATAAACATGCAAGCAAGTTCGGAGGAATCGAATGCTCTATCCTCAGCAACAGGCAAACGGGACAACGCATCGGCGTTTCCGTGCTTAGCAGTGGACCGATACAAGATATCGTAGCGGTACTGCGAGAGGAAAATACACCAGCGAATGAATTTCTGCGCTGTACGTGGAGGTATAGGCTTATTCCGATGAAAAAGCGATGTCAAAGGTTTGTGGTCTGTGATTATGGTAAAGTGACGACCATACAAGAAGTCATGAAACTGTGTAACACCAAATACGAGAGCCAATGCTTCTTTCTCGATCTGGGAATAATTTCTTTGCGCAGACGAGAGCAATTTGGACGCAAAGGCAACAGGGCGATCGTGCGAGCCACCTTTGTGTGCAAGCACAGCACCGATCCCGAAATCCGATGCATCCACCGTCAACAAAAGGGGCTTCTGGGGATCGAATGGCGTAAGGCAAGTATTGGAAAGCAACGCCGATTTCAAACGGCGAAAGGCGCGTTCGCATTCCGTCGTCCAGACGAACAGAACACCTTTACGGCGTAAGCAATGAAGTGGAGCTGAAATGGAAGAGTCATGCTGTACATATCTGGGGTAATAGTTGATTTTTCCCAGCACACTCTGTAGCTGCTTCAAATTCTGCGGCGAAGGCAAGTCTTGTATGGCATGGAGGTGCGTGGGACTGGGATGTATGCCTTGGGCATTGAGTACATGTCCTAGGTATGGCAAGTCACTAGCAAAAAACACACATTTGTCCTTCCGTAAGCAAAGACCATTTTGTTGTAAGACCTGAAATAATGAGATTGGCTAAATGTTCTTCTTCCGTCTTTCCGGCGATTACAGTATCATCCAGATAGATCGCTGCAGTAGGGACCGACGAACAAACAGTTTGAAGATATCGCTGAAACAATGCCGGGGTGGATACACACCCAAACGGCAGTCGTTTGGATTGATACAAACCAAGATGCATGTTAACCACCAAAACGCGCTGGGATTCTTCGTCCACCGGTATTTGCAAGTACGAATCTGCTAGGTCCAACTTCGAAAAATATTTGCCCAGGCACAGTTTGTGGAAAAGATCTTCCAGGTGGGGTAAAGGAAAAGTTGCAATCACTAGTTGTGGATTCACTGTTGCCTTGAAGTCCACACAAAGTCTCAATTTTCCCGAAGGTTTTGGCAAAATTACTAAGGGTGATGCCCAGAGAGAAGCCTGCACACGTTCAAATACACCTTGTGATACCAAATCGTGTAATGTTTTTGCAACCTCATCACGCAATGCGTGGGGATTGTTACGCGCTCTGAAAAATTTCTGTTGCGCGTTTACATTCAGTTCCAAATGTGCTTTATAGTTCTTAGCGCAACCGAGGCCCGGTGTAAAAATGTCTGCAAACTCTTCACATAGACGTGTAACACTGTCTAAAGGCACAGTCTGGTTCACTGATAGAACCTGATTGACTATAGACAAGTTAAACTACTGAAATAAATCTAAACCAAACAAGTTCACTGCAGAAGAAGAACGAAGGACGTACAATGACACAAGTTTTGTTTGTCCCTTGTATGTTGCAAGAAGGCTGCACTGTCCTAACACAGGGAGCCCGTGACCTGAATATGCAGTTAGCTTAACATTTGCGGCACGCAACGGAGGTGTGCCCAGCTGTTTGTATGTGTCTTGATTGATCAGTGAAACTGCAGCTCCGGTATCAAGCTGGAACGGTATCACTTTGCCGTTAATGTCCAAGTCTACAAAGAGTTTATTGTCCTGCTGACGAAAAGAGCGACTGTCTCGTGCAACGTGAACTGAGACTGGTACAGAATCACTTGCGACTTAACGGGAGTTCCGGCGATGTCAATGCACACTTTTTGTGGGACGAACACAATCACTGTTAGAGAGAGTGGCACTGGGCGGAGAGGAATGAACTACATGAATTTCCATGGGCGAAGTGTCACGAGCCTGAGTATCCTTGGTTCGATTCTGGAGCGAAGCAAAGAGCCTGGAATGCTTTTGAGTTTCCGATCTGAGCTTTTTCTGGCAAACACGCTGAACATGTACTTCTTTATACAGTAAAAGCAAATAGCTAGGCGTGACGGGCAGTTCTCACGCGAATGTTTAGTAGCACAACGCGGGCATGATTTAAGCACTGCATTTGCTTGCTGGTGCGGCATATGTGGCTGAGAGCCTGGCGGCAGCAGCGCCATAGGGCGCGAGGGCTGTTTACTGCTCCGTGCAGCTCGCCCGGCCGGCCAGTTAACCCGACACACAGCTGGCGATGTTTCAAAAGATTCCTGAGCAAAGTCAAGTGTGTCCTGGCGATCCAATACGTCCATCACTTGTTGAAGGGAGGGATTGACTAGTTTCAAAATCTGTTCCCTCATACGAATATCAAAAACGTTCTGTGCAGTTGCGATACATACCACAGTATCTGAATATGGGAGTCCACATTGACACTCAAAAGCACAATCCCTATTAAGGCCTTGGAAGGTTGCAACCCACTCCCGATTAGTCTGATCTGTCGTACGTTTTGTACGAAAGAAGATATACCATTTCGCAACTACATTGACTGATTGTTTGAAATATGATTCTAATGCAGATAAAACTTCTTCGTAGATGAGAGTTGCTACGTCCCGTCAGGGAAGTAATTTGTCTATCACACGGTAGGTTTGCACACTGACGGACGACAAAAGAAAAGGCTGCCGCTCGTTACCTTGAATTCTGTAGGCGGCGAGATGAAATCCAAATTGGCGTGACCACTCTGTCCAGCTTCCCAGTGCAGCATCAAGAGGTCTGAAGGGCGGTGCAACTGCGTTTTGTGGCTGTGTTAGCGGTGGAGCGGCGGCTGCCGCATCGTTTTGCATTGCACGTTGACCCCGGACGAGCTGTCCAAGGGCATCCAGTAATGCCTGCGTCTGCTAATTCTGTAAGCGAAAAATTCGGACAGTACATCTAAAGATTGTGGCGAAGCCATTACACAATTAAATCAGGGGAGTATAGTCAAAAACACCGTTTTTACAACTCGTCGCCAGTGTTGTGATGGCAGAGGAGCCAACACCGTGTTACGAATGGAGGCCGAAATGCACGCGTTTTTGCTCATGCAGGCTGGCGTGAGGAGGGAAGAACTATACTGACGTGAAGTCTGTAACATGACAAGGAATTAGAATTCAGAAAGTGGGCGTAATTAGTTTGATACTTAACTGTAATCCATTAATGATGAACGTCGCTCTTGACGGTACATGATTCACAATATTATCAGTTCAGAATATATTCTTGAAGAATATGGCGCCTTGCTAGGTCGTAGCAATTGACGTAGCTGAAGGCTATGTTAACTATCGTCTCTGCAAATGAGAGCGTATGTAGTCAGTGAACAATCGCTAGCAAATTCGCCTGTACAACTGCGGCGAATGCTAGGGAGTCTCTCTAGACCTACCGTGTGGCGGCGCTCGGTCTGCAATCACTGATAGTGGCGACACGCGGGTCCGACGTATACTAGCGGACCGCGGCCGATTTAAAGGCTACCACCTAGCAAGTGTTGTGTCTGGCGGTGACACCACAATTTCCAGGCCAAATTTCATCTACATCCTGATCTACGTGGTTACTCGTCAAATCACAGTTAAATGACTGGCAGAGTGTTCAATAATTCTCTGTTATTCCATTCTTGAACAGCACGCGGAAAAAAGGAACACCTATATCTTTCCATGTGAGCTCTGATTTCCCTTGATATGTTATGATGGTTGTTTCACCCTGTGTAGCACGGCGTAAACAAAATATTCTCTCATTCGGAGGAGAAATCTGACGACTGAAATTTTGGGAGATCACGCCATAACGAGAAACGCCTTTGCTTCAGTGATGTCCACCACAAATCCGGTATCCTGTCCCCTGTACATCGATAATACAAAACTTGCTGCCCTCCTTTGAACTTTCTCGATGTACTACATTAACCCCATCTAGTAACGATCCCTCACTATGCAGCGGTACTCCAAAAGAAGACGGACATGTGTAGTGTAGGCAGTCTTTTTAGTAGTGTTCTGCCTGTAAAACGCAGTCTTGGGTTTGTTTTCCCCACAACACATTCCATGTCTTCTCTCCAATCTAGAAAATACGCAGGGCGATTCTAACTTCTTATCACAGACTTCCTGGGATTGTAGAGGGGACTTACTAGATGAAGTTTTTCAAAGTACCTACGTCTGGACGTGCACCATTTGGATGTAAAATAAGTTTGGAGATTGGATCACTTTCAAATCTCCTGCCTTTTGGTATGCACACAATGCAGACATTTAACTATGACCCACGTGCTGTAGGAGCACATGGCTCAAGCAGTGTTTCGATTTCTTGTCCTTGTGTTCTCTTCTATGTGATGAATGAAATCCTCATCAAAGTCCAGAGTACAGCGCGTATATGGAGCACCACAGCCAACGTTCTAGTTTTGAAAGTACCAGTTTTTCGCAGATGTTATTGCAACCAGAAGAAGGTGTTATGTGAGGTCATAATTACAACATATACAGGGTGTTTCAAAAATGACCGGTATATTTGAAACAGCAATAAAAACTAAACGAGCAGCGATAGAAATACACCGTTTGTTGCAATATGCTTGGGACAACTGTACATTATCAGGCGGACAAACTTTCGAAATTACAGTAGTTACAATTTTCAACAACAGATGGCGCTGCAAGTGATGTGAAAGATATAGAAGACAACGCAGTCTGTGGGTGCGCCATTCTGTACGTCGTCTTTCTGCTGTAAGCGTGTGCTGTTCACAACGTGCAAGTGTGCTGTAGACAACATGGTTTATTCCTTAGAACAGAGGATTTTTCTGGTGTTGGAATTCCACTGCCTAGAACACAGTGCTGTTGCAACAAGACGAAGTTTTCAACGGAGGTTTAATGTAACCAAAGGACCGAAAAGCGATACAATAAAGGATCTGTTTGAAAAATTTCAACGGACTGGGAACATGACGGATGAACGTGCTGGAAAGGTAGGGCAACCGCGTATGGCAACCACAGAGGGCAACGCACAGCTAGTGCAGCAGGTGATCCAACAGCGGCCTCGGGTTTCCGTTCGCCGTGTTGCAGCTGCGGACCAAATGACGCCAATATCCACGTATCGTCTCATGCGCCAGGGTTTACACCTCTATCCATATAAAATTCAAACGCGGCAACCCCTCAGCGCCGCTACCATTGCTGCACGAGAGACATTCGCTAACGATATAGTGCACAGGATTGATGACAGCGATATGCATGTGGGCAGCATTTGGTTTACTGGCGAAGCTTATTTTTACCTGGACGGCTTCGTCAATAAACAGAACTGGCGCATATGGGGAACCGAAAAGCCCCATGTTGCAGTCCCATCGTCCCTGCATCCTCAAAAAGTACTGGTCTGGGCCGCCATTTCTTCCAAAGGAATCATTGACCCATTTTTCAGATCCGAAACGATTACTGCATCACGCTATCTGGACATTCTTTGTGAATGTGTGGCGGTACAAACTGCCTTAGACGACACTGCGAACACCTCGTGGTTTATGCAAGATGGTGCCCGGCCACATCGCACGGCCGACGTCTTTAATTTCCTGAATGAATATTTCGATGATCGTGTGATTGCTTTGGGCTATCCGAAACATACAGGAGGCGGCGTGGATTGGCCTCCCTATTCGCCAGACATGAACCCCTGTGACTTCTTTCTGTGGGGACACTTGAAAGACCAGGTGTACCGCCAGAATCCAGAAACAATTGAACAGCTGAAGCAGTATATCTCATCTGCATGTGAAGCCATTCCGCCAGACACGTTGTCAAAGGTTTCGGGTAATTTCATTCAGAGACTACGCCATATTATTGCTACGCATGGTGGATATGTGGAAAATATCGTACTATAGAGTTTCCCAGACCGCAGCGCCATCTGTTGTTGAAAATTGTAATTACAGTAATTACGAAAGTTTGTCTGCCTGAAAATGTACTGTTATCCCAAGCATATTGCAACAAACGGTGTATTTCTATCGCTGCTCGTTTAGTTTTTATTGCCGTTTCAAATATACCGGTCATTTTTGAAACACCCTGTACTAACGATAGCGCCCTTTTCTCAGCTTGTGTGCATAACGTGCAGCGGGAGATTTGAAAGTGCTCTGGTCTTCAAACCTATTTTACAGGCAAATGGTAGATTTATAGACACGTGTTCCATATCAAAACTTCCTCTCTTAAGCCCCTCTACAGCACCAAGAAGCCTGCAATATGAAATGGGAATCACCATATATATACATTCTCAAAGTGAATCACCTCAGGATATGTTAACTGCGATGGAATAAGGTTAGTCATCCCACAATCAGAGTGCCTGACAATCATTTTTTTATTCATCGCTGCTACCAGTGCCTACGTGATGACTATCTTACCAATATACACTATGATATGTTCGCCATTTGAGAATTCTCAAACGACTGGTTGAACAAGTTTATCGGCAGCTGTAAGTGATGAATAGAGAATAATGCTACTACTTTTGACACTAAATACAGTGTTCCTTCTTCAATTAGCAATGATAGTTTGCTGGATTACTTAAAACTTTGTTATAGAAAATTACGTAGCTTGATCGATGTTACAGATTCCAAGTTTCGAGTGTTCTAGGTGACCTGTGCACGCTGTAAAGTGCTGTGGCCACATACTGATTTATGATCCAGTGAAGTCATCAGTTGTGTGCTCGCTTTTAGTGAGAAGTGCATCACTTGGCTGGAAACGGTGTGTGGTTATTGCACCCCGGCAACAGTCTTTGTGTCTCAGAGGTAAAATAGAGAGCAACGCACCCGCATCTTATGTGGTGAATTGTGTGTTCAGTATATGTATGGTGTCATTGCAAAATTTGTGGCGTAAGTGTGAGGTATGTATGGCGTAATTGAGGCGTACGTATGATGTTACAATGACGCAGTGTCGCTTTGGAGTTAGAAAGTCCATTAGTGAAAGTGTGGTGTCACCGCCAGACACCACACTTGCTAGGTGGTAGCCTTTAAATCGGCCGCGGTCCATTAGTACATGTCGGACCCGCGTGTCGCCACTGTGTGATCGCAGACCGAGCGCCACCACAAGGCAGGTCTCGAGATACTGACTAGCACTCGCCCCAGTTGTACGACGACTTTGCTAGCGACTACACTGACGAAGCCTTTCTCTCATTTGCCGAGAGATAGTTAGAATAGCCTTCAGCTAAGTTCATGGCTACGACGTAGCAAGGCGCCATTAACCATTAAGATAGAGTCTCACTTGTATCATCAAGGAATGCTGTATACCAATGAGGAATTAAAAGTTAAGTATTATAGCAGCTACGTACTTTTCTTGCTACCATTCATTACGTATCCTGTCTCAGACCTCTCTCTAGCATACGTGCGATTAACGCGTGCCTTTCGGCTACTTCAGTGTGGCGTAGCTGTCTTGTTACGCCACAACAGAAAGTACATTCTTTGAAGACACTCTGGTCACAGGAGTGCTTGCCTCTCAAAACTAGACTGACCAGATTATACATCCAGCATTTTCAATATACACATTGCAGCGGGGCGGGTTAAAATATTTATCTCGAACATTCGTCATACTGTTCATATTAAATGTCGACCTACCTCACTACGGCTTCCGCTCGACGTCCCTTCACTTTGCAGTCGTAGGTACTTACTAGACGGCGATAAGGCAGCGTTGAAGAAAATGTCTTCTAATACCTACCCAGCAGTGTCCGCGTAACTCTAGTGGTGGAAACAGTTCCTGAAAGTTCCTATTTATCAGGATTTCGTGTTGTGATACGGTGTATTTTTGACTGAAATAAGCGTCCTAAAATTTCAAGACCAGTACTGTTTATTGCTTAATAACACACTTTTGTGGCTATCAAGTCCACATTTAGTGAGGTACTATTCTATCGTTCTCAGTTCCCAGTCAAACAACAAATTTCACACACGAAGCAACCAGAAATCTATGTAAGTCCGACCCGTCCATGATTGCGATCTCACAGTCTTTGATTCGCCACTATTTGTGAGTTCTACATTCGGTCTCATTCAGTGGTCTTGCATAAAAGACGCCCTCACCAAATACTCCGTAAATGAATACAGAATATGCCACGCGGAATTTTCACTAAGTCCGGAAGTTCACACGCTAGTAACTTTTCCACAAATCAATCTAGAAACCTCAAACTTTCATCAAAATGTTCGTAACTGCGACAGCTTTAGTCATGAATCGTACTAAACGCGATAACTCAATATTTCTTCATTTTATACATAATGAGCATCGTGACATTTACCATGACCCTTCGCGTCCGCTACCTCGCGATCGCCTATCTCGATACTACTCCACTCTCTGCATTATCTAAGTTTCTGCTCGCGGGAACAGCTTAATTCTAATTGGCTAATAAGTCTGACTGACCAATCAGAATGATCCTTCTAGATCATTCTCGCGGCAATACTTGCCTTAGCCAATCACTAAACAGAAAGTCATTGACGTCATTCCAAATGCAAATACTAATATATTGTTTAATAAAAATTACCGAAATGAAAACTAATTTTGAAATTAATTTAGAAACTTATTACATTTTAGACTGCTATTCTGGCTGCTTTCGTACAAAAGCATAAACACCTTGACGTAAGTCATCAGTATCGTGGTTGCCATACAGCTTTTCCACGGTCCAATTTCGTAATGTTTTTTAGATAATAATATTAAATTTTTCGTATCTCTCACATACACTCTCTCAGTCATTCCCATTTATACACACAACAAAATAACAAACGGATAATAATTTTGAATGGTTTTTACACTACGAAAATCAGAGTAATTAAAGTTTTGCAAAGAAAAATTCCAATTAAATTATTTTTATACATTGAGAACTCTGAACGACTTTAAATGATAACAAAAGACAAACTGTTACTGTTCCTAACTGAGTTTTCAGACCTAAGTTTCGGTTTTCTGACTTTTAAGTAATTTTCTCAGTCTCCGAAACTATAATAGGTACAATTTTGACATGAACCTTTACCGAATAACAAAAGATGGTGTACCAAGTTTGAACAAAATCGGTTAAAATTATGGTATTTTATTTAGATTCGTAGGGGACATGAATTTACGTTCCTACTAGGCGTTACTTGCGATCGTTTCCACGGACGCAAGCGTCCGCTGCTCCTGATTCATAGCTGAGGCTTCTCTTCCTGCCGTCACCGTGACACACGTCTGCTTGTTACACTGTACGGAATGTTATCTGGTAATAATTTGCTACGTTACAACATGATATTGTCTTTCACCAAGTGGATACATCACATTAACTCTTGCTTCATATCTTACAGTACTCGTATGTAGATCGACTACGGAAACAACTATTGTGTGAATTCTATCTTTTTGTCTTAGGAAGTTGAAACCTATGGCGTTGTGCACACGTGTATGAGGGTGGACACATCCTGTGATGCAGCAGACAGTTATAATACTCTGCCAATGCAAGTTCACTTGCTAGCACTTTATAAACAGCAAATATGTGTTGTTATTGGTTGATATAGTTGAAAATACAATAATTATTGTGAGATATATTTATTTACATCTGGCTGTTGATAGCAAAAGCCAATCTTTGACATGCTACTCCCCTCTCAGTTTCTCGACAGTGAAAATAAACTTGATGTAGAAGGGTGACGTGATGGTTCAGTAGCTGGTAGCTTTTCTAGCAGAGTAATAGTTAAAAAGGATCTAAGTATAACGATAATGATAGTACAGTAATAATAATAATCCAGAATCAAATTTTCACTCTGCAGCAGAGTGTGTGCTGAAATGAAACATTCTGGCAGATTAAAACTGTTCGTGGGACCAAAACTCAAACTCGATCCTGAGTTTGAGACTCGGTCTGGCACACAGTTTTAAAGTACCATGAAGTTTCAATAATGATAATAATAATATTTAGAGATGGACCAAATACTTATCAGAAGTCTGCCTACTTAGCTGGGTGGTAACGTGCTCGCCTTCCATACTAGCGGGCCTGGGATCGATTCCCGACCGGGTTGGAATTTTCACCGCTCGGGGGCTGAGTGTTGTGTGGTCCTCATTATCATTTCATCATCATCACCGGCACGCAAGTCGCCCATTGTGGCGTCGACTGAAATAAGCCTTGCACTTGGCGGCCGAACATCCCCGGATTTGGGACTGCCAGCCAACAATGTCATACGCTCATTTCAGTTTTACTTAGTGGAAGGTATTTCCAGCGCAGCTCATGTCTACTTCTTGTGTAGGAAATTGGACAGACATTTTAGAAAGCATATGGCAGTTCCAGCATGTTACGTTGGCAGACACAAAGAGGTAATGCATCTTCTTGCCATTCAGTTGAATTTCCATTATTTGTCGGACAGTAGTCCTCTGGTCTGCAGTCACACGCTCCTCTCTTCATGACTTTACATTCTTGATGCAGAAAGCATTGAGCACATCTCTCGTTTAGTCGTTCATAACAAATAGACCTGTTAAAGTTTTCTTTTCTCAGTGCAAGAATCTCATCATTTGAACAAATGAGACCTATATATACATATAGACAATGCGGGCATCACTGTACTCAGTCAATCACATTATACAAATTATAATTTGTCATATGGTGTGGGTCTGGGCCAGTGCACAATTGGCAAACAGCATGATGTCGTCGACGAGGGCATGTGGTCTCCGGGTGGGAATTCCGTAATTCTGGTGCTCATGTCAGTCAAATACAACTACAACTGCGTGAGCAACGATTGCTGAAGTTCGCACTTTTGGGAATGCCGATCTTGATGTCATCAATTCAAGGAATGCTGAGGTTGCTGATCCTGAACATACAATCCACCACTGTTGCTACGCCCTATGTAAGCTACTAGTGGGACGCACGCACCTCCCTCCAGTATTTAAACAATTAAATATTATGAGTTTTGATTAACAGATGCGGAGATAGGAAATCACGGGAACAACTGAAATAGCGCATCGCTTCACTGCAATTTGCATTTGTTGCAACACTTGATAACAGACCAAGAAAATGTCGCGTGTTACACTTGACAGATAATAGCGCTGGAACAATAATAAACACATGATTCAGTTCTCTGCACTTTAGTTAAAGTTCAACAGGGGAACACACTTTAAGTTCTCCCATAAATATAAATATGCGCATGGGCTCGCTAAAGAACTGGTTATGAAAATGTCACTTATAACATCAAGGCTGCCACACTCCATGAAAAGAGAATATAATTAGCAAGTTTACACATTGACTAGAACATTAATATGAATATCAGGAACTGCACCGTCCACAACACCTTACGGCGACAGTTAACCTCCAATAAGTTCCTTTCTTTACAAAATGGTTCAAATGGCTCTGAGCACTATGGGACTCAACTGCTGAGGTCATTAGTCCCCTAGAACTTAGAACTAGTTAAACCTAACTAACCTAAGGACATCACAAACATCCATGCCCGAGGCAGGATTCGAACCTGCGACCGTAGCGGTCTTGCGGTTCCAGACTGCAGCGCCTTTAACCGCACGGCCACTTTGGCCGGCCCTTTCTTTACAATATGACGTAAAGTACAGCTCAACAGTAATTAAAGATTTAGATTCCACCCATGTCCGAATTGTCTGTGCAAACGCCATAAGCACAATTAACAATGGTGGAGAAACAATAAATTGGAAATTGACAAATATACAGGGTGCTACAAAAACGTACGGCCATCCTTTCAGGAAATATTCCACACACACAAAGGAAGAAAATATGTTATGTGGACATGTGTCCGGAAACGCTTACTTTCCATGTTAGAGCTCATTGTATTACTTCTCTTTAAATCACATTAATCATGGAATGGAAACACTCAGCAACAGAACGTACCATCGTGACTTCAAACACTTTGTTACAGGAAATGTTGTCCTCCGTTATCGAGGATACATGCATCCACCCTCCGTCGCATGGAATCTCTGAAGCGCTGATGCAGCCCTGCAGAATGGCGTATTGTATACAGCCGTCCACAATACGAGCACGAAGAGTCTCTACATTTGGTATAGGGGTTGCGTAGACAAGAGCTTTCAAATGCCCCCATAAATGAAAGTCAAGAGGGTTGAGGTCAGGAGAGCGTGGAGGCCATGGAATCGGTCCGCCTCTACCAATGCATCGGTCACCGAATCTGTTGTTGAGAAGCGTACGAACACTTCGACTGAAATGTGCAGGAGCTCCATCGTGGATGAACCACGTGTTGTGTCGTACTTGTAAAGGCACATGTTCTAGCAGGACAGGTAGAGTATCCCGTATGAAACCATGATAACGTGCTCCATTGAGCGTAGGTGGAAGAACATGGGGCCCAATCAAGACATCACCAACAATGCCTGCCCAAACGTTCACAGAAAATCTGTGTTGATGACGTGATTGCACAATTGCGTGCGGATTCTCGTCAGCCCACACATGTTGATTGTGAAAATTTATAATTTCAAATGGCTCTGAGCACTATGGGACTTAACATCTGTGGTCATCAGTCCCCTAGAACTTAGAACTACTTAAACCTAACTAACCTAAGGACATCACACACATCCATGCCCGAGGCAGGATTCGAACCTGCGACCGTAGCAGTCGCGCGGTTCCGGACCGAGCGCCTTAACCGCTAGACCACCGCGGCCGGCATTTATAATTTGATCACGTTGGAATGAAGCCTCATCCGTAAAGAGAGCATTTGCACTGAAATGAAGATTGAAACATTGTTGGATGAACCATTCGCAGAAGTGTACCCGTGGAGGCCTATCAGCTGCTGAAAGTGCCTGCACACGCTGTACATGGTACGGAAACAACTGATTCTCACGTAGCACCCTCCATACAGTGACGTGGTCAACGTTACCTTGTACAGCAGCAACTTCTCTGACGCTGACATTAGGGTTATCGTCAACTGCACGAACAATTGCCTCGTCCATTGCAGGTGTCCTCGTCGTTCTGAGTCGTCCCCAGTCGCGAGTCATAGGATGGAATGTTCCGTGCTCCCTAAGACGCCGATCAATTGCTTCGAACGTCTTCCTATCGGGACACCTTCGTTCTGGAAACCTGTCTCGATACAAACGTACCGCGCCACGGCTAGTGCCCCGTGCTAATCTACACATCAAATGGGCATCTGCCAACTGGGCATTTGTAAACACTGCACTGACTGCAAAGCCACGTTCGTGATGAACACTAACATGCTGACGCTATGTACTGATGTGCTTGATGCTAGTACTGTAGAGCAATGAGTCGCATGTCAACACAAGCACCGAAGTCAACATTACCTTGCTTCAATTGGACCAACTGGCAGTGAATCGAGGAAGTACAGTACATACTGACGAAACTAAAAAAAGCTCTAATATGGAAATTAAGCGTTTCCGGACACATGTCCACGTAACATCTTTTCTTTATTTGTGTGTGAGGAATGTTTCCTGAAAGTTTGGCAGTACCTTTTTGTAACACCCTGTGTACTCAGAGGAGCCGCATTTCATCTATATCCCACAAAAATGGCAACTTAATGGCTACCAGGAGTAACAATTTAAGAATCGCATGCTTATAGATTGACTAGAATAAAGTAAAAAACAACACATACACGGCATCTGACGGCCAAAAAACTGTGTTGGGCTATTGAACAGTGATTAATTTAAAACAGCCACAACATACGCTAACCAGGTTAGCGGTGTATTTAAAGACAAACGTCGACCAAGGTCCCTGGTCAGAAGGTAATCAAAACTGACAGGATTCGCTTACATGGCAGACGTGCCACCACATCTGTTCATACCCCAGAATCAACTAGCGCAGCATAAATCATTGACACATTTCAGATAATATCCCTAAACAACATACTTAAATACCTTTGTTTACCACATGCCTTAATTAGTTAACAGGTTAGGCTCTGTCATTGAAGCCACGCAAATGAGGTATCAAGTTAAGGTCTACAATTCTACTCTGCCATTTAACACGCATAGTGAAGAGGAAAATGAAGAATCCAGCTAATTAACTGAAAGTCACTATTTCGATTCAGCATTTTACGATGCGCTCAAGATCAACAGACAGAGGTGAGAGTCAAGGTTACACTCGCAAACAGCACACGCACAACGCGAGCATAAGGTGAACAGTAAATAAACTGCTCTTTGTTCAGTCATTTACACACCGACGAAACAAATTATCTTCGCCGAATTACTGCAGTCGCCGGAATCCCCAGCTGCTTGCAAATTGCGCGTAATAATCGTCTAAACGTCCGACGACAACCGTAGGATAGGAGGTTCGATGGCCAACCAAACCTCATCCCCTTTGAGACACCTGCGACCAAGGCGGTAACACTGGCTGCTGTCATGGTCTTAAGGATGCATCACACCTGACACGAGTGATGCCAAACATCACAAAACGGCGTGGCCTCCTGTAGGCTCTCAGACGTCCGCAAATTAGAGTTCCTCCTCCAGACCGATGCTCTCTTCCAAACACGGCAGGCAGCCGGCCGCAGCAACGCCACAGCGCCCTCTGACTAGGGTAAGGAAGCAGCAGAGCGCGAAGAGGGAATTTCAAAATGAACACGCTACAGACAGGAGGGAACGCAGAGAACCAACCGTGACATTTCGTCGCGGCTCAGCTAGTAGTAATGTCTAACACCACATACACTCAGCTGTGTTCCTTTACAGTAACTTGATGGGTGTGTTGTTGTTGTTGTGGCCTTCAGTCCTGAGACAGGTTTGATGCAGCTCTCCATGCTACTCTATGCTGTGCAAGCTTCTTCATCTCCCAGTACTCTATTTCGCCAGTCTCATACATCTTGCTCACCAGATGGTACAGTTTTGTCATCACTGGCTCTCCCAAGGCCGTCAGTAGTTCTAATGGAATGTTGTCTACTCCCGGGGTCTTGTTTCGGCTTAGGTCTTTCAGTGCTCTTCACGCAGTATCATATCTCCCATTTCATGTTCATCAACATCCTCTTCCATTTCCATCATATTGTCCTCAAGTACATCACCCTTGTACAGACCCTCTATATACTCCTTCCACCTTTCTCAGCTTTCCTTTCTTTGCTTAGAACTAGGTTTCCACCTGAGCTATTGATATTCTTACAAGTGGTTCTCTTCTCTCCAAAGCTCTCTTTAATTTTCCTGTATGCAGTATCTATTTTACGCTTAGTGAGATAAACCTCTACATCCTTACATTTGTACTCTAGCCATCCCTGCTTAGCCATTTTGCACTTCCTGTCGATCTCATTTTTGAGACGTTTGTATTCCTTTTTGCCTGATTCATTTACTGCATTTTTATATTTTCTCCTTTCATCAATTAAATTGATGGGTGTATAAATATAGCATTTATACCCAGTTGAATTTGAGTATAATCGCAGCACCTAACACAATACTTAATCTATGCACTGAAGATGAGCTGCCGCCCAAGACTGCGTTTGGACGGCTGCTCGGTCGACATCCAGCATTGCATTCGCTGGGCGGTAGGCGAGACGGCGGGCAGTTCCTGGCTGCGTAGATGGCACGCAGGTCGCAGGCGTCTGCGTTATTAACGAGCCGCATAGCGCGGGCTGGGGACTGGGGACGCCGCGGGCAGGGCAGACTGATTTACAACCGGCCGGATGTGGAGCGACGTGCCGCCACACAGCCAGCGCCGGCGGCCGCTTTTACGACGCAGTCAGACCCTCAAACCCAATACGCTGCCTCATCCTCGCGCTACGTGCAACAGCTCGCCAACAGGGCTGTCCAAGGGACGCTGCACCTCTCACTCTTCCCCGTCCACTCTAAAGCAGTGGCAAAATGTGCGTCTACAGGCACACTGCGAAAATCACTGCACAGTGCATGGCCGAAGATACTTTCGGTACCTCCGTCTTTTCCGTCTTTTTCCCCCGTCGTTGTTACATGTGTGGGAACTATGATTATTGGTAAACCTCTGTAAAAAAGTAATTACGAGGGTAAGTCAAATGAAAACCTGAAATTTGTAAAGACAAATCGAAATTTCGCGCCGTTGTCCTGTAAGTTGGTAAGACTGCTACACACAGCGTGCAGAATGGCCTGTAGGTACCAGCATAGTACAGATGCACACATACCGTCACAGTATCAGTATGAAGATGGCCGCCCCACTTGCGACTTGCACCAGGGAAGAACAGCGTTCTGTTATTCGGTTTTTGCGTAGTGAAGGTGTGAAACCTATTGAAATTCATCGGCGAATGAAGGTTCAGTACGGTGATGCATGTTTGTCACAGTAGCAAGTCTACGAATGGAGTAGGAAATTCGCAAATGGTGTGACTTCAGTGGAAGATGCTCCTCGTCCAGGTCACGCAAAACGAGTTGTGACTCCACAGAACATTGCAGCAGTTGGTTCAAATGGGTCTGAGCACTATGGGACTTAACTTCTGAGGTCATCAGTCGCCTAGAACTATTTAAACCTTACTAACCTAAGGACATCACTCACAGCCATGCCCGAGGCAGGATTCGAACCTGCGACCGTAGCGGTCGCACGGTTCCAGACTGTAGCGTCTAGAACCGCTCGGCCACCCCGGCCGGCTGCAGCAGTTGAAGCCATTGTGAAGGAAAACAGTCGAGTGACACTGAATGACATTGCAGCATGTTTACAGATTAGTCATGGGTCAGCACACCACATTGTGCATGATGTGCTCCAGTTTCACAAAGTGTCTGCAAGATGGGTGCCACGGCAGTTGACTCCTGAAATGAGAGAACGACGTGTTTATGGTTGTGAAGAACTTCTTCGGCGCTTTGAACGAGAAGGTGATGGCTTCCTGGCAAGAATCGTTACTGGGGCCGAAACCTGGGTTCACTTCCACCAAGCGGAAACGAAGAGAGCGAGCAAGGAATGGCGCCATTCCTCATCAAGAATCGTTACTGGGGACGAAACCTGGGTTCACTTCCACCAAGCGGAAACGAAGAGAGCGAGCAAGGAATGTGGCCATTCCTCAACACAAAAGTGATTTCCATATGCAATGGGAGGAAAGAAGTCCCGTACTGATGAAGAGGTACGCCACGCGGTGCATGAGTGTTTGCGCAGACTATGAAAAGAATTTTTTTCTAAACGAATTTATGCACTTTGTAAGCGCTGGAGGATTTGCATTGAGCATGGGGGAGATTATGTTGAAAAGTGATACAGCTGTGTACCATTTCTGCACAATAAATAATATTTAAAAAATATTTTCATTTGACTCACCCTCGTACAACAGAAAGAAAGGTTCATATGTGTGTGAAATATTATGGGACTTAACTGCTAAGGTCAACAGTCCGTAAGCTTACACACTACTTAAGTTATCCTACGGACAAACACACACATCCATGCCCGAGGGAGGACTCGAACCTCCGCCGGGGTCAGCCGCACTGTCCATGACTGCAGCGCTCTAGACCGGTCGGCTAATCCCACGCGGCGTACAACAGTCATCAATGCGGAGATTGTATTGGCCATCACAGTGTTTAACTAGGCACGATCCTGTTGAAGTGGCATGGCGTTACCTTCTTATGACCTGTAAACTGACTTACCTATTCACTTATAGAGGGCCCTACATTTTTATGGGGATTCGGAACCACAGTGCTACTCAACATTTTCCAAATCAACAAACATTGGCCGGCAGTTGTGGCCGAGCGGTTCTAGGCGCTGCAGTCTCGAACCGCGTGACCGCTACGGTCGCAGGTTCGAATCCTGCCTCGGGCATAGATGTGTGTGATGTCCTTAGGTTAGTTAGGTTTAAGTAGTTCTGACTTCTAGGGGACTGATGACCTCAGATGTTAAGTCCCATAGTGCTCGGAGGCATTTGAACCATTTTGAACAATCATTGCCAGGGGTGAAAGAAGTGACAAGTGGCACATAAAAATCCTACGAGTGACTGGGTATCGAAAGAGAGACCTTTGAGCATGTACTCTGGCAGTTTATCACTCAGCCACCGAGCTATTTCAGCTCCGGAGGACGTTTAATTTCTCTGATTATCTCGTAGTGGTCACTTTGTGAAACGTTGGGGGCAGAAAGTAATATGCTGGCCAAATCTTCAAAGGCATGGATTATACAATTATTCCCAAGTTATCCGTTGCTCAAATGGCTCTAAGCGCCGTGGGACTTAACATCTGGGGTCATCAGTCCCCTAGACTTAGAAATATTTAAACCTAACTAACGTAAGGACATCACACACATCCATGCCCGAGGGAGGATTCGAACCTGCGATAGTAGCAGCAGCGCGGTGCCGCACTGAAGCGCCTAGAATCGCTCGGTCACAGCGGCCAGCCGTTATCCGTTGCCTACGTCTGCCAAAGTGATATACTACAATAATAATCAGAACTAAATATAAAGCTGAAATGTGAAACATTATTTGATATGCCTTTCACCACAGAACTTTTGTAGTAGCATTCCATTTTTCTTATTTTAAATTACACTGGGTGCACCTCACTATTCTTTGCAAACATTCATTAAAGAATTTTTTGGGACTGTCATCTGGCAGATGCAACTATTTATCATCCCTTACCTGCGACGTTTTCATTACATTCAGTTCTGTTTACGAGGAGATTTCTAGTAATGAAACACTTTTTTTCCGGAAGCATGTTGGTTTCATTTAGGATTCCAATAAACTATATTATTCTCCACTCTTTTGCCTACAAAACCCTACTTCTTAACATAATCTCCGTCCAATGAGATGGGCTTATGTCACATTACTGGGATTACCCATATGCCTGTATGTTCGGAGCAGACTTCCTGCTACATCAATAGCCTCCTCTTCACTGACATACTGCTTCCCGCGATGTAATCCAAACAGATGGAAGTCGTAATGTGCGAGATCCTGGCGGTAAGGTGGACAAGGGAGAATACTCCAGTGAAGTTTTTGGAGTTCCTCTTAGGTGCACATACTTGTGTGAAGTCTTTCGTTGTTATGGAAAAGAAGTATGTTTACCTTTTTGTGACAACAAACACGCTGAAGTCGTTTCTTCAATTTCCCGAATGTAGCACAATGCTGTCCGCTCCCGGTAGCTGAGTGGTCAGCCTGACAGAATGTCAATCTTAAGGGCCCTGGTTCGATTTCCGGCTGGATCGGAGATTTTCTCCGCTCAGGGACTGGATGTTGTGTTGTCCTAATCATCATCATCATCATTATTTCATCCCCATCGACGCGCAGGTCACCGAAGTGGCGTCAAATCGAAAGACTTGCACCAGGCGAACGGTCTACCCGACGGTAGGGCCTGGTCACACGACATTTCATTTGAGCACAGTGCTATTCAAAGTTGATCGTTGCACCATGAGGCAGTATATCAAACAGAACGGTCGCTTCAGACACTCAGAAGACCGTCGCTATAACATTACCGGCTAAGGACGCGGCTTTGAAATTTGGAAATTTGTGGTAAGACTTTATGGGAACAACTGCTGCGGACGTCATTCCCTAAGCTTACACACTACTTAATCTAATTTAAACTAACTTACGCTAAGGACAACACACACGCACACACACACACACACACACACACACACACACACACACACACACACACGCACACACACACACACACACCAGTGACCGAGGGAGGACTCGTACCTCCGACGGGGGGAGCCACGTGGACCGTGACAAGACGTCTCAGACCGCGTGGCTACCCCGCGAGGCGAGGGGCTTTGAACTTTTTCTTCGGAGGAAAGTGACGAACCCATGTCCTGTCGCCTGTGACGATGATCGACAAAAGATTGTCACGATCACCGTCGTAATGCGCAAGCAATACCGCACAGATGGGTCTTCGTTACTCTTTGTGGTCTTGTGTTAGGCAGCGATGAACCCAGCTGGTACACGCCTTTCAGTACCCCAACTGATGGACGAATGTGTCAGCACTACTAACAGAGACGTCCAGCTCAGTAACGAGATGTTCGATTGTGAGGCTCGGTCACCTCGAATGAGGGTGTCCGCACGTTCGAAAACTTCAGCAGTCAACGCTGAGTGCGGCTGGCTGGCTTGCAGGAGACCTGACAGGTTTGCGTGATCCAGTAGCGATGTTGACTGACGCCTTGCACAACGACTCACAGTGCTTTCGTCTACTACCAGGTCGCCGCAGACATTTTTCAAACATCTGCTGATATCTGCGATACTCTAGTTTTCCGCCAAAAGAATCTCAATGACAACACTCTGCCTGGAACGCACTGCCGTTACAGCGCCATTTTGAAGGATACGTGTAGTGCCGCCACCGACCTGAGCGTCATGAAACTTTAGGGACTGCGGTGGGAACATTCTGCGATGTTCCACAACAAATTTCATATTTTCTTGATCCTAATTGGCCGGGAAACAAAAATGTGTTGCATTACTTATTGAATGCCCCTTGTACTTATAATCCTGTGTAACTACCCTAATCTCTAGTACCCCATTCGTATCCCTGGACGGAGACTACTCACAAGGGAACCTCCCCATCGCACCCCCCTCAGATTTAGTTATAAGTTGGCACAGTGGATAGGCCTTGGTAAGCTGAACACAGATCAATTGAGAAAACAGGAAGAAGTTATGTGGAACTGTGAAAAAATAAGCAAAATATACAAACTGAGTAGTCCATGGGCAACATAGGTAACATCATGCACAATATGAGCTCAGGAGCACTGTGGTCCCGTGGTAGAGTGAGCAGCTGCGGAACGAGATGTCCTTGGTTCAAGACTTCCCTGGAGTGAAAATTTTACTTTATTTATTTTTGCATAGTTATTATCTGTCCGTTCGTTCATTGACGTCTCTGTTCACTGTAATAAGTTTAGTGTCTGTGTTTTGCGACCGCACCGCAAAACCGTGCGATTAGTAGACGAAAGGACGTGCCTCTCCAATGGGAACCGAAAACATTTGATCGAAAGGTCATAGGTCAACCGATTCCTCCACAGGAAAACACATCTGATATATTCTACACGACACTGGTAACGGCATGTGCACCACATGACAGGAATATGTTGTCGACCCACCTAACTTGTACACTTGGCGATTCTTCTACCTTGCCCGATTTAGGTTCTCTTGTGGATGTGATAATCACTCCCAAAAAAGCGTTGAGAACATAACATGACAGGAATATGTTGTCGACCCACCTAACTTGTACACTTGGCGATTCTTCTACCTTGCCCGATTTAGGTTCTCTTGTGGATGTGATAATCACTCCCAAAAAAGTGTTGAGAACATAAGAGTTTGTCACATAAACTGAAAATAAAAAATAAAAATTTTCACCCAATGGAAGATTTGAACGAAGGACCTTTCGTTCCGCAGCTGCTAACATTACCACGAGACCAGGGCGCTTCTGCGAGCCTATTGTCCTTGATGTTGCATATATTCCCATAAACTACTCAGTTTGTATATTTTGCTTATTTTTTCACAGTTCCACACAACTTCTTCCTGTTTTCTCAATTGATCTGTGTTCAGTTTTTCAAAGCCTATCCACTGTGCCAACTTATAACTAAATCTGAGTGGATGCGATGGGGAGGTTCCCTTGTCAGGAGGATGCCGTCTTCAGGGAAAGTATGTGAGGATACAGAACGGGTCATTCAATAAGTAAACGGAGGTGAAAACCAATAGTGGCGGGGGACTGCAATGCAGTAGCAGGGAAAGGAGTAGAAGAAAGAGTCACGGGAGAATTTGAGGCTGGCAGTAGGTATGAGAGAGGAGAAAGATTAATTGAGTTCTGAAATTAATTTCAGCAACTTATAGCGAGTGTTCTGTTCAAGAACCACACGAGGAGAAGACGTATTTGGAAAAGGGGGAGATATGCGGGAAGGCTTTTACATCATGGTCAGGCACAGATTTCAGAATCATGCATTGGATTTTAAGGTATACAAAGGAGCAGAAACAGACTTAGGTCACAATCTATTAGTGATGAAGAGTAAGCTGAAGTTAAAGAGGCTAGCCAAGAAGAATCCTCGAGCAAATAAATGGGATTCGGAAGCACCAAGGAATGAAGAGGTACGCTTGAAGTTGTGTGAAGTATAGAATCTGCGATAATGAACACCTCTGTAGGGAGTTCGTCTTAAGACGAATGGACATCACTTTTTTTTCTTTTTTTATTGGCAGTCACAGAAGTTGGAAAGAAAAACGTAGGTACAAAGAAGGTAGCTGTGACGCAATCATAAGTGAAAGAGGAGACATATGTGTTGATAGGAGAAAGAGGGAAGTAGAAAAATATTCAGGAAAGTTCAGGAATAAAAAATAATATAAGTCACTTAGAAATGAAATAAACTGGCAGTGCGGGGAAGCTAAGATGAAATGGCTGCATGAAAAATGTGAAGAAATAGAAAAAAATTATTGTCGGGAGGACTGACTCAGCGCATGGAAAAGCCAAAACAACGTTCTGTTAAATTAAAAACAAAGGCGGTAACATTAAGAGTGCAGTGGGATTTCTACCGTTAAATGCCGAGGACAGAGAGAATGGGAGGATGGAGTAGACTGAATGACGGTATAACGGGAAGGCCTTGTATGCTGACGTGATAGAAGAAACAGTAGCCGATAGGGAGGAGATAGGGAATATATAGAAGAAGAAACGGAAGTCGATAGGGAAGAGACAATGAATACGGTATTATAATAAGAATTTAAGAAATCTTTGGAAGACTTAACATGAAATAAGACAGAAGGGATAGACAACATTCCATCGGAATTTCTGATATCACGGGGGGAAGTGGCAATGTCGGGACGGTTAAAAGCTTACCTTTTTCTTGTTGGGTGCACCAAGGAGAAAGAGCTTGTCCTCAAAATCGGATGCTTTTTTTTAAAACCCTCTCAAAGGGTAGAAACATCAACTCCGTAGTTAGCCGCAACAGCTATCAGTAACTTCCTTTTCCAACTTCTTTCATAGAAGTAATTTACTAGCGCATGGAATCACGACACACTTCTTCTTAGTTGCCATAACACAGAACTTCATGCTCAAGGGAAATAAACAACCACTCAAAAGCCCTGTTGTTGGCAATGTAGCGATATTTACACTGGTGGGCTGGTGGCTGCGGAAGCAACTCAGGCCAGGATCACAAACAGCAGACTCAAAGGGCCCCTCGCATTTTGCGAATAATTGACAAAACTATTAATTGCGCAATGTGTGTCAATGTATTTCCCTATGAAATCTGCAAAAATCCTTTACGGCTCATTACCTCACCCACAATAAAACGCTAAGTCATGATGTGATCTGGAGTCGCCAAATAATCAAAATCCCGGCACTCACACAGCATCGACCCTAAGGCCCTGAAATAAAATCACACAAACTTTATGGACATACTTCGTGGAGACAGAGATCCTCACCCTTTCTAGTCTAAATACAAGCTGCTGTCCCAAGCTTGATACCGAAGACTAGCTGACCACGTGTTAACCACAGTAATCCTCTTAGCTCATTTTCGTTTTGGCTAGCGCTATAGTCTCTTCCCTGTCATATGATTCTGGCCTGCTGACATGCATTACGTTACAGTTTAACACAACTTTTGGAACAATTTACCAACATTATTAAAAAGAGTTTAGTAGTGAAATGGGAATAGAAATACCATCGAACACTATACGTTTAAAACTAATTTTATGAAGTATATGTTAATGTGAATATTCTTTTGTTTACCCGAAACATGTATAATCTTCAAATTTTTAATATTAGGCACGGATGTGAAAGTATAGAAATAATAATGTAATCTACTTTTGCGTGCTGTGGTTCATGTAATTTCCTCTTTAGTAGCATGTGGTGAGAGATCCATCTGTACTCCAGTGATAACGGTCAGTGCCTGGTGCTTAAGCCTCATGGAGCACTGCGGTTAAGCTGCGCGCGTAAGCTGCGCGTGTACTTGCTTCAGCCGTTCAGTATCTCGGCCACTCTAAGTAACACACCAGAGGGAGTTCTGTACAACAGCACCCGTTTCACCTTTCCGAACTGGAAATACGTTGGTCCATTTTGCAAACAGAGCAATCCTGTCCAGCATTATTTATAAAGAAACAGCCATCAAAGTTTTATAAGTTGGGTTGTGAGTTCCCAACTTAAAATTGGTTCTCTTAATTGCTCTGTATTCAGAGTTCCTCACCGGAAATCTATAACAAATGGAAACCCACACTCAGCAGTTCCTCGAACCTCGTTCTCCACACTATAATTACAGTTCAGCTCAAAACAAAATTCAGGTCTTCATACTGTAACCTCCCAAGTCTTATTACAGTTTTGATGTTACTGACTTGGACAGAAACACGGAATGGAATCTGAGATAGAGCGCCACCGCTCTAAAATGAAGTGAGCAACTGCTTACAGTAGAGGCGCTGTAGGAGATGGCTGGATGTAGTAAAACTATTTTCGGCATCCTCATGTTGTAAGAAATATGGCAACTAACCCCTCTCCCCATCGTCTCCTCGACAGGAATGTAGTGACCTCTCTGATCTATAAAGGAAACTTTCCTCCGACGATATCTACAGTGTAGAAGTTAAGTTCAGCTTGTGGAGTTACGGTACGTTGTCTGCCACTCTGCAGCCACTACCTGTTCAGAAATTCATTAATAATGAATTCTAGGCGGCATTCATATTCTTATGTCTCGTCAATGTGAATGTTATTTGTGAATATACAAACTGAGGTGACAAAGTCATGGGGTACCTCCTAATATCGTGTCAGGTCGCCGTTTGCCCTTCGTAGTGCATCGACTCGAAGTGACATGGACTCAACAAATCGTTGGAAGGCCCCTACAGAACTATTCAGCCATGCTGCCTCTATAGCCGTCGTTAGCTGTGACAGAGTTGCCGGTGCAGGATTTTGGGCACGAACTGACCTCTCGATTATGTCTCATATGTTATTCATGTCTCGCGATCTTGGTGGTCTAATCATTCGCTCGAATTGCCCAGAATGTTCTTCGAACCATTCGCTAACAAGAGTGGCCCACTGACATGGCCGGGGCAGCATTCGAACATTTTCTGTATCCAGAAAGGCCTGTACAAGACCTGCAACATGCGGTCGTGCATTATCCTGCTGAAATGTAGGGTTCCGCAGGGATCGAATAAAGAGTAGAGCCACGGGTCGTAGCACATCTCAAATGTAACGTCCACTGTTCAAAGTGCCGTCAATGCGAACAAGAGGTGACCGAGACGCGTAACCATTGGAACCTCATACCATCACGCCGGGTGATACGCCAGTATGACGATGACGAATACACGCTTCCAATGTGCGTTCATCGCGATGTCGCCAAACAAGGATGTGACCATCATGATGCGGTAAACAGAACCTGGATTCATCCGAGAAAATGACGTTTTGTCATTCGTACGCCCAGGTTCGTCGTTGAGTACACCATCTCAGGCGCTCCTGTCTCTGGTGCAGCGTCAAGGGTAACCGCAGCCATGGTCTCCGAGCTGATAGGCCATGCTGCTGCAAACGTCGTCGAACTGTTCGTGCAGATTGTTGTTGTCTTGCAAACGTCCCCATCTGTTGACTCAGGGATCGACACGTGGCTGCACGATCCGTTACAGCCATGCGGATAAGATGCCTGTAATCTCGACTGCTAATGATACGAAGTCATTGGGATCCAGAACGGCGTTACGTATTACCCTCCTGAACCCACCGATTCCATATTCTGCTAACAGTCATTGGATCCCGTCCAACGCGAGCAGCAATGTCGCGATATCATAAACGACAATCGCGATGGGCTACAATCCGACCTTTATCAAAGTCGGGAACGTGATGGTATGCATTTGTCCTCCTTACACGAGGCATCACAACAACGTTTCACCAGGCAACGCCGGTCAATTGCTGTTTGTGTGTGAGAAATCGGTTGTAAACTTTCCTCATGTCAGCGCGTTGTAGGTGTCGCCACCGGGGCCAACCTCGCGTGAATGCTCTGAAAAGCTAATCATTTGCATATCACAGCATCTTCTTCCTGTTGGTTAAATTGCGCGTCCGTAGCACGTCATCTTCGAGGTGTAGCAATTTTAATGGCCAGTAGTGTATATGTGAGCCGTGTCGGCTCGTTTTCCGAGCTGCTTACTCTTCGCTTAGGGGCGCGATCCGTTTTCCTGTCACGCCACCGAGTGGCGTTTCGGTCTTCTTGTAGTTGGCTTTTTCGTTCAAATGGCTCAGAGCACTATGCAACTTAACATCTGAGGTCATCAGTCCCCTAGAACATAGAACTACTTAAAGCTAACCAACCTAAGGACATCACACACATCCATGCCCGAGGCAGGATTCGAACCTGCGACGGTAGTAGTCACGCGGTTCCAGACTGAAGCCCCTAGAACCGCTCGACCACAGCAGCCGGCTGGATATTTGTTTAGGAAGATTCGCAGGCTGCTTGTTTTGACGGACGGTGGGCCAGTGAGAGAGAGGAACGTCTGATGAACGGTGAGAATGTTATGGCGGTCTGGTCTGCGATTGCTGGTCCAAGTGGCCGGCTTCTTGTACAGAGCCGTATTGGTGTGCTGCGCCCGATTGACTATCTAGATTTGGGGTTAAATGGTTCAAATGGCTCTGAGTACTATGGGACTCAACTGCTGAGGTCATTAGTCCCGTAGAACTTAGAACTAGTTAAACCGAACTAACCTAAGGACATCACAAACATCCATGCCCGAGGCAGGATTCGAACCTGCGACCGTAGCGGTCTTGCGGTTCCAGACTGCAGCGCCTTTAACCGCACGGCCACTTCGGCAGATTTGGGGTTACCGTCTGCTGATGTGGGCGTCGTGATCACGTGGATTTTCTCTGGTAACTGCCTACATTATTTTTCAGTAAGGTACTTCTGTTTACAGATTTTGGCCCATGGGCTCCGGTGCTGGACTTGCTCCCGTTAGGGTGGTTTGCCTGCAGTTCTCCGTCACTCCGTACTCGCGCTACGAAATTCTCCGTCCTCTCTGTGTCAACTCCCTTAATGGATGATATTTATAAGTGTATTTAGTTTCCCTATATATTGCAGTTTGTTCGGCATTTCGATGATCTTGGTTATTATTGCTTCGGTGTGAAATTAATGTAGTTGTAATATGTTCTAGGTCATCACATGTATTAATTACCACCGAGATCAAAAATCGAGCGCCACTTTTAAGGTGGCAAGTTTTCACTTGCCAGACTTGTGCATGATTTGTAACAGCGGGCGTGGTCATGATACGTAACGCCAGCGGCCCGATGAATGTGGATCGCTTATGTAGTCATGTTGGAACGTCTTGGTGAGATCAAGCACTTCTCCTAAATGAAGGAATTCATTGGTTACTTTGTATATTTTATTACTATAGTGATGTAGTGCTTAGGTAATAGCGCTCAAGCAAGTATTGCTACTTCTTAAGTTTACTTTAGTAAATTTGTAAATAACAGATTTCAGCTATCAGTCGTCCTTTGGAATTTTTATTGGCAGATCTAGATTCCTGGTACAAACTACCCATTTTCAATGCACTACCCTTTTTTTTTGGTCAATGTATGTAATCCCTGTTGGTCAGGCTTTGTACACAGTTCATTGAATACTAATACTATTAGTCATGATAGTGCATTGAGAATGGCTAGTTTCTAGCTGGAATCTAGATCTGCCAATAAAAATTCCAAAGGACGACTGATAGCTGAAATCTATTACACTACTGCCCTTTAAAATTGCTACACCACGAAGATGACGTGCCACAGACGCGTAATTTAACCCACAGGAAGAAGATGCTGTGATATGCAAATGATGAGCTTTTCAGAGTATTCACACAGGGTTGGCGCCGCAGGTGGCACCTACAACGTGCTGACATGAGGAAAGTTTCCAACCACTTTCTCATACACAAACTGCAGTTGACCGTCATTGCCTGGTGAAACGTTGATGTGATGTCTCTTGTAAGGAAGTGAAATGCATACCATCACGTTTCCGACTTTGATAAAGGTCGAATTGTAGCCTATCGCGATTGCGGTTTATGGTATCGCGATGTTGCTGCTCACTTTGGTCGAGATCCAATGATTGTTAGCACAATATGGAATCGATGGGTTCCGGAGGATAATACGGAACGCCTTGCTGGATCCCAACGGCCTCGTATCACTAGCAGTCGAGATGACAGGCATTTTATCCGCATGGCTGCAACGGATCGTGCAGCCATGTCTCGATCCCCGAGCCAACAGATGGGGATAATTGCAAGACAACAACCATCTGCACGAACAGTTCGACGACGTTTGCAGCTCGGAGACCATGGCTGCTGTTACCCTTGAGGCTGCATCACAGACAGGAGCGCGTGAGATGGTGTACTCAGCGACGAACCTGAGGGCACGAATGGCAAAAGGTCATTTTTTCGGATGTTTCCGTGTTTGGCGACATCGCGGTGAATGTGAGAGGTGGCAGAAGCCCCCTCTCATATTTCTATCTTACTCTGAGTAATTCGATTTTCCTCTCTAATTGCATGCGGTGAAAAGTTGCTATTCCTTCACACGCGGACTTCCTACGCAGCGTCTCTCGTCACCTGGGTGGTCCGGTGACAGGCGGGCCCCGCTGATCTTGAAAGCGTTAAGCCGACGGCTGTGAGGGAGTCGAGTTAATGCTTTCCAGACGCTGACATTGCCATAAGTGCGGCAGCGACACGCCCAGAGGGGCCTGAAGGAGCGGCTGGGCTAGAGGTTTCGTTACTTCAAAGAAACTTAGTGAAAACACTTTCTGGCGGGCTACCAGCGAGGCGTGGGAATGACTTTTGTACCCAGACAGTCTTGGCGGGCAAATTCCCGCGTTTTCTACAAAATCGTAACTGCGATTGGCTCGCTCAGGGCATAGCTCCGTGACGTAGCAAAATCGGTGCAGAAATTGGCGCCAAGAATCTCCATTGGTGGAATGGTAGTGCTTCGGCAATAGAGTGGAATTTTCCGCCGGTTTTCGAGTTGCTGATTGGAACGTTTAACCACGGCCACTGTCGTGGGGTCGAGAATGTTCTGTGTGCGGTTTGTACGGGTGCTCTTGTGGTAGTCGTCTCTCGCATTTCGGTCGGAGTAGGTTACAAGACTGAGCTCTCGCTGCTCTGGACAGCCTGCCTTCTGTTGGCTGTCTAATATACTTTTATTTGGTTGTAACTGTTTAACGAAGTTGCTGAAGTTTCGACTTCGACGTAACTTTCCGAGCACAGTTGTCAATTGAGCGTTCTGCATACAAGCGGCCTATGTTGTCTGTCTTGGGCAGTTTTGGCTAAAGTTGACTGTATCAGAGTTACTGTGTGACTTCGCTTGTTAAAATCAATCACTGTACTGTCAGTTATTGTGTGGCGAGCCTTCTTCTTCTCCCTCAGATGCGCATTTGTATTGGTAGGAAGTCTTTAGTCTGGAACAACCAGATCAGGACAAATTGTTTCAGGCTATACTCACGACATTATCATCACCACGATGGGACGTCGAAGCAACCAGCCATCGCTTCTGGTACGCCAGATCGTGTCCTTGCAGTTAAGACGACAGCTTGGTAATGTATGTCCGCAGCACTGGCAGATTAGGGAATTTGCACTGTGATAATCAGAGCTCAGCAGAGCGGGCCTGTTCGTCTTTTTCGAACTTTGTTCTGTCTTGGGTGTTCATTGTCTGAGTTCTCACTACTGTAGCAGCAATTAATATTGGGTTGGTCGTGTGTTTCTCTTAAGATCTGAGTTGCAAGGGATTGGCTCCACATACCACTTCGTCATAAATGTCACAATCTAGTTTATGGACAACTTCACCTTCACAGCATTTATTTGAGTATCCAATTTGATCCACTTTGATGTACTGTAAATGTTTCATGTGTTTTGTTTATGATTTTGAGTTGAGTCATAATAAATCAAATTGTTATTTTGGACAGAACTTTAATTCTGTTAATCGGTAGAGCAACCCTTTCATTTCTCACTACGTTACTGAAACTTTCCTTTATTTAATTAATGTCTATCAAATTAAATTATTGCATGTGCCAAACTCTTTTCTACTCCACTTGCAGGGTCGATTACAGTCAGTTCACGTTTCTTCTTAATCCACGTGCAACAGCAAAAGTAGGAGATAGAAAAGGAGGGGGCTTAGAGCATCATTTCCATATGAAGATTCGAGAAGATTTTAGTGTTAAATACACTGCTAGCCCCGGCACCTCGCAAACGCACATTGGAAGCGTATTCGTCATCGCCATATTGGCGTATCACCCGGCGTGATGGTATGGGGTGCCATTGGTTACACGTCTCAGTCACCACTTGTTTGCATTGATGGCACTTTGAACATTTCAGATGTGTTACGACCCATGGTTCTACCCTTCATTCGATACCTGCGAAACCCTACATTTCAGCAAGATAATGCACGACCGCATTTTGCAGGTCCTGTACGTTCCTTTCTGGATACAGAAAATGTTCGACTGCTGCCCTGGCCAGCACATTCTCCATATCTCTCAGCAATTGGAAACGTCTGGTCAATGGTGGGCGAGCAACTGGCTCGTCACAATACGCCAGTCACTACTCTTGATGAACTGGGGTACCGTGTTGAAGCTGCGTGGGCAGCTGTGCCTGTACACGCCATCCAAGCTGTGTTTGACTCAATGCCAAGGCGCATAAATGCCGTTATTATAGGCAGGGGTGATTGTTTTGGGTACTGATTTCTCAGGATCTATGCACCCAAATTGCGTGAAAATGTAATCATATGTCAGTTCTAGTATAATATATTTGTCAAATGAATACCCGTTTATCATGTGCATTTCTTCTTAGTGTAGCGATTTTAATGGTAAGTAGTGTATTTACAAATCAAAATAACGGTCGCTGCTTGCAACAGCCTCTGAATGGAGGGTAGTCTGATTAAGTAAATTTGTTTTTTGGGGGTCTTGTCAACAGTTGGCTGCTTAATCAAATTAATTGTTATGCTTGATCAACACTGTTACTCGATTCACTGCTTATTGACAGTTGTTTTCACTATGCGTTGTAACTCATAGATTGTATTCGGTGTCTGGAGCGAGGTTTGCGTTTTGTATTCTTCTGTCGGGACTTAAGAATTTGCTTATTTATATGCTCAGTGTCGAATTAATTATATGTCTGTTTGTTCGCCTTCGGCTTCCAGAGGTGTTCGTAGCGTTGAAGCCTTGGCCCAGCGTGTTACTCACCACCCGCTGATTCACCGGGCGTGGCTCGTCCACATCGGCTGTGTACATGTGTGCGGTACGGTGTTCTGCGTCATGTCTTGCAGCAGACACTAAGGCAAATCCGGCTTTCACAGCCGTACAGTGCAGACGTGCTGTTGTTTACGCCTGCGGAGCGCGCGCGCTCGCTGTTGTTTACTTTCAATGGCCGTCACTTATGTGTCGCTAACGTGTACTACGTAGACCGATGGCCAACCGTTTTCGCAAATCCACACTGCGATTCACCTTCTGCAATGACTACAGCCGACCAAAGGCCTTGGAAGTGAATCGATTCCTACGCGATGTAGCTAAGATCCCAGCTTCCGACATTTTGGGCATCCATTTGTCCATCTTAAGCAGCACGGCGTAGGACAATGTCGTCAATGAAGCAGTGTGTGAAAGAATACTTCGTGACACCAAACAAGGACTACGCTTTTGCCACGCCCACAGCAACGTCTGTGCGGTTGCTGTCGGCTTGAGCATGCGCACCATACGATTTTCCGAACTACCATTCGAGCTCCCGGAGGAAGACGTTATCGCGGCTTTCCGCCCCTATGCAGCGTACATAGCCACACAACCGAGTGCTGGGCACAGTTTCAAACGTACCGCGTTCTTAACAGTGTGCCGGCCTATGTGGCCGAGCGGTTCTAGGCGCTTCAGTCTGGAACCGCGAGACCGCTAAGGTCACAGGTTCGATTCTGTTTCGCGCATGGATGTGTGTGATGTCCTTAGGTTTAAGTAGTTCTAGGTTCCAGGGGACTGATGACCTCAGATGTTGAAGTCTCAAGGTGCTCAGAGCCATTTGAACCATCTTAACAGTTTACGACAGATCATCATCGATTTTCGTTGCCATTCCATCTTACCTGCAAATCAGTAGGTGCTGCGCGGTCATCTTGTACGACGACCAACATAAGACCCGCGCCGGGCACGGCAAAGAAGGGCAACTGAGATCTGAGTGTCTTCAGATGCTGCAGATACCAACAGGGTCGACGCATCACGCTCACAGTCTGAAGCTGCTCCCACGCCACTACGAACGGCAACGACTACTGATCCCCACCCGGCCGATGATATTAACGTCCCTCCACTTATTGTCCACGCGACGGCCTTCCTCCCAGACCGCCACAACTCCCCCCGTCTTCCGATACAGAGGGTCACACACGCAAACAACGTTCACCTAAAAGGCGCAAGCTGTCTCGGTACGAGACAGCTCACCTCCACCGAGGTTCCAGAAGCCTCGGAGAATATGCACGACGACAAGAATGACAACCCAACGGTGCCTCTGGCTGTGCCGGCACCTACTTTCCCGACTCGCCCAGGTGTACCTGAAGCAATGGACTCTACCGTTGGGACTGCCGTCGAGACGTCCCTCACTCTTACGGACGAGGAAGAACATAAGAACGCTACAACGGCAGCTCCCCTGATGGCGTGGAGTGACGACGTTGACAATGCCTCGCACCAAACGCTGGTGACGGAGTTACCGCAGACAGAGACCTAGATACGCCGCCAATAACGCCATCAGATGGTGTACGCCATGGCTCGCCGCAGCCTCGACTTTCTTCATCCTCCGCTGATGGAGATATCCCTCACGACCGGACACGACTCAAACGTACCGAATAGCAACGATGAACACTAACAACATTAGCGTCCATGTGAAAATTCACCAGATGCGATAGATGATATGGGCATCGGATGTCAGCATCGCGCTACTACAGGATATACTCTTGGCCAGACTTTCGGACTTCGAGGGGTATAACACTTATCCTTCTCCTGGTGACCACCTGGGACGTGGCGCAGTCACCAACCACCAAGCGGGCATACCGGTGACTGATATCACACACATTCCGTCCGACAGAGCCATGGGATCGCATATCGTCAGGCTTCACCAGCAGACGGGATAGACCACTCTTCTATTCATTAATTCTTGCTTGTGGGTAATGTCCTGCATCCTAATGATCAAATGCTCCACTACAACATCTGTGAAGAACTGGGCCTTGTTGTCTGTGATCTGATGCTCCGCGACACTTTAGAAGTTCGGCACGGCGACTCACCTGGACATACTTACCAGGCGTATCACTCCGCGAGCCGCCTTGACAGGATTTACGTCTCTCGGGAACTCACATCTCACACCACGGTGCAGAACATTGGCCCTTGGCCGTTTCGGACCACTGTGCCTGCATCTGCAACATTCTCCTTCCGCAACAAGTGGTCTGGCGCAGTCGTGCACCGTGGGAACTAAACACCTCCCACCTTCACGACCCCGAACGTCTTCGACGCGCTGCCAAGACATAGACCACCAGTGAACGTCGCTTTTCTAAGTACTGCACAACCTTGACTTGGTGGCTCGAATGTGTCAGACCTGCCATTCAGTGTCCTTCATTCAGTATGTCAAGGAAGGAGCTACGTGGTGCCTGCACGCTGCCGGCTATTTCTACGCCGTTGTCTGATACCTGGACACCCAGCCGCCCACCCCTAAAACCCAGAGGGAAAGCAGCAGGATTACGGAACAAATTATAATGTTGACACGCCACAGACTGCAGGGTGCTATAGTGCGGACTCGACGCCAAGATTCTGAGGAACAGGAACACGCTTCCTGTAGGAAGCACCGGCAACGACGCATCACTGAGATCTACATCTGACGCGCCCAGCACGTCACTTGCCAGGCCGAAGTCGCAGTGCATTTGTAGACCACTACCGCACAGTATACCAAGCGAAGACTACCAACAACCGAGCGGAGGAGCTTGTCTTACCACACGTCATTCGCTCCCCCGCCGTCGACAAGGCGAACTAGCTGAGGGAGCCGGTTACGTGCGACGAATTCCAGGATGCAATCAACAAAGGTGTTTTGAATAAGTCACCTGGCGTTGACGGATTACCGAAAGAATTTTATCGCGCTTTCCATGCGCTAATGGAGTCGCGGTGGAGGACAATGTTTCATGACGATGAGGAACGGAGTACCGCCGTTCTTTGTCACGGGAATTATTATACCCATCCACAAACCGACACTGGGAGTGACGACACGACATTACCATCCCCTAACTCTGCTTAACGTAGACTATAAAATTTTTGCACGTCTCCTAACGACATGCTGCAGCAAGATACTCACTCTATCACCAGAAGAGAGAACTCTGTGTGGCTCAGTTAACATACAAACGACCACAGGAGAATGTTGCGATTTAATTGCACTGGCAGCGGCGTGCAGACTTCGCGCCGCGGTGTTTGCCATTGATTTTGACAGCGCATTCGACAATGCGCGACGTCGTATCCCGTTATCATTAATGAGTCAAATGGGTTTTCCACCCTTCTTTATCAATGTCACCCGGCGCCTGTGCGGCAGCGCCGAAATGATGATTCAGGTCAGTGGCCTTGTGGCGGGACCTGTGATCATCCAGCGCTCCATAACGCGGGGTTACCCACTTTGGATACTACTTTATGCCATAACCCTGCAGCCACTTACCAGGTAACTGACGACCCACCATCCTGCTCTCACTTTGCGACAGCACACTTTTCGGTGTCGTGCGTATGCGGACGACGTTCTCGTCTTAGTCCACTCACGGAATGAAGCACAAACGGTTCGTGGTTTGACAACAACGTACGGAACTGCAGCAGACAGTAATACGAACGCTGGCCGGCAGCGGTCGTCTCGCGGTTCTAGGCGCGCAGTCCGGAACCGCGCGACTGCTACGGTCGCAGGTTCGAATCCTGCCTCGGGCATGGATGTGTGTGATGTCCTTAGGTTAGTTAGGTTTAAGTAGTTCTAAGTTCTAGGGGACTGATGACCACAGTCGTTAAGTCCCATAGTGCTCAGAGCCATTTGAACACGAACGCGGCTAAATCCTCGACGTTGTCCAATGCAGGCGGCCTCTCACACGACGACTTATCATCTCTCCCGTGCGTACAGATACTATGGCACATTGGTATCGTTTTTATCTCCAGCGTGCACCGCTCCGCTGTCATAAGTTTTCGGCGTACTCTCCAAATTATTCGCACGGCAGTGCGACAAAATCTGCTCTGCCGACTCGATTCGTTACATCGTGTCAAATACCTATTTCAACATGCGGTGTCCTGAATACTCCACGTCGCGCAGGTGCTCACACTGCCATCAAATACTGGCCGCAGCTTCCAGGCCGCGTTGGGATACTGTCTTACGGCCGGTACACTCTTTAAGGTACGTTATGAAACGCTCACCCGCCCCCTGCTAGCGAGGCTACCAGTCTTATCAATATGCGATCCGAGCGACGTGTTTGTACTTGTCCACCAGGCACAATCAGTGGAATGGGAACGCCTCCCTTATGCGCAGCTTGCTGGATATTCTAATGCCCGCGACCACATCGCCGCCAGTGGCCGTCGGCCATACTACACACCATCCGATGCACATTTCCTCGAACCAAAGATCTGTACACCCCACTGCGTCCTTAGATGTCCAGCTACAACGTCGAACTCAAACATCCATCGACGCGGTGGTGCCGGCCCTGTGGCCGAGCGGTTCTTGGCGCTTCAGTCTGGAAGTGTGCGACTCTTACGGTCGCAGGTTCGAATCCTGCCTCGGGCATGGATGTGTGTGATGTTCTTAGGTTGGTTAGGTTTAAGTAGTTCTACGTTCTAGGGGGCTGATGACCTCAGATGTTAAGTCCAATAGTGCTCAGAGCCATTTGACGCGGTGGTCCACGGCTAGGCTTCATGTCCACCAGCGTTTCCTTCCCTACAACGGTCGTGCAACATGATACCACGTCGCAGGTGGAAAATTCGCCACAAATCAACGTCTTCACGCAGTCGGACTGTCAGACATACAGCTTTGTTAAATTTTCCACCTCGTGGATGACGCTGCCCACCACCTGACTTGTGCTGTCACCAGTGACGTCTGGGAACTCGGTTGACAGTTCGTTCCGTCCTCCCTCCGCGTTCCGCAGGATTCGATTGACCCATGGACTTTTATCCATCCTGAGGATACATATTTTCCCGCCACCGCAAGTAGTGCGATTTTATGGATCAAGGGGTGGATGATCATTAGCTATATAATGATGACGATAAAGCACGCCTTGACTTCTGGCAATACTTACAGACAATGAAATCGAGCACCAACTACGCTGCCGTGCCTTCTTCGCCAATTACCTTCGCGTGATCTTTACGTCAGCCCGCTAAGTTTGATGGTGCCACACACGGACGATCCCCTCCCCTCCCCTCATCAACGCAACCCCCCCCCCCCCCCCCCTTGCTGAAATCTGAAACTGCGCGGTACATGTCAATATCGTAAACAAGGTTGGTAACAATAAGAATACAATGGGAATCCATCCCAATGTTAAATGCAGAGGAGAGAGAGAGAGAGAGAGAGAGAGAGAGCAGATGGGTGAAAGGAGTACGTTCATTGACGGCCTCTATGAGGATGGAGACTTGTCTACTGACGTGATAGAAGAGGAAACAGAAATCGATATAGAAGAGATAGGGAATCCAGTATAAGAATCTGAATTGAAAGGGCTTTGAATAATTTAAGATCAAATAAGAAAGAAGGCATAGATAACATTCCATCATTTCCTTTTCTAAAATCACAGGGGGGAAAAGGCAAGAAAACGGCTGTTCACGTTGGTGTGTAGAATGTATGAATCTGGCGACATACCTTTGACTCTAGGAAAAATATCATCCACACAATTCTGAACACTGCAAGAGCTGACAAGTGCGACAATCATCGCAGAGTCACCTTAACAGCCCATGCATCCAGGTTTCTGAGAAAAATAATATACGGGAAATGGGAAAGAAATTTGAGGATATGTTAGAGGACGATCAGTTTGGCTTTATGAAAGATAAAACGCACCAGACAGCCATTCTTACGTTGCGGGTGACAATGCAAATAAGACTAAAGAAATATCAAGAGACGTCCATAGGATTTATTGATCTGCAAAAAGGGTTCGACAGTTTAAAATGGTGCAATATTTTCAAAATTCTGAGAAAAATAGATGTAAGCTATAGGGAGTGACGGGTAGTGTACTGTATGTACAAGATGGAGTGACAAGAGTGAACGACCAAGAACGAAGTGCTGGGATTAAAAAAGTGTAAGATAGGGATGTCGTCTTTCGCCCTACTATTCAATTAGTACATCGAAGAAACAATAATGGACATAAAAGAAAGGTTCAGGAGTGTAATTAAAAGTCAAGGTGAAATGATATCAATGGTACGACTCGCTGATGGCATTGCTATCCTGAGTGAAAGTGAAGAAGAATTATATGATCTGCTGCTGCTGAATGAAATTAGCAGTCCAATAAGTACAGAATATTTATTGAGGGTTAACCGAAGAAAGACGAAAGTAACGAGAAGTAGCAGAAATGAAAACAGAGAGAAACTTAACATCAGGTTTGTTAGTCCCGTAGTAAATCAAGTTACGGAATTCTGCTACCTAGGCAGCAAAATAACCAATGACGGACGGAGCAAGGAGGACATCAGAAGCACACTAGCACTGTAAAAAGAGTTCATTCCTAGCCAAGAGAAGTCTCCTAATATCAAACATAGGCGTTAATTGGAGGAAGAAATATCTGGGAATGGATGTTGGGAGCATAGCATTGTATGGTAGTGAAACGTGGACTGTGGGAAGCCAGAAAGAGAAGAGAATTTAAGTATTTGAGAGATGGTGCTATATAAGAATTTTTAAAGTTAGGTGGACTAATAAGGTAAGGAATGAGGAAGTTATGTGCAGAACAGGGAGTAAAGGAATGTGTGGGAAACAGTGACAAGGAGAAGTGACAGAATGATAAGACATCTGTTAAGACATGCAGCAGAGAGAGCAGTAGATGTCAAAAATTGCAGAGGAAGACAGAAATTGGAATACATTCAGCAAATAATTGAGGAAGTAGGTTGCAAGTGTTACTCTGAGTAGAAGAGGTCGAAACAGGAAAGAAATTCGTGGCGGGGCCGCATCAAACCAGTCAGAAGACTGTTGACTCAATAGAAAAAAGAATCTGGTGCCATATTTCTTCTCGCGCGGTCACGGGTTCCGTTCAGTATTATTCCAAGCCACAATACTGTAAGAGCTACACAATCTACAGAAGAACGAGCTTAACTTTAACCGCAACCGAAGCGTTCGCTTTCCTGCTACCTGCACACTTGCTTTTTCAATTCTCAGACAAATATCTGCATCTTAAGAAATTCTGTTAATGGATTGAAGCCTCTGAGTGAAGAGTTTGTTTTGCAGGGCTGATGGTGTCGGGTGTCCACAGTCCTGTGTATTTAGACAAGATTACATTTAGCCCAGATTTGTTAGTGGAACGTAGTTTACAATTAAAGATTCATAGATTCATAAAAATATTCTTGCACTTAACTATCACGAAATGCATGGGACCCAGTGTGTCATGGTCTCAAGGTTGCCGCACTAGAAGGAAAATCAATGAACGTTGTAGACGGTAAGACGTCCAGTTGAAGGCAAATCGATAGAAAATACTTTTCAAAAATGTAATTAAATCGAGAATATGGAATTAAGTTTCTGTATACTTAAAATATTGTATTTTATGTAGAAAAAAATAAAGATATTTGATTTGATACCCAAATAAATTTCGTCAGAGGTTCCCAAAGAACACAACCGGTGAACATATAAATTCTTCGAAGGATGGCGCATGTTTAAAAAAATATAAATATTTATATTTATTTACGTACTGCATTGAAGTCTGTTACCTATCATTTCAATGCAGGCTATATTCACTATTATACAGATTATCAACACCAACCGCAAATTTTTTTCTTATACATCGGAATCCAATGAAGAATTGCGCGTTATTATATCGTATACAGTACTATTTTCTATGGCCAGAACTATTCCTACTAGTAACAAAACAACCCGTACTCCCATATCAACAGTCATAGAAAATCATAGATCTGGAAGTTAGTGTTGTTTTGTTACTATTAGGAATAGCTCTGGTCATGGAAAATAGCATAATGTATATAGATGGAAGCAGGTGTTTTGTTACTAGTAGGAATAGTTCTATTGATGGAAAATAGTATTGTGTAGGATATAAGAACGTGGTTTCTTCATTAGTTTGCAATGTATAAGAAAAAAATTGCTGTTGATATTGATAATCTGTGTAATGATGAATGCAGCCAGTATTTAAATGATGGGTAACAGATTTCAGTGTAGCAAGTACTGGGTGATCAAAAAGTAGGTATAAATTTGAAAACTGAATAAATCACGGAATAATGTAGATAGAGAGGTACAAATTGACACACTTGCTTGAAATGACATGGTGTTTTATTAGAACCGAAAAAATACAAAAGTTCAAAAAATGTCCGACAGATAGCGCTTCATCTGATCAGAATAGCAATAATTAGTATAACAAAGTAAGACAAAGCAAAGATGATGTTCTTTACAGGAAATGCTCAATATGTCCACCATCATTCCTCAACAATAGCTGTAGTCGAGGAATAATGTTGTGATCAGCACTGTGAACCATGTCCGGAGTTATGGTGAGGTATTGGCGTCGGATGTTGTATTTCGGCATCCCTAGAGACGTCGGTCGATCACGATACACTTCCGACTTCAGGTAAACCGAAAGCCACTAATCGCACTGACTAAGGTCTGGGGACCTGGGAGGCCAAGCATGACGAAAGTGGCGGCTGAGCACACTATCATCAACAAACGACGCGCGCAAGAGATCTTTCACGCGTCTAGCAGTATGGGGTGGAGCGCCATCCTGCATAAACATCGTACGTTCCAGCAAGTGTTTATCAGCCAGACTGGGGATGATGCGATTCTGTAACATATCCGCTTACCTCTCGCCCGTCACGGTAGCAGTCACTGACGTTTTGCTGTCCAGCGACATCTGCCGGACATTTTGTGAAATTTGTATTTCTTTGGATCTAGTAAAACCCCATGTCATTCCAAGCATGTGTGTCAATTTTTATATCTCTATATACATTATTCCGTGGTTTATTACGTTTTCAAATTTATACTGACTTTTTGATCACCCGGTACATAAATATAGGTGGCAAAATGGCTCTGAGCACTATGGGACTCAACTGCTGAGGTCATTAGTCCCGTAGAACTTAGAACTAGTTAAACCTAACTAACCTAAGGACATCACAAACATCCATGCCCGAGGCAGGATTCGAACCTGCGACCGTAGCGGTCTTGCGGTTCCAGACTGTAGCGCCTTTAACCGCACGGCCACTTCGGCCGGCATAAATATAGGTATTTATATATTTTTTACACCCTGTTTCCTCATATCTGTGACTAGTATGCACTATATGTAATAACTGACTCCCATTTGCGCGTTGCTACTGGCTATTAAAAAACGTCACTGACCAGCGGGGTAAGCACTAAGCACCTTCCTCGGGGTGGTGTCCAGCCGCAAGATCCGGGATATGCAAGGCTCTGCCAACGGCAAGACGGTGTGGCGTTCGCTGCGTTATTCAGTGGTTTGGTATTTAGCTAATTTGTAAATTAAAATGATGATCTTATTTCATTACATTGAGTAGTTACTAAATAATGCTTTCCCGGCTAAAGATTAGGTCAAGTTGCTAAAGAAATCCAAGTTAACGTTGTGTTAAAGTGTTGTCTGTAAGCTGTGTGTCAGTGTGTCACTAAATCACAGTTCATACAACAGATTCTATACAAATATTGATTATAATGGAAACAGTTATCTTCAGCCAAATGATCATTAAAACCACCGAATATCAGCCGCGCACAACACTGACGTATGTTAGCTGAAACAATATTCTTCGCAACTCGTGCGTAATTAATTTTAGCTCCATACCTCATCAAGGAAAAGTTTGTTATATGGATCGTGCTTCAGCACTGCTTTTAAAGAACCAAACTATTTTCATTAAAATGAGTTCGGGACCACCTGTGCACATTTATTTTCACACATTTTTATTACCTTCGGCATTTATGTCTGCAGAGTTGCGTAATTTGAATTTGCCGCTGAGATAATAGTTAAGATGGCGGCAGACAATTGATAGAGACTTTCTATTGTTTGAGGAAATTTTCTTGTTTACAGAACAAGTATTTCAAATGCTTATTAAACTTTACTTTCATATTTACGTGCCACTGCCATTACCTCACTTTCCTGTTCCAGTCGCGTATGGTTCGCGGGAAGAACGACCGTCTGAAAGCCTCCGTGCGAGCTCCAATCTCTCTAATTTTACATTCGTGATCTCCTCGGGAGGTATAAGTAGGGGGAAGCAATATATTCGATACCTCATCCAGAAACGCACCCTCTCGAAACCTGGCGAGCAAGCTACAACGCGATGCAGAGCGCCTCTCTTGCAGAGTCTGCCACTTGAGTTTGTTAAACATCTCCGTAACGTTATCACGGTTACCAAATAACCCTGTGACGAAACGCGCCGCTCTTCTTTGTACCTTCTCTATCTCCTCCGTCAACCCGATCTGGTACGGATCCCACACTGATGAGCAATACTCAAATATAGGTCGAACGAGTGTTTTGTAAGCCACCTCCTTTGTTGATGGACTTCATTTTCTAAGGACTCTCCCAATGAATCTCAACCTGGTACCCACCTCACCAACAATTATTTTTATATGATCATTCCACTTCAAATCGTTCCGCAAGCATACTCCCAGATATTTTACAGAAGTAACTGCTACCAGTGTTTGTTCCGCTATCATATAATCATACAATAAAGGATCCTTCTTTCTATGTATTCGCAATACATTACATTTGTCTATGTTAAGGGTCAGTTGCCACTCCCTGCACCAAGTGCCTATCCGCTGCAGATCTTCCTGCATTTCGCTACAATTTTCTAATGCTGCGACTTCTCTGTATACTACAGCATCATCCGCGAAAAGCCGCATGGGACTTCCGACACTATCTACTAGGTCATTTATATATATTGTGAAAAGCAGTGGTCCCATAACACTCCCCTGTGGCATGCCAGAGGTTACTTTAACGTCTGTAGACGTCTCTCCATTGATAACAACATGCTGTGTTCTGTTTGCTAAAAACTCTTCAATCCAGCCACACAGCTGGTCTGATATTCCGTAGGCTCTTACTTTGTAGGCGACAGTGCGGAACAGTATCGAACGCCTTCCGAAAGTCAAGAAAAATAGCATCTACCTGGGAGTAGCGGAAAGAAATAATCAACACAGATAATGCTTACTGAGAGAGGAATTAAAGTTACAAATAATTATTCACTCATGTTTATAATAATAATGAACTCTATTCACAAGTAATAACTAACAAATAATTACAATTTCTTAACAGACCTCAGTTTGATATGCTTCTTGCGTCCGCAACCTACAAAAGCCAACCAACAAAAGGTAAAAACAAAGGAAGACAAACGCAGATCATAAAAGGAATTTACAGTTATCATTGTCTTTGTATGATACACATCGATATGTCCGATTACATCATTAAATATTATATGAATAATTAATATTTATTTCACTGTTTTTTCATATGTCGGATAGATAATTTTTATAGCTGTTAGCGGCATAATTTCCTCTCGTCGCACTGTAGCTAAATTTTATCTCGTGGATATTACAACAGGATGCTTTCAATTCTGCAGTTGTGTACAAGGCGGAATATCAGTATGGAGAAGTGAACATGGGTGAGACCGGCAGGCCAAACGCAATTCACATGCGGAACCACGAGTTCTGCTTTCGTACAGGACCACAAAACAAATCTGCAGTGACCGAACACCAGTAAGACTGCTGCAAGGAAATCAAATTTAATAATACCTGTGTACTGGCCATGCAGCAAGAAGCCAGATTTGACGAGGCACATGAGCAGAGAAGCCAGAGACATAATAAAACACCCTGACAACATGAACACAGAAGGTGCGTACAAGCTTGTCCCATCCTTGCTTCCAGACTTTGCAACCGGCCGTACCAACAACACGTGCCACGAGAGCTACCGGCGAGTAACTGCTGCCGCGCGGCCTCCGTCCGGCAAGAGGAAAACAGAAGCCCATGCCTCATTCGTCGCTGACCACCAGTCATAACAATCAAGAAGCAATAGCTAACGGCAGATCCATATTCACTCCACCGTAGCAGCCTGTAATTATAAAGTACCCGCTCCTTCCACCTAAGAGACCAAGACTAACAACGAACGTTTAAAATTATGACGTAACTTCAAAATACACTACTGCCCATTAAAATTGCTACACCTCGAAGATGACGTGCTACAGACGCTAAATTTAACCGACAGGAAGAAGATGCTGTGATAAGCAAATGATTAGCTTTTCAGAGCATTCACACAAGGTTGGCGCCGATGGCGACACCTACAACGTGCTGACATGAGGAAAGTTTCCAACCGATTTCTCATACACAAACAGCAGTTGGTCGGCGTTTCCTGGTGAAGTGTTGTTGTGGTGCCTCGTGTAAGGAGGAGAAATGCGTACCATCACGTTTCCGACTTTGATACAGGTCGGATTATAGCCTATCGGGATTGCGCTTTATCGTATCGCGACATTGCTGGTCGCGGTGGTCGGGATGCAATGACTGTTAGCAGAATATGGAATCAGTGGGTTCAGGAGGGTGTTACGGAACGCCGTCCTGGAAACCAACGGCCTCGTATCACTAGCAGTCGAGATGACAGGCATCTTATCCGCATGGCTGTAACGGATCGTGCAGCCACGTCTCGATCCCTGAGTCAACAGATGGGGCCGTTTGCGAGACAACAAACGTCTGCACGAACAGTTCCACGACGTTTGCAGCAGCGTGGACTTGCAGCTCGTAGACCATGGCTGCGGTTACCCTTGACGCTGCATCAGAGACAGGAGCGCCTGCGATGGTGTATTCAACGACGAACCTGGGTGTACGAATGGCAAAACGTCATTTTTTCGGATGAATCCACGTTCTGTTTACAGCTGATGATGGTGGCATCCGTCTCTGGCGACATCGCGGTGAACGCACATTGGAAGCGTGTATTCATCATTGCCATACTGGCGTATCACCCGGCTTGATGGTATGGGTGCCATTGGTTACACGTCTCGATCACCACTTGTTCTCATTGACGGCAATCTGAACAGTGGACGTTACATTTCTGATGTGTTACGACCCGTGGTTCTACCCTTCATTCGATCCCTGCGAAACCCTACATTTCAGCAGGATAATGCACGACTGCGTGTTGCAGGTCCTGTACGGGCCTTTCTGGATACAGAAAATGTTCGACTGCTGCCCTGGCTAGCACATTCTCCAGATCTCTCACCAATTGAAAACATCTGGTCAATGGTGGCCGAGCAATTGGCTCGTGTATAAGTGACTCCCTACTGCTGAAGGACGGATGTAGATCCAGGTGATGGCCACTGTGATCGTGGCCGATAAGTGGCGCCGGTGAAGAGTGCGCCGAGGCGTCATGGCTCTAAGGTCGAGACGCGGTAAGAATTTTCCTGACAGCTCGTAACGCTGTTACGACCTTTCAACCGCTAAGCAGTAGGCGAAAACAGTAGTCGTTGACAACAGTAAGGCATTGCCGTCAATACGTTCGCAAAATCGCGTTACGTCACTAGCTGAGGTAGCTGCGCGAAACTACCGCATCCATAACCGTCAGGAATCGACTTACGCTAACCCAACTGTAGTTCCGTAACTGGTGATATACGGCACACGGCTGCGCATCGCTTCCTCTGTCGAGCTGATACTACTACAACCATGGGCTGTTGGTCTGCCGCACCACTTAATCTCAGATGTCATCGCTGCAAAATCTCCCGCAGGGTGATAGGGGCTGTTGATTCACGAGCTAATGCGTAACTCAAGCCTTTCTCGAGACAGCATGGACATTATTGTCCACGACCAGCCATCCTGCGTCAGAGCACAGTATCTCCTCGACATCCTGTCTTCCGAGCCGACTCAGCTGCTGCCTGTCAGTATCAGCAGCATCGGTATAGGCCGAACATCCTCAGATAGTATCTCCTGGAGTGCTTTGTTCACCACAGCCGCATTCAGAGATTTTTCATCTACATGTACATCGAAATGGATACTCTGCAAATTACATTTAAGTGCCTGGCAGAGGGTTCATCGAACCACTTTCACAATTCTCTATTATTCCAGTCTCGTATAGCGCGTGGAAAGAATGAACACCTATTTCTTTCCGTACGAGCTCTGATTTTCCCTATTTCATCGTGGCGATAGTTACTCCCTATGTTGGTCGGTCTCAACAAAATGTTTTCGCATTCGGAGGAGAAAGTTGGTGATAGGAATTTCGTGAGAAGATTCCGTGGCAAAGAAAAAAGCCTTTCTTTTCATGATTTCCAGCCCAAATCCTGTATCATTTCTGTGACACTTTCTCCCATACTTAGCGATGATACAAAACTCGCAGCCTTTTGTAGTGGGACGCGAAATTGAAGCGTCATCCGTCCACCAGTGTCAGCCCAGTTTGCAAGTGAATATAAGTTTAATTTAGTGTTTTGTTTATGTATTTTGTAATACTTGTAATGGTTGTGAATTGTCTAAAGTTTTGTATTTATTTTTAAGTTTCATGTACGGAGAGGGCGGCGCAACGAGCGGAGACAGCTTCTTCACTGCCGAGACCAGAGAGAAAATTGCTGGCCACTATACGTCGCGGGTCGACAGCCAAAGAGCAACAGACGATCCTGAAACCGAGTTGTTGCGTCGTGCTTCTAAAAACTGAAGAAATAAGAATTTGTAATGTTTCTACAACAATGACCTCATAGAAAGTTTAATAATGTTGTAAATGTTCAGTCCTATCTTGTCAAGGCTCAGGTTCACGTCTATATGTAGTATATAGGAAAATAATAAACTAGTGTACACTACAAAAGTTTCAATACGTGTTCCGAGAATTTATTTATAAAGAATTATGTTAAGGAAGAAGTATTACTAATTTATTTGGCAAGATTATTAATTTTTGACAACGTTCATCGCGAGTTTGAGTCTTGCAAGTTTATTCAATGTGTTTTAATATTTATTAAAGTAGATAACTTGCATTAATACAATTTCTGAGAAGAAACAAACGACATCTAAATTGAAGAATGTTTGCGCAAACCAATTGGACTGAGTGACGTAATTCTGCACATACGACTCAAATGATGATATTTTAATTACAGTTTCGTTCAAGAACCATTCAGCGACAACTTTAAAAACAGTTTAAATAATTTGGAAGTGTTTTGTAACTGACGTTGGTGACGAATTCTGCACATGGTCATATGTCAAAAGAAAATCATTTACACAAAACTTACGTCGTTACACTTCACCGTGGCGACCTTATAAACAGGATTTGTGTGCAACAAATTCACACAGGTACGAAAGAATTAAAACATTAAGAGTCCTTCGGAAGTCAACGCGAGTCTTCGTGGAGCCTTCATCAGCCAGCGGCTACTTCGCGGGTGTGGGCATCTGACGGAGCGCAGCCAAGCAGTACGGTCACGTAGTTATTCCACGAGAAGGCGCATCTGTTGGGCAGCAGCTGAACGCTGCAAACCCCGACAACCTTTTCCTCCCTAAACTAACAGGCCCAGTACGTCAGCTGGGGGGGGGGGGGGGGGGGGCGGTCCTCCGGCTGGTATTAGAGGTGTTGCTGAGGGCTTCGCCTGTCTACGGTGCGGCCGGGCGCGGTTGCAGCCAGTGACGTCTCCGGTGTTTGACCCAGCGTCCTGCCGGTTGCGGAAGCGGAGTCGCAGCATCTCAGCGGCTGCCATGACGGCTGTTACACTTCGGCACTTATGCAGTTTAGCAGGTACGGAAAAAATTTTTCATTTTTTTTCTAAATTTGATCGATTATAGTCAAATTTGATACGCTGATTACGAATACGATAATTATTTTCGCCCCAGTCAATTATTTACATCAAAAAAATTGTTTTAAATTTTTTTAAAATTTTTTTATTTTTCAATATTTTGTCGATATAGTGAATTCTGATGCGCTGATTTCGAATATAACATCCATTTTCATTTTCCCTTGACCGTCGGCGATATCTTCTGCCCGATAAGCGCGGCGCTGCCGATGACGCAACATTGCGTAATACACTAACTAATCAGTATTTTCAAATCATAGGCGGCCGCTGCCGCGGCCGCATTCCAAAAAAAAAAAAACTCCCAACCTAACCTCAAGTGGGCTACGCTACAGATCAATTTATGCAGTTTAGCAGGTATGGAAAAAATTTTTCATTCCAAATGTATCTGGCTTGGAGAGCTTTGTGGGTGAATATGTAAAGTTTGTTGGTGATTGTACTTTGTATTTTCATAAATAAAGTGATCTGTAGCGTAGCCCACTTGAGGTTAGTTTGGGAGTTTTTTATTTGGAATGCGGCTGCGGCAGCGGCCGCCTATGATTTGAAAATACTGATTAGTTAGTGTATAATGCAATGTTGCGTCATCGGCAGCGCCGCGCAAAAAAATTTAAAACAATTTTTTTGTTGTAAATAATTGACTGAGGCGAAAATAAATATCGTATTCGTAATCAGCGTATCAAATTTGACTATAATGGATCAAATTTTGAAAAATATTGATAAATTTTTTCCGTACCTGCTAAACTGCATAAGTGCCGTTACTTCTGCAGCCCGTAGCAGCACACTGATCACCGAGAACTACAAACTACAATATTGGTGTCCGGTGAGCCTGTTTTAAGTTGGAAGTGGAGTGTTGTACATAGGGAATGTGCTTTTAATAGGATTGTTGATTACAAGTCTGCGTGTGTAACTAGTTAATATCTTACAATAATGTCGGGATGTGAAATGTCAGACGAAGAGCAATCTGCGTCCGACTGGAGCATGAGATCCCTTTTAAGGGCGATCGCTAAATTAAAACAATCTAACGAAGAATCTACGGCTAGATTAAAAGAGAAACTTAAAGGGGAGTTAACAAAATCTACAGACAGGTTAGAGGAACGTTTTAATGAAACCAGTCGAGAATTAAGTGAGCTAACAAAATCTACAGACAGATTACAGTAACATCTTAATGAAACCAGTCGAGAATTAAGTGATAAAGTAGAGGCTTCTAAAGTTGAAACGCAGGAAAAACTAGTAGGACTTAGTAATAAGATTGCTGATAATTGTAAAGGTTAGAAGAACATATCCAGGAATCGCGTGAGGAAAAAGCTCGCATGCGAAATGATATTACTGACTTAACCAAGAGACTAGATAATTTCAATGTCTTAGTTGTAAATGAAATAGGGAAAAATAACGATAAGTTACGAGATGAATTTTCTATGCAAACAGAACTGTTAATTTTCTCCTAAATGGAGTAATGAAAAACGGATTCAATTTGTAATAGGACATTTAGAAGCAGAAGCTGCGGAATGGGCAGTACTGCACAGAACTGAATTTAGGGACTGGGATGATTTTGTTAAGCAGTTTAAACAAAATTATTGGTCAAAAAGAAAACAACAACACTTAACTTTAGAGTTGTTAGACCCTCCTCCTTATTCTAAACGGTGGGGAGATTATAGGAATTATTTCGAATGGCATTTAAACCGTGCTACATTAATTGAAGTAGCAATTATTGAAAGTCATCTAATACGAGTCCTAATTAGTAGGTTACCGTATTATGTAAAGGAAAGAATGATAGAAAGGGAATGGTCACAACCTTGCGAATTATTAGGAAATTTAGAACAGTTAGATATACTTAATAGAGAACGGGACAACGAGAAATTTAGATTAGGTAGAAATGACAATTCTCGAAATAATAATAATTCAGAACCACGAAAATTTAACAACAACAATCATAGCCAGTTTTGTTATATAAAACGTCAATCTAAAGATAAAGAGAGCCAACAAAATCTAGGTAATAACTCTAAAATGCGGAAATTACACAATAACGATAATGAGATAAATCATCCTCAAGTAATTAATGAAGGTCAAGTTGTAGGTGACGTTATCATAGAAAGTTCGGAAAACTAGTAAAGTCCTTTAGTACGGGTCGACTAAAGGGAACTGTTACTCAAAATTGTACAAGACCCAATTGCAATTTATCATTAAGCTGCCAAAAGGAAGGTGATTGGCAACAAGATTTACTTCAGGAAGACAATCAGATAAGGGAGAATATAACTTATAAACCCGTTATTAAAGGTTATATTAAAGATACCGAAGTAAATATTATAATCGATTCGGGTAGCGAAGTAAGTATTTTATCTAAAGAATTATTTCAACTTAAAAGAAGTATTGGAATTTCCCAACCTTACCTGTAACTGGGGTGAAAATTATAGGAGTTACTGGTAAAAGAAGTCAAAATATTACTGATGAAGTTTATTTAACTTTTGCAATTTCTAAACGATAAATATCTCACTCTGTACTTGTCGTAGCCAACTTAAATGTAGCCATAATTTCAGGTATAGATTGGTTGTGTAAATATAAAGCTATATTAGATTTTAAAGACTCTTCCTTAACCATCCATAAGGAGGCATGTGCTTTTAAAGTGAGGTTTTCTAATAATCAAGTACCTGAAAATTTCTACGAATCCTTACAGATTAAGTTCACACAGACCATGAACCTATTAATAGATTCTAGTGATCTTGAATATGGAGTATACCAATGTGAGGCTAGTAATAGTATCGAAACCGAAGTGAAAGAAAAATGTTATTCTACGAATTGTCTATCCGAACAAGAAAAGGAAGAGTTGGAATCTTTATTGTTAGAATTTAGAGCCGTCTTCTCAGATGAACCGGGAGAATCAAAGATTACGTTTGTAAACTTAAGATTAAAGATCAAAAACCATTCTTTAAGAAACCTTATCCTATTCCAGAACAATTCAAAGAACCGGTTAGTAGAGAAGTAAGTAAGATGCTAGAACAAAACATTATCGAACGATCATGTAGTGCTTTTAACAGTCTTTTGTGAGTAGTTAAGAAAGCTACTGGTATGGTACGACTGGTTCTGGATGCTCGTGAATTAAACAAAATTATAGAGATGGAAAGAGACAGACCTATTCCTATGGAGGAGGTACTTCTTAAGATTCCTGGTTCTCGTTATGTGAGTACAGTGGATTTAACTGCTGGTTACCATCAAGTAATATTACACCCAGATTCACGGCAATATACGACTTTTCTTTTTGAAGGCAGATCATATCAGTTCCAAGTTTTACGTTTTGGACTTAATATATCAGTGTCAACTTTCATTAGGGCATTAGATTCTGCTTTGGGTCAGCAATTATTACAAAAGATTATTTTATATGTAGATGATATTTGGTAACCACTAAAACGTGGGAAGAACACGTAACGATATTACGATAATTGTTTGACTGCATAATTATCGAAGTCTTACTTCGGAAAGGAGGAAGTGAGGTTTTTGGGGCATATAGTCGACAGTAAAGGTATTAGGCCAGACCCAGCACGTATTGAAGCTATTGCTCGATGCCCGAGTCCTAGAAATCGGAAACAACTGAAATCATTCTTAGAAATGGTAGGATATCTGAGAAGATTTCTTGCAGGGCAGGATATTGTTAATCCTAAATTACTGGATTTATTAAAAGAGAAATCAGTATGGCTCTGGAGAAAAGAGGAAGAGGAAGTTTTTAATAAGATAAAAAGGAGCGTTAACAGAAGCTAAAATGTTATACCATCCAGATTTCAATCAGGACTTTTGTATGTGTACGGATGCCTCTTATTACGGTGTGTCTTGCGTAATATTCCAAGGTGATCTGACCAATGAAAAGGGATTATATCAGCCTATTGAATTCGCTAGTAGAACTTTAAATAAACATGAAAGTAATTGTTTTGTAACCGAGAAGGAAGCTCTCGCAGTGGTATGGGGTTTTCAAAGATTTAGAGGATTATTAATTGTAAGAAAAACAATTGTATATACCGATCATCAGGCTTTAACCTTTTTGAACAATTGTCGGTTACTTCACCGTAGATTATTACGTTGGGTGTTATGCTTGCAAAAATGTTAGTACGACATTAGGTATATAAAAGGATCTCAAAATGAAGTTTCGGATGCTTTGTCGAGACTTCCAGTAGGAATGGAGAATATTAACGTTGCGGAAGAACCAGGAACAAATTACCATGTTTATTTCCTTTTAACTCAGGAGAACGAACGTAAGGTTAAACGGATAGTAACTGCTATCAGATGCAATCAAAGAAATGACGATCAATATAGGGAACTTACACAAAACCTTAATAATGGGGACGAAACCGTTAACAGCCGGCCACGGTGGCCGAGCGGTTCTAGGCGCTCAGTCCGGAACCGCGCGACTGCTGCGGTCGCAGGTTCGAATCCTGCCTCGGGCATGGATGTGTGTGATGCCCTTAGGTTAGATAGGTTTAAGTAGTTCTAAGTTCTAGGGGACTGATGACCACAGATGTTAAGTCCCATAGTGCTCAGAGCCATTTGAAACAGTTAACACCCGGGATACGTGGTTATATTTCAACGACTTGTTGTATTGGAAAGCACAGAGGGAACATCAGAGATGGAAAATCTGCATTCCGAAAACTGTTGTGTACGAATTAATTACTTATGTTCATGGAGATTACGGGCATTCTGGAATTCATAAATGTATTAAACATCTAATGAAGTATTATTATTTCAAAAATATGTCCCGTATTGCGAGAAATATTATTAGGACTTGTGAAACCTGTCAAAAGGTTAAACTTAATAACAAATCTAAGCGCTATAAATAATATGCTGTAATTCCCCGAGGTCTGTAGGATCTACTGTCATTAGATTTTTTCGGCCCTCTGCCTCGTAGTTCAGGAGGATTTACTTATGTGTTTGTTGTAATGGAATGTTGGTCCAAACATGTGAAACTATATACTTTGAAACGAGCGAATACAGCAAGCGTTATACGCTGTCTTACTCGAAATTACTTTGTTGACTGGGGCATTCCTAAACGACTTATGTCTGACAACGGTAGTGCTTTTATCAGTCAAAAGTTTCAAGATATGATAAAACAATATGGAATCAAACATATCTTCATTTCGAAATATCACCCTCAAAGTAATTTAGTAGAAAGAGTCATGAAAGAATTAGGACGATTATGTTGAACTTATTGTGCATATAAACATACTCAGTGGGCCAAACTAATGCCTGAATTCGAAAAGATATTAAATGAATTGCCTCATCTAACGACGGGATTGTCACCTATAGAAATTTTAGGCAAACGAATTATAGGTGAGCCTTTACTAGCTGCTCTACCTTGGCCACCAGTAAATGAGATCCGACAATGCATTCCAAACGAAAAAATTCGCGAACAGATTGTTAAAAATGCTGAACAGAGAATTAAAAGTTATCATCAACATGCCATAGAACCCTCATTTCAGGTAGGAGACGTTGTATTAGTACTATCACATCCTAAAAGTTCGAAGATCAGTAAGGAATGTAGAAAATTCTTCTTTATCTTTGAAGGTCCATATGTTGTTCATAAGATTGTACATCCCAAAGCGTTACTTCTTATGGAACCTTCATCAGGTGTAATTAAAGGATTATATAGTGTCGATCAAATTAAACCCCTCATTCCTAAATAAGTTAATATTTAGTATATGTTACATATGGACGAGCGTTCATAGTTTATTCATGTGAAGTTTTTCGTGATAGTTACGTGTTATTTTAAAGATATTACAGGAAGTTTAAACAAGTGTTCTACAATAATCTACGGGTACTTCAAAAAGGGAAAGATAACTAAAAGGGGATTTATATGGAAGAAATTTTTGTTATTGGGTCAGAAAGAATTTGTATATTTTATATTTACTCGGATAGTAGGAACCAAAGGGGATGGTTAATAATTTTAGGGACCATGGGCGTCCAGAGCTATATGGCTCACGAGAACATAGCAGAGTGCCTTTAATAGGGATTTGTAATAGTGTTTATATAGAACACACCAAACGGGGCTCTCTCGCTTGTTTCTCCTAAATAAAGTGCCATAACCCAATAAAGTGCCCGAAGGTAAAGAGAGCCGTGCCAATATTCTAAAGAAAGTTTTGCTTGATGTCTTCTTGACCTCAGGCATAAATAAAGCATTAGGGAAAAGAACGACGTAAAGTAAATGGTACTATTAGTTATTGTGAGAAACTTATTAGTAATATATATTTTGGAAAGAATAACTCTAGTAAATGAATAAAACTGAAACTAACCTATCACAATTCGAACGCTCTGTCCTAATGTAACAACGTTAAAGAACGTACTAAATTATTATTTACTAGCAACTATTAAATGAGAAGGAGTAATCTCCATATATTCGGTTATGAATTACCATAATAGCACAATTAAATGTAAATGACAAATAGTCACAGCAATATCGTCATAAAAGGATTGAATCTATCTAAGAGCAAGGACTTTAGATTACGGAAAATGTGAGAAAAATGTATAATATTAACAGTTAAATATTGTATATAGAAGAAGTTTTATTTTCGGTTAAAACTTGACAAACTGAGCTTGTGGGTGGGGTGTGTAGTGAGACGCGAAATTGAAGCGTCACCCATCCACCAGTGTCAGCCCAGTTTGCAGGTGAATATAAGTTTAATTTAGTGTTTTGTTTATCTATTTTGTAATACTTGTAATGGTTGTGAATTATCTAAAGTTTTGTATTTATTTTTATGTTTCATGTACGGAGAGGGCGGCGCAACGAGCGGAGACAGCTTCTTCACTGCCGAGACCAGAGAGAAAATTGCTGGCCACTATACGTCGCGGGTCGACAGCCAAAGAGCAACAGACGATCCTGAAACCGAGTTGTTGCGTCGTGCTTCTAAAAACTGAAGAAATAAGAATTTGTAATGTTTCTACAACAATGACCTCATAGAAAGTTTAATAATGTTGTAAATGTTCAGTCCTATCTTGTCAAGGCTCAGGTTCACGTCTATATGTAGTATATAGGAAAATAATAAACTAGTGTACACTACAAAAGTTTCAATACGTGTTCCGAGAATTTATTTATAAAGAATTATGTTAAGGAAGAAGTATTACTAATTTATTTGACAAGATTATTAATTTTTGAAAACGTTCACCGCGAGTTTGAGTCTTGATAGTTTATTCAATGTGGTTTTAATATTTATTAAAGCAGATTACTTGCATTAATATAATTTCTGAGAAGAAACAAACGACATCTAAATTGAAGAAAGTTTGCGCATACCAATTGGACTGAGTGACGTAATTCTGCGTATACGACTCAAATGATGATGTTTCAATTACAGTTTCGTTCAAGAACCATTCAGCGACAACTTTAAAAAGATTTTAAATAATTTTGAAGTGTTTTGTAACTGACGTTGGTGACGAATTCTGCACATGGTCATATGTCAAAAGAAAATCGTTTATACAAAACTTACGTCGTTACACTATATTTTCTTTTAACTTTTTCGATGTACTCCGTCAGTCCTATCTGGTAAAGATCCCACACCTCGCAGCAGTATTCTAGCAGAGGTCTGTTACAGTTTCTAAGTGTCCTGCCAACAAAACGCAGTTTTTGGTTAGCCTTCCCCACAACGTTTTCTATGTGTTCCTTCCAATTTAAGTTGTTCATAATCGTAATACCTAGGTATTTTATTGAATTTACGGCTTTTAGATTAGACTGATTTATCGTGTAACCGAAGTAACGAGTTCCTCTTGGCATTAATGTGGACGACCTCACACTTTTCGTTATTCAGGGTCAACTTCCACTTTTCGCAACATTCAGATATTTCTTTCTAAATAGTTTGTTTTGATCTTCTGATGACTTTATTAGTCGATAAACGACAGCGTCATCTACAAACAACCGAAGACGGGTGCTCAGATTGTCTCCCAAATCATTTATATAGATAAGGAGCAGCAAAGGGCCTATAACACTACCTTGGGGAACGCCAGAAATCACTTCTGTTTTACTCGGTGACTTCCCGTCAATGACTACGAACTGTGACCTCTCTGACAGGAAATCGCAAATCCAGTCACATAACTGAGATGATATTCCATAAGCACGCAATTTCAGTACGAGCCGATTGTGTGGTACAGTGTCAAAAGCCTTCTGGAAATCCCGAAATATTCGGTGTCAACACTTGGGGTAATGCCAGTGAACCGTCAAGGAGCATGACAGGCGTCTTGAGGGATTCAGGTGTGTCATTCCTCGTCTCTGTTTTATATTTGAGAGAAAACGATAGTTGCGCCTCGCCGTTTGGGCCTCATCCCATGTTTGTAACTGCTACTTGCTTGTGCTCCGTATGCCTATTAAATTCAGCACCTAGTGAAGTTGTTCTGTTTTTCAGGCAATACATCGCCGGTTTTCCCCTTGTATGCAGATCGGGTGGACATGTTCGAAGAATTGCCATTGATGCCTCAACTGTCACATTACCAAAAGTTATTGTCAACCGAAGGTGTACTCGGTAATGCATCAAAACATTAGTGCCACGTGCTCAAAAGCATGTTGTCTACCTTTGGAACGTAATGCAGTTACGATTCTGCGAGTAATGGTTTTTCCGAAGGTATGTGATATCATATGTCTACGCACATAACGCGACTCCTGTAAATTATGTATCGGTGATTTGTGGGACAGATGAGACTCGACAGCGCCCCAGAAGTCTCGAAGGATTTCATGTCAGGCGAATTTAGCGGCCAAGTCATCCCAGTGAATTCATCCTCATGCTCCTGAGACCGTTGTAGTAGGATTCTGGTCCTGTGACTCGAACTGTTACCCTGGAAGACGCCAAACTGACGGGAAATGTTCCGGCGTAACGAGAAGCGCCGGCACGAAGATCAAGGAAACAAGAACAGAGAGGCTTGTGAGACGACGTCAACCAGTAGTACCCTGATTAGAAGGACACCATGACAGGAGCGGCATCTACACGAAGAAAATAAAAGCGACGCGCTGCGTTGCCGCGGCCACAATAGAACACGCAGACTAGAAGTCGGGCACGTGAAGACCCACTAGCCGGCCGGTGTGTCCGAGCGGTTCTAGGCGCTTCAGTCTGGAACCGCGCGACTGCTACGGTCGCAGGTTCGAATCCTACCTCGGGCATGGATGTGTGTGACGTCCTTAGGTTAGCTAGTTTTAAGTAGTTCTAAGTTTTAGGGGACTGATGACCTCAGATGTTAAGTCCCATAGTGCTCAGGGCCATTTGAACCATTTTTTGAAGACGCAGTAGGAGAGAGCCACTGGAAGTTGGGCACTAGATAAGACGTACTAGAAGACGAGCCGTGACTTGTGGACAGTATTATTTACTTGCATGGAAATTGTGTATTTCAAAGGACACTTATTATTTGCATGTCGCCAATTGCTTGCGATACTACCTTATATACATGAAAGTTAAGTATTGTCAATTCAATTACTGCAATAAACTCCATTAGTACGATTTGCTTCTATGTTGCCTAGCTGTCCAAGAAAAGAGCTTCCTAGGCCCCCTAAAAGAGACGAGTGGGAAGGATCCCACAGGGAAGATATGAAGCATGGAGGGTTGAAGACGGTCCGCGATAATACAAATTGAGCAAGCCAATAATGCGTTGGTTCACTTCTGGCCATTACGCAAGCAGTCACTCGGCTTGGCATTGATTGGTAGAGCTGTTGGCTGCCTATCTAAGGTGTATCGTGACAAATTTCGTCCAAGTGCGAGAGGAGTTTGGAGACGCCTGTCCATAACGCCCCACACTTTGTCAATTGGGGCAGATTGTCTGACCTCGGAGGCCAAGGTGGTGTTTGGCTAGCATGAAGACAAGCAGCAGAAACTCTCGCCGTGTGCAGGCGGGCATTGTCTTGCTGGAATGTAAGCCCAGGATGGCTTGCCATGAGGGCAACAAAATGAGGCGCTGAATATCATCTGTGTACGACTGTGCTGTGAGGATGCCGCAGGTTACAACCAAAAGCGTCGTGGCACCACAGACGATAACTCCTGGTTACCGGGCGCTGGTGAGGTTGCTATCCCACCGCTCTCCAGTGCGTCTCCAAAAACGTCCTCAGCTTGGAATTCTTCAGCTTGGAACCTCATTGAGGGGTTACTCTTCACGAGCATCCACAGCTGTTAATGTTATTGATGAAATCTGTTTTCTAGGAATTTCAGTTTGTTCTGTTCAGCTTTGTGTATCTTAAATATCTGCATATTATTTTTCCTTTAAAGTTCTGAAGATGCACTTGAAGATGAGACATATGTCGTGAAACCTTTTTAGAAATTAATAATTTTTACAGCTGTAGCGGATCTTATCAGTGATTTATTGAGTGGGGGCGAAACTCTTCAGTGATGCGTTATGCTTTGAACTAAGTCCTGACGACCAGTGGAGACATGTATGGAGACGTCCCAGTCAGTGGTAGGTATACTAAACTGACTGCAGACTGCCACACAGCACGACAACCAGAACTGGTGGCTGGGGTGCCTATTATTTTGATAATAGAACCTCTTTGGTTGTCATTCGCGTCGGTGACATTTTACGCTGTTTAGTTGCCCTTTATAGCAAGCCATCGTGAGCTTACATTTCAGCAAGATTACGCCTGCGAGCACAGGATGACAGTTTCTACTGCTTGTCTTCATGCTTACCAACCCAGAGTTTCCCCTGCTTGTCTTCTTGCTTTCCAATCCAGACTTTCTACTGCTTATCTTCGTGCTTGCCAACCCAGAGTTCCTACTGCTTATCTTCGTGCTTGCCAACCCAGAGTTCCTACTGCTTGTCTTCGTGCTTGCCAACCCAGAGTTACTACTGCTTGTCTTCGTGCTTGCCAATCCAGAGTTTCTACTGCTTGTCTTCCTGCTTCCCAATCCAGACTTTCTACTGATTGTCTTCGTGCTTGCCAATCCAGAGTTTCTACTGCTTGTCTTCTTGCTTCCCAATCCAGACTTTCTACTGCTTGTCTTCTTGTTTCCCTATCCAGACTTTCTACTGCTTGTCTTCGTGCTTGCCAACCCAGAGTTCCTACTGCTTGTCTTCGAGCTTCCCAATCTGGACTTTCTACTGCTTGTCTTCGTGCTTGCCAACCCAGAGTTCCTACTGCTTGTCTTCGTGCTTGCCAACCCAGAGTTCCTACTGCTTGTCTTCGTGCTTGCCAACCCAGAGTTCCTACTGCTTGTCTTCGTGCTTGCCAATCCAGAGTTTCTATTGCTTGTCTTCTTGCTTCCAAATCCAGATTTTCTACTGCTTGTCTTTGTGCTTGCCGACCCAGAGTTCCTACTGCTTGTCTTCGTGCTTGCCAACCCAGAGATCCTACTGCTTGTCTTCGTGCTTGCCAATCCAGAGTTTCTACTGCTTGTCTTCTTGCTTCCCAATCCAGACTTTCTACTGCTTGTCTTCGTGCTTGCCAGTCCAGAGTTTCTACTGCTTGTCTTCTTGCTTCCCAATCCAGACTTTCTACTGCTTGTCTTCTTACTTCCCCATCCAGACTTTCTACTGCTTGTCTTCTTGCTTCCCAATCCAGACTTTCTACTGCTTGTCTTCGTGCTTGCCAACCCAGTGTTCCTACTGCTTGTCTTCGTGCTTGCCAACCCAGAGTTCCTACTGCTCGTCTTCGTGCTTGCCAATCCAGAGTTTCTATTGCTTGTCTTCTTGTTTCACAACCCAGATTTTCTACTGCATGTCTTCTTGCTTCCCAATCCAGACTTTCTACTGCTTGTCTTCGTGCTTGCAAACTCAGAGTTTCTACTGCCTGTCTCCGTGCTTGCCAACCCAGACTTTCTACTGCGTGTCTTCGTGCTTGCCAACCCTGAGTTCCTACTGCTTGTCTTCGTGCTTGCCAATCCAGAGTTTCTACTGCTTGTCTTCGTGTTTGCCACTTCCTCCCTTTGCCACCACAGCCGCCGTATCTGTGTGCAATTATAGAACATTTGGACCATGATGGGCAGGACTTACCAACCAACTTGAGATTTTGACGATCTGAGGCACCAGTCTGACTGAATCTGGTACGATATCCGTCTGGTGGACATCCAACAACTCTATCAGTCAGTGCAAAACCGAATAACTGCTAGCACCAGGGCAGAGTTGGGACCAACGCATTATCTTCTTACACGGTTTGTGAAGCTCTTTTTCTTGAATAGCTTATTTTCTGAAATTGTAATCATATATTTCTCTGTACATCTACAATACGTCTACCGATTTTCGTCCCATTCGGTTAAGTCCTTCTAGGTGCGTCTTTTGTTTAACTTCAAGTGCACTTCTAACACCTGTTCGCCTGGATGAACGCGCCCCTGGACACGACCAACGACCTGGGGTAATCATAAACGTGATTTTCCACTCCATGCGGCACGTTTCTATTGATCTATGGTCTAGTCTAGATGATCCAGTGCCCACTGCAATCATATCTGACGTTGTGGTTGGACCAAATTGAGAAGACGTGCGGGTCGTCTGCTGCGGAGCCTTATGTGCAACGGTGTGCGCTATGCTGTTAGCTGCGAAATACAAGTGCCGTCAAAGGCGTGTAAGCAGCACACCGCCTCCTGTCCTGCTTTAAAGAGCGCAGGTTTTGTGATGAGGCGTGGAGGTCGAACATCATGTCCCCTACTCGTGTATTCACCATTTTTCGACTTACCGTAGATGCTTACGACAATAGCACACGAAATACTGATTAGTTTCCCCGCTTCCGAACATTATTTTCTAGATGACGGGCCACAATCATCTGCCATCTCCCATACTTGCATGTCATTGGATATCTGATTTTGGTCCCGTATTGTAGCTAGAATGTTTCTGTATTCGTCTCTGCTCGTCTTATATTTACTATTTCTTTACTGTGTCAAGTGCTCGCTTTGCCACTACGCTGCTCTGAGCGTCTGCAGCTAAGTAAACTGTAGCTTATATAGGAATGCGTATTCAAATGCAGAGATATGTAAAGAGGCAGAAAACGGCGCTGCGGTCGGCAACGTCCATATAAGACAACAAGTGTCTCGCGCAGTTGTTAGATCAGTTACCGCTGCCACAATGGCAGGTTGTCAAGATCTAAGCGCATTTGAACGTGGTGTTATAGTGGGCGCACGAGCGATGCGACGCGGCATCTCCGAGGTAACGATGAATTGAGGAATTTCCCGTACCACCATTTTACGTGTGGACCGCGAATATCAGGAATCCGGTAAAACATCAAATCTCCCACATCCCGGAGACCTAAAAAAGAGCCTCCGAGAACGGGGCCAACGACTGTAGGGAATCGTTCAACGTGACGAAAGTGAAACCCTTCCGCAAATGGCTGAAGATTTCAGTGCTGGGCCATCATCTAATGTCAGCGTGCGAACCATTCAACGAAACATCATTGATATAGGGTTTCGGAGCCGAAGGCGCACTCGTGTACCCATGATGACTGCACGACACGAAACCTTACGCCTCGCCTGGGCCCGTCAACACCGACTTTGGACTGTTGATGACTGGAAACAAGTTGAATGGTCGGACGAGTGTCGTTTCAAATTGTATCGAGTGGGTTTACGTGTACGGGTGTGGAAACAACCTCGTGAATCCATGGATCCTGCAGGTCAGAAGAGGACTGTTCAAGCTGGTGGAGGCCCTGGAGTGGGGTGGGGTGTGTGCAGGTGGAGTGATAAGGGACCCTTGATGCGTCTAGATATGACTCTGACAGGTGACACATACATAAGCGCCCTGCTTCAGCACCTGCATCCATTCATGTCCATTGTGCATTCCGACGGACTCGGGCAATTCCAGCAGGACAATGCGACACCCTACACGTCCATAATTGTTACAGATGGCTCCAGAAGCACTCATCTGAGTTTAAACGCTTCCGCTGGCCACCAAACTCCCCCGACAGGAACATTATTGAGCATATCTGGGATGCCTTGCAACGTGCTGCTTAGAAGAGATCTCCACCCCTCGTACTCTTACGGATTTATGGACAGCCCTGCAGGACTCATAGTGTCAGTTCGCTTCAGCACTACTTCAGACATTAGTCGAGTCCATGTTACGTCGTTTTGCGTTACTTCTGCGTACTCGCGGGGGCCCTACACGAAATTAGGCAAGAGTACCAGTTTCTTTGGCACTTCATTGTATATGCTTCTGTATTTTAAGAATATTTCGCCATTATCTTAAGGTACCTCTCCACTATGAACCAGGATCAGTCTGACATTGTGGGTTTCTGTTTGTTTCTGTACATGCGCCACCGCCCATACACAGCCCGCTGCCATAAGAGTAAATTCAGCTCTTAGAGAGACCTGGAGGAGACAGACGTTCGAAGTTGTGAGACAGTTGTTTAATTAGCGTGACAGATAATTTTGACGGGTCACTGTGGGCCTGGCATACATTTTGTGCAACTGCTTTGTCGCTGAGGGTGAAGTGCATCTTTGTGAAATTGGCACTTAGAAATGACGCTTGACCAACGGAAGATCCTATACGGGAAACATTGCCAGAAGAACTCAATCGTGAAAGTGATGTCCTGCTAAACGGCTTTCCTGATGAATGTGATTCTTAAGCTGATGCTTCTACACCATTGATAGACGGTATCGAAACTAATCAGTCTGCAGAATCGTCAGACAGCGAAGAGGAAATACAGTCGTGCACACTAAGAATAGTCACTGTTGGAACACAGCTGTCCCTGATACAACAGGCCGGCCAGTTGCCGATAACATTCTACTCCATATTCCATGAGTGTGAATATGGTGAATGAATGGATTTATGAATAATTGAGAATATTTGAAAACATATGTGTAACTTATGCATTTCATTACATGGATGGTATCTTCATCTAATTGAATTGCAAATAAGGTCTTTACACACGGATCACTGTCAACGTCGTCAACGAAAAGCTTCCGTGACAGTTTGTATTTAGTCTCTAATGTAGGATGCATCAGCACTAAAATAGATTGAAAAAGTACTTGGCTGACGCGAAATAAAATTTGTTTATAATTGCATAGGCTTCTGCGGCCAGAGTCAGTCGACATAAAATCTTCCTGGGTATGGTATCGCGTCAAATGGTTCAAATGGCTCTGAGCACTATGGGACTTAACTTCTGAGGTCATCAGTCCCCTAGAACTTAGAACAACTCAAACCTAACTAACCTAAGAACATCACACACATCCATGCCCGAGGCAGGATTCGAATCTGCGACCGTAGCGGTCACGCGGTTCCAGACTGTAGCGCCTAGAACCGCTCGGCCACTCCGGCCGGCGGTACCGCATATTATGTATAAAACTACTGCTGCTGGAGAAAAACAAACGTTTCGCCCACGGTTGCAGCGGCCTTCTTCAGGGTCTACTTGCGCGTTCTAGCTATGCAGTGTCACTTATATTTTGTTGTTAGTATTTACTGCGCATGCCATTACGTCATAACTTTAAAAGACAGTTCGTTTCATTGGTCACTTAAGGAAGAAGGAGAGGGAATTTTATTTTAATAGGTAATTGCGTTGGAGGGAGAGCGTAACCTCTGTTGTATATTGCCTCTAGTATTGTGTTATATAGTATATAAGAGTCCAATTTCATTATAAAATGGTCTATATTCAAACGCTTTCTCCAGCAAGTAACTGAGGGTCACTGTACTCTGATGTAGGCCAACAGATCAGGTGACAGTTTCAGAGATAGAAGATGGAAGATGCGGATAAGTTCGAAACTAGACTGTACAAAAAAACAAAAACAAAAAAGACCTGGATTCTTCAGGTGAGGTAACGTAAAGGCGATCGTTACTGATGAGTACTATAAGCAAAAGGAGTTACATGAAGACAATAAGAGGAGTGGAGGAAAACATGTTGTGGTTTTTTTTTATTAGCTGTGAACATCGGTGTCACTTGAAGGATGCTCATTAGCAAACATTTCGTCGACTGCAAGGTCGCTGCAGTCTATTATCAAAGTTGGGGAAGGAAGCGAGATGTCTGAAGATCCATGTGGGAAAGTGCAGCTAACTAAATCAGGATACCTGTACGGCGACTTCTGCCACATTCTTGCCGTTTACAAGTCCACTGACTTCATTAGTTCAACGTCTAACTTAAGACAGCATTATTCTGAAAAGAAATGCACATAATGTCGTTTTCATGACTGACAGAGTTCTCCGCATACATACTCAACGAAACTTACGGTTTACTAACATGGCATAAGAGCCGAAACATTAGTTTAAAAGAGCTGCGAAAATTCGCTCTCAGCTTGTTGCAGACACCTGACTTGGGGAGAAGGAAGGTAGTTTCGACCACTCAAGAATGTATGTCTTCAGTCTGTCAGTCTCGTCCACTACTACTTCCTTTGCCTTCTTGCAAATGAGTTGGAGCAAGCAAAGCAAGGAGAAAAAAAAAACAGCATTACTTTATTTTATTCCTTTCATACGAATCCAAAATGGCGAGGCGAGCTTATGTACCGGTGTATAACCTTCACGGAACCGTAGTGCTTGTAGAGTACAGCTCCCTTTATGTTGCAGTGGCGCTGCCACACACGATGACTGGAGGAAGCTGAAGCACAAACAGCGAGAGCGTTCGTTATTAAAAGGGGCGCTGCGCCGTGTGGTAGGCAACCCGCCGTCTGCCCCTGCCGCCAGGGGGCGCTGTTAATCGCGGAGGCGGCGCCGCTGCCCCGCCGCGTCTCGCCGTTTCTTTGTTCACTGCAAGTGGCGCTGCACGGCGGCTGCCCGCTGCAGGCAGACGCGAGGTGCAGGCGTCGCCACTGCGCATGCGCCGTAATAAACTACTCGACAAGCGCAGCGCGGGCGCCGGCCCTTCAATGGGCGCTCCCGGGCTGACATTTTAAAAGCGCTCTTAAATTCGACCTTTCTTTTCTGGCACACTCTGCGCGTCCTCTCCTCTCCTCCTCTTCACCTCTCGTCGTAGCGAGCGCAGAGCCAGCCCATCCAGCTGCCAGGTTCGCAACCTGCCTTTCGACGTTTCCTTAAGGAGGCAGCGGCATCTTCCGGAAGGAAGTTTTTGACGGCTAGAAGATTCTTCTTTGCCGAGTGGAAAGACAGATTTTCCGTATCTATTGAAAATACTCGCAAGCTTTATCGGGTCCATATTACCGGCGCAGCTAAAAGGCTCCTGATTTCTGCTGCCAATCATCCTCTAAGACGATCTGCATTTAAGTCCTAATGCAACCTGTCTCTACGTCATTCCTTTACTGTAACTTGGGGTTCTTATGCACGTGGTAAATTCTTCGGATATAAATGGCCTTCGATTTTTGTCCATCCAAAAAACCGATTTCTTCTAATTATGACTAAAATATCTTAGCTCTTACAGAATCGGTATCGAGCGGTTTCGTTTTGGTCTAGTACCCTTTTATTCGATACTTTTGAGCTGATACTGTTTCTGCTAGGACTACTATGTTGCAGGTCTTGCATCGAATGAAACTAGTATATAAGAAGGGTAGAAGGACGGATCCTCAAAATTACAGACCAATATCCTTAACATCGGTTTGTTGCAGGATTCCCGAACATATTCTCAGTTTGAATATAATTAATTTCCTTGACGCAGAGTAGTTGCTGTCCATGCATCAGCATGGCTTTATAAAGCATCGCTCCTGCGAAACGCAACTCGCCCTTTTTTCACATGATATCTTGCAAACCGTGGATGAAGGGTACCAGACGGACGCCATATTCCTTGACTTCCGGAAAGCATTTGACTCGGTGCCCCACTGCAGACTCCTAACTAAGGTACGAGCGTATGGGATTGGTTCCCAAGTATGTGAGTGGCTCGAAGACTTCTTAAGTAAAAGAACCCAGTACGTTGTCCTCGGTGGTGAGTGTTCATCGAAGGTGAGGGTATCATCTGGAGTGTCCCAGGGAAGTGTGGTAGGTCCGCTGTTGTTTTCTATCTACATAAATCATCTTTTGGATAGGGTGGATAGCAATGTGCGGCTGTTTGCTGATGATGCTGTGGTGTACGGGTAGGTGTCGTCGTTGAGTGACTGTAGGAGGATACAAGATGACTTGGGCAGGATTTGTGATTGATGTAAAGAATGGCAGCTAACTCTAAATATAGATGAATAGGAAAAAGAATCCTGTAATGTTTGAATACTCCATTAGTAGTGTAGCGCATGACACAGTCACGTCGATTAATTATTTGTGCGTAACATTGCAGAGCGATATGAAGTGGGACAATCATGTAATGGCAGTTGTGGGGGAAGGCGGATAGTCGTCTTCAGTTCATTGGTAGAATTTTGGGAAGATGTGGTTCATCTGTAAAGGAGAACGCTTATAAAACACTAAAACGACCTTTTGTTGAGTACTGCTCGGGCGTTTGGGATCCCTATCAGGTCGGATTGAGGGAGGACATAGAAGCAATTCAGAGGCGGGCTGCTAGATTTGTTACTGGTATATTTGATCATCTCGCGAGTGTTACGGAATTGCTTCAGGAACTCGGGTGGAAGTCTCTAGAGCAAAGGAGGCGTTCTTTTCGTGAATCGCTGCTGAGGAAATTTAGAGAACCACCATTTGAGGCTGTCTGCAGTACAATTTTACTGCCGCCAACTTACATTTCGAGAAAAGACCACAAAGATAAGATAAGAGAGATTAGGGCTCGGTACATAGGCAGTCATTTTTCCCTCGTTCTGTTTGGGAGTGGAACAGGGAGAGTAGACGCTAGTTGTGGTACGAGGTACCCTCCGCCACGCACCGTATGGTGGATTGCGGAGTACGTATGTACATGTAGATCTAGATGTAGTAGTGCCTACTATATTTTCATTATTTTGGTATCACGTTTTAGTTCAAATTCTTTCAAGGATTGTGTGAGCGCCAGCAGAGCGACGACTAATTGAGAGGTGTGCGCCTGAGCGACAGAGTAACGCTTCCCTATCGTTGGAAACATCACAATCGCAGTTCGTTCACTTGGAATACCTTTGTTTTCACTATTCGACTTACTTGTTTCTTGTTGAAACAGCTGAAGAAGAAAAAAATTACTGAGTAAGCAAACAGAATGGCGCCTATCAAAAATGAAATTTGTTAGTATTTTGATAAACTGGATAATAATGGTGTGAGGTGCAAAATGTGTTAGAAAATTTGGAGACTTTAAAAAATCTGTCAAACGTGAAAAATCATTTAAGAAAACATGCTTGCTTTATTCTTTTTGAAACTTCGGGAACTCCACTGCCTCTCTCTCTCCCTCTCTCTCTCCATCTCTACAAGAGACTTGGGAATGGTGGTAGAGAATATCTACACAAATTAATTTCCTCAAAGATATCAATACTTTTATTGGTATCAGACTTTCATAACGATGCTGTTGATGAGTCGGACGTTGTTTAAGGGTGGAGCACTAGACTCTGCCCCTGGAGGTCATGGTTTCAATCCTGGGTAGGGGTGGGGAATTTTTATCGTTCCAGTCTAAAGGTGCCTGTTTATTCAGCACTTTCGTTTTCGTCTCACTGTATCTTGTTGCCTTTGGGTTGTGATATTTATATCTCCAATACTCCATGCGAATATCAGTTACGAACAACCACTGAAAGCCCTACCTCTTTGCTTAGTCAATGTGACAATTTTGATTCCTTGGCGAGTCGTTTCGCTTCCGTTAAACTGTATTCGTTCACGCGATGCTGTCCATAATATCTCCGTGGTTTGATGACATTTAGCCATTCTATTACCGGTTCTGAGATTGCTGAGCTTCATTCGAGTCTACAATGTGTCCTGTTGTTGACAGAAAGGCGCCCTTTTTCTGGCGGATGTCCATACTATTGAGCCGATGCCACTGTCATGTGAGATCACCACAATATACTCGCTATGATAAAGATCAATCCATTATTTTCCTTCGTGGTATTGCAGATTGGAAGATATTATCCACTCCAGAAGCATACAGGATGTCCAGATGTGAGGTTATGGCTGTGCAATCGACATACCCCTATGGATATCAGAATGACCTGTATCGGGTGGTAAGTATTGTACAGGTGTTGTGGAGCAAAGTGTGTCACCAGTGATGTCTTTGATGTGCCATATGATTACCCCACCTCTTCACTCTCCTATAAACGTCAATTGCCTTGTGTATTAAATGGCATGTAATTCAAATTTTGTACGCAAATTCAAATTTTGGCGGGAAATTCAAATTCTGGTGGATTTTCCTCACTGCTGTGTAAGTAGGTCAGTTATCCAATTAATTGGTGGGAAATCGAAGATGGCTACCAAACATAGCGACTAGGGCATACACGTTCTATGATTCCAAAATTGAAGACTTGGTATACTCTCACTGGCTCTATGACGTCACAGTCCAACTCAGACTTATTGTGCTGTTTGTAACAAGTAGAATTCTGGCAGACTGTTCGAGAGCTGGAACACAAGGACAATCTAACAGTGTCACAGTCCAGCTCGCAGCGGTTGGGTTGTTTATAACTATGTAGAACTCAGGAACATGGGCATAACTCTAGGCATATTGGCATAGGTTCTCTGATGCCAGAATCCAAGTTCTGGAATACTGGCCCTGGCTCCGTGACATTAGAGACAGAGGAAGTTTGTGCAGGTCCCGGCAGTCTGCTGGCCCAATGAGATACAACTTGACTTGTTTTCCCAAGCTTCTTGTCACTTGCTCAATTTGTATACACCTGAACTATCGTTAACAGTATTGTTTTGCTGTCGATTATGATAAGAACAACCCTATCGCTAAACTGTCCACAGTAACACACTCTCTGCCCTGCCTTCCTATTCATAACGAATCACACTAGTTATACCATTTTCTGCTGCTATTGATATCCGACCAGAAATCCTTGTCTTCTTTCCACTTCACTGACCCCCGATAAATCTAGATTGAGCCTTTACATTTCCCTTTTCGGATTTTCTAGCATCCCTACCACGTTCAAGCTTCTGACATTTCACGCCCCGACTCATAGATCGCTATCCATCCGTTGATTATTTAGTCTTTTTCTCATGGTAACCTCCTCCTTCGCAGTCCCCTCCCAGAGATCCGATTGGAGGCCTATTCCAGAATCTTTTGCCAATGCAGAGATCATCATGACAGTTCTTTGATTGCAGGCCACATCTCCTGTGTCTTTAATTCAGTGGTTTCCATTGCCTTCTGCATCCTTATGCCGTTGATCATTGCTGATCCTTCCGCCTTTGGGGGCAGTTTCCCACCCCAAGGACAATAGAGTGCCCTGAACCTCTGTCCGCTCCTCCACCCTCTATGACAAGGCCGTTGGCAGAACGAGTGGTGACCTCTTATGCCGGAAGTCTTCAGCTACCAATACTGATTATTAATCAAAATTTAAGCTGCCTCAGGATTTGAACTCGTGACCGAAGACGTTTTGATTATGAATCAAAGACGCTACCCTTTTTTAATCTCGTTTTGATTATTTTCAGTTCGTTGCGTCTGTTCGTGGCGGACGTCACAAAACACCGGTTTCAGTTCGTCGTTGATCCATTAATTCAGTTTCTTCATTACAGAGAGCAGCTAACCCTCTGACCGGACACGCTGAGTCACCGTGCTGGCGCCCATGGACCATCTACATCTACATTTATACTCCGCAAGCCACCCAACGGTGTGTGGCGGAGGGCACTTTACGTGCCACTGTCATTACCTCCCTTTCCTGTTCCAGTTGCGTATGGTTCGCGGGAAGAACGACTGTCTGAAAGCCTCCGTGCGCGCTCTAATCTCTCTAATTTTACATTCGTGATCTCCTCGGGAGGTATAAGTAGGGGGAAGCAATATATTCGATACCTCATCCAGAAACGCACCCTCTCGAAACATGGCGAGCCAGCTACACCGCGATGCAGAGCGCCTCTCTTGCAGAGTCTGCCACTTGAGTTTGCTAAACATCTCCGTAACGCTATCACGGTTACCAAATAACCCTGTGACGAAACGCGCCGCTCTTCTTTGGATTTTCTCTATCTCCTCCCTCAACCCGATCTGGTACGGATCCCACACTGATGAGCAATACTCAAGTACAGGTCGAACGAGTGTTTTGTAAGACACCTCCTTTGTTGATCGACTACATTTTCTAAGGACTCTCCCAATGAATCTCAACCTGGTACCCGCTTTACCAACAATTTATTTTATATGATCGTTCCACTTCAAATCGTTCCGTACGCATACTCCCAGATATTTTACAGAAGTAACTGCTACCAGTGTTTGTTCCGCTATCATATAATCATACAATAAAGGATCCTTCTTTCTATGTATTCGCAATATATTACATTTGTCTACGTTAAGGGTCAGTTGCCACTCCCTGCACCAAGTGCCTATCCGCTGCAGATCTTCCTGCATTTCGCTACAATTTTCTAATGCTGCAACTTCTCTGTATACTACAGCATCATCCGCGAAAAGCCGCATGGGACTTCCGACACTATCTATTAGGTCATTTATATATATTGTGAAAAGCAATGGTCCCATAACACTCCCCTGTGGCACGCCAGAGGTTACTTTAACGTCTGTAGACGTTTCTCCATTCATAACAACATGCTGTGTTCTGTTTGCTAAAACAATCCAGCCACACAGCTGGTCTGATATTCCGTTGGCTCTTACTTTGTTTATCAAGCGACAGTGCGGAACCGTATCGAACGCCTTCCGGAAGTCAAGAAAAATAGCATCTACCTGGGAGCCTGTATCTAATATTTTCTGGGTCTCATGAACAAATAAAGCGAGTTGGGTCTCACACGATCGCTGTTTCCGGAATCCATGTTGATTCCTACATAGTAGATTCTGGGTTTCCAAAAACGACATGATACTCGAGCAAAAAACATGTTCTAAAATTCTACAACAGATCGACGTCAGAGATATAGGTCTATAGTTTTGCGCATCTGCTCGACGACCCTTCTTGAAGACTGGGTCTATCTGTGCTCTTTTTCCAATCATTTGGAACCTTCCGTTCCTCTAGAGACTTGCGGTACACGGCTGTTAGAAGGGGGGCAAGTTCTTTCGCGTACAACGTGAAATATAAGCCCAACATGACTAGGCATGAATGGTAACAAAACTGAGCGTAGAATATCAACGACCTACCGCTGTACTACGTGTGCCATGGGTGACGACCAAAGGGGTCCTGCTATGAAATGGAATGGCACCCCGGACCATCTAGTTTCAGGTCGTATGGCGGGCGACAGTTAGGTTGTTATCCCACCGCTGTCTGGGGCCTCACTAGACGCGTCGTGCTGGCTTAGTTCGTAGCGGGTCCCATCACATCTCCAATTAAATGAGAGCGTAGGCCTCAGGGTTTTGCCCACCATAGAATCCGACAACCACGAATGATGGTCTGAGCTTCCATGTCTTTTCACAGCACGATCCCTGCGGGACCCTTACAGCACAGAGGCATGTCAACGATATTCTACGCCCTGTTCTGTTGCTCCTCATGTCAAGCCATCTTGGTGCTACATTTGAGCAAGATAATGGCGCCCACACAATACTTGCTAAACCCTTTCTTGGACAGCAAGTTCTCTGTGGGTAATACGCCAGATTGTAAGTAACTTTTGGCCAGGGTGTCCTGCAATAAAGTTAATAGACTGTCAAGAAACCCACAGTCTCGTACTCCGTGCTGGAGATTATACTGCAGCTTGTTAATAATGGATTTATGGATATAGAAAATCACACAGAGTTAGCTGCTTTTTTCTGCGCGAAGGTCTACAAGAGCACCAGGTTGTCAAGAGCTGAACGATGTTTTCTAATTCCAAAATGGATACAACTGTGTTCAAAGAGTAATCTGTCAGTTAATCATTCTATCAATTGTCTTTCGAATGCAGCTGATGAGAGCCACACTTTGATAACTTAATCCTTCTTGAGATTAGGGATATGGATGGTAAACAGCTCCCTCAGTGAATATGGGCCGAAAGTATTCTTTGTACTGGTCTGAGTTGAAAACAGCGGAGAGTAATTTTTTTCTATGTATCACCACACATGTTCCTCAATTTTTATTGCACTAGTTCATCAACTCTGGGAACTGTACTGTGAACTACTCACAAGGCATGTTTCAACTCACACTGACTCAAAGAATGGTTGGTCTCTTCAGCATTAGCCAAACTGAAATACACACAGTACTTTGCAGTCGATGATAGTGCAGTTTCAAGGTTCGTATCTGAAGTTAGACTGTCGTAACGAGTTGCAATTATCTTGTCGGATACCTGTGATGTGCTTGTAAGGAAATATTGCTGATTATGGCAGTTGCTAAGCACATCTTTACTCGCTGCCATCATTTTGTATATGGGTATGATGTGCTACTTCTGTCGAGTGATACGGGCACAGAAACAGTACAAAACACGTTCGCCCAGAACACACGTACCACTACTGAGAAATCCCAATAAGAAAGAGAAACATAGCGGTCTATGAAGGTAGAAGTGCATCTTTTTATAAAATAAAAAGTAAAATAAATTAAGCTCAATTATGACTTAAATACTATGTAAACCCCACAGCTACTCACGTATAGCTTATTTATAAGACGTGAAGAAAAGCTTACATTACTTACAACGCAGTTACTACTCATTATATACCAAACCCAGGAAACTATTGCTGTAAAAATAAGAAGGAAATTTACAGACGTTTGTGTAAAAGGCAAGAAGGAATTTTGCAGAAACTAATGACTTTTTCAGGAAGGTAAAATCAGAATGCGTTGTTCGTAAAAAAATTGCAAAAAAAATATGAAACTTCTCAAATTTTGACCATGTTATTTAAAAATCAATTTGAGCGCAGAGGTGTGTTTTTCTTAGGGTGCTTTTAGTTTCTTAGTCCAACTTGTCTTGTTTATATGCCATGGCCTAAGCAGACGAAGAAAACTACGTTTGAAAATAATCGACATTTCAGTTGGTATAAGAAGCGCAGTCAAACATAGCATCAAATTCTTTGCAACACTTCCTGAATAGAAAAGAACTAAATGAAAGAAATATGGCATTGCTCCAGTTCACTGGAAAACGGTTCTATTTTGGTGTGAACAGTCTTCATTTTTCTAGTTGGTTAGCTGCTGCCCACAACAATTTCCTCTCCTGTGGGAAACTCTTCATCTGAGAGTATGACTTACACTCAAAGTTCTCAGTAATTTGTAAAATATACACTACTGACCATTAAAATTGCCACACCACGAAGATGACGTGCTACAGACGCGAAATTTAACCGACAGGAAGAAGATGCTGTGATTTGCAAATGATCAGCTTTTCAGAGCATTCACACAAGGTAGGCGCCGGTTGCGACGCCTACAACGTGCTGACATGAGGAAAGTTTCCAACCGATTTCTTATACACAAACAGCAGTTGACTGACGTTGCCTGGTGAAACGTTGTTGTGATGCCTCGTGTAAGGAGGAGAAATGCCCACCATCACGTTTCCTACTTTGATAAAGGTCGGATTGCAGCCTATCGCGATTGCGGTTTATCGTATCGCGACATTGGTGCTCGCGTTGGACGGGATCCAATGACTGTTAGCAGAATATGGAATCATTGGGTTCGGGAGGGTAATACGGAACGCCGTGCTGAATCCCAACGGCCTCGTATCACTAGCAGTCGAGTTGACAGGCATCTTATCCGCATGGCTGTAACGGATCGTGCAGCCACGTCTCGATCCCTGAGTCAACAGATGGGGACGTTTGCGAGACAACAAACGTCTGCACGAACAGTTCCACGACGTTTGCAGCAGCGTGGACTTGCAGCTCGGAGACCATGGCTGCGGTTACCCTTGACGCTGCATCACAGACATAAGCGCCCGCGATGGTGTACTCAACGACGAACCTGGGTGTACGAATGGTAGAACGTCATTTTTTCGGATGAATCCAGGTTCTGTTTACAGCTCATGATGGTCGCATCCGTCTCTGGCGACATCGCAGTGAACGCACGTTGGAAGCGTGTATTCATCGTTGCCATACTGGCGTATCACCCGGCGTGATGGTATGGGTGCCATTGGTTACACGTCTCGATCACCACTTGTTCTCATTGACGGCAATTTGAACAGTGGACGTTACATTTGAGATGTGTTACGACCCGTGGTTCTACCCTTCATTCCATCCCTGCGTAACCCTATATCTCAGCAGGATAATGCACGACAGCATGTTGCAGGTCCTGTACGGGCCTTTCTGGATACACATAACGTTCGACAGCTGCGCTGGCCTCCACATTGTCCAGATCTCTTACCAACTGAAAACGTCTGGTCAATGGTGACCGAGCAACTGGCTCGTCACAATACGCCAGTCCCAACTCTTGATGAACTGTGGTATCGTGTTGAGGCTGCATGGGCAGGTGTACCAGTACACGCCATCCAAGCTCTGTTTGACTCAAAGCCCAGGCCTATGAAGGCCGTTACTACGGCTAGAGGTTGTTGTTCTGGGTACTGATTTCTCAGGATCTATGCACCCAAATTGCGTGAAAATGTAATCACATGTCAGTTCTAGCATAATATGTTTGTCCAATGAATAGCCGTTTATCATCTGCATTTGTTCTGAGTGTAGCAATTTTAATGGCCCGTAGTATATGTTCCCATATCTACCTAACAGTTATTCCTTTCTTCCGCTGCCTGACGTAGGATGGGGGCTCTTTCTAGATGTCTTAACACATGACACATCGTCCTGTCTCTTCTTTTTGTCTGTGTCTTTCACACATTCTATTTGTAGTGTTACAAGTATTGACCGCAACATTGGCGTGTTTCCTGACTAGGCGATATCATGTAAATACTTATAAAATTTTATTTAATTGCATTACAGATACATTTATTTACAAATATTCACACATTTTATTTTGTTTTCAGTTTCCTGTGGAGTGTACGAGTTGGTGACAATGTGGCATCGTACATGTCTACGGACGCGGCACACTGCAGTAGAACTCACCGTCATGTCTTAGCCGGCTGCCAGCGGCTGCGGAAAGACGGGATACGCGTTGTAAAAAGCCGCGTTGTGCTTTAGTCTACTGATTAAAAATAAATGAAATCAAAAGCTTTGTAACTGGGCATGTAACTGACGTAATGAAAATGTTTAGTATCCTCTACGAACTAGTTGACAGCAGATGCATTCCGTTAAAAATTGAGATTATTTATATCGCATGCAGTGAGAGAGGAGGGAGAGGGTATCAATAAAAACTGATCTGACAACATTAATTACAGAATGACATATGGAAATTATTTGCACTTTATTTCAAGAACATCAATACTTCACTCCTGCATCTTAAATTAGTGGAACGTCATATAAATTAAAATATTTAATATGTTGACTGATAGTATTATTCTTATATACCTCCGAAATTAATGGAGCATCATACAGATCGAAATACTAAATATGTTGACTGCAAATATTCCTCTTCATTGAACATTAATGAACTGTAACTTAATAGATACGAAGTTTTAGTTCATAAAGTCAAATTGATTATCCATCTTCTCAACTCTAGACTATAAACAAATCTGCATATTTACAATGGAAGTACATCAAAGCAATAAGAGGGATAATATTTTTAGGGAGATGACAAAGGAAAAAATCACAACGAAATAATTTCAGATATTTGGTGTTCTGGTGAGTTTTGTAGAGGTTCGATTGTGGCCAATTTTTAAATTCTGTAAAAAGCCCCAAGACCAATTACAAAAGAAAAATCGCACTTTCGTGTCGTATTCTTACCACTGCTCCTAATTTTCGGCATTCTTCTGTGATAGCATATCTCAAACTCTTCGATTCTGTTCTCTTCCAGTTTCTCAAAGGCCGTCATTTACTTCTATTCAACGGTGTACTCCAGGCGTACATTCTCAATCATTGTTCCTCAAAGCCTATGTATGATACCATTACATTTATTCTGACTTGGAATGTGTCTTTTGCCTGTACAAGTATGCTTCCCTTGCTTTAACTGTCATTATCCTCTTAAGATAGAAAAATTCCTTGACTTTGTCTAGTTCATGGTAGCCAGTTTTGATGCTGAGTTTATCGCTGATCTTATTTTTTCTGCTCCTCAGTATTTTCATATTTCTTTGGTTGACACTGAATTACATTCTATGTTCATTAGACATTTCATTCGATTCAACAGCTCCTACAATTTTTCATCAGTTTTACAGAGGATTGCAGTGTCATCAACATATCCTATGGTTGATATTAATTCACCCTAAATTTTTATCTCACTCTTGATCCTTCCCGTTGTTTCCGATGTATGGACTGAATAGTACCTGAGAAAGACTACATCTCTGTCGTACACTCTTTTTAATCCGAACTCTTCGTTATTGGAGTGCCAGTCTTATTGTTCCTTCTTGATTCTTCTACGTAATGTACGGGGTGTTCAAAAAGTCTCTCCGCAGTGCCGTATGCTTGTTAGCCGCACCTACATATGATTGTTCGTCTGTCTGGGTTACTACCCTTCAAGTGGACTCTCCCAACATTCCACTGTTTTGCTTAGCTCACGCAGCGTCAGTAGTATCGTTGGTGTGTGTCGTTACGTGTTGCCGTGAACGTTTAAGTTTAGTTCCTTTGTTCGTTTGTTTCGTTTTTGTCACTTAAAATGCTGATTATTGAAGAACGTGTGTTTTTAGTCGAACAAGTGTTCAAAGCTGGCGGTAAATACATAGTTTCAGTTCGTCAAACATTTAATTCAGTTTTCCCGGAGACAACACTCCCACATAGCGATGTGTGCGAGATTTTATGAACGAATTTCGAAGTACGGATTCAGTGACAGATGCACCGAAAACTTGTCGTCCCGGCGTTTTGTTTGAGGATAAACTACTGGATATTTCCTATAAAATGTCCATGAGTCCGTACAAGTCAGTAAGAAAACTCGAGCAGGAAATCGATGTTAGTATTTGAGCGGCCCACACAGATGCAAGGAAAAAATTAGAAGTTTTTCCATACAAAGTGACAGCCGTGCAAGAACTGAAAAATTCTGATCATGGCAAGAGACTGCATTATTGTCAATGGTTCAAAAATTTCGTCCAACAAAATGGAAGGGATATTCTTGATGAAACGTTTTTCACGGATGAAGCTTGGTTTCATTTACCCAGGTACATAAAATCGCAAAATTCTCGTATGTGGAGTACTGCAAATCCATTGTGTATTCATGAGGAGCCACTCCATTCTTTGAAAATAGGAGTCGGGGTTGCAGTTTCTAGACGTCGGATTGTGCATCCCATATTTTTTTCTACGAAACGATAAACGCACAACGATACTCCAGTGATATTCTGTACGTACCCGTTCGTAGGAGAACTTGTGTTAAGTGAAATACTGAACGGTTATTTTTCACAAGATGGTGCAACCGCTCATACAGCTCGTGTTTCAATGTAACTGCTTGCTGATGTTTTTGGTGATCGCATAATTTCACAGGGACTTTGGCCTCCACGATCGCCTGACCTAACACCGCCTGACTTTTTCTTCTGGGGTGCAGTGAAAGCAACAGTCAATAAAAACCGTCCAAAGTCCATCGATGAACTGAGAACTGCAATATCCACTTTCACTGCTTCTGTTACAGAAGAAATGATACAGCCTGTGTTTGAAAACATGATTAAACGAATTGAATTGTGTATTCGACAACAGGGGGGACACTTTCAAGATTTAATGTGAAAATTTGTAAGTAAAAATGCATATTCAATAAATTAATAGCTAGTATTTCACTGAGTTTCATTTCGGTATATTCACTGCGGCATACGGCACGCGCGAATAACAATCATGCGGCACTGCGGAGAGTTTTTTTGAGCACCCTATTACCCGTCTTTCTCTACAATCTACCCCTATTTTTCTCACAATTTCGAATATCTAGCAAAATTTCGTGTTATTGTACGATTATTCCTGGTCGACAAATCATACGGACTTTTCTTGATTTTTCTTCAATTTTGCTTGGATTATCAACCTCAACGTCAGAACTGTCTCTTTGGAATCTGATCGTCATCTAACAGATCCTCAATTTTCCTGACCATTCTTCCGTATATTATTCTTGTCACCAAGCTACATGCATGAGCTCTAAAGCTGACAGTATGATAATTCTCACACTTGTCGGCTCTTGCAATCTTCGGAATTGTTTGTGGATGATGTTGTTCCCAAAGTATGATGATATATCGCGAGTCTCATACATACTACACACCACCGTGGACAGTGGTTTGGACACCACTTCCCCCAATGGTTCTGAAAATTGCTATGGAGTGTTGTGTAACCTTTATGCCTTATTTGATCTAAAGTCTTCCAAAGTTCTTTCAAATACTGGTTCAAGTACTGTATCCCCGTCTCATCCCTGCTGACTCATGTTCCTCCATAGATCACATAATCAGACAAGTCGTCCCCCTCATAGAGGCCTTTAATGTACTTTTTCCCACCATTCGCTCTGTCTTCTGCATTTGACAGTGGAACTCCCGTTGCACTAATAATATTACTGTATTTCCAGAATGAGATTTTCACTCTGCAGCGGAGTGTGCACTGATATGAAACTTCCTGGCAGATTAAAACTGTGTGCCCAGGTGAGACTCGAACTCGGGACCTTTGCCTTTCGCGAACAAGTGCTCTACCAACTGAGCTACCGAAGCACGACTCAGGCCCGCTACTCACAGCTTTACTTCTGCCAGTACCTCGTCTCCTACCTTCCAAACTTGCCCGCGAAAGGCAAAGGTCCCGAGTTCGAGTCTCGGTCGGGCACACAGTTTTAATCTGCCAGGAAGTTTCATTACTTTACTTGCTTTTAATTTCCCCGAACGTTGTTTTTGCTTTCTATGTGCTGATTTAGCACGTGCGACAGTCATTTACTTTTCGATTTCTTCACTTTTTAATGCAGATGTTTCCACTTAAATTCCCTGCACTTACTATTTATTTCGTTTTTAAGTGACAGGTATTTCTGCATTCCTGAATTTCCCGGAATATTTTTGTACCTCCTCATCTCGTATGTGGCCTGAAATATTTCTTTCCTTATCAAAGTTTTCTTCGCAGTTACCTTTCTTGCACCAACGGTTTTATTTCCAACTACTGTGAGGGCACTGTTTAGAGATTTCCATTCTTCTTCAGCTGAATTAAATACTGAGATATTCATTATCGATGTATGTATAGCCTCAGAGTGAAGGGTTATAAACGGTATCAGTAATAATTTTGAGCGGTGTATATTAAAGTTCTGCGAACAATAAATGATATTAATTTATGACACGGGGGATAAGGCAGAGTTATCAAACGGGAGTGCACATTCTGTTCTGAGGCAGGCAATCGATCTGATGGTAACAATGTATTTTATAAAACTGAAATTTAATTTAATAAGCAGATAAATAAACCGGCCTACAGAATTGCGCAAGGAACAAATGCTGCAGAATGTATCCTATGAAACAGAAACGGCGATATGTGGGACAAAGCATTAACAGTGAGAATTCATTTAAATTGGTTTGAACATTTATTTTATGTGTTCAAATCAGAAATTTTCAGTGGTTTCCATTTCCTTCTGTATCATCGTGCTCTTAGTCATTGCTGATTCTTCCGTCTTGTGGGACCAATTGCCCACCCCAAGGAGAAGAGAGTGCCCTGTAGCTCCATGTTCTATAATACTCATGTTTACCTATAGCTTATACCTATTTTTCTGAGAATTTAAAACTTTTTGCGTCATTTTACACTGTGATATTCTTACTCCAGATGCCTGGGTTTCTCTTAATTCTTGCTTACAGTAGCAAGAATCTCTCTCTCTCTGGTGACCTTACCTTTCCTAAACCCCCAAAATTGTAAACTAATTTGCAAATGTGTACAAAAACTGTACACAACATCTCAAAATTGACAAAAAATGAATTAATCTATGGATGAATACACTATTAACTAGCTAACTAACTTACCATCATCTAACAAATTCTCAGTTTCTATTTCGTCCTTCTCTACAAAATCCATGTTAACAACTCTGATTCGTCAGTTGATCGTACTACCGTTCTGGTATTTGTCTGATCTTGCTATTTTCGGAAGTCTGGAATATATTTCTCCGAAAGTCTGATGGTATGTCTCCAGTTTCACAGTTTGTACGCGTCAACTGGAACAGTCATTTGGATGGTTTTAAAAACTCTAGAGGAATATGACCTATCTCTTCTGTGTGGCTTATTCGGAAGTCCTCTATAGCTGCGTCAAACTCGGACTGTAGCACTGGCTCTCCTGTTTCTTACTCTATGACGTCAGCAGACTGTTACTTTGTCAGTACAGTCAACTGCGTCCAGGGCCAGTATGAGGAAGTAGTTTTCATTGCCCGAATACAACATTAAAATACATTTCCCATTGTATGTTGGATAGTCTGCAAGATGGGTCGGGCACTTTTTTCCGTTTGCAAAAATATCTCCATGCATGATCCGTGGACAGTGAGGAATATCGAAACCAGCTGGTTCAGTGCTAGTGTATGAGTCCGATTGTACTCCTGGTGGACCTTTCTGGATCCATATCTACTCCCTCAGATGATAGAGATCAAATATTTCGTCAAGAACTCTGCAGCCGTTTCTACTGCGGTTTTTTTTAGGATTTTTACCCTGTCGGATACATAACAATACAGCGAAACGCTTTTGAAATGATGAATTACTTAGATATTTAACTCTTTTACGTACTACATGACACCGTGTAAAATACACATATCATCTTTCGCTATCAATCTTCTCTGTGGCCGTTCCTTACCCCCACCCTACGTAATCGTTATCATTTTTGATATCTTGGTAACTCTCCTTGTCGTTTTACCTTTCCATGAGAATATCTCTCTACGTCATTAGTTTCGCGAACTCTGTCTCTTTCCTAGAGTTTACAACTCCGTATATTGTCAGCTGTTTTCCAGATATCGCTATTTTTTTATTAACTCTGTGTGACCAAATGCTTTACCTGTTGCTATAACCGCCGGTCAGTCTCACAGAGGGAAGACGTCTGCACCCTCTTTCTATGTATCAAGTAAACTTGGTTGTGTGTGTCAACGTGTGTTGCTTATGTATCATATTTTTTGTAGGGGAAATTGGAAGACCAGCCCAGCAGTGGAGAACTACCTAAAAATAACTTTCAGGCTAGCCTGTATACCATACCAACAACTGTTAACCCAAAGTGCGATTTCGATCCGGATGTGGCTCAACTCAGCGTTCGCAGGCTATCCGAGTAGGTCGTGCGGTTGAAAGACCAAAGGTATAAACCTGTGACTGATTTGGGTTTTACAATAAATTAACTGTATTATCAACTACAGTTATTGGCTGTCATGGACTCAAAAATACCGATGCCTAAGATGCTTGTCTAATGAATTGTTTACGTACATGGCAATGATCAGAAACTAACAGTAGAAACGACAGATGACCACAGCTACTAGATTACCGCGAAAACTAAAATCCACTCTCAAATCCAACTCATTTATTTGCCTAAATGCTACTGACGGACTGAATGGAGCCCATATTCTGGGCATCTGTCACGAGAACTCTACGCTTTTTGCATATCTAAAAGCTAGCCAAGTCCTACAGGTGAGGTACTTGGCCGAGCCTCGTAGGTCACGCGCTTTGTCGTAAAAGTGACGCGAGTGATAAATTACTCAATACATTTCCCGTGCTGTGAGCTTGCTGCGCGTCGGGATACCACTCTTACCATTACTCAAGTCTCATAATTCATTCACCTGTTATTCCAAGCCACTGTAATAATATTTATCCGTCGACAGCAAATTCTGTGTCAGCATCGCGAGAGCTCTCATAAATCCTCTGAGGAGTAATCCATTAGCCGCACGCGCGCCACCGCCGCCGTGCTGCACAAGGAGCGCGCAGGCCCCCAACTTCCGAGAACATCAAAACACGCCGCGGCCCGTGTTTATCCTACCATACGATAAAAGCGGCGCGCTATCCCGACCGTAAACTTTGCACTAACTTTTGTTTGTTCTCGCTATTACTGGCTCTCGAGTGCTCCCATCATCCTTTGCGTCTACACCAGAGGCTTAAACCCTTAGAATCACAGCTCCCAAAAATCGAAATGGCTCACGTCGCTCGCTCACATAAAAAAATGCCGCACCCGTCATTTCTGCCTGAGCAGGTTTTCACAGGTTTTGGAAACGGGCACTGAAGGTACGGCATCACTCTTACAGAGACTTCCCAGTAATACACGGCATATACGTACTTCTGAGACCACCTACCTGTTGGCCGGCGTACAATATGGCTCTGAGCACTATGGGCCTTAACATCTCAGGTCATCAGTCCCCTAGAACTTAGAACTACTTAAACCTAACTAACCTAAGGACACCACACACATCCATGCCCGAGGCAGGACTCGAACCTACGACCTTAGCAGCCGCGCGGTTCCAGACTGTCACGCCTAGAACCGCTCGGGCGTACAATAGCTTCTGTGAATCCGTGGAGTTGAGTCCTTTCGGATTCGATGACTTGTGTTGCTGCTTATGCTAACAAGACGCGTAGTATTAATGGTTAAGAGGTGAAGGCTCACGTTACTCGAACATCTACTTGTTTAGAGACCTAAACTGATGGCACACACGTATCCATTACACAAATGAATAAAACGTTAAAGCGCCGATGCAAATGGCCTGAAATTATCCTTTCTTTTAGGAAGGCACGCTAAGATTATCACAAGAACTATGAAAAATGGTCCTTGTTTAATGAGGGCTATGTAATCTGTACTGCTATACAAAGATAAGACGTTGTTCGAAGAGTTCTAGACCTATTTACTTCAAATTTTTACGCTTTGCTCTCATAACCATTCGGACGTGACCTCATTGCTTATCGTACTTTCAGTGTGTTGGTGAAGTATTTAGTAAGGGCTCTGGTACGTCTTATAACTATTCTATGATGCCTTTTGAACTGAGGACACGAGGACGTCGTAAGGTATTTATGTGTGGTGTAAAAGATCTGGTGTAAGTGAAAATATAACACTTGTTTGTGAATTGCCCTTGGTTCCCAAAAAAGAAAAGCAAATACAAATTGATGTTCACAAAAACCCAGAAGAGATTCTGGACGCTCTCGGTGTGGGGCACCCTGTTCATCTCTCTGAGTCGCAGCTCGATTGATGGAAAAGTTCTTGACCGATTTACTTGTAATTTTTGCAAGTTATGCCAATAAGCGTTCGGACGAACAAAATCTCAGAATGTGCTTGACCAGTTTACTTAAAATTTTTACATGATACTCCAATAAACATTCAGGTGGAAGTGGGCTATATATTTTTTAAAACAACTATACGAAAATTCCTGTTAAAACCGAGTGCACGAGAGAAAATGCTGTTATGTGAAAATATGAGGTTTCGCATTCTTCCTCACAGTCATTTCAAACGGTTCAAATGGCTCTGAGCACTATGGGACTTAACTACTGAGGTCATCAGTCCCCTAGAACTCAGAACTACTTAAACCTAACTAACCTAAGGACATCACACACATCCATGCCCGAGGCAGGATTTGAACCTGCGACCGTAGCGGACACGCGGTTCCGAACTGACGCGCTTAGAACCGCACGGCCACACAGGCACAGTCATTTCAAAATACGGTATTAGAGCATTCAGAATATTAGACAAATTGTTTATCCTGTACACAGGGTGGTCCATTGATAGTGACCGGGCCAAATATCTCACGAAATAAGCATCAAGCGAAAAAACTACAAAAAACTAAACTCGTCTAGCTTGAAGGGGAAACCAAATGGCGCTATGGTTGGCCCGCTAGATGGCACTTCCATAGTCAAACGAATATCAACTGCGTTTTTTTTAAAATAGGAACCCCCATTTTTTGTTATGTATTCGTGGAATACGTTAGGAAATATGAGTGTTTTAGATGGACCACTTTTTTCGCTTTGTGGCAGATGGCGCTGTAATAGTCACAAACGTATAAGTACGTGATATCATGTAACATTCCGCCAGTGCGGACGGTATTTGCTTCGTGATACATTACCCGTGTTAAAATGGACCGTTTACCAATTGCGGAAAAGGTTGATGTATGGCTATTGTGATCAATATGCCCAACGGGCGTATGCTATGTATGTTTCTCAGTATCCTGGACGACATCATCCAACTGTCCGAACCGTTCGCTGGATAGTTACGTTATTTAAGGAAACAGGAAGTGTTCAGCCACATGTGAAACGTCAGTTCCGACCTGCAACAAATGATGATACCCAAGTAGGTATTTTAGCTGCTGTCGCGGCTAATCTGCACATCAGTAGCAGATAAATTGCGCGAGAATCGGGAATCTCAAAAACGTCGGTGTTGAGAATGCTACATCAACATCGATTGTACCCGTACCATATTTCTATGCACCAGGAATTCCATGGCGACGACTCTGAACGTCGTGTACAGTTCTGCCACAGTGCACAAGAGAAATTACGGGACGATGACAGATTTTTTGCACGCGCTGTATTTAGCGACGAAGCGTCATTCACCAACAGCGGTAACGTAAACCCACATAACATGCACTATCGCGCAAGGGAAAATCCACGATGGCTGCGACAAGTGGAACATCAGCGACCCTGGCGGGTTAATGTATGGTGTGGCATTACTGGAGGAAGGATAACTGGCCCCCATTTTATCGATGGCAATCTAAATGGTGCAATGTATGCTGATTACCTACCTAATGTTCTACCGATGTGACTATAAGATGCCCTCCTGCAGGTTCTGGGGTTAGAATAGGCCCGCGGTATTCCTGCCTGTCGTGAGAGGCAACTGAAAGGAGTCTCCAACATTTGGGCCATAATGTGATGGTCCCTTAAGGGATTTGACCACTACATTTCAAAATTTTCTGTTAGTGCACACCGTTTGGGGAAGGACGCCTTACGTGGTGCATCTTAAATTCACCTTTCCCTAAGGTCTTGCACACCCGATTTTGTCATGCAGTTTGACTTACACCGAGCTTCCGGCCATATCAGCTGCAGTGTGTTCCGGGTAGCATACATTCCCTCCATTGTGCACTTCCATCTTCGTCCTCATGATTTAAATGAATATTCGACACCTGACATCCAGCACGGCAGCCAGTCCGTTGCGGTGGGGTCGTCATGTACCCTCTTGGTGGTAGCCCCCTGACTAAACAGGGATCGCACTGCTGATGCCTGAACTGCTACCTCCCCACGTATGCCAAGGAGTAGATGCTTATCTCCATGGGGCATCGGGACTCCCGGCAAAGGCCATCCTGCCGGGTGGTCTTTGCTGCGGCTGTGTGACGCCTGTAGGGAGAGCCCCTGGTCGGATTGGGTGGCATCAGGGCGCATGACCCGCAATGAAGTGTGGTATGTCATCTCTCGCTGGTGGGCCTCCACCAGCAGTCTCTAAGCTATCGAGATCTAACCTCAATGCCAAGCAAAACGATTTGAGATCATTTCCCTCCCTGGCCACTCCATGGGAGGAACGCATGGCTAAAGAAGGCAATGAAGTTTATTCGCCCCGGTACCTCGTCTGTACTCGAGTTGATGGCGAATCATTTATGTCGACGAAGCCTCAGTTTTTTGTGGAGCATATAGAGGACAAGTTTGGGGAGGTGGAGGGCTTGTCCAAAATGCACTCTGGGTCAGTTTTGATCAAAACAGCGTCCTCTGCCCAGTCACAGAGGCTACTCACTTGTGACAAGTTGGGGGATGTTTCAGTTACCATCACCCCCCATAAGAGTTTAAACATGGTCCAGGGTATTATATTCCACAGGGGACTTCTTTTGCAGTCAGACGATGAACTGCACGACAGCCTAGAACGACGAGGTGCTCACTTCGTCTGGCGCATCCATTGGGGTCCGAGGGATAATCAGGTAGCCACCGGTGCCTTCATCTTGGCCTTTGAGGGTGACGCCATAATCGAAAAGGTCAAGGTGATGGTTTACCGTTGTGATGTGAAGCCATATATCCCTTCCCCAATGCGGTGTTTCAAATGCTGGAAGTTTGGGCATATGTCATCCCGATGTACTTCCGGCGTAACGTGTCGAGATTGTGGATATCTTTCGCATCCCAATGCTCCATGTGCCCCGCCTCCCATCTGCATTAACTGCAGAGAACACCATCCCCCTTGCTCGCTGGACTGTAAGATATTCCAGAAAGACCGGAAGATAATGGAATATAAGACCCTGGACTGCCTGACCTACACTGAGGCAATGCGGAAATATGAGAAGCTACATCCTGTGCAAATGACATCCACCTACGCTGCTGCTGCAACAATGGTTCTCCCATCTCCCGTGTCGTTATGCACAGTTGGCTCTATGATCCGTCAGAATCTACCTGCCCCCTTGATTGGGGGGGGGGGGGGAAGGCACTTCACTCCCTGTTGCTCCTGCTCCATCTACTTCAGGAGCAACACCCCCCCCCCCCCCCACAACCACTGGGGACATCAGTTCCCAATTCCCAGCCGGAGAAACGTGAGACTTCTTCGGCTACTCTCGCCGGGAAGGGGTCCCTTGGGGCTCTCCCTTCCCAGGTTTTGACCAGTGGAAAAGCAGACACCCGCAAGTGGCTACAAGAACCACCGGTCGCTGGTCGTAAGGCTTCACAGTCCTCATCCATCCCTGAGACTGACCCAGTGAAGCCCTCCCAGCCAGCACCACCGAAGGCACAGTGCAAAAAGCAGAAAAAGAAAAAGGCTCCCAGGAATCCCGATATTGCGGTGGCACCCATCCCACCGCTTCCTACAAGCTCAGCGTCTGAGGATGAGGTAGAGATTCTGGTGTCCGCTGAGGACCTAGATCTCGCTGGACCCTCGGAAGCAATGGATGTCACTCGCGTGGTTACTCAATCGGTGGCAGGAGGTGACCGAGTGGCGTAATCTGCCTCCCCAGTCTCTTCACACCATTCTCAGACATGGACAATGTCATCTGCCAGTGGAACTGCAGTGGTTTCTTCCACCATCTTGCTGAGCTTCGACAACTTCTCAGCCTTCACCCATTCCTCTGCATTGCTCTTCAAGAAACTTTGCTTCTGGCAATGTGAACCCCCGCCCTCTGTTGCTATTAGGGCTATTATAGGAACCGGGCCGCTTATGAAAGGGTATCTGGTGGCGTCTGCATCTACCTCCTTCGCTCCTTTCACAGATAGTCTGTTCCTCTGAAAACACCTTTAGAGGCTGTCGCTGTTTGGGTGCGGACGCCTCAGGCTGTTACTGTCTGCCCTCTGTATCTTCCATTGGATGGTGATGTCCCACAGCATGTCCTGGTTGCGCTGATAGCCCAATTGCTGCCCCCTTTTCTGTTACTGGGCGACTTCAACGCAATTAACCATCTGTGCGGTGGAACAGTGGCAACAGGCAGAGGCAGCACCATTAAGCATGTATTGACACAGCTCGACCTTTCCCTTTTAAAGGATGGTGCCTTCACACATTTCAGTGTGGCACATGGCACGTACTCAGACATCGACCTTTCGATCTGCAGCCCTAGCCTCTTACCTTTTGTCCAATGGAGTGTGCGTGACGACTTGTGTGGTAGTGACCACTTTCCGATCTTTCTGTCACTGCCACAGCGTTACTCTTCTGTGCGCCCTCGCAGATGGGCTATGAATAAGGCTGACTGGGACATGTTTCCTCCACTGCCACTATTGCGCCTCTTTCCAATGACGCCATTGATGCGGTGGTTCACTCAGTCACCATCGGCATCGTTACTGTCGCAGAATCTGCCATTCCCTGTTGTTCTGGGTCCCCTCGACAGAGGACTGTGCGTTGGTGGTCACCTGAGATCGCTGAGGCGAATATAGATCGCTGGCGGGCGCTCCAGCGTCACAAGCGCCATTCCTTATTAGAATACCTCACCGCCTTTAAACGGTTCCGTGCGCGGGTTCCGCCGCGTCATTCGACAACACAAGCAGGAGTGCTGGGATAGGTATGTCTCCACCTTTCGCCTCCATATGTCTCCATCGCAGGTTTGGGCCAAGATTAGACGCCTCTATGGCTATCGGACTCCTGTCAGCATCCCTCCACTCTCAGTGAATGGAGCAGTTTGTACTGACCCCAACACAATTTCTGACCGCTTAGCAGAGCATTTTGCTCAGAGTTCCGCTTCTGCGAATTACCCACTGGACTTCCGCTCCATTAAAGAGCTGTTGGAACGTCGTAGCCTTTCATTCCACACGAGCCATCCTCAATCCTACTATGTTCCTTTCAGTGAGTGGGAATTCCAAAGTGCCCTAGCCACTTGCCCTGATACAGCTCCCGGGCCGGATCACATCCATTGTCAGATGCTCAAACACCTGTCAGTGGACTGCCAGCGACACCTCCTCGACCTTTACAACCGTATCTGGGTTTTGGGTGAATTCCTGTCACAATGGCAGGAAAGCATCATAATCCCCGTTATGAAACCTGGCAAAAACCCACTGGAGATAGACAGCTACCGCCCTATTAGCCTCACCAACGTTCTTTGCAAGTGGCTCGAAGGCATGGTGAGCCAGCAGTTGAGTTGGGTGCTCGAGTCTCAGTGTCTTCCGGCTCCGTCTCAGGGTGAGTTCCGTAAGGGCCGCTCTGCTGCCGATAGTCTGGTGAGCCTGGAGTCTGCCATCCATACGGCCTTTGCCCGCCGTCAGCACCTCGTCGCTGTCTTTTCTGACATGCAGAAGGCATGCGATATGACATGGAGACGTCATAGCCTCTCTAGGCTGCCGATTTTCATACGAAATTTTCTGTCGCATCGTACCTTCCGCGTGAAAGTTTCGACCTCTCACAGTTTCCCGCGAGTTCAGGAGAACGGGATACTGAAGGGATCTGTCTTAAGTGTCTGCCTAACTGCAAATAATGGGCTCGCTGCGGCGGTGGGAACGTCTGTCTCTGCTTCCTTGTATGCTGACGACTTCTGCCTCTACTGTAGCTCCATTGGCATTGCAGCTGCTGAACGTCAGCTGCACGGCACTATCCGCAAGGCGCAGTCTTGGGCTGTAGCACATGGCTTCTAGTTTTCGGCTGCCAAGACCTGAGATATGCATTTCTGCTGGCGACGCACTGTTCACCCTGAGACACGGCTTTATCTTGACGGCGAACCTCTTGCTGTGATGGAGACACTTGGCTCCCTCATATTCAGCAGCTTAAACAGATGTGTTGGCGGCATCTTAATGCTCTGTGTTGCTTGAGCCACACCAGCTGGGGAGCCGACCGGTCTGCCCTCTTACGGCTCTACCAGGCATTAATTCAGTCCCGTCTGGATTATGGGAGCCTGGCTTATGGTTCAGCATCCCCTTCTGCATTGCGGGTGCTGGATCCCATCCTTCACAGCAGTATCCGACTTGCCACTGGAGCTATCTGGTCCAGCCCTGTGAGCAGCATACTTGTGGAGGCAGGTGTCCCTCCACTGCGGTTGCGGAGCCAACGTTTACTGGCCGCTTATGCTACACACGTTTGTCGCGTGCCTGGGAATCCCAATTATGCTGGCCTGGGAATACCAATTATCGTTTCCTGTTCCCCCAGTCTTTCGTCCATCTCCCGGAACATCTGCCCTGGTCGGGTTGTACGATCGCAGTTCGTATCAGAGAGCTTCTCTCCGGGCTTGGGGTTTTCCCTCTTCCACCTCTTTTCCAGGCCCCTCTGCGTACACCCCCGTGGTGTGTGCCCCACCCATACCTTCGGCTCGAAGTGGCTCAGGGCCCGAAGGACTCGGTCCCTCCTGAGGCCTTCCACCACCGCTTTCTTTCCATCCCTGCCACGTATCAGGGCTCTGGCGTTGTCTACAGTGACAGCTCGGTAGTTGCTGGTCGTGTCGGTTATGCTCTCACACTAGGGGATCATTACGAACAACACTCATTGCTGGCTGGCTGCAGCATTTTCACTGCTGAGCTGGTCGCAATCTCTCATGACCTAGAGTATATCCGCTCCTGCTCAGGTGAGTTCTACATTATCGGTAGCGACTCCCTGATCGGTTTACGAGCTATTGACTAGTGTTTCCCTCGCTCTCGTCTGGTGATGGCTATACAGGAGTCCCATCATACTCTTGCCCATTGCGGCCGCTCTGTGGTTTTTGTGTTGACCCCTGGTCATGTCAGCATCCCAGGCAATGAACGTGTTGACATGATGGCCAAACAGGCTGTCGGTGCACCAGCCTTATCAATAGGGCTTTCGGAGAGTGACCTCAGAGCAGTTTTGCGGCAAAATGTACTTCGCACCTGGGATGAAGAATGGCGCATCCTGCCTTCACCAAACAAACTTCGGGCCATCAAGGAGGCTACCGGTGCGTGGCGCTCCTCCTTGCGGGTCTCTCGCAAGGTGTCTGTTGTCCTCTGCCGGCTGCGCATTGGGCACACCTGGATGACGCACGGTCACTTATTTCGCCATGAGGACCCGCCTCTATGTCGCTGCGGATCTGCATTGACGGTGGTCCACACTTTGTTGACCTGTCCCCTTTTAGCTGTGCTCAGGCAGACGTTTGCACTGCCTGATACGCTCCCTGCCCTTTTAACAGATGGCACTGCCATGGCAGGCTTAGTTTTGCGTTTTATTCGGGCAGGAGGCTTTTATCACTTAATCTGAGTGTTTGTCACATTTTTTGTTTTGAGTCTGGCCTTTGGCCTACGATTTTAGACTTGTTTTTTTTTTTTTTTTTAGTGTGTTACTAGGTGATTGGTTTTTCCTTTTTTGTCTCTATGGTCGGCCAACCACTGTCACACTCTGTGTGATTTTAATTCCTTTTGTCTGGTCTCTGAGTCTTTCTTGTCCTGTGTCATCTGTTGTCATCTCCATTGTTCGTTTTCATTATTTGTGGGTGTTTGAAGTTGTGGAAAAAGGGACCGATGACCATCGCAGTCTCGTCCCTTCAATCCCACGAACCACCACCACCTACGACGTTTCACTGCATGACAGAACGGCGATGTACTTCCAACATGATGGATGTCCGGCACATAGCTAACGTTCGGTTGAAGCGGTATTGAATAGCATATTTCATGACAGGTGGCTTGGTCGTCGAAGCACCATACCATGGCCCGCACAACAGGGGCTAAAGGACATATCCCTGTCTTACACCCTTTTTAATACGAGCACTTCGCTCTTGGTCGTCCACTCTTATTATTCCCTCTTGACTGTGGTACATATTGTGTATGACTCGTTTCTCCCGGTGATTTACCCCTACTTTTTTCAGAATTTCGAACATCTTACACCATTTTACACCGTCGGATTCTTTTTGCAGGTCTGCAAATCCTATGGATGTGTCTTGATTAGTTTTTAGTCTTGCTTCCACTATTAACCGCAACGTCAGAATAGCCTCTCTCGTGCCTTTACTTTTCCTAAGGCCAAACTGTTTGCCATCTAGCGCATCTTCAGTTTCCTTTTCCATTCTTCTGTATATTATGAATGAGCTGTTAAGCTGATTTTCTGGTAATTCTCGCACTTGTCAGCTCTTGCCGTCTTCGGAATTGCGTGGATGATACTTTTTCGAAAGTCAGATGGTATGTCGCCAAACTCATACATTCTACACACCATCGTGAATAATCGTTTTGTTGCCACTTAACTCAATGATTTTAGAAATTCAGACGGTATTTTATCTATCCCTTCTGCCTTATTTGACCTTAAGTCCTCCAAAGCTCTTATAAATTCTGATTTTATACTAGATCCCCTGTCTCTTCTAAATCGACTCCTGTTTCTTCTTATATCACATTAGACAAATCTTCCCCCTCATACAGGCTTTCAACGTATTCTTTTCTTTCCACCTATCCGCTCTCTCCTCTGCATTTAACAGTGGAATTCCCGCTGCACTCTTAACGTTACCTCCCTTGTTTCTAATGTCACCGAAGCTTGTTTTGAGTTTCCTGTATATTGAGTCTGTCCTTCCAACAATTATTTCTTTTTCGATGTCTTCACATTTTCCCATCAGCCATTTCGTCTTAGCTTCCCTGGACTTTCTATTTATTTCTTCCTCAGCGACGTGTATTTCAGTATTTCTGAGTTTCCCGGATTATTTTTGTACTTCCGCCTTTCATCAATCAGCTGAAGTGGTTCTTCTGTTACCCATGGTTTCTTCGTAGTTACCTCTTTTGTACCTGTGTCTGTTCCTTCCCAACTTCTGTGATGGCCCTTTTTAGAGATGTCCATTCCTCTTCAACTGTACTTTCATTAGAAACTTTGCAATACTTGAAACCACGTGAAATACTGTCACAGAAGCTGCTATTCTCGCAGACCCAGCAGCTGTACAGGTGTCTCTAATACCGTGTGCACCAACAATCCCAACTTATTTGCCCAATGATTTTAAATGCCTTCAGCTCCTAATCAAGGTTTTCTTTGCAGTAACAATGAACAGGGCTCAAGGTCAGAGAGAGCATGGAGGAGATGGACAGTGATGGGAGGAAACGGGTTTGGGGAAGGCTCGATGGTCAGATGGAGAGAAGAGGAGGAGGAGGTTCAGAGAGGTATGTGGGGGAAGGAAGGATGGACAGATAGAGGGGCGAGGAGGCAATGGATATGCGGAGGAGGAGAAGGACGGAGAGAGGGATAAGAAAGAGATTATGATATATATCCGATTCCAGTACAAGTTCCGTAGTTGTGCAGTATCTACATAAGCACGGGCAAGGACACGGGAATGCAAAAGTTCCCTAAAATAAGCACTTTTCCAGAATATTGGGAACAACGCTGATTTTGTAGAAAGGCCCAGTACAAATAACAACGAATAAAACAGTCTTTTATATACGTTGGCTTCTGCGACCGGTTTCAGACTCATTAAAGAGCTTCTGAGTATATTGCCGTGTCAACTTATAGAATATATAAATGTTAAAATACTGAAATAACTCCAGTTTCAGGCGTACTGCAGCCCTCTATCTCAGAGTATCGACTGTCTATGTCGGGGAAGATCGGTGCAGTATGACTGAAACATCGGTTATCTTATAGCATTTTGCGTATCTTATTAGATGACACATCGCTATACGCAGACTAATTTTTGATGGGAAAACTACTATTTTATTAGATGACACAGCGCTATACCCAGGCTGATTTTGATGGGAAAACTACAAACTCTGCAGATCAGCCCGCAAAGTAAATCATGATGAATGAAGCTGAGGAAGTAAGTAACTGATTAATTTACTTTGTGTTACGTGCCTACGTAGCTGAGGTCGCTAAAGCACGCGTGTGCGATGCCGCTCTACTCGGGGATAATCCGGCTCGAGTCGTCGTGGAGTATTAAATTTTTACTGCCAAAATTTGACCGGCAAGTGGAGGAGAGTTGGTGGCGTAAGTTTTGCACAAATGTCCAAGATTAAAATCGGAACTTTTTCGTTGTGTCTTATGAACAGATGGCGTTTGATACCGTTTATGGTGATCCGTCCCATTCCCTCCTCTCATAATCCACATACAACACAAACGTGGCACAATACAGGCATCCATTAAACTCACCTACGCTCTTATTCCAACAGGCAGCTAAACTCACCACGTGAGCCACCAATGTCATATGTTATTTATATTTTATTTTTGTACTGGCGAAGTACATAGCTGGGCTTGGGCGAACAAGTTAACCAGAACTCAGATTCCATCCTGACGTCCCTACTCGACCGCAGGACGCGTTCTCCTCGTTCAGCGTGGCCGTGCGGTTCTAGTCGCTACAGTCTGGAACCGAGCGACCGCTCCGGCCGCAGGTTCGAATCTTGCCTCGGGCATGGATGTGTGTGATGTCCTTAGGTTAGTTAGGTTTAATTAGTTCTAAGTTCTAGGTGACTGATGACCTCAGAAGTTAAGTCGCATAGTGCTCACAGCCATTTGAACCATTTGAACCTCGTTCAGCGATAAACGAAAAAATGTCGTCTCTCCGTTCACAGCACAGCTGAGGAAAGTAGGCAGAACTAGCTATGACGTTAACGCATATTACCGGCAAATGATGGTGTTTTCTCATAAAATGTCATTGAAAGGATGTCGACGAGAAACTGGAAGTACCCAACGAAGATCATACTTACGTAAAAGACATCATTTGCTTTATCTTTAAATTCATTACAGCTACAAAACCATAAATTCTGCACAGATTTATCCTCGTGAGGCTTACCAACAAATACAAGGAATTAATCACGCGCCGAGCCAACATTTAAAGAATTTGTAGTAACATATCTCGATGCAGGCAGTGTACAAGCAGTAGCCGGCCTCTGTCAACGGAAATGCACTCTCCCTCGCCAACGTGACAATTTCACGCTCTAATTGGCCGTACCCCGTGGTCTGGGGGGGGGGGGGGGCAGACGCATTTTGGCTGCATTAGGTTCCTTTGTGAGTCAAGGCTTGTTATTTAAATTCAGCTATGAGTCCTTCGCCCTCCCGAAGGACAAAGCAGACCTCAATCTCTGTTACGTCCACCACCAAGCAACGGCCCTCCATGTAAGCACGTATTTCAAGAAGTGGTGACACATACCGACACGCCTAACCTGCCTGCTGGTCGGGCCCCTACCCAGATCTCACTCAGTGCCCCAGTGATGCCGACAGACGTCCAGTGCCCTTTTTCTGCTTGCGCTGTTGCTTTCTTGAATATATAGCTACATCAGGATCGTGCTTCTCTTTCCATGTCTAGCGACGGCCAAGATAGTGTATGCCTCGGTGCAATCGCCGCTTCAGCCCAATGTGATTCAAGCAAGACATACATACACTCACCCTGTGTAATACAGTGTGGCGGGCAGTGCACTCCACTACTCTTGCGTCTGACTTCCAGTCCACCAGGCATGTGACGATTAATGGGACAGGTCTACCAGTCACGTCTTCCACCGGATCCACCTGCGGCCATCACCATTATGTAGCAAGTGTGGCGTGCAAGACGACGACGGCCATCGACTTGTGTTGGGCGAGTCGAGTAATGTTTGGCCTGTGGTCCGCTAGATCCTGGCGTTCGTCACACGCACGACTCCTGACGGCATAATCCCCCTTACCGGACGTGGTCTATTCTCCGCTTGCCGGACTAGGATTAGCGGGTACGCAGTCCACAACCTGTTTGGTGGTGATGACAGATCAGCCCTCGATTTCTGGCAATACGTTAAGGACCGACGTTGCACAGTTGTCAAGAACGAAAAGTACCAACAGAATTTCTCAAACTTCCCACAGAGCGGTTTCCACAACACCCTCTCGAGCTGTAACATCCATGCAAGGGACAGCTGACATATGTCCTTCTTCCATTTTACAGATTCGATATCCTCAAAAGTTATTCATACGCACTTCCGAGAAGACGTGCATCGATGATCTATTGATGTATCGCCACCACGCGGACTTTTCTTTGCTGCTGATGTCGAAGGCGGTCACCAGTCTTTGTGAGGGCTTGATAGTGCGACGAAGATGAATTCATACATGATAAATAAGACAACAAAAATAAAATCAATCAACCAATAAAGTAAATAAATATTATTCGAAAGTAAAAAAGCTACCTTCCTTGTATCCTCCTTTACTGTTTCATTTATTTACGTGGTTTGGAACTTTAATAGTGGCAACCATTTATTTACAGCGCGTACAAAATAGAAAAGTGTTTCAAAGTTTTACTGACCTTCAAAGTAGTCACCAGTATTGTGTGTAACCCGTTGCCAGCGATGTGGAAGTCGTAGGATACTCTTAGCACTGCCAGTTGTGTTGACAGTTCGAGCTGCACGGTCTATTGCCCGACAAATTTGTAGCAATTCTGAAATGAATGCCGTGGAGTGTTTCCTTCAGTTTAGAAATCGAGTAGAACTTACGAGGGCTTAAGTCAGGGGTGTGTAGTAGGTGGTATAGCACTTAGCAGCCCCATCATTCAAACATATCAATAACAGCCTGCACTGTAGGTGCTTCAGCATTGTCCTGCAAATGATGGTCAGGTCCCGCATAAAGTGTCATCACTTCTGTCTCTAAGCTGGTTGTAGGTTGTGTTCCAAAAATGAACTACATAGAGACCGAGGTGATGACACTTTCTGCAGAACCTGACCATCATTTTGCCTCATTTAAGTTCCAACCCTCAAATTTATTTTTTACTTGCTGAAGTTATTTGGGTCCGTCTTGGTAGGGACCAACGCCTGAGGTGGTGAAGTTTCTATTTTTGTACTCTTCTGAGAATTTAGGATGAAAGTGGCAGTGGCATTAGGTTTCCTCCTTTCTCTTTTTATAGTTTCAGGAATGTGAGCAAAACAAGGGAAGTAGAGCGGTAGGCCATCTACAGGACAAAAGAGGCAGAGTCTTTGATTAATAATCAATACGTCCTCGTTCCCAGGTTCTAAACCCGCCACCACATAAATTTTGAGTAATAATCAGCATTGGCGGCCAATGACTTCCGGCATAAGAAGTCATGCCCATCCTACCAAATGCATTGTGAAAGATGACGATGTAGCGGACAGAGGTTCAGGTCATTCTCTTGTCCTTGCGGTGGGAAATTGGTGGTAAAGGCGGAAGAATCAGCAATGATTAACGGCATGAGATTCCAGGAGGCATTGGAAACTACAGCGTTAAGGACAAATAACGTGTATTCACAGGACATGTGGCCTTTTATTGCAAAAGTGTCACGATGATCTGTCCATTGGCAAAAGATTCCGGAATAGTCCCCCGTCCGGCAGTGAACTGGTAAGGGGAGGTGACCATGAGAAAAAGACGGAATAACCAACGGAAGGTTAACGTCCTACGACTCGGGGCGTGGAGCTTCAGAGGACTGAACGTGGTAGAGAAGCTAGAAAATCTGGAAACGGAAATGAAAAGCCGCAATCTACATATAGTACAATTCAGTGAAGCGAAATTGGAGGAAGACGAGGATTTCTGGTCAGATGAGTACAGGGTAATATCAACAGCAGCAGAAAATGGTGTAACGGGAGTATGATTACTTATGAACAGGAGGATAGGCCAGAGAGAGTGTTACTGTGAACAGTTCTGTGATAGCGGTGTTCTTACCAAAATCGACAGCAAGCCAGCACCGACAACGATAGTTGAGGTACACATACCGACATCGCAAGGTGGTGATGAAGACAGAGAGAAAGTATTTGAGGATACTGAAAAGGTAATACAGTACGTAAGGGGAAATGAAAATTTAACAGTCATGGGGGACAGAAATGCAGTTGCACGGGAAGGAGTAGAGGAAATAGTTACAAGTGAATATGGGACAAAGGAACGGAGAGAGGAAAAAGACTAATTTAGTTCCGTAATAAATTTCAGCTAATAATAGGGAATACAATATTTAAAAACCACAAGGGGAGGAGGTATACTTGAAAAAGACTAGGTGATACGGGAAGATTTCAGTTAGATTACATCATGCTCAGAGTGGATTGTAAGGTGTTCCCAGGAGCAGATATAGTATTGGATCACATTGTAGCAGTGATGAAGAGTAGGCTGAAGTTGAAGCTATTTGTCAGGAAGAATCAGTATGCAAAGAAGAGGGATATAGAAGCACAAATGAATGATGAGATTGGATTGAAGTTAATAAGGAATAGTTCAACAGGCTATACATCTGAAGAGGAATGGATATCCCTAAATAGCACAATCACAGAAGCTGGAAAGAAAAACATAGGTACAAAGAAGGTAACTGCGAAGGAACCATGGGTAACAGAAGAAATAATTCAGCGGATCGATGAAAGAAGGAAATACAGTAACGTTCAGGGAAATTCAGGAATACAGAAATATAAGTCACTGAGGAATGAAAACTGCAGGGAAGCTAAGACGAAGCGGTTGCATGAGAAATGAGAAGAAATCGAAAAAGAAATGACTGTCGGAAAGACTGACTCAGCGTATAGGAAAGTCCAAACAGTCTTCTGTGAAATTAAAAGGGTGCCAAAATTCAGAGTGCAACGGGAATTCAGCTGTTAAGTGCAGAGGAGAAAACTGGAGGTGCTATGAGGGGGAAATTGTATCTGATGAGATAGAAAATAGAAACAGCAGTCGATTTAAAAGACATGGCGTATTCAGTATTAGAATCAGAAATTAAAAGAGCTTTAGAGAACTTCAGATCAAAGCAGTTAGAAGACATAGATAATATTCCAGTACAGTTTCTAAAATCATTGGGGAAAGTGACAACAAAACGAATATTCACGTTGGTGTGTGGAATATATGAATCTGGTGACATACCATCTGACTTTCGGAAAAACATCATTCACACAATTCTGAAGACAGCGAGAGTTGACAAGTGCGAGAATTATCACGCAATCAACTTAACAGCTAATGAGTCCAAGTTGGTGACAAGAATAATATACAGAAGAATGGTAAAGAAAATTGAGGATTGGTTAGGTGACGATCAGTTAGGCTTTAGGAAATTTAAAAGCACCATAGAGACAATTCTAATAACGTTGCGGTTGATAATGGGAGAAAGACTAAAGAAAAATCAAGACACGTTCATAGGATTTGTCGACCTGGAAAACCGTTCAACAATATGTTAGGGGAAAAGATGTTCGAATTTCTGAGAACAAGACGGTAAGCTACGGGGAAAGATGTGCAATGAACAATATATACGACAACTAAGAGGGAAAAATAGGACTGGAACACCAAGAACGAAGTGCTTGGATTACAAAAGTTGTGCCGACCATTGTGGCCGAGCGATTCTAGGCGCTTCAGTCTGGAACCGAGCGACCGCTACGCTCAGAGGTTCGAATCTAGCCTCGGGCATTGATGTCTGTCTGGGATCCTTAGGTTAGTTAGGTTTAAGTAGTTCTAAGTTCTATGGGACTGATGACATCAGATGTTAAGTCCAATAGTGCTCAGAGCCATTTGAACCATACAGAAGATGTAAGGCAGGGTTGCAGTCTTTCACCCCTACTGTTCAATGTATACACCGAAAAAGTAATAAGTAAGAGAACGGTTCAAGAGTGACAGTAAAATTTAAAGTGAAAAAGTATTAATGATAAAATTTGCAGACGATATTGTTAGCCTCACTGAAAGTGAAGAAGAATTACGCGATATGCTGAATGGAATGAACAGTCTAATGATTGCAGAATATGGATTGAGAGCAAATCTAAGAAGTAATGAGAAGTAGGAGAAATGAGAAAAGCGAGAAACTTAACACCAGCATTGATGGTCACCAAGTAGATGAAGTTAAGGAACTCTATTCTCAAGGCAGTTAAGTAACCTGTGACGGATGGAGCCAGAAGAACATGAAACGCAGGTCAGCACTGGCAAATAGGGCATTGTTGGCCAAGAGAAGTCTATTATCAAACATAGGCCTTAATTTGAGGAAGAAATTTCTGAGAACGTACATTTGGAGTATAGCATTGTGGGCAAACCGGAACAGAAGAGAATCGAAGCATTTGCGGTGTGGTGCTACAGACGAAGGTTGAATATTAGGTGGATTGATAAGGTAAGGAATGAGGAGGTTCTGAGCTGAATCACAGATAAAGGGAATATTTGGAAAACACTGACAAGGAGAAAGGACAGGATGATAGGACATATGTTAAGATATCAGGGAATGACAATCCAGAGCGACCATATAAAACAGGTAATGGGAAAAGCAGACATTAGACTCTGATTCATCGGAAGAATCTTCAGAAAATGTAACTCATCCACGAAAGAAGTGGCTTATAGGGATCTTGTTCGCCCGATTCCTGAGTACTGTTCATTTATCTGGGATCCCTATCAGGTAGGACTGATAGAGGAGATAGAGAAGATCCAACGAAGAGCGGCGCGTTTCGTCAAATCTTTCTTCCCACGCACTAGCCACGAGTGGAACAGCGTTGGAGGGATCAGATAGTGGTACCGAAAGTAACCACTGCCAGACACCATTAGGTGGCCTGCAGAGTGTGATGTAGATGTAGATATAGGCACCAGAGGGATCTGTAGAGGACAAAAACTGTAAAGGAAGACGGAGAATGGAAGACATCCAGAAAATAATTAAGGACGTAGTTTGCAAGTGGTACTCTGAGATGAAGAGGCTGGCACAGGAGAGGAGTTGGTAATGGACTGCATCAAACCAGTCAGAAGACTAATGACTCAAGGGTAGGATTTGGAAAGCGTGAAGACAAACAGTAGGAATTCTCGCCAGGATCAGGCGGACATTATCTTACTGAATTGACAGGATGGCTTGCCAGGAAAGGCAACAAAACCGGCCGTAGAATATCATCGGCGAGCCGCTGCGCTGTAAGCGTGCGAGGACGACAACCAAAGAGGGTCCTGTGGTGAAATCAATGGCTAGATAGACCGTCACTCCTCGATGTCAGTCCTTATGGTAGGAGACAGACAGGCTGGTTTCCGACCGCAGTCCTGGGCGTGTCCAGATATATCCTCGCTCCTCATCGAACTCAGTTTGAAGTGGGACGCATCACAGAAGAAAATTCTGTGAAAGAGATTCCAGGATGCGACGTGCCTGCAGATGCCCCGGACAGAGGTGGGATGTGAGCCTGACTGTCATCTGCTATACAATTAGACAACAGGGAGTCATGGTCTGGGGTGCCGTTTCTTTTCGTAGCAGGACGGCTTTGGTTGTTATTCGCGGCTCAGCACAATGATACGTCGAAGATACTCTAGGCCCCGTTTTGTTGTTGTTCATGGTAACCCATGCTGGGCTTACGTTTCAGCATGATAATTCCAACCAAGACACGGCGATATTTTCTATTGCTTGTCTTAGTTCTTGCCAAATCCTACCTTGACCAACAAATGAGAACCTCTGGAGCATTTTGGGCATGGCCCTCCACCCGTCTCGGGATTATGATGATCTAAGCCGCCCAGTGGAGAGAATTTGGCACGCTATCCTCCAGGAGGGCATTTAACAGCTGTATGAATCAATTCGAAACTGGATAACCTCTTGCATAATGGCCATAAGTGGACCAACGTGTCGTTGACTTGCTCAGTTTCTGAAGCTCTTTCTCTTGAATAAATCATCCAGTTTTGCTGAAATTGTAATCATCTGGTTGTCTGTATACGTACATCTATCGATTTCCGCCCCATTCTGGTAATTCGTCAACTTGTTTTTGTCTTAGAGGGCATTAAGTGAAAAAACCCTTAATAATCAAGATCCAAAGCACAATCACCTCCACACTTCCTAAACGCTGTGGCAGTGATTAGAACCCATTGTAACACTTAGGAACACGAGAATATGTGATGAGAAGACAGGCAGAGACAGACAGCATGGCTACGCAATGGAATCAAATGAAGCCGGCAGGTTACGTAAATCTAAGCGAATATTCGTCTTGTAATAAACCAAGCAGTCGTTGTGGTACACAGGTAACTAAAAGCTTGTGTTCTGGAAGGCTTCTCACCAGATTAATTGGCATCAGTGGTCCGCTGGCGGTGCAATGGACAGTCACCGATAGCTAGTTCCTCAGAGGCACCTGGCCTCGGTCTGTAACTAGCCGGAACTTTCGAACTATGGCACTTCTCCTCAGATGCTGCACAGCTAGTGCGTCTCAAAGGGCTACTGTGGATGGACCCATAGTGTGAGCAGCGTGGCGCTCGGCGCAAGGTCTAAAGGCAGATTAAGAGCGAGCTCGTGCGAACAGCCTACATGATGCGGGATGCCATAGAAGTTTTGCTAGGTGTAGAGTGAAAGATACGGTAAAGGGAATACTTCTAAGGATACGAGTCGATACAGGGCTCAGTCACGAACTGCTCCTCCGTATGTGCCTGCTCTATCTTCGTGAATAGAAACTCTTAGTTCACAAAAGCAACTACCACAAAGAGGAAACGAGAGAGTGTGGGAGAGCAAACAGTGACATGTACGCAGTGACGGGCACAGACGTTGGTGGTTGGCGCTTTTTCCTTCTGGTACAACACAGACGAGTACATTGTACAACTACACTCATGACCCAAAACGTCACGAATGCCTGCTTAACAGCTTGTTGGTCCACCTTTGGAGCTCAGTGGAGCAGCAGTTTAGAATCGCATGGGCTTGAAAAGTCATTGGTAGGTTTCCAGAAGTATATTGCATCAAACTTCTACGCACATTTCACGCAGTCCAGATAAAATAAGGGCTTTTGGTTTATGAAATCTGAGGTGGTGTTGTTAGCATCCCAGACGTGTTCCATCGAGTTCAGATGGAGACTTTGGTCGGCAGATGTCAACGTGAATTCACTGTCATATTTCAGAAACCGTATAACACCATTTTGGCCTCTGGCTTCTGGAACACACATCAAGGGGATGGTCTGCAGCGCTGCCCACGTGGTCCACAGCTGTTATTGGTGCCTTCAACTGCTGCCATAGGTTAAATGTAAGCCAAGGCGAATATCCGTCATATCATGATATTGCCGCCACCAACCTGCGCCCCTGGCGCTGTGCATATATGAGCAGCCATTCTGCTGGATGACGTCACTTTCGGACATGACCATCCACCTGGAGTAACATCAGATATGATTCATCTGACCAGACGACATGTTTCCACTGATCCATGATCCAATCTCGATGATACAGTAGCGACGGCAATCGTCCTTATGTCGTTAGATCAAAATGAGAGAATACGGTAGTTGTCTGCTGCGAAGACCCATAATCAGTAATTTTCGCTGGACAGTGCGCTCCGCCACACTTATGTCTGCACCAGTGTTGTACTCTGTCGTCAGATCCGGTAGAGATCGCCACCCGTCCTGCTTTACAGAGCCTCTGACCTCCACGTTCTATTATGAGGCGTTAAGGTCCAACATCTTGTCGCCTTCTCATGGGTTTTCCGTCCTTCAACGAATGTCATATTCCTCGAGCAAGCATAGCGTAGAGGTCCGATCCCATTGTTGAGTTATCGTGTGGGCTGTAGTTTCCAATACAAGACTAATAATATTGATTTCCTTTTTGTATTTTAGCAGTCACATTTCCAAAAATTATCTTACATTCTTCTCCTGCACATTTTGATGAACTTCATCTAATTCATCACCAGAAGCACCCTCCACTTCTTTACTCTCCTCTTCAGTTAGGGCATAAGCCCATATCAGGCTAAAGTTGAAAAATTTCCCTGTGATTTCGCTTGGAAGTGTACGGAAAGATGTGTTTCCTGTTATTTACAATACAACCAGTACCGAACATGTGATCATTCTGTAGACAGTGTAATATCCACGACACTATGTTCTAGCCACAAGATGTTAAAATGAACTTCGTATAAAAAGACTGTATCGTGCAAATATGACGATAATTATTTCATTATTTCTGTAATAATTTAATTTCTGTGTCAATTAAAACTATTATCAGAGAACTACATTCATAGAGAACACTAATTCTAATTTTTTTGTTATCTATGGTAGTTGTGGTTCAGTTGTTCTTCCTGTGCTAACGAACGGATGAACTGTTCGGACGTGAGACATGTGAGGTCTGTATAGAGACAACCTGTAACTATATATTGTTAACTATTATTTGAAAAACAGAGTCGCTATTGTCTAGACGTGGATTTGTATTTACTTCAACTGTAATCCAATCTATTTATTGTTTTTAACTCTTAATTTTCGGCTCCGCAATTAGGAGCGAAGCCATTAGCGTTAGTAACTTACAACGGAGTTTACTAGTAGCTGGTATAAAAAAAATGAAGTAATTTTCATTGAGAATAATTTTAAATGCTAAAGAATAGAAAGCGAAAGGCTTAAAGAATTTTATCTAAATGTATTAACTTGATATAAAAGGAATTGAGAATAACAATAGTCAAATTGACTATCGCGTTTCTGCCACCATCTTAGCAAAATTATCTCCGCGGCAGTTTTGAATCGAGAATTTTAACAAACATAAATGTTGTTAGATATAAATGAATGGAAATAAATGTTCACCGGTGGTCCCGAATCTACTTTAAAAGACAGAATTCATCTTATATTTAATCTTTAAAAATAGTGCTCACAGTACGTTACGTAATATCCATTTCTTATTTGCTGATGTATGAAGCCTAATAATTTCGGACGATTTATATGAAATATTTTAATAGGAGACATACGTCGGTGTTGTGCATGGGTAGTAGTTTGTGACTAAATGTTCCTTTTGCTAGAGGAAAGTGCTTCCATCTTAAGTAACAGCTATGTAAAATCTGATAAATGATATGCAATTTAGGACCACTCATACGGCTTAACAGCCATATCTGCACAACGTCATGAGGATATCTCTTTAGCAGAGTGACAAATATTAGCCGGGATAGTCATGTTTGAGATCAAACTAATTGTTACGCTGACAATAGGTAACTGGTTTTATATTTTCTTTGATCTACCTGAAATATCGTTTATAAGTAATTAAAGTTACGAAATACTATAAATCGGTTCCGCCACAGCAGCTATAGTATACCCTGTGACCCTTCTTCTCTGTCACTCCTTCAGTTAACCATTTCATCTCTTGAAGAGCTGTGATATCCAGTGGGCATTCTTCCAACTGATCAAGTAATTTTCTTAAAGCTCCAGCTTCCTAGAGGGTTTGACCATTCCATGATAGCAATTTTAAGTCCTTTAGACGTCCGCTATTTATCTGTAAACACTTGAGTTTCAAATGTAGGGTTGTCAACCTAAAGGCAAACCCCAGCGATCCTGGAGTGCCGATGTTTTATTTTAGGGCTGTCTTCCTCAGTTAGTGGGTTCCTTTTTAATGCTTCGGGATTTCACTTTTCCTCCTTGCATGACTTAACCATGTACACCAAGTGTTCCCGTAGTCCAGGTGCCATGATGTGGACGTGCATTCATAGGGCTTGGAAGGAATATATGGCACGTCTGTATTTCGTTACGTTTCCACAACTAGGAACTTCCTTACACTTACATCTATGACGACCTTACTTTTGACGAAATATTGAACCGTAACTTTAAAAATGATCTTAATTAGCTATTTCACTGTAAGAGCTATAAACCGCAACTAGGAATTACCTACGAAGACGCATTTGACACGTGACACTTGTGAGAACAGAATAACGAAGCGCTTTGGAAAGGATGACATGATCACCTTGAAGATTTGACGAATCCATTGCTTACGAATTCATAGAAACTAAGTTTCTGATATCAACGTTTTTATTTAATTAAGTAAAGAAAGAAATAAAGAAATTTTGCAATCAAAGAGTGTTTCAGCTCCTACGAATTCAAAACCTACTGCAGCTATCAGAAACGAGCCTACCAGTAAGTCAGCATCAAAGCCAGTAGTAAAATATAATACCTCAATTTAGAAGATAACCAAGCCGATCTCCTTCTTGCATGATTTCGTTTTACGTCATGCAATGTGTATCAAGCTGTCGGTCTTAGGTATCCATTTCCCATCTTCAGCGTTCTTGTCAACACAGCCACAACTTCTAAAACAATTCGCCAGCTCCCGCCTCAATCGCCGTATTATCCAGTACGATTCCGAGAAGCCAATACTCACATAAAAGCGCTTCTTTCATAATGAAACCTTCGCTCTCTTCCCGGAGTTTCATCAGCAACAGTCTGCCGATAGCATCTAAGCACTCCTCGTGTCGATTACTCCACTTGTGGAGAACGTTCAGCGCGAATCGGAAAAGAATTTCCGGAACTGCGTCCGCCGATCTAGTGAAATGCAGTGGCTTGGAACCGCCAACCTGATACCATCATGTAACAGTGTGGCGCTCAAAAATCTTTACCAGCTCTACAGTTCCTTCTTTTCGTTGGAAACCATGGAAGGTCACAGTGAGTTAATCCGTGCTGGATTGTTGGAGGTCCGCAAAAAAATGTCGTACGCGGGACAGAATAATTCATTAATAGTGTTTTATATTTTTTACGTCTATTTAACAATATCTGTGTTCTGCTTTTCACTGCAAACTCTTCCACTTTTCAATAAATTGTAGATGAATGCTAGTTCTTTAATAATTCTGTCTACTTCCACGTAAGTGTGTTACATAACATTTCAGAAACAGTGAGATTATACTCAAGGGTTCTTCCGTCTTTCAGTTTATAAGGCACCGTCTCCCCGTTTTGGTATGCATTACTGCCGGTTCCTCTGGAGTAGTATAAGCTTCTCTCTTGTTGCTCTACGAAATACCCTTTAAATAGCGTTCGAGGTATGACTGATTTTGATTGTAACTTTTACTTTGTAGTACTGGCCGTTAACTATTGTTATCTTCTCATGGATCTTACGTCTGGATGGTTTAATAAAAATATGGTTCAAAATTGGATGTTTTTGATAGTTCTTGTTCACAATTAACGTAAAAAGAGCTATTATTTATTTCTCCAAGGTAGATTACGCTAAAATCACCACACGCGACTGTCTACTATACGCCACGATTATTGTTTGGACTTTCGCACTCAAACTTTATATTTATTCACGGTAAACAAATTTATTTCCTTCCATTCTACAAGCGTCATAAGCATTTCTACACTTGTGTCTCCTACATGAACCTTAGAAGACTGTTAATTAGTCTTATCTAAGACTACTACGGTGTACATAACACCTTCATGGACAGGCTCAACTATCACAGCTTGATCACTATTACAACGTAAAGAGTTTTACCTCTTCTCCTGCTAGCTTGGAGATCGATACTGACTAGCCGCGGCGTGAAACATCGAGCCAACGAATGTATATAAATTATATATACTACTCCACGTGTGTATACAGTCTCCTCACAAGTGTTACAATCAATTATACAGGACTAAGTCGCAAGCTGTCGTTCGAGTAGAGGCAAATGTTAATGAGAATGTCTCGTCTAATCGAAGACCAATCTTTGTGGTTGAATCAGAGAATGCTTCGCTCAGCTAGTGTTCTTTTAGAGCTAATACAAAAAGAAAATTCAAGTACAAAGTGACGCGAAATTAGAAACAAAGCGCTCAGCATACGTGTCAGAATCTGGAAGAGACATGATGGTGAAGCGAAAGACATAATCATGGCGCAATCTGAGAAAAAGTCTATTGGAAGTGTACGTACGGGAGAACATTTAGTGACTGTTGTATGCAAGAGGTAGGTAATAGCCTGTCATAATGTTCAAACTAATATCATGATAAATTAGTACAAATGTCGTCAAACTGTAGTGTGACATTACAGTTTATAGGTATCATGTATTAGTGACAGTGTTAAGAGGTAATTTCTTTTCAGACTGCATTATTTAACCAAGTGGAAGGTCAAACCGATCCACGAATCTAAGTACTTGCCTAGGGAGTACTTACACATCTGTATCACTTCTCAAATATGGTTCCAACCGGTGAAAAACCCTGTACCCACTGTTCTGAAAATAACGTGGAAGAAATGGAGAAGAAATGACTCATAAATTTGGTTTTCAGTTTTATGTTCTCATAAATCGTCTCTCAAGACAGCATTAATAACGAACTAACGTTGTGAGATGTGTAAACTAATGGCAGTGTTCTTGAGTGTCATTGTAAGCTAAGAAAAATTTTCGGTATTTCTGTACAGGTAAGTTTATTATCCAAGAATAAGGTTTATTGTAATTACTGAAATGGTGTCGGAGTGTACAAGGATACAATGGAACATAAAAATTACTGTGGGAATCCCTCTGCCTGTTCGATAGACTGAATCTTTGATTTCTAACTTAACATTACGAATTATGATTGATTTTCCAGGTTTCGATGTTTTAAAGACAATTATTTTCTAGTAACTATGGTTATTTTCTAGTAACTGTGGTTATTTTCTAGTAACTATGGTCAACGAATCTTTGAACTGATACTCAGGAAGATACGAGTGCCTCCTCGCTGCTTAGCTACGTAATGCTACGCATTTCACTCTTCTTTCTATATTCTGTTGCCAGCCGTCTGTGATAGTTTACACATGTTCTAAATGTGATGTCAAGTCTCTGACAGGCTACAAATAATTCCCACTGTTCGTCTCTCAATCTCTTTACCTTGAATTTTATATGTAAACCATATCTAAGAACATAATAACAGTATCTCCAGATCTATCAAATGATATGGAATAAATTTCATACCCTCTCCAATTGTAAGAGTCATGATTTACAAAAATGTCTTCTTCCGTTGCTACGTCTGCAGCGTATGACTGCTGCATGCTGACAGTATTCAAGATAAGCTTTCTGCGTCGGCCTCTTGCTATTCTAGGAGATTACACTTCTTGTCGGAGATTTTCTTTTAATGGTTGCCCCAGCGTCAAGAGCCGCTCTCCAACAGCGACTATTCCTTACACAACAATGTATAGATTCAATAAAGTACACTCTAAAAGAAAAAGAAGAAAAAAGCAACACACTAAGAAGGAAAAAAAAATGAATATAGTATCAGAAAAATTGGATTATTTCTTAAAAAAAGAGAGCTTCACACAATGAGCAAGTCAATAACGCGTTGGTTCACCTCTGGCCCTTATGCAAGCAGTTAATCAGCTTGGCATTGATTGATAGAGCTGTTGGATGTCCGCTTCAGTCCGGAACCACGCGGTTGCTACGGTCACAGGTTCCAATTCTGCCTAGGGCATGGATGTGTGTGATGTCCTTAGGTTAGTTAGGTTTAAGTAGTTCTAAGTTCTAGGGGGACTGAGAGACCTCAGATTTTAAGTCCCATAGTGCTTAAAGCCATTTGAACCATTTTGTTGGATGTGATCCTGTGGGATATAATGAAAAGTTCTGTCCAATGAGCGTGTTACATAGTCAGAATCTTAATATGGTAGGACGGTCCTGACCATACCACTCCAAACGTAGTCAATTGGAGAGTTTCTGCTGCCTGTCTTCGTGCCTGCCAAACCCTACCTCACCCAGCAAGGCCACCGGATGTCTTCCCCAACTGAGAACGTATGGAGTATTATGGACGGGGCCCTCCAACCATCTCGGGATTTTGGCGATATAACAGAGCAATTATTAAGCGACAATTGGGCAGAACATCGTATGACACCCCTTAGGAGGACATCCAACAACTCTCTTAGTCCGTGCTTAGCCGAATAACTTCTTGCGAAAGAGCCAGAGGCGGACTAACGCGTTATTGACCTGGGCAGTTTGTGAATCTCTTCCTCTTGAATAACTGATCCAGTTTTAAGGTTGCAACAACATGAAGAAGACAGGCAACAAACGTAAAATTGGCGTGAAACGCGGGAGATGCTAGCATATTCAATCATATTTCAGTACAACTGCACAACATATGAAGAAGTAACATTATTCACATTCTGCACATAAGATAAGAATACACAACTTTTTATCATTCATAAATCGCATTTGGATGTGGGCTTTTTGTGAGAGGATCATGTGACGACTTGCGTAAAACAGAGACACGTCTACTAGTACCTGCAGAATACGACAATGGCAGGATCGTATCCTGTCAAGATACGTTTCTCTCGTTACACGATGTTCTGGACGCACTGACAGTGATCGCACGAACAAGAAATCAATTGAGTCAGGAGATCCATACTCAACGCGATGCCAGATCTCAGATCTCAGAGGTACCACACGCCGGGCACCCGAGAGGCCAGATATACTGTTCGCTCTGCCAAGCAGGATCGTACTTTGACTCAGAAAATAGGCTAGTTTTCTGCAAGATGAGTACCAACATGAATAGTGCGTCACCAAGGATCGTGAGCTCGGCGTCCATTTCGCAGCTTCCGCCTGACAGACAAAGGTGCGGCGCTAGTGGTACTTTCATCTGTGGACACATGAGTGGTACCATTCTGGTGCGCAGCATAGCGATGGAGCCGGCCGATGTAGGCGAGCGGTTCTATGCGCTTCAGTCCGGAACCGCGAGACCGCTACGGTAGCAGGTTTGAATCCTGTCTCGGGCATAGATGCGTGTGTTGTCCTTAGGTTAGTTATGTTTCAGTAGTTCCAAGTTCTAGGGGACTGATGACCTCAGATGTTAAGTCCCATAGTGTTCAGAGCCATTTGAACCATAGCGATGGATGTATGTTTGTGTGGAGTCTGAGAGGAGACCTAAAGGTATCATACTGCATTTCTCATCGTCATTCCGGCCTATCATCTGACATGATATGATGATATGAGGTACTGTTGGGTACACAATACTATCACCTCTGGTCCGCACAGACTGTAATTTGGACAGCAGACGTTAGGTTTGTGACGTGCGGAGGCGGGTGTTGGTGCCGCATCATCGATTTCACTGATGCATTATCTTTCAATAAGATAATGCCCGTTTTTCCTCAGCCACCTCCATACAGAGGTTGTTCAAAGGCTGCTTTGGCCAGCACGTATTGCAGAATTCTCACCAACTGAAAACTCCGATCGTGGACTGCCGAGAAATTGCCGCGCTGCCGGTTCCTAGGCACTACGGTTAATGAACTATGTAATAAAGTTGAAGGAGTACTGAGTGACATAACCGTATGTATCATACAAGTTCAATCAAGCTCTATGCGCCCTTGTAAAAACCTTACAAGATTTTCAGACTGTTTCTGACAGCCATGTATAGATTTGATTTCTTCTCCAGGAATTTTGGTCCTATTTGTCGCTCATGAATTTTGACCTTTCTACTGAGATCCTGAATTTATTTTGCCTGGCGATCTTTCTCAAGAAATGGCTCTGAGCACTATGGGACTCAACATCTTAGGTCATAAGTCCCCTAGAACTTAGAACTACTTAAACCTAACTAACCTGAGGACATCATACACACCCATGCCCGAGGCAGGATTCGAACGTGCGACCGTTGCGGTCCCGCGGTTCCGGACTGCAGCGCCAGAACCGCACGCTTTCTCAAGAGGTTGGTTAGTATGGCCTCTCTCATGGGCGTTCTGGTAGTACCAGATATTCATGAGCGAAAGAACGATATCTTTGTTTCTCTGATAATTTTTTCTTGTGTCATGTGACTCCTCGCCATGTTTTACCGTCCGTCAAGCCGACGCTGTTATATGCTGTGAGATAAGCTCGAAATGCAGCATTCCAATAATTAAGCCTCGCTGGAGGTCTGGCGTGGCCGATTTGACAGTGCATAGTTACTGTGGCCGGACACCAAAATGAAACGGCGCATGAAATATGACACTTCGCAGCCTAATTGGAGACCACGCTGAGCACGTATGGGCTGATGCTCAATTCACGTGGCGAGGAGACTGAATATATCGAATATGTCGAAATACTTTTCAAAGAAATGAATTTCAGTCCTGATGGCATTTATTTGGTTTTCTGGACGATGGGAAACGTAGTTACATTTATGAACACCGATTTGCAGAAAAATGTCAGAGCTCTGTTGATATTTGGTTCAAATGGCTCTGAGCAATATGGGACTCAACTGCTGTGGTCATAAGCCCCCTAGAACTTAGAACTACTTAAACCTAACTAACCTAAGGACATCACACACATCCATGCCCGAGGCAGGATTCGAACCTGCGACCGTAGCGGTCGTGCGGTTCCAGACTGTAGCGCCTTTAACCGCTCGGCCACTCCTGCCGGCGTTGATGTTTGGTTTGCCCGGTTTGTTTTTGGGCGCAAAAACAAAAAGGGCATAGGCGCCCATCCCATAACCTTAGATCTTCAAGAAGTAAAACAACTTAAAAGCGACTATCCGTTAAGCCAAACTGACGAAAGGAATGCGAGCTAAGAAAAAGGACTTCCTCTTGGAGAAAGATCCAAAAAAATATGGAGTAGAGATAGAGGAAATCCCGAATAGAAGGTTAAATGTCCTTCGCCATATTCGTGCGACGGATAAAAAGTAAAACGTGATTGACATCCCGCATGCTGTTCGCTAAAAATCCGATAGCTCAGACTACAGGCATAAATGAGAACGCAAGCTGTTGAAAAAGGAGCGTTCGGTCAGGAAATGGCGAACCGTCAAAGGTTGATGACAATGAACACAAAGTGGCTTGGGATCACCACTTAACAAACGACAGTGCCCAATATGTAACCTAGCTAAAGGATCCCCTCGCAGCGAGAGAGCCGAGTGTGGTCGGCTTCTTCTCTGGGAGAGCTTTAACTCCCCAGAGTTTTTCTTGGCGAAGAGGTCAGCGGTGATGCGAAAGTGAGACCATCTGCCGACAGACAGCAACATGGAGATCATCCGAAGGGATGGAAGAGCTAGCGGTCCGTGCTAGGACGAATGCAGCCTCGGCACCAGCGTCAGCAGCCTCATTTCCCGTCAGACAGATGTGATCAGGGAACCACCCGAAAATCACAGTGGCTCCGCCAACAGCGGGCAAGTGGAAGCTCTCGGACTCGTTGCACTATGGGGGTGGGGGGTGGGGGGAGACTATGCACAGATACAGGGACTCTGAAGGGCATTGAGTGATTCGGAGCGTATGACACAATTAAAATCCTGTGCCGCTGGATGTACTGGGTGACCCGAAGAGCTATGCTGTAAATACTGAGCAATGGTCTGCAAGCCGATACCGCTGGCAGATGGTCGATGTCAATGACGCAGGGCACAGCCGACACCACGGTCAGTCTTAGAGTCATCAATGTAAACGAAAATGCTTTTTCTAAGCTGTGTGCGAAGGTAGAAAAACATGTTGCTATAGCTTGAATCTAGAGTAGGAAAGCAAACTCCCAGAGGTAACAGCGAAGAGGGACATCCCATACTGGTGGTCAAGGAAGTCATTGAAATAGGAAATGTAGGACGGTTGGCTAGGCATGGCAGTCAAATGCAAGTGTATCTGCTGAGGACAACAACAGGCCAGTATGACAGCATTAGATCAGCACCTTCTGCAGTGATTCTCAACTGGGCTGGTGTAAAAGGCACCAGTGGCCAAACGGATTCCACGTTGGCGGATCGTATTAAGAAGGCGCAAGATGGATGGACGTGCAGATGAATAAATGAAACACCCATAACCTAGTTTCAACGGGCAAGGTTTGGGTAAAAATGGAGGGGGGCTGAACTGATTAGGACACGTAGGACACTGAGAGACCGTGTACAGTGTGCAGCCTGGTTAGATACGTGGGAGGAGCTAGAAATTTTCCTATCAAGCACGAGCCCCAGGAATTTCGTAGTTTCAGTGAACGGAAGAGCAACAGGCCTAACATGTAAAGACGGTGGAAGAAACCCACTGCCCCACCAGAATTCCGTACAAACGGTTTAGTCAGTATCAAAGGCAAAAGCCATTATCGATACTCCAAGAGTAAGGACGATCGAGATATCGCTGAAGACGCCACTCAAATGGACAAGTCTGTGGAAAACTGCAATAGATCGCAAAGTCGTCGACGGAAAGGGAGCCGGAGACGTCTGGCTGGACACACCTGTAATAGGATTAATGCTAATAGCAAAGAGGACGACGCCCAGGACAGAGCCTTGAGGCACACACTTCTCGTGGATGAAGGTATCCAACAAGGCCGAACTCACAGAACCTTGAAAACTCGATCTTTTAAAAATTCCTGAAGGGGTTGGGGCAGGTGGCCTCGGAACTCCCAAGTACAGAGGATACCAGTCCTCCAGTGGGTGTCATAGGTATTCTACAAATCAGAAAACACAGCTACAGTCTGGTATTTCCGCAGAAAACCGTTCATGACGTGGGTTGAAAAAGTGACAAGATGGCGAACTGCAGAACGGCTCGCCCAAAATCCACATTATGCAATGGTTAGTAGATTTCGAAATTAGAGCCACCATACCAAATGCCCATGAATCGTATTTTCCATCACATTGCAAACACAGCTGGTGAGAGAAATTTGCCATTAGCAAAAAGGATGGTGTTGACCCTTACTGGGCTTAGGTATAGGTATGACATTGGCTTCAACCCAGAGTCTGGGAAACGAACCATCTACCCAAATGCGGTTGTACATATGAAGGAGAAACTGCTTGCCCACAAGAGAAAGGTATTGCATCGTCTGGCCCAGAGGCGGACGATGGGAATGAAGTGAGAGCATGGTCTTGCTCTCTCATTGTAAAGGGGGCAGAATTCTCGATTCTGAGAGAAGAAGGGTATCACACAAGCCTCCTCCACTCGTTTCTGAGGGAGGAAGGCGGGATGATAGTGGATGGAGCTCGAAATCTCTGCAAAATAACTGCACGAGGCACTGGAGATAGCTATAGGTTCCACAATGAGAGCATTCTGCTATGGTCAGGCTGGAAATCTGGGAATGGATTGTGGTCCCAGAGAGCTGACGGAAGTGGCTCCATACAGCAGAGTGAAATCCATCTAGCTTTCTTGCTATCGCTGGGAATGCGACGACACTGCGGACGCAACATTTCATAAAGAATGCAGACGACGGTTAAAATCGCGGAGAGCATGCCTCGCGCTATGCTTTAGTCCACCAGGGGGCCAGGACACAGCGCGGTACAGATGAAGTGTGACGTGTGAGTCGTTCTGCGGCTGTAAGGATCACGTTCGTTTGTTACTGTACCTGGATACCACAACTGGGGAAATGGTGTTCGTCGTAGGTCGCTAGGGCGGAATAAAGTCTCTTGTCAACGTTTCATTGGGTTTACACAGAGTTGGGGTAGGAGTCGCTCGAGTACATGTCAGAGGGAAAGCGCCACTCGAGACGACAGCAGTACAGAACGGAAGGTTGAAAAGTGAATAGGGGTCCATGGAGTCTGAAAGGAACGTGGGTGCTCCATTGTTAAATGTGGTTGATTGATTGAGCTCAGCCAAGAGGTTACCTATCAGGCAGTTTCTGAAAGTGCCAAAATGGGGATGGCGTGAAGTCACTGAACAGCAGAAAGGGGTCAGGGAGTTTATCAATAAGTCGTGGTGACACTGAATTATGAAGGGATGTAGTCGTTGCAAATAGAAAAAGGTTGAATGAGGAAGGATAATGAGGACTGCTACAGCTTGGAATGCCATCCTCGACGCGGAGGTCAAAATGGACAGGAAGCAAATGCGAGAGGTCAATGAGGTCGCAAGGACGCAATTTTCTTTCTTGGAGGCAGATGACGCGTGGACGCTGCGATTCCTCCTTGTTGGATCCAATACCACAAACCCTCCATTGGAGAAGAGTCATAACAGGGATTGGTGAGGAGGAATGAAATGATTTCTTGATGCAGTAATTTATCAACAGCCGTATGAATTGTAGAAATTTATTTTATGAACTTCTTAGGTGCTACCAGTTTCGGCATTACAATGATGCCATCTTCAGGCCCCACACATCATTGTCGTAAAAACGCTACACACGGAAGGAGTCATATAACTGTATACGTGAATCAAATCGTTATGCAACAGCTCTTGGTGGCATAACGATTCTGGAAGGCACAATGGATCCACAAGTATGCATCTACCTTTGCGAAGCATGTCCGCTGCTACAAGTCATTTGTTTTTTCCTCGACACGATAGAATCTACCAGGAGTACAATACAACGTATCACACCGCTCGCAGGGTATATGCGTGGTTTGAAGAGCACGAGGATGGATTTGCCGTACACCTCTGGTTACCGAAGTCCCTGGATTTAACTCAATTGAGAGTGTGTGGAACCACGTTGAGGCTGTTCGCGACATCGATCCCCAACTGAGAAACCTGCCGCAGCTGGCCACGGGACTGGAGTTGGCTGGCTGCATATCCATGCTGGTACCTCCCAGAACTTCACTAACTAGCTTCCTGCACGACTTGCAGCGGTCCGTGTTGCAAAAGGTTCAGGCTTCTGAAATTCAGTCACAATAATGTCACTGCACAGTGTATAAACTTGCGGAGAAGGACTAAAACCATCATCAAGTTTCATGATCGACTTTTTTCGAGGTGATAACTGAAATTACCGTATATGAGAAACCAGTATACCCCCAGTTCTTTAAAGAATCGATCTCTCATAAATGAAACAGATTCAAACAGTTAATTACTTTAGAATTAAGCTGATATGTTTTAGACACCCTGCTATACCTGCAGGACAGAACAGGTATTTTAAGTTGTGGAAAGGGGTCAAAATAAGCGGCTGTCAGTTACACTCGATCATACAACCTTTAGTTTGATCAACCATTACAAGAGCCAAGAAAATTAAATAAAAAGAACAGCTTTAGTTTTAGAACTTAATTAGCGGCTGAATGCGCCGTACAATTTCATGCCTTAAGGGCAAGACCACTTTAATTTAAAAAGGGCTGAAAGCCAATAACTTAAATCTCAACCAAAATCAGAAATTTAAAAGGGGGAGCCTTATCTTAAAACAGTTCCTTAATTAGGCTGAAGGCGCAAAGAATCTGACACTTTAAGAGCAAGCAACTTTAGTTCAAAATCAGCTGAATGCCCCAAGAATCTGACACTTTAAGAGCTAATCAACTTAAATTCAAAACTGGTTGAAGTCCCAACACTTAAATTCAATAACATTACTTTTAAAAATGACAAGGGCTTTGTGTAAAACAGTTCTTAAATTAGGCTGAAGGCCCAAACTATCTGACACCTTAAGGGCAAAACAACATTAATCTTAAAATCAGCTAGAAGCCAAACAAGTACAAACAACAAGAACAAACAACAAATGGAGTACACCCAAGGGTGCTCAGAAGTTGCGAGGGTCAGCCTGGAATTCAAACACTAACGCTCACTTAGGTGAGACAGGCAGTCGGCCCAACCGTTTTCAATCCGACGACAACCCAACCGACAGACAGTCAACAGACTAACCGACAAGATAAACTCCACTTCACCCGACCAGTGCACAACAGGGAGTTCAATGGAACAACATAGAAGGTATTGTCGCCCACAACCAGTTATACATTGAGCTGTCAAACTACACACCATGCTGGACAGCGACAACACGCTGAAGAAGATACACTGCCTGAATTAACTCCAACGGCCAGGGAAGGTAGCCGGAACGTTAACGGCCACAAGCCAGAAGATTCCGCTGGTCCACTTCAATTCAAATAACTGAGTACAGTTAAACTCCACCGGAGGATGGCTAAAATTTGCCAACTTGAAAACACACGTTGTTGCTCGCGGGAATATCCCAACAGGCGACAACGAACTGCAAACGACACACTGTGAACAGTCGTGACTTGCTGGTAGATTAAGTCAAAACTCAACTTTCATGTCCAGGATCGGTGAGCCACGAACCTCGTAGCAAATAGGAACAGCACCACACACTCAGACACCACATAGAGGCCGCCAGTGGGCCCGAGAAAACTATGCGCCGCTGAGATTTCCTCGCTACTCCACGCCAACCGACCAACAGCCAGAAACTATAAGCACCAGGTCAAAGATAGCCCAAGGCGTGAATATCGATAGACACTGCTGCTGCCGCTCACAGAAAGAAAGGATAACATAATCGCAATAACTGTGGGAGACGAAACACAGAATAGCAAGCAAGGTTTAATCCAAAGCCTAGCATGGGCCACCAATGGCTCAGTGTTAACTATTTGACGTTAAGCATGTAAGTGAGAAGACCTTAGAAAAGTTTTGAAATTATGCTCAAATTTTGTAGGAAGTCGCTAATTGTTCTCGTCATGAAACTGTTGACGAATACAGTCTGGATGATTTGCCGTCAATTTTAAGCTAAAATAAGTTTTTCATGCATCTCAACGTTTATGGCGTCCTATCTCCTGAACAATATCTTGTAAGATGATATAATTTGGCTGATACAATCAGTGGTATACGCAGATACTGTCTGAAAACTGTGTTGCAATTAGAGCCTACAGTACAGACGTAATTTATAATGCTGAAGTTCTGCTGCATGAACAGAGAAAATGTAGTAAGTTATAACTTGTTTTCCTATTATCACATTGTGGGAAGGGAGGAGGGGGGAGGGAGGAGGAGTGTCAGTAAGGAAAAGATTCGAAAGGTTTGAAATTATGTGCAAAGTTTGTTGGAATGCGTTCCGTCAGTTATGCTACCCCAATACTTCTCGTATTGCGTCAGATTTTAACGTAAGTATGTCCTCCTTAACGAGCAGTTAATGACAGCATTTTAAAATTTTAAACGTTAAGTAACTACGACAAATACCGAAAATACTACTTGTTACTCGTGGAAGCTGTTAGGCAGGCCTGCAACTAATACTGGGTACTCGGTTCCGGGATAGTGACTTAATAATACACAGTGCGCAACACAACTACAAGATCAGTTTTTCTAAACCCTGTAAATATCTCCCATTATTACTCAGAAATTTGAAATTTGACTCAAAGGTGCCAACAATCTTCCTCTGTAATGACGCAATAGCGTGGAGCCTATGATGTCGCCCATGGGCTCGGTGACGCAAGAGGGCATAGTTCATAAGTTCATCTCAGTTGCACGGCGGGTTAATGAAATCACAATGCCACCAAATTTCACAAAAACTGTGCCCAATGGCATCCCTTCTCTTGGCGCCATTGTGATGGGGGTCAAAACCGAGAGGCCCAGCACTGATTTTACTGTTTGCTCATCGGTGACCACTGAACATATATTCAGACACATCGCTGTTCAGAATCGATACAAAAGACATCAGAGGGTGGCATAAAGATAGTCGAAGAAATCACCATTTCCCTTGGGATCTCACCCTTTTGGAGCGTAGGCGACCGCAATTTCTACTCTGATAACCTGGCGGAACCACAAGTACCGTTCAAAACCATTCTACGTAATTTGAACGTGATGAGAAGCAGCAAAGCCTTTTCAAGCCTCCTCTGACGTAATCAAGGTGGGGGAGGAGGGTAATATTAATGAAAGGCGGGGAGTGGGGAAGGGAGGTGATATTGATACACTGAAACATGATTGTGACCTGCACACTTGGGAGTATGTTTTGGACACTTTAAGAATATTCCTTTGCAGGGACAGCCGGTCACAGATACCTAGCCGCCAGCTTGACAGGCATCCCATTCGATACCTTCCAGGCCGTCCGCACACTGGTCCATTCGCAGTCGTCGCTGACCTGACTCGTTCTCCGAGAGATCCTACCGCCATCAGCTCCACACGTAAGTGAATGGGTGTCCGCCAATGGGTCGATTTGCAGTCATCTAGCACTCGTCTCGAAGCCGTCACACGCGATGCACGTCACTTGCCTCCTGCAGAACACGGAACAGTTCGAGTGTGACGAGTGGATCGCACGTCATGAGATAATTTACTTTGCATTTGCCCACAGTTATTGTGTATTTGGAGTATGTGAAGTACGCAAACATATTATATGATCTTATTAATCGTATTCTCATCCCGGCAACGTATCACAGCACCAAGTACTCAGAATTTTTCAATCATCTCACCAAACGCGCTCAGTTGATTTTCCACTCCAGCTTTAGCTGCAATTGAAAATTCGGCTATTTTCAGGAAGTTTTAAGGGAAGCTTAGATGGCGGTGGTATGTTAAATAGTGAATTAGATAAAAAGATTTTAATTTCTCAGTCTGCACCTCCATCATGTTTGCACCAGAGTACCCAGTTTTAATCATCGTTAAAATACCATCAACCTCAAAGCATCCTAGCAATACCGCAGGATGGTGTGATTTATATTTAAAATTAGTCACACCATTATTAGGAATTTTCTCTACATGAACATGTTTCCATGTTCTTTCTGTAGCACCAACAAACAACCAGTGATGAAAATTCCATTCTATGTATAGATGCACTCATAACACCCTCTGTGAGCCATGTGCGACTCGCGTTCTCGCCTTTCATAACTTGGCGCCTTGTAATAACAGTAGTGGCGTCTCGTTTCCTTCTTGTGCTAATGGAGCCACTGAGTTTGTTAGTATTGTTTGTCAGTTTGTCAGTGAGTGACAGCAGCAGCAGTTATCGATACCCAGTACAGAGGTACTATCTTTGGTGCAACCGCTTGTATTTCCGGGTCGTCGTGTGTGTCAGGCAGTTGGACTTCGGACTGAGCAGCGAGGAGGTCCGCAGCATGAGGGCAGGCTGGGACTGCTGGCGGCGTGCAACACTGTCGGATCGAGGGGTTGTAGCTTACGACCAAACCCTGGATGTTTGAAGATGAGTGAACCTTATCCAGTGCTTGGGATCTCGCTGTAGTTTGCGTGCTGCTGCTCCCAGGGTCGGTGAGACCTACCGCAACAGGCGGAGTCTGTCAGGTTGGTGGAAGTTATTAGCCGCCTTCTACTGCTTGATATTAGTTTGAATTTGGTGATGTTATTGGTGAAGTCCAACCAGTGGTATCTTACTGCCTAATGGGCGCTAACGCCCCAGTTACCTGCCATGGATGGTTCAAATGGCTCTGAGCACTATGGGACTCAACTGCTGTGGTCATCAGTCCCCTAGAACTTAGAACTACTTAAACCTAACTAACCTAAGGACATCACACACATCCATGTCCGAGGCAGGATTCGAACCTGCGACCGTAGCAGTCGCACGGTTCCAGACTGCGCGCCTAGAGCCGCGAGACCACCGCGGCCGGCCCTGCCGTGGAGGTTAGCGGAATTTGAGGCAGTGTACTTTTCCTCGTCTTGCCGATGCTGTCCGGCATGGAGTGTAATTTGACAGCCTCCTTGATTGTGGTATGGATAGCTTCCTTGATTGTGGTATAGATAATTGTTTTCCTTTTCTACCTTGGTTATAGTGGTTCCTTCTGCCTTTTGGTGTTTTAAACATCAGATTCTGGAGACTCAGTGCTGTCTGTCGCTTCACCCTCATCTCAATTATTCCATCGTTGTATTGGATATTTGGCGTTAGGTGGATTTGGTAAGAGGGTTGATCAGCGTTTAAACCGTCTCTACTTTGAGTTGCCATCCTTAGGTGAACATTACTCTTGGCTTCCAGTCCTACCATTTGCACAGCTGTAGTGACCTTCCTCAGGTCGACACGTGGAGCACTGTCTGTGGATCACTCTGTCTTACTTGGTCAAGTTGTCATCACTGTTTAAAATTTACCTTAATGTTTTAATGTGTAATTGCTTTCCTCACCAGTAATTCTGACAATTAATTTTCAATTCTGTCTTAATGAGGCCTTCAGCTGTCACTATTGTTGTTACAGTTTATTGAGATTCTTCAAAAAAGGTTTTAGTACTTTTAAGGAGTAGTAGCCTGCCTTATTCGTAAATTAGGCCTTCAGCCGTTGAGTATTTCCGAAATTGCTTGTGGCGTTCAGCCGACAAATAACCTTGAATTTTTTTCTTAATCAGGCCTTCAGCCGTTAATTGTTTGTAACATTGCTTGTGGCTTTCAGCCGACGAATAATTTTAAATTCTGTCTTGATAAGGCCTTCAGCCGTCACTATAGTTTGTTACAGTTTCTTAAGATTGTTTAAAAACCTTTTTAGTATTTTTATCGTGTAATTTCCGTCCTCACTTGTAATTCACGCCTTCAGCCGTTGAGTATTCTGAAATTGCTTGTGACCTTCAGCCAACGAATAATTTTGAATTTTTTAAAATCAGTCCTTCAGCCGTTGATTGTGTGTAACATTGGTTGTGGCCTTCAGCCGACAAATAATTTGCAGTTTTATCTTAATAAGGCCTTCAGCCGTTAGTATAGCTTGTTACGGTTTTTTGATTGTTGAAGAAGAAAATATCTTAGTATTTGTTAACGGGTAACTGTTTTCCTCACTTGTAATTCAGGCCTTCCGCTGTTGAGTGTTCAGAAGTTGCTTGGGGCCTTCAGCCGACAAACAATTTTGAATTCTTTCGTAGTAAGGCCTTCAGCCGTCAGTGTAGTGAATTCCTTTAAAACGATTATTGAAAATTATTTCCTCAAATTAAGTGTATGTGTTTACTGTTGCCAGCGGTAGCTGATTACGGCCCTATCCATAATCGTTGCCTTATCCTACCTCTCCCTGACTACTAGGTCACACTCTGTGTTTGTTTGCTTTTTTCTTCCGCTAGTGCCAGAACGGCACAGTATCACCCTCATCACTATAGCTGTTAATTATATAGGAGATTATTAAAAGAAATAAACAACAACGTTCTGCAGCTCCTCCTTGGAAGCCGCAAACTGACTGAAGGAAAATCGCGTGCGCGACGAGTGCGAATCGACCCGTGTGCGGAAAGCCTTAGGTTTTGCATGCATCCAGCACACTCTAGTACAGTGGCATACAGCTCGCGCAGGATACGGTCGACGATGCGCACTGACCACTTTTTGTCCAAACCGCTGAGCGAGTCTACTCGTTTGTTCAGGAAGAGAAGTCGGTAAGTGTTTTCCAACTTTCCGCCAGTCACTGATGACAGAATCGAAGCCCGCACCCTGCAGTCTTTCTCACGCGATTTTACAGAAATTATTCAGTAAATAAATTTCATTTTTGTCTCACTTATAGCTTTATATGTCAGGTTCATAAAGCCAGAGTGAAATACCCACAACATACCTCATATTTCATAAACTGTTTGAGATGTCGAAATGAAGTTTCGTCCAATGATAGCATGCAAAAAGGAGAGTATTTTACCATACTGTTATTATCAAAACCTTCATTATCAACCGTATTATGCCAATAACTACAGACTTTTTCGGTGAAGGAATGTGATTTTTAAGGGCCATTGATAGCTGATGAAATGAGAAATGTTATGGGATCTGGAGCAAGGTAAGTGCAGACATTATACGTTTATTTTGTATCGAGGGTGTGGTCTTTCATAAGCTACTGACCTTACATTTCCTCAGTACCTCATTTAATAAATTTAATAAACCATTGTTTCAAAATGCTCTCGCAATTGTGTCTGCACAAAGTGCTTGTGACACGAGACTGTGTAACCTCCGCTGAGTTTTGGCATAAGAAGCAACGAATTTTAACATCGCAACAAGAGAATTGTGTAGGTCTTCCTCAAAATTTCCCACTCGTGACTCTTCTCTAAAAGTTACAAATGCTGAAGAAACCAGGCGAAAATAAAGCGCTGTATTTTCGGCAGAAATCTTTTTAGATACTAACCAGCGAAGAGGTGACAGATCTTTTTTTAATGGTCACCATGCAAGTCTCCTCTTGGAGGGACCCCGCTTAATATTTCCAAAAATGTGTGAGTGTAGGCTTTAGTGGCACTCCCCCCCCCCCTCTCCACGCCGTGCTCTGAGTGACACCCCCCCCCCCCCTCCCATCACTACCTCTCTCCCCACGCCTCCCTAGCCGACTGCGCATTTTGCGCGCACTTTAGCACCACTCACCTGAAGTGCATCAAAATGTCGTTGCGGTAGATCGACTTATAAAACTGGGGTGAGCATGGCAACACATATTTCTAGCAAACAGTGTCCCTCCCGACAGTCAAACAGTCAGATTAAAATTTGGCAATGCACCTACCCATTAAGAAATTATGTTCTTAGGACACCTTCACTGATGCAGAGGAAGTAAGTATTATCAAAAACTTTACTCTTAAAAACTCTCGCAAAATTAATTTATATCGACACTACTGTTCTTGATTCCCAGCACACAGTTGACACATAAATTTTAATGACATATATTCTGTTTCAACACAGACTCAAGATCTTGTTCTAATCAGTAGTGGGATTTTGGGGGGATCAGAAAAAAAAAGAAAACAAATTTAGTTATGCGATTTCAGTAACTTGTTGCTCTCGTCTTTCTTGTGTTGTCTAATGCTATACCTCGTTCTCACTATTTTCCTTTCATTTCTGAGAACATGGCTGCTGGCGTCTTTCTCTTGCTTTACGCTCTATGACAGCACTGCCCAGGGTGTATTTTTTCAACCAGTATTTTTCTTTGTCCTGTATGTACAGTCTCTTGAGTTTTCTCTGTTATTTTCGTAACGGCGCAAGTTTTACTAGACAGCTCTTCACTATCTGTACTTAGAAGAGAAAAACCTTATATCCCTCCTACATGGTGCTCGAGCGCTCATGTTTACAATGTCAAGCGAATTTCAACTCTCATGATCATTCCTGCTTCACTGATTCATTACTTTCAGTGCCTTAAGATAGAAAACCTTTGTGTGGGTGTAACATCATTTAACACATACCAGTAATGATGATAACAAATACAAAGGCACGTACCTCTGGAATATCGTTTTACATCATTTATATCAGAAGGGATACTGTAAGCAAAGATATTGAAAACAGCTTAGTATTCTGACATATAAAATGTCTGTCAAATACATAAAGATATTGACGATACAGTATTCCGTGTGTTTTATAGACTGATAAACATGAACGAGTTCCAAAAATTAATGTGTCAAATTACAAGCCCACACATCAATCGACTACATAGGGTATCATCGAGAAAACTTTACATCGAAGGACATCAAAAGCACACACGTCCTGTGTGAAATCTTACACTGTAAATCTTACACTGAGCTGACATAGGTCATGGGATACCTCCTTACATGATGTCAGGTCTCCTTTTTCCTGGCATACTGCAGAAACTCTACGTGTCAGGGATTGAAAAAGTCACTTTAAGTCTCCTGGAGGAATACTGACCCATGGTGTATCTGTAGCTGTCCATAATTGCACAAACTTTGCCGGTGCTCGATTTTGTACACGACTTGACCTTTCATTGCCCGAATCATTCGGCAGAATTGAGCAGAATGTTGCTGAATTCAATCACGAACAATTGTAGCCCCGTAACATGGCGCATTGTCATACATAAAAAATCCTTGATTGTTTGGGAACATGAAATACACTCATGTGGCACTACACAAAACTGGCGCTAACATCATAGGCACATAGGGAACACACACGACACAGATCTGTAAGTCCACGATATTGGTGATAAGATGAGGACACCGTCCCGAAACACATGTGCTACAAAACGCCACTGCGCATGTACCCCGACACCAGTATGGGATATGATCACCATGCACAGGTACACAGGCAGCACAACGGGTTGGCATACTCTGGAGCAGGTGGTCAAGCAGCTGCTGGGGTATAGCCTCCCATTCTTGCACCACTGCCTGTCGGAGCTCCTGAAGTGTCGTAGGGGTGTGAAGACGAGCAGCGATACGTCGACCGAGAGCATGCCAGACGTTCTCGATGGGGTTTAGGTCTGGAGAAAAGGCAGGCCACTACATTCGCCTCGTATCTTCTGTTTCAGGGTACTCCTCCACGTTGGCAGCTCGGTGGGACCGAGCGTTATCATCCATCATGAGGAAGGTGGGACCCACTGCATGCCTGAAAACGCGACATTCTGGTGCAAAATGACGTCCCGATACACCTGACCTGTTACAGTTCCTCCATCAAAGTCATGCAGGCGTGTACGCGCACCAATCATAATCCTACCCCACACCATCAAACCACGACCTCCATTCACGTCCCTTTCAAGGTCATGAAGGAGTTGGTATCTGGTTTCTGGTTCACGCCAGACGAACACCCGGCGAGAATCACTGTTCGGACTAAGACTCATCCGTGAATATAACCTGAGACCACTGTTCCAATGACCATGTGCTGTGTTCTTGTCACCAGGCTTTACGGGCTCTCCTGCGACCAGGGTCGAGTCGAATGCAACTTTCAGGTCTCCAAGCGAATAAACCACGTCTGTTCAGTCGTCTGTAGGCTGTGTGTGTGGATACAACTGTTCCAGTGGCTGCGGTAAGGTCCCGAACAAGGCTACCTGCAGTACTCCGTCGCCGTCGGCGGGCACTGGTGGTAAGGTATCGGTCTTCTTGTGGTGTTGTAGACTGTGGACTTCCCGTGCAGTGGCGCCTGTACACGTTTCCTGTCTGCTGGAATCGTTGCCATTATCCTGAGATCATACTTTGTGGCACACAGAGGGCCTGTGCTATGACCTGTTGTGTTTGACCAGCCTCCAGTCGCCCTAGTATTCTATCCCTCATAACGTCATTAATATTTGTTCTTTGAACCATTTTCAACACACAGACACTATTAGCACGTCTGAAAACGTCTGCACACTTACTCGCTGCACCGTACACTGACATGAGCCAACACACCACTGCGTTTTTGGATCGCTGCCAGCGCCACCATGCGACGACCGCTGGTCAGATGCGCCGCATGGTCATACCCCGAGGTGACTTAAACCAGCAAACCGCCCACCAGAGCGTTGCTTCACCATTTATCAGCATTATCCTTAATTTATGAGCATGACTGTAGATGAGTGGCTGCAGGTGGTCTCTAAGTAGCGGAATATTAGCATTTACGGTCAATAATCGGTTAACACCATACCACGCCACTATAGAGCCAGAATCAGCTTACATAGTGCCTTGTTTACAACTTGGATCCACTGCTTCGTGGGTATTGCGACACACACGAACCCTACCATCAGCTCTCAACAACTGAAATCGGGACTCACGTGACCAGGCCACGGTTTCCCAGTCGTTCACCGTCCAACCGGTATGGTCACGAGCCCAGCAGAGGCTCTGCAGATGGTGTGGTGCTGTTAGCGAAGGCACCTGCGTCGGTAGTCTGCTGCCGTAGCCCATAAACGCCAAATTTCGCCACACTGTACTTACGGATACGTTTGTCGCATGTCCCCCACTGGTTTCGTGGCTATGTTTTGCAGTGTTGCCTGTCTGCAAGCAATGAAGGCTCTACACAAACGCCGCTTCTCTCGGTCCTTAGGTGAAGGCCGTTGGTCACTGCGTTGTCCTCGGTGAGAGGTAATGCCTGAAATTTGGTATCTCGGCACTCTCTTGTGGATCTCGGTATATTCGATACCCTAAAGTTTTCCACAATGTATCGTCCCATGCGTCTAGCTCCAACTATCATTAGTCGGTCAAAGTCTATTACTTCCCGTCATACGGCATTAATGACGTTGGAAACTTTTTCACGTGATTCACCTGAGTACAAATGACAGCTCCGCCAATGTACTGCCCTTTTATACCTTATGTATGCTATACAATTGCCATCTGTATATGTGCATATCGTTGTCCCATGACTTTTGTCACCTCAGTGTACTAGTTATTCGCATATATATTTCCTATCCCTGCCATTGCAGACTTGGAAGTCTGTATATATTTCTATACGTGAATTACTTTAATTTTCTTGTTCTTCAACTGTAGTACCAAGACACATCCAGTAACCTTATTAAAAAGGCCTACGGGTAAATAAAACGATTACTACTACCATTACAACCACAATGTCGTATATTTCGTAATAGAAGTGTTTTCTTCATCTTTGTGTTTTATTGAACCAGAAATACTATGTTGTCCAATGAACAAAGAAAGCAGTGTCGTAGGAAATCCTCCAGTGATCGTCGAAAAGTTGGCAGTCCGATGATCATCCTTGTAGCGGCTTGTTGAAATTGTTTTGTTGCGAAGGCCTTCTAATACATTGCTACTGGCAAGATCGCATATGCAAGCAAACCGCCTTGCGCCGACAGCTACAGATGGCAGACATTTGACGTGGACGCACCTCAGATGACGCGTAGTGGGACATCGTCAGACAAGATATGACATGCAGCCGACTGCTGGCTCTATAGCCTCTAACGCATACAACCCTGCGGATTTCTGTACTGCAACTGTAACCTACAAATCTTTGTACCTCACTGGAGAAAAGCTCATCCAAATGCGGGGGAGCCGTATGAGACGTGTGCGGCTCGCATTGATGCCGTTCATAGTTTGGCATCTTGTAATAGCGATAGTGGCGTCTCGTTTTCTTAGTGTGTTCACTGGCGCCACTGCGTTTGCTCGCCTTGTGTGTCCATGAGTGGCAGCAGCAGCGCTTATCGATAGCGCGTACTGTGGTACCATCTTTGAAGAGTCCTCTAGTATTTCCGGGACATGGTGTGTCGAGGTAGTTGGGAGGAAGCAGCAGTGAGTTCCGGACAGCCAGCACTCGCTCGACACACCATGCACTGTCCGACTGAAGGATGTGGTCGCGAGAGTGTACGACCACGTCAAGGACCGGATTCCGAGAGTTTCATTTTAAACCACCGTGATATTCGAATACTGCAACTTTCAACTGTGTTTGTGTGTGTCCGCCTGTCGAAGTGACCTCATGGCAATAAGTTGTCAGTCCACGATTTATACTGGGATCCTTCAAGTTCCTGACTTGAGTGGGGACGCCCGTTGGTTGGTCGTTCGGTCGGTCGCCGCAGCGGACGACGTGCATTTGGTCTTCCGACTGCTTCTGGCTTCTCTGTGTTTGTGCCGACTTATCCGTCCATGTTGTTTCACTGTGACTGGTTCTAGTATTGTGAGTTGTTGGTGGAATTGTTTCCAGGATCCGTGTTTATCTTGTGGTTTTGAATGAGCATTTATTTTAATGCTGTCTGCGTACTGGATTTGGTGAAAGTGGCGAACGGCCATCAGGTCGGTTGGGGGCGCAGCAGTGAGCAGGTCCGCGCAGTGGGAGCACAAGCTGGAGCTGCTGGCGGCGTGCTGCCACTGCCGGGTCGAGGAGGGGCAGCTGCGAGAGCGACGACTTCGTTGCAAACCGTACCCTGGACGTTTAATAAACTTGAGTGAAGAGTTAACGGCTAATGCAACCTCGTCTATTCTGAGATCTCGCCTTTGGTCGGCAGGTTGTTGCTCCCAGGGCTGCTGAGCCTGGCGGCAACGAGTGAAGTGTTTCGAAGCAGTGAAACAATGCAGCCATCTTTCTGTCTTGGTTATACATCATTGAATTTAGTCTTATTCTTATTACTGAAATGCAACCAGCGGGATTTTCTGCCTTGTGGCCGCTAATGCCACAGTTACCTGCCCTGGAGGTTAGAGTACTTTTCCGGCGGTGTAACTTTCCTCGTCGTGTTGATGCTGTCCGACACGGCGTGTGCCGGCCGCAGTGGTCTAGCGGTTCTAGGCCCTTAGTCCCGAACCGCGCGACCGCTACGGTCGCAGGTTCGAATCCTGCCTCGGGCATGGATGTGTGTGATGTCCTTAGGTTAGTTAGGTTTAAGTAGTTCTAAGTTCTAGGGGACTCATGACCACAGATGTTAAGTCCCATAGTACTCAGAGCCATTTGAACCATTTGACACGGCGTGTAGTTCGACAGCCTCTTGTATTGTACTATGTACACTTCCTTATTATTTTTTTTTTTTCATTTTGGGAGGTCTACCTTGGTTCTAGTGTTTCCTTCGGTCTTGGGTGTTTTCTGAAGACGTAGTGCTGTCTGTCTCTTCGCCCTTACCTAAAAATATTCCATCGTTGTATCGGTGATTGGACATTAGGCGGATTGGTTAGTCGGTCGGTCAGAGCTTAATCTGCTCCTAGTTTGAGTTGCTGTCCTGTTACGTGAGTACAGCTCTTGGCTGTCTGTCTCACCGTACCTTATGTTTGAGTTACCTTCTCAGGCCAACCCTTGGAACACTTGCTGAGAACCGCTTGTCCTGATTCCTAAGATTGTGATGTTTGTTTTAAAGATATTTGTAATTTTCTAATTAAGGCCTTGAGCCGTTTGTGATTTGAAGTTGTGTGTGGCCTTCAGCCGAGCAATAAGTTCACCTTTTTCATAATAAGGCCTGCAACCGCGTTACAATAAGTCTTTTTTAAAGCAAATCAGTGGCGGCTGGTGACCAAAGAAGATGGTGGTGCACTTTATCACGAAGGAAATCATCGATAAAAAGAGAAAATCAGAACACTGCTCATGTTTTTGTAATGCCTGATATAAACAGACCGCTTGCTCGTATCACTCCTGCATGTACTCATAATAAAACCAAAAGGTGTCCACAGAAAAAGTATTACTTTTGCCGAATAAAAGGAATTAAAATCAACTGCAGCTCTATGTACTCAAAAAGTGGTAGGCATGCCTTACCAACCTTTTTCAGCAGCACTGATGTTAACGCCGTTCAATTATATCTCTGAATTTGGATGTGGTGGTGATCACTTGTACAGGAACTCTATTCTTCTTTCCTTCATATTTTCAAATCTTTCAACCACTCTTTGATTGAAGTCTGTAATTCCTAAAACGTGGTATCATTCAATAGAGAGCATCACAAGTGCTGATAGTTTTTCTTGGTCCATAGTATTCTGCAAGAAGGTTTTCCTGCTTTTCAGCGAAGAAAAGAACGTTCTGCTTCTGATGTGGTCATCGGAATTGTAATCATCGCTTTCAGCAGCTTCACAGATTCACTCAGTGTGTCACAAAAATTACTGTCTGTTATCTAATCTAGAAAGCTCAAAGCCCCAAACATGCTTTTGAGCCGGCCGGTGTGGCCGGGCGGTTCTAAGCGCGTCAGTTCGGAACCGCGTGACCGCTACGGTCGCAGGTTCGAATCCTGCCTCGGGCAAGGATGTGTGTGATGTCCTTAGGTTAGTTAGGTTTAAGTAGTTCTAAGTTCTAGGGGACTCATGACCTCAGTAGTTAAGTCCCATAGTGCTCAGAGCCATTTGAACCATTTGACCCATGCTTTTGAACTCCCCTCCTCCATAAATAACCGAGAGCTCTGTTCGAAATTTCTTTGCTTCCAAAAAAGAGTAGCATTTAACAGCAACTCTGAAAGAAATTTCTGGAAAACTGGAAGAGTAAGTAGCGAATTTCTCTGGTAGAAAGAGAAAGGCTGCAACTAAGCGTCCAGTGAACTTGAATCTTTCTTTTGACTCGTAACTTACGACATCACATACTTCTTTTGCCTCCCACAGTAGTTTACACATCGCTGCACCATCTTCAGTTCTCCCTCTTAATGGTACTCGTGTAAACATGTTGAATTTTCTCTCACTCCTTCCCTAATGTTCGTAATTTCACGCTCAAAATCTGTCAGCTGATTTAGTGCATAATATGGGTCAATACCCCTTTTTTTGTAGCGGATTATACAAAATATCCACATGTATCATGATTTTTATGAAAAAATGAAAGCCAAAAAATGAACTTTTCCTCCTTCAAAATTGTTACTAAGCCACCGGCTTGCAGGATCATGTTCACATTTCACAGTTTTTGCCCTGGCCCATATTATTCATGTACGCGATAATACCTTCCATATATTCGAAAATGGTATTGACGCTCGTTGACTGAAAATTCCAACGAGTAGGCACTGAACGTGGCAGTCGTTTTTGTACTATTTCGTCGAGATCTGTTGTTCTCAGAGGAGATGCTGAAAAGAAGCTGTAAAGTCCCTGAAGTTTAGTGAAGAATATTCACACAGTTTTGTTACTGGAAGTGGCTTTAAGCATAATGAGATATGGTGGGCATAACAATGAATGCATGAAAGATTGGGAAACTTTTCCTCAACAAGAGCCTGCACCCATCTGACGAACCAAGCATGACTGCTGCACCACCATATGTTTGCGCTATTAGCTTATGTGGACAATTCCCCAAATGATTATTTATCTGTTCGATGATGGACGTTGCCAAAGACTGGGTATCGTGCTTTTCTGGTGCTATGAAGTCACAAAATCTTTCAACTGGTTTTTCGTTAATAATGTACCTATACATTATAACCATCTGAAAAACACAGGCTATGTCAGTGCTTTCGTCAGCTGATATGGCCAAAAACTCAGCACCATTAATTTCATTTCTAATTTCCTCTTGGCAGACTTGAAGCATGCACTGGAGGAGTTCATTCTCGATGGTTTATGAGGTTCCTGTGAGAACTGTAGCTTTCTCTAAAAGCTATTTTAGTACAGAGTCAAATAGTGCACTAAAATTAATCAAAGAACGAATAACACCAGTACTGGAAGATGATTCAGTCTCATCATGTCCCCTAAGGGCAAGTTCCAACACACCACAGAAACGAATACAGTTAATAATTAGATTCAATATGTACCTATTATCGGTAACTTTTTGGTTGTGTAATGCCACGGATCTTGTACCCACTGTGTAATTGGGTAGCTATATTTACATGGCCTAGTCTTGCCATATTCAAAACGTTATTTACATGGACTGAGGAAAGTTCGTGTTTTCTAATTTTGTCATCGAGGTGTTGAATGTCACAGACTTCATGTTTAGACCATGAAAGATCTACTCCAAATAATAAACAAGGAAAACAAAATAAGCCGTTTTTCATGTCACAACCACACAGTCATTCATGCTTGTCGTACAGTTCAGAGTTAAATTTCCTATTGAAGTGGCGACTTCTTGTTTTAACAGTCTGCGAAATTGTTAAAGCAAGAGTCGACCTACAAGGCCTTTTGATTTCTAATTTTTCTTCAAACATCTATGAACTGAAGGGTTCAGAGAGCAATGAAATTACCTGATTCATTATTTCACGTATTCACTTGTCACTTGGGCCTCAAAATTCAGTGTAGCACACGCTAAAAAACTAACACAATGCACAGGAAATAGTTCGCTTGCAGCTACACCTGAACTGGTAAGGTGGAGCGAGAATCCCACTTTGTTCGAAGATCCGATAGTTCCGTTTCCCTTCGGAAGAGTTCGAGCACTCTTCTGCGGCTAGCAGGGTGGCCCGGGTGTGGTGTTTATACACACAAGGTCCACATACGAGTACACTGTTGCCAAGCATTGCCCCCGCACCCCGCACCCTCTCTGAGACACACAAGTCCGCGTTTGCAGCCACAGTGGAACCCGCTGTCGCCGTAGGCACATTCCGTCCAACTCCGCTGCGTTCAGCGTTTTGAGCCCGTGCCTTTCAGAAGGGGTAAATGGCGTGCTACTTCTCTACAAGTATAGAACGCTCACAAAGCAAACACAGTTGAACAACATTATTCTTTGGGGGTAGCACAAATCTGCAACCTTTACAGGAGCCACCCCTGAAGCAAACTTGTTTTAAAATCAAAGTATTTGTTGAAATGTGTGCTATTTGGCATTGTTCTTCTGACATCTAATTAAGGCCTTCAGCTGTTTGTTATTTGAAGAGTAGTGTGGCCCTCAGCCGAGCAATGATTTTACTTCTTTCATAGTAATGCCTACAGCTGTGTTACACTAAGATTTTCTTTTTAAGAAAACTTGTTTTAAAGCAACATATTTATTGACATGTGTGCTATTTGGAATTGTTTTCCTGACTTCTAATTCAGGCCTTCAGCCATTTGTTATTTGAAATTGTTTGTGGCCTTCAGCTGAGTGATATTTCACTTCTCTTATAATAAGGCCTTGAGTCATGTTACAGTTGTTTTAAAATGAAGTATTTATCTTAATATGTGCTCCTAATATGTGCTATGTGGAATCGTTCTTCTGACTTCTAATTTCAGGCCTTCAGCCATTTGTTGTTTGAGATTATTGTTGATGGCCTTCAGCCCTAAAATTGTGCAATTTTTTTCTGTGATAAGGCCAGCAGCCATCACACAGTCAATTTTGTTTTTTAAGAGTTTGTTTTAAATTTTAATTTCTTTGAATCAAGTTTACATATTTGTTGTGTAACCGAGGGTAACTGATTACAGCCCCATCCACAATCATCACCTTATCCTGCCCCATCCTGAGTGACCAGCTCTCTCTGTATTTATTGGAATGACTTCGCTTTATTGTACACTTTCAATCATGTCTGAACACTGCACACGAAACGTATGACACTAAACATCTACACTTATTTTGCAAATGGCTCCAGCGAACATCCGACGCAGTTTCAGCAAATATAAATTCTAGGGATAGTAGTTCAGTGATATAAAGGCGAGAGATGCCACCAAAATTACGTCTACTTTTAACTACAAGGTAAAGGATCCACAGAATTACAGCATGTTTTAATGTAGGTCTTCTATACCTATTAGAATAAAGTTGAATTTGAGGAATAAATTTTGATAATTGAAACTGTGGTTCATTATCAAATATAAATATATAAAGGCGAAGATATGGCTGTGCCGAAAATAGTAACGATATTCTAAGACTTCTCATTGTCTTAATTCCAGAACCTGCATTGGAATCACGAGATGTGCGAGTGTGGGTAAATGAAGTAACAATCTGTGGGAAGAAATAAATAGATGGGCGACATATGGAAGTTTCTGTCAGTCATGAGCGAATGCTAGGATAGTCTAAGTGGCAAAGCAACTGTTCGCAATAAGTGGGAAATTCGGGCTCGAGTCCCGGTCCAGTACAAATTTTCATCTGTCGCTTTAGGTAGTAGATCTGTTCCTATTACAGTTATGTACATCTACAGGGTGTTTCAGAAGTGATGGTCAATATTCAAGGGTATGACAGGTCGAAAGAGAAAAGGAAGGTAAAGATAGCGTCTAAAACGCATACCTTAAGAGCTATGAGCAATTCTTGATCTTCGATACTGTGGAACAATTCTACTGCAAGCTCTTTGCTTGCCATATTTTGGGAAGTGGTAGTATGGACTAAAACAAGGAAAAAAGTCCAGTAAACATGTGCCCTAAAACGCATAACATACAAGCTATTAGCATTTGTTCTATTTCGTTGTTTTGAAGTAAAACTCTTCTAATGAACAAGTGCTCATAACTTTTAAGGTATCCATTTTCGAGTACATGTTTACTGGACGTTTTTTTCTTGTTTTGGCCCATGCTACTACTTCCCAAAATACCGAATGCAAAGACCTTGCAGTAGAAGAGATTTGTTTCACAGTATCGAAGATCTAGAATTGCTCACAGCTCCAAAGGTATGCGTTTTAGACCCCATGTTTACCTGATTTTTTTAATTCGAATGATCATTCCTGTTATATCCTTGAATACTGACCACCACTTCCGAAACACCCTGTGTATCTATACCTATACATATTACAGTTAATCTGAATTTCAGGAATAGATTATGAAATATTTCTCGAACAGCACATGAGAAATGAACTCCTAATTCTTCTGATTACCAGTTCTCTCTGCGTAGGATAAAGTATCAAACTATTTCAGCATTTGTAGGAGAAACTTGGTGACAGAAATTTAGCGAAAAGGTTTCCCAGAAACTACAATCACCTTTCTTTTAATGACTGCAGGACCAGCTCACTTATCCTGTTCTCTGTCTACGCGGTTTTGTGGCGATACGAAAAGAGCTACCCATCTTCGAATTTTTTACTGTCCTCTGCCCATCCTGTCTGGTAAGGAAATGATACGGCACAGCAGTACTCTCGGAGAGGACAGACAACCGTAGCACTGACAGTCTCTTCAGTAGTTTTGTTGCATGTTTAGGTGTTCTGTCAACAATGCGCCGTCTTTGGTTTGCATTCCACATAACATTTCCTACGAGATAGTTCTTGCTTAAGTTGCTTGTACTGTAACGCCTAGGTATTTAATTGACATGATAGCTTTTAAATTTATGTCATTTGTCGTGTAATTGGAATTTGATGAAGTTTTTTGTGTGTGAATTCACGTGGACGACCTCACACTTATCAATGTTTAGGGTCAATTGCCACTTTTCACCCCATGGAGATATCTTGTCAAAATAATTTTGCAATTCTTTTTAATCTCTCTAATGACTTTAACAGACAGTAAACGACTGTGTCATCTGCTAAGAGACCAAGTGAGCTGCTCAGATTGTCTCCTAAATCCTTTATAGATACTGATTACAGAAGCTTTTAACAGGTCCTTGGGGAACCACCCTTAAGTAATTCGGATTGCATGGCTAAAATATGGTTTATTCACCCTTTAGTCCATTGCTTCAACGTGTAACCACCCTCTTACTAATCGGCCTATACTGCTTGCGATATAAAATATAACTGTGGATCGCATGTATGCCTAATGGATTTTTCTAATTGTATAAGGCTGCCTTTCCCGAAGAAGGGGTACCGATAAGTAGGAGGAAACTGTACAACCGACCCTTCTGATGGAATGTCTACTAAAAATAAAAGGTAATTAAACCCAACAGGGCTATAATTTGGAAAATGAAAGTTATTTTGTGCATTCACTCAAGGACAGCGCTGGACAGAAAAGGGATACCACTGATCATGAATCCAAAAGTTACGCTAATGAACGAAAAGGAAATAATTAACTGTCGACAGCCCACTAGGGCAATTTAATCCAAAATCCTGCACAAGATGATGGGAAAGAAAAACATGTATTATTAAACACTGACGTGGCAACTGAAGGTTGTCACGTTTTTTGACACTAATTTTAAGTGAGTATGTAATGATAAAGAAAACTGAGAAGTCACTCTTACGATATCTCTGGCATTAAATTTTGAAAAAGGCAATCTAGTAATGTTTTGAAAATATATGCAATTAAACTGTATGTTAGTACTGAACTTCGTTACGTGAACGATGACTTTCAGTGACTTCAGCATGTCATTAAAGAAATTTAGAAAAAAATCAAGCACTTTCTAGTTTGCCGTACTTATTTTGCAAATTGGATTTCATTTTACTGTCTGAACAACTGAACCTTTTTTTTCTTAATGATCAGAACAGAATTAAATAATAGAATACGTACCAAACCAAACAGCCATGTGCTCCAAGCTATATGTAAAAGAAATAAAACTTCTGCACTCTTAAATTGTGCATTTCTTTAGATTTGGATTTTTTCCAATGATTGACTCTCATACTTGAAAAATGAAATTGCTTTACTTTAGTCATACACTGATGCCTCTGTTGCACAACAATTAATTGAAAGTAGACTGAGGCTAAAACTCTTAAAAGAGAATTTGTTCATTAATAAACTGGCTGTAGCCATTCAGTTTGATTCTTATGACACTCGGTTAGCATATTTGGAAAAAAAGGAAGAAGGATCCTGCTTGGTAACAATGTCTGGGGGCAATGAGGACACAATCGCCTTGAGTTTAACTGATTATTATTTAAACAAATCTTATCAATCAAATCACATTCAGATGTGCTGCTGGGTTAGCCGTTAATACTTTCTACCAATGAACAGTCTCACTTCAGTGCTGTGCACACGACGAAACTGTGTTGCTGAAACTGCTACTGTTGTTGAAGACTGTAGCATATTATGGAGTCACTGCTAATTAGAGGAACGGGCAATCGTAATTAATACAGCCTCTTCTGCCCGTCCACTGTCCGTACTCCTGCTCAAGAGATCTGGCCGGCGCGCGTACATGATGCCGCCGAAAATGGTACTCTCTACTGCGAGAGCGTTAACGCCACACTTCCGCACACTAGAAGCACTGGAACCCGTCTCCTTCTATCTCCACGCGCTCTGCGCAACAACTCCCTACGCAAAGATTTTACAATGCACAAGCACTGCTATTATCGTTGCTAGTCGATGCAAATAAAAATTCCTTTGGGTTTTTCCCAGAGCCTATAAGTTTCACAGCAAAACACGGATAAATACAATAAAACTTCTACATACTTCTACCTAAATGTACACATATAGTGAAGCAATGTCCTTACTTATTAAAGGAAAGCATTTAAATTACAAATATTTACATACAACTCAAAACAAGTTATATATCGGTAGCAGATGCCATGCATCCTGCTTTTTCGTTGTCACAAACTGACACCTTCTACAGCTCGCTATTAACTTTCTGTATCAGACACAAACAATACTCGCTAAGCCTTAGTCACCACATACTCGAGTAGTTCGAAACTCGTCAGTGTTGATCATTTTCCTCTAGCGAAAGTTGCCGCAGTAAACTCAGGCGCGCTTGCGTTAAATGCCTTGGCTCGTCTGCGAAATTCGGACCTGTCGATAACACTCCCCGCCCCTGAAAAAACCCCTGGCTGCCGTTCCACGCAAGCTTTCAGCGCTGCAAATGTAGCTTTGCCGATCCCGTGGGATTCCAAATTCTACTTCCTAGACACTAATAAACTGCCGAAAATAATCACCAGGAGTCTCCTTCCATAAGACCTGTCTTCTTATCCCCACGCGGAATTTCCTTCTGATACTGCTGATGAAATGTATTTGGCAGGTTGGCAACACAGTTTTTTTTAACGATGACGAGTAAAAGCCTAACAGTGAAGAAGAGATGCTGAGAGACGATGTAAGAAAGAGAATGGAGTAGATTGCAGAATGTTGAGGTTAGATCAAGGATGGTCCTGGTGTGGAGAGGATAGAAATGTCTCAGCTTTACAGGGTATGGGGAATGTACTCGCTGGTGCGGCACTTGCGTGACAGTATCGGAACAATTTGCGCCCTTTCCAGTTTCTTCATTTGCTTTTGGCTCAATTTCCCGCTTTTGTACTATAGCCATTTAGATATAAGCTATAGTTTACCCCCATTTAAGGCCGTTAGTTGTTACTGGCCACTCACGAATGAAATAAATAGCCATTAGAGGGAAGCCTGTTCTAAATGGCTGCAGGAAAAAAGTAAACAAATCGAAAAAGAACTGATTCAACAAATAGAAATTGAGTGATGACTTGATAGGAGAAGAAATAAAATCTCATGTGGAAGGAATACGGGATACGCTATTACAGTCCTTTGGGAATACTGAAATCACTGTGCGAGGTGGCAACCAAACGAATATTCAGCTTGGTTTGTGGAGTGGGGGAGATGTATAAGAGACATAGCATCAGATTTTCGGAAAATGATCATCCCCAAAATCGCAAAACGGCAAGGGCAGATAATTGCGACAATTATCACACGGTCAGCCTAACATCTCATATACCCAAGTTTCTGTGGAGAATAATATGTAGAAGAATGGAATAGATTTTTGGGAATCTATTAGACGACCTTCAGCTTGGCTTCAAATAGGTTAAAGGCACCAGAGAAGAAGCTTTGACGTTATTCTTGTCAATGGAAGCGAGACTGAAGAAAAATCGAAGCACACTGCTTCCATTTGTCGACCTGGAAAAAGCATTCGACAGTGTAAAATGGTGAACGATTCTCAAGAGAATGGGTTTATCCTATAGGGAAAGAAGAGTAATATACTGTACAATACATACAGTCGACAACAGAAAACTGTTCTCTTGTCTCGATAACATCGGGTGGCTTCAGTCGCGAACAGCTTGCAATACTGGTAATGCAGAGCACATTAATTGGCAACTGAGGCAGCACCGCATCTCTTCTTATTGCAACTCTTACTTGCATTCATTTTTTATTTTCTTTAAAGTCAGTACCGCCATTAGACTGTTTTTTATTTGCAGTGTTACATTTACACGATCATGGTTCCGCCTTCAAAGTGCCATTATCAAGTGTTTTAAGTGTTAGACAGTGCCTAAGATGGCATACTGTCGTATTTAAAATACACTATTACACACACAGTCTAAGGGTCAATATGTCAACCTGTGTAATAGTGTATTTTAAATACTACAGTATGCCATCTTAGGCACTGTATAACACTTAAAACTCTTGATAATGGCACTTTGAAGCCGAAATCATAATCGTGTAAATGTAACCCTGCAAATAAAAAACTGTCTAATGGCGGTACCAACTTTAAAGAAATATATTATGATTGTGGCCCCACATTATGAAAAAATTCTCCATTTTTTTTTTAGTTTCCGTGATTGTATATAGTTACAGCGTCTTGTTTTATACATTATAACGCTTACTTTTATGTTATTGAAAGGATGAGATGATTCACCCTCGAAAAAAAAAGAGCGAATCTGTATAGATCCGTGGTAGCGGCGTTGCAGCGTTTGAGGTACTGGAATTCCACTGTCGTAATGAGGGCTCACGTTCGCTCAATGCCATCTTTTTTTGTACATTCTATTGTTTGTTGATGTGTTGCAAATGTAACAGGAATACAGCCGAGGTATGCCCAACATGGTAACTCACTGTGCCACAGACGAGTCATTTATTTGCGCCATAGATGGGTATATGACAACCAATCGTTTACTGTAAGGACGTCTCGGCATAAGCAGACGCGATATACAGCGTCCAGGCACTGGTTTCAGAGCACGTGAAGCGCCAGCTAAGTGAGGCATTCAATCTCATTGTACCCAGAAGTGAATAAAGTGGTGGCGCTAGACATGGGCAATTGGCCGACTACGGGGGTCGGGCTTAGGAACCAGTCAGTTGATATCTGTAAGGATTGCCCGTTTTTAAACAAAGTCGGACTCATGAATGATACCAGCTTTCCTGAATGCTCGCAAACTGTTCGCAACCACCTACAGGATGTCGGCTTTTGAGCCCAAAGGTCTGCTACTATACAGTCCCTTTTCTGATGATCACAATCTTTATGGGTTTGTCTTCGCTGAATATATTGTAGACCGTGGCTGGCACCTCGTCATCTTTTCAGATGAGTCAGTGTTTAGCTCAGTGAATGAGGGTCCGGTGACGATTTAGATGCAACGGGGAGCACGTTATGGCTCACAGCAAGTGGTGCAGGCAGCATTTACGTGTTGGCCGCATCAAGCTCGTGTCGGGGGTGGATGTCACCAGATCAGGCAGAGATACTTCATCGAGCTTTAGACCGTACACATCATAAAATGTATTATGGCGACAGGTGTGAGAATGCAGTATCCTTGTGGAGTGATCCATTTCCAGCAGGATCATGCACCAGTTTACACGATTTGTATCGTTCAGCAATGGTTTTCATAACAGACTAGGTTCGACCTGATCGACTGGCCCGTTCAAGTTCCGGACTTGAATCCCATTGAAGAACCAAAATTAAGAGCCACTTGAACTCACTCTGGCCACCGCCGACCCAACCACACCTGATGAATTGTGGGACCTAGTGTGGCCACATGGGAACGTCTTGTGGACTATGTGACATATTTCCGGAGGCTACCCGCCTCCACGTCTTATCAGATGTGGTAGGTGAACCTCATGTTAGCCTCAACATTCCTCGTCTCACATTACTTTACATTACAGTATTTGTTTAACTGTAAGTATTGGACGAAATGTTCTATTCCTGAAGAATGGAACGCAGCTAAATTAATTTTTATATTTAAGAAAAGGTAATGGAAAAGACACAAAAAATTATAGAAGAATAAAATTTATGGGAAAATTCTTAATCAAAGGCTACAAACTATCGTTGATGCGATAATATCAGAATAACAATCAGGCTTCAGAAGGCGATGTTCGTGTAATGAAAATATATTCACAATAAGACAAATTACTGAAAAACTTCGGAGGAAATTTGGCTCAGAAACACGTTTAGCAATCGTCCATTAAATTTTGGGCATGCAGCCGCGCAAATAAAATTTCCTCCGTCAATAATACAGCCTCGTACCGTCCGGCCATTATCAGAGTGAGTCACAGGACTGAGGACAAGATGCCATGCGCGGCTTTATGTGCTCCACCGCAGCGGTACTGAGCATGTGGGTCACAGATGCTGGTCGGCGGCAAAGAAATACGCTTAAACATGCGCCGCCTGTGGCAAAGGCGTAAAGACATTCGATTCACTTGTAGATCTATGATCGCTGGCGGTGACATCAAATGGTTCAAATGGCTCTGAGCACAATGGGACTTAACATCTGAGGTCATCAGTCCCCTAGAACTCCTTAAACCTAACTAACCTAAGGACATCACACACATCCATGCCCGAGGCAGGATTCGAACCTGCGACCGTAGTGGTTGCGCGGTTCCAGACTGAAGCGCCTAGAACCGCTCGGCCACATCGGCCGGCAGTTGACACCATGACGACTTCTCTGCAGTTTAATTACGCTAAGAGTCGGATTCTATGTCTTGTCCAAATTAAAACCATTATCTCTATTTATTAAATTATTAGCTAATTTAATCTCTATAGCTTCCTTGAAGACATATTCCCAAAAGAAAGAGGTGGGTGTTAAAAATCTTCACATCACTCTAATTCACTGAATGCTCTGTATCAATACGATGTTCGGCCGCAGCTGACTTGTCTGGTTGTGATGCTTCACACATCTCTCATGAACGGTGCGTGTTGTTTGACCTGTGTACGACTTCTCACAATATCCACAAGGAATCTGATACACACCCGCTTTACGAAGCAGTAAATCGTCGTTTACAGAGCAGAGTATAGCTGCAATCTTCTTGGTGGTGGGGGGGTGGGGGGGGGGGGTGGGAGGTGGGGGGGTGGGTGGGAGGGGAGACAGAAGATCACCTTAACACATTCTCAAGAATACGGCCTATCTTCAAGGAAAAAGCAGCCACAAATGGCAAAAACGTACTTGATCTGAAGGAATTACGATCTTCTTCCCAATCACATACCTAGGATTTGCACTGAATGCTCTACGAATTCGTTGCGGAGAAAACCCATTCGCTTTAAAAATACTCTTGAGGTATGTGAGCTCTTCTTGCAAATTATCTTTATCGAATTCACAGTGTTGCCTATGCACTAAGGTCTTCAGGATACCTATGGTCTGTGAAGGGTGATGCAAGATACAGGCTTGTTGATACAGATTTGCGTGTGTTGGTTTCCGATATACAGCATGTTATAATGTGCCATCAACTTTACGGCGAACGACAACATCCAAAAAGGGGGGTCAGCAGTCTTTCTCTACTTCCATAGTAAATTTCATACTGGCATGGATGTAATTCAAATGCTGAAGAAATCGATGTAATTGATCCAGCCCGTGTGGCCATACCACAGATGTGTCGTCCAAGTACCTCTAGAAGACCGTTGGTTTAAAACTTGCTGAGCCCAGTGCCTTGTCCTCGAAGCCTTCCATGAATAAATTAGCCACTAGAGAAGAGAGGGGGCTTTCCATAGCAACGCTATCTATCTACTCATAAAATTCACCATTAAACTGAAAATAAGACGATAAAAAGCAAATGTTTGTCGTTCTTATGAAAATGTTGACCGATAAGAGATAAAGAGTCCTTTCAAGGTACCTTGGTGTATAGTGTTACCACGTCAAAAATAACACTCACATCCGTACTATTTAGCCTGATATTGCTAAGACTCTGAATCTCCTACCAATGTTTTTAATAAGGAAGCTACATATTCGGCAGAAAAATACGTTGGTGAACCAATAGTTCTCTTACCTCGAAGATAGGTCATATTCTTGAGAAGAAGATATTTACTATTTGACTTTCTTTCTAGACCGAAAACCAGTTAGTTACAAAATATGTTGGGTTTCTCGCTCACATCTGGAAATTCAGTCTGCTTGCATGATTTGCGTTCTTTCTTCGTGTGGCACTGTTGATTCTCACCTAATCCAACACTGTTCTGAACGGCTATGTGGTTTTTTACTAAACACAGCACAGTGTAGCGTTACTACTGTTTAATTGTATTCTTCCAGCTAAATATGTATCTTGTAAATGGAAATGGAAATGTCGTGTGGCTAGGGCCTCCCGTCGGGTAGACCGTTCGCCTGGTGCAGGTCTTTCGATTTGACGCCACTTCGGCGACCTGCGCGTCGATGGGGATGAAATGAATATGTATCTTGTGCTTCGTGTAGTGTTGCTAATTTTAACACTAGTTTTTCTTCGATCTAAAATTCTCTGTCTCTCTCTCTCTTTTCTTACAGTTCGTCAGTTGTGTGTTATTCCATTTAATTATCTTACCATGTATCTATACAATATGTAAAAGCAATGAAGGAGTAGTGATGGGGATTGGAAGGGGCCAGGTTGGCAAAGATGAGTGAAGAGGAAGTGCAAGAATGTGAGTTGGAGGAAAGGGTGAAAAGCAAGAGGTAAAATTAAATAACGGTTGGAGAAGGGGAATGAGAGAAAGTGAAGGATAGCAAAGCGAAAACACTTATTTTCATTTTTCCTACGTTATTTTCAGTTATCTTATATAGTGTCTGCTTTAAATTTATATATTTCGTCATTGAGTAACTGTTTATTGTGTGTTAACGGTTTGAGTGTATAGAAGTTTTCTTGGAAAAGGATGAGGTGTCTGTTCTTGCTGCTTTTCGAGATTCTCGTGTCTTTTTTATAGTGTTTGGTTCACGATATTCCTTTTTCAGATGGTCTACAAATTTTGAATGGTTTGTACTCAATGTCAGTTCTCCGATGTGACCTTTTTATGTTAATAAAGTTTACCAGATATTTATATGTTTTAGCTTTGACTTTATTAACATTATAGAAACAGAAAAGGATGAACGCAACATGATAGACAAAAACAATAAACAACATTAAAATTTGCTCATCTACATAATGCAAAATATCTCTGGCAAATAATATCTGTGGCAACCTAAGATATAATTTGCTTGCAAAGGTAATGCATCAATGGAACGATTTGGCACTTGATAACTCACAAAAAATTACACGAAATTTCTATACAAGGTAAATATGTTACCTATATTAACAATGCAGCAAATAAAAGAAAGTACACTCCAGAATATTTTAGGGACAGCACTCCATATAGACGTAACTATAATATAACATAAAAGTCTCACAATACTGTTACATAGACGTAGAGTAAAATGCTTTATAAATATAATGGCAACAGAAACACTTGTAAATGGCACAAATGCCGTAACAAGCTTGTCGTGTTCCTATACAAAAAAAGAAAAAAAAATAATTTGCAGTTAATTTTATAAAAGTATAAAGAAGATGTCATATTAAGACCTCATGCAAGCTGCGAGCCCAGCAAAGAAGAAGTCATTTACTCTCCTTTCTGTGTCTGTGGACCTTTCATTGTTAATTAAATGACTTTACGAAACACTGCCCAGTGGCATGACTGTAACTAGATCCACCATTTCCGTGTCTGGAATAATAACCTGTGGAATGACTTGATTCTGAATAAGTAATCCTGACGTCTCCACTCAGCTATCGAGTACTCCACAGCTAATCTACTTGCTTTACGTTTTGGGCCTTCTGGAAGTCAGGCCTCGGCTCCACTACTCTGCTAAATTATTGCTGTTTACCGTATAAGGAGTCTCGTTCTAAATTTTCAGCAAACTGCCAGGACTGTCCCGTATGAAGACTTGAGCCTCATGGTTTCTCACGGTCCGAACAGGGTGTTTGACACGTCACACCACTCGTTTCCAGGAAGGACTTACCAACTCGGAAACAAACTTCTTTTGTCAAACAGTTACGCCGCGCTGCGCTGGCTCACTAAGCTCAGCGACTCTGACGAACTGTTTTCCCGCGATGGTATCTGATTTACCGGGAAACTAGCTGAACAGATGTTGCGTACAATACGGTACAGCGACCACTCTGGGGTTCACCGGGGGTCGTACACAAGACACATACAATCCTCTTGCAAAGCGGCTTGTATCAGCTGCACAGGACCATCTGCTACATAGCTCTTGAGCAACAATTGGTGGTCGTTCCTAAGTGCCAAAATGCGATATCACTCTGTTGAGGAAAACCGAACCCTCAGGCTGTGCTTCTCCATTCATGGAAACTACAGAAACAATTGCATGCAACTATCAGAATACAGTCAGAGTGATGGACGAAAGATGTTATTTGATGCCATAAACTCCGTAAGTACAGAACGCTGCCTCCATAAAAGTGTACATACATCAACTAGCCTCAACCGAATACAAATCAATGAATTACAATACACTATGGCAATAAAACAGGAGAAGTATTCATTGGTGTCTGTCTCGTTTTGATTTTCGTTTAGGAATGTGGTTTTGTACAGAGTTATTTGTTTTCTAGGCATTATTTATGCCATCTTCTTTGAATATACTACATATTTTGTGTGTGAATTTGTTATGCTAGGTTACTGTATGTATTTTCTTGTGATTGCGCTGCTTTTATGTGCTGATGTCATTTTGTTTGTTTCATCATTTTTGTCCTCATTTCTTCTGTTAAGTTAATGTACTAGAGTTTGTTTCCTTGTACCATTCTTTTATGCTGTCTGGTTTATAGTGGCTAGCAGTTTTTGGTGATCAGAAGTATTTAGGGGAATGTTATTGAGTCTGCTTAAAATATCTCTGGCAGCAGCTTGTTTGTAAATCTGTGGATGATTGGAATTTTAATTTATTGTTTTGTCTGTAGTTAAGGGTTTAATGCAAATCTGAGAGTGTAAAACCCTGCTTGTGTGAAAGTGAAATTTAACTGAATCTGAATTAATCATGAATGAGGCACTCCATTGAGATTCAACGCTGAAATTAATGGATGCGATGACTTTACTACAACGCTGTCATTTATTTAGAGCCTAGCAGTGAATCGGGAGGTGGGATGATTGACACAACATTTATCATTGAAAGGGGTTCAATGTGATAACAAACTGAAGATATCATTACACCCTATGGTATTTTACAAAACACAATTGGAGGTATAAGGGATTAAAGATAATTATGTGGAGTTGAACTTTGCAGTGATGTACTTTCCAATGAAAACTGAAACTAAAACTATGAGCTGATAAAGTTACTGATTAAGGCAGAGTTGCTTAATAAGATTGAGGCAGAGTTGCTTAATAATCTGGCTTCTGACTCGAAAGTAATTTGAATGCTGACTATCACAATTACAGTCACTGTTTGTCTGCAACAAGAACATAAGAATCGCAAATATCTGAGGAAGCACTGACGAATATGAGACAGTGAAACCTATCACGCTTTTGAATTGCAGTACTCTTTCTTGTCCTAATACGCTAGAACTGTAAGCAGCACTTATCATTATCGTCAGTGTAATGCGAGCATCGTGAAAGCAGATTAAATAAACAGAATGGAGTCACCATTGCTCCCTGGTCTGAATATCAGAAGTACGATCAGGTAGTTCAGGCCTCGAACACTGGACACCAGGCGACTCTGCCACTTGAGAGTGCCATCAAAACTCTTGCCATGTCCTGTTCATGTCTAGTTCGCATCTGATATTTTCTGACTCTTCGGAAAACAGCTTATTCCTTTCTTCCCACCAACAAAACCTACATCCTCAAAAATTGCTACAGCCCCCAATCGTGTAATTATTTCTCTGACAAAATGTCACACTTCTAAGTGGGATATTCTCCTGACATCTCTTCTGACATGTCAATCAGTTTTGATTCAGCCACCAGCTAGCTTCACATTACAGGTCGTGTGAAAATGTTAAAAAACTGTCCATAAGGTTAGTCGCCAACTTTACTGCAACATCTGAACTTCAAGTAGGTCAGAGCTGTTTTGTTATGTTTTCAGGGAAGCCAGGAGATGCTTATCTGCTCAAGTATTTTGAAACATCCCCTTAGAAAAATTATAAATTACTGTGCTGGTAAATCTCATACGTTATTTGATTTTCAAACAACTGAGCAAAACCTGAACATACTCAGACATTTTTCCCTTTACGTATTCTGATCATCACTAAACTGACACACAATATTTTTTTAGCGCAACGCAATCTGACTTTCAATAATCCCTACATAAGAATGGCCCTGAATAACAATAACCTATACGTTTCATGAATCACTTACCTCATAAAAATCTTCGTTACTTGAACTACTGCAATTCAGGAAGCGCCAATACTGCCAGCTAAATGAAAGATTCTAATTACGGAAGGCACTAGCTACTGATAGGTTTAGTTAGCAAATGAAAGATTTTGGTACAGAAAAAACAATTTATTTACCTTAATAATGTTCAAAAGTCATCATATATATGTATATATATATACCAGTTCATGATATCCAATCTTACAAATTTCCTCTTTCTGATGGACGGACATCCATATCGTCCACTCTCAAAACTCTGGTATCTCTGTCCCCACATCCGCCACTGCTGGCGGGTCACCTGCAACTGCACAACGCTACGCGCTGTTCACATCCAACTGCCCAACACTACACAAGCGAATATTCCAACAATGAGTCCAATCAGCCACAGTTGCACACAGCACAGTCAGTAATTTTCATGCAGAGCGCTATGTGGCGTTACCAACATAAAAATCTAATCAGCCTACTTACCATTTCTTTTAAGATGCTTCTACAGCCTACGACATCCTAATAGATTCTGTCTTCCAGAACCATTTCTTCGTATCTCAACAGCCTCACACAACGAGTTATAAACCAAATAATGGCGTCTTCATCCGCTCAGCATTTTACAAAACGACTTGCAACCCCATAATTATCTGTGAAGGCCAACATGCTAATGACTCTCTGTGGATCGTATTGCTGAGCCTCTTTACTAGTTGTCTGACTCATGAAAGTCTCTCCTTACTTCCAAAGCTCTCCCATAAAGCAAACTGATTTATTCAGTATCATTTTAGATTACGGTAGGAGGTGAAACAATAGCTAATAATCATTGTGATCTCTTGACTCCCATTAAACTAATTCAATTCCGTTTCAGTTGCATAATTAGCGGTGAAAAAGGAGAAAAGGTGAGGCCCGCCAAGTTTGCCGAGAGCGCTAATGCGCTGCTTCCTGGACTCAGGTAGGCGCACCGGCCCCGGATCGAATCAGCCCAGCGGATTAACATCGCCGGTCGGTGTGCCGGCCAGCCTGGATGTGGTTTTTAGATGGTTTTCCACATCCTGCTAGGTGAATACTGGGATGGTCCCCACGTTCCGCCTCAGTTACACGCCTCACAGACATCTGAACACGCTCGCACTGTTCCATTAATTACACTCGATTCAGACAGCAGGGATACATTAATTCCATCCTGGGAGGTACGGGATGGTGGCAGGAAGGGTACCCGGCCACCCCTTTCCAGTAACTTTGCCACATCCGTTCCTATTAATAATGACCCTGCATCAGCACGGGACATGGCATCAGTGAAAGAAAGAAAGGAGAAAAGGCGAGCCAAAGAACTTGCCACATTTCAAGGTATGTGGCTATGACAGTCTTTTCTCGTGATTATATCTGTAATGTTGGGTGTGTTTTCTTGTTCTTCTTCTATTGTAAATCTGACATTCTTGTGCACTGTATATGTGCCCTTGTATATTTGTTGTATTTTGTTTTGCGTTTGATTCACCATGCATATTACATTAACCATACCACTGAACCAATAGATGATTTAAATTTTCTTTATTTCTCTTTTAGATATTAGTTTTTCTGTATGATTCATAAAGATGTTGACTAGTGTTACCGAAATAGGTGAACCCATGACCAAACCTTCTTCTTGTGTGTAGTAGTCCTGAACGAATTCATAATAGTTTGGCTGTCATATTCAATGTAACATTTTATTGTTTCCTCTGTGCATTCGTGAGGTGCCTGGTTGTGTGTTTTCTTGTTTTCTTCACTTAGTTTAATGGTTTCATATACAGGAACGCAGCTTTACATGCTTTCTATATCAAAGAAGAGCGTTAGGATTTTAGTATCTCTTATATGTTCCATTAGCTGACTGATATTTCTTATTGACCTATCATTTTCTTGTTATTAGTACTGTGTCAGTTGCGATTGTACTTGTTTTGCTAGTATGTATGTAGGAGCTGCTTTGAAATATACTGTCAGCTGAACTGGATTATTTGTCTCGTAGATTTTTGCCTGGGTGTCTCAAGATCTTTTGCAAATGTCTCTATTTCTCCCTGTCAGATAAAGTATCGACTACGCTTTTGACATTAAATGTATTCGCAATTGCGAGTATGGACAACCACCAGCTGTAGAATGGAACGATGACAGTCAAAATTTGTGCCAGTCTGGGACACGAACCCGGATAAGCCGCTTATCGTGAGTTGTCTATGTTATTAAGTGCGTATTTAGCATGTACATGAAATCTGCTTTTTGGTTATGATTTTAACTTTTTAGTTGTTTTTGGTGATGAATTCTGTTTTTCCTGTGGACTTTTTTGTGTCCATAAGTACAACAGCATTACCTTTGTCAGATGTTGTTACAATTAATGTTTTCTATGTAGTTTTTTCTTTAGATTTGTTTTGATTATCAAAATCCTTTTTCAATTTATCGTTTCTTATTCAAAATATCCACGGGTGTACTGCTGGTCTACAGTGTCCAACGGGCACAATATTTCGGCGATCATACAAGTTGCCATCATCAGGTGAACTGACAGACTGAGCTCCTGTGAACGTGCTGGCACGTTTCTTGTTTTCAGCCTTTGCTCCTATGTTTTTGATTTATTGTTTTAGTAATTCTCTATTTATCCCTGTGTTTACATTACTGCATTCATATTTTTCTTCTGTGATGAAAATTCCAATTCTATAATGAGGTATTCTACTTGTTGTTCATTTGATGATGAGGTAACGTCTTGTTATAAATCTTTTTCTAAGAGCTGCTGTTCGTTGTCACGTTGCCAACAAAGTAAATTATTCAGTACAAAAACATATCCCAAAACCAACATCGAAACCAGATATCAAAAACCTGGTACCTACCAGCTTAGTTGCAGGGACCGCGAAAAAGTCTACATTAGGATGACTGGCAGGACGTTTGACATATGTTAGAAAGAGCACATCAGGGCATGGAAATACAGTACAAACAAGTCAACTCTTGCAGACCTCCTTGAACATGAATATCGCAAACAGACTACAGTAGTAAAAGACATGATCATCACAAAAATCAATAAAGACAAACAGACATCTTTTCAGTATCCAAGAATACTTCCACATACACAAACATTAACACACAGTACACGGTTACTTAATGAGCAAATTTTGGGAACAGACACTGTATAGAACAACTGAAAAAAATCACTTAGAAAAAAAAGTGCTTTTCCTTTCCCATCTATCACTTCTCCTACTTCCCCTACATACTCTTCCTACTCCCCAGTTTCATTTCATCTCTCACTTCTCACCCTATTCCTCCAACTCCCTGTCCAACCGAATATTGTGCACGCGTATTCGCCCCACCCCACCTAACCTACTCACGATGTAAATTGTGTCAACTTCTTCACTACATCATTTCCTTCACAAATTGAATAAACACACACACACACACACACACACACACACACATATATATATATATATATATATATATATATATATATATATATATATATATATATATATATATATATATCATGGTCCATTGATCGTGACCGGGCCAAATATCTCGCGAAATAAGCGTCAAACGAAAAAACTAAAAAAGGACGAAACTTACCTAGCCTCAAGGGGCAAACCAGATGACGCTATGGTTGGCCCGCTAGGTGGCGCTGCTATAGGTCAAGCGGATATCAACTGAGTTTTTTTAAATAGGATCCCCATTTTTTATTGCATATTCATGTAGTGCGTGAAGAAATATGAATGTTTAAGTTGGATCACTTTTTTCGCTTTGTAATAGATGGCGCTGTAACAGTCACATACGAATAAGTATGTGGTATCACGTAAGATTCCGCCAGTGCTGACGGTATTTGCTTCGTGATATATTACCCATGTTAAAATGGAACGTTTACCAACTGCGGAAAAGGTCGATATCGTGTTGACGTATGACTATTGTGATCAAAATGCCCAATGGGCGTGTGCTATATAGGCTGCTCAGTATCCTGGACGACATCATCCAAGTGTCCGGACCGTTCGCCGGATAGTTACGTTATTTAAGGAAACAGGAAGTATTAAGATTAGATTAGAGATTAGATTAGATTAATACTAGTTCCATGGATCATGAATATGATACTTCATAATGATGTTTTTTCTTTTTTTTCTTAATTTGTATCTAAAACTTCCTCTATGGAGTAGAAGGAATTGTCATTCAGAAATTCTTTTAATTTCTTCTTAAATACTTGTTGATTATCTGTCAGACTTTTGATACTATTTCGTAAGTGACCGAAGATTTTAGTGGCAGTATAATTCACCCCTTTCTGTGCCAAAGTTAGATTTAATCTTGAATAGTGAAGGTCATCCTTTCTCCTAGTATTGTAGTTATGCACACTGCTATTACTTTTGAATTGGGGTTGGTAGTTAATAACAAATTTCATAAGAGAGTATATATACTGAGAAGCTACTGTGAATATCCCTAGATCCTTAAATAAATGTCTGCAGGATGATCTTGGGTGGATTCCACCTATTATTCTGATTACACACTTTTGTGCAATAAGTACTTTATTCCTCAGTGATGAATAACCCCAAAATATGATGCCACATGCAAGCAATGGGTGGAAATAGGCGTAGTAAGCTAATTTACTAAGATGTTTATCACCAAAATTTGCAATGACCCTTATTCCATAAGTAGCTGAACTCAAACAAATCAGCAGATCTTCAATGTGTTTCTTCCAATTTAATCTCTGATCAATGGACAAAGCTAAAAATTTTGAATATTCTACCTAATCTATATGCTTCTGATTAAGATCTATATTTATTAATGGCGTCATACCATTTACTGTACGGAAATGTATGTACTGTGTCTTATCAAAATTCAGTGAGAGTCTGTTTACAAGGATCCACTTGTAATTTTATGAAAGACATTATTGACAATTTCATCAGTTAATTCTTGCTTATCAGGTGTGATTACTATGCTTGTATCATCAGCAAAGAGAACTGACTTTGCCTCTTCATGAGTACAGAATGGTAAGTCAATAATATATATTAAGAACAACAAAGGACCCAAGACCGACCCTTGTGGAACCCCATTCTTGATAGTTCCCCAGTTTAAGGAATGTGCTAATCTTTGCAAATTATGAGAACTGCTTATTTCAACTTTCTGCATTCTTCCAGTTAGGTATGAATTAAACCATTTGTGCACTGTCCCACTCATGACACAATACTTGAGCTTGTGTAGCAGAATTTTATGATTTACACAATCAAAAGCCCTTGAGAGATCACAGAAAATTCCAGTGGGATTCAGGTGATTCAAAATTTGATTGGTGAAAGCATATATGGCATTTTCTGCTGAAAAACCTTTCTGGAAACCAAACTGACATTTTGTTAGTACTTCATTTTTACAGATATGTGAAGCTACTCTTGAATACATTACTTTCTCAAAAAGTTTGGATAAAGCTGTTAGTACAGAGATTGGACACTAATTGTTGACATCAGATCTATCCCCTTTTTTATGCAAAGGTATAACAATAGCATATTTCAGTCTATCAGGGAAAATGCCCTGTTCCAGAGAGCTATTACACAGGTGGCTGAGAATCTTACTTATCGGTCGAGAACAAGCTTTTAGTATTTTGCTGGAAATGCCATCAACTCCATGTGATTTTTTGCTTTTAAGCAAGTTTATTATTTTCCTAATTTCAGAGGGTGAAGTGGGTGAGATTTCAATTGTATAAAATTGCACAGGTATGGCCTCTTCCATTAACAGCCTAGCATCTTCTAATGAACACCTGGATCCTACTATATCCACAACATTTCGAAAGTGATTATTAAAAATATTTTCAACTTCTGACTTTTTGTTTGTAAAGTTTTCATTCAATTTGATGGTAATACTGTCTTCCAGTGCTCTTGGTTGACCTGCTTTTCTTTTAAAAATATTCCAAATTGATTTTAATTTTATTATCAGAATTGCTGATTTCAGACATGATACACATACTTCTGGATTTTTTAATAACTTTTCTTAATATAACACAGTAGTTTTTATAATGTTTGATAGTCTCTGGGTCACTACTCTTTCTTGCTGTCAGATACATTTCCCTTTTCTGGTTACAAGATATTTTTATACCCTTAGTAAGCCATGGTTTGTTACATGGTTTCTTACAAGTATATTTAACTATTTTCTTGGGGAAGCAGTTTTCAAATGCATTTAAAAAAGTGTCATGAAATAAATTATATTTTAAATTGGCATGAGGTTCATGGTACACCTCATCCCAATTTAACTGCTGTAGGCTTTCCCTGAAATTTGGAATTGTTAAATCGTTGACTGAACGTACTACTTTGGAGGACTGTTTAGTACTGCTGAATGGAGCTATGTCATATATTGTAACTAGCTGTGCACCATGATCAGAAAGACCTTTCTCAACAGGCTGAGCATTCATCTGGTTAAACTTATCTTGGTTTATAAGGAAGTTATCTATCAGTGAGCTGCTATCCTTTACCACCCAAGTAGGAAAATCGATAATGGGTGTAAAATTGAAAGAACCAAGTAATACTTCAAGGTCATTTTTCCTATTACCCTCTTTCAGAGAATCTACATTGAAGTCCCCACAAATAATAATTTGCTTCCACCTGTCTGACAGATAGCACAACAAGGAGTCCAAATTTTTCAGAAATAGATGAAAATTTCCCGATGGGGACCTATATACAGTTACAATTATAAATGTGCCTTTATTTAATTTAAGCTCACAGGCACATGCTTCTATATGTTTCTCTACACAAAACGTTTTTGTTTCTGTACTTTTCGCACAATTCTAACTTTTGACATATATGGCAACTCCTTCTGTCTCCATATTTTATCTAATTACATGTGCAGAGAGCTTATATCCACTTATATTTATCTTATCCATATCAGGTACAACGTGATGCTCAGACAGGCATAGTATATCTATTTCATCCTCAGCTTCTAAATCTTCTAAACAAACCAGAAGCTCATCTATTTTATTCTTTAAACTCCCAATATTTTGATGAAATATACTTACACTATTTTTCATTATACTTTTATGAGAACCTTTCCTTATTCTAACATTTGCAGTACTCTCCTGTCTGAGTTTCTCATTGTGCTTAGGCCTAGTTCCTATACCAGTGGTCACATGGTGTTCAGAGAGGCAAATTATGTCAACTGGGTTGGGTGACTTTAATTCATCAGTGCAATTACCTAGGACTGAGATACAACTTGGTGGAGATAAAATTTCTGGTGATTGGTGAAAATTTCTAATTGACAGCTGTGATTGGTGATCCAATGTGCTAGAATTTTGCTGTTTAATCTCTTTCCTAAACTGAAGATTTGTTTCAATCCTGACCTCTCGTAGAAATTGACATCTTTCTGTCTTACTTATCCTAAAAAAGGTGCTGCTCGAACACCTGTAACCACCGGTATTTTACCATTAATGGCAGTGCATCCCCCCCCCCTAAATTTTCTGCTATTACCGCAGCCAGTTTACCCTTCCGTTTCCTGTTGAGATGTAGTCCGTGCCTGGTATAGTCCCACCTACTGAGAGAATCAACAGGAACCATACCAATATGAGCCCCCACACCCGACCGAAGTAGCCGTTCCAACTCCAAATTAACTCTCCCAACAGAAGAGTTCAAATGAGGCCAGTCATGGCGTCTCAGGACAGATACAAATTAAACATTGGTGTGTCTCGATGCCGACGCAGTCTTTACCAGGTCACACTCTATACTGTACCCAGGATCTCTGTCGATACAGTTCCCTGGCCCTCCCACAATAGCCACAGTGTCTTCCCTGGTAAATCCTTTACAGAGTGAACCTAAATCCTCTGTCACCTGATCCAGACTAGCACTTGGTTTGAAAAAATTTGTGACCTGGTATTCTGGTCCTAATTCCTCCTGCAGAAGTTGGCCTACACCTCTGGCATGAGAACTGCCTAACAACAAAACTTTCTTCCTTCTCGATGACTTTCCTACATTATTTTTCAATTTCCTATTGAAAGTTTGTTGTGTCTTGTCTACACCTACCTCTGCCTGAGGCTTCTCAGTTTATAACTGAAGCAACAGGTCAAAATTATTTTTGACATTCACCACAAAACTGTCAGACTTAGTTCTAGGCCTGTTCCTTCTGTTACCTGTTGCCACTTCCCACCTCTCTTTGCCCTTCACCCTCCTTAACCTGTCCAGATCTTCCCTAGCCAGATCTAGCTCAGCCTGAAGGGCAGCAACTTTCCCCTCCTGTTCCACTATCTTCCTACTTCTGCTGCAAATCCTACATAACCACTGATGAGCCTGATCCACTTTCCCGACTCCCACGCCACTGCAGTCCCCCCCCCCCCCCCCAATGAAGAAAACTACAGCATCCATCACACCAAGCCCGGGAACTAACAATTCTACGGCAAGTCAGCCACTTCTCATTCATGGCAAAAATAATACTTTACCTAGAATAAATCAATTAAATTACCGAAAATCAAAAAAGACGTTACAAGAATTAAGCCTATTCACAAATGTATATAAGCAAGTTTCTGATTTAAAATTCCGGTGTTTTTCTGAGATCTGTATTAAAACAATGGAGGTATAAGCTATTTATTATATATTTAACTCAATGGAATGAAAAAAAGGACAATTCAACGAGATACTTTAAGTTCGATTCTCCAAAAACGTTACGAGAATTAGGCCTATAAACAAATGTATGTAAGCAGGTTTCTGATATAAAGTTACGCTGTTTTTCTGAAATCTGTATTAAAACAATGAAGTTATACGCTATTTACGGCAGTTTACTTATTTGTTACCGAGAAACTAGTCAAATTAGCGTGAAACAAGAAACAAACACGTTTACAAAATTTAAGCCTAAACGCGACTTCGCGAAGTTACGATCTTTTCGTGTTTTCTGAAAAAATACGCAAAGAAAAGTGAAACCTTTAACGGCAAGACTAAACGATACACTAATGCACGTATTTAAAGTGTTGTCGGTGTTAAACTAAATTAAATTCCTGTCTAAATCACTTAACTTTCTGGAAATAGTTTCTGGCGTCACTTACTCGGTGGCCATCTTGAATATTAGCCACGACCTACAACAAATGATGATGCCCAAGTAGGTGTTTTAAAAACATATGTGCTTCAACCGAGGGTTCTTGCATTACTCTGTAATTTGTGTTGTACATGATCCTTCCATATTACAGGCTGTTTCACTGTGGTGAAGGTAGTCGGAACGAGAGCAAAGAACAGATTAATTAGGGAGTCGAGGATGCTGCTGGATTTGTCCACTAACAACATGTTTTAAAACACATTTTTAATCTCTAAGAAGCTCTAAGTGCGTTCTCCCAGCTTTCACAGTTCAAAGTACAGTTACGTATAATCGCTATTGTCTCTGGAGAATAAAAGATTTGAAACTGTCATACTGAATACTTCAGCATTGAAAGTCAATAAAAATATTAAAGTGTTAAGTCCGTAAAAAATAGGGCCTTTTTCAAATTTCACTGATAAGAAATTGGTCTCAAAATACCTTAACAGTATTCTGTTAATTCATGAAACAAATCAGCGCGCTATTATTATGACTTTTAAACATCATGAATATTCTCTAGCAGAATTTCAACGTTGCCTTTATATTTCTTATAGTAATAGAATTATGCTAGGATCTGCCCATTGCCCATAATGAGTACCGAGCGAGGTGGCGCAGTGGTAGCACACTGGACTCGCATTCGGGAGGACGACGGTTCAATCCCGTCTCCAGCCATCCTGATTTAGGTTTTCCGTGATTTCCCTAAATCGTTTCAGGCAAATGCCGGGATGGTTCCTTTGAAAGGGCACGGCCGATTTCCTTCCCAATCCTTCCCTAACCTGAGCTTGCGCTCCGTCTCTAATGACCTCGTTGTCGACGGGACGTTAAACACTAACCTAACCTAACCTAACTAACCTAATGAGTGTAAAATTGATCATAATGTAATTACAAAATGATTCTAACAATAGCTCTTTAAATGGCCAAAAAATTTTTACAAAATAACTGGAACAAAAGATCTTAACTGTGAACAATACATAAAAAGCTCAAACGTGAACTATTCTTTAAAGCACAGCCCCAACACGCTAATCACAGCAACGTAGGTTACCAACTAGTTCATAACAGCTGATTTAAAACAACTGCTGTCTAGAAACGGATGTCACTTAATTAAGTTATAATCCAGAGCTTGTGGATGACTGGATCGGCAGCACGCTTTAATAAGACAGGTACCCTGAGGTTCGCAGCTGCAACAGTTGTGGTGTAAGGAAATAATCACACCTTGAAACCATACAGCCATGCAGTAACGACAGACATAGAATGCGTCGTAGTGCCATATACTGGCGTCTCATGTCATCCGGCTCTTCTTGATGCACGGCGCTGATGCTGTGGATATCTCGACCGTGTGCTTCTTGACTTTGGCAATACTACGAGTACAGCTTACAGCTGCCTTCCACGTACAAAGTCAACAGCCATGTCTCAGTGGTAATACCGGTTCCCTTCAGTTCACTTAAGTTAAGTGCTTTCTGGCTTGACTATACTTGGATGTGTGACTGTCCGGGCCTGCCGAGTGCTTGCTGGCAAGCGAGGTGCACTCAAACCTTTTGAGGCTAATTGAGGAACCACTTGACTGAAAGGTAGCGGCTTCGGTTACGAAAACCGACAACGACCGGCAGAGCGGTGTGCAAACCGCATGCCCTTCCATACCCGCAGCCAGTGACGCCTATCATCTGAGGATGACGCGGCGATATCATTGGGCCTTTCGAAAACTATTCGAATGGAGTTTCGTCGTACTAGTGCCGTCTCCATAGCTGACGTTTACTGAGCCGTCGTCCAACCCTCGACCATTTCACTAAACTGTAACATTCGCCACCGCTACTGCTCTCAACACGTAGTTCGTTCTCCTTGACAGTAGGTGGAGGCATGGAAATCAGAGACAGTACCTTGATAGCACGCTCTGGCGGATGTGATTGATAAAGACGTCGATGGTCACTGCTCGATAATTTCATAAGAAAAGAACTAATTGCGGGTAACGTACTGAATACATCGTAAATACATTATTTCTCTGTCATGAGCCAGTGGGTTACTTAGACCAAAATAAACAATAGCGTAGGTGCAGTTGTTTCAGCTTGTTCAGCTTGTGTAATTGATCCGTGGTAAAAAAAAAAAAAAAATTGCTGTTTTGAAGAGCGTGCCACAGAGAGTTCTGTGAAGCAGTCGCCCTCCGTTCCTGGCGGTGGCGCCGCTGTGGAATTCGCAGCTTTGGTGTCTCCCTCTGGCAGGAAAGGGGAAATGTTGCCTGTTCACGTGCATTTAAGGGGTGCTATGACCTGTCCAGTTGGAAAGGATACGGATCCTGTACACCTCCCGTAAACTTGATCCTCCTCACCCGCTCGTATCCCCAATCCTCTCCCACCCCCGCCCGCTGCCGCGCCTGTATTCCCATGTCCCACCCGGTCTCCATCTCTCCACCCTCCTTACCCTCTCCCAAGGTGGCTTCCGTCAGCTCCCTCTCCCTGATGATGTCCTCATCCCCTCCATCGACCCCTCCTGTCAACTTTGACCCTGCTCCGTCCCCCACTTCCGGTGTCCTTTCCTTTCGGCACCCTCCCTCCCTTCTCTTCTCTTCCCTTCTTCTTCCTTTTCCCTGTCCCCTCCCTCCCCCCTCTTCCCCCGGGCTTCCTCTCCCCCTTCCTCCCTCCCCCCTATCTCCCCAGCCCGTGGCATCTCTGCTCTCCCCTCTCGCTCTCCCACTCCCCTTCCTCCTCCTCCTCTCTTGGCAGGTCCCCGGACTCGCCCACACATAGTGAACATTTGCGCGCCGGAGATCATCGCCTTCTGTGTCTCGTGTGTGTGACGTCGTTTAGTGTTTTTGGTGTCCGCCGTCCCCCTACTACGTTCACTTGTGCCATCGAATTCATCAGTGTTCTGTGCGCCGTGCCAACGTGTTTTCAGTGTTGTTATTGTCATGTGTGAATGACTTCGTGTTTTTTGTGTCTCTGTGACCTCTCACTTTTACCCGTCACTTTGTTCATTTTCATTCTCTGTTCTTATACTATTGTAAACACTATGGCTGAAGAGCGGCGTAGTGTGCCGCTGCCAGCCTACCTGATTTGTACAGGTTTTAAAATAACAATAAAGTAAAAAAAAAAAAAAAACTGTCCAGTTGGTCAGTCTGGGCGAGTCTGGAGTCTGTCTGGGGTCAGTCTCTCGTCCCCTACTTGCTAGTCTGTCTCTCGTCCGAAGTGTTAGTATGTCTTTCGTTTGGATCAATCTTTAAAGTCGGATAAATCAGAGTCTTTCCACTCCGCCAGTAAGAGAACTCAGCGAGTGGTAGCCCGGTCGGGGCTTAATTCCTGCATCTGAGTCTGCGTGTTAGGCCGCCAGTCTGCTCAAGTTGCTCAGGCAATGGGCATTGGCGGTTGGACCAATCGGTTGGTCGATCGCGCACTGACACACAAGATGACTTTTCCTCCTTGACGTCGCCACGTGAGTCCAGTGGGCCGCGCCGTATAGCGAGGGGTAGTGGCTTCGCGGCCGACACGAGAGCAACAGGAGTTAACCCACGACATCGGTCTGGCCGGTGCGAGCTGCGACGCCGTGAGACGGGAGTTCGGCGCGCCTTCCAGCGTCCGTTGAAGCGGCTGGCAGCGGACGGTTCGGGAGAGCGATTTGGGGGTGCTGCGGCAGGTCTTCTCCAGAAATCGCAGTTTATTAGAAATTAAGTGATTGTTGATTTGTTCTTTCATTTATTTGTTAAATTCTACTTGTGTTCTTGGTGAGATCACCAGCCGCTTTGTTTTGGGGTCGGCCCACCATTCTTCCCCATTTGCTCACCCGCGAGAAGGTGGTTATTTATGAATTGGATGGTCCGTTTTTCCCTTGTGGAGTAGGATCGGGTTAGAGCAACCTGCGGTTCGGATTGTTCGGTAATCTCCCTATCAATCTTCTGTACTTTAGTAGCTGCCTCTGTCATGTTTAACGAATTCGACGTGTTAACGAATTTATTGCTTGGAGTGTAACGGCCTAATTCCTGAAATATGTTTTTAACTTGCCTATCATTTTGCGAGGCGGTAGATGGGTACTGTAGAGCGTTTTAACTCGTTTAGCCAACCTTGTATAATTTTATAAAAGATTGCATTTCATGGGCTTTTATTTAAATGGTCTTTTTAGTGTATAAAGTTGCCACCCTTCCACCGTAAGACTTTTCTTAGAAGTTAAAATCAAGTTGCACCTTCGGTGGCAAGTTAACCTTTTAATTTTATTGTTGTACCATTTCCATCCCTCCTACGGGGTGCATAGTTTGTGTGTTCTTGTGTGAATTGTTAAAACTTTTACTTTAAGGTAATCCGGTGTGTTGCAGATTTGCACCAGTGTAGTCTTTCAGAGGTTGTTGTGAGCGGTCGTTAGCTGCAACTTTCTCACCCCGAAAGCTTATACACTCAAAAATTTGTTTCTTTCTGCCTCTGAATAAATTAGAACTTGATATTTAGAGGGTGCATTCTGCTTATAATTTTAAATCTGTTTCCTTAAAAAAAAAGCTTTTAGGAATAAAATTCCCATTTGTTAAAAGCAATTTGATTTTGATTCCATCAGTTACTCCCTGGCAACTACTTCCACGCTCACATAGTGTGATTAAATGTGTTAATGTTCTCGATGAGTCGCTAGTAAATAAAATAAATTTTTGAGAGTATTCTTTGACATTAAATCCACGGTTCAGTAATGTTACTGGTACTCTTTGCCCCTTCCTTCGGGCACTGTACAGCAGTTTGCGGATCACGAATGTGAGTACAGATCTGGAAATGTGTGGCACAATTCTCTGTACGCGGCGGTGTAAAGTTCAAATAATGAAAGTTACATCGGACCTCTGTGTTCTACGTTTCTTACTTCGAAGCTGTTTCCTGTCGTCATTGTGTATTCAGGTAATCAGAAGAACCACGCCGGATATGGCGGACACCCAGCCCTAACATTTCCGGTGGCTGACCAGCTCGTTCCGCCCTTGGCCCCGCTAGACTCTGGCGTTTGTTTTTCGCGAAGCCGGATGTGGTGAAATATTCAGGCGCTGGCCTCGCCTTCCCTTCGCCCTCCCCCACCATCGCCTGGCCTCGCCATTAATCATGAGCGGACGCTGTGCGTTGCTGCTCCGACCACCGCACGCGCTCACTACCTGTTGTCAAGGCGGCCCAACACGGTGCAGTGTACGGTGTCCAGAGGAGCACTGGCCGACACTCGTACTCTGCTGTCAACGGTCACCCGTCCCACCAGCGCGGCCTCACTGACAAGTGTGACAACGGCCTTTGTCGACTCTACATCAGGTTATCAGGAGAAAAAAAATCAATCCTTCTTAGAGTTGTTCAATGGTAAACCATCGCAATACGAATAGGGGAGGTTGCGAAAATGACATGTAACGAGTTACGGCGAGTATGGCTTCAGCATTGCTAGTCTCGAATATGTGTTTAAAGGGAGACAGAAGGCAATTTTACCCCTATTCTGCCAATGCTATTTTACTCTTTGAATAAGTACACTTTTCAAAAGAAATATAACTGAAGTGATATCAAGTGCTCCCCAGGGAAGCGTCCTGGGACCTCTGCTGTTCCTGATCTATATAAATGACCTGGGTGACAATCTGAGCAGTTCTCTTAGGTTGTTCGCAAATGATGCTGTAATTTACCGTCTAGTAAGGTCATCCGAAGACCAGTATCAGTTACAAAGCGATTTAGAAAAGATTGCTGTATGGTGTGGCAGGTGGCAGTTGACGCTAAATAACGAAAAATGTGAGGTGATCCACATGAGTTCCAAAGGAAATCCGTTGGAATTCGATTACTCAATAAATAGTACAATTTTCAAGGCTGTCAATTCAACTAAGTACCTGGGTGTTAAAATTACGAACAACTTCAGTTGGAAAGACCACATAGATAACAGTGTGGGGAAGGCGAGCCAAAGGTTGCGTTTCATTGGCAGGACACTTAGAAGATGCAACAAGTCCACTAAAGAGACAGCTTACACTACACTCGTTCGTCGTCTGGTAGAATATTGCTGCGCGGTGTTTGGGATCCTTACCAGGTGGGATTGACGGAGGACATCGAAAGGGTGCAAAAAAGGGCAACTCGTTTTGTATTATCTCGTAATAGGGGAGAGAGTGTGGCAGATATGATACGCGAGTTGGGTTGGAAGTCATTAAAGCAAAGACGTTTTTCGTCGCGGCGAGATCTATTTACGAAATTTCAGCCACCAACTTTCTCTTCCGAATGCGAAAATATTTTGTTGAGCCCACCCTACATTCGTAGGAATCATCAGCAAAATAAAATAAGTGAAGTCAGAGCTCGAACAGAAAGGTTTGGGTGTTCGTTTTTCCCGCGCGCTGTTCGGGAATGGAATAGTAGAGAGATAGTATTATTGTGGTTCGATGAACCCTCTGCCAAGCACTTAAATGTGAATTGCAGAGTAATCATGTAGATGTAGAGTAAATGTATAAGTTACAAAACAATGAAATTTTTACTGCATATACAGGGTGTTTCAAAAACGAACGGTATATTTGAAACGGCAATAAAAACTAAACGAGCAGCCATAGAAATACACCGTTTGTTGCAATATGCTTGGGACAACAGTACATTTTCAGACAGACAAACTTTCGAAATTACAGTAGTTACAATTGACAACAACAGATGGCGCTGCGGTCTGGGAAACTCTATAGTACGATATTTTCCACATATCCACCATGCGTAGCAATAATATGGCGTAGTCTCTGAACGAATTTACCCGAAACCTTTGACAACGTGTCTGGCGGAATGGCTTCACATGCAGATGAGATGTACTGCTTCAGCTGTTCGATTGTTTCTGGATTCTGGCGGTACACCTGGTCTTTCAAGGGTTTCATGTCTGGCGAATAGGGAGGCCAATCCACGCCGCCTCCTGTATGTTTCGGATAGCCCAAAGCAATCACACGATCATCGAAATATTCATTCAGGAAATTAAAGACGTCGGCCGTGCGATGTGGCCGGGCACCATCTTGCGTAAACCACGAGGTGTTCGCAGTGTCGTCTAAGGCAGTTTGTACCGCCACAAATTCACGAAGAATGTCCAGATAGCGTGATGCAGTAATCGTTTCGGATCTGAAAAATGGGCCAATGATTCCTTTGGAAGAAATGGCGGCCCAGACCAGTACTTTTTGAGGATGCAGGGACGATGGGACTGCAATATGGGGCTTTTCGGTTCCCCATATGCGCCAGTTCTGTTTATTGACGAAGCCGTCCAGGTAAAAATAAGCTTCGTCAGTAAACCAAATGCTGCCCACATGCATACCGCCGTCATCAATCCTGTGCACTACATCGTTTGCGAATGTCTCTCGTGCAGCAATGGTAGCAGTGCTGAGGGGTTGCCGCGTTTGAATTTTGTATGGATAGAGGTGTAAACTCTGGCGCATGAGACGATACGTGGACGTTGGCGTCATTTGGACCGTAGCTGCAACACAACGAACGGAAACCCGAGGCTGCTGTTGGATCACCTGCTGCACTAGCTGCGCGTTGCCCTCTGTGGTTGCCGTACACGGTCGCCCTACCTATCCAGCACATTCATCCGTCACGTTCCCAGTCCATTGAAATTTTTCAAACAGATCCTTTATTGTATCGCTTTTCGGTCCTTTGGTTACATTAAACCTCCGTTGAAAACTTCATCTTGTTGCAACAACACTGTGTTCTAGGCGGTGGAATTCCAACACCAGAAAAATCCTCTGTTCTAAGGAATAAACCATGTTGTCCACAGCACACTTGCACGTTGTGAACAGCACACGCTTACAGCAGAAAGACGACGTACAGAATGGCGCACCCACAGACTGCGTTGTCTTCTATATCTTTCACATTACTTGCAGCACCATCTGTTGTTGAAAATTGTAACTACTGTAATTTCGAAAGTTTGTCCGCCTGCAAATGTACTGTTGTCCCAAGCATATTCAACAAATGGTGTATTTCTATCGCTGCTCGTTTAGTTTTTATTGCCGTTTCAAATATACCGGTCATTTTTGAAACACCCTGTATATAACATACATGCCTCAATTTACAAATAAAATTAAGGTGATACATCTTACAGTTTTGAAGGAAGCAAATTATTCTTTCACTAGTAAAATTTAAGTTTTTTGTACAGTAATTATTATAAAACAGTTTATGATTGTTTGGTGATTCTCAATTTACTTGTAATAACTTATTACCATCTGCGGTACAAATTGACCAAATTTCATCTTTCTAACCCCATTAATTTATCAAATAATGATACCTGAAATTAAAAAAAAACATGTAGTTTTGAGAAAAATCCATTTAAAATTTAATATTGCAATTCTAGTACAGTTATTGGTGAGAATTACTTACCACTAATATTTTCCTGCACCATACTGAGCATCATTTGAATCATACTGATCTTCTTTTCTTCTCTTGATCCCTTTTCTTTTCTGCCTGTCTTCTTTTGTGCATTTTAAATTAGCAATATGTGCTGTGCGGATTCTCTCTTTATTTATGTGCACCAAGGATTATGCTGTAATTCCACTAGATTTTATTCCCAATAATTCCAAAACATCCAGATTTCTAATGACACCATCAGTGAAGCATTAAATAGCGTCATAAACACCAAATTTGAGGGTTGTAAGCTGAACAAATATAGTTTTCGGTAACCAGCTCCAAATGAAAGAACTCACACATTCATTTAAATTTTGGGTTTTCTCATGAAGACATATCTTCAACAAGGTATCTTTACAAAGGTCTCTAAATATGGGTTTAATTTCATTCACTACTGATGCAGGTACAGAATGTTTGTGGTCATAACTGGGACTTCTCCTGTACTTGTACCAAGTATCAGGATCATTCGGGCAAAGAGCATGCACTGGAATTCCATTTGTGGAAAGCTTATGGAAAAAGATAACCCGTACAGCTTTTTTCATGTTTTCTAAATTCACTACATGTCATCTTACGGCCAAGCCATAATAATTCTGTAATGTATTTCAACATTTGTCAGACGACCTTTACCACCAATCTTCTTACAATCTTCCAATACATTTTTTGGTCTTTTCTTTCAGTTATCTTCTCAACCTGGACACCATTCTCTTCTGGACATGCCCAATGCACTCTAATTTAGAAATTGTGACATTGGGACCATAGGGTTGTTCTGCACATACCCAGTCATAAGCCTTACTGTCACCGTCCCCAATGGCACAAAGCGTCAGGAAAACCACCATATTTCACGAAAAAATTGTCGTATTTAGATAAAACAAAAACTGTTTCAGGCAAGAAAGACCAGGCATTTCAAATATGCTAAAATGTAAAAATCGAATTTTTCAAGCCCACTTCCCTTCCGTCTCCCCATAAAGTAGTTTTTATTTAATATCTGTCTGTGAGCAAAGCAACAAGAATAAACATATCGTCGACATCGAGATGATACGACTGGCATAAGTGGGTTTAGGTATTCCATGCGGTGCTATTAAGAATCTTCGTGCCTTAATGGCTTCAATTATCTACTCGTCTACACCGAGCTGACAATCCATGGGACAGCGATAGGAATATTTAAGATGGTGGTAGTACCGCTTACACAAGTTACAAAAGCGCACTATGGTGGCGGACCTGTCATTTGTACTGAGGTGATCCATGTGAAAACCTTTGTGAGGTGCCGGGGCTAGCAGTGTATTTAACACTAAATTCTTCTCGAATCTTCATATGTAAATTATGATCTAACTCCCCCCCTCCCCCCTATTCTAACTCCGACTTTTGCTGTTGCACATGGATTAATTTGATTGAAATTAATTAAATAAAGGAAAGTTCCATTAACATAGTGAGAAATGAAAGGGTTGCTCTACCGATTAACGGAATGAAAGTTCTGTCCAAAATAACAGTTTGATTTATTATGACTAAACTCAGAATCATAAACAAAACACGTGAAACCTTTACAATAGACCAAATAGGATACTCAAATAAATGCTGTGAAGGTGAATTTGTCCATAAACTAGATTGTGACATTTATGACGAAGTGGTATGTGGAGCCTATCCCTTGCAACTCAAATCTTATGAGAAACACCCAGCCAACCCAACATTAATTGCTGCTACAGTAGTGAGAACTCAAACAATGAACATCCAAGACAGAACCATGTAAGAAAAGACGGGAACAGGCGCGCTCTACTGAGCTCTGATTATCACAGTGCAAATTCCCTAATCTGCCGATGCTGTGGACATGCATTACCAAGCTGTCTTCTTAACTGCAAGGACAGAATCTGGCGTACCGGAAGCGATGGCTGGTTGCTTCGGTGTCCCGTCGTGGTGATGATAATGTCGCGAGTATAGCCTGAAACAAATTATCCTGGTCTGGTTGTTCCAGACTAAAGACTCCCTATCAATACAAATGCGCCTCTGAGGGAGACGAAGAAAGCCACACAATCACTGACGGTACAGTGATTGATTTTAACAAGCGAAGTCACACATTAACTCCGATACAGTCAACTTAAGTCAAAACTGCTCAAGACAGACAACGTAGGCCGCTTGTACGCAAAACGCTCAATTGCCAACTGTACTAGGAAAGTTATGTTGAAGTCGAAACTTCAGCAACTATGTCAAACAGTTACAATTAAATAAAAGTATATTAGACAGCCAACGGAAGGCAGGCTGTCCAGAGCAGCGAGAGCTCAGTCTTGTAACCTACTCCGACCGAAAGGCGAGAGTTGACTCTCTCAAGACCATCCGTACAAACCGAACACAGAACATTCCTGCCCCCACGACAGTGGCCTTGGTTAAACGTTCCAATGAGCAACTCGAAAACCGGCGGAAAATTCCATTCTATTGCCGAAGTACTACCATTCCACCAATGGAGATTCTTGGCGCCAATTTCTGCGCCGATTTTGCTACGTCACGGAGCTATGCCCTGAGCAAGCCAATCACAGTTACGATTTTGCAGAAAACGCGGGAATTTGCCCGCCAAGAGTGCCTAGGAACACAAGTTATTCCCACGCCTCGCTGGTAGCCCGCGAGAAGGGGTTTTCGCTTAGCAGAACTCGCCTGTCACCGGACCACCCGGGAGACGAGAGACGCTGCGTGGGAAGTCTGCGTGTGAAGGAATAGCAACTTTTCACCGCATGCAGTTAGAGAGGAAAATTGAATTACTCAGAGTAAGATAGAAATATGAGAGGGGGCTAATGCCACCTCTCAGGTTTCCTAGGGGATTATGGAAAGACGGGAATTAACAGTCTCTGAACACGGAATGGTAGTTGGAGCTAGAGGGCCGGGACATTCCATTTGGGAAATCGTTAGGAAATTCTATATTCCGAGTGTCAAAGCTGTAACGACAGTACCAACTTTCAGGCATTATCTCTCACAAAGGACAAAGCAGTGGCCAACGGCCTTCACTTAACGATGGAGAGCAGTTACGCTTATGTAGTGTTGTCAGTGGTAACAAACAAGTTACACTGCGTAAAATAATCGCAGAAGTCAATGTGGGAGGTACGAAGAAGGTATCCTTTAAGACAGTGATGCGAAATTTGACGTTAATGGGTTATGGCAGCAGGACAGCGCGGCGAAATTTGACGTTAATGGATTATGCCAGCGAACGACCGACGCAGGTGCCTTTGCAAACAGCACGACATCGTCTGCAGCACCTCTGCTGTGCTCGTGACCTTATAGGCTGGACACAAACGACTAGAATACCGTGACATGGTCAGATGAGCGCCGATTTCCGTTGGTAATAGCTGATGGTAGGGTTCGAGTGTTGCACAGACCCCATGGAGCCCAGGACCCTAATTGTCAACAACGGTCTATGTAAGCTTGTGGCGTCATGTCACCAGACCTCAGTTGTTCGCGATTGGTTTGAAGAACGTGCCGGACAATTCGAGTGAATGATTTCGCCACCTAGATCACCCGACATGAATCCCACGAACATTTATGGGATATAGTCGAGTGGTCAGTACGTGCACAAAATCCTGCACTGGCAATGCTTAAGCAATTATGTATGGCTGAAGTGGCAGCTTGGCTCGTTATTTCTGCAGGGCACTTCCAACGACCTTCTGAGTCCATGTCACGTGGAGTTGCTGCGCTACACCGGGCAAACGAAGGTCCGAGGGGATATTAGAAGATACCCCACGACTTTTGTCACCTTACTGTATACTGCCTCAGTCTTAACACACGTAGACAAGATGGGGTTCTGTACTGGTGTATGTTGACATTTACAGTGTATAGATGGAGGGTGCTAAGAGCATCTTAAATAATTCCGACAGCAGATGGCATACTTGCAACACATATATTTATTATACAACTCCAGATTTGACCTTTTAAGGGGTTAATCTCTGAACACCATGAAACAAAGAATTAAAAGTACATCTCAGAACGTTTGAACCACAAATAATTGCTGTCCAGCGCTTAAACCCTTAACGTTAGTTTCTAGGTAAAGTGATTTATCAGCCTGAAGAAATAAGTAACAAGTAAAAATACGTTCTCCACCAAGGTGACTTGAATCTTCTATACCCAATCGAAACAACTTGTGCCACATGAATATGACATTAGAATATAACAGTGGTTAATACCAAAACTCATGGATCACTCCCATGTTAAAATACATTTAACGCCCAATTGTTCAGTTTTCCAGATGTTACGAGATATTAGTCGTAGAAAAATCCATGGAATAAAAATTGCCGGCCGCGGTGGTCTAGCGGTTCAGGCGCTCAGTCCGGAACCGCGCGACTGCTACGGTCGCAGGTTCGAATCCTGCCACGGGCATGGATGTGTGTGATGTCCTTAGGTTAGTTAGGTTTAAGTAGTTCTAAGTTCTAGGGGACTGATGACCACAGATGTTAAGTCCCATAGTGCTCAGAGCCATTTGAACCATTTGAATAAAAATTATATTGCAACATGAACAATTTGAAATCACAAAATATACAAAGTGAGCCGTACTTGCCAGTCCATAGTACTTTGCGGCTCTGCATATTGGCTGATACAGATCCCATCGTGCTCCGAAACTCAGCTGACTCCACACAAACACCGATTTAAGCGCTTGATTCCGGAAGCAACTGTCAAAGATCAGTTTACAGTTGCAAAGTATCCTTGCACCATATAACTTTGTGTACGACTGCGCCAATGATCGAACTGCTACACAGATACCGAAATTTATCGAGATACAATTCGTGCATGACAGAAGAACGAGAGTCGTGATGAAAGGGGGGAGATAAAATAGACTCCTTTCAAAGAAAATAACAACTTCCTTAGTAGAATACTGAAATAGAAATGGGACAGAACGTTTAGTAGAAACCATTGTATCCGTGCCTCTGCACAGTTGAAGACATCAATTGCTGCGGAGATCGACCGCATTACGCATTCCATATAGCAGCAGGAGTTTCCCCATAAGCAGTTAAGAAGATGGAAGCAAGTCGACCGTGAGAACTCACAATATACTAAAAATACCACAATAATACTGAAGCAAACCTAGTAATAGTACCCTTACACCATCACTCATATCAACATATTTTTCGCATTTTTATGGCTTCTCTGTAAATTTTAGTGTAATAATAACTGGACCTTCATGAAACTAGACTATCAGACAATCCCAGTGCATGACGCGCTAGTGCCAATGTCACCTTGCTGTCAAGACGAAAGTTTATCGTGTGTTTTCTTAAGCAAAATGTTAATGCTTCTCTTAGTAGCACACTTGAAAGCATAAGGGAGGAATTTCGTAGACTACTGTTGCGGCAGGCAGTAGGCACAGGTCGTGTGCGGTACTGAATTATTCACCCACCATTCCTCTGAGTGTAATCACTGTGGCAGTTCTATATCTGCTTAGCGCTCTGCTGATGTGATCTGTAGCTGTTTTTACAAATGTGAGGAAAAGTTTCCCTACAGATGGTTCTTTTTGCCAAAGACTCTAAGCCTGTATTGATACAGTGCCCTTTTTCTTATTAAATGATCCAGCTCTTTCTCCAAGTAGTGTGGCTCAAAGATTCTCTTAGCCTAATCCACGTTTTTATTAAATAATCCTATTTTCTGATTGGAATCCCAACTGAACTTTTGGGGTATAAGTTCTCGGAACTATTGGGGTACAAAATCTACAGAAAGCTCACTCTGCCGGCCGCGGTGGCCGTGCGGTTCTAGGCGCTCCAGTCCGGAGCCGCGCTGTTGCTACGGTCGCAGGTTCGAATCCTGCCTCGGGCATGGGTGTATGTGATGTCCTTAGGTTAGTTAGGTTTAAGTAGTTCTAAGTTCTGGGGGACTGATGACCACAGCAGTTGAGTCCCATAGTGCTCAGAGCCATTTGAACCATTTTGAGCTCACTCTCACATTATTTGTTGACAGGATCCCATTGGTGGGTTGATATTTCCGCAAAGGTGAAGGAGAAGAAGGAGACCTGTAACAGAGCACTTCTAAACAATAAGGCTGGTGATAGATACGTAAGACCGAGGGTAGACACAAAGAAAGCAGAAATGAGAGAAAAAAATTGTATGTGTGACTTTAAATGTCAAGAAATTAATAACTGCATACGGAGCTCAAAGTCCAAAGAAGCGCGGAAGGTGTTAAGACAATTAAGAACAAATGACAGAAGTAGTATAAAGCTACAGCTGATAAGCCTAGACAGATAGAGAACATATTAGGAATAACAGTTTAAAGACATTCGATCCGAATATCAGAATATGTGACGCACAAATCGAGGAGATAACAACAGCGGACGTACAGGATACAGTCAAATAATGACAAAGCACTACAACCTGGAGCTCTGTGTGTGCTGGCATACGCCTTCGTCAGCACGCCGGCCGCCACTAGGAAGCATTGTATAGCAGGAGCTGAACTAATCGCACCTATGGCAAGAGAAGACCACGAAACGCCTTCACGCTACGCGCCTATAGCGCCCCCTGGGCACCGTGCATATAGGCCTCCACCGCCGACCGAACGGTTTCAATTTCTCAATCTCAGTACCTCAATACTCCGCATCGGAACTCATTTTGCATTGCACCTCAACACGTTGCACTGTGCTGTATTCTTCCACAGTGATAGCCGTCGCCTCGCACCTTAGCTAGCTGCGAAAGAACGTTAGTCATTGTGTATAGTTGTAATACAGCGACAGACAAGATTCAAGAATTAGTACATGTTATTTGATTGCTGTTAACAACAGAACTTCAGATTGGACATCATTGGAGTTAAGTACTCAATTCCTTCCTGTAATTTAACCACGTGTGCATTTTGTGTTGTATTGAGAGGAAACTGGACACCCATCTATCGCATTACCCTCTCCTGATCCAGCCAGGAACCACAAAACATTACAAGAGAGCACAGCCTGGAGTCGTTGAAGGCTGGGCCAGGTGTGTTATTTGAAAATCTCGTAAATCTATTTAACCTTTGTCTTAGTGGAGACCGCTGACCAGTTTAAAGAAGGGTTCATAATTAACATATTTAAAAACATGGGTAGTGTCTGTTCTTCATGTCTGAATGAACAGACGCTATTTTGATCCTGCAGCCATTATCAAGATACAAAGCCGTTACGACATGTAGCTGCTAGTGGGTACTGATTTACATTAATGGGGAAAGTGAAAATTTGGGCCCTACCGGGATTCGAGTCCGCATCTCCTGCTTATTAGGCAGATGCTCTAAACACCGAGCCACCAGGACACAGTAGTCGTCGCAACTACACTTACTACCACAGCACGCCTCCCGTCGGACCCAAATTCTCAACCTGTCGGCACACTCGTCAATATCCACGGCGTTTCGCCGATCTCCATAGCCGTGCCAGAGGAAGGGGCAGGGGCAGAGCAGGAGTAGGAAGCAGAAGAACAGAGTGGCTTTAGGGCAGGAATGTCTTGTATCGATAATACCTGCAGTACTAGACAGGTGACTGACAAAAGAATGGCACGTAAGGTGGAGGGACTCACGGAGGGAGATGACGCAGTGGTTAGCGGACTGGACTCGCATTCGGGGGACGACGGTTCAAAGTCGCGTCCCACCATCCTGATTTAGGTTTCCGTGATTTCCCTCAATCAGTTCAGGTAAATGCCTGGCTGGTTTCTTTGTAAACGCGCAGTCGATTTCCTTGCTCATCCCTTCCTAATCCGAGCTTGTACTCTGTCTCTAATGACCTCGTTGTCGACGAGACGTTAAACACTTAAATACCTCCTCCTTTTGGAGACCCACACGGTCTTTATTGACTTGCAGAAGGCCTATCACAGTGTACCACTTTCTAAGATGTGGGTAGCAATGAGTAACAAGAACATTCATGGGTGTTTGTACATGCCGTTGGAAAGCCGTGTTCAGATAGTAGCTGTATTGTTAAACTTGGGAATTTACCATCACAGAAACTTAAGGTTAGCAGAGGACTGAGACAAGGATGTTGCTTAGCTTCTACTCTCTTCAAAATATTTCTGAACGAAGTAGTGAATGTGGTGTCACCGCCAGACACCACACTTGCTAGGTGGTAGCCTTTAAATCGGCCGCGGTCCGTTAGTATACGTCGGACCCGCGTGTCGCCACTATCAGTGATTGCAGACCGAGCGCCGCCACACAGCAGGTCTAGAGAGACTTCCTAGCACTCCCCCCGTTGTACAGCCAACTTTGCTTGCGATGGTTAACTGACAATATACGTTCTCATTTGCCGAGACGATAGTTAGCATAGCCTTCAGCTACGTCATTTCCTACGACCTAGCAAGGCACCATTATCAGTTGCTATTGTTATTGTAGAGAATGTACAGACAAGAGCTACGTTCAACATTAATGGATTAAAGTTAAGTATTCCACCAGTTACATCCTTTTTTTCTAGTCTCACTACCTTGTCCTGTTCCAGACCTCACGCCAGCCTGCGTGAGCTTAAACGCGTGCCTTTCGGCTTCCTCCAAACCCCGTGGGTTGGCTCCTGCCAATCCACAACAGTGAACAATTGGAAAGGAAAGCGCAGGAACATGGACATTAGAAGTAGGTGACGACATTCTGTTCTCCCTTCATTTCGCCGACAATCAGGTCATCTTCGCCGGTGAAGAAGAGGATGTGTCTTACATGTTAAGGACGTTTAATGAACAATGTGATCAGTGGGGCATGAAACTTTACTTTACGAAGATTGAATACTTGAATGTCGGAGGTGTAGGAAAGGATCTTGTTACGTACGATGGATCTGTAGTTAAGTGCAATCGATCATGGAAATGTTTAGGGACAGTCATTTCAGATAAAGGTGAAACTAACATGGAAATAAAGCACGGAATAGGAAAGGGAAAGGTTCCAGTCAAGCACACTCTCTTATATGGATTAAGACTACATCAAGTAATTTCAAAAGGAGAACACACGACGCTATAGTGATGAGCTCTGTTCTGTATGGCACTGAACTACGGGAAGTCTGCAGAGTCAATGAGAAGGAATTAAAGGTAATAGAAATAAATTTTTGGAGACGAGGTTGTGAAGTAACAAGAAGAGACAAAATGAGAAATGAGTTGTTACGAGAACGGATGGAAGCTACAAAGTATATTGTGGTCACAACTGAAAATAAGCGGCTAACATATTAGAAGAAGGCCGGAGGAAAGATGGCGTTCTAAAATATGGCACCGGAGACCTTCACTATACAGAAAAAAAGGAAGACACGGCTACACTGGAACGAGGGCTTGGGCGATCGGATGCAGGTCAGGACAATGCCAGAAAAGGATTGTTAAATTAGAAGGAGATCGATACTGGGATGCGAGAGACGCTGCACTGTGTACAAAACTCGCAAAAAGAAGAAGAAGATTTTCGAGCATGCAAGTGTTAGCGAATTGCATCCCTGCGAAACTTTGGTATCCTTACTCTGTGAAAGTTTTAAAACTCATGTTTTGCTGAATATTAACGTGTTTCACATGACTGCGAAATAGTTGGCACCAAAGATCCAAAAATACCGATCCAGATCGGCAGTTTTGTTCCATGGTGACAACTTTAGTGTCTTGTAAAGAACTTGATTAGTTAAATTGTTTCAAAGCCCCTTGTTGCGTTCACTATTTAATTACCGTGGTTAAAACTTAGTCCGGGACCCTCAGCTTCTTTACATGCCGCCCGACGTCATTCCGCATTGTTAAGCTCCATTCTATAACACAATAAATTATTATTTTTCACCGTTTTCAATTCTTTCATGACGTGAAATGCGGATGTATTTTGATTTTTGATATCATAAATGCTACGCACAATTAATTTTCTTACAGGTAGGATATGGCGTCTTAAATGAGGTATTTTAGCTTTCATCCTTTACGTATTTAGGACATACAGATGTAGCTCTATTGGGCTGTTGCTTAAGTCTCTTCGTCATCTGAAATAATAAGTTGTTGTATACTTGTTTTCAAAGACCTTATTCGTAAGGAAACAAATTATCGTTATGTTTAGCAGCGAGTTAAAGGGGTTTCAGCAACCGGTATGTTAGTTTCTTAAATATCGTTTCATTCTGAAGGCAAGTTATTCTAGTTTCCAGAAGTACTTCTCTTTCAGGCGGTTCTTTAATAAGCGAAACCTTTGTCTCCCAAACTCTTCCTCAACGGTAGATTTTCCAGGGTGGGAGAGAAATTAAAAACAACCACATTTTTTACATTTGCCATGTTTGTTAACTCGAAACCTTCTATTCAAGTTTATACTTGGAGATAATATTACACTAACGAAAGGAGATTTTATTGTCTTTGTTGTTTAAGGAGCTAAATTTTTATATAATAATTGTATGGTGGCACATGCCAGCAAGTAAAATTATGATCCATTATATGACGGCTTCGTGAGGGCGGAGGAGAAGACAGAGGTTCATGGCACTCTCTTGACCTTGACGTGGGAAGCTACCGCTAAAAGGCGGAAAATTCAACAATGATCATCAACAGCATGAGGATGCGGAAGACATTGGGAACCACTGTACTAAAGACAGATAACGTGTATCTACAGTAGCTGTGACCTGTAACTGTGAAAGTGTCATGATGATCTTCCGTTGGCACAATATTCCAGATTACTTTCCCCTTCGGATCCCTTAGAGAGTACTACCACGAGAAAAAGATGGAATAACCAACGACGGGAAAACGTACTACGGATATGAGTTTGAAGTGTCTGAAGTTTGAACGTAGCAGGAAAGCTACGAAATCTGGAAAGGATCATGCAAAGGCTCAACGTAGATATAGTTGTGGTCAATAAAGTGAAATGGAGAGAACAGTAGGATTTATAGTCTGACGAATGAAAGGTAATATCAACTGCAGCAAAAAATGGCATGACGGTGGTGGAATCGGGTATGAACAGAAAAGTGGGGCAAAGAGTAATCTACTGTGAACATTTCGGTGACAAGTTTTTTCTCATCAGATTTCACAACACCTAACGCTGATAACGGTTGTTCAGCGTACATACTAACGTTGGAAGCACATGATGAAGTGATAGTGAAACTACAAAAGGATATTGAATGGATAATTCAGAATGTGAGGGGAGATGAAGATCTAATAATCTGGGGGAATTGGATAGCGGTTGAAATGGAAGAAATGGGAGAATATGGGCGTAGCAGCACGAACGAGAAAGGGGGAAAATTGAGTTCTTCAGTACATTTCAGATGGCAATAGCGAATCACAAGAGGACGGAGTATACTTGGAGAAAACCTGGAGACACAGATTGATTCCAGCTGCATTGCATCATGGTCAGGTAAATTGTGAAATTAGGTACGTTGCAAAGCGTTGCCTAAGAGCAGATATAGACTCAATCAGAATTTTAGAAGGAAATCCTCTTAAAAAATCAGTTTGGAAATATATGGAATACTGCTGTACTGAGAAACGATGGGACGTGTTTGAGGTTCGCTAAGGATGTGGGTACTGCGATAAGAAAGATCATAGTAGACAGTTCAGTTGAGCAGGAGTGGACATCTCGAAAAGAGCAACGAAAGTTGTTGGACAATCAAATGCAGGTAAGGGATGTAACTGCGAAAAAACTGTGGGTAACAGGCGAAGTACTTCAATTGATCGGCGAAAGAAGGATGTACAAAACAGGGCATGGAAATACAGCAACAGAAATTCCTTAGGAACGAAATAAATAGGAAGTGCTGGGCAGCCAAGGCGAAATGGTTACCGGAAAGTTGTGAAGTAACCTAAAAAGAAATTATTGCCAACAGGACTGTCTCAGCACACAGAAAAGTCGGAAAAGCCTTCAGTTACATTAAAAGCAATGGTGATAACATGGTGACTGGAATGGGAATTAGACTGTTAAACGCAGATCAGAGACCCTCGTTGAAGGGGAAGACTTATCCGATGACGTGACAGAAGTAGAAACTGGAATCGACATGAAAGACAAATGAGATCGATTATCAGAGTCATAATTTTAAAAAAATGGAAGACTCTGATCACATAAGACAGAAGAAATAGACAACGTTTCATGGAATTTCGAAGATAATAGAGGGAAGTGTCGAAAATACGACTATTCAAGTTTGTATGTATAATATAACGCCTAGCAACATACCATTAAGCTTGCGGAAAAATATGATCCACAGTCATCATTTCGAAGACATCAAAGGCAGAGAAGTGAGAGCACTATCGCACAGTCAGCTAAAGAGCTCACACATCCAAGCTGCTGACACGGATAGTATACAAGAATAGAATAGGATATTCAGGATCTGTTAAATGACAGTCGGTTTGGCTTGAAGAGAGTTAAAGCCACCGTAGAGATAGTTCTGACGCTGCGCTTGATATTGGAAGCACAACTGAGGAAAAATCAAGACACACGCAATGGATACGTACAACTAGAAATAGCGTTCACCATCATCTTGGACAGTTTCTAGCCTGTGGCCGGATCTGTATGGAACACAGGCCTCTCCATCGTCTGTCTTCCCACCATAACTCCGTCTTCAGCTTGGTCTAGTCTCCTTTCTTCTGAACGCATTCCTCTACTCCTTTCAGCCATCTGTCTCTCGGTCTTCCTCTTGGTCTCTTTCCTCCCAGTTTCATATCGAGTATCTTCCTGGGTATATTCTTCTCCTCCATTTTATTAACGTGTCCATACCATCTCAGCCTTGGTTTCTCTATCTCCTCCTGTAATGGTTCCACCTTCATTAACTCTCTAATCATCTCAATTCTTAACCCGTCTATCTTTGTCACTCCAATTCTGTTTCTCAAAAATTTCATCTCACTAGCTTGTGCTCGTACTCTGCTTTTCCTTTCATAACCCAGGCTTCTGATGCATTGGTCAGGATCGGGACATAGTATAACGGGTACTCAACCTTTTTACTGATTTGGGGTTCATCCTTGATCCATATCAAGCTTCTGACACTCTTCCGAAATGCTTCTGTTTTTCTTCCCCGCTGCCGGAAGCAGTGGCCGAGCGGTTCTAGGCGCTTCAGTCTGGTACCGCGCGACCAGGTTCGAATCCTGTCTCTGGCATGGATGTGTGTGAAGTCCTTAGGTTAGTTAGGTTTAAGTGGTTCTAAATTCTAGAGGACTGATGACCTCAGCTGTTGTTAAGTCCTACAGTGCTCAGAGCCATTTGAACCATGTTTTTGTCCCCCCGCTCGTTTATTTCTCTGTCGTTTCTTCCATCATCCTGTATCAGGCTTCCTAGGTACTTGAAACTCTCCTCTCTCCTCAATAGTTCCCCACTAACTGTTACTCCAGTTGTTTTTCTCTCTTTCTTTCTTGTTGTGATAATCATCTCACTCTTACTTGTAATAAATTTCATCGTATATTCTTGTACTGTTCGTTCCATACGTCCAACTGCTCTTGTACATCCTTCTCCTTATCCCCCAAATCATCAGATCATCTGCAAACACCATATATTTCAACTTACTTTCACCAATTACTTGTGCTATTGTACTCGTTATTTCATCCATCACTACAATGAAGAGTAGTGGTGAAAGTGCACTCTTCTGCCTCAAGACATTCTTCTTTTCATTCCAACCTGATCTCTCTTCTCCTACTTCCACTCAGCTCACAGTTCCATGGTACATTTACCTCATCCTCCAGATAATCGGTTTTGCTACTCCTCTGTTCTCCAGGGCTTTCCACACTTTGCTTTAACGTACACTATCAGCATTATAAAGTGTAAAATTGTACAAGATGTTCAAAATTCTGAGATAAAAAGTATTAAGCTCTAGGGAAATACGGGTGATATAGCGTATTGTACAAGAATCAACGGGGAAAAATAAAGATGGAAGACCAAGAACGAAATGCTCGGATTAAAGAGGCAAGGATTTGGTTTCCGCTCCTTCAGTTAAATTTATGCATCGAAGAAGCAATATCGGAAAGAGATGAAAGACTCAAGAGTAGGATTAAAATTCAAGGGGAAAGGATGTCATTGATAAGATTCGCTGATGGTATTGCTATCTTCACTGAAAGTGAAGAAGAATTGCAGGATCTGTTGAATGGATATACAGTATACTGAGAGCAGAATATGAACTGAAAGTAAACCGAAGAAAGACGAAAGTAATGTGAAGTAGCAGAAATGAGAACAGCGAGAAACTTCACACGAGAGTAGATGATCATGAAGAAGTTGAAGTTACGGAATCCTGCTACATAGGCAACAAAATAACCCACGGCGGACGCAGCAAGAAGGATGTCAAAAGTAGATTATCGGTAGCGAAAAGTGCCTTCCTTTCCAAGAGAAGCCTACTGGTATAAAACGTAGGCCTTAATTTGAGAAAGAAATGTCGGAGATGTGGTGTTACAGACAAAAGTTGAAAATCAGGTGGATTGATAAGGTAAGGAATGAGGAGGTTCTGCGCAGAAACGGAGAGGAAAGGAATATATAGAAAACATTGTCAAGGAGCAGGATGATAGGACACCTGTTAAGACATCAGGGAATAAACTCCTTGGTACTAGAGGGAGCTGTAGAGGGTAATAACTATAGAAGAAGACAGAGATTGGAATACTTTCAGTACATAATTGAGGGCGAATCTTGGAATATCAGACGAAGAGGTTATCGCAGGACAGCAATTCGTGTATCGCGCGCCGCGGAATTTGTATCCGCGCCAGACGTCATGGACGTCGAAAACCCTTTAGAGGTCTCTGCACAGTCGCGCCGTAAGCTGTGGCGGCGCGCGCCTCCTGGCCCGCTTTTAATGTGAGGGCGCCACAGTGGAACACGTACGTGGTCCTAGCGGCCAATAGCGGCGCCCGCGATAGCGTACTTAAGGGCCGGCCTCTCGCTCGGCCAGTCCCTCTTCCCGGATATCCGTGATCGAACTGACACCTCTGTCCCTCCCCTCGCTCCTGGTTTCCAGTACTTGGACAACATTGCACACACGGAACTCAATGCCCCTATCACTACACAGGATCTTATTGCTACACTTCGCACAAAACGCAACACCGCTCCTGGTCACGATCGTGTCACCTACCGTCACCTTCGTGAAGCTCCTGTCTCTTTCCTCTCCACCCTGGCCAGGCTCTACAATGTAGTCCTGTCCACCGGTTACTACCCCGACCTGTGGAAAACCTCCCGTATCCTCATGTTCCTTAAACCTGGCAAACCGCCGTCCGCCGTCTCCTCCTACCGTCCCATCAGCCTTACCTCGGTCTTCACCAAGGTCCTGGAATCTCTCCTCACCCGACGCATCCACCTGCATCTCCGCCAGCACCGCCTCCTTCCCGTTACCCAGTGTGGCTTTCGGCCGTCCTTCTCTTCCGACGACCTTCTCCTTCACCTCACTCATCTCCTTTCCGAACAGCTTAATTCCCGTCGCTCCGCAATCTTCCTCTCCCTGGACCTCGAACGTGCTTATGACCGCGTATGGCATTCCGGTCTCTTCTTCAAGCTCCAAACCTTCGCCCTTCCCCTTAACTACGTCCGTCTGATCGGCTCCTTTCTCTCCCGCCGTCCTTCCTATGTCACCGTCCATAACATAGATTCCTACACCTTTTTCCCCTCTGCCGGTATGCCCCAAGGCTCCGTCCTCTCCCCCCTTCTGTACCTTTTGTACACGGCGGACATGCCACCGCCGTCAGCCCCCGTCCACCTTCTCCAGTTTGCCGATGACACCGCCTTCCTTGCCCTTGCCCTCACCCTACAGCGCTCCCAACACCTTCTCCAATCCCATCTAGACCGGTTCACCACTTGGTGCAACCAGTGGTTGCTCAAGGTCAATCCCTCCAAAACCCAGGTGATCATTGTAGGCAAAACCACCCCTTCCTTCCACCTACTTGATTTCTACATCACCATCTATGGCCGTCCTATCGCCCTCACTCCCACCCTTAAGTACCTTGGCGTCACCCTTGACCGTCGCCTCTCCTGGACTCCCCACCTCCGGACAATCCAAGGCAAAGGCACGCTCCCGACTCAGTCTCCTCAAGCTCCTCTCCGGCCGTACGTGGGGTCTGGACCCCTCCACCATTCTCCACACCTATAAATCCCTCATCCGCCCTATTCTTTGTTATGCCCATCCGGCTTGGATCTCCGCCCCCCCTACTTTTTACAAATCCCTCCAAATCCTTGAACGCCATGCTCTCCGCCTCGCCTATCACATCCGTCTCCCCTCCCCTACGTGGATCCTGTACGATCGCATCCCCTTCCCCCACCTCCTCCTTTTCCTTGAAAGGATACAGATCCTGTACACCTCCCGTAAACTTGATCCTCCTCACCCGCTTGTCTCCCCGATCCTCTCCCACCCCCGCCTGCTGCCGCGCCTGTATTCCCATGTCCCACCCGGTCTCCATCTCTCCACCCTCCCTACCCTCTCCCAAGGTGGCTTCCGCCAGCTCCCCCTCCCTGATGATGTCCTCCTCCCCTCCATCCACCCCTCCTATCAACTTTGACCCTGCCCCACCCCCCACTTCCGGTGTCCTTTCCTTTAGGCACCCTCCCTCCCTTCTCTTCCCTTCTCTTCCCTTCCCTTCTCCTTCCTTTTCCCCTGTCCCCTCCCTCCACCCCTCTTCCCCCGGGATTCCCCTCCCCCTTCCTCCCTCCCCCCTATCTCCCCTTCCTGTGGCATCTCTGCTCTCCCCTTTCGCTCTCCCACTCCCCTTCCTCCTCCTCCTCTCTTGGCAGGTCCCCGGACTCGCACACGCATAGTGAACATTCGCGCGCCGGAGATCATCGCCATCAGTGTCTCGTGTGTGTGCTTCGTTTTGTGTTTCGCGTTCTTTCGCAGTTACAACTCCACTGTTCACATGTGCCGTCGCCGTCCTCCGTGTTCTGTGCGCCGTGTCAACAAGTGTTAGTGTTTTTATCGTCCAGCGTGAACGGCTTCATGTTTATTGTTTTTTGTCTCTATTTTTTTTGCCCGCCATTTTCATTGTATTGTCTATGTCGCCTCTTTGTCATATGATTGTACCACTTAAGGCTGAAGAGCGGCGTACTATGCTGCTGACAGCCCACCTGTATGAGGTGCTAAAATTACAATAAAGAAAAAAAAAAAAAAAAGCTCGGCCAGTCAGTCTAATCTCGCTTACGTCGGTTTACACCTCGCTTCGCGCTAGACTGCTTACTTCCTGGTTCGTGTACGAGTGGACGTGTTTGTTTCCTTGTGACTCTGTTGTTCGGTCTTGTTGTATTCATTCTGTCCTTCGTTGGTGGTGTCCGTCCTCTTCCATTGTGTTGTTGTTCGCGGGCCTCTCTGCGGGTCCCGCCGCGCTTTCCGTCATTGCTACATGGCGACCGTCCTAGTCGCATTTACAACATCGGAAATTTTGTCTTTCTTACAGTGACAACTTTGTGTAATAACAACACATCAAAATTTGTTCCAATATCGTTGTCTTTAAAGGTTGTAATTTCAACTCTGACTGCTGTATTTGGATTGAATGTTATTATAGGCTGTTAACCATTACCTATAGACAATGTTGATTAGACAACGTGCTTATAAATTCTGAAGGTCGCTGGGAAGAAGTACGGGGAATTAAAGGTTATGTCATTCCTGTGCGGAAGCCATACTGTAAATGTTACACAGAAAGGACAATATGGAACAGGGGCAGTAGCTGAGAATGGAGTGAGACTGGGTTCTAGCCTGTCCCTCAGGTCATTCAGTCTGTATTTAGATCAAGCTCTATCGGGAAACAAGGACACATTTGTCAAAGTATTTGAAGTTCATGGAGAAGATATAAAATCATTGAGTTTTGCGTAGGCAAAATTCTGTCAGTTTCATAGTTTTCGAGTTAGAAACACCGATAGGCAATTAAACCAAGGAGAAGATACAAAATATTCATATAACATGTACCCGGAACATTACCACCTCGAATTCATTAGGTGTGGTATGAATATTATCATCTGTGCAGAATGCTGGTCACACAAGGCGTTAAGGCATTGGCTTGTAGTTTTCTCTTACCACATTCACAGTAAGTGTCATCAACATTAAGGTCGCATTTCTCTGTATTTCAGACTACATTGAAACTCTGCTCGGGAATGTTAATATTGCAAATTAACAAATCTGGATTAAGGACACGTTTCCTTCAGCCACTATTAAATGATGGGGTTCCTTTCGCTCATGTAGAAAGCTTAGGTAGTTACCGTGAGCCTATTCTTTCCGTGTTGTGTAATTCTCACTCATCGTAACGCAACGACAGTTACAGTCACCAAACACTGTTTGTGTCTGTTGGCCTTCAAAGTTAAGAGGAACATCGAAGATGAAATCAGCACTCGGTAGTGTCTATACCGATTTGTGCGATCTCTCATTTCCACAGTTAAAGCCTCAGCTTCACCTTGATGAAGTCTGTTAGCAGGAGCTGTTAATTCAGTAGAGAGAATACACAAAGTCCAATGTTTTTGTTGCGTCTTCCAATAAGTCCCGTTGTTTGGTTTCAGGCCTCCGCTTGTCACAGCGTCTATGATGCCCTGTACGCATTATGTATCGCATTTATTCTGGCTGCACAGATCTTATGATGGTGAAATAGCTTTTATGTTCACAGACATGAAGGTCAGATGTGAACCTGCATACAACTCATAGCGTTAATGGTTTAGTCGGCATTCCTGCCATTGACCAGGTATCTATTATGACACTCGAGTGGCCTGTAATTTTAAGGAAGTACATACTTCGAAAATCAGTTAGATGGAATGGACTGACTCCTGAAAGCAAAGTAAAGGAAGTGCATTTGTATCACACGAGGTGATGCATGTTGAGAAATGAGGCACTAGATTTAGTAGTTATTCGACATCAAAATAGCAGAGATGGCAGAAAAAAAGAAGATATTCACTGAGGTGACATAATTCACTGGATAGCGATATCCATATATACAGATGGCAGTAGTGTTGCGTACAGAAGGTACAGAAGGGCAGTACATCGGCAGAGCTTAGATGATTCAAGTGAAAAGGTTTCCGACGTGATTGTGGGATGATGACGGGGTTAACAGACGTTGAACGCTGACTGGTGCTTGAAGCTGGGTGCGTGGGACATTCTACATATCGAAAAACGTTCTGGAACTCAATACTCCGCGACCCACGGTGTCACGAATGAGCCGAGAACACCAAATAGCAATCATTACCTCTCACCACGGACAAAGTAGTTTTAACAAGCGACAGAAGTGGAATTTGCTCAGCCAAGTAACACTGTTTGAAATAACCGCACGTACGACGAAAGTATCCGTGAAATCTGGCGTTAATGGGGTATGGGACCAGACGACCGATTCGAAGGCCTTTGCTAACAGAACTACGTCGCCTGCAGCGCCTCTCTTGGGCTCTTGACCATACCGGTAGGGCCCTTGACGACTGGAAAACCGTGACCTGGTCAGATGAGTCCCGATTTCAGTAGGTAAGAACTGATGGTAGGGTTCGAGTGTTCCGCAGACACCACAAAGCCATGACAACAAGGCACTGCGTAAGGCCGTCGGCAAACGGAACGAGATAGCTAATGTTGACGTGGCGCTCCGAGATTTTTGTGACATCACTTCCTGCTATTTTACGTTTAGAAGCCATTCTGTCACGTGAAATACAAAACAAATTCTGTGATATTTCGGCAACGTGGCTCGTAAAGCAGGATCAAGAAAAAGCAAGCATGCTCTCTACGTCACATAGACACTGTTCCCGCGAAGTGCAGACTGTATTAGGTTGTAACATGACTACGGCGTGGACAAAAGGAGCAATTGTGTGTTTTAATTGAAGCAATGAACGAACCACACTGTCTTTATAACATAAAAAGCAGTAATTATTGTAACGAACATTGTCGTACGGAAGCCTCTCACGTGTTTTTCCTAAAGTGAAGCGTGTTAGGCCTCAATTGAGCAATCCAAAGTATTGCCAAACGAAATATTGTAACATACGTAACATGCACACTGTAGAAAGTAGAAAGAGGAAAGAGAGTATGAGAAATGAATAGGGACTGATTATGTAAGTGTTCACCGTTCATCTATTGGATTATTAATAAGTTAAGTACGTACTGGTGTTTGATAGTATACCATGACCAAAAAACGAAGTGCAGCACGTTTAGTAAATCGTTCCGAAGAACTTCTCAAGTTTATACGCCATCTTTGCGGTATTTCCACAAGCTGGAAGTTCTGGACGAACACTATGTATGTAACATTCTGGATGACAATGCGCCATGTCATCGGGCCATAATTGTTCGCTATTGGCTAGAAGAACACTCTGGTCAATTCGACCGAATGGTTTCGTTACCCAGATCGTCCGACATAGATCCTACGTTGTTGTCTTTGTGGTGTCACCGCCAGACACCACACTTGCTAGGTGGTAGCCTTTAAATCGGCCGCGGTATGTTAGTCTCACTTGAGTATAAAAAAAAAAAAAAAAAGGCTCTGAGCACGATGGGACTTAACATCTCAGGTCATCAGTTCCCTAGAACTTAGAACTACTTAAACCTAACTAACCTAAGGACGTCACACACATCCATGCCCGAGGATTCGAACCTGCGATCGGAGCGGTCGCACGGTTCCAGACTGAAGCGCCCAGAACCGCTGGGCGACCAGCGGTCGGCGCTTCAGTATCCATGCGTAATTACGTTTCTGTATGAACCACGGTATTGGGGGACTTTATCCGCTAAAAAGGCTTTCAGCTAATATGTTTCAAAGGTTTCACCTGCCTACTAAGCACTTGACATTTAGGTTATCCATAGGACCACAGCATAGGTTCTTAGATGACCGTCAGACATGAACAAAGTTCTAGACCTATACGCCAAAACGCATGATGACTCGAGATCTATTCTCGTATCCTAAAGCCGTTAGCTAAATTGTTAGTCAATTTGTATTCTAGATCTATGAAACCTCATCGTACCGCACGAAATACGGGACGATCCCATACGATATATTGCGACAAATTACAATCTCACAGTTTTGTCAATTTAGTACTTCGTAGTTAACAGCCACATTAATACTTTGACCACTAGAGAGATGAATTCCCTTTTCGCCGTGTTGTTACCACGATGTCCCTACTTACATTATCGTATTTAACCTCCACAACGACCAGGATAAAGTGATTTTGTAAACAAAACATATTACGCAAGTGACGTATAATGATGTTAGCTCTCCGGAGATTGAAAAACAGTTCAACAGCATAAAGCAGCTAAGGCAGCAGTCCCTGACGTTATTCCAGTTAGATATTACCATGGATGCACTTCGGAATGAGATCCTTTCCTAGATCAATTTAGCGAAAATCTTTTGCGCAACCATTAATCCTGCACGACTGGTAAAGTCTCTTGCTGCAAAAGCGGTAAAAGACCGGATGTACTGAGTTACAGACCAGTATCGCTTTTGCACGCCCATAAACACACATACGCTCGTGCGCGCATTACTGAGAGATGTAGCGGAGTGGTCTGCCCACTGGACGCGCATTCGGGAGGATGACGGTGCATACTCATTTACGTATTCCGTGACTTCCTTAAATCGCTTAAGGCAAATTCCGGGATGGTTCCTTCAAAAGGGCATGGCCGATTTTCTTCGCCATCCGTCCCTAATCCGAGCTTGCGCTCCGTCTCTAACGACCTCGTTCTCGACGGAACGTTAAACACTAATCTCCCTCCTCCTTGCACATTCGACGCGCACTGAGCGCAGTAGACACACCCCGACAGTAGCGGGATCCTAGAACCTACTGTAAGTTCAAACCTAGCACTTTACGACGATCCTCCGGAAACCATCACTTCGTGCGCTGAGCGCAGTTGATGATACCTTTCCAAGATGATGGGTCTCCGTACTAACATTTTGCAGGATGTAGATTCTTTTATTAACGTTCTACATTCAGATTATAGCAAAGTAGAGGCTTTTCCCAAAAAAATCTTAAACTACAATTAGGTCACTATAGAAATTAAGAAAGATCGTTTTGTACTGAGATTTACTATACAACAGTAGTGTAGTTAATTTATACTAGGCTTTCAGTGCCAGAACAAGAACCAACGATTTTATTTCAGTACTATTACGCACGGCTTACAGTGGCCAGGTTCTTAATCCAGTGTTCTAAATGTTACTTGAAGCTCAATACGACGAGAATGAAAGAAAGTGCCCATTCTGTCACATCGCCTTAATGTGCTGTCTTTCAAAGCTTACATTACTTTCTAAGTTAATCGCAAGGAACAATATGGTTGGACGAGATGGTCGGCAGGTGACACTTCTTCGATTAGAAGACACAGTTTTTGACAAGGGACTGCGGGAGGCAGTTTACTCTGATAAGTTTACATACAGTATACAAAATCTGGTTAGCTGTTATTTCGCTTACTTTGGTCCTGTTATGTTCTTCTTATCACCCAGCGAACAATTAAAGGTATTAGAGTAATACAAGAACAGAACAGGAAACGTAGTGTAGCAGAGATATCTGATGTGAAATTTGCTGTCGGTATATACTGTTCATTGACTGAGATACGTTTACTAAAATCTCTGTTCAGTTGTCATTTGACTTATTGCTGTCTGAGTTGGGCGCCCTGCGTCGACTTTGGAGTTATCCTACTCCTTGCTGTCGCTGTTACGACTCAAACTGTGCGCAATACGCTGCATGATGCGCAACTTCACTCGCGACGTCCTTAGTAGAGATCTGCATTATCCCCGATCTTTACCGGCGAGTCCCGCTTGCCCCTCCGGCTCTCGGGAGTATGCGGCCGAGCGTCCTCTTTCGCCGGCTGTGGGCAGCCGATCGCCAGCGCTCGGCCGAGTGCGCCAAACGCTCGGCCCGGTCGCCAGTAACCGGTGGACTCAGTGCCAGCGAGCGGCGCTTCTTCACACTCTTTGAGATCAGAGGCCACCGCTTCACATTAACCACTCACTTATTTCTTTTACAAATGTCTTTCGTAGTTTAATACCAGTTCTATGATCTAAATAATACTCTTTTATATGTTACATTTGATGTTTGTTAATATGATGCAGGCTACAGGAGTTTCGCCTTTGAGGTTACCATGTATTCCAGTAAATGTAACGTTAAAAACTGTAATGTCTGTATATTGTAGTTTGTTCCGTTCGGTAGACAAACGGGAACACAGTAGTCTAATCATGGAATATGTGTAGCCTATCTCCAAACTCGGCTACTACGATGTACTAACATTGAATGCAGGATCAGGAATGAATGACGGAGTTAAAAGTAATACTCACGAAATTTTGTTGCACAAACGTAAATTTCTGAACAAATTATGACCTGTAAATAACGTTACAAGTGAATCATGACTACAAAATTCGTTTTTCGTCATTGGTGCTCCCTGATACACAGGCGTCATTTGTGTTCCTGGAGTTATTACTACAGCTGGCGGTTTGAACTTCTTCCTGTGAAGTCAATGAAAGTGGAATCTTACATTTATAGAGTTTGACGAATGTTTCCTTCCTTGTGATTACGTGGTATGTTCTGAATACTTCCGTAATTGTGATGGATCAATAAGAGATCATCCACCTTGTCTGATTCCAGGCACGATCTTTTGCTTGACAGCAGGTGACCGGCCTGGCTACAATTTCTCTCGCTGGCAGCACTAGTGGCAGGAATACAGAGAACTCTTCTGGCTACTACCGACAGCCTTGGAAATAACACCGCGTGCGTTTTCCACCTCTGCAAAATTTGTCCTTCGGCACAGCTACAGTCGGATTTGGAGAACGAAAGGTACCTGTCGAGTTCATTGGTAGTAAATGTGTGTCCATCTTCGTCGTCCTCATCCGAACTCCAGTCCATCCTGGACTTTTTCATGGGAAAAACTTGCTCACTGTTTGCTTGAATGGACTCTAAACATGAATGAAAACATCCGTAAGATATTCCTGTCACCTTCAAATATGTATACACCGTAGTTAGAATTACTGGTTACTAAACGACTATATTTACGGTGACATTTTATATATATCGCACAAATTACATCAAAACGTATTGTGGAATGTTTAAGCTGCGAAAATTTTCCCAAATATCACATTGTAGACGTAATGAATGTTGATCTACCGAAAGATGGCAGATTAGACAAACAAACATTCGTTTACTAATTGGTTTCAGTGAATGAACCTTACCATTTACGGGCAGTTCCGGGTACAATCGTCGAACTCCAGCATACGCGGCTTGCTTTTCGTCTGCTGTGAGTTTCTTCAAATGACGCCGTGATGGCCATAGAACCGTGGCAACGTAATGGATAGCTTCAATTCTGCACTTCTCTGTGATGAAATATGCTGCTCTCCTTTTTATTTTCACCATGAGCTGAAAAGGAAACCCAATATACACTCCTGGAAATGGAAAAAAGAACACATTGACACCGGTGTGTCAGACCCACCATACGTGCTCCGGACACTGCGAGAGGGCTGTACAAGCAATGATCACACGCACGGCACAGCGGACACACCAGGAACCGCGGTGTTGGCCGTCGAATGGCGCTAGCTGCGCAGCATTTGTGCACCGCCGCCGTCAGTGTCAGCCAGTTTGCCGTGGCATACGGAGCTCCATCGCAGTCTTTAACACTGGTAGCATTCCGCGACAGCGTGGACGTGAACCGTATGTGCAGTTGACGGACTTTGAGCGAGGGCGTATAGTGGGCATGCGGGAGGCCGAGTGGACATACCGCCGAATTGCTCAACACGTGGGGCGTGAGGTCTCCACAGTATATCGATGTTGTCGCCAGTGGTCGGCGGAAGGTGCACGTGCCCGTCGACCTGGGACCGGACCGCAGCGATGCACGGATGCACGCCAAGACCGTAGGATCGTACGCAGTGCCGTAGGGGACCGCACCGCCACTTCCCAGCAAATTAGGGACACTGTTGCTCCTGGGATATCGGCGAGGACCATTCGCAACCGTCTCCATGAAGCTGGGCTACGGTCCCGCACACCGTTAGGCCGTCTTCCGCTCACGCCCCAACATCGTGCAGCCCACCTCCAGTGGTGTCGCGACAGGCGTGAATGGAGGGACGAATGGAGACATGTCGTCTTCAGCGATGAGAGTCGCTTCTGCCTTGGTGCCAATGATGGTCGTATGCGTGTTTGGCGCCGTGCAGGTGAGCGCCACAATCAGGACTGCATACGACCGAGGCAGACAGGGCCAAAACCCGGCATCATGGTGTGGGGAGCGATCTCCTAAACTGGCCGTACACCACTGGTGATCGTCGAGGGGACACTGAATAGCGCACGGTACATCCAAACCGTCATCGAACCCATCGTTCTACCATTCCTAGACCGGCAAGGGAACTTGCTGTTCCAACAGGACAATGCACGTCCGCATGTATCCCGTGCCACCCAACGTGCTCTAGAAGGTGTAAGTCAACTACCCTGGCCAGCAAGATCTCCGGATCTATCCCCCATTGAGGATGTTTGGGACGGGATGAAGCGTCGTCTCACGCGGTCTGCACGTCCAGCACGACCGCTGGTCCAACTGAGGCGCCAGGTGGAAATGGCATGGCAAGCCGTTCCACAGGACTACATCCAGCATCTCTACGATCGTCTCCATGGGAGAATAGCAGCCTGCATTGCTGCGAAAGGTGGATATACACTGTACTAATGCCGACATTGTGCATGCTCTGTTGCCTGTGTCTATGTGCCTGCGGTTCTGTCAGTGTGATCATGTGATGTATCTGACCCCAGGAATGTGTCAATAAAGTTTCCCCTTCCTGGGACAATGAATTCACGGTGTTCTTATTTCAATTTCCAGGAGTGTACATAACTGCACTCTGATAATTCAACAGTTGTATAAAGGATCGTAACCTATAGAAAGTGTTCTTACCTCGTAGTCACTGTCTATTGGTTGACAATGATGTAACAGACTCTTGCACCACGGCAACACAAGTTCCAGCGTTGTATCTTTGCAGTTTCCAATTCCAAACTCGCTTCTTTAAAGGTGGTTAGAAAAGCGACAACGTCTCGTACGAACCCTTCTTGGAAGGTCTCTAAGAGTGTCGATTGCCCCCGGAATTCGATTTGACTTTTGACGGAATGGAGCATTAACAGTATTCTGTTCCACCGAGTTACAGCTTCTTGCTTCACAGATTTCCGCAGACGCCCCGAGTGACCAGATCTCTTCAAATAGCCTACTATAGCTCTTGCTGATAGTAGACACGACAGGATTTCCAGGGTTTCGCCTCCTAAAAACGTCTCTTGAAATGTGTGACGAAGCGCAGTCATCAAGCAGTGATAAAGGCAAGGGAAACGGTCGTAAGATTCAAGTGCCTTCTTCATATTAGCTCCTTGGTCGGTGACAAAGTAAAATTTCGTAAGATCGTTCTTGTTAATTCCTAACTCAAGCATCTGCTCATCGGTTTCGTGCCGTATGTTCTCTCCTGTCTTAGGTACGTCCGGAAACTCGGTTGTTATCAAAACATGCGTTTCTAGCTGCCACTCATCATTCACATAATGCGACGTCACAGTCAAAAAATTTCTGTTCTTGTAGTTATCAGACCACAGATCAGCGTCTAAAGCGCACATTTTGTTCTTTAAGGCACATATTAGTTTGGGCACCATTGTCACCCATATTTTGTCTGCCTTTTCTTTAATATGCCGCGATACAGTGGCAGGGTGCGGAAGAAAATCTTCTATACTGACTTTGCTGTAAGTGGCGCCAAAATTGATGAGCTCCTGCGAATGATTCTAGAAGCCAATCGTACTACAAGTATTTAACGGTAGCGTATCTATTCCACTCATATCGACGAACCTATCAACAACTTTCTTTATGCTACTTGATACTGCAAGTGGCCGGTGGACTTCTGCTCCGCATTTACTTTTGCAGTGCCGAAGCATAGCTGTTGTGCTTGACTGGTACGAAAGTATGGTATCACATGTGGTACATTGCACGAAACCAGCAGAAGCCTGCGTGACAGCATCCACTACAAGTGCAAACGATTTCCAAGCTTCACTTTTCGCCTCCTCTTCTGACATGTCTTTCTTCTTCAGGACTAATGAGCCCCTCCTAATTCTCTCCATAATACTTCTCTTCGTTTCATGAATGGAACGTTTACGAGCTACACGCTGTCTGCGCTGCTCAAAGCCAGGTCGTCAACTGCGTTTACACACGGTTTCTAATGCGATTCGGCACTGGAGAGCGCGCGGCAGTTGTACTTTCACCGGCCGAGATTGTGAGCACGCTCGAGCGCCCGGCAGTGCTCGACAGTCCAACCGATAACCGACAGGTGGAGGACAACCGGCCACATGGAGCATTAGACAGCGACAGCTGTATCGCAGCGTGGGCCTTTCCCAGCCGTCGAGCAGAGGCACGAAATGGGATATGCTCGAGCGGTTGTTTTCATCGAAATGCAGAGCTCTAGTCCGTAGTGAGACCCATCTTTGCAACCACGACACCACGCAGCGCGGTACAGATGGGCCCAACAAAATCCCGTATGGACTGCTCAGAATTGGCATCACGTTCTCTTCACCGATGAGTGTCGCATATGCCTTCAATGAAAAAATCGTCGAAGACGTGTCTGGAGGCAGCCCGGTCAGGCTGAAAGCTTTAGACACACTGTCCAGGGAGTGCAGCAAAGTGGCGGTTCCCTGCTCTTTTGGGGATGACATTTTGTGGGGCCGACGTACATTGCTGGCGTTCATGGAAGGGGCTACCGGCTGTACGATACGTGAATGCCATCCTCCGACCGATAGTGCAACCATATCGGCAGCATATTGCCGAGGCATTCGTCTTCACTGACGACAGTTCGCGCCCCCATCATGCACACCTTTTGAATTACTTCCTTCTGGATAACGACATCGCTCGACTAGGTGGCCAGCATGTTCTCCAGACATGAACCCTTTCGAACATGCCTGGGATAGATTGAAAACGGACGATGTGACCCACCAACCACTCTGAGAGATCTACGCCGAATCGTTGTTGAGGAGTGGGACAATCTGGACCAACAGTACCTTCATGAATCTGTGGATAGTATGCCATGACGAACGCAGGCATGTATCAATGCAAGAGGACTTGCCAATGAGTATTATAGGTACCGGTGTGTACAGCAATCTGAACCACCACCTCTGAAGGTCTCGCTGTACGGTGGTACAACATGCAGTGTATGGTTTTCATAAGCAATAAAAAGGGCGGAAATGATGCTTATCTTGATCTCTATTCCCATTTCCTGTACAGGTTCCGAAACTCTCGCAACTGGGGTGATGCAAAACCTTTTTTGATGTGGGTATAATGGCTGAAAACTCAACTGAATACTTAGGGATTATAATTACGAATAACTTAAATTGGACGGATCAGATAAAGAATTTTGTGAGGAAAGCAAAGCAAAGATTACGATTTATTGGCAGAACACTCAGAATATGTAAAATGTCAACTAAAAAGATTGCTTACACTACACGTGTCCGCCCTCTTCTGGAGTACTGCCGTGCGGTGAGGAATCTTCATCAGAAAGAACTGACGAAGGCTGGCTCTCAGCACTGTGGTACTTAACATCTGAGGTCTTCAGTCCCCTAGAACTTAGAACTACTTAAACCTAATTAACCTAATGAGATCACACACATCCATGCCCGAGGCAGGATTCGAACCTGCGACCATAGCGGTCTCGCGGTTCCAGACTGAAGCGGCTAGAACCGCTCGCCACACCGGCCGGCAACTGACGAAGGATATCGAAAAACTACAAGAAAGGGCAGCTTGTTTTGCATCATCGCCGAAAAGGAGAGAAAATTACACGGAAGTGATACACGAATTGGGGTGACAGTCATTAAGACAAAAGGCGTTTTCCGCTGCGTTAGAACCTTCCCATGAAAAGCTAATCACCAACTTTCTCCTCACAGTGTAAAAATATTTTGTTTAAGAACCAACTTAGGGAGAAATGATCATCAAAATAAGATAAGAACAATCAGATCTCGCACGCAAAGATTTAAGAGTTCGTTTGGCCCGCGCGCTGTTTGAAAGTGGAACGGTAGAGAAGTAGATTGAAGTTTGTTTGATGAATCCCCTGCCAGGAACTTAACAGTGAATTGCAGAGTAATCATACAGCTGCGGATGTAAATATCTTTGTGAAAACTACCGAGAGCTCCTTCAAGAATGTATCTACATTCCTGTGCTTTCGAGAAGACTGCAACCCAACAACAAACTCGCTTGTTTGCAACGAGAATGCCCGTAAGCCTGCACTCAAGTGCCCCAGTTGCTTTGGGGTCGACGATGGCCCTCTGCCGTCCGCATCTACATCTATACTCAGCAAGCCACCTTAAGGCGAGTGGCAGAGAGTAGTTTGTGTACCACTGTCATTTACTCCTCCTGTTTCAGTCAGGAATGGTGCATGGGAAGCACAATTGCTGGTAGACTGCCGTGTGAGCTCGAGTCTCTCTAATTTTACCTTCATGATCTTTTAGTGAGATTTACGTGCCAGTCACTCTGTCTTTAAACTGGGAAACTCTTAAAGAGCTCAGCAAACACTTCGGTTAAACAGTTGGGTGTTACTGGGTAAACATCTCTCCTAACCTAACTTTCACTGTTATTCTAAGAAGTAATAAAGCGATCTGCTACCAAAAATACACTACTGGCCATTAAAAGTGCTACACCAAGAAGAAATGCAGATGATGAACGAGTATTCTTTGGACAAATATATTATACTAGAACTGACATGTGATTACATTTTCACGCAATTTGGGTGCATAGATCCTGAGAAATCAGTATCCAGAACAATCACCTCTGGCCGTAATAACGGCCTTGATAAGCCTGGGCATTGAGTCAAACAGAGCTAGGATGGCATGTACAGGTACAGCTGCCCATGCACCTTCAACACGATACAACAGTTTGTCAAGAGTAGTGACTGGCGTATTGTGACGAGCTCGTTACTCGGTCACCATTGACCAGACGTTTCAGTTGGTGAGAGATCTGGCCGGGGCAGCAGTCGAACATTTTCTGTATCCAGAAAGGCCCGTGCTGGACCTGCAACATGCGATCGTGCATTATCCTGCTGAAATGTAGGGTTTCGCTGGGATCGAATGAAGGGTAGAGCCAGGGGTCGTAACATATCTGAAATGTAGGGTCCACTGTTCAAAGTGCCGACAATGCGAACTAGAGGTGACCGAGACGTGTAACCATTGGCACCCCATACCATCACGCCGGGTGATACACCAGTATGGCGTTGACGAATACACGCTTCCAATGTGCGTTCACCGCGATGTCTCCAAACACGGATGCGAGCATCATGATGCTGTAAACAGAACCTGGATTCATCCGAAAAATTGACGTTTTGTCATTCGTGCACCCAGGTTCGTCGCTGAGTACACCATCGCAGGCGCTCCTGTCTGTGATGCAGCTTCAAAGGTAACCGCAGCCATGGCCTCCGATCTGATAGTCCATTCTGCTGCAAACATAGTCGAACTGTTTCTTGCAGATAGTTGTTGTCTTGCCAACGTCCCCTCTGTTGACTCAGGGATCGAGATGTGGCTGCACGATCCGTTACAGCCATGCGGATAAGATGCCTATCATCTCGACTGTTAGTGATAAGAGGCCGTTGGGATCCAGCACGGCGTTCCGTATTACCCTCCTGAACCCACCGATTCCATGTTCTGCTAACAGTCATTGGATCTCGACCAACGCGAGCAGCAATGTCGCGATACGATAAACCGCAATCGCGATAGGCTACAACCCGCCCTTTATCAAAGTCGGAAACGTAATGGTACGCATTTCTCCTCCTTACACGAGGCATCACAACAACGTTTCACCAGGTAACGCCGGTCAACTGCTATTTGTGTATGAGAAATCGGTTGGAAACTTTCCTCATGTCAGCACGTTGTAGGAGTCGCCAACGGCGCCAAACTTGTGTGAATGCTCAGAAAAGCTAATCATTTGCATATCACAGCATCTTCTTCCTGTCGGTTTAATTTCGCGTCTGTAACACGTCATCTTCGTGGTGTAGCAATTTTAATTGCCAGTACAGTATGTATTCATTTATCTATATCTTCAGATGTTTAATACCCAATTTAAAAAAAGAAATTTATTTTCATGTCTTCCAGCTTCAGAAAAATTAAGAATCTAACACACACAACATGTTGTATTAAGGAATACAAACCGTTAGAAAAATGCATGGCAATATTGCTTTCCGTTTAATATTACATTGGGAGGCATTTGATGTTGCCACGTCGGCCACGTACCTGTATTACACCGTCAGTTTTATTTTTCTGTCTGGAACGGCTACATCTCTTCCATATGTTGAGGCTTTTACCAGTAATCGGAAGACACAAACCCTTATTCAAACCAGTTCTTGAGAAGTTTTTGACATGTTCTACACATTTCACAGGCAGTTTTATCTTTAAATGTAATTACTTCCAGCTGTTATTTCGAAGTCTCAAAACTCTTCACACATATTTTTGAACTTTATTCATATCCATGGTTTTCGTGTCATTAATTGTCCAGTCGCAAATAAAAAAAAATTATTTCACAGGCCAAATTTCCCATCTGTTACTACTAATTCTCTACAAACAGTTCATTGAAAGAGTGTAAAATAATTCAACAAATCGGGCTTTCCCATTCCGACATTTTTCCACTTTTCGTTGGTTGCGTCCAAGCGGCTAATTCAAAATAAACTTTGCCACGGTTCTGAAGATCCTAAAGGTACTCTCCTACAAGAATATTTATATGCACTATATCTGTGCCTTGCTGTGCTGATACTGCGAACGGCTGACAGCATGGGGAAACTACAGCAGTAATTTTTCCCGAGGGCATGCAGCTTTACTGTATGGTTAAATGATGATGGCGTCCTCTTGGGTAAAATATTCCGGAGGTAAAATAGTCCCCCATTCGGGACCTCCGGGCGGGGAATACTAAAGAGGACGTGGTTAACAGGAGAAAGAAAACTGTCGTTCTACGGATCGAAGCGTGGAATATCAGATCCCTTAATCGGGCAGGTAGGTTAGAAAATTTAAAAAGGGAAATGGATAGGTTAAAGTTAGATATAGTGGGAGATAGCGAAGTTCAGTGGCAGGAGGAACACGACTTTTGGTCAGGTGAATACAGGGTTATAAATACAAAATCAAATAGGGGTAATGCAGGAGTAGGTTCAATAATGAATAAAAAAATAGGAGTTCGGATAAGCTACTACAAACAACATAGTGAACCCATTATTGTGCTCACGATAGACACCAAGCCCTCACCTATGACGATAGTACAAGTTTATATGCCTACTAGCTCTGCAGATGATAAAGAAATTGAAGAAATGTATGATGAGATAAAAGAAATTATTCAGATAGTGAAGGGAGACGAAAATTTAATAGTCATGGGTGACCGGAATTCGACAGCAGGAAGAGGAAGAGACGGGAAAGTAGTAGGTGAATATGGATTGGGGGTAATAAATGAAAGAGGAAGTCGCCAGGTAGAATTTTGCGTAGAGCATAACTTAATCATAGCTTACACTTGGTTCAAGAATCATAAAAGAAGGTTGTACACATGGAAGAAGTCTGGAGATACTGATAGGTTTCAGATAGATTACATAACGGTAAGACAGAGATTTAGGAACCAGGTTTTAAATTGTAAAACATTTCTAGGGGCAGATGTGGACTCTGACAACAATCTATTGGTTATGAACTGTAGATTGAAACTGAAGAAACTGCAAAAAGGTGGGAATTTAAGGGGATGGGATCTGGATAAACTGAAAGAACCAGAAGTTGTAGAGAGCTTCAGGGAGAACATTAGGGAACGATTGACAGGAATGGGGAAAGAAATACAGTAGAAGAAGAATGGGTAGCTTTGAGGGATGAAATAGTGAAGGTAGCAGAGGATCAAGTAGGTAAAAAGACGAGGGCAAATACAAATCCTTGGGTAACAGAAGAGAGATTGAATTTAATTGATGAAAGGAGAAAATATAAAAACGCAGTAAATGAATCAGGCAAAAAGGAATACAAACGTCTCAAAAATGAGATCGACAGGAATCGAAAAATGGCTAAGCAGGCATGGCTAGAGGACAAACGTAAGGATGTAGAGGCACATATCACTACGGGTAAGATAGATAATGCCTACAGGAAAATTAAACAGACTTTTGGAGAGAAGAGAACCACTTGTGTGAATATCAGGAGCTCAGATGGATACCCAGTTCTAAGCAAAGAAAGGAAAGCAGAAAAGTGGAAGGAGTATATAGAGGGTCTATAGAAGGGTGATGTACTTGAGGGCAATATTATGGAAATGGAAGAGGATGTAGATGAAGATGAAATGGGAGATATAATACTGCGTGATGAGTTTGACAGAGCACTGAAAGAGTAACTGGCCCCGGGAGTAGACAACATTCCATTAGAGCTATTGATAGCCTTGGGAGAGTCAGTCCTGACAAAACCCTGCCATCTAGCGAGCAAGAAGTATGAAACATTCTGAATACCCTCAGACTTCAAGAAGAATATAATAATTCAAATCCCAAAGAAAGCTGGTGTTGACAGATGTGAAAATTACCCGAATATCAGTTTAATAAGTCATGGCTGGAAAATACTATCGCGAATTCTTTACAGACGAATGGAGACACTGGTAAAAGCTGACCTCAGGGAAGATGAGTTTGGATTCCGTAGAAATATGGGAACACGTGAGGCAATGCTGACCCTACGACTTATATCAGAAGCTAGATTAAGAAAAGGCAAACCTACGTTTCTAGCATTTGTAGATTTAGAGAAAGCTTTTGACAATGTTGACTGGAATACTCTCTTTCAAATTCTGAAGGTGGCAGGGGTAAAATACTGGGAGCGAAAGGCTATTTACAAAAGCAGATGGCAGTTATAAGAGTCGAGGGACATGAAAGGGAGCAGTGGTTGGGAAGGGAGTGAGACAGGATTGTAGCCTCTCCCCGATGTTATTGAATCTGTATATTGAGCAAGCAGTAAAATAAACAAAAGAAAAATTCGGAGTGGGGATTAAAATCCATGGAGAGGAAATAAAAACTTTAAGGTTCGCCGATGACATTGTAATTTCGTCAGAGACAGCAAAGGACTTGGAAGAGCAGTTGAACGGAATGGAGAGTGTCTTGAAAGAGGGTATAAGGTGAACATTAACAAAAGTAAAACGAGGATAATGGAATGTAGTCGAATTAAGTCGGGTAATGCTGAGGGAATCAGATTAGGAAATGAGACACTTAAAGTAGTAAGGGAGTTTTGCTATTTGGGGAGCAAAATAACTGATGATGGTCTAAGTAGAGAGGATATAAAATGTAGACTGGCAATGGCGAGAAAAGCGTTCCTGAAGAAGAGAAATTTGTTAGCGTCGAGTATAGATTTAAGTGTCGGGAAGTCGTTTCTGAAAGTATTTGTATGGAGTGTAGCCATGTATGGAAGTGAAACATGGACGGTAAATAGTTGGGACAAGAAAAGAATAGAAGCTTTCGAAATGTGGTGCTAAAGAAGAATGCTGAAGATTAGATGGGTAGATCACATAAGTAATGAAGAGGTATTGAATAGAATTGGGGAAGAGAGGAGTTTGTGGCACAACTTGACTAGAAGAGGGGATCGGTTGGTAGGAAATGTTCTGAGGCATCAAGGGATCACCAATTTAGTACTGGAGGGCAGCGTGGAGGGTACAAATCGTAGAGGGAGACCAAGAGTTGAATATACTAAGCAGATTCAGAAGGATGTAGGTTGCAGTAGGTACTGGGAGATGAAGAAGTTTGCACAGGATAGAGCAGCATGGAGAGCTGCATCAAACCAATCTCTGGACTGAATACCACTACAACAACAACATCTGTGTCGTTATGGAGGTAAGAGCAATTCAAATTCTGATTTTTCAAGTGAATTTTTTCCTGTCGATTCACCTTCAAACATTCGCTAGTAAATTACAAGAAAAAAATGTTTTTAATCTCTTTAAAAGCATTTGACCTTATTGTGCTTACTTGATATCACAAACCAAGACCAGCAATTTTTGTATTTTCTCAGCACATTTGAAATTATTCTGATTTATGAAAAGAACACCAGTAGTTGGAGGGAATCAGCCTATTTGAGGTTTGATATTTCCTGCACGACTGGATATCCACAGTCTAAAAATTTCAACAGTAGGTACACTGACCTACTAAATGGTATAAAAGTACTGTGACAATGAGGGAAGTCCATCACCCCTACGGGAAAAAAGGTGACTTGTAAACGGGTGACATGTAGAATGTACCGTGGTTCCCATAAAATCTCGTTTTAATGATGCGGTACTGTATTTGTGTTGATGTTAACTACTTTATTTTATTGGCTGTGACAAATAACACAGGTAATGTGTCGCAACTGGTCCATTATGGGTGAATAATAAATATGTAAGCGAAGAATGCGTAATAATTTAGAAAGACTTACAAAAAAAAGGCAGTTTGCTCTTTTCGAAAGAATTACAACAGCGATTGCAATTGTCAGTTGTTACTATAGCACCACAGGAACGGAGGGAGTGGTTAGAAGTTAACGGAAATTGAATGACAATAATTCCGAAGCCTAGAACAACTTCGGATCCGTCTGTAAGCCTATGCAACCAAATGTGAGGCATAGTCTCTATCAGATTGCTAAGATATCTCCAAGTGATATTTCGTTACACGCACCTTGTAAAGACATTGCTTTCCCCGAAAGTCGATAATATTTTTTTTCTTTTGTGCATTACCTTGTCATAGTACGTACGTATCTTATATTTAAACTATTCTTTATTTGTTAATACGTCACATTGTTTCTTCATTCATTTTGCTACTGTTTTATATTTTATATTGTACGAATATGAATGTTCTTGTCTTATATGCTTTGTAAATCCTTGGTTAGGCTGGGAGAAGTACTGTGTCAGAGAGAGAGAGAGAGAGCGAACGACTATCGATAGAGAGCGTGCGACTTGTTGTGGTATCGTGGCCGGTTCGCCCCTGGAGAAACGTTGCGAAGTTCGGCGTGAAAGACGGTGATACGCGGAGGAACAATTAATTACAGCGCGTTCGCTGTATTAATACGAGATCCTGCATTATTAAGTGAACAGTAAAACCTGAAAAGTATATCGAGCGTTTGCGGTGACGATTTTACATACTGTGTGAACTTGTGACAGTTAGCCGTGAACCAGACACCATTGTCGTGTGGAGACACTAACTGAATTGCGTGCCAGTGGTAAAAAACAAAATGTTAAGTAAAAGAACAGTGCTGCGGTTTGATCAAGAAACATTTATCATACCATCCAAAGTGTCTTAAAGACGACGACGTAAATTGAACTGATATTTAACGGACTGTTATAGTGATAAACACATGTGACTGTTTTCCTGTGCCAACACGGTGAAAGGACTGTGCGAAGTATTGGCGTTAACCGGCTATATATCGTAAATACTAAAGACACTGCATAATTCCGACCTACCCGCACAGCGTGATTAATAAACTTTTAATAATAAACCGTCGCGCGCGTAACGACAACGCACACACTGGAACTATTATTATAGCGCCAGTGCTGCCAGCTGATTCGACTACAACGGAGACGTGGACCGCCGCCGTAACTGGAATATTAATGAAACAGGAGGATCCATCATTATCTTCACGCCACGAACCAGGGTTAACTTCACACATCGTCCGCGCGGACCACCGCTGACGTCATCGCACTGCCTGCAGTAACAGTTAAGACATTAAAAGAGAATTATTACGCTCTCTCTCATTTCAAAATTAAAGACCATTGCAGTTAAACTATCTATTTTAAAAGTACTGTCACAATATCAGGGTTCAATTTTGTCTAGTTCCAATAAATATTCTTTCCATTATTTCGTGTTGTTGACAGTGTTGAAAACCCACCAAATTAAAGTACAATTAATAATTTTCTTTCAAACTTCTTCTCAGACATTTTGCTGCTCATCATAATTTTATTTTAATGTTTGCGTGTAACTTCTTTTGGAGGGAGTACATATTTTATTTTTTGTGCAGTGCCGGCCGTTGTGGCCGAGGGGTTCTAGGCGCTTCAGTCTGGATCCGCACGACCGCTACGGTCGCAGGTTAGAATCCTGCCTCGGGAATGGATATGTGTTATGTGCTTAGGTTGGTTAGGTTTAAGTAGTTCTAAGTTCTAGGGGACTGATGACCTCAGATGTTAAGTCCCATAGTGCTCAGAGCCATTTGAGCCATTTTGTGCAGTGAAATTAGCTACCATAAAATTACGTATATTACCAGCTGATGCTGTCCGCCATTACTGCTTGAAAACTGGCCAATAGTAATTTTGCACTTACTTTTTCATTGGCTGTCAGCCTCAAAACAAAATTACGTATTTCGTGGGAATCTGGGAGATGTGCGATGTCTATGAAGGCCCCTACAATAATTATTTTTACTTTTGGAGGTTTACTGGAATTACATTGACTTTAATTGATCATTTGGCCCCGTTAAAGAGATTTATGGCATCTATATAGTAATTGTACTGAATTACCTAATTTAGTTTTTATTACATTGGCATACCATATTTAGATTAAAATTGACGTCTTATTGGCCTCACATAAGATTCTGCATGTTCTGACAAAGACTACGCCAATTTTTTTTTTAGTCCATAACTAACAGGGATAGTCAGATTCCTTGTATAGGCCTTGTTTTATTATTTAAAAGGTTTTTCTTTCAGAAGTAGTGAACCAGTTTCTTTACAATTTTCACAGATAAAATTTCATGAAAACGTTGCGGAAATAGTTTTAAGTACACTGGATTTATGGATGGTCACAAATTCCTATACGGCGTGAGGTAGGTCAGATAGGCTACCCCAAATATATGCATAACGAGGAAACACGGAAGGGTGTAGTTCTCACTGAGTTACAGTGTGTCTCATTTCCAAAAATTTTGGTATTTATAGCTGCTGAATTAATAAGGTGACCGTCTTTTTGACGGAACTAAGTACCTTTTTCGTAGTTCATTGTACAGAGTCGTCTAAGAAGCGTTCGGCGACATATTATGTATAAAACGTGATCAAAGAGGAAGACAGTGTAGTTATATCCGGTGACTATTCTTTACACGAGCGCGCTCTAACTGACGATGTATTCACATCTCAAATTAATTACAGCAGTCTATAGTGGTACTAAGCAAACTGGCAAGAAATTGATTGTAGGCCTACCATTCAGACACATCACGATTAATATAGTTCATGTGCATGTTAGCAATGTCAATTGTAAGTCAGTCAAAGAAATCAAATACGTTTGCAGACGTGAACAGGAAGGAAGATATCAAGCAGTGTGTCACTTGCAGGAGAAGCAGCTCCTGAGGTCACAATGTGATGTCACACTGTCCACATCGGAAGTAGGTTAATCAAAGATTAACAGGTCTTTGAGACTAGCATGACAGTCCTATAAGTAATACTTCTGGTTATGTTTTGATTCGTGATTTTATGTGTTTACGAGGATGAACAGGAGATTCCAAACAGGCAGCAACAGCGCCTTAATACAGAGTTATTGTCTGTTAATATTCTCTGCTCACAACTGTAATTAATTTAGAAGTCAGTCATTTTTCTTCTAAGATGATATTTTCCGTTATAAGGGAGCACTTTGCGCTAAGTTTGAAAGGTCTTTCGGACATGAATACCCGATAGTGGTGCCAGGAAATTGGTTTTGGCCGTTATACCTACATCTACACGGATACTCCGCAAATCACACTTAAGTGCCTGGCAGAGGTTCGTCGTACCATCTTCACAATAATTCTCTATTATTCCACTCCTGAACACTCCTGTATCTTCCCGTGCGAGCTCTGATTTTCCTTATTTTATGTTGATGATCTTTGCTCTCTGTGTAGGTCTACGTCAACAAAGTATTTACGCATTCGCAGCAGAAACTGTGTGTCTGAAATTTCGTGAAAAGGTTCCACCGCAACAAAAAAAGTCCTTTTTTTAATGGTGACCATCCCAAATCCTGTATCATGTCCGTGACAATCTCTCCCCTATTTCGCGATAATACAAAACGTGCTGATTTCGTTGAACTTTTCGATGTACTCTGATAATTCTATCTGATAAGGATCCCAGACTGAGCATTAGTACTCCAAAAGAGGACAAGTGTAATGTAGGCAGTCTCTTTAGTAGATCTGTTAAATTTTCTAAGTGTTCTGCCAATAAAAGGCAGTCTTTGGTTTGCCTTCCCCACAACATGTTCTGTGTGTTCTTGCCAGTTTAAATTGTTCGTGGTTGTAATTTCTCGGTATCTAGTTGAATTTACGGCCTTTAGATTAGACTGATTTATCGTCTAACCGAGGTCAGAAGAAGCCAATGATTCCTAACCGTAACTAAGCACCCTCCCCCAAACTGTCAAATGAGCACAGTTCAGTTGGCTATGATGTGCAGAGGCCTCTGCCAATTCGTCTCGAAACTCGGGGTTTAAGGCAACTACCACAGCAAAAGCTCTACCTCAATGGAACACGAGTTCTCCTGCCGTCAAGTTTCGTTTGTGGTGGTCGTATGTCAGTCTCCAGAACACGTGGCTCCACAGTTTAATCGTCGCGTTACGACAGTTTTACTGAGTGCTACAGCCAGCAGAAAGTCGATAAAAGAGTGTTGTTTATTTGGAGAAACAGTTAATGCTCTTGCTGCTCGCTAGCCGCAACAGTCGGATTATCCGGGATTACGACGACATCTCGTAATTTTACGATCGAACCCGAACCACTGACTCCTCCTCCATGCCGCACCAAAGGTAGTCTGCCACTTTCTACTGCCATGTTCCATCACCAGGCCACCTCTCTCGCGCTCCCTCTCAATTATGTTCTGTATTTCCTCATTTTGCACGTGACCTGTTATTTGTGTGTGTGTGTGTGTGTTTTTATTATTATTCAGTGAGCCTGGCCTCCATCTTCAGCAGTAACTATCTTGTATTCAGGCACTTTTCCCGTCTATTTCGGAGCCTTTATCTTGATGAATCATCTGAGCTTCTTTGCTAACGTATTTGTGGATTTTTATCAAAATCCAGTAACTGAGCCTGAAGTCAACTCTTATTTAAGCAGATTTCTTCCTTAAATCTACCATGACGTCTGTTCTGCTGCACTGTGAATGTGAGTACAAGGACGAACCATGCCAGCAGTACTATGAGATCAATTCGGTAAGGGAACGATGTAGCGCAGCTTTTTTCTCGTTTAGAAACCACCCAGCTAGGAACGCCGTTTCACTTTTTCACAGAGAGATTCCTGACAATAATGGCTACTGCCGAAGTTGTAGATAACCAGTCTGTGTGCTGGAATGGGGTTGTTATTAAAATCCCTAAATCGGAGTGTAGCTGAATTCAAACTTGGGTAAAGGGGAAGTCATCTTCAAGATCCGCCTTGTACCATAGACTTGCCTTTCACTTTCCGTTGCCTTCAGTCACTATTCAGAGCTGCTTTTTCTGTGAAGGCACCTACATAGAGTCTTCACTCTCGGACAGCTATTATGTAGCTAGCACCCGAGTATTAAGCGGAACTAATATCTACAGAGAGGGACCTATAAATATGGTGTACTACTTTATTTTGTTAATACTTTTGTTATTTTGTTCAAATGGGTATCACAGTGAAACAAAACTGAGAAACGATAAACAGTTATCCCATTTTGGTATTTTTCCGGTAACACTTGGTTGCTTACCAACATTTCAGCCCTTCAGAAGATGGTGAAGCTTATATGCGTCCACGGATTACTCTGGCCTGCGTAAACAATTGAACCGACTGAGCTGTGTACATAGCAAATATGTCTGTGTAAAACAGCGGCCTTTTGTCATTCTGTCATTTTCACAATTTCATGTTGACTAAACAACGTTAGTACAAGAAATTTTCCAACTTTTACAGATGTTTGGGCTTCACACAACAGTCGGAGCAATGTCTGACAACATACTTTCGATTCATTAAGTTATTTTCTGGAAGTTTCATACGAATTTGAACTGTATATTCCATCCTTTCCAAGTGTAGTCCTACAACTTTAACATGTAGATAGCTTATTCTGTGTAATTTTTCATGGAATTCTGTATATTTCTGTAGAAATTCGTTGGTAGAGAGCATGTGCGATTATTTTCTGCGTCTTCAGTTGTTATATAGTACGTTACAGAATAATTAACTGGTAAGCCAACGTTTTGCAGCTCTAAAAATGTTATCGTGTTATCATTTATCATTTTCCTTCTTCATCTTTTACTACATTCACTTAATTTCAATACAGTAGAGATCATTTTCGCTTTCTAGAGATTGTTAACGGGCTAAGACTATTTTAAAAAAGAATCGAGGGAAGTTTTTCTTGTGGATGTTATCATGTAACTTCCATGCAACACGTGATGCTGTACCACTACGTAGATGTGCCACCTCCACAATATATGGTAAGGTGAGCTGCATTGTGTGTTCTGTATGCAAGTTAATGTTGCTTTACAATAGCAGTAATTAAGTATAAAAAATTACAGACTCTGTTTTGCGTTTTCTTCGTTTCATGAGCGACGCAGAGATGGAGCGCGAGCTCACGGCTGTTCTTTGGTGGCACGGGGGTTTAGCTTAACAGAATACAATCGTCAATGGGTCAATGGCCGTCTATCGTGAGAGGAAACAAGGCTATTTAACATTTCTGCCACTATTGCTTTAATAATAAGAAAATAATTGAACCTGTAAGACGTTCATGTGAGTTCAGTTCTGATTGAGCCACGCTTGCTTTTGCATGCCTGTTACAACCTCAATTAAAGTTTTTAACATGGGGCATATGTTGTACATTGTGATGGAAAACAAACTATCTTGAAGTTGTTATTTGAAAATGGAACTGTTTCTTTGTGGTGATTTGTACTGAAAATATTTAGGTGGAATTACGTTAAGCGTTTTGTATTAGAGAGATATTTCAACGAACAGGTCCTACTGCACTAAAACTAAAAAGAAAATACGACGCTAAACTGAAGTGGTGTTGACAGTACTACCACGAAGTGAAGTTACTACAAATCAGTTCCACAATTTCCCAAAAGAAGAAAGCTTATGTGATCCATCAGTGAAAATTACCATAGTTATGTAACGGAAAGTGATCAGAGTGAGAGATTTTTTAAAATCTTGTATGTATTTTGTAGTAATTGAAGTTAACAAAGGTTGCTGTGCAGCAGCGTTGGATTATGTCTGGTTCCTTTAGCAACGTAATAGCAGCTGCGCTGATATTATGAAAATCTTAAGTCTAATTTGTTGCTACATCAAGAAATAATCATGTACATCCACATTACATCTAACTATTTAGACGAATCTGCTATGTGAATATACTTCGGAAACAAAGTGATTTACCATTCTTAAGCAGAGAAGTTGGTATAATTTTGATCGTCAAATGTTACCACCATGGTTGAGCCGTATACGGATGGTAGCACTTTAATGTAAATAGGAAAAATCAATAAATTCTTCGCAGAAGTATGGCGTCGTCCGTCAACATTTCGATTATGAAGAAGTATATGGTGCTCTTAATTGACGCTGGGTCTCTGTGGAGGAAATAATCCAAAGAAAACTGGAGAAAATGATTAAAATTAAACTTATGACGAAGGATGGGTAATCAGTCTACGAATGAAAGAATACAAAGTACAAGGACACCTGGGTAATCAGTCTACGAATGAAAGAATACAAAGTACAAGGACACCTGGGAATTTTATTCAGTCTAGACGATTTCCGGATGTTTTTGGTTTTCAGATCTTCTTTCTCAGACTATGGCAACGGGCAGGAATCTCATCCAACCTATCTATGCAAGTTCTCAAGTAGCTGTGAGATAAAAGTATAGGCAACGAACTCAAAAAACTTTGCCTCAAATGTAGAGAGCCCTATTTTACGATAATGATAGGAATGTCGTCAAATTTTCTGCGGGTTCAACGAGTTATGCGAGTTGCGAAACCTGTACTGCACACGCCTCCGTGTGCTTTTTCGGTGTCCCTAATGACCTCATTACCAGCCGTACAAGAAGCCCTTGTCCTGACCTCGAAGACTGCAATTAATCAGCAGCTACGGGCTTACGGACTGTACAAGCTCTGACCACTAGCGATGATGCTACGTACATGGCAAAAACAGTCGACTAATCACGCGGTCATCCTTGGAGTGCGTTGTTGCTGTTCGCACGAGTTTCATTTTGTTCTTACTATACAAAGGCTTGCACGTCACGGGCGATTGTGCGTGTGGATTCCACGAACTGAGGAAAATAGCGGACCGAGATTTTTTTTTCATATTACACACATAAAATGAGTCCCCATCCTAAAATTCAAATCTGTGTTACAGATACCATCGCATACACATTATTCAACAAGGTTGACGTTGCTGTCAGGGTTCCTCCGAGCCATAATCCGTAGGTAGCGGTCATCCACTGCAGTAGTAGCCCTTGAGAGGCCTGAGCGAGGCATGTTATCGACTGTTCCTGTCTCTCTCTATCTCCTGCATGTTCGAACAACACCGCTTTGGTTCTCTCCGAAACTCCTGGACACTTCCCTTGTTGAGAGCCCTTCCTGGCACAAAGTAACAATGCGGACGCGATCGAACCGCGGTTTTGACCGTCTAGGCATGGTTGAACTGCATAAATTGATAAGTGATGATACTGATCCCACCTGGTACACAAAACGGATCAGGTCGCTGTTGCAGAAGCAGCGAAAAAAGCATAGAAAATTTAAATCAACGCAAAATTCCCAAGACTGGCAAAGTTTTGCAGAAGATCGAAACACAGCGCGTACATCAATGCGAAATGCTTTCAGTAATTTCCACAACGAAACTCTGTCTCTAAATATGACAAAAAATCCAAAGATATTCTGGTCATACATAAAGCACACCAGTGGCAAGGCGCAGTCAATACCTTCACTGCGTGATAACAACGGTGAAATCACTGACGACATTGCCACTAAAGCAGAGCTATTAAACACGATATTCCGAAACTCATTCACCAAAGAAGGCGAAGTAAATATTCCCGAGTTCCAGTCAAGAACAACTGCCAAGTTGACAAACAATGAAATAGATATCCTCGGTGTCACAAAGCAGTATAAATCACTTTAAAAAGCAAGGCTTCCGGTCCAGATTGTATACTAGTCAGGTTCCTCTCAGTGTATGCTGATACTATAGCTCAATATTTCACAGTTATATACAACCGCTCGCTCACAGAAACATCCGTTCCTAAAGACTGGTAAATTGCACAAGTCAAACCAATACAAAGAAAGAGAAGTGGAGTAATCCGTTGAATTACAGGCCGATATCACTAATGTCGATTTCCAGTAGGGTTGTGGAACATATACTGTATTCGAACATTATGAAGTATCTCGAAGAAAACGATTTATTGACACGTAGTCACCATGGATCAAGAAAATATCATTCTTGCGTAACACAACAAGCCCTTTATACTCATGAAGTAATGAGTGCTATCGACAGGGGATGTCAAATTGATTCCCTACTTGTAGATTTCCAGAAGGCTTTCGACACCGTTCCTTACAAGCGTCTTCTAACCAAAGTGCGTGCCTATGGAATACCGCCTCAGTTGTTCTACTAGATTCGTGATTTCTTGTCATAAAGGTCATCACAGCTCGTAGTAATCGCCGGAAGAACATCGAGTAAAACAGAAATAATGTCCGGCGTTCCCCCTGTGTTGTTCCTGATCTACACTTCTGGAAATTGAAATAAGAACACCGTGAATTCATTGTCCCAGGAAGGGGAAACTTTATTGACACATTCCTGGGGTCAGATACATCACATGATCACACTGACAGAACCACAGGCACATAGACACAGGCAACAGAGCATGCACAATGTCGGCACTAGTACAGTGTATATCCACCTTTCGCAGCAATGCAGGCTGCTATTCTCCCATGGAGACGATCGTAGAGATGCTGGATGTAGTCCTGTGGAACGGCTTGCCATGCCATTTCCACCTGGCGCCTCAGTTGGACCAGCGTTCGTGCTGGACGTGCAGACCGCGTGAGACGACGCTTCATCCAGTCCCAAACATGCTCAATGGGGGACAGATCCGGAGATCTTGCTGGCCAGGGTAGTTGACTTACACCTTCTAGAGCACGTTGGGTGGCACGGGATACATGCGGACGTGCATTGTCCTGTTGGAACAGCAAGTTCCCTTGCCGGTCTAGGAATGGTAGAACGATGGGTTCGATGACGGTTTGGATGTACCGTGCACTATTCAGTGTCCCCTCGACGATCACCAGCGGTGTACGGCCAGTGTAGGAGATCGCTCCCCACACCATGATGCCGGGTGTTGGCCCTGTGTGCCTCGGTCGTATGCAGTCCTGATTGTGGCGCTCACCTGCACGGCGCCAAACACGCATACGACCATCATTGGTACCAAGGCAGAAGCGACTCTCATCGCTGAAGATGACACGTCTCCATTCGTCCCTCCATACACGCCTGTCGCGACACCACTGGAGGCGGGCTGCACGATGTTGGGGCGTGAGCGGAAGACGGCCTAACGGTGTGCGGGACCGTAGCCCAGCTTCATGGAGACGGTTGCGAATGGTCCTCGCCGATACCCCAGGAGCAACAGTGTCCCTAATTTGCTGGGAAGTGGCGGTGCGGTCCCCTACGGCACTGCGTAGGATCCTACGGTCTTGGCGTGCATCCGTGCGTCGCTGCGGTCCGGTCCCAGGTCGACGGGCACGTGCACCTTCCGCCGACCACTGGCGACAACATCGATGTACTGTGGAGACCTCACGCCCCACGTGTTGAGCAATTCGGCGGTACGTCCACCCGGCCTCCCGCATGCCCACTATACGCCCTCGCTCAAAGTCCGTCAACTGCACATACGGTTCACGTCCACGCTGTCGCGGCATGCTACCAGTGTTAAAGACTGCGATGGAGCTCCGTATGCCACGGCAAACTGGCTGACACTGACGGCGGCGGTGCACAAATGCTGCGCAGCTAGCGCCATTCGACGGCCAACACCGCGGTTCCTGGTGTGTCCGCTGTGCCGTGCGTGTGATCATTGCTTGTACAGCCCTCTCGCAGTGTCCGGAGCAAGTATGGTGGGTCTGACACACCGGTGTCAATGTGTTCTTTTTTCCATTTCCAGGAGTGTATATTAACGACATAGGAGACCATTAAGCAGCTGTCTTACATTATTGCTGTGCGGTGTGGGATCCGCATCAGATGGGACTGACGGATGACATCGAAAAAGTACAAAGAAGGACAGCTCGTTTTGTATTATCGCGAAGTGGGGGAGCTGGGGTCACAGACATGGTACATGAATTGGAGTGGTTATCATTAAAACAAAGGCGATTTTCGTTGCGACGGGATCTTCTCATGAAATTTCAATCACCTATTTTGTCCTCCGCTTGCGGTAACGTTGTGTTGGCACCCACCTAAATAGGGAGAAATTATCATCACGATAAAATAAGAGAAATCATTGCTCGCACCGAAAAATTTAAGTGCTCGTTTTTCCCACGCGGCGTTCGAGTTGGAACGGTAGAGAGACAGCTTGAAGGTGGTTCATTGAACCCTCTGTCAGGAACTTTATTGTGAACAGCAGAGTAATAACGTAGATGTAGATATAGACAACTCGAGCCATGTACCTCCTTCCTGGTGGAATGACTGGAACTGTCGGACCCCTCTGTCTAATAGGTGCTGCTCATGCATGGTTGTTTACATCTTTTGGAGACTTTTGTGACATCCCTGAACAGTCAAAGGGACTGTGTCTGTGATACAACATCCACAGTCGACGTCTACCTTCAGGAGCGCTGAGAACCTGGGCGATGCCAAACTTTTTTTGATGTGTGTATTTGTGTGATTTATGGCCCAACAGAGAAATCGCTAGGGGACCCTCAGCCCACGTTGTTAAACACCGGCACAAGAAACAGAATGAGAACACTGGTAGAGTTTCCACGTTTCATGCTACCCGCCTCTCAGGAAAATTTCAACTTGCTGCAGAAGAAACGTCATCACTCTGCAGGAATATTCGTAGATGTACTTATAAAGTGTCGATATCGTTTAATGGCTATAATTGCAGATTGGGACCGCTATTGACAAAGACAATGTGACAGTAAATCTAGCACCTATACAGGGCTAGCTTGGGGATCTATCACAAATGAACCCAGGAATGCTTGAGATGTCGTGATTTGCATGCTGCTTTGCACAGACAGTTTCTCAAGGCTTGTCAGTTTACAGTCGAGTCAGTTTTCAAATTCTGAGTGGGATCCTCGCACTGATTCCTCTATCTACCGCCATTTTTGCGACACCCTTATTTTCCACTCTATATTAAATGGACATTCTTCCGGTTTGATGCTTAAATATTTAATCACATGATTCGCTTGTCTGACGTCAGCTTCCTAATTTTACTTTGACGCTACCATTACTAGCTAATCACTATGGACAATAGATACCGCGTACATAGAGAACAACAGCTAGTCAGTCCCTGGACAGACCACATTTCATCAAAATGTGGCAAACATTTTATTATTATTTTTTAATCACTTAAAGTAAATTTGAATTACGATGTTTACTCTAAAGACCTGTATTACAATACGCGAGCAGGGCTACAGCTCGGAAGCAGCAAGTGGTCGTTCCCACATATAGAAGAGGATATGCAAGGGATGGATCTGTAATACAGAGCAATTAGCTGATTGAGTATGTACCACAGGCGCGTGTTACTGTATGGAAGGAACTGCTCGACGTTTAGGTGCCAAATTAAACGATTTCACAAGAACGCAAGCATGAAGTACCTAGCCTCCTCTGGAAACATTTATATTACAGCCAGTAACCGCTACATCTGCGAGGGATACAGAGAGCGAAATACAGCGATACACACGTCACAGAGGTCGACACTAGGTGAAGATACAGTACTAGTATGTACTTTACTCGAGCAGCAACTTCTCGTGTGACGTATCCCCCCAAAGTAAGCCTACGGTGACGTCAGCAGAGCGAGCAGCTAAAGTGGTGGACAGATTTATTGTCAACAGCGATTGTACCCTGCAAAATCTACCGCCGTCTTGAAATTGCTAATAAATTCAAAGGGCAGTAGGCCTTTTGTCGAAATCGTATTAATTATGTGTTTTTTATGGGACTTAATTTCTGAGGTCATCAGTCCCCTAGAATTACTTAAACCTAACTAACCTAAGGACATCACACACATCCATGCCCGAGGCAGGATTCGAACCTGCGCCCGTAGCGGTCACACGGTTCCAGACTGTAGCACCTAGAACCACTCGGCCACCTTGGCCGGCTATTAATTATGTTCATACAAAAGAAAAACGGCCCTATTGGTTCGGCAGTTATTGTTTCAAAATTATATTTGGCAAATAGCAAATGATGTAGCATATATAACGAAGATAAATGATCAAATGGAACAAGGCAGCTGTTAAAAAGAACCCGATATTTACAAGGAAATGGAAATAGGATCGTATACTGAGCTGATGAATTAAACAAAACTGTTCAGAAATATTAGTAATGATAATGATAGCACTCGATTGACGTTATGTATGACCCATAAAGTCACTTGAGGTGTGAACAAAGGAAAGATGACATTCGGTAACAGTGTTGCACAAAAAAGTTCGAAACTATGGGAAAAAGGTACAAAAGTAAGTTGGAAATTTACTTACACAATATCTGTATTGTAAAACAATTACACAAACATATAAGACGCTATTTTACTTTTACTTCACAAGATAGGAGACAGCCAAGACATAAGAAAATTATAGACGTATCTTCTGACTCCTCTACGTAATACACAAGATATTCTCCTAGGCATATATGCTGAGCAAGTTTTTGACACAGTTCCTGCAAAAGTAGATGAAATAAGAATTTGATTGTCATCATTTAAAAACATATTGATTCACACAGGATCAAAGTTTTCTGAAAGAAGAATTGCAAGAACGGTTGATCATTCGTGAGAAACATAGAAAATAGTAGTTCCTAGATAGAACAGTCGAAAAGAGATGGATGGAAATAAAAATCAATACAAATATTTACGATACCCATGACAGAATGAAGATAGAAAAATCATATCCACAATTAGAAAGAGGTGTTATGCTTGGAGATACCACTGAACCATTTTTGACAGCGTTAGTATCACAACACAATGATTTCTTGTTCACTCGTTTCGGTTTTCTAGTAAGCTATCTGCATATCAGAGTATTAGCACTATAAAGATAGTAGCGCATATATTCGAAACAGAAAAAGGACTAATTTTCTCTCTTAGATATTCAAATATTTTAATATTTTAAAGACTGAATACGACATTTGTTGCATTGCCATTACTAAGTTCAAACAAAATGGGCTTACACAGAAAAAAGAATGTGGGGAGACAAATGACTGTGGAACAATGTGTGGCCTGTAGGAAACTAACTGGCTCTACGATGGAGACCACAACCATCTCAGTCAATCTGTGTTTTTATCCAGTCAAATGTGTGTTACATTTGGATACGGACGTTTATGTTTACCAGTGAGAATGATATTTGTTCTGACTAATAATAGCATGGTGAGAAGAGGAATAAAGGCGTAATAACTGAAGCTGGGTACGCTACGTCTTGAGTTTCCATATGTTATTTATCTGATCATTTTTATATCTAGACTTGACAAGCTAACAATTCTGTTTAACAAAAAGAAATCTTTCAGTTTATTCCCTTCTAAATGAGTAACAATATAAATGTAATACAAAGTAAGAAACACCACAACAAGCCAAAAGAGTAATATTTAACTGATTTCTTGTATCGGAGACTCGTATCCATTGATTTATAGACAGGACGGTATTTACGTCGTAGTCGATCTGTTTCGTCTAGTACAAGCTCTAAATGAACAGAAGTGTTTTAAAGCTTCTCATAAATCGAACTGGCTATTTTAGGAAATTACTAACGGTTTTAAGCCTAAATGGTTCAAATGGCTCTGAGCACTGTGGGACTTAACTTCCAAGGTCATCAGTCGCCTAGAACTTAGAATTACTTAAACCTAACTAACGTAAGGACAGCACACACATCCATGCCCGAGGCAGGATTCGAACCTGCGACCGTAGCGTTTTAAGCCTAAATCGCAGATATGGACGCCACATATTTGATATACAAACAATTGAAACTACCTACTTAATATGATAAGATGAAGGAAATGAAAGCTAAGACCAACTGTAAAATAAAAGTACTCAATCGACACGATGATCGTAGTGTGGGATTCTTCTACTCTCATGTTGACAGAAAGGAATTTGAAAATATTTTGTACCTCCAGAAACTAAATATAGCGTTTCTCCCGAGCCCTCGTATAAAAGGCAATCTAGTTTCAAAAATTAAAAATTTAATCAAGCGTCTCTGCAATTTACAGACTACGCAGAGCGTTCATATGAAAGTTTATTTGGGCCTCAGTGCGCCGGCAGCGCCCTGTTACGTAGCATCAAATTAGACTGCATATGTGCACAAAGGCTGCGAAAATAGCGTCTTGTTACTCTGAAACCACTGCTGGAGTCCATGTTGTACCGAAAAATACTCAACTTTGGACGTTGTGTATGACCTCCAGACTGAGTGAATGTAAAACATTATGAAATATTGTTCTAAATGTACAGGAATTTAGATTCGAGGAGTACTAAATTTAAAATTTATACAAATGTTAATCTGTAATTTAACTTTCATAGTGCCTCTCGAGAGCCCTTTTCATAGTAAGTAACCAGTTAGCTTCAAATGTAGCTGCATTTCTTGACATTTCAACATGTGGAAATGACCTAAAACACACACTACAGACTCTTATGCACTTTGTCTGTCTCCATGATTCTAGCATAAATCTTTAAAATTCCACTTTTTCATTTTTTTAGATTTTTTCTCCCGCATGTATTTAGGAAGCATACATGCGCCGATATTCACATGACCAATAATATAGAAAAGCGATCTCAAGTCTCAATATAAGCTTTATTTCTTTTGATCGTGAGTTTGCAAAACGATACGACTGTTTGCGATTATGGTAGCAATAATCTCCAGAGCCAAAACAGGCATAAACATTTCTCCATAATAAGTTCTGTCTACTTACACTATGTACAATGTTTTAGAAAGAAAAGTGACAAAGAATACACTCGAAATATTGTTACAGATTGTAACACGTAAAATGTTGTACAATCAAGTACTGAGTCATTAGAACTACTGTGTGTTATAAACCCACGTTATAGACCAGTAAAGATTATATTTTCATTTTCGCAGAAATCGGTTTTGTGACAACTGTAGTTCATGAATTGCGATACACTGTATTAAAATTAGACTCTGTAAACAGTTTTTGATATTGTATTTAGTTATTTAATCCTATATGACTAGGGCCATCAGGTCCTCTATTACATCTGGCCAGGCACTCTACATATTTTACGTTACATTTATCACGGCAGACGTGTCAGGTGCTACATCAGTATGCATGCGATAGCAATTACCATCTAATATGTCCCAAAAGTCGAGCATAAATACGGGACTCTTCTGGTGCTCATATGTCAGGTTATGTTGTTGGTATGAACGTTGCGTCAATTGTTTGGGATAGCCCTACGGTTGGAAACCATTCGTATATCCAACAGAAGGATCCTCTCAGTGTCGCTATCCTACAATGTACGATCAAAGTGGAATATTAGACACTTCCTCCTGTTTAGGCAAATGGAGCAAAACAGTTGGTTCTTTTTGGCGTTTGACGTGGTCTACAGTCGGCCCAACGGGCTCAATGAGGCCCCACTAGTTCATGGGCGATTCCTTAGAAAGCCCAAAAATGTGTTTTTTACTATTTTTGTATACCAAAAGTGAACCGCAGATGACAAGACGGCTATGCCGAAAATAACTGAAATTTTTGCGATGTATTCCTAAGATCCAGATCTCGAAGAATCTTGGACATGTTCTTGATATCTTTATCCGTTTCCAAGTTATACATGTTCAATTACCCTGCTTCTACACGTAAAATACATAAAATTCGATATCAGGCGAAATCTAGACAACAAATAACCCGCAGCAGAGTGCTCAATTTTATTCGGTATGTCTTCTACGCTTTTATCTAGAACGATATATATTAATTTGTGACACTATATAACAGCTAAAACTCTTCTCCAGTACATTTACTGTAAATGTGATGTAAATAAAATCCTGTAAATCTTTAGAAACCGTAGTTAATCAGCAGTGTAGTGTATACTGTAACCTGTAAAATAATTTGCTGTTATGATGTATTCACTCTGGGCTAGGGGAATTAGGAAACGCAATATCGTTGGCAAAGAGTAAAAACTTGTGTATGAGCACTGTCTCTGGACGCGAGTGTGTGGTCAGAGCAGAGCCTGCAGAAGAGTTGCTTGGTTGTGAGACATTAAGAGTGAACATACACAAGTGGCGGGCACTATGAGAGGCGCAGCTGTTGCTAGTAAGGCACCAACAGATAGACGAGCGCGGGCAGGTATAAGAGGCTCTAATGACATGAAGGTCCTGCCCAATAATTGGTCACTGCGAATCAAGGTGTGCCCGCAATATTACATGGAGCAGTGGAACCGCAGTAGACGACAACAAAGACAGAGGCATAATATCTGCTAAGAACTGTAAGAATTTTTACTTTCGTTCGTAGCAGAAACTTTGCGAGGCATTACCCAACTTTATTCTCAGTGAATGTCATTTCAAGAATACACGTCGTACGTAAAAACTGTAGGCAGATGATCTTTCCATTATCCTCACTCATTCTTTCCTGTTACTGAACACCCGAGCATCGTTGTTTAAACAGTTAAAAGAACGTAATAAACACTGTCACTGCTAGTTTTATTTGTTCGCTAAAAGATAATTGAAAGTACTAGTTTATTGCGTGAGTTCGTTGTGTTTGTGTTTCACATGTTGGTATTTCGGTAGCTATGGGTTTATTCATCGACTGTCATTTTTTATCTGTAATTTACTCTTGCTATCTGACTTTACATGTTGTCATTTTGTCATTTGGAGATAATGAGTAGATCTGTGGATGCTAGAAGATGGAGTGCCAAATGGAGAAATCGGAACATTCCCGGCATTTCCATTTGTTTGAGTTCAGTAGAAAGGTGACAGCAGAGGAGGGAGCAAGAAACGTTGCACCGCGTATCAGAATAATCCCATTGAGAGGACTGGAAGAAAATCGTTTTTTCACCTTAAGAAGGATCATTTTGGTATTAGTGGCTCTCGAAGTTCAGGAAGTTCTACGGGGCTCGATGAAGCTCGTTTAAACGTGTTAATACACAATGATCCACGTCACTGGACTCTAGAACCTGCAAGTGTGATGAACTACGATTATTCCACCGCCGTGTAACATAATTGGGTGTGTGTGTACCATATGCTCTATTCAACAATCAGAAAAATCTGCTTGCTCGTCATCAAATGGCTCGTGAACAGCACTGACCATTCCCATCCTGCATCGTCGCTGGTGATGAGGAATTGTGTCTTTATGCTAACGTAAGGAAAAGAAAGGAAAGTCTGCCCCCAAAGAAAGCGCCAACTCCCCGTAGAAAGATCTGCCCGCATCGGCAAAGGGCAGTGTTAAGCATCTCGTGGGACAGCTGCAGTTTGGAGTACCAGGAATTGCTTCCCCGAGGTGTACTGACATTTTTTGTTAACAAATGAGACCTCTTGCAGACGTAATCCAAGAACAACGACCACGAAGCCTACACGATGTGATGATACTTGACTGCTTGACTGCCATGAAACACTACACAAGTGTTGGATTTGAAAGTCATTCCGCAGACATCTTATTCACCTGATCTTGCATCCTTACATTTCCCCTTTTTCGCTCTCTCTCGAACAAGTTTCAAGGCACTTCCTTTCCAGATGAAAATGCTCTCCGAACATGGCTCGACAAACTTGTAAGTAGTGAAGGAGATTATATTATTGATGAATAAAATGTCTCTCTTATGTTCATTCGTTGTGTTTATTAAACTTATGGGAAAACTCTTCGAACTTACGCACCAACCCAATAATTAATAACGAAACCTCCATAACTTAATAGTGCTGTTCAATAATATTTAGATGCAATGTCATTGTTATAAATTGAGAGAACATAAAGTGAAATAAAGTAACTAAATTAAAATAATTCTGGCAATCTCATATGGAAGCAAAGTGTAAATTAAGTTCACTCATTTCATATCCGTGTCTATTGCAATAATGGTATTATGTGATGGCATCGTGCAGTTGCTTGCTTGATTCAGCGCATTTTCACAGTAATTGAAACGTATTTGAAGTACGTAGATTTCCTTGACCAGTAGTTTAGCTCACGCAAGTAAACGTTAATTTCCAGTTACGTAAATTATTGTCATATCAGAAGATCTACCTCCAGTCAGTGATTTACTCTTTAATAACAAGTTAAGTACCCTTATTTTCCCGATCAACATATCTGAGTCTTTACGAGATATGAAAATTGTTTTCTTCATTCAGTGATATTTCGCAACGTTTTATGTTGTCAGAAACGTGTGTCAACTTCTGTTGCCACGCTTACATCCAAACGGTAACGTATTTATAGATGTCTGCATCACTGATCAGATATTGGACGGACAATGCTCAACTGAGCTGGCGACCGTATTAAATAATTTCTGTATCATGTCAATTACATTTGTTGTGAACTCTTTGAGTCATGTGGTGCACCTTTTGTTTCGCGTTTTATGTGAACGACGGTACTGACGTCCGCGTGTCAAAATGTGTTTCTGTGACAAGAAGAGAATGAGATACGTTCGAGAAGGTTTCGCCCTTCTACATTTCAAAAGATCTCATCAGTTTGGTTGGGACCCTTATTAAGTGGCTACCTTGTGGAACATAGCTACTAGAAAAAAAAATAATCACAACAAGCCACGACCTCCTGTTGTCGAAACAGCTGAGTTGACATCCCACTGTAATAGAACTGCGTCATACTTTTAACTACAGTGAAGGAGTAGTAATATTCAGTAACAGGATGTGTATGAACAATACAGTCATTAAGGAGGAGTGTTATGATGAAGAAATCATTGAAGAGTGAAAAGTAAGGTGTCATGTGAATGGAATAATGCAACAACTGAATCAGTTATTTGACATACGAATTGCCATTTTTGCGATATTGTTTTTAGCTTGGTCTCTAAGACTAAAAATCAGACCACACATGCCAGCTCCATGCGGTATTTCACGTGCTAGAAATATGGACACTGCTTTGAGATATAAAATTCAGGATACGTGTGATTAGTGTGATGTTGCCGCCCATACTGAAGGAACAACGTGTAACGTAAGTGCCGTAGCTTGTGTGACGTCCGCTGAAGTCCATATCTAACATGGAGGAGAGAACGTACAGTGTTCAGCGTAGAAAATATAAACGAAGAATTGAAGCATACTATGTGCTGAAGAGAAGAATGTTTGCAGTCTATACAACCCGTAACATTTACAAAATTGTTTGTGGTCCTACCAAGAAAAAAATGAAGTAATTGCTATACACAGACATCGGTAATTACGTAATAAGAAACGTTAGTGCAAATGAATGTTTGGAAGCAAAATTTCGGACGAAACTGCTGCTCTCACCACACCAACTCTACTGGTAAGAAACGCTTCTGTAAAAGACGTAGATACTGCGTGGGAAGGTATATTGCTGAAAAACCGTTTGCCTCAGCCTACAACAGAATCATCTAAGCGTAAGTTTCTAATCAAACTGCGTGCATATCGAGTATCATCACAGTTGTACCACTGGATTTATAGTTCCCTGACGTCAAAGTTACTAGGCAAGAGAAGTGGTATCTGATGTTCGCCAAAGGAGTATTATAGGCCCTTTACTGTTGATAATCAGCGTAAACTGTTCAGGAGACAATCTGAGCAGTCCTCTTAGTTGTTTACAGATGATGCTGCCGTTTCCGCTTAGTAAAGTCTTCAGAAGATCAAAAACAAATGCAAAATAGTTTAGAAAAAATATCTGTGTGATGCGGAAAGTGGAAATCCACATCGGAATAATAATCGTTAGGTCCTTCACATGAGTAGTAAAATTAAGCCATTAAATTTCGGCTACACTATAAATCACAGAAATCTGAAGGTTGCCGATTCAGCTCAATACCTAGGGATTACGCTTACTAACAACTCCAAATGCATCATGACTTAGGAGAAAATTCGAGGAAGGCAAACTACAGACAATGTGTTATTGACAGAGCAGTTAGCAGATGTAACACATCTACTAATGAGAATGCACACATAACGTTTATCAGTCCTTTTCTGGATTACTGCTTCTCAGCCGACCGATGTAGTCGAGCGGTTCTAGGCGCTTCAGTCTGGAACCGCGAGACCGCTCCAGTCGAAAGTTCGAATTCTGCCTCGGGCATGGATGTGTGTGATGTCCTTAGGTTAGTTAGGTTTAAGTAGTTCTAAGTTCTAAGGAACTGATGACCTCCGAAGTTAAGTCCCATAGTGCTCAGAGCCATCTGAACCATTTTACTGCTCCTTAGTATGGCACCTTTACGAAATTGGGTTAATGATGGACATTGGAAAAGTTCAAAGAAGAGCAGCCTTTTCTTTTACCATCGCAAAATAGGGGACAGAGTGCCCACCCACCTCAGCCAGCTTTCGTCAATCACGTGCAGTCGTTGCTGATAGGGTGTTTCGTTTACAAAATTCAGACAATCTGGTTACTTTTTAACCTGACGCCAAAAGAACAGGATGATAGCTCTTCGGCTTCGTACTGACTGGCTGCTTCGTTTATACAGTTCGTACCGTTCGTATACATCGTAGCACCAATAGAACAAGGTGATTTTAGAGCTACATACTGACTCGCTGGCATGTTTCAGTGGCTGTTGATTTGCCGTGAAAGGTGAGAGGGACAGAGGTCGAGGTGTGATGACGTCATGCATTCAAGGTAAAAGGTCATTGTATGTACTAATATTTATTCCAGTAGTGGACGTTCAAGATCATAGTTGACGTCATGTATTCAATGTCAACATCCCTGACTGCGTCAGTGTCAATTTTGGCCCAGACACAACTTCTGCTAATTTGGAAAATAATAGAAGTGTGAAAATATACTACAATTTTGATAAATATTTGTCAGTATGGTTCGCATGTGTGGGTCTATATTCAGATATTTTCCTTATAATAAATGAAGATAAAAGACGTTATTAAATGTGGCCATGGAAATTCACTGATTGCCCACTGTAAAGAAAAATGGGAACAGTTCTTCCTTTTCCTGCAGAAAAATGAAGCGAAGCTCGAAATTGTCTTTCATTGTCCACAAAAAGCATGTCTTTATTCCTATGGAAATAATATTAGCACAGTGCTTCTAAACACGTCATATGTAGTTATGCTCTCACCCGACTTGTAAACAGATTCACAAAACGTTATACCACCGACAATATTGGGACGGGACTGATATACGCCACGGCTTCTCTGAATCCTCCAGATGACTAAGTGCACACACATGTCGTACACGTAAGAAGTGTGATAGGGAAGGTTGATATTACCCAGCCTGGGATGAGCTGTCAAATGAGGAAACGTGAAAGCTACTGCCAGTATAATTCACCGCCGTAAATGGTGAAATAACAGCTTGTGTTCGTGTTTGAACGAGACACGGCAATGGAATTCCAGGAAACGGATGTGTCATATCTTGACATGGTAACAGAGGTGAGTGTGTTGAACGCGGGGTTAAAGAGGATCATGTGCGGTGACAAAGGAAGACCATACCGCGTGAAAGCACCACAGCACGAGGCGTCCGCCTTCTTGTTAGAAAAGTTTCATTTTACCGTCGACTCGTTTGACACGGGCCGTCACAATTTCCTCGTCTCTAGTAGTAATCTCTTTATCTCAGAGTAGCTATTACGCACAACAAATCAAATAATTCCCATTAAGGAATTCGTCTGTCTGTAGAACAAGTAGTGCCCAATTTCCCGTAGTATCGAGCGGAAGAAGTGAGGCAAAACTGTGTTTCACGTTAAGGCTTTTCGGCCGCCGATATATAATACCTCATGTGTTTAAAGGCGCCTATTCGTTCTCTTAGACAAAATAATGATTTAGCAATTTTACCAGGGCCCTAATGGAATGCCATGCCGCTCTTTTCTCGTGCAAGGAATGGTAGAAATTAGAATTCTTACTCTCACGACGGAAAGTCCTTCCACTCCTCAGTTATTTTGTTTCAGGTTCCAAAACATATCTGAATGATTCTTTTATCGAAATTATGGGGAACAACTCGATTTAGAGGATATGAATACATTTTTAGTCCTATTCATGCTGCTACACTCATCGAAGAGTCTTGTTTTCAAGTTACCGTTTTTTAAAAAGTAATTTGTTCATGCAATGGAAGTTGTCCAGAAGAAATGCTTTTGGGATAGATTTAAAATTTTGCTAGCTGTCAGACGTTTTATGTCATTGGGCAAAAGACCAAATATTGTTGTTGGTCCATACTGAACTTCTTGAGGAACTAATAACAGCTTTAAAAATGGGTAATAAAGGGAGTATTATCCTCTTGTTTTGTAATAATGAACATCGCTAATCTTGTCAAATTGTAATTGATTATTTGCGACGAATTTCATTGGTGAATATGTGTATTGTCAGGGTGAAAGTAAATTGCTTAACTCGTTGAAGAGGTACCTATATGACGACGTGGGAGACCACCACATATCATTCTTCTAGCTCACATTTGCCCAAACAGTACTTTCTAAGTGGTGAGTTACCCCGGACAAACTATTCCATAAGTCATTAGTGAGTAGAAATATGCAGACTATGTCAGGAAGTTTATGAGCTTGTTTTTAAGACTAGCAATTTTACGAAGGGCAAAAGTGTCGGAACTAAAGTGTCTGAGTAGCTCACTAACATGCTTCTTCCCATTTAAGTTTTCATCAACATGTACACTCACAAATTTGCAGCAGTCTACACTATTTACTGACTCCAGTTCATCAACTCTATCAGTTCTTGGTGTTACTTTTTGTTCTGCAGACCTGAATATACTGTGTTTTGTCAAGATTAACACATGGAGAACCATTTAATAATTCTTTAAAAAACATCATAACAAATCTTGTCTGTTGCTCCTTATGTAATGGGATTTGTTATAACACTAGTATCATTAGCAGTACATACCAATTCTGTTTGTTGAATGTTACGTGGAAGGTCATTCACTTACATGAGGGTTAGTGGTGGACGCCAAAATTGAACCCTGTGGGACGCGATTTCTCCCTAGGACTTAAATTCTCTATCCCTCCAGCATTGCTTGAATTATTCAGTACAATTTTTTGCAGTCTATTACTTAAGTAACCACTTGTTTGTAAAGCCATAGATTCCATAATACTTGATTTCTTTCCTAGAATGTAACTTGATGTACATAATCAAACTCCTTGGAAAGATCATAAAAAATATGAATTGGCGATATTTTGTTATTTAAGGCTTCTGATATCTGATCACTGAATGTATAGGTGACATTCTCAGCTGAACAACTTCTCTGAAATACCAACTGTGATATGCTGAGTTAACTGTTTGTACTTGAATGTTAAGCTTCTCTTGAGTACATTACTTTTTTGAGTCCTTTGGAAAAAGTGTCCAGTAAGAAAACTGGACGATAATTATTTAAGATTTTCATGCCGTCTTTCTTATGAAGAGTTTTAATACTTGCATATTTTAATCTGTGAAGCAAATGTTCCTGTGCCAGTGATTCATTATATAAATCACAAAGAACATTACTTATTAATGCAGATCAACTTTTCAAAATGCTGTTAGAAATTCCATGAGCACCATATGAGCTCTTAGTTATTAGAATTTACGTACCGTAATTCTATTCATTTCAATGAATGACGTTGGTGCTACTCTTTTAACTGACCTCGATTTCTAGAGAAAACGTTAAGAAATAGCTGCCTGGTGCTGCTGTTCAGCCGAGATTAAATGACAAGTTAGGGGGTGCCTTTCTGTCAAATTGTTAGATTTGGGCGCGCCTACCTAAAAATTGGTGAAGTATGTAGGGGATTTTCTTTGTCCCTATGTCGGCAAATGCAATTATCACATTTGTGTATAAGTGGAATTTATTCGGCGGTTTCACTCGAAGAATCCTTAAGATTAATCTCTAAAATGATGAGAAAAATTTAGGAACTGTTGCATGGGGGCTTAATTAAATAAAATGCAAATAAATTTTTATTTTGGTAGCTGTATGTCCGATTACGCTGTGTCTCGTAAACGGTTGGCCCTGACTACTATTATTACGCAATCTGACTGCATAGAACAACAACAAAGAACGAAATGAAAATTTTCATTAACACAATTAATTAATTAAGTCCCCAGCAACTATAAAACCTACGAAACCAAAGCACAAGTGTAATTGTTCTGTGTGTGGGAGTGTGACTCAACGTACACATCTGGCACGGTTCTTCTTCAACAAGACAAGAAATTTTAAATACCATTTATACTGAAGTAACTAAAAAATAGAAATACTATAATTGCGTAAGGAAAGCAGAATTAATACAAGAACACAAGCCAAATGCTTTGTTGACTGAACCTGTAATGATGCATTATTTAAGACATTGAGATAATAAAAAGAAAAGGAAATTTTTTTATTTCTTTTACCTTCATATATTGACGAAAATCACTCTAATCATTACAATATATCTCCACACCGACTCTCTACTACCACATCTCAACAAGAACTCTTCAGTACCACATCTCAGCAAGCACTGCCTACTACGAGTTCTCGACCAGCACTGACTACCACGAGTTCTCCCCAAGCACTGACTGTGGAGGCGGCTGAATAATACTCTTTGGCGCAATCTCTGGCGCAGTGGCTCAGTCTAGCCACCTTTCATATGCCCCTCTTCCACGGGCCAGAATTTGATGGTATTTTTGCCAGCATTGGTGGTGAAAATGCCACCAAATTCGTCCACAAAAAAACAGACAAAAATAATAGATAATATTAATACGTAACTATCACATAATTAGATAAAATTTTGGCTTTGCACTGACCTTTCAATAATCTAATATATAAAATACAGTAAGCAATACAACTTCTTTCATACATGTGACTTTACATAATAGTTCACACAATACACAAAAAATCAGTTTCTACAAATGTTCACATAAAATGCTTTCAATGATTAGTTCCAGCAGTAGCACCCAGCAATGGTCAACAGGTGCAAACACCAACAAGTGACATCATTTTAATAGAAACAGTCCATCAGTGGTACCCAGTAATGTTGAGCAGGTGCAGACACCAAGAAGCAACATCAGTTCCGTAGAAGCAGTCCATCAGTGGCACCCAGCATTGTTGAACAGGTGCAGATACCAACAAGTGACATTATGTCAGTAGAAGCAGTTCCATTAGTGGCACCTAGCAATGATGAGCAGGTCCAGACAGCAGTCCATAATATTCACTATCACTGATCACACTGTTCATCAGAGTTTATAAGCAGAAATTAAACATGTCCTAGTGGCACCAATCATGTAGAAATAGTACAAATAACAGTCCATAATATTCACTATCACTAATCAGACAGTTCAGGCATGAACAATAGTTAGAATGCACATACAAATGATTTTACACTAAACATACAAATCATAACAAACACACAAATGATGTCAGATAATTGTCATATTAACTATTACAAATACTCAAATATCAGTAAACCTATAATATTTATGGGTGTCAGTGCAAGCCACAACAAACAAATAAAATAATATTTAGGAGATAGGTTGGGACTAATTATTTGGGATTAAGAAAGGAAAACACACAAAACACACTCACTCATCTTTCATCCACATTAAGTACTACTGTGTAATTGAATAGTGTTAACTGAACTGTGTATTTTTTACGGCTGTCAGTGCATTCGCACTGAGCGCTCGATCAGCTGTAGGCGCGTGACGTAGGAAGCAATTGTTTGCGGTCAACGACTGCCCTGTGCGGCGCGCAGACTTGACTGTTGCTTTGAGTATATGCCGCCGCCAAAACACAGCGCGGTATCCTTGTATTCTCTGCATGTTTACATAAACTGTTGGTTTCTGAGTCCGTCGCCAAACAAAAATCTTTAGATAAATCCAGATGTGAAAGAAGTGGAGCAGCAACTAAAGCATCACGAAGTTGTTCAAATTCTGATTGAGCTTCCTCATCCCAACACCAATTAGAATTCTTTCCGGATAGTTCACATAGACGAGGTGTGGCCAAATCGTCCAATCTAACAAAGCGTCTAAGAAAATTACAGACACCAAGGAAACTACGAACATTACGTATTGTGGTAGGAACAGCATAATTACGAATATCGTCTAGTTTCTCTGGATCAGGAAGAATACCTTCTGTAGAAATAATGTGACCGAGAAATTTCACCTGAGAACGACCAAATTCAGATTTTTCCAAGTTCACTGTAATGCCAACTCTTGCAAAAATACGTAATAATGAATCCAAAATTTTGTTATGCTCACTCCAAGAACGCTCAGCAACAAGAATATCGTCAACATATGAAGTAATATTGTCACGAAGATAAACAGGTAAAATTTCATTTAAACTAGGAATGAATGCTGCTGAAGGTACAGTAAGTCCAAATGGTAATTTCCGAAATCACTTTTGGGTAAAATAGTCATATCCGGTTATTGTTTACTTACTCTCTAGATAGATTGATAGTTGAAGAGTTATTTTGACAGATGCAAAGAATAGTAAAAGAGTAGGCAGCGGTGCAGAAAACTAAAAGGGAAATAGCACCACTACAGCTCGGGGCCCTATGCACGCTACGGCACATATTCACTTAGAGTAGTGAATCCCCTGAGGACATTAATAGCTGCACATGATTTCCAGTTTGTGTCTTAGTGGCAATTCGGTGGGAGTGCGTACATAAATTGATCTAACCATGAACATGGATGTATGTCATTCTTAGAATTGTGAAAGATCTTAAATTTCCGAACAGTTAAAAAGTGTTTATAGTCAAAGTTTTCGCCTCGTGGCGACAAAGACCTACCGCGTCTGTCCCTGTCCGAATGTTGATTATTGTCAAGTTCACGCGCCTGGCGCTCTCTTGTTGCATCACGTAAATGAAACAAATTATTTTCTTCAAACCCTTCTGCTAAACTAACACTTGTCAATTTATCTGAGATCTCCTCAACTCTTTCAGATGAGTCACTTAATTGTTCTTTCTGTTTATTTACGTCTTCTGTGAATGTCGCGACTCGGGTTTCAGTATTGACACATTTGGTAGTTAACTGTTCATATTGCTGTGTTAGGTTATTTAATCTGTCATTTGGTACGGATTCCTCGATTCTCTCAAATATTTCCTCCTTATCGTGTGCACGTTGTATATTTAACTCTGAAAATTTCTGTACTATCATGCGATCTCTTTCCTCCTGTTCTCTATCCTGTTCCCTTTGTCTAATCTCTACTGCAATTAATCTATTATTGTGAGAATTCAAAATCGATTGCGCCTCCTCTCTAACTTCCCGCTTTAATTCGTCATTCATGTTTTTGAAACATGTCCCCGTTCGTGAGCCTAACTGTGTTTCCATTGTTTCCATCTCCGTTTTACTTGTTCCTATTTGTGAGCCTAACCGTGTTGTCATTGCTTTCATCTTGGTTTCAATTGTTCCTATTTTTGATCCCAAATTTAATATAGCACTCATCAACTGCTCCATTTCTTCTGTCGTTAACCACGCAATCTGAGAATTTTTCGATTGTGAAAAATTTTGAACTGTTTCCGGACTATTTTCCCGACTTATTATATTGTTTTCAACACCATTATTCATCATACTGTTGTCCTGTGTTGGCGAGTTCACCATGTCAACAATTTCGTTATTCTGACTATTCATCATTTTTGCCTGTTTCATTGACCGCGTAATCATTTACAAAACATAAAAAACTCGTCACTGTACGAAAATTACACACAATGACTCCTTATCTTCAACAATACCATTCACACGAAATATTTCCCTCAAACACGATTAACGAACAATTGAAATAATTGCACTAATTTGCAAATGCGTATACAAGACAACACAAATTAAATTTTGAAAAATACCATTAGAAGAATGCCAATTACCAAATCTACACATGCAAAATAGACTACAATTACTAAACTACAAATTACTACAACAATACTACTGTCTACTATTTTTACAATCAGAAGAATTCCAAGGGACGATCCTGGCAGGGTCGCCACGTGCATGGGGGCTTAATTAAATAAAATGCAAATAAATTTTTATTTTGGTAGCTGTGTGTCCGATTACGCTGTGTCTCGTAAACGGTTGGCCCTGACTACTATTATTACGCAATCTGATTGCATAGAACAACAACAAAGGATGAAATGAAAACTTTCGTTAACACAATTAATTAATTAAGTCCCCAGCAACTATAAAACCTACGAAACCAAAGCACAAGTGTAATTGTTCTGTGTGTGGGAGTGTGACTCAACGTACACATCTGGCACGGTTCTTCTTCAACAAGACAAGAAATTTTAAATACCATTTATACTGAAGTAACTAAAAAATAGAAATACTATAATTGCGTAGGAAAGCAGAATTAATACAAGAACACAAGCCAGATGCATTGTTGACTGAACCTGTAATGATGCATTATTTAAGACATTGAGATAATAAAAAGAAAAGGAATTTTTTTTATTTCTTTTACCTTCATATATTGACGAAAATCACTCTAATCATTCCAATATATCTCCACACCGACTCTCTACTACCACATCTCAACAAGAACTCTTCAGTATCACATCTCAGCAAGCACTGCCTACTACGAGTTCTCGACCAGCACTGACTACCACGAGTTCTCCCCAAGCACTGACTGTGGAGGCGGCTGAATAATACTCTTTGGCGCAATCTCTGTCGCTGTGGCTCAGTGTAGCCACCTTTCACTGTATTATCATGCGCTTGCTTCAACTTACTTATTATTTAGTACAATTGTTATGAAAAACTGACGAAATAGTTATGGATAGTCCCTTATCACACGTAGTTGTTAATTTATGTAGCGAGGGGTTTCAACAGACAGCACTCAGTACAGCAGCCTTAATATAAATATTTTTCTGCACAATAGATGTGTGACATAATTATAGTATGGCTTCATGGAAAAGACACCCTTCTCAGTTTCTTGGACAATTTTAATTCGCTTAACCCCAGCATTAAGCTTACAATGGATGTGGAAAGCTCTCAATTGTAGATGTTCTTGCCTAGAAACGAAACGACGATGCTGTGGCGTATATCTTCATCTACATCTACATCCACATGACTACCCTGCAATTCACATTTAAGTGCATGGCAGAGGATTCATCTAACCACAATAAAACTATGTCTCTACCATTTCACTCCCGAAAAGCGCGCGGTAATATCGAACACCTAAACCTTTCTGTTCAAGCTCTGATTTGTCTTATTTTATTTTGATGATCATTCCTACCTATGTAGGGTGGGCTCAACAAAATATTTTCGCATTCGGAAGAGAAAGTTGGTGACTGAAATTTCGTAAATAGATCTCGCCGCGACGAAAAACGTCTTTACTTTAATGACTTCCATCCCAACTCGCGTATCATATCTGCCACACTCTCTCCCCTATTACGTGATAATACAAAACGAGCTGCCCTTTTTTGCACCCTTTCGATGTCCTCCGTCAATCCCACCTGGTAAGGATCCCACACCGCGCAGCAATATTCTAACAGAGGACAAACGAGTGTACTGTAAGCTGTATCTTTAGTGGACTTGTTGCATCTTCTAAGTGTCCTGCCAATGAAACGCAACCTTTGGCTCGCCTTCCCCACAATATTACCTGTGTGGTCTTTCCAAATGAAGTTGTTCGTAATTCTAACACCCAGGTACTTAGTTGAATTGACAGCCTTGAGAATTGTACTATTTATCGAGTAATAGAATTCCAACGGATATCTTTTGGAACTCATGTGGATCACCTCACACTTTTCGTTATTTAACGTCAACTACCACCTGCCACACCATACAGCTATTTTTTCTAAATCGCTTTGCAACTGATACTTGTCTTCGGATGACCTTACTAGACGGTAAATTACAGCATCATCTGCGAACAGCCTAAGAGAACTGCTCAGATTGTCACCCAGGTCATTTAAATAGATCAGGAACAGCAGAGGTCCCAGGACGCTTCTCTGGGGAACACCTGATATCACTTCAGTTTTACTCGATGATTTGCCGTCTATTACTACGAACCGCGACCTTCCTGACAGGAAATCACGAATCCAGTCGCACAACTGAGACGATACCCCATAGGCCCGCAGCTTGATTGGAAGTCGCTTGTGAGGAACGGTGTCAAAAGCTTTCCGGAAATCTAGAAATACGGAATCAACTTGAGATCCCCTGTCGATAGCGGCCATTACTTAGTGCGAATAAAGAGCTAGCTGCGTTGCACAAGAACGATGTTATCTGAAACCATGCTGATTATGTATCAATAGATCGTTCCCTTCGAGGCGATTCATAATGTTTGAATGCAGTATATGCTCCAAAACCCTACTGCTAACCGACGTCAATGATGTAGGTCTGAAGTTCGATGGATTACTCCTACTACCCTTCTTAAACACTGGACCCGAAGACTTGCCCGTATCAAGCGATTTGAGTTGCTTCGCAACCCCTAAGGTATCTACTTCTAAGAAACTCATGCTGGCAGCTGTTCGTGTTAATTTACCGCAAACTTCCACATACTGTCTATTATTTGCAAGTGAATAGGTGTCTCTCGCCAAAGTACTGGTTTCCTTAGAAAGCTAGTTCAAAGAGCTTGTACCATGTCTGGTATGGAGAAGTTACGCAGAAACTGAACAGTTGGTCTGTAATGAGGCAAAACGTATTCTCTGAGAAGCTAATCCTTCATGCCAGAGAGTTAGAATCGTCACTGTACACGCAGCAATTTGAACGTACATAAGTTGCTTTCCTACCATGTTCTGGGAGCTTGCCATCTAAATTAGGCAACAGAGCTTCATTCGCCAGTTAAGGTTAGTGCCAGTTGTGGTTCTGTTTAAGATGATATGTGGCTGAGGAAGCTCTCGCTTCATAAGATTCCATAGCAATGTGATAACGGATGCATTGGTCAAACCATTCATACAGGTAGGACAGAGGTGCCGAGTATCGACGCCAAGTAACGTTACAATAATCTGAAAAATCTGCGTTGCTTAACCTCTTCTCGTTACTGGAATGGTGTTCTGAATGAATTCATTGAAATTACGTTGGCGTACAGTCTCACTGATAAGTACAAGTACTACCTTAGGAACTCACCGATCCCTGCGCCACTGTACATTAAAACACGATGTTCTTCTACCCAACTGGAATGATACTTTTGTGGTGTCTAGGAAGCGTGCATGCTCGGTTCGCTAGACAACTGTTCACACAAATTGTATTAATGAGTTTCATTGCGAAAGCAAAATTACATTACTTAACTTTTGTAACCATACAGATGTGTCGCAAGCAAAGGGTGACATACAAAATAACCAATCTTCTTCAATATAGATAATCCCAAGTGTGTGCTACATAGAGAGTACAAGCAAAGTGACTAAAGTTGAAGCTGCTATAGAACTGGGCCGTCACCAGTCGCTCACTGCGCTTATGTCTTCTTCACGTAGGGGCCGCTGCTGTTGCGTTGTTGTCCTGGAGCGGGGTCGGTCAGCGTGCGATTGGTTGACGTCTTCCCACAGCCATCTCTTCTCTATCGTTCCCGACTGGCGAGCTGGCACCTGACTTTACTCCCTGACAACTTTGAGTATTAGTTACGGCAGCGACACTTTTTTTTTGTTTTTGTTTTTGTTTCCGGTCATCACTGGCAGCGTTGCTCGTGTCCTCTGCAATGGAGACAGCACTTAACCACTAGTGGGACAAGCGACAGTTGCTGTCTGCTGGTCTAAAAAACGAGCGCTATCTTCAGAGTAGCATGACAACGAAGAGAATGAAAGCGACCGCTCACCTGAAAATGATGGCCAGCTGAAACATTGAAAGATAGGGTTACTCCCTGACAACTTTGAGTATTAGTTACGGCAGTGACATATTTTTTTTTTGTTTTTGTTTTTTTTTGTTTGCGGTCATCGTTGGCAGCGTTGTTCGTGTCCTCTGCAATGGAGACAGCACTTAACCGCTAGTGGGACAAGCTTCAGTTGCCGTCTGCTGGTCTAAAAAACGAGCGCTATCTTCAGAGTAGCATGACAACGAAGAGAATGGAACTGACCGCTCACCTGAAGATGATGGCCAGCTGAAACACTGAAAGATAGGGTCATCTTAAAGATCCGGCCGCATACCCAAGAATATCGCAGTTTATTTCCCCGGAAGCCCTGCGAAGTCACGTAAGTTGTGTGATGGATACTGTTGTGCCCCAAGCAAATGCAGTGTCTATTTCGGTGGCCTTCAATAGAAATCGCCACTGCGGCCGCACTACTTTACACTCCTCGGCACGTGCCCCAGTCAGGAGGAAAGCTTACATCACTCTGTCTAGGAAGTAAACGAGGAAGACGCCCGTTTTATGCAATGGCCACAGCCAATCGTGCCGATTTCCTGCATCAATCCCCGTGAATTGTTAAATAGTGTTCCAGTGAGTTAGTGGAAATTCTTATCTAGTCCGTGAGGCCTTCGCCTAGAGTTAGAGGGCTAGCAGCAGTCTGAAGAGAACAGGTTCTAGTCTAGAACCGGCATTCTACCGTAAACGGTCCGAGAGAATAGCAGCTGCCGCAGACATTCTCGTTCAGTGATGTCGTTAAGAGATTTAGCTCTGGACAGTGTTTACCTTATGGAATTGACTGTATTATGCACTGGACTTAGTCCCAGCCAGGATAGATCAGTGATTCGCTTGAACCAGATGTTATGGCTGGTGTGTCTAACATGAAATGAGTGTTCATGTAAATGACACCAGATAATTTGGTCGGGGTGTTTCAGAACCCAATCTCTGAAGTGGCGCAGCGACAGGAGACATACCGCAGCACATCAATGGCCCAGTCAATCGCATTTCCAAGCTAACACAACCCTCGACGTCAGCCAGTTACTAGCAACAGACAAGGCCAATCACCGCAGCAGCTAAAGACGAGGAACTTCATTCGAAATCGACAAAGATTGCATCGTTGAAGAATTTCATATCTTCCTGAGTGCACAGTATGGCGTACTATTCTACATTTTTCTCACAAGTAGCGTAGACTTCGCAATAGTCAGTGGTCGCAGAGGCCCATGAGATCGTGAAATTCACAAACTCTGGAACTTTCTGTACTCTTTTGTTGGTGAAACCTTCTTTCGTCCCCTGCCTTAGAACACTGTCTCGATTTCGGGTAGGAACAGTAATCGGTTTTTAGTTCTTTCCACATGAAGCTGTAATATGATTGTGCAGTTCAGATGTTGAACCTCTTGCAATCTGTTAATGTTAGTCAGAAAAATCTGTTACAAAGGATTTATGAACGGGAACAATGGCAAAAGGGCATTAGGTGGACGCCATGGACGCCACTGGCGTTCCAACCGTGTCACTTAGCAAAGGAACGTTTGTCCAGCTACATAGCTACACTGGAGCAACACTTTACAGTGCAGAGCGCAGTAGGTAAGGCAGGTGCTCATACCTATGGGACGGGGCAATAATTATTTCTGGACAAGAACCTACGTGTATTAGATTAAAGGAAGTGAAGGACACATAAAATAATTTTTTTAAAGTAAGATCCAGAGGTGGCGGCAAGCAATTTTTATTTTACTGAATCTCTCATTGGACAGATAAAAAATTAATAAAATTACAAATAATTATGCTTTGTTTATCCGTGTGCAAAACGTATTATACCCTTCTCTTATACCCACAATAATAATAATAATAATAACAGTAACAAAACATTTAAACTCAACAGGACATATAAGAAACTTTGAGAATCTTTAAAGAAACGAGTAAGCATGCAATAAGGTCTCACTCGTGATTGTAAATTAAAGAGTGATGAACAGGCCTGTAATCTTTTTATGACGATGGAGCCCTCGGAAACATTCTTATCTTTCATACAGCAGATGCAGGTCTGTGTAATGATTTTATTCGCTTAAAAAATCCCACGTTGGATTGGACTGGTCAAACGTCTGAACAAACACAACAAACAGAGCGCGAACTGGTCATGGAAGAACCGGCGTTTTTAAAACGTACTCTCATTGAGACGAACAATCTTTTAGCCGTAGGGATGAACAGGACTGTAAAAGTCACCAAAGTACTGTGGGTGATTACACTACACAACACCAAAAGAGAGCAAGATAATTCTTGTGCTGAGTGCTTCGTAAATCATTGTATCTGTGTTATTACAAAAGATTGAAGCCCTAGAACTGTTGAAAAAATTATCATGAAGCAGAGGGTGGATTACTGAAACAACGTCCGCCGTCAAGCACCTGCACAGGTGACGCCAATCATAAGGGGGATGAGTTTAGAGACTGAGTTTACAGCATTCTTTCTCAAGCTGATAATATAGTCTTAGTGGTTGCTGGGCTGAATCTACGAAATGTAATATTCCAACTTGATATTGGTTCCTGAAAAATTAACATAAATATTACTACGCTTCCTTTATTGGTTCTCCACATTTGTTCAGATTTTAAGGTACGCTAACGACTCTTATTACACAATTCAGTTGAACATACCGAAACCGGTATTTTAGTTGTGAGTTACCGGTATTCTTCGGTAACTGTTTGGTGTCTGTTACAATAGGTATTCTTTTCTTTTTTACTGTTAAAGGTATATAAAAGCGATGTATCAATTCGATATAGCTGTGGTGCTAGTATTTTTTGCCTTAGATAAAACTCACGTTTAAAAACGAGTTATGTAGGTGATAGTGTTTGTTCTGAAATATTGGCAACGCCTTTGAATGATATTTTTTTCTGATCAAACGCGCGAAGTTACAGACTAGCATACTGCACAATAAGTATTTATGAACAGATTGGACAATAAATAATCGCACTGCATTAATTCATGATTGAAATTTTAACTATTGCAAAGTAAATGCTCCTGGTAAGTAATTTAGTCTACTATTAAAACAGTTCATCTGAATTTTTTGAAAGAGCATTTTTGTTTTTGTCACCAAAAAATCTATTGTATTCAAATTCCCATAAACAATTAAATGTATATTTAATTGACTAAAATAAGGGGCTTTTCCTAAACATAGTTAAAGAAAAAGAACGCTACAAATTTTACACAAAAGTTTTTATTTGTCTGTCATTTCTATGAAATAATTAGATAGAAAGAAAGTTATGGCAACAGCAATAAATTAAAAACTTAATAGTTCATTCATAGTTTATAATAAATGTAGAAAGTAGCTGACCTGCTGCCCGTATCTGCATAGTATGCCTATATATACTTGTAGCACTTGCAAAATGGCAACTTAACACCAAAAATGGAGTTACCTATCCTCGATTTTCACCCTTGAGCAATGACTATTCGTAATGCCAAGTAGAGCTACGATCCTCGATTGCTATGTGATTTTTTTTAAAAGGAGATTTAACTATTTAGAATTAGTAGCAGAATACTGGCGAATTTTTTGTGGTATTTAACCTCTTATTACTTTTCAAGAAAAGCAACGAACGGTGGATGGACTTTGATATTTTCATACTGCGTATTTTGAAACTTATAGTGCAGAAGTTAGAGGGAGTTTCAGGATGTTCTACGTCTACGTCTGCGTTTGTTGTTGTAAATAATAGCAAAAAAACCTAAAAACGATTATTTCACAAACCTGTTATTTTAAGCAGTTTTAACAGTCAGGTGTGACAGAGAACCGATTATTTCACTGATAAACGCCATCCGTAATCAAAGGTAGTTGAATTGTGACCACTAGGTATAAAAACAAATATGTGCAGGCATCACCGCACATTCAGAGACCAAACGAGAAGAATCGAAAACACTCACCACTGATTAGGCTCTAGATGACGCCTTACTAATGTTTCTATCACCTTACAGAAGCTTTCCCCCCAGGGATGCATCTCCTGACGAGATGCCGCATATTCGTAAGATAACGACTTCCTGTCCCTTATGGAAGCTGTTCATTGCTGATTCTCCTATTCTGGGTACGCTATGGCAAGAAGGACTGGTATCCAAGGACAATGATCTGTCACCTGGTCAAAGCGACGTATTAACGCGCAAACAAAGTCGACACTCGGCGCGGTGGCTGATGGGAGCGGCTGTAAACGGGGTATGCCTTTGCAGTCGCTCCCATCAACCACCGCGCCGTGTGTCAACATTGTTTGCGCTTACAATTTATCGCACTGTTGGCAAACGCACATAATCTATGCAAATATGTAGATCAGCAACAACAGTGAGTAGATAAATTTCATTCTTTCAGGAATTATGCACTTATTTCAGTTCAGTGGCAACACTACTAACCTGACAGGGGAGAAGGTAGCCATAGGACTGCAGGAACCCAACTGTGCCGATGCCTTGCCACCACCAGAAGCAGTGGACGTAGAGCACAGCAGGGACGGCGCACAGGCAAGGGTGGAAGTGGATTTTGTCCACCAACCACAGTAGCAGCCAAGGATGAAGAGGCTCCTCCTCTCCTTGAGGAGGGGGGGGAATGGAGGAGGGGGAGATGTTTTGTCATACTCCCCTAACTCTACAGGATAGTCCCGTGACGATGGCATGCGGACTTAATGTACGTCAAGGAGAAGCAAGATGAGAGTGTTCTTTGGTGCTGTACCACAGAGAGTAAAAACATAAGACATCACCACAACTGGGAAGCAAACGAGAGAGATTCGTGTTATCGCATAGGGACCACAACAGCAAGTCGTGCAGAATACGTGTGTCAATCGACGTGGTTATTTAACTTGTGCTCCAGCGAGTTATCGCCAGTTTGTATCCAGTCTGCGAGTGCTTCGTGTGGAGTTCGAGTGCTTGCACCCATTTCAAGAGAGCAGTTACCATTCTGAAATCAGCAGTGAATCATAAACAGGGCGAAAGGATACTTGACGCTACAGGCACTATAGCTCAGTGACGTTCTTAAGCGACTTCGCTCTAGGCAGTGTTTACTTTTGTGAAGTGACTGTACTGCGTTCTGGACTTGTCTCAGCCTGCACAGCTCTACATTAAAGTTTAACTTGAACTATATGTTACTGTTGGTGCGTGTTGCAACATGTCAATGTTTCCATATACTTGTTCTAATTTATTTGGTAGTGGTATTACAGATCCATTCACTACAGTGGTGCAGTGACAGGAAGCAAAGCGTTGCACGTCAGTGACACATTCGTTCGTATTTTCAATCCTACACAATTCTCGCCGTGAATCAGCAGCGACGGAAGGCAACTTACTACAGTGGATATCGACAAAGAGTGTACCGTCACTGAATTTTAAATCTTCGAGGGAGCCCAGTACTGTGTATTAATACGTTTTGATGACTAAGAGTGATTTCTTCAAGACAGGCAGTGGTCGTAGTGGACCTTGAGATTGTGAAATTCGCAAACCCTGGGACTCTCTGATCTCCTTGCGTGCCCTGTCTCATTACTTTATCATGTTTTTTAGTCGGAACAGTAATCTGTCTTTACTTCTTTCCAGATGGCACAGCAGCCTCATTACGCAACTCAAAACCCGAACCGCTTTCAGTCCGTTAGTATTAGCCAGGAAAAGCTGTTTCAAAGCAAGAGGATATCTGACCGGCCAGTGAGTGAGTAGTGTCATCCTACTATTCAAAATCAAAACATTGTTCGTCAGTACTCCAAGATACAACCATATTCTCTCTCAGCGTACAACATCCTTTTCTAGTGAAGTAAAGGCGCCACTCTAGGAACCGAGCGCGGTGGGGCAGTGGTTACCACACTGGACTTTTATTCGAAAGGGCGACGGTTCAAACCCGCATCCGGACATCCAGATTTAGGTTTACTGTGATTTCTCTGAATGGTTTTAGGCAAATGCCGGGATGATTTCTTTGAAAGGGCACAGCCGATTTCCTTCCCAATCCTTGACAGAATCCGACCATTGCCTCTGATGACCTCGATGTCGACGGGACGTTAAGCCCAATCTTCCTTACTTCCTTTCCTCCTTCCTTCCACTCTTGAAATTGTTCTACAAAGGACCAGATTATTTAGAAACAATTTTTTGCAGTAATACGTAACAAAAAAATTAAAGATTGCGTCGTAGAACCATAGTTTCATTAACTGTCTCTATCCTCTTCGACATCTTAAATATTGAGTATCGCTTCCTTAATCATAAACTGAATCCCCTGATTCGTACGATCAATCTGCAAGTTGTCATGACGAACGAACGTCACAAGGTGCAAAACGTACGACATGAAAAAGTCAAGTAAGTGTTAATTAATAACTTAAATACTGAAAACATTGGAACAGGGTCTTGTTCAGAACCCGGATGCTGCATACCAGTATTTGAGCAGCGACTCTAAAATATGTTTGGGTAATATCTGATGAGTATTGTCAATGGATTTAAATGATACTAAGTTCTTATGTAATACACTTTTTTTTAAACTCATATTGTTTGAATAAGTACCTAATAGTGAAATGACAATGGGTAAGAAACTAAAGCCATTACAGTCGCCAAATGCAATTCCTCGAATTTAGTACACGTTGATTGTTGTTGTAACTGGTCTGAAAGTGGGCAATGTGTACAAAGTAAAATGAAGTTGTGATGTATTCTTCTCCGCAGAGGGAAGGGCGCAGGAGAATCACCGTCGGCGGCAAACTTCGTACCGCAGATAGCGGCAGCGGCAGCAGGTATTCTTTCGCCGGCGGAGAAATGGAGGTGGTGCACGCGATCCTCCCATTGATGAGCCTACTGCTTGGTATGGGGTATTTACTCAATTATTCTGATTCTCAATTATAAAACTTTACGTGCGTGAACCGGCCAAAGGGCCTGGAATCACGAACAACGGGAGCCGTACTACGAGAAAAAAAATCCAACTGCCACCAGATTCTAGGGCATCAGTTAGACGAGTGATAGTTCAGTAATAATTTAACTATCTGGATCCAAGACCATACCTCTAGATCTGTGCTTGGAGAAGAGGGAATTTTCGGGTGGAGGAAAGGGGTTACTATATTAGATTCGTGTTCCGCTGAAAGTGTACAAGGGTAAAGGAAACAAAAGAAATTGCTTTGAAATTAAGAGCAAAACTGTTGAACAACTGCGTAAATCACAAAACTTACTAATGCTGCCATTTTCTAACAGGTTCCTACTACATGCTATCTATTTATCTCAGAGAGTGTATTTTATATGATTTAACTGACTGATTCGCCGCCAGGCAGCAACGGTCAGATGCATACAGACTGTTTCCATATCTACGGATTTAACATGCTGTGACAATGAAAACAAGAAAACACATTGGACATTAAAGGTATAACGCTGCCGGGAGTTATTGGAACCCAGAGATATCGGGCGTCTGCTGCTAGAGGAGAGTAGATGGGAACAAACAAATACTTCTGAGATTACACATTAATTAATGTCTCTGTTTACACTAGCTACGAGCCAATCTCATGTACTGACTTCCTTTGAGAAGATTTCGAATTGATACAGCCGTCTTTGCGGCAGTTTTGTTCTAGAGCCACTGATTATGTGCGTCATTACTAGGGTCAATCTGTAAACGAGACAGTTGCAACTCATTATTACAACGAAATTGACAGGTGGTTTATATGCAGACAGGATAACACAAAAGTGGGTTAAAAGAATTCAGCTTTGGTTTGCGACTTAATGAGTCACAACACTTCAAATTAAAGAAAAATGCTGTAAACGATGGAGCTGCGGTGAATTCGCACAGAAAACAAAAATTACGATTAAGAAAGATAAAGAAAGTTTCAATATCATCGAAACGCTATCATCGATAGACTTCTAGAACGAGTCGTTTTTTGTAGCGGAGGGTTTGTTACGCACACGATGGGATAGACACAGGGGAAGGAGGAATTAACAATGTACTGCAAACATTAGGAAACCTAGCTGCCGTACTACAAAAAAATTTAATCGCGAAGGAGAACCAGTTTTCCAGACTGGCTTGCATTCAACAGTATATAATCAGTTTTCCGTTTATCGCAACAAACGTTTACGAATAAGTCGAAAGTTGCTCCTAAAGTGATAAATTTTGGCACCCCGGAGCTTCAAAGGAGCTTCACATTCCATACCATGAACTATGCCTCTTGTGAAACATTCGTTGGGGGTACTGATTGTGGAATACCATTAGATCCCGATATTGTAGGCGCAAACCAACTGGTGTGAGCTAAGGTCCATGTAGGTTAAACAGAAACTTGAAATCTTAGAGCATTTGACTGCCAGATGCCAGAAGGTTGCAACTCGTAATATTCACTTCAGTAATTCTGCTTCACTCAGAAGAAAAAGGTAGTGTCCTTTATAGTAGTCTCTTAATACGCTACGTAAGAGACGGTTGTATATTTCAGTATGTTAACATAGCAGTACATCGTCATCATCATCAGCCGTTGGACTTGCACTACTGTCAAATCCCTTGCAGCTTATCCATACACTGATTTCCTGAGCTTACCTAACCAAGTTACTCCTGCGTGTTTTATGATATCCTCCATCCCTTCCCTTCGGTTCCATGAACGTGTCGTCTCGACTTTTCTTTACTCTTGCTCCCATTATCAACCGCAACGTCAGCGTTGCCTCTCCGGTGCCTTTACCTTCTCGAAAGACAAACTGATCATCACCTAACAGGTCGTCAATTTTCTTTTCCCTTCTTCTGAATATTATGCTTCTTCGTAACTTGGATTCATTCCTGTGTGCAGAGTACAATGGGGGCCGCCTTGGGGTCATTGAACACATCACCAGGCAGTGAGGATTGTCATGGCAGGTGTCGTTCGGTCATCCAGACAGGAGAGATAGGAAAAGAAAGACGTCGTGCTTAGCTGATGGCTAAAACCAGAGAGAGAGAGAGTCTGACTTTCGTCCCATGCTCTGGTCGTGCTCCGCAGCAAGCACACGACACCTCCCTACCACATCTTATTGGTCGGGCAGACGTGGCGCGTGGCGAACTAACTGTCATAACAACGGATTTGACCACGGCACACTCATCGTTCACCATTATTGTGACGCTGTACGTTTCTCCGTTGTATTCAGACCTCATTCCATTTTTATGGAGGACAACGCGCGACCTCATCGAACAACGCAGGTGCAGAAGTTCTTGGAACGAGAGATTATTTGGCGAATGGACTAGCCTGGCCGTTCCATCAATTTAAATCGCATGGAACACGTTGGGATACGTCGGGGAGACGTATTAGTTCCACAGGCAACGACGACTACCCAGCAGGTTTCAGCCACGCTGGTGGAGTAAATGGAACGCTCTACCACAACAACTCTTCACCAACCTTGTGTTTAGCATGATAGCACGTTCCAAAGCATGCACTGCAGTCAGCGCGTATCACAATCTGTGTTAAGACCCACGTCTCGTCGCCTGTAATGTCTAAGAGACCAACATCATCTCGATGATTTCAGTGTAATTACTGGTCAGGAAAAAGGTCTCACAGCTGTTAATATTATTGGGTATTTCCTTCCGTTACCTCCTGTACTGTACTGTGGCAGTTGTTTCTATGAACTGCCAAAGTTTCATCGAACTGTGTTACTTGGCAGTAGCACATCATGCGGAATTTACTTTCGTCCTTAAGTTATGAACACCATGGGAGATCTTCATTCCCCGTTGGGTGTCTACCGGTGTCTGTCCTTCGGCAGCCAAGAAAAGAATGACGGGACGTTGGCCCTGATCGAATGGATTTGGTAATAACGAGGCCATAGTTCACGTTTCTTCATTTGCCGCAGACAGGTCGGAAAGACACGAATGTCTGCGTGTTGGTGCTTACGTACCCACACTGGAGTCGCGTTACGTTGAATATACACTGCAGCAAAGCCCTCAAACGAAAACTTTTCGATAACCCGTTATAGTATTGATAGTAAAATAAGTATCGACATTCACCTTGGGGAACTGAATGTATTGAGAAACAGTAACCTTAGCCTACTGGGTAGTGTATTATATGTAAGCACAAAATGTGTGGCTGCACATTTAAATTTGAGACAGTATAAATTATTAAGTTTCACTACACACAGACATTAGAAAATGTCTTGAGGGTGTGTCACAAAATAGTGGAAGCTAAAGATTTAGATGAAAGGACGTAGATTTACAATTTTGTATGACATTAATCAACATCACTTTGGATTCAACAGTACATAAAAGTAAAGTAACAGAATTTCAGTATAATTAAAATTGTTTAAATACCACTCTTGTACATTCGGGACAAATATATATTGCGATATTTGTGTGGATTTGCACACTGGAAATTGGAGAAGTTTTACCCAGCTTAAAAACCTAACTCTTTAACACAATGAAGGACGGCTGGCATAGAATGACGTAATAGGAGTAGGAAAGACTACTACGAAATTTTAACTACCTAGTAACGTTGCAGATGCTAAGGACATGTCTGTGGTGTCATGTTTAATACCCGTGCAGTCTCTGTTAATGATAAGGGTCCTTTGCTCCGGGTACAGTGAGAATCTCCGGTGGAGACTTGCAAAACCATTTCTAGTATCCTTGTTTGTACAGGAACCATGCGGTCGTTCGTAATAGAAATATGGACGAGAGGAATGAACAGAAATCGTATGTCTTACGGTAATTCTGGCCTTTTATTTATCTACGACGGTAGTACCTGCAATAACGCGATCTAGTCTTTTGTTAACAGTATAATTAGCTAGGCAGAAAGCTTCATAGGAAATATGATTACGTCAGACCATGAGCTTTACGTCATTCCCAATTGGTAGGGTGCAGTACGAATGAGAGATAAATACAGTATCGTAACAACAATGGTTGCAGTCAACTGACAGCTGGTACAGACCACAACAAATGCACAGGGATGACAAAAATCGGTGGATAGCGAGACTCACATATTCAGATGGTGGCGTATCGCGTACACAAGTTGTAAAGGGGCAGTGCAGTGGTGGAACTGTTATTTCCACTTTGGTGATGCATGTGAAACGGTTTCCAACGTGATTACGGCTGCACGACGGGAATTACCAGCCTTTGAAGGCGGAATGATAGTTGGAGCTAGACGCATGGGACAGTCCATTTCGGAAATCGTTAATAAATTCAATATTACAAGACCAACAGCGTCAAGAATGTGCCGAGATTACCACATTTCAGGCATTACCTTTCGCCTCGAACAACGCAGTGGCCGACAGACTTCACTTAACGACTCACAGCAGCGGCGTTTGCGTCAGGATATGAGTGCTTACAGGCAAGCAACGTTGAGTGAAATAATCGCACAAATCAATGTGCGTTGTAAGACCAACGTATCCGTTAGGACAGTGGGGCTAAATCTGACGTTAAGGGGTTGTGGTAGCAGACGACCGACGCGAATGGCTTTGCCAACAACACGACATCGCCTGCCGTGCCAGTCCTGGTCTCGTGACCACATCGATTGGACCGAAGACGGTTAGGAAACGTGGTCTGGTCTGACGAGTCTCGATATCGGTCAGATAAGAGTCATGGTAGGGTTCCAGTGTGAAGCAGACCACCACGAAGCCATAGGCCCAAGTTGTCAGCAAGGCACTGTGTAAGCTGGTGTGGGCGGTCTTTACATGGAATGGACTGGTCCTCTGGCCTAAGATGAACCGGTCATTGACTGGGCATAGTTATGTTCAGCCACTTCGAGACTTCGTGTTCCTAAACAACGACGGAATTTTTGTGGATGACAATGCGCCATGTCACCACGCCTTGATTGTTCGCAGTTGGTTAGAAGTATCTTCTGGTCAGTTAGAGCGAATGGTTTGGCCACCCAGATCACCCGATATGAATCCCATCACACATTTATGGGACTAAATCGAGAAGTCAGTCCGTGCACAAAATCCTGCACTGGCAACACTTTAGCAGTTACGGACGACTATATAGGACTGCAGGGGAATGCCAACAACTAGTTGATTCCTTGTCACATGGGGCTGCTGCACAATGCCGGGCAAAAAGGAGGTACAACACGATATTTAGAGGTATCCAGCGACTACTGTCAACTCAATGTACGGTATCCTGGAATGCCATTAAAACACATGATAGGAGATGTGAGGCGTGAAACATCATAGCCGCCATCGCTGTACATGATGAAAGAAACTGAAGAGGCAATGGGGGGAGGGGGGCAGAGGCAGCGATGTATGTTACACTCGTAACTGCAAAAGTCTTTTTGGAGGGAGGCCGAAGGTGAGGAGTTGACCATCTTGCACTGACTTGTAGATTTCCGCGGTGCGCTTGACACGTGACTGCCTTGCCAATGCAAGACACATCTGTGACCCTGGCACACGTCATGTGCCCCGCTGTTGTGTGCAAAATCGACATGCTTGTGCAAATGCGTTGGCTGCGATTCGCATAACGAGCCACACGTGTTGCAAAAAGTTCCCGGGCAAGATTTCGCGTACAGTATCCTGCCACTGCGACTCAGTAGTTTAGTATGTTGCTTAATGACTTTGTAAGTGTTCTGGTACGTAAATGAAGGGGATAAAAACATAAATTGGTATGTGAGGACTAGGGATCGAGACTATTCATTTCACACTCGTTTTTCTATAAATAAAAACCATTGTGCGTTTTCGCCTGGTTTGCACGCTTTGCTTAGATATGAAATCAAATGTTCACAGAGGAAAAGTCGATACAATGATTGGAATTCACGGGTTATAGGCTGTCAGAGGGAAGCTGATATCGATTTCCCACGAGTTAACGGGAAGATTTGCGAAGACTGGGCTAAGAGTGGCTGTAAAGCGGCGTAATCATGCAGAAAGAAAGACGTTAATTTGTAGGACACAAGGCCTTTAGAAAATATGGTTTAGTATTTCCACACTAAGATCTACAGTTTTCCAGCAAGAATGAGTTTACGAAACTGAACTCAGTCTCTTGATTGGAGGCCACGTGGATGTTTGAGCTTAATTTGTATTGATGTGGCACCAGGAGCGGGAGGTTGTTTTATTTACGTTTTTTAACGCCTTAGGAGACACTTGGCTTTGTTTGTGGATGATCAGGATTATAACTGGGGGCGGTATTAAGTGACCGCAGTAACGCGTTTGTTTGTGGAACTGTACAATCATCCCGCAGTCAGCTAACAGTAGCTCAATATTCGCAGGTGACGTAAGCCACAAAGTCTAGTATTGGCCCTCACAGGTAGTTGATAGTGAAATACAGCAGCATCTTCATTACCCCTCTGTATTTGCTTAGTGGTTGCCCTGGACCTGTTCTGTTGTACATTTCTCCAAACAGCTTAACATCTCATGGATAGCCCATTAACTACATCCTTGTCTGTACTCAAAGTTTCTAATGCGGAAACAGAACTCATCATTCACCCATTCGCAACCTCATGAGGCGTTTGCCCATGGGACTAATGAATCTTAAACAACATATAATACGTATTTATCCCAGTCATTACAATTTTCTACATCTACACTACGTGATTACTTTGCTATAATTAAGTACCTTTCAGAGGGTTCAATGAACCACTTTCAAGCTCTCTACCGTTCCACTCTGGAACGGCGCGCGGGATAAACGAGCACTTAAGTTTTTCTCTGCGAGTCCTGATTTCTCCTATTTTATCGTGATGATCATTTCTCCAAATGTAGATGGGTGACAACAGAATGTTTTTGTAATCGGAGGAGAAAGCTTGTTGAAATTTCATGAGAAGATTCCGTCGCAACGAAAAACGCCTTTGTTTTAATGATTGCCAATCCAATTCACGTATCACGTCTGTGGCATTATCTCCCCTGCTTCGCGATAATACGAAACGAGCTTCCCTTCTTTGTACTTTTCCTATGTCATCCGTCAGTCCCATCTGATACGGATCCCACACCGCTCAGCAATACTCCAGTATAGGGTGGACAAATGTGTTGTAAGCAGTCTCTTTAGTAGACCTGTTGCACCTTCTAAGTGATCTGTCAATGAATCGCAGTCTTTGGTTGGCTCCACCCACAACATTATCTATGAGATAGTTCCAATTTAGGGTATTTGTCATTGTAATCCCGAAGTATGTAGTTTAATTTACAGCCTTCATATTTGTGTGACTTGTCGCGCAATTGAAATTTAGCGGATTTCTTTTAGTACTCATGCTAATAACTTCACACTTTTCTTTACTCAGAGTCAATTGCCACTTTTCGCACCATACAGGTATCTTATCTAGATCATTTTACGATTCGTTTTGGTCATCTGAGGACCTTAAAAGACGTAAATGACATCACTTGCAAACAATCTAACACGACTACCGAGATTGTCTCCTATGTCTTTAATATAGATCAGGAACAATAGAGGGTCTATAATACTTCCTTGGGGAACGCCGAATATTATTTCGGTTTCACTCGATGACTTTCCGTCTACTACTACGAACTGTGACCTTTCTGACAGGAAATCACGAATCTAGTCGTACAACTGAGGTTTTGGTTAGAAGGCGTTTGTGAGGAACGGTGTCGAAAGCATTCTGGAAATCTAAAAGTGTGGAATCAATTTGACATCCCCTGTCGATAGCTCTTATTACTTCATGAGTATAAATAGCTAGTTGTGTTTCGCAAGAACGATATTTTCTGAATCCGTGCTGCCTACATCTCAAGAAATCGTTTTCTTCGAGGTACTTCATAATGTTCGACTACAGTATGTGTCCCAAAACCATACTGTAAATCGACGTTAGTGATATGGGCCTGTAAGTCAACGGCTTACCCCTACTTCCCTTTTTGGGTATTGGTGTGACTTGAGCAAATTTCCAGTCTTTAGGTACGGATATTTCTGTGAGTGAGCGGTTGTATATAACTGCTAAATGTGGAGCTATTGTATCAGCATACTCTGAGAGGAACCTGGCTGGTATACAATCTGGAGCGGAAGCCTTTCTTTTATTAAGTGATTTACGCTGCTTTGCAGCACCGAGGATATCTATTTCTATGTTTTTCACCTTGGAAATTGTTCCTGACTGAAATTCAGGAATATCTGCTTCGTCTTCTTTGGTGAAGGAGTTTCGGAAAACCGTGTTTAATAACTCTGCCTTAGTGGCACTGTCATCAGTGACTTCACGTCGTTATCGCGCAGTGAAGGAATTGATTGCGTCTTGCCACTGGTGTGCTTTATGTATGACTAGAATCTCTTTGGGTTTTCTGCCAGATTTCGAGACAGAATTTCGTTGTAGAATTTATTGAAAGCATCTCTCACTATATTCCGAACTTCCGAAAAACTTTGCCAATCTTGGAGTCTTACGTTTCCTTAAATTTGACATGATTTTTACCTGCTTCTGCAACAGCGATCTGACCCGTTTTGTGTACCAGGGGGATCAGTACCATCACTTATTAATTTATGTGGTACATGTTTCTCAACTGCTGTCGATACTGTTTCTTTGAAATCATTCCACAACTTTTCTACGCCTACATGATCAGATCGGAAGGAGTGCAGACTGTCTCTTAAAAAGGCGTTAAGAGTATTTCTATCAGCTTTTTTAAAGACATGTTCTTTGCGTTTCTTTTTGATGGTTGTTGGTGTTACGTACGGTATTTAGCCTAGAAGCAACTGCCCTGTGGTCGCTAATCCCTGTATTCGTCATGATACTCCACTTTTCCGCTCTCTCCTTTACATTTGACCTAGGAATTCCCGTTGCCCTCTAATTGTTACCATCGTTGATTTTAATTTCACTGAAGGGTGTATCGACTTTCCTACCAGCTGAGCCAGTCCTTCCGACAGGAATTTCTTTCTCGTTCACATTTTTCTTGCAGCAATTTCATCTTAGGTTGCCTACGCTTCCTATTTATTTCATTCCTCAACGCCTTTGTTTCTATATTCCTGAATTTCCCTGATTATTTTTGTACTTCCTTCTTTCATCGATCAACTGAAGTATTTCTTGCGATACTCATGGGTTTTCAGCAGATACCTTCTTTGTACCTATGTTTTTCTTTCCATCTTCAGTGAGTGCGCTTTTCAGAGATATCCATCTCTCTTTAACTATAGTGCCTGCTGAGCTATTCCTTATGGCTGTATCTATAGCCGTAGAGAACTTCACGCTTATCTCGGTATTCCTTAGTACTTCCGTATCCCACTTCTTTGCGTATTGATTCTTTCTCATTAATCTCTTAAAAATGAGCCTACTCTTCGTGACTACTACATTGTGATTTGAGTCTGTATGTGCTCCTGGGTACGTCTTACAATCCAGTATCTGATTTCGGAAACTCTGTCTGACCATGATGTAGTCTATCTGAAATCTTCCCTTATCATCCGGCGTAATCCTAGTATACCTCATCCTCTTGTGTTTGTTGAACAGAATATCCGCCATTCTCCAGATGAAATTTATTACAGAACTCAATTAGTCTTTCTCCTCTCTCATTTACTGTATCAAGCCAATATTCTCCTTTTCTTCTACTCCTTCCCCTATAACTGCAGTCCAGTCCCTCATGACTATTAGTGTTTCATCTCCCATTACGTACTGTATTAGTCTTTCAATATCCTCATATACCTTATCTAACTCTTCCTCTGCAGGTTGCGACGTCGGCAAGTATACCTGTACCATCGATGCCGGTGTTGGTTTGCTGTCGATTCTGACGAGAACAACCGTATCATTAACTGTTCACAGCAACCCTCTGCTCTATCTTCTTATACATAAGGAATCCTATTCCAGTTATACCATTTTCCGATACTGTTGAAACTACCCTACACTTATCTGGTCGGAAACCCTCGTCTTCTTTCCATTTCATTTCACTGACCCTTACTGTATCTAGATTTAGCGTTGGCATTTCCCTTTTCAGATTTTCTAGTTCCCCTACCAGTTCAAGCATCTGACATTCCACGCCCCGATTCATAGAAATATATAAGAGATAAAATTTGGACCTTGACGTGTCTGTGTTGCATCAGAACTTGCAAAACGCAAAACAAAGTGTAACGGAACCCTTAGCTAATGTCTGAAAGCGTGTAAAAAATTCCTTTATCTAAGGTCTCTGCTGTCATGCCAGTAATTGGTACCGAACTAGGTCATTGGAGAAGTCATTAGTAATAATTTATAATATGTAATTCTTTTCTTGCTGTGTTTGTAGAAATGGTCCTAAGACATCCGTAATTCCTATCACAAAAGACCCAGAGGACTGAGGTAGTGCTTTCATTGCAAATTTAGATTTAGTCTGCTGTTCTCAACGAGCACAAGAAATGTAAGTATGAATGTAATTTTAAATATCACACTGTTGACACTTTCATCATCATCATTTTGCTACACGAGCATTTGTTGCTGCTTTCCATTATGATAAGCTTGAATACTATCATGTCACTCTGTGATGCAACGGCACTGTAGCGTCTTCACCTTCACTAACTGATTTCCTAGCATGCTTTTACCGTATAAAGCAGCAAATTCAACAAATTTCAGTAGAGTAGCAAACTGTTGACACTCTGCGTCTTCTTCGTGTGCATCCTGAAGTTAGCAATATGTACCTCGTCTGCTTGTAACACGAAAACTTTGAAGCTCGCAGGCCGGGGTGGCCGAGTAGGTCTAGGCGCTACAGTCTGGAGCCGCGCGACCGCTACGGTAACAGGTTCGAATCATGCCTCGGGCGTGGATGTGCGTGATGTTCTTAGGTTAGTTAAGTTTAAGTAGTTCTGAGTTTTAGGGGACTGATGACCTCAGAAGTCCCATAGTGCTCAGAGTCATTTGAACAATTTTTTTTTGAAGCTCACCATAATGGGGTTGTGTAGGTACATCTTGCAAGACTTGTGGTGGACCTCTTAAAAACATTCATTCTGCCTTATGGCCGGTGTCAATTAATTACTCAGAGCCATTTAACAGCCATAATAAGCCAGAATGTTCAGTGACTAGTTTGAAACGTTTAAAGTACACGTACTTCATACCAAATATGTGACCAAATAACCCTTTCTCAGCTGTACTATAACACATTTACCCTTTGTTGAGATACCAGAAGCATTTTCAATCAGTTTTTCTTCACCGTGTTGCTGCACGAAGTATTACCAGTACCACAGACCAGCAGAAATGGTTTCCCAAAGTCCAGATAAATTAACGTGGCGATTATATCAAAACGTTTTTAATTTGTATCATTTGCATTAAACACTGTGCAATCCACTTGAAAAATCCCCTTTGTCAGAAATTATTTGAAGTCTTCTTGACAAGGGGGTGGTCTTGAAACATCTATGGTAATAATTAATAAGGCCAGTGAATGACTGCAGCTTTTCTATACTTTTTGGTGTAGGGAGATTGTCAACTGCTCCTATGATACGTGGATCGAGTTTCATGACAGTGGAACTTATTAAGTGGCCCAGGTATGCACTTCTTCAATATTATGCTGAAGTTAGCACCTTGTAAATGCGAAAGTGTGCTTCTCAGCCATTCTCATGTTCCTCATCATTCGTGAAAAGACACTGATAACGTAAAGGTATACCAATCACGTAGTAATAAATCTTCACGCAGTAATAAATCTTCAGACTGCTGAAAGTAGAGGGCGGAAATGCAATCTAAGGATCTCATATACTCCAGAAGGCACTAAAAAGCCGCCTTGGGCCTATCTTGAAGAACTATCAGAATTTGGTGATAATCTGACTTCATACACAGAGTGCTGTTCCACCGATTTGAGTTAGTAGCCGGCCTCAGGTGGCCGAGCGGTTCTAGGCGCTTCAGTCTGGAACCGCGCGACAGCTACGGTCGCAGGTTCGAATCCTGCCTCGGGAATGGATGTGTGTGATGTCCTTAGGTTAGTTAGGTTTAATTAGTTCTAAGTTCTAGGGGACTGATGACCTGAGATGTTAAGTCCCATAGTGCTCAGAGCCATTTGAACCATTTTGAGGTAGTGGACATGAACTGGAGTGGCTACACAATGTGTTGCTCTCATGTTTACACAAAGACGGAAGGTTTACTCCCCATAATGCTTTTTCCCAGTATTATAGTAACATGTAAGGTCCAATGACTAGAGGAAGGATAAATGATTCCCTCTTCTGATTCAGAATTTCATGTAGAGGTAAATGTGTCGCTGTTAAACACTGTCTCTCCCCAAACAGCCATGTGAATTCCTCAAATACCAGATATAATATTTTTCTCCAGTTTAGACGAATGCCTAAATTTTTCTTGTAACTTGAAGGGTGGCTTCATTGTATACACTTCCTGGATTGACGCCATTTTTTGAACTTTTGAGGGATGCTTTCTGGAGTCAGTTTCTGCAGTGGCTATCCCTTCTACACTGAGCAGTACTGTTCCATGTGGAACCACAGTAGCTTCTATTCCAAAATTATTTAAGAAAACAGGTATGAAAATCTCTCCATACAAATTTTCAGCCCTGCAAAGGCCTTATTTTGCGTTAACCTGTACATGTTCTAGAGTGGATTGATCAGAAAGATAGCAGACTTTCAGATTCCAGCTGCCATCTGGAGCTGTATCCCAATTACACCACATTTAGTTCCAATGCTGGCTTTCAGTTCTAAGATACGCGGTTTAGCCTAGTTTCATGAGATAAGCCTCTTTCCACGAGATACTTGTGCCTTTGTAGTGGTGTCGCTGCCAAATTGGTAAACTATGTAACTGAACTGGACAGTTAGTGACTGTCAGTGATGTTCTGAAAGTGGTACAGGGAATCTTTGGCCAGAACGACATCGGAGTCCGGTCCCTATTTTTCTAACGATCTCAGCTTCAGATGCATATTTCCTTGTATATACACATTATATCTCCAATTCGACACTGCGTGTTCTCAAACGATTAATAGTCTCAGTCCCAAATCCACTGATGCAACAGTTCGGTGGCTTCAATGCCAGCTTAATTCCTTGGGGTTAAAATAGTAAGCTAATCTGAGATCCTGTATCTACGAAAATGTTAACTATTCTTCCCCTATTACTGCCTTTCACACTCAAATTGTTAGTTCTATTAATCAGTGAAAACTAAAGGATTTGACTGGTTTTAATGGGAGCACAGTGCATTGTTTCCATGCCACTTCCCAACCATTACCTCCCATAACGCCTGAAATATCGAAATTTTCCACAGCCTGAGCAATGTATATTGAGTGATCAGCTACAGTCGCCAATTAAGTGACCGATCTTTCTACAGTAACTGTAATAAGGGGTACGACTATTATTGGCAGTATGTTCTAAGCACTTGCCATACGAACAATTTGCCTCTGTCATAAGCACATGGTAGAAGGCATTTCCAATAAAGATGACGAAAGAAATACTTCCAGCACCCTCCCCTCCTCCTTTCTCTCCAAGCAGTACAAGACGCATCGCTTCTTGCAAATATGCGGTGACATCACCTTTATCTCTCCTCCAATTTGCGGGATTTTCCTACTAATAAAGACGTCTGCATCATTTCTTGCATTCTCTGATCCCAGAGAACAATTACGACATGAAACTGTCCTTATTCAATCGGCAAAAGTAGCTAATTCGTCTGCTGCCCACTGTCGAAGCGCGGACAGCTTGTCGTAGTAGAAACACACACTTCTCTTGTCGAAGTAGCAGCCAGATAACGCCTTAGCCAACAGTTCTAAACTGCCGACATTTACAGAGGTGCGACAGAATTGACATTTGTTCGAGCGTAAGCTAACAGTTTCAGATGCCTAACGTTTAACTGAAACTCATCGGGCCACCAGGAATTTCTACCAAAATCACGAAAATTCTGCAGAAATGTTGCTACATTCTCAGAAGCTTTGCGAGAAACGTGGGATGAACAGACTACGGGCGCCCCACCCCCAACCCCCTCCCAATCCCCGTCGGAGGTTCAAGTCGTCCCTCGGGCATGGGTGTATGTGTTGTCCTTAGCTTAAATTAGTTTAATTACTGTGTAAGCCTAGGGACCGATGACCTCTGCAGTTTGTCCCACAGAACCTTACCACAAATTTCCAAATTTCCATGTCCAAGCCAAGACTGTTTACTACACTAGGCTGCGATGCAAATGGAAGGACCACCAACGTGCCCACATCATCTTCAGGGGTGTCCCGAATGCTCAAGTCTATTTTTTGAGCAGATAGTAGCACTTGCATCCACTGCAGTGCTCTTGTAATAGAGCCACTACTTGATCTGAGTGGATCACTATTGTCCCCTTCCACACTACCTTCCGTTTGCAGGTGTGTAGTTATCATCGTACATACTGAAATTTGTAACAAAATCTTACAACCATTACAAGTAATCAAGGAGACTACACCACTGTGTAGGATGTCCGTCGCTCCGGCGACTTGAGAATACGTATGTCTTCGAGCCGACTGCCCCACATGGGGGCGCTGATTGGTAACAAGCTCCCGGGCTGTAAAGAGAGCGACCTATGTGAAGAACACGCGGTGCACTGCCGGGACGAGGAGCTCTGTGTTGGCCCGGTGACTGTGAAAATTAGACTAGCAAGGTAAGGAGTTAATCCTTCCGCCACGGTGAACTTCTGTAGAGATCGGGAGCGAATGTGCCGCTCAGCCAGTGGACTGCTGTAGCAGTTCCGCCTGGCGTCATATTTCTCAGCTTCACTACGCTCGACATGTGTGGCAGTTTGCCCTACGCACCATCTTGCGGCTTTGTTCAAAGTGCTCAACTGCTCATTTCCCTCCTTGTTTCTAATCTGAAGGGACGTGTTATTATCCTCAGTTAGCTTCTAGTAGAAATGATATGGCAGACAAGCGATATACGGTGGAGGAAGCTCTTTCTCTCATACTGGGTAGTGACTTCGAGGATGAAAGCGAATCATCGTCCGAATCTGACGATGAACATGAAACACCTGTTTTAGCTGCTTCTACGTCAGGTACACATGCTAATCCAGCTGTTCCATTGACGTCCCCAGACTTGGATTAGTGCACAGAAATGACACACAGCATCAAAAACACATGTGATTTGTATAAATATTTTCCCCAATAAACATGTAGTGTAAAGTCAAATAATTTGCGACAACACTACGAGTGTGAAAGCAGGACAGAGTAGCGCAGCGGGGAGGGCGAAAAGCGCGCCGTACAGCGGGCGCCGCTGGGCGGGGCTGGCGCTTGTCTACAGCGCACGACGCAACAACTACGGCGCCGGCGTGAAAGGGTCAATGGCTGGTGTCGTGACCACATCGCTGATCTGCAGTTCTTGCACCTCCGTTTCCCCATGATTGTTTGAATTATCAGTTTGATATGATAGATACTACAATACTGTACGGGAGCGTTGACGCAAAAAAACAGATACCCTTTCAGTGAATGAATACCGTTTATTTATGTTGCGTTGATTGGTTTTGTGTTGTGCCCTGTGCCTGCCATTATTTTAGTTGAGCCTCATCACCGTAGTTAGTAGTAGTTTTCTGCAGACATGCTCCGGTCGGCGAAACTGCGAGTGGTGTGTAGTTTGGTTTTGTCCAGCGTTGCTGTTAATGCGAGCTCCTTGGCTTCACTGTGTTTGCTGAGTGTTCACTATTGGTTTAAGAAACTTCAAGGCAGATTCCGTATTGCTACATTTCCGGAAAGCATTTGACAAGATGCCCCGTTGCAGGCTGTTAATAAGGGGACGAGCGTATGGAATAACTTCACAGATACGTGAGTGGCTCGATGAATTCTTAAGTAAGAGAACCCAGTACGTTGTCTTCGACGGCGAGTGTTCATCAGAGACAAGGGTATCGTCAGGAGTGCCCCAGGGAAGTGTGATAGGACCGCCGTTGTTCTCTCTCTAACTCTATATAAATGAAACTTCCTGGCACATTAAAACTGTGTGCCGGACCGAGACTCGAACTCGAGACCTTCGCCTTCCGCGGGAAGGCACACAGTTTTAATCTGCTAGGAAGTTTCATATCAGCGCACACTCCGCTGCAGAGTGAAAATCTCATTCTGTATATAAATGATTTGGCCGAAGGGTGACTAGCAGTCTGCAGTTGTTTGCTGATGATTCCGTGGTGTACGGTGACGTGTCGAAGTTGAATGGGTGTGGGAAGATAGAAGACGACTTAGGCACAATTTCCAGTTGATGTGATGAATGGCAGCTACCCCTAAATGTGGAAAAATGTAAGTTAATGCGGATGAGAAGGAAGATCAAATTTGTAATGGGATACAGTATTACTAGTGTCCTGCTTGACACAGTCAAGTCGGTTGAATATCTGGACATAACGTTGCAAAGCGATATGAGGTGGAACGAGCATATGTGAACAGTGGTAGAGAAGGCGAATGGTCGACTTCGGGTTATTAGGAGAATTTTGGGACACAGTGGTTCACCTGTAAAGGAGACCACATATAGGAAACTGTTGCTTCCTGTTCTTGAGTACTGCTCTAGTGTTTGGGATCCGTACCACGTCGGATTGAAGGAAGATATAGAAGCAATTCAGAGGTCGGTTTCTAGATTTTTTAACGTTGGGTTCGAACTACACGTAAGAGTTACGGAGGTACTTAGGAAACTCAAATGGGAATCCTTATAAGGAAGACGACGTTCTTTTCGAGAAAAACTATTGAGATAATTTAGAGAAGAGGCATCTGAAGCTGACTGACGAATGATTCTACTGCCGCCAACATACATTGAGCTTAAGGACGACGAAGATGAGATACGTGAAATTAGCGCTCATGCGGAGGCATACAACCGTTTGAGAGTGGAGCAGGAAAGGAAATGACAAGTAGTGGTACAGGGTGCTTCAAAAAATGGTTCAAATGGCTCTGAGCACTATGGGACTTAACATGTGTGGTCATCAGTCCCCTAGAACTTAGAACTACTTAAACCTAACTAACCTAAGGACATCACACACATCCATGCCCAAGGCAGGATTCGAACCTGCGACCGTAGCAGTCGCGCGGTTCCGGACTGAGCCCCTAGAACCGCTAGACCACCGCGGCCGGCTACAGGGTGCCCTCTGCCATGCACCGCACCGTGGCTTTCGGAGTATCAATGTAGATGTGGATGTAGATTTACCTTGTCGTGAAAGGAGGTGCTATTGCGTGTGCTGCTACCAGGTCTGCACGTCTGTGGAAGTTCCTGGACAGCAGACCCTATAGATTAACTACCGGTATTATGCAGAGTGTTATGTACATTATCAACAGACGCAGAAAGAGGGCAATGTTTTCTGTGTCTGATGCCACGTGCTAGTAGGAAGTGCGGCCCACGTCAGTTTTTTTTTTTTTTTATCTCATGGTTCACTGTTATTCTATTTATCTGACTTCTGGCTGATAGCAAGCCGTAAGTCATTAATTCTTTCCCTCTTTGTCCTCACTGCTATAATTGCCTCACTGTTCACGTTTTAAACTCCTGTGGCGGAGGTGATTACAGATGTATGCATGTGTGTTGATCGTGCAGGATTGTTTTTTCGATTCTTGTTTGAAATTGTTTTTACGGCGCCACACGTGAGATGAAAGCGGAGGATTGTGCCATTTTTGGCAACGCCTGTGAAAGTATTACAAGCATTACGTATCCTGGTGAAATCTACCAGGAAGCGTATTAGCACTTGTCCACATAAATTGTGAACAATGTACTGATCACTTAGTAATTAGTAGTGATCTTTTAATATTTGTTGCCAGAAGGAGTATAAGAAATATTCATACACCCAGCAGGGCTACCCCTAGTTCTAAATTAGGTGTGGTGTTCCAACGTCCCGTAGACCACTTTACTGATTAGTTATCTAGCACATGAGGCATCAACGCAAATCTAACGTTGTTAAGCTGGACAATTTCAAAATATATCTATCTTAAGGTGCGCTCAGCTGTTTAAGTTCTGTTGCACAAGGAATAATTACCTTGGCTCATGCTCTTGCGTGTTGAAAGCATAGTTCGTAATAATGTATCGTTAAGGTGGTGTTTTGGGTACTCGTAGTTGCGTGTTGTGCTACCCTGTCGTGCTTGGTGACCAGAGGTTTGTTAACTGTTAAAAAGGTTGTAAATCGTCGTGGTCTGTTACGTGTGGCGTAGTTTATGATGGTAAGCGTGTTCGCATTGAAGAGAAATAATCAATGCAATTGGCAGTTACTTGTTTTGAGTATTTTAAGTTAGAAACCCGTAAAATAAGTCAAGTGTTAGCATTGATCACATAACTGAGTTTTTATTGTGATTAAAGTTAACTTTTGAAGTAATGGTATAATTTGGAGTCAGTTTAGATTTTTATTGACAGGGATTTTAGAGATTTCTTTCTTCAAAGGCTATATAAATTCTTTAAAATTCCATTTATGGAACTTGAAAAGTAAAATGTTTTCAAAATGTCTTTAATACAAAGCCTCTACTCTTGTTGTGCTGTCTTTCGTATTTGAAGGGTGGTAACTGAAAACAGGCCCTGGTTCCTGTACTGATCTGCTACAAGAAGACGTCTGTGGCTCATTACCGATGGATGTGTGGTGCCTGATGTACAGCATGGCTCCCATCTTAGGGATAATTACCCTCTGACGGCCAAAATGAAATTTTCTGAGGGGTAAAAACCAAAAGGTTCCTTATGTCTTTCAGTCATGAAACTAAATAATTTTAAAAAAATCAGTAGTATTGCCACAATATTGTAGCACTCCAATATATTTTATGTACGCTATAGTAATATTCTTTCTCTGTTGCTAGCTTTAATGTGCGACAAAACGGCGGAGATTACAGCTTGTGAAACTAATGTGTGAACATCAGCTTCCCCATATACTTCACCCCTACGCACATACTTCGTGCTTTGTACCACACATCTATGACAATAAAAGTGAGACATATGCTTAAAAATGCTAAATATCTTATGAAAAATTTCCGAAGTTGTAGGTCTTGCAATTAAGCAGAAATTGCTCCATTACTTTATAAACAAATAATTGAAGTGGTAGACGCCACTGCAGTAGCTACGTAAGGGCACTATTGTAATGTTCACAGTATTATTATTTTCATGGTAGCGGCGACACACAGTTTCTGCCAGAAACTTCCTGTCAGGTTAAAACTGGTCTACCCAAGCACAACTCATCATGTTTCATCACAGCTTTACATCCGCCAATATCTCATCTCCTGCCTTACATACTTCACGGAAGGCGAAACTTGAAAGACTAACGCTGCTGGAAGAAGGGTTACTGCGGAGACTAAACTTAGCCACAGCTTTGGTGGATGTTTCCAGAGTGAAATTTTCACTCTGTACGGGATGTGCGCTGATATGAAACTTCCTGGCAGATTAAAGCTGTGTGCTGGACCGATACTGGAACTACGGATCTTAGCCTTCCGTGGGCAAGTGGGCAAATATCCTGAGTTCGATTCTCAGCCCGGCACACAGTTTTAACCTGACGTGAAGTTTGTATCAGCGCACACTTCGCTGCAGAGTGAAAATTTCATTCTGACAATTTCGGCCAGTTCAGAAGTAAGGAGTTCAGTCGTCAAGTGATTCACAAACAGGAAGTACATTGCATAGTGGTGGATATGGGTGACAAAATCGTAAGTGAGAAAAAAAGAAGTATAAATAAGGTTGACAAACATAAGTAATCGTCTTAAAAATAAAACATTTAACATGCTGTCTCAGTCTGTACTTTACTGAGGGGCTAAAGCTGGTGATGATGCTTTGGGGGTGGGTTGGAGCGGTGGTACTTGCTAGTATCGGACTGCACTCAGTTGCGTAACGGTTTAAGAAAGTTTCGGAACCACTTTTCTACTATATTCTGTTCGTTGAGTACGAGTTAATAAATGTCATCGGGTCTGTGCCGAATTAACCTAGTGACACCGAGTACTAAGTGTCCGACCGTCTTTTCAGTTACTTTTTACGTTTCCCCCCTTCTCTTCCCACCACCGCGGCAGAAACATAATTACAGTTACCACCAGTCCGCGTAACGACCACGAAAACTTTGGGTTCACCACTAATTTCAGTTGATTAATAAACTGAATTCCGCAATCAGGAACAGAGAGCTGTACGATGCCGACCAGGCTCCCTGTCATCCTCTGCCATTGTCAGCGCTGCGGCCGCGGCGCCGCCACTTCTTTTTGAAGTAGCTCCTTAATTGGCGTCTCGAGCCTGAATGATCTTTTTTCCAGTCCAGTCTCAGGAAAAACTCCTTACAGTACCGGGAAAGGAACAAGGGTCCCCCCACAAGTTTATGAAACGCGCTTAGCTCTCAGCTATTATGGCGGGAAATTTTGGTCAATATCGATTATACTTGTGACTTCCTTCCCACCTCTATATATCTAGTGAGCTGGGGCACAAAAAACTTTGGATATCGATCTTTTTCGACCACTTGTGTCATTTCACCACTTTCCCAGCGACGCCCCTAATCCCAGGCTTGTTAGCCATGACTTGCCGTTATGGTTTTCTCCCACGGAGAAAAGGGGATGAGTTCTAAATTTAGTTGAAATTGTTCGACGCTTGTCACTGCTGTGATTTACACGCCACTACTGCCACTCCAAAGCAGCGCGGGGTAGCCGTGCGGAACCCCGTTGGAGGTTCGAGTCATCCGTCGGGCATGGGTGTGTATGTGTGTTGTCCTTGGCGTTAAGTCAGATTAAGTTGTGTGTAAACAGGGATCGGTGACCTCATTAGTTTGGTCCCAAAGGAACTTACCACTGCCACTTAACCCCCCCCCCCCCCACAACCCCACCTTTCCCGTCCCGCTATCATTTCATCCCTTTCTATGGGTACTGCCATCTATTCAACCTACCAACACGATACTCCGAGATCGAAATCAATATTGATCGCATTCCATTATTTGTACTCGTCCTCCTTCTCGTTCTCATATCATCAAACCCGTACAGGTGAAATTCTATCATCTACTTAGCGACCCCGAGAACTGTGAGTTTGACGCTAATGTCTGCTTTTTTCGTATTTTTTTTTGCATACCTCTTCTCTTATAGTCACCCCCCCCCCCATTTTCCTACTAGAGATGCAGTGTCATCGGGTCAGTCAGACTAACATTGGCGAATACATGGAAATCGATACTACTGTCGATCATTTTCGTTTATTTTTACACACCATCCCTTTCTCACTGAGCCCTCTCGGCAGATGAGCTCATCCACGTCTATCGGGTTAGAGGCACCCTACCACCTATCGGGGCTTTCTTTAGGCATTTCCAAGATATTCGATGGGATTAAAATACAGGAAACATTGTGACATTTTAGATGTTTAATTATTGCTTCCCATTGCTTCGTATCCAATATCGTCGCATTTCTAGTCTGGCCATATTAAAAGACAGGGTTTCTCACGTTACAGTACAAGAAAGCTGCAGAATCTGGTTGCGCATTGGACAATAGTCAACATTACGAAAAAAATCATTTTTGCATAGCTAAAATATACGCTCAACATCACAGACCATCGTCTAGTACATACACCCATTGCAAATAGTCTCCCCCGATGGTTTCCTGATACGTACGACGAACACAGTGACACGTTTCACCCGCATACAAGCAGCGACGTTATTCGTCTGACTAAATAACACAGTTACAATTCGACATATTCCATCGAGTAAATATCTGGGTAAGAGTGGGAAAAGGTGTCTTCGCAAACTGCTTTTCCACAAAATTCCTGATGATGCATCTCCCTTTGAAGTGTTATCTCCGAAACGATTCGGGAAGGAGCTCTATTGACATCCTGCGGAAATTCCTGTTTCGCAGCAAGGATGATTTTACTCAAGAGCAGGTACATATACTCGGAGGTCCCACTCCGTCGTCATCGTCTTTTTACCGCAATTCTGACGTTAGTTTCGTTTAGAGACCAGGACGTCCGTCATAGCCTGGAGTTTAGTAACATAGTACGCATCTACACGCCCCTGAAACTGGCTACTTTCTTCATGTGATAATTTATGAAATTTCTTAAAATTTTTGTCACTGTGTCATGTGTTACTCACAGTGACTAGACAGACAGTATTAGATATCTCCACCCCCAACTCCTCGTGAATACTGTTGTTGTGTACATAGTTCCGCGTAGTCAGCGCGGACACAACTTTCACAATAGAACGCGCCCCACTAATCACAACAGTGCAGGCGCAGCGCTCGTCCGTCTCCGCACTACAAGATGGCGCTGTCTTGGACCAAATTCTGCTTCCGCCAATCCGCGTATTAATATGTAACGCCGCCAATGAGATTGCTGCTAACACAGAACCTTTTCTCCTCACGGATCACACTGGCGCAGTGATACCTGAATGCGCAAGGTATTATAACGAGTGTACAGACCTCCGATTAGCCAGTCTGTACCAGTCTGCATTAGTCTGCACCAGTCTATAGTCAAGTTGCAGTCTGCGCCTAATAAGATTATCATATTCCTGTACATAGCTATGAATAGAAATGTATAGACACTATGTCAAGTATCAGAGATGTGTGAGAATGAGATTAACGTACCAAGACCAACGGAACTTCAGATTGTCAATTGTAAATAGCATCCAGTGTAAGTAGGCTGTTTACGTTCTTATATTGGTAACGCCGCCGCCACGTAGCGCTCTGTATGAAAATCACTGGCTGTGCTGTGTGCAGTCTGTGGCTGGTTGGCATTGTTGTAATACTCGCCATTGTAGCGTGGGGAAGTTGGCTGTTAATAGCGCGTAGCGTTGCGCAGTTGGAGGCGAGCCGCCAGCACTGGTGGATGTGGGGAAGTGAGATGGCGGAATTTTGAGAATGGATAATCTGGAGGTGTGTCCATCAGAAAGAGTATATTTGTAAGAATGGATGCCATGAACTGCTATATATATTATGACTATTAAGGTAAATACATTGTTTGTTCTCTATTAAAATCTTTCATTTGCTAACTATGCCTATCAGTAGTTAGTGCCTTCCGTAGTTTGAATCTTTTATGTAGCTGGCAGTACTGGCGCTCGCTGTATTGCAGTAGTTCGAGTAACGAAGATTTTTGTGAGGTAAGTGATTTGTGAAATGTGTAGGTTAATTTAGTCAGGGCCATTCTCTTGTAGGGATTACTGAAAGTCAGATTGCGTTGTGCTAAAAAAATATTGTGTCAGTATAAGCACAGTCACGTACAATTTTTCTAAGGGGACGTTTCATATGTACACCCTTAGCCGATGATACCTCACTGAAATATTCTGATTTTTTCTTGCAGTTTATGTAATTAGTGTAGCTTTTGTTTATTGCTAGCTCGTAATTGTAGAGAGAATCTCCCTTGTAGTTGTAGTTTTTCATTGTTGTACAGTAAAACAGTTGTGGCATGCATGTAGATTTGCACCAAGTATTTCGCAGCTGCGCTTGCAATTAACTAGATATTATTTTCAGCGCTATGTTAATGTTTTCTCTTATTTTTTATCTTCAAATTGTGCTTTTCTGTGTTATCGTGTGAAATATTGTGACAACAGTGGCGTGTGAAAAACGTAACGCTAGGCTCCAAAGTACACTGAGAAATAATAGTGACGACGAGCGTAGCTTACCAGCACCACTGTGTAATGAATTAATAGACATTCAAAGTATTAATTTGGTATCTGTTCATAGGGAAATGGAGCGGGCGGCAAATAATGGTGTAGACAGTGAAACAGGTTGTGAACAGGGAGGCATTATCGATCGATCGGTCGGCAACAGCTCGCCTCAGGAATCGGGAATGACAGAACACAATATTGCAAATACTGTAGACTCAGGTTTTGGGTTCTCACCGTTTTCTCAAATGAGTCAAGACACATTATCTGCTTGTCAAAATGTGAATGTTGCCGGTGAAAATGCACTGCCAAAAAGCATAGAGAAACAGACTCCAGACACTAACACATTATTATTGCAATTAATGCAACAAATGGAACAAACTCAGAGACAAACACAGCAAAAGCTTCAAAAGTTAGACCCAATGGAACAAAATCAGAGACAAACACAGAAAAAGCTTCAAAAGTTAGACACAATGGAACAAAATCAGAGACAAACACAGCAAAAGCTTCAAAAGTTAGACACAGTGGAACAAAATCTTCGGAAGTTAGACATCACGTTTGAACTAACACGTGAAGATTTAACTACTGAGTTACGTAACATAGAATCGAAATGTCAGAAAGTCTGTAATGGCGTAAAAACAGAAATTTGTGAGCATTTTCAACCTATTTTTTCGCGGCATGAAAATGCATTACGGAATCACGAAGCAGCAATAAAAGAACTGCAAACTATTGTTCACGAAAATCATGAGACCTTGCAAGCTAAAATTGACTCAGTTGCATCTACCGGTTCGGTTATGCAACTTGCAAAACTCTGGAAAACTTAAAGGTCACAGCAGATACTCTGAAAATTGGTTCAGAAAGACGCATGGAGGAAATTAGTTCATTATCAGAGAAAGTAGTTAAACTTTCGGATCAGCTAAATAATTTATCTACGAAGGTAGATGATAATCTGAATGACACAAAACCGGTAGTCTTTAATGATACAGAAGAATGCGAACAAATTAGGAAATTCAAACAAAATCAGAATCAAATTAATACGCAACGCCAAAGAGAAATCCGGGAAGTACAAGATCAGCTGACACAGGTAATACAAGAATTATGTATTTCAGAGGACACTCGCGCTCCAATACGGGAAGGGGGACATAAAAATACGGAACAGCCGCAAAATAATAACACGGGGTACTTCGGAGAAAGAAATTGGCAAGTTACACCGAATTTTGAGATGGAACCGCCGACACGACGTAACAATGACCGATATGCTACTCGCCGACACGATGATTTTGACTATAAACTGTTTATTACCACACGTAAATTCAAAACATTAAAGAATTCCGGCAACGACATCCACCACTGCTGGCGGCTCGCCTCCAACTGCACAACGCTACGCGCTGTTAACAGCCAACTGCCCAACGCTACAATGGCGAGTATTACAACAATGCCAACCAGCCACAGACTGCACGCAGCACAGCCAGTGATTTTCATACAGAGCGCTACGTGGCGGCGGCGTTACCAATATAAGAACCTAAACAGCCTACTTTCAATACCAATTTCGTGTTCGTGAGCATGCTAAATTTTGTGTTAGACCATACGTTATTCCGGCACATTATAGGGATCGTGTTAGAACGGAAATACTATCTATGCTTGACGAGGGCATTATTGTGCCTGCAGTAAGCTCATACAACAATCCATTACATGTTGTTAAGAAGATAAATGGATCGATCAGGCTTGTCTTAGATTCGAGACAAATCAGTACTATCATCATTACTGAAACAGACAGGCCGCAAACGTTGGAAGAACTTATTCAAAATTTTAATGGTGTAAAAGTGTTGTCTTCTATTGATCTCAGATCCAGCTTTTATCAGATCGAACTTCATCCAGAATGTAGAAAATACACAGCTTTCCTTTGTTTCGGCGTTTGTTATCAGTTTCGGAAACTTCCTTTTGGTTCGAACATTTCTTTGGCAGCATTCATTCGCAGGCTAAATTCCATATTACCTGAGTTCTTAAAACGTCATATCACCTTATACGTGGACGATATTCTGATAGCAGAAGCCTCATGGGAACAACATAATCGCATCCTCAACAGCGTGTTACATATTTTTGTAGAATCTGGAATTATAGTTAACTTGGAAAAGTCTGAATTCGGTAGGACAAAGGTGAAGTTTTTGGGACATATTATTTCTTCTGAAGGCATTCAGCCGGATCCTGAAAAGTTAGAAGCAATCAGAGCCATTCCAGTTCCATCCACAAAAAAACAAGTCCGCAGTTTTCTAGGTCTCGTAAATTTTTACCCTCGTTTTCTGAATATGTAAATTCTAGTTACACCAAAACTTTCTTCGCTAACTGGAAAAAATACTATTTGGAACTGGGACGAACAAGCACAGTTGGAATTCAATTCTTTGAAAGAATCGCTACTTAACGCGCCAATACTAGTTCATCCAGATCTGTCACAAGATTTCTGCCTTAGCACGGATTCTTCTAAAGTCGGTCTTGGTGCCCATTTATTTCAAGAAGCCACAGAAAATGACACTACTGTTCAGAAAACCATTGCTTTTGCTAGCCGAGTGCTAACAAAATCTGAAAAAATTATTCCGTTACTGAATTAGAAGCTTTAGCTATCGTTTGGGAATTTAACAAATTCCGTTTCTTTCTTTCTGGTAAGCATGTAAAAGTATACAGTGATCATCGTGCATTACAATTTCTTATGTCTTCAAAATTAAATCTTGAGAGGTTAAAACGTTGGGCATTGTTTCTGCAAGAATTCCACTTCACAATAGTCTACATTCCCAGCAAGGAGGACATTGTTGCGGACGCATTGTCACACGCACCGGCTGGGCTTGAGAAAAGTAACACAGAAGGCAACCTCGAGAACAATTTCAGTATTCTTTACATTCAGAAAGTCGCCTTTGAAAACTTCATCACCACATCTTTAAAGGACATTGCTCATGAACAAGATAAAGATCCGATTTGGAAAGACATCAAACGTAAATGGCATGAAAAGACACACACTCAGGTTCGACATTATTATCTTGTTAGAAACAACATACTGTTCAAACGCTGCACTGTTGATGACAAGCTATGGGTACTTTGCATTCCACACGATTTTGTTAATAAGCTCATTTGGTACATTTATTTCAGCTACGCACATTTTGGTTCACGAAAATGTTATCATATTCTTCGAACGACTTGTTATTTTAACAATATGGAAAAGAGAATTCGAAGAGTCTTGTCTATTTGTAAACTTTGTCAAAAGGCGAAACCATCTACTATCTCACATCGTGCTCCGTTGTTTCCTATCATTCCTTCTAAATTAAAAGAATTTGCTGCTGTTGATCTCTTGGGACCCCTTGTCAGAACATCGAATGGATTTTCGTATGTTCTAGTCGCTGTTGAACTAACTTCAAATTTTTTTTCTTTCACTCCGTTACGTTAAGCCACTGGACGGTCTGTATCCAACGCCTTTGTTAAAAATTTCTTACGTGAAGTTGGCCATGTTGCTAAAGTCATTTCAGATAATGGACCGCGATTCAGATCTGCTGTTTGGTCATGCATGCTTCGGAATCATAAAATCAAACCTGTTTTTATTTCATTGTACTCACCACATTGTAACCTGTCTGAACGGATTATGAAAGAAATCAATAAGCTTTGCAGACTTTATTGTCACAGAAAGCATCAGCATTGGGACAGATATTTACAGTTATTTCAAAATGTGCTGAATTAAATGCCTCATGACTCCACTGCTTTACCACCTACTCTTGTACTGAAGAATGAAGAACCACCGAACAGAATCAGAGAGCTTGTGCCTTTCCCGAATACACGTAAACTTCGACACAAAGACATAATTGATTTGGCTATTAAAAATATAAAATCTCCAGCAGACAAAATGAGAAAACTACATGGTAAAGCAAATGCAAAGAAATTATATATTGGTCAGAAAGTTCTCATTAAAGTTCATTCATTGTCACATAAGAAGAAACACTTGAGTCATAAATTCTTTATAGTTTACAGAGGACCTTACAGAATCCGACGTATACCACATGATAATTGCGTTGAAGTTTAAATTCTGCGTACTAGGAAGAGTAAAGGTTCCTACCACATTTCACATGTAAAACCGTTTATTGAAAGATAATACACTTTTTAACTTAGTCTTTGCCATAAAACTTTTCACTTCACATTTCTAGTATGCTTTGTCAGACTTACAAACTGTTACCATGCAACAATGTTTGAAGTTAAATATCCAGTCAAGAGCCAAGAGAACTTATTTAAACAGAAATTACGAATGCATTGTTATAGTAAACACATGACACAGTGTTGTTATTTGTACATTTTTGCTTGTTAGTTGCACGATTGCGTAACGACTATCAGGCTTACATACTTAGAACATATACTGGCACTACTGATGAGATTTTAATGCAACATTTTGGTTTACTTGAAAATACATTCTGGATTTAAAGTACTTTCAGTGAGATACCAGATGACACAGTGGATAGTTTATGTGACAGCTACACGATTTTATCACGACGCTACTAATGAGTGACCATTTACAATGTTGCTTTTGCGGTGTTTCTGTTTTATATCTGCACAGTTTTTCTGAATTCTTCTGGATAGTAAAACATTTTTTAGTAGTAACTTTTGTGGTACAGCTACAATGAGACAGCCTTTTTCGTAGCACAACAATACATCTACGATATCTATACGCAAAGCATATAACTTTCGTTTATGATGAGGTAAGTACATTGATTTCAGCAGAACTTTGCTTACAGAGGACGATAACTACGACACTTCCACAGAGATTACCGTACAACAAGATGCCCAGTTTAGCGCTACAGTACACGTATTTGAGTGATTAATTTTGTACTTAAAACATTTATTTTTAAAGATTTTTGAATTACAAAGATACAAAGGTTTTCCGTGATACATTTCATTCCATTGCTGTAATCTGTAACATCTGAGGGTATAATTACGTTAATCCTCAGGGGGGTACACGCTTACTTTGTGTACCACGTGTTTGGCAAGCACAAGGAGCCCTAGCTAATATGGTATTTGCTTATACAACTTTACACATTGGTACCATATTTCTGTAACACAGAATTATACAGCTATCTCATTATTTAACAGAGAAACAAAAATTCTTTTACTACATGAGTGACACATGTTTACACAATTACACAGTTGGATAACTTCACACTTATGCAACTATATTTCGTCTGTACTTTGTGAACTGTTCATATTTTTTAGGAACCATTGTGATACTATGAGAGCTTTGAATGATGTATTTGGTATGGGATCATGATTTTTAAAGTACATTTGAGGTAGATGAGACTATTGCAATGAGCAGAGAATTTTTTTTTAGGTTTTGAAATTACTGCAGAAAGCTACGACGTTTTTGAGATTTGGTTGACTTTTTATGATGTTATTATTACGATGGCAACGTGTATTATGCTGTTGAGGTATGTTTGTGATCAGTAAGCTGATGCTATATGAGGAATTTGATTATGCTATGTACTTATTATGATGAAATATTGAAGAAGTGTCGACGAATATTTATATGTGTAATAAGGTAAGGAATAATGAGTAGTGGTTAGGGACTCTGACTTGTGAAAAAGGTTGTTGGAAACCAAGAATCGTACTTTAAGAGTTATGAAATCTGTGTAAATGCGTGAATATACCACAATGCTGACGAAAATTTTTTGGACACTGTTATATTTACAGGATTTTGTTTCCACACATGTGTAACGCAAATTCTCGACCTGTGAAATTTTTATATGAGACTGTCACTGTAGCGGAAACTGATGTCGTAAATATTTCCGTAAGGAAGGTAGGTCACCTTGACATAATGCGTTTTGGGCGCCAAGCCGAGAGATAGTCGTCTGACAAAAGGAAGCCATTAGGTGGAGGGAAAATAAAAAGAGGCCAGTATCCTTGCTATTGACATTTCTTTGTCGAAAGCATCGCAAATACGACACGCTCAAACATGAAAACATATGATTAGACTGTGGACCTCTTAATTTATGATATTTACTAAAATGCCTAATGAAATGATGAGAAACATTTTACATCTATTGTCTTTCTAGTTGAGAGATTGCTAATTTTGATTAATATCTGGTTTCCTGCTGTGTTGCAGTATTCCTTCGAAAAAGGAGCACTTGGAATGGAAAGAACAATAAGAAGGGATTAATAACAGTAACTGCATACATAATTTTCTTTTCAACTACTCGGTAATTTTTTATAGAGTAAGTTTTTGTGGTGCATCACTTTAATTACATAGACATTAAGATGTGAATATACATTTCCCTTATCTTCATTTTTGTCTTTAGTGTAATATTTTTTCTGCTTGAGCTTTGTCATGTTTAGGTGTAAGTTATTGCATTTGCTGCTGCTGTGTGCCGGGTATAGTGCTACTAAATATCACTTTGTATTACTCTGTGAATCCAGTTTTACTACTGATTTATTTTTCTTTTTGCTGCACATTGGCTCGTATTAGTGATAATGTTGCATTTGCTCTTCAAATTTATATTTACTGCTGCTAGCTTTGCCAATTTGCATTTTTTTGTCATTGTTGTTTGTGTTAATTGTTTTGTGCTGCTGCATTGCCTCGTCCCTTAGTTTATGCATCTGAGTTCAGTCGATTTAAGTTAGCTTAAGATGGGCTAGGCTATATAAGAGAACGAGTTGTGATGAATTGGAAGAAATGCATTGAAAAACTATAAGAAAATGGTTTGGCCAAAAAAGTACTTTGAAAGAGGATATGAACAAAAAAAGTAGAGTTTAGGTACAACAGGATTAGGCAGAATTTTCTTGGAACTAAATGATGAGGTAAGATAATGGAAAATAAATAATGAGGAAACAAATATGTGAACATATAAATACAGAAAGCATGCTTGGATTGGATTTTTTTGGTGGAAACAAATGTTGAAATAAGACGAAAGATCTATGGAATGAAGTTTTGGGATGGACTGCAGTACCAAATGTTACACTGAAAACAAACCCTGTCCTTTCCTCCTGTATTATTCTGCTATGTGTTTGTGTACTCTTGTGTATTTGTGTTCTTCCTGTCTTTATGTGTTTATCTGATGAGAGTTACATTGTAGAATTTTTATGATAATATGTTATTTACTTTAAAGATGTTTAGACATTATTTATTCTTTTTTGTTTTAATGGTTATGTGTGAAGTTGATGTTTCAAAAGTTATTCTGATCTTTTATGTATTTACTTATGTCATAATTCCTGTAACACTGATGTATATGTTTATTTCTATTCTTTTGTAAAGCCTGTTTTACTACAAATGTTATCTGCATTATTATGTTTTTAATGATGTTTTCTGTATCTTTGTTATTTTATTCTTATGTTATAAAATTGTAATTGACACCATTTCGTCAAATTAAGTAACTTGTAAGTTACATTTCACTGCACACTTTTCTGTTGTTCATAGTATATGGACAATATGTGAGAAGTAGGGACTGTTAGTGTTTGCACGTGTATTATTACTTCAGCAAGGGACTGGATAACAGCATCGCTGGTTCTAAGGACAATTCCAAAAACTTTGTGAGTGCACAAGTGGTGGTTATGGACTTGCTATATTATCTGCAAGACCCTTCAATGGTGATTGTGCACCCGCACAGTCACAGCAGATGGCTGCTGGCCATCTCTACAAGGACTACAGTGGGTCTGCATCTTTGATGACCCACCAATACCATCATTTCTACAAGGACTACAGTGGGTCTGCGCCTCTGATGGCCCACCAATATCATAATCTATACTAGGACTACAGTTGGTCTGCTCTGTGATGACCTACCTACCAATATTCTTCAAAACTTCGACTGACTCTGCGGTGGGTTTGCTCTGTTGTGGCCCATTACCTGTCTGCATGTCAAGAGTCGGCACTGTCTTTCCGTTGGAAGGACAACACTACTTCTTCAAGACAGCATGGAAATCCACTACTTCCGTGTGCATTTTCCTTTACTGCTCAGACTTTGAGAAAAACACTGCAATTATACTGTGATGAACGATCAGAACTGTCTTTATGGACTGTGAGAAAATTTTACCTTTTGACCAACATTGTATCAATAAGTGTGTGCATATGATTTCTTTGTTATTGTAATTGTGAAAATTTTTTTAACAAATATGTATTGGCCAGTGCTCAAAACAATTTGTTAAATTTTTTGTGGGCTGTTTAGGTTCTTATATTGGTAACGCCGCCACCACGTAGCGCTCTGTATGAAAATCACTGGCTGTGCTGTGTGCAGACTGTGGCTGGTTGGCATTGTTGTAATACTCGCCATTGTAGCGTTGGGAAGTTGGCTGTTAATAGCGCGTACCGTTGCGCAGATGGAGGCGAGCCGCCAGCGGTGGTGGATGTGGGGAAGTAAGATGGCGGATTTTTGAGAATGGATAATCTGGAGGAGTGTCCATCAGAAACAGTACATTTGTAAGAATGGATGTCATGAACTGCTATATATATTATGACTATTAAGGTAAATACATTGTTTGTTCTCTATTAAAATCTTTCATTTGCTAACTATACCTATCAGTAGTTAGTGCCTTCCGTAGTTTGAATCTTTCATTTAGCTGGCAGTAGTGGCGCTCGCTATATTGCAGTAGTTCGAGTAACGAAGATTTTTGTGAGGTAAGTGATTTGTGAAACGTATAGGTTAATTTAGTCATGGCCATTCTCTAGTAGGGATTACTGAAAGTCAGATTGCGTTGCGCTAAAAAACTATTGTGTGACAGTTTAAGCACAGTCATGTACAATTTTTCTAAGGGGACGTTTCACCAGAATCAAGTTAAGTAAGGTTTATGATTGTTATTATTTTATTAAATGTGTGTGAAAATTAATCAAGTTCTGTTTAAAGTTGGTCACCGTCAACCTGCTACTCTAAGCGTGCAAGTGGCATTTCTATCGTCTGACCTAACGGCAGAAGATAAATACGCCTTGATAAGACCACGAGACATATTGCTGACACTCGCCTACTTCGTTAGAGCGACAAGTCAAATAATCTGATGATGTGTGTGCCGAAGGTCTTACAGCACGCACACCACAAATATGAACCACTATTATGCTTCAAAATCATTCTACACTTCAAAAGCAGTATCCTTTCCTAAGGACTTCCTAACGCCTTCGACAGGGCGCTAAAAACCTAACCCTCCATTCTCCCTCATAACTGCTTAACACAAATTCATTGTACTCCATGTACCACCTGCCTAACTGGAAATTACCCAAAATATACAAAAGGTAAAGTATTTCTGAGCTAATATAATAAATGCCATTCTTTGTCCGACAATACTACAAACTTTCTAGTACGGCAGCTATTTTTCAGTTTGTACTCCATGTGATGTACTGACAGTGAAATTCACAGGAACGGAGTTATGAAAAACCTTACACACTACAAACGTAATTTCTAACTTTGTACACTGTGAACAGACCATGATGTTTCTAAAGTCAGTAACAGCGGTCACATCTTCACTGAAACACTTTTCCGCCAGATTTTTTTTACGATACTGCAGACTCACACAACAGCTACAATACAGAATGAAAGCACGTTATTGCTTCTGTTAAAAGTTGCCTTCGAGGTTCGAGTGACTCCGTTATATCGGAAAAGAATTCCCTTCCTTGGCTTTTCAGGTCTGCTGCCAGATACAGTTTTGCCGACAGTCGCACTGTATCGTCATCGTTAAAAGTTGGAGCACAGTTAGGCTCCATCTCCTGAGGGCACTACCATGAATAACAACGCTTGAATCTCGTGGAAAACATATTATTCCTTGAATGTTGCGACGAAATATTGCCTTTTAACTATTATCTTATTCTTTCATCTGTTTTTCTTGTTACGTTAGACGTACACAATCTTGCAGGAACAGCTGGCGAAAAAAAGAAAGGTACATCGGTAACGAGTCCACATGGACACGAAAATTGAGACTTTTTTCCCGTTTTTTCTCCAACTGATGGTAAGTACTTGGTAAATAAACATAAATTTAAATGAAATATGCTCTTCTCTTGGTGAATAATTGACGAAATTTTTATCACTTCTTTTGATGATGTCAAATAGGTTATACGTCTTTTTTAAAATTTCGTCCTGTATTTTTCATTAGGTAATCGACTTCCTCTCATCAAAACCTGTCCCAAAACGTATCGCCGTGTACCGCCCTCGGAAACATATGCTATTAAAATCGTAACACAAAACTAACTTTGACTCTCCCGTAATAGCACGCAGTGCATGTAACACTGGTAATGTAGTTCGTCAACTCGCTGAAGTTGATAGCAAACAAATAGAAAGACAAGGAAAATGTACACCATTCAATCAGCCATCTGACTTAAGCCGAAAATTTTTTAGAGTACAGTGTACACCAACGAAGGAAAGGTTGAAACGATATTCAATCGAAGGAGAACGTAGCTTAGCAGGTCAGTAATTACAGTTAAATTGTAGTATCACATAGGAATAATAAATCGCTCTCTGCGAACCAGACTAGGCCATAGTTTTCGTATAGTCAGTTCTGTCAGAGACTCTAAACGCGCGTATTTTAATCGCTGCCGCCCTTCAGTTATTTCACGGATTCTTCTTCGAATGTTTCACGCAGGTATTGTCGCTTTTGAAGAGAGGACGTATTACTAGGAGAAGTTGCGACAGCCGTCTTGTAACACTGAACAGTAACACAGCACAATTGTTTTGGACGTGTTGTATAGCATGTTGTCTGAGGAAGTAAAATTGACTACATGAGGGAAAATTATAAAACTTTGTAGTTTTTCTCTTTATAATATTAATATAATAATTAACTTTCCTCATTATTATTATTTCTGTTGCATGTATGACATTTGCACGAGCTGTATGGCTAGCTTTTGTCAAGTTGGTCGGTAAGGAGAAAGTGGACCTGCAGTATTCGGAGTTTATTGTCAAAATACTGCTCACGTTAAATAAGTATCTCGTTGCTTACCTTCAACTGGGCAACTAGTACATGCAGTACATTAAGACTGATACATCTCCTGCAATGCAACTAACGAATCTAAACGATCTAAAAAATAGGGTAGCAGTAATGTGAAAGAATAAACAGTTACCATATACAATACGGTAACAAGCAGAATTAGAGTTTAGTAGGTTACAGTAGACTATAATATTAAGCGTAGACTGTTGTAGTTTTCCTAGTAGCATTGCTCGATTGAGGACTTACCCGCTTTACTTGTGTGTTAGGTGTGTTGCATAATTATACTGCATTACCTCATAACGATCACTTCCTTTCCCTATGGTATCAGTATTTTCCCCCCTATAAACTGCAAGATACGAACCCTCTAGAAACTGAGTGAGAATATAGAAAGGACCGGATAACCTATGGAGCATTTTTGTTCTGCATAGTCATATGTCCGCCTGTTACTTAAGAGTACATAGTCATCTTTCTGTCTGTTACTTAAAAGTAAATAGTAACTACAGCAAAATTGAAATTGTCAATGTTTAATTCAGGTTTTATTAGTAAACTGTTCATTTGTGAAGTGAAACTGAGGGATGTCGTAGTAAGAATAAAGAAAACAATACAGATTTACCATATGGGGCTAGAAAACATAATTTCCTTAACAAAAAGGTAAAATGAAATAAGCAAAACAAAAATATTTTCGATACTTCGTCGATCTTATATGAAACATGTTTCTGTCATTCACGAACAACTTTCAAATTTATTAAGAACAACAGGAAACTGTTACCTTTAATCATGATAAAGAACATTGTATTGTACCAAATACCAACAATATATATATTGCCAAATGCATTGAGGTTGCCGGACATCATTTTCATCATTTATTGCATTAATGTGGTATTTACAGGTAATCACGCTGTAACAGCATGCGTTCTCAGAAATGATAAGTTCACAAAGGTACATGTATCTGTTGTGGACTGGCAAGACAGCCAATCCACAGTGACGTGTAACCGAAAGGCACGCGCTTAAACTCACGCAGGCTGGCGTGAGGTCTGAAACAGGATACGTAATGAATGCTATAAAGAAAAGTACGTAGCTGCTGGAATACTTAACTTTAATCCACAATTGGTGAACATTGGTCTTGTTACTGTACATGCTTCATTAGATACATAGCAAAGGATTAATGGCGCCTTGCTAGGTCGTAGCAATTGACTTAGCTGAAGGCTATGTTAACTATCGTCTCGGCAAATGAGAGCGTAATTCTCAGTGAACCTTTCCTAGCAACGTCGGCTGTACAACTGGGGCGAGTGCTAGTAAATCTCTCTAGATCTGCCGTGTGGCGGCGCTCGGTCTGCAATTACTGACAGTGGCGACACGCGGGTCCGACGTATACTACCGGACCGCAACCGATTTAAAAGCTGCCACCTAGAAAGTGTGGTGTCTGGCGGTGACACCACAGTATCACATTGGAACAACCGAAATAAAATGTTCAAACGTACCTACGTTCTGTATTTTAATTTAAAAAACTTACTTGTTACCAACTGTTCGTCTAAAATTGTGAGCCATATGTTTGTGACTATTACATCGCCATCTATCACAAAGCGAAAAAAGTGGTCCAACTAAAACATTCATATTGCCTTACGTACTACACGAATATGTAATAAAAAATGTGGGTTCCTATTAAAAAAAAAAATGCAGTTGATATCCGTTTGACCTATGGCAGCGCCATCTAGCGGGCCAACCATATAGCCATGTGGTTTCCCCCTTCAAGCTATACGAGTTTCGTTCTTTGTAGTTTTCTCGTTTGATGCTTATTTTGTGAGATATTTGGCCCGGTCACTATCAATGGACCACCCTTGTATCAAAATTAATTGCTTTGGTTACATAAAAGCACAAACGTTACATGATTAACTAATTTTTGTTCCTTATGAAATGCAACTTGTATTCCGTAAGGTTATAAAATACAAATGGACTAACACTGAATAATATGCTATTGTAATTGTGTGCAAAACATTACCAAACAAAAAACAAAAAAAGGGAAATCGCCAGCTCCCAGTCTGTTACCCCATTCCTTTATGTTTCTTTCCCTATCACTGCTACCAATACAACCGGTAGTCCTGCCATTTGCTACATTATTTATGTAGTACATCAAAACTTGTATTTTTTCTCTACGAAGTACAGAACTTTAGCACTTTTAAGCAATTTGTTGTGAACAGCAATGCAGTTCTTTTTTTATCGTAATTTATTGGTTTTCTGGTTGTGGCCCGTCAGCCGTCTCAGTATGGGAGAGGCGATACGACCGCTTACTTTATACGATTTTCTTGTTAGTTATGACGATACAAACGTAAGGGCCAGAAAACACCTAGTGTCCGAGCTGAGTAAATCTCCGATCCGGTCGGGGATCGAAGCTGGGCCCAGTCAGTTATCAATCAGACACGCTAATCGTGAAGCTCCCGAGAGAGACAAACACAGTACTTGATCGACAACTGCATCAGCACTACGCTTCTTTTACTGAGGTTCAAGGTGGGTGTAACGCTACTCATGCTGATGAGCTTTGCAGAGAGCGATATTCTGACAAGAACGCACCTTCCCGAAGGATACTTTCACGTCTTGATGTGATGCTTCAGGAAAAAGAAAGTTTCAACCCGAGTCAACGCAACCGTCGTTGAAATCAGACAAATGAAACCGCCCAAGCTACTTACCTCACTACTATTATAATGAATCCAGAAATGATCTCACGAGAGACTGGCTTCCTCAAAATCAGCGTTCTTCGCATTAGAATACGTCATCAGTTCCATTCTTATCATGCGCACTTATCCTCAGAACTAAATGGGAACGATTTCCAGAATCTATTACAGTGCTCTCAATGTGCACAGCAGCAAATCCCCGCCAATTTGAACTTTATCTCTGAAGTTCTTCCCGAAGATGGACGTTCCTTCTGAAAAACATGCATTATTGGTACAGCGATGTATGATGGCGTAGATAGGTGAAACGTCAGCGCCAATGCAGAGTTGATGTCTGGTGTGCCATGAAAACACTTATTTCATCAGTAGTAGCCTAAATGTAGGGCTATGCCGCCCTTCTCAGAAACAGTTTTCCCTCGTCTCCTGGATGGAATGCCCTTGGGCACCAGAATATGCATGTGGCACCAACACAATGAATGTCTAGCATTGCTTGTACGTCGTATTCTTAACTAAAAGTATTTTGCCAGATGGTTTGCTTGTGGAGGAACAGTACCCCGACTAAGTGCGCTGGACTATTTTTTTCTTTTCCGTTGGCGCCTAAAATACATCATCTTTCTCTATATTTCAACAACTCCAAACAACATGCAGGAACGCGTCGTCCTTGTTTGTAATTTACTTCTTCAGGCAACACTGGAAGCAATGCTGAATTCTTCCTTCGAATGCGTGAACCAGTTTTTCGATATCCGTGGTTACCACTTTGAGCACTTTTAAATTATCTATCCCTTCTAGTGCCCAAAATAGATTTGAGGATCCACGTTTTTGTTCCTTAGTACTTTGAATGCTGCGTTGAAGTGAACACGTGATCCATTTTCGAACAGGTACTGAGCAGAGAAAGTATATTACCAAATCACAATGTAAGGTACTATTTGAAAAAGACGTACTGCTCTTTGTGTCTTCACAAGGAAATAGTACTGTTTAATGTTCCTGTGATGGTTGAACAACGTTCTGATAATACATTTTTGGTTTTGCTTCTGAATAAAATATATGTGGACGCGGCGACTTGTTGCCAAGGTGATTCGACTATCCTTTCGATCGGAAGCCTTTACACATCTTCTATGCCGTCTCGATCTCTGCCCGTGCGATTTCCATATTTTTGAAGCACTGAAGAAAGACATTCGTGACCTTTGATTTTCTCCGGACGAAGAGGCGCCGGCCTAGGTACAATCGTGGTTCCGTAGGCACTGACCCCCTTGTCTCACAGCAGGATAAGTGTTTTAACAGTTATGGCGATTAGTTTTGAAACATTAAGCAGTTTACTTTCTTTTTTCTATCCATTTCGTTTCATTTGACTGCTCCTTATGCCTTTATCAACGACACCTATTCATCTACATCTACATCTACATCTACATATATACTCCACTAGCCACCAAGCGGTGTGTGGTGGAGGGCACAATTCGCGCCAAAGTCATATTTCCCCCCTTCTGTTCTACTCGCTGATCGCGCGAAGGAAAAACGACTGTCTGAACGCCTCAGTACGAGCTCTTATTTCCCTTATCTTTGAATGGTGATCATTGCGCGATTTGAAAGTTGGTGGTAATAACATACGCTCTACATCCTCGGTGAAGATCGGATTTCGGAATTTAGTGAGCAGCCCCTTCTGCTCAGCGCGTCGTCTATCTGCAAGTGTGTCCCACTTCAGACTTCCTATGAGGTTTGTAACGCTCTCGTGATGGCTAAATGTACCAGTCAAGAATCTTGTCGCTCTTCTTTGGACCTTCTCAATCTCGTGAATCAGATCCAACTGGTAAGGGTCCCATACAGACGAACAATACTCCAAGACTGGACGAACTAACGTATTGTAAGCTATTTCCTTTGTCGAAGGACTGCATCGCTTCAGGATTCTACCAATAAACCGCAATCTAGAGTTCGCCTTACCCGTTACATGTGTAATCAGTTCATTTTATTTGAGATCATTTCGAATAGTCACACCAAGATACTTGACGGAAGTTGCTGCTTTCAAAGACTGGGCATTTATTTGGTTCTCAGACATTAATGGCGATTTTCGCCTTGTTATACACAGTAGATTACACTTACTAATACTAAGAGACGATTTTCGCCTTGTTATACACAGTAGATTACACTTACTAATACTAAGAGAGGATATAAAATGTAGACTGGCAATGGCAAGGAAAGCGTTTCTGAAGAAGATAAATTTTTAACATCGGGTATAGATTTAAGTGTCAGGAAGTCGTTTCTGAAAGTATATGTATGGAGTGTAGCCATGTATGGAAGTTAAACATGGACGATAAATAGTTTGGACAAGAAGAGAATAGAAGCTTTCGAAATGTGGTGCTACAGAAGAATACTGAAGATTAGATGGGTAGATCATATAACGAATGAGGAGGTACTGAATAGGATTGGGGAGAAGAGTTTGTGGCACAACTTGACTAGAAGAAGGTATCGGTTGGTAGGACATGTTCTGAGGCTTCAAGGGATCACAAATTTAGTATTGGAGGGCAGCGTGGAGGGTAAAAATCGTAGAGGGAGACCAAGAGATGAATACACTAAGCAGATTCAGAAGGATGTAAGTTGCGGTAGGTACTGGGAGATGAAGAAGCTTGCACAGGATAGACTAGCATGGAGAGCTGCATCAAACCAGTCTCAGGACTGAAGACCACAACAACAACAACAATACATCACACATTTATTTTCTGCAAATTCTCATTCATTTGTTCACAGCTTTCGTGTGATACTACTTTCCTGTGGACTACAGCATCATCGGCAAACGATCTAATTCACTGTCAATACCATCAACCAGATCGTTTACATAAATCCTAAAGAGCAGAGGACCTATTACTCTGCCCTGGGGCACACCTGAAGTTACGCTTGTTTCTGTTGAAGTCAGCCCGTTCAGGACGACTTACTGCTCCCTGTTTGTTAGAAACTTTCTATCCAACCGCATATTTCATCGGATAGACCGTAAGCGCGCACTTTTTGTAGCAAGCGACAGTGCAGAACTGAGTCGAACGCCTTTCGAAAGTCGAGAAATATGACAGCAGCCTGCGAGCCGGTATCTAGAGCCTTTTGTATATCATGCTCAAAGAGCGCCAGATGTGTCTCGCATTACCGCTGTTTCCTAAAACAATGCTGGTTTGTGTAGATGACCTTCTCAGAGTCTAGATAGGTCCTTATGTCTGAACACAAAATATGTCCTATGATTCTACAACAAATCGATGTCACTGAAATTGGCCGGTAATTGTGTGCATCCGATTTTCTACCCTTTTTATATATTTCATGAAACTAAGAGCTATTCTTAGAGAAAAGTGTCCCTAAATTTTAAAATATGGTACATTGTTATAGTTTTCGGATGGCTAGATTTTTGATATTCTACTAATATGTTATACATAATTCGTAAGCCGCGTGTACGCGTGTGCGTTTGTATGTGTGTGTGTGTGTGTGTGTGTGTGTGTGTGTGTGTGTGTGGGTAGGTGTGTGTTTAGGAAAGTGAACTGCTGCCGTGAACAGTGAAAGTAGAGTCCTGAACTTTCCAGATATGCGCAAAGTATGAGTCTTCATGTCCCAGAAAACAGTTTTGAAAGGCAAACTGACCACCTTCTATGAACACAGTAAATACTGGCGCACAAACTCACACGTACTCTAACAAGGGAAACTCCCCATCTCACTCCCCAGAGATTTAGTGGGGAGATGGCCCAGTGGATAGTCCGTCAAAAACTGAACACAGATCAAGGATGAAAACAGTAAGAAAGTGTACTGAACTGTGAAAAAAGAAGCAAAATAGAAACAGTGGACGGTCTAAATTCAAGTTACACAACATCGAACGAATTGTAAGAACCACGGCGTCGTGGTTGTGTGGTAACGGTGTGGAACTGTAAAGCGGGAGATTCGTGTTCAAATCTTCTTCGTGCCCCACATTTTTTTCTTTTTTCCGAAAAATTGTTAAGTTTCCGTCCGGTAACTGACGTGTATCTTCTCCTTCCGTAGTCTTGGCAACTGTCATACTATACATTGGTTACAGAATATGTGTCATGCGGAAGAGTATGCTACCGTCTCAAGTACATGTGATGAGTAGCGAGAGCAGGTGAGACGCCACATGGACTTGTGACAAAAATGGAAACGACAAATTAACCGGTACGAATCACAAAGGAATTCAAGAGTCAAAACTTTTAAAACGGAACGCAAGAGTGGTACTTACGCAGAACAAATGGAGATACGTACGTGTGGAGATGCCTTCCTTACATCTCGCTCCTGCAAACGGGCGTTACACCACGACACAGACACAAATTTGAATACAGCGAGCAGACTCGTCAATGTCATTTTATATTTTTTATGAAATTTTATGAATTAAAGGGGTCACGAAGGAGATTTGATCACGGATATTCCCCTGCGCAGTGTAACGCTGTGACCACTCAACCACGATGCCTTGCCAGTTCTAATTCTATCGATGTCGTATATGTTGAGTTTGGACCGTTCACTGTTTCTATTTTCCTTCTTCCTTCACTGTTCATCGCACCTTCTTCCTCTTTTCATGCTTCATCAGTTTTTGAAGAGCTATCCACTGGAAGATCTTAACACTAAATCTGAGGGAGGTGCGATGGGGAATTCTCCTTGTAAAGGTAACGGAAATGAATTTTGCATATTTTCTGTCGAACATTAAATGACGAATGATTCGTCAAGAACTGATTAAGAATTGAGTAACGTGTTTGTTTTCGGCAGATGGGATGCACCGTCTGATATGTAACCATTGATTCGAAGCATAAAAGACTAACTGAACCGTACAGGTCAGCATACAAGTTACTAGGACCGCCTAATATCTAAGTAAAGTGCCAGATCACTCCATAGTGTATTGAGAAAGTAGAGCACATCAGTAACGGCAGCATCGAATCACCTTTCAGCAACTGGACCCTTGTTTTATGCAAAGAGGAAGTAGTTATTTGTTCTTTTTTACAATTGGCCACTTAACTCAGTGGATTGCCTCTGAGTCCTCAAAATATTTAAGTGCTGCAGTTGCCATCACTAACTTATAGCAGTATGTTACCGAGGCAGCGCACCGCTGCATCATGTACGAATAATAAATAAATGATTTGGTTTAGAATGAATTAATTCATAAAAGAATCTCATTAATATGTTGATACCCTTTTACCAAAAGAATGCATTTAATTTACATGGCCACATGAGTCCGCAGCACAGTAACACGAAAGTAGATCTTATAAAGCGTAATCGGGAGAATATTTAGAATTTAGAGAAATCCATTCGATCCGTGGTGCTTTTGCAAATTTTGATAGTTTTTTGCCAGTAGGGTGCCAATTGTGACAACTCCTTTGTTTAATGTTTCTATTATTTGCGTCTGCTAACTTCTGTTACTTTGCTACAGCCTAGAGTTACGATAGACGCATTGGCTATGTACGTGAATATGTCATCAAAGTGACACTTTAACAACATTGATGGTTACTTTCAATAAACGTGTTAGTGATTTAAGAACTATTTTAATGATTTTAATTTTATGTTACTTTAAATCCGTCTTGATTGCAAATTTTTTATTATTCATATGACCGGTTTCGGTTCATTCAGAACCATCTTCAGATCTGATATTTAAGTTACAGGAGTAACCCGTCCAATTCAGCAACTTTCACATGCTACGTCACGAAGTTGCTGAATTGGACGGGTTACTCCTGTAACTTAAATATCAGATCTGAAGATGGTTCTGAATGAACCGAAACCGGTCATATGAATAATAAAAAATTTGCAATCAAGACGGATTTAAAGTAACATAAAATCACTGATTGCTGTTATCCCATAAGACATTATGTCTGTTTTTGCAAAGATTTTAATTTTGAAAGGTGAACCAAGCTCTGACACGCGTCGAAACTATTTCATAGGCTATTGTGATTTTCTGAAGAGTCAATGGACAATACACAAGCAGTTGGCAAAACAGTCCTCACCATCACGCCACTGGCTAACTGAGTTATACTTTAAACAGCTGTTTACTTTGCCGGTATTCACAACTGAGTTGGAAGCCATTACAAAGGTATCGCACAAAAAATTATTCCTTAAAAACATTATACAATGAATAAAACATCTTCAGGGCTGAAGGACAAATGAAAAACACTTTTCGATCTCGGTTAAAAAGGCGTTGGTTGACCCTGCCATGAGACTTCAGTGCTGTGTCAAACCGCATAGCTCTTTCCCCTCTGCCAGCAATCACGATCTTTGATATGCTGCGATGGTGCCACGAGGTCGTGCCTGCTGCGTGAAATGTGACCTACGCGTGCACCACCGTCGCACATGTAGGACAGTGGATTCACATTGATGAGGCGAGTTCCTGGAGGTACACGAACAAGACTTGTTTGTGCCTTCACGAAAGAAGACGAAGTAAATATTCCAGCCGGCCGAAGTGGCCGTGCGGTTAAAGGCGCTGCAGTCTGGAACCGCAAGACCACTACGGTCGCAGGTTCGAATCCTGCCTCGGGCATGGATGTTTGTGATGTCCTTAGGTTAGTTAGGTTTAACTAGTTCTAAGTTCTAGGGGACTAATGACCTCAGCAGTTGAGTCCCATAGTGCTAAGAGCCAAATATTCCAGAATTCGAATCGAGAACAGCTGCCAACATGAGTAACGTAGAAGTAAATATCCTCGGAGTAGTGAAGCAACTCAAATCACTTAATAAAATCAAGTCTTCTGGTCCAGACTGTATGCCAGTTAGGTTCCTTTCCGAGTATGCTGATGCATTAGCTCCATACTTAACAATCATATACAACCGTTAGCTCGACGAAAGATCTGCACCCAAAGACTGGAAAGTTGCAAAGATCCCACCAATATTCAAGAAAGTTATATCGTTAACGTCGATATGCAGCAGAATTTTAGAACATATATTTTGTTCGAAAATTATGAATTACCTCGAAGGAAACGGTCAATTGACACACAGTCAACATGGGTTCAGAAAACATCGTTTCTGTGAAACACAACTAGCTCTTTATTCACATGAAGTGCTGAGTCCTATTGACATGGGATTTCAGATTGTTTCGCTATTCCTGGATTTCCGAAAGGCTATTGACACTGTACCACACAGGCGACTCGTAGTGAAATTGCGTGCTTATGGAATATCGTCTCAGTTATGTGATTGGATTTGCGATTTCCTGTCAGAGAGGTCACAGTTCGAAGTAACTGACGGAAAGTCATGGAGTAAAACAGAATTAATTTCAGGCGTTCCACAAGGTAATGATATAGCCCTTTGCTGTTCCTTATCTATATAAACGATTTGGGAAACCATCTGAGGAGCCGTCTTCCGTTGTTTGCAGATGACGCTGTCGTTCATCGACTAATAAAGTCATCAGAAGATCAAAACAAACTGCAAAATGATTTTAAAAAAATATCTGAATGGTGCGAAAAGTGGCAGTTGACCCTAAATAACAAAAAGTGTGAGGTCACCCAAATGAGTGCCAAAAGGAACTCGTTAAACTTCGGTTACACGATAAATCAGTCTAATCTAAAAGCCGTAAATTTAAATAAATACCTAGGTATTACAATTACGAACAACTTAAACTGGAAAGAACACATAGAAAATGATGTGGGGAAGGATAACCAAAGGCTGCGTTTTATTGGCAGGACACTTACAAAATGTAACAGACCTAAGAGGACTGCCTACACTACGCTTGTGCGTCCTCTTTTACAATACTGCTGCGCGGTGTGGGATCCTTACCAGATAGGACTGACGGAGTACATCGAAAAAGTTCAAAGAAAGGCAGCACGTTTTGTATTATCGTGAAATATGGGCGAAAGTGTTACAGAAATGATACAGGATTTGGAAATCATTAAAAGAAAGGCGTACTGTCGTTGCGACGGAATCTTCTCACGAAATTCCAATCACCAACTTTCTCCTCCGAATGCGAAAATATTTTGTTGACACCGACCTACATAGGAAGGAACGATCACCACGATAAAATAAGGACATGAGAGCTCGTATTGGAAGATATAGGTCTTCGTTCTTTAGGGGCGCTATACGAGATTGGAATAACAGAGAATTATGAAGGTGGTTCGATGAACCCTCTGCCAGGCACTTAAATATGATTTGCAGAGTATCAATGTAGATGTAGATGTAGAAAGTGGCGCCACAGAATCTGTGCGGAATCATACTGCACAGACGACTGTCAGCAATGGCGGCTGTCGTGTGGACAGCAGTCTGAGGGAGGGCTTCATCAGATTACAAGGGGCACAAAGTGCTTTAGGAGTTAATGTTGGTAGCCTGATGACCTTGAGCACATTGTGAAGGTGCATTGAGCGCTGCCAACTGTAATACGAAAATTTGTGAGCGTTCTGTAAACGCTTGCTTGTGGATTGCACGTGGGGCTTGTGATAGTGAATGTTACGGCAGTAGGCAAGCATAATCTAGGTACACGACTGTATTGCTTAAAGGAGTGCTGAAGTTAATTATATTACAACATGAGTTCTGTTCTGTAAACTGTGATTTGTAATTGTGCTTAAGTGCACTGAGAATTGTTATATTGTCTCGTGTGACTGGTTTACAAAATGTGCAACTGGATTACTGATTGTTTGGACATAAGCGTGAGTAGATGGGTAGTAGTTGACCTCTGCTGATAGGATGTAATTAGTACTTAGCAATGAGTAGTTAGCGGGTATATAAATTAGTGTCTATCCGTAGTAAGTAGAATAATTTCAAGTAAAAGGACTTCCTAGTGGGATGCCTACTAAGGGTGGAGGGTATACTCTGATACTTGTTATATTGGACGTTACTTATTCTACACTGGATGTTGTTATTTTAAAGAACGGGACATTCTATGATTTTACCTTATCCCAGCTAATTTTTTTTCGTGTTACAAAGAATTAATTTTTAGGCCACAGTGTTTTGTGTTTTTTATATTGATACTCTGTATGTTAAATTAAATCTGATCCCATGTCTGCATAACCTCCAGTTCTAAACCCACTCAGCTTAAATCCAACAGATCTTTTTACACGTCTGCTTTACTCAAAACCAAGGTGATTCAAGCAAACACAATTTCAACATTCTTTAACTATTTGAAGTTTAGTTCCACAGTATCAAAAGCTAATTATCCACGAAAATATTAAAATTGAGACCATTAACTGGTAACAACCCTGTCAGTTGTGTCTTTTTCAATTACTTTACTGCATTAATATAGTATTAATAGAAAATGGACAAGCCAAATTTACTCGTTAACATTTACGGCCCACCACACTTACTTTACTGCTAAAATTCAAGGCAACAATAAAATTATTGCAAGTAACACATGGCTATAGGAAAAGAAGGTTAGAGGAGGTGAACACCCCACAGTGATTTACACTGACGCTTTTCACAAAAATAGTGTAGTGAAGTGTTGAAAAATATTTAGAAACTACAACGACGACTGATGTTCCTGTTACAGATCACAGAAGCCTTTCTAATAACGTCTTTTTCTAACAACATATAGACGTGTGACCACTAATTAGCCAATAAATGTCATTATCCTCGCGTCTCTTGCAACAAATATAGCCCCAGCTCCCCATATTATATTTTCGTAACCATTACGCTTCCAGAATTTATCAAGCGAGCAGCATTAACTTTTCATACGCTCAAAAGCCTTGAATCAGAGGAAAAAATATGAAAGGGGGCACTGACTAATGCAGTGAAACACATGTGAACCCTCCATTCGAGACTCTGCAGTGCCATTCACAGCACATCACCACTGTTCGTTGCAGACGCCTACCTGCTACTTTGCTTCACGAACATCTGGCCACGACTGACTCGAACGTTCAGTCCCTAACGACCACTACGTCCAGGGGACGCTAAACTTTCTTGACTCTCATGTATTCACCTAATACATAGCACTAAGCAAGAAAATGAGTTGAATTAAAGGGTCTAGTACTCAGTGGTACGAGACCACGTTCTAAGACAGTATTGTTAACCATCAGGTAAAGATCAATTACTTACATTAATATTTTCACGTTTTGATAAAGTTAACAAAATCTTCATTTATGACAATAACAGTATTAGCTTGAGAAAACAAAATATTACACTCATATGGCTTTTGGAACATCAGTTACATAGTTACTGTAAGGTAAAAGCCTTTTCATACGTCGTTGACGATATGATAACACAATGACAGACACATGAGAAAAAATACCAAATATTTTATTGTTGCGTTACACCATGAAAAAAACGGTATCAATCAGTTAATGGTATCATTCACTAAATTACTAAACGATGGCTACCGCTAGAAGACATAATTATATTCTAGCATTAGAAGGCGTAGATATGGAGGGAATCTTTTCGTAATGAAAAAGTAAATTTTGATTGGAACCAGAACTTTAGTTTACTGAGAAGTCGACAACGAGAATCAAACGCAGTGGTATTCTTAACACTCAAGAGGAACACTCACGACTGTGTGTTTCTAAAGGTTACGAGAATTCATAAGAAAAGTATTTTAGAATCGGCATGGCATACAGAATTGTGCGTTATAATTCAAGTTAGCCTGGTGGACGTTCACAAACACTAAAATACGGCAACAGAGTTCGACAACTCGGTGCGCGACACAAGTTTTTCCTATGGTCTGTTCCACTCACGGAGATGAGTCCGTCACTCTCCCCTATCTTCTGGAAGTAAATAACTGAGAAATGATAAATGCCTCTGCAACAGACACCCGACGTTGCCGTCTCGCTATTTATGTGCAGTTCACAGTGACATATGGGAGCTGTGAAACTCATATGCGTAGCCACTGTTCGGATCAGAGACACTCCGACACAGTCGTACATCGAGAACTGTCCCACGCTATTATGAAGTTTCGGTAGTTGACGCGAAAATTTCATCCGCACGCACCAATTCGGAAACTTCTGTGCGCTGAAGAACATTTATTCTGACGGTAAGAAAACACGCTTCTTGTCGAAGTGATTAGCGTCGAAGAAAGCTATAGTCATTCCACTCACGCTTCGTCTGAGAACAGGAAGGGCGAAAAGCTTAATACACGAAAAAATCGAAGGGACTACCAGCCATTAATATTATAGTGAATCGGAAAAGTTTCTGTGTCAGGGTACACGATATAGTAACAAAATCAGTTGTACCTCCCTTGGTAAGAAGTAGTATCAGGTGTATCTGCTGGGTGGATTTCTCCTAAAACCAACATTAATAGCCGGTCGCGGTGGTCTAGCGGTTCTAGGCGCGCAGTCCGGAACCGCGCGACTGCTACGGTCGCAGGTTCAAATCCTGCCTCGGGCATGGATGTGTGTGATGTCCTTAGGTTAGTTAGGTTTAAGTAGTTCTAAGTTCTAGGGGACTGATGACCACAGATGTTAAGTCCCATAGTGCTCAGAGCCATTTTTGAACCAACATTAATAATTATTAATTTTTTTGTCAGTTATTGCAGACGCTACTCCTTTGCCTCTCCTGAAAAAAGAAATAAAATCAATGCCTCATAATTGGCTCCAAATTACTTTGCGTTTCGAGGCTATGAACCTTTATCTTTCCGGGATTAACGGGAAGGAATCAATAGCGGTATCACTACCATCCATGGATTCAGTACATAGGGTCTGAAGACACATCGTCTAGGTATTACTTTCGAGTGTCTCCATTATTCAACTCACTCCGAGATGCAGACGTTAGCTTGTACAACTTTTGAGATGCCTTACAGGTCTGTGGTAAGGACGTAAGAAAATCTGAAAAGGGAAATTCAAAGGACCAGTCTCTACATAGTGGGGTCTTTGAAGGGAAATGGAAGATATATAAGAATTTCTGGTCACACGAATATGGGGTAATATCACAGCAGCAGAGAATAACAGAAGTAGGATTCCTTATGAATGGGATGGTGCGGCCGAGAAAGAGTAACGGTGTGGTTCTCATCAGCGTGAAAACAATGGCACGATATATGTCAACATTGATAATAGAAGATGAAGTACAGAACGTATGTAAGGATATTTAACCGGGTCATTCAGTATGTAAATGGAGATGATAATCTGAACGTCATTTGGACTGGAACATAATAGTTGGGAAAGAAATAGAAGAAGGCGGTACGAGAGAAAGTGGGCTTGGTGGCAGGAAAAATAGAAGATAAAGACTAATCGAGTTCAAGAACTATCCAGAAATCACAAGAAGGGGAATATATTTGGAAAAGTCTCAGAGAACGGGATGGTGGCAGCTAGTTTACTTCACGATCTGACAGAGGTTCGAGAACATGATACGGGATCGTAAGGCATACCCAAGAGCAGTTATAGACTGAAATCCCAATTTGGAAATGACGAGGAGTTTACTAACGTTGAAGACAATCGTTCGGGAGTGTCGATGTGGAAAAAAGTGAAATACCAAAGTAATGAGGGATAATAACACGTGTTTGTAGCCTTATGAGACTGTAACTTCTGCTAAGTTAGTTGTGTAGAACCCTTGAGGAAAGAAATACAGGGTGGGTGTGATTAAACGTTCGCTACTCGAGAGGGCACCCGTGAAAAACGAGTTATCACAGTAAAATGAAACTTAGTGGAAGCTTTTGTAAATACATACAGAAGAGAAATAACGAATAAACCTTTGAGAGAAATACGTTTTAATTTCCACATGAGAGGGTAACATTTGTTATTTGCGCACCACGTTGAAATTTCAGGTTACAAACTTTGCTCAGCGTGACGACCATTTGCAGCGACGACAGCCAGAAAGTTTGTCAGGATTCCATTTCACAATTGTCCGCACCACTTTTCGAACGGTGGATCGTGGAATATTCAGCTGCGGTGACACAGCTAATGCTCTGCTTGAAGATCGCACGTTACTTCCAGAATTCTGTCATGGCAGTAGTGACCTCTTTAACAATTTCGGGCGCTATTGGCCGTCGTTTTCTCCTAAGTGCAGTTCCCAAATTGCAATCTAACTCGAATTTCTGAATCATTCTCTCCTACGCCTACGCGGAAAGAGGAATTGTCCGCATTTCTTTACTGCGTCGACACTCGCAAAAAGCAGCAGTACTACTGCTGTTGTTTTGATAAAACACGCTTACTAGTAAAGCACTGCTCACCTTCTCCAGATCTATTCTGCCTGTCTGAAACTGTGATGCACATTGATGCTTGTGTTTCAACCCTACGTCGTGGTACCAGTAGCGGCGCCTAACAGATAGTAGTGACAATAACACTACCAACAACGAACTATCAGCACGCTGGAATAACTATGAGTCAGCAATTTCTGTGAATCAGTACATGAAAAAACCAGACCAAAGTTACCCGAAGCAAGTCATCGAGTGAATAAAAAAAGTGTAATTTGCAATTTTGGGCTGGCTTTTTTATTGTACTGGCTACTAACAACGCAAATACTGTGCGCCCTGTTTGAACATCATTCCTATTAAGTTAGGTACCCATACGGTATATAATTTCCTGTCTATACTGGATCAAGTAACGTAAGTTTAATTATGACCACCCTGTATGTATGTATGTATTAAATTGGGAACCTAGAAACGACGGAGAGGCTTCGTCCCAGCCGTAGCCTTCAGTGGTACACAACCCCACAACAGTTTAGAGCAGTCCACTCACCCCCCACTCCCACCCCCCCACCCCGCACCGATCCCATGGATATTGTGCGGTTCGCCATTCCAGACGAGTGTAACTCCAATGTTTGCGTGGTAGAGTAATTATTATGTGCGAGACAGTGGTTCCGTAGCAATCGCCGACATAGTGTAACTGAGGCCGAATAAGGAGAACTAGCCCTCATTCGCGGAGGCAAATGGTAAACCGCCTTAAAAACCATCCACAGGCTGTCCGGCACACCGGATATCGACAATTATCAGCCGGGCGGATTAGCGCCGGGGACCGGCACGCCTTCCCGCTCGGGAAGCAGTGCGTTAGACCCACAGCTAGCCGGGTGGGCGAACCACACCGTACTTCAACTGATCGATGAGAGAAGTAAATACAAAAAATTTCAGGGAATAACAGTAACACACAAATATGGGTCGCTAAGGAATGATATTAATAGGAAGTGCACGGAGGTCAAGGCAAAATGACTGCTGTTAGAATGTGAAGTAGAAAAAGATAGGGTCGTAAAAGACTGATTCAATGCCTAGAAAAGTCACAACAACCTTCCGTGAAATTGGGAGCAACGGCGAAAGTATTAAGAGTTGAATGGCGATTCCCCAGTCAAACGTAGAGAAGAGAGAGCGAAAGTGGAAAGAGTATACTAGAGACCTCCACTGGGGGAGGGAGGAGCGAAGGAAGGGGGGGGGGGGGCGACTTGAGTGATGACTTGGTATAAGTCGGTATGGAAGACATAGGGGATCAAGAAATAGAGACAGAGTTTAAAATAGCTTTGGAAACCTTGAGGTCAAATAAGGCAGAAGTAACTTATAATCTTTGGAATCTCTGAATTTAGTGGGGGTAGTACCAACCAAATAACTATTCGATGTGGTGTGCAGAAGCTACATGTCTGGATGTCTGGAAACACAACATCAGACTTCTGAAAAAATATCGCAGATATTATACCGAAGATAGCAATGGCAGCTAACTACGAGAACTATTGTAGAATCAGCTCATGCATCTAAGCTACTAGAACAATTATTTACAGACAAATGGATAACAAATACAAGAACCTATAGCTGATGATCAGTTTGGCATTAGGAAAGGTAAGGGACAAGAGAGCCTGTTCTATCGTTTCGCTTCATAATGAAAACAAGATATAAGAGTAAAATATTTAAAATATTGCAAGATGTTCGAAATACAAAGAACCACTTTTTGTTGGGGTTAATTTACCGTAGATAGCTAAATATTTACCTTAGAGGACTTAATTCTTTCTTGTTTTCTGTAGTTTTTCTTTCATTGGGTAATGGGTTTTTCGAACATACTAACGTCTCAAACACACTTCTAAAATAGTCCCATCGTCCGTAGTGGTTTTTGTTCCAGGAACTGACCGAAAATGTCTACTCGACAGCCACTAGCAGATTCATTTTATCATCAAGTCCTTGGCCTTTTTGAAATTGGGAACCCAATACAGTAAGCATCCCAAGGTTATCGGGTTTTTAGACGATGCCTTAAGAAAACAACCTAAAACCGGCAAAGATACTGAGCACCTCGGTCGTTCCACAAAAACTTTTTCTTCGGAGGAAGAACAAGTAACATAACAGCTATACATTTTCCTCGATAAACGTTTTTTCGGTCCTACTCTCAGTTCATTACGACATTTATATTTGAATTGGCCTAAAAATGAAGAGTTCTTAATTTGTTTGACCATGTAGTTATTTGTCTTCCTTGATATTTTCTTCAGTTGACGATAAAAGTACGCATTGTCTATTCCTGCCACGGGTGCGGACCCTGCCCCACTTCATGGGATAAGAGCATGCAAAATTATTTTTTTAGGAAAACATTTATTACTCCTATAACATTAACTGAATGACAACGAAACTCTTACATGATGTTACTCTGATGTCGAACTAGAAGTTGAGTGCATTACTGATATCGTATTATTGCAAGTTTTTTATGTTTAGAGAAAGCAGAAATGGGTATTTTTATGTCCACATAACCTATATGCACTTAAGGGAGCATTTAGAGCAATGGTTACCAACGTACGTCTATCATTACCCATGAACGAAGTCTGGTGTCAGATAATACCCGAAATAATATGTGGCATCAGAGTACACTTAGAAATGTAGTTGCACATTGACTGGGATTTTACTGCCCGAAAACACGGTAAACAGCCAAAACACTATGACCAGCCACTTATTAGGGTGTTGGTGTAAGTTTGTGACTCAATACTGTGGTTTGTATAGATACGAAAAGATCTTGGTAGGTTTTTCGAGATGCCTTCACCGTATGTTTATGTACTGGGACGTCGTTTGTGGGCGAAACTGAAACCCGGTAGCAGCCCAGACGTGTTTTATCAGGTTCTGACCAGGTGAATATAGTGACCAAGACATCAACGTGAGTTCAGTATCAAGTTCCGAAAGAAGAAAGAAAGAGAGTGTAGCGAGTTTCTGCCCTTGTGCCAACGACATTTATCTTGCTGATGATGCCAACGTCTTCGGAGAATATATCTAAGATGATGTGAAACCAATGGTCTGCCTTAGTGTTCACGTCGTCCTCAGATGCCATGGTGCCTGCGATGATTACAAGTCCCACAGAAGCATAGGTGAATGTCCAACATAGTACAATACTGCAGTTATGACCCAGCGTCCGTGGCACAGTGTATGCTTTGAGCAGCCACTCGTCTGGATGATGTATGCCTTGGGCCTGCCCCAGCATTGTACTCTGATTAGCCCCAGATTGGCTTTTCGGAGAGTGCATGCCTCCGATCTACCTTCTGTGAAGTGACATGAACGTCCAACATTGTCACTTCGTAGTTTCACCTCCCATGAACCATTCTCCACGGATCCTCAAGACTAACAGGCGACCAGCTGACCAGTTTAGACATTTAGCGAAATGATTGTTCCCTGGCACCGAACCATGGCTACCTGTATTTTGTCAATGTCGCTTATATCAGTGGATTTCCCAATTTGTGGCGAATGCAATCGATAGAATGATACGCCATTCGTAACTGGTCCGCTTGTACATTCCTTACGGCGTCACGTGTCTGCAACGCCACCAGGCAACATTCAGACTCTCGTTTAGCAGTGGTCGTAATACTTTTAGTTAGTGTAATTTCCGCGCTAACTTTTCTCATCCAATAACCACCACTAATTAATATCCTTAATTTTTGGTCTTTCGTGGCTGATGCTGTTAGGTTGGTACGTATGTTCGTAGCGTTTTCCCGTAAGTTTAAAAAACATAATAGATACACATAAAAAGATTTTAGTTATTAATAATGCATTCTCCTTCTCTATTTACAACAGTCTGCCAACGCTAGGGTAACTTTTAGAGACCGTGACTGAACAAAACAAGTGGTTTTGAGCCGAAGAACTCGTCTAGCCCGTTCGTAGCGTATTTTCAGCTGGAAAGGAAGTTTCTATTAGGTTGTTCGATAGAGAGCGGAAAAGATTAAAGTCTGAGGACGCAAGGCAAGATGAATGAGGTCGGTACAGAATGACTTGCCAACACATCTTCTGTATGATGTTTTTCGCGTAACAGAATGCAGGCGGGCGTCATCATGAAGTGGCTTTGCTTCGCACAGTCTTTCTGATTGTTATTGTTCGACTGCGTCTGCAGGATGTATCAATTGTCGACAGTAAATGTCAGCAGTGATGGTTACACCTCGAGGAAGCAGTTCGTAGTACACCACACCATGGCTGTTCCACTAACGGCATTACATTATGTTTTGTGGATGTGCGCAGGTCTTCGTCGGGGAGTTGCTGCTTCGTTTGGACTCAATCATTCGTTTCTTTTCCTTATATTAGCATAAAAACGCCATTTCTCGTCCTCAGTAACGATACAGAATAGGAGTGTTCGGTGTTGTTGACGATCCGATTGAGGACGAGGAACCAGAGATGCACATATGGCCAACCTCAGATTTTTTTGATTTTGGCTTATCGAATGTGGTACCCATACACCCGATGTTTGAGCCTATCCCATTGCATGCAAATGTCGCACGAAGGTGGAATGATCACAGTTCATCGCACTTAGCAATTCTCGAGTACGTTGACGCGGACCATTGTGGATTAATGCGTTTAAACGATCTTCATCGAACACCGAAGCTCTTCCTCAAATTGGAAAGTCACTGAGGCCAAAAAGGTCATTCTTAAAACGACAAAAGCATTCTCTTGCCGTATTCTGTCCAGTGGAAGTATCCCCATACACGGAGCAAATGTTTCTTGCTCCCCTGCTGTTGTCAACCCTCTATTGAACACAAATAGGAGAATATATCGGAAATGTTCCGATTTCTCCAACTGACACTCCAATATCTAGCGACCTCAGTTCCACTCACGACCTTCAGATCGTAGAACGACAATGTATAAACTCAAATAGCACCACTGAACTTCAAATAAAAAAACGGCACTCAATAAATAATCCCACAGCAACCAGAATACCAAGATGCAGAACAAAAACACTACGAACTTAGACACCAACTTAATGGTTCAAATGGCTCTGAGCTCAATGGGACTTAACTTCTGAGGTCATCACTCCCCTAGAACTTAGAACTACTTAAACCTAATTAACCTCAGGACATCATACACATCCATGCCCAAGGCAGGATTCGAACCTGCGACCGTAGCGGTTGCGCGGTTCCAGACTGTAGCGCCTAGAATCGCTCTGCCACCCCGACCGGCACCAACTTAATATTATGTTTTGCTGCAGTCTCCACATGGAGATCAACTATTGTGCAGGATTATCCATAATTACCTCGGGGATTTCCGAATACGACTGTTCGAAAACCACTACACATACAAGAAAATACTGATATCGATGTGCAAAACCATCGTTCTATATTGCTTCGATCTAAATTTAAAGTGAAAGTGTTCAAAAATAACAAAATCTAACCATTCAACGAAAACTGGTCAATTTGAAATCAACCATCAAAGGCAAACCTAAACAACAAAGAATCACAGTCACCGGATTAGATATTACTTTGTCCCCTTTGATTCCGAATTACATACAGTCAGTTTACTGATAATTGATGACAGTTACTGGCATTAGCAACTCAATATTTTTACGTCAAGTGAATACTTATACAAGAGTCGAAACCACAATGTAGTGCAACAATATCAAACCATGTGTTCTGAAACACCACAAAGACATTACCATGTTCATCATATGAAAGCGTACATGAAAGCAAAGTAAAAGTTCCTGCAAATGAAGTAAGTGATACATTAGCTAAAGATCATTTCTGTCTGAAACGAAAATCGTAAACACTGGAAACGTATCTACTTTGAAATGAGACGGTCACGGCTGTGAAATAGATAAAGAAAATATGTCTCTGTAGAGTACGTCTATCTCTGAGTCAAATTTTCATCAGCTTAGCGCTACAAAACACCAGCGGTTTCGTCTAGTGGACTTTCGCAATAGCAATTAAACTTCTCTAAATCGTGGAAAGTAGTCTCTGCGTTTGCCCACAGTAGCATAATATATTAGTTTAACGGACAAATTACAGGTGTTTTCCACTTACAGTCACGGTCGCTACAACTCTCATTAGGCAGTTAATACATTAATTCGCACGTAGGTAGATGGTTGGTTGGTTTGGTGGAGAAGAAAACAAAACAGCGAAATCATCGGTCCCATCGGATTAGGGAAGGATGGGGAAGGAAACAGGCCATGCCATATCAAAAGAGCCATCCCGGCATTTGCCTGAAGCAATTTATGGAAATTACGGAAAACCTAAATCGGGATGGCCACACACGGGATTGAACCGACGTTCTCCCGAGGTGAGACCAGTGTTCTAATCAACGCGCCACTACGTTCGGTTCAAGTAGACAGAGCATCTCCTAAAGTTTTGGTTCGCATAGGTGTCCTCGGAGGCAGAGTATACGTTGACCAAGCTCGTTCAAACTGTGCCCCTAGGGTGCTAGCGCCTGTGATTCCCCGAGGCCAGCGTCACGGGTGAATTTGTATGTTGTTGCAGTGGTCCAGCCGTGTTGCTTAGCTGACCACGGGATCCGCCCGCCGCCCATCGCCATGCCGCTGTACGCGCGCTTCGTACGGAAGACAGACCGCCGCGCCAGCAGCGGTCAAAAGCATTGTTACGACAAAGCCGTTAGTAAAAATACATCAGGTTACAGTGGATCAAGATTCATCCAGCAGACAAAAGAAAAAAAAAAAGAAGGAAACGAGAAGCGGCACGTACGCACTATTTAAACCTCTGTACTGCTGTCGAAAATCGTGCAAAATGTTAAGTATGTCGTGATTTCGTAGACTTTCCCGGCGTAATAACTTCTGATATTCTTCACGGGTTTGCAGCCGGATCGTGTCGTCGTCCAGACACCATATTTCTGCAGACCAGCTGCCGCCATCTTCAGGTGAGTTAATGCTCGTGCACTGCCTCGCCGGAACTGAATTCCAGCTACCTTTTTTTTTCCTTTATTGAATTTCAATTCCCCCCGAAGGGGGTGGGTTGGCAGCAGCTTAGTATGCCGCTCTTCAGCCTACAGACTTTGTTAGAAAGATGAAGAGAATAAATAATAAAAACAGGCGATAAAATCGGAGACTTAAAGAGTAACATGGCAAAAAGAAATCGTGGAACGTAAAACAAAGAACAGAGGGATGATGACGCTAAGAAAATACATACAAAGCAGACAGGTAAAACAATAGACAGGCAATTAAAAAAAACACGGCGACAGTCTGGGTTCCGTTCGCAAAAGACATAAAATTCACACCCAGCGACAGCATGGTTTCTGTTCGCAACACGAGAAAGACGAACAACACTGAACAGTCACTGGAACACTGCACTAAAAAGTTGGCAAATGTGACATACCACAAACGAGAGCAGGGGGGCGGAAACTGGATAGATGATGAGAAAATAAAAAGGGGGGGGGGGGAGCTGGGAAAGGAGCTGATGGAGGATGAGGACCCATAAGAGGGGTGGGGGGCGCTGGGCAGACGCGACAGGGAGTGGGGTAGGCAGAGGAGGGGAATACAAAAGGACTCGGGGGGGGGGGAGAAGGGAGGTAGGGAGAGGTTTAGTGGGGAGAAAACAGGACGGAAGGGGGGGAAGAGGGAGCCCAGGGAAAGGACCGAGGAAAGGAGGGGGAGTGAGGATCAGAGTTGATAGGAGGGATAAATGGAGGGAGAGAGGGCATCATCCGGGGAGGGGGAGTTGATGGAAGCCACCTTGGGAAAGGAGATGAAGGGTGTAGAGATGGAGGGTAGGGGGGACACAACGGGGAAGACGTGGTAGGGGGCGGGGATGGGAGAGGAGAAACCAGAGGGTGAGGGGGTTCAAGGCAGCGGGAGGTGTAGAGGATGCGGATATGTTCGAGGAATAGGAGTAGATGGGGGAAACGAATATGATCATAGAGGATCCGCGTGGGGGACGGGAGGCGTGTACGGAAGGCGAGGCGTAGTGCATGACGCTTCCAGCTACAAACGGCGGAAACCTTTATACACCACAGCCAGAGCACCGCGCGTGCGCGAGGTGACGGGCAGCGCCTCCTGGCGGCAAGTAGACACGCAGCGCGCCGGTGGGAGAAGACACCAGAAATCGCAACAGCACTAGTTGGAAGAATGCAATGATCGAAAAGAAGACCATTGTAGTTTAATGTCGGACAAAATCAGATTCCATATCTTACTTAGAGGAAAACTGGATAATCTAATTTCAATGGATTCTTTAAGAACACATTCCCAATAGCGAGAAGCAGGAGAGATCAATTGTGTCTTGTCATGCATCATCCTTTGTCCTTCGTTAAGGCAATGTTTCGCCACTGCCGACTTCTCAGGCTGGAACAACCGAGTGTGCCGAAGATGTTGCATGCACCGTTCCTGAAAGTTCGACTAGTTTGACCAATATACTTCTTTCCACGGTGACATGGAATTTCATAAACCCCAGGCCTCCTCAAGCCCAAATTATCTTTAACTGAGCCAAGAAGGGCTCTAGTCTTGGCCACCGGCGTAAAAACACTTTTAACATTATATTTTCTTAAAATTATTGAAATTTTGGATGATATACTTCCCGCAAAGGGTAAATAAGCAACAGCTTCAAAAGCATCCTCTATTGGCTCGTGTGAGGGACCAAACTGAAGAGCATGGCATATTTGTTGTTCCGTATATCCATTCTGTTTAAAAACAATCTTCAAATGATCAAGTTCTTTCAAATGTTCGTCGTCAGAAATGGCATAAGCTCTTTTGACCAGAGTCCGCAAAACTCCACTACGTTGGTGTGGTGGATGACAGCTGGTCGCATAAAGATAGCGGTCAGTATGAGTGAGTTTCCGATACACCTTATGTCCAAAAGTTCCATCATCCTTTCTTTGCACTAAAGCATCAAGAAATGTAAATTAACCATCACTTTCAATTTCCATAGTAAGTTTAATACTTGGATGTAGACAGTTAAAATGATCTAAGATGCGATTCTAAGCATCAATTCCATGTGGCCAAACCATAAAAATGTCATCAAAGTATCCCAAAAAACACTTTGGTTTAAGAAACGAAGCTTTGAGGTTTCCGCCGTTGTGGCTGGAATTCAGTTCCGGCGAGGCAGTGCACGAGCATTAACTCACCTGAAGATGGCGGCCGGCTGGTCCGCCAAAATATTGTGTCAGGACGACGAGATGATCCGGCTGCATACCCGTGAAGAATAATGTTTAGTATGTCATCGTAACCTCATGTATTTAAAAAAGTACTCCACTGAACGGCACTCTAATATCTGTCACAAAAATCAGTCCGAAAATTAATCGCAAGAGAAACGCCAGCCTAAACTTGAAGAACCAAAAGAAAATTTCAAGCAGCATTATGAGTGAAGCAAGTGTTTCCTATCGTAAGATTCTTTATTATTTATAAAGATGATAAATAAAACTGTACTTTAAAATTTGATGTGTCACTTAGCAACGTGCCAGTTATTGAGTATCAGCTTGTCAGCCACAAGGAACATTTCTTTACGGTTAAAGTTTATATTTGGGTTGTATTAAATCGTGTCGCACAGACGTAACAAAAAGGTTTAAGGTGCGTTATTTTTTGCCACTTTCTGAAAAGCAGTCACAAACGGTCGCTCGGACAGCAAAGTGTCATTAAGAGACATTGCGTGCCGCGTTGGCCGAGCGGTTCTACCGCGCTTCAGTCCGGAACCGCGCTGCTGCTGCCGTCGCAGGTTCAAATCCTGCCTCGGGGATGGATGTGTGCGTTGTCCTTTGTTAGTTAGGTTTAAGTAGTTCTAAGTCTAGGGGACTGATGGCCTCAGATGGTAAGTCCCATAGTGCTTAGAGCCATTTGAACCATTTTAAGAGACATTCTTTGTATGTGTGTATATGGGAAAACATATAGTTTGATCTATGTTTTCAAATAATTAAAACGCAAATATTCCCACAGATAAAAATTTATTTTGCGACCATATTTCGGTCGCCTTGCTAGCGTCTATGACCGCTTTTCGGAGGAACTGGGGGAAATCGCCCCTAAAACCAATCTTGTTTTGTTATGAAACTTCCTGGCAGATTAAAACTGTGTGCCCGACCGAGACTCGAACTCGGGACCTTTGCCTTTCGCGGGCAAGTGCTCTACCAACTGAGCTACCGAAGCACGACTCACGGCCGGTACTCACAGCCTTACTTCTGCCAGTACTTCGTCTTTACTTTAGTTTCAATGAATGAAACAATTAATTGTTAAAAGGATAAAAGTGTTCTTTTTTAAAAAAAGGACTGTACAAAATTAATTACAAGGGTTATTTTGCCGTGGTAGGAACAGGGAACAGATGGCCCGATTTGCACCAAAGTATCAAATGCTCACTGAGAACTGCGAAAACAGGGAAACCCTCCGCGGCTGGGAATCTCATCAGGGATTGCCTGGTCGACTCGGCGGCTTGTATTTGTCCAGCAAACCTCACAGAAAAATTTGAAAAAAAAAATAGCTCTTTGGCCTCAAACTGTTGCTCGCCGAGTCGAAGTATGGCCTCAGATATGGAGGAGCAATGAATGGAAAGAGCGGCAAACCTCGTTTGATTATCTGTAGCTCTATAGCGGACATATATCAGCTCGTCATATTCATTCGGGGTGTCGACGAAAATCTGCGTATCACCGAAGAATTTTTCGACCTTATACCATTAAAAGACACAACCACGGGTTTGCATATTTTTCTAGCAGTGGAGAACGCGTTCGAGTCAATGGGTTTAAAGTGGGAAAACCTGGCCCCCGAGCTACGAGGAATACACACTGGATTCCTGGGTTACGTCAAATCAAAAGTGGCTGAAGTCGGCTGTTCCTTATTCGCAGAAGTCCACTGTCTGATACAGCAGGGGGCACTTTGTACGAAGACTGTCAACATACAGAATGTTGTGGACACAGTTGTTCGAACGGTTAATTATCTTGTCTCGCATGGACTCACACATAGCCAATTTAAAGAATTTCTGGCTGATATCGAAGCGGAATACCCGGACATCCCCTACCACGCCGAAGTAAGATGGCTGAGCAGAGGGAAGATGCTTCATCGGTTTTTCTCCTTAAGAGACTAAATCAATACTTTTCGGAAATGAAAGGACTTCCAGAACAATAACTTCGTGATCTTAAGTGGGTGGCGAATTTGGCTTTTTTGATTGACATAAGTGGTCATTTACATACTTTGAGCATTCACTCCAAAGCGAAAATTAGTCTGTTGTTAATTTACTGCAGACGATTCAAGCTCTTAAAAAAAATCTTATTTTTTGGGAAAAACAGTTGAGGAGATTTGTAAACACTTCCGTGCATTAGACAGCGTTAAAAAAGATGAGGAGTTTCAGATAATGTTCCAATAATTTGCGAACTGAAAAAAAGTGTTTTAAAAGAGATTTATGGATATAAGTGAGCTTCAACCGACCTTAGATGTATTTGTTCGCCCGTTTTCCCTTCGGGCAGAGGACAAGTGTTTCAACTAGAGGTGACTGACGTGCAATGCGAATATCCGCCTGAAGGACCGCTTTCTTATGTGTAAAACTTTGGATGACTTTTACAGCTGCCGGCCGAAGTGGCCGTGCGGTTAAAGGCGCTGCAGTCTGGAACCGCAAGACCGCTACGGTCGCAGGTTCGAATCCTGCCTCGGGCATGGATGTTTGTGATGTCCTTAGGTTAGTTAGGTTTAACTAGTTCTAAGTTCTAGGGGACTAATGACCTCAGCGGTTGAGTCCCATAGTGCTCAGAGCCATTTTTTTTTACAGCTGTTTTCCACGACAGAAGTATCCTCTTTTGCATAATCACGCAGCTAAAGTCCTCTCTACATTTGGTTGCACGTGTGTTTGTGAGCGCTGTTTCTCCCTTTTAAAGCTTGCTAAAACTAAGAATCGTTCACTACTTAGTGATAAAAATTAGACTAATTCTTTGAAGTTAGCAGTATCCCGGGATATTGTACCAAACCTAGACAAAATAATATACTCTAAAAATAAATATGTGTAAAATGTTAACTGTCTTCTTTAACAATGTTGACTGTAAGGATTAAAGGTCTTTATAACCTTAATTCCATTTTTTAATAAGTTCTAAAACTTGGCCAATTAAAACTATTGCGTACAAAACAGCAAACTAAGGATGCGATGCATAAACTCTGAAATGGTAACAAAAAGCTGTAGCACGAAGTACAACAAAGAACATTTACTTGTAACTATATACAGTAACAATGAGACTGTATATCCCTTACGTAAAATTATTTCTAAAATAGAATATTCATGACACTAGTTCATTTAAGAATTTGACACATCTTTCAGAAGGCGCGTACTATAAATATGACGAGAGTGCATATGACGAGTGGGCATGTGCAATACTAGTAATCAATCATAAAGCTAGGAAGTTGTTCTTCGATCCTTGTGTTCAGTGGTACTTAAGTAAATAAATTACTGAAATCAAAGTGAAGTAGAAAATAGAATATAAATGAAAAACTTGGTTTAGTTTAGACAGTTACATACTGGCATTCAGCGGGCAGAACAGCAGAACAGAAGAGACAATGACCGTGAAGTCAGCAAGTTCCACATAAGCGGGCGCTGTCGATTCAGCCGTCAGGGCATCGCCCGACCGGCTCACGTATTTCTCAGTTGTCGCATGTGAGCAAAGGCCCTCGCCTACATCCCAAGAGCCAATGACCGACGTTAAGAAGATTCATCGAGAAGCTTTTCAACGTGACAGAAGAGGCAATGGCCGTGAAGTCGTTCACCTCCAGTGAACTGAAGTGAATAAATATGCGAGACGCGGTGGGCCCGACAGACGGAGACGGAGACGAAGACGGAGACGATTACGGAGACGAGCGACGAAGAAGATGAAGAAGTGAAGAAGCGTAGCAGTTGTTTTAAGTCAGTTTCGGTGCTGAAGACCGTCATGCAAGAAGAGACTACATCATGCACAGACGCACCAAGTCCGCCGCTGTAATGGAATAGCAAGCAGCAGCCTTGGCGCCAGAAGACAGAAGTTGAAAGGTGTTTGAAGTCTGATTTTTACGTACCCGGGTGACTCGTGAGGACGGGAAGGAGACGGCCTCACCTCAGCAGTCACCTGTGAGCTGGGATGAAGACCTGACAGCCGAAGACTGCCAAGCGAGAGTCCATGGTTCGAGTCCGGGGCACTGGCCTTCCCCCGCCGCACCGCTCCGCTGGCCGACGCACAACACGCGCGGCCGCTTAGAGAAGAGAAACACTGGGACGCCACATTCAAGGTATCACCATCCGATGCACGACTTCGCTCGCAGTAATTAAACGGGTTACCTCGCGCTGCGCGTCTCCAGTCAGCTGGGCGAGACGGCGACACGAGATACACACCGCTACGCGTAATCAGACGCCGCCGCCGCCGCTGCCGCAGCAGAAGGCTACGCAAACGACACAGCTGCTGTTCTCCGAACCAGAACATCCATTAAGATACAGTTGTACGAAACTTTCAATAACAGTTATCTGATGTAAAAATGCTGTTTCATTCTACCTCATACCCGAGCCAAGGAAGAACCCACCCTGCCCACATGTTGTTAAGAGAGAAAAGTTAATTTATTTGGTATTTCCACCCTGCCAGAATGCTTTAGAATGCTCATCCTGACAATTTACAGCATCCAAAGAGAAAACCCAGTTACATTTAGTAGCAGAAGTGTTACATTTAGTACCAGAACTGTTACACTTGTTTTCAATATTGTCTTCTAAAACTTTGCGCAGCAATTCTGCCACACGGACACTGTTACCTAAACAGTAAATGGTTTCCTTGTTTTACCGCTCATCGATCACTTTTACAGAGCTGCGCTTCCTCTGTTATTTTGTTTACGTTGGATCTGACCGGGGGACAGTCCAGCGCAGAGCAGTGCTGTGCGCTCTCACTCGTTCAGCAGCTATCTCTCTCGCTCCTATACCGACATTAGTGACACACGGTTGCGTACGGGACGCTGAAGTAGAACTACGCTGCCGCGCCCACTGGGCGCAATTCTTGGATGAGCCTGATGTAGACACTTCATCAGCTCTGTATTGTCGCATCAATTAATTCGCATCTGAAGATAGACAATCCGCCAACTGCCTAAGTTAAGTGCTGATGGGCTTGGTTAGCACCTGGATGGGTGACCGTCTGGGTCTGCCGAAATCTAATGGCAAGTGCGGTGCTCTCAGCCCTTGTGGGGCCAACTGAGGAGGTTCTTCATTAAGAAGTGGCGACTGTGTTCACGAAAACTGACAACGCCCGGGAGAAAGCGGCGAGGTGACCACGGGCCTTTCCATATCAGCATCCTGTGACATCTGTCACTGAGGATTACATGATGGTTGGTCGGTACCTTTGGGCCTTCCGAGTCCCGTTGGAATTGTATTCGCTTAGACAGACAATCCAACGAATAGTTTTCCAAATGGGCTTTTTGTCGTGGCTTCCCTGGCGAAGTGTATCAAGCAACTTCAAAGAATTTCAGACGTGCCCCTCTCACAAACGACTCCCACATTTAGCAACTGCAACGTAGATCGCAAACGTGGATAGATACTCAGTCCTCTGATACGTGTCTATTTTCTGTAGGGCTTGTAGTTTTCGCGCAGTTGCCTTCTTAATCCCCGGAAGTACGTCCGAATAATTTTTCACTTACAAATAGCAGCACTTGGTGCTCACGAGGAGGCACAGGTCTAGTGTGCCACTGATTCTCTTACTGCAGCTGCCTCAGGTAGGAGTGACGTATCGTACTGACTGTCAATGTAGAAATACATACTCCGACCTGTCCCCAAGATCGAAGTTTGCTAACCGCCCCAGTCTCACTCGCCTGGCCACCAAGAGCTGTTGCATAACGATTTGATTCACTGATCCAGTTATATGGCTCCTTCCGTGTATAGCGATTTTACGACTATGACGTATAGGGCCTGAAGACGGCACCAATTTAATGCCGAAACTGGTAGCACAGAAGAAGTTCATAAAAAAAGATCTACAATACATACGGCTGTTGGTAAATTATTGCATCAGGAAACACATGCCAGCCGCTGTCCCATTGTCCACAATGAATCAACGAAGATTTAATATCCCCAAGAAGGACAGTTCACGATCATCTTAAATCAGATTCTTACCTGATGCATTCAAACCCCTGGAATCTATTGTTTACTGTCAACTGTCATGATACTCGCACAAACTCGACTTATATGACAAATACCAGTCTGGATTTTGTACATAGCAAAGCACAAACAGTGCACTAATTACAGTAACCGATGTATTACCAAAGAGAACCGTGAGGCCACAATATTGTCAGCAGCAGACCTCAGCAAATTAGATACCGTTAAAATCTACATACTACGGACGAAAGCCTAGACACTAAAACATTCAGATAATGAGCTAAAGTCGTTTGAAAGTTACTAGCGAAACAGACAGAAAGGTGGTGCCTGTGGGAATGAAAAGTTGACCTAGAAGCCTGTTGTGTCTTGAGCGCCGTATCTGTCGGTATGGGGTCCACTATGATTCTCCCTACACGTTAATTATATCTGTCGGTCCTGTCTCCCAGTCAATATCATTTTTATGTCGATGACTTCAAGCTCTACTTACACTGAAGAGCCAAAGAAACAGGTACACCTGCCTTATATCGTGAAGGGGACGCAGAAGTACGGCAACGCGATATGGCATGGACTCGACTGATGACTCTAATGACTGAAGTAGTGCCTGGAGCGAATTGACACCATGAATCCTGCAGGGCTGTCCCTAAATCAGTAAGAATACGAGGGGGTAGAGATCTCTTCTGACTAGACGTTGCAAGGTATCCCATATACCCTCAACAAGTTCATGTCTGGGGAGTTTGGTGGCCAGTGGAAGTGTTTAACCTCATAATAATGTCCCTAGAGCCTTTCTGTATCAATTCTAGACGTGTGGGGTGTCGCATTGCCCTGCTGGAATTGTCCAAGTCCGTCGGAATGCACAATGAACTCTAACGGATGTAGGTGATCAGACAGGATGGTTATGTGTGTGTCACCTGGCAGAGTAGTATCTAGACGTATCAGGGATCCCACATCACTCCAGCTGTACACACCCCACACCATTGCAGGGCCTCCACCGACATGAACAGTCCCCTGCTGACATGCAGGGCCCATGGATTCATGAGGTTGTCTCCATACCCGTACAAGTCCATCCTCTCGATACATATTGAAACGAGACACGTCCGACAGCTAACATATTTCCAGTTATCAACAGTTCATTGTCTGTGTTTACTGGCCCAGGCGAGACGTAAAGCTTTGTATCGTGCAGTCATCAAGGGTACAAGAGTAGGCCTACGGCTCCGAAAGCTCGTTGGTCCAGTTTCTGCAGGATCTTTTTCCGGCCACAGCGATGTCGGAAATTAATGTTTTACCCGACTCCTTACACTCACTGTGAAATGGTCTTACGAGAAAATGCTCACTCGCTACCTCTGAGATGCTGCGTCTCATTGCTCGTGCGCCGACTATAACATAACGTTCAAACTCAATTTATGATAACCTGATATTGCAGCAGCAGTAAGCGCCAGACACTTGTTGACTTATATGGACGTTTCCGACCGCAGCGCGGTATTAGACCTGTTTACATGTCTCTGTATTTGAATACGCATGCCTATACCAGTTTCTTTGGCGCTTTAATGTAGATTCATCTACTCTACATCCATACTCAGCAGGCCACCTGACAGTGTGGGGCGGAGGCTACCTTGAGTACCTCTATCGGTTCTCCCTTCTGTTCCAGTCTCGTATTGTTCGTCGAAAGAAAGATTGTCGGTATGCCTCTGTGTGGGCTCTAATCTCTCTAATTTTATCCTCATGGTCTCTTCGCGAGATATACGTAGGAGGGAGCAGTATACTACTTGACTCCTCGATGAAGGTATGTTCTCGAAACTTCAACAAAAGCCTGTACCGAGCTACTGAGCGTCTCTCCTGCAGAGTCTTCCACTGGAGTTTATCTATCATCTCCGTAACGCTTTCGCGATTACTAAATGATCCTGTAACTAAGCGCGTTGCTCTCCGTTGGATCTTCTCTATCTCTTCTATCAACCCTATCTGGTAGGGATCCCACACTGGTGAGCAATATTCAAGCAGTGGGCAAACAAGAGTACTCTAACCTACTTCCTTTGTTTTCGGCTTGCTTTTCCTTAGGATTCTTCCAATGAATCTTTAGCGACGATCAACTGCGTCCCGTTGATGACCTGCTATATTGTAGCTAAATGATAAAGGATCTTTCTTTCTGTGTATTCGCAGCACATTACAATTGTCTACATTGAGATTCAATTGCCATTCCCTGCACCATGCGTCAATTCGTTGGAGATCGTCCTGCATTTCAGTACAATTTTCCATTGTTACAATCTCTTGATATATCACAACATCATCCGCAAACAGCCTCAGTGAACTTCTGATGTTATCCACTAGGTCATTTATGTATATTGTGAATAGCAACGGTCCTACGACACTCCCCTGCAGCACACCCGAAATCACTCTCACTTTGGAAGACTTCTCTCCGTTGAGAATGACATGCTAAGTTCTGTTGTCTAGGAACCCTTCAATCGAATCACACAATCGGTCTGATAGTCCATATGCTCTAATTTTTTTCATTAAACGACTATGGGGAACTGCATCGAACGCCTTGCGGAAGTCAAGAAACACGGCATCTATCTGGGAACCCGTGTCTATGGCCCTCTGAGTCTCGTGGACGAATAGCGCGAGCTGGGTTTCACACGATCGTCTTTTTCGAAACCCAAGCTGATTCCTACAGAGTAGATATCTAGTCTCCAGGCAGAAGATATCAATACGATAAAATGAATGAAGATCTCAGTGTTCAGACTTGTGGAGAACCTGCAATTCAAATTAGATGTATGGATGTTTCGATTATTTTCAGTATTCCATCGGAAATTGTATAGTTCCCAGTTCTGCGAAAAATTCCTTCGGTTTCTTTCCAACGATATCAAAGTAACGTATCAGAAAACTGCGAAGAATTTGGGTGCTGCTTTGGAACATCACCTCAGTCGAGCTGAAAATACTGTCACCACCTCTTCTTAGCCGGCCGGGATGGCCGAGCGGTTCTAGGCGCTACAGTCTGGAACCGCGCGACCGCTACGGTCGCAGGTTCCAATCCTGCCTCGGGCATGAATATGTGTGATGTCCTTAGGTTAGTTAGGTTTAATTAGTTCTCAGTTCTAGGGGACTGATGACCTTAGAAGTTAAGTCCCACAGTGCTCAGAGCCATTTGAACCTCTTCTTACCTTAATGCTCTCCAACAGTTGCAATACGTATTTCTGCAAATTAGTAAACGTGAACTATTTCAAGTACTCGTTGCTCTGAACTCCACTTTTGCAATATAATTTAAATGCATGAAAGTGAAAAGTCTGGACGCTTGTTTAGAATAATGAACGTTTGATTGAGTTACATTTGCAACATCCCTATGTTTAAACGTATAGAGGTAAATGTGCCATTACCAGACACGAACTAGAATTTACAGCTTATCGTGAACAGCCGTCTTAGCCGCTAGGCTATATCAGCACGCCTCGAGTCCTGACTGTTGCGGTTCCGTGAGATGAAGAATACGACCGGAAACGAAAAAATAGCAGTATCCGACAAGAACCAGGAAATTCAAAATTTGTCGGAACGTCGCTACGAAACGGAGATATTACTTAATTGATTTCCCGAGAAGAATTCGTCAACAGTTTTGTTTATCCTTTTGTGATTGTATTCGTGTGTGCTGACATGCATCTACAGTAACATAATTGAAATTACAGTTCGGCGTACATAATTTCTCTTCGAAATACTTTTTTACCAGATTTTGATATTTTAATATGAGCTTCGCACAATGGTTAACAGATAATACGAAAACTCAGAATATTTGCCGTTGTAAAAGGGGCTGATTGTAGCCAGTTTTCACAAAACTCAACATTTCAGTTTTGCAAGACTCCATAAAACTCACCTAATACTTCTTTTATACTTTGCGGTTGAAACTTAGAACACAAAATTTAAAAATAGAATCTAACAGCCTTTACGCTCACATGCATTAGTTGTCGGGCAATCGCTTTACATTCTATAGGGCCAGCCTAATGCTTCGCTAAGTGATTATTGGATAACAATGCATATTCATGAAATGTATTCGCAGATGCGACTATGGACAACCATCAACTGTATAATGGAATAACGATAATAAAAATTTGTGCCGGAATGGGACTCGATCCTGGATTTCCTGCTTGTCTGGAGCTGAAGCCTTACCATTTGGCTATCCAAGCACAGCTGATGCCCACGCCCAGACTTCCATTTGTCCTAAACCATCTGCCTACAACCTGTATTTGTACATTCATTATGTATATTCTCCTGCGGGGGAGACATTTTACTTGAAGCTCGCTTGCCCAGTGTCGGCAGATGAAACGATATTGCAGTGCCTGTGTTACTCCGAATTAAGATGAAAACTTCCTTTGAACATTCATTCATATCCGAAGGAATTTTACATCGTAATTCGGAATAACACGGGCAGTGCATTATCGTATCGTATCGTACCATACATATTGACCCGCGTAATTCTCTTTCGTGTTCACACAACGTTTCAGTGTAAGATTAGTGGTTGTTATGCAAAATTCCTATTGGATCATCATTATTAAGATGATGGGAGATTCAGAATTTTATGAAACAGCCCTGAAGGTGAAAAGTAGAAGGAGAAGGAGGAGTCCTCAAAGTGCAAAAATAACAAATTCATGATAGCATCCTGTGAGGTAATGGGGGAGTTGTGGCGCCCTAAAAATATTGTAAGTTCGGAGTTGGTGTGGCTACAGGGGCCTCTCTGTAAGCCGGGGCTCGTCAGCTACCGCATGGTGCCATACGTTAACCAGAGCAAGAGGGGCAGACCCAGCGCGTGGTCCAGGCCGACCGCATGCTTGGGAATTCCATGTTGACGCTGTGTCGAGGACTGTGCATTGTGTCGATGAAGGAGATTTGTATGCTGTGAGTGCCAAAGATGGTAGACTTTGTGAAATGGCAGACTTTGTGAAACCATAACGGCAGACATTTCACCGTTCATGTAGAAATTAATAATAACCAGAGGAATCATGACACCTTAAAAGGAAACACGCACAATACCATTATTTGCACGACGATTCTGATGGTGTAATCAGATTTTCAATATCTCTTTAGTTTAAAGTTTAGTATCTGACTGTAAATTATACAAGTAACTCCCAGCAACGAATTTCCAAAATCCAAACCGCTCATCCGATTTTGTCGATCATTGAGTCTTTAGAAAGCTATCAGTGTAAACCTAAATTTGTATTAATTACAGGCATGTATCTTGAATAGTACATTACTTATTGGAGGTCAAAGTGGCCGATTACTATTGATCGAATCAGGCCATAAGGACGCCACAGTTACACGAAAAAACGGTAGCAGCATCCTTATAAATATATTTATTTGTCTATGTCTTTGTTTCTATCAGATATATACTATTCATGAACAAATTGGTCAAATATTTACTGTGTTTAGAAAGCACAGAGACGGAACAATCAAACTGGGATTCGTTTCCGAAACACTCCAGCAAAGTCTAAACAATAGTAAACGGTGGGTCTGGAACAGACGTCTCCCAGCACAAAAGCAAGTTGTAACATTGTAACATTACATATTAAAATCAGGTCTCCCGCCTAATAAGGCATTGTTGTGTCAAACAAAATGATAAAGGAGGAGGCAGTGGTAAGGCTAACCTAAACCTCATCGACACACACACACACACACACACACAACAAACACACACCATACTCTTTCCTTATATCTGTTCCCACTACAACACAGTAAAGTAACCTTGCAGATAAATGTGCTACTAACATGTAAGTCAGATTAACAAATGGCCAATGAGATAGTAAACAGCAACATATGCCCCTCAAGAACACGTACCTCAAATGAATTAGGTGGAACACTATATGAAACCAAATACCGATACACATGAAACTAGTAGCAATACTGAACAGGGAAAAGCTTGAAATGATTCTGAATTTAAACCAGGGTATCTACTAACGATCATAATCTATAACTTCAATGCTAAATGCAGGGTCTCTATCTCTATGCATTAACCAACGTGCATTAGAATAGATAAGCAACCAAAGAGAATGCAAATCTAACTACACTGGCTATGAAGGAGCCTTTGCATTACTTCATTAAATAACTAGGCTGGCGACCTGTTTTAATATGTAATGTCACAACTTGCTTTTGTGCTGGGGGAACGCCTGTTCCTGACCCACTGTTTACTACCGTTTATACGCTGCTGGAGTATTTCGGAAACGAATCCCAGTTTGATTGCTCTGTTCCCATTAGGTTACCTCACGGTCACATTTCAAAAAATTCCTATTAGAGCCGTTGAAGCTGGTCGGTGGTATCGTTACAAGTTGCCAAGCTTGTTCACACTTTGTTCTGAAGTTAAAGCTCAAGATTTGAAATTAAAAAGCAATATAAGAACAGATTACAGGTAGCACAAAATAAGGGCAAAAGGATTTTTCAGCTTTTTAAGTGAAAATAAAAGCAAAAATGCGACAGATTGTTTTGACCGTCTTCAAAAATCAACCCTCACCTAACCTATCGGAACAGAATTTTATTCCAAACAGGGGCGGTTGTGTAAATGGACGATCTCAAAATATTCACAAAAGAAAGCGCACGAAGTAATCAATTACACAAGGCTTGAGGCCGACGCTGGGCGGGAGGCAAATGAAATTGCATCTGCCGCAAAAGACTGTTTAAATTATTTAGAGCAAGATCTAACGGAACGCAGTGCAATAAATATTAGCCTCAAATTACTTTCTGATTCTTGTGGCTCCATAAATAAAAACTTCACTTTGATGGCAATACTTATGAGCTACACTTGAAGTTCAAAGATATTTTAAGGAATTCAACATTACTACCAATTAAATGCGCACAGTTATTTGCCTCCTGGCGGGTTTTTTCGCACTATTGATGAAGATCTAAGAAAACACCAAACAGTCACACTACCCGCAGAATATTACGATATTTTTGGAATGTTTGAAGAGGTTAAAGTTTGGGGTAAAGCCAGGTACAGCCACTGTGCGAAATCAATGTCTAAACGTGCAATGAAAGCGAGATTGCCTTTTAAGATATCTGAGGTAAGAGCACTGGATTATGTAAGAAGATCTAAGACCGCGTCACAATGCCTTTAAAACAAAATATTTTCTTTCATTCACCGATAGACGTTCCGATACTGAAACCGGGAAAGAGAAGTGTTCAATCAAGTTTGAAGCACTTTATCTTCCATCAGTGAATCACGTAAGGGAAAATAAAGATAATGACGTGAGGAAGTTGATGTCTTATTTTGAAAATGGTTCAGAGGAAAGGGAAGAGCTGTAGTCATAAGTTGTACAAGGTAATGCTAATGATACAGAAGACAAAATTCTGTATCATGAAGAACATTCACATTAAAGAGGACTTTATTACAGTATTGTTTTCGACTTAAGACATCACTAAAAGTAAACATCATATTGAAATATGTACTACTGCTTCACTCATCACGTAAACGTATCGTTATCAGTTTCATAATAGGTTTATGATATATCGTATCCTTATGAGTTTCATAATAGGTTTATGATATATATATATATATATATATATATATATATATATATATATATATATATAGTACATATTTGAATATGATGTTTAGATTTAGTGATTTCTGAAGTCGAAAACAATACTGAAATAAAGTCCTCTTTAATGTGAATATTCTTCATGATACAGAATTTCGTCTTCTGTATCATTAGCATTACCTTGAACAACTTCTGACTAGAACTCTTATATATATGTTGAGTTTTGTAGATATTTGTTCAAAAAATGTTCAAGCGGCTCTGAGCACTATGGAACTTAACAGCTGAGGTCATCAGTCCCCTATAACTCAGAACTACTTAAACCTAACTAACCTAAGGACATCACACACATCCTTGCCCGAGGCAGGATTCGAACCTGCGACCGTAGCGGTCGCGCGGTTCCAGACTGAAGCGCCTAGAACAACTCGGCCACTTCGGCTGGCTAGAAAATTGTAATTTGTCACTTTTCTACCAATAAAGGCAGTTAATGATGAATGTCAGTCATCTCTGCATGAGCCCCTACCGACCTGGATGACCAGTATTACATTATTTGATTTTTTTTAAAGCTATGACATTGAGTACAACTAAAAAATACCTCTCCTGTAAAATTTTGTAAATGGCGTTTGCTGAGGTTTGTTAAAACGGTCCTATATTGGTAAGAGATTTAGCCAATTAACGAACAGAGTCGACAGCTTGGAAAGTGTTGCTCCAACACAGCTCGTCTACATTGCAACAACATGTGAATACTTGCTGGAAAATGCTATCCCGCAAGGTGTCTCCCCAACGGAGGAGTTGGAGGACGGGTCTGCTGCAGCCGCCCTGGTCGGATCGCGTGTGCACCGTGTTGCGTGCGTATCCTGGACTCCTCGCGCCACCTGGGGTCATCCGTCAGACGCAAATGCGCTCGCCGTCTCTGCCACGCTTCCCCCACGCTCCCCCCCCCCACCCCCCCCCCCCCCCCACCCCACCCCACACACACACACACACTTTCCGCTCCACACACACCACACACACTCCCTCAACTATCAGTCTGGACGGATATAAACCTTCCAAAGAGCGAATCGCACCGGCTTAGGTTCCTTTCAGTGAGGTTCAACTATAAACTGTTCGACATCAGCAGAGGAGGAAGGAACTTCTTAACTTAACTGTCAAATTTATTTTCATTTACAACAAACTTAACATGTGGACGAAGATCACTAGCAAGGACTGGTATGTCTGCGTAAGCAGAAGAAACTAACGATCAAAGTCCGAAAACAATCTATTGGACTGTTCAATTAACCAAAACAAATTCTTCAAGTATAACACCAACACAAAACAGTGATCCGTCTTCGAATCACAACTACATACAAGAATAATATAGAAAACAACTGAATAATTTCCTACTAGTCTCCGCCAGAGACTTCTCTGATATACCAAGCCTAATCCAGAGATCAGCGAGAAGATCCAAGCCGGGCTGCTGGGGCGGCAGCTATCCACGTCTGCTGGCGGTCGATGAACTGCCGACGTGCGGTCGAACGCCGGCCTTAATAGCGCTTCGTCGGATGAGTACCTCAGAACTATTTTCCATCACATGGTTGGATGTGTGAAAATAGTTCCGGGATCTGCAGCGACCTTTTCCTTGTGTTTATGTGGGCCGGTAGTGGCCCTGGTGGCCGCTGGTGTCTTTGCTGTGTTGTTGTTGTTGTCGCCGTTCATCAATATTGCCTTTCGGTTGTGTAGTGCTTCGGTGTGCCTGCGAAGTTGGCAACCCACTGCTGCAAAATGGCTCTGAGCACTATGGGACTCAACTGCTGTGGTCATAAGTCCCCTAGAACTTAGAACTACTTAAACCTAACTAACCTAAGGACATCACACACATCCGTGCCCGAGGCAGGATTCGAACCTGCGACCGTAGTGGTCGTGCGGTTCCAGACTGTAGCGCCTTTAACCGCTCGGCCACTCCGGCCGGCCCGCTGCTGCAGGGTGTCAGTTTGGTTGCTGATATTCTAGGCGCTGTGATGTCTGGCGGAGAAGGCCACAGCAATAACCAGGGGTAGCATGGACAACCAATAGCTTAAAAGGACATTGCAGCGATACCTTAGTTTTCTTTCAAAAATAATGTGAGGTATTCCTGCCGTGATACATCACTGCTTCTAAATATGCTGCGCCATAAGCTGTTTCCTACGTGAAGTAGTATGTGGAGGATTACATTAGATAGACTACGAGAATAAATCCTAAAAGTCTGCTCTCGATGGTAGCCGATCGTTACCAGAGAGGCCTGGTTACCTCATGTCTTCCAAAGGCATATAGTCGTCTTGAATGGAATTCTTCTTCGTAGGTTGGGACTTATAATAATGCTATTTCCAACAGTGAAAGTAACTGTTAAATAGCTCCTACCCAATTCTCTTTCACTAACTATGAAAAAACGCACTGTATGCAGTTCAGAACTTGTAAGAGGTTTCCTATCAGTATAAGCCTAAAATATAACGACAATCAGGAGGAGACGAACAGTGTTAAATTCGTGGTATTGCAGATAGATAATAAATTCAGCTGAGAGGGGCATACAACAGAGCTGCTGAAGCACCCAAACAAATCTCTACTTACAATGTGACTATTGTCAGTCACAGTCGATACAAAAATGAAAAAGGTAACGTACCTTTCTTACTGTTACTCCATAAATCAAGAACATCCTAAGACGGACTATCTAGTGTACAAGAGATACTAACTACTGATTTCCAGTTTATTTATTCCTTAATGAAATTTTTCATTAAAAATATCCTTTTTTTTCAAACCAACAGCTCAGTTCATGGAATGAATCTAGGAAATAAAAATAATCTTCTCAAAGATCACTGAGGAACACACATTTTCAGTCTACATCTACATCTTCATCTACATAGACACTCCACAAAACACCACACAGTGCGTGCCGGAGTGTACCCTGTTCCACTCGCAAATAGAGCGAGGGAAAGCGACTAATTTCTCGTATCTTATCTTTGTGGTCCTCACGCGCATTGTATGTTGGCGGCAGCAGAATAATTTGTCACTCAGCTTCAAATTCCAGTTCTCTAAATTTTCTCAATAGTGTTCTTCGAAAAGAACGTCGTCTTCCCTCCACAGATTCCCTGAGTTTCCGAAGCATCTCCGTAATACTTACGTAGGCTACTGTTCGAACCTACCGGTAACAAACAGAGCAGCCTGCCTCTGAACTGCTTCGATGTCGTTCTTCAATCCCACTTGGTACGGATCCCAGACACTCGAACAGTATTTGAGATTAGGTCGCACCAGCGTCCTATATGCAGTCTCCTTTACACATGATCCACACTCTCCTAAATTCTCCGAATAAACCGAAGTCGACCAGTCGCCTTCTAACTTTCCAGAAACCACCAAAAAGTTTAACTTCTAGTAATTTATGTACAGTCTGGCTTCTATATAATTTCGGTGTAGTAAGTCGATCTTTGTAAATCAGTATTACAAAATGATTTTTCTTTTTGATGGTACATGGTTATAACAAACTAGGAAGTATCAGAATATCTCTGTATTTAAAATTTGCATGTTTTGTGGCAAGTTCGTTATTACATTTTAAATGAAACTATGTTTAAGATATTTTGAATTATTGGACATTAATGAGGACTATTTCACCTGGGATCTGTAGACGGTACATTATCATACCTGTAGTTTCCGTAAATATTTGATGTGTATTCTTGTTTATAACATGTTCTTCATCCTGGATGAAGTGCTCACAATGGAACTAAAAGTACACCTAATCTATCTCACTCAACTACAAAACGGATGTTTGTTCGTTGAGTAACAGTTTAAGGTGTTCACATCATCAAGCACCAAGCTACACTGCTTGATGATCGTTCATAGCAGTTTCTCTTTTGCCTGTACAGGAAAAATTTACGTCAGAGATCGTTCATTTTTGCCGACTTTCGTTGTGTTAATCTGGTTCATCGCTTCATCTTCCAAAAGCTGCTTTTAATAAATAATTTTGCAATATCAGTAGGATTAAGGGTTCCATTGTAGTGAGCTTCTTTAATAAGTTGCTTCTTTTTCTTTATGACATAATGTTTTGAACATCACGACCAATGCTGAGCGGGTTTTCTAAAGCCCACTGTAGCTCAAAGTCTCCCACTGACTAGGGCTTTCCCACAGTACTGGTTTAGATGTCTTGAGCATCTGTCGTAGTGGAGTAAGTGAAGACCTTCTTCAGACATGCCGGTAGTGGGTGTCACTGTACTCAGATCTAAATCATAGCACACAACGTGACACAAAAGCCACAAGATCACAGGGCAAACGTGTTTTAACCATGGTGGTATCGATATTGTGTTTACAAGTGGAGCTTCTTCAGGTGATTACTCCGCATAGAGTAAGTTAAATGCTAACGAGTACATTTTTCGAAAACGCTCCTCGAATACTGTAGCTTTACCAACATTTGTTGTCTGTGTTAATTGTGGGAACACCTCTTTTTGAAACCACTTTTTTTTTACTTTTCTCTCTTTCATTTCCCATAAACATCAAATTTAGCTTTCTCAGTGGGGAACTACCTTTTGTCGTTACACATGATCATTCACATAATATTACACTTCATAAAATCGAATACCCCGTATGTAACATCTTTTTCTTGTAGGTGCCTTAGTGAAGACGAGCTACAAATGTATAATGCGCGATGGAAGGTCGTAATTCAACCTCTGTGTACCTCCAATAATGTTTTCTTTCAGATTTTCTTGTTTAAAGAGTTGTTGCTTAACACTGTGAAATTATTTTCATGTTCCTCCGAGAAGGAATTGTTATTAAATAACGAAAATATTGACTAACCAACTTAGGAAATACTAACAGGAAATTATCGGCATCTGAATCCTAACATTCTAAACCATCTATTCATATTCGCGGGTCTTCACAATAATTGTAAATGCGGACTTCATTCACTTTTCTGAGCAAACAGATAAAGATTCCGACAAGATTTCTATGCTAACACTCACTCGCTTGTAAAAATACACGATTCGTTCCCTAAAGGGCATTCACCTTAATTAAAGGCTGATTCTCTTTGTGTACTATGATCTCTAGTTCTTTCCAGTATCTCAGACGTATTTCAGACAATTTTATTTGCTGTGCTTGCTTGCAGGACTTTTAATATTAAAAATAACATCACAGCAAGGGATTTTCTACACCTTCTCAGTGAAAACTTCATGTAATGGTAAGAAGCAAAATTCTACCCAAATGTTGTAGTCTTCAAATGTTTGTAGTTTCAATTGTCACCATGTTCCAAATCAATTCGCTGCCCCAATTTCACGGTACGTGATCGGTTATTCCAAAAATCGGTTCTGACAAGGGGAATTGGAGTTTTTTTGTTTATCCTGCCTTTTGAGTTCTTGTGCTGATATTTCCATAGAAACTTCCATCATCTAGCACATATTTGTTTATTTTTAACCGAGAAGTCAATTACCAGTTTACATAAATTTAGCTTTAAAAATGTTTTAATACAACGAAATACTGCCATAAAATTTTCATTACCTTAGGGGTTGACATTCCAAAAACAATGATAGACGTTTTTTTTATTTCCAACCGAGAATCCAAATACAAATTTTCTAAGATCTATATTACAAAATGCTCTCTCTACTAAATATTTAATTAAAAACTTTCGTCTGCTGTTAAACTTCTTCTCACTTTGAAATAAAAAAAAACATTGAAAGAAGTATTTACGTATTTCTAGAATAAAAGTCAAACAGAAATTTTCAGAGATGTAGCTTTAAAAATTCTTTACTTGTTCTTTAATAATGATTTATTTTAAAAATATTTCAACCACTATTACATTTCCTAGAGGTTGAATTTCTAAAAACGATGAAACACGTATTTTTTTTTTTTTTTGTTTCTGACCGAGAAACCAAATACCAGTTGTAGTCCTAGCTTCAAAATTGCGTTAACACCAATACATTTTCAAACAACATTTCATCCCATATTTTACCCCCTTGGGGGTGGAATTTCAAAAAATTTCTTCTTAAACAAGTTTCTGTTTTTAGCTGTTTGGGCTGGACGATGATTAGTCAGGTAATCAAGATATTTTCTTTTATACGAGCCTCATTTCAATACTTCTGTAGAGTAAAAGACAGAACTGAACAAAATAATTTATTTTACAAAACAGCTTTGCACGCCTTCAATATAAAACCCATTCTGGTTTGTGACAGCTTTCCAAAGTTTTGGTAACTTTTGTATTCCGGATACAGAACCTTCTTTGATGAGCTGTCTAGTGCTGTGCAGTGGCGGCTCGGGACCAAAGAAGATGGTGGTGCACTTTACTCACGAAGGAAAGCAGCAACAAAAGAGAGAAAATCAGTACACTGCTCAATGTTTTTGTAATGCGTGATATAAACAGACCACCCGCTCGTGTCACTCCTGCATCTACTCATAATAAAACCAAAATGTGTACACAGAAAAAAGTATTACTTTTGCAGGATAAAAGAAATTAAAATCAACTGCAGCTCTATGTACTCAAAAAGTGGTAGGCGTGCCTTACTAACCTTTTTCAGCAGGACTGATGCTAACGCTGCTCGATTTTATCGCTGAATTTGGATTTGGTGGTGATCACTTGTACAGGAACTCCCTTCATTTTTCCATCATATTTGCAAATCTTTCAATCACTCTTTGAAGTCTGCAATTCCTAAAATGTGGTCTCATTCAATAGAGAGCATCGCGAGTGCTGACAGTCTTTCCTGGTCCATAGTATTCTGCAAGAAGGTTTTGATGCGCTTTAGCGAATAAAAACAACGTTCTGCTTCTTGTGTGATCATTGGAATTGGAATTATCGCTTTCAGGAGCTTCACAGATTCGCTCAGTGTATCACAAAGATTATTGTCTGTTATGTAATCCAGAAAGGTCAAAGCTCCACACATGCTTTTGAACTCCTCTCTTCCATAAATAACGGACTTCTGTTCGAAGTTTCTTTGCCTCCAAAAAAGAGTAGCATTCAATAGTAGCTCTGAAAGACGTTTCTGGAAAAGTGGAAGAGTAAGTAGCGAATTTCTCTGGTAGAAAGAGAGAGGCGGGAACTAGGTGTCTAGTGAACCTGAATCTTTCTTTTGCCTCGTAGCTTATGACATCACATACTTCTTTGGCCTCCCGCTGTAGATTACACATCGTTGCGCCATCTTCAGTTCTCCCTTTTTTATGGTTCTTGTGTAAACCTTTTGAATTTTCACTTACCCCTTCCCTAATGACCGCAATTTCACGCTCAAAAGCTGTCAGCTGATTTTGTGCGTAAGTTGGATCAGTATTCTTTTTTTGTAGCCGGTTATACAAAATATCCACATGGATTATGATTTTGTCAAAAAATGAAAGCCAAAAAATGAAATTTTCATCCTTCAAAATTGGGTCTAAGCCACAGGCTTGCAGGATCGTGTTCTCATTACACAGTTTTTCCCCCTGGCTCATATTATTCATACACGTGATAATATCTTCCCTATATTCGAAAACGGTATTGACGCTCCTTGGCTGAAAATTCCAACGAGTAGGCACTGAACGTGGCAGTCGTTTTCGTACTATTTCGTCGATAGCTGCTGTTCTTTGAGGAGATGCTGAAAAGAAGCTGCAAAGTCCCTGAAGTTAAGTGAAAAATATTCGCACATTTTTATTAATGGAAGTGGCTGTAAGTATAATGAGTTTCAACTGGTGGGCATAGCAATGAATGTATGAAGCGTTGGGAAACTTTTCCTTAGCAAGAGCCTGCACCCACGTGATGAACCACTCATGACTGCTGCACCATCATGTGTTTGCGCTATTAGCTTATGTGGACAATTCCCCAAATGATTATTTATCTGTCCGATGATGGACGTTTCCAAAGACTGGGCATCATGCTTTTATGGTGCTATGAAGTCCCAAACTCTTTCAACTCAGCACCCCTAATTTCCTTTCTAATTTCCTCTTGGCAGATGTGAAGCATGCACCAGATGAGTTCAGTCTGGATGGTTTTTGAGGTTCCTTTGAAAACTGTAGCTTTCTCTAAATCCGATTTTAATACTGAGTCTAATTCTGCACTAAAGTTAATCAAGGAACGAAAACTACCAGGACTGGAAGATGATTCAGTCTCATCATGTCCTCTAAGGGCAAGTTCCAGCGCACCACAGAAACGAATACAGCTAATAATTAGATTCAATATGTACCTATTACCGGTAACTTTTTGGTTGTGTAATGCCATGGACCTTTTGTACCCACTGTCTAATTGGGTAGCTGTATTTACATTGCCTAAACTTGATATATTCAAAACGTTATTTACATGGACTGAAGACAGTTCGTGTTATTTTGTCATGGAGGTATTGAATGTCATAGACTCCGTGTTTAGACCATGAAAGATCTACTCCAAATAATAAACAAGGAAAACAAAATAAGGCATTTTTCATGTCACAACCACACAGCCATTCGTGCTTGTTGTACAATTCAGAATAAAATTTCCTATTGAACTGGCGACATTTTGTTTTAACGGTCTGTGAAATTGTTAAAGCAGGAGTCGGCATACCTAGCCTCTTGATTTCTCATTTTTCTTCAAACATCCGTGAACTGAAGGATTCAGAGAGCAATGAAATTACCTGATTCATTATTTCACGTATTCACTTGTCACTTGAGCCTCAAAATTCACTGTAGCACACGCTAAAATAACTAGCACAACGCACAGGAAATTGTTAGTTCTGTCTCAGCTATACCTGAACTGGTAAGGTGGAGCAAGAATCCCGCTTTGTTCGAAGATCCGATAGTTCCGTTTCCCTTCCGAAGTGTTCAGGCCCTCTTCCTGCGGCTGGCAGGGTGGCCCGGGTGAGGTGTTTATACACACAAGGCCCGCATACGAGTACAGTGATGCCAAGCGTTGCCCCCACACCCCACACCCCCTCTGAGACACTCAAGTCCACGTTTGCAGCTACAGTGCAATCCGCTGTCGCTGTCGGCACATTCCGTCCAACTCCGCTGCGTTCGGCGTTTGGAGCCCGGGCATTTCAAAAGAGATAAACGGCGCGCTACTTCTCCAATAGTACAGAACGCTCAGAAGGCAAACCTATACAGGAGCCGCCCCTGGTCACATGACTGGAAGCTTCATCAGTTGAAACAAAATGTTTTCCATGGAGTTGTTGCTTCGATTTTGGAAGCAAATCAAAGTCTGTTAGTCTCCTATAAGGACTTTATAGTGAGGAGGGGTTGGAGTATTTCCCACCCATATTTGTTGAGTATTTCTCTCACTACTAGGGCAATTACGGTCTTGCTATAACGTGCAAATTGAAGAGAGGAGATGCAAAACATTTTCGGGCGCAAAACATTTTGCAGTAATAGATTGTAGTACGCGCCTGTTGCAGACTTCCCCTGGGGCACTCTGTTTGTGGCTATGACTCTGTACATGTTATACGCTAAGATCATTATACTCCACCTGTAACTGTTGCCAGCAGAATTTTTACGAGCCTGAAGAGTTGGAACTTTTTCAGTTTTGACTATTGAGACTTGAGTTTTGGCTGAAAATCTCGTATCTAGCTTTCATCGAGTGTAACAATACTTTTCAGAACCTGTTCTTCTATTCGATAACGTTGAAGCAATTCCTCTGCGATTCATTCGGGACCTGCTTTCCGCTCTTCATTCAGATCATACGGAACCCATCGAGCAGCTACTTTCCTCACCTTTCAATTTTTAATTACGATTCTTTAAACTAAAGTGGCAGACATTTTGACTGTATAAGTAATTTCCTCACGTTTTTCGTCGGTCCTCTCTCAAAATGTCGTTGACAATAACCTTAGAGTTGTAGCCTATTGCAGTTGATGGTCTTCCACTTCTTCGGTTGTTCTCAGTGATTACCCGACCCACACTGGAACAAGCAGACTATCGTGATACCGTGCTACGATCCACTACACAACTCTCGCACACATGTCTCAAAGTGTTATAAATTTCCGTTGGGCTCTTCCCACGTAGGGATTTGGTTTTGATGTAGGATCTCTAGTCACTGCATGTAATCCGACCTGTCTTGGTTTCAGCTCCTGCGTTAAAGCTAAATTACTCACGACACAACCGCAGGAACCAACAAACAAATTTACAACAGTCGCGCCTGAGGTCTCGCGGTGGCCCACGTGCAGTGTACAGCAGTTTTCAAATGACCCACACATGTAGAGATTAGCTTTAGGGAACGTAGACTGGAGGTTGCAGGAATCTATAATTTGCACTAAAACCAGGCTGCATTTATTACAGTAAAATGATATAATGGGAAGCGATAGAGGTGAAGCGAATGTGAAAGGGTTCTACACTGCCTCTAATTTTATTCAGCCTGTGCATAGAAGAGCTTCTAAATGCAGACAGGCAAAAATTTGCTAAAGGAATTGAAGTTCAGGTAGCAGAAATGAAGTTGGCTGGTTACAATGGATGAGATTACAGTAATTATGGGGAGAACAGGCGGCTTTTAGAGTGCAGGCTAGAATAGAGCGATGCATCAAACCAGTCTTCGGACGTTAGCGACAACAATAACGAACATGGAAGAGTTGTGCTTTATGGTCAGTTAGGAATTATAGCTCTTTAGGCAAATAAGTACTCATCTAGGCAACAAAACACGATAAAAATCTATCTCAATTTAATGGTACAATTTGGAGAATTTTGAGGAAAGTTACAGAGATAACTTCATGGATACTTTTACGTTCGTAGGCGGTATATGAACTCTGCAGTAGCTTCTACGGTTTCGTTATAAAAATCAACTCGGCTACATGCTAATTTCCTTATTAAAAATGTTATGTACGCTTGAGAACAGTTACATTTCCCCTGCAGGTGGCTGCTCTTACATGTTATCAGCTTTATTTACCAAACAGAGACTTTACAGAGTTAGCTGGAAACACATATACAAAAATAGCAAACTGTAGTGAAGAGAAAGGTAGAATGTCAGAAACGGTACTGGTACATTGAGCTAACCCCATATACTCTAAGGCAAAAGAGAAAAAGAAAGAAAGAATTTCAGAAAGAAGAATTTCAGGAAAGCCTCATGATTTCTTCAAAAGAAAGAGTTTCACAAACTGAACAAGCCAATAATGCGTTGGCTCACCTCCAATGGTCCGCCTTCAACACCCATGCAAGCAGTTATTCGGCTTGGAAATGATTGATAGAATTATTGGATGTCCTCCTGAGGGATATCGTGCCAAATTCTGTCCAACTCGCGTGTTAGATCGTCAGAATTCAGAGCACGTTAGAGGGCCCTGCCCACAAATCCCCAAAAGTCCACAATTGGGGAGGGATCCGGCGTCGTAGTTAAGGTCATGTCCGTGTGTGGGCGCGCATTGCCTCGCTGAAATATGAGCCAAGTATGGTTTTGCTGTGAAGGGCAACAAAGTGGGGCCTAGATTATGGTCGACGCTCCACTGTGCTATAAAGCGCCCCAGATGACAACCGAAGGGATCTTGCTGCCAAATAAAATGGCACTCCAGATAGCACTCTGGTTGTCGATCCGTATGTTGGGCGATGATCAGGATGGTATCCCACTAGTCAGAGCATCTCCATACGCGTCTTCGCTGGTCATCGGGTTCAGTTAGAAATGTGAGTCATCACTGAAGACAGTTATATGCCATCCAATGAGATTCCAAGCCGTATATGCCCGATACCACTTCATCAGACATGAACATGTAGAGATGGTCGATGGTAGTCGTCGCAAGGGGGTGCCCTTTCTGTGAGCCGTCTTATTATGGTGCTTGCAAGTCGAATCTATAATAATGATAAATCTAGGACTCTGAGTGCTTCTCTGACGATTGCCTGGTTCGCAAGTTCTGTCGTCTCTTTAGGTCGATCGCTTATTTCTTGAGGCTGTGTTTGATCATGGTTCAACCATTTCTGAATGTCGCTGAATAGTGGAATCGCTCCTATGCAAATGCCGAGCAATTCGCCGACTGCTCCAACCGTTCTTCTTTGAGAGAAATTATACTTCCTTTCTCGAATCCTGACATCTGCGTATATTGTGCATGCACCTGTTGTTATAACTTCCTTTGCACGCTGCGTGGTTCTTTAGTGAGTACAGGAGCGAGCAAAAAATGCAGTTCATGAAGATAGAATTCAGATATTAATTTATTCTACATCTAATTTCAAACAGTAAAAGTAATATATAATTTTGTTGCTGTAATTTTCTGCGTCACTTGCTAACAATAGCTTTGAATGTGAGTGTATGCTTTCCCGGCGTATACAGCTGGCGAAGAGTTCTCGGGCTTCCAGCCGAGTGGCGGTGTCTTCAAACAGCGACGTTTCGACGAGTGACATACTCATCATCTTCTGGCGAAGTGCCGAGACTTTGCGGATGCCGCTCCCTTTATACCTGCGGTGTGCCCCCCACCACCTGGCCGCGGGAGGCTGGGTCCAGAGGAGCCGGCGGGCGAGGTGGAGGGGGAAGCAGGTGCGCCGTTCGTGTCTCCGTCAGAGCATTCTGATTGCGTCTCGTGAGCAGGACGGTTCTTGTTGCGTTCCTGGCGTATTGCGGCTAATGCTGGATTCCAGGCCGCGCTCAGTTGATAGCCTTCGTCCCTGTTCACAAGGTTCTCGTGGACCCGTATTTCTATTGATTCTTTAATGACGCTATCCCAATAGCTCCCGGCTCGGCATAGCACCATGGTGTTTTCGAAGTCAAAGGTGTGGTTTTCTTTGATGCTATGTTCAGCTATAGCAGATTTCTCTATCTGTCCAAGTCGAACATGCCTGATGTGTTCCTCGCACCTTTTTGAGATGCAGCGCTGCGTTTGACCAATGTACTGCACACCACATTCGCAGGCAATGTTGTGTATACCAGGTGTGTTTAGTTTGAGTGGGTCTTTAGCTGAGCCTAGCAGCTCTTTCGTCTTCGGCGGTGGTCGGAAGACGGTATTTATGTTAGATTTTCTTAATAGCCTCCCGATTTTGACTGATGTGGGCCCCAAATATGGAAGAAAGGCGAGTCTCTTGTTAACTTCCTCTTCCTCTTCCTGAACTTTGTCAGCCTGTCTCCTCTTGAAGGCCCTGCCAATCTGTGTTTCACTGTACCCGTTTTTCCGAAATACCTCCCTTAGGTGGTGTAATTCGTCTGAGAGGCTTTCTTTGTCACAAATGACGTGCGCCCTATGCACCAAGGTGGTCAGTACTGACTGGCGTTGCGCCGGATGGTGGCAGCTGGTTGCATGGAGGTACAGGTCTGTGTGTGTCTTTTTTCTATATACTGAATGGCCCAGCGTGCCATCCGCTTTCTTCCTAATCAGTATGTCCAGGAATGGAATACAGCCATTCTCTTCTACTTCCATCGTGAAGGTTATATTCTTATGTATGCCGTTTAGGTGGTCCATACCAGCCTCCCGCGGCCAGGTGGTGGGGGGCACACCGCAGGTATAAAGGGACCGGCATCCGCAAAGTCTCGACACTTCGCCAGAAGATGATGAGTATGTCACTCGTCGAAACGTCGCTGTTTGAAGACACCGCCACCCGGCTGGAAGCCCGAGAACTCTTCGCCAGCTGTATACGCCGGGAAAGCATACACTCACATTTGCGACACCTCTACGGGGAGGAGATGCTCTGTAGCTTCAAGCTGCTCCAGAAAGAACGCAACAGGAAAGCCAAATTGCTCAGCTCACTGGCTTTCCTCCAACGTTGCCGAGACAAGAACATCTTGCCACGATTTGCGGAATTAAGACATCCTGTGAAAACGAAGAAAACCGAACGTATATTACGGCGAGCAGGGATGGCCATTGTCTGGGAACGCATTCACTACACACGGCAAGAACTGGACAAGAATGCACGCATCCTGATCGAATGTCACCTGAAAATGGCAGAAGCATTACCGGCACACACTTGGGAGTGGGTTGACTGCAGCTCTCACGCCGACAGTGAGGTGCAGAAACGACATGTTGCCGCAAAACAGATCAACAAATTCGGCAGACTCTCTGGAGCTCAGTCGACCCAGAAGGTGACAAATAGCACCAGAGCTATTGTAAATTTGACAGATAAGGTGCTAGATGCAGCCACAACTTCTGTCCTCACGAAAGGGTTGAACGTTGCACCTGTACCAAGGACCATACCGAAACGGGACATCATCAGCAGCGTAGAGGAAGCAATCCGGGGCCTACCCAAGGAGGAAGCTGAGCAGATCCGAAGGGAGACCTGCAGGATCATCGACAAGTCACGACTCCCTAAAGCTAACATTACTGCGCAGGAGCGAGAGGCTATCTGCGCACTGAGGGATGATGCTGACATCATGGTCCTCCCAGCAGACAAGGGAAATGCGACGGTGCTGATTCGCACAGTCGACTACCAACAGAAAATCTGCTCTCTGCTGCAAGACCCAGCCTACAGGAAGCTCAACAAGGACCCTACATCGACGATGACCAGGAAAACCGTGGCGCTACTGATGGACTCAGATCTACCAGAGGCAGTGCAGAAACGGCTGTATCCCAGAGCGCCAACGACACCGCGCCTGTATGGGTTGCCCAAGATTCACAAAGATGGGGTGCCTCTACGGCCGATTCTGGACACTATCAACTCGCACAGTTATGGACTGGCCAAATACCTGGCGACATTATTGAAACCACTGGTGGGACACTGCAGTCATCACGTGAAAAACTCCGCGGATTTCGTTAGAATACTGAAGGACATCCGAATACAGAGTGATGACCTACTCGTGAGCTTCGACGTCACCTCCTTGTTCACAAAAGTACCGCTACAAGACGCCTTGGCGCTCCTTAATCGGCACTTCGAGCCTGAAACAGTGAAGCTCTTTGAATATGCACTTACGACCACCTACTTCAAGTGCAATGGAGAGCATTATGAACAAGTGGATGGAGTGGCCATGGGATCTCCCCTTGCTCCAGGGATCGCGAATCTTTATATGGAACACTTTGAGGAGGTGGCACTACAAACTGCTCACCGTAAACCCAGGCACATCTTCCGCTATGTGGACGACACTTTCGTGATTTGGCAGCATGGCAGGCAGGCACTGGAGGAGTTTATGGACCACCTAAACGGCATACATGAGAATATAACCTTCACGATGGAAGTAGAAGAGAATGGCTGTATTCCATTCCTGGACATACCGATCAGGAAGAAAGCGGATGGCACGCTGGGCAATTCAGTATATAGAAAAAAGACACACACAGACCTGTACCTCCATTCAACCAGCTGCCACCATCCGGCGCAACGCCAGTCAGTACTGACCACCTTGGTGCATAGGGCGCACGTCATTTGTGACAAAGAAAGCCTCTCAGACGAATTACACCACCTAAGAGAGGTATTTCGGAAAAACGGGTACAGTGAAACACAGATTGGCAGGGCCTTCAAGAGGAGACAGGCTGACAAAGTTCAGGAAGAGGAAGAGGAAGTTAACAAGAGACTCGCCTTTCTTCCATATTTGGGGCCCACATCAGTCAAAATCGGGAGGCTATTAAGAAAATCTAACATAAATACCGTCTTCCGACCACCGCCGAAGACGAAAGAGCTGCTAGGCTCAGCTAAAGACCCACTCAAACTAAACACACCTGGTATACACAACATTGCCTGCGAATGTGGTGTGCAGTACATTGGTCAAACGCAGCGCTGCATCTCAAAAAGGTGCGAGGAACACATCAGGCATGTTCGACTTGGACAGATAGAGAAATCTGCTATAGCTGAACATAGCATCAAAGAAAACCACACCTTTGACTTCGAAAACACCATGGTGCTATGCCGAGCCGGGAGCTATTGGGATAGCGTCATTAAAGAATCAATAGAAATACGGGTCCACGAGAACCTTGTGAACAGGGACGAAGGCTATCAACTGAGCGCGGCCTGGAATCCAACATTAGCCGCAATACGCCAGGAACGCAACAAGAACCGTCCTGCTCACGAGACGCAATCAGAATGCTCTGACGGAGACACGAACGGCGCACCCGCTTCCCCCTCCACCTCGCCCGCCGGCTCCTCTGGACCCAGCCTCCCGCGGCCAGGTGGTGGGGGGCACACCGCAGGTATAAAGGGTCCGGCATCCGCAAAGTCTCGGCACTTCGTCAGAAGATGATGAGTATGTCACTCGTCGAAACGTCGCTGTTTGAAGACACCGCCACCCGGCTGGAAGCCCGAGAACTCTTCGCCAATAGCTTTGAATGTGGAAACATATACAGATACCGCAGATTAACAAATCAGTCAGTATTCTTTACAATAGCTGGCCACTACGAAAGTCTTAAAAGTTATTCAACTGGCAAATGCATAAAAAGGGGATTAGTGCATGAACGTTCGAACGTAAGTATAACCGCCTCTGGAGCTCCGGGGAGGGGATGCTTGCATCTCATTGACAGCGGCGTAATCGTTCGTGACCGTACGCTCCTACCAGAGTAGTGGCTGTAGGCGTAACTGGCGGTGTGTGTATTTGAAAATGCGGCCAAACGGATAGCGGTCGATACAACACTTGTCTGCGAGGAATAGTTACCGTCCAGCTGGATATATGGTGTGAAATTTGCAAAAAAGATTTCATGCCTTGGTGTCGACATACCTGTGTTTACTAGTTTTGCCAAACGCTCTGTGAAATTGCGCTGCAGCGTCAGATACTCTTCCATCGGCCGCCAAAGCTTACAATTTTGCATTTTCCATCGATGCCTGTATGAATATCAATTTGCTACCAGTAGGCATAACTCCTTCGTGGTGCGTCGGTTTTTTTTTTTTTCTTATTCCTTTTACTTTCTTACAAAAGTGGGTCTGTACAACGTACGATGAGTAGTGCTTCAACCGTCCGGGCCCGATCATCTGTTTGTTATTGAATGCGACATGTCATTGCCAAATTTATGGCTGGTAATTGTAACCAGTAATTATTTCTTTCTACACTTCCTTGCATGTTAAACAAATGATGACAAATTTATCTCCAAAATGAACAGCTTGTACAAGTATAGTATTGCTAAGATTTATTTAGGGATAGTGGTGTACCTGAAGGACAGCCTAATAATAAGAACACACTATGTTTCCATGTTGATGTTTCAGTCTAGCGACCAAATTTGAAAGGACAGCAGACTGGAGATCACCGTAAGAAGTTTCAGCATTTTCTATTGTTCCTGGTGTTTTGAGAGACGAGGCTATGTTTTGAGTAGAGTTTGTAAATATTACGTGTTCTACGTATTTAACTGCTGTATAACATGTAAAGCTATTCTGAGGATATAGTTAATTCATGTTACAAAGTTTTATGGTGAGTAAAATTTTGTATAGTTTTAAATCTAGTTCCATAACATGTGGATGTTTAAGCCAGACGTCGTCAGTCATGCACTACCTTGTAACTTGTAGGAAAAGATCTTTTTACAGTGAAACACATGATATTTGCTAACATTTTTCCCTGTCTCAAAAATTGAAATTTGTGTTAGGTGCCAGTAACGCCTATTTAAAAAATTTTTAACCAATAACTTTTTTTGCTAATACTTTTTCTTAATTTGACATCACTTAATGATTTTTGGTGTTTTGTAGAGTAATAACGTAGCACAAAATACAATTAAATGCAGGATTGCAGCACTTTTAAATCTGAATATAATATTTGTTCCTAGCTACACGAACATGTTGTACCTTGGAACAGTTTTCCATATTTGGAAAAACTAGTTCTCCCGGAGTAATTTTTGTAACTTCAGAATAAGACTGCAGGACACAAAGTGAGCGCTATCATTTCAAAATAACATCAGAAAATATGTTAAATTTCTATTACTGGCAAAAGTCTGAAAAGCATTTCCAAAGTATTACACTCTCCCCAAGTCATCTCATAGAATTTTTTGCGTTCCACGTATACCATTTTCCATTTCGGTGACCAACGCTCACATAATAATCGTTACAACGACTTGTACTTCAGGCATATGGCATACGCGATTGAAACAAGTTTATACTATACTAATTCTAGCAATGAGCATTACTCCACGAGGTCTCCTCAAGGAATCATCAAAACGAGCTCCTCATACATCTTTCGAAACGATCAAGATGAGAAAATAAGGAATTGGAATTCTTAGGGAGGTTTAACAGTAACTGCTCTTTCCACGCGTTATTCACAGTTGTCGCAGGGAATGGTGGAAAAGATAGGCCAGAAGAAACTTTTGTCTTTTGGCTTAAGAGTACGAAGGGAGGTGTAGAACCACCAGTGACGCGGATGGCAGTGCATGAAATTCTAAGTAATACAGCCAAATTAACCCACAAAATAAGTATTTTTTAAATTTTTCTACTGAAATTTTCTTCCCTTTACAAGGAATACTATAATTTTTGTTTTTGTAGATTTAGTATAGACTAAGTTCGTAATTTTAATGACCCAAAAATACCTTGAATTTCAGTAAAATACAAAAATTCCTATTGTTTTGACGCTAGTCCATTCCTATGGGCTGACAAATAAAGGAAATTGCAGTTTCCTCACTAACATTTCTTTATAGTGTTTCATTTATTCCTATTCACGAAAGAAGTATTCATTTGTATTGCCCTATAGAGAGGAGGTATTTCGGTTGAATGTAATATTCTTTGGTAAACTAGCCCATCCACTTAACTGTATTAGTAACACCTGCTGATCTGTTGTTCTTTGTTTTATGATATTTTGCAGGAACAGCCAAAAGTTCCTTACTTCGTGACATGTGGTATTGCGAGAAGTTCAAATGTTCAAATGTGTGTGAAATCTTACGGGACTTAACTGCTAAGGTAATCAGTCCCTAAGCTTACGCACTGGCCGGTGGATGGCACTGTGTTATATTATTGTAATTTTCAGTTTATGGTGTGCCTCTGCCCGAGTTTTTATGTACATTATTGAAATTTAATTTTTTAATAATTGTAATTTTTAGTGACAAATCTTAAAAGAGTATCGAAATTGTTTGGTACTGGTGTTTCTCTTATAATGCCTTCTTTTTAAGGGTGGAAGCTCGAGTTTAATGGGTAATGTTTGTTCTTTTCACAGTGTAGCGATGTATTGTTGGTTGAAACACTGATTTAAAAAGTACTTGGTAATAAATGAAGTTTAATAGTTTTCCTCAGCCCTTCCTGTAGGGTCTGTTGGTTGGTGCCCCTGTAAGATACAATCTCTTGTTGTCTGCGTCAGAAATATCAGCGATTGTTACTGTACTTTGCTACAAGAAATATCTACAGTATGTGATCAAAAGTATCCGGAAACCTGGCTGCAATGCTGGAATTCAATATGGTGTTGGCGCACCCTTAGCTTAGATGACAGCTCCCACTCTCGCAGGCATACTTTCAATCAGGTGCTGGTAGGTTTCTTGGGGAATGGCAGCCCATTCTTCACGGAGTGCTGCACTGAGTAGAGGTATTGATGTGAGTGGGTGACACCTGGCACGAAGTCGGCGTTCCAAATCATCCCTAAAGTGTTGTGTAGGATTCAGGTCAGGACTCTGCGCGTGCCAGGCTATTAAAGGGATGTTACTGTCGTGTAACCACTCCGCCACAGGCAACCGTCATCAGCGAATTGCTCTTCAACAGTGGGAAGCAAGAAGATGCTTAAAACATCAATGTAGGCCTTTGCTGTGACAGTGCCACGCAAAACAAGGAGTGCAAGCCCCCCCCCCCCTCCCCCCCATGAAAAACACGACCACACCTGTACCATCGCCTCCGAATTTTAGCGTTGGCACCACACACGCTGGCAGATGACGTTCACCGGGCATTCACTATATCCACACCAGGCCGTCGATCGTCACATTGTGTACCGTGAATCGTCACCCCACACAACGATTTTCCACTGTTCAATCATCCAATGTTTACGCTCGTTACCCCAAACGAGGCTTCGGTTGGCATTTACCGGCGTGTTTAGGTTGCTGATATGAAGTACCTGGCAGTAGGTGGCAGCACAATTCACCTAATATGAAAAACGTTTTTTTTTTTTTTTTTGGTGTGTGTCCCGATACTTTTGATCACATAGTGTATCGGCATCGAGCAACGTTTTCAGAGGACGCAAAACGTGGTAGTTCTCCGCTTTGGACGAAACGCCCATCGCTTAACAGACGCGTTATTCAACTATAATTCACAGAATCCAGTAGCGCAGGACGGAGTTGGAACGAAAAGGATTCGGGCCCGGGTAGAGGGACGCGCCGGCGCGGCGCCCCTGTACGACTGTATGATGCACGGCGCATCGCGTGGCTGCGCGGCGGGCCAGCCGATTTATGGCTCACAAAACATTCGGCGCCGCTCGTCCAATTTGCGCATTGTCCGCGGGACGCCGGCGGCCGCTAACAGTTGCTGATCGAGATGGTCCATTGCGGCGGAACGGCCAAGAAATTTATGGCCAGAGTGGGTTTGATAGCGACTCACTGCGACCCTGAACCTCTCCCCAAGCGGGAAAATGACACCTGCTGTGTGTGTGTTTCCGAAGGTTTTTTTTCCTCGTTCGTAACAAATCAATGGCGTTTTCCCACATTAGCCTTTCTACAGCCAATTTAAAAGTTTCCACGCTCCTGTACTAAAAAAGGAGGCAGTAACCGTTGAAGGGGATGTAGTTTGCATCGCGATGCTTTTGCAACTAGATTACTGTTGTGTTGTGCGTAACAGCGATTAACTGTGGACTTACACGAACTGTAGGCTGACATTATTGCGACAAGCTCCACATGTGACAAATAAAGTGAGATACACACAAAGTAATGGCCTTTCGTGAAGCAAATACTTAAAAGAATAGTCACAAGTTGTCTTGATTACTGCTTTCATGGTTATAGGTATCGTACCTGAATTAAGTATGGCCGTGTTCACTGGATAAAGAGACTAGGGCGCCTTCATTTCTCCGAGAGCGTGCTGAAAAGTAAAGCCCTCGAATTTATGATGCAAAAACACTTACAGAATTTTAAATAAAACATAAATTATTAACATACTATGTCTTTATTGCTCGTGTCTGGGTATTTAGTTCTAGACATAAACATTCTGGCGGCGAACGAATTTCGTCAGACTAGAGACCACTTTGTGGCTGCCGCTAGTGCAGTATGTTTGACTCCATTGACGGAGCCACAGTCTCGCCTCTGCCTTCACAGCTTCATCACTATCAGAGTGAAGTTCGAGAAGGTATCCTTTCAATTTTAGAAACTAATGAAAATCGGATCGGGTCAAGTCGGGACTGTACGGAGGATGATCAATGACAGAGTACCCAGTGAGTTTGATTGTTACACATGTCACAGCACTTGTGTATGGGCTAACACTGCCATCCTGAAGGAGATGGTGCCCCATGTGAGAACGAACTATTTGATTTCAAATGTCGATTACACCACGTTGTTCCTGACACACCGATATAGTTATGGTACACACCGCCGGAGCCCACTATCGGTTGGGTGCTGCAAATATGTAGTCATGAAGCACGAAGAAGTACAACATTAATGAAGTTTGTTTTGTTTAAAAAGCTGTAAGAGCTTCCACATAATAAATTAGGAGGCATTACTTTCCAACATTCCCTTGTAAAAAATTTGTGAACTGTTTACCTGATTCTGTGATGATAGATAATAACACTATTGGGAGTCATATTCCCTGAAGGAGATTGGGATCTATTTTCTTAATTAGAGAGATCACATTTGAACAGAAACAGAAAGTAAATCGAATGTAACTTTTGAAAGCCACGATCTCGGTTTCCTAAGACTAAAGTAATTAGGAGTAAACTGTAGAGTAAGAGTGGTAATATACTATTGTCCCAGAAACAAGGAGGAAAACCTAGAACCAAACATTCGGGTTAAAAAGGGTTTAAGACAGTCATGAATTCGCCCCTCTTTTTCAGCCTATACATCGAAGAATCGAAGACGGGAATAAAGGAGAGTCTGAAGAGCAGAATTAAAGTGCGGATGAAACGATATCAGTAATGAGATTCGCTGATGCATTGCTTTCTCACTAGGGTTACGAGACCTATTGAATGGAATTAAAGATCTAGTGACTGCAGAATATGGTTTCATAGTAAACTGGGGAAAGACGAAAGTAATGAAGAATAGCAGAACTGAATTAGCAGTAAGCTTTACATCAAATTTTGTGACCACGAAGGAGGCAAATTAAAGGACCTCTGGTCATTTGGAAGCAAAATAAAATACGATGGGCCGTCAGGGGCTCACCATTTGTTTGCTGGGTACAAGCTTGGTGACCCCTGAGAAGCGCCGTCAGTCTCTGTGACTATAAGGTCTGAGTATGCTTCAGTACAATACAGTGCGGCGGTGGAATGTTGTGTACCACAGGGAACGGTGATCTTGGCTAGACCTCTTTCTCTCTCTCTCTCTCTCTCTCTCTCTCTCTCTCTCTCTCTCTATCTCTACGGCTAGACCACCCGCATCGTGGGGATGGTAAAAAAACCTATACAGGGTGGTCCGTTGATCGTGACCGGGCCAAATATCTCACGAAATAAGCGTCAAACGAAAAAACTACGAGGAACGAAACATGTCTAGCTTGAAGGGGGAAATCAGATGGCGCTATGTTTGGCCCGCTAGATGGCGCTGCCATAGGTGAAACGGATAATAACTGCGTTTTTTGAAATAGGAACCTCCATTTTTTATTACATATTCGTGTAGTACGTAAAGAAATATGAATGTTTTCGTTGGACCCATTTCTTCGCTTTGTGATAGATGGCGCTATAATCGTCACAAACATACGGCTCACAATTTTAGACGAACAGTTGGTAACAGGTAGATTTTTTAAATTAAAATACAGAACGTAGTTACCTTTGTACATTTTATTTCGGTTGCTCCAATGTGATACATGTATCTTTGTGATCGTTTCTGTAAGCGACAGTAATGAAAACGAGGCAGATAGAAAAAATTAAGTAAAGTGTTTATTGTTTAAAAAATCAACACCTGAACTATTAACACAATTATCCCACAGTGTCACAAGACGGTTAATGCCTTCATGGAAAAATGTTTGCAGCAACGATGGTTATACCCAGGCGCACACCACTTCGTCCGAAAGAATCGCGGCCACGAACTTCTTTCTTCAAGATTCCAAATACATGGAAATCGCATGGGGAGTGACTGAGACTATATGCAGGATTTGTAACGGCTTCCCAGTTAAACTTCTGCAACGTATTTGAAACAACATTGGCAGCATATGTTCCATCAACCGATCTTTCGTTTAGTTACAGTGCACTACAAATTTCTTTTCTCCTCAGTTCTGTTGAATATCTCCTCATTAGTTACGCGAACTACAGATCTGGTCTTCGGCACCCTTCTGTAGCACCACAGTTTGAAACCTTCTATTGGCTTCTTGTATGGACTGCCTATTGTCCACGTCACATTTAGATTCAAAGCAGTAATCAAGACAAATACCTTCACAAAAAAAACTTCCTAACACTTCGGTTTATCTTCAGTGTTAACAAAATCCTTTTCTTCAGAAATATTTTTCTCTCAATTGCCAATTTATATAGTTAAATAGTTATTTTACTGTGAAAACAGCAAAACTCATCTACTACTTTTCGTTTCACATTTTCTAATATAATTCCCTCAACATCGTCTGATCTAATTCGACTACTTTCCATTAACCTCGTTCTGAGTTTTTTCTATGGTTATCTTATATCCTTTCAAGGCACTGTCATTCCGTTCAGCTGCTCTTCCAAGGCCTTTGCTGTCTCTGAAAGAATCACTATGTCACATGCAAACCTGAAAGTTTTTGTTTCTTCTCTCTAAACTCTAAATCCTGCTGTAAAGCTTTTTTTTTTTTTTTTTTGATTCCTTTACTCCCTGTCAAATGGAAAGATGGAATAACACTGAGAATAGGCTATAACTATGTTTCCCTCCCTTCTCAATCACTGCTTCCTTTTCATCCCATTCCACTCTTGTAACTGCGTCTGGCTTCTGTGCCAGTTTTAAATAACATTCTGCTTCCTGTATTTTACACGTGCCCCCTTCCCAATTTCAATTACTTTACAGAGAAATTTTTCGAACGTAGCAAGTTACGCTGCTACTATCAGATACGAGGCTGTACTACTGCTCATTGATGACCATTGAGGAAGCTGATGTACTGTAATTAACGCAGATGAATTATTCAGAACCATCATCAATAAATTTCGTGGGTACGTGACTGACAGTAGGGCAGTGGCGTTCGCTTATGCCCTGTGGCTAATAAGCCAGCCATAAATTTCAATAATACTATCTATTTCGGGATTGTATTGCGCTGTCGATTATTGACGCCACTAAACGTGTTTGAGATCCCGCTCAATAAAGCCAGCAGTCCAGAAAAGCCTTGAGAAAATTATTTAAGAAAACTCAATAGTCTGTGTCACATACATTTTAAGAACGTTGTCCAGTTGCGCCCAAGGAGAAAATGAAAGTTGCTCCCAGGAGAAAGGGACTGAGATTCCTTCCGTAGCGTAGAGTTTCGATTTAATGAGAGTGATTCGAGAATTAAAGGGATATTACCTGAAAATTTAGTTTAAAATGGGTGTGCTGTACTCTACATCAGAAGAGTTTTGACATAGCAGTTACTTATTAAAAGGAAGACAAATAGCAAAGTAACTGAATCATCACACACAACCCACGGTACGATGATTTTACAGTATGGGCAAAAAGCATGAGAAATGAGGAGTTCACCCGCAGAATCAGTGATTGATGACACTGGATAGTAGAAGTGACAGAGAATAGCTTCCATGACGAAAGAAGGTGCCGTGAAGAACAAGAACTACAGACGAAGACAGGGAGTGGAATTCCTAGAACAAATACTTCGAGACGTTACACGTAAGTATTACCCATCATCACCGTTATCTTATCGCGCGTTGGGCCATTCGGACTGTTCCATTCTCAAGCTTAACCTAGGCCTTACTTGGTCCTTTCTGCAAGTAGATCTGTATGTAAGTACTACTCTGATATGAATGGATACCACAGGTTGTATCAAATCACTCAGAAGACTGGATACAAAAACCAAAGATAAGGATACAGTCTGTCACTATACTTAAGGGTTGGGAAACCACCGATTTCCTAACGCTGTACATTGTTCTGTTTTTGGTTCCTTTGATAAATACCGTGCAAAATTACTCCGAATGTTATAATTTAAATACTAATAATGGATGGTAAACTAATTGGGACAAGTGCGAACAAAACGACTATTAACCTTGGTGTGTAGGGTGGACGATACTAGCCATATACCATCTGACTTTTGAAAAAAAATACCATCCACGCAATTCCGAAGAAGGCAAGAGCCCACAAGTATGAGAATCATCGCTGACAGGAGTAACGTATAGGAGAACGGAAAATTTGGAAGTCTCTTAGATGACGATCAGTTTGGCTTCAGGAGAGGTAAAGGCACCAGAGAGGCAGTTCTCGCTGCGCCATTAGTAATAGAAGCACGGCTGAAGAAAAATCAAGGTACTTTCATAGGATTTGTCGACATGGATCGAGATGTCTTAAATTCTGAGAAACGTATGAGTAACCTTTACTGAAAGACGGACTATATACAATATGCACAAAAACCAAGAGGGAACAGTAAGACTGGAAGACCAAGAACAAGTTGTTAGGATTAATCTTTCGCCCCTACTGTTCATTCTGTATATGGAAGAAGCAATGACTTCCAGGATATCAGTGACAAGATTCACAGATGATACTGCTATCCTCAGTGAAAATGAAGACGAATTACAGCATCCGTTGAATGGAATGGACAGTGTAATGAGTACAGACTATGGAATGGGAATAAACCCAAGAAATACGAAAGTAATGAGAAGTGACAAATGAAAACAATGAGAAACTTAACTTCAGCAATTTGACGTAGTTAAAGAATTCTTCTACCCTTGCAACAAAATAAATCATGATGGACGATGCAAGGAGGAAATAAAATACAGGCCAGCATGGGCAGAGAGGGCATTCCTGGCCAAGATAAGTCTGCTACTATCAAACGTAAGCGTCAATTTGAGGAAGAAATTTCTGAGAATGTACATTCGGAGCACAGGATTGTATGGTCAAGAAACATGGAATATGGGAAAACCGGAACTGATGAGAATCGCAGCATTTGAGATGTGGTACTTCAGAAGAATGTTGAAAATTAGGCGGGCTAATAAGATAAAGATTCGGGAGTTTCTCCTCAGACTCGACGAGGAAATGAATATACAGAAAACACTGGCAAGAAGAATAGACAGGGTGAAGGACATCAGCGTAAGACATGTAGATGAATACAAATTAGAAAACATCCAGCAAATAATTGAGCACATCGTTTGGAGTGCTACTCTGAGATGAAAAGCTTGACACAAGGAACTCGTGGCGGACATCAAGAAACCAGCCAGAAGGCTGTCGACAAAAGAAAAAAGGAATGACATATTGTCATGAGATATGCCACAGGTGTGTAAATGCTCAAAAATATTTACGCGAACACTTTCATCTGCAATAAACATTTAATGGCCATTTACGGACCTGGTTAACCACGAGTTGTGAAAAATGAAGTTTTTTTTTAAAAAAAAAGAAAGAATAAATTAGCAGCTCAGATAGCTATTCCTTTTAAAGAAATTTGACTTTTCACACTGGTGATTAATCCTACCCGTAGATATTAAGTGGTCAGAACTAGTTACCATCTGTGACTAATTCCACCTGAGGCTGTTACAATAAATGGTTTTATAAACTACTGAATCCATTAAATTATTCTCAATACAGAACGGTTATGAGGTATTATGAAAAGCGATTGTAACGGTTGGGATGGGACGTTTTCTTCCTTTTTTATGCTAGATTGGGTGTACTCTTTACTGTCTTCGCATAGTACAAATAAAATTTTCAATGCAAAATTTAAATAATTGGAGCATTGCATTGACACAGAAATGCTCTAAGTCGTCCAGTTTATTTCATCGACTGACGACGAAGCGTTTTCCCCTCCAAGACTGCTATATTCTTTATCCTCCCTGCATCTATTCTGAACATGTAGAAAAGGGCCGGAGATTAGAAACGCCGAATATCACGGCCACATAGTGTTCAAATAATGTTGAAATGTGTGTGAAATCTTATGGGACTCACCTGCTAAGGTCATCAGTCCCTAAGCTTACACACTACTTAACCTAAATTATCCTAAGGATAAACACACACACATACACATCCATGCCCAAGGGAGGACTGGAACCTACGCCGGGACCAGCCGCACAGTTCATGACTGCAGCGCCCTAGACCGCTCGGCTAGTCCCGTGCGGCGTCTACATAGTGACTGTACCTCTTTGACAATATATAGGGATCATTCAGAGCGTCTAAACAAATCTGCAGGTTGAACGGACTCGCAGACCGCTCGGCTAGTCCCGTGCGGCGTCTACATAGTGACTGTACCTCTTTGACAATATATAGGGATCATTCAGAGCGTCTAAACAAATCTGCAGGTTGAACGGACTCGCATGTAATACGGAAGCGATAAGATTACAAGAGTATTGGATATCCCATTTAATAATACGTTATACTCAAGCGATAAGGCTACACCAATATTGGCTACTTCATTAAGTCATTTTATAAGTATTAAATGACTACAAAAGATACGATGAGGAAACAGTTTTGGTTGGGAAATTTAATTATGATTTATTTGCCAATGACTTTCGCCTAATTCATGCATCTTCAGACTCGGTGATATTAGGTGGTGTTAGACACACGGGATGTCGAGTATATGAAACGTTCCAGTAGTATGCTCCATATCCCATGCACCTGGCGCAAGCTAATATCAGCCAATGTGAAAATGATTGAGGAGGTGAAACGCGACATTGCTAATAAATAATAATTACAACACTGTAATCAGTAATTGTATATTACTGGTTGCTGTACAATCCTCGCAATGAGCTGCAACAAGGTTTTACTGCAGAGATAGTTGAGAGCGTCAACATCGTGCCAAAGGAGTGAATATGAAGAGGACACCGGCTTTGCTTAATTAGGCGTTGCGAATACCTTTATGAAACAATTCTAATGACGTGAAGCTAATTATTGAAGATCTTAGCAACATTACTAGTAGGTGAACGATGTTTATCTTGCCTTAACTGTATCCGTTCAGAATAAACGAGCGATGAGTACTAATGATTCGCAGTGCAGAAGATAAAGAAACAAGGGAGCAGGTGTCACATACGATGTTGGCCCATAAACTATTCCTCTAAAACAGCATCAAGCGAATTCTTTGAGCCTAGCGTATAATTTATGCCTGTCAATATACATAGCGTCACCCTCTTCTTTCATTCTGTGGAGAATGAAAAGTATCTCACAACGCATCATATCGATAGGCGATGGTGACATTGAGGACAGAACCAAGTATGAGATAAATGGTCTCACATCAAGTAAAATATACGGCTAGTACATAATTTACGACCAATTAGAATAAATATGGAGCAAGAGGAACTGGAAGCTACTGAAATGTCACAGATTTTAAAGGACAGATCAAGAACGGAATGAAGAATAGGCAAGGAAAGAAGCCTGTGGAACGGCCTCACGAGAAGAAAACTGCTTCGTCGTGTAGGAAGACAGTGGCACCACGTGTCATAGAAGAATTACGTGTAAACACTCACACTATAGAAATAATAGAACTGTAGATGTATAAAGTTCCTTTAATAATTAATAACTCCCTAACGCTTTAAGCAACCTTAACGAACTCAGCGGCAAGACAACGCTCAAACATCACTCTCAAAAAACAGCTTCAGAATATCGATTAGGCCAGTACAATATGAGTTATGAGCCGGAGTGTTGTTTTAGTGCCGGCCGCGGTGGTCTAGCGGTTCTGGCGCTGCAGTCCGGAACCGCGGGACTGCTACGGTCGCAGGTTCGAATCCTGCCTCGGGCATGGGTGTGTGTGATGTCCTTAGGTTAGTTAGGTTTAAGTAGTTCTAAGTTCTAGGGGACTTATGACCTAAGATGTTGAGTCCCATAGTGCTCAGAGCCATTTGAACCATTTTTTTTGTTGTTTTAGTGCAAAAGAAATTGCATAACATTACTTATAGCGGCAATATTACATAATAAACCACAGCAACTGTCTGTAGACGTTTGACCCTCAGCAGATTTGGTAATACCAATATTGAACATGTCATCGAATAAGGTAGAATTAACCCAAAAGAACAAGAACCTCAGCAAAAAAGTCGTGTTCCCATAGAAAAACTGGTGAAATTCTAACCCTAATTCATGCATAATACTGATGGTACCGATAATTTAATGTATATTTCACACGTAATAATGTTCAGATCCCGCTAACGAAAAACTTGATGGTATTATTAGTGAAACACCAATGAGCTTGATATTTTTAACAGCTCATAGGAATCAGTGTGAATCATATAAAGTGTATATATGTGTAGATCTTGCAGCAGTATCTATTGTATGGGTAGTTTGTGGGCTTGCAACGACAGATCGAATCTACATAAAGGCAGCGACCTTGTTGGCACAGGGCATTTACACCTGAGAGCTCAAATGTGTGTTAAATCTTATGGGACTTAACTGCTAAGGTCGTCAGTCCCTAAGCTTACACACTACTTAACTTAAATCATCCTAAGGACAAACACAAACACCCATGCCCGAGGGAGGACTCGGACCTCCGCTGGGACCAGCCGCACAGTCCATGACTGCAGCGCCCGAGACCGCTCGGCTAATCCCGCGCGGCCTTACACCTAAGAGATTGGCTAATACGAGCTGTACCCTTACGCCTCCGTAACAGATTTGAGGTACTGCCCACTGCTGAAAGTATTTCTGAGCCAGCAAGGGCGGCCTCGCCTGTTGCGGCAGTGGCCGGCCTTCATGAGAGGTCCGGGCGAGTGCAGAGGGTGGGATTGCTTGTCATTGGGAGCTCCAATGCTAGGCGGACGATGGAGCCCCTTAGGCAGCTAAGGACGGGAAGAAAGCCAATGTGCACTCCGCGTGCATACCGGGTGGAGTAATCCAAGATGTGGAATGGTCCGTTCGGATGCCATGAAGGGTACAGGGTGCAGCAAACTGCAGGTAGTAGCTCATGTGGTCATTAATGACGTGTGTCGCTATGAATCGGAAGAGATTCTCTCTGGTTTCTGGCGGCTATCTGAGTTAGTGAAGACTGCCAGTCTTGCTAGCGAGATGAAGGCAGAGCACACCATCTGCAGAATTATCGACAGGACCGATTGCGGACCTCTGGTACAGAGCCGAGTGGAGGTTCTGAGTCAGAGGCTCAGACGGTTCTGCGACCGTGTAGGCTGCAGATACCTCGACAGGAGTCCACTCCACACAGGAGATGGCTACACGGGTGGCAGTGGCTGTGTCGCGTGTTCTAGGGTTTTTTTTAGGTTAGATGATCTGGGGAAAGATCTAACAGGGCTCCAGTCTCAAAGGGTACAGGGCAAAGAAACGACGAGAATCGACCAAACAACAGTCGGTATTGTAGTTATAAATTGTCGTAGGTGTTTTGGAAAAGTACCAGTGCTTCAAGCGCTGATAGAAAGCACTGAAGCTGAAATCGTTATAGGGAAAGAAAGCTGGCTAAAGCCGGAGATAAATTGTGCCGAAATATTTACAGACGCGCAAACCGTGTTCAGGAAGGATAGATTAAATAAAGTAGGTGGTGGTGTGTTTGTGTCTGTTAGCAGTAGTTTATCTTGTAGTGAAGTTGAAATAGACAATTCCTGTGAAATACTATGGGTAGAGGTTATACTCAACAGCCGTACCAAAATAATAATTGGCTCCATCCATCGACCGCCCGACTCAGATATAATAGCTGAACGGTTCAATGAAAACTTGAATCTCATTATAAATAAGTACCCCACTCATACAGTTATAATTGGGAGAGACTTCAATCTCCCTCGATTTGTTGACGAAAATAAATGTTCAAAGCTGGTGGTAGACAGAAAACATCTTTTGAAATTGTACTAAATGCTTTGTCTGAGAAGTACTTTGAACAATTAGTTCATGAGCCAACACTAATTGTCAATGGTTGCGAAAACTCACTTGTCCTCTTAGCCACAAATAACCCTGATCTAATAGAGAGTATCATGACGGATACGGGGATTAGAAAACACAAGGTCATTGTAGCGAGGCTCAAAACCATATCAACCAAAACCACTAAAAATAAACGCAAAATATATCTATTTAAAACAGCAGATAAAAATTCGCTTGATGCCTTCCTAAGAGAGATTCTCCATTCCTTCCAAGCTAATTATGTAAGTGTAGACCAGATATGGCTCAAATTAAAGATACAGTATCGACAGCAATAGATAGCTTCATACCGCATAAGTTAATAAGAGACGGGACTGATGCAACATGGTACGCAAAACACGTCAGAACACTGTTACCCAAGCAACGAAAAAAGCATGCCAAATTCAGAAGAACGCAAAATCCCGAAGACTGGCTAAGTTTCAAGGAAGCCCGAAAGTTAGTGCGAACGTCAATGTGAGGTGCTTTTAATAGTTTCCACAATGAAACATTTTCTCAAAATATGGTAGAAAACCCAAAGAGATTCTGGTCATATGTAAAGTACACCAGTGGCAAAAAACAGTCAGTACCGTCACTGCACGATAGCGGTGGAAATGTTACCGATGATGGTGCCACTAAAGCGGAGTTACTTAATACAGTTTTCCGCAATTCCTTCACGAAAGAAGAGGGAGTAAATATTCCAGAATTCGAAACCAGAACAGCTGTTAGCATGAGTGACATAAAAGTAGGTAGGCGTTTCGAAACAACTCAAATCACTTAAGAAAGGCAAGTCTTCAGGTCCAGATGGTATGCCAGTCAGGTTCCTTTCAGAGTATGAAGACACCATAGCGTCTTTCTTAGCAATCATATACAACCATTCACTTCACGAAAGGTCTGTTCCTAAAGACCGGAAAGTAGCACATGTCACGCCAATATTCAAGAAGGGAAATAGGAGTAACCCACTGAATTACAGACCCATATCACTGACCTCAATTTGCAGTAGGATTTTGGAGCTTATACTGTACTCGAACATTATGAATCATCTTGAAGGAAATGACTTATTGATACATAACCAACACAGATTCAGAAAATATCGTTCTTGTGCAACACAGCTAGGCTCTGTTCTCATGCAGTAATGAGTGCTGTCGACAGCAGCACAAATCGATTCCATATTCCTAGATTTCCAGAAGGTTTTTGATACCATTCCTCACAAGCGACTATTAATCAAACTGCGTGCATATGCATTATCGTCTTGGTTGTGTGACTGGATTCGTGATTTCCTCTCAGAGAGGTCACAGTTCGTAGTGATAGACGCTAGATCGTCAGTAGAACAGAAGTGATATCTGGCGTTCCGCAAGGTAGTGTCATAGGCCCTCTGCTGTTCCTGATTTACATAAATGAACTGGGTGATAATCTGAGCAACCCCTTATTTTTTGCAGATTACGCTGTAATTTATCGTCCAGTAAAATCATCAGACGATCAGTTCCAACTACAAAATGACCTAGAGAGAATTTCTCTATGATGCGAGAAGTTGCAACTAGCACTAAACAAAGGAGAGTGTGACGTCATGCACATGGGTACTAAAAGAAATCTGATAAATTTTGGTTATACGATAAATTGTACAAATCTAAGGGCTGTCAATTCGACTAAATACCTAGGAATTACAATTACGAGCAACTTAAATTGGAAAGCTCACATAGGAAATATTGTGTGGAAGGCGAAACAAAGACTGCCCTTTGTTGGCAGAACACTTAGAAGATGCTACAAACCCACCAAAGAGGCAGCCTACATTACACTTGTCCGTCTTCTGCTGGAGTATTGCTGCACGTTATGGGATCCTCACCAGGTAGGATTGACGGAGAACATCGAAAAAGTGCGAAGAAGGGCTGCTCGTTTCGTGTTATCGTGCAATAGGGGTGAATGTGTCACTGATATGATAAACGAGCGGGAGAGGGGGGGGGGGGGGGGGCAGTCACTGAAACAAAGGCGGTTTTCTTTGCGGCGTGATCTCTTTACGAAATTTCTATAACCAACTTTCTCTTCCGAATCTGAAAATATTTTGTTGACGCCCACCTACGTAAGGAGAAATGATCATCATAATAAAATAAGAGAAATCAGAGCTCGAGCGGAAAGATTTAGACGTTCCTTTTTCCTACGCACCATTCGAGAGTGGAATGGTAGAGGAGTAGTATGAAAATGGTTTGATAAATCCTCTGCCAGGCAATTAAGTGTGAATTGCAGAGTAACCATGTAGATGTAGATGTAGATGTAGTTCACCAACTTAGAGAAGTTTTCGACAGTTTTGCCCCTACACTTTTACTCCGGACAATATAGTGGTGTTAGTCAGGAGAATCCTGTATAGTTTCTGACCTGCAGACTCGTGTTTAAAGATCTCACAAATTTAAGCACATTTAGAACTATAACTTTGAACAGATATAACCAGTGAATCGGTCGGTCGTTACTCTAACAGTTTTTTGCAAGACCTGAACTAACATTTTCATTACTTAACGGTACCCAGCTTATGTTAAGGACATTTATTCATTTCATCAACCGTTAGCATTACTACATTTTAAGCAAGTTAAATTAACAGATCAATAATAGGGTAATATGGCACCTATTTGGCCATCCCATAGAGAGATACGAAGCCAACAAATTTTAGAAAACAGTCACACACCAAATTAACCTCTTTGATATGCAGGTACAGTTTGAGTGAAGATTTTAATACCGACGACTTGGAAAAAAAGAACTATAAAATAAAGAAATGTCTACATTAAGATTTGGATAGTTGAAGTATACTAAACGGTAGAAGAATGGGTGTTGGACAGTGGTGAAAGTAATTCTCACTACATGTCACTACTGTAGTGTAGTCTGATGTTGAATACTTAATTATGATAAAATATTGACACTAAGAACTTTGCTCCGTTTTCAGAGTAAACTAACGAAACACTCTTTCACATGAAACTGTTTTTACGCAGCATTATTTATCTGCAGACTTGTTTAAATTGAAAAATAAGTTCACGGAAAAAGTAATATTTGAAAAATATTCAGGCTTTAGAAAAGGTCGATCACTTTTTGACATTGTTTTTACACAAAGCATTCGGTAACGTGAATCGAAAAGTGCTGTGGAATATAATGTCCGGACTAGATTATCTATCACGTCTCAAAAATGCTACTAAGAGTCTACACACATAGAATGAAATTGTTATAGTTATGGGAAATGCAACAACAAAGCCAATGAAAATCATGGGATTACGACAAGGATGCGGTGATGAGGAATCTCTGCGACACTCTTCAGTATAAAAGTAGGTGAAATTATTAGCAAGTGGAAAATGTTGAAAATAAAAGGAGTTTAGTTAGTCACATTGGACTAAATATAATTTTATATACAGATGAGTTGAGTCTACTTACAGGGAATGAAAGTGACCTTCAGATGGGAGTCTGCAAGTTGCAGCTAACAGCCTCAGATTATAATCTAACACAGTGAGCAGATAAAACGAAAGTGACGGCGTTTCAGGGCAGATAACCAGTAAGATCTAAAACAGTCTTCAATAATAAAAGATTGCAGCCAGAAAATCGCTTTCAATATCTAGGATACGACATCAGTTACGAATATATCCTTAACGTGGACCAAAAATCAAATAATAATTGTGGAATAAAGCCAGGAAAGAAACCCAGCTAACTTTCATAAAACAGTATCTGTACCAACGCTTACTTGTGCAGGTGAAACAACAAGACACTAAGAAAATAGAATACAGGCTCAAAAAATGAGATTCCTAGGAAGAATAGTAAGTTCTAGAAGGGGGATCGAAAAAGAAATGAGGCTATAAGGAAAGATTTAGGACCATACAACCTAAAGAAAGCATTGAGCAATATAGGAGAAAATGGAAGGATCATGTAGATTGTTTGGGTGGAGAAACATTCCTGGTAAAGATCCTCAGTTACAAAAGCACTGCAAGAAGGAATGTAGGAAGACTATGCAAGAGATGGAGTACGGTAGCAGCAATTTGCCTAGAAAAAGAAGTAAAAAAGAAGAAGAAGATGATGATGATTATGATGAAGGAAGAGAAGAATAGTTCTTTTTATCACTACAAGTAGGTTGTCAACCAGTGAAGAATACTTAGTATACCCGTATGAGCACTCTACATGGATCGAAATTATGGCTTCTCTTAAAAATTTTGGGCTGACTTATTGACTGGTTTGGTGTGGCACATAGTTTTTGTCTGACAGGAGTTTATATTCCCTGAGTTCGTTTTACTATTTATGAATCACATTTTCTGTCTTAGACTATCACAGTTAAGAAGACTAATGTTCTCACAAATTCGACTAAGGCCGCAAAAGACAATTACTGAACATGAATTAAGTGACTGACAGCTACCATGTAAAGTAGCTCGTTATGCGCAGCCCACTTACAACCGAGAGGAGCGCTGCGTGTTGGCTGAGATTCGAGCAGAGAGACGCATGCTGCTCTCATTCAAATATTACATTTTGTGTGAGATAAGCAGTTACATGACTTATGCAGCAGACTTGATTTTGAGGCTTCTCATATGCATCTGAAAAACGCTGTGACTCAGTGGACGAAAGGAGGAAGTCGAAACAGGTCACTTATACAGCCTTCGCTGATATTGGGTGCGTCTAATACAGTAATACAGGAAGTCCAAAGCGAGCTAAACGCTAAGATGTGACAGCGTCGTGAATGAAAATGTTAAGCGTGAGTCCCATAGAGGACTAAAGTGTATGTCAGGCTGCTCCAGCTAGAGCTTTCGATAGCTTGATTTATTTGTCGGTTACTTTATCCCATATGTACTGGTGGGATGCAGACGAAAACTATCCATACAACACATAGGCTCTATAAGCAAATATTCATTGCTAAATAAATAAATTATAAGACAGAGACAACGTATTACTGGCGCCAAATTTTATAAGCTGTCAACGGGCAACACTTTCCTGAGCTGTTACTTCAGCATTTAATTCGTTATTCTGGCCATGTTTTATTAAGACTTTCAAAACATTGAGCGTGTTCGTGTGGTAGTAAGATTTTAGCGTGAATCGAACTCAAAATAATATAAATCTGACATAAAGTCGTGCAGGATGCAGGCGAAGATCATTGCAACAATCAGTAGTTCTGCACGCAGACTGACTGTTTCTCAACGATAAAAGTCAAACATGGGGCAAAGAATGAGTTTATTGCCCAACTTGAAGCGATTCGGAATTTATCCATCATCATGAATCCTGCAGCTATTGCTGCACGTAGTTATATGTTCCTAGTTGTACAAGTAAATGAAACAAACATTCGCAGATGAGTGCATGAGCTATATTTCACATGTGTTTGAATTTTATTCTTATTAAGTTTTACACATTTTAACACATTCGTCTCAGCCTATGCTGAGTACCAAAAATTCAGCACTTTTTATTTAGTTAAGCTTCACTACGGATTACTGCCTTGTTATCTCGAAAATAAAAACTATGAAATGAAAATGAAGCACAGTACTTCTAACGGGTTACATCAGGAAAAATCTTCGGAAGCTGCATCGTCATAATTAAGCATATTTGTAACCCTTAGACGTTTCACGGACTGAAAAGGGATATGGCGAAGTCACCCAGACTCCACTTGCTACTCCCAGAAAATAGAGAGAGTGAAATGAAATAAGTTCAGAAAATCCGATTATAGGTTCACGATGCTGATGAGATAGGGCGTTTATTCAAAATGGTTCAAATGGCTCTGAGCGCTATGGGACTTAACATCTATGGTCATCAGTCCCCTAGAACTTAGAACTACTTAAATCTAACTAACCTACGGACAGCACACAACACCGAGTTATCACGAGGCAGAGAAAATCCCTGACCCCGCCGGGAATCGAACGTGCGTTTATTGGTACCAAGCTTAGTCCTAGTTAAAATTTTCGTTAAGTAAATTATCACTTTAAGTATAGAAACTAATTTTCTTCAGACAACAAACATCACCAACTGCTTGCCTGCAAGGTCAAACTGTCGGATGGAGGGGGCTAAATATTTTTGAAATCCATCATTCAATCAACGTTAAAATCTCTCAAGGAAGAAAGTTTTCTTAAACTTGGAGCCGTTACGTTCGACCTGACCAAAATGCATACATTGAAAGTGGCTAATTAGTTTTTGTTGTATGGTAAGGCATAGTTATATTTAGTGGTATTTTGTCTCTGTGGCAATGTGAAGTTAGACTCTTCATTAGAGAAACAGTTAAGCTCTTTTTTAGGTTCATAAGTAATCTCGTAATTCTTGAAGAGTGATCAACAGTTCAAAAGTTAATCAGAAACGCGACATTAAACTGTGTACTGCAACGCTCATGGCGAGAGTACACTCTGTTCTGTTAAATTTAAGAAAACTGTCCTGTTAGCCATAAGCAATCTGACTGCGAGAAAAATATGAAATATAAATGCCGTGTCTAAGAAGTATGTCACTATTGAAATGGTAATTGTATCATACGTAAATTATATATGGCGCATCAGTGTGCGCGCAAAATAAATGCTGTGCTGCTGTTATCTCCAAACCACTGCTGCTGCTTCTTCTATGCTACTCAAAAAAATAAAATCTCAAACTACTAGCAACGCGATATGCAATGACTGGTTTAAACTATAACGATCCACTAAACTTCTGTGCTAATAAATCTCAATACTACAATGATCATTGTCAAATAAAGTCCTGTCACTAAGAAACGTTATGGAAAACAATAAAGAAACTGTATTAAAACCTTTACATAACTAAGGCAAAACGTATTAACACTTGACATATTAAAATTTCACTTTACGTTAATAGCGGGAAAACGTGAACAACTTCCCTTTACTTTCTCACAAACACGTTTGCTATCCATCTTTGAAGAAAAAATCAGCAATCACACATTGTTACGTTAACATAAAAATCTCGAGTTCTAAATCCCTCATCAAAATAATAAAGACGCTTGGATGTCTCTGCGAATGCAATATTACCGTGCCTTTTGAAGTCTTCTGAATGAATTTATAAAATATCTCTCTATTAATGAAAAATAATACAAGAAAATCTTAGCCGACACACAGCACGACCTAAACACATCATACTCCATCACTAGATAACATTCGACGACTCCTCTCTCTCTGTCTGTCTCGAAGACTGCGCTCCACTCACAAGCAAAGGTGCTACTAACACTCTGTCGCAGCGCAACCTCCTTGGCAGAGATGTCGCCCGCTGTTACTCAGATGCTACTGAAGCTTTGCTTTTCTGCATGACATCCATAATATAACCAAAAGTACAGTTATTTACAAAACGAAGCCCTTACAAGGAGTATATAGTGAGATCAGGTGTCCACATGTTCGAAGAATTGGCGCCCAAATGGGTCCTGTAACCCGAACTTCAAATAGCTAATGCGCACAACGACTGGTTTGAGGCCACAGGAATTTTTAGCACTTCCTATCCGGTTAAGTTGGCGACGGCTTGACTTTGCCAACCTCAGACACGTGCTGTGGGGTGGCGCCCAAGATGACAAAAGCACGGAGAATAAATATCCAGGCATCAGGTGAATGCATCTGCTTCAAAATATTTGAATTGTCACTTCCCTATTAGCTGCAGTTTGGAAAGTACCTGCATCATTGAACACGGCTGTCTCTCCATCACTTTGGAAGCAGCAAAGTGTACATACCAGGTGGCAGTCGAGTATCATGACAGGTGATTGGCAGCTTGCAGCAACTACAGAACCCGCTCTCGTGGAGTCACGCTCAATGTTTCACTCGCATTGAGCACTGAAAGTCCATCAGCTGTAATGCAGTTGGCTTCAGAGTGCCGCCCCTGTTTCTGCTGAAGTATCTCCGTTCCCATGTCTTGCGTTTTTCGTTTTCGAAGCTTTTAGGTCTCTCTCTCTCTCTCTCTCTCTCTCTCTCTCTCTCTCTAGGGAACACCTTTCGATCGATTTCATTGTCATTATTGACTTTCTTAATTTATTTGTCATGTGTAATACCAGGCCTACAGCAGGAACGCAGATCGTCACATCGTTTGTAATTCTGTGTGGACAAATGTATTTGTTAATTTTTTCATAATGCTGGGCCACAGTCATAATACATTTCTTTAAAGTCAGTACCGCCATTTACAGTGTTGCATCTACACTTACACAATCATGATTTCGGCTTCAAAGTGCCATTATCAAGTGTTTTAAGTGTTATAATTTTGACACTTAGCCAACTGTCATTCAGAGAAGCTGGTGAACTCAGTAATGAAACAAAGCAGTAGGCTCCGCCAGAAATATCGACTCTTACACAGTGTGTCTAATAGTGTATTTCAATTCGACAGTATGCCATCTTAGGCAATTTATAACACCTAAAACACTTGATAATGGCATTTTTAAGCCGAAATCATGATTGTGTAAGTGTAAATGTAACACTGTAAATAAACAACAGTCTAATGGCGGTACTGACTTTAAAGAATTGTATTTGTGTTACATGGCTGCCTCAGTTTATGCTCCTTTTGGTATACATATGTTTGAGTTTAACTTCACGAAAGACCTCTCACTTACTGTAGCTTTCCTCGGTTCCTCTTTATTTATTATGTCACTTACTTGGCAGCAAATCCCTGGAAACCTACGAGGAAGACAGATAACCTTCGCAGTCGAGGGGCAGATCAGCAGGTGAGTGATATACGCGCTGTCTGACAGGCAGCGGTGATAGAACAACAGATTCCCACTAGCCAAACTCTAGATGGTACCCGTATTTGTCCCAAATAACCTAAGTTCCTGTCTTCAAACAATAAGCCATAAGGAAGAAGTTACAAAGTAGGGCAGGAGGCTGGCTGACGAGGAAGGAGCCTGATGAGTTTTACACCTGTGCGCCTTGCGGCTGGTCGCCGTGCGACTGTGTTTACCTCATACCCAAGTAGAGGTAAACGTGTGAGTTGCATGCAGTTTCCTCAACACGTGCATACGAGTGATTCTATTCACACCCGTGGACTTCCCTACTTCCGTATGGGGCAAACTACAGCCGCACGACGACTAGCCGCAAAGCGTACAAGTGTAAACGCACCTTTAGGAAGGCCTCCGTAGCGTGTTCTACATCTACATCTACATCCATACTTCACAAGCCACCTGAATGTGTGTGGCAGAGGGTACCTTGAATACCTCAATCAGTTCTCCCTTCTATTCCAGTCTCGTATTGTTCGAGGAAAGAAGGATTGTCGGTATGCCTCTGTGTGGGCTCTAATCTCTCTGATTTTATCCTCATGGTCTCTTCGCGAGATACACGTAGGAGGGAGCAATATACTACTTGACTCCTCGGTGAAGGTGTGTCCTCGAAACTTCAACAAAAGCCCGTACCTAGCTACTGAGCGTCTCTCCTGCAGAGTCTTCCACTGGAGTTTATCTATCATCTCCGTAACGCTTTCGCGATTACTAAATGATCCTGTAACGAAGCGCGCTGCTCTCCGTTGGATCTTCTCTATCTCTTCTATCAACCCTATCTGGTAGGGATCCCACATTGCTGAGCAGTATTCAAACAGTGAGCGAACAAGCGTACTGTAACCTACTTCCTTTGTTTTCGGATTCCATTTCCTTAGGATTCTTCCAATGAATCTCACTCTGGCATCTACTTTACCGACGATCAACTTTATGTGACCATTCCATTTTAAATAACTCCTAATGCGTACTCCCAGATAATTTATGGAATTAACTGCTTCCAGTTGCTGACCTGCTATATTGAAGTTAGATGATATGGGATCTTTCTTTCTATGTATTCGCAGCACATTACACTTGTCTGCTTTGAGATTCAATTGCCATTCCCTGCACCATGCATCAATTCGCTGCAGATCCTCCTGCATTTCAGTACAATTTTCCACTGTTACAATCTCTCGATATACCACAGCATCATCCGCAAAAAGCCTCAGTGAACTTCCTATGTCATCCACAAGGTCATTTATGTATATTGTGAATAGCAACGGTCCTACGACACTCCCCTGCGGCACACCTGAAATCACTCTTGCTTCGGAAGACTTCTCTCCATTGAGAATGACATGCTGCGTTCTGTTATCTAGGAACTCTTCAATCCAATCACACTACTGGTCTGATAGTCCATATGCTCTTACTTTGTTCATTAAACGACTGTGGGGAACTGCATCGAACGCCTTGCGGAAGTCAAGGAACACGGCATCTACCTGGGAACCCATGCCTATGGCCCTCTGAGTCTCGTGGACGAATAGCGCGAGCTGGGTTTCACACGATCGTCTTTTTCGAAACCCATTCTGATTCCTACAGAGTCGATTTCTAGTCTCGAGAAAAGTCATTATACTCGAACATAATACGTGTTCCAAAACTCTACAACTGATCGACGTTAGAGATATAGGTCTATAGTTCTGCACATCTGTTCGACGTCCCTTCTTGAAAACGGGGATGACCTGTGCCCTTTTCCAATCCTTTGGAACGCTACGCTCTTCTAGAGACCTACGGTATACCGCTGCAAGAAGGGGGGCAACCTTTGGCTTTCGTAGAAACTAAAACTATTGTAGAGGCCGTGATCACTACCGTCAACTACACAGGTTCCAATGCCGCCAATGGCGACGACACCACTGACGATGACGTTGCGTCACATTGTGCAGACCTCGAGGGAACAGTTTGCACTATTCTCGGGTCTCCATCCGGGTGCTGTCGTTTTCAAACCACTGTATTTCGACAGCGTTCCTTGCCGTCATCTTCAGGTGATACCTGCAGACCGAGCGTCTTCGCTGAATCTCCTCCCCTTTATACTCTGATCGCTCCCCACCCCTTCCCTCGCGTCTTGCCCCACGCGGTGCTGCGTGGGGTGGTGGTGGAGAGGGGCGGGCTGCTGGCTGCTAGACGCGAACTGTGGACCATCAGATGTCCTGTGGCCTACGTCGGGCGCAAAAGTCGCTTTGGGTCGGCGCTGTGCTTTTAGTTGGCTGAGTGCTGGGTCACAGGCTTTGCTGAGGTTGAACCCGGCGTCTCTGTTGATCAGCCCATCAGCTACACGTATTTCAATTGCCTCCTTCAGAACACAGTCCCAAAAAGACGAGGCCTGCCGTAAAACTTCCGTTTTCGCGTACTCCATAGTATTTCCAGTATCCATGTAATGTTCCGCAACCGCAGATTTTGTAGGCTGCTTCAGTTCAGTGTGCCTTCTGTGGGCAATTTAAGTGCGAACTGGATGCTGATGTCCTGAATCTTTAGAAACAGTGCTAGGTCTTGCGCATAATCTTTCCGGAAAATTATTAAGCGTGAGGAAGGTTTGAAAATTAAGTCCGGTAGACCCGAAATTTTAGGGAACTGGTGAACAGGTGACTACCATTGGTAACCAAATAGATGGACAGAGGGTCGCTGAGCGAGAGAGTGAGAGAGCCGAGTACTATAATTTCTGGGCAGTCTTGATTGTTCTCACAGAGAGAACACTAGACCAAAATCAGGGCTTGCTGAAAGGATCGCGGTTTAATGTAAGGAAGATTTACCACAAAATGGCTGAGTTGCTGAATTTCGTGTCTGACCTTTGTTGGTAAGTTCTTAGGTGGTGTTCATCTCCCAAGAGGTCACTTCACTTCGCTTTGGGTGGCAAATCACAAGGGCAGGTGGTGAACCAGAACTAGTGGCACCCAGGTGGATCACTGATAGTCACTGACGAATATGTAGGTCACCTTCGGCCAAATCCCGAGGAGACCATTACATCCTGCATATGCAAACCTTTAGAAGCTGTGTTTGCCGCCATCAATTCAGTTTTCACCCGCAATCTGGAAATGGTTTAGTGGTGCCAATTCGAAAATTCATCCAGTTGATTTCCTTGTCCGCAGCTCGTGGTCGTGCGGTAGCGTTCTCGCTTCCCACGCCCTGGTTCCCGGGTTCGATTCCCGGCGGGGTTAGGGATTTTCTCTGCCTCGTGATGACTGTGTGTTGTGTGATGTCCTAAGGTTAGTTAGGTTTAAGTAGTTCTAAGTTCTAGGGGACTGATGACCATAGATTTTAAGTCCCATAGTGCTCAGAGCCATTTGAACCATTTGATTTCCTTCGTAATTTTAGGGACCGCTAATTCACGCAAGCATTTGGATAGCATCTCGTCTTCGAAGCCAGTCCGTGGTGGCCAATAAAGGGATGCTACTGTGCAGAGCTTGCACCTCTTGGTAGGGAGTTTATGACCCGATAGTGGAACTGAGCATGTCAGTAAATGGTTAGATGCTCTTCAATGATGGGCCTCCAGTACGGTTCTAGCAGTAGGACGTTCAGTGAATTCTTCCTGTGCGAGGTGTTGGCCACGCAACACTCGGAGCCTCCTTTAGACACCGAGGAGTTGATTCCATTAATCTACCATCAGATGCTACAATCGGCATGATGAAGGCTTGTTAACTGTTCCCATTCTCCTCTGTTAACTATTGTATGACGTTACACTCCATTACACTGTATTGCGACCTGGTGGCATCTTCGCTGACCTGCGAACTCATGTACCAATCAGTCTGTTTGCTCCCTTGTTCTGATGAACTTGTGCTGATGAACCTTATCGTATGTCATATTAAAATTACTGGAACGATATTTCTACAATATGCTTCACACACATGTATTGTATGTACTACGATAAAGTTTGTTTTTTCTGTTATTTGTTGCACGTTGCTTCGCACTATTGGCTTTGTCTTGTACCCATTTAATTTGATTCTATGTAGTTTCACTGTTACATTTCCTTAATGATGTTAACACTTTAATGACGAGGTGATTAATATTTTTGTATCCTGATGTAAACTCTTAACTGCAATCACTACGTGGTATTTGCAAGCAGAGTGATGTGCGAGATCACAAGAAGCTGACAGTCAGGCAGGAACAGGCAGCTGAATCAGGCTAAGTACACACAATATCTCCTCGTTTCTGAATGAATTTTGCATCTTCACATACTAATATCCCATAGGCAGGCAGCCCCGTCATGGATGGGAACTTCCCAGACGCGTCGTGTTTAACAGGCACCGTGTGTGAAACATGTTGTATGTCCGTCTACTTCAGCATATGGACCCAGGTACAGAAGGCTTAAGTCAAGTATTATGGGTAACGAAGCCGACGTAGTTGTACCACAGTTTTTCTCATTTGCTAATTTTTGTACTCTTATTCCCTACATAGACAAGGGATTGTATACGCTAGTAGCATCTCCTTGCTCTTCACCACTTTCCTGATGTTACTTAAAGTATGAGTAATCTGATTTGATCCATTATAAATGGTTTTTGAAAGCCTGCGACTGTAGAAACAATAGGCTTGTTTATAAATAAATAAATATTCTGCTACCAGTCACGATTTATTTTTATTTTACTTTTTGCACGACGCGTTTCGAGAAATAATTACCATTTTCTAGTGCGTTTCTTTGTGTGTGTTAAGCTATTTCTTTTGATGTTGTCAGTGTGTGTGAGTCTGCTTCATTTCGTTGACTTTTAAGTTTTCTAATGGTCCATTTGTGCAGAGTCTCACACACACTAAACATCACACACAACTTGTTGTACCATCCTGTAGTACAACAAGTTGTGTGTGATGTTTTGTGTGTGAGACCGCGCAGTTGAGTAGCGAGTGCGTAAAATTGTCAGTGCTATCAGACAAGGAACAGTTGGTGAAGTAACCACAGAAATCAACGTGAGACGTACGACGGAACTATCCGTTAGGAAAGTGCGGCGAAATTTGGTGTTAATGAACTATACAGGGCTATTACAAATGATTGAAGCGATTTTATAAATTCACTGTAGCTCCATTCATTGACATATGGTCACGACACACTATAGATACGTAGAAAAACTCATAAAGTTTTGTTCGGCTGAAGCCGTTCTTCAGGTTTCTGCCGCCAGAGCGCTCGAGAGCGCAGTGAGACAAAATGGCGACAGTAGTCGAGAAAGCGAGTGTCGTGCTTGAAATGCACTCACATCAGTCAGTCATAACAGTGCAACGACACTTCAGGACGAAGTTGAAGAAAGATCCACCAACTGCTAACTCCATTCGGCGTTGGTATGCGCAGTTTAAAGCTTCTGGATGCCTCTGTAAGGGGATATCAACGGGTCGGCCTGCAGTGAGCGAAGAAACGGTTGAATGCGTGCGGGCAAGTTTCACGCGTAGCCCGCGGAAGTCGACGAATAAAGCAAGCAGGGAGCTATTTCCATCTTTCAACTGGATGGTGCTCCACCGCACTTCCATCATGATGTTCGGCATTTCTTAAACAGGAGATTGGAAAACCGATGGATCGGTCGTGGTGGAGATAATGATCAGCAATTCATGTCATGGCCTCCACGCTCTCCCGACTTAACCCCATGTGATTTCTTTCTGTGGGGTTATGGGAAAGATTCAGTGTTTAAACCTCCTCTACCAAGAAACGTGCCAGAACTGCGAGCTCGCATCAACGATGCTTTCGAACTCATTGATGGGGACATGCTGCGCCGAGTGTGGGAGGAACTTGATTATCGGCTTGATGTCTGCCGAATCACTAAAGGGGCACATGTCGAACATTTGTGAATGCCTAAAAAAACTTTTTGAGTTTTTGTATGTGTGTGCAAACCAATGTGAAAATATCTCAAATAATAAAGTTATTGTAGAGCTGTGAAATCGCTTCAATCATTTTTAATAACCCTGTAGAAGGGGACCGGCGCGAATTCCATTGCTAACACCACAACACTGATGATGATGAGGAGGAAAAGATTAGTGTTTAACGTCCCGTCGACAACGAGGTTATTAGAGACTGGCAAGCTCGGATTAGGGAAGAATCGGAAAAGAAATCGGCTTTACCCTGTAAAAGGCATCATATCGGCTCTAGCCTAAAGCGATTAAGGGAAATCATCGAAAACATAAATCTGGATTGCGGAAAATGGGTTTCAACTGCCGTCCTCCCGAATGTGAGTCCAGTGTGGTAACCGCTCACTCGGAGCACGTCATTGCCTGCAACGCCTCTCCTCGGCTCGTGACCATATTGGTTGGATCCTAAACGAGTGGAAAACAGTATACCGATTATATGAGTCACAGTTTCGTTTGGTAAGACCTGATGGTAGAGTTCGAGTGCGGCAGACCCTTCGAAGACCTGAGGTGTCGACATGGCAGTGTGCAAGGTGGTCATGGTTCCTTAACGGTATGCGCTGTCTTTACGTGGAATGGACTGGGTCCTCTCGTCCCACTGAACCTTTCGTTGACTGGAATTTGTTATATTTCGCTACTTGGAGGCCATTTGCAACCATTTACGGACTTCATGTTCCCTAACCACGATGTATTGTTATGGATGACAATGTGCCATGTCCCTCGCCCTCAGCTGTTCGTGGTTGTTTTGAAGAACACTCGGGACAACTCTAACGAATGATTGGGCCTCTCAGATGGCCTGACATGAATCCCACAGAACATTTATGGGACATAATCAAGAGGTCATTTCTTGCACAAAATCCTGAACCGGCAACAATTTCGTAATGGTAGAATGGTTGAATATTTCTGAAGGAGTTTTCCAACGACTTGCTGAGTCTATGCCACGTCGTGTTGCTGCACTTCGCTGGGCAAATGGAGGTCTTACACGGTATTAGGCGGCATCCCATGATTTTTGACACATCAATGTACGTCTGACTCTCTTGAAATCTCCTAGATGGTCGGTCTTTCAGTAGGTTAGTGGAGATCCGTGGTACACTAGTAAATGATTACTTTCACTCTAACATAGCTTTCCAATAAGCGATCTTTTATGTGGGAACGAATTCAAAACTGCTTAAAGATGATGGCCACGTGCACAAAGCGTGGCAGACCTCTTACCGCTAGCGCCAGCCCACAGCGCCTCGATTGCTGGCAGCACAAGTCACAGTGCGCAACAGCAGTCTGTGCAGATCTCCGACGCGGATAGCGGAGACTGCGAGGCGAGGTGGGCCGCAAACGTCTCTCGTTAGCGGCGTTTTCGCTCTCCCTGCCCAGTTCCCCTCCTCAGCTCAGCGCCCCCCTGCCCCTCCAGTTCACAGCCACTCCTCTCCGCTGGCCGGGGCGACCGCCGACTGCCCGCCTGCGCTGCGAGCAGCAATCAGCTGCCTGTGGCACTCCTGCGCCTCGCTGAGCCCCGCCGAAAGCCAGCTCTGGCTACACTTGCTACCTGCTCCCCGCGCTTGTTAAATTTACCCCCAGGGCACACGAGAGCACTCTCCACCGACGACAAGCTACCAAGTGGCCACGCTTCTGAGCACCACAAAACATGATCGAGCGCCAGGTGAAGTAAAAATTGTCGAGATGGAATCCCTGAAACGATACAGAAAAAGCAAAATCATACAATCAAAAACTTGCTTTCACAAGTTGCGATATAGTGGCACAAAAATGTACAATGATCCAGGAAAATTTTTTTACACTTCTTTCAGTTACGGACCACAGTATTGTACAACATGTTTCGGTTTATGATGACCATCTTCAGACCTGACTACAAACAAAATACACTATCCAGTTCTACGGCAACCAGCACTAAAATTCACAGACGGCAGGGTGCAGCACTATCAACTGATGAGCCAAAACGTTATGACCGCTTGATTAATGGCTTCTTCGTCCGTCTTTGGAACGAAATGCATCACTGATTCTGCGTATCATGGATCCGACAGTTTGTTCGTATGTTTTCTGACGTAGTTGGCATTACACGTTTACGCACAGGTGATGTAATTAGCGTAAATAATGGACTGGAGAGTTGTGTACGCGGCGATGGCGCCCGATAGCCACCCTAATAGATTCCAAAGGATTTACATGAGGCGAATTTGGTCGCCGAGACATCAGCATGTGTTCACTATAATACTCCTCAAACCACGGGAGCACTGTTCTCACTCCGAGACATGGACAATTATGGTGCTGAAAAATGCCATCGCTGTCGGGGAAAACATGAAGGGATGCAAATGGTACGCAGCAGTCGGCGTGTCTTCGATTACTGTGACAGTTCGCATGCAAGCGCAGGAAAATATCTCCCATAGCATAATACTGCTCTCTTGAGCCTGCGTCCGTGGCGCGCTGCACGTTAAAAGCCGCCCTTCAGCTGGATTACGCCGTTTCTGGAGACGACCATCGACCTAGTGTAGCAAAAAGCTGATCCACTCGGAGAGCCGACACGGTTCCATAGATCGACGGACGAATCCTGATGATCCAGTAACTACTGCAATCGTAAATGACGACGTCGGTGGTTGTACATGTGAACACCTATGCGTGGTCTGCTGCGGAGAGCAATGTTCAACAAGGTACGATGAACAGTGGGCTACAAAACACTTTTGCATGCACCAGAATTGTGCTCTTTCTTCTACTTCTTATGTAGTTACTCATGACAGTACACCACTTTCGCCATTTTAGATATATTCGTCCACGGTCTTTACTTAATAATACCCTGCCCTTTTTTCAAAGTCGCTTATCTCAATGGATTACCCCATTTGAAGCCCATATTTTCGGCAGGTTAGTGTATGTAGTGTATTTTTTGGCTTATCAGTGTATAATGTTTGTCGGGGCGATGCCGACAACAGTGCTGTTGTTGTTGTAATGCGAAAACGGAGCAATCGATCCGACGTTCAAACGGGTATGGTCATTGGCTTTCGGGCCAAGGCTGGACGCATTTCGTTAAATGGCTGTTTGTAAACTGATGGCGTGCCACAGTAGTTAAAAGTGTACCGTTCATTCCAAAAGTGCTCTATCCTAAACCGTCGCAACTGTGGTGTACCAAGGGCCATAGATAACAGGGGAAAACGACGGCTGCGGAGATGCGTACGGGCGAATAGACGAGCAACTGGTGAGCAACTGATCACCCAGATGAAGCATCGGGCTACCAGCAGTGTCTCCTGAAAGACAGTTCAGTGAACGATGCTGTGTGTGGGCCTCTGCAGCAGGCGCTTCGTTAATGCACCCGGCCTGTAAAATTAGAGCAATGATCATTCTACTAATAGTGTTGTTAAATTACTCTACTAAAGAGGACGTGATATAAAGCTGGCCAAATTGAAAAGTGTATATTGCGCTAACCTAGCATGATCATGAATAAAAAACAGCAAGATATTTGAATAAAGTTCTGTAAAACACCATTTGTAGAGCATAGAAAGCTTAGAACAGAGAGTAATATCGCACATTGATGGCCGAAATGAAGATTCTAAGAGGAACATGAAGCTAATTTAGGGCGTAATACACACATCAAAAAAGTTTAGCATCATCCCGGTTCCCAGAACTCCTGAAGATAGACGTTGACTGTGGATACTGTCTCGAACACACAGTCCCTTTGACTGTTCAGAGATGTCACTGTAACGGCCCAAAGATGAAAACAAACCTGCATGAGCAGCGCCTATTAGACGGAAGGGGTCCGACAGCCTGTCAGTTTCAGTCATTCCACCAGGAAGGAGGTAAACGGCTGGCGTTTTCTGTGGTTCAGTCATCCCTAGACGATCGATACCGCAGTTCGATTGCGTCCGCATTGTTAGTTTGTGCAAGGAAGGGCTCTCAACAAGAGAAGTGTCCAAGCGTCTCGGAGTGAACCAAAGCGATGTCGTTCGGACATGGAGGAGATACAGAGAGACGGGAACTGTCCACGCTACTACTGCAGTAGATCACCGGATTGTGGCTCGGAGGAACACTGACAGCAACGCCACCATGTTCAATAATGCTTTTCGTGCAGCCACAGGACGTCGTGTTACAACTCAAACTGTGCGCAATAGGCTGCATGATGCGCAACTTCACTCCCGACGTCCTTGACGAGGTCCATCTTTGCAAACATGACACCACGCAGCGCCGTACAGATAGACCCAAGATGCTGAATGGACATCTCACGGTTGGTATCACGTTCTCTTCACCGATGAGTGTCACATATGCCTTCAACCAGACAATCGTTGGAGACGTGTTTGGAGGCAACCCGGTAAGGCTGAACGCCTTAGACACACTGTCCAGCGTGTGCAGCAAGGTGGAAATTCCCTGCTGTTTTGGGGTGGCATTATGTGGGGCCGACTACGCCACTGGTGGTCATGGAAGGCGTCGTAACGGCTGTACGATACATGAATGCCATCCTCCGACAGATAGGGCATCCACATGGGCAGCATATTGGAGAGACATTCGTTTTCATGGACGATAATTTGCGCTCTCATCGTGTACATCTTGTGAGTGACTTCCTTCATGATATCGACATCGCTCGACTAGAGTGGCCAGCTTGTTCTCCAGACATGAACCCTATCGAACATGCCTGGGATAGATTGAAAACCGCTGTTTATGGACGACGTGACCCACCAACCACTCTGAAGGATCTATGCTGTTGAGGAGTGGGACAATCTCGACAAAGAGTGCTCTGATGAACTTGTAGATAGTATGCCACGACAAATACAGACATGCAGCAATCCAAGAGGACGTGCTACTGGGTATTAGAGGTACCGGTGTGTACAGAAATTTGGACCACCACCTCTGAAGGTCTCGCCATATGGTGGTACAACATGCAAAGTGTGGTTTTCATTAACAATAAAAAGGGTGGAAATTATGTCTATGTTGATCTGTATTCCTATTCTCTGTAAAGGTTCCGGAAGTCTCGGAACCGAGGTGATGCAAAACTTTTTTTGATGTGTGTATATTAGAAGTGAAACAACACCTCAATAGGTACAGACAGAAGAAGTGTAAGAAATAATAGAAAAAGCGGCGCAACAAAGTGAATGAAGAGATACAACGCACGGACAATAAAAGAGGCTCCAAATTAGATAATGATTATGATCCGTATGGAAGGACATACCGGGTGATCAAAAAGTCAGTATCAATTTGAAAACTTAATAAACCACGGAATAATGTAGATAGAGAAGTAAAAATTGACACACATGCTTGGAATGACATGGGGTTTTATTAAAACCACCCCATATTGCTGGACGCGTGAAAGATCTCTTGCGCGCGTCGTTTGGTGATAATCGTCTGCTCAGCCGCCACTTTCGTCATGCTTGGCCTCCCAGGTCCCCAGACCTCAGTCCGTGCGATTATTGGATATGGGGTTACCTGAAATCGCAAGTGTATTATAATCGACCGACATCTCTAGGGATGCTGAAAAACAACATCCGACGCCAATGCCTCACCATAACTCCGGACATGCTTTACAGTGATGTTCACAACATTATTCCTCGACTGCAGCTATTGTTGAGGAATGATGGTGGACATATTGAGCATTCCCTGTAAAGAACATCACCTTTGCTTTGTCTTACTTTGTTATGTTAATTATTGCTATTCTGATCAGATGAAGCGCCATCTGTCGGACATTTTTGAACTTTTGTATTATTTTGGTTCTAATAAAACCCAATATCATTCCAAGCATGTGTGTTAATTTGTACTTCTCTATCTACATTATTCCGTGATTTATTCAGTTTTCAAATTTACAGCGACTATTTGATCACCCGGTATAATGAAAGTCTTCAACAATATCGAAATAATTTGTTAAGAAGGACCAGGCTTAAGAGTCTATTCCGTGAAATGATAATAATGAAGTAGTCTTTCAATAAACTCGTTACGTATCCACGTTCCTGATGAATAGATTTACGCTGTTCTCCATTTTAATCGATTGTAGACATGTTAACCTGTGTAAGTATCGGTTGCGACTGATATCAAAAACTGATCTGACTGCGTAATCAAACGACATGGAGTCTTTTAGGCTGTCTTCGCGAGGTGCTCTATAATTAAATATGTGGAGAGCTGATCATCTTCTCGTTCTCGTGCATTTAGTAAGGACTTTTTAACGATATAGGTTCCCTGTATACATGTGCTTCGCAGGAAAATAGCCAAAGAGAGGTAGAAAACGTTATCCGCCACATTGTTTATATACTTCTTGAAGAGTGACGATGAAACAATTCTGTAACCGTGGAGGGAAAAAGCACATGGCGGACGAAACAAGGTCATGAAAAAAAAAAAAATCTGACAGGTAACGGGAAAGAGACTGTTGCTGGTCAAAAGAAGTCTACTAATATCAAACGTAGACAATTAGAGGAGGAATGTCCAAAGAGTGTACGTTTTGGGCACAGCACTATATGATAGTCAAATATGGACTGTGTTAAAACAGAAAGAAAAATGAGAATCGAAGCGTCTGAGATGTGGTATTGTAGAAGTGTGTTGTATATTAATTAGGTGTACTGATAAGATGAAAAATGAGGAGGTTCTACGCACAATCAGTGAGGAGAGGAACTTGAGAAAGATCTTGACGAGAAGATGGAACAGATTTATGGTACTTGAGGGAGCTATAGAGACTAGGAACTGTAGGGGAAGAAATAAACTGAAATTTTTCAAATAACTGAGAACGTCGGATGTAAGTGCTATATTGAGGTGAAGAGGGTGTCATCACACCAATTAGAAAACTGATGAAAGAAAAAAAGCGGCGAGTTCGAGTGTTACCAGTTTGACGCTGTTCGCATGTATTGTCTACAAATGAAAGTGTATCCTCTTCAATGAGCGTTCGATATTGCAGCCTTTTTATCTAGAAATATTCGTGTAGAACACGAAAAGTCTTAGTTGCTTAAAGTAAAACAGTGGCTCATTTACTGTGATCGCTGAGAGGATCTAATTCATTGCTTGAAGTGCAGTTGTCCCTTTTACCTAAGACCAAAACTCTATCGAGTCAAAGAAGTGTTTAATTAACACTGTCTCGGTCGGCCTGTATAATTAAACGAGCAAGAGAGCCTAGGAAGTGCTCTCGCGCAAATAGATTCTTGGCTGTTTTCTAACGGTCTCAGACAAACGACAGTCGCTAAGACCAAAACAAGCTTGACTTGTAGTATCGCTTAACCAGAGATGTGCCAGTACTACTTGCAGAAGTACACTTTTTTATTAAAAGTCTGGCAAAAATAATTTGTAGGATCAACGAGGACTGTAACAATATGGAATCAAATTGGTCATAACACATAACTTGTTTGAAGAATCCATCTTGTGTGTGCAGTGAAGTCATTCTTCACCGACACCATTGTCAAAAGCTCTAAAGCAAAGAAATGTTAATTGTGTATTCCATAATTTCTGGCAATTATTCATGGAATTGTGGAGGTAGCATGTAAATGTACATCATTAAAGCTCTACTATATCCCCGAGTTTATTCGATGTACTTCTGAAACTTTGATTATATAATTATCACACTTCTGCTCAATGTATTTCTGTTGCTTATTTCAGTCTCTCGTGCAACGTGAACGCTATTGATGCTGTAATATAAGCATCAACTTTGGAATGGATTGAGCAGAATAGCGCCACGCCAATTAAACCGACATCGACAATTTCAATTCGTATGCCGTGAAAGACACTAAAAATATTCAGGTACCCCTAAAGACCTAGTGTGTTGCATACAGGCAGAATACGGCGCTGCGTTCGGCAACGCCGATACAACACAAGTGTCTAGTGCAGTTGTTACATCTGTTACTGTTGATACAATGACAGGTTATTAAGATTTAAGTGACTTTGAACGAGGTGTTATAATCAGCGCACAAGCGTTGGGACACACCATCAGAAAGGTAGCGATGAAGTGCGGATTTTACCGTACGACCATTTCACGAGTGTACCGTGAATATTTGTAATCCGGTAAAACATCAAATCTCCTACATCACTGTGGCAGGGAAAAAACTGCAAAAATGGGACCAACGACGATTGAAGCGAATCTTTCAACGTGCCAGAAGTGCAACCCTTCCGCAAATTGCTTCATATTTCCATTCTGGGCCATCAACAATTGTCAGCGTGCGAGCCATTCAGCGAAACATCATCGATATGGGTTCTCGGGGCCGAAGAGCCACTCGTGCACACTTGATGACTGCACGACACAAAACTTTACGCCTCGCCTGGGCCCGTCAACACCGAGATTGGACTGTTGATGGCTGGAAACATGTTGCCTGGTCGGACGAGTCTCTTTTCAAATTGTATCGAGCGGACGGACGTGTACGGTATGGAGACAACCCCGTGAATCCATGGACGCTACATGTCAGCAGGAGACTGTCAGAGCTGGTGGAGTCTCTGTAATTGTGTGGGGCGTATGCAACTGGAGAACAGGGGATCCCTGATACGTCTAAATACCAGTCTAACAGGTGAAACCTACGTAACCATCCTTTCTGATCACCTGTGTCCATTCATGTCCATTATGCATTCCGACAGGAACACTCTTCTTCTGTGTTTAAACACTTCCGCTGGCCACCAAACTCCCCAGACATGAACATTATTGAGCATACCTGGGATACCTTGCAACGTGCTCATCAGAAGAGATCTCCAACCCTCGTACTCTTACGGATTTGTGGACAACCCTGCAAGATTCATGGTTTCAGTTCCCTCCAGCACACTCCACATATTAGGGGAGTCCATGCCACCTCGTGATGCGGTTCACGGGGGACCTACACGATATTAGGCAAGTGTGCCAGTTTCTTTGACTCTTCAGTGTAAAAAAGGGCCATGTACATCAAATAAGTGTTTCTACAATATTCGATTGGCGCTAAAGTTCATTTTTCCTTAAGCTTCATTGGATCAAAGTAGTAATCAGTTATCTTCACAGGCTGTTGCATGAAAGTAATATTTGTAGCGTATTGACTGAAGTGGACTGATGTAGTGGTAAATGGGCTAGAAACGTGCAAAAATGAAAATCTCTACAAAAATGTCTAAATCCAAATTACACTGAATGTTCTTAAATATCTGGATGAGTCGTGCGCGGGGCACACCTGAGCCAAGGGCGTGCGATATCGAGAGCAGCTGCTCTGTGGGAACATGTTTGTGCTGCGGCTGGGTAACTGGTGAACGCGCTTTCACAAGGGAGCAGCGATGTGGCGCTGAGGTATTGGCGTGCACGTCATGCTTAAGACAGTTTTCTTATTGGAGGCACAGTGTTCTGTTTGTGGTTCGCTGATGCTACATCCTACCACGCGGATCATTACGGCTCTATTAGCAGCCTGGCTCGAGGGCTATCGGTGCCGAGACTCTGATCTGAATTCCAGGCACTAGCCATAGATGGGAACCTGTCGTAGAATTTCTTTTCGGCTGTAAACTGTTGGAGTCTTCATGGTAAGCATCTACCTCCGTCATCAAGCAGTGATGTGAACTTGTTTAACAGGTGCACTGAATCCCTGAGGTCGTGGATACATTGTACCTTGCAAGTGTGTTTCCTGTTCCTTGTATACAACTGGACGAGAGTGCTCTCGTTAGGTAGTTGTTTTAGGCTGCTTTTGGCCGTTCGGAGCACGCACCGCGAATTGATAAGTGCCTGTGCTTTTTGTTGAATTCTCTTGTTAAGTACATCATACGAGCTGTTGCCATACTTATTGGAGACGTATAGTTCGTTGGTGCTCATGCAAATTTCGTCTGTTAAATTTTTATTCATTTAATGAGCTGTGCTCTTAAGAGATTTGTTTTAAAACCTTCTTCTGGTGTGCTTTTTATGTCCTCGTCTACGCTGTTAAATTTATTTGTGCGTGTGTGCCTGTGTTCGTAGGAACTTTATTAATGTAATTTTGTGTGTTGCTCGGGAGCATAGGATTACTGTTATTATCATTCTTGTATGTTCACGGTAAAAATGCCCGGAAGGGGGCTCGCAGCATAGTTATATATGCCAGCAATATGGCTCCTCAGTTTAAAACTAGTTCAAAACAAAGAGCCACTTTGTGTACTATTTAATTCCTGAAAGCATTTGCTAATAAAGGTATCTGTCTCCGTTTGTTAAAGCAGCTGAAGATGGTGAACTGTGGGCAGACCCTGCTAACGTAGTGATGAAATAATCGTACCATCTTTGGTAGATTACCGGTGGGCTGGTGGACAGTTGGAGAGAAGAGGCACAGGGTTAGTAAAACTTTCCTCTTATATTTGTCATTCTTGTATGGGTGGTTTGTGTTCCTATTTCTGGAAGTTGAGTCACCGTCCTAGATCCTGGTGCGTCGGTCGTTGGTTTGAACCATTCAGTATGTGCTACTATGAGGTCTGTTGTTGTCGGAAAATCTTCCTCTTACCTTACGTACATGGCCAGAACAGAAGATTTTATTAGTGAGGTGTTACTGCACGTTCTGTGCTTGATGGCATGTCAGACCTTGTTAGTATCAATTTGGTTAGGTTTCGTTTAGGACTGGTGGTGCTGCTTTGCGGAGCCGGTTTGCCACTGTGGTGGTCGGGTGTTCCTTACTGTTGACGCAGTACAGCTGTTCTCCAGTCTCGGGGCTAGACAGAGAAGGCAGGACCAGTGGCCTAATATATTTTAACTTACCTACTATGTTTGAGTGTATGTCGCATGCTTTGACCGGCCAGTCTACAGATGCTTACTGTTTTAAATGCACCTAATTTTGTAGTAATTCTGTTGTCTATTAACCTCACTGGGTAATGATGTATGGTGATATAGTGTACTACTGCCATGCTTGAATCGTGATTGTTCTTGTATTTTATTGTTGCTTTTGTGAACTGTGTGCATGCTGCTGGGGTGGAAGCTAGTTTTGTACGTGCCACAGATTTGTAATCCCGCCAAGCCCAGTTTCCATCTCCAGCCAGCCAGCTGCATCATCAGTCCTCTCGAGCTAGTGCTTCGACAGGAGGCATTGTCATCATCTGTTTGTACTGCTACTGGTGCTGGTCCGAGTGTTGTTGCACAGTATGAGAGGAAAGTGTGGCAGTTATATCCTCCGTTTAGAAGGCAGTACATCTTCTGGAAGCCCCCCCACGATTGTGGATGGATAATCTGAAGCGTGTCACATAAGTCACTGTGGGGTGCGGAGGTTTGCGACTGTGGTCGAGAATGGCGGCTTGGGCTGTGCTTGAAAATGGGCAGCAAAATGAATGTCTGAGGTGGACAAGACATGAGTCAGAAAGGGCCAGTTGTTGCATGGAGAAGAATGAACGAGTTCTGCACAATGCCACGCACGAGAGCGTCAACAAGCTAGTATGCTGAGCTAGTGTGAGCCAGACGTCACAAACGATCAGTGTGGGACGTGGCCACTGTGTGGAAATAACTGCCTGGTCGATCAGGTGGTGTCTTCTGCCAGCTGAAAAGACAGTGATCCATGTGGAAGGGGAGAAAGTGGCTACTACATATCAAGAGAAGCTCATCTGAGTGTTTTAGCAGTTGAAGACTGCACCCTTGTGATTTACTGTTTGATACAGTCCAATGTGTTGTACTCACATGGTGGTTGGGCGTATCTGTTAGAAAACAGCATCCGACCCGAAATTATGTGGTTGTCATGCGACAAATTGTGGTCGTCTCATGATGGCATGAAGGGAAGTGCGAGTGTATGTCCAGCGAGCTTAGATCGTGATTAATTCAATTGGACAGAAAGTGATTTTGTTTACTCTATGCTGTGAGCACATTTTATTTGTTGAAATAGTTCGTGCTAAGAATTTACCCTGTTACTTGTTCTGTGCGAATGACCCGTTTGTACTACTGTATAACAGCTAATTGGATACATTGTAGATGGTTTGGTCGAGTACTGTGCATAGCTTGTTGTGATAGTTATCTGGTGACGGCACACGTAGTAGGCGAATATCTAAATATATGTCATGTAGACGATCATAGTTAAGCCTGTTGTTTCCCCATCGTACCCTTAGTTGCCGAAGTTTTATGTGTTATATTTAAAGTCTACGGCCGTGCGCCATACACTATAGTTGTTAAGTTGTTGCCAGGTAGGGATCTTAGAGAAAAGGTTGGATTTTAATTCTGTTTATTCTATGGAAGATATCTTGCTCTATTTATTGCGTCCTGCTTAAGCCTCTTTGCGGGATACAGACGGATATATTGTTTTACTGTGATTGTATCATAATTCTGTCAACCCAAAGTCTGTGTTTAATAATTTAATTGTTGAATTCAGCTCCACGTCTGCATAATCACTAACCCCTAAGCTCACTCCAGCTAAACTCTAGGCTAGGAAATAGCATTTGGATGGAAAAGTTATAGATTGTATAGCAAAATAATTTTTTTTAGGAATTAACTTTAACTGTCATAGGAAGTGGAATGTTTACACAAAGTTAGTAGTGAAGAAAATGTCACCAGAATACATAGAGTCTTGTCACGAGTGTCTAACAGAATGTTCTTCTATATACTCTAGTTTTAGCTATAAAGTCATTTTTGGGGATCCTACACACATCACGAAACAAGATCCAGGCAATACTCACATTTACCAAGAGCAAACAAACAGAAGGCACAGAACAGTATATTCTATGAGGGAATAAAGCTGTACAATAAACTGGCCAAGAACATTAAAGGGGCAACTAGGTACAATTATTTCTTTTAAAAATCATGTAAATCATTCCCTTAACTATTTGTGATCACAAAGTCATTTATTTAGACAACAAAGAGTAGGAAGTGGCAAAGAATTAATAATGTTTAGTAGTTAGTAGCTGTCGTTCTACGGTAAACTGTCACAGTTTACTTAATCGTGAAATCCAATACCCAGGCTATGTGATGGATAATTCTAGCCTCTGTGACAGTACGTCACATAAATATTGACATTTTTATCCGTTGTAAACCGTAATTAAGTATTTCATGAATATAATTAGTGTAAAAGATTTAGTTAATGTTCTTGAAACAACTGATATGCGGCGATAATTTAAGAGGAACATCTTTATTGATACATGTCTATGAAAATAAAAAAGGATCAAAAGAGACGTGATTGTGCGGCCGAGGAGGAAGGACGTACTTTATGGTAGACACACTGTTTTGTTTCGCTATACGGAAGGCAGCCATTTAGTGGCTACACATATTTTATGTAAGTTATTCGTTTTTATTGCTAAAATAAACCTCTTATTATTATTACAAAATGAATTTCTTTGTAATAGTTGTCACCTGAAATGCTCGCAGTGGCTAGTTATTTTTAATAAGCATTTTTTCAGTAATTTGCGCTGCGAGAAGCTCATCTTCCGATGCAGCCTCTGGTCGGCCATTACGCACGGAAATATTAATTTATTTTTCATTGTTAACAGTAACTGTAAATGCGAGAGATTTCGTTATAAGAACCTTTTTAAATTGCAACAGATAATTAATTTACGTTAAACTTCATGTTTTTAAACTATACAGATTCCATGAGTTCGGTAAGTTTTATCTTGGCCGCTCCATGGCACCAATCGAAATTCTCTCAAGCCTTGCTTTGCAATCAATAAATAGAAATTAACAAAATTACATTCAATTCAGTTAACGGCAGCTATATTTTAGTCATCACTTTCAGAATCTAAAGTTGGTACACGAATAACTGAGGCCCTTCAAGAGCCCGTTTCATATTTACTTATGCACGTAAGTAAAAGTGATAAGAAAAGACAACATCCCTGAGAGAAAGAAGCATGCAGATAAATTAAAAATAAAAATATATAATATATATATATATATATATGTAATTTTTTTGTACATGACGTAACGAATGCCAACGACGTCACATCTCTTCTAATTCTCCTGTGTTCAGCATCTCATTCAATATAGTTAGAGGTTCATTCAGGTTTTTCAGATGCGTCAGAGAAGAGTTCAGTAGAATGGTAAAAGCATTGCCAACATCATGATGCCAGCGGATAGTGTTCCTATATATATGACTGTGTGTGTTTGTGAGGGAGAGGGTGGGGTGGTGGTGGAGGGGGGGGGGGAGTGGAGAGAGAGAGAGAGAGAGAGTGATAAAGAGAGGGAAACAGGAATGGAGAGAGTCTCTCTCTCTCTCTCTCTCTCTCTCTCTCTGTGTGTGTGTGTGTGTGTGTGTGTTCAGTGCCGAGCAGCAATATGTGGCCCCGTGTACTAAGTACGTGGTTGTACCTGTATCGTGATTAGTAATCAGTGCTGTGAAACAAATAAATATTATAAAAGGAGTTTTTAAGAGTAATAGGAATCTTCTTTGCAAATGTATACAAGAAACGTGTAATACAGTCACGTTAATCAAGAACTTCGCAATTAATCGGCCTGTACGCGTAAAATAAATAATTTCCTAAAAAAAAATACATTTAACAAAATTATGTGTAGTATAACTTTTAAGTGATCTAAGACTGAATAAAGAATCTACCAATTAACTAACTAACTTCTCCGCTGTAGTAACCCATTCATCAACAGCCGCCACATGACCATGATAAAACGCATTGACATCGTGGGTCTATACCATCCTGCACCGATGGTCACTGCAACTGAAAGCCTTCTGCTATCTACTTTTGGCTATTTCTTGTTGGAGAGGAGGTGTTCTTGGAGCCAAACCAGACCCGAATATATAAATGTAAAGCTCTAGTTACTTGACCCTAGATATGTCATTTCGAAATGAATAACTTGAATTAAGAAATAAGGCAAAATATTTGAATGTTTAAGTAATCTTTGCACCAAAACTTAATTCGAATACATTTATATGTAAAGCTATAGTTACATCACTCTAGATACATCATTTGAAAATGCCGTAATTTGGATATGTAAGTTCATAGTTTTGTAAACCCTAGTCGCCAGTTTTGTAAACGCCTCGTCGCTACATTTGTGGGAGCCGAGTAGCCACTGTTACAGTAAGCCGAGATTTTGAGTTCGTGAAACGGCTTCTGGTGCAGTACACCGCTAAGATAGCTTCCCCCTGCCACTATTACACAGATATGCCCTAGGCTCAGGTAACAGGGTAGGAGAACGAAGGTTCTACAACACGCCAACAAATTAGTAACCAAGTCACACAAATGAGTTAAAAAGGTTTACTTCTCTTTTTCACACGTTGAATGATTAAATCTTCAACACTACTTGTGGTCAAACAATGGAGAATCTAGGGTGAAATGTAACAGTATTATGAGAAGGAAAGTTGCTACTCACCAAATAGCGGAGATGCTGAGTGGCAGTGTGATTTCAGTTGCCTGAGACTGCAGTCGTGTGTGGGAGTTGCGTCTGCGTGCGTGTGCGTGTGTGTGTGTGTGTGTGTGTTGTGTGGTGGTCGTGGTGGTGTGTGTGTGTGTGTGTGTGTGTGTGTGTGTGTGTGTGTGGGTGCGTATGTGTTTCTTTTGTTGACGAAAGCCTTAATGGCCGAAAGTTTTAACTGTTAGTCTTTTTGTTGTGCCTATCTGCTACTTAGCATCTCCGCTATATGGTGAATAGTAACTTTCCTCCTCGTAAAATTGTTACGGTAATGTAGTGTAACACATAAAAGTTCCTCAGTGGCTAAGTGCAAATAATCGCAGGTATACTTCACAGTCCACAGTAAATGCAGTTTACAACAACAACGCAGTATGTCATTCACTATGGAGAGAAGTCTTCCGAGGTAAGTAAGAGTGATTTTAGGTGTGCCGCAGGGGAGTGTCGTAGGACCGTTGCTATTCACAATATATATAAATGACCTTGTGGATAACATCGGAAGTTCACTGAGGCTATTTGCAGATGATGGTTCAAATGGCTCTGAGCACTATGGGACTTAACTACTGTGGTCATCAGTCCCCTAGAACTTAGAACTACTTAAACCTAACTAACCTAAGGACATCACACACATCCATGCCCGAGGCAGGATTCGAACCTGCGACCGTAGCAGTCGCGCGGTTCCGGACTGCGCGCCTAGAACCGCTAGACCACCGCGGCCGGCATTTACAGATGATGCTGCAGTATATCGAGAGGTTGTAACAATGGAAAATTGTACTGAAATGCAGGAGGATCTGCAACGAATTGACGCATGGTGCAAGGAATGGCAATTGAATTTCAATCTAGACAAGTGTAATATTCGAACATACAACTTTATTATTTGATCAAATATTACAAGTGCTCAAAAAATTTTTTTAAACACACAGCTTTAATCCTTGGTACTTAATTACCGGCTGAAAGACACTTTAAAAACGGCTGAAGTCCAACAACTTATAACGCATGCATAATCAGAAATTTAAAAGGCAAGCCTTATCTTAAAACAGTAAGCTCCTTTATCATTTAGCTAAAATACAGCAGGTCAGCAACTGGAAGCAGTTAATTCCATAAATTATCTGGGAGTAGGCATTGGGAGTGATTTAAAATGGAATGACCAGATAAAATTAATTCACTGGAAGAATCCGATGGAAATGCAGTCCGAAAACAAAGGAAGTAGGTTACAGTACACTTGTTCGCCCACTGCTTGAATACTGCTCACCGGTGTGGGATCCGTACCAGACAGGGTTGATATAAGAGATAGAGAAGATCCAACGGAGAGCTGCGCGCTTAATTTCAGGATCATTTAGTAATAGCGAAAGCGTTACTGAGATGATACATAAACTCTACTGGAAGACTCTGAAAGAGAGCCGCTCAGTAGCTTGGTACGGGCTTTTGTTGACGTTTCGAGAACGTACCTTCACCGAGGAGTCAAGCAGTATATTGCTACCCCCTAAGTATATCTCGCGAAGAGACCATGAGGATAAAAACCTAAATCAGAGAGATTATAGCCCACACAGAGGCATACCGACAATCTTTCTTTCCACGAACAGTACGAAACTGGAATAGAAGGGAGAACCGATAGAGGTACTCAAGGTACCCTCCGCCACACCCCGTGAGGTGGCTTGCGGAGTATGGATGTAGATGTAGAGAACAGTCTGTTCACTTCTAAGAGTTCATTGAACGACGTTCCCTCTCTAAGTCACTCCTGGACAATGCTCTATAACCGAGTGGGCGAGAGCTGCTCTTCTACCTTGCGAATATGCTTCTGTCCGTTGTCCGGTCACTGGCGGATTGTACTGGGTCGGCAATTGGCCGAGGCGAATCCGACATCTTCATTCTCGGCGCCGCCCGTGGCACTGTGGAACAAGTGGCGAGTCTAGTTTTACTGGCACCAGCTCTCATCTTCGCGCCTGTGGTGCTTTTGCTCTGACTGTGTCCTGTTCGACCGACACAGTACACAGGCTGTCTACAGCCCGTTTCAATTTGAAGGATATGCTGTTGGGTCATTCTGAATCTAAAGTCCACTATTAAAATCGACCTTTCGACGGTGCATGGAACGTCCCCTTCAGGTCGACTAAACCGATGGACGACGATATAAAGCGAAAACTGTTCCAAGTCAGATGGTCAAAACGTCGATTTTAATACTTGTTTTTAGTTTACGCGGCCTACTATTTCAATTGCATAAGCTTACTTATGAAAACAGAGACCAAATGATTGTGATGAGAGACTGTCAAAAATGAGGAGTAATTGCAAATTTGAAAGAGCTGTGACGTAGTAAAAAGTAATAGGAGATACCAAATTATGTACCAAAGAAGCGTTACAAGTCGCATTGCTTTATTAAAAATCATCAGACAGAAACTATGCAATGACCATGGAATCGTTCGTCATTCTGTTTGGTCCTGGTTATTCCAAAATCAGACCAAAATGTTTGACAAAAACGTCATTGAATGAAAAACTTAAATGCTGGATGAAACTCAAAAATTAATATTGTAAAGCAATTTAGAGTTCAATACTTGCAATTCACGTTTCCTTACCGATTCCGCGTCGTTTGCGATACTTAAGCAAATCAGCAAAGCTATACAGATAACAGTATATGACTGCTTTTCCATTCAGCCGAGACGGACTAAGATCACCATCATGGCTCTGAACGACCAAACACATACCGGTTGATTATAATGAAAGTGCAGGTACTCACGGAAGTCCAGCGTGGGCTTTAATTATTATTGTTTGGTGGCGAAACTTGGTAGACATAATAACGAGTTAATGTGGAACCGATTCAAGCTGGAAAACAAATTAGTTCCACTTGTGGTAACCGGACACAAATCTAGCACTGTAAACTGCTTTTATGACGGTATGACAGCCACACTATCATCTGACAAGCCTTGATTCTGGCACCCGTTCAAATTCAACTGTTTCGCCACTCGTATCCAAATCGTCGTATGCTGGATTATCTCCATACCGTATACGATTAGCAGCATCCTCTCGTTGCACTGTTCGAATATCATTACTGCTACGAGAACGATTAACATTTGTTAATGGAATTCTTTCCGCCATTTCAATGTCTTCCTCAGGTCCCGGATATAAGACACCTCCGTCGTATTGTATAGAGCCATGGTTGCCCGTGCTTAGATACTGATTTACCCAAGACATTTTGATGACTAAAATAAATAAATCATTGCCACCTATTATATACATACGTTATCGAACAGCACGTGTCGGGCAACCTTTTGCTGACGTGGGTGCTTGCCCAGATAATTGTCCTAAAAGGACAAATTATCTCAGCGGGAGAGGGACCGCCGCCATCGCGACCTTGGGACCCCGGGGGCCCCTTCTTTTTATCAGTTGCTGACCCTCATGAATCGAAACATGACTGCGTCGCGTCGTTTCATGATTCGAAGGTCAGCAGGACGTGGCCCGGGTAGTGCTAGTGCTCGAGGAGTGTCGCGAAAATTTTCCATCCCAGGTTCAACAGTAGTAGGAAGTTCTGCGGTCTATTTTACGTTGTTACTTATACAAGATTGAGACGGTGCAGCAACTGAAACTTCATGGCCTCCAGGAACGTTTCGAATTTCCTCTTCGGTTTATGGCCTGATGACATGTGGCCCGGCAATATTTTCTCCAGTGAGGCAGTACATTTTAAACTACAAGGTGCGTTGAATACACAAAACTACCGAACTCACCACACTGTTGAACGGCGAACTGTGTGATGTGGATTCAGAAGCTGCATTATTCTTGGAGTGTTCTTTTTTGAAGATAATTTACCCAGAGGGCCTGACAGGTTTATCGTAACGACTGCACGATACCCAGACCCTCTTGTACAGCAAGTGATTCCTTCTGTGCAAGAGCGGAGTTGCGTTAAAACCACATTTTCATGCAATATCGAGCAACAGATCATGGCGCTCGTCCAGTCGAAAATCAGCTGAACGCAAACTTCCACGAAAATGTTGTCTCCAGAGGGTTCCAAGATGCATGGATTGAAGATCATCTGATCTGAATATCTGTGACTTGTGACTCTGGCGATATCTAATAGAGGCGTTTACCGAGGACTCTTTCGGTCCCTACCTGATCTGAAGGCGACTCGTTGCTCAGATTCTACCTAAACTGCTAAGATCAGCTGTTGGTCACATCGTTCTACGTATGCAGCGTCCCGTCAACGTCTCCGGTGCTCATATTGAACAAATTCTGTAAGTTATCTGTTGATCCATCATGGACAGGGGACATCATTTGGTTAAGTAAATGTGAACTTGAATTGCTACCAAGTCTTCGAATGAAGCACTTGTGAATCGGTCTGATTTCACGAAATCGTGGGATAAATGGGTTTATCGTTTATTTTGAGAGATGCATATGGGACCTGAAGACGTCATAACAGAATACCGAAACTGGTTGTCGCCAGAATAAAATAACATCTTAGTTACACGCCTGTTGGAGAATTTCATTGATGTAGACAATTGTGAATGTGGCGGTTAATAATAAAATCAACATTACTCCCTTCTCACTTGTTTTAACTTTTCTACTATCGTCCTGTTCGTAATCAGTCACTTCTACAACAGTTCTATATGTCTTTCTTGCATTCACTTCGCTCGATTTGCTCCTGTCGGCCAAACCTAGAACCATTTTTTCCCAGCGTAAATGTGTTCTGCATTAATGCGTTAGAATATCTACGACGTTTCGCTGCCATATGATGATTACAGCCTACACTGGACCTCTGTGGGTAGCTGCACTTTAATTGTAACCTGCCGGTAAGAGCAATGAGGAAACCCATGAAGGATAGATACATGTCTATCTTTGGTCATCAGTCTACTGACTGGTTTGATGCGGCCCGCCACGAATTCCTTTTCTGTGCTAACCTTCACTAGCACTTGCAACCTACGTCCTCAGTTATTTGCTTGACGTATTCCAATCTCTGTCTTCCTCTACAGTTTTTGCCCTCTACAGCTCCCTCTAGTGCCATGGAAGTCATTCCCTCATGTCTTAGCAGCTGTCCTATCATCCTGTCCCTTCTACTTATCAGTGTTTTCCACATATCCCTTTCCTCTCCGATTCTGCGTAGATCCTCGTCATTCCTCACCTTATCAGTCCACCTAATTTTCAACATTCGTCTATAGCACCACATCTCAAATGCTTCGATTCTCTTCTGTTCCGGTTTTCCCACAGTCCATGTTTCACTACCATTCAATGCTGTACTCCAGACGTACATCCTAAGATATTTCTTCCTCAAATTAAGGCCGGTATTTGACATTAGTAGACTTCTCTTGGCCAGAAATGCCTTTTTTGCCATAGCGAATCGGCTTTTGATGTCCTCCTTACTCCGTCCGTCATTGGTTATTTTACTGCCTAGGTAGCAGAATTCCTTAACTTCATTGACTTCGTGACCATAAATCCTGATGTTAAGTTTCTCGCTGTTCTCATTTCTACTACTTCTCATTACCTTCGTCTTTCTCCGATTTACTCTCAAACCATACTGTGTACTCATTAGACTGTTCATTCCGTTCAGCAGATCATTTAATTCTTCTTCACTTTCACTCAGGATAGCAATGTCATCAGCGAATCGTATCATTGATATCCTTTCGTCTTGTATTTTAATTCCACTCCTGAAACTTTCTTTTATTTCTATCATTGCTTCCTCGATGTACAGATTGAAGAGTAGGGGCAAAAGGTTACAGCCTTGTCTTACACCCTTCTTAATACGAGCACTTCGTTCTTGATCGTCCACTCTTGGTTGTAGTACATATTGTATATGACCCGTCTCTCCCTATAGCTTACCCCCACTTTTTTCAGAATCTCGAACAGCTTGCACCATTTTAAATTGTCGAACGCTTTTTCCATGTCGACAAATCCTATGAAAGTGTCTTGATTTTTCTTTAGCCTTGCTTCCATTATTAGCCGTAACGTCAGAATTGCCCCTCTCGTCCCTTTACTTTTCCTAAAGCCAAACTGATCGTCACCTAGCGCATTCTCAATTTTCTTTTCCATTCTTCTGTATATTGTTCTTGCAAGCAGCTTCGATGCATGAGCTGTTAAGCTGATTGTGCGATAATTCTCGCACTTGCCAGCTCTTGCCGTCTTCGGAATTGTGTGGATGATGCTTTTCCGAAAGTCAGATGGTATGTTGCCAGACTCATATATTCTACACACCAACGTGAATAGTCGTTTTGTTGCCACTTCCCCCAATGATTTTTGAAATTCTGATGGAATGTTATCTATCCCTTCTGCCTTATTTGACCGTAAGTCCTCCAAAGCTCTTTTAAATTCCGATTCTAATACTGGATCCCCTATCTCTTCTAAATCGACTTCTGTTTCTTCTTCTATCACATCAGACAAATCTTCACCCTCATAGCGGCTTTCAATAATGTATTCTTTCCACCTATCTGCGCTCTCCTCTGCATTTAACAGTGGAATTCCCGTTGCACTCTTAATGTTACCACCGTTGCTTTTAATGTCACCAAAGGTTGTTTTGACTTTCCTGTATGCTGAGACTGTCCTTCCGAAAATCATATCTTTTTCGATGTCTTCACATTTTTCCTGCAGCCATTTCGTCTTAGCTTCCCTGCACTTCCTATTTATTTCATTCCTCAGCGACTTGTATTTCTATATTCCTGATTTTCCCGGAACATGTTTGTACTTCCTCCTTTCATCAATCAACTGAAGCATTTCTTCTGTTACCCATGGTTTCTTCGCAGCTACCTTCTTTGTACCTATGTTTTCCTTCCCAGCTTCTGTGATGGCCCTTTTTAGAGATGTCCATTCCTCTTCATCTGTACTGCCTACTGCGCTATTCCTTATTGCTGTATCTATAGCGTTAGATAACTTCAAACGTATCTCGTCATTCCTTAGTACTTCCGTATCCCACTTCTTTGCATATTGATTCTTCCTGACTGATGTCTTGAACTTCAGCATATTCATCACTACTATATTGTGGTCTGAGTCTATATCTGCTACTGGGTACGCCTTACAATCCAGTATCTAATTTCGGAATCTCTGTCTGACCATGATGTAATCTAATTGAAATCTTCCCGTATCTCCCGGCCTTTTCCAAGTATACCTCCTCCTCTTGTGATTCTTGAACAGGGTATTCGCTATTATTAGCCGAAACTTGTTACAGAACTCAATTAGTCTTTCTCCTCTTTCATTCCTCGTCCCAAGCCCATATTCTCCTGTAACCTTTCCTTCTACTCCTTCCACTACAACTGCATTCCAGTCGCCCATGACTATTAAAGTTTCGTCCCCCTTTACATACTGCATTACCCTTTCAATATCCTCATACACTTTCTCTATCTGTTCATCTTCAGCTTGCGACGTCGGCATGTATACCTGAATTATCGTTGTCGGTGGTGGTCTGCTGTCGATTCTGATTAGAACAACCCGGTCACTGAACTGTTCACAGTAACACACCCTCTGCCCTACCTTCCTATTCATAATGAATCCTACACCTGTTATACCATTTTCTGCTGCTGTTGATATTACCCGATACTCATCTGACCAGAAATCCTTGTCTTCCTTCCACTTCACTTCAGTGACCCCTACTATATCTAGATTGAGCCTTTGCATTTCCCTTTTCAGATTTTCTACTTTCCCTACCACGTTCAAGCTTCTGACATTCCACGCCCCGACTCGTAGAACGTTATCCTTTCGTTGATTATTCAATCTTTTTCTCATGGTAACCTCCCCCTTGGCAGTCCCCTCCCGGAGATCCGAATGGGGGACTATTCCGGAATCTTTTGCCAATGGAGAGATCATCATGACACTTCCTCAATTACAGGCCACATGTCCTGTGGATACACGTTACGTGTCTTTAATGCAGTGGTTTCCATTGCCTTCTGCATCCTCATGTCGTTGATCATTGCTGATTCTTCCGCCTTTAGGGGCAATTTCCCACCCCTAGGACAAGAGAGTGCCCTGAACCTCTATCCGCTCCTCCGCCCTCTTTGACAAGGACGTTGGCAGAATGAGGGTGACTTCTTATGCCGAAAGTCTTCGGCCGCCAATGCTGATTATTTATCAAAATTTAGGCAGTGGCGGTTATTGAACCCGGGACCGAAGACGTTTTGATTATGAATCAAAGACGCTACCCCTTTCTTTTTTTCAAAAGAAAACAAAGACTCCAATTATACTGGTTTCTCCTTCCAGTAAACAAAATTGAGTCTGCTTCGTCTTGTTGGCGAAGAAGCAACCTTTTGGAACAACAAAAAAAGTTTCTCAAAGCCAAAATCAAATTTCTTTTTCCTTTAAGAACAAATCATGAGGAATAAATAAGGAGAAACTTTTTAAGTCGTCGTGCGACTTGTAGTTAAAGTCCAGTTCTTGCAGGAGCTCCTGAAGTGAATTCGCCTACAGCATGCCAGCTCGTCCAAACGTGTCTTCTCATGGCGTAGGCGTGGGTTCTGGGTAGCAGATCTATTTAGTTCGGTTCGGTTTATACAGTTTTCAGCTTCTCAGGGCTTGGACGTTCCAGCTACTAGGTGGGTCATCGAAAGTGCTCCGTAAGAAATTGGAAAAATATTGTTTATAGCGTGGGTTGCGTATCAGGGCGCAGTGTCGTTCGTTGAGATAAGTCCAATATCCTAGCGTAGACTTGTCGCCAGAAGTAAAAAGATAGCGGATCGTGTGGCCACAGATCCAATTCACAGAGTTAGTTTTGGCGGAGGGGTAGAAAGTCTTATCGGGGTACAAAAGCATGTGGACGTCGATCTGAGCCGGTGTCTGGCGAGTGAGAAACGCCAAAATTCGCCGCGCAGGTGTCCAGACGTCTAGCGCTGTGCCACAGTGGAACCGGTGGACATCCGTGTCATCCACTCCACAGTGGGTGCAGAGGGATGAATCGGCGAGATGGATGCGGTGCAGACGATCTCGATTAACTTGTTTGCCCTTCACGGTGATGTACCACGCTGATTGAACGTCTGATTCGAGAAAACGCGCATGGATCGCCTTCCATATGTGTCGCCACACGTACTGTGGATACTTACGTTCGATGTGGTTGGACGGGCGGCACTGTTGTAACAATTCGGAGACTGTTTTCGTGAGGTACAAACGTGTAAGTGGTAAGGACCGGTAGATATAACTGAATTCCAAGAAAAATCGTTGGATGTAATAAAAGGGGGTTGGAATGGTCGATACCAGTACTGGGGCTGACAAGGAGGCAGGTGCAAAGTTGTGAAGCAGGAAGCTAGTAAGGCTCTGCGGGCAACGATGCCAAAGTCAAGGAGGCAGGTGCAAAGTTGTGAAGCAGGAAGCTAGTAAGGCTCTGCGGGCAACGATGCCAAAGTTTTAGTTGGGAGCTGACGTATAGTGCCTTGACACGAGTCGGCACGTGGATGAGTCCCACCCCGCCACGATCTCGTGGCAGTGCAAGGGATTCATACTGCACCTTGAATAACATCCCCGAGCTGACGAAGGAGCCGAAAGCCATCAACAGTCGTCGCGCCAGGGATTTGGGACTGGTAGTACTTGAGCCACGTGTGGTATACGGGAAGCATGATACATGTTCACGTATTGCGCGCGTTGGATAACGCAGAGAGCTCGTAGCCGGTGATCTGCGAGATTTGCTCTGATTGTCTGTAGCAAGCGTCTACCATTGATAGTCGCTGAGCGGCGCAGGTCTGCTGTGAAATCAAGTCCAAGACACCGTATTGTGGCGGCGACACTAAGGGGGGCAGCGCATCTCTCCGGCAAGCCCTCACCAATAAGCAGGACCTTGGATTTTGACACGTTGAGGCAGCTCCCCGACGCTTCGCCGTAAGTCGCCACCCATGTCAGTGCTGATCGTACTTCATCTTCACAGCGCAGATATAGTACCATGTCGTCTGCGTAGGCTGTGGAACAAAACGGTGGCCTTGCACAGCCATGCCTTCCAAACGTTGGCGCATGCCCTGGAGCAGGGGTTCCAAGGCGAAAGCATACAAAATCGTGGAAAGAGGGCATCCTTGTCGTACAGATCGTGCGATGACCTGGGACGGTGTAAGACGACCTTTGCACATGATTTTAGAGGTTGCACTACTCAACAGGCGCATAACCACTGTGACAATACCGCCAGGAAAACCCATATGCTAAAGAACTGTCCGTAAATAGAAGTGGTCAACACGGTCGAAAGCCTGGCTAAAGTCCAGTGAAGCCAAGGCGCCATGGAGACGCTGATGATGCGCTAATGCTATCATGTCTCTGCAACGGCAAAGGGCCGTACGGATGTTGTTGTCGCCTCCTAGGGAAGTCTAGTCGCAGGATGTGACGTAACGTGCGACCTTCTTGAGTCGCGATGCCAGTAGCCGTGTGAATATTTTCATGTCGCTGTTGAGCAAAGTAATTGGTCGATAGTCCTGGACCCTCGATAACCTGCGCGGTTTATGTACGAGGATAAAGGATAATAATTCCTTCTAGAAAAGCGCTCGGGACCACTGTCATCGGTGACATCAGCTCTTGTGCGATTGCCGTCCACGTGGAAGCCAACAAATAGTGAAAACTTTTATATAATTCGATGGGTATACCGTCAGGTCCAGGAGATCTGTTATCGGAACCCGCCTTGATAGCGTCTACCACTTCATCTGTGGTTACGTCGTCTCGAAGGTCATGCACTGCATCCTCTGGAAGAGTGTTCGTAGTAAGCTGAGCGACTTCTGTGATCAGTGCTGCAGAATGCGGTACGGCTGCGTATAGCCCGGCAAAATGAGCATGGAGAGCACGACCGATGCTTTGTTGGGTGTCGTGCCGGCGCCCTTCCACATCAGTGAGGACTTGGATCAGAGCTCGTCGTCGTCGTTGTCTTTCCTGAAGGAGGTGGTACATCGACGGACGTTCTTGAGGGATTCGATTAGAAGCTCGAGAACTGACTACAGTGCCTTCCAAGTTACGCCGCATGATCAAGGAGATCTGCGCCTTCGTGCGATGGACCATCGACTGCCGGGCTGGCGAGAAAGGCATCGTCGTACAGTCACGTAGAATGGTGTAGTAGATGTGCAGGGTATTAGTTTGTCACGCCTTTAATTCCTTCCCATAACTCATCAGAGTCTTCCTGAGGGTCGGCTTTGCACAGGAGAGCCACCATGATGAGGTGGAGTCATAGGCTTCTCGACGATGGTGGCAGCGTGCCCACGCTTCTTCGACCATACGGCGACAGTCTGAGGAGGTCAGGTGAGCGACATTGAGTTTCCACAGACCACGACTATGCCACACTGGCTGTCGGGCGAGAGTGACGTCACAGAGGTACGCATCATGGTCTGAAAAGGCCAAGGGCCAGACTTCCGCATGACGTGTGCCATCAGCAAGGGAGCGGATAACGTAGATGCGATCTATGCGGCTTGACGAGTGAGAGGTGTAGAATATATAGCCCGGTTGAATTCCGTGGAGCTTCTTCCATGTGTCAACAAGTCGGAGACGGTAGATGACCACTGAGAGAGATGCACAAGGGGAATGTCGCGGGAGTTGGTCCGCGGGCTCTTGTGTTGAGCTAAAATCCCCACCGAGTACCAAATCGTCCTGCGGACCTGTGAAGAGGGGTGTGACGCTTTCGGAAAAAAAAGTTTGTCGGTCATGATGGCGGCCGGTGCCGGACGGAGCGTAGATATTAATATACGCACGCCGAACAGTGTGAGGGCCATACCTCGCGCAGTGGGGAGGTAGATGACGTCTTCTGCAGGGAGTCCGTCGCGTAGCAGGATGGCGACGCCGCTACCGGTATCGGATGCGGGGGAAACATGGGCGTCGTATCCGGTGGGAACTAGGAAGTCAGCCATGAACACCTCTTGTAAGAGTGCTATATCCACATCCGCAGAGTAAATAGTGTCTCTGAACATGGCCAGTTTATGGAGGGCACGAATGGTGGAAAGATTCATCGTGGCGATACGATATTGCTGTGTACGGCCATCCTCAGTATTTGCAGAACGTGCGGTAGAAGTAGCCGGCAGGTGGAGACCCGCCGGTGGTCCCGCCGCGGTGATAATTACTGGCGGGGCGCCAGCTCCAGTGTCGCCGAGGTGGACTCCTGTGCAGACATGCTGGCAGTCTGTTCCACTTCTTCTTCAACGTCATCGGCCCAGGAAGCTGACGACGTGGACATGTGACGGTCACGTGCTTCCGGAACGGGTGTTGTGGATTCCGCAACATGAGTGGCAGGGGGACCGCCGTCATCATTCGTTGACAACGGCGAGGACACGTCCCTGGCTGGGAGAGTAGGCGTCACAGGAGGGGCTCCTGTTGCTGCCGCATCGCGTGAGTGGACGCAATGTGGGAGATCACCGTCAGACATCAGGTCGACATCTCGTGGGGCCGTCTGAGATAGGGCGTCATCGGAAGGCGTTCGTTGTCGTTTCCTGTGTTTGCGAGGCGACCGCTGTTTTCTGATGTGGCCTTCTGATTCAGAATGTGGTCGCCCGTCGTCTGACGCCGAACCCGTCTGGACAAAGGCAGACGTCGGCACGACACCGAGGTCGACGTCCATGGTTCCAACAGGAACATCGGTTTCGGTCTGCAAACCGGACGGTCCTGAAGCGAGCACTGGAGGTGACGCCGTGCTTGTGTCCTCGGCGCGTTGTGCGGCGGCGGGTGGCGTTGACGATGCTGCTGGCGCAATCGAGATTGGTACGACGGGGTCCTGTGCAACCTTGGCGTAGGTGATGGGTAAGGACGTGACCGTCGAAGCCTGGGTCTCTTCACGTAACGGCGTCTGTATTAAACGGCGGTGTAAGCATTCGGAACGTACATGTCCCTCCTGGCCACATCCTGCGCACGTTCGTGGCTGCCCATCATACATGACGATGGCCCTCACACCACCAATCAGCAGGTACGATGGGACATGTTTCGTCAGCTCAATTTTTATTCGCCGGACGCCATTTAATACCGGGTAGGTCGTAAATGTTTGCCACTTCTCCGCGACGTGACCCAAGACGGTGCCATGTGGTTGGAAAGCGGCAATGACCACATCCTGAGGCACCTCGAACGGGAGCTCAAACACCCGCAATGTCCGGAGACCGAATCCAGCATGGGCGACCGTCACAGCACCTATATGTCCATCAGAGTGTTTAAATTTCAGTCCGGTGGCATGACGGTGAATTATGTCATTGCAAATTTCCTCCGTCGACATCTTGATGTAGACAACACTTCCAGTGATGGAAAAATGTATGCCGATTACGTCCTGGGGGTTCAAACGTAGTTCCTCACGTATGAACTGTTCGACTTCGAAAGCCCTGGGTCGTGGATTTTCGGCCTGAAACGTTACTTTGATCGTTGCACGGTGGTACGAGTGCGCCATGGTGTACGTTAGTACTGGACTCGATAGACACAAACACCGCGACGCGGAAGTAAACACCGACGAGAGCGGAGCGTCGGACGGCGCGTGGAGCAGCTCCGCACGCTAGCACGGCTGAGAGCCGACTGCCCCTAGACCACGGGTCTATCTTATAGGTGTGTAATATGATGAAAGGAGTGAAAAATAGACTTACTGCTTTCACATTGTCCAACGAGACCCCAATCACGTAACATGATGAGCAATAGCTCTCTCTTTTTAGCAAAGCAAAGCTGGGAGGACATGGAGATCTGACAGAATGGCAGGAAAGAGCTACCGTATTTGGATGTTCTCATGACCACACCGTGAATATTGTGAACGATACGAGGTGTCGAGGGCTCCTCCTACTCGCCGTGCGTGTGGAATGAAATTAGGGCCGTGATGCTTTCGATGTATTTCTGGTACCGTGAGTTAGGTCTTCTTATACGGGTTACCGTAAAGGTAAACCAAGATGTTTATTTTAACATTCTCGGTGAGCCATGGCGAGCTGGCGCCAGTGTTATTTTTTTCATGTTTCGTTGAGATCGATTGTCGTTGAGCTAAGCTATCTTTCTTCGGGTGTCTTATCTTCCCGGCTGGCGGCGGTAGCGATTGGTTTGTTAGCCTTTGACGGGTAACCCTCGAGTTCTCGTGACATTCGCTGGGAGGTGAGTGTCAATGGCTGCCGAACGAGCGTGATGACCGTTATATGTTGCAATGTGAAATTGGTCGGGCGTTTTGGTGACATGGGCAACTTGGAGATGTAAGATCTGTGACTTTGCTGCGAACAAAATTTGAAGTGAAGCGGTGAAACTGTGGAACCCACTCCTTCATATTGTGTACGTGATATGAAGTGAGTGGTCGTAATTGTGTTTTGTTGACTGACTCCCTCAAAGGCATTAAAATTTTATTATTATGGTGAGACTTTTACAGTCGAACTTTGAGATTGTGTGGAAGAGTTAAATGGCTTAGTTAAATGGTGGCCGTTAATGAAGTTTTGCTAGTTCTCTGTGTTTCTTGTAATCAAATGATTTTATGTTGGCATTTTTACAGCCTACACTCTATTAATACAGTTCTCCATGTGTTGCTTAAGGTCCAAGTTGCGAATTTGTCAGTAGTGTAACGTGTTCCTTTGCAAGCTTACCCATATATCGAGTCAAAGGTTCTGCCGAGTGTTTCTATGTTTCAGAGCTGCTCGAATGTCTTTGTGATTCGCGCAAAAACCTTTGATTGTGCCAGCGCCTTGGCGGGGAGTGAAATGTCATCCGAGGTCTAGGCCAGGCAGTGTTTAAGAACCCGGCCACTACCAGGAGTGGTTCACATACCGCCTTCCAAAGTTTAGTTTTTATCTTCCTTCCGCCAAGGCTGGTTAAGCTCGTAGATATACAAATATATATTGTATGTAATCTGTTCTTATACGAACCTGTTTCCTTAAATATTAGCGACTGGCCACTGGCTAAACTTTAAATTGCATAGCATCTGCTGAGTTCCTTGTGCAGCTCTTTCTAGTAGTCTTTTATTAACACGTCTGTGCACGTGAAGATTCATTTTTGAAGATCATTGTTTCTGCTGTAGTTATTTATATAAGTGGTTCTATCATGTTATGAAATTGGATCTTAGCTTGGCACTAGTGTTGAAGTGTCATTAAGTCACCCTTTATTGGTAACTGTTTTCAATATATGTATTTTGAGGGAAATCCTGCATGGGAGTTTGAATTTCTGAAAATTGTCAGTAATTCCGTTTTCTTAACAAGGGAAAATAAAGCGAGGGGTATTAGTGCGCGGCAGCGTTAAGTTTGTAACTGACCTTTTAACAAGTGCTTCTTTAACGGATTGAAACAGTAAGCTTATAAGGGTATTTTACTGAAGAACGTTAAGTGTGGCCATCTTAATGTAATAACTGGTTTTAAGGAGTTTGATGAAATAGCTATGCGAAGTAATTGGTAATGGCTGTGCTTAAATGCCTGGCACATTAAGTTTTTCATAACTTACTCTTATGGGATTGTTTATTTCAGTACTGAGTACGTTGGGTTTCTAACTGTATTTTTAAAGCTTTATCTAGTGCACCGTTCACAATCTGTAATTGCCAAATTCCTTAAAAGGCGTAAAGTCAATAAACTGTCTCCATTATAAATTCTTTACCAGATAGAATTGACGGGGTACATCGAAAAAGTTCAAAAAAGGCAGCACGTTTTGTATTATTGCCAAATATGGGAGAGAGTGTCACAGAAATGATACAGGAATTGGTCTGGAAATCATCAAAAGAAAGGCGTTTTTCGTTGCGGCGGAATCTTCTCACGAAATTCCAATCACCAACTTTCTCCTCCGAATACAAAAATATTTTGTTGACACCGACCTACATAGGGAGGAACGATCACCACGATAAAATAAGGAAAATCAGAGCTCGTACGGCAAGATATAGGTGTTCATCCTTTCCGCGAGCTATACGAGATTGGAATAACAGAGAATTGTGATGATGGTTCGAGGAACCACCTGCCAGGCACTTAAATGTTATTTGCAGAGTGTCCATGCAGATGTAGATGCAGATGTGACTACCAACCACTATTCCATCCCGCTTCCTCTTTTATGGTATCTAAGATGTGGTGGGTAAGTGTGGTACGAACAGGGAACCACGTACCACTCGGTAATCAAGATTTGCACTTTCTTCTGCATCTTCGGGATGAGTAAGCTGTGAACAGTCTCCTCCTGCAAAGTAAAGACAGCCGTATTCTCAGATCTGCACATGTATGCCCTGGTTCGACCAACACATATCACAGCTCAAGTGGCCCAAAAAAATCAGTCAATCTTAATCCTATAGCAATACTGGAACGGCAGGTGAAAGATAAGAATCAGCATCCCAGTAATTTGCTAGCTCTATGGAAAACAGTTTCTGTTGTAAGCGTCTTATTAATAATTACGAGTTGGGCGCGGTTAGTATATCTCGCTGCCCAATATAACCTGAAGTTACGCTAACCATGCGAAACGCAAGGTTTTCAATAAAACACTTGCAACAGAGACTGTTATCTATTTCAGGACACTGAACTACCGTTGCAGCATCAGGCCAGAATGGAGGTGACTAATGTGTAGCCCTCTGGAATTTGATCAACAATATGTGGGTATAGCTGAGTGTGGCATACCTGAAAAAAATTCTTCCTCTCCCTGAGGCTATCAAACAGGCCAGAGGCCGTGTTACCCAGTATCAGTGTGATGTTTCCCGGGTACGACTGATGTTTCATGTCAGATTTGCTTGTGTTTGTCAGTTCTCCGTCGCCACACTCGACGATACACACAGTGAAGAAAAGTCTACCGTGCAAACTAACACGGTAGTTCTAACGGGCAGACAATTTAATCCCATTTTTGTACTACGCTAAGAGAAATCAGTATAGGAGGATTTTCTTCTTAGTAATTTTATAGTCTTTTGCCTAAGAACTGAGGCATATTTCGGATCATCTGTGTCTATCTTATGCAGTATTTTTGTATGCGTTCCCTGTCTCCCAGGATACCCCCTGTTCCTTACTTAATTTCAACCGTTATAAAGGATGGTTTGAAAAACTTGAAGCGTATTGTTGATATTACTATCCCTGGGTGAGTTGGTGATCTGCAGCAGTTCCACCCCTACCCCGGCATAAAGACTACAGAAAGCCGTAAGCCATGGTCCGACAGGCGTCATGCAGCTGCTATTCAGAGCAGAGAACAAAGAATCTCATTGGCGCGGGTTGGACTGCCGGACAGAAACACAAAAGCTCTCGTTGTCTATTATTATCCTACCATGTTCTATAGTTTCAATGGAAGGCAGATGGAACCAGACGAAACACAGCTTCATGACTGAACTTCGTAATATTTGAGTGCAAAACAATCGACTGCAGTTGTGCTAAATGTAAATCGTTTAATGAAATTTTATATCTTCATGCAAATTTCCTGTATATTTTAATACTGCATAAGATGTTACTTCACCTTATGACAATGTAATATTTAACTTCATTGAAATAGTCTTGACTCTTTGGTAGACTAATTTTACATGTCTGTTTTACTGTTAATCTCCTCGCAGACTGATGAGTGATTTTGCAGGCGAGTTAAAATATTTACCGCAGAACATTATAATTTCCTGTGCACCTTACAGATTTAACGCCTAAGTGCAAGACATCGGTCAACATTCCCTGGAACATTATAGTCGTAACCTAACAGCCCAGAGACCTGATAGAATCCATTATGACCATAATTAGCTTGGTTTACATCACTATAAGTATTCCTCAAACCGTAAGAAGAACGTTGCAATGTACTTTTCAGCAATATTAGATTTTTTTTCTTTCTTAATTTATTTGCGCGCGGAGCGAGGAGAAAACAGCTGTGCCTCTGTACGCATCGTAATCTATTCTTGTATCGCTGACTCTACAAAATTAAATTTACATCTGCAGCCACATCATACTCCATAAGACACGTAACGGTGTGTGGCGTAGGGGACTTACGGTACCACCAACTCATCCTTCCTTTCCTGATGAACTCGTGAAGGCACGTGAGAAGAATGATTGTCGGTAAGATTCTGTAGCCGAGAGATATATGTGGGAGGAAGTTCTATATTCTTCCCGTAAATTGCTCTGTCGAAGTTTCAGTAGAAAACCTCTCCGTGGTGCACAATGCATCTTTTGTATCATCTGCCAATGGAGTTTGTTGAACATCTCTGTAATGCTCTCGTACCGACTAGCACACGCGTGGCACAACGTGCCTCTCCTCGTTATATCTTCTCTATCTCTTCCGTCAGCACTACCTGACTAGGGTCGCAGATTCATGAACAATACACAAGAATCGATCGAACAAGCGCCTTGCAAGGAACTTACTTCTGGATGAGTTGCTTTTGCTTAAAATTTTACCTGCGACTCACAGTCTGGCATCTGTTTTTCCTGGTATTAGCTTTATATGGTCATTCCACGTACGATAGTTATTCCTAGGCATTTTGCGATAAATACTGTAGTTGTGCAGTTGTGGATTACTTCTCTATGTATGCGCAATATGTTATACTTACTTACGTTCAAGCTCAACTGCCAGAGACTGCACCATTCATCAATCCTCTGCAAGTCATTCTGCAAATCAACAGCGTTCTCTAGTGTTGCTACTTTAAGAGGACATCATCTGCGAACAGCCTTGAAGATCTTCCGACGATTTCTGCTGTATAATTTATATACGTTGTAAACAGTAACGGTGCTACCATACAACCTTGGGGTACTCCGGAAATTATCTTCACATCCGTTGAGTTTGTTCCGTTAAAGGCGACGTGATGAGATCTGTCTGCAAAGAAGTCTTGAATCCAGAAGCAAATCTGGTCCGATACTCGATAAGCTCGTTTTTTTTTTTTTTCACTAAACGGCACGCCTTCTTGAAGTCAAGAAAAACCCCAACCTGAGCACTGTTGTATACAAGCTGTGGACCTGATGGAGAAACATAGGGAGCTGAATTTGATAACATCTCTGTTTACTGAACCCATGTCAATTGGTTAGAGGTGAATTTCGTTCTCCAAAGACGTTATAATTCTCGAGTACAAAACATGTTTCAAAATTCTGCAACAGACTGACGTCAACGATAGAAGCCTATAACTATGTGCATCTGTCGTGCGACCCTTCTTGAAAACGGGAATGACCTGAGCTTTTTCCAGTCGTTAGGTACCATTAGTTGCTCCAGAGATCTACGATGAACTGCTGCTGTAAAGGGAGCAACTTCCTTAGCACAACCTTTGTAGAATATTCCAGGTAACGAATCCTGATTCCTTCCAGTTACTAATCGATAGCAGCTGTTTTTCTGTTCCACGATAGGGTATTTACCACTTCGGTATTGGTACGATGACATAAAAGAGGTTGGTTGGTTGGTTTGTAGGACTGAAGGGACCAGACTACTAGGGCCATCGGTCCCTACAGAAAGGAGGGACCGTGTTACGACCTTCTACCTTGAAACAATTTCGTAAGAGCGAGTTATTTATTTCGAACTTCCCCTTTCGGCACCGGTAAGATCACAGTGTGACTGAATAGAGGATCTCGAACCGCTTACGTAAGGCTAAAACCTCTTAGAGTTTTGAGCCAGATTTGTTGGCAAAAGCTTACTTTCAGAGTCACTGAACGATTTTCTCATTGCTCTACTTATGCCTATTTTTGCATCGTTCAGCTTTTGTTAGTCTGCTGGATATTGAATTCTCTTGAGTATGTGATGAAGATCTATTTTTGTATTTCGACATAACTGTCATCAAAGAGTGAGACTAAATGAAATTTAAAACGTTTCTTTGACACCACAAACGGTCGTCAAGTCACAATAACTAAAACAATGAAGTTCTTGAAAGGTTACATTACTAGTTTCGACACAATGATTACTCATTCTTAAATTTAATAAGAACCCTGGAAAATTGCATTAATAATTGCAACCACACTTTCAAACATTGTAAAAATACGTAAAAAAGAGTTAACAGAAGCAAAGGCAGTTAAAACGGGTCACGAGACGTTATCACAAAATTTGTTCATCAGTCATTTCACACCTGAATTCAGTGTAGTTTAAAAATGCATCACGATGAAAGATATTATATACTCTTGCATTACGTCCTCGAATGATGCAACGGTCATATGGCTAAAAAAGGCTCACACGTCGTAATGTTATAACGTGCAGCAAACCCAAAACTAGAACACAGCACGCATCGTACTGTTTTCTGCTAATGAAATCTTACAAAGACGATGCTCTCCCACTTGAGGCTAACACAAGAAGAAGTGTGGTTGCAATTGTTAGTGCAGATTTCCAGGTTTGTGATTACAGTTGAAAATGGCGTTTCAGAGCGTTGAAACTAGTTATGTAACTTTTTAAAAATTTCATTGTTTTAGTGACTGTGGCTTGACGACAGTTTATGGTGCCAAATGAACATTTTCTAGCTCTCTTTGTTTACGTAGCAGTTTTGTAACACGATTATTATACTTTTCTTAACATTTCTTGGAATACCTGTCGTCATAATTGCTATCACAGCCTTATGATCAATGATACCTTCTTCTACGTTAACTGATTCCAACATGCAAATACTAATACAAGATTTAATAAAAACTAAAGGAAAAGAAATTTAATCTTGGAATAAATTTAGAATATGACTCAAATTTCAACTGTTATTCTGGCTGCCTCCTTACAAAAGCAAGTACACTTAGATATACGTCATCAGCAAAGTGGGCACAAACATATTTCCTACTCTATGATTGCATGATGCATTACATAAACTTAATCTTTAAATTTAACGTATGCATCTCATATACCCTCACATTTAGTCTCATTTATTCCCACAACAACATATGACATAAATAATAAATTTATCTGATATTTTTTATTACGAAAATGAAAAGTAGTTAAAGTTTTAAAATTAAAATCTCAATTAAATAATGTGGTGTTTTCTAATGATACCAAAAGATAACCTGTTATATTTCCTAACTGAATTTACTTCCCTAAGGGTCGGATTTCGACTTTATCAATAATTTCTATGATAGTTAAAGGGTTGAAATTGTTATACAATCTTCTCCTGAATAACAAAAGATAGTGTACTGATGTTGCAAATGATTGAATATTATTTAATATAGTTTATTTAGGTTCATAGTTAGCATGAATATACAGTCGCTCGAAGTGACACGGATACCATATCTCACGGAAAGCATTAGCGGCAGGTGCGAAATGACTCATCGCTGGGACACAACTTGATGTCTCCTTCACAGCCATCGGCTCCAACAATGCAGCGTGTACTGCACTGTAGCTTACTGCAATAATTGTTCTCGCGCATTAACTCTCAAAGTAACAAGATAGTGAGTGAACCAACTCTTGAATGTAACATCTTAGATCCACTAGCAACAAACATGTCTGAGCTTATCGAATCAGTTAACGTAGAAGAAGGTATCACTGATCATAAGGCTGTGATAGGAATTATGACGACAGGTATTCCAAGAAATATTAAGAAAAGTAGGAAAATATATTTGTTTTGCAAGAATAACAGTTGAAAGTAAAATAATGTTCAAAATTTCTTCCAAGATTAATTTCTTTTCGTTTGGTTTTATTAAATCTTATACTAATATTTTCATGTTGGAATTACGTAAATGCAACTATGAATAGTGATTGGCGCAGGCCAGTTTTGGCGAGCAGATCATCTCGAACAATTCTTCTGATTGATCAGCCAAAATGATCGTTCAGTAGATAGATATGCTGTGGAAGAAGCAGCATCGGAGCCGTCGCTAGTCAGCTATTAGACGTGCAGGTCATATTGAACGTTTCAGTCTTCATTATGTGCAAAATTTAGAAGTAATTGGTTTCTCGCATCTAGATAGTGTTGCCATGAAAGCATTTGCTTTTACGAATAGTTTGTTGAAAGATGGATATTTTGGAATTGCTTTGTTGAAAAGTTATAGCTTGTGTGAACTGTTGGCCTTGTAAGAATTCCGTGTTTCCATATATGGAATATTTGACGAGCAGTTTCTGTTAAAGAAATCCACTGAAAAGGACCGAATGTGAAACTTACTATTAGTAGCTGAACTTTGACTGTAAGATCGTGTTATCACTCTGGGACGGACTTAGGTAAAATTCTGGCTGCTTTGCGTGTGATCTGGACTGCATGAACTATACTGAGAGCATTAGTTTTGTTAGTTAATTACATGCAGGCTTGATGGTAGGTTTTTTCATTTGAGCTAAAGGAAATAAACGGACTTGTATAAGAAATTTGATATTTTATTGAAGGAATGAAGTAACCACCTTCCGCCCGAAAATTATTATAAGGAATTAACTGTAGGGCTGGCTACTAGAGTTTACGCGTACTTTGCCACGTAAGTATCGGCGACGTTTTCATCAGCGCTGCTTTTACGCCGTCTGAAAGGTACATACGTATGCAGAGAAACGCGATGGTGAATTGATGCCGTACTGAGGTAGGGGGAACTTTTGCACTAAACAGTGCGATGAACGAGCTAACTTTAAATACACCTACCCTGCCGCAATCTGTTCGATGTAATTTTCGGACAACACGCTCAAAATAATGTCACACGAATAGCCGTCCCTGACACTAGGTTTGATAGCACGATTTTCTCAGTATGTGTATTCCTGGCTAGTGGGAGTCACTCCCTATTATAATTGCATGATCAGGAAAGTTTTTAACGATATTCTGGAAGTTCTCTCGGAAACGCTCTACCACTACGGCTCCTGTCTCATGTCGACTAGAAAATGATCAGATTTCCATTTTTGACCGACCTTCGATGCCTAATTCCATCCAGATTAATTCACATTCGGAATCTGTGATAAACTCTGTAGGCATGGTGAATTTCTTTAGTGCAATAAGTACGCCGCCACCATTGGCTCCTAACCTATCCTTACGAAAAATGTTCCAATCCGAACTTAGGTATTCATTGCTGCTTAAAACCACTTTCTGTTCCTAACACTATCTGGAAATTATTCAATAAGCGATACCAATTCCGAAATATTTTCGTGGCCGTTCATGGTGTTTACTGATATCATATTAACCTTTACTATATCCGATCTCGTTGGAGAGCATTCTCTGAATACATTGTGGCACATGTGACTTCGATTTTGCAGGCAATTCGTCGCTGATCCCAAAGAGGGGAGGGAGGAAGGAGGGATGGTTCTCCAACGTAAAAAGAGCCCCATGCGCACGCTGTAATATCCACACCTAAATTTTATTCAAAATAATATTAACGACAGCACTGCATGTGGAATGTGACTGAACTCTGATCGTATTCTCGTGAGACTGTTAAAAGGGACTTCATCGTTAATAAAATAATAAATAATTATTGCCAACGACATAATTTAATATTCTGTAAAAATTATATCTCACACAAAACACCCATGTAAAAAGATAATGGAAACCTCAATCTTTTGTCATCTACGATTTTCGTAGAAAAATCCTTCTTCTTGTTCGAACTGTAGTACTGATAGGATGTGATTGATGTCTCGAACACAGAGGTCAGTAAAAAAACTGTGGTAAGGTATTGTTATGTTGCTATGGATTACTGAAAGGAATTGTCTTTGTTTTGTGAGTTATGTCATTGTAATTCTCGTTCTATATAAATGTTAAGTTTTCTGCTCAGCTAGCAAAGAGCGCAGCCATTAGCGCTATTGATCTACAGCGCAGGTTATTGGTAAATAGTGAATATTAATGTGTAATGTAACATTGAGAAATATTTTCGAATGTGAATGCATATAGTGACGGTGAGAAAAGATTTAATATATATTATTTATTACGAGTAAAATATAGCCTCAAGCAGAATCGACAAGTGATTGTTTTTGTTAGCCGCCATCTTAGTAAAATATTGCGGCGGCAGATTTAAATTGATTTTCTATGCAGACTTAATTGTTCTTAGTTATAATTGCAATAATAATGTTGTAGTAGTGGCCAAATATCCACTCTGAGCTAATAAATTCCAGTTACACTGTGAACATACCGAACGTCTATGAATTCAAACAGCACCTTACGTAATATAAATTCTTATCTACTGATATATGAAGCCTGGTAATTTCGTAACTACTTTTATGAAATTTTTGGACAAGAAGATACATTAGTGTTGTGTATAGGGGTACTGCGTGACAAAACTGTTCATTTTGCTTAAAGAAAGGTGTTGCCACCTCCTATAACAGTAACATTACTTCAGATAAACTATATGCAACTAGCAAAGAGTCTTTTAGAAACAGCACAGAAATTACTAAAAATTATTACTCTTGTTTAGTTCAGATTACTTACCATATATTTAGCTTGTTTGTTGGATATAAATTACTACTTTTAGTGACATTTACACTGCTTGACAGACAACATTGCTACACATTTACAGGTGGAGATTTCTTTAACAAAACAACGTTCATTAGACAGGAAAAGTAGTGATTAAATAAAACCTCATGTTATATTAATCATAGGTAACTAAGTTTATCGTAATCTTACATTAACACTCGGCTATCCTTGTAGCCTCTTCCTGTGTGTAACGCTTTACTGATCTTCTATGACAATGGTTCTCAACCTGTCTTAGACCATTACCCCAGAGTGCAGTCACATATTACCTACTGCCCCAGCCCCACCATAGACCCTCCTGGCATCTACTGCCCCCTCCCCTTCCCCACATTATCACCAACTTTGACATCTAACTAAACTGTACAACGAAAGACGTTTCTTGGAACACTTTTACTTTTAAAAAGTGAAAGATGAATGATATTCAGTCTGTGTGTATGTGTTAGAAGGAATGATCAACGTATTCATGGTATATCACATGTGGTACTCCATCTCATTCTCAGAACAGAAAGCCAACTACCCGCAGTGAGAGTACACACTTGTTATAAAACATGCTTCCCCTGCATTACTCTTCCTTAGTGCGGCACTTGCTTCACCTGCACACTGCAGCCCCATTTAAAATCAAACCCGTTAAGATGTGTGCGTTACAATTACCCTTTGTAAATCATTTCATTGCTGTTTTCTTGAACTGCCAGAAATTGCAGAAATTCAGGCTGTTAATGATTTGTGTCTAATCACTCAAATAATAATAAAAGCTGTGTACAGCACTACAGTAGCCATTACGTAATTACTGCTGGGTCTTGTTTCAACTAATTCATTTTTCTGTTTCCATGCAACTAATAAAGCAAATTCTGGACTATGGAAGATACTTTCTACAACTTGCAGAAGACATTTTCTTTAGATATTTAGCATTTGTTACGTGTATTCTAAGATATACGCGCAAATGGATAATGCATCTGAACTGTCTTCTCATGTCAAGGGTGTTAACAGACATCCTATATAAATATGTATCTGGCACTGTAAGGCAGCTAATATTAGATGCAGATCATAACAAATCAATTAGAAATGCTGCTGTCATGTAACTAGAATGCATGAATTAATAAAAATGAAAGTGATGGATCTATTCTAGAAAGACATAACAGTTGTTCTCCTTCTCATTCTACATATGATTTATCAACTGTGCTTTCAGGGGTAAAGTAATACATAACAATCATGTTCAATTACTTTCCACACTCAATAACAAACTATTTAACTCGTAGACGTAGTGAATTGGCAATTATTAACACTTCTGCTGTGGCTGACGCTTATAAGCATTACAGAAAGGCATGAGCCAGTGCGGCTGATGCTGATGAGCATCAAAACGAGCCACGAGCCAGTGCGACTGACGCTGATAACTGTCCAAACAAGCCACAATCCAGTGTGGCTGACGCTTATAAGCATCAAAACAAGCCATGAGCCAGTGCGGCTGATGCTGATGAGCATCAAAACAAACCACGAGCCAATGCGGCTGACGCTGATAAGCTCAAAACAAGCCATTAGCCAGTGTGGCTGACGCTGATATGCGTCAAAACCAGCCATGAGCCAGTGCGGCTGACGCTTATAAGCATCACAGCAAGCCATGAGCCAGTGCGGCTGATGCTGATGAGCATCAAAAGAAGCCACGAGCCAGTGTGACTGACGCTGATAAGCGTCAAATCAAGGCAAGAGCCAGTGTGGCTGATGTCTATAAGCATCAAAACAAACCACGAGCCAGTGCTGCTGACGCTGATAAGCATCAAAACAACCAATGAGTCAGTGTGGCAGATGCTGATGAGCATCAAACCAACACATGAGCTAGTGCAACTGACGCTGATAAGTGTCAAAATAAGCCACGAGCCAGTGTGGCTGATGCTGGTAAGCGTCAAAACAAGCCAGTGTGGCTGACGCTTAGAAGCGTCACAGCAACCCATGAGCCAGTGCACCTGATGCTGATGAGCATCAAAAGAAGCTATGAGCGAGTGCCACTGACGCTGATAAGCGTCAAAACAAACCATGAGTCAGTGCGGTTGACACTTACAAGCATCACAGAAAGCCATGACCCACTGCGGTTGATGCTGATGAGCACGAAAAGAAGCCACGAGCCAGTGTGGCTGACGCTGATAAGCGTCAAAACAAGCCATGAGCCAGTGTGCCAGATGCTTATACGCATCACAGCAAGCCATGAGCCAGTGCAGCTGACGCTGACAAGCGTCAAAACCAGCCATGAGCGAGTGCAGCTGACGCTTATAACCATTACAGTAAGCCTTGAGCCAGTGCGACTGATGCTGATGAGCATCAAAAGAAGCCAGTGAGACTGTCGCTGATAAGCGTCAAAACAAGCCCAGAGCCAGTGCGGGTGATGTGTACAAGCATCAAAACAAACCATTAGCAAGTGCAGCTGATGCTGATAAGCGTCAAAACAAGCCAAGAACCAGTGAGGCTGACGCTGATAAGCATCAAAACAAGCCATGAACCAGTGCAGCTGATGCTGATGAGCATCAAAACAAGCCATGAGCCATTGCGGCTGACGCTGATAAGCATCAAAACAAGCCATAAGCCAGTGCGGCTGACGCTGATTAGCGGCAAAACAAGCCATGAACCAGTGCGGCTGACGCTGATAAGCGTCAAAACAAGCCAGTGTGGCTGACGCTTAGAAGCATCGCAGCAAGGCATGAGCCAGTGCAGCTGATGTTGATGTGTATCAAAACATGTCACGAGCCAGTGCGGCTGATGCTGATATGCGTCAAAACAACCCAAGAGCCCATGTGGCTGACACTGATAATCGTCAAAACAAGCCAAGAGCCATTGCGGCTAACACTGATAAGCATCAAAACAATCCATGAGCCAATGCGGCTGACGCTGATAAGTGTCAAAACAAGCCATGAGGCAGTATGGCTGACACTGATAAGCTCAAAGAAAGCCATGAACCAGTGTGGGTGACACTGATAAGCGTCAAAACAAGCCATGAGCCAGTACAGCTGACATAAGCATCACAGCAAAGCCATGAGCCAGTGCAGCTGATGCTGATGAGCATCAAAACAAGCCATGAGCCATTGCAGCTGACGCTGATAAGCATCATAACAAGCCATAAGCCAGTGCGGCTGATGTTGATAAGCATCAAAACAAGCCATGAACCAGTGTGGCTGACGCTGATAAGCGTCAAAACAAGCCAGTGCGGCTGACGCTTAGAAGCATCGCAGCAAGGCATGTGCCAGTGCAGCTGATGTTGATGTGTATCAAAACATGCCATGAGCCAGTGCGGCTGATGCTGATATGCGTCAAAACAACCCAAGAGCCCATGTGGCTGACACTGATAATCGTCAATACAAGCCAAGAGCCATTGCGGCTAACACTGATAAGCATCAAAACAATCCATGAGCCATTGCGGCTGACGCTGATAAGTGTCAAAACAAGCCATGAGGCAGTATGGCTGACGCTGATAAGCGTCAAAGAAAGCCATGAACCAGTGTGGGTGACACTGATAAGCGTCAAAACAAGCCATGAGCCAGTACAGCTGACACTTATAAGCATCACAGCAAAGCCATGAGCCAGTGCAGCTGATGCTGATGAGCATCAAAACAAGCCACGAGCCAGTGGGGCTGATGCTGATATGCATCAAAACAAGCCAAGACCCAGTATGGCTGATGCTTATAAGCATCACAACAAAGCCATGAGCCAGTGCGGCTGATGCTGATGAGCATCAAAAGAAGCCACGAGCCAGTGCGGCTGATGCTGATATTCATCAAAACAAGCCACGAGCCAGTGAAGCTGACGCTTTTAAGCATCACAGCAAAGCCATGAGCCAGTGCAGCTGATGCTGATGAGCATCAAAACAAGCCACGAGCCAGTGCGGCTGATGCTGATGAGCATCAAACCAAGCCATGAGCCAGTGCGTCTGACGCTGTTATGTGTCAAAACAAGCCTCGAGCCCATGTGGCTGATGCTGTTAAGCGTCAAAACAATCTATGAGCCAGTGCGGCTGACGCTGATAAGCGTCGAAACAAGCTATGAGCTGGTATGGCTGACGCTGATAAGCTTCAAAACAAGCCATGAGGCAGTGCGGCTGACACTTGTAAGCGACGGATCACTCACTCTAGTTGCTGCGTCTAAGCTAGCATCAAGGCGTGTACCCTTTCGTGTGGTCTGTTAACGAACTATATTCTTCGTAATGGCGGCTAATGAACGGACACTTAGACCTTCCAAAGCGAAAAGGAGCAGAGGAGTGTTAAATTGACAGAGAATCAGTTACTTAGTGTACTAGACGACAGTGACATTCTGTGTAGTGAGGACGACGTATACCATGGAGATTGTCATTTAGAGGCTGCAGAGGAATTGCAGAGTGATGATAGCGTGGAAGCACAGCTTTCGAATCTGTTTCGTGATAGTTCCGAATCTGGCGATACTTATCACGACAATTGTGTTGAAATCGATGACGAAAAAGAGCCCGACCTGTCACACGGAGATAATCCAGATGAGTCCTGGCATATAGAACAACATAATATGCAGTATCACCCATTTACAAAGGAAGAAGTGATGCAAATTCATCCTTCTGACAAGTCTTCTATGGTTTTCTTCAGATTATTAGTAAGAGACGAATTGTTGCAACTTGTAGTTGACGTAACGAACCGTAGTGCAGACAACATATTGCTGAGCGAAAATACAAAAGAGGGATCTAGGATATGTAAATGGAAACCCCTAAGTATAGGCGAATTACTAGTTTCCTGGGTGTTTCGTTACATATGGGTAACGTTAAATACGTGCGATTACTGGAAGAAAGAGCCGCTGTTTGAATATAGAGGAACAGCGATGAGTATAAGCAGAGACCGGTATCTGATCATATTACGCTCTCTGCATTTTGCAAAATACTCACTTCCAGGGAACCCGAAACCAGATGATCGTTTATGTGAGATACGACCTACATCGGATTATTATAACACGAGAATGGCTCAAGTGTATTGCTCGGGAAGAGATTTATCAATAGATGAATCAATGTTTGTTTGGATGGGAAGATTGTCCATTAGATAATACATAATAAGCAAACGTAAAAATAAGGCATTAAGATGTAAATGCTCAACAATCCAGACAGTTTCAATGTGAGCAAGAAACATCAGAAACACACGTTGTGCAAAAGCGGGAAGCTATTGCAGGGAAGAAGCAAGTTATGAGAAAGCGGTGTAAGCCTGCCGGTGAGTGGACATGTGGCCGCTCCTCCAGCAAGGTCCGAGCAGGCACATGGGGGGAGGGGTTTATTAGTGATTGAGAGCTCCAACGTAAGGCGGATGATGGAGCCCCTTAGGGAAATAGCGGAAAGGTCGGGGAAGAAGGCCAGTGTTCACTCTGTCTGCTTGCCGGGGCTCTCATCCGAGAAAAGGAGGAGGCCGTGCCGGCGGCGATAGAGAGCACTGGGTGCACCCAACTGCAAATTTTTGCTCATGTTGTAACCTCCCCCTCTCTTAACGACCTTAATGACAGTGAAAAATTAAACGGCGTGTACCTAATGGAAATTTGGGAAAAGCAATCGTCACCGAAGTTAATCAGTCGGTAAAGAGGGAGGAAAGGGTTACATCTAAATGAAAAGAAAATGCAAATGAAACTGGTGGAAATTAATTTTGAAAAGGGGTAAAGTTAATAAAGAAAGTAAATGTGCGGCCGTTACGTTAACAATTAACTAGCGGTAGTTAGATATTTGAGATTTGGGGAAAATTACGGTCGCCAGTCCTATGGACAATTACTATAGTAACAGAAAAAGAATGGTTATTGCACATATAATTAGCACTAGAAGCGTGGCAACTGAAGGTTGACACGTGTAGTGTGAAAACTGAAAGTTTGTCAGAAGTAATAAATTTTGCCACACTCTGACTTAATTTAGCAAAAGAATTAATAAAACCGGAAAATTGAAAGTTAATTTAGTGACTGAAATTAATAGTGAGCTTTGTTTCTGAAGCACTACGAAATTCAATAAAATAAGGTTAGTCTTGGGATACCTCAACAATCATTTCAAAAGCTACTTGAATCTACGCAATTTAGAAATAAGAGATTTAACTTTGAACTTGAATTAAATGATTCTGAACAATTAACAATAGTAAAATTTAGTACGTACCAAGCTGAGCTGCAGTCACAGGTAAGCTAAAATATGGTAACAAAACTCGCACTCTTAATTTGTGCTTGTGTAATCTAAATATTGCAGCCAGCTATGAATACTTTAACTGATCTATGAAATTAAAGCAGTGAAATGGAGTGATATTACCTTAATGCTGGCGTTTGAATTTCAACAACACTCAGGTTCATTCCGGAATAGGTAGGGACCCTGCTTGGTAATGCAATTGGGACAATGAGCAACAAAGGTTCATGCTTTGTTGCTGTAATTTTGTGACTTGAACAGTTTGAAAATCTGCAGTCTGCCATACAGTTCTAAAACTTTACGTGCTTCCAGTATTCCTTGTTGGTTGATTGAAGTTTTGAGGCCGTCAATCGAGGAGGTGGCGACAGTCACTCATTGTCGGCCGTCGCTGTTGCAGAACTGGATGTTGGCGCGCCTTCTTCTCGACACGGTCACCAGGCGAAACGGGCTCTTGATGTGCGCCAGCTAATGCTTCCCGTCCGCGACACCGTGTCAGAAACTATCATAGCGAGTCGAGCGCAATTACATGCTGCCAAACCCCGAAAGCGCGGCAACTCGCGGAAGCGTCACACAACGCACCTGCTCCACCACACTACTCCAGCCAGAGTCTCTCTGCTCTGCCCGCACTCCACGCGGCAGAGTTAACACTACCAAAGATCCTAAACACTTTGGTTCACCACACGACCTATCGATGTATTCGTTCGATAGCATAGTTTTCCCTAGGCAAGACCCAGCGTAAAAATACAAATAGTATTTACAAACAAATCAATTATACATCGACATAAATGCATAAATATATATATAGAAATAGTAAAACAATTACAATATATAAAGACACAGAAAAGTCATATCTTCAGGTAGCAAAATAAGGAAAAATCTATAGTACAATAGATGGAAATAGAAGGATATGCATTTCCGGCGTTACACGTGCCCCACATTGTCTAAGGATGTTCGTGTAACGTTAACAGGCTCAGAAAATGTCCCAAAAAGGAAAAAACTGCTGAAATGCATATGCGCATAACATGAAGAAAATTTAGCATTAGGCTAATTAACCATAAACCAACATTTAGACCATAATAATTGAGTGGAGACACTCCTAATCTTATTCCACTCTGTCATCTTGCACAATATAAAACAGGTTGAGAACATATAAAAATTCATAGAAAACATAGAAAATGGTTCAGCTATTCTAAAATAGCAGAACTTCTGACAGTATCAAGAAATGGAATACTATTTACAAAATTAACTGGAGTACATGGTCATAAAAAACAGATGTACCAAATACGCAAATTAATAATTAATTATATAGATACACATTTTATAGAACCTTTTCAAATTAATATTCTCGTCATGAGAGCCCACTTAACGCTAAACAATATACAGCAGATCGACAAATACATAAATACTGACAACAGAATTCTTTCACATAGGCTGTCCGGGAAGAAAAACAACTTAGCCTTCCGTACCCGCAAGTACAAAGAATGCCGACAGAGGCACAAGAACCGACAGCGGCTCCGCTTTGCCAGTATTGTTGCGCCCGCCTGTTCGGCACGCTTGATCTCATTCGCCTGTGTAACGGCATTTCCAGAACGTCCGTTTCACTGAATTCTTTCGGAAAAACTCACTCCCGAGTAATCTCAAGGAGTCCATTAACACTATCACAGTGGATGACTCGACACTGTCCATCATCACACGCATGTACTAGCCTGAAACTTCAAACAGCGTCTAAGTACATCGGCAATGACTAGTAAATCACATATTTATGAAATCTTACAGCTAGTTACAAAATCATATTTACATTCCTTAATCTACTGTGACTCAGCTGAAAACTTAAACTAGCAGCTTGGATTTTTCAATTGATTAACAATCACTCTCTCTTAAATCATTTAGTAAAAATTAATTACTTATTAATTACAACTTCTTTAATGTCCTCTTGGTCAGGCAAAAGCATGGCAATCTAGCAAATCGTTAAATCTTACACTCTATATTTACATACTGTACAAATACCCATTCTGTGGTATTAATCAATCCTAGGTTGGTAGAATTTCAAGTCTACAATGTTCCGTATACCTAATAGTTTTCCAGAGCTTGGATACTCTAAGCAATAAGCATTTATGTGAGGTATACCAATGACTTTATATGGTCCATTATAAACAAACTAAAATTTAGAGATTTCATTGTCTATCTCGCCCGATTTCTCATGAGCTTTTACAAGTACTAACTCTCCGATTGTAAACTTAGCAAAAAGCGCTTTAGCTTCATCACGACATATGTGAGTATCGGCTTTTAGCTTCATTATTTCTCGCAAACGATCTTTTTTCACACCAGTACTAATGTCAATGCATGGAGGGATTTTGATTATCTCTTCCACATGTCCCGGTTTGTCTGAAAACACACTCTTATTCCTCATTATTACTTCATACAGGCCTCGTCTTTGTTCGTGTGTTGCGTTTGACACACTGTCTACAATACTTTCCAATTCACTATCTACACTATTGTCAACGCCGAGATTCTTCACATTACAGTAGTTCAAATTCATACCTACGTCTATACCATCCGGCCAGTTAACAATGTGTATAGGCTGGTATTGCCTATGCACACCGTCTCCTGCCTCGTCAAAACTAACTACTATTGTTTTATCTTGTGACGTACATGTCAAAGTTTTGCTTTCGCAATTAATCACTGCACGGTACTTTAATAGCCAATCTAACCCGATAATTACTTCCGTAGTTAAGTCTGGCACGACGACAAACTGTTATTCAAATCGTGCCCCACATATCTCGAAGTTGACAAAAATCTGTTTTGTGACCGGTTTACTGGCCTTCCCAGTAGCACCGATGATTTTCACTCCTGTTACTGGCATAACTACGATACCAGGTCTGTCTTTCAGTAACTCAAATATTATCCCAGACACAGCACTCAATTCTGCACCGTTGTCAATTAACACGTTTAGTTGTACGTCGTGCATATTAACAGACACTACTATCTGTCTACACTTGACCTCGACTGTTCCTTTTTTTCCCACAGTGAATCCTCGTCTATATCCAGGTCATTCCAGAAAAAACCATCCGGCTTTGATCCTAAATCCGGCTTATCTGGCGGCTTTTTCAGCCTCTGTTCACATACAGTTTTAATTTCAACACGTTTGTCCTGAGGCTTAGTCTGTAGCTTCGCCTCCAATACCGAAACCTTTTCGCCAGCCGGAGTGGTCGAGCGGTTCTAGGCACTTCAGTCTGGAACCGCGCGACCGCTACGGTCGCAGGTTCGAATCCTGCCTCGGGCATGGATGTGTGTGATGTCCTTAGGCTAGTTAGGTTTAAGTATTTCTAAGTTCTAGGGGACTGATGATCTCAGAAGCTAAGCCCCATAGTGCTCAGAGCCATTTTTGAACCGAAACCTTTTCCTGTAACTCGTCAGCTAGTGAGTGTGGCTTTGCTATCAATTCACTAATTGTCACCGTCGTTGATTCCTCTTTGGTCAGATTGATCTCATCAGCCAATCTACCTGGAGGAATGTGCCCAGAAGTATATGCAATTACTTCCTCTGGATCTGCGCAACCCACACTGCTACCGTGCGACCGTATAACGTCAGCTCTAACCTCATACACGCTGTAATCTACGTGCTTTTCTACCAATCGCGTCCGACTATCACTATAATTTTCGTAATCATTTTCCTTAATACTCTCGCAATATTTAAACTGGAGTTTTGCGTCGGATGGATCGGCCACTTCTAACACTATAACTTTCGGTAAAGTCTGCCGGTCAGGGCCAGAACTTTCGGTTACTACTTCAACATCCAACTCTTGCGGTATGAAACACGACGAATCTTGCTCGTGCTCCCCATTAACATCAACTATTTCTAGTGAAGTCTGCCGGTTAGGGCCAGAACTTTCTATCATTTCACAAACACTATCTTCGTGCGGGACGAGACGCGGAAAATTCTGCACGCGCTCCCCATAAACACTTCTCCCATACAGGCCCCTATAATCTCTTAGTTCGTGGTATAAGCGACCAAACTGCCTTAACCAGACCTCATCCCTCTCTGCATCCCCTCACTCGATGATGGACGTTTTATCCGACATCTAATCTTCTCCCAACATTTGCGAATCATTTTTAAACTCAATCTCCAGTTCCGCTGTGGGTGTTACAGCTGCCACTTTATAATCGATTTCCGGAACACTACTTAAATTGTTCTCACTGACAGTGAATGTATTTTCTGCTGCCGTGTCTACAGATGATCTACTACTTGTGGGCGCACTCCTTTCTCCTAACACTGGCACACACTCCCGCCGTTGATTATTCCATACGGAATTTTCATAACGACGACACCTCGGTTTTCCACTGTTATTGGGCCGCCAAAATTTCTCCACGCCCGGTCGGCCCTTCACCGGCGCGGCTAATGGTTTCCCTGTCTCGTCCCAGCAGATACGCTCCCCGGATGTTGCTGAGGCGGCTGATCACACCCTCTGGCATTGTTACTATTCTGCGAAGCCGGTATCACGTTAGTATGATACTGGTTTCCGTTATTCCTGTTATTATTTGCATTGTACCGATTGTTATTACGGTCCGAACCATTATTGTTATTGCTGCCATGGTTACAGTATGCATTATTCCAATTGTTATCGTTGTTGTGGTACCCGTTGTTGTTACCACGGCCTCTACCACTGTCGCGATTATTGCGCCAATTGTCCTCGTCCTCAACTCTTTCCAGGAAATCATTGATTGTCCTGTAATTGCTTCCTACGTACCGTTTTGTATCATCTGGAAGCTTCTTGTAGAGTTCCCAGACTATTTCGGATTCCATGCGGCGATCACGCAAATATTCCAACTTGCGGATCCAGCCTTCAAAAAACTCCTTCATCGAGCCGCGCGAATTCGCATCGAAAGGCTTCGATACGACAAATTCGCGCCAGACACTTTGTTGTTTTTGCTCTGACCAGTATTCAGCCAGAAACAATTGTTTTAACTTGTCAAAAGTCAGGTTCGTAATGTTGAGGCTAAAGCCCCAGCGCTTGGCATCACCAGCCAACACGTCAATAACCGCATTAATTTTTCTCTCATAGTCCGTGATCTGGGTAACACTCTTTCACAATTTTTAATGAAATCCGTCGCGTGTATACCGCCTTTTTTCAAGGGGTCGAACCGCTCCTCTTTCATCAACAATTCCGAACTATGTGCACAGATTGACAAACAGCTCTGTTTTTCGTCAAGTTTCTTTTCTAATTCCGACACTCTCGTAATTACTTGGCAAGTGGTTGTCGCAAGCGTTTCTACTTCCCTTTTTTTCTCTTCGCAGGTATTAGCCTGCTTCGTCACTTTAGTATCTACTTCGGATACTAAAGCCTTTAAAGTTTCCACCTTCTGTTGATCCTCTTTTTTCACTAATTGAATTTGTTCCTTCACCTTATTCTCGATGATCGGAGCAACTGCTTCTCCTACACTTTTCTCGATTCTGCTAATTTCGGAATCAAAACGAGTATTTATGCTCGCAATTTCCGCCTATAAAATAAATAAAATAAAATAAAATAAAATAAAACATTAATTATTAATTATGTATGATATTGATTTGATGTAATTAACATTTGCTTATCTGGAACGTGGACGTTTAATTATTCGGTATCAGACGCTTGACAATGGTTTTTCGTAAATGTAATGTTATTCGTAGTTGACCGTGAAATAAGACTCAAATAATCGGACTTCGTATTTAAATCGTTTCCAAAGAGTGCTGCGGTGGATGCGGACTCAAATCTAAATCTCAATATTAGAATAATTTGCCAGCCATGTCAATACGTCGTACAGAGGTGACTGTCTACTAAACATAAAAAGTTTACACAGTTAGTTAAGTCAGATATATTCAACGAATAAGCCTACAGTTAAATAATTCTACTTACTTTCACAAATATAAATTCTTTACAGAATCGAGTGCCTAGTAAGATTGCAACTCGCAGTGTTCTTATATAACATCAAAAATGGCGGTGTGCCAGTCAATGAAATATACGTGCTTCCCGCACCAGTTGTACAAGACCTCCCCTTTCTTAATGAAACATAAGAGTATCGTAATTGTGTTTTTGTTTTATCAGCGACACAGCGCTGCAGTTCTGTGCCATAGGCTTTATTTATTTGTCACAAATTAATTATTTAATTAAGATTTCGCGTTTCAGAGGAAACTCACGCATGGCATGCAAATGTGCCTTTATATTGCCCCCTGAATTGCGAGGCGAAAGGACACACCCGCAGGCGAGCAATTCACCTAAAGGCACAAGAAAATCTAAGTTATCTACAACTATTTATATGACTTACATTATACTGTATATTATATACAAAATTTGAATGACGCGCGTGCGCCGTAAAAGTTCTTATGTTGGCAAAATAGAGTGCGCGCATGCGCAGAAGCGTCTGTGTGACTCCGGCACTGCCGTAATATCGTAAATTTAGATCACGCGGGACAGCATTGCAGTTCATATTGTTCGTGTGCGGTATGTGTGCGTCATACTCGAATGTATATTGGTTTCTGAACTGTACATTTTGACTGATATTTTCGTTACATTCAGACTGTGGTTGATCGGTGAATTGTCTCATGGGTGCAGTGACGGATTGTACTGCGTCACTAATCAGCTGTTTGTTATTAGTGATGTATTCCGCTATGGAGTCGTGCACTATTGTTGGTAAATTTTCACGTATGCATCTATCAAAATGTTTGTATTTGCTCTCTACCCAATCATGAAATTCTTTACTAATATTTTGAAAATGAGCTGTGGCATCAGATTGTAAGATGTCAGTCAGGTGTTGTTCAATATCGTGAAATTTATTCTGCACGTCAGTAATTCGTTTTTCAAGGTTGTCGTGTACGGAAGGATATGTTTGAATTTGTTCGGTAAGAGCTTCACACGTGACATTAAGGTTTTTTAATTGTGTCTGTAAAAGTGCTACGTCATTTGTAGTCTTTTCTTGTATCGTATTAAGCTTGGAAAATTTCGTACTGAGTTCAGTCATCTGTTTGGTCAGTGTGGCGTCTATAAGTTCCACACGTTTACATAAAGTGTCACTACCTGTCTTGATTGCTATGAGATCAGATTTAATTTCGTCATTTTGTGTCTTTAACTGTTCATTTTGTGTCTTTAACTGTTCATCTTGTGTCTTTAAGGTTGCCATGTTTTCCGCGTTCTGCATCCTTAAGGTTGCCATATTTTCTGCGCTTTGTTTCATTAGCATTTGTAACATGTTGGCAATGTTTGCTGTTTGCAAGGTCTCTGCCCCCGCCGCGTCATTAGACGTGACGTCATGTATTAACATGGGCTCTGACTGAGACTTTGAAATTTTTGTGGTGGACGGCCTATTGTCAAAATTTCCGTTAACACTTGCGTCAATATTTGATGAATCGTCACTACCGGTTGCTGTCGTAAAGTCATTTTCTAACATTTGTCTCTCGTCCAAGTCGGATTGCGTCTGAATAGTATGTCTTTGCTGTTCCATCTTTGCGTATTGTTTTCTAGTTATGACCATGCCACAGGTATGGTATGCTTCAAGAAAATAAAGTTTTACACTGGTTTTAAAATAAAATGCAGTTGAACATGAATCGCTCGTGGCAACAATGACTGTTTGTTAATTTAAAAATGTAAACTGAATATCGGATTATTCTTAAAGGCTGCTGGCCATGTTACAACGTATCGTACGGAAGTCGGCCATATTGTACCCTCGTGTATTGGTATTGTTGCAGAAGTTATTGTTTAAGGAACAGCACTGAGAATGAAATTTATCACTGAAAACTGCTACGCGCGAAAGAAATACTACAGAATCTACTGAAGAGCTAAAGCACTGAATTATGCGCCTGGTCAAGCCTGCCAATGCAAAGATGCTGCGTCTTACCTTATTTTGCTGGAAGCTTCATTGCGTCTTCCCGCAAAATTTTAGAATTGGAAAATATCTTTAGATTTTTGTTATTTCTCATACATTCACGTCCAGGTCCAGAAAGTTGATTTTTCACATGAAACAAAGAAAACAATGTAACAAATGACAAAATAACAAGTCCTGTCATGGTCGCCAATATAAAATAAATAAAATAAAATAAAATAAAACATTAATTAATAATTAAGTATGATAGTGATTGGATGTAATTAATATTTGCTTATCTGAAACGTGGACGTTTATTTATTCGGTATCAGACGCTTGACAATGGCTTTTTCGTAAATGTAATGTTATTCGTAGTTGACCGTGAAATAAGACTCAAATAATCGAACTTCGTATTTAAATCGTTTCCAAAGACTGTTGCGGTGGATGCGGACTCAAATCTAAATCTCAATATTAGAATAATTTGCCAGCCATGTCAATACGTCGTACAGAGGTGACTGTCTACTAAACATAAAAAGTTTACACAGTTAGTTAAATCAGAAATATTCAACGAATAAGCCTACAGTTAAATAATTCTACTTACTTTCACAAATATAAATTCTTTACAGAATCGAGTGCCTAGTAAGATTGCAACTCGCAGTGTTCTTATATAACATCAAATATGGCGGTGTGCCAGTCAATGAAATATACGTGCTTCCCGCACCAGTTGTACAAGACCTCCCCTTTCTTAATGAAACATAAGAGTATCGTAATTGTGTTTTTGTTTTATCAGCGACACAGCGCTGCAGTTCTGTGCCATAGGCTTTATTTATTTGTCACAGATTAATTATTTAATTAAGATTTCGCGTTTCCGGGGGAACTCACGCACGGCATGCAAATGTGCCTTTATAGCAGGTATTAGCCTGCTTCGTCACTTTAGTATCTACTTCAGATACTAAAGCCTTTAAAGTTTCCACCTTCTGTTGATCCTCTATTTTCACTAATTTAATTTGTTCCGTCACCTTATTCTCGATGATCAGAGCAACTGCTTCTCCTACACTTTTCTCGATTCTGCTAATTTCGGAATCAAAACGAGTATTTATGCTCGCAATTTCCGCCTGAACTCCTATCATTTCCTGTTTAAGATTACCAATTTCAGTATTAATCATAACATTATCTTGTTTGATTTTATCAATTTTTATGTTAACAACTCCAACATTGTTGTTAACAACATTAATAGCTTTGTTCTGATTGTCTAGTCTCCGTTCAATTTTTTCAGACAGAGCTTCTTGCTTGGCAGACTGAGCTTCTTGCTTGGCAGCCTGAGCTTTAATTTCTGCCCTTTGACTCTTGATTTCATTAATCAAAACATTCAATAAATCAGCTAAATTCCCGGATACGAGCGGTTTTACTACCGTAGCGGGTGCCTCTTTAATTGTCCCTCCGTATTCGTCATCAAGGGGTTCAGATTTGATTATCACTTCCGATTCCGAAACATTTTCCAAAGTTTGGAATTCCATTTCTGCTCTTTGTTGCGTCTCGGCGGTCGCGTCTTTCATGCTAGCCGCCTGTCCCTGAACAATGGGTTCTGCGGTGCGCTTTTCTAACAGTTCGACCGATTGTTTCGTGTCCAAGTCTAACAAATTTTGGTAATTGTTGCCTTCACTCATTTTAATAATTTCCAATATAAATGCCAAATCTCAAATCTAATTAGGATTCCTCCCACTACTTATTCTCGCTGACGTAACTACCTGTTCGTAACCAGTACTTTGTTACGAGATTTGCACAATACAAAATTCGTGTACAGAACAACCTCAAATCTAAAGATTGTTCTGTCATCAGGTCGCCTCGTGTAACCTCCCCCTCTCTTAATGACCTTAATGACAGTGAAAAATTAAACCACGTGTACCTAATGGAAATTTGGGAAAAGCAATCGTCACCGAAGTTAATCAGTCGGTAAAGAGGGAGGATAGGGTTTCATCTAAATGAAAAGAAAATGCAAATGAAACTGGTGGAAATTAATTTTGAAAAGGGGTAAAGTTAATAAAGAAAGTAAATGTGCGGTCGTTACGTTAACAATTAACTAGCGGTAATTAGATATTTGAGATTTGGGGAAAATTACGGTCGCCAGTCCTATGGACAATTACTATAGTAACAGAAAAAGAAAGGTTATTGCACATATAATTAGCACTAGAAGCGTGGCAACTGAAGGTTGACACGTGAGGTGTGAAAACTCAAAGTTTGTCAGAAGTAATAAATTTCGCTACACTCTGACTTAATTTAGCAAAAGAATTAATAAAACCGGAAAATTGAAAGTTAATTTAGTGACTGAAATTAATAGTGAGCTTTGTTTCTGAAGCACTACGAAATTCAATAAAATAAGGTTAGTCTTGGGCTACCTCAACAATCATTTCAAAAGCTACTTGAATCTACGCAATTTAGAAATAAGAGATTTAACTTTGAACTTGAATTAAATGATTCTGAACAATTAACAATAGTAAAATTTAGTACGTACCAAGCTGAGCTGCAGTCACAGGTAAGCTAAAATATGGTAACAAAACTCGCACTCTTAATTTGTGCTTGTGTAATCTAAATATTGTTGCCAGCTATGAATACTTTAACTGATCTTTGAAATTAAAGCAGTGAAATGGAATGATATTACTTTAATGCTGGCGTTTGAATTTCAACGACACTCGGGTTCATTCCGGAAAAGGAAGGGACCCTGCTTGGTAATGCAATTGGGACAATGAGCAACAAAGGTTCATGCTACGTTGCTGTAATATGTGACTTGAACAGTTTGAAAATCTGAGGTCTGCCATACAGTTCTAAAACTTTATGTGCTTCCAGTCTTCCTTGTTGGTTGATTGAAGGTTTGAAGTCGTCAATCGAGGAGGTGGCGACAGTCACTCATTGTCGGTCGTCGCTATTGCAGAAGCTGGATGTTGGCGCGCCTTCTTCTCGACACGGACACCAGGCAAAACGGGCTCTTGATGTGCGCCAGCTAATGCTTCCCGTCCGCGATACCGTGTCAGAAAATCTCATAGCGAGTCGAGCGCAATTACATGCTGCCAAACCCCGAAAGCGCGGCAACTCGCGGAAGCGTCACACAACGCACCTGCTCCACCACACTACCCCAGCCACAGTCTCTCTGCTCTGCCCACACTCCACGCGCCAGAGTTAACACTACCAAAGATCCTAAACACTTTGGTTCTCCACACGACCTATCGATGTATTCGTTCGATAGCATAGTTTTCCCTAGGCAAGACCCAGCGTAAAAATACAAATAGTATTTACAAACAAATCAATTATACATCGACATAAATGCATAAATATATATATAGAAATAGTAAAACAGTTACAATATATAAAGACACAGAAATATCATATCTTCAGGTAACAAAATAAGAAAAAATCTATAGTACAATAGATTGAAATAGAAGGATATGCATTTCCGGCGTTACAATGTCAGCACCAATGACTCCTGCCGTCTTGGTTCAGAGGTCATCCTCAGTTCATTTAGGCGGTTGGCGGAGTTGGTGAAAGTGGAAAGCCTCGCTCGCGGGGTGGAATCTGAGCCAAGTATTTGTAGTATCGTTCCCAGAACCGATCGCGGTCCTCTGGTTTGGAGCCGAGTGAAAGGCTTAAACCAGAGGCTCAGACGATTCTGCTGAGATCTGGGGTGCAAATTTCTCGACCTCCGGCGTCGGGTGGAGAAATGTAGGGTACCCCTGAATAGGTCAGGAGTGCACTACACGCAGGATGCGGTTACAAGGATTGTAGTGACTTGGCAAGACAGCCAAGCCACTCGGAGGTAGCCGAAAGGCACGCGTTTAGCTCACGCAGACTGGCGTGAGGTCTGGAACAGTTAAGGGGATTAATAGTTGCAAATAAAGTACGTAGTTGATGTAATACTTAACTTTAATCCATAATTGGAGAACATCGCTCTTGTTGATACATCAATAATAAATATAAACTGGTAATGGCGCCTTGTTAGGTCGTAGCAAGTGACGTAGCTGAAGGCTATGCTAACTATCGTCTCGGCAATTGAGAGCGTATTTGTCAGTGTAGCATCGCTAGCACAGTCGGCTGTACAACTGGGGCAAGTGCTAGGAAGTCTCTCTAGACCTGCCGTGTGGCGGCGCTCGGTCTGCAATCACTGACAGTGGCGACACGCGGGTCCGACGTATACTAATGGACCGCGGCCGATTTAAAGACCACCACCTAGCAAGTGTGGTGTCTGGCGGTGACACCACAAGGGTAGCGGAGTACGTGTAGATTGCACATGTGGGTTTTTTTGGTTAGAGAATTCCCTCCCTAGGCCCGAAAAGACGCCTCCTGAGACGCGGCAAGGTAGGAGTAGGCAAAATGCAACAGGGAATAACAATATTAATCTGCTAATAGTAAAGTGCAGGGGTGTCTATAGAAAGGTCCCAGAACTGCTCTCATTAATAAACGGTCACAATGTCCACATAGTACTAGGGACAGTAATGAAATTCTAAACTCAGATTGGAATGCATACCGCAGAGACAGACTGGAAAGTGAAGGGGGAGGCGTGTTTATAGCGATAAGAAGTGCATTAGTATCGAAGGAAATTGACGGAGACCCAAAATGTGAAATAATTTGGGTGAAGGTCACGGTTAAAGCAGGCTCAGACATGGTAATTGGATGTCTCTATAGGCCCCCTGGCTCAGCAGCTGTTGTGGCTGAGCATCTGAAAGATAATTTGGAAAATATTTCGAGTAGATTTCCCCACCATGTTATAGTTCTGGGTGGAGATTTTAATTTGCTGAATATAGACTGGGAGACTCAAACGGTCATAACGGATGGCAGGGACAAAGAATCCAGTGAATTTTTTTAAGTGCATTGTCTGAAAACTTCCTTGAGCAGTTAAACAGAGAACCGACTCGTGGCGATAACATATTGGACCTTCTGGTGACAAACAGACCCGAACTATTTGAAACGGCGCAGAACAAGGAATCAGCGATCATAAAGCGGTTACTGCATCGATGATTTCAGCCGTAAATAGAAATATTAAAAATTGTAGGAAGATTTTTAAGTCTAGTAAAAGTGACAAAAAGCACATTTCAGATTACCTGATGGCTCAACACAAAAGTTTTGTCTCAAGTACAGATTGTGTTGAGGATCAGTGGACAAAATTCAAAACCATCGTACAGTATGTGTTAGATGAGTGTGTGCCAAGCAAGATCGTAAGAGATGGAAAAGGGCCACAGTCGTACAACAACTGAGTTAGAAAACTGCTGCGGAAGCAAATGGAACTTCACAGCAAACATAAACATAGCCAAAGCCTTGCAGACAAACAAAAATTACGCGAAGCGAAATGTAGTGTGAGGAGGGCTATGCGAGAGGCGCTCAATGAATTCGAAAGTAAAGTTCTATGTACTGACTTGGCAGAATATCCTAAGAAATTTTGGTCTTATGTCAAAGCGTTAGATGGATCAAAGCAAAATGTCCAGACACTCTGTGACCAAAATGGTACTGAAACAGAGGATGACATACTAAACGCCGAAATACTAAATGTCTTTTTCCAAAGCTGTTTCACAGAAGAGGACTGCACTGTAGTTCCTTCTCTAGATTGTCGCACAGACGACAAAATGGTAGATATCGAAAAAGACGACAGAGGGATAGAGAAACAATTAAAATCGCTCAAAAGAGGAAAGGCCGGTGGACCTGATGGGATACCAGTTCGATTTTACACAGAGTACGCGAAGGAATGTGCCCCTCTTCTTGCATCGGTGTACCGTAGGTCTCTAGAAGAGCGTAGCATTCCAAAGGATTGGAAAAGGGCACAGGTCATCCCCGTTTTCAACAAGGGACGGCGAACAGATGTGCAGAACTATAGACCTATATCTCTAACGTCGATCAGTTGTCGAATTTTGGAACACGTATTATGTTCGAGTATTATGACTTTTCTGGAGACTAGAAATCTACTCTGTAGGAATCAGCATGGGTTTCAAAAAAGACGATCATGTGAAACCCAGCTCGCGCTATTCGTCCACGAGACTCAGAGGGCCATAGACACGGGTTCCCAGGTAGATGCCGTGTTTCTTGACTTCCACAAGGCGTTCGATACAGTTCCCCACAGTCGTTTAATGAACAAAGTAAGAGCGTTTGGACCATCAGACCAATTTTGTGATGGGAGTGAAGAGTTCATAGATAACGGAACACAGCATGTCATTCTCAATGGAGAGAAGTCTTCCGAAGTAAGAGTGATTTCAGGTGTGGCGCAGTGGAGTGTTGTAGGACCGTTGCTATTCACGATATACACAAATGACCTTGTGGATAACATCGGAAGTTCACTGAGGCCTTTTGCGGATGATGCTGTGGTATATCGAGAGGTTGTAACAATGGAAAATTGCACTGAAATGCAGGAGGATCTGCAGCGAATTGACGCATGGTGCAGGGAATGGCAATTGAATCTCAATGTAGACAAGTGTAATGTGCTGGGAATACATAGAAAGATAGATCTCTTATCATTTAGCTAAAATATAGCACGTCACCAACCGGAAGCAGTTAATTCCATAAATTATCTGGGGGTACGCATTAGGAGTGATTTAAAATGGAATGGTCATATAAAGTTGATCGTGGGTAAAGCAGATGCCAGATTGAGATTCATTGGAAGAATCCTAAGGAAATGCAATCCAAAAACAAAGGAAGTAGGTTACATTACGATTGTTCGCCCACTGCTTGAATACTGCTCAGCAGTGTGGGGTCCGTACCCGGTAGGGTTGATAGACGAGATAGAGAGGATCCAACGGAGAGCAGCGCGCGTCGATACAGGACCATTTAGTAAGCGCGAAAGCGTTACGGAGATGATAGATAAACTCCAGTGGAAGACTCTGCAGGAGAGGCGCTCAGTAGCTCGGTACGGGCTTTTGTTGAACTTTCGAGAACATACCTCTACCGAGGAGTCAAGCAGTATATTGCTTCCTCCTACGTATATCTCGCGAAGTGACCATGAGGATAAAATCAGAGAGATTAGAGCCCACACAGAGGCATACCGACAATCCTTCTTTCCACGAACAATACGAGACTGGAATAGAAGGGAGAACCCATAGAGGTACTCAAGGTACTCTCCGCCACACAACGTCAGGTGGCTTGCGGAGTGGATGTAGATGTAGATGTAGAAGTGTGCGGAAAAAGGCAAGCGCTCTGGTAGACCAAACGAGTGTACAACCTGCTCAGACAAATCTGGATACTGCTTGAACTGCTGTATAATTTAACGCGATAATATCGGGGAAATTCCGATTATCAAAGACCACTTCTTTTATTTTTTTGACAGTGTATGGTTTCTTTTTATGACGTGAGAGGTTAGAACTTTTCTTAACGAGTACTCAGAAAATGATGTTTATCACTTATTGCGTTGTAAAGCGTTCATTTCAGTTTTTTGCGAAGGAATTTGTTGTGATAAATTTGTTTTAATGACACCGCAGTTGAAGTGATGGGGGACACGAGAGAAGCCTCCAGGTAGGGAGAGTTTCTCTTACTAGTTTGTACACGTCCGGGCGTCCCCTGGGCGTCTATGACAAATGTAGACGGCTAATTCTCTCATACCAGGAGCAAACATGCTACTAAGTGGACGACCTCTATCGAAGTGTATCTTAAAAATGCTCATTTGAAGTAAATATAATTTCAAATGACTCCAGTTGGCTTTTTTCTTTTTTTTCCTTCTTAAGAATTTGTGTTTTCTAATCTAAATTTTTCCTGGATGCAGTGGATTTGTTGCTTGTTTTAATTGTATTTTTTGTTACATTATCAACAAATCACGAACATTTGAATGACGCCTGTGACCCCTATAGGCGTCAGGCAACAAACAGACTTTCAAACATGACCAAAATACAGTCGAAGCGTAATTGAAGTAATGCAGCTAAGGTGTCATCATTAAGTCAGTATAGAACATGATCCTACAGATCTTACAAGGTCTTGACGTCAGCCTGTAGCTCAGGTGTGTTTAGGAGCGTCGGCTCCGAGCGGTACCTGCCGTTTCAGAGCGTTACCGGCCCGCACTCGAACGTTGTCGGGCCACACTTTGGAGTTGCGCGCCTGCACCGATTTCGCAACGAAAGTGTTCAATCGTTGTCTCTACAAGCAAAAATGTTATCACAGGCAAGAATTATTAAAAATCTTCATCTATTAAATTTACTTCTACGATATCGTAGCTGGTCAATGAACTGAGCTGGTCGACAATAAATTAACCTTTTAAACCAATGATGAAACTCTCATGTACTCAATGTGAGGGTAGGTTAGCATCCTAGCTTTTGATATTCAATTTTCAAAGCGTACCCAGGTTGGAGTGAGCAAAATCTCGACCCATCATTTACTTTGGCCTAATGCGCGATGGCACTTTACCAATCGGGATCTCCCACGGCGTTGTCTCCGTGCTGGATCTGAAACGCTATTCCCTACTCTGGCCTTGACTGCACTCCGTCTCAACTTTCCTGCGTTCCGTGGAACATTAATGTTTCCCTAGTCGAAATAATGGCTATTTCACACTCGCTAATGGTAGGAGCGATATGCACAATTTCATCTCCCGCAAAAATCCCCCTAGGAATAAGTAACTACCTCTTTGCTACCTATCGCCACGATACGTGAAGCATGTCGTCCACACTTCGCGGATGCAAAGCTCTCAACGCCCTTGCTATTTTCCAGTTGTGCGGTCCGCCGTGAGACGAGAGAGATCTACAAACTTTTAGTTCTCAAAATTCTTTTATATAATGGAGGTCTCCCCACCATGTCGGATTTGCGTTGCCCATTATGGCTTCAGCCAACCGCCGTCTCGTTAGAGGTGAATTATTATTTTACTTGCTGGGTCGCCACTAGCCCTGTTAAAGACGTCGAGCCACCTACCGTCGACCCCGGATGTATTTACGTTTAATAGAATAATTTATTGCTCTTGCCTTATCTCTTTCTGCACTGAAGCTTGGCGTTCTTTTGTTAAGTGGGAGTTTCCAATGCCATTAACCACCTGCTCGGCTTGTCTCCAAAATGCGTATCACTTTAACTTATTTATGCGTGCCCCAATCCTTACATTGGTAGATATTGTTATGTTAGTTTTCGGTACATGAAAGAACTGAATTTCCTTTTTTGTTGACAATATAGTTCTCTGGGGATTTCATACTGTTGTAAGGTCCATAAAATCTGGACACCTTACACATGCCGTCCTTTAGGAATTAATTTTGTGCTGCTGTGATCAATGGTGGAGGCATTGCTCATTGTAGTGACAAATTATAAGCTCAAGTAATGTTAATCATTGTCCACCTACTGGTCTATCTGATGCTAGATGATGTCTTTTGAGTATTCTAATTTTTTAATTTGAAATGTATTGCTTTACAGAGAATTTTCTATTTAGATTATCATTATATGGCTTTACTTACAAGCTATCATGATTCGTGAGAGTAATGACAGAATTACCCCAGGTGGTAACCAATCCACTCGTCGACAGACGACAACTGGGTTTTCGGATTCTGGGGAACCCGGGCCATCACGATCAGAGTTCTCAAGTAAACTTCGTCCCAAGGTTCCCATGTACATTGGTACCTTTAACATTCAGACCCTAATTCAACCTGCAAAATTACACAACTTAGTAACAGAGCTAGACCAACAAAAAATTAAGATCTTAGCGTTACAAGAAACTAGATTCACGGATGAAAATACAATAGACTATGGAAACTATCTCATCTTCAAGAGCAAGACTGACAAACGAATTGCCAATGGTACGCCACTCCTGGGCATGGCATTTGCGGTGCACAGAAATATATTAGGCTCAATTAGAGAGGTCTCTTCCATAAATAATCGCCTCATGACCATGCGTATCCAGTGCGCCAACAAGAAATACACATTGATAAATGTTCATGCACCCACAAACATAGACAACAAAAAACGCCAACTACAAACTGAAAAATTCTGGACTAAACTTGAATATGTCATGGCCAAAATTCCCCGGGATGATATCAAGATCTTAGTGGGAGATTTCAATGCACAAATTGGCAGAGAGAAAGAACACCAAAAAACTGTAGGAAAATATCCAGCACACAGATTCACCAACAGAAACGGACTGAGATTTATTGAACTATGCCAACAAAATAATCTAAAAATAATGTCTACATCTTTGAGGAAAAAACCTAGAAAACAAAAGACCTGGAGGTCCCCCATACAAGAGATCGGCGAATATCAGATTGACCACATTGCCATCTCCTATTTCGTACAGAAAGAGATCCATGATGTCCAAGTCCGCAGAGGGGCGAACATTGACTCAGACCACTACTTAACACGCATTAAAGTGAAATTCACCCCAAAAAAATTCTATCCGAAGAAAACACACATGATGAAATTTGACACACGAACAATCAAAGAAACCAATCCGAAGGAGGAGTGGGAAAAGGAACCAGCTGACTCTTGGGAAAAATTTCGAACAAAAATTACAAAGAAGACAAAAGAACTGATCCCATTGAAAAAGAACACGAAACACCCCTGGTGGGACTCTGGATGTGAAAAAGCGCTGGAAGAAAGAAAGAAAGCCTTTCTGAAGTATAACAGTAAAAAATCCCCAGAAAATCTAGATCACTTCCACAACACCAGAAGACAAGCGGCAAAAACAATCAGACAAGTCAAGAGGAAGTACCTCAAGGAACAGTGTGAGTCTATTGAAGAAAATTTCCGTAGCTATAATGTACGAGACTTCTATAAGACCTTTGCTGGGAGAATCAATGGATACGGCTCACGAAATCTATGTTTCAGAAAACCAGATGGAAAACTAGCGCTCACAAATCGGGAAAATTGTGAGGAGCTGGCAAGATACTTTTCCGGACTCCTCAATTACCCTGAACCTTCTTCAAGATTCCCTCAAGAAACTGCTATCTACACAAATCCAGAATCCCCACCACCTACACTAGAGGAGATCCAAAGACATATTCATAGACTGAAAAACAACAAGGCATCCGGAGAAGATAATATCACTGCAGAACTACTTAAAAATCTTGGACCAAATTCCCCCAAAGAACTCACTCAAATCATCACAGACATTTGGCAGACAGAAAAACTACCAGAAGATTGGAAATGCGCCCTAATTCATCCACTGCATAAAAAGGGAGACATGGCAGATATAAACAACTATCGAGGAATCTCCCTTCTCCAAGTCACTTGTAAAATCCTCTCAGCTTGTCTTCTTCAACGAACACAAGAACAACTCGAACACAGTATTGGTGAATACCAAGCTGGCTTTCGCCCTCACCGATCCTGCGCAGAACAAATTTTCAATTTGAAGACAACACTAAAATACAAAGCAGTCAGAAACAGTCCGATCATTTGTTCCTTTGTTGATTTCGCAAAGGCTTATGATTCAATCGATAGGCAATCTCTCTTTATTATCCTTGAGGAGCTGGGACTCGATCCGAAAACCCTAAACCCTATCAAAGAAACGCTCACAAACACTACTTCTAAGATAAAATTCCTGGGTGAAATATCAGAGCCCTTCCTGATCAAAACCGGCGTCAGACAAGGTGACGGCTTGTCTCCACTCCTCTTCAACCTTGTCTTAGACAAAGTCATCCGAGAATGGGAAAAAGAACTGAAGAATCAAAATTACTGGAAGCCTATACAACTAGGAAGATCTAAAGATGGTATTAAAATTTCGTGCTTGGCATTTGCAGATGACGTGGCCATTCTAGCAGAAAACGGGACCACAACAGTTAAACAGATAGACATTCTCAAAGAATGCGCCGAAAAAGTTGGGCTACAAATTTCCTTCCAAAAAACCAAATTCATCTGCTCAAAATTTGAAACTCAAAAACTGACTACAAAATATGGACAAATTGAGAGAGTTCCATTCTTTAAATACTTAGGCGAGGTCCTAGAACCCACAGGGGGAGAGAAAACTGCACAAAAAGTTCGACTGCAAAATCTGAAAAGAGCATACTGGAAAACCCACAACATCTACAATAAAAAGTGTCTCTCCATTCACTCAAAAATACGACACTACAGTACAGTAATCAAGCCCGAAGCACTATATGCCAGCGAAACACTCACACTCAATAGAAAAGGCGACCTGGAAGGCATCCTGAAAGAGGAACGCAAAATTATCAGAAAGATTCTTGGCCCAAAAAGAACGGAAGATGGATACAGGTTACAGTCTCGGAAAACTACAGAAAAATTATCTAACCTCGCCGCAGACATCCGGAAAAGAAGACTAAAATTTTACGGTCATATCCACAGACTCCCAACACCCAGACTCTCCCACAAAATTTTAATATACATTGGAAAATTGAAAACCATACCCTGGATACAAAAAACCAAAACAGATCTAGCAAATGCACAAATAAATTCTTCAGAAGTTATAAACAGAAATGTATACAGGCAAAAAATCAATAGTTGGAAAGTACAACCCGAGAATGAAGTTTGCAAGAGACAGGGGACAAAATGGACAGAGGAAAGAAAGAGAATTCATGGGGAAAGAATGAGAGAAGTTCGGAGAATTAAAAAATTGAATCGGAAAAGCTTTGCGTGATCCGTATGGGTCCAATCGCACATAATAATAATAATATATGGCTTTACAGTCCTTTATGGCAGTTAATTGACTAATGTCATAACATTTTTCTCTCTGGTACTTGTGGTTAACTTTAATTGAAATGGTTCATCCACTCTTTAGATTGTCATTTTACAATAACTTCAGGCATTCCGCAATTTCTCAAACACTCATGATATTGATGATTATAAAAGATGAGTGAAGATAAGGAAGCGTTTGTTTCTCTTATCTCTATTCTCAACACGTAAATACTACACAAATATTACAATTTATCCACATAAACAGACATGTATTTATATATTCAAAATAATTAATATTTTTGCATAAGACAAACTTTATACTCATTGACATTATTAATGATTAATAACACGTTTCCAAAATATACGCAAATTCTTGTTTAGTTTATATGGACATTTACAAATTACACATGAAATACAAAATATATACTTTAACAATTTACAAATTGAATTACAAAACACAAAAGAAACACATAAAGTACAAATTCGCGGCGGTACAGGTGTGACTGAATATTTATAGGCATCTCAACTACTTGTTGATGTGATTATCTTTTCCACTCTTTGAAATATTACAATGACCTTGTCACATGCATCACTTCCTTTCTTCACGCACTTTACTTTTTAAGCTTTGGGCTGGGTTTGCTTCCTGATGCTGCTGTCGATCAGTGGTAGTTGATGCTACTGCGTGATGTTGCTGAACTTTGTCGATATTTACAGTTGTTTAACCCTTTTACCACTTTGTTTCGTAACTTCACGTAACGCAATTATGTCTGTTGGGACAGTGACAATGTCTGTTCTCAGTTGTTTGTGCCATATAACGAGCGTTTGAGGCTTCATTTCTACTTCCTTAGCCTCAGTTGGTATTTGACCTAATAGGCGTTGATTATTATCACACGTTTTTTGTATTTCCTTGTTAGTTTCTTTCAGCCCCAATGTTATGCGCCCTTCTACCTCTTTTTGCCATCGTGTTGTGCTCCATTCTAATTCTTTTTGCCCTTGTGTTATGTGCCCTTCGATACGCCTTTCTGATTCCAGTCACTGTTGTAATAAACGTTGCAACATTACAAAAATGTTGGCGTTTTCATCTACATTTTCGCGTTGTTGCCATCTGATGTATCCGTTCCCTGTCTCGTTTTTTCTTTAACCGTTTCCTTCACTTCCGAACATAGTGTAGCAGCACTAACACACTTTCTTTCATGCAACTGCAAGCCTGACTGATTCAGTATGATTAGTTTGGTTCAATATGCTGTAAATCACTAACTACAAAATGGTTCAAATGGCTCTGAGCACTATGGGACTTAACTTCTGAGGTCATCAGTCCCCTAGAACTTAGAACTACTTAAACCTAACTAAACTAAGGACATCACACACATCCATGCCCAAGACAGGATTCGAATCGGCGAGCGATGTGGTCGCGTGGTTCCAGACTGTAGCGCCTAGAACCGCTCGGCCATCCAGGTGGGCCACTAACTACAGACTCAGTGTCTAATTTGTCAGCAATCCCATTCTCATGTCCATTCTTTGGACCGTATTGAACATCATGTGTTGCATTTTCGGTCTCATTCGGTATTTCTACGTATTCTGTCTCGTGTTGTTCACGCTGATCTACCTGTTGTATGTCCACCTCGATGCTACCTCATGGGCACTTTACCTCTCACCAAAAGAGGACACTGTTGCATCCTCGTCTTTGTGGAGCTTACCTCGAAATTCGTAACGCTGATACCTCTTAAGACGGCAAAAGCGAGGGTGGTGTCATGAGCTCTTGCAAACGATTTCCTGCGGCAAGTGGGACACGTCGATAAGATCATCTCGGACAACGGTCCACATTTTCTATCGGCGGGATGGAAGAAGGTGTGGAAGAAACACAAAATTGAACCTGTGTTTATTTCCTCCCACCATCCAAGTTCGAATCCCGCGAAATGCGTGATACAGGAATTGGGTAATACCTGCAGGATATACTGCAATAAGCAACCTACGACGTGGAATGTTTTCCTGCATGACTTTGACGAGATACTCAATGACATGCCTCAGGGCGTGACACAACTCGCACCCGGGACAGTACTGAGAAATCGGCAGCCAAAGGTCCTGATAAGAACCATTGTCGATTACCCTGCGAGGATGCGGGAACAGCATATGGGAGTGGTGGAAGAAGTGCTCTGTAGAATCCACGCGTGCGCACGCGGTAGGAAAATTCGGACTGACAAGACTGCAAGAGTGCGACAGTTCCGTATTGGAGAAAAAAGTCTTGGTGAAATCCTTCCGGCTGTCTAATAAGGTGAAACAGCAGTGCTACAACTTCTTCACGGTGTATAACGGGCCTTTCTGAGTGGGGAGAATCACTTGCGAGAGCACCCTGGAATTGGAGTCATTGAAGTCGAAAAGGTCGGTCGACCTTCACCACGTTTGTCACGTGAAGGACTTCATAGAATAGGGACTTCGTAATGTATCACACATCTGTTTAGTAGTAGAAGTTTTAGGTATTGCTTTTTTGTTTTGTAAACATAATTGTGTAAACATTAGGTGCTATACAGGGTTTAGTTTTGGTTATATGGGTTGAGTGAAAACAAGGTTGTAATGGACATTTGTGTCTGACTACTGCATTCTACCTTTGTCATATTTTTAGGTCACATCGATCTTAAAGTTTTTTTTGTTTTCTTTTTTGTTTGTTTGTTTGTTTGTTCCGTGACTGATTTTCTCATGGAGCATTGATCTGGAATGTGAACGCCATAATATAAGTGGTACTTACCTGTGTTTGGGCGAATGCAGTCTCTTTCTGGAGTCATGAGGGTGATTTCGGCCTTTTCGTCCTTGTGGGGGAATCGTCATCTGGCATGTATGAAACTTCGGCCGGTCTTGTCTCTCTGGTGGTGTTGTGGGGTGCTTACCTCTCTTACCAAGGCTTATGACAGGGGGTGGGGCACACACTCGTTGCGTTGCATCTATCTCCTGATCAGTATGAATTGCGTATGGGCACGCCCTTGAGCGTTGCGCCAGTTTTTTGTGGTGTTTTTTCGAGTATGTTTAGCCACGCCTGAGTTGCATGAGCTGAATTCGAATTCGTGAAATGCTAAGGAGGCCGCCGAGCCTGCCCCGCCGCTGTACTTTGGGTCACACTTTCATGTTGTGGGAGGTTTGAGTCACCTCCACGTATATATATATATATATATATATATATATATATATATATATATATATATATATATGTGTGTGTGTGTGTGTGTGTGTGTGTGCAACCACATCGTGGAGAAAAAATAGTGGGTAATAGTGATTCGCACACCCAACAACAAAACTGTCACACGGGAATGGACTGCATATTTCCCCTGCATAGCCGTTACATCTCATTTAGCGATGGTTCCATTTTATTGCTTGTGTTTCTGGGCTCTTGGTATAACCGCAGACGTCTAGACGTTTGTTGGGCTTTCCTTGTGGAGTTTCAGAGTCTGCTGCGCATTTCGTCCTCGAGGTTACAGGAATACCTAACCACAAACATAGAAACCTCGCGAATCGGAGAAGAACTGCCGTCTAAACATCAATATCTCGGCGAGACAGGGCAGACGGCATTTCGCGATTCGGTGGTCGCAGGTCGGGCCAGATGGACACGTAAGTATCGAAACTTAATTTCACTTCGTGCAGGTGTTACTGCCGGTATTCACTGTCTTTCTGTGTTGCCCCTCTGTTTCGCTATTGTGGACACCTGTGCTTGTCTTTAAAAAGTTCACAAATCTCCCAGACGCCGCCACCAGGCAGGAAAACTACGTTTTTAGAGCTACTGTTGCATGTTACTGTTTTGCATGTCAGATTTGGTCTCCGTTTGTGTTTACCACTGTGAATGCCTGAACGGTTAGGACATAAAAGTTGTTGCATGGTAGTCTTTGAGTACAATTAGAGTCTGAGGAATGCGAATTTACATATAAGGTAATTAGTAAGGGGTACCCCTGTCCACTGTTGGATATTGGAGTACTTTTTTTAATTTTTCATGTCCACTGCTAAGTGCCACATTTTTGTGTTTAGTGTTTTTGATATCATATAAATTGTACATATTTTAGTTTCTTTCTGAGTCGAAATCCAACACTCTACTGTAACTATGTACAGGATTTTGTAAATTTGTAGATAGTGTACCAGTTGGGTTTCGGTGAGGACTGTACAGGCACTGTTCACGTTATGGAGTCGGCTCACACTGCTCCTTCACGAGACATGGAATGTAGCAGTCTACTTCTGGATAGTTTCAGATTGAATCGGTGACAGTATTGCAGGAAGTGTTGGTGAAAGACTATGCTAGGAGATGTTTCAATCTCTAACTTTATCCTAAGAATCCGAGAACGCTCTGTGACTCCAATCTGCGCAGGGAAAGATGGGTAATCGTTATGGTAAATTATACTCTATGGTAGAAGTGCTAGAATTAACAGTGAATGGATGTACTACACAGACATCTATCTACATTCGCAGTGGTACTCGCAAACTAGTTGAGGAGTGATTTAGTGATGATACAGAAACTGGGAAGCATCTGCCGTGTCACTGGCAAGTGTTGAAATTACGGAAAAAGGCTGCTGTCTATTCCACCCCATCCATCCAGTGGTATACTGTTGATCACCACAAAACGATTGACTGACAGCATTTGTTTGAGATGGAGAAAGAAGCCTGGTGGAGGGGCTACATGTTTTGGGGATGGCTAGCACCAAAACAGTGATCACGTTCATGATTGCATTATGAGACATCAATCATAATGGAACCCCAAGCCATCAGCTATCCTGTCATTGTGAAAGATGAGTTTAAGTGTTGAGGTCATCAATCACCCACGGTCAGCTGTTTGGAAACGCTCCGCAACGTAGCAAAACTCTTCTAGTTTCCATATGTTGTGACTCTCATTCAGTTAAAACCATCCTGTGAGTGTCTTGCGGAGCTGCAGCAACACAATTTACACTGTGCGATGTCCATATTTTACGGAGAAAGTGGATCGAAACTTGTTAATGTCAGTTTAGATCCTGACACAGACATCGAAGTCATGGTAGAAAAAACAAAATGTATGGAAGTTTACGAAGCTGTACTCATATGCTGCTTGGACATGTTACAGCAGAAAAAAAGCAACGTATCAAACAGCAACGCAGGGACACAAGGACCCTCTCTTGCAACTGATAGCCTGTGGGGTGTGGTGTTCCTACAGTACAAGCGATGAAACTTTATACTCTTCTGTGTAGGTGACTTCAATCACTGAGTGGATCAATACCTGTATATTTTATAGTATCATCACATATGCTCAATGTTAGGACACTGATGTTATATATACAGGGTGAGTCACCTAGCGTTACCGCTGGATATATTTCGTAAACCACATCAAATACTGACGAACCGATTCCACAGACCGAACGTGAGGAGAGGGGCTAGTGTAATTGTTTAACACAAACCACACAAAAATGCACGGAAGTATGTTTCTTAACACAAACCTACGTTTTTTTAAATGGAACCCCGTTAGTTTTGTTAGCACATCTGAACATATAAACAAATACGTAATCAGTGCCGTTTGTTGCATTGTAAAATGTTAATTACATCCGGAGATATTGTGACCTAAAGTTGACCCTTGAGTACCACTCCTCCGCTGTTCGATCGTGTGTATCGGAGAGCACCGAATTCCAAAGGGAACGGTGATGGACCTTAGGTACAGAAGAGACTGGCACAGCACATTACGTCCACATGCTAACACCTTTTTATTGGTCTTTTTCACTGACGCACATGTACATTACCATAAGGTGTGAGGTACACGTATACACGTAGTTTCCGTTTTCAATTACGGAGTGGAATAGAGTGTGTCCCGACATGTCAGGCCAATAGATGTTCAATGTGGTGGCCGTCATTTGCTGCACACAATTGCAATCTCTGGCGTAATTAATGTCGTACACGCCGCAGTACATCTGGTGTAATGCCGCCGCTTGTAGGCACATCACGGCACGCATTCTCCTTTAACGTACCCCACAGAAAGAAGTCCAGAGGTGTAAGATCAGGAGAACGGGCTGGACAATTTATGCGTCCTCCACGTTCTATGAAACGCCCGTGGCCCGTGTTTGTTACAACACGCAACTGAACGTCGGAGGTTTCAAGCTTCAACTTTCGGTTGCAATGTCTCCGGATGTAATTAACATTTTACAATGCAACAAACGGCACTGATTACGTATTTGTTTATATGTTCAGATGTGCTAACAAAACTAACGTGGTTCCAATTAAAAAAACGTAAGTTTGTGATAAAAAACATACTTCCGTGCATGTTTGTATGGTTTGTATTAAACAATTACACTAGCCCCTCTCCTCACGTTCGGTCTGTGGAATCGGTTCGTCAGTATTTGATGTGGTTTACGAAATATATCCAGCGGTAACGTTAGGTGACTCACCCTGTATATATCAGAAGACATGGACGCTGTACTATCTTATCAAGTTCTCTACTGGATGAAGTTAGCAGTTTTTTTACAGATCATAGTTCTTATTCTCTGTTGGATGGTACATGATAATGAACTTGTTTGATGACAGATGTGAATGCACCGTGAAAGACACAGATCTCCTTCATCCTGCAGTACCTACGTGCAGAAAGCTTTGTTGCACTTCATACACAGCTGGTTGAACTATGACAACACGTTCTCATTTTCACGAAGTGGTCAAAACAGTCCTGTCGCATTAACTCAGCCCACCCTGTCTCTACATGGGTTGCAGAAGGTTTTAGATACAACCCTCTCCGACGTCTGCTCAATTGTGACTTAAACTGGAATGGTTACATACGCAAAGCTGCAGGGATGGCAGGGCAGAAACTGAGGAACAGTAGCAAGATCACAGGGATTGCCTAAATCCATTTTGTAGTTTTACTGTGGCAGATAGGTTCGAGAAGGGTGACTAAGAGATATGAGAATGCCATGAATATGATTCAGTAGTGGCTGCACTCATTAAAAGATGTGTTCATAGGATCGAATGAAAGTTTGTGGTTGAATGCCAAGGCTTTATTCCAAATTAGAGACAGCATTTCTACCAGAAAACCTAACACTATAGATCTGAAAAGCCACTGTATATTTATTACGAGCTCAATTTAGAATTGCATTTTTAAAGTGATTCATCTCATAACACACCATCTACTGTACGTGATCATTTTCAGTCAACGATTGCCTATAACCCAGTGGATATATCGCCGAAACTGTGGCACTGCATCGGGATAGAATGCATTACAAATACTGGAGAAATATATAGCGGAGGCATGAGTCAGTTGCAAATAGCGGCTTCATACCACATTCCTTACCCGAATCACTTCCTAAATTCGGTTATTTTATTACGAGCTTACACCGCTGGCGACATGCACCTGCACTTTCGGTCTCTTAATACACACTCCACAATCACCATCTGTATTCAATGAGGCTATATTTGTGTGGAAGTCCACTTCATTCGTTAGCAGTATCATACCTCGATTTATAAAGCTTGTATAGTTTTTAACATGGAATTGTTAATGATACTAATGTGTGCCTGTAGAACCAAGACCGCTCTTTATAAAGGGCGACTGAACAGCCGTAGCAGTCGTGTTTTTAACATCTGGTACCTTGTGAGGCAATTATGTCTCTCTTTCTAAGACCCAACAAGAAAAAATAAATGAGACCTATCCATCCATCGTGGATTTTCGTTAAATATTGTTTGGTGTCACCAGCATTAAGTCATTGGCAGAGTATTACTCTTAGTAGGGAATGTGCGATATATTCGGTGTGATCAACAGGACAGACTTATAAAGTACGTGTACTGTGATCAGTGTTCCAAAATAGTAAGAAAGTGACTATGTCCTGTGTTAAGGAAGGTAAAGGTTTGACGCAGCAAATTGCGATAACCTTGTGGGGGCAAGAGATTTTTTTACTTTGAAAACTATGTCCAGTGATAAGTATGGTACAGATGTTTATATTTCCAGAGCCACAGCCGTCGGAAGGGCAGGTATTTCCGACAATTTGTACATTGTCAAATGTCGTCAGATTGAGTCTGCAATCGTAATATTTAGTTCTAAGTATTATGATCATATATGTGGGGTCCCGCCCACTCGTCTCGTATAGGGTGCCTAAAGGATGTTGCGTTCTCGGAATGCTATACAACAATTCAAGCAAAATCACATTCATAGTTTTTATTACAAATAACAATGACAATACTTGTATTTACAACGGTGGCGCAAGCGATGGGTGACATGCAAGCAGTAATGTTCTTCGCTATACACAATGTCCAAACAAGCACCAAGCGTTCTCTCTGCTCGGCCGTGCTAATACTCTGCGAATACTGTCCACTAATGTCCGGCCGAAGCTGGCAGGAGCGGCGCTTATATTCACTTCTGCCAGATGCCGCTCCTATCGTGGTGTGGTCCTAATCAGCGCACCACTGGCCGACGTCGTTTCAGCGCCTTCTCTTCTCTTGCGTTCCTCATCTTCGTTCCGGCCCTTGTGGGGTTACGCCACAAAATGACCCCCTCCCCCCCCCCCCCCCCCTCCAAAGCGACGGACCTCGTCGTGTAGGGAGTGCGACCACGGCTGGTTATGCAGGAGTGTGGGCGCACTGTCGCACTGTCGGGCCGGAAGCTATGACTGCAGGGGACATCAAGCTTCCGGCGGTATCCCGCCAACCGGCCTGCGCTCTGGCGGAAATGTCCCCCAGGAAACGACCGTATGTCAACACGTCCACCTCCTGGTGCCATGAACCAGATGAAGAAGGAGGCGACTGTTGCGTTGTGTGTGGGTCCAGCTGCATTGGACGAGAGGTGGCGGAGGAGGCGAAGGCTCCGTCTCCATGGGGTCGTCCCGCGGTGTCGTGATGACACCCTCTGGCGGTGGCTGCTGCCGCGCTGTCCTCTGGACTCGTGAATGTGGGGGAAGAGAGACTGAAAGATCATCGTGTACATGACAGAGGCGAAGTTGATTATTGAGGGCCGCGCTCCAAGCTATCTGGACCTGAAAGAAGATACTTGCAAGCGCCAAGTCGACAGACGATCTCGCTTCGCGCCCACAGTCTGCTGCCGCTAAAAACCCTGTAAAAGACAGTATCATGCGGTGCGTAGCGATATTTGCGGCCTTTCTCCGGCGCCGGATGCTGAGGAGGGTGGAGCAGGTGGAGCTGTTTCCAATGGCGGCGGCCGTGAAGTAATTCCTCCGGCGATGGTCTATCTCGTGGATGCGAATGATATGAGGCGAGAAGCAGTTGCAGCGCTTGTCCCTGGTCGTTATGACAACATGTTCCGCTTCGCCGTATGGAACGGTGCAGTAGTTACATGCTGCATGCCATTGCGTCCACAGAATGTTTCAAATTCATTTGACGTGAACTGAGGGCAGACGTCTGACGCTATTATTTCAGGTAAGCATTCTAGGCAAAAAATCGATGACAACACCTGAACTGTGCTACAGGATGTTATTGGCACTGAAAAAGGAAACTTGCTATACGAGCCACCACAATCAACCGTCGAGTGTTCCAAAAAGGTCCTGCAAAGTCTATGTGCACACGTTGCCATGGCGATTGAGACTTAGTCTGAGCAGAGATCTTTTGTGGTGGAGCGGACTGATTTTCAGCACATGAGCGACATTGTGACGTCATCTGTTCTATTTCTGTGCCCATACCCTGCCAAGTACAATGTCGACGCGCTAATTATTTCGTACGAACAATCCCCCGGTGTCCTTGGTGAAGTAACTGCAACACTTCTTTTGGCAAAGTCTTAGGGATCAACGCACGTGACTGTCCACTGTCATTTTGAACAGGAATTACACCGTTCTGTACAGCGAGGTATTGCCGACGTGTAAAGTATCGACGCACTGCAGAGTTATTTATGCTGTTCAATAAGTGAGGCCAAGATGTGCGAACGTATGTTAGCAAACTGTTCAAATCTGGATCAGCTTCCATGGCCTGCGCAATTCTCTTATAGTTCAACGGAAAAGACTGACGCAATTCAGAATCGTGAGGATCGATGTAACAACAAAATGCAGCAGGAGCGTCAAAATCTGTATGAGGGCCAAGTGTGTCCGCATTACCAGGTTGATCTGTCGGACGATACACAATCTCGTACTGATATTGATACTACAACAAAGTCCGTCTTTGCAATTTTTGGGCAGTTCGTACAGAAACCGGTTTCGTGGGATGAAACAAGGAATGCAAAGGCTTGTGATCTGTTACCAAGTAGAATATTCTTCCATACAAACTGTGGTGGAATTTGGTGATCCATACACAACAGTCAATGCCTCTTTTTCAGTTTGTGAATAGTTACGCTGACCTTTGGACAACACTTTTGATGCGAAAGCCGTAGGTGTGTCTTTACCAACAAATCTGTGCGAAAGCTCTGCACCGATTCCGTAAGAGGAAGCGTCGACTTGCAACACATCTGGCTTTTCAGGATCAAAATAAACTAGCATCGATCATTGAGCAATGCATCTTTAAGTTTTTCAAAAGCTACTTTGCACTCATCTGTCCAAACAAAGGGACATTCTTGCGACGCAGGCGATGCAATGGAGCTGAGATTGGTGCAGCACTCGGTATGAACGGAATATAAAAGTTCTTTTTCCCTAAAATTGACTGCAATTCTGTGATATTGCGAGGAACTGGCAAGCCTCGTATGGGTAAAAATTGCGACTGAAACGGATGTACATCTTGACCAAGATGGTTGAAAAAAATCACACCTGTCCAGTTTAAAATCACACTTGTCCAGTCTACGCTTTAGTCCAGCCTCAGATAACACACGAAACAAAGCACGTAAATTTGCAATACGTTCTTCAGGTGTACGACCTGCTACTAAAATATCGTCCAAATTGTTTGAACTGTTGGGCACTTGGGCAGTCAGCTCTTCCAAATACCTTTGACAAATGGCGGGTGAGGAAGCACAGCCAAATGGCAAACGCAAATATTTAAACAAGCCCAAATGAGTATGCATTGCCCCCACTCTTTTAGATTCTTCATCGAGCGGTGTTTGAAGATTCGCGTCGCGCAAATCAATTTTTGAAAACGGGCGTCCAGCCCCTGATCTGTCCATGAGACACTCTGGGCGTGGCAAGTCACAGTGTCTGGGTTGACTGTAGACTTATAGTCTGAATAGCTGATGTGGACGCAATAACTCCCTTAACATGCAATTCTTTTTCAGCAGTGACTTTGTCCCGTAATGCAAGAACAGTTCTGTCCCGGCAAAATTTCGGCTGAGCATTGTCTTTCAGAATAGCATTGTAGCATTGCCTTTGTCGTGCTTTGACGAAATCCAAGCCGATGAAGTCAAATATCACCAGTAAAGGGAGGGCGGCCATTCGTGATCTGAGGGAGCGCTCTGAAATTGTTGTCTTACAGGCTGACAAAGCCAATGCTACAGTTGTTGTCTCCCATAAGGACTACACTGATAAGATGCAGAGCCTGCTAAATGACGATTCCTACCGGAAGATCAGCGTTGACCCTACAAAGAAGGTGGAGAATAAGACGAGGTCGCTTCTCAAGGACGCAGATTTACCGGAGGGTGGCGCTAAGAAATTGTTACCCCAAGGTCCGGTACCGCCTAGACTGTATGGACTCCCGAAGGTTCACAAAGAGGGGGTACCATTACGCCCCATTGTCAGCAACATCAGGGCACCTACATATTTGTTGGCGAAATACCTGACGGGAATATTACGTCCTTATGTGGGTAAATGCCCTCATCACATCCGTAATTCCGTGGATTTTGTTAAACGCCTTGATAACCTCAGGTTGGTTGAGTCAGATATCATGGTGAGTTTTGACGTCGTTTCCTTGTTTACGAGGGTACCCCTGCGAGAGTCACTAGAACTGATTAGTCAGAAGTTTGACGAGAAGACCACTGAACTTTTTAGGGATGTCTTGACTTCCACGTTTTTTTTTTAAATGGAGAATACTACGAACAAACGGAGGGAGTCGCTATGGGTAGCCCACTCTCACAGGTGGTAGCGAATTTGTACATGGAGATCTTCGAGGAGGAAGCCCTGTTGTCATCCGAATGGAAACCTACTTGCTTTTACCGTTACGTGGACGACACGTTCGTTATCTGGCCACATGGTATGGATAAACTCCTTGACTTCCTTACACATCTAAACTCCATACACCCCAACATCAAATTCACTATGGAGACTGAAACGGAGGGTAAATTACCTTTCCTCGACGTCTTGGACAAGAGAAGGGCTGACGGCACCGTAGCTCATGGGGTGTATCGGAAGACAACGCACACTGATCTGTACTTGCACGCAGATAGCTGCCACCACCCCACAGAGGAATGGGGTACTTAAAACTCTAGTAGATAGGGCGCGCACTATCTCTGACGCAGAGAGTCTACCCCAGGAATTGGAACATCTGAGAACTGTATTTCGAAAAAATGGGTACTCAGAGTGGCATTTTCAACGTGCTCTCCGCCCAAACACTACAGCACAACATGTGGAGATGGATGAAATCGCGAGGTAGGAGGTAGGCACTGCGTTTCCTCCTTATACAGGCGCACTCTAGGGGAAAATCGCCCGCATTTTTGAGAAACACCGGGTCGGAACTGTGTTTTGTCCGAATAAAACTTGTGCACTGGTGGAGAGCGCCTCGGTTTGAGGAAGGACGGCGTGTACCAGATTCCGTGTCAATGTGGCAAGTCGTATATTGGTCAGACGATGCGTATCGTCGAGGATCGATGCCGTTATCACCAGAGGCACACTCGACTGATGTATCCGAGCAAGTCGGCGGTCGCTGAGCATTGTTTGTCGGAAAATCACGCTATGGAGTATGAACGCACGAGGATTCTGGTGCAATCATCGAGATACTGGGACAGCGTTGTTAGAGAGGCTATCGAAATTCGCACCATTGACGACCTCATAAACCGTGACTGTGGCTATAATCTTAGCAAGGCTTGGGAACCAGCGATTGGGTTAATCAAGAGTAAATCGAGCAAACGTATAGTTGTGACGACCACGGTGGACAGAGCCATCACACCGACGTCATCTCAGACGCCGTCGCAATCTATTCCTCCGTGCGACCGTGGCGCGGGGCGCGGACAGTGGAGGGAGCACGCCGCGGGCGGAGGGTATTTAAATCGGCCGCCGCCGCGACCGAACCCTGTTCCCTCTGAGCAGCCATAGCGTACGGATGTCCGTGCTGGCACGTTCACAGGAGTTCAGTCCGTCAGTTCACCTGATGATGGCGACATGTATGACCGCCGAAATATTGGGCCAGTTGGACACTGTAGACCGGCAGTACACCCGTGGATATTTTGATTAGGAATGACAGTGGTAGAAGCGGAATAAAAGTTAAAAAATAGAATGCACCCGAAGACAAACTAAAATAGCGTTTACTTCATCGTAGCTTCTTACTCTGAACGAATCAGATGTGTCTCTTTTGTCAAGTAACAAAAATTACCAAACTAAATGTGTGCTCTGCAAATAATGTCTCCTAGTATACAGGGCCATCTTCAAATACAAAATCTTGTTAATGCTTAAATGTCTGGAGACTAAATGAACTTTCCAGAGAGACTACGAATTTCCTCGTCATTGGGATGAGAACTAAATTATTTCTATGGCTGAACATATGATCCCTTTCCTACAGCGCCAGATGAACCGCTTGAAGGGAATTGTGAAAGTTTTTCTTGTACCTGTATCCAAATCGGCTCTTGGTTCGCCAGTGTTCATTTGGTGGAGACAAGCGGAAATCTAGGACGTTACTATTGGACTGCGCGTAGTAGACAGCCATGTGTATCTGTTGCACTTGCCTTCTGGGAAGAGTCGGAAGTCTGGTCTCAGGACATGTGAGACTTGAATGGCATGGGGCGTTGACCTGTTGAGTACAGCTAGATTTAGTGCGTCCGGTTTCAGACATGCACTTGTTCTTTGCACACGACTATGTTGTCATGGTGTATCACAATTCGGAGTAGCGACTCGGTGCAAGAATTATTCCATGCCGGTTTTCTTGTGCGGGAACAGTTCCAGTGACCACATCATACCATTAGGACAGAACATGTTCCTAGCTTGTTGTTGAGAATACAAGTATTAGCGGAAACCACGGTCAAATGGTTCAAATGGCTCTGAGCACTATGGGACTTAACTGCTGAGGTCATCAGTCCCCTAGACCTTAGAACTACTTAAACCTAACTAACCTAAGGACATCACACACATCCAGGATTCGAACCTGCGACCGTAGCGGAAACCACGGTCAAATCGTTATCCTGGACTGCTGTACCGGTGGTCACAACGAAAGAAGCAAATATTCCCTAATAAGCATGGGAGACCTGAAGTGCAGCACGCTACTGGCCCTCTGCTTGCAGAGTTCGGCAGGTGAGTGGAGCGCAGGCTTCCCTGCCGCGTTCGCTGCGCCAGAAAAGCGCGCAGCGACTTGTTTGCGCAAGCACTCAGCTCGTCTCTTTTGCCTCTCGTATTTCGCTCTCTTTTTTTTAGGCAGTTTCGCGCGCACGCCAAACAGTGCATGATCCCGCCGATGCGGGCCCTAGCACGCGCGTCGGAAATTAAGCGCGCAGTCCTGGCGGTTGGCAGCACTGCGGAAGCGCAAATGGCCCCTGCTCGCCAAATCTCCGGGCAAGTCCCCAGTTCTACGCTGTATTAATATTTACGCCGTCCCCGCGTGTTAGGGGCAAGTGCACCGCCGGAAATGGGACGCCAAGTGTGGTCTCTCTCCCTCTGAACTGTGAGACTTGCTGGCACCACGACGGGGTTTCCATTTCAATATCTCGACCTGATTTACATATTTGAAACGAAATGGTAGTGCCTTGTACTACTGCGGTTGCATAAAAGTCGCATATAACTTAGTCGAGCTGTGAGACAAACGAGCACGCAAACACGACTGCTTTTAAAATGAAGTGAGTAAAACGGAACTACCGCTACACGAAAGCCTCAAAACGTTATGCGCAAAATATGTTCCGTAGCCGAGAGCTACAGTGTGATATGAGTACATATAATTACTCAACTGAAACTTCCAAATGACACAACGTATCTTTCGCCGTAACAAAAGTGAACTACAATCCTCCACAGAAAAACTATGAATTGCGAAATTTTGTCCAAGTTTGCGCTTTGGGGAAGCAAATGCGAGTAGTTTGAGGCACGTGGGCCATTAATACTGTAACTAAACATACCTGCAGACCATGGTGCAAAAATATGCAATATCACGAACGCTAGCTTCATGCGAAAAACAATCTTCTACAGTTCTTGCGCCCATGATTTTGACAAACACTTGTTATTCTTATCTTGAAAATAAAATCGATATTTTTACTCTGATCTACACCTACATAAATGCTCCGGAAGCTACTACATAGTACATGGCTGAGGCTAGAGCGTATTGCAACATAATCACTTTTATTCGCTGTCCCAGTTCTCGCGTTGAGCGTAAGAAAAATGTTTTTCTGTATAATCTGTTTCCGATCTAATCTCTCTTATCTTTTTGATACGTTCCCAACGCGAAATATGTTTTGGTGACAACTTAATGGTTCCACTGGCATGTTACAATGCGTTTTCTCTAAATTTACCCAACGTAGTTTCGTGAAAACTGTGTTCACTTGCGTGAAAATATTCCCATTTACATTCCCCGAGCATTTCCGTTACAGTTTCGTATGGGCAGTACAAATCTGTTCCAGTCTCGGAATTAGCTCGATGTCTAGTGTCACACCTACTTGGTAAGGACTCCGACAGTTGAACAGTATTCGGCAATCAGTCGCAACAGTTTTTCATTCACGGTGCAGATGCTGATCTCCCATCACCTCGTTATGACTTATTCCTTCGGCTCCAGTGCCTTGCAGTCAATTGCAAACTAGTCCATCCAAAGCAAGAATAGACACATATAAATCCCAAGTTCGATCTCCACTGGCCTCAACCATCTGGAAGACATCCTCTGGCCACCAAGGGAAGTGTATTATCTGGCGCATTCTTAGTAGCCGCATTTTGAAGATCCAGATCAAACCTCCAACAACAGGGTTTTGCAGTTGTGACTGCCAGAGAAGTGGAAACCATGGAGCATTCGCTCCGCTTCATGGCTCTTTCCCGCACTTTGCACTGCGGAAGATGTGCTTCAACTAACTCCAAGTGCTGTTAATCGTGCATTGTATGACTTCCATGGACCTATACCCAGACAATTTTCCCGCACGTTGTATTACATTGTATTATGTGAACCGGGGGCCTAGAAGCGACGGAGAGGATCCGTCCCCGCCGCAGCCGCAATGGTCCACAACCGCACGACGGTAACCACCACAGTCCTCTCTACCCCTCCGCCGCCCCACACCGAACCACCCTGTCAGGGTTATTATGTGGTTCGGGCCCCCGGTAACCCCCTCCCCATGTAACGTCTCACACCAGACGAGTATAACCCCTATGTTTGCGTGGTAGAGTAATGGTGGTGTACGTGTACGTGGAGGTCTTGTTTGCGCAGCAGTCGCCGACATGGTGTGCCGGCCAGTGTGGACGAGCGAATCTAGGCACTTCAATCTGGAACCGCGCTGCTGCAACGGTCGCAGGTTCTAATCCAGCCTCGGGCATGGCTGTGTGTGATATCCTTAGCTTAGTTAGGTTTAAGTAGTTCTAAGTTCTTGGGGACTGATGACCACAGATATTAAGTTACATAGTCTTCAGAGCTATTTGAACCATTTTTTTCTGCCGACGCAGTGTAGCTGAGACGGAATAAGGGGAAAAGGGGAACCAGCCCCCCCCCCCCCCCATTCACCGAGGCAGATGGAAAACCGCCTAAAAACCGTCCACAGACTGGCCGGCTCACCGGACCTCGACACAATTCCCGTAAGTTACTTGTTTTCTGCATTCTGTAATATTATTTTTGAATCTCTTTGTCTGATGCTCCTGCTGCACTGAATGTTACGATGTGCGGAAGTTGTTCGGTTGGCTCTGAGCACTATGGGACTCAACATCTGTGGTCATCAGTCCCCTAGAACTTAGAACTACTTAAACCTAACTAACCTAAGGGCATCACACGCATCCATGCCCGAGGAAGGATTCGAACCAGCGACCGTGGCGGTCGTCGCTGTTCCAGACTGAAAAGCCTAGAAGCGCTCGGTCACAGAGGCCGGCCGAGGTGTATGTATGCGGAACACTTTCATGACACACGTTCAGACAGATTGAGCCTTCGCAACACGGCTAGCAATATTCAAATTATGTAAATTGACGGCAGAGGGGACAGAGAAAGGAATGTGAATGGCTATTGATGTCAGCTGCATCGTGGCTTTAAGTGGAATTAGCGGTGACGAGAGAAAATGAGTGCCCGACCGGGATCTCCTACATATTTCACTGTTGCCTTAACCACAGGGCCATCCAGACAAATTTGTAGACTACTTCGCCACATTCCCTGGCCGACTCTCATCCCCAACTAACGGCACCTATCCACAGTCCCCCATGCTCACCAGTTTTTAGATTCCTGCTGGAGGTCGTACGTAAATGTGCATCCGCACACTAGGTAGTGGATTCAGTGCCTGTCCAGGCGAAAAAATTATATGAATACGAGGTGACACCAATTATTCACTCAAAAATTCAGGTTCTCTGTTACCTGTAACGTACTTCTAATTTTTCAGTCTCTGTTCCAGCAGACCAAGTATTAAGGCTCAGTTCCACTTAGGCACCAAGTTATGAACTGATAGCAAGTTTCATTAAGTTTGCTACTGTATTAGTGGTCGTCATTGAGTTAGTTATAACTGTGTTGTTCTATACATCTGCGGTCACAATGACATTGCTTCACGCTCAGTACTATTTTAAATAAGTGTATCCACTAACATGTGCTCTTGAGTGTAGTAACAACTATAGGCACCCCTTACACCAGGAGTGGGAACGCGTATGTATTAAAAATAAATTCCTATCGCTTCGAATCTGTTTGGAGAAAAAGGAGCGACTGTATAATGCAGATAAAAAAAGTTAAGGAATCATGCAGATGTAACTTAACATTGAGAATGACGTTGGTTTACCGTTATTCAACCAGTTGTAGGGTGGAATGGTTGTAACAGGAGGAAGGAGGACTGCGGTAGCACAAGAATTTGGTTTGCATCTGGAATTCTTGACATACACAATGAGCTTTGACGGGTTTAAATAGGGCTAGCTACCATAAAGTATTACAGTAAACGGAGCGTTAGTTATTACAAAGTGTTACAATAAACCAGGAATATACCAATCTTTTTTCGAAATGTAATACGCCGCTTACCATTGCTGTTAATATGCAAACTAAAAAGTGAAATATCAAGATGGGTAACTAACTATATTTGAATGTTGGTATTGTTCCGCCTAATAATGGGGTCAACTTCTATCAGAAAATCAGCCAGCTTTGGTTGCGGAGACGTTTTCAGGACTTCTATCAGTTGCTCAACCATAGATGTAGGTCATATTACATTCGACGCAAAGGGTGATATTTAGAATAAATAACTGAAAGTAGGTCAATTGACATTCAGAAGTAAGGCATTCAGCACTGCACATAACCAACTATATTTTTCCTCCACACAGGCAACAGACGCCGGAAGAGACAAAATCGCACGCAAAACTGCACATCACAGTTTACTGGTATGGATAAGTACTTGTGTGTAAGAATTTGGAACGCTAAGTCGACAGTAACAAATTTTCCACCTTACTGGGGTCTTGCCATTTGCTGCCCAGCGTTTGGTTCCCTTTGTTAACGAATATGCTAGTCTGTTCTACAAATAATGTCATTCTGCACTCTTCAGAAGAATTCTGCAAATAAAATCAGATCATTCTAGTAACTATTCCAAATGCTACATGTGCATGTGCTGGTGTGAAGTAATTTATACAAGCGGTCTGTTGTGTCCGGGGAACATTGTGTTGCCTTGGTGTGTTTACGCTCCTTGGAATGACACATGAGTTGTTTGCACTGGAAATAGATAGTATGGTAACGACACGGTAATATTATTTCTCATAACAGATTACATTAAATTAGATACGGAATAAGTCGAAAAATCCTTAACATCTTTTCATTTAAAAGGTAATAACAAACTTGGAATGTAAATATAAATTAAATTGAGACGCACGTAATACACTACTGGCCATTAAAATTGCTACACGAAGAAGAAATGCAGATGATAAACGGGTATCCATTGGACAAATATATTTTACTAGAACTGACATTTGATCACATGTTCACGCAGTTTGGGTGCATAGATCCTCAGAAATCAGTACCCACAACAACCACCTCTGGCCGTAATAACGGCCTTGATACGCCTGGGCATTGAGTCAAATAGAGCTTGGATGGCGTGTACAGGTACAGCTGCCCATGCAGCTTCAACACGATACCACAGTTCATCACGAGTAGTGACTGGCATAATGTGACGAGCCAGTTGTTCGGCCACCAATGACCAGACGTTTTCAGTTGGCGAGAGACCTGGAGAATGTGCTGGGCAGGGCAGCAGTCGAACATTTTCTGTACCCAGAAACGCCCGTACAGGACCTGCAACATGCGGTCGTGCATTATCCTGCTGAAATGTAAGGTTTCGCAGGAACCGAATGAAGGGAAGAGCCACGGGTCGTAACATATCTGAAATGTAACGTCCACTGTTCAAAGTGCCGTCAATGCGAACAAAAGGTGACCGAGAGCTGTCACCAATGGTACCCCATACCATCATGCCGGGTGATACGCCAGTATGGCGATGACGAATAGACGCTTCCAATTTGCTTTCACCGCGATGTCGCCAAACACGGATGTGACCATCATGATGCTGTAAACAGAACCTGGATTCATCCGAGAAAATGACGTTGCGCACCCAGGTTCGTCGTTGAGTACACCATCGCAGGCGCTCCTATCTGTGATGCAGCGTCAAGGGTACCCACAGCCATGGTCTCCGAGCTGATAGTCCATACTGCTGCAAACGTCGTCGAACTGTTCGTGCAGATGGTACGTCCCCCATCTGTTGACTCAGGGATCGAGACGTAGCTGCACGATCCGTTACAGCCATGCGGATAAGATGCCGGTCATCTCGACTGCTAGTGATACGAGGCCGTTGGGATCCAGTATGGCGTTCCGTATTTCCCTCCATAACCCAATGATTCCATATTGTGCTAACAGTCACTGGATCTCGACCAACGCGAACAGCAATGTCTCGACACCATAAACCGCAATCACGATAGGCTACAATCCAACCTTTATCGAAGTCGGCAATGTGATGGTAGGCATTTCTCCTCCTTACACGAGGCATCACAACAACATTACACCAGGCAACGCCGGTCAACTGCTGTTTGCCTGTGAGAAATCGGCACATTTTAGGTGTCGCCACCGGCGCCAACCTTGTGTGAATGCTCTGAAAAGCTAATCATTTGCGTATCACAGCATCTTCTTCCTGTCAGTTAAATTTCGCGTCTCTTGCTCGTCTTCTTCTTGGTGTAGCAATTTTAATGGTCAGTAGTGTAATTCTAACGTTTTTGCAGCCATACATCGTCAAACAGAAAATCATGAAACGTATTCACAGTTGCGAATATGGACAACCATCAGTTGTATAATGGAATGCCGACAGTAAAAAACTGTACCCGACGAGGACTCGAATCCGGATATCCTGCTTATCACGCGGGTTCGCCTTACCATCAGGCTCTCTGAGCAAAACTCGTGGCCAGATCCACAATACGTACTCGTACATCCATTATGTATATTCCCGTACAGGGGAGACATATTATTTGAAAGGCACTTGCTCGATGTTGACGGATAAATACGATATTGCAGTGCCTTTGTTGTTCACAAGAACTTTTCATTGCTCCTTCGGAAATGCGGGTATGTGCGAGGGAACACTGCACCGTAATTCGTAAAAAAACAGGTACTGAAATGTCATACAAACAGAATATCAGTCTGCGTCATTTATCAAATTAACCACATTACTGCAATGAAGACTTTAGGCTGCTCTGCTCTTGAAATTTATTACTAGTTAAGGGCGCCAGACTTGATGCAACTCACTCATATTTTGTTCAAATGGCTCTGAGCATTAGGGGACTTAACTTTTAAGGTTATCAGTCCCCTAAAACTTAGAACTACTTAAACCTAACTAACCTAAGGACACCACACACATCCATGCCCGAGGCAGGATTCGAAGCTGCGACCGTAGCGGTCGCACGGTTCCACACTGTAGCGCCTAGAACCGCTCGGCCACCCTGGCCGGCACTCATATTTTGTGCTATGTTGACTACCATATGGCATATTTGGCTGGGAGACCCCTAATGCCTAACAGGAAAAGATAGAGAAATCTGCTATAGCTGAACATAGCATCAAAGAAAACCACACCTTTGATTTCGAAAATACCAGGGTGCTGTGCCGAGCCGGGAGCTATTGGGATAGCGTCATTAAAGAATCAATAGAAATACGGGTCCACGAGAATCTTGTGAACAGGGACGAAGGCTATCAACTGAGCGCGGCCTGGAATCCAGCATTAGCCGCAATACGCCAGGAACGCAACAAGAACCGTCCAGCTCACGAGACGCGATCAGAATGCTCTGACGGAGACACGAACGGAGCACCCGCTTCCCCCTCCACCCCGCCCGCCGGCTCCTTTGGACCCAGCCTCCCGCGGCCAGGTGGTGGGCGGCACACCGCAGGTATAAAGGGACCGGCATCCGCAAAGTCTCGGCACTTCGCCAGAAGATGAGTATGTCACTCGTCGAAACGTCGCAGTTTGAACACACCGCCACCCGGCTGGAAGCCCGAGAACTCTTCGCCAGCTGTATACGCCGGGAAAGCATACATTCACAAGAAAAGTTGTTTCCTTCTCGCACAACGGCATGACTCTTTCACGAAGTGTCAGAGCTGTTTGTTTGGTGTAACTTGTGGTGTCACCGCCAGACACCACACTTGCTAGATGGTAGCCTTTAAATCGGCCGCGGCCCGTTAGTATACGTCGGACCCGCGTGTCGCCACTGTCAGTGATTGCAGATCGAGCGCGGCCACACGGCAGGTCTAGAGAGACTTCCTAGCACTCGCCCCAGTTGTACGGCCGACTTTGCTAGCGATGCTACACTGACAAGCCGATACGATAGTTAGCATAGCCTTCAGCTACGTCATTTGCTACGACCTAGCAAGGCGCCATAGCATTTGATATTTATCTTATGAAGCATGTACAATCAAGAGCGATGTTCTACAATTATGGATTAAAGTTAAGTATTACAGCAACTGCGTCCGTTTTTCTAAGTTCTCATTTCCTTGTAATGTTCCAGACCTCACGCCAATCTGCGTGAGCTTTAACGCGTGCCTTTCGGCTACCTCCGAGTGGCTTGGCTGTCTTGCCACGCCACTAATATAACTGTTGAATGTAAGTGACAGTAGGGGTGTGTGTAGCGTGGCATCATATTTGTGTTATATTTTGGTGAGGGGTGGGAGCCGCCACATGACCCACTCTTCAAATAGCGTTAAGGCGGCCGCCGAAGGATGGATCAGTGTGAACAGTGCCATATGCCCTCTCTACACGAGGCACTACAGAGAGGTTGGTAAATTAATCAAGTATGTTGGCGAAAATTCTAGCGACCAGAAGTCTTACAGCATCACATCTCCTTCGCGTACTGGCCAAATACTGGTTGTAATAATTTCTTCCACTTCCAGGATTTGAACAGGCAACCTCAGGGTCGAGTGCCGTCCCACAGGCGTGCGTTAGCGATCTCAGCTATGAAGGTGTGTATTAATAATTATATTTATACATTAATCGCGTCTGCTATGCAGTTCTCAGCGGGAGAGTTGACCCCCAATAAGCCATTTGGGCTTCGTCCTCTTCTTCACTTATGTATTAGGCCAAGTATCTACATCTACATATATACTCCGCTAGCCACCAAGCAGTGTGTGGCGGAGGGCACAATGCGCGCCAAAGTCATATTTCCTCCCCTCTGTTCCACTCGCGGATCGCTCTTATTTCCCTTATCTTTGAATGACGATCATTACGCGATATGAAAGTTGGTGGTAATAATACATGCTCTACATCCTCGGCGAAGCTTGGATATCGGAATTTAGTGAGCAGTTCCTTCTGTTTAGCGCGTCGTCTATCTGCAAGTGTGTCCCACTTCAAACTTTCTATGAGATTTGTAACGCTCTCGCGATGGCTCAATGTACCAGTCACGAAGCTTGCCGCTCTTCTTTGGACCTTCTCAATCTCTTGAATCAGATCCAACTGGTAAGGGAACCATACAGACGAACAATACTCCAAGACTAGACGAACAATCGTATTGTAAACTATTTCTTTTGTTGAAGTACTGCATCGCTTCAGGATTCTACCAATAAACCGCAATCTAGAGTTCGCCTTTCCCGTTACGTGTGTAGTCTGATTATTCCATTTGAGATCATTTCGAATAGTCACACCCAGATACTTGACTGATGTTACCGCTTCCAAAGACTGATCGTTTATCGCCTTGTTATACGCATTAGGTTGCACTTACTAATATTGAGAGATAACTGTCAGTCATTACACCACGCATTTATTTTCTTGCAAATCCTCATTGATTTGTTACAAACTTTCGTGTGATACTACATTCCTGCAGACTACAGCATCATCGGCAAACAGTCTAAGGACGCTGCCAATACCATCAACCGGACCGCTTATGTAAATCGTAAAAAGCAGAGCACCTATTACGCTGCCCTGGGGCACACCTGAAGTTACTCTTGTTTCTGTTGAAGTTACCCGTTCAGGACGACATACTGCTCTCTGTCTATCAGAAAACTTTTCATACAACCCCATATGTCATTGGATAGACCGTAAGCGCGCACTTTTTGTAGCAAGCGACAGTGCGGAACTGAGTCGAACGCCTTTCGAATGTCGAGAACCTGGGAGCTGGTATCTAGAGCCTGTTGTATATCACGCACAAAGAGGGCCAGCTGTGTCTCGCATGACCGCTGTTTCCTAAAACCGTGCTGGTTCGTGCAGATGAACTTCTCAGATTCCAGAAAGGTCATTATGTCTGAACACCAAATATGTTCCATGATTCTACAGCAAATCGATGTCAGTGAAATTGACCGGTAATTAAGTGCATCCGATTTTCTAACCTTTATATAGATTGCTATGACCTGGGTCTTCTTCCAGTCCCGTGGAACTTTCCGCCGTTACGCTACCCGTTCCTTGCATGGTCTTCTTACAATCTTCTGGATTTGTAATTTAGAGCCTTTATCGGGAACCTTTCTCCACCAAGCGCCCTACATGTTCCTCGCATTTTCTCGTATTTGCCTTTATTTTCTCATTTAGCTTATATATTCCTAAATCTTTTCATACATCTTCAGTGTTCTTGATGTATTTTGGCGACATGTCTTCAAGAACAGAAAGCATCCTCAAAAGGCACGATATCAAGCGTGTTTTTAGGCCACCAGCAAAATAGAGGAATTTCTTGTGCTCGGTCAAAGACGGCCGTTGCCTTAGGAAACGTGGCGTGTATGAAATCCCATGCCAATATGGAAAATTTTATATTGGGCAGACACGCCAAACCGTTGCAAAAACGTTTCGTCGATCACCATCGTCATACGCGCCTGGGCCAGACTGATAAATCTGCAGTAGCGGAATATTGACTGGACACGGGACATCGTATGTTTTACGAAGAGACTGAAATTTTATTCCCAGCGTCATCTTTCTGGGACTGTGTTGTTAAGGAGACCATACGTGTCCGTACGGCGGACAATCTTGTCAACAGGGTCGCAGATTTTCCATAATGCGCCGCCTTGAATCCAGCACTAGCTGCCATTAAATCAAAACAGGTAAAACAAGAACGTCCGATTCATACGCGACGCAACGTACTACTAAGATTTAATTCAGCCTTTAACCACAGGAGCGTCCGGCAGCACAAACATTGCCCATATTGCATGCGTGGATGGCCTTTCCGTGGCTCCAGGAGCGCCGCTTTCCTCCAACTACGAGCGTCTTCCGATGCATGCATATTGCCTAATCCCGGCTTGATAAATTTCGACGCTGCGGCGTGATCATCATCAGTCGCGCCTTGCAGCAGCAACAGCAGCAGCTACCACCACTTGATGAAGTCGAGCAGTAGCATCGATGCAGTATTGATCTAGTTACACAATACGATCCGGCGACAAACCCGAGAATTGCATTTGTGTGCTGGCCTGGGTAGCTGAGCGGTTCTAGGCGCTACAGTCTGGAAGCGCGCGACCGCTACGGTGGCAGGTTCGAATCCTGCCTCGGGCATGGATGTGTGTGATGTACTTTGGTTAGTTATGTTTAAGTTGATCTAAGTTCTAGGGGACTGATGACCTCAGAAGTTAAGTCCCATGGTACTCAGAGCCATTTTTGTATTTGTGTCTTCATTTCTTTTTCGATATTCCCTTGTACATCCTTCCGCACTTCTTAGACATCTCATTTCATGAGCCTGTATTCTACTTTCTTGATGTCTTGTTGGTGCCGATGCTTCACTTACATAAGTAAGTGTTGGCATTGCTTCTGTTTTAAAAAGCTTCAATTCGGCTTCTTTCCTGGCTTTGTTCTGCAAACTTTTCACGATGGTTCCACATATAGAAGTAAATTTATTTAATTTCCGGTCTACATCGATATTACATTCGTAAGTGATGCCACACCCTAGATATTTAAAATGTTTTATCAGGTTACCTTCCATTCCAGAGGCTGTTTTACGCCGAGGCTGTTGTATTGACTCGTAAATAATAGATTTCAGCTATCAGTCGTCCTTTTTCGTTCTATTGACAGCTCTAGATTTCAGCCAGAAACTAGCCATTCTCAATGCACTATCATTTCTGATCGATGCATGTAATGCCTGTTTCCCGGGCTTCATCCACAATTCAATGAACTAGCCATTCTCAATGCACTATCATTTTTGATCAATGCATGTAATGCCTGTTGGCCGGGCTTCAATGAACTGTGGATGAAGCCCGACCAACAGGCGTTACATGCATTGATCAAAAATGATAGTGCATTGACAATGGCTAGTTTCTATCTGAAATTTGGATCTGCCAACAAAATTTCAAAAGGACGACTGATAGCTGAAATCTATTATTTGCTAGTAAAATTTTTTACTTGTGCTAAAATTTCATTTTTAATGACTATTTTAAATCTTACTGATTCTCTGCCCTGAAGTGCCATCACTTTCGTTTTACCTATCCCCAGTGTTAGATGGTAATTTGAGGCTATCTGCTGCAAGTTATGGCTTTCCATCTAAAGCCCATCTTCATTCTCTGTAATCAGGGTTAGGTTATCTCTACATAAAATTACATTTAGTCTGAGATCACGTTCTAAAAGAACTCCATTTATGTTCAACGTCTTCCATTTGCTAATAATTTCTCTCTCTCTCTCTCTCTCTCTCTCTATACATATATATATATTGAACAGTGTTGAAGAAAAACAGCATCCTTGTCGAACTCCTTTGTTTGTATTAATTGGTTTTGTTGTTATATTTGTCATAGCTATTTTGTTGTTTGTGTATAGACTCTTAATAGCATTTATGAGGTGAGATGGCTAACCTCGTTCAGCCATGATAGTCCATAGCATTTGTCTTTTCACGTTATCGAATGCTTGCTCAAGATCGATAAAAGCGAGATGCGTTTCCCTACTGAAGCCTCGCCTCTTTTCTGTAAATTGTTGCAGTGTAAAGACATTGTCAATAGTTGATTGTTCTATTCTCTTGGCCTTGCCGGAATGCTCGTCCCCACGCGCCACATGTTCATTCTTCTTTTTTATTGCGTTGTTTATCTGAGATATTTATCAATGCTCAGTTGACTTCACAGATACTAAGATTTCCATGATTTTCTTAAGTCTTACATACAGGATTTTGACACATAATTTATGGGATGAATCGAGGAGGCTTATACATCGATAGTTAATACATTTATCTTTATCGCCGCGCGGAGTGGCCGTGCGGTTTGAGGCTCCATGTCACGGATTACGCGGCCCCTCCCGCCAGAAGTTCGAGTCCTCCCTCGGGCAAGGGTGTGTGTGTTGTTCTACGAATTAGTTAGTTTAAGTAGTGTGTAAGTCTAGGAACCGATGACCTCAGCAGTCTGGTCCCTTAGGAAATCACACACAGCTGAACAGCTATATTTATCGCCGTTTTTAAAGACGGGTATTACTCTAGCTCTCCGTCAGTCTTTTGGTGCCTTCTTATTTCTCCAACATTGATCAAATATATAAAGAAGTCTTAGATGCAGGAATAGCATCCCATATTTTCCCAGTCTCATATTGATACCATCTAAACCAGTGGCTTTCCTATTTTTTGTAGCTTTTAGAGCTTCTGTCAGTTCTCTCACATCAATATCGTCCAAGCGTTTTGTGTCATTTAGTTCAGGTAATGTCTGAATTAAAGTATCATAATACCACAATTTTTAATGAGTTATCCATTCTTTCTCTTCTATGTTATTAATACGTATATGATCATTATCGTGCCTGCCGAGGGATTTCATTACTACGTAAGCGATAATTTGTGCCATTTAAATTATGCTCTATATAACAATAATGAGCGTATGGCATTGGTGGCCGGGAGACCCCTCGCGGGGCGGTTCGGCCGCCGATCCACAAGTTCTTTAACGCCACTACGGAGACTCGCGAGTGAAATAGGATGAAATGATGATGAAAGACACACAACACCCAGTCATCCCGAGGCAGAGAAAATCCCTTATCCTGTCGAGTATCGAACCCGGAACCCCGTGCGCGGGAAGCGAGAACGCTACCGCAAGACCACGAGCCACGGACATGCTCTATATGAGGCTCGTCTTAAGTAGCTTAACTTCTTAGGTCTGCTGGCAAGTACTGGACACATATCTGGGCCAAAGTAATCGACTATTGAATTTTTATGAAGAGTGCTCTTATGTCGAGTCTCGATTCGACGAACTGAGCTGTTGGTTTAATTACATGAATATTATTTATGATACATTTCATTGCGGAGTAAGTGTATTATGAAGCGGTAGTTAGTACCGGAGTCCCACTTCCCACTATAGCGCGCATGAAATCTTTTGAATCAAACTGAAACAGACTGACGTACACGGCGTACGCAGCATGACAACAAAGCAGTTCGTAAAAATTTTTCAAAGTGACAAGCGCCAGACGTAATACACGCATGGCAACGGCGCATGAAGTTCTGCCACAATCTCGCAAGGATCCCTGGTGTCTTGTATACCAGGAAACAGGTAGCTTGAACCCTAGCAATCAGGTCTTCATCCGTTTCTCTGGGGGTTTTCCTGAGAGGAGAAAGTGCAGGGGTGTGAGATCCGGCGATCGAGCTGGCCGTGTGGCAGGACTACCCCTACCAGTCCACGCGTTATTCAGGTGCTCGCTGACATTAACATCTAAGTGGGCAGCTGCATCGCCGTATTGAAAGCAGGCCCTGTCATAGACAACAATGGGTATAATCTCCAAGAACTGTGGCGGCACATTTCACAGGAACACCAGGTAATATGGACCACTCCGATGGGGAGGCAGCGAATAAGGTCCTGTTAGGTGATCATGGTCAATCCCACCCTTACGTTGACAGAGAACCGTTGCTCGCGTCCACCGATGTCGGTGGCCTGAGGACTGTCGTCACTCCGGACATATAGCTAATGAGGCTGTTAAAAGCAATACCACGGATGAACGAGGCCTCACCCGTTAACAATACAAACTGCACGAAGTTCGGCGCTATGGCACTGTGGTGGATAATCCACTGACAGAAGTGAACGCGGGCCTCCAAATACATTGGTCCCCGTTCTTGCACACGTTCTTTACGGTAGCAGTGTAGTCCCTGTTCCACCAGTTCTTTCCACACTGCATCCTTCAGAATGTACGTGTCACGAGAATGTTGACGGGTCCATATTGCTGTGTTGTTGACCTCACGGTCCAGCACCGACTTCTCAAAGTCTGGTGTCTGAAAATGTGTTTGGCAGGATCGATCCCGTATGTTCTGAGTTGGTATCGCCGGAGATCTTCCAATTCGGATGACGCCTGTTGGGAAAGCGTTCTCTGTACATTCGTGCCGCTTTACGGGCACTATATCCTGCCGCACAGTACATTAAAGGCATGCCTGTCATAAGGAGTGAAGTTCAGTCTTTGACTACATGTTATGCACTGTACACAGTAACATACCTCTCACCATGGATACATCACATCGTGTCTGATGCAGTGGACAGCTGACGCCGCAGGCACTGTACGCTGGCCGGTGTCGCCGAGCAATTCTAGGCGCTTCAGTCTGCTACCGCGCGACCGCTACGGTCGCAGGTTCGAATCCTTTCCGGGCATGGATGTGTGTGATGTCCTTAGGTTAGTTAGGTTTAAGTAGTTCTAAGTTCTAGGGGACTGATGACCTCAGATGTTAAGTCCCACAGTGCTCAGAGCCATTTTTAGAATGTGCACGCATTTGGTACAAGTTAATGCGCCGGTCAATGCATGCATACGTCGCATGACACACGCGCTATGAGCTAAGCTGTGTACATTATGTCTGCTTGGTGGTGAGGGGTGTACGCTGTTCATAACCCACTGTCTGCTGCAGTGTACAACAGACACCCAGGACCTTTCTGAGAGTGAGGCAGAACTGCATGCTCCATTGCAATAAATCCATTGAGACTGGCGGCCGTCCCTTTGAACAGTTACTATGGGCTACGTTGTTGTTATGTGGTGTACGCTGTGTATGTCCACAACACAATAGAAATGGATTCCAGACTATAGATTCCCTATCTCACTATAATCCACTGTGGACCTATTATCACAAGTTTCATTTCGTCGGAAAATGTGAGACACCCAGGACAAAGGGGTAACACTTCAAGCGTAATGAGTTACAAATGTACTGCCTCTCTAACGAATTCGAAGATTCTTTCCTCTTGCTTAAAAAAATGAAAGAGAAATCCCTGTCCGCGGGATCTGTCGTTCCTTTTCAGTTTGCCTCATCTTGTTATCTCACTTTATGTCATATCGTTCATTTCATGTCGTTCATTATTTTAAATTAAATGTACAAAGGAAAGCTACATGAAGTGCTTATTTTAAGCTACAAAACTGTCGCATGTACTCAGATGTATTAACAAAAGCGTCGTTCTTTCGAAACACAAACGCCGCAGTGGAGAACAACACTCTGTCAGCGGCTCCGAGAAATGATGGTGGTACATCAGTACGGTGAGGACGAGAAGCCAAGCTGAGAGCGGCTTTTTGAGAACTGCGGGGGAAAGAACAAGCGCAACCAGCCGGCCTCGGCAGTGATATGAGACGGGTGGCACAATAAAAGTAATTACGGGGATCCCGCGCACAAAGGGAAGCAAACCGGGATCTTTTAATCTCATCTGATACCACTCTTCTTCCACCGGCTATATACCTTATCTCTCTTTGGCTTTCTCCCTTACAAAATTTAGTTGCCAAATTTTGCTTTTTTTGCAGTAAATTGTGAATGATATGTACACGTAACCCACATAGTATTCAAACCACACGAGCGCTTTTATTTTATGCCTGACATGCCGAGAAAATGAACTAGTGTGTACAACAACTTTGTAGAACTGTTCATTACAAGACCTGCAATGCCCTTCTCAAACAGTTATGCACCCAAGTGCGTTAAAGCTGCTTTACGCATAACCAAGAAAAGTGCGTAAGCAGAGGACAGTATATTTTTTAAAATAGTTAGTTCCAAAGTATAAGCATTGCGCTACAGTCGGGAATGATGTCGAAACATAGACCCGGGGCATTTTGCATTTCATTAGTCCACTGCATAGGTCCCTGACAAATGAAATTAACTGGAAATGTGTAGAACCTAAAGGATAACTGTTTTACATCCCGTATGCCTGATCGGCTGTCGCTGACGTTATTCGGTGTACGGTTGGTCTCCTTAGCAGCTGACGTCCTTGGAGCTCGTAACGCCTGTTCCGTTCATTACACAAAAAAAAAAAAGAATTTCCTGCCGTCGATACTGTTTACGTTCGTTTCAAGGGAGACTGTTCACGTTATTTTCAAAGAACATTAATGGAGAACAAATTTCATGAAACAGATACAAATTTAAATCAGGATAAATAGTGTGTTTCACACTAAGTGACAAAGTCATTACTTCAGTTAGCGGTGAACGAAAAAAACATTGATTAGATATGAAACACGTAACTGGGTAACGGGAGCAAAAAATATGGCGACAAGGTTGAAATTGTACTTGTAGAAACTTCCATATACCAGAAGAATTAAGTGAAATTTAAAATGAGGAAGCAAGTAGTGTCAGTTTCAAACTACACCAGTGACAAGCGTGATAAAATACTAACGACGATCTTATTACATATACTGACAGAATGTGAAGGGTAAAGCGGAACTGAATCACATGAACACAAGGATGCATGAAGCAGTGACTCTCCCAACGTGAACGCTGACAAGCAAAACTCTGAACTTCACCAGTACTTAAAGTTCAGATACGCTTTCAAGAGATATATGAACGATACATGGAAATGTGTAATGAATTTTACAATCAAGAACAAAGGTTTTAGAGCACCAATGTTAACCAACGAGAAAATATGAGTACAGTCAGTGCCGCTAGAAATTCACGTGCAATCCCATATCAGATACGGATTGCAAACGATCTTCTATTTAAATGAAACAAAACACAAATGTAATGGCACGTAAATAATCTCTCTAAAATATAAAACAAAAAACCCATTTACAATCACGTTTTTATAATGGTATGTTTGTCTGGCAAATGCATACTGATTTTCGTAAATATATACGAAATCTACAAAATCTTACAATGTTAACTAATCAATTACGACATTGGCCCAAATGAAAAGTATGCTGAGGAATACGCATCTACATATACATCGACATAGATACTCCGCAATCCACCATACGGTGCGTGGCGGAGGGTACCTCGTACCACAACTAGCATCTTTTCTCCCTGTTCCAGTCCCAAACAGAACGAGGGAAAAATGACTGCCTATATGCCTCTGTACGAGCGCTTATCTCTCTTATCTTATCTTTGTGGTCTTTCTGCGAAAAATAAGTTGGCGGCAGTAAAATTGTACTGCAGTCAGCCTCAAATGCTGGTTCTCTAAATTTCCTCAGTAGCGATTCACGAAAAGAACGCCTCCTTTCCTCCAGAGACTCCCACCCGAGCCGGCCGCGGTGGTCTAACGGTTCTAGGCGCTCAGTCCGGAGCCGCGCGACTACTACGGTCGCAGGTTCAAATCCTGCCTCGGGCATGGATGTGTGTGATGTCCTTAGGTTAGTTAGGTTTAAGTAGTTCTAAGTTCTAGGGGACTGATGACCGTAGATGTTAAGTCCCATAGTGCTCAGAGCCATTTGAACCACTCCCACCCGAGTTCCTGAAGCATTTCCGTAACACTCGCGTGATGATCAAACCTACCAGTAATAAATCTAGACAGCCCGCCTCTGAATTGCTTCTATGTCCTCCCTCAATCCGATCTGATAGGAGTCACTAGCGGACGATTTGGGTGTCTCAGTTACAGACCACTATAAAACTTCTTCCTGTAGGGAGAAATGTGTGGATCAAATTTTTTGTAACACAAGGGAAAAGACAGAGCTTAAGTAGACCGAAAAGACGCCAATAATCGTAGGACGCCAACCAGAACCGCAGTCAACATCAGATAGTCCCTCTATTACAGAAACATCACGCAGAATACCACATCGGGTCGCTGGAAGTTTCCGAAAGATTTGTTCAGGCATTATGTTGTATTTCTGTACACAGTTTTTTTTCCCTGTGGAGCGTTGTGATTGCTTGACACAGAAGTCATAGCATAGGTATATTATACATTAAAATTGTGTAGAATAGTCTTCAAATGAATCAGATAATCATACACGAGTTAACTAATGACAGCCGATATACATTTTTTTATACCGCCCATAGCCAGAGCATGAAACGAGCAGTTCAGTGTGGAAAAGAAGATGAAGATCTAACACTCTTGTGGAACTGGGTATAGCACGGGAAGGAGTAGAAGGAAGAGTTACAGGGGAATGTAACCTTGGCAATAGGAATGAGAGAAGCAAAAGTCGCCTTGAACTATGAAATTAAATTCAGCTTCTCATTTCCAAAATAATAGTCGGGAGAGGTATACTTGGAAAACAGCAGGAGACAGAGGAAGGTAGCAGGTGGATTACCTCATAGTGAAACAGAGATTCTGAAAGTAGGTATCAGCGTAGTAAAGAGAAGCGACTGACCCAGATCACGGTTCCATAATGATAACGAGTAGGATTAGGTTCACAGTAATCGTCTGGAGTCACATTTAAAATTTTGTTGCCTGATGGTACCTGAGAGAACGTTACTTTTCCGTATCAAGTTTATTTCATTCAAGGCTGAAAACGCTGTGTAGTCGTAGTGGCTAAACGGATTTCGGCTATTTGGATATTATGAACCGCCCATTAATACTTCTTGGCCGATGGTTGCATAAGAACGCACTAGGAATCAACACATGCTTGAAGTTCTTGCTTCTGTCGCAGCATGTTTTGGCGCATCCGTGGGCCCAGCTATATCTGTGAGGTAATCTAGACGACAAGAATTTGAATCGATGTAGCGGCTGAATAATTTTGTCACATTGACTGAAATAAAACTTACAGCGAAACGATAATTTGTGTTCGCAGTTCTCTTAGGCCGTAGAGTGTGAGATACGGAATATCATAGAAGACAAGGCAAGTGAGGAGAAAGGCCATTTCTAGAAAGTGTAATCACTGCAGTTTGACAAATATAGGAAAAAGCAAGATAACTCTGAAGGTATCTGAGAAGCAGACTAGTACAGACAAAGACAGAGTGCCTTGCTGAAAGGTGTCTACTGCTATGAAATATAATTCTTCAGCTGAGGAACAAATTTGTGAGAAAGTACGAATGGAGCGCAAAACTGCATTCAAGTGAATCGTGGACTGTGTGAAACCGGAAAACACAAGAATGGAAGAGTTTGAGCTGTGGTATCACTGAAGTGTGTTGAACTCTAAGTGGACCGAAATGATGAAAAAAGACGGGATTGTACGTAAAATCCACAAGAAAAAGACTGTGGAAATCACCGACTAGAAGAAGCGATACAATGATAGTGGTGTTAAGACATCAGGAAATAACTTCAACGGTCTTCCAGTAATTTTCGGGTTTGCAGCCAGATCTCATCGACATTCTGCCACGATATTTCGGCCCAGAGACGTCCAGCCATCCTCAGGTGAGTAGACAAAGCAGTGAAGAGACCTGATGCAGTCATGGTATTTATAAGGAATTCTGCGCATACGAATCGTACTGGCGGTTTACGGCGCATGCGTTAGGAAATGACATGTGCGAGGCAGACGATTGTGTGTGCTGCCCTCAGTGGTGAAGTAAAATAGTCTAACTGCTGAGTATCGACTGAGTATGTCGATTCCGCTGTGAACGCATAATTTTAACGATTGGAATCCAAATTTATCCAGCTGTAAGCCGTTATCACGATTCATTAAATTGTCAGCAAGACGTATTTCCACGGATTCTTTAATTACAGAGTCCCAGAAGCTGGAAACCGGTGCTAAAATTTTGGTGTTATTGTATTCCATTGAATGTCCTATGGAAATGCAACGTTTTGCTACTGCCGATTTTAAGGCCTGCCATAGACGGGTGTGTGTTCTACACAGCGTTCCTGGACCGTTCGTGTCGTCTGACTGCCGCGCCACACCCACAGGGAATTTTATAAACACCCCCCTTCCTCAATTGTAAATCATCTTTAACGGATCCGACTAAGACCCTGCTCTTTGCTGGTGGACGGAAGATGACACTGATATTATTCTTCCTAAGAAAATCTGCCTATTTTAGAAGATATGTTCCCGGCATATGGATGGAACGCAGTTGATTTATAGCCACGTCTCCTCAGAGCGTTGCTTCTTGTTATCATAATTGCGCATGGCCTTCCGTATTTGACGTGAAGTATAGCCATTCTCTTTAAAAACCTTCTCCAGGTACACTAATTCTTCGTGAAGGTTATCAGCATCCGATATTACATGCACCCGATGGGTTAAAGTACTGAGAACACCGGCGGTTTGTGCGGGGTGATGGCACCTGGATGCCTGAAGATATAGATCAGTATGTGTGGGCTTTCAGTATACCGAATGTCCCAAAGACCCGTCACTCTTACGGCGTACCAACACGTCTAAAAAAAGGTTATAGTCCTGTCTTTCTCAATCTCCATAGTAAACTTGATATTCTCATGTAAAGAGTGTAAATGACAAAGGTCACCCCAGTACTGCGTCTACTCACCTGAGGATGGCCGGAGGTCTCTGGGCCGAAGTATCGTGGCAGAATGTTGATGGGATCCGGCTGCAGACCCGAAAATTACTGGTAAAAGAAATACGCCGGAAAAATTTCAGAAGTCACTTCCACAGTCTTACAGTGAGCCAGAGAGGGTGAAAACTGTAGGGGAAAGCAGGGTTAGAATAGATACAAAAAAATAAATGACGACGTTGGCTGTAAGTGCTATTCTAGTACTAAGATTGAGAGGTGAGAAGGTTGTCGGTGGCCGCAACAAACTAGCCACAAGACTGATGAAATAAAGGGAAAAATAGGTGATGTCAGCTGGCTCAGTTGCTAAACCTTGCCCTCGTATGAAACCTTCATTGACTGCTGAGCTACTCGTAATGTTTAAAAACTTAAGCATATTGTAGAAATGGAACCATATCCCGATGTAGATGTTGAGGGGAAAGGTAGCACGCAGTTACAAATAATTTAGCATGGAACTCTATCAGAATCATCTGGATAAAAAAGTTCTTAAACCAAAGACACAGATTTCAATAAAAAATTGGCCACGTGCGAGTAGAACTGGCTTCCCAAGGGTACCGTACAAACTTCACGTACATACAGAGTTCATTCATCCCTAGAATCGAGAATGTCGACGATTTCTACCTGTTATGGACACTGATACTGGCGAGATATTGATCCCTAGAATTCCAAGGTTTCCGAGAAGAAGTCGAATAACATATGACAAGAAAAATATTTTTTTTCGTGTGATAAAATTACAAATGAACACTTTTAGAATTTTTTCCCTTTACATGCACTATTAAATCTTGCTTCTTACTAAATTTCTTTATTCTAGGTCAACGGGAAGTACCTTAGAGGTTTTTGTGAGTGAGATTGTGAGCGTCAAAATAAGTGACATAAATGGCAGTATCTTTTGATTGCCTTGATTTTGCAGCTTACGTGTATTACACCCCTGAGAGACTACAGTCCTTAGTAAGTGGCTTAAATTACGGCTTTATACGTTACCCTTTCCTGAGAAGAGGGATCTTATCAGACCGACAGACAGACAGTCGGATAACAAATGTCATAAAAATTTTCGGGTGATGTAATCACAAATTAGCCCTATTAAACCTCGCTGCTGGACAGATTTCATTGTTCTATGTCACCTGGAAGTACATTATAGGTTTTGATGAGTGACTTTGGGAGTATCAAAATACATGCCATAAATGACCGTATCTTTTGGCTGCATTCACTTAGAAGCTTACATTTATTACAGAGCGGAGGGACTGCAGACCTTAATATGTCTACCCGTTCCTGAGAAAATGGATTTTTAACAGTCGACCAAAAAGACAGACAGATGGACCGACAAAAAGGTGATTCATAAGGGCTCCGTTTTTAATGCTTCAGGTACGGAACTTAAAACTAATAAAACTGAAATTTTCATCGACAACAACAAGTTAGTTAGTAGAGGTTACAAGTTACTCTTCTCTGCCACACTTCCCTGACAATGACGTGGCACTTTACAAGCTGCGGCAGTTTACTATAATACTGAGAAGGCGCTGACTCGAGACTCTAGAAATTCTCTAAGGAGGCTTTTGGATCTATGTGTTCCGAGGGAATCGAAGGTATGATTGTCTTTACTTCCCTTCAGCTTGAAACTCTCTCACTATAGCACTCCTTCCCTCTATCCCACTTCCAGACTTCAAACCCTATCAGCTGTAATCTTGTGTACAAACCAAAGCGCGATTAGAGTCATTCTTAAAAGTGAGGCGCAATCAGTCAATAACACATTTCTCAAGTAGTTTTAAACCTAATACTACGTTAAGTTGTGAAGGAGGCCTTGCGACAGCCGTATTACTGTTTTAGGATGAAGTTACTAATGGAAAAAAATTTGAAATTATTGATAAGGTCCTATGGGACCAAACTGCTGAGGTCATCGGTCCCTAACCTTACGCACTACTGAATCTAACTTAAACTAACTTTCGCTAAGGACGACACACACACCCATGCCCGAGGGAGGACTCGAAACTCCGGCGGGGGGAGCCGCGCGGACCGTGACAAGACGCCCTAGACCATGCGGCTGAAGTAACTAATGGTTCAGGTGAATCTAGCCTACGGTAAACAATTTCAGCGTCTCTGAACGGTCGCCAAAGCCATGAAATAACACTCTAATCAGATTCGAGGATGCATTCTTCTTTACGACCAAAGATTCTACCCTGTTAAACAGACTTCTTGTGAGTTTTCCCAAGTTATTACGCTCTAATTACAGCATAGTATTCCACCTTGGTAAACAGACGTTTTATAAAGTTTTGCGAGATTCGTCAAGAGATTGCACTCTGTTCTCAGCAGAGGATTCTACCCTGGTAAACAGTCGTTTTGTGATGTCTTGTGCGTTTCACTCACAGACAACACACTGCTTACAATGAAGATGTGAACACGACAAAGGCGATGGAAGTCTGATGCTAAACTTTTCTTATGAGTGTAGTGGCTGTTAGAAGCAGAAAGTAATTTTTTTCATGTACAAATACGGCAAAGCCAGTTTATGCGGCAATCTCTGCGCTATAATGTTTAGGAAAGGAGGAATACCTACACTCCTGGAAATGGAAAAAAGAACACATTGACACCGGTGTGTCAGACCCACCATACTTGCTCCGGACACTGCGAGAGGGCTGTACAAGCAATGATCACACGCACGGCACAGCGGACACACCACGAACCGCGGTGTTGGCCGTCGAATGGCGCTAGCTGCGCAGCATTTGTGCACCGCCGCCGTCAGTGTCACCCAGTTTGCCGTGGCATACGGAGCTCCATCGCAGTCTTTAACACTGGTAGCATGCCGCGACAGCGTGGACGTGAACCGTATGTGCAGTTGACGGACTTTGAGCGAGGGCGTATAGTGGGCATGCGGAAGGCCGGGTGGACGTACCGCCGAATTGCTCAACACGTGGGGCGTGAGGTCTCCACAGTACATCGATGTTGTCGCCAGTGGTCGGCGGAAGGTGCACGTGCCCGTCGACCTGGGACCGGACCGCAGCGACGCACGGATGCACGCCAAGACCGTAGGATCCTACGCAGTGCCGTAGGGGACCGCACCGCCACTTCCCAGCAAATTAGGGACACTGTTGCTCCTGGGGTATCGGCGAGGACCATTCGCAACCGTCTCCATGAAGCTGGGCTACGGTCCCGCACACCGTTAGGCCGACTTCCGCCCACGCCCCAACATCGTGCAGCCCGCCTCCAGTGGTGTCGCGACAGGCGTGAATGGAGGGACGAATGGAGACGTGTCGTCTTTAGCGATGAGAGTTGCTTCTGCCTTGGTGCCATTGATGGTCGTATGCGTGTTTGGCGCCGTGCAGGTGAGCGCCACAATCAGGACTGCATACGACCGAGGCACACAGGGCCAACACCCGGCATCATGGTGTGGGGAGCGATCTCCTACACTGGCCGTACACCACTGGTGATCGTCGAGGGGACACTGAATAGAGCACGGTACATCCAAACCGTCATCGAACCCATCGTTCTACCATTCCTAGACCGGCAAGGGAACTTGCTGTTCCAACAGGACAATGCACGTCCGCATGTATCCCGTGCCACCCAACGTGCTCTAGAAGGTGTAAGTCAACTACCCTGGCCAGCAAGATCTCCGGATCTGTCCCCCATTGAGTATGTTTGGGACTGGATGAAGCGTCGTCTCATGCGGTCTGCACGTCCAGCACGAACGCTGGTCCAACTGAGGCGCCAGGTGGAAATGGCGTGGCAAGCCGTTCCACAGGACTACATCCAGCATCTCTACGATCGTCTCCATGGGAGAATAGCAGCCTGCATTGCTGCGAAAGGTGGATATACACTGTACTAGTGCCGACATTGTGCATGCTCTGTTGCCTGTGTCTATGTGCCTGTGGTTCTGTCAGTGTGATCATGTGATGTATCTGACCCCAGGAATGTGTCAATAAAGTTTCCCCTTCCTGGAACAATGAATTCACGGTGTTCTTATTTCAATTTCCAGGAGTGTATTTCTCCTGATTTTTAGCTCTCACCTGCGTATCATCATTCTACATGAAAGCCATAGACAGATCGAACGGCGGTGGTGAAGCCAGTTTACAGACGTAAAAAGAACGACAATATCTAGTAAAGTTAGTACAGATTGCAAATGTGAAATAATTTGGATGAATATAGGTATTAAAGGCGGAACAAACATGTTATCGGATGTTTTATAGGAAGCTTTTATAGTCCCTGATTCCGGAATCGTAGTGGTGGATATTTGAGGGGAACTTGGAGAATATATTCAGTAAATTTTGTGGATGTGTTATGGTATTAAGCTATAGATTACAGTCTTAGGTTATAGACTGTGAGAATCAACTGATTAGGCTGGGTAATAGGGCAGCGAAACATGTGAAATTGTTCTAAATGCCTAACCCGAAGATTAACTTGAACAAACAATCAGAGAACTGTCTCGTGAGGGTCTCACCTTAGATCTCCAGGTGGCAAAGAGACCAGAACTTTTCGACTCAGCAGGGAAGGAGGAGTTATTGATCATAAGGCCTTTACAGCATCACTGTATGCAGTTGTAAAGCCATACATATTATGAAAATGTACCTATAAATGTCCGTCGCCCCTCCCCCCTGAAACCATGGACCTTGCCGTTGGTGGGGAGGCTTGCATGCCTCAACGGTACAGATAGCCGTAGGTGCAACCACAACGGAGGGGTATCTGTTGAGAGGCCAGACAAACGTGTGGTTCCCGAAGAGAGGCAGAAGCCTTTTCAGTAGTTGCAGGGGCAACAATCTGGATGATTGACTGATCTGACCCTGTAACACTAACCAGAACGGCCTTGCTGTTGTGGTACTGCGAACGGCTGAAAGCAAGGGGAAACTACAGCCGTAATTTATCTCGGGGGCATGCAGATTTACTGTATGATTAAATGATGATGGCATCCTTTTGGGTAAAATATTCCGGAGGTAAAATAATCCCCCATTCGGATCTCCGGTCGGGCATTACTCAAGAGGACGTCGTTATCAGGAGAAAGAAAACTGACGTTCTATGGATCGGAGTGAGGAATGTCAGATCCCTTAATCGGGCAGGTAGGTTAGAAAATTTAAAAACGGAAATGGATAGGTTAAAGTTAGATATAGTGGGAATTAGCGAAGTTCGGTGGCAGGAGGAACAAGACTTTTGGTCAGGTGAATACAGGGATATAAATACAAAATCAAATAGGGGTAAGGCACGAGTAGGTTTAATAATGAATAAAAAAATAGAAGTGCGGGTGAGGTATTACAAACAGCATAGTGAATGTATTATTGTGGACAAGATAGACACGAAGCCCACACCTACTACAGTAGTACAAGTTATATGCCAACTAGATCTGCAGATGATGAAGAAATTGATGAAATGTATGATGAGATAAAAGAAATTATTCAGGTAGTGAAGGGACACGAAAATTTAACAGTCATGAGTGACTGGAATTCAACAGTAGGAAAAGGAAGAGAAGGAAGCGTAGTAGGTGAATATGGATTAGGACTAAGAAATCAAATAGGAAGCCGCCTGGTAGAACTTTGCACAGAGCATAACTTAATCACAGCTAACACTTGGTTCAAGAATCATGAAAGAAGGTTGTATACATGGAAGAACCCTGGAGATACTAGAAGGTTTCAGATACATTATATAATGGTAAGACAGAGATTTAGGAACCAGATTTTAAATTGTAAGACATTTCCAGGGGCAGATGTGGTCTCTGACCACATTCTATTGGTTATGAACTGTAGATTAAAACTGAAGAAACTGCAGAAAGGTGGGAATTTAAGGAGATGGGGCCTCGATAAACTGACTTAACCAGAGGTTGTACAGAGTTTCAGGGAGAGCATAAGGGAACAATTGACAGGAATGGGGGAAAGAAATACAGTAGAAGAAGATGGGGTAGCTTTGAGGAATGAAATAGTGAAGGCAGCAGAGCATCAAGTAGGTAAAAAGACGGGGGCTAGTAGAAATCCTTGGGAAACAGAAAAGATACTGAATTTACTTGATTAAAGGAGAAAATACAAAAATGCAGTAAGTAAAGCACGGAAAAAGGAATACAAACGTCTCAAAAATGAGATCGACAGGAAGTGCAGAATTTCTAAGCAGGGATGGCTAGAGGACATATGTAAGGATGTAGAGGCTTATCTCACGAGGGGTAAGATAGATACTGCCTACAGGAAAGTTAAAAAGATCTTTGGAGAAAAGAGAACCACTTGCATGAATATCAAGAGCTCAGATGGAAACCCAGTCCTAAGCAAAGAACGGAAAGCAGAAAGGTGGAAGGAGAATTTATAGGGTCTATAGAAGGGAGATGTTCTTGAGGCCAACATTATGGAAATGGAAGAGGAGGCAGATGAAGATGAAATGGGAGATATGATATTGCGTGAAGAATTTGACAGAGCACTGACAGACCTAAGTCGGAACAAGGCCGCGGGAGTAGACAATATTCCATTAGAACAACTGACAGCCTCGGGAGAGCCAGTCCTGACAAAACTCTACCATCTGGTGAGCAAGATGTAAGAGACAGGCGAAATTCCCTCAGACTTCAAAAAGAATATAATAATTCCAATCGCAAAGAAATCAGGTGTGGACAGATGTGAAAATTACCGAACAATCAGTTTAATAAGTCTCAGCTGCAAAATACTAACGCGAATTCTTTACAGACGAATGGATAAACTGGTAGAAGCCGACCTCGGGGAAGATCAGTTTGGATTCCGTAGAAATGTTGGGACACGTGAGGCAATACTGACCCTACGACTTATCTTGAAAGAAAGATTAAGGAAGGGCAAATATACGTTTCTAGCAATTGTAGGCTTAGAGAAAGCTTTTGAAACGTTGATTGGAATACTCTCATTCAAATTCTGAAGGTGGCAGGGGTAATATACAGGGAGCTAAAGGCTATTTACAATTTGTACAGGAAGCAGATGGCAGTTATAAGAGTCGAGGGACATGAAAGGGAAGCAGTTGTTGGGAAGGAGGTGAGACAGGGATGTAACCTTTCCCCGATGCTATTCAATCTGTATTTTGAGCAAGCGGAGAAGGAAACAAAAGAAAAATTCTGAGTAGGTATTAAAATCCGTGGAGAAGAAATAAAAAGTTTGAGGTTTACCGATGACATTGTAATTCTGTCCGAGACAGCAAAGGACTTGGAAGAGCAGTTGAACGGAATGGATAGTGTCTTGAAAGGAGAGTATAAGATGATTATCAACAAAAGGAAAACGAGGATAATGGAATGTAGTCGAATTACGTCGGGTGATGCCGAGGGAATTAGATTAGGAAAAGAGACACTTAAAGTAGTAAAGGATTTTTGCTGTTTGGGGAGCAACATAACTGATGATGGTCGAAGTAGAGAGGATATAAAATGTAGACTGGCAATGGCAAGAAAAGAAGACAAATTTGTTAACATCGAGTATTGATTTAAGTGTCAGGAAGTCGTTTCTGAAAGTATTTGTATGGAGTGTAGCCACGTATGGAAGTGAAACATGGATGATAAACAGTTTGGACAAGAAGTGAATAGAAGCTTTCGAAATGTGGTGCTACAGAAGAATGCTGAAGATTAGATGGGTAGATGACATAACTAATGAGGAGGTATTGAATAGAACTGGGGAGAAGAGGAGTTTGCAGCACAACTTGACTAGAAGAAGGGATTAGTTGGTATGACATGTTCTGAGGCATCAAGGGATCACCAATTTAGAACTGGAGGGCAGCGTGGAGGGTAAAAATCGTAGAGGGAGACCAAAGATGAATACACTAAGCAGATTCAGAAGGATGTGGCTGCCGTAGATACTGGGAGATGAAGAAGCTCGCACAGGATAGAGTAGCATGGAGACCTGCATCAAACCAGTCTCATTACTGAAGATCATAACAACCATAACAACAACCGATAAATGTATGTGTGTGTTACGTGAATGCTTGGTGTCTGTTGTTTCAAACATGTCTGAAAGAACAGACACCACATATTCATATAATTGACACGTATCGATAGTTACGAATTTGCAAACGTCAGTGCAGGCGCACATTTACGTTCGAACTCCAGTGGGAATGTAAAATTGGCGAGAACGCAGGACGTGGACTGATACTGCGGATAAGTGGGTTGGCTAAATGGGAAAGATGCGAATTTTGAGTCGGTCGAGGAGCTTGCCTAGATGAAGATCATGAGGTCCCATACTCCGAGGAGCGCAGTGAACGATGCGGGAGACCCGCACCGCCGACTAGGCAAGGTCGTAGCGGAGGTAGTTTGCCATTGCCTTCTTCCGACCGTAATGGGGACGAATGATTATGATGAACCTCAGTGGAAATAAACTAACGTGCCTAATAAGGCGCCCTGATAAGGCGAAGAAATTTGCTTTATCACCGTATGTACTGCGTCCGGTGCGTTGAAGTGATGGTTCTCGTACTCGTCTGCGACGATGGAAGAACACCAGCCACAAATAAACTCTTTCAAACCCTAGGACGACAGAAGGCGGCCCTGTGACTAATATACTCTAATACTGTCCTCTCTGTGTTCTACGGACGAGAAACGCGGACTCCCAACCACAAGGACGGAGTTCAGATAAGGTCTCAACGTAAGTGTAGACAGAGGTAGTGCTCTCAATTGCTTCCACCCGGAGGTGAAGTCCAGAATTGCATAGGTTCGCAACAGTACAGTTCCTAACTGTTCTAACTATAAACTCTACTGAGAGCCAAGACAGCAAGTCCATCTGTACCAACAAAAGCTGATATCGAGCGACCGTCACACACGGGCGCTCACAACGGAAGACCGCGTCTCTCCGGCGCTGGCTTCCCAGCAAGGCTCGGCTCCCCAACCTCAAAATTCCGAAACCGAATCATATTCCCGAAACCACGGAATATCCTCCCTCTCTACAGATTCTTCCGAACGCCGACCAACCATATTTTAGTCTTTTGTCGCCCAGCGCGGAACGTTTGAGAGGAAAAATCTGTACTCGTACAATGGTACGCTTCTGAGTAAAAATCCTTGGAAATAAGCCAGCCTGCGTGGTTCCCGAGGTGCCGCTTCTTCATTCCTCTCACCTGCGTCCAAGACTTGCAAAGTATTATCCGGTTATCCTTCCGGCCCTACTACAAATGCGGCCGGTCGCGACTCTATTGTGCTCCAGCGCTTAGGTGCTACGAGGACCGTCTTGCTGCTTCCTGTGTTTAATCAGGACCAACACACCTGTGTGGCCCTTCCACCCAGGGCTTCAGATCCGCCAGCCGTTTCATTTCCACTGGCGTTCCAACCTCTACAAGTATAGGCAATCATTCATTACGCCGTTTTTATAGTAAAGACGCTCTGTCACCTTTCATGCAATAAGCGATAGCAATTATTTACAAGACCTACGTGACAATGTCAGCCTCCTTTATATATTCATATATACGATGCTTGTAAGGTGCGAAATTATGGCCACCTTACAAGGGAACAACGATAATTCTTTTAAAAAAAATTAAATTGACTTACTTTTCTTTCATCTGCCTCGTTTTCATTTGACTGTCCGTCATGTATCTCGTGAAATGACCTATAAGGTAAGATCAGAGAGATGCGGGTTAACATGAAGCCTTACCACCAATTGTTTTCTAAAACCTTTCGCAACTGGGACAGGAAAAGGGAGAGGGGACACTGCTCCACTAAGTACCCTTTACCTCACACCGTATGGTGGCTTGCGGAGTGTTGTTGTGGAAGTAGATGGAGATGTGTAATTCTGCTGTGAACGTCCGTAATACTTTCTGACGTCACATTGCAAAAAAGAAAGGAAAAAAAAACGACGCACAATGAAGAAATCATCCCAATGGCTGTGTGGTGGGCGACACTTTCGCTGGCATCCCACTGCGGTCCGGAAAGCCTCCAGACACCTCTTCACTGGTCATCGGGGCTCAGTTGGAAGGGGATCTCATCTCAGATAACAATTATACTCCATCCACTGAAATTCCAGACCAAATACGTGCGCGGAGATGCCCTAGACGACGATGGGATAGGATCTTGGCTGTCCCCGCCCTGCGGACCGACAAACAAGGAAGATGGTGCGTGGTGCAATTTCTTTTAATGGCATGACCCGTTTAGTTGTCATTCGTGGCATTCCTCTTCAATTATTTCATGGACGTATTCGAATATCTGTTTTCCACTACAGTTTTTACCCTCTACAGCTCCCTCTAATACCATAGAAAGCATTGCCTGATGTCTTAACATGTGTCCTATCTTAAGGCCTATTTTTTATCCTAGGAGACTTCTCTTTGTCAGGAAAGCCCTTTTTGCCAGTGCTAGTCTGCTTTTTATGTGGTCCTTGGTCCGTCCGTCATGGATTATTTTGCTGCCTAGGTAGCAAAATTCCTTTACGTCATCTACTTCGTAATCACCAACTGTGACGTTGAGTTTCTCGACGTTCTTATTTCTGGTACATCTCGTTACCTTCGTCTTTCTTCGTTTTGTTCTCAGTCCATATTCTGTACTCGTGATACTCTTCAGTCCATTGACCAGATCCTGTAATTTTTCTTCCCTTCCACTCAGGATAGCAAAGTCATCAGCAAACCTTATAGTTGATAGCCTTTCAACTTGAATTTTAATTCCCCTCTTCGATGTACAGATTGAATAGTAGCGGTGAAAGAGTACATCCTTGTCTTACATCCTTCTTAATCCGAGCACTTCGTTCTTGGACTTCCACTCTTAATATTCCCTCTTGGCTTTTGTACATTTGTATACTACCCGTATTTCTCTATTGCTTAACCTGTTTTCCTCAGAATTGCGAAAATCTTGCATCATTTCACATTATCGAACACTTTTTCAAGGTCGACAAATCCCATGAATGTATCTTGATTTTTCTTCACTCTTGCTTCCATTATCAACCGAAACTTCAGAACTGCCTCTCTGGTGCCTTTACCTTTCCTAATGCAAAACTCATCGTCATCTAATACATCCACAATTTTATTTTTCATTCTTCTGTATATTAATATTGTCTGCAACTTGGAGGCGTCAGCTGTTCACCTGATTGTGAGATAATTCTCGCACTTGTCAGGTATTCCAGTCTTCGGAATTATGTGAATGATATTTTTACGGAAGTCGGATGGTGTATAGCTAGAGTCATACATTCTATAAACCAATGTATATAGCCGTATTGTTGCCATTTCCTCCAACGATTTTAGAAATTATAGTCCACTGTTATCTACCCGTTTAGCCTTATTTCTTAATTCTTCCAAAGTTCTTTTAAATTGTGATTATAATTCTAATTCAACTTCGCAACAAGAAACAGGATGTCAAAAAACTAGCAGTCAAATTGTCTCGTAATGAACGGAATTAATCATTAATCTAATATTTAGCTGCAATGTTGAGGAATATTTGGTTCTCTTTACTTTATTGCTTTCCTTCGTTACAAATTCACCCGTAATCACTATAGTACCAGTTCTTTAATTCTAATAGTAGGAAGTAAATGCAAAAATTACTGTTAACATTGTGTTGATTTCTTTCATTTATTACAGAATTTGGCCAATTATAGACCGCTTAGAACCTAAGACAAAGGTACAGTCTTTTTCCTTTTATCTTCACAGATAGTTTAGTGGTGATTACGAGTAGGCTGAAGCTTAAGAGGCTAGCCAGGCAGAATCTTGGTGCGTGGGCTGATGGCCTGTCTCTGCTCATTTGACATCGCCCCCCTAGGTTGAGTTTCGTTTCTGTACAGGAAATTTTGCAGCACTGATCAGTAATCTGAAACTTTCTCCGTTCAGTATGGAGTCTTCTGTGACGGTTAAGTTTTCTCCTCTCTTTTTTCTTCGAGCCATCCAGTGGTGTTTTTTAATTTGGAAATGAAATTAAAAATTTTCGTTCTTAGCCTGTTCTCATGCTGTAAATATGACTGTAAAACTTCAATCTCCTCTTTCTTATTGTGTCTGTGATTGCTTCTATGTTTCTGCACAGGTCATCATTTATTGTTATCTTTGTTCTTTTGGTACCCTAATTGTTTCTGAATATCTTCCATCCTTTCTTTTCCAGTTCTTTTTGTTCACCTCTTTTATTCATCATCAGGCATTCAGATAGGTAAATTACTTCCAGTTTAGTTACTGATCTTTTATTTTATCGGTTTTGGGTGGATTTGTATGCTAATTCCTTTTTCTTCGCTCTTTTTTAAGTTCTGGTGTTATCTAACCAACTTGATTGTATCCATTCTCCCAGATACTCAAACTTTTCAACCTTTTCATTGTTTCCGTGTTGTGTTTGTATACATTTCTCTCTGTTTTGATTATGTTCAATGTAGTTTGTTTTCTCATATGCTATTAGTATTAGTAATTAGCTGCAATTTCGTGACTGTTGTCTTTGCATGTGTTTCGTCCTTAGAAATTACTGCAAAATCATCAGCAAAAGAGAGATATTTCACCTAAAATCTTCCTATTCCTCTTCCTAGACCGGTGCCTTCTATGTTTTTTTCTCGTAGACCAGATTGAATAGAATAAGAGAAACGGTGAGAACCCATCGCCATGTCGGGCACCTGTGTTAGGTCTCAAGGGTTCAGAAACTTCTCCTAGAAATTTTACTTTTGAAGTTGTGTCTGTGAATGTCTATTCGACTAATTGTCTGGTGGTTGACTATTATTGAAGTTTTAAAATTAAACTACATGAATATGTGCAAGTGTATTTTTAGATGAATTTAAATGACTACAATTTCAATACAAGCTGAAACTGCTCTTCATATGTTGGCCAAATTACATTTAACATTCAGTCCGCGCAACCTACCCGTGGTCTAGGGGTAGCGTCTTTGATTCATAATCGAAACATCTTCGGTCCCGGGTTCGATCCCCACCACTGCCTAAATTTTGATAAATAATCAGCACTGGCGGCCGAAGACTTCCGGCATAAGAATACACCCTCATTCTGCCAACGGCCTTGTCAAAGAGGGCGGAGGAGCGGATAGACGTTCAGGGCACTCTCTTGTCCTAGGGGTGGGAAATTGCCCCTAAAGGAGGAAGAATTAGCAATGATCAACGACATGAGGATCAGAAGGCAATGGAAACCACTGCATTAAAGACACGTAACGTGTATCAACAGGACATGTGGCCTGTAATTGAAGAAGTGCCATGATGATCTCTCCATTGGCAAAATATTCCTGAATACTCCCGCATTCGGATCTCCGGGAGGGGTTACCATGAGAAAAAGATTGAATAATCAACGAAAGGATAACGTTCTACGACTTGGGGCGTGGAATGTCAGAAGCTAGAACGTGGTAGGGAAACCAGAAAATCTGAAAAGGGAAATGCGAAGGCTCAATCTAGATATAGTAGGGGTCAGTGAAGTGAAGTGGAAGGAAGACAAGGATTTCTGGTCAGAAGAGTATCGGGTCACATCAACAGCAGCAGAAAATGGTATAACGGGTGTAGGATTCGTTATGAATAGGAAGGTAGGGCAGAGGGTGTGTTACTGTGAACAGTTCAGTGACTGGGCTGTTCTAATCAGAATCGACAGCAGACCAACACCGACAACGATAGTTCAGGTATACATGCCGACGTCGCAAGCTGAAGATGAACAGATAGAGAAAGTGTATGAGGATATTGAAAGGGTAATGCAGTATGTAAAGGGGGACGAAAATCTAATAGTCATGGGCGACTGGAATGCAGTTGTAGGGGAAAGAGTAGAAGGAAAGGTTACAGGAGAATATGGGCTTGGGACGAGGACTGAAAGAGGAGAAAGGCTAATTGAGTTCTGAAACAAGTTTCAGCTAGTAATAGCGAATACCCCGTTCAAGAATCACAAGAGGAGGAGGTATACTTGGAAAAGGCCGGGAGATACGGGAAGATTTCAATTAGTTTACATCATGGTCAGACAGAGATTCCGAAATCAGATACTGGATTGTAAGGCGCACCCAGGAGCAGATATAGACTCAGATCACAATATAGTAGTGACGAAGAGTAGGCTGAAGTGCAAGACATTAGTCAGGAAGAATCAATACGCAGAGAAGTGGGATACGGAAGTACTAAGGAATGACGAGATACGTTTGAGGTTCTCTATCGCTATAGATACAGCAATAAGGAATAGCGCAGTAGGCAGTACAGTTGAAGAGGAATGGACAGCTCCAAAAGGGGCCATCACAGAAGTTGGGAAGGAAAACATAGGTACAAAGAAGGTAGCTGCGAAGAAACCATGGGTAACAGAAGATATACTTCAGTTGATTGATGAAAGGAGGAAGTACAAACATGTTCCGGGAAAATCAGGAATACAGAAATACAAGTCGCTGAGGAATGAAGTAAATAGGAAGTGCAGGGAAGCTAAGACGAAATGGCTGCAGGAAAAATGTGAAGACATCGAAAAAGATATAATTGTCGGAAGGAGAGACTTAGCATACAGGAAAGTCAAAACAACCTTTGGTGACATTAAAAGCAACGGTGGTAACATTAAGAGTGCAACGGGATTTCCACTGTAAAATGCAGAGGAGAGAGCAGATAGGTGGAAAGAATACATTGAAAGCCTCTATGAGGGTGAAGATTTGTCTGATGTGATAGAAGAAGAAACAGTAGCCGATTTAGAAGAGATAGGGGATCCAGTATTAGAATCGGAATTTAAAAGAGCTTTAGAGGACTTACGGTCAAATAAGGCAGAAGGGATAGATAACATTCCATCAGAATTTCTAAAATCATGGGGGGAAGTGGCAACAAAACGACTATTCACGTTGGTGTGTAGAATATATGAGTCTGGCGACATACTATCTGACTTTCGGAAAAGCATCATCCACACAATTCCGAAGACGGCAAGAGCTGACAAGTGCGAGAATTATCGCACAATCAGCTTAACAGCTCATGCATCGAAGCTGCTTACAAGAATAATATACAGAAGAATGGAAAAGAAAATTGAGAATGCGCTAGGTGACGATCAGTTTGGCTTTAGGAAAAGTAAATGGACGAGAGAGTCAATTCTGACGTTACGGCTAATAATGGAAGCAAGGCTAAAGAAAAATCAAGACACTTTCATAGGATTTATCGACTTGGAAAAGCGTTCGACAATATGAAATGGTGCAAACTGTTCGAGATTCTGAAAAAAGTTGGGGTAAGCTATAGGGAGAGACGGGTCATATACAATATGTACAACAACCAAGAGGGATTAATAAGAGTGGACGATCAAGAACGAAGTGCTCGTATTAAGAAGGGTGTAAGACAAGGCTGTAGCCTTTAGCCCCTACTCTTCAATCTGTACGTCGAGGAAGCAATGATGGAAATAAAAGAAAGGTTCAGGAGTGGAATTAAAATACAAGATGAAAGGATATCAATGATACGATTCGCTGATGACATTGCTATCCTGAGTGAAAGTGAAGAAGAATTAAATGATCTGCTGAACTGAATGAACAGTCTAATCAGTACACGGTATGGTTTGAGAGTAAATCGGAGAAAGACGAAGGTAATGAGAAGTAGTAGAAATGAGAACTGCGAGAAACTTAACATCAGGATTGATGGTCACGAAGTCAATGAAGTTAAGGAATCCTGCTACCTAGGCAGTAAAATAACCAATGACGGACGGAGCAAGGAGACATCAAAAGCAGACTCGCTATGGCAAAAAAGGCATTTCTGGCCAAGAGCAGTCTACTAATATCAAATACCGGCCTTAATTTGAGGAAGAAAATTCTGAGGATGTACGTCTGGAGTACAGCATTGTATGGTAGTGAAACATGGACTGTGGGAAAACCGGAACAGAAGAGAATCGAAGCATTTGAGATGTGGTGCTATAGACGAATGTTGAAAATTAGGTGGACTGATAAGGTGAGGAATGAGGAGGTTCTACGCAGAATCGGAGAGGAAAGGAATATGTGGAAAACACTGATAAGGAGAAGGGACAGGATGATAGGACATCTGCTAAGACATGACGGAATGACTTCCATGGTACTAGAGGGAGATGCAGAGGGCAAAAACTGTAGAGGAAGACAGAGATTGGAATACGTCAAGCAAATAATTGAGGACGTAGGTTGCAAGTGCTACTCTGAGATGAAGAGGTTAGCACAGGAAAGGATTTCGTGGCGGGCCGCATCAAACCAGTCAGTAGACTGATGACTAAAAAAAAAAAAAAAAAAAAAAAAAAAAACTCAGTCTCTCTAGAACGACCATGTCGAGGGCACGGACCCTTGTCATTCGTTGTCAGACTGATTCGCACAGGGCACGAATCCTGTCCTGTTTAGCAATGAAACATTGAAGAGAATGGAAAATATCAGGCTACCACTTTTTCCGAGTATAGCTGTATTTGTACTTTCGCACTCGTAAATTTAGAGAACTGTTTTATCGGTAACTAGCAGGCCGTGGCACGGCGCTGTATTTACTCATATTAGCCTCAGCGACTTCCTATTGACGTAAGCCGCGTATACATTTTACTAAAACAAACAGCGGTGAGTGTTGGTTTAGGAAACAATGACATGAGGCTGATGTCGGTCATTTCCGGAGTTTGTGAGGTTTTCGGCGACTTTCCACAACATTTTTCGGTTGCGATAACCAGATGTCTAACAGACAAATATTTAACACACGCAAAAAATATACGGAAGAGAGTACAGATACATAAAGTACAACATTTCTCGCTTCGCTAATCCTTCTCCATTGTTTACTTAAAGTTGCCTGTAGCCTACTGAATGGATGGACGTTTAGAGAAGAAAAAGTACTAACTTTAACATGTGTCGGATTTGATTTCTTATGCACACCGTATAAGCGAAAAGTGTTCCAAAGAAAATTATTCGTAATCCTATTACGATTCAAGGGCCGGCAGAGGCAATGTAAAGATATGTAATATGATTTGTGATGTTCTGTACTAAAAAATACATGACCCACTAGTATGTGATGAATATAGGGTGACTGCACTTCTTAATTTATAAAATTCTGCCTCACTTTCTAATGAAGAGTGCGATACCAATATCAAAATGAATTACAGGGGACTTTAAGTGTGGTTTCAGAAGAGGGAACTGGTCAACTATAGACCAGCATTTTACTCTCAGTCAGGTAAGCTAGAAAGGCTGAGAACATAATGTTGATATTCGCATGGTTTATCGTCCACTACAGAGAAGCTTACGACAGATTACATAATGTCAAAGTCACAAAAGTCTTGAAAGAGATTTCAGTTTCCACGAAAGTTAATACGTGGAATACAGACATGTATAGAGGAAACCTATAGCAGAGTAAAGATAATTACAAGAATGTTAGAGCTTTCGGAAGTCAGAACTGGTCTTAGACAAGGAGAAGCACAATCTCCAACACTTTTTAATTTAATTTTAGAAAAAGAATAGGCAGAGAACGCCAAAAATTGAAAGAAGCTGGAATAAAACTGGGCTTTGGTATGTGGGCGATTTGTTTTAATAAGTGGTAACAAAGAGGACTTACAGCTTATGAGCAGTTCTTACTGAAATATTACATTCAAGACATGTTTAGAAATGAGGAGAAAAATAAAACATGGTTGTGTCTTGAGTTCCGAGATGCGAAGCACTAGATGGTGGCAGTATCCAGGTCTTAGGCATATGTTCATGTGCACCTCCTCGCGTAGGCTGTGTTTACACCTGTGCGCTTTGCGACTAGTGGCCGTGCCCCTGTATTTTGGCCCACGGAGGGTAGAGGTACCCGTGTTAACAGTGGTGTGAATGGAATCACTATCACGCACGTGTTGAGGAATAGCCATGCAACCTACATGTGTGCCTCTATTTGTGTGTGGGGAAAGAACAGTCTCATGGTGACTAGGCGCAAGGCGCAAAGATTTGCATCTGTACAAAGAGCGTCTATGCGAAACATCAGGTTTCTTCTTCATTAAAATGTGATAAAGGCAGTTGGATTTACGTTTTCGAATATGTTGATAAGCTGCCACAAGAACTCCCAGAAGTTTTCTCCTACTTCGACCACATCACTAAAGCGTCGTTCACGTAACTGTAGACGGAGCATGGTTTGAGCACATCTACCAAACGAACACATTTCTCAATTGACGTCCCAAACGGAATTCTTTGGTGTGACGTCACATGTGCTGTACTGCCGTTGAATTAGCTCGTTAATATTTTATAAAATTTTAGACTTCATTTACTTATTTTAACGTTTCTTTCTGTTAATATTTCCCGTAAAAGTAACTTATTAGTGGATTTTCATTAATCTCAGTCTTTCTTCCTGTGTTATTGACTCGAAAGGCCTCTTATTTGTGAGTGTGCTTGCGTCGTTCGTCTAAGCCTCGTGCCTCAGTAGTGTGTTTACATTTTGCGGCGTGCACTTCAGCTATAGCGGTTGTAAGCTAAGTACTGACAAACTTGTTTGTGCGGTGTAATACAGTTATTAAATTTAATACATTTCAGCGGTGTTGCGTGCTGTTTGTGGCGAAATAACGACTTAATAAACTTTTGTAATCGTTCGCTCGCTGTGGTTTTTAGTTTTGAGTGCGTTGAAGTCGTTTAGTAAATTTCGTGCTGTAGTTTTTAACTGGCGTTTATTATTGATTCTAGTGAAATATTTAAGCAAAAGTTTCATTCAGTGTTTTAACGTCGCCATTTGAATTTTTTGGTTTTAGCTAATAATTTTTTGAAGTTTGGTTGGTATTGGTATAGGCTGTGTTGTAGTAGTATTAGTACAAGTAGTTGCTTTCTTAGTAGGCATAGAATTTCGAGACCATTATTGTTAGTTCTTAAATAGTTCTACTGGTGTAACTGAACTTTGGTAACGCAGACGTATAGTTTTTTTCAGTAACTGTAAAATTTTACCATAAGTGAGAAGTGTGGCCTCTGTCGTAGGTTTGTGTGTAGTGGGTTACGGTGTGGGATTTGTTCAAAGTATTTTCATTGGGAGGAATGCAGTGGGGAAGCCAGTGGTCATTTTAGTGAGATCATCTCCTGGGAATGTAGAAACTGTAGTAGAAACAAGTTAAAAGAGGAGCAGGAGCGTAAGATCTGTGCCCTTCAGGTGCAGTTACAATGCGCAAAGGAGGAACTAGATAAGTTGATGGGGGTGAAGGGTGGTGGGGAATGGGAACTGTCAGTTGGCAAGAAGGCAGCTAGGAAGAGGAGGTATTCAGACAGTTTTAATTTGCATAAATGAAATAGATATCACCAACTGTCAGAGTTGAGTGTGAGTGGAGAGGAGCCTCATGTAGCTGTGGATGTAGGGAACTTGCAGCAGTCCACAGCAATTAGGAGACCTAGGTTAGTTGCAAAGTCTAGCAGAAAGAAGGTTCCCACAGTAGAGGTGTGAGCCAACAGTTGCAGGAAGTGTTGGGGAGTGGGTACCAGGTCACCAGCATTGTGAAGCCTAGTGCAGGGTTAGCTCAGGTGACTGAAAGCATAGGGGAGTTAAGTAAGAATTTTATGAAGGAAGATCAGGTAGTGATAGTGGGTGGAGCAGGGAACAGTCTCGATAGGGACGGGAAATACGTTGTCAGTGGTGACTTGGTTAAGATAGCTACTCAAACTGGTGGCACTAATGTGCATTTCGTGCAGCTGTTTCAGCGTCATGATCGGCCTCACGTTAATGCGGCTATTAGGCGCCTTAATGTGAGCCTGGGGATGGCACTGACGGCAGAGGGCATGGATCACATCTCGGTGGTGCCAGTTGGGTCTATCAGTAGACTGGGTTTCACTAGGCATGGCCTGCACCTCAATAGGTGTGGGAAGGGGAGGCTGGCTGAGCTTATAGGCGACAGTGTAGTGGGTGGTGGTGGTGATGTCACTCATTGAAAAATTCCTGTAGTAGTTGGTGTTAGAGCTGCACCTTTTTTAGATTGATGTCACTGATACGTATATCTGCTTAAAGGAAGTCCCTCTAATTAAGGGCTCACCTTCAGATGATGTAATGCTTCCAAGTAGAGAAGGAATTACCATATTTCATCAAAATATAAGAGGTATTAGAGATAAAGATAGTGAACTGCTAATAGATGTTAACTCTCAAATAATTGGTATATAAGAGCACCACTTAAATAATTTGATAATTCAGAGGCTTCCTTTACCAGGCTACAGATTATCTGGCTATTTCCAAGGAGTTCCTTCTGGGGTGGGGAAGTGGCTCTGTACATAAAACACAGTATTCCATTTGAGTCCATAGACATATCACTACACTGCACCGAACAGATACTTGAAAGTTGTGCAGCGTTAGTTGAATTTAGTGAAACTAAACTTCTAATTGTTGTTGTTTATAAATCCCCTAACTCCGACTTCAGAGCATTTTTGCTTAAGCTAGAGAGGGTTCATGATTCACTTTGTCGGAAGTACCAGAAAGTAGTTACATGTGGTGACTTCAATATTAATTTTGTATGTGATTGTGCAAGAAAAAGGATGTTGGTAGATCTCCTAAATTCATATCGTCTGATGCAAACTGTGTTTTTTCCAACTAGGGTGCAGGGGAACAGTAGCACAGTCAGAGACAATATTTTTATTCATTCTTCATTACTAGATGGGCATTCTGTTAGTAAAAGCGCGAATGGCCTTTCAGACCATGATGCACAAATTTTAACACTAAAAGGCTTTTGTACTCAAACCCATGTCATATTTAATTACAAACTATGTAGGAAAGTTAATCAAATGGCAACAGAGAGTTTTTTGAAACTTGTCAAGGAACAAGAGTGGCAAGATGTTTATAGTGCCAATAATATAAATGATAAATACAATGCTTTCCAAAACACATTTATCATGCCCTTTGAGAGTTTCTTTGCCGTAGAACACTCTAAACGGGGTACTAGCAGTAATGGAAAGCCCAGGTGGCTGACTAGTGGGATAAGGATATCATGTACAACAAAGTGGGAATTATATCAAAATGTTAGAAGTAGTCACAATCAAGCTACAGTATCCCATTACAAACAGTATTGTAAGGTGCTTAAAAACGTTATTAGGAAGGCAAAGAGTATCTGGTATGCAAATAGAATAGCTAATTCACAGGATAAAATTAAAACCATATAATCAGTTGTGAAGGAAGTGTCCGGTCAGCAGCACAAGGTCGACGATATAAAGTCAGTTCACAGTAAAAATATTTCTGTTACTGATAAATCAGATATATGTACAGTATTTAAGAATCATTTTCTGAGCTTTTCTGGTGAATTAAAAAAAAATTTAGTTTCTACAGGAAATCATATAACTTTCTTGGCAAATGCCTTTCCGAAATCGATGTCTGAAATACTCCTCTGTGATACAGACAAAAGGGAGATTGAGTCAATAATTAAATCACTGTAGACTAAGGACTCTCATGGTTATGATGGAGTGTCTAGCAGAAAATTAAATTACTGTGCTGCACATGTTAGCCCTGTATTTAGACATATTTGTAATCTTTCCTTTATGAATGGTCAGTTTCCCGAGCGATTAAAGTACTCAGTAGTAAAGCCACTTCAAAAAAATGGAGAAAGTGATAATGAAGATTATTTTTTTTGGACCTGTTTCTATGCCATCAGTGTTTGCTAAAATTATTGAAATGGCTGTATATGTAAGGATAATTGATCATTTTGAATCATTCAATTTGCTATCAAACGTACAGTTCCGCTTTAGAAGTCGTTTAACAACTGAAAATGCTATATTCTCTTTTCTCTGTCAGGTACTGGATAGGCTAAACAAAAAGTTTCGAGCACTTGGCGTATTTTTTTGATTTAACTAAGGCATTTGATTGTGTTGATCACAAAATATTGCTCCAGAAGTTTGACCAATACAGAATATGGGGCGCAGTTCACAACTGGTTCACCTCTTACTTTAGCAACAGGCAGCAAAACGTCATTATTCACAATGTTGATAATGGCTGTGATGTGGGATCTGAGTAAGGTACTGTCAAGTGGGGGGGTGCCCCAGGGATCAGTGCTGGGGCCACTCCTGTTCCTTATTTATATAAGTGATATGCCCTCTAGTATTATGGGTAACTCTAAAATATTTCTGTTTGCTGATGACACTAGCTTGGTAGTAAAGGATGTTGTGTGCAAATCGATTCGGTTTCAAACAGTGCAGTACATGATCTCAGTTCATGGCTTGTAGAAAATAAACTAATGTTAAATCACAGTAAGACTCAGTTTTTACAGTTTCTAACACACAATTAACAATTTAATTTCACAGAACAGGCATCTGATTAGTGAAACTGAACAGTTCAAATTTCTACGTGTTCAGTAAGCTGCCGTGGAAAGCTCACGTTCAGGATCTTGTTCAAAGACTTAGGGGAACCTCTAACCTAAAAATGATGAAATTTTGAAATAAAATACTACAGACCTTCCTCTTTAAAATGACATATTAATCTTACCTGTAGCTCAACTCCAAGTATTGAAAATATTATTTTCAATAATGTGCTGTAGAGGGCATGTTGCGATATTGAATTTCCATGGATACATGTTCATTGAAAACATCGTTTCTCAAAACTCTTTCCAAAGACATTATATTATGTTGGCAACACGATTTGATAGCCAATTGTTCTGTCTGCACATTGTAGTCTTTGGATACTGTTGTTTACATCGAGCATTTGGTGGTTATTGCACAATTTGTGTTGTATTTCTATTGCGTAACTGGAACTTATCAAATATGCCTCGATTTAGTAACAGAGTTTACAAGAGGAATAAGCCTCCTCTGAGGTACACCACTGGAACTGTGACAATTTCTCAGACCTTGGGAAATGATTCTGAAAGTAGTGAGGTTATTCATGAAGTGAAATCTACTCCTGTCTCTAGCACAAGCAAGAAGTTGCATGGATCAACTGAAAAATACTGCAGTTTATTGGAGAAGTGTAGCGAGGATAATGTGAACGAAATAATTAACATTTCATTGCTCACAAAGGTGATTGAGAGTTCAGTACAGCGTAAGGTATGTTGAAAACTGGGTATGTCAGTAAATATCAAGCGACACATAGGACTTGCAGCAGATATCTCTCTACATTGTACTTGTTGTCTTTACAGTGTTTCATTTTGGAACTCAGAATATGTCGAAGTAGGCCAAGGTGAAACTGATAGTGAGAAAAGCTAGTACTATGCTGTAAATATTAGATGTGTTTATGCTCTAAGGTCAATCGGTAAAGGATACTCTGCTGGTCAAATGTTTTGTGGTGTAATGAATCTACCACCACCACCAACGAAAATCTCAAAATATAACTCGGTTGTTGGATCCTGTGTTGAAGATATTGCCCAAGAATCCATGAAAGAAGTGGTGGAGGAGGCTGTAATGGTGAATGAAGAAATTCCAGATGTTCAGAATTCTCGGGACCTGACTGTCGCACTAGATGGTACGTGGCAGAAGCGCGGGCACACTTCACATAATGGGGTAATATCGGCAACAAGTGCTGATACTACAAAAGGGTAATTAAATCCAAGCACCGTAGGTGTCCTAAAACAGTGAAGGATGAGCATGCAGAAAACTGTCGAAGGAATCACAGTGGGTCTAGTGGGGCCATGGAAGTTTCCAGTGTGAAAGACATTTTCAGTCGCTCTCTTCTGTGGTACAAGGTCAGATATCAACAGTTCCTGGGTGATAGTGACTCGAAGTCTTTTGCTGCTGTACCTGAGCTGATACCTTATGGAAATGATGTTACCATTACTAAACAGGAGTGCATAGGTCATCTTCAGACACGTATGGGAACAAGGCTGCGTCGACTGAAGACCACAATGAAAGGCCAAGTACTCAATGGAAAACCTTCAGGTGGAACTAAAAGATTGACAGACGAGGTAATCAACAGATTGCAGAGAGACTATGGACTGGCAATAAGACAAAATACTCACGGTGTTGATGCAATGGAAAAGGCTGTAATGGCACTTTACTACCATAACTTATCGACTGACGAGGAACCACTACATGGACTATGCCCACAAGGACCCAATTCCTTGTGCAAGTACAACAAATATCAGGGATCAGAACGTGTATACAAGCATCATCACCATCTACCAGAAACTGTAATGAAGGCTATAAAACCAATTTTCAGAGATCTTTCTGCAACTGAACTTTTGAAGAGATGTCTCTATGGACGTACACAAAATCAAATTGAGAGTGTGAATAATGTAATTTGGACCAGAATCCCAAAAAATGTGTTTGTGGAAATTCATACTCTTCATTTTGGAGTATATGATGCAACTGCTACGTCTAACAAAGGTAACATTGTTATTGTTGTTGTGGTCTTCAGTCCTGAGACTGGTTTGATGCAGCTCTCCATGCTACCCTATCCTGTGCAAGCTTTTTCATCTCCCCGTACCTACTGCAACCTACATCCTTCTGAATCTGCTTAGTGTATTCATCTCTTGGTCTCCCTCTACGATTTTTACCCTCCACGCTGCCCTCCAATACAAAATTGGTGATCCCTTCATGCCTCAGAACATGTCCTACCAACCGATCCCTTCTTCTGGTCAAGTTGTGCCACAAACTTCTCTTCTCCCCTATCCTATTCAATACTTCTTCATTAGTTATGTGATCTACCCATCTAATCTTCAGCATTCTTCTGTAGCACCACATTTCGAAAGCTTCTATTCTCTTCTTGTCCAAACTATTTATCGTCCATGTTTCACTTCCATACATGGCTACACTCCATACAAATACTTTCAGAAATGACTTCCTGACACTTAAATCTAAACTCGATGTTAACAAATTTCTCTTCTTCAGAAACGCTTTCCTTGCCATTGCCAACCTACATTTTATATCCTCTCTACTTCGACCATCATCAGTTATTTTGCTCCCCAAATAGCAAAACTCCTTTACTACTTTAAGTGTCTCATTTCCTAATCTAATTCCCTCAGCATCACCCGACTTAATTAGACTACATTCCATTATCCTTGTTTTGCTTTTGTTGATGTTCATCTTACATCCTCCTTTCAAGACACTGTCCATTCCATTCAACTGCTCTTCCAAGTCCTTTGCTGTCTCTGACAGAATTACAATGTCATCGGCAAACCTCATAATTTTTATTTCTTCTCCATGAATTTTAATACCTACTCCGAATTTTTCTTTTGCTTCCTTTACTGCTTGCTCAATATACAGATTGAACAACATCGGGGAGAGGCTACAACCCTGTCTTACTCCCTTCCCAACCACTGCTTCCCTTTCATGTCCCTCGACTCTTATAAGTGCCATCTGGTTTCTGTACAAATTGTAAATAGCCTTTCGCTCCCTGTATTTTACCCCTGCCACCTTTAGAATTTGAAAGAGAGTATTCCAGTCAAAAGGTAACATTATAAAGTGCAATGTGCTGCACAAGTTGGATGTGATGCCCGGAAAGTACATAGTGAGTGCAAAGATGTTGATAGACAATAAGAGGAAACGGGATGCTGAAAGGAAAGAAAAGGAGTGTGAGAGGCAAGCCAGACAAAGAATGAAAGGTGTGAAAAGAAGGCTAGATGGGGAGATGTCTAGTGACAGTGAAAACCCCTCTTATGGTGCTGGGCTCCACTAAAATGTTAGTGAAACTTTGAAACTGGTTTTCCACAAGTTCACTTTTTTGCAATATAAGGAACATTTTCTGCTAATCTATTAGAGATAAAGGCTTAAAATTTTCAAGGAATGTAAACAGTGCCAATATGCACCTTGTATCATAATCTTTTTATGATACACAATTGATAACAGATTTTATTTCAGAGATACTATGCCAAAAAATGTGTCAATTATTTTCAGTAACAAAATAATTAATATCTTCCCAGAAACACCAATAAATTAAAATTCGTATGGTACATGGTATTAAATATATGTAATATTATACTGTAAAAGTTTCGTCATTCTGGTGTTAAAAGTTCATAAGAAAATGTTCCTTAAATTTATCGTTGGAGGTATAGGACGCTCTGGGTCCCATTAATACTGCCATTCGTACTATTCGAACGGTATCAAAAGTGAGTGATACTTTTACACCTAAATTAGTCTACTTTGCTTATTTTCATTCACTTATGTCGTATGGTATTACGTTTTGCGGTAACTCTTCCCATTCTACAAGTAAATTTTTGGCTCACAAATGGGCGGTTTGGGCAATAAGTGGTGTGAGTTCACAAACCTCCTGTCGACCTCTGTTCACGAGTTTGGGTATTTTGACATTGGCCTCTCAATATGTATATTCCTTACTGTCGTTTCTTGTTACCAATATTAGTTTATTCCCAAGAGTAAGCACCTTTCACTCGGTTAATACTGGCCAGAAATCAAACCTGCATTTGGATCGGACTTCCGTAACTCTTGTGCAAAAAGGTGTGCAGTATACTGCTGCATCCTTTTTCAATAAGCTGCCACTCGAGTTCAGAAATCTTAGCAGTAATCCACGCACTTTCAAATTCAAACGGAAGAGTTTCCTCATGGGCACTCCTTCTATTCTGTCCTTGAAAAATTAATCTGATTCCTATTCTATTGCTGATAGCGTTTACTTAAACTCATGGACTGACATTTTTCACGTTCATGAACATTTATTTTTATCTGTTATTACTTTTATGTTGTAAGTTCATGTACTGACACGTTCCATGACCATGGAGATTTGCTCTTCAATTTGGTCCTACGGAACTTGACGGGTAATTAAATAAATAAATAGGTCAGTCGTGGTTACTGGTTTAACCCCACCACTCGGCCGTGCATATACCTTTATTCGGCTGTCCATTCAGGAGCTTTTATTTGAAAGACATTGAAACCAATACTTAAGGACTGAATCAAAATTGCACGCCGCATATATCGCGCTCTGAGAGTTCTCTTCCAGCACCAGATGTCTTGTACATGGATTTGACAAAAATATGAAAACACCGCGAGACTTTCATGATTGGACACAGACGCGGATACTAGCCAATCCTGGAGGCTGGGCTGCTGTAAATGACCACGAACGTCACCTGAGCAATCTCCTCAATAGGTCGCTAGTGGAAGTCAGAGTTGGGCTTTTTCCGCCCATCCATCCTTAGCAGATGGAAAATGGGACAACAACTGATGAATATATGAGTCATCCGCGTATCTCGATAGTTATTAGTTTTAATTAATTTTAGTGAAAGTGGCTATGTAATATAGATAGTGTTTTAAATCTTAAATTGTCTGTTAGATGCTAAACTTTGAATAATGCCGGTACGAACCGTTAAAAGATGTTTAACGCTAATTTGTCGTGACGAACTGCAACTGGGAGAATGCATAGAAAAATCTAATTGCGAAAATTATAAGAAAATAATGCCCTGTCTGAAACTTATTGTTATCGCTAAAGCTGACAAAGAGCTTCGATGAAAAACTGATTACTTTGATATTTACGCTGATCGATTTGAAATTTAACAAAAAAAAATCTTTTTTCTACACCGTTTGGCGTACCTGGGTCGCACTAGGGAACAGCGTGGAAATTGTTCTCACAGCTACAGCGTGTCTCTATAACAAAGCGGCAAAATCTAACTACTGCGATACGCAAAGGTGCAATGGGTTTTCTAAAAATATTGCTGTCACTCTTAGTCCTTAATTTATGATAATGGTTTAAAATAACTTGATAATTAATTGACTCATGGGATTTCGACAGTGGCTCTGTGCTAAATGAACTCAATAGCCATCTCATATAATTTGACTTAATCACATTCAATGAAAGTACGGTAATAGGTAAGCTTCGTCTGAATTTACGTAAACAAAATGCAAGATTTACAGAGATTAAACTACACATACATAAATTTTCCTTAAACAAAATTCCAAAATCTAATTTTTAAATCCATTTCTCTCTCAATGATCGATAAATATTAACAAAAAGAATGAAAGGCAAAAATATACCTCTCTGGATATCTGGCGAACCGAGAATGCTGCAGCACCAAACTGCTGCACCAAGTAAAACACACTTAACATTTACCTGTATTCTTCACAAAGACTGTAACTGTACCAATGTAAAAAAATTCTCTTTATCTCCACAATAATTCTGCCATAGTGTGCTGCTTACTGCTACTAAACCAAAAATCGAGCAACGTGAGATAGCCGCGGGGTCTAAGGGTGGCTTGCCACGGTTGGTGGAACTTCCCCCTGTCGGAGGCTCGAGTCCTCTCTGGGGCATGTGTGTGTCTGTTGTCCTTAACGTAAGTTAGTTAATTTAGATTAGGTAGTGTGTAGGCCTAGGGACCAGCAGGTTTGTCCCATAGGAACTAACCACAAATTTCCAAATTTCCAAAAGTCGACTGTTCACATATAACATCAAAGGTCAACTGTCTGACTCTTCTCCTCTCGACGAACAGATAAATGTTATATGCAGCTTCACTTCTCTGTACAGCGCAGCTTCTCAGCCGAGGCTGCGCGCAAATGTTTAGGCAATTCGAGCCTTACGAACGCGGTTTCAGATATCCAAAGTAGGAAAAATTCCCACGAAGTTTACACACGTATCTTTCTGGCCAGAATTTTGTAGGATGAGATTTGCAATTAGCACAGCTTAGACTGTAAAATTCGCTAATAAAGTTTAAACACGAAGTACGTAACTAGAAATAAAGAAATCATAACTGTAACACAAAAAATAAGAAAATGAAAACAGCTAAGGACGCAGCCAAAATTTGTCAAAACAGGGTTGGATCCACTTTGTTAAAGACGACTTTGAAAGGGCTCATGTTTTCCATTTCATGCTGAAAACACGTATTTATTTATTAATTTTAGGTACATAAACTTCTTCTTGGAGGCGTTCATAGAAATAGTATTTGGTCTACAAGACTAAGCAAGAAACGCTTTTCTTAAAAAGTATTACATATTCCTAACAATACATATATTTCAAGTTCTCTACCTCCAGTATTAATTTGAACAAATAGATACACACACTAATCTGCTATATTAGAATCTAGAAATTAGTGGTAGTTCTCAGTAGCTACAACCTGTAGAAAATATCTACTCAGAACTATCATTAATTTCTAGATTCTAATATCCTGATTAGCGAGTGTATCTGTTTGTTCAAATTAATACCTATGGTAGAGAAGATCAAAATATAAATGTAACGATAAGGAACTTATGGTCCCTGAAGTCGACTTATAATGCTAGAAAACATCTTGTTAGTGGTGTCAACGTAAGCTGTTGTGTCCGTGTCATGTCTGCTAATGTGTGCTGTCACTTAAATATCCACAATTCGCATATTTGGACGTATGTGAATCTACGAGGTAATCGAGTTTGTGCTCATCAACAGCGATCTCGAGTTAATAAATATTCTCAGTGATAGGCTAATTGGACCATACATCATTCCACTAAATGTCAACAAAAGGGGATATCACAATCATCATTGAAAACATGACGCCAGAACTGCTGGAAGATGTATCTCTGATAGTTAGATGAAGGATGTACTTCCAGCATGATGGGTTGCCAGAACATTTCATCATTGGTGTGAAGAATCATCTGTGACCCAAATTTGGGAATCGACAGGTCAGGTGAGGTGATCCTTGTGGCCTGGCCACTCAGGAAACCTGACCTCACATGTCCTGAATTTTTTCCTCTGGGGTCATATGAAACTGCTGCTGTATTAATCAGTATAAGACCTCGTCACTACAATTGCAATCATTGTTGATACCATTGTGGACATGCCAGAAATCTTTGAACAGACATGGCAAACAAAGGTCCGATGATGGACTGCCTGCATAGTGGTCAATGGTCGGACGTTCGAGCAGTTTCTGTGAATTCCAGTTCAGTAACTAGCGTGCTAAACTACTATCTGTTTAAATCCTTTCTAGCATCAGAAATAACTGTCAGGGTCACATACAGGGGTATAAGTAGTGGGGCAAAGGTTTTATGGTACACCTTTGACATCTAACCGATACCAAATTAATTATGCAAACTACTTAATTGATCAATTAATAACCCCCATAATGTGATGACAACATGGATTTTTCTCAGTCAGCAAGGGTTCCCCCTCAGGGACCTCCAAGCCCCCTGCCTTCCCCTCACCTAGTGACAATCGAAAATGGCGGCCAAAAAAGTACTCGGAAATTCAAATTTATTGGTGGGAATACCAAATTTTGTGTGTTCACCCCCACCCCAACCACTCAGCTCCACTCAACTAAACTCAACTCCGCTTGGCTCCAGTCAGCTCAGTTCAGTTCAGCTCAGCTCAGCTAAGCCACACCCTGTCCCATCCCATCACACCCCATTGTACCAAATCTGGAGCTTCGATCTGTGATGGGCTGCGAGATAGGATGAATGTAGGTCTTCATTATTTTGCACACAGTGTGCAGTATAGTTCATTTAAACAATTTGAACTGCTGTTGATCCAACACTAGGCATCTACACTGAAGAGCCTAATAACATGTAAGGCCCCTGTGAGCATGCAGAAGTGCCGCAACATGATGTGGTACAGACTTGACTAATGTGTGAAGTAGCACTGGAGGTAATTGAAGCTGTGACTCCTGCAGGGCAGTCCATAACTCCGTAAGAGTATGGTGGTGTGGAAGTCTCTTCTGAATAGCATGTTGCAAGGCATCTCCAACTTGTTCAATAATGTTCACGTCTGGGGAGTTTGGCAGCTAGCAAAAGTTTAAACTTAGATGAAAGTTCCTGGAGCCACTCTGCAGGAATTCTGGATGTATTGGGTGTCGCATTGACCTGCTGGAATTGCCCAGGTCTGTCGGAATGCACAGTGGACATGAATGGATGAAAGTGATCCAACAGGATGCTTCCATATGTGTCACCTATCAGAGTCATATCTAGACATATCAGGGGTCCCATAACAGTCCCACTGCATTTGCCCCACACCATTACAGAGCCTCCACCAGCGCGAACAGTACCCTGCTGACAAGCAGGGTCCATGGATTCATGATGATGTCTCCACCCCAGTACACATCCATCTCCTTGATACACTTTAATACGAGACTCGTCCGACCAGGCAATGTTTCCAATAATCACCAGTCCAATGTTGGTGTTGATGGGACCAGATGAGGCATACAGCTTTGCGTTGTGCAGTCATCAAGGGTATACGAGTGGACCTTTGACTCCAAAAGGCCATATCGATGATGTTTCGTTGAATGGTTCACACACTGACCCTTGCTGATGTCCCAGCACTGAAATCTACAGCAATTTCTGGAAGGGGTGTGAAACACCCTCTAAATCCACTGGGCAGAATAGGTAACTAGGATTGTGGAAAGGATCAAATAAAGTTGGGGTAAGTTTCACCTTCTAATTTTAATATATTGTAATTTAATAACACATTTACAATCACAGTGGCACATAGCCAAAAGTTTACCAAATGCAACTCTTTCATGGCTGAAGGCCTCCAAACTAGAAATCTTTAAAAAGCAACAAGATAAGGATCCAATTTAAGTAGCAACAAAAAATACAAAAAATCTAAGATGACTATGTGGAAAGCCTCAAGGCAAAGTAGATAGAACAAACATAAGCAAAGTGCAATACAAAAGGCTGAAGGCCAAAATTAAGTTCCAAAATTTTATAATATATTGCCACAGACTTTTAAAGGCAGAAGGCCACAATGTTTAAAAACTAGAAATCTTAAAAATCAACAAGATAAAAGTTCGATTAAAAAAATCAAATAAAATTAATAAAAAAACATATATCATGGCTAAGTGGAAAGCCTCAAGGCAAAGCAGATAGAACAGACATATGCAAGGTGCAATACCAATGGCCGAGGGCCACAATTAAGTTTCAAAATTTTAAAATATATTACCATAATCTTTTACTGGCGAAAGGCCGCAATGTTTAAGCTTGAAAGTATTGGTTGAAAACAGTCTTGGTTGCAACTTTTTTCAGATTATCTTTTCAAGATGGACGCAAGTGACACCAAGATCTGCATAACACGTTCCTGTCCACAGGAGCAAGTATGAGAATAAGATGGGGGCTCAGGTAGTAAGCATAATGGGAACGTGCTATGCAGATGTTGGTGTCACTCACGTCCATCTAGAAAACATAAGTGGAAGATGCCTAAATAAGGCGAAACGCGTCGTTAAAAAATAAAAAACTAAAATTGCAACCAAGACTGTTTTTAACCAATACTGTTAAGCACTGGTTTGCTATATGGATTGGAAGAATTTCTTTTAAGCTGGAAAGATAGTTTTAAGAATAAGGTTGCAAGACTGAAAGCCCACAATTAATTTTGCTAAAATTTTAAGAAAAAAGAGAAAAAATAACCATAAGCCTTAAATTTTAAGTAGCTGAAAACAAATAATTAAACACCAGTGGGAAAGACAATAAAAACAACGGCACTCAGAAGCCTCCAGGGAGGTCGGTCTGCCCTCATTCACTTAGGCGAGACAGGTAGTGAGACCAACTACACTTGAACCGTCGGCACCAAACCACGTGTCCGCCATGGACCGACCGACACGACTTGGTTGCTACCAATCAGTACGTGAGAACTCAAACACAAACGTGATACTCCACAACGGAGTATGTACTAGCTGTCAAGATTGAACACCATGTTGGACAGTGACAACAGGTGAGGAAAGGACGCTGCCTGAAATTACGTTAGTGGCCATGGCAGGTAACCAGAACACTAACGGCCATAAGGCAGAAAATTCCAGTGGTGCACTCGAATTGCAGTCAACCAAAACAGTTAATTGCACCGAATGGCGGCTAAATTTCAGCAGCAGAAACACTCGGTGTTACTCACAGGAAACCCTCCCCAACAGCAAACCACTGAAACGAACCACCACAACATGAATGGACGTGGTTTGGGTAGTGTGAACCACTATTCGACTTTGACGTCCCGGGTCGGTGAACCACGAAGCACATACCGATTGGACAGCTCCACATATGCTTCGACTCTGCGCAGGGACCACCAGCTGACCCAGCCGACTGCTCCATGCGGAGATAACTTCCCTCGTCTTAAACAACCGACTGACTGGCTGCAAACCTCCTAGCCAGAAACTATATGCACCAAACCAAAGTTGGTACATGGCGCAAATATCCATACACGTCACTGCTGCCACATGTAGAAACAGGAAGAACCATGATGTAACCACAACAAGAGTGGGAAACCAAACATGGACAGACAGCGAGATTCATGAAAACGCATAGTTGGGAGTGAGCACTACTCAGTTTGCACTTCTGTCACGTTGAACGACTTTCTTCAGTCATTGTTGGTCACATTTTATCAGGATCTTTTTTCAGCCACAGTGATGTCAGAAACGTGATGTTTTACTGGATTACTGATATTCACACTACACTTGACAAATGGTTGTGTGGAAAAAAACCCACTCCATTGCTACTGTGGAGATAATGTGTCCCATTTGTCATGTGGCGACAATAACACCACGTTTAAACTCAATTAAATCTTGATAACTTGCCATTGCAGCAGCAGTAACGAATCTAACAACTGTGCCAGACACTTTATTTATATAGGCGTTTCCGACCATAGCGCCTTATTCTGCCTGTTTACATTTCTCTGTATTTGAATACGATTCCTATACTAGTATGAAATTACGACTAAAGATAAAATTTATTATAGGGTTACTTAGAAATTTAAGAGATTGAGTCGAAATACTTTATCACAAATATCTAATTCTTAAGCTTGTGGTTCTGACTTGACAGTATATGGATTTATTGGCATACAATTAGCAACTGATAAGTGTGGTCTGTTGAGAAAGTAATGTTATATTGAACTACTTAAGAAATAAGAGAAAATCTATCTTGTACTAATGATGTAAATAATGATCAAAAATGTTTTCTGTGGTCTATAGCTTCAGCAGTAAATCCAGTAATTACATAGATGTCTACAAATCCAGATAGACAAGTAACTATAAAAGAATTTGCTGTATAGCTTGAAGAACATACTATTTCGTTACCTGTTGAAATTGATGAAATTTCGAAAACTATGACTAAATTTAATGTATCTATAAAGGTTTATTCATTTGATGGAAGGATGAAACATACCCATTAAAATTAACATAATATAAGAGAGGAAAACATGTTAATTTATTATATTTTGAAGAAGAAAATAATTCACACTGCTGTCATTTAAAAGATTTATCTAAACTGGTTTCAAGCAAATTTATAAAAATGAGCATCAAAAATATAATTGTGATTTAAGTTTAATACATTTTAATAATTAAGAAAAATTAGTGAATCACCCAAATAAATATTTAATTAATACCTCATTAAAAGGAGAACTCCCTGAAAATGGTGAATACGAAATATTTAGCAATTATAAGTATACTTAGAAGGTTCTTTTTCTTACTTATGCTGAATTTGAAAATTTGTCAATCAGTTTAATTAAAAAACATCCAGAATTAATTGCTGATGAAATTTTTAATGGTTTCTATACAGAGAAACTCAAAGAAACATATAAATTTAATAACAAACAAACAAATCAAAACAACTGATATTTAAAGTAAATTATATGCATTATACTATTAAATATGAAAAACTTGAATCAAGTGGCATGTTTTGTTATGTAAAATATGCAAGCGGATACTACAAAGATCCAGTCATGTCTAGAGGACCCAACTATCATAAAATTTATGGAATCAATAAATAAAGAATTAGCACAAATATGGTGAGTTTATTCTGAAGAAGGAGAAATTAAAGCTTTAACTTCAGAAGAACAATCAAGATCTACTAAGTCTAAAATTTTTCTTTGTGCAAAAGGCATATATACAAAATAATTTATAAATTCTTGTCATGGTCATTTAGTAGGAAAATATCTCAATAAATTATGTAATAATAGTAATTTACAGTTAATATATCCTAATTTGGGACCAATTTATTATATAATTTATCTGGCTATGAGCCTCTTCTTTATGTGAAGGAATGCAGTTATGGTGAAAAAGAAATATATTTACTACCATATAATGAAATCTTACATTACTTTTGATACATAAACATTAAATTAAAAAAATTTTATTTATGGTATATTTAATCTTTATAAATTACCATAAAATTTAAGAATATATCAAATGAATAATATCAGAAAATTTTTCATTGAAGATCTAGTATATTTAGTAACTAAAAAAGCAGTTTAACGTTTTTATTGTATATATAGTTCCAAAAAATTTGAAGGGAAAGAGCTTCCACCAAATGAAGAATTTTATAATTCATTAAATAAATCCAATATTAGTGAAGAAGATTATAAACACACTGTAGTAATATGGGCAGCATTTAATATAAAAATATTAAGAAGGTTGTCATGATTTGTATTTAATAACCATTGTTTTATTATCAGCTGATGTTTTGGAAAATTTTACAGAAACATGTATAAAACTTACAATTTACACCATTCTTGGTATTTTCGTGCCTTATGTTTATCTTTTGATTCATTGTTAAAGTTACAAACACCCACCTGTATTATTATATGATTTAGTGATACACATCTCAGTGTTGTAAAAGATATGTTAAACCAAATAATAGATATATGAAAAATGTTGTCAGCACTATAATATCGTTTTTTAGTGTAATTCAGTTTCCTGCTTATCATCTCATGGTAGCATTCTCACTACACAAGCATAAAGGCCCCGTTTCGATTCCCAGCAGTGTCAGGGATTTTCACCTGCCTGGAGATGACTGTGTGTTGTTGTGTCGTCTTCATTGTCATCATTCATCCCCATTACGGTCAGAGGAAGGCAACAGCAGACCCTGCCTAGTATAGCGGTGTGGGTCTCCTGCATCATTCCCCTATGCTCTTTCAAGAAGCGTGGGACTTTGTTTCCATGTCCATTCCAGTATAATAGATGCAAATATTTTATTTGCGTACGCTATGAGTCAATATCTGCCATATGCAGTGTTTGAATAGGTTGAACAAAATAATTTTGGGTCCAAAAAAATAAGTGAAATTTCAGACACATCTAAAATAATTACATTGTTTAAGTAGATCTAGAATACCGAACAAATTTATGTAATAAATGTAAAAATATGTCTTTTACCCCTGGAAAGAAAAGTATATGAGGATCTACAGAAAAATTATTAACTGCTCTAGATAATAAATATAATTATATTGTTCACTATAGATATCTCAAACTATATATACTTCAAGGAATGAAATTAACAAAAATTAAGTTTTACAATTTAAATAATCTCATTAGTTAAAAAATAAATATAATTTAATACAGATTTTAAGTTTAAAACAGAAACATTATTGTGGAAAAGATTTCTACATACTGGTGAATATTTTAGTGACTGGAAAAACGATAGAACGTACTAGAAACAGGGTAGATATAAAACTTTCTGGCAGATTAAAACTGTGTGCCTGACCGAGACTCGAACTCAGGACCTTGCCTTTCACGGGCAAGTGCTCTACTATCTGAGCTACCAAAGCGCAACTCATGCCCGGTCCTCACAGCTTTACTTCTACCAGGTCCAGAGTTTGAGTCTCCGTCGGGCACACAGTTTTAATCTGCTGCAGAGTGAAAATCTCATTCTGGAAACATCCCCCAGGCTGTGGCTAAGCCATGTCTCCACAGTATCCTTTCTTTCAGGAGTGCTAGTTCTGCAAGTTTCGCAGGAGAGCTTCTGTAAAGTTTGGAAGGTAGCAGACGAGATACTAACAGAAGTAAAGCTGTGAGGACTGGGCGTGAGTCGTTCTTCAGTAGCTCAGATGGTAGAGCACTTGACGGCGAAAGGCAAAGGTCCCGAGTTCGTGTCTCGGTCGGGCACACAGTTTTAATCCGCCAGGAAGTTTCATATCAGCGCACACTCTGCTGCAGAGTGAAAATCTCATTCTGGAGGGTAGATATAAATTAGTCTCAGATGCATGGAAGTGTGGGAAATAAGTAATTAAGCCCAATTTTAAAGGAAGAAGAATATTGAATGAAAATTTAGTTAGTGTCCATACAAATAGAACAAAAATTTTGTTTAATCGACCTGTTCCCATAGGAACGTGTACACTTGATTAATCTAAGGAATTAATGTGTGATATTCACTATACTATTATGATGGAGAAAAAATTGAAATTTTTACAGTTCTGCGGTCACTGGTTGAATTCCTGTAAGTTGTTTGAAGAATATTGAAATTTGTTATCAAGATGCTGATAATGCTATTTTATGATGCTATAATCTAAAAACAACAAGTTTTATACAATATATCTCAAGTTAATGTAAAATATTAGTAAAAAGTGAAAGATAAATATAATGGAAAAACAATAGATCAATTTTGTGGCTAAAACCAAAAATGCATGCTTATGTAGTTGATGAATAGGAAGGGGAAAAAATAAAAGGAATTCAGAGGAATGTTGTTAAAAATGAATTAAGATTTTTTTTTTTTGGTCATCAGTCTACTGACTGGTTTGATGCGGTCTGCCACGAATTCCTTTCCTGTGCTAACCTCTTCATCTCAGAGTAGCACTTGCAACCTACATCCTTAATTATTTGCTTCACGTACTCCAATCTCTGTCTTCCTTTACAGTTTGTGCCCTCTACAGCTCCCTCTAGTACCATGGAAATCATTCCCTCATGTCTTAGCAGATGTCCTATCATCCTGTCCCTTCTCCTTATAAGGAATTAAGATTACAAGATTATAAAGACTGTCTAGTTAACACAAAGAACAATATGGACTATTAATGTAATACGATGCTTTAAACATGAAATTTATTCTCTTGACATTCACATAAATAGAGCTTTATACCCTCACAATAGTGAAAGATAAGTTTAAGAAAATAAAATAATACATAACCATATAGACATCATACGGTTAAGTGATTTGATGTTATATTTTTATAAAATTCACATTAAATATATTTATATTTTTCCATTGAAAAATAAATAAATTAAATTTTTTTATGTTCATGCTATACTTCCAGCTATCATAATCATCCTTTAAAGTCATAACACCAACAAAATGTGAAACATTTTTTCGTCATAATTTTCAGTGTTTAATTGTATGTGATAATTAACACTGTCATAGATTTATAAAATAACACTTTTGATGTTCCTGTATGTATGTTTTGTGTTACAATTTTCTAAGTCTTTCAAAACTTTAAATACTCCCACTTATACAGAAAAATATTTTTAATTGACATATATACAAATAACATTAACTATAAAACTTCTTATTTTTGTGTACTCTTCTGTACATTTGTCACACTTAGTTGAATACTTGCAATTAAATCTAAGATTGTGGTAAACACAATTTAAATGTTTAATTTCTTGACACTTCACTCATTTTTTTTAAATTTATGGTGCCAGAATTCATGTTTATATTATTTTTAATCAATAAAAGTATTTTCTAGTGTTCTTCAGTAAGAATTCGTTTTAAACGTTCTTTGTAATAATGTCTAGAAACATTTTCCATATACACAAGGAATTCTCCTTTTGTTAACTATTCTTTATGATATTTATGTAAACATGATCTACATACTGCTCTACAACAATCCTTTGAATATTTCTGTGAAGTAAAATTATTAATTGACTTCTCAACCATACAATATTTCCAGATGTTATATTTAACAGCTTCCACTTAAAAATTTCTTGGAAAACATGTCAATGAAAAATGAACAACTTATTTATTTATTTATTTATGTAGTTTACACCAACATTGGAGCACTTAATTCAGACATAATGCAACAGAGTCTACAATGATTAAGCTTAGGTCTTAGCAGTCAGCAATTTCTTCATTTCACAAAACTTCTTCTTTCACAATGATCTGACTGCTCATCCTCTTGCAGATATGACATACTTTTTCCATTCTGATGTTTTGAATGCCAGCCATGAGTAGTTGTTCTTCAGAAGTAGTTTCTCTTCTCTGCATGGAATTTGGTAGGTGGTGATGGTCAGTTCATCCTGATCACTTTGTACTTCTTTAAACCAGATGTTTTTGGTTTCAGTGGTCCAAAAGTAATCAAGGGATTTTAGTATTTGGTAGGCGAAATATGTGGCCTAAAAATGGAATCCTTCTTTTCTGCATTTTATCAATAATGGATTCAATTTCCTTACACACTACTGAACAGGGCAAAAGTCTCCATTAACTTGTGTTTCTAACTGATAACTGTTTGTAGTATTATTCTATCAACTTTCTGCAATTTGTCAGTTGTTACTTGCATATTTAGTCTGAATAGTGTGACAGTTGCATATGTTGCTTCTGGTTTAATGATAGAGGAGTAATATCGAGATTTAGCATTTATTGAGAGAGATCGTTTTTTGTAGGTTGACCACATGGTTCCCTGTGCTCGTTAATGTTCCACTATCTATTGATGCTCTTTCATTAACATTCCAGGTACAATCTCACTAATTTATTTAAGGTATTTCACTGCTTTAATTTTTTGATCATTATGGAGTATGATATAGGATGTTTCAACTGGGAACCTGGGCATCATTTCTGTTTTCTCAAACGAAATTGGCAGTCTGACCTTTGACACTAATCGTTCTAGTTGTTCTGTCTGAATCTTTGCCTCATCAGTCTTGTTTACTAACAGCGCTAAATTATCTGCAAACGCAAGGCAGTTACATTCAATCTTTCTTCCAATCTTAACAGATGGTGGGCATATCTTGTTCTATTCATGCATTGTTTTCTCCAGCAGAGAACTGAACAATAATGGAGACAATCCATCCCCTTGTCGAAGGCCAGTATGAATCTCAAAAGGTTCAGAGAATTCACTTATGAACCTTAAGCTAGCTTTAGTATATCCTAGGGTGTCTGCAACGAGGATGATAAGTTTCTGATGTAAACCAAATTCTATAAGAATTGACAGTAGAGATTCACTATGGCTACTATCATAGGCTTTCTTATAATCGACAAACGTGATCACTAGGTTCTTGCCCCTGACCCTTTGATGTTTCATTATCCATTTAGACTAATAATTTGATCAGGACAGCTTCATCCTGGAGGAAAGCCTCATTGATATTCCCCTATTTCACCATCAAGCTGTTCATGAATTCTGAAATACAGAATCTGGGAAAAAATTAGAAGTAGTATCCAGCAGGGATATATCCCTATAATTATTTGGATCCAGTCTATCTCCTTCTTGTGTAGTGGATGGATTATTGTAACATTCCATTCCTATGGTAACTTCTCAGTAGTCCAAATGTCAGTAAGATGTTTGCGTAAGTTCCACATAATCTGTACATTTGCATATTTCCAAAATTCTGCCACTAGTTGGTTCTCAACTGCTGCTTTATAATTCTGAAGTAAGTTAGTCGCTGCTTGTACTTCATCTGGATGTGGTGGTATAACTCTTTCAAAATGCGTTTTGTTTCTTGCATAGGGGTCAAATTCCAAAAGCTGTTCAGGTTCTGCACTGTTTAGTAATTATTTGAAATATTTAGCCAATATCATTGAATTGTCATAATTGTTATGTGCTTCTTTCCGTTTGTGTCCTTTCATCGTAAGAGTAGGTGGAGTGTATTTCGACTGGTACTGCTTGAATGTCTGATAGTAATCTCTTGTCTTTTGATGATTTAAAGCATTGTCAATAGATTTTAACTAGTCATTATGAAATTGCCTTTTCGCCTAATTTCTTTGGTGGTTGATCGTCTAGCAATTATTAATTCCTCCCTGGAGCTTTCAGTTCTCTTTTGTTGGTCATTTAATGTGGCCTTACATCTATGATGAATCACTACATCGCATTCCTCTTTCCACCAAGTGTGTTTCTTGTGTTTCTGTACAGGAGCTATTTCTTCAGCCAAGGCTTTTAATCGATTGACCGTGGCTTCTAAATTGTAACGTAAAGGTATTCTTGATCTCCCATAATATACCTGATTATTAATAATATAACTAGGGTCATAAGTTCTCTTTGTATCTAACTTTTCATGTTTACTTTTTCTTTTCCGTGTCAGTTTGTTTTTCAGTTTTGAAATGTAATCTGAATCAACATTGACGCCATGCAGCACTTTAACATTATAGATTTCCTTATAGAATTCTGATCCATGGCCACATGATCTATCTGGAACTCTCCTAGCTTGATGTTAGGACATTTCCATGTCATTATACCAATCCATTTGTAGTACAAAATTCAATTAACTGTTCCCCATTCTTGTTTGTAAGTTTATGCGCTGGCCAAAGCTCCACCACACCTAGAAATTTCTTCTCTTGTCCTATCTTCACTTTACAGTCTCCAGGTAGAATTTTAATGTTAGTTTCCTGTATGGTCTTTACTAGTTGATCAAGTTCAACCCAGAATTTTTGCGTTCCATCCTTGCAGTTCTATTTTTAACATTAGTTGGAGCATGAATATTTATCAGTGTGTATCTTCTGTTTTCCACCTTCATTGTTAACAATGCCATGCTTGAGGAATTGATTGAAAATCCTCAATGGAATCCAATATTCTATTGTGTACAAAGAAACCCACACTGAATTGGGGAAGACTTTCTATTATCCTTTCTCCTGGCTGTCCCTTATAAAGTCGATATCCTCCTGATTCGATCGTGTCCTGGTCTGTATTGCATAACTCTTGAAAGGCTGTGATAACTAGGTTCTGTTGATCTAAGACATCTGTTAAATGTTTCAATTTACAAATTTTCCATAAAGAATTAATAAATACTGTTGCAAAATACGAAAATCTCCCTGTTTTTATAAAATTTAGCACCTTCTTATGTGGAATATGTTGCAGCATTGTTTGTTCATTCAATGCATCACTAGGCGCTCCAACTCGCCTTTGTCCTCTATGTGACACAACTCCATATCTGAATGGTGGATAATCTCGTCCTGACTGTCCCAACTGGAGGGTTCTTTCTGTAGAAGACTTCTCATATTTGTTTGATTATCTGATGAATGGTGAAGTGTCTGACCAAGGTCAGGGATGACAATTCCAGATGTGATATGGAAAGTGATGGGTGACTTATGGATGGTGAAAAATGAGATTGATGGGATGTTTGTTTGGTCCACAAGAGCGGTTTTATTTCGCTTCAGTCCGCCAACAAGTTGGTGAGGACCCCCCTATCCATCACCTGGGATGCGCCACATAGGAGTACACCTCTCCTCCTATGGTTCATGGAAAATAAACAATTAGTAATATTAAAAAAGAAGAATACAAAAAGATGAAAAGTGCTATTAAAATTTTTGTAATAATTGGTTTCGTTCATACATCTTGTGAGAGACAAATTTAAATATAGTGACAAATAGGTTTTCATGATTATTGATGAAAAAAATAATCCTTGGGTTCAATCTAAAGATGTTACTGAAATTCTAGAACATACAGGTACTGATTATGCAATTAGACTATATATTGATATAGAGGATTAAATTATATTTAAAAATTGAAACCCCGAGGTGCTATAGGAATTGCAGGGTAATGAAAAATGGTCACAGATCCTGACTTATATTATTTATTTATTAAATCACAGAACGAAGAAACCAAACATATCATAAAATGGGTTACACTTAAAACTTACCATCAATTCATAAATTGATTACAATTATATGAAAGTCACATAGAACATATAGGAAAAAGAGAGAAATTCAAGCATAAATTTCAAGAGAAATCATCTGTTCTACTATCTCCCATTAATTTCAATGTAGCAACATATAGTAAATGCTCCTCATTCTATCCCCCCTCTCCTCCCAATTTGGTGGCTGTAGCCAAGTTGTCAAAAAAATTTAACCAATCGCCCCTTTTTTCCCTCAACATGTGGCAACCAGTCTTGCAGCAGTACCAAAAACTATACATTTATCAAAATCGACTGTCGCTTGAAATGCCGCAGAAATGTCAGCGCCACTGCGCTCACTTTGACAAAACCTTTTTGTCACAACGAAGTCTCCAGAGGCGCTCCACAGCTTTGGAGCCGAGTACTCAGCCGAAATTCTGTATGGCTCTTCATTCCATCGCCAACGTTTCTCGGAAACAAATCTGTTGAAATTCGAATCGGGTGTAGACATCAGAAAACAAACACTTCCTGAAACCACCCAGGATCTGCACTAAACGCTTCCCCCAGTGGAATAGATACAGACAGATCTAAACTACACAGTAAAAAGTTGATTCACATCGTTTGCAAGATGCTCGTAACATCTTCAATGATTATGACACGTTATTCAAGTTCCACTAGAGACATGCATCTCGTGACAGATTCCAAATCGACTTCGACAGCCCATTAATATTTTCTTTTAATTTAAATAACTCCCGTAGAGTCAAAACGAACAACAAATATGAACACACCCATCTTTTAATTCCATGCAGTGCATACACAAATCGCTACTCCATACAACAATAAATTATTCCCCCAAAATATTCTCAGATAAGTAGATAAACGTACATCTGTCTTCCTAGGTAAGCATTATTAATTTTCATTTTCCAAATTTCTCTGACCTCCATGCACCCAAACTGGTGTGACCATAGCTTATAATTTGGAAATTACAACAAACATAAAACCATCCAAAAAACATAAGCCTAACACATACATACACATAAATAAATCCCTTACACATCCCCAAAAACCTAATTTATATGCATACAGTGCACTGTTTTTTCACTTGGTACCATTCACCAAGTAATTGAGTTCTCCGACCTTCTCGCAACCGAATGTGTGTCTAAACTATCTCTTTATAATTGTACACACCTTGCGCCAAAAAGAAAACCCTTATGCCACTAAACAACAAACAACTACAATAAATCCTGAAATGAACATTGCAAATGAACCCTCCAAATAATCTTATAATCTAAACACTTATTTCTTGACCGACTTTCCCCTTCTTTTCCGTCTCTAGAATACACATATCCAGTTCAATCCACCCCTCAATTTCGTACTCGTCCCAAAATAATTCATTAAATGCTTATTTCACCCCAGTTTCATTTTTGCTCCCTTATAGACGTCTCGCTATCTTAAACTTCTGTCGAGTCCACAAATGAGGCAATAGCGATCGTAATGTTCTACGGTACCATAGCCAATCAGTTACAGTAAAATCACATTCCTCCTTAAGATACCATTCTGTCCAAATATCACTCTCTATATTAGAACCAAACTCACTGTATTCTCCCTTAAAATTGTCGACATTAGTAGCTACAACATCATTATCATGAAATAAAACATTACTTTTTACTTTCACGTCATTACAAACATCTTCACTCATAGCACTTTCAACACCCGCTGATACATCATACAACTCGCTACATATAACCTTATTTACCTCCGTTGACAAATAACCAATATAAGTACCGTTCATAGTTTCACTATCCTCTTCAGTTACATCACATAAATTGTAGCTACAACGTCGTGCAATTTCAGAATCAACAGTACCACTAAATTCCGCTGCGTTTTAATTTAAACTTCAGCATAATACCTTCTTCTCTCCTACACGCACCTGCGTCACATTAATACCAAATCGCACATCAAATTACGATCCACATTCATTCTCAAACAAACATTCAAGATCCAGAGATCCATCCAGAATTTCGGGTTCAAGTCCATTAATAAAAAGATAAGCGCGGATTCGTTCCTCTGAGGTATCAACAACAGTAGCTTCAACTTTCGTAACTTCCGCACATTACTACCTTCCATCAAAATTAATTCACAAATATCCGGCGATACACACATAAATTCATCAAAAGCTGATGAGACTAATGCTACGCCGTCCTTATTAACCTCCTTAACAACTTTCTCTGTCACAATATCACCTGAAACATGATCACCTTCGTCACTATAATCGTTACCGCTTGTTAGTACTTCTTTAGAATTTTCTGTACCATCTGACTCCACTAAATTCAGCTCCACCTCAGCCTCCTTTTGGCACATAGAATCTTTCACTGTATTAGCATTCCCACACTCTTTTGTCTCACATTCATAAAACAAATCATTTCGCCCTAAATCGTCGTCATCGCCTTTATCGTTATCTTTCATTACCTTAGGATTACGCCTTTTATTTACTATCTGATTTCAAAATTTACCTATTTGATGCTCATCTCTTACTAATTTCATTTCAAAATTCTGACGCCTTTCCGCCGATTTATTAACACCCATCACATTTCCGTTTACTCACGTCCTATTCATCGCCGGTTTATTTTGCTATCTCCGGACCTGAGGTGCGGCGAAACTTTATTTCCCCATCTCCCACTACGCTAGTTCATTTCGCCAGGTGTCTGTACCTAAAACCTACTTTCTTGGAGTCGGTTCCTGTCACGAAAGTATCTGGTCCCATTACCTCTTTAAAATTTATCGTTGGATGTGTTCCTGTTACCACTTCCCTTATCAAAACTGTTGTTTGCGTTCCGTTAATAACTTCCCGCATGTCTTTCATAGTAGTTACTCAGGACCGTAGTTATGATTTCCACTCTGAAAACTGGTTGTCTGCTTACTTTGGGGGTTAAATTTCAACACCTGCTCTAATTTTTCTGCAACGTCCAAAAATGCGTCTATTGAGTTGCTATGACGGCGCATTAGAACCCACTGCAAATTTTCCGGTAACCGCCTTTTCAACGTTGTCATTTCAGTAAGCACTCCCAATGGACGTTCTACATGCACTAATCTCGCAAGTTCAAGTTTACAAAATTCCCATATCAACTTGTTCCCGTGTTGAAATGTTGGCTCATTCGGAAACTCATTTTGGAGTCGCGTTTGCTTCGCTTCACTCCAGAACTTGTTCAGGAAACTACATTCAAATTTTTCGTAGGTAGTGAACGTATCGATGTGTTTATTTGCCCACGACTGCGGCTCACCTTCCAAATGTCTTTTCACGAATCATATCTTCGCCTCGTCGGACATTCCCGTTACAAAACCATTCGTGCATGCTGCTAGAAAATTTACGGAATGATATTTCCCGTCGTCTCCAAAACGTTTGACCGTTCCCGAGTTCATCCAGAAGTTCTATGTGCAGCTAAAGAATTCAGGTTGCTCTTTATTTCATTATTTTGCTTTTTAACTTCGTGATTTTCAATTTTAGTTCCGGATTCTAGTTGTTCTTTTATTTTATATACTTCTTTCTCCCCTTTCCCTGTTCGAATGGATGAGTTACTAATAGCCTCTGTCGTCTCAGCCATTAGAGTATCTTGCCAACTCCTTCAATCTCTTACGTTGCCTCCCAGATCTGCGTGCAACGTCTCCACCTTATCACTGAAATCTTTCTCCGCTTGATCTACCTTAGAGTTAAGTATCCCAACTTTAATAGAAATTTTGCCCATTACTACCCGAATGGTTTTTAATTTACCGTCTATCAATTCCTCGATTACACTAAAAATTTTACCTACTTCGCTTTTCACCACTGAAGGTATTTAGGATTGAATCGAATCAATTTTTAAATTTACGTCAGCCATATCGGTTTTAACACAGTTTCTAAATTTACGTCAACCATATCGGTTTTAACAGAATCAACTTTGGATCTCAATCCTCTTATCATTTGCATTAATTGCGACAACATGTCTCCCCCAAATTCATCTCCCTAAATTCATCTCCCTTGCCTGACTTCGGTCTCTCTGCCCTACCGCCGATCACGCTCTCCCGCTCCGACTTCAGGCTAAGCGGCTCGCTAGTATTTTCGGACCCATACTAACTGGCCGACTGCTTAATATTAGCGAAGTCTATTATTGGCGATTGAACTACAGAATCATACATAATCACACTCTCAGCGCGGGTACTTAGCTTTGTCGTGCTGGATCCTTCTGCCATGGTATTGCTGCCGATGTTGCAGTTGAAACCCAATCTGAATATCTCGTAGCCTCTGCTGTGGTACTGCAACCGCCGCTGCGCGATGAATCGCCGTTGAAGATGCCGCTGCTGGCTGGAACCACGTGCTTTCGATATTGCTTCTTCTTCCGCGTTAGTTTCTTTTATCACTCCTAACCACTGCTAAACTCGGTGCACACAACTGTTGCAAAATTCGTAGCTCAGAGCCCCCACGCAAACGGCCTAAACTGCCACAGACTTGGGACCTAGGTCACAGAATGTCGGTAACTATTAGAATTGCAACTGTAATTTCACAACTATTAAAGAAACCTAATATTCAGTCCTGAACCAATCTCACATTTAACTTTCAGAGAGGTCCTGCCTATCGAAGTTCAGAAAATACTTTTGGAAACTCTTTGCAGAATTCAGATCCAATTCTAAAACTTTGCAGTTAATATTCCGCTACTAACACTTTGCAAAATCCAATCCTGTTCCAACACTTTGCAAGATTCTTATCCCTTAACTAACGCTTTCCAAGTTCGTATCCCGGACGAGCCCCCAGTTGCGAGCTAACATCCCAAAGATGTTCGGGCTCACATGCGGTTCCCCTTCATCGAAATGTTTTGACTCAACGTCGTCTAGGGGTTGAACCACACGTGTCGCATTACACGCCCTAAATCAGCCACTTGTGACCCTTTGGTTAAACTCTCTGGCTGATGGCAAGTTTGCGAAATACAAAGTTAACGTAACATATAATAACAGTAATAATAATATCGTGTAGTAAATTGACGACCCATAAGTGATGCAGGCCACACAGTTGCGATTTGGTTAGAATAACTTTTATTCAGAAAGCAAACAAATAGTGAAAGCGGTCGTATTTAACTTTTCAGAGAGGTCCTGCCTATCGAAGTTCAGATAATAGTTTTGGAAACTCTTTGCAGAATTCAGATCCAATTCTAAAACTTTGCAGTTAATATTCCGCTACTAACACTTTGCAAAATCCAATCCTGCTCCAACACTTTGCAAGATTCTTATCCCTCAACTAACGCTTTCCAAGTTCGTATCCCGGACGAGCCCCCAATTGAGAGCTAACATCCCAAAGATGTTCGGGCTCACATGCGGTTCCCCTTCATCGAAATGTTTTGACTCAAAGTCGTCTAGGGGTTGAACCACACTTGTCGCATTACACGCCCTAAATCAGGCACTTGTGACCCTTTGGTTAAACTGTCTGGCAGATGGCAAGTTTGCGAAATACAAAGTTAACGTAACATATAATAACAGTAATAATAATATCGTGAAGTACATTGACAACCCATAAGTGATGCAGGCCACACAGTTGCGATTTGGTTAGAATAACTTTTATTCAGAAAGCAAACAAATAGTGAAAGCGGTCGTATTTAGAGTTGCTGTTACACAGTTTGATTATCCACAATCTCATCATGAATTACAAGTCCATCTCGTTTACTACGCGAAATGTTAGAGTTCACACCAGGCGCGCGGCTGCTCACCGCTCAGAGACTGAGTCCCGCGATAGCACACAACGCGAAATTTTCTAAGTGGTTTCACTTCGTAGCTGCCTAAAGACCGACCGTCCGCTTTTGCGTCTGCATCCGAACTGTACCCTATGGTGTCTCCAGCCAAACTGTCCGTTTTTGCGTCTCCATCCGAACTGTCGCCTTTGGTGTCTCGACCAGGGGCCCTATTCTGTATCGTTCATACCGATCGGTGTAGTAGGTTTCTCTCGGCCGTGACGTCATTTTCAGTTCTTTACCGAAATATCCGATTCAGTAAGCTTCTGATACCTGTTACCCAATGGTCCTCCCACCGATTTTACGACAATTGTACCGAGAGATTTTGGATTTCGGTGTGGCCCTGTCGATCGGTGAGCTGTGGTTTATGTACACCTATAATTTGATATTTTAAACATATTTAGCGGTTTCAGCCTTGGATTTAGTGATTGTGTTACTAAACAATCACCTGAGGATGCATCCAGTTGGAAATGAGTTCATAATAGACTATTTTCCTTTGTTAGAAATATGGTTAGGTTAGGTTGTTACTGTGAATGATTACATCAAAAAAAAATTTCGGTCAATACTCTCTCTAAATACGTGTTATTTTTATGCAAATATGAGTTTAAATATCATTAAATGTCAAGACATCGGCTGTGCTTACGTATATTACATGAGTGTGAACTGACGTTACTAGTGACTTTGTGTACTTTTTCCCTCAAATGGTTTAGTTAGTAATTATCGTAACGTATATATAACTTTCAAGTGACAATGGAAAGCAATCGTGTGAAGCCTGATATTGGAAACCTTCCAAACGATAACGCATTTATGACTTACGCAGCACCGATTGGCAACGAAGTCGGCCGACGTTCCTGTGCACAACAGTGCATGTGAATCGAGCACTAACTTTGTGTTGTTTGGCGTGGCTAAGTGGTTAGCGCGCGGGAATGCCATGAACAAGGACACTGGTTCGCAAACAAATCGATGAAAAATATTTTTTTTTTCCTCTTCACATATACAACACGTTCTGAGACATTGTTATTCGTGTAATTTAAGATTTTTATGCAATATTCGTTATTACTTACATGTAAGAGCGCACTTCCTCAGTAATGATTTCGTGATTTCTATGTGTTTAAGAAACAAAATATGAAATTTCTGTGAGTGAAACAACCGACAGTGATCTTTATATTTTTTCTTGTCAGAAATAATTCAAGAGCACACTTTAAATCACTGGGAATGTAACTAGTAGCAGTCATCTTCATAATCTTGCTTGTCACAACCGTTTATCTGTGATCGAATCCTCAACAACAGAAGACAGTAATATTTTTAGACTGTAGCACCATATACGAAACATTTTCATTCATGAGATGCATGTTATAAACTTCGACGAACTGCAGGAGCTCTCGAAAATGCGTTTTTTTCATTTTTGTTTTGAAGACCCAAATAGTTGACGTATCATACATGGAAGTTGGCTATTTAATCATTTGGATCTGTAGGAGCGAGTTATAACCACATTCTGTTTATCTTCTTATTCTTTGAAACTCTCAGAATCAATTTTTCGGGTGTTTTTATAGATGTATTAGTACAATGTGGTACTACACACTATTCCTAAATAATTTTCCGAAACGTAAACGCCAAAACACGATGTTAGTGTGAATGAGCATAAGATGACATTATGCGGCATTTACGAAATCTGCAGAATACAGTCAAATACGCTATCGTTATTATGCATGCATGGAAACATGCGGTAGCGAAACTGTAAAAATTTCTGTGCATTTCAGCTGAGAATCATGGAAATAGATATACTGCACCTGATATTGTTAAGGATGAGGCAAGAGCAATAAAGGTGGACACTTCAGCTCGATGGAATGCGGCGTCATGCGTTATGGCAACGTAATCGCAATTTTCGGTACTTGGAAGAATAGCGCGTCTGTGTCGTCTGCTAGCCGCTTTGTGTTCGTGGCGCTGTGCGCACTGCAGTGCACATGCGCGGATCTGCAGCCGCTTGCTTTTGACTAGCTTGCGCGACACGAACCGACAACAGAGCTTCGGTTCTCTAGACCCGAACGGTATCGCTACCGAAATGCATACTGAATAATGCAGTGGCTCTAATTGGAGCACTAGACCGTTCGGTGCTCTTGAGTACCGAAACGATCGGCACAATAGCTGAAAGATACAGAATAGGCACCCTGAAGTGTCCCTCTGCCTGTCTCCAGCCGCTTTTCCGGCGCGCCGAACTTCGTCACTCAACTGACTGGGCAGTTCCCTTTCCTGAAGCCGTCCATCTGATTGGCTACAGCCTACAGCTTATTCTACATTATTTTACATTTTAACGTATTTAAATAATCAAAGCTTGACCACTTTCACGTTCTGAATAAAGTAACAACAATATCCATTACATAATAAACGTTAAATTCCTTTACCTAAAACCAATACAATTTCCTTCTTAACTTTGAATGTCACGGCCAGTAGCCTTGCACCGTAGTGCTTTCTGATAAATAAATAAAGAACAAAAGTAACTATTACGCACTAAACTTTACAACAAGTATTCTATTACCTAATGATTCTATAAGGTGTCATGCTGTCACCTTTCAGTGTGTTTTGTGTGGAGGAAATGATGATATAATGCTTAACTGAAAATACTGATAATTTAAAATTGCTATATCTTTTAAACAAATAAAGTTACAGAATTGATATTTACTACATTTGTCATTTTAATGAAGTGCTTCTATATGAAATGTTGATCGCTAAGATCGACCAAAGTGTTCAGATTTTAGCATTCAGGTCTTTGTTACAAAACTTGTTAATTTCACTTTAACAGTAAATCCTGAACTATTATAGATTTGATCAATATTCAAGATTTATTGGGATCACCATGAAAATTTATGGCTTGATTCCCTGCATTACTACAGAATTAAATAGTTTTCATAAATGTTTCCCTTTATGGCCGTACTTAGGTCCGCCATATTTAAGACTGCTACGTCCTCTTGACCACAAAAGACTTCTACTGACGTAGGTTCTCGTCTGTCTCACTTGCAGACTACAGCGCTTAGGCCTCAATAGACAATAGACGCCTGTGAATTTCCCCATATCATGGTGGAGCTGGGCCCTTTGTGGCAAGCGTTCCTGCACGACGCGGGCCGCTGTGGCCGAGCGGTTCTAGGCGCTCCAGTCCGGAACCGCGCTGCTGCTAGGGTCGCAGATTCGAATCCTGCCTCGGGCATGGATGTGTGTGATGTCCTTAGGTTAGTTAAGTTTCAGTAGTTCTAAGTCTAGGGGACTAAAGACCTCAGATGTGCTTAGAGCCTGCATGACTGGGTTCGTTTCACAATTCCAGAAGGCTGACTCTTTTGGACATATATTTAAATGAGAGCAAAATGCTCGTTAACTCACAATATGCACAGCCATAGTGTAAAGTAGCCATACTTCGCTCTTTACATTGATTCAGTTACCACCCCTTTCCATGTGAATAATCTGAAATTAGGAAATATTTGAGGGTTGTGTATCGTATATGAATACGTTTTAATGAGACTGACATCGTGAGGTACATTTCCCCCCTAATTCTTATATTCATTGCATTATGGGTGATAGCTTTTATCATCAAAGTCCATGAGCTCAGTGGAATAAGAGACAGAAACGGGACGTACGTCTTACGATGTGTGTGCGGACAGCTCTCGCCAGTCCAGAAGCGGCGAGTAGTGTGGAGATAGGGCGGCACTGCTTCCAAAGGCGGCTTCTCAGTCCGCCTTGTCGCGGTAGGTCCCAGGGGGACATACGGGGTGGGGCGGTGCGGAGTCCTTTCATGTTAGGGCGGTCGGCGACCTAACAGACAGGAGTCTGAGATTGGGGACCTGAGCTCGGATGGCATCTTTGCAGTCCCGTCTGGAAATCTTGTTGAACAAATAGAGAGGAAGTTTGTAATATCCTAAGCGACACGCAGCACCAGCAACCATTAGATCGGCGGTTAGGCAAGCCAAGCTGCTTCCTACGAATTTTTGAGTGGTCTCCGACTGGCAGAATTTTGTTTACACACCACAGTAGGGATAAATTGCAGAAGTATAGCTTCCAGAAACCAAATTAAAGTCGATGACTGGTCAACGATCAGAAGAATGAGCAGAGAGGGAAAATACACTAGGAGTTGTATGACTATGATTCACCCCACGCATTTACAGGGGGAGGAAATGAGAGGTTTGCTGGAGAGCCAGTAGTTGTGAGAGAGTCATCCGGCCGGACGTTCCTGAGGATCGGACGTCTTCCGCACCTGCCCTCGTTGACGACGGATGGACTTTGTATCTTTTCTCTCGGGCGAACTTATATTTTAGCGACCTGTTAGGCCACTGCACTTGTTGTAAACATAGACGATTGTGCACTTTGCCCTTCTGGCTTGGAGTTCTCATACATTATGCTGCATACGGCAATTTTGAGGGCACTTCTCTTGATAGTCTCTCACGCTGAGACGTTTCTGAATTTCACCTTTCTGGTTGGATGTTCACGTCTCTCTTCTATTTAGTGCAGAGGAACTACAATTCAGTATTCAGATTTAGTAGTTTGTGGACCACAGTCTGCATTCCAATGTCTTATGTTTTAGCATTCAGAATGTTTTGAAAGGCTGCAGCTTTTCCGACGGTTTAGATTTCTTGGAGACTCGTCACCCCGTTTAGCCACCACGCTGCGTTCACGGTGATGCGATACGCTCTGACATTGTAGGGCTGTAAAAGTAGATATCTGTGACCACTGTTAACTTATTTTTACCTGCACTGAAGTTTCAAACCAACTGTTTGGTAGTAGCTCTTTCTAGAGATTCGTACTGAGGTTATGTCGGTCATTTCGCGTTTTATTTCACAGACCAAATCTCCTACAACGCGACAGGACTAGGCAGTTTATTGATAGTATTAGTTCATAGGGACTTTTATTTTGTTTTATACGTTCGTAGGACAATTATATCATTATTTAACCTTAATTTAAATGGGTTCTCACTTAAGATAAAATGTGTGTAGTACAGAATTACATTAATTCTTTCAGTATAGATTAATTTTCCATCATCATTGTTTTTTTTGTGTTTTCTTTTATTAATAATGATCCGATACATCAGTTAATTTGGATCAGCTTCAAGACGAGAATATAGTCTGAATATCCATTGGATACGCTCTAGTTTTAGGATACTACATAACCATTATTTTTGCCGGTTAGGTATTGTTTCTAATCACTTCCTCCAAGAGGTCGCAGGCCGCCTCTCCATATCGCGTTTGTTACATCCGTTAAGAGATGGGGCCCCTCCACGCCCGCACCAACGTGGTGACCAAACCAAAAGTTCTACTGCCACCTCCGTCAACATGTTAGTTATCTAGTAAGTGTCTAACCTCCCCCCTCACTTATCGACCTTAATGACAGTGAAAAATTAAACCGCGTGTACCTAATGGAAATTTGGGAAAAGCAATCGTCACCGAAGTTAATCTATCGGTAAAGAGGGAGGAAAGGGTTACATCGAAATGAAAGGAAAAATGCAAATGAAACTGGTGGAAATTAATTTTGAAAAGGGGTAAAGTTAATAAAGAAAGTAAATGTGCGGCCGTTACGTTAACAATTAACTAGCGGTAATTAGATATTTGAGATTTGGGGGAAATCACGGTCGCCAGTCCTAAGGACAATTACTATAGTAACTGAAAAAGAAAGGTTATTACACATATAATTAACACTAGAAGCGTGGCAACTGAAGGTTGACACGTGTAGTGTGAAAACTGAAAGTTTGTCAGAAGTAGTAAATTTCGCTACACTCTGACTTAATTTAGCAAAAGAATTAATAAAACCGGAAAATCGAAAGTTAATTTAGTGACTGAAGTTAATAGTGAGCTTTCGTTCTGAAGCACATCGAAATCCAGTAAAATACGGTTAGTCTTGGACTACCTCAACAATCATTTCAAAAGCAACTTGACTCTACGCAATTTAGAAACAAGAGATTTTACTTTGAACTTGAATTAAATGATTCTGAACTATTAACAATAGTAAAATTTAGTACGTACCAAGCTGAGCTGCAGTCACAGGTAAGCTAAAATATGCTAACAAAACTCGCACTCTAAATTTGTGCTCGTGTAACCTAAATATTGTAGCCAGCTACTGAACTTTGAAATTAAAGCAGTGAAATCTAATTATATTATTTTAATGCTGGCGTTTGAATTTCAACGACACTCGGGTTCATTTCGGAAAAGGAAGGGACCCTGCTTGGCAATGCAATTGGGACAATGAGCAACAAAGGTTCATGCTAAGTTCCTGTAATTTTGCGAGGCAAATGGAACAATTTGAAAAGCTGAGGTCTGCCATACAGTTCTGAAACTTTACGTGCTTTTAGTCTTCCTTATTGGTTGATTGAAGGTTTGAAGCCGTCGATCGAGGAGGTGGCGACAGTCACTCATTGTCGGCCGTCGCTGTTGCAGAAGCTGGATGTTGGCGCGCCTTCTTCTCGACACGGTCACCAGGCGAAACGGGCTCTTGATGTGCGCCAGCTAATGCTTCCCGTCCGCGACACCATGTCAGAAACTATCATCGCGAGTCGAGCGCAATTACATGCTGCCAAACCCCGAAAGCGCGGGAACTCGCGGGTGCGTCACACAACACACCTGCTCCACTCGCTATTCCAGCCAGACTCTCACTGCTCTGCCCGCGCTCCACGCGGCAGAGTTAACACTACCAAAGATCCTACACACTTTGATTCTTCACACGACCCATCGATGTAATCGTTCGATAGCAGTTTTCCCTAGGCAAGACCCAGCGTAAAAATACAAATAATATTTACGAAACAAACCAATTATACATCGACATAAGTGCATAAATATATATATATATATATATCCAAACAGTAAAGCAATTACAATATATAAAGAGACAGAAATGTCATATCTTGAGGTAACAAAACAAGGAAAAAAATAATAGTACAATAGATGGAAATAGGAGGATATGCATTTCCGGCGTTACACGTGCCCCACATTGTCTGAGGAAGTTCGTGTAACGTAAAAAGACTCAGAAAATGTCCCAAAAAAGAAACAGCGGAAATGCATATGCTCAAAACATCAACAAAATTTAGCATTCGTCTAATTAAGCATAAATCAATTTTTAGACCATAATAATTGAGTGGAGACACTCCTAATCTTATTCCACTCTGTCATCTTGCACAAAATAAAACAGGTTGACAACATATTAAAATTCATAGAAAACATAGAAAATGGTTTAGCTATTCTAAAATTGTCAAAATTCCCAACAGTATCAAGAAATGGAATACTATTTACAAAATTAATCAGAGTACATGGTCATAAAAACAGGTAGATCAAAATACGCAAATTAATAATTAATTACATAGAATACACATTTTTACATAACCCTTTCATAATTAATATTCTCGTCATGGGAGTCCATTAAACGCTAAACAAGAAAATAACACACATCAGATCGAAAAAAACATAAATATTGACAGTAGAATTCTTTCAGCTGTCCAGGAAGAAAAACAATTCCGCTTTCCGTACTCACAAGTACAAAGAATGCCGACAGCGGCCCAAGAGCCAACAGCGGCACAAGAGCCGACAGCGGCTCGCCTCGCCAGTATTGTTGCGCCCGCGTGTGCGGCACGCTTGATCTCACTCGCCCTTGCGACGGCGTTTCCAGAACGTCCGTTTCACTGAATTCTTTCGGTAAAACTCACTCCCGAGTAATCTCAAGGAGTCCATAAACACTATCACAGTGGATAACTCAACACTGTCCATCATCACACGCATGTACTAGCCTGAAACTTAAAACAGCGTCTAAGTACATCGGCAATGACTAGTAAATCACATATTTATGGAATCTTACAGCTATTTACAAAATCATATTTACATTCCTTAATCTACTGTGACTCAGCTGAAAACTTAAACTAGCAGCTTGGATTTTTCAGTTGATTAGATCATGATTAAATTGATTAAAATTAAATTGATTAATCAAAATTAATTACTTATTAATTACAACTTCTTTAATGACCTTGGTCAGTCAAAAGCATCGCCACATGGCACATCCTTAAATCTTACACTCTATATCTACATACTGTACAAATTACCCTATCTGTGGTACTAATCAATCCTTGGTTGGTACAATTTCAAGTCTACTATATTCCGTATACCTAATCGTTTTCCAGAGCTTGGATACTCTAAGCAATAAGCATTTGTGTGAGGTATACCAATGACTTTATATGGTCCATTATAAACAAACTTAAATTTTGAGATTTCATGGTCTATCTCGCTCGATTTCTCATGAGCTTTTACAAGTACTACGTCTCCGATTGCAAACTTAGCAAAACGCGCTTTAGCGTCATGACGACGTATGCGAGCATCGGCTTTTAGCTTCATTACTTCTCGCAAACGATCTTTTTTCACACCAATACTAATGTCAATCCGTGGAGGGAATTTGATTATCTCTTCCAATTCACTTTCTACACTTTTGTCAATGCCGAAATTCCTCACATTACAGTAGTTCAAACTCATTCCTATGCCAATGTCATCCGGCCAGTTAACAATGTGTATAGGCTGGTATTGCCTATGCACACCGTCTCCTGCCTCGTCAAAACCAACTACCATTGTTTTATCTAGTGACATACATGTCAAAGTTTTGCTTTCGCGGTTAATCACTGCACGGTACTTTAATAGCCAATCTAACCCGATAATTACTTCCGTAGCTAAGTCTGGCACGACGACAAACTCTTGTTCAAATCGTGCCCCACATATCTCGAAGTTGACAAAAATCTGTTTTGTGACCGGTTTACTGGCCTTCCCAGTAGCACCGATAATTTTCACTCCTGTTACTGGCATAACTACGATGCCAGGTCTGTCCTTCAGTAACTCAAATATTTTCCCAGATACAGCACTCAATTCTGCACCGGTGTCAATCAACACGTTTAGTTGTAGGTCGTGCATATTAACAGACACTTGTCCTCGACTGTTTCTTTATTTTCCCACAGTAAATCCTCGTCTATATCCAGGTCATTCCAGAAAAAACCATCCGGCTTTGATCCCAAATCCGGTTTATCTGGCGGCTTTTTCAGCCTCTGTTCACATACAGTTTTAATTACAACACGTCTGTCCTGAGGCTTAGTCTGTAGCTTCGCCTCCAATACCGAAACCTTTTCCTGTAACTCGTCAACTAGTGAGTGTTGCTTTGCTATCGATTCACTAATTGTCACCTTCGTTGATTCCTCTTTGGTCAGATCGATCTCATCTGCCAATCTACCTGGAGGAATGTGCCCAGTCGCATCTGAAATTACTTCCTCTGGATCTGCGCAACCCACACTGCTACCGTCTGACCGCATAACGTCAGCTCTAACCTCATACACACTGTAATCTATGTGGTTTTCTACCAATCGTGTCCGGCTATCACTAAAATTTTCGTAATCTTTCTCCTTAATACTCTCGCAATGTTTAAACTGAATGTTCGCGTCGGATGGGTCGGCTACTTCTACCATTACAACTTTCGGTAAAGTCTGCCGGTTAGGGCCAGAATTTTCCGTTACTACTTCAACATTCAACTCCTGCGGGACGAAACACGACGCATCTTGCTCGTGCTCCCCATTAACATCAACTATTTCTAGTAAAGTCTGCCGGTTAGGGCCAGAACTTTCTATCACTTCACAATCACTATCTTCCTGCGGGACGAGACGCGGCAAATTCTGCCCGCGCTCCCCATAAACACTTCTCCCGTACAGGCCTCTATAATCTCTTAGTTCGTCGTATAAGCGACCGAACTGCCTTAACCAGACCTCATCCCTCTCTGCATCTCCTCGCTCGATGACGGACGTTTTATCCGACATCTGATCTTCTTTCAACACTTGCGAATCATTCTTAAACTCAATCTCCAGTTCCGCTGTGGGTATTACAGCTGCCACTTTATAATCGATTTCCGGAACACTACTTAAATTGTTCTCACTGACAGTGAATGTACTTCCTACTGCCGTGTCTACAGCTGATCTACTACTTGTGGGCGCGCTCCTTTCTCCTAACACTGGCACACTCTCCCGCCGTTGATTATTCCATACGGAATTTTCATAACGACGACACCTGGGTTTTCTCCTGTTATTGGGCCGCCAAAATTTCTCCACGCCCGGTCGGCCCCTCACCGGCGCGGCTAATGGTTTCCCTGTCTCGTCCCAGCAGATACGCTCCCCGGATACTGCTGAGGCGGCTGGTCACACCCTCTGGCGTTATTACTATTCTGCGCAGCCCGTATCACGCTAGTATGATACTGGTTTCCGTCATTCCGGTTATTATTTGCATTGTACCGATTGTTATTACGGTCCGAACCATTATTGTTATTGCTGCCATGGTTGCGGTATGCATTATTCCCATGGTTATCGTTGGTGTGGTTGCTGTGGTACCTGTTGTTGTTACCACGGCCTCTACCACTGTCGCGATTATTGCGCCAATTGTCCTCGTCCTCCACTCTTTCCAGGAAATCATTTATTGTCCTGTAATTGCTTCCTACGTAGCGTTTTGTATCATCTGGAAGCTTTTTGTAGAGTTCCCAGACTATTTCGGATTCCGTGCGGCGATCACGCAAATATTCCAACTTGCGGATCCAGCCCTCACAAAACTCCTTCATCGAGCCGCGCGAATTCGCATCGAAAGGCCTCGATACGACAAATTCGCGCCAGACACTTTGCTGTTTTTGCTCTGACCAGTATTCAGCCAGAAACAAATTTTTAAATTCGTCAAAAGTCAGGTTCGTAATGTTGAGGTTTAGGCCCCAACGCTTGGCATCACCAGCCAACACATCAATAACCGCATTAATTTTTCTCCCATTAGTCCATGATCTGGGTAAAACTCTTTCACAATTTTTAATGAAATCCGTCGGGTGTATACCGCCTTTTTTCAAGGGGTCGAACCGCTCCTCTTTCGTCAACAACTCCGAACTATGTGCACAGATTGGCACATAGCTCTGTTTTTCGTCAAGTTTCCTTTCTAATTCCGACACCCTCGTAATCACTTGGCAAGTGGTTGTCGCAAGCGTTTCCACTTCCCTCTTTTTCTCTTCACAGGTGCTAGCCTGCTTCGTGACTTTAGTATCTACTTCGGATACTAAAGCCTTTAAAGTTTCCACCTTCTGTTGATCCTCTTTTCTCACTAATTGAATTTGTTCCGTCACCTTATTCTCGATGATCGGAGCAACTGCGTCTCCTACACTTTTCTCGATTCTGCTAATTTCGGAACCAAAACGAGTATTTATGCTCGCAATTTCCGCCTGAACGCCTATCATTTCCTGTTTAAGGTTACCGATTTCGGTATTAATCACGACAATATCGTCTTTGATTTTATCAACTTTTGTGTTAACAACTTCAACATTGTAGTTAACAACATTAATAGCTTTGTTCTGATTGTCTAGGATTCGTTCAATTTTTTCAGACTGAGCTACTTGCTTGGCAGCCTGAGCTGCTTGCTCGGCAGCCTGAGCTTCTTGCTTGGCAGCCTGATCTTTAATTTCTGCCGATTGACTCTTGATTTCGTTAATCAAAACATTCAATAAATCAGTTAAATTCCCGGAAACCACCGGTTTTACTTCCGTAGCGGCTTCCTCTTTCATTGTCCCCCCGTATTCGTCATCAAGGGATTCAGATTTGATTTTCACTTCCGATTCCGAAACATTTTCTAAAGTCTGGAATTCCATTTCTGCTCTTTGTTGCGTTTCGGCGGTCGAATCTTTCATGCTAGCCGCCTGCCCCGTAACAATGGGTACCGCTGTGCGCGTTTCCCACTGTTCGACCGATTGTTCCGTATCTAAGTCTACCAAATTTTGGTAATTGTTGCCTTCACTCATTTTAATAATTTTCAATATAAATGCAAAATCTCAACTGTAATTAGGATTCCTCACACGAATATTCTCGCTGACGTATCGACCATTTCGTAACCAGTACTTTGTTACGAGATTTGCACAATGCAAAATTCGTGTCCAGAACAACCTCAAATTTGAAGATTGTCCTGTCACCAGGTCGCCACGTGTAACTTCCCCCCTCACTTATCGACCTTAATGACAGTGAAAAATTAAACCGCGTGTACCTAATGGAAATTTGGGAAAAGCAATCGTCACCGAAGTTAATCTATCGGTAAAGAGGGAGGAAAGGGTTACATCGAAATGAAAGGAAAAATGCAAATGAAACTGGTGGAAATTAATTTTGAAAAGGGGTAAAGTTAATAAAGAAAGTAAATGTGCGGCCGTTACGTTAACAATTAACTAGCGGTAATTAGATATTTGAGATTTGGGGGAAATCACGGTCGCCAGTCCTAAGGACAATTACTATAGTAACTGAAAAAGAAAGGTTATTACACATATAATTAACACTAGAAGCGTGGCAACTGAAGGTTGACACGTGTAGTGTGAAAACTGAAAGTTTGTCAGAAGTAATAAATTTCGCTACACTCTGACTTAATTTAGCAAAAGAATTAATAAAACCGGAAAATCGAAAGTTAATTTAGTGACTGAAGTTAATAGTGAGCTTTCGTTCTGAAGCACATCGAAATCCAGTAAAATACGGTTAGTCTTGGACTACCTCAACAATCATTTCAAAAGCAACTTGACTCTACGCAATTTAGAAACAAGAGATTTTACTTTGAACTTGAATTAAATGATTCTGAACTATTAACAATAGTAAAATTTAGTACGTACCAAGCTGAGCTGCAGTCACAGGTAAGCTAAAATATGCTAACAAAACTCGCACTCTAAATTTGTGCTCGTGTAACCTAAATATTGTAGCCAGCTACTGAACTTTGAAATTAAAGCAGTGAAATCTAATTATATTATTTTAATGCTGGCGTTTGAATTTCAACGACACTCGGGTTCATTACATGCTGCCAAGCCCCGAAAGCGCGGCAACTCGCGGGAGCGTCACACAACACACCTGCTCCACTCGCTACTCCAGCCAGACTCTCACTGCTCTGCCCGCGCTCCACGCGGCAGAGTTAACACTACCAAAGATCCTACACACTTTGATTCTTCACACGACCCATCGATGTAATCGTTCGATAGCAGTTTTCCCTAGGCAAGACCCAGCGTAAAAATACAAATAATATTCACGAAACAAACCAATTATACATCGACATAAGTGCATAAATATATATATATCCAAACGGTAAAGCAATTACAATATATAAAGAGACAGAAATGTCATATCTTGAGGTAACAAAACAAGGAAAAAAATAATAGTACAATAGATGGAAATAGGAGGATATGCATTTCCGGCGTTACAAGTGGATCACAGGATGATCGGCTGTGATGTTGTCCGTGCGTCTAGGTAAGACTACGCATTAACACGGTCCATCGGGTGATAGATAGTGGACGAAACGCGAGTGAGAGGGAAAAAAGTGCCAAGGCTGGTGCTGTGGGAAAAAAACCTCTGCGACAGTGGGACGGGTAGTAAGAGCAGTAGTGGCTTACTAGCTGCGATAGTTCATGCAAGGTTGGATTTGTTAGTATGGGTATCATGCATCATTACCGTGGCAAGCGATGGCGATGTATCCCAGTTGCTGCAGCCGCTACATTCCTGGAACAATCAAGATCGTTATATAGTAGTGGGAGATCGGCCATAGATCATCTCACTGTGTGGGGGATGTGTGGAGCGTGTCTGCATGCAGTGTACGGTACGGCTTCCCTGCGTGGTGCCAGTTATTCGGCAGCATATTCCAGCTGGATATCCGGTAATGGCGTCTGATTAACAGGGGCCCAACTGTACCGTTGTGTTTGCGTGTGCTTGGCCATAGATGTTAGGTCCTTAAAAGTATGTCTTTTGGTCTTTTATGTTTCCATCTATGGTTGTGGTCGTAGTTTCCCAGATTCAGAATAAACGTGTTCTGCGAATCTCTGGAGTTTCTGTATAGCCTTGTGGTGAGTTTTTGGATTACCTCCGTGAGAGTCTCAAGTCGGTATTTCCGGTGAAGATCCGCTATGCGTGTGTATCGTGGACCATTGCTTATGATTTTGAGTACTTTGTTTTGTATGAGCTGCAGACGGAGCAGGCGTGTAGGCGCAGCGTATGCCCAGTCAGGAGCTGCGTACGTCATCAGGGGTCGAATAAGTGTCATGTGCATGGACCTCGACACCCTTCTGTTCAGTGTGCTACGCCTGTTGAGCATAGGGTAGAGCTGTTTGAGCCTCGCGCTAGCTCGGTTGGTCGTGTGTTTTATGTGGTGTCCCCCCCCCCCCCCCCCCCCCCAGAGTAATTTCCGTTCCAGCCAGACACCGAGGTATTTGACTTTCTCACGGAAACGCGTTGGGCGTGTATGTAGAGTTATTGGTCTGCAGTGTCGGTGTCTGCGCAGTTGCTTCGGTCTTCTAGTGAACAGAACGGCTTCGCACTTGCCGACATTTACTCTAACACGCCATTTCTCCAACCAAGGCTCAGCCACTCTGAGTGCAGTCTATCAGCGTGACGTAATGTTTGATGGTTTCCAGTCTTGCGCGAGGATGGCTGTGTCATTCGCGTAGATTGCCATCGTTGTGTTGTATGTGGTTGGGAGATCGTTTATGTAGAGGTTAAATACTAGGGGCCCTACGATGCTTCCCTGGGGTACTCCCGCGTGCATACCGTGTCGTGTTGATTGTTTTCCCTGCACGTCAGTGTTGAAACCCCTGCCTGTGAGGTATGAGTGTATCAGACGCACCAGCCCGTCGGGGAATCCCGCGTCGCTGAGATTGCGAATGTGAACGTTGTGCCATAGACGGTCGAAAGCCTTTTCGATGTCCAGGAACACTGCCCCTTTTGCTTTGTTTGTGTTGAAGCCATGTGATATATGTTCAACGACCTTAAGAGTTGTTGTGTTGTTGAGTGGTGATTCCAGAAGCCGAATTGCTCCGGTCTCAGGATGTCACTTGCTACGCAGTACCTAGTGATGCGTTTGAGAATCACCTTCTCAACAATCTTACTGAGCGAGCTCAGAAGGCTGATGGGTGGGTAATTTTGTCCTGAACATCAGGACCTTGGCCGTCTTCCCAAAGGCGGGGAAGTGTTGGTGTTTTAGTATGGCATTCGTAATGTGTGTTAGGTACTCAGTAGCTTTATCCGTGAACTCCTGGAGGACACGGTTTTGAATGCCATCATGACCAGGGGATTTCCTAGCAGCGGAATGCATTATAGCCCAGGAGACTTCGGCTGTGTTACCATGTCGAATGTCGTCGCGCTATGATTGGGCTAGAATGCGTGTAACCTCTTGGTCAGTGTGAACACTGGATCTGATGGTACCAGGTTCGGTGTGAATGACGCTGCGAGTGTGCGGGCCATTAGTTCTGCTTTCTTTTCCAATGAGTATGCAGGTCCGTCAGGCCCTTGAAGCGTTGGGGTAGTTACATCCGTTGAGGAAAATTACACACTTGTAGGCACCCTTGGTTTGTCTGCCCCCGTACTCCACGGGTTAAGAGGTGCATATAAAAAAAAAACACACACACACACACACAAAACTCATAAGTCAGGAGGAGTGTTAGAATAACAATCGAGCTGCATTCCCTAGCTGCCAATGGCCTTGCCGCAGTGGTAACACCGGTTCCCGTCAGATAACTGAAGTTAAGCGCTGTCGGGCTGGGTTAGCACTTGGATGGGTGACCATCCGGTCTGCCGAGCGCTGTTGGCAACCGGGGTGAGGCAAACTCAGGAGCTACTTGATTGATAAGTAGCGGCTCCGGTCTCGGAAACTGACATATGGTTGGGAGAGCGCTGTGCTGACCACATGCCCCTCAATATCCGCATCTAGTGATGCCTGTGGGCTGAGGATGACACGGCGGCCAGTCGGTATCTTTCGGCCTTCATGGCCTGTGCGAGAGGAGTTTTTGTTTGCATTCACTAGCTAAAAGATTTGTGTCTACTTTTTCACCTGTCTTCTACTCGTTTTATTTTCGACGAGAAAATTCCTCACTTTTTTCGTGAAGGTGAAACAGCTTTGTAGGGAAACAGTGACTTATGCTCAGAAATAGCTCCTCTACGCAATTTGAAGATTGCACGCTGAAGAACAAATACTGAAAAAACAGATCTTTTTTATTGCATAGACCAATACCTGCCGCTTGCTCAGCTCAGTAGTAGTAAAATTTCGCTTATGGCATACGCGTACGTAACGCTCACCGTTTGTTACTACACAGACCTCTATACGTAACGTAAAACCTTATATTAGGTGTCACACTATAATAACAAAGTTTAACTGAACAGCAAATAAAATATATGGGCCCCGCGGAGTGTTTAGAAACATTCTCTTCAATATTCTGTAAAATGTAATTACTTAACCGCAAAATTGGCGGCTGTTGCCGTAGTGAAAAGGCGCGTTTCATTCGTCAATGAGACTGCCGCGGCGGGTTTTAATTAAACAGGCGCGAGGAGGGGGGCGGGGGGACATTACAGCGCTTGCGGACTCCATTATCGAGCGGCGAGCGTTGACTTTTGTTCTCGTGCCTAAAACATGAGGCGGCCCACCTTATTGGACCCACACAATTAACCGTAGCCAGACTCGCGCCGTGTTTGCACGCCACTTTACGAGCGAATGAACGACCCTGTTAACACGTTTGTGCGGAATAATGACGAAATTCGAGAGAATCTGTGAATCCGCACAAAATAATGGTAAACAATCCACTGATGAAACCGTCACAACAAGCTGACGCCCTATTATTCTCTTAACAAACTTCAGCTTGTCTACCAATTATCTTCCTCCCACACTGTGAACTTGTTCTCTCTGAAATAATGTGTCCTGTACATGTTAACGCCTTTCTCGCTTGAGCGTCGCTGACAAAACACGTCCCGAATTTATACTTCACGAGTTTCCGCATGAGAGTTTGTCGAAAACCCCCAACAGATGGAAAAATAAGTTTCCTTCCTTCATTGCGGCAAGTCGTCGATATTAGTCTATGTATTACTGTGTTAGTTTTATCCCTCGTCTTTTATTTTGTGGCTATTAAAGATAAAGAATGTTCTTTACTGTTTGTATACATGTAAATATTGCTTTTTAGATCGTAATTACAGATATCTGAAGAAATACACAAAATTATGAATTCATACCTGTATTATGTTTCTACAGTGACTGTTTTGTTTCACAGTTTGTCATCTGCAACCACTTACACCTTAAAATAGATAAGCTATGTGTAAGTGGTTCACTGTATTCCATTACCTTTGTTTCATTCTTTTCAAAGCGTTATCCATTTATTGGAACTGATCTTACAGGTCCTCTGCCTCTGAAAAACCACAAAATGTGCATCTCCTTTCATTGAACTTCAGTTCCCTTTCCAAATATTCTAAGGAACATATATTAGACACTTTAACGATCGTACAAAAGCCTCCCCACCAATTATATTTCATGGGAATATATGTCTCGGGCAGGTATAAGAGGAAAGCTAGCCACAAGTCCGTTTATACAACATTTATTGGATGGTTTTATATATGGTTTTGTTAGAAAAAAATATTGTCTGGGCTGCAGTATTATTTTTCATTGTAATTATATATAATCTTTGTGTGGTTTTTGAAGCTTTGGCCGTGTAGGAATTATGCGATTTGTGTTACAAAACTGTGAGTGCTTACGTAACAACTGATGAGTGAGAAATTCATGGTGGGACTCGAAAGTGTTTGGATTGTCGGTCGCAAATGCGAAGTTAATTTGTGGAAAATTAATTAGTTTATGGAAAGCAGAACCATTTTAGTAGCATGGAAGGAAGAAAAAGATTGGAAGAGCTCAGGTGATTCTGAGAGAATTAGATTAGAAAATGAGACACTAAAAACAGTGGATGAGATTTACTATTTAGGAAATACAATATTTGTCACTGCCTGAAGAAAAATGTAAACAAATTGCAGGCTGGGAACAGAAAAAAACATTTCTGAGGAAGAAGAGTTTGTTAACATTGACTGTAAAATTAAATATTAAGAAGCTTTATCTGAAGGTATTAGTTAGGAACATAGCCTTGTACAAAAGTGAAACTGGACGATATATTGTTCAGACGTACAGACATGGACAGAACTTAAACTTTTAAAGTGGTCTGCTACAGAATAATGGTGAAGGCTAGGTGAGTAGTTTGGTTAACCCATAAAGTTTACTTAATTAAATCGTGGAGAAAAGAAACTGGTGTCACAAGTTGACAAGAGATTGATTGATGAACACATCCGAAAGCATCAAGGAATAACCAGTTTGGCAATGGAGGATAAACTGAATGTCACTCTCTCTCTCTCTCTCTCTCTCTCTCTCTCTCTCTCTCTCTCTGTCTCTCTCCCTCTCTTTCTCTGTCTCACTCCTTCAGTGTATTTAAGTGTGTATGTGTATAGATGGGGGGGGGGGGTGGAGGGTGAGTTGGTGTAGAGGGGCTGGGGATAAAGGATTAAGTGACCACGATTAAGATTGAAGAACAGTAAGCAGACTCAGACGATTGTAGGATGCAATAGTTATGCAGAGATGAAGAGACTTGCACAGGGTAGAGTAGCGTAGGAACCTACATGAAACCAACATTTGGAGTTAATGCCTCAACAAAAAAAAGCCAGCACAAAAGTCACCAGCACAAAAGTCAAGTAACAAAAACACCCACCATGTCACCCCACATTTTCACCACATCATTTAAGAAGGTGAAGCGCACAAAGCGCTAGAACTTCACCCCCAGCAGAGGGTTCAGCCCTCGGTCATGTGCGTCTGCGTCTGCCTCAACAAAAACACAATGCACAGTAGTTTAGTGATTTGAGTCAATCTGATTACATCTTTGAACAGCGACCAGGTGCCTCTCTCAAACACGTCAGCTCACTTCGACAGTCACCAAATTAGCAAAACACGTTTTATCGTTCTGAATATCGTAATGCGTCAGCTACTCGTGATGACTCCCTTTGTTGTATACGACTTCACCTACAACTGCAAGGAGAGGCGGTCTAGAGAGAGGTGCGGTAACTGTTGTCGTAGGTAAGCTGGGCAGGACCAGAAATGATTAGCGAAAAAGTTAACACAACAAACAGGACAATTACTTAACTTGTATTTCTCCAGGTGAACGAAGACTCATTACAAATGAGCAGCCGGAGAATCCAGGTCATACAATAGCAACTAGGATGAGACTGTATATTCTAAGCATGAACGATGGTGTCATAGCATAGTAGCGGCTCCAGGCGCAAGTGAACTTAGAGGCGGCCGCCGCCTGTCCTGTATTGTGGTGGCAGAGGGCACTCGATGTACAGAGCTCCTGAAAACGTGGCTGAACGGGCAAACACTATTTGGTCCACCAGATCCCGTGCGACCGCTATCGACGTCAGATGAAAAATTGCCATTCTGCTACCAACCTTGATATGCTGTGTGGTGGTATCAGTAGGTGATACCACACCTTCAAATGGGGTGCGGAAGTGTGGTGTACATTCGTCTTCTGTTCCTGCACCAAAGTAGATAGTCTGTCAGTCGAAGGCAGTACTCTGACTGGCTTACGCATTATTGCTGAAACAGTGTTGTTTGGAGAGAAAGGCAGTCTTGGGCACTCTTGTATGCGGTGAGGACGTTTATGATCGCAGGTCGCACACAGACGAGCAGATCCTAGTAGGGGGAAAATCGGTTTAGTATATTCAAATTTGTTATCAGCAATTGTAAATAAACTCTCTTAAACTCTCTTTCTCCCTCTGCTAAAGACAAGAGGAAATATGTTACTCCAACAAATTTGGTCAAGTAGTTTACAGTTTTTTTATGGTATTTTACGTGGTATACACTGAGGTAAGAAAAGTTATGGGATACCTCCTAATATCGTGTCCTTTTGCCTGTAGTAGTGGAGCATCTCGACATGGAATGGGTTAGACACATCGTTAGAAGTCCCATGCAGAAATACTGAGCCATTCTGCCCTTATAGCGGTGCATAATTGCGAAAGTGTTGTCACTGCAAAATGTTGTACAAGACCTGACCTCTCATATACGTCGCATAAATCCTCGATGGGTGGCCATATTATTAGCTCGAGTTGTCCAGGATGTTCTTAAACCACTGGAGACTAGTTGTGGCCATGTCACATGGGGCATCGTCATCCATAAAAATTGCATCTTTCTTTGGGAAGATGAAGAGCAAGATTGGTTGCAAATGGTCTCAAAGTAGCCGAACGCAACCATTTCCCGTCAATGATCGATTTAATTGGACCAGAGCGCCCAGTCCATTCCAAGAACACACAGCCTACACCTTTATGGACCCACCTCCAGCTTGCACAATGCCTTGTTGACAAACTTGGGTCCATGTCTGAGCCATATTCGAACCCTATCATCAGCTCTTACCAAATGAAATCGGGACTCATCTGACACTGTTTTCCAGTCGTCTAGGGTCCAACCGATATGATGACTAGCGGAGGAGAGGCGCTGCAGTCGATGTAGTGGCTGTTAGTAAAGGTACTCGGCGGGTCCGTCGTCTGCTACCATAGCCCATTAACCACAGATTTTGCCGCACTATCATAACGGATACGTTAGTCGTTCGTCTCATATTGATTTCTGCTCATATTTCACTCAAAGTTGCCTGCCAGTTAGCAGTGACAACGCTACGCAAACGCCATTGCTCTCGGGCGATGAGTGAAAACCATCTGACAGGTAATGCTTGAAATATGCCATTTTCAGCATCTTGACACTGTGGATCTGGAATATTGCATTCCATAACGTTTTCCGAAATAGAATGTTCCATACATCTTGCTTCAACTACCATTACGTTTTAAAAGGCTTTTAATTTCCGTCGTGCGGGCGTAATCACGTCGGAAACCGTTTCATATGTGTCACCTAAGTACAAATGACATCTCCGCCATTGAATGTCCTCTTATACCTTGTGTTCCCGATACCACCGCCGTCTGTATATGTGAATATCACTACCCCATAACTTTTGTCGCTTCCTGTATGAATTATATTATAAGCACCGACATCTGGCTGCCTATCGTGTTTACTCTTTGTAATCATTTGAATCTCCTCCTAGCACAATGCATGGCTTGGTTTCGTGTTTTCGTTACAGTAAATGGTTTCCTTTCCCTCACCTCTAAAACTCGTGAACAGTTGTGCTTGCCCCTGTAAACTGTAAGGAATGCACTTCATTTATGTTGAGATCCATTATCCCGCTATCTTCTGTAGTATTTTGCGTAAGTCACAATGTCGGCGTTTGCCTACGTATGCAGTGGGGGGGGGAAACGTGTTTGCCAGATCAGCATCAACACAATTGTCATCATTGTCTGTTACGAGCTGAAAGTTCGTAGGCTTTGTGTGTGTGTGTGTGTGTGTGTGTGTGTGTGTGTGTGTGTGTGCGTACGTGCGTGTGTGTCGTTAAATGGTGGGGTTATCAGCACCTTTAGGAAAATTTGTAAGTAGGCTGTTTAGGTTTTTTTATTGGTAACGCCACCTCTGTATGAAAATCACTGGCTGTGCTGTGTGCAGTCTGTGGCTGTTTTGCATTGTTGTAATACTCGCCATTGTAGTGTTAGGCAGCTGGCTGTGAACAGCGCGTAGCGTTGCGCAGTTGGAGGTGAGCCGCCAGCAGTGGTGGATGTGGGGAGAGAGATGGCGGAGATTTGTAATTTGTCATGAACTGCTATATTTATATATGATGATATCAAGGTAAATACATTGTTTGTTCTCTATTAATATCTTTCATTTGCTGACTATCCCTATCAGTAGTTAGTGCTTTCCATAGTTTGAATCTTTTATTTAGCTGGCAGTAGTGGCGCTAGCTGTATTGCAGTAGCTTGAGCAGCGAAGATTTTTGTGAGGTAAGTGATTTGTGAAAGGTATAGTTTAATGTTAGTCAGGGCCATTCTTTTGTAGGGAATTTTGAAAGTCAGATTGCGTTGCGCTAACAAAATATTGTGTGTCAGGTTAAGTACAGTCGTGCATAATTGTTCAAAGGGGATGTTTCATATGTCGACCCTTAGCCTAGGATACCTCACTGGAATCTTCTGATTTTTTCTTGTAGTTTGTGTATTTAGTGTAGCTTTTGTTTATTGCTAGCGCGTAATTGTAGAGAGAATCTCCTTTGTAGTTGCAGTCTTTCATTGTTGTACTGTAAAACAGTTGTGGCATGCATGTAGATTTGCACCAAGTATTTCGCAGCTGCGCTGGTAATTAACTAGATATTATTTTCAGTGCTATGTTAATGTATTCCCCTATCTTTGCTCTTCAAATTGTGCTTTTCTGTGTTATCGTGTGAAATATTGTGACAATAATGGCGTGTGAAAAACGTAACACTCGGCTCCAAAGTAAACTGAGAAATGACAGTGAAGACGAAAGCAGTGTGTTGGCCCCACCATGTAATGAATTAACTAATATTCAAAGTAGTAATTTGGTAACTGTGGATAGGGAAATGGAGCGGGCGTCAAACAATGGCGTAGGCAGTGAAACAGGTAGTGAACAGGGAAGCATTATCGATCGATCGGTCGGCAACAGCTCGCCTCAGGAATCCGAAATGATAGGACACAATTTTGCAAAAACACTGTAGATTCAGGTTTTGCGTCCTCACCGTTTTCTCAAATGAGTCAAGACACGTTTTCCGCTTGTCAAAATGTGAATGTTGCCGGTGCAAATTCACTGCCGAAAAGCACTGAGGAACATGTTTCAGACACCAGTGCATTGTTATTACAGTTAATGCAACAAATGGGACAAAGGCTACAAAAGTTAGACACAACGCTTGAACAAAATCAGAAACAAACACAGCAACAGTTACACACAATGGAACAAAATCAGAGACAAACACAGCAAAAGCTTCAAAAGTTAGACTCATTGGAACAAACTCTCGAACAAACACGTGAGGATTTAACTGCTGAGTTACATAACATTGAATCGAAATGTCAGAAAGTGTGTAATGACGTAAAAACACAAATTTGTGAGCATTTTCAACCTATTTTTTCGCGGCATGAAAATGCATTACAGAATCACGAAGCAGCCATAAAAGAACTGCAAACCATTGTTCATGAAAATCACAACACCTTGCAAGCTAAAATTGACTCAGTTGCATCTACCGATTCGGTTACGCAACTTGCAAAAACTCAAGAAAACTTAAAGGACACAGTAGATACGATTTCAACACAAATGGACACTCTGAAACTTGGTTCAGAAAAACACGCTGAGGAAATGTGTTCACTATCGGAGAAAGTAGCCGAACTTTCGGATAAGGTCACTAACCTATCTACAAAGGTAGATGATGATCTGAATGACACAAGACCTGTAGCCTTCACTGGCACAGAAGAGTATGAACAAATTAGAAAATTCAAACAGAATCAAAATCAAATCAATACACAGTACAAAAGAGAAATCCGAGAAGTACAAGATCAGCTGACACAGGTAATACAAGAATTACGTATTTCAGAGGATACTCGCGCCCCAATACGGGAAGAGGGACACAGAAATACGGAACAGCCACAAAATAATAACACAGGGCATTTCGGAAGTTATGAAAGAAATTGGCAAGGTGCACCGAATTTTGAAATGGAACCGCCGAAACGACGTAACAATGACCGATATGCGACTCGCCGACATGAGGACTTGGACTATAAGCTGTTCATTACTACACGTAAATTCAAAACGTTTAAGAATTCTGCCAACGACATTCATCCACAAGCGTGGCTCCAGCAATTCTCTCATTGTTTCCCTCCCAACTGGTCATTGGAGCACAGGTTAGAATTTATGTGTGGCTACTTAGAGAATGAACCAGCTGTAAGAATGCGGTCGGTCATTCACGATTGCCACAGTGAAGGAGAGTTTTACCATGCCTTCCTCTCAGCATATTGGTCTCAAGCTACACAAGACCGTGTAAAACATAGCATCATGATGATGAAACACTTTGAACAATCTGAATTCTCCAGTCTTGTGAAATATTTTGAAGACATGTTGCATAAGAATCAGTATCTTTCAAACCCATACAGCCCCTCAGAACTCATCCGCATTTGCTTACTCAGATTGCCTGAACATTTACGACATATTATTTTAGCAGGACGTTGCAAAGACGACATTGAAGCATTTCAGGGACTGTTACAAGAACTGGAAATTGACACATACCGTCGCGGGATGCGAAAACAGGAAAACAATCACTACAGGTCACATCCGTCACAATTCCGTGACGACATAAATAATAACTGGACACGACAAAGCTATTCTCACAACACATATCGTGACCAAAACAGACACCACCCGTACGACAACCGTTGGCAGAGTAGTAATAGTTACAGAGAAAGATCGCATTTCCGTAGAAATGAATATGACAGAGATAACCATAGAAATAGACAATATGGTAACCAGAACTGTTATTGTCAAGGGAGGCAGAATAATTTCAGACGCAACAGTTCAGCACGCAGTTACGATTCAGGGAGAAATTCTCCACCACGTGGCCGACAAGAAAGAAACTGTGTAAACTACCGACAAAACGACGGACCTGAATTCCATCAGAACTGGCGAGCTTCAAACAGGGCAGGGCCTTCCCGTCAAAGTGAATTTGTAGAAGTTAGGTTTCCTAATCCCAATAACGACGCGCGCCAACAAAGGAACAGACAATGACTCGCACCACAGGCAGCCGCTTGCGCTGGCTGGCTCAGAGAAAAATAACATAAGACGCTAACCTTGAGAAATATTCCAGTATTCTTTACCGACGTATACCGCACGATAACTGGGTTGATGTTGAAACTCTGAGTACTATGAAGAGTAAAAGATTGTACCACATTTCAAATGTAAAACCGTTTACTGAAAGATAATCTGCTTTTTAACTTTGTCTTTGCCATAAAACTTTTCACTTCACATTTCTAATATGCTTTGTCAGACTTAAGAAACTGTTAACATACAACAATGTTTGAAGTTAAATATCCAATCAAGAACCAAGAGAGCTTACTTAAACAGAAATGACGAATGCATTGCTATAGTGAACAGACGTCACAGTGTTATTGTGTGTGTACATTCTTGCTTGTTAGTTGCACGATTATGGAACGACTATAAGGCTTACATACTTAGAACATTTACCAGTACTGCTAATGAGATTTTAATGCAACATTTTGGTTTACTTGAAAATATATTCTGGATTTAAAGTACTTTCTGTGAGATACCAGATGACACAGTGGTTAGTTTATGTGACAGCTACACGATTTTATCACGACGCTACTAATGAGTGACAATTTACAATGTTGCTTTTGCAGTGTTTCTGTTTTATATGTGCACAGTTTTCTGTTTTATTCTGGAAAGTAAAACATGTTTTAGTAGTAACTTTTGTGGTATAGCTACAGTGAGACTGCCTTTTCCGTAGCACGATAATACATTACAGCACAGTACTTTCTTCATCACGCCAATAAGCATAACAACTACGATATCTATACGCAAAGCATTTCACTTTTGTTTATCATGTGGTAAGTACATTGACTTCTGCAGAACTTAGCTTTCGGAGGACGATAACTACGACACTTCCACAGAGATTATCTTACAGCAAGACGCATATTTAGCGCTACAGGACACGTATTTGAGTGATTAATCTTATACTTAAAACACTTATTTTCAAAGATTTTTGAATTACAAAGAAAGTTTTCCGTGATACATTTCATTCCATTGCTGTAATCTGTAACACCTGAGGGTATAATTACATTAATCCTCAGGGGGGTACACGCCTACTTTGTGTACCATGTGTTTGGCAAGCACAAGGAACCCTAGCTAATATGGTATTTGCTTATACAACTTTACACATCGGTACCATATTTCTCTAACACACAAATTACACAGGTATCTGATCATTTAACTGAGAGAGACAAACATTTATTTTACTATATCAGTGACAGATGTTTACGTAATTACACAGTTGGATGACTTCACACTTATGAAACTGTATTTTGTCTGTACTTTGTAAACTGTTCATATTTTTTCGGAATCATTGTGATACTATGAGAGCTTTGAATGATGTATTTGGTATGAGATCATGATTTTTAAAGTACGTTTGAGGCAGCTGACACTTTTGACATGAGCAGAGAATTTTTTTAGGCTTAGAAATTATTGGAGGAAGTTACGACGATTTTGAGATTTGACTGAAGTGTTATGATGTTATTATTACGACGACGATGTGTATTATGTTGTTGAGGAATGTTTATTATGCTACGTATTTCTCATGATGAAATATTGAAGAAGTGTCAACGAATATGTATATGTATAATGAGGTAAGGAATAATGAGTAGTGTTTCGGGACTCTGATTTATGAAAAGGATGTTGGAAACCAAGAATCGTACTTTAAGAGTTATGAAATGTGTGTATATGCGTGAATGTATCACAATGCTGGCGAAAATTTTTTGAACACTGTTATATTTACAGGATTTTTTTTCTACGCATTTGTTACGCAAATTTTCGACCTGTGAAATGTTTATATGAGACTGTCACTGTAGCGGAAACTGCTGTCGTAAATATGTCGGTAAGAAAGGTAAGTGACCGTGACGTAATGCGTTGCGAGCGGCCAGGTGTGCCAGTTGCCTGGAGGAAAAGCCATTATTGCGAGCCCTTTTCAGCGGCACAGGTAGAAAAAATAAAAATTAAAAAAAGACGCCATTTACCTCGCTTCTGACATTCCTTTGTAGAAAGCATCGCAAAAACGACACGGTCGAACTTGAAAACATATGATTACACTGGATGCCTAATGAAATGACGAGAAATATTTTTATGTCTATACACCTGATTATGACTACTGTCTCTCTAGTTGAGAGATTTTTCTACTAACTTATGAAATGTCACATGGCTATTGAACGATGTTCTTATGCTTTGCTGTGTACATAGTTGCTTATTTCATTTGATATCTAGTTTCTAGCTGCACTGCTGCATTGGTTCAAATAAAATTTTATAGATGTACTAATATAAATATTTTCTGTCTACAGATCCAGTAAATAATATTTTTGTGATATATTTCAAAAAATGAGGAAGCACAAAAAGATATTGCCCTTCACAGGAACTGCATACATAATTTTCTTTACAATACTTGGTAATTTATTTCATAGAGTAAGTTATCGTGATGCATCACCTTAGTGTTAAGATGTGACATAGGTATTAGACATGGCCATTTTTAGTGTAATATTTTTTCTGCTTGAGCTATGTCATGTTTAGATATAAGCTGCTGTTTGCCAGGCATAGTGTTACTGAATTTGACTTTGTGTTACTCTGCTAAGCCAGTTTTACTACTCATTTATTTTTGTTGTTGCTGCGCATTGGCTCATATTAGTTGTAATGTTGAATTGCTTGGTAATTTAGATTTACTGTAGCTTGATTTGCGATTTTCCAATTTTTTAATTGCTGTTTATATTAATTGTTTTATGTGCTGCTGTATTGCCTCGTCCCTTAGTTTAGCATCTGAGCTCAGTAGATTTAAGTTAGCTTAAGAGGGGGTAGACTATATAATAAACTAACTATTATAAATTTATAAGAAATAGGATACTGCACAGTGGAGAAAAACTATTATTGACAGAGGATGTGAACAAAATACAGAAGGCAGGCTTAGATAGGACTTTTTGGGAATAATGATGAACGAAGGGAGATCTCCAAGAACAAAAATGGTTTTGTTCGCAAAATACTGCAGTACCAAAAGTTACACTGAAAACGAACCCTGTCCTTTCCATTGTGTTATCCCCCTATGTGTTTGTGTACCCTTGTGTATTTGTTTTCTTCCTGTCTCTGTGTACTGTTTCATAGAACTTTTTTCTCTTCTAATACTAAGTTACATTCACTATGATGAGGAATACTGTTATCCTAAAATACAATTGGCATTAATAATGTGTTATTTACTTTGTAAAGATGTTTAGACATTATTTATTGTTTTGTGTTAATGCTCATGTGTGAAGTTGATGTTTCAATAACTATTCTGATCTTTTATGTATGTACTTATCTCATAATTCCTGTAACACTGATGTATATGTTATTTCGATTCTTTTGTAAAGCCCATATTACTACAAATGTTATCTGTATTATTATGTTTTTAATGATGTATTTTGTACCTTTGTAATTGTATTCTTATGTTATACAATTGTAATTGACACCAGTTCATCAAATTAAGTAACTTGTAAGTTCCATTTTACTGCAACGTTTCTGTTGGTCATAGTATATGGACGATATGTGAGAAGTAGGGACTGATGGTGTTTGCACGTGTGTTAATGATTCAGCAAGGGACTGGATAACAGCATTGCTGGATCTAAGGACAATTCCAGAAACTTTGTGAGTGCACAAGTGGTGGTTTATGGACTTGCTATATTGTCCGCAAGACTCTTCGATGGTGATTGTGCACCTGCACATTTGCAACAGATGGCTGCTGGCTATCTCTACAAGGACTACAGTGGGTCTGCATCTTTGATGACTCACCAGTACCATTATCTCTACAAGGACTACAGTGGGTCTACATCTTTTATGATCCATCAATACCATTATTTCTACAAGGACTGCAGTGGGTCTGCACTTCTGGTGGCCCACCAATACCACAATCTCTACCAGGACTCCAGTGGGTCTGCTCTGTGATGACCTACCTACCAATATTCTTCAAAACTTCGAATGACTCTGCTGTGGGTTTGCTCCATTGTGGCCCATTACCTGTCAGCATGTCAAGAGTCAGCACTGTCTTTCCGTTGGAAGGACAACACTACTTCTTCAAGACTGCATGGAAATCCGCTACGTCTGTGTGCATTGTCTTTTACTGATCAGACTTTGAGAAAAACACTGCAATTTTACTGTGACGAATGATGAGGACTGTCTTTATGGACTGTGAGAAATTTTTAGCTTTTGACCAACATTGTATCAATAAGTGTGTGCATTTGATTTCTTTGTTATTGTCATTATGAAAAATTTTTTTCAAATCTGTATTGGCCACTGCCCAATCCAATTTGTAAAAATTTTTTGTGGGGAGCATGGGGGCTATGTAAGTAGGCTGTTTAGGTTTTTTTATTGGTAACGCCACCTGTGTATGAAAATCACTGGCTGTGCTGTGTGCAGTCTGTGGCTGCTTTGCATTGTTGTAATACTCGCCATTGTAGTGTTAGGCAGCTGGCTGTGAACAGCGCGTAGCGTTGCGCAGTTGGAGGTGAGCCGCCAGCAGTGGTGGATGTGGGGAGAGAGATGGCGGAGATTTGTAATTTTTCATGAACTGCTATATTTATATATGATGATATCAAGGTAAATACATTGTTTGTTCTCTATTAATATCTTTCATTTGCTAACTATCCCTATCAGTAGTTAGTGCCTTCCATAGTTTGAATCTTTTATTTAGCTGGCAGTAGTGGCGCTCGCTGTATTGCAGTAGCTTGAGCAGCGAAGATTTTTGTGAGGTAAGTGATTTGTGAAAGGTATAGTTTAATGTTAGTCAGGGCCATTCTTTTGTAGGGAATTTTGAAAGTCAGATTGCGTTGCGCTAACAAAATATTGTGTGTCAGTTTAAGCACGGTCTTGTATAATTGTTCAAAGGGGAGGTTTCCTTTAGGAAAATTAGTACTAACCAATGGGTTTAAACGTCGAAAATGAGATAAGAGAAGTAAGATGCAATCTGGTATAAAATTGCACTCAGTCTCTCCGAATGGCACTCATGATCACCTGCACAATTAGACTCGTTCACATCCTGTAGGGCAGTGTAAACACCGTCAGATGTTCTAAAAGTGTCAAGAAAAGAGAAGTAAACTAAAATAAGTACACAAATGGATGAGCCAACCACGCTATCAACGCATCAAAAATTTTTTCCTTACATTTCGGGAGCAAGTCGGACATTTCACAAAACCTTGAAATATGTACCACATTAGTTTGACTGTCAGTTAAAATGCACTGGTGTCAAAAATCACAGAACCAGTCGGAAATTTTGCAAGCTGGTGTTATTTTGCCACAAAACAGTACAAACATGTGATAGCAAAGTAGAAATAACGAAAGAATACAGAATGTAAGCAACTGCAGCGTGCATAACGGCAGACAAAAACCTTCTTCCATTTCCTCCAACTTAACAGATTGGCACACAAGCTCTGACAAGTGGTTAATGTCCTCAGTACGGATTGTGACAGGCTTGACGATGACGCGACATACTGTGAATGATGTCACCAATTTCATCTTGATGCAACAACGCCATTCTTCCTGCAAAACTGCTAACAAGTCTTAGATAATGGTTGGTGGATGATGACGTGATGGAAACCATCTTCCTAGTGCATTCCATATATGCTGTATGGGATTTAAATTAGGAGAGCGAGTTGGCCAAGCTATACGTGCAACATCTTCCGTTTTCAAGGGAACATCAACCACCTTTGCTCTATGGGGTCGAGCGTCATCGTCCATCAGTACGTGGTCTGGACCCACAGCAACTCGTGACAATCACACATGATATCCGAAGATCTCGTCACAATACCTGGCAGCAGTTAAACATTGCCGATTCACCCGTACAATTTTATGAACAGTGTTCGGGCTGTCAGCATAATCCCTGCCAACACCGTTAGGGACTCTCCTCGATATCGGCATCTTTACACAATATTTAGGCCCCGAAATCGTGTTCCTTCAGATACAAATCCGTTGATAATCACCCTCCAGCCGAAATCGGGAGTCATCTATGAAACGAAAATTGGCCCACAGTTCGACCTTCCAGTTGGCATATTGACGACTTCACTCGATACGTTCCTTTCTGTAAAGACGCGTCAGAGGTACACATACAGTAGGTCTCCGACAGTAAAAGCCACTCTGCCGAAGCCTTCTGTCCACTATTTCCCTCAGTACAGAACGTCCAGTGGATGCTGCGGTCAAATGCCAGTTGCCTTGCAGTACTAAGGCGGTGTCGCCGTGACCTTACAGCCAAAGGACGGTCGGCCCTGCCCTGGTCTTTGGGATACAGCTTCGGTCTTTATAAAATGTCGTCACATCCGGAAAGCAACGGAACGATTCACATCAAGCCATCGGGCTACATTAGTCTGCGACTGCCCTGTTCCAGTTCTTCCTATGACGTTCCACTGCAGAGTCTGGTAGGAGTCTGTGGCTATATGCACAGCGATTGCGGATGTGGGACTACCCGGCAAACACTACCCTACCTTGACGTCATCATTGGCATGGTTGTCCATTGACTGGAATGCCTTTTTCCGTGGAGAACACGATCATACTGAAGTCTCCTGACAGTTTGTATTATTATATCGTGAAATAACATAGAAGGGGAAATAGCGTTTTGTTGCTTTAACTTTGGACACCAGTGTAAGTAGATACCAAATCAGAGTTCTGGGGCATGGAAAGCAAAAAATAAATTATTAATTTTTTCTGGAATAAAAAACCGTAGTTTTTAAATGTGCTCTTTTCTACCATAAGAACTTTCCGACCTTAACACAATACAACAAAACTAACGAAAGAAAAAATTAAGGAATTAAAAAATTACAAATTAAAGAATTAAGAAATGAGAAGTAGAAATATTTCTAAAGCAATTTATTCAAATTCAATAACAAGAACTGAGTGATCTTTACTTTGATTTTTGCCTTCATATACATCATTTAAACTGATAAGAGTCTGCAGTTTAACTTTATCTTCTAAAAGGATTTTAGTATAACCATCTGGTGGTTGTTGTTTTTGTGGTCTTCAACCCGAAAGACTGGTTTGATGCAGCTCTTCATGCTACTCTACACCGTGCAACCCTCTTCATCTCTGAGTAACTACTGAATCCTGCATCCTTATGACTCTGCTTAGTGTATTTGTCTGTTGGTCTCCCTCTATGATTTGTACCCTCCACGCTTCTCTCCAGTACCAAATTGGTGATCCCCTGATGCCTCAAAAAGTGTCCTGTTAACTGATCCCTTCTTCTAGTCAAGTTGTGCCACAAATTCCTCTTCTCCCCAATTTTATTCAATATCTCCTCATTAGTTTCGTAATCTATGCGTCTAATCTTCAGCATTTCTCTGTAGCACAACATTTGTCAAGCTTCCAAGCAGAGAAGGACTTACCATATTTCATCAAAATACGAGAGCTATTAGAGATAAAGTCAGAGAACTGCTTATAGATGTTGACTCTGATATTATTGGTATATCACTTAAATAATTTGAGAATTCAGGGGCTTCCTTCACCAGGACAGAGATTAGCTGGCTGTTTTTCTAGGAGTTCCTTGCGGAGTGGGGGAGTGGCCATGTATGTAAAAGACAGTATTCCGTTTGAGCCCATAGATGTATCACGGCAATGCACTGAATAGATACTTGTGCAGGGGCAATTGAATTTAGTGAAACTTCTGATTTTTGTTGTTTATAGGTCTCCTAACTCTGACTTAAGCATTCCTGCTTAAGCTAGAGAGAGTTCTTGATTCACTTTATAGGAAGTACCAGGAGTTAGTTATATGTGGCGACTTCAATATTAATGTTGTATACGATTGTGCAAGGACAAGGATGTTGGTAGATCTCCTAAATTCATATGATATGCTGCAGACTATTTTTTCCAACTATGGTGCAGGTGAACAGTATCACAGCTGTAGACAATATTTTTATTCATTCTTCATTGCTAGGAAGGGCTTCTTTTAGTAAGAGGGTAAATTGCCTTTCAAACAATGATGCACAGATTTTAACACTAAAAGGCTTTTGTACTCAAATAAATGTCACATATTATTACAAACTATGTAGGAAAGCTAATCCAATGGCAATAGAGAGTTTTCAAACCTCGTCAAGGAACAAGAGTGGCAGGATATTTATAGTGTTGATAACATAGATGACAAATACAATGCTTTCCTTAACACATTTCTCACGCTTTTTAAGAGTTTCTTTGTATTACAACGTTCTAAATGGGGTACTAGCAGTAATAGATAGCCTGGGCTGCTGAATAGTGGGACAAAGATATCATGTAGGAAAAAGTGAGAATTTTACCAAAATGTTAGAAGTAATCGCAATCAAGCTACAGTAGCCCATTACAAACAGTATGGTAAGGTGCTTAAAATGTTATTAGGAAGGCAACGCTAATTCACAGGACAAAATCAAAACTATATGGTCAGTTGCGAAGGAAGTGTCTGGTCAGCAGCACAAGGTGGACGATATAAAGTCATTTCGTAGTAAAAATATTCGTGTTACTGATAAATCAGATATATGTACAGCATTTAACAATCATTTTCTGAGCATTTCTGGTGAATTAAATAAAAATATCGTTTCTACAGGGAATCATATAATTCTCTATGCAAATGTCTTTCTGAGATTGTTGTCTGAAATAATGCTCTGTGATACATACAAGGGGGAGATCACGTCAATAATTGAATCACTGAAGGCTAAGGACTCTCATGGATATGATGGAGTGCTTATCAGAATATTAAAGTACCGTGCTGCACGTGTTACCCTTGTACTTAGCCATATTTGTAATTTTTCCTTTAGGAATAGTCTGTTTTCTGAACGATTAAAGTACTCAGTAATAGCCGCTTTATAAAAAGGGGGAAAGGGATAATGTAGACAATTTTAGTCCTATTTCTATGCCATCAGTGTTTGCTAAAGTTATTGAAAAGGTAGTGTATGTAAGATTAATTGATCATTTTATTTCACATAATTTGCTATCAGATGTACAGTTCGGCTTTGTAAGTAGTATCACAACTGAAAATGCTATGTTCTCATTTCTCTGTGAGGTGTTGTGTAGGTTAAACAAAAGGTTTCAAACGCTAGGCATCTTTTTTGATTTAACTAAGGCATTTCATTGTATTGATAACAAAATACTGCTCCAGAAACTGGATCATTATGGATTACAGGGAGTAGCTCACAATTGGTTCACCTCTTACTTTAACAACAGACAGCAAAAAGTCGTTATTCACACCGTTGGGAATGGCTGTGATGTGCGGTCTGAGTGGGGTACAGTCAAATGAGGGTGCCCCAGGGATCAGTGTTGGGGCCACTCCTGATCCTTATTTATATAAATGATGTGTCCTCTAGTATTATGGTTAATTCTAAAATATGTCTGTCTTCTGATGACACTAAAAGATGTTGCGTGCAACATGGGCTCGCTTTCAAATAGTGCAGTTTATGTTAACAAGTAAGACTCACTTTTTATAGTTTCTAACACACAGAATGTACATAAGACTTGTGAAACTGAACAGTTCAAATTTCTAGGTGTTCAGTTAGACAGTAAACTGTAGTGGAAGGCCCATGTTCAGGATCTTGTTCAGAGATTTAATGCTGCCATTTTTACTATTCAAATAGTATCTGAAGTAAGTGATCTTTCAACATGGAAATTAGTCTTCTTTCCATATTTTCATTCGCTTGTGTCGTATAGTATTACATTTTGGGGTGACTCCTCCTATTCTACAAGAATATTTTTCGCTCAGAAAGGGGCAGTTCGAGCAATAAATGGTGTAAGTTTGCCAACCTCTTGTCGACCTCTATTCGCTAGTATGGGTATTTTGACATTGGTCTCTCAATATATATATTCTTCACTGTCGTTTCTTGTTAACAATATCAGCTTATTCCCAAGAATCAGCAGCTTTCACTCAGTTAATACTCGGCAAAAATTCAACCTGCATTTGAATCAGACTCCGTAAAACTTGTGCTGAAAGGTGTGCAGCATACTGTTGCATCCATTTTCAATAAGCCACCACAAGAATTCATAAATCTTAGCAGTAATCTACGCGCTCTCAAATCGAAACTGAAGAGTTTCCTCATTGGTCACTCCTTCTATTCTGTCGAGGAATTCATTGAAAAATTAAACTGATTCCTGTTACATTGTTGATTATGTTTACTTATACGTATGACTTGAAGATTTTGAGTTCGTAAACGTTTTATTTTTATCTGTTATTACCGTTATGTTGTAATTTCATGTACTGAAACGTTCCACGACGTTGGAGATTTGCCCCTCAATTTGGTCCAACGAAACGTTATGTGTAAATAAATAAATTTCAGAATGACTTCCTGACACTTAAATCTATACTCGCTGTTAACAAATTCCTCTTCTTCAAAATGGTTCAAATGGCTCTGAGCACTATGGGACTTAACTTCTGAGGTCATCAGTCCCCTAGAACTTTGAACTACTTAAACCTAACTAACGTAAGGACATCACACACATCCATGCCCGAGGCAGGATTCGAACCAGCGACCGTAGCGGTCGCGCGGTTCCAGACTGAAGCACCGAGAACCGCTCGGCCACTCCGGCCGGCTCCCTTCTTCAGAAACACATTCCTTGCCATCGCCAGTCTAGATTTTATATCCTATCTACTTCGACCATCCTCAGTTATTTTCTAGCCAAAATAGCGAAACTCATCTACTCTTTTGTCTCATTTCCTAATCTAATTCCCTCAGCACCACCCGATTTAATTGGAATGCACTCGATTACCCTCGTTTTGCTTTTGTTGATGTTTATCTTATATCCACCTTTCAAGATACTGTCCATTCGATTTAAGTGTTCTTCTAAATTCTTTGCTGTCTCTGACAGATTTACAATGTCACTGGCAAATGTCAAAATTTTTGTTTCTTTTTCCCTGGATTATAATTCCCACTCCCAATAATTTTTGGTTTTCTTTACTGCTTCTTCAGTCTACAGGTTGAATAACACAAGGAGTAAGGTAGAAACCTGTCTCACTTCCTTCTCAACCATTGCTTCCCTTTCATGCCCCTCAACTCTTATAACTGCCTTCTGGTTCCTGTACAAATTGTAAATAGCCTTTTTCTTCCTATATTTTACCCCTACCACATTCAGAATTCGAAAGAGAGCATACCCGTGAACATTGTCAAAAGCATTCTCTAAGTCTGAAAATTCGAGAAACATAGGTTTGCCTTTCCTTAACCTACCTCCTTTGATAAGTCGTAAATTCAGTATTGCCTCGCGTGTTCCTACATTTCTGTGGAATCCAAATTGATCTTCTCTGAGACTGGCTTCCACCAGTTTTTCCATTTGTCTGTAAGGAAATCGTGTCAGTATTTTGCAATCATTTAACTGATAGCTCGGTAATTCTCACACCTGTCACCACCTGCTTTCTTTGGAACTGGAATTATTATATTCTTCTTGAAGTCTGAGGGTATTTCGCCTGTCTCATACATCTTTCCCACCAGATGGAAGAGTTTAGTCATAGCTGGCACTCCCAAGGCTATCAGTAGTTCTAATGGAATGTTGTCTCGTCTCAGGGCCTTTTTTCGACTTAGATCTTTCAGTGCGCTGTCAAATACTTCACGCAGTATCGTATCTTCCATCTCATCTTCACCTACGTCCCCTACCATTTCGATAATATTGCCCTCAAGTGAATCACCCTTGTATAAACCTTCTGTATACTTCGTCCACTTCTTGGCTTTCCCTTCTTTGCTTAGGACTAGTTTACCAGCTGAGACCTTGAAAATCGTACAGGTGGTTCTCTTTCCTCTAAAGGTCTCTTTAATTTTCCAGTAGGCAATATCTATCTTAAGTATAGTGATACATGGTTCTGCATTCTTACATTTGCCCTCCAGCCATGCCTGCATACCCATTTTTGAGATATTTGTATTCCTTTTTGCCTGATTCATTTACTACATTTTTTATATTTTCTCCTTCCAACAACTAAATTCAATATCTCTTCTGTTACCCAAGGATTACCTACTTGATCCCCTGCTGTCTTCACTATTTCATCTCTCAAAGCTACCTGTCCTTCTTCTACTGATTTTCTTTCCCCTATTCTTGTCAGTCACTCCCTAATACTCTCTCTGAAGCTCTCTACAACCTCTGGTTTTTTCAGTTTATCCAGTTCCCATCTTCTTAAATTCCTACCTTCTTGCGGTTCTTCAGTTTTAATCTACAGTCCATAACCAACAAATTGTGCTCAGAGTCCCCATATGCCCCTGGAACTATCGTACAGTTTCAAAATAGTTCCTAAGTCTCTGTCTTATCGTTATATAATCAATCTGAAGCCTTCCTTTGTCTCTAGGTCTATTCCATGTATACAACCTTCTTTCACGATTCTTAAACAAAGTGTTAGCAATGATTAAGTTATGCTCTGTGCAAAATTCTACCAGGCGGCTTCCTCTTTCCTTCCTTACGTCCAGTCCATATTCACCAACTACTTTCTCTTCTCTTCCTTTTCCCACTATCGAATTCCATGCCCCTATGACTGCTAAATTTTCGTCTCCCTTACCTATTTGAATAATTTATTTTATCTCATCATACATTTCTTCAATTTCTTCATCATCTGCACAGACAGTTGTGAATGCACTACCATCGTCATTCTAGTAAGGCTGCATTCCCATGGACCGTGCCTAAAATGTTGCCTAAATTCAGAGTAATTTCTGGTTTAAAATTCAAACTGAAAATTTGGGAGCATTACGAAAGACAATGGTAGGGTTTCAATATCATCAGCCAAGAGTTATCCAGTATCAAGCAGCTAAGCAGCTGAATGAGAAGCAGGGACGGCCTGCTAGACTTACTAGAAAGGCAGTAAAATTCACCATTTAGATGTCTAAAAGCACAGACCTGCCACGTAGATACAATGCCTTTTGCTATTAATATTGCCTAATTTCCCTTCCTGACGATGGGCAAACTCAAGTAATAGTCAGTTTCACCAATATGCATATTTATGCCACAATTTAACTTTTAGAAGGATAGACTCTCATAAGACATGCCTCCTGCAGTTTTGTGCCAAGACATTCCCAATCGGATTGTTACTAACACTGAATTTCTACAGCTGGGACCTCCGCTTTCAAAGTGTAAAAAATAAAAATTAAAACCTTGATGTAGATCATGTACAAGGTTTTAAGCGTTTCTCATTTGGGATTTGTTAATAAAGCAAATGTAATCGCGTAAATGTAATAGTCCTCATAGAGATATACGTTTTTTGCAGGTACATTTCTTCCAGAGGAACTTAGAAGTGTCTAATATCTACAGTTTAATTACTGATAGTTTATGCTTTCACCACAGCGCAGTGTGCCAGCATTAACGTTGTGGGGTCCTGCCCATTTGTTTGATATTATGTGCCTAGGAAGCTGGTTTCTCAGGTAGGTATACAACATTCAAGCAAATCATAATAACGGAGTTTACTACAGTAATTGAATTAACAACACTTAGTTTGTTTCTCTACAGGAAGTGTCGCAAGCAATCAGCAACATGCAAATAATCAATGTCCTTCGCTATATACTATTTCCATGCACAATCGATATAGATCACAAGTCACATCTCGTCTTCAAGTGCGGCTCTTCTAGTGCGTCTTCTAGTACGTCCGACGCTATCTGGAGCGGCGCTTATGTTCTCTTCGGATACTGACCGCTCCTGTCGTGGTGCGGTCCTAGTTAGTGTAATATTGGGTGACGTCGTGTCACAGCGTCATCCAACGATCCAACGTGCCGGCGCTCGATGTTACACCGGAACAGTCCTCCTCCTACCCCCCCCCTCCCCCCCCCCCCCCTCCCGAAGGCGAAGGGCGTGTCGGGAGGGCGGCAACGGCGGGGGAGGCCGGAGGGTGCACGCCGCGCTCGACCATGAGCTGTGCCTACAGGGGACTTTAAGCTTCCCACCGTACCCCGCCATCCCGCCTTCGTTCTGTCGGAAACTTCCCCCGGAAAACGACCAGAAGGGTACGCGTCCACCTTTGGAGGCCAATAACCAGATGTGGAAGGCGTCGGCTGCTGCGGTGTGGGCGGGTCCAGCACCATCAGTAGGACTCAACCTGAAATATTGCTGGCTGCACAAATTTTTTGGCTGAAGGAGTACCTGAATCGCACTGATGTAGCATTTGCACTACCTGCCGAAACAAAGGACTGGAATGTTTCAAAATCTGTTCTCTGAGTTTGACATCAAGTACATTGTACACGATCGCATCACTCAACGTAACATCTGAATATAAAGCACCGCAAGCACATTTGAATTTGCATTTTCTTGTCATACCTTGCAAATCTGTTACCCACTCAAGATAAGCTTATTATGACCTTTTTTTACAATTAAAGAATTGATACCTAGCTGCTACCACATCACTTTTGGTCATAATAATTAGTTTGTGAACCTACAACCTGTTCATACGAAAGTTCACTCGGAGAGGCGTTAGGGAATAGTTTGGTTACAAGGCGGAACACTGCCCTTTCTATCGTTGCGAGAAACTAATGGACTTTCACAGTTCCTAGTACTTTGTGAGCAAGGATGTTGGCTTCCGACCACTGCCACCACTTGAGCCATTCCTCCTCTTGTTTACGAAACTGGTGAAAAGGCGGTACAGCAGTAGGCGTTACTGTAGGTGGTACTTGTTCCGTCGGGTGCGCAGCGATGGCCAGTAGCTGCTGCGCCATCTTGAACTGTGTAGATATTTGCTGAGTCCGGAACTGAAACATCTGTGTTACCCGTGTTGCATGTGGCGCTTGCAGCTGTAGCGCCCATGCAAGGGGCGGGATAGGTGGGATGGCAGAGACGATTGCAAAACACAGACAAGGCCAGCAAGAAAAATAAGTACAAAGCAAAGAAAATTTCTGCAACGCCCACCTGAAAACAATGATTAGCAAAAGAGACTCTTAAAGCAAGTAAACGCCCCTGCAAAGAAAAGACAAGATAGAACTAAGGCGCCAGCAAAACACAAAATTCCGTGGCCGCCAGGAACTAGATTCTTCTTATAACTCGTCGCCAAGCTGGGATCCTGCCCAATCATCACCAGCTTCCTAGGGTGCCTAGGAAGCTGGTTTCTTGGATATTATTAGAGTTTATTACAGTAATTGGATTGACCATACTTGTCTTGCGTTTCTACAATGAAGTGTTGCAAGCCATGGCCGACATGCAAATAATCAATGTCCTTCGCTATATGCAATTTCCCTGCAAGCAATGGATATGGATCACAAGTCACAGCTCGTCTTTTAGTGCGGCTCTTCCAGTGCATCTTCTAGTGTGGCCGAGGTTATCTGGAGCGGCGCTTATTTCCTCTCCAGACAGAGGCCGCTCCTGTCATAGTGCGATTTTAGTCAGCATGCTATTGGCTGATATCGTCTCACAGCTATCTCTGTGGTTACGTCCCATTACGACGTGACGGCACTTGATGTTACACTGGAACAAACGCAACAACATACCTTTTGTCTAGTGCGCTTAAGTTTTGTTGATACCGTGTTTCTAAGTAACACAACAACATATTGCTTCTAGCTGCAGTTTCCTAACACATTAAAATGTGAACAGTACCGTCACCCAGTTGAACATGGAATACAGCACCAATTATTGCAGCGATAAATTTCAAGTGTGACCTGGCATAGTACCAAGGCAGGTCAAAATTCACTGCCAGAAAATAAATGTATAAATGAAGACTGGATATTATACACTATTGACATGCGAATGAAATCTACCTGGAAAGCAAAGGTACGTTTTAAGCTGATTTCTGACACATGTCGCTTCGACGCCCACTGTGCACTCACTTTTGACGACAAGTAGAGTTGCTTTGACTCCGTGAATGTTATTGCACTCTTGACAGTAGAATTTTGCGGGGTTCACGAGTTTCTGTAGTCTGTCCATCGTCAGCTACAGGGTGTACCATAAAGAAAAATCCGCTTTAAAGAAATCGTAACTATTATGTTATTTGAGATATGTGCGTAAACAACATAGCGCTGGAAAGTGATATCTCTCGAGTTTTCATGGGGCACCTCCACACTTGCATTTGGGAGTGCTGAAATTTTTAAGTCAAAGGATTACTGAACGATGGATCGGTCGCACTGGACCAATGATTGAGCCTTACATTACTGGCCTCTAAGCTCACTGGACCTGACATTTTGTGTTTATTTTTTGTGAGGCTTTATGATAGACTATGTTTGTGTGCCTCTGTTACCAACAACAATGAATGAACTGAAACATTGCACAACAGCAGCTGTGGAAGTTGTAACGCAAGACATGCTCACTGCACTGTGGGAATAATATGAATACTGCATTGACATATGCCATGCACATTAAGGAGGCAATATTGAACACCTATGAAACGGTATGAAAAAAACTATTTAGTTTCCCGTTCATCAAAAAACTAAATTCATTATATATGTTTATTAGTTTCTGAAATACAGACGTGCCAAATCGGATGATGCTTTTTTATATACTGTGTATTGTTTCCTTCTATAAACAGATCATATGGTACATCGCATTCTCTTAGGTCAATGCACTTTCTTCAACATTTCTCCAGTGAACAGATTCAGTCGCTGACATTTGATTCCGGAAGACCTGAAAAATAAACTTCTACAAATTCCATAAAATCTATGTCTAACTCAAAATCTTCTCTAGCCACAACTTGCTATATAGGTACCATTTATATTTGACTCATAACTACAGACGTTAATTCGTTTTATGTAACTACAGGCATGAAATCGAACTGACTCCATATATTCCATTTGTCTTTTGTTCATTATTATCACAACTTTATTTTACTTATAAGTAGGTGTTTTTATAAGAATTAGGGAATGCTTTTATTTGACTAATGACGATAGGACAATGTTTCCATATTATTTTTATCTTAATGCCATATCCTGGCGCTAAAGGACAGATATTGGCTCACTACATTACTTCTTATGTTAGTTCACTGTTATTGTTAGTGGCTGTACAGCCCAGAAATTTGCCTCACACTATTCCTGTTCCTCAGCTTTTAATATACCAATGTTATTTTACACCCCCCCCCCCCCCCCCCCCCCCCGTTAATCTGAAGTTCTCTAAATGCGTCATTGCCAATAAATAGATAAGACAATTTGCAACCAAGACTTTCTTATTTCAAGAAATTCTTAACTGGTTGATGTATCAGCGCCTGGCATCGAATGGAACCAATTTTACAATAAACATTTATTAAAAAGCATTTTCTGAAATTATTTGACTGAGCCTTAATATTTTATGGAAATGATAAATAGATGATGAGCAGTACAGACCAGAAGAAATGTGATGCTTCAGAAAGACGTTAAATGTGAGGAAGTAAGAAATGTAGATGAAGACCAATATTCGAGAAGCTAAATGAAGACATTTGTACAAGATAGGCTGCTGTGAGAAGCTTCACCAAACCAGTAGTAGAACCGAAGACAACAACAACAAATAAAATATATTGTCGTAATCCCTTTGGGACGCTATTAAAAAAGTAAAACTAAAATTACATTTTTTTGCAGAATTCAGGCAACTGAATCTTATTAAGTGTCTGTGAGCTATACGAGTTCAGTGAACTCCATTACACAGACTGAGTAATCTAAGACACGACCCCCTATACGTAAACAAATCAATAAATATAGCGATGTGCGGATTTCCTTGAGTTACAGTGGGCAGTCTTGTGAAATTTGTGACTTATACAAATAATTTTCATCAATTGTAGCAGCTTCATTTTGAGAACGACTAATTTTATTTGATCCATGTTGGATTTTGTTAAATCTGCAGCCTTTGATGATTGTTACTGAACAATGTAACTACCTACAAATACATTTAAAATGTCTTATTCGAATGCCATAACCAGTTTCAGGCTATCATGCCCATCTCCATATGGCTAATATTTCCAGTTACATTGATGTTTTGATCAGTTGCTTGTCGTCTGCTCTCGCACTGCACTAGATTCTTTGAATGTTAAGAGCAACTTCATAAGTTGAAAAAAAACATGCTAATATGCCTGCATTTATTTATATTTAAAGTGCAGCAATTGTAGTTACTTACATATATTGCAACTTAGATATATTCCAGTGGATGGCGACTTGATTTGGTGTTGTCCTTAAGGTTACCCAGGACGATGTATAATCTGTTCCATTGCAGCCTATATTTCACAACTTACGCCGTAGGTCATATGCCAACGCACGGTGTGAACATTTTTCAGTAAAATATTTTTTTTTTTAGAGAGGTCGCAAAACAATAACTAGTGAAAATACTGCGATTGTACAGGGAATGACAATGAACGTTTGGCCCTTAAATATATACGAAAAATCTGACATTACTGGCACATGAGTAGAAAGAGTAGGCCGTGTTTTACTCGTACGGGATGAACTGACTCTGAAAGAGTCTTTGTACAAGATGGAAACTATATTTCTTATAAGCTAGCCAAAGTAACTGCGGAAAGTATTTTCCTGCTCATGTTTGGACCTTTTCAAAAGCATCAGAGTGATTTTAAACACAAATTTGACACTGTGGATGAGGCCTGAATCCACTAATTTCGAACAATTACGAAACAGCAAATAATTGCAATGGCTGTGGTACTTCATCTAGGAAAAATGGATTTTATATGTCGAGAACATTAGGGCAGTGTCTTCTGGGATTCGTCTCGTTGACTGCATTGGAAAGGGTAGAATATTAAGTGCTGAATGCTACGCAAATTCTCGAACACAAGCGGATAAAAAATTGCGAGATGAAGTCAATAACACAAAAAGAAACATGGTGCAAAAATTATCAAAAGCTGACGGCAGACAGAGATTAAGCGAGAAAAAGAAATCCATGGTATTATTCACCCACAAATTAATTTCCTTACAAAACTTACATTTGGCCAAGGTCTGTGTATTGCTTTTCTCTTCTTGTATCCTTACCAGAAATGACAGATAGAGGAAACAAAAGGAGACAGGAAAACAGCACGTCTCGTATTGTTTCGTTTGTTAATGTAGGAAGCGTCACAGAGATTCTCATACAACTCTAGTAATAAACACTATACGGCATGCGTTAGGAATGACGTGGCGATTCGCAGTTAAAATTACAATAGCATCTGTTCTAGGATAGTCAAAAAATAGATTTCTAATTCTCACACACATCTCGCGAAAATACAAAGAGCCGGTCGCTGTGGCCGAGCGGTTCTAGGCGCTTCAGGCCGGAACTGCGCGGCTGCTACGGTCGCCAGTTCGAATCCTGCCTCGGGCATGGATGTGTGTGATGTTCTTAGGTAAGTTAGGTTTAAGTAGTTCTATGTCTAGGGGAATGATGACATCAGATGTTAAGTCCCATAGTGCTTAGAGCCATTTGAACCATTCTGAAATACAAAGTAAACTAGATACATTAGACGAACACTCGTTCTTCCAGCTCACTCGTTGCAACTTTAATAGGGCAGCTTCTGGAGTATGGATGTAGATTTTGATGAATAAAACAAGTTCTTTTTCCGATACGTTGTATCCGGCCATAAAGATATTTTGACTCTGAAATTAAGGATTGCAATAAATCTTTATCCCGCAATAGTTTGGCTATTATAATTTACCCTGAAGATTTTCAACAGTTGCTGCTTCAGCCATGTTTAAAATTTTGACATAAGAATTGTTTGAGAGTACACTCCATTAATCGGCAACCACAGACGAGAGATTGACTTAACACTGTTATATACTCAGAGGTTTCACATTGTTATACTTTCGTTAAACGCAGCGTGCATCAACGCGTTGAAAGAAATCTTTCCACAGTCTACATATGCAGCATCGAGATCCAGCATCTGCTCCTATTTGTTGCTGAATTTCACAATGCGTTTTACGGAGTCTGTTTGGTTGCACATGTGTGATGGAGTATGAAATAAATTGTTATGTCTCATGCCTTACTCTATGTACTTGGAAAAAAGATTTTGATCATATAATTGTAGCAAAATCTCTTTGAGCTTTTAAATCTCGTATTCGCCAGAAAGTGGGAACATCAGCCACGAAGGATCTTGGTAAAGAAGTGGATATCAGGTGGATATAAGCTGGTAGCTAGAAAACATTGATAATATCCTAAAAACTTAAAACGAAAACCTCCACAATCTGAAGATCAGAAGATGTAATCGTGTAATCTGTAGACAGTGGTCAATACCTGAGTCCAAATATTGTATTTGACACATTTTTTTTTTTTTTTTTTTTTTTTGCTGAAAGAGAGTACTATTTTAAGTTATTTTTATGTAACATAATAACGAAGAATATTTACTACCTTCTAAGGAATAAGTAAGTCAGTTCTTTAAACTCCTGCCAGGAAATTACACTATTTTATAACTCAAGCAAGAATTTTTATCTTTTCTAAATACTTTAGTGTTAAATATGAGTTTGATTAATAACATCCCAAAGTATAACTAAAATATCTGTTGGAAAGAGGAGCTCTGGCAGGCCAAGAAAAACATTTAAAAGAGTTTACCTAATACAAAGCCAACCGCATTCCTGCAAACAAAGCATAGAGGGCTGCGTACAGCGGACGAAATGTAAGTGTTACATGGTCGGGGACACAATATACATCAGATCTAGCACTCGGCCACACAACCATGAATAAATACATGGTAATGCATTTGTTTAGGTACAAGCTGCCTGAATTTCACAAAACCAGCTTTGAAGACAAAATTACACAACTGTTGTAACAAACATAAAGAGGAGATGGCCGCGCGGAGTGGCCGCGCGGTTAGAGGCGCCATGTCACGGACTGCGCGGCCCCTCCCGCCGGAGTTTCGAGTCCTCCCTCGGGCATGGGTGTGTGTGTGTTGTTCTTAGCATAAGTTAGTTCAAGCAGTGTGTAAGTCTAGGGACCGATAACCTCAGCATTTTGGTCCCTTAGGAATTCACACATATTTGAATTTTGTTTAGTACATGAGAATGTGACGCTACCTTATTCATTCCTTCATCTTGTAACTTGCTTTTTGTGTTATGATTTGATATGTTTTGCTTTTATTTTAATTTTTATTGTCAGGGAGATTTTAACAATTTCATACGCTATAGAGATCATTTTACTTCTACACGGTTTGTGGCTTTGCCCTTATTGCTATACGTTCTCTAATTAAATTCTAATAATTTTACCCTTATTTAATTTGTTGATTTCCGCATAAGTAATGTATCTCTTCAACCGCTTTTCTTAAATACGTTGGTTAAGGAGTGCCCTCTAACCAAGATGTTTCTTACTACGGCTGTCTAATCTTATCTTCATGGCTCTATGTCTGTATGGCCGGGTTCGAGACCTGACTTATCCTTTACTCTCCAACGCACTATATTTACATTTCGTCCGCTGTACGCAGCGCTCCATGCTGTATACGCCGGAGCGCGGTTGGTTCCGTATTATGCAATTTTTTGGAATATTTTTCTTGTTTTGCCATTGTTTCTCTTCCAGTAGACATTGCAGTTATACTTTGGCATTTAATATTGGCTTCATATCCCTTATGCTTTTATTTGCCCAATGACGACAGGGAGATGTTTCCTTATAATTTTCATTTTAATGCCCTACGCTAGCATTAAAAGGACGGATGTTGGCGCACCATAGTACTTCTTACGTAGGTTCGTAATTATTGTTAGTTATTAGAGACGGTTATACAGCCTGGAACTTCACCTCAACTACCCCCATGCCCACCTCCCTCCCTCTCCAGTTTTTAAGGCGTAACAATGTTACTTTACACCCCTATGTTAATGTAATGATCACCATAATTTACAACCAAGACTGCCTTATTTCAATAAATTTTTATTGCAGTGTTACGTGACTGTCACCTGTCGTTTTCCGATTTTGTTTCGGCTCTGTTACCATCAAGTGATAATCAATTGTGTGAGCTCTGTACATTTCACTGTTTGTTAAAATTTCTCAATTTCTCACCATAAAGGAGTGGATATGGACAGCTCGGCATTCCCGTAGGGTTGACGGGAGGCTTTTCACGGTGTCTCAGAAGCGGGGTACGAACACCTGCTGCATGACAGCCAGATTTCGCGGAAACTGGTCCTGTATCCCGAAATGCTTATCGAAGATATTTCCTGCAGCTAATCCGCTTGCTGCAAACACGATGTTGCCAGACTTTTCTAAGGGTGTGTGAGGATGAAATTTGCTTTACTATCTACACATCAAAGACGAGCCGACTACCGACACTTCACAGATTCGAGAAGGGTCGCTGCTTCCCTCAAAATTTACGGAGTGTCTAATCCAAAGTAACAGTACACAAACAGACGCAGTGGGGAAGGTGCTGACCAGTGGAAAGAGACAGTTCAGAACCAGTACCAATCTCATGAATAGTAATGATGCTTCTCGCATTGTTTCAGTGGTACGTTTCTGCCGCTTTCCACATTTTTACGTAGAAGAGAGAACATATTAGTTCGTCATATTGACAGCAGCATCAGTCTCCCCTCGGAGTAGAGCATGGGAACAGCGAGGGTTCAGGAGAGAACTTAGATTGGTAAGGATTCATCACGTCTCTCATCTGCTAGCGAATGCTGTCCTCTAGGGCTCTCGCTGTACTTTAACAGTGACGTTTCGTTCAGCCAGTGGTTCATCCATCATAGGAGCAGCTACCAGTTGATCCATTTGGCTGTGTACGAGTATATTGAAGGCTCAGTTGAGATATTAACTATTTGTCAGATTTCTCTTGCTTTTACAAGCTGCGGAAATGTGGATGCCTTATTCAGTTTTCGTTCCATAGCCTCTTCGAACTAAACGCGAGTCCCATCGAGTTTAGAGTCAGTTTAGTTTGCTACAATTTTCAGAAGATTGCTCGGTATCTCTGTGTTGTTCATTGTCAATTGTTCACCTGATTAGACTGAACAAAAATTTGTGTTCTTGGTCTGATATTTTCACATCCACAGTATCCTACTACTTCCCTAAATACGAAGGCTATTCAGAAAGTAAGGAACGTTTCCGTCTGACGCCGCTAGGTGCGCACCGATCGCATGTATGTTGGTAAGTACGTACTCGGTAGCTCAGTCGGCATCCATCCGTGACAGCGGGAACATCTCTGCGCGTCTGGTTCGTTCGATATTTGAATTTGAAATGTGCGCTGCAATCGAAAATCCTACCAGTTGTGAGGTGCGGTCTGTGATACCGTTTTTGTTGGCAAAAAACCTAAAACCTATAGGAATTTATCATGAACTGTGCGAAGTGTTCGGAAACAACGTAATGAGTGAATATTCCGTCCGGAAATGGTACATTCGGTTTGAAAATGGCTGAACTTACGTTCATGATGAAGTGAAGAGTGGACTCCCGACCACTGTGACTGACGATCTTGTCGCTAAAGTTGATGAAACTATTCGAGAAAACCGTCGCTTCACAATAACGGAGGTTTCGCTTTCTTTTCCACAAGTTTCATGGACTTTGTTGTTTGAAATTGTCACTCAAAAGCTAGGCTACTAATATTTTGTGCACGATGGGTGCCCAAAACGCTTGCAGAGCACCATAAAGAACAGCAAACGGGGACATTTCTGGTGGCCTACCACAAACATGGTAGTTCATTACTGGATCGAATTGTAACCGGTGACAAGAGTTGGGTGAAACAAGTCAATTGCGAGACAAAATTGCAGTCCGTGGAGTGGGGGACACACAAGGTCACCCCAAAAACCAAGAAAATGTTTGCATACCTTGTCAGGAAGGAAGTAGGTGGCGACAGTATTTTGGGATAGGCAAGGTGTGCTTCTTATTGATTTTCTCGAACGTGGAGCAACCATAAATTCTGACCAGTACTGTCAAATTTAGCACAACCTTAGAAGAGCAGTTCGAAACAGACGCCGAGGAAAGCTGACGTCCAAAATTTTGTTTTTGAAAGACAACGCTCGATCTCACACGGCAAACCGCACAAACGAACTCCTTAATTCATTCAAATGGGAAATGTTCCCTCATTTTCCAAACAGCCCTGATCTTGCACCAAGCCACTTCCTCTTGTTTCCCAAGATGAAGAACTAGCTTGCAACACAGCGCTTTGATGACGACGCGAAACTCCAGGCGTGCGTGACTCACTGGCTGAAGTGTCAGGCGGCAGAATTTTACGACGAAGGTCTTTCAAAGCTTGTCCACCGCTATGATAAGTGCCTCAGTGTGTTTGGTGACTATGTGGAAAAGTAGTATGTCAGTCACTCTTTCAGATGTATATAATACAATGTGTTTCTTGTACTTAATTTTTTTAAGGCCAAAACGTTCGCTAGTTTCTGAATAGCCCTCGTATAACCGCTGCGTTTCTAGGCTGTTTGCTTCATTGTGACGGGTCTTCGTTGCGTGCAGTGGTCAAGCTCAACTTTTAAAGATATATTAGATGCAGAGGAGGTAACGGGTATCAAATAATCAAATGTTTTTACAGCAGGAGTAGTTGGTGCATTTGCTACTGAGCCTCATTTCTACCTCTAACAGATCTGTTAACTGTGTCACTGTTCACGTCAATTGTGTCCTGTCCCAGGTAAGAGCATTTTGCATACTTCACATTTACTTTATGCACTAAATCAGTTAATTTCAGGCCGATATACATCTTATTAACAACACGGGGCAGATAATTTTTAGGGCGTTTAAAAATTTCTCTTCTTCAGCTACATTTTCGTCACTATTGCCAATCTGCATTTTATAACGTCACTACTTCGGCCATAGTCAGTTAGTTTGCTGCCAAAATATAGTGAAACACACCTACTCCCTCAGCATCAACTTATTTTATTGAGCTACACTCAATTACCATTTGTTTCATATTAACCTCTTTTTAAGATACTACCTACGTATTTCGTGTAACTGCTCTTCAAGAATCCTAGATTCTTTGACAGAATTACAACATGATCGACACACTTCAGTGTTTTTATCTCTCCTTCCTGACCTAATATCCCCTTTCCAAATTACTCAATGTTTTCCTTTCTTGCCTGCTCAACTTTAATAACGTTGGGGACTGGCTACAATTTTGTCTGATTCCCTTCTTTGTTGCTACTCTTTCACATCCTTTCACTAGTGCAGAAACACCTTTCGTATCGGACTTCGTCCATGAGGCGAACGGATTATTCTATGTAGTGAATATTTTGAAATTCGTTCGTCTGTATGCTGGCCCAAAACATGTATCCGCAAGAAAATAAGGGGGTTTGTTGTTGCTAAGATAATGAACTGTGACATTAAAGTGCTGTATTTCAGGACAAATACTTTTCCGCTTATGACATTGTAATCGAGACTCTATAGTGTAACAAGCTCCAGTCTGCAGACTGCAGAAAAAACAAAACAGACGCTTCTCGTTTCGCATGCGTCACACGCTAGAATGCCAGTATTTCCATTCATAAATCGCCACTGTCACAATTCAAGCAAAACCTGCGACAATCTCTTGTGAAAGGTATTTTTACTTTACGTACTTGATGAATAAACTCCATGGTATGCTGCCTTCTGAAAATAGATACGCAATCGGCCTCCGGCCTCCATGCGCAGTCAATCATTGTAACATTTTATCAGTCGGTGTGCGTTCGTACCAATTACAATTTTTGTTTCAGATGGCTAGTGTCTCACACACTGGCAAGCAAAAGTTTTATTACCTCTGTTACTTTCAGAAAAAAGTAATGCCAGTAACTGGGACATCAGCCATTTGAAACAGAAACTTTAAGTGGTACAACTGTAAGTGGTACAAAGATATCCTGACTGATAAAAAGTTACCCTGATTGACTGTACGTGCAATGTGGTCCGATTTGCAATAACTTATTTGTTCCAGCAGGCTGTAGAAATAGTACTCGATGAAAACTATAATTTAAATATTTAAAGAAAAAAAGCACACTGAAATCTTGATAATGAGAATGAATAGAAGTACTTCAAATACCTTGCACCGTTTTGACGTCTAGAATGGAACCATATTCATTTACAAACATCTTTCTTTCTTGACAGATAACGAACAATCTTTCCAGCTTTTCATCTTCCTTTCAGCATTTCGTTCTCTACAAAATCATTTCATTGTGTAAATCTCTCTACCATTAGCCTAGAAGAGTCCACACCAACCATTTCTCCATCAAGAAAACAGAAAATTAATATTAATCGTATTCTTGTATAAGGAGGTAAGGAATACCTTCATAATTACATCGATGCACTGCTCATTTAAACCTCTACGGTCCAGTTTAAATTTTTCACTCACAGATATCATTCTGGCTGACAGCCCATGGCTTCTAATCAAGATCTTATTGTTCTCAGCACAAGGCAATATCTTCGTCTGTACATGAGGGTCTACCTGTTTCTCTCTCTCTCTCTCGATCTCTCAAAAATGGCTCTGAGCACTATGGGACTTAACATCTATGGTCATCAGTCCCCTAGAACTGAGAACTACTTAAACCTAACTAACCTAAGGACAGCACACAACACCCAGCCATCATGAGGCAGAGAAAATCCCTGACCCCGCCGGGAATCGAACCCGGGAACCCGGTGTGGGATGCGAGAACGCTACCGCACGACCACGAGATGCGGGATCTCGCTCTCTCTCTCTCTCTCTCTCTCTCTCTCTCTCTCTCTCGCGCGCGCGCGCGCGTCTTTTATAAACATTTGGTTGCAACATGGAAAAAAACAACTCCTCTCGTTCTCCAGCATACTACGTAGCTTCAAAAACTTTTTTCTCACACTGCGTTTCACCTGGGTGCTGCGAGAAATTATCTGCATATCTCTAAGGGGGAAAAAATATCACCCAACTTGCGAGTGAAATTCGCATGAAAAATATACGAAAAAGATTTTTTCCTTCCACTTTGATTCTTTTTTTTTCTATGTTCAGAATTCCAAAGAAAATTTTGATTCAAGATTGTGAAAACCTTTACCTCAGTAGAGAAATGAAAGTTTGCCTTTTTTAATGTGTATTCTATGTGAGTCTTAGTCTCACATTGACTCGATGTGTTCTCCAGAAAACTCGCTACAACGATCAATCATCTGATATATAATAGATAAAATAAAGCAATTTTTGTTTTTGCTGGTAAATTTAAAAGTCAGCTAAAACGTACGTCTGGAGTAATTTGTCAGTAGTAGAGATTTAGCCAAGCCTAAGGCGACAGCCGAGACCGTTCCGGTGACAGTATATGATCAACAGCAAGGTACAGCAACGTGTTTCCTGAAAAAATGTGATACGTAAGGCACGGATTTCTGATAAGCCGGTTGTATTATTTGTGTCCCAAGCGTTCGCAGATTGTACGAGTGAGAAATATTACCATCCCTAACACCAGCATAGTGTAACAGTGTTCCATCCAATAAATTTCAGCTGTATAAAAAATCTACTGCGCCTAGAAGACATTAGTTACAACTGCAGAACGTACATGCATGCGCAGGTGTTCAACACGTACGCGGAGCAGATAGTTACCTCTTATGAGACGAGCTTGTTTTTTTAACCTGACTGGTACAAGCACCCTGTGTCCCGAGCCCGGCAAACATATAAATGTCTCAAGAGGACTGAAGAGTTTACGCAGTCGAAGACTCTATCTAATATATCGATCGTATATCAAAGGAAGAGCATTTGTCCTCATTATTTTCTTAATGCAATAAACGTTTCCTTGGTAGAATTCTTCTTGGTGGTATCAATAGCTAAACCGATGATTTGTAGCGAACTTTGTGAGGTGAGAATGTGCACCATGAAAAGTGGAGCAGACTTCTTTCAGAACCCACGAAATGGAGAATGGAATGGATTAATACGATGATAAGGTACAAGAAATTTCCATGATGCCAACACGGGGTTTCAGTTTTAATGTAGCGAACGTTTACTGCTTCCCTTAATAGGAGGTCATTTGCACAATTTACCAATAAGAAGATGACGGTAGCCACACAAAATATTTTACGGGGATCGTCTTTCACACGGATCACATGAGACATGAGATCACGTGGCTGCCGTCGGAATGCACGAACTGGAATAGATGGATAGATTTCCAGTTAATAACTGATTATCACGTAATTGCGAAAGGAAATTATTTTCGGTTACAGCGTTATAATTCTGACAACTGACAAGATATGAGTGTTATATATGAATTGAATTTCCACTCCACAGTTGAATGCGCGCTGATTTAAAACTTCCTGGTATATTAAACCTCCGTGCCGAACTGGCAATTGAACATGGAGCCTTTACATCCCGTGGCAGGTGCTCTATAGACTGAGCTACTCAAGCGCGACTCAAAACCCGGTCTCGCAGCTGCACTTCCGTCTGTACTCTCTCTCCTACTTTGCAAGTTTATCAGGTGTTCTTCTGTAGAAAGCTGTTTACAATATCACTAGTTCCGCTAGGTGTGCGGGCTAACTTTTGGGAAATTTGGAGGGTAGGAAAAGGAGTACTGGAGCTGTGGGGGAGAGTGGACGTTTGTGACGTTTTTTGGATATCTTAATGGCTAGAGTTCTTGCCCACGAAAGGCGATGGTCCCAGGTTCGAATTACGGGCCGGTACTCAGTTTTCATCTGCCAGGAGGTTTCTTGTTTATTATAGCTTATTACTGCTCTTTACAGATGATTTTCCATTAACTGTAATACTGTATAGAGGCAATTGTCTGTTGCAACTAACTCTCGTGGAAGCGCTCGAGCATCAAATGGTTCAAATGGCTCTGAGCACTATGGGACTTAACATCTTATGTCATCAGTCCCCTAGAACTTAGAACTACTTAAACCTAACTAACCTAAGGACATCACACACAACCATGCCCGAGGCAGGATTCGAACCTGCGACCGTAGCAGTCCCGCGGTTCCGGACGGCAGCGCCTAGAACCGCACGGCCACCGCGGACGGCGCTCGAACTTCCTGCGACAACAATAAAGTTCACAATACTGCTCCCAATATAATATTCATTCGCTTCCTCTGGAATGAGAATTGCAGTCTATAGGTTCTTTCATTGTGGACGGCAATAAGCCACTAAATCAGACTCACAGTGAATCCATAAATGAATGTATGTGTAAATGTATCGTTCATTTTGACTGCAATGTAATGTTCATTTTGACTGCAAATGATTTGATTAAGTGTTAGAGACTGAGACACATGTTGTCAATTAAATAACACACAACGAATTCCTCGAATGTGACACGTGGCAGCAGCAGTTATAAAAACCCATTTAGTTTCCAGAGGATGGATATTTGATTGTCTTTAACACTATGGAAATAATTTCGGAGTAGCATTTAGATCTCACTGATGACAAAGTGATGGACAACAGCTCATTAAATATATGTATCCGAAATAAAATCTTGGAACTCCGTGTGACTAATTAATTGCAGGGTGGATATAATTAATGTGCGGTAATCAAAAAGGTCCAGTATGGCAGCGGATCTTGGAAATATTTTTAATGGATATTTTTCTTCCGTAGGGGCAACCATAAATGACAAACATAAAAACATGCACTACAGTTTTAAAGGTAATACATGTGACCATAGAATACAGGGTGTTACAAGAAGGTACGGCCAGACTTTCAGGAAACATTCCTCACACAGAAATAAAGTAAAGATGTTATGTGGACATGTGTCCGGAAACGCTTAATTTCCATGTTAGAGCTCATTTTAGTTTCGTCAGTATGTACTATATTTCCTCGATTCACCGCCAGTTGGCCCAATTGAAGGAAGGTAATGTTGAATCCGCACGCAATTGTGCAATCACGTCATCAACACAGATTTTCTGTGAACGTTTGGGCAGGAATTGATTGGGCCCCATGTTCTTCCACCTACGCTCAATGGAGCACGTTATCATGATTTCATACGGGATACTCTACCTGTGCTGCTAGAACATGTGCCTTTACAAGTACGACACAACATGCGGTTCATGCACGATGGAGCTCCTACACATTTCAGTCTAAGTGTTCGTACGCTTCTCAACAACAGATTCGGTGACCGATGGATTGGTAGAGGCGGACCAATTCCATGGCCTCCACGCTCTCCTGACCTCAACCCTCTTGACTTTCATTTATGGGGGCATCTGAAAGCTCTTGTTACGCAACCCCGGTACCAAATGTAGAGACTCTTCGTGCTCGTATTGTGGACGGCTGTGATACAATACGCCATTCTCCAGGGCTGCATCAGCGCGTCAGGGTTTCCATGCGACGGAGGGTGGATGCATGTATCCTCGCTAACGGAGGACATTTTGAACATTTCCTGTAACAAAGTGTTTGAAGTCACACTGGTACGTTCTGTTGATGTGTGTTTCCATTCCATGATTAATGATGATTTGAAGAGAAGTAATAAAATGAGCTCTATCATGGAAAGTAAGCGTTTCCGGACACACGTCCACATAACGTATTTTCTTTCTTTGTGTGTGAGGAATGTTTCCTGAAAGTTTGGCCGTACCTTTTTGTAACACCCTGTATATGTAGCCCCCACAAACTGTGCAGAAACCCTCTAATTCAGCTGCGCATGATGGCCTAAATTTTAATGTTTTAAAAGCATGTAGCCAAAATGTCTCTGTACTTCTGTCTGTAGCTGTCAACAATATTATAGAGTCAGGCACCTTTCCTGACAGACTAAAAATAGCACAGGTAACACCCATTTTTAAGAAAGGTGACAACAACAAGACAGAAAACTACAGACCAGTCTCAATCCTTCCTCTCTTTTCCAAAATACTTTAGAAAGTTATACACAATAGGATTATAAACTTTCTTAACAAACACAACCTAATGTTCGAAAATCAAAATGGATTCCTAAAAGGTAAATCAACTATCACCGCAGCTGATCAACTAATTGAAGAGGTGTTAGGGGGTATCAAAAAAAAGAAACATGTGGCAGATGTATACCTAGACCTGGAAAATTCCTTTGATTGTGTGAATGTTGACATCCTATTAGACAAGCTATGGATCATGGGCATTAGAGGCGCTGCTTATGACCTAACAAAGTGTTATATGAACAATAGAAAACAGTTTGTTCTACTTAAAACGGAAAGTGGTGTCTGCATATTAGAGATCACTTGCATAAAATATGGCGTATCCCAGGGCTCGGTGTTGGGCCCCCTTTTGTTTTTGATCTATGTAAATGATATTAAATACTGTACTATAAATTCCAAAATTGTTCTGTATGCCAATGACACGTCCATTGTGTGTAAAAAGGAATTATGTAATGAACTAGAGGCCGAGTGTAATAATGTAATATAAGAAATTATTCAGTTTTTTAATGAAAGCCACTTAACTGTAAGCACCAGTAAAACAAGTTTGATGGAGTTTAACAAAAGTAGTTTGAATAATGAAATTAAATTATACATTGGCAACGAATTGGTAAAGAAAGAGTCTATTGTAAAATTTCTTGGCGTAACAATCCAAAGCATCCTGAAATTGGACACACATATTGACTCCCTAGCAACTAAGTTGTCAAAAAATATATTTTCAGTCAGTACTATTAGCAAGTTCTGTAGTCCTAAAGACTGCATACCATGCTCTTTTCTCCTCTCACTTGAACTACAGTATAGAAATTTGGGTGGCAACAACCAAAGCTAATGTAGATAAGCTACTCATTCCTCAAAAAAGGGGTGTGAGAATAATCTGTGGAGCAAAATATAGGGAAACTTGTCGCAACTTGTTTCCAAAAACAGAGGTGTTAACTGTTATAAACACATATATTCTAAAAGCGATATTGCTTGTGAAAAGACTGCACCCAAACACGTATTCAGATTTCCACCAGTACAGTACTAGAAATAAATAAAGATTTTACGTTGGCAGCCACAGAACAGCATTTTACGAAAAGGGGCCTCAGTGTGCAGGGATAAAATTAGCTAATGCAATGTCTAGTGCAGTCATGGCTCTTCCTACAATTAAACTGAAACATCAGCTTAAGAAATTTTTAGTAAAACACCTTTTCTACACATTAGAAGAATACCATACTTTTACGAAGAACAAAAAATGCTTTGTGAAATTATGTGAATAGAAATCAGTGAACATCTTATTGTAATTCTGTTGTAAATTAATGAAGTATTCAGAAGAATATGTCTTGTGTATTGTACAAATAACTTTAATCATTACTGTTTCTTTGTACATGTGCAGTGTGTGGTGTCACCGCCAGACACCACACTTGCTAGGTGGTAGCCAAATCGGCCGCGGTCCGCTAGTATACGTCGGACCCGCGTGTCGCCACTGTCAGTGATTGCAGACCGAGCGCCGCCACACGGCAGGTCTAGAGAGACGTCCTAGCACTCGCCCCAGTTGTACAGCAGACTTTGTCAGAGATGGATCAATGACAAATACGCTCTCATTTGCCGAGACGATTGTTAGCATAGCCTTCAGCTACGTCATTTGCTATGACCTAGCAAGGCGCCATTACCAGTTTATATTAAGATTATAATTCATGTATCAACAAGAGCGATGTTCTCCAATTGTGGATTAAAGTTAAGTATTCCAAGAGCTTCATACTTTATTTATTAGGCTCAACTCCTTTAACTGTTCCAGACCTCACGCCAGCCTGCGTGAGCTTAAACGCGTGCATTTCGGCCTCCTCTAGCAACACGGTGTTGGCTCTTCTGCCAACACATCACAGTGTACCTTTCGATGTTGAATAAAGCTGCTATTATTATTATTATTATTACTAGATATGCTCATACGCTAATGAAGAACCGATTTGCGCTGGAAAACAAATTATTACAACTTTGACCACCAGGCGCAAATCTGGCGCTGTACGTTGTTTCTATGACGGTATGTTATCTACACTCTCATTTGACAATCCACAACGTGAGTGAACAGTGTGGCGATCGAGAAGATAGGCTGTGCGCTATTATCGAAACCATTTTGTGCGAGCGGCAGCATTTACAGTTCTGCATTGAGAGAGTATTGCCGACTGAAAAGTCTGAGGAGAGGCTTGATGTCATTAAATGGTTTACAGAAGATCATAACGAAATTTGAGCTAGGTGTGACACTGGAAGAGGAAGGCGTCCTATCCCAGTGGAAATTTCTGATGAGGCTGCTGTGCTGTAACTGACCATACAGTACGTGTCCTGCGTAGCGTTAGCGCTCGTGCAGTGACACGAGAATCGTCCACCCCTTGGTCAGCAGTATGACAAGTTTTGCGGTCTGTTTTACACTGGTATCTGTACAGGATCCAGACGTGCAACAGTTGAAACCTCATGATTCGCAGCAACGTTCTGAATTTGGTCTTCGGTTTGTGGTACGGATCGAAGCTGATGACATGTGGTCGGGAAATATTCTATGGACTGACGAGGCACAATTTACACTACACCGCGCAGTGAATGCTGCGTTAAGGTGGCACTAAACTTCCCCACCCCTGAGAGTCCTAAGACCAGCCACCTGCACGAAATGGCCATACTTCAGGCCGCAGTACTTTAGAGCACCTTTTAAGGAACGGTTAAATGAAAATGAGGAAGATGAAAGAAAAGTACATATAGTACAGCCGTCGATTGTCCGAACGTTGCTCAACTGAACGACTGCTTAACCACCGAAATGTTACCTCGCTCATGAACCCCCCTCCCCCTTTCCCCTCCTACGACAATGCCGCGTTGCCTACAATAGCATCCCTTCGCGCTCTGTTACGGCCGCATATGTCAGCTCTGACTTGTAGAGTAAATCTGTGACACATAATGCCTAAATGTAAACGCGTTGCCCTTTCTATGGCGTATAAAGAGGTGATTAGTAAAAGATTAGAGGAAGGTGAATTAGCAACCAAGTAATCTAATGAGTACAACGGTAAAGCGACGATTATAGATATAAAGAAAGCAAAAGACGAACATCACAAATTTTGTACATAACCTTGATTCTACCGATGGTTCGACAAGCCGTGAAACTCTGAAGCTCGCCAAGAAGAAGACGCTGTTTACAAGTGGTTTGCACTAAAAAAAAGCTCACAATGGAACCTATCTCTCATCCAATTATATGAGAAATGGTAGTTCAGCTTAACAAAAATCTTGTAGTGTCGCCGAATTTTAAAGCAATCACAGAGTGGTTAAAACGCTTTAAGTCAAAACACGGCACATCATGAGCTTTAGATACAAGGAGGATAATTATCTGCTCATCCTTCAGCAGCCAATTATTTCCATATGAATTAATGGACGGTAAAATGCTGATGAAACACGGTTTAACTGGAAAACTTTGCCAACACATTAATAAGTCTGTGATGCCTATCGGCTAAACATCACCCAAGAGCGCCTGGATGGGTAGTACGATCCTCACGGAACGGCTTACAGATGTTTTCTGTACCCTCTGTGAAAACTCATCGTTTTAACAGTAGCGAAAGGAAGGAAACATTACTGATCCTTGCCAACCCACCAGCTTATCCATCATGTCATATCCTAAACGAAAAGGACGTATTCATGACAGTGATGTTCTTCCGCCTAACGTACCCTCCTTACTACAGCCCATGGATCAAGTCATTATTGAGACTGTCAAACGGCAGGACAGAAAGGAGCTTTTAAGTAAGTTGTTGTTACAAAGAGAAGAGGAGGGAGAAGAAAGTATGTTAAACTAAAAATATATATATTGATTTGAAAGATGCATCCTACGCACAGGAGCAATATGGAATAGTTTAAAGCAATATTATCTGAAAAAAAAACTGGAATAAAATTTTCGTTACGGCGGAAATTCCCGAAGTCTAATTGAAAATGACGCACAGAATGAAATATCCGAAATGCTCAATATGCTAAAAGAAACAAATTTGCAATGAATATGATGAAGAAGACCTTCAAGAATGGATCAGGTCGCAGGTCTAGGCCAACAAATCATCAACACAGCGAAATTTTAAACTTCCTCACTGATAAAGCTGACGCCGACAACATCTCATACACTAGAAAAAGAAGACGGAAATATACCTACAGCTCCTGAGGCATTTATATGTTTAAATACTGTCTTGCAATGGATTGAAGCTCAAGATGAAAGTAACCAGTACCAAATTTGTTCTGAGAAAAGTGCATGATTTATCTGATAGTAAATGGGTAGACTTTATTAGAAAAAACCAAAATTAAGCATTTTTAAGCCTTAATTCTATCCATATATACTATACATGCAAAATGAATATGTATTATATATTTTTCGTTTAGTAGGCTGTGCTACATACATTCCAGCTGCACTTATCTTTGTAATAATAAAAGATATGTATACTGTAGTAGATTCACACCGCAACTAAAGTTTGGATTATCATAGAGTTTACTACAACGACTTCTTATAGTACATCCATTGAGGTTTGTACAGTATCTTATTAATAAAATAAATAAACGTAATTACTTTTGAAAACAAGAACGATTTTAATTAATCACAAAAAATCATCACAAAACAAAGCAGGCTCTCTCTTAACTGCACATCTTGAAAACAAAAACATTGAAAGTATTTATCTCATGATGATGATTATCAGTCCTTAGTAGTGAGTATGTCCTCCTCGTACGTGGCTGCGTTCTTCCAGTCTTCGAGCCATGCTCTAGATGAGACCATCGAGTTTATCTTGGGGTATGAGGTACCACTACTCAATAGCAACTTCAGTGAGGTCCTTAAGATTGTGAGGTGGATTCAGACGCTGTGTGCTGGATACCTTCAGCAGCTCCCATGCATACTCAATTGCATTAACATCTTATGTCCAACATTAGTCCCTCTGATCCCCGCACCTGGTTCAGATTCATCTTTGCTATCTGGATCGAGGGTGAGGACACCCTATCCACATCCCTCCTGAACCTCAACATCTTCTCCCCCATATGATACTCCTTGTCTTATTCAACCCAACAAGGCACCTTCCTAGATATTCATCTCCACCTCAAAGATGGCTACATCAGTACCTCCATCCATATCAAACCTACTAACCAACAGAATACCTCCACTTTGACAGCTGCCACCCATTCCATACCAAGAAGTCCCTTCCTTACAACCTAGCCACCTGTGGTCGTCGCATCTGCAGTGACAAGCAGTCCCTCTCAGAATTTACCGAGGGTCTCACTGAAGCCTTCGTAATTATCCTCCCAAACTTGTACAAAAACAAATCTCCCATGCCTTATCTTCCCAGTCTCCCACCACATCCCAAAGTCCCACTGTCCGGCCATAGATGAGCATTACCCTCGTAACATAGTACCAGCAGGTCTGGAGCAACTAAATTACATTTTCCTCCAAGGTTTCGCTTATCTCTCGTTACGCCCTGAAATTACAAATATCCTGCCCACTATCCTTCCCACCCCTCTCCCACGCTGGTATTCCGCAGTCCACCGAACCCACACAATATACTCATCCATCGTTACACAACCTCTGCTCCCAATCCGTTATCTCATGGCTGATACCCCTGTAATAGACCTAGATGCAAGACCTGTCCCATACATCCAACAACACCACCTACTCCAGTCCGGTCACTAACATCACCTATCCCATCAAAGGCAGGGCTGCCTGTGAAACGGGTCGTGTGATCTACAAGCTAAGTGGCAACTACTGTGCTGGTTTCTACATAGGCCTGACAATCAACAAGCTGTCTGTCTGTATGAATGGCCACAGACAAACTGTGGCCAAGAAACAAGTGGACCACCCTGTTGCTAAACATGCTGCCAAACATGATATCCTTCATTTCCAGCCTGTACCATGTGGATCCTTCCCACAAACACCAGCTTTTATTAACTGTGCAGATGGGAACTTACCCTGCAATACATCCTAGATTCCCATAGCCCTCCTGGCTTCAACCTTCATAAGTCACTGTCCTCGCCCATCCTCTCCCTTCCATGTTTCCATTCTGGCACTACACAGCCGTCATTCCACCATCACACCCTGTCTTTTTTTCCCTCCTTTTCCACTACTTCCTCCCCCGTCCCCAACTCTCCCCTCCATCTAAACTGCAGCACTTCACTGTCTGCCACCCCCAAAATACTATCGTTCCCCCACCCTACCCTAGCCTCCTCCTGAACCCCAGCCAGTCGCTACTCCCATCATGCACTAGTGGTGCTGCTTTCAGTGTGGTTTCAATTGCCTGAGAGTCGTGTGTGAGAGTTGAGTTTTCGTAGTTGTGTGTGTGTGTGTGTGTGTGTGTGTGTGTGTGTGTGTGTGTGTGTGTGTGCGTGTGTGTCTGTCATCTATTGTTGACGAAGGTCTTAATGGCCGAAAGCTGCAACTGTAAGAGCCTTTTTGTTGTACCTATCTACGACTCAGCATCTCCACTATATGGACGATTTTGTTATTAGTCAAGAAGTACTGAGACTGTGATGTTGCCTGGATTTCGATATCCTGAATTCTTTATGAAATATTACGAGTTGCTTGTATTTCGATATCGTGAGTTCTTTATGAAGTATTAAGGATTTCTACAGTGTGTACGTTCCGCTTACCATAACTGAATAGTAGTTGAAAAACCACAGTGTATAGTGGATCCCATGCTCTGGAGGCGCACGGTGAGCCCTGTAAGCCGGCGGCCTCAGGTCCACCAGCCGAGCGGCAGGTCTCCCTCCGACGCACGCGCAGTACATGCTCGCCGCACGATGTCCACTTGTCCAGCTGATCAGGGTGGAGGCGGTCGCCCCTAATCCCACAGCGTCGCCTGCGGCCCCCTCGCCAAACAAGGAGGAGCAGCGCTGCACTGCGGGACGCGGCGCGGTGCGGTGCAGGCAGCTGTTTGCTCGTCGGCCAATCAGGCCGGGCCCTCACTGCGCCGTCACCGTCTGTTGACCTTCCATTACGCGACACCGAGAAGGCAACAAGTCTGCACGTCACGTCAGCAGACGGGAAGCGCCGGACCGGCCGGAGCGTCGCCCGCCTTGTTTGCGGACCCCACCGGGGACGGCGAGGACCGGCCGCCGGGGCTACCACCTCCGCACATTAAGCCCGGGAACAGCCGCAAAGCGCCATCCAGAGACGGCGGTCTCAGGGCCAACGCAAGAGCAACAGAAACGCGTGGATGCACTACCGCTAGTTCATAGCGATAGCCGAAATGTGAAGGACATACAAGTACCCTGTAATTTACAAACTAATTACGTCGAAACGACGGAACGGAAACTGTTCTGCTGTACAGACCGTCGCTGTATACAGGGTGGTCCATTGATCATCACCGGGCCAAATATCTCACGAAATAAGCGTCAAACGAAGAAACTACAAACAACGAAACTTGTTTAGCTTGAAGGAGGGAACCAGATGGCGCTATGGTTGGCCCGCTAGATGGCGCTGCCATAGGTCAAACGGATATCAACTGCATTTTTTAAAACTAGAAACCCCATTTTTATTACATATTCGTGTAGTACGTAAAGAAGTATGAATGTTTTAGTTCGACCACTTTTTTCGCTTTGTGATAGATGGCGCTGTAATAATCCCAAATATATGGCTCAGTATTTTAGACGAACAGTTGGTAACAGGTAGGTTTTTTAAATTAAAATACAGAACGTAGGTACGTTTGAATATTTTATTTCGATTGTGCCAATGTGATACATGTACCTTTGTGAACTTATCATTTCTGAGAACGCGTGCTGTTACGTCTTGATTACGTGTAAATACCACATTAATGCATTAAATGCCCAAAATGATGTCCGTCAACCTCAATGCATTTGGCAACACATGTAATAAATTTCCTCTCAACAGCGAGTAGTTCGCCTTCCGCAATGTTCGCACAAGCACTGACAATGCGCTGACGCATGTTGTCAGGCGTTGTCGGTGGATCACGATAGCAAATATCCTTCAACCTTCCCCACAGAAAGAAATCTGGGGACGTCAGGTACGGTGAACGTGCGAGCCATGGTATGGTTCTTCGACGACCAATCCACCTGTCATGAAATATGCTATTCAGTACCGCTTCAACCGCACGTGAGATATGTGCCGGACATCCATCATGTTGGAAATACATCGCCGTTCTGTAATACAGTGAAGCATCTTGTAGTAACATCGGTAGAATATTACGAAGGAAATCAGCATACATTGCACCATTTAGATTGCCATCGATAAAATGGGGGCCGATTATCCTTCATCTCATAAAGCCGCACCATACATTAATCCGCCAAGGTTGCTGATGGATTTTCCCTTGCCCAATAGTGCATATTATGCCGGTTTACGTTACCGCTGTCTGTGAATGACGCTTCGTCGTTAAATAGAACGTGTGCAAACAATCTGTCATCATCCCGTAATTTGTCTTGGGCCCAGTGGCAGAACTGTACACAACGTTGAGTCGTCGCCATGCCATTCCTGGTGCATAGAAATAGAGGACGGGTGCAATCGATGTCGACGTAGCATTCTCAACATCGACGTTTCTGAGATTCCCGATTCTCACGCAATTTGTCTGCTACTGATGTGCGGATTAGCCGCTACGGCAGCTAAAACACCTACTTGGGCATCATCATTGGTTGCAGGTCGTGGTTGACGTTTCATATGTGGCTGAACCCTTCCTGTTTCCTTAAATAACGTAATTATCCGGCGACCGGTCCGGACATTTGGATGATGTCGTCCAGGATATCGAGCAGCATACATAGCACACGCCCGTTGGGCATTTTGATCACAATGGCCATACATCAACATGATATCGACCTTTTCCGCAATTGGTAAACGGTCCATTTTAACAAGGGCAATGTATCACGAAGCAAATACCGTCCGCACTGGCGGAATGTTACGTGATATCACGTACTTATGCCTTTGTGACTCTTACAGCGCCATCTGTCACAAAGCAAAAAAAGTGGTCCAACTAAAACATTCATATTTCTTTACGTACTAAATCAATATGTAATAAAAATGGGGTTCCTATTTAAAAAAACGCAGCTGAAATCCGTTTGACCTATGCCAGTGCTGTCTAGTGGGCCAACCATAGCGCCATCTTGTTTCCTCCTTCAAGCTAGACGAGTTTCGTTCTTTGCAATTTTTTCGTTTGATGCTTATTTCGTGAGATATTTGGCCCGGTCACTATCAATGGACCACCCTGTATATCGGCCTCACGAGAAGCTAAAGAAAGTAACTTCGCTTTCAGGCCGGGTTGAATTTGCGATACAGACCGGCCAATGTGTCAGCCCCTTTTCTTTATGGTCATTATGATGCGACTTAAAGGCACCGGCCAATGTGTCAGCCCCTTTTCTTTATGATCATTATGATGCGACTTAAAGGCACGTGGTGTCAGTACACCACTCTCCAATTTGTCGTCACCTTTTTAGAGCGTGTAACAGCTACTTTTCATTCACTTAGCCACGCAACTGACGATAGCGCATCCAGTTCCAGAATTCCTTCTAAAGAAGAATCCTTGGCAGTTACACATATTGTTACACATTTTATTACGTAAATTCTGCGGTATGTGAATGAACGAACCGTAATACTGTGGGCGGCTGGCTCGCAATAGTTCTGCTGGCCTTCAGTAGTTGGTTGGCGTGACGCAGAGCGGCCATGTGGTGGCGGCTTGGACTTTAGAACTGTAGGGTTTGCAGACTGTAACTTCAGTGTTGTGTCTCCGACTAAAAATAGTTTAGCCGTGAGTTTTCCGCCTGTCGGAGGAAGCCCTGACAGTGATGGGGCTCTGCTGAAAGTGTTGTAACAATATTTATTCACGTTTTATCTAGGATTAGAACAGCCTACGCAAATAGCAGAAATGCATGTTTAAAAGATTTTTTTATTTTTACCTTTTTATTTTTATTTATTTATTACCTTTTAGCTACATTATTGCTGCAAATGGTTAGGCTTTTTACCTTATTTTAAGAATTTTAATTTCTCCCTGAATTTTTTGCAAGAATGCCAGAGATTTTAAACATATTAACTCCCCTGAATCGTGACGTAGGCAGTTGAGGATATAATTACAGATATTGTGATCATAGGTACTTTAATATGTACCCACTTCAGGTGTTAGTCGTTTTATTTGCGTGTCAAACAGTGTTCCTGCAAACCCCCTGAGGTTTTCTGCGTGGTCGTACCTGCACAACTAAGTGGGCTGCATAAGTCTGTATAGACTAACCGTTTTGCGTCCACGCATCCACACTTCAACATCTGACCTGCTGCTCAAGGGAAAACAAACATTAATGGCTTGCTCTTGCCACCAACCTGCTAGCCAACTAAAAACCGGGAACTCGTAAGAGCTGTAATTATTAGTGTGCAAATGAAGTGAACACTGTCCTCAGTCACCATCAAAAATATCTGTACTTACACCCCTAACACCCTGTATATTTTTTAAGTTCCTGTAACCTTTAGTCAAGATCTGTGCACGTTTTTCTTCTTTTCTGGTGAGGCAGGCCAATTGAACCTTCTTTAATCTCAAATATAGCTTCGTCCTTCAGATTGTTTTATCAGGAACTATACGAACTTATCTGATTTATTGTAGAGTCAATATCATTGGTGGTTTTGTGCCACTGCTTCAAATCATACTACATTTCATTAAGTATACTAGGATTTTCAATCTGTTGATTGACCATAGGATCTACGAATTTCATGACCTTCTCTCCAATGGGCATTTACTCCACTATTAGCACCACGCTTCCTCATCACTGTTTGGTGGAAAATGTGCAAATACTGCACACAGGCGGCAAAACAATCGGACTTCTTTTCTGTCCCTGCATTCTTCCATTAATCCCAACTCTTGTATTTTGATCCATAGACTAACTCGCTCCGACAACAGGAAAGCCAGACTTCTTCCCAGACTAAACAGAACCGTACTCGACGAAAAACAACAGCAGAACGGCAGCAGAAGCAAAAGAAGAGCAACCTATGGTAGATATAAAGGAAAATAGATGGATATGACACAACCCCCGATCACGAAACCCAACTGCAAATGTACTTTCCCACCAAGAAGTATATTCCGGAAGATGATGACATAACTCTAGAATCACTCAACGAAAGCCAGCTTGCAGGAGACCTAAGGTACCTACTGCAAGAAAGTCAGACACCCACACACCCGGCCGGCCGAAGTGGCCGTGCGGTTAAAGGCGCTGCAGTCTGGAACCGCAAGACCGCTACGGTCGCAGGTTCAAATCCTGCCTCGGATATGGATGTTTGTGATGTCCTTAGGTTAGTTAGGTTTAACTAGCTCTAAGTTCTAGGGGACTAATGACCTCAGCAGTTGAGTCCCATAGTGCTCAGAACCATTTGAACCATTTTTGAACCCACATACCTACTGACACTGAGCCAAGACTAGCAGATCCAATTATAAACGCTCGTGAGTAACTCCAAGTAGATCATTAGTGAGAAAAGCGACAGTATGATACGCTTATAAACGATCATGAGTAACGCAAAGTAGATCAATAGTAAAAAAAGCGACAAATGATAAACTTCATTTGCATGTTTTTTGACGTAATCACATGAAACTTTTAAAGTGTTAAACTGCATCGGCCACCATTGACTGTCATCGAGGCAACTGAAAGAGCATTAGTATGGGCCTCAAAAACCGCTTTATCAGCGCAAACGAATAAGCTGCATCTAGATAAAACGTAAGCATACAGTGTACAATTGTAAATTACCTTATCCAAAAATTGCTGCCTAAACCAGTATAAAGATAGTGTTAAACCATTACTTAAATAACTGCCAATGTAGTACTTTAATACATTCCGTCTTAAAATGTATGTGTTTAAATGGTACTAGGAGTAAATACAGTAAAAATTAATTCATCCTAAGTAGTTTACTATACGGCTGTAAGCAAGTGGGAAATTATAATTGGAGATATAGCAGCTAACAAATAACAATAAATGGAATGCAGTTTATTAGATTCAAGTAAACGACCGTATGAAAACAAAAATGTTAACCGATTGACAGAATAAATTAGTTATAACTAAGTAACAGGACGAAAAAGAAAAAGAAATACAGTGAAATTTTAGTCTAAGTCCCACTGAACCAAACCACTCTCAGAAAGCCCTCGTTGTCAGCAGGGAAGAAACAGAAATTGGAAAGAAACAGAATTTCCACATGTCACGAGTCTTCTCTTTCTTTTTTTGTTTATGAGTGCGTGTACGATTTGCTATTTGCATTGTATGTCTATTATACGTACAAAATTTAATTACTATGGTATTTTAATTTCATTATTTAAACTTTCCTTCGTGATGGATGGCGGAAACGCAGTTGTTTGATAAGTTCATATTATTAATAAATTAGGCTCTGGCGGCAAGAATGGTCTTCCGTTGCCTTTATTGTCACTAGACCCCCCTTCGGACGCACCTGTGAACAGTTATTATCTTCCAGGAGATGGAAAATCGATAAGGCAGTAAAGAAATTGAGGCCCATTCTTGCAGCCACAGGATGATTTACTTATAATTTCAATTTAAGTGCTTTATTTTTCTGCATACATGACTGTAAAATTGCAATGTTTATTCCCTTTGTGCATAAATATTTCTCCTTTTTCGTCTCGCCATAAATATCCATTGTTAAGCTTGTGTAGTCCAAAATGACGAAAATTTATGAATCAAAAATTTCCTTCAAATAACGGACTTAGTGGACCCTTGAAGTTTCCTAATTAATTTTGAAAGTTTTGCCTCGTTAATAATGAAGTATGCATTAACGTCACAAGCAGTTCATATGTGTGTCACAAAAATGTGCAAACAATGACACTAAATTAGTCTCACCTAAAAATTGCCTCCGCTGCATTATATCGTGAGCGATATAGATTTTTTGGCCACTACTGGTCTTGTAATTCATTAATACCTGATCTATAACTGTATCATGTTAATTTCATGTTTGAATATCCTATTTTGGAATCCTGTCTTCAAGTAAATTCTGCGAATTCAGGCAAGTGACACAGTTTCGTACCAGTGAATATTATGGGCTTTTAGCACATGTGAAGTGTGAGTTTAGCGCCATTATGGACCGAACACTTTTCACGACCTTGTTTGGTAATGTGTCTTGCTGACTTTGGAGCTCAAAATATCATTTATAATGCAGTAACCCATAGTCCACGAGTTAAGGATCACAAACGCGTAATTGCAGTTCTAGCGACATCATTTGAAGAGGCTAACAAAAGATTTTAGTTACGTCATTCCTACTATCATGTTGCTACCAAGCTCCAGTTTGGCGGTATAAGTGATCGTTTCTTATTATCTGTTTAAATTACGCGTCAATAATAACATGTAGATATCCGTATAATTCATATCCATTGAAATCGTTAGTCTAAATAAGCATTTCTAACTCCAGTAAGCATAATTATTGGTGCATGCTCTAATTAGTTGTAAACAAAAACATATTTGTATGCATATAGTCAGTAGGTGTAGACACCAGCTGTCGAGCATCCAGAACAAACTCACAAAGAACTCTTTCCTTTTGATCATTACTTTACCCTTTATTCAGACAGTACATTTGTCATCGATCGTCGTTATATCACCTCACCACCACTTCGAAGTGCGTGTAAAAAATTTCGTTTCCACTGATTCTTCTCCCGACCAGCAACTGCGGCGAATTATATTAGCATGATGTTGGGCAACGTTCTCAGTAATTTATTAACTAATTTTCCAGCACTCTCTTTTGTGACTTGAAACGTGATATGAAGTGTCATCGAGACTGGTAGTACGCTAGTTGAATCAAAGTGCATGTTGTAAAACAGCTGCTAATTTCATTTTTTTCCAGTCCATTACCACGATTGGCTGAATCTGTGAATATTTCATTATTTTCTAGGCCATTAGTTTTGGTGAGGACGTTCTTACAACATTCCGGAGCGTGGGAGACAGCCAAACATAATGCGTACTTCAATACATGGTAGCAGGTGCTGTAATTTTCGTTTTATGTTGTGGGTGTTTTCGCCCCCATTTTTTTCAGTCATCAGTCTTCTGACTGGTTTGATGCGGCCCGCCACGAATACCTCTCCTGTGCCAACCTCTTCTTATCAGAGTATCACTTGCAACCTACGTCATCAATTATTTGCTGGATGTATTCCATTCTCTGTTTTCCTCTACAGTTTTGCCTTCTACAGCTCCCTCTAGTACCGTGCAAGTCATTCCCTCATGTCTTAACGGATGTCCTATCATCCTGCACTTTCCCCTTATCAGTGTTTTCCACATATTCCTTTCCTCTCCGATTCGGCACAGAACCTCCTCATTCCTTATCTTATCAGTCCCTCAAATTTTCTACATTCGTCTGTAGCACCACATCTCAGATGCTTCGATTCTCTTCTGGTTTGGTTTTCCCACAGTCCATGTTTCACTACCATACAATGCTGTACTCCAGACGTACATTCTCAGAAATTTCTTCCTCAAATTAAGTCCGATGTTTGATATCGGTAGACTTCTCTTGGCCAGGAATGCCTTTAGTATAATTGAACAGTACGCCTTACTAATAGCGGATTTGTTCTTTGTTGCTCCCCACGTCTCTGTCTAAGTGCAACTGCCACATTTTTAAAGAAATTATCATTCGGAATTATGGATCTACTTAAGACTTTTGGCAAACGACTCGCCCTTTATATTATCTTTTAATGAGGATTATCTCTCAACTAAAGAAATTCTTGTGTCTCCTTCCCATATATCCTTTGCTGATGATTCCAATTTTCTTTCATTCCTGATTTTATAACGACGTTACAGATACAATATTTCAACTCCAGCAGTCACCTGACGACTGAAATGTGCTGCATTTCTCCTATCTAAAAGCCGATGCAGATTGGTAGCTCATGAACAAAACATAATGCAAGAAAAAGACCTATTGTTTAAGTTTAAGAAGTAAAAATCTTGATCCACCTGGTATACAATTCCTAATCTAATGTGATAGTCGTCAGAACACTCAAACAAACGGCTCAAACAACTGTCGGCAAACATATTAGAAAATGCCTTCTCATAGCTACACTGACGGCAAAATAAATCGCAGCACCAAGAAGGAGCTGTACGACCTAAACGAAAGTTGGTGGGCGTGTTCCTACAGCGGAAAGACGACATCTATTCAGATTTCGTGCGATTCATATAAGAGTCACGTAATCAGGTATACTTTAAATACACCCCGTAACGATCGTTAGCGTTAGTTGCCTTGCACATGATTGATAGCGGCGGTGGTCACGAGAAAGTGCAGTCGCAGGAAGAAAGGACTCCGGGCAGCCAACTGGCAATATCGAGAGGGAAGACAATCGTGTTTGGCGTGTGGCTCTGATGATGATGATGATGATGATGTCCGTTTGTAGGGCGCTCAACATCGTGGACATCAGCGTCCGTACAAGTTTCAAACTCTCCATTTCCAGTCGCGCCACTACTTGAATGATGATGAGATGACGAGGACAACCAAAAAAACCCAGTCTCCTGGAGGAGGAATTCCCCGATGCTGCCGGTAATCGAACCCGGGACCCCGTAATCCAGAGGCAGCAACACTAGCCACTAGGGCACGATCTGCAGACGTAAGGCTCTGATGCATCGTATCGATTTGCAGCATCAATTCTGAACAACAGTTGACTCCAACTGTTACAAATCGCTTCATTCAAGGACAACTCTGAACCAGACGTCGTGTAGCGAGCATTCCGCTGACCCTAAACCATCGCCATTTGCGAATTCAGTGGTGTCAAGTGAAAGCTCAGTGGAGGACAGGGAGGAGGTCTGTTGTGTTTCTGATAAAAGCTGGTTCTGCTTGAGTGCCAGTGAAGGCCGTATGTTGGTTAGAAGGCCAGTTGAGAGTCTACAATCAACCTGTTGGCGTGCTAGGCACTTTGGACATACATCTGGAATTACGGTCTGGGATGCGATTTCGTATAACAGCAGGAGCACTTTCGTGGTTATCTCGCGCACCTTGGCTGCAAATTTGTACTTCAGTCTGGTGATTCGACTTCTTCTGCTGCCATTCAGGAACAGCATTCCTGGGGGTGTTCCCCAACAGGATAATACTCGACCGCATAAAGCTATTTTAACCCATAATGATCAACACATTGTCGACATATGCCCTTGCCCTGCTCCATCGTCAGATTTAGCTCCAGTCGAGCAAATACGGGGCACCATCGGACAACTCTAGTGTCAACCAGGATTAACAGCCCCTGTATTGAATGACCAAGTGTAGCAGGCATGAAACTGACATACGGCACTTGTACAACACAATTCTTGCTCTTCATGTTTGCATTCAACTTTCTGGCTGTTACACCGGTTATTAACATACCACCAGTTCACATTTGCCACGACTTACCTCGAGCTCTTATTAACCTGTGGTCTTGCAATGTTATTCAGTTGTATATGTTAACCACACAAATGTTTTCTCGAAATTTCATTACTCGACATTAATAATGTTCAGTCGTTGCGGTTTTTTTCAGTCAGTATGTTTAATGATCACACACTGATCATCGATACTGGAAAGAAACATATTAGGTAAGCCACCCGCTGATGTGCACAGCTAAGGAAATGCAAGTACTAATCTCCATCATACTTCTTGTATTGGGTTAAAAGTGATATTATTGGTTGCTGATGCATAAGAGAAGCTATCCAGTGTCTTCGCAGTACAAGTAATGGAAGATTAAAGCTCAACAGAAAATTTATATTGCTTTCGTAAACCTCGGGAAAGTGTTCAAAGCATTCTGCACTCTCAGCTGGAACAAACTAAAGGTTGTTTAAAATAAATATAAGCCGCGCGGGATTAGCCGAGCGGTCTTAGGCGCTGCAGTCAGGGACTGTGCGGCTGGTCCCAGCGGAGGTTCGAGCCCTTCCTCGGGCATGGGTGTGTATGTTTGTCCTTCGGATAATTTAGGTTAAATAGTGTGTAAGCTTAGGGACTGATGACCTTAGCAGTTAAGTCCCATAAGATTTCACACACATTTGAACATTTCAACAAATAAATATTAAACTTCAATACAGAGACTGAAGCATAATTAAAAAACTATTGAATGAACCTATAACACTTGAAAGTGTTGGAAAAGGATGCAATTTGTCTCCACATCTATTCTTCACCTGCGTAGAAAGTGCCATAAACGAGAGCAGAGATTCCTTAAAAGTATCAGAATAAATACTGAAAGAATGTGGATGCTTAGGTTTGAGAATGCAACAAAACTCCAAGGAATCGTAGCAGCCATGGATAAAGAACAAAATGGAAATTAATTTAAAAAAGAGTGAAATACTCCTTTACTCCAAGGCACCAGAAGAAACAAGCATTAAAATTAGGGGAAATAAAATAAAACAATGAATACCATAGAAATAGTTAGGAAGTAAGTAACGGAAAATGGAAGAAGCATGCAAGACGTAAAGCAAAGAATCAGAGAAGTGGTAGCAAGAAAACTGCAGTGTCCTTACTACATAAATAATGTAGTGAGGAAATAGACGGTGGTTAACAGCTGCACTATAAGCTCTAAGACTGTGAAAAACGGTCAATTAGCACCTACAGAGTGAAATATCACTAATAGTTTGAGGTTGTTGTTGTGGTTGTGGTCTTCAGTCCCGAGACTGGTTTGATGCAGCTCTCCATACTGCCGTATCCTGTGCAAGCTTCTTAATTTGCCGGCCGGTGTGGCTGTGCGGTTCTAGGCGCTTCAGTCTGGAACCGCGTGACCGCTACGGTCGCAGGTTCGAATTCTGCCTCGGGCATGGATGTGTGTTAGGTTTAAGTAGTTAGGTTTAAGTAGTTCTCAGTTCTAGGGGACTGATGACCACAGATGTTAAGTCCCATAGTGGTCAGAGCCATTAGAACCATTTTGAACTTCTTAATTTCCAAGTACCTACTGCAACCTACATCCTTCTGAATCTGCTTAGTGTATTCATCGCTTGGTATCCCTCTACAATTTTCACCCTCCACGCTACCCTCCATACTATCCTATCTTGTGCAAGCTTCTTAATTTCCAAGTACCTACTGCAACGTACATCCTTCTGAATCTGCTTAGTGTATTCATCCCTTGCTATCCCTCTACGATTTTTACCCTCCACTCTACCCTCCAATACTAAATTTACAATCCCTTGATGTCTCAGAACATAACCTACGAACCGATCCCTTCTTAACTGCAAGGGCACGATCTGGCACACCGGGGGCGATGGCTGGTTGCTTCGACATCCCGTCGTGGTGATAATAATGTCGCGAGTATAGCCCGAAAATAAATTATACAGGTCTGGTTGTTCCGGACTAAAGACTTCCTCTGAGGGATACGAAGAAGGCTTACTACACAATCACTGACGGTACAGTGATTGATTTTAACAAGCGAAGTCACACAGTAACTCCGATACAGTCAACTTTACCCAGAACTGCTCAAGACGGACAACATAGGCCGCTTGTACGCAGAACGCTCAATTGCCAACTGTACTTGGAAAGTTACGTTGAAGTCGAAACTTCAGCAACTTCGTCAAACAGTTACAATTAAATGACGGTATATTAGACAGCCAACGGAAGACAGGCTGTCCAGACCAGCGAGAGCTCAGTCTTGTAACCTACCCCGACCGAAAAGCTAGAGCCGACTTCCTCAAGAGCACCCATACAAGCTGAACACAGAACATTCCCGCCCTCACGATATTGACCATGGTTAAACGTTCCAATCAGCAACTCGAAAACCGGCGGAAAATTCCACTCTACTGCCGAAGCACTACTATTCCACCAATGGAGATACTTGGCGCCAATTTCTGCGCCGATTTTGCTACGTCACAGAGCTATCCCCTGAGCAAGCCAATCACACTTATGATTTTGCAGAAAACGCGGGAATTTGGCCGCCAAGACTGCCTGGGAACACAAGTCATTCCCACGCCTCGCTGGTAGTCCGCCATTAAGTGTTTTCACTAAGTGTTTGCGAAGTAACGGAATCTCTAGCCCCAGCCGCTCCTTCAGGCCCCTCTGGCGTGTCGCCCCCGATCTTATGACAATGTCAGTGTCTGAACAGGATTCACTTGATTCCCTCACAACCATCGTCATAACCCTTTCAAGATCAGCAGATCCTGTCTGTCACCAGACCACCTGGGTGACGAGAGACGCTGTGTGGAAAGTCCGCGTGTGAAGCAAAAGCAACTTTTCACCACATGCAATTAGAGAGGAAGATATGAATATCTTCTGAGTTCTCAGTACTAGCCTTGTAATGACAATACTCGGCTGTACTTCCCCAAATCAAGTTACTCAGAGTAAGATATAAATACGCAAAGGGGCAAGTCACTGTGTGCATCTTAAAGGCATGCCACCTCCAATATCCTATCTACTTAGACCATCATCAGTTATTTTGCTCCCCAATTTTGCATTTGTGCTATGGTGCTGCCAACGTCTGTTAAAGATATTATGGATAGATAACCCCCTCGCCCAACCAGGAAATCATTCAAAGAACTGGTGAAGAAAGGACATTCAGGAGAACAATAGTGTAAGAACATACAACTATATAGGTAACATATACAAGACAACCAGTACCTAGTAAATTTTTAAATGATTTTGTGATGCCTACAACAAATATTTTCTATATTTGATGTATGCCCTTTCGAGTATCTAAAATGGAAGTACTATGCATTAAATGGAGAAAGAAGGAGAAAATATTTTTAAGTAACACGAATCAGAGCCCGCACGGAAAGATTTAAGCATCAGTTTTTCCCATGCGCTGTGCGAAAGTGAATCGGTACAGAAATAGAGTGAAAGTGATTTGATGAACCCTCTACCAGGCACTTAATGGTGAATTACAGAGTGATTCAACACAACTGAGAGGTATTGCCGCTGTAATTTGTTGACAGATTGAATCATGCTATCGTGTGTTGTTATCAACTTCACCGTTCCAGTAACCCGACCAATAAATATCAGGCGAAGAAGGATTTTCGATCTTGCAGGCCAAGACACTGGGCTGATTTTTGTGATCCACCGATGATTCTAGACGCGACCTAATACTCCTCGTGCTACTACAGAACAATGTACTGGACAACCATCACGCTGTTTGTCGCAAGTCCCAGGGAAGGTTTGCAAGCAATACTGAAAAATAGTCCGCCAAGAATGTTCGATATTTATCACCACTGAAGGTGCCATCGATAAAGAATAGACCAATGAGCTTGTCAACGATTATTGCACATCAAACATTCACATTCCACAGAAGCTAATGTACAACTTGGAATGACCAATGTGGGTTTTCCACATTCAGTTAATGCATGTTGTGTCGATTAATGTTACCATGGTTCGTGAAGACCGACACGTCAGAAAACAGAACATCACCCAAGAAATAGGGGTCTCTCTGTATCTGCAACCACTGGAAAGATGTTACTCGGTTCTGATGGAGGCGAATACGAAACGGGTTTTTAAGTCTCAAAGCATAGCAGAAAGTGTCTGCTTAATTCCCACTTCATTACTTAATTGGAGCATGGTAGGGCGCTAAAAGCATGAAGTATTTTTGTGATTCTTAGCTCATAGATATGACATGTCGGGAGTTTAAAGTGATTGGCAGCGAGTCCATCCTTTAGTAAATCTTGCTGGTCAGGTCCACAGCCATACAGGGCAGACAGGGCAGCTCCTCATCGAGACAGGTCTCCAGCAGAGCAATGCCATGCTACCTGCTGCAGCGCCAGCAGAAGTGTGGGCTGGGGCTGTAACGTGTGCGTGGGGCACACGATACTCATTAAAGCATGTACTATAGTAAGTCAGTGGGGATCACCTTACGAGACAGGATATTTGTATACATATTGACCACGTGTACCTGAATGGTGGCAAATCAGACTTACACCCACTCTGTAATAACAATGATACGTCAAAGAAGTCCGAAATTCAACTACATGTCAGGACGGACAAAAGCAACACAGCAGATGCTACCAATCTGTTAATAATACGGTCGCCAGCCTAATTAGGCATTAACTGAGTTTCTTCCCTGTACTAGTTGGCAGATATTTGTGCAGAGCAACAAGTAGTAACACTGCATAATATAGTAGAATTTTAGAACCAGGAAATCTACTGAACTGATAGTTTCACATTCTGTACTAATATGGGAAAAACCATAAATACACTCCTGGAAATTGAAATAAGAACACCGTGAATTCATTGTCCCAGGAAGGGGAAACTTTATTGACACATTCCTGGGGTCAGATACATCACATGATCACACTGACAGAACCACAGGCACATAGACACAGGCAACAGAGCATGCACAATGTCGGCACTAGTACAGTGTATATCCACCTATCGCAGCAATGCAGGCTGCTATTCTCCCATGGAGACGATCGTAGAGATGCTGGATGTAGTCCTGTGGAACGGCTTGCCATGCCATTTCCACCTGGCGCCTCAGTTGGACCAGCGTTCGTGCTGGACGTGCAGACCGCGTGAGACGACGCTTCATCCAGTCCCAAACATGCTCAGTGGGGACAGATCCGGAGATCTTGCTGGCCAGGGTAGTTGACTTACATCTTCTAGAGCACGTTGGGTGGCACGGGATGCATGCGGACGTGCATTGTCCTGTTGGAACAGCAAGTTCCCTTGCCGGTCTAGGAATGGTAGAACGATGGGTTCGATGACGGTTTGGGTGTACCGTGCGCTATTCAGTGTCCCCTCGACGATCACCAGTGGTGTACGGCCAGTGTAGGAGATCGCTCCCCACACCATGATGCCGGGTGTTGGCCCTGTGTGCCTCGGTCGTATGCAGTCCTGATTGTGGCGCTCACCTGCACGGCGCCAAACACGCATACGACCATCATTGGCACCAAGGCAGAAGCGACTCTCATCGCTGAAGACGACACGTCTCCATTCGTCCCTCCATTCACGCCTGTCGCGACACCACTGGAGGCGGGCTGCACGATGTTGGGGCGTGAGCGGAAGACGGCCTAACGGTGTGCGGGACCGTAGCCTAGCTTCATGGAGACGGTTGCGAATGGTCCTTGCCGATACCCCAGGAGCAACAGTGTCCCTAATTTGCTGGGAAGTGGCGGTGCGGTCCCCTACGGCACTGCGTAGGATCCTACGGTCTTGGCGTGCATCCGTGCGTCGCTGCGGTCCGGTCCCAGGTCGACGGGCCCGTGCACCTTCCGCCGACCACTGGCGACAACATCGATGTACTGTGGAGACCTCATGCCCCACGTGTTGTGCAATTCGGCGGTACATCCACCCGGCCTCCCGCATGCCCACTATACGCCCTCGCTCAAAGTCCGTCAACTGCACATACGGTTCACGTCCACGCTGTCGCGGCATGCTACCAGTGTTAAAGACTGCGATGGAGCTCCGTATGCCACGGCAAACTGGCTGACACTGACGGCGGCGGTGCACAAATGCTGCGCAGCTAGCGCCATTCGACGGCCAACACCGCGGTTCCTGGTGTGTCCGCTGTGCCGTGCGTGTGATCATTGCTTGTACAGCCCTCTCGCAGTGTCCGGAGCAAGTATGGTGGGTCTGACACACCGGTGTCAATGTGTTCTTTTTTCCATTTCCAGGAGTGTACATAACACTACACTATAATGTATACTACAAAACTTCGTTCTGTCTATTGATCTGATTATAATCGGGCATAGGTTACCCTAGAAATAGCACTTTCGAATCACATACACAATGTCAATTTTGATAAAGGTAAAACACTGATAAATTTTGGCTTTTATATTGACTTTAACTTTGCTGGTCAAATCAGTTTAAAACACTTCAGAATTCAAATAAATGAGGGGGGGGGGGGTGGACCCTGAAACTGTTATGATCACTGTATTAAAAAAAAATTTGATCACTGAATTCATTATGCGCTCAAGATTTCCAGTATATGAGTTACTACTCTTTTTATCTTATTTCCTGCTTATTTAAATACCTTTTTATCTGACTCGAAATAATTAAACTTCATTACTAAATCAATATTAAAGTTATCTTCCAACTTTGTCAGACCTTCGTTATTCATTTACTGGTTCATTAACAAAACAGTTCTTTAAACACCATTCTAATATAGTTAGGTCTGCAAGTAATTATTATTAACACAAAAAATTTAATATTTCATTTCGGGACACTCGGATTGCACGACATTTGGAAAGGACACTATCTAGGTTAGTTGTGAGGATAATTGAATGATAGGAAAGTTCAGGTAAAATTTAAGTTGTTATTGAACAGTATGGAACAAAAGTAACACTGGTCCATACGAATACAGTACTAAAAGTTTCAACCTGTTCGTATCGATGCGGCGGTTGGCAGGCGGCGAGCTGGCGAGGCACAAAGCACACATACAACCACAGCTATGGCTCTTGACGTATCGGCACTTTATTTCTTCATAGCGTCGAAATACTTTTCCATTTAGTGCCTATGGAATTTTGCCGTGCTGTATGGGCGTTGGAACGGCATACCCGAGGCTCAATGAAACTACGTCTTCGCGGAGAGCCTCCTCGCTCCAGAACGTGTTGCTCAGACCAATGCCAAACTCCAACTACTACTGCTGAGCCCGTTGTGCCGTGCAGCGCCCGCGCGCATTTTTCCGCGCTCGCCTGCCATCCACCTTTTACCGCTCCCTTACAGACAGGGTATTCACCCGAGGTTTTACATTCTACATATTCTAACACATTGCCTACGCATGGACCAGACGCACAGTTACAATTTTAAACATCTTACAATAGTTTCAACATTTGTTACATTTCAATTCTATTACAATATTGCTTGACGTGACTACGTAGGCTTTCCCGGCGTAATAAGTCTTGAAAGTCTTTTCGGGTTTGCTGCCGGATCCTAAAATCAACTTGACTCGATATTTCGGCGATCCAACTGTTCGCCATCTTCAGGAAATGCTGCTTCTGCTGATGAGTCCCGCTGAGAACTGACGCAATCTTGCGTCAGTTCTCAGCGGGACTCATCAGCAGAAGCAGCATTTCCTGAAGATGGCTAACAGTTGGATCGCCGAAATATCGAGTCAAGTTGATTTTAGGATCCGGCAGCAAACCCGAAAAGACTTTCAATATTGCTTGACATTTGAAATTAACATTAATACTAACATTGAAACTTGTTTACAGTTTTCTTAACACAATGACATGAAAAAAGAAAACAAATGAAATCAGAACATCAATTACTCAAGTTTAACGAAAAATCAGATGGAAAAAAAAAATTATTTATATGTACAATAGTACAGCGTTGTTGTTCTTACAGGGCGACAGACTGAAGGTATCCATCTCCACAGTGGAGTAGTAACCCCAGGCATTGTGTGCAGTTTTCATGTTCGCGGATAGTGCAAATAGGCCATTGAACCACTTCCCCAGCCACCTCAGTTGTAGAAGAAAAATCCGGCATCTGAGAAATGTTTAGAGATAGCATCTTTATTACACCTCATAGCTAGGACTAATAAACTCCAAGGCACAGGCGATTTAGATAAAGATCTTTAAGATTGTATATATTCGCTTGTTGCTGAGGGAAGCGACATGACTTCAAAGAAAATCGTCTCTTTCCCCTCTGCAAAAACTTAAAAAACCTTGTAATTGGCGGTTTCCTTTTTTTCAGAGACGCAGGTTTCTTAACCCTTGCCCTGGTTCGATGTAAGTTTGTGCTGTCGTGTGGGAGGGGAGATTTAGTGCCTCTAGAGCTCAAAGATTGACTAAAGACGGTGTGAAGGTGGTGTCGTTCGTGCACTTTGTGGAAGGAATGGATTTTTTTCTGGAATGGTGCGAAGTACTCAGTTGCAAGACTTTGCCTGGTAAGGACTACTGGTCGTAGCTCTGGCATGTGTGGTTGGTACTTGGGACCTGTCCTGAGATTGATTTCACTTGCGAGTAGTTTAGACTGGGGAGACTGTGGTGAAGTACCGACAGTGCGACTTCAATCATCTTAGACTACTAGTTTTCTGAGGGCACATTTATTCGCTTTTGGTTTACCAGTCTTGACGTTTGGTATCCTTGTGCACTCTGTCATATAAGTGAGCCAAATTGGTCATTGGTACGACCAGCGAACTAGTGTGTGACACACTGAAATCTACCGTGATTTCAAGGCACTGGTAGAGAATAAATTGCGATTCATCTGCCTGATCGCTAGACCACGAGATTTTAGCATTTCTTTCGTGGCCGAAATCGATTCATAGGTGCCACCTCCACGTCTCAACTCCGCCTCACACATCTCGCCAGCTGCAAGTTACATTGTGAGACGAAGCAAACAGGACAATGTACTGCTACTCCGGCATTGTCAGGGCGTACAGATCTCAATCGCCACTTGCTCTCAGCAGCACCTATGTACAGACATTCAGAAGATTTGATCAATCAAAGTCTGCTCAGCATCAGATCAATTCAGATTGTGTTATCCACATTTTTAGGGCCAGAGTACTTGACTCATTCCTCTAGTTAAACTATCTCTGCCAACCAGGATCCTTGTCCAGTGTAGTCTTGAATCACCTGTTAGTTGTTTACAGTATTCAATCAATAACTTGTTTAGCATCGTTTATGTCTGTTACAAAAGAAAATGGTTACAACACCTATCTTTGTGTTAAACAGATGTGTCACAAGCAAAGGGTGACAGACAAAATAAGAAACCTCTTCAGTATAGACAATGTTACATTGTAGAAGTCTTGATGCTAAAATTAAAGCAATAAGAGTCCTCAGTCGCAAAATAGATGTTTGGACCTAGGTTTCGGCAGTACTATGACTGCCTTCATCAGAAGCAAAACACTCAACCTGACATGTCACGCATAAAATAAATATCAAACGATTAAGCTTTATTTTTCTCCTTTACCGTTATGTCATCGTCCTCGCCCCATATGGGATAAGAGCAGAGGGTGGGCTGTCAGCGACACAATCTTCCCATCTTCATCCAACGGAATTGAAAAGTAAACAAGAATGGGAAGAAAATAACTTTACGGCTGTTTTTGCATTTTATATGAAAAATCAAAGACTTGTAGCTAAAACAATACATTTTAAAAACATATCGAAGAAGGGTGAAATTCTTTTGAGAAAAATCGCTGATGCAGTGCATTGGGTGAGAAGTAATTTGGGAGAAGAGAATATGTTCACTAGTGTTGAGGGGTGTAGGTAGAAAAGATAGGGCTGAATTAGGAAAACTAGGGAGGTGAAGGTAGGAGTTGTGGGTGTATATTGGGAATAAAGAAGGACTGCTGACCCAGTCACAATGAAAGTCCCTTGTAAATGCCGTAGAACGAACACTGCAAGAGAAGGTAACTCAAGGAAGGCTGTAAGTCGCTGTAGATAATGCAAGGGTTTGCCATTATTTAGAAGTTAAGAAATTAGCGTTTGGTGTATTCATTCAGGAGAGAAGCTGGAAGCCAATCGAACGGTTGACGATAAAAAAGAACACTGTATGCCTGTTGGGAAGAAATAGTATACCGCCACTTTGCTCAGAATTTGCATGAGAGTTTATTTTAATCCTCATTAACTACAAACTCAGGTTACTTCGAAATCCTCGTCGTATTCTGAACCCCCTAGGATTTCAGAGTGCTTTTCTTAAATGCGGCTGTTCTTTCCGCCGCCTACCGTACTTGGAGAGACTGCCGTAGAGCTGTGACGCAGGTGTGGCGGCGGATCGCGATAGGCAGTCGGCGGCGGTGGAGAGTGGAGGCGCGCCGGCCCCAGGGGATTCCCCCGGCTCGCGGGGCGGCGCGTGCCGTGCTCCATTTAGAGCAGCCGCCGCCAGGGGCGCTGGCTGAGCCGCGCCGCGCCGCTGCCTCCCTCGCCCCTGATTGTTTTCGGAACGTCGGCCGCTTGCCATAGCCGCGGGGGAGCTAAGCTGGCCCTCGATACCCGGCCAGAAACAAACTTCGCCAGAAACTTTTATGGCGAGTGGCTTTTTCCTCCTCTTTCTCTTCCATGTGTTTTGTAACATGGTAGACAAAAAACTTCGCTTTTCCTTGCGATCGCCTTATGTCGCTCTCGAGCTTTGTATCAATACAAACGGTTTGCTGCCTCAGAACTAAAGGACATGCCGACGTACCGGCGAGTAAATCATAGAATTCATGTAAGACTATCAGCTCGGTGATCATCGATAGCAAGGGAAACTACTGAATTGCTGAATGTGTGTAGTATGACTTCTTGAACGTTACATAGAAGCCTAAGCCTTACTAAAAGTATGTCAGCGATTTTATTGGTAACAACAATACTGACTGTAATTGTTCTTTCATCTTTGTCTGTCATTGTTTTGCAATTCTCTGTAGAGGCGAGTTATATCATTGAATACACAATCTGGATTACAATTCATCCTCCCTTTTCCGATTCTTCGTCCTCAATAATATTGTCGTCAGACAGTTACACGTATTACAGAAGTAGTATCAGCTCTGCTGCCTTCCCGTGGTTTATAGGGTCTGTGACGGACATCCTCATCTGAATTCTTGTATATCTGGTTCCTTACTTGCTCTCGGTGTAGATGATGATAAATTATTTCATAGCTATACATTCTGATCTGATTCTACGTCGAGCACAATGATGATGATATAACGGTGCCGCAATACTGGGCCTCGTCGACTCAAAGATCTGGCTCCGCTCTCGTGAACTAATCTCTTTTCTGCTTTTATATTGGTTCTGTAGTAACTTGTTTCACTCGCATTTTTTGTCTTACTGATTTTTTTTTTGTTTTTTACTTTTTTTCTTTTATTTGATGCGGTCCGCCACAAATTCCTCTCTTGTGTGCTTTTTATCTCATAGTAGCAACTTCCTTCCTCACTTGTTTGATGGATATGTTTCATTCTCTACCTTCTTATTTACAGGGTGAAAAGTATTTAAACCGACAAACTCTTGGAGGTTGTACGAGACATCAAAACAAATATTTTTCCCTACTGTAATTTTTTGCTATGAGGATTATTTAAACCGGTGGAGGCCGTATTTCGCTCTTCAGTTGCTAGAGGCCGTGTTACGATCTTCAGTTCTCAGAGGGCGTATTACGCTCTTCAGTTGTAAGCAACTGCTGTGCACCAATGTAGGAGTCCATTGTCTCTGTTTAATAATGGAGCGATACACCTGGAGTGAGTACACTGATATGGTTGGTGCGTACTACGTAGCGCACCACAACGGACGAGCTGCACGGCGGGTTTATCAACAACAGTATCCTAATCGCCATATCCCGCATCATACGACCTTTCCCGCTGTGTACCAACGTCTGCGTGAGACCGTGTCATTTAGCAGATTACCTGGACAGGGACGCCGTCGCACGGTAAGAACGCTGCAATTTCAGCAAGCTGTCTTGCAGCCTGTTGAGCGGGATCCTTCAGTCAGCACTCGTGCAATTGCACGTAACATGGGGAGGAATCAGACGAATGTAAGAACAGTCCTTCGAGAGCAATTGTTGCGTCCATTTCACTTACAGCGTGTCCAAAACCTGGAACCAGTTGATTATCCACCCAGAGCACAATTTTCGCAGTGGTACCTGGAACAGTGTGAAATGCATCCTACATTTCCATCCTCTGTGTTGTTTACTGATGAAGCAACGTTCGGGCGTGATGGAGTCTTCAACATGCACAATTCGCATGTTTGGAGTGAGGATAACCCACATTCCACAGTTACTAGCGCTCATCAAGTGCGGTTCTTCGTTAATGTGTGGGTCGGTGTTGTTGGGGACTTGGACCGTATCTGCTACCTAGGCCATTAAATGGCAGGCACTATTACAATTTTCTCGCCAGAGCATCGCCAGAATTTCTGGAAGACGTCCCGCTCCCTACAAGACAAGGCATGTGGTTCCAACATGGCGTGGCGCCGGCACATTTCAGTCGTCGTGTGCGTCGATTCCTGGACCGACTGTTCCCAGAAACGTGGATTGCCAGAGGTGGTCCTGTACCATGGCATGCTCGATCCTCAGATATGTCCCCTCTGGACTTTTTTGTGTGGGGAGAGATGCGCAACCTTGTTTACGCAGCTCCTGTTGCATCAGAAGAGGATCTGATTGCCCGGATAGTAGCAGCAGCAGGAACAATTCACTATACTCCTGGGGTATTTGTCCGTGCCAGACAGATGATCCGACGGTGTAACCTTTGCTTACTTGTCAACGGAGGCATTTTTGAAAATCTACTGTAATTGAAATTGGATTGTGTTAATGTGTTGTCTCTTGGTCATAAAAAATGGAAAAGTGTTCGTTGGTTTAGTTAATTTACCACCAGAGAGATCTTCCTCTACCGGTTTAAATACTCCTCATAGGAAAAAATGACAATAGGAAAAAGTATTTGTTTTGATGTCCCCTACAACCTCCCAGAGTTTGTCGGTTTAAATACTTTTCACCCTGTAGATTTTACCCTATACAGCTGTGCCTACTTCCATGGAACATATTCCGTTATGTCTTAACAGAATCCTACCATACTGTCAGTTCTACCTGTCAGTGGTTCCAGTATATTGCTTCAGTCATCGATTCTCCAGAGAAACTCTCCATTTTTTACCTTGTCATTCCAACTAATTTCCAACATTCTTCTGTAGCGCCACGTCTCAAATGCTTCGATTCTCTTCTTTTCCGGTTTTTCACACTCCACTTCTCACTATCATACAATGCTGTGCTCCACACGTACATCTTCAGAAATGTCTTCCACAAATTGAGACCTATGTTTCATACTAGCAGACTTCTTTTGACCGGGAATGCCATTTTTGCCAGTGCTAGTCTGCTTTTGATGTCCTTCTAGCTCTATCCGCCACAAGTTATTTTGCTGCCTGGGTACCAGTATTACTTCCATGTACTTCGTGGCCATCAATCCTGATGGGCACGAAGCAATGCTGTGTTCCAAACGTACATTCTCTTGAAATTTCTTCCTGTAATTGAGGCCTATGATTGATACTAGTAGACTTCTTGCGGCCATGAATACGCTTTGGCAGTCCTGGTCTGCTTTACATGTCCTACATGCTCTGCCTGTCATAGGTTATTATACTGCCTAGGTAGCAGAATTCCTTAATTTCATCTACTTCGTGATCGCCAGTCCTGGTGTTAAGTTTCTCGTTGCTCTCATTTCCTGCTACGTCTTGTTACTTTCATCTTTCTTCTAATGGCTCTGAGCACTATGGGACTCAACTGCTGTGGTCATCAGTCCCCTAGAACTTAGAACTACTTAAACCTAACTAACCTAAGGACATCACACACATCCATGCCCGAGGCAGGATTCGAACCTGCGACCGTAGTAGTCGCACGGTTCCGGACTGCGCGCCTAGAACCGCGAGACCACCGCGGCCGGTGTCTTTCCTCTGTTTACTCTCAAACTATGTTCTGTCCTCGTTGGACTGATCATTCTATTCGGCAGATCCTATAATTCCACTTGCACCGAGGACAGCAGTGACATCCGCAAATATTATCTTGATATCCGTTACTTTTGATACCCCTTTCTTTTGTTTCTGTGGTGTCACCGCCAGACACCACACTTGCTAGTTGGTAGCTTTTAAATCGGCCGCTGTCCGTTAGTATACGTCGGACCTGCGTGTCGCCGCTATCAGAGATTGCAGACCGAGCGCCACCACACGGCAGGTCTAGAGAGACTTCCTAGCACTCGCCCCAGTTGTACAGCCGACTTTGCTAGCAATGGTTCACTGACAAATTACGTTCTCATTTGCCGAGACGATAGTTAGCATATCCTTCAGCTACGTCATTTGCTACGACCTAGCAAGGCGCCATTATCATTTGCTATTTATCTTGTGATGCATGTACCGTCAGACCGATGTTCACCAATTATGGATTAAAGTTAAGTATTCCAAAAGCTACGTACCTTTTTTGCTAGTCTCTATTCTTTTAACTGTTCCAGACCTCAAGCCAGCCTGCGTGAGCTTAACCGCGTGCCTTTCGGCTATCTCATAGTGGCTTGGCTGTCTTGCCAAGTCACAACAGTTTCCGTATTTGGTTCTTCAATGTATGGACTGACCAGTAGGGCCGAAAGCATACAGCCCTGTCTCATACTGTATTCTTGTTAATCTGAGCACTTCGTTCTCGGTATTCCACTCTTATTGTTTCTTCTTGCGGCTTGCACGTATTGTATATTATTCTTTCCCTATAGTTCGCCCCATTTCTTCTCAGAATTTCGACCATCTTGTACCAATTTATATTGTTGAACCCTTTTTCCATTTCGACAGACCCTGAACATGTCTTGACTTTTCTTCATCCTTGCTTTCACTGTCAACCGCAGCGACTGAACAGCCTCTCTGGTGCCTTTACGTTTCCTAAAGCCAAACTCATCTTTGTCTAACTCATCTTCAGTTCTCTTTTCCACTGCTCTCTCTTCAGCATCTTGGATACATGAGGTCTCAAATAGACTGTGCGGCAACTCTCACGCTTGTCGATTCTTGCAATCTTGGGAATTTCGTTGATGATGTCTTTTTTTTGGAAAGTCACATGGTATATCGCCAGACTCATACATACTAGACACTAACGTGAGTAGTCGTGTTGCCACTTCCTCCAGTGGATTTAGAAACTCTTGTCAAGTTAGAGGTCCTTTTTTTTTTTTTAGAGTTACTTCAAGTATAGCGTTTATTTGTGGCAAGTAGACTAGTGAAAAAGGTGAATTATCTCACGATTTGGTTAAGTTCTCAACATTCTGCCATCTGATTAATAAAGTTTCTGGCGTCACGATGAAGAACAGGGTAATAGTTGTGTCGGAGCTAGCCTAGATGGCCAGCAGTAGCTTCTCAGTGACATTTAGTTCATGCAACAAACCCTTTGCATGCAACTAACGCCACACAGCATAGCAATTATAAATGTAAATGCGCGGAACTATTGACGTCAGCAACAACGATTCAAAAAGGGCAGTCGACACAATTCCTGAGAGGTACAGACATCTAACAGTCAGTGCTTGGACGCCAATTGTCAACATATTTTACAAAGTAGAAGATTATTAAGTTGGTGACATCGATTTTAAATAGTGATTCCAAAGTTTCTGACTGAAAAGAGGGAACCACTGAAGTGTAAGGTATGGTCCTTATTTGTTCATGGATACACCGAAATTTAAACAATAAAAAAGTATGTTGAGTCGCGGAATGTAACGATATAGGAATCATCTATTTGTGTTTGATATCATCATAAGACACTGTAGTTTTTATTTGTGTGATTTCGAATACAGTAGACATTTGTTTAACGCTAAGAATTTGTTCACCTTTAGTACTGTTATACAGGGTGAGTCACCTAACGTTATCGCTGGATATACTCGTATTTCGTAAACCACATCAAATATTCACGAACCGATTCCACAGACCGAACGTGAGAAGAGGGGCTAGTGTAATTGTTTAATACAAACCACACAAAAAAGGCCAATAGATGTTCAATGTGGTGGCCATTATGTACCGTGTGTACCGTGATGTGCCTACAACCCCAGAGGATATGAATCAACGTATTGTGGCAGCCTGCGGCGACATTACACCAGATGTACTGCGGCGTGTACGACATTCATTACGCCAGAGATTGTGCTGCAATTGTGTGCAGCAAATGATGGCCACCACATTGAACATCTATTGGTCTGACATGTCGGGACACACTCTATTCCACCCCGTAATTGAAAACGGAAATCACGTGTGTACGTGTATACCTCTCATGGTAATGTACATGTGCGTCAGTGAAAAAGACCAATAAAAAGGTGTTAGCATGTGGACGTAATGTGCTGTTCCAGTCTCTTCTGTACCTAAGGCCCATCACCTTTCCCTTTGAATCCCTATGTAATTCGGTGCTCTCCGATACACACGATCGAACAACGGAGGAGTGGTACTCAAGCGTCAACTTTAGGTTACAATGTCTCCGGATATAATTTACATTTTGAAATGCAACAAACGGCACTGATTACGTGTTTATTTATATGTTCAGATGTGCTAACAAAACTAACGTGGTTCCATTAAAAAAAAACGTAGGTTTGTGTTAAAAAACATACTTCCGTGCATTTTTTTATGGTTTGTATTAAACAATTACACTAGCCCCTCTCCTCACGTTCGGTCTGTGGAATCGATTCGTCAGTATTTGATGTGGTTTACGAAATATATCCAGCGGTAATGTTAGGTGACTCACCCTGTATACTGAGAGTTTTTAATATCACAATGGAACGTCATCGAATCGAAGCAAATTTTAAAGAGGAAAACAGAACACTGGTGAAATAACATCCTTGCAGTCGATTTTGCCTCATAATTTGAGCTATAATTTTGAAAGCAGGTTTGACCATCTGTGGTGTACATTTTAAGCATTTAGCACGTTGCAGTACCGCACCCCACTGTATCCTCTTAATGGTAAAGCATGAAGCACGAACACAGCTAATTGGTTAAACAATTATTTTAGTAACAGATTATTAATTTTCAATTTACAAATCCATGGCGTTGAAGAATGGTGTAACTCTTGAATCTTTACTTCACATGAATATTGTCAGCTTTACAATTAAAAGGAAGTGTTCCCTTCACACTACCTCTAACAATTTTCCAAAGGATGGTGATATGGAATGACGTCCACCCAGCTACTCAAGACATCGGCAGCGAAATTGATTCACTACTGGACATAACATTGCTGCATATAAGCCGGTACTTTTTCGAATGGTACGCTCAGTAGTTTCCACTACATTTTGAGTTTACACATATAATAAAATTGTAACGTGTCTGTACGTAGAAGATATTTAAGAAAACTGAATACGACGGTGTTTTTTATAACTGTTACCGAAGCGAAAAAAGATTTTTTGAATTTTTGTGTTTATGCCTGTACGCACACCACGCAAAAACTAATGCACGGAATTGGATGCGATTTTCAGTTGCATTTTTGCAGGTCTAACTTAAAATGTGATACTGCTTTCATTTTGACACGCCAAGTAGAATCAAAGTATCCAGATTTGCCATAAAAGCATGTGCTGTTATACACAATGGACATTGTCGCTTGCTGAAAACAATCAAATGTGCCGGTAGGACGACAAAGCTTTGTGAGCCGCCACCCGCGCCGGTGTCTTCTATGCGCGAACGAACTCACGTGTAAAACCTAGTTGCAGCATAAAAATGTACAAACAAAGATGCCTGGCCCTAGTGACAGACTATTAAAACACGCGAACAGTCGCAAAACCATATTTCACGGGAAGTGGCGGAAAAAAATACGTGTACTGGAGAAAGGTTAAGTATGCGTGGCACTGGCTTTTTTTAATGTCCGTTGAACGAAACTACACACACAACTGTCACCATTAAGTAAATTTTCAGCAGAGAGTGTTTGTTAATGTATTGTTTTGGTTTCAATCATTCTAATTTCTCCGGCGACAGAAAAAAGTGCGGACTTACCTCAGACAGTCCGGCCCCGCAATGGGCAGGCTTGGACGCGGTCAATGCGTAGACAAATCCGGAGAAAGCCTGACTTGTGACAACTCTAAACCAGTAGGCATTCTCCTTCCTCTTGGTTGTACCGTCATTCTGGAAACTGCAGACTCTTTAGTTCCATATTTTTTATTCACTGACAAAGTTTTGTGACCTGGAAACTATAAGGGAATGAAAACTAATCTACTGTAATCTTCTATGATTTTAGAAAACACGTCTTCTCGTGCCATCCGTAAGTATTCCTTGCCTATAAAATGACCTGTCTGCTAAAACGTGATCCCCATAAACCAAACTTTGCTCACCTCGTGCCCCTGGTATGCACGTCGCTTCATTTAAAAGTAGAAACACAGGCGACAGCAAGTGTCGATCTGCAGATACCGTTGGCATGTTATTTACCGCTATATAGTTTAATGACGCACAGACTGCACGAGTGTGTCGTCTTTCGTCCCTTTTTAGTAGGAGGACGACCATACGTGACTTCTAAAATGAAAAAATGCTTTCACATATTCTGCCTATTGAAAGCTCACATAGGCACAGTAGCTAAGGTGTTGAAAAATTCGTCACACACAGTTTATATGACTGTTTCGTAACGATACCTAGTTGTTTTGTTGTAGTAAGCTGCGTTACCTTTCTCACCACAATAGGAATCTTATTGGATACGTACACCCACGCTTCAGATTGTTTTAATAAATTGGGCCCACCTGTATTGTGGCTATAACGTCCCATTGTTCAATATGTTTACCTCGCGTACCATCACGGTATTGTAACATACGATCTTAAATTTATGTAGATCGATTATGCTGACCTATGAAAACATTTGTACAACAGTAGATTGCTTTCAATCCTATTTACTGTTAATTTACAGATCGTATTTGTTATAATAAATTTGCTTAACAGCCCTGAAAGATTCTCTTCTTTTTAGTTTCCAGAAAGTGAGAGACGGTTTCCTATACTCCTCCCTATCATCTCAAGTTATTACTGATGATTTTAAATCTTCTGAACAGTCTTCATTATCACTTACTCTCCCATTTTGGCGTCCATTGTCCTTACCACCACTGAAGGTTGCAAAGAAGCATCGAATGTCAGTCCACTATTTGCATCTTCGTTTGGAAAGTTGTCTATGATATCTGCAACGAAACTGAAAAGTATGAATAAGATCGCAAAGAAGGGCCCATACACTTCCATTTGAATGTGATATAGCAGGAAAATAATGATTTTAGTCAGTCGCTATTTTACATTCAACCGTTTAAATTTGACGGTCTTTATATTCAAATCAAGGAATTGCCACACTGTAGGTCGTGAGTAGCCGGAAAGTCGAGATTACGTATGTACTTCGCGCTTGGCTTAAAATGGCTGAAGTGTTGCAGAGCGAGTGGCGAACAACCATTGCTCATAAGTATAGTCAGGTCTTAACTGCATACTTTCATTATATGATCCATACTCTCAAGCTAAGTCGTTTATCGGAGCCGACTTCTTACCAGCGTGCTTCCCTTATTAAATATAAAACGTGAAACCAGTTGGATGATGTTTTGTTGAGAGCGCTAATTACGAATAATTTAAAGATGTGTCTGAGTTTGTATTGATTAGTAGATAACAGCTGAGAGCTCACTCTCAGTTTTCTTCTTCCTCCTGCATAGTTTTTATGGGAAGAGATTCAATAGATCTCGATAGACGGGAAGCAGTAGTAGTTTAACTCTTGGAAGGCAACTATCGGTTTCTCCTCACTCTCGTATAGTGCTACTGACCAAACTCTCGCTTCTGCTTATATGACACGTACCATTCGCAAAAGCTGTATGGGTGAAAAGCTCTCATATATATATATATATATATATATATATATATATATATATATATATATATATATATATATATATATATATATAGCTTAGAATTTGTGCAGTCATCTGGCACTAGCTTCAATAGAAAATGGACGTATATTGTTTACGATACGTACGCAATCCGATTAAATAGTAGTGTTCCATTTTAGTTGGTAATTTATTTTCTCTTCTACACCGATCAAAGTAACCACAATGAGCAGCAGATAATGGACGCCACTACGCTTCTGGAAGTGCAAAGCTTAAAGAAAGAGACGAAAAGGAGAGAAAGACAAATGCTGTTGTACCTAAAATGCGTAAATTGTATGAGTTTTTAATGTTCAGAATGATTTTGCCGCATATGTAATAAATGAAGTATAAAATACAAAAGCTGTAGTTGATTGTAGGGATGATAGTTACACTACAGAAGATTCATCAGAATATGCAACTTTTTCCGATGTAGTGGCATTTTGCACAAGTGATACAGCAATTGAACGGACGGCAAGTCTTCCCAGTACGGCCATATCGTCTCCAAGCCAAACTGAACTGAAAAGCATAGGAAGTCCTATGGGCCCAGAGACCTCGTCCTCAAGACTAAGAGAAGTCAGAAAAATATTATAGGTCTATCATGTTACTGCATCTTGTACAAGTGGAATACATAATGAAAGTAAAATGTATTCCAACAGTATTGGGGGGGGGGGGGGGGGGGATGGCCAAACAATTTTGACAGAGATTATTGGATGATGAAAGGAAGTAGCGTAGTTCAGCGTATGAACAGTAGTTTTTTGTCTTCAGTGAAAATATATGAGATGGAAAATAAGCCATTATTCTGTAGAAAGCCGTTTTTCATGTACAAACGTAAACTAACGAATAAAACTTACAGGAGAGATTGGTTGGTCTATTCAGAAAGCAAAAGGCGACAGTTCTGTTTTGTTTCGCAGATTCTGATGGCTTGCCACGGTTTACGAATGACAGATTTGATGGCTGGAAAAATGCAGATGTTTTGCTGAAGAGACATGAAGAAAGCAGTTCACATAGAATAGCGATACTTTCCCTGTTAGTTCTAAAAAAAAAACAGGGAGGCACGTGTCGATTGTCAAGTGGCGAACACTCTTAGAACGAATTGTTGCAGTCATAAATATTCTTGCTGAGCGAGGGCTAGCATTTCGAAGTAGTGATGAAATTGTTGGTTCACCCACAATGGAAATTATTTAGGGTTATTAGAATTACTAGCTAAATTTGATGTGTTTCTGGCCCAACATACACGTATTCACGCAAATAAAGGAAAGGGACATTTGTCATAGTTGTCTTTTTATGTATTATTGTAAATAAATGAAAGGGATATAGGTCATAGTTGTCAAAAACAACGCTCGTGGAATTTATGCATCTAATTGCATCAGCCATAGTGGATCATATTATTTGCGAAATTTAGAGATTCAAATACTATTCAGTCTCACTGGATTCTGTTCCTGATATATTTCACGTAGATCAACTGGCTCTGACAGTGCGCTATGTCCTACCATTCGGACCAGTGGAAAGATTTATGGAGTTTTTGAATTTTAAAGGTCGTACTCCTCAATAACTCTCCCGAAGCTTACTGTCTTTTTTAACAAAGAGTGGCACGAACATCAAAAACTGAAGTGGGAAAAGTTATGGGAATGCCAGTAACAGGAGTGGCAGGTACACCGGCTTGGAAACACGAATTAAAGATATAAATAAGTTCTCTGAATCTATACCCTGTTTCTCACATTTGCTAAATCTGTTCGCCAAGTGTGCTGCAGAATGTTTTACGGAAGTATCCATTTTCTTTGAATTTCTTGAAAGTATCTACATATTTTCTTCCCTCCTACCTATCGATGAGGTCTTCTTTTGAAAGCACTGAAGATTGATTCTACCAATTCCGATTTTGAAGAGATTACCGAACACTAGGTGGTCGGCCAGGTGCTTTTATTTGGTTTTCATACGATGAAACATGTTTTGAATGACATATCTATTAATATGCATCAAAAGGTAATGTGTCGCAATCAGCCTTACGGACTGGTTTTGAAAATGAGCAAGTTGAAAAGGGAATAATGTGTGTCGCTGGAACAGAATCCTAGAACACTTGCAAGCAACTAGCGTTTCGCTGCAGTCGTCTTATGAAGATCTGAGAACCGGAAATGCACTTTAAAAGACTTACATGAATATATCGAAGCACTGAGGTTCAGATTATCAGAAACTGAAGCAAAACCCGAATCCCTTACTATTTGTGAAGAATATCAGCAACAAACTTCAAGGCGACAGAAGCGAAATACCAAGTACGACCATTTTAGTGGGTCGACAACACTCGATGAAGTTGTAGAAAATCAAACACCTGGAGAACATCTTGATTTCATGTGTTTATTGTGATAATTGACAACGTACTGGCTGCATCAGCTAAACGTATGAAAAAATACTATCACCTGACTAATGTTTTTGGAATATTACGGGACTTTAAATCTCTTACAGCGGAAGAAATCTGGAGAAGAACTCCTAATATCGTTAATGCTTACTCAGATGATTTAGAAGAGTCACTAGGCGGCGGACTGTTACAGCTCGCAGAGCTTCTGAAATCGGATATCGCTGCTGCCTTTGACAGAAAAGAGAACGAAGCTTTAAAACTACTAATTTACAAATTTTTAACGGAAAATTTGTTAGGATCGTGTTTTCCAAATGTTGAAATAGCCTTACGTATTTACTTATCTTTAATGATCACCCTCTGCAAAGGGTAAATTCTTTTTCAGCGTTAATGCGCATTAAAAAAGAAGTAAGGAATACGATGGGACAGGAATGTCTAAATGACCTCATTATAGTGAACATTGAATAGGATTTGCTCAGACACATTTATCTAACTTGTATTGTTTCTAAATTTGTCTGAAATGAAATCGAGAAAAGTTTATTTACAACAATCTTGCTTTATTTTAAATCCTAAACCACATGAGCGAAACAAACCAATGGCCCCATGTCAATATGTATTATGGGCACCGCGCATACTTAATCCAGCACTGATTTGAACATGTAAACGTCATAGATCCTTTATTTCAACATTCAGTTTTATTAATAGCCTTTTCTTCAGGATTTTCATTGCTGTAGGCAAGCAATGGTAAGCAGTTGATGCATACAACTCTAGCGGGAGTTCGTCTGTAGGAAATCGATAAAAACATTTGAGAAGAAATTAATTGGCAATCTGACAGTACTGTGGTATCGTGAACATGAAGAATTATTTCCACTGCAACAGTATGTTAGGATATGGAGAGTACTAAAGCTACTGAGAAAACTGCAAATTGACTGATGTTGGCACAGTGCCGTTTAGTGTGAGCTTAGACTATTGGTGTAAGGTTCTGCTAGACGATCTCAGGATGTATTCCTTATATGGTATAGGAAACAGTGCCGTCCCCTGTCGTTCTTCTTGCAAATGTTGTGATAGTGGAAAGTGACCCCTGGGTGGGGGATCGTGTTAGGCGACAAAAATCGTGCTCATGCGTTTTCGGTTTCTGGATCAGTAGAATTACAGAATCAACCTTAGTAGAGTGTAGAAAAGTGGTACTTGATAAACGATGTAGTTGGAGAGTCGTTGTCACCATACTCGGTTTGGTTTGGTTTGTGGGATTAAAGGGACCAGTTTGCGATTGTCATCGGTCCCTTTTTCCAAAAAGCTAAAATCACCCACAGAGAATAAAAAAAACAAACAACAGAAAAGACGTCAGACGGGACAGGACAAGAAAGACTCAGACAGAGATCAGACAAAACAAATTAAAGTCACACAGAGTGTGACGGTGGTTGGCTGACCATAGAGATAAAAAAGGAAAAGCCAGCCACCGAGAACGCATTAAAAACTCAGTTTAAAATCGTAGGCCAAAGGCCAGAATCAACACAAAACAATAAAATGAAACAGAATCACTCAGATTAAATGATAAAAACTCCCTGCCCGAATAAAACGTAAAACGAAGCCAGCCACAGCAGGGTCATCAGTTAAAAGGGCAGGGAGCGTATCAGGCAGCGCAAATGTCTGCCTGAGCACAGCTAAAAGCGGACTACACAATAAAATGTGCACCACCGTCGAAACGGCCCCGCAGCGACAGAGAGGCGGGTCCTCACGACACAATAAATAACCGTGCGTCACCCGGGTGTGGCCAATACGGAGCCGACAAAGGACAACAGAGTCGCTGCGAGTGGCTCGCATGGAGGAACGCCACACAGTCGTCGTCTCCTTTATAGCACGGAGTTTATTGGGCGTGGTTAGATCTCGCCATTCAGCGACCCAGAGCGCAAAAACTTTTCGGCAGAGGACTGCTCGCAAATCACTCTCCGGGAGGCCAATGTCCAGAGATGGTTTACTGGTGGCCTCTTTCGCCACGCGGTCAACATTTTCATTGCCAGGTATCCCTACATGGCCAGGGGTCCACATAAAGGCCACAGATCGGCCGCAACGGGCAAGAGTATGCAGGGACTCCTGGACAGCCATCACCACACGAGAGCGAGGGAAGCACTGGTCGATAGCTCTTAAACTGCTCAGGGAGTCGCTACAGATAACGAAGGACTCACCTGAGCAGGAGCGGATATACTCTAGGGCACGAAAGATGGCGGCCAGCTCAGCAGTGAAAACACTGCAGCCAGCCGGCAATGAACGTTGTTCGGAATGGTGCCCTAGAGTTAGAGCAAAACCAACACGACCAGCAACCATCGAACCGTCAGTGTAAACAATACCAGAGCCCTGATACGTGGCGAGGATGGAGTAAAAGCGACGTCGGAAGGCCTCCGGAGGGACTGAGTCCTTTGGGCCCTGTGCCGAGCCGAAGGCAAGGGCGGGGCACACACCACGGAGGGTACGCAGAGGGGCCCAGAAAGGAAGTGGAACTGGGAAAACCCCAAGCCCGGAGAGAAGCTCTCGGACGCGGACCGCAGTCGTACTACCCGATCGGGGCCGACGTTCTGGGAGATGGACGACTGACTGCGGGAACAGGAGACGATGATTTGGGTGCCCGGGGAAGCTACAAACATGGGCAGCATAAGCAGCCAGTAAATGTTGGCGCCTTAACTGCAGTGGAGGGACACCTGCCTCCACAAGTATGCTGTCCACATGGCTGGTCCGGAAGGCACCAGTGGCAAGTCGCATTCCGCTGTGTAGGATTGGGTCCAGCACCCGCAATGCAGATGCTGAGCCATAAGATAGGCTCCCATAATCCAGACTGGACTGGATTAACGCCTGGTAGAGCCATAACAGGGTAGATCGGTCGGCGCCCCAGCGGTTGTGGCTCAAGCATCGCAGAGCATTTAGATGCTGCCAACACATCTGTTTAAGCTGCCGAATATGAGGCTGCCAAGTCAACCGGGCATCAAAAACCGCACCCAAAAACCTATTTGACTCCACCACAGCAAGAAGTTCGCCATCAAGGTGAAGCTGCGGCTCCGGATGAACAGTGCGTCGCAGGCAGAAATCCATAACGCAGGTCTTGGCGGCCGAAAACTGAAAGCCATGGGCTACAGACTGCGCCTTGCGGATAGCGCCCTGCAGCTGACGTTCAGCAGCTGCAACGCCAATAGAGGTACAGTAAAGGCAGAAGACGTCAGCATACAAGGACGCTAAGACAGACGTTCCCACCGCCACAGCGAGCCCGTTAATTGCTATTAAAAACAGACAGACACTTAAAACAGATCCCTGTGGCACCCTGTTCTCCTGAACTCGGGAGGAATTAACGGAGGCCGCGACTTGCACGCGGAAGGTACGATACGACAGAAAATTCCGGATAAAGATCGGCAGAAGCGCAGAAAGGATGTGATGACGCCATGTCGTATCGTACGCCTTCTGCATGTCAAAAAAGACAGCGACCAGGTGCTGACGGCGGGCAAAGGCAGTACGGATGGCCGACTTCAGGCTCACCAGATTGTCGGCGACGGAGCAGCCCTTACAGAACCCACCCTGAGACGGAGCCAGAAGGCCCCGAGACTCCAGTACCCAATTCAAGCGCCGGCAAAGAAGCTTGCAAAGAACGTTGGTGAGGCTAATGGGGCGGTAGCTGTCCACCTCCAAAGGGTTCTTGCCCGGTTTCAAAACGAGGGTGACAATGCTCTCCCGCCATTGCGACGGAAACTCACCCTCGACCCAGAGACGGTTGTAAAGGTTGAGGAGGCGTCGCTTGCAGTCCACTGAAAGGTGTTTCAGCATCTGACAGTGGATGCGATGTGGCCCAGGAGCGGTATCAGGGCAAGCAGCGAGGACACTGAAATTCCCACTCACTGAATGGAGCATTGTAGGATTCAGGATGGTTGGTGCGAAAAGAAAGACTCCGACGTTCCATCCGCTCTTTAATGGAGCGGAAGGCCAGTGGGTAATTCGGAGAAGCGGAATTTAGAGCAAAATGCGCTGCCAAGTGGTTGGCAATTACGTCGGAGTCAGCACAAACCGCTCCATTTAGTGAGAGCGCAGGGACGCTGACAGGGGTCCGAAACACATAGAGGCGTCTAATCTTGGCCCAGACCTGCGATGGAGAGACATGGAGGCCAATGGTGGAGACATACCGCTCCCAGCACTCCTTCTTGCCTTGGCGGATAAGGCGGCGCGCCTGCGCACGCAGCCGTTTGAAGGCGACGAGGTGCTCTGTGGGGGGATGTCGCTTGTGACGCTGGAGCGCCTGCCGGCGATCTTTAATCGCTTCAGCGATCTCAAGCGACCACCAAGGCACAGTCCTCCGCCGAGGGGACCCAGAAGAACGGGGAATGGCAGATTCTGCGGCAGTAACGATGCTGGTGGTGACTGAGTGAACCACCGTCATTAGAGAGAGGCTCAATAGCGGCAATGGAGGAGAACAAGTCCCAGTCAGCCTTATTCATAGCCCATCTGCTGGGGCGCCCAGAAGAGTGACGCCGTGGCAGTGACAGAAAGATCGGAAAGTGGTCACTACCACACAGGTCGTCATGCACACTCCATTGGACAGACGGTAAGAGGCTAGGGCTGCCAATCGAAAGGTCAATGGCGGAGTATGTGCCATGAGCCACACTGAAGTGTGTGAAGACACCATCATTTAAAATCGAAAGATCGAGCTGCGCCAATAAATGGTCAGCGGTGGCGCCTCGACCTGTTGCCACTGACCCACCCCACAGAGGGTTATGGGCGTTGAAGTCGCCCAGTAACAAGAAAGGAGGCGGCAATTGGGCTATCAGTGCAGTCAGAACATGCTGCGCGACATCACCATCCGGTGAAAGGTAAAGACTGCAGATGGTAACAGCCTGTGGCGTCCACACCCGAACAGCGACAGCGTCTAAAGGGGTCTGTAGAGGGACAGACTCGATGTGAAGAGAGTGAAGGACATAGATGCAGACCCCACTAGACACCCTTTCATAAGCAGCCCGGTTCTTATAATAACCCCGATAGACACGGAGGGTGGGGGTTCGCATCGCTGGAAACCAAGTTTCCTGAAGAGCAATGCAGAAGAAAGGGTGAAGGCTGATAAGTTGTCAGAGCTCAGCTAGATGGTGGAATAAACCGCTGCAGTTCCACTAGAGGATGGTATTATCCATGGCTGAGAAACGCATAAAGGGACTGGGGAGGCCGTTTACGCCGTGTGTTCACTCACTGCCACCGTTTCAGTACCCACGCGAGTGACATCCATGGCGTCTGAGGGACGCCAGGATCTCGACCTCATCCTCAGACGCAGAGCTCGAAGGGTGCGGTGGGGTCGGCGCCACCGCAAGTTCTTTGGCCTCAGTATAGGTCAGCCTGTCCAGGGTCTTATATTCCATGACTTTGCGCTCTTTCTGAAAGACTTTGCAGTCTGGCGAGCAAGGTGAATGATGCTCTCCGCAGTTCACACAGATGGGAGGAGGGGCACATGGAATTGAGATGTGATGGGAGTCCGCAATCTCGACATGTGAGGCTGGAAGTGCAGCTTGAAGACATATGGCCGAACTTCCAGCACTTAAAGCACCGCATCGGGGGAGGGATATAGGGCTTGACGTCACAACGGTAGGCCATCACCTTGGCCTTCTCCGGTAATGTATCACTCTCGAAGGCCAAGATGAAGGCACCTGTAGCAACCTGATTGTCCCTCGGACCCCGATGAACGCGCCGGACGAAATGAACACCCCTACACTCTAAGTTGGCGCGCAGCTCGTCATCTGCAAAAGTAGGTCCCTATGGAAAATAACACCCAGGACCATATTTAAACTCTTATGTGGTGTGATGGTAACGTTAACATCCCCCAACTTGTCACAAGCAAGTAACCTACGTGACTGGGCGGAGGATGCCGTTTGTATCAGTACTGACCCAGAGCGCATTTTGGACAAGCCCTCCACCTCCCCAAACTTGTCCTCTAAATGCTCGACGAGGAACCGAGGCTTTGTGGATAGAAAAGCCTCCCCATCAGCTCTCGTGCAAACTAAGAATCGGGGCGAATAGCTGTTACCGCCATCCTGAGACTTACGCTCCTCCCACGGCGTGGCCAGGGAGGGGAACGTTTTCGGATCGTACTTCTGAGAATTAAATTGAGCCCGAGAACGCTTAGAGACTGCTGGCGGCTGGCCGCCAGCGAGAGATGATGTACTAGTCTTCATTGCGGGTCATCCGCCCTGATGCCACCTACTCCGACCAAGGGCCCTCCCTATGGGCGCCACCCAGCCTCAGCAAAAACCACCTTGCAGGATGGCCATTGCCGGGAGTCCTGATGCCTTAGGGAGATGGGCATCTACTCCTTGGCATACGTGGGGAGTTAATGGCGCAGGCATCAGTAGAGCGATCCCTGTGTTGTAAGGAGCTACAACCAACAGGGTATATGGCAGCCCCACCACAACAGACTGGCTATCGTGCTGGATGTTAGGTGGCATGTGGTCCATGGTCGCCGTCAGTGCCGAAAGTGGCACTGCACAGCGCAAGGTGGAAAGTACACGCAGGAATGTATCCATGCCCAAGAGATGGAGAGCGGGCAGGACTGCAATGCAACGACAAATAAACTGGCGAAAGGTCTGATCGCAAGATGGACACAATGCACCAAGTAAGGCGCCCTTCCCCAATCGGCCCGATCTCCGGAAGAATTTTGAGATATGGTCAAACCCAAGAGGGGACCGTCACATAAAGGCCGAAACGTTTGAGACTCCTTTTAGTCGCCTCTTACGACAGGCAGGAATACCGCGGGCCTATTCTAACCCCAGAACCTGCAGGGGGGTGTCACCATACTCGTGCGAGTGTCTTTGTTATAGGAGACGTGGCTAAGACACGAGGTTTTAGAGAAACAAATGGGCAGCAACGGAGTATAAATGACGCTGACTTTGGGGACAGGACGTCATTCAAATCGGCGGCTTTGTCATTATTGATTAGCCGCACCGCGACGCTGCATCACTGCCGGACCACAGGACGACTGGGGAACGCTAACAGCAGCCTCCAGTTCGAGACCAGGCTGCGCCTGCCGCCACAGTGGGTCCTTCAGAGCACTTCGTGCCACAGCCCCGCCAACCTGTTCTGCGTGCCCAGGGAATGAACGCCATGACAATAAATAGCATTGTAAGAGGTGGCTGGTTGTAGTTATCATCAATGTAAGAGTCAGCCTATATTTTATACACAGCCGTGGGATCAGAATGTCAGTTTTCGAGAAAAGAGCAGTAATTCATAATGTCCAAACACAATATAAGTTTCAAAATCATGCTGCATATTGACGTTAACGATATGGGCCTGTAATTTATTGGATTATTCCTATTGCCTTTCTTGAATATTGGTGTGACCTGTGCAATTTTCCAATCTTTGGGTACAGGTCTTTCATCGAGCAAGTGGTTGCATACGATTGTTAAGTATGGGGCTATTGCATAAGCATAATCTGAAAGAAACCTAACTGGTATACAGTCGGGACCGGATGACTTGCTTTTATTAAGTGAATTAAGCTGCTTCACTTCTCCAAGGTTATCTATTTCTAAGTTATTCATGTTTGCAGCCGTCCTTGATTTGAATTCTGTGATATTTACTTGGCCTTCTTTAGTGAAGCAATTTCGGAAGGCTGTGTTCAGTAACTCTGCCTTAACGGCACTATCAACGATAGTATTTCTATTGCTGTCGTGCAGAGATGGCATTGACTGTGTCTTGACGCTAGCATACTTAACATACGACTAGAATCTCTTTGGATTTTGTTCCAGGTTCTGAGAAAAAGTTTCTTTGTGGAAACTATTATACTGTAAGTATCTCTTATTAAGTTCTCGCTAAATTTCGAGTTTCTGAAAAAGATCACCAATGGCTGAAATTCTGCGTTTGTTAAATTTGGCATATGTCTTCGTTGTTCCTACCACACCGCTCTGACCCATTTTGTGTACATGGGGGATCAGCTCCGTCGTTTGTTAATTTATTTGGCATAAATCTGTCAGCTGCTGTCGATATTATTTCTTTGAATTCACGTCACATCTGGTCTACACGTATATTGTTAATTTGGAAGGAGTGAAGTCTGTCTCTCAGGAAGGCGTCAAGCGAATTTTTTTCCGATTTTTTGAACAGGTATGTTTTTCTTTTACTTGGGACTGTTTGCGAGTTACGGTATTCAGTCTTGCTGCGACGCCACTGCGTTCAGTAATCGCTATATCTGTTTAGATGCTTCTCGGAGGTTGGGTTGTTTGGGGGAAGAGACCAAACTGCGAGGTCATCGGTATTGTCGGATTGGTGAAGGACGGGGAAGGAAGCCGGCCGTGCCCTTTCAAAGGAACCATCCCGGCATTGGCCTGAGCGATTTAGGGAAATCATGGAAAACCTAAATCAGGATGGCCGGACGAGGGATTGAACCGTCGTCCTCCCGAATGCGAGTCCTGTGTGCTAACCACCTCGCTCGGTGCTTCTCTGAGATTAACAGGTTAACTCAGGAGAGAAAGCAATGGCACGCTGTGTAAGGCCAGTCAAATGACTGAAGACCTGTAAAAAAGTAACTCATGGTTGAACTGATTTACTAGACACGTATCGTCACCGTCTTTCATGCTATGAAAATTTTGTTTGTTGGGCGCTCTGCGATTTTCATGAATTTGATAGACCTCATCTTGTTGTATACAATGAGCTGCACTTTCAAACACAGGACCTTTCTGATGGTGAAAAACAATGTGGGCGCCTGTGGTTCAGAGTTTGTTGTGTGTACGAAACTGTGAAATGCTAACTGTGCACACTTCTTAGTCGTATCGAACACTCATCACCATCATAAAGATTGTATACTTGACAGACATGACAGCTGATTTAGTCGTACACTTAATATGCCACTGATCATGGGCTCCATGCCCAAATACCAGTCCGGCAGCACAGAACGTTTGAAGTGCAATTCATGGTATACAAACGTACAGTTTTTCAAACTTTTAACTTACAGTTCATCATTTTTTACTTGGTTCTATTGTGTATCACTCCGTTTTCATAACCTAATTGCCGACCAGAGGATGCAAAGAAATTTCTTGATCGACTGTGTCGCATGTTTCATGAGTCCACTACCAAATCTGTAGTCATAAGCTGTCACCAACTATTCAGGACGAAGAAGGAGGTTTGGCAAGAGAGAATCGTATGTTATTATTGGCCAGACCATCACGAGCTGCCTCGATTGGAAAGGAAGAAAGATGACGTAAGAAATAATAAACAATTAAAAAAAGTCGGAAGTTGTGAAGTTGTAACAAAAGAGTCTCCAATGACAAGTCATTCGACGCTTTTCTGATTAGTTTTTCTCACAGTATTTCCCAGCCTTTATGAACAGGTGTTTGAGACTTATTTGTGTGGCACATTACTCCTCGCACTAGATCTTTTCATGTTCCTGCAGTTCTGAGAAAAGCTTTGCGAGAATATTACTATGTATTACTGCCAACAGCATCAAACAGCTCTGCACATACTGGATTGCTCCTCAGTGGAGTATATATTTTGTGGAGCTACTTGTACTTTATGAAACTAAATGATTTCTATTGTTTGCTTGCTGAAGGAAAACAGTTTAATTTTAAAAAAATGGTTCAAATGGCTCTGAGCACTATGGGACTTAACATCTGTGGTCATCAGTCCCCTAGAACTTAGAACTACTTAAACCTAACTAACCTAAGGACATCACACACATCCATGCCCGAGGCGGGATTCGAACCTGCGACCGTAGCAGTCCCGCGGTTCCAGATTGCGCGCCTAGAACCACTAGACCACCGCGGCCGGCAACAGTTTAATTATTTACAAAAGTTTAGAAGCAGCATACGCTGATTGTTAATACCCTTCTGCCAACAATCGGTACTTACCGCTTAACTGTAAAGTGCCTCGAAGTATTCTTTTTAGTTGCCATTTTTCATAGAAGCAAATATTAAACAAATTTAATCACCCAAGCAAGCGTACACACACACACACACACACACACACACACACACACACACACACACACACACACGACACACACACCGAGAGAGAGAGAGAGAGAGAGAGAGAGAAAGAGAGAGATAGAGAGAGAGAGAGGGAGGGAGGGAGAGAGAGATAGAGAGAGAAAGAGATGCTTAGTCTGGTATACAGTATCGCCTACATTCAATGAGTTATGTGTACAGGAGGAAGTTTAAGGTGCTAATGGACCATGCAGCTTTAATGTGGTTACTGCGCTTGACGGACCTGACAAATAGATTAATAAGACTGGTGTCGAAACTCGGTGAATTTGAGTACGAGTAATCCAAAAGGTGGGAAAGAGATACGGAAATGTGGATGGGCAAGCAGAAAGATAGGTGTGATACAAGCACTGAGTCATGATCTTGCTGAATGGTGAGAATCACAGAACATGGACGATGACTGTAGGCAGTATAGGAAAGAGCAGTAATTTGGTATACATGACTCATAATAATTCAGTAGGCAAAATAGGGCCATGAGTGGAGATGATGGCGAAGTTAAAATTATAAGCGTTATATGAGATGCAGGATCACATTATATCATGTTGGAAGCAGTGCGGCGAATATAAGGGTGCCGGAGACCTGTTGGTGGAAAGGAGGAAGGATAATGTGGATCAATAAGTCAAGAATTGTGAGGATTTTGCACAGAGGGCCAATTTGAGTCAGCAGCAGATACAGCTACAAACATTGCCAGAAGCAACTGAAACTTTTAGTTTCATTGGGGTGGACGTGTTAGGACCGTTCAACCAAACACCAGAGGGGAGTAGTTTTACGCCTACCATAATAGATAATTTTTATCATTATGTCGAGATCGGGCCAATGCTGCATCAACAGGCAATCGTAGTGGCACAGGCCTTTGATTTTCCCCGCTGTGGCTTTTCCTATCTGGTTTTTGAATATCAGACCACAGATAAATAATAATAATTATTAATAGTCGTAGTATTTGATCAGTTTATACAAACTTTACGCGCTTGACAATGGCTCTTCCCATAACGTCCGTTCATTGTGAATTGACGGTGATTTTATGGTAAATATCGGACTTCGTAGTTTGAATGATTCCAAAGCTTTGGTTCGTACTGGATCTTGATATAATTTGTAACATGGAACCTTTAGCCTTGCCAAGACGCCGCTTAGTTGGAACAATAGCTTGCAACATAAATGAAACACAAGATTAAATAATATTACTGTATTCACAAAATATTCTATTAAATTGAGTAACATAGACACATTAATTCTGTTGCTGTGAGCAACTATCAGTACGTCTAGTGAGATTGCGTCTCAATATATATAATAATGTCAGTGTGCCAAATAATTATCTGCAGCGATGGTAGACATGCGTCTCATCAGGACGGCTTCTAGAACAAAAAAGGTGCCGTCTTCCCGGCAAGACAACTGAACTGCGTAACTATTCTAATGTTTCAGCGGTTGTACGCCACAATCTATACAACCACTTGTACTAATGAATGTCTTATGTAATTTTTTTATTTATATTCTGAACTTATATCTATGTTTTTGTGATATATCCATGCCCATCCTACAAATGTGCCTTTAAATTTCTCCCTGAATTGCGAGGCGAAAGGACCCACCAGTAGGCGAGCAATTCACCGTAAAGCACATTCAGTACAATATTTACATACATATTCAAATACAGTTCATTGTATATAATATGTGAATGAGGCGCGTGCACCCAGAAGATTACAGTGTTGGTATTGCGGCTGCCGTACATGCGCAGTCGCGTGTATTTCAGTCTGGCAGTAGACGTTAGCTGAATTCGCGACACGGTGATCACAGTTTATATGTATAGTTGGTGTGCGCAAGACATCACTGTGACAGGACATTCCAAGAAGTTTTTTTACAAAAAATATGCACTAATCTCTAAAACAGGTACAATAATCTTAAAACTACTACATGTATTGAAGCAAAATACATTTCATTATTGGTCATTGTCTCTCAAGGGAAGTATAACATTTAAAATGTTTTTCTGTTTTAGATTAGCTGACCTCGTACGACGTGTCGTCCTTTACAGTTCATTTACACAATACACACAATAATAACGCAAAGGTGAGCATTGTTTTGGCAGTTTGCCTAACGTAAATGTTATTGCATATCGACATCACTCTTCATAGATTTGACAACCGATATGTGGCCATGTTCACTCGTTGCACTGTTTATTTTCACAGATAAAACTGTTCTTCCTAGGTCACGCTTCGCGTGATTAAAGACTAGTTTACTTCCATTCCGCCGCAACGTGAGTTTCGTGAAGACATGGATGCAAGACTTCGGACGGAAAACTACTGGCTGGCATCGATCCTCGATTTGTCCAGGTATGAGTGATCGTCGTAATCCGAGAATATTGCATTCCCTAATGTCCAACCCAAAATTTCTCCACCCGTGGAGTTGTCTTCAGTGCTTTATTATTAAGTACTTTTACATAAATACTTCATCGCGATCATTTTCATGTCGATATATGAAGAATAGTTTTTAACAATTTTGCACACATACTTCATCGTGATTACAGGCATTGCGATGTATATGGAATGTCTTTAAAGCAGTCTCATTCACATAAATCAGGTGGTTTTACGTATTTTGATACATATTACAAATTCTGATCACATTTGCATACCAACATATTAAAGTTTGCTTTTTATCAATATAGATAATTACTCATAAATACAGAAATTACATTTTGGGTTTATATGGAAGTATTTACGTAATTTTACAGACATTACAGAATTTTTAACCAAATTTTGCATTCGAGCAATGATGTCACCTGAAATTGGAGAGATTAGACACAACATCCGGATACATCAGCAAGCAAGCCCAATCGCACATATACTAATGGACAATCGTCTAAAGCAACACACTAAAATCATATACTTGCATCCCTACCTTGAATTAAAGCTTTCGCTTAATAATATTAGAGTAGTATCTCTTTCTTGCATTACCATGATGTGTCAGCGTGTTTCGTACTTCTCTTATCTTTTCATCGTACGACTGTTGCTGAGGTGGTAGCTTCGCTCCATTCATTTGATTCTTTGCGGTCGAACATAAGTTCGTTAGGTGTATAGGTTGTGTCGTATATATTCAGGCTGTTGTGAACTTATTCAAATAGTGACAGGGAACTTACCCAATTAGAATGCTGCGTAGGTATATATGTCGCCATGAATCTGTCCAGTTCTCTGAAAATTCGTCAGTTGGAATAGATTGTGGGCTAAACTTCGAGATAAGGATGGTCTTAATACTATTGTCCTTCAAGAATTTTTGCCATTTGTACCCTGTGTAGTACGTGGCGTTGTCAGATGAAATTGCCTTGGGTTTTCCCACGTGAGGAATGTAGTCAAGTGAGAATCGTCTGATGATTGCGTTAGCAGTTGCAGATTTTATGGCATACAGCTTAACATGTTTCGAAAATTTGTCTTAAAATGCTAATATATACTTCACACCACCACTACCGTCTCCAGAATTTGGCTGGGTAGTATGGAATGTAGATCTGTCTTGGAAGATAGGTTCTGAGGTTTAGATTTCTGACAAGATACGCACGTTTTAAATACATTGTGAATGTTCCGTTTCATGTTAGCGAAATAACAATACGTGCTGAGTTTTGCAAGGAACTTCTTCGTTCCATAATGTCCCCTAACTAAGTGTGTGTATCAGATTAAGTTGTGTTCCGAGTCGTTGGGAATACATACACACCAGTTAGAGCCATCAGGATAACGACAACAGAATAAAACCTCATTATATTTAAGATAATGACTAGATAGTGGATGGTCAGGTTGATCTATGAATAAAGTTCTTATCTTGTTCCAGTGTGGATTAGATTTTTGTAAAGCTGTCATATGGTTCAAATGGCTCTGAGCACTATGGGACTGAACTGCTGTGGTCACCAGTCCCCTAGAACTTAGAACTACTTAAACCTAACCTAAGGACATCACATACATCCATGCCCGAGGCAGGATTCGAACCTGCGACCGTAGCAGCAGCGCGGCTCTGGACTGGAGCGCCTAGAACCGCACGGCCACCGCGGCCGGCAAAGCTGTCATATTTCTACAGAATCAATGTAATATCGGTATTACTGCTTATCTTGCATTAGGAATATTCTGTAGTCATTGACAGTATCAAGATCAGTTTTACAATCATACATACCTTGTGGAAGACGGGACAAAGCATCACCAATTATGTTGTCTTTACCTTTGATGTATACTATCTCAAATGAGTAATTCTGCAGAGATAAAGCCTAGGGTGATATTCTAGGATAAACTAACTTACATGTTAACAAAAATGTCAGAGCTTGGTGCTCTGTATAAACTGTCGTAGGTTTACCGTACAAATAACTTTTTGAACGCCCCGTCAATAGAAAGAGTTTCAAGTTCATTAGTTGAATAAGTACGTTCACATTCACTTAAAGTACGGCTTGCAGATCAAATGATTTTTACCTGTTACTGTTCTCCATTCTGACTACTTCAAAATAGGCAACACCTCAAGCCACTGCATGGTGCATCACACATCATACAAAAATCTAAACTTAAGTCTGAATGGTTAAAAATGTTTGCATTCACCAATGCGTGCTTAATGTTATTAAAATCTTGCTGGCGCTGCTCAGACCAGATCCATACCTGATTCTTATTAAGTAAACCTAGGAGATGCTTACTGTTGAATAGTAGTTGTGACAGTATACCTCGAAAGAAAGAACAGTGTCCTAGAAATGACGTCAGTTGTTCTTTAATGCGAGGACTAGGAAACTTCCTAGTAGCGTCCAACTTACCTGGATCAGGGCGTATACTATGTGCAGTAATTATGTGTCCAAGATACCTAATCTCATTACAAGCAAATTTTGACTTCTTTAGGTTAGTTGTTACACCAGCTTGTGCAAATTTATCCAGAATCATTTTAAGGGTGTCAAGATGTTCATTCCAAGTCTTAGTAGCTATCAAAAGATCATCGACATGAAGTGTAACAGTCTCAACTAACTCGTCACCAAGCACAGTATCCAAAGCAGTAATAAATACGCCTGAACTGACGCTCAATCAGAAAGGAAGAAGACAGAATTGATATGTTTGTGCCCCCCCCCCCCCCCCATACTAATATGAAAGCAGTATATTTTCTGGAATCAGGTGTGATTGCGACTTGCCAAAACGAATTTGTTAAGACGATCGTCGAAAAGTACTTATTATCTAAAAATTTCTGTAATTGTTCCTCTAAATTTTCAGGTTTAGTGCGTCCAGGTATAAGAATTTTATTTATGGCACGTGCGTCTAACACCACTCTAATGTTTCCGGTAGGTGTTTTTGACAACAAGTAGTGGATTACTGTAGGAAGATATGGATAGTTCAATGATTTTCTGCTCTCACATCTATTTAAGTTCTTTCCACACCGCAGGTTGTTGAGATAGTGATACATCATAGGTTTGGTGGTAGAAAATTTGGTGAGGCTTGACATCGGTTTTACAAATATATGTCTTAATGACACCTGGTTTTTTGGTAAACACCTGTATATACTTAGATAGTACTTGATAAAACTCATTGCGTTCATCACCACTAATAGCAGTGGTTTCACTTAACTTATGGCTAATCAGTGTTTTCAAGTAATCATATTCTTTATCAGGTGCGAGTGCCTGTATGTTTGTTTCGTCGCTCTCTTGCAAAAATTGAATTTTGTACCCTGTACAATACTTGTCATGTTTGAGAGTCCTGGAACCCAAGTCAATTGTGATTTCACTGCCCTTATGTCTAAGGAAACATTCACGTTTCGTGAAGTCAGTAATACTGACCGTCTCACATAATATATCTAAACCTATAATACAAATAGTAACATGATTCTGGACCACGAGGAATGGCCATTGTACTGTACGATTACCTATCTTAATGGTCACAAAAACATATTTCGTAACATTATGTATTCATAACATATGTGCGTCGGTGTCTTCCTCGTTTTTAGTCATTTGATTATGTGTTGATAACATATGCGCTCTGGTGTGTAACCTTCCTGTATAAATAAAAGAAATGTAAAATAATGATGTGTAACCTTCCCGAACGGAAAATAAAAATAATTAAATTAGGATAATTGAATTCTGACGTATGAAAAATGATAAATCTTAACTCATGAAAACTGATAAATTTTGACGTATTCAGCGCTACGCCATGGCCCTGTGAAATCAATCTCAATCTGTCCGTGAGAAATAAACTGAAAAATTCTTACGTCGTGATGGTGTCGCCGGATAACGCTGTCTATATATCTGCTCGTAAATGGCACAGCTTAGTGCAATGCTGGCCTATCTACTAATACTGGATAACATTTGTCTGAGATCTGAATTACGAGAAAAACTGACTTTACTTAGCGACACAGCTGCACATCTGGTCGTCTGATTACTAAAGAACACATGACTATGATCTGACAAAAATTCTGGAATATTTTAATGTAGATAAATGATTGGATCAGAACTGCCAATGACTTAAGGGGAAATATTCTTCTATAATTGACAGGTAAAAACAATTATATTGTGAAAATTTTATACGTTATTGATAAATATCCACAATCCATTGCACAGGAAAATGGAATATTACAAATCCGGGTCAACTGGTGATGTGGAATCACAAAAGAAAAGATTCTAAGGAATTCTTATTAACATCTCAGTCACGTGACGTAACTACGCGCATGCCAATAAAAAATATTATAAAATTTACCCTACAATAGATGGTTGACTTAATTACACTGTTGATTTTTCGTTATATTAACAGTTATTCATTTGTTCATCGTCATCTAATTCCATTATATCATTTAGCTCTGCGGCTGATCAGAATTCTTATTCGGTTCCATATAATAAAATTTTATAATTTGTTCAGCACTATGACCTTAACTACTAACTGTAAACTGCACTGTACCAGCCACAGACAACAACTACACTGTAGCAGCGAGTGACTCCAACTGCCGCAGACACTGCTCTAACCTGCGGCTCTATTGCAGCTCTCTTTTAACGGGGGAAAAGATATTTTATGTCTCAGACAGGGCCTGTGACTTGTCATTCTAGCAAGTGAGCAAAACATCGAGATTACATTTCCTCCAGCAGGGTGGTGAACCCCTCACGCGTGTCTTCCTAGTTTTTAGCCTCTTGATTATGTATTGATAACATATGTGCGTCTGTGTCTTTCTTCTTTTTAGTCATTTGCTTGACAATAGTGTCAGACATGTTAAGGTGTCAGGCAAATCCAACACCTCCATGAAAACCCTGACATGATAAGCAAATCCGCCAGTATGTCACATAGCTCCGAATAAATCCTGACATTAAATTAACCAAAGTAATACGATCAACAAGTGTTGTTGTTGTTGTTGTTGTGGTCTTCAGTCCTGAGACTGGTTTGATGCAGCTCTCCATGCTACTCTATCCTGTGCAAGCTTTTTCATCTCCCAGTACCTACTGCAACCTACATCCTTCTGAATCTGCTTAGTGTATTCATCTCTTGGTCTCCCTTTACGATTTTTACCCTCCACGCTGCCCTCCAATACTAAATTGGTGATCCCTTGATGCCTCAGAACATGTCCCACCAACCGATCCCTTCTTCTGGTCAAGTTGTGCCACAAACTTCTCTTCTCCCCAATCCTATTCAATACTTCCTCATTAGTTATGTGATCTACCCATCTAATCTTCAGCATTCTTCTGTAGCACCACATTTCAAAAGCTTCTATTCTCTTCTTGTCCAAACTATTTATCGTCCATGTTTCACTTCCATACATGGCTACACTCCATACGAATACTTTCAGAAATGACTTCCTGACACTTAAATCAATACTGGATGTTAACAAATTTCTCTTCTTCAGAAACGCTTTCCTTGCCATTGCCAGCCTACATTTTATATCCTCTCTACTTCGACCATCATCAGTTATTTTGCTCCCCAAATAGCAAAACTCCTTTACTACTTTAAGTGCCTCATTTCCTAATCTAATTCCCTCAGCATCACCCGACTTAAATAGACTACATTCCATTACCCTTGTTTTGCTTTTGTTGATGTTCATCTTATATCCTCCTTTCAAGACACTGTCCATTCCATTCAACTGCTCTTCCAAGTCCTTTGCTGTCTCTGACAGAATTACAATGTCATCGGCGAACCTCAAAGTTTTTATTTCTTCTCCATGAATTTTAATACCTACTCCGAATTTTTCTTTTGTTTCCTTTACTGCTTGCTCAATATACACATTGAACAACATCGGGGAGAGGCTACAACCCTGTCTCACTCCCTTCCCAACCACTGCTTCCCTTTCATGTCCCTCGACTCTTATAACTGACATCTGGTTTCTGTACAAATTGTAAATAGCCTTTCGCTCCCTGTATTTTACCCCTGCCACCTTTAGAATTTGAAAGAGAGTATTCCAGTCAACATTGTCAAAAGCTTTCTCTAAGTCTACAAATGCTAGAAACGTAGGTTTGCCTTTCCTTAATCTTTCTTCTAAGATAAGTCGTAAGGTCAGTATTGCTTCACGTGTTCCAGTGTTTCTACGGAATCCAAACTGATCTTCCCCGAGATTGGCTTCTACTAGTTTTTCCATTCGTCTGTAAAGAATTCGTGTTAGTATTTTGCAGCTGTGACTTATTAAGCTGATAGTTCGGTAATTTTCACATCTGTCAACACCTGCTTTCTTTGGGATTGGAATTATTATATTCTTCTTGAAGTCTGAGGGTATTTCGCCTGTTTCATACATCTTGCTCACCAGATGGTAGAGTTTTGTCAGGACTGCTCTCCCACGGCCGTCAGTAGTTCCAATGGAATATTGTCTACTCCGGGGGCCTTGTTTCGACTCAGGTCTTTCAGTGCTCTGTCAAACTCTTCACGCAGTATCATATCTCCCATTTCATCTTCATCTACATCCTCTTCCATTTCCATAATATTGTCCTCAAGTACATCGCCCTTGTATAGACCCTCTATATACTCCTTCCACCTTTCTGCTTTCCCTTCTTTGCTTAGAACTGGGTTTCCATCTGAACTCTTGATATTCATACAAGTCGTTCTCTTATCTCCAAAGGTCTCTTTAATTTTCCTGTAGGCGGTATCTATCTTACCCCTAGTGAGATAGGCCTCTACATCCTTACATTTGTCCTCTAGCCATCCCTGCTTAGCCATTTTGCACTTCCTGTCGATCTCATTTTTGAGACGTTTGTATTCCTTTTTGCCTGTTTCACTTACTGCATTTTTATATTTTCTCCTTTCATCAATTAAATTCAATATTTCTTCTGTTACCCAAGGATTTCTACTAGCCCTCGTCTTTTTACCTACTTGATCCTCTGCTGCCTTCACTACTTCATCCCTCAAAGCTACCCATTCTTCTTCTACTGTATTTATTTCCCCCATTCCTGTCAATTGCTCCCTTATGCTCTCCCTGAATCTCTGTACAACCTCTGGTTCTTTTAGTTTATCCAGGTCCCATCTCCTTAAATTCCCACCTTTTTGCAGTTTCTTCAGTTTTAATCTACAGGTCATAACCAACAGATTGTGGTCAGAGTCCACATCTGCCCCTGGAAATGTCTTACAATTTAAAACCTGGTTCCTAAATCTCTGTCTTACCATTATATAATCTATCTGATACCTTTTAGTATCTCCAGGGTTCTTCCATGTATACAACCTTCTTTCATGATTCTTAAACCAAGTGTTAGTTATGATTATGTTGTGCTCTGTGCAAAATTCTACCAGGCGGCTTCCTCTTTCATTTCTGTCCCCCAATCCATATTCACCTACTATGTTTCCTTCTCTCCCTTTTCCTACACTCGAATTCCAGTCACCCATGACTATTAAATTTTCGTCTCCCTTCACAATCTGAATAATTTCTTTTATTTCATCATACATTTCTTCAATTTCTTCGTCATCTGCAGAGCTAGTTGGCATATAAACTTGTACTACTGTAGTAGGTGTGGGCTTCGTATCAATCTTGGCCACAATAATGCGTTCACTATGCTGTTTGTAGTAGCTTACCCGCATTCCTATTTTCCTATTCATTATTAAACCCACTCCTGCATTACCCCTATTTGATTTTGTGTTTATAACCCTGTAGTCACCTGACCAGAAGTCTTGTTCCTCCTGCCACCGAACTTCACTAATTCCCACTATATCTAACTTCAACCTATCCATTTCCCTTTTTAAATTTTCTAACCTACCTGCCCGATTAAGGGATCTGACATTCCACGCTCCGATCCGTAGAACGCCAGTTTTCTTTCTCCTGATAACGACATCCTCTTGAGTAGTCCCCGCCCGGAGATCCGAATGGGGGACTATTTTACCTCCGGAATATTTTACCCAAGAGGACGCCATCATCATGTACTCATACAGTAAAGCTGCATGCCCTCGGGAAAAATTACGGCTGTAGTTTCCCCTTGCTTTCAGCCGTTCGCAGTACCAGCACAGCAAGGCCGTTTTGGTTATTGTTACAAGGCCAGATCAGTCAATCATCCAGACTGTTGCCCTTGCAACTACTGAAAAGGCTGCTGCCCCTCTTCAGGAACCACACGTTTGTCTGGCCTCTCAACAGATACCCCTCCGTTGTGGTTGCACCTACGGTACGGCTATCTGTATCGCTGAGGCACGCAAGCCTCCCCACCAACGGCAAGGTCCATGGTTCATGGGGGGGGATCAACAAGTGAGCAAATGGAATACCGTAGACTAACACAAGAACGCCTAAATGCATTTCATACCTTCTCACCGTGAAACAGACGCAGTTCCGAGGGGAGAAACGAGAACAGAAGCCGAGAGCAGAACTGAGTTAAGCTAGAAGGCCCTACGATAAGGGACGGACACCCATGTCGCCAGCCTACCGCCAGGACCACCCCCCAGCCCATGCTAAAAAATAGAGCCCTCCAGAAGAACAGTATAGATCTTACGATAACACTAAAAGGGCCACACCAGCTGCAAGTTTAACGTGAGACTTTTTCGCGTCTCTGTTACGTTGCAAACGTTAAAAACATTGCCCCACCACGAAAAGTATAACGTTTCTCATAGGACAGACAGAATTTTTGTAGGCGGAGCTTAAGGTTATCATTGAGACCCTGATTGGTCAGATGAAAACACAGCCAGATAGGTTTTTTTACCAACTTCGGTAAATTGTAGTAAGGAGAAGTTAGGAGAGAGTTGCTTCCGAGACGGCGAGCTGTATGGAGCTGCGGCGCCCGCCGCCCCCTGACGCTGACTAACCACCGACGAGGTAATGAACACACGCGATGCAGCATAAGCGCTCATTAAGCTTCACTCAGAACTGCGGAAGTCTCATCTGTTACTTGAAGTAAAAATCTGAAACTCGATGATTTTTCTGTTATATAATTATTGAGAAGCCACATCAGCCACTGTAATTTACGACAAGTTACATAAGTAATTAAAGATAATTGAGGGTCACTGTAGACCATTTTGAATGTTTTCTCTTTTGTGATACTTAATTTAAACCTAGATTATATATGTGACATGGCATAGGTCATCCTTCGATCCATTGTAGAACTTGGGAACCCATTCAGGGAATATTCGTTCACATTTTTGTTGAACGCAGTTGGTTTTTCCTGTATTAAAACATTTCCTTTTATCAATCGTGCAATTTATAAACAACGTTTTGTGAGTAGAATAAAATTTCCAATAGTAAACTCAACTGCTTTTTCGACGTTATTTTACCAGCTAACTAAAAATAGGAAAGCCTTGAACACCTTCCACTAAATTTAGTTAGTATTAATATTCTTTTAGAGGGAGTGCAGTGGAGCTGACGCTGAAATCTTCAAGTATTTGATTATATCATCGCTAGTCTCACTGAACTCTTCTGAACTCTTCATGTCATGTGTGGTCTGGCGTCTCCTTACCAGCTACAGGTCCCAGGTTCAAACTAGTCAATTCCCTAAAAAACTCGCTCAGAGCGTCGTTGCGCGAAAGTGGTTGGGAGACACGACTTAAAACAAACGGACACCACGCAGAATGTTAGACATGCTGTCAATATTTGTCAACTGAAATTGTTGTGTCCCGCCACATCGTTTGTCATGACGTCACGGACAGGAATGGGCTCTGAGCTGGATTTAGCTATTTGACTAGTAGTCGATGCATTTCCGAGATTTCCGTCACTAGACATGTTAACTGCTGATTAATCGGTACTGTAGTAGTCAACTCTGGAGTCATTGTCGATGTTTTGTCCAGTGTCCAAATGGGATTCGGTTTTCGTCTGTTATCTGTCGTGTTCCATTTGTGCTAATCGTTTACGCGTTACCACCATGCTACAAGTAATGTGTACTGCAAGATAAATCTTTAAACACGTTTGAGAATGAATTCATGAAATTGATTTCGTATAGCAGCAATGTTGGCTTAACTGACTAAGAATTGCCATTAATGGCAAAAAAAGTTTAGTATTCATGGCTGCTTGCCACTTTGCGTTGCACATGACACAATTCGGCCTTTTTGTGGAATGGTATGATTGTATTGTTGCAAGAAACTGTATGATAGAAATAATTGGGAATACGCGATCTAGCGCAAAAAATGACTGCTTCGGTTACGGAAAATTTTCACGAAGTTGGGAATCAAGCTACAATTACTGAAAGCAAAAAAATGACTGCTACGGTCATGGAAAATTTTCCCAAAGTTGGGAAGCAAGCTACGATTACTGAAAGCGCTTGGACTAGCATGTCAATGTAAAACTGTAATGTCTTACTTGGATCCAAGTATGCAGTGTAGATTCCAGGTTTCATCATCAGTTTCAGTGGTTCGTCTTTTTGTTTGGTCTTTACAAATATCCAGTGGGAATGACTCGTCAGATATGATCTCATTATCCATGCAACCTAGAAAAACAATGTAGCAAAAACGATAAAAGGTCCAGACACGAAGTCACCATTCAGTGGTTCGTCTTTTTGTTTGGTCTTTACAAATATCCGATGGGAATGACTCGTCAGATATGATCCCATTATCCATGCAACCTAGAAAAACAATGTAGCAAAAACGATAAAAGGTCCAGACACGAAGTCACCATTCAGTGGTTCGTGTTTTTGTTTGGTCTTTACAAATATCCAATGGGAATGACTCGTCAGATATGATCTCATTATCCATGCAACCAAGAAAAACAATGTAGCAAAAACGATAAAACGTCCAGACACGAAGTCACCATTCAGTGGTTCGTCTTTTTGTTTGGTCTTTACAAATATCCAATGGGAATGACTCGTCAGATATGATCTCATTATCCATGCAACCAAGAAAAACAATGTAGCAAATACGATAAAAGGTCCAGACACGAATTCACCAGTTTGATTTTTCTCGCCGTGGCTTTTCCTGCCTGGTTTTTGAACATAAGACAGCAGATAAATAATAATTATTATTGATAATAGTAGTATGCGATCAGTTTATAAAAACTTTGCGCACTTGACAATGCCTTTTTGCGTAAGGTCCGTTCGTTGTGAGTTGACCTTGATTTTATGGTAAATATCCGACTTCGTAGTTTGATTAATTCCAAAACTTTGGTTCGTACTGGACCTTTGTATAATTTGTAATACAGAATCCGTAGCCTTGCCAAGACGCCGCTTAGTTGGAACAATAGCTTGCAACGTAAATGAAACAAGGATAAATAATATCCCTGTATTCACAAAATATTATACTAAATTGAGTAACATAGACACTTATGTTAATTCTGTTGCTGTGAGCAAATATGAGTACGCCTAGTGGGATTGCATCTCAATATATACAGGTGAGGCAGCTAAGTCATAACGCCCCTTGTATCTCCGCAACCGTAATAGATACAAAGATTCCGTGTGGACAGTGAATTGCAGGGACAGGGGTTACTTGAAGACATCACATTTAATGTTTGTGCTAGTTTTTATTACAGACATATGAGGCCATGTTTGGTTTTTTTTAATGGAATCCTATGTTACATTTTAGTGTAACATGATGGGGTTAAAAACACGGTTTCAAATATGTGTATATCATAATATTTAGGCGAATAGTTTTTGAGACACAGATATGTTCTCGTATCGTGTTCGTCCTTCGAAGCGGCGTTGTCCAATGCGACCTTTCCTGTTGACCACTGAGGAACTCAACAGGGACGGCGTTGTTCTGCTTCTCGATAACACCTCAAGCTGACGCAAGTGGTAGCTGGAGAGAAGGGTATAAATGTGCTGCTGGTGTAATGAGAAATCGCTTTTCCGCCACATTTTCTTGGAGCAGACATGTAGACCAACGAAGAAAAGGTAGATATGCTTCTAGTGTATGGTGAAAGCATAAGAACTGCTGTTAGACCAATAAAGTGATATGTAGAGCTCTGTCCTGATCGTGAGGGTCCTACGCGCCAACTTCTTGCACGTATTTGCAAGAAACTACTTGAACCGGGATCATGGAACGCCATACAGAGGACAAGGCAGAAAACTACAACTGGCGAGGTTCATGAACAGGGCGTTCTAGCGTTGGCGCATAACGAACCTACTGTCTCGTCGCGACGTATCGCCTCGGAATGTGGTATAAGTCAGAGAAGTGTTCTACGCATATTGCACCGGCACAGATTTCACCCGTTCCACCTCTCATTACATGAAGCACTCTCCGGTGTGGGATTCGAACTGCTCTGCAGCACCTACAAGATAATCCAACATTTTTTCAACGGGTGCTTTTCACTAATGAAGCGACTTTCACCAACCACGGTAATGTGAATGTGCATAATATGCTTTACTGGTCAGTAGTGAACCTCTTTGGCTTCGACCGGTACAGCATCAGCAACCGTGGAGTGTTAACGTTTGGCGCGGTATCGTCGGAAATGTCATTGTGGGGCTTGACGTCATTCCGCGTATACTAAATGGCAATAGCTATGCACAGTTCCTGCAAAACGTTCTGACCATTTTGCTGGAAGAGGTACCACTAACTACGCGTCAGTGCGTGTGGTTCCAACATGACGACTGTCCTGCTCACTCTTCTCGCGTGGTTATAGAGCTCTTAAATGAAAAGTTACCGGATTGTTGGATAGGACGACGTGCTGAAGTGAAGTGGCCAGCCTGGTCTCCTGTTTTGACCCATCTTTTTTTTATGTGGGTTAGCAATCAAACATAAAGTGTATGCTCAAATACCAACTACGCCAGACGATATGAAGCAACGTATCATCGAAGCGTGCGCTGATATCTCACGTGACACCCTCGCAGCCGTTCAGAAATCGTTCGGACGGCGACTAAAAATGTGCATTGCAGCAGAGGGAAAGCATTTTGAGCACATGCTTCACTAAAGTTTTGTATCATGTACAGTACGTATTTTGCAACTTTGTGTGTATTTGCTTCGTATTGAGATCAATAGTAAATATTTTCAAATAAAAAACAAATACGTACGAAATAATTGTGACCAATAAGGGCCTCCTCATTTCTGTTGCTTAAAATGTATTAACATCTTGTAGTATTTTAATACTGTATGTTGTCCACTATTTTGATATCACAGTTGTCAAATAACTGAATAATATTGGCACGATATCATCAGTTAATTTTTACGCAAAATATCACATTATGTATTACTATTGTCGGGTAAAAGGGCGTGTTTGAGTAAGGACGGACTCGCGACGTTTACCATGTACTCTACACAACAGGAAAGACCGCATTGGACAACGCCGTTTCGAAGGACGAACACGATATGAGGACATATGTGTCTCAATAACTATTCGCCTAAATATTATGATATCCACATATTTGAAACTATCTTTTTAAGCCCATCATGTTACGCTAAAATGTAACATAGAGTTTCATTTAAGAAAACCAAAGATGGCCTGTAATAAAAAAAATATCACAAACATGAAACGTGGTGTATTCAAGTAGCCCCTTTCCCTGCAATTCACTGTCCAAACGGCATCTTTGTATCTATTACGGTTAGGGGAGATACGAGGGGTGTTATGACTTAGCTGCCTCAACCTGTGTAGTAATGGCGGTGTGCCAAACTATTATCTGCAGTGATGGCAGATACGCGTCCGATCAACTGAACCGCGTAATTATTCTAACGTTTCAGCGGTTGCACGCCACAATCGAAACAACCGCTTATACTAATTAATGTCTTATGTAATTTTTTTATTTATATTCTGAACTTACATCTACGTTTTTGCTATATATCCACGCCCATCCTACAAATGTGCCTTTAAAGTCCCTAATTAATATGTGGATACTGAAGTATGGAGCTACACGGACGAGGATAACGGACCATGGGACGAACTTCATGTCACAACATGATGAAGGAATTTTGTCGGCTGCTTTGAGTGAAGAAGCTGAGGCCAGCCTATTACGTTCACAAGTTAATGGAAAGATGGAGAGCGTTCATAGATCAATTAGCAACTGGGAAAACGCTTATTTAGTATGTGGATTCAAATCTTTGAAACTTGACTACAAACCTGGCTTTTGTTGTAAATGCATAAAATTCTAAAGTACATTCCAGCATTAGGTTATCACTATTCCAGATAGTACTTGTTTTGTAAATAAAACCACCTTTGCTTGTTGCCAATTTAACATGTACATCACATTTAAGTGCTTGGCAGAGGGTTCATCGAACCACAATCATACTATCTCTGTACCATTCCACTCCCGAACACCGCGCGGGAAAAACGAACACCTAAACCTTTCTGTTCGAACTCTAATTTCTCTTATTTTATTTTGATGATCATTCCTACCTATGTAGATTGGGCTCAACAAAAAATTTTCGCATTCGGATGAGAAAGTTGGTGACTGAAATTTCGTAAATAGACCTCGCCGCGACGAAAAACGTCTTTGCTTTAATGGCTTCCATCCCAACTCGCGTATCATATCTGCCACACCCTCTCCCCTATTACGTGATAATACAAAACGAGCTGCCCTTTTTTGCACCCTTTCGATGTCCTCCGTCAATCCCACCTGGTAAGGATCCCACACCGCGCAGCAATATTCTAACAGAGGACGAACGAGTGTAGTGTAAGCTGTCTCTTTAGTGGACTTGTTGCATCTTCTAAGTGTCCTGCCAATGAAACGCAACCTTTGGCTCGCCTTCCCCACAATATTATCTATGTGGTCTTTCCAACTGAAATTCTTCGTAATTTTAACACCCAGGTACTTAGTTGAATTGACAGCCTTGAGAATTGTACTATTTATCAAGTAATCGAATTCCAACGGATTTCTTTTGGAACTCATGTGGATCACCTCACACTTTTCGTTATTTAGCGTCAACTGCCACCTGCCACACCATACAGCAATCTTTTCTAAATCGCTTTGCAACTGATACTGTTCTTCGGTTGACCTTACTAGACAGTAAATTACAGCGTCATCTGCGAACAACCTAAGAGAACTGCTCAGATTGTCAACCAGGTCTTTTATATAGATCAGGAACAGCAGAGGTCCCAGAACGCTTCCCTGGGGAACACCTGATATCACTTCAGTCATACTCGATGATTTGCCGTCTATTACTACGAACTGCGACCTTCCCGACACGAAATCACGAATCCATTCGCACAGCTGAGACGATATCCCATAGGCCCGCAGCTTAATTAGAAGTCGCTTGTGAGGAACGGTGTCAAAAGCTTTCCGGAAATCCAGAAATACGGAATCAACCTGAGATCCCCTGTCAATAGCGGCCATTACTTCGTGCGAATAAAGAGCTAGCTGCGTTGCACAAGAATGATGTTTTCTGAAACCATGCTGATTACGTATCAATAGATCGTTTCCTTCGAGGTGATTCATAATGTTTGAATACAGTATATGCTCCAAAACCCTACTGCAAACCGACGTCAATGATATAGGTCTGTAGTTCGATGGATTACTCCTACTACCCTTCTCAAACACTGGTGCGACCTGTGCAATTTTCCAATCTGTAGGTACAGATCTATCGGTGAGCGAGCGGTTGTATATTATTGCTAAGTAGGGAGCTATTGTATCAGCGTAATCTGAAAGGAACCTAATCGGTATACAATCTGGACCTGAAGACTTGCCCGTATCAAGCGATTTGAATTGCTTCGCAACCCCTAAGATATCTACTTCTAAGAAACTCATGCTAGCACCTGTTCGTGTTTCAAATTCTGGAATATTCCATTCGTCTTCCCTGGTGAAGGAATTTCGGAAAACTGCGTTCAATAACTCCGCTTTAGCCGCACAGTCGTCGGTAACAGTACCATCGGCACTGCGCAGCGAAGGTATTGACTGCGTCTTGCCGCTTGTGTACTTTACATACGACGATAATTTCTTCAGATTTTCTACCAAATTTCGAGACAATGTTTCGTTGTGGAACCTATTAAAGGCATCTCGCATTGAAGTCCGTGCCAAATTCCGCGCGTTTGTAAAGTTTAGCCAATCTTCGGGAGATCGCGTTCTGAACTTCGCATGCTTTTTCCGTTGCCTCTGCAACAGCGTTCGGACCAGATTTGTGTACCACGGGGGATCAGTTCCATCTCTTACCAGTTTATGAGGTATGAATCTCTCAATTGCTGTTACTACTATATCTTTGAATTTGAGCCTTATCTCGTCTACTTTTGTTTAGTCAGTTCGGAAGGAATGGAGATTGTCTCTTAGGAAGGCTTCTACTGACACTTTATCCGCTTTCTTAAATAAAATTATTTTGCGTTTGTTTTTGGTGGATTTGGAAGAAACGGTATTGAGCCTAGCTACCGTCTGAGGCTTCGTAAAACTGCAGAACTTATTTCAGGCTTTAGCCAGCTTTCTGTACCTATAACGATTTCTGCTTCCGTGCTTTCTATTAGCGCTTGTAGTTCAGGGGCTTTCCCAACACAACTACAACAGTTTACAGCTACAATTCCGACTGTTCCTTTATCCAAGCACGTCCTGTATTTGTCATGCACCCTTTGAGATTGCAGCCCACCCCGTACTTTCCCGAGGCCTTCTAACCTAAAAAATCGCCCAGTCCACGCCACACAGCCTCCGCTACCCGTGTAGCCGCCAGCTGAGTATAGTGAACTCCTAACCTATTCAGCGGAACCCGAAACCCCACCACCCTATGGCGCAAGTCAAGGAATCTGCAGCCAACACGGTCGCAAAACCGTCTGAGCCTCTGATTCAGACCCTCCACCCGGCTCTGCACCGAAGGTCAGCAGTCGGTTCTGTCAACGATGCTGCAGATGGTGAGCACTGCCTTCATCTCCTAAGCAAGACCGGCAGCCTTCACCAAATCAGATAGCCGCTGGAATCCAGAGAGAATTTCCTCAGATCCAAAGCGACACACGTCATTAGTGCCGACATGTGCCACCACCCGCAGCTGGCTGCACCCTGTATATATGTTGAAAAGTAACGTTCATTCATGGTGTTTATAGCTGTGCGTGTGTGTGTGTGTGTGTGTGTGTGTGTGTGTGTGTGTGTGAGGGAGGGGGGGGGGGGGTGTTGTAAAGTGTTGCATATTAATGTAATAACTGTTGGAGAGTGGTTGAAAGCTTTGGGGATGAGCTGATTTCAGTTTTCGTTTAAATGTTCTGTGGAGGGGTTCATGGACAAGTGAGTGGAAAGGCGTTGGGTGGTATTATTATTATTATTCTGATAAGAAGCCTCATACGGAGTGTTATTCTGTTATTTTATCTATTACTGTAAACAATGAATTGTTTGGCATGTGCACTTGATCATTCTACAGGGTTATCTTTGCTGCTTTGGTTTTCTGAACGCAGTAATTTCCTTGTAGGGTTAGGAAGTGTTTATTTATTGTTAAGACTAATTATTTTCATGTCTTCTTCACTGTTGGTTGGTTTGTGGTTATGTTCTGTTTGGTATTTTGCAAGTGTGGAGTGGTTTGGCCCATACTTCCGCACTCTGATTTGTTTTCTGTATCCGACACCAAACACCCTATCTGTTTGTCCTATGTATCTGCCACCACAAGTGTTACACTTAGTTCATATATACCTACTTTCTGGTATATTTCTCTGTTTTTTGTCAGTTTTGGGGTGTATTTCTGTACAGAATTGCCCGTTTATGCTGTGTTTATTCACTGTCTTTTGAAAATGTTGGTGATTTTGTGTTTGTATGGCATCGTGTACCGTCTTGTGTTTCCTTTTATATTTTTCTGATCATTCTGTGTAGTTTTTATGGTACTGTGCGTTTGTGTTTCTCTTTGGTTCTGTTGCGTTGTTGGTGTGGTTTGCTGCTTTTTAATTTTATTTCACTTTAAATTTTGATGTTTAGCTTTGTGACAATGTCACTATTGTAACCATTGTTTTGTGCTGTTTGCATTACTATGTCAAGTTCTTTTTGGTAGTTTTCTGTGGTCAGTGGCACTGTGTGTGTGTGCTGCCTGTTTTTTTGAAATTTACAAGAATTCCTCAAATCCAAACCTGTATTTACTCGTGGTGCAGCAGCACTCTTCCAATGAGTAATGCATTATTTTGGCTAACATGTGATTTGCAGAACTTTAATAATATTTAGATGTGGAAATATTTGTTTAGAGGCTCCTTTTCCTTTGACAGCAAATGTGATATAACAACTGCAGTTTCCTTATTGTCCAGTGCAGCTTAATCTCTAACTTAAATTAGTACTGTCAAGTAAATTTTAATGTACGTTTTAGACTTGGAAAACTGTGATTTACACCAGTCTAGTGAAAGTACTTATATATTCTCACAGAATTTTGGGCATGGAAACAATATTGTGAAACTTCACACAGTATGATGCTTGACCGAAGCTATGCGTATGTGCTGAGGTACTTTCGGCAATTAATACAGACACTTTAAAGGTGGATATTCTGAAAGTTACATCACTTTGATAAATAACTCAAATTATTCAGATACTTTTAAATATGGTGCCAATGTGTGCAATTCAGATTTGGCTTATGTATTTTTGACATAAAACACATACGTATTAGATTTGGAAGTACAATAACGTACACTAGTGTTGCCAGTATCTTTCCTTCTTTACTGATAAATAATTCATGTCATTTGTAAGCTTCTGAACATGGTGCCAGTTCATGCAATACAGGTAGTTCAAATACTTCCGTACATGGTGCTAACTTACGCAATTCAGGTCACCTGAATACTGTTGGAGATGCCTGAAGTGACGGCTGTGGTGCTTTATACTATTTGGCTGGTAAAACACTGGGGTGTGATCGGGAGTTATATCTGTGTGTGTGTGTGTGCGTGTGAGAGAGAGAGAGAGAGAGAGAGAGAGAGAGAGAGAGAGAGACAGAGAGAGAGAGATGAGGAGTGGAGGGTAGAGGAATAGGAGAGTGACAGATGAATTTTACCGACAACGCAAAATTGTTGCTGACGGAACTGTGCATCAAGTTGCTGTTGGCAATGTGTCTTGCTGCTCTCCTACCCCCAACATATTTTGTTGTGGCTGTTTCTTAGGGACTTCTGGTTTCGTGTGTTTTAGGCCAGTCGGCCCGTTTCGGTCAACACAGTATAAAGACGATGTGTAACACAACACAAACGGCGGTTTGTGAGAAACTCCGAATTTGATTTATGTGCACTCAATTATCCACAAAATTGGCAATCAGCATATCTTAGATCTATATGCAAATTAATTTGATTCATAAGACACCTAGGCAGCAAAACAACCCATGATGGATGGAGCAAGGCGGACATGAAAAGCACTCTAGCACTGGCAAAAAGGGCATTTCTGGCCAAGAGAATTCTAGTATTATCAAACAAAGGCCTTAATATCAGGAGGAGGTCTCTGAGACCACTACATCTGGAACAAAGCATTGTATGGTAGCGAAACATGGGCTGCGGGAAAACTGGAACAGAGGATAATCTTGAAGCATTTGAGATACAGTGCTACACAAAAGTGATAAGATATGTTTGTCACCACAAACCAACAGACTGAAAGAGGCAGTGTCAGTTGAAGATGGACGTTAGTGGCAGAGTCTTGTCACTATATCGAGGACTGTAGCAAGTAGACGATTTGACAACTATAGCTATGCACAGTTTTCAAGATAGTGCTTTTTTTACCAGTCTAAAAGCTCCAACGCTGTTGCAGCGAGATATTTCAGTGCATTTCACATCTGGGCACAATAACAAACAAACTTTATTCAAATTTTTTGTTTGTAATTTACAAAGCTGAAGACCACGCCAAACAAAAAAAGGTTCCGTGGACCTGGAACAGGGTGTATACGACCTGGGACAACCGGGAGATCCGGGAAAAACCCGGGAAAGTTTTCAGCCGAGAGAAACCGGGGTAAATCCGGGAAATTTTTAGAATTCCGGGAATTTTTCGTTGTTTTAGTTTTCAGTTAAATTTTTGTAATTCTGACTGGTAAGAATCGATACTCTAACAAAGGATAGTACTGTGTCCTACTACTGCAGAATCACACTGCAACTATAAAACGAGAACGAGAAAAAATATGAAAATGAAACATAAATTGCAAAAGAAATGTGCCATATACAACAACAAAACACAGTGCTCATACAAGCTGTTTGCAATGCTTCATAACAACAAATTGCCTCCGATTAGCGTGACGTCACAACTGTTTACATTAGATTCGGTTTAGCAGTTACGAGCGCATGCGCATGCGCAGATGAGTGGCGTATGAGTTACACCTTCTGCTCCATTCTTCAGAAGAAAAAACCTTGATCACGAAGCGTCTAGCATCCAGTGCACGTTGGTGTATCGATTACTCATATGATTTTGAAACGCATCTCTGTTGGTTTCTGAACACACTGTGTAAGTTGATTTCTGAACGAATCATAAGTTCTTCTAATAATTTCCGGATATGCAGCCGGATCCCGTCGACATTCTGCCACGATATTTCGGCCCAGAGACGTCCGGCCATCATCAGGTGAGTACACAACTACTGAAGAGCCCAGGTGCAGTAGTTGTGTACTCACCTGATGATGGCCGGACGTCTCTGGGCCGAAATATCGTGGCAGAATGTCGACGGGATCCGGCTGCATACCCGGAAATTATTAGAAGAAGAAATACGCCGGGAAAATTTCAGAAGTCGAATCATAAGTTGATTTTTGAATGCGTGCATAGTGTACGTGATGTCTGTCAGGGGAATTCTCGTCGCTTCTAGAAATGAACTTTCCTGCAGGAGAAAGGGGACCGGGCTATACGAGTTGCGCGGAATAAAGCCGAACGAGTGAACGCCAATCTCTGTCTGATTATGTTGTTGATTGGGTTTGCGAATGATCAGCGTTGTTATAATTAGCAGCAAAATCCATAGAGTCAGACTACCAGAGTGTAAATAAACGACTAACAGAAATAACAGGTGAGAAAGATTACGTATTATCTTCTCGGTGTATCCAAGAAAATGAAATTCTGTCAGAAAATTTTTGGCCAGATCGCTACACTAATAAGGGCCAGTTGTACAGTCCCCGTCTAGCAGCCGCTTAACTTCTATTTTGGAAGTAGCGCGGAAAATGGTTTGTACGAAAATAACAGCGCCTAACCGAAGAATAATGAGGGATAACTAAACCAGTGATTCTAGCAGAGTTAGTGAAGTTTATCGGCGTATAAGTTTTGACAAAGGCAGGAATAGTTCCAGAATTAGTCATGACAAATTTGTTTGTTATAACGGGGAAGGAGAAGAAACGGGGACACACATAATTAGGAAAGAATATGACGATTAAAATTTATATAAGACTCTAGTACTACTGCTTTTCGATCTCATGCTCGAGCGTATGAATGAAATGTGAACCTATTTTCTAACATAAAGCTTTTAGCTTCTAGTAGGCCTAATAGGCATTTTATGTTGGTCTTCGTGAATTATGTTCTGTCGTGTTATAAAAATGACCATTTGTACCAAAACAGTCTCGTTTATTTGGCGTGTGTTACAATTTCTGCAGTGTTATAAAGGCCTGTTTTGTTTTATCAAGCAGACAGTGATAAAATAGACGTAATCAGATCGAGGAACCACACCAGTCTTGGATACTATTTGTGTTAACAGCTTACGCGGTATTAGACAACGCAATTTGGATTTTTCTTGTAGCAAAACGTTTGATGAACTTTGATAAGGTAATAGATTCTTTCGCAGAAAGGAAAGCACGGCATGTAAAGCTGTAGCAAGATTAGAGAGAAAACAATGCTAGGAGCTAAGGATTGAAGAAATGTGTACTGTCTTGCTTGTCTCTTGTCTTTACTGGTTTTATGTATCCTATATTTAATTTTATGTCACTCAGAACAGAAAGTTTTTAGCTAACAGGTAAAGAGTGCAAATTTTCTGAAGAGTTCCTGTCCTCACGATTACAAATAATCCCATCCAGTATTAATTGCGACTTTTTTTTTTTTTTTTATAAAGATGGGTAGGATGTCAAACCGGGCAACTGGGAGCAGGAGAGGCACCACAGGACATTTTAATTTTCACTGTCCTGATTATAGTTTGATGGCATCCAGTACAAAATAGACATGTTTTAATTCCACGGAGCGAAATACAGTGACGTGCGATATAATAATGCTGTGTGACGAGGGTTCACACTGCACTCTGGCACTCTTAAGACCAAATAATGTATCTTAAGTTTCCTCGGACATAGGTGTTTTATGTATCAGACTGTTCAGAAAGAAGTGCGCTACAAAATGAACATATTTTTGAAAATTCGATTTTTGAAATTTTTGACATCGTATCTCAAACGCTCGAAGAAGGGGGCAAGGGGGGGGGGGGGGCACTATCTTATTATTTCCCCGGTTGGGAAATATCGTAGATCTGGGGCTGATGCGCAGAGCAGTCGGAGCTACAGGGGGAAGTGTGTAGTCTCCACGTGACCCGTGTTTACATTTAGTGATTTTGCTGTTTCCTCTTCGTTTACTGCTCTTACGTCAAACCAAAACAAAACCGATATCTGTAGCCGGGAGCTATCAAGTGAATTAAAATACATTCACATAATTACGGAAGGCTAATATATGTTATTAGTTTCAGTTTGTATTTTATTTCCACTTTTCTGACAGTCGTGCATATTAATCGCCTTGTAGAACAATGAAGCTATTTTTGTCAGTTTGCTAAGGAAATTTGGTTTTTATTCATCTTTTACGCTGAGGCTGTGTTTCAAACGAAGTGTCTAGTTCCATACTATTGGCTAATTTCCACTGCTCGCTACATTTCAAGTGCACGTTTTCATCTTCTAGCACGTATGGCATCATGCAATAATAAAGAATCAAAAATTAGTTAATACAGTACTGATACTCCAAGAAAATTTACAACCCGAAAACCACACTGAGAAGCTAAATGTCTGGACGAGGCCTACTTCATTGGGAATCTGGTTACAGGAATGTGCACTTAAAGTATGCACTTTAAATGTGCCATTTTCGTATGGTTCACGAATTTCGATGCTCTTGGAGTATCCTCTTATGTGTTTTTTCTCTTATGACTTAATGTAAGATCTTTAAATGTTTTACATGTACGTACATAAGGGCTTCCTGCGTCATTGTAGTTGCCAAAGTGCGGTGATGCCTATTATCTGGCACTCTCTGATAACTACTGAAACGAACCTGTTTCTAACAGGTAGCGGGAAAATATTGCGAATGGTGGTCTGAAAAGCGTTACTTTCAAAGTAAATTTCCTTTTACGCAAGTTGAACTGTGTGCGAGGATGTACGATGAATTTATTAAATCACAGAGCGTTTCAAGACGAGCCATTTAGAAGCATTTCGAGCCCAGAAGATCAGACATTCATGTCGTTATTTTGAGCAAATCGATGGAGTGCTACGAGAAGCTCTCTCTCCTCTGCGGTAGCTAATTTATTTGTGGAAAATTTTGAGGACAATTCATTGGACTCGGCTAAAAATTTTACTGGCACACTTGTGTGATATATCTTAAAGTGTAACCCGCACAAAAAAGATCAACATTATATGTGAAAGTTTAGCTTCTCTTGCAGCTTATTAACCTTAGAGACCAATATTATATGTGAAAGTGTTGCTTTTCTTGTAGCAACAATACGTATATTAATTTAAAACATTACCTTTTCCTGTTAGTGTATCCGCGCTACTTAACAGTGATGTTGCTATTAGCTGACTACATCACGTGTCCTGGGGTCTGAATATCTACTATCATCGGCTGGCGAGACCACGTGACGTGAGCTATGACTGGCTTACAAAAGCGCATCGCAATCCCGATTACAATGGTTCGGAGAGTAATGTAACCTCCCCCTCACTTATCGACCTTAATGACAGTGAAAAATGAAACCGCGTGTACCTAATGGGAATTTTGGAAAAGCAATCGTCACCGAAGTTAACGTGTCGGTAAAGAGGGAGGAAAGGGTTACATCTAAATGAAAGGAAAAATGCAAGTGAAACTGGTGGAAATTAATTTTGAAATAGGGATAAAGTTAATAAAGAAAGTAAATGTGCGGCCGTTACGTTAACAATCAACTAGCGGTAATTAGATATTTGAGATTTGGGGGAAATTACGGTCGCCAGTCCTATGGACAATTACTATAATAACTGAAAAAGAAAGGTTATTACACATATAATTAGCACTAGAAGCGTGGTAACTGAAGGTTGACACGTGTAGTGTGAAAACTGAAAGTTTGTCAGAAGTAATAAATTTCGCAACACTTAATTTAGCAAAAGAACTAATGAAACCGGAAAATCGAAAGTTAATTTAGTGACTAAAGTTAATAGTGAGCTTTCTTTCTGAAGCACATCGAAATACAGTTAGTCTTGGACTACCTCAACAATCATTTCTAAAGCTACTTGAATCTACGCAATTTAGAAAGAAGAGATTTAACTTTGAACTTGAATTAAACGATTCTGAACAATTAACAATAGTAAAATTCAGTACGTACCAAGCTGAGCTGCAGTCACAGGTAAGCTAAAGTACGGTAACAAAACTCGCACTCTTAATTTGTGGTTGTGTAATCTAACTATTGTAGCCAGCTATGAATACTTAAATTTAACTTTGAAATTAAAGCAGTGAAATGGAATTATGCTGGCGTTTGAATTTCAACGACACTCGGGTTCATTTCGGAAAAGGAAGGGACCCTGCTTGGCAATGCAATTGGGACAATGAGCAACAAAGGTTCATGCTAAGTTGCTGTAATTTTGCGAGGCAAATGGAACAATTTGAAAAGCTGAGGTCTGCCATACAGTTCTGAAACTTTACGTGCTTTTAGTCTTCCTTGTTGGTTGATTGAAGGTTTGAAGCCGTCGGTCGAGGAGGTGGCGACAGTCACTCATTGTCGGCCGTCGCTGTTGCAGAAGCTGGATGTTGGCGCGCCTTCTTCTCGACACGGTCACCAGGCGAAACGGACTCTTGATGTGCGCCAGCTAATGCTTCCCGTCCGCGACACCATGTCAGAAACTATCATTGCGAGTCGAGCGCAATTACATGCTGCCAAACCCCGAAAGAGCGGCTACTCGCGGGAGCGTCACACAACACACCTGCTCCACTCACTACTCCAGCCAGACTCCCACAGCTCTGCCCGCGCTCCACGCGGCAGAGTTAACACTACCAAAGATCCTACACACTTTGAGTCTTCACACGACCTATCGATGTAATCGTTCGATAGCAGTTCTCCCTAGGCAAGACCCAGCGTAAAAATACAAATAATATTTACGAAACAAACCAATTATACATCGACATAAATGCATAAATATATATATACAAATAGTAAAACAATTACAATATGTAAGGACACAGAAATGTCATATATTCAGGTAACAAAAATAAGGAAAACAAATTATAGTACAATAGATGGAAATAGGAGGATATGCATTTCCTGCGTTATAGTAACATGCGTTGTTTGGTGCAATTCGAATTTATACTTTCGTAATACGAAAATATGCATAGTACATGTTGCTGCACATCAAAAATCTTTCCAAAAGAGATTTTCTTCCCTGAGTTTCGTTTTCTAAAGTGCCGGGAAATTCTATGCCCGTGTATAGTAACATGACCATTCAAACGGATTGATAAGTTTTACCGTTCCGAGGGAAAATATACTGTCACTTAATAACACGGAAAAAGTGTGTTTTCATCCGGGAGAAAGTGTATTTTTTACGAGGAAACCCGGGAAAAATCAGTGATTTTTTTTTTACTTTTCCGCGTATACACCCTGTAGAAACAGGGCAAACATCGACCGGTCGCAGGTTCGAATCCTGCCTCGGGCATGGGTGTGTGTGATGTCCTTAAGTTAGTTAGGTTTAAGTAGTTCTAAGTTCTAGGGGACTGATGACCAAAGAAGTGAAGTCCCATAGTGTTCAGAGCCATTTTTTGAACAAACATCGACCACGAATGCAGCCACAGAAGTTACGAATATGGGGCTCTCCTTTGCTTGTGGGAATCGTGTTAAGTCCATTTCACATAGTTAATAAACTATTGGTTGGTCTCAGCGTCTTGTAAAGTAACTGAAGGAAAGTAACATACCTTTTCACATGGCATGTGCGCCCTGCACAATCTTTTATGTGTATCATTATCCAAAGAGAAACCCTTACTTTGAAGCATATCTACAATTGAAAGAGGAAGAAGAACACACACACACACACACAGAGAGAGAGAGAGAGACTGAGAGGTTGAGAGAAATGGCGAGGAGAGAGAGAGAGAGAGAGAGAAAGAGAGAGGGGCACGCAGTGGTCCAAAAAATGTGGATTAATGCCGACAAGGTAGATGTAAATATCATTTACCTCATGGTGTGAGATTGCGTAGCTCTGAAGGAATATTGTGAAACAAAACAGCCACCTTTCACTGTTATTTTACAGCCTAAAATTTCCCGAAAACTGCATCCGGTGAATAGAGAACCACGTACCGTATCGTAAGCATTCGTTACATCACAACGTGCCTTCACCGCCTCTGTATACTTGTGTATACATGATGCAATAAACCATAATCGTCGATGCGCGAGAAATTATTTATTAGCATCCTGCCTGATTAAGCGGACCGCTCGCGACTGCCTCGTTAATCCGTGCGGCAACCTGTCGGCCATGACGCATATGGCGGATGTTCGGGGAATTAATTACCATATACTGTCACAGGTACCGGTAAACTGCTAAACGACGAAATTCATAAAGCAGCACGACGGGCAGAGCAAACTCTTTTTTTTCTGTCTTATACGTAATTTCCACTTTGCTAAATACAACTGAAAGGAACTTAAATTTCATATGCAACGATAGAGAAATACAACAAATTTTTTTGCGTTCTTTGTGGTTCTATGCAAGCTATATTGTGACATTTCATCACAAATAAATATGCTGAGTTGATTTTTAAAACATTTTTTCACGTTTGCTACGGATGCACATCAGCGTGGATTCATTTTTTACTATTATTATTATTATTATTATTATTATTTATTTTATGGCCTTCATTGGACCACTGTAGTCAAAAATACAAAGTTCTAAACAAGTTGTTACACATGGATACAATTTGGTTCGACAGTAACTTAATATACACTGCTGGCCACCGTAAATGCAACACCCTGAAGGAAGCATCCGAATCAAGTGAAAATTACACCATGAGTTTGCAGCGATGAGATATGCAACTGATTAGAATTTCAGCGCAGACGCACATCACGCGCGCCTGTGGCGCCACCTCATAGCGCCATTTAAGGCATGGCGATTTCGACGAGTGTACGTTCGGCACGTGTGTTTACCTTGTGAGCCGGCCGAAGTGGCCGTGCGGTTAAAGGCGCTGCAGTCTGGAACCGCGCGACCGCTACGGTCGCAGGTTCGAATCCTGCCTCGGGCATGGATGTTTGTGATGTCCTTAGGTTAGTTAGGTTTAACTAGTTCTAAGTTCTAGGGGACTAATGACCTCAGCAGTTGAGTCCCATAGTGCTCAGAGCCATTTGAACCATTTTTTTACCTTGTGGTTGTTTCACAAGACGATCAGTTATGCCTCGTAGACAACAGCGAACATCTTTCGATCAAGTATCCGAGTTCGACAGAGGAAGGATAGTGGCTTACCGAGATTGTGGATTATCATACAGAGAAATCGCTAGTCGTGTTGGACGAAACCAAACAACTGTAATGCGGATATGTGACCGTTGGATGCAGGAGGGTACGACGGACCGACGTGGTCGATCGCATTCACCTCGGTGCACCACTGCACGTGCTGATAGGCAAATTGTGCGCATGGCAGTGACGGATCGCTCAGTGACATCCCGAACCATAGCACAGCACATTGCGTCTGTAACGCATCATCCAGTGTCTGCGCGTACCATTCGACGCCGTTTACAGCAGAGTGGTCTGTCCGCAAGACGTCCATTGCTTCGTCTACCATTGACGCAGAACCACAGACGTCTCCGTCGCCAATGGTGTGATGACAGACGGATGTGGACGGCAGAATGGAATGACGTTGTCTTTACTGACGAGGCACGCTTCTGTCTGCAGCACCACGATGGTCGGATTCGAGTATGGAGACACCGTGAAGAGAGGATGCTGGACAGCTGCATTATGCACCGGGTATTATGGTATGGGGCGGTATTGGATATTACTCTCGCACGCCTGTAGTACGCATTGCCGGTACTTTAAATAGCCGGCGCTACATATCCGAGGTGCTGGAGCCAGTTGTCCTTCCGTACCTTCAGGGCTCGGCCACAGCCATATTTCAACAGGATAATGCGCGACCACACGTGGCACGCATTGTCCAAAGGTTCTTCGTCAATAACCATATTGAATTGCTTCCCTGGCCGGCTCGCTCTCCGGATCTTTCGCCGATAGAAAACATGTGGTCCATGGTTTCTCAACGAGTGACCCAGATTACATCCCCAGCTGCCACACCAGATGATCTTTGGCAACGTGTGGAAGCTGCTTGGGCTGCTGTACCCCAGGAACACATCCAACGTCTCTTTGACTCAATGCCGAGACGTGTGGCAGCGGTGATCTCCAACAATGGCGGCTACTCTGGCTACTGATTCTGGCAGGAACCACATGTCACAGACGTCTGTAAACGTAATCATTTGATACTTGGTCAACATGTTATCTACAAAATAAATTTTGTTGTGCTACCTCTTGTCTTTCTTGGTGTTGCATTTACGGTGGCCAGCAGTGTATTTAGGTAATATAATTATTAGAGGCTATTCTTATATGAAAGGTGTTTTGCTCTTCTGTCTGCCCAATATTTCTTCATTCTTTCAGATATTTTCTTTCTTTCTTCATCTGAGACAACTCTTCCTGTACTCGTTTTATTGATTTTCATTTGTAGTCTGGTTTGCGGGTCTTACAGTATTCTGGTTTTCTCTGTCTTGTTTTTTGGGTCATCTACTGTAATTTGAAGTTCTTTTATATCTTCCTTAATTTCTGTGATCCATTTAATGTCACTCTTGCTATTCCACAATTTTTGTATTATTTTTTTACTAATTCTGTTTTCTGGAGTTCTCATCAGATGTCCAAAGAATGAGATGCGTTTCTTCCTGATTGTGCTCATGACTGGTTCTATTTTCTTATATACTGTTTCATTTGATGCTATTCTCCAATGTCCATTTATTTTATACTGTTTATTTATACATGTCCTAATTATTCTTCTTTTTATTTTTAGTATTCTGTCAATTTCTGCTGTATTAGTTGTTTTGAAGATAGTTTCAGCTGCATACGTTATTTCTGGTTGTGTAACTGTTTTATAGTGCTTTAATTTTGCATCTATAGATAGGCTTTTTTTGTTGTCTGTAGTTTTGGTAATGTAATTTGCATAGTTCAGTTTTTTTTATTCTATTTTGCCATGATGGCTTCTCATTTAGATTAAATGTTATTATTTCGTCTAAATATTTAAATTTATCAACAATTTTGATTTCCTGTTCTCCTATTGTAATTTTGTTTGCAAGTGGTGGATCAGTTAGCATAATCTCCGTTTTTTCAAATGACATTCTAAGGCCTACTTTCTCTGCTATTTCTTGTAGTGATTTCACTTGTTGTCTGGCTTCTTGAACGGTGTTGGGTAGGAGAGCAAGATCATCAGCGAATCCCAAGCAGTTTAAGCTAATATCATCTTTTGCACTTCCAATTCTTATCCTCTTTGGATTGTCCTTGTACCATTCTCTCATTATGTATTCCAGTGCACAGTTAAAAAGTAATGGTGATAGGCAGTCACCTTGTCTTAAGCCTGTTTTTATGAGGAATGGTTCCGAAATTTCTCCTCTAAACTTCACTTTTGATTTGGTGTTGGTTAGAGTGAGTTGTATTATTTTAATTAGTTTTGGATGGAGTCCTAGATTTCTTAAAATTTTTAATACTGAAGGTCTGTGGAGACAGTCATATTTTTACTATTATATCTTAATACTGGACGTTTCACTCCAACACCGTGATTCACATTCACGCCAAAAGCAATCAAGCTCTACAACTTTAAATTTACTAGTATAACCAGATCAATGCCCAGGTTCTGTGGACTATTTAGTGCCGAACGTCTGCTGTGTCATTCTCACCCAGTGTCATCATGAGGATGTAGTATGGAAGATGTGGTGTCAACAGAACGCTTTCCAGTCCTTTGTCAGCTTCCTAGACCTTGAACAAGCTACTTATCACTCAGACAGTCAACTTGTAACACTGTTATCGATATTACCTATGATGGTCTTACCTAAACTCCTTGTCTGTTTTTACTTAACGTGACTTCTGTACAACCACGCTCTTTGATGTAACATTAATTTAATTTATGTAATCGTAATTAATGTATGGCTGCGATTTCAAAATTAATATACTGTAAGAGAATAAAAATGTTAAATCTTTGCGTGTAACACTTGTTCATGAGTAGGCAAAGTAGGTTTGTAATCATGTAAAACTTGAACAAGGAAAGTCCGTCCGCTGTGGACTGAACCAGGCGAGAAGAACTGCAGGGTTGTATAATATAGCCTCACAGTTACGTAATTTGTCTTATTATTCATGGCTTAGTCTGGCTGGCTCTGTACTCAAGAGAATTTTCGGTTACACAGGTAGAGCGATGGGTACTTGTGCTGCCATATTTGAATAGCACAGGGGACCGACATCGGCCTCACCTTCATCTCAAATTAGAAGTTGGGTACTGCATAATTACATGGACCCGTTGCTTTTTCAATAATAAATTTGTGTTCCGTAAACTTTGTGTTGAGCCCCTACATTTTATCCTTAGGCGTTTACCTACACGGTATCCTATCCGAAATGCTACGATATTTCCGAATAACCTGTTTTATTGAACTGAAAAGTCATTTTTGTGAGCTTTCACTATAGTTAATATACTTTGTTGAGTAGTAAATTTCATAATTCTTCAGTGAGCGTAAGTTTTGAAGTACTCAAGGCTTTTGTCACAAAAAGATAGTTAAAAGTTCCGTCAAAGTACAATTACTAAGAGAAGATTTAATTCATTCAGTTTAAATATTCTTCTTACTGAAATAACAGTGTTTGTATTTTCATGAGTTGTGTAGTTAACAATGTTTTTAATATTGCGTTGTGGTTAAAATGTTCAGCTTAGCTCCGAGTCTACTGACAGACTATTTTCTGAGTCCCAATGCAAATAGTTGAGCCAGATCTAAATTCCTTATTGCAATAACATTACTCAGGAAGTACAACTGTCAATCTTAAAACTTGTGTGTACAACAGTAAGCAGTTAACTACAGTTACTCAAACTGTAATAGATTCAGGTATCACATGGCCCATCTGAGTTAAATAGTATAAGGAAGTGAATGCTCCTTGAGAATGAAAATAAAAATCAGTACAAAAGATACAATTACTGCAAAAATATTTCAGTAGCAATGATGTCCAATACTAAACTGACATTAGAACCCCTTGTCGACGTTAGTAGTGCTCCACCAGTAGTAATCATTAATCTATAAAGATCATTAGCTTCCTATTATAATGCAGAGATACTAATAGTTATGAGCCAGTGTTTGCCTAAACGTATTAATACTCCTCCTGTGTAGTTCATGACAAACCACTTGTACATTACTTGCTAAACTGCGCTACTGCCTTGTATCATATCCTCAATACGGTTTTTCAGTATCAAATGGTTCAAATGGCTCTGAGCACTATGGGACTTAACTTCTGAGGTCATCAGTCCCCTAGAACTTAGAACTACTTAAACCTAACTAACCTAAGGACATCACACACATCCATGCCCGAGGCAGGATTCGAACCTGCGATTGTAGCGGTCGCGCGGTTCCAGACTGTAGCGCCTAGAACCACTCGGCCACCCCGGCCGGCTTTTCAGTATCAAGTAAAGACAGTACTAATAGTTAAATTTCTTTACAAACGATGTTATTACTTGACGCGGCTCGTGTTCATGCCGTTTATTATTTTTCATCTTCACTAACGCTACTGCCGCCTCGTTCTCTTATTCCATTTACTGGCGTCAGAAACTTCCTGCGTTACCTTCCTTGAGTGTCAGCAGCAGATCTAATCGATAAGTGCACTGTCATGCCACCTCTGGAGCGACCGATAGTATTCCTGGGTCGTCGTGTGTCTGGGGATGAGTGAGGACGCAGTAGCAGTGAAGTCGGGGACGGAGAGCCAGTGAGGCGCGGACAGCCAGTCTTCGCCGACCACTGGCGACGCACATGAAGGAGACTTGAGAGGGAACAACCGTTTGTTGGTCGTTCGGTCGGTCGTCACATCGGCCGACGTGTATTTGGTCCTTTGACCGTTTCCAGGCCGAGGCAGTTGGTCGGTTGGGGAAGAGCAGTTAGGAAGTCTCCGTGGCGTGCAGTCAGGCCGCAGCCGCTGACGGTGTGCATGTGCGCTTGGAGTTGTGAGGCGCTTCTTGTGAGGGTTACGAAGTTCGTCGCCCACTCCTGGACACTTAAGTTGAGTGCTCACTTAACGTACTGTCAAGCCTCTACTGCTATCACATCTCTTCATTTGATCCTGGTTGTCGCTTTCTGGGAGATTCCCGCAAGCAACAACGTGTGTGCATTGAAGTCGGCTAGAATTGCAGCCGTCTTCCTGTGTGGTGTTTAACTTTATTTAATTCATTCCTTCATTAATTAAGTGTACCAGTGGTATCTTCTGCCTTGTGGCCATTGATATTCCGGTTACCTGCCCCGGTCGTTGACATAGTTTTCGGTAGTGTATTTTCCTCGTCATGTTGATGCTGTCCAGCACTGCGTGTGGTTCGACAGCTGAGGTGTTGTTGGTAGTTTTGGCCGTTTATTCTGACTTGGCTGGATTGGGCACTAGTATCCAGAACATTCTGCTATTGACATCTTCTTGTTGTTTTGCTGGTCGGGTGGAGAAAAACTGATCTTCTTGGGTGGTTCATCGGCTGGCTTACGGTTGGGTTGCCTTCCGATTAACAGGTTGTCGGTCTGGCTGCCTGTCTCACCTAAGCGTGCGTTAGTGTTACCCTTCCAGGCCGATGATTGGAATCTTCCGAGCGCCGCTCCTTGTGTTTTACATAGTGATTTCCTTTTTAGCCTTAAGTACTCTGTGTGGCCTTCAGCCGAGTTTTAGCTCATTAAAATTGTAAAGTTTTCTTCTTAGGCCTTAAGCTGTAAAAAAAAAAGAACAGTTTCTTATTTGGTATGTGTCCTTCAGCCAAGTTTCGGCCTTTCGAAAGTAAAATTGAAAATTCCATGTGCCTAGTCCTTAAGCCGTACATTTGTTTCAAGTTCTTATGTGGCCTTCAGCCGAGTTTTATGTGAAACATTTTAGGATAAAGTCTTTAGCTGGAATTTAGATGCTCTTCCCTTTAGGCCTTAAGCCATAAAATAGTTTTCTGCATGGTGTATGGCCCTCAGCCGAGTTTTAATTTCTCTTAAATTAAAAATTCAGAATCCTTGTCTTACCCTTAAGTCATAAGATTGTTATTCTTTAGTATGAGGCCTTCAGCTTCAGCCGAGTTTTACACGAAATATTTTAAGATAAGGCCTTCAGCCTTTTCAAATTGAAAGCTTTTCTACCTAGGCCTTAAGCCACTAAATTGTTTTGTGGTTATGCAGCCTTTAGCCGAGTTTTCAGCCTGTTTAGATTAAATACCTGTAGCAGGTTCTGTATTGAGGTTCATGGACTCCTGTACACGAGATATGGAGAGCTTTGGAATCGACACAAACAAATGGGAGGCACGGGCTAGCATGAGACCAGAGTAGCGTGATGATATATTACCTGGAATGTCGAAGCATGATGAAGGCTTGTTAGACAGATTAAGGCAGAAAGAACTTCGCAATGCTACCACTGCTCCCGCCTCAGCAGCCAGATACACTTGTGACAATTGCTTCAAGAGATGCTGTGCTGCCATTGGCTTGACACGTCATACGAAAAAATGCAACCCATAAACACACAGACCCTGCAACAATCATTGTTGTGTACATAGTATAGTTCCGCGTAGTCAGCGCGTACACAACTTTCCCACTAGAGCGCGCCCCACTAAGCACAACAGCACAGGCGCAGCGCTCGTCCGTCTCCGCTCTGCGAGATGGCGCTGCCTTAGAGACGGAACAAATTTTGCTTCCGCCGATCCGCGTATTAATATGTAACGCAGCCAATGAGATTGCTGTTAACGTAGAACCTTTTCTCCTCACGGATCACACTCGCGCAGTGACACCTGAACGCGCAAGATATTATGACGAGTGTACAAACCTCCGATTAGTCAGTCTGCATTAGTCTGTAGTCAAGTTTCAGTCTGCGCCCAATAAGATTATCATATTCCTGTACAGAGCCATGAAGATAAATGAATAGACACATTTTTTCAAGTATCAGAGATATGTGAGAATAAGATTAACGTACCAAGACCAAAGGAACTTCAGGTTGTCAATTGTAAATACCATCCAGAACCAAGTTAAGTTATTTATATACTTTTTATTATTTTAATGAATGTGTGTGAAAAGTAATCAATTTCTGTTTAAAGTTGGTCACCTTCAATCTGCCACTCTAAGTGTGCAAGTGGCATTTCTATTGTCTGACCTAACGCCAGAAGATAAACACGCCACGATAAGACCACGAGACATATTGCGGACACTCGCCTACTTCGCTCGAGCGACAAGTCAAATAATCTGATGGTATGTGTATCGAAGGTCTTACAGTACGCACACCACAATCATCTACTAGGATGTCATGGCCAATATATATAGATTAAAGACTGAAACTCTTTGTCTCAGCCTTAAGCCGTAACACTGTTCTTGATTAATGTGAGGCCTTCAGCCGAGTTCTATGGGATAAATTTAAGCTAAGGCTTTCAGCCTGTTTATATTGAAGATAAAAAAAATTTCTAAAGGAGTGAAACCTCCAGAAGAACTCCTGTACCTCAATTCCTTGCTTCAGGGTTGTGCCTTGGATTTTCGATGTGGCCTTCAGCCAATCTAAACTAAATCAAAGGAGGTGTTTTATTAAAACCTTGATAGTTTTTGATTCTTGCTGGTGTTATTGTGTGTTTTAAGAAATAAAGTTTATATGTTGAGTGCAACTGACAGTAACTTATTTTGGCCCCTTTCCACAAATATAACCTCATCCACTCTGTCCAGCTAGTCCAGGGATTTCAGTATGACTTTGCCTAATTAGGCTTGTGACTGTCTGCTTTTACTTAATTTAGTTTACTTAATTACTAATAGAACCTTGGTTCGATTTCCATTTGTTATGCTATTGTATGTATGTATGTATTGAACTGGGGACCTAGAAACGGAGAGGCTTCGTCCCTGCCTTAGCCCTCAGTGGTACACAATCCCGCAACAGGCTACTGCAGTCAACTTAGCCCATCGCTGCCCCACACCAAACCTAGGGTTATTTTACAGTTCGGCCCCGAGTGCGACCCCCTGGGAACGTCTCATTCCAGACGAGTGTAACCCCAATGTTTGCGTGGTAGAGTAATTACAGTGTATTCGTATGTGGAAACAGTGTTTGTGCAGCAATCGCTGACATAGTGTGACTGAGGCGGAATAAGGGGAACCAGCCCATACTCGCCGAGGCAGATGGAAAACCACCTTAAAAACCATCCACAGGCTGGCCGGCACACCAGACCTCGATACTAATCCGCCGGGCGGTTTCGTGCCGGGGACTGGCACGCCTTGCCACTTGGGAAGCAGTGGGTTAGACCACACGGCTAGCTGGGCGGGCTCGTTATGCAGTTGCTTCATTTCCATAGAAATCTTTAGAGAAATGAAAACAATCCGATACCTTAACCATCATATGCACTATCACGGTCAAATTACAATCCTTTGACAGGTATAACATTATCCGTGTTTTGTTAATTTATTAGCCAGTAGAGTTGTAAACTAACATCACGAAACTGAATGTGTCCCATTGCAGTCATCTCAAAGAGGATAAATTCATGGATATAACAGAAGTTGAACCCCGTTACAACGTATGGCAATCATATACACTGACCACTCACCTACCGAGACCATCATTAACAATCATATACTGTGCAAAGAAACGCATAATTTTCTCCTATTGCGACCTATATGTTTGTAATTTTGCTCAGAGTGCCTACAACCTTCTACTGTTTAGTTGCAAAAGCTTGGCGGCCTGTGACGTCACTCTCGGGCTCAGCGACGCTTCAGACAGCAAGGTGTCGACACATGAGGAAGACCACACCTCAGTTCCTGTGAGATGTAAGACGGGTTAAGGATTCACATTGGCACCAAATTTCACCACATCTCTGACCAACGTCATCGTGGACTGTCACATTATGAGAAGGTAATCACATTTCGTCTTACACACATTTCCCTCCTTCTTTGGAGGCCTCTGCGGAGAAGGTCAGACCCGTGGCACCCAGCGTTGAGATCACGATAATGTTTCACGTACACGACGCTCAGAATGGACACAAAAACCGAAAGGACTTGGCATAAAGCGCGTACTTGAAACCACTTCTTTCCTTGAAGTATTTATTGCCGCACATTTCGCGGTTCGAAACGACAGCACGAAGAGCGATGAGAGACATGAGGATGTTCTTGACGACGTAAGACACTGCTAACAGCCTCCAGGCGGTCCATCTCTACTCTAACGCCATCATGGAGCTGCAGCAGCATTAAACCTGATTTGACCATTTTGAAGTGTAGCTCCACCACAATTTCTGCTCTGATACACAGGGTGGAGGCACTAGGACAGTTGAAAACCATGCGACGAAATTTGGGTGTGATTCAAAGTGGCAAAATGTGTTTATGATTTTTCAGCTCTCCTGTTGCGCACACTCCCGTTGTATGATCACAGAGGGATGCAAAATTGGCATATGCGTGAATACAGTGTCGAAGGATCCCTCTAAAGCCCTCCCGTACAGCAACACCCAGCGTGCTTGCTGACATCAACGCACCTATGTTGAGCATATTAGAGATGTGTCTGTCAGACAACAAAAGCTGAGTGGTACCTCACGGCTGCTCTGGCGCCTGAGGACAGGCAACTCCACTTAAATGATATTGAAGGGATGGCACTTTTATTCAAGAACAGGAATAACACTGAAGTACTCGATTCATGATGATTACCTTGATATTACAAAAGGCGGGACATGATTCTTAACAGAGGGTGTGATCACTACAGACGGCAAGGCATGCTCTGCAACATGCTCCCATGCTTGCCACAAGTTTGCTTAGAAGTTCTGGTGGCTGGGTGTTCCATTTTTCACCAGAGCAGTTGACAGCTGCTGAATGGTCTTTAGTCCATATGGACATGATGCAATATGTTTCCCCATTTCATCAGAAACTTGCTTAAGTCAGTATAGTGGCGGGCCAGTCCATTCCCAGAATGTCCTCCTGTTCGAAAAGTTCCTCCACTTGAGCTATTTGATTTGGTCATGTCCTGGAATCCATAAACATTAAATCAATTTAAAATCCTTAAAGTCCAGAACACAGCCATCTCACCTATTCTCCTTGTTTAGACATCACTGCTTGGAGTTAGTAGGCTAGGATTGCCAGTTCTAGATTACTTTGACCTTGAGAGATATGGGGTGTCATATTACACGTCTGTTGTCAGGTTACTCCTGAGATAGTTGGGAGAGATATATTCAGGGTCACCCCATCTTTTACAGACCAGCACTTGCACCTGAGGAAACAACACTTCTTGTCCCAATCCAGTTATAACAAATTCATTATTCGATGTCTGTGAACTGTAGTGGAAGGAATTTCATGAAGTGCCTGAGGAGTCCAGCAAACATCCCACCCCTAACCCCCATGCAGATTAAAAAAAAAATTAATCCGTTTCTGTCATAATTGCATGCTGTTTACAGTTTTCAGGTAATTTCTTGCAATTTTTAACGATTTTCCAGATACCTATATTCCCATCCCAAAATTTACCTCCCCATCCCAGAACATATGGAAACATAACTTTAAAACCGTTACCACTGTGTATCATTTAACAAATTACATTGATATCACAAGTTAAACAACTACTGCTGTACATTGTTTAACAAATTATGTTGTTACTCCAAATTAACTAATTTTTGCAATGAATTATTAACAACAGATATACCTTTGCTGAGAATTTGAAAGTGAAACAGATACTGCAACACAATATTTATGAAAATAAACTATAGCTACACACCAGTCTATGTCATCTATACAAGACTACAATACTCGTGTGTATGACACCATAATGTGTGTGTTGAAACGAGCACGCTGTCCTATTGGTCTATAATGATGTTAAGATATTCTGCAAAATATCAGTAAATATTAACCAATTATGTGACATAAGACGCATCTACAATGCAACGTTTGACTATGGCACCGCTGAGTTACTCTAATTAAACGACATAACAAGAAATCCTGTAAACATTCATACGGCCCACTGTTGTATACAAATTTCAAGTATACTTTTTTTGCAATTTTACCAAATTCCACTCACTTTCCAAGACTGTTAGCCACATGATCGGAATGACTGAGAAAGGCCTTATCTTTAATCAAACATACTAAAAGACTTTTGGCTCATCAGACTTCTGACTGGTTTGATGCAGCCCACCACGAATTCCTCTACTGTGCCAAGCTTTTCGTCTCAGAGTAGCAATTACACCCTACATCCTCAACTATTTGCTGGATGTATGCCAACCTCAGTCTTCCTCTACGATTCTTCTACAGCTTCCTCTAATACCACAGAAGTTATTCCCCGATGACTTAACAGCTGGCCTGTCATCCTGTCCCTTCTTCTTGGTAGTGTTTTCCATGGCCTAGATGCAAATCGTAATGTGTAGTAAATGGTGAGAATCTTTGATTCAGGCGCGGAGAATTATTAATGCCGAGATTAGTATAAATTACCTGTGAGAATTGTACATTCCATGCTACAGACGCAGCTCTCTGGAATAAGTAACCAAAGATGCATATTTGTGGACTCGGTGTGAAGCGATTACAGAGATCGGAGGTGTTTTATGTCGGAGAGATTTTGCTATTATTGTTCGACGCTATGAAGCTCCATTGTGAATGGTTAGTTAGTCGATGGCACAATAATCGAATTCAAGGAAATAATACGCACTCAAGGTGTGTATTTATCAATTTATAAAAGATTTGACAAACATTCTTCAGATATCACGTGACGTAGATCGATTCGATCGGAGGTGCAATGTGGAATGATACTGCGAGCCTGCATCTTTTCACCGTCAATATTGTTCGAGAGAACATCTCAGAAGCCATAAATTTATCGTTGAGAAAAAAAGTTAGACACATCAATCCATACGCATCATACAACATAGCACCTAGTTGTGCCGAACGATCTTCGAAGCGAAATAAACATTTTTGGAGATTTCAGGTGAAGCACTTCCGACGAGGAGTATGAGTGAGATCGACGTTGTGGGACATATATCTAGCTCTCTTGTGGTATTTAAAACCAAGGACTTATATTCTTCAGATTTTAAAAAACTGGAGCTAAAACCTAAATAAAATCACTTGAAATCATAACTAAAAATACAAAAAAAATATAAGAAGCAGAGAATTTTCTTAAACAAAATTCCTTAAATAAATAGATCAATAAATTAAAATATACAGTAATAAAATGGCGTCCGAGTACAGGACGGACAACAATTAAAATTTGTGTGTGTGTGTGTGTGTGTGTGTGTGTGTGTTTCTAAATTTGTGCATGTACTAATCCATATGTTGTGTGTGTTTCATGTACAATATATTTGGTGGAGTCTGATCGTGTGAGCTGAGCAGTCCCGTTCACTACCGCTGAACTTCACATCGCTGCAAGCTGCATAAGGCAAGCACACACAACTATCAGCAATCTCAACTCAATCTGGTCTTTTAAGTTGAATAGTCTCATATTTCCGTATTTTCACTTCATTTCCGTATTTTCTTCAGAAGTAGTCATAGACACTTATTTGGTGCATTCTCTTCAGGAGGAATATTTATGAGAGATTAATTAAGTGTGTACAAACATATGAGTATTTTGTGTTTTATAATTATGTTATAGTAAAAACTAGATCACAATTTAAAATGGACAAAGAGAATGTGTTAGATGTTCAGAAAATTGGTGTAGAGGACATAGTAGCTTAATCTCAACAGGAGACAAATCCTATGGCCCAAATCTTAGAACAACAAAGACTTTTGTTAGTATCAGTAACGACTATGTCAGGTGTGGTACAAGGACTATCACAAAAGTAGGAAGATATGTCAAATTGATATGTCATTGGAGATACAAACAACACAAAAGAAAGCAGATTTGTGTCAAAAGCAAACAGATATGTCAGCGGCAGTTCAGGCAGTAGTTAGCCAGCAACAACAAATCACAAAGAGATAACCGAGTTGCGAGATGCGCAAAAGCAGTTTCCTTTGGAAATCAAAAAAGGATTATTGAAGAAATGCAAGACAAGAAATCGAAGCAGGAGGAAGTAGAAACTTCCGTAGCGGAATTAAAAGAAACTGTGACTACCATAGCTTCTGGATATGATCAATTGATACGAGAGAATTTCAGTAAACATCAACAGGATTTCTCAAATAAATTAAATGAATGGGCATCCACTAAGGAAAACCAGGTGATGCTATGTGTATATGCAAGTATAAAAGAAGTAGTAAGTAAATTGCCTATTGACAGCTTACCAATTACAGAAAATATCAAAGAAAACATTAAAGAGGTGAAAAAACAATTAGGGGTGAATTTTAAACAATGGAAGGACGAAATAGTCCATTCTGTTGAAAATATGTCCAGAGATATGGAACAGATGAGGGAAGCAGTAAAACACTGTAGAAATGAGCTGCGTGAAGTAGATCAAATGCAGGGCGTAAGCCATGAATCATGTTATGGGAACCGACATGCTTCGCCGGAGAGAAGTAGGGAAATATTAATCATAACGGAATGCATGTGTAGCTGCACGCTAATAATGTGTACGCTGCAATGCGAATGGAGGAAAAATTGTTAAAACATAGGCAGTTTCAGACGTTCTCACCTGACCGAAAATCCAAGAATGATTAAGAAAAGAGGTATTTAACCCGGAGACGCTCTGTGTAAAAAAAGGAAGTCTACGGCGATACTTTGAGGAGTATTTAAATAAAGCAAGATACTGGGATGAACCTATAATGCAGAAGGATATTCTGCAGATTTTGAAGGCGAAACTTCGGCTGAGAAGAGAGAGAAGTTAATACACGCGTCGGAGGAGAGTTTAGAAGAATTCATGTCAGTCTTTGACTCCACTGATTTGATCCAAGAAGATACTGAGGCAAGTCGCTGTCGAATAATGCTTCCGGCAGCCGAGTGAGCAATCAGCTGATTCAGGAGGCAAATGCAGATCGCGCTCTGCCGCACTGCAATAATTACGACCAACATCGTAATCCGCATAGCGGTAATGGAAACAGTTTCAGATACGGAAAAAAACAGACAGAATCGACACGACAGAAGGTACAATCCAGGTTATAATGTGAACTCGAATTCTACGAATTGGCAAAACTATAATAGGCAGACACAATCTTCTGTGCCGACGATAATGACTGGATGCAACAAACGCGTTATTACAGAAGAGAGAGGGGGTGCGGTACATGCAAATGAATCGTGCTCGGAAAACTGATTCCGACCGAATCGTGACCCAGAGGAGCGGTCGAGGAAAGTTATAGGGGCTATGAGAAGAACGTAGATATGACGAGGTACAACGAAGGAAGACTAATAGAAGAGGAGATTTGTGATGATATAACTAAATGTATGGAGGAATACTCATCGGAACCCATTTCTGCAATGACAGTTGAAATAGAGGGTATTCCGGTAACAGTAGTATTGGATAAAGGCGCATCGGTAAACGTAATATCAACATTTAATGAAATAATGAAGAAGACCCCGTTACCGACATGTCCTACACAGCATTGTAAAATATTAGGAGAGTTGGGCACGCGATCACAACCTGTGAAGACACAGACTGCCGTGCACAGCCACACAAATGCAACGGTCGGCTACCGCGGCAGAGTTAAGCGGCCCCAACAACTTAGTACCGGCGCGTTCCACCAGTGGGCGCTACCGCGAACTACACACGCGCACGAGCCTTTTTTCGGCGCAGATGGTCACACGATGATATCACCATCCACCAATCAGGGATCGCCAACGGCCGCCACTCATCACTCCGGAATCAGCAGCGGAGAAAGACTGGAGCCGCCATGTTAAATACCCAGAAGAAAGGGAAGCAGGTGGTGTGCTACATTTTTACAGTTTTTATCTCCATTTTACAGTCGCCCCTATTTTAGCCTATTGCCTTCCATGATGTTCCCCCTTTTTTATATCTATGTTCACCAAATTTTCATCTTTGTATATTTTTAAATGTCTTGTATTGTTTGTTCTATGTCTTTCGGCTGAGGAGCAGTGCATATTCTGCTGCCAGTCTGCTCCGATGGGGAATTGAAATACAATAAAGAAAAAAAAAGAAAAAAGGGCTAATATTTCAATTCAATAAGGTGGCATAGTTCTATGGCTTGTTATAAAATTTTGACAGGAGAAGAAGCTTTTTGTTTTTCGAAGGAAGTTTATCTTTTTGTAAAAATAAGCGGTGGCCTTGCTCCACCTAATAAAAATTAGTTGTTCGCAAATGTGACTTAATCTGTGGATATAACACAGACAACGCTAAAATTGGATCTAGGAAATGCAGCAATAAAATGCTCATTCCTAGTAGTGGATTAATTAATGGTCGACTGTGTTCTGGGATTAGAAACAGACTGGGAGAAGGACGCAAAATTAGACTTCTCTACTCGGAAAACAAATTTTTGGATCGACGGAGCCCTAGCCCAGGTATATTTGCTAAAGAAAGAAGGAAAACATGGAAGATACTGCATAGGGGCAAAGTAGCAGTTGATAATGAAAGACGGGCGGCAATGCAATACAAAGTTTGATTAAAGTCATCCAAGTAGTAGAAATATCCGAGCAGATAAAACAGAAGTTGAGCGAGCCAGAGCACCTTAAGGATGAGCATAGGACACGACTGTATATCTTATTAAGCAAGTGTATGAGAGTGTTTGAAGAACAACCTGGTATCATTAAGGGTTATACATGTCATATGTATGTCAAGCCACACAGAACATACTGCCATAGTTTCTATCCCCTTCCTTGGAAACAACGCAATGCAGTGGACCAAGAAATACAGAGGATGCTAGACTGGAATCTCATTGAACCTTCAAACAGTCCTTAATGCAGTTCACTTATCCTTGTGCCGAACCAGGTGGAAAGGTACGTCTTGTACTCGATGCTCCTGTAGTTAACACAGTTATTGTACCAGTCTGTACTCATCCAGAAATATAGATGAGTTGATCCAAAAGTTCGATGGAGTGAAGTATTTTACAACAATCGATTTGTGTGATTCATACTGGCAAGTCAAGTTAGATGAAGAGTCAAGAAAGTATACTGCATTTGTATATGCCAGAAGAAGTTATCATTTCAGGGTTCGTCCGTTTGGTTTGAATATCAGTGCAAGAGTATTCATATCCGCATTGGCTGCAGCATTAGGACCTAAACTAAGGAGTTAACTAACATTTTTTCTGGATGACACCTTGTAGCTACAAATTTCACTAGATATAGGTGGATGCACACATTAGCTCGAGCCGACATCACACAAATATTAATATCCAGATATAAAATGGGCACGAACCTGATTGAGAGAACTTTTCGCGAATTAAATAGGTTTATGCGAACATATTACCACGCGAAGCACACAAGATGGATAGAATATCTCGATACATTTGAGGATATCATGAACAATTCGCTTAATTTGACCACAAACTTTACACTAACATTCGAGAGATGAGAAAGCAATGAATGGATAGATAAGATTCCAAAGATATCAGAAGCAGAAACCCAATGGCAAGATAAGATAAGAACAGCTTTAATAAATGTGACCGAAAGTGCTAGAAAGGGAAGGAAGATTTGGACAAAAGAATATTACGTAGAAAATCCTTTGACGTTGGCGAAAGTGTATTGTTACGTACACATCCTCGTGCATTGCTGCTAAACAAGACAAATAAAAAATGGCAATGGATCTATGAAATACAATTTGAAGTGATTAGGATACCAAATCCAGGAGCATATGTCTTAGGACATCCTGAGACCAGAAATATAAAGGGATTATATCCTCATCACGACTTAAAAAAAGTTTCATTCCTGAAGGAATGAAGAAATATAAGAAAGGGAAGATAATTTTTCTAATAGTAATATCAGTAATTTTTTCATAATTGCAGATAAGATTATGATGGGTCGACAGGGATCCATAAGAGATGAATTTTAACGATTATGTAAATCTATGTTTTTTTCAGCAATGTGATTTTGTATATTCTTAAGGAAAAGTAATTTAATTTCAGTAAAAAATATATTTATATTGGATACCTGTTTCAGTTTTCATGTAATTGTTAGTATTAGCTACATGGGAAACTTCATGTTCAAGGCATATAAATGTATGTACAGGGTGGTCCATTGATAGTGACAGGACCACATTTTGCGGTTTGTGATTGATGGCGCTGTAATAGTCACAAACTTGTAAGTACGTGGTATCACGCAACATTCCGCCAGTGCGGACGGTATTTGCTTCGTGATACATTACCCGTGTTACACTGGACCCTTTACCAATTGAAGAAAAGTCGATATCGTGTTAATGTATAGCTATTGTGATCAAACAGCCCAAAGGGTGTGTGCTATGTATGCTACTCGGTATCCTGGACGTCTTCATCCAAGTGTCCGGACCGTTCGCCGGATAGTTAAGTTATCAAAGGGAACAGGAAGTGTTCAGCAACATGTGAAACGTCAACCACGACCTGCTACAAATGATAACGCCCAAGTAGGTGTTTTAGCTGCTGTCGTCGCTAATCCGCATATCAGTAGCAACGTGATGGCTGGGTGTTGTGTGATGTCCTTAGGTTAGTTAGGTTTAAGTAGTTCTAAGTTCTAGGGGACTGATGACCATAGATGTTAAGTCCCATAGTGCTCAGAGCCATCAGTAGCAAACAAATCGCGCTATAATCGGAAATCTCAGAAACATCGGTGTTGAGAATTCTACATCAACATCGATTGCACTCGTACCATATTTCTATTGTGGATTGGCAAGACAGCCAATCCACTATGAGAGGAAGTCGAAAGGCACGCGTTTTATCTCACGCAGGCTGGCGTGAGGTCTGGAACAGGTCAAGGAAATGAGACTAACAAAAAACGTACGTAGCTGCTGGAATACTTAACTTTAATCCATAATTGGTGAACATCGCTCTTGACGGTACATGTTTTACAGCATCAATCGTAACTGGTAATGGCGCCTTGCTAGGTCGTAGCTGAAGGCTATGCTATCGTCTCGGCAAATGAGAGTGTATTTTGTCAGTGAACCATCGCTAGCAAAGTCGGCTGTACAACTGGGTGAGTGCTAGGAAGTCTGTCTAGACCTGCCGTGTGGCGGCGCTCGGTCTGCAATCACTGATAGTGGCGACACGCGGGTCCGACGTATACTAACGGACCGCGGCCGTTTTAAAGGCTACCACCTAGCAAGTGTGGTGTCTGGCGATGACACCACATTCCTCCCCCGCAAATCGGCGGACGGTTGTGGCATAAGGCTGCCGCCCGCCGTGGGGAGGACCCCATGTTGATGTATGCGACGAGGTGGGGAGCCTAACTACGGGCGAGGCTGTGCCACCCGCACCCTGCCATTCGGACCGAGGGGAGCTAGGAAACGCCTGAAAACCCGCTCCAGGGTGCACGTCAACATGGGGTGTATGCACCCGTAGAGAGACAGGAGGGGCCGAAGGGTCGACCTCCATCGGGCCGGTGCACCCGACGGGCGAAGACGACACATGGTCCGGAGCGGGCGTGAGTTCCATGTCGGAGGGCAACTGGTCACGAGAAGCGATCGGCAGCGCGTGACCCAGGGAGGCGCCCGGCGGTTGCAGCGACGCGTCCACAGCAGGCGTCGCCGGCGGGAGAACAGGCGGCGGCGGCGGCAGCGCGTCGCAATGGGGCAAAATGGAAGGCAGCGTCGGTAACACCTGGGGCTGAGGCGAGCCAATAGATGGGTCCCCAGGGCGCTGACCGGATGGTACCGTCGCTGAAAGCAGACGGGGAGCGGCAGATCCCGTGCGACGACAGAGGCGCAGCTGATTGAGATGCCGACGCACCTCACCAGAGGCCCCCAAAACCAGATACATAGCGCGGTCGAGGCAGCGAAGAATGCGCCCTGCGAGCCAACGCCGTGAACCTCGATAGTTGCGATAGTAGACACCGTCGCCTGGAGCAAAAGCAGGTATCTGCCGCTGCACGGGTACCTGATACGGCCGATGTAGCAAAGAAATCAAGGTGCGATGAGGGCGACCGTGAAGCAACTCAGCCGGCGAGCGACCATCTCGGGGCTGAGAGTGATACGAGGACAAAAAGAGCAATAACGCGTCCTCCCGAGAATGCGACGCTTTCAACTTCAACATCTGTGACTTGAAAGTCCTGAACAAACGTTCAGCGGCACCGTTTGACTGTGACGAAAACGGCGCGGACGTCAAATGTTGAATACCATTGGCCTTGCAGAATGACTGAAATTCTGCGGACATGAATTGTGGGCCATTGTCGGAAACAATAGTCTGTGGAAGACCTTCAATGCAAAAGATAGCGGATAACGCTTGGATGGTGGCAGATGACGTCGTGGAAGACATCCGGACAACAAAAGGAAAATTACTGAATGAAGCTACCACAACCAACCATCGAGCATTCCAGAATGGACCAGCAAAATCGATGTGTAAGCGTTGCCAAGGGGAAGTGGCTTTTGGCAATGCAAAGAATTTCCGCGGTGGTGCGGATTGTTGTTCGGCACACGCCATGCAAGAAGAGCACATATTCGTAATCGCGGCATCGATTCCGAACCAAGTACAGTGCTGACGAGCAAGTTATTTCGTTCTCACTTCACCCCAATGTCCTTGGTGGAGAAGCTGTAAGACAGAGGACTGTAACGAACGTGGGACCACGACCCTGGACTGATCATTATCAGAACGCAACAGCAAAACATCACGTCGTACAAAAAGTCTCTCCTTGTGAGCAAAAAATTGGCGAACCAACGGATCCCCGATCCGTGACTTTGACAAGGACCATTGAGTACCAACGAAACGCAGAACGGTAGCAACGACAGGGTCAGAAGCTGTGGCTGTAGCTACACGAAGAAAATCAATCGGAAACGATTCGACCACGTCATCGATTTGGTTCAAATGGTTCAAATGGCTCTGAGCGCTATGGGACTCAACATCTTAGGTCATAAGTCCCCTAGAACTTAGAACTACTTAAACTTAACTAACCTAAGGACATCACACACACCCATGCCCGAGGCAGGATTCGAACCTGCGACCGTAGCAGTACCGCGGTTCCGGACTGCAGCGCCAGAACCGCTAGACCACCGCGGCCGGCCGTCATCGGTTTCCGAATCAATGAACATGCAAGAAAGTTCGGAGGAATCGAATGCTCTATCCTCAGCAAGAGGCAAACGAGACAACGCATCGGCGTTTCCGTGCTTAGCAGTGGACCGATACAAGATATCGTAGCGGTACTGCGAGAGGAAAATGGACCAGCGAATGAATTTCTGCGCTGTACGTGGAGGTACAGGCTTGGTCGGATGAAAAGCGATGTCAAAGGTTTGTGGTCTGTGATGATGGTAAAGTGACGACTATGCAAGAAATCATGAAACTTTGTAACACCAAATACGACAGCCAATGCTTCTTTCTCGATCTGTGAATAATTTCTTTGTGCAGACGAGAGCAATTTGGACGCAAAGGCTATAGGGCGATAGTGCGAACCATCTTTGTGCGCCAGCACAGCACTGATCCCGAAATCCGATGCATCCACCATCAACAAAAGGGGCTTCCGGGGATCTAATGGCGTAAGGCAAGTATTTGAAAGCAACGCCGATTTCAACTTGCGAAAGGCGCGTTCGCATTCCGTTGTCCAGATGAACGGAACACCTTTACGGCGTAAGCGATGAAGCGGAGCTGAAATGGAAGAGGCGTGGCGCACATATTTATGGTAGTAATTGATTTTTCCCAGCACACTCTGGAGCTGCTTCAAATTCTGCGGCAAAGGCAAGTCTTGTATGGAACGGAGTTGCTCTGGACTGGGATCTATGCCTTGGGCATTGAGTACATGTCCCAGGTAGGGTAAGTCACGAGCGAAAAACACACATTTGTCCTTCCGCAAGCGAAGACGATTTTGTCGCAAGACCTGAAATAATGTTCTGAGATTGGCTAAATGTTCTTCTTCCGTCTTTCCGGAGATCAAAATATCGTCCAGATAGTTTGCTGCAGTAGGGACCGACGCACAAACAGTTTGCAGATATTGCTGAAACACTGCAGGGGCGGATGCACACCTGAATGGCAGTCGTTTGAAGCGATACAAACCAAGATGCGTGTTAACCACCAAAACGCGCTGGGATTCTTCGTCCACCGGTACTTGCAAGTACGCATCTGCTAGGTCCAACTTCGAAAAATATTTACCCGGGCACAGTTTGTCAAAAAGATCTTCCGGGCGGGGTAAAGGAAAAGTTGCAGTCACTAGTTGTGGATCCACTGTTGCCTTAAAGTCCACGCAAATTCTCAATTTTCCGGAAGGTTTTTGCAAAATTACTAAGGGTGATGCCCTGAGAGAAGCCTGCACACGTTCAATCACACCTTGTGATTCCAAATCGTTTAATGTTCTAGCGACCTCATCAGGCAATGCGTGAGGAACATTGCGAGCTCTGAAAAATTTCGGTTGCGCGTTTACTTTCAGTTCCAAATGTGCTTTATAGTTCTTAGCGCAACCAAGGCCCGGTGCAAAAATGCTTGCAAACTCTTGACATAGACGAGAAACACTGTCTTAAGGCACAGTCTGGTTCACTGATAGGACCTGATTGACTATAGACAAGTTAAACAACTGAAACAAATCGAAACCAAACAAGTTCACTGCAGAAGAAGAACGAAGGACGTAAAATGACACAAGTTTTGTTTGTCCTTTGTATGTTGCAAGAAGGCTGCACTGTCCTAACACAGGGAGCCAGTGACCTGAATATGCAGTTAGCTTAACATTTTCTGCACGCAAGGAGGTGTGCCCAGCTGTTTGTACGCGTCTTGATTGATCAGTGAAACTGCAGCTCCGGTATCGAGCTGGAATGGTATCACTTTGCCGTTAATGTCCAAGTCCTTTTTTTTATCATCAGTCTACTGACTGGTTTGATGCGGCGCGCCACAAATTCCTTTCCTGTGCTAACCTCTTCATCTCAGAGTAGCACTTGCAACCTACGTCCTCAATTATTTGCTTGACGTATTCCAATCTCTGTCTTCCTCTTCAGATTTTGCCCTCTACAGCACCCTCTAGTACCATGGAAGTCATTCCCTCATGTCTTAGCAGATGTCCTATCATCCTGTCCCTTCTCCTTATCAGTGTTTTCCACATATTCCTTTCCTCTCCGATTCTGCATAGAACCTCCTCATTCCTTACCTTACCAGTCCACCTAATTTTCAACATTCGTCTATAGCACCACATCTCAAATGCTTCGATTCTCTTCTGTTCCGGTTTTCCCACAGTCCATGTTTCACTACCATACAATGCTGCACTCCAGACGTACATCCTCAGAAATTTCTTCCTCAAATTAAGGCCGGTATTTGATATTAGTAGACTTCTCTTGGCCAGAAATGCCTTTTTCGCCATAGCGAGTCTGCTTTTGATGTCCCCCTTGCTCCGTCCGTCATTGGTTATTTTACTGCCTAGGTAGCAGTATTCCTTAACTTCATTGACTTCGTGACCATCAATCCTGATGTTAAGTTTCTCGCTGTTCTCATTTCTACTTCTTCTCATTACCTTCTTCTTTCTCCGATTTACTCTCAAACCATACTGTGTACTCATTAGACTGTTCATTCAGTTCAGCAGATCATTTAATTCTTCTTCACTTTCACTCAGCAATGTCATCAGCGAATCGTATCATTGATATCCTTTCACCTTGTATTTTAATTCCACTCCTGAACCTTTCTTTTATTTCCATCATTGCTTCCTCGATGTACAGATTGAAGAGTAGGGGCGAAAGGCTACAGCTCTGTCTTACACCCTTCTTAATACGAGCACTTCGTTCTTGATCGTCCACTCTTATTATTCCCTCTTGGTTGTTGTACATATTGTATATGACCCGTCTCTCCTTGTATATTATTCTTGTAAGCAGCTTCGATGCACGAGCTGTTAAGCTGATTGTGCGATAATTCTCGCACTTGTCAGCTCTTGCCGTCTTCGGAATTGTGTGGATGATGCTTTTCCGAAAGTCAGATGGTATGTCGCCAGACTCATATATTCTGCACACCAACGTGAATGGTCGTTTTGTTGCCACTTCCCCCAATGATTTAAGAAATTCTGATGGAATGTTATCTATCCCTTCTGCCTTATTTGACCGTAAGTCCTCCAAAGCTCTTTTAAATTCCGATTCTAATACTGGATCCCCTATCTCTTCTAAATCGACTCCTGTTTCTTCTTCTATCACATCAGACAAATCTTCACCCTCATAGAGGCTTTCAATGTATTCTTTACACCTATCTGCTCTCTCCTCTGCATTTAACAGTGGAATTCCCGTTGCGTTTAATGTCACCAAAGGTTGTTTTGACTTTCCTGTATGCTGAGTCTGTCCTTCCGATAATCATATTTGTTGTGTCTAGGCAAGACAGCCTAGACACCATGAGATGAAGCCGAAAGGCACGCGCTTGAACTCACGCCGGCTGGCGTGAGGTCTGAAACAGGATACGTAATGAATGCTATAAATAAAAGTACGTAGCTCCTGGAATACTTAACTTTAATCCACATTTGTAGAACATCGCTCTTGATGCTACATTAATAGAATCTCAATATCAATTGAATTCGGCGCCTTGTTAGGTCGTGGCAAATGTAGCTGAAGGCTATGCTAACTATCGTCTCGGCAAATGAGAGCGTAGTTGTCAGTGAACCGTTCCTTGCAAAGTCAGCTGTACAACTGGGCGAGTGCCAGTACGTCTCTCTAGACCTGCCGTGTGGTGGCGCTCGGTCTCCTATCACTGACAGTGGCGACACGCGGGTCCGACGTATACTAATGGACCGCGGCCGATTTAAAAGCTACCACTTAGCAAGTGTGGTGTCTGGTGGTGACACCACAATATCTTTTTCGATGTCTTCACATTTTTCCTGCAGCCATTTCGTCTTAGCTTCCCTGCACTTTCTATTTATTTCATTCCTCAGCGACTTGTATTTCTGTATTCCTGATTTTCCCGGAACATGTTTGTACTTCCTCCTTTCATCAATCAACTGAAGTATTTCTTCTGTTACCCATGGTTTCTTGGCAGCTACCTTCTTTGTACCTACGTTTTCCTTCCCAACTTCTGTGATGGCCCTTTTTAGAGATGTCCATTCCTCTTCAACTGTACTGCCTACTGTGCTATTCCTTATTGCTGTATCTATAGCGTTAGAGAACTTGAAACATATCTCGTTATTCCTTAGTACTTCCGTATCCCACTTCTTTGCGTATTGATTCTTCCTGACTAATGCCTTGAACTTCAGCCTACTCTTCATCACTACTATATTGTGATCTGAGTCTATATCTGCTCCTGGGTACGCCTTACAGTCCAGTATCTGATTTCGGAATCTCTGTCTGACCATGACGTAATCTAATTGAAATCTTCCCGTACATCCCGGCCTTTTCCAAGTATACCTCCTCCTCTTGTGATTCTTGAACAGGATATTCACTATTACTAGCTGAAACTTGTTACAGAAATCAATTAGTCTTTCTCCTCTTTCATTCCTTGTCCCAAGCCCATATTCTCCTGTAACCTTTTCTTCTACTCCTTCCCCTACAACTGCATTCCAGTCGCCCATGACTATTAGATTTTCGTCCCCCTTTACATACTGCGTTACCCTTTCAATATCCTCATACACTTTCTCTATCTGTTCATCTTCAGCTTGCGACGTCGGCATGTATACCTGAACTATCGTTGTCGGTGTTGGTCTGCTGTTGATTCTGATTAGAACAACCCGGTCACTGAACTGTTGACAGTAACACACCTTCTGCCGTACCTTCCTAGTCATAACGAATCCTACACCTCTTATACCATTTTCTGTTGCTGTTGATATTACCCGATACTCATCTGACCAGAAATCCTTGTCTTCCTTCCACTTCACTTCACTGACCCCTACTATATCTAGATTGAGCCTTTGCATTTCCCTTTTCAGATTTTCTAGTTTCCCTACCACGTTCAAGCTTCTGACATTCCACGCACCGACTAATAGGATGTTATCCTTTCGTTGATTATTCAATCTTTTTCTCATGGTAACCTCCCCCTTGGCAGTCCCCTCCCGGAGATCCGAATGGGGGACTATTCCGGAATCTTTTGCCAATGGAGAGATCATCATGACACTTCAATTACAGGCCACATGTCCTGTGGATACACGTTACGTGTCTTTAATGCAGTGGTTTCCATTGCTTTCTGCATCCTCATGTCGTTGATCATTGCTGATTCTTCCGCCTTTAGGGGAAATTTCCCACCCCTAGGACAAGAGAGTGCCCTGAACCTCTATCCGCTCCTCCGCCCTCTTTGACAAGGCCTTTGGCAGAATGAGGCTGACTTCTTATGCCGGAAGTCTTCGGCCGCCAATGCTGATTATTTATCAAAATTTAGGCAGTGGCGGGGATCAAACGTTTTTTTGATTATGAATCAAAGACGCTACCCCTCTTTTTTTTTTTTTTTTTTTTTTTTGCTCTACCATTTTTTTTTATTAGTCATAACATTCTACAGTAGTACATATTTTTCAACTGACATTTAAAAGTAATAAAACAAAGGTTCCTTGGCATTTTAGAAAAAAAAATTCAAGTCTAAACCAGATAGTGATGTTCGTCACTTGATCGTAGACCACGGGTCCAAGTCTACAAAAAGTTTATTGTCCTGCTGACGACAAGAGCGATTGTCTCGTGCAACGTGAACTGACACTGGTACAAAATCACTTGCGACTTGACGGGAGTTCCGGCGATGTCGACGCACACTTTTTGTGGGACGAACACAGGCACTGTTAGAGAGAGTGGCACCGGGCGGAGTGGAATGAACTACATGAATTTCCATGAGCGAAGTGTCACGAGCCTGAGTATCCTTGGTTCGATTTCGGAGCGAAAGAAAGGGCCTGGAATGATTGTGAGTGTCCGATCTATGCTTTTTCTGGCAAACACTCTGAACATGTCTTTTTTATTACAGAAAAAGCAAATAGCTTGGCGTGACAGGCAATTCTCACGTGAATGTCTAGTACACACCGCGGGCATGATTTCACTGCATTTGCTTGCCGGCGCGGGATACGTGGCTGAGAGCCAGGCGGCTTTGGCGCGGCTGGGCACGAGGACTGTTTACTGTTCCGTGCAGCTCGCCCGGCGGGCCGGTTAACCTGACACACGGGTGGCCAAGTTTCAAATGATTCCTGAGCAAAGTCAAGTGTGTCTTGCCTATCCAATATATCCATCACTTGTTTAAGGGAGGGATTGACTAGTTTCAAAATCTGTTCCAGTATACAAACATCAGAAACATTCTGTGCAATTGCATCATGTACCATAGTATCTGAATAAGGGAGTCCACATTGACACTCAAAAGCACAATCCCTAGTAAGGCCTTGCAAAGTTGCAACCCACTCCCTATTAGTCTGACCTGCCGTACGTTTTGTACGAAAGAAGGTATACCGTTTGGCAACGACATTCACTGATTCTTTGAAATATGCTTCTAATGCAGACAAAATTTCGTCGTAGGCCAGAGTTGCTACATCGCGTCGGGGAAATAATTTGAGTATCACACGTTACGTGTGGACGCCGACGGATGCTAACAAAAAAGGCTGCCGCTCGTTGCCTTGAATTCTGTAGGGGGAGAGATGGAATCCAAATTAGCGTGACCACTCCGTCCAGCTTTCCAGTGCAGCATCAAAAGGTCGAAAAGGTGGTGCAACTGCGTGTTGTGGCTGCGGTAGCGGTGGAGCGGCGGCCGCCTCATCGTTTTGCATTGCACGTTGACCCTGGACGAGCTGTCCAAGGGCATCCAGCAAGGCCTGCGTCTGCAGGTTCTGTAAGCGATAAAATTCGGACAGTACATCTGGAGATCGTGGCGAAGCCATTACACAAGTAAATCAGCGCAGTACAGTTACGAACGCGAATTGGCCTCGTCGCCAAATGTTGTGGATTGGCAAGACAGCCAACCCACTATGAGAGGAAGCCGAAATGCACGCGTTTTATCTCACGCAGGCTGGCGTGAGGTCTGGAACAGGTCAAGGAAATGAGACTAACAAAAACGTACGTAGCTGCTGGAATACTTAACTTTAATCCATAATTGGTGAACATCGCTCTTGACGGTACATGTTTTACAGCATCAATCGTAACTGGTAATGGCGCCTTGCTAGGTCGTAGCTGAAGGCTATGCTAACTATCGTCTCGGCAAATGAGAGCGTATTTTGTCAGTGAACCATCGCTAGCAAAGTCGGCTGTACAACTGGGCGAGTGCTAGGAAGTCTGTCTAGACCTGCCGTGTGGCGGCGCTCGGTCTGCAATCACTGATAGTGGCGACACGCGGGTCCGACGTATACTAACGACCGCGGCGGATTTAAAGGCTACCACCTAGCAAGTGGGGTGTCTGGCGGTGACACCACAATTTCTATGCACCAGGAATTGCATGGCGACGAGTTTGAACGTCGTGTACAGTTCTGCCACTGGGCACAAGAGAAATTACGGGACGATGACAGATTTTTTGCACGTGTTCTATTTAGCGATGAAGCGTCATCCACCAACAGCGGTAACGCAAACCGGCGTCATATGCACTATAGAGCAACGGAAAATCCATGATAGCTGCGACAAATGGAAAATTAGCGACCTTCGAGGGTGAATGTATGGTGCGGCATTATGGGAGGAAGGATAATTGGCCCCCATTTTATCGATGGCAATATAAATGGCGCAATGCTTGCTGATTTCCTACGTAATGTTCTACCGATGTAACTACAAGATGTTTCATTGCATGACAGAATGGCGATATGGCGATGTAATTCCAACAATATGGATGTCCGGCACATAGCTCGCGTGCGGTTGAAGTGGTATTAAATAGCACATTCCATGACAGGTGGATTTGTCGTCGAAGCACCATACTATGGCCCGCGCGTTCACCGGATCTGACGTCCTCGGATTTCTTTCTGTGGGGAAAGTTGAAGGATATTTGCTATAGTGCTCCACCGACAACGCCTGACAACATGCGTCAACGCATTGTCAATTCATGTGCGAACATTACGGAAGGCGAACTACTCGCTGTTGAGAGGAATGTCGTTACACGTACTGCCAAATGCATTGACGCTGACGGACATCGTTTTGGGCATTTAATGCATTAATGTGGTATGTACAGGTAATCACGCTATAACAACACGCGGTCTCAGAAATGATAAGTTCACAATGGTACATGTATCACATTGGAACAACGGAAATAAATTGGTCAAACGTACTTACGTTCTGTATTTTAAAAAACCTACCTGTTAACCAACTGTTCGTCTAAAACTGTGAACCATTTGATTGTGAGTATTACAGCGCCATCTATCACAAAGCGAAAAAAGTGGTCCAACTAAAACATTCATATTTCTTTACGTACTACACGAATATGTAATAAAAATTGGTGGTTCCTATTTTAAAAAAACGCAGTTGATATCCGTTTCACCTATGGCAGCGCCATCTAGCGGGCCAAATATACCGCCATCTGGTTTCCCCCTTCAAGGTAGACGAGTTTCGTTCGTTGTAGTTTTTTCGTTTGACGCTTATTTCGTGAGATATTTGGCCCGGTCACGATCAATGGACCACCTTGTATATTGAAAGCAAAGCCATAGCAATATAGCTGAGTCATTATTTTAAAGAATAAAGTCAATTCACTGGGTGCAGTTTCAGGAAATTTTATTACGATAGATTACCAACGAAAGTATTGGATGGACAATACTGGACCAGACTGTGAGGGATATGTGTGATCGTTGTGATGTGTTTGGTATTAAATTGCTGTTATTTGAAGAATGATAAATGATTAATAGGAACGACTGGTCTGAATTTGTGTAGATTCGGGAGCACTAGATAAATTCCTAATTGTATTCTGGAAAGGTTAAACCTAATTTCGCAGACTGATAGAAGTGCGGTGTAGAGATGGATACCGTGAACAGCTACGAACTTTACGTGAAGTGTTGTGCTTTTCCAGGTACAAAATAAATTATGAACACGTTCTGGTGCAGTGTCATAAAAAGGAACTAGTGACGAGCCACAAGAGTGGTCATCTGTGTAGTAATAAGCAAGGATATACTCATGTGGGTCATATTCGAAAACGACTTTGTGCTTTATTGAAGAAAAATGTGAAGTCACGGAAGAGAATTATCACTAGAGTTTACCAAGGATAACGAGTGTGGACATGGTACTCTGATATTAACATACAAATATATAAAGGAGAAAAGAATCGGTAATTGTGGCGAAAGATTAGCCGAATATTGAGTAATAAAATGTACACTCCTCGAAATTGACATAAGAACACCGTGAATTCATTGTCCCAGGAAGGGGAAACTTTATTGACACATTCCTGGGGTCAGATACATCACATGATCACACTGACAGAACCACAGGCACATAAACACAGGCAACAGAGCATGCACAATGTCGGCACTAGTACAGTGTATATCCACCTTTCGCAGCAATGCAGGCTGCTATTCTCCCATGGAGTCGATCGTAGAGATGCTGGATGTAGTCCTGTGGAACGGCTTGCCATGCCATTTCCACCTGGCGCCTCAGTTGGACCAGCGTTCGTGCTGGACGTGCAGACCGCGTGAGACGACGCTTCATCCAGTCCCAAACATGCTCAATGGGGGACAGATCCGGAGATCTTGCTGGCCAGGGTAGTTGACTTACACCTTCTAGAGCACGTTGGGTGGCACGGGATACATGCGGACGTGCATTGTCTTGTTGGAACAGCAAGTTCCCTTGCCGGTCTAGGAATGGTAGAACGATGGGTTCGATGACGGTTTGGATGTACCGTGCACTATTCAGTGTCCCCTCGACGATCACCAGTGGTGTACGGCCAGTGTAGGAGATCGCTCCCCACACCATGATGCCGGGTGTTGGCCCTGTGTGCCTCGGTCGTATGCAGTCCTTATTGTGGCGCTCACCTGCACGGCGCCAAACACGCATACGACCATCATTGGCACCAAGGCAGAAGCGACTCTCATCGCTGAAGACGACACGTCTCCATTCGTCCCTCCATTCACGCCTGTCGCGACACCACTGGAGGCGGGCTGCACGATGTTGGGGCGTGAGCGGAAGACGGCCTAACGGTGTGCGGGACCGTAGCCCAGCTTCATGGAGACGGTTGCGAATGGTCCTCGCCGATACCCCAGGAGCAACAGTGTCCCTAATTTGCTGGGAAGTGGCGGTGCGGTCCCCTACGGCACTGCGTAGGATCCTACGGTCTTGGCGTGCATCCGTGCGTCGCTGCGGTCCGGTCCCAGGTCGACGGGCACGTGCACCTTCCGCCGACCACTGGCGACAACATCGATGTACTGTGGAGACCTCACGCCCCACGTGTTGAGCAATTCGGCGGTACGTCCACCCGGCCTCCCGCATGCCCACTATACGCCCTCGCTCAAAGTCCGTCAACTGCACATACGGTTCACGTCCACGCTGTCGCGGCATGCTACCAGTGTTAAAGACTGCGATGGAGCTCCGTATGCCACGGCAAACTGGCTGACACTGACGGCGGCGGTGCACAAATGCTGCGCAGCTAGCGCCATTCGACGGCCAACACCGCGGTTCCTGGTGTGTCCGCTGTGCCGTGCGTGTGATCATTGCTTGTACAGCCCTCTCGCAGTGTCCGGAGCAAGTATGGTGGGTCTGACACACCGGTGTCAATGTGTTCTTTTTTCCATTTCCAGGAGTGTATATTACTTCTTCCGAATCTCTAAATTCAGACCGGTAGCGTGAGAATGAAGAGCATATGTACTAACCCGATCTCTCACAGCGCTCTCTCATCAGTAATGATCAGCATCGATACTTGTTCCGGGTTATGTTACATCTTCATACAACATTGCCCTGTGAATGGACCTATGAGGGTATGATCCAGCCGTTCTCCTACCTGAGGATCAACCTTGTTCCTGACCAGCCCTACCATAACACACACACTACCAACAGGGTCATTCTACCAATGCATCTTCACATTTACCCGACTCCACCAATGCTAGAACACCTTATATAAGGACAATGTCAGATCTGTTATTTAAACTTTTAATTAATTTTTGTAAACTACTGGCTGGAACACGAGGTTAAATTAGCCTTGTTCCAGGCTTCCCATGGTTTCCCTCAGGAACCCTTGCCCGTATGGGAAGGCTCTTCTGATCGGAACTCCATGGCCACATGAGTCGTTTACAGAGTTGCTTCAACGGCTAATGTCAAAATATATAACGTTGTAAGAAATAGCGAGTGATTATGAAAGCTACACTGAATTGATAAATGCCAGCGTATTCCGCTCAGTAATATTGTAGGAAACAGTAGGGTCAATTTTGTTACAGTTTTGGCCCCGTATTGTCTTTAATGGATACTAAATGGTGATAACTTTGACTTTGGTGAAGCGAATTATTAAAGGCGAGAGTAGTATAAACTGCCAGCGAGAATTGGACTTTCCGTGCTACGGACGTATCCCTCTGGAATAAGTAACCAAAGATCTACACTCCTGGAAATGGAAAAAAGAACACATTGACACCGGTGTGTCAGACCCACCATACTTGCTCCGGACACTGCGAGAGGGCTGTACAAGCAATGATCACACGCACGGCACAGCGGACACACCAGGAACCGCGGTGTTGGCCGTCGAATGGCGCTAGCTGCGCAGCATTTGTGCACCGCCGCCGTCAGTGGCAGCCAGTTTGCCGTGGCATACGGAGCTCCATCGCAGTCTTTAACACTGGTAGCATGTCGCGACAGCGTGGACGTGAACCGTATGTGCAGTTGACGGACTTTGAGCGAGGGCGTATAGTGGGCATGCGGGAGGCCGGGTGGACGTACCGCCGAATTGCTCAACACGTGGGGCGTGAGGTCTCCACAGTACATCGATGTTGTCGCCAGTGGTCGGCGGAAGGTGCACGTGCCCGTCGACCTGGGACCGGACCGCAGCGACGCACGGATGCACGCCAAGACCGTAGGATCCTACGCAGTGCCGTAGGGGACCACACCGCCACTTCCCAGCAAATTAGGGACACTGTTGCTCCTGGGGTATCGGCGAGGACCATTCGCAACCGTCTCCATGAAGCTGGGCTACGGTCCCGCACACCGTTAGGCCGTCTTCCGCTCACGCCCCAACATCGTGCAGCCCGCCTCCAGTGGTGTCGCGACAGGCGTGAATGGAGGGACGAATGGAGACGTGTCGTCTTCAGCGATGAGAGTCGCTTCTGCCTTGGTGCCAATGATGGTCGTATGCGTGTTTGGCGCCGTGCAGGTGAGCGCCACAATCAGGACTGCATACGACCGAGGCACACAGGGCCAACACCCGGCATCATGGTGTGGGGAGCGATCTCCTACACTGGCCGTACACCACTGGTGATCGTCGAGGGGACACTGAATAGTGCACGGTACATCCAAACCGTCATCGAACCCATCGTTCTACCATTCCTAGACCGGCAAGGGAACTTGCTGTTCCAACAGGACAATGCACGTCCGCATGTATCCCGTGCCACCCAACGTGCTCTAGAAGGTGTAAGTCAACTACCCTGTCCAGCAAGATCTCCGGATCTGTCCCCCATTGAGCATGTTTGGGACTGGATGAAGCGTCGTCTATCGCGGTCTGCACGTCCAGCACGAACGCTGGTCCAACTGAGGCGCCAGGTGGAAATGGCATGGCAAGCCGTTCCACAGGACTACATCCAGCATCTCTACGATCGTCTCCATGGGAGAATAGCAGCCTGCATTGCTGCGAAAGGTGGATATACACTGTACTAGTGCCGACATGCTCTGTTGCCTGTGTCTATGTGCCTGTGGTTCTGTCAGTGTGATCATGTGATGTATCTGACCCCAGGATTGTGTCAATAAAGTTTCCCCTTCCTGGGACAATGAATTCACGGTGTTCTTATTTCAATTTCCAGGAGTGTATATTTCGGGACTCGGTGTTAAGCGTTAAACAGAGATGGGACGTGTTTTATGTCGGAGAGATCTTGCTAATGTCGTGCGACGCTATTAAGCTCTATTGTGTTTGTTTAGTTAGTCGATGGCGGAATAAACAAATTCAAGAAAATAATACGCATTCAAGGTGTGTATTTATCAATTTATAAAAGATTTGACAAACATTCTTCAGACATCACGTGACGTAGATCGATCTGAGGTGCAGTGTGGAATGATACTGAGAGCCTGCATCTTTTCACGCTGAATATTCTTCGGTATAATATCTCAGAAGCAATAAAGTTTTCGTTGATAAAAAAGTTAGATACATCAATCCGTACACATCATACAACATAGCACCTAGTTGCGGCGAACGATCTTCGTAGCGAAACAAACATTTTAGAGATATCAGGTGGAGCACTTCCGACGACGAGTATCAACGAGATCGACGTTGCGGGAAATATATCTAGCTCTCTTGTGGTATTTAAAACCAAAGACTTATAATCCTTAGCTTTTAAAAGACTGAAGCTAAAACCCACATAAAACCACAGGAAATCATTACTAAAAATACCAAAAATAAATAAGAAGCAGAGAATTTTGTTAAACAGAATTTCTTAATCAACTAAATAAATTAATTGTAATATTATAAAAAATGCTGCCAGCTACTTATAAGCGAAGCTGAGATAATCGCATAACACTCATCCCATCCAAACCATTATAGTTAAGGACTTCATTTATTTTTTTAAAAAATAAATAAAATTAATTATTTAACAAGTATTAATGGCTGAAATCTGCAATTATGTTTTATGCGTTAGTATCTTAAGTGAAACATAGACTTACCACATGCGATCTGAGCAGATTTTGTAAATGTATTGATCCAGTTACGAAACAAACATTCGGTTGTAAAACCTGGTATTTAGTGATATGTTAGGAGTGACAGGAGAATGTAATTTCATTATTGTGAATGTAAACAAAATATGCTTTATCTCAAAAAGAAGGCTGAAATTTCTACAAAACTAGCATATAAAAATACCAGGAAAAACTGACTTATTTAATGTCAAAAAGAGAACAAAAGTGAAGGTTCAATACAAGATTGATTTTTTTAAAGAAAACGTACATCATCGTCCTTTCGACATCACAAGGTATTATAGAAAATAAAATAAGCTCAAAATTACAACTTAGTAAAACATCGACAAAATTTTAGAAAACGAAAAAAATTGGCGGAATGTTGCAACTTAGTTAAAACAGCGTCAAATTTTTTTGGGAAATGGCACTGGCTACAAAGGGCTTTCAAATGGCATCGACCTCAACACTGTTCATCAACTCAAAATCTCTTCCGGCTGCTTTCTCGTTCTGAGGGTTGGCAGCGGAAGGGGTGACTCTAGGAATATTTTCCTGCTCGTCGAACACCTCAGTGTAGAATTTGAATTTGTCATTGATCGCCCAGTCTTCATCAAAGTGTGGCAATTAAAGCTTTTCGACGTCTCCGCTTTTGGCTTCTGAAAGTTCTACACCTGCTGCGTATGGTGCTGGACCGTTTGCTTTGCTGACATTTTTCCCCTCTTCAGAATGACCTTCCCCTATGAAACCTAAAAATGTTAGAAGGATCTCTGCGAACTAGACAAACTTCTTGTTTCTGCTGTTCGTGAACACGATTTTTTTGGATTTTTGAATCTGTAAATGTCAGTTACCAGTAACTTTCAATGAGCCTGTCACATATTCTTTCCAGTCTTGAACATTACATTCATTTTGTCCTAGACGTACTGCCGTTGCAAATTTCTCAATGTACTGAACGTATACAGTCGGGTTTTCAATGCGGCTCAACTTACGATGTCTTTCGATGTTACCAGAAACCCTGTCAGGTGAACCACTACTGGGAGCCACAGTTCTGCTTCTTCTAGATTGTCTGGAGCTTTGAGAAGAAACCAGTGACATAGTGTGCTTATCATCGTTCTGTTTTAATTCTGACCCCCACATCCGTCGAAACACAACGGAAGTCTTTCGGCTCCTTCGGAGTTTCGGTGACTTAGTTGCGGTGAACCATCGATGCTATTTGGTCTGATCCTTTTACACAGTCATGTTCCAGCCAAATGTTCGAAAACACAGTGTCGATGTTCTGGAGGGACTCCGGGGAGCACTGGGAGACTGCAAAGCTGTAAAGGTACATTTGACGGGAATAATTGGCCTCTGGGTCTGGCACCTTCAGTAGTACTAGATTCTTTTGCTAGTCGTGGCTGGCAGTTATTTCATCCTCGTTATTTTCCTTCAGCTTTGCGTAGAATACGTTAGCTTTCATTGTGTGGACTTCAAGCTGGGTTTGCAGGCTCTCCTTTTCGGCTCTTCGTTTTCCACTTCAGTACGATTTTCCAGCAAAGAGCGTGTCCAGCGGGTATCACCATATGGGACGTCAAAGCCAGTATTGAAATCATGGTAAAAAATGGTCCTGTAGTAATCGTATTTGGCAACGTTTTCATTGTTCTCTTCACAATACAAGGTCCACATTTTGTTATGCTCAGTTCGCTACTTAAATAGAGTCTTCGAGTGTTGATTCCTTGCGAGTAGTGACGGTCTAAGGGGATGAATTTCTTAACGTGATTTTTTACACACTCTTCTCTCACTTTATACAATTTGGTTCTTCTGTCGCCTCCTCTTGTCTCTGTGAGAACTGCATGTTGGTCTAAAATTTTGTGACACAACATGTTAATCCTATCTTTCTTAATTTGTAAAATCTACAAAAAAGCCGCTTTGCAAACAGCTGCATTTTCGATCTTCTCGCCCCTCTTTTATGGTAAGGAAAAATGGTTGGTGGTGGTTCTTTTTTTTCCTTCCTTAGCGGATCGTCTTTTGGGGTATGTGGTAAAGAAATGTTGAGCTACCATAGCTGCTCTCCCACTCTTGCGGAGGGAAATATGTACAGGCAGTACGAAGTGACTGGGGGGGGGGGGGGGGGGGGTGCGAGGAGCGCATCACGGATCCTCAAGTGCAGGCAAAAGTGTGCACATCCAGATAAAATAAGAGGGAAAGTAAGTACGACGAGCTAAATTTAAAAAATCGAGTAGATTATATAAAACGGCGTGATAAAAACGTGACTGGTGAAAGTGTCATTTTTTACTGCCAACAAGTGGTTGCTTAAAATCCTTGCTAATGGGAAATTCGTGTTGAGCGGAAACTGGGAGCATCTAACAACAGTATCAATGCTGTGCACAGCACAACTTCGCGAGATCGCGTGCTCTCCTTGCTGCTCCCTGCGATGTCTACTGCATTTAACACAGATTTTCTTTAGTTTTGCTATCCACTACACTACTACTTTGTTTCCAGGTAGCTACCAGTATGTTTTGCAGGAATTACCCATTAAATTGGTCGGACTAGGTCACTGTGTAGAGCAGATCACAGATCGTACCACGAATTTCTTCAGAACATGTTACCGCAATTACTGTCAACATTCATTCAGTAACATTGCTTTGTTTATACTTTTCATGCTCTTACTTTCTGTTTTCGAAAAATTTCTCTTTCACTGATCGGGACCCTCTCCCTTCTCCGGGAGGGACCGCCGTCCTCGATCTCGTTCTGGTCATTTGCGACTATACGCCGGGTACGACTTCTTGCAGAATTCCTACCGTCTCAGATACACCCACTTTGTTTGTCTCATCTTCTGCATTTAAGCCGTCTACAAATCACTCGTTTCTTCAAAACACTCACGCAAATACGTCAACAAATATCCTCCTGACTAGCTGAATTGTGCTTACCGGCGTAAATGCAAGAGCAGCAAGAGCTTCATTGTTGCGTACGCCTTTGCTACAGCTTATCCAACCTAATTCTGAAGAAGAGAAATATCTCTTCTAATCGTAACAAACCGGAAGGTACCTCTGAATGTCTAGATTGTCTGACGTCAGGTGTCGTGCTTTGCATCCAGACGTGGCACGGCGGCCGCAATGCCTATTGAATCTGGCGGGTTTGACAATCACTGGACATTTAGTGGGCTTTGCACTTGAAGACAAAGTGTGGTTAGCGGCTTTTGCAACCGAGCACGATTTTTTGCAGCCATTTTATAGCGGGTTTTGCACTTTCAAACTTTTTCCATCTTGTAGGTGCTGAAAAAAGTTTATTAGGCAGTGTGCCCTTCTGCAAACAGGCTAACAATGCATTTAGTGGCTTTGCATCTATGTTCTTTGCTTCGCAGATTCTGTGGAGAACTTCATCACTCCTTACCTTATCATTTCACCTAATTATCAACTCTCTTCTGTAGCACCAGATCTGAAATGCTTCGATTCTCCTCTGTTCTGGCTTTCCCACAGTCCATACTACGCTGAACTCCATACGCCCATTCTCAGAAATTTCTTCCTCAAATTTACACCCTTGTTTGAAACTAGCAGACTTCTCGTGGCCAAGAATGCCTTTTTACCGGTTTCATCAATTTGGTCTACTTCGTGATCCCCAACTGTAACGTTAAGTTTCATTTCTGCTACTTATCATTACTCTTGTCTTTCTTCGATTTACTCTCATTACAGCATTAGACTGTTTAGTCCATTCTATACATACTGCAATTCGTCTTCAATTTCACTGTGGATAGCAATGTCATCAGCAAAGCATATTATTGCTTTCCACTCTCGAACCTTTCTTTTATTTTCCTCATTGTTTCTTAGAAGTTTAGATTGTAGAGTATGGGCGAAACACTACTTCCCTATCTTACAATACAAACATATAATTGTAAAAGTATACACGCACAAGCTGACAGAGAAGACACAGCCATGAGATCAAGCAAATTCATTATTACAACGACTGTACTAAAAAAAGGCATGGTACATTGACAATGACAATGCTACTGATCCTACATACATGAGCTAGGTGTACTCCTGCAGTGTACTCTCAGACTGAAACTTCCTGGCAGATTAAAGCTGTGCACCGGACCGAGACTCGAACTCGGAAGCTTTGCCTTCGCAAAGGCGGAAGTAAGATTGTGAGGACGGGTCGTTAGTCGTGCTTGGGTACCTCTGTTGGTGGAGCACTTGCCTGCGAAAGGCATAGGTCCCGAGTTCGAATCTCGGTCCGGCACACAGTTTTAATCTGCCAGGAAGTCTCAAATCAGCGCATACTCCCCTACAGAGTGAATATTTCATTCTGGATACTCTCAAACTCTTTTACCTATCAAGTAAAGCAAAAAATGAAATGTGTAAAACCATGCAGGAATTCTCGCCTTGGAGGCTGAAAACTCCGACGTCAATATACATTAATCTGTAGGTGTTTCGGTGTACAGGTGTGTCAGCCATACCACAGTGTTGGCAGCAAGGTTGACTTTTCAGTTTTTTATATTACTTTTCTTAAATTTTGTAATGTTGCCAGGAATCAATCTTATACACCACTGGGGGTATATGTGAGCTGGTGGGTTTTATCCACACAGTCTTCCTATATAGGTCTTTGTGTTCAATATGTCATAAAACATCATGTACCAACCTATCACGTAATGCGAATTTTATTAGTAGTACTCACATGTTTTCTAGTTATAGCACTAAAACCGAAAGTTACGTCATGATCATAAGCTGTTATTATTTCCTACTACACTTGAAGTCCTTAATAGCAAATGGTATAAGACAGCATGGCACATTGATTCCTTTGTGTTTTAAGCGTCCTCAAACCGAATTTTCTTATTTGCAGTATATCTCATTAACAGGGCATTTTTCTTAGCACCTCTGGAATGATGAAATGAATATTTTGCTACAATGTAATTATCCTCCTTAGACAGATCCAAATAGGTGTTTTGTAATGTTTCTGACAGAAAAAATATGCCACGTATACTTTGTCCTCTTGGATAACTTGCCAAGCGAAGAAATAGAAATGCTAACAACAGTACTCAAAGAAGTAATTTCAGGTAGTCAGGATTGAAGACTCAGACGTAGCACTCTCTCGTCACCAAAGAGATGTTAACGAATGATATAGAAACGCCTACAGAATTTACATTCGACATACTATGAATTTCGTTCCTTGAAGCTGTATGGCAGATTTTAATGTGCAGGTATGCAGACTGAACCCAGCCCTTCAGCTCAGGTGCGAGTTTCGAACCAGCGTCAGTCAATGTCACATCTATCAGCTCTGTTGTTGTGTGGTGTGTTGAGTCAAACACTGTAGTTGTAGATAGGACCTTAATACTGTTTTCAGTATTCAATTAATCCATTCATCTTCCCATTCTTGGAATGGATTCAATACAGCAATATGATAAGAGAGCCTATCACCAGCAAAAACTTTTCGTTCCATTAAAAAGTTACAGCCTTCTATGGCATGCAGAACCCCTTCTGGTACTAAAATGTAGTTTCCTAACAAGTACACACAATAATGTAAAATACAAATGCTGTAAAATATGTGCAACATGTATTCCTCAAATTGCTACCCAAAATCAGTCAGTTCCAAATATTTTCCCTTTTTTTTAGTACAGTAATCCTGGGTGTGTTGTATTCCCTCTCACCATCAACAGATACTCCGTTAAAACAACATTCTTCTGCAGCATTTACATACTTATACACAGATCAGCCAGAACATTATGACAACCGACCTACTATCGATATAGACTCGCCCAGGAGATAGCAGCGTCACCTGGCGAAGAATGACTGCTAATCAGACACATGCAAGGTGCATGCACTATCAGTGAGTGACCCGTCCATGTGTAGAATGAGGAAGGCGCGCGATCTATCTGAGTTTGACCGCGAGCAGATTGTGATGGCCAGGATGCTCGGCACAAGAATTTCAGAAACTGCTTGAATTTTAGAGTGTTCTAGGACTGCTGTGGTGAGTGCCTCCAACATGTGGCAAAACCAAGGTGAAACCGCAACTAGACGTCGTGAGGTTGGGCTACAACCTCTCATTGCAGATGTCGGACATTGTAGGCTGTGCAGACTGGTAAAACAGGACAGACGATGAATTGTGGCGGAATTAACATCAGACATTAATGCTGGACAGAGTACAACTGTGTTTGAACACGCAGTGGACCAAGTACTTCTAACGATGGGTCTCCGCAGCTGACGATCCACGCATGTGTCAATGTTAACACCACGACATCGGCAACTACGACTGAAGCGAGCACATGATCACTGGCGCAGTGGCAGAACATTGCATGGTTTGATGAATCCCAGTACCTTCTACATCACGCCGATGGGAGGGCGTGAATCTGTCGTCTGCCAGGGAAACAGCTCCTTGACACATGTACTGCAGGAAGGAGACTAGTTGGCTGTGGCTCCTTTCATGTGAGCATCCATGGGTCCAGTACCGCTCGTACAAGGCACCATGATGGCCACGTAACAGACCATGTGCGCTCCTCCATGACGATTATGTTTCGAGACAAGATACGAGGTGCGGCTAGAAATAAACCGGACTGATGCTGGAAAAAACATTTATTTACAATTTCATGTTATCTCCTTCAATGTACTCTCCTCCTCGGTCTCTACACCGCTCCATACGAATTTTCCACTGTTCATAGCAATGCTGCAGATCATTTTCGGTAAGTCCATACATTACTTCCGTCGCTTTTTCTTTTACTGCTTCAACAGTCTCAAATCTAGTTCCTTTCAAAGCTGACGGCTTTAGGGAAAAGAAAAAAGTCACAGGGGCCCAAATCAGGTGAGTAGGGTGGATGATCTAAGATGGGAATGTTGTGTTTTGCCAAAAACGTCTTCACTGACAACGCACTGTGAGCTGGGGCATTGTATTGGTGAAGGATCCATGACTTTTTTCTCCACAAATCGTTCCGTTTTCTCCGTACTCGCTCACGTAGGGTAGCCAGGACGCTAATGTAGTAATGCTGATTCACTGTTTGTCCCTCTGGTACCCAATCAATGTGCACAATCCCTTTGATGTCAAAAAAAACAATAATCATTGCCTTGAATTTCGATTTTGACATTCGTGCTTTTTTTTGTCGTGGAGAACCAGGAGTTTTCCAATGCATCGATTGGCGTTTAGTTTCGGGATCGTAAGTAAAAAACCACGATTCATCGCAAGTAATAACATTTTGTAAGAAGGTGGGATCACTTTCAATGTTTTCCAGGATGTCAGAACAAATCATTCTTCGGCGTTCCTTCTGTTCAATTGTAAGACACTTTGGAACCATTTTTGAACACACTTTGTTCATGTTGAAACTTTCATGAAGAATCTGCCTAACACTTTCCTTGTCAACTCCTGTTAACTCAGACACTGCTCTGATTGTTAAACGGCGATCTTGTCGAACAAGTTTAGCAATTTTTTCAATGTTTGCATCAGTTTTTGCTGACAATGGTCTGCCAGTGCGAGTGTCATCACTGGTGTCTTCGCGGCCATCTTTAAATCGTTTAAACCACTCAAACACTTGTGTTTGCGATAAACAATCATCGCCGTACACTTGTTGTAACATTACAAACGTTTCACTTGCAGATTTTCCTAGTTTGAAACAAAATTTGATGTTGACACGCTGTTCTTTCTGTACACTCAACATTTTTCCGACGCACAGACAAAACGTCAACTACTTAAAACAGACGCCACGGGCAGACTGAGTGCAGGAGGCAGATGAAACTCGAGCAGTAGGCGGAGCGAGAGTCACGTGACAGGCCACGCGACTTTCAGCCTTATTGCATTCGTTTTATGGTTTCACCAGTATTAGTCCGGTTTTTTTCTAGCCACACCTCGTAATTCGCTAGGTCATAGGGCCAGGAGTGTGTCGGAGTGGTTCAAGGAACACAGTGCACGCCCCCCAATTCGCCAGATCTGAACTCGATCAAAAACATCTGGGATGCGACTGAACGTGGTGTCAGAGTTCATCAGTCCCCACCCGGAATTTGTGGGAATTAGATGACTTCTGTGTGCAGATGTGGTGCCAACTCCCTCAGTTACCTTACTAGCCCTCACTGCTTCCATGCCACGACACATCGCCGCTGTTATCTGTGGCAAAGATGGACATAGCAAGTCCTTAGAAGTTGATCATAATGTTCTAGCTGAACAATGTGTATCCAGTATTGATACTGGAATGTAATTTCCTTATGCTAAAAAGCCAGTCATTCACTCTCTCATCATTACAAATGTTCATAATTTTTTTAATTAATTTCAGCAGGTTGACTGTGGATTTATATTCATTTACTCCTTCAGTTACGTTAGAACTACAGTCTTACAAGGTATATACAATCTCTTCTGATTTCTAAATGCATTTTGCTTAAGAGTAATACTCGTTTGTCAAGCGGAACAATGGAATTGGATGCATAAAGTAGATCTCCACATACCTTACATGCAAGTAACTAAAAACTGTAAGTGGGCAGGACGTAGTTTATATCCTCAGTCTTGATTCTGTGGAAAGTAAGTACTTCAACATAGATAACTTCTGCGTGTTCATACTACTGCAGAATGACAGTAACAAAACAAATATCTTTTACTCGAAAGAATACCTACATTGCGGGTTTTAATCATCTCCTCCTCCTCCCAGTTTATAGGTGTACATTAGAAAACTACTGGCAGACAGAGAATACCCCACAGTAGACTGTCAGTAGTGCCGCAAATGAACATTGTGCTCTGAAGACCCAAGGTGACAGATATTCCATTGGAATGGTCTTCTTGTCAACACTTCTAAATTTCGTTGTACCTGCAATCCAGTTGTAAATCCCTAACCTAGTAACACTATTTTGTGCGTGCTGTGGCGTGGATACTCTAGGGACGGGGTAGATTGTGGAAGTCGGTGCATCAGTAGCGGCAGTATGTTTGCATGTGTGCTTTTTGTGTGTATACTGTTACTCTGAAGACCAAAAACGGATAGTAAGGGAGGTAGTGGAATGGTGTATGTCTATTAAAGAAATAGCCCCTATGCCTTTAAAATATGCACTGTCACTCATAAGCGTACAGTACACATCACCCACTCAGAGATTGGTAGCTAATTGATACAGATGTGCGGTTCTCTCCACTGTTTGGTGTTTTGCCCATTTTTAAGTAATTTATCGTAATTTTAGCTACTTTTTTCTGTTCTACTATTTACACATTAATTTAATTGACACTTTGTGCATAGGAGACGTAGAATGCAAACTGAGTTTTATGTTCTGCAAAGAGATAAACATTCGTACTTCGTCAGAGATGTCTAAAATTGGGTGTGCACGAATACCATCCATATTGCAGCATTGTGTTGTGGGTCATGGTTGCCTTCGCCTGTTAGCGCTATCTATTTGGCAGTCAGCGAATGCCTCCCTGCGTCTTCTGGTTTGATGTCTGACATTTAATGTAATACATCACTACCTTTTTAAGTAAACGACTGTCTTCTTGCTACTAAGTGGAACTGGTCGATGTTTCATTGTGATTTCTAACTGGATACTGTAACAGCTTTGAATAAACGATGTATGTATTACCTTTAAGCACTTTATTGTTGCTAAAACTTGAAGAGACATATTTTAGGCTTCTTCTATACCATTTACTGCATATGAATAAATTGCGTTTGACAAGTGGCGATCTAATGCAAACAACTATCTGTCTATCTATAGTTTTAATTATTTAAAGTGGCAAGCAAGACACTGTTGTACAGGAGGTAATAGCACTTCTGGCAACACATGGCTGATCTTATTAACTATTTCGTGTGTGTTCGTCCCAAAGTCTAGACTATTTGTATTATTTTGTCAAATATTCGTCTTACGTCTACTTTAAATGTTATCATTGTCATCCATACATTATGGCCAACGCTGATGCTAGGGTAGCTCCCACTGTTAACATTACCTCGTTCTTTTTACTTCTGTAATTCTATACAGTTGCTGGGGTGATATATGCCATTTGCTTGGTAGTGATATCAGAGCGGGTAAATTAATAAATATAAGCCAATAAATTTCCTCCCTTAATATGCAATTTTGTGTGTAGTGTCACAATATGCTGTGACAACCTGGAGAGCTGGAGCTGCGGTTGTTTGCAGGAGGCTGGAAACAGAGTGTGGGTGAGGGGTCCAGTTTATTGCTGAAAGCATCAGTGACACTGTGGTACCTACAACAACACTTATTTCGCATGGTGAGTTTACAGAGTTATAAAGTGCCTCCAGGTTGGTGGTTGGTGGCAGGGTGTGTGTGTGTGTTCCACGAAGGAAAACTGACACCTCATCAGCGAGACGTGACGTCACCCATCAAGTCAGCACGCCATGGTAGCAAACTATGCAGGAAGCAGCGTGGGGACAAGAGGAGGTCACCCACCCAAACATTCTGTGTTACCGCACGGCTCCCACCTTAGTGCTCTTGTAGACAGTTCATAGTACGCTGAGGTGAGGACAGTGGATTATGGTGCAGGATATCGGTTGTCGGGGAAATTAGGCCCAGGTCATCCACCATCGACCAACCAAGACTGCAGCAGATTTTCACAAGTCATTTGGGCGCTGCGTGAACATGCCAAGTCTTCTTGGTTTGGAGATGGCAGCTTGCAGATCGTCTACAATCTTCCTTGGTGGAGGATGGTTGACCACCCGGCACTCTTCCCCTCATCCACGGTGTTTTAGTAGACAACAATGGCAGCTGATGACTGTGATATGCTTCGGATTGGCTGATTCTTGTCTTTGAAGACAGCAAGCTAGTGGCTCTGGATGCATGTTAACCCTCTCTCATCAAAGATATCAGTAGTTATTCTCGGTCGGTGAGTTTACGTCTTTCTGCCTACTTTACAGTGGCGCTCTGGTACTGATGTTATGAAGTGTTACTTCCAGCTATCTTGTTATGTAGCACTGTAGTGTCTGCAGCTCTATTTTCCTCGGTCAGTGTCGTGTGGCAATAATTACTATATGGCCTGACGTCTGTTACATTAGTGGTACACTTCATTATAATTATTAATGGCACACTGGTGCAGAGCCAGTTTGCTCTGTTCTGAGCTCGTGTGGTAGAACATCTTTAAAAAATTTAAACATCTAACATACAAATATTCTTGTGGGCAACACTCCTCCTTGTATCACAAAATCTGTCCCAAGCTTTGCCTATGATTTTCCTGTGCAACAACTTCATTGATTTATTTACGTAACTGTAACCACGCACCAACATTTTGCTTGTGAGAGGTGGCTCACATGAATTTCTTCTTTATTGTTTAATTCTTTACCATTCTTAAATTTCGTTTTGCTCAACCCTTTTCATGGTTACGCTACTCGTATATTATTCGTTTTCTCGCCGTAACAAGATATAATAATTTTACAGTTGTCTTAGTCTACACATCTCGGGTTATGGTAGTTAACCACTCTACAGGTCTCCGATGTGTCGGTAGTTGTCAGATATGGGTAGTTCTGTGTCTGAGAGAAAGTAAAGTACCCATGTTCTATCAGAAATATGGCAAGATTAATGGTCGTAATTCTTATGGTCGTCACATTTCAGCGCTGATTCTCTCGATATTGCTAAATATGTTGCAATATTTCTCCTGGAAGTTTTGTCTTGCTACGATGCTATTAGTGTGTCCCAAGAGTGATATTTTCCTTAGAACATTCTTGTAGGACGCTTAATGACGTAAAAATGTGAGCTTCCCCATCCCCAGATATTATTAAAACTTCTTGTACACAACTACCCATTATTCCCCATCTAACTGTATACGGATGTACCATATAAGACTGATACTGCACGCTCGTCCCTACAACTTCACTGTGTCTGTTTTCACTTGTGCGGTTGATACGTGGTGAAACACTGTTAAGCTCTTGTCTGTCACTTGCCATAGTTCCACAGGACACGCTTTTGCTGCTACGTGAAAACGCTGACAAGGATTGTTGTGTTGGCACTAAAAGCGAACTCAGTTTTCGTTTATCTCATGGTAGACTGTAATAATCCCACTCCAATTCTCACATCATTGAGTCTGTCTGCTAATGCCTGTAATAATCTGCCTACTGCTGTCCTGTAAGCTCAGTCATTTTTCTATTTTCCTGACTCACTGTTCACTGTTGTCTCTGTATCCCATGTGTACTGTTCTAACGCTACTGTTAACTTAAGTACCATTTTGCTGTTTTTCAGAACGCGCTGCTCTAAATTCGATAGTTGCGCGGTATGCTACTCACCTATGCTGTTGGTATTGTCTGTACTGTTTTTACTGGCCTAATCACGTTGTACAGCTCCTGAATATCTTCTTTATCCGCTGTTCCAAACACTGTTCTTAATATAATAGAAAAAAACTCACATGCAAATAGCTTGTCATTGATGGTAGATACAGTCCCACACCCTACCTCTCGCCCTGGGGGATCCGCATTGCAGCACTCACAAAATAGGGTAATGATAGTTTAGGATTGCGAGTACAACCAAATTTACAAAATATGGCCCAATGATCGTGTGGTCACAAGAGCTTCCATCTTGTGTGTATAGAGTATAAGGAGCATATGTGACATGACTGCAGTTCTAGAAAATTGACTACTGTGGGGAAATTTCTCACTGCCTATTGTTTCCTACTTTATACCTACAAACTGGGGGGAGGAGATTCTTAACATACGCATCATATCGAGTAAAATATATACACATATGCTAATGTCATTCTGCAACAATATGAACACATGAGAGTTGCCTGTTTAGAAATAGATACCTTCTAGACAAACAAGACTATCTATAGTTTTTAGCTATTTGCATGTAACGTACGTAGAAATCTAAATCATGCATCCAATTACGTTCCTCTACTGGAGTAATGGGCATAGTTCGTAAGCAAATTGCATATAAAAATCGGGAGACAGTGTTTATGCCGTATCAGACAATAGTTTTTACAGGTATTTGCTAAAGGTGGGATGGAGTGGATGAGTGACTACTCGTCGTACGCAATTCACATTTCCAAACCTATATCGGATGTATATGCATTTACACGCTGTAAATGACCATAGTTTTAGCAGAACATATTTCATTAACGACAGGAGAGATTACCAAACACATAGCAATTTGGAAACTATGTGAAAAATCTATGTGACACACATTTGATTCTATTGCTCTGCTGGATGACTTTAAATCCTTCATTAACAAATTACTTTTCTTAATCAGGATTGGGTCTACATGTCACAAAAAACGTTATTCTTATAATGAAGTAAAAAGCATTTGCTACTGGTAGGCGTTTTCCAAGCATGGGAAGATGAAAGGACAAATGATAGAGAGAAACAATACCAAGGGTGGCTGACGTGGGATTGAAAACCGCTGCCGAGCTGTTGTAGCTGGCATTAACTGTCAAGTATCAGCCTAATCCGTATACTTGCTACAAACAATCCTGCTGGCAAAACATCAGCAACTGAGCATTATAGCAGAGGTTGAAAATACCGCTTCAGTTGTAAATTACTTTATTTTACTCCCTGTTCTGCGCTCATAGGCAGCACACCGCAGCTTGTACATGCGGCGCTCGGGGACCGCAGCACAGCTACGACACCTGAGGATGGCTTATAACAGTGCGAAACCGGTCGTGAGAAAATAAAGTAATTTACAAATGAAGCGGTATTTTCAACCTCTGCTATATACTTGCACTGTGGAACTAATGTAGATCTGCCCTACAGCATTTGTGGGAAGATAGACAGTACTTGGAATGTGAGTATTGCATGACTTTCTCTGTCATTTCTCAACAAGTCTTTTGTGATTAGAGCGTACCATATTAGAGGCAACTTTCACTCTTAATTATCAGAGGAAACTGTTTCCATTTTTTGTCCTTACTGTTATGAGCAGTTCTATTTCTATAATAGTTAAATTACAATTTGGTAACTGGACAACTGTCATAGAGGGTGGAGTGTACAGAGATAGATTTTTCTGTGAATAATATTACGAGACACCTACAAGCATCTGCTTAAAGAGCATAGTTACGTTCTGCCTTGTTATTCCACAGGTTGTAAGGAAAACGCACTTGCTAAAGAGATACACCGCACATCGGAAAGTTCTGTTTCAGAACAGTTGCCGGCCGTTGTGGCCGAGCGGTTCTAGGCGCTTCAATCTGGAACCGCGCGACCGCTACGGTCGCAGGTTCGAATCCTGCCTCGGGCATGGATGTGTGTGATGTCCTTAGGTTGGTTAGGTTTAAGTAGTTCTAAGTTCTAGGGGCTGACGACCTCGGAAGGTAGGAGACGAGGTACTGGCGGAAGTAAGATTGTGAGGACGGGTCGTGAGTCGTACTTGGGTAGCTCAATTGGTAGAGCACTTGCCCGCGAAAGGCAAAGGTCCCGAGTTCGAGTCTCGGTCCGGCAAACAGTTTTAATCTGCCAGGAAGTTTCATTTCAGCGCACGCCCCGCTGCAGAGTGACAATTTCATTCGGGAAAAACCCACCAGACTGTGGCTAAGCCAGGTCTCTGAAATATCCTTTCTTCCAGTAGTGCTAGTCCTGCAAATTTCGCAGGAGAATTTCTTTGAAGTTTGGAAGGTAGGAGACGAGGTAGTGGCGCAAGTAAACTTGTGAGGACGGGTTGTGAGTCGTGTTTGGGTAGCCCTGTTGGTAGAGCACTCGCCCGAGAAAGGCAAAGATCTCGAGTTCTAGGGGACTGATGACCTCAGACGTTAAGTCCCATAGTGATCAGAGCCATTTTGCAGCAGAGGGAAAAGTATCAAGACGGTTCACCCATCGTTACAAATTGCCTACCTGATGCAAAACACATAACCGTGTGTGCTGGAATCTTAGTTTTCTATATTACTGGTAATAAATCACCGTAAAATACATTACATTATCCATCTGGACCGTTCCAAAACTCCAATCATGTATCACATGTATGTCACGTTTCAAGAGATCATTAAGATTTTCAAGCCATTTTCACCTTCGTAAATCACGTGTGGTAGGGTATAGAAAACAGACAATGGGTAACAAGACCGTAAGTGCACTCAATAAAGGTTTCGACCAATCCACACTATTGGAATTCTTTTTCTACCACTGGTTATAGAAATAAATGTATATTAATATTTTCTTTCAGGGTATTTAGCAAGTCTCAGTTATTATTTGGGTGTCATAGGAATCTAACAGAAATAGTGCTGGCCTGTCATCAACAATGACATAGAGACAACGAAGTGTATATTCGGAAGTAAACTACGTGCCACATTAAACACAAAAACTTTTGACACAGCTATACCGTAAGCATCCAATTCAGGAGGTCATAGACGCTCTCAACGGCATACATGATTTAATCTCGACAGCATCACTCCACCACAAAAATAAAGAACTAACAAATCATCCATGGTGCCAGCAACGCGACATGGCTGACACACTCGTACACTGAAACACCTAGAAATTAATGCATGCTAACTGCAGTGCCCGACGTTGCACCGGATGCTTAATACCTGTCACACAAATTGTTTAGTCCTGCGCCGTGTTGATACTCACCCCGAAGTGAATATTTAAATCACTGGGGGTCAACAAAATGTGCCGAATGGATACTTTGCCTGCAGCATTCATAAAAATAGGATTCAAGGCTTCCATTTATGGCCTTTGCGAATGTACACCAATTGCAAACCAAAAGTTTACTAATAACAGTTAAATCATAGCTAACGCTTTGATTGATTTTTAAATTACAAATTAAATTAATACATCTCTAATGCATAAAGTACCTGAAACCGAAATGTAAAATACATACTTTTATCATTTCAATACACTTAATTTTCTGCAAGAAATATTTTGAGTCCAAGAATACTGAGTAAATATTGACTAAATATTTTTCATGTATATTAGTATTTTTTTAAAAATCAAATACATACACTACTGGCCATTAAAACTGATACACCACGAAGATGACGTGCTACAGACGTGAAATTTACCCGACAGGAAGAAGATGCTGTCATATGCAAATGATTAGCTTTTCAGAGCATTCACACAAGGTTGGCGCCGGTGGCGACACCTACAACGTGCTGACATGACGGAAAGTTTCCAACCGATTTTTCATACACAAACAGCATTTGACCGACGTTGCCTGGTGAAACGTTGTTGTGATGCCTTATGTATGGAGGAGAAATGCGTACCATCACGTTTCCGACTTTGATAAAGGTCGGATTGAAGCCTATGGCGATTGGGGTTTATCGTATCGCGACATTGCTGCTGGCGTTGGTCGAGATCAAAAATGTTGTGTGTGTGAAATCTTATGGGACTTAACTGCTAAGGTCATCAGTCCCTAAGCTTACACACTACTTAACCTAAATTATCCTAAGGACAAACACACACACCCATGCCCGAGGGAGGACTCGAACCTCCGCCGGGATCAGCCGCACAGTCCATGACTGCAGCGCCTAGACCGCTCGGCTAATCCTGCGCGGCGGTCGAGATCCAATGACTGTTAGCAGAATATGGAATCGGTCTTTTCAAGGCGGTAATACGGAACGCCGTGCTGGATCCCAACGGCCTCGTATCACTAGCAGTCGAGATGACAGGCATCTTATCCGCATGGCTGTAACGGATCGTACAGCCACGATATCGATCCTTGAGTCGACAGATGGGGACGTTTGCAAGACAACAACCATCTGCTCGAAAAGCTCGACGACGTTTGCAGCAGCATGGACTATCAGCTCGGAGAGCTTGGCTGCGGTTACCCTTGACGCTGCATCACAGACAGGAGCGCCTGCGATGGTGTACTCAACGACGAACCTCGGTGCACGAATGGCATAACGTCATTTTTTCGGGTGAATCCAGGTTCTGTTTACGGCATCATGATGGTCGCATCCGTGTTTGGTGACATCGCGGTGAACGCACATTGGAAGCGTGTATTCGTCATCGCCATACTGGCGTATCACCCGGCGTGATGGTATGGAGTGCCATTGATTACACGTTTCGGTCACCTCTTGTTCGCATTGACGGCACTTTGAACAACGGAGGTTACATTTCAGATGTGTTACGACCCGTGGCTCTAACCGTAATTCGATCCCCGCGAAACCCTACATTTCAGCAGTATAATGCACGACCGCATGTTGCAGGTCCTGTACGCGCCTTCCTGGATACAGAAATATCGTGATACTGATGTTAGGTAGCCATTAGTATAATTACGAAACGTTAGGTTCGACACATTATGATGAGGTTGTTGTTAAATTCTGATCACATGTAAGAATGTCTACAGAGAACTGCCCTGATTAAAATGTCCTCTTCTAGTGTGATAGTTGTTGACCCACGAAAATTTACTAACAATATTTGGACTACCATTAATGCTGATGGAGAGATTCGTGTCTTTGAATGATCCACTGATCTATACTGGCGGAGGAATGTTTTCTGTAGGGTCACAAGGGCGAACTGGCCAATTGGTGAGATTCCACAAAAAATTCAGGCACCTAGGGGGCCTTCCTTATTGGCATTATGTGGGTGGTAGTCTCATGGGCACTTAGCTACGTCTGGCATTACTTCCGTTTACCTGTGTCAGGATTCCTTTGTATTTTTCTGTTCTGTTGGACTTCCTTGGTCAACTCTTGGTTTTTCTCGACCCCAGTGCTATTAGCTTTTGAGGCTTGAGGGAGTCTTTCAGCTTTCTTTACTATCTCCAACGGTCAAAGGTTGGCATAGGATCCCGGACTGTATTTAGGCTGTCGATGCCTGTTCGCAATCAAAAGTCCGAGAAAAATTCACTGAAATTTGATGAACGTATCAGACCTTGAAGAAAAGAAGGTGACGTAGCCAACAAATTCTACTTACACGTCGAAAACAACATGAATATCATGACCCCTGGAGATTACTTGCATGGTTTTATACGTTGATACTGGTGTTCGATAGCCGCTAGTATAATTAGGAAACAACATTAGCTCTACATGTTACGGTGAGGTTGTAAGGTACCCAGCTGACTTCGCGCTATGTAGCCAAGGTAAGAGGATGAAAGGCGAGTTTTCCGGCGCCTTTATGTAACCAGAACACATAGACTAAGAGAGATAACCACGAAAGACAATCATGAGAGATGGGAAAAAGATATCAGAAAGTTCACGCACATAACCGAAGGATAGTTACAGACTGAAACTGAGAAAAGGTAACGTCACCATTCTATACGTATTCGCACCTGAAGAAGGAAAAACGGATGAGTCTAGAACCTTCTATGAAGAACTACAGAATGATTAAATACCGTGCTACTGATCAGTTATTATGATTGGTGATCTCAATGCCAGAATAAAAAATACCCCAGTGACGAATAATATGGGGTCATTTGGAGAACCGGTATGTAGTGAGCATGGAAAAATAATAGTACATTTTGCCACTAAAAATAATCTAAAAATAACAAACTCCATAAAACAAATAAATATCTAATAAAATCAAAGCGGTTATATATGTACTTGAAGAGGACAGCAAAGCGTTTATGAAATGTACGTGTTTGAAGAGAACGGCGGCGAACATCTTTATCAAAGCAGATTAAATAAAAAGCTAAATAAAAACGATGTGGAAGAAGAATAGCAAAATCTAATTAGTGTGACATATAGAGTAACAGGAGAAGCTCTCCGTAAAAAGAAAAAAAAGTAAGGAAAAGAAAGTACGTACAAATTTGAAATGAGGTTATAACAACTGATATTAAAGAACAGGATGCTTATATACCCCTCCACAACCGAGAAGAAGCAATATTGTAAGATGAGAAGAAATGTCGCTAAATATGTCGTAAGCACACGGGACGGCAAATGGCCTATAAGGTTTTAAGAATTTGAAAGACTACAGAAAAAGAGAAGATACAAATAAACAATAAACAAGAAGAACAATGGGTAAATGATTACAAAGGATTATGGTATGATAATACAGCACAAGATATTGAAATCAAACCAAAAGGTGCCAAGGATTTGGATAACAGTTTTACGATATAATATCTGTCTTAACATCACTTAAGAACAGAGAAATGACAGGATTAGATGGTATTAGTGCTGAATTATTAAAATATGGAGGGCTGATTCTTCATCTATGACTGCTACATCTCTTAAACGAATGTTGGAAGAGAAAGAGTATCCCCAAAGACTGGAATATTACTGAAGTAATATAAATTTCTAAAAAAAACAGATAAAAATCTATACAGTTACTGCAAAGGAGTAAGTTAACTGGACTCACGATACGAGATATATGCTAATATCTTAAACACGAGACTTAAAAAACATAACGGAAATTGTAATGCACGAGGAACAAATCGGTTTCAGGAAAGGACGATCCACAGTAGATGCAGCTTTTATTTTACAACAGATAATATAGAAACGCATAAAATGTGATAAAGAAACGCACACTGCTTTTATCGATTTGAAAAGAGCTTTGGAAGATAACGGCGAATCGCGTAAATCCGAAACATCTAAGAAATGCGATACAATATTCACATCAGAGCACGACTATCACTCAAGATCTCAACGGAAACATGATTAAGTAAATACCTACTATCAAATGAGTACAACGAAGCTGCTGTATCTCCCCAAATTTGTTCAGCATTTACGTACTTGAAATAACGAGTAAAGCACAACTCCTAAGATATGTGTACCAAGAAAGAAGAACTCTTTTAAATAATGCAGACGATACACTGATCCTATCAGATAAACAAGAGGACCATCAAAAGAAATTTACGTAAGAAAACAAATAAGTAGGATATGTGATATGGAGACCTCAACAGAAAAAACTATGGCATTGGCCTTCCTGGAGAAAGAAGACATAAGAACCGGAATAGTGGTAGGTCAGAAGATCTAAGAACAGTTACGTAGGCCGTCGAGTGACATACGGCTACAGCAAAGATATAGAAAATAAGCTTCGTAATTTCACCGTGTATACGGCACAATAATTAACAGAAACCTTCAGATGAAAACTGGAAAAAATACTCATATAAAATACTCATATAAAAATACTCATATACTACAGTCTTCAAACTGCTCTACAGAAACGAGACCTGGGCGATTAGCAAAAAACAAGAAAGTCATATTCAGGCTTAAGAAAAATAAACTCCCTACAAGAGATAAAATTTGTACTACAGAAGACAAACTAAGGAATCAAGATATTAGAGAATAAGTATAAATGTTTAGTCTAAATGATAAAATTCTAGATTGTAGAAGTAAATGGAAGGAACGCATATAAAGACTGGAGCTTGAGACACTCCTGTTAAAGGCGAGAAATAAGTGGCAAGGAAGAAGATATAGAAGAAGACCCCGGCAAAGTGGGAACCGTAGCAGGCAATTTCGTCTAATACCTGAAGATAAGAAGAATAAAATTATATTTTCAGATCAAGTTCGCAAGTGTAAAACTTACACTCCTGGAAATTGAAATAAGAACACCGTGAATTCATTGTCCCAGGAAGGGGAAACTTTATTGACACATTCCTGGGGTCAGATACATCACATGATCACACTGACAGAACTACAGGCACATAGACACCGGCAACAGAGCATGCAGAATGTCGGCACTAGTACAGTGTATATCCACCTTTCGCAGCAATGCAGGCTGCTATTCTCCCATGGAGACGATCGTAGAGATGCTGGATGTAGTCCTGTGGAACGGCTTGCCATGCCATTTCCACCTGGCGCCTCAGTTGGACCAGCGTTCGTGCTGGACGTGCAGACCGCGTGAGACGACGCTTCATCCAGTCCCAAACATGCTCAATGGGGGACAGATCCGGAGATCTTGCTGGCCAGGGTAGTTGACTTACACCTTCTAGAGCACGTTGGGTGGCACGGGATACATGCGGACGTGCATTGTCAGGTTGGAACAGCAAGTTCCCTTGCCGGTCTAGGAATGGTAGAACGATGGGTTCGATGACGGTTTGGATGTACCGTGCACTATTCAGTGTCCCCTCGACGATCACCAGTGGTGTACGGCCAGTGTAGGAGATCGCTCCCCACACCATGATGCCGGGTGTGGGCCCTGTGTGCCTCGGTCGTATGCAGTCCTGATTGTGGCGCTCACCTGCACGGCGCCAAACACGCATACGACCATCATTGGCACCAAGGCAGAAGCGACTCTCATCGCTGAAGACGACACGTCTCCATTCGTCCCTCCATTCACGCCTGTCGCGACACCACTGGAGGCGGGCTGCACGATGTTGGGGCGTGAGCGGAAGACGGCCTAACGGTGTGCGGGACCGCAGCCCAGCTTCATGGAGACGGTTGCGAATGGTCCTCGCCGATACCCCAGGAGCAACAGTGTCCCTAATTTGCTGGGAAGTGGCGGTGCGGTCCCCTACGGCACTGCGTAGGATCCTACGGTCTTGGCGTGCATCCGTGCGTCGCTGCGGTCCGGTCCCAGGTCGACGGGCACGTGCACCTTCCGCCGACCACTGGCGACAACATCGATGTACTGTGGAGACCTCACGCCCCACGTGTTGAGCAATTCGGCGGTACGTCCACCCGGCCTCCCGCATGCCCACTATACGCCCTCGCTCAAAGTCCGTCAACTGCACATACGGTTCACGTCCACGCTGTCGCGGCATGCTACCAGTGTTAAAGACTGCGATGGAGCTCCGTATGCCACGGCAAACTGGCTGACACTGACGACGGCGGTGCACAAATGCTGCGCAGCTAGCGCCATTCGACGGCCAACACCGCGGTTCCTGGTGTGTCCGCTGTGCCGTGCGTGTGATCATTGCTTGTACAGCCCTCTCGCAGTGTCCGGAGCAAGTATGGTGGGTCTGACACACCGGTGTCAATGTGTTCTTTTTTCCATTTCCAGGAGTGTATTTGTACTTTACGCAACGGGTTCATCTACGCGCATAAATCAACATTTTAGTGGATTTTATTAAGTAAGTTTCCTATCAGCGAGCGCATGACATTATAAAATGCCCCATCTAGTAGAAAATGCATGTGGAATGAGAATATCTGATTCGAACTGTAATCTTAACACTTTTCCACACTAATCTTAAAATTATTTGATAGTACAATGAATAATGAATGGAGTCTGAGACACTATTAACTTCTACGACGATCTAGATTCAACACACCTGCAAGTACTTCTAACAAGGGAAGGACACGATATGTGGTCGAGAAAACCATATTCACACACAGCACGGTGAATGGAGCCACAAAACGTACGTACAAAACGAAAATTGTAGCTGCTGTGGTCTATTTGAACAGGAGATACAAGTCGTCAAAGTTAGTATGCGAGCTCTGTTAAGTATGAATGGTTTATTACACAAATGGACTTTTTGAGAAAAACAGTCAATAATATGACATGAAACACATTAGAACAAAGCTTACTTGCTTGTCTACATTAGCGGAGGCAAAAAATATGCAGATAACATATATCAGCACTGTCAGTGCATAGACAGTTCTCGTACTGTTCGCTTTTGATAAGAGCAGGTTGGTCATCGTTCTCATGGATTCACTCTTCCGTTAATCCTTCTTTGAAGTCGTACTCCATGGATGTTTGAAATATACCAGGAAAGTTTTTGGTGTAACCGCACTGAAAAAAGCAAATTTCATTGCGTTGGAGAATCGTGTCACCGAGAAGAGGAAATACATACACGATTGAAAGAGTAAGAAGTGATTTCTATCCCATATGCTAATGTCATTGCTAGAAGATACCATTGTTGTATCTGTGTAATGAAAGAAGAAACCGTCGGCAGGTTACACATGTTTGTGCACTTTGCTGTATTCAGCTTCCTTATGAATTCAGCGCCTTCGGTAGTTTAAGAGTTCCTTTGTCATCCCTTTTGGCTGTCCAGGTGACAACCAAAAAAGGGCTTTAGATATTGCTTGTATATCTGGCCACATTACTTTTTCCTAGAAGACTTTTATATCCCTCTTCGTGATATTAGCAGATTTGCTAACAAATGCCTTGATGTTCGTAGATTTATATTCATATTTGCAGGAAAATGGCCGGTGGGTTCCGACACAAGGACATACAAACGGGGTAGCAGCGTAGCATACATCATAATCGCAATCATTACCATGTAAGAGCGTGTGGTTACCGCTATGAATCCAAGCGGACCATGTATGTGCTTGCTTCCCTACAATGCGAGAGTCCGTCCACATCGTAACTCTTTATCAAATATTGATTGGTCGGCGTTAATTACTTTATGTGGTGCCAGATGTTTTTCCTCAATGAGAAACCGGACAGCTCTCAAACAACCGCTTGCTAATTTATGAGCTATTTTGCGGCAGACGATCTTATTATCTTAAATTTACATTCCTTTACCCAGGAGTTGGAAGCTTTGAACCTCAGTGAAGTGTAAGGGTCAATTCTCTTCTTTACTTCCAGTGCCAAAAATCTCAATGGGCGGTCATGTATTACTGCGTTTCCCTACTTATTTTCTATAAAATGATCAGGCAATTGGCGAAGTATGATATCCTGCAGAATTTTTCAGTTTGATGAATGACGACATTTTAGCCTGTTTTCAGACTTTTGTAAAACAGTCTTGCTCTTCATTTTCTGCTTCTGTACCAACATTGTTGTAATTTTCAAGTGCGGTGCCATATCAGTTGCTAATCCAGAACGACACAAGAAGGGAATATCATATTCTGTCTTTTTGCCTTGGTTATTTTTGCCCATATCTTGTACTCGTCAGCCAAATATAATTCTGGAAACTTCATTTTCTTGGGATGATGCCCGATAAGATAAGCAGCTGCTGCCTAGGAAATCCGCCACTTGTGACATTGTTTCAAGCCTCACCGCCATGGCAATATCGTGACGCCTCGGCATCTGATGGCTCTTCATCTCATGCCTCTTCATCTATTAAAAGTGTGGTAATCTCTGCTATTCGAGCATCCTCTTCTGTCAACTGTAGCTTTATTTGTTCATAAATGACGTGATCTTCTCCTGTGGGTACTGTCCGTTTTCCGCAGTACCAAGGTATTCCACAAACGGTTTCACAATTGCTGCCTGTCTCTTTGTCCAGGCTGAAACAGCTACTAACTCTGTATACACAGTTATACACTACGGAGATAATCTCATCTATTCTAACAGAAAACACAAAGTCATTTTATGTACTCTTACCACAGCGTTGCTTGCAGATGGATAAGTAAATGAAGAGCTTAAGAAGAGAGGGGAAACCTATTACCCTCCTCCCTCTCGTATGAATACCGTTGCAGTACAACAGATGAGACTTTACAAAGAGTTTCCTTTTCTTGGCAGTAACAAAACGAAAATAATTTTGTTCTCCGCGAAATGTAGCGTGACCTTCCCTTGTGAGATTCATGCAAAGACACGGAGGTTGATAGTGTTGCTGAATGAATGAGCGCTGACTGTGCAAACGGCTCATAGTGATTAAACACTTTTGATACAGGTAAATGATCAAGGCAGGTCCTCTAATGCAATTTAATTTACAAAGTGCGTGGGGGCATATGCTATGCTAAATACAATTGTTGAATTTCGGATATCACATAAACAGTGGTAAGGGACATGAATAACTTCAGATTATTTCAACTCAAAAAGCATCTCATGGTACATGGAAGAAGATATTTACTTGTGCATAAACAACGTGGTAATATATTACACTGCATAACAAAGAATTGTCCCATTAATAATACAACTGACCTCCGAATACGTGAAGAGTGGCTAAATGAAATAGAAAGTGATTTACTTAGTTCGCCTCTGATCCCTATGTACTATATAGAAAATGATCTCTGTGCCACGTGAATCAAGGCAGAATGTTTCACACTACAAAGTATATTGGCTCCTATCGCTCATAACGGCTTGGTACAGGCGCTGTGAGCCCACATCCTCACTGTAAGGCGTAGCTCTTAGTTTGAGAATGCAGGAAGTAAGTTTCAGAGCAAGTGTGTGCCTCAGGATGACGTCTGTAAAAGCTGTATATACAGATATCTGAGCAGCAACCTCCAGTCAGCCTCTCTGTCTGTATGCACCAGACATTTTCATCCGACTAGGCTCCTTTGTCCTAGGGATGGCTGTTATCGCAGAGGCAATCGATTCTCGGTTATACCGTTTTTTACGCCAGCTAAAATGACTCGTAAAACCGCCGAACATAATAGTTGTAAATTGTCGTAGCTGTGTTGGGATAGTACCAGAGCTCCAAGCGCTAATAGAAAGAACTGGTGCTCAAATCGTTATAGGCACTGAAAGCTGGCTAAAGCCGGATATAAGGTCAGTCTAAATTTTTGCGAAGAACCTGACGGTGTTCCAAAAGGATAGGCTAAACACGGTTGGCGGTGCCGTGTTTGTTGCTGTCAGAAGTAGTTTAACTTATCGCGAAATTGAAATAGATACTTCCTGTGAGTTAGTATGGACAGAGGTCATTGTTGGCAACCGAAATAAAATAATAATTGGATCCTTTTACCGACCTCGCAATTCAGATGATACAGTTGCTGAAAGGTTCAAAGAAAACTTGAGTTTGATTTCAAACACGTACCCGACTTATACGATAATAGTTGGTGGTGACTTTAATTTACCAACGATATGTTGGCAAAAATACGTGTTTCATTTCGGAGGTACGGATAAAATATCATCCGAAATTGTGCTAAACGCATTCTCTGAAAATTATTTCGAGCAGTTATTTCATGAGCCCACGCGAATAGTAAACGGTTGTAAAAGCACACTTGACCTCTTAGCAACAAATAATCCTGAGTTAATAACGAGTATCAAAACCGATTCAGGGATTAGTGAACACAGGCTTGTCGTAGCAAGACTGAATATTGTAACCCCAGATCCTCGAAAAATAAGCGGAAAATATACCTATTCAAAAAGGCCGATAGAAATTCACTTGGCGCCTTCCTGAGAGACTATCTCCACTCATTCCCAATTAATAAGTGTAGACCAGATGTGGCTTAAATTCAAAGAAATAGTATCGGCAGCAATTGAGAGATTTATACCAAATAAATTAACAAACGACGGAGCTGATCCTCCTTTGTACACAAAACGGGTTAGAACACTGTTGCAGAAAAAATGAAACAAACATGCCAAATTTAAGCAGACGGAAAATCCCCAAGATTGGCGATCTCTTACAGAAGCTCAAAATTTAGTGTGGACCTCAATGCGAGGCACCTATAACAGTTCCACAACGAAACTTTGTCTCGAAACCTGACAGAAAATCCAAGGAGATTCTGGTCGTATGTGAAGTTTGTTAGCGGCAAGAAACAATCAATGCCTTCTTTGCGCGATAGCAATGGAGATTCTATCGAATACAGTGCTGCCAAAGCAGATTTACTAAACACAGCCTTCAGAAATGCCTTCACGAAAGAAGACGAAGTAAATATTCCAGAATTCGAATCGAGAACAGCTGCCAACATGAGTAACATAGAAGTAAATATCCACGGAGTAGTGAAGCAGATCAAATCACAAAATAAAAGCAAGTCTTCTGGTCCAGACTGTATATCAGTTACGTTCCTTTCGGAGTATGCTGATGCATTAGCTCCATATTTAACAATCATATAGAACCGTTCGTCTGACGAAAGATCCGTACCCAAAGACTGGAAAGGTATAGGACTAATCCACTAAATTGCAGGCCCATATCGTTAATGTCGATATGTAGCAGGATTTTAGAACATTATGAATTACCTCGAAGGAACTGGTCTATTGACACACAGTCAGTTTGGGTTTAGAAAACATCGTTCCTGTGAAACACAACACGCTCTTTATTCACATGAAGTGCTGAGTGCTATTGAGAAGGGATTTCAGATCGATTCCATATTCCTGGATTTCCGGAAGACTTTTGACACTGTACCACACAAACGGCTCGTAGTGAAATAGAGTGCTTGTGGAATATCGTCTCAGTCATCTGACTGGATTTGCGATTTCCTGTCAGAGAGGTCACAGTTCGTAGTAATTGACGTAAAGTCATGGAGTAAAACGGAAGTGATTTCTGGCGTTCCCCAAGGTAGTGTTATAGGCCCTTTGCTGTTCCTTATCTATATAAACGATTCCGAAGACAATCTGAGTAGCTGTCTTCGGTTGTTTGCAGATGAGGCTGTCGTTTATCGACTAATAAAGTCATCAGAAGAACAAAACAAACTGCAAAACGATTCAGAAAAAATATCTGAATGGTGCGAAAAGTGGCAGTTGACCCTAAATAACGAAGAGTGTGAGGTCATCCACATGAGTACTAAAAATAACTCGTTAAACTTCTGTTACACGATAAATCAATCTAAACTAAAAGCCGTAAATTCCACTAAATATATAGGTATTACAATTACGAACAAATTAAATTGGAAAGAACACACAGAAAATGTTGTGGGGAAGGCTAACCAAAGACTACGTTTTATTTGCAGGACACTTAGAAAATGTAACAGACCTACTAAGGGGACTGCCTACACTACGCTTGTCCGTCCTCTTTTAGAATACTGCTGCGCGGTGTGGGGTTCTTACCAGATAGGACTGACGGAGTACATCGAAAAAGCTCAAAGAAAGGCAGCACGTTTTGTATTATCGCGAAATATGGGAGAGAGTGTCACTGAAATGATACAGGATTTGGGCTGAAAATCATTAAAAGAAAGTCGTTCTTCGTTGTGATGGAATAATCTCACGAAATTCCAATCACCAGCATTCTCCCCCGAATGCGAAAATATTTTGTTGACACTGACGTATACAGGGAGGAACAATCACCACGATAAAATAAGCGAAATCAGAGCTCTTACGGAAAGATATAGGTGTTCATTCTTCCCGCGCGCTATACGAGACTGGAATAATAGAAAATTGTGAAGGTGGTTCGATGAACCCTCTTCCAGGCACTTAAATATGATTTGTAGATTATCCATGTAGATGCAGATGTAGATTTTCGGTTTATTATTCCTGTCTTTTCACGCAATAAACGTATAAATCAAAGGAAGACCGAAAAATTTTGACTCACTGTCTCTAGATACGTAGAATCAAAAATTTAATTAACTAGACGTGTAAAAGGAAACTTAGTCCGTTCACCGTTCGCTGCTTTTCTCGAAAAGTGAAAAGCCGTTTTATCCTACAAAAATCACCAGTATTTTTCTGCAGAACCTAATATTTTGAAATTCTGATCAAAAACCATGTTGTAATTGGTGATCATACCACTATTTGGACATTACGAATAGTCAGCCTTAAAGTATGAGAAGTGAGGTTGAAGAACTATGCTTTAAGTGACAGTTTGTTCGTTTTCGAGGGCTACCAGTAGACAGAGGCGTATGTATTAGACATAGGCAGCAGATCAGCAACTTTCAATTTCCAATTCATGCTAATTTATTATTGTTATGTACTTACGTCAGGGAAGCCGTACTGTACAGAAAACGCCACACACACACACACACACACACACACACACACACACACACACACACACACACACCTACACTGTGAGCTGATCTATGGCCGATCGCCCACTAATGTATGACGAGCTCAGACTGTTACACGGACGAAGCAGCTGCAGCAGGCCCAGAAGAATTCACAGGAGACAAGTTGCAGCGCACGGACTGACCCATCTACAACGATCACCCGCAGCGACAAAGGCAACGACCCACGATACCTTGCATGTAGCCTCCCAGCCAACAACGCCATACGATCATTTTTTTCCTTGCATGCACTGTCGCAGCTAGCGAGCTGCTACTGACCATACTACCCGTCCTACTGTCGCAGAAATTTTTTTTTTGCCTTGGCCCTTGCCTTTGTACTCTTCTTTTCTCTGCCCTTACAAACCGCTACCCTTCGATCACTTTCGTCCACTTTCTGTCTCCTGATGGACCACGTCAAAGAATAATCCTACCCAGACGCATGGACAACATCATAGTCCGCACCCTGTGACTCCTGATTCGAAAACTAACGCGTTACACGGAGGTGACAGTGGAAGTTTTTGTATGGTCACCACGACGGTGTGGGCGAGGAGGGGCCCCATCCTACATAAAAAAGTTTCCTGTTTTATTATTTCTTAGAATTGGAAGACAAATCTTAAATTTTGAAGCAAATGAAGGAACATATTTCATTGCTACGTCACTTCGTAAAAAAGTCTCAAAACTGGATTTGGTGCTGGTCTGTAATACAACGGATGTCCAGCGACGACAGCGAGAAACTACTGTTTAGACCCGGTGGGGGGAGAATCTTCCATACTGCATGTACACGCGAACCTTAAGGGGGGTAGGACGTCAAACGGGCCGACTTGGAGCAGGAGAGGTATCTCAGGACATTTTAATTTCCAGTATCTATACTTTTACAAATAAATTCATAAAACTTTGTCAGCATCACCAGGAAGGATTCAGGATTCACACTCATTGCAGTGGAAGTTCGAAAACATAACAAAATAAATTTTTTTTTCGTGTGAAATTTCATCATTTTTTCACTTACTAATGGCTGCATTTGTTGCTGTAGGTACACTTTTCTTCATAAGTTAGAGAGATTCTTCGATGAATTTTGCACGGCATACATACTATACTTACAGGTGTATGAAACTGTAGAATTTATTTAATTTATGAAAAAACGAATAATCTGTTGTATTTTAAACTTCATGTTTAGAAAACACAAATTTTGTAGTTAATTACCTCAATTTTTACCACGGTTTTTAATAGATTTGGAAAATTCTACAGTTTTATACACCATTAAGTATGGTTTGTATGCTGTGCAAAATTCATCGAACCATCTCTCTTACTTATGAAGAAAAGTGTACCGATAGCAACAAATGCTGCCATTAGTAAGTGAAAAAAATGATGAAATTTCACATGCAAAAAATTACTTCGTTATGTTTTCGAACTTCCACTGCTATTACTGTGAATTCTGAATCCTTCCTGGTCATTCTGACAAAGTTTTATGAATTTATTACTAAAAGCATAGACAGTGGAAATTAAAATGTCCTGTGGTTCCTCTCCTGCTCCAAGTCGGCCCGTTTGACGTCCTACCTCCCTTAAGTAGCGAACACGGCAATAGGAATGTAATTGTCACAGCAGTGCTGTGACATTTCTTATGCCAAGTGTTTGTTGCTACTTTCTGTATTACTAAAATAGCAGTGATCGCTTTTCCAATTTTCTATGACAGTGCGGTCTTCCAAATCAGTTCAGATCTTACGAATAAGTAATTACTCTTTTTTATAAAAAAGCTCAATAAAAACGAAAACTTTATCATTGTTGTTATGGCTAATTGATATTTCGATTTTTTTTACCCAGTTATGAGTAACAAACAAAAAAGTACTTGTTATAACCAGGAACAAGCAAATACCGAAAAATACCGGTTATTTTGAACTAAAATACCAGTATCGGTTTTAACCGGTCGGTTTTTCCCATCCCCAATTTGTCCGCCTCAAATGCAGACCATGTTTTATGGGAGAGCTGGTTTGTTCCCGAATGGGCTACGGAAATGACGTCCAAATGACATAGCCGACTGCTCGCGTCAAATGTTCAAGGTTTGTTTAAGTGGAAACAGTCTCTCCCTAGCGGATGCCATGTTGCATTTAGTTATTTCATTGTTTTATTATTATAAGTCTTGTGTTATGAACGTCTGACATTTCAAGGCCACGGCGTGTTGAAATGTTATCAAAAACTTGTCGTTCTGAATACGATTTGTAGTAATCAATATCACTTAACGCCATATGGGGACTTAAAGCTTCCAGTAGAATATAACATGAAAGACAAAGTTACATACTGGACAATTGGACGAAACTTCACAGTTTCGGAAACTTTTACTAATTTAATGCAAATATGTTTTGTAGCATTGGATGCTATGTTCATGTAAGACTTGTTTGTTCGATTATGTGAACATGTCTTGGAATATGGACCAACGAATTGTAAGCATAGTCCTTCGAACAGCATCTACATAAACTTCTCAGATAATGTGTGTTATAAATGACGTATTAATAAAACTAGTTTCGTATATTCACTATCATATATAAATAAAGAACTAGAGTTCTGTGACAACTTTTGTTTCTGAGTCAGGCTGTTGGCAAGGCAATTATATACATTTTGCGTTCTACATGCACTGTTTCTGGAATACGTGTGGTAACACTGTTACTCGTAGTTGAGATATGGAGTGCACATAATGTTTTGTAAATGTATCTGCAAGAGACATATAGAGTGGATATTGCACCACGAATATGCGAACAGACACAGTACAATTAATCGAATATAGTTTAGCTTAGTTATGTCATATCCCATAGATCATTTTCACGATTTTTTATCGATATGATGTGGATCAAGTTAGATTAAAAGATATACATGCACACACACACACACACACACACACACACACACACACACACACACGCACGCACACACACACACACACACATATATATATATATATATATATATATATATATATATATATATATCAGTTCTTAAACAGAAACTTGTCCATGGAAAAGAACGAGTTGCCCAAAAGAAATGATTTTAAGCTAGATTTAAAACTTGATCTGCTACCTGCCAGACACTTTATGTTGTTGGGTAAATGATCAAAGATTTTCGCTGCTGAATAATGTGCTCCTTTTTGAGCAACTGACAGCTTCAGTAATGGATAGGAAAGGTCATTTTTCCCTTTAGTGTTCTACATATGAACATCACTGTTCTTCAAGAATTGAAATGGGTTATATATAACGACTTTCAGTAGCGAATATATGTATTCTGATGGTGCAGTTAAAATACATAACTCCTTGGATAGGTGACTACATGATGTCCTTTGGTGAACACCACTAATTATTCTCACTGGTCTCTTTTGTGCAATCAGTATTTTATGTCTAAGTGGTGAGTTACCCCAGAAAACTATTCCATAAGACATTAATGAGTGGAAATACGCAAAGTACGTTAGGAGGCTGATCCGTTTATTACGAAGACTAGCGATTATACGAAGAGCAAAAGAAGCTGAACTTAACTGTTTGAGAAGCTCAGTAATATGCTTCTTCCAGTTAAAGTTGTAATCAATGTGAACACCCAAAAATGTGGAGAAATCTACCCTATTAACTGAACCCTGTTCATAAACTACATAAATTTTTGGTATGACTCTATTCGGTGTACAGAACTGGATGTAGTGAGTTTTTTTCCAAATTAAGGGAGAGTTCATTTTCTGAGAACCACTTAGTAATTCTTTGAAAGACATCCTTAACAATATCTTCAGTTGCTTTTTTTGGGAATAGGATTTATTATAACACTCGTGTCATGTGCAAAAAGTACTAGTTCTGCTTGCTAAACCTTAAGTGAGAGGTCATTCACATGAATAAGAAACAGCAGATGACCCAAAATTGAACCCTGTGGGACTCCTTTTCTGATAACTCCCTATTCTCTAGAATTTATCACCCTCTCAGCACTATTTATGTTATTCAGCACAACTTTTTGCTTTCTGCTTGTAAAGTGCCATTCAAACCAGCTGTGTGTATAGCCTTCAGTTCCATAAAATCTGAGTTTTTCTAAGAGTGTGACTTGATCTGTTCAGTCATATGCCTTGGAAAGATCACAAACAGTACCAACTGTCGATAATTTGTTATTTAGGGCTTGTACTATTTCATGGGTAAATGTGTAGATATCATTCTCAGTCGAGTAACCCTTCCGGAGTCCGAACTGTGACATGTTGTGTAAATTATTTTCACTTAAATGTGATACTACTCTTGAATACATAACTTTTTCGAATATTTTAGAAAGTGAATTCAGCAATGAGATTGGTCTATAATTATTTAGGTCACTCTATTCCCCTTTCTTATGAAGAGGTTTAACAATTGCGTATTTCAATCTGTCTGGAAAAATTCCCTGTGGCAGCGAAGCATTAAATGTATCACTAAGGACTCCACTTATTAAATTAAAATAAAACTTCGAAATTCTTTTAGAGGCTCCAGCAACACCACATGAGCTTTGTATTTCAGTATATTTATAATACCTTTAATTTCAGTGGGAGATGTTGATGCTATTTCTAGAGGCATAAAGTCCTGGGAAATGACATTTTAACTATTTTTCTTTGCTTCTTCAATTGAACCACTTAACCCTATTTTTGCTGCTACACTCAGAAAGTGATTGTTAAAAATACTTGCAACTAATGAATTATCACTCACAACATCATCTTTTATTGCTATGGTATGCTGTGCACTGTCAGGCTGCCTTGCCTCCCATTTGACGATATCTCATATAGTTTTAATCTTATTATCTGCATTATTAATTTCTGTCAGAACACATATGCTTCTCAACTTCTTAATGACTTTCCTTAAAATATTACAGTATCTTTTTTAGTAAGCAAGTAACGTCAGATCCTGACTAATTCTGGCCTGTTTATATGTTTCCCTCTTCCTCTTATACAATATCTTAATTCCCTTAGTAATCCATGGCTTACTTGACTTTCTAATTGCTTTTTTGGATAACATTTCAGGAAAGCAACTCTCAAATAATGAGACCAATTTACTGCGGAATAAGTGAATTTAGAATCAGCATCATTTTCTGTGTATATTTCATCTTATTCTACCTCTTACAGGCTGCTCTTAAACTCTGTACCCTGTTCACTTCAATAAGCCTCCCTGCCTTGTATGAACCTGCCTGAAGCCTGTAAGGCGCTGTATGTGTTATTTCCATTAACTGTGCATCATGATCAGGTAGCTCATTAACACCTGGGTGCACACTAATAGTTTATGCCTGAGCACTGTGTATGAAAATGTTATCGATACGAGTCGAAAAATTTACAACAGATACTAGATTAAAATAACCGAAAAAAAAGATTCTTGCTCATTTTTCCTATCCGTATCTCTTAAGAAATCTACATTAAAATCACCACAAACCACTAACTGCTTCTTTTTGTCAGACAGGTGGCTCAATAATGCCTATAGATTTTTCAGGAATAGCTGAAAGTTACCTTAAGGGGATCTGTAGATTGTTACAATTACTATAGAAGTATATTGCAGTAGCATCTCACAAGCACATGCTTCAAGGATCTGATCTACACAAAAATTGTTTGATTCAATATTTTTGACTCTGTGTCCAGTTTTTATATAAGCAGCAACTCCTCCTTTTTGCATGCTGACTCTACATGAATAAGAAGCTAATCTGTAATCGCTTAAACTTAACTTCTCCACCCCTGCGGTTACATGGTGTTCAGAGAAGCACAAAACATCTATACCTTCAGAATTTACCCCATTTTCTAGGCATACAAGAAGCTCATGTATATTATGTTTCAATTCTCTAATGGTCTGATGGAACACACAAATTCTATTTCTTTGGATACTGCTACAGACATTATGGCACTGTTCTATTTTAATCTCTTTCAATACTCTCTGTCTGTAACCCGACTCTAACCTAAAAAAACGTGTCCCTCAGACCCCAGTAATCCCAGGAATTTTACCTTGTGTGCATGTGGTCCCCCTTACATTTTCTGCAAGAAGATCAACTAATCTATCCTTGTCCCTCCTATTCAGGTGCAGTCCATGACTACTGTTACCCCACCTCCCAATTGCATCAACAGGCACAGCACAGATATGAGATGTAGTTTCTGCCAACAGTACCCCCCCCCCCCCCCCCAGCTCTCTGTTAACACGGTTGACAGCTGTTTTAACCCAGGGCTGGTCACGGCGCAGCAAAACGTCCACAAACCCCACCAGAGTGTGAGCTGTTGCTGCTCCTATTACATCCAGGTCACACCTAATACTATAGTCCGAATTGCTAGCTAGGCTGTTTCCTGCTCCTGCTGCTATAAGAACATGGTCATCACCATCAAAATCTTTGCACAAGGCCCCTAGGTTTTCTGTAGCCTGGCTGAGCTTAGCACTAGGTTTCACAATGCTTGTGGCCTGGTACTCGACGCCTAGCCTATCCTGTAGCAACTGGCCTACACGTCTCCCGTGACTGCTGCCTAACAGCAGGACTCTTTTCTTTCTGCTCGACTTCACTCCAGACCTAGCATTCTAATTGTTACTACGAGTCCACTGCACCTTACTTTGCTCAGAAACCGTTTGAGGCTCTTCTACTTCAGGTAACAAATCAAACTGATTGCTCACTGGAAACTGAAAAGTGATTTCTGGGGTTTTCTCCTTCTGACTACATCTGGTTACCTGTTCCCAGCTCCCATTATCTCTTTCCTCCTCCAACGTGTCTAATTCGAAGTACACCATTTGCAGTTGAAGCTGAAGGGCACAAATCTTTTTTCCCTGTTCTACGAATTACTTGTCACGGCTACATAATCTACAGCTCCATTGGCGAGCCAATAACAGCTCCCCCGCTGCGATCAACCCAGCGAAACACCAACCCACAATCCTGACATTTCAGTCCCGCGCTTACTAATCTACGACTACATCCACATTTGTCACACCGGACGGCAGATTAAACAATACAAATTATACTGCAAACAAACAACACAAATACAAACAATACAAATTACACCACAAACAATTCCGCTACACCATTAATAATTAGTAGAGAGTAACTTAGCTTCCGGTGAGATGAGTAGAGAACTTCTGGGCGTCAGGCGAATGTAGTAGTAGGTGAATGTAAACAGCGCGAAGTTAATTGCTGGCCGATGTTAAAGTGGCGGAAATCACGAAACAAGTAATAAACTGAAGAGGCGCGATGTGCTCTAACGACAAATTTGAATCAGGCGCTATCAGTGAATTATGTATAAATACTCTAATAGAAACGTGACTTATCGACTTTACTGCACAATATGGAAAATTATCTGTGCGGAAGTACATAAACACCGAAAACACGAACCGAACGCAAACTATGCACGCACGATACCCTTCACAATAAAGCCACACAAGCGCTACCCGGAAATTATTGAATAATCACATAACTTACTGCGGTCAATAACGAAAACAAACCCACGCCAACAGCTTGCACTTTAGAACAGTTATCTTTTCACGAAAACTACGCAAGTAAAGGCGAAACAATATACATCATAATAGATACTAATTTACTTATTTAAGCTACAATATTGCCTTAATAAATAGTTTTTCACTAGGGACTATCATTCATCCTCTCGTTAACTACATGTTTTCATTTCTGACCCTTAATATAGCCCCAACATAACAGTGACTACTGCTGTGTACGACTTCTTACTTAACGGTAAGGAGAGATGTGCTACGGAGCAGTGCGACATCTATCGTAGGAAAGCTGGACAGGAGTGGAAGTGATTAGCGAACGAGTTAACACAGTAAACGTAAGATTGAACTAACTTGTATTTCTCCAAACGTATGAAGACTCATTACAAATAATGCAGCAAGAAGAACAGTCCAGCTGTCACGATGTCAGTAAGGATGAGGCCCGCTCCAGTAAGTACGAACAGGTGTGTCATAGTGAAAATGCTCCAAGTGCCAGTGGACTGTCTGCGTACCATCAGCCATCTTAAATCATGGCGGCAGAGGCCGCTCGTAGCACAGAGCTGCTGGGTCGTGACTTATCAGGGGCGCACCATTGGTTCCACCAGCTCCAGCGCGACCGCTATCGACGTCTAACAGGAACTTGCTATTCCTTTACTAACCTAAAAACGCCGATACGGTGGTATCGATACGTGATACAACTACCACGGGTGTCTACAAAAAAAAAAAGAAAAAAAATTCTAGAGAACAAGGCTTCAAATTTTTCATTTTTTTATATAAATGAGTTAGTCATTTTCGGCAGATGTCATTCTAAAAGAACTGCATTTCATAAGTGGCACAACAAACTTATTATATCCGAGGAAACTCATGATTATCCGCTCAGTACCGATATATGAGTAAAAACGCTGTGCTTCCAATTCTACAAGAGGGGGGGCCAAACTGCCCTCTCTTTCTCCCCCGCCCCCTCCCCACCACTCAATCTAGCCCCCTTGTGGATGCCTATGGGGATTGGGCATATGCAAATTACGTGATACGGATGCCACTGCTCCCTTGTCAGTCACTTTTACATCAGCTGCACTTGTACTCGTCAGTCGTCATACATCACGAATGCTTGACACGACCTATATTTCCCAACGAATATGTGAAACTACTTACGTCAGTACGTCATTGATGACATTCATTGTCAAATTATCACCGCAGTTTATTTACATTTAATTTATAGGATCGTGCCAGCAATTCGTTGGTCCATATTTCACGGGACGTCAAAAAATCTAACTAACGCACTTCTAGGAGACGCCCTTACATGTACACAACATAAATAATACAAAACATACTTCCATTAATTTAATAAGAGTGTCTCAAAATCTTTTAGGAATGGGAAATTGAAAAGAAAAGAATTAACAGGCCGCGATCTTCTCGTACCGATTCGAAACACGACGCCCACTGAGCTACGACCATCTGTTCCAATCCGTAACCTTCTCTTTCAAGTTACGATCTCCTGAAAGCCTCAGTCGTCCATATGACAAAACTGATATTTGATTAAAACAAGTCGCACTCATAAGAGCGTCTTTTCAATAACTCTTGAATGTGCCGTTGCCTTCAAATCGCATACTTTTATAACATGTTAGCCATAGTACGGAAGCAACCAAATACGAAACGGAAAACGGCCGCTACCGGGGAGAAGACTGTTTCCACCCTAACAAACTTCCAACATTGGTCACGACTGATTCACTACGTCATTTTGACGTTACTTTCTTAGGCCGTTTGGCTGGTAACAATCTCTCCCCACGTCTTAGCACTGACGCCGAGCAGAGCTCCTATTGGACCAGACACGGGTTGCCAAAGAACGTCGCTCAGACTGCCCATCTAGACTAAGCAAAGACTGTCTTAATTTCTCACATCGATTACTGACAGGCAGTCTCAATACATAAAAGGCAATGTCCCGACAAACTGACTCATTCACTGAGTCACCGTTGCCCAGCCCAAACCACCGACGACAGAAACTTGAAATTTGCAGAGGTTGTTGATCTTATATTGTAGGCGTCGTTTAAGAAGAGGTTTTTCGAAATTCCACCCCCTAAGGAGATAAAATAGGGGATGAAAGTGTTTTTGAAAATATGTCGCTATTAAGGCAAATTCGAAGCTAGACCTACGAAAATCTGTAAATGCTTTTCAGTCTGAAATATATACATGTTTCAGCATCTTTGGAAATTTAACCCCTATAGGGGTGAAATATTAGATGAAAGTATTTTTCTTTTTTCGAAAATAAACCATTATTAAAGAACTGCTAAGCTATTTTTAAAGCTACACTTACGAGAATTGTCCTTAATTAGAAGTAACAATATTCATGTTTCAGTGTTTTTGGAAATTATGCCTCCATGGTATGAAATGGGGATGAAATGTTTTATGAAATATTCCATTATGAAAGCCCATGGGTTGAAATGGGGATGAAATGTTTTATGATATATTCCATTATGAAAGCATTTTGAAACTATATCTTTACTTATTTTTATCATTTGAACACTGACCTACAGAATTTTCCCTGGCAAAGACAACTCATGCTTAACCTACGCATATATTGCCCACAATATGCAAGCCCAACGGAATCTGACTGCTATACAGTGACAACAGACTTACAATAATTAACACAAAAGAATGGCCCTGAATTGCAAGTATTGCTAACAGTAATAAAAGCCCAGAATTATGATACTAAAGAAATATGAAATACGCCCAACTCCATTAACTGCCTAAATTCATTTCAGTCACAAACCGCATATCTTTATAAGCCACTTACCTCACATAAAATCTTCATAACTTGAACTACAGCAATTACAGCAAGCAGCAACTGCAGCAAGCTACATAAAAAGACTCTAACTACTGTAGGATCTAACTTCTAGGAGGCATACTATTAGCAAAAGGAAGATATTGTTGAAGAGCAAACAATGTATTTAGAAAATTTTACCTTATTTATGTGACATCCAGTTCCCAAAATTATATAGTTGTCAATAATTCCACTACCCAAATATTACCAACAAAATCCATCCTCATTTTAGAATGCATGTCCTACCAACACAGAGTCTCCAATTATAAAATCATCCACTCCCTAACTGCTAGTCCATCCAACCACAACATCTCTTGCTGAGGGCGCAGTGGCATTAACACAGTCTATAGCGCTGCCATCATACAAACAGGCTACTTACATAGCCTCCCCTGTTCCACTCAAATAATTTTACGAATTGCTTTGGGCAGTGGCCAAGACTAACTTGTTAAATTTTTTTATATTAACAATATCAAATAGAACAGAAGCACACACAGGTAAAGTTGTATGCTTTTGGTCAATAAAGTAAAAATTCTCCTCACTGTCCCTAAAGACAGTCCTAATAATTCATCAGAAGAGAAGTCTATGCCAGTTTAAGGCACAAAGGCTGAGCAGTATATAAAAATACTCGAGCAAGTAGTGGACAATCATGTAGTCTTGAAGAAGTAGTGTTGTCCTCCCCACAGAAACACAGTGCTGACTCTTGACATGAAGATTTCAGTGGGTATCGTAAGACAGGTAATAGGCCACAACAGAGAAGACCCATAGCAGTTTCAGTCAAATTCTTGAAGAATATTGGTAGTATTGGTGGGTCACCACAGAGCAGAATCACTACAGTAGAGATTATGACAGTAGTGGGCCACCAAAGGTGCAGACCCACTGTAGTCTTTGTAAAGATGGCCAGCAGCCATCCATTGTGACTTTGCAGGCGCACAATCACAATTGAAGTGTCTTGAGGATAATGTAGCTCGTCCATGAGCCACTGCTGTGTAGTCAGTATTTATGCATATTACAACTCCCTAAACCACCACTTGTGCACTACCACTTTTTTTTTTTTTTTTTTTTTTTTTGCAATATCGTGACAACCAGCAATGCTGTTAACCAGTTCCTTTCTGAATCATCAACACACATGCAAGCACTAACAGGGTCATATAGTCTCTGAGATTTGATACATATAGTGTAACTAAGAGACAAATGTGTGCAGTAAAAAGAATCCCAACTTTTCTTTCTTTTTTACCTGGCAACGGCCTTGTCTCAGTGGATACACCGATTCCTGTCAGATCACGGAAGTTAAACACTGTCAGGCGTGGCCGCCATGCACTGTTGCAATTTTTTGAGGTGCACTGTGCCTCATGATGGCATTTGAGAAGCTACTCGACCGAATAGTAGTGGCTTCGGTCAAAGAAAACCATTGTAACGACCGGGAGAGAGGTGTGCCGACCACACACCCCACCTACAAACATCCTCAGCTGAGGATGACAAGGCGGTCGGATGGTCCCGCTGGGCCACTTGTGGCCTGAAGATGGAGTGCTACTATTTCCCTAACTTCAAGAGCTAGTGTCTATACAATTACAATTTTACAGCATAATGAATCCTGGTAGTCAAGGAAGGCAGGATTCGGTTACGATTGTGGATGGGGTCATAATTAGTTGCTATTGGTTCCCTTTTGCTATTACAAACATTTATTTTAAAACGGTAATTCCAGACTCAGCAATAAATAAAGATATCACACGTTATTATTGAAAGAATAAACAACTGTGTAATTAATAGTGCTTTCAGTGTATTACAATTTACCAAGTGAGCATAAAATACACACACAGCAAATAATGATTTGAAAACAAGTCAATGTGATCCCAATTAGTATTTAAGGCAAGTAACCACCTTCATGGCTGAAGGCCTTTAACGCCAATAATGGCAATTATAAAAATTTTAACAAACACACTGTAAAACAGCAATGCAATCCCAAAGTTTAATTTAAAATGTCGGTGCTTTCTGTAATTTTTTTCTTGTCGATTATGTGGTGGAAAATTTCTCCTGGAATCGTAATTACAAGGTGGACTGTTGCGTCTGAAGTCATTGATAATGATAATGCCTATTTCTACGGTTGGCTCTGTCATAGTCACTACTACGGAACTAATCACTAATCGCGTGAGAAAAAATGTTGGTAAACTTGGTAGCACAATCATTTAAACCTGCTGTAAGGCCAAGAATGGCAATTATATAAAAAATTTTAGTAACATACAATAAAGCAGCAAATAGAGTAATAAAGCACAAGGGGCCAGTCACAGACGGTGCACCAGGAATCGACCTCTGAGTGCGTCCGGCAAAATACACTTTCGTGACCGATGAGATATGCAGCGAAGAGTTGCATTCACTTCATAAGATGGTAACTCAGACTAGTGGCAGTGTAACGAATGACTAATGATAACCTTGCTGAAGCTACCTGACATCCAATAAACCAAATGCAAAGATGTAAAAATACGCCAAAGCCGGAATCGGCGGTCTGGACTCCATCCACGGAATACTATGCTCAGAGCGCTAGAAACGAGAAAGGAATCACAACTACCAGAATAGAAGAATCGTCAACGAACCTACAATCAAAGAAGCTGTCAAAACTACATGCCTCACCAGACAACAGTGGCAAGGCGACGAAACGTACACTGATGTTACATGCACTAACCCCCAGGGCAATTAACTGGGTCGTTAGCGGCCACGAGGCAGGAAAAATACCGCTGGTTGAACTTCACAAATGGTAACAAACTGAACGCAATAAATAGTAATTAGAAGTCGAGGAAAACTAATCAGATCCGCCTTCCCCAAGCACTCCACTCTCCACTCTTTGCCTCAGTAACATTACGAGCAGCAACACGAACCCAAGTCATTGGAAAATCGCAAGGTCTCACAATGATGGAGGTTTCTCTACTTGAACCCAAATGCGCTCAACTTAAAGCTTGCAGAATCCGGTTTACGACGAGGTCGTGCACCCTCATGACCACATGCCTCCGTTCTGGCAGTCCATGTGCGCCGTCAGTGGTCCCAGCGTGTACTCGCACTGCGCGGACCTGGCTCCTCCTGAGTCCCCAACCGAACTGCCCACTGACACGACCTGGAAGATCAACGACGTCGTCCCAAAGATAGGGCCACAGTTTGTACATACGGATAACAGCCGCTGCTGCCACTAGCTGACAGGCAATGCTTGTGACACCAAGTGGCTCCAGTCAACACGAGAAGAAGACAAACAATCACAACCATTTCAACTAAACGATACGGTCTGGCCTCTAACAGAGGACGAAAACCTACAAACAGCACCAACGCTCAAGTCGCAGCACGCCTTACATAAGAATAGCGTTTCAAATGTAAAAAAGCATAATTATGGTAAAGAAGTTGATAATACAAATAGCATTTGTAGTAATACACGCTTTACGAAAAGGATAGAAATAACCATATATACGAGTATTATAGGAATTACGACATAAGTAAATAAATGAAAACTGATAATATCAATAGTAGCATAATAGAATAAATAGTGTCTGAACATCTTCCTGAACTAAAGAACATGGTACAGAACAGGGTAACCGTATTCCTCATCATAGTGAATGCCAGATTTTATTAGAAGGAAAAAAAAAATTATACCAAATTTATCTTATCAGGTAAATACGAAGAGATAGAAAGAACGCACAGACACAACGGTACACATAAACATAGTGGAATAACACACAAGGAAAGGACAGGATCTTTTTTCATGTGTAATGTGTGAAAGTGTAAGTGTAAAATTTGATACTACAGTACTTGTGGTGCGCATTTTATACCTCTGTTTCATTTTTCTCGTTTCAAGGATATCTTTCATGCACATATTTCCTTCACTTTCGACGAAAACTACTTAATTTCCAACCAGAACTTCATTTAATTCTTGCAGACCTTGTTGTTTGGCTATCTGGACATAAATTCTCTGCATTGTTTATGAGTGGTTCACGTGTCTATAGGTTGTGCAATGTGTTATTTTTGACGGTTTACAGTTAGAAAGAGTGTGTGTAGAGCTTTATACATGATTTATGTAGGAGTAGTTTGCAGGTCTGTATGCTGTGGGGCATGTCAGAGCACATGTTCTGTGATAAATATACTGCTCCAAAATAAATAAAGTTCACTCACTCCTCTCTCCATCAGCCTACTGCAGGCTGAGTCATTTTACTACCCGCCCCTAGGAAGAGGTGACGGCCTGGTGACTTAGGTTAGTGGTGGTGGAGAGCTTCGTTCGCAACAATTTTCTTACGCTGGTAGCGAAAGCAGAAGTTACCTTTCTTTACTGGCAGAATTCAAACTTGGCGCTGATTATTAAGAAGAGGTGGCGGTCAGGTGGATGAGGTTAGTACAAGTATCCTTTTTTTGCCACAATTTTCTTAGGTTGGAAGCGAAAGTGACCTATCTTCGAGCGATTTTCTTAGGTGTGACGCATTATCATGTTGGAATTAGAACTTTGCCTGATTTTTACTGGGTATGGGGTTAGGTTAGTGGAGGTAAGCCAAGTGTACAATCTTGCACTATGTGGTGAATACACTGGGTGCAGCCATCTTGAATAACGGTACATGCGTCATGTTCTTATGTGAACGTGGTTCTCTCTGGTGTCATCGATGTGAAGTAGACTTTGGACCTCGTGGTTGTGGACACACTGGGTGCAGCCATCTTGAATAACGGTACTTGCGACAATGATCTGACATCACGGTGGTGTCCTCCAGTGGTGGCGCTGTGTACTAAATCATTTGGGGTCCAGACCTACTGGTGAATAGGCTGGGTGTCATCATCTTGGATTATGTCACAAACGAGAGCACCCTCTGGTGTTGGCGATGTGTACTAAGTCAATTGGAGTCCTGACCTTGTGGTGAACACACCTGCATGGATTTGTTCAAATAAAGTGTTATGTCTATGTCCTTTTCCCATGAATCCTGAGGAGGTGGTGGCAGTCTGGTGACTTATGTTAGTACAAGTGTCGCGCCACTTTGTTAGCTTAGTAGACATATGTGAATTGAATGTTCTCTACTGCCAAAATTAAAAGTAGGTGCCAGTTCGTAGGAAGAGGTGGTGGTCGGGTGACTCAGGTTAGTGGAGGTAGGCCAACTGAGCTATTTTCATGCGATTTTCTTTATGTAGTAGAGATAAGAGCCGTGTGATGCGTTATCCTGTTGGAATTCAGATTGGCACCAGTTCGTAGGAGGAAGTGGCAGTCAGGTGACTTAGGTTAGTGGAGATAGCCCAATTGACCTTCTTCCCGCGATTTTCTTAGATTAGCAGCGAAACATCAAGTGACTTATCTTCCAGCGCTTTTCCTGGGGGTAACACATTATCATGTTGGAATTTGTACATCCCTCCATTTTCTAGGGGGTTGGGGGTAGGTTAGTGGAGGTAGCGCAATTGACCTTCTTCCACCATAATTCAAACTTCCCGCCAAAATCCACTATCTAGGATGACGTCGCTGTGGCGCTCTCTGGTGGCGACGATATCAACTAAGCCAGTTGGGCTCTAGAGCTCTTGGAGAACACACATGCTTGAAACTGGCTAAATAACAAAGACAAGTCCCTTTTTCCTGCAATTTTTCTTGGTGTGACGCATTATACTGTTGGAATTTTAACTTACCGCCATTTTTGTAGGTGAGGGGGGGCGTGTCACTTCCCCTGTCGATATTCAAACATCGGCCATCTTGAATGACGTAACAGGCACCACCTTGGAAGACGCGATAGCCGCCATCTTGGATTACGGTACTTTGGGGCCATACACAGGTTGTCCCAATACTGGTGTCGTGAATTTCGTGTACAATGGTCTGCAGTTACTTTATTGCTGCTTAATGGTTCTGTAATGTGTTTTCGTGTCGTGAAAAAATAGGCTGAAAATTCTCACAAATTTGTGTTTTTATGTCTTCAGAAATATTTACATATTTCGATTCGATTTTGTGTATCTCAGTGGCTAAATCTTTTCGCATTTGTTCAATTGTCTGTTCAGTTTCGTCAGTTATGTCTAACTTTCGAAGTTTTTGCTGTGTTTGTTTCTCTGTTTGATGAAATTTTTGAATTAATTATGAAACGTCCCCTTTTTAACAATTATACAAGACTCTGCTTAAACTGACACACAATATTTTGTTAGCGCAACGCAATCTGACTTTCAAAATTCCCTACAAAAGAATGGCCCTGACTAATATTAAACTATACCTTTCACAAATCACTTACCTCACAAAAATCTTCGCTGCTCAAGCTACTGCAATACAGCGAGCGCCACTACTGCCAGCTAAATAAAAGATTCAAACTATGGAAGGCACTAACTACTGATAGGGATAGTTAGCAAATGAAAGATATTAATAGAGAACAAACAATGTATTTACCTTGATATCATCATATATAAATATAGCAGTTCATGACAAATTTCAAAACTCCGCCATCTCTCTCCCCACATCCACCACTGCTGGCGGCTCACCTCCAACTGCGCAACGCTACGCGCTGTTCACATACAGCTGCCGCTGCCCAACACTACAATGGCAGACAACAATGCAAACTAGCCACAGACTGCACACAGCACAGCCAGTGATTTTCATACAGAGGTGGCGTTACCAATAAAAAAACCTAAACAGCCTACTTACATAGCCCCTATGCTCCCCACAAAAATTTTTACAAATTGGATTGGGCAGTGGCCAATACAGATTTGAAAAAAATTTTTCATAATTACAATAACAAAGAAATCAAATGCACACACTTATTGATACAATGTTGGTCAAAAGCTAAAAATTTCTCACAGTCCATAAAGACAGTCCACATTGTTCATCACAGTAAAAATGCAGAGTTTTTCTCAAAGTCTGAGCAGTAAAAGAAAATGCACATAGAAGTAGTGGATTTCCATGCAGTCTTGAAGAAGTAGTGTTGTCCTTCCAACGGAAAGACAGTGCTGACTCTTGACATGCAGACAGGTAATGGGCCACAACATAGCAAACCCACAGCAGAGTCATTCGACGTTTTGAAGAATATTGGTAGGTAGGTCATCACAGAACAGACCCACTGTAGTCCTGGTAGAGATTACGGTATTGGTGGGCCACCAGAGGTGCAGACCCACTGCAGGCCTTGTAGAAATAATGGTACTGGTGAGTCAGCAAAGGTGTAGACCCACTGTAGTCCTTGTAGAAATGGCCAGCAGCCATCTGTTGCGACTGTGCAGGTGCACAATCACCATCGAAGAGTCTTGCAGAGAATATAGCAAGTCCATAAACCACCACTTGTGCACTCACAAAGTGTTTGGAATTGTCCTTAGAACCAGCAATGCTGTTATCCAGTCCCTTGCTGAATTATTAACACACGTGCAAACACTAACAGTCCCTACTTCTCACATATTGTCCATATACTATGACCAACAGAAACGTGTGCAGTGAAATGTAACTTAATTTGAAGAACTGGTGTCTGTACAATTATAAATTTACAACATGAAAATACAATTACAAAGGTTCAAAATACATCATTAAAGAACATAACAATACAGATAACATTTGTAGTAATACAGGCTTTACAAAAGAATCGAAATAACATATACAACAGTGTTACAGGAATTATGACATAAGTAAATCCATAAAAGAACGGAATAACTTTCGAAACATCAACTTCACACATGAGCATTAACACAAAACAGAATAAATAATGTCTAACATCTTTACAAAGTAAATAACATATTATTAATGCCAATTATATTTGAGGATAACAGTATTCCTCATCATAGTGAATGTAGCTTAATATTAAAAGAAGAAAAAATTCTATGAAACTACACAGAGACAGGAAGAAAACAACTACACAAGGGTACACAAACACATAGTGGGATAAAACAAAAGGAAAGGACAGGGTTTGTTTCATTGCAGTATTTTGCAAACAAAACTTTCTTTGCTTCTTGGAGATCTCCCTTCATTCGTCATTATTCCCAAAAGTCCTATCTATACCTGCTTTCTGTATTCTATTCATATTTCTTTCAATATAATTATTTCTCAGTGTACAATACTCATTTTGGCCCAAATCTTTTTCATATTGTCCATAGTCAGTTTCTTATATAATCTACCTCCTCTTAAGCTAACTTAAATCTACTGAGCTCAGATGCTAAACTAAGGAATGAGGCAATGCAGCAGCACATAAAACAATTAATATAAACAGCAATAAAAAAATGGAAAATCGCAAAGCAAGCTACAGTAAATCTAAATTACCAAGCAATTCAACATTACAACTAATATGAGGCAATGCGCAGCAAACAAACAATAAATCTGGCTTAGCAGAGTAACACAAATTAAAGTTCAGTAGCACTATACCTGGCAAACAGCAGCTTATATCTAAACATGACATAGCTCAAGCAGAAAAAATAGTACACTAAAGATAACAATGCAGATAAGGGAAATGTATAATCACATCTTAATGTCTAAGTAATTAAAGTGGTGCACCACAAATTATTCTACAAAAGAAATTACCAAGTACTTGAAAAGAAAATTATAGATGCAGTTACTGGTATTAGTCCCTTCTTATTGTTCTCTCCATTCCAAGAGCTCCTTTTTCGAAGAATGTGGATCAGAAAATAATTATTTAATAAATCTGTTGACAGAAAGTGTTCACATTAGCAAATGCATTTAATTTTATTTTATGAAACCAATGCTGCAACACAGCTGGAAACCAGATATTAAATGAAATAAGCAATTACGCAAACCAAAGCATAAAAATATCATTCAATAGTCATGTGACATTTCATAAGTTAGTAGAAACTCTCTCAACTCTCGTAGAAAGACGCTTGTCATAATCAGGTGTGCAGATGTAAAAATATTTCTCGTCATTTCATTAGGCATTTCAGTAAATATCGTAAATTAAAAGCTAGTGTAATCATATGTTTTCAAGTTCGACTGTGTCGTTTTTGCGATGCTTTCTACAAAGGAATGTCAGAAGCGAGGTTAATGGCGTCCCCCTTTTTTTTTTACCTGTGCTGCTGAAAGGCTAATGGCTTTTTTTTTCTTTTTTTTTTTTTTTTTTTCGGGCGGCTGTCGCCCAGGTGGGTGCCCGCGACGCATTACGTGCAGGTGGTCACTTAACTTTCTTACGGAAATTTTTACGACAGCAGTTTCCGCTACAGTGACAGTCTCACATAAAAATATTTCACAGGTCAAGAATTTGCGTTACAAATCTGTAGAAACAAAATGCTATTGATATAACAGTGTCCAAAAAAATTTTCGTCTGCATTGTAATACATTCACGCATATACACACACATTTCATAACTCTTAAAGTACGTTTCTTGGTTTCCAACATCCTTTTCATAAATCAGAGTCCCTAAACACTACTCATTATGCCTTACCTCATTATACATATACATATTCGTCGACACTTCTTCAATATTTCATCATGAGAAATACGTAGCATAATAAACATTCCTCAACAACATAATACACATCATCGTCGTAATAATAACATCATAACACTTCAGTCAAATCTCAAAATCGTCGTAACTTCCTCCAATAATTTCTAAGCCTAAAAAAATTCTCTGCTCATGTCAAAAGTGTCAGCTGCCTCAAACGTACTTTAAAAATCATGATCTCATACTAAATACATCATTCAAAGCTCTCATAGTATCACAATGATTCCGAAAAAATATGAACAGTTTACAAAGTACAGACAAAATACAGTTTCATAAGTGTGAAGTTATCCAACTGTGTAATTACGTAAACATCTGTCACTGATATAGTAAAATAAATGTTTGTCTCTCTCAGTTAAATGATCAGATAGCTGTGTAATTTGTGTGTTAGAGAAATATGGTACCGATGTGTAAAGTTGTATAAGCAAATACCATATTAGCTAGGGTTCCTTGTGCTTGCCAAACACATGGTACACAAAGTAGGCGTGTACCCCCCTGAGGATTAATGTAATTATACCCTTAGGTGTTACAGATTACACCAATGGAATGAAATATATCACGGAAAACTTTCTTTGTAATTCAAAAATCTTTAAAAATAAATGTTTTAAGTATAAAATTGATCACTCAAATACGTGTACTGTAGCGCTAAACTGTGTGTCTTGTAACATAATCTCTGTGGAAGTGTCGTAGTTATCGTCCTCCGAAAGCTAAGTTCTGCAGAAGTCAATGTACTTACCTCATGATAAACAAAAGTGAAATGCTTTGCGTATAGATATCGTAGTTATTATGCTTATTGGCGTGATGAAGAAAGTACTGTACAGTAACGTATTGTTGTGCCACGAAAAAGGCTGTCTCATTGTTGCTATACCACAAAAGTTACTACTAAAACATGTTTTTCTTTCCAGAAGAATTCAGAAAACTGTGCAGATATAAAACAGATACACCGCAAAAGCAACATTGTAAATTGTCACTCATTAGTAGCGTCGTGATAAAAATCGTGTAGCTGTCACATCAACTAACCTCTGTGTCATCTGGTATCTCTCAGAAAGCACTTTAAATTCAGAATGTATTTTCAAATAAACCAAAATGTTGCATTAAAATCTCATTAGCAGTACTGGTAAATGTTCTAAGTATGTGAGCCTTATAGTCGTTACGTAATCGTGCAACAAACAAGCAAGAATGTACACACACAATAACACTGTGACGTCTGTTCACTATAACAATGCATTCGTCATTTCTGTTTAAATAAGTTCTCTTGGTTCTTGATTGGATATTTAACTTCAAACATTATTGTATGTTAACAGATTCTAAGTCTGACAAAGCATATTAGTAATGTGAAGCGAAAAATTTTATGACAAAGACTAAGTTAAAAAGCAGATTATCTTTCAATAAACGGTTTTACATGTAAAATGTGGTGTAAACCTTTACTCTTCCTAGTACGCAGAGTTTCAACTTCAACGCAATTATCATGTGGTACACGTCGGATTCTGTAAGGTCCATTGTAAACTAGAAAGAATTTGTGACTCAAGTGTTTCTTCTTATGTGACAATGAATGAGCTTTAATGAGAACTTTCTGACCAATATACAACTTCTTTGCATTTGCTTTACCGTGTAGTTTTCTCCTTTTGTCTGCTGCAGATTTTATATTTTTAAGAGCCAAATCAATTATGTCTTTGTGTCGAAGTTTACGTATATTCGGGAAAGGTACACGCTCTCTGATTATGTTCGGTGGTTCTTCATTCTTCAGTACAAGAGTAGGTGGTAAAGCAGTGGATTCGTGAGGCATTTCATTCAGCACGTTTTGAAATAAGTGTAAATATCTGTCCCAATGCTGATGCTTTCTGTGACAATAAAGTCTGCAAAGCTTATTGATTTCTTTCATAATCCGTTCGGAGGGGTTACAATGTGGTGAGTACAATGAAATAAAAACAGGTTTGATTTTATGGTTGTGAAGCATGCGTGACCAAACAGGAGATCTGAATTGCGGTCCGTTATGTGAAATGACTTTACTAACGTGTCCAACTTCACGTAAGAAATTTTTAACAAAGGCGTTGGATACAGACCGTCCAGTGGCTTTACGTAACGGAGTGAAAGAAACAAATTTTGAAGTAAGTTCAACAGCGACTAGAACGTACGAAAATCCATTGGATGTTCTGACAAGCGGTCCCAAGAGATCAACAGCCGCAAATTCTTTTAGTTTAGAAGGAATAATAGGAAACAACGGAGCACGATGTGAGACAGTAGATGGTTTCGCCTTTTGACAAAGTTTACAAATAGACATGACTCTTCGAATTCTTTTTTCCATATTGTTAAAATAACAAGTCGTTCGAAGAATATGATAACATTTTCGTGGACCAAAATGTGCGAAGCTGAAATGAATGTACCAAATGAGCTTATTAACAAAATCGTCTGGAATGCAAAGTACCCATAGCTTGTCATCAACAGTGCAGCGTTTGAAGAGTATGTTGTTTCTAACCAGGTAATAATGCCGAATCTGTGTGTGTGTCTTTTCATGCCATTTGCTCTTGATGTCTTTCCAAATCGGATCTTTATCTTGTTCATGAGCAATGTCCTTTAAAGATGTGGTGATGAAGTTTTCAAAGGCGACTTTCTGAATGTAAAGAATACTGAAATTTTTCTCGAGGTTGCCTTCTGTGGTACTTTTCTCAAGCCCAGCCGGTGCGCGTGACAGTGCGTCTGCAACAATGTTCTCCTTGCCGGGAATGTAGACTATTGTGAAGCGGAATTCTTGCAGAAACAATGCCCAACGTTTTAACCTGTCATGATTTAATTTTGAAGATATAAGAAATTGTAATGCACGATGATCACTGTACACTTTTACGTGCTTACCAGAAAGAAAGAAACGGAATTTGTTAAATGTCCAAACGATAGCTAAAGCTTCTAATTCAGTAACGGAATAATTTTTTTCAGATTTTGTTAGCACTCGGCTAGCAAAAGCAATGGTTTTCTGAATGGTAGTGTCATTTTCTTTGGCTTCTTGAAATAAATGGGCACCAAGACCGACTTTAGAAGAATCCGTGCTAAGGCAGAAATCTTGTGACAGATCTGGATGAGCTAAGATTGGCGTGTGAAGTAACGCTTCTTTCAAAGAATTGAATTCCAACTGTGCTTGTTCGTCCCAGTTCCAAATAGTATTTTTTCCAGTGAGAGAACAAAGTTTTGGTGTAACAAGAATTTGCATATTCAGAAAACGACGGTAAAAATTTACGAGACCTAGAAAACTGCGGACTTGTCTTTTTGTGGATGGAACTGGAATGGCTCTGATTGCTTCTAACTTTTCAGGATCCGGCTGAATGCCTTCAGAAGAAATAATATGTCCCAAAAACCTCACCTTTGACCTACCGAATTCAGACTTTTCCAAGTTAACTGTAATTCCAGATTCTGCAAAAATACGTAACAAACTGTTGAGGATGCGATTATGTAGTTCCCATGAAGCTTCTGCTATTAGAATATCGTCCACATATAAGGTGATGTGACGTTTTAAGAACTCAGGTAATATGGAATTTAGCCCGCGAATGAATGCTGCTGAAGAAATGTTCAAACCAAAGGGAAGTTTCCGAAATTGATAACAAACGCCGAAACAAAGGAAAGCTGTGTATTTTCTACATTCTGGATGAAGATCGATCTGATAAAAGCTGGATCGGAGATCAATGGAAGACAACACTTTTACACCATTAAAATTTTGAAGAAGTTCTTCCAACGTTTGCGGCCTGTCTGTTTCAGGAATAATGATCGTATTGATTTGTCTCGAATCTAAGACAAGCCTGATCGATCCATTTTTCTTCTCAACAACATGTAATGGATTGTTGTATGAGCTTACTGCAGGTTCAATAATGCCCTCGTCGAGCATAGATTGTATTTCTGTTCTAACATGGTCCCTATAATGTGCTGGAATTACATATGGTCTAACACAAAATGTAGTATGCTCACGAACACGAAATTGGTATTGAAATCCCTTGATTGTTCCTGTTTTATGAGTAAAAACTGTGGAATGTGCTTGTAAAATCTCAAAAAGGTCCTGCCTATCAGTGTCATTACAATTCTCAATTGTTTGAATTTTATTCTGAATTAACTTATTAGTGTCAAATGCGCCGTCTATATCATCCCTGTCAGTACTTGCAGAGTGATTGTTAGTGTCTAGTTCCGTAGAAAAGTCCGAACTGTTGTCTAACAGAAGGTAAAGCCGATTAATTTCCTCGTCATGGTTTGAGAGCCAATCTTCAAATTTCAAAGCTATTGACTTACCTTCCTTCTCTAAACTTATTTCAGCATCGTGAAAGTTTAAGATTGCTTTGAATTCATTCAAAAAGTCTACTCCCAATATAACTTCCGTCGACAATAATGGAACAATGAGAAAGTTCACAGAGAAGCTGTGGCTTTGACAAAAGAATTCTAAATTGGTTTGTTGGCGTACATCTACACTTTTTCCAAAGATTGCACCTTGTAATTTAATCTTACGTAACGGAAGTGTGGGGCAATCGTTCGATTTGTTGCATTTGCTAAAGGCTGTTTCACTGATTACTGAAATGGGACTGCCAGAGTCAAGTACTGCCGTAAATTTTACGTCATTTACAGTAATGTGAATCACAGGATATGCAATGTTGTTGTGTTGTACGTCGTGTTCCTGGAGTAAGATGTCCCTAATGTCTTCCATTTTTACGTAATTACTAGCTACGGCAGCTGCGTCGTTAGTGTCATAAGAACGTTTTGTGGCTGTCAGCGGTGTGAGTCATTGCCTATTGGCTCTTTGTTGGCGAGCGTCGTTATTGGGATTTGGAGACCTAACTTCTACAAATTCACCGTGACGAGAGGGCCCTGCTCTGTTTGAATCCCGCCAGTTCTGATGCAATTCAGGTCTGTCGTTACGATCACATCGTCTGTCGTCATGTCGGTAGGTCCTGTAGTTTCTTTCTTGTCGGTTAAGTGGTGGAGAATTTCTCCCTGAATAGTAACTACGCGCTGAACTGTTGCGTCTGAAGTTATTCTGTCTCCCTTGATAATAATGATTTTGGTTCCCATATTGTCTGTTTCTCTGATTGTCTCTGTGATAGTCACTACCGCGGAGAGGTGATCTTTCCCTGTAATTATTACTACTCTGCCAACGGTTGTCGTACGGGTGGTGTCTATTTTGGTCACGATTTGCGTTGTAAGAATAGACCAGTCGTGTCCAGTTATTGTTTCTGTCGTCACGGAATTGTGACGGATGTGACCTGTAATTGTTGTGTCCTTGTTTTCGCGTTCCGCGATTATCAGTGTCAATTTCTAGTTCTTGTAACAGTCCCTGAAAAGCTTCAATGTCGTCTTTGCAACGACCTGCCAAAATAATATGTCGTAAATGTTCAGGCAGTTTGATTAAGCAAATGCAGATGAGTTCTGAGGGGCTGTATGGGTTTGAAAGATATTGATTCTTATGCAACATATCTTCAAAATATTTCATAAGACTGGAAAATTCAGATTGTTCGAAACGTTTCATCATTATGATGCTATGTTTTACTCGGTCTTGTGTGGCTTGAGACCAATATGCTAAAAGGAAGGCATGGTAAAATTCTCCTTCACTGTGGCAATCGTGAATGACCGATCGCATTCTTACAGCTGGTTCATTCTCTAAGTAGCCACACATAAATTCTAATCTGTGCTCCAATGACCAGTTGGGAGGAAAACAATGAGAGAATTGATGGAGCCATGCTTGTGGATGAATGTCGTTGCCAGAATTCTTAAATGTTTTGAATTTACGTGTAGTAATGAACAGCTTATAGTCAAAATCATCACGTCGGCGAGTCGCATATCGGTCATTGTTAGGTCGTGTCGGCCGTTCCATCTCAAAATTCGGTGCACATTGCCAATTTCTTTCATAACTTCCGAAATGCCCTGTGTTATTATTTTGCGGCTTTTCCGTATTTCTAAGTCCCTCTTCCCGTGTTGGAGCGCGAGTGTCCTCTGAAATATGTAATTCTTGTATTACCTGTGTCAGCTGATCTTGTACTTCCCGGATTTCTCTTTGGTGTTGTGTATTAATTTGATTCTGATTTTGTTTGAATTTCCTAATTTGTTCGTACTCTTCTGTGTCATTAAAGACTACCGGTCTTGCGTCAATCAGATTATCATCTACCTTCGTAGATAAATTAGTGAACTGATCCAAAAGTTCGGCTACTTTCTTCGATAGTGTACTTATTTCCTCAGTGTGTTTTTCTGAACCAAGTTTCACAGTATCTACTGTGTCCTTAAAGTTTTCCTGAGTTTTTGCAAGTTGCGTAACCGAATCGGTAGATGCAACTGAGTCAAATTTAGCTTGCAAGGTCTCATGATTTTCATGAACAATAATTTGCAGTTCTTTTATGGCTGCTTCGTGATTCTGTAATGCATTTTCATGCCGCGAAAAAATAGGTTGAAAATGCTCACAAATTTGAGTTTTTACGTCATTACAGACTTTTTGACATTTCGATTCAATGTGATGTAACTCAGTAGTTAAATCTTCACGCGTTTGTTCAAGAGTTTGTTCCAATGAGTCTAACTTTTGAAGCTGTAGCTGTGTTTGTCTCTGATTTTGTTCCATTGTGTCTAACTTTTTGAGATTTTGTTCCACTGTGTCTAACTGTTGCTGTGTTTGTCTCTGGTGTTGTTCCATTGTGTCTAACTTTTTGAGATTTTGTTCCACTGTGTCTAACTGTTGCTGTGTTTGTCTCTGGTGTTGTTCCATTGTGTCTAACTTTTCAAGCTTTTGTCCCATTTGTTGCATTAATTGTAATAACAATGCACTGATGTCTGAAACATGTTCCTCAGTGCTTTTCGGCAGTGAAGTTGCACCGGCAACATTCACATTTTGACAAGCGGAAAATGTGTCTTGACTCATTTGAGAAAACGGTGAGAACCCAAAACCTGAGTCAGCAGTATTTGCAATACTGTGTTCTGTCATTCCCGATTCCTGAGGCGAGCTGTTGCCGACCAATCGATCGATAACGCTTCCCTGTTCACTACCTGTTTCACTGTCTACACCATTGTTTGACGCCCGCTCCATTTCCCTGTGCACAGTTACCAAATTACTACTTTGAACATTAGTTAATTCATTACTCTGCGGCGCTAACACACTGCCTTCGTCTTCACTGTCATTTCTCAGTTTACTTTGGAGCCTAGTATTATGTTTTTCACACGCCATAATTGTCACAATATTTCACACGATAACACAGAAAAGCACAATTTGAAGAGCAAAATAAAATAACATAGCAATGGAAATAATGTCTACTTAATTGCCAGCGCAGCTGCGAAATACTTGGTGCAAATCTACATGCATGCCACAACTGTTTTACTGTACAACAATGAAAAACTACAACTACAAAGAAAATTCTCTCTATGATTACGCGCTACCAATAAACAATAGCTTCACCAATTACACAAACTACAAGAAAAAGAATCAGAAGATTCCAGTGAGGCATCCTCGGCTAAGGGTCGACATATGAAACGTCCCCTTTTTAACAATTATACAAGACTGTGCTTAAACTGACACACAATATTTTGTTAGCGCAACGCAATCTGACTTTCAAAATTCCCTACAAAAGAATGGCCCTGACTAATATTAAACTATACCTTTCACAAATCACTTACCTCACAAAAATCTTCGCTGTTCAAGCTACTGCAATACAGCGAGCGCCACTACTGCCAGCTAAATAAAAGATTCAAACTATGGAAGGCACTAACTACTGATAGGGATAGTTAGCAAATGAAAGATATTAATAGAAAACAAACAATGTATTTACCTTGATATCATCATATATAAATATAGCAGTTCATGACAAATTTCAAAACTCCGCCATCTCTCTCCCCACATCCACCACTGCTGGCGGCTCACCTCCAACTGCGCAACGCTACGCGCTGTTCACATACAGCTGCCGCTGCCCAACACTACAATGGCAGACAACAATGCAAACTAGCCACAGACTGCACACAGCACAGCCAGTGATTTTCATACAGAGGTGGCGTTACCAATAAAAAAACCTAAACAGCCTACTTACAATTGCAATAAGAAACCATTAGTGACTGAAACATGTTCTTTGTGTTTTCCATCGGTGCATTTGCACTGGCAGTATTCGTATTTAGAAAAGCAGAGAGTGTGTCCTAATTGAGAAAAGTGTATTGATGCAAAACCTGAATCAACGATATCTGCAAGATGTGGTTCCGCTGTTTCACATTCTGGAGGCGAACTGTTACCCACCGATCGATCGTCAACAGTTCCCTGTTCACTGACTGTTTCTACTTTTACACTGGTATTCACTGTCTGGTCCATGTCCCTATGCACTATTACCAAACTAATGTCTTGCACATTTGTCATTTCGTTACTAGGATTTGCTTAGCAGCCTAGTGTTACGCTTTCCAAATGCCATGATTATCACACTACTTTATCCAATAACACGCAATAATCAATTTTAAAACGAAAATCATAAAGGAACCTTAAAATAGCACTCAAAGTAATAAATATCTAACTAGTTGCAAAAGCCACTGCGAGATACTTGGTGCAAATCTACATGCATGGCACAACTACTTCGCTCATGACAATACAGTACAACAATAACAAACTCCAATTAAAAAGGAAATCCCATACTTACAATTAAGCGCTAGAAGTAAACAATTATTAATTTCTAATTTGCGAGAATTATAAAACTACAAGAAAAACAGAAGATTCCAGTGAAGTATCCTCAGCTAATGGTCGACAGTTGAAGCTATGTCTTTACTTATTTTTATCATTTAAGCACTGACCTACAGAATTTTCCTTGTCAAAGAGAACTCGAGCTTAACCTATTCATTTATTACCCACAATATGCAAGCACAATGGAATCTGACTGCTATACAGTGACAACATGACTTTCAATTATTAACACAAAAGAATAGCCCTGAATTTCAAGAAATCCTAAAAATAATAAATGTCCAAAAAATATGAAACTAAAGAAATAGGAAATACCACAAACGCCGTTAATTGATTAAAGTCATTTCAATCACAAACCTCGTTTATTTTATACCTCACTTACCTCACAGAAAACCTGCACAACATGAACTACAGCAATTACAGTAAGCAGCAACTGCTTCCAGCTAAATAATAAGATTCTAACTACTATAGACTCTAACTACTAGGAGGCATACTGTTAGCAAAAGAAAGGTTTTGTTGCAGAGCAAACAATGTATTTTGAAAATTTTCCCTTATTGTTGTGACATCCAGTTCCAAAAATTATATAGTTGTCAACAATTTCACTACCCAAACATTACCAACAACATCCATCCTCTTTTTACAATGCATGTCCTACCAACACAGAGTCTCCACTAAGAAATTCATGTCCATACACTTCTCTACCCACTCGCTGACTGCTAGTCCGTCCAGCCACAGAATCTGTTGTCGAGCGTGCAGAGTGCTGTCTGCGATATTAACACAGACTATAGTGCTTCCATCAAACAGGCGTCTCACAATTTTTAAAGCTATATCTAAAAAAATGGTATTTAGCTCCTCAACTAGAATCAAAAACATTCATGTTTTGCAGTTTCTGGAAACCCAGCCTCTGAGGAGTTGAAATAGGGAATGAAAATTTTAAGAAAATTTTTCATTATTTTTAAAAATGTTTAAAGCTGAATCTATGGAAACTGGTCTTTCACATCTCCCCTAAATATAGAGATATATATGGTATGGGGTGAAAGTTTCTATCGAAATATCACTACAACAACATAAAAGGATGATTAACAAAAATCTACGACTCCAGTTAGCTGAATCGTTTCTTTGTCAGAAGCACACGTGGGAAAGACCATTCCTCTGTGGCCTTAATCAGCGTGAAAATCTTTAGATGGTGTTGCAATTTCTGAACAACAAAAATTCGACTAAAGAAACACAAAATAGTGTATGCCGACGATACAGTCTACGCGCGCAAAGCAACGTGGCTACGCTATTACATTAGTAAAAGTGCTCTAGTGGTAGGAAGCTCAGAAAGTAGGAAACGGTGAATGTTGGCATATGTGAAAAATAACTTTCAGCGTGTTCCATTCTTGTACGGTTGTTTACCTTGAGTACGACGTAAAAGTAAAACTGTCTTCAGTTAGAGGTTTAGTTCGAACACCACAGATTTGTCGTACGTTTTTCATCTATTGTAGTAAAATGCATTTACATTCCGGTGATTTGTAAACTGCAACAAGTGGCAGTGGGACTCAACGCTTTATCGTGGAGTTCAAAGAACATTGGAAGACGTCATTTTAACCATTCCCAGTGGTGAAGGACACAATCTAACACCTCTGTATCGATGTCATCTGATGTAACGCACGCAGTAAATATCTTTTGCTTGCAACATCACTCGTATTTAATGCGAAAACGGTAATCTCTAAATTGACCCAGAGTCAACACCTAACCACGGCAGAGTTTTCTAGTGAAGCTGTCCACTTGTTGCTGTGTGAACTTTATATCAGATTGTGTCCCATGTGCTCCAGAATCTTGTATCTATGACGAGTACGGGAACTGTGTTGGATAAGTTGGTTCAGTTCTTGCTTATACTAAATAACCCTCTTTCGGAACACTTTGTAGTTTCCGGAGAGACACATCATTATCTTTCAGATATCTGTTTCCTTACAACAGGTTACGAAAAAATCTCTTTATGTTGCTGAATCTGTGAGAGCACCATGTGTCACTGATGTCTATACAATTTTTCGGCTGTTTTTGTAGAAAAATAGAGATTTATTCCTAGAACTCAATTCTTGTGTAATACATATATTCTCAAATCCCCATTCGTAATATTTCGAAGAGGAGAGGAAAAATAGTTACTGGCTTCAGATAATAAGTATTAAAAGAACTCATTAACCAGCAGAACGCTCTGTATCATTCTTAATGTCTCTTTTAATACCGATATTACCTTTGGGAACCACTTAACATTTATTCAGATTTCGTCTTTTGTATTCTAATCGTTTCCCTCTACAGCGCTTATTCGATGCAGAACCTCTTACAGGCTATTAACGAAGGAAGAATAAATTTCCTCTGCTTAAAGAAACAAACTCCGGAAGCCCATTAAATTTCATTTCATTTGCATAATTAGATATTCCCTTTATTTCATTTCCCGTAGCGACCCATGTTCTGCAAAATTATCTTCCAAAGCGATCTCAAAAATGACTACAAAGTGTTGTTACTTTTGTAGAAATGCTTTATTATTTAGGACAATTAACTGAAGATACACAAGTCCATAATACAGCTTCACAACCAGTGTTTAAAAATTCATGACCTCTTTTAACGCAGCGCCTAAAGTAGATTGCACTGAACATCTACTGCTGAAAGAAATTAGCTGTAACGATAGTCAACAAAAAGGAATCCACTTAGATTCGTAAAATAGCAGTTAATTCTTATCACTAAAGGCATGAAAGCAGTTATATAGACGACATTTACATAAAGATAACTCACCACTGGCGTGAAGTAAATCTTACGTGTTGAAGTGAACACAAACGTTAAGAACACTCTTTCTTTTTACATTGTTGGACTTGTTGATTGATACCGGTTTTTATGTTCTGATTCATAAACCTGTTATTTCCAGTACCTTGGAACAATTAGTGTAATCGTGATGTATTGTAAGGCATTATTTAATTTTTTTCTTTAAAGGCTGGTTGAAATATCTTAACATAGGTAATTATTACTATTTTTAATTCATATTATCGATGCTTTCGTCCTTAATTTGTAGAACAGCTTTAGATTTAAAGCTGAAAACAAACAAGCTGCGTTATTATAATTAATACTGCATTCGGGCTGACTGGATCACAAAGGTAAAAGTCAGACATCAGGTAAGGAATGAGTTTATTGCTCACATGACGCATTTTCAAGTTCATCCATCATCAGATAGCCAGGAGCGATTGCTACACGTAGATACGGCGTTTCAAATTGTATGGGAAACAAACATTTGCTGTCTATGTGGTATGAGCAATGAAGTTGTTCCTTGCCTGATGTCCGACTGTTTCCTTTGCTACCCAGTCAGCGTCAGTGCACGACAACTAATTATTACTCGTATAATAGTGGTCGTCTGTCTCCTCCATGACTTTATCTCACATTTATATTAAGCTGCGTTATTGTTCTACCAGTTTGTCCTTTCGAACCGGTTTTTGGTTAATTGCAACATCGTCAGGAAACAAGTGACTGTCAGCCACCAGAGATACTATTGCATAGGAAACCAAACATTGGAAACAAAGATACCATCGACACCCACACAAAATATTTGGCCATGATACTATGTGAGAAATGTCAAATCAAACGCTCGTCGTTCGTGCACAAATGTGATGAACTACAATTTACGAAACGGGTAGTATCAAACACAGTACATAACGAAAGCATACAAGATTAAAATGTACGGGTTTTATGAATGTATTGCTGAAGTTTGAAAGAAAAAACCTAAGTAAGGTATAACAACAATTCTGTTACGAACACATTTGTAGAAACAAATGCGACCGTTGGGACAGATCTAGGAATGACTTGATAATGTATAACTTGAGAGTGGTAATGTCCCTAGATATAACCGTTTAGTTAGGACCAGGTGGGGCCTATGAGATTTTTTACGTCAAGTGCCTGTGCTAGATTTATCTCTCTTTGTTGTCTACATGTAGCGCTTCTGTATTGACTGATTGTCTATGATTTTTCTCCAACACATGTGCGGCAAAAATTGAATCTGAGTTGTGTATTCTCCATCTACGTTCACGCCCAGCCAGTGTATCTGCTACAGCCTGCCTGTTTGACCAATGTTCAGTTTCTTTCTGTCAATGTTTGAAAAACACTGCTATTACTTAATAAATCTGTTTTATCCTTTCTGCCTAGTAAGATGTGAGTTGTAGCAGCCCCTGAAATGTCAGCGACCACATAACCAAAGAGAAATTTCATTAAGGAGCCAAATTCGATTCAAAACTGGCCCGAAAGCAAAAAGAACGGTAATCAGTGTTCTAGAGGTAACACGAACATCAGGTTACTGTTATTACGGAGTATAAGGTGTACATACAGTTTAAATCTTTAGGCATTAGGGACCATGTGCCAGTAAAAAAAATGTCTCAACTGTTGAGATTTTGGCCATTCGTCGAAAAGATGTGACAGGGAAGCTCTCTGCGGGAAATGTGCGAAACCTGGTCATAAGGAGTTCGAATGTCATGAAGTAACCTACTGGCTGCATTCCTTGCAAGGACAGGAAAAGAACACGTAACAAAGCTGGGGGATTACAATGCGCTACTCACAAAGAACTCTACAAAAGACAGAAAAACTGAGTATCATGTCACCGAGAGTGTCAACTAACACACGCTAAAACGAAAGCAATGAGACAACACTCTTTGGACATGTAGATAGGGATATAAACACAAGTATCGACTACAGAAATATACAGAGGTCCTCGCAACAAAACATGGATGTGAACATCAGCATCACACCTCGCAGAAGCAAACACAAATCACCAGTACCGAGAACAAGAGCGTGGCGACGTACAGTAGCCTGGAGGCAACAACTAGGGTTGCTGCTGAGCACAGGCTCCAACGGTCATAAAATCCCTCAATGGTTACTACATTTGGCAAGAAAAGTATTTTAGCCTAACAAATTACATCGGCGATGCGTATTTCTACGGCGCCATGGACTTCAATGTGGCGAGGCACATCAAACACGAACTGTTCCAGTGGACAACACTACAAATGGCAACCTTTATTACAGTAGAAGAACTGAAAGAGGAAGCCTTGAGTGAAGAAGACCTTAAAACAACACACTACACACAACAGAAGTACATAAAAATAACGACAGAGATCCGGGATACTGTCATGCCCATCAAGAACCGGACCACGGCACAATCGTTCAACACAACACACCACACATAACACAAATACATAACAATGACAACAGACGTCCGAGACACCGTCAGGCCCACGTAGAACAGGATAATGACTCATGCATAACACCAGTACATCAGGTCACACCGAAACAACATAAACGCAAATTAATTCTTCCATCACCAGAGGATAGGTTACCGTATAATGAAACAACAACGTTACAAAAATATGAATATGACACATCAAAAGGTAAACCATACATGCAAACTGTACGTTACGTCTAGTGTGGCAATACGCACGAAGAGACAACTCAGGTGCAAGACATAATTATCAAAAAGAAACAAACGCAAACAGAAAATTTCAAGCAACAAAAATTGACCACAACCATATGGATACCCAAAACGTGAAGACATAAAAAGCTCACACTGAAAAATCACTACACTCTTCAACTGACGCGACATCACATGACCCAAAATCGAAACCTACACCAAGAGATAAACGCAAGAACCCAGTGCGACAAAGAGAGTTACAAAACCGTGAACTAAGAAACAAGGTAAAAGAAACATGTGAACGAAGAAACTAACATCTTACACTTGACAATGTCTACAAGGACCTGGTAAGGGAGCATGGACTCGTGTACCTCGATTACGCCCAGAGCGGACCGAAGTTCTTTGTTTTTACTAAATTTCCATAGTGAAAGACTTGCAGAGTAACTCTATGAGTAGCACGACGGTGGGCACAGAACTTGGTAGGCTGGTGAATGAGGTATGCGGGGACATATTGTGTCTACAAGAACCGTACACATGACACGGAAGAATTCCAGACCTTCCAAGGCAGTACATGCAAATCACAGCACGAACAAGGTCAAGGCTGCAGTCATTCATCTGCATCTACGTGATTACTCTGTTATTCACAATAAAGTGCCTGGCAGGGGGTTCAATGAACCACCTTCAAGCTGACTCTACCGTTCCACTCTCGAACGGCACGCGGCAAAAACGAGCCCTGATTTTTAGTAAACAATAACATTAGAGTGACACAAATAACGCAATTATGCACACAACATACGTTTACAGTCGAAATAACTTCAGGCAGGGAAACATGGATCATTTCGTCGATCTACACCCAGTAGTTGTTTGATATGGAGCCTTTTACTGAAGTAGTAAAAGAAATTGTTCGATTTGCAAATGGCAGACGACTACTTATCTTGAACAGACATAAATGCTAGGTCGAACCTCTGGCACTCTGACAGAACGGACGCCAGAGGACAAATAACAGTCGATGTTATAAACGAATTTAATCCTTTCGTTTTAAACAAACCAGGTCAGCCGCCAACTTACCACGGAAATAGTGGAGTAGGCAGCAACATAGACATTTTTCTGGCAAACATCACATCATTAATACAGTTGGCGAACTAGCATGTGCTCGATAAGAGAATACTCAGTCATCATAACGCAGTAGTTATATACGCTAAAACAAACACAGACACAGCCACATTACAACACCCAAGTTGCTGCTACCCAAAGCAAATTGGCAAAAAATAAGGTGCGCGACTAAAGAGTCTCCTCTGTGTGTCATGCAAGGAAGCATAGATTACAGAACTTACGTTCTTACAGACGTCTTACAGAAAGCTGCAGCAGTACCTGCAGCACGCGACGCACCCAAACAAAAAGCATCGTGGTCAGCACTATTAACATGACAAGAAAAGACACTCCTGATAAATGACGATATTACCAAACATCAAAAACAGCACAGGAAAGAAAATTTAGACTTCAACATTATCGTGACGCTAAAACATGATACAAAGACGAACTAAATAAGACCAGGAAGGACCACTGTGACACGTATGTTAGGACAAACTTAGAACAACATCTGAGGGAGGCGTTTAAGCTGCAGACTGAACATATAAAGACTGCTACAGTATTATCAGCACTTAACAAATCAGATGGTACTAGCACAAGAGGCTGGAGATGCACAACACAGTATTTCCTCAACAAGTTACTTTCTGACGATGACCACACTCAGGACAACCAACTTCTCACCAGCCTTCGCAGATTACTTTATGACAAATACGAAAACAATGGCATCACTATACTTTTTCCTCGGAAGGAAATTGCGCTGGCAGTACACAAAATAAAGAACAACAAAGCTCCGGGCCCTGATGGTATCCACCCTGAAACAATCAAACAAGCTGCTTCACTTATCGTACCATACCTTAAAGACTTACTGAATGATGCTCTGGTAGAAGGCCGAATACCAAATACACTCCTGGAAATGGAAAAAAGAACACATTGACACCGGTGTGTCAGACCCACCATACTTGCTCCGGACACTGCGAAAGGGCTGTACAAGCAATGATCACACGCACGGCACAGCGGACACACCAGGAACCGCGGTGTTGGCCGTCGAATGGCGCTAGCTGCGCAGCATTTGTGCACCGCCGCCGTCAGTGTCAGCCAGTTTGCCGTGGCATACGGAGCTCCATCGCAGTCTTTAACACTGGTAGCATGCCGCGACAGCGTGGACGTGAACCGTATGTGCAGTTGACGGACTTTGAGCGAGGGCGTATAGTGGGCATGCGGGAGGCCGGGTGGACGTACCGCCGAATTGCTCAACACGTGGGGCGTGAGGTCTCCACAGTACATCGATGTTGTCGCCAGTGGTCAGCGGAAGGTGCACGTGCCCGTCGACCTGGGACCAGACCGCAGCGACGCACGGATGCACGCCAAGACCGTAGGATCCTACGCAGTGCCGTAGGGGACCGCACCGCCACTTCCCAGCAAATTAGGGACACTGTTGCTCCTGGGGTATCGGCGAGGACCATTCGCAACCGTCTCCATGAAGCTGGGCTACGGTCCCGCACACCGTTAGGCCGTCTTCCGCTCACGCCCCAACATCGTGCAGCCCGCCTCCAGTGGTGTCGCGACAGGCGTGAATGGAGGGACGAATGGAGACGTGTCGTCTTCAGCGATGAGAGTCGCTTCTGCCTTGGTGCCAATGATGGTCGTATGCGTGTTTGGCGCCGTGCAGGCGAGCGCCACAATCAGGACTGCATACGACCGAGGCACACAGGGCCAACACCCGGCATCATGGTGTGGGGAGCGATCTCTTACACTGGCCGTACACCACTGGTGATCGTCGAGGGGACACTGAATAGTGCACGGTACATCCAAACCGTCATCGAACCCATCGTTCTACCATTCCTAGACCGGCAAGGGAACCTGCTGTTCCAACAGGACAATGCACGTCCGCATGTATCCCGTGCCACCCAACGTGCTCTAGAAGGTGTAAGTCAACTACCCTGGCCAGCAAGATCTCCGGATCTGTCCCCCATTGAGCATGTTTGGGACTGGATGAAGCGTCGTCTCACGCGGTCTGCACGTCCAGCACGAACGCTGGTCCAACTGAGGCGCCAGGTGGAAATGGCATGGCAAGCCGTTCCACAGGACTACATCCAGCATCTCTACGATCGTCTCCATGGGAGAATAGCAGCCTGCATTGCTGCGAAAGGTGGATATACACTGTACTAGTGCCGACATTGTGCATGCTCTGTTGCCTGTGTCGATGTGCCTGTGGTTCTGTCAGTGTGATCATGTGATGTATCTGACCCCAGGAATGTGTCAATCAAGTTTCCCCTTCCTGGGACAATGAATTCACGGTGTTCTTATTTCATTTTCCAGGAGTGTATATGAAAGCCGCAAATGCAGTAACAATCAAGAAAGAAGAGGACTAAGACCCGACTGACCCTAAGACATAGACAATATGTCTCACTGACATTCTGCGAAAGGTACAGGAGAGACTACTGTGAGACCGACTTCAGTCGCACCAGCCGCTCTTCGGCCTTAACCCACATCAGTCTGGTTTTCGACCACATAGATCCATCGACGACGCAGAAAACAGGGCCGTAGCAATGACACAGACAATACGTGAGAAATACATAGTAGCAATCCTAATTGACATGGCTGGTGCTTTCGACAACCTTTGCTGGCCGGCTCTGTTTCCAAGAGATGAATGTTCCACTGGCTCTACGAAACAGCCTTAGAGATTATTGTGAAAACAGAATAGAGGAATGGAAGACTGTCCACCGAAAGGTTATAAAGATGGAAACAAAACGTTGTCTGCAGGGATCCATATGCGGACTGAATTCCTGGGGCATACCCATAAAACACAACGACGCAGCAAACAGGGTGGTTGCGTACGCTGGTGACCTTATGGGCATGGTATCTGCAAACTCCAGGTCCCAAGGTAGAGAGTAAAGCCACGCGGCTCCTCGCGTTTATTAGTGAATCGTGCACGAATAAAAATCTCACAGTAGTAACAAACAAAACTGTTTACCTATTTCTAAGAGGAACACTGAAAGAAAACCAGCTATAAAGTTAAACTACACACCTATAATAAGGAAAGCTATGACAAGATAACTTGTCGTTTATACTGACGAACATTTACACTTTAACGAACATGCCAGACTGACAGTCAATAAAGCGACGAAACTCATTCATAAAGTTGCAAGACTGAACGCAATAAGATGCAGACTACTTCTGCAGACAAAGAGGACATACTACACGGCACTCCTCTAGTCAATAACTTCTTTTGCCGCTATTGACTGGGCCTAGCTATTACGCATAGAATCATTCAGTAGTCAATAACTTGTTTTGCGGCTATTGACTGGTCCTAGCGATTACGCTTAGGTAGCATAGAACCATTCAGAGGCGCGGCCAGAGGAGTGTTCTACTCAGAATCTCTAAGGTTTCGGCAAGACCTCGACTGAGGCACTGTGCGAAGTACTGTGAGTTTTCCCTATAGATATTACAATTCGCCTCAGAGCAGCTGTCTACTGCCTGAACAGGCGAAGACGCCACATAATAACAGAAATAACTGGATAAGACATAACCGATAAACGGAAATTTAACAGATGGAGAATTCATACTTGTCAGACCAGACAGAATGGGACAGAACTGGTACGGGAAGACGAGTCTGCTCTGTCTTCCTCAGTGCACGATAGCGGATGAATCTGAAGTACATATATACAACACGCGACGTGGTGCACTTTCTCACGGACCATGGCCCTTATCCTGTGCATTTCCACAGGTCTGGCCTAAAACAGACTTTCACTTGGAGAGAATGGCACACCTGAACCCAAAGTCATCATCTGGGATGCCTTAGGAGACATACGACCAAGTTTAGGAAACCAGAACATAGGACAGTTAGTACGCAGACGACTGGAACTCTATAAACAACACTGCAGAAGATGATGTTTGGTTTGTGGGGCGCTCAACTGCATGGTCATCAGCGCCCGTACAAAGTGCCAATTTCTTACACAGTCCAATTTTTAATACAGTCCAGTCTAGTCACTCTCACGAATGATGAAGATTGAGCCGTGGTAAAATTTGCTGTTTTGAAGAGCGCGCCGCAGCGCCTAGTGTAATGCAGTCACCCTCCGTTCCTGGCGGTGGTGCCGCTGTGGCAATCGCAGCTTTGGTGTCTCCCTCTGGTGGGAAAGGGGAAAGGTAGCCCGTCCACGTGCATTTAAGTGGCGCTATGAGTTCGCTGCAGAAAAAATGTGAAGAGATCGAAAAAGATATGATTGTCGGAAGGACAGACTCAGCATACAGAAAAGTCAAAACAACCTTTCGTGACGTTAAAAGCAACGGTGCTAACATTAAGAGTGCAACGGGAATTCCACTGCTAAATGCAGAGGAGAGAGCAGATAGGTGGAAAGAATACATTGAAAGCCTCTATGAGGGTGAAGATTTGTCTGATGGGATAGAAGGAGAAACAGGAGTCGATTTAGAAGAGATAGGGGGATCCAGTATTAGAATCGGAATTTAAAAGAGCTTTGGAGGACTTACGGTCAAATAAGGCAGAAGGGATAGATAACATTCCATCAGAATTTCTAAAATCATTGGGGGAAGTGGCAACAAAACGACTATTCACGTTGGTGTGTAGAATATATGAGTCTGGCGATATACCATCTGACTTTCGGGAAAGCATCACCCACACAATTCCGAAGACGGCAAGAGCTAACAAGTGCGAGAATTATCGCACAATCAGCTTAACAGCTCATGCATCGAAGCTGCTTACAAGAATAATATACAGAAGAATGGAAAAGAAAATTGAGAATGCGCTAGGTGACGATCAGTTTGGCTTTAGGAAAATTAAAGGGACGAGAGAGGCAATTCTGACGTTACGGCTAATAATGGAAGCAAGGCTAAAGAAAAATCAAGACACTTTTATAGGGTTTGTCGATCTGGAAAAAGCGTTCGACAATATAAAATGGTGCAAGCTGTTCGAGATTCTGAAAAAAGTAGGGGTAAGCTATAGGGAAAAACGGGTCACATACAATATGTACAACAACCAAGAGAGAATAATAAGAGTGGACGATCAAGAACGAAGTGCTCGTATTAAGAAGGGTGTAAGACAAGGCTGTAGCCTTTCGCCCCTACTCTTCAATCTGTACATCGAGGAAGCAATGATGGAAAGAAAAGAAAGGTTCAGGAGTGGAATTAAAATACAAGGTGAAAGGATATCAATGATACGATTCGCTGATGACATTGTTATCCTGAGTGAAAGTGAAGAAGAATTAAATGATCTGCTGAACGGAATGAACAGTCTAATGAGTACACAGTATGGTTTGAGAGTAAATCGGAGAAAGACGAGGGTAGTGAGAAGTAGTAGAAATGAGAACAGCGAGAAACTTAACATCAGGATTGATGGTCACGATGTCAATGAAGTTAAGGTATTCTGCTACCTAGGCAGTAAGATAACCAATGACGGACGGAGCAAGGAGGACATCAAAAGCAGACTCGCTATGGCAATAAAGGCATTTTTGGCCAAGAGAAGTCTACTAATATCAAATACCAGCCTTAATTTGAGGAAGAAATTTCTGAGGATATACGTCTTGAGTACAGCATTGTATGGTAAACATGGATTGTGGGAAAACCGGAACAGAAGAGAATCGAAGCATTTGAGATGTGGTGCTATAGACGAATGTTGAAAATTAGGTGGACTGATAAGGTAAGGAATGAGGAGGTTCTACGCAGAATCGGAAAGGGAAGGAATATGTGGAAAACACTGATAAGGAGAAGGAACAGGATGATAGGACATCTGCTAATACATGAGGGAATGACTTCCATGGTACTAGAGGGAGCTGTAGAGGGCAAAAACTGTAGAGGAAGACAGAGGTTGGAATGCGTCAAGATACGTCAAGCAAATAATAGAGGACGTAGGTTGCAAGTGCTACTCTGAGATGAAGAGGTTAGCACAGGAAAGGAATTCGTGGCAGGCCGCATCAAACCAATCAGTAGACTGATGACCAAAAAAAAAAAAAATGAGTTCGCTAGAGGGCGAGTCTGCTCAGTTGGTCAGCCGGGTCAGTGTGGGGCAGTCTGTCAGTCTCGGCGAGTTTGGTCGGTTGGTCAGCTGGGTCAGTGTGGGGCAGTCAGTGTCTGTTTGTCGTCCGGGGCTAGTATGTGTTAGGCCGCCAGTCTGCTCGAGTTTGTTCAGGCAATGGTCATTGGCGGTTGGATCGATCGGTTGGTCGGTCGCGCACTGGGACAAAAGATGACTGTTCTGTCTTGAGCGTCGGAGCATGTGAGGTCGCCACGTCAGTCCAGTGGGCCGCACCGTATAGCGAGGAGTAGTGGCTTCGCGGCCGACACGAGAGCAACAGGAGTCAACCCACGATATCGGTCTGGCCGCTGCGAGCTGCGACGCCGTGAGACGGGAGATCGGCGTGCCTCCCCGTGTCCGTTGAAGCGGCTGGCAGCGGACGGTTCGTGAGAGCGTTTTGGGGGTGTTGCGCCAGATCGTCGCCAGACATCGCAGTGTATTAGATTTTAAGTGATTAGGGACATGTTGTTTCATTTACTTGTTAAATGCTATTTGTTTTCTTGGTCAGTCTCTCGTCCCCAGCTTGCTCGTCTGTCTCCCGCCCTCATTGGTTGGGCAGTTAGTGTCTGTCTGTCTGTCAGTCGGTCTGCCGAACGTTAATAGCTGCCTCTGTCAAATGGTTCAAATGGCTCTGAGCTCTATGGGACTTAACATCTATGGTCATCAGTCCCCTAAGAACTACTTAAACCTAACTAACCTAAGGACATCAAACACATCCATGCCCAAGGCAGGATTCGAACCTGCGACCGTAGCGGTCACGCGGTTCCAGACTCAAGCGCCTAGAACCGCACGGCCATACCGGCCGGCTGCCTCTGTCATGTTTGTTAGATTCGGTGTTGAAGTGTAACGGCCGAATTCCTGAAATATGTTTTATCTTGCCTATCAACTTGAGAGGCGGTATATGTGTGGTGTAGACCATATTTGTGTATTTTATGTAAGACTGCATTTCATGGGTTTCTATTTAAATGGTCATTTTAGTATATAAAGTTGCCACCCTTCCACCACAAGAGTTTTCTTTAAAAATAAGTTGCACTTCGGTGGCAAGTAATTTTTTTAAATGTGAGTGTTTTGTACCGTTTCCGTCCCTCCTACGGGGTGCATAGTTTATGTGTTTGTGTGAGTTGTTAAAATTTTTAGTTTAAAGTAATTTGGTGTGTTGCAGATTTGCGCCACTGTAGTCTTTCAGAGGTTGTTGTGAACGGTCGTGACTACGGCCGTATTAAAAGGGAGCGGCAAGGTTCTCAGCCCGAAAGCTCATAATCTCAAATAAAAATAAAAAATAAAAAAATTTTATTTCAGCCTCTGAATAAATTGTAACTTGATATTTAGAGGGTGCTTTCTGATAATAATTTTTAAATTTGTTTTTTTTTTTAAAAAAAGGTTTTTAGGAATAAAATTTCCATTTGTTGAAAGAAATTTGTTTTCATCAGTTACCCACTAGCAACTACTTCCACGCTCACTTAGTGTGATTAAAGGTGTTAGTGTTCTTGATGAATCGCTAGTTAATACACTAAATTCTTTGAGAAAAGATTTTGAAAGTGAATTCACGGTTAAATGATGAAATGATGAGGACAACACAAACACCCAGTACCCGGGAAGACAAAATCCCCAATCCGGCCAGGAACCGAACCCGGAAACCGGTGATCCAGAAGTAGCGACGCTAGCCACTAGAGCACGAGCTGCGGACGACCTCGTAGAAGAAGTATCGCTAGCACTAAAGTGCGACATACAAACAGGAGAGACCATACGCTGGAATAAGACAGGCTCCAAGTCGAACAGATCAGCAGTACACAGTAAAGGACACAGGCACAAGCACAGGCATGGATCTGATTGTATATCACACACAGAAGGTGAAGAACATAGAAAAAGTAAACCAGGGCTGGTCAGTCCACAGCGCTGGAGACAACTATGCCCTGTTTCTGAAGGAGTGGTGCTCGCCTTTGTGTATAGGTCTCTGATTAAAACGCTTAAAACGGGTTCTTCTTCCCTTTCTGATCGCGAGTGTGTATATGTTCACCTAGCTGTATAACCTAGACAAAAATACCACTCTAAACTGATGGAGAACTGTCCTACAGCCGGTGCAGGAAGAATTACCTCCCACCGATCTACAAATGTTTATCTGACGAGGATCTAGTGCACAGATACATGGTGTTAGGGTACGGGTCACCGATCTATCACTGAAGCATAGAAAGAGTAGCCTCCTATAGGTCTACAAGTGAATTAGCTGCTGAGGAAGTGGTACAGACATACATATATAGTAAGAAGTACACACGTCCATGCATGATAAGAAGGGGCAGGACACCAAACTATCACTGAGGTGTAGGAAGAGTGGCCTCCAACCGATCTACAAGTGTATAGCTAGTGAGGAATTTGTACACAGATACTTCGTAAGAAGGGATAGAGCAGCAAGCAAATTATCACTTGTCACTAAAGTATAGGAAGGCAAATAGATGTTACCACAACTGATGGCAAAAGCTTCACTGCTGTATTTACATATCGAAACTGTCGTGAATAAAAGGCATCACTCGTAAACAACGGATCATAATGCCACACACGCACTGGGAAGTGAGAATAGTCATTGTAATAAGACAAAGCAAAAACCGACCCCAAAAAATATCACCAGGAGCGAGTGTTGGCAGCTGCTGCACGTGTGTTCACCTTAATGTGCAGATACAGACTAACCAGCTTAGAACCAGTCTTACCATCCCTCTTATTCCATCTTCCCTCCCTCTCCTCTTCCTGTAAGTAGGGATACGAGTTTCCAGCGACTTTCTGGCCTGTTGCTGATGGTAAAACAAATCGATCCATCTACAGACATTGATGTACTGTTTCCGGTGTGCAGGAATCGGTCATTGATGGACAAAAGGCTCAAGAACTGGATGCTTCCTGCACGCCGATAGACGTATCTCTCGGTAAAAGTGACCCCTCCGTGGAACAATAGCGAAATACCTGACCATCCGTCACGGATGAAGAACTGAACAATAAACAGAGGCATGCTTTTAAAAGTTATGGATGTGTCATTACTATCTGAAATTGGTCCCCAGCGCAGTAAAATCAGGCTTATGTAGGAAATTCACTGAAATATTATGTCGCATGTAAATGAGACACGCACACGGATTTTCATACTAGTTGTATCGCTGTGCGCCGGTATGCCCCGGCAGGTAGAGAGCGGTCCCCAAGTACGCTACCTACCGCCGCTGCATGCAATTATAACGTGTCTTAGCTCCTTTTTTTGTCTAATTTGCAGGTAAACTGTACAAAGGCTGACCGGTATAGGTTTCAGACGTGCGCCTGTACCAAACAGCTCTTTGTGTGTGTTCTTGTCTCTTGCGGAAGGATGAAAATGAAAATCATGTTGCACAGATTGTGGAGAAATAGGCGATGGAGGAATTTTACACAGCTCACTTGCTTCTGATGGAGTAACACATGAAGTGTCTGCCGAAAGCGTTGCCGTTCTTAGCTGCCCGCTGGTGTAGCTTCAGCTCATTGATTTAGAAAAATTACTGAATAAACAAGAACACTCATTTACGGCAGGAAGCCTTGCCATCATGTATTCTCCAGGTGCGATTCTTATGCTTGCTGCAACAAATATTGTATCGACAGACCTCGCTTCGCATCATGCAAAGGTGTAGTCTTATGCTTTCCAAAAGAATACTGTGACGGCAACAGTGCAAATAGCGGATATACTGCTAAAATCAGTGAAATCTCCAGCTAAATGAGAGTAAAGTCACTGTCGTGGTATGAAACTATGCTTTCCACACTGAATATCGAACTACGAACATTGAATCTGGCGTTCAATATACTACAGTATAAGCATTCAACACCATCCAACAGCCCTTAAACATACATTCAGCTATCAATTTCCACACGCTATGGCGAGCAGAAGACTTCACTAATAACGTAATGCTGGTACGAATGAACAACAACATGATAATCAATACTGAGCGAACGTTCTGCGATGGATAGATGTGTTTTTTCTGTGAGCGGTAGAAGTATGCCGTAGGAGGAGAGAGACGTAATCCTGTTATAAGCTAGCGCCTGCCACACCGGCAGTGGCGCCAATCTCCAGCTGTACCAGACGCTCACAGGGAGGAGACACCATCGCGGTGACCGCCCAGTCGTCAGCCGATCAATTTACATGTGGAGAATGATATTTCATATTGTGGGAATAATCTTCCATATTGAATGTTCCCAAATTTCAACTTAGAAGTCGGAGAATACGTGCAACACACATGTCCCTCCTGCCGTCGTTGAACCAGCATACTGGCTAGTTCGCCGTTCAGCCAACCAGAGGGTGCCATGAGAGCGACCGCCGGGACTTGACTCCACGGCTTTTTGGAAGAGCTTAATAGCCAGAATCTTTCAAGCAACAGAAGACATCTTTGTATCGCTTAAATCTCAGTCCGAAGTGTAGAGCAACAATCTCTAGTTGACATACCGAGAACGAAATCGGCTGTGCACTTTCAAAAGTACCATCCCGGCTTTCGTATGAAGCGATTAACAAAATCACGAAAACCCTAAATGTGGATGGCTGGAAGCGATTTTGAACCGTCGTCCTCCATTCCGCCAGTGTGCTAGCCACTGCACCACTCTCTCTGTCACGTCTTAGAGTGTAGATCACACCCCCGTCCATGGAATTTGAGCGTATTGTTGGAATTGCTTCCCTTGAGATTCCAGCAAATGAATCAGAACCCTACTTGTGCGTTATACTTCATCTCGCTTCAGAATCTTACTGCTAGGCATTTTACGGTAGTTAACGCTTCCGACGACAGTGTATACGGGATTTCTAGTCATGTGGCATGTGATAGATTTATTTGGGTTCAGGTCACCTACCAACTCCACCACAGGTCTTACCGCCTGATTGCAGACGACTCCATCACCTACGAACGTACCACTCTTAAAACAAATACACTGCAAGCGGCTGTATAGTGCATGGTGAAGGATAAACTGGTGCAGGAGTATCTATCATCCATCTATTCCAGTCTCACATGCTGATCGAGTAAAAAACTGCATATATACTTACAAATGTATTCTAATCCACCGAGATGGTGTAACCTCCCTCTTACTAATCGGCCTATCCTGCTTGCGATATAAAATATGACCGTGGATCACGTGTATGCCTAATGGATTTTTCTAATTGTTTAAGGCTATCTTTCCCGAAGAAGTGATATCGATAAGTAAGTGTACAACCGACCCTTCTGATGGAAAGTCTACTAAAAATAAAAAGTAATTAAACCGAACAGGGCTATAATTTGGAAAATGAAACTTATTTTGTGCATTCACTCACGGACAACACTGGACAGAAAAGGGATACCACTGATCATGAATCCAAAAGTTACACTAATGAACGAAAAGGAAATAATTAACGGTCGCCAGCCCAGTTGGGCAATTTACATCGAAAATCCTGTACAAGACGATGGGAAATAAAAACATGCATTATTAAATACTGATGTGGCAACTGAAGGTTGTCACTTTTTTTTACACTAATTTTAAGTGAGTATGTAATTATAAAGACAACTGAAAAGTCACTCTTACGTTATGTTTGGCATTAAATTTTGATAAAGCCAATCGATTAATGATTTGAAAATATGCAATTAAACTGTATATTAGTACTGAACTTCGTTACGTGGAAAATGACTTTCAGTGACCTCAACATAACGTCGTCAAAGAAATTTAGAAAGAAAACCAAGCACTTTTTACTTTGCCATTACTTATTTTGCAAATTTGATTTAATATTATTGTCTGAATAACTGAGCCTTTTTTACTGACTGGTACAGAATTAAATACTAGAATACATACCAAACAGCCATGTGGTCCAAGCTATATGGAAAGTAGATAAAATCTCTGCACTCTTAATTTGTGCATTTTCTTTAGATTTGTATTTTTTCGAGTGATAGATTCTCAAACTCTAAAAATGAAATTGCTTTACTTTAGTCATATACTGAAGCCTCTGTTGTGCAACAGTTAGTTGAAAGTAGACTGAGGCTAAAATTCTAAAAAGTGAAATTATTCGTTAATAACCTGGCTTTAACTATTCTATTTCTTTCTTATGATACTTGGTTAGCATATAAGGGAAAAAAGGAACAAGGACCCTGCTTGGTGACACTGTCTGGGGGCAATGAGCACACAATCGCCATGAGTTTAACTGATTATTATTTAAATAAATTTTATCAATCAAATCACATTTAGTCTTGCTGTTGGGTTAGCCGTTAATACTTTCTACGAATGAACAGTCTTACTTCAGCGCTGTGCATACGACGAAACTCGGAGCTGACGACGAAACTGTGTTGCTGTAACTGCTGCTGTTGTTGAAGAGGGTAGCATATTGTGGAGCCACGGCTAATTATAGGAACGGGCAATCGTAATTAATACAGCGTCTTCCTGCTACGAGTCATCTGGTCGGCGCGCGTACATGATGCCGCCGAAAATGGTACTCTCTACTGCGAGAGCGTTAACACCACACTTCCGCACACTACAAGCGCTGGAACCCCTCTCCCCTCCTCGCAACAACTGCCTAACCAAAGATTTTACAAAGCAAGATCACTGCCATTATCGTTTCTGGTCGATGCAAACAACAATTCCTTTGGATTTTTCCCAGAGCTTATAAGTTTCACAGTAAAACACAGATAAATACAATGAAACGTCAACAGACTTCTACCTTAATGTACACATACAGTGAAGCAATGTCCTTACTTATTAAAAGAAGGCATTTAAATTACAAATATTTGTATACAATTCAAAAAAAGTTATACATCGGTAGAAGGTGCCAGGTTTCCTGCATTTTCGGTGTTACAATGGCTGTGGGAGAAATATCTCATCTTTCCTAAAGATTTTTTTTCTTCACACATTCAAATGGACTATGCCTTTGCATAACATCCTAGCAACATCTGCAGGATGCTTTTGCTTTGCATGTCAGTCACGCAACAAGAATAGATGTAGGCTCACAGAACTGGTAGATAGCACCTATGTAGTGTCGAACTGTTGAATCGATGTTATTGTTCACCAGTACTTAGTGTTAACCAGAAACTTGACTACATGTGTTAATGTCCGGACAGCAGCGGAGAATGACCTCAAAGTTATAGTGGCAGCTGAGGATGTGTGAGGTACAAAAGTGGGGCTCATTCAAATAGAATGGGGGAAGTGTGCAGCAAACGGATATATTTATCAATGGGCAATTGACGGTTAAGTACGTTATGTTCTGTCTTGGGATTCCCATCTTCAACAGCAGCCATGTTAGCGCATGAATATTCATCGTGATTATTGTTGCCGGCCAGAGTGGCCGAGCACTTCTAGGCGCTACAGTTTGGAACCGCGAGACCGCTACGGTCGCAGGTTCGAATCCTGACTCGGGCATGGATATGTGTGATGTCCTTAGGTTAATTAGGTTTAAGCAGTTTTAAGTTCTAGGGGACTGATGACCTCAGCATTTAAGTCCCATAGTGCTCAGAGCCATTTTTTTGATTAGTGTTGCCACGTTGCAATTAACAGGTTTAGAGTCGTCATAGGACGTATTTCGAAAACAACAAAGTACCGTGAACGTGGATGCTGTGCAGGAAGTGGAATGTGATTCAGTGGAGCGAGATTAGATCTACGGAGCTGTTTTGCTTCAAATAGTGGAGGTATTCAGATGTAAATGTGTTGCTCTTGATTTGGATCACTCAGTCATTCCAAGGTCGATGAAAGTTCATTGGAAGATGGTGTACGTACTCCAACAAGTTTTGGATGCAATAAATATGGAATTCAAAGCGTACCAAAAAAATAGATGCGAAACACAGTTGCATTATTACCAAACATCAGTCAGTGCTATTTAAGTACAGTGATGCTGTACGTGGTACTCACTCCCACCATTACCAAATGTTTCACTAAAACTGGGTTGTTCAATGCCTTGTAAGTGCATATAGACTTCATCCAGACATTAAAATGTAATCTACTTATGATTAAAGTACAACCCATCCAGCGAAACATTAGATTCAGATATCTGTAACATAGCTATCAATGAGTCTGGCGATATACCATCTGACTTTCGGAAAAGCATCATCCACACAATTCCGAAGACGGCAAGATCTGACAAGCGCGAGAATTATCGCACAATCAGCTTAACAGCTCATGCATCGAAGCTGCTTAAAAGAATAGTATACAGAAGAATGGATAAGAAAATTGAGAATGCGCTAGGTGACGATCAGTTTGGCTTTAGGAAAAGTAAAGGCACGAGAGAGGCAATTCTGACGTTACGGCTAATAATGGAAGCAAGGCTAAAGAAAAATCAAGACACTTTCATAGGATTTGTCGACCTGGAAAAAGCGTTCGACAATATAAAATGGTGCAAGCTGTTCGAGATTCTGAAAAAAGTAGGAGTAAGCTATAGGGAGAGACGGGTCATATACAATATGTACAACAACCAAGAGGGAATAATAAGAGTGGACGATCAAGAACGAAGTGCTCGTATTAAGAAGGGTGTAAGACAAGGCTGTAGCCTTTCGCCCCTACTCTTCAATCTGTACATCGAGGAAGCAATGATGGAAATAAAAGAAAGGTTCAGGAGTGGAATTACAATACAAGGTGAAAGGATATCAATGATACGATTCACTGATGACGTTGCTATCCTGAGTAAAAGTGAAGAAGAATTAAATGATCCGCTGAACAGAATGAACAGTCTAATGAGTACACAGTATGGTTTGAGAGTAAATCGGAGAAAGACGAAGGTAATGAGAAGTAGTAGAAATGAGAACAGCGAGAAACTTAACATCAGGATTGATGGTCACGAAGTCAATGAAGTTAAGGAATTCTGCTACCTAGGCAGTAAAATAACCAATGACGGACGGAGCAAGGAGGACATCAAAAGCAGACTCGCTACGGCAATAAAGGCATTTCTGGCCAAGAGAAGTCTACTAATATCAAATACCAGCCTTAATTTGAGGAAGAAATTTCTGAGGATGTACGTCTGGAGTACAGCATTGTATGGTAGTGAAACATGGACTGTGGGAAAACCGGAACAGAAGAGAATCGAAGCATTTGAGATGTGGTGTTATAGACGAATGTTGAAAATTAGGTGGACTGATAAGGTGAGGAATGAGGAGGTTCTACGCAGAATCGGAGAGGAAAGGAACATGTGGAAAACACTGATAAGGAGAAGGCACAGGATGATAGGACATCTGCTAAGACATGAGGGAATGACTTCCATGGCACTAGAGGGAGCTATAGAGGGCAAAAACTGTAGAGGAAGACAGAGATTGGAATACGTCAAGCAAATAATTGAGGACGTAGGTTGCAAGTGCTACTCTGAGACGAAGAGGTTAGCACAGGAAATGAATTCGTGGCAGGTCGCATCAAAGCAGTCAGTAGACGGATGACCAAAAAAAAAAAAAAAAAAAAAAAAGCTATCAAACGTCTGTCAGTGTTATTTAAGTAAAGTAATGCAATGTATGGTGCTCCTCTCACCATTAAGAAATGAACTATTAAAACTAGTTTTCCATGCCATATCCGTGCTTATACATTCCGTTATGACTTCAAATTGTAATTTGCTTACGGAAAATAAATAAACGAAATATCCAAAAAACCTATCTGCTAATCCATCGGTGCAATGGAATACGATGCTTGTAGCTTGATCTCCAAAGTCTATCAGGGCTTTTTAAGTACAGTGGCGTATGTGTGGTACTCACCACCAGCACCACCAACAAATGTTCCATTAAAACTAGAGTCTTCCATGTCATATGAGTGTAGATAGACTTTACACTAATTTCGAAATGTAATTTGGGTACAAAGAAAAAATACCCGGTATTTCATCGGAGCACTGGAATAGGATGCATGTAACATAGGTCTCGAACGACAGTCAGAGCCATCTAGGTCACAAAGTACATTTCATTAACAAATGTTCCATTAAAATTACACGCTTCAGCAACATATGCATCCCACAAATATTTCTATGTACTTCTGTTTCGCTAGTGTTTAGGCAGGATCAGACACGATCAATCCATTTCCATAGTTATTAATCAGAGCTTAAAAACTAGGTTTTTTTAGTGGAGTCATTGCCAGAGAGGTAGATTTCCGATGAGGCGGTAACTAGATACTTGTAATGCTAAAAAATAATGCGTTAGCTACAAGTAGGGGAATTGTAAGAACTGATAACGCTGCCATATATCAGGCAGCTGCTCCGTAAGAGCAGCAATTTCTTCAACCATCTCTGAACTATATGACTTGTACGGTTTGATCACAGGTCTTCAGATGCTTTCCTGCTACCACACTTTAAATGAGATGGAATTTAGCATTTCAAGTGTTACAACAGCAGACTGAGTTATAGCTTCTTCTAACATGCTATTCACATTCAGCACTACAACGAGTTGGACGAAGTATGGTATTTCTAGCTTACGAACATCCTTATACCGCAACCCCTGGAAGTTATAAGTTCTGGTACAGCCTTTCACAGCTTTGTCTAACATACACTCCTGGAAATGGAAAAAAGAACACATTGTCACCGGTCTGTCAGACCCACCATACTTGCTCCGGACACTGCGAGAGGGCTGTACATGCAATGATCACACGCACGGCACTGCGGACACACCAGGAACCGCGGTGTTGGCCGTCGAATGGCGCTAGCTGCGCAGCATTTGTGCGCCGCCGCCGTCAGTGTCAGCCAGTTTGCCGTGGCATACGGAGCTCCATCGCAGTCTTTAACACTGGTAGCATGCCGCGACAGCGTGGATGTGAACCGTATGTGCAGTTGACGGACTTTGAGCGAGGGCGTATAGTGGGCATGCGGGAGGCCGGGTGGACGTACCGCCGAATTGCTCAACACGTGGGGCGTGAGGTCTCCACAGTACATTGATGTTGTCGCCAGTGGTCGGCGGAAGGTGCACGTGCCCGTCGACCTGGGGCCGGACCGCAGCGACGCACGGATGCACGCCAAGGCCGTAGGATCCTACGCAGTGCCGTAGGGGACCGCACCGCCACTTCCCAGCAAATTAGGGACACTGTTGCTCCTGGGGTATCGGCGAGGACCATTCGCAACCGTCTCCATGAAGCTGGGCTACGGTCCCGCACACCGTTAGGCCGTCTTCCACTCACGCCCCAACATCGTGCAGCCCGCCTCCAGTGGTGTCGCGACAGGCGTGAATGGAGGAACGAATGGAGACGTGTCGTCTTCAGCGATGAGAGTCGCTCCTGCCTTGGTGCCAATGATGGTCGTATGCGTGTTTGGCGCCGTGCAGGTGAGCGCCACAATCAGGACTGCATACGACCGAGGCACACAGGGCCAACACCCGGCATTATGGTGTGGGGAGCGATCTCCTACACTGGCCGTACGCCACTGGTGATTGTCGAGGGGACACTGAATAGTGCACGGTACATCCAAACCGTCATCGAACCCATCGTTCTACCATTCCTAGACCGGCAAGGGAACTTGCTGTTCCAACAGGACAATGCACGGCCGCATGTATCCCGTGCCACCCAACGTGCTCTAGAAGGTGTAAGTCAACTACCCTGGCCAGCAAGATCTCCGGATCTGTCCCCCATTGAGCATGTTTGGGACTGGATGAAGCGTCGTCTCACGCGGTCTGCACGTCCAGCACGAACGCTGGTCCAACTGAGGCGCCAGGTGGAAATGGCATGGCAAGCCGTTCCACAGGACTACATCCAGCATCTCTACGATCGTCTCCATGGGAGAATAGCAGCCTGCATAGCTGCGAAATGTGGATATACACTGTACTAGTGCCGACATTGTGCATGCTCTGTTGCCTGTGTCTATGTGCCTGTGGTTCTGTCAGTGTGATCATGTGATGTATCTGACCCCAGGAATGTGTCAATAAAGTTTCCCCTTCCTGGGACAATGAATTCACGGTGTTCTTAATTCAATTTCCAGGAGTGTATGTCCATTATCAAGGATCTTACTATCGCATTCCTAAGGAAGTGTGAACAGTAAGGGTCACAGTGGCTGCCAGTAAGATGGATTTTCGATGGGGTGACGCATAAATGAAATGCTAAGAAAATAAGCACAAGATGTTGGAAAAAGCGCTGGCTACTGCGGTACTCCAGACAGCTGCTCCATCAGAACAGCAATTTTTAACGTCATCCATTGCCATCTTACATGGTTCGATCAAGGATTTTTAGATGCTTACTTGCTGTTTTTTCCTGGTATTCGTACTGCAATCACATTGTCATCCCCTTGTAGGAGACATGGTTTATCAGCTCTGACGGAGATGCAATTTACCACATAGAGAGCTGCCAAAGCCACCATACACATTCGAAAGTGTTTGTGAGTTGTGCTCCTTCTTCTACCAAGAATTTCAAGGCTGCTAGACACTTCATAGCAGAACAAGCAGACATGACAAATCACAGTCACGTATACATATTGACCAAGTGAAAAACACACGAACACACACACATACACACACACACACATACGGTGTCTGTGGTAAGGAGGGATGAAGTGACTGCCCCTTGCACACCTCACCCTGTTGTACAGATGGTAAAGCGCATTATGTGGATGGTAGAGAATAGTGCTGTACCCGAACGTGATTTCTGATGCTTTGGTACAGTACTCTAGGAGGCAGTAGACAATGGCAATGTACCTGAACGACGTTACGCATGGAGTAGTTCTTTGCGCTAGCCGGTAGGCAGACCATAGTGCAGATTCGAATGGAGTGGTCCAGCGCATAAGGCGGATGGTGCAGCGTAACACTGTACCTGAACGTGGTGCATGATTGTGCGTTAAAGGGTAGGACGAGGCTCACAAGGGGCAGTTCCTCCCACCGTCCGTGCCATAACTACCATATGTATGTAAGTGTATGTATGCATGTCTGTGTGTGTGTGACTTGGTGCATGATTGTGCGTTAAAGGGTAGGACGAGGCTCACAAGGGGCAGTTCCTCCCACCGTCCGTGCCATAACTACCATATGTGTGTAAGTGTATGTATGTCTCTGTGTGTGTGTGTGTGTGTGTGTGTGTGTGTGTGTGTGTGTGTGTGTGTGGGGCCGGTCGTGGTGGCCGAGCGGTTCTAGGCGCTGCAGTCTGGAACCGCGCGACCGCTACGGTCGCAGGTTCGAATCCTGCCTCGGGCATGGATGTGTGTGATGTCCTTAGCTTAGTTTAAGTAGTTCTAAGTTCTAGGGGACTGATGACCTCAGATGTTATGTCCCATAGTGCTCAGAGCCATTTTGTGTGTGTGTGTGTGTATGTGTGTGTGTGGGTGGGTGTGTGTGAGTGGTTCGCTTGCTCCGTATATACACATCTCTGTAATTCGTGAAATCTGCTTGTTCTGCTCTAAAGCGTGTAGCAGCCTTCAGCTTCTTGGTAGAAGGAGGAGTTCAACTAGTGAACACATTCAAATGAGTGTGGTGGCTTCAGCAGCTACCTGTTTGGTAAACTTCTCATGCTCAGAGCTGAGGAACCATGTCCCCATCACTGAAATGACAATGTGACGGCAGTAAGAGTATTATGTAAAAACAGGAAGAAAGCATTAAAGTTCCACATAAGTAGGAAATGACTGACGTTAAAAACAGCTGTTCTGATGAAGCAGCTGTCTTGAATATCGCAGTAGCTGCCGGTTCTTACAATTCTTTTTCCTACAACTTTTGTTCAATTTTTTAGAATTTCTAACGTCTATACACCACATCATCGGAAATCCACCTTCCTGGAGGCGACTGTGACCCAAACTGTTCCAACTTAAGTAGGAATGCGATCAGAAGTTCTTTGATAATGGTCATATGTTGGAGAAAATTGCGAGAAGCCGTACTAGAAAAATATTACTCTTACACCTTTCACGTGTAACGGTAAATGGATGGATGTAGGCCAGAATTACATGTTCGTCTAGCTAATTCGAATATCAGATGTGAATAGCATGGGAGAAAAGTGGTAGCTCTGTCTACCCTTTCTAACAGCTGAACTGTTAAATTTCACCTCGTGTAAAATGTCGTAGCGCGAAAGCATCTAAAGACCCACGAACAATTCACATAGGTCGGAGAAAACTGACTTTAATGGTGGTTTTCTGAAGGAGCAGCAGTCTGGATTTTCACAGTAGCTACTAGTTCTTACAATTCTTTTACCTGTAACTTATCCTTATTCTTTCAAAATTTCAAACTTCTTGTTACCGCCTCACCGAATTCTACCGTCCTGGAAGTGAATGTGTCGCAGACTTTTCCTGCTTCTGGAGGAATTTGATTGTAAGCGCTCTCGAATAAATGAATCTCACTGACTATGCCGCATACTCTTCCTGCTCCTATAGGAATGTGATAGGAAGAGCCCCCCACTAAATGGAACCTGGCTTCGAAGCTCTGGTTTGTATCTATGGAGATGTGCTTTTCGTGTTTGATCCTGTCTAAATGCTAGCAATACAAAAGTACATTTCCAAAACCAGTATGGGATGTATATGACACTGAAGACTTAAGTTTTAATGAAAAATCTGTTAATTATTGAAGAGAGTATTCTACACAGTATCACTGTGCATAACTGCTCTGACAGTTGTTCGGACCTATGTACATGCATCTGACTCCAATGCACTGTAGGATACTCGGTGTTTTTTCTTCGTACGCAAATTACATTTCTAAATTAGAATGAAGTCTATATGTATGTATATAACATGGAAGACTAGTTTTAATGGAACATTTATTAATGGTGAGTGGGAGCACCACACATAAATCATTGAATTTAAATAGCCCTGATAGATGTTTAGAGATAAAGTTACATGCATCTCATTCCACTGGATTCCATTGGTTTACTAGGTATTTTTTTTTCTTCCTAAGGAAATTACATTTAGAATTCAGAAGGCCATCTATATGCATCCATGTGGCACAGTAGACTATAGTTTTAATACCATTTTTCTTAATGGTGGGAGGGAGCAGCATACACGGCATATCTTTACTTAAGAAACCCTGATTAACGCTTGGTAGCTATGTTACAGACACCTTATTCCATTGTGCCGCCGGATGGACCGTATTTCCATCATAAGCAGATTATGTCAGTAATACCGACTGACATTTGGAAACTATTCAACAGTATTTAGCATATAATTTTTTGTATCCTTTGAATTCCATATTTATTGCATACAAACCTGTTGGAGTACGTATACTGTGGAATCCTGCCTACTGGCGTCTTTTAGGATGTCTAGGAAGCGGTTTTCTTGGATAGTTAGACAACATACAAGCAAATCATATTAATAGAGCTTATTACAGTAACTGACTCGATAATACACTACTGTCCATTAAAATTGCTACACCACGAAGATGACGTGCTACAGACATGAAATTTAACCTGCAGGAAGAAGATGCTGTAATATGCAAATGATTAGCTTTTCAGAGCATCCTCACAAGGTTGGCACCGGGGCGACACCTACAACGTGCTGACATGAGGAAACTTTCCAACCGATTTCTCATACACAAACAGCAGTTGACCGGCATTGCCTAGTGAAACGTTGTTGTTCAAATGGCTCTGAGCACTATGGGACTTAACATCTGAGGTCATCAGTCCCCTAGAACTTCGAACTACTTAAACCTAACTAACCTAAGGATATCACACACATCCATGCCCGAGGCAGGATTCGAACCTGCGACCGTAGCGGTCACGTGGTTCCAGACTGTAGCGCCTAGAACCGCTCGGACACTCCGGCCGCCGAAACGTTGTTGTGATGCCTCGTGTAAGGAGGAGAAATGCGTAACATCACGTTTTCCAACTTTGATAGAGGTCGGATTGTAGCCTATCGCGATTGCTGTTTATCGTATCGCGACATTGCTGCTCGCCTTGGTCGAGATCCAATGACTATTAGCAGAATATGGAATCGGTGGGTTCAGGAGGATAGTACGGAACGCCGAGCTGGATCCCAACGGCCTCATATCACTAGCAGTCGAGATGACAGGCATCTTATCCGCATGGCTGTAACGGATCGTGCAGCCACTTCTCGATCCCTGAGTCAGCTGATGGGGACTTTTGCAAGACAACAACCATCTGCACGAACAGTTCGAGGACCTTTGCAGCAGCATGGACTGTCAGCTCGGAGACCATGGCTGCACACACCCTTGACGCTACATCACAGACAGGAGCGCCTGCGATGGTGTACTCAACGACGAACCTGGGTGTAGGAATGGGAAATCGTCAATTTTTCGGATGAATACAGGTTCTGTTTACAGCATCATGATGGTCGCATGCGTGTTTGGTGACATGGCGGTGAACGCACATTGGAAGCGTGTATTCGTCATCGCCATATTGGCGTATCACCCGGCGTGATGGTATGAAGTGCCATTGATTACACGTTTCGGTCACCTCTTGTTCGCATTGACGGCACTTTGAACAATGGAGGTTACATTTCAGATGTGTTACGACCCGTGGCTGTCCCCTTCATTCGATCCCCGCGAAACCCTACATTTCAGCAGGATAATGCACGACCGCATGTTGCCGGCCGGACTGGCCGAGTGGCTGTAGGTGCTACAGTATGGAACCGCGAGACCGCTACGGTCGCAGGTTCGAATGCTGCCTCGGACATGTATGTGTGTGATGTCCTTAGATTAGTTAGGTTTAAGTAGTTCTAAGTTAAAGGGGACTAATGACCTCAGAATTTAAGTCCCATAGTGCTCAGAGCCATTTGAACCATTTTGGACCGCATGTTGCAGGTCCTGTACGGGCCTATCTGGATACAGAAAATGTTCCACTGCTGCCCAGGCCAGCAGATTCTCCAAATCTCTCACCAACTGAAAACGTCTGGTCAATGGTGGTCGAGCAACTGGCTCGTCACCACACGCCAGTCACTACTCTTGATGAACTGTGGTATCGTGTTGAAGCTGCATGGGCAGCTGTACCTGTACATGCCATCCAAGCTCTGTTTGACTCAATGCCCAGGCATATCAAGGCCGTTAGTACGGCCAGAGGTGGTTGTTCTGGGTACTGATTTCTCAGGATGTATGCACCCAAGTTGCGTGCAAATGTGATCGCATATCATCAGTTCTAGTATAATATATTTGTCCAATGAATATCCATTTATCATTTGCATTTCTTCTTGATGTAGCAATTTTTATGGCCAGTAGTGTAATTAACTTTGTATTTACAACGAATTGTCGCAAGCAGTTGGCGACATGCAAATAATCAGTGTCATTCAACGTTTACAATTTCCATGTAAGCAATAAATGACACATCACGTGTGCTCATAAGTCACGGTTGTGTAGTGCTCTCTTCTAGTCCGGGTCTACTAGAGCCGCCAAGCCTTGGCGGCCAGCATGGAACCCGGCAGGCATACATCTTCGTGTAACCCGAACGGTGGACATGTTTGTCAGCACTATCAACAGAGACGCCCATTTGGGTAATGAGGTACTTGATTCTGATTCATCGATCACCTCCAGTGAGAGTGTCCGCACGTTCCACTACTGCAGGATTCACAGCACTTTGCTGCTGGGTGGCACGCGAGACAGAATGACGCTGCCTTGTTGCAATGATGCAATGATAAGAGACGCCTCACCCAAAAACTCACAGTTCTTTTGTTGATTGCCAGGTCTCAGTAGACATTTTGCAGGAGCCTATGAATATCTGCAATGCCGCCAAAAGAAACTCAATGACAGCTCTTTGACTGGAATGCACCTCCGTTACATACGACATTTTGAATTCTACGTACAGCGCCGCTACGTTTCGAACCTTCAAGAAGCTGTACAGACTGATGCGGCAGTATTCCACAATGTCATTTTTTCAACCAAAATCAGCAGAGGAGAAAGGTTTTGCATTACGTACTAAATGCCTCTCGTACATATATACATTGATGGAAAAATAATTGCGACACCAAAACATAGTTGATGTACGCCGGCCGGGTTGGCCGAGCGGTTCTAGGCGCTTCCGTCCGGAACTGCGCTTCTGCTACGGTCGCAGGTTCGAATCCTGCCTCGGGCATGGATCTGTGTGATGTCCTTAGGTTAGATAGGTTTAAGTAGTTCTAAGTTCTAGGGGACTGATGACCTCAGATGTTAAGTCTCATGGTGGTCAGAGCCATTTGAAGCATAGTTGATGTAGAGTAATGAAATTTCTGAAGTAAATTTGTCTAGGTAATATGTAACTAACATTGCAACTTCGCAGTTTAACGCATTGGCGTACTCAGCCGGTCGCAGGATTCAAGTCCGTTATTACATTGCCCACTGTGAGACAGGCCCAGCAGCTATAGCTTCTTCGTTCAAAATGGCTCTGAGCACTATGGGACTCAACTGCTGAGGTCATTAGTCCCCTAGAACTTAGAACTAGTTAAACCTAACTAACCTAAGGACATCACAAACATCCATGCCCGAGGCAGGATTCGAACCTGCGACCGTAGCGGTCTTGCGGTTCCAGACTGCAGCGCCTTTAACCGCACGGCCACTTCGGCCGGCTTAGCTTCTTCGTAGCGTTTCTTCTTCTCCGTTAATAAAAGGCAAGACCTGTTATGTACCACTGGAAAGTTGAGAAATCCATCTACTTAACTGTGCATATGACACTCGATTTCTTTCGACATTTTGCGAGCTACAAGCAATACTTTTCAGGTGATGTTAGATTTATCGCCCCTAATCTAATCAAGAAAATACCCTCCAGAAACTGTCAAAAGGAGAACAGCAAGGAAATATAAAATTAACGCAGGATATGAGTGTGAAAAATCTCTAGTGGCGTTGCACAAGCTTGTGTTTTGTTGCGTATACCACATCAACAAAAACTTCTAAAACAGTACTATGTTCACACCTCATCACTTCAGTAAATAGTAAGGATTCATTTATGCCTATCAAAAACTTTATAAACTTTTGAGAAATGAGTGGAAGACAAAATAAGCTGATTTTCGCTAATTTTAATAGTAAATATAGGGTCGTCTAAGAGGAAAGATATTAGTAAGTTAATAAGTTAATTTAAGAGTGGGTAAGCCGTTTCAAAAGCGAAATTATGGTTCATTAATAACCAGTGTAACCTCCAGCACTTCGAATACAAGCATCCGAACATGCATGCGTTGTGAGGCATAGGTGCTGGAAATCAGATTGTGGGATGGAGCTGCAAGCCTTTTGCAGTTGGTCGGTCAACAGGGGTTAATGTTGGTTGTGGATGACACTGGAACTGTCGTCCGGTGATGCTCCATGTGTGCTCGATTGGAGGCAGATCTGGTGATGTCCGCAGCTCGTGGTCTAGTGGCTAGCGTTGCTGCCTCTGGATCACGGGGTCACGGGTTCGATTCCCGGCCGAGTTGGGGATTTTCTCTGCCCAGGGACTGGGTGTTTGTGTTGTCGTCATCATTATCATCTTCTTGGCAGAGGCTAAACTAGACTGAGTAAAGAAACTGGACTGTGTGAAAAACTGGGACATTGTATGGACGCTGATGACCAAGCAGTTGAGCCCCCAACAAAAACCAAATATCATCAGATCTGGTGATCGAGCAGGCCAAGGCAACATGTCGATGCTCTGTACATCATGTAGGGCTACAACAGCGGTATGTGGGCGAGCGTTATCCTGTTGGAAAACATGCTGTGGAGTTCATGAATGGCAGCACAACAGGTCGAATCACCAGGTGGACGTATAAATTTGTAGGCAGGTGCACGGGATAACCGCGAGTATGGTCTGTGATACAAAATAGCACCTCAGACCAAAATTCCAGGTGAACAGGTTGGTTTCAGGCCCTAAACTGACCTCCTTCCAACAAATGGCCATCACTGACACCGAGGCAGATCCAGATTTCATTAGAAAACATAACACACCTCCACTCTGCCCTCCAATGAGCTCTCACTTGACACCAATAAATCCACAAATGCGGTGGTTTTGGGTGGAATGCACACTAACAGTTCACTGTGTTACTGTGGTGCCAACTGTTGCTCAGATTGCTGCTGCAAATGCAATGCGATGCGACAGTCATACTACGAACACAATGGTCTTCCCTCTCGGTAGTGCCACGTGGGCGTCCAGAGCCTGCTTTTCTGCGACCGTACCGACTCGAGATGATTGCTGCTAGCAGGCATGTGCAGGGGCTACATTCCTCCGAAGTCTTCGTTCATTATCGCGGAAAGAACATTCTGCTTCTCGTAGCCCTATTACACGACCTGGTTCAAACTCAGTGAGGTGTTGATAATTGTGCCTCCGTCGGCTGGTTTTTTTTTTTTTTTTTTTTTTTTAGGCATCCTTGACTAATACCAGTTCATCACTTCCAGATACGCGTTTCTTGCGTGTTGACATCACAATTTTGGTTGCGAAACTGAAGCCGTGATGATGAATCAGTGACTTGGAAAGATACTCATTGTATTAAAAAGCTTTTGAAAAGACATTATACGAATTTTAGTATTTTCTAATGTGTTTTCAGTAGCATTAATACTGCACCAGGTACAATGCAGATTCGTCTAGAGGCCTTGGGCCTTATATCGATCCTGTCTACAGCATGTGTATCGGAAGAATGATTCATTCGTATACAGTGACAGATGGTCTGAAGCGGGTTCAGTCGAGTACGTAGATCTAATTTTCATCCACCAGAGTCCAGTAGTGCATACAGACATTCAAGAAACAGGTCAAGAGAATGTTTTTGTGAATTGTTCTGTTTATCTGTTGAAGCCTTTTTTTGATTATTTATGCTTTTACAGTTTTGATTATGCTTTTAGTAGCGTGAATGATCGTGAATGTGAACTAAAGTAAATATGTAGATCGCTGTTCTACTGATGAACGGGGAATTTTGTATCATAATATCTTAAGTAAGTTCATGGTAAAAGGAAAGCTAATTCGAGTGCAAATAGAAATAGATAACGACATAAAGTACAAACGACATATCAGAATGTTAAATATTAATTTGGGGAAAAATGGTTATTTGTTGATTGGTTAGTCATGAAAAGCGCGTACTAACGTGGGAGAATAATGTTTTTCTATTGGCCTTAAGGAGAACTGACCAATCAGAACGGAGCATTCTTCGCGCGCCTATTCTCTTGGATATATAGAACGCTTACAGCAGTCTAAGGGGGTCGGAGGCCAGCCTTTCAATGGTACGGTCATGTGTAGTATGAACTCCGAAGGAAGTTATAATTTGCCAAAAGTGTTTTAAAGTGAAGGCATATTGTCACGTCGAAGAAGGTGTACTTACCTGAATGACAAACACTAACTTCACTTAACGAATGAAATGATAAGTAAACCAAGACCCTACGCTGTCGACAGGCGTTGATAGACATAAACGGGGACAGTGGAAAATGTGTGCCCCGACAGGGACTCGAACCCAGGATCTCCTGCTTAGATGCCAGACGCTGTATCCATCTGAGCCACAGAAGGCACAGAGGATGGTGTGACTGCAGGGACTTATCCCATGCACGCTCCCCGTGAGACCCACATTCCTAACTTAATGTCCACACACTACATTCGTAGAGCCCCTGCCCATTACACAGACATGCCCGAAAGAACTCATACCATCGGTGACCATGCAGCGCTCTAGAATGAAATAATAATTAAATAAAGACCCTACGCTGTCGACAGGCGTTGATATACATCAAAGGGGACAGTTGAAAATGTGTGCCCCAACCGGGACTCGAACCTCGGATCTCCTGCTTACATGGCAGACGCTCTATCCATCTGAGCCACCGAGAACACAGAGAATGGTGTGACTGCAGGGACTTATCCCATGCACGCTCCCCGTGAGACCCACATTCCCAACTTAATGTTTACACGCTACATTCGTAGTGCCCCTGCCCATACATTACTCGCTGCAGACCATCTTACCGAGTCCCGTAAGAGTTCGGGCAATACATGTGCATCCAAACAGAAGAAGAAGGTCACTGGCCGGTTAGCCTTAACTATATGATGATGGTATCTGTTGTTTCGGACATGTCCGAATGAACAGATAACATCTTCATATATCACTTAACAAAAGTTTACTCAATACTTGCACATAGAAGAGTACGGAGCGAACTGCATCTGGCCAGAACACATATGGTATATATACAGTTACAGAACATTCCAGTACAATCATCCTTGACATTTGTGGGTACTTCTAGAATGTACTCGAACCTAATATAGAAATTAAAATTTTACTATTCGGGTGAGTTTTTAACTCACGACCCTCCATGCACAGTCTAGTGTCATAACCACTATACCACGGTGATTGTGCCAATGACTTTGTAGCAGCTGAGGAGAGCTCCGCCCACCATACTCCAAGGAAGCCATGGGTCTGAAGATGGTTATATAGAAATAAACGAAACCGGTCGTCTATGTTATTGAAACATAAGTGTTGTGATCCAGACTGAACTTTAGTTAAAATATACGGATTTTTTAAGTAATTTTGTATATGAGAAAAGGCAGTAGTTCCGCGTAGCATATTGAGCAGATCGGTGACTAAAAGATTGAGTGGATTAGACACCGATAAACTTCATAGTATGGCGAGCATTTTCATTTAAAAACAATCCGTGCTTAGAGGATGTTCATATTTCAGGAAATACGTTACCATAAACTAGTTAACGGTGAATAAAAGGGTTTGTGCACGACTGTGTTAAGATTAGCACAGCCTTGACAGCGAACGTGTACATCATCAAGGTTCATAATATACCTAAGTTTTGCCCTTATACCCACCTCTCATTCAAAATTAAGACCTTTCCCCGATTGGAATAGTTACGTTGAATGCAGCCTGGTGCGAGTTGAAGTGCGATAGATTTCTACTCGGCTTTCCTACCGGCGATCTACTGCAGCGAGTTCACAGGTAGGTGCCGGTAATGGATGAAGGAAACCGCACCGTCGCAGACTTGAAAGTTTAGTCAGTAAGATTTTGTCCAACAGAGGAAATTTCATTATTGCATACACTCGGATGCGGCACGAAAAGTTCATACACACATATTTCCAGTGTATGCAGTGTGGATGGAGAAATGGAAGTGATAATGTAACAGATATAAAATCGTGTCAAAAATCGAAAAATTGTTTGCATGTTATACCCAACTAAATCGCCACTCTTTTTTATATGAGACTACTTTTCATATCGCAATGCGAAATACATGCCCCTACAATGCGTACAAGTAATTTTATTCAGCTGTTTGATTTTGAGCTGGCGCGCTAAATTATATTCCACTGTCCCGCACGGGCAGGCGTGGCGTTTGCCTCAGAGCTGTCTCTCTGCAGCCGTCCCCCGTGCCACTGCAGGCCTCTCCATGCGGGAGTGAGAGCCGACCTCTGGAGTGTCGAGCCGTAATTAACACGACTTGTTGATCGTATCTGCAACGCTGGCGCCGCGTTAATCTGGCTCCAGTGGCGGTGGCGCCAGCACAGTACGAGTGCGCCGGCGCTTGTTAATTGTTTGCCCAAGCACCGCACCGGCCGGCGGTGGCAAGGTGGTGGTGGAGGACGGCCCGTCAGCTGCAGCTGTCGGCGCCCGCTCAACTCCCTCACCACCGGTCGACGACGGTAGGTTCTCTCTACAAAACTTCCACGAACTGCCACATCTGTCAAGTGCAAAAAATCCTACGGCAGAAGATTTACCTACATTTTTCACTGAATCGACATGTTTTACTCATCATTATTGAGATTCGCTTGTGTGTCATGCCACAACTTTCTCCTCACTTCTTCATCTTTTAGTAGCAGTTACACTCTACATCCTCGATTACTTGTTGCAGTTATTCCAATACCTATGTTCCCCTATGGTTTTTTCTGCTCTATGGCTCCCACTGCTCCCACCCCCCATTAACCATGGACCTTGCCGTTAGCGGGGGGCTTGCATGCCCCAGCGATACATACAGCCGTAACGCAGGTGCAACCACAATGGAGGAGTATTTGTTGAGAGGCCAGGCATCAGTCAGATGATTGACTCATCTGGCCTTGTAACATCTACCAAAGCGGCTTTGCTGGGTTGGTACTGAGAACGGCTGAAAGCAATGTGAAAATACAGCCGGAATTTTTCAATAGGTCATGCAGCCTTACTGTAAAGTTAAATGATGATGGCACAGGTAAAATTTTGCGGAGGTAAAACAGTCTCCTGTTCGGATCTTGCAACTGACCTCTGGCTCGTTTACTACCTATTTTTCACGTGGCTCATCTTCAAAGGGGGTTGGTAGTTAACGGTTGCATTTGCGCCCCTATTATTGAGTCAGATATTGGCTGGCTTTTGAACAGCAGTGAATTGAACTATTCACGTTCAGATTGAAACTTATTTATTCAAAAGAAACACTTTAACATTGTGGCCATGCATTTTTATGTTCACAAATAATAATCGGTGCAATTCGTACACTGTTTGTCTCACACCCACACACTTTGTTCCTTCGCATACACTGGCGTCCATGCTTGCACTCGCGGCACTTTGCCGCTCCCAACTTGCCACCATCACGGACAACGAACAAAGACCGCGTTTTCCCGCTCATATCCACAGACCTGAGTCGGGTCACATGACACCACACTAGTCAAAATAATCCCTAAACATGACCACAATTCGTTTACAGCATTTTATAATATTTAAATACTTACATCTAAATACATTATATAATTTTACACATTTATCACCACACTTTTATAATTCGTTGCAATCAATAGAAAACCAAAACACCATGCAACGGAAATACAACGCCCATCAATTCACAAAACAAGTATTTTCCGGTCTATTTTGCCCAGCATATTATCTCTGTTGCCTTACAATCTACGGACAGGGACTGTTCACGTTATCAGGACCAACGAAAGAAGCATTAAACAGATCGAAGTGTGGAATGTCAGAACCGTTAATGGGGCTGGTAGGTTTATTTTTATTTAGCGTATGGCATCTACAGAGTAAAATAGCACACATACTATTAATTAATATAATAAAACAATTACAAATATATTATTAAGTGATTGATTGCAAACAACAATATTCGAAAGATTAGGGAGACAGACACTGCAGCTATTACAAGTTCACATCAAGCAGGTCACCCACTGAACAGCACTTGGAGTAGCATTCATGATATCCCTCCGTTCTCCTTCAAACCTCCTCGCAGGATATTCGAAGATCAGGTGAGGGATTGTTTGTTCTTGTGCACCACAGTCGCATCGTGGGCCATCAGTGAGTTTCCATTTGTGGAGAATGGCCTTACACCAACCATGGTTAGTCGTCACACGATTAAGTCTGCACCAAGTTCTTCTGGGCATTTGCATCCCTTCTATCGGTATCGAAGGATCAGAATCAGTGATGAGAGGATGGTGACTATTCAGCGACCAGTATTGCCTCCATTCCCTTGCTATGTCGTACCTTTCTGGGAATTTGAGGACTTCGTCTACCCATATACGTTTCCTGGCTTTTAGGCGGGTAGTTGGTAGATGGTCCAATATTTTTCGAATGGGTGTATCTTCAGAGACAGAGGGGTCATCAAGTTTCTTCCATTCTCGGATAGCTGCTTGTGGCCTTCTGAGGGAGGGAGGAGCTATATTGCAAAGGGCATGAAGCCAGGGAGGTGGAGCTGATTGCAGAGTTCCTGAGACAATCCTCATGATTATATTAAGCTGGACATCTATTTTCTTCGTGTGTGTACTCTTGTACCAGACTGGGGCGCAGTATTCTGCCAACGAGTAAACAAGAGATTGTGCTGCGGTGCATAGGGTGTTAGCTTGAGCTCCCCAGGAGGTTCCAGTCAGCTTTCTTAATATGTTATTTCGATTATTTATCTTTTGACTGGTTATCTCTAGGTGTTTTTTATAGGTTAGTGACCCGTCAAGAGTGACTCCTAGATATTTTGGATGGCTGTTGTGCGTCAATCGCTCATTGCAGAATGTTACTTGTAACTCTCGTCTTAGCTCATGATTGTTCAGGTGGAATTCGCTTACCTCAGTTTTATTTGGATTTGGGCAGATCCTCCATTTCGTATAATACTGGTTAAGAAGTTTAAGATGCGTTGACAGGCTAGTTTCCTCCTTTTCGAATGTCTTGCCCTGAGTGGTTATTGCAATTGTAGGTTAGAAGATTTAGAGCCAGAAATGGATAGGGTGAAGTCAAATACAGAGGGAATTGTGAAGCTAGATGGCAAGAGGAACAGGACTGGTGAACACTGGGTTATAAATACGAAATCAAATAGGGGTAATGCAAGAATAAGTTTAATAATGAATAAAAAAATTGAAACATAGATAAGCTACTAACAACAGAATAGTGAACACATTTTTGTCGCCAAGGGAGACACGAACCCCACACCCACCACAGCAGTACAAGTTTATATGTCAACTAGCTCCGCAAATGATGAAGAGGCTGAAGAAATGTATGACGAGGCAAAAGAAATTATTCAGGAAGTTAAGGGAAACGAAAATTTAAGTCATGGAGGACTGGAATTCGATAGTAAGAAACGGAATATAAGGAAAAATATTAGATGAATATGAAATGCAGGGAAAAAATGAAAAAGGAAGTCGCCTAGTAGAATCTTGCACAGAGCATAACTGAATCATAGATAACACTTGCTTTAAGAGACATGAAAGATGACTGTTTACGTGGAAAGGTTCTGGGGACACCGGAGCGTTTCAGACTCCTTATATAATGTTAAGACAGAGATTCTGGAACCTGATTTTAAATTGTAAGACATTTCCATGGACAGATATGGTCTCTGGCCACAATTTATTGGTTATGAATTTTAGATTAAATCTGAGGAAACTGCAGAAACATAGGAGTTTAAGGAAATTGCAAATCGATAGACAGAAGGAACCAGAGGTTCTACAGAGTTTCAGAGGTAGCATTACGGAAAGACAGAGAATAACACACCAAATGAACGCAGTAGAAGTAGAATGGGTAGCTTTGAGAGATGAAATAGTGAAGGCAGCAGAACATCAAGTTGCTAAAAAGACGAGTGCTAGTAGAAATCCTTGGGTAACGCAAAAGATACTGAATTTAACTGTTGAAAGGAGAAACTACAAAAATGCTGAAACGTCCCCTTATAAAAATTACTGAATTACTGTGCTGATAAACCTCTTACATTATTTGATTTTCAAACAGCTGAGCAAAACTGAACGTAATCAGACATTTCGCTCTTTACTTATACTGATCAACACTAAACTGACACACAATATTTTTTTAGCGCAACGCAATCTGACTTTCAAAAATCACTACAAAAGAATGGCCCTGATTAACAATAACCTATACCTTTCATGAATCACTTACCTCACAAAAATCTTCGTTACTCGAACTACTGCAATACAGCGAGCGCCACTACTGCCAGCTAAATAAAAGATTCAAACTACTGAAGGCACTAACTACTGATAGGCATAATTAGCAAATGAAAGATTTTCATAGAGAACAAACAATGTATTTACCTTAATAGTGTTCAATAGTCATAATATATATAGCAGTTCATGACATCCATTCTTACAAATGTACTGTTTCTGATGGACACACGTCCAGATCATCCGCTCTCAAAAGTCCGCCATCTCACTTCCCACATCCACCACTGCTGGCGGCTCACCTCCAACTGCGCAACGCTACACGCTGTTAACAGCCGACAGCCCAACATTACAATAGCAAACAACAATGCAAACCAGCCACAGACTGCACACAGCACAGCCAGCGATTTTCATACAGAGCGCTACGTGGCGTTACCAATAAAAAAACCTGTACAGCCTACTTACAACGCAGTGAATGATAATGACGAAAGGGAATACAAATGTCTAAAAAATGATAGTGACAGAAAGTGCAAAATGGCTAAGCAAGAATGACTAGAGGAGAAATGTAAGGATTTGGAAGCATATATCACTCGAGTTAAGATAGATACTGCTCACAGGAAAATTAAAGAAACCTTTAGCGCAAAGAGAACCAATGTGAAGAGCTCTGACGGAGAGCCAGTCCTAAGCAAATAAGGGAAAGCAGAAAGGTGGATGGAGTATATAGAGAGTCTATACGACGGAGATGTACTTGAGGGCAATATCATGGAAATGAAAGAGAACGTAGGTGGCGATGAGATGGGAGATACGATACTGCATGAAGAATCTGACAGAGAACTGGAAAACCTAAGTCGAAACAAGGTCCCGAGATAACTTTCCGTTATAACTACTGACAAAACTCTTCCATCTGGCCAGTAAAATGTATGAGACCGGCGAAATACCCTCAGGCTTCAAGAACATTACAATAATCCCAACTCCAAAGTTAGCAGGTGCTGACAGATGCTAAAATTACCGACCTGTCGGTTTAATAAGTCACTTTTATTTACAGAAAAATGGAAAAACTAGTAGAAGCCGACCTTGGGGAATGTCAGTTTGAATTCCAGAAGAATGTAGGGACACGCGAAACAATACTAACCCTGCATTCCTACATAGAAGATAGGTTAAGGGAAGGCAAACCTACGTTTACAGTATTTGTGGGCTTAGAGAAAGCTTTTGACAAAACTGACTAGAATACTCTCCTTCAAATTCTGAAGGTGTCGGGTGTCAAATACAGGGAGCTGAAAGGATATTTGCAATCTGCACAGAAACCAAATGGTAATTATAAGCGCCGAGGGGCATCAAAGGAAAGCGGTAGCTGAGATGGGAATGCCACAGGATTGCAGCTTATACCTGATGTTATTCAAATAAGTACACTGAGCGAACAGTAAAGGAAACGCAAGAAAAATTTGGAATAGGAGTTAAACACTAGGGGGAAGAAATAAAAACTTTGAGGTTTTTTGATGACATTGCAATTCTGTGAGAGACAGCAATGGACTTGGAAGAACATCTGAACCGAATGGACAGTGTCTTGTAAGGAAGATACGAAATGAACATCAGCAAAAGTTAAACGTGGATAATGGAATGTAGTCGGATTAAATCAGGTAATGCTGAGGGAATTAGATTAGGAAATAAGACACTTAAAGCAGTAGATGTGTTTTGCTATTTGCGCAGCAAAGTAACTGATACTGTCGAAGTAGAAAGGATATAAAATATAGACTGGCTATGACAAGAAAGACGTTTGTGCAAAATAGAAATTTGTTAACATCGAGTATAGATTTAAGAGTCAGGAAGTCTTGTCTGAAAGTATTTGTATGCACTGTAACCATGTATGGAAGAGGTACATAACCGGTAAAGTTTAGACAAGAAGAGAACAGAAACTTTTTAAATGAGATGTTACAGAAGAATCCTGAAGATTAGACGGGTAGATCACGTAACTAAAGAGGAGATACTGAAGAGAATTGGGGAAGAAAGAAATTTTTGGCACAACCCGATAAGAAAAAGGGATCCGTTGGAAGGACACATTCTGGGATACCAAGAGATCACCAATTTAGTGCTGGAGGGGAGGAGTTTGAGGTAAAGATCGTAGAGGGGGACCAAGAGGCGAATATACTAAAACGATTCAGAAGTATGTAGGCTGCAGTGGTTTCTCTGAGACGAAGAGGCTTGTGCGGGGTAGTGTAGCATGGGGAGCTGCATCAAACCAGTCTTCGGACTGAAGACTACAATAACAACAAGTTTCCGTGTGGTTCCAACAAAATATTTCCTAATGTCCTGTATGTTGTCGAACACATGCCAGGTTAGCCGAGAGCGCTAATGCGCTGCTTCCTGTACTCGTGTAAGCGCGCCGGCCCCGGATCGAATCCGCCCGACAGATTAACGACAAGGGCCGGTGTGCTGGCCAGCCTGGATGTGGTTTGTAGGCGATTTTCCACATCCCACGAGATGAATACCGGGCTGATCCCCATGTCCCGCCTCACTTACATGACTCGCAGGCATCTGAAAACGTTCGCACTATTTCATGGCTTACACGAGACCCAGACAGCTGGGGTACATTAATTCTGTCCTGGGGGTTACGGGATGGCGACAGGTACAGCATCCAGCCACTCCCTGACACCAAGATTTCCAAATCGGCAGTAACAGGGGTGACCCCGCGCTGATGTAGGTCAAAGACCAAAAAAATGATTAATGATGTCTTGTATACTGTCTCTTCTAGTCATTGCTCTCCGCTTGCTCCCTTCCTCAGCGATTCTGCGCCAGACCCTTTCATTTATTATCTTGTTAGTCCATTTCAGCATCGTGTAACACATGTCAAACGCCTTGGTTGTTTTTCGATTTCCCTGCAGTCGAAGTTTCACTTCCATACAGTGTTGTACTCCATACGTGATTTCTCAGAAAATTCTTCGTGGGCCTCGATGCGACGCTAGTGATACGATTACCTGAGGTTCTCGTCTTGACAACCTTCCTAACGAATGTCTAGGGACAATGGAGCAAGTTACTGCATTTTGTTCGGAAATAGCAAAAAAAATTGAAATATAAACACTTTTCACTACTAAGCAATTGTTGACAGATGAACTTGAATTACAAAAGTTAGTACTTTCCCGAAAGATAAGATCGCTGAAAGTCTCAGTTTTCGCAACGCTTGGTGTGCTGTATCGAACACTGGTAAGACTTATGGTAGTAGGTATAATGTATGACTGCGGCAGGCTGTTCACAATGGTTCAAATGGCTGTTAAACACTATGGGACTTAACAGCTGAGGTCATCAGTCCCCTAGACGTAGAACTACTTAAACCTAACTAACCTAAGGACACCACATACATCCATTCCCGAGGCAGGAGCGTAGCATCAGCGCGTTTCCGGACTGAAGCGCCTAGAACCGCTCGGCCACAGCGGCCGGCGTGCTGCAGGCTGTCCGGTATACACTGTGACCGGTATGGCCCACTATGTCGCTAGGACATAACTGAACTTATCCGAATCTCAGCAGAGAATTTAAATCTATCAGAAGATAATTTAGTCGATAAGCGACTCACCAGAAATCCTAAGTAATATACATTCTCTTCAATTACTAAGACATTGGTACGAATACGCACGTCAGACTGTCTGTGGTAGGAAAGACAGGGCTAAACGGAGATTGAACATCATTCGTGTTGTGAACGGTCTCTTTACTTTAACAGAACACTCTAAGTAAGACTTATTAAAGATTTAATGTAAAAAGACCTCCTGTGGTACTGACTACTAAGGAAAAGAATAATATATTATCACAAAACTGTACCAGATTGATTAATAAAAAACACTTTAAATACAGTAATAAAACTGTAGTAGTAAAGGGTGATTATAATTGAAGTTAAACTTTCAAAACGCTGTAGACATAACACCACTGGTCAGAATGACGCAAAATTGCAATGCAATATTACCGGAGAATGGGGAAAACAAATGGCAGAAGAAAAAAAGTAGTGTGACAGTTGACGGCGTTGTGTGTGTCAGAATACGTAAATGAAAACACGTGTCATGTGCAAGATCCATTGAAGTTGGTATAAACACGCTGGGTACATGGCTTTTTCTGCTTTCGAGTCTGTGGCGTTCGCCATGACTGTCTCAATGCAGCATCGCGATCTGCTTGTAAAGCTGTATTACAAGAATGATGACTGGTGCACACGTCACTCGGCAGGAGTTCCGGGCACTGAAGGGTTTGAAAAAAGGCGTTGGTCCGATGACTGCAGTGGGTCTGGAGAAAATGATTCCGATATTCGAAAAGACGGTTTCTTTTAGTATGACAATTAAAAACCGATGTGATTGATCGTTTTATGCGGTTTTTGTCCTAAGCACAATTAAAAACCTATTTTTGCCTCCGATGTGATATGACCTTACCGTGGTGGATGGGCTTACATAACGAACAGTATCACACCTGTACACCCACGCACACTGAGTAGCACTGTTTGCTTAACGTCAAACGCACGCCTTAGGCATTCTTGTACGATTCATTTGTCGTTTGTAGTCGACCACTATTAAATTATGATGCTTATAGCGGCATTAATTGCTACCTTACTATTTATTTTCCTTCTCCCATACGTTTCCCCCCTTCTCCGATAATATTCCGTTGCAATTTGACGTCATTCTGACCAGTGGTGTTATTTCTACAGTGGTTTGAAAGTTTAATTGTAATCACCCTGTACAATAAAAAGAGCTTAAAATTCTTTCTCGAAAGAAACTTTGAGATTTGCAATACAAAACACAAGCAGACCCCGCAAAGAAGAATCATGTAAGAAAATCCTATACAGCTGGCTAGGAGATGTGTGCAAGGTACGCAAGAAAAATATCCAGACAAAACTGTGTTAAATATTGTGTTTTGAATGGTACAAATTGTCAGTCTAAGCCTTCATGAAATTAACAGATCTTAAATCTCCTAGTGTTTGGCCAGCTCAAAAACGAACAGTGCATTCAGTTTGCCAACCTACACTTGCACAAACGCATTTAATTAAATAAAACTAGTAATTATTCGACTGACAAACTGGCTGGTTAAAATTTCAGCACTTTACATGAGCCAGAAATTAAAAAAATAAAAGGAGAGCTGCAGTAGGCTCGTAATGATAAGGACACAAATACATACATCGACGTGTTATACAACACCGTTTTGCCAAGCGTAGTGGGCCCGGAAAGACGCGGTGATGCCGACCACCAGCACTGTACTGGCCGTTCGGTTCAACACGGACTTTTATCCGATTTCGTACGCTGCGTCTGCTCTATCAGTCCGACAGATTTCAACCAATTCCCACCAAAAGAAACACAAATGGTAGCCTAATTAACAGAAGAATTCAAGACTTAGCACAGCAATTGGGCCAGGAGTCTACTGTAGACCGAACGCCGCCACACAAGTCAAATTTACAGCAAGGGAAAAAAAAGAACAAGTAAATAATTTTTCAATAAGTTAACGGAGTCAAATCAGTGAAACTTTCACGACAGCCAAAACTTAAACATAGTTCCAAATACAGTTACAGAGCAGGAAGTTCGACTGCCAACAACAAGTTGTACCAAACTGACGTAACGTGGGCGAGGGGTAATCAAGTAACTGTCAGGCGGAACGGAGCGCTAAACTCCAAGCAAACGCGTTCGGTTGGTTGACGAATCCCTGACTAACAGCAGACAGAACGTAACAGCTTATTAACTTTACAGCCACATATATGATAGTAGTAACAAAAGCAAACGAGGTCACATCCTTACAAACAACAAAAAACGTAGTCAAACGTGGTGGTATAAACACCCAATAAGTCAAGAAACGAAATTGCGCGCACCAGTAATTGTAGATGCGGGACATGGCACATGAAATGAACCCAATTAATATATAAACGAGAGTCACAATAAATCTGACGTCTTACGGCAGCCAATTTGGGAGCTGCGACAGAACTTCGCAAATGACACTCAGATTGGAGCATTAAATAAAGAAACAAATTCAGTAGTTTTACAGGCCACACCCAACTTCCTTGCTTAGAAACAGAAGCGGGATCAAGAACGAGAAGTGTGATATGGAACCGGACGTGAACCTCGAACAAAGAACCAGAAAACTACCGAACTAAATAATCACAGTACTGGTACAGGAAACGGCAGTTATAGCTATGGTTACTATCGATTCTCGGTCCGCTCGAATCTGATAAACGATATGGGAAGCTCATCAGAAATGCCCTACAACGATCCAGGAAGGACAGCGTGAAGACGACACGCAACTACAACACAGTCATTCCGCCGCCCGGTCGGTCGCTATGCCACACAACATGAACGTTTCCTCAGTACGCGCATCACACGTCCAAAGGTTTGCAGCCGGCCGCAACCGAGATAATAATTGTTCACAATCCAGGAAACTGCCGGAGTGTCTCTTCTTGGTAACGCTGCTACGTTCAGAGATGCTGCAACATTACTTACTCGGTTCGTCGGCAGGTTCCAACACGGCCGCCTCACTCCAAGCGAAGTTTTATCTTCCCGGTCTCACTGTCACCCCTATTGCGCTTCCGATCTCTGCGCGAATCACTCTGTACTAAGGCAGAGATGTTCTGCTTCGGATCGTGACGTGACATATCGATCGTACAGTGGTTGAGACATAACGCTAAGTGTTGTGGATTGGCAGGAGAGCCAACCCAGGAAAACTAGAGGAAGCCGAAAGGCACGCGTTTTAGCTCACGCAGGCTGGCGTGAGGTCTGGAATAGGACAAGGAATTTAGACTTTAGAAGCTGGTGGAATACTTAACTTTAATCCATTAATAGTGAACGTCGGTCTGACGAGATCAATAGCAACTGATAATGGCGCCTTGCTAGGTCGTAGCAAATGACGTAGCTGAAGGCTATGCTAACTATCGTCTCGGCAAATGAGAGCGTATTTTGTCAGTGAACCATCGTTAGCAAAATCGGTTGTACAACTGGGGCGAGTGCTAGGAAGTCTCTCTAGACCTGCCGTGTGGCGGCGCTCAGTTTGCAATCACTGATAGTGGCGACACGCAGGTCCGACGTATACTAACGGACCGCAGCCGATTTAAAGGCTACCACCTAGTAAGTGTGGTGTCTGGCGGTGACACCACACTACGAACATCCTGTTTATCCATCAGAACTAAACATAACTCAGAAACCACCCTGATAATTATGGAAATCGTAGCTGGAGAATTTTCTTGAGCCCACATATGACACGATTGACTGTAGATTGATTTTCGCTTCATTTGTGCACAGAAGAATTCATAATACAAGAACGTATGTCAGATTGGTGAAAGTTTCTACACCTTTATCACCCTGCAGTAATAGCCGATTGTCCCCATTAACAGACTTCCAAACACTACTTGAACCAGCACTAATATTGAGAACAATAGAGAGTATAGTACCTGATGGACAGATGCAGAAAATATGTAGTATTTCTTCCTTGAAATCAACATAAAGCCATTTTTTTGTGAGCGGACGTCATGCTCCTACCATGGTTCCTGCTGTATTCCACCTCTGCCAGCTCATTTCACGTAAAACGTCTTTCGTCCTATGACGCAGAATAGTAACAAATCTTATTTACAGTTGCAGTGCCATACGCTCATTTTACTTTCATATAACACACAGCACCGTAAGTCCAGTTAAGAAATGACGTACTATAGAGTTAATTAGGAACGTCAAAACAAGAACATCTACTACTCTAAGAGGATGCACCCAACTGCAAAGTAAAGCTTCTCTCTCTTAAGATTTGTGTACCATTGAAAATAGAGAAACTGCACTGCCGAACACATTATTTTCTGCCAATGGTTATCTAATGATCAATGGGACCGAAACATTTTATGTGACCTAGCGACGTAATATTAAGGCTGCTCACCTACTTTAAACGAGACATTTTATCCGCGCTACTGCTCCTTAATCATTCTATTCATTATTGTACAGCCAGCCGGGGTGGCCAAACGGATCTAGGCGCTACAGTCTGGAACCGCGCGACCGCTCCGGCCGCAGGTTCGAATCCTCCCTCGGGCATGGATGTGTGTGATGTCCTTAGGTTAGTTAGGCTTAAATAGTTTTAAGTTCTAGGGGACTGATGACCTCAGAAGTTCAGTCCAATAGTGCTCAGAGCCATTTGAACCATTATCTTACACAAACATATATGGTCCACAAACTACTTGTGAGGTAACGGGCGAGTTGTGGAGCCCTGAAGATGTCCTACGTACGGAGTTGGCGTGACCGAACGGGCCGCTCGGCAAGCCGGGCCCTGCCGGCAAACACGTGGTGCCGAACGTTAGCTGAGGAAGAGCACCAGTACATCGTCGAGTGGCTCGGAATTCCATGTTGACACTGTGGCGAGGCGGTGCTTTGTGTCGATGAAGGAGATGTCTATGCTGGGAGTGGCAAAGATGGCGGGCTTTCTGAAACCTTAATGGCAGACATTTCACAGATCATATACACTCCTGGAAATTGAAATAAGAACACCGTGAATTCATTGTCCCAGGAAGGGGAAACTTTATTGACACATTCCTGGGGTCAGATACATCACATGATCACACTGACAGAACCAAAGGCACATAGACACAGGCAACAGAGCATGCACAATGTCGGCACTAGTACAGTGTATATCCACCTTTCGCAGCAATGCAGGCTGCTATTCTCCCATGCAGACGATCGTAGAGATGCTGGATGTAGTCCTGTGGAACGGCTTGCCATGCCATTTCCACCTGGCGCCTCAGTTGGACCAGCGTTCGTGCTGGAAGTGCAGACTGCGTGAGACGATGCTTCATCCAGTCCTAAACATGCTCAATGGGGGACAGATCCGGAGATCTTGCTGGCCAGGCTAGTTGACTTACACCTTCTAGAGCACGTTGGGTGGCACGGGATACATGCGGACGTGCATTGTCCTGTTGGAACAGCAAGTTCCCTTGCCGGTCTAGGAACGGTAGAACGATGGGTTCGATGACGGTTTGGATGTACCGTGCACTATTCAGTGTCCCCTCGACGATCACCAGTGGTGTACGGCCAGTGTAGGAGATCGCTCCCCACACCATGATGCCGGGTGTTGGCCCTGTGTGCCTCGGTCGTATGCAGTCCTGATTGTGGCGCTCACCTCCACGGCGCCAGACACGCATACGACCATCATTGGCACCAAGGCAGAAGCGACTCTCATCGCTGAAGACGACACGTCTCCATTCGTCCCTCCATTCACGCCTGTCGCGACACCACTGGAGGCGGGCTGCACGATGTTGGGGCGTGAGCGGAAGACGGCCTAACGGTGTGCGGGACCGTAGCCCAACTTCATGGAGACGGTTGCGAATGGTCCTCGCCGATACCCCAGGAGCAACAGTGTCCCTAATTTGCTGGGAAGTGGCGGTGCGGTCCCCTACGGCACTGCGTAGGATCCTACGGTCTTGGCGTGCATCCGTGCGCCGCTGCGGTCCGGTCCCAGGTCGACGGGCACGTGCACCTTCCGCCGACCACTGGCGACAACATCGATGTACTGTGGAGACCTCACGCCCCACGTGTTGAGCAATTCGGCGGTACGTCCACCCGGCCTCCCGCATGCCCACTATACGCCCTCGCTCAAAGTCCGTCAACTGCACATACGGTTCACGTCCACGCTGTCGCGGCATGCTACCAGTGTTAAAGACTGCGATGGAGCTCCGTATGCCACGGCAAACTTGCTGACACTGACGGCGGCGGTGCACAAATGCTGCGCAGCTAGCGCCATTCGACGGCCAACACCGCGGTTCCTGGTGTGTCCGCTGTGCCGTGCGTGTGATCATTGCTTGTACAGCCCTCTCGCAGTGTCCGGAGCAAGTATGGTGGGTCTGACACACCGGTGTCAATGTGTTCTTTTTTCCATTTCCAGGAGTGTATAAATTAATAGTAGCCAGAGGAATCATGATACCTCAAAAACAAACATGTACATTACCGTTATTTGCACAACGATTCTGATGGTGTAGTCAGATTTTCAATACCATTATTAGTTTAAAGTTTAGCCTCTGACGATAAATTATACAAGTAACTCCCAGCAACGAATTCCCAAAATCTAAACGCTTCATCCGATTTTGTCGATCTACAGGCCTTTAGAAAGCTATTGGTGTAAACCTAAATTGGTATAAATTACAGGCATGTAATTTGAACAGTACATGAGTTATTGGAGGTCAAAGTGGCCGAATACTATCGATTGCATCAGGCCGTAAGTACTTCACAGTTACACGAAAAAACGGTAGCAACATGCCTGTAAAGATATTTATCCGTCTGTCATTGTTTATATCCGATATATACTGTTCATGAAGAAATTGGTTAAATATTTACTGTGTTTTAGAAAGCACAGAGACGTTAGGCTAATGGCCTACCTTTTGTTCTATTCCTTTGATATATGTTTATTTAATTTGTTTATGTATTTAATAATGTGTGTTAGAGCGTGTTTATGGTCCAGCCATAGGAATATTTATTCAGTTTCAAGTTATTTAAATGTAAATCCAGCATTTCGTATGTGTTTCAAAATGTTTGTGAATGTACGTTGGCTTGGAAACATGGCGGGAGCGCTCTAGCCAATCACAGCGATCATTCCCAGAAAGGACACGTGGAGAGACTGTATGGGAGTGGGGGAAGAGCATCGTTTCGAGGCGGGAGAGGGATATTCTGGGCAGTGTGGTGCGAGGGACAGTCACACAGGACACAGGAAGTACTGGACGCGACAGCGCGACGGACGCAGAGTCGCGGGAAAGTTTGCGCGTGGTCGCGCGAGTTAGAAATGTTTCGTAGTGCCGACTTGTGCTCTTGTGTGATTTCCGTGGCTTCTACAGTGGAGACGTAGTATGCGTTTAGAAGTGAATATCTCGTGAGCTATGTTGTTGTTCATAACTAATTACGTGCAGTAGGAATCTATTGTTTCCCTGTTATTCAATTTATATTTTATTTAATTGCTGGACCATCGATACCATTAAGTGTTTTGCAGAAATATATGGCAATCTCAAAAGTACCTCTGCTATCGTACTCATCATTTAATGTCGTTAAAATATTACTTGCAGATTTTATTTAACTGCAATGTTTCATCTATAAATTTCTACTTTACATTCGCAATTGTCGAGTGATAGGAACCTCTGACCATTCGACTCATGTGTGTATTCATGTTGTATACTGTACACTCAGCAGTATTTGGATTGTAATCCGGCAACTATGTATCCTAGCCACTAGACAACGAAACCAGCCAAAACTTTAATATTTCAACTTTGATTCTGCGGGTACGTAGTTGAGGGCCACCACACCATATCATCATTCATCATTGATTATTAGAAAGACTGCATACTGTGCCCACATGACGGAGGTTTCTTCGTTCCGTTGTTACCGACTTCCGGTTTAAGTTGTTTCTGCTACTCTGAAGTACGTGCTAACCGACCTTTTATGGTCCTAGCAGCATGTGCTAACCGACCTTTTATGGTCCTAGCAGCATGTGCTAACCGACCTTTTATGGTCCTAGCAGCATGTCTTTCGTTCGGTGACTATTACGGTTTAATGGAGATGAGGAACTAATAAGTGCACCTTTCTCCCCTCCTCCTCCTCCTCCCCCCTCCCTCCCTCCCTCCCTCTCTCTCTCTCTCTCTCTCTCTCTCTCTATATATATATATATATATATATATATATATATATATATATACTCCTGGAAATTGAAATAAGAACACCGTGAATTCATTGTCCCAGGAAGGGGAAACTTTATTGACACATTTCAGGGGTCAGATACATCACATGATCACACTGACAGACCCACAGGCACATAGACACAGGCAACAGAGCATGCACAATGTCGGCACTAGTACAGTGTATATCCACCTTTCGCAGCAATGCAGGCTGCTATTCTCCCATGCAGACGATCGTAGAGATGCTGGATGTAGTCCTGTGGAACGGCTTGCCATGCCATTTCCACCTGGCGCCTCAGCGTTCGTGCTGGACGTGCAGACTGCGTGAGACGACGCTTCATCCAGTCCCAAACATGCTCAATGGGGGACAGATCCGGAGATCTTGCTGGCCAGGGTAGTTGACTTACACCTTCTAGAGCACGTTGGGTGGCACGGGATACATGCGGACGTGCATTGTCCTGTTGGAACAGCAAGTTCCCTTGCCGGTCTAGGAACGGTAGAACGATGGGTTCGATGACGGTTTGGATGCACCGTGCACTATTCAGTCTCCCCTCGACGATCACCAGTGGTGTACGGCCAGTGTAGGAGATCGCTCCCCACACCATGATGCCGGGTGTTGGCCCTGTGTGCCTCGGTCGTATGCAGTCCTGATTGTGGCGCTCACCTGCACGGCGCCAAACACGCATACGACCATCATTGGCACCAAGGCAGAAGCGACTGTCATCGCTGAAGACGACACGTCTCCATTCGTCCCTCCATTCGCGCCTGTCGCGACACCACTGGAGGCGGGCTGCACGATGTTGGGGCGTGAGCGGAAGACGGCCTAACGGTGTGCGGGACCGTAGCCCAGCTTCATGGAGACGGTTGCGAATGGTCCTCGCCGATACCCCAGGAGCAACAGTGTCCCTAATTTGCTGGGAAGTGGCGGTGCGGTCCCCTACGGCACTGCGTAGGATCCTACGGTCTTGGCGTGCATCCGTGCGTCGCTGCGGTCCGGTTCCAGGTCGACGGGCACGTGCACCTTCCGCCGACCACTGGCGACAACATCGATGTACTGTGGAGACCTCACGCCCCACGTGTTGAGCAATTCGGCGGTGCGTCCACCCGGCCTCCCGCATGCCCACTATACGCCCTCGCTCAAAGTCCGTCAACTGCACATACGGTTCACGTCCACGCTGTCGCGGCATGCTACCAGTGTTAAAGACTGCGATGGAGCTCCGTATGCCACGGCAAACTGGCTGACACTGACGGCGGCGGTGCACAAATGCTGCGCAGCTAGCGCCATTCGACGGCCAACACCGCGGTTCCTGGTGTATCCGCTGTGCCGTGCGTGTGATCATTGCTTGTACAGCCCTCTCGCAGTGTCCGGAGCAAGTATGGTGGGTCTGACACACCGGTGTCAATGTGTTCTTTTTTCCATTTCCATATATATATATATATATATATATATATATATATTTTGTGTGTGTGTGTGTGTGTTTGTGTGTGTGTGTGGATTACAATACTTTAAATTCATGACAAGGTCCAATGGATTCCAAATCGCAAATCTAACAAACAAAATTTATTCCAGAATTGGAAGGAAAATCAGCATTGGTCGTATTTTGTTGTTTTGTCAGCAAAATCGATTTTCGGTCACATATTGACCATCCTCAGTGCTGCAATATACAATTAAAATTGGTAGGCACTGGTATCAAGCTATAACCACAAGCTTAGAGCGAGGTCCTCAGTTTATGTGATCGCTCTAAGCTTGTGGTTATAGCTTAATACCAGTGCCTACTAATTTTAATTGTATATTACAGCACTGAGGATGGTCACTAAGCGACCGAAAATCTATTTTGCTGACAATAAAACAACAAAATACGGCCAATGCTGATTTTCCTTCCAATTCTATCCACTATTTGGTCGTGGTGCACACAACAAGCCATGGAATCGCCAATCAACAAATTTATTCTTATATTTTTTCATAAATACAGCTAACATATAAAAGACCTAAGATTTATTACGAATTTAATTTGAAATTGTTATCGTAATTGTTTGTATATAAGGTCTTTTTTTTTAAGGTACGATCGCTCGCGTAATGGAAACGACTGCGAATATCACAATTGTTTTATTTACAACAGGCCTTCCATCTGCTTCTACTACAACATAGACACCTGTAATAGCAAATACCAATTTTACAATACCATGATCGTAGACGGCAGACGCCTTTGATTTCCGCCAATTCTTTGCGCTGGTATGCAGCTCGTTGTTTGTCCCTCATAGCCAGCAATTCAGGTGAGCAAAGAGATAAAAATCAGAGGGAGTAGATATGGTAGATCGTCAAAAACTTCCCATGAAAAACGCTGTAGCAGCGTCTTTGTTGCAGCTGCAGTGTGTGGCAGAGAATTGTCCTGAGGAAGGATAATCCCTGATGCCAACACTCCTCTTAGTTTGTCTGGAATTGTCCTTCGTACATGATTAGTGCAACATTCATCGTGCCAACCGAATATTGGCGGAAACATTCTTTATCGTTTTATGTTGGTTATTAGCTGCCGATGTGATTCAGCGTCGAATGCTGTTCAGGAATTGAGGAACACGGAATCTATCCTTTCAGCTGCACGTACTGTCTGCAAGTTACCTTGTATGAACAATGTAAGTTGTGTTTACACAATTCGTTTTCTGGCCCATTCTCACAAACTATTCAAGTTATTACTGAAACATATCTTTAGTGTCTGTCCAGTGCTTCCATTAGAGCAAGTTTGTACTTCTAAGTGGAAGCCCAGCATTCATCAATGTGCAGTTTTGCTGCAGAAGTTTCATCACGACCTGGTAAATACGTCGTACTGTATCACTTTTAGAAAGTCATTTGACGCCACTTACATGGTTTTATTTGTAGCAGACACGTCATTGCAAGTTGATGCCTGAAAACATTGGTTTTATGTTACTATGTACATACTACAAATCATTTTCTATGAAAGAAATGCGTACAAGTGATCAGTGTAGCAAACGTTTCAAAACTTAAACACGTGCGAATGCTTCACAAAGGAACTCACCGCGTGAATATGTACATCTCTGAATATATATATATATATATATATATATATATATATATATATATATATATATATATATATATATAAATGATTAGCAGAGTGCAGCGAACCAGCGGCGATAACTCAAGGGTGGCGTGGACTGTGCCCCCAGCGATGGCAATGAAGTAGGCAACATACTCTGTGACCAGCCAACGGTGCGAAGCCGTCTGCTCCACACATCTATGTTCACAATGTTTATACGCTCTCGTTGCTCGATAATTACTCAGTTCGAGCAGAATCTCGCCAAATAGTTAGATAGTTATTCTGCGTTATTTACATGTGACACTGAATTACGTCGCGTCGTTCTGTGTCCAGTAAATGTACTGGTAATCTGAAAGTGTTATTAATGATGCTGTACACCCCATCCACTTCCTGCAAAGAGTTAATAACAAGATATAAGTGCCAGTCTCAACCAACGCTTCTCGTCTAGTAAAGGACGTCAACGACACACGAGCGAGTTCTGGCGGTTACAAAACACATTAACTGTAAGTGATGGCGCATTGACTGCGCAACTCAGCGCAAAGCTTTTGTGAGCCGCAAGCTAGTTTAACACCGTACAGGTTATCACAACTCCAAACTCATGAGCAGTTAGTTCTTTACAGTAAGATACATGACGGACTAAAACATTACGACCATCTGCCTAGGCCGGCCGCTGTCGCCGAGCGGTTCTAGGGGCTTTAGTCCGGAACCGCGCTGCTGCTACGGTAGCATGTCCGAATCCTGCCTCGGGCATGGATGTGTGTGACTGTCCTTAGGTTAATTAGGTTTAAGAAGTTCTAAGTCTAGGGGACTGATGACCTCAGATCTTAAGTCCCATAGTGCTTAGAGTCATTTGAACCATTTGAACCTGCCTAGTTGTGTGTGTGTTCGTGTGTCTACCTTTTGAACACAACACAGTAACGATTCTCTTTGATACGGTTTCGACAAGTCCTTCTTTCCGGAGGTACTTGGCATCAGAAGTCTACGCACAGATCAAGCTGTTCTCACGTAGGCTTGGATCTTGCACCAGAAAACGTTCCAGTTCTCATCTTTCAGGTTCAGAACAGGCGAAGTTGTTGGATAAGACATCAGCGTGAGTCCGCTGTCATCCTTAAGCATCTGTTGCGCTATTGTGCTTGATTGACATGGACATTTAGCCATCGCCTTCGGGGAAGGGATGAAGGGATGCAGGCGGTCCGCAATAGTGTTCACGTGTCCATAGTCCTCACCGCTGCTCTGAGTTTCTTGTGGGAAGTCGTTTTCCTGAGTATGATGTTTTTATTTTGAAATAAAATTCATTTCATGATTTATCAGTTAGCAAATTTCGCCCCCATGGGCATTTTCAAGGTCCCTCTGTTAATTGCATCACGGTAAAATATTGTAAGCGTGTAGCGTCTTACATTCCACACATGGGTATGGAGGAAGCAACATCTGAGGACCCCCCCCCCCCCCCCTCAATTAATACTTCTTAAATTCCATGCTGTAGGAAACCGTAATTAAGGACGTTATCAGATGTTACTTCCCCCACACACAAGTGTGGAATAAAATATGCTATATGCTTACAATTTTTCATGTGGTCCACAGCTCTGACGGTGCCTCTCTTTGCTAAAAATTGTTCAGATGGCTCTGATCACTATGGGACTTAACATCTGAGGCCCCCCAGACTTAGAACTGCTTAAACGTTGCTAACCTGAGGACATCACACACATCCATGCCAAAGGCAGGATTCGAACCTGCGACCATAGCAGCAGCGCGGTTCAGAACTGAAGCGCCCAAAACCACTCGGTCACATCGCCCTTCTTCTTGTTACTACTACGGGCCCCATGCAAGACAAGGATAACATCGTCCAAAGCGTAATACTGCCCCCATCGAAGTCTGTGCGTGTTACGAGCAATTTACTCACCTGAATGATAACGTACCTGGACACGTGCAGCGAGATGGAGTAAAAAGAAACATGATTCATGCAGCCAGGTTACACATTCTCATTGGTTTGTAGTCTGATCGCGATGATTCCCTGTCCAGCTAGTCGTAATCGAAGCAATCGTTGTGTCAGTGTGGGAACACGTAGCGGTGGTGTAGAGCCCCACGTTTAATAACGTGCTCTGAGCAGCGTGCTGTTGAAATATAACCGCAGCATGCCACAAACAGCCCAGCCTATCTATTCAGCCTATCTATCCTGCTTTAGGCATCAGGCAACCGTCCAGTCCTCTCTGTTCCATGTCCCTTCATTTCCTGACACAAACCTGCCCTTGAGTCATGGATGGTGAACGAATGAACCACATGCCATTAATGACTCGTAACCAAATGATTTGGATGCGGGATTAGATGAAGAATTTAGGTAGGCCTAAATAATCAAAGTAATTCATTTGTTCTCTCCATTTGAAGTCATAGTACCAAAGTTCATCGTGAATGGGCTTTCGGTGCTGAGGCGTGGTAGAAGTTATAGATAACAGCTTTTCACTCATGCTCACTCACTGTGAGTCACAGTGTACTCAAACGTGTCAGTAATCCACAGTTAGATCGCATAGGTAGGCAACTGTTCCAACAACGACTACTTCCGGCCTGTACAGACAAGTGGCATACAGCCAATTGTCGAAGCGAAACAATGTTCTCCTGCCTGTTTTCGTTTGTTACGTGCTTAGATCGTGTGCTGCAGTTACACATCGTTGGTACTATTTTCAAATTTTGCCTGTTATTCAACATGGGAAATTGCCAAAGAAACAAAAACTGCGGGGTAAGTGTAGATAATTTCAAGTTTTGCAGCGCTGGGGTAGCCACACGCTCTGAGGCACCTTGTCACGGTACGCGCGGCTTCAGCCCCGTCGGGGGTTCGAGTCCTCCCTCGGACATGGGTGTGTGTGTGTTGTGCTAAGCGTAAGTTAGTTTAAGCTACATTAAGTGGTGTGTAAGATTGGGGACCGATGATTCAAGCAATTTGGTCCCATAAGATCTAATCATAAATTTAAAATTTCGAATTCAAACTCTGTGGACCGATATAGGGCATTCTTAATAAAGTCAAGAAAGTGGTATGTGTGTTTACGTTCCAAGACAGTGGCTTGCAGAAAATTGTCTGTAAAAAGACATTATGAAACAAACTGAAAACATCTTTGTCATAAAGTGAACCAGAGCAAAAGGCGTTCATTTCATGTGCTATTCCACATTCCATGATACATGTCAATTGGCGGCTTTCACACTGGCCGTCACTTCATGTCATGTCATGTCACGTCACGTCACAGCACCATGTGTCCCCGGGAACAAAGTTTTGACGGCTGACGTCATCATACGTTGTTGGTCATGCGACCGCCAACCTCATTTCCACCTGATACAGAGCCATGCTCTCATCCTCCATGCTTCGTTTCGTCGTGCTTTCGTTAGATCATGCTTTTCGTGGTCCATATCAATTGTTATTCTAAGTCTTTGTTATTTTTCTTTATTATTTGTTATCCGTTATTTGTTATTAATTGTCATAGACTGAAACCAGGACAGGACAGCGGGCTGCGATTGTGTGACGTGAATTCCCTTGACGTGACGTGACATGTTGGCCAGTGTGAATGCAGCTTGACGTGAAGGTGCCATGAGGTGACGGTGCCGTGACGGCCAGTGTAAATTGGCCTTGAAAGACAGAATCCTAAAACTAGCGGACTATATAAAACAATAATAAAAGATAACATCAAGTCCTCTCATTATATTTCTCTGTCTTAACGATGTATATATGTAACTTCATCTGCCCCTTTAACTGTGTTTGCTCACTATTGTGTTGCAAATGAAATGAGAGAACTTGTTACGATAATATCGTTGTCAGAAACTAACAGCGCCACAGATATTTGTAAGGCTGTATAACTTCGTTTACTAGAATAGAATTAGATGTATATCGTGGGCAAAAGAAATTGTTTTATTGGTTTATTCCTAACACACATTTGACATTCTATTCCTGGATTCCACTGCATCATACATTAACAAGCCTTGTGTGCAAATGATGCTTCCTCTTTCCTTGACAATATAATGCCTGTAGTCACAAAAATAGTAAATAATCACAAGCTCCCAATAAACGGAACGACATGAAGCCGGTTTGGTGTACAATGGATTACTGGTGTATATCAATGTGCACTGGTTGTTCCGCAGCAACTTGCTTCAAATATATGTGGATTGTTTGGCAGAAATTGGGCTGCTTCTACAAAATGAGGAAAAAAACTGTGCAATTTCACAGTTAATAGATGTTTTGTCGCTTACAAAATTGATTTCTTTTACAACTATGTGCCAGCGTTTCAATGATTTCGGTGTTAAGTTTCAGGGCAGAAACAAAACAGTTACTGTTAAGATAGATCTTATTAGCGCTTTTCAGGATAAACTGTTTTTAATAATGATATTATTTCCCAAAACTACAAGTATTTCCTAAATTTGAGAAAAATAACCAGAGATTTGGATTTACGCAAAAAGTAAAACCAAGAAAAAGTCGCCGAGTTATTTTTTATTATTTTTTTTTATTAGATTCTTCTATCGAAGAATTTTCGTCGGGATTTCCTCATTCAGAGAGTTGTCAGAACCACGAAAATTTATTATGAATCTAGGTATGCCTTCGCTGGACAAACTGAACTTGTTTAAATTTGATTGGTTGAAAACTGAACAAATTGCAGTGCATCTGATTGATTCCAGCCTGGATCAATATGGACTCAAAAATTTCTTGAACAAGAAAAGAATTCGTAGTAAACGAATTAGGTAGACTATTAGGCAACATGAGCAAAAATGCCGACATTAAATCTACGGTAGCGTACAATTACAGACACATATAGCTGTCGAAAAATGCCGGTGTTTGCCATCTTGTCAATATTTTCATCTACTTATACCTGGGAGTCATTTCTTTCTGAAATGAATGACTCTGAAGACTCGCTAAGAAACGGTTTGTCGTATGACCCGAGTTCAGCTTGGACTCTGCTAAAAATTTCAAAGTATGTACATGATATACGTAATTTGTTATCTAATTTGCAACAGCAGAAATGATTTACATTTTCCTTTCACTTGGATAAACTGAGAATGTTTATTTTATGACTACTGTATGGAAGGTCTATTTCTGGCTGGGAATAAAGGGTACAAGGGGTGATCAGAAAGTTTCTGTTTGACGGCAGCACTGCAGTGGACACTGATAAGCCAGAAAATTACGATCACCGATACTATCTATATAAACCCGTCCAGGCGACAGCTGTGTCACCTGGCGAGGAATGACTTCTAGTCAGACGAGCGCACGGTGCATCTAGTGCCAGTGAGTGTGTTGAGCGCTTGTAGAATGGGGAAATTCGCGCAATCTATCTAAGTTTGACCGACGGCAGTTTGTGATGGCGTGGAGGCTAGGGATGAGAATTTCGGACGGAAGCTGCACAACTTGTCTGCTGTTCGAGGAGTGCTGTGGTGTGTTCAACACATGGCGAAACCAAGGTGAAACCATGTCCATACGTCGCGAGGTTAGCCGGCCACCCCTCATTTCAGACATCGTTCATCGTAGGCTGACCAGACTGGTACAACAGGACAGGCAGCGAACTGTGGCGGAACTAACATCAGACGTTAAAGGTGGGAAGAGTACAAGCGTGCCTGGACACACAGTGCACCAAACACTCCTGACGATGGGCCTCCGCAACAAAATAGCCATATATGTGCCAATGTTAACACCGCGACATCAGCAACTACGACTGAAATGGGCACGTTGTAAGTAGGCTGTTTAGGTTTTTATGTTGGTAACGCCACGAAGCGCTCTGTATGAAAATCACTGGCTGTGCTGTGTGCAATCTGTGGCTGGTCGGCATTGTTGCAATAGTCGCTATTGTAGTGTTGGGCAGTTGGCTGTTAACAGCGCGCAGCGTTGCGTAGTTGGAGGTGAACCGCCAGCAGTGCTGGATGTGGGGAAGTGAGATGGCGGATTTTTGAGAGCGGATGATCTGGACGTGTGTCCATCAGAAACAGTACATTTGTAATAATGGATGTCATGAATTGCTATATATATTATGACTTTTGAACACTATTAAGGTACATACATTGTTTGTTCTCTATCAAAATCTTTTATTTGCTAACTATGCCTATCAGTAGTTAGTGCCTTCAGTAGTTTGAATCTTTTATTTAGCTGGCAGTAGTGGCGCTCGCTGTATTGCAATAGTTCGAGTAACGAAGATTTTTGTGAGGTAAGTGATTTGTGGAACGTATAGGTTAATGTTAGACAGGGCCATTCTTTTGTAGGGATTATTAAAAGTCAGATTGCGTTGCGCTAAAAATATTGTGTGTCAGTTTAGTGTTGATCAGAATAAGTAAAGAGCGAAATGTCTGAGTACGTTCAGTTTTGCCCAGCTGTTTGAAAATCAAATAATGTAAGAGGTTTATCAGCACAGTAATTCATTAATTTTTCTAAGGGGACGTTTCAACGTGACAATGGGTAATTGACGTTGGCGCAGTGGCAAAGGGTTACACTGTCTGATGAATCCCGACACCTTGTTCATCATGTCAGCGATAGGGCACAAACTAGTTGTCTTCCAGGGGAACAGGTCCTTAACACTTGTACTGCAGGACAGAGACATGTTGGAGGCGGTTCCATTACGTTCTGCGTAACATGACGATCATGTTTCCCGACAGCAGTGGGATTTTTCAGCCAGATAATACACCATCTCACAAGGTCAAGAGTGTGCTGGAGTGGTTCGAGGAACACTGGCAAGATCTGAACCCGATGGAACACATCTAGGATGTGACTGAACCTGGCGTCAGAGCTCATCGCCCATCTCACCGGGATTTTCGGGAATTAGGTGACTTATGTGTATGCTGATATAGTGCCAACTCCCTCTAGTGACCTATGATGGCCTTATTGCTTCCATGCCACAAAGTCGCCGCTGTTATCCATGCCGAAGGTGGACATACCAGCTGGTAGGTAGGTGGTTATAACGAAACTTCCTGGTAGATTAAAACTGTGTGTCGGACCGAGGCTCGAAATCGGGACCTTCGCGGGCAAGTGCTCTACCAACTGAGCTACCCAGGCACGACTCACGAGCCATCATCCCAGCCTTACTTCGGCCAGTACCTCGCCTCCTACCTTCCAAACTTCACAGAAGCTCTCCGGCGAAACTTGCAGAACAATCTCCTGGAAGAAAGTATATTGCGGAGACATGGCTTAGCCACAGCCTGGGAGATGTTTCCAGAATGAAATTTTCACTGTGCATCCGAATGTTCGCTAATATGAAACTTGCTGGCCGATTAAAATTGTGTGCCGAACCGAGACTCGAACTCGGAACCTTTGCCTTTCGCGAGTAAGTAAAGCTGTGATGAGGGGTCGTGAGTCGTGCTTGGGTAGCTCAGTTGGTAGAGCAGTTGCCCGCGAAAGGCATAGATCCCAGTTCGAGTCTCGGTCCGGCACGCAGTTTCAATCTGCCAGGAAGTTGCATATCAGTGCACACTCCACTGCAGAGTGAAGATTTCATTCAGGCGGTTATAATGCTCCGACTGACCAGTGAATATGCACGTACATAGACATCGGCATGTCGGCGAAAGATTATAGTGGCATTCGTGTGTTTGTGATGTGACGAAATGTGAACTGTGGCAAGTTTGTTAGCAAATGTATCCAAAGCTGATCAAAACGGTGTTATTCTTTTCTTGTCTGGCGATGGACAAACACCGGTAGACCTCTATTGGAAAGTGAGTATCGTGTATGGGAGGCAGCATATGTGCCGAAAACCACGATCGTGGAGTGGTGTGTCAAGTTCTGTGCTGGCTGCGATCCGACACAAAACATTGGTCGATCTGGGATGCCAGCAAAATGTTACGCCAACTCAAGTGTCAGACACTTGTGAACTCGCCCTGTGGTCCTGATCTCGCCCATGGAATTTTCACGTCATCGGTCCCTCAAGAAACGCCTTCATGGGTCGATGATTCCTGTCGGACAGGGATGTACTGCAAGCAGTTACGGACGTGGCGTTTCAGTAACAGATATCTTCAACCTGATGCGTTGGTGGAACGATTGTCTCATACTCAAGGTGCTTTTGCCTAATTGGCATACATTTGTTGGACTATGTGGCTTTCGAACGGAAACTTTTTGTTCGCCCCCTTAAATAGTACTCTCAATAATTATTAATTTCATTGCACACCTAAGACACTGAGCTTTGATGAATTAAGTCTAAGTTTTGTCTTTATTTTAGCAATAAAATAATGTTTTCCGTTTGAAATAATTCTGAGAAGTTACCAACGTGTATGCTTACATCGCTGCAGCATGGTTGTTCCGCGTTGAATCCTAAATACATGACGAGTAGTTAATTATTGTTAGCACCTGAGGGAAACTTACAGTCATTCGTCACTATTAACCGGGGGAGTCAGTCAGTGTGCTAGAACAACTCAGTGCATGAAGGCTGAGAGAGTAGCTATCGTAGTGTTGTACTTCGTATGGAATTCAATTTAGGGAAAAATGTACCCAGATGGACGTTGTCCGCAGCACAGTTTCATACTACCCAATGATTATCCTCATATTGCCACGACATTAAAAAATGTCGAATGCAGTACATGAAAGACAAAGGATCGAATAAGCTAAACAAAATGTGCCTTATAGAATATGCAGACACATTCTGTTTAAAATCGCATAAACGTTCCCTGTGAAATGGTACAAGAATAATTATTAGTTTCGGCAACTGGAGGACGTTTTTCTTCATTATTCGTGAAATTTTTTTATAATCATTCCACAACAACCGCTGATTATGCCACATCAAATGACTACAAATCTATTCACGTTCGTTAATCTTGCAAAAGGTTTTTTGTATATCACTTCCTCTCTCTTCTGTAGAGTGAAAACATGTAATAATTTATCTCTATTTTCCACAGACCGCATAGAGCTGCTGATCATGATTCGTTGTTACGTGATTGCTGACACATTGCAAGCGCATAGTGTAAATTTTACATTACTGAAAACTGTTTCCAGTATCTCCTCACTAACACAGTCTCACTTCTTACTTTATACTTCTCTATACGGTACCAAAAGGGAAAGGTGATAGCAAGGAAAAGAGGATAACACATGCCCCCCCCACCCCCCGTGGTCGCCAAGGATTAGTATATTAAAAGGCTTCGCTAGCTTCACTCGTGCAAATGTTTCCAAGTTTGTTAGATATCTGTTCAGTTTACACTGACTCTCATTTATAAATGTTGATCGCCATTCATCACGTATGTTCACTCAGTTTTGTGTATAAAATAAATTACTATTATCTGTTATGTCAGTGTTCATAAATTATGACGGAATTCATATTTGTTGTGAATGAAATGCTTAGATGCGAATTGGCAACTTACGATTATTACGCCTAGTGATAGCCGATTGCCACAGCCGACTCGAATTTTACCAAGGCTGCTAACTAAAAAAATTTTGGGTTTTTGAGAATGTTTCTTATGGGGAAAACTGGTCTGGCAAAACGTACTTACAATGGACACGAACAGTCTCGACCACAAAACAATTATTTTGATGCTAACCAGTTTTGGTCAGTATTTGACCATCCTCAGACCCTAATACCATGACGGTAGGTGGTGGCTGCAAATGTAGTGAGTCTTGCAACTCCACGAACGTCTGTCGTTCTTGCGGTTGAGACTGTTTGAGGCCATTTCCAAAATCAAAAAATTATTGCTAGCTCCTTTGCACTTCACGAGCTGCTAGTGTAACCGTGGATATTGTTGAAGAATTCCGAGAATCCCATTTGGCAGTAGGTGAGGAGAGAAACAACGGAAAACTTTGACCAAAGTTCGTTCACTCTAGGTTTACATTTTGTAATTGACTCAATGCCTCTCCAAAAATGTACTGAAGTCATTAGCTGCTGTTGTAAACAATAAAAGCAAAACATAAGCGTGTTTCATATTATCGTGAGTTTACAAGTAATCTTGCTAAAGTGTACATCCTTGTTACATTGTGTATCTTAGATCATTCAGCACTGTCAGCTATTTGCGAATTCATGGTTTTTTATGTGTTGGTGTAGATATCTTGTTGTAGATACGTGAGATATGTTAGTGAACAGCAGGATGTTATAGTAAACCACAGTAATGTTGTGTATTCGTAACTGCTGGACTTGGTGGCAACGTCGACGTGAAGGTGAGGACGTGGTGAAGCAGATCTTGGTGGAGAAGGTGATGCCGTCTTTCAGGATATTGGCAGCGTATTGAATGGCCAGGAATCATATTGATCATCGGTATATAAAACCGATTCATTCAAAGTGTGTACATGAAACAAGGTCGAAAGGGATTTGTAATTTGTTAACAAGATTAAGCTCAAGAAATTTGGTTAGTTTCTGCATCTGTAAGTAGTAATTAGAGTGATCTGGCTTCATTTGATTTGAATAAGCTAATTACAATAAAGTGCCCATTTTATGGGTAGGATATTCCATATGTGGGTTAGTGAATGAACATATGGCACAGCCACTGAGCGTCCAGTGTTGAAACACATTTATTTCGCTTGAAGTAATTAGGTAAATTCACTGCTTTCAGAAATGGTGACAACGTTGAACTTTATATGTGCCGATTATCTAGCTGCTTTTCATAATAAAAACTTGCATTCATAATGCTCACCCAAATTATTGAGTTTATCGCCTTAACTCATTCAAATAATACATGAGACATCACTGGTCACACCAAAACATCATTGTTTATTGCTTAGTGTCAGTATTTCAATATTCACTTCTTGTGTAATTAAGTAACAAGAGTGCTATAATCAATATCACAGCATATATTGGTTGGAAGCTACCTTTCTGAACCAAATCTATGTCAGGTAAGGATTTTTTACTCTAGTCAACTAGACCCAGAACCAATCATCGAAATTGTTTAAGTTGCTTCATAGAAGGATCACAGTTAAAGTGCAGCTCAGTACACGTTCACCAACATACACATGTCATCTGTACTATCTAGAGCTGTATTATATTTTGCATTTAACTATAACTAAACTTATAATCTAGCTTCGCTCATGGAGCTAAAGTCTTTTAAGTAGCACAACGAAAGTAAAGAAATGGAATTTGGTGCAAAGTCATTTACACATTATATTTAAAATTCAATTCACTTCCACTGCTTCGTTCATAACATTTCTTCGTGTATTGGTGTTGGTATACCCCCCCCCCCCTTCCGGTTGATACAGAATATCCCAAAAAGGAAGTTCCAGGGTTTGGTATCCTTAATTTGTAACAAATGATCCTGTATAATAAATGCCATTTTTTATTCTGCGTTTTAAACAAGTATGGCTGAGGCTGTGACCTCAGTAAAACATTCACTTGAGCTTTTGATCGCATCATCATTTTAGTTGTAAAGCTTTGTTTGTGAGATTAATTAGTGCATGTCAAAGCTTTTATTCACACTGAAATTCTTAATTGGGTGCCTTGGGCAATTTCTTTGGCCACTCATTGTCTTCAGGTGGCTGGAACATATGTTCTTCAGGGATGTATAGTGTCAACTAATTTTGATGGTTATTGACAATCTCTTGGAAGCAGTACATATAATTTATTCGTAATGTATGATGATTATCACAATAGTATCGAACTTCATTCTGTTGCTGAATTAATTTGTCAATGAGTTTTGGGTGAGATTTGACATGTATAGTAATTCTGTTCGTCACCCAAGTTTGAAGTACTTGGTCTACTTTGCCTCCACATTCTGATGCAACTAAATTTGGGCTGCAATAAAGACTTGTAGCCAGTTAAGTCAGATCCCATGCTAATATCCGCCTTATTTATTCATCCCCAACATTGAATTGGGACCAAGGATCAGGATAAAAACTGTGACAAAACATATGATGTGGGTACACCTTGATGAGCTAGGTGCATTCCCTTATAACTCCTGAACTCCTGGCTTTTCTTTGAATATCTCTGAAAGCTGAATTAGTAAATAAGCTAGCTGCTGTTTTTGTGGAAATCTGAGGTTACTGGATTCTTGTAACCGCACTTGTACTTCTACATGTACTGTATTAAACCAGTTATGGTAACAGTACCTTCCATGACCTCCTACCTGTTGTAGTAAACTAATGTAGCTTGCAGCTTCGTTGTTCTGGAAGGAGACATGGTATGAAGAAAAGTCAGTTCTTGCATCCATTTCCTGCATATACTCTATCCTCAAAACACGGTGACCACCAAAACGTCAACTACTAGGAAGGTGCATTCTTCAGCTTTGCTTCCTTGTTTAATGTAACAATTTAGTATTATGACAGATCAGATGACTTAAGATGTGTCCCCACATTCCTTACGCTCACAAATGGTGTTCTCTCTCTTCTACAAACCGAAAACAAAGGAGAATGTATCTTCATTTTCCATTGAGCACATAGTGCTGCTGGTCACTATTCGTTTTTATACAATTGCTTGTGCACTGCTTGCTCATTGTTTGAATTTTACTTTATTTAAAACTGTATCTGTTCTCTTGCCGGCAACATAGTTTCACTTTGTCTTCTACATTACACTTAGCAGTTACAAAAGTTAAAGGGGATAAAGGCGAGAGCAAGGAAAATAGGATAGCACACCGTATACATGGAAGTATTTAGTTGTTTTTCATCAATCAAGAGAACCCAAATTTTCCATGCAGAACCAGATCTCAAAATATTCATGCATTCATGCACTGTGATATGCCTTAACATGCATAATATAGGCAAGAAGAAAAGAGTAATATATGGTATCAAAATTTGGTTCTATAATTATTTTGATGACATACCTTGGCCCCATTAAACCATTCTTGGGAAAACATGCCATGTTCATGCACAAATATTCGCCATCCCTGCTCTAGAGCATTACAGTTTACGTCTTTTGGTAAATATAAACTTAACTAACGTTTACGAATCCAGTTTTCTACTAGTCTCCCACAATTAGGCATCCCTTATTTAATAAATATAACTGGGTTTGCTTTAATTGATGTTCAGGTGTGATAGTGTTCCACTGCATACAGTAGTCAAATAATAGGCACAATGGTACATGATGTACAAATGTTTCAAATGTAGTAGAAAATGATCAGTGCTCTCACACTTTATGGCAGTTACATTATACGCTTACAGCTTCCATCTCGATTTCTTCCAGGTAGTATTTCGTAAGACAACTAAAATTATTGTTTCATTCAACCTCTGTCGCTATATACTCATATATTCTTTCTACAACTGCATATATTTTCTCTATTACTGTTGTTTTTGTTGTTGTGGTCTTCAGTCCTGAGACTGGTTTGATGCAGCTCTCCATGCTACTCTACCCTGTGCAAGCTCCTTCATCTCCCAGTACCTACGGCAACCTACATCCTTCTGAATCTGCTTAGTGTATTCATCTCTTGGTCTCCCTCTACCATTTTTACCCTCCACGGTGCCTCCAATGCTAAATTTGTGATCCCTTGATGCCTCAAAACATGTCCTACCAACCGATCCCTTCTTCTAGTCAAGTTGTACGACAAACTTCTCTTCTCCCCAATTCTATTCAATACCTCCTCATTAGTAACGTGATCTACCCACCTTATCTTCAGCATTCTTCTGTAGCACCACATTTCGAAAGCTTCTGTTCTCTTCTTGTCCAAACTAGTTATCGTCCATGTTTCACTTCCATACATGGCTACACTCCATACAAATACTTCCAGAAACGACTTCCTGACGCTTAAATCTATACTCGATGTTAACAAATTTCGCTTCTTCAGAAACTCTTTTCTTCCCATTGCCAGTCGACATTTTATATCCTCTCTACTTCGACCATCATCAGTTATTTTGCTCCCTAAATAGGAAAACTCCTTTACTACTTTAAGTGTCTCATTTCCTAATCTAAACCCCTCAGCATCACCCGATTTACTTTGACTACATTCCATTATCCTCGTTTTGCTTTTGTTGATGTTCGTCTTATATCCTCCTTTCAAGACACTGTCCATTCCGTTCAACTGCTCTTCCAAGTCCTTTGCTGTCTCTGACAGAATTACAATGTCATCGGCGAACCTCAAAGTTTTTACTTCTTCTCCATGAATTTTAATACCTACTGCGAATTTTTCTTTTGTTTCCTTTACTGCTTGCTCAATATACAGATTGAATAACATCGGGGAGAGACTACAACCCTGTCTCACTCTTTTCCCAACCACTGCTTCCCTTTCATGCCCCTCGACTCTTATAACTGCCATCTGGTTTCTGTACAAATTGTAAATAGCCTTTCGCTCCCTGTATTTTACCCCTGCCACCTTCAGAATTTGAAAGAGAGTATTCCAGTTAACATTGTCAAAAGCTTTCTCTAAGTCTACAAATGCTAGAAACGTAGGTTTGCCTTTTCTTAATCTTTCTTCTAAGATAAGTCTTAAGGTCAGTATTGCCTCACGTGTTCCAACATTTCTACGGAATCCAAACTGATCTTCCCCGAGGTCCGCTTCTACCAGTTTTTCCATTCGTCTGTAAAGAATTTGCGTTAGTATTTTGCAGCTGTGACTTATTAAACTGATAGTTCGGTAATTTTCACACCTTTCAACACCTGCTTTCTTTGGGATTGGAATTATTATATTCTTCTTGAAGTCTGAGGGTGTTTCGTCTGTCTCATACATCTTGCTCACCAGATGGTAGAGTTTTGTCATGAATGGCTCTCCCAAGGCCATCAGTAGTTCTAATGGAATGTTGTCTATTCCCGGGGCCTTGTTTCGACTCAGGTCTTTCAGTGCTCTGTCAAACCCTTCACGCAGTACCTTATCTCTCATTTCGTCTTCATCTACATCCTCTTCCATTTCCATAATATTGTCCTCAAGTACATCACCCTTGTATAAACCCTCTATATACTCCTTACACCTTTCTGCCTTCCCTTCTTTGCTAAGAACTGGGTTGCCATCTGAGCTCTTGATATTCATACAAGTGGTTCTCTTCTCTCCAAAGGTCTCTTTAATTTTCCTGTAGGCAGTATCTATCTTACCCCTAGTGCGACAAGCCTCTACATCCTTGCATTTGTCCTCTAGCCAGCCCTGCTTAGCCATTTTGCACTTCCTGTCGATCTCATTTTTGAGACGTTTGTATTTCTTTTTGCCTGCTTCATTTACTGCATTTTTATATTTTCTCCTATCATCAATTAAATTCAATATTTCTTCTGTTACCCAAGGATTTCTATTAGCCCTCGTCTGTTTACCTACTTGATCGTCTGCTGCCTTCACTACTTCATCCCTCAGAGCTACCCATTCTTCTTCTACTGTATTTCTTTCTCCCATTCCTGTCAATTGTTCCCTTATGCTCTCCCTCAAACTCTCTACAACCTCCAGTTCTTTCAGTTTATCCAGGTCCCATCTCTTTAAATTCCCACCTTTTTGCAGTTTCTTCAGTTTCAATCTGCAGTTCATCACCAATAGATTGTGGTCAGAATCCACATCTGCCCCTGGAAATGTCTTACAGTTTAAAACCTGGTTCCTAAATCTCTGTCTTACCATTATATAATCTATCTGATACCTTTTAGTATCTCTCTATTACTAGAAGCTAAATTGGTTTCATAGTATTGCATACAAGTTTACAAATACTGGTAATGGAAAGGCTCATGCTGCTTACAGGGAAAACGATAGTCACCAAACAGTATCACATTCAATTGTGATTACTCCTGTTTTCACTAAACTGTGCAAACTTTTAGTAGTTCCCGTTAGTCATATACCACCTGAAAGTGCAAATGGACAGTGTGGATAAAGTAGAAGGCATTATGCAGTTGGTAGAGCGTAGTCCTGTAACAGACACATACAGACTTTTACAGTTGAAGCCACCTTTACTCCTAACCTTATCAACAATACTTGTTCAACACTCTGATGGTCCGAGAAAAACCATATGCCTATGTGGCGACTTGTTTTCTAGAACGCCTGTGGCTAAAACTGTGCTGTAATATGGAAGAAAATCAATTAATTTGGCTTGTAAATTACTGCAGGACCCGATATCTAGAGTTCCTTACTAACATGCTTCCAGCATTATCGGAAGAGCGCTCTTGGCCTTCAAGGATGGATGTCTTCTTCCATGTTGACCGGCACCCTGCACATTCTAGTCGTCAGGTAACATATCATCTAAGCATTATTTTCCCCAGAACATGGACCGCCAGAAATAGTCAAATTCCTCATCCATCACGCTCCCTGGACCTTACACACTTAGACTTTTACTTGATGGCTGAAGGGCGTGCTCCTTAAGCAAAAAGTAAATACAAGAAACGACCTGATTGTTCAGATTATGAATTGTGCTGCTACCATAATAGGACCCCAAAACCATGCCAGAAGAGCTGAACTTGGTACTGGCAAGAGAATTCGACAGTCTTTCAAAGTTGAAGGTGACATTCATGAATGTCGAGTTTTAACTTAATGATCTGCCTGAACTTGACACCATCTGTGAGTGTTTGGGCTACATTCTTACAGTTATCGTTCTATCCAACCCGGGAAACACGCCATCTGACCGAGACTCGACCCGCAACCTTTCGGTTTCTAAGCACGCTATTTATCACTGGGGCCAGCTATGTTGCTAATAAAAACTGAACACATGACGACATACAGAATGCTTCATTCTTGTTAGTCTGTACTGCCGCCTCCTAAAATATTACACTATTCCATCTGAAACATTATTTACAGAATCTTGTAATACGTAAACACTAAACAGTTGTATGGCTGAAGATATGAGTTTGTTAACTTTTAATTTTATTTCAATTATTAACAACCACCTTAACAGGGAGACAAGAAAGAATTTCATCAAGACATTTATTTGTAGCATTTGAAGCTATGGTTGAGAAGGGTAGACTCTGGAGAAACAAGTACAGAAATAGCTAGAAGCAGTACAGTTGTGAATATTGAGAACAGCCACAAAAAAATCTTGGAAAGTCATAAATATAATGAACAAACGTCTGTTATGTTTTATCATAAAGATAAAAAAACGTACGTCTTTTGCAGCTGAAATTTACTTTTGAGAAACAGAAATATTTCGCCAACTCGGTCAGGCATCTTTAGTGGTCTGTAATGCATATAAACTCATTTAATTATACATTTTTTGATGTAAGATTTGCAATGATTCTATTGAAGCTTGATTAGACATAGCTACTTCTATAATAGTCGAAAACAATCGCAGCACCAAGAAGGAGTTGTAGGACGTAAACTAAAGTTAGTAGGTGTGTTTCTAAATCCCGAAGATGATGTGTATTAAAATTTCGTGCTTGTCAGGAGTGGATGTAAATCAGGTTGGCTTTATATACGGCCTGTAAAGATCGTGGGCTTTAGTTACCTTTGAGATTGAAAGTGGTGAGTTCACGTTAATCAAGAATGTCTTTAAGGTGGCAAAGTCTCCCTTAGCAATACCCTGAGTTTGAACAAGATCGTTTAATAGGGCTGCGAGAAGCTGGATGTTCCACGATATTCAGGAAGAATCGAAAGAAATACAGCCACTAGACCTGATTGTTGGCACCTGTGGTCGCGAGAATGTCGGTCGTAAGAAGACCGTGGTCTGGACTGTCACGTGGCACTGTCGAGAGGGAGGAACATCGTCTTCGACGTGTCGCTTTGGCGTATCAGCAATTTGAGCGGCAGTTGGCACCATAGTGACAGAAAGGACTGTCATAAATTGGTTCCTTTAAGGGAAGTTCAGAGACAAACTCCCAGTAACGAGCATTCCATCGGATCAAAACCACCGCCCTTTGCGATTTCAGTGTTGACATGCGAGAGCCCATTGGTGGGCAGGACAGAGGTATTTTGTGTTTTCTGAGTAAAGCTGGTTTCGCCTCAGTGCCAGTAATGGCCGTGTGTTAATTAGTCGGTCTCCAGTTGTGGCATGAGCCAATTTTCCGCGGGCTACGCGTGAAACTTGCCCGCACGCGTTCAACCGTTTCTTCGCTCACTGCAGGCCGACCCGTTGATTTCCCCTTACAGAGGCATCCAGAAGCTTTAAACTGCGTATACCATCGCTGAATGGAGTTAGCAGTTGGTGGATCTTTGTTGAAGTTCGTCCTGAAGTGTCGTTGCACTGTTATGACTGACTGATGTGAGTGCATTTCAAGCACGACATACGCTTTCTCGGCTCCTGTCGCCATTTTGTCTCACTGCGCTCTCGAGCGCTCTGACGGCAGAAACCTGAAGTGCGGCTTCAGCCGAACAAAACTTTATGAGTTTTTCTACGTATCTGTAGTGTGTCATGACCATATGTAGAAGAATGGAGCTACAGTGAATTTATAAAATCGCTTCAATCATTTGTAATAGCCCTGTACATTGCACCTGCACCTGGCGCTACGGTCTGGGATGAGTTTTCGTATAACATCAAGAGCACTCTCCTGGTTATCCCATTCGCCATGACTGCAAAAACAGTAACTCAGTCTGGTGATTCGATCTGTTGTGCTGCCCTTCATGAACAGCTTTACAGGAGGTGTTTTCCGTTGGACAACGCTCGCCTGCTTACCAGTAACGTAACCAAACAGGCTCTACAGAGTATCAACACGTCGTGTTGACCTGCACGATCACCAGATCTGTCTCCATTCAAGTATATATGGACATCATGGGCCGACTACTTCAGCGTCATCCACAACCAGCATTAACCGTCCCCTACTGAATTAGCGCAACCATCATAGAACGCTATACCACAAATTAGCATCTGGCAACTGTACAGCATCATGCATGCACGTTAACATGCTTACATTCAATAGTCTAGCGGTTACACTACTTGTTAACGAACCAGCATTTCTAATTTGCAATGGTTTATCTCCCTTTTGCATAAATCGGCGATCCTGCAATGTTAATCACTTAAATATTTTACCTACACAAATGTGTTTGCAAAATTTCGTTAGTCTACATTAATAATTTTTTCATGTTGAGAGTTTTTTCTGTCAGTGTATTTACAATTGTATTTTTGGGATTTTTTACCTACGTGCAGCAAAAAAATTAATTTAAGTAAAAAAAGTTGAACATGTAATAGGAAACAGATATAGCTAGATCCAGATTAACTGCAATAGAATCACTGAAAATCTCACATCAAGAATTGTACAATCAAATAATTTTAAACGTTTTATAGACGAATGACAATGCGTAACATGAATAAACAAAACATCTTTGGCATTAAAGAACAAATTTAAGTTGCAACATAAGGAAGTTTTCTCATATTTGTGACAGATCACAGTCGAAGTTATTAGCAGCAACTGAAGAAAATAACTATAAATATTAACAGTATTACTGAATAGATACTTTAAGAAGTTACAGAAACGGATGTTGATTAAATAATATAGAGAAGAAAAACTAAATAACTTGTGCGACTAGGTCGACGAAACATATAGAAGGAAAAACTCTAGGGAAAAAACCAAGAGGCTGGCCCAGAAAAACCACTTTACGGAGCGTTGTCAGTGGAATGAACTCCAGCTACTAGAACCAAATGGTACAGATGGCAGAGAGAGGTGGTTGCGTCAACAAGCCGCGGTGCCTACTTTATTTATTACTGTATTAACCTGACATATCTACTACCACTGAAGATCTGTGCACGAATAATCAACTATGTAGCTCTCGAATCGTTCTCGTGCTCGCAGGGTTTTTCAGCGACTCGATTCGCAAAGAATTCTGCCCCCTGGGTACTCCTCGAGGCTGTTTGAGACAATAGGCGACTTTCCATTGGGTGTTAAACAGCGGGGAAAGAAGTCGCCCTTTGTTTGCCGCACGTAAATACAGCGGCGGCGTCACTTTGGTCGCCGGCCGCGAGGCTCGCAACCCTAATAGGATTTGCCAGCAGCCCCGGCAGGGCTCAGCCGGCAAGGCGTGGCGCTGCGATGTTGAGGAGGGATGGAGGTGGTCTGCGCTCGCGCCTAATTTTGTTCCGCCTTTCCGTCCCGTCGCCGGACTTTGGACGAGGGTGAGTTGGTCTGGCGGACGAGGCTGAGTTGGTCGGGTCTGCCGACTGTCCCCCCCCCCCCAACACCTCCACCCCCCTCCCCCGCCCCCACCCAGGCAGCGCGCCCACCTGGACCGCGGCGCCGCTGCGGTTCTCTCCAGGAGAAGACACAAAAAGTCCGCGGAGCGGCGTGCGGAAACGGAAAAGTCTCTGCTGGTGCTACCAAAGTTTAGACTAACGCGATTAATTTTTTTTTTTTAGTTCCGCTTCCCTCGTCTGTAATGCCTGGACTTGGGACTCTAGGGCTACCAGGATGACCACTTCGCTTAAGGTTTCCATTGAGCATTCTAATTTCTACCCTGCTAGTAACCCTGTTCGTGTGCTTTTTACGACTTTTCGGCGGTAACGAGTAGCGGAAACCTCAAATCTCTCGTTCGCTTTTACTATTTTAGTCTACTGAGGGAAGGAAGGAAGATTAGAGTTTAACGTACCATCGACAGAGCAGTCATTTGTGACAGAGCACAGACTCGGACTACGAAAGGACGGGGAAGGAAATCGGCTATGCTCTCTTGAAATGAAACCATCCCAGCATCTGATTGGAGCGCTTTGGGGATATCACGGAGATTTTGTAAGTACGGCTGAAATCGTGAGTGAGGCGTGCGACGATTATTAATGAATTTAGTTATGATTCTAAAAAAGCTGACATGTCGCAAAAAATAGTTACTAGATGTTAGGAAGTCCTTAATTTTTATAACGCGCTTCGGGTGTGGTCCATCATCAGACGACATGCCAACGGTAGTGTGATTATAATGACGGGAGAAAGAAGTTCTTCGACTTATTAAGACATGAAGTAACTATGTTCACGTAAGGACAGAAATGCTGATTTGACATACAGTGAGACGAAAAAAGTCGTATCTCTTAAGACCGTATGGGACGTCCGTTTGTCGGGCATAGTGCAGCAACTTCTCGTTACATGGACAAAAAAAAATGGTTCAAATGGCTCTGAGCACTATGGGACTTAACTTCTGAGGTCATCAGTCCCCTAGAACTTAGAACTACTTAAAACTAACTAACCTAAGGACATCACACACATCCATGCCCGAGGCAGGATTCGAACCTGCGACCGTAGCAGTCGCGCGGTTCCGGACTGAAGCGCCTAGAACCGTTCGGCCACCAAGGCCGGCGTTCCATGGACAAAAAAAATCGCTGGAAGCCCTCTGAAGAAATATTAAGCCCTGCTGCCCATATAGCCGTCCTTACATGCGAACGCGTTGCCGATTAAGGATTTTGTGCACGAACTGACCTCTCGGTTGTGTCCCAGAAATGTTCGGTAATATTAATTTCAGGCGATCTGCGTGGCCAGATCATTCTCTCGAATTGTACAGAATGTGAACAATAGTGGAAGAAACGGCGCACTGTCGTCCATAAAAATGGTTCAAAAGGCTTTAAGCCCTTTGGGACTTAACATCTGAGGTCTTCAGTCCCCTAGACTTAAATCCACTTACACCTAGATATCCTAAGGATATCACACATATCCACCCGTGGCAGGATTCGAACCTGCGACAGTAACAGGTGCGCGGTTCCGGATTGCAGCGCCTAGGACCGCTCGGTCACAGCGGTCTAACGTCCATGAAAATTGCGTAGTTCTTGGTAACATGACTCCCATGAATGGCTGTACTTTGTCTTCAAGTAGCCGAACTTCAACATTTCCAGTCAATGATCCATTCAGTTTGATTAGAGGACTCACTCCATTCCTTGTAAACACAGCCCAAACCAATGTGGAGCCGAAACCAGCTTGCCAAGTGCCTTGAAGAAAATATTGATCCCTGGCTTTGTAGGTTCTGCGTCATACTAAGTTCTTAGCGACTGAAATCACTCATTTGACCAGGCCACGTTTTCTGTCTAGGGTCCAACCGATATGGTCAAGAGCCCAGGAGAGACGCTACATACGATGTCCTGCTGTTAGCAAAGGCGCTCGCATCGGTCGTCTACTGCCGTAGCCCATAAAACGCCAAATTTCGTAGCACTGTCGTAACGGATACATTCGTTGGACGTGCCACATTTATTTCTGCGGTTATTTCACGCAGTGCTGCATGCCTGTTACCAACGACAACTATACGCAAACGCCATTAATATCGGTCGTTGCGTGATAGGACTACTGTTGTTCTATATACTCATAAATGATTTGGCGGACCAGGTGGACAGAAGTCCGCGTTTGTTTGCTGATGATTTACAGAAGGTCTTGGAGTAACCGTAGTAAGATACAAGACGAGATAAATAAAATTACTAGTTGGTGTGATGAATGGCAGGTAGCTCTAAATGTGGAAAAATGTAAGTTGATGCTTTTGAATGGGAAGAACAAAACTGTATTGTTTGGATACAGTATTAGTAGTGTCCTGCTTGACACAGTTAAGTCGCTTAAATATCTGGGTGTAACGCTCCAAAGCGATATGATATGTAGCAAGTATGTGAGAACTGTGGTAGGAAAGGCGAATGGTGGACTTCGATTTATCGACGGAATTTTAGGTAAGTGTGGTTCACCTATAAATAAGACCGCATATAGATCGCCTCTGCTACCTATTCTTGAGTACTTCACGAGTGTTTGGGACCTGTACCAGGTCGTATTGAATGAAGACATAGATGGCAGGCTGCTAGATTAGTTACCGGCGGATGCTAACAAAACGCAGGTATTATAGAGATGCTTTGAGAACCCAAATGGGAAGAGGGAAGGCTATGATCTTTTGGAGAAACAATACTAAGGAAATTTAGATAACCGGCGTTTGAAACTGACAGCAGAACGATTGCACTACCGCCAACATATATTCCGGGTAAGGACCACAAAGATAAGTCACGAAAAAATAGGGCTCATGAGGAGGCATACAGACTGCCGTTTTACCCTCGGGCTATTTGCGAGTGAACAAGAAATGAAATGAAATGATCTCAGCCATGCCGGCAAGAAGCATGCAGCTGACTGCCTGCGGCTGGGTCGGTAGGGATGCAAACCGCTGTATCAACTGCCAGCATCCTGACGACGACGTAACTCCGCTGGCATACAAGGCCGGCACACCGTGCGTTCATGGGACGCTGACGCAGCCATTCCGCGTCAAGCCATTTCGCAGACAGTGAAGTGGTGTCCATAGCATTGCGGGACCCAGTGATGCAGATCGAGTGGATTGGGGGCACTGTAGCTGGAAACAATAAATCACTTGTAAAGCTCGGACGAGTCTTCATACGGTGCCCTCTACCCCTTCCTACCACATTTGGTGTTACTGTTACATTCGGTGACAGAAGTTGCCTCTACAGTAGGCACCATTCAGCAGTACCAAGAACACCTCTGAAGAAGTGCAGCACAGGTCTGGACGAAATGTCAGGAATAAGATTATCTCATGGACCACGAACACTGAAGACTGTTGGTAGTTTGGAAAATCAGAAGTGTGCCTGGAGCTTTCGTGATTGTAGATGTTAATTCGTGGGGCTTCTTGGGCATAGATGATGTTTGAAAGTGTTTAACATTTCATACGTTGGTAGCTAGTGATCGTAACTGATCAAGAAGAATACTTTTCCTTTACAAAAATTCTAAAGTGCATTCTCATCTGGTGGTCGTATCCCGATGTTCTCAGCAAGTGTGTAATATTGCTAAGTTAATTTTCTATGCTGTAATCGGGTGCTAATACTAGAATAAAAGCGGGTTAAAAGCCGTGATCTGTCTGGGGGCGTTAACCGTGGATTACTGGGCAACTGTTTCATCAGATATTTAGTCTAGGTTTACCAAGCAGACTAACATTAATGATAATCTTTTAATAGTCATACAAAACCGGTAATATATATATATATATATATATATATATATATATATATATATATATATATATATATAGAAAGAGAATTTAAATAAAAAGAAAGAAATCAGTTTATATTTGGAAATTTATTTTAAGATTGTTCATTGAAATTTCAGCATATTATACGTGAGTTATAACTGAGCTGGTGCCTTATTTACGATTGAAAAATGTGAGATTGTAATCTTACGGAACACATAAAATATGGAGCCAAGATTGGGAGACTGCATACGACACTGCATTCATAAAATAACTCACGAAGAACATTGAAACATAAGCAAGAAGAAATTAACCACAACCAACAGATTCAGTTTTTACCCAAAGAAATTACGTTCATACCACAATCCTGTCCGTCATGTAATTACCACACACTGGTATACTAAATTCATATTAACTCTTTGTGAAGTCTTCGCAAAAAGAATAGCTGAGGGCTACTTTGATGATTACACCACATGCTCCACGTGGTCAACTTGGTTTACACAAAGCGTACAACTCCACAATAATTTTGATAATTAAAATACATTACATCGAAAAGCAATTGACAAAAGCAAAACCTTGAACTGGTTACTAACGTCTTACTATTAACCTGATGGGTCAAACAGTTATATAAGCACGTGGTACTGGTCTCGCAAAGTACACTCCACGTGGGTTGAACATAAGGAAAAGCATAAAGAAAAGTTGTTATATTGTAAAATATTGTCAAGACGAGACGTTATAATCACACAAGCATTCACATTTAAGATTGATGAACTTAGAGTTACTGATCAACACGTGGTTCCACTTTACTCGCAAAGTAATGACAAAGCAACTACCCCAAAATAATCTGAACTTCACACGAGAATTACACTACGCTGCAATTTAAGATAACCTTAGATATTTTAGAGCTAAACCCGAGATAAAGATGATTAAATTTTCAGTTAGGCAGAACTTAACAAATCCATTGTCCTATGGACTTAGCAGACACGCGCTTAGCCGGAGATCTTACCACTTCAGACGCTCGCCACCACCAGACTGCAACTGCCTACTGCCGAGCGTGTTTCCTGAGGGTGGCTCACAAAGACAAACGGAAGGGGCCAGAGGGGCAGCTTCCTATACCAACATGACAACGGACGGACAGGACCATACTAAAGATAGAAACCTCTTTGCTTTTAGGAAGCGTAGCTACCTGTTCCGACGTTGGTCCTACTGTTCTCTAGCAGACAGCCTTGTCTGCTACCCTCAAGCATGCAACTAGAAATACATATGCTCATTCATCCTCTCACACAAAAGGGAAGGGGGATGACAGTATCTTATCATATACAGTATATAAAAGAAAGCGGATGTAGGTTCCGTATGAAACTGTGTGACATGAATTACATATAAGAATTACATATAAACTGTGCTTTAAAGTGTAGTAGTGTGACAGATCGTTCTTGTTTATGTGTAAAAGTAACACGTTCCACTGCTCAGTCTCCTCCCAGATAGTCAGAAACGCCACAGTACATTTAGAAGAGGAATTTATTCCATAAATGGCAACAGATTTAAGAAATTAAACATGAAAGGAATCCAACAGAGACCTTTCATAACCCCAACGCTCCGGGAAAGGACTGTGCAGGGAATTTTCTGGCCATGCTAGGACATTCCCAAGCAGGCTTCTCACACCCTACTTAAACCAAAAGTGTAAAGAAAAGGCAAAAGGTCACCAGCTACTTGCTAAAACACAATAATTTCAACAAATCTTTAAAATCTACTAATTTCAAACAAAAAAAAACACAATCTGTGACACCTATTTAAAAGATAGTGTAGACCTAATTCGGTCAGCAAGTAAAAACAATGGTTCCTGTGTCATTAATATGAAAACAATTTCTGGTTGTTACCCTTATGGAGTTCACCAGTATTTGCTCATTGCAAGAGCCAACTGATCACAGGCAAATTTATGACTGTTTATTAACAAGCAAAATTTATGAAAATAGCAAAGGTGCCACAGCAATTAAAAAGGAACATGAAATAAAATCAGTATTATAAAGCAGAACATTGCAATGCACAATCCGCAAAAGCAAAAATTGATAAGAAAAAAAAACATGTTTTACAAAGTGGTTATCGCAAAAAAATTCTATATCTTATAAAACTAATAATTTGTAGAATTAACATAACTATGTGGCATTAATTTAATCACTCTCATATATTTCAATTAGCTAGCAAACAATGAGCACTGTGTCATTATACTGAAACTTCAATAATTATGTGATTGTTACCCTTAAGGGGTTCCTCACAATAAATATGCCCCATGCAAAGGCTAATCGATCACAGTCCAATGAGAATGAATAGCAATCTGACTGATAAAAAGCAATGCCACATGAATGAATTTACGAAACAAAATAACACAAATCTAATACATCACACAAGAACAAACATTGATCAATAAAACAGTACAATAGTCAATATCTAATAAAAAACACCAATAAATAAAACACCTGCAAAATACAAGAGTCAAAGTCTAAAATAAACAATAAATAGAACACCTGCAAAATACGAGAGTCAAAGTCTAAAAAAAATTAATAAATAGAACACCTGCAAAATACGAGAGTCAAAGTCTAAAAAAAATTATTAAATAGAACACCTGCAAAATACAAGAGTTAGTCTAATAAACACCAATAAATCGAATCCCTGCAAAACACACGAGTCAAAGTTTCTGTGACAGAAACACACGTATATGCATTGAACTAAGAACCGTATAATCACTGTTCACTGATACACTCACTAGTTCCACTGTTCCGAGGCACAATATAGGGGAAAGAGGGGGGGTTCGTCGCCGCAGCTGTCAGTAGGGATTTTTTTTTATTTTTGTCCATCTGTTGCGTGCGATCCCGCCGTCTCTGCCCTCTCATGAAGTTTCTCCCGTGTCACGTCCATCTCGATTTGGTTCCATGTTTGTGTTGTCAAATTCGTGCGGTATCCTCGATTGACACGCCAGGTTGATATTCCTGGGCAAGGATGACACTTAATGGCTCTTCTTTTGTGCCACCCTTAGCGACCAGAGAACATCGAACCATGATTTACTGTCGCTTGACAGTGGGCATCCGTCAGGAGATGTTGATAGGCGTCGTTGAAGTCTGCCAGTTTCTCTGGACAGTACCTGTCAAAAGGCTCCACGCCCCTTGTGTTGTTTCTCCGTGGCCGTCTCGTCACGGTCGCGTGCGTGTGGTGCGTTGCCAGCAGATGGATTTCCGCGCGGTGGACCGCTCGCCCATCTCAGGTCGTCGCCTTCAGGAAGGGTCGCACGGGGCGGCCGCCCATTAGCTCCAGGTGCAAGGGAAAGTGTTTGCCGCATGCCCTTCTTTTGTTGTCGACCGCGCTCCCGAAGTGGCCCGGTTGACAGCGTCCCCCGCTGGGAAACCCGCCAGTTTACAACTAGTCCGGCTGCTCCCGCTGTCTCGTAAGAGTTTAGCCGGTTCGCTTTCACGTTCTCAACTGCATTCACAGAAATTTTTTTTTTTTATCGTAGTTATGTGATTACGCAATGTCATACATAATACCACTTAGTATTGTCTTTCACAATTTTTTAAGAACAAACGTGAGACTTAATTTATTTTTATTTTATTTTTTTTTTAAATTAGATGAATCGACAATATAAAATAAAATTTAAATGACTTGACAATGTAAAAGAATAAAAATGAAATGACTTTACAATGTAAAAAAAAGTAAGAATTAAATGAACTGACAATATAATATTTAATCCACATCACTAATGTGGTTCACTTACGTTTTAATAAATCTAATGCTACTTATTAATTCACTAAAATGAATAGGATTATGCCTTGTGCAAGTATAGGTCGGGTCAGCATAGGGTTCACATGTTATTTACACACACATACATGCACACCTGTTGTCTATTCTACAAACTAACTACCCATAAACATGCATTACTCAATATTCTACTTCTATCCACTACTAGTTAAGCCAATAAGCTACTTCAATGCTATTTCAACACCGTGTATATACCACTACAACATTGTTCTAATTCGTCCTCTTCTTGACGCTCGCGGCATACGTCTTGTCACATGATAAATATGGAGAAACTTTCCTTAAACATACACAGTAAAAAGAACAATGGTTATTTACACACCAAAACATTTATACCAGTTCGCACACCTGAAAAGAGACTCGCAGTTATACATTTATCATACTCATATATTCACACATAAAACAGTAAGAAAATTTCATCTAAAATTACGTTATCACAAGAATTAATCACACAGATGGCTCTGAGAACGGTAAAAATGTCTGCACTATACAGGTTATACTACATTTTCTTACCCATTTTGCTGCGATTTCGTTCCTTCTTTAAGTTACCTCTCGCTTCCAAATCAGTCATTTCGCCTGTGGTGGTTATTCTGGATTCATTTCTCATGAATGGCAAAATTGTGGTTACCTCTATTCTGTAAAACAGTATCATCTTAACATATTGAACTTACAACAGACACAAAAGATCCGAATCCTCCTGTAGTTTAAATGACAAATGTTTTGCTTCATCCTTATTACCTTAAACCAAGCTTTCCTTCGGTCCCATAATCAAAATTATTTAATCATCCTCTACCTTCAAGAGGGAAATTTCCTCAGTACAAATCATATAGGCTGCAGTGCATCCCGCACCAGCGAAAACGGTAAGCTGTAATGCTCACAGCATCAGCAAAAATACATAAACGTCGCTTTTCTAGGACAAGTATTAACGCAGAATAAGTTTTCAGGCTCTGGCTCAACATCAATCAAGACTACCGAAAGGATCCATATTTCCGTTCCATTCTCCATTTGCTGAAAAACTGCTCGTATTTGACTACCACAATAATATTTCAGAGCCACGTAAATTACTCCAAACCACAATTCTTCTTTCACCTTGAAGGGAATCAATATACTTACGAAATTCACAGACAGCACTTTACGTACTCAGCTATAAAGAACAAAAAAAATACATATATCATCAATATTAACATATCATCGCATATTGGGAAGCCAATGGTTAAACAATCGTATTATCGCGTCCTGTTTTCAAGATTCCAGATTTACTCATTCCTTTCTCAGAGTTCTCCTGTCTTAAAATATTCATACAGCACGCATACTATAGTAAGAGATCCTCATTTATACTGACAGATATAGAATAGTAATAGATAGATAGTAGCACTGAAAGCAGAAAATCGGAAACAAGGCTACTAACAGCTGGGGACCTGGGTTTGCCAGACCCATAATACCCACAGATCGGATATTCCCCTGAGTTTATGCACTAATTCAGCAACGATCTTGCTTTCCTCAGGAGCGACTCTTTTCAATTTACACACAAAAAAAAAAACATAAACAGCATTTTACTCGTTTACAAGGAAACCTTTTATCTTTACGTTTGAATCAAACTAAATCCTAATTGCACAAGGAAAGAAAACAAATTAACAACATCACTTCAATCAATCACATAAAAACATCTTTATCATTAATTTTTACCAACATATTATTCAAAATGCATGTCACAAATTTAAACTAATCAATTCATTCTCTCCACCGTCCTCTCTACTCCCCACTGTCCTTTCTACACATTTGCCATGTCGCTCATTTGTTCCGATTGGGCGCCTTCTGCGCTGATCGTTAGTCATTGCCGGTTTTGCTCATTTCTATTTGCTGGATTATGTCTAGGGTTAGCCGGCCGAATTTCCACATCATGAGGTGCTCCGCCTACAGTCCTATTCCCACCGTGTTCACCGTGATATCGATACTGGTTGCCGTACCTGTAGCGTTCACGATCTTGTCCACGTCCTCGATTATTTCCGCTGTTCCACCTGTGTTCGCGACTGTTACCCCAGTTTCTATACGGCCTGTCCCGATTGTTGTTCCGTTCGCGTCGCGACGACCAGTCACGCCGTTGATTAGTAATACGGCCACGACTGCGGTCGCGCTGCTGTGCCCCGTAATAACTTTGTGCCTGATTAGGCGGGCATTCTCCTGTATTGTATTCCAACTCTTGGAGAAGCGTCTTAAACGTTTCCACGTCCTCTTTGCATCGTCCCGCAAGAATGACGTGCCGCAAGTGCATCGGCAATTTGGTGATGCATATCCTAATTAGTTCCGCAGGCCCGTATGGGTCGTATAGGAATTGATTTGCCTGCAGCATGTGGTCGAATAGGCGTGCAGGGCTGCCGAAACCAGACTGGTTCAAATTTGGCAGCATAATTATGCCATGTTTGACCCTATCTTGTGCCGCTTCCGACCAATAGGCGGACAGAAAGGCTTGTCGAAACTCCCGAGTGGAGTTGCAGTGACGCGCTGCCGACCTCATGCGAATCGCCGGTTCGCCTTCCAAATAGCCACACATATATTCTATCTTATGTGAACTTGCCCAGTCGGGAGGAAGACAGAACTCAAATTGCTCGAGCCATGCTCGTGGATGTATTCCTTTTTGCGAATTTCGGAATATCTCAAACTTTCTCACCGTAAGGAAATGTTTGAAATCAAATCCCCGCATTTCCTCCTGGCGAGGCCCTTGAATGTTTCTATTATTCTCATGTCTGCCCCTCAAATTACATTCTTCCCTGTCGTCAAAATCTCCCTCGTGGCCGGAGTCCCTCTCTGCACTGTTCGTACGGCTATTTTTAATGCTATTGACGAGTTCGGAATCACACGCCATGCGGTTTTCCAGATGCGCCACGCGTTCTTTTAATTCGCCTGTTACAGCTCTGTTTTGCCTGTTCACTTCGAATTGTCCCTTCTGAAATCTCAGAAGCGAACGCACTTCTTCGGTCTCTGCGGCCGCTACCGGTGTAGTATTGTTCTCGCTTTCCGTCAGCTTCATCGTGCCTACAATGTCCGCTAATGCCGCAATCTTATCATCAATTTGTCTCTTGTCCTCCGCCCCAGTATGCTTCAATTGTTCTACTTGCTGTTCCAACGCGTGGATCGCTAAACTGTTGTCCGCTATTGTGTTGCTAACGGACGTGGGACAATGCGTTTCTGCCTCTTGGACCCTCGAGAGTACCTGCTGGTGCTCCCTTTGGCATTCTTCCCTCAGCTCTTGGGAATTCCTAAGCAGCCGTTCTTCGCTTTCTTTAGATTCGGCATCGCCCCTCCGCTTGCTCTGTTCTAAGGCTTGCAGACGATCATCGATTTGTTCAAATGTACGGCCTAATTCTTTCATAATATCACTTTTTATCTCACTTGCCAGATTGTTTATTCTTTGTGAGATATCATCGGACACTCTCTGCATCGACTTGTCGACTTTATTTGTCTGCTGGATTAGTTTTTCGTCTATTTGTTGGGCTAGCTCTCGGATCGATTTTTCGGATGATTCTTTTTGTTCTCGGAACGATTTTTCTGATTTCTGCGTCATTTGTTCGAACGATTTTTCTGATTTCTGCGTCATTTGTTCCCCTAGCTCGCGGATCGATTTCTCTGTGTTTTCTTTATTTTGTTGCAATAAGGCTTTCATGAGTTCTGCTAAATCAATTTGGTTAGTTGGAGGCAAATTAATTTCTGGCTCTGCTGTGAGCCCATTCGTGCTGTTTTGCATTTCGTCTGAAGTATTCCCCATTGCATTTTCGGAACCACCCGACGCGTTAATATTGGAAATCAAATTATCCCCTTGGTCCATGTTGCTTAAGTTGTTGGACCGCTTACTTTTAGCTTGGTTACGTGTTTGCATTAGTGCAATTTATACTCAGTACGCAACACACTAATCACAATAAATGTGTCCCCCAAAAATTACGACAGTCACACGAAAGATACCCAACCTAGTACACACTTTTTCACACGCAAAACAAATTTTTATCTTTGATCGAAACAGTGGAATTTACAAGCGAGAAAAAAAACCACACACACACATAAAACACACAAATATAGAAAACAAAACAACAAGACAAACAACACAACGCCGCTCAACAACGCAGTGAATCTTTAGAAAGTCTCCTCAGAAACAACGCAGAAGTTGTTTGAGCGCTATAGGGAGAAAATTAAGATTATATAACGCTTGCAATCTAACGTCTCAGAGATTCCAGAGTCTAGCGGAATCACAGAACAGGGTCGCCATGTGTAATATTGCTACATTAATTTTCTATGCTGTAATCGGGTGCTAATACTAGAATAAAAGCGGGTTAAAAGCCGTGATCTGTCTGGGGACGTTAACCGTGGATTACTGGGCAACTGTTTCATCAGATATTTAGTCTAGGTTTACCAAGCAGACTAACATTAATGATAATCTTTTAATAGTCATACAAAACCGGTAATATATATATATATATATATATATATATATATATATATATATATATATATATATAGAAAGAGAATTTAAATAAAAAGAAAGAAATCAGTTTATATTTGGAAATTTATTTTAAGATTGTTCATTGAAATTTCAGCATATTATACGTGAGTAATAACTGAGCTGGTGCCTTATTTACGATTGAAAAATGTGAGATTGTAATCTTACGGAACACATAAAATATGGAGCCAAGATTGGGAGACTGCATACGACACTGCATTCATAAAATAACTCACGAAGAACATTGAAACATAAGCAAGAAGAAATTAACCACAACCAACAGATTCAGTTTTTACCCAAAGAAATTACGTTCATACCACAATCCTGTCCGTCATGTAATTACCACACACTGGTATACTAAATTCATATTAACTCTTTGTGAAGTCTTCGCAAAAAGAATAGCTGAGGGCTACTTTGATGATTATACCACATGCTCCACGTGGTCAACTTGGTTTACACAAAGCGTACAACTCCACAATAATTTTGATAATTAAAATACATTAGATCGAAAAGCAATTGACAAAAGCAAAACCTTGAACTGGTTACTAACGTCTTACTATTAACCTGATGGGTCAAACAGTTATATAAGCACGTGGTACTGGTCTCGCAAAGTACACTCCACGTGGGTTGAACATAAAGAAAAGCATAAAGAAAAGTTGTTATATTGTAAAATATTGTCAAGACGAGACGTTATAATCACACAAGCATTCACATTTAAGATTGATGAACTTAGAGTTACTGATCAACACGTGGTTCCACTTTACTCGCAAAGTAATGACAAAGCAACTACCCCAAAATAATCTGAACTTCACACGAGAATTACACTACGCTGCAATTTAAGATAACCTTAGATATTTTAGAGCTAAACCCGAGATAAAGATGATTAAATTTTCAGTTAGGCAGAACTTAACAAATCCATTGTCCTATGGACTTAGCAGACACGCGCTTAGCCGGAGATCTTACCACTTCAGACGCTCGCCACCACCAGACTGCAACTGCCTACTGCCGAGCGTGTTTCCTGAGGGTGGCTCACAAAGACAAACGGAAGGGGCCAGAGGGGCAGCTTCCTATACCAACATGACAACGGACGGACAGGACCATACTAAAGATAGAAACCTCTTTGCTTTTAGGAAGCGTAGCTACCTGTTCCGACGTTGGTCCTACTGTTCTCTAGCAGACAGCCTTGTCTGCTACCCTCAAGCATGCAACTAGAAATACATATGCTCATTCATCCTCTCACACAAAAGGGAAGGGGGATGACAGTATCTTATCATATACAGTATATAAAAGAAAGCGGATGTAGGTTCCGTATGAAACTGTGTGACATGAATTACATATAAGAATTACATATAAACTGTGCTTTAAAGTGTAGTAGTGTGACAGATCGTTCTTGTTTATGTGTAAAAGTAACACGTTCCACTGCTCAGTCTCCTCCCAGATAGTCAGAAACGCCACAGTACATTTAGAAGAGGAATTTATTCCATAAATGGCAACAGATTTAAGAAATTAAACATGAAAGGAATCCAACAGAGACCTTTCAAGTGTAGCCATTTAGTCAGTGTACACAAGCTCGATAAGCACATTCCTTCCACTGTGGCGATAACAGAAAGGTGACATTTGTGTTCAATGAACTTGCAAAGTATCAGTTGTAGCTATTATGTTATTGATTGCTCTCTGACTCGTATGTACATATCTTAAATTCCACACTGCTCCCCTCAAGTTTAATGCCTGATGAATCTTTGCAAGGATCTGAAAACAGCATCTAAAGGAATGAATGTGGCCACATGACATTCAACTTAAGGTCCAGTACTTCTCCTATTTGTAATACTGCAACTTTGCTACACGAATTGAATTTGGTACTTCTTAATAACGTATCTGACTTACATGAATTTAAATTTAGTACTTCTATAAATCTGTATTCATAACATACACAATTTTGAAAGGTGAGTGGTACTACTACTCGAAGAAAAGATATCGAATTAAAAAAAGACCATTTACTTTCACTGCATGAAAATGGACACTGAACACTATTTCAACATATCTTCTGGTAAACCTTGCGGGATGTAAGGTCGTGGTCCATGAAACTCTTCAGCTCCTAACGTTTCGTCCAGTGCTTCGCTGGACATCTTCAGAGGGGTGTTTCTCCTCCGGTGAGTCTTGCCGAGGAGAAACACCCCTCTGAAGATGTCCAGCGAAGCACTGGACGAAACGTTAGGAGCTGAAGAGTTTCATGGACCACGACCTTCCATCCCGCAAGGTTTACCAGAAGATATGTCATCCGGTCGTGAAAGCCTTCATACTATTTCAACAAATGTTGAAACACATTGGACATGACTTAAAAGCTCCACTAGAAAAACGAGAGTGAATTTAATTGAATTAGTTGGGTTGTGTTTGGATACAGGAAACAGAAACCAACAGATCTTGAGTGATGATCCTGAATAAACCCACACATAGAATCAAAACTCCCGTAACACGCCACAGCAATCGGAAACTTTTTAACTCTTTTCCACATTCCATGGTTATAACCAAACGTATATAAAATCTTGCAGTTGTATTCAGTGTTTAGTCTGTCAAAACTGAAGGTTAAACAGAAAAATGGGCAAGTGGGATAACTCTTCTCCACCATAAAGTAGAATGACGCCAGAATCTTGCATTGGGAATTGCGAAGCTCCACATTCCTCTTCTTACCATCATCTTGTATTTCTTGTATGTGCGAGGGTCGTTCAGTAATTAAGGAAAGAAATTTGTGTGGAGAAAAAAGCGTTTATTTTTACAAAGCAATACTTTTTGGTTTGTCAACATAATCCCCTTGAACATTCATGCACTTGTTCCAACAGGCTACAAGATTTTGTAACCCGGCTGAACAGAACTGTTTATCTTGATGTTTGAATCAATCTCCCACAAACTTTTCCACGTCCTCGTTGTCCTGGAACCTCTTCACAAGTAATGCCTCCTTCAGTGCACCAAACAAATGGAAATGGCGGAAATCATTAGGGTGCTAAATTAGGACTTCCCAGTCTCTTTTGTCGATGGTTTCACGGGTTAGTATAGGAATATGAAGACGTGTGTTGTCTTACTGGAGAATTACACCTCTTCTCTGACATCCACGACATCTCTCTCTCATGGCTGGCTTCATCGTGTTTGAAAGCAAATCCGAGTAGTATAGGCTGTTCATTGTACGCTGCTTTTCAAGATAATCACAAAAAACTGGACCTTCAGCATCTCAAAACACCGTCAACATGACTTTTTCTGCTGATGCTTGGGTTCTGAATTGTTTCTTGACAGGTGAGTTAGTGTGCTTCCACTACATGCTTTGTCTCTTTGATTCTGGTTCATAATAGTGAACCCAAGTTTCATTACAAGTTAAAATTTTGTTGAGGAAGTGCTCACTTTCTCTTTCATAACGTTCCTTTAGCTCTGTGCATACTCTCAACCAATCCCATTTGGTAAGGATCCCACACCGCGCAGCAATATTCTAACAGAGGACGAACGAGTGTAGTGTAAGCTGTCTCTTTAGTGGACTTGTTGCATCTTCTAAGTGTCCTGCCAATGAAACGCCACCTTTGGCTCGCCTTCCCCACAATATTATCTGTGTGGTCTTTCCAACTGAAGTTTTTCGTAATTTTAACACCCGGGTACTTAGTTGAATTGACAGCCTTGAGAACTGTACTATTTATCGAGTAATCGAATTCCAACGGAATTCTTTTGGAACTCATGTGGATCACCTCACACTTTTCGTTATTTAGCGTCAACTGCCACCTGCCACACTATACAGCAATCTTTTCTAAATCGCTTCGCAACTGATACTGGTCTTCGGATGACCTTATTAGACGGTAAATTACAGCATCAACTGCGAACAACGTAAGAGAACTGCTCAGATTGTCACCCAGGTCATTTACATAGATCAGGAACAGCAGAGGTCCCAGGACGCTTCCCTGGGGAACACCTGATATCACGTCAGTTTTACTCGATGATTTGCCGTCTATTACTACGAACTGCGACCTTCCTGACAGGAAATCACGAATCCAGTCGCACAACTGAGACGATACCACGTAGCCGCACAGCTTGATTAGAAGTCGCTTGTGAGGAACGGTGTCAAAAGCTGTCCGGAAATCTACAAATACGGAATCAACATGAGATCCCCTGTCGATAGCGGCCATTACTTCGTGCGAATAAAGAGCTAGCTGCGTCTCACAAGAATGATGTTTTCTGAAACCATGCTGATTACGTATCAATAGATCGTTCCCTTCGAGGTGATTCATAATGTTTGAATACAGTATATGCTCCAAAACCCTAATGCAAACCGGCGTCAATGATATAGGTCTGTAGTTCGATGGATTGCTCCTACTACCCTTCTTAAACACTGGTGCGACCTGCGCAATTTTCCAATCTGTAGGTACAGATCTATCGGTGAGCGAGCGGTTGTATATGATTGCTAAGTAGGGAGCTATTGTATCAGCGTAATCTGAAAGGACCCTAATCGGTATACAATCTGGACCTGAAGACTTGCCCGTTACAAGCGATTTGAGTTGCTTCGCAACCCCTAAGGTATCTACTTCTAAGAAACTCATGCTAGCAGCTGTTCGTGTTTCAAATTCTGGAATATTCCATTCGTCTTCCCTGGTGAAGGAATTTCGGAAGACTGCGTTCAATAACTCCGCTTTAGCGCCACAGTCGTCGCTAACAGTACCATCGGCACTGAGCAGCGAAGGTATTGACTGCGTCTTGCCGCTTGTGTACTTTACATACGACCAGAATTTCTTCGGATTTTCTACCAAATTTCGAGACAATGTTTCGTTGTGGAACCTATTAAAGACATCTCGCATTGAAGTCCGTGCCAAATTTCACGCGTCTGTGTATTTTAGCCAATCTTCGGGATTTCGCGTTCTTCTGAATTTTGCATGCTTTTTCCGTTGCCTCTGCAACAGGGTTCGGACCTGTTTTGTGTACCAAGGGAGTTCAGTTCCATCTCTTACCTGTTTATGAGGTATGAATCTCTCAGTTCCTGTTGTTACTACACTCCTGGAAATGGAAAAAAGAACACATTGACACCGGTGTGTCAGACCCACCATACTTGCTCCGGACACTGCGAGAGGGCTGTACAAGCAATGATCACACGCACGGCACAGCGGACACACCAGGAACCGCGGTGTTGGCCGTCGAATGGCGCTAGCTGCGCAGCATTTGTGCACCGCCCCGCCGTCAGTGTCAGCCAGTTTGCGGTGGCATACGGAGCTCCATCGCAGTCTTTAACACTGGTAACATGCCGCGACAGCGTGGACGTGAACCGTATGTGCAGTTGACGGACTTTGAGCGAGGGCGTATAGTGGGCATGCGGGAGGCCGGGTGGACGTACCGCCGAATTGCTCAACACGTGGGGCGTGAGGTCTCCACAGTACATCGATGTTGTCGAAAGTGGTCGGCGGAAGGTGCACGTGCCCGTCGACCTGGGACCGGACCGCAGCGACGCACGGATGCACGCCAAGAACGTAGGATCCTACGCAGTGCCGTAGGGGACCGCACCGCCACTTCCCAGCAAATTAGGGACACTGTTGCTCCTGGGGTATCGGCGAGGACCATTCGCAACCGTCTCCATGAAGCTGGGCTACGGTCCCGCACACCGTTAGGCCGTCTTCCGCTCACGCCCCAACATCGTGCAGCCCGCCTCCAGTGGTGTCGCGACAGGCGTGAATGGAGGGACGAATGGAGACGTGTCGTCTTCCGCAATGACAGTCGCTTCTGCCTTGGTGCCAATGATGGTCGTATGCGTGTTTGGCGCCGTGCAGGTGAGCGCCATAATCAGGACTGCATACGACCGAGGCACACAGGGCCAACACCCGGCATCATGGTGTGGGGAGCGATCTCCTACACTGGCCGTACACCACTGGTGATCGTCGAGGGGACACTGAATAGTGCACGGTACATCCAAACCGTCATCGAACCCATCGTTCTACCATTCCTAGACCGGAAAGGGAACTTGCTGTTCCAACAGGACAATGCACGTCCGCATGTATCCCGCGCCACCCAACGTGCTCTAGAAAGTGTAAGTCAACTACCCTGGCCAGCAAGATCTCCGGATCTGTCCCCCATTGAGCATGTTTGGGACTGGATGAAGCGTCGTCTCACGCGGTCTGCACGTCCAGCACGAACGCTGGTCCAACTGAGGCGCCAGGTGGAAATGGCATGGCAAGCCGTTCCACAGGACTACATCCAGCATCTCTACGATCGTCTCCATGGGAGAATAGCAGCCTGCATTGCTGGGAAAGGTGGATATACACTGTACTAGTGCCGACATTGTGCATGCTCTGTTGCCTGCGTCTATGTGCCTGTGGTTCTGTCAGTGTGATCATGTGATGTATCTGACCACAGGAATGTGTCAATAAAGTTTCCCCTTCCTGGGACAATGAATTCACGGTGTTCTTATTTCAATTTCCTGGAGTGTATATCTTTGAATTTGAGCCACATCTCGCCTACATTTGCATAGTCAGTTCGGAAGGAATGGCGATTGTCTCTTAGAAAGGCTTCTAGTGACACTTTATCCGCTTTTTTTAAAAAAAAATATTTGCGTTCGTTTCTTGTAGATTTGGAAGAAACGGTATTGAGCCTAGCTACAACGACCTTGTGATCACTAATCCCTGTATCAGCCATGATGCTCTCTATTAGCCCTAGATTGTTTGTGGCTAAGAGGTCAAGTGTGTTTTCGCAACCATTTACAATTCGCGTGCGTTCGTGGACTAACTGCTCGAAATAATTTTCAAAGAAAGCATTTAGGACAATCTCGGAAGATGTTTTCTGCCTACCACCGGTTTTGAACATCTATTTTTGCCAACATATCGAGGGAAGGTTGAAGTCCCCACCAACTATAACAGTATGAGTGGGGTATTTATTTGTTACGAAACTCAAATTTTCTCTGAACTGTTCAGCAACTATATCATCGGAGTCTGGGGCTCGGTAGAAAAAGCCAATTATTAACTCAGTTCGGCTGTTAAGTATAACCTCCACCCATACCAATTCTCACGGAGTATCTACTTCGACTTCACTATAAGATAAACCACTACTGACAGACACAAACACTCCACCACCAATTCTGCCTAATCCATCTTTTCTGAACACCGTCTGAGACTTCGTAAAAATTTCTGCAGAACTTATTTCAGTGCTTAGCCAGCATTCTGTAACTATTACGATTTCAGCTTCTGTGCTTTCTATTAGCGCTTGAAGCTCAGGGACTTTCCCAGCGCAACTACAACAATTTACAACTACAATTCCGACTGTTTCTTGATCCAAGCACGTCCTGTATTTGCCACGCACCTTTTGAGATTGCAGCCCACCCCGTACTTTCCCGAGGCCTTCTAACCTAAAAAACCGCCCAGTCCACTCCACACAGCCTCCGCTACCCGTGTAGCCGCCAGCTGAGTGTAGTGAACTCCTGACCTATTCAGCGGAACCCGAAACCCCACCACCCTATGGCGCAAGTCAAGGAATCTGCAGCCAACATGGTCACAAAACCGTCTCAGCCTGTGATTCAGACCCTCCACCCCGCTCTGCACCAAAGGTCTGCAGTCGGTTCTGTCAACGATGCTGCAGATGGTGAGCTCTGCCTTCATCTCGTAAGCAAGACCGGCAGCCTTCACCAAATCAGATAGCCGCTGGAATCCAGAGAGAATTTCCTCAGATCCAAAGCGACACACGTCATTAGTGCCGACATGTGCCACCACCGCAGCTGGCTGCACCCTGTGCTCTTCATGGCACCCGGAAGGACCCTTTCGACATCAGGAATGTCTCCACCCGGAATGCACACGGAGTGCACACTGGATTTCTTCCCCTCCTTAGCCGCCATATCCCTAAGGGGCCCCATTACGCGCCTAACATTGGAGCTCCCAACTACCAATAAGCCCACCCTCTGTGATTGCCCTGATCTTGAAGGCTAAGAATCATCCTCTGAAACAGGGCAGGCAGCTGCATCTGGCTCAATCAGTGCCTGAAACCTGTTTGTCAGACGCACCGGGGAGGCTTTCTGATCAGCCTCCGGGGACGTCTTTCGCTGCCTGCCACGCCTTGGAACGACCTCCCAATCAACCACCGGCGAGGGCTGAGCCCCACTGCGGGCAGCAACCGGGGTAACCACAGCAGTAGACCGGTCTAGGGACAGACGAGACTAGGTTGACATCCCCGTGATCCCCAAGTCCGGCTCCCCACAGTGGTGCCCATTGGTAACAGCCTCAAGCTGTGCGGCCGAAGTCAGCGCCCCCTGCAGCTGTGAGCGGGCTGTGAGCTGTGAGCAAACTTGAAATAAGGTTGTTGAAAGAAAGAATAGGGAGAATAAGAAGAAGAAAATATATGGACACTCACTGACTACTCATACTAGTAACACAGCCAAGTAGCATAACAAATCGATATAATGCTCTGTAAGACACTGAAAAGGCAGCCGCATGTGGTAGCCGCGCGGTCTTAGGCGTCTTGCACGGTCCGCGTGGCTCCCCCATCTGAGGTTCGAGTCCTCGCTCGGGCATGGGTGTGTGTGTCGACCTTGGCATTAAGTTAGTTTCAGTTACATTAAATAGTGCGTAAGATTAGGGACCGATGACCTCAGCAGTTTGGTTCCATAAGACCTTAGCACAAATTTCCGAAACTTAAAACGATAGTTTTAAATAAATAAAAACATGAAAAATAATTTACACATCTGTGACCTTTACTAATATCCCATTCAGTGGAATAAACATCACTCATTTCCTTACAAAATTGAAGTGTAAAGTGAAGTTGCTTTTGACCTACTTACATTGAACTGTTTCCCTAATTTGTCATTGTGGGGGATAATCTGCAGACATTGCCATGAACCAGTTGTTGGTGGTGTACTGACTGCCAGCAATTTACGACCAATGGTCAGAACCAGTCTCGCTATCTGCAGTTAGATTATTACAGTAACTTTTATATTTGTGTTTCAACAGAAAAAAATCTGCAGACATTGCCATGAACCAGTTGTTGGTGGTGTACTGACTGCCAGCAATTTACGACCAATGGTCAGAACCAGTCTCGCTATCTGCAGTTAGATTATTACAGTAATTTTTATATTTGTGTTTCAACAGAAAAAATTTCGATTCGAGTGTGCGTTGATATGAAACTTCCTGGCAGATTAAAACTGTGTGCCCGACTGATACTCGAACTCGGGACCTTTGCCTTTCGCGGGCAAGTGCTCTACCATCTGAGCTACCGAAGCACGACTCACGCCCGGTCGTCACAGCTTTACTTCTGCCAGTATCTCGTCTCCTACCTTCCAAACTTTACAGAAGCTCTTCTGCGAACCATGCAGAACTAGCACTCCTAGGAGAGCTATCAAACGTAGATTTTCTCAAGTAATAATATGGCTGTGACAACATTATTTACAAAAAAATGGGATTTTTTCCAATTCAGAAGGAATGCATTTACAATGAAAAAGTACATCTGAGTAGCCCAGTCTCAAAAGCGGCTAAGTCAGTTTTAAAAGATTTTTGGGAAAACTCGAAAAATGCAGCCTTGCTCTCACAGCAATATTACGACGGTGGTTAATGTCTCAAAAAAAAGAAAAAAAAACGACCAAATCATAAATGTCTCTATAATCCTACATTAACCCCTTATTAGTATTATTATGTAAAAATATGTACCTAGCCCGTTTTGTAGCCGAATGGACGAGTTAACCGTTTCTGCAACCGCATCGGCGACCATGATGGAATGCTGTCGGTTGCAAAACCGGCCGAAAAATTTATTCTGGTGTGGCTATGTCGGTAAGAATGGTGTACTACAGTAGTATACTAAAATAATGTGAAAGGAAGAAAACTGAAGGAACGAAGTGCTGAAATACTGTCTTACTTTAAATTTCAAAATGGTTTAAACCTTTTCATAAAAAAATTAAACATCAACTACTACAAGATACAATATTAATATTATTCAGATTTAATCACTGAATTCAGTCTTAACACCTGTCATGGAAGTGAGAAATCTTTGAAAACAAATCTTGGGACGATGAAACATTGCACAGAAACAATCATAAGGTAAAATGAAGTATACAGCGTTTAAGCTATATTCGGGGAATCGTCGTCATCTATCAAATACTTCAACCTCGCCGTTTTCACATTCATCTGTTTCCATGATCTGCTGCTGCTTAAAGACATCAGTGTAGAATTTTAACTTTTCCTCCTCTGTCAATGTCTCTTCCCAGTGTAGTTCTAAGAGCCGTTTGACGTCCGTGATTGTACCTTTTTTTAGGGGAAGGCCTTTTGTAATCTCCTCAGGAAGAGTTTCTTTCGTGTTACGTTTACCTCTTTTAAGAATAGATATAGGCTCTCCGCCTTCAAAATTGAAGAATACTTCTCCTTGCACAAGACATAAGTTTCTGTTTGCTGTCTTCGTGATGATAGTTCTCTTCGACTTTTGAAACTGGCGGCGCCAGGACCCAAGAGCTTTGATGACGTCAGTGGCGATCTTCGTCCAGTCTCTCACTTTGCAGTAGTCCGACCCCAAATGCACCACTGTGGCGAAGTTTTACATTATGCCGACGTATACTGCAGGGTCGAAGTAGCGAAGATATAAAATGTAGACTGGCAATGGCAAGGAAAGCGTTTCTGAAGAAGAGAAATTTGTTAACACCGAGTATTGATTTAAATGTCAGGAAGTCGTTACTGAAAGTATTTATGTAGAGTGTAGCCATGTATGGAAGTGAAACATGGACGATAAATAGTTTGGACAAGAAGAGACTAGAAGCTTTCGAAATGTGGTGCTACAGAAGAATGCTGAAGATTAGATGGGTAGATCACATAACTAATGAGGAGGTATTGAATAGAATTGGGGAGAACAGGAGTTTGTGGCATAACTTGACTAGAAGAAGGGATCGGTTGGTAGGACATGTTCTGAGGCATCAAGGGATCACCAATTTGGTACTGGAGGGCAGCGTGGAGGGTAAAAATGGTAGAGGGAGACCAAGAGATGAATACACTAAGCAGATTCAGAAGGATGTAGGCTGCAGTAGGTACTGGGAGATGAAGAAACTTGCACAGGATAGAATAGCATGGAGAGCTGCATCAAACCAGGCTCAGGACTGAAGACCACAACAACAACAACATACTGCAGGGTTTTCGATTTCGCTCAGTTTTGAAAATTTTCTCTCCATGTTTTCAAAATCTCTATCAGGGGGTGTAAAAGAATGACCGACGATCGGGAACCACACTTCAACGCACTCTACGTGTACAGGAATAGCGTGCAGGAACCAGTACATCAACATCCCAATCATTGTTGTATTCTTGTTTTGCCCACAGCATCCATCCTAAAAGAGGCGCAGTTTGGAGACACCATGCAAAATGGTGTTAAGCAGTTGATGATGAAGAGGTGAAGCAATCTGATTCGACTTCTTTGCAAATTCGTTCTCCGGTCATACATATGAGGTCACATTATCTTTCGTCTGACTGCTCGTAGAGGAACCTCGACGAACCGAGTCCGGAATAATAAGTAAGCCGCCTGATCCGGGACTATTGGAAGGACTAAATTTTTCTAGCTGTCAAAACTTAAAGTTAGTTGACCTTCGATGAAAAAAGAAAAAAAAAAGAACATGGCTCCAAACTTTGTGAGCTGTAAGCTGATGTTTCAAGTTTTTCTTTGCCATTGGGCGATTTTTCAAGGAAATTATGCTTTGTACGGACGAGCATGTAGAGGATGTGTCAATATAAGGTGCTCCGAAGCCAATATTAAAGTTATTGCAGAATATTGTCCGGTAGTAGTCATACTTTACGTCCAGATTGGGATGTTTGTCAGAGAACATTTCCGACATTATTTTTACATTTCATTCACTGGGCAAATATTTGCGATGTAACATTTTTCCTCTAGAATACTGACTTTTTTGATCGGATCGAATTGTTTAATGTGTCTCACAACTGCATTTTTCCTATCTCCATACAACTTCGTTCTTCTGTCACCTCCTCTTCTTTCAACGGTTGCAGGTAAGGAATCGTTCATTATACTCTGACAAATTTTGTTGAGTCTAATTTTTTTTATCTACAAAATCCCCATGAACGCCACTCTGCCAACCCTGATTTTTATAGAAACTCCTTCGCGTTTTTTTCTGGGAGCACGAACTCCGTAATTAGTAGCTTTCTTGATACTTTGTGTCCTATAAGCTTAGATGTTCGAGGAGGTGACACAGTGACATGCTGTCGAATGTAGTTTCTCTGCCATTCTGGGTTATTTTGTTCGTAGCATTTTTCATGGATCCGTTTTACGTCCTGCGTAATGAGTTCTGTACATTTCAGCTTTCCAGCAGGATGTTTACAGTTTGGCATCTGTAGAAACCCTTTCGGTTGGTGCTTAAAGATAAATCAAAAATGAAATTGAAAACCAACTGATATTAGTTTTATGTCAATAGAATCAGATGTTCAGCGTTTCTATTTCCAAGTACGTTTAATTTATAAGAAATGTGTTCCGGAAAAGGTTAGGTAATGTTGCTAGGTCATTAAATCCAACAACATTAAACCTGTAATGAATATTTGAATATTACTACAAGCAGTGGTCTTCTTCACCTCTTACTTTTCTCGACGTTCTGTTCCCACTGCTGTACATTCCGTTTTCTCTTCCTAGAAGTAGAGTTTCTCGTGGCATCTCCCCTCTCATCATTAACGCTAATCTCAGCTTTGTCGTCGTCGGGTTCGTCGAAATGAGCTTCAATAGAAGACGTTTCCTCTTCATTGTCCTTGTCCATTTCCAACTGTGCGACAATAAAACTGCCAGCAAGGTCGTTACTAATACACAATTGAACGAGTGTGCTGGTAGGTCTTTTTATCATATAACAATGCCTTCTCACACTTTCCTTCCCACAATGTAGCAATGGAAGCACAAACATATGAGAATGTACCCAGTACTGCCAACCCAAATATTTCAATCACTTGTAGCTAAAAATCGGAACTTTTAAAAAGTGTTTTGTATGATAAGACGATATGTCCGGTTCTGCAACCATACCTTTGTTGCCGGCCGTTATCCCCTTAAGACTCTGCCTCTTTTGCAACCCAATAGCATTTGGCTGCTTTTGTAACCTAACACATAGAGAACATAGCAGCCTATGCACCCACAGCCAATTCCGCACCTCACTTTAAAATACTTAGAAAGATTTTCAAAGCCTGATCGATACATTACAACATAAACCATGAAAACCTGTACAAGAAAGTGGCTCTAACCCTATTTCCGATTTTTGATCACATAGCTGCTTTTGCAACGGGGCTATTCATCTAGAAAGAGAATACAGACATAACATCTTAGCAAAATATTTCACTTAAATGAAAATTATTCTGTGCATAAAGTATATGTTAATTATTTACCATATTATATTAATTATTTGTTTATTTCAATCCTTAGTGGACAATTTTATTGAATTTATTGTCATTGTACGTTTTGTAGAACTGCTTTCTTACATTGTAGTATATTGATAATGTAAGTGCATTATGAAATGTTTAAGTTTGATAAAGAAAATTTTTTTTCTTGTATCTTTTGTATCATGGTTCATGAAAGTTATAATATTTATTTACTTATCTCAGTTTAGGCTGATTTATGACTAACTCACAGTTAATGTACTACAATTATTTTTTGTTAATTGTAGAAATGAAGTACTAACCATTTCCTAAGATTTCTATCTTCTTGAGAAAAATATTAATTTTTTATAGCTGATTTACTTTTATTTGGTTTTTAGGTAAAAAATAGTAACTACTTACTCTTTAATCAATAGGTTCTAAAGGTAATAACACATAATTTAATTTATTTTATATATAATAATAGCACAATGTAACGTGCTATCTTTAAAATTACCTTTTAGTTAATTCTGAATATTTTTGTATTTATTATTCAACCTTTTTAACATCATTAGTGTGACATGCTTTACGTTACAATTAGGTTTGAAAGGGACTTAGTAATGTAGGTTTTGTGGTATTCCTCGGTGATACAATTATTGAGTTAGTTTGTAAGGAACAACCTATTATGATTACACCACATGATTTATGTTACTTTTTTCTCCTGTTTTTGATTTAAGAATTTTTTAGATGATGACTAATCTTCTATATCATTTTCTTATAAATTTTAATTCTTTTATATTGTAGTAGAGTAGGTATTTATACTCCAATAATTGATGCCTGATCATTGAATTCTAATTATTATTTGTTTAACATGTTGCATTTTGTGTGTGTGTGGAGCTTACGGGCACTCAGCGTTTTGGTTGTCAGCACTGTAACACATCTTAAAAGAAGTGAATGTGGATTAAATGCGAAAACTGCTGCCACACAGAGAAGAGGAACCTCATAAAAGGATACACATCTTCTTACTCCCATCTCACTTGTGTTGATGCAAACAGTCAGTCTGTCTCACAGGCATTAATACAATGGAGATGGGAGGAAGGTGCTGTACATGGGATTCTTTGCTAACTGTTGCAGAAACTACATCAAAAAGTTAGGTTAGCTTTAATTTTTGTAATTTAATTATTACAGCAGGTAGTTGAAATGTATATGATTTTATGAATTGTCAGTTTTGTTGTTGACTTATTATTAATTCCTGTTCTTTTGCTTCAGTATGCTAAGCATCATGTTTAGCAGATACAAATCATACTCATTTTAATTTTGCTGAAGCAAAATTGGCATTAATCTCCGAGTTTGATACTGAATATGACAGAGGTTGATTTACTTCATTTTTGATTGTGGTGTACACCAGGTAACTAAGAATATTTGGCAGCCACGTTCGCATGTTGAAATTTTGCTTTAATTTCATTTCCTCAATAACCAGTTTGAACAGAGCCTGTCTGTTATCTTTGGATCTCCTGGAAATCCTGGAGATCCAAAGATGGTAGTTAGACTCTGTCAAGACTGGTCATTGAGGAGATAAAATAAAGAAAATATTACAACATCCAATATTCTTAGTTACCACATATCATATCATTCTCAGCAATAAGTGCAGAATATTCTAGATTTGCTCTTAAAAGTGCATTACTGGCATTTATCTTTTTTATGTGAGGGTTTTTATTCATTTACAGTATTTTGTTAACCTTTTGGTTTCATTTGATTTAAAGGGACTCTATCTTGATTCCCAGTATTTGCCTTGAAAAAGTTTTTTACCCTTATATTTAGTTCATTCATTTAGTAGAATTTTTTAAGAAGTTAATAGAAGAATTTATCTTCTAGTTTTACATTTTTGGAATGTGGCTTTTCGTAAACCAGTTAAAGTATTTTGCAATTGATTCCTTTATTAGTTTATCTCAAGTATTTGCTACATGGATATTAATTAGGAAATTAGTGAAATCAATTATATTTAGAAATTGCCCTGTCATTGTATAACATCCTTTGACAAGTCATTTTCTAGCTTATGTTGATAACCATGCAACAATTCAAAGTAAGTTATGATTATGGGAATGAAATTGCATGCCTTGCGATGGTATTTGCTATAGAGGGTGTCTCACTCCCAAGATTTCAGTTACAATGAACTAACTAAAAATGGATAATGGTAACATTAAGAAACATGGAGTCACTTGTTCATAACAGATGCTGCAAGTGATGGCCATGGGCATCCAGGCCACTCCAGTGGCAACTGTAATAAAGATGATTAACTGGTATGTGAGGCATATTGGTTTTATGTGGGACTTCCTGTAGAATGGTAGAATTATAAAAACTCTAAGTAATAAGAATAAAGCAGTAACATCCTGTAACTAAATGAGGATTAATCGTAAAATAGTGTAAGTAATTAGGAGGACTGATTCTGGTTGAATATGAATTGGTGTTTCAAACAGATGTGCTGGTACTAAACTGCATGTAACTTACAGGAAGTATGGACTGATAAAACATAAATTATTAATAATAATATTATTAATAAAAATGTAACTGAGTCGTTAGATCTAAGGATGGAACTCAATTTTGCAGTATCTTCATATAGTTCCACAGGATTATTACAACCAGTTGGGTGTCAGAAAGAGAAGTGAATTGCAGCTATAGCCACAATTATAAATGGTAATACACAATGGAACATGAAAATCTTTTAAATCTTGCATGACGTACACAAAATCTCCTTCAACCTCTTTGAACTAAATCGTTTGTTAGGTACGGGACCGTTGATAACAGATTTGGAGTTAATTTTGTAGTTCAAACCGATATTTAGCTCAAAAGGTAGGACATATTCTGGAAATGCAGTTGCTATAACAACTAAGAATAAAATTACTGTTGCACTCAGACTCATAGGCATGTATATATACAAAACGTAATAAACTCCTCATCCTACATATAAATACAAGTATGAAAGCTGTATTTACATGCGAGGTTTTCGACAATTCAATGAAATATCTTGACAAACATGGACTGCACTTCTGAATGCTTTTCCAGTATGTGGCGTGTAATGTATGGCTAGGAAAAGACTAGTTACAATTCGAGTTACTAATCCTAATCCTATTAATGATATAAAATTATGTTGTACAAAAATATTTGTTGCAGCTGTATCTCAGATAAAGAGTTATTAAGAATTTTAATTAAAGGTGGTTTTAATCAGAAGGGTTCGTTTATTGGTGATTATCAAATTTTACAAATAGGTGCTAGATTAATGGTAGTAAATTTAATCACTACTAATAGTACTAGAAATTAATAAAGTATTATTAATGTGTTAGAATAAATATTGGATTTTAGGTAATTTTTCCAGGGATAGTGTCATTTCTTGACATTAAATTGAATTAATAATATTTATGGTTTCTGTTTTTCTGAGGATAAATATGGTCTTACCTATAACAACTGGAGTAAATATAATAATAACACATGCTGTTAAAGTGAAGATCACAGTAATTGATATAGGCTGAACTATTTGATTTCAAGCAATTCTTTATCTGTAAGTTAATAGAACAAACAAACTGCCAAAACATGTTAATAACAAACTATATGATCGCCAAAAACTTGAAACTTCCTGGCAGATTAAAAGTGTAAATCAGAAATATACTCTAAGTAAGGATGTTTTGTCCCACTTACAGATTTAATCTGCCATGAAGCTTTGTATCAGGATACATTTCATTTTGGAAACATCCCATAAGTTTTGGCAAAGCCATCCATGTCTCCACAGTATCCTTGTTTCGAAGACTGTAAGTTCTGCAGGAGAGATTCTACTCAGTTTGAAAGATAGGAGAAGAGCCACTGCTGCAAACATTGGTGAGGTTGGCTTGTGCGTGAAGCTGGGGTAGTTCAGTCGATGGAACATTTACCATTGAAAAGCAGATGACCTGATTTCGAGTCTCAAGTCAGCATACTTTTTAATCATCCATGAAATTACATATGAGCACACTCTCTGCTGCAGATTAAAAATTTCATTCTAGAGTCAAAATCCTTAGATTATTTTTTCTATAATTCAATCTAATAATGAAGGTATATAAAACAATAAAAAGTGTTATTCACATATGATAACTTCAATTAATGAAATGAATGTTCATTATATATATTTGTGTTATATTTGTTATTTTCATACTTTCAGGACTTAAAAATTAAAATACAGTATTTAGGGGCTGAGGATAGGATATTTTCCTACCTCTGAAGTCTTAAAAATGAGTATTAACTGTACTTCCTTCTTATAAGACTGGTGTATTTTTAAGCTGTTAAAGCGATTGTTTGTATATTTTAGTTTTACTTCCTTATTTATTTATTTTGCTGGTGTGACATATTTTCTTCAAAATGTATTCACATGTTAATAATTTATTGAGATTGGAGTGTACTGTTCTTTTTTGTTTATACTACCATTTTTCATATTGATTTTGATTTGATTACTCTTTCTTATTATTCTTTAGTTTCTTATGTTTGTAGAAGTGGTTCATGTCTTTCTGTTTTAGATTATATACTTTACTCTCAAAGGAAATTATATGATTAATTTTCTGGGTTGCATTTATGTTAATGTATTTACTTATAGCTACTTTTTATCTCTCCTCCTTTATTTCTAAATTGATGCTGATCTGAAACTCATTTGTTATTTTTCTTGAACTGATTATTTTTCTTTTATTCTGACATTTATAATATACTCTGTAATAATAACTGAAAGAGGAGTACTTTATTTATCTTCTAATTATCCTAAATATCGTCTTCATGGCTCTGATTTCCTAATTGTATTGTAACGCTCATTTGCTATATTCATGTTATTATCTTCTCATGTGTTAATAAGTCTAGATTAGTTCTTTCTTTATTATTAATTTTGTGTACAAGTTTTCAAACTGTTATGGCATTTTTCATGTAATGAGGTTGTTTGTGACATATGTTTAAAGAGCAATTACTTTTGGTTGTCATGAAGTTATCATTTCGTGTTACTCTTATGTATAATTATTTTTGTCAAGTTGATTTAAAGTCTATGCTTGTCTATTTATCTGTTGCTTCTATAAGAACAGTTGTTGGTGTCTTAATAACTACAAACTGGTGTTGTCATAGAGCTTCACTATCTTCAGCAATTGGTATGGTCCTCATTCTTATAGTTTAATTTGTCAAACATTATGTATGAGTATTTGAGTATGGAGAGATTATTAGTTAACAAGGGTATAATTAAACTTACACATGTAAAGTGCTTTGATGGTTGCTTTTAATTGTGTGGATGTTACCTTTTGCTACTACAGTTATTACCTTCAAACATTCAGTGTTGAAATGGTAAATACCTTTCTGTTTAATTTTGCTTACACACATGAACCATGGGCCTTGCCATTGTGGGGAGGCTTGCGTGCCTCAGCGAAACAGATAGCCGTACTGTAGGTGCAACCACAACAGAGGGGTATCTGCTGAAAGGCAAGACAAACGCGTGGTTCCTGAAGAGGGCAAAAGCCTTTTCAGTAGTTGCAGGGGCAACAGTCCGGATGATTGACTGATCTGGCCTTGTAACACTAACCAAAACGGCCATGCTGTGCTGGTACTGCAAACGGTTGAAAGCAAGGGGAAACTACAGCCGTAATTTTTCCCAAGACCATGCAGCTTTACTGTATACTTAATGATGATGGCATCCTCTTGGGTAAAATATTCCAGAGGTAAAATAGTCCCCCATTCGGAACTGCGGGTGGGGGCTACTCAAGAGGACAACGTTATCAGGAGAAAGTAAACTGGCGTTCTACGGATCGGAGCATGGAATGTTAGATCCCTTAATCGGGCAGGTAGGTTAGAAAATTTAAAAAGGGAAATGGATAGGTTAAAGTTAGATATAGTGGGAATTAGTGAAGTTCGGTGGCAGGAGGAACAAGACTTTTGGTCAGGCGAATGTTGTCTACTTCTGGGACCTTGTTTCGACTTAGTTCTTTCAGTGCTCTGCCAAACTCTTCATGCAGTATCATATCTCCCACTTCATCTTAATCTACATCCTCTTCCATTTCCATAATATTGTCCTCAAGTACATCGCCCTTGTATAGACCCTCTATATACTCCTTCCACCTAAGCAAATTGGGGTAATGCAGGAGTACGTTTAATAATGAATAAAAAAATAGGAATGCTGGTAAGCTACTACAAACAGCATAGTGAACGCATTATTGTGGCAAAGATAGACATGAAGCCCACGCCTACTACAGTAGTACAAGTTTATATGCCAACTAGCTCTGCAGATGACGAAGAAATTGAAGAAATGTATGATGAAATCAAAGAAATTATTCAGATAATGAAGGGAGACGAAAATTTAATAGTCATTGGTGACTGGAATTTGGTAGTAGGAAAAGGGAGAGAAGGGAACATAGTAGGTGAATATGGATTGGGGGTAAGAAATGAAAGAGGAAGACGCCTGGTAGAATTTTGCACAGAGTACAGCTTAATCATAGCTAACACTTGGTTCACGAATCATAAAAGAAGGTTGTATACATGGAAGAAGCCTGAAGATACTGACAGATTTCAGATAGATTATATAATGGTAAGACATAGATTTAGGAGCCAGGTTTTAAATTGTAAGACATCTCCAGGGGCAGAAGTGGACTGTGACCAGAATCTATTATTTATGAACTGTAGATTAAAACTGAAGAAACTGCAAAAAGGTGGGAATTTAAGGAGATGGGACCTAGATAAACTGACTAAACCAGATGTTGTACAAAGGTTCAGGGAGAGTGTAAGGGAACAAATGGCAGGAATGGGGGAAAGAAATACAGTAGAAGAAGAATGGGTAGCTTTGAGGAATGAAGTAGTAAAGGCAGCCGAGGATCAAGTAGGTAAAAAGACGAGGGCCAGTAGAAATCCTTGGGTAACAGAAGAAATATTGAATTTAATTAATGAAAGGAGAAAATATAAAAATGCAGTAAATGAAGCAGGCAAAAAGGAATACAAACGTCTCAAAAATGAGATCGACATGAAGTGCAAAATGGGTAAGCAGGGATGGCTAGAGGATAAATGTAAGGATGAAGAGGCCTATCTCACTAGGGTTAAGATAGATACTGCCTACAGGAAAATTAAAGAGACCTTTGTAGTAAAGAGAAGCATTTGTATGAATATCAAGAGCTCTGATGGAAACCCAGCTCTAAGCAAAGAAGGGAAAGCAGAAAGGTGGAAGGAGTATATAGAGGGTCTATACAAGGGCGATGTACTTGAGGACAATATTATGGAAATGGAAGAGGATGTAGATTAAGATGAAGTGGGAGATATGATACTGCATGAAGAGTTTGACAGAGCACTGAAAGAACAAAGTCGAAACAAGGTCCCAGAAGTAGACAACATTCCGTTAGAACTACTGACGGCCTTGGGAGAGCCGGTCCTGACAAAACTCTACCATCTGGTGAGCAAAACGTATGAGATAGGCGAAATACCCTCAGACATCAAGAAGAATATAATAATTCCAATCCCAAAGAAAGCAGGTTTTGACAGATGTGAAAGTTACTATCAGTTTAATAAGTCATGGCTGCAAAATACTAACACAAATTCTTTACAGACGAATGGAGAAATTAGTAGAAGCCGACCTTGGGGAAGATCAGTTTGGATTCCGTAGAAATATTGGAACACATGAGGCAATACTGACCCTATGGCTTATCTTAGAAGCTAGATTAAGGAAAGGCAAACCTACGTTTTTAGCATTTGTAGACTTAGAGAAAGCTTTTTTCAAAGTTGACTGGAATACTCTCTTTCAAATCCTGAAGGTGACAGGGTAAAATATAGGGAGCGAATGGCTATTTACAATCTCTATAGAAACCAAATGGCAGTTATAAGAGTTGAGGGGCATGAAAGGGAAGCAGTGGTTGGGAAGGGAGTGAGACAGGGTTGTAGCCTCTTCCCGATGTTATTCAATCAGTATATTGAGCAAGCTCATGAAGGTAGAAATAGAGAGGATATAAAATGTAGACTGGCAACGGCAAGAAAAGCGTTTCTGATGAAGAGAAATTTGTTGACATCGAGTATTGATTTAAGTGTCAGGAAGTCGTTTCTGAAAGTATTTGTATGGAGTGTAGCCATGTATGGAAGTAAAACATGAACGATATATAGTTTATACAAGAAGAGAATAGCAGCTTTCGAAATGTGGTGCTACAGAAGAATGCTGAAGATTAGATGGGTAGATCACATAACTAATGAGGAGGTGTTGAACAGGACTGGGGAGAAGAGAAGCTTGTGGCACAACTTGACTAGAAGAAGGGTTCGGTTGGTAGGACATGTTCTGAGGCATCAAGGGATCACCAATTTAGCATTGGAGGGTAGCGTGAGGGGATAAATCGTAGAGGGAGACCAAGAGATGAATACACCAAGCAGATTCAGAAGGATGTAGGTTGCAGTAGGTACTGGGAGACGAAGAAACTTGCACAGGATAGAGTAGTATGGAGAGCTGCATCAAACCAGTATCAGGACTGAAGACCACTACAACAACAACATCAACAACATATTGTAATAAAAATTATTACTAGATGGCATCAGTGATATGAAATTTTTCGCCTTATTCATGTATTTAATTTCTATTTCTTCAGCCATTCTCCTCGTATTTTTCTCAAAAACATAAGTTTTTATATTAGTTATGTATTATTAAAAATCCAAATGGGGTTTTGTTGAGTGAAAATTTTTTAATATAATTAGTTCTATGGCTGTAAAATATTGTTTTTTTAAATATCTGTTACTGTTATATCTTTTGTTATGCATATTTTTCTTTGGTTGTTTATTATTGAGGAGATAATATGTCTTGCGAAAGGAGTAAAAATTGATTTGTTGTCACTCTTTTAATGTTTACTTGCTAAAGAGTATTTTTCAGTATTAGTCTAAATTTAGTCAGAATTTTGTTATGTTGAGATGATTAAGGATTACTTTCTTACTGTTTGGTTATTTATCAAATTATGAAGTCTGATTTTGCATGTATATTAACTGCTTTACTTGATCATATTTGTTTCAATGCTGTTTTAGTTTCTAGGGCTTGAATATTTAATTTTGTTGTTTGAAATTATAGTTTTATATTATATTTTTAACCCAAATTCCTTAGAAATAAAATTTACTACCCTGTTAATTGTTTTTGAAGCTATAAATAAGAGAGCTCGAATTCTCTTTTCTTCTTGATTTGCTGCAGGAATAGCTGCTCTTGCATCTGTTCCTGCCTTGGTTCATTAAGCTGCTCTTGTTATTGAGCTGTTTATTTATTAATCGTTTTAGCTGAATGCTTGATACTTAGAATTATGGTTGGCTTTTATTATTGGTTATAGCTATATTTATATCTGGCCTTGATACCAGTTTTGCATTTCTCTTACATATGATAGTTCCTCTTTTTACTTAACTCACTTTGGTTTAGTAATAAAAATTTTGGTGACATGTTATCATAAGTGTACATTTATTAGCTCACATATTGTTTTAGACATTATTATTTATATGTGTTGATTCGATAATCTATAATTTGGAGAATTGTCAAGATATTCATTTTATGTGTTCTATTTTTGATTTTATGCCCTTAACTTCTTTTTTAATGTTTCAACACATAGAAACACTGAATACCAATATTATTTATCAATAACATGATACTGGAATGCATCTGGTTTGAAGTAGATGTATATTACCTTGTTGTACTCTGATCACAGTTCTTTTACGTTTATATTCTCAACTAACCTGTAATACTGTCCCTCCTCACACAATTGACAATGCATAACACCAGATTAGTCTCTTTCATAGTGTTTTTATCACATTTCCTCCCATCATAGATCCATTAAAAGCTCACAGAACGAAACAAAACGTAACAAGACCTTGTTGACCAACAGTACCTTACAAATAGCGAAGCAATTATCAAAATACAAACTGTTAAGCAGTTACTTGTACAAAAATATAATATTAGCCTATCAGAATCTCATATCGAGTTACTCTTCAAATATTTTAAGGCATTGGTATATGCTGAACACCACACAAATGCATCATGCATAAAGATTCTAATCACACATTAGTAACCAATAGCTCTTACTCATTTTGAACACTCACTGGTTCACACACACCAAAGGACAAGCAATAGCAAAATTCCACATTCATGTCTCACCAAACAAGGACAGAATCATAACCTCTTTCAGAAAACTACAACTGTATATCCAGTATAGAAAATTCAAAAACATAAATGTTCACAATGTGCTTCCTTGTATCTTGCAACAAACAAAAATATCAATAAAATATTCATGTAAATCCAGAGTAAGATATTCACTCTGCAGCGGAGTGTGCACTGATATGGAACTTCCTGGCAGATTAAAATGGTGTGCCAGACCGAGACTCGAACTCGGGACCTTTCCCGAGAAAGGCAAACGTCCTGAGTTCGAGTCTTGGTCTGGCACACAGTTTTAATCTGCCAGGAAGTCTCATTCATGTAAATGCTACATATCTCCATACACTTCACATAGCAAAACACATGGCTTCAAAACCGTCCACACACAATCATATGTCACAGCTAAAGGAAGAAAGTTACCAGCATGTATTGCCTCCCTGTATCACAGAGCATCCAGATACAATCACTTGTGGAAGGAATAGTAGTGAGTCAGCAGTAAATATTTATTATACGATTCACTGAAGAAGAAATTGGGTGCAACGTATAGAAATATTTATTTCATCCATGAAGAATCCTCAACATTGGAAAATCACGGTACAGTTCAGTATTGAATATTTATTTTCATGAATATTGCCTCCATCATCACTACATGTCATATAGTGAAACTGTTGTGAATACATGCTTGTGCCCCATTGTTATAAGAAACCTTAATAATTCAAAATCTAAAGAGGTACATGAAACTCCACACTGCATCCACCGAAACATATTAAGAGGTTTAACTAGCACTTGTTTACAGAAAGATTAAATAATTTACAGCGAATAAGTGACATCAAGAAGTAAGGCACCTCCTCACTTCCTAACACTGATTCCTGCAGTGCACTCAGTCTCAGCCTCTCAGTTTTCGCCAGTTGAGTCGTAAATTTTTTCACGTGGTATAATATGAATCGAAACATGCGTCAGTACCTGTTGAAAACCTCTCACAGCAAAGCAATCACTCCTAGAAACCTCTTCCCTTGATATAAAATCCGGCACTGTCCCACTCCCATCATGCAACAGCAATGGGTACGTCTTAATATTCAGCTATACAATGACACGTTTGGAACCCCTACTCCCTGTCAGTAAGGCATTTACAGAATCAAACTAATTTTTAGCACAAGGAGCTACAGCAGTAGTGAGTTCCCTCGTCGCAGAGAGTTCCATAGCACAAATTCAGAAAATGATGTTCTCATAAACAACAATTATCTCTCTATTCGCACAAAGTAATGAGTGCTAAGAAAAGAGGGTCTCGTATTGACTCCACAATTCTAGATTTCCAGATGGCTTCTGATAGCGTTCACCACAAGAGACTACTGATCAAACTGCATGCTAATAGAGTACCGTCTCAGTTGTGTGACTGGATTCGAGACATCCTGTCAGAAAGGTCACCATTCTTAGTAGTCAGCGGAAAGTCAAAGATTAAAAGACGAGTGACATCTGGCGTATCCCAAGGTCGTGTGCTGTTCGTGATCTTTATAACAGATTCAAGATGAGCAGCCATTTGAGATTGTTAGCATATGATGCTGTCATTTACCTTCTAGTGACGTCATCAGAAGATCAAAACGAGTTGCAAAACGAATTAGACACGATATCCGTATGTTGAGAAAAGGGACAGTTGATTCCAAATATGAAAACGTGTGAGGTCGTCGACATGAATACTAGAATAAATCCATTAAATTTCGGTTACAAGATAAATCAGACAAGGTTAAAGTCAGGCAATTCAAATAAATACATAGGAATTGCAATTACGAATAGCTTAAATTTGAACAATCACATATGTAACATTGTGGGGAAGGCAAATCAAATACTGTGTTTTATTGGCAGAACATCTAGAAGACAGCCTACACTATGTTTTCCCATCCTCTGGGATCCTTACCAGGGAGAATTACTGGTGGATGTAGAGTAAGTCCAAAGAGTAGCATTTTTCTTTGTACTATCACGCAATAGGGGGGGGGGAGATGGGGGGGAAAGAATGTCACGCATATGACAAGCGAGTTTGGGTGGCAATCATCGTATCAAGTGTGTGTTTTTCGACATGGCGAGATATTTCCACGACATTTCGATCATCAGCTTTCTTCTCTGAATGCTGAAATATTTTGCTAACGGCAATGTAAGTAAGGGGATATTATCATTATAATAAAGTAAGAAAATTCGGTGCTCGCACGGAAAGATTTAAGATTCCTTTTTCCCACGCGCTGCACGAGAGTGAAATGGTAAACAGACAGGTTGAAGATGGTTCGATGAACACTCTACTAGGCACTGAAATGTGAATTTCCTAGTAGCCACGTAGAAGTAGAATGTACCCAACAAGTCTTATACTTTGTTTATCCGGCTCCTCTACAGTGATAGCACATAAATCAAACATTTTACTGTAGATAATTCCAACTCATATTCCCCTGTCGGCTCTCGCTTAGTATAAACTGTATACTCTGTGTGATTAGTAGATTGGCCTATATTTACAGACTCCTCCCGAACAGCTGCTACCTCCTCTAAATCACAAGTACAGGTTGGCAATCTCTCATCTGAGTTCTGTTCAGTATTACCAGTCATCTGGCCTACAGAGTTAATGGAGCCGACCTCTATGTTGTCCACGCCTTGGTGACATTGGTTTCTTACCACTAATTTTGCACAGACTTTTCCCCTCCTTTCTTTACTTTCTTCAATACCGTCTTCTGTTTTGACGTTGTAACTGAAGATGTATCTTATTTAACTCAGCACTTTGAACTTCATAGCCACCACAGTCCGCTGTGCTTGAATTTCTGTGCTGAACTTAGTGGTCGGCTTTGTGAATCTCCATACCGTTCTCAAACTTATTTGTCATAGTGATTTGCGCCTTGACCTATGTCCTAACTCAGTAATCAGTACCTGAAATTTCTGTAACATAAGAATTTCGAATAGCAAAAAATGAAACCCCGACAAAGGCGGCGTATCTGCCAGTACCAAAGCTTTCGTTCCTGTGAGTTCAGCGATACTCATTGTTACCTGGGTTGTAGGAAAGGGTCGCTCATGCACCGCAATAACGCTGACTGCTTGGCTGGCGAACCTGAGGTAAGCTCGGAGACCAGGTTTCTGCGATCCTATTGCCCGAGTGCTCGTCCTCCATTAGGAGAAAACTCTTGTCCCCCAAAACGTTTTCCGCTTCCTTTTGTGGCCATTATTAGGTGTGCTAATACTATGTTCACCATCCATTTCAAATAATTTATGTTTCTGCGATCTACTACATCGGCGCATATCACTCTACCCAGAGTAACAACTGAAAATCTCAGACGAATTTTGAATAATTACCCATTTCTTCTTAATACTGACCATAGATACTCAATTTTATCCAGACATACGTATTAAAAACCAAAAGGCTTGTATCCCCTCCAAAAACAACCGAGAATCACAAGAATACAATGCTATTTTTCTGCGCGACACCGAAATTTCAACCCTGTGTTCTCACGCAACCCAGTAACTACGTTATCCACGTTAAAAAAAAAAAAAGAAACACAGTGACTCACATTCTTTGCCTTCCACTCAGTGCCAAACCATCTAAAGTCCCAGAAATGTGAAGTTAATTTTGCCCTAGTTTCTACCACAAAGAAAAACGTTCAACGGAAATCTAACAACTGGACTTCAGATCACCCAACTGGGATTCTACTTGATTAACTGCTTCCTAGTAACTTGAAGTTAATGATGACCGGAAGTAGAATGATGCACTTTGAGGAAACTTTTAATCAACTAAATTGATTAATAGAACTCATTTACTTACAGAAAGGAGCGTACATCTCACCTCAAACGTATGTATACAGGGTTATTACAAATGATTGAAGCGATTTCACAGCTCTACAATAACTTTATTATTTGAGATATTTTCACAATGCTTTACACACACACACAAAAACTCAAAAAGTTTTTTTAGGCATTCACAAATGTTCGATATGTGCTCCTTTAGTTATTCGGCAGACATCAAGCCGATAATCGAGTTTCTCCCACACTCGGCGCAGCATGTCCCCATCAATGAGTTCGAAAGCATCGTTGATGCGAGATCGCAGTTCTGGCACGTTTCTTGGTAGAGGAGGTTTAAACACTGAATCTTTCACATAACCCCACAGAAAGAAATCGCATGGGGTTAAGTCGGGAGAGTGTGGAGGCCATGGCATGAATTGCTGATCATGATGTCCACCACGACCGATCCATCGGTTTTCCAATCTCCTGTTTAAGAAATGCCGAACATCATGATGGAATTACGGTGGAGCACCATCCTGTTAAAAGATGAAGTCGGCACTGTCGGTCTCCAGTTGTGGCATGAGCCAATTTTCCAGCATGTCCAGATACACGTGTCCTGTAACGTTTTTTTCGCAGAAGAAAAAGGGGCCGTAAACTGTAAACCGCGAGACTGCACAAAACGCGTTAACTTTTGGTGAATTGCGAATTTCCTGCACGAATGCGTGAGGATTCTCTACCGCCTAGATTCGCACATTGTGTCTGTTCACTTCACCATTAAGAAAAAATGTTGCTGCATCACTGAAAACAAGTTGCGCACTGAAGGCATCCTCTTCCATGAGCTGTTGCAACCGCGCCGAAAATTCAAAGCGTTTGACTTTGTCATCGGGTGTCAGGGATTGTAGCAACTGTAAACGGTAAGGCTTCTGCTTTAGCCTTTTCCGTAAGATTTTCCAAACCGTCGGCTGTGGTACGTTTAGCTCCCTGCTTGCTTTATTCGTCGACTTCCGCGGGCTACGAGTGAAACTTGCCCGCACGCGTTCAACCGTTTCTTCTGTCACTGCAGGCCGACCCGTTGATTTCCCCTTACAGAGGCATCCAGAAGCTTTAAACTGCGCATACCATCCCGAATGGAGTTAGCAGTTGGTGGATCTTTGTTGAACTTCGTCCTGAAGTGTCGATGCACTGTTATGACTGACTGATGTGAGTGCATTTCAAGCACGACATACGCTTTCTCGGCTCCTGTCGCCATTTTGTCTCACTGCGCTCTCGAGCGCTCTGGCGGCAGAAACCTGAAGTGCGGCTTCAGCCGAACAAAACTTTATGAGTTTTTCTACGTATCTGCAGTGTGTCGTGACCATATGTCAATGAATGGAGCTACAGTGCATTTATGAAATCGCTTCAATCATTTGTAATAGCCCTGTAAACAAAATTTCTGACACTGTGATTCCATAAGGAATAACTGTATCAGTCACAACTATTCAGCAGGGAGTAGGCTGGATCAGGAGTGGTTGCACATAACTAAGACACAAAGTCTCGGACATTCACAGAATTACCGAAAGTAATATTCAGCACCTTCTAGCCATAGCTGAGTCATCAAAACTGAGTTGAGTTTCGCAGCAAAAGGGGCAAACGAATGCAGTCAGGATCACGGTGCATGAAGTAAATCGTAACTAACAAGTTCTGCCTCCTCTAAATTTAGTGAAACGATAGCAAAATTATCGCTAGGGAGAGACTCACAATGCTTCTAACAAACGACTTTACAGTTAAAGAGAATTCCTAACCTGAAAGGCCCCGGCAAGGTCCCTTACAAAAGTGGCATCTGAATGTGCACAGAACCAGCACAGCATACTCACGGCTAGAAGAGTGATCTTACTGCGACTCGACTGGTTACCGACCCAGTAATTTCTGTTCCAAAACCAATATGCCTTGCTTTTAATTTCAGAGACCGGAAAACTTGGAGGGGTAGAAATTGACCAATGAACAGGACTAATTATCTCGTGGTATAAGGCACCTTCTGTAATCTGAACACCGGAGAGATGACACCAATTAACTCGTCTTCAAGCATTTTACATTGGTTTAAACGAAACCATCCCTTAGGCATGGCTCTAAGAGCCAATCCCAGTGGAGATCATTACGAAAAAGTCCTGTGCAGATTGCGCTCCAGGACCCACCTGCGGGGCGCCTCAACCCAGCTTTGAGATTTTAATTGCTTTTTCCAGAATTCTGCCTCAAAGATTAACCAAGAAGCTCCACCTGAATTTACCCAGTTGCTTGCGTCTGTAGTTAGACGCACATTCACTGAGTTCAGTGATCGTCCTTGTGAAGACAGGTGGTTACAGATACTTAGTGTGCTGATATCATATGTAGTAAAACTGAGAGTGAAGCACTCTGAATGTTGTTATTTATTTGCAATTTCTGCTACCAGTCACTTTTTTGTTTTTTGTTTTATGTTTAATCCAACATAATACAACGTGTTTCGAACATGTTCTGTTCATCTTCAGGCGTTCATACGTACATACATACATACAGAGAAATGTTACTTAAAAATAAACCGTCTTAAACTAGATTGACCTAGAACTCTTTGTCCATTGTTTTTTATTGGAGCGGCTGGTGTGGCAAAGAGTTCTAGGTTTATCTAGTTTAAGTCAGTTTATTTTTAAGTGACATTTCACTGTTTGTACGTATGTATAAACGCCTGAACATGAACAGAACACTTTCGAAATGAGTTGTATGATGTTAGATTAAAGATGAAATAAAAAAAAGTGAATCGTAGGAGAAATTACAAATAAATAAGTATCCCACGCAGTCACGGTTCACAAACGTTGCCATTATGGCCGAAAAAACTCTCAATCATGTTTCCCAGCGTAATCTTTCTCCCTGGCATGAAAAATATGAGGCCATATAGACAGAGAAGACACTCTGCATAGCCTGATAAATCCACAAAAGTATAACATTGTTTGAAAGTAGAATTGACTGCCGCTTTCTGTGTGATTCAACAACCAGTCGGACAATGCCAGTGGCGTAGTTCGGATCTCGGAGTCGAGTGATAATAGAACGATTACGTCCCAGTTAACGAATATGCATCGAAGTATCACACTATAACACCTGGGACGACACTATAGCTAGAAATCTTGAAGGTTGGTGATCCATCCCAGTTACGTCTGCCCATTGCGCTTGTTGTGCTGGTTAAATTGCAACCTTTCCGCCATCAAATAGGTTTAACCCCCAGATTTTACATGAGTAACAGACAAGATTCCACGAAGTTAGATTTCTCTGGCTTGTTAATGGTCTTTTTTGCGTGTATCGCGTTGGAGGCGATTATCGTTTCTTGCATTAAAAGTCTGCATATTTTTGTATGAAGCAAAGTGCCTGCTCATCACAAACCACGATCTGCTGATATCATTACTCAGCCTTCTATCTATGTTACTAGACCGAGCGAGGTGGCACAGTGGTTAGCACACTGGACTCGCATTCGGGAGGACGACGGTTCAGACCCGCGTCCGACCATCCTGATTTAGGTTTTCCGTGATTTCCCTAAATCGCTCCAGGAAAATGCCGGGATGGTTCCTTTGAAAGGGCACGGCCGATTTCATTCCCCGTCCTTCCCTAATCCGATGAGACCGATGACCTCGCTGTTTGGTCTCTTCCCCCAAACAATCCAGTCCAGTCCAATCCTATGTTACTAGGTAGGACTATTCACCAGTTGCAGCAGTTGGCCCACTTTCTCACTGTACACGTCAACCCAGATACACTATCAGCTGTAAGTGCGAGCCAGTCCGGAGTTCGATCGACAGAAGGCTTTCATTATCGCATTGTGCGATACCTTGCAGCAGACATTGCTGGATTTTCTTTTGAACGCGCTGGAGGTGCGGATGCCGTAGTCGCCGAACTTCTCCAGATAGTCAAATCAAATGATTCAAATGGCTCTAAGCACTATGGGACTTAACATCTGAGGTCATCAGTCCCCTACACTTAGAACTACTTAAACCTAACTAACCTAAGGACATCACACACATCCATGCCTGAGGCAGGATTCGAACCTGCGATCGTAGCACTAGCGCGGTTCCGGACTGAAGCGCCTAGAACCGCTCGGCCACAGCGGCCGGCCCTGATAATCATCTCAGCGGTACGGACAGTAAGGCGTGAGCATGCTTCTTCAGTAGTGCATTCTGCATGACAATCATTCTTCGTACTTGCGATTGACTCTGTGCAGGGTGTCCTCAGGCTTGCCATGGAGGTTCAAATCTGATATGTTGTCTTCCCTCTGTCGCTGCGTTCTCGCTTATTCCAGCTGCTTCATGTGTCGCGTTGTCCGCCCCAGTAGCTGAGTGGTCAGCGTGACGGATTGCCGTCCTCTGGGCCCGGGTTCGATTCCCGGCTGGGTCGGAGATTTTCTCCGCTCAGGGACTGGGTGTTGTGTTGTGTTCATCATCATTTCATCCCCATCCGGCGTGCAGGTCGCCCAATGTGGCGCCGAATGTAATAAGACCTGCGATATGGCGGCCGGACCTGCCCCGCGAGGGGCCTCCCGGCCAATGACGCCAAACGCTCATTTCCATTTCCATGTGTCGCGTTGAGGTATGTCTCATATGGAGGCTTTGATGCATCTACAGGCCACCGATTGACTGCAACACTGAACATCTTGTGTTGGCTTGTATGACCCGTGCTCACAACCAGCCAGCGACGCCGTGTCAGTATTATTCCCCATTTGCAGTCTCAGAGCAACCTTGTGACATTGTGCATGTCAACGTTGTGGACATATTTTTAGGAACCATTTGGTGGTTGGTGATGGGTACATCATAGACCTTCCCATACGTAAACAAACCGTCCTCCACTGCGTCAACAGACACTTTGTGCGTTGTCAGTCATTTTTGCCATTGAGCGCCTCCCCAGAACACTGTATTCGCAAACGGTCGGAAATTTTTTATCAGATGAGTTTAAGGACCTCCGTTTCACCCAACTTCTAACTCAGAGGTGAAGAGGTTCGTGCAAATTTTCAAGATCCGGATCGTCGAATAGGAGACGATCAGTTCTTGTGCTGAGATCGACTAACAAGGACCTGGGATTCATGTCGCACGAAACTCGATTCTACATCCCAGATGTTCCAGTTATTCATACTATTCGTGTTTCGCAAATACCTCCATATCAGTCCCTGCACGGTGTTCTGGTTCTCTGCTGCGGTGTAGACTGACTCGCTCAAAGTTTCTTCTCTTTCTGTGTCCATCTCCGTGGCTTCCGGGACGCACTCGCCGACCGGTGCAGAAACAAAAAAAAAAATCGTTTTGATTATTACGTCACTTCATTAAGAAACACGAAAATACTGACTTTCTGTTAATTTTATTCAAATTGATCCCATTTTTTGGTCAAGTTGTGTATCATAGTTTTCCTGTCTCCTGAATACGATTCAACACTTCTTTATTAGTTACTCGATCTACCTAATCTTTAGTATTCTTCTGTAGCGCCACATTACAAAAGCGTATATGCTCCTTTTCTCTGGATTGCTTATCGTCCACGCTTACTTCAATACAAGCCAACATCCCAGCCAAATACCTTCAAAGAAGACTCTTAACTGATGAATTTAAATTAGATATTAACAAATTCTCATTATCAGGAATGCTTTTTGTACTACAGCTGTCTCTTTTTATATCCTATTTACTTTGGGCATCAACAGTTACCTTGCTGCCCTAACAAAAAGCTCATCTATTGCTTTTAGTGTCTCATTTCCTAATCTAAATGGTTCAGCATCACTTGATTTAATCCCACTGAATTCCATTAGCGTTGCTTTATTTGCGTTGATATTCATTGTGCAACCATTTTTCAGTATGTTATTCATTCGATTTAACTTCTGTTCGAAGTCCTTTGCCCTCTCTGACAAAATTACAGTGTCATCGGCAAACGTCAAAATTTCTTTTCCTAGTCCCTTGATTTCATTTTCCTCTCCCAATTTTCCTTCCATTTCCTATTCTTCTTGGTCAGTATACCAGTTAAATATTTTTGGGTAGAGGCTAAAAAAATAATTTACTCTCCTCTTAATAACTGCTTCCCTCTCACGTCCTTCAACTCTTATAACTGCAGGCTGGCTTCTGTACAACATCCATGTGAGGTAACGGGCGAGGTGTGGCACCCTGAAAATATTCTAAGTTCGGAGTTGGCGTGGCCGAGCTGGGGCCTCTCGGCAAGTCACGGGCCCAGCAGCAACCGTATGGTGCTGAACGTTAGCTTAGCAACCGTGTGATGCCGCACAACGGCCGTGGTGACGCTGTGTTGATGAAGGAGACACGCCGGGATTGCCATTGTTGGTGGACTTTTTGAAACCTTAATGGCAGATACTTCACAGTTCGTACAGACATTAATAGTAGCCAGATGAATCATGATATCTCAAAAAGAAACATGTACATTACCCTTATTTGCACGACGATTCTGCTGATGTAATCTGATCTTCAATATCTTTATTAGTTTAAAGTTGAGTATCTGCCTGTAAATTATACAAGTAACAAGCAGCAACGAATTTCCAAAATCTAAATGGCTCGTCTGATTTCTTCGATCTACATGTCTTTAGAAACCTATTAGTGTAAACCTAAATTGGTATCAATTACAGGCATGTAACTTGAATAGTACATGAGTTATTGGAGGTGAAAGTGGCCGATTATTACTAATCGTGTCAGGCCATACGTACTCCACAGTTACACGAAAAAATGGTAGCAGCCTGTTTATAAATATATTTATTCATCTTTGTCTTTGTTTGCATCCGATATATACTATTCATCAAGAAATTGGTTATATATTTACTGTGATTTAGAAAGCACAGAGACATTAGCCTACTGGCCTACCTTTTGTTGTTATTCCTTTGATATATGTTTATTTAATTTGTTTATGTATCCAATAATGTGTGTTAGAGCGTGTTCCTGGTCCAGCCGTAGGAATCTTTATTTAATTTCAAGTTATTTAAATGTAAATCTAGTATTTCGTAAGTGTTTCAATGTTTGTGAGTGTGCATTGGTTTGGAGACATGGAGGGAGCGCTCCAGCCAATCACAGCGCTCGTTACTAAGACAGACGTATGGAGGTTGTGGAGGAGCATCGTTTCCGGAGAGGACACGTGGTAGTTCGGGAGAGTACGGCGCGAGGGACGGTCGCACAGGACACGGGGAGTGCTGGACGTAACGGCGCACGGTCGCGACAGTCGCGCGAAAGAAATGGAGTGTGGAGCGGTTTGCGCGTGGCCGCGACAGGTAGGAATACTTCGGAGCGCCGACTTATGCACTTGTGAGATTTTCGTGGCTTCTACAGTGATGACGTAGCGTGCGTTTAGAAGTGAATATCTCGCGAGCTATGGTGTCACTCATAATTAATTACGTGCACTATGAATCTATTGTTTCCCTATTATTCAACTTATATTTCATTTAATTCCTGGACCATCGACACCAGTAAGTGTTTTGTAGAAATATACCGCATTCTCAAAAGTACGAGTACTTCTACTATTGTACCCATTTAAAGTTGTTAAAATAGTACCTGCAGAATTTATTTACTGCCAATCTTTCATTTATAAATTACTATGTTGCATTAAAAATTCGCAATTGGCGAGTGATAGGAACCTTCGACCATTCGATTCATGTGTATATTCATGTTGTATCCTGTAGACTCAGCAGTATTTGGGTTGTAATTCGGCAACTACGTATCCCAGTCCCTAGATAACGAAACCAGCCAAAACTTTTAATACTTCAACTCTGAGGGTGCAAGTTGAGGGCCGCTACGCTATCACACCACCATTATTTCATCATTCTATTCGAAAGCCCACATCCATTTTCTCCCTTTATTTCATCCCTGCTACCTTCATAATGTCAATTAGTAGATTATAGTCAACAATGCAAGAAACTTTCTCTAAATCTACAAATACTGTAAACGTAGGTTTGCCTTTCTTTCATTTATCTTCCTAGGTAAGTCGTACGGTCGGTATTGTCTCGCATGTTCCTATATTTCTCAAAAAGTGGAACTTCTTTCCCAAGGTCGACTTTTATCAGTATCTCCATTCCCCTGTAAATAAATCGCGTCAATATTTCGTAAGCATGACGTACTAACTGACAGCTAGGTAATAATTGCATCTGTTGGCAGCTGCCCGATTTTGAATTGAAATTACAGCCTTCTTCTTGAAGCCGGAGGGCACAGCACCTGTCTCATACATCTTGCACAGCAGCTGAAACAGGTCTGTCACGACTGACTTTTTCTAGGATCATAACAATTATGATGATAAGTCGTGTACTCCAGGGTCTTGCTTCGACATAGGTCTTTCAGTCCTGTGTCGAATTCATCTCGCAATATCATATCTGTTCTTCTTCATCTCTTCTCATCTTCATATGTGATGTTTGAGAACATTTCTGGAGAAGAGCGGTCTGGCAAAATTTACTTTAAATATGTACGCAAACAGTCTCGATAGCAAAAATATTTATTTTGTGGTAGCCTCTTTCGGTTAGTTTTTGACTATGTCAGGACCTCATACCACGGTAGTAGGCTGTGGTGGAGACTCAAGTGCTGTTGTAACTCCATGAAAGCTATTGCGTGATTACCGCAAAATAAATATTTTTGCATTCTAGACTGTTTGTATCATATTTAACGTTCATCTTCATCTACTTTCTCTTCGCTTTCTATAATGTTCTGTAATATTCAAGTTCACTTCCCTTGTATGCTCTTCTACATATTCCTTTCACTTTCCATCTTTTGCTAAATACTAGATTGCTATCTGAACTGTTGATACTCATATAGATGATTCGCTTTTCCCCAAACGTCTAATTTTCCTATAAGTGGCATACATTTTTCCCTAGTTATCCATGCTTCCACATCCTAGCATTTCTCGTTCAGCTACTTCTGGGCTTTGGCATTTTCCCGTTCCTGTCAGTCTCGTTTCCAGTCTTTTATATTCTCATTTGCTGGCTTCGTCTGCTACACTTTTATATTTCCTTCTTTAGTCATTTAGATTCAATATGTCTTTCGTTATCTGAGGATTTCTTTTCGGGTATGTCTTTCTGTCATTTTGATCTGCTGCTGTCTTCACTTCTCATCCCTGAAAGCTACCTATCCGTCTTCTGGTGCGTTCATTCCTCCTGTATCCATCACTTGTTTACTAGCCTCCGTTTTTGGAACTTTCGGTGATCGCTTCTTATTTCAACTTACGCATATCCCCACTCTTTAATCTCCTACCTTTCTCCAGTTTCTTTAATTTTAATATAAAGGCATACGTCATGATGAGAGTCCACATGCTATCCTTAATTGGATGGGATAAATCAAAGGGGAGGGACAGTTTCAAACAATCAAAGCAGATCACAACCCCACAGCACTTCATCGCCAGCGCTGACAATGACCTTCTGGCATACAGGAAGTACTATCATCTGGGAGTCTATCAGGTAATGCGTGTACAGCTGTGAAGAATGTCTCAAAAAGAATTATTTGAATTCTGCATGAATGAGAGGACAGCTTCTGGTGAATTTTAACTTACACTTGGAAATTGAAAGATTAACTTCGCTCTCCTTGTAGTAACTGGCCTGTGTAGCTAGCGTTAGAGGTATCCCTGGTGCAATAAGCTTTCTCACTCTCTCATTCATTCTTTACCGAAAGTAGACAGAGTCAAGATGGCGGAAAATCCAGACGGGCTCAGAAAGTAAGGGATGTGTTTCACTGTCATGTGGATTTTTGCTCTGCATCTGATGGAGGGAATATTGAATTAAAGATAAATGAAAACTTTGATCCTAACCGCAACTGTAAAAAGTAATGGATGATTAAATCTGCATGCGTGTATAAGACATTCCACCCTAGAATGGGAAAGTTCTTTTGGAAATAACATGTAGTCTAATGAGTAACTTAAAATTCATCACACGTTTCTATCTTCATTCATGCAGCTACCACGCTCTAAGACATAAAACCGACGCACTACGAATGAATTATTCGAATCGGACGGAACTCAGTAGATGTGGTGTACATGTACAGACAAACAAATGATTGCAATTGGGGAAGATACAGATGAGAAAGAGTTTGACAGACTGAGTAGGTCAACAACACGTTGTTCCACCTATGACCCTTATGTAAACAGTTATTTTGCTTGCCATTGATTGTTAGCGTTTATAAAGGATCCCTGTCTTAATATGACGAAACTACATTTTTATGTTACTAAATAAGATGTCACATGCTTTAGGAGAATATAACTTCTCATCAAACATTTCAAAAATGTTCGCAGGGTGGTCGTCACAATGCTGATTAATACCGTTTACAAGATACAGTTTATGGCTCTTCACTTTGGTTGTCTAGGGTATTACATATTTACAAGAGTTCCGGATTTTTAAAAAAGGTAAGGCTGGAGACATCTAGTAGTTGTATAAAACTCATCACACGTTTTTATTCCTCTTTAAAAAACACATGTACAGTTTACTTGACGTCTCTGACAAAACAGTTACATCTTGTGCATCAACCTCTTTGGTTCTGCGATCCACACATGTTTACATACAATGGAATTGGCCGGCACTAAAAACACTGACCGACGTGACTTTCACAACTGCACTGAGCCAACTGCCTGCCGGTCGTTGACAGTACCCCTATTTATAACCTTCCAAAGAGGTCAACAAATTATCTCCTTTTTTAGACTCAATTAAATTGTTATTAAATGAATTGTTTACATGAAATAGTTACGAATTATTCTGGTGCTCAGGTGTTTAGATTAAAAACATAAATAGTGCATTTTACAAATAATTACAAGTGTCAACCAAGTGAAATAGCTGGATTACAAAGTGTTGAATATTACCTTTCACATTTGCATAATATTGGGGTTAAAAAGTGCAAATCTGTATATTACGTGAGTATACAGTACAAAAGTATTATTAAAGTTATTTGTTTTTCATAATAAGTGTAGTGAATAATCAGGTTTTCCTGGCCAAATTTTATAACGAGCAATTTCGTAGTCACATATTTTGACATTTTGAATAAGCCTATATTAGCAAAACATAACAGTTCGTAATGAAATATTCGTGTTACAACAGTTTAAATAAATGTATCTTGTTTTTTCAATCTCTTTTGGATCGAAATATTATATATTAATTACATTGAAAAACATTGCATCATAATTGCACCCATACGAAATTTAACTAAGTTGAGTTTAATTTACTGAAAAATCGTAATTTATCCTCAGTATCGTATACTTCAATACTTCTTTTCCCTCCCATCGGGATCATTACAAGTTGTTGGGTGTCCTATACAGGGATATCGTAATAAACGCTGCCCAATAGACGCGTTAAACACTGTCAACTGGGGAGAGATCCGGCTATCTTGAGGCCAAGGTAGGGTTTGGCAAGCACCAAGATAAGCAGTAGAAACTCTCACCGAAAGCGTGCGGGCATTGTTCGTGCGGGCATTATCTTGCTGAAATGTAAGTCCAGGTTACCTTGCCTTGAAAGGCGGCGTCAGGTTGGTAGTCAATCGCTGCTGGGACGCCCCCAGAGACGTCTTCGGCCAAAGTCTTATTGACTAGATAAGAACGCATGTGAAAGGTCCTTGTGGTCACTGAAGCATCCTTTCCTGGCCGGATCGGTGACACTGGTGGATTCAGGGCTCTGAGTGCCTCTCTGACGATTGCTCGATCGTCTCGTACTGTCGTCTCTCTAGCTTCACAGCTTCCTTCTCGATGCTGTTCGGCCATGGCTCACAAATCCCAGCCAACATCATCGAACAGTGGCATTGCTCCTATTCAAATGTCGAGCAATGTGCCGATTACTACAACCAGCTTCTACGGCCCCTCTACACGTCCTCAGTCAAATACTGACATCTGAGTATATTGCTCACGCCCCTGCCTGCGAGGCATAGTTACTGTCCAACTTTGTACACGGAATATAACTGTCAAAGACTTTTTGCCTCGTGATGACTGGGTGTTGTGTGCTGTCCTTAGGTTAGTTAGGTTTAAGTAGTTCTAAGTTCTAGGGGACTGATGACCATAGATGTTAAGTCCCATAGTGCTCAGAGCCATTTGAACCATTTTGTCAAAGACTTTATCCCTGGTACCGAAATGTCCCATGTTTGTCCTTGCTAGCTGCGGGTTGAAACTGCACTGTAACATCACGAATTCACCCATCGGCCGCTAAATCGTTGCATTTGAATTTTCCGTTGATACCTGTATGAAAATCAATTTGTGACCAAATTATCTTTGTAAGTAGGCTGTTTAGGTTTTTATGTTGGTAACGCCGCGTAGCGCTCTGTATGAAAATCACTGACTTTGCTGTGTGCTGTCTGTGGCTGGTTTGCATTGTTGGAAAATTTGCTATTGCAGTGTTGGGCAGTTGTATGTGAACAGCACGTAGCGTTGCGCAGTTGGAGGTGAGCCGCCAGCAGTGGTGGATGTGGGGAGAGAGATGCGGAGTTTTGAGAGCGGATGATCTGGACGGGTGTCCACCAGAAAAAGGAAATTTGTAAGACTGGATGTCATGAACTGATATATACATATTATGACTTTTGAACATTGTTAAGGTAAATACATTGTTCGTTCTCCATCAAAATCTTTCATTTGCTGATTATGCCTATCAGTAGTTAGTACGTTCTGTAGTTAGAATCTTTTATTTAGCTGGTAGTATTCGCGCTCCCTGTATTGCAGTGATTCAAGTAATGAAGATTTTTGTGAGGTAAGTGATTCATGAAAGGTACAGGTTATTGTTAGTCAGGGCCATTCTTTTGTAGGGATTATTGAAAGTCAGATTGCTTTGCGCTAAAAATATTGTGTGACAGTTTAGTGTTGATCAGAATAAGTAAAGAGAAAAATGTCTGTGTACGTTCAGTTTTGCTCACCTGTTTGAAAATCAAATAACGTTAGAGGTTTACCAGAGCAGTAATTTATAAATTTTTCTAAGGGGATGTTTCATCTTCATTTTTTTATTTTTTAAAAATTATCTTAAGTGTGCACATTTTTTAAAAAAATCGGATGTGTCTTTTGGAAGCACCCTTTATTTTCTGTTTGAAGTGCGTTAATCGACAATTTTTGCTACTTAGAGGTACCATCAGCAATTCGTAGGGGCTATCTAGACTGCTTTATTTTCTGGATGGCATTTCGTGCTGTGTTAGCTGCTGCCAAGCTAGAGAAGCTTGGTGGAGACAAGGGTAATTACATGTCCGTGAGCACACAAAGCATTGTTGATTGCAGCTTACAGTCCATATCTCACCGAGTTGCCATTTCTGAAAATAAAAGTCCTGAAAGCACGTCGCGAATTTGTATTTTACCGCTGTTCTAGCATCACGCCCCAAATTGTGTGGCTAGATCATTAGTCCGCGAAATTATTTAATCCACGCAACTGCTGATGAAAAGAGAAATATTACATCTTCGTTCATTCAACTGAGTAACAAAATTATTATGTCACAAACACTGCAGCAAGTAGTAATGCATGTAATTACGTCCTGGTGATACAAACCTGATTTATTTCATTCGACAGAGTAATTCTACCACTGATGGCGAGGCTTTCCGTCCGTAAAATTGAGTGACAAAAACAGTACGCATCAGCAGTCTTACTGCCACTGGATGTGCGTGAACTGACTCGCTCATAACACCTTTTTCATATGTCCGTAGGTAATTACAAGTTACATTTTTCCTGTATTCTCGTGAGTGGAGTAGTGTGATGGTTTGCTGCAGGCGACGCCAAACAGAAACCATTAAGCGACTTACTTTTACCGGAATTTTCCTGCTAAAAATCGTCCCCACTCGCTTACACGGACTTACGTTCTCCCATTTAAGTGACTTGATTCCACTGGGTGGTTACAGTCGTAACCACTTTGTGTCGTGAAATGTATCTGATATGTCAAAAACAGTGAGTTATTTGTTACCTAGCGTTTATCCCGTCGCACAGGGATCGCTGTTTCAATTATTTGGCCAACTTGTTTTATTACAAATAAAATTTTTCGCTACAGTGATCAGCTAAGCTGGGCAAGGGAAGACGTGTGCAAGATCTGTTTGTGAAGTTAATTCCGTATGTTATCGTATTTCAGCTGTTTGTGTACGGTCTTTTCTGTAGTGGGGCCGGGGGTTGGGGGAGGGGGAGCAGCCCAGTATTTTCCTACAACACTCAGTCTGGCTGGAGCACCAGATCAACGATCGTTAATCCACCCCGCAGATTCTGCACAGGTCTTTCTTCCCTACCCGTCTCGCAAGCTAGCTCATACGGGCGGTTCACTAAAAATAGCGAGTTATTTCGTATGATCTGAGGCCGTCCTGGAGAAGATTACACGTACTTCATTTTGGCAGATTAAATCCACATTCAGCTCCCCGATTGTATGACTAGTGTGAAGTAAACATCGTCCTTCCCCCTCCCTTTACACACACACACACACACACACACACACACACACACACACAAACACACACACTCACATACTGGCACGCGAGAGCCCGCGCGCGGCCATGCACACATACATGGACTCACACATCTTTCGTGATTGGATTAACAACCACGAATTATTCAAGTGTGTTGTCTGATGAAGTCAGGTACAAGAACATACAAGCTGACGACAGAAGGCTCGCTGTAATTATTATTACATTTAGCTTCCAGTCGAACACGTAAATCTTTCCACACATGCACTAGGAATACGACAGCAGTGCTTGAGCTCATAAAATCTGCGTGCCACCAACGTTCGCCATATTTTCCAGCAATTTAGACTGTATTAACCACTTCATGCATCATGAGAGTACGGAGTGAATGATTTATACAGGAATATGTGCTGTACACACTAATATTGTATTTCTTTCCCCCGTTCTTGTCAATCGTTCCCTAATGCTCTCTCTGAAACTCTCTACAGTCTCTGGTTCTTTCAGTTTATCCAGGTCGCATCTTCTTAAATTCTCGCCTTTTTGCAATTCCTTCAGTTTTAATCTACAGTTCATAACCAATAGTTGTGGTCAGAGACCATCACATCTGCCCCTGGAAATGTCTTACAACTTAAAACGTGGTTCCTAAATCTCTGACTTACCATTATACAATATGTCAGAAACATTCCAGCGTCTCCAGGCCCCTTACACGTATACAACCTTCTTTCGTGAATCAAGTGTTAGCCATGATTAACTTATGATATGTGCAAAATTCTACCATGCAGCTTCCTCTTTCATTCCTTACCCCCATTCCATGTTCACCTACTGCTCTTCCTTCTCTTCCTTTTCCTACTATTGAAATAGAGTTCCCTATGACTATTAAATATTCGTCTCCCTCTACGCCCAATATACCATTTTCTGCTGCTGGTAATATATCCCTATACTCGTCTGATCAGAAATCCTTCTCTTCTTTCCATTTCACTTCACTGAAAACCTCTATTTGCATATCGAGGCTCTGTATATCCCTTTTCAAGTTTTCTACCTTTTCTAAAACGTTCTACTACTGCCATTACACGCCCCGTCTTTTGGAACGGTACTCTCTGTCTGATTAGTCTTGTTCTCATGGTCACGTCCCTCTTGGCAGTCCCCTCCTAATCCAAATGAAGCTGGTACGGAATATTTTCCCAATTGAGAGATTATCATGAAACTTTTTTAGTTACATCCTGTAGATGCATATAATGTCTATAATGCAGTGGTTTTTGTTGTCTTCTGCACCCTTTTGCCTTTGATTATTGCTGCTTCTTTAGTCTTTCCAGGGGGAGATCCGCACCCCAAGGGCAAGAGAGTGCCCTAACAGCCGGCCGCTTCAGTCCGGAACCGCGCAGCTGCTGCGGTCGCAGGTTCGAATCCTGCCTCGGGATGGATGTGTGTGATGTCCTTAGGTTAGTTAGGTCTAAGTAGTTCTAAACCTAGGGGACTAATGACGTCAGATGTTAAGTCCCATAGTTCTTAGAATCATTTGAACCATTTTGAGTGCCCTAATCCTTTGACCGCTCCTCCACCCTCACTGACAAGGCCGTTGTCGGAAAGGAGGTGACTTTGTAACACCGAAAACTCAGATAAAATACCTTCTGCACCATCCAAAATTTTCGCCGTTTCATGTATGTTGATAGGTGGTACTGTATTTCGGATTCTAAATCTGTAAGCTTAATTTCAGAAACTATATTTAATACGTAATCGATGTAACAGTGTACTTATTTTTGAGCGTATGTAATTGGTTGTAATTACAATGAAAATATTCAAACTGTTGAGTAATAGCAAAGAAACCTTTATTCAAATGTATCGATAGCAATGACAAAATGGCAGTAGCTGTGCTGTGGTTTATCTTTGCGTATGGAGAGTCTCTGTTGCGTTGCGAACAGAGAGGAGGCAGAGCAACTTGAGTGATGACAGACTGAGGAAGTGTTTGTTGGGCGCTCCAACAGACGCGGTTTGTAGCTATGCTCGTGCCAGTGTAGACGCGCTTGATTTGTTAGTATTGAGAGAACGGAAAGAGTGGTCAGGCGGAGGAAGCTGCGATTCCCGCTATTGCCTGTCCCATGATTATCCGTGGCTCTGGAGACGACTCGGCGTTCTCGAACAGCAGCAACAGCAACAACGGCAGCTCACTATTGTTGTCGGCTACATTCTTCGTCGTCCGCATAGCTACAACATCGCGAGACTGTTATATGAAAAGTTAGAAACTTACGTGGGCGTTACGCAGCAACATTTCCTTTCACGAAGTAAGGTAAAGCTTAATAATAACCTGCATTTGTTAACACTTGTAGGGCACTTGTGTTGTCATTGTCCTCAGACATTATTGACAAGCAGATAATTTCTCCTTTCCATGCAATCACCGAGTGTCGTAAGAATACGAAAACTGATTAATTACTCACTGCCTGTCTTTTGTGTTTGCTAAAGACAAGTTTCAGGCTAAATTTTCTGCCTCAGAAACCGTTAATTCTTGTATTGCGTAACAGAGGCTACTTAAGGTATAGTAAAATTTCACCAGCAAAACTAATAACTAAATATACAGCACAAATTAAGTGCAATTTCATTTATTCTGTATTTAACTTAGCCAGTGACTTCTGATGGCTTGGTATGTATTTCATTGTTATTTTAAAGCTAAAAATCAGTTGCTCATTTACTTAAAGTAAATTCAATTCAATCTTTAAAAAATCGATAGTAAATTGCTTGCCTCTTTCAAAATTTTTGCATTACTTTACACAGAGTTTACTGAAAGTTTTTGTTTTTTTTTTACTTTCTTTTACATAACAGTGTTTAAGTTAAGCCAGTGACTGATTTAACCAGTTACTCCATTTATTTTTACTTTCAAAATGTAGTGTTTCAGAATAACTGACCGCAAAGTCATTGCTTCCTGATTCATTTATTTTCTCGTTAACTGTTGTGCTGTGGAAAGAGTGACGACCTTCTGTTGCCACGCCAGGGATTATTTCCTTCTTTGCCTTCCCTTTCACGAGATTCTGGAGACTTGTTGCCATAGCGGGATGGCGACTGTTTTATTATATCCTTTGTAACTAATCAATGTTTCTTTGTGTTATCAGTGATTATTGTAATAAAGATTAGGTGGTACCCTTTGCCCCCCGTGTGCAGTTCGTGAGCGATTGCACTATATTCCACCCATTTCAAAATTATCATCAGTATTTAGCTTATGTTCAGAATAGATTCTTCCTTCAGATGAGTCTGTTGTACACTTTCCTCCAACTAACTGCGTTATTTTCCTTCGGTAACAATGGCCTTATTCACTGTAAAATTTCATTAGTCATGCGCTATCACAGTCAGTTATATCGCAATCCAGTAGGCCAATTAAGAAGGGGAGCTTACAACTTCTTATGTCGGAAGTCTTCGGTCGACATTGCTGATGATTTGTATTCAAAACTGAAGCGGTGTTGAGGTTCGGACTTCGAACCGAGAGAGTTTTAATTACTAGCCAAAGACAAGTCTTTCTAAATGATGAAACTGGTATTCGTCTTGCAAAATTACAAATTCGCAAGGGCAGGCGTTGTTTTCCTACAGAACGGTTGAAAAATAAAATTCATTAAGACCCCTTATTAACGGTTTCCAAAAATCAGACACACGAGATACTTTACATAAGGTAAATGCACAACTAAAAACCATCAACATACATGGATACTTTAGGTGATACCTGGACATGAGCAACAAGAGAAGCGAAACTAAAGAGATTACTTCCAGATATCGCTTTTGAATCTACTTTTACCGATTGCAGAGATGATTGCAGGGACATTATGTAAGAGCGCGTACTAAACAAGCATGCGAGGGAGCTAATGTTATCTTTCACACAGCGCCCCAGTCTTTCCTCTCTTTCTCTCTGCATCAACTGCCTTTCTATATGATGTATACCGTAGATCAAGGTGTTCTAGCTAGCTTGCGCATGCGCGGGTTGTTGGGATGGCAAACATCTCTTTCGCGTGTACTTATGCAGCCGGGCTGCAGCGCACTGCATTGTTGAGAGTACGCAGGTAGGGGTAGCCAATGCCACAGAAAGCGTGCGACAGTGCCACATGGCGAGCAGTCTACAATGTCAGTGCCCTCTTGCGAGCTGACGGGTGGCCGGTGACGTCCTAGCGTTTCTGCCATTTGGGTCAGCTCTGAAACAGCCTGCCGAAGTCAGTGCATCGAGCTGTGCTGTCTCCATAGTCTCAGCGGTCGCTGCTCACATATGGTTCAGATGGCTCTAAGCACTATGGGACTTAACATCTGAGGTCATCAATCCCCTAGACTTAGAACTACTTAAACCTAACCAACCTAAAGACATCACACACATCCATGCCCGAGGCAGGATTCCAACCAGCGACCGTAGTAGCAGCGCGGTTTCGGACTGAAGTGCCTAAAACCGCTCGGCCACAGCGACCGGCGCTGCTCACGTAGCTCTTAGTACTAAAAGTGCACTGAAACCTGAAATGGAGTGCTGTGATATCATTGTGAAAAGTAGTTACTTGTCTACCAACATAGTAGGCAGTCTGTGACTTTTGGTTTGCTGTGAAAAACTGTACAAAATTCACAAAGGAACACAGTTAGTCAGTATTCTCATTCATTTAAGCTGTGTTTACAAGAAAAGGCAGATCAAAATCTGCAGGAATTGTCTCTCTGCTAGTCGACATACTTCCTTGATGAAGTAGCTGTAATTAAGAGGAAACTGCTCATTCTGCTGTCATGATTTAGGAGTTGGAAAGGATTGTTTCTGCCTTTCAGTCTCCGAGTAGGACTTCTGAGCAGATATTTAGCAAACTAGTTCATTGTCTATACATACACTCCTGGAAATGGAAAAAAGAACACATTGACACCGGTGTGTCAGACCCACCATACTTGCTCCGGACACTGCGAGAGGGCTGTACAAGCAATGATCACACGCACGGCACAGCGGACACACCAGGAACCGCGGTGTTGGCCGTCGAATGGCGCTAGCTGCGCAGCATTTGTGCACCGCCGCCGTCAGTGTCAGCCAGTTTGCCGTGGCATACGGAGCTCCATCGCAGTCTTTAACACTGGTAGCATGCCGCGACAGCGTGGACGTGAACCGTATGTGCAGTTGACGGACTTTGAGCGAGGGCGTATAGTGGGCATGCGGGAGGCCGTGTGGACGTACCGCCGAATTGCTCAACACGTGGGGCGTGAGGTCTCCACAGTACATCGATGTTGTCGCCAGTGGTCGGCGGAAGGTGCACGTGCCCGTCGACCTGGGACCGGACCGCAGCGACGCACGGATGCACGCCAAGACCGTAGGATCCTACGCAGTACCGTAGGGGACCGCACCGCCACTTCCCAGCAAATTAGGGACACTGTTGCTCCTGGGGTATCGGCGAGGACCATTCGCAACCGTCTCCATGAAGCTGGGCTACGGTCCCGCACACCGTTAGGCCGTCTTCCGCTCACGCCCCAACATCGTGCAGCCCGCCTCCAGTGGTGTCGCGACAGGCGTGAATGGAGGGACGAATGGAGACGTGTCGTCTTCAGCGATGAGAGTCGCTTCTGCCTTGGTGCCAATGATGGTCGTATGCGTGTTTGGCGCCGTGCAGGTGAGCGCCACAATCAGGACTGCATACGACCGAGGCACACAGAGCCAACACCCGGCATCATGGTGTGGGGAGCGATCTCCTACACTGGCCGTACACCACTGGTGATCGTCGAGGGGACACTGAATAGTGCACGGTACATCCAAACCGTCATCGAACCCATCGTTCTACCATTCCTAGACCGGCAAGGGAACTTGCTGTTCCAACAGGACAATGCACGTCCGCATGTATCCCGTGCCACCCAACGTGCTCTAGAAGGTGTAAGTCAACTACCCTGGCCAGCAAGATCTCCGGATCTGTCCCCCATTGAGCATGTTTGGGACTTGATGAAGCGTCGTCTCACGCGGTCTGCACGTGCAGCACGAACACTGGTCCAACTGAGGCGCCAGGTGGAAATGGCATGGCAAGCCGTTCCACAGGACTACATCCAGCATCTCTACGATCGTCTCCATGGGAGAATAGCAGCCTGCATTGCTGCGAAAGGTGGATATACACTGTACTAGTGCCGACATTGTGCATGCTCTGTTGCCTGTGTCTATGTGCCTGTGGTTCTGTCAGGGTGATCATGTGATGTATCTGACCCCAGGAATGTTTCAATAAAGTTTCCCCTTCCTGGGACAATGAATTCACGGTGTTCTTATTTCAATTTCCAGGAGTGTACATATTAACTGGATTAGAGCTCGCTTCTTTGCTCCCGTTAACTGTATGGTCTTCACGACATGTCTTTCCTTAGGCAAATTTTTACGTTGTTCACAAATTGCAACATATTGTAAGCTTCCCATCCTGATTACCGTCAAATTCATCTTTTTTGGATGTACTTCTGACCAAAAAGTGATTGTGTTAGCTGGATTCAGAGGTCTTTCTTAATTCCTTTGATCCCTGTGCTGATATTTCCACAGCTACTTCATACCCTAAAACGTACTTCTTTAGAAATCAAATACAGATTTTGATAGATTTAGCTATAAAAAGGTTTTGATCCACCGAAATGTTTTCGAAAAAATTACATTTCCTATTTCACCCATTTATGTGCTGAATTTCCAAAAAAAAGAAAAAGGTTGAAATAGGTATTTTTGTTTCTAACCGATAAGCCAAATACAAATTTTCTGAAATTTGGTTTAAAAATGCTTTCGCAATGAAATATTTCCACCAAAACTCTCATCTTCTATTTCACCCCTTAGGAGCTAAATTTTCAGAAACACTGAAATACGTATTTCTTAAATTTCTAACCGAGAAGCCCAATAAGAATTTTCTTTGGTTTACTTCAAAAGTTCTTTCATAATTAAATATTTCATACAATTTTTCATCCACTACTTCTTCCCTTAAGGGCTGAATATCCTAAGCCACTGAAACACGTATTTTTTATTTCTGGTCGAGAATTCAAATACCAATTTTCATAGATGTAGCTTTATTACTGCTTTAATAATGATTTTTATCGTTTTAATGGTTGAATTTTCAAAAGTGATGAGGCATGTAATATTTTATCCGACAGAGGAACCAATTACCAATTTTCGTGCTTCTAGCTTCAAAATTGCCTTAATAGCGACATACTTCAAAAAGTCTTTCACCCGCAACTTAACCTCTTTAGGGGTGGGATTTTGAACAGCCTCTTACCAAACAATACCTACTGTATAAGAACAACACCACCACTAAATTTCAAGTTTCTATCCCTAGAAGTTTGGTCCTATCGATGATGAGCTACTTAATCACTGAGGCCCTAGGGGTTTCACCATCATAGGGCTTGAATTTCCAAAAACATTGAATCACACACTTTTATATTTCCAACCGAAAAGCCAAATACAAATTTTCATAGATATAGTTTTAAGAATGCTTTTATAATGAAATATTGCCATAAACACATTCATCCCCTATTTCACAACCTTAACGGTAAAATTTTTAGAAACAGGCATTTGTCTTATTTGTAACCGAGAAGTTCAATACTACCCTTCATAGATTTAGCTATAAAAATAATTTAGAACTTTTTAATAATGATTAATTTTAAAAAAAATTCACCCATTATTTCACCCCAACGGAGGTTAAATTTTGAAAAATGTTTAAAAACCTATTTCATTATTTATGACCAAGAAACCAAATATCAAATTTCGTAGGTCTAGCTTTAATATTTCCTTGATAGGGACGTATTTTCGAAAAACTTTTCATCTGCACTTTCATCACCTTCGAGGTGTGATTTCCAAAAATCTCTTCTGAAGCTATGTATACAGTACAGGATGAACATCCTCTCCAAATTTCAAATTTCTATCCTTCGTGGTTTGGGCTGGGCTGTCTGTATACGAGGGCTAATCTCGATAAATACTAAGAATTTTTACACAGGTTTCACTAATAGATTAATTCACGTCCATAGATTACGTATATAATTTATTGCCACTGCACCTCAGATACTTGGTGCTACCCCTCATGAAGCCGGGGCAGGGTGAGTGAACGGTTGTCCCAACAATAAACTTGATGTAAAATCCTCTAAAGACGATATGTCAGTGGTTCAGTAAGCTGGGTTAGCAGGCTACCACTTAATTTCTCAGGCAGGAGCTGGAACAGATTCAGCAAAAACAGTCGTGAAATAATTTTTGGGCATGCTCAAACGCAATAACTGGGACAAATGATCGGTACTCAGATATGCTAACAGTGAAGGAAAATAACTGACTCCTAAAAGCAACCACATGAACGGAGAATCATAAAATGATAAATACAGTGACGGAAAAAAATCGCAACACTAAAAATAATTAATGTCGAAATACATTTGCCTAGCTAAACATATTTAAGTGATTGACGTTGCAAGATTGCAGGTTAATGTAATCACGAGAAAGGTCGTTGCAAATGTGAATTGCTGGTACATTAATAACCGGTATAGCCGCCAGAACGCTGAATGCAAGCATGCAAACTAGCATCCACTGTCGTACAAGTGTCGGATATCAATTTATGGGATGGATTTCCACGCCTGTTGCAATTAGTCGGTCAATACACGGACGGTTTATGCTGATTGTGTAGATAAAATTTGAAAAGTGACATTCCAGATCTAATGTCGTATTGGTCGAGAACGAGCCATTGCTCGAAACCGGTAACAGGTATCCTCAACTCTTCACAGGCCAGGCACATACATTCTGAAATGGAGCACACGTACACACCCACTCACTCAATCAAACACACATACACTCATAGTACAACTCGCTGATCCATGTAACACCGCCAGCACTACACAGACTAGAGAACAAAAGAACTTGACTAGAAACGGATTAAAAACAACATAATATTTTCAAAAACTCAGAAGCGGCTCAAAGGTAAACACTGTTCCAGGCGAGAAGAAAGAAAAGTACAGTATGAGATACGGAAATTTTAAGTAATTCTAAGCTGTTGATGATGGCATATGAAAACAAATCAGAGAGTTAAAAGCAACTGCGATCGCCTTTTTAGGGACTTCAGAGGAACTTGACGACTATCGTATCATATCGGAAAACAACCCGTAGTGACACCTTTGATCAGAGATAATGAGCAACGGGTGTAAATCTTGCCGGCCAAAAGGCTAAGAAGGCCTACACCTGAAAATACGGCGCAGTAGAGCCCTTGTTCTTCAGACACATCCACCATCCATATTTTAAACAACTTCTCGGAAGTTCATCTCATTTCTCTACATCGAATGCAGAGAACCGTGGGCTGCTGTACTTAGCTGCCTTTTTAAACTGAGGAAATCTCAGTGTAAAACGCACCGTTGGCGGATGTGATAAATATACATAAAACTTTAATGAGATGCGCGTTTTTTATTTCCTACCTTGTGTTGATAACGCATAATATTACAGCAGCAAATGAACTTCCAGAGCTGACTCTTTCCTTAGCGTGTTTGCGCAGCATGTATTAAGTTAACAGATTAATTAAAAGAGGTAACACAAAGGACATTCATTTCGTATATACCTACCGTCTCGGCTTCCAAGTAGTATCTCGTCCCACTTCATTACGTACTCCTCTTCTACACTCTTATTTGCGTTTGATATACACCGTTGTCTTTTCATTATTTCAAATGAGGCTCCCTAATATGTATCATTAAGACCTGTACTTCCTCGCGTCCACGAGTCTTTGTTTACGTTTCATCGCCTCAACGGAGAAATGCAAATGATGCCGATCCCGTGTGAATTACCGTAAAATAAAGATGTACATATTTCTGTCGTAGCGCATTACCGACTTTAAACATGAGTTAGAGATGTACGTTGTTAATTCCACATTCTTGATCAAGTTAAAGAAGTGTGTTTGAGTTGAAGAAAGTGGCAAAATGTTTACTAATCTGGAGTATTTCAGATTTTCTTGTTACTTCGTTCAAGGAACATTCATCGTTGAAGCACCTTGCGGCACTCTTTGTCCATCTGAAACTGGCGAATATTAAAACAAATATCCTATCTTGCAGCATTTATCCTATCTTCTTTTATGACTAAAAAATGTCGGCGAGAAAGGGGCAGGTGAAGAATTTGTTCAGAAAGTAGTAGTCGAAAGAGGAAATGTCCTGTCACGCTGCTATATCTAAAGACCTCATGTTTAGAAAAAATCGCCGGCCGGAGTGGACGTGAGGTTCTAGGCGCTACAGTGTGGAGGCGAGCGACCGCTACGGTCGCAGGTTCGAATCCTGCCTCGGGCATGGATGTGCGTGATGTCCTTACGTTAGTTAGGTTTAATTAGTTCTAAGTCCTAGGCGACTGATGACCTCAGAAGTTAAGTCGCATAGTGCTCAGAGCTATTTGACCCATTTAGGAAAATTCGTTGAGTGTAACTAAAGTAAAATAGACTTGATTCTGAAACTTCCTTGCAGATTAAAACTGTGTGCCCGACCGAGACTCGAACTCGGGACCTTTGTCTTTCGCGGGCAAGTGCTCTACCAACTGAGCTACCGAAGCACGACTCACGCCCGTTACTCACAGCTTTACTTCTGCCAATACCTCGTCTTCTACCTTCCAAACTTTACAGAAGCTCTGTGAAGTTTGGAAGGTAGGAGACGAGGTACTGGCCGAAGTAAAGCTGTGAGTACCGGACGTGAGTCGTGCTTCGGTAGCTCAGTTGGTAGAGCACTTGCCCGCGAAAGGCAGAGGTCCCGAGTTCGAGTCTCGGTCGGGCGCACAGTTTTAATCTGCCAGGAAGTTTCATATCAGCGCGCACTCCGCTGCAGAGTGAAAATCTCATTCTGGAGACTTGATTCTGTCATGATTTCCGTAGCAGTAATCTCACGATCAAGTGAGCTTGTACGAGGGGCTTTCAGTAGATAATACAGCGTTTTCTTTTACTCGGCCCGTTTCTGTTGAAAAAATGTGGATTTTACTGTGGGACATCGTGGAATAATATTGTTTCAGCCCCTATAATTTCATGAAGCTCCGGTAGGTAGCAGCGCTATATTTGCTTTCAAAATTGCGTCTGTAATGGTGGTGCGTTCCACGCAGACAGCTGCCACAGAGTTTCTCTTGGCGGAAAACGAGATCATAGCAGATACTATAGGATGTATGCGGAGACCTGGAAGAGAACAAAAGCACAGTGAGTCGTTGGACGTCTGTCATCGTAGCCGACTAGGTCGCGCAAACCTATGCGACCTTCCGCGTGCAGGCCGGCAGCATACATCTGCAATATTGGAATGTACGCACACACTCATTCGAAATTATCTATGGATGCAAATGAACTTCTCCAAGAAAACGCAAGGCCTCACCCAACTCTGCGTACGCGAGTGGAGCTCACAGAACTTCATTCGAGTGTTCCTCCTCTTCCATCCTACAACCCGGATCTCGCACATTCCGAAATCCGTCTGTTTGGCCCAATGAGGGATGCACTCCGCGGGAAGCAGGAATTTGGTGATGTCGTGTGACTAGGGCCTCCCGTCGGGCAGACCGTTCGCCGGGTGCCAGTCTTTCGATCTGATGCCACTTCGGTGACTTGCGCGTCGATGGGGATGAAATGATTATGATGAGGACAACACAACACCTAGTCCCTGAGAGGAGAAAATCTCCGACCCAGCCGAGAATCGAACCCGGGCCCTTAGGATTGACATTTGTCGCGCTGACCACTCAGCTACCGGGGGCGGACTTCGGATGATGGAGAGGTTATTGATGCAGCGAGACGTTGGCTTGGACGTCGACCAGTAGAGTAGTACCACGCGGGCATACAGATTCTCTCAGTAAGGTGGCATAAGGACGTCAAATGGAACGGAGATTATGATGAAAAATATATTGTCGTAGTAGAAAGAGTGGGCAATAATACAATGTGTTGCAATCGAGAATAAAATCAGTCTGATTTCAGAAAAGTTGCTGCGTTACTGAACGCTCCTCACAGTAATAGAAGAGTGGAAGTACTGCACAGAAATCGTGATCAGCTAGATCCTCCAGGCTTAGAAAAGAGGTGTTAGGTGCTAATTTAACTGTTAAGGCAGTTCGTACTCGTGCAAATGCAAAAGAAGTGTGAAAGGTAGGCGATTTACACACACTGATGCTTTTAAAATGCAAGTATCACAGCAATATCACACATTAAACTATATTTAATGTTTGTTCAGTGTCATCAATACTGCCCACTGAACATTTACACCTAATAGTAATTGCCAACACAATACAATTGGTAAATTCAGAAAAAACGCTTCTTTAGAAGCAGTTCCAATTATTGAAATAAAAAATTGTTTGTAGCTCAAATGGACACATTATTTAAGGACAGGTATTAAGTCCTCTTCTATCACAAATTGAAGTCGAGCTTCACAAACTGAAAATGACAGGCACGCCAAAAAAGCCCTATTCACACGATCCAGCTACATTCTTATACATACGCAGTCAAATGAATACGTTACACATTTTTTAAAGATACTCTATCAGGGCAGAGCAGTAAGCGTGACATCCAATGCGTGGAAAATACAGTAAATACCAATGATCAAACGTGACACGTCTGACACATTCAGGTTCCCTGGAATGCAGTACTTGAAAATGAACTCGAGTACAAGAACGGTAATGACTTTACTTTACGCGAGTTACATAAGATCATAAAAATATTGTAGTCAGTAAGTTGTCAAATTTCTTAGCCCAGCGTTGGAAAGGCATTTTAATTTTGGTCCTTCATTAAGTTCTCTTTGCGAAGCCAACTATTTGGTGGTGGGTTTATTATGCTACCCAGACTTTTTAAGGTAGTTTCTCATTAATTACACGTGTATCACTAGCACTGCAATTGATGTAGCAACTTGCTTCTAGACAGGGTACAGCATTTTATTGTACATTTGCAAATCAGTAATATTAATCGGTTACTTGAACAAGTCGCAGTAATGTAGTTTATATACATCATATTTCTTTTTATTTTCACACGAATTATTCATATTGAGTCACGGCTAAAGTGTAGCTAGTTGCGCTTCACAAATGGCTATGAAGGCTTGAAACAAAAACTAGTTTGCCGGATGAATGAAAAAAAAAAGGATCCGTTCGAGGCGACGACATCACTGTTTATTGCCCAAACAGCCCAAAGCCAGTAACTGGGACTGGGATCACGTTGTATTTGGCGCAGCAGCACAGCGGACCTGACAACTGCAATTGCTCGCGGTTTCCGCGAACAATAAAGGTGCATGCCACAGCGGGCGCTACAGTTATTGGTGCCATAATTCATCGTGGAGAGTCAACGACAGGAGGCTTCGGCCTGGTCGCTGCCGCTCCGCCACTGGACTGCCGGCAGCGACATGCTGTTGGCTGGTCACGCCGTCACAGCAGCCAGAGAGCGGCATTGTCCGCCAGCCCAGTATGCACGGCTGCTGCACTGACGGCGTTGCGGAATCGTCACAATTGGGAGAACAGACTGAGAAAAGAAGTACGCCCTTGGTTACATTGAACTCGTAGTCGAACTCCCAACGCGTGTGCTGAGATCTCCTGTAGTCACTGTTTTCATCGTCTTGTCATAACACTTCTTCCTTCCCATCTAAGCTTATTTTTATTATCATTCAAAGCATCCTTTGTCTCGTACCAGCCAGCTGAGGTTATGAGATAGTATTTCTGGGATTATGTCAACAAGAAACGCTACACGAACGGTTTTGCACACGGCGGCAAACTCTGTGGTGACAAGGTGTCATGCGGTAGCGATAGGCACATATACAGATGGCAGTAGTGTGGTGTCACCGCCAGACACCACACTTGCTAGGTGGTAGCCTTTAAACCGGCCGCGGTCCATTAGTATACGTCGGACCCGCGTGTCGCCACTGTCAGTGATAGCAGACCGAGCGCCACCACACGGCAGGTCTAGAGAGACGTACTAGTACTCGCCCCAGTTGTACAGCCGACTTTGCTAGCGAAGCTACACTGACCGATACGCTCTCATTTGCCGAGACGATAGTTAGCATAGCCTTCAGCTACGTCAATTGCTACGACCTAGCAAGGCGCCATAATCCTTTGCTATATATATTGTGGTTATAACATGTACCGTCAAGAGAGATGTTGTACAATTGTGGATTAAAGTTAAGTATTACATCATCTACGTACTTTATTTGCAATTCTCAAGATATTGTCCTGTGCCAGACCTCACGCCAGTCAGCGTGTAATTAAACGCGTGCATTTCGGCCTCCTCTAGAAACACAGTGTTGGCTCTTCTGCCAACACTACAAGTACTATCGCGTACACAAGGTATAAAAGGGCAGTGTTTTGGCGGAGCTGTCACTTGTACGCAGATGATTCATGCTAAAATGTTTCCGACGTGATTATGGCCGCACGACGGGATTCAACAGGGTTTGAACGGGGATTTATAGTTGGAACATTGGGACTTTCCATTTCGGAAATTGTTAGGGGATTCGCCAGCCGGTTCTAGGCGCTACGGTCGCAGGTTCGAATCCTGCCTCGGGCATTGATGTTTGTGATGTCCTTAAGTTAGTTAGGTTTAAGTAGTTCTAAGTTCTAGGAGACTGATGACCTCTCATAGTGGTCAGAGCCATTTGAGCCATTTGTCAGGGGATTCAGTATTCCGAGATCCACAGTGTCAAGAGTTTGCCGAGAATAACAAATTTGAGGCATTACCTCTCACCAAGGGCAACGCAATGGCCGATGGCCGAGAACAGCGGCGTTTGCATAGAGTTATCAGTGCTTTGGGACATCTACTTAGAGTGAAAATGCCTGTACAGTAAAACTCACAAAACTCAGTGGTCTTTTGCGATGCCTTAACATCCAGCTGTGACCTACTGGGGGACTGTAGTTTGAATGAAGAAGCCTAGTATTGTGAAGGCAGTGGTAACATTTGTGCTTTGTAGTGTAAGGATTATTGGGATTCATCCTCTTAAAAACAAGTCGAAAATATGGTATAGAACACGAGAGGATGCTTGCCACAACTCTACAGTAAATAGGACCATTTAGAAGTTGCAATAAACTGATTAGTTACTATCTTTAGGAATAATGATTCCCTGGTATAAAAAATTAATACATACGTCACAAAAAAAGAAAGAAAAGTTAACGCCAAGAAATATAAAACATATAAAACATATCGAGCGCCAAGTTAGGAAAAATTTGATGCTAGGTGGGACGCACTTTAGTCATTTCCTTCTAGTGACCTACGTCAGATACCGTATCCCTACAATTTCATCAGAGCTAACTGGACATCAACGTCACATCAGATGAAGAAACACACGAGATGAACAGTGACCGACCACATCTGTGTCATAAGAAACCACATTATCTGTAATTTCGTCATAATTATCAAAGTCACTGAAACCAAAATCATATAATGATAATTACCTGACATTGTGTACTGTATTGGAGGTGATCTCAGAATCTAAAAGAAGTTGTTCTTATAATTATAGAACTTTAATCTCCCAGTTCGCACAAAAATATCCAGTTGTAATTAGTTTCGGAGGAATTAAATCGCCATCATATGCGAAAATTTTTCTGTGCAAGTGATCTGAAGACGGCGACTTAATTCCGATGAAACTAGTAATCATTGTGTAGTTTTATGCGATCTAGACGAATAAACTTGTGTAACAAAAGAAGAAACCGTGTTTAAAATTATTTAAGTCACTAAGTTTTAATGAACAAAGTTTCTGGCCCAATCCACTGTAGGTATACTAATACTAAAGTGACGCTGAAATTTAAATTCACACCAACAGGTGCATGAAAAAGAGCTTTTATCCTTACAGCAGATAGTAGATGGTAAAACTTGTAGAGGCACTGTAGAGGAATATGTTATACAGTTGATAAACGCTATATCTGCGATCGTGTGTGGGCTATATTCCAGGGTCGCTGGAAATGAAAGAATATGAGTTGTGAATAGGCGCGGATCGAGTGTTCAGTTCTGAGGGTAGGGATCATAGTTGGTTTGTGTCTTCCCACTCCACAATATAACTTGTTGTCATCCGCACATTTAAAGTGCTAAAATTATATACGATTTTAGTAAAACCAATAAAATAAATAAAAAATATATTTTAATATAATCATAATAGCATACTACTAAACTGTGACGATCCCCAAAACTTATTCAAATAAACATAGACACCCCAAAAGAGACCACCATAAATACAAGGGCTGTTCGGAAAGTAATGAACGATAGGTCGCGAAATGGAAACCACAGTGAAAATCAAAACTGTTTTATTTGCAACGGTTAGCTACACCTTCCAGCTACTTCTCTACACAGTCGCCGCTCAGACTTAGACATCTGTCTTAGCGTTGTACCAACTTTTCAATTCCCTCGTTATAGAAGACAGCCGCCAGTGCTTTTCGACAATTTTCTACTCTGGACTGCAGCTCGTTGTCTGTTTCAAAATATTGTCTTCATAGCCAGCGGTTCATCTGAGCAGAGATGAACCTCAGGGGTAGCCAATTACCGGCTGTATTGTGGGTGATCAAACACTTCCCATCGAAAAAGCCACAGGAGCATCTTTATTGTCCCTCCAGGGTGTGGACGAGAATTGTCCTGTAGAGCGAACTGCATGTCAGTTATGTTATGTAGATTGCGTAGCTTCAGGCGATATATTCCGTCAGGCCCTCATACTTGGTGGGAAACGCTAATTTCTAGCCATCTTTACGTCCTCACTGTGACCTCAGAACTGAAAAGAGCGACATGATGCAATGGACAGGCGTACTAGACACAGTGCCCAACGCATCTGTGCAAAGCTTCATCAGATTTTCACTGTATTTTCCATTTCGCGACCGATCGTTCCCTACTTACCGAATAACCCTCGTATAAACCCACCAATAACGCATGGAGTCTGCAAAGCTTTGGGAAAGCTCAAGAACTAAAAGCATGTGAAGAAGATGGAACATTTGCGGAACTCTGGAAAAATGCGGCAGATTCTGCAAAGATATCATTACATGACTGCATGGTGAAAAACTGGACCAAACAAGAACTGCCAGAACACTGGCCTATAGGTATAGTACAGCCATTGCAAAAAAAAGGAGAAAAACAAATCCGGATAGCTACAGAGAGATTTCCTCTTGGCTTGAACATAGAAAGTCTGGGCGAGAATAGTGCACAATCAATCTAAAGTTCAACTTCAACATGAACTAGAATACCAAGGAGCATTTGCATCCTGGACCAGAAACAAATAATCACTTTAAAATTAATAATGGATGTGTGTAAAACAAGACAAAAGCAAGAAGTCATAATTTTTTCAGGCTTCAAAAACGTTTATGACTGTATTCAGAGATCTTCACTGTTGGACATATTAATGGAATTTGGACTTTATCCCAAGTTAATAAAAATTATAAAACAACTCTCGCAAACATCAAATCCCAAGGCAAAATCCAAAGGGGATTTACTATTGAAACAACGCAAGACAGTGTGATGGTCTGTCGCCACTACTCTTCACCTATGCTCTGGAATACTTGAAGAAAGAATGGTACAAGGAAAATTCTAAGAAATACGGAATAGGGGAAGGTCAGATGAATTTTAATTGCTTAGGATTCGCAGATGAGTTAGCGTTACTAGCTAATAAACATACCAAAAGATCAAAAAGTACAACACATAAAATAAGACTTGAGACATTACTCAATAAGACAAAGTTGATAGCAACAGGTCCGCTAGTAATAAACCACGTAACAGAAAAAAAACAGAAAAATATAACAGTGAAACAAAGTAAATACCTTGGGGAATTTAAACTATATAGTTTGAATGAAGAACGAAACAACAAAACGACAAAAGTTCAAAAACTAAAACGGTATACACACAATAAAAAAGTATATCAGTAAAAACAAAATTACAATTCTAGAAGATGGTGGTTCAGCCAGAGCAATTGAAACTTTTTTAAAATCCACTCACAATAACAGAATCGACAAAACTCTAAATATGGAGACAAGATTAGTTATAACACGTATAAATACACTCCTGGAAATTGAAATAAGAACACCGTGAATTCATTGTCCCAGGAAGGGGAAACTTTATTGACACATTCCTGGGGTCAGATACATCACATGATCACACTGACAGAACCACAGGCACATAGACACAGGCAACAGAGCATGCACAATGTCGGCACTAGTACAGTGTATATCCACCTTTCGCAGCAATGCAGGCTGCTATTCTCCCATGGAGACGATCGTAGAGATGCTGGATGTAGTCCTGTGGAACGGCTTGCCATGCCATTTCCACCTGGCGCCTCAGTTGGACCAGCGTTCGTGCTGGACGTCCAGACCGCGTGAGACGACGCTTCATCCAGTCCCAAACATGCTCAATGGGGGACAGATCCGGAGATGTTGCTGGCCAGGGTAGTTGACTTACACCTTCTAGAGCACGTTGGGTGGCACGGGATACATGCGGACGTCCATTGTCCTGTTGGAACAGCAAGTTCCCTTGACGGTCTAGGAATGGTAGAACGATGGGTTCGATGACGGTTTGGATGTACCGTGCACTATTCAGTGTCCCCTCGACGATCACCAGTGGTGTACAGCCAGTGTAGGAGATCGCTCCCCACACCATGATGCCGGGTGTTGGCCCTGTGTGCCTCGGTCGTATGCAGTCCCGATTGTGGCGCTCACCTGCACGGCGCCAAACACGCATACGACCATCATTGGCACCAAGGCAGAAGCGACTCTCATCGCTGAAGACGACACGTCTCCATTCGTCCCTCCATTCACGCCTGTCGCGACACCACTGGAGGCGGGCTGCACGATGTTGGGGCGTGAGTGGAAGACGGCCTAAGGGTGTGCGGGACCGTAGCCCAGCTTCATGGAGACGGTTGCGAATGGTCCTCGCCGATACCCCAGGAGCAACAGTGTCCCTAATTTGCTGGGAAGTGGCGGTGCGGTCCCCTACGGCACTGCGTAGGATCCTACGGTCTTGGCGTGCATCCGTGCGTCGCTACGGTCCGGTCCCAGGTCGACGGGCACGTGCACCTTCCGCCGACCACTGGCGACAACATCGATGTACTGTGGAGACCTCACGCCCCACGTGTTGAGCAATTCGGCGGTACGTCCACCCGGCCTCCCGCATGCCCACTATACGCCCTCGCTCAAAGTCCGTCAACTGCACATACGGTTCACGTCCACGCTGTCGCGGCATGCTACCAGTGTTAAAGACTGCGATGGAGCTCCGTATGCCACGGCAAACTGGCTGACACTGACGGCGGCGGTGCACAAATGCTGCGCAGCTAGCGCCATTCGACGGCCAACACCGCGGTTCCTGGTGTGTCCGCTGTGCCGTGCGTGTGATCATTGCTTGTACAGCCCTTTCGCAGTGTCCGGAGCAAGTATAGTGGGTCTGACACACCGGTGTCAATGTGTTCTTTTTTCCATTTCCAGGAGTGTAAATAAGAAATGTCGAACAGGTCAATGGAAGATAGTGCCGAGAAAGCGATGTACAGGGAACTGGAATCTATTACAGACACTACATGTAAGAGGAGGATTTATTTCTTTGGTCATTTCATGAGAACACCATAAATAAGTTTATTAACAAGGATTATAGAGTAACTCCTGAATCTGAAACAGAAAGTAGGATGGTTCAAGGATATTACAGAAGATTTGGAAGAAGTAAAAATTACCATGGATAATTTACGAAACGAAACAGAAAATCTCAGCAAACTCAGAAACAAGGAATTAAGACTTAAAACAAAACTAGCAAACAACATATAGATCAGAACGAATTGAAAGATATTGGGCAGTTTGGAAGGAACGAAGCAAGAAAGTTTTTAATTTCATTTTCCATTTAAAAAACGGTACAGGATTGCTGGAAGAGACAAGAATGGTCTTGAGAAGACACCATGCATAACAGGGAAGTTTCAGGCTGCTGACCAGTACTGCAAATTTTCCTGTCCAACAACGGAATTCCAAATCTAGAATGGTGATGTCAAATGAACAGGCAGGACATCATCCAATGCATGAAGAAGTTCTAGGAAGATAAAAAGAAAAAGCCTGTACCTGAGTCTTAGGTTCTAAGTGGTCTATACTGTCAGCAGCAAGCAGTTAACAGCCTGTGGTAACTACAATGTACAATGTCTAAAAGATTTTGACAAGTAAAAAGATCTGGAAATTATATTCGGATCCCACAGTCGGTCTCAGTAATGAACTTTCCAACACAGGTGAATAACGACAGTAACACCCTAATTTATTTGATGAACCTCAACGCAATAAAATGTTTACCCACTAACAAAGTCTCTCTCTGAACATGACGTACAGTCAGAATAAATAACAAAGCGCCTTACAGTACAGATACTCCTCAGTGGAAATCAGAATAATCATTGACTCCATAACAAAAAATTTTGAGAATAGTTTATAGGAGATGCCATGGGATGTAATTTACAATGAACCAAACGCTGACATAAAATTTCAACTATTCCATGACAAATTCATATCATTATTTGAAAATAGCTTTCCGCATAAGGTAATCAGAAAGGACACTAAACAGCCATGTAAAAAACCATGAATCACTGGAGGGATTAAATTTATTTATTTATTTATGCATTTATTTTACCTGGCAAGATTAGGGCCTTCAGGCCCTCTCTTACACCTAACCAGGCATACTCAGATTCAACAAGTTTCAGTGTCTACAGAAAATTAGGACATATGTTATACAGTATTAATGTTAAAGAAAAAAATAGAGATTATAAAAGTAGTACAATGATAATTATAACAATCAAAAAATAATTATAACAATCAAGAATAATGAAAATAATAATAATAATGATAATAATAATAATAATAATGACTATGTATATGAAAGTAAACATATTTTTCTTTTATGAGTGTCAGTCCTATTGCTAGTTGGGAATTTTCTCGTTATATTCTTGCAGCTTGTGAGTTATTCTCATCAAGCAGAGACATAAGACGATGGAATGGGGTGAAAGAGATATAGAAGAGGTAGATAGGTTAGAGGAAGAGAAATAGAATGGTAAAATTCGAAGCTATGATGGAGAGGAGAAAGAAAAAGATGAGGGGGGGCACAACAATGGTGGCTATACCGTCCCTAATATGTAAGTCTTAAGTTCCCTCTTGAATGTTGAGTGGTTTTGGATAAGACGCAGATCACAGGGGAGCGCGTTCCATAGTCGTATGGCTGAGATGGAGAATGACACGGAGAAAGATTTTGTGTTATGTAAAGGTACAGCCAAGATGCTAGACGTATCCGATCTGGTATTGCGGTTGTGGAATGATGATAGGTGTTTAATGTGAGAAGATAAGTATTGGGGGCACCAGTGGCTAAGAAATCGATGAAGTAAGCACATCGTGTGGAGATCGCGTGCCTTATGTGGGCGTATCCAACCTAGCTGGGAGTATGAAGGACTGATATGATCATACAACCGTAAGTTGCATACGTATCTAACACAAGCATTCATCACTAGCTCGAGGCATCTCGAATTTTCATTATTTGTGCCATGTTGAACTACATCACAGTAGTAAAGATTAGGCAAGACTAGTGTTTGGACTAATTTTTGTTTAACATGGGTTGGAAATATTTTTCTAAATTTTTGAATTGCATGTAGGGAGGAGAGCGATTTCCGGCAAGCTGTGACTGTTTGTTCTTCCCAGTTTAGGTGTTCATCCAAGATTATTCCAAGGTCTTTTACTGTTTTTTGGTATGGTAGTTGGGTACCATTGAGGAGTATTTGAGGGACTGTTTCGCGAAAGTACCGACTGATTAACTTTGGATGAGAATATAAGTATGACCTGGGATTTCTTGGGGTTTAGTTTCAGACCTAGGTTCTGTGCCCATCGAGAAACAGAGCAAAGATCTGCGTTCATACTCGCTACTGCGTCAGCAATGTTCTTGGGGCTTGCACTTATGTACAGTTGGATGTCGTCGGCATATAGATGGTAGTTGCAGGAGTGAATCACTGAAGAAATATCATTAATGTACAGTGAGAAGAGTAATGGACCAAGGACAGAGCCTTGGGGAACTCCAGAGCGCACGTTTTTCCATGATGACTTTTCCGACCCACAAATGACTTGTTGACTTCTGTTTTTGAGGTAGCTGTCGAACCAGTGTATTGCGCTGTTTGAGAAATTCAGCTGCTTCATTTTAATTAGTAATATATCAAAGTCAACAGTATCAAAAGCCTTGCTAAAGTCAAGCAGTGTTAGGATGGTAGCTTCACGTCTGTCCATAGCATGTTTAATGTCATCAGTTACTTTGATTAATGCAGTTGCTGTACTATGGTGCTTTCGAAAGCCTGACTGATATTTGTCGTGGATGTTATGAGTTTTGAGGTAATCCGTCAGCTGTTCATGGACGATGTGTTCTAGGGCTTTAGATATTGCAGGAAGTATGCTGATCGGCCTGTAGTCACCTGGCGACTTAGGGTTGTCAGTCTTGGGTATAGGTTGAATTAAGCTTTGCTTCCACTCAGTAGGATATGTGCTACTGACAAGAGACAGGTTGAAGATGTCTGTGATAACTGGAGTAATAGTGTTTACGACGTTCTTAATCATGCCAATGCTCACTCCATCATTTCCTACTGCCTCGGAAGAGATTCTCATAATTGCCTTGTGTACTGTGCCGGTAGTGACATGTTTTAGGAAAAACTTGTCTCTCGAGAGATTGATATCTTGGGGCTGGTAATTTGTCGCTGCGTGGCAGTTTACGGCTGTTGAGAAGAAATTGTTTAATTCTTCTGCAGACGCTTGATAAACAGCGTCAGATCTTCGCTTCCCTATACCGAAACTGCGCAGCTTTTTCCACAGTGCAGCAGGTTTTGATATGCCGCATACGACAGAGCGGGCATGTCTGATTTTGGCATTCCTCACGCTTTGCTTGGTTCTATTTCGGAGTTTCCTATAGGCTTCGTACGCCTCGGGAGTTGGGTTACGCTTGAAGGCCCTATGTGCAGCATCACGTTCATTCATTAACTGGCGTAATGCAGTGGTGAGCCACGGTGCGGGAGCTCTCTTTACCTTGACAGTGCGTTGAGGAGCATGTTTATCATACAGTGCAATAATTTTGCGACATAATTCCCGAATTTTTCCGTCTAAAGTCGGTTCATTGCTTATATCATGCCAAGGGATGTCTGAGCAATCCTTTTGAAGAGCGTCATGGTTAACATTTTTTAGGTTTCTGTAGGTTACCAGGCGAGATTTTTCTTTGGTGGTATGTACTGAGTAATTTAAGAAAATCACGTCATGAGCAGAGAGTCCTGGAGCGGATGTCTGATTGGCGCGAATTATTTTATCTGGTCGCTTTGTTGCTATTATATCTATGAGTGTATGGCTGTGTGGCGTGTGATGAGTTGGGTCCAGCGGTGTTAAACTCATATCATTGGAGTGGAACAGTCTCCTAAGTTTTTCTGCAGAGGGAGATTTTAACTGTAAGTCGATGTTTGTGTCGCCCATAATGATTATGTGTTCATACAGTGTCACGAGCGAGGACAGGGCAGACTGAAAGGAGGACATAGCACCGACGTTTGGAGGTTTATAGATTACTCCAATTAGCAGTTTCTGATTTGATGTATTTATTTCGAAAAACAAGAACTCTGCTTCTCCTTCGCCCTTTGCATCCGATGTGCATAGTATAGTAGGTCTCAGATCAGAGCGAATATAGGCACCCACACCACCCCCGCGTCGTGTTTCACGATCTGCCCTTAGGAGAGAGTAACCAGTGATTCGGATAGCGTCGGAAGAAATGTTTGGTTTCAACCAAGTTTCAGAGACAAGGATAATATGGAACAGCGATTGGCAGAACAGGTCACAGAACTCGTCGAAGTGAGCCGTTAGCGACTGAGCGTTCGCGTGGGCCACAAAGAGCCCGCCGCCGGAACCGGTCCGTCCCATTGTGGCCGCCTGTAGGACCGAGCGCGCTCCGTCTACCTGCTGGCCGGAAGAGGGACAAAAGCTGGATTTCGCGGGGGAAGACATATTTACAGGTGTGTCCAAGGTCGTGACTGACTCAAGCGTCTGTGGGCTAAAGGTGAAAGACAAGCTGGAGGTATCGGAGAAGGGAGCGAAAAGAAAGATGGAAAGTAGCAGTAGTGGTTACGAAAAAGATAGTAGTAGTAGTAGTGGTAGTGACGAGGATGAAAATAACAGATATAGAAAGGCGGTTTTAAGGAGATTCCTGTTAATGGAGAATGTTAATTCCCGTTTGACTGACAATATGAATATAAATGAGCACTTATGATAGGCAACTAAAGAAGCAATATTTATGTGAAACAATTGACTGATTTTAAATAGAGTACTTATGGTACATATAGAAATAACGAAGCAATATTTACGTAAAAAAATGAAAAGAAAGAATAAAAATTAACTTATATTAGACAGTAAAATATGAGACTTTGTGTCTCGCGAGATTTCGCTCAGTCTTTCAGTTCGGACATGTTCGTCACCGTTTTCCTCCCTCCTTCCGTCTTGACTACGATCCTGCCATCCTGGGTCCATACATTTTGAAGGCCGAACTGTGTGATCGCAGTGTTCAAAACTTTTAGTCTTTCGCGCGTCAGATCTTCCCTCAGGGTAAACCCACTCTTGGCGAGTTTTCTTTTCTGAGCAAACACTTCAGCTCTTTTCCGGTATGACACAAATTTAATTATTATGGGCCTGGGTTTCATCGCACCTGGTATCCTGCGCCCAACACGGTGGCTTCTGTCAATATCGGCCACGTCGATCTGCACACCAAGTTATTCACGCACGAGGCTAATGGCCAGGTCGTCGGTGTTTTCACGATCGTTTTCAGCTACCTCGAACAAGCGCAAGCTGTTCCTTCGCTGATACTGCTCAATTTCATCGGTGGCCGCAGACAGTTTAGCTTCTAGGTCGGCGGCTTTTTTCTCTTGTGCGGCCAGGGACTTTTTAAGAGACTGGATTTCGGTGCTGTTGCGCCCGACAGACTCTTGCAGTTTGTCCATGACCGCGGCCGTCACAGAGTCCGTGATGGATTGCACTATTACGTCTAGCGTGTCTTTGCTGTGCAGCGCCGCACTCACCTGGGACCGGACGAGCTCCCCGATGTCGGGAAGCGAGGCCTCACCTGCCGCCGGAGACCGGGCGCCCGCGCTGCCTGCGCCCCTGTAGCCTCGCCTGCTGCCGCTTACTCGTGCTCTTCCCATTTTTCACTCACTTATCACTTATCACTTGTGGTAATCAACGGAGAACAACACACCACGGCAAGTAACACTTGTTTAGTCGGATGTACACGTTGTGGACTGCCGCACTTCTCTGTAACACCTTCAATGAGCGGAAAAACTCGCGAGCCAAAGAAACGCGCGTCACTCAGTGGCCGCCATCTTAACTCAAGATTAAAGTATCTTGTGAAAGGAAAAGGGAAATACCTCTCTCAGCAAGAGCAAGCGGGAATACTGCAGTAGTTATACATAAAAAAATATTCAGAATTACTAAGAAAGGTTATTAAAAATCAAAGAACACGCCAATAATGTCAGAAATCAGTACTTCTGACAACAGACTTAAAGCTACATAGAATGTGGTAACTCGACAGACAGGACAACCAACCACAGGACAATGCAGCACACTGTGTAACTGAATGGAAGGGCTATAAATGATGAGTTACAGGTAGAAAATGCATTTAATAATCATTTCTGAAATATAGTAGAAAGCATAGGGACAAACAGTTCAAGAGTAAAATCACAGTCGTATGTCAAAAATGAACTTTCATGAAACTCAGTCATATGAATGTAGTACCAATTTCTCCTTCTGAAATTAGGAAAATTATACATTCATTCAAAAATAAAAGCTCATCTGGTATTTCCAATAGAGTACTAGAAATTTGTTCCCATGTAATAAGCTCATATAATATCTGTAATGCAGTATGTAATGCATCACTAACTGAAGGCATTTTTCCAGAGAGAATGAAATACGTGATAAGAGGGATGTCAATAACTACCGACCCGTTTCACTGCTGACGTCATACTCCAAAATTTTATAGAAGATAATGTGTTGTAAAATCGTATCTCAGCTAAGCAACAGTAATATCTTTAGCAAATCACAGTTTGGGTTTCAGAAGAGATGATCCACTGAGAGTTCCATTGACGCTTTGACTCACCGGATTTCACAACCATTAAATAATAAAATAGCTTCGGTTGGCATTTTCTGCTACCTCTCAAACGCATTCGACTGTGTGAATCACAGTATTCTATATAAATTAACGTTTTATGGGATTGATGGTATAGGCAGCCAATGGATATTGTCATATATAACCAAAAGAGTGCAGAAAGTTGTATTCAGTAATTCTAGCAATATAGTCCAGGACTGGGGAAAAATCACCTATGAGGTTTCCTCAACGCTCAATCGTAGGTCCAATGCTGTTACTCATATATGTAAACGATCTACCATCTAGTACACAACAAGCAGAATTAGTTATTTTTGCAGATAACACTAGTATTGTAATCAATCCAATCGTACATGCAGAAACAGAAGAAAAGGTAAACTTAGTTCTTAAATGTATTTTTGACGGATTTTTATGGAATAATTTCAGTTTCAGACTTAAAAAGACACAACATATCCAGTTCTGCACATCTCGAATCACTACACCTACGATAAGTGTAGCATATTGTGAGGAAATAATAAACAAGGTGAAAGCTTCAAAATTCCTGGGGGTCCACACTGATGAGAGTTTAAAGCAGAAAGTTCGCTGTAATTCAAATGAGCCATTAGGGATATAATTACAAAGCCAGAAGGAAAAATGGCATTCGATACTCCACATTAACGTTGTCTCTAGAGCAAAAGTGGTACACAGTGCTCCAACAAAAATTTTTGACCACTTACCCAGAGATACAAAATGTCTGACAGATAGCAAAGTAAACTTTGGTAATGAACTGAGAAAATTTTTCCTTGACAACTCCTTCTGTTCCGCAGGAGGCTTTTTATTACAGTGATGTGTAAAAGGAGGTGGGTAGTAATTACTAAATCACATCTGTACATCTTTTTTCTCTTTGTAAAAAAGCAAAAAAAAATGGAAAGTTCGGAATGAAATCGTATGCACAAATTAATTTGCGATGTGAATGTTAAATTACTCGTTCCACATCATTACGATCTATCTTGCATAATGATCCATGGAACGTGTAACTAACAAACCAACTAATTAACTAACTACAGAGACGTCTGCATTTTAACCCATGTAGAGATGAACTGCTACAACTTATATAACATCGTGTGGACTTTTGTGAATGAAATGAAGAATAACTACGTCTATCGACATTTAATGTCCAAAGATGACGATAGACTCCAGGTAAGTGGAAAAGTGAAATGCCACAGCATATGAATTCGGGGAACATAGGAGACACAAAGCGTAAATTTTTTAACCACGAGTGCCATATCCCAAAATTTATTACAAGACAATTCTGTTTCCTTTCTTGACTGTATTATGATTACAGTCACTTTTTTCACACAATAAACTGGTTTCGGCTATGCGCAATTTTCAAGTGCGTGCTCATACCTTCGTATATTTACACAGTCGTGATCGTGTATACATCACCCTGATACAGGATGATTCAGAAAGAATGAACAGAATTCAGTTGTTTATTACAGACGAACTGTGAAAGATAGAAACACAGTGAGCATGTCAGTGGACAGAAGAAGGTTTGGAGTTTTATGTTCACACAGACGCTATACCATACACTGAGCGCGAGCACAACGCGTTCCTCGAGAAACATCGAAATGGTAGTCCATTTCATTCAACACGTTAATCAACATGTCCCTGTTATTTAATCAACAGCTTCAACAATTCTATATATCAGATCTTGGAGAGTACCTTCCATAGATGATACAAAGATTGTGTCTTTTATGTATCCCCAAAGTAATATAGCGGAAGGTGTGAGGTCTGGTTGACCAGGGAGACCAAATACTATGAGAATGGCCTTATTGCCCACCTCTTCCAATCCAGCGTTGCGGGACGGTGTTAAGATAACGTCACACCTCAAGGTGAAAGTGAATCGAGGTGCCGTCAAGCACAAAAATTAAATTATTGAAATCTTCGTGAACTTAAAGAAACAACCAATTTTGCAACGTGTCCTGGTATGACATTCCTGTCACATTCTCCACAGCAAAAAAGGAAGATCCAAAGGTCTGAGAACAGACATGGCACAAAAAACATTCAGTTTCGGTGAGTTTCTTTCAGGTTCGACGACACCAGGATTTTGTGATCCCCCAATTATTACATATAACGGTTTATTTAACCGATAGGTGAAACGTCGATTCGCCCGAAAAGATGAGTCGTTCGGAAAAAGTGTCCGCTCCCATATCCTGAAGAACTGAAATCTGAAATTCAAACGTTCTGTTATGGTCGGCATAAAACAATTGCTGTAGTAACTGTAACTGGTAAGGCTTCATTTGCAGGCATCATTTCAGAACAGGCCACACCATTGTTTGAGGAAGTTGAAGTTCCTGACCTGCCTGCCTTCTGGACAGCCGAGGGCTCTGTGTGAACGCATCTGGGATACGCTCGACGTTTTCAACAGACATGCGTGGCCAACCAGTGCTCTTCCCTTTGCATATGCAACTAGCTTCCAAGAATTTTGTACGCCACTGATAAATCCACTTGTGCAGAGGCGACTTCTTGCTGAATTGACGGCAGAAAGCACATTGCACTTGAATAGCGGATTGACTTAGCGGAGATTAAATACACAAAGCAATGTCTCTTGTGGTGTAGTCGCCATGTTGTTGCAAACAAACGACAACGCAGCTGTGTCGAAAGTTTGAACCTTCCTCTGTCCAGTGACAAGGGCAATTTCCTGCTATCTTTTATACACTATGTGATCAAAAGTATCCGGACACCTGGCTGAAAACGACTTGCAAGTTCGTGGCGCCCTCCATCGTTAATGCTGGAATTCAGTATGGTGTTGGCCCACCCTTGGCCTTGATGGCAGATTCCACTCTCGCGGGTATACATTCAGTCAGGTGCTGGAAGGTTTCTTGGTGAATGACAGCCTATTCTTCACGGAGTGCTGCACCGAGGAGTGGTATCGATGTCGGTCTGCGAGGCCTGGCACGAAGTCGACGTTACCAAACATCCCAAAGGTGTTCTATAGTATTCAGGTCAGGACTCTGTGCAGGCGAGTCCATTACGTGGATGTTACTGTCGTGTAACCACTACGCCACAGGCCGTGCATTACAAACACGTGCTCAATCGTGATGAAAGATGCTATCGCCATTCCCGAATTGCTCTTTAACAGTGGGAAGTAAGAAGGCGCTTAAAACATCAGTGTATGCCTGTGCTGTGATAGTGCCACGCAAACAACGGGGGGTGCAAACCCCTTCCATGAAAAACACGACCACACCATAACACCACCGCCTCCGATATTTTATTGTTGGCACTACACACGTTGGCAAATGACGTTCACCGGGCATTCACCATACGTAGACTCTGCCATCGGATCGCATCAATGGGTACAGTGATTCATCGCTCCACACAACGTTTTTCCACTGTTCAATCGTCCAATGTTTACGCTCCTTACACCAAGCGAGGCGTCGTTTGGCATTCACCGTCGTTATGTGTGGCTTATGAGCAGCCGAAGTTTTCTCACCCCCTGCCTAACTATCATAGTACTTGCAGTAGATCCTGATGCAGTTTCGAATTCCTGTGTGATGGTCTGGATAGATGTCTGGCTATTATACACTACGACCTTCTTCAACTGTCGGCAGTCTCTGTTAGTCAACAGACGAGGTCGGCCTGTACGCTTTTGTGCTGTACGTGTCCCTTCACGTTTCCACTTCACTATCACGTCGGAAGCAGTGGACCTAGGAATGTTTAGGAGCGTGAAAATCTCGCGCACAGACGTAGGGCACAAGTGACACCCAATCACCTCACCACTTTCGAAGTCCATGAGTTTCGTGGAGCGCCTCATTCTGCTCTCTCACGATGTCTGATCACTACTGAGGTCGCTGATATGGAGTACCTGGCGGTAGGTGGCAGCACAATGCACCTAACATTAAAAATGTGTTTTTGGGGGTGTCCGGATACTTTTGATCACATAGTGCAGTTTGGGTGTAATAAACAATCTAAATCTGTTCTTCCTTTTTGAACCACTCTGTGTATGACTGCCGTCGTAAATGATCTGTACGAATTTGACCAGTTTCTGTGTCAATGAGGTTCGTAAAAGGAATTTGTAGTATTACTTTTGTTACTCCCAACAACTGGAAGCTAAGTTGTGTGTTTATGTCTGTTGAACGAAATTTGGGAGGTAAATTAGTTACTGATGTTTGCTGAACGCTCTTTGCGAAATTATAAACGTGGTATTGAATGTGTTTGTAACATCCAGCTTCAAAAGGTAGTTTATAACTGCTGTTACTTCAACAAATGGTATCTGTTTTGAAACGCAGCAAAATTTGTTAGGGTTGCGAGTAGTTAATAATTTATTCCGAAAAAAGTTAAAATATTTTCGTCAAAAGTTAAATGAAAATAACAAGTGAAATTAGATGAAATAAATATCATGCCCAATTTGTAAACGATACTCCGAGGATTGCGTTGTTGGTTGTTAGTTTTCGCTGTGAGACGATGCTTCAACGCGCCTGAGAGCCAGGAGGTGCGTTGCCACTGCACTTGTGTCCACCTAAGCGAGCCTTGCTCTGAAGAGCGTGAGACACCGGTTCCAAGGGCGGGGAGATGCCTGCGTGAAGATTATGTGTGCTCCACCGAAACTATTACATTATGGTTCGGTTTGTGTAACGTCAAGTTCGATAGACGCTTTGTTTGTGGACGAGTATTTTCTGAAAAGGTAAAATAATCTTTTATTATATCTATACTGAACTAATATTATGATGGAAGGAACTGAGGTGACTAAGAAGTTGAAGTAATAATTCGTGTCTCAAGCGATCTGTATGGAAACGCTGTGCGTTGCCCTCATGTAAAAGATTACTGTTCGGTGAAATAAATCGAAACTCGGGTAACAGAAGGACGGTAACTTCAAGACAGCACTAAGAATTTCACTTTTAAATGCAGAGAAGAGAGCGGATAGGTGGAAAGGGTGCTCTAAAGGCGTCTATGAAACTGGAGAGTAAACTGATGACTTGATAGAAGAAAGAGGAGCCGACAAGGAAGAGATAGGGGAACCAGTACTTGAGTCAGAATTTAAAAAGCTTTTGGACGACTTAAAATCAAATGAAGCTGATGGGATAGAGAACATTCCATTGGAATTTCTAAAATAATTGGGGGAAGTGACAACAAAACGACTATTCAAGTAAAATATGTAGACTGTATAAGACTGGCGATATATCATCATTCGAAAAAACGACATCCACACTTAGGGAAAGCACGAAAAGGTGTGGACGGGGCCTAATCAGTTACCGTTGGTTGCACAGTAAACATATACACTTTATGTAAGGAAATATTTTTTTAAAAAGAATCATTTAAAAAAATTGCTCCGACACAAGCTACACAAACGTCTGAACGCCTTATTAAGAGGGAATGCAAAATTATTTGTCGGCTGAGGGTCACAAGCAATAGCCGGTCGCTGTGGCCGAGCGGTTCTAGGCGCTGCTGTCCGGAACCGCGTGACTGCTGCGGTCGCAGGTTCGAATCCTGCCTCGGGCATGGATGTGTGCGATGCCCTTAGGTTAGTTAGGTTTAAGTAGTTCTAAGTTCTAGGTGACTGATGACCTCAGATGTTAAGTGCCATAGTGCTCAGAGCCATGTTGAGCCACAAGCAATACTTCAGAACAATTAACGGCTGAAGGACTGAATCACAAATGAGGAAGACAATTACATCTTAAAAATACCAAAATAAATTTTTTAAACAATCTTTTTAAAAAATTTGACCGTAACACAAGCTACACTGACGGATGAGGGCCTTATTAAGAAAAATTCATATTATTTTTTGTCGGCTGAATGCCACAAGCATTAGGAATAATTTAAACAAATTTAATTTTTAAACAATTGACACAATCAGACCAAAATAAAGAAGGGCGTGATCCACAGACAGTGCTCCAAGGATCGACCTGAGAAAAGTCCCTAAAGCTGCTGAAGCTGTGAGACAGGCAGCTAAGAGTCATGCTCACTTAACGGGATGTCAATTCAAACTAGGGATAGCTTAAACGCCAGCCAACACACTCGCAAAATCCACCTAAGATGCGATAACAAATACCACGACAGAATAACAGTTAGCATCGTCAAATAACAAGCGTTTAATTACACAAGTTGGCTCCACCAAATTCTAGTACGCAGACAGGGTTAAGACCAAACTGCCTATTCAAAATCTGACTAGATGCACATGGAACCGCAAAAGACAATTCGTCAAACAACTCAAAAAATCCTAAAACAGTCATTGTGCAGCAGCAAGACGAAGTGCACGTAGGCATGAACGCTAAGAACACAGAAACGCTCGAAAGACCACATACACGTCGTCCATCGAGATGACCGACCGAACGACCAACCATCGTTCGTTGCCAATCAAGTCTGGCAGGGGAAACGTCGGAGAATAAAACCGCCAACTGGCAGCTTGATGACATGAAGTCACTTGACGGACGCACACACACACACACACACACACACACACACACACACACACACACAGACACACAAACCAGTGAAGGTTTGCACTACTGGAATATAATGATCCATTCAACTTATACTCGCTGAATACGATCCTTGACGTGGTCGTGCACTCTCACGACCACATCCTTCCGTCGGGCAGTGCATGTGTGGCCTCAGCGGTTGAGCTGTGGAACTTCACTGCTGGTCCGTCCCCCCCAACTGAACTCCGACACACGACGACTCGAAAATACTTGGGGTAGCTCCAAAGACACTACCACAGTACTCGCTGTCGATAAACGCCGCTGCTGCCACTGACGGACAGACAAAGCGAGTAAACGTAGTGGCGCCAGTGAACGCACTAAGAAAACAAGAGGTCACAATCCGAATACACGACGCCAACCTGTCAACGGCACAAACACGAGCCGGAAGACGGCTCACACACAATTCGCAAGACTGCAAAAGCCGACATGTGTGCGAATTATCGCACAGTAAGCGTAACAGTTTATGCATTCAAGTTGCTGCCAAGAATAATGCACACAAGGACGGAAAATATAATTGAGGTCTGTTAGATGACCATCAACATGGCTTTAGGAAAGAGAAAAGGATTCGATAAGCAGTTCGGACGTTGGGGTTAGCAATGGAAGCAAGAATGAAGTTAAGCCGCGACACGTTCATAGGATTTGTTGACCTGGCAACAGGGCTTGAAAATGTAAAAATGGTTATATATGTTAGAAATTCTAAGAAAAATGAGGGTAAGATGTGGGTAATACACAATATGTACAAGAACCAGGAGGGAACAACCAACCTGGAAGATCAAAAAGCAAGTGCTCGAAATAAGAAGGGTTGGGATAGGGATTTAATCTTTCACCCCTATTGTTAACTCAGTAAATCGAAGAAGCAATGGTGGAAACAAAAGAAAGGTTCATCGTGGAATTAAAATTCGAGGTGAAAGGATGTCAATAATAAGATTCACTGATGATGTTGCCATTCTCAGTAAAAAGAAAGAAAAACTGCAGGGTATGTTGAATGGAATGAACAGTCTAATGAGTACAGAATATGGATTGAGAATAACCCGGAAAAAGACAACAGTAATGAGAATCGGCAGAAATGAGAACAGCGAGAAACCTACTATAGAGAATTCTGCTGCCTAGGCAGTAAAATAACCCATAACGGATGGAACAAGAAGACCATAAAAAGCAGACCACTAATGGCAAAACGGGCATCGGGCCAAGAGAAGCCAGCTAGTATGAAATATGGGTCTTAACTTGTGGAAGATATATATGAGAACGTACGTTTTGAGCTCAGCATTGTGTGATCGTGAAATATGGTCTGTGTCAAAATCAGAAGATCATTGAATCATTTGTGAAATATTGCTACAGATGAATATTGTAAATTAGGTAGACTGATAAAGTAACGAATGATTTGATTCTCAGCAGAACAGGTGAAGAAAAGAGTATGGGGAAAACACTCACAAGATGAAGGATGGGGATGATGTGACATCTGTCAAGGCATCAGGGACTAACTTTCGTGGTGCTAGAGGGAGCTGTAGGGGTGAAAACTGTAGAAGAAGACAGAAATTGGAATATATCCATCAGTTAACAGAGGGCGTAGGTTGCTCTGAGTTTAAAATTTGGCACAGGAGAGGAATTCGTGACTATCCGCATCAAGCCAGTCTGAAGACTGATGACACAAAATAAAACGAAAATGGAGCAGATCTGAAAAATGTTTATAGGAAGAATTGTTTGAGCGTCCATAACAGATTTAAAGAAAGAATAGATTTCTTATATTCGGAGCCAGCAATCAATAGTTTATTTGGTAATACGGGGAAGTGTAAGGGTGAAAATTATAGATGGAGTACAATTCCTGAGTACAGTAAAAGGGTTCAAGTAGATGAAGATCGCTCTAATTTTACACGGGACGGACTAATGCAGAGAGGCCGGCCGGGGGTGGCCGAGTGGTTTTAGGCGCTACAGTCTGGAATAGCGCGACCGCTACGGTCGCAGGTTCTAATCCTGCCTCGCGCATGGATATGTGTGGTGTCCTTAGATTCGTTAGATTTAAGTAGTTCTAAGTTCTAGGGGACTGATGACCTTAGAAGTTATGCCCCATAGTGCTCAGAGCCATTTTTTTTTTTTTGACTAATGCGAAGAGTCCCTCAAGAACCCTAATAGCGTTAGAAAAGAGTGAAATAGATATAAATTATTTCGTTGGTTAACACTCCAGTACAAAACAAATAATGAAGAAAATATAAAGTTTTTCCAAATCCTTTTCTGCTCCTTCCTGATTTCTACCATAATGTTAATGAGAAAACGGATACCACGTTCTTCACTTTCTTTTTACACTGATCATCTGGCAAGGAATGGCTGCTAGTCAGGCACACGCACGATGCATGTAGTATCAGAGAGCGTGTTGTCCATGGGCAGAATGGGGAAGGCGCGAGATGTATCTGAGTGCGACCGAGGGCAGATTGTGATAGCACGAAGTCTCGGAACCTGCATTTCGAAAACTGCACAACTTGTCGGGTGTTCGAGGAGTGCCGTGGTGAGTGTGTTCAACACACGGCGAAATAGGGTGAAACCACGTCCAGACGTCGTTGAGTTGGGCGGCCAGCCATCACCACAGATGACGGACTTCGTAGGCTGGTCAGTCTTGTAAAACAGGACAGGCGGCGAACTGTGGCGGAACTAATATCAGACTTTAATTCTGGGCAGCGTACAAGTATGTCTGAACACACACTGCACCGAACATTCCTAACTACAGGCCACTGCAGCTGAAGACCCATGCTTGTGCCAATGTTAACACCACAACATCGGCAACTACGACTGAAACGGGCTTGTCACCATCCGCACTGGACGCTGGTGCAGTGGCGGAGCGTTTCATGCTTTGATGAATCCCGATACCTTCTTCATCATGCCGATGGGAGGGCGCGAATCCGTCATCTTCCGGGGGACCAGCTCCTGGACACCTGTACTGCAGGACGGAGCCAAGCTTGCGGCAATTCTGGAGAACATTCACATGGGCATCCATGGGTCCAATGAAGCTCGTGAAAGGCACCAAGACGGCGAATATGTGTCATACACTGGTAGCTGATCTTGTACACCCCATCACGACGATCATGTTCCCCGACGGCCGTTTAAGGAAGATAACGCACTATGTCACAAGGCAGAAGAGATGGAGTGGTTTGAGGGACAAAGTGGCCATTTCCAGTTGCTGTGATGGCCCCTCAACCAGCCAGAACTGAACCCGACCGAACGTATGTAGGATCTGATTGAAAGTGGTGTCAGAGCTCATCGCCCCCCTCCCTGGAATTTTCTTGAATTAGGTGACTTGTGTGTTCAGATGCGGTGCCAGCTCCCTCCAGCGACCTACCAAGGCCTCATTACTTCCCTGCCACGATTCGTCGCCCCTGTTCTCCATGCCAAACGTGGACTTACTGGCTATTAGGTAGGTGGTCATAATGTTGTGGCTGAACAATGTGTATATAACACTGCTGTTGCTAATTTTATATCATCATCTGGCAGTTTTTGGAATTTACCAAATGTAGTTTATACAGTACGTCCCTTTTTTTGAATTATGATATTGTGGTAACTCGCTTAATATCGAGAGCTCTGCTGGATTCTAAAAAGTGATGAATCGATATTTTAGCGGGGATATGAGGAAGAATTAATCGATTTCCTTTTCGCTGTGAACCAGGATTGCGCGTAATTAAACATACCAAAAGTCACTACTTCACTGGATTTGTGCAAGGTATTGGAATGTAGTCTTGTCCTTCATGTCTGCAGTCGGGTTGAGCTTGGTGGATGGTTGACATTTGTCGGCGGTAGTCGGGTTGTTTTCTTTGTGCAGGCCGAGAGAATTAGCGCTAGTGAAGGCTACATGGCCGGGCGTTCGACGTTAGTTGAGTAACGAGGAGCAGGGTCTCCAAAGTTTTCTATGCGGCTAATTTACGCAGGTAGCCACCAGGTATTAGGCACCTAGTAATCACTGACTGGATATCTCTGTACTACACTTTAAAGTGCTGAGCAACGGTGCGCGGGTGGCACAGAGGGTTTTGCCGAACTGGGGGTTCTTAGAAGTTCTCTTTACCCTTTCATTACATATGTCAATGTCGTACCCCCGTGTTAACGCTAGGGGAGGGCGCGAAACAGGAGGGCTGGATAGCATAAACATCACTTGCTACTTTGTGGGATGTTCAAGTTTCGTCGAATGATTTTGAACGGTCCCTTGTAGTTCAAATGGTTCAAATGGCTCTGAGCACTATGGGACTTAACATCGGAGGTCATCAGGCCCCTAGAACTACTTCAGCCTAACTAACCTAAGGACATCACACACATCCATGCCCGAGGCAGGATTCGAACCTGCGACCGTAGCGGTCGCGCGGTTCCAAGCTGAAGCGCCTAGAATCGCTCGGCCACTCCGGCCGGCCCCTTGTAGTTCCATCGTGTGTAAAAGAACAAAACTTTCAGCCGCGGTACACTCCAGAGGAGTACGATCATGTTCATTGGTGTTGTAAGACTATGATGTCCTTAGAGAAGAGCTGAGTCGTCCGGGGAGCAACAGCAGTGTGAAAGCTCTTTGAGAACGCCGTCCTGTTGCTCTTCTCACTTGGACTTGTCGATTTCGACCGCAAAAGATGTGAGAATCAGCGTCCCAAGGGAAAGACGTGGTTTCATTAATGTGTTTTATGCCATCCCCTGAGACTTTTCCGTGTCGATGCTGAGAGGTGGTATGTCTGAAATGTTTCCCTGTGCAACACACAACGAAACAGACAATTTCAGCGCTGAGTGTCGTATTTCTGTCCTCCATTGCAGACGTGTCAAATCAACGTTTGAAATGTGTGTAGAGAGGGTGTGGTGACCTTCCCGTAGTGTGTCGCTTCCAGGGTGGCATTGTTCGTTTTTTCCCATGTGCCGACACTTTGCTGTTTGAAGCATAGACGACTGCGAGAAGGACGTCGCAGGGTGCCACACTTTTTTACCATTGCACAGAAAGAAAGTAAGTAAGACACCTTTGAAACAAACTTCAAATTTCTGCATAGCAATGGGAGAGAACTATTGGGTTTCTAAAAAGTTACCCATTAATTTTATTGGGCAGTGTCCTAACGCTGGTACTTCTCATTATTGACTAGAGCGATCTTATCCTGTAAGAATATTCGCTCCGTTTGTAACCTTGGCGATGAACACCTGAGTATGCTGTGTCCTTGATGTTCGAGTTTTTAATCATGTTTCAACGCCATATGCCAATTGTGGAAGTAGGTAAGCGCTCAGAGTTCTTCACAGTCTCTCCCCTTTACCCTCTTATCAACATATGCAGTTCCTCGTATCTCTCCTCGATCTTGATGCTTTTCTCTGAATAGGACAGCAGGAAAACTTGTTTCCAACAAATTCCCATACGTCTAACTCCTTCAGCTACCTTTCTTCGGTAGCTTTCAGCAGCAGAAACCAGATCTGGGAGTGATCACTGTTGTTACGTAGATCATTAGCACATTACCTGTTCACATAAACTTGTGACTTCTTTTTCACTCACTATTATCAAAGTTATCTTAGAAGAAAGATTAAGGAAAGGCAAACCTACGTTTCTAACATTTGTAGACTTCGAGAAAGCTTTTGACAATGTTGACTGGAATACTCTCTTTCAAATTCTCAAGGTGGCGGGGGTAAAATACAGAGAGCGAAAGGCTATTTCCAATTTGTACGGAAAGCAGATGGCATAAGAGTTGAGGGGCATGAGAGGGAAGCAGTGGTTGGGAAGGGAGTGAAACAGGGTTGTAGCCTCTCCCTCATGTTATTCAACCTGTATATTGAGCAAGCAGTAAAGGAAACAAAAGAAAAATTCGGAGTAGGTATTAAAATCCATGAAGAAGAAAAAAAAACTTTGAGGTTCACCGATGACATTGTAATTCTGTCAGAGACAGCAAAGGACTTGGAAGAGCAGCTGAACGGAACGGACAGTTTCTTGAAAGGTGGGTATAAGATGAACACCAACAAAAGCAAAACGAGGATAATGGAATGTAGTCGAATTAAGTCGGGTGCTGCTGAGGGAATCAGATTAGGAGATGAGACACTTAAAGTAGTAAAACAGGTTTGCTATTTGGGGAGCAAAATAACTGACGATGGTCGAAGGAGAGAGGATATAAAATGTAGACCGGCAATGGCAAGGAAAGCGTTTTTGAAGAAGAAAAATTTGTTAACATCGAGTATAGATTTAACTGTCAGGAAGTCGTTTCTGAAAGTATTTGAATGGAGTGTTGCCATGTATGGAAGTGAAACATGGACGATAAATAGTTTGGAAAAGAAGAGAATAGAAGCTTTCGAAAAGTGGTGCTACAGAAGAATGCTGAAGATTAGATGGGTAGATCACATAACTAATGAGAAGGTATTAAATAGAATTGGGGAGAACAGGAGTTTGTGGCACATCTTGACAAGAAGAAGGGACCGGTTGGTAGGACATGTTCTGAGGCATCAACGGATCACAAATTTGGTATTGCATGGCAGCGTGGAGGGTAAAAATCGTAGAGGGAGACCAAGAGATGAATACTCTAAGCAGATTCAGAAGGATGTAGGTTGCAGTAAGTACTGGGAGATGAAGAAGCTTGCACAGGATAGAGTAGCATGGAGAGCTGCATCAAACCAGTCTCAGGACTGAAGACCACAACAACAACAATATCAAAGTTAGGAAAGGGAAAATCTGATTCAAGAATGTTGTACTGTAGAGGCGTTCATGTTCAAACACTTTGCTTACTTATAATTATGAATATGAATTTTAGCCAATTCAGCTCTAATATAACTAAATGCGTAGAAGGTAAATGGCAGATAAAACATTTGCTAAACATCTAACTTCGTGGGACATGTCACATCGCCTTTTGTTTTTTCCTTAGTATTCCGGAAATCGAAAATGTACGTGAAATCGCTAGGTCAGGAATATCTTCGTCAATATTCACCGCTATATGCTTTATTACGTAATACGGGACACACATTCACCGAGCACCTACAACGCAACTGTTTCAACGTTGATGCTGGCAGGAGCTGAAAATATGACGTTATAATCACGAAGCCTACCGACTTGTGCCGATATGTATTGATCAGAACTAGCGAGCAAAGGAACACCTGTGTGGACAGACGGTAGCAATTGTTGGTTATATTAAATCTCACGATTTTATTGTTTTGATTATAAGAAACTGTTTTGAAAACCTGTATCTGAGAACAATTTTTAGTAAACAAAAGTTTTCTAAAGTCCAGATGTGTGATTTTTATGGCTAGGGGGAGTGGGAGGGGTTGTATGATAGAAGAGGTGCGTTTCCATAACTAAAATTTTAGAAATCAAGCACTGCAATGCGCTGCCCAGTTACAAGAACTAGGGAAGACCGGCTCATCAACTTTAGGCTGTAGAAAACATCATACTCCCAGAAACTGACGCTGTCGTGCACAACAGCCACAGGAAAAGCACACAGGCGTCACAAAGAAAGGAAATGTAGGAAGGTGAGCGGAAAGAACATTCGCAGAGTATGCCTGAAACTTACACGTCTGCCTTTAACACCTGCATAAGATGCCTGTTGATTAAAATCAACCCTCTTCGTCAGGCTTTCGGTAGCAGTGGCGAATGGAATGCCAAGTACCCTCAAAGCTTCTAACGATGTAGTCAAAACCACGACGCCAGTCCCTACGTGTCTTCTGGTCGGCAGTATTACACAATATTTACAGCGCGGACAGGCAGTGGGGAGTCACTGAATCTCGGCAAGAGGCAGGGGTGCCTTAGTTGGGCGGCGTGCTAGGTATGAAAACAGAAGGGAGAGGAAAGAGGCGCCAACAGGGGGCGCAGCGGCTGTTATCCTTGGCAGGCTGCGGGGTTGCTGCGACGCGGCGGCCGATCGTGTTTTGTCCGCCTTCCGGGCGCGTTATGAGGCGGCTGTGGCGCGCCGCGGGGGACCCGTAAATCCGGCGGCTGGAAATTGCCCTCAGGATGCGAGACAGCGCCTGGATGGTGGGCCTTTCCCGCCGCCGATAGCGCGCCGGCCCTTTACGAATGGTCCTATCACTGAGGCGCCGCGAAATACGCCGAGTGGAAACACGGCGGGCGGCCGGCGCTGCGCCCAGATTCCGCAGTCTCTCCTTCCGGCAGCCGCTCCGTATCGCCCATATCGAGCAACAGCCGGACTCGCCGCAAATGAAATTTTCCGCACAACTCTCTGATACGGAGAAAATGACTATGAGCTTGCGCAAACTTATCACTTGATCGTCCACAAAAGAGCAGAGAGAAGTGTAGGTATCTATTTCTTTCTTTTTTTTCCCTCCAATCTGAGAAAGCTTTCTCTTTTACCAGGGATAGTCATAAAGCTTTAATTACTTATAATCGATCGTGCAGCGATTATTAAACTTAATTTTTAGTTGTTTCCCAATTTCCTTGTTGTCTTCTGTCTGATTAGAGGTGGCTCGCCAAGAATTAGCTCTCCCGTGTCCTGTGCCAGTTTTTCACTTTCACTAGCACCCAACGCCCTCAATCATTTGGCTGATATAATTCAATATGTTTTTCCTTTACAATTTTTACCCTCTGCAGTTCCTCAATTACCATAAAGCTGTAACTCAGATCCCACCAACCCATCACTTCTCCTTGTGAATGTTTTCCAGATGTTCCTTTCTTCAACAATTCTGCGTCGCCTTATCGATCCAGTTAATTTTCACTTTCAAAACGCCACATCTGAAATGCTTCGATTCTCTTCGTTTCTTGTTTTCCCACTGACCGTAATTCACGTCCGTAAAATACACTGTTCCAGGTGTGTATTCTCAGAAATTTCTCTCTCGAATTAAGGGGGATAGGACGTCAAACGGGACGACTTGGAGCAGGAGAGGCATCACAGGACATTTTAATTTCCACTGTCTATACTTTTACAAATAAATTCATAAAACTTTGTCAGCATGACCAGGAAGGATTCAGAATTTACACTCACAGCAGTGGAAGCTCGAAAACATAACAAAATAAATTTGTTTACATTTGAAATTCAGTCATTTTTTTCACTTACTAATAGCAGCATTTGTTGCTATAGGTACACATTTCTTCATGAGTAAGAGAGATTCATCGATGAATTTTGCACAGCATACAAACCATACCCAAAGGTGTATGAAACTCTAGAATTTTAGAAATCTATTAAAAACTGTGGTAAAAATTGAGGTAATTAACCAGAAGAAGATGCAAATATAACAGCTCATTCGTTTTTTCATAAATTAAATAAATTCTAGAGTTTCAAACACCTGTAAGTATGGTTTGTATGCTGTGCAAAATTCATCCAAGAATCTCTCTAACTTATGAAGAAAAGTGTACCTATAGCAACAAATGCAACCATTAGTAAGTGAAAGAATGATGAAATTTCAGACGTAAAAAAAATTTATTTTGTTATGTTTTCGATCTTCCACTACAATGAGTGTGAATCCTGAATCCTTCCTGGTGATGCTGACAAAGTTTTATGAATTTATTTGTAAAAGTATAGCCAGTGGAAATTAAAATCTCCTGTGATGCCTCTCCTGCTCCAAGTCGGCCCGTTTGACGTCCTACCCCTCTGAAGTCTTATGTTTCATAGTAGTTGACTTCTTTTGGTCAAGAGTGCCCTCTTCGTGTGTGCTAGCCCCTTGTCTGTTTTTTATGATCTCCTAGTTTCGTTCATCGTTTTTTTTTTTCTGTCTGCCAGGTACGAGATTCCCCTCAATTCGTCACATCGTGGTCTCCAGTTTCGATGTTACGTAACTATCCCCATTTCTGCCACGTTTCATTACTTTCGTCTTCCTCCAGTTTACTCAAGACCACAGTTTCTACCCACCAGGCTATTCTTCCATTTACCATGTCCTGGAGACCTTCTGCACTTTCACTAAGGACAGCAATCTCATCAGCGAATATCATAGATGTCTTTCACACTGAATTTTCATCCCATTCCTGAATTTTTTGTTTTAATTCCGTCGCTGCTTCTTCGATGTACAGATTCAGCAGCAGCGGCGGAAGACTACATCCTTCCCCTTTCTAATCCGAGAGCTGTTCTCCGTGTATCAGCCCATAGATAGTCAACCTTTTTTACCTGCCAGTTACTATTTTACCTTTGTTAGTAGTCAATTCTTCTTACCGCCTACCAGCTCCAAAGTAATGGATGTCTTTAAAGTATGAATTAAACTTTATAAACATTATAAAATAGAGTTACAGGAAGTTAAAGTGTATAACCGTCACTTACTAAATACTTTATGTCAAAATTTTATGAAAACCTAATTAAATTTTTTTGAAAACCCCACCGCCTACCACCCACGATGAAAACTGGAACGCCCACTATGGCCGGTATGGCCCAGTTTGGCTATCAGTTCATTAACCGTTCAATGCATCAGCTTTTCCGCACGATGAATCTATTAATGGAAATAACTGCAGGACTTATTTTGGACTTTCAAGAAATATTGTACCTACAAAATCACTTCGCCTTCATTCTGAATATGCCTCCCAAACAATGGTTTCTCCGTTTGCAGAAAAGGGAGGAATTCTAGAGTATACTTTCGGTGAGACAAAGAAGCAACATGTGTGACTGAGTCCTACACACAGTGAATAGGCATCATCGTGGAGCAAACTCCTTAGACAGCTTCCCGAGGTACGTCATCTTGGTAGCGTCCTGCACCTCGCCAAGAGGTTTCAGCAGAGCTATCACGTGAAAATTTGCCCCTCACGTGATGTGTCAACACCAAACCTTCGCAGTCCCAAGAGAACACGCTCAGAACAACCGTGCCTCGTGACTGTCATCCTTTACAGAAGAGGTAAATCCACAGCTTTCCTGTTGTTGCACTGCTCCTTTTTCTCAAGTGCATAGTGGGACAGGTATCATTAAATAGCTAAACAGTTCATTTGGATTGGCCTAACAAATCTGCAACATTTCTGCTAACGTCTCGAATTGGCAGTCTTTTGGTATGGGTGTCATGGATCACAGCAGACTGTGACCAATGTCGTGTCGAAAAAGGAAAGTTGATCTGCTCTTTGTTCTTCATGATTCGTTTTATCTGACCACCCTGGAATCGACAGCATAACCCACTACGCTTTTGACGGTAAACAGTTGCCATACTTCTCCATCAACTCAGCCTGTATATGTGCAGTGTTCTTCCCCTTCAAATGCAGAAAACGAAACGCTGCATGTTACACCACTTTACAAATACGCTGCACAATTTTCTTGTCACTCCTCTAGCTGATCTTTCTGCCTAGTCCTTATATTTACTCAACAGTCACCGTTATTGAAATCGTTGAACAGTTTGTCTTTGGCGAAATAATCTGCTGTTACATGTACATAAACCAGTGTTTGTGTTTGTATGGGTGGGATTCCCTCCCAAACACCTGGACAGATTTGAGCCAATTTAATCACAGAAGCAGCAGGCCACATGAGTACCAGCACTATGGAGTTTATAAGTTACTAGACCCAATAGGAGCGGAGATATGGGGAAATCGTTGTTCCTATCATATTTACCGTGCTGAACGACAAGCATGTTGTACTGGCCTGCCAAATCAACTTACTTTGCTTCCTTCGACGGCTTTTGTGCCATATGAAGGAGTGTTCCAAGTAATTGACATTCTGACTACCGATTCAACGCCACTTTATTTGTTGCTGGATCTACAATAAGTCTTTTTGCTGTCAATTGACTCACTCAGTGTAATTCAACATCGACAAATGATTCTGTTGTAAGTTAGTACTATGGCTACAGTTTTCGATTCGGGTTTTTACTCCAGACTTGTGAACTAAGTTTGATTCAAGGAAATATACGCCTTGTGGTGGCTCTTATCTTTCCAATTGATGTTCTCTTAGTGCTGGCTCCCCCCTCCAGTTTGGTTCCATCACACACAAAATAGAGTTTCGTGTATTTGGGGATCAATACGACATATGAATGAAATACAAAAATAGTAAAAAGTGTATAATTTTTTAAATCAAAAAAATTTAATCTTAAGTGCTTAATGAACTGATAATAACAAGGCGTAAATCGCTAACGAAAGTTTCAATTTCATGCCTTCCGCAACTCATCACTGAAGTGAAATTTGGTGAGAAGTTTTATTTTGTCAGTCAAAATTTTCACTCCCATTAGTGGTAAGTTCTGATGTACGCCCACAAATAATTCTTCAGTTTTTGTAAAGAAACACGAGAATATCGCTATAGATAACTCCAAATTTATAAGAAAAAACCTAAATGTACAAAGATGCTTTGGTTACCGATGGAAAACGAATCACGCTTCAATACACACAATAGTAAGGAACATACAAATATCACAAACTGTGTTATCTTATAGTGATAGTAATTCATTCATTACGGAATATTTCGTCACTTACCTGCGTGGCGTATAGCCCCCAGGACACCCCTTATGGGACCATTGCTTTTCACAGTATATATAAATGACCTAGTAGATAGTGTCGAAAGTTCCATGCGGCTTTTCCCGGATAATGCTAGAGTATACAGAGAAGTTGCAGCATTAGAAAATTGCAGCGAAATGCTGGAAGATCTGCAGCGGATAGGCACTTGGTGCAGGGAGTGGAAACTGACTCTTAACATAGACAAATGTAATGTATTGCGAATACATAGAAAGAATGATCCTTTATTGTATGATTACATGATAGCGGAAGAAGCACTGGTAGCAGTTACTTCTGTAAAATACCTGTGAGTATGCGTGCGGAACGATTTGAAGTGGAATGATCATATAAAATTAATTGTTGGTAAGGCGGGTGCCAGGTTGATATTCATTGGGAGAGTCCTTGGAAAAAGTAGTCCATAAACAAAGGAGGTGGCTTACAGAACACTCGTTCGACCTATAATTGAGTATTGCCTATCAATGTGGGATCCGTACCAGGTCGGGTTGACAGAGCATCCAAAGAAGACCGGGACGTTTCGTCACAGGGTTATTTGGTAAGCGTGATAGCGTTACGGAGATGTTTAGCAAACTCAAGTGGCAGACTCTGCAAGAGAGGCGGTCTGCATCGCGGTGTAGCTTGCTCGCCAGGTATCGAGAGGGTGCGTTTCTGGATGAGGTATCGAATTTATTGCTTCCCACTACTTATACCTGCCGAGGAGATCACCAATGTAAAATTAGAGAGATTCGAGCGCGCACGGAGGCTTTCCGGTTGTTGTTCTTCCCGCGAACCATACGCGACTGGAACAGAAAATGGAGGTAATGACAGAGGCACGTAAAGTGCCCTCCGCCACACACCGTTGGATGGCTTGTGGAGTATAAATGTAGATTTAGATGTAGATACGGAACGATACTTTACGATATTGTCCTTCGACAAGAGAGACGGCAGTTGATGAAAAAGACTTGATCTGGTCCTATGCAGAGTGCTGTTGTCTCAAAATATCCCCAGCAAATACCGAAGGGTCGAGACACATCGACATGATCCAAGTGTTCCTTGATCTCTCAGTATCGATTTTCAGTTTGGAATTTATTAGCATCTTTCCCATACTACAAGTGCGTTTCTACAGATCCTCTTTACCTCGTATATACTTCTGAGAATTACTTCATGTATCTGATGCTAGAAAAGTAAATGTTAGCGAAATATTTGAATACATTTTTCAATAAAGACAAGAGACTCAAGTAGAGATATCGTTAAGAGGTGCGTATGACAATAACTAACGCTTTAACAGAACACTAAGAAATCCATACTGAAAATTGCATTCGATGAGTTTCAAAGACAACTTCTTCCTGCCCTTTTAATGGTAAATTCCACAAGTAAAATATACGTAAAACCACCATCACTGAATGGGTAGTGGATTTTTCTTTTCTTAAAAGAATTCCTACGTTTAAAAGACTGACACACAAAAATAATATTTTGAGAGCATGATGTGTGTTGAAGTACATGGCGGATCCTTTGTTCTTACCGCATTGAAACCAATTTCACAATGTTCATGTTTAAACGTTGCAAAGATCCACTCAAATATAGATTAACAAATGAGTAACCAAGAATATATTGGAAACAGGCGAGATGGAAAAAGAATTTCAAAACTAAGCTGCTGTCAATTTCAAACAAGAGTTTTCAAGCAGGAAAAAATTTACTCTTCCAAACGCAACTGAAATGAAGCAAATGAAACATATTCTTCCTGTCCCGTTGTCGCTATTCTCACAACACTACGATATCACAATAAATGACTAATATTTCATTAATTCATACTGTTCCTCGAACTCGCATACTGATCAAAAACACACTGTTTCACGCACTACCGTATTTAAAATATGGGCATACAGGAATACTATATGCTTAAATTTTGTGAAATAAGACGTTAAAGTGTTGGTTTGGTATCAGTTTAGGATAATTCGTCATTTGTTTGTAGTCGATACTCAACTGCATCTCGTAGGACACAACCCATATTTACATTACTCTCTCATTCTGGTAAAAATTTGCCTGCAGCCAGATGCTTCTACTAAGAGCAGCGCTCTGTATAAAGAGAGCGTCCGCTTGTCGCTGTTTGCGGTGGGTGATTGACTGAAGTCGCATAACGTGATATTTCCCTCCGTGCAGGGCATAGAAAGCGCGCTGTAATTTCTGAATGTCTACCGGAATGATGGAAACTCACAGGACTCCTGCTGAAGAGGACAGTCGTTTGACTATAACTGACCAAAACTAAATTTTTTATTAACTAATGTGAAACTTTTGAAGACTGCCGTATGTTTTCCTCATTCGTTGACTGGTAGGCTATTTGATGCAGTGATCAAGTAACAATGGAAAAAAAAAAAAGATAAGAAGAGCACAGAAGACATGCAAATGTAATCGGAACAGCACAATCAACTTTTTTTGTTAATTTACAGCTGTTTGTGTATTACCATAAGCAATCTCAACTGGAAATGGTAGGTACAATACGTACGTCAACCGTTTCGAATATTAAATTATGTTCGTATACTTCCATCTTCTCTGAACCAACGTTTTTCCAACCAACATAAATTTGAAAAGTAATTTTTGATAAACTGTACTGATTTTTGCTGAGTAATTCTGTTTGTCAGTTCACGATCTAACAGTATTTGCTGAAAAGCACAATTATGCATTACGCGCTACAGGTGAGGAACATTTGTGCCAGTTTGTTTTAACAGCGTGCATTATTGTCATCAGTCTCGTTCATAGCTTCGTATCTGATGTGGAAGTTGTAACTTGTATTAGAAAGCTCAGAAGCTAAATATGGTGATCGGTATATAACAAATATATCTATTACTGTGTAGCCGAGATATTCGTATTTGGGTTATTGGCTATCAAGCAAGGATACAGTGAATGCTTCATGCTTCAGAGACAGATGCATAAGAAGGAATAAGAAGGATACATTCACTGCATGCCCATTATCCCTAAACCGTTAGTGATTTGCACAACACTTTGCTTCAGTAGAGACTGTTTGTCGAGCATACACACTGTGTATGATGTACGAAAATGGTGTCTCGATAATAAACGGAAAAACAGTTCAATAAGAAACCTTGCCGGAGAGAAACTTTTTATTTGATCTCTTAATTAAGTATGGCAGCAGGAGAAGCGCAGTTTCTGTATTCTTAAATGATTTGCTTTCGGCACGATATCTATTTTTTTTTTTATTTTTTTAACGAAATCTGTTCCAGAAGTCAAGTGTTTGTCTTGTAGCTTAGCTTTTTTCTTGTATAAAGGGACATTTTCCGACTTGATATTGGTTACCGTTTCCCGCCACTAACGACTCTAGACGACCAGTTTAAAGCTACTCACGACAACACTAGCTATTTGGGGTCGCTGAAGCGAAATCTAAACTTTTCGCCCGCATCTCGTGGTCGTGAGGAAGCGTTCTCGCTTCCCACGCCCGGGTTCCCGGGTTCGATTCCCGGCGGGGTCAGGGATTTTCTCTGCCTCGTGATGGCTGGGTGTTGTGTGCTGTCCTTAGGTTAGTTAGGTTTAAGTAGTTCTAAGTTCTAGGGGACTGATGACCATAGATGTTAAGTTTCATAGCGCTCAGAGCCATCTAAACTTTTCGTCTCTTCCTGCTTGCATGTTTTGTTGCTGGTGATTTGAGACGTCCAATTAGAAGCTATTGATTTACGCTACCAGTACATGACGTAAGTGAGCTCGCTTCGTTACAAGAATCTGGCGAGATATGACCTGCAGCCCTATAGGTTCAACATGGTCCTCGCCTCTAATCCATCCATTCTTTCTCTACACAGAGCTCTAGTACAGCGTCACTTAAGCTACCACGCAGATACGTAATCAAGTACACTTCGTAATTATTTGGGAAACGGAAGTAATAAAAAGTCTTTAAGCCTCCATCAGTCACAACCTTATCGTAACTTCTTCCTGCCGCAATGTGCCAAAAAAGCACTCAGTTACAAATTGTTTTCACTCCTCCTTTTTGATCAGGGGGGCGTTCCTTCGTGCTTACCTTCATTAGAATTGACATTAAGGGATTTACAAAGACTTGATGGAAAAAACATTTCTAGTACCCAAAATACACGATTTTGAAAACAACAATTTCTTTAGCCCTCCACTGTACTTGCTTTAAAATTTGAGCTGAATGTTGAAGCATACAATAAGACATAAAAAAAACCACTTACGTATATCACTCTGAGCCTCGTGACCTCAATTCTCCTCGGATGCACGGGATTTGGGATCCTCAGAAGAAGTTGGAAGCATGACAGGTTTGGACACATCGCAGATGTCGTTCACGGGTTTATTGCAGATCGGATAAAAAAAAAAAAAAAAAAAAAAACTTTCAAATGGCTCTAAGCACTATGGGACTTAACATCTGAGGCCATCACTCCCTTAGACTTAGAACTACTTAAACCTAACCAACCTAAGGACACTACACACATCCATGCCCGAGACAGGATTCGAACCTGCGACCGCAGCAGCAGCGCGGTTCCGCCTAGAACCGCTCGGCCACAGCGGCTGGCTTGGCGCAACACACACATCTCGACACGGTAAGCCTCCTCAAAACAGTTTCAGTCGTGCAGGATATGCACTTACGCCTCTTCATGCGTAATTCGTCCGTATGATCATTACCAAAATTCATCGTGGGGATAAACTGCCACAGGCGGATTTGCAGACTGATGGGGATTGCATTTCTCATCTAGCTCCTTCTTTGCGGCTCTGGTAGAGTAAGCTCATAGGCCAGCTTCTTGAGGCCCTGCCTCCTTCGCAATGGTTCAAGGTAGACGAGGAGGGAGTTCATATCGGTCCCTTTCATCATCGAATGAAAGATTACCATTGGCCAACGCTTGTTGTTTCTGCGAACATCATAAGTCGAACACATTTGGTTTGCAGTATCCCCTCTACAATTTTTGGAATTGTAGAACGTTACGATTTCTGGCCTCTTGGCTTCTTCAGATGAAGGAGCAGTAGCATCTTCATTAAGAAGGGAAGAAACGAGAATAACATTTTTTGCTCTCTAGGAACGTACGAGATCAGAGCTTTCCCATCGTTGAACCCGAACATACCGTCATACTGCTTCTTTCCTTTCACTATAGCAAATGCCTCGGAAAACTGTCTCATGTTTTTTCTTGCTGTTCCAACGTAGGTGGGGTTATGCTTTTGGACCTCGTTTGCAAGCGCAAAGTTGATAAACAGGTGCCTGACGATATTTCACCCACTTCCCAGTAAGAAACGAACCAAGCAGTTGACGCCGTCAGGTTGTTTGTTGTTCACTTTGTAAGGGCTTCCAGGATGTGTACCAGCATACATTTCCAAGTCCTAAATGTAGGTCATCTTTGGATCCACGAAGGCGAACAGCTTGATGCCGTTCTCATTCGGGTTTGAGTAAACATAGTGGCGGAAAAGCTGTCTTGCTCTGAAACCTGGAAGCATTTAGCTGATGGTGACCATCTCTCCAACAGAATAGTTCTTTTGATAGTTCTCCAAAAATAGATCGAAGATTTCACGAACAGAATTGTCTCTGCAGGGTACAGTAAACCAATAAACGCTCCAACTTCAGTCATATTTGTTGGCCTAAAGCCTCTAACTCGAGCAAAATTTCCCTTGAAGCTCTCCAAATATTGACTGATGTATTTCACTATCATTTCAAGCACGGTATCAGTTAAGAAGTGATACCAACACTTAACCGGGTTTTTGGCTAGTCTAGTTGCTCCTACACCCCTGGGAGGTGACTGATAACATTTTCAGATCCTCTGCACTTACCCCTATTCGGTTGCTTGCAGGTCCTTTTGGTTTTCTTATCCTTCCGTAATGCGAATGGTTCACCATCTTCTTCCGTATCACAAGCTTCTTCATCGTGAGAATCGTCAGTACACCCTTTTTCAGTAGCTGTAGCATCTCATTTCTCTTCAATCACACTTTCTAACGCAGTATCGCTTTTTTCATCTACATCTTCTGTTATGACTAAACCATAATTAACAGCTGTCAAAAATCTTATGACATTCTTCTCGTTACCCAAGCCGAGCCGCGCGGGGTAGCCGTGCGGTCTAGGGCGCATTGCCATGGTTTGCGCGTCTTCCCCCGTCGGAGGTTCGACTCCTCCCTTGGCCATAGGTGTGTGTGTTGTCCTTACCGTAAGTTAGTTTAAGTTAGAATATGTAGTGTGTAAGCCTAGGGACCGATGACCTCAGCCGTTTGGTACCATAGAACTCACCACAAATTTCCAATTTTCCACTCAAGCCGAATTACCTGTTCGTCATATATCAAAAAACCTGGAACAAAAGTCAAAGGAAGTAAATTAGATTCGCTATACCGAGTTCAGTCGCAATGTGCAAATTACGCCCACCTCACGAAATCGCCCTTGTTTTTTATAACTCCGACAAAATAACCTTAAAAACTAGTGAAATATAGCCAATAAAGATGAATATCCCGTTCGAACAGATCTTGGAATGACCAATGGTACTGACCGACCACCGTGTCTTTCTGAGCCGATGGGCATCACTGAATATGGAGTGACATGTGATCAGCACATCTCTCTCGCGGCTGTTGTCAATTTTCACGAATGGAGCCGGCATTTACCAGTTAAGTAGCTCCTCATTTGCCTTCACGAGAGCTGAGTGCCACCCGCTTGCCAAAAGCGCTCGGAATACATGGACGGTGACCCATCCAAGTGTTAATCAAGCCAGACAGTGCTCAACTCCGGTGATCTGATGGGAGCCGATGTTACCACTGCGACAAGGCCGTTAGAAAATAAACGTGAATGTAGGAAAAAAATTAAGAAAGTATGACGTCTTTGGTCGCAATGTGCCTTTTCTTGGCCACTTTCTCAGCTTCGATCTCTGTGACGACGTAGCGACAGCTGCGACGGAAGGTCGGGGACACCTCCACGAGCCAGGAAGGGAGCGGCGCCAACCGTCACTTTTAACCACCGGGGCCATCCGAGAAAGGGAAGCTGGAAGTTTTTTGCACAGGTGCGCCCGACGGATGGTTGAACAAACTGCGTGTATACAGAGAAATAATTTGCAAGATATATGCAAAAGAATCACGCATAGGGCACCATAATACTCTGTGACTTTGGAAGCAGTGGAAAGATGTAGCATCGTTAAAACTCGGCTACAAGCTTGCGAAAACATCGTTAGCTTTCGTCGTCATTTGCTTCTGCATTTACATCCAGTCACTGTTCAAAATCAGTGGTGTAATGTGATTGACAATAAACGAAGAGCAAGTATTATTAGTACAAAAATACGACGGGTCTAGCCACGTTGAAACCGCTGTAGTGATAGAGAGTTCTGTCAGAGCCGCAGTTGCCTCCACTACTGTCAGTCAAAGTAAATTTCGAGTTACAAATTCATTTGCTGGAACACACATAATTTACTCCAACTCATTATTCCATTCCCATTGCTCATCGACATGAAAATAGATAACAGCAAAAAAAATGGTTCAAATGGCTCTGAGCACTATGGGACTCAACTGCTGTGGTCATAAGTCCCCTAGAACTTAGAACTAGTTAAACCTAACTAACCTAAGGACAGCACACAACACCCAGTCATCACGAGGCAGAGAAAATCTTTGACCCCGCCGGGAATCGAACCCGGGAACCCGGGCGTGGGAAGCGAGAACGCTACCGCACGACCACGAGATGCGGGAGTGATAACAGCACTTAGCTGAAATGTTGTCAGTGAAAACAAAGGTTTTCAATTCCCAGCAGTAACTAACTCATTGCTTTTAACTAACTGTGTGTAAACTTGTTTAATTACACAACTGCAAAGCCATCAATGTTAGTGTAATAACTGATACAATTCATTGCACCGTCAAAACGTGGTGAAAAATCTCATTTTTATGCGTAATTTTATTTATTGACTGCGTTAATAATATGGAATATTGATGTGAATAGTTTCGAGTACATTTTTGTTTCAACTTACACAGGTTGTGTTCGTTTATGTACCTCTGACATGGTCTTTGAGGACAGACTTGTGCAATTTCTAACACAACACATCATATCAAGAGAGGAGGCCAGAGTACTTGTGCCCACCACCAGAAATATTTCAAAAAACAAATTTCCTAAAATGTGTTAACTTTTATTAACAATATACTTTTTAGGTATGTACTGATGTGTAAGTAGGGTACATAAACTGAAAATATATTAATTAGACAATCGCTTCAGTCCGGAACCGCGCGACTGCTACGGTCGCAGGTTCGAATCCTGCCTCGGACATGGATGTGTGTGATGTCCTTAGGTTAGTTACGTTTAAGTAGTTCTAAGTTCTAGATGACTGATGACCTCATATGTTAAATCCCATAGTGCTCAGACCCATTTGAACCACTTTTCCTAGCAAATCTTAGCAACACCGATGCTTTTTTCATAATATTTACAAGTGGAGTGTGTAAGAAAAGCGTTCCTGGAGATTTACTATGACCGTGAATTTGCAATGAGAAAAACTGCATGAAGTAAATTAATATTGTATAAACCCGAAGAATCCGTTCTACTTCCGGAAACTTCGAAAGCAAACCTCTATATGAGAAGTTTCCCAATCCTGTTAAAATTCCAATACCAAAATCCTTTGATAGTGAAAACACCCTAAAACACTCTCAAGCTAATTTGATAAATAAGGACCCAGTATACTGTAATTTTACTTACCAGTAACAGTTAAACCCAGATAAATTTGCAACTCATGTGGCATGTAAACAAAGGTCGCATAATTCGACATCTGTTAGATTCAAATTTCCCTCTAATATATTAAGTTCCGTAGCGTCCATTTGTCGTAGGCCTTAACAGAGTATCTGTTTATGCAGCACTTGAAGGTCGTATTAGTTCAACTGCAACTTTCACACACGGTTGTCCGGCACAGTCCATACATCGTGTTTAAATTAACATTCCATTTGCTATAATCTGCCAATTGCGAAGTTAGGCAGTCCGTCAGCTGTTAATATTCATAGTTCACGATAACACTGTTCTCGCGAAAACAGTCGCTTGCGTAGCAACGCAGTTCACGGTTTCCAAATTGGCGGTTAGTGCTTTAGCATACGCCTCATTTAGTTGTCAAAAAAAATGTGCAATATTAAATTAACAGTTTATGTAATGCAGTTCACTTCTAAACCGACGACAATATGTCTGTCCACGCGTGCATTGTCGCTGCCACAAGCATCATTCTGCAAAAACCAACACCGTTCCCGTAACACAACGTCTGTTTAGAATGTCCATCATAAAGTCAAAATTCAAACCGTGTCTAACACACGAAAGTCCGGTATTAATATCGTGTTAAACGCACACCATTACTATACATGTTAAACAACTATCGATACTTCTCTCGCTCCACAGTTCTTACAACGCTTCTGCCTATTGCATAACCTTTTCACGCAATACATTTAGTAAAACTATTTGAAAGATCATCAGAAAAAAATAGATAAAGAAATCGTATGGAAAACAGCAAAGTAACCGTAGTCACACTTCATGTTCCACTACATATAACCAAATGAAAAATATTCTACGTCATCACAAATATATCTGTGAAGTACAGGGTAGTAAAAGAAGGGGAAGAAATTATATGTCGTTCTTAGTCATGGCATCATGACTACCACAAAAATTTTAAAAATACAAATTTCGTTAACTGTCGTTGATTTCCATCCACAAGAATCCTTTTAAAGTTATATAGGTGTGTAAGAATGGTGCAGAACCTGAAAATATGAATACGATACATGTTGCGAAAAGTCACTATAGTGTCTGATAAATGGAAGTCCCTTCGGCTCTCCGGAGCCATAAGGGCCGATCGGCGGAGTACTGTCTGAGATTCAGATCGACCCCACCTTGGATTTTGACTAAGTCTGTACGGAGACAAAGGTACCATTTTTAATCGATTCCTAAAGAGTAATTTCGATGCTTGCTCCTTGGAAGTGCGTCCAGTCTAGTGCTCTTGCGTTGTGAAAGGTTTCTGAACCTAAATTATAATACTGAGTTTAACAACCACGACGTCGTATTCGTCGTTGATAAAATAAATGCACCGCCTAGGCTTCAGCACCTGACGGACGATATCTTACCCACTGACTTCCTATGATCTTTAGCCACTCATAATCGTACTGAATTTTGTAGATGCTCTTCGGGGTGAGACGTAGAGATGTTAGTGTCTCAGCATATTTATATTTTTGAGGCGGAACGTGTAGTTCACGGGGACTTGCATGGTCTGGTTAATGTCTGTGTGTTGTCCACGAAAAGCAAAGTGCTCATTGCGGCTTCCCATATAGTACGTAAATTTTTCAGGATGTTTCATTCTCGGACACATCTCTCGTTCTATTCTTTTCCCACGCCATATCTCTGAGTTTCCTGACTATGAAGACACTGTGAGTTGGCGTGGCTGTAGTTGTAACAGTGAGATACAATATTAAAGCAATGAAATACAAAATTAAAGTCACCGTGATAGGAAAACGGCGTGAAGCTCCCTATGCAAGCACGCGAATTTACTTTTGAAAAAGTAACGAAAGAAGCTGCGCAACGGATAACGTCTTATAAAAGTGTAGGCCTACCTTTAAAAGTTAATAGACATTTGTGAAATACGCATGGTAACCACCATATGACACCCCATTTTAGTTAAGGAAGGCCTCTAAGTAGAGAAACAAAATGCACTCATATAAAAGAAGCAGTTATTTTCCTTAGCGTACATGTCATTGAGAGAAACTACGACTAGATAATAATGAATAAAAAGTCAAAGAGATTATTATGTCTAATTCCAATCTTGGTACCAGTTTTAGGATGTAATGAGTACTGCCAGAACGTGATAATGAAACTAAACGACTAAGTCCGCAATGTTTTCAAATACCATGCCCCCTGAGAAATTCCATGGAACAGCATTGCTGGCGGAAACTCGCCAAATGATCTTCAGTATTCGGCTGCACTTGTGCCGACTGTGTGCAGTAATTAATAGAGTACTAGACTCATCTTCGCATGTGCGGCCCACGAGGTGCTGCGAGACCGCTTTTCATGGAGGTAGGAGGCAGAGTGTCTGAAAAGATAATTCCAACTTCTCTCTCAAGTTTCGGAAAAGCTTCAAGTCACTCACCAATGACGGTAATTACCCCGAGCGCTCTCCAGTCTCTAGCCAAGTTCTGCCGAGATTGCGACCACAGCCCCAATGAAATTTCAGGATTTCAACAGATAGCCACCAAGAGTGGGATTTTTTTTTTTTTTTTTTTTTTTTTTTTTTTTTTTTTTGGCTGGCAGCATTGCCAGAAGCTAACCGTGTTTCTAGCTATATTCCAGAGCAGCCATTGAGACGTTGTGTCAGAGAGCTCTCACAGAAAACTTCAAACCGCTGTTTTCCTTAAATAAAGGAGACATTCCTCCACGTACGCATCGCAGCTTTGCACGAGCGCTGGGGAAACAGAGAGCTACACATTTACGGCCTTCGCGAAGTTTGACTGCTCGCGTCCTTCCGCCGTCTGTCACTGCTAGGCTGCTGTGCCGAATAAATGGAAAAATACAGCTCCTTACAAACCGAAGTGAAGAGCTAATTCAGTTCCTAGGTTGACAATAGGTAACATGTGGAATTAAGTATACATTCTGCAGGTAATAATACGACTTATAAAAATAACATCTGAGTTGCCTTTCATTATATTAATAGACGTGGGGAATACTATTACAGCATAAAAATATGAATAAAAGTGGCAGGTGAGCGACAAGAATAGTTAAGCCACTTTACGGCACTAACTGCTTCTCCTTTTTTTGTTTCAGTTTCAATGTAATAAGCGTTATCAATGACATGCCCTACTGTAACCTGCCTGTCGGTATCTCAGAGCTGTTTTCCTGCTTGTCAACAATGAACCGGCATCCCTGTCACTTTATCAACACTACCCATCAAAACTACTCGCGGTTTTCTAATCAGTATCTATTTCTGTTTTCATCTTTCGATATCATCTGCAAGACTTCCCTATTAGTTCTCGTTCTTCTTGTTGTCCACACTTATTTCGTTCTATATTGCCACATATACATATATATTTGACATTTCTGGAACTCCATATAATCTTTTCTGTATCTATTATTATTATAATTTACCGCCATGGTGCTGTTATGTTCAGTGTTTATTGTAATGAATACCATAAATATTTGTTTTTTATGTCGTTTCAGACAAACTAAAGACAACCTCCAGATACATCTTCATTTCTCCTTTTCTTCATCTTCCTCCAAAACTTTTACATTTTCTCAGAGTGAGCTCTGTTTTCTCTCACCTGATCATCTGACACCAGTGGTTTTAGTGTTTGGTTTAGCTTTCTCAAAACCTTTGAATTTCTAGACCTTGTGGCTGAATGGGTCTCTGTTGAGTAAGGTGTCTTATTTAATCCGAATTTCTCGTAATTCCTTTTCTGTCTTGCCTCCCCACCCATTTTCGTTAACTGTTTTCATATTCCAAAAGAATGTGCAGATCTTCTTTGCTAATCTATCTTCCTTCATTCTCTCGAGATGTCCATAGAGTTTAAAACGTCTTTTCCTAATCTCATCCGTTATTTTAGGGCAGAAGGAGTAATTTCCTTACTGATCATCAAAACCAAATTGCCGTCATTTTTCTAGATTGGACCCAATACTTTTTCTCAGCATTGAATAGATTTCTCATTTTCAGAATATACTCCTTTCATTTTTGCATTACTGCTTGCCTCTTTTTCACTCATTACGGCTGCATTTTGACTCAGGTATTTCGAATTGTCTGTTTGCTTAATTTTTCCGTACTTGGCTTTTAATATTCTGGTGAGTTGCTTTTGCCGGTCAGGTATTCTGTCTTTTCAAACGATTTTTCTGAACCTGCCTTCTCATATGTTTCCTTCGGAAGTTTTAGTCTTTTGTTTGCCCACTCTGACGTTCCATCTATTATTACGAGATCGCCTGCAAAAAAAAAGACTTTATTGCCTCTTTCGATCTGCCCAACTTTATATACACTCTAAGAAGGGAAAAGAAGAAATAAACGACGCACCACGTAGAAATTACCTGAATGGGATGGGAAATCTGTAGTAGTTGTCAAGCACATGTACAGAAAAACTGATTTCAGAAAAACTGGATGATTTGTTCAAGAGGAAGAACTTCACAAACTGAGCAAGTGAATAATGCGTTGGTCAACCTCTGGCCCTTACGCAAGCAGTCATTTGTCCTGGCATTCGTTGACATAGTTGTTGGACGTCCTCCTGAATAATGTTAACTGAAAGAACTTGCTCCCCTTGTAGCAGTAATTTATCGTAGATCGCTTGAGCAACGAAAGGTACCTAACGACCGGAAAAAAGCGCAGGTCATTCTCGTATTTAAGAAAGGCCGTAAGACAGATCCACACAATCATAGGCCTATATCGCTGATGTCAATCTATTGTAGAATTATCGAAAATGTTTTATGCTCAAGAATTAGGACGTTCTTAGAAAATGAACAGTTCCTGTATAAAAATCAACATGGATTCCGCAAACAGAGATCCTGCGAAACTCAGCTCGCTCTGTTCCTTCATGAGACCCACAGACCAGTGGACAAGGACGCTCAGGTTGATGCCGTGTTCCATGATTTCAGTAAGCCATTTGACACCGTCCCGCATTGCTGTTTACTGTAAAAAATACGAGCTTACGGAATATCGGAGCAGACCTGCGACTGGATTCAAGACTTTCTTGCAGATAGAACTCAACACTTCGCTCTTATCGGAACTAAATCGACAGCTGTAAAGGTAATATCCGAAGTACCACAGGGAAGTGCCATAGGACCTCTGCTGTTCACAAATACAGGGTCCCAATTTCTCAGGAAATAAGAGTCAAACGAAAAAAATACAATGAACGAAACTTGTCTAGATTGAACGGGGGAAACCAGATGGCGCTATGGTTGGCCCGCTAGATGGCGCTGCCATAGGTCAAACGGATATCAGCTGTGTTTTTTAAATAGGAACCCCCATTTTTATTACATATTCGTGTAGTACGTAAATAAATATGAATGTTGTAGTTGGACCACTTTTCTCTTTGTGATAGATGGCGCTGTAATAGTCACGAACATATGGCTCACAATTTTAGACGAACAGTTGGTAACAAGTAGGTTTTTTTTTAAATTAAAATACAGCGCGTAGGTATGTTTGAACATTTGCCACGGTATGTTGCTTCGACGGCCAATCCAACTGTCATGAAATATGCTGTTCAATACCGCTTCAACCGCACGCGAGCTATGTGCCGGACATCCATCATGTTGGAAGTACATCGCCATTCTTTCATGCAGTGAAACATCTTGTAGTAACATCGGTAGAACATTACATAGGAAATCAGCATACATTGCACCATTTAGATCGCCATCGATAAAATGGGGGCCAATTAATCTTCCTCCCATAATGCCGCACCATACGTTAAACCGCCAAGGTCGCTGATGATCCACTTGTCGCAGCCATCATAGATTTTCCGTTGCCCAATAGTGCATATTATGCCGGTTTAAGTTACCGCTGTTGGTGAATGACGCTTCGTCGCTAAATAGAACGCGTGCAAAAACTCTGTCATCGTTTCGTAATTTCTCTTGAGCACAGTGGCAGAACTGTACACGACGTTGAAAGTCGTCGCCATACAATTACTGGTGCATAGATACATGGTACGGGTGCAATCGGTTTTGATGTACCATTCTCAACACCGTCGTTATTGAGATTCCCGATTCTCGCGCAATTTGTCTGTTACTGATGTGCGGATTAGCCGCGACAGCGCCTAAAACACCTACTCGAGCATCATCATTTGTTGCAGGTCGTGGCTGACGTTTCACATGTGGCTGAACATTTCCCGTTTTCTTAAATAACGTAACTATCCGGCGAGCGGTCCGGACACTTGGATGACGTCGTCCAGGATACCGAGCAGCATACATAGCACACGCCTATTGGGCATTTTGATCACAGTAGCCATATATCAACACGATATCGACCTTTTCCGCAATTGGTAAACGGTCCATTTTAACACGGGTAATCTATCACAAAGCAAATACCGTTCGCACTGGCGGAATGTTACGTTTGTGATTATTACAGCGCCATCTATCACAAAGCGAAAAAAGTGGTCCAACTACAACATTCATACTTCTTTACGTACTACACGAATATGTAACAAAAATGGGGGTTCCTATTTTTAAAAAAAAACGCAGTTGATATCCGTTTGACCTATGGCAGCGCCATCTAGCGGGCCAACCAAAGCGAAATCTGGTTTCCCCCTTCAACCTAGACGAGTTTCGTTCTTTGTAGTTTTTTCGTTTGACGCTTATTTCGTGAGATATTTGGCCCGGTCACTATCGATGGACCACCCTGTGCATAAATGATTTAGTAGAGAGCGTCGGGTGCTGTTTAAGGTTATTCGCAGATGATGCAGTTGCTTACACCAAAGTAGCAACACCGGAAGATATTAAGAATTTGCAGAACGACTTGCAGGTAATTGATGCAGACTATGGAATTTGACCCTGAACGTAAGCAAATGTAAAATATCGCGCACACATAGGAAATGAAATCCACTACTGTACAACTACACTATTGATGACAAACAGCTGGAGACAGCGTCTGCCGTAAAATATCTAGGCGTAAATATGCAGAGCGACCTTAAGTGGAATGACCATATAAAACAGATAGCGGGAAAAGCTGACACAAGACACAATATCATCGGAAGAATCTTAAGGACGTGGCTTATAAGGAGCTTGTTCCCCCGATTCTTGAGTATTGTTCATCTATCTGGGATGCCTTTCAGGTAAGACATACAGGAGATAGAGAATATCCAACGAAGAGCGGCTTGTCTCGTCACTGGATCGTTTAGCTCGCTAGAGAACGTAACGGAGATGCTAAGCAAACTCCACTGGCAGATGTTACAAGAGAGCCGGCCGGAGTGGCCGTGCGGTTCTAGGTGCTCCAGTCTGGAGCCGAGCGACCGCTACGGTCGCACGTTCGAATCCGGCCTCGGGCATGGATGTGTGTGATGTCCTTAGGTTAGTTAGGTTTAATTAGTTCTAAGTTCTAGGCGACCGATGACCTCAGACGTTAAGTCGCATAGGGCTCAGAGCCATTTGAACCATTTGAACCGTTACAAGAGAGACGTTGTGCACCACGGAGAGGTTTACTACCAAAAATTTTAGGACAGCACTTTTTGGAGGAGTCAGACAACATATTATTTCCCCCCACATACATCTCGCGCATTGACCACGAGGAGAAAATTCGAGAAATTATAGCCAATACAGAGGTTTACCGACAATCATTCTTCCCACTCACTATACGCGAGTGGAACAGGGTTGGAGGGATCAGATAGTGGCACTGAAAGTACCCTCCGCCGCACACCATTAGGTGGCTTGCGGAGTATGATGTAGATGTAGATGAATATCGAGAAAAATTCTTTTCGTTCGGCCGATTGGTGTGTTAGATAGAAAAATCCCGAGGTTGTTGGACAGCCGCGCCCATAACGCTCGCAACGTTCTCAATTGGGGAGAGATTTGGCGATCTTACTGGCCAAGGTATGGTTTGACAAGGACGAAGATTATCACTAGTAACTGTCGCGGTATGCGGGCGAGCATTCTTCTGCTGAAATGTAAACCCCGGATGACCTGCCATGACGGGCAAATAGAACAGGTCGTAGAATATCGGCGACGTACCGCTGTGCCGTAACAATGCCGCCGGTGACATCCAAAGGGGTCTTACTAAGAATATGAGTGGCAGCCTAGACCATCACTTCTGGCTTTTGACCCGTATGGCGGCCAACAGTCATGCTGATATTTGCAACTCGACAACCTGTTATAAAGAGAAGAGACACTTTCTTCAGTCACAAACAAGCAAAAGCGGACGTACAGGCGGTGGCTAAGATCGGGCCATATTCGTGTTGACAGGTCAAATCAGCTTGAGAGGAGCACATCGACGGCCAGTTACACACTATGCACCACAGATGGTGTTGTCACTGAGGTGACCGTGTGACCAGGAAACCCTGTCCATTGAGCAGCGCAATGGCTATTAATTTCTCATGGCCGCTTTTTGTGTCGAGTGCAAAATTAAAGGTTTCCCCAGAATTACTAAACATTGAATCGTGTGTATCACTAAAGAGCCAATATTCTCATCTGAAGCAGAAAAGATGGACAATTACGCATGTGATGGCGCACTCTCGATATCCGCTTTAGTTTATAAGTTATTGTTAAGTGTAATGTTATAACTAATTCCGGAAATGTAAAAGTGAAGATATTGGAATTAAGCGATTGCAACAAACGACGTGTCTAATCGACCCTGCAAGTGGAGTAGATAAGAGTTTGGCACCTGCAATAATTTAATTTGATTAATAAGTTTCATTAACATGGTGGCAAATGAAAGGGTTGCTCTACCGATCTACAGAATGAAAGTTCTGTCCAAATTAACAATTTGATTTATTATGACTAAACTAAAAATAATAAACACAACACATGAAACATTTACAATACGTCAAATTGGATACTCAAGTAAATGCTGTGAAGGTGATGTTGTCTGTAAACCAGCTTGTGACGTTTATGACCAAGTGGTATGTGGAGCCAATTCCTTGCAACTCAAATCTTAAGAGAAACACCCAGCCAACCCAACATTAATTGCTGTTACAGTAGTGAGAACTCAGACAATGAACACCCAAGACAGAACAAAGTTCGAAAAAGACGAACAGGCGCGCTCTGCTGAGCTCTGATTACCACATAGCAAAATTCCCTACTCTGCCGGCGCTGCGGACATACGTTACCAAGCTGTCTTCTTAACTGCAAGGACGCGTTCTGGCGTACCGGAAGTGATGGCTGGTTGCTTCGACGTCCAGTCGTGGTGATGATAATGTCACGAGTATAGTCCGAGACAAATTATCCTGGTCTGGTTGTTCCAGACTAAAGACTTCCTATCAATACAAATGCGCCTCTGAGGAAGACAAAGAAGGCTCATCTCACAATCACTGACGGTACAGTGATTGATTTTAACAAGCGAAGTCACACAGTAACTCCGATACAGTCAACCTTAGCCAAAACTGCTCAAGACGGACAACATAGGCCACTTGTGCGCAGAACACTCAGTTGCCAACTGTACTCGGGAAGTTACGTTGAAGTCGAAACTTCAGCAACTTCATAAAACAGTTACAATTAAATGAAAGTATATTAGACAGCCAACGGAAGGCAGGCTGTCCATAGCAGCGAGAGCTTGGTCTTGTAGCCAACTCCGACCGAAAGGCGAGAGCCGACTCCTGAAAAGCACCCGTGCAAACCGAACTTAGAATATTCCCGCCCCCACGACAGTGGCCGTGGTTAAACGTTCCAATCAGCAACTCGAAAACCGGCGGAAATTTCCACTCTATTGCCAAAGCACTACCATTCCACCAATGGAGATTCTTGGCGCCAATTTCTGCGCCCATTTTGCTACGTCACGGTGTTATGCCCTGAGCAAGCCAATCACAGTTTTGCAGAAAACGCGGGAATTTTCCAGCCAAGACTGCCTGGGAACACAAGTCATTCCCACGCCTCGCTGGTAGCCCACCAGAAAGTGTTTTCACTAAGTTTCTGCGAAGTAACGTAATCTCTTGCCCAGCCGCTCCTTTAGGCCCCTGCGGGCGTGTCGCCACCGCTCTTAAGACAATGTCGGAGTCTGAGAAGCATCCACTCGACTCCCTCACACCTCCCTTAATCCTTTCAAGCTCAGCAGTACTAGCCTGTCACCGGACCACCCGGGTGACGAGAGATGCTGCGTGGGAAGTCCGCGTGTGAAGGAATAGCAACTTTTCACCGCATGCAATTAGAGAGGAAGATTGAATTACTCAGAGTAAGATAGAAATATGAGAGGGGGCTCCTACCACCTCTCACAATTAAGAACAGCTTTTCTTACCACATAAATAGGGGAACATTAAAAATAGTGGCGGTAGCGTGAACTTTAGATATATAAGATATAATTTAAATTTTTTGTTAATATTCACACTTATAAATCCGAAAAGGAGGAAAACCATAGGAATGTTTATAAATAAACTCTGGCAGATAAAGAAAACTAATAACAACCTAACAATTCTCGGAAAATTTCCATGTGATTTGTTCTATTATTTGTGTATAAAAGGTTCAAATTAATAATATCAGCAGTTTTTATGTTCAGTTGTTTAACTGACTTCAGCGGTGCATGGTCGAGGTTATCTGGTTCAACAGCAGCATTTTGGACGGCAGTCTAGGTTCGGATGCCCTCGGAGGCGGTCAGCCTGTGTTAGTCTGTGTTTCGAGAAAGTTTTACCTGATGAACAGAGAAATATCCGCTAGTTTGCGTGTGTGAGTTATTCAGTTCCTGCATTCTGACAAAGAAATTTTTCGGCGCATGATGGACTTGTTGTTTTTCGGGTTGCATGTGAAACAAGCGGCACTTGGATTTCAGTGTGTAGCCATTTTCTCTAGGTTCTTAAATTTCAAATAAACTCGAATTTGTGAAACGTAAAAAAGTACTTGAGTGCTTACGTATTTTTGCATAGCAAATGCTGCTTGCCTTTTGTGGAACATTGGGTGCATTGCGACGAATGTGTGTTGCCGCTCATTGGACGAAACGTAGCCAAACTTGTAAGTCCTACCACATTTACGGGGGCCACTGAAGAGTTTGTGCTCTGTAATGTGTGGGTAAATCTTTTCTCGCAGCAGTACGTGGGGTCTTCGAGCTGATATAGAACTTGTGAGAGATTGTAGTATATTTTGTCATCCAAACCACATGCACATTCCCGTACAACCCGTATCGTCGCGTATTTCCCCGCTGTCCGCGACGTCCCTAGACACGTTTTGGGCCTGGAATCTCATTGACTGGTATAGAATTGCAAAATTAGTATTCCTACAGCCGTTATATTTATAGATTTTTAGTTATCAAGCGGTTTCGACTTCTGGATAATGTTCAGGCCCTGTAGAAAAAACTACAGAAAGCATCCAAACGTACATGTGTAAACAAAGAACCAATATTTGCGCCTGGTTTCCGTAGAAGAATTCACAACTAATGTGTGAACTTCACACAGGTAATAAGAACTCGAACTGTCTTTAGTGAAGACTTTAGGTCTCACGACAAGCGATGTGTGCTAGCCGAGCGGTGGCACTTCTGTGAGAGACGATGCCTTCATTTTTTCTCCTCCCGTGCCATACTTACACTTATTGACAGAGACGCTGGAGATTGTTTTGCTAATTATAAGTTTTAATGAGTGACCTATTAAAATAATTAAACTTCTTTATTTTTGATCTTTTCTAACGTAACAGTGTATAACAAACGCCTCTCATTCCTATTTTCCTTTAATCTTAATGATGATGACGACATTATAAATAATAAAATTCTGTATGTCCATCCTTTTGACTGGAGCTCTGAAGGACCACGGCCGTTTACTATTGTAAGAAAATGGAACGCGTGCGGCCGTCCTTATGATCTTCATTGTGTAGCTACCAGTTTCGGCGCTTCGAATGCGCCATCTTCAGACCTTAGTTGATGCTGAAGGTGTTGTCACGTCCCATACGTATGGCGCATCAGTGGCAAACATAACTAGTTTACGCAGTCTATGTGTAACTATGACGTCGTCTCTCCAACCACAAACTAACTGTGCAAATTCAAAGAGCATACAGACAAGCATCATTTACCACCACCTAATTTATGCCTTATCGAGGGTACCTCCCTCCACTCATCCAAGATTTAAAAACTCTCAAGAACACAGCAAGGCGTAGCTTGCAGTGCTATCGCAACCCAGAAGTTCGGAGGGTGATGCCTCTCACTCGAACTTCACTGATGTGTGAGAAGACAAAATGTCCACCTTCCTGCTATGGCCTGATAATTGTTTTATCATCCGGCCATCTTCTACCGATTGAACCCCAGCGAAAAGTATCACCACAGTCGCCAAAGCAAGGACACAGGACTGTGAAGCAACTCATAAGAACTTCGTTTCAGCTTGAATATTAAACTTACACCACTGCAAAACCATACATCCCTACTAATTTCTGTATTGTACAACAATTTAAAAGATCAACATGAGCGTTTAAAATGAACTCAGGTATTTTTAGAATATTTAATTCAAATTAGTAATTTCCTCAAACCGGAAGATATTTTGAAATGGGGACGTCGTTCTCCTCAGCAAATAACTTGTCAACGTAACGACGGCGTTGTGGTTAAAACTGCACTTGGTTACCTGTTCCAGTGTAAGGATGACCTGTAAATGAGTGCTAGTCGACCGAAACCGGTAATCAGGAAGTCGTAATAGAATTTTATTGCTATCAAGACCAAGAAACTTTATATCTAATGTTACAGATATCTGTGTCTCCCTCACTCGACGATGTCAGGTGTTACAAACATTATTTTCATTGCACAGGTATCCTTTATTGGCACTAAAATGATTGTGACTTCACCAATAAGACTCCCGCAAGGATCACGGTCAGATCGGTTGCCTCTGTCTACAAACTGCTGACAGCTGAGAGAAAGTCGAAGTCTAAGAACACAAAGAAAGCCGGTAATCTGCGTGCCGCTTCGCAGCGTTGCCCAACGCAGCTGCACGCACCTATGGGTGCACACTGAGAAGGCTCTTTAGCGTACTGGTCAAGGTGCAGCAAAGCCATTACCAGTTCAAGGTCACACACACTCCGTTAGCTATGCAGTCTTTCTCACACGATTTTACAGAAAATAATTGGTAAAAACAACTGATTTTTGCGTTATTTATAGCTCTACAGTGAAGTTACCATGAGTTCCTCGAGGATGACAGTTATTCCTATATTTGAAATGTAGTTGGAACAAAATCCTGAAACGTTGTAGTATTAAACTGACCACTTACGGCAAGACAGTTTGATAATTTGTGAGGAAAAATCCATTCTGAGTAAAAGTATAATACATCTAAATAGTGAGCAGAAGACCCAGGTTCAAGTCCCTGCCTTGGTACAAATTTTAATTCATTACTTCAGCTTCCGTCCTTATGGAAGATAAAGTTGTTACTCAGTATGTTGCCAGGAAAATGTAATTCCATTGGATCAATAAATGCGAACGATCGGATATGAGTGCGTTACATAAAATCCACATTTCATTTATTTATTTATTTTGAGATTGGAGGTAAAGACGTCCTCCCAAGTCTACAAGAAATTCAGTAAGTTTACCTAAATTTCATACGTAGCAACATATGATGTAGTATGCACCAAAGGTAAAATCTTAGCCACCTCTAATTTTCATTGCGAAATTTAGAATTTCGTGCAGTGTCGTACTGAAATGCGAAATATCTGCAATCACCACGAAGCTTACGTTTTCGGCAAAGTGGAGACTACGAAGTGGCTGGCCTTGTTTTCGGCTTCGGAGTGCCGGCGGTAACATCGAAGCGTTGGAGGTGAGTTGGACTTAGACAGACCTCGTAGTGTGGACGTCAGGTCGAATGGTCGTTGATAACTTTTATGTTGGCTAGAGGGACAGTCATGGCAAATTTTTGAATGATGCTGCTGCCATTTGACTTAGATAACTTTTATTTGTTGTCATACGACCCAGATTGCGGCGTTTGGCCATTTTCAAGAACAAAAGCTTATTTACGTGTCAGCTACTGTGCTGTTGAATGAGTATGTATTTATTGTGTCTAAAAATATTAGAGTACTGAGTGGAATACGGTGGCAGCATTAAATGTGATAGTTTTAGCATGAACGAGAATGTTTATAGGAGCGTACGAAATGCGATTATAAGAAACAAAAATTTAAAAAATGAAAAGATTAGATGCATGAAGGGAAATAAGTGAGCTGCGAGAGAATAAAGGGCACAAAGTGAAGAACAAACAGTAATGTGTATAGACATCTTCCCACTGCAGATACAGTTCTCAAACAACGTGTCATTCCTGAAAAGCCCGCATCTCGTGGTCGTGCGGTAGCGTTCTCGCTTCCCACGCCCGGGTTCCCGGGTTCGATTCCCGGCGGGGTCAGGGATTTTCTCTGCCTCGTGATGGCTGGGTGTTGTGTGCTGTCCTTAGGTTAGTTAGGTTTAAGTAGTTCTAAGTTCTAGGGGACTTATGACCACAGCAGTTGAGTCCCATAGTGCTCAGAGCCATTTGAACCAACCATTCCTGAAAACTTTAGAGTCTACCTAGTTCAATAACAATTTCTACAAAAACATAAAATGGCCCATATTCCAAACCAGCTTTAACGTCAGACACAAATTTTATCGCACCACGTTGCTCACAACTTTTTAAAAGAGAGATTGTCAGACAGTGTTGTTCCTTCTTTGTCTTCTTCATCGTCTTTTTATGATGATCAGCTTCTTGCAGTAAAATATATCTGCACCTGCGACGACTGCTAAATCCTCTTCTCCCCTCATAATATCGGCTGGTAAAACTGTATTAAAACGCTACTTCACAACAGCGATAAAATGGAAGCAACCTTGACAATTTACAAGAGCCAGTAGCAATTCCAGATGGCCGGATCCCATGGTCCGAACGCCTTGGTTTAGTGAGTTTGACAGGCCAAACGCAAAGCATTGGCGACCAGCTTTCAGGCAAATCCCTTAGCTGTCTTTAATTTGCTTTCCTTGGGTCAGTGCGTAGACGCCTAAAGATTGCAGGGCACGTGCTTCGGTTCTGTCAGCGCAGCGCCAAAAGCAGCCAAACACTGTCTCGTACTCTCCGGCTGATCGACATATGTGAGCACGGAGCACAGAAGTATGTAGGGGCGCCTTTCCCATGGCGAAGGACCGGAGGATGAGTGTCCGGTTCCCCCTTCCCTTAAGTACTACAGCGCCTAGCACAGCAACAGTCGCGCGGCTATTTTCTCTGTCATTGGCTTGTTTACTAACTTCCTCTGGCTGCAGTTTTCTCTGTGTTTCCTTGTTAACTCATTAGCTTGTCTCTCCTTTCTATAGGGTCTGCTTAAGGTTTGTTAGTTTTCAAGTTCGCTTTGCCTCGTTCATTTGACAGTTGGCGACGGCAGAACGTGGAATGAAACTTTATTTATGTACAGGCGGGACAAAATGCGTCTGACGGTAGTCGACCGCACATAATTGATGCAACTACCTCGGCGTTATTGTCATAGTGCGTTATTGCTTCTGTGTATTCTTAGCTTCATCTACATGGATACTCTTCAAATCACATTTACGTGCCTGGCGGAGGGTTCATCGAACCACCTTCACAATTCTCTATTATTCCACCTCGGAAAGCGCGCAGAAACAACGAAAACCTGTATCCATCCGTACGAACTCTGATTTCCCGTATTTTATCGTGGTGATTGTTTTTCCCCCCGTAGGTCGGTGTCAACAAAATGTTTTCGCTTTCGGAGGAGAAGGTTGGTGATTGGAATATCTTCAGAATATTCCGTCGCAACGCAAAACGCCTTTCTTTTAATGATGTACAACCGAAACACTGTATCATTTCTGTGACACTCTCTCCCATATTTCGCGATAATACAAAACGTGCTGCCCTTCTTTGCTGGAATGGATAGTCATCACACAACTAAACGTTATCGCAGATTATGCTCAGGTGGAAAAGTGTTGATAAATACTGTAACTCAGTTCTGTAGAGAAGAAAAACCGAAAGGCCTGCTACATTTGAAAAATGTAAATCTGTAATATTTGTGGCTCAGAGGGAGGACATCGTAGCATGGCGTTCACATTTCCCTAGAACAATGAGAAAAAACGATAAAGGTGCGAGTAGAGCTAAAACTGTGAACTGATGTCCAACTCCAGTTATTATATCATATAACACCAATTTTATTTTAAAGTTGTATGCTTATCTCTAGAGGATGTATTAATATTAATTGTTTTACACGTTATTGGACAGTACCACTAGTCTTTCTTCCTGTAGAATATATTAAAAGGAAAAGTGCCGATGTCTCCTACATTCACTGCTGCATTGTTTGATCAAAAAACAAGCTTTATTTTCGTATTATTCATTTATATTTTGTTCTGTAGACGTGTCTTAACAGAATCTAAGTTGGTTGCATTTGCTGCACTTATACCAATTACAGTTTGCTTCAGGGAAAAGGGGCAGCTGATCGTGTTGTTTGGTCGCTTTATACCCCAAACCAACCAGTCGGGAACCGTGCTACATTTTGATAGAGCTCGGTTACATCCCTCGACATCATTCGAAACATCAAATAGCACAGTACATCAACAGTTTTCATCGCACTTAGCTGAAAAGGTAATTTTAAAGTTAACACGTCATGCATAAATGAGCGAATAAACTCAATAACATAGGTAACAGTTTAGAGAAAATAATATAAGTAACGTTGTGAACAACATAATATGGGTAATATTGTTTTCCGAAACGAGGCAGCATACGCTGTAAAAACATACGGCCAGCCCAATGGGGTGATGACTTCCGGTGTCTTTTCTTTTCATTAAGTTTTTCTTTCATTTCCAGCTTCGTTTTGTCCCAGCAGCGCACGAGAAAGAGGAACTAGATGCAGCTGCGCACATCGAATAGCTGGCGGCAGTGGCAGCACGCGTGGCGAGTAGCTGCCAACCTCGTCGCGGACCAGCTCCAATATATCTCGTCCTTTTATCAAGAATGGAAAAAGTATCACCCTCCTCTCATCGTTTTGTTAGCTACGTTTCATATGCGAGACCCAAATCGTAGAACCCACCAAACGTAACTGGCCAACGATTACACTTTTTACTACAAACTTTCCAAAATATAATCGATGTTGTTATTTAATTCGAAGTATCACAAAAACTATTTGCCATGACAGAGAGAAAACAAGTTTATTATGAATCTGCTATGTCTGGCTATGAGATGGGAATGAATCAGCACAACCTTCAAAATTTTGAGGCACATGAATATGTATCCCTGGGTATAATGTGCACGAGTGTCTCGCGCATACAGCAAGTGCCCTCTCTCGGTGAAACTGTCTGCCCTAGTGCTTCCACACCCTCTTCACGCTAGTTCACAGGCTAAGTACTGAGAATATGCCGTGTTCGCATCGACCATCTCTTCATAATTATGCTTTGGAGACGGAGGTGATATTTTAATTTTAACTACTGACGACGCCTTTGGCACGATTGTTTTATGTTTCTCCACTGCAGGATGTGATTTTAGTAAGTGACTAAAGGTTTTTGTGCTTGTAATACTTTGGTAATATTCATGGTTACTTAAAGCTATAAGCGTATGTTCTTTAGATTCTACAGTTGTTGTTGTTGTCGTGGTCTTCAGTCCTGAGACTGGTTTGATGCACCTCTCCGTGCTACTCTATCCTGTGCAAGCTTCATCATCTCCCAGTACCTACTGCAGACTACATCCTTCTGAATCTGCCTAGTGTATTCATCTTTTCATCTCCCTCTACGATTTTTACCCTCCACGCTGCCCTCCAGTACCAAGTTGGTGATCCCATGATGCCTCAGAACATGTCCTACCAACTGATCCCCTCTTGTAGTCAAGTTGTGCCACAAACTCCTCTTCTCTCCAATTCTATTCAATACCTCCTCATTAGTTATGTGATCTAACCATCTAATCTTCAGCATTCTTCTGTAGCACCGCATTTCGAAAGCTTCCATTCTCTTCTTGTCTAAACTATTTATCGTCCATGTTTCACTTCCATACATGGCTCCACTCCATACAAATACTTTCAGAAACGACTTCCTGACACTTAAATCTATACTCGATGTTAATAAATTTCTCTTCTTCAGAAACGCTTTCCTTGCCATTGCCAGTCTACATTATGTAACGCCGGAAATGCATATCCTCCTATTTCCATCTATTGTACCATTATTTTTTTCCTTGTTTTGTTACCTCAAGATATGACATTTCTGTCTCTTTATATATTGTAATTGTTTTACTGTTTGTATATATATGTATTTATGCACTTATGTCGATGTATAATTGGTTTGTTTCGTAAATATTATTTGTACTTTTACGCTGGGTCTTGCCTAGGGAAAACTGATATCGAAGGATTACATCGATAGGTCGTGTGAAGACTCAAAGTGTGTAGGATCTTTGGTAGTGTTAACTCTGCCGCGTGTAGCGCGGGCAGAGCTGTGGGAGTCTGGCTGGAGTAGCGAGTGGAGCAGGTGTGTGGTATGAAGCTCCCGCGAGTTGCCGCGCTTTCGGGGTTTAGCAGCATGTAATTGCGCTCGACTTGCGATGATAGTTTCTGACATGGTGTCGCGGACAGGAAGCATTAGCTGGCGCACATCAAAAGCCCGTTTCGCCTGGTGACCGTGTCGAGAAGAAGGCGCGCCAGCATCCAGCTTCTGCAACAGCGACGGCCGACAATGAGTGACTGCCGCCACCTCCTCGATCGACGGCTTCAAACCTTCAATCAACCAACAAGGAAGACTAAAAGCACGTAAAGTTTCAGAACTATATGGCAGACCTCAGCTTTTCAAATTGTTCCATTTGCCTCGCAAAATTACAGCAACTTAGCATGAACCTTTGTTGCTCATTGTCCCAATTGCATTGCCAAGTAGGGTCCCTTCCTTTTCCGAAATGAACCCGAGTGTCGTTGAAATTCAAACACCAGCATTAAAATAATATAATTAGATTTCACTGCTTTAATTTCAAAGTTCACTTAAAGTATTCATAGCTGGCTACAATATTTAGATTACACGAGCACAAATTAAAGAGTGCGAGTTTTGTTAGCACATTTTAGCTTACCTGTGACTGCAGCTCAGCTTGGTACGTACTAAATTTTACTATTGTTAATTGTTCAGAATCATTTAATTCAAGTTCGAAGTTAAATCTCTTATTTCTAAACTGCGTAGGTTCAAGTAGCTTTTGAAATGATTGTTGAGGTAGTCCAAGACTAACCGTATTTTACTGAACTTCGATGTGCTTCAGAAAGAAAGCTCACTATTAACTTCAGTCACTAAATTAACTTTCGATTTTCTGGTTTTGTTAATTCTTTTGCTAAATTAAGTCAGAGTGTAGCGAAATTTATTACTTCTGACAAACTTTCATTTTTCACACTACACGTGTCAGCCTTCAGTTGCCATGCTTCTAGTGCTAACTATTAACTTCAGTCACTAAATTAACTTTCGATTTTCCAGTTTTGTTAATTCTTTTGCTAAATTAAGTCAGAGTGTAGCAAAATTTATTACTTCTGACAAACTTTCATTTTTCACACTACACGTGTCAACCTTCAGTTGCCATGCTTCTAGTGCTAATTATATGTGTAATTACCTTTCTTTTTCAGTTACTATAGCAATTGTCCTTAGAACTGGCGACCGTAATTTCCCTCAAATCTCAAATATCTAATTACCGCTAGTTAATTGTTAACGTAACGGCCGCACATTTACTTTCTTCATTAACTTTACCCCTTTTCGAAATTAATTTCCACCAGTTTCATTTGCTTTTTTCCTTTCATTTAGATGTAACCCTTTCCTCCCTCTTTACCGACAGATTAACTTCGGTGACGATTGCTTTTCCCAAATTTCCACTAGGTACACGCGGTTTAATTTTTCACTGTCATTAAGGTCGATAAGTGAGGGGGAGGTTGCAATTATATATCCTCTCTACTTCGACCATCATCAGTTATTTTGCTCCCCAAATAGCAAAACTCCTTTACTATTTTAAGTGTCTCATTTCCTAATTTAATTCCCTCAGCATCACCCGATTTAATTCGACTAGATTCCATTATCCTCGTTTTGCTTTTGTTGATGTTCATCTTATATCCTCCTTTCAAGACACTGTCCATTCCGTTCAACTGCTCTTCCAAGTCCTTTGCTGTCTCTGACAGAATTACAATGTCATCCGCGAACCTCAAAGTTTTTATTTCTTCTCCATAAATTGTAATACCTACTCCGAATTTTTCTTTTGTTTCCTTTACTGCTTGCTCAATATACAGATTGTATAATATCGGGGAGAGGCTACAACCCTTTCTCACTCCCTTCCCAACCGCTGCTTCCCTTTCATGCCCCTCGACTCTTATAACTGCCATCTGGTTTCTGTCCAAATTGTAAATAGCGTTTCGCTTCCTGTATTTTACCCCTGCCACCTTTAGAATTTGAAAGAGAGTATTCCTGTCAACATTGTCAAAAGCTTTCTCTAAGTCTACAAATGCTAGAAACGTAGGTTTGCCTTTCCTTAATCTATTTTATAAGATAAGTCGTAGGGTCAGTATTGCTCCACGTGTTCCAACATTTCTACGGAATCCAAACTGATCCTCCACGAGGTCGGCTTCTACCAGTTTTTCCATTCGTCTGTAAAGAATTCGTGTTAGTATTTTGCAGCAGTGGCTTATTAAATTGATAATTCTGTAGTTTTCACATCTGTCAACACCTGCGTTCTTTGGGATTGGAATTATTATATTCTTGTTGAATTCTGAGGGTATTTCGCTTGTTTCATACATCTTGCTCACCCGATGGTAGAGTTTTGTCAGGACTGGCTCTCCCAAGACCGTCAGTAGTTCCAACGGAATGTTGTCTACTCCCGAGGTCTTGTTTCGACTCATGTCTGTCAGTGCTCTGTCAGACTCTTCACGCAGTATCGTATCTACAATTTCATCTTCATCTAAATCCTCTTCCATTTCCATAATATTGTCCTCAAGTACATCGCCCTTATATAGACCCTCTATATAGTCCTTACACCTTTGTGCTTTCCCTTCTTTGCTTAGAACTGGGTTTCCATATGAGCTCTTGATATTCATACAGGTTGTTCTCTTTCCTGCAAAGGGATCTTTAATTTTCCTGTAGGCAGTATCTCTCTTACCCCTAGTTAGAAAAGCCCCTACATCCTTACATTTGTCCTCTAGCCATCCCTGCTTACAGTATATCAGTTAAAGTGCTAAGTTTTTTGTTACTGATGGTGTCTTCCTGTTGAGGTGTATTTTTGCTTGTAATGAAGGTACATTTATATATACTGAAACCGTGGCCAAGGATTTCAATAAATTTTTATCCTGCAATTGTTTGGCTGTTATCACTTATCGTGGAGATGGGAAAAAATAATATTTTATTACAGAACAGTTCCTTGAAAATTGAATGAGAAAAACTGCATGGCGCAGAACGCGTGCGAATCCCAAAACTGTGGTTTTTATTTTATTCGCAAAAACTAAAAGCTTTACTGAGAAACTAGCTACAGAGATGGATATAGCTTTGCTCCGTCCTTGTGAAATAATTTGTTTAGGGTAATCGGACGACTTGAAATTTCGCTCCCCGTGTATAGTGCGATACGTGTTGCTTGGAGCGACCAGCATCTTCCATTGCTGAGGGTACCCAGAGGGAAGGGGAAGCTTCACGCATGTCGCACGGTACGAAGGCACATCTATTTACTTCCGTGCTTTGTAGGTGCGTCGCCACCCTCTAGCCACTGTCTGTTGTCTCGATAGCCGGCCGCTGTGGCCGAGCGGTTCTAGGCGCTTCAGTCAGGAACCGCGCGACCGCTACGCTCGCAGGTTCGAATCCTGCCTCGGGCATGGATGTGTGTGATGTTCTTAGAATAGCTAGCTTTAAGTAGTTGTAAGTTCTAGGGGACTGATCTCAGGTGTTAAGTTCCATAGTGCTCAGTGCCATTTGATTTTGTTGTCTCCATAAGTAAAATGAGAAACATTTTGAAGCGCTGGTTCAAGCCACCCAGCGCTGGCTTCCGCAACGTACGTAACCTGCTTTCATCCTGGGCGCACCTCTCGCGCTCCCGGCCGCCGTGCTTCACTAGGCGCCGGTGACGGGAGCGGGCGCAGACCAGCTGCGTGCTGCGGATGTGTCGCGAGTGCAAGACAGGCAGATTAATGCCGGCAGTGCCGCCGCCGCCGCCGCCGCCGCCGCCACCGCGCCCCGGCGCGTGCATATTTCAGCAGCGCGGCCCTCCAGGCAAGCCGTGAATAATTCAGCGCGCCGGCGCGCGCGCCCTCGGCTCATTCCGACTGCCGCTCCACTCCGCCCGACAGCCTCCTGCCGGCCTGTTCCGTTCGGCGCCCGCAGCGCTTCGCCGTAAAACCGCCGCAGCAGCCGCCGCCGCCGCCGCCGCCGGATAAAGCTCATTAACGAGGCCGCGACTTCATTAGGCGCCGGCACATCGCCACCACTCGCAACTCTGCCGCCTGGCCTCGCGGCTCAGCTACCGCTAGCTCACCTGTGGGAGGGATGGGGGGAGGGGGCAAGCAGCAGATGCTAAACACGCCGCCTTGTAATTCGAGACTCCCTGTTTTACACTCTGCGGATTAACCTTGATTTTTGGGATCCGTGACTCCTCATCGAACTGCTGAGAGAAAGTACACCTGCCTTAACCGCCATTTACTGCAGCGCTGATTGGATTCCAGATCTAATTTCGACTGCCAGTAGTCACCATCGGCGGCCTCTAGTTTCCTGTTACTATGTCCAGATTAAGCGCCTGCAACTCTCGCTTCCCGCGAAGCAGACCGGTACAGCGGGCCTCGGACCGAGTAGGGGTCAGCCTGGCCAGTCGTCCCTGAAACACAGACGCTTCCCAAAGACCACCAGGAGGCGTCCACGGCGCCGCAAGAGGTCGCTACAGCCGCGGACCTCTTTCCTTCCGCTCGACACGTGACTGCCAGCCATATCCATGCGCCAAGCGGTATTTAGAGTGGCGCAGGAGCCTGGAGAGGCGCCGCGCCTGTATTCCCATGTCCCACCCGGTCTCCATCTCTCCACCCTCCTTACCTTCTCCCAAGGTGGCTTCCGCCAGCTCCCTCTCCCTGATGATGTCCTCCTCCCCTCCATTTACCCCTCCTATCAACTTTGATCCCCCCCGCACTTCCTGTGTCTTTTCCTTTAGGCACCCTCACTCTCTTCTCTCTCCTTTCCCCCCCACCCCCTCTTCATCCACCCTTCTTCCCCCGGGCTTCCCCTCCCCCTTCCTCCCTTCCCCCTATCTCCCCTGCCCGTGGCATCTCTGCTCTCCCCTCTCCCTCTCCCACCTCCCCCTCCACTCTTGGCAGGTCCCCGGACTCGTACACGCTTAGTGAACATTCGCGCGCCAGAGATCAACGCCTCGTGTTTCTGTGTGTGCCGTCGTTTTGTGCTTAAGTGGTTCAATGTTATTCATTTTGTGCACCTACGTTCGCGTGTGACGATTTTCGTCTATGTATGTGTCCAAGTGTCTGAACAAATTTTATCTTGGACTCTACGCCCGTGAACGGTTCCATGCATTTTAAAAAGTGTTTGTCTCCGTTTATATGTCCACCATGTTTTTTCTCTAATTGTCTTCATTTGTCTGTTTTGTGTTTCTCTATGGCCAAAGAGCGGCGTAGTATGCTGCTGCTGGCCTGGCTGTAAACAGGTTTAAATATAACAATAAAGAAAAAAAAAGCCTGGAGAGGCAGTTCACGCCGAGCGAGCCCACTGGTGTCATCGTAGCCGCCGCGTCATCCTCCACCGCCGCCAGCGTACCGGAGCCATCCCCGCAGGGCCTCTACTCGTCCTCGGACTCAGGTGACGGCAACGTGGACTCCGCTCCGCTCTTCACGAGACGCCCGGGCCTTAGTTTGGTGAAGTTGTATGGTTACTACAGACAGTTTATGTTTGGAAGAGTCTCTGATTTAGTTATTGGTAGGCTTGGAGGATCAGTCCTACCTCACGAATATTGTTTTGTAAATTTTGAAGAAAGACTTTAGTTTAAATAAAAACGCTATAACTCACACTCTGAGATTTTCCTATCCGCGGACGGCGGATATATTACCTGCACGTTGTTATACTAGGAGTCACAGAAATTGTAACACCGAAAATGCAGGATGCATAACACCTGCTACCGATGTATACCTTTTTTTAGTTGTATGTAAATATCTGTAATTCAAATGCTTTCTTTTAATAAGGAAGGACATTGCTTCACTGGAAGTGTACATTTAGGTAGAAGCCCGTTGACGTTTCATTGCATTTATCTGTGTTTTACTGTGAAACTTATAAGCTCTGGGAAAGAGGCAGAGGAATTGTTATTGCTATCGACTAGCAAAGATAATAGCAGTGCTTGTGCTTTGTAAAATCTTTGGGTAGGGGGTTGCTGCGCAGAGCGCTTGGAAAGAGCGGGAGACGGGTTCCAGCGCTCGTAGTGCGCGGAAGCGTGGTGTTAACGCTCTCGCAGTAGTGAGTACCATTGTAGGCGGCATCATGTACGCGCGCCGGCCAGATGACTAGTAGCAGGAGGAAGGACAGTGGACGGGAGGAAGAGGCTGTATTAATTACGACTGTCCGTTCCTATAATTAGCCGTGGCTCCACAAGATGCTACCGTCTTCAACAACAGCAGCAGTTCCAGTAACACAGTTTCGTCATCGGCTCCGAAGTAGGACTGTTCATTGGTAGAAAGTATTAACGGCTAACCCAGCAGCACAACTGAATGTGATTTGATTGATAAGATTTATTTAAATAATAATAAGTTAAACTCAAAGCGATTGTGTCCTCATTGCCCCCAGACATTGTTACCAAGCAGGATCCTCGTCCCTTTCTCTCCTAATATGCTAACTGAGTGTCATAAGAAACAAATTGAATAGTTACAGCCAGTTTATTAATGACTACATTCTCCTTTAAGAATTTTAACCTCAGTCTACTTTCAATTAACTGTTGTACGACAGAGGCTTCAGAATGTGACTAAAGTAAAGCAATTTCATTTTTCAAGTTTTTGAATCAATCATTGGAAAAAATCCAAATCTAAAGAAATGCACAAATTAAGACCGTGGAACTTTCAGTTTATTTTGCATATAGCTTGGAGCACACGGTTGTTTTGTATGGTACGTATTCTAGTATTTAATTCTGTTCATCTCTGTAAAAAAGGCTCAGCTGTTCAGACAATAAAATGAAATCCAATTTTCAAAATCAGTACAGCAAAGTAAGAAGTGCTTGCTTTATTTCTAAATTTCTTTGCTGCCGTTATGCTGAGGTCATTGTTCGTGTAACGAAGTTCACTCCTAACATACAGTTTAATTGCATATTTTCAAATCATTATTCGATTGCCTTTTTCAAAATTTAATGCCAAACACAACTTAAGAGTTACTTCTCAGTTTTATCATTACATACTCACTTAAAATTAGTGTCAAAAAACGTGTCAACCTTCAGTTGCCACGTCAGTTTAATAGTGCATGTGTTTCTTTCCCATCATCTTGTCAGGATTTTGGATGAAAATTTCCCTAGTGGGCTGGCGACCGTTAATCATTTCCTTTTCGTTCATTAGTGTAAGTTTTGGATTCATGATCAGTGCTATCCCTTTTCTGTCCAGTGTTGTCTGTGAGTGAATGCACAAAATAACTTTCATTTTCCAAATTATAGCCCTGTTCGTTTTAATTACTTTTTATTTTCAGTAGACTTTCTATCAGAAGTGTCGGTTGCACACTTTCCTCCTACTTATCGGTATCACTTTTTCAGGAAAGATAGCCTTATACAACTAGAAAACATCCATTAGACATACACGCGGTCCACGGTCATATTTTATATCGCAAGCAGGATAGGCCGATTAGAAGAGAGAGGTTACAAAGTCTAGACAGCTTTTATTTCAACAGGTATACTTCTGATTTTTTTTTGGCCTTGATTTAAACGAAATAATATTATTTGATAAATATTTCCTGTCTACATCACATAAATTCTGTTTTTTAGTTGCGCATACCCAGATTTCAGCAAAATAATATCGCTTACTTTACTACGTGGGCTTCTATCGCCGGTACCATGGTATTTCGTCATTGTTATATATCGCAAAACCAACGTATCGGTCGTACTACAACGGCCCCCCCAGGGGATCCACAACTCTTTTGTGGATACGTGCGTAGCGAGCACGGAACCCCGAGCTAATGTGGCCCTCCTTCCTTTCTGGGCTGCATACCTTCCTTTTCTGCATCCTTCCCTATCACCCATTTTCGCCCCCCCCCCCTCCACTCACCTCTGGCTCTTTCCTTCCCTTTCTCCCCCTCTGGGAGTATGGTTTGTGCCTACGTCCGGAGACGGGCGCTCGAAAATGTAACACATTTTTCGCTTTCTCTGCTTGCATGTCTTCATTCTTCCTTTGTCTTTCTCTTTTCCTTACCTCTTCTCTTTACCCTTTTCTCCGCTGCGGCATTTGAGACATCTTTCCTTTCACTTTCTTTGTTTTTCCCTTTCTCTTTCTTCCTCCCTGTGCGTGTCTGAAGGCCGACCCATGCATTTTCATGCGTATCCGGTGACGGGGTAACGCGTAATTCCCCGCCCCAGGTAGGCAGGTAGGACACGTACGTACCCCCTGGTAACGGCCAGGCTCAGGGACGGGTGATTACCCGAGCTGATACCTTCCGAAAGTGCCGATTGGTCCCTCCGTCCGTTTCTCGGGAGGTGTGACCTGAGGTGTGAACAATCACCTAAGGCGGGAGTGCCCTCAGAGAGGGCCCCCACAATGGAGGAGCGCGCCATCGGAGACGCCGGTAATCATGGGGGATTCTTCTGCAGTGGTTTCCTCATCTTCCACTATGTCTGCTCGCAAGCGTAAGTTCACTGAGTCTCAGCCACAGACAATTCTTCCATCGTTGTCACAGTTCCTTGTTGTTTCTCGGTCTGACGAAGGTCACGACTTCTCCACAGTCAACCCTTTCATTATTCAGAAAGGTGTCGACGCAATTGCAGGTCCTGTAAAGTCTTGTTCCAGATTACAGAATGGCACCTTGTTGTTAGAAACAGTCAGTGCCCTCCAGGCGCAAAAATTGCTGCGTACTTCACTGCTCCACACCTTTCCTGTCCGGGCGGAAGCGCACTGCACTTTAAATTCCTCACGTGGAGTCGTTTATACATGCTCCCACGACGGATTGTCTGACGAGGAAATTCAACACTACATGTCTTACCAGGGCGTAACGGCTGTTCATAGAGTTATGAAAAGGGTTGACACAAACTTCATTCCAACCCATACTGTCTTCTTGACATTTGACAGAGTTCAACTCCCATCGAAAATAAAAGCGGGCTATGAGATAATTTCCGTTCGCCCCTACGTCCCAAACCCTACGCGTTCCTATTGGTGCCGGCGGTTTAATCATACCAGCCAGTCCTGTTCCAACCCAGCCAAATGTGTTACGTGTGGCAAGAATGCCCATGAGGGTGCTTGTCCACCTCCATCCCCTCGTTGCATCAACTGTATGGGTGACCACGCTGCTTCCTCTCGAGATTGCCCCGCTTTTAAAGACGAAAAGCTCATTCAGGAAATCAGAGTGCAGGAAAGGTGTCGACCTTTGCTGCTCTAAAATTATTCGCCAGTCGAAAGCCCACTGTGCCTCAAACAGGAAAATACAGCACTGTTCTTGCCTCTCCTCGGCCAACAAAGTAGGCGGACATGCAGACTTGTGATCTCACCTTTTGACACGGTCGTCAGATCGGCCAGTGCAAAGATCGCCCGTTCAACCTCTCCAGTTTCGCCTGCTCACTCTATGGCTCACCCTTCATCGGGTTCTGCTAAATCTCGATCCCAAAAGTCAGACAACTGGACTTCCGAAAAAGAGCATACTCGTGAAGATATTTTACGTACCCCAACTTCACAACCCTCGGTCCTTCCTTCATGTAAACATCATGTTTCCAAGAAGGCTAATAAGAAACCCAGTTCCTCTCCTTCTCCGGCACGGCGTGTCTCATCTACAGCACCACCTGGCGGTAACCGCCATCGGCCGTCTTATGTGTCGCCGAGGCGCACTGCTGGCGGCCGATCAACCGGCCGATCGCTGGTGGCAGGAGCTGCTCCTGAACAACCTATGGATCAGGATCTTCTGCCTTCGGCTGAGTGCTGTTCCACGCTGTCGGTCGCAAGCTCTGAGCAGTCGTTGAGTTGACGGCAACCTTGGTCACATTCTTCCATTTTCTGTCCACCTTATGTCCATTACCCATTGGAATATCCCCGGCATTCGAGCAAATCGGAATGAATTGACGATCCTCTTACGATCCTACTCGCCGGTCATCTTCTGTCTTCAGGAAACAAAGCTGCGTCCCCACGAGCGCTTTGTTTTCGCCCATTTTCAGTCAGTCCGAATTGATCTCCCCGCTGTTGAAGGCACTCCACCACATGGAGGACTCATGATTCTTCTCCATAATACTCTCCATCATTACCCAATCCCCGTAAACACTTCCTTCCAAGCAGTCGCTGTCCGTCTTTCCCTTTCTGGATACACCTTCTCTCTTTGTACTGTGTACATCGTCCACATCAATGGCACGAGCTGATCTCCTTCATCTTTTTGGTCAGTTTCTACCCCCCCCCCCCCCTATTTGCTGGTTGGGGACTTCAATGCCCACCACCCGCTTTGGGGATCTCCACATCCTTGTCCGCGTGGCTCACTATTGCTAGACGTCTTCCACCAAGCGGATCTTGTTTGTCTCAACACTGGGGACCCTACATTTTTGTCTGCCTCCACGACAAATGTCTCTCATTTGTACCTAGCTCGGCGCTTCGAATGGTTCACCCTTGCTGATACACACTCGAGTGACCACTTTCCATGTGTCCTTCGATTGCAGCACAACTGCCATATATGCGCCCGAGACGCTGGAAGTTTGCCCAAGCCGATTGGACACTTTTTTCGTCTCTAGCGATATTCGATGACCGTCACTTTCCTAGCGTCGACGATGAGGTCACTCATATTACAGACGTTATTCTTACAGCTGCGGAACGTTCGTACCTCGCACCACCGAATTGCCCCGGCGCCCCCCAGTTCCTTGGTGGAACGAGGCATGCCGTGACGCAATACGTGGGCGGCGACGTGCTCTTCGCGTTTTCAGGTACCATCCTACATTGGCCAACTGTATCCGCTATAAGCAGTTCCGTGCGCGGGGCCGTCGCGTCATCCGCGATAGCAAGAAGGCAAGCTGGGACTTCTTTACTAGCTGATTTAACACCTTCACTCCCTCCTCGGAAGTTTGGAGTCGGATTCGACGGTTATCAGGCGCGCCTAGTTTCTCCCCGGTCTGTGGGCTCACTGTCGCGCATGATACATTAGTGGACCCCGTCGCAATTTCTAACTCATTGAGTCAGCACTTTGCTGAGATTTCGAGCTCTTCAAATTACCCGCCAGCGTTCCTCCCGAAGAAACGTGCAGCGGAAGTGCGACCTCTTGCTTTCTCCTCTCAAAATCGCGGAAGCTACAATACTGTTTTCTCCATGCGGGAACTCCAACATGCACTCTCTTCTTCTCGCTCCTCCGCCCCAGGACCGGATGGTATCCACATCCAAATGTTGCTGCATTTATCATACCATAGTCTGCGTTACCTCCTTCGCATTTATAATCGAATTTGGACCGACAGTACTCTTACCAGACGATGGCGGGAAGCTATCGTCGTTCCTATTCCGAAACCTGGAAAGGACAAGCAACTCCCCTTTAGCTATCACCCCATTTCTCTCACGAGTAGTGTATGTAAGGTTTTGGAGCGTATGGTGAATAGCCGTTTACCTTGGTGGCTGGAGCCCCACAGTATTTTAACACCTGCCCAATGCGGTTTCCGAAGGCATCGTTCTGCAGTTGACCATCTTGTTGCTCTCTCCACTTATATCATGAACAATTTTCTCCGGAAACGCCAAACAGTAGCAATATTTTTTGATCTGGAGAGAGCATACCATACCTGTTGGAGGACCGGCATCCTCCGCACACTGTTCTCCTGGGGCTTTCGCGGTCGGTTGCCCCTTTTTCTTCGCGAATTTATGGCAGAGCGTATATTTAACGTGCGGGTGAACACTGCTCTCTCCCGTACTTTCTCCCAAGAAAACGGGGTAACCCAGGGCTCCGTGCTATGTGTTGGCTCTGAGCACTATGGGACTTAACATCTGAGGTCATCAGTCCCCTAGAACTTAGAACTACTTAAACCTAACTAACCTAAGGACATCACACACATCCATGCCCGAGGCAGGATTTAAACCTGCGACCGTAGTGCTAAGTGTTGTACTGTTTGCCATTGCCATAAATTTAATTATGGATTGTCTCCTTCCTGATGTCTCGGGCTCCCTCTTTGTGGACGATTTTGCGGTCTACTACAGCTCTCAACGGACCAGCCTTCTTGAACGACGTCTTCAAGGCAGTCTCGATCGCCTCCACTCTTGGAGCATCGAAACAGGCTTCCGCTTTTCTCCCAGTAAGACCGTTTGTGTTAATTTTTGGCGTGGTACGGATTTTCTTCCACCTTCCTTACATCTAGGACCTGTCAACCTTCCGTTTTCAGACGTCGCTAAATTCTTGGGTCTTATGTTTGACAGAAAACTGTGCTGGTCCCCCACGTTTCCTATCTTTCTATCTTTCGGCTCGCTGTCTGCGATCCCTCAACACCCTCCGTGTCCTGAATGGTACCTCCTGGGGAGCGGACCGAGTGGTCCTTCTCCGCCTCTATCGCACCTTACTGCGCTCGACATTGGACTATGGAAGCATAGTTTACTCCTCTGCTCGGCCGTCTGTTCTTCGGCGTCTCGACTCTATCCACCACCGTGGATTACGTTTAGTGTCTGGATCTTTTTACACCAGCCCTGTGGAAAGCCTTAATGCTGAGACTACTGAACCTCCGCTGTCCAATCGGCGACCTGTCCTTCTAAGTCGTTACGCTAGCCATTTGTCTTCCATGCCCGCTAATCCGGCCCATGACATTTTTTTCGACGCCTCCTTGGATTTAGGGTATGCAGGCCGCCCTGCCTCCCTACTACCACCGGGAGTTCGCTTCCGTCAACTGCTCCATTCTCTTTCCTTCCGCTTTCCTAAAACCTTCTTGACAACTTGGGGTACAGCACCGCCTTGGCTCCGTCCCCGTATCTGCCTGCTCCGTGACCTTTGTCGATTTCCCAAGGATGGTATCCCTTCACTTGTTTATCGTCGGGCATTTTCTGCTCTATGTGCACAAATGAAGGATGCTACATTTATTTACACTGATGGCTCAAAAACATCGTTTGGTGTAGGGAGTGCCTATATTGTTGGCGACACCTCAAATCGATTTCGGCTTCCCGACCAGTGTTCGGTTTATACTGCGGAGCTTTACGCTCTTCTCCAGGCTGCCCAATACATCCGTCGCAATCAGCGGATACAGTATGTTATCTGTTCAGATTCTCTCAGCTCTCTCCTCAGTCTTCAAGCTCTCTACCCTGTCCACCCTCTGGTCCACCGGATTCAGGACTGCCTACGCTTGCTCCACTTGGGGGGGCGTCTCGGTGGCGTTCCTCTGGATCTCAGGACACGTTGGTATCAGTGGAAATGAGGCAGCCAATATAGCGGCCAAGGCTGCAGTCTCTCTTCTTCGGCCAGCTATTCGCACAATTCCCTTGGCCGATCTACGGAGTGTTTTATGTCGTCGTGTTGTTCTTTTATGGCATGCACATTGGTCGATACTTCCCCATAATAAATTGCGGGACGTGAAAGCTCTTCCCTGTGTTTGGACCTCTTCCTTCCGAACGCGTCGTCGGGACGAGGTAATTTTAACTAGACTCCGGATAGGGCACTGTCTTTTTAGCCATCGACATCTTTTAAGCGGCGATCCTCCCCCACTCTGTCCCCACTGTTCTCAGCTGTGGACGGTAAGACACCTTTTACTTGAGTTCCCCTATTTTACTTTGTTACGAGCCCGTCTACAACTGTTGCCTGAAAAATCGTCCATTTTAGCAGATGACACGCGCTCAGCCGATCGCGTTCTCGAGTTTATTAGTGCCAGTGAGATGACGTCAGTCATTTGAAGCTCTTTTTGGGGACAACCAACCCCTTTCTGTAGTGGTTTTTTAAGCTTTCCTTCTGCTTTTAGTTTCTCCAATTTTTTGAGTTTCGTTCCCATTGCTGCTGGTTTCCATTTTCGTTTGACCATAGCAGTTTTGCGCCCTAAAACCAAAACAAAACAAAAACAAACAAAAAAGTACTACAACGGTCTTGCTCAGGGCAAGACTGGCTTGGTGGAGGAAAGCTGCTTTCATTTATTGCAGGCGACAGGTGTCAATACGTCAGATTTGCGAAACTTTATTGACCCTACAATATGACGAAAGATAGATGTTGGGAAAGAAGCTGTTCGCGGGCTAGCCAATTTGTCAATGATTGGAGACAGTCTGCAAATCACCGTTTGGTTTGTGGTGGGCATGTTTTCTTCATGGTTTGCGCGGAAAAGCACCGACAGTCCCTCTATACTAGTTTGTTTAGGCTCTCGTGCCCGTGCCCGCCGAGGCTTCTGTCCCGCGGTCGCTTGCAGCCCACTAGACAGGAATAGCAGGCAGTCAGAGCCTGGGACATTTGTAGCAGTTCTCTATGTTGATGCTGTCGGGCTTCTTAATAATCTCAATCGCCTCTTATATTCTGCGTTTGGGCGTCCACCACTGTTTCGCCAGCATACGGGCTTCGTGGAACAAGATAGGTTTTCCACAGGCACGGCAGTGTTTCGCTACCACCGATTTTTTATGCTCTGTTAATCGCACATAACGCTTATGTTCTGCTACTCCTATGGTAACTGGCATCCCTGTCTCCCCTATGTAGACAATTACCCACTCACAACGTAGTTCATATAATCCTGCAGTATCTACTTTGTTGGCTGCATCCTCTGTAGAACCTACCATGTTATGGACCGTGTGGCTGGTGCGGAGAACGCAGCCCAGACGTCCACTGACGCACTCCATCACGGTAAGCGAACTAGCCGAGGCTTCTCTTCCTTGCCCTCTTATTTTTATCGGTTATCGTTGGTCGCCTTTCTTGTAATGTTGTTCTCAAAATCGTTGGCGCCAAACATGTGGTGTAATTTCCTCAGTTCTTCTTTAATGTTTTAGTGTCACTTCTCTCGTTGGCATGTACAGTCGACTTCTGAGCTAGGTACATGCAAATACGCAACTGTGTGAAACTGCCCCTGAAGTACAACTGCAGCAACTCGAGTTTACTTTGAATCAAACAAGTCTTATCAAGTCCCTTGTGGAAATATTGAGCCATGCTGCCTCTCTAGCCGTCCATAACTGTGAAAATGTTCCCGCACGCACAGACCTATGATTATGTCTTAAAAATGTTCAATGGATGGCCAAATCATTCGCTCGAACCGTCCAAAATGTACTTCAAACCGTTCATTAACAGCTGTGGCCCCGTGACATGGCATATTTTCATCGATAAAAGTTCCACCGTTGTTTACAAGCATCAAGCCCATTAATGGCTGAAAATGATCTCCATTTAATTCCTGAGGACCCAGTCCATTCCGTGTAAGCACAGCCGACTCCACTACAGAGCCACCACAGCTTGTACAGTGTGTTGTTGATAACTTGGATCTATGGCTTCGTGGGGTCTGCCCCACACACGAATCCTACCATCAGCTCTTACTAAATTAAATCGGGACTCGTCTGAGGTGACGGTTTTCCAACCGCCTAGCATCCAACCAACTTGGTCACGAGCCCAGTAGAGGCGCTGCAGGCAATGTCGTGCTGTTGGTAGAGGAACTCGCACCGGTCGTCTGCTGCCGTAGCCCATTAACGCCAAATTTTGCTGCGCTGTCCTAACGGACCGTTCGGCATTTTTCCCACATTGAGTTCTGCATTGTTTCACACAGTGTTACTTTTTTTTTGTCATCAGTCTACTGACTGGTTTGATGCGGCCCGCCACGGATTCCTTTCCTGTGCTAACCTCTTCATCTCAGAGTAGCGCTTGCAACCTACATCCTCAATTATTTGCTTGACGTATTCCAATCTCTGTCTTCCTCTACAGTTTTTGCCCTCTACAGCTCCCTCTAGTACCATGGAAGTCATTCCCTCATGTCTTAGCAGATGTCCTATCATCCTGTCCCTCCTCCTTATCAGTGTTTTCCACATATTCCTTTCCTCTCCGATTCTGCGTAGAACCTCCTCATTCCTTACCTTATCAGTCCACCTAATTTTCAACATTCGTCTATAGCACCACATCTCAAAAGCTTCGATTCTCTTCTGTTCCGGTTTTCCACAGTCCATGTTTCACTACCATACAATGCTGTACTCCAGACGTACATCCTCAGAAATTTCTTCCTCAAATTAAGGCCGGTATTTGATATTAGTAGACTTCTCTTGGCCAGAAATGCCTTTCTTGCCATAGCCAGTCTGCTTTTGATGTCCTCCTTGCTCCGTCCGTCATTGGTTATTTTACTGCCTAGGTAGCAGAATTCCTTAACTTCATTGACTTCGTGACCATCAATCCTGATGTTAAGTTTCTCGCTGTTCTCATTTCTGCTACTTCTCATTACCTTCGTCTTTCTCCGATTTACTCTCAAACCATACTGTGTACTCATTAGACTGTTCATTACGTTCAGCAGATCATTTAATTCTTCTTCACTTTCACTCAGGATAGCAATGTCATCAGAGAATCGTATCATTGATATCCATTCACCTTGTATTTTAATTCCACTCCTGAACCTTTCTTTTATTTCCATCATTGCTTCCTCGATGTACAGATTGAAGAGTAGGGGCGAAAGGCTACAGCCTTGTCTTACACCCTTCTTAATACGAGCACTTCCTTCTTGATCGTCCACTCTTATTATTCCCTCTTGGTTGTCGTACATATTGTATATGACCCGTCTCTCCCTATAGCTTACCCCTACTTTTTTCAGAATCTCGAACAGCTTGCACCATTTTATATTGTCGAATGCTTTTTCCAGGTCGACAAATCCTATGAAAGTGTCTTGATTTTTCTTTAGCCTTGCTTCCATTATTAGCCGTAACGTCAGAATTACCTCTCTCGTCCCTTTACTTTTCCTAAAGCCAAACTGATCGTCACCTAGCGCATTCTCAATTTTCCTTTCAATTCTTCTGTATATTATTCTTGTAAGCAGCTACGATGCATGAGCTGTTAAGCTGATTGTGCGATAATTCTCGCACTTGTCAGCTCATGCCGTCTTCGGAATTGTGTGGATGATGCTTTTCCGAAAGTCAGATGGTATATCGCCAGACTCATATATTCTACACACCAACGTGAATAGTCGTTTTGTTGTCACTTCCCCCAATGATTTTAGAAATTCTGATGGAATGTTATCTATCCCTCTTGCCTTATTTGACCGTAAGTCCCCCAAAGCTCTTTTAAATTCCGATTCTAATACTGGATCCCCAATCTCTTCTAAAGCGACTCCTGTTTCTTCTTCTATCACATCAGACAAATCTTCACCCTCATAGAGGCTTTCAATGTATTCTTTCCACCTATCTGCTCTCTCCTCTGCATTTAACAGTGGAATTCCCGTTGCACTCTTAATGTTACCACCGTTGCTTTTAATGTCACCAAAGGTTGTTTTGACTTTCCTGTATGCTGAGTCTGTCCTTCCGACAATCATATCTTTTTCGATGTCTTCACATTTTTCCTGCAGCCATTTCGTCTTAGCTTCCCTGCACTTCCTATTTATTTCATTCCTCAGCGACTTGTATTTCTATATTCCTGATTTCCCCGAAACATGTTTGTACTTCCTCCTTTCATCAATCAACTGAAGTATTTCTTCCGTTACCCATGGTTTCTTTGCAGTTACCTTCTTTGTACCTGTGTTTTCCTTCCCAACTTCTGTGATGGCCCCTTTTAGAGATGTCCATTCCTCTTCAACTCTACTGCCTACTGCGCTATTCCTTATTGCTGTATCCATAGTGTTAGAGAACTTCAAACGTATCTCGTCATTCCTTAGTACTTCCGTATCCCACATCTTTGCGTATTGATTCTTCCTGACCGATGTCTTGAACTTCAGTCTACTCTTCATCACTACTATATTGTGATCTGAGTCTATATCTGCTCCTGGGGACGCCTTACAATCCAGTATCTGATTTCGGAATCTCTGTCTGACCATGTTGTAATCTAATTGAAATCTCCCCGTATCTCCCGGCCTTTTCCAAGTATAATTCCTCCTCTTGTGATTCTTGAACAGGGTATTCGCTATTACTAGCTGAAACTTGTTACAGAACTCCATTAGTCTTTCTCCTCTTTCATTCCTAGTCCCATATTCTCCTGTAACCTTTTCTTCTACTCCTTCCCCTACAACTGCATTCCAGTCGCCCATGACTATTAGATTTTCGTCCCCCTTTACATACTGCATTACCCTTTCAATATCCTCATACACTTTCTCTAACTGTTCATCTTCAGCTATCGACGTCGGCATGTATACCTGAACTATCGTTGTCGGTGTTGGTCTGCTGTCGATTCTGATTAGAACAACCCGATCACTGACCTGTTCACAGTAACACACCCCCTGCCCTAACTTCCTATTCATAACGAATCCTACACCTGTTATACCATTTTCTGCTGCTGTTGATATTACCCGATACTCATCTGACCAGAAATCGTTGTCTTCCTTCCACTTCACTTCACTGACCCCCTACTATATCTTGATTGAGCCTTTGCATTTCCCTTTTCAGATCTTCTAGTTTCCCTACCACGTTCAAGCTTCTGACATTCCACGCCCCGACTCGTAGAACGTTATCCTTTCGTTGATTATTCAATCTTTTTCTCATGGTAACCTCCCCCTTGGCAGACCCCTCCCGGAGATCCGAATGGGGGACTATTCCGGAATCTTTTGCCAATGGAGAGATCATCATGACACTTCTTCAATTACAGGCCACATGTACTGTGGATACACGTTACGTGTTTTTAATGCAGTGGTTTTCATTGCCTTCTGCATCCACATGTCGTTAATCATTGCGGATTCTTCCGCCTTTAGGGGCAATTTCCCACCCCTAGGACAAGAGAGTGCCCTGAACCTCTATCTACTCCTCCTCCCTCTTTGACAAGGCCGTTGGCAGAATGAGGCTGACTTCTTATGCCGGAAGTCTTCGGCCGCCAATGCTGATTATTTATCAAAATTTAGGCAGTGGCGAGGATCGAACCCGGGACCGAAGACGTTTTTGGTTACGAATCAAAGACGCTACCCCTAGACCACGGGCAGTACCGCTAGTACTTACAAAACCATAGCGCTGCGGATGCTAATTGGCTGTTAGTGAATAACACAACCCGTGAGTCACTGCAATGGTCACAAATGCAATTGCTAGCTGGACAAGCTTACATAAAGAAGCAGCTTGTGCAAGCATGCCTCATCGTCTGTTCTGTCCTAGCACTTGGATGGTCGAAGATGCATGACGCTTGACCGATTTTCGGTTAGGCAAGCTTGTGCAAATATAAGCAAACGTGTGCAGATATAATAAAGTACACATATTTGAACATGTGTACCATCAACGTGCACAAGCAAACGTCAGTGATGAGCCAATCCTCGTAGTGGCATTATGTCGAGTGATGTAAAGCAGATTCAGAATTGCTGGAAAAATCAATTTTTTTGAAGAAAACCAGCCTTGTTTCAGCAAAATTATATATGAAGACCGTCACGGTTAGACAAAATACAAATCAACTGGCTCCGTCAGACAGAGATGTCATATTAAAATATAAAGTGCACCTTAAACAACTATAGGAGGGAAAACAATGGAAGTTATTCATTAATATAGTGCTGGTAGTGATGATGTATACGATTCAGCACTCGCGAATTACAGATGTGTATGGATGCGTCTTGCGGTTTCAGAGACCAATCGGTTCGTTTCAGTGTTGCTGTCAGTCTTTCGTACGGTGTTACAACTTGTCTCGTGATTGTATGCTACTTGTTAATGAATGATATTACCAGTGATCGTATGTTCCAGCATATCTCTCCATTCGGTTCCATCGTGAAATAATCATAATAAGTGTGTTGTTATTACTTCGCCTGAAGGAGTTCGTTAATAAAGGTTTTCATTTCATTCACCAGTCTTGACTGTACACATTGCGTTTCCTGGTTCGTTTCCCCTTTTTTTCGTCACAGTGGAAAAGCCGATCAAAACGTGCGAATCGTTGTCGTCTGACTAAGACGTGTTCGAAACACGAACTAAGAAATTCTATTAGAGTTCTTCTATAAGCCGTTAGCTTCCAGTGATACTTTTCTCCTGAAAAGTTATATTTTGTTGTTTTTATGGACGAGAACTACGTCGGTAAATTCATCGGAGAGGACCTAGCGTCCCGAAGAAAATAGAATAGTGCGGAGTTCTTAATTAGAGCTTGTTGTTTATGTTATTTAGGAGAGAACTAATTAAAAAATTAAAAAGTAGGGAGTGTACTGGAGTACGAGAGCTTGTTGTTAGTAGGTTGTAGATAAGACCGATTAGCAGGAGTATGTGTGGCAACTGCTGAGTGCGGAAGTTGACCGAAGGGCCAATAACTGAGTTGCAATAAGAAAGAGTCCGAGTGGCGGAGTAGCTGAGAAAGGTAATATTCGCAGCGAAAGATAAAACGTTAAAAGAGAACCAGCAGTTGTAATGGGATGAATGGATTTTATCAGTAGAAGACGGAAGAAACTTATTTACCTCGTGCAGCGACTAGCTGCAAGGAGGGGCTCGGAGCTCCTAATAATGATGATGATGATGTTATGTGGTAATGATGAAAATAGCCAATTAAGACGTGCAGATCATCTGATGGCAGCTGATTATATTCACAAAGAATAAACACTAGAAATATGACTGTCCTACGAGGACACACGAGCAACTTCTTGGTTGTATATTTATCGTCTAACCGCCTTCCCTGCTGCATTCGGTCCGAAGATGTAGAGATCACGCCAGGAGGGTGCACTCTGTATACAGCACTTTATGTTGCACTTGCTGAATATGAACACAAATGGTGCTTCTGGAAGATGTGGCTTAACATTGTCTCCAAATACACTGCCGGGGAAAAAGTTAGTACACGTGGGAAGACGGGGCCGATTTTGATCTGATGGAAAGACGGCGTCGATTTTGATCTGATGACGGCATGTGCCGTCTGGGGGATATTGGATGTATTGGTAATGGTTTAAAAGTCGCCCGCCAATAGATACAGTAGACAATTAGCCACCAGAACGCCATCTGTGTCTACCCAAAATAGGGAACGCTCATAGCCAGAAGGCCCAATATGGTGCAAAAGTGTGAATCAAGCAGGTTATCATGTCACAGAGACATATTCATGCCTCCTACAGCCAATTGTGCGAGTTTTGAAGCGCCTAATTGTGGCCTTTACAATGGTGGGATAGTCCTCTCTGATAACTGCTACAAAAGTTGGACAAGCTGCGTCAGCTGTGCATCGGTACTCGTACTTTAGTCACGTGAATATTCTCACAAATGTAGTCGAGGTTCTGGAAGTCCGCTCAGCACAGACGCCAGACGGTATCTTGGTACTGCAAGAGCAGTACTGGCAGATCGTACAGCTACCGCAGTACAGGTAAGAGGGCTCGTGAGACCAGACGTGTCAACACGAACTGTTGTGAACCAGTAATTTGCAGTGGGGCTATGGGCATGCACGCCTCTAGTACGTCTTCCACTCCCGCCACAGATTCGACGTGCACGGATCGACTGGTGCTGTCACAGGATCACTTGGAAGATGGAATAGCATGCCATGGTCTTCACCTATGAAAGCAAATTCTGTCTACATGGAAGCGATGGTCGTTTGCACGTATGACGTAGACCTAGTGAGCACTGTTGTAGAGTGCATTCGTTCAAGACACAATAGCCCCACACCAGGCCTTACAGTCTCGGTTGTGATACGCTGCAACTTTCGTTCACCTTTGGTGTTTCTGGTGGGGACGCTAACTAGAATATTCCCAGAGTGTTCTCAGGCCCGTTCTTTTGCCGTTCTTGCAAATGAAATGTTATGTTGTTCCAACAGGATAACAGCATACAATGCCTGTGAAACTCAATATGCTCTGCAACACGTGCAGGAAATTCCCTGGTCAGCACGATCTCCGGACTAACTGTACAACTGGAATAAATGAACACACAATAGAAATACAAGTGATGGAAAAGTAGGGCAAAAATGTAATCAAAGTATAGATAACTAGATTTGTTTTGTTTTTTACATGTCAAAACCATCGTAAAAATATATATCTGTGGTTACATAAACCTGATATGCCATAAGTAAAAGTGAGAAGATTTTTGTGATATGTTAATTGGCTGGCGATTTGCATGACTTCTTAACATGATACGGCTGTGAAATAAAATGTATAACCAAATCACAGGTTTGCACTTCGTTTCATTGTGTCTAAGGAGACACCAACGTAAGTACAATGCTCATCACCCAGACAACACAGTCTGCACCATGTAATCTATGACATGATCACGGACTCATTTTCAGACTATATCTTCAGTTGATAATCTATGGTACGTCGGGGAACCACGTAGTGGAATTGTTCATTTAACAAAGCTCGTTACATTACCTTTGCAATCAGTACCAGATTCCGGTGTTTACATTATGTGGCACGGAGAGCCAACTTCGAAGACGACGTGTAAAGATCGCGACATACAACTTCGTAATTTAAGAGACATGGGAGTTCAACCTTCTCGTATTGTTAAGACTTTTGGGTATGTTCTGATATAAAAATAATTATAAACTTCGTTAAGGATTAAGCCACCTTACACTAGAACATGTTTGATACAAGATCCATAATATAAATGGTTATAAACATCGTTGAAGGTTACTACCCCCTTTAGGGCTAATGTGTAGAGACTCTAACGAAAGAAAAAAGCAGTCAAGAGGACATTAGGGAAACAAGGGGGTGGGGGGAGGGGGGGGAAGGGGAACATAGAGGGCGAGGGTAAACTGCAGAATGGAATTAACAGAAATACATCACAAGCAAAGGAATAGAGAAGGAGTGGGAGGGCTGGTATGGTGCGGTAGTCTAGATAAGTGGCGAAAAGGGAAAGGGAAGGAGGAAACTAATGCACACAATGTTCACATTATTATCAAAAATGGCTCTGAGCACTATGGGACTTAACATCTGAGGTCATCAGTCCCCTAGACTTAGAACTACTTACAACTAACTAACCTAAGGACATGACACACATCCATGCTCGAGGCAGGACTCCAACCTACGACAGTAGCATCAGCGCACTTCCGGACTGAAGTACCTAGAACCACTCGGCCACAGTGGCCGGCGCATTATTATTCTTACGTACGATCTGTACTGCGTATTATTAAAGCACGTGTTTAAAACAAAAGGTAAGTCTTTTACAGTCAAGGTTAACAAAATAGTAAACGTAATAAAAATTTAAAATATAGAATATAGTGGACAGGAAAATTAAAGAGACCTTTGGAGATAAGAGAACGACTTGTATGAATATCAAGAGCTCAGATGGAATCCCAGTTCTAAGCAAAGAAGGGAAAGCACAAAGGTGGAAGGAGTATATAGAGGGTCTATACAAGGGCGATGTACTTGAGGACAATATTATGGAAATGGAAGAGGATGTAGATGAAGATGAAATGGGAGATACGCTACTGCGTGAAGAATTTGACAGACCTCTGAAAGACCTGAGTCGAAACAAGGCCCCGGGAGTAGACAACATTCCATTGGAACTACTGACGGCCTTGGGAGAGCCAGTCCTGACAAAACTCTACCATCTGGTGAACAAGATGTATGAAACAGGCGAAATACCCTCAGACTTCAAGAAGAATATAATAATTCCAATCCCAAAGAAAGCAGGTGTTGACAGTTGTGAAAATTACCGAACAATCAGTTTAATAAGCCACAGCTGCAAAATACTAACACGAATTCTTTACAGACGAATGGAAAAACTAGTAGAAGCCGACCTCGGGGAAGATCAGTTTGGATTCCGTAGAAACACTGGAACACGTGAGGCAATACTGACCTTACGACTTATCTTAGAAGAAAGATTAAGGAAAGGCAAACCTACGTTTCTAGCATTTGTAGACTTAGAGAAAGCTTTTGACAATGTTGACTGGAATACTCTCTTTCAAACTCTAAAGGTGGCAGGGGCAAAATACAGGGAGCGGCAAGCTATTTACAATTTGTACAGAAACCAGATGGCAGTTATAAGAGTCGAGGGACATGAAAGCATGAAAGGGAAGCTGTGGTTGGGAAGGGAGTAAGACGGGGTTGTAGTCTCTCCCCGATGTTATTCAATCTGTATATTGAGCAAGCAGTAAAAGAAACAAAAGAAAAATTCGGAGTAGGTATTAAAATCCATGGAGAAGAAATAAAAACTTTGAGGTTCGTCGATGACATTGTAATTCTGTCAGAGACAGCAAAGGACTTGGAAGAGCAATTGAATGGAATGGACAGTGTCTTGAAAGGAGGATATAAGATGAACATCAACAAAATCAAAACGAGGATAATGGAATGTAGTCGAATTAAGTCGGGTGATGCTGAGGGAATTAGATTAGGAAATGAGACACTTAAAGTAGTAAAGGAGTTTTGCTATTTGGGGAGCAAAATAACTGATGATGGTCGAAGTAGAGAGGATATAAAATGTAGACTGGCAATGGCAAGGAAAGCGTTTCTGAAGAAGAGAAATTTGTTAACATCGAGTATAGATTTAAGTGTCAGGAAGTCATTTCTGAAAGTATTTGTATGGAGTGTAGCCATGTATGGAAGTGAAACATGGACGATAAATAGTTTGGACAAGAAGAGAATAGAAGCTTTCGAAATGTGGTGCTACAGAAGAATGCTGAAGATTAGATGGGTAGACCACATAACTAACGAGGAAGTATTGAATAGGATTGGGGAGAAGAGAAGTTTGTGGTACAACTTGACCAGAAGAAGGGATCGGTAGGTAGGACATGTTCTGAGGCATCAAGGGATCACCAATTTAGTATTGGAGGGTAGCGTGGAGGGTAAAAATCGTAGAGGGAGACCAAGAGATGAATACACTAAGCAGATTCAGAAGGATGTAGGTTGCAGTAGGTACTGGGAGATGAAGAGGCTTGCACAGGATAGAGTAGCATGGAGAGCTGCATCAAACCAGTCTCAGGACTGAAGACCACAACAACAACGACAAGTGGACAATTATTCATTTATAAATACGGTATTGAAGTACGAACCACCAGTAATTCCCTAATTTAAAAATAATAGAATATAAATTATAGTCATCACTTTTAATAAAGTGTCATCCAGAAATAATTGCTCTATTATCTTAAAAATAGGCTATAAGTGTGGGAACAATATTCCAGACTTGATTATAGATGACACAACATCCGGAAAACGTTTTATATAACCATGTTTGAGGCCACATAATAGGTTTCTGAAGATACAACTCAATGGTTAAATAATAAAAAATTATTCTCATTATCTTTTGGGTGGTAATGTGTGACACAAGCTATACAAGGGAACAGCACAGAGGATTTCTATGGTTGCTAAATAATGTCCATAAGAGATTATAGCTGTGCACAGTAATTTAAAGGAGATGATGTGGGGGAGAGGGGCGAAGATAGAATACAGGGTAAATGGAAATCCACAAGAGATAAGGAAGGAAATAGCTGGTTGGTGGGATGTTGAAGTGGTGGAGTAGAGAAGAAAAAAATAGTTTTACAATTAAGTGTACGAGGGAAGGGGTGGCAAAAGGTAATCTAGTGTTCACATGAGTACCGAATGACATTATTACATAAACTTGACGTTGGAAGAAGTACTAGGGGCGATGGTCAGTAGAAGGACACGAATACGAACACATTACAGGGTATGTCACTAATGGACAATACTCTCAGAAGCTGGGAAACTCGGGGTTAACTTTTTCTAACAGCTTCAGCTTTGCCTGTATCTCTACCCGCTTTCCGAACATCACACAAGATCTACCGAATATCTCGCAAGATTAGAAGGCGTGAAACAAAAAATATTCAAGAACAGCTTCAGTGAATTTTGCAAAGGTGGTCCTCAGGGAATTGGATCTGTGACAGTGGGTCGTGAACTGTGCCTGGCTTATTCAGTCGTAATGATTGGTAAAGGTACAGGTTTGGAGTCTGGCTCCAGCACACAGTTTCAATCAATTTTACAAAACGCGATGTCAGCATTCGCTAAAGTTGTAGTCCCCTTACATCATAATACGAACGAATTTCATTAGAAGCGATGCATCCTCTTTTGAAACAATCCGTCATTGAAAGAAATACTCGTAGTACTACTCTTCGAAGTTCCTGCGCCGCGGAATCACAATATTGAGCTTTTCTTTACCTGGAAGAATGTTAAAGTGACAGTGGTTAGTGCAGACATCCACTAGGTAACTAAAAATCAAGTTATCTTACTGAACTCACAACTGTTCTCATGCACTCGTTGGAGATGCATGTGTGTAAACCCTGAAAATTGTCCTAGTTCTAACATCGAAATTGTGGTCACTTCAAGGGCATCATTACAGTGACTAAGCACATTGTAAAGAAGTTAGTGTGTAATGGAGGAATGGTCCGCACGTTGTTTATCTACATTCAAATGATGTATTGCATTTACATTTCTCTAACTGACGTCCCGAGTATTTGTCGATTTCCAAGGCATTAAAATTGGAATCCCCGAGATTTACGGTAGTTAAATATTATTATATTCTTTGTTACTTTAAATATTTTTCAAGTTGTGTGTCAGACCGGAGATTACCAGTTTTAGAAATTAACGCTCTTAGGAATTCTTTGCCATTTGAAACATGATTTACTGTTCATATATCAGATATCTGATTTCAAGGGAAATTTTGAGTTGAGGTACGAAATCTCTAAGAATGTTTCCTGATCTGTGTCTTATGATTAATGACTTGCAGTAGAATGTAATCGCCGGCTGGAGTGGCCGAGCGGTTCTAGGCGCTACAGTCTTGAATCAGGCGACCGCTACGGTCGCAGGTTCGAATCCTGCCTCGGGCAGGGATGTGTGTGATGTCCTTACGTTAGCTAGGTTTAAGTAGTTCTAAGTTCTAGGCGACCGATGACCTCAGAAGTTAAGTCCCATAGTGCTCAGAGCCATTTGAACCTTTTTTTATGCAATCATATGTGGATCTGAGAGTTTTCTATTGAAATTTCACTCAATAAAGCCACCACACCACTTAATTACAGAGTTTTAAGATTTTATGTCCTAGTAACGACGATATAATGAGACGCACGTTGTGTCTATTACATTCTATAATTTCTGCATGCATGTTATTGCTTTAGTAATTTTGTGGGGATATGTGTGTCTTTGAACGTTTCATAGGAACCAGGTAGCATGTTTATTCCATGTCTTGAGGAATGAACCCTGAAAGTGAAAGATTATGAAGTTCCTTTGCTAGACACATCTAATAAACGCTAACAAAGTTCATTCATCTAAATTTTTCTCACATTTTTAAGTAGTTTTCAGCGGACGTAGTATGTGGGAACAATTGCATACGAAGTGTATGCAACTTGTAGGTAACTCTATTATATTTAGGAGATCTAAAGACAACATACACGCAGATTATGCGATAGAGTGAAAGCTATCAATTTAATAAAGGGCAGTTTAATAAACGACAATAACAAAGGGAGTTACAAATATAAATTACACAAATCCTATGACAGATCCGTAAGGCAATTCCACTGCTAGGTATGTTCACTTCGAACAAAGTAAGTTCTGCAGGTAAGTAATAAGACGGTTGGGAATTTTTCCTACATCACCAAGGAAATCTGTCAGATTTTTCAAAAGCGACTGCAGTGGATGGTAAGAAGTTTCTCCCGACAGATCACAGGCCAGACACAACAACCAGACAGTTTGCGTTAGTAGCCACTATACTCAGCACAATCGAAATACGCAAATATTTCGTTGCTATTAAATTATGGACAGCCATTTTTACTCTGGATGAACCTCGATGTCGTTACAAACTTCCTACTCGAAATGCGTGCAAGGTTTCCTCGGTAGTGAAATGGAAGTGAAGTATTCTTTGTAGCCTTGCGATCTGAACCTTTCGAGCTATGTATCTCGTATTTGCTGTCTTGCAGAAAGACACTTCTCGTAGTACATCGGTGCATCGTTCGACTGGAGGAACCTTTTAGCAAATGAGAAATGCCAGAGGAAAGGCCAAGTGGTCTCACAGCTCAGAATCGAAGAGAGAAACCAGTGTCACACGTAAGAGCGAAATACTTTCGTAACGCATTGATACAGCACTGCGCTGTTGAAAGTGAAACAGTTTCCATTTTCAAGTAAAGCGAAACACTCACGAGAATCTACACTCCTGGAAATTGAAATAAGAACACCGTGAATTCATTGTCCCAGGAAGGGGAAACTTTATTGACACATTCCTGGGGTCAGATACATCACATGATCACACTGACAGAACCACAGGCACATAGACACAGGCAACAGAGCATGCACAATGTCGGCACTAGTACAGTGTATATCCACCTTTCGCAGCAATGCAGGCTGCTATTCTCCCATGGAGACGATCGTAGGGATGCTGGATATAGTCCTGTGGAACGGCTTGCCATGCCATTTCCACCTGGCGCCTCAGTTGGACCAGCGTTCGTGCTGGACGTGCAGACCGCGTGAGACGACGCTTCATCCAGTCCCAAACATGCTCAATGGGGGACAGATCCGGAGATCTTGCTGGCCAGGGTAGTTGACTTACACCTTCTAGAGCACGTTGGGTGGCACGGGATACATGCGGACGTGCATTGTCCTGTTGGAGCAGCAAGTTCCCTTGCCGGTCTAGGAATGGTAGAACGATGGGTTCGATGACGGTATGGATGTACCGTGCACTATTCAGTGTCCCCTCGACGATCACCAGTGGTGTACGGCCAGTGTAGGAGATCGCTCCCCCCACCATGATGCCGGGTGTTGGCCCTGTGTGCCTCGGTCGTATGCAGTCCTGATTGTGGTGCTCACCTGCACGGCGCCAAACACGCATACGACCATCATTGGCACCAAGGCAGAAGCGACTCTCATCGCTGAAGACGACACGTCTCCATTCGTCCCTCCATTCACACCTGTCGCGACACCACTGGAGGCGGGCTGCACGATGTTGGGGCGTGAGCGGAAGACGGCCTAACGGTGTGCGGGACCGTAGCCCAGCTTCATGGAGACGGTTGCGAATGGTCCTCGCCGATACCCCAGGAGCAACAGTGTCCCTAATTTGCTGGGAAGTGGCGGTGCGGTCCCCTACGGCACTGCGTAGGATCCTACGGTCTTGGCGTGCATCCGTGCGTCGCTGCGGTCCGGTCCCAGGTCGACGGGCACGTGCACCTTCCGCCGACCACTGGCGACAACATCGATGTACTGTGGAGACCTCACGCCCCACGTGTTGAGCAATTCGGCGGTACGTCCACCCGGCCTCCCGCATGCCCACTATACGCCCTCGCTCAAAGTCCGTCAACTGCACATACGGTTCACGTCCACGCTGTCGCGGCATGCTACCAGTGTTAAAGACTGCGATGGAGCTCCGTATGCCACCTCAAACTGGCTGACACTGACGGCGGCGGTGCACAAATGCTGCGCAGCTAGCGCCATTCGACGGCCAACACCGCGGTTCCTGGTGTGTCCGCTGTGCCGTGCGTGTGATCATTGCTTGTACAGCCCTCTCGCAGTGTCCGGAGCAAGTATGGTGGGTCTGACACACCGGTGTCAATGTGTTCTTTTTTCCATTTCCAGGAGTGTAGTTGCCATGTTTCAATCTTGGAACTGTTCACTTGGATTGCGAATAACATTTCAGTTCAAAATATCACCTAGAAAGAGGACCCTTTCTTTCCCCCTCATTCTTCACACTTTCTCGAAGTCTGATTGTCGTAAATAGCTAGTCATCCTAAATTAGCACTATTATGATTTTTTGGTCGGATAGTGGTTCTACCAAGTGAGCTATTGACGTATAAATATTTTTCTATCTGTTATATTATTGATTTAATCGGTGTGTTGTGTTTCGTGTACCAGACGAATGGATCCTTACTACACAGATTAACCTACCACACACTACCCACACGAGCTTGCCTTTGAACTTAGACTCTTCGACATTTAGCATCATCGTAACATTTTACTGTACATTCACCGAAATTATCCGTAAGTGTGTAGGGCAGGGCTGGGAACGGTGTGCCAGACATCTCGCGAGCCATTTTGTGCACCAAGTGGGAGTGGGGCTCGGCCTGTCCTCCAAGCTACGCTCGGTCCTTCTCGGGAATATTCTGTACAGAGCGACATTTCGTTTGGTACTGCGGTAAGGCATATTTCGGTCTCCAGTTAGGCAGAATCGTGGTGTGAGCGTTGTTTAAACTTCGGTATTTGTTTGTAGTATGACAGACGTCCACAATATCAGTAGCTGTTTTGCACGAAAAGAAGCAGTCCAACAATCCATTATCACAAGTCTTTAAAATCGAATCGGAATCACAGATGAGAGGAGCGAAAATTTTCAGGATCTATTACACAGTTGCATAAGCAACGGGCACTGCAAATTTGCTATAAAACGAAGTTATAATACCATGTAGAAAGGATTTAAACACTTAGGTGACAATGATAGAGCAAAAAATTACTGCGATAGACAGACAGGATCATTGTTCCGTACAGCAATAAACATTTTATGCTGAGTTTTCAGGCATGGAGCGGGTGAAGAAATTGGTGGTACGACTACTAAAATTTCTCATTCCGTATTAATTATTTCGCTGTCAGTTGCAAAAGTTTTCGGTGGAACTAAACAAAGAGTATGGATACTACATAGATTAGATTAGATTAGATTAGCACTTTCCATAGATCATGAATACGACATTTAGTAATGATGTGGAACGTGGCAGGTTAATAAAAGGTGTCTATACAAGATATTACGTTAAACAAAATATTCCATATGACTTAATATTATCATCCTTTCTCCTAGTGCTGTAGCCATGTACACTGCTATTATTTTGAATTCGTTCGGATCGTTAATAACAACTTTCAAACGTGAATATATATATATCATCCTTTCTCCTAGTGCTGTAGCCATGTACACTGCTATTATTTTGAATTCGTTCGGATCGTTAATAACAATTTACATACGTGAATATATATATATTGTGAGGCTACAGTGAAGATCCCTAGCTCTTTAAATAAGTGTCTGCAGGATGATCTTGGATGAGCTCCACCAATTATTCTGATTACACGCTTTTGTGCAATGAACACCCTTTTATTCAATGATTAGTTACCCCAGAATATGATGGCATACAAAAGCAGAGAATGAAAATAGGCGTGGTAAGCCTTGTAATAGTATTCCAAATTGTTTTGATTTTGTTATCAGAGGTATTAATCTCAGACATGATGCAGACGCTTCTGGAATTTTTAATGACCTTTTTTAATGTAGCACAGTAGTTTTTATAGTATTTGGCTGTTTCTGGGTCATTACTCTTTCTTGTTGATAGATAAAGTTCCCTTTTGTGGTTACGAGATTTTTTTATTCCTTTAGTAAGCCAAAGTTTTTTGCGTGGTTTCTTATAGTTAGATTTAACTATTTTCTTGGGGAAACAGATTTCAAATTCTCTTACAAGTGTATCATGAAATAAGTTATATTTTAAATTAGCATCGGGTTCCTTGTACGCCTCATCCCAGTCTAAATGCTGAAGATTTTCCGTGAAATTTGTAATTGTTGAGTCATTAATTGAACGCACAACTTTGGAGGGTAGTTTCGAATTACTGAATGGAGCTATGTCAGATACTGTAAATAGCTGAGCACCATGATCATATTTTGCCAAGTACGTTCGCTAAGTCAGTGAGAATACCGGGAATGATTCTTCGATGTTAAATATGTTATTGGTTTAATTTATGAAGGAAAATGGGCTGCAGAAACGAAAATCTGAAATGGCTTGCAAATTTCACAGTTAAAGTGGACACAACTGCACACTGCGCAGATAAGACACTGCAAGGTGAGATACAATTTATTTGTGATTTGATGGGGCTGCATTAAAAAAGAATGTCGCATTGTTGAAGGAACATATTCAGACAGACGCAGACAAGTTACCAACATCCCTGGCGTTAAATGAAAAGCGAGGTCTGCAACAATTTAGTGTGGCCATGAAAGAATTACAAGGATAATGATCTAAATGTACTGAGGACACAGCCATTATTACGTTTGTCTTCTGGATGTATCTGAAACCGTTTTCCATTTCAGTCGCAAGCAGCCCTGTGAATGTGCAGATGAAACTTATTGATCTGCAGTGTTACTCCCGTTTTAAAGAAAAATCGTTTTACGTTAAAACCGTCCAGGGCATCTACATTGTTTTATATCAGGTAGAGTTTTCACGTCTCCATGATAAGTGTGCAAAAATGCTACAATATTTCTGTCAAAAGACATTGAGGTGACGAAAGTCATGGAATAGCGATTTGCGCATATACAGATGGCGGTAGTATCGTGTACATGTGGTGTAAAGCGGCAGTCCACTACCGGAGCTCTCATTTGTATTCAGCTGATTCACATGAAAATGTATCCAACATGGTATTGAACTTCCACGCCTCAAGGCAGAACGTGAATGTCGGTGACCGAACCACTCTGTTCATCAGGAAAGGTGGTGGTGTGTCAATGCTGGTGCAGGCAATAGTGTTAGGAGAGCACCAGTGCACAGTGTTAAAGATGGGACCCCGTAGCAAACGATGTGTGTGTGTTCCCATGTTGAAGCAACAAAATCCTCAGTTACGATTGTAGTTTGCACAGATTCATCGCGACTGGGCCTTGGATCAATGTAAACATCTTGTGGTCGAATAAATAACGTTTTCTGGTACTACAGATCAATCATCAGTGCGAACGGATGCTCGAAACATGCACAGCGTCACGGGCGAAGACCACTGAGAGCAGTCAGTGTTAAGCGACTGGGGAACATTCACCTAGACATCTGTGGTACTTGTGATAGCGAAGCTACTGTGACAACTGTGGAATACTGGCCACCTGAATCCAATCACGCTTGATGTCTACCGCTATCGGGAGCATCTGGGAAGTTATCGGGGGCCAGCTCCATGCCCACAAATCACCCGCGTATAATTTACGGGATTCACTTGACATCCGGTACCACACACCTCCATAAACCTATCAATGACTTGGCATATTCATTCCCAGTAGAATCGGCTGGCGTATTACGTTACAAAGGTAGACCAACACGTTGTCAGGCAGGTAGCCACAGTGTTTTGTCTCATCAGTGTATTTCACTCCGTAGTCAAGTGTGAACTCATTAATAAAGAAAATAAAGTTTCTGTATGAGTCCGCAGTCACTGTGAATAAAGCGTCTGAAAGTCTACATCGCTTAATATATTTCTTTATTGCGCCCTTTCAGCTACTGCAATCGCTCGGTCAAAAACGTTGAACCTGAAAATCAAGTTTCAGTGTCAGTATAAAAAACGTACACGTAATCTGGTCTCCGATGAGGCCTAAGTTTTTGATTCTGAATCTGAACATCATTTTGTAAGTTCTAAGTTTTTGATCTGATGACAGCAGTAGCTCAAAAGGCGTAATAAATAAATGTTTTAAGTGATCTGGCCTGTTAATGATGCCTCCACCCCTAATCAGTGGCTAAGACATTTCTGTACCGTATCCTTTCTTCCATGACTGCTAGCACGGCAAGCTACGTAGAAGGGATTATGTACAGTTTTAACCTGTTACGGAGCTCCACAGCAGCACACACTCCACTATAGAGCGTGTTTCCTTCCGGTAAGTTACTTGCGGCCGGCCATTGTGGCCGAGCGGTTCTAGGCGCTTCAGTCCGGAACCACGCTGCAGCTATGGTCGCAGGTTCGAATCCTCTCTGAGGCATGGATGTGTGTGATGTCCTTAGGTTAGTTATGTTGAAGTAGTTCTAGGGACTGTTGACCTCAGATGTTAAGCCCCATAATGCTTAGATCTATTTGAACCATCTGAAGTTTCTTGCGTTGTACATACCTTATCTTGAAGTAGTTGGATTACAAGGTATGTATTTTTGGACGGATCTCTGCACTGTAGTGGCTAAAATGTACCTGCAGCAATGTTTCACATTCGATAAAATGTAGCTTAGCCTTAGTGTTTTTTTTATTTCTTGTTTCTAACGGCTGTAGCCCCTCTTTTTATGTACTTCGTAACTATTGCAGGTTACCGCCTGTATGGTAGTGGTCAGTGGGATTACTTTTGTAGCTCGTCGGCTCCGAATCCTGGGAAGCGACACACCCAGACCTATCACAGGTGACAATTTATGATGTTACTAAAACAATATAAAGAAGTTTTGTACCATTTGCATACATATTAACGTGTCTGGTCTTATACTGAAGAGGAGAGGGGAATGAAACGATAAGCCCTATCAAGCAAAATATATTTATAGAGGAGAACCTTGTAACCAGACATTTTTTCCGGCACAGATTTTAGAATCACATGAAGAAGTACGAGCTGGAGACCGCAATAAACAGTGCCGTCTTTTTTGTTGTTGCTAGACATGAAGTTGTGTTTTGTGCAACGTTTGTAAATATTTTGAGTTCTACGCATTTAAGTGTTGTGTAATATACATGATGTAACTGTTAAAAGTTCAAGTATTTCTATTGGTGACTGAGGAGGACAGTATACTGAACATCACATCAGTATTTATGTCATCAAAATATCCACGGGTGTACTGCCGGTCTACACTGTCCAACGGGCACAATATTTCGGCAATCGTACATGTCGCCATCATCAGGTGAACTGACGGACTGAGCTCCTGTGAACGTGCCGGCACGGAGATCCGTACGCTATGGCTGCCCAGAAGGAACTGGGTTCGGTCGGGGCGACGGCCGATTTAAATACCCTCCGCCAGCGGCGCGCTCCCTCCGCTGTCCGCGCCCCGCGCCACGGTCGCGCGGTGGAACAGATTGCGACGGCGTCTGAGATGACGTCGGTGTGATGGCTCTGTCCGCCGTGGTCGTCACTACTATACGTTTGCTCGATTTACTTTAGATTAACCCAATCGCTGGTTCCCAAACCTTGATAAGATTATAGCCATAGTCACGGTTTATGAGGTCGTTATTGGTGTGAATTTCGATGGCCTCTCTAACAACGCTGTCCCAGTATCTCGACGTCTGTACCAAAATCCTCGTGCGTTCATACTCCATAGTGTGATTTTCCGACAAACAATGTCCAGCGACCGCCGACTTGCTCGGATACATCAGTCGAGTGTGCATCTGGTGTTTATGGCATCGATCCTCGTCGGTACACATCGTCTGACCAATACACGACTTGCCACATTGACACGGAATCTGGTACACGCCGGCCTTCCTCCAACCGAGCTCATCTTTGGCGCTCCCCACCAGTGCACGAGTTTTATTCGGAGGACAAAACACAGTTCCGACCCGGTGTTTCTTCAAAATGCGGGCGATTTTCCCCGAGAGTGCGCCTGTATATGGAATAAACGCAGTGTCTACCTCCTCCCTCGTGATTTCATCCATCTCCACAGGTTGTGATGTAGTGGTTGGGTGGAGAGCACGTTGAATCTGTCACTCTGAGTACCCATTTTTTTCGAAATACAGTTCTCAGATGTTCCAATTCCTGGGGTAGACTCACTGCGTCAGAGATAGTGCGCGCCCTATGTACTAGAGTTTTTGGTACCCCATTCCTCTGTGAAGGGTGGTGGCAGCTGTCTGCGTGCAAATACAGATCAGTGTGCGTTGTCTTCCGATTTGATTATCAAAAAATGGTTCAAATGGCTCTGAGCACTATGGGACTAAACATCTGTGGTCATCAGTCCCCTAGAACTTAGAACTACTTAAACCTAACTAACCTAAGGACATCACACACATCCATGCCCGAGGCAGGATTCGAACCTGCGACCGTAGCAGTCCCGCGGTTCCGGACTGAGCGCCTAGAACCGCTAGACCACCGCGGCCGGCCTTTGATCATCAAATACGCCGGGAGAAACTCAACAATCACAGTATTTATGTCGTTTTCAGACTAATAATAAAGCTATTAAAAGTGGTATGTTTTCTTACGCTGGTTAGCATCTCCAAGTACATGTGACAAGAGCAAGTCGTTTATGCTTATTTTCCACTGGGCTGCTTGTCAGGTGTTGAAGTGTCGACTCATGGTCGCAAAACGGATAATCTACACTGACAGTCATAGTCCACTTAGTAGTGCAGTTGCGGCCTTTCACAAAACATCAGATCACGAACTCTGTGACGTGTTGTTTACCGAGTGGAGTAGTGCAGCGGTTAGCACACTGGACCCGCATTCGGGAGGACGACGATCCAAACCTGCGTCCGGCCATCCTAATTTAGGTTTCCCGTGATTTCCCCAAATCGCTTAAGGCGATTGCCGTGATAGTTTCTTCCAAAGGTCGAGGCCGCTTGCCTGCTCCGTCGTCCCCAATCGTAGCTTGTGCTCCGTCTCTAATGACCTCGCTGTCGACGGGACCTCCTCCTCCTCCTCCTTGTCCCCCTGAGACATGTTTTTGGGAAGACTGTTCGACACAGAGAAAAAGCAACCAGTACAATGCTGCGTGTACACATTAAGGTAGCACATGCAAAACTATATGCTCTTATACCCATTACAACCTCTGTTAAAGCTATTTAGAACATCTTGTTAGTTGTTCAGTTACAAAATTTTATGGCAAGTAAAATTCTGTACGTTTCTAAAATTAGTTATTTAACATGTCGACGGTGAAGCTGTACTGCGTCGATTGTGCACCATTTTGTACCTCGAAATAGACGAATTTCTTGTACCATGGAGTATGGAACATTTGCAAATTAACTGAGTTGCGTTAATGTCTTAACCGTTCGATCTGTTACGGTCGCAGGTTCGCATCCTGCCTCGGACATGGATGTGTGTGATGTCCTTAGGTTAGTTAGGTTTAAGTAGTTCTAAGTTCTAGGGGACTGATGACCTCAGCTGTTAAGTCCCATAGTGCTCAGAGCCGTTTGATCTGTCTCGCATATGGAAACTTGTGTTGCTTTCTAATACCTTCAGTTTCAAAATGTATATAACTTGCGTCTGGTTTTTGAGAGTACTTGATCATAGTTTGACTTCATTTCCTGATTACTGCTGTGTAGTAGAGTAACTATATAACAGACAGACGATTAAATACAGTACAGACACGATTTTCTCCTCTGGAACCCTTTTAAATAACAGTAGAATATTCTTTCGCAGATGCACGTTCAGTTGTACTTTGCAACATGTTTTTAGATTTGGAAAAAATCCTTAAATTTCCAGAGTAACTTTCGTAATTCGAGAAAAGACTGAAGCACATAAAAGGATATAGCTATAATTTACAACTGGAATAAGACAATACGTTTAATTTCTATTACAGAGAGGCTAGAGGCGAAACTCTGAAAAGTTTCAACGGGTTACAGTACTCTCCCCAACAATGAAATAAAAGTAAAGTAAAATAAAAGTAAAGTATGAACCTTCAGGAGTCGCCATGGGTAGTCCCTTATCCACTCTGGTGGCCAATTTATTTATGGAAGATTTCGAGGTGAAGACGCTTGAATCTGCTGACTTGAAACGCACGATATTCTGGAGGTATGTTGATGATACCTTTGTAGTTTGGCCCCATGGTGAAGATGACTTGCAAGACTTCCTAAGACATCTGACCTCCCTCCACGATCAAATAAAGTTCACAATGGAAATTGAAAAGGAGGGATGCCTTCCATTCTTGGATGTTCTGATTCGGCGCAGAGAGGATGGCACTTTGGGACATGAACTGTATCGGAAGCCGACGTACACGGATTTGTATTTACGTGCAAATAGCTGCCAGACGGTCAGTGTACTCCGAACTTTGACACACAGAGCGCATATTATTTCTCACGAAAGCAGTCTGCAAGATGAACTTTCCCACTTACAAAGAGTGTTTGAAGACAATGGCTACTCCCCACAGCAAATATAGAAGGCACTGAAAATCAAACCAAAAGAGGCCACAAAGAAAGCGGAAGAAGACGAAGAAACCATTAAATCGATGGCCTTCCCGCCATATGTGGGTAGTCTCCCATCAAAAATAGGACGGATTCTCAGCAGACACAAAGTAAATGTGGTTTTTCTTACTCCACCCAAGACAGCTGCACTCGTGGAGTCTGTCAAAGATGATTTTCTGCTCCTAAAATCTGGAGTTTACGAAACTCCATGTGAATGTGGCCTTTCTTACATTGGACAAATAATTCGTACTGTCCAAGAAAGACGTACAGAACACCTGAGGTACACACGAATTTTACAACCTAACAAGTCGGCAGTGGCAGAGCACTGGTCACAGTATGTTGTATGACAACGTCGAAAATTTGGCAACTACATCATCTTTTTGGGACTCGATAGTGAAGGAGGCCATTGAAATTCGATTAACGACGATTTTGATTAACAGGGATAGTGATAAATCACGGAATCCGGCACTTGCTGTAATAAACTCACAAAGACGTCGTCACAGTGCAGCTCACAATGATATATCGACATGCCAATCCAGATCGGCTGCGGAGTCATAGATGTAATGCGCGCATTGTGCACGTCTGTGCCGCAGACCAACATCTCTGGCCCATTTGCATCTGTGGCCGCAAGCGCTGTTGCGCGGTACACGAGTATAAAGAGGCGAAGCGAGCACTGGAGCGGCAGTCTTGTGGCTCACTCTGAAGATGGCTGAGCGTTATACAGCCGAAATATTAGAAGAAGAAGGAGAATTCTTGCGGCTGCACACCCGAAAGTTAATGGAACAAAAGTAAAACACTACGCAGAATATAGGCAACCTTTTCGAAAGTGCACATCTGTGACATTAAAATCTATGGCTGCGCAACATTCAGTACTGTGTTCGTCCATTCTGAAAGTGGAAACAGTCGACAAAACGGTGATCTTAGGGTTTTCGACATTTCAGAGCCTTAAAATTATGCACGGTGGCAATGACAGCCTGGCGACATCAATACACGACACCAATCCGAAACGCGACTGAACCACCTTCCTGCTGAGGCGGGTTTGCTGTCTGGCTTAGACGTTCATTGGTACTCGGCCACCTCCATACCCATCCACAACGGTTATCAGACGTGTCACGTCTTGCATTTGTCCGTGGAGAGGACGCGGCTCCAATGATCCATGTTCCATTCTAGATGTTTCCTTGCAAACCAGCATAGTGCACTCTGTACTTGAGAATTCACGCTTTTGCTCGTGATAGATATTTACAGGCGAAATTTATCATGGGAAATCACCGACAAACCATCTGGTTCGGTAATATCTACCCAGTCGCCTCCCAAAAGGCAGCGTGCAATTCCGTTGCATTTTCATCGGGGTTCCTGCTGGTCATAATAGGTAGATATTGGACATTAACCGGCGGTATTGACTGCTGGTGGTCGCCACAGTTCACATCTTCAATGTTTTGTGTCTTACGGGAGCAGTTGCATGTCAAGTACACCAATTCTGTAGTCTGTTTTCCCTTCTGGGAGTAAAATGACAAAAAGAATATTGTGCACCTTCTGCTTTGTCTTCTTCACAATCGGAGACACAGTAGGCTCTAATGAATTACGCGGAGATATCACCTTTGCTTTGACCTCCATTACGCAGGTGGACCTGTGCGAAGATTTCATGTGGTAAAACAATATCGAAAGTTCATGAATGAATAACGGTATATACTGTTGTTCCTTATAAAGTCTTAATACTCAGGATTGCTAGCCAAATGGTTATGAAACAAAACACAGAAAACTTAAAATCCTAGAGGAAATCAACATAGCTCCCCCTAGTCAATAAACAGATTAATAATCAAACAAGACAAGTGAGAGGAATGCTCGTTACCTGCACTGAATAATACGAGAATGATAGTTGAGTTTGTCCACAACGCGCAATGATAACGCCGTCACAGTGAGAACAACAAACTTAAATTTGCACCAAGTAATATTTATTTTTATCGGGTTGTCTTACCATGGAAAAATTATAGGACAGTTTAAATGATTTTTAAATCTAAATGAAGACGAAAATTAATAAATAGTTTGTGTTCTAACGACTGACAAACATCACAATAAAATTAACAGAGAACGAAGTTCTGTGACGTTCAGTTCAATTTACAAAATGACACTAACATTGTGGAGAGGCACTGAAAATTGAGGTTGAATATTTGTTGAAAACACAACAAGATCTGCTCATCTGGGAAGTAAACGAAGTCCAAGATAGCACTCGTATAACAGTTCCCAACTGACGTATGTAACTCACTTCCTCCATTAATACCTTGTGCTGTGGCCGCACACATTGGACATCTTAGCGCCTACTGCATCGGCATCCCATTTTACGTCCAACCATCACGGAATGCCTGAATAACTGGATGTATATTCACCAGGAAAACTTACGTCGTCTGTATTGTCAAATCAAAGATTTACCGGCGGCCACAACACAACACACCACCAGGTCTCCAAGGATCGCTACCCATTTACGGAGCCTGCAGAACAGCTTCACCAGAGGTCGCAGCTCGCCAAGGAATTACTTTGCTGCGTCAGGCACGTGATCGCAAATAGTTCCGGCAGATACATCCGCCAACGAGCTTTATAAGGCGGCGCACTGCCGGAAAAAGGCAGTTCGACGCCCCACTCGGAAGGATACGGAGCTGCCGACCCGGCAGCCACGGCCCTACGCCTCTTCTAGCTGGCGTATCTCTTGGTATAGTTAACGACCCTATTGACGTTGTAGAACTGTTTGTGAAGAGTTGAGACTTTTTTGTTATTATTGTTATTTATTGTTTTGTGTTTGTGTCGATCCGCAGTCTGCAACGAGTAGGTTGTTCTTTTTGATATTGTGTTATTGTTTCGTTTTGGTGAATCCAATAAATTGATTTCGTACTTGTTTTTTTCTCATTTCTATTCTGCTAGCGAAGATACTTCACCTTGTATTGTCATATTTGTTTGGTTCTTTAAATACGTGTAATAAAATTTCGAGATTTCGTCCTCATTTTAATAAAAATATTTGAATTTACCAAAATTATTATTGTCCTCTGTTTTAAAGTCATTGACCACCAGAAAGGGAAACTTGCAAAACAATGTGTTAAACAAACCTGTAGTGGACCCTATTTTGAAATCATCTCCTGAGTGCTTTGATTCGATCCGCTACTAATTACTTTATCCTAATGTAGCATTTGCACCCGACGTCCTCAGTTATTTGTACGGCGTGTTCCGATATGTATCCATTCCGATAGTTTCTTCCCGCTACAGCTCCCTTTAATGACATGGAAGCTAATCCCTGATGTCTTAATAGTCCTACTTGTTAGAACAGATTTCCCTCTTTTCATTGAGAACGAAATCCTTCGTAAGTGAACTTGAGTGTGTTAAATATATGGCAATGTTTCTCTCCGTTTGCGATGATTTGACTGTTTTAAACTATTTATTTTCCTACTCCAGTAACTGGCATCCGTATTGCCTTTAACTCAATAAATTCATTTTGATCCTGTATTCCACGCAACACAACTAAATACAGTGATTAGTACGTTGAACTTTCTGGCCTAAATAAACAACAAGGTAAATATAATATTACTATGTTTACCCGATTCAAAATGATCAAACCACTACAAATAACACCGACACAGGCACAACACTCGCTGAAGCGTCAAAGAAACTGGTATAGCATGCTTATTCAAATACAGAGATATCTAATTTGTCAGAATACGGCGCTGTGGTCGGCCACTCCTATACTAGAGAACAAGTGTCTGCTGCAGTTGTTATCACCGTTACTGCTGCTACAATTGCAGGTTATCAAGATTTAAGCGAGTTTTAACCTAGTGTTACAGTCGTCGCACGAGCGATGGAAGACAGCATCTTCGAGATTTTCCCGTACGAAAATTTCACGAGTGTACCGTGAATATCAGGAATCTGGTAAAACATCAAATCTCCGACATCGATGCGGCCGGAAAAAGGTCCTCCAAGAACGGGACCAACGACGATTGATAACAATCGTTCAACGTGACGTAAATGCAACCCGTTCTCAAATTTCTGCAGATTTCAAATCTGGGCCATCCGCAAGTGTCAGGGTGCGAACCATTCAAAGAAACGTCATTGATATGGGCTTTCGGAGCCGAAGGACCACTCGTGTGCCTTTGATGAGTGCACGAACCATCGCTTTACGTCGCCTGGCCCGTCAACACCGACATTGATGATTGGGAACATGGTCGGACAAGTCCCGTTTCAAATTGTATAGAGCGGATGGACGTGTTACGGGTATGGAGAAAACCTCATGAATCCATGGACCCTGCATGTCAGCAGGGGACTGTTCAAGCTGGTGGGGGGTCTGTAATAGTGTATGGGTATGCAGTTGGAGTGATACAGGACCCCTGTTACGTCTAGATATGACACTGACAGGCGACACGTACACAAACATCCTTTTATGTCCATTGTGCATCCCGACTGACTTGGGCAATTCCAACAGGACAATGTGATATCCCATACGTCCAGAATTGCTACAGAGTGGCTCCAGGAACACTCTTCTTGCCACCATACTACCCAGTCGTGAACTTCATTGAGCATATCTGGGATGCCCTGCAACGTAATGTTCAGAAGAGATCTCCACCACCTCATAATCTTATGGATTTACGGGCAGCATTGCAGGATTCATGGTGTCTGTTGCCTCTAGCACTATTTTCGACCTTATTCGTGTCCATGCTATCTCGCCGGTCGGCACTTCTGCGTGCTCGCGGGGGCCCTCCACGATATTAGGCAGGAGTACCAGTTTCTTTGGTTCTTAAGTGTATCTTATATGCATAAATTCATGAAGTATTCAGTCGTATGCCATTTTACTTAATGCGCTCAGTATGAACAGTACAATTGACACGCAAAACATCCGAACGGTACTCCGTCACAGGCCACATATTTTGCAGCATTTATGGGGTGACATTTCCAGTAGTTTGAAGCGTTCGCGCGGTGTGTGCATATCCTGTACAGGCGCCGCACGCACCTTGATCTTAACATACCCGCAAGGGCAAAATCTCAAGGGGATAAAGTATGGCGATCTTGATGAACCTTCCAATCCACCGGTACGGGGATTAATGGGTTGTATCTCCCGAAATTGCACTACAGCACAGTTCTGAAGCATATCCAAGTACACAGTACCAGTGACAGATGTTTTCAACATGCCGTTTACATTGTCGTGCTTAGGGTTACCACACACTTCAATTCGGGCTATCCGTTTTGTGCTCCCCCCCCCCCCCCCCCTGTCTTTGTTAGCGCGAATTCCCACGCTATACCCGCTTACAACGTCACTTAATGACGCAATTTGTTACAGGAAGCATCTATTCTCTTCAATATGAAATGACAAGTTGTTCGTAATCACGTAGTTTCAGTTCGTGTAAAATCTTAATTTTATAAGTGGACTTCGAAACGTTTGTATAACACTATGCAGCGTGTTGTGTATACTAGTATGGAGCTGATGTGATGCTTGTCTCACTGATTTGTGCGGCGATCGTGTAAACACGATTTCAACAGTCTCTGAAATAACTGAACGTCACCAAGCGATTTTCTTTTTTTCAATTGTACATGTATCCAAAATTTTTTGCATTTAAGTCTTAACCGCAATGGTGGTTTCACGGATGTGTTTCTGGACTTTCATTGCATCATGATTGCAGATTTCGTCTGGGTCATCTACGAAAAACATTGTGTTATTTTCCAGCACTGATACTGCCGTTGTAAGCTTTAAGATTCCAGTTCCTAAATCTATCCCTGAGAGCGGCGCAAAAAATGTATCATAGACATATACGAAATAATAATTAAATAGACACCCTAGCTGCAAGCAGGCGTTGATACACTTCATTGGGGACATGTTGAAAATGTGTGCCCCGACCGGGACTCGAACCCAGGATCTCCTGCTTACATGGCAGACGCTCTATCCATCTGAGCCACCGCGGGCACAAAGGATAGTTCGTCTGCAGGGACTTGTCTCTTGCACGCTTCCCGTGAGATCCACATTCCCAACATGTCCACAACACTACATTCGTAGCACAGCATCTTCTTCCTGTCGGTAAATTTCGCGTCTGTAGCAGGTCATCTTCGTGGTGTGGCAATTTTAATGGTCAATAGTGTATCATGAGTAGACAGTGTAGGCTTTTAGGGTTAAGATTAAGGGACATCCTCTATGGGAACATCTCTTAGGTACAACGTCTAGCCTCTCGAACACCGCACTGCTTACTTACTGTGTAAGTAACTAACCGAACGTTATCAAGGTTATCGCTTATAGCCGTTTACAATATATAAAAGGTTGATTGATCGCTAGCGGTATGTTCGAGTAATATTATCACACGTTTCTTTGACTTATATCTTAAAGAATAGTATGAGCGGAGGACACGCTGAATTTCCTTTAAAACCTAATGATGTTTGTTAATCGCTAGCTAGTAACTAGAAAGAAAATAAAACTTGTGACCGAGGAAGCAACGGGCGTGAAATTCAGCAAAAATGTCCACAAAATTTCTAAACTATGTGGCAAGTCACTGTCTTGTCGGAGAAACAATCGATTCGCAGATTTGTTTTCATCAGTCGAGTGCAGAGAGGCTCAAAAGGGAGACGTAATGAGCGTCCCATATGGAAATATCGTATCTCTTTCCAGTGCAATACAGCTCATGTCCCCAGACGAATTACGAAAAATTTCCGGTGTATCGTGAATCTAGGATTTGGCTCTATGTTCGATGTATTCTGAATGCGCCGACGAAATTGTATGCACAACGCCTCACATTGCTTTCCGAGAAATTTCGTTGCCCAGCGCTGATGCCCATCAAGTCTGCCAGTGTGTAAATCGCTGATCGTTGGCAGTCGACATGCGTCGCGTAATCGCTCAGACTGAGGGTGTATCCCTCGGTTTCACAATTTCCACCGTTTCCCCGCATGAATATTTTTGTTGCTGCTAACAGTCGGATTTTTTTGCAGCCTAACGCCGAGATCCGACGATCGGTGTACTTATTTTTGAAATTCCGCCTGCGTGAAACAGCTCCATGTAAATTTTATGCAAATTGAGTGGATGCGACATTCACTGCATGAAGGCGCGATTTGGCAGACACACTGGCGCTGCGTGATCAGCCGATAACGGTACGCTTTTGTTCTGTCGGCAGCCCAAGATACAATTATCCCGGCTGTAGACTGCAAAGACGACGGCATTTACTGCCATTCATTGCGTAGCGTTTATCCGAATTCTTGTAGATTACACGTAATAACTGTAATATGCACTTTTGAAATATTCTTAATTTAAATGTGGTTTTGGTTACTTAATTTTGCTTAGGATACAAGATACCGTATAAAATAAAAATAAGTTTCTCTCTTTTTTCGAACATCTTGAATTCTCTGACTGGAATACATCGTCAGTCCTCAATTTCTTAACGGAAATCTTTTATTTCGAATCATAAACTATTTAAGAGCATTTTGCATTCATACAGCTAATATTAACAGACTGATTACCTGCTCCACTTTCAGAAATTTCAGGATGGTCCTACACGAACAATGTCGTATTTGGAGAATATATTCCTCTTTTACTTTTGTAAAAGTACCAGATTCTAAACATTTTCTCCAAATCATTTTCCTGGAGCAAGTAACACTGAGCGAATTGTTTCTTCTTATTTAGCAATAATCAACATAACGTCACTGAGGGAACATGTGATGCAGCGTCACCTGTAGAAGAATGTTTAACACCAGCGATATTCACGCTGTGTAGTAGTCGCTCACTCGTGAAGAAGACGTCGAGATAATAGCGGCAGGTTGGAGATTTGGCCTGAATTGTAAGCAGCGGAAAAAAGGAAGGTCGGGTCCATCTCTCCAATTATACCTTCAGCTCTGATATGGAAGGCATATCGCGAACTTTGATTTATAGTTGGCGGAGGGTCGGGGAAAGAATTGTAGTTATCTGTATCTATTAGTGGGTAACGTTAGGTGGAAGGTGGAAAGAAAATTTGCATAATTTTCAGTTGACGTTCGTGTCGCTATAATCTGGCATAAATAGTGATAATCTCAATAATTCTTGAATGTAAGCTACATTCTCGTAGTAACTGAACTGGAACACTGAAATATAAGAGAATTAAAATGCTCAAAGTTTAGTTTTTCTGTAAACTGTAAAAACGAGCTATGAGATACAATGAGGTTATCCCCATAAAAACCTAACTGTAATAACAAGGTACTCTACAACTTAGCCACGCCCCATGAACTGCATTGAAATGCTTAAGGACCGTTAGACTGATTTAGCAACTTGTGCTTCCACAAGTGAGCCACACTATGTTGCCGTAACAAATGTTCTGCGACAACCTTACCACCAAAACGGAGTGAAAAGAATTTCCAAGCATGAAAAGCATCGAAAAATAATATGCGGCAGGCGAAACTGATCATTAATAAAATCATATCTGAATGAGACCTGTGAATTGTCTGTAGTTGTTTCATTTTATTTGCAGTGATCATGTTAATTGTTAGAGAAGTATACTCCTTTTCTACGAAGGTGCCAAACATTTTGTTGGTAGATATCTTACAGTAGTCCGACAAGATCTCAGTTTGCCTTGCTCATTCCAACCTAAGACGTGGACATTCAGTTCACCTTCATACACTTTACTTCAAAGCCCGCTAAGTCACAACGACGGCAGTGCCACGTGTACCTCTGTCGTTAGCTATTTTTTTTTTTATTTACACGTCTAGTTCCGTAGGACCACTTTGAGGGAAAAATCTTCAAGGTCATCGAACGTGTCAGTACATTAAATTACAACATAAAAGTAATAACAAATAAAGTAAAATGTTTATGAACCGAAAAAAGTAAAACCATAAACGCAATCAACAATATAAACAGGCGTTCTGCGCTCATAGCACACCGCGCCTACTACACGTCCACTGTGGCGGTCGGGGGCGACACCTGAGGATGGGCTTACGAGAGCCCGAAACTGGTGGTGATGATAAAACATATTTACAACTGAGTGGATTTTCAACCTCTAGTAATATAAATAGGAATCAGCTTAATTTTTCAAGGAGTGACCCATGAGGTATCTTCAGCTCCGATTTGAAAGGGCGTAGATTACTTCTAAGATTTTTGAATTCTTCTGGTAGCTTACTGAAAATGGATGCAGCAGTACAGTGCACACCTTTTTGCGCAAGAGTTAAGGAAGTGCAATCCAAATGCTGATTGGATTTATGTCTAATATTAACTGAGTGAAAGCTGCTTATTCATGGGAATTAGCTGACGTTGTTATAAAGAAACGACACTGAAGAAAATACAGGGTGGTCCATTGATCGTGACCGGGCCAAATATCTCACGAAATAAGGGTCAAAAGAAAAAACTACAAAGAACGAAACTTGTCTAGTTTGAAGGGGGAAACCAGATGGCGCTATGATTGACCCGCTAGATGGCGCTGCCATAGGCCAAACGGATATCAACTGCGTTTTTTAAAATAGGAACCCCCATTTTTATTACATATTCGTGTAGTATGTAAAGAAATATGAATGTTTTCGTTGGACCACTTTTGTCGCTTTGTGATATATGGCGCTGTAATAGTCACAAACCCATGGCTCACAATTTTACGGAGCGAGGTGGCGCAGTGGTTAGCACACTGGACTTACATTCGGGTGGACGACGGTTCGATCCCGTCTCCGGCCATCCTGATTTAGGTTTTCCGTGATTTCCCTAAATCCTTTCAGGCAAATGCCGGGATGGTTCCTCTGAAAGGGCACGACCGATTTCCTTCCCCGTCCTTCCCTAACCCGAGCTTGCGCTCCGTCTCTAATGACCTCGTTGTCGACGGGACGTTAAACACTAATCTCCTCCTGCTCCTCCTCCACAATTTTAGACGAACAGTTGGTAACAGGTAGGTTTCTTAAATTAAAACGCAGAACGTAGGTACGTTTGAACATTTTATTTTGTTTGTTTCAGTGTGATACATGTACCTTTGTGAAATTATCGTTTCTGAGAACGCATGCTGTTACAGCGTGATAACCTGTAAAAAGCACATTAACGCAATAAATACTCAAAATGACGTTCGTCAACCTCAATGCTTTGGCAGTACGTGTAACGAAATTCCTCTCAATAGCGATTAGTTCACCTTCCGTAATGTTGGCACATGCATTGACAATGCGCTGACTCATGTTAACAGGCGTTGTCGGTCGATCACGATAGCAAATATCCTTCAACTTTCCCCACAGAAAGAAATCCGGCGACGTCAGATGCGCTGGCCACGGTATGTTGCTTCGACGGCCAATCCACCTGTCATGAAATATGCTATTCAATACCGCTTCAACCACACGCGAGATATGTGCCGGACATCCATCACGTTGGAAGTATATCGCCATTCTGTCATGCAGTGAAACATCTTGTAGTAAAATTACGTAGGAATTCAGCATACATTGCACCATTTAAAATTGCCATCGATAAAATGGGGGCCAATTATCCTTCCTCCTATAATGCCGCACCATGCATTAACCCGCCAGGGTCGCTGATGTTCCACTTGTCGCTGCCAGCGTGGATTTTCCGTTGCCCAATAGTGCGTATTATGCAGGTTTACGTTAACGCTGTTGGTGAATGACGTTTCGTCGCTAAATAGAACGAGTGCAAAAAAATCTGTCATTGTCCCGTAATTTCTCTTTTGCCCAGTGGCAGAACTGTACCCGACGTTCAAAGTCGCCGCCATGCCATTTCTGGTGCGTAGAAATATGGTACGAGTGCAACAGATGTTGATGCAGCATTCTCAACACCGATGTTTTTGAGATTCCCGATTCTCGCACAATTTGTTTGCTACTGATGTGCGGATTAGCCGCGACAGCAGCTAAAACACCTACTTCGGCATCATCATTTGTTGCAGGTCGTGAATGACGTTTTACATGTGGCTTATCACTTACTGTTTCCTTAAATAACGTTAACTATCCGGCGAACGGTCCTGACACTTGGATGCTGTCATCCAGGTGTAAGTAGGCTGTTTATGTTTTCTTATTGGCAACGTTACGTAGCGCTCTGTATGAAAATCACTGGCTGTGCTGTGTGCAGTCTGTGGCTAGTTTGCATTGTTGTCTGCCATTGTAGTGTTGGGCAGCTGGATGTGAACAGCGCGTAGCGTTGCGCAGTTGGAGGTGAGCCGCCAGCAGTGGTGGATGTGGGGAGAGAGATGGCGGAGTTTTGAAATTTGTGAGATTGGATGTCATGAACTGCTATATATATTATGACTATTAAGGTAAATACATTGTTTGTTCTCTATTAAAATCTTTCATTTGCTAACTATGCCTATCAGTAGTTAGTGCCTTCCGTAGTTTGAATCTTTTATTTAGCTGGCAGTAGTGGCGCTCGCTGTATTGCGGTAGTTCGAGTAACGAAGATTTTTGTGAAGTAAGTGATTTGTGAAAGGTATAGGTTAATTTAAGTCAGGGCCATTCTTTTGTAGGGATTTTTGAAAGTCACATTGCGTTGCGCTAAAAATACTGTGTGTCAGTTTAAGCACAGTCTTGTATAATTTTTCTAAGGGTACGTTTCACAGGATACCGACCAGCATACGTAGCACACGCCCGTCGGGCATTTTGATCACAATAGCCATACATCAACACGATATCGACCTTTTCCGCAATTGGTAAACGGTCCATTTTAACACGGGTAATGTATCACAAAGCAAATACCGTCCGCACCTATACGTTTGTGACTATTACAGCGCCATCTATCACAAAGAGAAAAAAATGGTCCAACTAAAACATCCATGTTTCTCTACGTACTACACGAATATGTAATAAAAAAATAGGGGTCCCTATTTTAAAATGGCGCTGAGCACTATGGGGCTAAACTTCTAAGGTCATCAGTCCCCTAGAACTTAGAACTACTTAAACCTAACTAACCTAAGGACATCACACACATCCATGCCCGAGGCAGGATTCGAATCTGCGACCGTAGCGGTCGCACGGTTCCAGACTGTAGTGCCTTTAACCGCTTGGCCACCCCGGCCCGCCCCTATTTTTAAAAAAATGCAGTTAATATCCGTTTGACCTATGGCAGCGCCAGCTAGTGGGCCAGCCATAGCGCCATCTAGTTTCCCCCTACAAGCTAGACGAGTTTCTATCTTTATAGTTTTTTTCGTTTGAAGCTTATTTCGTGAGATATTTAGCCCAGTCACTATCAAAGGACCACCGTGTATATATATTGAGAGGTCTACGTCAGTGTACCCTAACTAGTGAACAGGGGTCGACAAGAGGTTCGCGAACCATTCAGACGTATGACCCAGAAAATCACCCCTCTTATCTCACATCAGATTCCATCAACCACGATGACGACGACGCAGGTCTCTCATATACTCACTGAAACCTTCTTTTCTTCCACTGTAGTATCACACGAAAAGATTGGAGTGCCGAAAGAGAAACAGATTGTTTTTGTAACGATCACGTTTAATGAAACTAACGCCCACGTAAGGTCACTGCAAACAAATACGTGGTTATCTTCACATTCCTCGAGCGAACCCCTTACATTAATCTAGCACCAAATTTTGCCATGAAATAAGACATTTCAGCGCCATTTGAGGACCAGTTTTCGTCGGCACCTGTCATTCACACTCGTCCTACAGGGCTCTTCTACATATTTTACTGACTAGCGGTGAAACTATGACAGAGAAGTTCACTCGACCATAAAGCATAACAGGAAGAAATATAAAATCATTGCACCACTATAGCCTTCAGATAGCCTAATGAAAACACAGGGGCTGGTCATTGGTCATCTATCTTCTGATTGGTTTGATGCTGCGCGCCATTTGAAACTCACTGCGAAAGATCTTACTGCCGCCAACGTATATTTTGCGTAGGGACCACGACGATAAGAAGCGAGAAATGGAGACTCATATAGTAGCACGCCCGTGGTCTAGGGGTCAGTCAGCCTCTGGCTGTGGTGAGGCGCGGGCACACACGCCTTGTTTGCGTCTCGCCTGTTGTGCTGCTTGCGAGCGAGCGCGCTTTAGTTTACTACCGCGTAGCAGCTTGTCTGTGAGTCCGACTTCACTGACCATCATGGCGTTTCATTACCGCCAGTTACATTAACTTTTACGTTAGATCACGAACTACAGAAGGCGTGTGAAGTTGAACGTTTTATATGTTACGAAATGCTTTTCCCGCCACAAGGTGTTCCCGGAATACATTTTTCGATCCTCAGTACTACTGTGTACATAAAGCTGGCGAATGGCTAACTGTGCGCCCACGTTGCTTACCATACTCTGACGGACATATAGCGACTGTTGTGGTTTATCACACTAGTTTTGGCCTACGAACGTTGTAGGTTTTCGAACTCCCGTTTCAAGTAACGTCGGACGTTATGGTGGCCTCTTTCAAACCTTACGGCAGCGTCGTCAGTCATGAGGCTGAAACGTGGAAGACGTTCGAAAATACCGTGTCCTCAATGGCGTCCGCCAAATAAAAATTGAACTACGAAAACACGTGCCTTCCTGCTTGGTTATTGCCTGCTGCAGGGCTGTTGTCATGTACGATGGCCAGACACGCACCTGTTCAGGCTGTGCTCAGGAAGGCCACATCCGTCCTGAATGCCTCCGACGTAGACAGATTCAGGCACCGATCGCAGACGTCGCTCTTCCTGCGGCATCCATTGTGTTACCTCTGTCTTATGCGTCTGCGACGGTGCTGCCTGCTACGCCCCCTCTGAATCAGTCGGTATCGATGTCGGCTCCTCTCGACGACGCGATGGACGTTCCACCTGTCTCTCCTGCACGCCTTGCGGAGGCAATACAAAAGAACGGCAAACGTCAGCAGGCACAAGCCGTCTGTCCCGACACCATGGCTGTTGATCATGGAGTTGTACCTACCTCCGTGTTTCTGCCATCTCTCCACGTGTCGGACGACAGCCGCCCGCCATCCGACACGAAACACCGTGTTAGGAAGTAGCTGTCAGCGAGGAAACGGAAGAGCCAACGTCGTATCCCTTCTGATGACTGCGTCCATCGGAAGTCTGCACAGGATGACGACCCTGCTACTGATGGCGTGCTGTCCTCCATCTCCAGTCAGCGTGCACGTCCGGACACCAACCTTGTCCCGCCTGCGTCTGATGCAGTTGCTTCCCTTTCCGTGTCAGACGTTACATGTGGGCACACCTCTGATAATGTTCCACTCAATCGGCCTGGTGACACGTCTGTCTCCCGGGCGGACGACGTCGATCCTGAGGATGGACATTCTGGAGTTGTACAGAACGATTTTCCCCCACTGTTGCGGTCGGCTCCCTCCCCATCACAGTGATGTGCCCTTACATGGGGGCGTAACAGGGAGTTCCCTGTGCTTCCCCCTGTTTGAATTGCCTGTCCTACTGGCGATGGCAAGTTTCCAGGCTTATCGCTTAGCCACGGTCAGTGTCAACACCATTCGCCAGAAGTATGGCTCTCACGTTTAGTGGCGTTAGGATCGTCAATGTCTATTAGCCATTTGGTTCTGGTCACCGCCGTGAACGTTTCATCCTCTTCTCAGAGATAGTCACGCCTGTCTTCCTGGGTCAGCAGGATGCAGTTACCACGGAAGACAATTTCAACTGCACCCAGGCACCCAAAGTTCCACTACCACGACACTTCCGTGCGCGGCGCTAGCGACAATTCTCCAGCATACCAGCCTAGTGGATTCTTGGGAGCATGTTGATGGCGAACGTCCGTGGTTTACGCATTTCACTAGCCATTCTTCCAGCCGACTCGATCGTGTATACATCTCCCGCTATGTGGTCAGTGGGGTGCAGGCTGCTGAAGTCTGGCCCGTTGCGTTTCTGACCTTAATGCACATTTCTGGGCCGTCAATCTTTGCCGCCAAAGGGTGTGGCGCGCCGTGGACCGTAGAGACTGAACGTAATCCACCTTAATTTCGCCAACTGCCAGCAGCTCATCGAGACCACGTGTGGAGCTTGTCGACGACGCAGTGGTGAATTCCCTGTCATGACGGGTGCTCTGTGCAAATCCTGCCCTCCGCAAGGCTTTGATTGGTTACGGAAGGGAGGTTGCGGCGTGGCGGCGACGGACTCAGGAATTCCATTTCACCATTCTCCGGGTATGTACTATGATGCCGTATTCGACAGCGTCAGATGATGGAGAATCGTGCCAAGGCACAACTCACATGCCTATTTCGCTGCCACCTTGCAGGAGCTGTGGTCGGGTGAGCACACACGATGGGCTGGCGCGAGAGCGTCCGTCTATGTATCATGTCATAGCGGAACGACGCCACCGACGGAGGAATTTGATTAATATTCTTACGATTTATGATGGGCAGCGTTTTGATACCTAACGGGATATCGGGTCTGCTCTCCACACACATTAAGTTACATTTTACTCTGAACAACGTCATCACCCTGCCAACATTAAAGCGGTCGCCAGACTCTCCTTTGGCTCGGTATCGTCGATGCGAAGATGGAGCTGACTGTTAACGAAGTTCATGACGTTATCCACGAGGATTCTACGAACAGGTCGCCTGGCTCTGATGACCTTCCACTGGAGTTTCATAGGACATTTCTTCACCTTCTGGCGCTAGTGTGGACGGAAATTTGTCATGTCCTTATGCCACCTTTCGTGCCGATTCTAGACTGTTTCCTCGATGGTCTCCTGACTCCAATCCACAAGCCTGGGAGTACTTCGCGGTTATGCGATTACCGCCCCATGACGTTACTCAACAGCGGTACAAAGATCTTTACCCGGCTGTCGGCTGCGCGGCTTAAAAAATGGTTCAAATGGCTCTGAGCACTATGGGACTTAACATCTGTGGTCATCAGTCCCCCAGAACTTAGAACTACTTAAACCTACCTAACCTAAGGACATTCTGCCCGAGGCAGGATTCGAACCTGCGACTGTAGCAGTCGCGCGGTTCCGGACTGAGCGCCTAGAACCGCTCGGCCACCGCAGACGGCTGCGCGGCTTAAACGGATAGTTCGGTACTAGGTTTCCCCGATCAAACATCTTTGAGAGGTGCCTATAACATTCGCAGTGCCCTCTGTCGCTATCGGGACATAATGACTCTTGCTCACGTTCGTCGTAAGCCTGTGTTTTTGGTAGCTCTTGACTTCAGCCAAGCATTCGATCGAGTCGATCACGACTTCCTGAAAGGCGTTCTCCGTAATATGGGTTACCCTGATACTATCGTCGACGTCGTAATGCGTCTCCCTCAAAGAGGTAGGTGTGCTCTACAATGACCGTCTTACTCCTCGAATCTCGATCCTTCGATCAGTGCGTCAAGGCTTTCCGCTCTCTGCGCTGTTGTATGCTTTCGCCATGGAACCGTTGCTCCTCGGCCTCTGTCAACATCTCTCTGGGATGTCCCACAGCGACCGTGTATTCAGCTGCACTACTTACGCAAACGATCTCGTCATCGTTCTTCGTAGCGATGCTGAGATCCAGGAGTCACTGGCATGGCTTACCACCTATGGTGAAGCTTCTGGTAGCTGCCTTAACGTTCGCAAATCGTGCGCCATGGCTGTAGGTGCGAGACTTTCTGCGGACAGAGCTGCTCCTTTGTGTACAGCTGATACTCTCCGATGATTTGGACTCGATTTCGCAAGTTATCTGATACGGACAATGGCCCCCAACTGCCGACGTCTACATTCCCAAGAACGAGCTGGACTGTTTGATCACTGTTTACGAGCACTCGATCTTCTGCACCGCATACAATACGTAAATGTATATTTGGCGTCACGTATCCCCCACGTGGCACAGACACTTCTTATTCCACCATCAATGGCCCGCCCCGTGGTAGCGGCATTGGGTTCGTTAATTTGCCGCGGCTTTCTTTTCAAAATAAGGTAAGAGACCCTCACCTTCGCCCGGTGCAAGGTCGGTTTAGGTCTGCAACATGTGCCTGACAGAGTGGATGCTCATTTCATTGTCTCTCACATGACGTTGTGGCGCCGTAGCCCCATGTGCCTTACCAGCCTATTTCTGGAGGCCCTTGCACCACACTCTCTCTCCGCACCTATCCAACTTTCGGACGTCCCGCCGCCCTTCTTATACTTCTGCCACTTTTTCCTTGAACTGAACTACGTCCGTACTGTGATACGGCCGGCGCAATTGACGTCCACGAAGGCAGTCTATGGCTTCCTTCAGCAGCACAGGTCACAGAATGTGATTGAGGGGAAGCTTCCCCACGTCGACTGGTGTGTCGTTTGGCGATCTATGTGCAATCCTTATTTGGACACTGACGTCCAGTGAGCATGGTACCTACCTGTCAGTGGGAGGCAAGTATTCCGGTCACGCCTTCACAGGATTCACTTCGCAGACACCCCGTCTGGTGTGCAGAACGGCGAGAGGTGTCTGGTTTTTGGTGGGACAAATGTTGTCCCTAATTACCCGTACGGCTCCTCATCTGATACCTACTCAACTACTCGCTTTTCCGGACGCGAGATACTTCCCGGAAGTGAAGACTATCACTGTGGAGTGAATTTTTGGACACGAAGAACGCTATTTCTTTGCTCAAGGCGAGAAAAGTATCCTTGACTTTTGGCAGTTCCTTAATGAACGCCATTGTGCAGTTGTCCGCAATCCAGAATACAGACAATTATTTTCCAATTTCCTTTTACGTGTATTCCTTAACCCACCCCAGGGCTGGGGTGTTCCTGTCGTGAAGAATTCATCCCCTGCTCTTCCACACTTAGAAAAGATAAATTCACTGGTCATCGAAATATTCTTCTCGGAAAAACTATACGTTGATAGTCTCAATTAGTCTAACGCCTCCTCCTAGAGTGCCTCCAGTTTCCTGATATTTTCGGCGCTATTAATGACAAAAGGAAAAAAAATAAGGATAAGAAAGAACGAAAAGGAAAATAAATAAATAAATTAAGTTCATTGTACATCTACTCCACATTCGTTACTACTTCCTTGGTTCCTGGAGGGAGGGAACGGGACGTAGTGGACAGGCCTCGGGTTGCGACCCCTGCCCACTTTGCCGCCACCCCTCATTTGGGCCCCAGGATTGTTCTTTTTTCAAGAAAAGGATATCGTCTTTGATTATTAATCATCAGTGCCGCATCCGGAACCCGCCATCCCTTGCATTTTGATTAATAATCAGCACTGGCAGCCGGAGACTTCCGACATAAGAAGTTACCCTCATTCTGTCAACAGCCTTGTCAAAGAGGCCGGAGGAGCAGATAGAGGTTCGGGACACTACCTTGTCCTTGGGGTGGGAAACTGACCCTAAAGGAGGAAGAATCAGCAATGATGAACGGCTTGAGGATGCGGAAGCCCAAGGTAACCTCTGCATTAAAGACACATAACATGTACCCACAGGACACGCGACCAGTAATTAAAAAAGTGTCATTATGGTCTCTCCATTAGTGAAAGGTTCCAGAATGGTGCCCATTCGGATATCTGGGAGGGGACTGACAAGAGGGAGGTGACCATGAGAAAAAGATTAAATAACCAACGAAAGGATAACTTTCTACGAGTTTGGGCGTGGAATATCAGAAACCTGAACGTGGTCGGGAAGCTAGAAATCTGAAATGGGAAATGCAAAGGCTCAATCTAGATATAGCCAGGGTCAGTGAAGTGCAGTGAAGATTTGAGATCGGATGAATATAGGGGAATATCAACAGTAGCAGAAAATGCTAAAACAGGAGCAGGATTCGTTATGAATAGGAAGGCAGTGCAGAGAGTGTGTTATTGTGATAGGTTCAGTGATAGGATTATTCTGATCAGATAGTTCAAGTGTACATGCTGATGCAAACTGAAGATGAACAGATAAAGAAAGTATATGAGGCTATTGAATAGGTAACACAGTACATAAATGGAGGTAAAAATCCAATAGTTATGGGGGATTCGAATGCACTTGTAGGGGAAGAAGTGAAGAAAGGGCTACACAAGAATGGGCTTGCAACTAATACTAAGAGAAGAAAAACATTAATTGAGTTGTGCAATAAATTGCACCACGTATTAGCGAACACTCTGTTCAAGAATCACATGAGGAGGAGGTATACTTGGAAAAGGCCGGGTGATACTGGAAGATTTCAGTTAGATTACATCTTAGTCAGCCAGAGATTCGGATATCAGATACACGAGTATAAGGCTTACGCATGAGCATTTATAGACTCAGAGTACAGTTTAGTAGCGATGTAGAGTACGGTGCAGTTTAGGAGATTAGTCAGGAAGAGTCAGTGCACAAAGAAGTGGGAAACGGAAGTACTAAGGAATGGCGAGATACGCTTGAAGTTCTCTAAGGCTGTAGATACAGCAATTTGGAATACCTCAGTAGGCAATACAGTTAAAGAGGAACGGAATCTCTAAAAAGAGCAGTTATGCAAGCTGGAAAGAAAAACATAGCTACAAAGAAGGCAACTTCAAAGAAATCGTGGGTAACATAAGAAATGCTTCAGTAGATCGGTGAAAGAAGGAAGTACAAAAATGTTCCACTGTTAAATACAGCGGAGACAGTTGTTGGATGGAAAGAGTGCATTGAGGGCCTCTATGTGGGGGAAGATTTGTCAGATGTAATAGATGAAGAAACAAGAGTCAGTTTAGAAGAGATAGGGGACCCAGAATTAGAATCAGAGCTCTGGACGATTTAAGCGAAAGTATGACAGAAGGGGATGAAAATATTCCATCAAAGTTTCTAAAATCACTGTGGGGGGGGGGGATTGGTAACAACACGACCATGGACGTTGATGTGTAGAATGTAGAGGTCGACATACCATATGACTTTCGGAAAGACGTGACAAGTCCGAGAATTATCGCACCATCAGCTTAACAACTCATGCATCCAAGTTGCTGACAAGAATAATATACAGAAGGATGGCAGTCAAAATAGAGAATGTGTTGGATGACAATATGTTTGGCTTCAGGAAAGCTAAAGGCACCAGATAGGCTATTCTGACCTTGCAGTTGATAATGGAAGCAAGGCTAAAGAGAAGTCAAGAAACGTTCATAGGATTTGTCGACCCAGGAGAAAGCGTTCAATAATGTAAAATCGGCAAAAATGTCGGGAATTGTGAGAAAAATAGGGATAAGCTATTGGGATAAACAGGTAATATACAAGGTATAATAGAGCCAAGAGGGAATAATAACAGAGGATGACCAAAACCGAAGTGCTGGGATTAAAAAGGGTGTAAGACGTTGATGTAATCTTCCTCCCCTATGTCAATCTGTACATCTAAGAAAGGAAAGGACATCTAAAAAACGAAAGGTTTGGCAGTGGAATTAAAATTCAAGGAGAATGGGGATCAATGATAAGATTCGTTGATGACATTGCTATCCTGAGTGAACGTGAAGAAGAATTAGATGATCAGCTGAATGAAATGAACAGTCTAATAAGAACAGAATATGGACTGATAGGAAATCGAGGAAATACAAAGCATGTGAAGCAGCAGAAATGAGAAAAGCAAGGTACTTAGTTAGTGTCAGGATTGATGGTCACGAAGTAAATGAAGTTACAGAATCCTGATACCTAGGCAGCAAAATAACCGATAACTGATGGAGAAAGGAGGACATCAAAAGGAGACTGGCACTGGAAAAAGGGCATTTCTGGCTAAGAGAACTCTACTAGTATGTAACATAGGCCTTCATTTGAGGAAGAAATTTCTGGGAGTGCACATTCTGAGCACATCACTGTATAGTAGTATGGACTGTGGGGAAACTGGAACCGAAGAGAATCGAAGCATTTGAGATGTGGTGCTGCAGACGAAAGTTGGAAATTAGTTGGATTGGTAAGGTAAGGAACAAGGAGGTTCTGCTCAGAATTGGAGATTGATGCAAAAAATGGAAAACACTGATACAAAGAAGGGTGAGGATGATAGGACATCTGTTAATGCACCAGGGAATGACTTCCATGGTACTAGAGGAAGCCTTTGAGGGAAAAAAAACTGTAGAAGAAGACAGAGATTGGAATACATCCATCAAATAATTGAGGACGTAGATTGCAAGTGCTACTCTGAGATGAAAAGTTTGGCACAGGAGAGGATTTCATGGAGGGTCGCATCAAACCAGTCATAAGACTGATGAATAAAAAACAAAAGAAAATACTGACATGTGACAGGTGTTTTTCCCTCACTCTGTTTGCGAGAGGAACAGGACAGGGAAAGACTAGTTGTGGTATAAGGTGCCCTCCACCACACACTGTAAGGGCCAGAGGGGGCAGTCAGTAGTATGTCTACTTCATTTCCAGTATAGTGAGCATTTCCAAGTCAAATTTCCAGAACGTCGACCACAGATATAATGTCCCAGTCTGACAGAACTAAAAAATATCATTTCCCCTATTTTGAAAAATTAAATTTTACTTATATACAATGGGAAAAGAAATGATGAAGAAAGCTGAGCTATTTAATATACTTAGAACATTATAGAAAAGGAAATCTTAATTTAAATAAAAGAAAAATACAAAATTTGTAAAATTTACTCAAATTCCATAACATGAATATGTCGATTTCTATTTACCTTTTTCACCTCGACAAATAACATGTAAATTTACAGGTTTAACTAATTTATCATCATCATTTTTAAGGATTTTAGTATAATGATCTGTAAGAGTAATTATATACGTTTCATCCAAAAGTAACAAAATGTTATCTCCAAATTTACAAGGAAAATGTTCAGTTTTAAAAATTACATAAGATTTGTGTACTCCAAGTTCTGATAAATTAATGAACACCTCTAAACAACCATTACTATAATTGTGAGGTTTGTAATAGATTTTCACTGCTAAAGTTCACGCAAATTTTTATTTATAAAGAAAATAATTCGAAGAATGAAGAAAATTAAAATGTTCTCCAAACAAAATTGAAATTTTCTCCCAGCAATTGGTGACCTTTTTAATTTTGAAGACTTAAAGTTTTAATTTTTTATCTTTTCTAGTTTTATGAAGATATTGCAAAATGGAAATGAAAACAAGAAGATACAAGGTTTTTAAATTATTCTAATTACTCATTCATTTAATTACTCAGAAACTTTCAGTAAGTGTTCTATGTTGGCAATCGTAACTTCAGTTATTCTTCCCACACATAATAACATATGCAATGGTATCATTTAGAATATTCTTATTAAATAATGCAATTAATTTCATTGTTGTTTTGAGCAGTTAAAACATTCATTGTTCTAGTTATATTACTTACATTCATTGGATAATTTCGAATAAATTTGAATGGGCTTACATTATCATTGTAATTTAAGTGAGTTATTCTTTTAAAATTTCTAACAGAATCATAAGCTATTAAGAAGTTATTTGGTGGATCAAGATTCCATAATTCTTGAGGATAAACTTCATTTCTTCCATTTTTAACATAGATAGTTCATAATTTAACATGATCAAATAAAGAACAATGAAGTAGTTTATCATTCTTTCGATTAGTTTGGGTAACAATCAAATTAAAGGAAGTGATGTGAAATTCTGAAGAGTTATAATAACTAGTAATATATAATTCTAAATTTCTTTTTCCCTGTGAACCACTCAATTCAATAGTTTGAACTTTGAAGAAAGAAATGACACTATTTGGATTTTTATGTGTTTCTTGCTCGAATTGAAGTTAGTATTTTAGATCATATTTAAAAACAGGAACACGAATTTCCAAACATTTAATAAGGATTTTACCATCTTTTGGAAGTATAGAATTATTATTATCTGTAGTCCAAAGAAGAACACAATATTCTTGGTCTGTTCTAGAAATACAAGTGAAAATAACAGTTAAATCACATTCACACATAATTTCATGGTAATCTGCAAGAAATCCATCGAATAACTCTAATGGTCAAAAAACTTGATTTTGTTTAGTTTTAACTTTTCCATTATTTAAATTATGTCCTTCCATATTTAATACATTTGTAAGGGAAGATGTTAAACGAATGACAATTGAAGAGGAAATAAAAGGCTGTTAGAGATAAAATAGTAATTCATTTTTAGTAACATCAGAATACTTTAAAACATAATTATCAATTAATTTAATATTTGATTTACTAGCATATGCAGAAAAATTTCTTCCAACTGTATGAGTAACAACAAAAGTCATTTAAAGTTGAGAAATATTAGGATGAATTCACCCATCATCAATATTAATGTTAATGTTTCATTGTTATGAAAGATTAAGTAATTTTTTGTTTTTTCCATTTCCAGGAAAAGACTAAACTTCTTTAATTTCGATTTCGTTCAGGATTTAATAAGGAAAATCTCATCTTATACATTTATAAAATTGCTGTTACAGTAGCACCACTGAAGCCATCTAAAATTTCGGTTTCATTAGTTACAGCAAATTCCAAATTTGGGATACTATTGAAAACTGAAATTTTTATAGGATGATTTGGCCCATAAGTTATTGGCCCACCAGATTCAGAATTACATTTAAAAGAACCAATAATATTAGTTTCCTGATGAAAACTATCATTATGTTTAACCAACATTCCATCAGCCATATTAGAATTTATGTTAATCAATTCAAGAGAAATAATTTTAGAAACATGTTTAGCAGTAGCTTTGTAATTAGGTTCAATAACTTGATTATTAAATGCTAGAACTCTACCAACACAGTTTGAAATGTATATTAGGATTTTTAAAGTAAAATTAAGTTTTTGCAGTGCACTGACGAACAGGAATTTCTATGGTTTCTCTATCACAATAAAATTTACTATTTTTGGGAAGTAATAATTGAATTTAAGAAATCTGAACAGAAACCAACAAGAGAAATGTATTTATAAGTTTCTATTATAGCAACAGTTGAAACCTTCCCATCTCTCCTATACCTCTTGTGTTACTAATAACCTTCCCTTTTACAACAAACTATGTAAGCTTTTCTTAGGATTTCTATCTCCTGCTTAATAATAACAAATGAAATCTTCCATTTGAAATTTATTCTCTTTCTCAATCTTTGCATACAAATTTAATTGCTGCTTATTAAAAGTGATTTTCTGATTAATTCGACGAAACATAGAAAGTGTCGTCGTCGCGGCGCTCAGTCGTTATCTGCAATAACCTAAAACTACTCCTTACCTTTTTTTACTGTTACTGGATCGCCATCTGACTGCTACATCGAACTGCGACATAAATATACTTACTCTGTTTTACTATATTAGCTGCAGGTGGCTGCATTTATTACCGAAGCTGATGTTATTCCATAATAGCAAAGCTGACGTAATCCTATAATTAATTTGACTGAAATTACGTAATTCATAGTTAAACTTTTTCGTGACAACAATAAAATTTTGCAAAGTTTTATGTTGATGGTTTTTGGGATGGATTATAATTAGAAATGCAATATTGCTGGCAAAAGTTAATTATATTCTGAATGAAATGGTTTTACAAACGTTCAAATGGGACTTACTTTTTACAATAATCTTACAACTAGCAATGTGCAAACATACCTTCAGTAGTCTTGAGTTTCTCAAAAAATTAATTCAATAATAATGGTTCCTCTTATTATAATAGTTAGCTGATGTCTCTGTACATCCATTTATAATCTCTTGTAAATCATAGCTAGTGGCTGGCAGGCACACCACTCCTCTCAACCTTTCGCTTCAGACCTGCTACCGACTCGCTTCACTTCTCGCTTACTACTGACTTCCTACGAATGCTAAGGTGCGGACTCTCCTGCCAACAATGCTTTCTGGTGCAGACAATACCTCCAACCATCACAAAATGTATCAATGCGCAGTCTTTCCTGCTCTTTTCTTAAAATGTATCCATACACGGTCTCTCCTGCCCTTTTTAAAATCATATCAATTTGCGGTCTCTCTTGTCAACAGAACTTTGGTGCAGACATTCCCTGCTACCACAATTATTTCCAATATGACAAATATTAATTATTCCTACTTAATCCTATTAATAAAATATAAACATCTTTCATAAATTGTGGTTTGACAATAGACAATAGAAATATACACATATTACATAAACCTCCACTGGGTTTCCTTAAAATTTTCGTACGTCGTTAAGTCATTTGGACTTGATGTAAGGAGAAAATTTGATCATAGAAATATGTGTAGTAATAAGTAAGTTAATGATAGAATATTTCTTTCAAATAACAACATACATATACTGCCATAAGAATTTGTTTCCATCAGTCTACCAAAGAGAATATTCAAAAGAGTGTACATCAAAATATGCAAATAATATGAGTCAGTAAGTTGGAAGTGTACACCAGGTAGTAAAAGTTATTTTCATTTCTAATAGTAATGGATGGCAAATATTAGAACGTAGTTTATGTTTCATTATAAGTTGGCATCTATTAGTACCATATTCAAGGAAGGGAAAAAATGGAGTAGAATAGTATGGTCAAAGCATTGGCAACTGTCTGTGAATGCACTCAAACGTTCGTTTCTTTCCCTCACATACCACAACGCCAGGATTCGCCATGTGATTCCATCATCTCTTTGACAAACATAAACTAAATAACGATTACTGCAAATTACGAACCAGAGATCGCTGAAGAAGCCAAACAAAATAAAAAAAGTAAAAGAACAATTAAAAGAAGAGTATGAGAAAAGGAAAAAAACAAGAATAGAAGTTCAAAAATTTTAGGAAGATGATTAACCAGTTATTGATAGAATAGAAAAAGTTAACCAAGGAACTGCAGGATTAGGACAAAAACTTTTAAAAGCAATTGAAGAAAAATAGAGAAAGTGGAAACAAATAGTTCCTTACAACTGACATTATTTAGATGAATGCAATGAGATTCCACTATATGAATGGATTGATGATAATCCTGCTAAATATGATGAAACATTAAATGAAACGGAAATAAATATTTTATCAGGGAAATATGGAAAAGCAAGAAAATTAAAAGAAAAAGATGTTATAAACATAAATATAACTGAAAGAATTTCAGAATTTATCAATCACAGTCAATTTGGATGAAGACCTGTTGGTCCTTATAAATATATTGGTAAATTAACACTAGAATTCAGAGGCAATAAAACAAAAAATGTAAGAGGAAATAGGGTACTGAAACTTTTAACTAACAAAAATAACTATGGATGAGATAGGAAATGAATTTTATTCTCTTGATTTACAAATTTATGCAACAATTTATATCGTTCAAATGCCAGTGTAGTGAAAGTAATCCAAATAAAGTATAATCAGTTACAGGAAGTAAACCAATTGTTGATGAATGTTTTTCCAGCATTTCAAAAGAAATCTTTGTGATTGATTGGAAAAGTTGGTGAAAGTACAGCAAATAAATTTTCAGACAAACCAGTCGAATAAATTTGGATGAATGTTGTTGTATTCTTGACAGATTGACAGTAATTCATGGCAAAGAATTATCATAATGGAAAGGTTGGAATAACACCACTATATTCAGTGATTTTACTATAAATGATCCTAAAAGAGTACTTTATTTAATCTGATGTTTGAATATTGTAGCATACTCATTTTGGAAAAGTTAAGATTACCTTGAAGGGATAAAGCAATTAATTCACTATATGAATAATGTTAAGACCATGTTATTACTTTTGGAGATAATAAAGATTATGAAAAAAACACATGAAATTGATAAAGAACATCAGTTATTAGCAAAAGAAAGAAGGCATGGAAGTGATGCTTCTTTAGGAGAAAAACTTGCCGCAACTGCAGTTAGAGGAATTATGAGTAGAAAACGCAAACTAGGAATGAGCTTAAAACTCATCAGAAGTAGATGAAGTTTATAAAATCGTTATATTAATTTGTAATCTATATAAATGAACAACGTTTTGGTTGATTATACTTTGTTATTTAGTAGTAAAGCTAAAGCATAATTAATTAAAATAATATTAAATAATGAACCCTTAAATAGGTAGTGGACCATTTTGAACCAATGTTAAAAAAGATAGAAAGGATAAAAGCTGGCAGAAATTTAATTGCTTCATTAACTATTTGTGTTGTGAAAACATTATTCAATATTTAATACACAAAAAAGAAAATAACCGTGAAGTTGGATTTGTACCAGTATTGTGAGCTGTTACCTTATTTAGCAACAATTGTTTCATTAGCTGGTGGAAGTGTAGCAACTGCAAATGCAGTTGTAAATAAGACATATAGACGATAAAGAATTAGAAGAACATAAAAGACATAACTGGGAAACAGAAAAAAAAGGAAGAGGAGAAAAGAAATTAAAAGGACTAATTCAAAAATTTAATAATCATGTATCTCATTGTCACCTCCCCACAAAAATTTAAATAAATAATGATATGAGTATGATTCTAATTTAGTGTAACCTCCGCACAAAATTCTTTCTCATTTGACCTCCCACACAAAATTCTTTCTGATTTAATCTAAGCTCAAAATTCATTCACCCCTTGTGTAACCTCACCAGAGAAAAATTCCTAAACCTCTCAACAGTAAAAAATTATAATTATGTCGTTCTCATTCAGTGTAACATCCCAATAAAAAAATTTCAGTAATCTAGTAATAAAACAATATAACTATCCTCTCAATTAAATTGTCACTCACTTATGACATTTCAATAATTCACTGTGAATTTAACCTGACAAATTTTGGACGACAGCAGTGCTGTGTCATGGCCCTGAAAGATCATTCTGAATAAAAGAAGGAAATATTCTTACCTCAATAAAGTCGCCAGATATATCTACTCTCATAGAAAATTGAAACTAGGTAAATTTTTCTCATCATTTTTTGTTTAATTTCTTGTTATTATTCAACTAGAAGCCTTAGAAAAGAATTATTATTAATAAATTAACCTTTGAGCTATTGATAACATTAATTAATTGTAGTTTTGCAAGATAAGGTTTTTTTACATTTTTCATTTTAGAAATTTTACGAAGTTCTTCTACAGATCTTTTACTAAAATCGTTATCTTTATTACTTTTAACTGAAAAATCTATACTTTCAACATTGAAAACATCAATTAATAGTTTTTTCTAAATTGAGTATATTTTCCCCTTTCTTGCCTTACACATTTAACAAAGTTATTTTAATGATTTTTTATTGAATTTATTATCGTTGTCATTGTTATTAATATTGTCAGCAAGATATATAACAAGATAAATTAATCGACTTTTCCAAAGTTTATAAATATTCTTCAATATTTCTGTTTTAGCAATTGATCGAATTCCTTTTACAGTTTTGGATTTTAGTTGTGTCATTTTTTTTCTTTATTCCTTTCTTTCATTTAAAATAATCAATAGCTAGAACCCCATGTTCCCTATTTCGTTTGGAGTAACCATCTTCCTTAGAGTAATTTTCTAAATATGTTAAACACAATCCCCATATTGTGATTTGCAATAATATTCTAAGCTCTTAAACACCATTGCTTTCAATGTCATTTGTTTTTCTGTTGTATTTATAAACAGAGAAATTTGATTTTGTTTTATTGGAACGTTTTTAGTTATAACGTACATTTCAGATTTTTTGATTATTATTTATAAAGAATAAAATTTATTTTCTTTGAATTTTTTAAAATGGTAAATGAGACTTTTTTTGCAACATGGGCAAATAGGATTTTTTGGTTCCTATTTACAAAGAACAAAAGTTATTAGATTTGAAATGTTTTAAATGAGACCATTGTAATTTGGTTTTTCAATATAGGCAAATGAGGTTTTTTCGTTCTTATTTCTAAAGAACAAGATTTATTACATTTGAAATTATTTAAAAGTGAAAATCGAAATATTGGTTTTTAAGGATAGGCAAATCAGATTTTGACAAATTTTGATCCTTTTCTTTTAATGAAATTAAGATTTCCTTTGCTAAATTTTTTTAAAGAGCTCAGTGATTCCCTTTTCCTTTGCATTTGGGTAAAATTTAATTTTCGAAAAAAGGCAAATGAGTTGTTTGGTTGCTGGAAACTGGGAAATTATATATTTGGTGGACATTGTATAAATTGATCTTCGAAGTGCTCACTTCACTAGAATTGGAGTAGACATACTATGACAGTCCATTATCGGTTCACTTGGTCCAGAGAAGACATTCAGATTCATTTTAACAAAGCCCACATTATTATGCAACCATTACCAGCTCACAAAGTATCTTGTTGAAAACTTGGGTCCATGGCTTCCTGGGATCTGCACCACACTCGAGCCCTACTGTCAGCTCTTACTAATTGTCCATTAAAGCCAAATATCGTGTGCACTTTTCTAGCAGATATGTTCGTTGACCATCCCACATTGGTTTATGTGGTTATTTCACATAATGATCTTGTATGTTAGCACTGATAACTCCTAGCAAGCTCCACTGCTCTCAGATGTTGAGTGAAGGTCATCAGCAACTGCATTATTTATGGTAAGAGGTAATGCCTAAAATTTGGTGTTCGCAGCGCACTAGTGAAGTTGGTCTTGGCATATTGAATTCCCTATCGATTTGCGAAATGTAATGTCCCATGCATCTAGCTCTTGCTATCATTCCGCATTCAAGGTCTGTTAATTCGCATCATGTGCCCATAATCATGTGGGAAACCTTTTCACACTAATCACCTTAGGGCAAATGACAGCTCCACCAGTGTACTACCCCTTTTGTGTATGCGATACCTCTGTTATCTGTACATGTGCATATCGCTATACCATGACTTCTGTCTCCTCAGTGTAATTCTGATTTATTCACAGTTCAGTGTATAATCTTAATTGAATACTGTTCATTTCATTTACCAAGAAACATTAAACGTTTATTTGATTTCAGCATCATATCTGTATAGTGCTGTAGCAATTTTACTAAATAAACTTAAATTCATTTCATTTCGAATTTCAAAATCTATCATTATTAAGATTTGGGAAGTATAATTTCATTGTGTTTCCTCTGTACAGATAAATTAATTTGATATTGCTGAAAATTTTCTGTACTATTATGATCTGTCAGTCTTGATAAATGTATTATATTACATTGTTTCTATTTAATCTATCTTTATTATTAGTCAAAAGAAAGATTAAATTTTCTTTAAGCTACAAACATAAGTAGCTAAAATCCTTGGTAAATAAATGTACTAACATAATGATTTAATAATAATTAAATAAACTTGTAGGTATATATATATTCAGTTAAGTGTAATACATTATATATATATATATATATATATATATATATATATATATATATATATATGTAAAATAACCTTCATTAAACAAATTACATAAGATAGAATTAAACTACCTCCTTTAGTATAAAAAATTTATGTGCATCATACACCTTAATGTAAAATGTTGAGGTAACATAGCTAATGGGTCCATACCCCATTTACAGAGGTATCAATCCTCTCCTTTTTAATGACCAAGAACTCTACCAAACTTCTCTTCCTATCAACATTAATGATAAGAATGATCCTGTCCATTTCATAGAATTCCTGATATGGGGTTTGAATAGGACTTGAGATCAACTTACTTTCATTTATTCCACTTCTAACAAGAAATAAAAGCATAAAGATAAATGAATCATTGATTAAATATTTTACTGTCCAAGAAATAGCATCAATAATACTATTACTTTCATTTTTGCTGATTCAAATAAAATATCGAAAAGGATGAGAAACAGAATTTATTCCCTCAATAATAATCAGATCCAGATTACTACTAAGGATCGGAGCTGCACCTTTACATTTCTGATTTCCAGAAGTAATATGTGCTTCAAGCATGACAAAAAATTGCCCCAAAAATTGTGCTATCATATTGTATTCAGCTAAGAACATTTATTTGAACCATTATCATTTTTAGAATTATTAACTGGCAATAGGAAATTTAAATCAAACATCACTACAACAACTTCTGGCATACTCCCCAATTAGATATTTAGGGTGAATAATCAGATCTTTAACCATCAGAGAAAACATCTGAGAACTACACATTATTATTTATTCATTACTAAGACTAATCATAGTTTTATTATTTAAGCAAATAAATCTGTTCTTTATAAACCAAATTTATTCAGGCAGAAACATAAAGACTGAAATTAAATTCATAATATTCTTATTCCTACTATCTCTAGGTGGTTTACCACCATTTCATGGATTCCTACAAAAATGAATTGTTGTATAATCACTAATAGAAAACAGCATAACAACCATTATAACAATTATAGTTGTACTAACTACAATTACACTTTATTATTACATACAAATTAGATTCTCAGCTCTAATTATATCATATACCGAAAATTCATGATCTATAAAGATAAAGTTTCAAAAATCAAGAATTATCCTTCTTATAACTGTAACAATTTCAACAATAGGATTGATTTCAACATCAACCTTAATCTCATTATACTAACCACTTAAAATAATTTAACTAATAACCTTCTAAGTTATAATTAAAAGAATAAGCTTTTAGGCATTAGTAAAACTTTACACCTCTAGAATTGCAGTCGAGAATCATAATTGGATATAAGAACAAAATATGGTAAGAGTGAAAATATCTCATTAGTAGATTTACAGTCTACCACCTAAAATTCAGCCATCTTACCACAAATATGATTATTCTCAACAAACCATAAGGAAATTGGTACTTTATACTTTCTAATTGGGACAAGAGCAGAATAGTAGGAACATCAATAAGAATACTTATTCATGCTGAATTAGGTCAACCAGGATCTCTAATTAGAGATGAAAAAATTTATAACGTTATTAATACAGCCCATGCATTTGTAATAGTTTTCTTCATAGTAATGCCTATTATATTTGGTGGATTTGGTAATTGATTTGTATGATTAATAATTTGTGCACCAGATATAGCATTCACACGAATACATAGTATAACTTTTTGACTACCATCACCCTCATTAACCCCTCTTCTTACTTCTTCTATAGTAGATAATGGTGCTGGTACAGGATGGACAGTTTACCCTCCACCTGCATATGCACATGGGAGTGCATATGCAGATTTAGCCATTTTTTCACTACACTTAGCTGGTGTATCATCAATTCTTGGTGCAGTAAACTTCATTACAACAGCAATTAATATACCTTTATTTGTTTGGTCTGTAGCTATTACAGCTCTTCTCCTTCTTCTTTCACATCCCATTTTAGCAGGAGCTATTACTATATTATTAACACAATGACACCTAAACACATCATTTTTCGACCCTGCGAGAGGAGGGGACCCAATTCTACATCAATACCTATTCTGATTCTTTGGACACCTAGAAGATTACATTTTAATTTTACAAGGATTTGGTATTATTGCACACATTGTATGTCAAGAAAGAGGGAAGACTGAATCATTTGAAACACCAGGTATAATCTCTCAATTGGATTAATAGGATTTAATGTGTGAGCTTACCATATATTTACAGTAGGAACGGATGTCTACAGGAGCATACTTTACATCAGCAACAACAATTATTGCTGTACCTACAGGAATTAAGGTAATCAGATGATTAGCCAGATTATATGGAACTAAATTCAAGTTTAATCCACCATTATTATAAGCTGTAGGATTCATTTTCCTATTTACAATTGATGGATTAACGGGATTAGTACTAGCAAATTCATAACTTGACATTGTACTACATGATACATATTATGTAGTAGCCCACTTCCATTACGTCTTATCTATAGGAGCAGTATTTGCAATTATTGGAGGTTTATTCAATGATACCCAATATTTGCAGGGTTAACCATAAATAATACATGATTAAAAATCCAGTTCACAATTATATTCATTGGGGTAAACTTGACATTTTTCCGTCAACACTTCCTAGGGTTAGCAGGAATATCACGACGATATTCAGATTACCCAGATGCATATACATCATGAAATGTAGTATCAAGAATTGAGTCTACAACTTCTATTGTAGGAAGCCTTACATTCATTGTAATTATATGAGGAAGATTAATTACAAACTGATCAATCATATTTAGAACTAACATAAGAAGATCAACAGAATGATTACAAAACAACCCACCTGCAGAACATAGTTACTCAGAATTATCATTACTTGTATATGTTGAAGTCTTTGCTCCCTTTAATGTGCTGTTGCAACAGTGTTACCATGTTTTCTTTTGCACATGATGGGAGTCATGGTAGATAATGTTAACAATAAAGGTTCATATTGTTTTGAGTAACTGTAATTCAAGTTTGCAGCAAGGCTTACGTCAAAATGACGTAACATTTACACTGCCATCTTATTTAAATTTCGTATGATTAATTTCTGTTCATTACCGCTATTTTTGTAGTAAGATAAGACATTAATTTTGAGCGTCATCGTGTTTTTAAGGTACGTTGCTGTAGTTAACAAACAGTGAAGCTTTGAGCCACTATTATTATCTGAAGAAAATTGACACTGAAAATTTACTAATTAAAAATATTGTGTTCTGATGGACCAGCGGTCGTTTTCATGGCATGTGATGCTAAATCATTAAAGTTTTAAATGTTCCCCTATCTTTGTGTATGTAACAGCAGTAAAAAAAGTGGACACTGTTGAATGGCGTAAGTTACTGCAAGTCGCAAGTACATCAAGACGTTGCAAAATAATAGAACAAAATAGTCCATTAAAGTCAAAAGTGAACAGGAAAAAATTGCTGCATTACTTTTCATCTTATCTTTCTTTTTCTTTTTAGATGTAAGGCCTCTGGTAGATCCTTTAGGGATTGTGTTCTTTTGCTTTTCCTCCCAGAACCGCTTCGTCCTCTCTCCTCCTCTCTCTCATTCCGCTCCTTCTATTGTATGCTTTATTATGAATCTCTATGTGCTCCCTATTAACAGGGGGTGACTAACATTTTATCCATTGAGCTTATCAATAATTAAAACTACCGTCTGCAATAAACGTTAGGATATAGTCGTGATGCTTAACGGATCCAAGAAAGTTCTAACAAGTCCGTTATGTTTCGTTATCCAGTGTTTCCTACATGGAGAAGCTGCTCTTGGATGCTCTTCCAAATTGTTGCACTGAACCTTTTACACTGCACGGTCGCTGCAATAACGTGTTGTCAAGGTATACATACATAATTGGAACATCATTTTCGTACTTCCTGATAGCAGAAGTTAGCATGTATTTCTGCAGTCATGTTAGGAATAGCAAAAACAAGTTCTTATGTAGTATGATTGATTAAGTATAGGTCATGATAGATGAGGAGCAGAAATAAGGTTAACATGTTTCTAAATGAAACTAATTTTTAAATTAAGACATAGAAGAATTACAGACATTGAATGGAAGTGTGCATTGGTAGCAAGTAATGGGGCCAGGGGAAAATTTGTTCCGGACTGGGATTCAAACCTACGTTTCCTGCTTATTAGACAGACACGCTTAACACTGTGTCAGCTGGACAGAATAGTAATCGTGTCTGTACTGACTACCCTAGCATGCCTTCCGCCAAGCCCAAATTCTCAATTTATCCACACGCTACTAATGTAGCGCCCCTCGCCAATTATCCTCATTATTCCCGGTGTTTCACTGACTCCAGTAAGGGTTCGATAGTGACGTCTCTCTGCACTGACGAACTCATTGGCCATCCTCGCCTTTATTATATACTCTACTGGTATTAAAATTGCTACACCAAGAAGAAATGCAGATGATAAACGGGTATTCATCAGACAAATATATTATACTAGAACTGACGTACGATTACATTTTCACGCAATTTGGGTGCATAGATCCTGATAAATCAGTACCCAGAACAACCACCTCAGGCCGTAATAACGGCCTTGATACGCCTGGGCATTGAGTCAAACAGGTACAGCTGCCCATGCAGCTTCAATACGATACCACAGTTCATGAAGAGTAGTGATTCGCATATTGTGACGAGCCAGTTGCTTGGCCACCATTGACCAGATGTTTTCAGTTGGTGAGATATCTGGAGAATGTGCTGGCCAGGGCAGCAGTCGAACATTTTCTGTATCCATAAAGGCCTGTACAGGACCTGCAACATGCGGTCGTGCATTATAGTGCTGAAATGTAGGGTTTCGCAAGGATCGAATGAAGGGTAAAGCCACGGGTTGTAACACATATGAAATGTAACGTCCACTGTTCAAAGTGCCGTCAATGCGAACAAGAGGTAACCGAGACGTGTAACCAATGGCAATCCATACCATCACGCTGGGTGATTCGCCAATATGGCGATAACGAATACACGCTTCCAATGTATGTTCACCGCGATGTCAAATGGTTCAAATGGCTCTGAGCACTACGGGACTTAACATCTGTGGTCATCAGTCCCCTAGAACTTAGAACTACTTGAACCTAACTAACCTAAGGACATCACACACATCCATCCCCTAGGCAGGATTCGAACCTGCGACCGTAGCGGTCGCGCGGTTCCGGACTGCGCGCCTAGAACCGCTAGACCATCGCGGCCGGCACCACCGCGATGTCGCCAGACACGAATGCCACCATCATGATACTGTAAACAGAACCTGAATTCATCCGGAAAAATGACGTTTTGCCGTTCTTGCACCCAGGTTCGTCGTTGAGTACACCATTGCAGGCGCTCCTGTCTGTGATGCAGCGTCAAGGGTAACCGCAGCCATGGTCTCCGAGCTGGTAGTCCATGCTGCTGCAAACGTCGTCGAACTGTTCGTGCAGATGGTTGTTGTCTTGCAAATGTCCCCATCTGTTGACTCAGGGATCGAGACGTGGCTGCACGATCCGTTACAGCCATGCGATAAGGTGCCTGTCATCTCGACTGCTAGTTATACGAGGCCGTTGGGATCCAGCACGGCGTTCCGTATTACCCTCCTGAACCCACCGATTCCATATTCTGCTAACAGTCATTGGATCTCGACTAACGCGAGCAGCAATATCGTGATACGATGAACCTCAATGGCCATAGGCTACAATCCGACCTTTATGAAAGTCGGAAACGTGATGGTACGCATTTCTCCCTACACGAGGCACCACAACAACGTTTCACCAGGCAACGCCGGTCAACTGCTAAACAGCATGAGAAATCGGTTGGATACTTTCGTCATGTCAGCACGTTGTAGGTTTCGCCACCGGCGCCAACCTTGTGTGAATGCTCTGAAATCTAATCATTTGCATATCACAGCATCTTCTTCCTGTCTGTGAAATTTCCTGTCTGTAGCACGTCATCTTCGTGGTGTAGCAATTTTAATGGCCAGTAGTGTATGTTGTGTCTGTTCTTTCGGACATGTCTGAAAGAACAGACACCACATACATAAATTTCATATCTTTTTCAGCAAAGAAGTGCGGAGATATGGACACAATTTCAACACAGATGATACTGAGGGTAGTTATAGTAACATCAGTGTAGGGGATACCACGTGCGAGAATAAAAACTTGCTGGATGTAGTTTACAAGGCAGGTAAGGCTGTTGATATCACAGTACGAGATAAGCAGCGAATTAATACTGAGTGCTAATCGCTGGACGTGACTGTGTCGTTTCGCAGGCTGCAGGCGGCCGGCTGTTACTCGAGTACAACGTCAGCAGTATTCCAGGAGAGCTGGCGCGCATCCTCCAGTCACAAATTAGCGGGGCCGGCCAAGACGTGAGGCTGAATTTTAACGGCCGTATTAGCCAGCGCTAAGGAGCGGCCGCGCTCAGTCCTATGGAAGCCAGGGGTTGGAGGGAGTGGCAGTGGGCAGTAGGGGGTGGGGTGGGGGGAGGGGTCCACTTTGTTAGCGCTGCCGCTGATCGATGGCCGCCAGTACCCGCCCAGAGGCACTTTCCAGGGCGGCTTGCGAGGACAGACACCAGCCCGTCAGTCGCCCCTTGGTGGGTGCAGAATATAGAAAGGCTCCTCATCTGTGAAGCGTGATCTGAGACATTGAAACTTAACCACATAGAACCAGTAAAATACCGGAATATTGATATATACCTCTACTGTCAATCATAAGATTCTGTTTCAGAAGTTTTATGGAATACTCAGTTCAGCAAATTCCTGTATAGTGTGACAGAAGTCCTGTGACATCGAAACACACATATACAGATGGCGGTAGCATCTTGTACACGAGGTATAAATGGGCCGTGCTCTGGCGTAGCTGACATTTCCATTCAGGTGATTCATGTAAAAACGTTTCCAACATTATTATGGCCACATGTGAATTAACAGACCATGAAAGCAGAACGGTAGTTGGATGTGGAAACGTGGGGTATTCTGTCGGATACCGTTAGGGAATTCAATATTCTGAGATCCACCGACGGCCTTCACTTAACGACGTAGAGCATCGGCCTTTCCGTAGAGTTGTCGGTGCTAACAGACAGGCAACACTGCGTTTAATAACCGCAGAAATCAAGTGGGGCATACGACGAACGTATCTGTTAGGGCAGTGTGGTGAAATTTGGCATCAAAGGGCTATGGCAGTAGACGACCAACGTGAGTGCCTTTGCTAACAGTTGTACATGGTCTGCAACGCCTCTCCTGGGCTCGTAACTTTACCGGCTGGACCCTGGAAAACCCGAAAAATGTGACCTGGTCAGGTGAGCTCCGTTTTTAGTTAGTTGGATCTGACGACAGGTTTAGAGTATGGCACAGCCCTCATGAAGCCATCACCCAGATTTTCAACAAGGCTATGTGCAAGCTGGTGGTGGGTCCATAAAGCTGTGGGCCTTATTTACATGGAATGTACTGGGTCAATGACTGGAAATGTCTGTGTCTGGCTACATGAAGACCATCTGCAGCCATTCGTGGACTTCATGTTCCCAAACAACGATGTCTCGTCACGGTGCCACAAGGGTTTGCGACTGGTTTGAATATCCTTCTGGACAATTCGAACGAATGATTTGGTCACCCCTATCGCCCATCATGACATTTATGGGATGTAATCGAGAGGTCAGTTCCTGCACAAAGTTCTGCACTGGCATTACTTTCGCAATTATGGATGGCTACAGAGGCAGCACAGTTCAGAATTTCAGCAGGGGACTTCCCACATCTTTTTGAATCAATGCCATGATGAGTTGCTGTGCTACGCTGGGAAAAAGGAGGTATGACGCGGTATTGGGACGTATCCTACTACTTTAGTCACCTCAGTAGTTTCTGTTAGAGAATTTAAGCTTTATGGAATACTCATTTCAGCAAATGCCTGTATTAGATATCATTTAAGAACCAGAATGCTGAAAGCCATCTCATCTGCATGGGAAGGATCGCACAGGGATCGACATTGCCCCGCTACTGTCCCTGCTTTATGTTAATAATTTTTCATTCCATTTGTATCAGGAGACAGAAATAATTGTGTTTTGTGGGTGATAAAAGCATTGTAGTGAAGCCGTGGAAAGAAACATCAACAGAGGAAATAGTAAACTTTTGCGAAAGTTAGTCAATGGTTTATCCGCAAATGGACTAGCTTCAGACACTGCAAAAATGCAGTTCACTCAGTTTTCTATTGTGAGAGGTATTACACCTCATATTAACCAAGTGTAAGACTAGAAGTAAAGACCAGTCTAGAAAATTCTAAGATCTTAGATTTGCGAATTGATTGAACTGGGAGAATCAGATACTAGATGTGCCAAAACTATTGACTTCAGCTACATTTGCCTTAAGAATAACTGATAACTTTGGGGATACAGAGGCCAGTAAGTAAATGTATTTTAAATTTTTCTTTCAGTGGTTTCTTATAATATTGTGGGGTTACTCCTCACTTAGGTAAAAAAAGTAGTACACGAAAAAGTAATTATTGTCATGTGTGGAGTTCACATACGTACATCTTGCAGGTTTCTGTTGAAGCACCTGGGAATATTAACAACACCCACACAGTACATTTATGTGGTTATGAAATTTAAGTTTGAGAGCAACAGTTACATTATCTAGTATAGCACTACAGTGAAAAATGATTTGCATTGCCCTTAAATTAATCTAACTTTGGTACAGAAATATGCAGATATGAATGTGTTTGAGAATCTACCCACAGAAGTGAAATATCTGACGTACAGCAGAAATATTTTCAAATCTAGATTAGGGAGCTTTCTCCTTAACAATGGCATCTATACCAAATACAATGATTGACCAGATATAAATAATCATTAAAAATGTGAATGGCCTACATGTAGTCGCGTAAATATTATTTTTGCTTAGTAGTGTACAAATGTTCAATGTTTGTTCTGTTTCCACGGTGCACATCATAAAGTCTTTGGTGAATTTGATCAATGGAGTGAGTAGCTAACTAAGTATACTCCGCAAGTCCCATTACGCTATGTGGTGGAGCATAATTCTGGTATCTTTTCCATCGAGTCCTTTTTGTGAACGGTACGTGTCAACAAACCTCCATGTTAGTTCTGATCTCTCTCCTTTTCTCGACATGGTCATTTTGCGAGATGCACACCACGAACTATAGGAGAGGTTAGGAGAATCGTAAATATCTCCTAGAACAATAAAACTCCTGGTGAGGATGGGGGCTATTGCAGAACTATTGAAGTATGGTAACGAGAAAGCCATCCAGCTAACACATAAGCAAAATCTGTGAAGAAGAGCAGCTTCCAAATTTGCTGAACACACACGAGGGAATTCCCGTAACGTGCATCGTTCAGTGGTGGAGCATATTTCTGGTATCACTATCTTTTCCATTGTGTCCTTTTCGCGAACTGTACGTGTGAGCAAACCTCCGTATTGGCTCTGATCTCTCTGCTTTTCTCGACATGGTCATTTTGCGAGATACACACCACGAACTACAGGAGAGGTTAGGAGAAGAGTAAATATCTTCTACAACAATAAAACTCCAGGTGAAGATGGGGCCATTGCAGACATGTTGAAGTATGGTAACGAGAAAGCCATCCAGTTAACCCATAATAAGCAAAATCTGTGAAGAAGAGCAGCGTCCAAATTTGCTGAACACACATGAGGGAATTCCCGCAACGTGCATCGTTCAGGAAGTTCGTGAGTTTTCAGCTACCCTGCAGTCTTCCTCACATGATTTTAAAGATACCGTTTGGTAAAAAAATTGTTTTTACGTTAGTTATAGCCTTATACGTCAGCTTCATGACGAAATGCGTTTCATTTCGTTAATAGCCGTAGTTATGTGATATTTCACGTATACGTAACACACAGCATTCCAATGAGGAATAGTGGTCGCTATTAGCTAACATACTAAATTTTTCTTTAGACTTGTGAGGAGATTAATATCTAATACGAGTATCAGGAAGATACACTGCACGCAGCACGCGAGCGAGAACGAAATACTCACAAAGTTTCTCATTTCTTATGAATGGTTCGAGTTACCGAAACGACATTTTGGCGAATAATAGCACACAAAGGGGAGAATTTTTTCTGTATGGTAAACATGAGAAACTGTCTCATCTACCGCTACACACGACTAACTGGACACTTTCACAATGAATAAATGGTGTATATTTTAAGTCATCGATAGATGGTGAAATGAGACATAAGTGAGGCTTTGCGACAGAATAAATGTAAAAATTACACGTTTATTTTTATACTGAGAACGTGCTTCCTCATAGGCTTTCGAGCTGAATTGTCCTCAGTTCACGTTTAATGAAACAGTCACGATTCTGTCGTAACTGCAACTGCATTAGGAAGTTATCGACGTGACATGCTGTGATCTCCGTTTTGCATTGCCAAAAGAAGCCACTTTTGAAATGGTAACAAAGAAAAAGAGTGTGTTATTCAAAAATCACCACTGATGGATGGTGGTTATCAGATGACAGTAAGTTTTAGGCGCTACGTGTATAGTGACGGCGATGGGCCAATGACCACATCGAAAAGCTTATACAGTTGTACTCTGAAATATCTTGTTTGTGATAATGGACGCATGAACTTCTCACATACAAAAATGTGTAGAAGAAGGCGTACAAAGAGATGGTTGAAACATTTTTAGTCAGTATTCCAAGTCTGGAGCAAAGCGTTGAAGAAATTAAGCTACGAAATTTGAAATACGGTTTCAGAAAAATAATTCTTCATTTGTGTGACCATATTGTCTGCAGCTGCTTTATAGTAATCGAAGGTATTTGAAATCCATGTTTGCATCTAAGGTGCAAGAAACGACAGTGTCAAACGAAGAAATACTTAAACAACATGCACATGGACGTTTCCGATTTGAGCGAAAGTCGCACATAATATAACGTATTTAACATCTATTTCTTTCGCAACGAACTGATATTAAGTGTGGAAAGCAAGTTAGATTGTAAGTATGTTTCATAACAGATCACTGACTGCGTTTTATTGGAACAAAATGAAACGCATTTAGTGACAAAAATAAGCTTTTGTAGTTACAAAGACGGATTTAAAAAGCCTTAAGTAATTTCAAAACTAATCTCATAAAAGTGTCGACATTTGAAATCAGCGGAAAGGAGGGGGTATGGGGGTAAGTTGCATAAACTAACTCGATAATGAGCGTCAATAAAATTTTGCTTGTATTATGTTAATTATTGTTGGCTACTAACCGTAACCGTGTTATGTCGAATTACTGTATTTTACAAAGGCTGAAGAATGCTCTGCCGGCCGGAGTGGCCATGCGGTTCTAGGCGCTACAGTCTGGAGCCGACCGACCGCTATGGTCGCAGGTTCGAATCCTGCCTCGGGCATGAATGTGTGTGATGTCCTTAGATTAGTTAGGTTTAATTACTTCTAAGTTCTAGGCGACTGATGACCTCGGAAGTTTAGTCACATAGTGCTCAGAGCCATTTGAACCATTGAAGAACGCTCTCCACCCAGTGTATTGAAACTTCGTGCTTCTCAGAGGAATTTCCGCGATTCTGAACCAGATCCCTGTATTCGTAATGTTGCCTGTCGGCAACCCATTTTTGACCCATTTTGGGCGATTTTCATTTTGAGAAATATATGAGCACTTGGCGTACAAAACGCCAACGACTGCCACGGTTTCCTTACTCGTGTCAAGAATACTTCTTCCGAAAATATAAACTATTATCAAAGTCTGAAAATGAGTTGCAATACATAAAATGCCTATAAAACGCCGCACTTGATGACGCACTTGTGATAAGGTACGGTCGCAACTCCTGGACTCTGTCGCCCGTGGCCTGTGGTCTGTTGAGGATGCACCACAGTCCCGGGTCCGCGGACAAATGTCGGAAACCTGCCGATTTGCCCCCGTACACGAACAGACCCGATCTGCCGGCAGGCCATAGAGACCATATCTGACGGGCGAGGCCGGGACGTTAGTGGGAAATGACGGCTGGCCAGATCCATCATAGATATCCGCAGAACTGGCTCGCAGCTCTGGCTCGTCTTGGAAATCCTCTCGTGTGTGGCTATCTAATGGTGGAAGTCGGTACTGATACTTCCTTTACACAAAAAAGGAGATAAATCGACATCTAGGGACTGCTGATGAATGTTATTAGTACCAGTAACCTAAAAGGTATTCTCCAAAGTATTGCGGAAAATTGGAAATGCAACAAAATCCATGAAATTTTGAGCACCAAGACAGCATTCAGAATATGCAGATCTTGAATTTGAAACTGGTAAATTCGTATCAAAAACTCTGAAGGATAAATTTCGTCCGCCTCTTCACAAACTTCAAAAAAGCCTGTGATAAAGTAGATGGACCAGAATTGTCCCAAATCATAAAGGATGTGAATCTGGTTAGAAAAACAGGTGAACTATTTAAAGAGACATTAAACTCCACGACATCGAAGGTCAAGTTCAGAATCAAAACAGGAGTCAGGCTGTGATGACACACTGCCCCTAACACTTAAACTTTGCTTCTTGACAAGGTAACCAGAGAATGACGACGAGAAACGAAAGCAGTGGGTGAATTACGATTGGGATGTAAGAAAAAAGAAATACGCGTAACAGTTAGTAATTGCACCCTTATGATACACAACTGTCCTTCTTCATTTTGGTAGAAGGGGATCGATTTCGCTCATAAATTTTACCGTGCTCGGGGCACCTGTACCAATGTGAAATAACAACACACAGTAAAATGCAGTTATTGTACAAGGTGCCTTCTAAAACATTATTCATCACTTGTACCTAAATTATTTGCAGATTGTCACTTATCACTGTAAAGTAGTACTTACAAAAAACTGTTCAGCTATACACTGCACGGTTATAATACATCTACATACAGGGTGACAGTTATTGAACTACATGAAATAAAATCGTCATAGTTTTGGAACGTTTTGCGTTAGGACGTTCAAACTGCACGGTTCGTTGCTGGGTATGACGGGAAATAGTATGGTTTGGTTTAGCGACAAGGCCCAGTTTTATTTGAATGGTTCATCAGTAAGCAAACTGGCACATTTGGGGCACTGAGAATCCGCCTTTCGTGATCAAGAAGTCTCTTCACCCTCAACGATTCACTGTGTGGTGTGCAATGTCCAGTCACTGAATAATCGGTAAGGCATTCCATTTTGGTACGGTGACTACCAAACAGTACGTGAAGTTTTTGGAAGGTGGTTGAGCCGTGCTGCGGCTCGCGTTGGTGCTGTTTGTAGATTTCAGCCCTCTGTGGGAGGCCAGACGGTATCGTTTACCTGGCATGGTTGCGGCTGTTTGTCTTTCTTCTCGTGTCGACTGGCGCCACTCGGATTCGCAATCGATGCCTGTCCACTAGTGGCAGCAGCGGCAGTTATCGATATGTAGTAACTGTTGCCCTATCTTTGCGGCAACGTTGTTTTTCTGGTCGTGTGAGTGGGGCCAGGTCGGTTGGGGACTCAGTAGGAGCCAGGTCCGCGTAGTGGGTTAACACGCCGGGACCGCTAGCCGGATGGAAGGGATGTGGTCACAAGGGTGCACGACCTCGTCGTAAACCGAATCCAGCAAGCTTTAAGATGAGTGCATTTCAATCCAAGTAGAGTGGAGTCAGTCACCCGTGTGAGCCCCGAGTACATATGTGATGTGACAGATTATCATCGCGCCATCATATGCAGTTTGGTGGATCTGCGTACCGTTTAGTACTTGAAGACCCTACTGTGTTTAAAGCTCTTGGCTCTGTGATTAGACGGTGTGGTTACTCAACTGTGAATTAATAAAGCAGTGAAGGGATTTGTTTCATTCTGCTAACCGTCAACAGAGTTGTCACAGTGAGTTCAGCGTGTGTTTGTGTGCCTAATGAATTTGATGTCACTCATTTGGTACTTGGTCTTGGCACCCTTTGCGATTGTTTCCGCAATGACATGTGGTTGCTGATTGTGGTTGGTTACATTTCGGTTTTGCCTTGCACGAAAATCGAGTGGGGTTTTAGTTACTGTTGGTTTGTCTGGTGCTCTGTAGTGTGTTTTGTTTGCTCGGATTTGTGGAATCGGACGTAAATCTGGTAGTGGTTCCTTTCTCGTTACGGGCGCTCTAAACACAGTATTCTGGGGATGTAGTGCAGACCGCCGTTCCGGCTTTGGCGTATTGTTCCAACGTTGCATTTGGCTTATCGGGCATCAGGTAGCTTCAGCAAGATTATCTATAGTCATTCATTAGACTGCCACTAGTCTGAATTGCCGTCTTGTGAAGTGAATGCAGCTCTTGGCTGCCCGTCTCATCGCTCGCGAAAGAGTTTGTTGCCGGACCTTCTCAGAGGTCGATTCCTGGAGCACCGTCTGGATCAGTTGCTTGTTTTTCTTTTTTTTTTTTTTTTCTTCAATTAACTTTAACTTTTGCTATCGTATTACAGCACGTTTCAAGATTATTTTTATATTATTGCCGTTCCTGGCGTGTAAGGCCTTCAGCCGTGATTGTGGTCATTTGCTTTAAATTCCTATTTGATATTTGTATTTTAGCTCTGAACCTTAAAACCTTATTTAGTGCCATTCCTGGCGTCTGATGCTTTCTACGGTGTTTGTGGTGACTTGCCTTAATATTTCAATACCTGTAACTTGTAAGTTGCAGTGAGTTTTAAACAATTCTTAATTTACTGCCATTCCTGGCGTGTAAGGCCTTCTGCCCAAATCAAAGTGGCTTGCTTTTAAAACATTATCTGTTGTATCTGAAGTTAATGGTAATTTCCTAAATTGTAACTCAGAAAACACAATTATTTACACTTGTTTATTCCTTCATTAATAACGTGAGGTATTTTTTAAATTTATTGTTGAGTCTGGAATGACTGATTTAAAATAAATTATGTGTAACTGTAAAAGGCAACCAATAATAACTGTTTACGGTCCCGTCCACAGTCGTAACCGAATCCTGCCTTCCCTTGACTACCAGGTTTCAGTGGTCTCGTCCGCATTACCCAAAGTGACCCTGATTTCGAAAAGCTGTGGTTCATAGAAGACGGAGATCGACCTCATCGAAGCAGGAGAGTGTTTAATGTTCAGGAGGAGCACTTTCGGGACCGTTTTCTGTCTCTGAGGTACCCAGAGGCCACTGGCATGAGCCTCGATTAGCCGCCACATTCTCCGAATATGAACACATGCGACTCCTTTTTGTGGGACTATATTTAAAGACAAGGTGTACAGCAGTAACCCCAAAACCATTGCTCAGCTGAAAACAGCCATTCAGGTCATCGACAGCATCGATGTTTCGACACTTCTGCAGGACATGCAGAATTTCGCTATTCGTCTGCGCCACGTCATCGCCAATGATGGCTGGCATATCGACATGACATCATAAACTAAATCCGAATATCTGTAGTGACGTTTACATGTTGAATAAAATGTATGCACGAAGTACTTTGTAACTAATTTACGTTTTTCTTTTCTAGTAGTTCAATAATTGTCACACTGTACGTACTGATTCAAGTGCTCTTTTCTGAAAATTGTCTATAAAAATAGTTTTATGGACGATTCTGAGGAAAGAAAACTTGAATCAGTCGTTGTTGAACCAACTATTTTTTGCAGGTATGTGGATGATACTTTCGTAGTGTGGCCCCACGGAGAAGATAAAAGTTTTTACATACTCTTGACTCCGTTCATGAGAATATTCGATTTACTATGGAATTGGAGGGAGATGGTACCGTAAGCCCGCCCGAACTTATTTGTACTTCTTTTCAAGTTGCCATCATCCGTCCCAAAGTATGAGTGTGCTTAAAACCCTTGTACACAGGGCCCATACAGCGTCGGATGCAGACAGTTTACCTATAGAGCTTGCACATTTAAGGACAGTGTAACTTTTATTCCCTTCACTGGAAACATTTTCCTCGAAAATAGCAAGAAAATTGTGAGGTAACGGGCCAGTAGTCGCGTCCTGAAAAGGAGGAAGCAGCGGCCGCACGGGCCGCTCGGTCAGACGGGGCCTGGCAGCAAACACGTTGTGCTGAACGTTATCCGGACGAGAGGGGTTGCCCCAGCGCGTGGTCCATCGAGCACGTGGCTAGGGATTCCTTGGTGACATTGTGCGCCGGGAGGGCCAAAGATGGTAGACTTTGTGAAGCCTTAAAGCAGACATTTCACAGTTCGTATTGAAATTAATAGTAGCCAGATAAATCATGATACCTCAAAAAGAAACATTTACATTACTATCATCTGCACGACGATTCTGGTGGCGTAATCAGATTTTCAGTACATTTATTAGTTTAAAGTTTAGTACCTGACGATAAATTAAACAAGTAACACTCAGCAATGAATTTCCTAAATCTACACGGTTCATCCGATTTCGTCGATCTACGTGTCTTTAGAAAGCTATTAGTGTAAAACAAAATTGGTATGAATAACAGGAATGTAACTTAAATAGCACATGAGTCATTGGATGTCAAAGTGGCCGATCGTGTCAGGCCGTAAGTACTCCACAGTTACACGAAAAAACGGTAGCAGCATGCTTATAAATATACTTATTCACCTATGTCTTTGTTTACGTCCGATATATACTATTCATGAAGAAACTGGTTAAATATTTAATGTGTTATAGAAAGCACAGAGACATTAGGCTACTGGCCTACCTTTTGTTCAATTCCTTTGATATATGTTTATTTAATTTGTTTATGTATCTAATAATGTGTGTTAGAGCGTGTATATGGTCCGCCCGTAGGAATATTTATATAATTTCAAGTTATTTAAATGTAAAACCAGTATTTCGAATGTGTTTCATTATGTTTGTGTAGGTGCGTTGGACTTAAGACATGGCGCGAGCGCTCTAGCCAATCACAGCGCTCGTGAATGGGGAGACTGGATGGAAGCAAGTTCGGGAGAGAGGACACGGGGAGAAGAGCACAGAACGGGAGTTGGGGCTGGAAGCGGACAGTACAGCGCGACGGACTCGCAGTCGGCGGGAAAGAGACTGGCAGAGTGTGGAACGGTTTGCGCGCGGTTGCGGCAGATAGAAATACTTCGGAATGCCGATTTGCGCACTTGTGAGATTTCCGTGGCTTCTACAGTGAAGACGTAGTGTGCGTTTAGAAGTGATTTATCTAGCGAGTCATGTTGTTGTTCATAGCTAATTACGTGTAGTAGGAATCTATTTTCTCCCTGTTATTCAACTTTTATTTTATTTAATTGCTGGACCATCGACACCAATAAGTGTTTTGCAGAAATATAGCGCACTCTCAAAGTACTTCTACTATCGTACTCACCATTTAAAGTCGTTAAGATAGTACCTGCAGATTTTATTTAATTGCAATATTTCATTTATAAATTTATGTGTTACATTCATAATTAGCAATTGCCGAAAGATAGAAACTTTCAATCATTCGATTCATGTGTGTATTCTTATCGTATACTTTAGACTCAAAAATATTTGGCCTGTAATGCGGCAACAACACTACTGGCCATTAAAATTGCTACACCACGAAGATGACGTGGTACAGACGTGAAATTTAATCGACAGGAAGAAGATGCAGTGATATGCAAATGATTAGCTTTTCAGAGCATTCACACAAGATTGGCGCCGGTGGTGACACCCACAACGTGCTGACATGACGAAAGTTTCCAACCGATTTGCGTTGCCTGGTGAAACGTTGTTGTCATGCCTCGTATGAGGAAAAGAAATGCGTACCATCACGTTTCCGACTTTGATGAAGGTCGGATTGTAGCCTATCGCGATTGCGGTTTATCGTATCACGACATTGGGCTCACGTTGGTCGAGATCCATTGACTGTTACCAGAATACGGAATCGATCCCTGAGTCAGCAGATGGGGACGTTTGAAAGACAAACACCATCTGCTCGAACAGTTCGACGACGTTTGCAGCAGCATGGACTATCAGCTCGGAGACCATGGCTGCGGTTACCCTTGACGCTGCATCACAGACAGGAGCGCCTGCGATGGTGTACTCAACGACGAACTTTGGTGCACCAATGGCAAAACGTCATTTTTTCAGATGAATCCAGGTTCTGTTTACAGCATCATGATGGTCTCATCCGTGTTTGGCGACATCGCGGTGAACGCACATTGGAAGCGTGTATTCGTCATCGCCATACTGGCGTATCACCCGGCGTAATGGTATGGGGTGCCATTGGTTACACGTCTCGGTCACCTTGTAACCTCCCCGTCGCTTATGGACCTTAATGACAGTGAAAAATTAAACTGCTTGTACCTAATGGAAATTTGGGAAAAGCAATCGTCACCGAAGTTAATCTGTCGGTAAAGAGGGAGGAAAGGGTTACAGCTAAATGAAAGGAAAAATGCAAATGAAACTGGTGAAAATTAATTTTTGAAAAGGGGTAAAGTTAATAAAGAAAGTAAATGTGCGGCCGTTACGTTAACAATTAACTAGCGGTAATTAGATATTTGAGATTTTGGGAAAATTACGGTCGCCAGTCCTATGGACAATTACTATAGTAACTGAAAAAGAAAGGTTATTGCACATATAATTAGCACTATAAGCGTGGCAACTGAAGGTTGACACGTATTGTGCGAAAACTGAAAGTTTGTCAGAAGTAATATATTTCGCTACACTCTGACTTAATTTATCAAAAGAATTTACAAAACCGGAAAATTGAAAGTTAATTTAGGGACTGAAATTAATAGTGAGATTAGTTTCTGAAGCACTACGAAATTCAGTAAAATAAGGTTAGCCTTGCGCTACCTCAACAATCATTTCAAAAGCTACTTGAATCTACACACTTTAGGAATAAGAGATTTTACTTTGAACTTGAATTAAATAATTCTGAACAATTAATAATAGTAAAATTTAGTACGTACCACGCTGAGCTGCAGTCACAGGTAAGCTAAAATACGGTAACAAAACTCGCACACTTAATTTGTGCTTGTGTAATCTAAATATCGTAGCCAGCTATGAATACTATTACTGAACTTTGAAATTAAAGCAGTGAAATCGAATGCTATTACTTTAATGCTGGCGTTTGAATTTCAACGACACTCGGGTTCATTCCGGTAAAGGAGGGGACCCTGCTTGGTAATGCAATTGGGACAATGAGCAACAAACTTTCATGCTAAGTTGCTGTAACTTTGTGATGCAACAATTTTAAAAGCTGAGATCTACCATACAGTTCTAAAACTCTACGTGCTTCCAGTCTTCCTTGTTGGTTGATTGAAGGTTTGAAGTCATCGGTCGAGGAGGTGGCGACAGTCACTCATTGTCGGCCGTCGCTGTTGCAGAAGCTGGATGTTGGCGCGCCTTCTTCTCGACGCGGTCACCAGGCGAAACGGGCTCTTGATGTGCGCCAGCTAATGCTTCCCGTCCGCGACACCGTGTCAGAAACTAACATAGCAAGTCGAGCGCAATTACATACTGCCAAACCCCAAACGCGCGGCAACTCGCGGAAGCTCACACAACACACCTGCTCCCCTGCAATACTCCAGCCAGACTCCCCCTGGTCTGCCCGCGCTCCACGCGGCCGAGTTAACACTACCAAAGATCCTAAACACTTTGGTTCTCCACACGACCTATCGACGTATTCGTTCGATAGCATAGTTTTCCCTAGGCCAAATCCAGCGTATAAATACAAATAATATTCACAAAACAAGGCAACATAAATGCATAAATATATATATACAAACAGTAAAACAATTACAATATACAAAGACACAGAAACGTCATATATTCAGGTAACAAAATATGGAAAAAATGTTATAGTACAATAGATGGAAATAGGAGGATACGCATTTCCGGCGTTACACGTGCCCCACATTGTCTGAGGATATTCGTGTAACCTAAACAGACTCAGAAAATGTCCCAAAAAAGAAACAGCGGAATTGCGTATGCTCAAAACATCAACCAAATTTAGCATTCGTCTAATTAAGCATAAATCAATTTTTAGACCATAATAATTGAGTGGAGACACTTCTAATCTTATTCCACTCTGTCATCTTGCACAAAATAAAACAGGTTGACAACATATTAAAATTCATAGAAAACATAGAAAATGGTTTAGCTATTCCAAAATCATTAAAATTCGTAACACTATCAAGAAATGGAATACTATTTACAAAATTAATCAGAGTACATGGTTATAAAAACAGGTAGATCAAAATACGCAAATTAATTATTAATTATATAGAATACACATTTTTATGTAACCTTTTCATAATTAATATTCTCGACATGAGAGTCCACTTAACGCTAAACAAGAAAATAATATTCAGCAGATCGAAAAAAACATAAATATTGACAGCAGAATTCTTTCACATCAGCTGTCCGGGAAGAGAAACAATTCCGCCTTTCGTACCCGCAAGTACAAAGAATGCCGAGACAAGCACAGGCGCCGACAGCGGCTCCGCCTCGCCAGTATTGTTGCGCCCGCCTGTGCGGCATGCTTGATCTCACTCGCCTGTCTAAGTGGATAACTCAACACTGTCCATCATCATACGCATGTACTAGCCTGAAACTTAAAACAGCGTCTAAGTATATCGGCAATGACTAGTAAATAACATGTTTATGAAATCTTACAGCTAGTTACAAAATCATATTTATATTCCTTAATCTACTGTGACTCAGCTGAAAACTTAAGCTAGCAGCTTGGATTTTCAATTGACTAATAATCACTCTCTCTTAAAACATTTAGTAAAATTAATTAAATATTAATTACAACTTTTTTAATGTCCTCTTGGTCAGGCAAAAGCATAGCAATCTAGCAAATTGTTAAATATTACACTCTATATTTACATACTGTACAAATTACCCATTCTGTGATATTAATCAATGCTAGGTTGGTACAATTTCAAGTCTACAATGTTCTGTATACCTAATAGTTTTCCAGAGCTTGGATACTCTAAGCAATAAGCATTTGTGCGGGGTATACCAATGACTTTATATGGTCCATTATAAACAAACTTGAATTTAGAGATTTCATTGTCTATCTCCTCGATTTCTTATGAGCTTTTACAAGTACTAAGTCTCCGATTGCAAACTTAGCAAAACGCGCTTTAGCGTCATGACGACGTATGCGAGCATCGGCTTTTAGCTTCATTATTTCTCGCAAACGATCTTTTTTCACACCAATACTAATGTCAATCCGTGGAGGGAATTTGATTATCTCTTCCACTAGTCCCGGTTTGTCTGAAAACACACTCTTATTCCTCATTATTACTTCATACAAGCCTCGTCTTTGTTCGTGTGTTACGTTTGACACACCGTCTACAATACTTTCCAAGTCACTTTCTACACTATTGTCAGTGCTGAGATTGCTCACGTTACAGTAGTTCAAATTCATGCCTACGTCAATGTCATCTGGCCAGTTAACAATGTGTATAGGCTGGTTTTGCCTATGCACGCCGTCTCCTGCCTTGTCAAAACTAACTACTATTGTTTTATCTTGTGACGTACATGTCAAAGTTTTGCTTTCGCAATTAATCACTGCACGGTACTTTAATAGCCAATCTAACCCGATAATTACTTCCGTAGTTAAGTTAGGCACTACGACAAACTCTTGTTCAAATCGTGCCCCACAAATCTCGAAGTTGACAAAAATCGGTTTTGTGACCGGTTTACTGGCCTTCCCAGTAGCACCGATAATTTTCACTCCTGTTACTGGCATAACTACGATGCCAGGTCTGTCTTTCAGTAACTCAAATATTTTCCCAGATACAGTACTCAATTCTGCACCGGTGTCAAACAACACGTTTAGTTGTAGGTCGTGCATATTACCAGACACTACTATCTGCCTACACTTGTCGTCGACTGTTTCTTTATTTTCCCACAATAAATCCTCGTCTATATCCAGGTCATTCCAGAAAAAAACATCCGACTTTGATCCTAAATCCGGCTTATCTGGCGGCTTTTTCAGCCTCTGTTCACATACAGTTTTAATTTCAACACGTTTGTCCTGAGGCTTAGTCTGTAGCTTCGCCTCCAATACCGAAACCTTTTCCTGTAACTCGTCAACTAGTGAGTGTTGCTTTGCTATCAATTCACTAATTGTCACCTTCGTTGATTCCTCTTTGGTCAGATTGATCTCATCTGCCAATCTACCTGGAGGAATGTGCCCAGTAGTATCTGCAATTACTTCCTCTGGATCTGCGCAACCCACACTGCTACCGTCTGACCGTATAACGTCAGCTCTAACCACATACACGCTGTAATCTACGTGCTTTTCTACCAATCGTGTCCGGCTATCACTAAAATTCTCGTAATCTTTCTCCTCAATACTTTCGCAATGTTTAAACTGGAGGTTGGCGTCGGATGGGTCGGCTACTTCTACCACTATAACTTTCGGTAAAGTCTGCCGGTTAGGGCCAGAACTTTCCGTTACTACTTCAACATCCAACTCCTGCGGGACGAAACACGACGAATCTTGCTCGTGCTCCCCATTAACATCAACCATTTCTAGTAAAGTCTGCCGGTTAGGGCCAGAACTTTCTATCACTTCACAAATACTATCTTCCTGTGGGACGAGACGCGGCAAATCCTGCCCGCGCTCCCCATAAACACTTCTCCCGTACAGGCCCCTATAATCTCTTAGTTCGTCGTATAAGCGACCGAACTGCCTTAACCAGACCTCATCCCTCTCTGCATCCCCTCGCCCAATGACGGACGTGTTATCCGACTTCTGATCTTCTCTCAACAATTGCGAATAATTCTTAAACTCAATCCCCAGTTCTGCTGTGGGTGTTAAAGCTGCCACTTTATAATCTATTTCCAGAACATTACTTTCATTGTTCTCACTGACAGCGAATGTGTTTTCTACTGCCGTGTCTACAGCTGATCTACTACTTGCGGGTGCACTCCTGTCTCCTAACACTGGCACACTCTCCCGCCGTTGATTATTCCATACGGAATTTTCATAACGACGACACTTCGATTTTCTACTGTTATTGAGCCGCCAAAATTTCTCCACACCCGGTCGGCCCCTCACCGGCGCGGCTAATGGTTTCCCTGTCTCGTCCCAGCAGATACGCTCCCCGGATACTGCTGAGGGCCGGCCGTGGTGGCCAAGCGGTTAAAGGCGATACAGTCTGGAACCGCGCGACCGCTACGGTCGCAGGTTCGAATCCTGCCTCGGGCATGGATGTGTGTGATGTCCTTAGGTTAGTTAGGTTTAAGTAGTTCTAAGATCTAGGGGACTGATGACCTTAGAAGTTAAGTCCCATAGTGCTCAGAGCCATTTCAACCATTTTTATTGCTGCTGAGGCGGCTGATCACACCCTCTGGCGTTATTACTATTCCGCGAAGCCCGTATCACGCTAGTATGATACTGATTTCCGTCATTCCTGTTATAATTTGCATTGTACCGATTGTCATCACGGTCCGAACCACTGTTGTTATTGCTTCCGAGGTTGCGGTATGCATTATTCCCATGGTCATTGTTGTTGTTGTGGTACCCGTTGTTGTTACCACGGACTCTACCACTGTCGCGATTATTGCGCCAATTGTCCTCGTCCTCAACTCTTTCCAGAAAATCATTGATTGTCTTGTAATTGCTTCCTACGTATTGTTTTGTATCATCTGGAAGCTTCTTGTAGAGTTTCCAGACTATTTCGGATTCCATGCGGCGATCACGCAAATATTCCAACTTGCGGATCCAGCCCTAACAAAACTCCTTCATCGAGCCGCGCGAATTCGCTTCGAAAGGCCTCGATACGACAAACTCGCGCCAGACACTTTGTTGTTTTTGCTCTGACCTGTATTCAGCCAGAAACAAATTTTTAAACTCCAACAGTCAGGTTCGTAATGTTGAGGTTTAAGCCCCAACGCTTGGCATCACCAGCCAACACGTCAATAACAGCATTAATTTTTCTCTCATTAGTCCATGATCTGGGTAAAACTCTTTCACAATTTTTAATGAAATCCGTCGCGTGTATACCACCTTTTTTCAAGGGGTCGAATCGCTCCTCTTTCGTCAACAATTCCGAACTATGTGCACAGATTGGCACATAGCTCTGTTGTTCGTGAAGTTTCTTTTCTAATTCCGAAACTCTCGTAATTACTTGGCAAGTGGTTGTCGCAAGCGTTTCTACTTCCCTTTTTTTTTCTTCGCATGTATTAGCCCGCTTCGTCACTTTAGCGTCAACCTCGGACACTAAAGTCTTTAAAGTTTCCACTTTCTCTTGATCCTCTTTTTTCACTAATTAAATTTGTTCCGTCACCTTATTCTCGATGCTCGGAGCAACTGCTTCTCCTACACTTTTCTCGATTCTGCTAATTTCGGAATAAAAACGAGTATTTATGCTTGCAATTTCCGCCTGGACGCCTATCATTTCCTGTTTATGATTACCGATTTCGGTATTAATCACAACAATATCTTCTTTGATTTTATCAACTTTTCTGTTAACAACTCTAACATTGTTGTTAACAATATCAATAGCTTTTCTCTGATTGTCTAGCTTCCGTTCAATTTTTTCATACTGAGCTTCTTGCTTGGCAGACTGAGCTTCTTACTTGGCAGCCTGAGTTTCTTGCTTGGCAGCCTGAGCTTTAATTTCTGCCGATTGACTCTTGATTTCATTAATCAAAACATTCAATAAATCAGTTAAATTCCTGGAAACTACCGGTTTTACTTCCGTAGCGGCTTCCTCTTTCATTGTCCCCCCGTATTCGTCATAAAGAGGTTCAGATTTCATTTTCACTTCCGATTCCGAAACATTTTCTAAAGTTTGGAATTCCATTTCTGCTCTTTGTTGCGTTTCGGCGGTCGCGTCTTTCATGCTAGCCGCCTGCCCCTGAACAATGGGTACCGCGGTGCGCGTTTCCCACTGTTCAACCTATTGTTCCGTATCCAAGTCTACCAAATTTTGGTAATTATAGCCTTCACTCATTTTAATAATTTTCACTATAAATAACAAATCTCAAATCTAATTAGGATTCCTTCCACTACTTAATCTCGCTGACGCAGCTACCTGTTCGTAACCAATACTTTGTTCCGACATTTGCACCATACAAAATTCGTGTCCAGAACAACCTCAAATCTGAAGATTGTCCTGTCACCAGGTCGCCACGTGTAACCTCCCCCTCACCTATCGACCTTAATGACAGTGAAAAGTTAAACCGCGTGTACGTAATGGAAATTTGGGAAAAGCAATCGTCACCGAAGTTAATCTGTCGGTAAAGAGGGAGGAAAGGGTTACAGCTAAATGAAAGGAAAAATGCAAATGAAACTGGTGGAAATTAATTTTTGAAAAGGGGTAAAGTTAATAAAGAAAGTAAATGTGCGGCCGTTACGTTAACAATTAACTAGCGGTAATTAGATATTTGAGATTTTGGGAAAATTACGGTCGCCAGTCCTATGGACGATTACTATAGTAACTGAAAAAGAAAGGTTTTTTGCACATATAATTAGCACTAAAAGCGTGGCAACTGAAGGTTGACACATATTGTGCGAAAACTGAAAGTTTGTCAGAAGTAATAAATTTCGCTACACTCTGACTTAATTTAGCAAAAGGATTAGTGAAACCGGAAAATTGAAAGTTAATTTAGGGACTGAAATTAATAGTGAGATTAGTTTCTGAAGCACTACGAAATTCAGTAAAATAAGGTTAGCCTTGCGCTACCTCAACAATCATTTCAAAAGCTACTTGAATCTACGCAATTTAGAAATAAGAGATTTTACTTTGAACTTGAATTAAATGATTCTGAACAATTAACAATAGTAATATTTAGTACGTACCACGCTGAGCTGCAGTCACAGGTAAGCTAAAATACGGTAACAAAACTCGCGCTCTTAATTTGTGCTTGTGTAATCTAAATATCGTAGCCAGCTATGATTACTATAACTGAACATTGAAATTAAAGCAGTGAACTCGAATGCTATTACTTTAATGCTGGCGTTTGAATTTCAACAACACTCGGGTTCATTCCGGAAAAGGAGGGGACACTGCTTGGTAATGCAATTGGGACAATGAACAACAAACGTTCATGCTAAGTTGCTGTAATTTTGTGATGCAACAATTTTAAAAGCTGAGATCTACCATACAGTTCTAAAACTTTACGTGCTTCCAGTCTTCCTTGTTGGTTGATTGAAGGTTTGAAGTCGTCGGTCGAGGAGGTGGCGACAGTCACTCATTGTAGGCCATCGTTGATGCAGAAGCTGGATGTTGGCGCGCCATCTTCTCGACACTGTCACCAGGCGAAACGGGCTCTTGATGTGCGCCAGCTAATGCTTCCCGTCCGCGACACCGTGCCAGAAACTAACATAGCAAGTCGAGCGCAATTACATACTGCCAAACCCCGAACGCGCGGCAACTCGCAGGAGCGTCACACAACACACCTACTGCCCTGCACTACTCCTGCCAGACTCCCCCTGCTCTGCCCGCGCTCCACGCGGCCGAGTTAACACTACCAAAGATCCTAAGCACTTTGGTTCTCCACACGACCTATCGATGTATTCGTTGGATAGCATAGTTTTCCCTAGGCCAGACCCAGCGTATAAATACAAATAATATTCACAAACGAAACCAACATAAATGCATAAATGTACATATACAAACAGTAAAACAATTACAATATACAAAGACACAGAAACGTCATATATTCAGGTAACAAAACATGGAAAAATTATTATAGTATAGTAGATGGAAATAGGAGGATATGCATTTCCGGCGTTACAACTTCTTGTTCGCATTCACGGCACTTTGAAGAGTGGACGTTACATTTCAGATGCGTTAAGACCCTTGGCTCTACCCTTCATTCGATCCCTGCGAAACCCTACATTTCAGCAGGATAATGAACGACCGCATGTTGCAGGCCCTGTATGGGCCTTTCTGGATACAGAAAATGTTCGACTGCTGCCCTGGCCAGCACATTCTTCAGATCTCTCACCAATTGAAAACGTCTGGTCAACGGTGGACGAGCAACAGGCTCGTCACAATACGCCAGTCATTACTCATGGCGAACTGTGGTATCGTGTTGCATGGGCAGCTGTACCTGTACACGCAAAGCAAGCTCTGTTTGACTCAATGCCCAGGCGTATCAAGACCATTATTACGGCCAGAGGTGGTTGCTCTGGGTACTGATTTCTCAGCATCTATGCATCCAAACTGCGTGAAAATGTAATCACATGTCAGATCTAGTATAATATATTTGTCCAATGAATACCCGTTATCATCTGCATTTCTTCTTGGTGCAGCAATTTTAATGGCCAGTAGTGTATTTATCCCAGCCCATAGACAACGAAACCAGTCAAAACTTTTAATGTTGCTACTCTGGGTCAGTGAGTACGTAGTTGGGGGCAACCACACACTTCATTTCATACTTTCATTGTTGTTTGAAAGCCCGCAAAATTCGCCCACCATCTAAGATTTCGGACCTGTTGGGATCAGTAATGGATAATTTTGTTATGGTGGAAGACGGGTACTTACAAAACTCCTTACCAGTCTGTTGTGGCCTATATAGGATAAACCACAAGCAAAGTGGGAGAACGTTGCACAGCACATAAACGTTGCTCTCGCCTTCTGTAACCCAGCAAGTCTGCAGTTGTGGAACACCTTATCTCTGACGGACATTCAATGGTGTATCATTAAACATTAATTTGGCCACAGTAACATCTTTTTGGGTCTCCATTATGAAAGAATCCGTTGAAATACGCATAGCAGAAAATCTAGTAAACCGTGACAGCTGCTACCAGCTAGATAATGCGCGGTGTCCCGTCATCTCAGAGATTTGCTCCAGACGAAGGCGCCAAAATATTTCGATGGCTGCGGCGAGCCAATCTCTATACAACTACCGAAGACAGCTGATCGTTGCAATTCCACCAACGAGGGCGATGCCGCCGGGCGATGTGGTCCATCTCTCATCGCGATTCTGACGCATGGTGGCAATACTGTCAGCGCGCTATTTAAGGCGGAGCCGGGAATGTCTTCGTCAGTCTTCGAAAGCTCACCTGAAGATAACTGGCAGGTGTCCAGTGGAAATATCGTGGAGTGAAGTTTACGACAAGCGGGTGCAATCCCGAAATCTCTTTGAACATTTAATTTCCCGGGAATTTTTTTTTTTTAATTTCATATCGTTTTCCTGTTACTTAGTATTGATGCTCTCTAAGACTGCGACATAACTGAGCCCTACCAACGATGGGCGGCTAATTAAATCACCGTTGACAGTGGGTGCTGAACTCTGACTTCATGAAGGTGTGGCACTGCCCGCTCTTGCATTGGCGCAGGTTTCACCGCCTCCTTGATGCCGATTCGTGGTGCTGTATTGGTCGGTGCGTAGTCGATACTCTAGGACTGCACACCTTCTACCTATCCGCTCTCTCCTGTGCATTTAATTGTGTAGTTCCTACTGAACTATTAATGTTTCCACCTTTGCTTTTAATTTCACCGATGGTTGTTTTGAATATTCTGAGCCAGTCCTCCCGACCGTTACTTCTTTTTCGATTTCTTCACATGTTCCATGCTGTTATTCCTCTTGAACATCCGTGCACTTCCTGTCTATTTCATACCTAAGCTACTGAACGTCCCTTTATATTTTTGTGCATCCGTCTTTCATTGATCACATGAAGTATTCCTTTTGCTGCCCATGGTCCCTATGCTACTACTTCCTTTATACCTGTATCTTTCTTTCCAACTTCTGCGACGGTCATTTTTCACAAGTGAATTTCTCTTCACATGAACTGCCTACCGAACTATTCATCATCGCAGTATATATAAACACAGAGAACTTCAAGTGTATCTCTTCATTCTCTAGTGTCTCAGTCTCCCATTTCGTCGTGCACTGATTCTTCCTGCCTAGTCTCTTAACCTTTATTTAACTCTCCATCACTACTAATTTGGGATCTACATTTACATCTACTACTGGGTATTTCTTGCAGTCCAGCGTGTGACATCGAAATCGCTGCCTGACCTTGACTGATCTAACTGAAATTGTCCTGTATCTCCCGGCCTTTTCCTAGTGTACTTCCTCCTCTTATGAGTCTTGAACAGATTACTGAGTATTATGAGCTGAAATTTATTCCAGAACTCAATTGCTCCCATTGCTCGTACCTATCTCGTACCTCTTTCGCTGAGTCCTTCCCCTGCCACAGCATTCAAATCACCAGTGATTCAGATGTTCCATTTGCGTACTGAATGACCAGCTCAATATCCACACATATTTTCTTTATCTCCTTATCTTCGGCTTGCGAAGTCGACTTGTATACATGAACTATTGCTGTCAGTGTTGGTCTGCTGCCGATTCTGATGAGAACTCTATCACTGAACCGTTCACAGTAAATCATTCTCTCACCTACTATCCTGTTCACAAATAATCCTACCCCTGTTATACTATTTTCTTCTGCTCCTGTTGCTATTACCCTATACTCATCTTACCAAATATCCGTTTCTTCCCATTTCATTTCACTGACCATCACTACACCTAGTTTGAGACTTAGCATTTCCCTTTTCAGATTTTCCAACTGTCCTATCAAGTTCTAACTTCTGACACTCCACGCCCCGACTCGTAGAACTTTACTCTTTCGTTGGTTTTTTAATCTTTTCCTTATGGTCACCTCCCCCTTGGCAGTCCCCTGCCGGGAACCCAATTGGGGACTAGTCCAGAATCTTCTGCCAGTGGAGAGATTATCACGACACTTTTCAGTTACAGGCCTCTTGTCCTGTAGATACACATTATATGTCTTTAATGTAATCGTTTCCATTGCCTTCTGCATCCTCATGTCGTTGAAGTTTCCCACTTCAAGGCCAAGAGACTGCCCTAAACTTCTATTCGCTCCTCCACTCTCTTTGAAAATGGCGTTGGCTGAATCAGGCTGACTTCTTATGCCGGTAGTATTCGGCCACTGCTGATGACCAAAATTACAAAGTGAATCGTCAGCTGCAACTTGTTTGTTACTACGCAACCACTTAAGTGCAGGCACGCAACCATACAATGATTTAGTGGCTCCACTAACAGTCCACGAGTGTGATTGTGCACCGTTGTATTGTGCTCCAATGAAATCTTTCAAATCATAGAAGCCCGGCCTAAGAACCAGTCAATGAATAAATTGCAAAACATACGTAAATGTGATTTAATTATAAGACAGAAAAATAGTCCTTTAGGGCAAGTATGTACTCTGACAGGGGTATAATATTCAATATCAGTTTTATTTCTCGCAGGAAAACAAGTTATATTGAATGGTGGCCTTGCAGAATTTTATATTTTGCATACTGAAACAAAATATGATATGAAATAGCAGTGTTGCAAAATTAAGCATAGCGTACACAGGCAACATTCAGCTTGGACCAATGGCATTTTCCAGAGCACCAGAACGTTAATCTGAACAAATTCCCCACGTTTAACACTTCATTCAATTCTCCCCGAATAACCATTCACAAACAACAACGTTCACTGTCAGGATGTATATTATCTCACAACGAATACACATTATCAACCTGCGACAGTCACAGGAAGCACCTGATGAAGACGCCGAGGTTCGACGTCGAAATATTATGTTAGAGAAACAAATACCACCGGCAGTGCACCCGATTTAACGAGATGTCACAAAATCGCCGGGAAAGTCTAAGAAATTACAAGATGAAAACTGTTGCAATGAAATGACTATTCTAGTCTAGCTTCACCCTACGCTAATACTTTAACACGCACATGGCTTACAGGTCTCACAAGCCCTTACCACCTCAGCCAGCCAAAAACAGCGACCAAAAGTGCCCAGCACAGGCTCTGCCTGTTCCCTTCGTGACTGCCATCCTTGGTTAAAAACTAACTCTACGCCTGATCACCATTCCAGATATAATCCTGTACAGCTTTCAAGTATTCCAACACTGACTGCAGAAACAACAATTGTCCAGTGGTGGATGTGGGGAGAGAGATGGCGGAATTTTGAGAGCGGACGATCTGGACGTGTGTCCATCAGAAAGGGTAAATTTGTAATATTCGATATAATGAACTGATATATATATATTATGACTTTTGAACACTATTAAGGTAAATACATTGTTTGTTCTCTATCAAAATCTTTCATTTGCTAACTATGCCTACCAGTAGTTAGTGCCCTCAGTAGTTTGAATCTTTTATTTAGCTGGCAGTAGTGGCGCTCGCTGTATGGCAGTAGTTTGAGTAACGAAGATTTTTGTGAGGTAAGTGACTGATGAAAGGTATAGGTTATTGTTAGTCAGGGCAATTCTTTTGTAGGTATTTTTGAAAGTCAGATTGCGTTGCGCTAAAAATATTGTGTGTCAGTTTAGTGTTGATCAGAATAAGTAAAGAGAGTAATGTCTGAGTACGTTCACTTTTGCTCAGCTGTTTGAAAAGCAAATAATGTAAGAGGTTTATCAGCACAGTCATTCATTAATTTTTCTAAGGGGACGTTTCATATGTCGACCCTTAGCCGAGGATACCTCACTGTAATCTTCTGATTTTTTCCTTGTAAATTGTGTAATTAGTGTAGCTTTTGTTAATTGCTAGCGCGTAATTGTAGAGAGAATTTCCTTTGTAGCTGTAGTTTTTCATTGTTGTACAGTAAAACAGTTGTGGCACGCATGTAGATTTGCACCAAATATTTCGCAGCTGCGCTTGCAATTAACGAGATATTATTTTCAATGCTATGTTAATGTGTTTTCTTATTTTGCTCTTCAAATTGTGCTTTTCTGTGTTATCGTGTGAAATATTGTGACAATAATGGAGTGTGAAAAACGTAATACTAGGCTCCAAAGTAAACTGAGAAATAACAGTGAAGACGAAAGTAGTGCGTTAGCGCCACCATGTAATGAATTAACTAATGTTCAACATAGTAACTTGGTAATAGTGCATAGGGAAATGGAGCGGGCTGCAAATAATGGTGCATACAGTGAAACAATTAGTGAACAGGGAAGCATTATCGATCGATCTGTTGACAACAGCTCACCACAGGAATCCGAAATGACAGGACACAATCTTGTAAATACTGTATATGCAGGTTTTGCGTCCTCACCGTTTTCTCAAATAAGCTTTTCAAAATGCGAATTTTGCCGGTTAAAATGCACTGCCGAATAGCACTGAGGAACATGTTTCAGACACCAGTGCATTGTTATTACAGTTAATGCAACAAATGGGACAAAGGCTACAAAAGTTAGACACAACGCTTGAACAAAATCAGAAACAAATGAGACAAAATCTTCAGAAGTTAGACACGATGGAACAAAATCAGAGACAAACACAGCAACAGCTTCAAAAGTTAGACTCATTGGAACAAACGCTTGAACAAACACGTGAAGGTTTAACTGCTGAGTTACTTAAAATCGAATCGAAATGACAAAACGTCTGTAGTGACGTGAAAACACAAATTTGTGAGCATTTACAACCTATTATTTCACATCATGAAAATGCATTACAGAATCACGAAGCAGCCATAAAAGAACTGCAAACTGTTGTTCATGAAAATCACGACACCTTGCAAGCTAAAATTGACTCAGTTGCATCTACCGATTCGGTTACGCAACTTGCCAAAACTCAGGAAAACTTAAAGGACACAGGAGATACGATTTCAACACAAATGGACACTCTGAAACTTGGTTCAGAAAAACACACTGAGGAAATCTGTTCACTGTCGGATAAAGTAGCCGAACTTTAGGATCAGTTCACTAACTTGTCTACAAAGGTAGATGATGATCTGAATGACACAAGACCGGTAGGCATCACTGACACAGAAGAGTATGAATAAATTAAGAAATTCAAACACAATCAGAATCAAATTAATACGCAACACCAAAGAGAAATCCGGGAAGTACAAGATCAGTTGACGCAGGTAATACAAGAATTACATATTGCAGAGGACACTCGCGCTCCAATACGGGAAGGGGGACATACAAATACGGAACAGCCACAAAATAATAACACGAGGCACTTCGGAAATTGTGAAAGAAATTAGCAAGGTGCACCGAATTTTGAGATGGAAACGCCGAAACGACGTAACAATGACCGACATGCGACTCGCCGACATGATGATTTTGACTATAAGCTGTTTATCACTACACGTAAATTCTAAACATTTAAGAATTCCAGCAACGACATTCATACACAAGCGTGGCTTCATCAATTCTCTCATTGTTTTCCTCCCAACTGGTCATTATAGCACAGATTAGAATTTATGTGTGGCTATTTAGAGAATGAACCACCTGAAAGAATGTGATCGGTCATTCACGATTGTCACAGTGACAGAGAATGTTATCATACCTTCCTCTCAGCATATTGGTCTCAAGCTACACAAAACTGAGTAAAACATAGCATCATAATGATGAAACATTTCGAACAATCTGAATTTTCCAGTCTCGTGAAATATTTTGAAGACATGTTGCACAAGAATCAGTACCTGTCAAACCCATACAGCCCCTCAGAACTCATCCGCACTTGCTTAATCAAATTGCCTGAACATTTACGGCATATTATTTTGGCGGGACGTTGCAAAGACGACACTGAAGCTTTTCAGGGACTTTTACAAGAATTGTAAATTGACACTGTCAATCGCAGAACGCTAAAACAGGAGCACAACAATTACAGGTCACATCCGTCACAATTCCGCGATGACAGAAATAATAACTGGACACGACAAGGCTATTCGTACAACGCAAATTGTGAACAAAACAGACACCACCCATGACAACCACTGGCAGAGTAATAATAGTTACAGAGAAAGATCGCATTTCTGTAGTAATGAATATGCCAGAGATAACTATAGGCAATATGGGAACCAAAATTAATATTATCAAGGGAGACAGAATAACTTCAGATGCAACAGTTCAGCGCGCAGTTACGATTCAGGGAGAAATTCTCCACCAGCAAGAAAGAAATCATGGAATCTACCAACATGACGACAGACGATATGATCGTAACGACAGACCTGAATTGCATCATAACTGGCGGGATTCAAACAGGGCAGGGCCCTCTCGACAAGGTATATTTGTAGAAGTTGGGTCTCCTAATCCTAATAACGACGCACGCCAACAAAGAAACAGACAATGACTCGCAACGCAGGCAGCCACGTGCGCCGGCTGGCTCAAATAAAGGTAACATAGACACTAACCTTCAGAAAAATTTGAGCATTCTTTACCGATGTACCATATACCATATGATAATTCCGTTGAAGCTGGAGCTCTGCATAGTAGGAAGAAAAAAGGCTTGCACCACATTTCACATGTAAAACCGTTTATTGAAAGATAATCTGCTTTTTAACTTTGCCTTTGCCATAAAATTTTTCACTTCACATTACTAGTACTCTTTGTCACACTGACAAACTGTTAACATGCAACAATGTTTTGAAGTTAACTATCCAGTCTAGAACCTAGGGAACATATGTAGACAGTATGTACGAATGCATTGTTATAGTGAACAGACGACACAGTGTTATTGTGTGTGTACATTCATGCTTGTTATTTGCACGATTACGTAACGAATATAAGGCTCACATGCTTAGAACATGTAGCGTTACTGCTAATGAGATTTTAATGCAACATTTTGGTTTACTTGAAAATGCATTATGGATTTAAAGTGCTTTCTGAGAGATATCAGATGACTCAGTGGTTAGTTTATTTGACAGATACACGTTTATATCACCCCTTACTAATGTGTGACACAATTTACATTGTTGCTTTTGCGATGTATCTGTTTTATATCTGCAGTTTTTCTGAATTCTTCTGGAAAGGAAAACATGTTTTAGTAGTAACTTTTTTGGTGTAGCTACAATGAGACAGCCTTTTCCGCAGCACAACAATACGTTACAGTACAGTACTTGCTTTATCACAGCAGCAAGCGTAATAACTAAGATATCTATACACAAAGCATTTCACTTTTGTTTATGAGGAGGTGAGTACATTGACTTCAGCAGAACTTTGCTTACAGAGGACGATAACTATGACAGTTCCACAGAATTATCTTACAGCAAAACGCACATTTAACGCTACAGGACATGCATTTGAGTAATTAATCTTGTACTTAAAACATTTATTTTTAAAGATTTTTGAATTACAATGATACAAAGGTTTACCATGATACGTTTCATTCCATTGCTGTAATCTGTAACACCCGAGGGTATAATTACATTAATCGTCGTGGGGGTACACGCTTACTTTGTGTACCATGCGTTTGGCAAGCACAAGGAGCTCTAGCTAATATGGTATTTGCTTATACAACTTTACACATCGATACGATATTTCTCTAACACGTAAAATACACAGCCATCTGATCATTTAACTGAGAGAGATAAACATTTCTTTTTACTACATCAGTGACAGATGTTTACGTAATTACACAGTTGGATAACTTCACACTTACGAAATTGTATTTTGTATGCACTTTGTAAACTGTTCATATTTTTTTCAGAACCATTGTGATAGTATTAGAGCTTTGAATGTCCTATTTGGTATGGGATCATGATTTTTAAAGTACGTTTGAGGCAGATGACACTATTGAAATGAGCAGAGAATTTTTTTAGGTTTTTAAATTATTGGAGGAAGCTACAACGATTTTGAGATTTGACTGAGGTTTTATGATGTTATTATTACGATGACAATGTGTATTATGCTGTTGAGGTATGTTTACGATCAATAAGCTGAAGCTATATGAGGAATTTGTTAATCCTACGTATTTATTATGATGAAATATTGAAGAAGTGTTGACGAATATGTATATGTGTAATAAGGTAAGGAATAATGAGTAGTGGTTAGGGACTCTGACTTGTGAAAAAGGATGTTGGAAACCAAGAATCGTACTTTAAGAGTTATGAAATGAAATGTGTGTAAATGCATGCATGTAACACAATGCCGGCGATAATTTTTTGGACCCTGTTATATTTATAAGATTTTGTTTCTACAGATTTGAAACGCAATTATTTCGACGTATGAAATTTTATTTGTATCAAACTGTCACTGTAGCAGAAACTGATGTCGTAAATATTTTGGTAAGGAAGGCAGGTCACGTTGACGTAAAGCACTGTAAGCACCCAGCTGTGTGACAGTCACCTGGAAAAAAGCCATTAGTGTGTGCCTTTCAGAGGCACAAGTGGAGAAAGAAAAGGGGCCATTATCCTCTCCATTGACATTTCTTTCTAGAATGCATCACAAATACGACACGCCAAAACTTGAAAACATATGATTACACTGTGGAGCTCTTAATTTATGATATTTACTAAAATGCCAAATGAAATGATGAGAAACATTTTACATCTATTGTCTTTCTAGTTGAGAGATTGCTCATTTTGTTTAATATCTAGTTTCTAGCTGCACTGCAGCATTGGCTAAAATAAAATTTAATAGATGTACTAATGTAGTTATTTTATGCCTACATATCCAGCAAATTATAATTTTATGATCTACTTCCAAAAACACGAGGGAGCGCAAAAAGACATTTCCCTTCACAGTAATTCCATACATAATTTTTGTCAGTGACTGGGTAACTTTTTAGCAGTGTAAGTTAAGGTGATGCATCACTCTGGTGTTAAGATCTGACATAGGTATTAGACATTTCATATCTTTACTGTAATATTTTTTCTGCTTGAGCTTCATCATGTTTAGGTATAAGTTATTGATTTTTTTTTTTTGCTTCTGTTTGCCAGGCATAGTTCTACTGAATTTTACCTTGTGTTAAGCCAGTTTTACTACTGATTTATTTTTCTTATTTGCTGCACATTACCTTATATCAGTTGTAATGTTGCATTTGCTTTGCTAATTTATATATACTGCAGCTTGCTTTGCCAATGTCCATTTTTTTGTCATTGCTGTTTGTGTTAATTGTTTTGTGCTGCTGCATTGCCTCATCCCTTAGTTTAGCATCTGAGCTCAGTAGATTTAAGTTAGCTTAAGATGGGGTAGGCTATATAAGAGAACGAGTTGTGATGAATTGGAAGAAATGCATTGAGAAGCTATAAGAAAATGGTTTGGCCCAAAAAAGTAGTGTACAGTAGAGAAAAACTATTTTTGGAAGAGGATGTGAACAGAATACATAGAGCATGCATGGATAGGATTTTTTTTGGTGGAAACAAATATTGAAATAAGAGGAAAGATCTACGGAATGACGTTTTGGGTTGGACTGCAGTACTAAATGTCACACTGAAAACAAACCCTGTCCTGTACTTTTGTGTTATTACACTATGTGAATTTGTGTTTTTCCTGTCTTTATGTGTTTAGCTAATAAGATTTACGTTGTAGAATTTTTCTGATAATATGTTATTTACTTTGTAAAGATGTTTAGACATTATTTATTCTGTTTTGTTTTAATGCTCATGTGTGATGCTGATGTTTCAAAAGCTATTCTGATCTTTTATGTATGTACTTATGTCAAATTCTTGTAACACTGATGTACACGATTATTTCTATTCTTTTGTAAAGCGTGTATTACTACAAATGTTATTAGTATTATTATGTTTTTAATGATATTTTGTGTATCTTTGTAATTGTATTCTCATGTTACAAAATTGTAATGGACGCCAGTTCAGCAGATTAAGTAACTTGTAAGCATACATTTCACTGCACACATTTCTGTTGGTCATAGTATATGCACAATATGTGAGAAGTTGGGACAGTTAGTGTTTGCACGTGTGTTGATAATTCAGCAAGGGACTGGTTAACAGCATTGCTGGTTCTAAGGTCAACTCCAAAAACTTTGTAAGTGCACAGGTGGTGGTTTATGGACTTGCTATATTGTCCGAAAGACTCTTCGATGGTGATTGTGCACCTGCACAGTCGCAACAGATGGCTACTGGCTGTCTTTACAAGGACTACAGTGGGTCTGCATCATTGATGGCCCACCAGTACCTTTAGTTCTACAAGGACTACAGTGGATCTGAATCTTTGATGGCCCACCAATACCATCATTTCTAGAAGGACTGCAGTGGGTCTGCACCTCTGGTGGTCCACCAATACCGTAATCTCTAACAAGACCACAGTGGTCTGCTCTGTGATGACCTACCTACCAATATTATTCAAAACTTTGACTGATTCTGCTGTGGGTTTGCTCTGTTCTGGCCCATTACCTGTCTGCATGCCAAGAGTCAGCACTGTCTTTCCGTTGGAAGGACAACACTACTTCTTCAAGACTGCATGGAAATCCACTACTTCTGTGCACATTTCCTTTAATGTTCAGATTTTGAGAAAAACACTGCAATTTTACTATGATGAACGATCAAGACTGTCTTTATGGACTGTGAAAAAATTTTAGCTATTGACCAACATTGTATCAATAAATGTGTGCATTTGATTTCTTTGTTATTGTAACTATGAAAATTTTTTTTCAAATCTGTATTGGCCACTGCCCAAAACAATTTGTAAAATATTTTGTTGGGAGCATGGGGGCTATGTAAGTAGGCTGTTTAGGTTCCTATATTGGTAACGCCACCGCCATGTAGCGCTCTCTGTGAAAATCACTGGCTGTGCTGTGTGCAGACTGTGGCTGGGTGGAATTGTTGGAATTTGCTAATGTAGTGTTGGGCAGTTGACTGTTAACAGTGTGTAGCGTTGCGCAGTTGGAGGTGAGCCGCCAGCAGTGGTGGATGTGGGGAGAGAGATGGCGGAATTTTGAGCGCAGACGATCTGGACGTGTGTCCATCAGAAAGAGTAAATTTGTAATATTGGATATCATGGACTGATATATATACCATGACTTTTGAACACTATTAAGGTAAATACATTGATTGTTCTCTATCAAAATCTTTCATTTGCTAACTGTGCCTATCAGTAGTTAGTGCCTTCAATAGTTTGAATCTTTTATTTAGCTGGCAGTAGTGGCGTTCGCTGTATTGCAGTAGTTCGAGTAACGAAGATTTTTGTGAGGTAAGTGATTGATGAAAGGTATAGGTTATTGTTAGTCAGGGCAATTCTTTTGTAAGTATTTCTGAAAGCCAGATTGCGTTTTCTGTCAGTTTAGTGTTGGTCAGAATAAGTAAAGGGAGTAATGTCTGAGTACGTTCACTTTTGATCAGCTGTTTGAAAAGCAAATAATGTAAGAGGTTTATCAGCACAGTCATTCATTAATTTCTGTAAGGAGACGTTTCAGGCTTTATGGTGATATGTAGACACAATTTTCAACAACACTACGATAGGATACGAAATGATGTTAATGTTTAAAGTTATTAAAAGTTGTTCGACATGGGTTATTCCTGAAATTAACTTTCCACAACAATATAATTCTCTGTTACTGATCACTTTATTTTAAAATTTATTTATTTTACAGAGAAACCATTATTGTAAGGCAGTTTTATTGTTTCTCAATACCAAAATTATTATTTTAAGTTTACATAACGGGTTCTGAACACCAACTTTTAACTAATGAACTCAGCCAATTGAATTGCAGGCTTAGTGAAACATTACTTGTCACCGTATTTCTTATTCCCTGTTGGGCTCTCTGCTGCTTACTGAGGCCATTTGTGCTATAATACTATAGATATGTTATTTGAGGATTCAAGATTCCAGTTTCTTGGGTTCAGCTATTTTCTTGTAACTTGATGGAACATAGTTGTCGTATACTGCAGCAGTTGTGTTAAAATCAAAACGTAAACGAGAAGAGTGCCTCACTAAGCCTCCAATGTGCTGTTTTGCTGTCATGTTTCCATTACGCCCACTTTCACATTCAATTTCCATGAATTACGGCACAGTAGAAGACTTATCTATTCTTTTTTGACATATTCCCACTACTTCACGAGTAAGAGCAGAAAATTTTAAAACTCTCCCTTAATGAAGCGTCAATTCTGCAGTGGCAACCATCTTGCTTCTTCACTGAGTGTCTTTGGTTACAATTTATTATTCAGATCTACGCAAGTTCCACCATGTGTCAACTTGGGATGTCAAATGTAAATGACAACCTATCTTTGAAGATTTTCAGATAAAATTCACAGTTTATATTGCTTGCTTGGGTATACCGTATCTTGAATTCCTCATGCATGATTTTTTTTACTCACTTGCTTATTTTTTATAACGCTGTTCTCTTGTGGTATAGTGAGCAATTTTGGGGGGATAAGTTTTTACATGATCACTATCATATTTATTTCTGAACACTGATTTGATTTCCAGATGCATTTTTGCCACTTATCAGTAGGGGCCTTTCCATGAACAAGTAGACGTCTTATCCTCTTAACCCTGCAGCTTGTGACCCCGTGCATACTTAAGAAAGCTTTCATGTTGCCTCTGATAGACCATTGCTGGAAGTAAGGAAGTACTGAAACTTGCTTCGCTTTGATTTGCAGTTACCTCCTTCTCGAACTTTTCCTTGCATTCTGGATATATTAACTACAGAAATCAATCCTTGGTGAAACATTTGATGTCGTGCCGTAGAAACGTGAAATTATTTCCTTTGTTTCCTGTCCAATAATTCTTCCAATGCAGTTTTTACCACACCATGAAAATTATATACATATTTCAGTCACACAATAAATCATTAGTTTACTACTTAAATATTCATTACCTTTGTTTTTAGAACATCACTTACTTACAGTCTTCACCTACGTTTTTCGTTGAAATTAACTTTTCGTTGTAGTTTTTGTACTGTAAACCTTTAATTCACGACCTTCCTATAATTCCACATTAACACTCGACATTCTTTACACCTTTTTCCTCTATAAATTTTCACAACCAATATCTACATTGATATATTCTGTCATCATGTTTAGGTTTATAAAATCACAGTAATACAGAGGCAACAAACGCACACACACACACACACACACACACACACACACATATATATATATATATATATATATATATATATATATATATATATATATATATATATATAATAACGTTTGAACAGATGCAGCTGGCCTATTTCTTATAAGCTACACTAGCTACACCGCACATTTTTAAATTACATTTTACATTCTACAGAATCTGGATTTGCTAGTCAACTGAGCATCTTTGTTCTCTCTCACAAGTATCGCACTATGTTGTTCAAGTAACTTTCTTAACCTCAATCCACAAATTTCTTTTTACATGAACATAATCAACAAAATATTACTATAAACAACTCATGCAGTGGCTAACTTCCCTTCTAACTGTGAAGAGCACTTATTTTGATACTCGTCAATAATAATATATATTTTTATATGTAGTAGATAGGTAGTCTGCTTATCTGTTGGATATGCTCATTTTATAGATTATTTCAAATGTCAACAGATGTCTCGTGTCTGTTGTTATAATAAACTTACATACAAATGTCACTTACTTTGTTAATATTTACTGTAATACAAGGTAATAATTTTGTGGGATTCGTCTCTTTATTCCGGTTTCAATGCTGTAGCTCGTTTGGAAGTCATTCTCCTGTTTTTTGGTGAATATAGATACTTCATCATCAGTTCTTATGTTTTCCATCGTTTCTCATTTGCTTCAATATTCTTGGGATGTGTTTAGTTGCATTAGACTAACCACACCCCAAGAATGTATATTAGTTTCAGACAAGGTCAGAACATCGCAATGTTGTTAACGTCCATAGCGACGTAATGGCTCAGTTTCACCCCACTCTAATGTGTGGAAATCTTAGTACAATCCACACTCTGGCTGACCAAACACCTACCTTTCCTCTCATTTCACTCACTGTGTCCCTCCAGCCACATGACGTCTATCACTCACCTACCTGGGCCGACTATTGTCTTGAAACTTGTCACTGCACATTTTTAGTTACATCTTCTTTTCCAAGACACAGTATATGTGTGTGACTTATAGCTTGTCACATCTGCACGCTGTCACATTTGTGCCCTGTAGCTTGCTAAAACTGAAAGGGATGCGTAAGTGACCATCCAGTCCAAATTCTAATTCAAGCATTCCCAATTAAATAAATTCAATTAATGATAAACAATTACGATAAATCCCTTAGCTTCGATAATGGCAGGGAATACCTATCATTTAAGTTTTAATAAACCTATTACTTTGGGGAACAGTGATTTTTTTTTACCTTACAGTTATAACCCACTACAAATGGTATTTGGTCATTGTTTCTAAAAATTCAGTTTCGTCCCAGCACCTCTACTTTCTTCATAAATAACTTATTTACATTACATACGAATCTAATCATACTGGTCAGCATATTGAACAATTACACCAAAGCATACAATCAAATATAGAAAACATTTGAATGGGTCAACGACTTGCTTTTTAATAAGCAATTGAATCAATCTAATCACCATTATTTATTTATACAAACGTCGTACTTAGTTCATTGATTTCATTTCATTAGGTCACCGTATCCTCCTTTTTATCTTTTCATCTGATGACTTGTTGTTGGACTTGCTGCATGCTCCAACAGTAGTCCCTTATCATGTTTATATCCAATCGTCCACAATACAGTTATTGCATTGAACGTATTTCCTGGTGAAAACAGTCACCCTTCCCCTCGCTTACATCAACAAGACATTCTGGCTATCTTTCCATATGATTATGCAGGTAGAGTTGTTTTATGCTCTTGTTACAACCAAATGTACATGAAGTAGTGAGCATATTCTCATTAGTCATTCGTAATTTAGAGCTTTATACTTTCCGAGGAAACTCTTCACTATCATACAAAATGAAGACCATGCAGATGCCTCAGTATCATTTTAGGTTCGAGTCCCGGTCCTGCTTAAATTTTCATTTGTTCTGAAGTATTCTACGGCGGATGCGGAACCATAATCGCAGCCTGTCAGTTTATTCTAAATTGAAAGCGGCTGTTGATTGTCAAAGAAATTTACTAGCCAATGCACTTTAGTATTTCGTGTCACAGTAAGGCAATGACAAGAGCAAACAAGTGTCTTACCCTGTGCGAAAATCACGATAATATAGAGCAAGCACAAGGGAAAGTTGGCACCACGACAAATAGAAATTTGGGCCGCTCCTGGTTATGGCGACCTCTCTCGACAAGCGAGAAATCCGTGCTCGAGTCCCAATCAGTTAAAAATTTTCATGTGTTCTAAAACATTTTACAACTTATGTGGAACCATAATCGTAGTTATCAGGTCCATTCTCAATTAATGCAGATGTTGATATTTCAGACACTGCGCTGCTGTGACTCATCGAGTCTTCAGCTTCTGGTCATGTATGAGTTGGTGAATTTGTGGTCCATCAAAATTATACCTTGTCTTTTATTCTCCTTATAAAGTGCATAAATTTCGTACGTATATGGTCGAAACAGTCACCATCTCAACTCAAAGTCTTGATTAATTGCTTCATTAATCGAAGTCTGATATGCATTGATGGCAATATGAAGCTGTTTTTTCAGCTAAAGGCTCTGTGACGATGCTTCTTTCTTCTACGACCACGCTTTCCTTAAGAGGCCACTGACTTCTCGCCCAGTGTTGATCTTTACCTCTAAAGTTCCATAGACATATAAATCATTGATATTTGATGTACCTACCTTGTGGCACTAACCGAAATTTCTTCGAGATCGGCAAAGACAACCTACTGGTAACTACTGTAGGAGATCTTCTCCAGGAGTATGGCTACTGTAGCTCGATTTTCACGCATAGCGTCTGAATAACTAATTCCCACTATGCAAAAGAACATATTTTAGGCGGCGTTTGGAGCTGTCTATAAAGAACCGCCGTTTACTTGCACTGTGTTGTTTTATAACTAATTTCATTAACAGTTCCTCAACATTGGCGTCAAAAATTAATCGGTTACCTGTTGTGGAGAATGCCAGGCAATCTGCTTCTCTTTTGTAGGAAAACGTGACTCTTGTCCTCCTTAATACACAGCGTTTATCTGTCAGACTGGAATCTTACAATTGAGATGGCGTTTGTGGAATATCTAGATGTCTAATGTAGTCGCTCAATTCCGCTTGATTACAGTCTGTTGCAACTAATGAAGATTCTGCAGAATCACTCTCGTTTTGCTCAGCTTAGCTTTCATATGAGTCGTCCTCTTCATCTGATGACTCCGGAAGGCTGGTAAATATGCGAACAGTTATATACTCTGAATGTGGAATGTGGCATCTTGCCGAGGACAGGTCGGGGTATATCCTCCTTTCCCAGCTAGTACAGTTGATGCCCTTTACATTCAGTGAACAAAAAGAACAGTCATCACAATGGTTTACTTTTTCTCGCTATATCATTGGTACAGCACATTTCAAGCACTTCTGTTTCCCATTTGCCCGCTGTCGCAAATGCTCTTGCAGGTTTTACATACAATGTGAGTTGCCTGAGCCTTAGCTTGGTCTCCCAGTTTCACTTTGACATAGGCCAAATACTCTCTTTTTATAACGTAAGTTATGGCTTTTCTTTGCTGAATGAATGTGCACTCCCAAAAACATTTAAAAAATAGGATTATTCGCACATTCTCTTCTTAAAGAACCCATGTTGGTACCTATGAAAACAAATAAATACCAGAATGGTTAAAGTACATATGCAACATCTACATGACGAGAGCTTGATAAAATCAATTAGTAGAGGCCTAATGCAAACAATCAGTTTACAAATGGTGAAATAAAAATAATGTAATCATAAGACCAATGCATAATGATATCATCAATACCTCATAAACTAGAGGTGCTAGAACAAAAGGAAGGCGTTTTTCGCAATCAACAGCACCAAAAAACGAGCTTCAGGTCAAAAGTTCCCGGCAAGACGAAAAAAGGAAAATTGTTTTTGGTCCCCAGTGTTATTTATTCATCAGTGGTGAACACAGTAAATAGAATGGTGGCTTAACCAACAGTATACAGATATAACTTCAGATATACAGACGATAATAATGTACGTGCAGTAAATCTTCTGTATAACGATTGAAATGCAGTTAGATTCCCTCAATCAACTACTCACTACAAATGTGCGTAGCATGACATTCCATACCACGTCAACTGTTCATAAACCAACAGCTGGCCCATACTTTTAAAGCAGAATAATTCATTAAACAAACCGTAAATTTCGCGAAGTACCAATGAAGTATTTCAGGGCAACCAGAAAAAAATTAACGTAACAGTGGAAATACTTGTTAGAATCGTGCTGCTCACAAGCTGACACTGTTGAAGTTAAAGTTTCATCTGGCTGCCAAATTATAATTTCAGACAGTCAGCAACTGTCATACGTCACTAAAAATTTTAATGATCGCAAGACAAGTAGAGTATCAAATATGGAATGTTACCACATTGCCTCCTCGAAATAAAATGTTCGCAGAGGCCTGTTGTATACTCACAAGGACACAAATGATTACTGGCGTAACCAAATTATCAGCTATTCAAACCGGAAGTATCGTGTACGTCATAAATACATGTTTGGAGAAGCATATCTCTTTGTTAGTCCTTTCCGACCGCTCAGGATCAAATAACAGGGAATGGTCCAATCTGACATGTCGAAACCTACCCTGAAATTTCCCACACAGGAAAAGTACACCGGAAGATATGCGCTGTCAAAATTTTAGCTGCTAAGGCGACCTGCAATTTTATTAATTTTTGTCACAGGAAGAACCGTGTATAACTGCGGTTTGTACATCCCCTTCCTTGCTGCCTGACTCGCGAATCAGCGAATAAGTAGACGCAACCGTGACAAGAGAAAGCAGCGCCGCGTAGCACAAAGTCCAAAGGACAGACACGTGAATTATAAGCACTTAAATTATACAGAAAATGTCTCAAATCATGATTTATTTAATAACCTGCAGTTCATATCGTCAGTTAAACTGTTACAGATGTAACTTTTAGAGAAGTGACTAACAGATGTAAGAGAATCAAAGCAGTGTGTGATGTTACACTAAAGACGACTTCCTTCATCAGTCGGGATTTTAGTATGTTGACAGGAAATATTTTACAACAGTTTCTGTAGCACAGTTCTTATGGTAACTTTTGAGCAATGTATATTTTACAATGACAGACTTCCTTGGTTATTTCCAGTAGTCGTGACATTAATGCTAAGCGTCTATTGGGTGACGAAAACAAACGTTTTCTTTACACCAAAAATATCTGATAAAAGAAAATTTAAGGCATTTTGGCACGTCACAGTAATTACTAGTTTTATTTAGACAGAATTGCGCTGGAGTAAGGAATGTTCGGTACGGTCGGTCTGCTTACTGTGCAGAGTACCTGGCATACTTGATGAAACTCGTAAAACCTGATGATGCATTCTGACACTGCACAAATGACTGAAGTTTAACGACACTATTTCGCTGATAAACCTAAAACGACAAAAAAATATCAGAAATTAGACTGTCCAATAATTTGCTTCAAAAATGTTTTACAGTATCCAAAAATTTATTTATCTAAAGACTGAATCTTTTCGTTGTCCTCCTAAAGACAGATGTGATGTTAAGTCCAGGCCAAGAGTCCAACAACGTCAATGAATTATTTGCTATAACTGCCTGAATTTGCCTTGAGATTTCTGAAGACAGGTCTAAACCCGCGGAAACACTACTTCGCTGATACTTATCATTTGTCACTGTTGTATACGAATATGTCATGGCATCAACTGCACAAGCGACTTTTCGTCCGCTCGAACTATTAAACTGCGGTTTGCACGCCGTTCTTTCACGACAGCTGGTGGCTTTATACGCTGCATCTTAGGGCATAACAAGAAGGGTCGTCTTTATTTCAGCTACGAGTTACGCTTTAAGAGTTACGTGTTAACTCCATCTCCTCGACAGGTTTACTTGGAGTAAAGTTAGTAATATTCCGATTTCCTTGTTGGTATAACTCCCTGAATCTGTTTAGCTGAGTTGAAGTAAACTGAAAGCAATTCACAGAGATCAGTTACGTAGATCTTCCTCAATAGTGTTGACAGGCAGTTGTAAATTTTTGGAATAGGTTTTCTCTCACAGTTTCGCGAGTTTGCTTTTGGTGTGCATTTCGTAATTTGTATAAGTTTTTGTTCCAAAATCATAAACATGGCTGCCAAACAAAGGTTTATTAGCCCTTGACCTAGGTTTCGATATTTCTACAAATATTTTTTTCAGAATGTGAGTTAGAGCATTTCGTTCTCATTTAAGTATATAGCCGTAAGAGTCAGCCTTCAGGAATTGTGAAATGAATCCTGTTGTCCAGGACCGGGTGCCACAAAGGGCGCAGATTCAACACGAGATGTGAAAACTCACAGACACCTATTATCTATTGAGGCCTAAGCGCTGTAGTGTGCGAGTGAGACTGACGAGAACCTACGTCATAGGGAAACCCAGGCACTCATAGCAGTGTTAAATACGGCGGACCTAAGATCGGCCATAAAGGGACACATTTATGAAAACTATTTAATTCTGTAGTAATGCAGGAAATGAAGAGACAGTAATTTTAATCTACCATCCTTCATGAATTCTCATGGTGATCCCAAAAAAACTTGAATGTTGATCATATCTATAATAGTTTAGGATTTACCATTAAAGTGAAATTAACAAATTTTGTAACAAAGACCGAAATGCTAAAATCTGAACGCTTTGGTCGATCTTAACGATCGACATTTCCTATAGAAGCGCATCATTAAAATGACAAATGTTTTAAATATCAACTCTGTAACTTTATTTGCTTAAAAGACATAGTAAATTTAAAGTATCAGTATTTTCAGTTAAGCATCAGGTCATCATTTCCTCCACACAAAACACACTGAACGATGACAGCATGACACCTTATTGAATCATTAGGTAATAGAAAATTGTAAAGTTTAGTGCGAAATAGTTACTTTTGTTCTTTATTTATTTATCAGAAAGCAAAATGGTGCAAGGCTGCTGGCCATGACTTTCGAAGTTACGAAGGAAATTGAATTGGTTTTATGTAAAATAGTTGAACGTTTATTACGTAATGGATATTATCGTTACTGAATTTAGAAAGCAAAAGTGGTCAAGCGTTCATTATTTAAATATGTTGAAATCTAAAATAATGTAGAATAAGCTGTAGCCAATCAGATGGACGGCTTCAAGAAAGGGAACTGCCCCAGTCAGTAGAGCGGGGATGTTCGGCGCGCGGGAAACGCTGCCGGGGACGGGAAGAGGGACAGTGCCGGTGCAGACGCGAAAGCGGACAGTTCGGCTGAAGACACCAAAGAGGACAGTTCGCTTTGAGACGCGAAAGCGGACAGTCGGTCTTTAGCCAGCTAGGAAGTGAAACGACTTAGAAAATTTCGCCTTGAGTGCTATCGCGGGACTTAGTCTCTGAGCGGTGCGCCGCTGCGCTCCTCGTGTGAACTCTTAACTTTTCGCGTGGAGAATTTGTATTTCGCGATGAGATGGTGAATGATTTAAGTGTGTCAAATGGATATGCCCTCGAATATAACAGAACTCTAAATACGACCACTTTCGCTATTAGTTTGCTACCTGAATAAACATTATTCTAATCCTAATCGCAATTGTGTGGCCTACGTCATTTATGGGTTGTTAATTTAGTTCCCGATATTACTATTACTGTTATTATATGTCACGTTAACTTCATAGAATTTCGCAAACTTGCCATCAGCCAGACAATTTAACCAAAGGGTCATAAGTGTCTAATTTAGGGCATGTAATTCTACATGTGTGGTTCAACCCTTAGACGAGTTTGAGCCAAGACATGTCGACGAAGAGAAACCGCATGTGAGCCCTAAAATCTTTGGGGTGTTAGCTCGCAAGAAGGAGTGGGCCTTGTGGCATCACATGATGGTACATTATATTAGATGAAACTGAACGCCTTCCCAGGCCATGGCTTTAGATAGCAGCCAGATTTCACATGTCATACTTCAGAATGAAAGCTCACTAGCAAATGCCCACTAGTAGAGGTTAGTGAGCATTGTTTCTGAAGTACAACACACGTAATCTGGCTGCTGTCTAAAGCTATGGCGTGGGATAATTCTTGTTTTGACAATAGCCTCTCGACTTCAGCTAATCTAATGTTCTATCGTGTGATGTAACAAGGCCTACTCCTTCTTCAGAAAATATTTTTAGAAATATGGAAACCTAGATAAGGGCTAATAAACCTCTGTTTTGCGACTGATTGGCTGATTTTTCAGCCACTTTAATCTTTGTTCCACTTATACAATTCACATTCAATTGTACGAAACTGTACCGGCTTTCCACATTGCTTAACTTTAAGCGTTTATCCCACTTTCGTTTAAGAAAGATCATACAGCCCTCTGTATGACAATGGAAGCTGGTACAGCAGTGTCATCAATGATCGCACCGTGGCGCACAGTGTTTCGCGGCCAACAATCAGACGGCGTTCAACTCATGGTCGATAGGCGGCGGCACCACCGCCGCTTAATAACGCAGGCGCAGGCACCGCTAATGTCGTCGACGCACGGTACAGTTACCTAACGTTGACGTGGAATTCCAAGAGTTTTGTGACGTCACGTCCTACTATTCCTAATTGTGAAGCTATTTCCTTACGTGAAACGCAAAATAAGTTCTGCGATATTTCGCCAACGTGCCACGTTTAGTAGAACAAATAGACAGCAAGAACGCTCCCTACGTCACAAGCAGAAAACATACTGTACTTGTCGTGTTCAGCAGAAGCCCGTATTCGCTGGGTTTTATGTTATGCGCGCCACCGTATGAGTATATGCTGTTCCAAAGCACCAGCACGTTACATGTCTCGAGGTGAATCGTTATTGGTTACGAGTTGTAAGAAAATTACTGGCAAAGTCATATTCCTGGTTAAAGAATTTTCATTTGTAGTTATTTTCGCGGTATAGCTCGCGTGTAATCAGGATAAGCTGTTTATCCAGCCCGGCTAGCCGCGTGGTCTAACGCGATACTTCCAGAGCGGGAAGGCGTGCCGGTCCCCTGCGCGAATCCGCCCGGCGGATAGCGTCGAAGTCCAGTGTGCCGGCCAGCCTGTGGATGGTTTTTGAGGCGGTTTTCCACCTGCCTCGGAGAATGTGGGCTGGTTGCCCTTATTCCGCCTCAGTTACTTTATTTCGGCGATTGCTGCACCAGCACTGTCTCCAAGTACACCGTAACTACTCTACCACGCAAACGTTTGGGATTACACTCGTTTGGTGTGAGACGTTCCCGTGGGGGTTCACTGGGGGCCGAACCGCACAATAACCCTGGGTTCGGTGTGGGGAGGTGATGGGGTGGGTGGATTGCTGTGGCTTGTTGTGGGGTTGTGAACCTGAGGGCTACGGTGGGACGAGGCTTCTCCATCGTTTCGTGGTCCCCAGTTCAATACACAAGCCGTTTTAAAGCAACGACCCCATTAAGATTCATGAAGACATGTCGTTCTTATTATGATGTATTATATAATTAAGAATCAATAACATTTTGGAGAATAGAACATAAAAGACACAACTCACTTCACGGACGACGTCTCATCAAAGGGTTAAATGTATTCATGTCTGTCAGGCATCACGAATTCAGCTTGTAGCGCAAACACTACCGATGCCTAAACACATAGTTCGGAGCACCATGGTGGCGTTCGGTTCCTTTGTCAGCACTGCGATGATATTTAAGGTTCGGTACGACTCGCCTACTCTTCGTAAAGAATGGGGCGTACTTGGCCTTGCCAATGTTCATGACTGAGCAGTGTCTATATAGGTCAGTATGCACCTCAAGCATTGGCGACAGTGCCCGACCAGCCCAAAGGCACCATATTCCCTTGACCTTCCGGTGACGCTTTCTGAGATTCCAGTGCCCTTTTCCTATTTTGGGAGGTTTCATCTGGAGTACAGCCACCTACGGCACGTTCTGCCTGTGTCTCTTTCACCAATGGTCAGTGACTCAATCGCGCACTACATCGCCGCCGGTCACCTAAAGTCGTCGAACTGACATGTTCTACCGTGCATTGAAACGTAGTATGGGCCACTGTCAACGCGATAACCCTCAGACGTACGTTTGACCTGGTATTTGGCGGTGAACAGAAAGCAAATTACTCGGGGGACACTCCACAGGATCCACCTTGCAGATGCGCCTTTATGTGTGAACTGCAACGTCCAGGATACAGACGAACACCGGCTACATTGTGGGTCGGCGTAAGAAATGTAGTATTTTTTGCGTCAGAATTTTGGCTCTCTTTTTACGGATGTGCTCCCTGCCGCCGTTGGACAAGCAGCTGCAGCAGCAAGTCAAATACCCCCAGCTTACTTATTTGTTACATAGTTTAATTCTTAATTTCTTTGCGTGTTTTTGGGTACTTGCATTGTTTAATTCATAAATTTCGGGCGTATTATAGTATTTGAGAGTTGTAGCATCGCGCTTTAGTGTTTACTTCGTAGATTCTTACTTAAATTGCGTGTCAGTTTCGTGTAGGAGGTGTAATTTCGAGTTTTAGTTACTGTAATCGTAAATTCAGGCAGATTGTAGCGCAGCCTTTAGGCATTTGCACAGGTAAGTTAATACATTCTTTGCGTGTTTCCCTTGCGTTATCTAGGCACGGACTCGTGTTTCAGTAACTGTTGTTCAACATCGATTAGAATGGAGAGGGACTGCGATTGCTGTGTTCGGGTGAGGGCTGAGTTGGCATCCCTTCGCTCACAGCTGCAAGTGGCGCTGACTTCGGTCGCGCAACTTGAGGCTGTTGCCAATGGGCACCACTGTGGGGAGCCGGACTTGGGTATCACGGGGATGCCAACCTCGTCCCGTCTGTCCCCAGGTCAGACTGCCGCTGTGGTTGCCCCAGTTGCTGCCTGCAGTGGGGCTGAGTCCTCGCCTGTGGTTGATTGGGAGGTCGTTCCAAGGCGTGTCAGGCTGCGAAAGACGTCCCCGGAGGCTGATCAGAAAGCCTCCCCGGTGCGTCTGACAAACAGGTTTCAGGTACTGTTTCTGGCTGAGCCAGATGCAGCTGCCTGCCCTGTTTCAGAGGATGATTCTCAGCCTTCAAGGTCCGGGCAATCACAGAGGGAGGGCTTATTGGTAGTTGGGAGCTCCAATGTTAGGCGCGTAATGGGGCCCCTTAGGGATATGGCGGCTAAGGAGGGGAAGAAATCCAGTGTGCACTCCGTGCGCATTCCGGGTGGAGCCATTCCTGATGTGGAAAGGGTCCTTCCGGATGCCATGAAGAGCACAGGGTGCAGCCAGCTGCAGGTGGTGGCACATGTCGGCACTAATGACGTGTGTCGCTTTGGATCTGAGGAAATTCTCTCTGGATTCCAGCGGCTATCTGATTTGGTGAAGGCTGCCGGTCTTGCTTACGAGATGAAGGCAGAGCTCACCATCTGCAGCATCGTTGACAGAACCGACTGCGGACCTTTGATGCAGAGCCGGATGGAGGGTCTGAATCAGAGGCTCAGACGCTTTTGCGACCGTGTTGGCTGCAGATTCCTTGACTTGCGCCATAGGGTGGTGGGGTTTCGGGTTCCGCTGAATAGGTCAGGAGTTCACTACACTCAGCTGGCGGCTACACGGGTAGCGGAGGCTGTGTGGCGTGGACTGGGCGGTTTTTTAGGTTAGAAGGCTTCGGGAAAGTACGGGGTGGGCTGCAATCTCAAAGGGTGCATGGCAAATACAGGACGTGCTTGAATCAAGGAACAGTCGGAATTGTAGTCGTAAATTGTTGCAGTTGTGCTGGGAAAGTCCCTGAGCTTCAAGCGCTAATAGAAAGCACAGAAGCTGAAATCGTTATAGGTACAGAAAGCTGGCTAAAGCCTGAAATACGTTCTACAGAAATTTTTACGAAGTCTCAGACGGTGTTCAGGAAAGATAGATTAGGCAGAATTGGTGGTGGAGTGTTTGTGTCTGTCAGTAGTGGTTTATCTTGTAGTGAAGTCGAAGTAGATACTCCGTGCGAATTGAAATGGGTAGAGGTTATACTTAAAAGCCGAACTAAGTTAATAATTGGCTCTTTCTACCGACCCCCAGACTCCGATGATATAGTTGCTGAACAGTTCAGAGAAAATTTGAGTCTCGTAACAAATAAATACCCCACTCATACGGTTGTAGTTGGTGGGGACTTCAACCTTCCCTCGATATGTTGGCAAAAATACTTGTTCAAAACCGGTGGTAGGCAGAAAACATCTTCCGAGATTGTCCTAAATGCTTTCTCCGAAAATTATTTCGAGCAGTTAGTCCACGAACCCACGCGAATTGCAAATGGTTGCGAAAACACACTTGACCTCTTAGCCACAAACAATCCAGAGCTAATAGAGAGCATCATGACTGATACACCGATTAGTGATCACAAGGTCGTTGTAGCTAGGCTCAATACCGTTTCTTCCAAATCCACCAGAAACAAACACAAAATAATTTTATTTAAAAAAGCGGATAAAGTGTCACTAGAAGCCTTCCTAAGAGATAATCTCCATTCCTTCCGAACTGACTATACAAATGTAGGCGAGATGTAGCTCAAATTCAAAGATATAGTAGCAAGAGCAATTGAGAGATTCATACCTCATAAGTTGGTAAGAGATGGAACTGATCCCCCATGGCACACAAAACAGGTCCGAACGCTGTTGCAGAGGCAACGTAAAAAGCATGCGAAGTTCAGAAGAACCCGAAATCCCGAAGATTGGCTAAAATTTACAGACGCCCGAAATTTGGCACGGACTTCAATGCGAGATGCCTTTAATAGGTTTCACAACGAAACATTGTCTCGAAATTTGGTAGAAAATCCGAAGAAATTCTGGTTGTATGTAAAGTACACAAGCGCCAAGACGCAGTCAATACCTTCGCTGCGCAGTGCCGATGGTACTGTTACCGATGACTGTGCCGCTAAAGCGGAGTTACTGAACGCAGTTTCCCGAAATTCCTTCACCAGGGAAGACGAATGGAATATTCCAGAATTTGCAACACGAACAGCTGCTAGCATGAGTTTCTTAGAAGTAGATACCTTAGGGGTTGCGAAGCAACTCAAATCGCTTGATACGGGCAAGTCTTCAGGTCCAGATTGTATACCGATTAGGTTCCTTTCAGTTTACGCTGATACAATAGCTCCCTACTTAGCAATCATATACAACCTCTCGCTCACCGATAGATCTGTACCTACAGATTGGAAAATTGCGCAGGTCGCACCAGTGTTTAAGAAGGGTAGTAGGAGTAATACAGCGAACTACAGACCTATGTCATTGACGTCGGTTTGCAGTAGGGTTTTGGAGCATATACTGTATTCGAACATTATGAATCACCTCGAAGGGAACGATCTATTGATACGTAATCAGCATGGTTTCAGAAAAAATCGTTCTTGTGCAACGCAGCTAGCTCTTTATTCGCACGAAGTAATGGGCGCTATCGACAGGGGATCTCAAGTTCATTCCGCATTTCTAGATTTCCGGAAAGCTTTTGACACCGGTCCTCGCAAGCAACTTCTAATCGAGCTGCGGGCCTATGGGGTATCGCCTCAGTTGTGCGACTGGATTCGTGATTTCCTGTCAGGAAGGTCGCAAATCATTGAGCAAAACTGAAGTGATATCAGGTGTTCCCCAGGGAAGCGTCCTGGGACCTCTGCTGTTCCTGATCTATATAAATGACCTGGGTGACAATCTGAGCAGTTCTCTTAGGTTGTTCGCAAATGGTGCTGTAATTTACCGTCTAGTAAGGTCATCCGAAGACCAGTATCAGTTGCAAAGCGATTTAGAAAAGATTGCTGTATGGTGTGGCAGGTGGCAGTTGACGCTAAATAACGAAAAGTGTTAGGTGATCCACTTGAGTTCCAAAAGAAATCCGTTGGAATTCGATTACTCGATAAATAGTACAATTCTTAAGGCTGTCAATTCAACTAAGTACCTGGGTGTTAAAATTACGAACAACTTCAGTTGGAAAGACCACATAGATAATATAGTGGGAAAGGCGAGCCAAAGGTTGCGTTTCATTGGCAGGACACTTGGAAGATGCAACAAGTCCACTAAAGAGACAGCTTACACTACACTCGTTCGTCCTCTGTTAGAATATTGCTGCGCGGTGTGGGATCCTTTACCTGGTGGGATTGACGGAGGACATCGAAACGGTGCAAAAAAGGGCAGCTCGTTTTGTATTATCACGTAATAGGGGAGAGAGTGTGGCAGATATGATATGCGAGTTGGGATGGAAGCCATTAAAGCAAAGACGTTTTTCGTCGCGGCGTGATCTACACTCCTGGATATTGAAATAAGAACACCGTGAATTCATTGTCCCAGGAAGGGGAAACTTTATTGACACATTCCTGGGGTCAGATACATCATATGATCACACTGACAGAACCACAGGCACATAGACACAGGCAACAGAGCATGCACAATGTCGGCACTAGTACAGTGTATATCCACCTTTCGCAGCAATGCAGGCTGCTACTCTCCCATGGAGACGATCGTAGAGATGCTGGATGTAGTCCTGTGGAACGGCTTGCCATGCCATTTCCACCTGGCGCCTCAGTTGGACCAGCGTTCGTGCTGGACGTGCAGACCGCATGAGACGACGCTTCATCCAGTCCCAAACATGCTCAATGGGGGACAGATCCGGAGATCTTGCTGGCCAGGGTAGTTGACTTACACCTTCTAGAGCACGTTGGGTGGCACGGGATACATGCGGACGTGCATTGTCCTGTTGGAACAGCAAGTTCCCTTGCCGGTCTAGGAATGGTAGAACGATGGGTTCGATGACGGTTTGGATGTACCGTGCACTATTCAGTGTCCCCTTGACGATCACCAGTGGTGTACGGCCAGTGTAGGAGATCGCTCCCCACACCATGATGCCGGGTGTTGGCCCTGTGTGCCTCGGTCGTATGCAGTCCTGATTGTGGTGCTCACCTGCACGGCGCCAAACACGCATACGACCATCATTGGCACCAAGGCAGAAGCGACTCTCATCGCTGAAGACGACACGTCTCCATTCGTCCTTTCATTCACGCCTGTCGCGACACCACTGGAGGCGGGCTGCACGATGTTGGAGCGTGAGCGGAAGACGGCCTAACGGTGTGCGGGACCGTAGCCCAGCTTCATGGAGACGGTTGCGAATGGTCCTCACCGATACCCCAGGAGCAACAGTGTCCCTAATTTGCTGGGAAGTGGCGGTGCGGTCCCCTACGGCACTGCGTAGGATCCTACGGTCTTGGCGTGCATCCGTGCGTCGCTGCGGTCCGGTCCCAGGTCGACGGGCACGTGCACCTTCCGCCGACCACTGGCGACAACATCGATGTACTGTGGAGACCTCACGCCCCACGTGTTGAGCAATTCGGCGGTACGTCCACCCAGCCTCCCGCATGCCCACTATACGCCCTCGCTCAAAGTCCGTCAACTGCACATACGGTTCACGTCCACGCTGTCGCAGCATGCTACCAGTGTTAAAGACGGCGATGGAGCTCTGTATGCCACGGCAAACTGGCTGACACTGACGGCGGCGGTGCACAAATGCTGCGCAGCAAGCGCCATTCGACGGCCAACACCGCGGTTCCTGGTGTGTCCGCTGTGCCGTGCCTGTGATCATTGCTTGTACAGCCCTCTCGCAGTGTCCGGAGCAAGTATGGTGGGTCTGACACACCGGTGTCAATGTGTTCTTTTTTCCATTTCCAGGAGTGTATTTACGAAATTTCAGTCACCAACTTTCTCTTCCGAATGCGAAAATATTTTGTTGAGCCCAGCCTACATAGGTAGGAATGATCATCAAAATAAAATTAGAGAAATCAGAGCTCGAACAGAAAGGTTTAGGTGTTCGTTTCTCCCGCGCGCTGTTCGGGAGTGGAATGGGAGAGAGATAGTATGATTGTGGTTCGATGAACCCTCTGCCAAGCACTTAAATGTGAATTGCAGAGTAGTCATGTAGATGTAGATGTAGATGTAGATGTCGGCCGCTTGTGTAGATTCCTGCACTCTCCTCTATCCCGACGCTGCTATTATCCGAGGACGAAATACAACGCTGTCACGTGGATCAGAAGTCATGCTCTTCTGCCATTGATGGTAACATTTCTAGAACTAATCTTCTGTAATATCCTCCAAGACCCTCGTCACAGATTTTTGGACATCTTGTGTTGTTTGAAAATACTGTCCGTTGACCTCCGTTTTGACTCTTGTCTATAGAAAACAGTGTCACAGAGCGATGTCTGGTGAACAAGGTGGCTGTGGTAGTACCGAAATTTGTTTTGAGGTTAAAAATTTCTGTACTGACAGAGCAGTAGGGGATGGCGCATTATCGTGATGCAGATCTTCAGTTGTTATCAGACGAACCGTTTCTCGAGTGATGTTCAGTTCTTCTGCAATCATTTTCACGGATAATCTTCGATCAGATTGTACGAGTTCAAGCACCCTGGCCAAGTTGACATCTGTCCGTGAGGTTGATGGTCGTCCACTGCGGTCTTCATCTTCAACATTCGTTCTGCCTACACTAAACATTTTATGCCAACGGAAAACTTAAGCTCTTGAATAACATCCTCTCCAAAAGCCTTCTAAGCTTACCGTAAGTTGTCGTCACGTTTTCACCGAATTTAGTGCAAAAAGAAATGGCATACCGTTGCGCAACATTATGCGGTTACATTTCCGTGACGAGAGACACAAGAATGTGTTAACTTATTACAGCACAACTCACGACTGAGCAGTTGTATCGATGTGCCGCTTGGACGTGAAGCAGCTTATAGACCAAGGTCAAAGATATTGTGCCTACGCAAACCTGCAGGGTAGCCACATCTTGCAAAGAAAATCAGTCTCATTACTTTATTGTCACACTTCGTATTTAAACGATTGTCGTCGTTCTACTGTCAAGAACCCTAAGCACAGTCAATACTTTTCTAACTTATCGCAGAGAATCGTCCTCGATCCACCCCATAGCTGGATTATTCATCGCAGGAGATAAATTTGATACATTCAGACAAGGAGATGAACAGACAGGGGTACCTACACGACATTACGAGAAGACATGCCATGAAAATGGGGCGGCAGCGTCCGTGGAGTATGGTCGCCATATGTGCGTGTTACAGAAGTGTAGCTTCGTGTTTATTTTTTATTTTTTTTCAGAGACAAGTCATGGAAAATGCAGATTTTTTTTGTCAATAAATAAGTGAATATTCTGCTGTGGCCATTTTCCCTCTCCATATGTTCCTGTTTGGCGACAGAAACATCATGGCCACATCTCATACAATGAGCCCTGCCCACTTTGCCCTCGAGACAATTCCTTCTATTCCTTTAGCCTATATTTAAGCCGGCTGTTGTACCCGTGCGGTTGTAGGCGCTACGGTCGCGGGTTCGAATCCTACCTCTGTCATGGATGTATATGATGTCCTTAGGTTAATTAGGTTTAAGTAGTACTACGTTCTAAGGGACTGATGACCTCTGAAGTTAAGTCCGATAGTGCTCAGAGCCATTTGAACCTGCATTTAAAAAAAAAAAATAAAAAAAAAAAGCATAATTGGCTGAGGCACTGTAGCAGAGAAGAGCAATAGAGTGGACACGGGTCTACATCCCGCAGTATCCACCTTTTTTTGTTTTTCATCTTCGCGTGGGAGTTTCATATGAAATTAATAAAAATAGTTTCTGTAATATTTGCTCTATGTGTATATGCGTACGCTCTCCGTCAGAATTATATGTGTGTGTGTGACTGTCATTCCTAGGTGAAAATGTATCTTCCATTTTTGCCTTATTACACGGTCATGGATATTAAAACTTTCATATATGTATATCACAGAGAGAAAAGCAGGACTCCCATACGGCGAGGAAACGAAATGTTAGTTGTAATAGAGCTTAGGTAGGAATATTATGCACATCCATTTTTGTGAACGTACTGCATGGGTTGCGAGCTACATAAATCCGAAAACCGTCGCTGGAGTGCGCTGAGAGCGCAAAATCACGTCGAACAGCTCATGCCGTGTGTCGATGGCGCTGTGCAACGTGACGTGGGAAACCGCGTCTGCATGCACATCAAAGTTAGCTGCCTCTTCCCGTGTACCGACAGCTTAAGCCCCATCCACGGTAACCTGAGCAACGCCAGTCGGCGAACACACGGAAAACAGCAACCTACTGTCTACGGACCAATCACGCCATGCCACGGCTTCGGGGCTTCAACGCTGGCCTGTGTACCCCAGTGTGCCCGGACTAGTTAAAAGAGCACGCCTCACTACGGATGGCAGGCAACATCAGCCTGCAGTCTCACGAATTGTTTGGAATCACCGCTTGTAACTTTGGTCATATACAGACCTGAGGAGACAGTGATGTGTGATTGTGATAGGGACTCAGTGTACAATTCCTCCTGATAATGTTTGTATTCAGATCTTGTGTGAACTTCTGTTGAGAGATTAAACCTGTTGTTCCACTCAATCCTCCAGTCTTTGTTGTTCCTCATTTCCCGGACGCGACAAGTACCATACATGTTCTCTTCTGACTAGTGAGGTACTATGTTTTTGTTCTGGACATTAATTATGTTGTTATAATTAATGTCCACTAGTTAGTCATTGAACGAACCACAATTCAGGAAACAGTCAGTTATTTCCTGTTTCTTCTAACGCTTCCACGATTTCTAACAATATGTTGACATCATTCGACTGAATGTCCAAGAACTTATCTAATGAATAACATAATATGGAGGTCTTCAGGAGAAGTAAATGATTCCGGCGACATACAGATTTCTTCGTATTTCATCTTTGCAAGGTTGGAAACATCAAATGAATTCCACACCACTGTGAACCTCTGGAACTAGCGAAAAGGTAAATGCTGTTAGCTAGCATATACAATGAAAGCACAAAGAAAATTAATTCACAAGATTTCGTATGTACGACGTCCGCAACTAAGACGCATGATAATTAATTGAGAGAGATCCGCTTCAGTTGTTCTAATATTTATTTAATCCACAACCGGTTTCGAGATTTTAGAATCCAATCTTCAGGTGTGCGAAGTTATAGTATTTGCTAGCACATAACATGCGGTCGGGTCAGTCAGTGCCAGAGCTCCAATCACTGCATGTTGACGGAGACTGGCAGCGGCACGGAAGAAAAGCCAACAATTACTGTCACATCAGTGATTGGCATTCTCAGACAATGAGTGATTAAGTTGGACCAGAGGACCCAGTCCATTCCACGTAAACACAACCCACACTGTTATGGAACCACCGCCATCTTGCAGAGTGCCTTGTTGGCACCTTAGATTCATGGCTACCTTTGGTCTGCACCCCACCCGAACTCTACCAGCAGCTCTTATCAACTGGAATCGGGACTTATCAGACCATACCACGTTTTTGCAGTCGTCTAGGGCCCAACCGATGTTGTGACGAGCCCACGATAAGTGCTGCAGGCGATGTGCCGTTAGCAAAACTCTTGCGTCAGTCGTCTGTTGCCATAGCTCATTTACGCCAAATTTGGCAGCATTGTCGAAACGAATACATTCGCTGTGCATCCCACATTGATTTCTGTGGGTTTTTCAGGCAATACTGCTTATCTGGTAGCACTTACATTTCTACGCAAACGCCGCTGCTCTCGCCCGATGGGCCACTGCGTTGTCCATTGAGCCGTGCTCACTCCCAACTATGCGTTATCGTACACTTCGCTGTCTATCTGTGTTTGGTTTCCCGCCCTTCTTGGTGTTACGTGTGGCAGCAGCGATGTGTATCGATATCTGCACCATGTACCATCTTTGGTTTTGTGCATATAGTTTCCGGCTAGGGAGTCTGCGAGGGGTCGGTCGGTTGCTGCGGACCAGGGAAGTTATCTCCGCACGGTGCAGTCGGCTGGCTTCGCTGGCGGTCCCTGCGCAGTGTCGGAGCGTGTGTGGAGCTGTCCGATCGCTACGAGCTGCTTGGTTCACCGACCCAGGACGTCAAAGTTGAGTAGTGGTTTCAACTACCCAGGCCATGTCCATTCATGTTGTGGTTTGTTTCGGTGGTGCGCTGTTGGGGAGGTTTCCCTGTGAGCAACACCGAGTGTTTCTATTGCTGAAATTTAGCCGCCATGCGGTGCAACTAACTATATGAATTGAATGCAACTGAAGTGCACCAGCGAAATTTTGTGCCTTGTGGCCTTTAGTGTGTTGGTTACCTGCCCTGGCCACTGACGTAAATTCAGGCAGTGTTCCTTCTGGTTGAAGTTAACTACATTACCATATTTCATATTCAAGTGTTCCAGCGGAATTTTCTGCCTTGTGGCCGTTAGTGTTTCCGTTACCTGCCATGGCCACTAACGTAAGTTCAGGCAGCGTCCTTTCCTCATCTGTGGTCGCTGTCCAACATGGTGTGTAGTTTTGGCAGCTAATACATATTTCTTTGTGGATAATCACGTTCGTAACCTTTTGTGTTTCAGTTCTCATGTACCGATTAGTGGCAAGCAAGTCGTTTTGTCGGTCGGTCCGTGGCTGTCCCCTGGATGGGTTCCGACGGATCAAGTGCAGCTGGGCTCACCACCTGTCTTCTCAAGTGAACGAGGGCAGACCGAACTGCCTGGAGGCTTCTGAGTGCCGTTTCCTTTATTGTCCGTCTCACCGGTGTTTAATTGTCTGATTATAATCTATTATACCCAATGATTTCAAAAATTCTTGCTTTTACTGGATTTTAAGTATTTTTTTGAATTTTGGAAAATCAATTGTGGACCTTCAGACACTTAAATCCTTATTCTAAAAAAAATTGCGACCTTCTGCCTTTGAAAGGTTATGGTAATTTATTTTAAAATCTTGAAAATTTTATTGTGGGCCTTCAGTCGTTCATATTGCATCTTGCTTGTGCTTATATATTCACCCTTGCTTGCGGCTCTCAGCCTCACTGTGTATGTATATGTTAATTATTTTATTTGCAATTTTAACTGCATGTTTTTACCACTTGAGATTTATCTTGTTGCTTTAAGATTTCTTGTTTGGAGGCCTTCAGCCGAGAAAAAATCGTCATTTGGAATCTCGTACTTCTAAAGGTTCGACTATATGCTGTTTTGGTTTAAAGGTGTTACTGAATTACAATAAATTACAATTTTGGGTGAACCTGTCCGACATCTTATTTGGCCCTTTCCAAAATTCTAATCACCTGCTCTGCCCAGCGGGTTTAGCGGGCGTTTTATCCATAGTGAAATTTGATATTCTCTGCTCTCTCTTGACACTGTAGGGGTTCTTACTGGGGTTGTGGCCGATATTAAACATGAATAAATTATACTAATGTGACAGTGATTGCTAACTCCCACCTACTACTCAATCAAAAGCGATACTGTAAATAACTAGTATTTATTGTAAATTATCCCACGATAGAAATTAGATCATATTGAACAAATCATGAATGAAAACTAATTAAACAAATTGTACACTGTTCTTAGATATACTACGCTGGTAAGATTGGCTCTCAGCTCTTAATGTTGAGTTGCTGCGAAGTTAGATTTAATTACGCCCCTGGATAAGCAAATGGTAAATGCGATCTGACTGCATTCCTATAACCTCTTTTGTGTCTGAAATAATACGTACTCCAGACACCATCACCAAGAAACAAACCAAGCAACATGCAAAAAGACAAATAACCAATAAAGAATCGTAAGTAAAACTGCACGGATGCTCAGTGGATGGCAAGAACACGATCCAACAACTATTTCTGAACTTTACTGCCGCTGCCGCAAGTTTTACAATACCGTCTACCAGCATGCTGGCTCTGTCGATACCACTGGGGCGACGACCGCAGGTGCGAAGTCGCTGAGTTAGGATAAGTCTCTCAAAAATCTTGAGCAGAATAAACTACTCAGAAACTGCTGATACCAAAAGCCCTATATTTACTCTAAATGGTATACAACGCTTTCAAGACTGTCTCAACAACCTTTAAGGTGCAGCCCAGTGTGTCTTGTACTAACGTGCAATACCAGTATGATAGCTCTGTGCACTGGTTGACTACGTTCAATGGTGACTGCCAGCCTATAAGGCGGAATCAACTGCAATTATACTAGTAGTCAATGCAGTTCCTATCGTGGACGCTGATATCCTACTGTAGCTGCAGACTCTAGATCATACACAACACAGTATTCAGAATCTAAGTCCCTATCCCAGAGCTACCGAACTTTGCGACTGTCCGCTTTCACGGCACAAGACGCTCTCCACCTGTCGCTCTCTGCACGATGCTCTTGCGACAATCTTTCTGCCAAACTCTAATCAGGCAATCACGACGCTGCAAAGGCCTCCCACATCTTCCTCGCTGAGTGATACAACTTCTCCACCTATCCACAAATTTCTCTGTTCAAACAGCGGGCGCTGACCATCAGCGTTTCCCGCACTTTCTTATGAACTGCCCAATCAGAGCTCAGCCCATTTGCCGCTAAAACAGCGCGCGACCGGGCGGCGCCAGCGCGTACGTTGGACGCTCTCTGTCTGCTCGACATTTCTTTCCCCTCTCTCTCTCTCTCTCACCTAGCACCTGGCGGCGTTCCTTTTGATGCTTGCCGGTCAGTGGCCGCATCCCCTGGGACCCCCGGCCCCTGCACAACGCTCTTCCGGCGCTCACCGGCCTTCGCCTCCCCACCTCCACTGGCAAATCCACTTTGCTTACACCTACAGCGTGCAACTAAATACCAAAGCCCGTATTATTTCAGACATGTGTCTAATCATCACGTATCTCTCTTTCTAATCCACCTAATACGACTAATTAACCATTATATGGGTTTATTTACTCCAAATATGCAGAATAATCTGTGAAATGAATGTCACAAATGAAAGCCATCTTTCAACACTGGTCCTCAGAATACTGAATTCCCTAACGGTTTCGGAAATGGAAAATCCCATGCGTCTAGCTCCTGCTACCTGCCCGCGTTCAGTCTGTTAATCCCCCTGTGGCGATATTCACGTTGGAAACTGTTTCACCTGCATCACCCTAGCACAAATGACAACTCCGTCGATGCATCGCCTTTTATAGCTTGTGTACGCAGGAAAAATGTGAAGACATCGAAAAAGATATGATTGTCGGAAGGACAGACTCAGCATACACGACAGTGGTAACATTAAGAGTGCAACGGGAATTCCGCTGCTAAATGCAGAGGAGAGAGCAGATAGGTGGAAAGAATACAATGAAAGCCTCTATGAGGGTGAAGATTAGTCTGATGTGATAGAAGAAGAAACAGGAGTCGATTTAGAAGAGATAGGGAATCCAGTATTAGAATCGGAATTTAAAAGAGCTTTGGAGGACTTACGGTCAAATAAGGCAGAAGGGATAGATAACATTCCATCAGAATTTCTAAAATCATTGAGGGAAGTGGCAACAAAACGACTATTCACGTTGGTGTGTAGAATATATGAGTCTGGCGACATACCATCTGACTTTCGGAAAAGCATCATCCACACAATTCCGAAGACGGCAAGAGCTGACAAGTGCGAGAATTATCGCACAATCAGCTTAACAGCTCATGCATCGAAGCTGCTTACAAGAATAATATACAGAAGAATGGAAAAGAAAATTGAGAATGCGCTAGGTGACGATCAGTTTGGCTTTAGGAAAAGTAAAGGGACGAGAGAGGCAATTCTGACGTTACGACTAATAATGGAGGCAAGGCTAAAGGATTTGTCGACCTGGAAAAAGCGTTCGACAATATGAAATGGTGCAAGCTGTTCGAGATTCTGAAAAAAGTAGGGGTAAGCTATAGGGAGAGACGGGTCATATACAATATGTACAACAACCAAGAGGGAGTAATAAGAGTGGACGATCAAGAACGAAGTGCTCGTATTAAGAAGGGTGTAAGACAAGGCTGTAGCCTTTCGCCCCTACTCTTCAATCTGTACATCGAGGAAGCAATGATGGAAATAAAAGAAAGGTTCAGAAGTGGAATTAAAATACAAGGTGAAAGGATATCAGTGATACGATTCGCTGATGACATTGCTATCCTGAGTGAAAGTGAAGAAGAATTAAATGATCTGCTGAACGGAATGAACAGTCTAATGAGTACACAGAATGGTTTGAGAGTAAATCGGAGAAAGACGAAGGTAATGAGAAGTAGTAGAAATGAGAACAGCGAGAAACTTAACATCAGGATTGATGGTCATGAAGTCAATGAAGTTAAGGAATTCTGCTACGTAGGCAGTAAAATAACCAATGACGGACGGAGCAAGGAGGACATCAAAAGCAGACTCGCTATGGCAAAAAAGGCATTTCTGGCCAAGAGAAGTCTAGTAATATCAAATACTGGCCTTAATTTGAGGAAGAAATTTCTGAGGATGTACGTCTGGAGTACAGAATTGTATGGTAGTGAAACATGGACTGTGGGAAAACCGGAACAGAAGAGAATCGAAGCATTTGAGATGTGGTGCTATAGATGAATTTTGAAAATTAGGTGGACTGATAGGGTAAGGAATGGCGAGGTTCTACGCAGAATCGGAGAGGAAAGGAATATGTGGAAAACACTGATAAGGAGAAGGGACAGGATGATAGGACATCTGCTAAGACATGAGGGAATGACTTCCACTGTACTAGAGGGAGCTGTAGAGGGCAAAAACTGTAGAGGAAGGCAGAGATTGGAATACGTGAAGCAAATAATTGAGGACGTTGGTTGCAAGTGCTACTCTGAGATGAAGAGGTTAGCACAGGAAAGGAATTCGTGGCGGGCCGCATCAAACCAGTCAGTAGACTGATGACAAAAAAAAAAAAAACCGCATCTACCGCTATCTGTATTTGCGCATTCGGTATCCCATGATATTCGTCATCTCAGTGTAAAGCTCACTAGCTGTCTAACTGGTGTACAGGGGATAATGTCCCTTGGGAGGTGGCTGCTGTGGGTTAATGCGGGCATGTACGGGTCGGGGAACCCGGAATTCCTTGGCGTGGTACAGCGGTGGCAACAAGAGGGAAGGCAGGCGCGTGGCCGGGCTTTCGCGTCGGCAGGCAGACAGCAATACAGCGGCCGATCGGAAAACGGTCCGTGCGGGATAACGGGCGCAATGGCGCGGAGAATTGCGACTCCAGGCAGCGCCGGCCGTGATGGCCGCCGCTGTGACGGGTCCCGCGGCTCTAGGCACGCGATAAATGGAAACCGATACACTGGGGGCGGGATGGGGGTGCAGTAAACAGCGCCGGCAGACAAATTCGCCACCGCGCCTCCCGCCGTCTCGTCTGCCGAGCTCACTGAAAATGTAATCGCGCCGGCCGCCCGCATTAGTGCGATCGACTCTAACGACGTCGTCGAGCGATCCGCCGGGCCCGCGATCTGTCGTGATTGGTCGGGAATGCGTGGCGGAGCTCTTCTCTCGGCTGATTTCTGCTGGTCGGAGCAGTAAAGGTCCTCGAATTACGCCACACAAGAGTCCTTGTCCAACCTTTTTAAGCCTCATCCATCCGATTCTTCAGCTACAACCGCAGCGAAGTCACGATCGGTTAACTATCCACTGATTTATTGGAAATATTCCGGGTTCTTTCAACTGGGCTTCGTCAGAGCTGCTCTATGGTGATACTGAAGCAGAATGTACAGCAATGCGGAGAAAAGCAAGTACCCTGGTAAAGAAATTAGCTACCTCCTGGAGATACCACTGAAATACAGAGTACGTTTTTGTTCTTGATAACTTCGTCACTTTGGTGCACAAGAGGCTCGACGACTTTCTTCAAGTATGCCGATCCAACTGAAGCCAATCATTGATGATTATATCCCGTAAGGCAAAGTTCCGTCTTCTGCCCCTAGCGGGCCTATCGACTCCGACCGACAGCCATGTCATCCTCTGCCAATGATGTCATTGGATGCAGTATGGAAGGGCCTATGGTCATCTCACCTCTCTCCCTGTCACTGTTGAGGTTCTTGACCTCAATCGCTACTAATCCCATGTGCAGCTCCTCAGTTGACGTCACAAGAATGAGTTCATCCCGCGCCAGTCTGCCTATCTAGAAAAATTTCTGGCGGTACTGGGAGTGGAACCCAGATCCTCTACATAGCAATCAGCCCTGCTGACGACTGACTTACTGAGACGGGCAATTAGATCACGTAGAGCTACTAAATTACAGTGACGTTCTACAATGAACTCTCACTCTGCAGCCGAGAGGTCCTCTGGTAAGAAACTTCCTGGCAGATTAAAACTGTGTACCAGACCTGGACACGAACTCGGGACTGCCGCCGGCCGGAGTGGCCGAGCGGTTCTAGGCGCTTCAGTCCGGAACTGCGCGACTGCTACGATCGCAGATTCGAATCCTGCCTCCGGCATGGATGTATGTGATGTCCTTAGGTTAGTTGGGTTTAAGTAGTTCTAAGTTCTAGGGGACTGGTGACGGCAGAAGTTAAGTCCCATAGTGCTCAGAGCCATTTGAACAGCGTCGGTTATTATGTGAGTTGGTGTTTGTTCAGGACTGCAAACGTTTGGGAGGTATGTTAAATCGCTTTTTTTTTTTTTTGTATATCCTTCTGATTAGTTTTAAACCATTTCTCAGTGATATCCGGAATAAAGGAATCCTAAGCCATTTTTTTTCGGGACTGCCTTCAACGGGTACGCGCTCAAAGGACTGAGCTATCCCAACACGACTCAGGAGCCTCCCTCACAGTTTTACTTTGACAGTACGTCACAGAGTCACGCTTCAGTACCTCAGTTGATACCATCTTTTCCCATAAAAAGCAAAGGTTCAATACCGAGTTCCGGTCAGGGGGGGGGGGGGGGGTTGGGTTGTTTGGGGAAAGAGACCAAACAGCGAGGTCATCGGTCTCATCGGATGAGGGAAGGAAGTCGGCCGTGCCCTTTCAAAGGAACCATCCCGGCATTTGCCTGGAGCGATTTCGGGAAACCACGGAAAACCTAAATCAGAATGGCCGGACGCGGTATTGAACCGTCGTCCTACCGAATACGAGTCCAATGTGCTAACCACTGCACCACCTTGTTCGGTTTCCCTTCAGGCAGACTGTTTCAATCTCCCAAGGATATTATGGCTTTGTATCACCCACTGCTCCAAATAATTCAGATTAAGATCAGGTGACTTAGAGGATTCTTCGACGTTTGGTAGGTTGCCTGAGTGTACGTCGAACTATGAACGTAATCGTGAAGTTCTGTGGATATGGTTGTGGTCATCTTGAAAAAAAGGAATCGAAAAATCCAGAACCACCTCTGTCTTCCATACATTGTGGGTTAAATGTCTCATGGATCAACCGGTAGCAGAAAAGGAGAATTATTATCTAGCAAACATAAGTAAATAAATATAATGTCGTTAAAGATTTTTCTCTCTCTTAATTAATCTGTTCCCTAAGTACTGCCAGATAAGCCTGCGAAGAACAGTGTAACTGCCTTCACAATTTTATTGAGCTTTGAAGATCCAGTTCCCATTACAGTTAGTTTTAACATAAATCTTACTGTTTTTCTCCTAAAGTCAAATTTGGAGAACCCAGGTTAGGCCATAACTAAACCATGTCCTAGAATCAAGATTTTTCTTTATTTTGAAGTATCCAATTTTCTTACCGAAGGAGGCTCTGCAGTATTTAACTCACTTCACTCTTAAGGAGCGAAGGCCATCTTTACTTGAGCCCATTTTGACTTAGGTTCTGTGATTTCTCTAAATAGCTGGATGTGATGTATAGGTGGTCTTTCAATAAGACCATGGGCGACACCTCCCGCCTGTTGGTACTGAGCTGAAATTAGACTTTTTGTCGACAAGATCTTAAATTCTAATCTTGTTTGGGTCAATGAATCAAACGGACAGCCTTGAACCTGTTGTTCGTTGTCCCTGGAATTAGTGGACATGAACTGAGGTAAGCTGTGAACTGACACTGGCAGAGAACAAATCAGATGAGGAAGGAGCATACGTGGTTTCCTACGACAGACGAAATACAGCATCAATAGTCTTGCCGGTGGCTGACCAGTTGACATCTCCGTCACAAAATTTCTTTTTCATTGTGAAAACTGGATCGAAACATAAATAATTATTTTGACGAGATGAATCTTAGCTATAACTCTAAAGCTTACTACAGTAAGGAAAATGCGACCAATGGATACAAGCTACTGTTTATGTGTGAGTCTTAATGTTTTCATGACGGGCTGCTTGATCTGAAAGGTTACGGTAATGCAGCCTAATCCAACAGACCTCCTCTGGTGATATTTCGGCTAAAAACCCTCCAGATATCTTCTGAACCGTAAGAAATTCACCCGCACTATTGCGCGTGACGACACAGACCATAACGGCCACAGGGACGTCACTCGGATGATCAGTGCATATATGGTGTATCATAATGAATGTAATATCTAAACGCATACAGTTGAAAGTACACGATACAAGAAATAAAACAAATTTGAATAAACTCAGCACCGCAACGAACCGTTTGCGAGATAATTATGACTTTGTGGCTACCAGCCAACACTGAGTTGATTCTGTGTAAACGTCATTCCATTTAGGAAAAGGTAACAATAGTGTACATGAACAAATGTTGTAAGAGCTACTTTGGCAGAAGTGCAGGTGCTCCTAATGCACTCAACTTGTAATTAAAGGTGCTCAAAACGTTGTCCGTTGTGGGATCCTGCCTACTCGTTTCTTATAGGTTGCTAGGATGCAGTTTTCTCGAATAACTAGACAACGTACAAGCAAATCAATCAATGGAGTTTATTACAGTTATTGAATTGACAATATTTAACATTCGTTTCTACATGATAGGTCGCAAGCAACAGGCGCCATGCAAACAATCAGTGTCCTTTGATAGATACAATTTCCATGCAAGCTAATCATACAAGTTCATAAGTCACTGCTACCGTTAATATCTTTGCGGCTCTTCTAGTCCTCTCTTCTAGTCCGGGTCTACACAGCGGCCGAGACTAGGCGGCGCATCGATTTTATTCTTTTCGTGTAGAGGCCGCTCCTATCGTGGGGACGTTCTAGTGAGCGTGCTATTGGCTGACGTCGTCTCGCAGCCCCCTCTGCTGTATCGTTCTAGATCTTCGTGCGGCGCTTGTCGTTACGCCGGAACATCTTTGCCCAGATGCATGCCTGTACTCGTCGGCGCAAAGAGTTTCGAATCCTTTAAAACACTTCTGGATCATTTCGAAGTTCTTGACAACCGCTGAGAGGTCTCAGCTCCAATTCTTCAAACGTGTCAATCGGAGTGACGTATACTGCACCTCTAAGGTGCCCCAAAACACAGAAATCCGAGGGGTTCAGACCAGGTGATGTTTGGAGGCCACGGAACAGATCCTCCTCGCGTAATGCATCTTTGGCCATATCGGCGAGTTAGATGTCTTCTCACCACAGCAGGAAAAGTTGTCAATGCTGCAACATCTGCGTACCACATCCCTTGGCGTTGCTCTAAGGGAACATACTCAACCAAACCTGCAAGATTATACTGTAGAAACCGAAGGTAATTCCGTCCACTGAGTTTGATTGGTAACTTTTACGGCCCAGTAAGACGATCACTGGTACTCGTAAACACACATTCAATGAGAAATTTCGCTGATGTGGAGACTCATGCACAGCGTGTGGGTGGGACTCTATATGACCACAAACATAAGAATTGTGATAGTGAAGCATATCCCACGAGTGCACATTGTTCTTCTGTAAGTGAAATATTGCTGTAAATCGAAGGAATGCCTACGACTGTTGATGCATCCACTAACAAAAGTTTGTTCTGGGATCAAAGTCCGTCTCACTAAGATGCTGAACTCGTAGGAGGTGTAACAGGTAGGTCGCATTGCGTTGCACCGTTCTCCAAACACCACTCTGGCTCACTCCAGGAAGTCTCTGGTAGCGATTCCTAGAGAGTGTTCTACTGTTCCCAGCACAGGTGTAATTCTTGCACCCACTTCATCTACATCTACATCTACATTTATACTCCGCAAGCCACCCAACGGTGTGTGGCGGAGGGCACTTTACGTTCCACTGTCATTACCTCCCTTTCCTGATCCAGTCGCATATGGTTCGCGGGAAGAACGACTGTCTGAAAGCCTCCGTGCGCGCTCTAATCTCTCTAATTTTACATTCGTGATCTCCTCGGGAGGTATAAGTAGGGGGAAGCAATATATTCGATACCTCATCCAGAAACGCACCCACTCGAAACATGGACAGCAAGCTACACCGCGATGCAGAGCGCCTCTCTTGCAGAGTCTGCCACTTGAGTTTTTTAAACATCTCCGTAACGCTATCACGGTTACCAAATAACCCTGTGACGAAACGCGCCGCTCTTCTTTGGATCTTCTCTATCTCCTCCGTCAACCCGATCTGATACGGATCCCACACTGATGAGCAATACTCAAGTATAGGTCGAACGAGTGTTTTGTAAGCCACCTCCTTTGTTGATGGACTACTTTTTCTAAGGACTCTCCCAATGAATCTCAACCTGGTACCCGCCTTACCAACAATTAATTTTATATGATCATTCCACTTCAAATCGTTCATCACGCATACTCCCAGATATTTTACAGAAGTAACTGCTACCAGTGTTTGTTCCGCTATCATATAATCATACAATAAAGGATCCTTCTTTCTATGTATTCGCAATACATTACATTTGTCTATGTTAAGGGTCAGTTGCCACTCCCTGCACCAAGTGCCTATCCGCTGCAGATCTTCCTGCATTTCGCTACAATTTTCTAATGCTACAACTTCTCTGTATACTACAGCATCATCCGCGAAAAGCCGCATGGGACTTCCGACACTATCTACTAGGTCATTTATATATATTGTGAAAAGCAATGGTCCCGTAACACTCCCCTGTGGCACGCCAGAGGTTACTTAACGTCTGTAGACGTCTCTCCATTGATAACAACATGCTGTGTTCTGTTTGCTAAAAACTCTTCAATCCAGCCACACAGCTGGTCTGATATTCCGTAGGCTCTTATTTTGTTTATCAGGCGGCAGTGCGGAACTGTATCGAACGCCTTCAGGAAGTGAAGAAAAATAGCATCTACCTGGGAGCCTGTATCTAATATTTTCTGTACGCTCCACAATCAACTGACATAAGTGGCACTTTGACTATGTACTGTACTGTCGTATCTATTCTGTTTACATCTTCACATCTCGAGAAAGTAAAGAAAGACCACACCACGGACCAGCGCGCGGTGTTTACACAGAATCACGCCATTAGTGTCTGGTAACGATAATTTGGCAATTACCTCGCTAACGGTGCGTTTGTGGGTCTATGTTTTCTGAGAATTTTTGCTTCTAGTATCGTGTAAATTCAACTGCATGCATTTATGCCTTTAATTATGATACACCCTCTATACTAAGGACACAGCCTCTACAACGGACGTAGTATAACATGTTTCAGTTTACAGACACTGCACGGTAACGGTAGAAGCACTGTACCGTCATTTTTGAGAACTTGTCGTGTAACTAAGCCTACCTGTCCTGGAAAAAGCTTTGGTAGCAGCGCAGTTTCGGTGGATCACCACCTGAAAGTGCTGTAGTAGGATCTATCCTTGAAATGAATAGCATAAATTTCTTGTACAATTTCAACATTGGAAGTTCCCCAATCATTTATCGTGTCCTTAAGATCCTACCGGTGATACGAGGTCTCTTACAGACTATAATGTTATAAACATATAATTAGTAAGGACATATGTGGAGGTTCATAGTCGTTATCTCGTCAGAAAGTGAAAGAGCACAAAGTGCCGACGAAGTTTTTAACGGTGCTCCATCTATAAAGCGTACCAACTCAGTCTTTATGAAACAGTTCTAAAATTTAGCGCTAATGATTCACGAGGTTAAATTCAATACAGAGGCAAGAGTAGCACCATACGCTGCTGGTAACAAGCCTGGGCGAAAACTAAAGTAAAACTGACTAAAATGGCGCGAGCTTTGGCCTAGTAAAGACTCTCCCTGGGATACTGTAACACTTCTTTAATCTACAACAGTTTATAAATTCTGTAGGTGAGAATGTCTACCATTCACTGGCTAATAACAGTATTATAGTATCCTGTGTATGTATTATTTCTCATGAGTACCATCTATCAAAATACGCAGTACTAATTTATGCTTACCCAGTTGGAAATCCAGTTTTTATGACAACGGGATACGTCTTTTATATTCAAATTTAGTTATTGAAATTTTAGTAATTTTTAATTAGAGAACTTGCTCTTGAGTACTAGTGTCAACTGTTTCAGAAAATTCAGGTGATTTAAAGTATATCGACGGATATTTACATTAGTTTGGGTGTAACTGGCACTGAAAGTCTGGACCTGGAGAAATCTATAATTATCAATATCTTTTAAAATAATTACGTTTGGGCTAATGCAAATAATTTACTGAAAAGAAGGAAAATAGTTCTTTAATTAGAAAGTGGTCTTTCTTTCCGAATTTATCTATAAGCTCATAAGATTTTCCCTATGGCTACATATACGAAATTTTATAATTGCAGTATCTTCTGATTGCCACCACTTCTAACGCAACTAATTAATCCATTGCAACCAGGACAACCAACTGAATGATTAGAATAATAAAGTTTTTTGGGAGGAAATTTGTTTCTGCCATTCCGATAATTTGCATACTATGTGCAAAATGTAGGAACTTTGGGATCGTAATTTTGAAAAGAAAGTTAGCGAAACTTTTACATAGAGCTTAATATACGGAATAGGGGCGCTTACAAATTATGGGAATCAACCAGTTTTGTCACAAAATTACTGCTTCAAATGCCGACTTCCACATTTTATCCAAGTTAAATTAGCCATGACGGTTAAGTAAATCACTCGTCAGAGAAATTTCTATAACCTCTTCAATCACCGAGTCCCAGGAGATTGATACAGAGCGTATAATTTTGGTTTATTCCTACTAAATTTATGCAGCAGTGTTGTCTGTTTTATTTCGCTGTTTATCTCATAATTGTGTAGCTGACTTCAGGACAATATTATCTGATCTTCTGGTACCTGTTGTCCACCTCGACAGCTTAGCAGGCACCTTGTATCATTGTTATGCAGAATAGCCGGGTTCGATTCCCGCTACTACCAGAAATTTTTCCTTTATGGGAGAAGTGGATCATGGTGCACTCAACCTCGAGGTAGCAGCTAAACTCCTACTTCAATGAACAGTGACTCGAAGGTAAAGAAAACAGACTACTTCCGGAAGTGTAGTGTTTAAAAAAAATGTCTCTGAGCACTGTGGGACTTAAATTCTGAGGTAATCAGTCCCCAAGAACTTAGAACTACTAACCTAAGGACATCACACACATCCATTCCCGATGCAAGATTCGAACCTGCCACCGTAGCGGTCGCGCGGTTCCAGATTGTAGCGTCTAGAACTGCTCGGTCACCTCGGCTGGCTGTAGTAATTATTTTTTACTTTATTTACTCGTCAGGTTCCATAGGACCAAATTGGGGAGCAAATCTCCAAGGTCATGGAACGTGTCAGTACATGAAATTACAACATAAACGGAATAACAGATAAAAAAATGTTCGTGAACGTTAAAAAAGTCAGTCCATAAGTTTAAGTAAGCGCTATCAGCAACACAAGGAAAATTAGCTTAATTTTTCAAGGAACTCCTCGACAGAATAGAAGGAGTGACCCACGAGGAAACTCTTCAGTTTTGATTTGAAAGGGCGTGGATTACTGCAAAGATTTTTGAGTTCGAGTGCAGCTTATTGAAAATTTATGTAGCAGTATACTGCACACCTTTTCGCACAAGAGTTAAAGAAGTCCGATCCAAATGCACGTTTCATTTCTGCCGAGTATTAACCGAGTGATAGCTGCTGATTCTTGGGAATAAACTAATATTGGTAACAAGAAACGACAGTAAGGAATATAGGTATTGAGAGGCCAATGTCAAAATATCCAGACTCGTGAACAGAGGTCGACAAGATGTTCGTGAACTAACACCACTTATTGCCCGAACCGCCCTTTTCTGAGCCAAAAATATCCTTTTCGAATGAGAAGAGTTACCGAAAAATATAATACCATACGACAATAGCGAATGAAAATAAGCAAAGTAGACTAATTTTCGTGTCGAACGATCACTCACTTTTGATACCGTTCGAATAGTAAAAATGGCAGTATTAAGTCTTTGAACAAGATCCTGAACGTGGGCTCTCCACGACAGCTTACTATCTATGAGAATACCTAGAAATTTGAACTGTTCAGTTTCATTAATCATATGCCTATTCTGTGAAATTAAAACGTCAGGTTTTGTTGAATTGTGTGTTAGAAACAGTGACAACTGAGTCTTACTGTGATTCAGCGTTAGTTTATTTTCTACAAGCCATGAACTGAGGTCATGTACTGCACCATTTGAAACGAAGCCAATGCTGCACACAACATCCTTTACTAACAAGCTAGTGTCATCAGCAAACAGAAATATTTTAGAGTTACCCATAATACTAGAGGGCATATCTATATATATAAAACAAAGTCGGGTTTGTTACAACACTTATAACTCGAGATCTGCTGGACCAATTTTCATGGTTTTTGATTTGTTGGATTTGTCTCCGCCCCGAATAGCAGAATACATTTAAAAATAATGAAAAATTGACGAATAAAAATTTTCATGGTTTTTGATTTGTTGGATTTGTCTCCGCCCCGAATAGCAGAATACATCTTAAAAATAATGAAAAATTGACGAATACTTGAAAAATGCGTTATTTTCCCTAAAAGTTCTTTAGTTTCGGAGCTGTTAAATTTTTTTGTCAAAATCTGTAAGTAATGATTGACATTTATGCATGCGTTCATAAACTATTTAAAATGGATGAATAAACTATTATGTGTATTTTTTTTTAAAAAAAGATTGAAAAATATTACGCGTGCGTTCAGAAATGTGTAATGAATACTTAATCATTTCAATAAATGCTCATTTGTTTATTACATGTCAAACATTTGTTGTCCAATCTTGTCAAATACTGTAACAACTATTTATGTGTGCGTTCAGAAATTTATTTTCTGTAAAATGTATCGAAAGTTCAGGTAGGTACTGTTATATTTGTTTGTTTTAGACATTAATTTGTGTAAATTATTTATTAAATAAATTAAAAAAAATTTATTCTACAGGTTAACAAAAGTGTAAATGTCTTTTCATAGGTTGTCTATGATTTTTCTTGATAAGCTATTGTCTATGTCTCGATTGTTTTATGTGGTTTTGTGCGAGTGCATACTCAGTATTACTATTAATAAAAATGCCGCGTCCTAGAAGATCTAATCTTTCCCAGCGGAGCCGTAATGCAATTAGGCAACGGAATATCGCGAGTCAATTATCTGACGAAGAACGAGAAATTGCCCGAGAAGAGCGCCGCGTTAGGATGGAGCGAAGAAGGGCCTTAATTCGTGCTTCTCAAACACAAGAGCAAAGAGAGGCAGCCCGTGAAACGGCTGGATTAGAAACGAGAAATCGTCGAGCTTATCGTACAGATGAACAGAGGAATAATCTTCGAAGTGCAAGAAGAAATGGTTCAAGTATTGATTTGAATCGAGCAGCATTTCGATATGATTGCACCATCGACTACAGCTTGCATCGTTTAGTTTGCATTGGTCCAATGGACGTTGTTTGCCAGCATTGTGGCGCATTGAAGTTTGCTGGTGAAACGCCTGGTTTGTGCTGCCTTAGTGGTAAAGTGACATTGCCATTAGTGGTCCCGCTTTCCTGCTTTATGGCGAAACACTAGAATCACGACATTTTCTAGCGAACACTCAAAAATACAATTTCTGTTTCCAAATGACTTCATTTGGGGCGGAAATTATCGAAGAACACGGATATAATCCGACATTTAAGGTAATTTACGTTAAAAACTTTATTTTCTATGATTGTAAAAAAAATTTGGAATGAAGTTTGTTAAATTTCTGTATTTGTCTCTAAAACAAAAATGGTATGTTATTATTTGAAAAAAAAGTGTTTGTAAATCTAACTATAACTATGACTTTGAATTTACAGATTCAAGGCCAGATTTGCCATCGCATTGGATCATTGCAACCTATTGAAGGTGCACAGCACAAATTCTTGCAAATATACTTCATGGGCAATATGGAAGAGCAACTCGACCGGCGTCAAGGGATCAACACAGCTACGAATAGAGCAATTCTCCAAGATTTGCAGCAAATGCTTCATGAACATCTTGCATTGGTCAGGCTGTTCAAGACTGCTTTAGAGCGCATGCCAAGTGATGACTATAAAGTTGTAATCAGAGCAGATAAAAGACCAGCTGGAACGCATGAACGCACATTTAATGCTCCAACAATCGATGAAGTGGCAATCCTGATTGTTGGTGAAAACTTGGAAACACGTGATATTGTGCTTACACGACGCAATACTGGGCAACTACAAAGAATATATGAAACACACCGTTCATATGACGCGTTACAATACCCGCTGATGTTTTGGCAAGGAGACGATGGATATCACTTTAATATCAAAATGATTAATCCATTGAATGGTAAGATCAATATCATTGTTTTCATTTTAACTTGATATACATTTTATTCTGTTTGCTTTTGGTACACAAAAAAAGTTGTCACTCCTAATTTAGTAGAGAGTAGCTGTAAGAGTCGTTAACCTATTAGGGGTTCTAAAATACAATTTTTACTGGATTTGGCCGGCCGAAGTGGCCGTGCGGTCGCAGGTTCGAATCCTGCCTCGGGCATGGATGTTTGTGATGTCCTTAGGTTAGTTAGGTTTAACTAGTTCTAAGTTCTAGGGGACTAATGACCTCAGCAGTTGAGTCCCATAGTGCTCAGAGCCATTTGAACCATTTTTTACTGTATTTGTTTCAGGTGAGGAAACTACCAAGAAGGTTAGTTCGATGAATTATTACGCATATCGTTTGATGATTCGTGAAAATTCTGACAATTATTTGTTGCGATTTCGTCGACTGCTTCAACAATACTCCGTTGACACGTACGTTAAAATCGAAACGGAGCGCCTGACTTTCATCCGGTTGAATCAAGCGAAATTGCGTTCGGAAGAGTATATTCATTTACGCGATGCAATAAGCACAGAAGGAGATTCAGAAAATGTTGGTCGATTGACTATTTTACCAGCGACATACACAGGTAGCCCGCGTCATATGCATGAATATGCGCAAGATGCAATGACATATGTTCGTCATTATGGTCGGCCAGATCTATTCATTACATTTACATGTAATCCGAAATGGACGGAAATTATTCAATTGCTGCTTCCCGGACAAACATCAAGTGATCGACACGACATCACCGCACGGGTTTTCAAGCAAAAAATTCGGTCACTAATAAATTACATTGTTAAGCAACACGTCTTTGGGATTACTCGATGCTGGATGTATTCAGTCGAATGGCAAAAACGAGGCCTACCGCATGCTCACATTCTAATTTGGTTAGTAGACAGAATTCGGCCATATCAAATAGATGACATCATATTTGCGGAGATTCCTGCTCCTGAAACCGATCCAGACCTACATGATGTTGTAATCACGAATATGATTCATGGACCATGTGGCACTATCAACCGCCAATCACCGTGCATGGTCGACGGCAAGTGTTCCAAACGGTATCCGCGAAAATTCACGGCAGAGACCATTAGAGGCAACGATGGTTATCCATTGTATCGGCGTCGATCGCCCGATGATAATGGTAGAACTATCACAACTAAAGTGAAAGGAAACGATTTCATAGTTGACAACAGTTGGATTGTTCCATATTCGCCACTTCTTTCCAAAACATTCAAGGCACATTGTAATGTTGAGTATTGCAATTCGGCCAAATCTATTAAATACATTTGCAAATATGTCACGAAAGGGAGCGACATGGCGGTTTTTGGTATCCAAACATCCAATATCAACGATGAAATCACGCGCTATCAAGTTGGTAGATATGTGAACTGCAATGAAGCAATTTGGCGTATATTCTCATTCCCTATTCTCGAACGTTATTCCACTGTTGTACATTTGGGGGTGCATCTAGAGAACGGTCAGAGAGTATATTTCACAGCGTCGAATACTGCTCAACGTGCCGAAACACCTCCAGCGACAACACTGACCAGTTTCCTTGCGATTTGTCAAAACGATCCGTTCGCACGAACGTTGCTTTACTCGGAAATGCCACGTTATTACACTTGGAACGCTACATCGAAGAAATTTCAACGTCGGAAGCAAGGCGATGCCGTTCCTGGTAATCCAGATATGCGTTCTGCTGCTGCTCTTGGTCGTATTTACACAGTTCATCCGAAGAATGATGAATGTTTCTATTTGCGGTTGTTGCTGGTACATGTTCGAGGGCCAACATCATTTGAATCACGACGAACTGTTAATGGTATAGTGTGCCTCACATTTCGTGCAGCATGTCAAGAGCTAAATTTGCTTGAAAACGATACTCATTGGGACACGACAATCGCTGAAGCAATTATTTCTGCATCTCCAAGTCAGATACGCACATTATTTGCTATCATCATTTCGACATGCTTCCCATCGAACCCACGTGACCTGTGGAACAAATACAAAGATAACATGTCAGAAGACATTTTATATCGAATTCGTGTCAGCTCAAGAAATCCCGATCTTGAGGCGAATGAGGAGATGCATAACCAGGCTTTGCTCTTGATCAAAGATATGTGTTACCTCATGTGCGGCAGTTTGTTAGTTAGGTTAGGAATGCCAGCGCCAGATCGCGAAATGAAGACGCATTTAATAGAGAATTGGAACGTGAACGTGAATATGATCCACATAAACTAATCCAATCAGTTCAAACGAATGTACCACTGTTGAATCCTAAGCAGAAGGAAGTCTATGATACACTGATTAATGCAATTGATGATGGAAATGGTGGCTTATTTTTTTTTTTTTTTTTTTTGATGCCCCCGGTGGAACTGGGAAGACATTCCTCATGTCATTGATTTTGGCCACTGTACGTGCGAGATCCGAAATTGCGGTAGCACTTGCTTCTTCTGGAATAGCGGCCACATTGTTAGACGGATGCCGTACGGCTCACTCAGCGTTAAAATTGCCATTAAACCTTCAAACTACTGAACAACCGACATGTAACATTTCGAAACACTCCGCAATGGCCAAAGTTTTAGTAGCATCAAAAATCATCATATGGGACGAATGCACAATGGCGCACAAACGCGCATTGGAAGCACTAGACCGAACATTAAAAGATCTGCGCAATGACTCGAGATGTTTTGGTGGTTCAATGATTTTATTATCTGGCGATTTCCGACAAACACTACCAGTAATTCCAAGATCTACTGCTTCCGACGAAATAAACGCTTGCCTCAAAGCATCAAATCTGTGGCGATATGTAAACAAACTTCAACTGTCTGTAAATATGAGAGTTGCATTGTTGAACGATCTATCTGATGATGATTTCTCGAAGCAATTGCTGACTATCGGTAATGGCCGTGTTCTTGTTGACGAATCGAGCGGTTTGATTTCATTTCCTCCAAATTTTTGCAATTTCGTCTCATCAAAAGACGAGCTTATCAACAAAGTATTTCCGGATATCATTGCTAACCACAAAAATACTAAATGGTTAAGTGAGCGAGCAATTTTGGCGGCTAAAAATAAAGATGTAGATGACCTCAATTTTATAATTCAAAATCAAATCGTAGGTACTCTGTATTCATTCAAATCTATCGACTGTGTAACAAACGAAGAAGAAGCCACTAATTATCCATCTGAATTTTTGAACTCCTTGGATGTGCCTGGTTTACCACCGCACAATTTACAACTGAAGGTTGGCTCGGTAGTCATCATGCTTAGAAATTTAAACCAACCAAAACTGTGCAATCGAACGCGTTTGGTGATAAGAAAACTGATTAGCTATGTGATTCACGCGTCGATACTTAAAGGAAAATTTAAAGATGAGGAAGTTCTTATTCCAAGGATTCCGATGATCCCAACAGATATGCCCTTTGAGATTAAACGAATTCAATTCCCGATTCGTCTTGCCTTCGCCATGACGATCAACAAATCACAATCCCAATCCTCGACTATTTGTGGCCTCAATCTAGAAAATGCGTGTTTTTCTCATGGTCAATTGTACGTGGCATGCTCACGTGTCGGTAAACCATCCGCATTATTTGTTCTTGCGCCTGACAAAAAAACAAAGAATGTCGTTTACACAAGGTGCTTGAATGAAAATCCGATTAATGAATTAATCAGAGTGTATCCCAACCTGCACAACATAGTTTTAAATGATTTTTTTCTGACATGTGTTTGAAATACTTAATTATTATTATTTTTTTAATTTTTATTCTCATTCTGTATGTATTCATCATCATTCATCAAACTAAAATACTTTTATATTTCTATCTATATTAATATTATTTTGTATCATTGTATTACGTTCATCAAAGCCTAAATTAGTTCAGCTAAAAGGTAACACGTCATTCATTGACTGTTAGGCGGTACGAAGTTCGCCGGGTCAGCTAGTCATTTATGTAAATTAGGAACAGGAGTGGCCCCAACAAGGATCCCTGGGGCACCCCCCCCCCCCCCCCCAACTTGACAGTACCTCACTTAGACCCCACATCACAGCCATTATCAACATTGTGAATAATGACCTTTTGCTGCCTGTAGCTAAAGTAAGAGGTGAACCAATTGTGAGCTACTCCCAGTATTCCGTAATGGTCCAACGTCTGGAGCAATATTTTGTGATCAACACAATCAAAAGCCTTAGTTAAATAAAAAAAATATTCCAAGCGTTCGAAACCTTTTGTTTAATCCATCCAGTACCTCACAGAGAAAAGAGAATATAGCATTTTCAGTTGTTAAACGACTTCTAAAGCCGAACTGTACATTTGATAGCAAATCGTGTGATGTAAGATGACCAATTATCCTTACCTACATAGCATTTTCAATAACTTTTGCAAACGCTGATGGCACAGAAATAGGTTTAAAATTATCTACATTAATCCTTTCTCCCTTTTTATGCAGCGGCTTCACTACTGAGTACTTTAATCGCTCAGCAAACTGGCCATTCCTAAAGGAAAAATTACAAATATGACTAAATACAGGGCTAACATGTGCAGCACAGTACTTTAATATTCTGCTAGACACTCCATCATAACCGCGAGAGTCCTTAGTCTTCAGTGATTTAATTATTGACTCAATCTCCCTCTTTTCTGTATCACAGAGGAGTATTTCAGACATCAATCTCGGAAAGGCATTTGCCAATAAAGTTATATGATTTCCTGTAGAAAGTTAATTTTTATTTAATTCACCAGCAATGCTCAGAAAATGATTGTTAAGTACTGTACATATATATGATTTACCAGTAACACAAATATTTTTACTGCGAACTGACTTTATATCGTCGACCTTGTGAGTAGACACTTCCTTCACAATTGACCATACAGTTTTAATTTTATCCTGTGATATTAGCTGTTCTATTTGCATACCACATACTCTTTGCCTTCCTGATAACATTTTTAAGCACCTTATAATACTGTTTGTAATGGGCTACTGTAGCTTGATTGTGACTACTTCTAACATTTTGACATAATTCCCGCTTTATTCTACATGATATCCTTACCCCAATAATCAGCCACCCGGGCTGCCCATTACTGCTAGTACCCCGTTTAGAATGTTCTAATGGAAAGCACCTCTCAACATGAAACATGGCCCTCGAAACCACATGCAAATGACGCCACTGGCAGCGGATGACATGGCATTTGATCGGACCCAATCGGGTCGTCTGGAACAGAGCACGGAGCTTTGATTTTGTTTCAGGTGCCTGTTTTGCGTGCTTCATGACTTTAATTGTAATAAGCAAATAAATGACAGCGGATAGTTCAAATGTCTGTGAGCACTATGGGGTTTAACTGCTGAGGTCATCAGTCCCCTAGAACTTAGGACTACTTAAACCTAACTAACCTAAGGACATCACACACATCCATGCCCGAGGCAGGATTCGAACCTGCGACCGTAGCGGTCGCGCGGTTCCAGACTGTAGTGCCTAGAACCGCTTGGCCACCCTGGCTGGCAGCGGATAGCCTTATTGGCATTAAGTACGTTGCAGATTTCGCGAGAATTACGCACTGGGGTGACAAAAAGGTGGGATATCTCTTAATATCGCGTCGGACCTTCTTTCGCTCGTAATACTGCAACAACTTGACGTGGCATGGACTCAACAATGCCGGGTTTTGTAAACGAATTGACTTCTAAATTATATCCCATTAATGTTTGATGGGATCCACGGCGGGCTATATGGGTGACCTAATCGTTCACTCGAATTGTCCGCGACAGTTTTAGCCCAGTGACATCGTGCTTTGTCATCGACAAAAATACTGTTGTCATTTGAGAACATGAAGTCCATGAATCGCTACAAATCGTCTCCAAGTACCGATCACAACCCTTTCCAGTCAGTAACCCAGTCCATTCGGAGTAAACACAGCCCACACCATTATGGAGCCACCACAAGATTGCACAGTGCTTTCTTGACATCCTGAGTCCATGGTTTCGTGGGACCTGCGCCGCAATCGAACCCTACCATCAGCTCTTACCAACTGAAATCGGTACTCATCTGACCAGCTCACGGTTCTACAGTCGTCTAGGGTCCTATCGATATGGTCCTGAGTCCAGGGGAGGCTCTGCAGGCGATGTCGTACTGTTAGAAAAGGCTCTCGCGTCGGTCGTCTGCTATCGTAGAACGCCAAATTTCGCCGCACTGTCCTAACATATACGTTAGTCTTACTTCCAGTATTGATTTCTGCGGTTATTTCACGCCGTGTTATTTTTCTGCCAGCACTGATAACTCTACGCAAACGCTGTTGCTGTTGGTCGTGCGAGGAGAAGATAATGCGTGAAATTTGGTGTTTTCGACACACTCGGCATGTAAGGTGTCAGGCAAATCCAACACCTTCCATGAAAACCCTGACATGATAAGCAAATCCAGTAATATGTCACATAGCTCCGAATAAATCGTGACATTAAATTAACCAAAATAATACGAGTAACGAGTGAGCAAATGAAATACCACAGACTAACGCAAGAATGCCTAAATGCATGTCGTACCGTCCCACCGTGAGACAGACGCAGTTCCGAGGGGAGAAACGAGAACAGAAGCCGAGAGCAGAACCGTGTTAAGCGAGAAGGCCCTACGATAAGGGACGGACACCCACGTCGCCATCTAGCCGCTACTACCACACCACCCGCATGTTTTTAGCGTCAGACTTTTTCGCGTCTCTGTTACGCTAGGACCACCCCCCAGCCCATGTTAAAAGATAGAGCCCTCCGGAAGAACAGTATAGATCTTACGATAACGCTAAAAGGACCACACCAACTGCAAGTTTTGGCGTGAGACTTTTTCGCTCCTCTGTTACGTTGCAAACTTTAAAAACATTGCCCCTCCACGAAAAGTATAACGTTTCTCATTGGATAGACAGAATTTTTGAAGGCGGAGCTTAAGGTTAACATAGAGACCCTGATTGGTCAGATGAAAACACAGCCAGATAGTTTTTTTTTTAAACCAACTTAGGTAGATTGTAGCAAGGAGAAGTTAGGAGAGAGTTGCTTCCACCGCCCCCTGACGAACACCGACAAGGTAATGAACGCATGCGATGCTGCATTTTTGAGCGCATAAGGCTTCACTCAGAACTGCAGAGGTCTCATCTGTTACATCCCCTTTTTGCGTAATATTAGTGTCGATCGTTAATTAAAGCTTATGGTGTTCACATTTGCCACTTGAAGTAAAAATCTGAAACTCGATGATTTTTCTGTTATATAGTTATTCAGAAGCCACATCAGCCACTGTAATTTACGACAAGTTAGATAAGTAATTAAAGATAATTGAGGATCACTGTAGACCATTTTGATAGTTTTCTCTTTTGTGAAACTTAATTTAAACCTAGATTATATAAGTGATATGGCATAGGCCATCCTTCGATCCATTGTAGAACTTGGAAACCCATTCAGGGAATATTCGTTCACATTTTTGTTGAACGCAGAAGGTTTTTACCATCCTGTATTAAAACATTTCCTTTTATCAATAGTGCAATTTATAAACAATGTTTTATGAGTAGATTAAAATTTCCAATAGCAAACGTAACTGCTTTTTCGACGTTATTTTACCAGCTAACTAAAAAATTGGAGAGTCTTGAACCCCTTCCACTAAATTTAGTTAGTATTAAGATTCTTTTATAGGGAGCGCAGTGGAGCTGACGCTGAAATCATTAAGTATTTGGTTATATCATCGCTAGTCTCACTGAACTCTTCTGAATTCCACATGCTATGTGTGGTCTGGCGTCTCCTTACCAGCAACAGGTCCCAGGTTCAAACTAGTCAATTCCATGAAAAACACGCTCAGAGCGTCGTTGCGCGAAAGTGGTAGGGAAACACGATATAGAACAAACAGACACCACGCAGAATGTTTAGAGGCATGCAGCCATTACCCCGTCGGGAACATTTCCACATGAATCACCAGAGGGCAAATGTCAACTCCACCACTGCACTGCCCTTTTATACCTTGTGTACACTATACTACCGCCATCTGTATATGTACGCATCGCTATCCCGTGACCTTTGCCTCCTCAGTGTAATTATGATGTCGAAAGAAGCAGCCTCGGGTATCGGAAGCTGGCAAAGCTTATTTCATTTACAGGATTCTTACATCATGGCAGAACTATTCAAAGGATAGTGAAAACAAACAGTCGCAGACTGGACACGAGCAGTTACAGGCAGCGAGTGAAGGAATTGTCTAGTGGATTCCAAGTGGTATCCAGATCTGAGTAAAGCAGGATAGAAAGAATAGGCTAGCATTATGATTGAAACTGAGTGGCTTCTGGTAGAGTAACTACAACAACTAGCTGCCAAGTAGTACGTTAAGTGTACAATTACAACCATTACGAAACCACTTCAAATGCAAACATTTAAACCAATCTATAAGGGGAAACTGGGCTATAAGACTGCAATACAGACAACTATAACGCCAAATATAATGCCTTTCTTCGAAATTGTATCACTTTCTTCGATAGCTCTTTCCCATAAAAAAATTATAGTGCTAGTAAGCAACCGATTTGGATAATAAATGGTTCTGGAATATAAGAACTAAAAGAAGCCACATTATAATATTAAGGACACTAAGGGTCCAGTATCAAAAATTCGCAACAAACAGTACTGCAAACTGATGAAAAACGTCATCAGACATATGCTGACATCCCCGTAGTTTTTATTTAACGGGAACATTTTTAAACAGAATGAAGGAGTGACTATGGGTGGCCCTTCATCACCCATAGTCGACTATTTATTTATGGAGAACTTCGAGAATAAGGCTCTGAGGACCTCGGCTTTGAAACCAACATGCTTCTGGAGATATGTCGATGATACCTTTTTCCTCTGGCCACATGGGCGTGATGCCCTTAATAGCTTTTTGGACCACTTTAACTGTTTTCATCCTAGAACTAAATTTACCTTGGAGGTTGAAAGTGATGGGATGCTTCCATTTTTTCAACGTTATGGTTTACAAAAAGCCAGATGGTACTTTGGGACGTAGTGTTCACCGAAAGCCGAAGCACGCAGATCGGCATTTCCATTCTAAGAGTTGTCATCCACTACACCAACGCAGTGGCGTCCTTAGGACTTTGGTATGCAGAGCATAAGCCATTTCCGACGCGGACAGCTCAACCGAAGAACTTTCTCATGTGATGGCTGTTTTTAAGGAAAATGGATACTCAGAGAAGCAGATTTGTCGGGCTGTAGAGTTTGGACCATCACCGGAGGCGCATGAAAAGGAACACAGATTGGTGGAGTTCATTCCTTATATTGCGGGAATATTCTATAAGACTGTAAGAATTTTTAACATTAAGAGTGTTTTCCGTCCACCTGCCAAGATTAGGGCACTACTCGGCTCTGTAAAAGATGATTTCGGACTTAGGAAGACAGGTGTATACAAAATTCCGTGTCAGTGTGGGAAGGCTTACATCGGCCGTTCGATTCGCACAGTTCATGACCGGTGTGTGGAACATCCCCGTCATACGAGGCTACAACAGCTGGAAAAGTCGGCAGTAGCAGAACATTGCTTAAATGAGGTACACGGTATGAAATTTCACGAAACTGTGATAGTTGCCAACGCTTCCGGTTTTTGGAACAGTGTCTATAAAGAGGCAACTGAAATTAGTTTGGTGCATAATTTAATTAATAGAGACGGTGGGTTTCCTCTTAGCAGAACGTGGAATCCTGTACTATCCCGCATCAGAGCAGAACGTTCTTGGGTGCGGCCTGTCCGAGTGTTCGAAAATTGTCCCTGAGTGCGATATATCGTTGCCGCCGGATTTCTACTAAGAGCGGTCCCACCTGCCCAGTCTTGGAGGGCAGCAACCGTGATGGGCGGCACATGCGCCATGTACGGTACGGAGGCCTACATAAGAAGTCGATTTCCAGCCTGGCGTCAGTTCTCAGCGGGACTCAACAGGAGAAGCAGCATTCTCCTGAAGACGACGAACAGTTGGATCTCCGAAATATCGAATGGAGTAGATTTTAGGATCCGGCATCCGGCATCCGGACTTATTGCGCCGGGATAGCCTACGAAGTCACAACCTTGTTATTTCATTGATGTCAGTAACAATCACGGTAAAGCCTAACTTGAAATGTTCGCATTTAAAGTTAACAATATTCTTCGCTCAGAAAATGGCGGTTGGACAGATCTGCTATGTCAGTTCGCGAACTTCCTGCAGTCTGTTTCTCAGGTCTCTCAGATTTCTAACTCTGTTATCCCTGTACACATATTTCTTCGTGAGATACGATGCTGAAAATATTGAGTCATACAGAAGTAACTGGAATATTAATTTAGTGAACACTAGATGGAGAAACTATAAGCACTTGGATAACGCTTCCTTAAACATGGTATAGAAAGGCGTGCTCTGTTCAGCAGGTTTTATATTCCGTACGCTACGAGAAAAACTGAGAAAAATGAGTGATAAACGCTGAGTATTCAGATCCAAGTTGAATAGTTTATTTGTGACGTGTTCCTGTTCTTACAGCTGTTCATCGCGGTAGTTGAGAACTTTTCTGTGCAATGTGTTATTTATTTGTATACTTGTAACAAGTCCGATTTACGTATCCCGCTCGATCGGGATCTGAATAGCAGCCCAGATAAATATTAATTAATGTGACCGTGTACCTAATGGGGCTGGCAATCGGATTTGACTGCTACGGAGTTGTTACATTCCATTTTGTCCTTCTCAGATGCTGTAATAATGAAATGTCTGGTGACAAGAAGAACGCCAACACAGCTTCATTAATCAAGAACCTATATTCGTCTCTAAAACACAAGAAAAGGGAGACAGCCACTGCCTTCGTCATGCATATTTAATAACGTCTAATCTCAGCACAGGCTTCCTCGCTATTCATTATCGTCACACGCAAATTCAATCACTGCAATCCAACACTGCAATCCAACACTGCAATCCAACACTGCAATCCAAATGATGCCGGCACGGTAGACGCGAAACCACAAATATCGGCACAGAAATATCACTGATCATTATCGTAATTATACTTCTTCACTTTCCCGTATTATTCTAACACAAAGGGGTTAAACCGCGGCGATGGCCACTCCCTTTGTCGGTAAAGCCTTGCATTACAGCAACAGGCCTCCACACGGCTCGGCCCGCAACCTGCGAACTGACTCAACTCTACACTCGCTCTCGCAACACGACACTATCGATTGTTTGCCCTACCAACCTGTGCCGAGTGCAAACTTATAGTAAGGGCCTACGGACCCCTTACATCCCCGCCCTCGAAAACTTCTTTGGAGCCACAGGCGTAAAAGAATCGGCAAGGGAATTAGACATTGCTACATCTGAACAAATCACACAGTGTAAATAATTAATGAAATTACAATTCACCAAAAAATCCCTCGACTCCGGTAGTGGGCTGCCTCCACAATAATTTCTACAAAAGGTTATTACACCTCATAAACATGGCATTGTCCAAATTACAATTTTTTATATCAAACAGCAATAGTCCTCTATATTCCAATATTGAATGAAACACACAACATACAATCAAAAATTATTACTTGAACAAATGACATATGAATTATTATACTAAAAATTAGTTGTTACAGGTTTTATACCCATTCTCAGGTAATCGTCGATATGAAATATGAAGTTGTAGTTACAATACATCAGAAAATACAATGCAAATAAACGTTCCCCTTTTTCAAACGTCCGTTCAACAACTAAATGTCCTAAATATATCTTAGTAGGTTTGTTCGGGTCCTTGTAGCTCTCACTCTTGACCGGACCTCACCTGGAGTGTCACTCAGTTTTCCGGTCCCTCCACCTCTTCCTCTATAATCAGACGAATGATTAAAATGATTCCTTGGGTCATTACTTCCCTCTCGGTTTTGATCATTAGCTTGATTGTGTTCCTGTGATCGAACAGATTCCAACTGTTCCAGTATTTCCATCAAGGCCTCCCTATCTTTAATTAGGCTCCCGGATACTGTTTCTTGCATTCTCTGATTCAATCTTCTTTTTATCGCTGATATCATTACGTCATCACTCAGGGGTTGTTCCAAGGTCTCGTTCAATTCCCACAAATGTTCAGCAAACTCTCTCAACGTTCCTCTCCACGTACCAAGTGACTTGCAGTGTAGCAGGTCCTCAAGTGCTGCACACTGCTGACTTTTGGACCAGTATTTCTTCAAGAATTCTCCTTTAAACTGATCATAACTAGTAGTCCTTTCCTTCTTTTTGACTACCCAAGTGAAGGCCTCACCTTCCATTGCAACCCTCTGGTTATCCTCTTCTCGTTGCACGGCTATAGCATTTCTCAGATTGACAGCCAATTGGTTTTGCCTATCTCCTATCCACTTAACTGCATCATTGCATTGTTTCTGCATCTGCGTCACCTCGGTGGTTCTTTCCCCCAATTCGGCTTTAGTTTCTTCAACATCGTCTTCTATCTTCTTTGTTAACTTTCCTTCCATCTTCTCCACGTCTCCCTGGACTTGGTCTATATTCTTCTGTTGCTTACTCTCTCTCTCGTCGATGTTCATCTTCAGTCGTTCTGGTAACTCCTGCACCTGCTTCTTCAGATTACATTCCATCTTCATGTACGATGCTTTGATCTCTTGTGCTATAGTTTCTTGTAAATCTTTCTTTAATGATTTGCGGAATATTTCTTCCCTTTCTCTAGCTTCTTGTAAACCTTTCTCTACTGATTTTTGGAATTTTTCTTCCCTCTTTCTAGTTTCTTTTAGCAAGGCTGCCAACATCGATCGTATATCTGCATCCTCTGAAACTGGCTTATCTCTCGTCGTTTGTCCTGGTGTCTTGGGATAACTAGTTGAATGTGCTGATGGGCTTTCTAATGACAATCCATAATCACTGATTCCTGAATCATCTCTGTCTTCCTGTCCTATCCCTTTCCTTTCAACTACTGCCTCACAAACCTGCTTATCTTCAGTAGACATGTTTGGTTTATTTTTAATGCACAGGCAAGTAATACAGAATAACTTCTAGCAACTCAAAACACTCCTAATTACCATGAAGCTAATCAAACAGTAACTGCAGTATCTACAGTTAATCCGAAATTGATACAATATGCATGAGTACTGAACATAACGACCCTCAAAACCTAATAATTTCAAATATCAACATGCACATACATAGTTTATGTAAAATGTTTTAAATAAGATAAATCACACCACTCATAAAATCTGTAAATGTAAAATCCCTAAAAACAATGAGCATATCTGTATAATCACCATTTAGACTGCGCAACATGCATCAATAAGTATGCTATATTTCAGAGTAAGTTTCGCAAACTTTTCGGAAATTACTGTAATTGGGCACTTTTCCTAACGCGAAACACAGTTTACAAACATTTATTTACCGCGAAGACTGCACACTACAATTTAATGTTATGTCAACCAGTCGTCTTCACCCACCAACTGACATTACCACAAGTCGCGATGTTTTGACGTTTGAAGTGGGCGTGGCGCTGTACTGCCGCCGGAGAGGTTTGAAGTCGCGCTGAAGATCTGTGGCGAGTCGTCGTAGTTCTCCGTCAGCCGCTCCGTGGCGCTGCAGGGGGGCGTAGTTTGTAGTTCGGCCGCTAGATGCTGGGTCGGCGCTCGGTGTCTGGAAGTCGCGCTGAAGACCGTCGGTGTAGTGCGTCTGTGCTTGAACTACTCCTTGCACAGGTAGTTGGGGTGACGTGTGAAATCACCTCTCGGATCGAAGCTCTTTGGCGCAACTGCTACAGGGGTCTGCGTGACGTCACTCAACAATTGCGTCGCCACATAAATTGTCGTCTGCATAACAGTTTATGGGTCCACATGAAGCTGTCCAATTTTCACTATTCAAATAGGCAATTTCAGTCAAAATATTACTACTAAACACTTTTTTTAAAGCTTTCGTGACGAATTCTTAGTTCGTTTTGCTATAGTAATGTTCACACGTGTCTTTCTTTAGTGTTCACTTTTCACAGTTTTTCGCGCGGATTTACGCATTTGCACATTACAACACAGTTTATCGACACTATTATTCTTATCAAATATGGCGAGAAGAAACAGTTTAGTCACAATCGTAAGATGCTATTACTTCGTATTGTTCAAAAATGCACTGTTCTTGTCGCGATTTTAAAGTTTATGCTCTGTCTTGATACAAAATGGAAAAAAAAATATTTTCTCGCGTTAAGCAAGATAAAATTACCTACTGTTCTTTACGATTCGTCCGAAAATTGCACTGGTCCTTTCACGGTAAGCCAAGGGTGTAACACTTCCGATTTACGTATCCCGCTCGATCGGGATCTGAATAGCAGCCCAGATAAATATTAATTAATGTGACCGTGTACCTAATGGGGCTGGCAATCGGATTTGACTGCTATGGAGTTGTTACATTCCATTTTGTCCTTCTCAAATGCTGTAATAATGAAATGTCTGGTGACAAGAAGAACGCCAACACAGCTTCATTAATCAAGAACCTATATTCGTCTCTAAAACACAATAAAGGGGAGACAGCCACTGCCTTCGTCATACATATTTAATAACGGCTAATCTCAGCACAGGCTTCTTCGCTATTCATTATCGTCACACGCAAATTCAATCACTGCAATCCAACACTGCAATCCAACACTGCAATCCTAATGATGCCGGCGCGGTAGACGCGAAACCACAAATATCGGCACAGAAATATCACTGATCGTTATCGTAATTATACTTCTTCACTTTCCCGTATTATTCTAACACAAAGGGGTTAAACCGCGGCGATGGCCACTCCCTTTGTCGGTAAGCCTTGCATTACATCAACAGGCCTCCACACGGCTCGGCCTGCAACCTGGGAACTGACTCAACTCTACACTCGCTCTCGCAACACGACACTATCGATTGTTTGCCCTACCGACCTGTGCTGAGTGCAAACTTACAGTAAGGGCCTACGGACCCCTTACATACTCTCTCACATTTTTCTTGTGTTTTATTAATTCTTCTGTTTATTAATTTTCTAATCAGCACTCTGTAAACTACGTACTGACACTTTCTCTGATTAGGAATATGATTGATAAATAAATAAAATTGTGATTCGTATAGTCGTATCTTCTGGACCTAGTTTCTCCTTTTCCGTGTTTAAAGAGTCGCCAGAGATATGAACTCAACAGTGCGTCGCACGATCACGAGACGAAAATAAATCTTGGTCTTGCCATCCTAAGACGTTGCTTTACTCCACAAGCGGTAAATGTAGAATCGGTGATATTATTAATGGAATTTCGAATGGCAACAAATGTTACGCCAGCGACATTGGGCGCTGGATGTTCTTCCAGTGTCACCATTAGTGCCAACCGACTTTGGGACGAAGATACGAAAGCCGTTGTGGTTCTATAGGCGTGCGCGTTTCAGGTAACAACTTAGTCATCAGAGTCTTCCACGCAGCGTGTAGCAGATAAGATGGCAGTTTGTATTGCAGTTCACAGTGGGAAACAGTGCTGTTTTAGGCGTTACTAAGAGCGTACCTTTCATTCTAAATACTTCCTCCGAATACTACTACGCAGTTTCAATGAATTTAAAGAGTTGCGACCGAACCGCCAAATCTTTCCATCAGTAAATGGGGTATGTTCTCAACTGACTCGGTTGTTTTAACCCCCTCCACTGACGGAATGACCCGCTTCCTAATTCCGTAGGTATAAAGCCAATACGGACTTGTAGCTGTCACGCCTTTGCGCTTACTGCTACGTATTTAAACCGTAAATAGCTCAGTCCTAATGGTAAGAGGTAGTAGTGAATTCACGTTGTTAATCTTTGAATACAGCACAGCTGCCAGAAGCTCAGCTCCCTTTTACTCCACTCCTACCCCCGCCATTGCACCACATTAATTAGGTGCTGCTTGGACCTTGCTAAATTCACTTGCGTTTACATTTTTGACTGTTACTCGCCAGTATTTACCTAATGATTAGTACACTCCTAACCGGACTATTTCCGAAAGAGCTGTGATGATTGAACGAGTTCGATCCACGGCCTACAGTGCCCTACAGTTCACACGGTAACACTGCCTACCTGACCCACTTAACTTGGTAGTGAGCGTATGTATCCAATCACCACTGCTAGCAGCACGACGAGAGCAGCAGACTTACCGTCGAATCCTCCTGAAAATACTTATAACTACGGTCGCGAGCTCTGAAGGAGCAAAAGAATAAATCAATTTTTTGGCTCGTTTCAAAGTGAAACGGCTTGAGTTGAATTTTAAATTTATTCTGAATATTACTATTTCTGATCATTCTAGGTGATTCTACAAAGCAAATACTCTCTCAATTTCTGTGAGTTGGGTTGGTAATTACTACCAAGACAATTTATGCAACTTAGGTTAACAAAATCCTATCCTTCAACTTATTTAATGATTTTGGCTATTACTCTTTGGAGAATTGATATAGAATTAGTTAAGTGACTTTACTTGAAAGGTTACTCAGAAAAATTTAAGTAACTATAAATAGGCGACTCCTTCTGGTGTGACCATTGCTCTTTTCAACATTCTTATACGCTAAAGTATTCTACAACCAAAAGAATTGTAAATGAAAGAGGCGATGGTGGCCTCAGTCTGATTTCACTATACTATGTTTAAGGTTACTACACTTTACAATGAACAACATGCGTCGTAATTTTACTCATTACTATATTCTGTCCTCTGCACTTGCATAAAAGAAAACTGGTATTCTCCTTTTACATGTATACAAAGTTCGACTTAACAATTGCAAGCAGTCTTGCCTTGGGTAGACGTGTCGGTGCTGGTGGTGAGATGCATGTGGCTAACGCAGCTCTTCACGCCTCATGCCCTTAATGGCGGCTGGAACTACGAGCTGTAGCACTCGTATAAGCTACTGCACGTCCGCCATAAAATCTGGGCGCAGGAACTCTTACAATCAGCCCCAGTGGCATGGAGACGGCTTCGACTACCATTTGTCGCGTTCTACTCCACAAACGGCGACGCTATTCGCCTCTTCGCTGTTGCACAATCACTTTTGCGTGGGCACGGTTACGCACGTCCGATCACGTCAACACTCCCCAGGCCAATCCATTGTTCAGTCCCTGTGTCTCCAGCTACCTCTAGCTACGCTCGTATCACCAAGAGTGGGGGCGTTCCCCTACCACCTTTTCACCGAAATCATTTAGTATTTAAGAATATTTATATTTATTACCCTGGAGTTCATACCAGTCATAATTTACTACTAGCACTTTATAACATTAAATCATACAGTAATAACTTATAATTACCAAGAAAAACAATACATTTGACTCCGAGAGCTTAGTGCATTGTCTGACAGGTAGTGCTAATTCCCAGTTTCGCCAATAGATGGCATCAGGGTGCACTCCCTGGCAGTCTCACACCAGCGCGCCCGTTTCCGACGCGCGGGCTCCAAATTACTGTCAGTTCCGTTACAGAGTGGCACCACGAAACCACCAAAACCTGCTGTTATGTGTGTTTATTTACGGACAACTAGCTTCAGTCAAGCGCCAAACATCAAGTCAAAGCCAGTCTTCAAGTCACGATTTCCATTACATAAAACTCAAGTAAGATTCCCTGAATGAAAAACGTAGTGCCGCAACTTGTAATAATCACGTACTTACGTTCCTTAAACATGATGTAACGTTATTCGTGACTTCAACACTGGAATCATTAAAGACATATCAAGGAGTGAGATACGTCTTTTAGTCGCCACTGATACATAATCTTCATTCGGAACATATTTTCAAACGAGACCTTGGAAATATCGAAGAAGAAATCTTCTTGATGTAGATCAGCTGGTCGGTTATGCTGACGGTAACGGTAATATTTGCTGACAGATTAAATAGTCTTCCACATCTTGTATCCCGAATTAACAAATGAAGTGAGCGTTAATGCCTAGAGAGAAACGTAAAACAAAATTAATTGGCATCAGTTAGAGAGACACACCAAACTGTCATCTAAACATTAATGCTAAATTTACTGACGAAGAAGAATAATATGCATGTCAGGGAACTAACATTAACAACCAATGGAATAACTCTCCAGAAATTAAAGTTTGTAATGAGGAAGCCAGATCCACGTTTTGTAAAATGACTGATGAGTTCAAGATCCACTACCACTCAATCGAAACAAAATTATGGTTTCTCAGACGCTACATATTTCCCATCCTTTCCCATGGAGTTGAGACCTTCGACGGAGACGACGAGCAGACGACTTAAGGCACTTGAGTTCTGACTTTACAGAAGAATGCTAACAGTACCATGGACAGGTAAAATTACCAACATGACATTCTCTGCAAAATGAAGGAGTGCGTAAAACTAAAATACTTTGGGTATGTAACGAGGAATGGAAAGAGTTATAAAATGCTGCAGAATATTCTTCAAGGAAAATATCTGGTAAAAAAAAGGACAAAGAAGAAACAGAGCACAGTGGCTCGGAACCTTAGGGACAAGAACAGTAAACAAAGACGCTGAACTTCGACGAATAAATAAAAGTGTGATACATTGACCTTAATTTGAGGTGGAAATCTGAGAATGTATATTAGCAGCATAGTATTGTACGGTGGTGAATCATGAACTGTAGGAAAAGTGCAGCAAAGAAATTCAAAATATTGGAGATTTGTTGCTGCAAAAGAATGATGAACGTTAGGTGGACTGATAAGATAAGGAAAGGGGACGTTCTCATCAGAATCGGCGAATAAATGGACTTATAGGAAACACGGACAAGAAGAAGGAACAAGATGATGTGATACGTGTTATTGTGGAAGGAGACAGAGAATGGAATATATACAACAAATAATTGCGGACGTGGACTGCTAGTGCTACTCTGAGATGTGGAGATTGCCACAGGAGAGGAATTCGTATAGGCTGCATCAACATCCGGAACAGATAGGCACTAGAAGATTAAGGAGAAAGTATTAATATCATCTCACTTTTTTCTAATAACTGCTCTCGAAATCTCACTGATCTACCAATTCATGAGATCGGACGTCGTATACAACATACAGAACACAATGTAAAAAGTGCCCTTAATTCACTCCTACTATATATTTCAAGAGAAAGTATAATTTTCTATAACTCACTTACGTAGATGGTCTTATTCTTGTCTATATAATTCAATATGACACAGATACATTTTTGAAAAATTGCAAGAATTGAAAATAAGGTTGAACCATTACAATTATTGTTCCCTACTTCGCTGGCTCTTCAATGTAACAGACAAAAATGTTTCTTACAATGCATTCAATAACATTAGTAACCAGTTCGTTAGAGCCAGCTTACCACTCCTTTATTAGGACCAGGCCTAACTTCTTTACTTTCTTGACTACAAACGAATAACAGCTTTGAGCTGACTTAAGTCTGCATCCTGTACGTCTCCGATAGGATTCAAGCCAACGAAACTCTAGCCGATGGAACTGTAACGGAACCGGGAATATTGTTGATGTAAATGAAACATTTACCAATAGTAACAGTGTCCGCAGAGCAAGTGGTCGACGGAACCCATTCGTAAATTAGAGAGACATCGTTAACAGTTTCGGAGAATCTGGACATTCGTATGTCGACTACCGTTATACTCCTGCCTGCAGAATCAGCCCGGAACGACGATTTCACCACTTCCCACGCAAATATGAGAGTGTTTCCCTCTCTCTCCGTATGTATATGTGTTGGTTCCCAAGTTCTTGGCTGAACATCGACTAAACAGAGGATAATCACAGACCAATTCAAAATGGCTGTATCCATTACGTTCCACTGCCAGTTACCTCCAACAAGTTGTGTCGTGTGGTTAGTGACATACGACTCATTTGCGTACACAGAGAACAATTTCTAAACTGTGAACAATTTGGTTGATTATTGTGCACCCTTCTGCAGTTTCCATTGCACCACTGATTTTGAAGTGTTACGATCATGTCTGGCTGCTGTTACACGTGAAAAATTTTAGCGTAATATTTGTGAATAATCTGTCGTTTGTAAGGAAATTCACAATGGTGGTGCACAAAACACACTAATACTGCTTGCTACTTCTTGCTGTGGCTGACTTGCTTCAAATCTAGAATTATTTCATCATGCTACAGAAATAAGTTATTGTGGTATGCATGTGCCACACTGTCACATTCCGTTTTATGTAACGACCCTCCAAGTATTAGATGTTGTCACGCCACCGGCCGGGGTGGCCGAGCGGTTCTAGGCACTACAGTCTGGAATCGCGTGACCGCTACGGTCGCAGGTTCGAATCCTGCCTCGGGTATGGATGTGTGTGATGTCCTTAGGTTATTTAGGTTTAAGTAGTTCTAAGTTCTAGGGGACTGATGACCTCAGAAGTTAAGTCCCGTAGTGCTCAGAGCCATTTGAACCATTTTTTGTCGTCGCGCCTAGGCGACCATTATGTCTCGTAATTTTCCATTTTTTGTGTTTTGAACTCACATGACTTGGTTATTTCCTAAGGGTACTACAAAACATATCGTCAACAGTTTGGTGAAAAAGTTGTAGTCAGTTCTTCAGATTAGTACCTTATGCTAGTGTGAGTTCTGGAATGAAAGTAAGGGATCAGATACTGACGGAAGTAAGGCTGTGAGGGGGGTTGATGAATAGTGCTTGTATAGCTCAGTCGGTACAGCTCCTATTAGAGAAAAGCAAAGGCCCCAGGTTCAAGTCTAGGTCCGCCACACATTATTTCATCTGCCAGGTAGTCTCAGTGCGTAGTTAATGCAGATGTGTGGGAAAAATAGTCATGTGATATTTGAATACGCTATCAGTGGTGTGCTGCTTGACTCAGTCACGTCCACTAAAGGTCCAAGTATTACGTTGCAAAGAGATATGACATAGGGAATCGACGTAGTGTGAATGGTCGAATTTTGTTTTTTGGGAGAATTCCAGGAAACTGTAGCTCATATATAAACGACATCACATGTGAAAGATTTGTGTGAATCTTCTTGTTTACTGCTCGAGTGATAGGTCAGAGGTGTGCTGCTACATTTGTAATAAGTGGGTTTGACCAAAATGTGTTATGGAAAGAATCATCTGAGCTTTCCAAGTGATTTATTGTTTCCAGTTACAGTGGCCCCATTCTTCTTGGTCTGTCTCACTGGGTCCTGCAATGCTGAGGAAACCACTTTGCTGTCCGTGAAATGGCTTGGCGTGGAATGGCTGCCTCAGTGACCCATGCGCACCCTGCTGTGTGTCGGCCTTGTACAGCAGCAGAGTTGCGGTTTCGTCAGGATGCTGGCAGTTGACTCAGAGGTCTGAGTCTCTGCCGACTCAGCGCTGCTTTGTGTGAGCCGCAGGTGGCCAGCTGAGTGCTTCTCGCCGACATGGCTAGATTCACGGCGACGACAAGTACCCATGATCCGGAGTCTGAATCTGCGGCCCTCGCCTTGGGAGGAATCCGGCTTGTGTTGGAAGCCAGGACGACTGCCCGCAGTAGCAAGCCATGGAACGGCCCGCCGCTGGCTGGCTACGAATTCTGCGTCGGCCTCAGAGGTTCGAACCAGCGACCCGCTGTGAACTGGAACACTAGTGCCGCATCTGCTGCTGCATGTAGCTGGTGGTGTGACAAGCCCCGCCATCCAGGAGAGCTGCCACACTTGAATGAATCTCGTTTGAAACCTGCACCTATTTATACTTGGCCTTGCGCCTCTGTTTTGCTATATTCGCCACTTCATGCCACATACTCATAACGTGCTAGGTTGACCAGTGGGCCCCTTCTGCCTGTGATTTGTGGCATGCAAAACCTCTGCATATACTCTTTCAGCACGTTTATGGCCCTGTGGCCTCTATTCTATTTCGCAACTGTTGGTATGCATAACTCACTGCAATCCGGCTTGCACCTGGCTGTAACTTGAGCTCACAATATTGCACAAAACTAACTTTCCGTATCCTAATCGGTGGTGCCACTACTAAACCTATGCAAGTTGTGTGTTCTCATTACCATAAATGTTGTTTATTATTTCTTATTGTGTTGCTTCTGTTCTAGTGCAGCCCTGCCAAACAACTATTGTGCGTAGTTTGGTAAACTCTCGTCGGCATTGTAAATCCTCGTCGGCAGTTTTTGTGAAGGCCTGGTCGCTACTGCTGTAGAGGCCGAGTTGTCACTGTTGTTACGCTACGCCGAGTTTGTGAGATCGTCAAACAGTTTCTGGAGCAGTACACCGCTAAGACAATTTCTCCCTGCCACGATTCACAGCTATGTGCCAGGGTCACGTAACGAGGTAGGAAAACGGAGGTTCTTCAACATTCCAACAAATTAGTAACTGCGTCACACAAATGAGTTAAAAAGGTTTACTTATCATTGTGACTAGTTGCATAATGAGGCCTGCAACACTGCATAAAATATAACACAAGAAAGGCTCTCAATGGCTAAGTGCAAATACTCGTATGTAAACTTCACAGTACGTAACAAATGCAATCTACAACAACTATCTGTTCACTTCCAAGAGCTCATCAAACGACATTCCCTGTCTACGTCAGCCCTGGACAATCATCTATAACCAAGTGGGCGAGATCCGCTCTTCTATCTTCCGAGTAGACTTCCGTCCGTTGTCAGCCTGCCGTTGGCGGACTGTACTCGGCAGGTGATTGGCCGAGGCGAAGTCAGTATCGTAATCCTCAACGCCGCCTGTGGCGCTGATGGAACTCACGCAAGTGGTGAGTCTCTCTAGCACTGACACAAGCTCGCATCGTTGCGCCAGTGGTGCTTTTACCTTGGCTGTGTATTGTTCGGGCGACATAGCACATACTGCTGCCGGCCGGTGTGGCCGAGTGGTTGTAGGCGCTGCAGTCTGGAACCGCGAGACCGCTACGGTCGCAGGTTCGAATCCTGCCTCGGGCATGGATGTGTGTGATGTCCTTAGGTTAGTTAGGTTTAAGTAGTTCTAAGTTCTAGGGGACTGATTAACACAGCTATTAAGTCCCATAGTGCTCAGAGTCATTTTTAAACATACTGCCACTTTTTTTCTAGTGAAATGTAATAGAAATACGTCTTCTGCTACTGTGGATGTTTGAACTGAATTGATAGTGACATTCAGTTACAACATCCCAAGACAGGGGTTTATTTAACCAAATTTGGTCAGAAACGAAACTGGACATTTGCATTTGTTTGCATCTGGTAATGCAAACATTCCTTGATGTCACTTGTATTATGTGTTCTACTGCACTCAACGTGTAACATCCAAGAATGTAAATATTATGTTATATGAAAGTGTGCTGTCAGTTCTTTTGAATACGTCAGAAAGAACAGACACTGCGCATTCATGTAACTGATTCACCTCAATGGTCAATTAATCCACAACCTTCAGTATGGATGTACATTTACGTTCGATCTCCAGTGGAATCCAAAATTAGCGAGTTTGGAGAACATCGATGGGGGCTATGGATGGGTGGTGATAGGTGGGTGTGTAGATCAGCTGGGGAGCGTGCAGAGGTAGTCGACACAGTTGGGAAATGTACTGGGTCCACGTGATGCAGCGGTTAAAGCAGCAGCCTAGTAAGCAGGAGGTCCTGGGTTCGAATCCCCGTCCTTCACACATTTCACTCTTCACCGCTGATTGCGCGTAAAGTCACTATGAATGTGATATCGTTAGGTCTTTCCCCTTCCTTTCCTTTCTCCCCCCTTCAATTTACTTAACAAAAGTATTACTGAGTGGTTACAAGTGAACAATACGTTGCGTGTTTAGCACACAAAAATATATGACAATATAATGGTGACTGGCACTTACGAATGCATTACTGCATTGATCGTCTTCCCAAGCCATTTAGTGGTATAAATTGGGAGCAGTGGGAATGAATATCCCGCGATGAGCACATGTGCGGAGTGAAGCTATGCTATACGTCACAATGAAGTGCGTGAGTTCAGTGAAACAAGTATTAAGTGGGGCTAATGCTTCAGAACGCCGTTGCTTATTAAGACTCACGGCGCATTTCATCGCAGCGAGCGCGCCTACCGCCAGCGGCCAGCATTTCGCGCCCTCTCCCGCGCGCCGATGAGTCGTGTAAACTCGTATTTACTGCTGCTGCCGTGGCGTCAGGCCGCGGCTTCGCATTAATTGCTGCCGTGACCTGCGACTGGTCACTCGATATTTCGTGCATGTTATCGCCACGAGTGCTCGCGAGATAATAACACAGCGGAATTTCCATTTCATTGTCCACGTATTCTCTGTTATCTCTAACGATGATTTATCTCTTCATCGTAAAGGAACTTGAGGTTTTTATTCAGTTCTTTTTAATTATGTGAAACTTCGTACTGCAAGTGTATAAAATATACACTTTTATTGTAACTGATATCCTGTCAGAGATCTTTAAGCCTTTCCACGTTGATACTCTTAGCATCTTTCAGGACACAGCGCAACTTATATATAGAAGCCTAATCGTGAAATGGATATTGAATCCTGTCTGTTTGCTCGGCTGTTTGCTGTGTAGATACCAGAAGTTGGGTTCAGGAACGAACTCCGACAGTCCAGTAACTTATTAGTACAACAGCTGATCACCGTTCTACAGTCCTCTCCTTGCGAATCTACCTGCTTCCCTCATTACAGCCGGCCGTTGTGGCCAAGCGGTTCTAGGCGCTTCAGTCCGCAACCGCGCACCTGCTACGGTCTCAGGTTCGAATCCTGCCTCGGACATGGATGTGTGTGATGTCCTTAGGTTGTTTGTTGTAGTTGTGGTCTTCAGTCCTGAGACTGGTTTGATGCAGCTCTCCATGCTACTCTACCCTGTGCAAGTTTCTTCATCTCCCAGTACCTACTGCAACCTACATCCTTCTGAATCTGCTTGGTGTATTCATCTCTTGGTCTCCCTCTACGATTTTTACCCTTCACGCTGCCCTCCAATACTAAATTGGTGATCCCTTGATGCCTCAACACATGTCCTAGCAACCGATCCCTTCTTCTAGTCAAGTTGTGCCACAAACTTCTCTTCTCCCCAATCCTATTCAATACTTCCTCATTAGTTATGTGATCTACCCATCTAATCTTCAGCATTCTTCTGTAGCATCACATTTCTAAAGCTTCTATTCTCTTCTTTTTGTGTTTATAACCCTGTAGTCACCTGACCAGAAGTCTTGTTCCTCCTTCCACCACCGAGCGAGGTGGCGCAGTGGTTAGACACTGGGCTCGCATTCGGAAGGACGACGGTTCAATCCCGCGTCCGGCCATCCATATTTAGGTTTTCCGTGATTTCCCTAAATCACTCCAGGCACATGCCGGGATGGTTCCTCTGAAAGGGCACGGCCGACATCCTTCCCCATCCTTCCCTAATCCGATGAGACCTATGACCACGCTGTCTGGTCTCCTTCCCCAAACCAACCAACCAACCAACCTCCTTCCACCGAACTTCACTATTTCCCCCTATATCTAACTTTAACCTATCCATTTCCCTTTTTAAATTTTCTAACCTACCTGCCCGATTAAGGGATCTGACATTCCACGCTCCGATCCGTAGAACGCCAGTTTTCCTTCTCCTGATAACGACATCCTCTTGAATAGTCCCCGCCCGAAGATCCGAATGGGGGACTATCTCACCTCCGGAATATTTTACCCAAGAGGACGCCATCATCATTTAAGAATACAGTAAAGCTGCATGCCCTCGGGAAAAATTACGGCCGTAGTTTCCCCTTGCTTTCAGCCGTTCGCAGTACTAGCACAGCAAGGCCGTTTTGGTTAGTGTTACAAGGCCAGATCAGTCAATCATCCAGACTGTTGCCCTTGCAACTACTGAAAAGGCTGCTGACCCTCTTCAGGAACCACACGTTTGTCTGGCCTCTCAACAGATACCCCTCCGTTGTGGTTGCACCTTCAGTACGGCTATCTGTATCGCTGAGGCACGCAAGCCTCCCCACCAACGGCAAGGTCCATGGTTCATGGGGGGGGGGGGGCGGGGAGGGCGGAAGGTCATTAGGTTAGTTTGGTTTAATTAGTTCTAAGTTCTAGGGGACTGATGACCTCAGATATTAAGTCCAACAGTGCTCAGATCCATTTGAACCATTTGAACCTTATTACAGTAATGCTATAAACAATCCACTCTCTTCTTGATAAAGATGTATTACGTCGAAATGCAAAGATAATTCAGACCATGGACGAGAACTGCCCTCCAACGAGGAAGAACAGAATCAAATAAGGATTCAGACCACTTCCTGTGACGGGTGGGTGGCCACTAATATTCTTGATAGACAGTTACACTGCTGGCCATTAAAATTGCTACGCCACGAAGATGTGCTACATAAGCGAAATTTAACCACCGACAGGAAGAGGATGCTGTGATATGCAAATTATTAGCTTTGCAGAGCATTCACACAAGGTTGGCGCCGGTAGCGACACCTACAACGTGCTGACATGAGGAAAGTTTTCAACCGATTTCTCATACACAAACAGCAGTTGACCGGCGTTGCCTGGTGAAACGTTGTTGTGCTGCCTCGCGTAAGGAGGAGAAATGCGGACCATCACGTCTCCGACTTTGATAATGGTCGGATTGTAGCATATCGCGATTGCAGTTTATCGTATCGCGACATTGCTGCTCGCGTTGGTCGAGATCCAATGACTGTTAGCAGAATATGGAATCGGTGGGTTTGGGAGGGTAATACGGAACGCCGTGCTGGATCCCAACGGCCTCGTATCACTAGCAGTCGAAATGACAGGTATCTTATCGGCATGGCTGGAACAGATCGTGCCGCCACGTCTCGATCCCTGAGTCAACAGATGGGGACGCTTCCAAGACAACAACCATCTGCACGAACAGTTCGACGACGTTTGCAGCAGCGTGGACTATCAGCTCAGAGACCATGGCTGCGGTTACTCTTCACGCTGCATCACAGACAGGAGCGCCTGCGATGGTGTACTCAACGACGAACCTGGGTGCACAAATGGCAAAACGACATTTTTTCGGATGAATCCAGGTTCTGTTTACAGCATCATGATGGTCGCATCCGTGTTTGGCGACATCGCGGTGAACGCACATTGAAAGCGTGTATTTGTCATCGCCATACTGGCGCATCACCAGGCGTGATGGTATGGGCTGCCATTGGTTACACGTCTCGGTCACTTCTTGCTCGCATTGACGGCACTTTTGAACAGTGGATGCTACATTTCAGATGTGTTACGACCCGTGGCTCTACCCTTCATTCGATCCCTGCGAAACCCTACGTTTCAGCAGGATGAAGCATGACCGCATGTTGCAGGTCCTGTACGGGCCTTCCTGGAAAATGTTCGACTGCTTCCCTGGCCAGCACATTCTCCAGATTTCTCACTAATTGAAAACATCTGGTCAATGGTGGCCGACCAACTGGCTCATCACGATACGCCAATCAGTACTGTTGATGAACTGTGGTATCGTGTTGAAGCTCCATGGGCAGCTGTACCTGTACACGCCATCATAGCTCTGTTTGACTTAATGCCTAGGCGTATCAAGGCCGTTATTACGGCCAGTGGTGGTTGTTCTGGGTATTGATTTCTCTTGATCTATGCTCCCAAATTGCGTGAAAACGTAATCACATGTCACTTCTAGTCCAGTTTATCCAATGAATACTTGTTTATCATCTGCATTTATTCTTGGTGTAGCAATTTTAATGGCCAGTAGTGTATATTATTATTATAGTGTACACTGTGCCTGGACCCATAAAGAAAAGAGCCAACACGGAAAACCATCGAATCGACAAAATACCTATTGGAATTTCACAGTTACATAAAATGATAGATTAAAATACATTTGTAGCAATAAGTTATTTTCTTTGGCCCACGGATTCTCAAATACTGTACTCTCAATACCACAGCTATCACTAAAGAGGTCACTGAGAAACTTCACAGCATGAGAATGATATTACACGTTCACAGCACGCATAGCACGGCGAACGTTCAGCCATTATTGGAAAAACACTGACATAGGAAAAAGAACTCACGCAAGACAGAGTACACAGTGTAGACGTACTTATTTGGTCAGAAGGAATATTAAGTCCCTCCCACCCACGTGCAGTTGCTTTTCTAATCAGGTTATTCATTATTTCGAAACACGCTTTAAGCAAAATAAGTCATGAAATGAATCAAATGCGTCGGCTGTTCGTCCTTTGAACTATGGAAACTACATGATATGCCGCTTTTGCTGTCATTGCTTTCTTTTTTTTTGTGTCATCATTGCTGCATCTAAGACACCTGTGTATTCGGCTCGCTAGACAAACAATCAAACAAGTCATATTAATGAGTTTTATTACAAAAGAAAATTACAATACTTTGACAATTGCAGAGTTGTGTCGCAAGCAAAGAGCGACATACGAAATAATCAATCTCCGTCAGTATAAACAATCCCAAGTCTGTGCTACATAGTACAAGCGAAGTGACTAGCGTTGGCGCTTCTATACAAGTTGATGATCTTGATGCTGCTATTGAACTGGGCCATCACCAGTTGGTCGTGGCGCTTATGTGACCTTCACATAGGGGCAGCTGTTGTTGCATTGTCGTCCTGGAGGGAGGTCTTGTAAGTGTGCGATTGACTGTCTTCTTCTCACAGCATTCTTTTCCCTGTCGTTCCCGACTGGCGTGCCGGCGCTTGACTTTGCGCCGTAACAATCAGTCATCTGGCTGGTTAGATGTGGCCCTCTACGAGTTCCCCTCCTGTGCCAACCTCTTCATCTCGGAGTAGCAGCTGCAACCTATGTTCTCAACTATTTGCTGGATGTATTCCAATCTCGATCTTCCTCTTCATTTTTCCCATCTACACCTCTCTCTAGTAACATGGAAATAATTCTCAGATGTCTTAACAAATGGCTAAAATGGCTCTGAGCACTATGGGACTTAACTTCTAAGGTCATCTGTCCCCTATAACTTAGAACTACTTAAACCTAACTAACCTAAGTACATCACACACATCCATGCCCGAGGCAGGATTCGAACCTGCGACCGTAGCGGTCGCGCGGTTCCAGACTGTAGCGCCTTTAACCGCTTGGCCACCACGGCCGGCTCTCAACAAATGTCCTATCCTACTGTCGATTCTCCTTTTCAGTGTTTTCCACATTTTCCTTTCCTCTCAGATTCTGCGCAGAACCACCTCATTCCTTAACTTATCAATCCACCTAATTTTCAACATTCGTCTGTAGCACCTCATCTCAGATGCTTCTATTATCTTCCGTTCCAGTTTTAACGCTGTCCACGTTTCACTAACGTACAATGCTTTGCTCCAAACGTACATTTTCATAAATGTCTTCCTTAAATTAAGGCCTATCTTTGATACTGAAACACTTCTCTTGGCCAGAAGTGCCCTTTCGGCCAGTGCTACTCTGGTTTTGATGTCTTCCTTGGTCCGTCCGTCATTGGTTATTTGACTGCCTAGTAAACAGAATTCCTTAACTTCATCTATTTCGTCACCATCAATTCTGATGTCAAGTTTCTCACTGCTCTCATTTCTGCTACTTCTCGTTACTTTCTTCTTAGATTTACTCTCAGTACTTGTTCTGTATTCAATAGACTGTTCATTCGATTCAGCATATCATGTAATTCTTCTTCACTTTCATGGCTTTCACGGCTACTAACACAAATTAGTGTATGAACTGGAACGGATGTGAGGGTAAACAAAGAAATATTATTAAGTGCAATATTAACGCAAGACGCCAGGCGTGAAGCCAAACTTTGACATCCTGCAGGGGCAATGGTTTTAATGTAATGGATAGGCGACGGAAACACCCACGGGTACCAAGGCGACTAGCAACACTGGAATACAGTCGGAATGTTCGACAACCTTCTAGAAGGTTCTGGAAGAATCTTGAGCGAGACCTTTGCAGAGTCAAGGAAAATACCTCTACAGGAGAGATTTGCACAGAAGTCCCTGAAAAAAGGTGCATAAACGTCCAGTCCACTGCAGACGGCCAAGGCTGTCAGTACCATGAGTTAGAAGGAGTCTTTACCAGATAGAAGGTGGAATGAGTCCAACAGCCGAGTTGGCCCGAGCAGTGACCATAGAGTGACCGTTTGATGTGGATGCTGAACACATTCGAGGGAAGGCAACTGAGTTTCTGATAAGTATACAACAGGAGTTACTATTTTGAGTTTTATGCGTATTAGAAAAGAACGATCTCTTTAGAATTTGTCTCTAGTAGTGGCGACGAGTAATAACTGATATTTGATGTTTGTCAGATTTAGAAAAGGAACAATCACCGTCTCGCACTTGCCTCATATTGTGAATTATGGCATATGATCAAACGTGTTGTAGTTGATGTTTTTTTGTGTCAGAGTATGACGAGGAACAAACGCTGTCTCACATTTTTCTTCCATTGTGGTCGAAGTATTCGAATATGTACTGTCAGAAAGTTGGAATCCTTAAGTTTTTGCACCCTCTTTCACTTCTTCAGAAGCCGTAATTACTCCTCTTTTTTCCAAAACCATCCAAGGAGACTTTTTCCGTCTCACTCCTTGAAAGGAGTGACCAACGCCCTGAGTGCGTTAAGCACGCCACATCTTTGTCCAAGCTAGTGACAGGAACTGTACCAGGACGCGACATAGCAGCTGCCACGTGGTCTCTATAGCCATTTGACGGGCCTCAATTACAATGTTACTTAAAATCCGTCTTGATTGCAAATTTTTTTTTATTCGTATGACCGGTTTCATTCATTCAGAATCATCTTCAGATCTGATATTTCATTTACAGGAGTAACCCGTCAAAATCCAGCAACTTTCACATGCTACGTCACTTTCACATGCTTTTTGCAAAGGCCTCAATTACGTCTGTCCTCGTGCATCGCCAAGCGCCGAGTCCTCGTTCTGCACATGTTGTCACCTTTCCATGTCATCTCTAGGCATTCCCTGTGGCGTCATTCATCGTCGCTTACTATCACGTGCAGTAGATGGTTGGTTGGTTGGTTTGGGGAAGACCAGACAGCTTGGTCATCGGTCTCATCGGATTAGGGAAGGATGGGGAAGGAAGTCGGCCGTGCCCTTTCTGAGGAACCATCCCGGCGTTTGCTTGGAGTGATTGAGGGAAATCACGGAAAACCTAAATCAGGATGGCCGGACGCGGGATTGAACCGTCGTCCTTCCGAATCCGAGTCCAGTGTCTAACCACTGCGCCACCTCGCTCGGTCACGTGCAGTAGAACAAGTGGCTCTGAGCAGTATGGGACTCAACTGCTGTGGTCATCAGTCCCCTAGAACTTAGAACTACTTAACCTAACTAACCCAAGGACACCACACACATCCATGCCCGAGGCAGGATTCGAACCTGCGACCGTAGCGGTCGTGCAGTTCCAGACTGTAGCGCCTTTAACCCCTCGGCCACTCCGGCCGGCGCAGTAGAACAGATGTCTCTAATGTCTTTCTCATACGTCAAACCTCTATCTGAAGTTATTACAGGGTTTATTTTCATGACAATGATGCACTGTTTTACCCCCCAAACATTCCACAAGTCACATGGTCCAGTCCATCCTCTTGGCTAAGGAGTCTCTTCACTGGTTTACAGCAACTTAATACTTCTCTACACCTTAAGCTAACTGACTCGAATTGTTTCGGAACATTCTTGAAGCTCATATCGGCCTTACTCGTGAGTTCCTTCCAGTCCTTTACTTGCTGCGTGTCTCCATTCTCCACGGGTGAAGCTCCTAAGACATACTCTGAGTTCTGCTGTACCATATTAATATGAAAATGGCTTCCTGTGCGCTTCCTTGTTGTGGTGCCTTGTGTGTTCATATTAATCCCCAAAACATTTCTGGCCTAACATACAAATATGATTACAAACGTCGAATCAGATAAACACTCACATTCAGGAGAATGACTGTTGAAACCTGCATCTGGCACATCCTGATTTAGATTTTCCGTGATTTCCCTAAAATCGCTTCAGGCAAATGCCGGGATGGTTCCTTCGAAAGGGCGCGGCCGACTTCCTTCCACATCCTTCCCTAATCCGATGGGACAGATGACCTCGGTGTTTGGTCCCCTTCCCCAAAACCAACCGACCGTACAGAAGCACAAAAAGTGCGTTACCAATTACTTTATATGCCGACATTAAGTCGTCAAGAGTTGCGGCGACTGGAACTCCGACACCTCCTCGTCGTGACTTGCTGTGGGTTAGCGCCAGGACAGGTGCACGTGTGGCGCTGTCTGCTTGCAGCCGGTCCCTGCCTGCCACCTCGCGACCTCTCTTCTGATCCAGCGGTCCGTCTGCAAGGGTCGATGAGTCTGGTCGCCTTCCTGCTGCACGCCGCTCGCCGCACCGCCGTATTAACATTTTGGTCGGTATCGGTGTCAGCGCCGCTGCCATAGAACTTCCAAGTTTTTACAAAGAGTACCTGCTGATAGTGGAACCTGTTGCGCGCTGCTGAAAGACTTGGCCGATGTGCTTTAGCGGGGGTTGGGTCTTTTTATTATACAGGCGCTATTTAAAGCAAGAAAATTTGTTCATTTGTAAACACACACGTAATGTGGATTGCCATGGGTATAGAACTTCTGCGGCAGTTTTGTTCATGAATGAAGTGTTAAATTTTTTGTGTTTCAAGGTGGTGTTTTCTCAGAATAATTTATCTGTGTACTAGTTGGGGTGTTCAACTAATTCAGTTATAGGTTTCAGGTATTACTGCAACCAATCGCCGTTTTTTTCTTCAATTTTTATTTAAACATGACCGGTTTCGCCGGCCGTGGTGGCCGTGCGGTTCTAGGCGCTTCAGTCCGGAACCGCAAGACTGCTACGGTCGCAGGTTAGAATCCTGCCTCGGGCATGGATATGTGTGATGTCCTTAGGTTAGTTAGTTCAAGTAGTTCTAAGTTCTAGGGGACTGATGACCTCTGATGTTAAGTGCCATAGTGCTCAGAGCCATTTGATGACCGGTTTCGAGTCACCTGGCGATTCATCATCGGATGATACAATTTAGTTTGGAGTATTGTGGGGGTCGTGCATCTGTGGCAAATATAGAGACGAAAAAGTGAGCACTGTATGTGGGAAGAATATTAAGATTGTAAGATTAATTTGATGGTGTTACTCACTATTTTTATTCTTGTGGCAAGTACTGCTCTGGAAAAAATGTATGCTTTCCAGTATCGTTAAATATTAAGCGAAACAGGCACTTTTCCACCGATGGCGACTCCCACATACTTTACAAAATATAAACAATCCAAAGAGTTTTGTGGAGGCAGAGATTTTCTTTGCTCATTTTTCGTTGTATGTGGCATTCGTAATAAAATATATATTCATTACATCACATATTCTTCCCAGATGCAGTGCTCACTGTTTCGTCTCTGTGTTTCCCACAGAGGCACTATCCCCACAATACTCCAAACTAAACTGTATCATCTGACGATGAATCGTCAGGTTATTCGAAACCTGGCATGAATAAATAAAAATTGAAGAAAAACACGGCGATTTGTTGCAGTAATTCCTAAAGCCGTTAACAAGACAGTCGCAGTGTTCCAAATCCAGAATGGATAAAAATTTCATTCAATTACACCTTCAACTGACCTCTGTCATCGAATCAACTGTTTGAAATTGTGTGTCATTATTAATATCATTATAATCTATTGTGTCCACGATCATATTAACGATTTCCCCTACTGATGATCTTTATATTTGAAAAATGTTTGCTTTGTTTACAATTGTAATGAACCGAAGTTGTTCAAAAGAATGTCACATCCGCTTCCTTCTAGTCCTTCCACTCGCTATTTCTGTTGTACTTTAGAATGAATACTGACACTAATGTGATTCGTTGAATATAGCATGGAGTGGGGGCACTAAGATGATGCGGATGACCAGCTCGTGAAAATAGTCTACATTCCACACTTCAGCCTCTCCCCTCCGATCAGACTTCCTTGTTGGTTCACTATCAGAGTGGCATAACAGGTCCAAGTGTCATTATGTACATACCTGCCTAGCTGGAAAATTCACGCTGTTACCAAAATCTATAAATGTAGAAGGTCACCCTCAAATAATAAATCTGCGAACAGCTTACTTCGTGTACAATATCCAGTCTATGGCCTGATAATAGATTGTAATTTTGGGAGTGCTCGTTAGCTTCTGTCGAATCACCCGATACGGATTAACGACAAATGCTCTGGTACACAGGGACAGAGTCACGCAGGAAAGCACGCCGAGCAAGCGTTAAGAGATTTGCAGGTATATGCGCACAAGTCTTGCTCCAGTTAGAGCAAGGTGAAAGAGTGATGTCCGGAAGTGTACTGAGAGACAGAAACAACTCTCGAATCAGGAATTAGAGAACTTTCAACGAATGTTCAAGTGTGGACACTGCAAAACGAAATGAACTTACTAAAAAGACCAATAAAATAATAAATGAAACACCGCTTTCGTCCGGGCCTCGGAGCGTCCGTGGCGTCTCGTGAGGTGTCACTTGACGGTTGCGGCATGAATCCACGTGCTCTTGGAGATGTGAGCCGCGCAAGGCAAAGCACGCGATGTACTGCTCCGTGGATTTAATGGTGAAGGTTCACTGGCGGACCCGGATTAATCCTCTGTTTCGTTCCACTTTCAGATTAATATAAATAAGAGTCACCAGCATCGCTTAAACTTGTTAGACACGACTGAAGTTCTCTCTACACCAGTGTTGACGACCATATCCCTTTAGGAATCCAACTGCTTTCGGAAAGATTCCGATGTCCAGCCACTTGAATACCTACGCCGATAACAGTTCATACACCGCATCCAACTGTCCAAAAGTAACTCACCCCAATAATCACCATAGCCGGCCGCAGTGGTCGAGCGGTTCTAGGCACTACAGTCTGGAACCGCGAGACCGCTACGGTCGCAGGCTCGAATCCTGCCTCAGGCATGGATGTGTGTGATGTCCTTAGGTTAGTTAGGTTTAAGTCGTTCTAAGTTCTAGGGGACTCATGACCTCTGATGTTAAGTCCCATAGTGCTCAGAGCCATTTTGAACCAACAATGTTGACTGGAATACTCTCTTTCAAATTCTGAAGGTGGCAGGGGTAAAATATAGGGAGCGAAAGGCTATTTGCAATTTGTATAGAAACCAAATCGCAGTTGTAAGAGTTGAGGGGCATGAAAGGGAAGCAGTGGTTGGGAAGGGAGTGAGACAGGGTTGTAGCCTATCCCCGATGTTATTCAATCTGTATATTGAGCAAGCAGTGAAGGAAACAAAAGAAAAATTCGGAGTAGGTATTAAAATCCATGGAGAAGAAATAAAAACCTTGAGGTTCGCCGATGACATTGTAATTCTGTCAGAGACAGCAAAGGACTTGGAAGAGCAGTTGAACGGAATGGAGAGTGTGTTGAAAGGAGGATATAAGATGAAAATCAACAAAAGCAAAACGAGGATAATTGAGTGTAGTCGAATTAAGTAGGGTGATCCTGAGGGAATTAGATTAGGAAATGAGACACCTAAAGTAGTAAAGAAGTTTTGCTATTTGGGGAGCAAAATAACTGATGATGGTCGGAGTAGAGAGGATATAAAATGTAGACTGGCAATGGCAAGGAAAGCGTTTCTGAAGAAGAGAAATTTGTTAACATCGAGTATAGATTTAAGTGTCAGGAAGTCGTTTCTGAAAGTATTTGTATGGAGTGTAGCCATGTATGGAAGTGAAACATGGACGATAAATAGTTTAGACAAGTAGAGAATAGAAGCTTTCGAAATGTGGTGCTACAGAAGAATGCTGAAGATTAGATGGATAGATCACATAACTAATGAGGAGGTGTTGAATACGATTGGGGAGAAGAGAAGTTTGTGGCACGACTTGACTGGAAGAAGGGATCGGTTGGTAGGACATGTTCTGAGGCATCAAGGGATTACCAATTAAGTATTGGAGGGAGACCAAGAGATGAATACACCAAGCAGATTGAGAAGGATGTAAGTTGCAGTAGGTACTGGGAGATGAAGAAGCTTGCACAGGGTAGAGTAGCATGGAGAGCTGCATCAAACCAGTCTCAGGACTGAAGAGCACAACAACAACAATCACCACAGCAACAAAAGATAAACATAGTTCATAGTCAGTACCGAAAGAGTCACACAAAAACATCACTCACAAATGTGCACTAGTGTGTACGACATTTATTTGGTATCTTTAACCCTAGTGAAGTCTATAATTTTTATCGAACTCCATCTCCAGAAAACAACCTGAAGGTGAAATGGGAGTATTTGACCTCACAGCAATCGTTCTTCCTTCACGTGATTCGCAACTGTAACAAGAATCTTGGGTATTAATAACTTATTGAGCTGTATTCTGTTCCTTATTACTGTACCACTACCGGTTTAGTGGCGTCAAAGCCACATCTTCAGGTGACGTATGATTAAAACATTAGAGCGGAGAAGCTCAGAATCCTTTTTTCGCAACATTCGCTGTCCGTCAGTACAAAACACCGCTAAAAGACTGTACGTCATGGATTAAAAACTGCCAAATTCCATTATAGTGGATGGGTCCAAAACAAATTGTATCATAGTGATCGCTTCTCCGATCTATATGGAACCGGGTACAGGAGACGCTGCCGTGTGCTCTGTCATCCACACGGCAAGAAAATAGACAGCTTTTCGTCGGTATGCGCGAGACGTCCGCAGGCAAGTTGTTTATTTTTTTGCCGTCTTTATCATAGAGCACGCAGCCATGTCCCTTGTACGTTGTTCCTTATAGATCGGAGAAGCGATCACTATGATACGATTTGTTTTGGAACCATCCACTATAACGGAATTTGGCAGTTTTTAATCCATGACGTACAGCCTTTTAGCGGTGTTTCGTAGTGACGGACAATGAACGTTGAGAAGAAAGATTCCGAACGTTTCCGTTCTAACACCACGAAACCGATAGTGGTATAGTAATAAAGGACCAAAATACAGTTGAAGCGGTTATTAATACCCAAGATGAATACTCATACCTGTGTTTGCCGAAACTACAAGGTTGTCTGCTGGAACAAGAATGGTGGGTCACAACGAACCCTCCGATACCCATTCCCACTATACCGTCACTTGAGGGCGAATGCAGAGGTAGATGTACACTTAAGCAGCATGTTCTTCACACGAACGAAATCGAAGTGCGTTATATACTACGTAATTTCACGGATAACTATAGAGTGCACAAAGCTGACAACAGTACTTGAAGAGCATTCCGCGAAGGACACTGCCTGTAAACTTGTCATATTGTTGCCGATACTTCTATTAAGTGCATTGGCTTCAGCACACATCCTCTCAGCAATATCATGAGCTCCATTTCGGTAATTTTAATTCACTATTGCAAAGAATTAGAGGTTTGCAATTCACTCAATATCTATTGTTGCAAAGTTATATATGGATTACAAGAAATGATTAAATTTACAGATCAATAGCACAAGCGGTTATGAGTTACTAGGTGTCAACCCATGTTGAAACGCCCATATTAGTACATGGTTTAACCTCCACAAGTAGCAAAGAAGGTACTGACTCTAGCCGCGCTAGATACCCATGCGGAATAATGCGCTTTGGCATGGTTCGCGCGGCTCTCGCTGTGGGGGTTTCGAGTCCTCCCTTGGGGATGGGTGTATGTGTTGTCCTTTGTGTGAGTTAGTTTAAGTTAGACTGAGTAGTGTGTAAGTCTACGGACCCATGACCTCAGCAGCTTGGTCCCATAGAACTTGCCACAAATTTCCACTTTACTGACTCTGGATTCCAGTCGATTGTACAGATGATGAATACTGCCCTCGGATACGTTATTCCGCGCCTTCCCGACCTGTTCACGTAAAGAGTTTTTATTTGACGAGTTGCATTCGTCCCACTATATCCAACATGTGCTAGTCTGAATACAAGTCCGAAGATTGTGGTAGCCAGAGATGTTTCTGCACGTCTTACACAGTACGCTGAATTTGAGTGTATGAGCTAGCACTATACTGCTGAAACAACACATCATCTACCTGTTGCAAGAACGCCAAAAGAACGGGCCTAACAGCATTCTGCATGCACAGAGCGCAGGTTAGTATCGCCCTCCTGAAATACAAAAGGTGAGAGAGAGTTGTAGCTTATCGGACCCCAGACCATAAGGCTTGCGTTGGGCCCAGTGTGTCTTCGACGAATGCACTGTAGGAGACAGTACTCACCAGGTCAATGACGTATACACAAACGACAATTACCTATGTGCCGGCAGAATCAGTTCTCATTGCTGATGACTGCAGTAGGCCATTCAAAGTGATCCTCTGACGGCACCGGCAGAGACGTGGTCGATGGTGTGGCGTGAGTGCAGGATGGGCTAGAGGCGTGCGTGCCGGAACTCCCACTGCTAATAAACGGTTCGCTACGGTTCGTAAGACATTTGGAAATTTGTGGTAAGGTCCTATAGGACCAAACTGCTGAGGTCATAGGTTCCTAGGCTTATACATTACTTAATCTAACTTAAAGCAACTTACGCAAAGGACAACACACACACCCATGCACGAGGGAGGTCTCGAACCTCCAACGAGGGGAGCTACGCGAAGCGTGGCGAGGCGACTGAGACCGCACGCCTACCCCGCGCGGCGCTACGGTTCGTGTTGACACTTCTGGGCTCGCAAGGTCTCTTATGTGCGTTGTGGTAGCTCTGTAGGAGCTGTCAATGTTGCCCTTACAATACGACGATCCTGGCGGGCGTCTGTGCTGTGTGGACTCCCAGAACATTGTCTGTAATTGTGAGTGTTCACGTGACCACTGATACCAGCACAACTTGTGACAGCCAGAGCGAGAGCACCAGCAGCAGCGAGTACTGTTTGTATAAAGCGTTTATTTTGCATTTTGTTTACGACCTTCCACTAAGGAAGGGATTCTATTTGTGTTTATCTGCTCTGCATAGTAACTAACAGTTCTTGATAAAACTTTACGTAGTTTTCGTGTTAGATTTCTTAGTGTTTTCTTGATCGTTTAGAACAGAAAGCGCCCTAAAACCGTCTTTTGTTTGTTTCGCGGCCGTTAGCCACTAGTCACTTGAATCAGCAGTTGTCTTGTGACAGCCAGAGCGACAGCACCAGCAGCAGCGAGTACTGTTTGTATAAAGCGTTTTTGTACTTATTTGCTGCGCTTAGCTTTTAAATAGTTTTTCTGGGAAAACCTAGCGTAGTTTTCGCGTCTCGTATTTCAGTGAGTGTGTCTTGATTATCAGAGTAGCTCATCAGAAGATTATCTTGGGAATTTGTCACCGTATAGAGTAGGGTAAACATAGTCATGTGTAGGGACTGTGGTTGTTGTGAGCGGACGCAAGGAGAATTGGCCACTCTTCGGGGGCAGGTGGAGGCTTTGTCTGTTAGGCTCATCGAGCTCGAGGCGCAGGCGTCGGCTCGTAGTGGCGTTGGGGCAACTGTGGTGAGACCTATGCCTACTTCGGTGGCCTTGGAATCACATGGAACCCCTGATGTCGCTGCGTCTTCCGGCAGTGAGCATCTTACCGGTCAGCCATCACTCCAGGGTGAATGGCGGACAGTGGTGGGCTCGCGCGTGCCTGGCCGAAAGGCGAATGTGGGATCTGGCCGCGTGGCAGCTGCCTTACCCCTTTCCAACAGGTACGGGGTGCTTCCTAGTGGTGATGACATCGTTTCCGAGCCACCACAGGATGCCTCGCCTGTTGGGCCAGTGGCCGATTCTCCGGCAAGGTCCCGACAGTCACAGAGGGCGGGCCTATTAGTTATAGGGAGCTCCAACGTTAGGCGGGTTATGGAGCCCCTCAGGAAAATAGCGGGTAGGTCGGGGAAGAATGCCAGTGTGCACTCGGTGTGCTTGCCGGGGGGTCTCGTCCGTAATGTGGAGGAGGCCCTTCCGGCAGCTATTGAACGCACTGGGTGTGACCGGCTGCAGATAGTAGCACATGTCGGAACGAATGACGCCTGCCGCTTGGGTTCTGAGGCCATCCTTGGTTCCTTCCGGCGGCTGGCTGATTTGGTGAAGACAACCAACATCGCACGCGGAGTGCAAGCTGAGCTTAATATCTGCAGCATAGTGCCCAGAGTCGATAGCGGTCCTCTGGTTTGGAGCCGTGTGGAGGGTCTAAACCAGAGGCTCAGACGACTCTGCGACTATAATGGTTGCAAATTCATCGACCTCCGTTATTGGGTGGAGAACTGTAGGGGCCCCCTAGACAGGTCAGGCGTGCACTACACACCGGAAGCAGCTACTAGGGTAGCAGAGTACGTGTGGCGTGCACACGGGGGTTTTTTAGGTTAGAGGGACCCCCCCTTGGGCGAAACGATAAAATACCTGACGGCTTACCAGAGAGGACATTATCATCGTTGATAAAGGAACGTCCGTCCTCAGAGACCAAAAACAGGAAAAGTTAACGTAATATTGGTAAACTGCAGGAGTATCCAGGGCAAGGTTCCTGAATTAGTATCTCTTATTGAAGGAAATAGTGCGCATATAGTATTAGGAACGGAAAGTTGGTTAAAACCGGAAGTGAACAGTAACGAAATCCTAGACACAGAATGGAATATATACCGCAAGGATAGGATAAACGCCAATGGTGCAGGAGTATTTATAGCAGTAAAGAATTCAATAATATCCAGTGAAGTTATTAGCGAATGCGAATGTGAAATAATCTGGGTTAAGTTAAGTATCAAAGGTGGGTCAGATATGATAGTCGGATGCTTCTATAGACCACCTGCATCAGCAACCGTAGTAGTTGAGCGCCTCAGAGAGAACCTGCAGAACGTCGTGAAGAAGTTTCGTGATCATACTATTGTAATAGGGGGAGACTTCAATCTACCAGGTATAGAATGGGATAGTCACACAATCAGAACTGGAGCCAGGGACAGAGACTCTTGTGACATTATCCTGACTGCCTTGTCCGAGAATTACTTCGAGCAGATAGTTAGAGAACCAACTCGTGAAGCTAACGTTTTAGACCTCATAGCAACAAATAGACCGGAACTTTTCGACTCCGTGAATGTAGAAGAGGGTATCAGTGATCATAAGTCAGTGGTTGCATCAATGACTACAAGTGTAATAAGAAATGCCAAGAAAGGAAGGAAAATATATTTGCTTAACAAGAGTGATAGGGCACAAATCGCAGAATATCTGAGTGACCACCATCAAACGTTCATTTCTGAGGAAGAGGATGTGGAACAAAAATGGAAAAAATTCAGAAACATCGTCCAGTACGCCTTAGATAAGTTCGTACCGACTAAGGTCCAAAGCGAGGGGAAAGATCCACCGTGGTATAACAATCATGTACGAAAGGTACTACGGAAACAAAGAAAGCTTCATCATAGGTTTAAGAGTAGTCGAATCATAGCTGATAAGGAAAAGCTGAACGAAGCGAAAAAGAGCGTAAAGAGAGCAATGAGAGAAGCATTCAACGAATTCGAACATAAAACATTGGCAAACAATCTAAACAAGAACCCTAAAAAGTTTTGGTCATATGTAAAATCGGTAAGCGGATCTAAATCCCCTATTCAGTCACTCGTTGACCACGATGGCACCGAAACAGAGGACGACCGAAGAAAGGCAGAAATACTGAATTCAGTGTTCCGAAACTGTTTCACTGCAGAAAATCGTAACACGGTCCCTGACTTCAGCCGTCGCACGGACGCCAAAATGGAAAATATTGAAATAAACGATATCGGAAATGAAAAACAACTGCTATCACTTAGTAGCGGAAAAGCATCCGGACCAGACGAGATACCCTTAAGATTCTACAGTGATTATGCTAAAGAACTTGCCCCCTTTCTATCAGCAATTTATCGTAGATCGCTGGAAGAACGTAAAGTACCTGGCGACTGGAAGAAAGCGCAGGTCGTTCCCATTTTCAAGAAGGGTCATAAATCAGATGCGAATAATTATAGGCCTATTTCGCTTACGTCAATCTGTTGTAGAATAATGGAACATGTTTTGTGTTCTCGTATTATGACGTTCTTAGATAATACAAATCTCCTTCATCATAACCAACATGGATTCCGCAAACAGAGATCATGTGAAACTCAGCTCGCCCTATTTGCCCAAGAAATTCACAGTGCCGTAGACACTGGCGAGCCGATTGATGCCGTATTCCTGGACTTCAGGAAGGCATTTGATACGGTTCCGCACTTACGTTTAGTGAAAAAAAATACGAGCTTACGGAATATCGGACCAGGTTTGTGATTGGATTCAGGATTTCCTAGAAGAAAGAACACAACATGTCATTCTTAACGGTTCAAAATCTGCAGATGTAGAGGTAATTTCGGGAGTACCGCAGGGAAGCGTGATAGGACCTTTATTGTTTACAATATACATAAATGACTTAGTTGACAACATCGGTAGCTCCGTGAGGCTATTTGCAGATGACACGGTTGTCTACAAGAAAGTAGCAACATCAGAAGACTCGTACGTACTCCAGGAGGACCTGCAGAGGATTAATGCATGGTGCGACAGCTGGCAGCTTTCCCTAAACGTAGATAAATGTAATATAATGCGCATACATAGGGGCAGAAATCCATTCCAGTACGATTATGCCATAGGTGGTAAATCATTGGAAGCGGTAACGACCGTAAAATACTTAGGAGTTACTATCCGGAGCGATCTGAAGTGGAATGTGTTGTGTCGGTAGCTGGGCCGACACCGTGAAGTTGAGATGGCTGAAAATGCAGACGGGCGTGAAGTACTGGAACATGAGAACTTATAAATGAATAAGAAGCAAAGTAGGTAGATGCTTATTACTTATCTTTTTATTAGTCCTTGGAATACATCTCTCTTGAATACTCGTAAGCTATAGGCACTGATACAAATGGCGCCTTGCTAGTTCGTAGCCATTAACTTAGCTGATGGCTATTCTGTCTCTCGGCTAATGAGAGAGAAAGGCTTCGTACATCTGGTCGGTAGCTAGGTTCTCGTACAACTGGGCGGTAGCTAGGTTCTCGTACAACTGGGCGGTAGCTAGGTTCTCGTACAACTGGGCGAGTGCTCTCTCGTATCACGAGACCTGCCTTGGTGGTGGCGCTAGGTCTGCGATCACAGTGGCGACACGCGGGTCCGACATGTACTAAGTGGACCGCGGCCGATTTAAGCTACCACCTAGCAAGTGTGGTGTCTGGCGGTGACACCACATTCCTCCCCCGCAAATCGGCGAACGGTCGTGAGATAAGGCTTCCGCCCGCCGTGGGGAGGACCACATGTTGACGTATGCGATGAGGTGGGGAGCCTAACAACAGGCGAGGCTGTGCCACCCGCACCCGGCCATACGGTCCGAGGGGAGCTAGGAAACGCCTGCAAAACTAGTCCAGGGTGCACGTCAACATGCGGTGTATGCGCCCGGAAAGAGACAGGAGGGACCGAAGGGTCAACCTCCATAGCGTCGGGGTAGCCGACGCGCGGTGACGTCATGTGGTCCGGAGCGGGCGGGAGTTCCATGGCGGAGGACAGCTGGTCACGGGAAGCGATCGGCGGCGCGTGACCCTGGGAGGCGCCTGGCGGCTGCAACGAAGCGTCGAACGCGGGCGGCGCCGGCGGGAGAACAAGCGGCGGCGGCGGCGGCTGCTGCTGCTGCGGCGGCGGCGGCGCGTCGCCATGGGGCAAAATGGAAGGCATCGTCGGTAACACCTGGGGATGAGGCGAGCCAGTAGATGGGTCCCCAGGGCGCTGACCGGACGGCACCGTCGCTGAAAGCAGACGGGGAGCGGCAGAACCCGAGCGACGACAGAGGCGCAGCTGATTGAGATGCCGACGCACCTCACCAGAGGCCCCCAAAACCAAATACATCGCGCGGCCGAGGCAGCGAAGAATGCGCCCTGCGAGCCAACGCCGTGAACCTCGATAGTTGCGATAAAATACAACGTCGCCTGGAGCAAAAGCAGGAGTCTGCCGCTGCACAGGAACCTGATGCGGCGGATGCAGCAAAGACATCAAGGTGCGATGAGGACGACCGTGGAGCAACTCAGCCGGCGAGCGACCATCTCGGGGCTGAGAGCGATACGAAGACAAAAAGAGCAACAATGCGTCCTCCCGAGAATGCGACTCTTTCAATTTCAACATCTGTGACTTGAAAGTCCGGACCAATCGTTCTGCGGCACCGTGGGACTGAGGCGAAAACGGCGCGGATGTCAGATGTTGAATACCATTGGCCTGGCAGAATGACTGAAATTCTGCGGACATGAATTGTGGGCCATTGTCGGAAACAATAGTCTGCGGAAGACCTTCAATGCAAAAGATAGCAGACAACGCTTGGATGGTGGCGGAGGACGTCGTGGAAGACATCCCGACAACAAAAGGAAAATTACTGAAGGCGTCGACCAGAACCAACCATCGAGCATTCCAGAATGGACCAGCAAAATCAATGTGCAAGCGTTGCCAAGGGGAAGTGGCTTTTGGCCACGCAAAGACTTTCCGTGGCGGTGCGGACTGTTGTTCGGCACACGCCGGGCACGAAGAACACATATTCGTAATCGCAGCATCGATTCCGAACCAAGTACATTGCTGACGAGCAAGTTGTTTCGTTCGCACTATACCCCAATGTCCTTGGTGAAGAAGCCGTAAAACAGAGGACTGCAACGAACGTGGGACCACGACTCTGGACTGATCATTATCAGAACGCAACAACAAAACACCACGTCGAACAAAAAGTCTCTCCTTGTGAGCAAAAAATTGGCGAACCAACGGATCCGCGATCCGAGACTTTGACAAAGGCCATTGCGTAGCAACAAAACGCAAAACAGTAGCAAGGACAGGGTCAGCAGCTGTGGCTGTAGCGACACGACGAAAATCAATCGGAAACGATTCGACCACTTCATCGGTTTCCGAATCAATGAACTTGCAAGCAAGTTCGGAAGAATCGAATGCTTTATCCTCAGCAACAGGCAAACGGGACAACGCATCGGCGTTTCCGTGCTTAGCAGTGGACCGATACAAGATATCGTAGCGGTACTGCGAGAGGAAAATAGACCAGCGAATGAATTTCTGCGCTGTACGTGGAGGTACAGGCTTGGTCGGATGAAAAAGCGATGTCAAAGGTTTGTGGTCTGTGATGATGGTAAAGTGACGACCATACAAGAAATCATGGAACTTAGTAACACCAAACACGAGAGCCAAAGCTTCTTTCTCTATCTGTGAATAATTTCTTTGCGCAGACGAGAGCAATTTGGACGCAAAGGCAATAGGGCGATCATGGGAGCCAACTTTGTGCGCAAGCACAGCACCGATCCCGAAATCCGATGCATCTACCAGCAACAAACGGGGTTTCCGGGGATCGAATGGCGTAAGGCAAGTATTAGCAAGCAACGCCGATTTCAACTGGCGAAAGGCGCGTTCGCATTCCGTCGTCCAGAGAAACGGAACACCTGTACGGCGTAAGCGATGAAGCGGAGCTGAAAGAGAAGAGGCATTGCGCACATTCACTCACACCTTGTGATTCTACATGGTGCAATGTTCTTGCGACCTCCTGACGCAATGCGTGGGGAACATTGCGCGCTCTGAAAAATGTCGGTTGCGCGTTTCCTTCCAGTTCCAAATGTGCTTCATAGTTTTTAGCGCAACCTAAGCCCGGTGCAAAATTGTCTGCAAATTCTTCACATACACTAGAAACACTGTCTGAAGGCACAGTTTGATTCACTGATAGGACCTGATTTACAATAGACATGTTAAACAACTTAAATAAATCTAGACCAAACAAGTTCACAGCAGAAGAAGAACGAAGAACGTAAAATGACACAAGTTTTGTTTGTCCCTCGTATGTTGCAAGAAGGCTGCACTGCCCTAACACAGGAATTGTCTGTCCGGAATATGTAGTTAGCTTAACATTTGCGGAACGCAACGGAGGTTTGCCCAGTTGTTTGTACGTGTCATGATTGAGCAATGAAACTGCAGCTCCGGTATCGAGCTGGAATGGTATCACTTTGCCTTCAAAGTCTAAGTCCACAAAAAGTTTATTGTTCTGCTGACGACAAAAGCGACTGTTTTGTGCAATTGGAACAGACACTGGTACAGAATCACTTGCTAATTGACGTGATTTCCGGCGACGTCGACGCACAGTTTTTGTGGGACGAACACAGTTACTGTGAGAGAAAGTGTCACTGGATGAAGCGGAATTAACGACATGAATGTCCATAGGCGAAGGTCCACGAGCCTGAGTGTCCTTGGTTCGATTCCGGCGCGAAGCAAAGGGCCTGGAATGATTGTGAGTGTCTGATCTGAGCTTTTTCTGGCAAACACTTTGAACATGTCCCTTCTTATTGCAGAAAAAGCAAATAGCTTGGCGTGACGGGCAATGTTCACGCGAATGTCTAGTAGCACACCGCGGGCATGATTTCACTGCATTTGTGTGCTGGCGCGGCACACCTGGCTTAGCACGCGGCGGCCGCCGTGTCGACGTGCGCAAGGCCCGGTTACCGGGCCGCGCAGCGCGTCCAGCGGGCCGGTTAATGTTACACACGGCTGGCGAAGTGTCAAAAGATTCCTGAGCACAGTCAAGTGTGTCCTGTCTATCCAATATGTCTATCACTTGTTGAAGGGAGGGATTAACTAGTTTCAAAATTTGCTCCCGTATGCGAACATCAGAAACGTTCTGTGCAATTGCATCACGCACCATTGTATCTGAATAAGAAAGACCACAGTCACATTCAAAGGCACAGTCCCTAGTAAGTCCTTGCAATGTTGCTACCCACTCCCTATTAGTTTGACCGGCCGTACGGTTTGTACGAAAGAACGTATACCGTTTTGCAACCACATTAACTGTTTCTTTGAAATAGGCATCTAATGCAGACAAAATTTCCTCGTAGGACAGAGTTGCTACGTCGCGTCGGGGAAACAATTGCACTATCACACGGTATGTGGACACACCGACACAAGAAAGCAAAAACGGCTGCCGCTCATTACCTTGAATTCTGTAGGCAGCGAGGTGAAAGTTGAACTGGCGAGACCACTCTTGCCAGGTCTCATCGGCTGCCACGTATGGTCGAAAGGGAGGTGCAACAGCGTTCAGTGGCAGCGGTAGCGAAGAAGCGGCGGCGGCCGCATCGGTGTGCAGCGCACGTTGACCCTGGACGAGCTGTCCAAGGGCATCCAGTAACGCCTGCGTCTGCTGATTCTGCAAGCGATAAAATTCGGACAGTACATCTGGAGAATGTGGCGAAACCATGACACAATTAAATGTAAGCAATCAGAACACTTTAAATCGTCGCCAATGTTGTAAACGAATTAATACAAATCCCATCCTCGTCGCCAATAAATGTTGTGTCGGTAGCTGGGCCGACACCGTGAAGTTGAGATGGCTGAAAATGCAGACGGGCGTGAAGTACTGGAACATGAGAACTTATAAATGAATAAGAAGCAAAGTAGGTAGATGCTTATTACTTATCTTTTTATTAGTCCTTGGAATACATCTCTCTTGAATACTCGTAAGCTATAGGCACTGATACAAATGGCGCCTTGCTAGTTCGTAGCCATTAACTTAGGTGATGGCTATTCTGTCTCTCGGCTAATGAGAGAGAAAGGCTTCGTACATCTGGTCGGTAGCTAGGTTCTCGTACAACTGGGCGTTAGCTAGGTTCTCGTACAACTGGGCGAGTGCTCTCTCGTATCACGAGACCTGCCTTGGTGGTGGCGCTAGGTCTGCGATCACAGTGGCGACACGCGGGTCCGACATGTACTAAGTGGACCGCGGCCGATTTAAGCTACCACCTAGCAAGTGTGGTGTCTGGCGGTGACACCACAGAATGATCACATAAAACAAATAGTGGGAAAAGCAGGCACCAGGTTGAGATTCATAGGAAGAATTCTAAGAAAATGTGACTCATCGACGAAAGAAGTAGCTTACAAAACGCTTGTTCGTCCGATTCTTGAGTATTTCTCATCAGTATGGGACCCTTACCAGGTTGGATTAATAGAAGAGATAGACATGATCCAGCGAAAAGCAGCGCGATTCGTCATGGGGACATTTAGTCAGCGCGAGAGCGTTACGGAGATGCTGAACAAGCTCCAGTGGCGGACACTTCAAGAAAGGCGTTACGCAATACGGAGAGGTTTATTATCGAAATTACGAGAGAGCACATTCCGGGAAGAGATGGGCAACATATTACTACCGCCCACATATATCTCGCGTAATGATCACAACGAAAAGATCCGAGAAATTAGAGCAAATACGGAGACTTACAAGCAGTCGTTCTTCCCACGCACAATTCGTGAATGGAACAGGGAAGGGGGGATCAGATAGTGGTACAATAAGTACCCTCCGCCACACACCGTAAGGTGGCTCGCGGAGTATAGATGTAGATGTAGATGTAGAACTGACGCAGAACGTCCAATTTTGGGACCATCCCACCACTCGGAAAGCCACAATTTAACCCCTTTCAAAGTCGTTCAGTTAGCTGCAGGGAGCACGAGTGTGCCTCCATGGCAAGGTTGCGTCTTGCTTCACACAACTGCACCACAATGAGCCTTCTGGCTGCGAGCATTCCCTGTTAGAGGGTAGACCCAGATGGCACTCTGGTAGCTATACCACCAAGCTACCTGTTTTCAAACGATGCCATTATAAGCACATCTACTATCCCCCAGGTAAGCGGTCTAACGCACGGCTTTCCGAGTGGGAAGGAGCGCCTGGTCCCCGGCACGAATCCGCCCGGCAGATTTCTGTCAAAGTCCAGTGTGCCGGCCAGTCTGTGGATGGCTTTTAGGCGGCTTTTCATTTGCCTCGACAAATGCGTGCTGGTTCCCCTTATTCCGCCTCAGCTACACTATGTCGGCGATTGCTCCATAAACAAGTTCTCCACGTACACGTACACCACCATTACTCTACCACGCAAACGTAGGGTTACACTCGTGTGGTGTGAGACGTTCCATGGGGGTCCACCGGGGGCCGAACGGCACAATAACCCTGGGTTCGGTGTGGGGTGGCGAAGGGTGAAGTGGACTGCGGTAGTCGTCGTTAGGTTGCGGACCACTGCGGCTGCGGCGGGGACAGAGCCTCTCCGTCGTTTCTAGGTCCCCAGTTAACATAACGTAACATAACATCCCCCAAGTGACACATGCTGTCATCAGATTAAATTCGACGTCGCCTTTCCAGGTGTAAATATTAAAGAATGTGGTCATCAGTCCCCTAGAACTTAGAACTACTTAAACCTAACTAACCTAAGGACATCACAAACATCCATGCCCGAGGCAGGATTCGAACCTGCGACCGTAGCAGTTGCACGGTTCCGGACTGAAGCGCCTAGAACCGCTCGTCTACCGTGGCCGGCTAAAAATTCAACTTCGACTTTCCCAGTGCACTACATCTACTAACCTCCAGGTGGCACATGCTGTCATCGGATGAAACTCGAAGACGTCATTCCAGGTGGACAGACTTTTTTTCTGCAGTGTATTTGACCGTTATGTAGAGCTAAGTTAATAGGACTTTGTGGCCTTTGTTTGGAGGGCAGAGGCTTTCCAAGGGAAATCGGTGGCCGGCGTGTCGTTGGAGGGGCATTGTTCCCACTCTACCCTCGGCCGACGTCCCGGCACCCCGCCTATATTACGCTGAGCCGCCGCCAGTGGAGAAACCCCCGGCATGCTTAATCCTAATGATAATTACCGCAGTTCTGGAACAGGTGCGTCTCAGTAGCCGTGTGGCTACAAGCAGTTAAAGGGCAAGGGCGTCTCCTTTGCGTGAATGGGGAACAAACCTCTTTTCTTCTTGCGCAGCCTGGAAATGTCTCTGCGGCATAAGAATATAAGAAGTCACTGACTGGAAAGAAGGGTTCCAAATGTCGCCAGAAGCCTAGTGTCACTCAGTCTAGGTTTTAACAACTCTCACGGCGTACACTATTAAAATAACACCGAAACTATTAAGTTATCTAACACCTTGCGCTACGCGTTCGTTGAAGAGTTTAGTCGTTCAGCTGTCAGTTTCAGTGTCCTCATTTTTTTAAAAAATTTAATAGTTATTTACATTCCCTCTATTACGGTGAACTGACATGGGCCAAACACTGGTTCTTCCGCAACTAGACTACATAATTTACAATTTAACGTAAAATATTTTAGAATTAAAATAAGTTATGTTTATAAGTGTGGTGATGTACCTACTCTTCATTATGAGTGTGATATGATGAGTGCCCCTGACAATTGCGGATAGGGATTGGAAAGTGTGAGTATTGAACAGGATGTTACATAGGGAAAGATGTGCGATATCTAGGTAGGAAAGTGCTTACAAGTGCGGTGTGGTGTTAGGAAATGAATGGGATGCGAGGTGGGCAAGGAAAGGGTAGATTGGAGTTTCCACTTGGGATGGGTTAGGTAGGTTGTGGTTGGAAGTACAGGCAGGTTTCAGGGAAGATTTCAAGGTCATGGAGGTTAGAGTAAAGGATTGTATTGGTTGGAGATGAAAAGGAGGTGCGATACAGTGACACAAGCGTGGCAGTAGACCGGGATTCTGGAGGACGGTAAAGCTATAAGGTTCTGAAGTCACATTTACTAGAGACGTAGAAGCCGAGAAGGTGTTCTAGACGTCTGAGAAAGTGTGCAAAGTTTCAGAGGTTATACAGGTTACAATATCAATACAATTTCATTAGTGTTCATCTAGTTCTTCCGTCACAGCAGTGTAAGATTACCGTCTAATTCTCATGATCATTTGTCCTGTACTGGCGGGGTCTGATTTGATGTTTGTGTTGATTCTGCAACCGAATAGCATTTCCCTTACCGCAATCGTCCTCTACTCAAGAAATAAGGTGTGTACGACAACTGTCTGGAAAATCTGAAAAGTCATTACTGCGTTTAATTTTATTATATTGTCTGTGTAATTTCTTCTAGGGACAAGACGGGAACTGAGATGTTAACCTAGACCAGTAAGGAAACATCCTCAAATCCACGCTCAACCTGGTAATTACATCAGAACAACGGTCGTTTACTGGGCTTGCACAGAAGGAGACTGGGTGGCAGCTGAGCATTGCTAGGGGTGTCTCAGACGACTCGTCCACTACTGCCCTGTATGGTGCTGCCGAGGTGTATCTCTGAAAATCGTATTACAGTGTGTGGCATAGGGTAATTCTAGCAAAACTACCACCTCCCCCTCCCCCTCACCCCTCCCCCCCCGTTTCCATTTGTGAATGGCTCGATGGCCCGTCCGAAGACAGAAATACCGACTCTCAGTGAGTCTCCGTGTGGCCTACAATTTTTCTAATTCACTTATGATGACAATTTCATGAGAATGATCCAGGAATGACTGTGGGAACAATGTGCCAAATATTGATTGGGCAGATTATAAGGTGAAGATAAATTTTAAAAAAATCCAGTCTATCAGCTCAAGACATTCAACTAGGAGAAACAGAAAAACAACTACCACAAACCGTGACAAATTGTTTCACACAAACAACTGACGAGAACACTGGATTGTGAAGTCATACAGTTCTCTTGCACGCCTGTGACCCATGCTTTCCCAGTGAGAGTGTTCACCTAACTACACTGAACCATACTGGCATACATGAATAACAAGTTATCGCAGGATTTGTTAGATTAAAAGAAATAAGGAAAACAAGAAGATCAAGACTTGTTAAAATGAGTCTGCACTAAATTAATACATGAGAAACTGTGCAAAGATTAGGTGAATTGGGGGAATAGAACGAGACTGCAATCTATATATGAATTATCGGAAGACAGAACCCACAACAGTCACGCAATTATTGCCTGAATCCAGCAGAATCCAGAAAAAATTCGTGTGTAACTAACATTTCCGATTGAGTCGCAGTGAAGTTTCAGTCACTCACGAACAGCACTGGATTCCGAAATGTGGCTGATACAACGTACCTGCGGACCCGCGTTACTTCCCCTAACCTGTTCTCCCAAGCGTGATTATTCACAACGTTCAGTACTTAGATACGTGGAGCACAGTGGGCGCCGTGATCTGCCGAATATTGCAACACACCATCCGATCTTTCAGATGAAGTCTCTAAGTGCACTTTTCCATCTTGCGAGCCTGAGTCTCCTCCTCTGTGTCCCAAGTCGAAGTATTGTCTTCCCAATATCGATAAGAAGATAAATGATCTCTACTGATATTGTCTTCGTCCTTCACTCTGCAAATCCTCTCAATTCTCGTGTACCAATGAAAATGGCCCTCCGAATAAGTGGCCAGTGATCTTCTTCCTAGCAAGAAACGTATATCACCTCAATAGGGAAGTTTTACAATATTAGCCAATCGTTACACATCCGGGCTTGCATTTCTTACACAATTCTGAGTTCCTTCCACTCTTCAGCCCGTGAGGTGTTTTAACCAACGCAGTCACCTCCACATATGGTCTCCTGACTCCACTACTGTGCTGTTTGCCTAGGTTACCAAATGAGGAGCTCTCATACAGCTATTTAAGCTAGCGATTGTTCACCTCAAGTGAACCAGGGACAGAAAATCAGCCCAGTGGAATAGAAAGAGCGTTCCTCTTTCCAAGGAAGGCAAGCCGCCTGTCATGGAATTCTGAGACGTCTCTCACTGACTACCACTCGCTTAGCATTCCTGGAAGTTGACTTTTTTGGCACAAAACGGAGTTCTTTTGGACATTGTTTTTCCTGGGCACCGCTGCTTGCAACAAGTTAAGTTCTCCACGAGTCCAAGTGTCCGTCATGCCATATTAACTAATTGTGTAAATGAGATTCTTGTCTGGTCTTCAGCCGAATCAAACTGTCATCTGCGCACATTTTTCCACCGTCCACCTCGCCGCCATCATCAGATGAGAAAAGCTAAGCCGTTCTCGCCCATAACTGACTCAAACCTTGAACTACGGTAATATGCAGCGAAAAAACGAAAGCGTATGCCCTGAGGTAAAGCTGCCCCTGACGTAGAAGAGTTGCAGCGCCTCTAGTGGTGAATACTGTCGAAAGTAATGTATCGTTGCAAATTAATATTCACAGCCAGCCGATTCAGAAGTCGTTGTTTCTTCATATCTGACGAAATAAGATTCTGGGTTTTACTTAGCGGGTACCCATTATAACGGTTAATGACATTATGTGTTAGTCGGATTTCGACTAATTATTTTGACACATATCCCACTGACGCAAGGTGTTTACAACCACTTGCGTCTCATTGTACAGTATCCTACGTCCCTCTGTAAGACAGAATTGTCAGGTTGTAGTAATCACGTATGGCGATGGTGTTCAACACACCGAATTTGGTGAATTTCATAGACCAATTCAAATGTGTGCTACTTGAATTGTGGAACAAACAGTAGCATAAGCTGGAGTTATGTACCGTCAGTGGAATTAAATGAAGGCAGTTTGTTTGTTGGCGTTTCGCTTCTTTTATTTGGGAAGCATCATGAGTGGCCTGAAATACGTGTTTCTTTTTGTATATAAAATAAACCTATTATGTGATACATATAATATATTGCTATATTACATTTTGTCGTGTTTTCTCTTGATTTTTAGGCTAGAAGTAACTTTTATAGCACAAGTTCCGTATTGTGAATGTATCGTTCGATGTTATTACTTATGATTTCAAGAGCTCTTATCACATGTGTAGCCTAAAAAGCAAGAGAAAAAACCAGAAAATGTAATATAGCAGCATATTATATGTATCACACCATACGTTTATTGTATGTATAAAAAGAAACACGTATTTCAGGCCACTGAAGATGCTTCCCAAATAAAAGAAGCGAAACGCGTATGGCAACAAACTGCCTTCATTTAGTTGCATTAACGGTACATACCTCCACGAATTTATAGCAACTAAGGGAAAGACGGAAAACAGATAAAAATGACAACAGAATAACCACTTCGTCACTTCATGGATTGAGGGGGTGGCTCGTACTAGGGGGATGAGAACTGAACAGAAATGTGAGACGTATCCTGATTTTTAAAAGGAATTATTAATGCGCTGTTGGTCCACCAGAAAGCAAAATACCGTTCGTAACGGACAGACGATTCATTAGAGAACGCAACTGAATTGTGACGAAATTTTTCCCAGGCAACTACGTGAGTGAAAAGTGAGGTTCAAATGGTTCAAAACACTATGGGACTTACCATCTGAGCTCATCAGTCCCCTAGAATTAGAACTACTTAAAACTAACTAACCTAAGGACATCACACACATCCACGCCCGAGGCAGCATTCGAAACTGCGACCGTAGCAGCAGCGTGGTTCCAGACTGAAGCGTCTAGAACCACTGGGCCACAGTGGCCGGCGACGTGAGAGGAAATAGTATCTTTGATCATACCCATCTGACGGTAGCAGTTCAGGAAAACATGCTAGCCGTTCCCAAAGACGAAGTGGAAGCAGTAAAGTCAGCGTTAGGACAACGGAATGCGCTGTACGAGTAATGCTAAAGTGAAGAATCGGGGTAAGATCGATGGCTGTCAGGAGACCGCAAGAGGAAGTATAGTGCACAATCATGTAATGACAGAGCATGTTCAGCGGTGGAAAAAAGAAGACGGCAGAACATTTTAACGTAGTTTTTGAGGTAGCGAAAGGTTCTGTGGGCAGCTCGGCAGCTACAGACGTCATGACTCGTAGCATGTAAACAATACAGCAAGTTAATTTAGCTGACAAGTAGCGGTATGTAGACAATGACGCTGGCATGCCTCGGCGTGACCAAAGCTCGAGAAACTATATCACCTTCCCAGTACAACAGATGGCTTGTGACCCGCAGTTATGTCGAAACGTAAAACAGAAGTCACAACCAAAAATGATGATCTGATGAGGAGAAATGATGAAGAGCCGGATGAGATTATGCAGCCTATAATGGAAATCAACATTTCTAAATTTACGGTTCAAATGGCTGTTAGCACTATGGGACTTAACAGCTATGGCCATCAGTCCCCTAGACGATAGAACTACATAAACCCAACTAACCCAAGGACATCACACAACAACCAGTCATCACGAGGCAGAAAAAATCTCTGGCTCCGCCGGGAATCGAACCCGGGAAGCGAGGACGCTACCGCTCGACCACGAGCTGCAGACTAAAATTAGGGTATAAAATTAGGGTATAAATGTTATTAGACTCAGGTATAGGTAAAAGCTGTACCGCAGAATCTGAATAGAAAATAGCTAGAAGAGGGGAGAAAGACATTTTGCCTTTCACTGTTGTGACTTGGCAAGACAGCCAAGTCACTATGCGAGGTTGCCGAAAGGCACGCGTTAAGCTCACGCAGACTGGCGTGAGGTCTGGAACAGTTAAGAAAATTTATAGTAGCAAATAAAGTACGTAGTTGATGTAGTACTTAACTTTAATCCATAATTGGAGAACATCGCTCTTGTTGATACATTAATAACAATCTCAATATAAACTGGTAATGGCGCCTTGCTAGGTCGTAGCAAAAGACGTAGGTGAAGGCTATGCTAACTATCGTCTCGGCAAATGAGAGTGTATTTGTCAGTGTAGCATCGCTAGCAAAGTCGTCTGTACAACTGGGGCGAGTGCTAGGACGTCTCTCTAGAGCTGCCGTGTGGCGGCGCTCGGTCTGCAATCACTGACAGTGGCGACACGCGGGTCCGACGTATATTAGCGGACCGCGGCCGATTTAAAGGCTACCACCTAGCAAGTGTGGTGTCTGGCGGTGACACCACACCTTATATGTTACAGGCGCTGTGGCCGCGAAAAGCAAAATAATTAAAACACAAATCTTAGTTGCAATGAAACTGAATGGAAAAGGATATTGTGTGTACCCACTAGTAGTCCAAGAGCAAGGACTGGCCATAATATCAAATGTCGAGTGGTGGAAGGAGCACAACGCTCTTCTGCATCTGGAAGAGCTTGTGTAGACGTATGCAGGAAGGGAAGAAAGCCATTGTTGATGTTAAGGAGAATAAATGTTATAATGTTATCAGAAGTGCCTAAGTTATGTTGTTTGTTCGAATTGCAATTAGCACAAGTATTAAGGTGCCGGCTATTCTTTTATGCGTCGTAGTATGGAGTGATCTTAATCTGTGATTCTCGTTAAGAACAGGCAAAGAAAGGACTTGACTATCTTAACAACTAAACCCTATTGCTTTATTATAAAATCCATAAGTGCAGTGGCCACAATGTAGTTAATTAAAGTGGAAGGAATTTCTGCCCCTAAAACGTGCCAAACAATTTCTTTATCCTGGACCAATGGAAACAAGCAGAACAGTATAGCCTTATGGAGACGAAACCAAGTTGATCAGTACCTAACGTAACTCTTAATCTGTTGCCCGACGCACCTCAAACTGACCTGGGAAGTTTGAGTTCAAAGATTTAATTTAAACCTTAGGATTTATTAGAGTTACCTGTACATGAATGAAATTTTATTGCGTAACTAACAATGTTCTTACAGGTAACTGTCCAATCCGAAATGCAGACCTGATAAGCATGTGTGTGATACAACATGCTACAACAGAGATAAACATTGCTGAAAGCAAAGAACCAGACAGATATTCGTGGTGCTAATAACATTAAACCTTCATTAACGATTTGCACAGGACAAGAGAAGGGCGATGAAAAAAGACTGATGCTAATTACTATTCCTGAAACAAGAGAATGAGAACACTGCTCGACCTATAACAGGGCGATGTAAGGAATTTAGCTTACGACACATGTGGCAAAGCGCTCAGCAATTAGGAAAGAATTTCATACGAACAAGTCTCTGATCGCGACATAGTCAACGGTACGCCAGCAAACAGTTGCTTTGCGTCTCACTAATACTGCCTCTTGATTCTGGTGCAGAGTTTGTTCTCATCGGCCAACAGCAATTCCAAAGAGTCCAGCCTGTAGCACATCCAGTTCTCAACTGCCTGTTCGCTGTTCTACACCCTTTATTTTTCTATGTTTGATGGAATGACAATAAAAGTACAGTTGTGATGGTAAAGAAAACAATGTAGTTCTCAGACACTTCCACTTCTATAATAAATATTAATTACTACTCAATTTCTTTTAATGTACTCATAGATGAAATTAGTTTCTGGGCATGACTCAGAATTCTTGTATTTGGTCTTGCTTCATAGATTTCTCACAAGGCAGATAAAACCCTTCCTTGATTAGTCTGGTGTGCTGTAACAGTCACTGCATACTCCCTGTGAGCAATTGGTGTGTTTTATGGTAATGTAATACACAAACCATGTAGCTTTCATATTTGTGGTCCATTAAGGAGGTGAATGTGGTAGTCAGCCAACAGTGTACCGAGCCAGGTATGGAGAGCCATGTAGCAATTTGTGTGTTTGTCCAATATTGTTAGAGTATTATTGCAAATGATGGTACATATATGTTCTCCCTTGTAAGACCAGCTCAGAAATGCTTATTCCCTTACGTTAGATGGCTATTTGCATCCTGCAATAACACATTCAGTAACAAGCGGCTGTCTTCAAATGCGGCAGTATCGTATTTTACACTGTTAATGTGCTTGAGGAAAACTGTGCAGTTGAAGTTAAGTAAATGACAATGCAGCACTATATTAGCATTGTTTGAATATGTATACATACATGTTGATAACACACACACACACACACACTCTCTCTCTCTCTCTCTCTCTCTCTCTCCTCCTCTCCCTCTCCCTCTCCCTCTCCCTCTCCCTCTCCCCCCTCCCCTACAGTTCTAGCTTCTGAGCATAACGTGACGGCCCAATCGGGTCGCGTCCAAAGTACGCCCTATGGATTCTTCGCCCGCCCGTTTTAACGAACAGACCCTCTCTAAAAAGCTCGTAGCTTCCACCTGAATTAGCAGCAACCAATGGAAACAGATGCCCACGAATTCGAAGGAAAAGTCTTTCCACCTACATGCCCCAAGTGACGTAGGCAAAGACAAAGACGACTGGTGTCCTCTGACACTCTCTCCTTGTTCTTCGATTCCTCACCCTGCTATTGTCCCGTGCATTCAAACGGGTCAGGCCTCAGTATCTATGCAGAGTTTGTCTTCATCGGCCGACAGCAACTCCGAGTCCAGCCTGTACCACATCCAGTTCTCAACTGCATGTTCGCTGTTCTACACCCTTTAGATGACACACATTTTTGGCCCACAGTTCTAGCTTCTGAGCACAACGTGACGGCCCAATCGGGTCGCGTCCAAAGTACGCCCTATGGATTCCTCGCCCGCCCATTTTAACGAACAGACCCTCTCTAGTCTAGAGGAGATTAGTGTGTAAGTCAGCCGTCATCTCCGTTGCAATGAGTTCTGGTCTTGATTACTTTGAAGTCTGATGTGTTCAATACATTCACGTTGGGGATAGGGATACACCTTAAGATAATTCACCTTACAGTTGCGAACACGGTAGCAGATCCTCTCGCTCCCTGTTCTACGATCAATCCATCAGCTTGGGTATGAACAATCATACCTGTGGTTCCCCCACCTACAAGGTTGTCTGCAATACATCAACTGCTCGTCAATGCATCTGTGAAAACCAACGCACTCACGCGCCCGCATTTTCATTTGCAGAATCTACCATTATATTCTTTCGTAATCTATGAAATAGTTTGCTCTTAGGTTAGCAGTGCAAGCACTTCCATTTTGACAGGTAATGGTCCCTTATTGGGTGGCATCGACAAGTAGTATGTTCTCCATTTCATCTCATGCTCTTCTCCTCCATGCAGTCCCGTTGTTGGTTCTACGACGGCTGCTGCTCTCTTTCCGTAGTTCCACTTTCATATGGAAGCGTGTCATATGGAGGCGTGTCTGCGTTGTGGGACGCTATAACTGCACCACGAATCGCATCACTGATGGGTGTAGGTAGTGTGTCAGTAGGCTTTGTAAGATATTACGGCTGGTTCTGAGAAAATTGTGTACCAATTGCCACTATTCACAGTAGTGACTGTAGCGTAGCAAGAGTTTTAATTAATTGGCAGAGCCTATTATCACTGTTTCCGCTTCGCGAGCACTAGCCGAGTAAGAACTGCTTACACCACCTAAGCGCTCCAATGTTGCCTCTTTCACGTCTCGGAGCTAACTGTGACGCATTCTTTTTCAATGGATAGCTTACTAGAGCCAGTAATATTACAGAACTATGAATGCATTGATTTTTCTACACTGTGAAGGCTGCCTCGTTTTTTCCATGGTTCTTAAGCGCAATACACTCAATTGCAACGTCTCTCTGACCCGCCTATATACCGTCGCCTTTCTTTAAATATTCCAAACACAAAACACCTTAAACACCTGCTTTTCGTTTCCAGCTCAGATACCGAACGAGCAAGGAGACATGGAGATTTGTAGGCAAGCCGTAATTTATCAGTAAAATTGCGGGGTGTAGTGGCAGATTTCTAGGTACAGTTGTAAATGATAAAACCTCACTTTCCATTTAATTAATTCGTTATGAATGTTGATAAATCAACTATATAGTTCGCTCCAGTGTTTCAAAAGCTTGTATCATCAATATGCAAGGTTTACACAGTGAAAAAGTAAATTCGGAAGATGATGACGAAAGGAACTATCGGATGACCAGCTAGCTGATACAGTATTGCGGGATTGCGACTTGCGAGTCATATTGGAAGCATGATCAATGACCAAGATAATATTACCGTGATGGAATAGATCCGAGAACTTATAATTACTCCAGAAGTTTCATGGGATGAAGATTTTTAGCAGTATCCAATTAAGATGGGTTATCGGCAAGTGCCACTACTCAGTGATTCCAGATAATGCACAGTATTCTTGTGTGAAGAAAGGAGCTACCTGGACTGCGTACTAGCTTTTGGTTCGAACATTCCACCTCCGTCTTCGTACGAGCACTGGATAACAGGTGAACAGTTAACTATAAAGGCAATTATGTGCAAAGAATGGTATTTCAATTACGACTTGGAAAAGGTGAGAGTATATTTGAATTTAGAAACCTTTGAATTTGGAAAGGATGAAATCAAGTTTCTAGTCTATGTCATCAATGTACAAAGAATCAAACAGAACACTTCAATAGCACCGGCTGTGAAGGATGTTCCAAAATCTCATTGTCGCATGAGCATTACGTCATGGCCAGTTTCATTCGAAGGACCACCATGTTACAGTGCCAACTGTCTTCAAAACATATCCCCACTGAAGATAACTGGCAGTGTAGCATGACTTTCTTTCGATCGAAACTGGCAGTTCTGTAGATTTCAGCAAATTGGGATATTACTTGGCATGCAGAGTTACTAAGGTAATAACGGACCATAAGGCATAGCTCTTCTTTTTGAAAGCAGATCACACCACTCCCGCTTTCCTTGATGATCACTCACCTTGCAAGAATGCCAGTGAAATGGTAGATGTCAATCTGAAAGCCAAAACAGTATACCGGTCCCCAAGGAAACAAACTATTGCCGGCCGCTGTGGTCGAGCGGTTCAGGGCGCTTCAGTCCGGAACCGCGCTGCTGCTACGGTCGCAGATTCGGATCCTGCCTTGGGCATGGAAGTATGCGATGTCCTTAGGTTAGTTAGGTTTAAGTAGGGGACTGATGACGTAGGGGACTGATGACCTCGGATGTTAAGTCCCATAGTGCTTAGAACCATTTGCGCCGTTTGAAACAAACTATTAATCTGGTAAAAGGAGAAAAAGACAGACCATACATGGCAAAACTGCTTAAGAACACTTCCAGAGAACAAAATGAGGAGTCAGCATTGAAGATCATCATCATTATCCTTGGGCGTTTGTCCCACTGCAGTGCGGGGTCGGCCTTGTTGCTATGGATTTGGCGATGTTAGTGTCACAGGGTGATCAGTGCCCTTCCTGTCGCCACCCCGTACCTCCCCTGACGGAATTAGTGTACCCCAGCTGTCTGCATTTACTGTGAAGCATGAGGTAGTGCGACCGCTTTTCAGATGTCTGCGAGCCGTGTAACTGATTCAGAACGTGCGAATCTGCCCGGTATTCACCTAGTGGGACGTATAAAACGGCCTAAAAACCAAATCCAGGCTGGCCGGCACACCAGCCCTTGTCGTTAATCCGGCGGGCGGATTCGATCAGGGACCAGCGCGCCTACACGAGCCCAGGAAGCAAATCATTATCGCTTTTGGCTAACCTGGCGGGCTTAGCATTGGAGATAGCTAAGACAAAGTATGGTTGTGCAAGGGAACATTCTTTAATGGTATATGAGTGAGTAAAAACAAGGGATGAAGACTGAAAAGGCATCTGAGAAACAGGCGCTGTACACACTTTTAAGTAACGCTCATGTTGGTGTAGACAGAGGTTGACATAAGCTCAAAAGAGAGTGTATGTACTCTAGGATGAGTTAAAAGATTTTTAGGGTTTTCTGCATGTGTGATGTATGCTATGAGGTAATAACAGCAACTGTTAAACATCAAGGATCTTTGTACCCAGTAACACCAAAAGACTTGAAGGATATTGTGGCTTAGATTTACTTGGTCCTTTGCTTAAATCTCATCTTAATTTCACACATCTCATGGTGGTTCTGGAGGTGTGTGATACGCAACGTTCTACCCCCTGAGAAGATTAAACAGCAAGGTAACATAAAAAAATTGGAAAATCGCTATTTCATAAGTATACGTAAGCCTAAACAAAGGGTGACTGACAACAGTCCACAGGACCTTTCAAGACAGAACTATATACAATAAGTCTTGATAGGCTCCAGTTCCATAGTTCCTTTCAAGAGAGAACTATATACAATAAGTCTTGATAGGCTCCCATCTAAACCAACAAAGGTAATTGTGAATCAGTAGATCCACATGTGTCGAACTTACTGAACAGTCCAAACACATTATATGGAAGGAATGCTTAGAGGACTCTGAACGTACGATAAGCAACCTGCCACAAACTTCGACTGCATACCCACCATGTGAAATTCTGGGTAATCAAGCACTTGAATGTATACTTTTGGAGATTTTAACTTATTATCCCATCACAGATCTAACATGAAATTAAAGGATAGAGTTGGCCATAGAAAGGTTACGTCAGATGGTCCATAATAGAAAGCAATGCCCATTACATATGAAATAGCGGCCTTGTGTTGATTAGAACTAACATGCATTCAAATAAGGTTAATGTTAATAAAGGGGTACATAAACTTCATCATAAATACGAGGGTCTTTATCGTGTTAAAGGGAAAGAGTGTTTGAGGTCTGTTGAACTGGAAGCTGTGTAAGCTTGTAAATATGATGGTAAACACCACGTGGAAAACCAAACTTTATCATTCTGAAAAGGCACAGTGGCTATAATATTCATTGCTACGTTCTGTGATACAAATCTCCAGTGTATATGGATTTTTTTATTCTCTCGTTCATGGTTTGCATTGACATTTTCTAAATGGCACGTAAGTGTAAATTACATTCTTTTATAGGACCATTTAAGGGAAAATTTTTTGTGTTGGTTTCTACGAGACAAGTACACTTACATACGTGATATTTTGTATAGTACTTACAAGGTTTCAATTGTTATGTAGTTTGACTTCTGCATATACTTTGTGTTTACATACGGAGTGTCTCTCCTAAGAGTCGTCAGGTTCATTTTCTGTCAAATTTCAGTGGATGTTTTCGATTTCGTTTTTGCAAAGTGTAGCTGGAGCCAACCCAAACAAATACTGCTCATCGCGTGTTTCATGTAACACCAAATGTTAATGGAACGAATAGGTTTGTTTCCAATTACAGACAAAGTGGTTTTTAAGTCGTAATTTTGCATGTCCATTCGATAGAGTGGTCCCAAATTAATTTAGTGGTATATTCGTTTTATCAATATGTCCTAATAGGAACAATAAAACCCGAAGAATAATCAGTACTCCAGCACCTTCAGAGCAGCGCTGTTGCAAGGCGGTAGCAAACAGTGTGGAGCAGGGTTGCACATGAGTTACTGCTGGAGCACTGTTTATACTTCGTGTTTTATTGCCTCTGTTAATGCATAGCGACAAAAAAATATCTCCCTAGATTAATTTTGGACCGTACTATTGAGTGAATCATTTTTTTGTTGTGGGAAACAAACAGAAGCTTTCCGCTGACGCTGGGTATTGCAGGAAACTTATGAGTCTTTGTTTGGACCCACTCCACCTATCCATTACAGAAGTGAAATTCCATATATCTGGAGAAACACCACAAATAGTGTGACTGTCATCACTTAAGAGAGACTCCTGGTACAATGCACGATTCACACATCACTTAGTTTACCGTAATATTCTTGTACTTACGTATCTGGCATAGGGAATAATTGCTGTTACATTTTTGAATAACGTAGAAGATGTTTGGTGAGCACCAGTATCTTTGACCAGGAGTTTCATATGTCCTTGTCTAAAATCCGATAGTATAAGGGCAGATACATCTACATCATCACTGATGAGACACTATAATGATTTTGTCCCGTAATTTGTGGATGGATTACCACGAGATGGAGGTGTCGACATGATGAGTGGGCGATGCAGCCATGGAATTCTGTGTCAGTGGCCACTGCGACTGTATCGACAAACAGTCAGCTCCTCAGCCGTTCACGACCCATCCATGTAAACAAGCGCCAAACAGTTGCTTACGTGAACTGCACACATCTGACTATACAATCGCATACCAGCTCTAAACTGCTCCCATAATTCAAATATACACTTTGACAGGAATAAATTGCCTCCTCATAGAATTTTCAATGCATGGGTAGCAACAATGTTATACGAAAAGGGGCGTTCAAGAAGATTTTTGTTGAAAAAATGCGGAATATGTTGTGGGACATCTAGGAATATTCCCGTCTCAGCCTTTATGGTTTCGTGAAGTTCCGATTGCTGGCGGCACTAGACGTAGCCCTCAAAAGAACGTCTGCAGAGAGCTGCCATTGGGTTTCTTTTGGCGGAAAACCACAATATCACAGATATACAGAGGCACTTGCAGAGTGTCTACGGAGTCGTTGAGAGAGCCATCTGTCACCATGGCAACAAGGTCGCGCAAACTTGTCCGACCTTCCGCGTGACTGCCGGCCTCACGCAGCTATGTCTCCTGCATTTTAGAAACGTGCGTACACTCTCATTTAAGGTGATCGACGTATTACAATCAAACACCTCGCTGCACAACTGGACGTCTCTGCTGATAGTGCTGACACACTTCACCACCAGTTGTGATACTCAAAGGTGTCTCTGACGAAATTCCATAAAGATCTACGAAATGCCATCTGTGGGGAATTACTTCCACGTAACGAGTCTGATCGTGACAAATTTTTTTTGTCAAATATCGTCGCAGACGATGAAACATGGGTTCATAACTTTGAACCGGAAACAAAACGGCAGTCCATATCGTGCGCGACATGTTGATACGACGTGAACTACTGTCTGTCATTCAGAACCACAGTCAGTAGATAATAATGTATTTCCTCACCTTTAGAGAGTGTCTGCACATCGACCTAGGCCCGGTCGGATAGCTGTTGTGCTGATAAAAACGATTCAAGTCTCCGGAACAGAAGTTGCATGTTTGATACTAGTGTTCATCACAAAATGTACTATTTCGTATAAATTATTTCTAAAGAACATTCCACAATCACGTGTCGTGTCATCGAGGTATCAATCGGTTGAGCACGATGGTTAAGGGATCAACAAACGTCGATTGGCCAATGAGCCGCGGCAGGACCGGTGCCAGTAGTATCTCTGATATGAGAACGATCGATTTCCTAGTACAGAGATTCGTCTTGGGGCTTGGGCCGGCTAGGGATACAAGCGAGTGCCGACCGCGAGTAAGGGGAACAACGCTTTGAGAACGGAAGGCGGCGGTGCGCGAGTCGGCGATTGGCTGGCGGGCAGAAGCGAAGACGGCGTGCCTGAGGCCGGGCGGCGCTTATCACGTGGTTGTACTGGAGGCGGCGGGAGTTGGCCGGTGCTGTGGATTCTCCGGCAACCTCGTGAGCTGTGGATGTGCCCGCTTCCTTGGAGGGACACGCTGTTAAGGTCTTGCGAAGTGATGGTCTCACATCTTCGCGAAATCGCCCCAGCATCAAGACACACAGTTAAGTACTCTAATTACTTAGAGCGCTTAGTTAACTGTGACTGTGATCGCACTTGGTACAGTAAGACGTTGCCGGACGCGTGATGTTATGTGTGTTCCATTACATTTGATGCCTCTTACTATGTGTGTGTCCTGCTTCTGCACAATATTGATGTATTTGCAGAATGTTAGTTTATTAGCTATTATTAGCAAGTGTTTAATTTGCTTACGATCTCGGTTAATCCGTGTCAATATGTCGTCTGCGGGCAAACTGGATTTTTATTTCTAAAGGTTACCGTATTGAGCTTTCCAAGCTCACTTAAAGTGGCCAATACGTGTGTCATTAAGTTCTAGTGAGTGTCGGTTGTCGTGAGCCAGTTCATTTCCCACTCTTAGAGTTTATCAGGTACTGTTTCACTTAAAGAAAGGACTTGCGGGTGAAATTAGTTGTTGCTGAGCCTTGATTTTATAGTGTTAATCTACTCGTCAATCTTGAATGCTAAAGTTGAGAAAAGATTTTTGGCTTCCTGTTATCGGGTGTGGTCTGTGTTTCAGTGAGCTGAGGCAGTGGGCAATCGAAGCGCAGAGATCCCCTTTAAATTGCAAGTTTGGCTTACGGGTGGTGGACTTCGCCTGAGCTCGTGTGTTCCTTTTCGGTAGAGTTTGCTGGGTTCACATTTCGGTGGCCTACTCGACGTGGGGTTGCAAACGGAGCCACGTCTTGGTTCGAAGGTAAGTATTACTTCCCATAGTCGGTTCCACCTTCGTGGCTAAACTTCGGCCTTACAAGCTTGGGCCTTACTTCTGTTGTTGCACATTTGTGAACGTAGAAAGTTGTAACTTTCTATGCCCTAAAAGGCCATCTTACAAGCCAATGGGCACTTGAATAATTTCGTGGTTCGCTCTCCAAGGTTCTCTAGTCTAGTTATTTGTAAGATTGCCCAAGTTACGTTTTAATAAATATGTTCTAAGTATTCGTGTTAAATTTGAGGCTGTGTGTCCACTGTTATTTTACATGTAATGTCAAAGTATTGGAATTGAAAGAGTCTTAAATAACGTGTCTTAACTACAGTTGTTTTGTTAAAGTTATGGTCAGATTCAGCCTTAGTGGTTTCTGTCAGTTTTTATATGAGATCGTTGTTAATGGTTTGTTGTTGTTGTGGTCTTCAGTCCTGAGACTGGTTTCATGCAGCTCTCCATGCTACTCTATCCTGTGCAAGCTTCTTCATCTCCCAGTACCTACTGCAACCTACATCCTTCTGAATCTGTTTAGTGTATTCGTCTCTTGGTCTCTCTCTACGATTTTTACCCTCCACGCTGCCCTCCAATACCTAACTGGTGATCCCTTGATGCCTCAGAACATGTCCTACCAACCGATCCCTTCTTCTAGTTAAGTTGTGCCACAAACTTCTCTTCTCCCCAATCCTATTCAATACCTCCTCATTAGTTATATGATCTACCCATCTAATCTTAAACATTCTTCTGTAGCACCACATTTCGAAAGCTTCTATTCTCTTCTTGTCCAAACTAGTTATCGTCCATGTTTCACTTCCATACATGGCTACACTCCATACAAATACTTTCAGAAACGACTTCCTGACACTTAAATCTATACTCGATGTTAACAAATTTCTCTTCTTCAGAAACGCTTTCCTTGCCATTGCCAGTCTGCATTTGATATCCTCTCTACTTCGACCATCATCAGTTATTTTGCTCGCAAAATAGCAAAACTTCTTTACTACTATAAGTGTCTCATTTTCTAATCTAATTCCCTCAGCATCACCCGACTTAATTCGACTACATTCAATTATCCTCGTTTTGCTTTTGTTGATGTTCATCTTATACCCTCCTTTCATGACACTGTCCATTCCGTTCAACTGCTCTTCCAAGTCCTTTGCTGTCTCTGACAAAATTATGATGTCATCGGCGAACCTCAAAGTTTTTATTTCTTCTCCATGGATTTTAATACCTACTCTGAATTTTTCTTTTGTTTCCTTCACTGCTTGCTCAATATACAGATTGAATAACATCGGGGATAGGCTACAACCCTGTCTCACTCTCTTCCCAATCACTGCTTCCCTTTCGTGACCCTCGACTCTTGTAACTGCCATCTGATTTCTGTACAAATTGTAAATAGCCTTTCGCTCCCTGTATTTTACTTGGAAGAGCAGTTGAATGGAATGGACAGTGTCTTGAAAGGAGGATATAAGATGAACATCAACAAAAGCAAAGCAAGGATAATGGAATGTAGTCTAATTAAATCGGGTGATGCTGAGGGAATTAGATTAGGAAATGAGGCACTTAAAGTAGTAAAGGAGTTTTGCTATTTGGGGAGCAAAATAACTGATGATGGTCGAAGTAGAGAGGATATAAAATGTAGGCTGGCAATGGCAAGGAAAGCGTTTCTGAAGAAGAGAAATTTGTTAACATCCAGTATTGATTTAAGTGTCAGGAAGTCATTTCTGAAAGTATTCGTATGGAGTGTAGCCATGTATGGAAGTGAAACATGGACAATAAATAGTTTGGACAAGAACAGAATAGAAGCTTTCGAAATGTGGTGCTACAGAAGAATGCTGAAGATTAGATGGGTAGATCACATAACTAATGAGGAGGTATTGAATAGGATTGGGGAGAAGAGAAGTTTGTGGCACAACTTGACCAGAAGAAGGGATCGGTTGGTAGGACATGTTCTGAGGCATCAAGGGATCACCAATTTAGTATTGGAGGTCAGCGTGGAGGGTAAAAATCGTAGAGGGAGACCAAGAGATGAATACACTAAGCAGATTCAGAAGGATGTAGGTTGCAGTAGGTACTGGGAGATGAAAAAGCTTGCACAGGATAGAGTATCATGGAGAGCTGCATCAAACCAGTCTCAGGACTGAAGACCACAACAACAAACAACATTTTACCCCTGCCACCTTCAGAATTTGAAAGAGAGTATTCCAGTCAACATTGTCAAAAGCATTCTCTAAGTCTACAAATGCTAGAAACGTAGGTTTGCCATTCCTTAATGTAGCTTCTAAGATAAGTCGTAGGGTCAGTATTGCCTCACGTGTTCCAACATTTCTACGGAATCCAAACTGATCTTCCCCGAGGTCAGCTTCTACCAGTTTTTCCATTCGTCTGTAGAGAATACGAGTTAGTATTTTGCATCCGCGACTTATTAAACTGATTGTTCGGTAATTCTCACATCTGTCAACACCTGCTTTCTTTGGTTTAGGAACTATTATATTCTTCTTGATGTCTGAGGGTATTTCGCCTGTCTCATACATCTTGCTCACCAGATGGTAGAGTTTTGTCAGGAGTGGCTCTCCCAAGGCCGTCAGTACTTCTAATGGAATGTTGTCTACTCCCGGGGCCTTGTTTCGACTCAGGTCTTTCAGTGCTCTGTCAAACTCTTCACGCAGTATCGTATCTCCCATTTCATCTTCATCAACATCCTCTTCCATTTCCATAATATTGTCCTCAAGTACATTGCCCTTGTATAGGTCCTCTATATACTCCCTCCACCTTTCTGCTTTCCCTTCTTTGCTTAGAACCGGGTTTCCATCTGAGCTCTTGGTATTTATACAAGTGGTTCTCTTGTCTCCAAAGGTCTCTTTAATTTTTCTGTAGGCAGTATCTATCTTACCCCTAGCCACCCCTGCTTAGCCATTTTGCACTTCCTGTCGATCTTGTTTTTGAGAAATTTGTATTCCTTTTTTCCTGCTTCATTTACTGCATTTTTATATTTTCTCCTTTCGTCAGTTCAATTCAATATTTCTTCTGGCACCCAAGGATTTCTACTAGCCCTCGTCTTTTCACCTTGATCCTCTGCTGCCTTCACTATTTCATCCGTCAAAGCTACCCATTCTTCTTCTACTGTATTTCTTTCCCCCATTCTTGTAAATTGTTCCCTTATGCTCTCCCTGAAACTCTGTACAACCTCCGGTTTTTCCGTTTATCCAGGTCCCATCTCCTTAAATTCCCACCTTTTTGCAGTTTCTTCAGTTTTAATCTACAGTTCATAACCAATAGATTGTGATCAGAGTCCACATCTGCACCTGGAAATGTCTTACAATTTAAAACCTAGTTCCTAAATCTCTGTCTTACCATTATGTAATCTGTCTGAAACCTGTCAGTATCTCCAGGCTTCTTGTATGATTCTTGAACCAAGTGTTAGCTATGATTAAGTTATGCTCTGTGCAAAATTCTAACAGGCGGCTTCCACTTTCATTTCTTAGCCCCAATCCATATTTACCTACTACGTTTCCTTCTCTCTCTTTTCCTACTACCGAATTCCAGTCACCCATGACTATTAAATTTTCGTCTCCCTTCACTATCTGTATAATTTATTTTATTTCATCATACATTTCTTCAATTACTTCGTCATCTGCAGAGCTAGTTGGTATAGAAACCTGTACTACTGTAGTAGGCGTGGGCTTCGTGTCTATCTTGGCCTCAATAATGCGTTCAGTATGGTGTTTGTAGTAGCTAACCCGCACTCCTATTTTTTTATTCATTTTTAAACCGACTCCTGCATTACCCCTATTTAATTTTGTATTTATAACCCTGTATTCACCTGACCAGAAGTCTTGTTCCTGCTGCCACCGGACTTCACTAATTCCCACTATATCTAACTTTAACCTATCCACTTCCCTTTTTAAATTTTCTAACCTACCTGCCCTATTAAGAGATCTGACATTCCACGCTCCGATCCGTAGAATGCAGGTTTTCTTTCTCCTGATAACGACGTCCTCTTCAGTAGTCCCCGCCCGGAGATCCGAATGGGGGATTATTTTACCTCCGGAATATTTTACCCAAGAGGACGCCATCATCATTTTATCATACAGTAAAGCTGCATGCCCTCGGGAAAAATTACGGCCGTAGTTTCCCCTTGCTTTCAGGAGTTCGCAGTACCAGCACAGCAAGGCTGTTTTGGTTAGTGTTACAAGGCCAGATCAGTCAATCATCCAGACTGTTGCCCCTGCAACTACTGAAAAGGCTGCTGCCCGTCTTCAGGAACCCCACGTTTGTCTGGCCTCTCAACAGATACCACTCCGTTGTGGTTGCACCTACGGTACGGCTATCTCTATCGCTGAGGCACGCAAGCCTCCCCGCCAGCGGCAAGGTCCATGGTTCTTGGGGGGGGGGGGGGGGGTTATTAGTTTATTAATTATTTTATGCAGTGAGAGAGTTTCTTAAATACACTCCTGGAAATGGAAAAAAGAACACATTGACACCGGTGTGTCAGACCCACCATACTTGCTCCGGACACTGCGAGAGGGCTGTACAAGCAATGATCACACGCACGGCACAGCGGACACACCAGGAACCGCGGTGTTGGCCGTCGAATGACGCTAGCTGCGCAGCATTTGTGCACCGCCGCCGTCAGTGTCAGCCAGTTTGCCGTGGCATACGGAGCTCCATCGCAGTCTTTAACACTGGTAGCATGCCGCGACAGCGTGGACGTGAACCGTATGTGCAGTTGACGAACTTTGAGCGAGGGCGTATAGTGGGCATGCGGGAGGCTGGGTGGACGTACCGCCGAATTGCTCAACACGTGGGGCGTGAGGTCTCCACAGTACATCGATGTTGTCGCCAGTGGTCGGCGGAAGGTGCACGTGCCCGTCGACCTGGGACCAGACCGCAGCCACGCACGGATGCACGCCAAGACCGTAGAATCCTACGCAGTGCCGTAGGGGACCGCACCGCCACTTCCCAGCAAATTAGGGACACTGCTGCTCCTGGGGTATCGGCGAGGACCATTCGCAACCGTCTCCATGAAGCTGGGCTACGGTCCCGCACACCGTTAGGCCGTCTTCCGCTCACGCCCCAACATCGTGCAGCCCGCCTCCAGTGGTGTCGCGACAGGCGTGAATGGAGGGACGAATGGAGACGTGCCGTCTTCAGCGATGAGAGTCGCTTCTGCCTTGGTGCCAATGATGGTCGTATGCGTGTTTGGCACCGTGCAGGTGAGCGCCACAATCAGGACTGCATACGACCGAGGCCCACAGGGCCAACGCCCGGCATCATGGTGTGGGGAGCGATCTCCTACACTGGCCGTACACCACTGGTGATCGTCGAGGGGACACTGAATAGTGCACGGTACATCCAAACCGTCATCGAACCCATCGTTCTACCATTCCTAGACCGGCAAGGGAACTTGCTGTTCCAACAGGACAATGCACGTCCGCATGTATCCCGTGCCACCCAACGTGCTCTAGAAGGTGTAAGTCAACTACCCTGGCAAGCAAGATCTCCGGATCTGTCCCCCATTGAGCATGTTTGGGACTGGATGAAGCGTCGTCTCACGTGGTCTGCACGTCCAGCACGAACGCTGGTCCAACTGAGGCGCCAGGTGGAAATGGCATGGCAAGCCGTTCCACAGGACTACATCCAGCATCTCTACGATCGTCTCTATGGGAGAATAGCAGCCTGCATTGCTGCGAAAGGTGGATATACACTGTACTAGTGCCGACATTGTGCATGCTCTGTTGCCTGTGTCTATGTGCCTGTGGTTCTGTCAGTGTGATCATGTGATGTATCTGACCCCAGGAATGCGTCAATAAAGCTTCCCCTTCCTGGGACAATGAATTCACGGTGTTCTTATTTCAATTTCCAGGAGTGTATTTTGTCTGAATGATGTTTCTCAATGTTTATGGGAGATCGTTGGCTAATGATTTATTAACTTGCTTATGATTTTATGTAATGAGTGTTTCGTAAATAATCTTGCCAGAGTGCCGCCTGTCAATTTTTATGTGAGATTGTTTTTGGTAGTTAATGAACACACTGGAGTTGAAAAGTTAACTTTATTGGGTCAGCCCTGCCACTCCCTTTAGATATGAAGGTTAAACAAAACAGGTGTTAAGTAAAAACGTCCCAGCCAACATTCAGTGAATATTTTAAATGAAAAAATTAATTATGTGTACCAGTAATAAAAATTCACGAGTGGAGGTACTTCTGCTCTTCTCACTAGATTAGCAGCCAGTCGCGTCGCGGACAGTCATTCGTATGCTCGTGCAAGTGATCCGTATTCGGATGAACTATTGGTACATGCAAGGAATTATGCAACTGTCACATGCGGAACTAGGTATTCGTACAATGAATTTCTAACAGTTGAGGTGCTTTTAAATGACCAGTGGAGCATAATAGCACGACAACAGGTTGTAACGTATCACAAATAGACTATTTTGACTAAAGCCCGCATCTCGTGGTCGTGCGGTAGCGTTCTCGCTTCCCACGCCCGGGTTCCCGGGTTCGATTCCCGGCAGGGTCAGGGATTTTCTCTGCCTCGTGATGGCTGGGTGTTGTGTGATGTCCTTAGGTTAGTTAGGTTTAAGTAGTTCTAAGTTCTAGGGGACTGATGACCATGGATGTTAAGTCCCATAGTGCTCAGAGCCATTTTTGACTAAAGTGTTGTTACAAATTTCTACTATTGTATGAATAAAAATGTGTTTGAACAGTGCAGCCCAATTTACTATATTTGACTTGCAGAATATACGTGGGCCTTTACCAGACATTTGCGGTCCCCATTATGTACATGCGTTCCCGGAGTGCATCTAAGTAAACAGACGATTACAGGGTTAAAGTAAAGTCCGTGATTGCAATATTGAGAAAATAAGCTCCGAAAGGAAGCAGGTACGTGAGGTGTAGGCAGACGGCCATTAAATATGTCTAGTAATGGGCGTTTGTTGTGTATCACTGCATTCGTGTGAGTCGTCTCTGTGTGTAGGAAATCTGCTGAAAGGGTTATTCCCTACTTCATAATACAACTTTGTATCTTCTGTACTTCCTCCACCAATACTATTTGAGAAGGAAAACTCGAGTGTCGGTCGAACAAGGGGTTAGTAAGCTACTTCTTTTATGGATGGACTACTCTTACTGGTGATTCAGTCTGACAGGCCGGCCGCTGTGCCCGAGCGGTTCTAGGCGCTTCAATCCGGAACCTCGCTGCTGCTACCGTCGCAGGTTCGAATCCTGCCTCGGGCACGGATGTGGGTGTAGATTAGTTAGGTTTAAGTAGTTCTAAGTCTAGGGGATTGATGACCTCAGATTTTAAGTCCCATGGTGCTTAGAGCCATTTGAATCAGTCTGACAACTGCCCTTCCTAAGATTATTTTTATGAAGTCATTCCACTGTAAATGGCTTCATACACTAATGACAAGATATTTAATGGATGTGACCATTTTCACGGACTATTCGGCAATCATATAAACGGGAGACACTTTCGGTATATTAATATGCAACACTGCAGATTTGCTGATGCCAATCTTTGCAACAAGAGTCGATTCTCTGGCATTTCGCTGGTATTTTCTAGTGTTGCAAATCTTTATATAAGAACTTCATTCATGAACAGCCATGTAGAGCTTCCGACGCTATCCACTCGGTCATTTGTAATAGTATGGTGCATACGTCCGCAGCGTTTTGTTTTGCGTGTTGGTATTCCTGTTGCTATGGGTTTACTTACGATCGTTATTTTTATTTGTAGTTAACTCGCGCTGTTTGAGTTTACTCATTGTTATTTTGCCATTTGGAGATAGTGAGAGGAGCTGCGAATTCTAGAAATCGGATTGCCTAATGGAGAAATCGAAACATTTCCAACATATTCTTCTATCTGAGTTCAACAGAGGCGTAACAGCAGTGGACACAGCTAGAACCATTTGCGTCTTGTATGGGGTTAATGCCAGTGGGTAGAGGACGACAAGAAAATGGATTTTTCGTTCTATGGCACCAATCGGTATTGTAATTGTAAACTATCGAAGCTGCGTTGGTACAGCACCGGAACTTCAAGCGCTGATAGAAAGCACCGAAGCTGAAATCGTTATAGGTACAGAAAGCTGGCTGAAGCCAGAGATAAATTGTGCCGAAATTTTTACAAAGGCACAGACGGTGTTTAGAAAGGATAGATTGCATGCAACCGGTGGTGGCGTGTTTGTCGCTGTTAGTAGTAGTTTATCGTGTAGTAGAGTAGAAGTGGATAGTTCCTGTGAATTATTATGGGTGGAGGTTACACTCAACAACCGAGCTAGGTTAATAATTGGCTCCTTTTGCCGACCTCCCGACTCAGCAGCATTAGTGGCAGAACAACTGAGAGAAAGTTTGGAATACATTTCACATAAATTTTCTCAGCATGTTATAGTCTTAGGTGGAGATTTCAATTTACCAGATATAGACTGGGACACTCAGATGTTTAGGACGGGTGGTAGGAACAGAGCATCGAGTGACATTATACTGAGTGCACTATCCGAAAATTACCTCGAGCAATTAAACAGAGAACCGACTCGTGGAGATAACATCTTGGACCTACTGATAACAAACAGACCCGAACTTTTCGACTCTGTATGTGCAGAACAGGGAATCAGTGATCAAAAGGCCGTTGCAGCATCCCTGAATAAGGAAGTTAATAGGAATATAAAAAAAAGGGAGGAAGTTTTATCTGTTTAGCAAGAGTAATAGAAGGCATATTTCAGACTACCTAACAGATCAAAATGAAAATTTCTGTTCCGACACTGACAATGTTGAATGTTTATGGAAAAAGTTCAATGCAATCGTAAAATGTGTTTTAGACAGGTACATGCCGAGTAAAACTGTGAGGCACCGGAAAAACCCACCATGGTACAACAACAAAGTTAGGAAACTACTGCGAAAGCAAAGAGAGCTTCACTCTAAGTTTAAACGCAGCCAAAACCTCTCAGACAAACAGAAGCTAAACGATGTCAAAGTTAGCGTAAGGAGGGCTATGCGTGAAGCGTTCAGTGAATTCGAAAGTAAAATTCTATGTACCGACTTGACAGAAAATCCTAGGAAGTTCTGGTCTTACGTTAAATCAGTAAGTGGCCCGAAACATCATATCCAGACACTCCGGGATGATGATGGCATTGAAACAGAGGATGACACGCGTAAAGCTGAAATACTAAACACCTTTTTCCAAAGATGTTTCACAGAGGAAGACCACACTGCAGTTCCTTCTCTAAATCCTCGCACAAACGAAAAAATGGCTGACATGGAAGTAAGTGTCCAAGGAATAGAAAAGCAACTGGAATCACTCAACAGAGGAAAGTCCACTGGACCTGACGGGATACACATTCGATTCTACACAGATTACGCGAAAGAACTTGCCCCCATTCTAACAGACGTGTACCGCAAGTCTCTAGAGGAACGGAAGGTTCCAAAATATTGGAAAAGAGCACAGGTAGTCCCAGTCTTCAAGAAGGGTCGTCGAGCAGATGCGCAAAGCTATAGACCTATATCTCTGACGTCGATCTGTTGTAGAATTTTAGAACATGTTTTTTGCTCGAGTATCATGTCGTTTTTGGAAACCCAGAATCTACTATGTAGGAATCAACATGGATTCCGGAAACAGCGATCGTGTGAGACCCAACTCGCTTTATTTGTTCATGAGACCCAGATAATATTAGATACAGGCTCCCAGGTAGATGCTATTTTTCTTGACTTCCGGAAGGCGTTCGATACAGTTCCGCACTGTCGCCTGATAAACAAAGTAAGAGCCTATGGAATATCAGACAAGCTGTGTGGCTGGATTGAAGAGTTTTTAGCAAACGGAACACAGCATGTTGTTATCAATGGAGAGACGTCTACAGACGTTAAAGTAACCTCTGGCGTGCCACAGGGGAGTGTTATGGGACCATTGCTTTTCACAATATATGTAAATGACCCAGTAGATAGTGTCGGAAGTTCGATGCGGCTTTTCGCGGATGATGCTGTAGTATACAGAGAAGTTGCAGCATTAGAAAATTGTAGCGAAATGCAGGAAGATCTGCAGCGGATAGGCACTTGGTGCAGGGAGTGGCAACTGACCCTTAACATAGACAAATATAACGTATTGCGAATACATAGAAAGAAGGATCCTTTATTGTATGATTATATGATAGCGGAACAAACACTGGTAGCAGTTACTTCTGTAAAATATCTGGGAGTATGCGTGCGGAATGATTTGAAGAGGAATGATCATATAAAATTAATTGTTGGTAAGGTGGGTACCAGGTTGAGATTCATTGGGAGAGTCCTTAGAAAATGTAGTCCATCAACAAAGGAGGTGGCTTACAAAACACTCGTTCGACCTATACTTGAGTATTGCTCATCAGTGTGGGATCTGTACCAGATCGGGTTGACGGAGGAGGTAGAGAAGATCCACAGAAGAGCGGCGCGTTTCGTCACAGGGTTATTTAGTAAGCGTGATAGCCTTACGGAGATGTTTAACAAACTCAAGTGGCAGACTCTGCAAGAGAGGCGCTCGGCATCGCGGTGTAGCTTGCTCGCCAGGTTTCGAGAGGGTGCGTTTCTGGATGAGGTATCGTATATATTGCTTCCCCCTACTTATACCTCCCGAGGAGATCACGAATGTAAAATTAGAGAGATTAGAGCGCGCACGGAGGCTTTCAGACAGTCGTTCTTCCCGCGAACCATACGGGACTGGAACAGGAAAGGGAGGTAATGACAGTGGCACGTAAAGTGCCCTCCGCCACACACCGTTGGGTGGATTGCGGAGTGTAAATGTAGATGTAGATGTAGATCGTTTTAACGTTAGTGATTCTCCACGTTCAGGAAGGCATTCGGGATTTGATGAAGTTCGTTTAAACGCATTAACCCGCAATAATCCACGACAGTGTACTCGAGAACTGGCAATAGTGATGAACTGTGATCATTCCATCATCGTGTGACATTTTCATGCAGTGGGAAAGGTACAAAAATTTGGTGGATGGCTACTGCTTGCTCTAAACCAAAATCACAAAAACCGGCGCCTGGCCATATGTGAGTCTTTGTTTACCCGTCATCAATTGGCTCTTGAACAACACAGCCCATTCCTGACTTGTGACGGGAAATAGTGTCTTTATGTTAATTTGAGGAAAAGGAAGGAATTGTTGAGGCCAAACAAAGCATAAAATCCCCGTACAAAGATCAGTTTGCATTTACAAAAAATAACTTTATATGTGTGTTGGAACTACGAATTGCTTCCCCACCAGCCTTTGTGGCCGAGCGGTTCTAGGCGCTTCAGTCTGGAACCGCGCTGCTGCTTCGGTCGCAGGTTCTAACCCTGCCTCTCCTTGGCCATGGATGTGTGTGATGTAATTAGGTTAGTTAGGTTTAAGTAGTTCTAAGTCTAGGGGACTGATTATCTTAGTTGTTATGGTCCAAAGTGCTTAGAGCCAATTTTTGAATTGCTTCCCCGAGATGTAACCATCACTGCTGACTTCCATTGTCAACAACTGAGATGTCTGGGAGACGTAACGATATAAAAGGTGGGTTGGTAAATCACCCCGTATCCACCATATTGATGTTATCCTATGTTCTCAGATTTTCACCTTTTCGGCTCTCGATCGAAGGACCTTCAAGGAACTGCCTTTCCAGATGAAAATGCGCTCCGTACAAGGCTCCACAAGTTCTTCGCCTCAAAACCACATGGTTTCTACAGTCACGAAATCGGGAAGTTACAGTGACATTGGCAGACTGTTGTCAGTAGTAAAGAAGAACATATTATTAATGACTAAAGTCTCTGTCATGTTTATCGTTGTGTTTATTAAACTTACGGGAAAAACGCTATGAACTTCTGCTACAGCCTAATACAGTAATAAAGAATAGGGGAAATAGTCTGACGCTTTCCAGAATTAATTTTCATTTTGCAGCTGAATGTGCGCTGATAAGAAAATTCTTGGCATATTAAAACTGTATGCGGAACTGAGACTCGAACATGGGACCTTTAACTTTTGCGGCGAAAGTAACTAACCTATCCAAGCATAATTCACAGCCTCACTTCCTCCCGTACCTCTTCTGCTGCTTGTTGGGGTGGTTCGCGGGCCGTGCTTCATTAGGGCAATCGGTAGAGCCCTTGTCTGTGAGAAGTTAACGTCCCACGTTCAAATCCTGATTTGTCACACAGTTACAGCCTGCGAGGAAGTGGCACATCTGAACCCCGTAATATGCATATTATGCTTGTCTCGTGAAGAGGTCAGATAAGAGCTGTACTGTAAGTGAAACTGGCTTGCAAGGTGCTACATAATTACGATATACAGGGAGTGGCACGCCTGGTAACCAATTATAAGAAGCTTTCCGTGGGCTGCATGGCGTGGCGGTGTGACTGCCGGCTCTTCCAGCTTTAACGGGGAGCGCAGTCTCGCTCGCGCTGTTTGCGAATGATAAACGGATTAGGGCAGAGATGGTTATCGAGTAGTTCCAAGTTGGAGCGGCGGCTCCATTCTCTCACTTTTAAAAGTTGGCCGCCTGCGGGGAACTCCCGGTTCCTGCGGCGGCGAACCTGCTGCGAGCCGTTATTTATGGAGCGCTGCTAAATCCATCACTCCGCCCGCAGTAGCGATGGCACACTCACGCCAGTATTCTGAGTCGCCATGGCTATGGAACTTGGCGGTATAAACCATGGAATGGCACTTATGAGCGTGTGACATATGGAGATATAACCACCGTTCAAATTCTGCATTTAGATGGAAGAATGGATTTACTGCGAGTGGTGAGCGTTTCTAAATATTCAGTTTAGACGGAATATCAGAGAGGTATTATAAGTTAACAGTCGAATCCCCCTTTAGAGAAATAAAAAATATGGTAGCTTAACAGCAGTTGTGGGTAATTAACCTATAGGTTGATGTGATACCTTGCTACTTCCTTTTCAAAATGTAGCGATTTCACAAAACGTTTCCGGCGAAAGATAATTAAAAATTAATTACATCTAGAATGAGGTCATTCACAGGATGCATTCTGGTCGCTGAATTGGTGAACAAGACTGTAATTAGATGCATCCGTAACTTTATTAGGATCTCTCTAGGACTGATTCAAAACTATATCCACAACCTGTTATTAAAAACAATGACGAAGGAACTTGATTCCTTTTCATATACGCTCTTTCAGTCGCTTGTAATAAGTTTAAACATTGTTCGAGTGAAATTTTATACCATTCTATTCTTGCCGAGGGTGCACGCCTCGTAGCGTTGCAAAATAGTCTCTGAAGTGTTGAGAGGAAATGAAGCGCAATCTGTAATACTGAATAGATCCACTGTAAAATAGTCCGTCACTTTTTTCTGAAACAGCGTCTGCTGTGTCACTTAATAATCTCGAAAACTCTTCGCACACGTAGAGCTGCACTATACTTAACCTTAAATTTCTTCGAGAAACGAGACTGTCATTTAAAAGAAAGAAAAAAAAATGTACAACGAATTTTCACTCTGCAGTTGCGTGCTCACTGTTTTGAAACATCCTGGCAGAGTGAAACTGTGTGCCAGACCTGGACTCGGACCGGGGACCTTTTCTAGGAAAGAAATACTGGTGTGGGGGCGCATTGTGAGTCCTCCTTGAGTGTCTCAGACGATAAAGCACATGCCCGGGGAAGACCAAAGTCCCGCGTACCAGTGCTGGTCCAGCACGCAATGTTGACCTGTCAGGAAGTTTAAAAAACTGGTTCCATGTAGTTCAGCTCGACTGCATCTCTTTTTGACTAAAAAGAGCTTTTCTCGGGAATATTACCCTAACCGTTTATGTTTTCGTCTAGATAGACCTGTATTTAAATATATATACTTATTTTTAATTTATTTTTATTGAATTACAACTTGAATTGATCCACCACGTAAGTATCAAGGATATTTTGCCTGCTATCATTATTTTAAGATCACATCGATTACAAAAATTATGCAAGGACAAGATTGCTAAGATACATTTTATTATATCATTTCTTTTTTCTGTCTCGAACCTTGGGGCGTCGTTTTTCTAACGATTATCCTGACGTTTCGCTGGCTAGCACGTGTGACCGACTTGGTCAGAGGTTCACTTTCTACAGGTGGTGACAATGAAATGTGAACCTTTGATAATGAGAGCCACTCGTGATGTTGAAAAATCAAAGAAATCTTTAAAGAAACAATGGGTGTTGAACCCGAGACATAAGTCAACAGGCAATTCGTCAACAAGTGGCCAAGAAACCCTCAACAAAATGGTGCGTTACGTTTCATTTTTAAGTCTGCAGAGGCAACGTAAAATCACGATAAAATAACAAATTACTGATATATAAATACTTGTTGTGTTCAGTCCGAAGACGATTAATGCAGTTCTCCAAGCTAGTCTGTCCACTGCAAGCCGCTTCGTCTCTGAATTACTACCGCAATCTATATGTATTTCAACGCGCCTACAGTATTAAAGCCCTGGTCTCGCTCTGCAATTTTTACCCCACTAACTTCTTTCCAGTATCAAATGAACAGTTCCTTGATGCTTCAGGATGCGTCCTGTCAACTGATCCTTTCACTTACACAAGTTCTGACATAAAGTTTCTTTTTACCCAATTCGACACAGTAGCTCCTCATTATTATTCTGTCAACACATCTAGTCTTCTGCATTCTTCTATACCACCACATTTCTAAAGTTTCTGCTTTCTTTAAATCTGAACTCGCTGTTAACTTACCAAGAACATCCGAATACCTACGAGGCGTGTTTTTTAAGTAAGGTCCATTTTGTTGTAGACACTAGTAGTTCGCGCAGACACCGCAACGAGCTCGTGCGTCGAGTACCGGCGTGCCTCGGGAACAACTGTGCTCAGTTTCAGCTCTGTAGATAACCTGTACGGTTCTGTTCTGTGCTTTCAAAGTGTTTAAGACTATCAACTCTCCCACCGCGTGTGAGGTTCGCTCAGTGATACGGTTTCTGTCAGCAAGGAACCTGTCTGCTTCAGAAATTCATCGACGGATTTGCGAAGTGCACAGTGATATTGTTATGAGCGAAAGCAAAGTGTGTAAGTGGGTACGAGAATTCAGAAATGGCCGTGACAACGTCCATGATGAAGACCACTCCAGTCAGACGATTTGATGGCTTAAGGTGAAGCGAGGATTCATGAGAACAGGCGCTTCACAACGTCTCTCAAACGAATTTCCTGACGTGTCGAGATCAGTGCTTTACAACATGGTTTCTAAACACCTAAAGCTTATGAAACTGTGCTCCGCTGGGTCCCGAAACTCCTAACAGAGGACCACAAAAACCAAAGGTCCGAGTGTGCGATGAAGTTCTTCACTCGTTATCACGAAGAAGGTGGCGGCTGCTTGAGTCAGATCGTAACCGGAAACGAAACGTGAATATCGCATATCACGCCCGAATCGAAGCAACAGAGCATGTAATAAAAAAAAATGGCTCTGAGCACTATGGGACTTAACATCTGTTGTCATCAGTGCCCTAGAACTTAGAACTACGTAAACCTAACCAACCTAAGGACATCACACACATCCATGCCTGAGGCAGGATTCGAAACTGCGACCGTAGCGGTCACGCGGTTCCAAACTGAAGCGCCTAGAACCGCACGGCCACACCGGCCGGCAGTATGTAATAGAGACACACATAGTCACCTGTAAATGTGAAGGACAAACACTCTGTCCCAGCGCATAATCATGGAGTCGGTGTTTCGGGATAGACATGGTGTTTTGTCGGTCGACTTCATGCAACGAGGAACCACTATCAATGTAGAAACATACTGCCAAACCCTGACAAAGCTACGCAGTGCGATTCAAAACAAAAGACGTGGCATGCTCACAAAGGGAATTGTCCTTCTCCATGATAATACAAGACCTCACAGTGCACGTCAGCCCCTTGATTTATTGGACAGTTTTGGTTGTGAAGTTTTAGACCACCCACCCTACAGTCCTGATCTTGCGTCAAGCGATTACCATCTGTTCCTCCACCTCAAACAACACCTCAGTGGCAACAGTCAGAATGATGACGACGACGGGAAAACGGCAGTGAATTCTTGGTTATCAGAGCAGGCGGCAAGTTTATATGAAGAGGGTATTTTAAAATTGGTTGAGAGGTATGATATGTGTTTCAACAAACTTGGAAACTACGTCGTAAATAGAGTGAAGTATGTACTTTCCGAAAATAAATTGACTTGCTTGAAATAACCTTTCGTTGTGTACTTATCTTCAAACGGACCTTACTTAGAAAACACGCCTTATGTTATTGGACATTAATATGGGTTGTGAACACCCTTCGCCTATATGACTGCCTGAATTTTGAATTCTGCTGAAGATGCACTTCCAGTGAGGTGCCTCAGTGTCTTGTGGGAATAGCAGACCATTCATCCTCAAGAGACAAAAGTCAGGAAGGCAGTGGTGTTGAACGCAGCAATCTGGAGCAATGTCGCTTTTTTTTTAACTGGTCCTAAAATGTTTCATTGGGTTAAGGTCGGGAATGGGGAAGCCTATTCATATCAGGGATGTTATTGTTCATAAACAACTGCCTCACAAGTGCTTAGCCGGCCGAAGTAGCCGTGCGGTTAAAGGCGCTGCAGTCTGGAACCGCAAGACCGCTACGGTCGCAGGTTCGAATCCTGCCTCGGGCATGGATGTTTGTGGTGTCCTTAGGTTAGTTAGGTTTAAGTAGTTCTAAGTTCTAGGGGACTAATGACCTCAGCAGTTGAGTCCCATAGTGCTCAGAGCCATTTGAACCATTTGAACAAGTGCTTATTTATCTCATGCTGATACAAATGATGCTCGTCTCTGCTGTTTCTCTACTAAACGCTGTATAGAATGTTGTAAAATATGTTCGTATCCTTTCGCAATTACAGTTTTCCTCAGCTCACTCTAACCACGAGAATTATCCTCTTATGGTACGACCACCTCCTCCATACTTCAGTGAAATGAAAATTAAATCAAGACCCTAAGCTGTCGACAGGCGTTGGTATACATCAACAGGGACAGTTGAAAATGTGTGCCTCGACCAGGACTCGAACCTGATATCTCCTACTTACATGGCAGATGCTCTATCCATTTGAGCCACCGAGAGCACAAATGATAGTACGACTGCAGGGAGTTATCACTTGCACCCTCCCCGTGACGCCCACATTCCCAACTTAATGGCCACACACTACATTCATAGTGCCCCTGCCCATCACATTCATTACTCGTGGCAGACAATCTTACCGAGACCCATAAGAGTTCGGGGAACGTGTGTGTATTCAGTACAGAAGAAGAAGGTCAACAGCTGGTTAGGCTTAACTACACGAAAATGGTATCTTCATGTATCCATACTTCAGTGTTGGCAATACACGTAATGGCAGGTAAGATTCTCCAGACATTCGCCAAACCCAAACACATTCACCGGGTTGCCACGTGGCACAGCGTGATTCACCACTCCAAATCACTCGTTTCCAATCTTCCAGTGTCCGGTGGCGTGGCGTCACTCTTCACATCATCTCAAGGATCGTTCAGTGTTGACTACAGAAGTGTGTGGCTCATAAGGAGCTGCTCGACTATTGTACCACATTTATTTTAACACCTACCCAAACTCATTGAGCTATCTGGACTGTCGGTAGCAATTTGGGACTCATGAGTGATATCTTGTGCTGATATCATGTGACATTTTACAACTGCAGTGCTCGACAGTTCCTGTCCGTCAGTACGATCGTCTGCCTCGTCTTGGTTTCTGGAGAGTACTCAGTATTGTAGAACACTCAGTATAATGTCGTTTATTGAAACTGAACTACACTTCTCGAACAATCACTATATACACACAAAAACAAATAACTTGTAGACGACCATACATCAAGAGCGTCGGTGAGGTCCGTCGGAACTAGTCCTAGCTCGGCGAGGAACAGACTGTATTGCTGCTGCGCTGGCAGACGTAGCAGTTTGCATTTAACAGTCACATCACCAACAATCGAAATGGGGAGCTTTGGAAGTGTTGAAGTGTTTCTGACAGATCTTTTACCCAGGAGACATCCAGCGACTGGTGCACGTTCGGAATCACTAACCTCTCCCTACTGAACTATATTGCTATTTCTTCCGCCTTACTGAAGACAAAAAATTCCCAGCTCCTTTTATACAGGCGGGTCCGTCTCTCGTGACATCTATTGGTCACTTTCGCATTATAAACGGGTGTCAGGATAGTTTTCGTCATTTACAGAAAAAAATATAAACGAATCCAAGACGGAGTACCTTGTTATGGCGGGTGGTCAAAATCAGACTGCTGGTCATCTACAGTCACTGCAGGTAGGAGACCAGTCCTACAAGAGAGTGCAAGAATATAAGTACCTAGTGGACTTTTCACTGAGAACTCGTCATGTGAAGCACAGATCAGTATCAGTGCCAGAATACAAGCAGGAAACAGATCGTACCACGGCCTAGCACAACTCCTTCACTCCAGATATCTCTCCAGTTCAAGATTCGACTATAGAAAACCCTGATCCAGCCTGTTGTTCTATATGGCTGTGAAACATGGAGTATCCGAAAACAGGACTTATATAAACTCCTCGTTTTTGAGAAAAAATTGCTTCGGAAGATCTTCGGTCCGTTTCTGGATGCAGACACTGATAAATGGAGGATCAGACACAACCAAGAGCTTGAGAAACTATACCAGTAGCCCAACATAGTAGGAGCTGTCAAAGCCAAACGAATGCACTGGGTCGGCCTTGTGGCCTGGATGGAGGATCACAGGTGGCCTCGGAAGCTCCTGGATTTCACACCTACAGGAAAGAGACCTCTAGGGGGACCCAAGAAGCTTTGGAGGGAAGGCCTCCATGAAGATTTAAACCAAGCATCAATAGATGTGGACGGATGGCGGATAGCAGCAATGGGCAGAAATCAATGGAGGAGGAGACTTGTAGCAGCGTGTGATTCACTGGGCCTGATCACGTAGAAGAAGAACAAGAAGAAGAACAAGAAGAAGAAGAAGAAGAAGAAGTATAGAAATAGTGTTCGACTATTATAAGTCAAACGAAAGGGGCATCTACAAGGCTATGAAACGAGGAAATAAAACTATAAATGTAGGTCTGAATCAACGGGTTATTCGATACGACGCATAACGCCTGAGTACATGAACTTCTTATAACATAGTCCCTCGGGATCCAAAGTGTGGAAGTGCACTCGAGGACAAACACATTTCACCAAGGGCTCCAGATGGCCCTCTTTAATGGGATGGCAGGATTCAGCACATCCCCTCATTGACGCCTGTACACGCCCCATAATCCCAGCCAAGTTCTAATGCATTTGCACCATTCACAATGCCTTCCCCATATCCGTTGCCGCCATCAACAGAGCTTGAATACACCCAAGGTTTTAAATATCCCTAAACAGACAAAAAAATTACAACGGCTTGAGATCGGGGGTCTGGGAGGCGCTGGTATTTGGGAGTCGTGACCGCTGTACTTCTTGTGTAAACAATATTTACCAGTACTTAGGTATTCGAAATAATGATGAAACCAAGCCAGGGCAGTTTATTACGTGCCGTGTTTCGAAATACATAAAGCCTTAGACATTAACAGCGATATAATATTGGCAGGACCGTTTCAGTCTGAGAAATCGTTGATGTTTATATTTACTTGTTTCAGTGTCTTCTACTCACCCCTATCATTTCCACCTATGCAAGACACCGCACGGTATGCAGATATGCAGATCTCTCCCCCGCCGCCCCCTCCTCACGCTTGTACTGTGCGCAGTGGTAACAGATGGAATAGTGTTGGTCCTGAGAAGTCAGTCATGGCTGTGTTTCTTGCTGAAATTAACAGCGACAACGCGTGTAAAAGGGTTCACCTTCATCCATAACTGAAACACGGGTAACACTACCATCGTTTGTTACAAACTATACCACAGGAGAGACAGCACATGAAGAAATGTCATAAGGAGCTCTCTGATACATTGGAGATGAAGTTCTAACATAAAATCGGCATAATTAAGCTGTTGACAGAAACTGAACAGTAAAGAACGCACGAAAACAATAGTCCGGTAACTAACTCACAAGATTATTCAAGTGAATTAATTAAACTCTTTCGTATTGGACATGATGACTACGCCGTTTTGAGGGGTTAAGAAAATATATCCGCAAACGTAAATAAGTTATAATTTAGCCACTGGCTGTCAGAGTGTGAATTAAAACGAGATCCTCTGTGCTCTAATGGAGGCCGCGCCTTCTCCTTGTGCTACATCCAACTCTTTGATTTTACGTTTGAATTGAGGTATACATAAACTATAAGCTGCGAAAATATTTAGTTTTCTGTATCTGAAGCAAATTTACGCTACGATATAGAAAGTGTCGAGAGAGGTTATAACTGATTTTGTGATTTTGGAAAGCTAACTTTACGCTTTCTGGACAGTGGACAGTTGTACCTTGGAGTGAAAAAGCGTATGAAAAACATTACTCGAGGGACATTTTTTTAGCTTTGACACGAGACGTACTAGAAAGTAAATGCATTAACGAGATGGATACTAGTAGTGCATTGTACAAGACATCGTGACTTAATGAAATACGGCTAATGTGGGCACATCTATGATAACGATTGTGAAGGAAATTTGTATTGGGGATTGTGAACTGTTAAATGGCAGACATCTAACGAATTTTTCTTAAACTTCATTGATACGGTAACGTATTCTGTCTACGTCCACTACCGGTATGTATGAAGGATGATGTGTAAGTCAAATTTGTAGGTAGGCTGTTTAGGTTTTTTTATTGGTAACCCCACGTAGCGATCTGTATGAAAATCACTGGCTGTGCTGCGTGCAGTCTGTGGCTGGTTTGCACTGTTGTCTGCCATTGTAGTATTGGGCAGCTGGATGTTAACAGCGCGTAGCGTTGCGCAGTTGGAGGTGAGCCGCCAGCAGTGGTGGATGTGGGGAGAGAGATGGCGGAGTTGTGAGAGCGGATGATCTGGACAGAGACAGTAAATTTGTAAGACTGGATGTTATGAACTGATACATATAATATGACTTTTGAACAATATTAAGGTAAATACATTGTTTTTTCTCTAACAAAATCTTTCATTTGCTAACAATGCCTATCAGTAGTTAGTGCCTTCAGTAGTTTGAACCTTTTATTTAGCTGGCACTAGTGACGCTCGCTGAATTGCAGTAGTTCGAGTAACGAAGATTTTTGTGGCGTAAGTGATTCATGAAAGGTATAGGTTAATGTTAGTCAGGGCCATTATTTTGTAGGGATCATTGAAAGTCAGATTCCGTTGCGCTAAAAATATTGTGTGTCAGTTTAAGCACAGTCATGCATAATTTTTCTAAGAGGACGTTTCATATGGATGTGAACAGAATACAGAGAGCTGGCTTAGATAGGACCTTTTGGGAATAATGATGAACGAAGGGAGATCTCCATGCTAAATACTGCAGTAAAACAAACCCTGTCCTTTCCCTTAGTGTTATCCCTCTATGTGTTTGTGTACCCTTGTGTATTTGTGTTTTTCTTGTCTTTATGTGTTTAGCTGATGAGAGCTATGTTGTAGAATTTTTCTGTATGTTATTTACTTTGTAAAGATGTTTAGACATTATTTGTTCTGTTTTATTTTAATGCTCACGTGTGAAGTTGAGGTTTCGAAAGTTATTCAGACCTTTTACGTATTTACTTATGTCATAATTCCTGTAACACTGATGTATACGTTTATTTCCATTCTTTTGTAAAGCCCGTATTACTACAAATGTTATCTGTGTTATGTTCTTTAATGATGTATTTTGTACCTTTGTTATTGTATTCTCGTGTTATGAAATTGTAATTGACGCCAGTTCATCAAATTAAGTAATTTGTTAGTATCATTTCACTGCACACGTTTCTGTTGGTCATAATATATGCACAATATGTGAGAAGTTGGGACTGTTAGTGTTTGCACGTGTGTTAATAATTCAGCAAGAGACTGGATAACAGAATTGCTGGTTCTAAGGACATTTCAAAAAAAAATTTTGTGCGTGCACAAGTGGTGTTTTATGGACTTGCTATATTCTCCGCAAGACTCTTCGATGGTGATTTTGCACCTGCACAGTCGCAATAGATGGCTGCTGGCCGTCTCTGCAAGGACTATAGTGGGTCTGCATCTTTGATGGCCCACCAGTACCATTATTTCTACAAGGACTACAGTGGGTCTGCATCTTTGATGGCCCAACAATACCATTATTTCTACAAGGACTACAGTGAGTCTGCACCTCTGGTGGCCTACCAGTACCGTAATCTCTACCAGGACTACAGTGGGTCTGCTCTGTGACGACCTACCTAGCAATATTCTTCAAAACTTCGACTGACTCTGTGGTGGGTCTGCTCTGTTGTGGACCATTACCTGTCTGCATGTCAAGAGTCAGCACTGTCTTTCCGTTGGAAGGACAACACTACTTCTTCAAGACTGCATGGAAATGCACTATTTCCGTGTGCATTTTCTTTTACTGCTCAGACTTTGAGAAAAACACTGCTATTTTACTGTGATGAACGATCCGGACTGTCTTTATGGACTGTGAAAATTTTAGCTTTTGACAAACATTGTATCAATAAATGTGTGAATTTGATTTCTTTGTTATTGTAATTATGAAATATTTTTTCAAATCTGTATTGGCCAGTGCCCAAAACCATTTGTAAAATTTTTTGTGTGGAGCATGGGGGCTATGTAAGTAGGCTGTATAGGTTTTTTTTATTGATAACGCCACGTAGCGCTCTGTATGAAAATCACTGGCTGTGCTGCGTGCAGTCTGTGGCTGGTTTGCATTGTTGTCTGCCATTGTAGTGTTGGGCAGCTCGATGTTAACAGCGTGTAGCGTTGCGCAGTTGGAGGTGAGCCGCCAGCAGTGGTGGATGTGGGGGGAGAGATGGCGGAGTTGTGAGAGCGGATGATCTGGACAGGGACAGTAAATTTGTAAGACTGGATGTTATGAACTGATACATATAATATGACTTTTGAACAATATTAAGGTAAATACATTGTTTTTTCTCTATCAAAATCTTTCATTTGCTAACTATACCTATCAGTAGTTTGAATCATTTATTTAGCCGGCACTAGTGGCGCTCGCTGTATTGCAGTAGTTCGAGTAACGAAGATTTTTGTGAGGTAAGTGATTCATGAAAGGTATAGGTTAACGTTAGTCAGGGCCATTCTTTTGTAGGGATTATTGAAAGTCAGATTCAGTTGCGCTAAAAATATTGTGTGTCAGTTTAAGCACAGTCATGCATAATTTTACTAAGGGGACGTTTCAAATTCTGCTCCATGGTCCTGACAGTTCAGCGTGATTTTCCAATTAACGTAATTGCTTGTTATGGTTCAACACATTTAAAAACCATTCACTCTCCACGCAGTGGCACAGAGGTTCGGATATGGTCGCATGTTCTAGTACAAAGGACCAAGAGTCCATTTCGCCAAGTTACAATACAGAAACTTACATCCACACGCGGATCACATGAAAACGAGTAAAGAAGAGATGCTGAAGGCGATACTGCAACTTTGAGGACTAGATTCCTTACTCTGATACGGCCCATAGCTAACCTCGCGTCAGTAACGGACGAAGGTCAGACGCCAAGTCCAGCATTACTCACGAACCATCGAATTTACGAAACAAAATTTATGAGACACTGAAAGAAAAAAGTACTCTCTCACTAACGAATCCCTAGTGCTCTAAGTGCATTATAACCAACGAAGTTTGCAATCACTGAGTACACACGTGCCCACCGATATCAGCATCCTCACCTCAAGCCTCCACTAGCGAGCAGGAACGGGACAGTACTGACCGAGGTTCTACGTCTCCAAATGATACCTGGGAGCGTTGGGTCGCGAGAATTGGCGCGCTCCTAACCCGCTCAATCTGAGGCCACGGGACTGGTGCGAAACCCGATGCCATTATGGCTAGCCGCCCCAACGCCGAAAAATGGCTGCTGATTCGTAGGAAGACGGTCATAGTCCGGTCAGGACTGAGAAGTTAAGCCTTAGGGATGGTACCACAATATGTGACACTAGGAAGAAGGACGACTGTGGCCACTACAGAGCATTCAAACTGGTTCCACATGCTTCCTACGCCAACGATGAACAAGGGAAAAGGGATGCCACCATATCCACTCCAGGGAGACTGCTAAACTGGGTTCACAAATAACGAAAAATATCCTGCGTCCATCATGTCACAACGACCAGCGTAATATTGCTGTAGAAAATTGTCTAGCCATATAGGCATCCCACCGTAACTGTAAAATGATGAAAGAATGGCAAAACGAATAAAATATGAAAGGCGTACATAGTGAATGAGATTAAAATGTACGTCTTGCAACATGTCAACAAAAAAAAAAGACCCGCAATGAGGCCGCTTTCAAGTTCTGTAAGGCGCTGATAAGGGTGTCTCACACACATGCGTGCCATTTCCGTATAGAACATCTGACGCTGTTCAAGCTCCTTACTTATCCTGCCGCCGGCCTTGGTGGCCGAGCGGTTCTACGCGCTACGGTCCGGAGCCGCGCGACCGCTACGGTCGCAGGTTCGAATCCTGCCTCGGGCATGGATGTGTGTGATGTCCTTAGGTTAGTTAGGTTTAAGTAGTTCTATGTTCTAGGGGACTGATGACCTCAGCTCAGCAGTTAAGTCCCATAGTGCTCAGAGCCATTTTGAACTTATCCTGCCGCAAGCTGGTGGCCACTCTATGTGTCACAGAGAACTGTAACTCTGATCATTTATTTACCCGCTTTACTCCCTACTTTGTCATTATCAGCTCTTTTAATGCCCGCGTAGCGAAACGTATCTCCTGCCTTTAGTGCCTCATTATCAAATTTCATTCGCTCAGCGTCACCTGATTGAGTTCGACTACATTCCATTTTCCTTGTTTTAGTTTCGTTGATGTTCGTCTTATAACCTCTTCTTCTTTTCATAATCCATTAAGTTCAACTGCTCTTCCAAGTCCTTTGTCTGACCGAGTTACAATGTCATTGGCAAAGATTTTATCTCTTCTCTTTAAACTTCATTTCCGTTTCCGAATTGCTACTTGGTTTCGTCTAGTGCTTGCTAGATGTACAGAAAGACGTCGTAGGTAAAAATATAAAGATGCTATAAAACCGAAATTAGCTGTATATATAACGTGACCACGAAGTGATATCATGTAAACTTCAGGCAATGGAAAATTTTTGCTGCAACTCAGCTACATTTCACGCATAGTTCCTTCCTTTCGTTTATGATAAATGTTTCTAGTCTTTGAGCATACGTACTGAGCCCTATAACACGTCGATACTGACTGACGTTTCATGTGTGACTGAAAGGCTGCCGCGAAGTCCCTAAGCAGGCAAGAACTATGCTAGTCTGATATCCGGGGGACACTAAAGACACGATAACACCCCTAGGGCTAGCTTGTGACACGTCAGCGACTGGGCTTGGGTTATAGTTGGTTTTATTCCTCCTAGGTTCTCGTTCACTACTGTGACATCACGATACAGATTACATTAAACACGCGTACGCTCGTGTGTTTCTCTCTCTCTCTCTCTCTCTCTCTCTCTGTGTGTGTGTGGGGGGGGGGGGGGGGGTGTAAACGCGCTTCGCTTGTGGGTTTAGGATGCTCAACAGCGTCCGTATCAAATGCACTGACACCAATGTGACTAAAACATAACCAAAAATCGGAAAATACTATTTCCCTTAAAATAGTGACAACTATCCGTCATTTTCACTCACATTCACCTGCCCAGTCAAGGACAATCACTTTGAATGGAGAACGAATGGCATCGCACTGTGTTCAGTGATGAATCGAGGTACTCCGCTACCCTGAATCACAATCGTTGGCGTGTACAGGAATTGCCCGGGTAGAAAGTCCCAATATTCCAACGTTTTGGACAAGCACAGCGGTTTTACTCTTCACATCACGGCATAGCTAGGGGTGCAAGTGAGGCGGTATTACGGTATGTCACGGACATTCTGTATCATCGTGCGTTACCTTTCATGTTACGTGTCGTGCTGCCATTTTTCAACAACTAAATGTTGGTCCACATGTGTTATGTGTCTTAGTGTCAAAATCTGCTATTAAAACTGAATTATAGAATAAAAGTGGGAAAAACAACTCACTTATACAAACCCCAGAGTCAGCCTGTCATCCTAACAACATATGAAAGAATTCTCCCTCACAGTAATGGAGGCGACAGTCATTTCATTCAATCTGACACTCTACCCGTCATTTGCTGAACCAGAGAACGGATCTGTTGGTAATCTGTGGTCTTTCGCATGAATATAAAACACATTTAGTTAAAATGTGGCGTATTGAAATCTCTTCGCCACAGCCACAACACATTGGACGTAACTCCCAGCCGAGCGGGAAGCCTTCCCTATCCGAAGGCGACTGAAAGAGCTTGATGTCTCCTCAGTGGCCGAATGGAGATATGCCATGATCGAGTATGAGATTTTAGCAACCATAACTTCATTGTACATCAGTTACAGCCACTTTTTTGCCATCTGAAACGTAACACCATCTATGATATAGCATGTACAATGACAGCATACTGACCTATCAGATTTGGAGCGGACGCTTTATTGATGTCAGATTTTAACAATTTCAGTTCCCTGAAATCTCTTGTTCCCTGACGCCCAGCGCTACGATACTACTATTTCCGCAGCCTTTGCAGGCGAAGAAGGAAACATATTTAAGGGCATTTAGGAGGTCGGAGCCGAGCACTAATTTCTCAGCACGAATGCGTCCTATAACGTGGTTTAGTCACAAATATATACAGTTACTGATAACTGGATTCATCCCTACCTCATCGGAGGTTAAACATAGACAAACAGTCCTGTTGGACGAACATCGGCAACTGAGCTTTATACTAGAGGTCGAAAATACCGCTTCAGTTGTAATTTCTTTTATTATCACGACCGGTTTCGGGCGCTCATAGGTAACAAACTGCGCCTAGTACACGTCGACCGCGGCGCTCGGGGGCCACAGCACAGTTGCGACACCTGAAGATGGGCTTATGAGAGCCCGAAACCGGTCTTTATAATAAAAGAAGTTTACAACTGAAGCGGTATTTTCAACCTCTAGCTTAAACATAGACGTAGATATTGATGTTTCGTACTTTTCAAGAACGTATAAACTTCTCGAATTTCTAATAACTCTATTTATAGGCCAAAATCGACAGTCGACCCGTTGTATGATGTGATGAAAAGTTAAATGGTGTGATATTAATTTTCATATTGTGTAGGTCATAGAATCCATGTACGTAACATTTTTACAACTGTTTCACAAAAAATTTATTGTAATGTGACGCATCAGTTTCATAATCATGTCAATCAGATACGTTAGACGTAAGTTTCATGTAGAAAAATCAGACGCTCAAGGGAATTGCATCAAAAAATCAAAGGATGTGCGTTATGTGAATTGCCAACTGACCTCAAAGTCCGTTATTGATAGCGATCTGGAACACACGTTACGCAGTTAGCGATGCCGAAAATCAAAACTGGGTGTTGTGAAGCAAAAGCAAAATATTAAATACATTCCGCCGTCCAATAATTCCACCGAACAGTTACATGTTATGAAAGCAAACCACATATTCGCTCGGAGTAACCGTGCACAAAGTAAATACTGGTTACTGGCCTCTAATATTTCCGATAAAGAAATTTTATGATTTTTTGGGGGGGGGGGGGGGGGTCGAGCGTGCTACGGGCGATAACGCAGCAACAAAACATTTCGTCCTACACGAATTAAAAATAGTAACCACTAGAAAATGGCACAGTGAACTATACAGCTTTGTAAAGAAAGTACACGCACTCACTCCTGTACAAAATATTAAAAGTGATCCCAACAGTTGTTATTTGATTCACCTGTAAGTAATTCCTTTTCTCTCTTGTACTATAGCATCTCTAGAAATATTATGAACTTCAAACACTTCAGCAACCACCACGGATCTTATAAATTCTTACGCTATATCAAAATAATGAACTTATCACGACTGCCATATGAAATCATCCTCATTCTGCCGATAGCTTTGACGAAAGAGGGAAGAATAATGAACAGAGGATTAGGGCATCTTCTTACCCACTGGGTAAGAAACTTTACCTTGCGATGGAAGAACAGCAATTATGAACGGAATGAAGATACATTAAGTAATGTAAATCAATGTCTTGAAGACACATAACACATATCCACATAAATAACGTCAGGTAATTAAGTGTCATGTTGACCTCTCAGTTGCCTAAAGTCTTACATTAGTGTCACCGAACGTCTGGAGGCGACTACCAAGAGAGAAATGACTACTAGAAAAAGACTGAAAAATCGACGAGTCGGGATATGAAGTCTGCATGCGATAAGGAGGATTGAAGATCTGTAAATTGAAACGAAGAGGTTGAAATTTAATGCAGATAGTGAAGTAAAGAAAGATTTCTGGTTAGCAGCAGAAAATGCTACAACCGTTGTACGATTCATTAGGGCTAATCAGTGCGAACAGTTCGTCTGTAAAACTGACCGAAAGCAGAAATTTTATTTCAGGTTTATATGGTGATACCAGCCGAAGACAACGAGACATTGTATATCTGGGAACTGAAGTCTGTTTCATTATGTAAAGGGAATGGAAACTTAATAATCCTTTCTCTGCAATAGAACTGGTTGAACCCTGCAGTATATTTCAAGTGGTACAACGATATTCGAAAAGTATACGAGTAGGATAGGCAGGAGACAGTATGCCCAGAAGCAGACGTAATGTCATTGTTTAGAAATTTAAAAGTTTAGGAGAATAATCAGGAGGAGTCAACGACAGTGAGACCAAGGACAAGAATCGTGATTAATTTAAGGAAAACTCATGGTTGGGTGGCCCCAACTGATGCGTCATTTATCATTCCCAAACAAATATTTTTATTTAATAACAAATCTATAATGAGCCATCCGACAGTCACCAAGATTCTTGCGAAATACATACAAATTGTTAACACCTTTAAATTAAATTCACAACGTGTAAGGACATTACAATTATACATAAAATTACAAATAGTACTCAAAAACGTTAACCGTGCAACACAATGGTGGCCAGATTACGAACAGTTAATTAAATAAACCTGCGACGGCACTCTCTCCCCGCAACCAGATAATAGCTGTGAGATAGTTCCACAACTGGACTTGAATATAAGTTCAACAAACATTGAATTAAAGACATTAAAAATTTTACATCTCCACTGATTATTCTGCTCCCATTCAGACAAGATACGGCCAAGGTGCCCAAAGTCTATCGACATGTAAGACCGAAGCAACAGTAGTACTTCACTGATTGCCCACAAGCTTGCTCAATATAAATCAAGTTAAGTACTTAAGTAAACTACCGGGCACCTAAAACATAGTTAAAATTATAATGACACTTAAACCCTTAATTTTTTTAAAAGTGGTTCAAATGGCTCTGAGCACAATGGGAATTAACATCGGAGGTCATCGCTCCCCTAGAACTACTTAAACCTAACTAACCTAAGGACATTACACACATCCATGCCAGAGGTAGGATTCGAACCTGCGACCGTAGCGGTCACGCGGTTCCAGACTGAAGCGCCTAGAACCGATCGGGCACACCGGCCGCTCTTAATTTTTTAACAAAATATAGATACTCAGTGCTCTGTTTGCCCAAAGACTTTCATGACACGCCCACGAGGGCATTACAATAACAGAAAAACTGAATCAATAACTTCCTAATATGGCGACACCCGGCCGTTGCCTCAACTTAAGGCTGCAACGGGACACCCGCAGAATCGCTTGTGACCTCCTAACACCTAGGTCTCGTGCGATGACGGGAAAGCAGTCGAAGCAGAAGGAAAACGCGCCCCTGCCCCGGACCCGCAGAACAGCAACGCGCCAACCGCTGCTCATACAAGGTTGTCAAAATATATCAAACAATAAACATCTAAACATGTCTGATAAGAATTAACATGCACAGTAATATTTAAACGTACATTTAAAGATCCTATTATTAAAACTTCAATGTGGGAGCTGGCCGCGTATGACATTGCAAGTTAACCTTCCCAGCAATAACAAGAGGCAATGTATTTAAAATAGTAATTACATAATAATTCAGACAAGGTTTAAAAGCCAAGGTACACCTTTACTGGGGCGTCTTAGGGGCTAATAGACACTGACGCACCAAATAACAAATGGCCCTATAAACTGTACACCTGTATCCCGAAGGGTACCTCGACATGGAGTAAGAGCCTCTGCAGATACAAGCACGCACATATACGTGATCCATACGTGAATACCTTTAGGCTGAGCTTACACAACTTCAGTTTCAGGCCAAATCCAATACCTCGCCCCAGAAAGAGCCATGAGGTCTACATCAAATAGAAATTACAATCAGTGGTATCAAATACTCAGTAACAACAAACCATGATTTCAAGTACAAGATTAACATTGCCGAATACTAGCTTGACGCATGCACAGCCACAAAGAGGTCACCGAATGGCAGGAAGAAACCGGATTCCTAGCCAGCTCACACAGGGGTAGAAGAATCAGTCTTTAAGTACAGTACTTATAAACAGTCTACGGAGATAATACCAAACAAATGCCAAGTAGGCCAATAGCTTCAGGACTCCAGGTAGGCCGGCCGACGTGGCCGAGCGGTACTAGGCGCTACAATCTGGAACCGCACGACCGCTACGGTCGCAGGTTCGAATCCTGCCTCGGGCACGGATGTGTGTGCTGTCCTTAGGTTAGTTAGGTTTAAGTAGTACTAAGTTCTAGGGGACTGATGACCTTAGAAGTTAAAGTCCCATAGTGCTCAGAGCCATTTGAACCATTTGAACTTCAGGTAGGCATCAGATAATACTGCCCTACTGCTTTTATTTTATTTATTCGTATGGCTCACGTGGAGTTTAAAAATACAAGTATATAACATTGTTGTTGTTGTTGTTGTTGTTGTTGTGGTCTTCAGTCCGGAGACTGGTCTGATGCAGCTCTCCATGCTACTCTATCCTGCGCATGCTTCTTCATCTCCAAGCACCTACTGCAACCTACATCCTTCTGAATCTGCTTAGTGTATTCATTTCTTGGTCTCCCTCTACAATTTTTACCTTTGTGAACCCTTGATGCCTCAGAACATGACCTACCAACCAATCCCTTCTTCTAGTCAAGTTGTGCCACAAATTTCTCTTCTCCCCAATTCTGTTCAATACCTCCTCGTAAGTTATGTGATCCACCCATCTAATATTCAGCATTCTTCTGTAGCACCACATTTCAAAAGCTTCAATTCTCTTCTTGTCCAAACCACTTATCGTACATGTTTCACTTCCATACACGGCTACGCTCCATACAAATACTTTCAGAAACGTCTTCCTGACACTCAAATCTATACTTAATGTCAACAAATTACTCTTCTTCAGAAACGCTTTCCTTGCCATTGCCAGTCTACGTTTTACATTCTCTCTACTTCGACCATCAGTTATTTTGCTCCCCAAATAGAAAACTCACTTACTACTTTAAGTGTCTCATTTCCTAATCTAATTCCCTCAGCATCACCCGATTTTATTCCATTATATTCCATTTTCCTCGTTTTGCTTTCGTTGATGTTCGCCTTATATCCTCCTTTCAAGACACTGTCAAAAATGGTTCAAATGGCTCTGAGCACTATGGGACTTAACTACTGTGGTCACCAGTCCCCTAGAACTTAGAACTACTTAAATCTAACTAACCTAAGGACATCACACACATCCATGCCCGAGGCAGGATTCGAACCTGCGACCGTAGCAGTCGCGCGGTTCCGGACTGCGCGCCTAGAACCGCTAGACCACTGAGGCCGGCTTCAAGACACTGTCCATTCCGTTCAGCTGCTCTTCCTGGTTCTTTGCTGTCTCTGACAGAATTACGATGTCATCGGTGAACCTCAAAGTTTTACTTTCTTATCCATAGATTTTAATTCCTAGTCCAAATTTTTCTTTTGTTTCTTTTACTGCTTGCTCAGTATACAGTTTGAATAACATCGGGGATAGGCTACAACCCTGTCTCACTCCCTTCCCAACCACTGCTTCCCTTTCATGCCCCTCGACTCTTATAACTGCCTTCTGGTTTCTGTACAAATTGTAAATATCCTTTCGCTCCCTGTATTTTTCTCCTGCCACCTTCATAATATAACATTAGTAATACTAATACCCGTGGTCTAGGGATAGCGTCTTTGATTCATAATCAAAACGGACTCGGTCCCGCGTTCGATCCCCGCCACACCCTAAATTTTGATAACTAATCAGCATTGGCGGCCGAAGACTTCCGGCATAAGAAGTCAGCCTCATTCTGCCAACGGCCTTGTCAAAGAGGGCGGAGGAGAGGATAGAGGTTCAGGGCACTTTCTTGTCCTAGGGGTGGGAAATTGCCCCTAAAGGCGAAAGAATCAGCAATGATCAACGACATGAGGATGCAGAAGGCAATGGAAACCACTGCATTAAAGACACGTAATGTGTATCCACAGGACATGTGGCCTGTAATTGAAGAAGTGTCATGTTGATCTCTCCATTGGCAAAAGATTCTGGAATAGTCCCCCATTCGGATCTCCGGGAGGGGACTGCCAAGGGGGAGGTTACCATGAGAAAAAGATTGAATAATCAAAGAAAGGATAACGTTCTACGAGTCGGGGCGTGGAATGTCAGAAGCTTGAACGTGGTAGGGAAACTAGATAATCTGAAAAGGGAAATGCAAAGGCTCAATCTAGATATAGTAGGGGTCAGTGAAGTGAAGTGGAAGGAAGACAACGATTTCTGGTCAGATAAGTATCGGGTAATATCAACAGCAGCAGAAAATGGTATAACAGGTGTAGAATTCGGTGTGAATAGGAAGGTAGGGCAGTGGGTGTGTTACTGTGAACAGTTGAATGACCGGGTTGTTCTAATCAGAATCGACAGCAGACCAACACCGACAACGACAGTTCAGGTATACATGCCGACGTCGCAAGCTGAAGATGAACATATAGAGAAAGTGTATGAGGATATTGAAAGGGTAATGCAGTATGTAAAGGGGGACGAAAATCTAATAGTCATGGGCGACTGGAATGCAGTTGTAGGGGAAGGAGTAGAAGAAAAGGTTACTGGAGAATATGGGCTTGAGGCAAGGAATGAAAGAGGAGAAAGACTGAGTTCTGTAACAAGTTTCAGCTAGTAATAGCGAATACCCTGTTCAAGAATCACAAGAGGAGGAGGTATACTTGGAAAAGGCCGGGAGATACGGGCAGATTTCAATTAGATTACATCATGGTCAGACAGAGATTCCGAAATCAGATACTGGATTGTAAGGCGTACCCAGGAGCAGATATAAACTCAGATCACAATATAGTAGTGATGAAGAGTAGGCTGAAGTTCAAGACATTAGTCAGGAAGAATCAATACGTAAAGAAGTGGGATACGGAAGTACTAACGAATGACGAGATACGTTTGAAGTTCTCTAACGCTATAGATACAGCAATAAGGAATAGCGCAGTAGGCAGTACAGTTGAAGAGGAATGGACATGTCTAAAATGGGCCATCACAGAAGTTGGGAAGGAAAACATAGGTACAAAGAAGGTAGCTGCGAAGAAACCATGGGTAACAGAAGAAATACTTCAGCTGATTGATGAAAGGAGGAAGTACAAACATGTTCCGGGAAAATCCTTAATACAGAAATACAAGTCACTGAGGAATGAAATAAATAGGAAGTGCAGGGAAGCTAAGACGAAATGGCTGCAGAAAAAATGTGAAGACATCGAAAAAGATATGATTGTCGGAAGGACAGACTCAGCATACACGAAAGTCAAAACAACCTTTGGTGACATTAAAAGCAACAGTGGTAACATTAAGAGTGCAACGGGAATTCCGCTGCTAAATGCAGAGGAGAGAGCAGATAGGTGGAAAGAATACAATGAAAGCCTCTATGAGGGTGAAGATTTGTCTGATGTGATAGAAGAAGAAACAGGAGTCGATTTAGAAGAGATAGGGTATCCAGTATTAGAATCGGAATTTAAAAGAGCTTTGGAGGACTTACGGTCAAATAAGGCAGAAGGGATAGATAACATTCCATCAGAATTTCTAAAATCATGGGGGGAAGTGGCAACAAAACGACTATTCACGTTGGTGTGTAGAATATATGAGTCTGGCGACATACCATCTGACTTTCGGAAAAGCATCATCCACACAGTTCCGAAGACGGCAAGAGCTGACAAGTGCGAGAATTATCGCACAATCAGCTTAACAGCTCATGCATCGAAGCTGCTTACAAGAATAATATACAGAAGAATGGAAAAGAAAATTGAGAATGTGCTAGGTGACGATCAGTTTGGCTATAGGAAAAGTAAAGGGACGAGAGAGGCAATTCTGACGTTACGGCTAATAATGGAAGCAAGGCTAAAGAAAAAGTTAAGGAATTCTGCTACCTAGGCAGTAAAATAACCACTGACGGACGGAGCAAGGAGGACATCAAAAGCAGACTCGCTACGGCAAAAAAGGCATTTCTGGCTAAGAGAAGTCTACTAATATCAAATACCGGCCTTAATTTGAGGAAGAAGTTTCTGAGGATGTACGTCTGGAGTACAGCATTGTATGGTAGTGAAACATGGACTGTGGGAAAACCGGAACAGAAGAGGATCGAAGCATTTGAGATGTGGTGCTATAGACGAATGCTAAAAATTGGGCAGACTGATAAGGTAAGGTATGAGGAGGTTCTACGCAGAATCGGAGAGGAAAGGAATATGTGGAAAACACTGATAAGGAAAAGGGACAGGATGATAGGACATGAGGGAATGACTTCCATGGCACTAGAGGGAGCTGTAGAGGGCAAAAACTGTAGAGGAAGACAGAGATTGGAATACGTGAAGCAAATAATTGAGGACGTAGTTTGCAAGTGCTACTCTGAGATGAAGAGGTTAGCACAGGAAAGGAATTCGTGGCGGGCCGCATCAAACCAGTCAGTAGACTGATGACCAAAAAAAATACTAAATATAACAGGAATATGAAAATACAAAACTACATATAAAACTAACTAAATGTCAATATGTAAGTTCCTAATCCACATAAGAGCCGCATCATCTACTTTCATGAGGTCGCTCCAACTCCCTTGGTAGGAACGCAAGGGGCATTGATCTCTAATGTGCTTGATTGTCTGGTTCGGAGCCCCACAGTCACAAAACGGAGACTTTGTAGCATCCGATTTGTAAAGAGAGTCTACGGATCGTCCATTCCCAGTGCTCTGTTAAATTTGATTAATAGTTTCCTGTCGAGATCTGTGCCAGAAGTATCACATTTATACTTTCGGAACCATTCCTATTCTTCAGGATTTTCAATAAGTTGGTCCCTCAGATCGCACCCCGGTATCACTGGCATCTAGCTGTCGTGCTTGCCGTAATGGTGGGTTTCTTGAACAGAGTCTACTTCGTCGTAGACTAAGTATGTCTTCCTGTATGGGTAATTCCAGGTTCTCCTGTTACTTGTGGCTGCTAACAAGCAGTACGTCCCGGCGTATTTAGCACAAGATGATTGACCGATGCACATCGTAACCAGGTTGCACGTGACGAGAGCCACTCCTTGCCCACTAAACTCCCCAGTAGCAACGGCCAACGCAGCCACCGAAGTCCAATGGTCGATGGTGCTAAGCCGCTGCAATTGCCTGGACGCCGAGTACTCAGGCAGTCCCATGAAGCACCGTGTCCGAGGCAGCACGCACCACCACACAGTCTCAGAGAGAACACATAACCCATCAAAGATCATACGACGAGTGCCAGAGTCGAAGTACTGAGAATAGATAATGTGCTTTCAACGCTGTCTGAGGCTGTTGATACTGGGATTTAAAATAACACAAAACACCTTTCAGTCGAAGAAGAGTAGATATCTCTAAAGGGTATGGTTCAGGAAAAGAAAGGAATATACAGCATATCGATTGCAGTATAAGTCACTGATGAATGAATTCAAAAGTAAGTGCAAGGAAGCTAAATCAAAACAGCTGTGGAAATAAGTGAATAAATCGAAGAATAAATCCTCATTTTAAGAACTGATTCAGCAAACATAAAAGTTAAAAGAGGAGACTTTAAGAACAAGTACTTTAACATCGAGAGAGTGAAAGAAATTTCACTGTTAAACGTAGAGGAGAGAACAGGTAAGTTGGAAGAATACACAGGAGGAACTGTGTGAGAATGCAATAGAGGACAAAAAAGTGTGTAGGTTTAGAAGTCTAAGGGACCCGTTGCTAGGCTCAGAGTATAAAAGAGCTTTGGAAGACTTGGTAAGAAGCAAGTATAACGGGACAGTTAATTACTCAGAGAAGTATCAATTATCTTCGGGAGCAGTAGCTGACAAAAGATTATTCAAGTTATTTGTCGGTCTGAAGATAGCAAACGCTGGTAACTCCGGGAATTATCACACAATCAGTTTGATCCCTTAAGCATCCAGCTTACTAACTAGGATATGATACAGGAGAACGGAAAAAATTAACTGATAGGTGACGGTCAATTTGACCTCAGAAAAGTAAAGGCAGAAGAGGCACTTCTATGATGTTAAGCATGATAATGGAAACAAGACATAAGAAAAATCTAGACATTTTCATTGGATTCATCGTCCCAGAAAGAACGTTGGACAGTGTAAAATGGTGCAAGATATTTGTAACTCTCAGAAAAAAGATGCACGCTGTAGAGCAAGAAGGGTAATATACAGCGCAAGAAGTAATAAAAATTGAAGGCCGAGAGAGTCGTACTTGGATTACAAAAAGCGAAAGGCAAGTTATGCAGCATTCCTCCTCTGCTGTTTCACCTTTATGTCGAAAAAGTAGTAAAAGAAACAAAAGAGAGTTTTATAAGTCGGAATAACATTCAGTCTGAAATTATGTACATGATAATATTCACTGATAACTTTGCTGCCCTCTGTGACAGTGAGGAAGGACTACAGTACGTGTTACATGGAATAAACAGTCTCATGAACTGATAGAACGGAAGATTCTCAGGAGAATATTAGTGCCTCGAAGAACAGATGATCGTCAATTTAGAAACTGAGCTAACTAGGAAATGTATACCATGATAGAAAAAATTTCTGATGTTATCAGAGAAAGAAGGACCATGTTCTACACACACATCCTCAGAATGGACCAGGGGAGGTTAACATGGAGAATCACACAATTTCTGATGAACTAGAAAATCAAAGTACGATGGATCCAAGAGATACAAAGAGATCTGGAAGAAATGAGAATACAGGAACCAGAGATATACAAGAGTGTGATTTTTACATCATTCGGGCCTTCAAAGCTTTCGAGGACAGAACGAGACCCAGAACAAAATCATCTTGGACAGAAGAACGAAGAAGGTTGCAAAGTATGAGAATGAAAGAATATTGGGAAAGAAGACCGGAAGAAACGAAGCTGAAGCGAATTAAGGTGGTCCTGTGATGGCCAAAACGAAAGAAGGAGAAGTCTCATGAGCACGAGGATTAAGAGTATAACAAAGAAAGATGAATGCACTAAGGAGCAGAAACATTAAATTATCGGCAATGCATGACGTATGAAGCACGGAGGACACGAGAAGAAGCTTGAACAAGTTATGCGATATCAACCATATGCCTTCATTTGAGAACGTAACACCTGAGAAAAACTGGAGTACGGCACATACAGCGGACAGAGAAAATAATGCGAATACCTGTACTTACTTCGGAATGGATTATTAATAAGGGGTTGGACTACATTTGCCTGTAAAACCGCTGCAATTCTTCGTGAATACTGGCATATAATGACTGTATAGTCTCCAGGGAATGATATGCCACTCTTCGATCAGAACCTCTTCTAACTCCCGTAGTGACATGGAAGCCGGAAATCTGCTCCGGAGCCTGCGCTCCAATACCGTCCCCAAGGGTTCGATAATGATCAAGTATGGAGACTGTGTTGGCAAGGGAAGGCTCTACTGTTCAGCTCCATGCTGCTCATACCACGATTGTTCTGTCTTGGTTGTGTGAATGGGTGCATTATCGTCCTGAAATATGCCATCGTTTTCGGGGAACAACATTTGAATCATACAATGTACATAATCTAAAATGTTTACATAATCGCAGGCTGTAACACGGCCTTTGAGAGTAATGATGGGACCAGTAGAATACCATGATACGGCTGCCGACACCATCACACTTCCAGCTCAATATTTATCCGCTGGAATCAAGCAATCAGGATTGTAGGCTTCTTTGGTGTTCTCCAGATCTAAACCAGGCCCGAATTACGAAAACCTTGATCGCCAGGCCATATGACGTGTTTCCATTGATCAGCCTTCAACGATTTATACTCCTGACACCATGTTTTACGCTTCTTTGCGTCACTAATGGATTCGGTATAGTAGCTCGTCCATGAAGATTCGCTGCTTGGTGGTCTCTAAGATGGCTATCGAGTTCTGCAGTCACTTTATCAGCCGTGCTTTCGTGTTGTGTCGACACAAGTCGTGTTAGCGTATGACGATCTCTATCATTTATTTTTGATTTTCGCCCACTGTTACGTTTACACGATGATATCTTTCCAAGATTTATGTAGGCTGCCATGATTCTTGAAACAGTTGCTCTTGAAAGATTCAGCAAGTTGGCTGTCTTGGTTACTGATGCTCCAGCTAATCGGGCCCCCACAATCTGCCCTCTTTGGAACTTTGCTAGGTCTTTCATTGCACGTCGACCTCGGCCTCTGAATGCAAATACGAATTGTTAAGTACTCTTAAACACTGCATTGATGCCTAGTCCGTACTGAACAAACACAGTCCATCGTGATCCATGCCTTACCTGCGTTGTTGTCCCATTAGTTCACATTATTTTGCCTATCCCTGTATAAAGTTTAACAGATATAATCGGGGATAGTGTGCCGGTCCCCGTGGTATACAGATGTTGTTGTTTCATGACAAACTGTCGAGTAAATTTAGAAATTTAGATAACCCGTATTCAAAGGGGGCAGTGTGACCAATCCTGCTGACACCGTCATATATCTCACAAAGGATTTATGAGAATAAGATAATAGAGACTAGGACGCGTACTGAAGCATATGGCCAAGCATTTTTCCGTCGCTCAGTACGTAATTGAACAGGACAGAAAATTCATAATATTACTACGAAGTAGTTGTACAGTGGATTGCAGAGTGTTTTTGACAGATGTAGAAGTGTAGGTGAATCATGAAGTGTGGGTTAACGAGAAAGGATTCAAAGAGTTTGAGATGTGATGCTGCTGAAAGGTGATGATAACATGCTCTTCAGCTCTCGTACATTCTAGCGACCCCTCCCAGACGTGAATTATTTATCCACACAGAGCAGTGCCCGAAAGAAAGCAACCATGTTATGCCCTCAGCAAGGCGAAATGGATGCCGTAACAGCCCGAATCTCGTACCAGCGTTCTTGTATTACAAATACAATCCACTGTGCAAAGGAAGCCTTTATTTACCACTGTACGAAATGCATAATATGCAATATAGTCAACGCTCTGATCACTGACATACGGACACCTGCATGTCATCCATTTCATGTCACCATTGTGGCAATAGAGCAACGGGTTTGATAAATGGATCAAGAAATAAATAAAGCATAGCATATTACTATTATTGCCTATTTCTTTCGGAAATGTATACTAAAAAAAACTGAATTAGAGTGCATTACAATAAGGCAAGGCAAATGACACCGGTAACACACTACTCTGAAATGCGTCACGGAATTCTACAATAACAATGTACGTTTGTAGCTTACAGCTTGTGCTACTGAATATTTTGGTTACGTCTAAGATAATTTAGTTGCAATCAGAAAATGGCGGTCTCACTGACATGTACACTTGACAGCAAAAAAAAGAAGTGGATCGCCCCTGAATTCCAACGTGTAGGCTGCACCTGAATGTATGCAACCAACATTGCATATCTGTGTTGCACGTCGTCGCAACCTTCCACAGTACAGTCGTTGCAAGATACACAATGGGTACCGCTAGAGACTACTAGAGAACACCAGTCTTTATGACAGTCCGTCCAGATGTAAAGTAACACCACGACAGTACGTTTGTAAACTAAACTTAATTACAATATGTAACATTTCAAACGTTATGGGACAACTAGTTTTGTTACATAAATCGTACAGTAATCCCTAGGCACAATTAAATATTTGAGACAGTATATTGATTTATAAAGTTGTATGGCAATTGGAAACAAGTTCTTTGCTGTCTGAAAGGTTTACGCAACACATGCTGAACGTCGTTCAACGTTCAACGGGGAGTAGATTCGCATCAACTTTATGTAATACTAAGCAGTTAAAAGAAAACGTGATTAACGGCGGCAACCACTCTACGGAAATCCCAACATTAACAGCGAATCACAAGTAATATCATTGTTCACATTACTCATCAACAGTTACTTGTACACGAAGTTGTACTTTAAATGACATGACCAACGTTTTTGTTCTGGATCCAGATGCAAACCCAGAACGTAAAGCGATTGTTAGCCAAGCAAAGCTTTGTGCCTTAACGAGACTCGATCACTAGGCAGAAAGAGACGTCAAATATTGACGTTTGCACCAGTATCAGTTATGAATTCTCAACTTGAACGTAAATGACGATAAATTTTGTACGAAAGCAGGAACCCTAACATGACAATTACCTTCTTGGTAGTTAACCTCGAAAGACGTTGTATAGTGCTGCATTGTCAAGGAATAAAGGATGCACATGTTTAAAATTGAAATGCCATCATGTAATGCTGGGGACAAGGATGCGAACCCAGCGCCTAACCGGATTGTTGAATCAGTACGTAAAATCAGAATGTAGATATCACAGTTTGTCACCAGTAGTGGGGTTGGAACCTTAAATGACGACTGAAGTTGTATTTCCTGACCGGGATTCGAACCCGGCGCCTACCGCCGTCGTTTTCTAACCAGGAACAGACGAGAAATGTCCAGTGTTGGTCCACCATCAGCGAGATGTGCTCACGTTTAACTAGCAATAAGGTGACGAAAACGTCTATGCTGACTGAGAGTCGAACGCCGCACACATGATTATGAAGACACATTAATAATCAACTTCGTATTCAGTAGTAGCAAGGAGTATCATGTTTAGTTCCAAACCTTAAGGCCTTACTCATCCCTAGTAACGTGTTGCCTAATATCTGCGATATCATGATGTTAATTTATAAGTGGATTGACTGCCGTAAGGAGCAATGTTCTCTAGTAGTCGTGTATCATTGAGATGTAAATGAAGTGCCTCAGCAGAAAGTAATTTCCATCGTGCAGCACGTATTGTTTCAGAGACACTGAGTACATGTTATATGTACACAAAACGTGTATTATATAATAAGTATATACTATTATTTGGAGGAGCTGCCGCCAAACCTGTTTACTTTTACATTCCGCTTAGTTGTCGTGGTTGAACACAGGTTTTCTTAAGACTACATTTAATGCACAGCGCTTACAAGAAAGTATAGTTTCCTGCGCCATGCTATTGCTAGCTAGGTGAAATATTTTGTGGTAGCTATGTTTAAAATGAATGTCTTTTTGGAAGCATTGTTCGTCAAATATTTGAATAAATCGTCAACTGTAGGTGTGCCTGCACATTTTATAGCATAATAGCTGTAGCTGCGTTAGTTTGTACTACAGACTTGGGTAGGTTAGGTGTAACTTTTGATCCTTCAAGGGGTGATCGTGGCCTTGCGGCCCGGGTCTGTACCAGCCGCGGCTCACGAGCTACGGGCCAGCCAGGCTGGCCGAGGCGAGACGCAAATGAGCGAGCTGGCGTTGGTGGGCCAACAGCCCGGGACGAGCCAGCACGGCTGCGCCGCATGCCTCTGCCTCTGCCGTTCCGTTTGACGTAAATATGTTTACCTCCTCTCCTGGAATCAGTATAAGAGCGGCAAGCAGAAATACACATCAGGCTGTCTGCCGTAATGGCTCACTGGGAGAGGTCAATTCGAGGTAGAGTCAAAAAATGGTTCAAATAGTTCTGAACACTATGGGACTTAACATCTGAGGTCATCAGTCCCCTAGAACTTAGAACTACTTAAACCTAACTAACCTAAGGACATCACACACATCCATGCCCGAGGCAGAATTAGAACCTGCGACCGCAGCGGTCACGCGGTTCCAGACTGAAGCGCCTAGGACCTCGCGGCCACTCCAGCTGGCCGAGGTAGAGTCGTCGCTCTCATTGAGGAAGGAGGATGTTCTGTCAGAGAAGCTGGCAGACGGTATAGCGTCCCACATACCACTGCAACGAGATGGTGGTGGATCTGCCTTGAAAGAGGCACCACCAGCAGGGCTTCTGGCTCAGGCAGGAAGAGAGTGAGCTCACAGCAGTACGACAGGGACCTAGTGTCTAGGAGCAGAGAAAATCCCTTTCTGAACGCGAGGCACTTGCGGCGGGAGATCAACTTCCCCGGCTCCAGTAACACGATTCGCCGAAGACTGAGGGCCGCTGGACTGCATGCATGACGATCCGCCGTGAAACAAGAGCTCGGCGAAGACAACGTTTTGTACTGGCTAGCATTTGCGGAGCTCCATCTGAGGGCGTCGTGGGACAACGTCATTGTCACTGATGAGAAGGTTTTTCCACCAAAAACGACGGTCCACGAATCGTTTACAGGCCGCAAGGGACTCGCCATCGATGCGAATATATAACCACGACGAGAAGAAGTGGCCGGCTATCTGTTACCTGCTGGGGTTGGAATTTTGCTAGAGGGGCAGGAATTCTTCACAGGATAGAAGGATCTCTGGACAGCGTGCAGTATGCCCACATATTGGAAAATGTGATGCTTCCGTCAGTGCGAATGCTGTAAGCAGAAGGGGACGTCACATTGGAAGAGGACCATTCTCCCATTCACAAGTCTGCATTTGTTCAGCAGCGGCTCTCCACGATTGGCGTCAACGTCATGGACTGGCCGCCACGGGCGGCTGATATGAACTCCATGGAAAACATTGAGGTCGCCAGAACATTAACGGAGAACTGGCCACGAAACCAACCAACTACTGCGGACGCTCTTTGGGACTGCGTTCCGGAAGCCTGGGAGGAAGTTGCTTCTTCAGGCTGTTACGTCCGACGGTTATGCCAAGACGCGTGATAGAAGTACACAATAATGAAGGATTCTGGATAAAATATTAGAGTTCTTAAAATATTTTGTTATGTCCTCTTTTTCGTCATTTCTCCTCATTGGGAGCTAGTTGAAGATCGCGTGGCAACAGAAAAGATACAGTATGGGTTAGCTTTCCTCTGAGTTGCTCTTTTAATTCAAGTGGGTTTCTTTTGAATATACAGTTAGTTAAGTATTCTATTTTGATTTCATTTATACCTTGTCTACATACTTACAAACTAATCAGCGTAGATGGACTCTGTCTTAGTAGTTTTTGTTATTTCAAATACGTCTCTCTCTTTCCCTCCGTCCTCCACGCAATACGCCAACGATTTCATATTATGTTTACTCGCCGCGCGCTACTAGCCGAGCGGTCTTAGGCGCTGCAGTCATGGACTGTGAGGCTGATCCCAGCGGAGGTTCGAGACCTTCCTCGGGCATGGGTGTGTATGTTTGTCCTTAGGATAATTTAGGTTAAGTAGTGTGTAAGATTAGGGACTGATGACCTTGGCAGTAAAGTCCCATAAGATTTCACACACATTTGAACATTTATGTATACTCGTTGTTAATATCTCTTCTATTCTCTCTCACACACTCTCTCTCTGACACTATCGCCGCAAGTGTCCTTCTATTAAACTTCCCCAAAACTTTGTAAACAAATCGAGCGGTTTCCAATGACGCTACATTTTCTCTTTTAATTGCTGTTGTCTTTACTCTCTATCATTCCTCTCACCACCTATGAAACCGTATTCTTTGATCTCCCCTTCCCTATAACCCATTCTTCGTTCTGAAAACAGTCCTTCCTTAACTCTCGGTGCTAAGATAAAACGAACTGTGGCACACATCTAAGTAAGCAATTCTTTGCAAGCATTTCACGCTTATATTTTGCACTTCTGCCCTTTATCCATTCCCAGATCCCGCCCTTCTTCCTGTTACGCGTCCCTTGACTTCTGCATCTACATCTAAATGAATACTCTGCAATTGATAATTATGTGCTTGGCAGGGGGTTCTGTGGTCTGACGGATTAATCTTGTATTGATGTGTAAAATGTGTAGGTTCACATCTCACGCCAGGCGTAGATTTTTAACACACGCAAGTAGCTCTCCTTCACCCCTAGTAACGCCAAGTGCAGAACGCCAGTAAGCTCCGTAGTTCAATATCCGCAGTAAAGATAACATCCTTTCGCTGCCGACTGGAGCAGAGTGGCTGTCGTTTGAGCAGTGACAGATGGAGAAAACCCATAAGGCAGAGACTCTGTCACCAGCAAGCCGTCGTAAAATAGAAAACGTATTTCATTTAATGAACCAATGGCCATGTAAGTTCTCAAGGCTCTTACTTTATTTGAAACTGAGACTTTGAAAATTGTGGTGCTGGACTGGGATTAGAATTCGATTTCACTGTGTTCCTGAAGATTGCAAACTCTTCCAAGCGTCCTCGAAAGTCATCTATCTGGTTTCGAATCCTGATCAGCACAAAATATTCATTATTTCATTTCAAGCCCTACCATGTGCACTCCGAACTACTGCTGAAAAATAGCTGTATTTTCAACGCCTCTTGGTGCGTTGTCAGCTGTAACGCGTTCGTTTCAACTCACAGCCACAGGATGAGCTTTTTATCACAACATTACAAGATCAAACGTTTCCTTACATCTTCTCAAGTTCAAACATTCCTCTCCATCCTACTGGTGAAAACGGATTTGGTTTGACGTTGTGTTCGTTGTGATCACCAACGACGACATGTTGTGGATTCAACTTCTAGCCAGCAGAGTATTTTACATCACATCATTGAAAGTAAAAACATGCCATTCCCAGCTATTATTGGAAAAGAATTTGATAGTTAAAGTTTCTTCATGAACACGTGTGCGGGGTTTGAATTCCATTCAGCACAGAACTTTTCGTCACCTGATGTCTAGCTAAACATGAGCCCATCTAGCTACTGGTGAACCAACAATAGCTATTTATCGTCCGTTCCTGGCTAGAAAACGACGGTGCTAGATGCTGGGTTCGAATCCCAGTCAGGCAAAAACAATTCTTTCGTCAATTAAGGTTCTAGCTTTTCGCTATTGGTGAAAACATTTGATATTTAACTTCTCATTTTATGTACAGTCGTGCTCAAAAGCATCCGAACGACTTGGATTGCATTTCACCCGATTCCCATGCGACCTACATAACGCAGCTGTCTAGCAGGTCCTCTAATCACTCCATGGTACAGTCGTTTGACTGTTGAAAATGGTTCCAACAAATTATCACTAGAAAACACAGCTCTGTATCGCAATAACTCAAGATGTAAAGTAATACCACGATACTACAAATATCAAGGAACACCTCATCACAGATAAGACTGTCCTTAAGGCTTGTAAGCTCACATTTATTGCAATAAATGACATACCTGAAATGTTAGCACTCTCATTATTATGCCAGATAGGTAATGCACGTAGTACGTTCGTCGTATTCATGATTTCCTCTTCAAAGTAACATACCATACTTGTTATTTAACACAAAATGTCATAAAAAATTTACGTTATTCTCGAGCAGCTAGTTGAGAATACGTGTGAACTTCAAATGACACGACGAACCGCCTCGTTCTGCATATGGATTCAAACCCAGGTCATGCAGACTAGGCCGCGGTGGCCGTGCGGTTCTAGGCACTTCAGTCCGGAACCGCGTGACTGCTACGGTGGCAGGTTCGAATCCTGCCTCGGGCATGGATGTGTGTGATGTCCCTAGGTTAGTTAGGTTTAAGTAGTTCTAGGTTTTAGGGGACTGATGACCTCAGATGTTGAGTGCCATAGTGCTCAGAGCCATTTGAACCAATCATGCAGGCTAAGATTTCGTGGCTGACGGAAATTAAGTCATTCCTGACTAGGCGTAAAGAGAGTGATATACCTCATTTTTGGACAGTATCAGTTAGCAAATATCAACTTTAAATTACATAACGTAACATTTTTAATGGACGCGAATTCCTACCCAGCATCTATTGTCCCTGTTAACGAACTACGAGAGATGTTAATTATTGCTTCTTCAAAAGTAACTTACTTGAAATGCAGTGAGATAAAGCTTTGTGTTGGACAGGGATTCGAACCCAGAACCTAATCGGATTGTTATCGAAGCACAATCAACTTTGACATATCGGATTTTCTCAGCAGTAGCTAGATGTAGTAAATGAAATGACTAGACGAAACATTAATTTTTCCTTCCCAGGACTCCAACCCGGCACGTATCGCTGTTATATTCTAGAGAAAGGGAACGTTAACTATGGGTTTGTTACACCAGCACCGACATGTGAGCATGTTTGAACTAGAAATAATATGACGAAGTGTTTAGTGCTGACTGAGAATCGAACCCAAAACATATCGTTGTTGACTACACACAAAGAGACGTCACCTACCGAATTTTTCTCCACCAGCACCACGGAATAACATCCTTGAACTTACAGTGACCTCGCATATAGTTCTGCGTCTCACTGGGAGTCAAAAACGTCAGATATCGTTAGTGTTGACAACGAATGAAAATGCAATAGAAATAAAAACTGCTATCCACCAGCAGATAGGTGTTCTCATGCTATAGCTTGATAATACATAGTTACATAGTGAAAAGTTTAGTTGTGGGCCAGGATTCCAACCCATTCATGCGCAATATGTTGAGATGTTGAAGAATCTGCAGTTTTGAACAAACAACAAGTTGTAGTCGAGCTGTATTGTCACGAAGGGATCAAATTCCGCCTTAAGGGCGGTCTGAGTTTATAACACTACAGCAGCATTTACGTAGCTTGTACTATGAAATACCAAATTTGGTTTATTACGTAGTATGCCCCAACAGAACAAATAGTCCTGTCACGGAAAATCCACGTATAACACTCCCGTCTGCTACTGCTATACCATAACCTTAAAGTAGGAGGCAGGTCGTGAAATATATTTATCTAGTAAAAACAATTATGGTGTAAAGCAACAGAGCAGTGTTACCCTCTGAGAGGAATTTTGCTAGGTTGACCGTGCTGTACCTAACAGGAATGGCTTATGGAAAATGAAAGAATTACGTAAATATTTGAACAGTACGAACAAAATTTTGTCTATCTGTACTGTTCAACTGATAAAGAAAACGGTCGCCAGCCTATCTAGGCAAGAGAATGATTAACATTTTCGTTCAAGAAAATAGTTATTAGTAACTTTAATGGATAAACACAACCTATACTTTGTCACACGCGAGTGCAATGAACTCTGACACATCCATATGTTTACGGTAAGATTGAAACTAACCACTGGAGCAGCACAAACTATTTGCAAAATTATAAGAGATACCGAAACACCTTCTTACTTTCAGGCTTTAAAGAAATTATGGTTTTTTATAATTAGTGCTCTTCCCATTACTTGTTACCCAGCATTAATACAATAGATAAACTGTGGATCCTGTTATATTATTAATATGCACTTCCTATACACAAGAGAGACATACACTAAACAAACATGAGTATATAACGTTTCACAACTGCAGTTTTCCACTTTTACTACAGCGAAACACAATGTTGACAAAATTGCAAGAAACTGACTCACCTTTTAGAATTTACTACAGACAGCAATGTGATCATTTACTTTATAAGCCTCAGTCTTAAGAACTTTTAATTTTGAAGTTGGCAACAGCACTTTAATAAGCAGTTTTAATAGGAATATTTTCAGCAAACAACATTTACTTCAACTCACTCTCTTGCCACATTAACTTTAACTTTCTTTTTACTATGTTGAAGAGGCATTAATGAGCAAAATACTGGGCCTTAATGTTCTTGTAGTAGTGACACTCGGTAATCACCTTAGCTCAAACGGAGAGGAACCTGAGAGGTGTTATGATAAGGAATAAATCAAGGTAGGTACATAAATTCAGATATAAATTACCTTATATTTGAGCACATTAACACATCCATTAAGCTGATCCTTCACTGTACATCATTATAGCATTCCGATGTAATGATTGCGCAATGTGATGGCAACTGCATGTTGGTACGTGGAATTGCAGGTAGAATTGCTGGACTCTGACATTTCTTGGTGGCGATGATAGATACAAATTCCAGAATAGTTCCAGCTATTTATCCATCCATCCGAGGCATTGGAAGGAAGCAGAAAAAACCTCTCTCGGAACCAGCACAATATGCATCTTTTACATGGCAGTGCACAGTTTTGTAGCTTGTCCCCGACTCGTAGCTTGTCCCCGACTGACTATCAGTTCCACCTTTTCTACATAGGCCAACCACAATTTGCGCGCGCTACACAGTTCCGTTCCCGAGGGGAACCACAACAACTTTTACATACAGAATAACTAAGAATCCTAAGTGAGGATCAGCAGTTTACATAATAGCAACCAAATACATTATATAAAACAGAACATTTGCACATATTGATATTTCTACCAAAAATTATTCACACAAAATTACAATCATATACAGTAAGTTTTGTTCCCTCCAAATGGTACAAAGCATTTAAACGACATATATACTACATTGCATAGAATCAGACCATGACTCAAAGTTTTTACAAAGAAAGGAGTATACAGTTTTGTGTTATCTATTCAAACAAACACATTTACAGAAGCACAGCAGTGTAACATTAAATGAAACAAAAGCAAAATAAATCAGTACAGCATTAGAGATATGGTGTTACAAGTTGCATTACCAGTTCAGAACCAATTTTATCGCCATACAGAAGCTCAAATAAAAGATGGAAGAAGTGTCCTGTGAAAATACACAGGGTTTGTTTATTCACTAGCAATAAATAACTAGTATAAGAAAGGTTACTGGTGATAGAGTTTCTACACGCCGCCACTCCTTACTTTATTGTCGTTCCACCTAACGTCTACTTGGTAGAGAAGGAATATCATGTTTAAAGTGATTTTCAGACCACAATGCCATTATACCTTCTGCACTTGGCGTAGCCAGAAGAGAATAGAATCTGCCTCACTCTATAAAAAAAAACATCGGCAGAAGTTGGAATCGAAACGAGACCGTCATCATATGAAACTATCATCAGTCCAACAGACCACCAAACCCTCTTCACCACGACTCATTTCTCTATCATAGCACAGTGGCGCACACAAGACGAGAATTCTGACGCACAGGCTCCCTGTAGTGATTCGCAGGATGTTCAGAACATTCATTTACTTGGTTGACCTAATCGCCATGAACTAACTGCCTTGGCAACCCAGTGCATACATTCGACTCTATTTTGTAAACACCGAAATAAAATAACGTAACTGCCATCTACACAGAACTGCCAACAGTGTAGGTTGCAAAAATTTAAATAGGAAGTGTTCCTTTCCATTTGAGCTACTCTATTGCGCTTTCTGTTTCTTGAAACCATCGTGCAGTGCAAAAGAAATACTGCAACTGTCTGTCTCTCAGAAGTCTAGATCAGGCCATATGCATTATCTCACACCACAGTGGATTGCCGTAGTTCTGGAGGAACTGTTATTCACTTCCAGAGGTGCTGTAGCTACGTCACAGTTAGTAGCGTAACGGTAAACGTCGCGCACTGTTGATAAGATGTCGCGTGTTCTATTACATTCGCTACTATATTTTTTTTTTAAAGCGCAGTTCTGCTGTCTGCTGAAGTTATCAATTTAATGAAACTTTGAACATATTTCTCTTCACTTCTCAACCCAAAATAGTCGCATGTGGAAGAATGGCTAACTTCTGCGTCATTTTGTTCTTTTCAGGTTTAATAGACGGCCAGGCAGAAGATGCGTCTGGAAGCTTTTGTATTATGTATGGGGAGAGCGCATCGTGCCATAAGTCAAGAAAGTATTTTCTGCATTAGCTGTCGTCTGGTAGTGGCATTTTATTCTTCTTCAAACCTTGTGTGACAGCTTTAACTCGGAACAAGTTCTCTACATGCATGTAATCAATAAACTGCATGTGCATTGTCAGACTGTTATAGATAACATCAGAGAATTCGTATATATCATTGATGATTAATTTCTCTCTCATGTTTAGTATTGTTTTAACAACACTAAAAGAAACCTTACTAAAACTGTGCACTGTATTGTAAGAAATGAAATAAAACTACCCACGATAACCCTACGACGAAAGTCTGTTTTAACAAAACTGAGTATCTGTACACAAGCGTGCCTCTATCTGCATGAATTAGTAAAATACTACTCACTTAGATTTCGATTGGGTCTGTGTTTAAATGGTATGCTGTGTTATACTCAACAGATATGCAAACGTGGCATTTCATAAATAATGTTACGTATTCCTAGAAACCCAAAATATGCATGTCAGCAGCGGAAAGAGGCCTTACCTGTTGTGCAGCATTGTAAGTTTTCCACCATTGCACTTTAAGCTGAAAGTATTTTCTTGCGATTTGCTAATCAATTTATTTCGTTCATATTTATCACCCTGCCATGGGAGTCTTAAGTGAAGAACATTATTGAATTTCGTATCGTTGACGGTCGATTCGAATTTCTTGTATTGTATAGCAGCTTGCCAGTCAGAAAGCCGAGATCTACGACCATTAACACCGAGATCTACGACCATTAACACAAATTACTGAGTCGAGCTGCCAAGAGGATTTGCTGTGTAAACGTTTTCTTCTGATTTTGTTACAGAATTTCTTCTGGGAATTCGCAGCTCCATGAAATAATACACAAAAAAAGCTCCCACGCGCTGCCCGTACGACGATTAGAGCTGTCGATTCTCTTAACCATTGGAACACGAGACAATGGGCGGTACCACGGGGCTACGGACACACTGCTGCAAGCACGCCACTCCCGTCATGGTATTGGCCGCTCAGCCTCATAACATATCGTGAAAGATATTAAAACTTGTCACTTATGTGAAGAATAGTATTGCTTTAGCCAAAAAATTGAAATTTCTGTCTCAGTGTCTTAGTTTACGTGAGGATTATGTATCACGAGTCATTCAAATGGAAAGGGAATATCAAGTGAATTTAGCGAGTCAGTTCAGTACCATACGCGGAAGTGATTGCACTGTCACAGTGTTGCCAAATGTCTGTGAAGATGTTGCCAATTCTCGGCTGTGCTAGGAACAGCTCTGTAGCGTTATAGGAGGAGAATACTCTGCTCGTGTCATAGGAGGATACGGAGAGGAGGCGCGGGGTTTGGTTAATATGCACCGTTATCTCCTACCAGCTGTGTCTAACATTCAGGTGTGTAATCTTCCATCACGATTACAGTTTCCCACAAAAATATACAAATAAAACACTTACCTAGTTATTTTGTTACAAACGATTATTTCCGTACAATAAAAAGTCTTTGGAAATCAACTTCGCCAACCTGTCACGAAAAGTAAGATAACAAACACTTTGCACCTCGAAATCGATTGCATCTATGTGCAGTCTTGTGATCATACAAGTTGAATTTCATTAATTGCACGAGAATGTAGAAAAATTTGGTGCGAATGGAAGCTGTAAGAAACACAGTTACCTAATTATTCTGTACCACGTAATAATCAATTCATTTGATAATTCAGAAGAGAAGAAACTAAAAATTTTGCCCATTAAGACAGAAACTAAAGTGCAGATGCGGGCACTGTGCAGATCTGCGCTTTTTCATCTTCAGATATATACAAATATTGTATACTAACCAGCGTATTCACTGCTTTCGTAATGTTTCCCTCTTGTTTAGTCTTCTTATGATGAACTGGATCCATACCCATGAGTCTGATTTTTTTCTTTGTACCTTTCCATCTACTATCTTTGTATGTTATTGTTCGGTGTTCAAAAAGCAAAATATTATGCCTGCTCCCACTAGGTATTAAAATGAGGTCGCAAAAAGGCTAACGAATTATAATCAAAATACAGTGAGACGCCAATGTGTCTGTCGTCATGGTGTTAATTGGACAGAAATAGTTGAGTGTTATTGTCGTCTTTTCATATTGAGATTTTCATATTACTCTGACACAAGACGCCGAGATAATTGTGTATATTCTCCGTGACGAAACATCCCACATTCCATTCATCCTGATCCATTCGTTACGTGCATCGGCGGCAATGAGTGATAGGAAAGCTGTTGTGGGGTGACGAATAACAATAACAATGGTACTAATTGCAACTCAATAATCAAGGATGTTTACTGAGTTACAGACGATTAACAAAATAACCAAGAATGGCTGAGTGTTTAATTGGCGCACTGAGTAGGTGTTCTTACCACTTTGTTACAGAATTCTGTTCTAGTTGTTTGAAGAGAGAAAACAAAGAACCCCGAAGCCATACATATCGCTAGTATAACGAGATATTACCTATCAATTATCCTTGCTTTACATCACGAGACGAACATGGCGTCACTGAGCTGATATTTGAAATACATTTCTGTTTTCTCTCACCGTCTCTCTCTCTCTCTTTATTTTTATTTTTATTTTTTGAGAGAAGCATCGAGAAGCGCGATAATAAGCAAATAGGCATATAACCTGTTCATAGTTATTTTCATCGGGATACATAATGCAAACATACAACTTTTAAGTGTGTTATTGCGTAATTCCAGTTACTGACAGTCTATTCGTGAGCTTGCTCGCATTCAGTGGGGTGAAACCTATCACAGAAGCAAGCAAAACACAAATACTTCTCGCAACATGCGCAACACATAAACGAAATCTCGCTGCACTAACGTGTTGTCGGATATATTGCACGGAAAACACATCTAATTCATGTTGCTAAATACAGCTCTATCACATATCAATTTGGAAGCGTACCAAGTGTATAAAAGTATATCTTGAAACACGCAAAAAGGCCCATAGAGGTACGCGACTGAAACATAGCCATGACCAAAATTGTAACTGGGGTCGACAGCATCGTCGTCTACCACATTGACAACTCGAACGGTGACAGTGCTCGGCCGGTTACTTACGTTTACTGGTATCAAAGCCACAGCATGAAAACACAAAATTGTTAATAACCCGAAGATCATTAGTTTTGGAACCCATAGAAAGTAAAGCAGTCATCAGTCGTCAGAGTGGTTTGAACACCACAGTGCTTTTATAGGCACGGTCTTGTTGGAGGTGGTATGCTGTTGCTTTCAACCGACCTTTGAGGTGACTTACCTAGCCAGTTAATAGGGGAACCTACAGTTTTACGTGGCTTTCGGACCACAGTGCAACTCGGCATTTTTCACATCAACAAACACTGCCCCAGGGGAAATATGTGTAAAACGGCACATAAAAAACGTGGGACTGGTGAGGGATCGATCCTGAGACCTTCGTATCCATAGTCTTGTTCTTTATCACCTTGCCTCCATGTAGCCAACACTGTGGTTTCTGCTTGCCATTGAAATTAAGGACCTCTCTTTTGTGCTTGCGTTGGCAGTTGCGTGTGCCTTAGGAGACCTTACCGTTGGGATTACCCTCGTATACGTGTGTGTAAACGCCTTCCAATGCCCACTCAAGGAAGACAAGGATACCTAGTCTAGCTTCAATATTACAAATACGCCTCAGTTTGTGGATGAACTCATACTTAGGTTGATAATCATTTTGAATATTTATCAGTACTGTACCCACTGGTGTGAAACTCGTTTTCTACCAATGATTCCCACAGCTACAGGAACACTACTTTAATACCTCTTACACAAAATACTTACGCAGTGCTATCAGACGAAAAGATCAACCTGACACAAACTGTGGGAAGTTTGTTTTACAACCTTCGATAAAGAGCTTTTCCTATTTGAGATATCTGTGAACGTTCCTGCATAAGACGATTTAAGAAGAAACTAAATTCCTTCAGCTACGCCAATGTTTAAAGAAATCGTGTTAACGGCACTAAATCGTGGTTTGTAAATCGTTTACCAGCCGTACTCTGCCGGATTTCGCTGGTTCGAAGGCAAAAAGCTGACTGACAAATTTCACAGAAGGGAAAGGGGGACGAAATGTCACCCATTGGAAGATCGTGTTATTTTATTTAAATGATTACAAAACCAGGTAAAACGAACAGTGAGGTTGTCAGTATAAGCACATTACTGTTGTCAGTATGATGTTGCGCTGCCCAGGGCCTGTATTGATAAATGGCCCGTTTAAATCAGGCATAATGTATACAGAAGTGAAAGAGCACCACGATATTCAACAATCCGTATGCATTGCACACACACACAGAAATTACTGTTACAGTGTACTTATGGAGCCCAATGAGTTAATAGCGTATTTTCCGGTGAGAAAGAGAACTGACAAACAGTATTCGCTACATTAGATTACTTAAACTGGTGTCACTCTGAGATAGAATTTATGGTCAGCGTAATTCAATGGGTCGGATGCGGGTTTTGCAACTGTGAAATACTTTTCCACATCACAGAAGCCAATATTAAATGTGAACTAATACTGCGAAAATTTTGAACTTGGTTAGCTTAGAATGAAGATCTTTCTGTTTATAGCAAAGGAAAACAATTGATTTTCTAAAACATTCTCTGTCATGCACAACTTGAAACAGGCCACGTCGACCAAATCATATGGACGAACTGACAGCGACGTATATCGGAAGGTAGTAAGATACCTTGACTTTTGGTTTGGCAGTATTCGACAGCCATTTCTAGGCGCAGGTAAATGAAGAAAGACAGTGCGTTTTTGTTATCAAGTGACATCTTCATCAATTACTTCAGTTTTAAAGTAATCTACAAGTAATTGCTGATGTTTGATATTAACATGAAAAGAATTCCGTAGACAGGGAAAGAACCTGTTCTTGGACAACTACTTCTATAATGACCAAAAGGACTTAAATGATCTTCAAGCTCATGTGTTCCAGCAGCGGTATGAAGAAAATGATAGTAGTAATGACGGTGATAATAGACTTATCCGATAACTTCACACTTCATAGTGGATTTTCTCGAACTAAGAAATTTCCTGAATTAGTGAAAATTTCAAAATGGCTTCAAATCGAGGCTATGACGCCTAGAAGAGTCTTTGCATCCTGCTGACATGAGAATAGCATAATCTCCACGTCAGAAGCTTGCTTCTACTTAACCATTTAATAGACTCGCGTTTTTTCCCACCATTACTAGAGTAGTAAGCTAAGCACATCATCCATTATAGCACACTCCTGGGGCTGGGAAATGTGGCCACAATGGTCTGGTGGAACGAACTATCACAAGTGCAATGCGTGGGTTCAGGCATTTACTTTTAAGAGGCACAAACAGATTTACTTCACCTCTGGTAACCTCAAGCTGTTATAATCCAGAATCCGCATTAAACATCACGTTCCTTCATTCCAAACTGGGCAGAGCCGGTTTACCTTGGAAAATGACGTTGGTGGAGGTCAGGGTAAACAGAAATACAGTCACCAGTAAACTTACTTACATTAGAAAATTTTATTTTATTTGATGAACTGATAGCCATCTAAAGGAACAGGGCTCTTATTTTACTTGTACTTGATTGAACTAGAGACGTTGAAAAATTTGTTGCTGGACTGTAATTCGAATTCGTATCTCCTCTTTCGAGGATCTGAATCTCTCGGAACAGTATAGTTCAATCATTTCATTCCTTTTCCCAAGACTGCAGTTTTCTCTAGGTCTCCTCCACAGGTAAATATGTGGGTCCGAATCCTGATCCAGTACAAAAATATTCAGAACTTCATTTCAAGCCCTATCACGTGCACATCGGCCTGCTAGTGAAAATTAACGTGCATTTTTGATGTCTGTTCATGTTGCCAACAATTTCTGGTCAAACACACACACATCTTACTGTTGGTGAGTGAGCAATCGATACTTAAGCAATATTCGTGAACAATAAATAAGAACTGTAGGAGTGCGGTTCGATTGTCACTCAGGCACAAAAATTTGTGTCCTTATTTTAGATTCAAACCCCTAGTAGCTGGCAAGAAAAACCGCTACGTAACATTTGATTTTACTTAGTTAACAATCCGATTACGTCTTGGGTTCATATCTCCGTCGCAGAACTTCACATTATGCGTTTCATCTTTAAATGCATACACACTTCGTTACTTCTGAATTGAGGTATATCAGACATCTTTCATGGTTAGTTAACCGGGATGAAAAGGTCTTGATAGGAGTCCCGGTTTATTACAACAACTGTCGTCTTTTATTTTCAAGTTTAGATTTGGTTATTGATAGGGGCGAAAATTTCGGTACTTCATGACTCTTCATGGATAGTCAGCAATATGATATGATTTGATTAGATTAGATTAATACTTGTTTCATAGATCATGAATACTACATTTCGTAATGATGTGGAACGAGTCATTTTAATGATACCCCCTCCCCCCTCTCTCTCTCTCTCTCTCTCTCTCTCTCACACACACACACACAACAACATTCTCTTTTTCTTTTTATTTGTTTGTTGTCCTCGACTATCGGCGAGGCATGGAAACGTTCGTCAATGATTATCTTAGTTCTGAGTACACTTACGAAAGATATATAAAAACAACTATGAGAGTTACTGATTTATGAAGCTTAGTTTGCCCACTGTAGGATCACATCGGTTCGTCTTCTTCCTGCTGGTAATGTAACTGGGATCTGGCAACAACGCAAGGTATGTTTGGCAACTCTGTGATCGACGAGTTACTTCCTGGTGTGCACGGAATTAAGCCTCAAAGTTCACTTGATTTCTCGTGTCATTTCCATTGAATAACCTGATTTGTTATCGCTTGAGGTGTAACAGAAGATTGTAAATTTACGGTTTTCAGCCCAGCAAAGTCATTGAACTTGGCAATCGCAACTAATCTCGTCCTGTAAAAAGCCACTATTGGCCTCGTAAGAGGAAGGTGCATACCATACCTATCCGCTAGCTGTGTGATGACGTGCTGACCTGTGGAAACGCGGTTGTTATGGTTCGCGGTTCCAGTCTCGCAGAGTGTAACTCTTCATCCCTTCTGTGTAAGAGCTGCAAGCAGTCAGATCAAACATCGATAAGCAAATCGTAATAAAATACTTTCAACTCATAGTGCAATGGTGAAAAACTGCACAACAGGTAGCGCCTCTTTCCACTGCTGACAAGCAAATTTTGGGTTTCTAGGAATACGAAACTTTATTTATGAAATGCCACGTTTGCATACCTGTTGAGTATGACAAAGCATACCATTTCAACACAGACCCAATCGAAATCTAAGTGAGAAGTATTTTACTAATTCGTGCAGATAGAGACACGCTTCTGTACAAATACCCAGTTTTGTTAAAACAGACTTTCGTCGTAAGGTTATCGTGGGTAATTTTTTTTTTTGTTTCTTATAATACAGTGCACAGTTGTCGTAAGGTTTCCTTTAGTGTTGTTAAAACAATACTAAACATGAGAGAGAAATTAATCATCAACGATGTATGCGAATTCTCTGATGTTATCTATAACAGTCTGACAATGCACATGCAATTTATTGATTACATGCATGTAGAAAACTTGTTCTGAGTTTAAGCTGTCAAACAAGGTTTGAAAAAGAATAAAATTCCACTACCAGACGACAGATAATGCAGAAAATACTTTTCTGACTATTTTGGCACGATGCGCTCTCCCCATACATAATACAAAAGCTTCGAGACGCATCTGCTGCCTGGCCGTCTATTAAACCTGAAAAGAACAAAATGACGCTGAAGTTAGCCTTTTTTCCACATGCGACTATTTTGGGTTGAGAAGTGAAGAGAATTATGTTCAAAGTTCCATTAAATTGATAACTTCAGCAGACAGCAGAATTGCGTTTAAAAAAAATATATAGTAGCGAATGTAATAGAACACGCGACATCTTATCAACAGTGCGCGATGTTTACCGTTACGCTACTAACTGTGACGTAGCTACAGTACCTCTGGAAGTGAACAACAGTTCCTCCAGAACTTCGGCATTCCACAGTGGTGTGAGATAATGCATATGGCCTGATCTAGACTTCTGAGAGACAGACAGTTACAGCATTTCTTTTGCACTGCAAGATGGTTTCAACAAACAGATAGCGCAATAGAGTAGCTCAAATGGAAAGGAACACTTCCTATTTAAATTTCCGCATCCTACACTGTTGGCAGTTCTGTGTAGTCTGCCTAGTCAGGAATGACTGTTAATTTCCGTCAGTCACGAAATCTTAGTTTGCATGACCTCGGTTTGAATCCACATGCAGAACGAGTCGGTTCGTCGTGTCATTTGAAGTTCATACATATTTTCAACTAGCTGCTCGTGAATAACGTTAATTTTTAATGACATTTTGTATTTAATAACAAGTATGGTATTTTACTTTGAAGAGGATATCATGAATACGACGAACTTACTACGTGCATTACCTTTCTGACGTAATAATGAGAGTGCTAACATTTCAGGTATGTCAGTTATTGCGAGTTTACAAGCCTTAAGGACAGTCGTATCTGTGATGAGGTGTTCCCTGATATTTGTAGTATCGTGGTATTACTTTACATCTTGAGTTATTGCGATAGAGAGCAGTGTTTTCTTGTGGTGACATGTTGGAACCATTTTCAATAGTCAGACGACTGTATCAAGGAGCTATTAGAGGACCTGCTAGACAGCTGCGTTATATGGGTTGCATGGGAATGAGGCGAAATGCAATCCAGGTCGTTCAGATACTTTTGTGCATGACTGTTCTTCGTTAACAATCCGATTAGGTGCTGGGTTCGCATCCCTGTCACAAGCTCTATATGACGGCATTTCAATTTTAAACATGAGCATACCTTGTTCCTTGTGAATGACACCATATTAAACGTCGTTGGGGGTAGTTCCCAGGACGGATACTGTTATGACAGGATTCCCAGTTCATTACAAACATTTTCGTCATTTATTTTCAGGATCTGAATTGATAACTGATACTGCTGCGAACATCTATACTTCACGTCTCTTTATGACTAGTGATCGGGTCTCAATAAGGCACAAACAAAGCTTAGCTTAGTTAGCAATGGCTATAGGTGCTGGGTTTGAATCCGGGTCCAGAACGACGACGTTGGTCATGTCATTTGAAGTTCAAATTTGTGTACACGTAGCTGTTGATGTGTTACGAGAACAATGATATTACTGGTGATTCGCTGTTTACGTTGAGATTTCCTTAGATTGCTTGTTGCCGTTAATCGCGTTTTTCTACTGGTTCGTCCTATATCCAGTTTCCAGAGCCACTCGTCATTGAGCGACCTTCAGCACGTGGATGGAAAACCTTTTAGAGAGCAAAAAACTTTTTTCCAATTGCCGTACAGCTTTGTAACTCCATGTATTGTCTCAAGTATTTAATTTTGACTAAGGATTACTGTACGATATATGTAAAATAATCGGTTTTCTCAGAACTTTTAGAATGTCACTTGTTGTAATTAAGGTTAGATTATGTGTGTTATGGGGTGTCTCATCGCTAAGAACGTGTTTTCTAATATGTTTTGTATGACGATATTAGTTGACACTTAGACTGACTGCGATAAGGACCTTTGGTCTCTTAGTAGTATCCTGTGGTACCCATTGCGTGTAGTCAAACGACTGTACCCCACGGGGTTTTGGTGTTTAGAGGACCTGCAACACAGCTACGTTATGTTGGTTGTATTCAGCAGTGACCAACTTTTTTTGCTGTCAAGTGTAGACAGAAAGTATCTCGCCTCTCGTCGCTCCTCTCTCGTATCTCTCTCTCTCTATCTTTCCCTTCTTTCCCTCTCTTTTTCTTTCTTTATATGTCTATTACTGAACAAGGGAAAAAATGCATTCATAATGCTTTCTGTACACAAAATTGTTAGTCAGAAACCACGTAAATTTCTATAAATGCAGGAAGTTATTTGCGAAATTTCTTGTTTCGATGGTTATCATTTCGTTCGTTTTATATTTGTAACATTTTCTTTTCTTTTTTTTTTCTTTGCTCGAGGGAGAATTGCTTTTAGTTTTTACTGCGCTAACGGATTTCGGAGCTAATCAGACTGGAAATTTGATCTTTGGAATTGTTTTTGACGTTAATTTCTGCTCGTGTTCGTTTCGTTGTTCTGAATTTCGCCGAATTCTGCTGCCGGTGTCCTGTTGGGCTGTTCCGGTCTGGTAGTTGCATACCATAACTCATAGGCCGAGTGTGTGTGGCTCTCCAAAACTGGCAGGCATTTTGACCAGCAGCTGCTGGCTGTGCGTACCACATCCATGAAATCGTACAAGTGGAGTTTTGGAAGTTTGTTTGGCACGTTTATTTTAACTATTTTTCGAAGTATAAACAATGCTTCCTCGAAGCATGCGTCCGCAGCTCGTGGTCTAGTGGCTGCGTTGCTGCCTCTCGATCAAGGGGGCCCTGGGTTCGATTCCCGTCCGGGTCTGGGGTTTTCTTCACCCGCGGACTGGATGTTTGTGTAGCCCTCATCATCTCATCATCATTCGGATAGTGATGAGACTGGAAATCGAGAATATTGGAACTTGTACGGTCGCTGATGACCACGATGTTGAGCGTCCCCCAAACATCGAGGCTTGCAGTAGTCGCTACGCAGATCTAGCGCAGTAATAAAAAACTTATCACTCATCGAAACACAGAAGAATGAAGAGACTGGTAGAAGGCGACATTCGTTAGTGCAAATATTTGTATTCCACCCCGTCATCGAAAATACTATCACACTTAGTGGTAGCCACATGCAAAAATTCAGACTGGAATAATTCATGTATAAATCTGTTACTTTCTTAATCCTTGTGACTGATGTTAAGAATCACATTTTCCAATTCTCTTTAATAGGACAGTGACCTCTGGTACCCAGACGAAAAATTTACTTCGTTTCATTTCGATTACTATACCTACGAGTGATTACATCATATTGCACTAGTGTGGCCATGCGAAAATTTGTTGTTTTTCCGGTTTTTATAGAAACGAAACACATGGGAAAATATTTTGGTTTGGTCTTTAAAATAAGTAGAGGAAAAGGTGTACAAATGGGCACAGGTGTAATTATGGCCACCCCTCACGAAGAGGGAATGGAAACTGTTGCAGTCTGGCGACCAGGACTGAAAACGGTGCCTATTGTTGATAGGCGGTTGCAGTGAACAGTTGGAAGCATTGTTTCAAGCAGTGTAGTTACAGCGTCGGTGCCGGCCGGAGTGGCCGTGCGGTTCTAGGCGCTACCGCTACAGTCTGGAGCCGAGCGACCGCTACGGTCGCAGGTTCGAATCCTGCCTTGGGCATAGATGTGTGTGATGTCCTCAGGTTAGTTAGGTTTAATTAGATCTAAGTTCTAGGCGACTGATGACCTCCGAAGTTAAGTCGCATAGTGCTCAGAGCCATTTGAACAGCGTCGGTTATTATGTGAGTTGGTGTTTGTTCAGGACTGCAAACGTTTGGGAGGTATGTTAAATCGCTTTTTTTTTTTTTTTGTATATCCTTCTGATTAGTTTTAAACCATTTCTCAGTGATATCCGGAATAAAGGAATCCTAAGCTAATTTTAGAAGCACGTTTTCCGTTACACTCTCTTTTAGGTTAGACGTGATAATGGCCATGATGCTTTAGAATGGTTGGTGTAAATATGGGCCCATTGGGTTGGTGAAAAAATGGTCTCCTATTTAAGGAGGGCCGATAATTACATCATCTCTTCTCTTAAGAAACGTAAAACAAATTTAAGTAATTTTATGGGGTTACGGTTAGTCGAATTTTCTTTAAAGTTCATATATACCAATTCACACAGCAACAAACAAACAAATTGAAATTGTCATAATAGACCCTAATGCTTTTGTTCGTCCTTGCAGAATGCCGAGAACGAAAAAGCGCTATGAACGTAAGAACCAGAGGCATTAGTGAGATAAATCTCAGATGGTACGTGCCGTAGGAGCTACGAAAGCAAACGAGACTTCTGTGAAAGGTGCTGCAAGAACATTCGGAGTGCCTAATTTACAGAGATTTCTTAAACTTGATAAAATCCCTTAGTAAGTGGTTCAAAAGAGAAAGCTTGGAACGGAACCGATTTTAAACGCAGACCTCGAAAAACAGTTAATTGCTTATATCCTTGACCTTGGAGACTACATATTTCCACATCTGAATTGTCACATGAGAAGATTTATTTATTTATTTATTCCAGCGAGGTTAAGGCCAGTTGGCTTTCTTCTATACCTAACCAGACAATCTACAGCGGGTATATTACATTTTTTATGACGTGTAATAAGAAGTCTTATATTTAATGTGGGGCACTACACCAAAAATAAATATAACGGAAACAGTGGAAGCAGTAGTAGTTATTAACAAAACTTTCTCTGGTTTCAAGCCTCGTCAAGTGATTAGCTGCCCACGAGCTTTAGGCAGAGATCTCGTCTTCCAGTGTCAAGTGGTTGACATCGTGCGAGTGCCGCTGCTTTTCTTATACAGCAACACCGTCGCCACTGACTTCACTGGTGCCCAGCTCTGCACCATATATGGAGCAACTTTCCCCCTTAAGATCTCCTTTGCATCTTATTCTGGGATGTTATTAAATAACGCTGTAGTGCTACTTTGAAACCTTCAAGTTGGCTTCACTAGGAGGATGACACGTTTTTTATATGGTTACGCAGCGGAGGAGAGAATCACAGGTTCCACAATTTCTCAAAAGGTATTCACCCGAAAATCAAGTACAAGTGAGGTCGGTCTCCCGTTCTTTGATGTCTTAGTATGTAGAAAATCTGACAACACTCTAGGACACAGAGTGTGTGAAGAGCCTACTAACCCAAAAACCTATTTAGATACTACTTGGCACCATCACCCAGGCAGCCGCGCGGGATTAGCCGAGCCGTCAGAGGCGCTGCAGTCATGTACTGTGTGGCTGGTTCAAATGGCTCTGAGCACTATGGGACTCAACTGCTGAGGTCATTAGTCCCCTAGAACTTAGAACTAGTTAAACCTAACCAAGCCAAGGACATCACAAACATCCATGCCCGAGGCAGGATTCGAACCTGCGACCGTAGCGGTCTTGCGGTTCCAGACTGCAGCGCCTTTAACCGCACGGCCACTTCGGCCGACTGTGTGGCTGGTCCCGGCGGAGGTTCGAGACCTCCCTCGAGCATGGGTGTGTGTGTTTGACCTTAGGATAATTTAGGTTAATTAGTGTGTAAGCGTGGGGACTGATGACCTTAGCAGTTAAGTACCATAAGATTTCTCACACATTGTGAACCATCACCCAACCCAGAAGCAAGCAGTGCTCAACACGCTGATTTCACATGCCTTCGAAGGCCGGTGTGGCCGAGCGGTTCTAGGCGCTTTAGTCGGGAACCGAACGACCGCTACGGTCGCTGGTTCGATTCCTGCATCGGGCATGGATGTGTATGATGTCCTTAGGTTTGTTAGGTTTCAGTAGTTCTAGGGGACTGATGTCCTCAGATGTTAAGTCCCATAGTGCTCAGAGCCATTTGAACCATCACATGCCTTCCTTATCAGCGATGACAAAAACTGGGAATCGGAGCTGGATTTTTTAAAGAAGACAGTGGAGACCAGTGGCTATGACAATTTGTCCATAAACACGGCTTTTAAGCGAGACATTAGTAATGCTAATAAGAAGGACGAGGGACCGCTTTCTCACTCTGTTAAGTCACCGTTTGTTTCTCGGCTCGCTGACCGTATAAGCAGAAGTCTAAGAAGAAATGGTATCCAGACTAGTTTCATCAATCAAAACAAAGCAAAAGACTTTTCTCAATTGAAAACGGATGCACCTCCTGGAGGCTATGAAATGACGTGTGGCTGCGGCGAAGTGTATATAGGTGAAACGGGAAGGGCTGTCAAAGAACATATTAAAGAACACGAACACCACGCGTCGCTGAAACAAAAGTATGAAAGCGGTGATAGCGGAACGTCATGAGAACTGCGGTCCTGACATCGATTTCACTAGGCTGTAGGCTGTAGGCTATAGGCTTCCGGCGTCGTGGCTGCCCGCCATCAAGGAAGTGAATACGCGGCCGCAGCGTACGTCGCTGTCCAACTCACCTCTGCTGACAATAATATTTTGGATAGACATTCCCCTTCCCATGCTGTGCACTTTTCGGTTCTGGTGAATGATATAGGCCCAACAATAGCAGCAGGAGGAATTTTCACCAGCAATTATTTCCCAGCACAAGTGCGCGGAAAATCCTTTTCCAATCTATGACGTTGGCCCACCAATGGTAGTCAAAAGAGTTTTAGCGAACAGCCCACTCCTTCGGCATCAGTGCGGGAAATTCTCTTAATCTATACTTAAGATGGCCCACCAAAGGTTGACAAATTTTTACCCAATAATCCCACTTCTCCAGCAAAATCGCGGGAAAATTTCATTTGATAAGACAAGGTGACACTGGTTCCTGACAGTGACCTTTCTATAGTGGACGCCACAATATCCTGAAGAAGACCCCAGCAGAGAGTTCGAAACGTCGATTGTTTCAAGAAATATGACGAGACCTAAAAACACAAAAGATTTTAACTTCACTGACGACGGACACGAAAGCATGCAGACTTACATAATAATGTTTACGCTGATGGTAAAGGGACGTAACGACAGCACGGCAGCTGTTCTGATATGGACGGCTATCCCACATGCAGTCCTGCCACACTGTGACAGATTCGATCAGCCTTCAGTGCTGACAAAGTGTGGTGTCACCGCCAGACACCACACTTGCTAGGTGGTAGCTTAAATCGGCCGCGGTCCATTTAGTACATGTCGGACCCGCGTGTCGCCACTGTGTGATCGCAGACCGAGCGCCACCACAAGGCAGGTCTGGAGATACGGACGAGCACTCGTCCCAGTTGTACGACGACATTGCTAGCGACAATACGGACGAAGCCTTCCTCTCATTTGCCGAGAGACAGTTAGAATAGCCTTCTGCTAAGTCCATGGCTACGACCTAGCAAGGCGCCCATTTGTAACAGTGCATGTATCTTACGAGTCTCATTTGTATAGTCAAGAGAGATGTATCACAAGGAGTGATTAAAAGTTAAGTATATTCCAAAGCTACGTATTTTCTTTATAGCAGTCATAACGTATCCTGTTCCAGAATTGACGCCAGTCGGCGTGTGTGTACGCGTGCCTTTCTTTCGGCTCCCTTCCCAGTGTGGCGTAGCAAGCTTGTTACGTCACAACAGATTGGCGACGAGAGAAGTGTTCTTTCTGATTGCTTACATTTACTTGTGTCATGGCTTCGCCAGATGTACTGTCCGAATTTTATCGCTTGCAGAATCAGCAGACGCAGGCGTTATTGGATGCCCTTGGACAGCTTGTCCAGGGTCAACGTGCCATTCAAACCGATGCGGCAGCCGCCGCTTCACCGCTACAGCAGCCACAACTCGCAGTTGCACCGCCTTTTAGGCACTACGATCCAGCGCAAGAATCGTGGCCAGAATGGTCCCGACAGTTTGGCTTTCATCTAGCCGCCTACAGAATTCAAGGTAATGAGCGGCAGCCGTTTTTGCTTTCTTGTGTCGGTGTGTCCACCTACCGTGTGATAGTGAAATTGTTTCCCTGACGCGACGTAGCAACTCTGTCCTACGAAGAAATTTTGTCTGCTTTAGATGCCTATTTCAAACAAACAACTGGGCAAACCTCCGTTGCGTGCCGCAAATGTTACGCTAAAAAGTTATTCAGGACAGCTCATCCCTGTGTTAGGACAGTGCACTCTTCTTGCAACATACAAAGGACAAACAAAACTTGTGTCATTTTACGTTCTTCGTTCGTCTACTGCAGTGAACTTGTTTGGTTTAGATTTATTTCAGTTGTTTAACATGTCTATTGTAAATCAGGTCCTATCAGTGAATCAAACTGTGCCTTTAGACAGTGTTTCTCGTCTGTGTGACGAATTTGCAGACATTTTTGCACCGGGCTTAGGTTGCGCTAAAAACTATGAAGCACATTTGGAACTGAAAGTAAACGCGCAACCGAAATTTTTCAGAGCGCGCAATGTTCCCCACGCATTGCGTGATGAGGTCGCACGAACATTAAACGATTTGGAATCACAAGGTGTAATTGAACGTGTGCAAGCGTCTCTCTGGGCCTCACCCTTAGTAATTTTGCCAAAACCTTCCGGAAAACTGAGACTTTGCGTGGACTTCAAGGCCACAGTGAATCCACAACTGGTGACTGCTACTTTTCCTTTGCCCCGCCCGGAAGATCTTTTTGCTAAACTGTGCCCAGGAAAATATTTTTCAAAGTTGAATCTAGCCGATGCGTACTTGCAAATACCGGTGGACGACGAATCCCAGCGCGTATTGGTGGTTAACACGCATCTTGGATTGTACAGGTTCAAAAGACTGCCGTTCGGGTGTGCATCCGCCCCTGCATTGTTTCAGCAATATTTACAAACTACTTGTGCGTCGGTCCCTACTGCAGCAAACTATCTGGACGATATAGTGATCTCCGGACAGACAGAAGAAGATCATCTTGCGAACCTACGAACGTTATTTCAGGTCTTGCGACAAAATGGTCTTCGCTTGCGGAAGGACAAATGTGTGTTTTTTGCTCGTGACTTACCATACCTGGGACATGACATTAATGCCCGAGGCATACATCCGAGTCCGCAGCACCTCCGTGCCATACAAGAATTGCCTTCGCCACAAAATATGAAGCAGCTACAGAGTGTGTTGGGTAAAATTACCTATTATCATAAATTTGTGCCGCGCGCTTCTTCCATTTCAGCTCCGCTTCATCGCTTACGCCGTAAACGTTCGTCTGGACGACGGAATGCGAACGCGCCTTTCGCCAGTTGAAATCGGCGTTGCTTTCTAATACTTGCCTCAAGCCTTTCGATCCCCAGAAACCTCTTTTGTTGATGGTAGATGCATCGGATTTCGGGATCGGTGCTGTGATTGCGCACAAAGTTGGCTCGCATGATCGCCCTATTGCCTTTGCGTCCAAATTGCTCTCGTCTGCGCAAAGAAATTATTCCCAGATAGAGAAAGAAGCTTTGGCTCTCGTGTTTGGTGTTACTAAGTTCCATGATTTCTTGTATGGTCGTCACTTCACCATCATCACAGACCACAAACCTTTGACATCGCTTTTTCATCCGCACAAGCCTGTACCTCCGCGTACAGCGCAGAAATTCATTCGCTGGTCTATTTTCCTCTCGCAGTACCGCTACGATATCTTGTATCGGTCCACTGCTAAGCACGGAAACGCCGATGCGTTGTCCCGTTTGCCTGTTGCTGAGGATAAAGCATTCGATTCTTCCGAACTTGCTTGCATGTTCATTGATTCGGAAACCGATGAAGTGGTTGAATCGTTTCCGATTGATTTTCGTCGTGTAGCTACAGCCACAGCTGCTGACCCTGTCCTTGCTACCGTTTTGCGTTTTGTTGCTACGCAATGGCCTTTGTCAAAGTCTCGGATCGAGGATCCGTTGGTTCACCGATTTTTTGCTCACAAGGAGAGACTTTTTGTTCGACGTGGTGTTTTGTTGTTGCGTTCTGATAATGATCAGTCCCGAGTCGTGGTCCCACGTTCGTTACAGTCCTCTGTTTTACGGCTTCTTCACCAAGGACATTGGGGTATAGTGCGAACGAAACAACTTGCTCGTCAGCACTGTACTTGGTTCGGAATCGATGCTGCGATTACGAATATGTGCTCTTCTTGCATGGCGTGTGCCGAACAACAGTCCGCACCGCCGCGGAAAGTCTTTGCATGGCCAAAAGCCACTTCCCCTTGGCAACGCTTGCACATCGATTTTGCTGGTCCATTCTGGAATGCTCGATGGTTGGTTCTGGTCGATGCGTTCAGTAATTTTCCTTTTGTTGTCCGGATGTCTTCCACGACGTCCTCCGCCACCATCCAAGCGTTGTCTGCTATCTTTTGCATTGAAGGTCTTCCGCAGACTATTGTTTCCGACAATGGCCCACAATTCATGTCCGCAGAATTTCAGTCATTCTGCAAGGCCAACGGTATTCAACATCTGACATCCGCGCCGTTTTCGGCTCAGTCAAACGGTGCCGCGGAACGATTGGTCCGGACTTTCAAGTCACAGATGTTGAAGTTGAAAGAGTCGCATTCTCGGGAGGACGCGTTGTTGCTCTTTTTGTCCTCGTATCGCTCTCAGCCCCGAGATGGTCGCTCGCCGGCTGAGTTGCTCCACGGTCGTCCTCATCGAACCTTGATGTCTTTGCTGCATCCGCCGCATCAGGTTCCTGTGCAGCGGCAGACTCCCGCTTTTGCTCCAGGCGACGTTGTATTCTATCGCAACTATCGAGGTTCACGGCGTTGGCTCGCAGGGCGCATTCTTCGCTGCCTCGGCCGCGCGATATATTTGGTTTTGGGGGCCTCTGGTGAGGTGCATCGGCATCTCAATCAGCTGCGCCTCTGTCGTCGCACGGGTTCTGCCGCTCCCCGTCTCCTTTCAGCGACGGTGCCGTCCGGTCAGCGCCCTGGGGACCCATCTACTGGCTCGCCTCATCCCCAGGTGTTACCGACGATGCCTTCCATTTTGCCCCATGGCGACGCGCCGCCGCCGCCGCCGCAGCCTGCGCCGCCGCAGCCACCGCCGCCGCCAACGGTTCTCCCCCCGGCGCCGCCCGCATTCGACGCTTCGCTGCCGCAGCCAAGCGCCTCCCTGGGTCACGCGCCGGCGATCGCTTCCCGTGACCAGCCGTCCTCCGCCATGGAACTCTTGCCCGCTCCGGACCACCTGACGTCATCGCGCGTCGGGTACCCCGACGCAATGGAGGTCGACCCTTCGGCCCCTCCTGACTCTTTACGGGCGCATACACCGCATGTTGACGTGCACCCTGGACTAGGTTTTCAGGCATTTCCTAGATCCCCTCAGACCGAATGGCTGGGTGCGGGTGGCACACAGCCTCGCCTGTTGTTAGGCTCCCCACCTCATCGCATACGTCCACATGGGGTCCTCCCCACGGCGGGCGGAAGCCTTATCACACGACCGTTCGCCGATTTGCGGGGGAGGAATGTGGTGTCACCGCCAGACACCACACTTGCTAGGTGGTAGCTTAAATCGGCAGCGGTCCATTTAGTACATGTCGGACCCGCGTGTCGCCACTGTATGATCGCAGACCGAGCGCCACCACAAGGCAGGTCTGGAGATACGGACGAGCACTCGTCCCAGTTGTACGACGACATTGCTAGCGACAATACGGACGAAGCCTTCCTCTCATTTGCCGAGAGACAGTTAGAATAGCCTTCTGCTAAGTCCATGGCTACGACCTAGCAAGGCGCCCATTTGTAACAGTGCATGTATCTTACGAGTCTCATTTGTATAGTCAAGAGAGATGTATCACAAGGAGTGATTAAAAGTTAAGTATATTCCAAAGCTACGTATTTTCTTTATAGCAGTCATAACGTATCCTGTTCCAGAATTGACGCCAGTCGGCGTGTGTGTACGCGTGCCTTTCTTTCGGCTCCCTTCCCAGTGTGGCGTAGCAAGCTTGTTACGTCACAACACAAAGTATCAGTCTGCTTCGTTGCTTACCGCAGTCAGGGAAGTAAACACGCAGGCACGATGCCTGTGGAACACAAACAGGAAGCCACCTCCGCGATATGAGAATAATCTCTACAGCTTATAAAAACTGATGCATGTACAGGGTGACTATTAGTGAACTATATTATAAAAAACGTAAATTAGTTACAAAATACGGCGTGCATACATTTTATTCAACATGCAAATGTCACTAAGGATATTCGGATCTAGGTTCTGACGTGTTCGATATGCCTGACATCATTGACGATGATGTGATGCAGAAAAAACCGAAATTCTGCCTGAGCCCCTGAAATGTCGGGATATCGATGTCATCGATGACCTCCCGAATAGCTGTTTTCATCTCAGCCTTGGTTTTCAGGTTCTTGCTGTACACCTTGTCTTTAATATACAGCCACAAAAAGGTGTCGCATGTGTTCATCTCCGGAGAATATGGTCGCCAATCGAGGCCCATGCCAGCGTCCTCTGGGTAGACCAGAACCAGAAAGCGGTCCCCAAAAGTGCTCCTCCAGGACATCAGACACTCTCGTGCTTCGATGGTGTCGAGCTTCGTCTTGCATCAACGAAATCTTGTCGAAATCGGGGTCACTTTCGATAATGGGGATGAAATAATCTTCCAAACCTTCACGTACCGTTCGGTAGTCACCACGCCATCAAGTAATATCGTACTGATTATCCAGTGACTGGACATTGCACACCACGCTGTAATCTGTTGAGGATGAAGAGACTTCTCGATCACGAAATGCGGATTCTCAGTCCCCCAAATGCGCCAGTTACGCTTACTGAGAACCCATCCAAATGAAAGTGGGGTTCGTAGCTAAACGAAACCATACTAATTCCCATCATGCCCCGCAGCCAACCGTGCAGTTCGAATAAACCATTCAGAAGTTACGACGATTTTATTTCATATAGTTCAATAATTGTCACCCTGTACAGAAGTACGTTCAATTTCTGACCCTAAACTATTCGATCGATTTCAGCCAAACTTAGTAGACATATCACTTGTTATATGGAAGGAAGTGCTGTGGGTTAAAAACCTCCGATCTCTCAAATGGATGGCGGAATGGGGTGAAAAAGAAGCGTGAAAAACCGCTCGATAATACTCAGGCTACATTCATCCAGTATTTGAGAATGAGACCACTTAGTGACTTGCAATATAGTTTGTACCTAATTTCTAACATTGGTGAATTTTCTTTCGTTGACATCCTCCACAAAATGACGAAAGAGAAAAAAAAGTTTTATCACATTTACGCTGTTCATGGAGTAAAATCATCGCATCGGGCCTGATGTTTTAATTTACTACCTATTTAGTACTAACTCTATTCGCCACACATTTAACAGACAGTATTTACATATACTACTGAATTTACCTGCAAAATTATATAACTGTACGACATTGAATCGCATCAAACATGACGTTTAAATTTATTACTTGTTTACAGAAACTATATTCGCAACATACTGCGCAGACATTCTGCATGTGTAACAATGAATATTCTTGCAAAAGTATATCGTTGTGCAACACATAGTTCAGGAAATCGCTCTGAGCACTATGGGACTTAACATCTGAGGTCATCAGTCCCCTACAACTTAGAACTACTTAAACCTAACTAACCTAAGGACGTCACACACATCCATGCCCGAGGCAGGATTCGAACCTGCGACCGTAGCAGTCGCGCGGTTCCGGACTGAAGCGCCTAGAACCGTACGGCCACCACGGCCGGCACATAGTTCAAGACTTACGATTCATAAACACTGAGCTGCGTAAAAAACTAGCTGTTCTAAAAACGGACCACAGTTCATCCAGACTACACTCATTCAGTGTTCAATAATGACAGCACGTAAGGATACCCAACAAACAATAAACAAAATTTCACAACTTTTCTTAACCTTCACACATACATGCTTAGCGTCAAATATTTAACACATTGACTTATTTGTAAAGTAATTCAAAGTTTGAAGCTGTTTTATGTGGGGGTGTTTGATTCTCTAAGGAATCGATTACCATCCACGGACATCCCATAGAGGCGGAAATGAGAAGGGGTGACACTGAAGCATACGTCAGGGACACGTGGAGCAATTTCAACCAAATTTGTGAGGCATATGACTCAATATTTATCTAAAAATTACTGTGGGAGGAAGAGTCCCTACGAACAATGAGGGTGGGGTTTTGGATGAGAAGGCTGACGTAAATGTGCTCGAAAACGGCTTGGTTGCATTTATTACATGTATATGGTTGTTTTGGAATAGTTGTATAAGTATGAAGTGCAATCTGTCTCTTATTTGTGCTGCACAGCTTGTCATTCACTCCCGAGAATAATCGCTGCAGCGGGACAGTAATTTTGTTAACGTGTTCCGGGATCTAAGATCAAGGCACGTGAGAGAATTCTACACTTAAGCGTAACATACTTTGTGGGATCATATGGTGTTAAAGAGCAGATAGTCAGGTATAAAAGGTGAAAGAAAAAAAGCCATTGACATTTTAAAATTCAATACTTCTCGAAATAATTGTGGTAGAGAGGTAAAAATTGACGCACATGTTGGATATGACTTGGGATGTTAGCGAAACCGAAAAACTTGCACAAAATGATCAAGAGATGGTCCTTCATATCATACGAATAATTAGCATAACAACAGATTTTTACAAAGACCATGTTCCTTGTAACAGATACTCAACATGTCGGCCGTCATTCCCTAACAATACCTATAGTCGAGGGGCAATGTTGTGCACAGTACTATATAGCATATCAGTAGGTACAGTAAGAAACTGCAGTCGAATATTGTCTTTTAGCATCTCTAAAAAAGGCAGGACGGTCGCGGTAGACTTGATACTTCAGGTAATCATACAACCGATGTTCATACGGAATCAGGTCTGGGAACATGGGATATCTATCATACGGGACGCGATCTTCACCAAACTATGTGTACAGTATAGCAATAGGGGGTGGAGTGCCATCCTGCATAAAAGTCATCTTCCAGCAGGTCATACAGACGAAGGTTGATCTTACTCCCTCTCTCACTACAGCTCATTTTACACACGATTCTCGTGCGGCGTCACTGAAGTGATGCGCTCCCGCACCGTCTGTTGGCCAGTTTCTGCACTCATATTTGGTTTAAGTTCAAACCCATGTCATTTCAAGCGTGTTTGGCAATTTTTACCCCTCTGCCTACATTATTCCGTGTACCAGTGCGTTTTCAAATGTTAAAGGGTGTAGGACATCAAACGGGACGACTTGGAGCAGGAGAGGCACCACATGACATTTTCATTTCCATTGTGTATACTTTTACAAATAAATTCGTAAAACTTTGTCAGCATGACCAGAACGGATTCCGGATTCACACTCATAGCAGCGGAAGTTCAAAAACATAATAAAATTAATTCTTTTACATGTGAAATTCCATCATTTTTTCACTTACTATTGGCTGCATTTGTTGCTATAGGTACACTTTTCTTCATAAGTAAGAGAGATTCTTCGATGAATTTTGCACAGCGTACAAACCATACTTACAGTTGTCTGAAACTCTAGAATCTATTTAATTTATGAAAAAATTAATTAGCTGTTACGTTTTAAATTTTATATTTAGAAAAATATCAAATTTTGTAGTTAATTATCTCAATTTTTGCCACATTTTTAAATAGATTTGGAAAATTCTAGAGTTTCATACATCTGTAAGTATGATTCGTATGCTGTGCAAAATTCATCAAAGAATCTCAGTCACTTGTGAAGAAAAATGTACCTATAGCAACAAATGCAGCAGACAGTAAGTGAGAAACTGATGAATTTTCGTATCTACAAAAATTATTTTTTATGTTTTTGAACTTCCACTGTTATGGGTGTGAATCTTGAATCCTTCCTAGTAGTTCTGACAAAGCTTTATGAATTTATTTGTAAAAGTATAGGCACTGGGAATTAAAATGTCCTGTGATGCCTCTCCCGCTCCAAGTCGGCCCATTTGACGCCCTACCCCCTTAACGGACTTCTGAGTCACACTGTATATGTGTGTAGTATGTCACGTACGCAGATCAATTTCAACCAAACATGCTACAAATATAACTCACTATCTATAAAGAAATACTTTTGCAGGTAAAACCATCGATGTCGCACTGGTATTAGGGGGCCGGTGATAATGATGTGATGGAAAGAAAAGGCGGAGGAGAAGGCTGACACACAGACGGAGATGAGGAGATGGACAGACAGAGGGGGGGGGATAGTAGGGGCGAAGAGCACATAGAGGGGTGAGGGGAAGACGGACACAGTAGTGGGTGGAGATTGACGGGAGAAGAGGGATGGTTAGAGAGAGTATGCAGGAGGAGATGGAAGGAGAGGGGAAGGAGAATGACAGGAAGAGATGAATGGTGAGAGGGAGGAGGAGGAGGAGGAGGAGGAGGAGGAGGAGGAGGAGGAAGGAGGAAGGAGGAGCAGGGAGGAGGGGATGGACGAAAACATGATCGGAATAAATAAATTCCCAGACAATGCCATGAACCTCAGCTAGTTCGATAAGCCTTCCACCTCTCTTGTTCTGCTTGTTTCGCTATCTATCCAGTGTCATGGCCAACCAATAGTAGACGGAAGAATCTTCCCCAATAACGCCACTTCTTAGGCCCAGGCATGTGAAAACTCTCTTTTACAAGACAACGAGACGCGGTTCTTTGGCACTGTGCAGTTAACGGAGAACACCTGAAGATTGTGAAGAAAAGTGTGTCAAGAATAATTTGAAGATCTGGGAGAATTTACCTTCAACTTGCTACATACTCCTAGGCAATTATCTAAAAACCGTAATGCGAAGTGGAAAATAGCTGTTGTGACCAAAAACGTGAGAAAATAATCAGTTAGGAGATGGGTATGTCAAAAATAGGATATCTACTCTACTGGCCATTAAAATTGATAGACTACGAAGATGTCGTGCTACAGACGCGAAATTTAACCGACAGGAAGAAGATGCTGTGATATGCAAATGATTCGCTTCTCAGAGCAGTAAGACAAGGTTGGCGCCGGTGGCGACACCTACAACATGCTGACATAAGGAAAGTTTCTAACCGATTTCTCATACACAAACAGCTGTTGACCGGCGTTGCCTGTGAAACGTTGTTGTGATGCCTCGTGTAAGGAGGAGAAATGCGTACCATCACGTTTCCGACTTTGATAAAGGTCGGATTGTAGCCTATTGCGATTGCAGTTTATCTTATCACGAATTGCTGCTCGCGTTGGTCGAGACCTAATGACTGTTAGCAGAATATGGAGTTGGTGGGTTCAGGGGGGGGGGGGGTAATACGGAACGCCGTGCAGGATCCCAACGGCATCGTATCATTAACAGTTGAGATGACAGGCATCTTATCCGCATGGCTGTAACGGATCGTGCAGCCACGTCTCGATTCCAGAGTCAGCAGTTGGGGACGTTTACAAGATAACTACCACGTGCACGAACAGTTCGACGACGTTTGCAGTAGCATGGACTATCAGCTCGGAGACCATGGCTGCGGTTACCCTTGACGCTACATCACACGACAGGAGCGCCTGCGATGGTGTACTGAACGACGAACCTGGGTGCACGAATGGCAAAACGTCACTTTTTCGGATGAATCCAGGTTCTCTTTACAGCATCATGATGGTCGCATCCGTGTTTGGCGACATCGCGGCGAACGCACATTGGAAGCGTGTATTCGTCATCGCCATACTGGCGTATCACCCGGCGTGATGGTATGGGGTGCCATTGGTTACACATCTCGGTCACCTCTTGTTCGCATTGACAGCGCTTTGAACAGTGGACGTTACATTGCAGATGTGTTACGACCCGTGGCTCTACCCTTCATTCGATCACTGTGAAACCCTACGCTTCAGCAGGATAACGCACGACCGCATGTTGCTGTCCTGTACGGGCCTTTCTGGATACAGAAAATGTTCGATTGCTGCCCTGGCTAGCACATTCTCCAGATCTCCCACCAACTGAAAACGTTTGGTCAATGGTGGCCGAGCAACTAGCTCGTCACAATACGCCAGTCACTTCTCTTGATGAACTGTGATATCGTGTTGAAGCTGCATGGGCCAGCTGTACCTGTACCCGCCATCCAAGCTCTGTTTGACTCAATGCCCAGGCGTATCAAGGCCGTTATTACGGCCAGAGATGGTTGTTCTGGGTACTGATTTCTCAGGATCTATGCACCCAAATTGCGTGAAAATGCAATCACATGTCAGTTCTAGTATAATATATTTGTCCAATGAATACCCGTTTATCATCTGCATTTCTTCTTGGTGTAGCAATTTTAATGGCCTGTAGTGTATCTTCGCATATTGACTTACTCAAACTGCGGCATATGTATTATCCGCACATTCATTACTTAGCTGTCAGCTCTCTCTCTAAAGGTTCCACGTTTTACAAGGAGCTACTGGACTCTGCTGTCGCACATTCGATCCACCTCCGACCCAGGGCAGCGAACGTCACCAGCTGTCCGGTTTTTTTTCCCCGTGGGGAGAGCCGCGGTCTCCCTGTCCCCGACTGGAATTGGGATAAATTTACTGGAAATGTTACAATGGTCGCTTATTGATTGGCGCGGACGCGATCAGCCGCCGGCCGCAGGGATAAACTAATATCTGCGGCGAGGCAGGGCAGGGCCAATTTGGCGGACAGCGCCAGTCCCTTCCCCTCCCCCACTCATCCACTGCGTAACCCCCTCGCGTCGCTGGCTGCACCGCCTCTGTGCTGCCAGTAGGTGCCTGGGCGACAGTTTTTTATCTTTGCCTCGTGCTGCCTCAAAGCGAAGCGCGCATAGCTCGTGGAGTCGCCGCCGGTACACAGCGTGTATTTCCTCGCCGGATCTGCAGCTCCGTAAACAAAGCCCAGTTGTCACGTGTCATGTTACTGTAGCGTCAAGCCTTCGCGATGACGGTCCACATAGCCAGCGGGTGAACCCGACTCAGTGTCGATGTGCAACGCGATCGCAGCGAACCGCTGTGTGCAGCTGCGTTCCACGCCTGTCAACGGTCGTCGCTCTGAGGCAGATGTGGCGCATCGTTTATTCCGAGAGCTAAACAGCTGGCAAAATACCTACTACTTTGCTGTCGCGAATATGACCCATCGCCCTACAAACTTTTGTTTCTATCATCAGTTTTCCGAGTGATTTAAAGCGGCTCGCAATTATTTCCTGTCTTGTACAAAAGTCTCCATCTCAGATGTGCACCTACACCCCAAGTACTTGTTGTATAAATACTAATCTGTAACTCACGCTGCAGTATTCGCCCTCTAGGGCTGCCGGCCGCGGTGGTCTAGCGGTTCTAGGCGCTCAATCCGGAACCGCGCGACTGCTACGGTCGCAGGTTCGAATCCTGCCTTGGGCATGGATGTAGTTCTAAGTTCTAGGGGACTGATGACCACAGATGTTAAGTCCCATAGTGCTCAGAGCCATTTGAACCATTTGAACCTCTAGGGCTCCCTCTAGCACCATGGAGGGCTATCCCCTGATGATTAACATGAGAGGTGGCATGAGACCCCTCTCATATTTCTATCTTATTCTGAGTAATTCGATTTTCCTCTCTAATTGCATGCGGTGAAAAGTTGCTATTCCTTCACACGCGGACTTCCCACGCAGCGTCTCTCGTCAGCTGGGTGGTCCGGTGACAGGCGGGATCTGCTGATCTTGATAGGGTTAAGCCGACGGGTGTGAGGGAATCGAGTGGATGCTTTCCAGACGCCGACATTGTCATAAGAGCGGGGGCGACACGCCCACAGGGGCCTGACGCAGCGGCTGTGCTAGAGATTCCGTTACTTCGCAGAAACTTAGTGAAAACACTTTCTGGCGGGCTACCAGCGAGGTGTGCGAATGACTTGTGTTCCCAGGGAGTCTTGGCGGGCAAATTCACGCGTTTTCTGCAAAATCATAACTGTGATTGGCTTGCTCAGGGGATAGCTCCGTGACGTAGCAAAATCGGCGCAGAAATTGGCGCCAAGCATCTCCATTGATGGAATTTCCCGCCGGTTTTCGAGTTGCTGATTGGAACGTTTAACCACGGTCACTATCATGGGGGCGGCAATGTTCTGTGTTCGGCTTGTACGGGTGCTCTTGAGGAAGTCAGCTCTAGCTTTTTGGTTGGAGTAGGTTACAAGACTGAGGTCTCGCTGTTCTGGACAGCCTGCCTTCTGTTGGCTGTCTAATATACTTTCATTTAATTGTAACTGTTTTAAGAAGTTGCTGAAGTTTTGACTTCAACGTAACTTTCAGAGTACAGTTGGCAATTGAGTTTTCTGCTTACAAGCTGCCTATGTTGTCCATCTTGAGCAGTTTTGGCTACAGTTGACTGTATCGGAGTTACTGTGTGACTTCACTTGCTAAGATCACTCACTGTACCGTCAGTGATTGTGTACTGAGCCTTCTTCGTCTCCCTCAGAGGCGTATTTGTGTTGCTAGGAAGTCTTTAGTCTGGAACAACCAGTCTTGGAGAATTTGTTTCGGGTTATACTCGCGACGTTATCATCACCACAACGACACGTCGAAGCAACCAGCCTTCGCCTCCGGTATGCCAGATCGTGTCCTTGCAGTTAAGAAGACAGCTTGGTAATGTATGTCCGTAGCACCAGCAAATTAGGGAATTTTGCTATGTGACAATCAGTGCTGAGTAGAGCGCGCTTGTTCCCATCTTTTCTAACATGGATCCGTCTTGGATGTTCATTGTGTGAGTTCTCACTACTTTAGCAGCAATTAATGTTGGGTTGGCTGGGCGTTTCTCTTAAGATTTGAGTTGCAAGGAATTGGCTCCACATTCTATTTGGTCATAAATGTCACAATCTAGTTTATGGACAACTTCACCTTCACAGCATTTATTTGAGTATCCAATTTGATGTATTGCAAATTTTTCATGTGTTTTGTTTATTATTTTGAGTTTATTCATAATAAATCATATTCTTATTTTGGACAGAACTTTCATTCTGTGGATTGGTAAAGATACCCTTTCATTTCTAACTACGTTAATGAAACTTTCCTTTATCAAATTAATTTCTATCAAATTAAATTTTTGCAGGTGCCAAACTCTTTTCTACTCCACTTGCAGGGTCGATTACACTCAGTACGCATTTCTTCTTAACCCATGTGCAAGAGCAAAAGTCGGAGTTAGGAAAGGGGGAGGGGGCGGCCTTAGAGCATCATTTCCATATGAAGATTCTAGAAGAATTTAGTGTTAAATACACTGCTAGCCTCGGCACCTCGGAAACAGACGTTCTATTGTAGCTTAACAACAGAATACGTACATACTAACATATCTGACGTTGTCTGTTGCGGAGAAGTGTCACACAGTGAAATCTCGTTTGTCAGGCCTTCATTAATCCGATAGTGTAGTAACTGAATAGTATATGATATTCCATAAGTAATACCGACGACAACCGATGACCACTATCATTAAATTTAAATTCAGTCAGCCGCCATACAGTGTTATTTAATACTGAGTTACATAGCTACGTATCTCCATGTTTGTTGCGAGTGAGAGATGACGCTAGAGAGATTTGTTGAAAATTGAAGTAGTTGTTTGTGAATTTGGTGATGGAACTTCGACAGTAACGAAGTGGGAGATAACCAAAGTAAATTGAAGGCTGGTTACAAAAGTTGATTCCTGATGAGAAAATTATCTCTTCTTCTTCATTTGCATACAGTGACGATGGTGAAGGAGCATTATCTAAGGTGGTGTCCAGTATGAGAAATTAATGACACATATAGAGGCACAACTCATCTGGAGAAAAGGACAAAACTGGAAACCGCAACGTTTGAACTAATGCTAATGAAACACCAGCATGATCGTGCAGTGCATAAGCAGCATACGATTCTGACGAAACAGAAAGTTATGTATCACTTGCGTATGACATGCAACGTGTTTTTTCCAGTAACTCGTCAAAATTTGTGAGAAAATAGTGTGTAATTTTTGTGTTACGGGAAGATAGATTTAAGGTGTGAATTTAATGGCATAACCTACACCACTCTAGTTTTCTTTCTGAGCTACTTATTGTCAGGACTTTCGATTATACAGATCGCTTACAGTGTCACATAGTCCATATGAAAGAGATTGTCCAGTACTGTATTTTACTGCATCAGATGAAAAATATTTAACTTCGTTTAATTATTTTTCATACCCCTCCCTTAGGGGTGGGGGGTGGGGAGGGGGAGAGGCAGGCGAGCCGGATGAGAAATTGCCAGATCTTTACGGCCATTGTTGTAGGTTTATTTATTTTTCATTGACTATTTTTAAGTATGCATTGTTCCTTATCAGTATGCTTATATTTAGTTAAAATAGATTTGTTGGTCTTTTATTTAGTTTTATTTTTTGGTCTATACATTTTGACCACACTGAAGCAGAGTGTCTCACAGTATTTCCTTATGCTATTGCTTATACTAAGGGGGCGCTTGTGCTACTTGGAGGAACATTTACAAATAATTTATTTTCTTTGCTTTTGTTTTTCGGTCTAGATGTTGTGACCTTTCTGTGTCAGAGTGTCTAAATATAATTTGCTATAAAGGGGGCACTTATGCTACTTGGAGGTGTATTTACAAATAGGGCTTGTTTTCTAATTTCTAAATTTCTAGTTCAGCGATGTGATGGGTATGATTATATTTAGAGTTCTATCTGTTTCGAATTTACAGTGGTAGTTTTGTTGTATACAGCATAAGAGTTCATAAAGTTAGTAGCTGTAAAGTTTTCTTAAGACGTCGTCAGGGTTGTAGGCAGCTATCTTTGTGGTCTCATGTGGATTCTGGGACGCTAATCGGCAGAGTTTGATTCGTCTCAGATTAGGAGAGTCAGGTGAGGTGGGACTGCGGTGTTTTGAGTAAGTTCGTCTATCTCGTAATTGACGTTTCTATATGTATCCTCGGTGTTGTGGGCTATATCAAGCGCAGGGTAAATGTATTTATGTGTGAATTTCGTTGTGTGTCTGGGCTTTCGTGTGAGCATGTATTTTATGTCAGGTTTTTCAGGATGTGTCGCCCGTATCTGGCACGAAGTGTAGTCAGTCTGGTTTGTAAAGTGAATATTTTTGCAACAGGGTACACCTTCGCTCTGGGAATGGTCCATTGAAGTAGAAGTATGCTGCGTAAGAGTCGTCTTTGAATGGTGTAGAGACTTCCATTGGAGGGTCCAGTCATACCTGAGAGTGGGGCTGGTGCGTATTCAATTACTTGTCCGATGAACATCTGGTAAGTGTTGAGTGCTGCATCTGTGAAATCGCCCATGGATCATTTGTGAATAGATTCTGTCTTTTTCGTACTTTGTCTAGTACATGCTTTACGAGCGTCTTCCAGTTCACATATTTTTCTGTGTGTACTCCTATGCATTTTGCAACGTTTGAGAGGTTCAGCCTAGAGTTCCGTAAGTGAAGATCAAGTTGTGGGTTTTGTCTCGATTTGCCGTGAAGATTTCTTTGTTTCAATAAAATGGTCTGGGTTTTGTCGGAGTTGGGATACTTCCCCATCATTTTATGCAGATTTGAGATCGTTCTAGGCATATATAATGTCTGGTGCAGACTTCCTGAGGTGAAGTTGTATAATGCTGTTTTCTCCAGATGATGAATTTCAGTCCGATGAGATTGCGTCTGAGATTTCATTGTCTGTGATGTCAGCAGTTAGCATCTCGTCTTCTTCAGTTAGAGCGGTATGGGTATGGAGAAGGACTGTGAGTTCTGTGGTGACGGTTTGGTGGAGTTCTTCTTCAAAAATATCGGTTTAGGGAAGAAGCGGACTGTCTGCAGTACTTCTTTGAAGTCAGGGCTCGCACAGAAAAATGTAAGTGCTCGTTTTTTCTGCGCGCCGTTCGAGAGTGGAACGGTAGAGAGACAGCTTGAAGGTGGTTCATTGGACGCTCTGCCAAGCACTTCATTGTGAAGTGCAGAGTAATGACATAGATGGACAGATGTAGATGTTGCCAGAAGTTGGATATCGTACGTTTCGATTCCATATGGGTTTCAGGTCTAGATTGTTTATCCTATTTTTCTTGGATGAATCCGAGGGCTTCTTGGGGAATTGTAGGTCTGTAGTTTTTGATAGTTATTTTGGGAACAGCCTCGTCCATGACAGTCTCAAGAGTCAATTCAATGTCGTTGTTGATGGTTCAAATGGTTCAAATGGCTCTGAGCACTGTGGGACTCAACTGCTGTGGTCATAAGTCCCCTAGAACTTAGAACTACTTAAACCTAACTAACCTAAGGACATCACACACATCCATGCCCGAGGCAGGATTCGAACCTGCGACCGTAGCGGTCGTGCGGTTCCAGACTGTAGCGCCTTTAACCGCTCGGCCACTCCGGCCGGCGTTGTTGATGAGGTGAAGGTTGTGATTACCTGTCAATGTCATGGGGAACTGGGACTCTGTCGTTACGATTTCTTCGTACTTCTCCCAGTTTCCATCTGACTTATACCTGACTGTACAATCTGTGGGTTTAGGGGCAGGGAGCGATGTTATGGTTGTTTATAAGGGGACAGGAGATGGTAGCTTGATATGCTTTCTGCGTCTCTGACTTCGGCCATATGGTCGGTGAGTTCTGGGCTGTGTAGTATACAGTCGTAAGGGGTATCCCCGGTAGCTGATGAAGGTGGGACCCGTTAAGGCAATGCGGCAGATATTTTCAGTGTTCAGGTAGTCGTACAGTTGGATGCCGTTGTTGTTTGTTGGGGTGTCACCGAGCAGGTCATGTCTACGCTGACGTCTCCCATGAAAACATCATGTTCAAAGTTCGAATGCAACGTAGGAATTTTGTGTGTGTGTCGATTAAGGGGCTTATGTACATGCATATTATTAGTCTTGATGTTCTCGGTTTTTCGATGCCTATCATCACCGCTTCTACTCGTATGTTGTTGATTGTGAGGGTAGGGGAGCTTCTGTTATCGGGAGTTCTGATCACGCGTACAGTGTCGCTACTCCTCTTCTGTCGAATTTGCGTTTTATGTGACAGATATATCCAGTTAGGTTCGTCTTACTAGTATGTTTGGTCCAGGTTTCGCAGAAACCCGCTATGCCTATTTGGTTCTGTTCTAGCGTTTATTTTAGGAGTGTATTTTTTCTCTTTTTTTTGTTTGTTTGTTTCTAAGACCTACATTGGCGAATAGAAGACAATGGAGACTTCGGTTCACCACTGTGACTGGGCTATCTTTCTTCTTTGATGAGGGGGGGGGAGCATTTTTTCGTTTTTATTACTTTATTACTACGAAGCTGTAGACGGAAATGGCAATGTTGCAGATAATGTAGGGGAGTTGCCGAACTGTTTGAGTTATAGTTTTTGAATATCCTTCTGGACACCTGCCCCATGATCCTCTTTTTTTTAAAAAAAGAAAAGAGGTTAATAAGAACAGTAAGGTTATTCTTATTAGATGCTCTTTGTGTGTTGCGGCATCAATGGCTTTGTCTTTGTTTCTGCTGATTTTTGTTGCTGGGTCGATTACAATGAGTGGTAACTGTATTGGTTCGGAAGCAGCCTCATGAGGCCTGAGAAAGTAAGAGATGGAAACGGCATCGTAATCTCCCTTACGGTTTGCGCTTTGTGCTTCTCTTGGAGTTTGATGCAGCGCGAAAATTACAAGGGCCTCCACATTTTAGGAAGATTAGTTTGTAACTTTTACAGCTTTCGGTTATTTATTGGAAACTGCAACATTTTTTTCATAGGGTTTGGAAGTGGGGGATCAGGAGGCTCTGCTTCGTGTCTTCTGCAGTATACTGAAGCTCTCTTGCTGACTGTGAGTTGCGAAGTAGCTGGTGAGAACTCTCATCAGTAAAATTGAAACGTCCCCTTAGAAAAATTATACATGACTGTGCTAAAACTGACACACAATATATTTTAGCGCAACGCAATCTGGCTTTCAATAATCCCTACAAAAGAATGGCCCTGAATAACATTAGCCTATACCTTGCACAAATCACTTACCTCACAAAAATCTTCGTTACTCGAACTACTGTAATACGGCGAGCGCCACTACTGCCAGCGAAATAAAAGATTCAAACTACTGAAGGCACTAACTACTGATAGGCACAGTTAGCAAATGAAAGATTTTGATAGAGAACAAACAATGTATTTGCCTTAATAGTGTTCAAAAGTCATAATATATATATCAGTTCATGACATCCACACTTACAAATGTACTGTTTCTGATGAACACACGTCTAGATAATATGCTCTCAAAAATCCGCCATCTCACTTCCCCACATCCACCACTGCTGGCGGCTCACTTCCAACTGCACAACGCTACGCGCTATTAACAGCCAACAGCCCAACACTACAATAGCGAGTATTACAACAATGCCACCCAGCCACAGACTGCACACAGCCCAGCCAGTGATTTTCATACAGAGCGCTACGTGGCGTTACCAATATAAAAACCTAAACAGCCTACTTACATAGCCCCCATGCTCCCCACAAAAAATTTTACAAATTGTCTTGGGCAGTGGCCAATACACATTTGAAAAAAATTTTCATAATTACAATAACAAAGAAATCAAATGCACACTCTTACTGATACACTGTTGGTCAAAAGCTAAAATTTTCTCACAGTCCATAAAGACAGTCCTGATCATCCATCATAGTAAAAATGCAGTTTTTTTTCTCAAAATCTGAGCAGTAAAAGAAAATGCACACGGAAGTAGTGGACTTCCATGCAGTCCTGAAGAAGTAGTGTTGTCCTTTCAACAGAAAGACAGTGCTGACTCTTGACATGCAGACAGGTAATGGGCCACAACAGAGCAAACCCACAGCAGGGTCAGTCGAAGTTTTGAAGAATATTGGTAGGTAGGTCATCACAGAGCAGACCCACTGTAGTCCTGGTAGAAAGCATGGTATTGGTGGGCAACCAGAGGTGCACACCCACTGCAGTCCTTGTAGAAATAATGGTATTGGTGAGTCATCAAAGGTGCAGACCCACTGCAGTCCTTGTAGAAATAATGGTATTGGTGGGTCATCAAAGGTGCAGACCCACTGTAGTCCTTGCAGATATGGCTAACAGCCATCCGTTGCAACTGTGCAGGTGCACAATCACCATCGAAGAGTCTTGTGGACAATAAAGCAAGTCCATGAACCACCACTTGTGCACACAAAAAAAACTTTTTTGAAATGCCCTTAGAACCAGTAATGCTGTTATGCAGTCCCTTGCTGAATTATTAACACATGTGCAAACACTAACAGTCCCAACTTCTCACATATTGTGCATTACTATGACCAACAGAAACGTGTGCAGTGAAATGTAACTTAATTTGAAGAACTGGTGTCTATACAATTATAAATTTACAACATAAGAATACAATTACAAAGGTACAAAATACATCATTAAAGAACATAATAGTACAGATAACATTTGTAGTAATACAGGCTTTAGAAAAGAATAGAAATAGACATATACATCAGTGTTACAGGAATTATGACATAAGTAAATAAATAAAATAATGAGAATAGTTTTTGAAACATTAATTTCACACATGAGAATTGAAACAGAACAGAATTAATAATGTGTAAACATCTTTACAAATAAATGACATATTATTAATGCAAATTATATTTGAGGATAACAGTATTCCTCATCATAGTGAATGTAACTGAGTATTAGAAAAATTCTACAAAATAAGTCTTATCAGATAAACACATAAAGACAGGAAGAACACAAATATACAAGGGTACACAAACACATAGAGGAATGATACATATGTAAGGAGGCTGTTTAGGTTTTTGTATTGGTGACGCCACGTAGCGCTCTGTATGAAAATCACTGGCTGTGCTGTGTGCAGTCTGTGGCTGGGTGGCATTGTTGTAGTACTCGCTATTGCAGTGTTGGGCTGTTGGCTGTTAACAGCGCGTAGCCTTGCGCAGTTGGAGGTGATTAGCCAGCAGTGGTTGATGTGGGGAAGTGAGATGGCGGATTTTTGAGAGCGGATGATCTGGACGTGTGTCCATCAGAAACAGTACGTTTGTAAGAATGGATGTCATGAACTGATATATATATATTATGACTTTTGAACACTATTAAGGTAAATCCATTGTTTGTTCTCTATCAAAATCTTCCATTTGCTAACTATGCCTATCAGTAGGTAGTGCCTTCAGTAGTTTGAATCTTTTATTTCGCTGGCAGTAGTGGCGCTCGCCGGATTGCAGTAATTCGAGTAACGAAGATTTTTGTGAGGTAAGTGATTTGTGAAAGGTATAGGTTAATGTTAGTCAGAGCCATTCTTTTGTAGGGATTTTTGAAAGTCAGATTGCGTTGCGTCCAACTGCGCAACGCTACGCGCTGTTAACAGCCAACAGCCCAACACTACGATAGCGAGTATTACAACAATGCCACCCAGCCACAGACTGCACACAGCACAGCCAGTGATTTTCATACAGAGCGCTACGTGGCGTTACCAATATAAAAACCTAAACAGCCTACTTACAAAATGTCTGCTCATTGTCTTTTTGCTTCACCGGACGCGTCAGGCTTTTTGACGTTGTTGTATCTCTTTTTGAGTTCTTCCACTACCTCGTTGCTTGCATAATGGTAGTCTACCTTTTTGACTACCACGCAGTATGTAGCATTTCTGAGAGAGAGGGAGGGTTGTTTAGGGGAGCAGGAGTTTTCAGTAACTGTGGCTGAGGTCCATGTAGCCCCTTTCAGAGCGGACTGAATGGTTTGAGCTGCTCCTTCTCTGTGCAGGAACAGAATATGTGGCGCTGGATCTGTCATGATGCATAGCTTTCGGGAACCATTTACCAGCATCGTATCAGATCAGGTGACACGCCCTTCCATGACACGGGGAAGCTCGACAGCCGCAGAAGGATTGATGACCGCTGTGCTGGCCAATCAGTTTGTTGTTTTTAGGTGGTCTCGCACATCCAACTACGTGGACAGTGGGCCAAAATACCCTGTACAGCCTCAGTTACATAATACCCAAACATTTCGTACATCTTCTCACACTTTCACATGGGGTACACTACACATAGTCACTCCTAGGGGAACGTGGGATGAGGGGGCGGAGGGATTCGAATGCCCGTCAGGTTCGTTTTCTTTTATTTTTCGGACGTATGTTCCCAAGTTCTCGTCATTTATAAGCGGGACATGATTTTGTCACATGACAGTGGGGTACATTAAACTGCACGTATGTGTCAGCTAACAGCCCAGTACAAAAACACAGATGGTCGCGTCGAAGTTCATGTAGGGCGGCTTCCCGGTGGAATACACAAACTATGGATGCATCTGTATGCTTTTCGTGCAGGGTGCAGCCGATAATCAGGGCGCTGCTGCTACTTGTGCATATCCTGCACGGTACGATCGAAGGCGGTATCCCAATAAGAATGTCTCTAGTCGCCTGGATATACACCTCCAGGAAACCGATAATCTTCGTCCACAAGTAATGGAGAGAGGTCGTCCGAGGACTATGCGCGGTTCTTGAAAGCGTTCACTAATTACCTTGGCAAAGTAACTGTGATTTTGCAAGGCAGTTCCATATATCTCAAAGACTGATTGTTGAAGTTTGTATGATGGAGAACCGCATCCATATCATCACACGTTCACTCAATACCAGCGGCCAGAAGGTCACATACGACGAGTACAGTTCTGTCAATGGCCTTTGCACCAACTGGATGATAACGAACATTTTATAAATAACGTGATACAAACGGATGAATCTCACTCGTTAATGTATTTGCGACTTCCAAAATAGGCATTATTGATCGGAACACAATCCGAATGTCACCTGCGAACGTGGCAGGCTTTGGCATAAACCCATTGGGTCGAACCTTGGAAGACGTGCTTTTGGGCCCTTACCTATTGCCCGACAAGTTAAATGTGCACCTGCATCTTGCATTTCTTTGCAGTACTTTACCACACGCATTTGGAAGCGTTCCACTTGGTGTTTGGCAACTGCTATTGTTTCATCATTACGGTGCACCACCACACTTTGAAATGAATTACCTCGAAGAAAACGGGCTATTGACACACAGTCAACATGGGCTTAGAAAACATCGTTCCTGTCAAACACAACTAGTTCTTTATTCATATGAAGTGTTGAGTACTATTGACAAGGGATTTCAGATCGATTCCGTATTTCGTGATTTCCTGAAGGCTTTTGACGCTGTATCACACAAGCGGCTCGTAGTGAAACTGCGTGCTTATGGAATATCGTCTCAGTTATGTGACTGGATTTGTGATTGCCCACCAGAGAGGTCACAGTTCGTAGTAACTGACGGAAATACATCGAGTAAAACAGAAGTGATTTTTGGCGTTCCCCAAGGTAGTGTTATAGGTCCTTTGCTGTTCCTTATCTATATAAACGATTTGGAAGACGATCTGTTTGCAGATGACGCTGTCGTTTATCGACTAATAAAGTCATCAGAAGAGCAAAACAAACTGCAAAACGATTTAGGAAAGATATCTGAATGGTGCGAAAAGTGGCAGTTGACCCTAAATAAATAAAAGTGTGAGGTAATCCACATGAGTGCTGAAAGGAACTTGCTAAACTTCGGTTACACGGTAATTCAGACTAATCTAAAAGCCGTAAATTCAACTAAATACCTAGGTATTACAATTACGAACAAGTTAAATTGGAAGGAAGACGTAGAAAACGTAGTGGGGAAGGCTAACCAAAAACTGCGCTTTATTGGAAGGACACCTAGGAAATGTAACAGACCTTCTAAGGAGACCGCCTACACTACGCTTGTCCGTCGTCTTCTAGAATACTACTGCGTGGTGTGGGATCCTTACCAGATAGGACTGACGAATTACATAGAAAAAGTGCAAAGAAAGGCCACACGTTTTGTATTATCACGAAATATGGGAGAGAGTGTCACAGAAATGATACAGGATTTGGCCTGGACATCATTAAAAGAAAGGCGTTTTTCGTTGCGACGGAATCTTCTCACGAAATTCCAATCATCAACTTTCTCCTCCGAATGCGAAAATATTTTGTTGACACCGACCTATATAGGGAGGAACGATCACCACGATAAAATAAGGGAAATCAGAGCCCGTACGGAAAGATATAGGTGTTCATTCTTTCCGCGCGCTGTACGAATTTGGGATAATAGAGAATTGTGAAGATGGTCCGATGAACCCTCTGCCAGGCACTTGAATGTGATTTGCAGAGTATCCATGTAGATGTAGATGTAGATATAGAATGTGCGTTGCTATTTGAATGAATCGTTTTCAGGGAAATGGAATGGTCGTGGAAGTCCAATGTTCTGGCCTACACATTCACCGGACATTAATCCACTGTTTTCTTTTTTTTCGAGACCAATTAAAAGAATACTTTTATAGCACTTCAACAATGGATGAACACGACATATTAGCTCGTGTCCATGACGCTTTGGCAGTGGTGGTTGGAGGTGTGTTGCATAGGGTCCAAAGAAGTGTGATCCAGCGAGTGGAGAAGTCCTCGCTAATGCAAGGTGGTCACTTCGTACATCTCTCTAAAGTGAACATTGCTTGTGCGTGAAAGTATCGTCTCTGTGAGGATAAGCCTGGACATCAGCTGCACCGAATGGAAATAGTACGTAGCCTAATGTGGAATCTAGGGGAACCAACCTATTGAGACTTCTGTAGCTCATACGATATGGACGATGGTACTGTATGTGCTAAGCCGGCCGCTGTGGCCGAGCGGTTCTAGGCGCTTCAGTCCGGAACCGCCCTGCTGCTACGGTCGCAGGTTCGAATCCTGCCTCGGGCATGGAGGTGTGTGTTGTCCTTAGGTTAGTTAGGTGTAAGTAGTTCTAAGTTTAGGGGACTGATGACCTCAGATGTTAAGTCCAATAGTGCTCAGAGCCATTTTAACCATTTTTTTGTATCCGGTGTTATTTTCTGTAGGATTTATATGTGTCATGAACAAAACAAAACGATCGATTACGTCTGTCAGAAGTTCATGTTAGATGTTCATGTTAAAATAAAGGTAACAGTAATACACAAGACACCGGATTATGTTGGCGTCAATTGGATTGATGCTTTTATTAAAAATGAATAAATGTATAAATGTTTGACGCCAACGCGACTCGAACATAGGCGAGTCTGCACATCTGTTCCGCCGGTGTTGCCTCGTATCGCTGAGCTAACTGGACAGCTCTGGCACAGGGCGGAGATTATGCTACCTGTCCTTGGCCACGCTGCGTGCCGTTATAGTGTTGCCCTCAACCTCGCTTCTTTTCAGCATATTTCTCTTAAACGTATTGCCGGGACTAGATTTCTCTGGATACATTTTTGTCGTAAAATGAGGTGAGTAATGGAATGCCGACAGCCAACTGCAGCAATTTTTCTTCGCCCTGTGATTTTGCTAAATGGGGACTGAGCTGCGGCGGCTTCTGTGAGGGCGCGAGTGCAATCTTGCTGGCGCTACTTTTGCACGTGTTCCATCGATTCTACCGGTCGTCGTGTCATCTTTGCTTGGTTATGTGGTAGGGGCTGTGTGGTAGGGAGTGGCATGTGGGACACGGACTAGGACGGGTGTGCCTGAACACTTTGCCTACTGGAGATGGCAGTGAGCTGAAACCGCTGATCGTCATGCGGCCTCACCTTTTCCCTCAGTCTTGCCCGTTGCTACCGGCCAGTTCCGCAGTCATGGAGCGGCTCTCGTCACGTGCAACCCGATTACGAAGTGCACAAGTTAATTGTGGTGTGCTGAAAACGCCAAGATGTATTGAACAACTTGTTAGCATCTACAAGCAGTAGGGTAGTACGAGGGCTAATCGGAAAGTAAGGAACGATCGGTCGCGAAATGGAAACCACTGCGAGAGTCCGACGAGGCTTTTCACAAACGTTTTGGGCAGTGTCTCTAGTATGCCAGTCGATCGCATCAAGACGCTCTGTCCAGTTGCGAGAGCACTGTGAGTAAAGGTGCCTAGATCAGCAGTGTCTCCCGCCAAGTAGGAGGACCGCTGAGAGGCTTCGCCTTAATGAATGCAGCCCACCTAACACGACTACCTCGCACTTCCTTCTTCATGGCAATTCTCAGCCGCACTCTGCAGGAGCAGTGAAGACGCTCCTGCAGCCTTTTCGATGGGAAGTGTTCGATCACCCACAACACAGGCGTAATTGGCTCGTCCTGAGTATCATCTCTGTTCACATGAAACGCTGGGTACCAAGACAACACTTGGGCGCAGACTACTCCCTATAGACCAGAGTAGAGAATTATCGGAAAGCACAGGCGGCTGCCTTCTAAGAGGGTCACTCCAAACGAAATGCACACAATTTTTGTAAAAATACAGTTTTCATTCTGCATGTGTGAAAGTTTTTCTGTGTGCAGATACATCCTTGCCGCTTGTTTTCAATCTTAGGTGAACCTGTTCCCGTGCGTGGCGCCGTCACAGCATATCTTCAAGATGGCTGCTACACTTGACGTTCGTCAGAAGCAACATGCTGTCATAGAATTCCTGTGCTGTGAAAACGAGACGGTGGGAAACATCTACAAGAGGTTGAAAAAGGTGTATGGAGATGCTGCTGTCGATCGCAGTACAGTTAGTCGGTGGGCAAGTAGGTTACGTGATGAAAGCGGGCACGGCAATATTCAGGACTGTTCTCACAGCGGCAAGCCTCGTACTGCACACACTCCAGACAATGTGCAGAGAGTTAATGAATTGGTGACTGCTGACAGACGCATTGCAGTAAACGAATTGTCACGCTACGTTGGGATAGGGGAAGGAAGTGTTTGCAGCATACTGAAAGTGCTGGGGTTCAAAAAGGTTTGTACCAGGTGGGTTCCCAGGATATTGACAGTGCCTCACAAAGAAACAAGAAAAACGGTATGCAGCGAACTTTTGGAACAGTACGAGAATGGTGGAGATGAATTTCTTGGAAGAATTGTGACAAGTGATGAAACATGGATCCATCATTTTTCACCAGGACGACGAGGCAATCAATGGAGTAGCATCATGCAAATTCGCCCAACAAAAAAGAATACAGTTCCACGCCTTCTGCTGGAAAATTTATGGCTACGGTGGTTTTCGATTCCGAAGGACTCTTGCTTTTGGACATCACGCCAAGTGGAAACACCATAAATTCTGATGCATATGTGACGACACTGAAGAAACTTCAAGTTCGACTAAGTCGTGTTCGACCACATCGACAGAAGCAGGATGTTTTGCTGTTGCACTACAAAGCACGGCCACATGTCAGTCAAAAAACCATGGAAGCGATCACAAAAGTCGGATAGACAACAATGAAACACCCGCTTTACAGTCCTGACCTGGCTCCATGTGGCTATCTTCTCTTTGGGCAACGGAAAGACAGTCTTCGTGGAACAAGGTTTGAAGATGATGACTCCCTTGTGCATGCTGCCAAACAGTGGCTCCAACAGGTTGGTCCAGAATTTTACCGTGCGGGTATACAGGCGCTGGGCGTAAGGCAGTTGAGAGGGATGGAAATCGTGTGGAGGAATGAAAATATTGTTCCTAAGGGATGTATCTACGCGCTGTAAAACGTTCAAATATGTAGAATAAAAGATGGATTAAAAAAATAGTGTACATTTCTTTTGGAGTGACCCTCGTCTGACGGTGTTGGAAATCTGGTATAAGGCTTCGAAAAATGTCTAAGTCGGAGCGGCGACAATGTAGAGAAGTACCAGGAAGGAGTAGCTAAAATGCAAAGAAAACAGTTTTGATTTTCACTGTGGTTTCCATTTCGCGACCGATCGTTCCTTACTTTCCGAACAACCCTCTTATTATCCAGGGCCTAACTGTAACGTGACGCTATTGGGCTCCTTCGCATTGATATGAAATTATGTATAAAGACTGTTAATTCTGCTCCAGTGTGTGCTGGCCTGAAATCCGTTTCCTTCCAGCGTTTCAGTGACCCCTTTTGGGGCTGTGTGTTTCAATCTGGAGGTTCCTGTAAGCGACAAGCTAGTATTTTGCAATGTTAATTTGGTACTTGAAATCATTGTTCGTTATCACAGATAATTGATGTTACTGATTGTAATTTCATTTTGCTGCAGATCTTATTGCCCTCTCTGAGACGACTTATCAGTTTTGGGCTGTAACTGAAGCTGTGTGCGCTCAGCGTAAAGGTACGGACGTGTGGGTCATGTGTGTGTGTGTGTGTGTGTGTGTGTGTGTGTGTGTGTGTGTGTGTGTGTGCATGTATTTGCACACTCTCTTACTCCGTGTTGAGGAGCTCTTCGGGTTATAGGCGTTCATTTTAACCAACCGTCTGCCATTTGGTGCGTGTCCAAATTATAATGTCTATTTGTCCCTAAGAGACCCCAGTAAAGTTATACCTTGACTTACTTAATCTTGCTTGAATTATTACGAAATTATTTTATTATATGACTTCGTACATTATTTCTTGTCAATGCTAGGAAGGTTAACTTGCATTGTTGATTAGCGGGCAGCTCCTACTCTGAAGTTTTAATAGTTCGTTTCCTTGAAAATAATCCTCAATTGCACGTTTAAGTGCTGCTGTGTATGTTAATATCTATTAAACTTGTTTGCTATTTGTTGTTTGGTATACGTTGACAGCCTTGTATCGCTACCGACTGACGTGTTGCTGTTCTGTTGGTCCGGAGCAGGGTCGCGTTTTCCTTCTACTTCGGTGGCTTTCTCGACATCGCATTAGGGCTTCTGTAGGTCTCTCGTTCCCATCTCAAGTTGACGAGTTTATTGCAATTCTTTACATATCGTGCCGCAGCTAGGGTGTCGGAGGATTAGGACTTGGCTTTAGTTACTTCGAGGAAATAATTTACTCAGTGTTTGTATTATTGCACGGTGCATGTGGGCGTGTGATGAAAATTTTTGGGCCAACTGAGCACTGAGTTTCTTGATCTCTTTAAAATGATAAGGGTTTAATTGTCATTATCATTTTAATTATGTTTTAGGGACTGTTCAGCTTTTCCAAATCATCTCGTCCAAACAGGTAACTAATCTCGCCTGAACAAATGAAACTGTTTGTCATACAAATACGCTTCGCACGTAACTGCGCTGTTCGTAGCACATCCTACCAGTTGTCGCATCCTTCTGACGCAAATCGTAATCACACTGTTACGTTAGAGTAAAGAAAACGTTGTCTTTATTGTCCCTTGAGTGGTTCATGCAAAAACTTTGTTTGCTGCATCTTGCTTCAAAACGAAAAAATACTATGTATTTACTAAGATGGTATCTGTTCTTTCGGACATGTCCGAAAGAACAGATACCACCGGGTTTCGCGGGAGGCGTGCCTGAGATAAATCCCTGCAGTCGCGCTATCTTCTTTGTCCTCGGTGGCTCAGATGGATAGAGCGTCTGCCATGTAAGCAGGAGATAACGGGTTCGAGTTCCGGTCGGGGCACACATTTTCTTCTGTTCCCGTTGACGTATGTCAACGCCTGTAAGCAGCTAAGGGTGTTCATTTCATTGTAAAATAATACTAACCAAAAAATTTTTGCAACAGAAAACTTTTCAGAGGCAGATGTCTAACCCGTTCAGTAATATGAGCGCTAACCCTCTGACACTAAAAGCGGCTTATTACAAAGAAGCGGATGCTTGAAAGTAATATCACTTTCAGCCAACAACAATGCACAGAGCTCACCTTCTGATAACTGCTGACTGCTTTTCCAGATCTGGTCATGATATCCGTTGGGTATTATTCTAAGTGTAACATTAGAGCTCATGCCACGAAGTAAGTAAATATGACAGACTTTTCACATCGTCCAACCTGTAGAGAGCACTGCAACGGAGCCACTGGCCATCTGACAAACCACTAATACTATACCACGGTATCAGTTTACCACGACCGGAAAGTACGAGTGCTTCCCACGTTATGTCAACCATCTTACGCTTTGTGATGTTACAGTGCCTGTCAACACTATAATGCTACGCCACGAAAGTACTTACAGATTCTATGGAGTGGCCATTGATACAGCCATGAGCACCAAATATTCCCTATGACACATTATTTTAAAATCTATCTGTCGCGTACAGATGGCTTCTCCCTCGTCCCCGAAACCAATAATTTATTATCTTGGATGAGTATTTAGCAATTCAATATTTATTGCAGATTTATCGTAAATACACGCTGTAACGGACGTGAGTGTCAGTTACTTTTGAGACTGTACATGGCGAGTTGATGTTAATTAAGAATGCCTTTAAGGCCAAACAGACGCCATTATCTAAGACGCCATTCTTAACGCATCACAGGGTTTGAAAGTGGTCGTGTAATAGGGCTAAGAGAAATTGGATGTTACTTCCGCGATATTGCACAATGATTTTGCAGCAATGTAGCCACTGTACACGACCGCTGACAGTGGTGGTCGCGAGAATTGACGGTCCCAAGAAGACTGGGTTGGGTTGGGTTGGGTTGTTTGGGGGAGGAGACCAGCCAACGAGGTCATCGGTCTCATCGGATTAGGGAAGGACGGGGAAGGAAATCGGCCGTGCCCTTGCAAAGGAACCATCCCGGCATTTTCCTGCGGGGATTTAGGGAAATCACGGAAAACCTAAATCAGGACGGCCGGACGCGGGATTGAACCGTCGTCGTCCCGAATGCGAGTCCAGTGTGCAAGCCACTGCGCCACCTCGCTAGGTCCCAAGAAGACTGGGCTCCAGACAACCACTGTGGCACTACTGAGATGGAAGACCATCGTGTTCGGGGTGTGACTCTGGAGCATCGTACTGCGCATGCAACAGCAATCTGAGTAGCAGTTGGCACCAGAGTGGCACAACAAATTGTTACAAATCGGTACTTCAAGGGTAGCTCCGAACCAGACGCCCTGACCCCAAACCACCGCCATTTGTGTCTTCAGTGGTGTCAAAAAAGACCTCATTGGAGGGCAAATAAAGTGGAGGTCTCTTGTTTTTTTCTGATAAAAGTTGGTTCTGCTCCGGTGTGTTGGCTAGAAGGAGCCAGTTGAGGGCCTGCAACCAACTTGTCTGCGTGCTAGACACACTGGACCTACACCAGGAGTTATGGTCTGAGTTGTAATTTCGTATGACAGCAGGAGCACTCTTATGGTTATCCCAAGTACCCTGAATGCAAATTTGTATTTATGCCTTGTAACTCGACTGTTGTGCTGCCACTCATGGACAGTACTGCAGTGGGTGTTTTCCAACAGGATAACGCTCGCCCACATACCTATGTTGTAACGCAGCCTGCTCTACAGAGTGTCGATATGTTGCCTTGGTCTATCAGCAGGTCTGTCTCCATTGTAGCACATATGGGACATCATCGGTCGGAAAATCCACCGTCATCCTTTAATAGCGTTAACCGTCACTCATTCACCGACTAAGTGCAACAAGCATGGAACTCCATCCGAAAAAGTGACTTCTGGTACCTGTGCAGCACAATGCATGCACGTTTGCATGTTGACATTAAATATTCTGGCGGTTACCCCGGTTATTAATGTACCAGGATCTCCCATTTGCAAACGCGTGTCTAGAGCTTGAATTAATCTGTGTTGTTACAATGTTAATTATTTAATTACGTTTCCTGGACAAATGTAGTATCGAAATTTCATCTACATTTATTATTTTTTGGTATTGAGAATTTTTTTCCGTCATTACGTATTGTACAGTTGCTGCTAACTCTTCCATCAAGACTGAAAATTCTTCATACATTTTTTACTCATCGTGGATGCAATAGCTAGTAATTTACCCAATAAGAATAATATTACTATTTAAGACTAACGCTAAAAGAGCACTGGTAATTTTGGAATACGCTGACAAAAGCAGCCAAAGTCTCTCCCTCAGATTAAACCACTGCCAAAGTTCCCAGACCGGCCAAGTTGAGCACGGAGCGTTTCTGTAGTTACGACGGCGTCGTCAGGATCAGGACTCGGCTCCTTAAGCTGGCTGCCGTTCACGATTCTGCGGGCGCTAATTGCGCGCTGTGTGTGGCCCGCGCGGTGCTAAGCCTCAATTTAGGCGCGCCTCGGCCCGAACTTACTCCAGCCCGCAAAATGTGATTATTTCTGTACACCCAAAGTCATCTGGCACTAAGAAGATTACACAAGTCTCGAAACTTCACAGCCTAATGCACAGAAGTTCGTTAGGCCATTATAACTCGAAAGTAAAGCGCGAAACCAAGTGAGAGGGTGGCAGGCTTGAGACAAATTATTTCCATTTGCATCTCTCTTTTATTTGTCCAAATCCGTCTTATACTTCTCAGTTACTGTGAACAGAGCTCATATCTCTTTACTTGCGCGTATCTGGCTAATGACAGCCAATATTGATGTTTATCATAGCTAAGTGGAGAAAATCTGTCAGTGGCCTTTACAAACTACTTGATTGTAATCATTTAGATACATAAGATGACGTGATGCAGTGAGCAGAGTATTTTAATGACAAATGACATGACACAGTGCAACGGGTAGGTTACTAGACAGTTGATATTTTGAGTACTGTGTTACGAAACCTGTGAGAAAAACGTGATCTGTATATAAGACCTCTATTGTGTTTAAAACTTGTTCGGTTGTAATTAATCCATTCTCTTAACGTGTTATGTAAATACATACAGGACTGTACCGATATGTACAACAGAACTATCGTTATTTTCACCAATTATTAACATAGAAAGATATTAGAATATGTATAGTAACATCAGATTATCAAATTGTAACTTTTATAAGAATTAGACCAATATTCAAGATGTAAAAACGAAATAAGCTGTCACTGGCCCATAATTAGTCAATATACAATTACAGACCTTAAGTTAACAAGTCTTACTGTAAAAGAATCAATAATAATGGACTGAGAAATATTACGTTGTGAAGTAAAAAACAGAATTATTCCTATTGCGAATTTGTAGATTTTACTGATCAACATCAAATTCAAATAATGTACTGTTTTCGTCTGTTAGTGGTGAGTTATGTAAAGTAGCAGTTTGCAGTTCAGCGATTATGAATATGTTACACTTAGTGATTACGCATTTTTATCAAATATGCGTTCCGGTGGCACAAACGTGAGTTTAAGAAATAGGAATTTTCACTTCACAGACAATATGCATCAAAAGTATTAATATTTTATGTATTCTTACTGGACCGAGTACAGTGATTTAATAACTGTAGCCGGCCTGAGTGGCCGTGCGGTTCTAGGCGCTGCAGTCTGGAACCGAGAGACCGCTACGGTCGCAGGTTCGAATCCTGCCGCAGGCATGGATGTGTGTGATGTCCTTAGGTTAGTTAGGTTCAATTACTTCTAAGTTCTAGGCGACTGATGACCTCAGAAATTAAGTCGCATACGGTAGTGCTCACAGCCATTTGAACCATTTTTAATAACTGTAATAACAACTACAACAATGCTGCGTATGCGAATAATAAAACGATAGGGAGCTAGATGATGGAGTGCTAAGATGTTGGATACAATTTAGACATGAACATACTTTCGATGACAGATTGTTTACCATAAATAAGTAACAATATACAAGCTCATTTAGTAGCTTTTGACAGATCTGGCACAAGAACTGTTAAGAACACTTAAAATTTCGGTTCGATTCCCGGCGGGGTCAGGGATTTTCTCTGCCTCCTGATGACTGGGTGTTGTGTGATGTCTTTAGGTTAGTTAGGGTTAAGTAGTTCTAAGTTCTAGGGGCTGATGACCATATATGTTAAGTCCCATTTGAACCACTTAAAGTTTCAGTTAGAAACCAATGAAACTTTAATATTAAATTTAAAATAAAAAACTGTTAAAATTATTTGATAACTTGAGTTCAGTAATACTAAAATTTTAGAACACAGACAATGAACATTTCTGAGTTAAAAGAACATATAGTAAAATAATCGCGTTCAGAACGGCAAAACGAATTACAACATTTAAATGTGATACGTATTTAAACCTCCCTTCTCTTAAGCTAGTCAGATTTCAAAGTGTGAAAGCCGAGTCATAATGAGGCAACCACCAACCACTTAGCGGGCAGTTCTGAAAAGCAACGGCATCCATGTAACACCATTTAATTTCAACTCTTCCGATGTACAATACATCAAACCTGCCTGTAACACACCAAAAGTTTTAACGACAAGAGCGGTACATAATAGCTGTATCAAACAGAACGAAGTCTAACATCATTACGAGAGCTAGTTTCATCACTCAAAACTGTGAAAACAGCTTTGAAATCGGCCAGTATTTGATATGGCTAACAGAAACATATCAAGATAAGTAATGTCTCAAAGACTTACAACACAGTATAAGTAAACGTAAATGATTCTTCCGGCAAATTTGAATACATTTACACTGGACGCAGCCAGAGCATAATTTATGAAGTTTTCAGTGATACGCTTGTTGCAATTTACTGATTGCCCGAGGACTAAAAGGGCTGAACGCACATGAAGATTAAGCAATATTAGTAAAATACATAAGACGATTTATTTATAACTACGTAACAAAATCTTCAGAGAAGATTTAAAACAACTTTAGTGGTATTTCGATTAATGCGGAACAAGAGCTTTTAGGTTTCGTAGGAACTTTGAAATACCTATTTAACAGTTGTTCTTAAGTGAACCAACGCCCAAAGTGAATGTGATTTGACAACGATTATCAAGCTTTTACACTTTACGGGAATGATAATTAACTTTGCTAAACAGAAATTCAAAAGAAGAAAAATCAAATGGTCCAAGAGCTGTACGAATATGAAAATAAAATTTTACCAACAAGAGCACTTACAGAACAAAACGGCCTTAATCGCCCAGGTGGGAGTAAACTATAACGCCCGGCGTCCACTGGCCAACCGACCCGCCGCAGTGACCTGTAGGCTAAGCACTGGAGCATGTCTGCAACACACAAAATACTGTCTTCGACATACACACAGTTAACTAATTAGTGTTAAGATGTTATCTGCCTCTTCTTTCCCCGGACAGTACATGAATCGCGAGGAGTTCCAGAAGGAAGTCCGGTTAGCTAATGGCAAGATTTAACACAGGAGAAAAGAGCCCACAAATGTAGAAGAAAGTGCCAGAAAATTCAAGTAGGCTAGCTCACACTGATTTTAAAACTGAACCAGGACACCCCGCAACGAGTGCATTATTGTTCTACCGGCTTATTTCCACTTCAATCTTCCCGCAAAATCGAAGCAAGTTACACTTTAGAACGCCACCAAGCAACTAGAGCCGCTCGGTTCATAATTTAATGTGCACCAATATAACACTAAAATCGATATCCACTGCAGTAACGTCTTCCACAGAAAATAATCAGCAATGTAGATCCGTATGTTAACGGCCAGGTAACATTGGTATTGTGATCTATCATACACTGAGTGCCTCAGAGTTGACGAAAGTAGCGCTGATCCGGGAACTCTTACAATACAAGGAGGCTAAGGGAACCATTCTATACAATTTCCTCAAATATCGGCTGCCGACAGTACAGCTAGCGACCGTTATGAGAATGGAGGGAACCGCTACTGCAGAGCCATGAACTAGCCTTCGAATTAATCTGCTGTAAATGCACCTCAGAAACGGAAGCATAATTCGAATAATTCCACACCAAGTATGTCTTCACCGGATTCTTAGTCGACGTTGATGACAGCTGATCAAAAATGGTTCAAATGGCTCTGAACACTATGGGACTTAACATCTGAGGTCATCAGTCCCCTAAAACTTAGAATTACTTAAATCTAACTAACCTAAAGTCATCACACACAGCCATGCCCGAGGCAGGATTCGAACCTGCGACCGTAGCAGCCGCGTGGTTCCGGACTGAAAGCGCCTAGAACCGCTCGGCCACAGCGGCGACAGGAACCGTTAACGTCCCACGAAGCGAGGTGTTAACCTACTCGGTGCTCATTTGTGAGTCTGACCTCGCCTCTCAAAATTTTTAATGAAGTCCTTTTCTCCATTTCTGACTCCCCCAGACGCCGATCATGGTTATACCGCGCTGCTTCCCTTTGGAGAGCGCTCTCGATGTTCCTTTTTGCCGTCTTCCAATCCTTCTTGATAGTATCGGATTTACATGCTCAGCCAACAGATCGTTAACATGCCGCACGTTGGATAGGGGCGAGTTTACTGAGTAAACGAACATTAGATCCACTGAAGTTTTATGTGCCTCTTGGTGGGCGATGCTAAACGCTATATTCAACCACGGTAACGACTGGAGCTTTCGCATGAAATATAATAAGATCCGACTTCAGATTACGGTTTACCCATTCGGCGAACTAGGGCTGAGGATAGTACATTGTGTCTAAACCTGTTTCGAAAACAAAATCTGCGGAATTCTCACTATGCAAAAGCGAGAGCATTATCGCTTGCAATTACTTTTGGTGGACCAAAGAGAGCGAAAAGCTAGGTCAGATGCCGAATGCTGATACCTTTCGTCATGTCCCTGCTAGGAAACAGTCAACTAAACCGGGTTAATCTGTAACATGTTGGTAACCCCCTTAGTACGGGGCAAGGGACTAATATAGCCAATGAATATTCTATGTATGGGGTGCTCGGAATGTATGGACTAGAGCAAACCCTTTTAACCATTTGGGTTTGGCTTGGCTCCATTGCACGCATCGCGTTAGTTTACTGGACACATTAGTTCTTCACACAAGGACAGCCAGGTTAAGGTTCCTTTATGTTATGTGTGATCATATCGGTTCCCATCTGACCTCCTATAACAGCCTTGGTGATGCCTAAAAACGGCGGGGATAAGTTCCTGAGATTGTTAGCTTTCTATCACCGCTATTACGATAGCAAACCTGGCTCTATCTCTTATCCTGGAATCGCTTCTCCATCAGCAACCTTCTTCCTGATCTTTCCCAGTTCCGGATCCTGTTCTTGCGTCTATTTCAAATCACCAGAGAGTGCGGGCACTTCCGCAAGCACAGCACAAATCTCCCCCAGTCTCCCTGGTTCCGTCAGCAAGGGATGCTTTGTATTCACCTTCTTCCTCCCAGAACATCCGACTAACACCATCTGCCATTACATTCTCCTATCCCTTGATACGTTTTAGCAAAAACCGGAATGCTGATATTCCGCTAGCCCAATGCACTATGCGCCCTGTCTCCCGAGAGCGGGCTAGAACCCAGTTTAACGCCTAATTATCCGATTCTAAAACGAACTTGAATGCTCCAGATAAAATCTAAACTTTTACAGAGTGAATAAGACGGCTAATGCCTCCAGCTCATAAATGGCATATTTAGCCTCCGCTGGAGACAGGGACCTCGATATGTACACTGCGGTTCTGCTCCTGTAACAGACACTCTGTCTAAAATCCTTCCCTTTCCTCCTCAGTTGGCTGAGAGGAACTGCTAATTATACGAAACGAAATCAGTATTTTCAAATAAATTTGCCATATCGACAAAACGGTCTATGCCCTTCTAAATTTTTGGTGGGCGGAAAGCACGGATATCTCTACTCCAAGACCGGTCGATCTTGATCTCCTCTGAAGACACTACACGACTCCCTCCTGTAGCATTCACTTCGACAATGCCTGCCTTTCCGGAGGGAACAAGCGATAAGAATACTGCCTGGCGGTTGACTTCAGTATGTTTCCATCAGATGTTCTAAAACTTGCCTTAGATGGTCTAGGTGTTCAGGGAAGGATCTGCCATAAATCACGACATCATCGATATAGCTGTACACGAAACTGAATTTCACGTCGCCCAACACGGGATTCAAAAGCCGGGACAGCGAAATTGCATGCTTACGGAATTTTAATTCCACTCCTGAATCATTCAGTTATTTTCATCGTTGCTTCTTCGATGTACTGATTGAACAGTAGAGGCGATAGACTACATCCCTGTCTTACACCCTTCTTTATCTGATCACTTCATTCTTGCTCATCCACTCTTATTATTCCCTCTTGGCTCTTGTACATGTTGTATATCACCAGTCTTTCCCTAGGCTTACCCCTATTTTTCTCAAAATTTTGAACATCTTGCACCGTCTTACTTTGTCGAACGTTTTTTCCAGATCGAAAAATCTTATGGGCGTGCTTTTATTTGTCTTTAATCTTGCCTCCATTACAGCAGCAAAGTCAGAATTGCCTCTCTGGTGCCTTTACCTTTCCTATATCCAAACTGATCGTCATCTGACGCATCTTCAATTTCGTTTCTTCTGTGTACTGTTCTCGTAAGTAATTTGATGCATGATCTGTTAAGCTGATTGTTATAATTCCCGCACTTGTCAGCTCTTTCAGTCTCCGGATTTGTGTAGATGATACTATTCCGAAAGTCAGATGGTATGTCGCCAAACTCACACATTATAGACACCAACGTGAAAGGTCGTTTTGTTGCCGCTTCCCCAATGATTTTAGATACTCTAGTGGGATGTTATCTATCCGTTCTGGTTTATTTGAGTCCCGCAAAGCTCTCTTAAATTCTGATTCTAATACTGGATCCCCTATCTCTTCTAAACCGAATCATGTTTCTTCTTCTATCACATCGGACAAATTTTTCCCCTCATATAGTCCTTCAATGTATTACTTCCACCTATCCACTCTCTCCTCTTCATTTAACTCTGGAATTACCGTTGCACTGTTATTGTCACCCTTGCTTTTAATTTCACCGAAGGTTGTTTTGACTTTTCTGTATGCTGAGTCAATGCTTCCAACAGTCATTTCTTACGCGATTACTCCATATTTTTCAGCAGCCACTTCGTCGATATTTCATTCCTAAGCCACTTGTATTTCTGTATTCCTGAATCTCCCTGAACAATTTTGTAGCTTCTTCTTTCAGCGATCAACAAATATTTCTTCTGTTACCCATGGTTTCTTCTCATTTACCCTCATTACACCTACGTTTTTCGTTCCAACATCTGTGATAGCCATGTGATGTCCATTCCTCGTCAACTGTGCTTCTTACTGAACTATTCCTTATTCCTTTATCTATAGCCTTAGGGAGCTTAAAACGTATTTAGTCATTCTTTAGTACTTCCATATACCACTTTCTTGCGTATTGATCCTTCCTGAGTAATCTCGTAATCTTCAGTGTACTCTTCTTCACTACTACGTTGTGATCTGGGTCTGTATCTCCTCCTGGGTACGACTTACAATCCAGAATCTGATTTCGGAATCTCTGTCTGACCATGATGTAATATGACTGAAATCTTTCCGTATCACCCGTCCTTTTCCAAGTACCTCCTCCTCTTGTGAGTCTTGGACACTGTATTCGCTATTACTAGTTGAAATTTTTTACGGAACTCAGTCTTTCTCCTCTGTTAAGCCTAATCCCAACCCCACATTCACCTGTAACGTTCCTTCTACTCCTTCCTCTACAACTGCATTCCATTCCCCCGCAACTATTAGATTTTCAGCTCCCTTTACGTACTGTATTACCTTTTCTATATCCTCATCTACTTTCTCTATCTCTTTATCTTCAGCTAGCGACAACGGCATCTATACCTGAATTATCGTTGTTGGTGTTGGTTTGCTGTCGATTCTGGTAAGAACAACCCTGTCACTGAAACGTTCACACTATCGCACTGTCTGCCATACTTTTCTATTCATAATTAACCCTACTCCCGTCATACAATTCTCTGCTGCTTTTGATACTACCCTATTCTCATCTGCCCAGAAGTCCTTGTCTTGTTTCCCCTTCTATATCTAGTTGAGCCTTTGCATTTCCCTTTTCAGATTTTCTAGCTTCCCTACCACATTGAAGATTCTCACTTCCCACGCACCGACTCGTAGAGCGTTATCCTTTTGTTGGTTATTCAGTCTTTTTCTCATGGTCATTCGCAGTCCCCTCACGGAGATCCGAATGAGGGACTATTTTATAATATTTTGCCAATGTAGAAGTCATGGTGACATTTTTCAGTTAGAGGCCACATGTCATGTGCAAACACTTTACATATCTCTAATCCAGTAGATTCCATTGCCTTCTATATCCTCATGCAATTGATCATTTCTGAGTATTCCGCCCTTAGGTGCCAGTACCGCGGCGTGAGGACAAGAGAGCGCCCTGAACCTCTGTCCGCTCCTCCGCCCTCTTGGGCAAGGTCGTTGGCAGAATAAGGGTGACTTGTTATGGCGAAAGTCTTCGGCCGCCAATTCTGATTATTAATCAAAATTTAAGCAGGGACGGGTTTCGAACCTGGGACCGTGGACGGTATCATTATTAATAGAAAACGCTGCCATTAGACCACGGATACTATAATGGTCAGATCCCATTTTAGTATAGGACAGTGGTAAGTCAGATGCTCATCAACTAAAGCATATAAATCGTTGCAGGAACAAAGCAAGGCAACTATACATTGGAATTAGTGATCATAAAGTAAGGAATTCTGTTACCTTGAAAGGAAAATAACCCGTGACGCACCAAACAAGGAGAACATAAAAGCAGACTAGCACAGGTAAAGAGGGCATACCTGGCCAAGAGAAGTCTACTGGTATAAAACATAACAAATTTGAGGAAAAAATTTCTGACAAAATACGTTTGGAGCACAGCATTGTTTGGTGGTGCCTCATGAATAGTGGGAAAACCGAAACGGAAGAGAATCGAAGAGTTTGAGATGTGGTACTACAAAATAATGTTGAAAATTACGTGGACTGACAAGAACGAGAAACAGGATGATAGGTCATGTGTTACAACATCAAGGAATAACCTCCATGGTACTAGATAGAGCTGTAGAGGGCAAACATTGTAGGGAAGAGAAGGATTTGAACACATCGAACAAATAATTGAAGACGCAGGGTCCAAGTGCTATTCTGAGAAGAAGAGGTTAGCGCAGGAGAGCAAGTCGTGTCGGGCTGCACCAAACCAGTCAGAAAAAAGATTTAAAAAGTCAGAATGATGACTCAAAAAGTGAAAAAACGGCTGAATTTAGTAGAGGGTATTCCAGTCAACACTGTCAGAATCATTCTCTAAGTCTACAAATGTTATGAAAATAGGCTAGTCTATGACTTCTCGTCGAGGGTAAGTTTTGTGGTAATTAGGGTGCCTCACGCGTTCTTAATTTTTTCAGAACACAAGCTGATTACCTCCGAGGTCTGCTTTTACAAGTTTTCCCGTTCTTCTGTAAATAATTTGTGTCGGTAAAACCACATACATAGAAGATCCCCGAGACTTGGTTAAAAATGAAAAACGTAGCGAAAGGCTTCTAAGTGAGGCGAAACAATATTCCAGTTTTAACGAACTGAAAGAAAAGAATGACACTTTGAAAAAAAATTCCTAAATATTCATTTGTTGCATTGCAGGTAGTTGTGAGAAAGATTTTCAGTTAACGTCTCAAGTTAAAATGGCTATCTAACTATAATTTTGCATCGCTGGAAAGGTGAGAGAATATTTTTGGTACAGCTCTATTATTAGCCTAACCAATCACTAACAAAGAGTTTGTTAATTATTTTTTGGATTCGTACTGACATCATGAGTGTCTTGGTTGCCTCTAACGTGTGGTCACTTACTCAAAATTAATTATAATTTCTGGTCACATGTACTTGCAATTAAAGCTAGTAACATCTTAAAGTCGTGACTTACAACACTATTCTCTACGAGATAACCTTTTTAAAAATGTGTGTTGGTACAGAAAATTACTCAACTGGAAATTAGCAAATAAGAAGTGTCAGAATTACTGACTTGTCGATTTGTTTGTCATCGAGATTTTCAGTGTACAAATGTCCGCGATGGTAGTATCTCAAAACACTCAAGAATGAATACTTTTCTTCTAATTTTTTTCTAAGTTAAAAGAGATTGGAAACTATTTCGTCCTAGCTGTATCAATTTTCACTAAACTTATTCTGAATTTTCTCTACCTGTGCTGAGAATTTTGCAAGTTCACCATTCTCTGTATTTTCTTATCCGATGTTCACATTAACATGAAAAATGAATTTCTACTTTACACCGCCCATCATAGAAGTAATTCAGTTATCGGTTATGGAGATGTCACTGTCTTAACCGTGAATTACTACGTAGATGGAAACTTGTGCGAGTTTCATTTATCTTCAACCATTTTGATATCATTCTTGCCTGTGTTCCCCCAAAGAAGAGCCTGAATAAAATAAATCTAAAAAACTACTCATTATCAAATATCAGCAGTACTTTATTGTCCATTAATTTTTTAGCAGTAGGCGGTATTCTTTCATAATTAACTCAAAATCCTGATATATTTCAACTGAGTATTGAGTTTTTCGTTGATATTTGTTCCATGGTTGGGTTTTTTTCCGGCATACAACAGGTGTGCAGCCGAACTCGGATTTCCAGGTTCCTTTAAAGTGCTTAATGTAATACAGGAAAAAAAACTTTAGACAACAACCTAAGCAGATCAACAAAAATTTTCAAGCTGTGAGTAATGTAATGTATCTTCTCTACCTGAAAAGTCATATTGCATTGCCGTACGAAGTATTCAAAAGCTTAAGTGTTTTAAAATTGAGATTCCCGAGTGGCGGGCTATATTTAATGACAGACCAGTGTAAAGAGCTAGTCGACAGCATTCTTGCGTGCCATTAACTGGCGCCACAGCAAGCAAAAGGCTGAATGGACAGCTCGGCTGCACAGGCGCGCTGTATTAAATACCGACCGCAGCACATTTTACTGGCAGACTTGTGCGCCATAAAAGGTGCATTGAATCTCTAGCATCAGTAAGTCAGTGGTATTAAATGAAGCTATAATTAACTTAAGTAGGGGAGTTTACATTCGGGAAAAATCTGGTGGCTTCGCATATATATCATGAGGATTTTGTCCGCCGGCGTAATAGAAGAGGAAAAGAGAGAAAAATTGGCATATATGTACGCATCGTCCGTGCGAGCATCCTCCAATAAATTGGATTACTGAAAAATAAAGGGGGCACCAGCGGCTAATTCCAATTACTGCAGAACTAATTTACTGGAGGCTTTCTGCTTCATAATAGCACAATAATTAAGGTTCAGATATTTCGTAGTTAATGTCATTAGGGTCGTTAAAATTCGTGTCGGTACATTGAGACTGATTAACAGTGAGATATTTTGTGAAAAGTGAAATCAGATCAAATTCTCTGGTAAAAAGAATTAGCAGCCTAATCGAAATTGAATTTCGTTGTTGCTGCGTAATCAGATTCCGAGACTTAAATCATTTTCTATTCACAGAAATCTCTTTTCTATTGCAATGCGTAAGACTTGATTGTCAATTTCCAAGTGAATTAAATACGTTGGCTGCATAGCTAAACTGCGAGTAACACTTACGCAATTCGTGCTCATGGACATAATTTCTTTCTTTTATTCTCTGGAAACGAAAGTCCAACTGAAACAAAACAAGAGCACAGGATTAAAAAGGGAGAAGAAGGTACATTAGAGCGTCGATTATCCGAGGTAATGGGGGACATGGGTGTTCGGAAAACTGGTTTGTTCGGATAATCGAACTGTACATGTTTATTTGCCAAAAAGAAGTACTGTACAGTAAATTTATTCATAAAAACAGGCATCTCTTTTAGTATTACAAAGTAACATACAAAGGCAACTTCAGTAGGAATATAAACTATGTGGCACAGTTTATCAAACAAATATGTATACATATTACATTCGCATTTTCCATGAACAATACACACAGTATACAAAATTAACGTTTAAAAAGTCCTTTATTGTGGTCTGACTAAGCAAACCTACACGCTTACGAGCAGCTAAGTTACGTACTTTTTTCATTACAGATATCTGAAACTGGTCACTTTCATCTTGGGCTTCAAACCATCGTAAGGCAGTATCTAAACAAGTGAACGGCTCAGAAGCTGTTGGTATACTTTCATCTTCACTTTCTGGAGCACTATCAGTGACGACGTTTACAATCTCGCTGTCCTGCATGATTTGGTGTCCTGGATCTGCATCATCGATATTCATCCATTCATGAACGTCTTCTTCATCACATTCGTGGCAATCTATTTCTTTTCGCATACCGAGAATTTCGGACATATCATTCTGTTCGTCGTTTTCAGTCATACCTTGTGATTTTTCTTCTGTTCATTATTTTTTGGTTTTGCGATTTTTTTTCTGTAAGTGTAAGTGAGTTAAATGTGGAGAGTCCTCCTTCTCTGGCTCTTTTTTAAAGATTCCTGAGACAGGAACAGTTTGCCATCTTAAATTAGAGTGACGATATTCCATGTGAGACACCCTCTAGCTTCCTCCCGTCACAATGGAAGGGTTCGGCCTACCAGTACCTCTCTCTGTACTGTGTCGGTCTATAGACAAGAGCTTTGTACCGCTAACGGCGTGCGCCACTGTACTAAACGTCACTCCGTTCTTGAAAGACAAACTATTGCGCTGTTCCTCCAGTACAGGGAGCGCACAGCACATCAGAATTTATAAAGTACTGTGATATCTAGTTACTTTACCTCGTCATAGAAAACAACTTCTGAATTCACAAAATATATCAGGGGCTGTAGGGAAAACCAAATGCCGCTATGTAAAGATTAGGGTAACTTGTTGGACGCAAGGCCGAAGCGTTATTTAATACTCGCTTCAGACAATGAGTTTGCAATAACAAGCAAAGAGGCTACGTACAGTGTGGATAAGTATTTCAATCAACATCAGTGCAAGTATAAATACGCTATCTTCACCTCATACAATCTTTTAAATCGGCCAGTACTGTAATCCCTTTAATGACGGGAAAAAGGGGAATACGGGAAAAGTGTTCAGATTTGCAAGGAAAAAAAAACACCAAGTATCAACTTGCTGAAGAACTCCATAAATGATGCAGACAACTTGTTCAATTGTTTAACTTCCTGAGCTCTGTAGTTAGGTCACCGATCATAATCGCAAGCTGTATTGAATGTAAAATTATTATTTTCGTAAGGTTCTCTTAAATGAAACTTAATTCCGTACGTACAAATATATTAGAGTTCCTTCTCGTAAAATAAACTTCTGACATACTCGAAATAACTCTCAATAAAGTAGCGTTCGAAATAAAGTGTTCCCTGTTTGTCAGTCGGAAATAATTCCGACAACTTATCAGTTATTAACTCTGTTTAAAATAGTCAATCGCTATCTCTGCATCCTTGCTTTCGATTTTAAGTTCCTAACTGTCACAATATTACTACACTCCTGGAAATGGAAAAAAGAACACATTGACACCGGTGTGTCAGACCCACCATACTTGCTCCGGACACTGCGAGAGGGCTGTACAAGCAATGATCACACGCACGGCACAGCGGACACACCAGGAACCGCGGTGTTGGCCGTCGAATGGCGCTAGCTGCGCAGCATTTGTGCACCGCCGCCTTCAGTGTCAGCCAGTTTGCCGTGGCATACGGAGCTCCATCGCAGTCTTTAACACTGGTAGCATGCCGCGACAGCGTGGACGTGAACCGTATGTGCAGTTGACGGACTTTGAGCGAGGGCGTATAGTGGGCATGCGGGAGGCCGAGTGGACGTACCGCCGAATTGCTCAACACGTGGGGCGTGAGGTCTCCACAGTACATCGATGTTGTCGCCAGTGGTCGGCGGAAGGTGCACGTGCCCGTCGACCTGGGACCGGACCGCAGCGACGCACGGATGCACGCCAAGACCGTAGGACCCTACGCAGTGCCGTAGGGTACCGCACCGCCACTTCCCAGCAAATTAGGGACACTGTTGCTCCTGGGGTATCGGCGAGGACCATTCGCAACCGTCTCCACGAAGCTGGGCTACGGTCCCGCACACCGTTAGGCCGTCTTCCGCTCACGCCCCAACATCGTGCAGCCCGCCTCCAGTGGTGTCGCGACAGGCGTGAATGGAGGGACGAATGGAGACGTGTCATCTTCAGCGATGAGAGTCGCTTCTGCCTTGGTGCCAATGATGGTCGTATGCGTGTTTGGCGCCGTGCAGGTGAGCGCCACAATCAGGACTGCATACGACCGAGGCACACAGGGCCAACACCCGGCATCATGGTGTGGGGAGCGATCTCCTACACTGGCCGTACACCACTGGTGATCGTCGAGGGGACACTGAATAGTGCACGGTACATCCAAACCGTCATCGAACCCATCGTTCTACCATTCCTAGACCGGCAAGGGAACTTGCTGTTCCAACAGGACAATGCACGTCCGCATGTATCCCGTGCCACCCAACGTGCTCTAGAAGGTGTAAGTCAACTACCCTGGCCAGCAAGAACTCCGGATCTGCCCCCCATTGAGCATGTTTGGGACTGGATGAAGCGTCGTCTCACGCGGTCTGCACGTCCAGCACGAACGCTGGTCCAACTGAGGCGCCAGGTGGAAATGGCATGGCAAGCCGTTCCACAGGACTACATCCAGCATCTCTACGATCGTCTCCATGGGAGAATAGCAGCCTGCATTGCTGCGAAAGGTGGATATACACTGTACTAGTGCCGACATTGTGCATGCTCTGTTGCCTGTGTCTATGTGCCTGTGGTTCTGTCAGTGTGATCATGTGATGTATCTGACCCCAGGAATGTGTCAATAAAGTTTCCCCTTCCTGGGACAATGAATTCGCGGTGTTCTTATTTCAATTTCCAGGAGTGTATATCAGCGTTGACAGACGTTCTAATAATTCAAGGAGCTATCTAAAAACACTCTCACTAATTCTCTTTTCGAATAAAAACACATTAGTATCGTTTAACCAGACTGAATTCAGTCAGATAATTATCAAACGAGATCTTCATCTTTGTCTTCCAAAGGTAAACTATCTCTTTAAATTTTCGTACTACCCGTCAAAATAAACCATTCCATTATTTCACACAAAACTGGAAAATTCCACCCACTATCACATAACACTTCATAATTATAGGGCTGATTTAACTAACTTTCGACCAGCGTAGCAACCCTTTTATTCAAAATACTCCATCTACTACTGATTTTTCGTAAATTTTAAGGGGCAAGTGCTGTGATCAAAGCTAAACATTCTTTCCCACTGTATGGAAAGAGAAAATAAAAAAAAAAACAATAATCCTTAATTAACATTCATTAAAAATTACAAAGCTAAACCTCTTCAGGCATTGGTCTTACACGTCCGTTTATAAGCCTCAGTGAAACATTTAAAAAGCAACTTTCATTTTCTTAAATTCCCGGACTCAGTATTTCTACGCTCTTTACCTTCATGGTTCCTTGAGTTCTGTCAACTTTCAAACGACAAAATCTGGCTATGTTGCAATTTCAGTTACTTTCGGATAACAACTTCAACGTAAGCCAAGGGAAATTTGTGAATAGTTCTATTGATTGCAAACAACAACCGCAATCGAGACATTACCTCGGTCTCCAATAAATAAACTTTCAATCATCCAATTACCTGGGAATGTGAAACGACGAACTAACAGGTCCTCACAGACGATTCTGAAACCATAAACCACCACTCCAATAGCAAACACTAACACTTGGACTTCGTCACCGCCAAAATTAATGTACTCTCCCATCAACTCAAAATCTCACAAAGCGACCTTGCCACAACTATGATATTTTGTTGAAACGGAATTCTATTTCAGGAACCTAGTCAAACAAAAATTAATCATAGATGTTCACGGGATATCATTCGAAGTCACTAAAATCCATGGTAGTCATCTGTACCTCGACTTGCCACACAGTAAATGTGCACTATAACTCATGCACTCGAAATGACCACCCAGTCACTATCTCAAATGCGCTAAAACAGCTCAGAAAGAGGGAAAGTACTACACACGAAATTAATCCACAGAGAAAACATAACACAGAAGAGCTAAAAGAAAAGCACAAGGAAACGTGACTGACTGACCGCTTTCAAAAAACTTCGGTGAGCCAATCACCCTGCTGGCACATTAAAAACTATCTCCCTAAAACCTTTGAAAAAATGTTGGATAACTCACATAGCCTTAAAACGTGAACCGATTCGTTTAGGCATTGCTTAAAATACACTACGTGATCAAAAGTATCCGGACACTACAAAAAACATACGTTTTTCATATTAGGTGCATTGTGCTGCGACCTACTCCCAGGTACTCAATATCAGCGACCTCAGTAGTCATTATACATTGTGAGAGGGCGGAATGGGGCGCTCCGCGGAACTCATGGACTTCGAATGTGTTCAGGTGATGGGTGTCACTTTTGTCATACGTCTGTACGCGAGATTTCAACACTCCAAAACATCCCTAGGTCCAATGTTTCCAATGTGATAGTGTAGTGGAAATGTGAAGGGACACGTACAGCACAAAAGCGCACAGGTCGACCTCGTCTGCTAATTGACAGAGACCGCCGACAATTGAAGAGGGTCGTAATGTGTAATAGGCAGACATCTATCCAGACCATCACACAGGAATTCCAAACTGCATCAGGATCCAGTGCAAGTTAGCCAGGAGGTGAGAAAGCTTGGATTCCATGGTCGAGCGACTGCTCATAAGTAACACATCATGCCAAACGACGCCTCGCATGGTGTAAGGAACGTAAACGTTGGACGATTGAACAGTGAAAAAACGTTGGGTGGAGTGACGAATTGCCGCGTTGGGTTGCCGTGCGGTATAAGGCGCCTTTCGGCTCCATCCGTCGGCGATTCGAGTCCTCCTTGGGGCATGGGTGTGTGTGTGTTGTCGTTAGTGAAAGTTAGTTTAAGTAGTGTGTAAGCCTAGAGACCGATGACCTTAGCAGTTTGGTTATATAGTAACTTCCTACAAATTTAAATTTTAGTGACGAATCACGGTACACAGTGTCGCGATCCAATGGCAGGGTGTCGGTATGGCGATTGCGATTGCCCAGGGAACATCATCTGCCAGCGTGTGTAGTGCCAACAGTAAAATACGGAAACGGTGATGTTATGGTATGGTCGCGTTTTTCACGGAGGGGGCTTGCACCCTTCGTTGTTTTGCGTGGCACTATCACAGCACAGGCCTACATTGATGTTTTGAGCACCTTCTTGCTTCGCACTGTTGAAGAGGAATTCGGGGATGGCGATTGCATCTTTCAACACGATCGAGCACCTGTTCATAATGAACGACCTGTGGCGTAGTGGTTACACGACAATAACATTCCTGTAATAGACTCGCCTGCACAGATTCCTCACCTGAATCCTATAGAATACGTTTGGGATGTTTTGAAAAGCCGACTTCGTGCCAGGCCTCACCGACCGACACCGATGCCTCTCCTCATCGCAGCACTCCGTGAAGAATGGGCTGCCATTCCCCAAGAAACCTTGCAGCACCTGACTGAACATAAGCCTGGGAGAGTGGAAGCTGTCATCAAGGCTAAGGGTGGGCCAAAACCATATTGAATCCAGTATGAGATTTTCACTCTGCAGCGGAGTGTGTGCTAATACGAAACTTCCCGGCAGATTAAAATTTTGTGCCGGACCGAATTTCGAACTCGGGATCTTTGTATCTCGGGGGAACCTTGAAAGGTTCGCAGAAGAGCTTCTATGAAGTGTGCAAGGTAGGAGACGACTTACTGGCAGAACTGAAGCTTTGAGGACGGGTCGTGAGTCGTGCTGGCGTAGCTCAGTTGGTAGAGCACTTGCCCGCGAAAGGCAAAGTTCCCGATTTCGACTTTCGGTCCGGCACATAGTTTTAGTCTGCGAGGAAGTTTCACCACACTGAATTCCAACAGTACCGATGGAAGGCGCCACGAACTTGTCATTTTCAGCCAGGTGTCCGGATACTTTTGATCACATAGTGTAGAGGGCTGATCCACCACGGCCCGCTGATCGAAATATAAAACGCAGTCCAAAAAAATGCGGTGCACAGTGATCTCAGTTATCTGCACACCACAAGCGCCACACATTGAAGAGTCCTCTTGCCGGACGCAGGAGTAAGCAGATACACGTCGTGGGGTTGTCGCGAATGCGAACACGAATAAGAAGGTCCTCGTCTCGTCACAGTGGCTGGAAAGAGGTACGCCACGGCCGAGTTGTCCGTTTTAATACACGGAGCTTATTGTTGGTCCTTTCCAGCCATTCATCTTCCCATCAACGCATGGCTTTGTACCAGAACAGCGATGTGATAGCATGCAGGGGGATGGCACACTCAAATAAATGAGCATCACGACACGCCTCCTTGGCTGCTTTCGATCCTCTCAATACCCAGTGTCCTGGTACCCAGCAGAATGACACCTCCTTTCCCAGCAGCTGGAGTTGGAGGAGGGCATCCTGGATATTTTGGATTACTTTATCGGATACAAAAGGTGGGGAGAGTGAAGGGCACTCAGGGAATGGGTACAGAAAAGAAATTTAGCACTGGAAGAACATCTCATCTGCTTCAGTGCCCGGAAGATCGCATATAATTCTGCGTCGAAGAAAGTAAAATCTTGAAGCAGTCAGACCTTCAGGAGCCGATCCGGGAAACCGACAGGGCAACCAACGGAATCCCCCTGCCTACACCCATCCGCAAAGGCAACTACATAGTTGTGGTGTTCATACAAAATGTGAGAAAATATTGCATTAGGAACAGAAGTGCAGGTATAACAGTATTTTGCAAGTTGGCGCCAAATATAACGCTCTCTCACAAACTAGCGTTACTCTCTGGGAGGAATTTTAGTTGTTTGACCGTATCTAGGGTTCAAAACACGAGTTTATAGCACTTCGATTATTACTGCAAACACACAAATATACTGGTACATGCTGTAATACATATCTGTGTTCGTGAAGTTTTCGGAGCAGTGGCGCAATAGTGGTGGCAAGCACTGTGGCGGCTAACTGGTCCCACGCTCTTGAAGTTGAATGCCCTTTACAAATTCTTCTAGGCGACGTATTTTTCTCGTTTTAGAGCCATTCCATAATATCAAGAGCACCATTCGACAGCCGAATATTCAATATAGATTAGTTTCCAAATGTCTCACTTGGCACCCTCGATGTTAACCGTACATAGGCCACCCACTGACTGCGTAGCGTGCTCACCCACTAGCCAGTTCCTTAGCAGAGGGGGTTCCCTACATCTTTTATACTACACAATTCAAATTCCCTAAGCATGAACCGGCATTCAAAGTACAATTTCTGTTTCATGAGCAGACACATACTATAAAATTTCCTTATTTTTAAATATGTTTAGTTTCTTTATAATACTTCAACTTACCCTCTGACAATTCAATGACCTTCATTAGTAAATAACAACCACTTCATAGTTACATATACACATTTGCATAGTATAACCTACTTACAATCGATATTGGTGTTGCACAGGCTCTTCTGTACCAAACTAAATCTAAAATGACGTTTGGCCACTGCAGTAACTAGGACGGCAGATGGTTGAAACCCTGGATTTGTGGATGTACTAGCTCCACACTGACTCCAGCACATGCTGCACGCGGATGCAAAATGGCATTGTCGCTCGGGGACGGTTGGATGAAAGGTGTTCTAGAGGCGGATGAGCAACAGTATGATATACTGGGGGAATTGGAGCTGCGAAGAACTTACACGCTTGCTGCACTGTGAGGAGCTGCCGCCGGATGCTGAGTGGTGGTTCCCCAGTCTTAGCACAAGGACTGCATCTATGAGCGCCTGTGACCAGGTGAATCCCCTCATGGTGGACAGTGTCAATGATCATCAAATGAGTCCTCGCTGATCCATGCACCAAGCACCCACAGTGTAGTCGGGGACGCACGGAAGCGGTATAAAACTGGAGCAGACGCGCCCTCCCTGCTCCCAAGGACCTCTGGCTAAGGCACTTGGACGTTCAGTGCCTTCAGGGTTCTGGCTTTCAGTTTTCTCAAGTACGGCAATCACGACCATTTGGAGCCTAAAATGAGAGCTAGAGTCTCAAGAATGTAGGATGTGTCTCTCATATGCAAGGCAGATAAATTAAAAATACAATGAGGACGGTTAAAAGAAGGCACACACGCGTATCGGCAGGAAACTGAAAATCCGTCTTTGCACCCGCTTCTACACAGTGAGAGTTGCAATTCACGGCTCGCTGTTGCAACACTGGTGGAAGAACTGAGAATGCAAACTCTACCACATATAAGGAGCACTGTACAGGACTGCTTACCGAAGACGTGATATTATTTATGACTATGACAAAGAGCGTAACACTTAAAACACTACCCTGCTCCAAACAATTTGACAGCGAGTCACCAACTCAGCTCCTAAAAATCACTGAGACAGGAAAGACTTCATGAGGATGGGGAGGTGGCCATGAAAGCCCTACTGATGCAGTTGCGCTAGAATATTGTATCTACAAGTGGTATTATATGCCTTACAGATATCAAAGAAGATGTCAATACAGTGGTGTTTGGGTAAGAAAGACTGCTAAATAGCCGCCTATAACAACATCTGGTTGTCGATGGCGGATCGAATTCTCCGGAATCCACACTGACAGCTGCTATGGAGTTACCTGGTCTCTAACAGCCAGACCCGACGATAGTTAACCATTCGCTCCAAGGTCTTGCCTACACAGCTCGTTAAGGTGATTCTCTCATAATTGCTGGGACATGTGCGGTCCTTTCCTTGTTTGTGGAGAGGTATCAAAATTTCCTCTCTTCACGACTTGGGGAAGTTGCCTGTCTGCCATATAAGTTGAAAACATTCGAGCAGGACTCCCTTTGACGCTGTTGGCAAATGTGAAAGTACGCAGTACTGGATTTGGTCGTGACTGGATACAGTATTAGTCTCAGATAGGGCCGATTCCATATCCCTCATGGAAAAAAGTCAGTTTTAAGTCTCAGAATTATTGGATCTAAAGCCCAATTTTCCCCTCTCTACAATCACAATGTAGCGACGAAACTCCGGATCCTGGCTGGCAATGGCAGTGTTTTGTGCAAAATTCTCTGGAAGAGTCTCCAGTCATGTCTCTGGGCGCTTTTTGAAGACATCCCTGTTTCAGCTCTACTGCTATCGGTAAATCACTGCGCTTGCAAGAAGTCCTCCTGATGGTTTCCCATACTTTCGTAGAACAAGTGTAACGATTGACAGAGTTCAGGAACGCTTGACATGACCTTTGCTGGTCTCCATAATTATGCGTCGAGCCTTGACTCGCACGACTTGAAACGCTATGAGGTTGTCTGCTGTACGGCGGCATTGAATCGGCGAAGAGCAGCACACCTATCCTGGATGGTTGAACGGCACTCATCTGTCCATAAAGGTACAAAGGTACACATCACCTTCCAAGATGATTTGAGGACTTTGGGATGGATAAATCAGCGACATGATCGATTACTCGCACGATGTGGTCCACCTATTCCTGGACGTTGTTACGATCTTGAAAGACCAACGTTAGTGGCTTCTCTTCAGGTAGTGTTCCATCCAGTAGGTGAGAGCAGAGTGGGAAGTGGACATTGGAACTGAAGACGTCAATGACCTCCATTGAACATAGTCTGCGAAGGCTGGAGAGCAGAAAGAGAGATCGATGGTTTCGAATGACCCAGTAGCTATGTTGAGGATGCACAGCCCGTGAGACGTAATGAGGTTCTCCAAAATCCGACGGGAGGGAAGTAGTCGATCCACACAAAGTCCCCCAATAGCAGGAATGGTCGTTGGAGTTGTTCCGCAAGATCTATGGCAGCCTGCAGTACATAGCTTCGTGCGGATGTTGTCTTACCGTCGTGGTCTAGGGGTAGCGTCTTTAATTCATAATTAAAATGTCTTCGGTCGCGGGTTCAAACCCCGCCGCTGCTTAAATTTTGATTAATAATCAGCATCGGAGACCGAAGACTTCCGGCATGAGAAGCCACCCTCATTCTGCCAACGGTATTGTCAAAGAGGGCGGAGCAGCGGTCAGAGGTTCGGGCCACTCTCTTGCCCTAGGGGTGACAAACTGCCCCTAAAGGCGGAAGAATCAGCAATGATCAACGGCATGAGGATGCAGAAGGCAATGGAAACCACTGCATTAAAGACACGTAACGTGTATCCACAGGACATGTGGCCTGTAATTGAAAAAGTTTCATGATGATCTCTCCATTGGCAAGAGATTCGGATCTCCGGGAGGGAACTGCCCAGGGGGAGCTTACCATGAAGAAAAGTTTAAATAATCAACGAAAGAATAACGTTCTACGAGTAGGGGCATAGAATGTCGGAAGCTTGAACCTGGTAGGGAAACTAGAAAATCGGAAAATGGAAATGCAGAGACTCAATCTAGATATGGTAGGGCTCAGCGAAGTAAACTGGGAAGAAGACAAGGATTTCTGATCAGATGAGTATAGGGTAATAACAACAGTATAGGAAAGTAGGGCAGAGAGTGTGTTACTGTGAACAGTTCAGTGACGGGATTGCTGTTGCAAGAATCGACAGCACACCAACACTGACAACGTTAGTTCAGGTACACATGCCGATGTCGCAAATTGAAGATGAAAAGATAGAGGAAGTGTGTGAGGATAATGAAAAGGATAATACAGTATGTAAGGTGGGATAAAAATCTAGTAGTCCTGGGGGACTGGAATGCAGTTGTAGGAGAAGGAGTAGAAGAAAAAGTTACAGGAGAATATGGGCAGTTGAAGAGGAATGGACATATGTGAGAAGGGCCACCACAGAAGTTCGGAAGAAAAACATAGATACAAAGAAGGTAACTGCGATGAAATCTTGGATAACAGAAGAAATACTTCAATTGATGGATGAAAGGAGGAAGTACACAAATGGACCTGGAAACTCAGGAATACATAAATACAAGTCGCTGAGGAATGAAATAAATAGGAAGTGCAGGGAAGCTAAGACGAAATGGCTGCAGGAAAAATGGGAAGACATCAAAAAAGAAGTTATTGTCGCTAGGACAGACTGAGCACACAGGGAAGTCAAAACAAACTTCGGTGGAAATAATACATTGAAAGCCTGTATGAGGGGGAAGATTTCTCTAATGTGATAGAAGAAGGAACAGAAGTCGATTTAGAAGAGATATGGTATTCAGTATTAGAGGCAGAATTTAAAAGAGCTTTGGAGGATCAAATAAGGCTGAAGGGATAGATAAAATTCCATCAGAATTTCTAAATTCATTGGGAGAAGTGACAACAAAACGAGTGTTCACTTTGATGTGTAGAATGTATGAGTCTGGCGATATACCATCTAACGTTCGGTAAAGTATCATCCATACAATTTCGAAGACCGCAAGAGCTGACAAGTGCGAGAAATATCGCACAATCAGCTTAATAGCTCATGCATCCAAGTTGCTTACAAGAATAATACACAGAAGAATGGAAAAGAAAATTGAGGGTCCGCTAGATGACGATCAGTTTGGCTTTAGGAAAGGTAAAGGCACGAGAGAGGTAATTCTGAGGTTGCGGTTAATAATGGAAGCAATTCTAAAGAAAAAATCAAGACACGTTCATAGGATTTGTCGACCTGGAAAAAGGGTTCGACAATGTAAAATGGTGTAAGACGCTCGAAATTCTGAATAAAGTAGGGGTAAGCCATAGGGAGAATCAGGCCATATACAATATGCACAACAGCCGTAAGAAGAGTGGACGACCAAGAACGAAGTGCTCATATTAAAAAGGGTGTAAGGCAAGGATGTAGCGTTTCGTCTCTACTGTATAATCTGTACATCGAGGGAGCAATGATGGAAATAAAAGAAAGGTTCATGAGCGGAATTAAAATTCAAGGTGAAACGATATAAGTGATACGGTTCGCTGATGACATTGCTCTCTTGATTGAAGTGAAGAAGAATTACAAGATCTGCTGAACGGAATAAACAGTCTAATGAGTACAGAATATGGCATGAGAGTAAATCGCAGAAAGACGAAAGTAATAAGAAGTAGCAAAAACGAGAACTACTAGTAGGAACATAATATCAGGATTGATGTTCATGAAGTAGATGAAGTTAAGGAATTCTGCTACCTAGGCAGTAAGATAAACAATGACGGACAGAGCAAGGGGGACATCAAAAGTAGACCAGCTATGGCAAAAAAGGCATTCCTGTCCATGAGAAGTCTACTAATATCGAATATCAGCCTTAATTTGAGGAAGAAATTACTGTGAATGTATGTCTGGAGTACAGTATTGTATGGTAGTGAAACATGGACTGTGGGAAAACTGGAACAGAAGAGAATCGAAGCATCTGAGATAAGGTGCTACAGACGAATGTTTAAAATTAGGTGTACTGATAAGTAAGTTATGAGGAGATTCTGCACAGAATCGGAGAGGAAAGGAACATGTGGAAAACACTGATAAGGAGAAGGGACAGGATGATATGACATCTGTTAAGACATGGGGGAACGACTTCCATGGTACTAGAGGGGAAAAACTGTAGAGGAAGACAGAGATTGGAATACGTCAAGCAAATAATTGAGGACGAAGGTTGCAAGTGCTACTCTGAGATGAAGAGGTTATCACAGGAGAGGAATTCGTGGTGGGCCGCATCAAACTAGTCAGGAAACTGATGAAAGAAAAAAAGGAGGTAGATACAGCAAGCAAACTGTCGTCCTCCGACACCCATATTTTTCAACAGCAGCTGCCAGTAGTTCAGTAGCGTGGGGGAGAGCAGAGGAGGGATGCACATTACCGACACCTCCCTTGGATCTGTCCCTGGACATGTCCCTTTCGGTGGAGGGTATAGCCACGTAGCACAGAGGTGTCGGTGGCTTCAAAATGTGTTTCCTGTAACCAGGGGCACAGTGGGCATTCCTGCAGTAGCAGTTTAAGTTTCTCTAAATGGGTCCTAAACCCATTAACTTTCCACTGTGATATGGAAGCCTTCTATCACCGGGGCTGTATTTTCATCTTATCTTTCCTCCGGGGAGGGGCGCTTGTAATGGGCGGTGGCTCAGTCTTGGGGCGAGAAGATTGCCTCAGTCCAACATCATTAGTTCTAACGAACAGGTAAGAGAGACGTCAGATAGTATGACGTCAGAACATTCTTCAAACACACCTCCTCCTAATTGGAATTAGGCTGAACGTCCTCTTCCTGACACTAACTTTCGCGGAGAAGTTAAGTAAATATTTTATACCTTTTCTCAAGTTTTACACGTTTTTGGAAAAATATTTTTGTGTGCTATAACTCTTAACTCAATCTGTTAATAAACTGTTATTTGTCCATTAAGCATTAAAATGTAAACTTATTTATTTACGTAAAAGCATTCGTCAGTTCTGATAGTTCATGAGAACTTGTATGATTTTCTCGCAAAACGCGCAGAAATATCTTGGAAATCGATATCGTCGATATTCGCTATAAATCCATTACTAACAAATATAAATATCCATTTACCAAATACCACAATATAAATAAGTGGTCTTCGGCGGCCCATTCCATTCACATTAAAATGCTTCTGGGTCGTCTTATAAAAATACTTAAAATTGTCAAATATTAATATAACCGACTTTTCGGCCTTCCTGAGAGGACAGGTTAGTCAAAGCCATCAGGAAGGCACATGCAACACAGACGAAAAATCGGTTATAAAGCTATTTTAGCCTTTCAAATACTTTTGCAACCTGATGCGGCGGAACACTTAGAAGTACTATAATGAGAAGAATCATACTGCCAATAGCAAACGTTATAGTAAAGATGTAAAAGCCAGAAACAGCCATCCAGTGGCACACCAACCATTTTTAACCAGATGTGTTTATTTGTAGGAAGCTTTGAATGTGTATGTCGATATTTTTGCACTTGGACGTTAAATCACCTATTTATAAAAGTCACTTGCACTCTGTAGTGGCCGAACTTCAAATGGTTGATATTTTCTTCCCTTCTTCTTAGTAAATGATTAAAGCTGTAGTTTACTAAGAGGGGATAAGCTTCATTGTTCGACGTATTAATAAGACTTGTTGCTGCTGAGGATACTGGACTTTCCCTTGTAATGCTATTGTAAATATAATACTGCCATTAATCTGTATCTTTTACATACTTTTGTCCCATAATAATTTTGAAAAATGAAGAAAATACTATAACGAGAGTAAGCTTTTGTTAAGTGTAGCTTATCTGTTTAAAATAACCTCTTTGACGTAGGTGCAATAAATGTATTAAAACATATTTTGTAAATAATTATGTAATATTTCAAGTACAACAGTAATTAATTATGTCAATTTTGTATGTATATGCTGTCATGGAATCGTAGATGGTTCATACTTAGGTTATTTGTAAGCAGAAGTGTAAATTGAAAAGGTGTAGGGATCATAGGTGGAACGGAACTCCGTTCTGTGGTGGAATCGAAAAGGTGGTGGGGCGCGCGAGTGAGAATTGGCGCACAAGTGGCTCACACAGTCGGTAGCTGCCCTGCAAGTGGTGAACACGCATTACGTTGGTCAAGCACTACAGGCCCCGAATTTACCTGCAAGACTGGGTTTTGACCTCGGACGTGTTCTACATGAGTGGCGTAGTATGACAATAATTTAATAGCTCAGAAATTTGCAATTTTATCGTCGCCACCAAGAGGAAGACAGAGCTATGTACATCAAGAGCCGTACCTGCGCAATGTTACTACGCAGCACCGCCTCACGCCACCTTCGACATCAGTAAAAGGCAAAGTACTTTATTTAGAGATGTATCACAGTGTGAACCATCCATCTTCAATCAGTAGAATATAAGTGTTAAATTTACCTTTGTGTTTAACCGTGATTCTCCTATGTCATTTACCTCAGTAGGGTCCGTACCTAAACGAATTTATTCCGAATATCCTGATGTTTATTGAAGCTTGAATAATATGAAATTACTGGCAATAGTACTGTCTTGGTAGTAAATTCTGAAAATCATTATTAAATACTAAAGTTTGCACGTATCAGTTGAAGGGCCACCGCTTTGTGTGACCATGAGGATAAGTTTTCAATAGTATTCCAGAAAGTAAAGTAACATAATTGTTTAACTGCAACAATCTTAACAGTAATTGTTCGTGTTGCTTCTCCATGTCAAAAAAAAAAGCTGGACGAATATTGGTGTTAGTAAAACCTTAACAAATAACAGTCCTAAAGAAATGAAATTTAGTCGTGTTAAATAATAGTTTTGGTCATATGAATGATAGCTATAAGTGTAATACTTTTTTTGTATTCTTGTTGAAACATATGTGTGTCTTCTTTAAATAACTACTGAAGTATAGTGATAAATTCCATAAGTAACAGAAAGTGGGATTAGCAGTACTTATTGCCAAGTGACTGTAGTAAGTGAAAGTAGTTATTTATTCAGTGTCGAAAATTGACTTCATCTTTTTGTGTAGACACTGTGCCTGATTTGGGCTGGCGGCCGTTTTATTAAGCGAAACAGTTTATTGTTATAACAGGCTTTGTCTGATAAAAGGTTTCCAAAAGTAATTACCCTCATTTCTTTTCCCCCAAACTGTACGATTCGGAGAAAAATAGTTCGATACTTTACCATTAGGTTAAACACGGTTAAGATCTCTCTCCAAGAGTCGATGGTTTGGTGTGTTAGTGCTGCGTGGTTTTGTGGTGGTGTTCCTGCCGCTACTTACTGCACAGATCTGACATTCCGAATCGCGGATCTTCCGTCTTTACAGTGGTAGAACTTAAACGTTCTGGTACCGTATTGACAAGAACGGGAAAGTACTGTTGCACCCTCACATCTACGAATATGAAAATACTGTACCTCAACTTTTTATTAAATTCGAAATAAAGACAATACAAATTATCACGTGGATTCCTTCTGGTTGAGTTACTTTGGTGACTATGCACCACTACAGGAATTTGCCCATGGTAAAGATGACAAATAACAGTCCTAAAGAAATGAAATTTAGTCGTGTTAAATAATAGTTTTGGTAATATGAATGATAGCTATAAGTTTAATATTTCTTTTTTGTATCCTTGTTGAAACATATGTGTGTCTTCTTTAAATAATTACTGAAGTCATACAGTGCAGTAAAAAAATGTGCTCTTCAACACAGTTTAGAATTAGATCAAAAACCGATGCATAAATTTTTTATTACCGTGAAGAACTGCTTAAGAACTCAATGAGCAACGGACTTTAACTGCAAGTAAATTATCCGACAAGCATGCGTATTGATCTCCATGTAGTTACTGACATTTTCGCAGTTGCCGTCGAAAATTACAAAGAACTCTGTGAGCAATGTTTAGTGGAAACTCATGTTGTTCCAGCAGCAAAAGAATAGCTGTATACTGTTATCGTTCGATGTTATTGTAGCTATCAGTGAAATACTTAGCTGCATTCCAACGTGCAGGACGAATAACTAGCGTAAATGTATCCCGGAAACCGTTTAGACGTTACAAAACGAACAAAACGGCAAAGCTGCGCTGTTTTGGTTAGCTTCAGGCCATTGAAATGCGATGCGCCGGCGTACTCTCGCGGAAATGCTGCGGGTAGAAGTGAAACGCCTGCCGTGGGCGGCCGCCCACCATACCGTAGCGTAGTGCGGGTCACCGCAGAGCGGCAAACAGGCGGCAATGAATGTCCGCTGCGACAAGCAGCCGTTACACCCACGGGCCGCCCTTCCCTGTCATTAACGGAGGCAGTTCTCTAAATCAAACAGCCGCCTTCCTCTTCACAGCTTTATGTAGGTGACCGTCATCGATATGATCCTGTCACTGAGGCAGTTGTGCTGTTAAAAAACATAGGATTTTTTCCGAACTCTGTATCCCACAATTTCAAAATTTAGGCTGACGGTTACAGATTGATTAACTAAGTCACTTGCGGTACAGTGGACTGTGCAACAGAATTACCTGCACAATGGAGAGATATATGTAACACTAGTAATATAATATTATTCTGTAGATCATAACCCCATAATGCCACTCAATGTGTCACCATCATCATTGCTTCTGAATTAACACGCCCTTTGCTTCTCCATTTCAGGTGGTCCACCATTTCTTCCTTGATGCTGCCCTCCATTACATCGCCCACAGTTAGAAATCTCTTCCTCCTGGTCTCCTCTTCCACATACCTTTCCATAGGCCCCTGCAGCCTTTTAATATACACTCTAAGACAGATCAAAATTATCTCCACAAGGCACTATCCGAATGTGAGGAAATCTGTGTGATGTACACGTGTAGGCAAACAAATGATTACAATTTCACATAAATTGGATGATTTATTCAAGAGAAATAGTTTCACAAATTGAGCAAGTAAATAACGCGTTGATCCGCATGTGGCCCCTATGCAAGCAGTTATTCGGCTCGGCTCTGATTGACGGTGTTGTCAGATGTTCTCCTAAGGGATATCGGGACGAATTCTGGTCATCTGGAGCCTTGGATAGACATAAAACCGAGCTAGTCGGCGGATTCTACTCATAGTGCTCTACACTTTCTCAATTGGGGAGAGATCCGGCTGTCTTGCTGGCCACGGAAAAGCTTGGCACGCAATGAGATAAGGAGTAGAAAATCTCACCCTATGTGGGCGCGCATTATCTTGCTGGAATATAAGTCCGGGATGTATTGCCATGAAGGGAGAGAATAGGGGGCTCGTAATATAGTCGTACCGATGTGCTGTAAGAATAAGATCCAAAGGGATCCTGCTATGAAAAGAAATGACACCCCAGACCATCATTCCTGGTTACCAGGCCGTATGGCGAGCGACAGTCTGGTTGTTATCCCACCGCTCTCCGGAGCATCTCCAGACACGTCTTCTCTGGTCATCGGAGCCCATCTCGAACCAGGACCAATCACTGGAGAGAAATCTACTCCAGTCAATCAGATTCCAGGCCCCGATAACGAGCAAAGACGTGTCAGACAGCGGTGGGAAGCCTAGTCGACTGTCTCCCAACTTATAGTCTAACAAACAGGAGTGATAGACTGGGGTGCCATTTCTTTTTATAGCAGAACCCTTGTGGTTATCATCCATGGCGCCCTGTTTTGTCACCCTTCGTGGCAAGCTGTCCTGTGCTTACATTTCAGCAAGATAATATCAGCCCACATACAGGAGATTTTGTACTGCTTGTCTTCGTGCGTGCCAAACCCTACGTTGGCGAGCAAGGTCGCCGGATCTCTCATCAGTTGTGAATGTTTGGAGCATTATGGGCAGGACTCTCCTCGCTCCTCGGGACACTGACGACCTAAGACGCCAATTGGACGGATTTTGGCACAATATCCCTCAGGAGGACGTCCAGAAACACTATCTACCAATGTCAAAGCTAATAACTGCCTGCACAAGAATAGTTGGTTGACTATCGCGTTACTGACTTGCTCATTTCGTGAAGCTATTTCTCTTGAATAAATCATCCAGTTTTCCTGAAATTGAAATCATTTGTTTGTCTGTACGTTTATATCACATCTACCGATCTCAGTCTCATGCGGACAATTCCTTCGTGGTGTGTGTTTTCTTTGAGTTTTTTTTTCTTACCCTATATCGTAACCATTTTCGCTTGCTTCCCTTTTGTTATCATTATTCTCTTGTTATCTTTGTTCTCCCACCCTTTTCAGTACCTCCTCTTTTTTCACCTATCAGTTCAACTTATTCATTCCATCCTCCGACACTTCAACGTCTCTAAGGCCTCCAGTCTTCATATGTCTTCTTTACTCGTTACTCATGTTTTAAGTGCACACAAGATGACAATACTTTCACTGTAGAACTCTCGCTGTGTCTTCCTCACAATCTGCAAGTTGGTGCGTAAGAAAAGAGAATCGATACTACCATCGAAGTTTTTGGACCTCTGTAGGCAGTTTAAGTGATTTTGTCATTTGCATATGCGTACATAAATATTTATTACAGGTCCTCGCAGAAACATATGCAACAGCTTCTACACAGTGATTTCAGGTTTTCTTCCTGGTGTTTTTTTCTTATGTATTCTACAAATGCGACCCTCAGAGTCGGGTAAAGTCATATGACCAACTGTTTAAGTAAAGAAACAGAAATATTAAACTGTGGAAAATCCAGGATGTAATGTAACTGTATTATGAAAAGGAAAGTTGCTTCTCACCATATAGCGAAGATGCTGAGTCACAGATAGGCACAACGAAAAGTATGTCACAAATTAGATATCGGCCAGTATGGCCTTCGTGAAAAATAGACACACACACACAAACTCACGCTAACGCAACTCACACGCACACGACAGCGTTTGCGTGGGTGTACATGTGTGTCTGTATTTTTGACTGGCCGTAAGCAAATCTGCGACATACTTTTTGTTGTACCTACTTGCGACTCAGCATCTCCACTATATGGTGAGTAGCAACTTCCTTTTTCATAACATTGAATCAAAAAATATTGTATGAAATGAATTAAATGCACTGAAATGTTGCTGTTACATGAACTTCTATCAGGGCAACAGTTCAGATACGCTGAACCTGCAACATAATGAATGTGAAGCCATGAATGAAAATTAATACCAGTCGGGATCCTTGTTCGAGTCCTAGTCTCGCATAAATTTTTATTATCGCAACATAAAATTAATTGTAGGAAAGGAATAATTCAGACAATTCACTGGAATAATCCTAAAGAAGGAAGGAGATAGTATATAAGACCCTCGTTCGAACAGGAATTCTTGTCGCATATGATGGAAGAGGAAATGAGAAGATCCAAAGAGGAGCAGGCATTTCTTCACAGACTCTTCTAGTAAGCATCAAATCGTCATGCATATTATCGAACTCCAGTGGCAAACACCATAAGAGAGGCAGGAAACATATCAGTGCACTTTACAAATAAATTTCCAACGTACCTTCCTACAAGAGTCAACCAGTATGTTGCTTTCTTCTCTATATATTACGTAGAAAAGACCTTGGAGCTAAAACTACATGGCACACATTACACAGGGAAGGGGCTTAACAAATGGTATCTGGAAGAGGAGAGGAGGCAGTAGAGAAATCAAATGCTGCATCATTCAAATTCACTAAGCGGCTTAGCTACAATCGTTCTTTCCAAACACCGTGACTGCGTAAGTAGAAGTGCGGGTGGGGGTGGGGTTGGGGGAGGGATATGTGACATGTGTAAAGGAGGGCGAGAACGGAGGGGTGAAGGGGGAAGTCAGGTGTCAGGGTGGATAGTTACTGCGTTACGTTATGTGGCATGCAGAGTATAGATGCAGATATATGATTTACAATGGCTCAAGCGTAATTCTTTCCTCAATGTGGCCAGCACAAATTCGCCAGTCGAGTCAGCGAACCAGCTTCCAGTGATATCTGCTTAACTCTCCCTCCCTCTTAGTAGCTGATAGGCACTAAAAAGTCTCAGGTATCGTCTGTCTACCAGTCCTCACCAAACATGAAGAAGTGTAGCTCGGCTAAGTGCCGAGATTCACCTGTCGTGTCTTCATACTCTTATAGCCATTATGTCGATCTGAAGCGCAACGTTGCAGAGGACGGCTGGAAAAGTCGGCTTCGCTAGTGGTTTTAGTTTCAAAATAACGCCTGTCGTTGCTGCAGTCCGCTTCAGGACGAATAAAGTGCTGTTACGTGAATCAGCAATTTACTCTCGCGACTGCAAAAAAGACGGCCTAAACGTCTTTTTTAACAGTCGTTTTGGTTCCAAAATAACGGCCGTCTTTGCAGCTGTCCTCTTCACTGAGACCGCCATACAACGTATATATGGTGGCATGAGGAGCATGTATGCAATTCTGAGATGTAGACCGTTCGCGTAAGACCTGCAAGTAATACCTACGAGAAGCTAGTGGAGATCGCTAACGGTGTTAGGAAACTGTGGAGGCGAGACCCACTGCGCGGCCCTCAGTGGAACTGCTAGCCGCTGGAACACGTGCTGGAGAGACGCCCTTCTCTTGTGTGGCGGCTCGGCTCTCCAGAGAGGGAAAGACTTCTCCGGCGAGCCACGTGGCTAGTGGTGCGCTGCGGTGTACCTTTCCTCTCCTCTCCTTCCCTTCCGTTTCCTATAGGAAACTTTAGAACCACTCCTCACCGCAGAGCTCTACCGCCGCCCGAGGAATCGAATGAAACACTCTGCCGAGTTTGGGACTCCTACCACCGGCAGTCCCGTCGCGCGGCCGACAAATAAACATTGCAGAACAATTTTCTCTTTCTCTGGAAACTGCTATTTCCCCAAGTGGATTTCTTTGGATAGCAGTATTTCTCCAAGAATACCGATTGCGTCAGCAAGAGAACTCGGCCGCGTTATTTCAGGTATACATGAGAATGCAATATTTGCAGTACTGTGTGTGTGTGTGTGTGTGTGTGTGTGTGTGTGTGTGTGTGTGTGTGTTAGAGAGAGAGAAAGAGAGACAGAAAATCAGTGAAATAATCGACGCAAAGAAATGCAAGACCCTACTCATAATACTGAGAAGTAGGCGTGAAACCACCGGCAATGAACCCAATAAATTTACCACCTGGCAATATGAATTTTGTGTTACTCCTACAGAACCTTCAGTATTTGAAAATTTGTTTCCTTTTCATATGCATGCTTCAAATTAACTTGCCGCTCTGGCAGTGAATTGTTTGCAATCCAACTGATTAATCAAAATACACTTGTACCTCCCTACATTCACTGTTTCAGTGATGATATAAACCCACCTGTAACTAAAACTTCTAAAACCTTCTGAAATGCCGCTGCCATATTTGGCGACGGAAATGGAAGAAGTTTAAAGTTTCGTTACCGACGAGATCATGAGATACGGAGCAAATGGATAAGGGTGGGAAAGGAAACAGGGTGTGCCCTTTTTAAAGAAACCATCACGGATTTTATTAGTGGCTTAAAAATAACACTCGGATGTGAATGGCCATGAGCAGATTTGAACGGTCGACGTCCGTGATGATAGTCCAATGTCTCCTTACCCTCTTTTAGCAACAAAGACCCAGTAGGATACAATGAAAAACAGTCACAATCAAATACAATTTCATACTACGTACGTTTGTATTACTGAATAAAACATTCGATACACGTCTGTACCGTGAACATAACAGCAGGCTATGTTTTAATTAATAAAAAATGCTTGTATACTATAGTTATTTTGTGTCAGACATTCTCAATCTCCTCAAACTAATATAATAAAAAAAATTCAATGTCTAGATAATAACAGCAATAATTATGATAATATTACGTCAACAGTACTAAAGGCCTAGCATAACATTGAACAACGGAAAGAAGTAAAGGAAGTTTTTAATACTTTGAAGCGAAGGCTGTATGTCACAGAAGGCAACATCGTGACACCAGAAAGATTTACGAATTCGTTACCTTCAATACCACAAATAATTTTGGGCCGAAACGAAATCGACTTGTTCCACAAATCTTCAGATCGTAGCCTGCAAATGCATTGAGTCATTTGCTATAACTGAGGTCAGTAACATGTTAAGACGAATCTGGCTCGGGCATTCAATAATTCAGATTGCAGGGTTTGATTAGAAGACGACTTTTTCAGTAAACAGAAACTTCGTTTCGTCAATTATTATTTGTGAGCCAAACGGCAGCAATATTTTTAATTAGATTTCAGTCTATTCTTGGGACCAACCAAAACATTTTTGGCAATCGATATAAGAATGACGTACGTTGTTCGATTAGGTTTATTCTTCACACAGTTTCGAATGTACTCTCCTCATTTTGTTAGGCACAGATATTTTAGGATCTATACTTTAGCAAGGGATGTAACATTTTAAATTAGTGCTTGAGGCAGTTAATAACGCATAAAAATCACTAACAAAGATGAACATTATAGGTTTTATAATATACACTCCTGGAAATGGAAAAAAGAACACATTGACACCGGTGTGTCAGACCCACCATACTTGCTCCGGACACTGCGAGAGGGCTGTACAAGCAATGATCACACGCACGGCACAGCGGACACACCAGGAACCGCGGTGTTGGCCGTCGAATGGCGCTAGCTGCGCAGCATTTGTGCACCGCCGCCGTCAGTGTCAGCCAGTTTGCCGTGGCATACGGAGCTCCATCGCAGTCTTTAACACTGGTAGCATGCCGCGACAGCGTGGACGTGAACCGTATGTGCAGTTGACGGACTTTGAGCGAGGGCGTATAGTGGGCATGCGGGAGGCCGGGTGGACGTACCACCGAATTGCTCAACACGTGGGGCGTGAGGTCTCCACAGTACATCGATGTTGTCGCCAGTGGTCGGCGGAAGGTGCACGTGCCCGTCGACCTGGGACCGGACCGCAGCGACGCACGGATGCACGCCAAGACCGTAGGATCCTACGCAGTGCCGTAGGGGACCGCACCGCCACTTCCCAGCAAATTAGGGACACTGTTGCTCCTGGGGTATCGGCGAGGACCATTCGCAACCGTCTCCATGAAGCTGGGCTACGGTCCCGCACACCGTTAGGCCGTCTTCCGCTCACGCCCCAACATCGTGCAGCCCGCCTCCAGTGGTGTCGCGACAGGCGTGAATGGAGGGACGAATGGAGACGTGTCGTCTTCAGCGATGAGAGTCGCTTCTGCCTTGGTGCCAATGATGGTCGTATGCGTGTTTGGCGCCGTGCAGGTGAGCGCCACAATCAGGACTGCATACGACCGAGGCACACAGGGCCAACACCCGGCATCATGGTGTGGGGAGCGATCTCCTACACTGGCCGTACACCACTGGTGATCGTCGAGGGGACACTGAATAGTGCACGGTACATCCAAACCGTCATCGAACCCATCGTTCTACCATTCCTAGACCGGCAAGGGAACTTGCTGTTCCAACAGGACAATGCACGTCCGCATGTATCCCGTGCCACCCAACGTGCTCTAGAAGGTGTAAGTCAACTACCCCGGCCAGCAAGATCTCCGGATCTGTCCCCCATTGAGCATGTTTGGGACTGGATGAAGCGTCGTCTCACGCGGTCTGCACGTCCGGCACGAACGCTGGTCCAACTGAGGCGCCAGGTGGAAATGGCATGGCAAGCCGTTCCACAGGACTACATCCAGCATCTCTACGATCGTCTCCATGGGAGAATAGCAGCCTGCATTGCTGCGAAAGGTGGATATACACTGTACTAGTGCCGACATTGTGCATGCTCTGTTACCTGTTTCTATGTGCCTGTGGTTCTGTCAGTGTGATCATGTGATGTATCTGACCCCAGGAATGTGTCAATAAAGTTTCCCCTTCCTGGGACAATGAATTCACGGTGTTCTTATTTCAATTTCCAGGAGTGTAGTTTAGTTGCAAATATTCACACTTGATTAATGCTTTCGATCGTTTTTAATGATCATCTCCAGATCTACAAATTAAATAAAAACATTTATAGGTAACTTTATATTTAATTTCCTGAAATGAAAACTTTCTTTCACCGCCCTATCTAGTATCGGATGATGACATAGTGCTTCAGAGATTTCTGAACTGTACTGTACCATCGTTCTTTTAAAAATATACCTCGGACAAAACATTACCATTATTAAAATTGTGCCAGACAGACGGTGAAGTTAAAGAATTTATTTTACTTCATTTTTAGATCTGAAGATGACCATTACTTATAATAGAAATAAGTAATCAAGTATTGATATTTGCAACAGAGACCATAGTTAAAAATATTTTTAAAAAGATTTTTGAACAAGTTACAGTACCACCCAGACAATGTCATTCGTTGTTATAAAAAAAATTACAGCATTTGATTTGGTCATCGTTCCCAGTATTTTACGAACTTTCTTCTGACACGGTTTATAATAGTTTATGGCGAAGTGATCTGACATTTAACAAGTAATCTGGCAGTTTCAAATATCATAGTCTCCTTGGTATTCATTTTTTGGTTTATTTATTTACAACATGCTCCATTACAATGTTTTAATACCACGTGCATGTACTGTGTACGTATGTCTCTGTGTGGACTGTAATGTAATGTTCGTGTTGTATGATGATGATGATGATGAGATGAGAGAAGGGAGAGGGTGAAACCCAGCGCCAGCACATAGCCTACTCTTCGCAAATAGCACCAAGGCGGCCACCAAGCTCATCATCATCAACAGTGTCACATGCTCTCACTACATGTATGAAATTCTCTTTAAGACATATCGTAACGAATTTCTAAACTATGGTTTTAAAAAAAAATACATACTCTTAAAAAACTAAATGAAGTAAACAGAAACTGGGAATAATCGGATGCTAGTATATGAGGTCCATTTATCGGTCCATGCACGACATTGCAAAGTACCAATATGTTCCAAAAACTGGCACGCGAAAATGTGACTTTTGAGAGGGTTACATTTCGGGTTCTATTGATCACAGACGTAGTGGATCAAGTGTTTTGGATAGACCTTCACCTTGCATCCATTTGTTTACCTCTTGGAACTATCCTAGACTACAGGGTAAAATTTAATCATTACACGCTTCCTCCAGCTCATTCAAACAGCAAATCCGTAGGTTCTTTTGCATTAGTATGTGAGTCTTACGCTGCTTATAAGAACGAATAATCCTTTAAGAATCATAAGAGGAAGACTTATACTTGGGAAAGGCCGGGAGATACACAAAGATTTCAGTTAGAATACATCATAGTCAGGGTAAGAGTCCGAAATGGGATATGGGATTAAAAGGCGTACCCAAGAGCAGATACGGGCTCAGAACAAAATTTAATAACGATGAAGACTAATCAGGAAGAATTAATGCACAAAGAACAAGGAATGAAGAGATACGTCTGACATTCTCTCAGGCTATAGATACTGCGATAAGCTCAGTAGGCAGTTCAATTGAAGAGGAATATCTTTGAAAACGCAATCACGGAATTTAGAAATAAAAACGTAGTTTCAAGGAAGGTAACTGCGAGGAAACCACAGGTAACAGAAAAATACTTCAGTTGATCAACGAAATAACGGAGTACGAAAATATTCAAGGAAATTCAGCTATAGATAAATACAAGTCACTTAGGAATGAAATAGGAAGTATCCAGAATGAGATTTTCACTCTGCAGCCGAGTGTGCGCTAATATGAAAGTTCCTGGCAGATTAAAACTGTGTGCCGGACCGAGACTCGAACTCGGGAAGTTCCCGAGTTCGAGTCTCGGTCCGGCACACAGTTTTAATCTGCCAGGAAGTTTCACTTTAGATGGGAAGTACACGGAAACTAGGGCGAAATGGTTGCTTGAAAAATATTAAGAAGTTCCATTTTTTTTTTCCAACAGTCCTCTGACTGGTTTGAAGCGGCACGCTACGAATTGCTCTCCTAAGACAATCTCTTCATCTCGGAGTAACACTTTCAACCTACGTCCTCAATTATTTGCTGGGTGTATTCCAATCTCTGTCTTCCTGTACAATTTTTATCCTCTACAACACCCTCTAGCATCATGGAAGTTACTCCCGGATGTCTTAACATATGTGCTGCCATCCTGTCCCTTCTTCTTACCATTGTTTTCCATATATTCTTTTTCTCACCTATTTCGCGGAAAACTCCTCATTCCTTGCCGTATCAGTCCACATTATTTCCATTTATACCTGAAGTGCTTCAATCTCTTCCTTTCCAGTTTTCTCAAAGTCTATGTTTCACTACCATATAAAGCTCTGGTCGAAACGGATATTCTCAGTAATTTCTTCCTCAAATTAAGGTCTGTGTTTGATACTGGTAGATTTCTCTTGGCCATTAATGACCTTTTTGCCAGTGCTAGTCTGCTTTCGATGTCCTCCGACCGTCGTGGGTTCTTCAGTTGCCTAAGTTGCCGAATTCCGTAACTTCATCTACTTCGTGATCATCAATCCTGATGTTAAGTTTCCCACTTCTTATTAGTTTCACCTTACTTCGATTTATTCTCAGCCCGTATTCTGTACTCATTAGACTGTTCATTCCATTCAGCAGATCATGTAGTTCTTCCTCACTTTCACTGAGGATAGCAATGTCATCAACAAATCTTATCATAGATATTCTTTCACCTTAACTTTTACTTCCACTCTCGAGCCTTTGTTTTATTTCCGTCATTGCTTCTTCGATGTCTATATTGAACAGTAGGGGCGAAAGACGACATCCTTTTTAAACCGAGCACTTCGTTTTCGGTCTTCCACTCTTATTATTCCCTCTGGCTTCTTGTACATATTAACAATCTGTCCTCACAACTTACCCCTATTGTTCATAGAATTTCGAACATCTTACACCATTTTACATTGTCCAACGGATTTTCAAGGTCGACAAATCCTATGAACTGTTTTTTACTCTTGCTTTCATTATCAAAGGCAATGTCAGAATTGCCTCCCTGGTGCCTTTACCTTTCCGAAAGCCAAACTGATCGCCACGTGACACATCGTCAGTTCTGCTCTCCATTCTTCAGTATATTATTGTTATCAGCAAGTTGGATCTATAAGCTGTTAAGCTGACTGAGCGATAATTCTCGCACTGGTCGGCTCTTGCAATCTGCGGAACTGTGTGGATAATATTTTTCCGAAAGGCAGATGGTATATAGCCAGACTCAGATTCTACACAACTACGTGAATAGTCGTTTTGTTGCCACTTCCCCCAATGATTTCAGAAATTCTAATGGAATGTTTTCTATCCCTTCTGCCTTATTTGACATTAAGTCTTCCAGAGCTCTTTTAAATTCTGATACTAATACTGGGTCCACAATCTGTTCTGTATTGACTACTGTTTCTTCTTCTATCACGTTCTCAAACAAGTCAAACTCCTCTTAAAGGTGTTAGGTGTATTCTTCCCATCCATCCGCTCTATCCCCTGTATTTAACAGTGGTAATGCCATTCCACTCTTAATGTTACCTCCCTCGCTTTTAGTTTTAGCGGTGGTTGTTTGGCTTTCTTACATGCTGATTCAGTCCTTCCGAAATCATTCCATTTTCGATTTCTTCACATTTTTGATGCAGACATTTCGCCTTTGATTACCAGCACTTCCTACTTATTTCATTCCTAAATCACCTTTATTTCCGTATTCTGAATTTTTCTGTTGGTTTTTGTACTTTCTTCTTTCGTCGATCAACTGAAATATTTATTCTGTTACCTTGGTTTCCTCGCAGTTACGTTCCTTATAACTTCTTTGAACCGACGGTCTTCTTTCCCACTTCTGTGATTGCCCTTCTTAGAGATGCCCATTCCCCTTCAACTGAAATCCCTACGGACGTATTCTTTATCGCGGTACTTGTAGCCTCAGAGAACTTCAAGAGTACCTCTTCATCCTTTAGTATTTCCGTTTCTCACTTCTTTGCTCATTGATTATTCATGAATAGTCTCTTAAACTTCAGCCTACTCTTCATCACTACTGCATTGTGATTTGCATGGTTTATGTGATTTGATGGTATTGACAGCGGCTTTAGACTGTTTGCCGATGATGCTGTAGTCTACAGGAAAGTAGTATCACATGAAAGTTGTGAACAAATAAATGAGGATTTGCAGAAACTAAATGCATGGTGTAATGACTGGCAGTTATCTCTCAATATTAGTAAGTGTAACCTATTGCGTATAACAAGGCGAAAATCCCCATTAATGTATGAGTACAAAATAAGTGATCAGTCTTTGGAAGCGGTAACATCAGCGAAGTATCTGGGTGTGACTATTCGAAATGATCTCAAATAGAATGATCAGATTACACAAGTAACGGGCAAGGTGAACTCTAGATTGCGGTTTATTGGTAGAATCCTGAAGCGATGCAGTCCTTCAACAAAGGAAATAGTTTACAATACGTTAGTTCGTCCAGTCTTAGAGTATTGATCGTCTGTATGGGACCCTTAACAGTTAGGTCTGGTTCAAGAGATTGAGAAGGTCCAAAGAAGAGCGCAAGATTCATAACTGCTACATTTAGCCATCGCGAGAGCGTTACAAATCTCATAGAAAGTTTGAAGTGGGACACACTTGCAGATAGACGACCCGCTTACGGAAGGGGCTGCTCACTAAATTCCGAAATCCAATCTTCGTGAGGATGTAGAGCATATATTATTACCACCAACTTTCAAATCGCGTAATGATTATCATTGAAAGATAAGGGAAATAAGAGCTCGTTCAGACAGTCGTTTTTCACTCGCGCGATCCGCAAGTGGAACAGAGGGGGGGTGGGGGGGTGGGGGGTGGGGGAATATGACTTTGGCGCGAATTGTGCCCTCCGCCACATACCTCTTGGTGGCTAGTGGAGTATATATGTAGATGTAGGTGCATCTGTATCTGTTCCTGGGAACACCTTACAATCCAACAACTGATATCTGAATCTCCGTCTGTCAATGATGTAATATCTCCTGGCCTCTTCCAAGTATATCACTTCCTCTTTTTTATCTTGAACAGATTATTCGCTTTTACTTACAGAAATCTATTGCTGCACTAAGTTAACCTTCCTCCTCTCTCACACCTAGTGCCAAGCCCATATTCTCCAGTAAGCCCTCTTCTACTCCTTCCCCTACAACCGCATTTTAATACCAAAATAACTATTACATTTACATCTCCCTTTACGTATTGAATCACCCGTTCAATATCCTCATATACTTCCTTTTCCTCTTTATGTTCTCTTTGTGACGCCGGCACGAATACCTGAAGTATCGTTATCGGAGTTTGTTTTGCTGTCGATTCTGATGAGAACCACACTAACTCTGAACTGTCCACAGCAACTCACTCTCTGCCCTACCTTCCTGTTCATAACTAATTATACTCCACTTATACCCTGTACTCATCTGACCATAAATCTTTGTCTTTTTTCCATTCGCGTATAGAAAAATAGAGGGCGGTGGCATTAAGACTGCGATGGGAATTTCACTGTTGAATGCAGAGAAGACAGAGGACAGATGGATGGATTACAATGAAGGTATCAATGACGAGGAGGACTTTCCTAATGACGTCATTGAAGATGAAGCAGAATTCCAGTATTAAAATCATAATTACCTTTTTTGGGTCATCAGTCTTCTGGCAGGTTTGATGCGGCCCACCACCAATTCCTCTCCAGTGCTATCCTCTTCATGTCAGAGTAGCACTTGCACCATACGTCCTCAATTATTTGGTGGATGTATTCCAATCTTCGCCCTCCTATACAGTTTTTGCCCTCTACAGTTCCCTCTAGTACCATGGAAGTCATTCTCTCATGTCTCAGCAGATGTCCTTTCATCCTGTCCCTTCTCCTGATCAGTTTTGTCCACATATTCCTTTCCTCTCCGATTCTGCGTAGAACCTCCTCATTCGTTACCTTATCAGTCCACCTAATTTTCAACACTCATCTATAGCACGTCATCTCAGACGCTTCGATTCTCTTCTTTTCCGGTTTTCCCGCAGTTCATGTTTGACTACCATACAACGCTGTGCTCCAGGCGTACATTCTCAGAAATTTCATCCTCAAATGGAGGCCGATATTTGATATTAGTATACTTCTCTTCAGTAGGAATGCCCTTTTTGCCACAGCTAGTCTGCTTGATGTCTTCCTTGCTCCGTCCGTCATCGATTATTTTACTGCCAAGCTAGCAGAATTCCTTAACTTCGTCTACTTCGTGACCATCAATCCTGATGTTAAGTTTCTCGCTGTTCTCATTTCTACTACTTCTCATTGCCTTCGTCTTTCTGCGATGTAGTTGGGGGTTGGGTTGTTTGGGGAGGGAGACCAGACAGCGAGGTCATCGATCTCATCGGATTATGGAAGGATGGGGAAGGAAGTCGGCCGTGCCCTTTCAAAGGAACCATCCCGGCATTTGCCTGGAGCGATTTAGAGGAATCACGGAAAGCCTAAATCAGGATGGCGGGACGTGGGATTGAACCGTCGTCCTCCCGAATGCGAGTCCAGTGTCTAACCACTGCGTCACCTCGCTCGGTTACGATTTAGTCTCCAGCCATACTCTGTGCTCATTAGACTGTTCATTCCGTTCAGCAGATCATGTAATTCTTATTCACTTTCACTTAGGACAGCAATGTCATCAGTGAATCTTATCATTGGTATCCAGTCGCCTTGAATTTTAATTCCACTCCTGAACCTTCCTTCTATTTTCATCATTACTTCCTCGATGTACAAATTGAACAGTAAGGGCGAAAGGCTACAACCTTGTCTTACACACTTTTTAATACGAGCACTTCGTTCTTGGTCGTCCACTCTTCTTATTCTCTCTAGGCTGTTGTACACATTGTATGTAACCCGTCTCTCCCTGTAGCTTACCTCTACTTTTTTTCAGAATTTCGAACATCTTCCACCATTTCATCTCGACTTCCTTGCACTTCCTATTTATTTCATTCCTCAGCGACTTGTATTCCTGTGGTCCTGAGTTTCCCGGCACGTTTTTGTACTTCCTCCTTTCATCGATCAGTTGAAGTATTTCTTCTTGCTTAGTCCGTTCACTGGCGCCATTACGTTTGCTGGCTTTGTCAGTCCGTGAGTGGCTGCAGCGGCGTTTATCGATAGCGAGAACTTTGGTACTATCTTTGCAGCGACCTCTAGGATTTCCGGGTCGTCGAGTGTCGGAGTTCAGTTGGGACGGAAAAGCAGTAAGGTCCGACAGCGTCAGTTCTCGCCGACGGAGCTGGCGATATATGCACTTCCCGATGGAAGCGAGTTTAAGTTGAATGGATCGTTATATTCAAGTAGTACAACTTTCACTTGTGTGTGTGTCCGTCCGCCGAAGTGCCCTAATGTCATCAAGCTGTCAGTTAGCGGTTTTATACTCTGATGCTTCCCTTGCCTGACTTGATTGGCAACGACCGCTGGTTGGTCGTTCGGATAGTGGTGTCAGTGGACGACGTGTATTGGTCTTTCGACCGTTTCTGTGTTCTTAGCGTTCATGTCTACGTGCAATTCGTCGCATTGCTGTGACTGTTTTAGCATTGCCTAAGTTGTTTGCGGAATTATCATTTGCAGTTCCATGTGCATCTAGTCAGATTTTGAATAGGCAGTTTGGTCTTAATCCTGTCTGCGTACTAGGATGCGGTAGGTCCAATTTGTGTAATTAAATGCTTGTCATATGACGATGTTAACTGTTATTTCTATCGTGGTAATGGTTATTGCATCTTAGGTGGATTTTGCGATTGTGCTGGTCGGCGTTTAAGCTGCCCTAGTTTTAGTTGCCATCCCGTTAAGTGAGCATAACTCTTGGCTGCCTGTCTCACCGATTACGCAGCTGTAGGTACTTTTCTCAGGTCGATCCTGGGAGCACTGTATGTGAATCACTCCCTTCTCTATTCGGTCTGATGGTGTGAATTGTTTAAAAATAATATTTTGTTTAAATTATTCCTATTGCCTGCGGCCTTGAGCTGACAAATAATTTGAATTCTTCTTAATAAGGACTTCAGACGTCAGTGTAGCTTGTGTTACAGTCAATATTTTTTAAATGAGTGGTTTTAAAAAATTATTTCCTTAAATAAAGTGTTTACTGTGCATCCAACGGTAACTGATTAGACGCCGTTCACAACTTTTCTTGCCTTCACTAAGTCCCACGTATCACATATGTTTCCCTTCCCAGCTTCTGTGATGGCCCTTTTTAGAGATGTCCATTCCTCTTCAACTGTCTGCCTACTGGGCTATTCCTTATTGCTGTATCTATAACCTTAGAGAACCTCATCCGTATCTCGTCGTTCCTTAGTACTTCCTTATCCAACTTCTTTGCCTATTGGTTCTTCCTGAGTGATGTCTTAAACTTCAGCCAACTCTTCATCAATATTATGTTGTGATCTGAGTCTTCATCTGTTCCTGGGTACACCTTACAACCCAGTATCTGATTTCGGAATCTCTGTCTGACAATGACGTAATCTAACTGAAATCTTCCCGTATCAACCGGCCTTTTCTAAGTATACCTCCTCCTCTTGTGATTCTTGAACAGAGTATTCTCTATTACTACCTGAAACTCCGCTCTCATTCCGTGTCCCAAGCACATATTCTCCTGTTTTATTTTCTGCTACTACTTCCCCTACAACAGCATTCTAGTCGCCCATGACTATCAGATTTTCATCCTCCTTTACGTATTGTGTTACTCTTTCAATATCCTCATACACTATCTCTGTCTCTTCATCTTCAGTTTGCGACGTCCGCATGTATACCTGAACATTCGTTGTCGGTGTTGGTTTGCTGTCGATTCTCATAAGAACAACCGTGTCACTGAACTGTTCACAGTAACACACTCTCAACCCTACCTTCCATTTCATATCGAATCCTGCTCCCATTTTACAATTTTCTGCTGCGGTTGGTATTACCCTATACACATCTGACCAGAAATTCTTGTCTTCTTTCCCGTTCATTTCACTGACCCCTACCATATCTAGATTGAGCTTTTGCAGTTCCCTTTTCAGATTTTCTAGTTTCCCAATCACGTTAAAGCTTCTGACATTCGACGCCCAGACTTGTAGAACGTTATCCTTTCGTTGATTATTCAGTCTTTTTCTCATGGTAACCTCCCCCTTGGCAGTTCTCTCCCGGAGATCCGAATGGAGGGCTCTTCCGGAATCTTTTGCCAATGGAGAGATCGTCCTGATACGCAAGTCTTAAGGTCAACTAAAGCAGAAGGAATACATAGCATTCCATATGAGTTTCTAAAATCATTGGTGGAAGCAGAAATAAAACGACTTTTCACACTGGCGTGTAGGATATATGAAACATGCGATATACCACTAGACTTCCGGAAAAAACATCATTCACACGGTTCTGAGCATAGTAAAACACAAAAAAATGTGAGAATGATCGCACTATCACATTAACAGCTGATGGACTCAAGTTACTCACAAAAATAATACACACAAGAATGGAAAAGAAAACTGAGGATCTGTTAGATGACGATCAGTTTGGTTTTCGTAGAAGTAAAGTTACCTGAGTGACAGTTCTGATTATATAGAAAGAAATGGAAGCAAGACCGGAGCAGCATCAAGACCTACCAATAGGATCTGTCGACGCGATGAAAGCGTTTTTCAATGTAAAATGGTACAAGATGTTCGAATTTTGAGTAGAATGGGGGTAAGCCATAGGGAAGGCCGGATAAGATAGTATTAGAACAAGAACCAAGAGGAAACAACAACAGTTAAAGGCCAAGAACGAAGTGCTCGCGTTGCATTGGGCGTAAGACACGGGTGCAGCCTCTCACCCATACTATTCAATCTATCCATCAAAGAAGCAGTGACGGAAATAAAAGAAAGGTTCAAGCGTGGGACTAAAATTCAAGGTAAAAGAATATGACTGAGCAGATCTGCAGATGGCTTTGCCACCGTCGGTGAAAATTAAGAGGTGCAGGCAGTTTTAATTGTAATGAACAGTCTAATGAGTACAGAAAACAGACTGAGTGTACGTCGAAGAAAAAGTAAGGTGAGGTAGCAGAAATTAGAACCGTGAGAAACATCAGAATCACTGATCACGAAGTAGATGCAAAGGAATTCTGGTACATAGGCAGCAAAATAACTCATGGCGAACGGAGCAATGAGGACATTAAAAGCAATCTAGCACTGACAAAAAGATCGTTCCTCATCAAGAGAAGCCTGCTGATGTCAGTTATAGTTCTTTATTTAAGGAAGAAATTTCCGAGACCGAAAGTATGGTAGTGAGACATGCATAAAGGGAAAAATCCAAACAGAAGAGACCAAAGCCTTTGAGATGTAGTGCTACAGAAGAGTGTTGAAAATTACGTGGACTGATAAGGTAAGGAATGAGGAACTTGTCCGCAGAATCGACGATGGAAGGAGTACATGGAAAACAGCGACAAGAAGAAAGGATATGATGTTAAGACGTCATCGAATAACTTTCATGGCACTAGAGGAATCTGTACAGGGTAGAAAGTGTAGAGGAAGACAGAGATGTGAATGCATCGAAAATAAGAAAAAATACCATTGTTCATGTGTGGTTCCTGAGGAAACCACGAAAAGCAATGATTTTTGTTACGAGGAGTACCAACTAGGAGGCGGCCAAATTTTTACTATGTGTCTTAAGATGACATTCTTCGAGAAATTTGAAACCTTCTTGTATCTTTTTACGCGTCACCAAAAATCCATAGGTTAAGCGTTATTGTACTTACGCAGAGACCCGCAAAAACCGATTTAGCCGGTTTTGCACCGCGGCTGCAATTATCTAAATAGCTAACCATAGCAAATGGCTCAAATTTTAACTGTACATTCTTTAATCATTCATCTAGAATCTCCATTTTCGTTTACCCGAAAATCTATCTTCGTTACCAAGATACATCCTAAAAGACCATAGTTTTTGTGTACCAAAAGAACCAGTGTTAAAATGGCCACTTCTATGATTTATATTCATTGCAAATTGTCGAAATTTTTAACGTCCGTTCATAATACAATGTTCTTGCTGAACTTTCAAACTTTTTTGATATCATTATCCGGTACCTAGATACAGAGGTTCGAAGTTACCGTACTTATGCATTAATATACGCACGTAACATCCGGTCATGGGTCCTAATTGTCGTTTTAACATAGTGAACACACTGGAATGGTTGGAGGGTCATCGCAACGGTTGCCCACGAATTTCTTTTTTTTTTACCAATAAAAGGTAATTGACAGCTGTCTCTGTGTAATGGACTCTTCACATCTATACCCCTATGTCCAAAGAGATACTGCAGTGGCAAAATATGGTGTAAAAGGGTCCATGGGTCTATACATGCCGCATAGGACTTAAAGTGTCTGCAAAACTACACGAAACAGGAAAGACTACAATTTAAGCAAAACATTTATCGTAATATATCTGCTCTATTGACAGGCAAATCATAAGCCAGGCGCTTTCGATTGTTTGCGATCTATGGGCAAAATATCCAGAAAAAAATGCGAAGAAAACGATTTTGTGTTAACTTTATATTAACATCTACATCTACATTTATACTCCGCAAGCCTCCCAGCGGTATGTGGCTGAGGGCACTGTTGTCATTACCGCCCTTTCCTGTTCCAGACGCGTATGGTTCGCGGGAAGAACGACTGCCGGAAAGCCTCCGTGCGCGCTCGAATCTCTCTAATTTTACATTCGTGATCGCCTCGGGAGGTATAAGTGGGGGAAGCAATATATTCGATACCTCATCCAGAAACGCACCCTCTCGAAACATGGTCAGCAAGCTACACCGCGATGCAGAGCGCCTCTCTTGCAGAGTCTACCACTTGAGTTTGCTAAACATCTCCGTAACGCTATCACGCTTACCAAATAACCCTGTGAGGAAACACGCCGCTCTTCTTTGGATCTTGTCTATCTCCTCTGTCAACCCGACCTGGTACGGATCCCACGCTGATGAGCCATACACAAGTATAGGTCGAACGAGTGTTTTGTAAGCCACCTCCTTTGTTGATGGACTACATTTTCTAAGGACTCTCCCAATGAATCTCAGCCTGGCACCCGTCTTACCAAGAATTAATTTTATATGATCATTCCACTTCACATCGTTCCGTACGCATACTCCCAGATATTTTATAGAAGTAACTGCTTCTAGAGTTTCTTCCGCAATCATATAATCATACAGTAAATGATCCTTCTTTCTATGTATTCGCAATACATTACATTTGTCTATGTTAAGGGTCAGTTGCCACTCCCTGCACCAAGTGCCTATTCGCTGCAGATCTTCCTGCATTTCGTTGCAATTTTCTAATGCTGCAACTTCTCTGTATACTACAGCATCATCCGCGAAAAGCCGCATGGAACTTCCGACACTATCTACTAGGTTATTTTATATATTGTGAAAAGCGATGGTCCCATAACACTCCCCTGTGGCACGCCAGAGGTTACTTTAACGTCTGTAGACGTCTCTCCATTGAGAACAACATGCTGTGTTCAGTTTGCTAAAAACTCTTCAATCCACCTACACAGCTCGTTTGATATTCCGTAGGCTCTTACTTTGTTTATAAGGCTACTGTGCGGAACTGTATCGAACGCCTTCCGGAAGTCAAGGAAAATGGCATCTACCAGGGAACCTGTATCTAATATTTTCTGGGTCTCATGAACAAATAAAGCGAGCTGGGACTCACACGATCGCTGTTTCCGGAATCCATGTTGATTCCTACAGAGTAGATTCTGGGTTTTCAGAAATGACATGATACGCTTGAAAAAAAATGTTCTAAAATTCTACAACAGATCGATGTCAGAGATATAGGCCTATAGTTTTGCGCATATGCTCGGAGACCCTTCTTGTAAAACTGGAACTACCTGTGCTCTTTTCCAATCCTTCCGTTCCTCTAGAGACTACGCCCATGAACCATGGACCTTGTCATTGGTGGGGAGGTTTGCGTGCCTCAGAGATATAGATGGCCGTACTGTAAGTGCAACCACAACGGAGGGGTATGGGGTGTCTGTTGAGAGGCCAGACAAACATGTGGTTCCTGAAGAGGGGCAGCAGCCTTTTCAGTAGTTGCAGGGGCAAGAGTCTGGTTGACTGACTAATCTGGCCTTGTAACACTAACTGCGAACGGCTGTAAGCAAGGAGAAACTACAGCAGTAATTTTCCCCGAGGGCATGCAGCTTTACTGTATGGTTAAATGATGATGGCGTTCTCTTGGGTAAAATATTCCGGAGGTAAAATAGTCCCCCATTCGGATCTCCGGGCGGGGACTACTCAAAAGGACGTCATTATCAGGAAAAAAAGAACTGGCGTTCTATGGATCGGAGCGTGTCAGATCAAATAAAATGGCTCTGAGCACTATGCGACTTAACTGCTGAGGTCATCAGTCGCCTAGAACTTAGAACACCTAACTAATCTAAGGACATCACACACATCCATGCCCGAGGCAGGATTCGAACCTGCGACCGTAGCGGTCGCTCGGCTCCAGACTGTAGCGCCTAGAACCGTCCGGCCACTCCGGCCGGCCAATGTCAGATCCCTTAGTCGGGCAGGTAGGTTAGAAAATTTAAAAAGGGAAATGGATAGGTTAAAGTTAGATATAGTGGGAATTAGTGAAGTTCGGTGGTAGGAGGAACAAGACTTTTGATCAGGTGAATACAGGGTTATAAACACAAAATCAAATAGGGGTAATGCAGAAGTTGGTTTCATAATGAATAAAAAAATAGGAGAGCTACTACAAACAGCATAGTGAATGCATTATTGTGGCCAAGATAGACATGAAGCCCACGCCTACTACAGTAGTACAAGTTTATATGCCAACTAGCTCTGCAGATGATGAAGAAATTGATGAAATGTATGATGAGATAAAAGAAATTATACAGGTAGTGAAGGGAGACGAAAATTTAATGGTCATGGGTGTCTGGAATTCTAGAGTAGGAAAAGGGAGAGAAGGAAACATACTAGGTGAATATGGATTGGGGATAAGAAATGAAAGAGGAAGCTGTTTGGTAGAGTTTTGCACAGAGCATAACTTAATCACTTGGCTCAAGTATCATGAAAGAAGGCTGTATACAAAGAAGAAGCCAGGAGATACTGACAGGTTTCAGATAGATTATATAATGGTAAGACAGAGATTTAGGAACCAGGTTTTAAATTGTAAGACATTTCCAGGGGCAGATGTGGAATCTGACCACAATCTATTAGTTATGAACTGTAGATTAAAACTGAAGAAACTGCAAAAAGGCGGGAATTTAAGGAGATGGGACCTGGATAAACTGAAAGAACCAGAGGTTGTAGAGAGTTTCAGGGAGAGCATAAGGGAACAATTGACAGGAATGGGGGAAAGAAATACAGTAGAAGAAGAATGGATAGCTCTGAGGGATGAAGTAGTGAAGGCAGCAGACGATCAAGTAGGTAAAAAGACGAGGGCTAATAGAAATCCTTGGGTAACAGAAGAAATATTGAATTTAATCGATGAAAGGAGAAAATATAAAAATGCAGTAAATGGAGCTGACAAAAAGGAATAGAAACATCTCAAAAATGCGATCGACAGGAAGTGCAAAATGGCTAAGCAGGGATGCCTAGATTACAAATGTAAGGATGTAGAGGCTTATCTCACTAGGGGTAAGATAGATACTGCCTACAGGAAAATTAAAGAGATCTTTGGAGAAAAGAGAACCACTTGTATGAATACCAAGTGCTCAGATGGAAACCCAGTTCTAAGCAAAGAATGGAAAGCAGAAAAATGGAAGAAGCATATAGAGGTTCTATACAAGGGCGATGTCCCTGCGGACAATATTATGGAAATGGAAAAGGATGTAGATGAAGATGAATTGGGAGATACGATACTGCGTGAAGAGTTTGACAGAGCACTGGAAGACCTGAGTCGAAACAAGGCCCCGGGAGTAGACAACATTCCATTAGAACTACTGACGGCATTGGGAGAGCCAGTCATGACAAAACTCTACCATCTGATGAGCAAGATGTATGAGACAGGCGAAATACCCTCAGACTTCAAGAAGAATATAATAATTCCAGTCCCAAAGAAAGCAGGTGTTGACAGATGTGAAAAATACCGAACTATCAGTTTAATAGGCCACAGCTGCAAAATCCTAACTAACTAACTAATTTTTTACAGAAGAATGGGAAAACTGGTAGAAGTCGACCTCGGGGATGGCCAGTTTGGATTCCGTAGAAAAGTTGGAACACGAGAGGCAATACTGCCCTTACGACTTACCTTAGAAGAAAAATTAAGGAAAGGCAAACCTACGTTTCTAGCATTTGTAGACTTAGAGAAAGCTTTTGACAATATTGACTGGAATACTCTCTTTCAAATTCTGAGAGTGGCAGGGTTAAAATACGGGGAGCGAAAGGCTATTTACAATTTGTACTGAAACCAGATGGCAGCTATAAGAGTTGAGGTGCACGAAAGGGAAGCTGTAGTTGGGAAGGGAGTGAGACAAGGTTGTAGCCTTTCCTCGATGATATTCAATCCGTATATTGAGCAAGCAGTAAAGGAAACAAAAGAAAAATTCGGAGTAGGTATTAAAATCCATGGAGAAGAAATAAAAACTTTGAGGTTCACCGATGATATTTAATTCTGTCAGAGACAGCAAAGGACTTGGAAGAGCAGTTGAACGGAATGGACAGTGTCTTGAAAGGAGGATATAAGATGAACATCAACATAAACAAAACGAGGATAATGGAATGTAGTCGAATTAAGTCGGGTGATGCTGAGAGTATTAGATTAGGAAATGAGACACTTCAAGTAGCAAAGGAGTTTTGCTATTTGGGGAGCAAAATAAGTGATGATGGTCGAAGCAGAGAGGATATAAAATGTAGACTGGCAAATGGCAAGGAAAGCGTTTCTGAAGAAGAGAAATTTGTTAACATCGAGTATAGATTAAAGTGTCAGGAAGTCGTTTCTGAAAGTATTTGTATGGAGTGTAGCCATGTATGGAAGTGAAACATAGACGATAAATAGTTTGGACAAGAAGAGAATAGAAGCTTTCGGAATGTGGTGCTACAGAAAAATGCTGAAGATTAGATGGGTAGATTACATAACTAATGAGGAGGCATTGAACAGAATTGGGGAGAAGAGGAGTTTATGGCTCAAACGGTTCAAATGGCTCTGAGCACTATGGGACTCAACATCTGTGGTCATAAGCCCCTAGAACTTAGAACTACTTAAACCTAACTAACCTAAGGACATCACACACATCCATGCCCGAGGCAGGATTCGAACCTGCGACCGTAGCGGTCACGCGCTTCCAGACTGAAGCGCCTTTAACCGCACGGCCACACCGGCCGGCGGAGTTTATGACACAACTCGACAAGAAGAAGGGAGCGGTTGGTAGGACATGTTCTGAGGCATCAAGGAATCACAAATTTAGCATTGGAGGGCAACGTGGAGGGTAAAAGTCGTAGAGGGAGACCAAGAGATGCATACACTAAGGAGATTCGGAAGGATGTAGGCTGCAGTAAGTACGTACTAGGAGATGAAGAAGCTTGCAAAGGATAGAGTAACATGGAGAGCTGCATCAAACCAGTCTCGGGACTGAATACCACAACAACAACAACAAGAGACATGCGGTACACGGCTGTTAGAAGGGGGCAACTTCTTTCGCGTCCTTTGTGTAGATTCGAGTTGGTACCCCTTCAGTTCCAGTGGACTTTCCTCTGTTGAGTGATTTCAGTTGCTTTTCTATTCCCTGGACACTTACTTCGATTTCAGCGATTTTTTCGTTCGTTCGAGGATTTAGAGAAGGAACTGCAGTGCGGTTATCCTCTGTGAAACGGCTTTGGAAAAAGGTGTTTAGTATTTAAGCTTTACGCGTTTCACCCTCTGTTTCATTACCATTATCATCCCAGAGTGTCTGTATATGCTGTTTCGATCCATTTACTGATTTAAAGTAAGACCAGAACTTCCTTGGATTTTTTGTCTAGTCGGTACATAGCATTTTACTTTCGAATTCACTGAACGCTTCACATATAGCCCTCCTTGAGCTAACTTTGACATCGTTTAGCTTCCATTTGTCTGAGAGGTTTAGGCTGCGTTTAAATTTGCAGTGTACATCTTTGTTGTTTATATGTGTCAAAGTATATAAATGTGTCGAAGTACGTAAACAAACTGTCAAAACTTTACTGACCTATAGATTTCGTTTCATTTAAGCATTACACCTTGCTGAAGTAGGGAAAAGAAGGGAACCAGAGGAAAAACGCTCCTGTTGGAGCACAAAAAAGGCCAGTATGTTGCTGTTTAAAAGGGTATGACAGAAAAGTTGGCAATCATCTGCCTCAATTCTCTTTCCGTCTTCCCCATCCAAACTTTTGGCACGAAATGTCTCTGTCTTTCATAAACAAAGTAGAACATGAAAGTTTTAAACCGCCTTGAGACTGACATATTTATTAATTTAGGACCAAATTTCAGAGGAATTAAATATAGCCTAATAACAAGAATGAACACAAGAGAAAGAACAAAAGTCAGTTCATACTCGGGAGTGCATAGGAACATAACCCCGAGGCAACATATTTACATTCGCAACACTCTATCACAATATTTCCAGTCACCAATACTTTGATTGTAGGTTGGTACAGGAAATATCTCAAACAAGAAACGAACATAAATGTAACGAAAAACATAATTATTTCACAAGCCCACGACCCCCCCCCCCCCCCCCCCCCCAAGCTTGGGATTGAAATACACTCCTGGAAATTGAAATAAGAACACCGTGAATTCATTGTCCCAGGGAGGGGAAACTTTATTGACACATTCCTGGGGTCAGATACATCACATGATCACACTGACAGAACCACAGGCACATAGACACAGGCAACAGAGCATGCACAATGGCGGCACTAGTACAGTGTATATCCACCTTTCGCAGCAATACAGGCTGCTATTCTCCCATGGAGACGATCGTAGAGATGCTGGATGTAGTCCTGTGGAACGGCTTGCCATGCCATTTTCACCTGGCGCCTCAGTTGGACCAGCGTTCGTGCTGGACGTGCAGACCGCGTGAGACGACGCTTCATCCAGTCCCAAACATGCTCAATGGGGGACAGATCCGGAGATCTTGCTGGCCAGGGTAGTTGACTTACACCTTCTAGAGCACGTTGGGTGGCACGGGATACATGCGGACGTGCATTGTCCTGTTGGAACAGTAAGTTCCCTTGCCGGTCTAGGAATGGTAGAACGATGGGTTCGATGACGGTTTGGATGTACCGTGCACTATTCAGTGTCCCCTCGACGATCACCAGTGGTGTACGGCCAGTGTAGGAGATCGCTCCCCACACCATGATGCCGGTAGTTGGCCCTGTGTGCCTCGGTCGTATGCAGTCCTGATTGTGGCGCTCACCTGCACGGCGCCAAACACGCATACGACCATCATTGGCACCAAGGCAGAAGCGACTCTCATCGCTGAAGACGACACGTCTCCATTCGTCCCTCCATTCACGCCTGTCGCGACACCACTGGAGGCGGGCTGCACGATGTTGGGGCGTGAGCGGAAGACGGCCTAACGGTGTGCGGGACCGTAGCCCAGCTTCATGGAGACGGTTGCGAATGGTCCTCGCCGATACCCCAGGAGCAACAGTGTCCCTAATTTGCTGGGAAGTGGCGGTGCGGTCCCCTACGGCACTGCGTAGGATCCTACGGTCTTGGCGTGCATCCGTGCGTCGCTGCGGTCCGGTCCCAGGTCGACGGGCACGTGCACCTTCCGCCGACCACTGGCGACAACATCGATGTACTGTGGAGACCTCACGCCCCACGTGTTGAGCAATTCGGCGGTACGTCCACCCGGCCTCCCGCATGCCCACTATACGCCCTCGCTCAAAGTCCGTCAACTGCACATACGGTTCACGTCCACGCTGTCGCGGCATGCTACCAGTGTTAAAGACTGCGATGGAGCTCCGTATGCCACGGCAAACTGGCTGACACTGACGGCGGCGGTGCACAAATGCTGCGCAGCTAGCGCCATTCGACGGCCAACACCGCGGTTCCTGGTGTGTCCGCTGTGCCGTGCGTGTGATCATTGCTTGTACAGCCCTCTCGCAGTGTCCGGAGCAAGTATGGTGGGTCTGACACACCGGTGTCAATGTGTTCTTTTTTCCATTTCCAGGAGTGTATGTCCCAAGAAATAAGTAATGTAGAGTAATAAAATTTTGAGAATACATTTGTATAGGTATTCCATTCATAAATGGCCGCTCAGCAGGTTGAATCACCAGATTGACGTACAAATTTGCATTCAGAGTGCGTGGAGCAACGATGAGAGCGCTCCTGCTATAGTACGAAATCGCATCACAGATCATAACTCCCAATTTAGGTCAAGTGTTTCTAGGACGCAGACAGGTTAGTAGCAGGGGCGCATCTGGTCTCCTTCTTATCAGCACACGGCCATTATTGCCAACGAGCAAGGACCAGCTTTCATCGGAAGACATAAAACATCACCGCCCTCCAACAAGCTCTCGCTCGACGCCACTTAAGTCACTAACGTCGGCCGTTTGGGGTCAGTGGAATGCGCGCTAGAGGGCGCATGCGTCGGACCTGTGCTTGAAGTAACCGATTTGTAATGTCACAGTGGTGCCAACTGCCGCTCAAACTGCTACTACAGAAGCAGTACGATGCGCCACAGCCATACGGTTTTCCATCTTCATAGTGCCACGTGGACGTCTGGAGCCCGGTCTTCTTGCGACCCTGTCTTCCCGTAACCACAGCTGCCAGTAATTATGCGTCGTGGCTACATTCCTGCCAGGTGTTTCTACATTATTGCGGAAGGAAAATCTAACTTTCAGCGGCCCTATTACACGACCTCGTCGAAACCGAGCGGGCTGTTGATAACGGCGTCGTTGTCATCCTAAAGGCATTCTTGACTAACGTCAGTCACTATTTCCACTCACGAGCGTTACAGTGCGCATTTAAAGTAAACCTGGTATGCGTGCTGGTAGTGGTGCTACTAGTGCCACTCCCATTCTGATGCGACTGGTGCGAAGTTTCAATAGATGTTACGTTCCTGATGTAGAAAGGCGCCTACCAGCCTCCACCTATAATGCACAATTCCTTCTTGGAACGTTCTTGGTGGTGTATAATTACTAAAATATTTTCGTGAATAAGAAAACTTGAAATCCCAACTTTAAAAAATATATACACGGTGACGGTTAACGGCACCACAGAATTACCCAGCAGTTGCTTTACTTGAAAAAAGGCAACAGAAGCCGATCAAAAACAAACGATTAGTGACTGTGTGTTGTGGTGAACTAGTGGACTAATGATTCCAAATGTAGATAATAACCTTAAGGTTATTAAACAAGAGTACGTTTCGATAACCTCGGCCTGCTTAAATTACTCAATAAAATGAAAACCACTCAAAAGCTTTAAAAGAATTTTAACGCAGATATGAAAATAAAACACCTATTCTGGAAAGCATCCAGCATATTGGCATGCCAATTTAACTTAACGATAACAGAGTTCAGTGCTGTTATGAACAGGGCAAAACACTAAACAATTAAAGCACAGGCAATGGACGAAGTTTTATAGACTTGCAGATGCTCACCCATGTCATACCGAACCAAGCCTGAAATTAGTACAGCCCCGCAGAATAACGTTCTAGCAGCGCACCACAACTTCCCAATCTGACTGCAGCTAATGGCGCTTAATTTTGGCCGTATTCCACTTTTAGAGAGCCACAAATACTGGCCCCCGGTACGGTTAGACCGGTTAACGTATTTCTCTGCAACTAGAAACTTCCTTCACGCCAAGCGCCGTGTCTCCATATAAGCCCATACCCGACGGCATAATAACACGTCACAACAGTGGCGGCTTCCACTAAAGTCTATTAAAAATTTTAAAGTATAATTCGGCACCGCACCACCTCGTACCTGTTGGTAACTCAGCTTCGACAAAGAGCTCGGTAGTAAAGCACCACATTCACTTGCCCGTCCACAGTTGTCTCCTGTGCTCCGCGCTTTCTTCCTGTAAGCTTCGGCGTTGCAAGCTCGCCACCTCAAGGCGAGCGCTACATCGTGGGCCGCCAGCTGGACTCTCCACCATCGACTATGGACCGTCTCAGGCATGCGAACATATTCGAGCTATTTTGAGCTGAAAGATAGTATCAGAGAGACAGTGGTGGTAGAAGGGAGAGGAGACAGTGCCATTAGGGGGGATAGAGAAAGTGGCAGTGAAAGAGATACAGACATTGATGAAGACAATAGCAGTGGAATCCAAAAGGAGACGAGAGAGTGAAAATTAAAAAAGCAGATACAAAGGTTTCGGGGGTCTGGGCTCTCCCAGACTGGCAAACTCTTAACACGTTGGTACAGGGGATGGTGCATTTCGGACCGAAATTTTAAAAATTTGGGTATAGGAGGAAAAAAAATTACTCATAGAATATTCGAGCTGCCGAGATGTGTTTGAGACAGTGGCTGTGGGAGAGAAAGACAAAAGAAGACAGTGTAAGTGAAAGAGCAGACAGCTGCTGCGCAATATACTGTCAATCAGTGGAAGATAAAGGGGACGGTGAGAGACATATTGCGGCGGGGTGGCTTATAACATCTTATCCCTACATGACATCACAGTGTGGTTACCTCGGTAAGTTTCTTCCTGTCAGTCCCATTCACTCTGTGTTGGTAGATACTCAGTCGATGAAAAGCAGCGTTAAAGAAACGACGACAAAGTACCTACCAAGCAAAGGCCTCTTAACTCGAAATTGGAGGCAGAATCTGTAAGCTTGAAAAATTTTAGGCGTTCGCGAAACTTAAATTACTTGATTGATAATGATCAAAGATCAACTAACTAGACTTCAGTACACAAGTGGTAAACGGCTGTCAAGTCCATACTTACTGGTAGACATTGTTGGTGCAAGTTGGTTACGGTTTTTTGACTAGGAGTTTTCCACACGAAAGCAACCAGTTTTCCAACTCGACCCGAAGAATTGTAAAGTTTTAACAGTCTCTGATCCACAGCTGTTCTCGAGTTACTACGTCCAGTCGTTCAGTGGGCTTCTTAGGAAGAGTGCTCGCCATGTTATCTCGAGATGTTCACGAAACACGTCACGCGGAGTTTTAGGCAGGGCAACGAAGTTCATGTGCAAATAACTTACAATCAAATCCACTTAAAATTTCCAGACTTTCATTAAAACGTGTAACATCAAAGCTTACACACTACATACCTTTTGTTGATTAATTTATCTTTCTATTTTGTTCAACATCCCATCGTTGAACTTCTGTAATTAGTGTATGATTAATTCGATACTGCAATGTAATGTAATCTCTGTAATATGCACAATATGAGCAAATGATATGTTTTGTGTTTCTCACATAATCTCTTTGGTTACTTTCACGTTGAATAATTTTGTTTAAGTAATTTTTTGAAGAAATGTCAATATGTGCAAATATTCTGTTTCATTTAATATGTTTGGTTGCTGTTATGTAAACTGCTGACCTTCACTTAGGGTTCTTAGTCATTTTATAAGTAAAAGGTGGTGTGGTTCACTCCCGGAATGGAACTTTGGAGCGCGCAAATTGTGGTTGGCATAGGTAGAAGAGGTGGAATAAGAGTTAGTCGGGGACGAGTTATCAAACTATCAGTTCCTCATGTATAAGTTGTGTATTGTGCTGGTGCCGAGAGAGGCTTCTCGTGCCGCTTTCCAATGCCTCTTATGGACGGATAAAGAGCTGGAACTATTCTGGAATTGGTACCTATCATCGCCACCAAGAAATGACAGAGTCCAGCAATTCCGCCTGCAAATCCACCCACCGTCATGCACTCGCCACCACGTTGCGCAATCACTGAAAAGGAACTAAGGAATTGTAGATATGTAAAGTGAAGGATCAACTCATTGGATGTTTTAGTGTGCTCAAATAAAAGGTAACTTATAACTGAATCTATGTACCTACCTTGATTTTTTCCTTATCACAACGCCTCTCAGGTTCCTCTCCGTTTGAACTATGATTACCGAGTGTCCTTGTTGTGGAAACAAAGCCTCAAAGCCTAACAGTTAATTAAATAATGTTGTTTGATATTTAGTAAGAAGGGAGTGAGATTTACTGCGTATTTGATAAAATTGTGGGAGGTAGTAAATGTAGCTTGGTGAAAGCCCCTCAGTGATTGAAACAGTCCAATTTAAAGTTTAGTGGACTTTCAAAGTTACCTATTTGATCATTGACTTGAAAGTAGAAGACTGTGGCAATAAAGACAATTTGCTGTTACTTTTAAAAATTAAAAGTTCTTAAAACTGAGACTTATATAGTTTTGCTTTGGTAATTATCATAGTGCTGCCTGTTGTAAATTTAGAAAGGTGAGTCAGTTTCTTACAAATTTGTCAATATTGTGTCTCACTGCAGTAAAAGTCGTGAACTGCATTTGTGGAAAGTTATATACTCATGTTTGCTAAGTGCTTGTCTCTCTTGTGTATTGGAAGTGCATATTAATAGTGTAACAGGATCCACAGTTTGTCTATTGTGCTTATGCTAGGTAATAAGGAACAGAATGACCACTATCTGTGAAAACAGTAACTTCTTTTATTCAGAGGACAGTGAGAAATAGTTTGCTAGTGAAATATTTTTCCCATGTCAGATAGAAAAGTAATTGGTAAAAGAGAGACTGAACCTATGTCCTATTTATGATTCTATAGCGAATATTAGTAGTAATATTATTCAAACCATTCACTTTGACTGAGCCCTGAAGGCAATAGTGTGTGCCATAACCTATTGTAATTTCGCAAATAGCTTTGTTCTTCTATAACTGTTAGCACCTTTTTTAAGGTGAACATATGGAGGTGCCAGGGTTCACTGCACTCTCGTCTGACGAAGTATAGGCTGTGTTTGCCCATTGAAGTTACTTATTTTCAGATTCTTGAACAAGAATGGTACTCATTCTTATGCCTAATTAGGCTGGCGACCGTTTTTATTATCATTTGGAAACTGTGGATAGGTAAATTATCGTTTTTTACTGTTTAAATGTTTACCTAATTCTGATTTTCACTTCTGGTAAGCCACCTTCGTTAGGTACATCACGGTCAACATAACAAAATTCCTTTCAGAGGGTAACACTGCTCTTCTTCTTTATACTGTAATTGCTTTAATAAAAATAATTTCAATACACGAACAGCCTCCAGCTTTGAGGTTATAGTATAACAGTAGCAGACGTGTTATAAACGTTTAAAACTATCGTCACTTCACAATTATAATCAAAAGAATCGACAGAATGTAATATTTCCTTCATCTTAACAAAAACTGGTGTGGAGTGGTTCCACATTGTTCTGCAACCTAAGACTGTTCGCCAGAGACTCCTGGGGGCACAGAACTGCAGCAAAAAGCATCACATGAAGCGCAGCAACTGTTTAATTCTTATTGGTTGACATCTTAGGCAGCCAATCAAAAAAGCTATAGCCTTCAAATACTCGTGAATAATCCCTGAATGAAACATCCAGTAGAAATACAGAAAGACATTTATAAAAGAAATTATGAATTTGCAAAACGAAGTTAAATTTAAATAAAACAAAGTATGGATTATCCTCAGAAATAAATTACTACTTGATTTAGCCCCAAACTTCTCTTCTGGTTGCTTTTATACAAAGCATGCTCACTAGGACACCCATCGCATGGACTATAATTTCACAAGAATTTTCCCACACATACGTTAATAAAATAAAGTAAAATAAAATATCCGTTTTTTACTTATATTCTCCACACACGCTCTGTCTCTCCACAACACTCCCACAGCAAAATACAGCTAAATAACCATTTTTACAGTGGTTACTATTCTATCAGCAACTATTGTAACGAAAGCAATGAAAATTCTAGAACAACCATTTCTATGAACTGTATCTTTTTAGTTATACACACATTAAAAAAAATTGCATCAACCTGGTTCCCAGAACTCCTGAAGATAGACGTTGACTGTGGATATTGTATCACAGACACAGTCCCTTTGGCTGCTCAGAGATGTCACTAAACCCTCCCACAGATGTAAACAACCATGCATGACGTGCGCCTATTTGACGGAGAGGGTCCGACAGCCGATCAGTTCCAGTCATTCGACCAAGAAGGAAGTACACAGCTCATGTGGTCTGTAGTTCAACCATGCCTAGACGGTCAATACTGAGGTTCGATCGTGTTCGCATTGTTGCTTTGTGCCAGGAAGGGCTCTCTACAAGGGAGGTATCCAGGCGTCTCAGAGTGAACCAAAGCGATGTTGTTCGGACATGGAGGAGATACAGAGGGACGGGAACTGTCGATAACATGCCTCGCTCAGGTCGCCCAAGGGCTACTACTGCAGTGGATGACCGCTATCAACGGATTATGGCTCGGAGGAACCCTGGCAGCAACGCCACCATGTTGAATAATGCTTTTCGTGCTGCCACAGGACGTCATGTTATGACTCAAACTGTGCGCAGTAGGCTGCATGATGCGCAACTTCACTTCCGACGTCCATCTTTGCATCCGCGACACCATGCAGCGCGGTACAGATAGGCTCAACAACACGCCGAATGGACCGCTCAGGAATGGTATCACGTTCTCTTCACCGATGAGTGTCGCATATGCCTTTAACCAGACAATCGTCGGAGTCGTGTTTGGAGGCAACCCGGTCAGGCTGAACGCCTTAGACACAGTGTCCAGCGAGTGCGGCAAGGTGGAGGTTCGCTGTTGTTCTGGGGTGGCATTATGTGGGGCCGACCTACGCCGTTGGTGGTCATGGAAGGCACCGTAACGGCTGTAAGATACCTGAATGCTACCCTCCGACCGATAGTGCAACCATAATGACAAGGCATTCATCTTCATAGATGACAATTCTCGCCCCAATCGTGCACATTTTGTGAATGACTTCGTTCAGGACAACGATATCGCTCCACTAGAGTAGCCACCATGTTCTCCAGACATGAACCCTATCGAACATGCCTGGGATAGATTGAAAAGGGCTGTTTATGGACGAGGTGACACAGCAACCACTCTGAGGGATCTACGCCGAATGACCGTTGAGGAATGGAACAATCTGCACCCCAGTGCCTTGATGAACTTGTGGATAGTACGCCACGACGAATACAGTCATGCATCAATGAAAGATGACGTACTGATGGGTATTAGAGCTACTGGTGTGTGCAGCAATCTCGACCACCACCTCTGAAGGTCGCGCTGTATGGTGGTACAACACGCAATGTGTGGTTTTTATGAGCAATAAAAAGGGTGGAAATGATGTTCATGTTGATCTCTATTCCAATTTTCTGTACAGGTTCTGTAAATCTCGGAACCGAGGTCAGTCAAAACTTTTTTTGATGTTTGTAATTTCAAACGGGATTACACACAAATGCAAAACAGTCCCTTTTTGAGTTGTGTAATACCGGGAGAGTTATTAAGCGCTTTAGGTAAGTTTCTATACCTCGAAAAATACTGAAGATAATAAACTGAAATTTTTAAAGTACAGTTGTGTTACCAGTACAAGTCCGTATTTGGAATATGAAAAAGGTCCAATAAAATTTAATACTATTTCTTTAGATTCATAGGGAGTGTAAATAGCGGATCGTACGCACGCGGTCGGCCAGCTCATGACCCCAGCGCCCAACGACAGTTGTGCTGATGTAGAGCAAAAAACTGCTCTCCTTCCGACTACATAACAAGACACACTTCAAGGTCGCTTACTTTACTACAAGGTGGAAAGACCCGGAATATGTTTACTAAGTTACAATACACACACGGCCGAGATGAGAGGGAGATGCTGCGTATGAAAGCTTAACTACAAAGAGAGACTAAGTAAAAGGATTTAGAACGTTCTGTGTAAAAAGAGTGCGAATATGTTCACATGGCAACTTTTTGGCGAGGAAGGCGTTAAAATTGCCAAATTATATTCCAAGGAGTTTCTAGGAAAACACTAATTTCAAATATAAAACATCAATTAACCTTGAATTTGCTTTACCAGTATCAAGACTATGTAACGTGACTCTTATTAATAACATCAAAATCAAGGTTCGCAAGTTAGGTAATGCTCAAAATAAATCTGCATTAATATTTATTCTCTTTTACAATAAACAAATCAAATTCATTTACCGCAGGGAACCAGCCTCTTAAGGGTAACTTGCCGAATAAAGAATTGCACACTTTAAGAAAATTAACTGATCAAATTTAGGGAATAATTAACATTTTATTAATAATGTTGTCTTAGAGAAATAAGAGTCAGAACAAGATTAATTACGTGAAGACTAGCCTCATAAAACTACCAATCAGCACAATACCAGACCAGATACAAGAACACCAAAGAGTATATTAAGCAACATCCAGGGAAATGAAAAATAAATAAGTTTCAGTTATTACATGAAATATTAAAGCCCCAACTCCCCACTGCAACCAAAATGAACAATAATTTAACTCTGTCAATTAGTAGCGTGGGCTAGTTGCAACCGGCACAATATAAAGACGGAGTGGCTGGATACAACAAGGTGTAGCGGCCGAGGTGCAGATGACCCTTCCGCATTGCAGATGTGCGACCTTCTGAACGACCCAAACGTGGACGATTAACGCAAGCAGATACATTAACAAGTAGGATGGGAGGCAGACCTTGGATATAAAAACTTACTATTCGAAATACATGAGGGAAAACTAGCGTTAACTGCACAGAAAGGTAGGCTAGTTCTGAACCACAGTATGAATATTAAATTTTCTTTAGCAAAACCTTGCAAGAGGCTACTACTATAGGGACTGACACAATGACTTGAAATACTTGGGCTTACAAACGCCATACAATGCAATTAATCTGCTGACTAGACAGCACAAAAAATTTACAAAATTTTAAATAAATAATTTTAAAAAAAACATTAGCTATGTCACTAATTTACATGACCAAGACCTGTAACGCTGCGCAGCATCCTACAAATAAAACTCCAGAACCTAAAACAAGGCAAATCAAGCATTAATAGCTTTTAGTTTACCACAGTTCCAGCAGTCAACCCACTAGTAAATAACCGGTCATACACACCCAGCGGAACGACCGTCCAATGATGTAACCGTAGTTTAAATTAAACAGACCACTTGGGAAATACTAGAACACACCAAGACTTCCGTTAATTTTCAATACAAATAAATTCACGAATTTGAAACAAATCGGTCATATGCAAACTTAAACAATTTAACATAACACATAGCATTAGCCAAAGCAGGTTCAGGCCGTCATTTAAAATACAATCTCAAGCCAGCTCTCAGCCACGCTGTCACTACAAATGCAGAAGGAAGCAATTTTACAGTGCACGGATCCAGAGTTCGAAACAGTAATACCTTCGGTTCCAGAAGATCAACTTCGTTCATCGCAAACATGGCTTTAATGGACAAACGCAAGGGACCTAAAATCAGTTCTGCCTGTTGGTCAACGTGGAACCAAAACGCGACACGACCACCAGGATAAAAATGGCTCTGAGCACTATTGGACTTAACTTATAAGGTCATCAGTCCCCCAGAACTTGGAACTACTTAAACCTAACTACACACATCCATGTCCGAGGGGCAGGATTCGAACCTGCGGTGGTAGCGGTCGCGTGGTTCCAGACTGTGGCGCTTAGAACCGCTCGGCCACTCCGGCCGGCCCACCAGGATAGTGATCACTGCAAAATGCTCTCTAGACCTCCTCTGGATCATTTGTTGCCGGACCCGGACTATTTCTAAGCACAACTACACATGTAGTCTCATGCTAAATAATGGTCGCCAGCCTCGTTTTGACCCACGAGGCAAGATTTAAATGATCGTGGCCTGTAGAAATTCTACTGCTTTCAAGAAACTCTCCAACTCGACAACTGGGCAGCAAAACGAGAGCCACACACTGTCACTACACCCTCTCCAGCCAGCTTCTAGTACCTCCTTTATGAAAAAAGAAAGAAACAAGGTAAACAAGAGAATAATCTAATTTATTTTAAAAGGGTTGAGACACAAAGAAAAAGCCCCAGTAATAAATTTCGCGAAGTCCGCCTCGCTAGCGATATTCTCAGTGGTCTGCTAGGTACACCGTTCGTGTGCGCTCGCTAAACAGGAAGACCCACCATGAAAACGGGCAATTGACTATGTTAGTTTGTAACACTTATGTCGATTAGAAGTAGGTCTATATTGTGTAACCGTGTATCTGTAATTACGAAATTTGTGTTCTTTGTTGATTAAGGTCACTGATTTGTGACAGGAAATTTAAAGTATTGAAATGTATATATGGAAAAAGCTAAACGATGATTTAAAATAATGACATTTATAACATGTGTATATTTTGAAGAAAAACATTGTATATAGGAAGCTGGTTCATGCATAGGGCATTGTATTTTAAAAAGTAAAAGATGTAGGGAAGTCCCTCCGCAACGGAAGTGGCTCGGCGCTATGTAAAAGGTGTTTTTTGTGGTCAAACTAGGAGTCTACTTCGTGGGAACGGTACGCAGTCAGTGGCCAGCCGTTGGACGGTACACATTGACGGTGCCAATGGAGGCAATTGGAAGCCGCTTTGCAAGGAAATTTGCCTCGGATGTGGCTATGGGTGTTGCATGGTACTCTCGGCAACAAGGAATGGCTCTAACACATTAAAAATCAGTCGCCAAGAAGAAATTGCATAGAACATTCAAATATCAAGAGCCGTGACTACAGTTAGTCGCCACGTCGCTTGCCACCACAACTTCACCACTGTTCCACCAACTTCATCATACACATATGTATCAGAGCATGGAGCATTTCATTTGTGCGTGATTTTAATAATAATCCAAGTGCTATAAACCTGTGCTTACAATCATAACTTTCATCCTGATCATGAACCTATGCAGGATCTCCTCCTAAGTGTTTATAAAACCGAGTATCCTGTTTCAACACATTTCTCAATAAGTTTTTACTTAAACTGAATAACTGAGAAGCTGATACTACCACATTCTACTTAAATTGCCGAATGCTTATTGAAACTTCTTAAACTGCTGAGTGAAACTGAACCTACTGTCCCTTTACTTGTTTTTATCATGTCAACACTTAGCTACAGAATTCTCCCAGACAAATACAACTCAAACTTATTCATTCATTGTCCACAATACTGAAACGCAACGCAATCTGACTGCGAATAATTAACACAAAAGAATGTCCCTGAAGAAGAAGAAATCCTAACTGTAACCCATACACTTCATAAGTCACCTACTTCATAGAAAATCTTCATGACACGAAGTACAGCAAGTACAGGACGCAGCAGCTATAGTCACCTAAATAAAAAGATTCTAACTACTATAGGCTCTAACTACGAGTACTGATAGACATGTGGTTAGCAGAGGAAAGATTTTGTTGCAGAGCAGATAATGTATTTAGCAAATTTTACCCCATTCATAGGGACTGATGACCTCAGAAGTTAAGTCCCATAGTGCTCAGAGCCATTACCCTATTCATATGACATCCAGTTCCAAAATTATATAATGGCCTATAGTTCATTTTCCCAAACATTAGCAGATACATCCATCATTATTTTACAATCCATTTCGAAACAACACTAAATTTCCATGACGGACACAAGTCCAGACCGTCCGCTCGCTCACACACAACCATCCTCAATCACTTCTAACTATTAACTTCTAACTGCGAGTTCTTCCAGCCACAGAGTCTGTTAGCAAAGGCGCAGAGCGCTGTCAGTGATATTAATGCACTCTATAGTGCTACCAACATCCAAACAAATAAATGGGCTACATACAATACTAATGTATATGTTCCGTGAATATGAACGTCCTGTATCTAGTTGTTCAAGGTGTTCGGTTTTTCTGAACAAGAGTGTACTGTGGTCGTACGATCATCTTTCTGCTTTTCTTGACGGAATGTAAAACTTCGCATTCCACATCGTATGAATCGTTTTCTGCCAAAATATGAATAGCTAAACTTGAATATTTCTTCATCAATCTCTAGTTACTCTCATGTTCACGTAGCCAAATGCCTAACTGACCGACACATAATTTTTCAAACTGCTTGCAAGCCATTTTATGTGCGCTATTCTGTGACAAAGGCTCAATTTATCTATTGTTGTTGTTGTGGTCTTCAGTCCTGAGACTGGCTCGATGCAGCTCTCCATGCTACTCTATCCTGTGCAAGCTTCTTCATCTCCCAGTACCTACTGCAGCCTACTTCCTTCTGAATCTGCTTAGTGTATTCATCTCTTGGTCTCCCTCTACGATTTTTAGACTCCACGCTGCCCTGCAGTACTAAATTGGTGATCCCTTGATGCCTCGAACATGTCCTACCAACCGATCCCTTCTTCTGGTCAACTCATTAGTTATGTGATTTACCCATCTAATCTTCAGCATTCTTCTCTAGCACCACATTTCGAAAGCTTCTATTCTCTTCTTGTCCAAACTATTTATCGTTAACGTTTCACTTCCATACATGGCTACACTCCATGCAAATACTTTCAGAAACGACTTCCTGACAATTAAATCTATACTCGATGTTAACAAATCTCTCTTCCTCAGAAACGCTTTCCTTGCCATTGCCAGTCTACATTTTATATCTTCCCTACTTCGACCATCATCAGTTATTTTGCTCCCCAAATAGCAAAACTCCTTTACTACTTTAAGTGTCTCATTTCCTAACCTAATTCCCTCAGCATCACTCGACTTAATTCGACTGTATTCCACTATCCTTGTTTTGTTTTTGTTGATGTTCATCTTATACCCTCCTTTGAAGACACTGTCCATTCCGTTCAACTGCTCTTCCAAGTCCTTTGCTGTCTCTGACAGAATTACAATGTCATCGGTGAACCTCAAAGTTTTTTATTTCTTCTCCATGGATTTTAATACCTTTTCTTTTATTTCCTTTACTGCTTGCTCAATATACAGGTTGAATAGCATCGGTGAGAGGCTACAACCCTGTCTCACTCCCTTCCCAACCACTGCTTCCTTTTCATGCCCCTCCACTCTTATAACTGCCATCTGCTTTCTGCACAAATTGTAAATAGCCTTTCGCTCCCTGTATTTTACCCCTGCCACCTTCAGAATTTGAAAGACAGAATTCCAGTCAATATTGTCAAAAGCTTTCTCTAAGTCTATAAATGCTAGAAACGTAGGTGTGCCTTTCCTTAATCTTTCTTCTGAGATAAGTCGTAGGGTCAATTTATCTATATTATTGAATAACAATTTTTGAAATACCATTGGTTTAATAAAAGGCAAGTGTCGTTGCGAGACTACCTTTTTGCAAGGATGTCTGAAATTTTGCCAATATATGGAGTTCTGCTGCAAGCCTTTAAGCTATCGAGTGATTGATATTGGCCAGCGCACAGTAGTAGTATAATTTTACACATTTCCTTCTTTCGTAATACATTATCAATCAGGAAGAAATGCAGCCATTGCTGGAAGTGATTTGTTTTATGGTTTGTAGTTATGTTTTAAAGGCTGATTCAGATATTGGAACAGATACGAGACGATGTATCATAGAATGGAAATCTGCATGTTTGTGGGTGTGTGGCGTGGATAATTGCAGCTTGCAGGGATTACCGTATCAGTAGCTACGTTTTTTTCTCTAAATGCTAAATACGTGTTTTGTTGCACTAACTCATAACTCTCTCTACCCTAGTTTACCGTTGGCGCTATTTGCGACACTTCATCTCAGCACTACCTCGTCGTCTGCCTTTTCCACACGTCAAATGTGTCACTTAATCGACCTAATAGCCGTTCTTTCACATTTTATAATACTGTAAGAAATTGTTAAAATTGTTAACTGTTTATTTGTCTCAACTGTATTTTTAATTTTAGATCCAATAGTTTACGGAAATTATCAGACAGTAAAGGGTGAAGATACGCTGCTTTCTTCGTGACTTTCAATATCTGCTTGCAGCCTATGCCGTCATGGTAGGAGTATAAACATAATATGTTTTTATGTAACTCTAGTTTTTTCCATAATATGTCAACACTGGATTGACACTCCTCTTACCACTCACTTCACTGTCTTATACAGGACAATCGCGAACACCGCCAACAAAATTTCGGATTTTTTTAAAGATTTTTCTGAGCATTGGCTAACAAGTATTCATTATCTTTGGTGGCTCGTTAACGACTAATTGCAATTACTTTGATTTCTTATCCCAATAATTTTTGTATCTATATTGCCCTGAAAATAGCTGCACAACAGTCCATATGTTTGGTATCCACTTTGTATCTTGAATCTTCCTGGCAGATTAAAACTGTGTGCCGGACCGAGACTCGAACTCGGGACCTATGCCTTTCGCGGGCAAGCGCTCTGCCAACTGAGCTACCCAAACACGACTCACAGCCCGTCCTCACTACTTTACTTCTGCCTGTACCTCGTCTCCTTTTGTACTTCGTATCTTGTTTAGTTACTAACGCACGGCGCTTACTATTAACAGCAGTAGTAGTCAGTTTACTCTTCGCTTTGAAGCTCAGTTCTGTCTCGGGTTTGTATTCCCGACAGCGTTAACTGTGCGTTAACGGTGATAAACAAGAATGTGGATCATTTTATGACTAAGAGCTCGTCAATATGCATCTTGTGTATGACGTCACTGATTTCAAAGGACAAGGACATACGAAAAACACCTTACTTATATTCCCACTGCAGCAAACGCTAGGGCATTATCGTTCGTTAACCAGTGTCTTCCGCTAAGCAATGGCTTCCCCTGCTACGTTCCCTTATCACACCGAGTACGTGTGTACGAAATACTTCTCAAGTTTATTTCTAAGAGGTACTGGAATACGACGGTCATCCTGAGGGAAATTACCTACAATGGTCTTGTAGCATTACTCCTCTGCTATGAGGCATCGAAGATCACAGCTGCCTGAGCCACCGCCAAAACTTCGTCGGCAGTGTTCTGGCACGCCCCTCATAGATCTGCAACCAAAACACTACAAAACAGAACCACTGACGATAGTTATACCCCCACGTTACATCGTCTCCGTTAGGATCTCGTCCACGACATCAATGTTAAATTCCCACAAGACTCCAGCCGTGTCTTCTCTTAGATACACCACCTGCGACAACTCTATTCGTTTCTTATGCAAGGTGATTCTTTTCTCCTTTTTCCCTTTTTTATAAAAAAAAGACGTCCGTTGGGGGGCGTATTTGAAACCACAGTAAAATTCGATGAAGCTCTGCACAAATATGTTACGGAGTGTCTCTGGTATGAATGTCTAGTATGCATGTCGCACTTGTCATTTCTGATTGCGCCATGAGCATTTAAACTTGCGTACAACAACAGTCTCCCGCCAAGAGTGAAGTGCGTACTATCACTCGATGTTTTCGAGGTGAGGGGTGCAATGCAGCTGAAATTCATAGAAGAATGTGTGTGGTGAAACTGTCACGAGTGACTGAGGAGTGCGACAGTGGCTCAGGAACTTTGAAGCGGGACATACAGATGCTTATGATGCAGACGGTTAGGGAAAGAAACGAGAGTCAGCCGATGTTCCTGTTCAGCGAGTGCGAGGTGGGTTCCCAAGATGCTGTACGACTATCAAATAACACAATAGAATGGGGTGTAGAAAAATTTCCGCTAGCAGTCACTATAAAAGATTATTTATTCGTCAGACCACCGGTTTCGGGTTTATGCCCATCCTCAGATGTTTATACATTCATGTACATGTTTATATTGCTGGAGATCACTGTATAAATACAAAAGCCGGCCGGAGTGGCCGAGAGATTATAGGCACTACAGTCTGGAACCGCGCGACCGCTACGGTCGCAGGTTCGAATCCTGCCTCGGGCATTGATGTGTGTGATGTCCTTAGGTTAGTTAGGTTTAAGTAGTTCTAAGTTCTAGGGGACTGATGACCTCAGAAGTTAAGTCCCATAGTGCTCAGAGCCATTTGAACCATAAATACAAAAAAAAAAAAAAATCCTGGTGACTAAACAGATACGAGTGGAACAATTGTAAGTGGCAAGGCAGCATTTGTCGAAAATATATCTGTACTTACGTAAAGATGAAGCATTATTATTATAATTACGCTGTGGTGACGGTTTTTCCACTTAATTGCACATTTGTTATCATTTTCATGTCCATATTTCAGTTTTATAAAGTTTAGTTGCGTATTTCACTATTACGACGTGCCTCGTGAAATACACTGTGTTTACACGCAAACATGTAGGCTATGGTCAAGCAACTTAGACATAGGAGGTGTAAAGATGTTGCTCATACAGAAACATGTAAATTATGGTCAAATAACTTAGCCATAGGAAGTGCATTTAATTTGAGATTGCTTTTAGTAATTTTATACATATAATGTCATTGTTCTTCCTAGATCTAAGTTCTCCGACAAAAATGTGGGTAAAAAAATTTCATAATGTGGATCAAACATCTTCGCAGTTTATAATAGCTTTTTAAGTTTCTATACGTGCAACGTCGTTGCACTTCCTATGGATAAATTCTTTAACCATAACCTACATGTTTCTGTATGAGCGACATTTTTACACCTCCTACGTCTAAGTTCTTTGACCACAGCCTACATGTTTGTATGTAAACACAGTGTATTTCACGAGTGCACCCTGTAATAGTGAAATATTGAGCTACACTTTATTAAATTGAAATATGGACGTCAAAATGATATCAAGTGTGTAACTAAGTGGAAAAACTGTCACCACAGCGTAATTATAATAATAATGCTTCATCCGTGCGTAAGTACAGATATAGTTTCGACAAATGCTGCCTTGCCACTTACAATTGTTCCACTTGTATCTGTTTAGTCAACAACAAATAATTGTTTTCTACTTATACAGTGATCCCCAGCAATATAAACATGTACATGAATGTATAAACACCTTAGGATGGGCACAAGGCCAAAACCGGTCATGTGACGAATAAATAATCTTTTATTGTGACTGATAGCGGAAATTTTTCTACACTCTATAAAGGAACAGTCACCAAGTTCAACGGCATCCACTATGGATAATATTCACACAATAGAATGGGAACCGCCTTAACGTTTCTCCAGCGCTACCATGATGAAGGAGAAGACTTTTTGAACAAAATTGTCGCAGGGGATGAGATCTGAGTCATTTGGAAAGTGAAGAACCAAAAGAGCTATCCGGACAGTCGTTGTATTCTCATTAAACCAAAGATGGGCAGCGAACCCTCTCCATCAGAAAGTGTATGACTACCCTATTCTAGGTACGAAAAGGAGCTTTGTTGGTGGGATTCATGGGAAGTGACACGACCATCATCGCAGTCTTATGCAGCCTGACACGAAGGGTGATTCAGAAGAAGCCAAGACAATGTTCGTCGTTGCAGCTGCACACTGCAGCTGCAACAAAGACTCTCCTACAGCGTTTTTGACGAAAACTATTTGATCTCCCACCATACAGCACGGATTTGGCTCCCTCTGATTTTCATCTCTTTGCTCACATATAACGCTGGCGAGGAGGACAACGAGCTGCAGAGCAGCGTGGAGAATTGCCAAAAAGCAAAGCCTTCTACGAGGGCTGTTCGGAAAGTAAGGTCTGATCGAGTCCGAAATGAAAACACAACGATAATCCGATGAAGCTTTGCGCAGAACTGTTGGGCACAGACCACACATATGCCTAGAAAATAGCGACACATCCAAGCACACTGGTGTCCAAAATTTAAGCAAGAAACCGAAATTTTTCAAGGTTTCGTTAATTTTGCTACAAAACAGTATAATCGGGTGATAGTAAAGCAGAAACAATATAAAGAATACAGAACGTAATCAACTGCAACATGCATAATGGCAGAGAAAAATGTTCTTCGTTTTTTCCAACTCGACGGATTCAGGCACACATTCCGATGACTGGTTAATGTGCTCAGTATGGGGAATGACCACCTCTGGCAGCAACACAGGCCTGACAAAGGACGGGGCATGCTGTGAATGATGTCCTCAGCCTCATGTTGAGACAATAACACTCATTCTTCCCGCAGCGTTGCTCGCAAGTCTTGGAGAGTGGTTGGTAGATGCTGATTTGATGCAACTTGCGTCCCGCTAGTGAATCCCAGACGGGATCTATGGGATTCAAATTAGGATGGCGAGCAGGCCGCGCCATGCTTGAAATATCTTCCGTTTTCAAGAAAACATCAACCACGCGCACTCTATGACGTCGAGCATTATCGTCCAGCTACATAAAGTCTCGGCCCACAGCACCTTGCAACAACGGCACATGAGGTCCCAAGATCTCGTCACGATACCTGACAGCAGTTAGACCTTGCCAATTTAACCGAACAATTTCATGAAGAACTGTTCGAGTGGTCAACATAATCCCTGCTCACACCATTAGGAGTCATTCTCGCTATCGATCTCTTTCCACAATGGTTAGATTCCGAAATCGTGTTCCGCGTTCCCTCCAGATGCGAATCCACTGAGAATCATTCACCAGATCAAATCAAGACTCACTTGTGAGAAGAACATTGGCCCACTGTTCGAACGTCTAGGGTTTATGTTGACGGCTCCGCTCCAGACGTTCCCTTCTGTGAAGACGCACCAGGGGTACACATACAGCAGGTCTCCGACAATAAAGGCCACTCTGCCGAAGCCTTCTGTACACCGTTTACCTCGCTACAACACGTCCAGAGGATGGTACGAGGTCAGATGCCAGTTGACATGCACTGCTAAGGCGATATCGTCGTGTCCTTACAGCCAAATCCGGTTCTCTCTTTCTGAGGTTATACTTCGTTGGCTCCGCCCTGGTCTTCAGGATACAGTTTCGATCTCTGAAACCTGCCACCACATCCGAAAAACAACAGAACGATTCACATTAAGCCATCCGGCCACATCAGTTTGCAACTGTCCTACTTCATGGCCCTCCACTTCAAAGGGCCTTCTAGACATCTTCCCTGTGCCATATTGCACCGTTTGTGACTGTACACATCAGTTGTGGATATGGGGCTAACAAGGTTAACACTATCTCGTTTAGTGGTGCCCTGATGTCATCGTTGTGGTTGCCCATTAACCAGAATGCCATCTTCCTTGCAGGACACGATCGTACGGACATCCGTTGCCAAAGTCGAAGTGGCGACTATCTAGAGAAGTACTTGAGAGGTGTAGCTAACTGCTGCAAATAAAATATTTTTCACCTTCATACTGGTTTCCTTATCGCTACCGATCGGTCCTTACTTTCCGAAAAGACCTCGTCAGACGAGCGTATAGGAACGTCATAAAATTCAGGCGTCGTTTTGATGTTATTTTATTATATTGCTACCTATTTCAGTGACTCAGTACACAATTCTCAGGCCTTAACTGACGCTGAAGGAGTGAACTTCGATCGTATACATGATCTCATCAGCGGCCAACATCTATGAAATGGTTTCCGTAGAATAGTGTAACAGCGATGTTGTGTCTGCACGTGTCAGGTACCAACATGACTTTTATAGTATTCTACGGAAGACATTTCGTAGATGTTGGCCACTGATGGGCTCCTGCATACGATCGGAGTTCACCCACTCAGCGTCAGTTAAGACCTGAAGATGGTGTATTGAGTCACCGAAGTAGGCTGAAATATAATAAAATCTCATAAAAACGACGGCTTTAGGTGTTTCCTTTTATAACTTAAGTGAAAGGCCAAAGTTCTGCAGACCATTGATCACAAGAGTATTGGGAACTTTGTATTACGCTACCACAAATTTCTAAGTCGGAGCGGCGACTGTGTAAAGAATTAGCTGGACGATGTAGCAAAATTTTGCGAGTAGAACATTTTTCATTTTCACTGTAGTTCCCCCCTCCCCCCCCCTAACGTAAATAAATAAATAAAATAAAATAAATTACCCCTCGTAGCTCAAGGCTCCGTCTCTGGCGCTGCTTGCCTTACATGAACGCCATTTTTTTACCGAGCTGTGTGAGTTGTGACAGCGGGGAGGATAAACCTAGACAGGTGATCAGGTGAAGTCCCTCTCCCACTTGCCGAAGCAGTGTACACCAGAGCCGCGCCGGACGGAACGCAATTATGCGGCAGCCGCATTTAGGGCATACGCACAGGCGCACGCGCGCCTGCACCTAGCCGGCGCGCATTATTAACGCCGCGGTGCTAGTTTAATGGTCGAGCGCCTGAAATAATTACGCGGTATCGCGCGGGCAGCCGGCTGATCCGCGCCGCCGAGCGCGACAGCTGCCGCCGCGCCGCGCCTGCCGGCCGGGCGCCCGTGACCCGGAAAGTAATCGTGTCCGGCGGGCGGCCGACTCTGCAGGGGCCGCCACACACGTCAGCCATTAGCAGCTCGAGAGCGCAGCTAATTGACGGCGCTCCTGACGGCCCATCGCAAAATAATACACAGCCTAAATAAATAAGCCACTCTAACAGTGTAATCGGTTGCTGGTTTATTTATTGACTTCCTCACCCGTAATGAAATTCCATTATAATTACTGGTTACAGTTATTCATCCTATATGCTGTGTGGATTCTCAAACGTTATTGTTTACGGTGATTCATTTATATGAGTTTATAGAATTGGGACCGTTTCGGTTCTTTCCAGTCATTGCAAGGCGTTTCCAGTCAACCATCTTAAACTTTCGTGGGCAACACAATGTCCGCGATTAAAAGCAAACGCCTCGAAGATGATATGCAAGAAATTTCACGTAGGCATGAACGGTACTACATGCTTGGATAAGTAAATCATAAACATTTCATCACAGTCTTACAGACTAGGTACAATGATTGTGCAACTACTTCCTCATTCTGAGAAACATTGTTTGATTGCGAGAAGACCGTATTACGCCTCTTGTAAGGAGAATCATCTGCTAGAACTTGTCAGCATTCGACAGTGGCAGGATCGTGGCGATCGTAGGTTTATGACCATGGATTTGCCAATATGCGATACTGATGCTCACGTTGGTCGGAATCCCACGAATGTCATGCGAATACTGAAGAGACTGGTTCAAGACATGCTGAATCTTACTGGCTCCTAGCGATTACTGCCCGAGAGGACAGACGTGCTATTCGCTCGGCCGTGCAGGATCGTACAGCCGATTTACGTCCCTTGAGTCAGGAAATAGGAGTATTTGCAGCAAGATATCCACATGGACTACGAGCAGACGTATGGAGCACCTTGGTCTGTCAGCACGGCGCCCATTGTAGTGTCTTTCCTATAGGCGGTCCTAGAACGAAGAGACCAACGTCTACACCTGGTCTCAGGAACGGTCGGGTCTCCGAGGACTACGTCCGTTGTCTGACTGCATTCATCACTGTCATGCGGACTCCTTGCCTGACGGTGTGGTTTGGCACAGGGCGCCAAACACGATCACCTCTGGTTCTCGGACTGTATAGTTCGGACAGAGCGTGGATGAGACTCACGGGTAGGTCGCTCCATACTGCTTCACCTTGATGCCAGTCGTAGTGGCCAGTGTACTGGCAACCCATTACCACAAGTTTTCAGAGCATCAGGGATATGTACAATTAGCTCTCAAGTGGAATACTCGAACACTCTCTGTGTTGAGATATGTCAGGAAAATCAGGGACAATATGAGGTCTTGCGTTAGCTTGTTGGTAGATAACGCCACGGATATTACGAAGACATGGCACGGCCACCGGTTTTAACACGCCAGAAATGCAAAACCTACTGTCTAGCGGCGGTGGTGTTTATCTCCTCGTTGCCTAAGTCTAGGATTGTATAGTACGGTGGGAATATGTGGCATGTCATGATGGTGATTGTTTTAAACTGACTTGCCCCCGCTGCCACATTAAACGTCAATAGTCGACAAGTTCTGTTGTACCCTTATAGGCGGTTCACAGAATATCGCTGTGTCCTCTTCACTTTATCAGTACAGTGACTGAATAGCGAGAGCAACAGAGGAGCCCACTGGTACACAAATAACTGGCGGATTCCCTAAGGTAAGGCCAAGTCACAGATTGCTGCCGGTAAACTTTTCGGCGTATAGGCTCGTGGCCCACGAAACTCTTCTGATGTTAACGTTTCGTGCAGAACTGCGTTGGACGTATTCAGAGGCGTTGCTCATCCGTTGAGTCTTGCCGACTGACAGAGTTGCAAACGTGAGAACGACATATATACTGTAGAAAAAGGGGCTTGGCTGCAGTTACGCTTGATAAGCAGAGATTATCTTTGCCGAAGTAACACTCACGCATAGATATTTACATTAAAACTCTAATCACCATCTACAACAAAATATAGATGTCGTTAAAAATCCTGCCAACAGAGCCAAAAGGATTTGCATGCCGGAATACAAGTACCCCGAATTAAAACATCTAAAGGACGCTTTCGAGAAATGGTACTCGGTGGAGGAAATAAACAGAATTCTACGACCTAATAACGGAATGCCGAATGATAAGCGCGAAAAAAAGGAAGTAAGAATACAGTTTCTCCCGCTTTTACTAAAAGAGAAACACATCATATCGGAAGGATTTTACAGAAACATGACATTAGACTGGTTTTTAGACCAGCAAAGAAAATAGGCGAAGAATAAACGGCCTCCGTTGTCAGCATGTGGCGTGCAAAAAATTCGATATACGTGTGGTAAAGTGTACATTGGAGCAATCAAGAAAAGCGTGAATACCCGGCTAAAGGAACGAAAAATCATTCGCCGACTAAGAAAAATAGACAAATCGGCTCTTCACCCAGAAAGCCACGAAGTGAAGTTTCAGAAACAAAAATTTTATCTACGACGACAGACTTTTACCCACGGCTATGTAGAGAAGCCATTGAAATACGAGGGTTGGAACTTTAATAGTCGAAACTATTTACTTACAGCTATTACAAAATAGATACGGGTTTCAAAGTTTTACTGACCTTCAGAGTAGTCAACAGCATTGTGTATAACCCGTTGCCAGCGATGTGGAAGTCGTAGGATACTCTTAGCAATGCCAGTTGTGTTGACAGTTCGAGTGGCGAGGTCTATTACCCGACGAATTTGTAGCAGATCTGAAGCGAATACCGTGAAGTGTTTCCTTCAGTTTATGCTGATCATTTTTGGAACACAGCCTACGACCAGCTTAGAGACAGAAGTGATGACACTTCCTGCGGGACCTGACCGTCATTTTGCAGGACAATGCTTAAGCACATACAGTGCAAGCTGTTACTGATTTGTTTGACTGGCGGGGCTGCTAAGTGCTATACCACCTTCTGCACTCCCCTGACTTAAGCCCTCGTGAGCTCAACTCGATTTCTAAACTGAAGGAAACACTTCACGGCATTCGCTCCAGAACTGCTACAGATTCGTCAGGCAACAGACCGCGCCGCTCAACCTGTCAACACAACTGGCACTGCTAAGAGTATCCTACGACTTCTACATCGCTGGCAGCTGGCTATACACAATGCTGGTGACTACTTTTAAGGTCAGTAAGATTTTGAAACGCGTATCTATTTTGTACGAGATGTAAACAAATAGTTGCCACTATTAACCCTCGTATATAAACATACCTTGAAACTTAGTGACATATGGACAATAGCTCTGCAGAATCGCTAAACGGATTTTTTTTTTTTTTTTTTTGACAAGACAACAGTCGATAGTCAAATTTTATCTTTAACAAGGATGATCTCTGCATATCACGTGCAACTGCGACCACGTAGTGTACGCATATGTCGCTCTCAAATTTGCGACTCGTCAGTCGACAAGACTCAGCGGTGGAGCAACGTCTCTGAAGATGTCTAGCGTAGTTCTCGACGAAACATTGGGAGCAGAAGAGTTTCGCGCACCACGACCTTATATCGCGAAACCTTTACCATCAGCAGTGTCATGTGGTGGTGAAAGCCTACATTCTATCACAAGCCACAGATGTCGGAAGCGTTGTATCACCCATGTGAATGAACATAAAGCAACGTCGGCTTGCAGGGTTGTTGTTGTTGTGGTCTTCAGTCCTGAGACTGGTTTGATGCAGCTCTCCATGATACTCTTTCCTGTGCAAGATTCTTCATCTCCCAGTACCTACTGCAACCTACATCCTTCTGAATCTGCTTAGTGTATTCACCTCTTGGTCTCCCCCTACGATTTTTACCGTCCACGCTGCCCTCCAATACTAAATTGGTGATCCCTTGATGCCTCAGGACATGTCCTACCAACCGATCCCTTCTTCTGGTCAAGTTGTGCCACAAACTTCTCTTCTCCCCAATCATATTCAATACTTCCTCATTAGTTATGTGATCTACCCATCTAAACTTCAGCATTCTTCTGTAGCACCACATTTCGAAAGCTTCTATTCTCTTCTTGTCCAAACTATTTACCGTCCATGTTTCACTTCCATACATGGCTACACTCCATACAAATACTTTCAGAAATGACGTCCTGACACTTGAATCTATACTCGATGTTAACAAATTTCTCTTCTTCAGAAACGCTTTCCTTGCAATTGCCAGCCTACATTTTATATCCTCTCTACTTCGACCATCATCAGTTATTTTGCTCCCCAAATAGCAAAACTCCTTTAATACTTGCTAGCAGGGTATCTGTTACGTAACCGGCACGGACGAAGCGATTCTCATTTAAGAGCCAAAGCGAAACATACTGTTTCTGGAGCGTCTCAGACGCCGACTGTGATGGTCATGGAGCTCTTCCGTAGGATGATGGGTTCTGTCCCCGAATACGGGGAGAAGTCTGTGGGCGAATGGGTTGAAGCGGAGAGCTGTGCCAGACGTACACACTCTCTGTCCTTACCGTCTCGCAGCAACAGTAAAACATGGTGCACTGGCTCCGTGGTTAGAGACTGAGCACTTGTCACCTGGGTAGAGGCTGAACCTTGAGGTGTGGATGTACAAACATTTGCATATGTTTTGACAATCCTCCTGTTCAGGACACATGATAGCAAGAACATATTCATTTAATGTAATAACATTAGATAATAATTAAAAGATTTTGCGCCATAAATATTAATTATAGATTGTAGATAATTTAGTTGTATTGATGCGTAGTTTACTAATACATTAGTACAATGTAACTAGGTGGTATCCACTTCATCTTGAGTTGAATAAATGAAATAGTAATGGGTAGGGTGTCTGACGTCATCCAGGCAGTCTGAGTCGCAAGTCAGGCACGGAGAAGGAAAAGAAGAATTGAATGCACCACTGATGCTGTGATTCATTTGAAGCAGATTCACTGAAATCAAACGAACGGCTCGATGAGGACGAAGACAGTGGTGACGCCATGACATCAAACAGACCAGGAATCCTGGACTTGCATTCTAACGAACACGAAGGATGTTCAATAAGTAATGCAACACACTTTTTTTCTCGGGGAGTTTTGGTTGAAAAATGTAAAATTTGCTGTGGGAGATCGCATAATATCCCACTTCAGCCGCTATGATTTCCTGAAGTTCCGCTATGAGAATGGCGCTATACGTAGCCTTCAAAATGGCGCACGGAGATGCGTTACAAGCTGAGATCTGTCACTGAGTTCCTTTTGCAGGAAAACCAGAGCATTGCAGGTATTCACAATCGCTTGCAGAATGTCTTGAGACACCTGACAGTCAACAAAAGCACGATGAGTCGTTAGGCGAAACGTCTGCCCTCATCGCAACAAGATCGCGCAAACCTGTCCGATCTCCCTCACGCCGGCCAGCCGCACACAGCTGTGACTCCCAAAATGTTGCAACGTAGAGACAGTCTCATGCGAAGTTATCGACAGATCAGAATCAGACATCTCTCTGCCCAACAAGACGTCACCAGTTCTGGTGATCAAACGTTTGTATCCGCTGCGTTCCTCGGCGCCTAACGGGAAACAATGGATACCAACGAAGGTCCATCTGTGCGGGATTTCTTGCGCGTTATAAGGCTCATTGTGATTTCTTTTTATTTTGTCGAACATCGTCACAGGTAATGAAACATGGCTTCATCATTTCCAGCCGGAAACCAAATGGCAGTCCATGGAGTAGCGCCATACAATCTCTCCTCCGAAGAAAAAGATAAAAGCCGCACCATCAGCAGGCAATGAAATGATAATTAAATAAAGACCCTACGCTGTCGACAGGCGTTGATATACATCAACGGGGACAGTTGACAATGTGTGTACCGACCGAAATCTCCTGCTTGTATGGCAGACGCTCTGCGGCGCGGCACGCTACTTTTTACCGCCCTACCTGTCCAGCAATGTTCATTTGTCTAGCTAAAAGCTGTAGTAGAAAATACTAGACCACTACTGTCTATTGCAGGTCGCAACATGCATACAATTGTCCGGTAAACAGGATGTGGCTAGCTACTGAAATAAAAGTTTTAACTCGGCAATGTAAATTTTCAGGTGTGTTTTTACGATAACACTGCCAAGTCCGTACTAAGTGGCAACACAATGTAAAGTTCACACGCACAGCACAATCACACACGTAGCCAGTTTATGGTATTTACACCCATTACCGAAGTTAATAGAGTTCACCGGATCGTTTAGTTATGAAAATGCTCGCTCAAATGTTGTGCACTCTGCTCTACACGTAATACCTGCTCCAGTCTTAGATCGCACAACACGCCACGCGGTTTTAACTAACTGTCAAAAGCAATAATTTTTATATTCCGTCCGAAATTCCACACGACTTCCACTATACCGTTCACTTAAATAAACTTTGTACTACTTCGCGAGCTCGTAATTAGCATTTTTCCCCAATTTTACAGTAGTTTCGTTGGAGCTGCTTTCAATAAGATGTTACTAGTTCGAACCCTCAGTCACGACCCCCCCAGATCACACCAAAGGCTTTGTTCCCAGCATAGATTGACCAAGCCTGCATTTTTCTGATTGGCTGATATCACAAACAGCAAATCAGGTTGCAGTATTATCCCGCTCTAACCCGCTCTTTACTATAATGACCAATCATAATAAAACATTTCTTTCTGTGGCAATTGCTAAATAAATAAATTCAGAAAAGTATCAAATATAAAATTACTCCTTCTGAAATTACCGATTAATTTGTGTTCTACTCACGATTTATTAGTACCATAAACTGACTGCACATTTAATTATAGTAAATCCCCTGTATAGTTTAACTGGTACTTCGTGAATAAACAAAACAATTTTCATTTACTTCTGTTCTTCTTCACTCATACAACACTCACACTGCTAATTAAATATACATATAAAACAATTATAATTATGCAAATACATTAAATATTAAGCAAGTATAACTTTACAGCGTTGTTTTGACTACGATTGCTAGCACTGTCAGTCAACTGCTGACCTCAGCCGCCTACTAGTACAATTACGTGCAGCTTTGTAACTCAGGTCCATGTTAGCTGGTGACATGTGTCGATGACTGATACCTATAACGATATCGTCCTAACAAGTGACAGGAGCGATGCGAAGGCGCTATGCCTCAGCTCTATCCATCTGAGCCACCGAGGGCACAGAGAACAGTGCGACTGCAGGCAATCATGACTTGCACGCTCCCCCTGAGACCCACATTCCCAACTTAATGTCCACACACTATATTCATGATGCCCCTTCCCATTACACTCATTACTCGCGCCAGACAATCGTAGCGAGTCCCGTAAGAGTTCGGCCAATACGTGCGCATCGGTACAGAAGAAGATGATCAATGGCCGGTTAGCCTTAACTATATGAAGTTGGTATCTGTTCTTTCGGATACATCCGAGAGAACAGATGCCATCTTCATATCAGCAGGTAAGGTCATGGCACGGACTTCTAGGACACTGAGCGGACTATTCTGCTTAGTGTCTTTCCACATGATGCAACGATAAACTCGGATTTGTACTGTATTACCCTCAGGAAATTCAAGAAACAACTTCAGCGTGTTCGTCGCCACAAAAATGCAGACGAACTTCTCATTTTCGGTGACAACGCAAGACAGCGCACTAGTCTCCGCACGCGAGAGGACTTCACAAAATTTCATTTGACTCTTCTTCGCAATTCACCATACGGCCTGGAGCTTGCACCATCCATCTGTTTGGCCCAGCGAAGGATGTAGTTCGCGGGAAGCAGTACGTGGACGAGGGGAAGGTTATTGATGCAGCGAGACATTGGCTCCGACGTCGACAAGTAGAGGGCTATCATTCGGGCCCTCCAAGTAAGGTGTCTTAACCATAGAGTAACAAGGTGCTAATCCCGAAACATAAATAAGAAGGTGCGGTAAAAATTTACCCCACGTTTTTCTGGATTATTTGTTTCACAAAAGAGGTTCCGGAGTAACATAAACTAATATGAAACCTTTATTACAAACTATAGTTATGTTTTATAATATGACAAAGCAAATCAATGCATTTCATTGGATCATGGTTGTCATATACAGAAATATGAAACTGCACTTATCTATTGCATTCAGTTACCCTTTGTGTTATGACATTGCGAAACACAACAGCAAAGAAGGCAGCGTCCACTTTTTTTGAGATCGTTTCTGGTTGTGCTGCTGATCTTGGAATATAGCTTGGAAAATCGCTCAGAAAATGTGTCAAAATATGTTCCATGGTTATGCGAAACTCTTTGGGTAAATTTTTTCGCGTGATTCTGTCCAATTCTGCTTCAACCAGCCCGAATGCAAATGACTTTAGACAATATCTTCGGCTGTTTGTGCCGCCACTATCCTTATACAAGACATAGCCATATATTCCTGATGCATCTAAAAGCCCATACACGTATCGCATTTTCCAGTGCCTCGTTTTTCGTCCTGTGGTCTTGTTGTGGCATAGTAAATCAAATACATCGATTCCCCCTTTGTTATCATTGTAGAAAAGTACTATGTTCGATTTCTTTGGCTTCTCATCTATTGCACCTATCTCATGAATCGTTGACAAAATAATAACGTTTTTATTTTTCTTTGGAATGTATGACTCCAACATTTTTTCTCTCCTGTAAATGAATACAGATGAAGAAACTGGCCTATTCTTGGTTTGAAGCAGGGATCCTGGTATTTCTGGTTTATTCTTTAGTAAGGTGCCAACCATTATCGACTTTTTGTCAGCCAGTTTGTCGGCTGCTTCACAAGAAGCAAATCAGTTGTCCAATGTAATGTTCCGGTTGATTCCATATACAAGTTCACATAATTTCATCACATAATATGTTGGAACTGAAACAAATTAGGCCCTAGTCTCTTTCCCCAAAGATGGAATTCCTGCATAAAAATAATGAAATTATTTTTAGCCCATATTTGTCCAGCTTGCTTGGCAGACACATTTTGAATGGGCAGAGGGAGTGTACAATTCTTGACTATGTTTGACAAAAATACACCATAAATCACGAAATGCAGCGAACTTGTCTGCCGTTCTTCTTTGCAAATTAGTATGTTGGTCATCAAATCTTAGATTATTGACCAAAAACTGGAATCGGTTTTTCGTCGTAACTCCCCGGAAAAATGGGGACCCGTATACTAGAGACCACGCATCAGTACAATTCAGACGCGCATCTTTTAGAGCTCCACTCATAAAAATATACTAAATAAAGCTTTTATTTCGTTGTGGTTGGTATCTCCAATATACCACTGCGGTGATGTGAATTTTTCCCTTCGATTAGTAATTTTTTGGTTTGTGTACGTAACTATTAGTGAAACCATGTCACTAGTAAACAACAGTTCAAATAATTTCAGGGCTGACGTTTCGTTTATTGCCTTGCCTAGTGCTCCAAGTGAATGTAGCACTATATTCTTTGCTGGCACTCTGGATGCTTTTTTGTGGAAGGGATGTGTGTTCCAACAATACCCATTTCCGCCATATAAAATTTTCCTTACTTGGCTATCTCCTTCGTCCGATAAATCAACCTCAAATGGCGGTACATCGAATTCTTCATCCTCGTGGTCGTCTGTGATATGACCGTCTTCAGGTTCATTCACCTCTTCGTCTGATTCACTGCAATATTCGTTTTTAGCCTCTTGACGCTCAAATTCTCTTATTATTTCCTCTGGAGTACTTAACAGTTTATAAGAAGACATTTTCTACGCTTGCAAAAGAAAACAAAAAAAAATTAACGTAAATAAGAAGGTGGGGTGATTTTTACCCCAACTTGTTATCCTACGGTTAAGACCATCGCACTGAACAGGGATTATGTTGAAAAATAGTATTTTCTAGCCAAAAGAGTGGGGAATAATATGATGCGCTGGAAACCTGAATAAAAAAATTGTTGCTTTGCTTATTGAGTGACCCTCATATAATGAATATTTTGTAACAACATTTGAGTCAGGCTGTGCTCAGACAGCAGGATGGTTCACGAAAAGAAGGGAATTTGGGTCCGATTCCTGGCCTGGTACTATAACAGAGTAGAGCAGAACATAGTTCGAGATATAAAGTAAATTATGAGAATCAGGAGATCTTCTGTGACGTTTTGAAGTAAGGAGAGAGGTGTTGGTGGACACAAAGCTGTAATGGTGGATCCTGAATCGTGCTTGGATAGCTCAGTCGCCGGCCGCTGTGACCGACTGGTTCTAGGCGCTTCAGTCCGGAACCGCACTGCTGCTATGGTCGCAAGTTCGAATCCTGCCTCGGGCATGGATGTGTGTGATGTCCTTAGGTTAGTTAGGGGATTGATGACCTCAGATGTTAAGTCCCATAGTGCTCAGAGCCATTTGAACCATTTTTGATAGTTCAGTCGGTACGAACATTGCCGTGAAAATCAAGGTTCCGGTTTCGAGTGTCGGTCGGTCACACAGTTTTATTCTCACATAAATTTTCCTTAAAGTGCCTGTTTACACCTGATAAACGGTACGAGTGAAGTAAAGAAAAGGTATGTCCTATGATGCCTATATTCCATTTTGCTTTGCATACGCGTCCAGCACAGAAATTGCTCAATGATGCATCGACGACCTTGTGCAACTGAATTTCCCACATTTCCTTCATGGAGCCTCGTGTGCTAATATGTACCGCAATAATAGGAGGGCGGACAGACCCTGACGCACAGAAGAAAATTTACCTGGTGTGAGGACGGCCGGTGTGGCCATGCGGTTCTAGGCGCTACAGTCTGAAACCGAGCGACCGCTACGGTAGCAGGTTCGAATCCTGCCTCGGGCGTGGATGTGTGTGATGTCCTTAAGTTAGTTAGGTTTAATTAGCTGTAAGTTCTAGGCGACTGATTACCTCAGAAGTCAAGTCGCATAGTGCTCAGAGGCATTACCTGGTGTGAGGACAGTTTCTTTGGTGTGCGAGATACCTGCACTTACTGGATATGCTACGATTGTATCCGTTCCACTATGAAGTCCCACATCAAATACAGGACCAGCACAGGGTCCTGGGGCATGTTTCGTACCCGTCAGCAGAGAAAGCCATGGCGCAGGGAGCATTTCCTACCACTTATAGACATTGTGTTTTGTATCTTCTGTATCTCGTGCGTCAGCGACGACTTTTCAATCTCTTTCGGATAAATCACATTTGCCGTTTGGTGGAACTGGTTGGTGTGATTCGCTCATGAGTATAGCAAATTCCATGTCCATCTAGTAGTTCTTCCTGCACTACCACTGGGTGAAAACAGCAGGGAGTATGTATAACAAACACTGCAGTGCCACCAACTAAACCAAAGGCATCGAAACACTGTGAATGGACTGCAGCTCAGTTATAACATACCCCTCACCTCTTGCGAATGCTCGTGTAGTAAGACTGTTTATAACTATCAGATTATAACTCCCTATTTTATATCGGTAAGCACTGATCTTCGAAATCTATGGCTTGTTTCTATTAATAACGGAACAGTAGGTACACGAGTCACAGAAAAAAAAACTTTTTTTTACACCGGAAAACATAGGTGAGCTATAACATGGCGTCTCAGATTTCTGTGTCCAGATCTTTCCGTCGTGTGTCCTATGGGTCTCAAAGTCCAGTATAGGTAGCATACCGTCGTTTTTTTATTGCCATTGTGAACTGTATTTTGTCATATTATTTGTTTAGATGCTGGAGGAAGCTTCTTCGTCGTGGCCAAATGATGAATAGCCACATATCAGAGCCACGATTTAGGGCACATAGGAGTAGAGGGCAGTGCCGCCTCTTCGAAAGCTTCCAAGAACATGTCTGCGGCTACTGGTGAGAGAGGGAAGCCAACTGTCGTGCTATCTGTCTGTTCATAAAACTTATCTTTGCACTTGAAGTTCGTTGTCTTCAGCCCGCTCCGCACGATATCACAGATATACGTTACTATCCACTCCTGTACAACGTCTACCATGTTCTGTACTGGTATGTTGGTAAGCAAGGGTTTGACATCGAAGCTCACAGTTAAGTCTGACATCCAAAACCAGAAACTCAGATCAGTGCGAAAAGTTGCGTGTCGATAGAGTATCAACCTAAACACCGATTTAGTTCATGATGTGTGCTGTCGTTCAGCAGAACATGCATAAGTGGTAATTAAAAGTTGGGTTGGGTTGTTTGGGGGAGAAGACCAGACAGCGAGTTCATCGGTCTCATCGGATGAGGCAAGGACCGGGAACTAAGTCGGCTGTTTCCTTTCAAAGGAACCATCCCGGAATGTGCCTCGAGCGATTTAGGGAACTCACAACCTAAATCAGGATGGCCGGACGCGGAATTGAACCGTCGTCCTCCCGAATGCGAGCCCTGTGTGCTAACCACTGCGCCACCTCGCTCGGTAATTAAAAGTAACAGCAGATCTACGGAGTATAGCAAAATCGTATATGAGAGCTAGGAAAGTGAAGATCTCTGGTATGTGAGTTGGTAGAGTACAGAACTGTCGCCTTTGGCTGTGGTGAAACTTGCACGCATTGTTTGCGTCTCGCCTGTCTGCTGCTTGCTTGCGAGCGCGCTCTTGTTTACATCCGCGTAGCGGCTAGTTTCAGGGTACCGATTTCAATGATCATCATGGCGCTTTCTTACCGTCAAGCGACAATTAAACTAACTTTTCCGTTAGATGTCGAACGACCAAAGGCGTATGAAGCTGAACGTTTTATTTTGTAAGAAATGCGTCTCCCGCCACAAGATGCTCTCGGATTACATTTTCGATCATCAGTACTACTGTGTAGCCAGCCGGTGTGGCCGAGCGGTTCTAGGCGCTTCAGTCTGGAACAGCGCGACCGCTATGGTCGCAGGTTCGAATCCTGCCTCGAGCATGGATGTGTGTCATATACTTAGGTTAGTTAGGTTTAAGTAGTTCTAAGTTCTAGGGGACTGATGACCTCAGATGTTAAGTCCCATAGTGCTCAGAGGCATTTGAACCATATGAACTACTGTGTACATAAGGCTGGCGAATGACAAGCTGTAAGGCGACGTTGTGCGGTGTCACGCTAACGATCTCAAATTCCGATACTCTGACGGACATATAGGGACTGTCGTGGTTGATCACGCTGGTTTTGGCCTCCGAACGTTGCGGATTTTCGAACTCCCGTTTGAAGTACCGTCGGACATTGTAGTGGCCGCTTTTAAACCTTACGGGAACTTCGTCAGTCCCGTAGCTGAAGCGTGGAAGACGTTCGAAACGTACCGTGTCCTCAATGGTGTCCGTCAGATAAAACTTGAACTACGGAAACACGTGCCTTCCTACCTTCTTATTGCCGGCTGCAGGGCTGTCTTCATGTAGGATGGCCAGCCGCGCACCTGTTCAGGTTGTGGCCAGGAAGGCCATCTCGGTTCTGAGTGTTTCCGACGTAGACTGGTTCAGACGGCGATAGGAGACGTCGCTCCTCCTACGGCGCCCACTGTGTTACCTTAGTCTTACACGTCAGCGGCGGTGCTGCCTTCTACGCCCCCTCTGAATCAGTCGTTACCGGTGTCGACTCCTCTCGACTAGGCGATGGACGTTTCGCCTCTCTCTCCTGCACCCACGCCGGAGGCAATACAAATGGTCGACGACCGACAGCAGGCGCAAGCTGTCTGTGTCGACCCCATAGTTGTTGGAGCTGTACCTACCTCCTCCTTTCTGGCATCTGGCCACATGTCGGACGACAGCCGCCCGCCTTCCTACACGGAACAGCATGTTAGGAAGCAAAGGTCGCCGAGGAAACGGAAGAGACAACGCCGTACCCCTTCTCATGACTACGTCTATCGGAATTCTGCACAGGATGACGTCGCTGATACTGATGGTGCACTGTCCTCTGACACCCTGACACTTGACGACGCGAGGACCTTCCCACCCTCCATCTCCAGTCACCGACCTTTCCCCGCCTTTGTCTGATGCGGTTGCATCCCTTTCTGTGTCTGACTACCCGTCGGCCCACTCCTGATAATGTTCCACTGAACCGGCAGGGTGCTCAGGATGGACATTCTGGAGGTGTACTGAACGATGGACCACTCTTGATGGGGTCGGCTCTCTCCCCGTCACAGTGATGTGCCGCTCTATGGGAGCCTAACAGGGGTTCCCTGTGGTTTCCCGTGTTTGAATCGCCTGTCTTGGCTATGGCACCTTTCCAAATTTATCGCACAGCCACGGTCAATGTCAACACTATTCGCGTACCCCACAAACTAGCTTCACTCCATGACATCTGTATGCCGCGGACGTTGACGTAGCTCTCCTTCAGGAGATGCATGTTGCAAATTTCTGTCTTCCCATCGTTTTATAGCATATGTCTCTCATGCTTCCGCTGCTGGTAGAGGAATGGCGATCCTCTTACGTGATGGTATCCTCCCTGATTCAGTTTCCGATCTCCCTGATGCCTGATCTCACGTTTAGTGGCGTCAGGACAGTCAATGTCTGTGCGCCTCCGTGATTTTACACCATCTTCTCAGGGACAGTGACGCCTCTCTTCCTAGGTCGGCAGGATGCATTGATCATGGGAGGCGCTTTCAACTGCACCCAGGCACCCAAAGTGGTCACGAAGCGCAAGAAAGTAAGAAAAAAATGGCTCTGAGCAGTATGGGACTTAACATCTGAGGTCATCAGTCCCCTAGAACTTAAAACTACTTAAACCTATCCAAGCTAAGGACATCACACACATCCATGCCTGAGGCAGGATTCGAACTTGCGACCGTAGCGGTCACGCGGTTCCAGACTGATGCGCCTAGAACCGCTCGACCACACCGGCCGGCTAAGAAAGTAAGAAATTCTGCTTCCTTGGAACGCCGCAGGGATTTAGATAAAAGGCAGGCTAGCATATGCAGAGAAGGAATTTCTGGCCTAAAGAAGTGTACTAATATAAAACACAGGAATTAATTTGAGAGAATGTACGTTGGAACACAGCATTGTATGGTGGTGAATCATGGACATTTTGTAAACCGGAACAGAAGAGAAGATAAGGGAAGAGGAAATTCCCCGCGGAGTCAGGAAAGAAAGTATCGTAAGAAAAAACTGTCAAGACGAAGTGGTAGAATGGTGGGATAACTCCTCTTTTTTTTGAGTCATCAGGCTGCTGATTGCTTCGATGTGGCCCGCCACGAATTCCTCTCCTGTGCCAAACTTTTCATCTCAGAGTAACACTTGTAAACTTCGTCTTCAATTACTTCTTTATCTCTTTTACTCTACAGTTTTTACTCTCTTCGGCTCCCTCTAGTACCATGGAAGTTATTCCCCGATGTCTTAAAAAATGTCCTACCGTCCTGTCTGATTCTCCGGAGAACTTCCTTATTGCTTACCCTATCAGTTCACCCAATTTTCAGTATTCTCCTGTAGCTCCACATCTCATATGCTTCAACTCTGTTTTGTTCCGGTTTTCCCACAATCCATGTTTCACTATGCTGTGCTACAAACGTACATTGTACGAAATTTTTTCCTCAAATTAAGGTCTACGTTTGATGCTAGGAAACTTCTCTTGGTCAGGAATGCCTTTTTTGCCAGTGTTGGTCCGCATTTTATATCCTCCTTGCTCCACCCGTCATGGGTTCTTTTGTTCCCTATCTAGCAGAATTCCTTAACCTGATGTATTTCGTGGTCACTAACCCTCACTTTCCTGCTATTCTCATTTCATTACTTTCGTCTTTCTTCTATTTACTCAAATTCCATATTTTGTACTCATTAGGCTGCTCATTCCATTCAACAAATCCCACAATTTTTCTTCAGTATCACTAAGGATATCAATGTCATCAGCGAATCTTATCATTGATATCCATTTACCTTGAATTTTAATTCCACTCTTGAACTTTTCGTTTATTTCCTTCTTCTTCGATGCACAGACTGAACTGCAAGCGGGAAAGACTACACCCCTGTTTAACACCATTTTAATCCGAGCACCTCATTCTTGGACTTCCAGGCTTATTGTTCCCTCTTGGTTATTTTACATATTGTATGTTACCCCCCAGTCCCTACAGCTTACCCCTATTTTTCTCAAACTTTTGAACATGTTACACAATTTGACATTATCGAACGCTTTTTTCAGGTCGACAAATCACGTCAGTGTTCTTACTATTTCTTTGGTCTTGCTTCCATTATCAATCGCAATGTCAGAACTGGCTCTCTGGTACCTTTCCCTTTCATGAAACCAAACTAATCTGACACACCCTCAATTTTTTTTCCATTCTCCTGCATATTATCCCTATCAGCAATTTTGCGTATGAGCTGCTAAAGTGACAGTGCGATAATTCTCGCACTTGGCTCTTGCAGTCTTTGTGTAGATAATGTTTTTCTGAAAGTCTGATGGTATATCGTCAGACTCACGTACTCTACACACCAACGTGAACAGTCTTTTTTTGCCATTTCCCCTAATTATTTTAGAAATTCTAATGGAATTTTATTTATCTCTACTGCCTTGTTCGATCTTAACTCTTCCAAAGCCCTTCTAAGTTTTCATTCTAATACTTGACTCTCTACCTCTTCTATATCGACACTTGGTTCTCCTTCTATCACGTCATCAGAAAAGTCTTTGCCAACATAGAGGCATTCAATGTACGCTTTCCACCTATCCGCTCTCTCCTCTGCGTTGGAATTCCCATTGCACTCTTAATGCTACCATCCTTGCTTTTAATTTCACCGAACGTTTTTGGACTTTTCTATATACTAAGTCAGTCGTAAGAGACTTGTATTTCTGTATTCCTGAATTTCGTTCAACATTTTTGTACTTTCTTCTTTCGACCATCACCTGAAGTATTCCTTCTGTTACCCGTCGTTTGTTCGCAGTTACCTTCTTTGTACCTACATTTTTCATTCCAACTTCTGTGATTGCCCTTTTTAGAGACGCCCATTCCTCTTCAACCACACTACCTGCTGTGCTATTCCGTATCAGAGTATCTGCAGGCTTAGAGAACGTCAGTCTTATCCCTCCATTCCTTAGTACTTCCGCATCCCACGTCTTTGGGCACTGATTCTTCATGACTGTCTCGTGAACATCAGACTACTCTTCATAACTACTAAATTTTGGTCTGAGACTATATGAGCTCCAGGATACGCCTTACGGTCAAGTATCTGATTTCGGAAACTCTGCCTAACCATGATGTATTCCAACTGAAATCTTTATCTGCTGGTCGTCCCGAGAATACCTCCTCCTCTTGTGACTCGTAAACCGAGTATTCGCTTTTACTAGCAGAATTCTATCGCAGAAATGTATTACTCTTTCTCCTTTCGCATTCCCGGTACCAAGCCCATATTCTCCCGTAACCCCTACTTCTATTTCTTCCTCTACAACCGCAGTCCAATCCCCTATGACCATTAAATTTTCATCTGGGATGTTAGGAATAGTGTTAAGGCAAAAAGAATAAGCTCCGTGGTGTTAGAGGTAACAGTAGAGGGCAAAAACTGTAGGGGAAGACAGAGACTGGAATACAGCCAGAATATAACTGAGGTCGTAGGGTGAAAACGCTACTCTGAAATGAAGAGATTGGCGTAGGAGAGGAATTCGTAGCAGGCCGCATGAAACCGGTCAGAAGAAACTAGGTTACAAAGTACAGGTAATAAAGCAAGTTCTATCGCTCTCACGTCGCAAGAAGCGACGAAACCAGAAACCGAACACTCTAATATTGCAAACACATTCTACATGAAACAAGTGGCTAATACGTACAGTAATATTTTAATATTTGACAAAATAAAAGGCAAAATATATCGTTTCATTTATAGAAGTTAAAGTCTATTAGTAATGACTGTGATTTATTTTCAGAGAGACCGCTTATTAGAAGGACAGTCTTTCTTTATGCATCCGCTCTGTGTCGTCTTTAAAATAAAATAAAAAATACTACTCTCCCGCAAAAATCTTCACAAACAATTGCAAGTAAGTTTCAAAATTAAGGAAATGATAAATTTGGTGTTTTTTGTAATGCTCGGTAGAATGTACGTTTTTAGTCGTGTTTAATATCCGTTCACAAGTGGTAAAAAACCAGGTAAAAATATTCACGTCTTGCTCATCGAATGTATGAGAATACAATCTATGAGAACTAAGTCAGCGAGTGTAAATAAAAAGCCAGAGCCTCAAACAACCCATGCAGAGTCTGTGGTGAAGCGGGCATACACTGCTATACCAGGAACACAATTTACTTTGTTGTGAAGAATTGTAATTTAAATATTGTTCCCTCAACACCAACAATTTATTCTGAAGTTGTGTCATTCATGTCGATGTCATGTTTTACTATGCATGGCATATGATTTTTGTTATATACTTACGAGAATGATGCGCTACAGTCGCAGGTTCGAATCCTGCCTCGGGCATGGATGTGTGTGATGTCCTTAGGTTAGTTAGGTTTAAGTAGTTCTAAGTTCTAGGGGACTGATGACCTCATAAGTTAAGTCCTATAGTGCTCAGAACCATTTGAACCATTTTTTTACGAGAATGATGTGTCTATATCAATTTGTGAACTTAGAAATGACTACACACTCGAGATTGACCATTATAGCTTAACAAAGTATGATGAAAGATGTTTCTGTAGACGACGCCGCTAACGCACTCCCATGCGGTGCTCCTCGACTTGGAAGTAAACCCGTTCGAATCCTGATGCTGGATGAAATTTTCACTGACAGTATTTGTCAGCCAAGGGAGTTAGTGGCGTGAAGTTGCAGATCACCAGTCTTTGTACCAATGTCCTGGATTAAAGAGCAAACCTCTCCGCATTCTGACGATGATGAACGTCGGTCGGATAGGGACGATAAGCTCGGCGGCCATATTGGTACTATTCGAGAAGTTTAGATTGGTGCTATCCGTGAGGATTAGGTTCTGTGCCGTGTAATGTAATAAAAAAAATTATTTGTGACTCCTTTTCTTTGCTATCAGTGTAATGTAATAAAATGAATATGAGCCGTGACTTCTATAAAAAAGAAACACACATTAATGCAATAGCTCAGCATAAAAGAGAAGTAACTAATGTAGGAATATTATTAACAGTGTAATATGTTGTTTAATTTAGCCCGACGTGTATAAGCACTCAGTAAACTAGCTAAATTCTCAGGGTAGTTACGTATTCGTCGATAATCAATTGTCTTTTCTTGTTTCCCAACATTACAGATATTATTCAAGGCTCGTGAGAAGTCGTGTGCTTATTGCACCAGAGAATATTTGCCAAGTCTGTACGATGTACACGACTGTAATATGTAACTTATCGTGGTTTCGTCTCGATTCCCCAATATAAGATAACAAGAGTAGCATCTACTGGAATCCTGTGACCAGTACTTTTCTGCCTGGGATGTTATCTCGTGATATAAAGAAAAACTGTAAGTAAAATTGTTAAATTATTAGTAGCTGGCTCCGGTCTCGCCTCGTAGTTGAACTAAAAGAAAAATGTTAAAGATTTATCTAAGATGGCGCCTAACAATGAAAATTATTTGTGAAGGTCCATATCCACTTAAGACAATCCAGGTATCAGGCTAACAATAGATTGACCACACACACAAATTCTTCTGACAAAATAACCATTTTTACATTATCAGCTGGTACAGCATGATGAGCTTTACACAAGAATGTACTCTTAGGTCCGAATCAAAGCAGATAAGATAAGCGAAAAACAAAGGAAAGATAGTTCATGCATAGAAGCCCAAGAGTCCATGGAAAAACATGTCCATTGTTGTTCTACCTCTTCTTCTTTGGCGTACTTGTCGATTACTTATAAAATTTATCGTACTATTTAGTTTACATTTTTTTACACCCAAGTCCACCCAGGAGAAACAGTACAGCCGATACCTGGTTTCAACCTCTTCCTTCTCTGATCATCATCATACCGTACAATCACTACACTACGCACGCGTCCATTACACTCACCTACATTCTACAGATACACATACGACACAACACTGACACAACCGAAAGGACGGTTGCTAACATATGTGGAGGAAGAACACCCTTTCGGCAGACGGCTGAAGCCACGCTGTGGAATATCCCAACCAACAGTGCCATACGTTGTTTAAAAATATTTAATAATAAAGCACTCATTTAAACTAATAGTCAGACAGCAATGATGTTCTTCAAATTTATCGAGACTATGGTTCTCGCGCAAAGGAAGTCAACCATTGTTCAATTTTTAGAACAATTTGTCACTGGAAATGAGTTTCAGAGTCAACAATATCTTTTCAAGAGCGTACATGAAACTTTCATAGGTTATTTGAATTTCATTTTTTCGTTTCCAAATAAAATAGAATTTTCAACAACCAAGGGAACCATTACAGTCAAACTCAGTATTAATTCGCTACTGATGATACCACATCATTTCGTAGCTTAATGTTTGCTGACAACGTCCACCACAACATAATGAACATCCACTCTGCGCAACGCTCATTACTGCAGCTGACAAATGTGATTACTTCATATCGTTGCAGTGACCTATATATTTCGGATCAGCGGTAAAACGCAAACAAGTATCACAGCCTGCAGCTGTGATAACGTTCATAGTTTCTTTTTCCTTGTTGAACGACGTGATTTTTTTGTGTCTGCATAGCACAGGCTGTCGCAAAGTATGAAAATTCTGTAACTATTGCGTTGTGTATAATGTTCTGACGTATAATACATCTCCAGCATTTATTTTTACTAGAACGTTCTTACTACGCTGCTCAAAGCAACGATACAAATAAGTTACTTCCTTAGTCACGCCAAAAATCACTTACAACTGATAATTTATTTATACTACGTTGCATCTTCCAGTTCAGGCCTATAATAATTTTAAAATATAACGCATCACACATGTGCAGTTTTTGAGGAGATGAAGAAGAAACGTCGTTGGTTGTCATCTCGTTAATATTATAGTGACTACAAATCATTTACACTGAAAATGGACTAGGAAATAACAAAGGAAACGGTTCATCTTTGTTCAATGAAACATGCAAGTCTGGAGGGATGTAGGGACAGCACAGAGAATACACCCTCTAAGACAAGTAAAAGAGAGACGAAGAAGAAGACGTACCACAAAGGAAATCTGTACATGTACATAAAAGCCAATGATTACAATTTCAGAGAAATTGGATTATTTTTTCGAGGGAAAATGCTTCACACTTTGAGGAAGTGAATAACGTGAAGAAGAAGACGCACCACAAAGGAAATCGGTACATATAGAGAAAAACAGGGCCGGCCGTTCTGACTGAGTGGTGGCAGGTTAGAATCCTGCCTCGGGCATGGATGTGTGTGATGTCCTTAGGTTAGTTAGGTTTAAGTAGTTCTAAGTTCTAGGGGACTGATGACCTCAGATGTAGTGCTCAGAGCCATTTGAACCATTTTTTTTAACAGAACAACAAATGATTACAATTTCAGAAAAATTGGATTATTTCTTCGTGAGAAGGTGCTTCACAAATTGAGAAAGTGAATAACGTGTTGGTCCCCCTTTGGCCCTTATGCAACCGGTCATTCGGCCTAGCAATGATTGATAGAATTTTTGTATGTCATCCTGAGAGATACCGCGCCTAATTCTGTCCAATTGGGGCGTCAAATCGTCAAAAAGCCGAGCTGCTTGGAGGGCCCTATCCATGATGCTCAAAACGTTCGCAATTGTGGCGAGAGATCGAGTGACCTTTGATGGTGAAGGTAGGGGTTGGCAAACAGGAAGACAGGTAATAGAATCTCTCCATGTGCGGGTGGACATTATCTTGCTGTCTACATCTACATCCATACTCCGCAAGCCACCTGACGGTGTGTGGCGGAAGGTACCTTGAGTACCTCTATCGGTTCTCCCTTCTATTCCAGTCTCATATTGTTCGGGGATAGAAAGATTGTCGGTATGCCTCTGTGTGGGCTCTAATCTCTCTGATTTTATCCTCAGGGTATTTCGCGAGATATACGTAGGAGGGAGCAATATACTGCTTGACTCCTCGGTGATGATATGTTCTCTAAACTTCAACAAAAGCCCGTACCGAGCGACTGAGCGTCTCTCTTGCAGCGTCTTCCACTGGAGTTTATCTATCATCTCCGTAACGCATTCGCGATTACTAAATAATCCTGTAACGAAGCGCGCTGCTCTCCGTTGGATCCTCTCTATCTCTTCCATCAATCCTATCTGGTACGGATCCGACACTGCTGAGCAGTATTCAAGCAGTGGGCGAACAAGCGTACTGTAACCTGCTTCCTTTGTTTTCGGACTGCATTTCCTTAGGATTCTTCCAATGAATCTCAGTGTGGCATCTTCTTTACCGACGATCAACTTTATGTGACCATTCCATTTTAAATCACTCATAATTCGTACTCCCAGATAATTTATGGAATTAACTGCTTCCAGTTGCTGACCTGCTATATTGTAGCTAAATGGTAATGGATCTTTCTTTCTATGTATTCGCAGCACATTACACTTGTCTACATTGACATTCAATAGCCATTCCCTGCACCATGCGTCAATTCGCTGCAGATCCTCCTGCATTTCAGTACAGTTTTCCATTGTTACAACCTCTCGATATACCACAGCAACACCAGCAAAAAGCCTCAGTGAACTTCCGATGTCACCCACAAGGTCATTTATGTATATTGTGAATAGCAACGGTCCTACGACACTCCCCTGCGGCACACCTGAAATCACTCTTGCTTCGGAAGACTTTTCACCATTGAGAATGACATGCTGCGTTCTGTTATCTAGGAGCTCTTCAATCCAATCACACAATTGGTCTGATAATCCATATGCTCTTACTTTGTTCATCAAACGACTGTGGGGAACTGTATCGAACGCCTTGCGGAAGTCAAGGAACACCGCATCTACCTGGGGACCCGTGTCTATGGCCCTCTGAGTCTCGTGGACGAATAGCGCGAGCTGGGTTTCACACGATCGTCTTTTTCGAAATCCATGCTGATTCCTATAGAGTAGATTTCTAGTCTCCACAAAAGTCATTATACTCGAACATAATACGTGTTCCAAAATTCTACAACTGATCGACGTTAGAGATGTAGGTCTATAGTTCTGCACATCTGTTCGACGTCCCTTCTTGAAAACGGGGATGACCTGTGCCCTTTTCCAATCCTTTGGAACCCTATGCTCTTCTAGAGACCACGTTGGCTTTCTATGAACGTCAACGAAGTGGGGCGTATAATATCGTCGACTTACCACTGTGCTGTATGAGTATCACGGGTAACAACAAAAGGTGCCCTGCTATGAAATTAAATGGCACTCCAAATAATCACCTCTGGTTGTCGGGCCGTACGGCGGCCCACACTCGGATTGGTATCCCCCGGGTGTCCGGGGCGTGTCCAGACGCGTCTTCGCTGGTCATCGCGCCTCAGTTCTAAACGGAACTCTTCACAGAAGACTCCAGTCAACGAGATTCCCGGCCGAATGTGGTCGACACCCTGTTTCTGCGAGTGGCCTATTAACGGTTTTTGTGGTCACTGAAGCACAAGTTACACGTCAGATCGATTATAATGATGAAGCAGGAGCTCTCAGTGCTTCTTTGATGATTCCTATAGAGTCTCTCTATGTCGACAGCTCCCAGTCGCTGTGTTCGGCCGTGGTTCACCCATTCCTGCCAACATCGTCGAATAGTGGCGTAGCTCCTATTCAAATGTCGATCGATTCGCCGATTACGCCAACCTGCTTCTCTGAGCCCAACTATATGTCCTCAAAAGCTGTCATCGGCGTAATTGTTTACTGGCCCGTCTGTGAGACAGAGTTAGCTGAGTACACGGAATGAAATTCGCACAGACTTTACGTGCTGGAATCGACATTCCCCTGTTTAGTATCCTTACCAGCTGGACAGTGAAAATACGGTTTAGTGTCACGTATTCACGCATCGCCAGCCAAATTTAAATATTTTGCGTTTTCCTTCTATACCTTTATGAATATCAATCTGTCATTCTTTCTTTCTGTTTTATTTATTTCTTTTGTCTTGGACTGTATATCATACTCAAGTGAAGATTTGAGCCACGCTCCTCTGGAAATTTTATCGCGAAACTACAAATAATTAACAATTTCGGAATCAGAGAGTGTGGGATGAGACGCTCCCACAATAAGTATATTTTACTGTTTTCCTTTCGCATTACCTTCTTTACTGTTCAACATAGCAAGGTGGACACACAAATTCATTCTGAAGTTACGTATTTCAACAAATAGGTGCATCTGCCGAATGCTACAGGAGATTTGAAGGTAGGATTACAATGCACACTGCAGAAACTCAACATAATTTTACGCATATAATCTTAACACAAGAATATGCATTGCATGAACGTCATTTCCAAATTACATCAACGGAAGAAAGAAGACAACAGTGTGATCATTCTACGTGGGTGATAAGAGCCATACAAAAGTCAATAAAAACTTTGTGTTCACTTCACTTCATTACCATGTCCTGTTTTTAAAATTTAATCGATCCGCAGCTGTGTTTCAGCAGGTAAATGCTACGCTTCAGCGTGAAGTTTGGTATTTTAATAGTATCATCTCAATCACTGTAAGACGCTGCAAACCAAAAGCTGGAAATTGGCTCTCTCGGAACAACCGGACACTACGCTGTCTAGTGCGAGGTATGGAAATATGTTAAATTAACAGGTAACAGCGGAAGTAAGTAAGGCTTTTTTTTTAATTTTTCCGAACTGACATACTGTCAGTGTCATCTACCATAAACACCAATTATGTTAGTATAATGCATTGGTGAATTTAGGAAGAACTGTGTATCACGTGATTTGAAATTCCAGTCATTGTCATACGAAAGTGTCTTACATTCCTCGCTTACGTATATGAGAAGCTCAGTCGTGATGCGTATATGCCAACGTCCGCGTTCTCCTGTTGGACGAGAGGTAGAGCATACAAATTGCTGTCGCTGCAACACTACTAATCACTGACGCTCGGAATGTATTAATCTGTTCTGCTGAACTCAAGCCGCGAGGTTTAGTTGCAAGCCAGCTCATTTGTCCTTACATAACTATCCGTTGTCTACACCGTGAACCACCAATGCTCCAAAGAGCGCGCTCTCCAGGAACCACTAGATCGCTACCTGCTGGGGTCGAGCATCGCAGAGTGCACCGTTATCGAGCACGCGTTACCCGAGGTAATCAATCTGACGGTAATGGTGCATGTGAAAGAAGTTATTTATGTTGTTGTCCTAGAAACCAATAAAGAGACGCTCAGGTAAAGTGTACCAGTTATCGTGTCCGGAAATCGAAATGTTGCCTTATCGAAACCCAGTCTGATCATGGAATACTTCAGTCCGCCTTTAGCCTAGCCGTCACCTGTCAATTACTCGAAGATTCGCCAGAAACGGCATGTGGTACGAGTACCACGTTCATCAGTAAGTTCCTCTTACTGGGGTGAGATAGTTACACAAAAAGTTGCCTTACTGAAGTCCAGGTGACACCTGCACCAGACCGTTGACCCACACGGAATAATAATAATAACCATTACTACTATTCTGCTGTAGTGCCCACTTCCGTAGCAGAGACCGCTAGCGGATGCCTGAGTTGTGGCACTGGACTCAGAGGTAGCTGTTTCGAACCTAGGTGGTGGAAGTAACGAATGCGAGATGATGATGTAAAGCTCTAGATCATCAGACTTAGCACTAATGACTTGATTAAATTACAGATCTGTCCGTTCTCATCAGATGAATACAAGTGAACTTGAAAGTTCACTGTTGCACCGATAACCTAAATGCTATCTTTTATAGATAACTGGCTGAGTACCCGCCTTTGCCCATATATGCGTTTATTCCCATCCTCTATTAGTCCACCTACTCCCCCCTCTCTCTGTCCTGACCTTCGTCCATCCACTTCTCCCCACTCTCTGTCCATCACCTCCCACCTCTGTCCATCTGCTCCATCCTCCTGTGTCCATCTCCTCCTATTCCATATCCTTCGCTATCTCAGTCTAACTCCTCCTTCCTAGTGTCTCCGTCTATCTCCTCCACCCCCTCCTCTCTGCACATCTCTTCCTCACCATATCTGTTCATCTCCTCCTCCTCCTCCTTCCTTTCTCTATCCATCTGCTCCCCTTTTCTCTGCCCATTTCTCTCCCTTTCTATCCATCTCCTCCTCCTCTGTCAATTTTCTTCTACTCCTCCGCCCATGTCTTCCCCCATTCCATCTCCTCCTGCCCTTCTCTTTGTCCATCCCGCTCCCCTCCCCCTCACCCTCACCCTCGCCTTCTCCTGCTTTATCTCCTTCTCTCCCCTCTCTCTCTCAGTCCATCTTCCTCCTCTCTCTATCCATCTGCTCTCCACCCCCCCCCCCCCTGCATCTCACCTGTCCTGCCCCCTCTGTTTATCTGTTGATCTGGTCCATCCTCCTCTGTCCATCTCCTCCTCGACCATCTAATCCCATCCTTTCGTCCTCTCTCTGACCATTTCCTCCCCATTCTCTCTGACCTATTTCTGCCCGTCTCCCCCTTCCCCCTGTCGTCCTCTCCCTTCTCTCTTCACATTATTACTGCCACCTCTACAGGCGGATGGTTGTTCTTACCCCTACAGTATTTCTCTCTAGATTGTAACTAATCTGTGCGCCAAATTTCGTTGAAGTCGTTCCAGGAGTTCACGATGAGATTTTTACCCATTGCTTTGCCCATGTACGAACATGTCAAAGGTGTTTCACATATATTTAACATATTTCACACGTGTTTGGCATATGTTTCACCTGTATTTCCAGCGAACTGAAGTTTCTTTTCCACGCAGGTCAATGTCTCTGACGTCCTATCTCCTGAGCTACGCGTCGTATAATGATTCGATTTGGCAGTTATATCCAGTCGTAGATGGGTTTACTGACTACGATACGTTTTGTTAGTAGGTTTAGTAGTAAAGAAGTAATAAATTAAAGCGTCATGCATGATGTGGAAGTTTTTCACACATCTCAGTGTTTACGACTTCGTATCGTCTGAAGTATATGTCTTACAGTAGTATTTTTTTCTAGCTACATTTAGCGGCATATATAGATAATGTCTGCAAATTGTGTTGCGAATAGAGTTAGTAGTAAAGAAGCAATAAATTATGACGACATGTCTGATGCTCCAGTTTTAGTGCACCAACAGCGAAAATACAATAAGCCTAAACTATTTTCCTTTCATCATTTTGTGACGGGTGTCATCGAGAAAATGTTTCGTCAAGGTTCGAAATTATGTAAAAAGATTTTTGCAAGTCGCCAAGTGCTTTCATTCTCAAATACTGGATGAATAAAGTGTATCCGAATGTAATGTCCTATACTGCTTTTCCACCCCTGTCGCCACACCTTCGATAGGCAGGTGGTTCTCATCCCGACAGAGATGATTTCGAGACAGTAAGTTATGATTGTACCAAGTTTGGTTGAAATTGGTCCATGGGTTTAGGAGAATATGTGTAACATACACGCGTACATACGTAGAACCATTTTTATAAAATATATGGATGGTTAGCGAATTCGTAATATCATAAACATTTGGTGGTGGTCCGTCCGTCGGATGGTGACGTTCAGCCTGAATTGGAGCTATTTGAGAGGAGTAGGCGTCAACTTTCACCCTCATCATCAAAGCTTCAGACGTACCGCAAGGGGGTGTTGTAGGACTATTACTTTTCACTCAGTGAATAATGTCGAAAATTCCATAAGGCAATTCGCCAACGATGCTTTTGTATACAGAGAAGTCGCAACGTTGGAAAATTGTAGCGAAAAGCAGAAAGACCTGTAGAGGATTGGAGATTGGTGCAGGAATTGTAAGTTGGCCGTCAACGTATGAAACTATAACTTAGTGCACATAAACAGATGGAAAGACCAGTTATTTTATAATTACAGGATTGCCGAAGAATCGGTGGAAGCAGTCATATACACTAAATATTTGTAGCTGTGCGTACTGACCAAAGTTGAACGGCCACTTAAAACAAGGTAAGGAAAAGCGCCTGACTGAGCAGTGTAAGAATGCCCAGGTACTGTAGTTCATCCACAAAGGAAGTGCCGTAAAAACACTTGTTCGATCAGTACTTAATAGTGCTCATTAGTCTGGGTGCCATACCAGACACGACTGATAAACAGTTTGGATCCAAAGAAGTGGGGTACATTTTGTCACAGGTTCATTTACTTAGTGAGAATGCGTCAAGAAGATATTCATGCAACGCTTGTGGCAGACAGTGCTAGACAAACGAGTACTGACGGTGTGTTTTACTGTCAAAATGCCGAGAGGGTACGTTCAAATGGTTCAAAGGCTCTGAGCACTATGGGACTCAAGTCCTGAGGTCATCAGTCCCCTAGAACTTAGAGCTACTTAAACCTAACTAACCTAAGGACTTCACACACATCCATGCCCGAGGCAAGGTTCGAATCTGCGACCGTAGCGGTCGCGCGGTTCCAGACTGTAGCGCCTAGAACCGCTCGGCCACCCCGGCCAGCGAGGGTACGTTCCTAGAAAAATCAACCGATGTATAGCTTCCGCTGAGGTATTCTCGCGAAAATGCCATTAAGGCAAAATCAGCTTCGGATCCACACGGGGGCTTACCACAATAATTGCTTCGCTCGCGGACTGTTGGCGACCGTAACGAGGAAGAAGTGACAGTGGACCACAAAGTACCCTTCGCCTTACACCATAAGGTGGCTACGGAGTATAGATATAGATGTAGATAATCTAAGACACAACCATGGTGTAGGAATGGGCTGTTCTGTATGAAATAAGAGAACTAGAGTTCGAGTCTCGGTCGGGCACACAGTTTTAATCTGCCAGGAAGTTTCATATCAGCGCACACTCCGCTGCAGAGTGAAAATCTCATTCTGGAAGAAAACTAGTTTTTTAGATTAGGCAGCTTAACAGCCCCTCGGGACTCCTAGCCAACAGAGACATACGAATTGTTCTCTCCTTGTGCTCAAGCGTAGCTGCTGGTGGACATCGTTCTAAGAAGAGGACACTCAAATCCATAGTGGTTGCTTTTGAGAATTGATTTACTGAATATAGAGGTGAATATATTGTTAAAAAATTGGTTCACTAATTAAGTAAATTCCATGAAATCCTGTGGCGACGAAACATGTTGATTCAGAAACGGCATCGACATCGTTACAAGGTAGGTGACAGAGGGAATTTTTACTAACTTTTATTCTGACGTGATGATGACACTGTTGTTGAGATTTTTCTTCTGATTTTTTTATATTTTTTCACGAACTGACTTTCCATGCACTGCAGATACTCGTGAAAAGATAATTCTCCTAATGAAGGTATGTGGTTTCGAAACGCGTGTTAAATAATTCGTGCTGTTGCATTATGGGTTTGAGGGATTGAGCCTGCATTTTAACTTGTAAGTGGAACACAACTACGGCCTCGGAAACAAAATGGGCATCATCAAAGTTTCAGGAGATTACAAAGCTGTGCGCGATAGTCCATGAACACATACCGCAGGGAAGCGTTGGAGTCGCTTCTGCGGACGTACATCAAACAGCGAATGCGATTCCCGGTATTATCGCGCCAGTTACAGGAGTTGTGACGGCTTCACTAACAGCACGTCGACAGTCAGACTGCAATTACTGCGCCGCGCAGCAACGACCGGCGCCTAAACCGCCGACAGAGCGACTGCCGCACAACGACCGCGGGGCGCTCTCGAGCAAACTGCAGCAGCGGCGGGGCAAACCGATGCTGACGACAGTATCGCTAGCACCGAAACTGCGTATCACCCACAAAATACCCACCCCTTTACAAATATATGTTTGATGTCTGTCACTCGCAACTTCAAAACTTTTTCAGATCTCGTCAGCAAATAACTGTTCCCCTGCAATTAATACTGGGCACAGGTTAAACGATTCTACGTAGAAGAGAGAAAAACTGCTCACAGAATTCCAGTTGCAAAATAAATGTTACACAGTGTAGCGACCTGCCTGGAACACAATTAATTGCTTAATCGCAACGAGTTGTAAGAAATGATCACACTAACACATGAAATACAGCTCCGAGAGCATGACATTCAAAGAACGATGGGTTACGGTAGCACTATCACTTCGAAGCGCCCAGACTTTCAGAAATACCAAATAAATAATTCGACATTCCAAGGTATGTCCACAAGATATGTTGCTAAATTAAAAATTTAGTCTCGTAACAATTACTATAGAAGTAATACGAACCTGGACGTAATTTTGGATGTGCCCTAAGTAAATTAGCCGGCTGGTGTGGCCGTGCGGTTAAAGGCGCTTCAGTCTGGAACCGCGTGACCGCTACGGTCGCAGGTTCGAATCCTGCCTCGGGCATGGATGTGTGTGATGTCCTTAGGTTGGTTAGGTTTAATTAGTTCTAAGTTCTAGGCGACTGATGACCTCAGAAGTTGAGTCCCATAGTGCTCAGAGCCATTTGAACCATTTGAACCTAAGTAAATTAACAAAATGTTTCAAATGGCTCTGAGCACTATGGGACTTAGCTTCTAAGGTCATCAGTCCCCTAGACTTGGAAATACTTAAACCTAACTAACCTTAGGACATCACACACATCCATGCCCGATGCAAGATTCGAACCTGCGACCGTAGCGGTCGCGCGGTTGCAGACTGTAGCCCCTTTAACCGCTTGGCCACCCCGGCCGACGTAAATTACAAACAATGAATCTACGTTTAACTGACAGTACTGCGAGTCACGTAAACTCAGGCATATAATTCGAATCATTTCGTGGTTACACCAATTTTTTCGTTTTTCTGGATTATCTGGAGCGTGCGTTACGATTATGTGAGGCTTGGTGATGATTCTGTTTTCTAGTTTGATAGAATTTCCCATGATGCTTTCTCTGTTGAAATCTTTTGTGTTTCTTATCCGCATTCCAATATGGTTATGCAGACGTGATGTTATGTGTGTGTGTGTGCGTGCGTGTGTGTGTGTGTGTGTGTGTGTGTGTCTAAAAATACCTAAACTACACTCTAAGACAAATAAGAAAACAATGGGTAAATAAAATCACGCACCACGAAGGAGTTACGCAAACTGGTAAGAAATGGATGTTAATACAGATATCAACGGCAAATGCAGAACACTAATCTTTAGCGGCCGATGGATGAATGTGTGACACTGCAGCGCAATCTCACCGTCCAGGTAGCAACCATAGTAAACTGGGGACACATCGATACCAGGATGTAAAGTCTTTGCTAATTTCATTCCGTGTACTCAGTTTGACAGGCGTGTGAAAAATATGCCTAAATGCTCGCATTTGAGGGAAGACGTGTCTCTGGGCTCAAATAAGCCTGTTAGAGTAATCCGTTAATCGCTCGACATGTTTGGAGGAATGGATGAACCATGGCTGAACACAACGTCAAGAAGGAAGCGGTCGACGTTGTGGCCGAGCGGTTCTAGGCGCTTCCGTCCGGAACCACGCGGCTACTTCGGTCTCAAGATCGAATCCTGCCTGGGGCACGGATGTGTGTGATCTCCTTAGGTCAGTTAGGTTTACGTAGTTCTAAGTTATAGGGGACTGATGACCTCATATGTTAAGTCCCATAGTGCTTAGAGCCATTTGAACCATTTGAAGCGGTCGAACTAAAGAGGTGACAGAACGCGAGGATCGAGCAAACGTGAGAGGCACTCAAACCCATGGATTCATCGTTATCATTAGTCCATGAGCAACTGGTGCTTCAGTGACTACCAGAACCATTGATAAACGGCTCACAGAAAGGGGGTTAGCTTGCGCCAACTACCACTGACCTCTTTACACACGCAAGCCCATTGGCAGTGGTATGGGCACATTCGGCCTAGAATAATAGTGACCGGAGCGGAATTGTCACCACTGATGAGTCCCGCTTCGAACTGTGCCGCGATGAAGAGTGAAGGTATGTCTGGACGTGCCCCGGACAGTTGTGGATACCAACCCGAATGTCGCCCGGCGTATGGTCTGACAGCCAGGTTCAAAAAATGGCTCTGAGCACTATGAGAGTTAACCTCTGAGGTCATCAGTCCCCCGAGAACTTAGAACTACTTAAACCTAACTAACCTAAGGACATCACACACATCCATGCCCGAGGCAGGATTCGAACCCGCAACCGTAGCGATCGCGCGGTTCCAGACTGAAGCTCCTAGAACCGCTCGGCCTCCCCGGCCAGCGACAGCCAGCAATGACGGTCTGCAGTACTATGTCTTTTCGTAGCAGGACCCCATTGTTTGTCATCCGCGGCGCACTCACAGCACAGCGGTACATCAACGATTTCGAAACTCCGTTTTGTTGCCCTCCTTCCGCAGGTTATACGATCCTTTCAGTGGTTTTCGTCTAAGAGCGATCGGCTCGATTCTTTTTAAACACGCCTCATACTTTCCTAACGGCCTCGATGCAGCCTTATTTAATCCAACTACATTCCGTCACCCGTGTTGACGATCTTGAAAAACCTTTTAACGGCACTATCCATTTCGTTCAACTGTTATTCCAGGTCGTTCCCCGTCTGTGACAGAATCATATTATCATCTGCAAAACTAAAAGTTTTTATTTCGTCTACCTGATCTTTAATTCCCCTTCCAAGTTTCTTCTTGGTTTCCTTCACAGCTTGATGAAAGCACAGATTGAATGACATCGGGGATAGGGTACAGCCCTGCCTCACACTATTCACAAATACGGCTTCCCTTCCATGTCCTTCAACTCTAATAACTAGAGTCTGGTTTCTGTACAAGCTGTAAATAAGCTTTCGCTCCCTGCTTTCTTCTTAACTTCAAAGCTTTCTCTAGCTCTACAGATACCATAAATAATTGTTTGCCTTTCTTCGACCTTTTTTCAAGGATAAGTCGTAGGCTCAGGATTCTTGACATTCCCACATTTCTCTAGAGCCCAAACTGATCTTCCCCAAGTATGGATTCGATTGATTTTCCCATTTTTCTGTGAATAGCTCATGGCAGCATTTTGTAACCATGAAATGTTAAACTGATGGTTCGGCAGTATTCACACCTGTTACCACTCTCCTTCCTTGGAATTGAAATTGTTACATTCTTCCTTAAGTCTGAGCTTATTTCCCTTGCCTCATATATCTTGCTCACCAGGTAGAATAATTTGGTTATCTCAGTAATTCTAAGGGAATGTTTACTACGGGGTCCTTGTACGCCCTTACGTCTCTCAGAGCTCTGTCAAATTGTTCACACAGTATCATATCTCTCATTTCATCGCCCACTACTTCACATCTTCTTTCTGTAATATTGCCCTTAAGGTTTTTCCTCTTGTATGGACCCTCTTACGTTCCTTCCAAATTTTAGACTTTGCTTCATTATCTAGTGCTGACTTGCCATCTGTGCTGTTCTTGACATTCATGCAGCTCCTTCTCTTTACTCTGGAGGTGTCTGTAATTTTCCTGCAGGTGACATCTTTCTCCTGGCCATGCATGCTTCTAGAATCTTACTTTTGCCCTCTAGCCACTCCTGATTACCCTTTCTGCATTTTCCGTCAATCTCACTTGTTTAGGCGTTTGTGTTCCATTTCGCCTGCTTCATTTGCTGAATTTTTACGTTTCTCCTTTCTTTAATTAAATTCAATAACTCATGTGTTATCCAGGGATTCCTACAAGACATTTTCCTTCTATCTATGTGACACTCTAATGCTTCGCTATTTCAACTATCAAAGCTACCCATTCATCCTATATTGTACTCCTTTGCCATGTTTTAGTGCGACGTTGCATAACGCTCCCTCAGAGACTCTCAACCACGTCTGGTTCCTTCAGTTTATTCAGGTTCTATTTAAATAATTTCCTACCTTTTTGTAACTTCTTTGGTTTTACTCAGCAGTTTATAACCAATACATTGAAGTCTACATCTGCACTTGGAAATGCCTATCTGAATAGTTTCCCTTATCACATCATACATTCTTTCATTCTCTTCACCATCTGAAGAGCTAGTTGGCATATAAACATCTAGTACTGTGGCTGGTGTTGGTTTTATATTTGTCTTGACTATTTCATATTTGTCTCGGCTATGATAACGCGTTGACTGTGCTGTTTATAGTGTAAGTGGGCTGTTTAGGTTTTTATGTTGGTAACGCCATGTAGCACTCTGTATGAAAATCACTGACTGTGCTGTGTGAAGGCTGTGGCTGATTTGCATTGTTGGAATTTGCTATTGTAGTGTTGGGCAGATGGCTGTTAACAGCGTGTAGCGTTGCGCAGTTGGAGGTGAGCCGCCAACAGTGGTGGATGTGGGAAGAGAGATGGCAGAATTTTGAGAGCGGATGATCTGGACGTGTGTCCGCCAGAAAGAGTAAATTTGTAAGACTGGATGTCATGAACTAATATATATATATTAAGACTTTTGAACACTATTATGGTAAATACATTGTTTGTTCTCTATCAAAATCTTCCATTTGCTAAGTATGTCTATCAGTAGCTAGTGCCTTCAGTAGTTAGAATCTTTTATTTAGCTGACAATATTGGCGCTCACCGTATTGCAGTAGTTCGAGTAACGAAGATTTTTGTGAGGTAAGTGATTCATGAAAGGTATAGGTTATTCTTAGTCAGGGCCATTCTTTTGCAGGGATTATTGAAAGTCAGATTGCGTTGCGCTAAAAATATTGTGTGTCAGTTTAAGCACAGTCATTTATAATTTTTTTAAGGGGACGTTTCATAGTAGTAGCTAGCCCGCGTTCCTATTGTCTTATCCATTATTAGGCGCACTACTGTTTGAGTTTGTATTGATAAACGTGTACCGACGTGACCAGAAGTCTAGTTCTTACTGCCGCCACACTTAATTGATTCCCACAGTACGTAAATTCAGCTAGCCATTTTCATTTTTATTTGTGGCAGTCCAAAAAAAACCAAAGACGGATGGAGAAAAGCAAAAAAACTGTTAGTTGTCTTAAAAGTAACCACCACAACTGACAGTGTGAGACAAGACGTTTAATGCCTTCCTGTAAAGACGTCTACTGTTACCCATGGAACCATGACAGCTCCCAAGCATACCGCATGTCGTCCGGAGCAAATGCATGGCCACAATGTTTTCTTCAGGGCTCCAAATACACATAAATCGCTCGGGAGGAGATGGGGACTGTTTGGAGGATGTATGAGGGCTTCCCAGCGAAACTTCTACAGCATATTCGTAACCATCTTGGTAACTTGTAGCGGGCACTTTCCTTGCTTTTTTTAAATAGTTCTCTAAGCTCCTCTGCGACATTATCACTTCTGGAGAATTCAGTACGAATGTATTTAAATGTCATGACCTGTGAACAACTTCTAAATCCGTTTCCAGTTTGCATGTAATTCGTTCCACAGACTCGGTCATGCATTTCGATTTTTGAGGGGATTTGACCATGTTTGGGTTTATGGCTGCCACCTTAAATACATGCAAAAAATTCTACAAGTTATTTTGACAGTTCGCTAGCAGAGTTGCATCATCAACGTAACAAATGATTTTTCTTTCTACAATCACTGCTAGTCCTTGCCTCTTTATCGTTTAATCCATGACTATAGTAAAAAGTAGCGGTCTCACAGAATCACCTTATCCAACACCACTATTAACTTGTATAAAACTAGTTAATCTAGAAGCAACTTTCGCCTGCATGCAGTTTTTGGAACAAATGTCTTCAATCGTTTTTATTATGTTGGAAGTAATGCTTAGATTGTAGAACGGGTTTACAACATCTGTTAAATGAATTCCATCAAAATCCTTCCGTAAGTCATTAAAATAAAAATTAGCTGGTCTGTTTTATTGAGTGGATCTCTCTACAACATGCCTATGGGTTAATATTGCACCTGTGTATTATCTACCTGGTTTAAAACAATACTACACCTCTGCGAGAGTTATAATGTATTTTTATTTTATTTCCTATCATTTATTTTATGAATTTAGGAATAAACTGAGTAGATTTATCTCTTTCCTATAGGGTATTACGTAGCTGCAAAAGGTGTTCCGTGCTTCGTAGACATATTGGACAGCCTGCGTCTCTTTCCTATAGGGTATTACGTAGCTGCAAAAGGTGTTCCGTGCTTCGTAGACATATTGGACAGCCTGCGTTGATACACCAACAAATCGCTTAACTTCACTGAAGGTGTAGTCGTGGACACTTTCATAAATTTCTGCCATTCTGTGACATTTGTATATTATTGCACTGATTCCATATAAAAGACACGCATACACGCCTCTTCAGTTCCTTGATCCATCGCAGGTGATGAGCTTCAGACAAGGATGGTACCAGTTCTACACAATCTACCGTCCTCCAATGCTGTTTCAAGGGGGTGTATAATATTTTGTTTGTTGCACTTATTTTATTTGTATGTATCCTGCTAGTCGTCCACGGCGATGGAAAGGCTTTGTGCGGTTCACCGCCGTGACATTTCCTTGTGGCGTGCTCATGACGTCACGCGGTTAGGGGAATCCCCCGAGCGCGCTGGAGCCGGCCGGCGTTGCGTGCGCGGCCGCCGGCTGCATTGGCGGAAGCGGCGCCGCCCCAGGGGCATTACGGAACGGCGCTGAGCGCTGAGTGGCCCGGGCACGCGACGCGGTCTTCTTCCTGTAACTCGCTGGTCCGATGAGACCTCTTCCACGATGACGTACGGCTTGTCGGCAGGCGCCGAAGAGGCGTGAGCAGCAGGTGGAGACGCCCTGGAGCGAAGGCATCGCGTAACCGTTTCCGGTCTTCTGACGTACCCTGCCGTTTCCTCTTCCTGGTCCGGTGATGTTGTTGCTGCAGGGTCAGCACAACAATATACGGTAATAATACAATTTCCCAGCTGGACTCTGAAGAATCTAAGATCAGTTGAATGACATATAAAGTGTGTGGGATTGTCTGTGCCTACCACTGGGTACTGAGGGCACTGGGGTTTGGCGGAATTGTTAAGGAACAGAGTATTGCACGTACTTTCCATTGCAAAACATTCTCAGTCATAGCAGAAAAATAATACCAGAGGCGTTCAATAACTAATGCACCTTTTTCTTCTCGAACAGTCTCAGCTGAAAAAAATGTATTTGTTGTAGGACATCGTGGAATATTCCCGCTTCAGCCCCTAAGTTTCATTAAGTTCCGACGAAAGGTGGCGGCAATATACGTAGCCTTCCGAATGACGTCTCTAATGGAGGTGCATTCCATGCAGAGAGCAGTCATTGAGTTTCTGTTGGTGAAAAACCACAGAATCTTAGGTATTCATAGGCGCCTGCATAATGTCTACAAAGACATGCCAGTGAACAAAAGCACGGTGAGTCGCTGGGCGAGTCGTCTGTCATAAACGCAATAAAGTACCGCAAACCTGTCCGACCTTCCGCGTGCCGGTCGGCTGCACACAGCCGTGGCTCCATTTTGGACCTCACGAAGACTCTCAATCGACATGATCGACGGATCACAATGAAACCTCTCGCTGGACAAGACTCGAGGCTCAGAGGACCATAGACACGGGTTCCCAGGTAGATGCCGTGTTTTTTGACTTCCGCAAATCGTTTGATACAGTTCTCCACAGTCGTTTAATGAACAAAGTAAGAGAATATGAACTATCAGACCAATCGCGTGATTGGATTGAAGAGTTCCTAGATCACACAATGCAGCATGTCATTCTCAATAGAGAGAAGTCTTCCGAAGTAAGAGTGATTTCAGGTGTGCCGCAGGGGAGTGTCGTAGGACCGTTGCCATTCACAATTTATATAAATCACCTTGTGCATAACATCGGAAGTTCACTGAGGCTTTTTGCTGATTAGTATATCGAGAGGTTGTAACAATGGAAAAGTGTACTGGAATACAGGAGGATCTGCAACGAATTGACGCAAGGTGCAGGGACTGGCAATTTAATCTCAATGTATACAAGTTTAATGTGCTGCGAATACATAGAAGGAAAGATCCATTTAGCTACAATATAGCATGTCAGCAACTGGAAGCAGTTAATTCTATAGTAAATCAGATTCCAGACTCAGATTCGTTGGAAGAATCCTAAGGAAATGCAGTCCGAAAACAAAGGAAGTAGGTAACAGTACTTGTTCGCCAACTGCTTGAATTCTGCTCACCGGTGTGGGATCCGTACCAGATAGCATTGATAGAAGAGATAGAGAAGATCCAATGGAGAGCAGCGCGATTCGTTACAGGATCATTTAGTAGTCGCGAAAGCATTACGGAGATGATAGATAAACTCCAGTGGAAGACTGTGCAAGAGATACGCTCAGTAGCTTGGTTTTCGAGAACATACCATCACCGAGGAGTCAAGCAGTATATTGCTCCCTCCTACGTATAACTCGCGAAGAGACCATGAGGATAAAATCAGAGAGATTAGAGCCCACACAGAGGCATATCGACAATCTTTCTTTCCACGAACAATACGAGGCTGGAATAGAAGGGAGAACCGATAGAGGTACTCAAAGTACCCTCCGCCACACACTGTCAGGTAGCTTGCGGAGTATGGATGTAGATGTAGACAACTGGACGTCTCTGCTGGCAGTGCTCGCAGACTCATCCAATAATTAGGATACTCAAAGGCATGTCTGTTGGGTTTCTCGCCGCCTGACAGAAGACCATAAAAAGCAACCAAGGACCAACTGTGCGGAATAGTTTACGCATTATGAAGCTGTTAGTGACAACTTTTTGGGGAACATCGTCACAGACTTCAATATCGACCAGTAGAGTGGTACCATGCAGGCCCTCCCAAAAAGGTGACCTAGGGGCGTCTTATTGAACGGTAAAAATGTGAATCTCGTGTGACTAGGGCCGCCGTCAGGCACACAGTTAGCCGGGTTCAAGTCTTTCGATTTGACGCCACTTCGGCGGCTTGGACGTCGATGGGAATGAAATGATGATGGTTAGGACAACACAATACCCAGTCCCTGAGCGGAGAAAAATCCGACCCAGCCGAGAATCGAACCTGGTCCCTTATGTTTGACATTCTGTCGCACTGACCACTCAGCTACCGGGGGCGGGCGTTGAAAGGTGATTATGTTGAAAATTAGGGTTTTGTAGCCAAAAGAGTGCGGAATAATATGGTGTATTTGATTCCTGAATAAAACCAACCTGTTATTAGAGAAAAGGGTTGCATTACTTATTGAACGCCCCTTTCTGCTATTGAATTCCTTGGAATTGCCAGGACCAATGTCTTCTTACTAGTAATAATTGTACCTTAATACTAAACGTAGTATACTTTTTTTGTTATGAATCATCAGTCTACTGATTGGTTTCATGCGGCTCGCCAAGAATTTCACTCCTGCGCCAACCTCTTCATCTGAGAGTACCACTTGCAACCTATGTCCACAATTATCTGCCGGATGAATTCCAATCTCTGTCTTCCTCTACAATTTTTGCCCTCCTCAGCGCCCTCTAGTACAATGGAAGTCAGTCCCTCACGTCTTAACACATGCCCTATCATCCTGTACCTTCTTCTTGTTAGTGTTTTTCACATATTCCTTTCATTTCCGATTCTGCACAGAACCTCCTCATTCCTTATCTTATCAGTCCACCTAATTTTCAACATTCGTCTGCAGCACCACACCTCAAATACTTCGATTCTCTTCTGTTCCAGTTTTCGCAGAGTCCATGTTTCACTAATGAAATTCGTTATAAATAATCCATCTCAATTCACGAAGAATAGTGATGTTCACACGTACAACACCAGAAGGAGAAATGACCTTTCCTAACCGTTATTGAAACTGTCAGTTGCTCAAAAAGGAGTACGTTATTCAGTAACAAAAATCTTTGAACATTTGCACAACAACATAAAATGTCTGGCAGGTAGCAGATCAAGTTTTAAATCTAGCTTAAAATCGTTTCTTTTGGACAACTCTTTCTATTCCATGATGAGTTTCTGTTTCAGAACTAGTAAAAAATAAAATTGTACCTCTAAATGTAGTTGCATGTGTAGAACTAAAAATTTCAGCAATATTAGTTTTAGCACTTTTCATGTGCGTATATATATCTTGTAATCTGACTTGTTCCACAGCGTATCAATAAAATAATCATAAAAATGATCTACGAAACATGACATAACTAAACTAAACTACCATACAATGATGTGCCCCAAATGTACATTCTCAAAAGTTTCTTCCACAAATTAAGGCCTATGTTTGATACCAGTAAACTTCTCTTGTTCATGAATGCTCTTTTTGCCAGTGCTTGTCTGCTTTTGCTGCCCTCCTTGCTTCGTCCGTTAGTAGTAACTTTGCTTCCTAGGTAGTAGAATTCCTTAACTTCATCTACTTTGTGACCATAAATCCTGATATTAAGTTGTTCGCTGTTCTCATGTCTGCCACTTCTCATTACTCTCGTCTTTCTTCGATTTACTCTCAATCCATATTCCGTATTCCTTAGACTGTTTATTCCATTCAGCATACCATGCAATTTTTCTTCTCCCTCATTCAGGATAGCAATGTCATCAGCAAATCGTATCATTCATATCCTTTCCCTTTGAATTTTAAATGGATACCTGAACTTTTATTTTATTTCCACGATTGCCTCTTCGATGTACAGATTGAACGGCAGGGGCGAAAGACTACATCTTTGTTTTAGACCGTTTTTAATCCGAGCACATCGTTATTGATCGTCCATTCTTATTATTCCCTCTTGACTCTTGTACATATTGTATACTACCCGACTCTCTCTATATCTTTTCATTATTTTTCTCAGAATTTCGAATGTCATGCACACTTTTACATTGTCGAGTGCCTTTTCCAGGTTGACGAATGCTATGAACGTGTCTTGATTTTTCTTTAGTCTTGTTTCCAATATCTGCCGCATCATCAGAATTGCATCTCTTGTGTCTTTGCCTTTCCTAAAGCCAAACTGATCGTCGTCTAACACATCCTTAGTTTTCTTTTCCATTCTTCTGTATATTATTCTTGTCAGCAACTTGGATGCATGAGCTGTTAAGCTGATTGTGCGATAATTCTCGCACTTGTCAGCTGTCTTTGGAATTGTGTGTATGATATTTTTCCCAAATTCAGTTGATATATCGCCAGACTCATACATTACACACACCAACGTGAATAGTCTTTTTTTTTCTTTTTTGCCACTTACCTTAGTGATTTTATAAATTCTGATGGACTGTTATCGATCCCTTTTGCTCATTTGATCTTAAGTTCGCCATAGATCTCTTAAATTCTGATTCTAATACTGGATCACCTATGTCTTTTAAATCGACTCCTGTTTCTTCTTCTATCACATCAGACAATTTTTCCTCCTCATAGAGGCCTTCAACGTACTGATTTAACCAATTTGCGCTTGCCTCTGAGTTTAACAGTGGAGATCCTGTTACACTCTTAATGTTACCACCGTTGCTTGTAATGTCACCCAAGATTGTTTTGACTTTCCTATATGCCGAATCAGTCCTTCCGACTATAATTTCTGTTTCGATTTCTTCACATATTTCATGCAGCCATTTCGTCTTAGCTTCCTTGCACTTCCTATTTGTTTTATACCTGAGCAACTTGTATTTCTGTATTCCTGAATTTCCCTGAACGTTTTTGTACTTACTTCTTTCATTGATCAGCTGACGTACTTCTTGTGTTACCCATGGTTTCTTTGCAGTCACCTTCTTTGTAACTATGTTTTTCTTTCCAGCTTCTGTGACTGTCCTTTTTAGAGATATCAAATCATCTTCAACTGTACTGCCTACCGGACTATTCTTTTTTGAGGTATCTACAACCTTCAAGCGTATCTCGTCACTCCTTAGCACATCCTTATTCCACCTCTTTGCGTATTGATTCAGCCTATTCTCATCACTAATAAACTGTGATCTGAGACTATCTCCGCTTCTGGGTACGCCTTACCATTCAGAAATTGACTTCGGAATCTCTGTCTGACCAAGATGTAATCTATCACAAATATTCTAGTATCACCCGGCCTATTCCAAGTATAGCTCCTCCTTTTGTTGTTCTTGAACAGAGTATTCGCTATTACTAGCTGAAATTTAATACAGAATTCAATTAGCCTTTCTCCTCTCTCATTCCTTGTACCAAGCCCATATTCTCCTGTAATCTTTTCTTCTACTACTTCTCCTACAGCTCCATTCCAGTCCCCTATGACTACTAGATTTTCATCTCCCTTTGCGTATTATATTACCCTGTCAATATCTTCATAGACTTTCTCTTCAGCTTCAGCTTACGAGGACGGCATGTATACCTGAACTATCGTAGTCGGTGTTGGTTTGCTGCCGATTCTGATAACCCTATAACTGAACTGTTCACAGTAACACATTATCTGCCCCACCTTCCCATTCATAACGAATCCTAACCCTTTATACCATTTTCTGCTGCTGTTGGTATTACTCTTTACTTATCTGACCAGAAATCTTTTTCTTCTATCCATTTCACTTCAGTGAACCGTACTACATCTAGATTGAGCCTTTGCATTCCCCTTTTCAGATTTTATAGCTTCCCTACCACATTCAAGCTTCTGTCATTCCACGCACCGACTAGTAGAACGTTGTCCTTCCGTTGATTATTCAATCTTTTTTTCATGGTCACCTCTCCCTAGGCAGTTCCCTCCCAGAGATCCGAATGGGAGACTATTCTGGAATCTTTTGGGAATGGGGAGACCATCATGACACTTTTTCAATTACAGGCCACATGTCCTGTGGATAAACGTTACGTGTCTTTAATTCACTGGCTTCCATTGCCTTCTGAACCCTCATGCTGTTGATCATTGCTGGTTCTTCCTTCTTCAGGGGCAGTTTCCCACCCTAAGGACAAGAGAGTGCCCTGAACCTTTAGCCCCTCTTCCGCCCTCTTTGACGAGGCCGTTGGCAGAATGAGGGTGACTTCTTATGCCTGAAGTCTTCGGCCGCCAGTGCTGATTATTAATCAAAGAGGTGGCGGGTTTCGAACTCGATCCGAGGATGTTTTGATTACGAATCAGAGACGCTACCCCTAGACCACGGGTGACTAGTATCCTAGTGTCAATGATTTTCTGGACATTTGCCCTTGTTATAAAGTATGTTTCTGTGTCTAAAAAGTTTACGTTCTGCAGGTGATTAACTACGTCTATGTAGCTACTGAAGACGTAGCCGGAGCAGCAGACAAAAGTTAAACGCAGAAACATGCTTTAAAGTGAGACGTAATGTCAGCAAGGATATAAACACCTGATCTGCAAGCCTGCACTCTATGGCTAAATTTGCTGTTAACTTCCGCAAGAAACAGTTACCCAGTGTATCATATCGTGTGGGGAATGCACTTACAGATCTTAGTGATGTACTACCCCTCTGCTGGTCTCCTCCTGAATATATATTAGTTACTCAAGGAGGCCACTCTGCCAGCATGCCTAACTGAATTAAATGTGGTTCCCAGATTAATGTTACTCAATGACCTCTCTGTAAAAGCAACCGCATATTTTAGTCAAAATATGAAGGCTCTTGATCAAAGCACATCGGTGTCCGCTCCTTAGCTGCGTGATCAGGGCAGCTGGCTGTCGCCAGTGCGATCCTAGTTGGATTCCCCAAAGTGCCAGGGCCTTTTTTTCCTTGAAGGCAGGTCTGGAAGTCTGAAGCCAAGAGCACTCAGCCTCATGATGCCAGTTGAGGAGCTACTTAACCGAGTAGTAGCAGCTCTGGGTCACAAACACTCACAACGGACAGGAGAGGGGAATGCTGAATTCACATCCCTCCATACAGCATCCAGTGGCATCTTTGGCACAGGAGTACATCGGTTCGATACTGCTGGAGGGGTTTGACAGCAATATGGCGACCATGCACAGAGCTGCAAGGTGGATGAAGATAGCAAGATCTACTGTTTGGGCTGGACATGCAAACTAAATTTTGAACACAGGAATTCCGGCAAAAACTGCACATACTGTAAATGACTTCAAAAGTATATAAGCTACGAAGTGAAGAAAAAGAATTCTGCTTAGCATGGGAGAGATCAGAGGAATAGTTGCGCCAGGGTTTTGCTACGAATGGAGAGATTACCTGCACACTGCAAGATGGTTTCCTGAGTCGACAGTGTGTACGGAAGAAGAGCATCATTCTTCATTTAGAGGACCGCACGACCCATCTCCGGTGTAACACTGTCCGTCTAGAAGTGAACTCTTGCTCCACCACGAAACCCATTAGCCTTTCTTCTTTCTTCACATAATCTCCTGCAATGGGTCGTCCCATGTTGCCACAGCTTTTGGCCTTTTAGTAGCACTCTTCCCATAGAAAGGACAAGAGAAAGTCAATTTTGCTCTGCTCTGTCACTGAAGTATTCAACTTCTCCAACGAATATGTACTGCCGGCCGGAGTGGCCGAGCGTTTCTAGGCGCTTCAGTCTGGAACCGCGCGACCTCTACGGTCGCAGGTTCGAATCCTGCCTCGGACATGGATGTGTTTGATGTCCTTAGGTTAGTTAGGTTTAAGTAGTTCTAAGTTCTAGGGGACTGATGACCGTAGCAATTGAGTCCCACAGTGTTCAGAGCCATTTTCGAATACGTACTTAAGGGCTTACTCTTACTTTCTGTCCTAACAAAAGGCTGTTATACGAAATTTCTCTGACAGGCAACGAAGAGTCTAGCGCCGATAATGTGTGCCATGATCTTAATCTGTTATCTCGTCTGATCACGACGTTGACCGTATTAAAAGTAAAGCTATAAATACGAGTACCTTATACTGCATCGGTATTACATGTCCATATGTATCACATGTCCATATGTATCACTATACCAGCACGTGTGTCAGCCACTACTTCTTCATTCGTAGATCGCGTCATTAGCCGGCAATGCTGCCACCGGTACTTAAACACCTGTACTTTCCAGAACATCCAAGTGGGAGTGGTGGGAATTACTCAAATCCATACTACCTAGACAGGAAAAGGAACGAGACAGATTGCATTATTAAATAATTATTAGCAGTATTTTATCCTATTGGTTCTGTTTAATCTTGGAGCTGTGTTGCAACCCGCTGGATAAGTTGGACTACGAGACCAAGTCACGTACCTCCAAACTTTCTGTGGGAGAATTCTGTTGGAATAAAGGATAACTTATGTCGATTAAAAAAAAAAATCCATGTTCTTCTCGTAATAACGGTTGCCAAGATATACTGGGTGCCGCTTCACTTCCATTTGATTTTTAATTTTGCATCACAAATCTACAAGCCACAATTCAAAATGTAGTTTTGCAACAGTAGAGCAAGCGGCACTTACCGCCTGAACAAGTTGGGTCTTGCCCACTCATCTCGTACAGGGTGCTCAAAATGGGTCAAATAGCTCTGAGCACTATGGGACTTAACATCTGAGGTCATCAGTCCCCTAGAACTTAGAACTACTCAAACCTAACTAACCTAAGGACATCACACACATCCATGCCCGAGGCAGGATTCGAACCTGCGACCGTAGTGGTCGCGCAGTTCCAGATTCAAGCGCCTAGAGCCGCTCGGCCACATCGGCCGGTGCCTAAGGGACGCTGTGTTCTCGGAATGTTATACAACAATTCATGCAAATAACATTAGTAGTTTTGTTTCTACAAAGCAGATTGAAAATACTTAACTTTAATGTACAAAGGTGTCGCCAGGGACGGGCGACATGCAACGTACATCCGAGTCCTTGCTATACGCAATGTTCCTGCAGGTTTAGGTTGGATTAAGTAGTACGTAAGCTTAGTGACCGATGATCTCAGCAGTTTGGCCCCATAAGACCTTACGACAAATTTCCAAATAATTCTATGCGGTCGTCCCACGGTGTCGTGATGACACCCTCTGGTTGCTGCTGTGGCAGCGCTGTCTTCAGGACCCGTGAATATGCGGGAAGAGAGACTGAAAGATAATGGTGTACATGACAGCGGCGAAGTTGATTTTGATGGGGGTGCCTCAAGCCATCTTGACCTGAAAGAAGATACATGCAAGCGCACAAGTCGTCGGACGATCTCGCCTCGCGCTCACCGTCTGCTGCCGCTAAAAACCCTGTAAAAGAAAATATCAATGCGGCGCTAAGCGATACTTGCGGCCTTTCTTCGGCGCCGGATGCCGAGGAGGGTGGAGCAGGTGGAACAGTGTCCGATGGCGGTGGCCGTGAAGCAATTCCACCGGCGATGGTCCATCTACATACACATTTATACTCCGCAAACCACCCAACGGTGTGTGGCGGAGGGCACTTCACGTGCCACTGTCATTACCTCCCTTTCCTGTTCCACTCGCGTATGGTTCGCGGGAAGAACGACTGCGGGAAAGCCTCCGTGCGCGCTTGAATCTCTCTGATTTTACATTCGTGATCTCCTCTCGAGGCATAAGTAGGGGGAAGCAATTCGATACCTCATCCAGAAACGCACCCTCTCGAAACCTGGACAGCAAGCTACACCACGATGCAGAGTGCCTCGCTTGTAGAGTCTGCCACTTGAGTTTGCTAAACATCTCCGTAACGCTATCACGCTTATCAAATAACCCTGTGACGAAACGCGCCGCTCTTCTTTGGACATTCTCTATCTCCTCTGTCAATCAGATCTGGTACGGATCCCACACTGATGAGCAATACTCAAGTATAGGTCGAACGAGCGTTTTGTAAGCCATCTCCTTTTTTGATGGACTACATTTTCTAAGGACTCTCCCAATGAATCTGAACCTGGCACCCGCCTTACCAACAGTTAATTTTATATGATCATTCCACTTCAAATGCCGGCCGCGGTGGCCGAGCGGTTCTAGGCACTTCAGTCCGGTACCGCGCGACTGCTACGTTCGCAGGTTCGAATCCTGCTTCGGGCATGTGTGTGATGTCGTTAGGTTTAATTAGTTCTAAGTTCCAGGGGACTGATGACCTCAGATGTTAAGTCCCATAGTGCTCAGAGCCATTTGAACCATTTTTGAACCACTTCAAATCGTTCTGTACGCATACCCCCAGATATTTTACAGAAGTAACTGCTACCAGTGTTTGTTCCGCTATCATATAATCATACAGTAAAGGATCCTTCTTTCTATGTTTTCGCAATACATTACATTTGTCTATGTTAAAGGTCAGTTGCCACTCCCTGCACCAAGTGCCTATCCGCTGCAGATCTTCCTGCATTTCGCTGCAATTTTCTAAAGCTGCATCTTCTCTGCATACTACAGCATCATCCGCGAAAAGCTGCATGGAACTTCCGACACTATCTACTAGGTCATTTATAGAACTTGTAGGTGCGAACGATATGAAGCGAGAAACAGTTTCAGTGCTTGATCCGTGGTGTGTGCGGAGGGAAGTTTGGCCATCTGCTGCTTGAATGTTCGAACAAAACGTTCGCCTTTTGACTATGGATGGAACAGTGCACTAGTTAAATGCTGTAGGCCCTTGTCTGTAATAAACCAAAATTTCAAAGCATCAGAAACTTTATTAATAAATATTACTGTTTTTTTAAATGTTTTATTTAAAAACCTAAAATTTCATCACTGCGCAATATAAATCTTTATGCCGATGTTTTCCCCAGTGATTAGAGAACAGTGAGGAAGATCTGTCACAACAGAGACCTAACAAATACCGAAAAATACCGGCTATTCAGAACTAAAATACCGGTATCGATGTTAACAGGTCGGTTTTCCCTTACCTTATTGCCAAAACCATCGCAGTATTTATAAAACAAACCTGATAAAATGTACAATAACCCTCATAAAATAACCAACTGCCTGATCCAGTTCTAGACTCTCTCTCTCTCTCTCTCTTTCTCTCTCTCTCTCTCTCTCTCTCTGTGTGTGTGTGTGTGTGTGTGTGTGTGTGTGTGTGTGTGTGTGTGTGTGTGTGTGTGTGTGTGCGGAGGTAAGTGAGCGAGCGTACATTGGCTTGAGTGGACGATCACCGCGAGCGCGAGACCCCGGCACGAGAAACAGAATCGCAAAGTATGTATTCTCAAGTCCGCCTTCGCATCGAACTCCTCCTGCTCGCTGACTGTCATATTCCCGCCGCCGCCGTCTTCCGGCTGTTCTTGTAATAACAAAGGGTTAGTTTGAAGCTCCATCGAGTACACTCGCTTTCTCCCGCCGTTCAGTTTTTACATCTTGTCCGCTCCAGCTGTTGCGGACAGACGTCGAGAAATGCGGCCAATTCTGGCGGAGCGTATTTCGCGTTCCTTACGCTTCAGGGGCGAGCTATTGGCATTTCCATCCCTTGCGGAACGGAGATAAGTAGACGCCGCCCCGACTCGCCGCGGCGGAGATATTCCGGCCAGCTGAGCGCGATGACTGCTGCCGACCGGTCGTGCGACTCCGCCACACTCCTCTGCCCGCTGGCTTCACAGACGCAGCAGAGCTGGGAGCTGGGCTGGGCGTGGCCATCTGCCGTACCGTGTTTACTCTGCACAGTTCGGAGCGTCTAATTTAAGCTCTCTACGGTACATATCTATCTTACGAATACTGCCTGCATCTAACGAAGGAGAACACGGCAAGTGCCATAACCCGATTTCCCAGAAACTTCGCCCCGTGGAAGAGGAGTCAAAATAAGAGAACATGTGTCTCTGCTTATCCGTAGATACTCTACCGTTTCTGAGAAAGCGACTGTCAAAGATTTCGATGTCATTTAGATAGCTTTTTGTGCACTATGATCTCAGCCCAACTGGTGACATACCGGCTACCGTCGCGGCCTCTCGCATTTGCGTCTCGTGTTCGAAACCCGAAACCTCGGAGAAGCTGTGTCCCATTGCCTGTGCGCCGACTATAAAACCACGTTCAAGCTCACTTAAATCTTGATAACCTGCCACTGTAGCAGCAGTAACTGATCTGATAACTGCGCCAGACACTTCTTGTCTTATATGGACGTTGCCGATCGCAGTGCCGTGTTCTGTCTGCTTACATACCAATGCACGTGAATACGCATGCCTATACCGGTTTCTTTGGCGCTTCAGTGTATATGGGTATGGTATTTTCAGGCGTTCTAATCTTTTTGAATTCTCATATTATTATATTTCATTCTTAATTCTTGTATTTTGCTCTTACTTCATTCTTCAGGAAGATTTGGTGCATTCCCTTGGATGATCCGACCGTAGAAACAATCGGAACATATAAATTCCGAACACCTCGGGCATCGTGCTTCGAGCGAAGGACATTTGGCACAGTGACTTTTCTACATACGAATCTCTCTGGGGGAAGATACATCGTTACCATTGCTGAAGATTTCACGTGTTGGCAATAATTTCGCTACAAACCACGCATAATGTATCGCTTTTGCAAAAACTGGCGTTTGCAGTTGGTTATGAATGAGTATACAGTACACAGGAATTTCACCGAAAAATATTTCAAAATAATTTTTCTATTCATTACAATTTCTATTCATACTATTAGAAGTCGAATAAGAACAACGTTATTTCAATATACATTAGGAAACATTCGTGTAGCAGTCTTCTACGGACGTGGGTGAAAACAAAAGTAAAAACAATAATAGGATTTCGAAACAAGGGGTCTAAAACGGGAAACCTGCGACGCTAGTCACTATGCCACCGCGTCCGCTGGTGTACGCAATCGCCAGAAGGCTCATAAAGTACCTCGAAAGCTTTGACCGTCGTTTTCTCAGAAACTGTCGAATATGTACGAATAATCCGACACTTGCGTTCGCATATGTTGACCCCTCTTCCACTGAGCGACGTTTCTGGGAAATTTGATTATGGCACTTGCCGTGTTCTCCTCGTAAGTGTTTCCGCTGCAGTTCACACGTACATGTTTGGCAGGAGATTCACTGAACCATTTTAAGACTCGTTCTCTACCGTTCCATTAACAATAACAGGCGGGGAAAAAGAACACATAAATACAGGGTGATTCAAAAAGAATACCACAACTTTAATAATGTGTATTTAATGAAAGAAACATAATATAACCTTCTGTTGCACATCACTACAAAGAGTATTTAAAAATATGGCCCCCTCCAGACACTCGAGCAATATCAACCCAATACTCGTTCCACACTCTCTGTAGCATATCAGGCGTAACAGTTTGGATAGCTGCTGTTATTTCTCGTTTCAAATCATCAATGGTGGCTGGGAGAAGTGGCCGAAACACCATATCCTTAACATACCCCCAGAAGAAAAAATCGCAGGGGGTAAGATCAGGGCTTCTTGGAGGCCAGTGATGAAGTGCTCTGTCACGGGCTACCTGGCGGCCGATCCATCGCCTCGGGTAATTGACGTTCAGGTAGTTACGGACAGATAAGTGCCAATGTGGTGGCGCTCCATCCTGCTGAAATATGAATTGTTGTGCTTCTTGTTCGAGCTGAGGGAACAGCCAATTCTCTAACATCTCCAGATACTGTAGTCCAGTTACAGTAGCACCTTCGAAGAAAAAGGGACCAAAAACTTTATTGGCTGAAATGGCACAGAAAACGTTCATCTTAGGCGAGTCACGTTCATACTGAGTTGTTTCCCGCGGATTCTCAGTGCCCCATATACAGACATTGTGACGGTTGACTTTCCCGTTAGTGTGGAAAGTTGCTTCATCACTAAACACAATCTTTGATACGAAAGATTCATCTGTTTCCATTTGAGCAAGGATAAAATCACAGAAATCGATTCTTTTAATCTTATCAGCTGCAGACAGTGCTTGAACCAATTTCAGACGATAAGGTTTCATAACTAACCTTTTTCGTAGGACTCTCCATACAGTTGATTGTGGAATTTGCAGCTCTCTGCTAGCTCTGCGAGTAGATTTTCCTGGGCTGCGAACAAATGCTTGCTGGATGCGTGCTACATTTTCATCACTCGTTCTCGGCCGTCCAGAACTTTTCCCTTTGCACAAACACCCATTCTCTGTAAACTGTTTACACCAACGTTTAATACACCACCTATCAGGAGGTTTAACACCATACTTCGTTCGAAATGCACGCTGAACAACTGTCGTCGATTCACTTCTGCCATACTCAATAACACAAAAAGCTTTCTGTTGAGCGGTCGCCATCTTAGCATCAACTGACGCTGACGCCTAGTAAACAGCGCCTCAAGCGAACAAATGTACAACTAAATGAAACTTTATAGCTCCCTTAATTCGCCGACTGTGCTTAGCTCTGCCTTTTGTCGTTGCAGAGTTTTAAATTCCTAAAGTTGTGGTATTCTATTTGAATCACCCTGTATTTAAGTGCGGGCTCCGAACCCTCCTGTTTCATCTCAGTTATCCCTATGTGGATGGGAGTCAATTAAATATTTTCACAGTCAGAGGATAAAGTTGAAAGGGAGCTGTCCTATTTGCATGGCGATTTTCAGGAAGTTTTGACCATAAATGTGAATGAAGTTGCGTTCAACGTCTGTAGTATCGGTATAACCATAGTCTTTGTAAGGCTGTGGTTAAGACCAGAGATGTTGGTCAGCGTAGGTCAGAGTGCGTTGCAGCAGTGTGTGCTGGACAGTTTGGGAATGTATGACGTTTGAAAAGGATTGAATCAGGCCTGCTATGTAGTGGAGGCAGAATTATTTGAAAAAGATTTTGAGGAAAGATGTTGGGGAAATGAATTAATGGTAGAATGATAAAAGCCAACTTTTTAAGATACTCCTTTTTTAATATTTGTAGTTGTGTAGTTATTATTAGAAAATTGCGTATGGTTGAAGTCTGCTGCAGAAATTTTATAATGAAACGCATGGCCCTGTCTTATAGTTGAAACAAATATCAAGGCAGGCATTGTATGCAGGAGAGCTATTAATAAATATTTTGCCTAACTTTTCTAGGCGTGAGAACTCTATGAAAAGGTGTATTGCTGGCTTAATGAAGCATAGTTAAACTTGTAGTCGATTTATCAATCGTTAACATTAGTTCCCCATTTTCATGTACTTTCATGACTCTGTTTGCACACCCGCTTTGCAGATCGCGAGATGTGAATTGAGAAGTATTATATGAAAATTGGTAAGAAAACGTCTTGCATTGCACATTGCAAGTGCGGCAAACGAAATCTGTCACATCATTATTCTGAATAACAACAAGTTGCAGAGCAGACGAGCGTTCCGCGTACATAGGTAAGCCAATAAATTTAATTTCCTCAAATTTTATGCCCACTGTAAGGTACCGTGATTGTCAGAGGCTTAATACCGGTAGAAGATTTCAGTGAAGTGCTATCTTGTGACTGTTCAAGCTGTTTTGTCAGAAATTCAGATGCATTAATTTTTATGTTAATTTTCTGTGTAATTATAGTAGTAGTTCTGGTCTTTCTCGCTGACGAATTGTTGGTTTCACCATGGTGGGACGCGGGTTTAGGGTGAAGCTCAGAGATTTGACTAACTTGCTGCGGTACAAACGGTGAGTAGGATGAGGCCAAGGACCATTGTGTTACGAAAAACTCTGATGGAAGCCACCGTGTACACTCATACACCGCCTGAGACGTTGAAGGGCCGATACCCTGATGGACGGCTTTAGATTCCTGTGACAGTGCTCTACCATCCATTTGCCTGGTGGGTGGTGACTAGTGGTGTGACGGTGTTGAAATCTACATAATTTTGAAAGTAGCATAAATGGGACAGACTCGAACTTCACTTGTTGTGATTATGTGCCGGGCAGCCGAACCGGGCGATCTATGCAGCGAGGAATGTCCTGGCTACTGTTTGTGCAGAAATGTACGTGATTGGAGTAGCCCCGGCCTAACGGGCGCCGTGACGATATATTTGAACCATCAGAAGGAGGCAGCGAGCCCACTAAGAGAATGCCTAGAAGCTTCGCACCGCACAGATATTTTTGATGCAGCTAAAGCCACTTTGTTAAGCTGCTATCCCGAGTCTCTACTCGCCGCTGCACGTCGGTTGCTTCCGCTACAGTGAATCAATCGAAATCAATGGTGTACGAAATTAACCCCGAAAAATAGTCAGTAACTGTCCTTTAAACGTGTCTCATACCTTTAGTTAATTAACCGACAAATTCTAATTGCATGCCGGCCTCTGTGGCCGAGCGGTTCTAGGCGCTACAGACCGGGACCGAGCTCCTGCTACGGTCGCAGGTTCGAATCCTGCCTCGGGCATGGATGTGTATGATATCCTTAGGTTAGTTAGGTTTAAGTAGTTCTAAGTCTAGGGGATTGATGACCTCAGATGTTGTCCCATAGTGGTTCAAAAATGGTTCAAATGGCTCTGAGAACTATGGGACTTAACATCTGTGGTCATCAGTCCCCTAGAACTTAGAACTACTTAAACCTAACTAACCTAAGGACATCACACACATCCATGCCCGAGGCAGGATTCGAACCTGCGACCGTAGCAGTCGCGCGGTTCCGGACTGAGCGCCTTAACCGCGAGACCACCGCGGCCGGCGGTCCCATAGTGCTTAGAGCCATTTGAGCCATCTAATTGCATAAATTTTCTCAGGTAAAAGGACTCTTTGGCTCTTTCAATGTTAAAATTGTTGGGTTTGTAGTTAGTGTAAAGTGCAAACAGACACACTTACACGTACAAGCGGAAGTTCTTGATGAAATCTTGTATCGCATGTCCGAAGGAACAGATACCATCTTCATATAGTTAATGCTAACCGGCCATTGACCTTCTTCTTCTGTGCTGGATGCACACGCATTGCCCGAACTCTTACGGAACTCGGTAAGATTGTCTGCAGCGAGTAATGAGTGTAATTGGAAGGGCCATTACGACTGTAGTGTGTGGACATTAAGTTGGGAATGTGGGTCTCACGGGGAGCGTGCAAGGGATAAATCCCTGCAGTCGCACTATCCTTTGTGCCCTCAGTGGCTCAAATGGATAGAGCGTCTACCATGCAAGCAGGAGATCCCGGATTCGAGACCTGGTCGGGGCACACATTTTCAACTGTTCCCGTTGATGCATATCAACACCTGTCGACATCTTTGGGTCTTGATTTAATTATCATGTCTTCACCTTTAGGGTAGCTCTTGTATCCTACGACCTGAATTATTTGTTGGATGTATTTCAATCTCCGTCTTCCTCTACAGTTTATATCTTCTACAAATTCCTCTACCATCATGGCGGCTATTCCCTGATGTCTTAAAACATGTCCTATCAACCTTCTGAGGCACCACACCTCAAATGCTAAGATTCTCTTCATTTCCGGTTTTAGTCATTATTTGCACTGTGTTTGGCTCCTTTGTGCTGCCTCATCTGCTGTCTCGGTGTATTATTATTTGGAGGCATTTTTGATTCTCTTTGAATTTCTTACGCTTTAGTGTTAGTTTTTCTTCTTGAAGTCAACAACTTGTGGTTACATTAACGAAAGTAAATAACACGTACTCGGAATTGCTAAATAAGAACATAATTTATTTTATAGCTTGCAAACATTTGCACAACATTAAGCGCCTAAAAAACATCAGCGAATGCCAGAGGTATCAGAAACCAACAAAATTGTTCCCTCTGGTGCGAACAGCGATCCACTGTGCAAACCAAATATCTCACACTAAACTCGAAGCACTTGTCAGATTTCTACTTCCAACGGAACATTTCTCAGTATTTTTTTCTGAGTGATATACACACACACTTGAGGTTTTCTGAGGCTACAGATACTGCGACGATGAATACGTCAGGAGGCATTTCTGTTGAAGAGCAATGAACAGCTCTAAAGATATTCATCAAATTTTAAGAATTACATTTTTTTAAATGAATGTATTCTCATGTAATTCCAATGACTTAAAACGTTTGTGGAATAAATTAACAAACTATGAGTGCCTCAGCACTCCAGGTGCTGGCATTATTAAGACCTCACCAATGAATAATAATGGTTATTTATGTAATACTGCAGTATGTGACCATGTGCACAGTGTAGATATCAATGTGTTATCTTGTTTATGGAACAACTGTGTGTGATTCAGATCTTCTCTTGATGGAAGTTTTAAGACCACAACAATATGAAAAGTAATGGATGTTTGTGTAATACTACAATGTGCATCCAAGTACATAAGGTAGTAAATCAACATACGAAATCACCACTGCCCATCCTTCCTTCTCCTCCAACACCAATTACTCCCCCCCTCTCCAAACCCTATTATTCAATAGTAGGCAGCTGGATTATCTACGCCACTTAGTTGCAGTTTCAGGACCATATTGCCTGATAGTAACACCACCAAGCTATGATTGTCTTTAGCTTAACCAAACAGCTTAAGTTAGTCTTAATGTAATACTTTCACCATATTAGTTTATATGACTTTTCAACAACAGATGGTAAGTTTAGAAATTTAATAATTCCTAATAGGTTTTGACAGATCCCATATTTCATTATCTATAAAAGGAATATGTAGGTATATCACCTTGAAAATGTGTATGGAACCTATAATATTTGGTTCAAACCTTCCAACCATTTAAACAGTAAAACTACATTAACATGTAGTTAATGATATTCGTGTAACATTGCAGTGTTGGTTTATTACTGATGTATCATCTTGAAAATGAATATAAAACCTATAACGTTTGGTTCTGGCCACATATGCTACAAATGGTGGGAGTATATCAATATGAATTTAATGGACATTAATATAATACTGTAGTATATTGTCAGGCATATAACATAGCTCTCGGAAGTACCATGCTCTGCCCAACACCCCTCTCCACCTCCCCCCATGCACTCCTACAAATCCGTTCCATCGCTCAGCCACCCCATCACCCACTCGCCCTCAACTGTCCTCTTCTCTCCCCAGCCCACGACCCTGACATACTGTCGCCTGCCGCTCACCTCGCTACCCACTCCCACACCTTCGTTCTCCCTTACCCAACAGTCGTGTTCTATTGCGAGGACTTTCACACTCATATTTTAGAAATATGTAGAGAATGTCACTGAGCAAGAAAACGGTTCAAATGGCTCTGAGAACTATGGGACTAAACTTCTGAGGTCATCAGTCACCTAGAACTTAAGACTACTTAAACCTAACTAACCTAAGGACATCACACACATCCATGCCCTAGGCAGGATTCGAACCTGCGACCGCAGCAGTCGCGCGGATCCAGACTGTAGTGCCTAGAACCGCTCGGCCACTCCGACCGGCTGTCACTTAGCAGTTCTGGCTTAGAATCTTTCAATTTCTGAGTTTTGTGCCAGTCCCGCAGCTTCACGTGGGTCAGTGCAGTTCTTACGAAACCCGTCAGAAACTAGCAGCATTGTGGAGACAATAACGTAACTGTTGCCAGGTGGTGTGGCCTATTAGACGCTATGCCCGTACGTGGAGTGGGCATACATGGTCGGTAGTCTCATATTGTCGTCCTCTGACATCGGCTGTATTGCAGAACGGCACATTTCTTATTTTGGAAGTATTTTAATAAGTGCTGTAGCAATAAAGTACACTGTTCCGGAGCCGTGCTGGGTCGCCTCGATTTCTCTTTCGACCTGCTGGCGCTTGCCCTCCATGAGGTTGCTCTTTGGCTCTTGGCGAGTAGCCGTAGCGGTAGGGAGAAGAAGAGTGGAAGTTGGGCAGCCTTCCGCACCAAGGGCAAAGCGTTGCAATACGCGGCTGGCGGTCAGCACGTGATGCTTTCTGTGTCTTGGCGTTCTCGCTGCTTCCTTTTTGGGGACAGTTGGTTTGTTAATCGGCTGCGTGCTTTTCGAGGGCTATTTGCGCGTTGGCTTGTTCTTGATGGCTTGCTTGTATCACCGATGCATGACTTTGGTGGGTAAACGTTGTGGCTGTTCTGTGAGCCGCCTGCCGCTACATAATCGAGTATTGCTCCGGCTTTGAGGTGGCTTACTGCCTAGTTAGCGGCTTACTGCGCAATTTTGCTGGTGTCTCATTAATGTGTGATTGAAATCTGTAAAATGTTTTCGAGCGCGGCCTAGCTTTCAGGGTATTTCGTGGAAGGCCTTGCTCATCTTACGTATTGGTTCAAATGCCTTAGTAGTTTCAAATTCTAGATAAGTTTGAAAGATCACCTTTTTTAAAACTATGTTTTATTATGGTCTTTCCTTGTTTTTAATCAAGTAAGTTACTCAACTTTGTTTTCGATATCCTGATGCGCACCAGTTATGCACATCTGTTCACATCTCAGTAAGGTTATTGTAGTTGTGTTGTTTAAGGAAAACTATACGATGTGTACTTTCTGCCCACAACGCTGTCCTCCTAGTTTTTTGTTTAAGTATTCTTATTCGAGCTCTGTGTCTTCAGGCACATATTTATGTAAATTTAATAAGGTTATTTTGACTATTGTTTGTTATTTCTCCATAGAAGCTCCGTTAATTTGACGCTATTAAGCGTTGTAGAGAAATAATCAGGGGCCTTTCTTTAGATTTTTTGGTTCGCGCTCTCCTGCTATTGAATGTCGATATATTTGGGTCAAGTGATTTCAGTTATGTACCTTTGACATTTATATTTATTCTTTAGGCGGAACTCATTTTGGCTTCCTGTCACTAGTGGCGGTGCTGGTCTTTATGTGCCGTCATGTGTGTTGGCCAGTACTACGCCGAAATATCTGATTTTCTTGTCTTGTTCCATCCTAAATTGGTGATCGATAAATAATTTTGGGGTGCTATCCCTACTTTAGTTAACTCGGGGTAGAGGAGTAACTGAGAAGTTCTGTAACTGTCATCAGAGCAAGCTTGGGTTTTAAGAAGGATGTTTTATGCTTACGCTTTTAAAAGGTTCTTTTAATTGATTGTGCTTTCTTGTCAATTATTTCATTCTCAGGACGAACTGAATTATTCACTCGATTTCCTGTAATTGTCAGTATTCTCTTTTTGGCATTACACAAATTGGGTTTGAGTTGTGTCCTTGTAGCCACTGTGGAGTTTTGTACCATAGAATTCAAGGGAGAGGATGTTGTTTGGTGGCCGGTATCCTCTCTGTAAAACGCAACTGCACATGTGTATTAACAGGGTTCTTTATTTACATGACCATGAAGCTACTTATCTTCCAGAGTCCGTGTGTTGTGGTACAAGCTCTTCAAATAATAGTTCACGTTAGCCTCCGTTGCTGGTGAAGTACAGTTCCTGCTATAAACACTATTATGGTCGCTACACATTCTCGTAGCCGGTGATGTGAACTGACAGACGCCAACTAGAATAGTGACTGAGCTAGTGACTGAATGAGACTGAGCCCTCTGGTCAGTGGCGGCGATCTAAATACTTGCGGTCGAGAGGGCATTGGTGGATTGTTGCTTGCGAGTCTGTCTTTGGCCCATCTCCTTATAGGCCGCTTGGTCCAGTGCCTGCTATCGATTTCCTGCTACATCTTTGACGACCGGAGCGCTACCGACAGCTTACGCCAGCAAAGTTGTCCATTTATTGTTAACGATAATCTTTGTAAAGGAATTTTACCTGCCGCTTGGTAAAAACCATTGAGCACTTTAACTACTGTTAAACCAGAACTTTCCTTGAATCAATTTGCTAGTCGTGTGTGTCTTCCTGTTGTTCTGGAAGTTCTATGTATGTAACTATATTGCCTTGTACAAGTTTTATTCATTGTGTTTACTGATTGTTTTAACTTTGCTTCCTTACCTTACAGCAAGTTTGCAGTTATGTGCAAGAGATATGAGATTATTAACACTCTAGTAATTGATAATTAACACAGCTATAGGTTTTGAAGGAATCGATGATAGCTAATAGGGAGGCTAGCCCTTTCACGCTTACTCAGTATCCAACTGGTTCGTATCCTGGGGCATTCCAGTTCCATTTGTTTGAAAAGATTGAAAACGGGAAGGAGAAAAAGAAACTTGTGGCATCGCATAAGGGGAAAACGTAAATTTTATTGATATACCTACAAATTTAGTGGTATCGCATAAACTTCGGACAATAACTGAACCCTTCTTTTTTTGATTATTTCAGTGTAAAAAATTGATGTTGTTGTTGTGGTCTTCAGTCCTGAGACTGGTTTGATGCAGCTCTCCATGCTACTTTATCCTGTGCAAGCTTCTTCATCTCCCAGTACCTACTGCAGCCTACATCTTTCTGAATCTGTTTAGTGTATTCATCTCTTGGTCTCCCTCTACGATTTTTACCCTCCACGCTGCCCTCCAATGCTAAATTGGTGATCCCTTGATGCCTCAGAACATGTCCTACCAACCGATCCCTTCTTCTAGTCAAGTTGTGCCACAAACTTCTCTTCTCCCCAATCCTATTCAGTACCTCCTCATTAGTTATATGATCTACCCATCTAATCTTCAGCATTCTTCTGTAGCACCACATTTCGAAACCTTCTATTCTCTTCTTGTCCAAACTAGTTATCGTCCACGTTTCAATGTTTCACTTCCATACACGGCTACGCTCCATACAAATACTTTCAGAAACGACTTCCTGACACTTAAATCTATACTCGATGTTAACAAATTTCTCTTCTTCAGAAACGCTTTCCTTGCCATTGCCAGTCTACATTTTATATCCTCTCTACTTCGACCATCATCAGTTATTTTGCTCTCCAAATAGCAAAACTAAAAAAAAAATTGATAAAAAGTGATAACGCAGGAAAGCCATCAACTTGCAACCCTCTCGCGTCGTCTCCGCGTCCGTCTCCTTCACCTTCGCCGTCTTTGCTCGACACCCTGAGACCGATTTCTGCCACAGCCTCAATCCGATATCGATCGAGATCTCCTAATCCTTCACTTTCATAATTTTTATGTCTTTGTTGGAAGTCGATGTTTATTTCTGTAAATAATAGCAATAAAAAAACTTAAAACCCGTTATTTCACAAACAGCTTGTTTTGAGCTGTTTCAATAGTCTGGCTAAACAACAATCCAAAAAAAAAAAAAAAACGATGTAACCGAAAATCGTTGTTTCATCGATGACCACCATCCCTTCTATAAGTCCACGGCGGACTCCTGTCACGTTCTTGTCAAACCTGTAAGAATACACATGGCTGTTTACACGAATTACATGTTTTTGGTTCTTAAACTGTGCTACTGGGATATGCCCAGCATCTTTGTAAAAGTTATCCACAGATATGCAAAACTACTATTAGTAATACTACTGTCACTGCTACTGCTTCTACAGAGAGCGAGAACACACAGGCAGCACAGCTATAGCGGTACAGCTACTTAAATAAATCCCGGGAGTATATGTACCAAACCTGGAACGGTACACATAAGATTTACATAGGGGACACCAGTCTCAGATAGAGGGATATTTAAGAGAACAGTTCAAGCAAGACCGACCAGAGTGTTGTGTTCAAAATCGGTATCAGTCGTTTTGTCCCGAAGAAATATTTCATTTAAAGACCCTTGTATTGTATTCTATGTTAACCGGAGGCTTAGAAACGACGGAGAGGCTCCGTCCCCGCCGCAGCCGCAGTGGTCCACAACCCCACGACGACTACCGCAGTCCACTTCACACCTCCGCCGCCCCACACCGAACCACTCTTTCAGGGTTATTGTGCGGTTCGGCCCCCGTTGCCCCCCCCCCCCCTCCCCCAGGTAACGTCTCACACCAGACGAGTGTAACCCCTTTGATTGTGTGGTAGAGTAATGGTGGTGTACGCGTCCGTGGAGAACTTGCTTGCGCAGCAATCGCCGACATAGCGTAGCTGAGGCGGAATAAGGGGAACCAGCCCGCATTCGCTGAGGCAGATGGAAATCCGCCTAAAAACCATCTACAGACTGGCCGGCTCACCGGACTTCGACCGAAGTCCGCCGGGCGGATTCGTGCCGGGGACCAGGCGCTCCTTCCCACTCCGGAAAGCGGTGCTTTAGACCGCACGGCTAACCAGGTGGGCTAAAGACGCTTACAGGTGGTACGTTCGTTTCACAAGACGTCCGTTGTTAAGAGGGACAAGGAATTCGATAGGAAGAAGATATGCTCCATGCGTCCGCAACACTAGTAGCAAATGCTAGTGGAAAACATAAGTTGTCTTATTGTTGGTGTGGTACGTCGGGCACTGTCGGGAATCCAGGCTGTAGCGCCTTCTAATGGCGCGGGGAGAGTAAAAGAGGTGAACAAAAATAAGAAGTTGCAGCATTAGAAAATTGTAGCGAAATGCAGGAAGATCTGCAGCGGATAGGCACTTGGTGCAGGGAGTGGCAACTGATCCTTAACATATCCAAATGTAATGTATTGCGAATACATAGAAAAAAGGGTCCTTTATTGCATGGTTATATGACAGCGGAACAAATACTGGTAGCAGTTACTTCTGTAAAATATCTGGGAGTATGCGTGCGGAACGATTTGAAGTGGAATGATCATATAAAATTAATTGTAGGTAAGGCTGGTACCAGGTTGACATTCATTGGGAGAGTCCTTAGAAAATGTAGTCCAGCAACAAAGGAGGTGGCTTACAAAACACTCGTTCGACCTATACTTGAGTATCGCTCATCAGTGTGGGATCCGTACCAGATCGGGTTGACAGAGGAGATAGAGAAGATCCAAAGAAGAGCGGAGCGTTTCGTCACAGGGTTATTTGGTAACCGTGATAGCGTTACGGAGATGTTTAACAAACTCAAGTGGCAGACTCTGCAAGAGAGGCGCTCTGCATCGCGGTGTAACTTGCTCGCCAGGTTTCGAGAGGGTGCGTTTCTGGATGAGGTATCGAATATATTGCTTCCCCCTACTTATACCTCCCGAGGAGATCACGAATGTAAAATTAGAGAGATTAGAGTGCGCACGGAGGCTTTCAGACAGTCGTTCTTCCCGCGAACCATACGCGGCTGGAACAGGAAAGGGAGGTACTGACAGTGGCACGTAAAGTGCCCTCCGCCACACACCGTTGGGTGACTTGCGGAGTATAAATGTAGAACGTAGATGTAGAAGAAAACGCTGCAAATGCAACACTTTACCATGCCTAATACGATGTAGGAAAGTCGTTGGCATTCAAAACACAAATGGATAAATAAGGTCCTGCACGGTTTTCGTGGGAATATTAAGCCATTCTTGCTGATAAAAAAAGTGACAAGCTCAGCTAACAATGATGGAGGTGGATGCATTCTTCTATTGCTACTTATTCCACGTTTTATGGTTTCGGCACCACGTTTCCTTGTTATGGGCATTTGCAACAGTGATGTGTGGTTCTTGAATTCCAGATCGTCCTCCAGCTACCAGCTTGTGGAGCTCCCTTAATAGTGTTTTGGTACAGACTGGGCCCGAGAGTGCGACAGTCAGTCCTGCAGTGGCTTCTACAACTGTCTTCTTATTTCTCGTCACTGTCCTCATAACGACTGCCCATCATGATCACTCAATGCACATTTCTTCGGCGTTGTGACTTAATGGATGATGTTTTCCCGCTTTCCCTGTGTGCACACAACAAACACCTGGACTACCTCGGTTCCGGAATCACTACTATACGAGCACCAGCAATTTATTCACGTTCGAATTCGGTTAGTTCCGGTATAATCCACTCACACAACATATAACACTGTTCTAAGCACGACTGACAATTGCGACGTATTCAGGACATTGCAGGGGTGCCGTTCGCGATCAAACACAACAGCTCAGCCTGAAGGTTTGACTATAGTCCGCATTTATTTCTCGCCTATGTAGAAGCACAAATGTATATCTATCTGCGTATTTTATAGCATTAACCAATGTATTACCCCAACCTCTAGGCAGCTAATATATGTAACATGCAATCTTAAGACTCCTTGCCATGTAAATGTTTCCTCTCATATAATCACTCTTTCCTCTCTCCCTCTCTCTCTCTCTCTCTCCGTCTCCCTCTCCCTTTCACTCAGTCACACACACACACACACTTTTTCTCTTTCTCTACCTCTCCTTCTGCCTCCAGCCCCTCACTTCACATCTGTTTATTAACCCCAATCAAAGAGTGTAATGTATGTATGATTTTACTGTTGTAGCCAATATGATCATTGTAATTAAAGTCTTTAACATTTCACCTAATTGTTATCAACAAGAATGATGTTTAAGCCATTTTAACATTTCACCTGATTGTATAAACGAGTACGAATGTTTGCTGTTTTAACTTGTCAGAATTGGATTTATATACCACCTGAAGTACACACACATATATTTGACGCCTCAAAACAAACACCGCCAAATGCTTAAAGCAATTATTCTGTAATAATGTTGTTACGATGTATATTCTTTGCACTTTGCGATTATGTCTTCACTTCTGCTATACGAACCTTGCACCCAGCTGAGTCCAGACGCCATATTTGTTTACAAATGTGGCAGTATACATGTGATGTGTTACGACAGCAAAAGGAACCTGTAACCACTGAAGGTACTGTAGTTTACTTATTTAATGTTTTCCATTAGATATCAGTTTAATTTTTCGTCAAAAGTAATCCTAAACCATATTCTGAAATAGTGTCTCGTTTCTCCACTAGGCAGTGCCACAAGTTCCTCCAGAAATCGTAACACAACACACACACAAATGTAATACTTACTAATGTAAATCCACCTGATGATGGAGGTTTAAACCTTCGAAACGCGTCGTGGAAATAAATAAAACAGTGACTGGTAACAGTGAACTTGTTGTTTCAGTTATTGCTAGTAAAGATTAATGAGGACAGGCTCACGAAGAAGATATTCCTGTATTTCTGAAAGAAGAAGTTGTAAAAAGCATTGATTACATAAATAAGGAAAAATGTAGACAGAAACGACATCAAAGAATCGGAAATAACAGATATCTTTTCAAGAATAAAGTATTAAATTTAGAAGTCTTCCAATGTAGAATACATAAGAAATCGGAAACGACTTGGACAGAAGAAAGGAAAAGACGACATGGGGAGAAGATGAAAGGGAAAAAGGTCAGAAGATGAACTGAAGTTATTACATGATCTTAGTAGATCAGCATGAAAAATTCAAAAAAATTTGGGGGAGGGGGGGGGGGAAGGGGGGGGGGACTGTCTGTGCTACAAATGACCACCTCCTAACCATACCTCCTGCTTGGGAGGGGTGAACTTCGTATTTTCAAATTGGAACCCACAGTTTTTATTGCATATTCCGGATTCTACGCCAGAGCATACATATTGTTTACTCAAACCATTGTTTCCCATTCGTGGCGTGGCGCTATAATCTACAAATATCAAATGTGGCTGTTTCTGCAGTCAATAGCCGGCCGAGATGGCTGAGCGTTTCTAGGCGCTACAGTCTGGAATCGCGCGACCGCTACGGTCGCAGGTTCGAATCCTGCCTCGAGCATGGATGTGTGTGATGTCCTTAGGTTAGTTAGGTTTAAGTAGTTGTAAGTTCTAGGGGACTGATGACCTCAGAAGTTAAGTCCCATAGTGCTCAGAGCCATTTGAACCATTTGCAGTCAAGAACCGACGTATTTGCTTCTACATGTCATCTAAATCTTTGTATTTTAACGGTTGATACTGACGTCGAAATGTTACTTGAGTACTGCAAATGTGATTGTACATTACAAACAATATGGCTAGACACTGACATTTCTGGCAAATAAGTTACTTTCATGGTCTCGTTAGGTTGATTTTGGTGAGACCCCAAACCATTTCGGGGACCGCCTCGAACCCTACCATCAGGTTGACTGATTTCGGTGTGTATTTCCGTCCAACTACCGTAACTCTTGCGCTGGCCGCTACGCAGCTACCGGCGGAATGATAACCACAACCATTGTAATAACATAAAATGTCCATGGAGTGGTAGTGACGGGCGCACTGCCATTGATACTCACCGTAATCAGGTACCCCAGCAGTGAAAGACAAGGGGATTCCCGAAATCAAGCACCCGATAGTGACAGCTAAGGGAAGTCACTGATATCAAGCATCCCGAAGGGAAAAGAGAACTATTACATCCACATCATTGTTCCTGAAACACGCTAAACTATGTAAGGAGACAGTGAAACGGCTAACCATATCCTACTGAAAATCGAATTTTCAACAGTAAACTAAATTTCAAACATGAATATCAACACTTATACCACAAACGTTAACATTTACATCGTAAATGAAATGCAGAATCGAATGCGTCGTTTCTTAGTTTGAAAAACAGGCACACTTTATATTTGACGAATGGAAAACAATGGTGTGGAGAAAAGGTATGTATGTTTTGGCGCAGAATCCGAATATGCAATAAAAATTCGGGTTTCCCATTTGAAAATTCAAAGTTGACCCCGCCCACGCATGAAAGGTCGTTGGAAGGTGGCAGGCTGTAGATCACACAGATGTACTCTTCACTAATATTAACTTTCTACCTAGCACTTATTTTTACGATACATCGTTTTCGAGATATTTAGCTCTCTCAAGTTAAAACGAAGACCCGGGTTTTTGGGGCATTTTCCTGTCATCAATACCAAAATGGGGCGTGATGTAATTAAATAAAATATGATAATATGTAAACACAATTGCTCGCTTACGTCTCGTAAAATTAAACGTTACTATAACACTATACTCATCTAGTGCTAGATTAAAGTAAACATTGTAACAATGACAGGTAACTTTTCGATACAACACTCAATAACAAAACCACTGCAAATCTGTTCAGATAACTAAAGAAAATGAAAGTATTCCTGAAAGTAATTTGTTGTTGGATAGTCCTAATTGATCCCTTCATCAAAAGGCAAAATTCTCTTACAATATATTTGAAATGGATGCTGATCTGTTGAATGAATGAAGTGGTGGATTCTTTTCATCACATAACTTCACACATTCACGAGAGCTATATAACGTTATCTATATTAGCAATGAAATACGTATCTACGAGGGTGAGTCAAATGAAAACCTTAAATTTGTAGTAACAAATCGAAATTTCGCGCCGTTATCCTGTGAGTTGGTAAGCGTGCTACAAACAGCGAGCAGAATGGCCTGTAGGTGGCAGCATAGTGCAGATGCACAATACCGCCGCAGAATCAGTATAAAGATGGCTGCCGCACTTGCGACTTGCACCAGAGAAGAATAGCGTTCTGTTATTCGGTTTTCGCGTAGTGAAGGTGTGAAACCTATTGAAATTCATCGACGAATGAAGGTTCAGTACGGTGATGCATGTTTGTCACAGCAGCAAGTCTAGGAATGGAGTAGGAAGTTCGCAAATGGTGTGACTTCAGTGGAAGATGCACCTCGTCCAGGTCAGGCAAGACGAGTTGTGACTCCACAGAGCATTGCAGCAGTTGAAGCCACAGTGAAGGAAAACCGCCGAGTGGCACTGAATGACACTGCAGCGTGTTTACAGATTAGTTGTGGGTGAGCACACCACATTGTGCATGACGTGCTCCAGTTTCACAAAGTGTCTGCAAGATGGGTGCCACGGCAGCTGACTCGTGAAATGAGAGAACGACGTATTGATGCTTGTGAAGAACTTCTTCGGCGCTTTGAACGAGAAGGTGATGGCTTCCTTGCAAGAATCGTTACTGGGGACGAAACCTGGGTTCACTTCCACGAACCGGAAACGAAGAGAGCAGGCAAGGAATGACGCCATTCCTCATCACCAAAACCAAAGAAGTTTCGAACAGAACCATCAGAAGGGAAGGTTATACTGACTCTCTTTTGGGACGGAAAAGGCGTCATTTTGGAGCATTACATGCCTAGATGGAAAACTGTCACCAGTACATCATATAAAGATGTCCAAAAAATCATCTCCGGCCTACAATTAAATCAAGGCGACGTGGATTGCTGTCAGCAGGTGTCCTTTTGCAACATGACAATGCAAGGCCCCACACTGTCCGTACAACAGTTGAAACAATTACAGACATGCATTTTGAATGTCTTCCTCATCCACCATACTCACCAGACCTTGCCCCAAGAGATTTCCATATGTTTGGACCACCCTAAGACGCAATAGGAGGAAAGAAGTTCCGTTCTGATGAAGAGGTACGCCATGCGGTGCATGAGTGGTTGCGCGGACTACCAAAAGAATTTTTTTCAAGGAATTTATGCACTTTGTAAGCGCTAGAGGACTTGCATTGAGCGTGGGGAAGATTATGTTGAAAAGTGATACAGCTTCGTAATACTTCTGCACAATAAATAATATTTTTAAAAAATATTTAAAGTTTTCATTTGACTCACCCTCGTAGATAAATTTATGCATTCCAGTCATGAAATACATATATACATTTCTCCCTTATGACTTCATAACCGTCTCAGGACTGAGATGTCTTGAATTTCTGTTTTTGTCCTCCTTTGCAAAAATACTTCTTGTACTTAAAATTATAATAAAAACGGTGGGTCAGTGACTTTTGATAAAAAGACGGAAACGGATACGAACTCTCTATCTTTTCCTTCGAAACAAGTGACATGGCCATTTTGTGGCGTCTTTTTTTGTCCTACAGTTCCAGAATAGCCACACAAGATATTTTTTGGAAATGTATTTGTGGGATTTAATTATAATATCCAACTGATAATGGTCCATGATAAAAAATAGCTTTGTATGAATATTTGTATCCTTGTTTTCAGAGGCTATAAAGAAAGGAATAGTGACAAATTCCTGGAAGACAGAATGACCGAACACATTATGTGTTCTTTTTTTTAACTATTCAATATCGCTAAGCATAATTACCATGAGACTGAGTGGTCGATTATTTCTTTTCATTTCTTAGGTACTTTTGTTACGTTAGGTTGGTCGTCCAATAACCTTCGAACAATGACGTCGGAAGTCGCTTCAGAGGCTTGAGATTAATAGGCGATAACATAATAAATACTTGAGCACGTAATTTGAATCTTTTGACAGTAATAATTAATTTTATTTACCTATATTTAATGCTCAGACTTTCCGTCGTTGATCGGTTCCCTCGCCCGTCACGGAATCGCATGATAATCAGTATTTTTATTTCTCATGACGTACTGGGAAAAGTTTTCATAATTGCAATATTACAGGCCTTGCTCTACAAGTATAGATTCGAGAGGGAAACGTTTCATCTATTGTCCTCAGTGCATGGCGTTTATAGATTGCAGTTTTTTTCCTATAAATATGCACGTATGTTAACGATTGTACATATAGCCATAATAAAATCAAGGCAGTTGATTGGGACACGTCGAAAATATGTCATTAATAAATTTAGCTGAATGCCCAAAAATTTCATTCGGCAAAAAGTACCACCTGGTCATAAGAGAGTAAAATGATTTCATAGAGTCTATAATCCATTAAGCAGACTTACGTACTAATTACTTTAAAATGATAAAACATTTCATTAAACTAATTAAAGTTCAGAGAGATGGTCATCAGTGCATCAGACTGTTCTGACTCGGTTCTGGAGCGACGTTGTGGTGCAGGTGTAGGTCGCTTGTGCAGTAGTGGACTGAATATACCCAATTATTAGACAGCGGTTTCATTCAGCACTGCGAGACAATGACGACGTGTCAGGGGCCCTTCTTCATCAACCATATGAAAATATTTTCAGCATTTGCCTGAAGGAAGTCCTTTTCGCAGAATTCCCCCCATTTGGCGCTCAGTATGTCTCTCGAATGGCATGTACAAAGGGTGTGCTGTGACTGATCAGTCAAATTGTCATTTTTTCAGTATGCTGACGTCCAGTGTTGGTATTCCTATTCCATAGCTAATCACTGTACCTTACGGCGTGCGGCGATGAAATTCGTATTTATGGAGCAATGGCTTAGATTCAGATTGCGGTATTCAGAACTGAGATGGCGAGTTCTTCGTAATGCTTTCACATCCTGTAATAGTCAATGGTACCTCTGTTACCAGCATCTTGTTCGACTTGACTGTTTTCTCACAATCTAGTTACTTACAGCACACCATTGACACTGCTGTGCGTGAAAACTTCAGTGACTGTACGACCTCTGGTAAGCTGCATCTTTACAACAATGCAATTATCTATAGCCCAAACTGATATTGGGTTCATGGAAGGGAGAGGAGGAGAATAAACAAAGCAGAATTTCTTGCAGGATGAAGCTCATAACCATTTTGTTATCACCAACAAAACAATTTTTAAAATATTATAGTAGATTCTTACTATCCATAGTGCAAGACTAACATATTATTTTGCTCTCTGACAGGAGCGTTCAGGTACACACCAATAAATTCTACATTCACATTTTTGGTAGTTCTGGAAATTATCCAGTAACATGAGGAAATACATTTTGAACTGGAGATTCAATGATACTGAAAGTTCTTAGAATACAGTGCCATTTGCCAGTTTCAGCTGCGAGGAAAATATCAGCAAAATAGTTATGAAATTTCAAGACAAATGGATGTACGTGAAGCGCCCATTCTGTGCTAATTGCAAGAGGCGTTGAATTAGTAGTGCAAAAATTTTGTCCCAGCTAGGTTCAGTTCAAATAAATGGAATTTGTTGTGGGACATCGTGGAATATTCCCGCTTTAGCACCTATAGCTTCATGAAGTTCCAATAGAAGGCGGCGCTATACTTAGCCTTAAAAATGGTGTTTGTAACGAAGGTGTCTTCCAAGGAGAGACTTGTCATTGAGTTTCTTTTGGCGGGGAAACCAATGCACCGCAGACATACACAGGCGCATCAGAATGTCTACTCTACGGTGACTTGGCAGCGAACAAAAACACGGTAACTCATTGTACCAAGGTCGCGCAAACCTGTACGATCTCACGTGTGTCGGTCGGCCACACACAGCTGTAACTCTTGCAATGTTGGAATGCGCGGACACCCTCATTCGAGGTGATGGACGGATCAACTCAAACACCTCGCCGCACAACTGGACATCTGTGTTGGCAGTACTGACACACTCGCCCACCAGTCGGCACTCAAAGGTGTGGGCCCACTGGGTTCCTCGCCCCTCGCGGCCTAACAGAAGACAGGACGACCCGTGCATAATTGCTTGCGCTTTAAGAGCTTGAAAGTGTCAATTTTTTTGTCGAACATCGTCACAGGCGATGAAACATGGGTTCATCACTTCGAACAGAAATCGAAACGGCAGTCCATGGAGTAGCGCCACACAACCTCTCCTTCGATGAAAAAGTTCATAGCGCCACCCTCAGCCATTAAAGTCGTGGTGGTGGTAAGTTACTATGGGACCAAGCTGCTGAGGTCATCAGTGCCTAGGGTTACTTAGGCACTACCTAATCTAACTTACGGTAAGGACAACATACACACACATGCCCGATGGAGGGCTCGAACCTCCGACGGGGGGAGCCGCTCAAACCGAGGAAAGGCGCCCGTAGGCCGCACGGCTACCTCGCGCGGCTACACCGGTCGTCTGGGACTGTTATGGGATTATTGTGTTTGATGGTCTCTCTCATGGTATAACGATCAACTCTGAAGTGTATTGCGTTACCCTCAGGAAATGAAGAAACTTCAGCGTGTTCATCGCCACAAAAATGTAAACGAACTTCTCCTTCTTCAAGGCAATGCAAGGTCTCAACCAAGTCTGTGCACCCTAGATGATGATGAGCTGGGTTGAGGGGCCAATCGAAATAACGGTCATCAGCGACATGACGAAACGTCAACATGAAATCTCATAGGTGGGGACGACGGCTGTCCCCACATGCAAAGCAGTTTATAATGTACTAAAGTCTGCCGCCCTTCCCCACCAGTTTAGGGACGAGGCCTGACAGTTCACGAGACCGAGGGCTGCCCTAATATCAGTATACAGGACAGACGTAGCCACAATATGCTGAACTGAAAGCGGCACGCCACAAACTTCACAGAAAGGTGGATCCTCCCCTCGGAGAAGGAAGCCATATGTGAAAGGGCTGTGCCCGATGCGCAGTCTCGTAAGCAAAACCTCCTTCCAGCGGCGAGGCTGGCACGAAGTCCACCAAGCTTTTGTGGTCGGTTTGAGCTACCGCAATTTGTTGTCCGACACCTGCAACCTCAAGTCTCCCACTGACGCAGAAAATGAGATAATGGCGTTTAACGGGATGGGACATTGATGGACAGCACCATCCCAACATGCTTCCTTGGCAGCTTTATCAGCCATGTCGTTACCCTGTATCCCAACGAGGCCAGGTACCCAGCAAAATATCACCTCCTTACCACGGCGTGTACCCTAAATGAACGGACAAAAATTCACTCGACTGTTCTTCCTCACCCACACTACAACCGGGATTTTGCACCTTCCAACCTCCATCTGCTTCGCCCAATGTAGGCTGCTCTCCGCGGGAAGCAGTATGTGGATGGTGGGGAGATTATTGACGCAGCACGACGTGGGCTCCGACGAGCACCTGTAGAATGGTACCGTGCTGGCGCAGATACCCTCCCAGTAAGGTGGCGTAAGACCTTCACATCGAAGATTATGTTGAAAAACAGGTCTTTGTAGTCAGAAGAGTGGGGAATAACATGGTATGTTGTAATCCTTACAGGCAGACAGTTTAATTTGTGGAAAGGGACCACAATGAGTGGCTCTCAGTTGCACTCGAACATACTGCTTTATTCATCTGAGAAACATTACAAGAGCAAAGGAAACATTAAAAACAGAGCAAGCCAGTTTTAGAACTTAATTCCCGGCTAAATGGACCATTCAGTCTCACACCTAAAGGGCAAAAAAAAACTTTAATTTAAAATCGGCTGAAGGCCAATAACGTAAGACTCAAAAACAGGAATTTCAATTTAAAAAGCAGAAGGCTTTATCGTAGAACATTTCTCTAAATTTGGCTGAAGGCCCAAACAATCTCACGCCCTAAGGGCAAAACAACTTTAATTTAAAATCGGCTAGAAGCCATACATAAACAAACAACTAGGACCAATAAGAAAAGGCAGCACATGAAACGGCGCTCAGAAGTTTCCAAGGGTCGGCCTGGAATTCAAACACTAACGCTCGCTTAGGTGAGACAGGCAGTCGGCCCATCAATTCTCAATCTAACGGCAACCCAACCGACAGACAGTCAACGGACCAAGCGACAGCATAACTTTCGCTCCACCCGATCAGCACACAACAGGGAGTTCAATGGAACAACGCAGAAGGTATCGGCGCCCACAACGAATTCGGCTGTCAAACTACACTCCGTGGTGGACAGCCGCAACACGACGAGGAAAATACCCTGCCTGAATTTACGTCAACGCCCAGGGCAGCTAACCGGAACGTTAACGGCCACAACGCGGAAGATTCCGCTCATGCACTTCAATTCAGAAATAATCAAGTTAAGTTAAACTCCACAGGAGGTTAGCTAGAATTTCGCCAACTTGAAAACACACGTTGTTGCTTGCGGGAATGTCCCAATAGCCCACAACGAAATTCAGGCGACACAATGTGAACAGTTGGGGCTGGCTGGTAGATCAAGTATAGACTCAACTTACGTGTCCGGGGTAGGTGAGCCACGCACCTCGTAGCAATGGGAACAGCCCCTCACACCCCGACCGCGCGTGGACGCCACCATCAACCCCGGCCAGACACGCGCCACGGAAACTTTCTCTCTGCTTCAAGCCAACTGACCAACTGCCTGGACACGGCACAGCAGGCAACTATATGCGCGAGGCCAAAGATAGTACAAGTGTACGAATATCGATACACGCTGCTGCTCCGAATCGCGGAGGGAGAGGACAACAGCATAATCGTGATAACTGCGGGAGACTAATCACAGAATAGCAACCAAGATTTGATGCAAAGGATAAAACGAGCCAGCCACGGCTCATTATGTATTGAATGAGCATCGTATGTAAAATCTCAGTCTCAGACAGACAAGAGCAAAACACTTATTAATAAAAACATGAAAGCACACTTCATATTTCTGTACTAAACAGCTATTTGAGTCCACATAAGGCAGTCAAAATTTTGTTTGCGAAGATAACGGTCTCTGTTCGAGCACATAGGTAGTGTGATAAGGATTGCAACTATTTGTCGTACCTCACAAGATCACCGACTCTAAACAGATCAAAGTGAATTTCACGAAAGACCATATTAAGAGCAATTGTCCAAGAACGCAACACAGTAAGAAGCTGTTGAATACCGAAGTCCTGATGGCAGAGCTTCGTGAGTCCAAGTTACAGTGTGGATGGCTGCTGGCTCGCCGTAGGCGCCGTAGATGGCGCTCTCTAGGCTGGTGAGCAGACTTCAACTACTGGACACTGGACATGTGGTACCGTAAGTACAGTGCCGGTGGAAGAATCTGTCGTGGAATGTTTGCCTCCACGTGAAAGGGCGGAAGCAAATGGATCTGCGCCAGCTGCGCCTGCAAGGGCGGTGTTGCTGCCGCCTGCCGACGAGGCGAGTGGTGCGGGTTGCAGCCGTGGCGTCCTGAGGTCCCCTTGATAGCGTGTCGTGGTTGCTGTTCTCGTCCGGAGACCGCGTTGTTTTGGCTCTTGTATCCACGAGTGCTAAGAGCTCGTCTTTCGGCTACCTTTGTTGTTATCCAGTTTTGTTCAATAAGTGCCCACACACAGCGCTGGGTAAATATTCTCGTTTTCTTCGAACTGATATCGGGTGGAGGGGGTGGGATCTGAATGTGAGTTCCTTTCGCAGACACTATAATCTTTGCAGTCTCTGTAGGTACACCCGTGTAGATACGTAAGGTCTGTTAAAATGTGAACATTATAGCAGAATACAACAACTTGCCCACGACTCCTTGAAAAACATTTTTAGGGGACTGAGTACAAACATCACTACAATGTTAGTAAAGTAGTCAGTCATGATCGCAAAATATTTTATTGATTTTTAGGTTTTTATATATATATCAACCGGTAAAAACGAAACCCTTATAGGATCAGCTCGTTGCTCGTCCGCCATCCTGTCTGTCTGTCTCTCCGTCCGACAGTTAAAATCCTTTATTTCTCAGGAACGGTTGAACCCGTCAGCTTGGAGTTTATTTCACTTACTAAGGTCTATGATCCCCTTACTATCGTACAAAATTCAAGCTTCTAAGTCAACAAATCAAAAGACACGGCCATTTATGTCACATATTTTGATACTAGCAAACCCACTGATCAAAATGTATAGGGTAATTTCCTTTGACCTATAATCACGAAATTTGACAAAAATCAAGGTTTCACAGCACAACCAAAGGAAAAAAATCCAAAAATTATATCACATGAAAAAGAAACTCTCATTTGTTATCAGGCTGTCCGTCTGCCCAAGTGTCCATTAAGACCCCTTTTTCTCAGGAACGGGTAGACGTAGGAAGTTACAAATTTATGCGCACACTAAGGTCTGTGTTACCTTGGCTTCTAAACCAATGCTACCAAAACATAGGCCATTTATGTCCCAAATTTTGGCTCTCGCAAATTCACCTATCAAAACCTGCAACATACTTCCCAATGGTAAAAGAATCACGGAAGTTGGCAAAAAGAAGTTTCACAATAAAAGGAAAGGAAAAATCCGAAAATTGTTAATTTGTAATTATATCACTCGAAAATAACATTTCTTTTGTCGTTTGTTATCCAACTTTAAACTGCAAGGAAAAATATTCTCGAAAGTCTTGAAACCCCTGTACCTCTATCTGCCGAGTATCAGTGTCGATAACAGGCAAAGTCTTCGACTATTTCGATTCAAGGACTGGATGAATTGTCTGCATACGTAATTAAGTCTGTACGGAAGCCTCAGTGCACGACTTCTCTGCGCACCTGGCCAGTATTTTACCACGAATGTAGTATTTTGCGATCAAGACTCGTTGTTAAAACTGACTTCCATCCATGTTATCAAACATCATCACTACATTAGATGTGAAAGAAACAGAAATGTAATACAATTTTTAAAAACTTTAGAAGAATTCTGTCTAGTTACAGGAAACAGAACAAAAGTCGCAGGAGAATAAAAAATACTTAGAACATGCTGAAATAAATTTGAAAGAATAGTTTGACTGCACCATAAAAAAGCAACTACGGATTTCTTATGCAGAGTGAACCAGAACTCCAACAAAATTTTGGACCTTTCAGTGATGTTATCTGAGTATTTTGGTATAATGGGCGCATGGTATTCGGTGGCACGTTACAGAATACTGATGCGATTTATGCACGTGGTCACCCTAGTTACCTTTATTTACGAGAAAATACTTTCATAACTGTGAAACAGTCAGTAACACGACAACACAAAACACGGAGTAATGCATCAATCCTCAAACCGATACAAAAGTGGCGTAAAGGTTCTGCTGTCGATGGGAGAGCATATTACCATAGCTTTGCTGTGCCGCTCTTCCATTTCATTCATTGAACCCATACGCTGTAATGTAATCAAGCCAACGATACATTACGTATCCTACGTTACCAGCGTGTATCGGTATCGCCGCTCGGATCATTAAAAATTTGTATAAATCCATGTTCATACAAATTTCACGCTTAAATATTTACATTTCACGTATTTGAGAGATTTTTGAATATTTTACATAATATTTTGTAAATTAAGTTCTATTAGTTTTGCCGAATACAAATTAACGATTGTCTCTGAAAAATACGTAAATTCTTTGCTTTGCATAGTATCTCCTTTCTTCTTCGTTGAGTACAAGGTTGGAGGGAAGTGGTTGTAAATGGAAGTCGAGTCATTTCTGACGCTTGCAAAAAGCAGATGTATTATTTGTTCTATTTAATCAAAATTATGCCGTCACAGTATCTGAAATGTTGCAGAATACAGACGTTAAAAACTACAGATAGTTTATTTGGTTCAGTAGTTCGAGGTACCCGATTTTGATAATAGTTTAGTTAGTTAATTTTCCCCGTACTAAAAGAGGATCTGCGGACGTTATCGTGCCTTTATAGAAGACGACGAAGCCAACATCAAGATAACTGGCTATGTAAAATTTCATATTTTCGTATGTGCATTTATCCATCGTTCCACATCAGTTCAAAACAATACCTAACGCCCGGTCTGAGGACAAGTCATTGTATTAAACAGCGTAGGAGAAGCACATTACAACACAGATGCATTTCGCCAAACTCTCTGTCAGTAATCTCATCCGTATAGCTGTATATCACAGTTAATGACTAACCTAGACAGGAAAAATAGAGAGAGAGCGACAAAAGCGAGCAGTACTGAATGCAATCTTGAGGTCTAAGATTGAAGTAGGCTTTAATGTCGGCGACAACAATTACCTGAGTGAATAGAACATGTGTTTCAAAACACACACACACTGTCCATTCTGTCGACATTTGCAGCGTTATGCAGATATTTTCAGTATAATACAGATACAAAAACAAATGAATGCTAGAAATCAAACGAAATGCAGTTGCTCTGTAAAGAGCCCTTATACCGAAGTACTCAGGAAATGTCCCAGAACAATGCCTGAAATTTTGTCGTTGGAGATCTGATTCATGCTGTGTATTTCATCACTGACGATGTAATGGCTCTGTCTCGGTAAAAAAAAATCGCTTAATTCGGTGTGACATAGATTGTGTTTCCTGTAGTACACATATTGTCGCATACTGGAATTCCTGGATCAGACGGAGAGGCATTTGAATGCGTGGTGTCTGTTCTTTCGGACATGTTCTGTTCTTTCGCCTAGATGAGCAGTGGATCTACCTTCTTTAGTGCGGATTCACACGTACGTCCGAGCTCCTGCGGGAATCTTAGAGTAGCGACCATGGAGCAAGAATAGAGGGAGTGTGGATAGGTCGTGAGACGTGCTGAAATAATCCGCGCAGTTTCTACGAACACTCTGTCACGGGTGGTACAGTGGTTAACGCATCTACCTAGTAAGCACGAAACAAAGAGTTCGAATCCCAGTCTGGCACACATTTTCACTGGTCGCCGCTGATTCCGCGTAATATCCCTTAGCAGATGACATCAGTAATCCCTTTCCTTTCCCCCACCTTTAATTTATATCTAAGGACATCATTATCTTACATATACATCGACAGGTATTAAAGAGAAGCGCTATACGTCATATACCCAGGAGGCTGCACAGTCTTCCAGAGAGATGACTGTTAAATACAACAAATCCAGAACTGAAAATCGACACAGAAAACGGGTAAGTACTCCAATTTGTTGTCGATAAACGCTGCGTAAACACGCAAACTGGAAGACAAAAGTCGTTTGGGAATGAACCCAAAGGAAAGTACAAACCACCAAATACAAAATAAGCCACACTTTTAAGAATCTGAGAAACAAATACTATTTTATGAATTATAAGCGACAAATGAAGGTTTGGGGGTGCAGAGCTATCTGATGTTACACGATAAATCTCTGTTCTGAGTTGATGCCAAGAGTGACACACCCAGTGCCGTTTCTTCCACATAGCTGCCAACGTACCCTACAATTGCAGTGTTTGGTGTTCGGGAAATGTTTTCCATTTGTTTCTGATACAGCGAGGGTGGAAATTGTAGACATGCATTCTACAGCAGTTGCCTATCTACACATGCATTTGGTGTGCATCACATATCCCTTTTAATCATCACATTTTAAGAGCTTCTATCAGCATGTAAATGCAACATTTGTCTTTTCTCGTACATGCAGTATAGTTCGCACTAAGGAATTTGCACGTTGTAGATTTGAGATACTAAACTACTTGGCCTGTTAAATCCTTATCAGGTTCAAATTGTTACATAAATATGCTCTCACTACTAGTTACAGATTGACGCCACGGGCGAATCAATGGCTTGCATTTATGTGCTTAGTTTGCTTTGTTCGTTAAAATTCAATATCCACCTCTCTTTATAGATTTATATGTCTTCCCTTCCTGTCAGAATGACAGTGATGTCAAACTCAACCTTAGCTGGCTCTGGAAGAACTGGGTAAGCCGTTGTGATTTACATCAAGAATCGTTAGATGTTTGGGGTCCTGCCCATTCGTCTCTTGTACGGCGCCTAAACGATGTTGCGTTCACGGATAGCTGTACAACAATTCAATAAAATCACATTAATGACTTTTATTAAACTAAAGTAAACTGCCAGTACTTAACTTTGGGTCGCAAGCAAATGGCTACATGCAAATAATCAAAGTCCTTCGCTAATTGCGATGTCCATGCAAGTTATTCACACTCGCTCATAATTTACTGCTGTCGTTAATGTCACTGCTCTTCTAGGCTTCTCTGCTAGTGTCCGTCTTCCACTGTCCTGCCGAGGTTGACAGGAGTGGCGCTTATATTCTCTTCTTACAGAGGTCGCTCCTATCGTGGTGCGGTCCTAGTCAGCAGGCTATTGGCTGAGTCGTCTCACAGCCTTCTTTGCTCTTGCGTTCTTCATCTTCGTGCTGGCGCTATTCGTTACGCCGGAACAAGATGAAGTATGGGGAGTCCCATACGACTAATTTATGCGTGTAGTCGAATAAATAGTCCAGACACATTCGTAAAATGGATGGACTTCTCAAACCATGGTGATACTTGTATGAACGGCGGTAAAACTATACATCTCTTACCTCTTCTTCTTATTTTTTCTTTTAAATTTCATTCCATTCTCTTTGGAACGAAGGAGTTGCTTGTTGTTTCATTTTTGAGGATGCGTTCGGCACTGGGATTTTTATATCCACATAGCTTCCGCTACTAACTCCATCTTTCGCTAGTTGACCTGCAATTACCGTGTAATCATCAGTGATGCGAGATTTCATTCAGATAAAAGTCACTGTTTGGCAATTTTTCTTTGCTGGATGACACTGAATTACAGAACACACAGTGTGTTAACTGAGGTGCTTTTCCCATTTCTGTACCAGATTGATTTCAGAATGCTTTGTGAGCCAGTTATTACTACTTTCGGAATTTGAGGGGGATAATATGTTTGAAGTCCTCGACAGGAGCGAATGTGTCGGTTACAATTATGTAAGCCTATCGGATAGTTAAAACTCTGTTTGTTCCATAGTTTAAGGAAAGATGTGAGTGCATCCAGTTTTACTTCTGGTACCTACTTTTGACCCGTATGAATAGATCTGAGAATAACTTGCGCATATTTGCCCCGTGTCTGACGTATATAAGAACTGCATGTGTCATCCAAAATGAATATTCGACATTACAGCGAAATGTGAGTTGTTTGAAACCTCCTGAACGATTAAAACTACTTGCTGTATCGGGGTTCGAGCCAGACATCTTGCCTTTCGAGATACATGTTCTTACTTTATCGACTTATCTGTCCCCACTCCTGACCCGGGGCCGGCCGATGTGGCCGAGCAGTTCTAGGCGTTTCAGTTTAGAACCGCGCGACCGCTATGGTCACAGGTTCTAATCCTGCATCTGGCATGGATGTGTGTGATGTCCTTAGGTTAGTTAGGTTTAAGTAGTTCTGAACCATTTCCTTACCCGGCGTCACGGCTTTACTCTCACTACGACCTATCTTCTTACCTTACACATATATCTTGCGATACTAGCACTCGGGAAAGAAACATACTGCAGGGGAATGGGTCTGGTTTCAAGTTCCGGTCCAGCACGAAGTTTTAATCTGTTGATATCCTTTTTCGCAAATTCCATGTACTAACTTATTATTCTGGCAGGTTATGTGATTTTCCGTTACTTGATTTCCTATGCAGTCGTCGATCTATCCTTTGATCAACATAAAAAAGAAGACAGTGGCAGCTAGTCGTGCGAGCGTAGGTTTCCGACAACGTTGCTATGTTCAGTTAAACGTTTTCGGTTATTTATGGCGTCGCCATCTTCAACTGTATCTACATGACTACTCTGCAGTTCACACTTAAGTGCCTAGCAGAGGGGTCTTCGAACCACCTTTAGACTACTTCTCCCCAATAGCGCTTGGTAAAAAATCAACACTTAAATCTTTCTGTACGAGCTCTGATTTCTCTTATTTTATTATGATGATTACTTCTCCCTTTGTAGATTAACGACAAAATATTATTGTCAGATTCAGAGGGTAAATTTGGTGATTATAATTTCGTGAAAAGATCTCGTCGCAACAAGAAAAGCCATCTCAACTCGCTTATCACATCCGCGACACTCTCTCCTCTATTTGGCGATAATACAAAACAAGCTGCCCTTCTTTGAATTTTTTCGATCTGCTTCTTCAGTTCTACCTGTAAGAATCCCACACAACGCAGCAGTACTCTAGTACGAGTGTGACGAACAATCGTAGAGTAGGTTGTCGCTTTAATCGACGTGCTGCAGCTTATAAGTGTTCTTCCAATAAAACGTAATCTTTATTTCGCCTTCCCCACAACGTTATCTGTCTCGTCGTTCCAGCTTGTAATGTTCTTAATTGTAATTCCGAATTATTTTGTCTCATTGACAGCCCCTACATTTGTGTAACTTATCGTGTAATCGAAATTTAACGGCTTTCTTTTTGTACTGATGTGGATGACCTCAAACTTTTCCTTATTAAGGGACCATTGCCACTTTTCGCACAATTCATAAATCGTGTCTAAGTTATTTTGCAATTGGTTTTGGTCTTCTGATGACTTTACTGCATGGTAAATGAAAGCATCATCTGCTGACAGACCAAGAGGGGTGCTTAGGTTAGCTCTTAAATTGTTCACGTATGCTAAGAACAGAAAAAGGCTTGTACCACTTCCTTTTGGAATGCCAGATATCACTTTCGTTTTACTCGATTTGTTTCCGTACTATGACCTTTCTGAGAGGAAATCTAGACTCTCGTCGCACAGCTGAAGCTTTACTCCAGAGATACGCAATCTGATTGGAAATTTTTTGTGTGGAACGGTCTCAAAAGCCCTCTGGAAACATAGAAATAAGGAAAAAGTTTGGGAACCCCGGTCAATAGCACTCATTACTTCGTACCAAGCTGTGTTTCACTAGACTGATATTTTCTTAATCCGTGCTGACTGTGAGTCAACAGACCTTCGGAATAATTCATAGTGTCCGAACTCAGTTCGAGGTAGTTCATAATGATCGAACACTGTATATGTTCCATAATCCTTCTTCAAATCGACGTTAGTGATATTGATCTGTAATTCAGCGGATTACTCCTATTTCCCTTCTTATGGTACGAATCTTTCGCCAAGCGAACAGTTGGATACATTAACGTGACAAAAGCCATGGATGGCGTGGTATATAAAGACAGTGCATTAGTGGGGCTGTTATTTGTATTTATGTGATTCATGTGAAAAGGTTTCCGACGTGATTACGGCTGCATGACGGGAATTACCAGACTTTGAATTCGGAATGTTAGTTGGAGCAAGGCGCATGGGACGTTCCATTCCGGAAGCCATTATGGAATTCAGTATTCCGAGACTCACAGTGTCAAGAGTTTGTGGGACCGACAGCTTTCAGTTAACGACAGAGAGCAGCGGCGTTTGCGTAATGTTTTCAGTGATAAGAGACAAGCAACACTGCTTGAAATAACTACACAAATAACGTACGGTAAACGTATCTGTTAGGACAATGCGACGAAATTTGGCATTAATGTGCTGTGCCAACAGACGACGGACGCGGGTGCCTCTGCTAATAGCCTGCAGCGCCTCTCCAGGGCTCGTGGCCATATTGATTGGACCCTAGAGGAATGATAACCGTGAACTCGTCAGATGAGTTCCAGTTTCAGCTGGTAAGAGATGATGTTAGGGTTCGATTGTGGCGCAGACCCCACGAAGTCATGGGTCAAAATTGTCAAGAAGGCACTGTCCAAGCCGGTGGTGGCTCCATAATGGTGCAATCTGTGTTTGCATGAAACAGACTGGGTCCTCTGGTCAAACCGAACCGAACACTGCATGAAAATGGTTCGGCTACTTGCAGACCATTTGCAGACGTTCGTGGACTTCATGTTCCCAAACAACGATGGAATTTTTAAACATGACAATGCGCCATGTTACAGATTTAAAGAACCTTCTGGACAATTCGAGCGAATTGTTTGGCCATCCAGATCGCCCGACATGAACCTCATTAAAAATTTGTGGGACGTAGTCGAGGGGTAAGTTCGTGCACAGAATCAAGCACCGGCAACGCTTTCGCAGCTATGGACGGCCGTAGAGCAGCATGGTTCAATTTTTCTGCAGGAGACTTTCAACGACTTGTTGAGTCCATGGCACGTTGAGTTGCTGCATTGTGCCGGGAAAAAGGAGATCCGACACGATATTAGGAAGTATGCCATGACTTTAGTTACCTCAGTTTACACTTGCTAAGTAACAATCTATTATGTCAGCGTACTCTGAAAGGAATCTTACTGGTATAGTATCTGGACAGGAGGACTTCTCTTTATTTATTTTTTATTTATTTATTGTTCGGAGGGACCAAATTAAGGAGAAGTCTCCATGGTCATGGAACGAGTCAATACACGAAATTATAACACAATAGTAGAAACAGATAAACTGAAATATAAGAAACATATTCAGTCGACAAGTCGTAAGTTTAAATAAAGAAAATCAACAATGTAACACTGGAATTTGGTTAATTTTTCAGCTCTTCCAGGGGCTCCTAGACAGAATAGAAGGAGTGAGCCATGAGGAAACTCTTCGGTTTAGACTTGAAAGTGTTTGGGCTACTGCTAAGATTTTTGAGTTCTTGTAGTAGCTTATTGAAAATGGATGCAGCAGAATACTGCACTCCTTTCTGCTCAAGAGTCAAAGAAGTGCATTCCACATGCAGATTTGATTTCTGCCTAGTATTATCCGAGTGAAAGCTGCTGACTCCTGGGAATAAGCTAATATTGCTAACAACGAACGACATTAAAGAAAGTATACACTGTGAGGGCTGTCAGAGTTCCCAGACAGGGGTCGACAAGGGGTTCTCGAACTCACACCACATATAGCTCGAACAGCCAGTTTTTGAGCCAAAACTACCCTTCTTGAATCAGAAGAATTACCCCAAAAAATAATACCATACGACATAAGCGTATGAAAATATTCGAAGTAGACTACTTTTCGTGTTGAACTGTCACTTATTTCAGATACTGTTCTAATGGTAAATAAAACAGCATTTAGTTTCTGAACAAGATCCTGGACATGGGCTTTCCACAACAGCTTACTATCTATCCGAACTCCTAGGAACTTGTTCCGTCTCGCTTATGATATGCCCATTCTGTCTGATCAAAATATCGGTTCTTGTTGAATTGTGAGTTAGAAACTGTAAAAACTGAGTCTTACTGTGATTTAGCATCTAATTACTTTCCACAAGCCACGAATTTATTTCATGAACTACATTATTTGATACTGTTTCAATATTACACACGAGATCCTTCGCTACCAAGCTGGTGTCATCAGCAAACAGAAATATTTTTGAATCACCTGTAATACTAGAAGGCATATCATTTATATAAATAAGAAACAGCAGTGGCCCCAGCACCGACCCTTGGGGAACACCCCACTTAACAGTGCCCCATTGGGACTGAACATCACTACCACTCTCAATATTGCGGAGAATTACCTTCTGCTTTCTGTTCTTAAAGTAAGAGGCGAACAAATTGTAAGCTACTCCCCTTACTCCATAATGGTCCAACTTCTGCAGCAATATTTTGTGGTCAACACAGTCAAAAGCCTTCGTTAAATCAAAGAAAACACCTAGCGTTCGCAACCTTTTATTTAATCCGTCAAAAACCTCACAGAGAAAGGAGAATATAGCATTTTCAGTTGATAAACCATTTCTAAAACCAAACTGTACATTTGGCACCAAATTATGTGAATTTAAATGCTCCAGTAACCTTGCATACACAACCTCTCGATAACCTTAGCAAACACTGATGGCATAGAAATAGGTCTAAAATTGTCAACATTATCCCTGTCTCCCTTTTTATAAAGTGGCTTCACTACCGAGTACTTCAGTCGGTCAGGAAACCGACCACTCCTAAAGGAAAAGTTACAGATATGGCTAAGTACTGGGCTAATATACATAGAACAATACTTCAGTATTCTGCTAGATACCCCGTCATATCCATGAGAGTTCGTTAAGTGTTTTAAGTTGCTTCGAAATACCGATGATATCTCTTTGTATGTTGCTCATGTTGGCTGTTGTTCTCGATTCGGATTTTGGAATATTTAATTCGTCTTCTTCCCTGCCACTATTTTTAGTAGCCTTCATGGGGGTTATGAATTTAGATACATAATATACAGAACACAGATACAGACCACTTGCCTCAGTGCCTGAAATGTTGATGGCGCACCCAGAAACGTTCTATTGAAATTGACAGCTGGTTGTTCACTGAGCAGCTACCGTAGCAGCAATTAATCAGAGAACGAGCCTGACCACGCTGTCCATCATGTTTACCATTGCAATATTGTTCCGTTACCTCAGGTGTCTGTTGCCACTGCCAATTACAGGTGACCTAGCAGCCAGTAACGTAGCTGTCATAAGCTGTTTCTGTAGTGTGCTTCGTATTTGTGTGTGACATGTTTATTCTACGCAAAGGACTGGCGGAAGCTACCAGCGTAAATGCGCAAACGAGAGATAAAAATATCACTGTCCTGTAAAGTAAATACGGCACGTCCACAGGGGACGTGTCAATATCATATACAGTACAGAAACACACATATATTGCTGTCGCAGTTGCACTGCGAACCGACAGCGTGGCCCCATTCCATGGTCAGCTGTGCACGAGTGTCAATTACTTTGTTTCTCTAATCCGGGTACATTTCATCCCAACCATACTGGATTTTTTTATTCGTTCCACTGTGCATCATTGAGCAGGCCATTCCTGGAAATTCTGAATACTCTCGAACGCGGTGTTGGAGCGGTAGGACGATAGGACGGTGCTAAATTGTGGAAATGCAGAACATTTTTACAGAATAGGTCTTCTGTCCGCTTATTTTCAGAGTATTTAGCCTCTTAACCAAGATACTATAAAAGCATCGCTTCTGACGCTACGCGGGTTGCGATTTCGTGTGCTCTGAGGCCTTTGGTCGTATAGTGTACACAGAAGCAGTTCGTAACAAAAGTCTTGTGGCGTGTGAGAAGCAGAAATGCAGTTTTTTGCAGAACACAAGGGACGTTAAGAGATTTCATCAAATATGTTTAAAAAAATTTTTTTCAAATGTGTGTGAAATCTTATGGGACTTAACTGCTAAGGTCATCAGTCCCTAAGCTTACGCACTACTTAATCCAAATTATCCTAAGGACAAACACACATACCTATGCCCGAAGGACGACTCGAACCTCCGCCGCACAGTCCATGACTGCAGCACCTGAGACCACTCGGCTAATCAGGCGCGGCCATCAAATATGCCTTAGCGACGTGGAAAGCAGCAGTAACGGAGCAGAGACGGACGGGAACCGCTGACCACTATCGAAAGAACTTTCAATCTGTAGTGACGGATCACTGAATGACTTAGACTAGATACGCAACACACACTCGACTCTGAGGTAACTCATCAGAATCATGGTGGTGGAACAGTTCGCGAGCAATATAGAACTGTCAAGCGGAGGAAAGGTGGTGGGTGTGCAGTTCCTGAACACCACGTTTATGGGCCGGTATGCTGCATAAAATTCGGAACTGTGGAATTTCGTATGTTGAGGTTGTGTGACTCTAATGCAGTCGTACCAGAGTTCACCGTCTTCTTCATCTGTCATTTTCACCCACAGTGCAAACGACGTACAAAATCCTACACGTACGCTTCATTGTCGCTTACACTGGACAGACAGACGATACACGTAACATACACACCGCATATACGCCTTTCGTAGAAAAGGTGCCATTGTGAGCATAGAAGGAGAGCCCAGTTAGGAGTTAGATGAATAACTGCTTTAGGGGATGATGTGGCAGGGGTGCTACAATTCAGTAATGCCATACGACTATGCATTTTACTAAATTATTTCAGTTGAAGAAAATCAGAAAGATTCGACGAGATACCCTGAGACTACTACAATCAGATTAGTAGTAATATATCTCCTTGATACCTAGTAAAAGTAATGCTGTCATCAATCCGAAGATTGTTGTGGAAACCGCAGTGCTGCGGGAGGCGGTACGCACTGATTAATCCAAACCACTGTGCGATTCGGAATTTTTCACTTCAACAGGAATTGCTAGAGGCGAAGGAAATAAGTTACAAGTAACATATAAAAATCCTAAAGTCGACTTAAAGTTTCTGTTCGAAGGCCGCGAGCCAGAATCCATACAGGGTGCTCCATTGATCGTGACCGGGCCAAATATCTCACGAAATAAGAGTCAAACGAAAAAACTACAAAGAACGAAACTTGTCTAGCTTGAAGGGGAAACCAGATCGCGCTATTGTTGGCCCGCTAGATGGCACTGCCATAGGTCAAACGGATATCAACTGCGTTTTTTTAAATAGGAACCCACATTTTTATTACATATTCCTGTAGTAAGTAAAGAAATATGAATGTTTTAGTTGGACCACATTTTCGCTTTGTGATAGATGGCGCTGTAATAGTCATAAATATATGGCTCACAATTTTAGACGAACAGTTGGTAACAGGTAGGTTTTTTAAATTAAAATACAGAACGCAGGTATTTATCAGTAAACTCTTCCGGGCTAAGTTGCCGTGGTCGATCTGTAGAACTTCTTCTCCCTGACGTTTCGTTCTCAACTACGGAGAACATCTTACGAGGTGAGTCGACGACTGGCTGCTAGGAGCTGGGGCCGCCGCTTATATAGAGATCGTAGGGGGCGCCATCACACGTCACGTGGCGTCGATGTGCAGCTATCTCTGGCTATCGTCTGTTCTCTCGATTGCAGGCAATCGATTGTCACGTGATTGATGCAACGTCGACCGCCATATCTTATCCAATTTTAATCCTTCTTCTTTACGATTAAAATTGTATTGATGTTTGTGGATTTCAATTGCCTCTCTATACATACCTGTATAATAGTGCGACGTCCTCGCTAGCACGCTTGTTTCACCAAATTTTATGTCGTGATCTCCATCCTTAAAAACATGTTCCGCTACTGCCGATTTGTCGATATGTCCCAAGCGACAGTTTCTTTTGTGCTCCGTCAACCGTGTATTGATGCTTCTTTTTGTAGTTCCTATGTAAACCCTGCCGCAACTACACGGAATATTATATACCCCTGGGGTGGCTAGGGGGTGACGAGCATCTTTTGTTGATCTTAGGCATTCACTAATTTTCTTAGTAGGTCTAAAAATGGTCTCTACCTGAAACTTGGCTAGTACTTTTCCAATGCGATCCGTGATATTATGGATGAACGGAAGAAATACTTTTCCAGCTGATGGTTGTTGCTGTCTCCTATTTTTAGGCATTTTTCTATTTGGGTGAAGTGCTCGATTAATCTCGTTTTTCGTATGTCGATCTGGTGCTTCATTTTGCAACTTTCCATCAGAGTAAGTTCAAAATGTGTCGGTGTAAGTACACTTCTGGCCATTATAATTGCTACACCATGAAGATGACGTGCTACAGACGCGAAATTTAACCGACAGGAAGAGGATGCTGTGATATGCAAATGATTAGGTTTCCAGAGCATTCACACAAGGTTGGCGCCGGTGACGACACCTACAACGTGCTGACATGAGGAAAGTTTCCAACCGTTTTCTCATACACAAACAGCAGTTGACCGGCGTTGCCTGGTGAAACGTTGTTGTGATGCCTCGTGGAAGGAGGAGAAATGCGTACCATCACGTTTCCGACTTTGATATAGGTCGGCTTGTAGCGATTGCGGTTTATCGTATCGCGACATTGCTGCTCGCTTTGGTAGATATCCAATGACTATTAGCAGAATATGGAATCGGTGGGTTCAGGAGGGTAATACTGAACGCAATGCTGGATCCCAACGGCCTCGTATCACTAGCAGTCGAGATGAAAGGCATATATGGTGTACTCAACGACGAACCTGGGTGCACGAATGGCAAAACGTCATTTTTTCGGATGGATTAAGTTTCTGTTTACAGCAGCATGATGGTCGCATCCGTGTTTGGCGACCGCATGTTGCAGGTCCCGTACGGGCCTTTCTGGATAAAGAAAATGTTCGACTGCTGCCCTGGCCAGCACATTCTCCAGATCTCGCACCAATTGAAAACGTCTGGTCAATTGTGGCCAAGCAACTGGCTCGTCACAATACGCCAGTCACTACTGTTGATGAACTGTGGTATCGTTTTGAAGCTGCGTGGGCAGCTGTACCTTTACACGCCATCGAAGCTCTGTTCGACTCAATGCCCAGGCATATCAAGGCCGTTATTACGACCAGAGGTTGTTGTTCTGGGTACTGATTTCTCAGGATCTATGCACCCAAATTGCGTGAAGATGTAATCACATGTCACTTCTAGTATAATATATTTGTACAATGAATACTCGTATATCATCTGCATTTCTTCTTGGTGTAGCAATTTTAATGGCCAGTAGTGTACTTTTGGATTCCAGCGAAAGTTCTCAGTGGACGTTCTTGAATTACGTTTTGAACGGTCAGTGCATCAACACCAAAGTCAGTACGTGGTGAAATCATTTTCTTTCACTTGTACTGAGAATCGGTACATTGGCCGGAATTGGTTTCTATTCGCTTAAGAACTAGCCAGATCTTGAGTGGCACTTCAAAGCCAGGTGGCTTGGTTGACATGCCCGGCATTTTAAATCGTTCCGTCGTAGCAAAACTCTGCCATGTGGAGCTCTAGAGTTCAATAGCAGTGAGAGCAGTTCTGCCAGCATAATGCTGATTTTTATGCAATAATTATTCAGAACAGAGGTGATGAAGTACACTGATGATAACTAACAATAATAACAAAAATATGTGTTTAACGACAGCGAAATACAATGAAGCAACTATCGCACGATGAAGACTTTTACACGGCTGGAGATTGCCACCGCGCTTTGAATGTGTAAGGAGCTATAAAACGTGTAAAGAATAAATTTGGATTCCTATATTATGCGTGAATGATACAAATTTAACACGAGTCAATTTTCTTGTAACTAAGAATAAGAATCACTTGGAACGAATTTTCAGTGGAAGCAATTTAAGAAATTGTGTTAACAAACAATTGTGCTTTTATTACTACAGTCCCACTGCAGATATCTCATATATCATTTATCATTTATCAACCTAAACTGCGCTCTTCAGAACTGATATTTTAAGAGACATGGAGAAAACTGACAAAGCGTAATCATTTTTGTAGATTTCCATTGAAGTTACAGTGCAATACCACATCTACATCTACCACAAAACGTACGTCGGTGAGGATATCTGCTCGTGGTCCCAACTTCATTGAGAACTTTTCGATGAAAGCTATCTTATGTAGTGAGTCATCTGCAGACAACGGAGTAGGCCTCTCTGCTGAACCCTACGTTTTATCGTTCACGTTAAACGTTAATGACAACGAATGTTATCTGTCGAACCTCAGATTTTTCGCAGGTGACGCGGCTATCCAAAATATGTACATCTATCTAAAATGCGGCCTGACCAGCTGTGCTGGCCACACCACTTAACGGTCTATGAACACCAGCAGGTCGAGATGACTTTCAAAGGAACAGTTTGATAGTGCTGAAAAATTGTTTCCCAGGCATAGGTGATTAAAAATACGGGCGGCGATGGGTAAAATGCACGTGGAACAGAAACTTGGCAACCTACACTACTAATTAAGCAGATACAGAAGGGAACTCCATGTCATTACCTGGAAAGGTCATACAAAACGATCGAAATAGGCCGTGATTGTGCTGATGATTTAAAATATCAAACACATTACCACCGCAATGAAAGATGCATGGATAAATTGATATACCAAACTGTTTTTTGTACTTAATTTCTCATTAATTTCACAAAGTAAAACTGCAACTTGGCTACTATCAGTTACGAACAGATGCGAGCAGCACGAAATTTGAGACTAATGAATGTAAGTAACATCAGCCGGGAGCCCTTAAAGGTGGGTCATCGAAGGATTCTGACATGTCTCCGTGCAGCATACAATTTTTATGGAGTGTTAAACAGTTTTGATAAAGTTTGCAGATTAGAACTTCGTACAGTGCTTTTAATTCGCATTGTAAAACCATATTTTTTAGTTCATAAGAGCACATAGCATTCCACTGTATCGAAATTACGTTATACTGTAGCAGCAATGATATTTCAAGTACCACTCGAAGATTCAAGGTTCTGCTCTTTCTCTCAGCAACGAGAGGACTACCTACAGAAAACGACAGATTAAAGTTCACCCTCTGCTACGTGTTGAACCGGTGTCGTGCTTACGCTGAAAATGGGTGACCATCCAGGCCGACATGCGCTGTTGCCATTTTTCGGGGTGCACTCAGCCTCGTGATGCCAATTGAGGAGCTACTCGGTCGAATAGTAGCGGCTTCGGTCAAGTATACTATCATAACGACCGGGAGAGTGGTGTGCTGACCCCACGCCCCTCCTATCCGCATCCTCCACTGAGGATGACACGGCGGTCGGATGGCCCCGGTAGGCCTCTCGTGGCCTGAAGACTGAGAGCTTACGCTGAAAGATGATAAGAAACCGCAAGTGGCTCACGCTGAAGTCCAAACAGAAGTTAAAACCTGCAGATACTACTGCCATCACCTGTCCTACGGGGATTGGGCTTAAGTGACAGGAATATCACAATATTCAGGCATAACAAGTCCAACAACTGGTTAAATAAATGGCCCTTCCACAGGATGCAGGAAATCGTCTCTGACGCCCTTAACGACCCAGAAGACGACTCCTCCATTTTTTCGGATATACTGTGTTACGAAAGCATCATCCACACAATTCCGAAGACGGCAAGAGCTGACAAGTGCGAGAATTATCGCACAATCAGCTTAACAGCTCATGCATCGAAGCTGCTTACAAGAATAATATACAGAAGAATGGAAAAGAAAATTGAGAATGCGCTAGGTGACAATCAGTTTGGCTTTAGGAAAAGTAAAAGGACGAGAGAGGCAATTCTGACGTTAAGGCTAATAATGGAAGCAAGGCTAAAGAAAAATCAAGACACTTTCATAGGATTTGTCGACCTGGAAAAAGCGTTCGACAATATAAAATGGTGCAAGCTGTTCGAGATTCTGAAAAAAGTAGGGGTAAGCTATAGGGAGAGACGGGTCATATACAATATGTACAACAACCAAGAGGGAATAATAACAGTGGACGATCAAGAACGAAGTGCTCGTATTAAGAAGGGTGTAAGACAAGGCTGTAGCCTTTCGCCCCTACTCTTCAATCTGTACATCGGGGAAGCAATGATGGAAATAAAAGAAAGGTTCACGAGTGGAATTAAAATACAAGGTGAAAGGATATCAATGATACGATTCGCTGATGACATTGCTATCCTGAGTGAAAGTGAAGAAGAATTAAATGATCTGCTGAACGGAATGAACAGTCTAATGAGTACACAGTATGGTTTGAGAGTAAATCGAAGAAAGACGAAGGTAATGAGAAGTAGTAGAAATGAGAACAGCGAGAAACTTAACATCAGGATTGATGGTCACGAAGTCAATGAAGTTAAGGAATTCTGCTACCTAGACAGTAAAATAACCACTGACGGACGGAGCAAGGAGGACATCAAAAGCAGACTCGCTATGGCAAAAAAGGCATTTCTGGCAAAGAGAAGTCTACTAATATCAAATACCGGCCTTAATTTGAGGAAGAAATTTCTGAGGATGTACGTCTGGAGTACAGCATTGTATGGTAGTGAAACATGGACTGTGGGAAAACCGGAACAGAAGAGAATCGAAGCATTTGAGATGTGGTGCTATAGACGAATGTTGAAAATTAGGTGGACTGATAAGGTAAGGAATGAGGAGGTTCTACGCAGAATCGGAGAGAAAAGGAATATGTGGAAAACACTGATAAGGAGAAGGGACAGGATGATGGGACATCTGCTAACACATGAGGGAATGACTTCCATGGTACTAGAGGGAGCTGTAGAGGGCTAAAACTGTAGAGGAAGACAGAGATTGCAATACGTAAAGCAAATAATTGAGGACGTAGGTTGCAAGTGCTACTCTGAGATGAAGAGGTTAGCACAGGAAAGGAATTCGTGGCGGGCCGCATCAAACCAGAAATATGACGACACTTCACGAAGCTGTGGTTACATTATGGTATAGCAGTTTGCGGGCTACCTCTGTACTGAGTCATAAATCCTCTCTGCCATTGTACCCATAGGCTGTATGAATGTCACCATATGATTTCTCTGGCACATATTCCCCATGGTGCACAGAGAGCTGCTGGTTAGATAAACTGCTTAGTTATATTAAAACCTTGAGCTGTCTCGGCGAAATATGTAACGCTCAGTTTGTCGCTCCTTGTCTGTTGCTGGTGTAGTGCTTATTAGCTAAAACTAATGCTCTTTATATTTGGGCTGTGTTGCAATCGTCTTCAATAATAAATAGGATGCTACTGATCAATATCTGTTCGAGATGTACACATATAGTGTCATCCTGAACAGAAAAATTGCACGAAACTCTCGTGGCATTTTCTACACTTACGATCATTCCAGCTACGTTTATTATTCAAAAATCACTCGAGATCAGGCATAATTTCAAAGACTCAACTTTCTATTGCATTACCGACGAACTTAACGGTATGCAAAAATCAAGTAATTACAAGGGCATCGTAAGCAAAACAAATGTATCCCAGGCCAAAACCAACCCACGAATGAGTTTATTTTACGTTAAATTTCTTTATTTAAAAGCTTCGATAACCTTCGTGCCATCTTGCTCATCAATACGCCGACAATACATTTTTTTTCATAGAACGATTCGTTTTCAGACAATTTAACAAATAATTAATAGAGAACATTTGTATGTAGATATACCCCTTGGTCCAGATCTGTAGCAGTTGCCTAATTTATGTAATACTTGTTGCTAAAGTATGCTTGTTGCTATGTGTATCTGCCTGAATGTTTCAAACCAACGTACTGCAGGGTAAAAATTTCATTTTGCTATTAAAGAACTTTACTGACGCTCAAGCTGCATATTGATTTCACCATCTCCTTACCAGCTCCAACCATTAGCCCTCACTTCTACACGCTCTGTCACCTTAATATCAGTTGCAACAGATGAAAGCTACGCTATAGTGGCCGTTCCCGTAGATAGCTACGTACGGGAACGGTCACTATAACACTTGCACAATTATGTGCTGAAAGTATTCCACTCTACGTCTTCTTCTACAGTTTTTACCCTCTAATGCTTCCTCTGGGACCGAGGAAGCTATTCCCTGGAGCCTTAACAGGTCGTAAAAAGGCTGTTTAGATTTTTAGTTGGTAATGCCACGTAGTTCTGTGTATGAAAATCGCTGACTGCGCCGTGTGACGTCTGTGGCTGGTTGGACTCATTGTTGGAATATTCGTTTGTTTAGTGTTGGGCAGTTGGATGTGAACAGCGCGTACCGTTGTGCAGTTGGACATGAGCTGCCAGCAGTGGTGGATGTTGGGAGAGAGATGCCAGAGTTTTGGTAACTATGCCTATCAGTAGTTAGTGCCTTCAGTAGTTAGATTATTTTATGTACCTGCCAGTATTTGCGTTCGCTGTATTGGAGTAATTTGAGTAACGAAGATTTTTGTGAGGTAAGTGATTCATGAAAGGTATATTGTTAGTCAGGGCCAATCTTTTGTAGGGATTATTGAAAGTCAGATTGCGTTGCGCTAAAAATATAGTGTGTCATTTTAGTGATGATCAGAATAAGTGGTTCATGGTCTGGGTTCCTGGTATCATGTCCTAGTTCATGAACCACGGGCATCGTGTGAGTGGCCACGTAAGTGGTCCCGACAGTCGGGATACCAGTTACTTTGGAATAAGGCTGGGCATCTCGGACTTACTCTGAGTCGTGGTCACCTTTGTGCTCATACGGCGAAGACTACCAAATCCACCGGTTAGTCCCTCAACCGTTAGGGGTAAAACCCAATGGGACTCGGGGCAAGTAAGGCTAGCAACCTGCTTCCCTGGTACTTTAAATATGATGCTGGCAACAATCAGAGCAAATTGCCTCGGACCTTTGGAGGTGACGGAGTCTCACCTCTAACTGACAAACCAGGGACCCCTAAGATACGACTTGGCAAACAAATGGTAATGAGATGGGCAGCTATTAATATCAATGGGAGCTACTCTGGGAAGAAGGTAGAGCTGGCAGAGGCTGCAAGTAAGATGGGGCTGGACGTTTTAGCTGTTAGTGACATTCGGGTAAGGGGTGAGAAAGAAGAGGAAGTGGGAGAATACAAGATCTACTTGTCAGGAGTCAAAGCAGGAATAGCACAATGGGGTGTAGGGCTTTACATCAGGAAAGAAATGGAACCCAGCGTAGTTACAATAAGGTATGTAAACGAACGACTGAAGTGGATAGATTTGACAGTGTCTAGCAAGAAAATTAGGATTGTGTCAGTATATTCGCATTGTGAAGGGACAGATCAAGATAAGATGGATCGTTTTTATGAGGCACTCAGTGATGTTGTTAGAGGAAAGGACGACAGTGTTCTGCTCATGGGTGATTTTAACGCCAGGATTGGAAATCGAACAGAAGGGTATGAAAAGGTTATGGGTAAATTTGGAGAGGATATGGAGGCTAACAGGAACGGGAAACAACTCTTGGATTTCTGTGCCAGTATGGGCTTAGTAATAACAAACTCCTTTTTCAAAACATAAGAACATTCACCGATATACTTGGGAAGGCAGGGGAACCAGATCTGTCATTGACTATATAATAACAGATCAGGAATTTAGGAAGGCTGTGAGGGACACACGTGTATTCAGGGGATTCATTGATGACACTGATCATTATTTAATCTGCAGCGAAATTGGGATTGTGAGGCCGAAAGTGCAGGAGGTCAGGTCCATATGTAGAAGGATAAGAGTGGAGAAACTTCAGGATAAGGAAATCAGGCACAAGTACATAACAGCGATCTCAGAAAGGTACCCGTTAGTTGAATGTAGTCAATTACAGTCATAGGAAAAGGAATGGACAAGGTACAGGGACATAGTACTAGAAGTGGCTAAAGAATGTCTTGGAACAGTAGTGTGTAAAAGTAGGATGAAGCAAACAGCTTGGTGGAATGACACAGTCAAGGCAGCCTGTAAAAGAAAAAAGAAGGCATATCAAAAATGGCTGCATTCTAGAACTCAGGTAGACAGATAAAGTCATGTTGAAGAAAGAAACAAAGCCAAACAGATAATTGCAGCATCCAAGAAGAAATCTTGGGAAGACTTTGGAAACAGGTTGGAGACTATGGGTCAAGCTGCTTGAAAACCATTCTGGAGTGTAATTAGCAGTCTTCGAAAGGGAGGTAAGAAGGAAATGACAAGTATTTTGGACAGGTCAGGAAAGCTGCTGGTGAATCCTGTGGACGCCTTGTCCAGATGGAGGGAATATTTTGAAGAGTTGCTCAATGTAGGTGAAAATACTGTCAGTAATGTTTCAGATTTCGAGGTAGAATGGGATAGGAATGATGATGGAAATAGGATCACATTTGAGGAAGTGGAGAAAATGGTCAATAGATTGCAGTGCAATAAAGCAGCTGGGGTGGATGAAATTAAGTCGGAACTCATCAAATACAGTGGAATGTCAGGTCTTAAATGGCTACACAGGATAACTGAAATGGCCTGGGACTCGGGACAGGTTCCATCAGACTGGACAAAAGCAGTAATCACACCAATCTTTAAACATGGAAACAGAAAAGATTGTAACAACTACAGAGGTATCTCTTTAACCAGCGTTGTGGGTAAAATCTTCTCAGGTATTGTTGAAAGGAAAGTGCGAGTATTAGTTGAGGACCAATTGGATGAAAATCAGTGTGGGCTTAAGCCTCTTAGAGGTTCTCAGGACCAGATCTTTAGCTTACGGCAAATAATGGAGAAGTGTTATGAGTGGAACAGGGAATTGTATCTATGCTTTATAGATCTAGAAAAGGCATATGACCGGGTTCCTAGGAGGAAGTTATTGTCTGTTCTACGAAATTATGGAACAGGAGGCACACTTTTGGAAGCAATTAAAGGTCTTTACATGGATAGTCAGGCAGCAGTTAGAGTTGACGGTAAATTGAGTTCATGGTTCAGAGTAGTTTCAGGGGTAAGACAAGGCTGCAACCTGTCTCCACTGTTGTTCATATTATTTATGGATCATGTGTTGAAAACAATAGACTGACTGGGTGAGATTAAGATATGTGAACACAAAAGAAGCAGTTTTGCATATGCGGATGACTTAGTTGTGATGGCAGATTCGATTGAAAGTTTGCAAAGTAATATTTCAGAGCTAGGACAGAAATGTAAGGACTATGGTATGAAGATTAGCATCTCCAAAACGAAAGTAATGTCAGTGGGAAAGAAATATAAACGGATTGAGTGCCAAATAGGAGGAACAAAGTTAGAACAGGTGGACGGTTTCAAGTACTTAGGATGCATATTCTCACAGGATGGCAACATAGTGAAAGAACTGGAAGCGAGGTGTACCAAAGTTAATGCAGTGAGCGCTCAGCTACGATCTACTCTCTTCTGCAGGAAGGAAGTCAGTACCAAGACAAAGTTATCTGTGCACCGTTCAATATTTCGACCAACTTTGTTGTATGGGAGCGAAAGCTGGGTGGATTCAGGTTACCTTATCAATAAGGTTGAGGTTACGGATACGAAAATAGCTAGGATGATTGTAGGTACTAGTAGATGGGAACAATGGCAGGAGGGTGTCCACAATGAGGAAATCAAAGAAAAACTGGGAATGAACTTTATAGATGTAGAAGTCAGGACGAACAGGCTTAGATGGTGGGGTCATGTTACACGCTAGGGAGAAGCAAGGTTACCCAAGAGACTCATGGGTTCAGCAGTAGAGGGTAGGAGGAGTCGGGGCAGACCAAGGAAAAGGTACCTGGATTCGGTTAAGAATGATTTTGAAGTAATAGGTTTAACATCAGAAGAGGCACCAATGTTAGCACTGAATAGGGGATCACGGAGGAATTTTATAAGGGGGCTATGCTCCAGACTGAACGCGGAAAGGCATAATCAGTCTTAAATGATGATGATGATGATGATGATGATCAGAATAAGTAAAGAGAAAATTGTTTGAGTACGTTGAGTTTTGCTCAGCTGTTTGAAAATCAAATAACGTAGAAGATTACCAGCACTGTCATGCTTAATATTTCTACGGGGACGTTTCAAGGTGTCCTATTATCTTCGTCCTTACATAATTACGAAGGCTTGCGCCGAGGAAGGCCGCTGTAATATGATCGAAACATTGGTTTTACAGTTTATAACTAATTTTATACAATGACGCAGTACACGGCACACAAGAATTTTATGTTCCTATCCCTCCTTGTCGTCAGTGTTTTCCATACACTTCTCTCATAGTCGATTCTGCGGAGAACCTCCTCATTCATTATCTATCAGTCCACCTACTTTTCAACATTCGTCCCCAGCACCACGTCTCAAATGCTTCGAATCTCTTGAATCTCTTTTGTTTCGGTTTCTGCACAGCCCATGTTTCACTAGCATACACTGCTGTGCACCATACGTACATTCTCATAAATTTCTTCCTCAAGTTAAGGCCTACGTTTTATATTAGCAGACTTCTCGTGGCCAGAAATGCCGTTTCTCCAGTGCTTGTCTGCTTTCTACGTCCTCCCCACTCAGCCAATCATTGGTTACTCTGTTGCCTAGCCTGCAGAACTCCTCAACTTCGTCTGCTTTGTGATTCCAAATTATGATGTTAAGTTTCACGCCTTTCTCATTTCTGCTGCTTCTCATTAGTTTTGTCTACATTCAGTTTACTCTCAGTCCGTTTTCTGACTCAATAAAGAGTTCATACCCGTCAGCAGGTCCTGTAATTCTAATCTGCATTCACTGAGAACAGCAATATCGTCGATCCTATCATTGGTACCCTTTCGCCCCGAATTTTGATCTTACTCTTGAACCTTTCATTTCCGTCACTGCTTCTTCGTTGTGCACACACCACGCTAACATCGCGCAACACAACCCCTAGCCTTGATAATGACCTCTGTTCGTTAAGGAAGAGAGCGCACTAGTTCCTTTAAGTAAGCCATATCCTACTGAAGCCCCTCCATAATGACAGATCCTGCCGAGCTACTACACTGCGGCAATGTGACTGTTTCACCCGCGCTCCGAACAATCCCAGATATTTCATATGAGATTAGGACAGACTGTTTGTAACAGGCCAGTCGAAGTGCGCGTGCTCGAGTGTTTGTCAAACCAGGAAGGTATGCGTGCAGCTAAAGGCAGTAGAGAGGCAGTTCTGACGTTGAGGTTGATAACGGAAGCATGACTGAAAAAACGAGAAAAATCAAGACACGTTTATAGGATTTGTCGACCTGGAAAAAGCATTCGACAACGTCAAACGGTGCAAGATATTCGAAATTCTAAGAAAAATAGGGGTAAGATGTATGGAAAAAGGGTAAGATACCCTATGAACAAGAATCAAGAGGGAACAATAAGACTGCGAGACCAAGAACGAAGTGCTCCTTAAAAATAGTGTAAGACGAGGATGTTGTCTTTCGCCCCCATAGTTCAATCTATACATCAAAGAAACAAAGGTGGAAATGAAAGAAAGCTTGAAGATTGAGATTAAAATTCAAGGAGAAAGGCTATCAGTGATAATATTTCGCCGGCCGCTGTGGGCGAGCGGTTCTAGGCACTTCAGTCCAGAACCGCGCTGCTGCTACGGTCGCAGTTTCGAATCCTGCCTCGGGCGTGGATGTGTGTGATGTCCTTAGGTTAGTTAAGTTGAAGTAGTTCTAAGTCTAGGGGACTGATGACCTCAGATGTTAAGTCCCATAGTGCTCAGAGCCATTTGAACCATTTTTTGATAAGATTCCTGATGACATTGCAATCCTCAGTGCAGGTGAAGAACAATTACAGGATCTGTTGAATTGAATGAAGAGTCTAATGAGCACAGAATGTGGACTGAAAGTAAATCGAAGAAAGACGAATGTAATGAGAAGTGGCAATCTCCGAGGAAAGCAATTTACGGAAAACACTGACAAAAAGGTGGTGCAGGATGACAGGACATTTGTTGAGACATCAGGAAATTGCTTCCATGGTAATAAAGGGAGCTGTTGAGGGTAAAAACCGTAAAGGATGTAGACTGTAAGTGCCACTCTGAGATGAGAAGTTTGGCACAGGAGAGTACATTATGGCGAGCCGCATCATACATGTCAGAAGACTGATGACTCTAAAAAAAAAGCACGCAGCCCTGTGAACGGGGGTGTTCAACAACATACTCATCATCAAGCTGTAGAAGAAAGGGCAACATTTGGTCACCGAGAATGCTGAAATAAACAACCTGTTTCATGTTCACGGTACCCCGAATGACTTGAAACACTTTCTGCTACTAAAACAATTCCACGCAAACTGCAGATTAATCGCCTCATTGGCGGTTGGTGCACTTGATGTCTTACAACATTTGAAAAGAGGCAAAACCGCGACTCGTCGGACAACCTGCAGCCGAGCCTCCCTGTCAGCTGTTGTCCACTTTCTGTGATGTTGTGAGAAAATATATTTTCCTAGTTCCCCGTTACCAAATATCCATCGCATGCAGTTTTCTTCGCCGTACTCTCTCGGAAAGTTTCTAGGATGGGCCTGCATTCACTAACAGCGGCAAATTCCGTCGGGTTTGAAGCCTACTGCCATTAACAAGATGTGACACTCGCCACAATTCTCAGTCAGTTGAGAACGTTTTATCATCACTGCCCTTACAACTTCTTCCATGGATTCCAGTGGAACACCATCCCCTCTAGACACTCTGGACAGGCCCTGGTGAACAGCAACAAACTGGACACTACATTCACCGTGTGCTCATGTCTGCGTATTAATTCGTAGCTTCTTCTGACATTCTGTTTCATTTCCACGTCGTACGCATCTTTTTGCACTAAAGCCAAGCATCCGATGCGAGTAGACTTACCTCTTCACTGCAGCCGCTTACGTCAGCGGTGGCTAGCAAAATGCTGCCTCAAACAACGCTCCAAAGCGACTAGTGTGCCCTTCTAATAGTGTGACATGCACAGTATCTTCCAGTTCAGTTAGGACCGCTTGTGTGAAATTTCTAACTGCTGTGCTCTCTTAAGGTAAGTTGTGGGGTTACCACCCTTCAACAACATCTGTGTGGGAGGTCGCAGTAGCAGACATCCTGACTGCGAATGTGACAGTACGCGTCGAAGAGATGATTGACTTAATTCTCACGGTGAGTTTGTCTGATTGGCACAGCGATTGTAAACTGAATGGTCTTCGAACGGAAACTTCTTGCTCGACCCTTACACACTGAAGAGCCAAACAAACTGGTACACCTGCCTAATATCGTGTAGTGGTCTCGCGACCACACAGAAGTGCCTCAACACGACGTGAGATGGACTCGACTACTGTCTGAAGTACTGCTGGATGGAACTGACACCATGAATCCTGCAAGGCTTTCCATAAATCAGTAAGAATACGAGAGTGTGGAGATCTCTTCCGAGTAGCACGTGGCAAAGCATCCCATGCTCAATAATCTTCAAGTCTCGGACGTGTGTTGGCCAGCGGAAGTGTTTAAACTCAGATTGTCCCTGGACCCACTCTGTGGCAATTGTGGACGTGTGAGGTGTCACATTGTCTTGCTGGAATCGCCCAAGTCCGTCGGAATGCACACTGAACATGAATGGAAGCGGGTGATAAGAAAGGATGCTTACGTACGTGGCACCTGCCAGAGTCGTATCTAGACGTATCAGGGGGTCCCATATCACACAAACTGCACGCGCCCCACACAATTTCAGAGCCTTCACCAGCCTCAACAGTCCCTCGCTGAAATGCAGAGTCCAAGGATTTACGAGGTTGCCTCCATACCCGTATACGTCCATACTCTCGACACAATTAGAAACGAGAATCGCCTGACCAGGCAAAATGTTCCCAGTTGAGGCGTAGCGCCGTATACCGATCCTGCCTTTGAGGCGGTTAAGTGGCAGATGTGTCTCAGAGCTGGATAGTGACAGATGGTGAGGCGAGACTGGACGCGCACGTAGTTTATGTATCAGCCGATACAGGACAGTATTGGATAGTGGACTGTGATTTAGTTTCGATTGTGCCCACTAGAGTGCACTAAAGTAATAGAACGTTTTTCATAAACTGTTCTAGTATTTTCATAAAGTGTTGTTATGTCTTCTGTGTATGTAAAATGCTATAAATGCGTTTTAGCAGTATGGATGATGCGTGAGTGTGGTTTAAGGTTAATGTGAAGATAACTGTTTAACTAGTTGTGTAGTGGGATTTAGTGTGGGAGCATTTCGAAGAAGTGTGAATGTGGTCAAAGGGGATTTTTGTAGAATTGATTTGTAAAGTAAGTTTATGGTAAAGAGATAGTTAATTCAGGTATAAATAACAATTGTAAATAACTTTATGCATAAACAAAGATAATTACGTCGGTAAAAAGTGCAGTCGTTAGGTTTACTATTTTGCGATTGGTTATTGATGAAAAGAGCTGACTGACGCGGGAGAATGTTGTTTTGCTGTTGGCTGTTGAGTAAACTGACCAATGGTAAGGCAATATTATTCGCGCGCCTATCTCTGCTGGTAGAGAAGACTTAGAGCATTCTAGAGACGAGTCGGAACCTAGCCATGAAATTGTGCGGACGTGTGTAGTAGTAGTTCCGATGGAAATGATAAGTTGCCGGATCTAGCAGCGTTTGATACATCAAAAGTGTTGTTAAGTGACGGCATAATTATTCCGATAGGTGTGTAGAAATTTCGGAATTTTTAAGTGAATTTTGTGGAGAGAAAAGACATAAATTACGGAGGCGTATTGAGCTGGTCGGTGGCTAAAAACTGTGACTGCATTAGATACCGACAGACTTAATATTTGTCGAGCATTCTCAATCAAATTAATCCGTATTTTTGTAGCTATTACGTTCTCGGGTAATACAACACCATAAACTTTCTAACGTGAGTGAAAAGGATTGTGAGTGACTGTGTTGAGACTAGCACGGGCTTGGCAGTGATACTTGTTCACCTAAGTTTCAGAATATATTAATTAAGGACAAAATTTCCAACCTTTCATTTCGTGTGAAAAGTTTCTCCCGAAACATTGATTAGTGACCTTAATCGCAGCCTGGTTCACGTCGAAGTACAGTATGTTTCGCTCGGCTTCCTACTGATGATCTGCTGAGACAATGTTCACAGGTACGTGCAGGTTCGTCGTAAAGGGACGGAAGGAACCGCACCGCCGTCAATAGTCCAACGTCAGTGTTGAAGGCCCCAGGCGAGGCGTAAAGCATTGTGTCGTGCAGTCATCAAGGCTACACGAGTAGCCCTTCGGCTCCGAAATCCCCCATATCGATGATGTTTGGTTGAAAGGTTAGCCCGCTGATACCTCTTGATGGCCCAACATTGATATCTGCTGCAATTTGTGGAATGTTTGCACTTCTGTCACGTTGAAAGACTCTCTTCAGTCGTCGCTGGACCCGTTCTTGCAGGATCTTTCTCCGGCCGCATCGATGTTGGAGATTTGATGTTTCACCAGATTCCTGATTTTGACGGTAAGCTCGTGAAATGGTCGTACGAGAAAATCCCCACTCCGTCGCTATCTCGTTGATGCTGTACCCCATCGGTCGTGTCGCCGACTATAACATCACGTTCAAACTCATTTAAATCAACCTGCCGCTGTAGCAGCATCAACCGATCTAACAGCCGTGCGAGACATTTGCTGTCTTATACGGGCGCTGCAGACCGCAGCGCCGAATTCTACCTGTTTACATTGTATTTGAATACGCATGCCTATACCTGTTTCTTTGGCACTTCAGCGTATATTGTCCGGAGAGCTTGCCTCGAGGCAATTTTTAAGGGGATGGAATTGAGAAATTGTGTGGTGTATGCAGCACGGGTGGGCGCTGTGCGTCGCCAGGCGAAGCGCAGGTAGGGCCGTGACGGAGGCCCGGGCCGCGCCGGCCAGGCGCCGGAGACACGCGTCGCCCCTCGGCGGAATGTGCGGCTAAATGATTAACGAGGCCGGCGAGGGGCGCGCGGCGGGAGTCGTCGTGAATGTTTGACTGCAGCCGCCGCTCAGATGTGCGCCGGCAAAGTGGGGCCGGCGCCGGCGCCTCGGGCCGCGAATTATTCATGGCGCACGTGGGGGCGGAAGGCGGGGAAGCGGCACGTGTTTGTCTGCGGCGGCCGCATGCGAATGAGCCCCGCGCGGCCACACCGCCACAGCGGGCCGCCGGATGACTGCAACCGCGCCTCGCCCGCCGTCGGACCCCGCCGTCTGCTGAGGCAGCCGCACACATCCGCTACCGACACTATCCCTCCGCTCCATCTACACTACTGGCCATTAAAATTGCTACACCAAGAAGAAATGCAGATGATAAACGGGTATTCATTGGACAAATATATTATACTAGAACTGACATGTGATTACATTTTCACCGAATTTGGGCGCATAGATCCTGCGGAATCAGTACCCAGAACAACCATCTCTGGCCATAATAACGGCCTTGATACACCTGGGCATTGAGTCAAACAGAACTTGGATGGAGTGTACAGGTACAGCTGCCCATGCAGCTTCAACACGATACCACAGTTCATCAAGAGTAGTGACTGGCGTATTGTGACGAGCCAGTTGGTCAGGCACCATTCACCAGACGTTTTCAATTGGTGAGAGATCTGGAGAATGTGCTGCCCAGGGCAGCAGTTGAACATTTTCTGTATCTAGAAACGCCCGTACAGGACGTGCAACATGCAGTCGTGCATTACCCTGCTGAAATGTAGGGTTTCGCAGGGATCGAATAAAGGGTAGAGCCACGGGTCGTAAGGCATCTGAAATGTAGCGTCCACTGATCAAAGTGCCATCAATGCGAACAAGAGGTGACCGAGACCTGTAACCAATGGCACCCCAAACCATCACGCCGGGTGATACGCCAGTATGGCGATGACGAATACACGCTTCCAATGTGCGTTCGCCGCGATGTCGCCAAACAGGGATGCAACCATCACGATGCTGTAAACATAACCTGGATTCTTCCGAAAAAATGACGTTTTGCCATTCGTGTACCCAGGTTCGTCGTTGAGTACACCATCGCAGGCGCTCCTGTCTGTGATGCAGCGTCAAGGGTAACCGCAGACATGGTCTCCGAGTTGATAGTCCATGCTGCTCCAAACGTCGTCGAACTGTTCGGGCAGATGGTTGTTGACTTGCAAACGTCCCAATCTGTTGATTCAGGGATCGAGACATGGCTGCACGATCCGTTACAGCCATGCGGATAAGATGCTTGTCATCTCAACTGCTAGTGATACGAGGCCGTTGCGATCCAGCACGGCGTTCCGTATTACCCTCCTGAACCCACCGATTCCATATTCTGCTAACAGTCATTGGATCTCGACCAACGCGAGCAGCAGTGTCGCGATAGAATAAACCGCAATTGCGATAGGCTATAATCCGACCTTTATCAAAGTCGGAAACATTATGGTACGCATTTCTCCCCCTTGCACGAGGCATCACAACAACGTTTCACCAGGCAATGCCAGACAACTGCTGTTTGTGTATGAGAAATCGGTTCGAAACTTTCCTCATGTCAGCGCGTTGTAGGTGTCGCCACTAGCGCCAACCTTGTGTGAATGCTCTGAAAAGCTAATCATTTGCATATCACAGCATCTTCTTCCTCTTGGTTAAATTTCGCGTCTGTAGCATGTCGTCTTCGTGGTGCAGCAATTATAATGGCCAGTAGTGTACTTACACCGACACATTTTGAACTTACTCTGATGGAAGTTGCAAAATGAAGCACCAGACCGACATTTGAAGCTTTGAGGAGACGTTAATCACATCTAAATCTACGTGATTATTCTGCTAATCACAATAAAGTGCCTGGTAGAGGGTTCAATGAACCACCTTCATGCTGTCTCTCTAGCGTTCCACTCTCGAACGGCACGCGGGGAAAACGAGCACTTAAATTTTTCTGTGCGAGCCCTGATTCCTTCTTATGTAGGCTGCTGCCAACAGAGTGTTTTTGCAATCGGAGGAGAATACTGCTGATTGAAATTTCATGATAAGATCCCGTCGCAGCGATAAACGCCTTTGTTTTAATGATTTCCACTCCAATTCACGTATCATGTCTGTGACACTATCTCCCATATTTCGCGATAATACAAAACGAGCTGCCCCACTTTGTACTTTTTCGATGTCATCCGTCATTCCCACCTGATGCGGATCCCACACCTCAAAGCAGTACTCCAGAATAGGGCGGACAAGCGTAGTGTAAGCAGGCTCTTTGGTAGACCTGTTGCACGTTTTAAGTGTTCTACCAAAGAATCGCAGTCTTTGGTTTTCTCTACCCACAATATTATCTATGAGATGGTTCCAATTTAGGTTATTTGAAATTGTAATTCCTAAGTATTTACTTGAATTTACAGCCCTCAGATTTGTGTGACTTATCGCGTAATCGAAATTTACCTGATTTGTTTTAGTAATCATGTGAACAACTGCCCACTTTTCTTTATTCAGGGTCAAATGCCACTTTTCGCACTATACAGATATCTTATCTAAATCATCTTTCTAGTCGTTTTGATCATCTGATGACTTTACAAGACGGTAAACGGCAGCATCATCTGCAAACAAACTAAAATGGCTACTCAGATTGTATGCTATGTCGTTAATATAGATCAGGAACAATAGAGGGCATAGAACACTTCCTTGGGGAACGCCGGATATTAGTTCTGGTTTACTCGATGACTTTCCGTCTATTACTGCGAACTGTGAACTTTCTGACAGGAAATCACGAATGCAGTCGCACAACTGAGGCGATACTCCGTAGGAACGAAGTTTGATTAGAAGATGCTTGTGAGGTACGGTGTCGAAAGCCTTCTGGAAATCTAAAAATATAGAATCAATTTGACATCCCCTGTCGGTAGCACTTATAACTTCATGAGTATAAAGAGCTAATTGTGTTTCACAAGAACGATATTTTCTGTATCGGTGCTGACTATATGTCAATAAATCGTTTTCTTCAAGGTACTTCATAATTTTCGAATACAGCATATGTTCTAAAACCCTACTGCAAATCTACGTCAGTGATATAGGCCTGTAAATCAGCGGATTACTCTTACTTCCCTTTTTCGATAGTGGCGAGCAATTTTCCAATCTTTTGGTACGTATCTTTCTGTGAGCGAATGGTTGTATATAATTGTTAAATATGGAGCTATTTTATCAGCATACTCTGAGAGGACCCTGACTGGTAAACAATCTGGACCGGAGGCCTTGCCTTTATTAAGTTGAAAGGGTACAGTACCGCTCGACATTGAAAATAGGTACAACATTCTTCGTTATTCTTGTCGGAACAACATATTTTTTGAATTAATAACTCAATTTCACTTAATGCACCGAAGCCGGATACCAGTGTAGGAAAGAATGACAATTTATATATTTAATTTATCACATGTGCACTCCCACAAAATAAATCCCTACATCCAATTTGGTGAGATCTGCGAAATGAATGAATGTATAGTCGTCTGCTAACCGCAGATAGTGAATGTTCAGTATATGATCATCTTTGAGACGGTCCTTTGGTCACCTTTGGTGGAACCAAAGAGATAAAATTTACCTGAGCTTTGAGCGTCTGAAATGTGGCTGACCAATGCGATAACATGGTGCGCCCCCACCTCAATGGAGGTGCGAGCTGACCTGAAGAACGGCCATGTTTTCAGCACTCTGCCGTTGGATCTTGTGTTGGTAAAACCTTAGGTGTGCTCTGTAAAGACAAAAGAGTGGAGAGAATGGCATGCATGTAGAATACTTAAGAGTAGTTTAGAATAATAATTTCTCTATTTCAGGATCTTTTGTGGGGAGAATTAAACGTCAGGCAGGTAATATTAAGGGGATCATAGTAATCTTCGGAAGTGACCAACGGTCACAATGAAACCACGTGTAGAAATAAGTTGAAATACTTCCGAGTGCTAAAGTTAACCTGAATTACTGGCGTGTTTACTATAAGTTGGAAATATTTAAGAAATGTCGTGTGCAGGACTTGAAATTAGAGACGAGTACTTCCAAGTGGTAAGTACTGTGTGAGTCTCAATCTGTGTATGAGACAAAGGATAAGGAGAAGTACTCGTCCATGGTATCAGTTGAGGACTCGCGTGTGTGATGAATATGTTCTTAATATTACTTTGCATGTTATGTTTCCGTGTGACGCTGGATTCAAACTCTAATACGCTGAGAGTGAAGCAAGGTGAGTCAGCCGTCTATCCAGCAACGCCACTTGGCTTACATTGCACAGGAAGACGTGCATATATCCTCGAGAGTTCATAGTAGGAAAGAAAAGTTACGAAGTGGGGCAGTGTCGTGTGAAACTGGGATGAATACTAATTGAAGTGGGAAAGCTGAAAGTGATGTAATTATAACGTTGTGACTATTCCTGTGTTGTACTCCATGTTGCCAGCGTTGTGCATTTCATTTAATTTAAGTATGTGTGGTTTGCATGGGAGAGTAGCAAGATAGGTTCAGAGGCAGTGGGTTATGCATGTTCCTTTTTGTACCGCTCGGTCTGGAGGAAATTTTCGTGATGATGGGTGTGAGAGTCGAAGTGTGAGATACAGCAAAAGATTTGCATGGGGGAGTAGCAAGATAGGTTCAGAGGCAGTGGGTTATGCATGTTCCTTTTTGTACCGCTCGGTCTGGAGGAAATTTTCGTGTTGATGGGTGTGAGAGTCGAAGTGTGAGATACAGCAAAAGATCCACCATCCTATCCAGAAAGTGCACTGTAGTGTTAGATAATTACGAGACCATAATATAGAGAATCACCAATGTAAGGCCATCCCCACTGGGCGGAGTTTCTCATGTGCAATTGTTGTAGAAAATGTAATGGTGTGTTTATGTTATAGAATTTATCGGAATAAATAAGATAGTGAAAAGAAAATGATTGGTGGCCTTTTCCTTCGAATAATATGTTGTCATGATATCCAGAATTTATAATGTGTGCGCCATTCATATTCAGTGCGATGGCCGCGTGTTGATCAAAGCCGTTGAATAAGAAAGAAAATGTGGTATTGCCAGTGCGTAATGAACAGTCAGAGTTGTGTAAATTACTAGTAGTCAGATGTGCGTTATACGTTTCCGTTGCGCAATATTCAAACAGGAGAATAATTTGTAACTTAATTGTGAGTACTAGAGCTCATGTTACTCGATAAATAAGAATGAATCCATTCGCTTGGCAGACCACTCATCTTGCAGGCCTGACTGCTTGATGCCACAGTATGAGCTAGGCATGTGGGTGCCTCTCAAAGTGATTTAAGCTGCTTTGTTACACCGAGGATATCTACTCGGGCTTTAAATGATTAACTTGCATTTCATTCGGAACTCATGATCTTCATCCCCACACTCATTAATAAACTGTAGTATTCACCGTGATGTGGAAAAACGACGACTAAATGTTATTTTGAGGAATTTTTTGGTGCCTCTGAAACACTTTCTACTTCATTTCATGGAGATCCTGGTTGGGTGCTGATATGACTTTCCCATCACATCCTGAAATTTGCTCTATGGGCAGGTCAGTTAAAGACCCGGGTATCGTCAACGTTTCTGTGGTGTGGACTGCCTTATGATGCCCTGGTCATTCACGGCATGATACCTCGTCACATCATGAGATGTGTGGCCACAGAGAATTACTGCTTCCTGTAACCTTCCACCAGGTTGTCTTCGGACACGCAGAAGTCGATCTTATCGCCACACGCAGGATAGCAACAATCCAAAAAGCTTCACATTCTTCACTGAATAAGTGCCATAGCTCTTAGTGTCTGGACTTGGTTTTATTTTGGTCTGTACTACCTCCTCCAAAATTAAGTAAACTAGTGAGTTTCCCGTGGAGGAGACGTGCTTCGCATTATTGAAGATGTACACTTGTTCATACCTCTTAATGTATGCATCTTAAAGCCCATGTTTGCTAGACTTCCTTCTTATTTTGGTCCATACTGCCACCTCAGAAAGTTGTCTATCCTGAAACGTTAGTAACAACACCACCAGTTCATCTAGTCCATTATCAGAGGTACGAGAAAAATTTTCGCTTGTAACTTTCAACTGGGTCGTTTCTGGTTCAGGGTTCTATACCCAAAACTGATGCATTTACCCTTGACTATCAATTTCGCTTGTAACTTTCAGTTGGGTCGTTTTCGGTCCAGGCTTCTTTACCCAAAACTGATGCGTTTGCCCTTCAATATCATCTCTGAAACTTTTACATCATCACGAAACCACACTGTTAAGAGGGTGTTCGTAAGTTCCCGTTATAAACTTCCAAGACTTGTAGGGGGAAGTGAGTAGATAATATTCTGAACTGGAACCCATGTCCGGAAATTCATGATTTCCATGCTACAATTATTTCAAAACATGTTGGTGAGGTGACCGTTTTTACAAGTAATTCATTAGATGTGATCCGGTGCATCATTTGTTTTACAATTCCACTCATGGACAGTCAAAGAAACTCTCGTGTACTCGTTGTCGGGTTCTCTTCACTGTGACGCAGTACGGCCTCTTCCAGTTCGGGTGTGCTGCGTCTCCCTAGAGCACCACCTTCACACATGCTGACGGTGAAGGTACCCCTTTCTCGAATTCGTTGCGTAATTGTGGTGGGGAAAGGGTATGCCATGGAGTCGGATATTGTAAGAACGATCTTGATAAAGCCGACTAGTAACTCTTCCATTACCATGCGCTTCGACATTCAGAAGCATCATGTCTGCATCTACATCTACATCCATACACGGCAAGCCACCTGACGGCGTATGGAGGAGGGTACTTTGAGTACCTCTATCGGTTCTAACTTCTATTCCAGTCTTGTATTGTTCGTGGAAAGAAAGATTTTCGGTATGCCTCTGTGTGGGCTCTAATCCCTCTGATTTTATTGTCATGATCTCTTCGCGAGATATACGTAGGTGGGAGGAATATACTGCTTCACTCCTAGGTGAAGGTATGTTCTCGAAACTTCAACAAAAGCCCGTACCGAGCTACTGAGCGTCTCTCTTGCAGAGTCTTCCACTGGAGTTTATCTATCATCTCCGTAAAGCTTCCGCGATTACTAAATGATCCTATAACGAAGAGCGCTGCTCTCCGTTGGATCTTCTCTGTCTCGTCTATCAACCCCACCTGGTGCGGATCCCACACTGGTGAGCAATATTCAAGCAGTGGGCGAACAAGTGTACTGTAACCTAACTCCTTTGTTTTAGGATTGCGTTTCCTTAGGATTCTTCCCATGAATCTCAGTCTCGCATCTGCTTTACCGACGATTAACTTTATATGATCATTCCATTTTAAATCACTCCAAATGCCTACTCCCAGATAATTTATGGAATTAACTGCCTCCAGTTGCTGACCTGCTATATGGTAGCAAAATGATAAAGGATCTTTCTTTCTACGTATTCGCAGCACATTACACTTGTCTACATTGAGATTCAATTGCCATTTCCTGCACCATGTGTCAGTTCGTTGCAGATCCTCCTGCATTTCAGTACAATTTTCCATTGTTACAACCTCTCGATATACTACAGCATCATCCGCAAAAAGCATCAGTGAACTTCCGATGTTATCCACAAGGTCACTTATGTATATTGTGAATAGCAACGGTCCTACGACACTCCCCTGCAGCACACCTGTAATCACTTTTACTTCGGAAGACTTCTCTCCATTTAGAATGACATGCTAGGAACTCTTCAATCCAATCACACAATTAGTCTGATATTCCATATGCTCTTACTTTGTTCATTAATCGACTGTGGGGAACTGTATCGAACGTTTGCGGAAGTCAAGAAACACAGTATCTACCTGGGAACCCGTGTCTATGGCCACCTGAGTGTCGTGGACGAATAGCGCGAGCTGGGTTTCGCACGATCGTCTTTTTCGAAACCCACGCTGATTCCTACAGAATAGATTTCTAGTCTCGAGAAAAGTCATTATACTCGAACGTAATACGTGTTCCAAAATTCTACACCTGATTGATGTTAGAGATATAGGTCTATACTTCTACACATCTGTTCGACGTCCATTTTGAAAATTTGGGATGACCTGTGCCCTTTTCCAATCCGTTGGAACGCTACGCTCTTCTAGAGACCTATGATACACCGCTGCAAGAAGAGGGGCAAGTTCCTTTGCGTACTCTGTGTATTCTGCAAACATGTACTCAAACAAGTTGCTCTAAACTCACAGAAACATAAAACGAGGCTCGAACCAGGTCAGAGAGGGCAGCCATGGACATCAAATGACTTCAGCCGATTCGACGTAACCATCCCCCATTATGACTAGCCTGTTGCATAACTACCGAGCAAATATGTTGTCAAACTAACGTAACACGGAAACGGTACGTTTCCGGACGTGGGTTCCTATTCAAAATATTATGTGCTCACTCCGCTCTACATGTCCTACAAGTTTGTATTGGGAATTTCCGAACACTGTGCATGAGACAATAATTGCTGTAAGTGTCGTTACGACGAGTTCCCAAGAATGAAATACCAGGATTCTGAGATCCGTAGACTGGGCTCGTTGACGCTGCAGAGCTAGAGGACAAGAGATCAGTGACCTAAATCAGCAACTGGTTTTAGGCGCCCCAGATAATTTGACCCTTGCTCTGCTTGCGAACGGGTTGGCTCTCAAAGGCCGCTCAGAGGGAGGCCCCCGCCCCCCAGCGCCCGGAGCACGCACAGTGAACTGAAGTCCGGGCGTCAATTACGTCGCGTCGAGGCGCCGAGGGATCAGATCGATGGCGACCCGTCTGATCCGGCCCGGCCGAGCCCCGCCTGGCAACCTCCTCGCGTTACACGGCCGGCGACGGCTCTGGAGGCGGCAATTAGACCAGCAGCCGGGACCGGGTAAAGGGAACCAGCGCAACAGGGCCAGCCAGCCCTCTCCTCCACCCTCTCATTATTCATCCCTCTTACCACGAAGCGCAGTAACTGCGTAACACGTTCGTAGAAGAATCAACTGCTATTTGTTTACCCCCACGTGTGTCTCGCAAAAAGACAGGTCAGGTAACGAATTTGCACCTTTTGCAAGAATGAATTCTCGCGTTCTTCTTTTAGCAGACGAATCCAGCGTGCTGAGTGGTGATCGGCGAGGGACTGGGTAGGTGGAGAGGATGGGAAGGTGAGGGGCGGAGGAGGTGGGAGACGTGAACGTCAGTCTCTCTCTCTCTCTCTCTCTCTCTCTCTCTCTGCGGCCCTCGGAAGGCACATTCCAGCAACGATGAGGTATTTTCTACCGCAAAGCAACCGGCACAGAATGGGCCTCACTCTTGTCCCATGGCCTCCTCCCTCCCCCCCCCCCCCCCCCTTTCGTATCCCCAACCTTGGAAAAAGTGAGATTTCGAATGGATAGCTACACCGTGGCAAGAGATTGTGGCTCTATGTAGTTAATGCTATGATCTACAGTGCCCCAGGGAAGTGTGGTAGGTCCGCTGTTGTTTTCTATCTACATAAATGATCTTTTGGATAGGGTGGATAGCAATGTGTGGCTGTTTGCTGATGATGCTGTGGTGTACGGGTAAGTCGTTGAGTGACTGTAGGAGGATACAAGATGACTTGGACAGGATTTGTGATTGGTGTAAAGAATGGCAGCTAACTCTAGATATAGATAAATGTAAATTAATGCAGATGAATAGGAAAATAATTCTGTAGTGTTTGAATACTCCATTAGTAGTGTATCGCTTGAGACAGTCACGTCGATTAAATATTTGGGCGTAACATTGCAGAGCGATATGACGTGGGACAAGCATGTAATGGCAGTTGTGGGGAAGGCGGATAGTCGTCTTCGGTTCATTGGTAGAATTTTGGGAAGATGTGGTTCATCTGTAAAGGAGGCCGCTTATAAAACACAAATACGACGTATTCTTGAGTACTGCTCGAGCGTTTGGGATCCCTATCAGGTCGGATTGAGGGAGGACATAGAAGCAATTCAGAGGCGGGCTGCTAGATTTGTTACTGGTAGGTTTGATCATCACTCGAGTGTTACGGAAATGCTTCAGGAACTCGGGTGGGAGTCTGTAGAGGAAAGGAGGCGTTCTTTCCGTGAATCGCTACTGAGGACATTTAGAGAACCAGCATTTGAGGCTGACTGCAGTATAATTTTACCGCCGCCAACTTACATTTCGCGGAAAGACCACAAAGATAAGATAAGAGACATTAGGTCTCGTATAGAGGCATATAGGCAGTCTGTTTGGGACTGGAACAGGGATGCTAGTTGTGGTACGAGGTACCCTCCGCCACGCACCGTATGGTGGATTGCAGAGTATGTGTGTGGATGTAGATGTAGAATGTTAAATGTTAGCGCAATGAATGTCCTGAAGTGATGAGAAAAGTAATATTCCTATTAAATTGAAATATATAATTTGTGAATATTACGAAATAAGTCAGTATATGCAATAATATGAGATGGTATGACTTGTGGCGGGGAATCTAGCTAACTCCAGTTGACTCAGTTCAGAATCTTGCCGTTAAATGTGATGATGGACACCACCTCACTGCAGATTTGATAGAGGAAAAATGTGTTCTAAGTGCTGTAGAGACTACCTGAGTGCAGGCGACACTCAGTAAAAACTACGTGTAAATGCCGTAGCACACATGTCTTTATTTGTACTTTCCACAAAATCCGTTTGATTCAAGTTAATTTGTCACATAAAAGAGACAGTAACGTGCTATCTGTGCTAACACAGAGAAGCGCACATGACTTTTAATGGCGAATATTTTATCACACGTCGGAATCGGCGTATTACCTGAATCTGTCGTAAGTGCCGACTATATACAAAGAAGGGTAATACCAATGGTCACAGGTTTGTTTGATTCACGGGACACCGACACGGAAATGCTGAAAAACCTAAGTTAGCTGACGGTTTAGCACAGACGCCAGTTAACGTGAGAAAGCCAACTCTCTAAGTTCGAAAAAAAATCTAGGAGAGTACGTTGCCTGACAAAAAATGAGTGAACCACCCAGAAGGGAACGAAGAAAAGAAATGATGCTTGACGGGTTGAGGAGGTATGTGATGTTATTTAAATGATTGTAATATCGAGCAAAATATTTATAAACACCTTGGGAGTAAGAACCAACTTATCACATTGACGTTTCATCCCTCTCTGGCCTTTGTGAATGCACCGATTACGTTGGGAAGGGTGTCATAAAGCCGTTCTTTCCTCTCCTGTGGCAAGCTGGCCCTCGAATGTTACAATCCTGGATACTGGCGCTGGAAAGGACTTGCCGTCCGAGTTGGTCCCACACATGCTCTATTAGGGAACGATCTGATAATCTTACTGGCCACGGGACCACCTCGACACCACGCAGTTCATAGACACGTGTGTCAAGAGTAGACGAGCGTCGTCTCGTTGAAAAACGGCATCACGATATTGTCGCATCAGAGGTACCACATACCGCTGTGCCTCTTCCAAGGTCGCCGCCGCCCTTGCCGACGATGGTCATCTGGCATGGTGCAGGACCATGATTCATCGATGCACGCAATGCGACGCATTCATCAGCAGCCCATAATTCCCGGTCGCTCTACCACTCCAAATGCAGTCGTTAGCGTCATGGTGTCAACGACAACCTACTGATGGAATATTAATACCCTAGTCCGGTTGCTGGTAGTCTCCAACCAATGGTTCTGGATGACAGAATATTGCAAGATTTACATTACGGGTCCTCAGAGGCAGGGGCAAATGTGAAGTGGTTACGATGTACTTTGTGAACAGTCCGCCTGCTTAGCTAGATGGTACCGTGTTAGCCTCCCATGCAAGCGGACTTGGGTTCGAATCCCGACCGGGTTGGAGATTTTATCCGCTCGAGGACTGGATGTTGTCTTGTCCTCATCACCTGCGCGCAAGTCACCCACTATGGCAGTCGATCTTCCCCGAATCGGGCCTCCCGGCCAACGATGCCGTACGCTCATTTCCATTTTTTACCTTGTGGACAATGCTGCGATCCAATGCAGTCCAAGATCGGGTCACTATCACATCTGGATGTCTCACAAATCTACATACTGCTATATTCGACCAGCCGGCCAAAGTGTTATCCACAATTAATCTACTTTCAAACTCACTCAGGTGCTTACAACAGTGCCTCACGTGAATAAACTGCGTCTCTGTGCCTTTCACAGTGATCACTCAAAATCTAACACTGTTAAATATAAACGTAGGCTTCTGCGGCCATTGTCATAATCAATAATAATTTTCTGGGTTTGTGACCGCATTGTCGACATGTAAAACCACTGAAGTTTCGGTCACTGTTGTAAGTGACCTTCTTCAGGCTTCGTTTTATTTCTAAACAGAAAACATCCTGAAGAAGGTCACTTGCAGCAGTGACCGAAACGTCGGTAGTTTTACATATTGACAATACGGTCACAAACCCAGAAAAATGCTGTTGATGGAATCTGACACCGTTCATGCACGTTATATACCCTTTCCGGCCTGATGACAACACTAAACATGAGCAACACAAATGCACTCCAGTGGCCGTTCTACCTGTCACAGATTACTGCCCATATGTACTCGCCGATGGTGTGAACTTGTACCAAGTTACGCTGACATCCGATCATGTCTTCTGGTTGCTTCTCGGGCAGGAAATCTACTTCCCATACTAAATGCGAGGCAGGATTATATACTAAAGCCCGCACAGTGCGGGTTGGTAAAATGCCAAAAGATATTTTACAGACCATTCACTTCATGGCATATACAACCGTAGACGGTGTAGGAAAAGCATTAATAGATTTCTCGCTTGGTTCCTGTATGCTGCTGGTATCTGATAAATAGGTGTGGATAAAAATATGTAAACACAAAACGCAACACATTACCATGCCTAATATGGTGTAGGGAAACCCTTGGCACTCGGAACAACTTCCAGTCCCTCAGAATGAATACCATACAGGTCCTATATGGTCATCAAGGGTTTCTTCTACCAGGAATTTTATATCATACTTCTTTCAAAATAGTGTCCAGTTCAGTTAACTATCATGCACCCCTCTCATCAACGTACATCTACATACATTCTCCACAGGCCACCTTATGTCACGTGGCGGAGGATATCCTGTATCACAACTAGTAGCTTTCTTTCCTGTTCCACTTGCACATAGAGCGAGGGAGAAACGACTGCCTATAAGCCTCCGTATGAGCCCTAATTTCTGGTAATTTATATTCGTGGGCCCTATACGAAGTGTATGTTGGTGACAGTAGGATAGTTCTGCAGTCAGCTTCAAATGCCGGCTCTCTAAACTTTCTCAGAAGTGTTCTTCGAAATGAATGTCTTTTTCCCTTTCCACTTGAGCTCCCGAAACATATCCGAAACACTTGCATGCTGATCGAACCTTCCGGTAACAAATGTGGCAGCTGGCCTCTGAACTGTTTCGATGTCTACTTTTGATGCTACTGGGTGCGGATCCCCAACACTCGAGCAGTACTCAAGAATATATCGCACCTGCGTCCTATATGCAGTCTCCATTATAAATGAACTACATTTTCGTATAATTGCCCCCAATGAACCAAAGTCGACCATTCGCCTTCCTTACCACATCCCCCGTTTTATTTCATGTCACCTTGCAACTTTACGCCCAGATATTTAAACTACGTGACTGTGTCAAACAGGACACTACGAATGCTGTATGCGAGCATTACGGATTTGTTCTTCCTACTCATCCGCATTAACGTACATTTTGCTTCATTAAGAGTCATTCATCACACTTACTAGAAATGTTGTCTAGGTCATCTTGTGTCAACCTATAGTCACTTATCTTTGACACGTCCCTGTACATCACAGCATCATCAGCGAACAACCGCAGACTGCTGCCCACCTTGTCAGCCAGATCATTTATGTATGCAGAAAATAGCAACGGTCCTATCACACTTCCCTGGGGCGCTCCTGATGTTCCCTGTCTCTGATGTACAGTCGCCATCGAGGACAACATACTGGGTTCTGTTACATAAGAAGTCCTCGAACCTGTCACATATCTGGGAACCTATTCCTATGCACGTTCCTTCGTTAACAGCTTGCAATGGCGTACCTTTCGAATGTTTTTCGGAAACCTAGAAATATAGAATTTGCCTGTTGCCCTTCATCCATAGTTCAGAATATCACGTGAGAAAAGAGCGACGCTTTCTAAAGCCGTACTGATTCGTTGAGCTTTTCGGTCTCTAGGAACTTTATTATATTCTAACTCAGAATATGCTCTAGAACTCTGCAGCAAACCGATGTTAACGACATTGGTCTGTAATTTTTTTGGTCAGTTCTTTTACCTTCTCACACATAGGAGTCATCTGCACTTTTTTTCCAGTCGCTTGGCACTTTGGGCTGGTCGGGAGATTTGCGATAAATGTAAACTAAGTAAGGGGCCAATGACCGCAAGGCGCAATAACGTTGAGCTCTGGTGAGTGTGGTGGCCTGTGGATATGCGATACTTGTTCCTCGTGTTCAGAGAACTAGTCCTGGATGATGCAAGCAGTGTGAACGGGGGTCCTGTCCTCTTGGAGCACAGTGTCAAGATTGGAGAACACTGTATCACATGATGGGTTGGATCAGCCAAAATGGTTCCATAATATCTGGCTGTAATGCAGCCTTACAGAGTAATGATGGTGCCCATGGAATATCATGATATGGCTGCGCGTATCATCGAAACCATGCTACGTTTCAGTTTTGAGACGTAAAGGCAGCCACAAGTTGGAAATGTTGTGAATCAAAACTATTAAATGAAACAACAAGTTTATTAGCTGTTGATATACTTTCCGGGATGTGAGGTCGCGGTCCAAGAACTTTTCTGCTCCTTACGTTTCGTCCAGAACTGCGCTGGACTTCCTCAGAGGCGCTGCTCCGCTGAGTCTTGCCGACTCAGCAAGCCGAGTCGGCAAGACTCAGCGGAGCAGCGCTTCTGAGGAAGACCAGCGCAGTTCTGGACGAAACGTAAGGAGCAGAAAAGTTCTTGGACCACGACCTCACATCCCGGAAAGTATATCAACAGCCATGTCACCCGGTCGTGAAAGCCTTCATTCTACAACAAGTTTATTGTTACCAGACACTGTTTTTTTATCACCACGACGCGTTTCGAAGGTTTAAACGTCCATCATCAGGTACATTTACATTTGTTAGTATGACACTTGTGTGTGTATTGTGTCACGATTTTTTTGGAGGAACTAGTGGCACTGTCTAGTGGAGAAAACAAACCACTATCTCAGAATATGGTTTTGGGTTTCTTATGACAAAAAATTTAACGTATATCCAACAGGAAACATAAAATAAGTTAAATGGAGTAACTCTAGTTGTTCTTATTTTATATTTACCGTTGGATATACGTTTACTTTTTTGTCAAAATAAACCCAAAACCATGTGTTTTGTTTTCTCCACTAGACAGTGCCTCAAGTTCCTCCCAAAAAATCGTAAGACAAAATTACACAAATGTCATACTAACATGTGTAAATCCACATGATGATGGAGGTTTAAACCTTTGAAACGCTTTATGGAGATAAATAAACAGTGACTGGTAACAGTTAACTTGTTGTTTCATTTAATGTCAGTAACAGTCACGTAAAGCCTAACCTAAAATGTTCGCATTTAAAGAACTAAAACTAATCTGACCAAATTATTATTTTCCATTGCTCCACAGTCCAGGTTTCGTGTCTTTGGCACCGGATTTTCCTGTTACGGGCATTTGCATCACTAATATTTTGGAATTCAGTCGCCTTCCAATTCCCTGCTCATGCAGCTCCCCTCATGTTGTTTTGCTACTGACAGTGTTTGCAAGTATGACTCTTATTTCTTCAGTGAATTTCGCATCTGTGCTCTTCTTTTTCATCACAGTCCTCTTCAATGACGCTATTCAATCGTTCTTTAGGTAACTGTCCTATAACGTATGTAAAATCGTAAGCCAAGGATCCATCTGACCGGAATGATTAATTGGCAAGGACAAAAGTTATACCTAATAGTAGTAGTGACTGTTGGCAGTCCATAAATGAAATTTACTCTTCATTTCGTTTTTAATCGAGATTTTGTGCCTTACTTACATGAGAGGACGCTGAAAGCAGATTCGGAGATGCAACAGAGCTGTGGAGTGACATAGCCCACCACCCTTGGAGAGGTTCTCGGAAGAGAGCGACGGGAGGCAGGTCAGTGGCCCGCAGGGCACCAGATTCTCCTTTGTAGTGCTGCTGCTGGGCACCCAAATCACCAAAGTCAAACACAAGTAAGATCTCCTGTGCCATAAGGTCCCAAGTCGTGACTGCTTTTACAACCGAGAAGTGGAATGAGAAGGAATAATGTTTTTACCGAAGTACAAGAAGGCACTATTATGTAAAAAACGTATAAGGCCGAGTTTTCTCGGGTAAGCCCCAGATACCATAGAAGCTACCTCAGTTTCAGGACACTTTGAAGACATGGGACACCACTGGACGATGACGCCACAAAAACATCTTTGTACTGGTAAGCCGTGAACAGGGAAAAAGGGAGGTTGAAAACCATTCGTGTTGTGAACTTGCTCATTAGTTTAAAAGAACACACTAAGTGAGGCTTATTAAATATCTACAGGAAAAACGGCTCCAGTGATACTGACTACTAAGAAAGAGAATAATTTACAGTCACAAAACTGTACCAGACTGATTACTAGCAAACAGATTAAATACAATAATAAAAACTGTAGCATTACAATGAAAGGACTAACAATCCTTTCTCGAAAGAAACGTTAAGAATTACAACTCATAACAGAAGTATGCTCCGAAAATAAGGACCATATAAGAAAATCGCTATACCGCGAAATTCCAAATAAAATCGACGGCAGTTCGACTAACAAAACCATATCCCAGTAAGAGGTCAGTTCTGAAACCTTCCACCACCAGAACTTCCATTGTCCAAAAAACCTCGCCAGTTCACCAAGAAATGCGCACACACCCAAAGAGGGGAAGAGCTGGACTATTAAGGGTCCTAGATGGTTATGACTACGGCTTTTAAATTGGGAATCTTACAAATTTGCCGGTATTTGGAATACCACCAACGACTCATTAGCGGAACGCTATTGCCCGAGTCCAACAAAGCACACAAGGGCTCATGATTAACATAAGAGCAAACGAAAGGAAGAGAACTGTTGGTCACAGTTTTAAGTTTATTACATTGGCTCGGAAAGATTAAGTAGTGCAGGACCACCTGCACCCGACTGGCCGTCCGGTCGAACTTTCAGACGCTGCGCCTGTTCTATGAATCAGAGTGATTTCACCCGGTACCGCACAAAAAAGGTAGCCTAATTAAGAGAGGAATACAGGATTTAGTATAGGAACGGAGCCAGGCGTCTTCTTTACACAGAACACATTCACACGACAGTCACAATTATAGCAATAATAAAACGAGGTAAATAATTTTTCAGTGAGTTAACGGAGTAAAATCAATTAAACTTGTGAGGCGGCCGAGATCGAAGCACAGTTCCAAATACAATTACCTAGCAAAACGTTCGGCTGCCAACCACAAACTGCTCCAAACTCGCGGCACGTGGGTGAGGAGTAAACAAGTAATCGCCACACAGAGCGGGTTTAGTACCACAGGAAAACGCGTACGGTTGGCTGACGAACACCTGGCTAACAGTAAATTCACCACAGCCTGTTGAATAACATCACACCTGTTCCGGCGTAACGACAAGCGCCGGCACGAAGATCAAGAACGATACAGCAGAGAGGGCTCCGAGACGACGTCAGCCAATAGTACGCTGATCAGAACGTCACCCCGACAGAAGCGGCAGCTACACGAAGTGAATACAAGCGACGCGACGCTTAGCCTCGGCCGCACTAGAAGATGGGCACTAGAAAGCGCCCCCTAGAAGAGAGTCAGTAGAAGAGCCTTGATTTGTGATCCATATGAATTTGTGTGATTAACTTGCGAGGTGCCGGGGCTAGCAGTGTATTTAACACTAAATTCTTCTAGAATTATGCTCTAAGCCCCCCCTATTCTAACTCCGACTTTTGCTGTTGCACAAGGATTAAAAAAAATACGCGAACTGACTCTAATCAACACTGCCAGTGGAGTAGAAGAGAGTTTGGCACGTGCAATAATTTTGTTTGATAAATAAGTTAAATAAACGAAGGTTTCATTAACATAGTGAGGAATGATAGGGTTGCTCTACCGATTAACAGAATGAAAGTTCTGTCCAAAATTACAATATGATTTATTAAGACTAAACACAAAATAATAAACAAAATCACATGAATCATTTACAATACATCAAATTGGCTCAAATTGGATACTCAAACAAACGCTGTGAATGTGAAGTTGTGCCTAAACTAGATTGTGAGGATTATGACGAAGTGGTATGTGGAGCCAATTCCTTGCAACTCAAATCTTAAGAGAAAACACATAGCCAACCCAACATTAATTGCTGCTACCCAAGACAGAACAAAGTTAGAAAAAGACAAACAGGCGCGCTCTGCTGAGCTCTGATTATCACTTAGGAAAATCCCTGCCTGCCGGTGCTGCGGACACACATTACCAATCTGTCTTCTTAACTGCAAGAACACGATTTGGCGTACCGGAGGCGATGGCTGGTTGCTTCGACGACCCGTCGTGGTGATGATAACGTCGCGATTATAGCCCAAAACAAATTATCCTGGCCTGGTTGTTCCAGACTAAAGACTTCCTAGCAATACAAATGCGCCTCTGAGGGAGACGAAGAAAGCTCGCCACACAATCACTGACGGTACAGTGATTGATTTTAACAAGCGAAGTCACCCAGTAACTCCGATACAGTCAACATTAGCCAAAACTGCTCAAGACAGACAACATAGGCCTCTTGTACACAGAACGCTCAATTGCCAACTGTACACAGAAAGTTACGTTGAAGTCGAAACTTCAGCAACTTCGTCAAACAGTTACAATTAAATAAAAGTATATTAGGCAGCCCACGGAAGGCAGGCTGACCCGAGAAGCGAGAGCTCAGTCTTGTAACCTACTTCCACCGAAAGGCGAGAGACCACTACACACAAGAGCACCCGTACAGGCCAAACACACAACAATCCCGCCCCCACGACAGTGGCCGTGGTTAAACGTTCCAATCAACAACTCGAAAACCGGCGGAAAATTCCACTCTGTTGCCGGAGCACTACCATTCCACCAATGGAGATTTTTGGCGCCAATTTCTGCGCTGATTTTGCTACGTCACAGAGCTATGCCCTGAGCAAGCCAATCACAGTTACTATTTTGCAGAAAGCGCGGGAATTTTCCCGCCACAACTGCCTGGGTACACAAGTCATTCCCACGCCTCGCTGGTAGCCCGCCAGAAAGTGTATTCGCTAAGTTTCTGCAAAGTAACGGAACCTCTAGTCCAGCCGCTACTTCAGGCCCCTGCGGGCGTGTCTCTTGACAATGTCAGCTTCTGGAAAGCATTCACTCGACTGCCTCACACCCGTCGGCTTAACCCTCTCGAGATCAGCAGAGACCGCCTGTCACCGGACCATCTGGGTGACGAGAGACGCTGCGTGGGAAGTCCAAGTGTGAAGGAATAGCAACTTTTCACCGCATGCAATTAGAGACGAAAATCGTAAGATAGAAATATGAGAGGGGGCTCATGCCACCTCTCATAGCCCCTACGCCATTTTAGATTGTAATTGGTGAGCAGTTGGCTCACTTAGGAGCAAGGTAGTGAGTCAATCGCCCAAGAGCAATCTTACAAACTGATTCCACATGCCGCACTCTATAAAAAAAACCACTGCAACCGAAAAATGCAGCTCATAGAGGGAGGATTATTTATGATGTAGCCAACTTCACCTTCTTAATATGGAACACTAACACTCACATCACACATCCATACCCAGGGAGCCCCTGCTCTAAATATGGCCCGGGCATGTGAGCCAAATATGGAGCTGTTTATTCTTTACAATCAGAGTTGGAGTGCTCCGCAATAAAATGCCCAAGATCTTACAACAATTTGAATCATGAAACTAACCTGAACTCACTCACACATGATACTATTTAAGTTAACAATCTCTTTGTGAGCTTTCAGACTCTAGTTACAACCTCCGATTCATTCTGTCTCCCTGCAGCAAGAATAACCTTTACAAAATGTTCCCTGAACTGATGGTCCATTCACAATGACAGTGGTGGTATCTGCTTCAGTTTATGGGGACTTCAGGCACGCTGTTTGCATACACACAACAATAAATACAAAATACAAAAAAAACTACATGGTGTGGAGAACAATACAGTAATTTGTAATAAAAATTACAGTGTAAAACACAAAGACATAGAAGGTATAACATACATTACAAAAAACAACACTAGAGAAAGAAATTTAAGAAAAAAAACAAGGTTAATGGGGCATCAAGTTGTGCTTGCACATTGTACAATGTTCACGACTGTGCTGAGAATGAGGCACTAAATCACATTGTTAGAAATATTCGAAGCACTTCACAAATTCCACAGTGCTGACATCACATGGGGCTAAACGTCGGGTGTTGTTGCTACGTTGTTGCAACAGCAATAGGGTGTGCTGGAGCATCTGCATTACTCTGTTGAGATTGCAGCAAGACCCACGCATATGATCACGGCAGTACGGTAGGAAGACACAGTGATAGGCTCTCCTCACGTCGATTAATTGTCTCTGACAGGGGAACCTCCCCATCGCACCCCCCTCAGATTTAGTTATAAATTGACACAGTGGATAGGCCTTGAAAAATTGAACACATATCAATCGAGAAAGCAGGAAGAAGTTGTGTGGAACTATGAAAAAGTGAGCAAAATATACAAACTGAGTAGTCTATGTGGAAGATATGCAACATCAAGGAGCATGCCTGCTGACGAGCGCTGTGGTTCCGCGGATAGAGTGAGCAGCTGCGGAACGAGAGGTCTTTGGTTCAAGGCTTCCCTAAAGCGAAAAGTTTACTTTCTTTATTTTCGCAAAGTTACGATCTGTCCATTCATTCATTGACGTCTCTGTTCACTGTAATAAGTTTGGTGTCTGTGTTTTGCGACCGCACCGCAAAACCGTGCGATTAGTAGACGAAAGGACGTGCCTCTCCAATAGGAACTGAAAACATTTAATCGCAAGGTCATAGGTCAACCGAATCCTCCACAGGAAAACACGTCTGATATATTCTATACGACACTGCTGACGGCATGTGCGTCACATGACAGGAATATGTTGTCGACCCACCTCACTTGCACACTTGGCGAATGGGTAAAAAGATTCTCCTACCTTGCCCGATTTAGGTTTTCTTGTGGATGTGATAATCACTCCCAAAAAAGTAATGAAAACATAAGAGTTTGTCACATAAACTGCAACAAATGAATGCAACAGTTTCACAGTCGCGCAGTTTTCCCTGTGCTCTGTCAAAACATATGTTTTTTTACGTTTTCAAATGTTTCCGTGTGTAGACCGTCAAATCCTGCATATGTCCAAGCAAATCTGAACATGTCCTGGAATTTTGGAGAGCGAAGTTGATTATGTGTGAGTGTTTGAACTTTGATAATTGTCTGAAAGTAAAATATTTAATTTTTCACTTGAGAGAAGGCTTGAACCAAAGACCTCTCGTTCCGCAGCTGCTCACGCTAACCACGGGACCACGGCACTCATTAGCTCATACTTGCCTTGATGTTGCTTACGTTGCCCATGGACTACTCAGTTTGTATATTTTGCTTATTTTTTTCATAGTTCCACACAACTTCTTCCTGTTTTCTCGATTGATCTGTGTTCAGTTTTTCAAGGCCTATCCCTGTGCCAACTTATAACTAAATCTGAGGGGGGTGCGATAAGGAGGTTCCCTTGTGAGGTCTACTTGTTGGGATACATCACTAGTCTAGGTCTCTTCTCTTGCTGGACAGTACTTTACGTTTCCCAATATTGCAGTTCGACGAGGGATGATGGCACGTGGAGTGACTCCACAAGTGTGTGAGGTCATCCATACAGGATCGAACTAGGAGCGACGATTGCTACAACTGCTCTCTAATAGAGAGGAGAAGTTAGAAATGAGACCATTCATTTGTTAGAGTGTGTGGCACGATACTGCTTTGTGTATGCAGATCGGCCAATGCTAGTGAGTTATAAAAACCCAAACAGGTGAGTATATAGCGTCCCTTTCTGTCCTGAGGCACATGATACACCGGGTATGACACCATATGTGATCTTCTTCGTGTACTCACGACAACGTGGTCTGCTGCAGGGAAACCCTCCAAACGGCTGCCGCGTCCGGAGAGTTAGCAGGCTGTCGCGTGTGGGTCGCGTGTCAGTGTCAACGGCCAGCCTCACTTTCGCTTGTGGCCCGGCGAGGGCTGTCTGCCGCCTAAACCCTCAGGTATACGGCCCGGTGACATTCAGCTTGTAGGACCGGATGCTCTCGCGCCCTTCATGTCAGGTGGCGCGCTGACGCTCTCTTCTTGCAGGTAGCCGATGACCTCTTGTTTTTGCTCCGGCTGGCCTCTGCATTGCCACGATCCCCGTCATCTGCACAATTCTTACAAAAATCTTATGCCTAACTTTTCCCCATGACCTTCTATGCTATAATAAATTTACATAACGATGCATTGATGGTCTGTCATTTCAGACACTCTAATTTTAATTTTATATTTATTTATTTGTAGCTATCATAATAACAAAATCATGGTGTATCTAATCTAGACATGGAAATAATTTATTTTCATATTTGTGTAGAGACAGATCTCAGTATTGTACATGGTGTGTGATAACTGACGCTATGTAATGGATGAACAACTAAATGTGCGGGCCCGCACCAATATTACTATTACTTATATAGATCGACAGTAGACATACTCAAGAATTAACTACCATAAGCCAACGATCCACAATCTATGTCTTCTGAATAAATTATGTTATTATGCAGGCTGAAGCCGGTCATCCCTCCATCTCGGGTCTGTGATTTGATGACCTGAAAAATAACATCCCAACAGGCGCCCGCCAAACATTCCTACTTGTGGTAGAAAACCCCAATAATATTAATCTAGTTATTGTTAAATCCTGCGGTTTAACTTGTCCTTGTATATCGTACCATTTTTTTTATTTATTTATTTATATATTTTTTTGTTTGCCTTATACAGTACTCTTACATAATTCCTGTTACGTTGAGATGTCTCGCTGCTCGCCGCTACTGACGACAGTGATGTGCGCGCCGTACGACATTACGCCTCACTGAAACTCCGGAGACTGGGTTAGCCATGGCTATTCAAGACAATAAATTTATAGTTGCAACTCCTTTTTTTTATGTGATGCGGTTTTCGCGACCAAAGCACACTTTTCCAGAGACAATGTAATATGACCAAGCCAGGACTGGTTCCTGTTGCGGATTCAGTCGCCCAACACACGCCAGCCACACACGAATCTCCAAGTATAATTCCTTGGTTATTCATCTGTGACAGTCACGAGCAGCACGCTAAATCCCCAACCAGCACATTGGCATGGTAGGCTTTATGCCCGCATTTCTATCGTCTAGGGCACCATTGGAGTCAAACGCTCACAGGTTCATCCCGACTTGCAAGACAACGATGCTGGCGCAGCTCTGCAAAAACTATACTGCCCATATTCATCCTCGAAATCACGCAATATACTACAATCCTGCAACATACTGACGCGTGCCTGCAAGCAATGGTATGAACGTCTCACGAACTGGTTGTGGCCGCTATGGAGCGTATCACGACATCCCAGAACGCTTCTAGGAGCACGTTCTTGTATGCACCCGTTTGTGCGACATCTCCTCATTCATCAATATCCCTCAACATGGATACCAGACAGGAAAGGACAAAAACATTGCTCATGGAATGGTAGTGCCTCCTACTCCACAACATTGTAAGTCGCGAACAAAAAGAAAAAAAAAAAGACTAGCAGCCGTAAATTCTTTTACAAGACAACGCAGCGTGTTAATACTTTAATAATCTTAATCTATTAATGCAACGATTATTGTTCCCCTGAAGAAAGATTCATGTATTTGCCTATTCTACTATGTACACCACTTAAACTACTATTATTCCACGAACTTCTTTGTGTGAGAGATGTGGTGGAGTCCTATGGACTAGCGCCAATCCCTTGTCAGACTACCCCTCCTCTGACGTGCTTCAGGATTTGCGGGTCTAGTTTCAATCTCCTGGTTCTCCTGTTGTCCTTGGTTTCGCTCTCTCCAATTGAGGTCGCTTTGCCGTTCGTTATTCCTCCTGTCCCAGATTCCTTGTCTAGATTGACCCTGTTTCCTGACGTTCTGGTTTCCGTGTCTCTGGTTTCCATAACCTTGAATAGCGTAACCTTGATTTCCGTAACCCTGGTTTCCTAACTGACCAGTGCGATTATGCGATCTGTTGTCGTCTTCCCTTGCTGGCCCGTGGTATTTGTTCTTTTGTGCCTTCTTCCTGTCCTTTGCGTCTTGTTTATCAAAGACTACTTCGAGTTCGCGCAATAGACTCTTGAATGCTTCTATGTCAGATCCACACTTCCCGATAAGTGTCTGTTGATACCTAACTGGCAATCTGGAAAAGCAAAATTTAATAATTTCTCCGTTGCTATATGGACTATCTAAAAACTGATTCTTCTTGAGTAAATCATCAAAAAATTTGGTTGCGCTCCTATGCCCGGACACTTCCAATTCATGACAAAATATTATTTCCTCTTTAATCCTGTCTTGCGTTTCCTTTGACCAGTAGGTACGCAGGAATGCACAAACAAATTCCTGATAAATCCGACACGTCGCTGCCACACCCCGCATCTTTTCCGCAGCTTGGCCTGCGATGTGTCCACACATGAATTCTAATTTTGCCTGGGTTGGCCATGGCAACGGTAATGAATTTGTAAACTGCATCACCCAGCTCTTCGGATGCATCGACCCTCCATTATCTTTGAACTTCTGGAATTTTAGTATCGACAGGAAGTGAATCTGATCAAAACCCTGTCCGATCCTCGCACTGGTGTTGTCACTCGTTTCCGATACTTGCACGTCTGCTGAGTGTCGATCTATCTTGCTGATAACTGTGATGTACTACCTCTGTATCACAGTGGAAGTGGCACTCCGAATTCACTCTCCTAAGTCGGCTACAATTATTGGAGCTATTACTAGGTGTTTCTGCGAGTGCATTGTTAGTTCCGCACTCTGTCTCTGGGCTAGAGCACGGGAGGTTTTTCCTCGGAGAAACAATTCTGTGTAGTCCATCATTGGAATCCGAACGCGCAGTGCTCGTGTGCCCGTTTTGCTCTAGTTTTGCTATCCGACTCTCTACTTCCTTCATTCGTTTCGTGATGTTCGTAACCGCAATATTACCTTGGGTTTTTAAGAACGCTAGGGATTTTGAGTGGGCTTGTGTCGCACGTCGCAAGCGACCTGCGAGTTGAGAAGTTACTTTTGCGATTTTCATTGCCCCTGTTGCTGCCGTTTTGGCTAGGCCTGCTACTTTTTGTGCTACCATTGACATTTGTTTTGCTTCTCCACATTCTTTCTTTATTGTTAGTAATTCCCCACGAATTTCTCCTATATGCGAAATTATAGTCTGAGTGTCCTTCTTACGCAGTTTCTCATCTTCTTCTTTCATTGATCGTAGGAAGCTCAGTATTGGGTTAATGTCATCTTCTTGATCCTCGTCACACATGGGTAATGTAACTCTGGACACCTGGGCACTAGAGCTCTGACGTGACCGAGCTGGCCCCTGCCTGCTCTCGTTCGTTTCATTATAAACTTCTGCTGCCGTCTCGACCTGTGTGCCTGTCTCTGTTTCATCCTCTACCTCACTATCATAATCACGGTCGCGACGTTGCTCTAAGATCGCGTCCAAATCGCCGTCCTCATCAATGACCCTGTCGTCCTGTCCTGCTAAAAATATGCCCATCTCGCCTCCGAACCTATCCCCGTCAGCAACGTGCCCCTTATCCATTATAGTATCCACTTTTGTTTTAGCTTCGCTCACTAATAGTCGTGCCTTACTTCTCGTGATCATTCATGAGAAACAAAATTTATCTAAAATACACTGTAAAAATAATCTACTCCCTGTAGTTTTACACATAGACATAAAACTTCAACAACGCTGTTTCAACGCTGTAATTACAAACACAATGTGATGTGGTACAGAAACCGCACACAAATCTGACAAAGTGCGATGTGGTACGGAAACCACATCAACGAAACACAAAAAACAATGAACAAAAAATATATATACATTGAAAACAAAAACTGTAATCCTGCGCCGCTACTTAAAACTAATCACGGAACTACAAGAAAAACGAGTTGGGTATTAATCATTAAAAAAAAGTAGAGAAAAAAAATTTGAATGATCCTACTAAGAATCCCGTTTGCTTATCAGTGATTCACAGGAATGATCCGAGGCTAAGGCTTGCCATTTTATGCGAGGTGCCGGGGCTAGCAATGTATTTAACACTAAATTCTTCTAGAATCTACATATGTAAATGATGCTCTAAGCCCCCCTATTCTAACTCCGACTTTTGCTGTTGCACAAGAATTAAAAAAAATACGCGAACTGACTCTAATCAACCCTGCCAGTGGAGTAGAAGAGAGTTTGGCACCTGCAATAATTTGGTTTGATAAATAAGTTAAATAAACGAAGGTTTCATTAACATAATGAGGAATGATAGGGTTGCTCTACCGATTAACATGAAACGTCCCCTTTGCAAAAATTGTACAAGACTGTGCTTAAACTGATATACAATATTTTTAGCGCAACGCAATCTGACTTTCAAAAATCCCTGCAAAAGAATGGCCCTGAGTAACATTAAACTATACCTTTCAGAAATCACTTACCTCACAAAAATTTTCATTACTCGAACTACTGCAGTACAGCGAGCGCCACTACTGCCAGCTAAATAAAAGATTCAAACTACGGGAGGCACTAACTACTGATAGGGATAGTTAGCAAATGAAAGATATTAATAGAGAACAAAAAAATGTATTTACCTTAGTATCATCAAAAGTCATAATATATACAGCAGTTCATGACAAATTACAAAACTCCGCCATCTCTCTCCCCACATCCACCACTGCTGGCGGCTCACCTCCAACTGCGCAACGCTACGCGCTGTTCACATCCAGCTGCCGCTGCCCAACACTACAATGGCAGACAACAATGCAAACTAGCCACAGACTGCACACAGCACAGCCAGTGATTCTCACACAGAGTGCTACGTGGCGTTACCAATAAGAAAACATAAACAGCCTACTTACATAGCCCCCATGCTCCCCGCAAAAAATTTTACAAATTGTTTTGGGCAGTGGCCAACAATGATTTGATAAAATTTTTCATAATTACAATAACAAAGATATCAAATGCACACACTTATTCATACAATGTTGGTCAAAAGCTAAAATTTTCTCACAGTCCATAAAGACAGTCCTGATCATTCATTACATTAAGATTGCAGTGTTTTTCTCAAAATCTCAGCAGTAAAAGAAAATGCACACGGAAGTAGTGGATTTCCATACAGTCTTGAAGAAGTAGTGTTGTCCTTCCAACAGAAAGACAGTGCTGACTCTTGACATGCAGACAGGTAATGGGCCACAACAGAACAAACCCACAGCAGAGTCAATCGAAGTTTTGAAGAGTATTGGTAGGTAGGTCATCACAGAGTAGCCCCACTGCAGTCCTGGTAGAGATTACGGTATTGGTGGGCCACCAGAGGTGCAGACCCACTGCAGTCCTTGTAGAAATAATGGTATTGATGGATCATCAAAGATGTAGACCCACTGTAGTCTTTGTAGAGATAATGGTACTGGTGGGTCATCAAAGATGCAGACCCACTGTAGTCCTTGTAGAGACGCCAGCAGCCATCTGTTGCGACTGTGCAGGTGCACAATCAGCATCGAAGAGTCTTGCAGACAATATAGCAAGTCCATAAACCACCACTTGTGCACTCACAAAGTTTCTGGAATTGTCCTTAGATCCAGCAATGCTGTTATCCAGTCGCTTGCTGAATCATTAACACACGTGCAAACACTATCAGTCCCTACTTCTCACATATTGTCCACGTACTATGACCAACATAAACGTGTGCAGTGAAATGTTACTTAATTTGAAGAACTGGTAACAATTACAATTTGATAACATAAAAATACAATAACAAAGGTACAAAATACATCATTAAAGAACATAATAATACAGATAACATTTGTAGTAATAGGGGCCTTACAAAAGAATAGAAATAAACATATACATCAGTGTTACAAAAATAGTGACATAAGTACATACATAAAGATCAGAATAACTTTCGAAACATCAACTTCACACATGAGCATTAAAACAAAACAGAATAAATACTGTCTACACATCTTTACAAAGTAAATAACATATTATAAATGCAAGTTATATTTGAGGATAACAGTATTCCTCATCATAGTGAATGTAGCTTAGTACTAGAACAGAAAAAAATTTCTATGAAACAGTACACAGAGACAGGAAGAAAAGAAATACACAAAGGTACACAAAAGGAAAGGACAGGGTTTGTTTAACTGCAGTATTTTGCAAACAAAACTTTCTTTACTTCTTGGAGATCTGCCTTCATTCATCATTATTTCCAAAAAGTCCAATCTATACCTGCTTTCTGTATTTATGTTCACATATTTCTTACCTCATTATTTATTTTCCATTATCTTGCCTCATCATTTATTTCCAAGAAAATCCTACCTAAACCTGTTGTCCCTAAACCCTACTTTTTTGTTCATATCCTCTTTCAAAAATAGTTTTTCTCCACTGTACACTACTTTTCTGGCCAAACCATTTTCTTATAACTTCTCAATGCATTTTTTCCCTATTGTCCATAGTTTCTTATATAGTCTACCTCCTCTTAAGCTAACTTAAATCTACTGAGCTCAGATGCTAAACTAAGGAACTATGAAACGTCCCCTTTGCAAAAATTGTAAAAGACTGTGCTTAAACTGATATACAATATTTTTAGCGCAACGCAATCTGACTTTCAAAAATCCCTGCAAAAGAATGGCCCTGAGTAACATTAAACTATACCTTTCAGAAATCACTTACCTCACAAAAATTTTCATTACTCGAACTACTGCAGTACAGCGAGCGCCACTACTGCCAGCTAAATAAAAGATTCAAACTACGGAAGGCACTAACTACTGATAGGGATAGTTAGCAAATGAAAGATATTAATAGAGAACAAACAATGTATTTACCTTAGTATCATCAAAAGTCATAATATATATAGCAGTTCATGACAAATTACAAAACTCCGCCATCTCTCTCCCCACATCCACCACTGCTGGTGGCTCACCTCCAACTGCGCAACGCTACGCGCTGTTCACATCCAGCTGCCGCTGCCCAACACTACAATGGCAGACAACAATGCAAACGAGCCACAGACTGCACACAGCACAGCCAGTGATTCTCACACAGAGTGCTACGTGGCGTTACCAATAAGAAAACATAAACAGCCTAAATCAGACTAAGAACAGCCGACCAGTTGCAAAGGATAAAGCAATCTTTACCTAGGTTTCAATAGATATAAATCTATCTTCTTCAGAAGATGCAGTATTATAACAACATGAAGTGATATGTCCTTATCGTTTAGGCAAACATCTGCATAGTTACATTAATCATATAAAATATTTTATATGATTAATGTAACTATGCAGATGTTTGCCTAAACGATAAGGACATATCACTTCATGTTGTTATAATACTGCATCTTCTGAAGAAGATAGATTTATATCTATTGAAACCTAGGTAAAGATTGCTTTATCCTTTGCAACTGGTCGGCTGTTCTTAGTCTGATTTACGTGGAACCATTGCTGTAGCGCAGCTATGTTTAAAGTACATAAACAGCCTACTTACAAACAGAATGAAAGTTCCGTCCAAAATAACAATATGATTTATTAAGACTAAACACAAAATAATAAACAAAAACACATGAAACATTTACAATACATCAAATTGGCTCAAATTGGATACCCAAACAAACGCTGTGAAATTTGAAGTTGTGCCTAAACTCGATTGTGAGGATTATGACGAAGTGGTATGTGGAGCCAATTCCTTGCAACTCAAATCTTAAGAGAAAACACATAGCCAACCCAACATTAATTGCTGCTACCCAAGACAGAACAAAGTTAGAAAAAGACGAACAGGCGCGCTCTGCTGAGCTCTGATTATCACTTAGGAAAATCCCTGTCTGCCGGTGCTGCAGACATACATTACCAATCTGTCTTCTTAACTGCAAGAACACGATTTGGCGTACCAGAGGCGATGGCTGGTTGCTTCGACGGCCCGTCGTGGTGATGATAACGTCGCGATTATAGCCCGAAACAAATTATCCTGGCGTGGTTGTTCCAGACTAAAGACTTCCTAGCAATACAAATGCGCCTCTGAGGGAGACGAAGAAAGCTCGCCACACAATCACTGACGGTACAGTGATTGATTTTAACAAGTGAAGTCACCCAGTAACTCCGATACAGTCAACATTAGCCAAAACTGCTCAAGACAGACAACATAGGCCTCTTGTACACAGAACGCTCAATTGCCAACTGTACACAGAAAGTTACGTTGAAGTCGAAACTTCAGCAACTTCGTCAAACAGTTACAATTAAATAAAAGTATATTAGGCAGCCCACGGAAGGCAGGCTGACCCGAGAAGCGAGAGCTCAGTCTTGTAACCTACTTCGACCGAAAGGCGAGAGCCGACTACACACAAGAGCACCCGTACAGGCCGAACACACAACATTCCCGCCCCCACGACAGTGGCCGTGGTTAAACGTTCCAATCAGCAACTCGAAAACCGGCGGAAAATTCCACTCTATTGCCGGAGCACTACCATTCCACCAATGGAGATTCTTGGCGCCAATTTGTGCGCTGATTTAGCTACGTCACGGAGCTATGCCCTGAGCAAGCCAATCACAGTTACTATTTTGCAGAAAGCGCGGGAATTTTCCCGCCACAACTGCCTGGGTACACAAGTCATTCCCACGCCTTGCTGGTAGCCTGCCAGAAAGTGTTTTCGCTAAGTTTCTGCGAAGTAACGGAACCTCTAGCCCAGCCGCTACTTCAAGCCCCTGCGGGCGTGTCTCTTGACAATGTCGGCGTCTGGAAAGCATTCACTCGACTGCCTCACACCCGTCGGCTTAACCCTCTCGAGATCAGCAGAGCCCGCCTGCCACCGGACCACCTGGGTGACGAGAGACGCTGCGTGGGAAGTCCGCGTGTGAAGGAATAGCAACTTTTCACCGCAAGCAATTAGAGACGAAAATCGTAACATAGAAATATGAGAGGGGGCTCATGCCACCTCTCAAACTTGCATGGTCATTGTATACAGCGAAGGACATTGATTCTTTGTATGTCGCCAATTGCTTGTGCCCCCAAGTTTTGTCAATTTAGTTTCATGTAATGAAAACCATTAATGTGATGTGCTTGAATTGTTGCCAGCCGCGGTGGTCTAGCGGTTCTAGGCGCGCAGTCCGGAACCGCGCGACTGCTACGGCCGCAGGTTCGAATCCTGCCTCGGGCTTGAATGTGTGTGATGTCCTTAGGTTAGTTAGGTTAAAGTAGTTCTAAGTTCTAGGGGACTGATGACCACAGTAGTTAAGTCTCATAGTGCTCAGAGCCATTTTTTTTGCTTGAATTGTTGTTTAGCTATCCGAGAAAGTAGCATCTTAGGCACCCTAAATTACACGAATGGACAGTATACCACAACAGCCACGTATAAGATAGTAGTAACAAACGCAAACTAAAGTACTCTCCGAGAAGGACATAACAATTAAGGTAAAGAGGCCCAACTAAAGAGGCCCCACCCTCACCTACAATAAAAACAATCACAGCCAAACTTGGTAACAAACACCCAGTAAGACAATAAATGGTACTGTGCTCTCTAGTAATAGTACTTGAAGGACATAACACATGAAATTAGGCCACTTAATATAAATGTGTGCCACCACAAATCCGACGCCTTACTGTATCCATCTAGGAAGTTGAGACCGAACTTCGCAAATATATCTCGGACTGGACCTTTAAAAAAAATTCAGTAGTTTTATAGGAGTGCGCGCACTCAACTTTCCTGCCTAGGCAGAAGCTAGATCAATAGACAGAAATCTGATATGGAAGCGGACGTGAGCCTCGAACAAACAACCAGAAAGTTACGGAACCAAACAGTCACAATAGGTCTCACTCGCATCCGATGAGCCACACAGGAAGCTCACCAGACATATCCATACAATGATCCGGGAAGGACAGCGTGGAACTGACACAATTTCAACACAGCGACGGTCCGCTGTCCGCTTCCAGGTCTGGTCGGTCGCTGAAGCACACGGCACGCTCCTTCCTTCGGTACGTGCCCCACACGTTCATAGATTTGCAGCCAGTCGCAACCAAGGTAATAACGGTTCGCGAACCAGGAACGCGCACGAGTGCGTCTTCCTGGTATCGTCGCTGCGCTCAAAGCCTGTGGCTTAACTGCGAACCTGTACTAGCCGTCAACTCCGGCACACTACTCGCCTCGCCGCCAGGTTCCAATTCGGCCGCCTCGTCCCGAGCGAACCGTTTCATCTTCCCAGTCTCATTGAGCCTTACTGCCCTCGCACCCGATCTCGCCACTAACCATGCCCTCCCAAGGGAAAGCTATTCTACTAGAGACGGCGGTGCGGCCGATCGATGGCGCAACGGCTCCTACACAGTAAAAGAACTGCTAGGATTGTCTAACACGAATAAACTACAGCTTAGAAACTCTACTGTGCCGACGAGGATCTACCTCACTGGCCACAGCGAGTGATGAAAAAAGTTAGATGGCCCTTTTCAAGGTTAAACGGTTGTACGCTCGTCACTGGTTAACAGCCCAACGAATAGCATGGGAAGGGTAACAAGGTTTTCTTAGGAACATTTGTACCTGTCAGCGCTAGGAAGATCTGCAGCCAATCCAAACAGATCAAGAAAATGCGGAAATGTGAGTTTTCCTATTAGCAAACATTCGGCATAAAATTACTTCTTTGTAGAGATCAATCGCGGCTTCACCTCTGAGAGTATTGACTGTGAGGCTCCGCCGCCAGAGCGGGTGTATCGAGAGGCATAGGGAGATTTCGACCTGATTCGCACTTACACGTTGGCGAAGGTCGTTGGTTTGCCGGCAATGACTGATTCTTCAGCCACTTTGCCTCCACCTACAATTCACTAAGGTGTGAATGAGCGGCAACCGCGAGGCGGCGCATGGGGACATTACAGCAATTTTATAGAATTTCAGAACTTCAAGATTCGCTTTGAATTCTTGCATTCAGATTCAATGACGCTCGCTTTCAACCCCAACCAGAGGATCAAAGCACTGCCTTCTTTAGCACTAACTATATTTTATACTAACATAATGACAATCATGGTAGACCTTCGCGATTGCTGTTGTTTCAGTTACGCAATTATTGGAATCTTACCCCATACCCTTTTAAAAAAAGGTTTTTAGTAGCGTAATGTTACTAGTGCTTGTCAAAGGTCATCTTTAACGGAATAAACTGAATTAACTGTGATTTTTGTTTCATTTAGCAGTCCTTTATTTCCTAGTTCATTATTCTGGAGAGTGTTGTGTTAGACACATGGCCGCATTTCCTCACCTGTGCTTTGAATCATGTGACCGAGTTACTGTCACTCGACACATACATTCCACCGCGTTGTGACTCAGCGAATGGTGTTTATAGGCTTTCCCTGAATGCGGCGTAAATCTTCGACACGGTGCATCTGGAAACACCAAACACATCGGCTATCTTGGTCACGGAAGCATCCGTCATTCGAACACTAACCATTTTCCCACTTTAGATTTCACTTAGCTCTGATATAATGTTCTCACAACTAAACATAACACTATTCTTACCACTACTGATATTTGAAACGTTTTGGGGACGTCGCGCAGGTGCCGCTGGCGGTCAGATACACCAGTCCAACCTGCTGGCTTGGCTAGCATCTGCGTTTATCTTCAATTTGTAATATTTCTGGCTTAGTCAGCCATCATATTAGGCTCCAAGAAGCTGTTCCCAGAGCAGTGGAGATGCAAGAAGTATGTAGATGACGAAATGTGGTGTGAGGTACCTGTGACAGATGGTTCAAATGGCTCTGAGCACTATGGGACTTAACATCTATGGTCATCAGTCCCCTAGAACTTAGAACTACTTAAACCTAACTAACCTAAGGACATCACACAACACCCAGTCATCACGAGGCAGAGAAAATCCCTGACCCCGCCGGGAATCGAACGCGGGAACCCGGGGCGCGGGAAGCGAGAACGCTACCGCACGACCACGAGCTGCGGGCACCTGTGGCAGATGTTAGATTCGGAATGTTACCGAATCTGACATCTATCACAGGTACCTCACACCACATTTCGTCATCTATATACTTCTTGCATCTCCACTGCTCTGGGAACAGCTTCTTGGAGCCTAATATGTTGGCTGACTAAGCCAGAAATATAAGAAATTGAAGATAAACGCTGCCAACAGTCACTACTACTATTAGGTATAACTTTTGTCCTTGCCAATTAATCATTCCCGTGAGAAAGACCGCCTGCATAATGCTACTGCTCTGTGATTGGCTGCTGTGTTCGAAGCAAGGGCGCCAAAACGTTAAAGTATGGTTATTATTATTAGTTAAACTACTCATTGGAATGACTTCACTTTTTAATATAAATATCTCTCAACAGCTGACTATCAATCAGTCTTTTCAGAATTATTGAAAACAATTTAAATCAAAAACAAAAGACTGATGAAATTCCAGACGAAGCACCTTGGAAGCGTTCGGGTCACGCCTTTTCTGGTATGGAGCGCGAAGTGTTTCGGGCTATTCGTCACTCTCGATTAGGCAGTCGAGAAGAACAGACATGTTGTCTGTCGTAGGACGTGTTTCCAATTTTTATTTAAGTTCCTGTTCGTCACGCCGGATTAGCCAGTCGAGATGTACAGTCATGTTGTCTGTGGCAGGATGTGTTTGCCAGTATTCAGTATTAAAAGATTCACTCCCGTAATCATGAGGCACAGACACGTGCCACAATTAGTGTAAAGACAAATTTTCGTAAACATTGTGTTTGATCACGTACTTTGCTGCATCAGGTATTGTATTAAGATCATGTATTCTCTCGTGTGGCTATATTAAAATACGAGAGTGGCATCCCAAAGAAGTGATACAATATTTCAGAACAGAACCTCGCTAAAAGTCAGTTTCAGCCTGAAGATACAGAACCTACGACCTGCGTGCTGTTTTCTGTGCTGGGGACATCAACTTGAAGACAGCAGGTTAGTGAACCATAACAGAACCTTCGTATTCTACACAGTGCAGTGGAAACAACTAGGCGCCTCACGTGTACTGCATGCACAGAACATATGTGCTCAGAGACGCGGCATCTGCAGTAATGTAGAGGAGGTAATGGAGGATGGTCGTTTTTAACACCAACAGTCAATTAGTTCTTCCTTTCTTGCCGTACATTCCACGCGGTGCTTCCACCTTTTAGCCCAGTCCCTGTAGTCGTTATTTGTTAACAAAATACAGTAATTTTGCGTCTAAACGGCGAGCAGTCCGCACCATAGAGAAAGTCATGGCAGTGGCTTTCCCTGTGAGCTCGGCCCTTACTCTCATCCCTGTGTTCTGCGCTACAGGACATCTGCCACAATGCAGGGCGCCTGAGCTCTCCCATAACACGTGGGGTGACCACTCCCTGCCTCTCAGTTGCAGCCCTACTCACCTACCATAGTCAGAAGTCTTCAGAACACATACCGGAAACCGACTTCACTTGAAATAAAATGAGCTAAATAAATAAAAGTTCCTCACAAACGGCGCATTGTGACGGGTGCACTGGCACCAGCCGGGCACTAGGCGTGCCTCAGTACAGCATAAGCAAGTCTATTCAACTAATTTTATTATTATTTATTAGCTTTTATTCTTTTATATTTTAACTCAACGAAACTTGTACCGCCGCCCGTGGTGGCCGACAGGTTCTAGGCGCTACCGTCTGAATCCGCGCGACCGCTACTTAGCAAGTTCAAATCCTGCCTCGGGCATGGATGTGTGTGATGTCCTTAGGTTAGTTAGGTTTGAGTAGTTCTAAGTCCTAGGGGACTGATTACCTCAAAAGTTAAGTCCCATAGTGCTCAGAGCCATTTGAACTATTTTTTGAAACTTGTACCTTTGACGTCCAATATAACGTACTTTCATGAATACGTTGATGAGTCAAAACATTATGAAGAAAAAGAAAATAACTCGACCCGAATAGGCCATGAAGGCCCAACGGTACCGACCGGCTGCCGTGTGATCCTCAGCCGAAACTCGTCACGGGATTCGGATGTGGAGGGTTATACGGTCAGCACACCACTCTCCCAGCCATTTGTCAGTTAATCGGACCGCAGCCACTAGTTCTCGATTGAGTAGCTACTCAGTTTGCCTCACTAGGGCTGAGTGCACCCCGCTGGCCAACAGCGCTCGGCAGATCCGATGGTCACCAATCCAAGGGCAAGCCCAGCCCGAGTGGGCTTAACTTCGGTGATCAAACGGTAACCGGTGTTACCATTACAGCAAGGCCGTTGTCTCAAAACATTATGGCCACCTGCTTAATAGCTTGTTTGTCCGCCTTTGGAATGAAATAAATCACTGATTCTGCATCTCAGGGATCTGATAGTTTGTTGCCAGAATTGTGGACGCATGTAGATGTCTGTGGCTAGGCATATATTTATGGCAAGGAAAGTGTTTCTGATGAAGAGAAATTTGTTAACATCGAGTATAGATTTAAGTGTCAGGAAGTCGTTTCTGAGAGTATTTGTATGGAGTGTAGCCATGTATAGAAGTGAAACATGGACGATAAGCACTTTAGACAAGAAGAGAATATAAGCTTTCAAAATGTGGTGCTACAGAAGAATCCTCAAGATCAGATGGGTAGCTCACGTTACTAATCAGGAGGTACTGAATAGAATTGAAGAGAAGAGAAATTTGTGGCACAAGTTGAATCGTTCATATGGTTCAAGTGGCTCTGAGCACTATATGACTTAACATCTGAGGTCATCAGTCCCCTAGAACTTAGAACTACTCAAACGTAACTAACCTATCGACATCACACACATCCATTCCCGAGGCAGGATTCGCACCTGCAACAGTAGAAGTCGCGCGGTTCAAAACTGAAGCGCCTAGAACCGCTCGGCCACCGAGGCCGGTGGCACAACTTGACTAGAAGAAGGGATCGGTTGGTAGGGCATATTCTGAGGCATCAAGGGATCACCAATTTAGTATTGGAGGGCAGCGTGGAGGGTAAAAATCGTAGAGGGAGACCTAGAGATGAATACACCAAACAGATTCAGAAGGATGTAGGTTGCAGTAGGTACTGGGAGATGAAGAAGCTTGCACAGCATAGAGTAGCATGGAGAGCTGCATCATACCAGTCTCTGGACTGAAGACCACAACAACATGTCTATGCACAGATCACGTAATTCGCCTAAATAACGGACCGCTGATTTGCGTACGCGATAATGGCGCCTGACAGCGACTCAAATGGGTTCCATATGATTTAAATCAGGCAAATTTGGTCGCCGAGACATTAATGTGAGTTCACTATAATACTCGTCAAACCGCAGTAGCACGGTTTTGACTCCGAGACGTATTCGCCATCGGGGAAGACATCAAACATGAATGGATACAGGTGGTTCGCAGCTGTCAGCGTGCCTTCGGTTACTACCGCAGGTCCTATGCAAGGGCAGGTGAGTGTGTCCCGTAGAATAATACTGCTCCCAACAGCCTGAGTACGTGGCGCACTGCACATTTCGAGTCGCCCTTCACCTCGATGACACCCACCTAGTGTAGCAGAGATGTGATCCACCCGAAGTGCTGACATGTGCCCATTGATCGACGGTCGAATTCCGATGGTTCCGTGCCCACTTCAGTCGTAACTGATGATGTCGTTCGGTCAACATGTGAAGACGTAGGGGTTATCTGCTGCGGTGGTCCTGTTCAACAATGTACGGTGAATGGTGTGCTCCGAAACACTTGTACCAGAATTGTGCTCTTTGGGCAGAGATCCATAGATCACCATCTGTCGTACTTTACAGAGTAGACAACCCTTCAAACCCTTACGTTCTGTGAAGAGTCGTGGACGTCCAATCATTTGGCGCTAGTCGTAGTTTCACAGCTGTAAGGCGTCGGGATTTTCGACACCTTACATTCGGGTGTTTCAGTTTTAAATGTCGTTTATAGTGTTGCAAGACACTGGGTTTGCAACATGGGATGGGTTTTTGTGTGTATAGTTCACTTGTTTGAGATTTAATACAAGTGGCATCGAGAGCGACGAGAATAACTCCCTTATGTAAATTTGCATGTTTAAGTTAGTTAGAAACTGGATGGAAACCTCACTGGAGGGGAAGCCAGTTTTAGTTAGCCACTCTGTGACACAATGGCCTGTAGATCCGCAGCCTAGTCAAGGTCAATCGCAGGTGACGGGCACGGCAGAGAACTGGCGGAAGAACAGTGCATCACTAGAACGGCGCGTGGATGATGGAGTGTTAATAAATGGGGTAACAGGCCTGGCTGTTTACTTGAAAGCCAGCCAGTTGCACAACACTGTAATTATTAAGCCATTTGCTGATTGGGCATCCGTGGTTACTGCAAATGAAAGAGCGACTGCCATTGGCTGTTCCATCTAGTGTCCAACCCCATTGTAGAGGGAAGGGAAGCTAGGCTGAGGAGACGCGCAACTGCCCACCACGACAGGCACTTTCCCTTGTAGCATCGTCGAGTGTGGTTGGAGAGCATCCCTCTCTGACGTGTCGGCGGGGAAAGGAAGTATGTTGGTGTGAACACTTAGTGCACCCAGCTCCAAAATTCAGTCAAGAGCTTGCTGAATTCTCTTCGTAAATCTCCTGAGCGGAGAACGAAGAGAGCCTATATAGTTAAATTCTTGCGGGTACAGCGAGGGCAGTCGGCCAGGGTGGCCGAGCGGTTCTAGGCGCTACAGTCTGGAACCGCGCGACCGCTCCGGTCGCAGGTTCGAATCCTGCCTCGGGCATGGATGTGTGTGATGTCCTTAGGTTAGATAGGTTTAAGTAGTTCTAAGTCTAAGGGACTGATGACCTCAGAAGTTTAGACCCATAGTGCTCAGAGCCATTTGAACCAGCGATGACAGAGTAGCACATGGCGCCCCAACCTTGGGCGTGCACTTAGCCATTAAAAGCAAACTAGACTGAAGCTATCGTTTTTCGCTTCACGAAAATGTAGGGCAAATATGCTGATATAGAATCAGCCAGGCCCAGTATAGGATTCTGATAGATTTACAGGTCCGACGACACACGGTAGCAGCCAAGTCGAAGACGTTGTGCAACACACTATTAAATGTAAATGTCGTGTCACAAGCCAGTTATTATTCCAGTGATACGAAGCCCAAAATAGGAAGACCTTGTAGTATTTCCTGAAATAAACGCATTTCCTTCGTGCTCTCGATGGTCACGTTTGGTTAACATTTGTGGGGAAAGAATAAAATTTGCTTGAGTCGGTAACATTGTTCAGCTCGTCATTAGGATAGTCTTCCACCAAAAAGTTTTTCTCTCAGTTAAAATAATTAACTATCCTGAATTTTGTGATATTATTGATCTTTTATATTTAATGTTAATAGAGAAATTTAATATCAGGACCCCATTGTCTGAACAGGCGATATCTGAGATATCTCTTGTGCGTTGTAATGACCCAACATGTGCAAAAGTGATTCCAATAAATACGATTACACGGAATAGTTTTTTCTATTCTAAGACGGCGGTACTCTTCCAACCTCACTGGAATATTTTAGGAACATTGATGGCAGCTATTCTTCTGAAATATGAAAATGGTTCAAATGGCTCTGAGCACTATGGGACTTAACATCTGAGGTCATCAGTCCCCTAGAACTTAGAACTACTTAAACCTAACTAACCTAAGGACATCACACACATCCATGCCCGAGGCAGGATTCGAGCCTGCGACCGCAGCAGTCTCGCGGTTCCGGACTGAAGCGCCTAGAGCCATACGGCCACCACGGCCGGCTGAAATCTAAACCCTTGGTGAGTAATAGCACGCTCCCTTACAGGTCGGGTTCAATCTAAGTTATCTAAGTGGAATCTCGCATACAATGCAAACATAGCATTCACTTATTACTAATCAGAGGCGTGTTTAGACAATCGTTCTAGCTCTTTCTGTAGACGCCACGACAGTAGCATGTGAACATTCGACTAGCTTCACCTTCTTCGAGATGCTCGTTCAAAGAGTCAGTGTAATGATAATCTCCCCGTTGTCAAAGTCACTTATCTCAATGGATTTCCCCATTTGCAGCAGATATCTTTGCTAGGATAATCCCCCGTCCGCGTCTGCACCGCTTACACGCTTTTGCTACCGCGCCACGTGGTCGCAAGGCCACCAGGTGGCATTAAAACGTCTCGGTGGGCAGTAGTCATAATGGTTTGGCTCATTAGTATATAAAAGATAATAAATTAGCTGAAGACTTTTTCAAACTCTGCAGATAATTTCCTCGTTATTTCATTAAATTGCAATAACGTAAGTAATCAGTCGATTCAAAGAAGCCTACTCACTCTGACTTGTATCAGTAGGCTGATAGTTGTCACCATTTGGCTCAGTGTGAAGGGTTACTTTCGTATCTTAGTACATAGGGGTCGAGGCATTTCAGATCATGACAGTTTGTCAGCTAACTTAGTCCGTCTTGGGGTCACATTTGGTAAGAACAGATATAGTGAAAGACAGATCAGACTTGCGTTGCGTTGGAACAACCATGCAGGCGAGTGACTAAAATATCCAATTTGCACCAAGGAATAGGCCGTATGCTGGGATCTTTCCCAGTAACAATGTTTGTATTTTGCGGAAATACGATATGAAATATGTTTACCGACGTCATCTGAGATTATGGTCCTTTTAGGATCCGTTAAGGATGATTTTGGTTTGCGCAAGGCGGGTGTCAATCGAACTCCTTACAGTTGTGGCGTGACATATATTGGTCGGACATTCAAGACTGTGGAGGAACGATGTGAGAACGTAAGCAGCACACACGCGTACAACAGCCTAACAAATCGGCTACTGCAGAAAAATTGCCTTGACACCTATCATCCTGTGGAGTATAACAACATGGAGATTCTGGCATGCACTTCCGGCTATTGAGACTGAATTAGAAGGTAACCTTGTGAATAGAGATGAAGGTTCCTGCTTAAATTCTGAGTATAATCTTGTTCTCTACCTCGTCAAAAAATAAGTAAATAAATAGAGAGACAAAATTAACGCTATTGTGACTGAATTAGAAGGTAACCTTGTAAATAGAGATGAAGGTTCCTGCTTAAATTCTGAGTATAATCTTGTTCTCTACCTCGTCAAAAAATAAGTAAATAAATAGAGAGACAAAATTAACGCTATTTTGACTGAATTAGAAGGTAACCTTGTAAATAGAGATGAAGTTTCCTGCTTAAATTCTGAGTATAATCTTGTTCTCTACCTCGTCAAAAAATAAGTAAATAAATAGAGAGACAAAATTAACGCTACTCGATCTTTGTTTAGCAATTTTCACTATCGATAACTCCAGGCGTCGGGTATCTTGGATTGTGTGGTGGCGCAAGTGTTTACGGTTTGTGTGTGTGTGTGTGTGTGTGTGTGTGTGTGTGTGTGTGTTTTATGTTCCCGGAATTTCTCTGCAAACTGACGTTTCAAATTTGTTTGCACAGCGCTCACTCGCGGCAGTTTGCCTTGAAAATGACAGGGTGGTCACCTGTCGAAATATAAGCGGTTGTCAGCCATATCACTCGGCTGACTTCTGATAAGTTATCTGAGAATTTTACTACTTATTCCTTCTGCCTTTCAGCACACATGAGGGATGGCTTTCGTGTTAAGTTTACGCAGAAAATACCACAATATTCGATAGCCTTCGCAGGCTGATCGCTCTGTTCTTGGAAAATTTATCTTATGGATTTACAGCTCTTGTATTTCTTCTCTGTTTGCAGTTAAAATTTTTGGATATAGGTTCCGCCTATTATGCAAAACTGTGATTCTTTCTTGTTACCCAAACATGTCAACAGGTTGTCAACTTAAGACATTACTGGTTCCTTCTTACCTCAAAATATGTGAAGTTTTAAAGCCCTGAGAAGAACTGCCTTGGGGCGCAGTACGCATACGTTTACTTTATATTTAGTACACAGTTTCCGTTGATCTGGAGTATAGTTCGACATTATGTGAAAAGATAGCTCTATCGGCCTATTTTTTTAAGAATTCTAAGAAATGTTATTGTACGGATTAAGAGTATGAATGCGACCCCTGCGTCTTTGCACTTTTCCACTGCTCCAGGTACAACGGCCAATCTCTTCCTTCGCGTTGATTCTAAGGGCTCTCGCCGAAATCCGCTCTTCCCCTTGCGACCGCCAACCACGCCTAACACAGCTTGCCTTCGCTTCTGTACCCTACCTCTCCACCCACAAGCCCCCCACCCCCCACCTCCTGTCCTACCAACACCACCACCAACTGTGCTCATGCTCTCGGATAAGCTTTTCGCCTTCTTTTTCTTTTAATTGTCTAATTAATCTACTTCTCTCACCGAAATCTCTGAAACCGACCTCATATTGGTCACTCGGATCCCATGCCGGAACCCCTCCCCCCCCCCCCCCCCCCCTTCAACTATCATGTTCCATCCTCCCGGGTGACTTTCCAAATATATGTCGTCTGGAAAACACACCTAGCCCTTTACAAAAGTAAAACAACACTTCTGCTGCTGTATTTAAAAAGAAAAAACACTCGTATCAGTCATGTGGCGTTTTGAAACTGCCTCGGTGTTCCCGGGGCCTCTAAGGTTCCGTAACCAGTCTAGGTATCGCCTAGTCTCCATACCAGAGATTACCGTGGACGTTTGCCTTTCCGTTGCACCACAGCGCTGCATATCACACTTATTTCACTTGGGACAACTAAACAGAATGGTGTTATTTTCCCTGCGACAAAGCTGCGGCTGCAGTCCGTAACAGTATCCTCCACTGGCGCTTAAATCAAGGATGATACAAAGTGAATTAAACATTCCGATAACGTCTCCATAAACATACCACCGTATTGCCTCTTCTTTTCGATATTAGAGGTGATGTCCTTCACCACAAATCCAGGCAGACATAAAAATCAAATGACTGTCAAACCGGGGTCAAAAAGGGTGTGGGCTACTATATTTAGAACCAGCAAACAATAACATTGTAAGAAAAGCATAATACAACACCTTTTCCAATATGCTACAGTGTCTTCCTCTATAAATTAAGAAATCACTAGGACAGTTTCAGATATTTAATTATCTTTAAAGCGAACTTATCTCAGCCAATGATTGAGTCCTCTAATCTTGAGTTTAGCAGACCAAGTTACAATTTAAGCAATTTGTTTTATTCCCGAAGTTTTAAAGAGAGGAATTCTCTATCCATAACTGCGGAAAAACAAATTTAGTTCAAAGGAAACCTAATCCTATAGTAACCGCTAAGACAAAAAAAAACACAATGTCAGAGTGCCCAAAACATCTTTAAAATTGGCTGTTACATTGCTACTTTCAGATTTAATTTGCTATTTCCTTACATTTCAGTATTTTCGCAGTGTAGACATTGGAGAACTACTGCAAGGTGCCATTGCCTATCTGCTTAGTCATCTTTGAGGAGTAGTCTTTGAGGTGACCCGGAAGTTTCCGGTAAGCGTGCCAGTCACAAAATGGAATGCTTGCTGGGAACGCTGGGCACGAATCTGAATAAATACGTTTCCTGCCAAATGCCGCGAGTGGCCGCACGCTAATTGGTGACGCGGTGAGATGAAGCTACGTTGCGTGGTACAAGAAATTCACATTTGCTGGATGATTTTGTTAATCATTCACGACGAACATGTGGTTCAAGCTTAACTATGTCCTTGATTTGTAACGTGAAGCTGCTGTACTTTTCGTGTGTTGGACACGCGCTCAAATGCCGATATCGGGTCTGTATGAGACGAGTTTAGTTCGAGAATCGAAATAGTATCTGGCTGATATTAATTAATCCGAACATTCAGTTTACTAACACTGCCTGTCAACGACTTATATTGGCTTGGTTTGTTTGCTTTTCTTTCTTATAGCAAACCTGTGTGTCACATATTTTTGGGCCACCGACAGTTCATGTGTCACTCTGATTTATTTACTTTTCTGCGAATTTAATGTGAACAATGACGAGCAGTTCAGCTCAAGGCAACGCCACAATACAACACAGTGTGTCGATTGGATGTTTCAGAGATTTCCTTTTTTTTAATCTGTAGCAAATCAAAACTCTGAACTTGATAAACATTATAGAGTCGCGGGCTATTTAGCAATTATTTTGGCTCCCTGAAAATCGATATTACAATAGTCGCAATATCTACATCTACATCTACATACATACTCCGCAATCCACCATACGGTGCGTGGTGGAGGGTACCTCGTACCACAACTAGCATCTTCTCTCCATGTTCCACTCCCAAACAGAACGAGGAAAATTGACTGCCTAAATGCCTCTGTACGATCCCTAATCTCTCTTATCTTATGTTTGTGGTCTTTCCGCGAAATATAAGTTGACGGCAGTGAAATTGTACTGCAGTCAGTCTCAAATGCTGGTTCTCTAAATTTCCCCAGTAGCGATTCACGAAAAGAACGCCTCCTTTCCTCCAGAGACTCCCACCCGAGTTCCTGAAGCACTTCCGTAACACTAGCGTGATGATCAAACCTACCAGTAACAAATCTAGCAGACTGCCTCTGAATTGCTTCTATGTCCTCCCTCAATCCGACCTGATAGGCTCGAGCAGTAATATGAATAATACTTGAAACATTCACAAAAAAAAAACTTTCAAGATAGCACTATGTGTGATTTGTACAGTGCATTTAAAATAATAAATGGAGCATTGCAAGCATTAGCAATTATTCACGAGAACAACCAGGACTAATCAAAGCTAATGAAATCGCTGAAACTCACGGTTTAACCACCGTACGATAGCCGGCTTGATCTCAGACCAAGCCCCAAACGGTTTAGCGATTCAGTAAATATTCTAAAACACACGCACATTCTAAAACACACACTTAGGTTTACTCAACAAATAAATGGCAAATAGCACAAGTGCCTCCAAACATGACGGAGACAATCATGGCAAACGAGTGAGCCCGTTGGACCCGTAAGTACTTAAGTTTAACCAAGTAAAAAACTTCATAGTGTGGGCAACAACGACAGCGATCAATCATGCTGGGAAATAAAATCACCTCAGCTGTAAAATTCTTTTGTTCTTAGGCGCTACCGGTTTCACAGCACTTACAGCTGCATCTCCTGGTGCAAGTGGAAAAACAATCGTGTAGTAAATAAATAATCCGAAACATAAGATGAAACCGGAATGTAAACTATACTTGTTTGAGTCAAGTCATGATATGCATAACACATTACGGGAAGATTCAAAGTTCACAGCCAGAGCCATCCAATAACTGTCATAAAAATAATAACGTATGGTGGAGAAGTCTTCCGTGAAACCAATGAAGAAGGATAGAAAACCACAAAGAGCAATTTGATGTAATGTCGGACTGGGTAAAATAGGCACTCACCCAAAGTCAACATATGGAGGTGAACATCCACTACAATATGGTATCTAGACGACAATCGACCGACTAAAATCTTTCCCAGCCATAATAGAAGTATGTCAAGAAAATGGACTACGGAGCAAGAATTATTATTAAAACCTAAAATGAAAAAACAGGCGTAATATATAAACTGAAGGTTTAACAGAGTAACATCTCCGTAATAAAATACAATACAACATGCACATGGGGCTTTTAATCCCAAAACAGACGTAAACCTATTTGACCTGCAAGTACTTAAGGTTAAGTGACTTTGAAAAATATTTTTTTTTGTTTTCGGTCATCAGTCTTCTAACTGGTTTGATGGGGCCCGCAGGTTCGAATCCTGCCTCGGGCATGGGTGTGTGTGATGTCCTTAGGTTAGTTAGGTTTAAGTAGTTCTAAGTTCTAGGGGACTGATGACCACAGATGTTAAGTCCCATAGTGCTCAGAGCCATTTGAACCATTTGAATTTGATGTGGCCCGCCACAAATTCCTCTCTTGTGCCAACGTCTTGATCTCCGAGTAGCACTTTACCTAAATCCTCAATTATTTGCTGGATGTATTCCTATCTTCGCCTTCCTCTACAGTTCTTGCCCTCTACAACTCCCTCTAGTACCATGGAAGTCATTCCCTGATCTCTTAACAAATGTCCTATCATCCTGTCCCTTCTCCTTATCAGTGTTTTCCACGTATTGCGTTCCTCTCCGATTTCGCGCAGAGCCTCCTCATTCCTTACCTTATCAGACCACCTAACCACCAATATTCGTGTGTGGCACCACATCTTAAATGCTTAGATGCTTTTCTGTTCCGGTTTTCCCACAGTCCATGTTCCACTACCTTACAATGCTGCTCCAAACGTAAATGTTCAGAAATTTCTTCCTCAAATTAAACCCTATATTTGATACTAGTAGACTTTTCTAGGCCAGGAATGCCTTTTCCGCCAGCTCTAGTCTGCTTTTGATATCCTCCTTGCTCTGTACGTCATTGGTTTTGTTGCTGCCTAGATAGCAGAATTCCTTAACTTCATCTACTTCGTGGCCCTCAATCCTTATCTTCAGTCTTTCGCTTTTCTCATTTCCACTACTTATCATTAATTTCGTCTTTCTTCGATCTACTCTCTATTCTATACTCATTATTTTATACTCATGACACTTTTCATTCCATTCAGCAGATTATATAATTCTTCTTCACGTTCACTGAGGATGGCAATGTCATTAACGTATCGTTGATATCCTTTCACCTTGAATTTTCATTCTGCTCCTGAATCTTTCATTTATTTCCATCAATGTTTCTTCGATGGACAGAGTGAACAGTAGGGGCGAATGAATGGATCCTGTCTTACCTCTTTTTAATCTGAATACTTCGTTCTTGGTCGTCCACTCCTATTATTCCCTCTTGGGTCTTGTACATACTGTACATTACTCGTCTCTCCCTGTAGCTTACCCCTATTTTTCTCACAATTTTGAACATTTTGCACCACTTACATTGTCCAATGCTTTTTCCTGGTCGACAAACCCTATGAACGCACCTTTCTTCCATTGTCAATCGCAACGTCAGAATTGCCCCTCTGATGACTTTACCTCTTCTAAAGCCAAACTAATCGTCATCTAGCACGTCCTAAATTTTCTTTTCCAGTCTTCTGTATATTATTCTTGTCAGCAACTTGGGTCCATGAGCTGTTAAGCTGACTGTTTGATAATTCTCGCACTTGTCAGCTCTTGCAATCTTCGGAATTTTGCGGATGATATTTTTCCGAAAGTCAGATGGTATGTCACTAGATTCATACATTCTATACACCAACGTGAATAGTCTTTTTTTTTGCCAGTTCCTCCAATGATCTTAGAAATTCTGATGAAATTTTATCTATATCTTATGCCTGATTTGCTCTTAAGTTCTCAGAAGCTCTTTTAATTTCCGATTCTAATACTGTATCGCCTACATCTTCTAAATCAAATTGTGTTTCCTCTTCTATCACATCAAACAAATATTCCCACTCATAGAGGCTTTCAATGTATTCTTTCCACCTATCTGTTCTCCTGTTGCACTGTCAATGTTACCACCCTTGCTTTTAATGTCACCGAAGGTTGTTTTGACTTTCCTGCCTGCTGAGTCTGTCCTCCAACAATCATTTCTCTTCGGATTTCTTCACATTTTTCATGCAGCCATTTCGCCTTAGCTTCCCTGCACTTCCTATTTATTTCTTTCGTCAGCGACTTGTATTTCTGTATGCCTGAGTTTCCCGGAACATTTTTGTACTTCGTCCTTTCATCGATCAGGTGAAGTGTATGTTCTGTTACCCATGGTTACTTCGCAGTTACCTTTTTGTACCTATGATTTCTTTCCAACTTCTGTGATGCCTCTTTTTAGAGATATCCATTCCTCTTCAACTGTACTGCCTACTGAGCTAATCCTTATTGCTGTATCTATACCATTAGAGAACTTCAAGCGTATCTCGTAATTCCTTTTTCCGTATCCCACTTATTTGCGTGTTGATTCTTACTGACAAAGCTCTTAAACTTCAGCTTACTCTTCATCACTACTACAAATTGATCCGAGTCTATATCTACTCCTGGGTACGCTTTACAATCCAGTATCCGAGTTCTGAATATCCGTCTGATTATAACGTAATCTAATTAAAAGCTTCCCGTATAACCCTGTCTTTTTCAAGCGTACCTCCACGTCTTGTCACTCTTGAACAGAGTATTCGCAATTACTAGCTGAAATTTATTACAGGACTCAATTAGTCCTTCTCCCCTCTCATTCCTTGTCCCAAGCCCATGTTCTCCTGTAACCGTTTCTTCTACTCTCTCCCCTACGACTCCTTTCCAGTCTCCCATGACTATTAGATTTTCATCTCCCTTTACGTACTGTATTACTCTTTCAATGTCCTCATATACCGTCTCTATCTCTTGCAAACTTTGGAAACTGGCATCAACCCAAAAGTGAGTGATTTGCGGCGCAGCCCTTCAGTATGAGTCATATGTTTAGAATTGGTTTTTACCGTCTAAAATCCTGAATGTTGTTTCACAAATGGTTTAGATATGAATGAATCCCAAGGACTTGCAGTCAAGACGGTATAGTTACCTGCAGTACCTCAATAATGACTTGCACACCATACAGCAAACTGCCGCACACAATGCAGATGTCACCCACCTCGCCAATGTTGTTTGCCACACTGCTGATGCAGTGTTCCAATGCACCGTACGAGCACTGACTTAACTCTGCTACGCTACCCTCTATGGGTAGACCACATATTGCAAGCTTGTATAAAAGTCGGTATTAAGTCATGTAGGATATTTCCAGCACAATTCACCTGACCACAGCCAGTTCCACATATATAACCATCTGGAACTAACGAAACAAGCAACACGCTTTATCAACACTGAACAACCTGATTCCCTATATTGGATCCCTAGTTTATTTAGGAAACCAGTGTACTCTCAAAATCAAACTCTGCTACCACTGATATGGTACGGCGATGAGAACCAAGAAGATAACTATATTCGAATGCAGCTGATCCCGGCGGAGGTTCAAGTCCTCCCTCGAGCATGGGTGTGTGTGTTTGTCCTTAGGATAATTTAGGTTAAGTAGTGTGTAAGCTTAGGGACTGATGACCTTAGCAGTTAAGTCCCATAAGATTTCACACACATTTGAACATTTTTTGAACTATATTCGACATATTTATTTGCACAGAGGCAAATTTAACATAAACAGTGATAAACAATATTTATTTGTCAGAGAAGCGAAATTTAACATGAACAATGATGAACAATAAAGCTTAAGGGAACACCACAATGCACCATAATGAGTTACCTTACTTTAAATTACTGTCCTTTGAATATTTCCGAAAGTTCCCTTTGTTAACTGATAACAAAGCAAACCAGTTGCACTTGATAAACATTAGAAAAATACCCGCAGAGGCACTCAGTGTATTTAACAAATATTTTCTCAGTGTATTTAACAATTATTTAGGGCACCTAACAATGAATATAACAATAACCACAATATCGATAACATTTTAAACATAGCCGAATATGTTACTTTCATGCTAGCTTTAAAATAGGAAAGGGAACATTGACATATCAAGAAGCATAGGCGGTTCTTCACAACAGAAACCAAGAAGAAATTCAAAGCAAATAAAGGAGCTGAAACTCATGGATTAGCCAACGTACAATAACCGGCTTGAGCTCAGCCCATGCCTCAAACTGTCGCTGAACTCAGTATAGATTTAAGAAACATACATAGAATATACGTTAAATGTAGATAACAAATGAATGGCAAATAACACATAGCCCTCCAGCCACGACAGAGAGCCCGTTTGAACAGCAAGTAATTAAATTTAACAGCGTAAAATATACATAACAAAACGAATTGCAACATGGACTTGGGCATTTAAATCCCAAAGCAAATAACAGATCGTATTGGACCTGCAAGTACTTAAAGGGGGTAGGACGTCAAAATGACCAACTTGGAGCAGGACAGACATCACAGGACATTTAAATTTCCACTGTCTATAATTTTACAAATAAATGTCAGCATGATGAGGAATGATTCAGGATTCGGACTAATAGCAGTGGAAGTTCAAAAACATAACAAAATAGTTTTTTTTACATGTGAAATTTCATCATTTTTCACTTACTATTGGCTGCATTTGTTGCTATAGGTGCACTTTTCTTCATAAGTAAGAGACATCCTTCGATGAATTTTGGACAGCATACAAACCATGCTTACAGGTGTATGAAACTTTAGAATTTATTTAATTTATGAAGAAATGAATGAGCTGCTACATTTTAAACTTCATGTTTAGAAAAAAAATCAAATTTTATTTTTAATTTTACGACAGATTTTAATAGATTTACGGATGGTGTACGTGGAACTCCAAAGTATGACCCGATGTCGCAAAGGCAGAAGGAAGCAGCGACCCTCCAGAATGCATGGGCAGTAGATACCTTCCCAAAGAGGCATCCACGATCCAAAAGCTTCTGCGGACCTGCGATCCAAAAAGACTGCTTTATTGGAGTCAAGCCCCGGAAGACCTCCAGCGTGAGCAAAAAGTGCGCTTAAATCCCGCCCGAGGCGCTACAAAGCAGCTACTTAGCCAGGTGTAAGAGAAGCCGTAGCTAGGCAACAAAACGCAAAGAGGTTCCGCGAGCAAAAGGATCGTACACCCTGCAGCCAGGACACGAGCGCACGATGCAAAATGCAGCAGCCGTCGTCAGATATTGGTAACATTTTATAAGTTTCTCACTGTAGTTAACATCAAAACTAGTAGCAGCTGCTACGAATATTGTACATCGCATTATTTGCGTACTTTTGCAGCCAAGAAGGTAGGTTTCGGAGCTGTTCCAAGTGGCAGAGACACAGTGCTTTGTTCTACAGAGTTCGTTAGATGCCTTGTAAATGCGTATTTATTCTAACAGTTTGCGCCCACACACCCATTTTCACTGCTAGCGCCTGTAAGTGACTTTCTTTTTCAATGATTGATGGCTGGTGAGGAATATGATACGATTGCTGTGCTTCACTGCAGTGCAGTTTTCCTTATGCCATAACCATTGTAAAGCGTTGCGCTACAAAAAGAAGTGTTATTGTCAAAGTAATTGTCCGCTAATTCTTTGCAGTCAGTTCGTGTCACTAAACGTAATTCATAGGCTGAAACTTTGTCATGACAGGGCATTTTCCTTAAAACTAGGAATATTTGGATTTAATTTCATAGGTCATCCACTTTCCAAACCTGTTAGGACGCTTACAATATGAACAAAAAAAAATCCTCCAAAATTTCAAGATCATATACGTAAGAGACAATACAAAGAAATGAATCCCGTCACTACGGTCCAGAGCAACAAATAGAATTTGCATATCGCGTCCCTTTTAACGGAAAATTTCAACTCATAATTTTGCTAAAAATAAAATTCGACCTCACATACATACCGGGTGATTAAAAAGTCCGTATAAATTTGAAAACTGAATAAATCACGGAATAATGTAGATAGAGAGGTACAAATTGACACACATGCTTGGAATGACATGGTGTTTTATTAGAACCAAAAAAATACAAAAGTTCAAAAAATGTCGGACAGATGGCGCTTCATCTGATCAGAATAGCAATAATTAGCATACCAAAGTAAGACAGAGCAAAGATGATGTTCTTTACAGGAAATGCTCAATATGTCCGCCATCATTCCTCAACAATAGCTGTAGTCGAGGAATAATGTTGTGAACAGCACTGTAAAGCATGTCCGGAGTTATGGTGAGGCATTGGCGTCGGATGTTGTCTTTTAGCATCCCTACAGATGTCGGTCGATCACTATACACTTGCGACTTCAGGTAACCCCAAAGCCAATAATCACACGGACTGAGGTCTGGGGACCTGGGAGGCCAAGCATGGCGGAAGTGGCGACTGAGCACACGATCATCACCGAACGACGCGCGCGAGAGATCTTTCACGCGTCTAGCAATATGGGGTGGAGCGCCTGGTTCTAATAAAACTCCATGTCATTCCAAGCATGTGTGTCAACTTTTACCTCTCTATCTACATTATTCCGTGGTTTATTAAGTTTTCAAATTTGTACTGACTTTTTGATCACCCGGTATAAAAATTCTTTCAAAAATTGCAGGATATTAGCTTGTTGCTCTTCCTGAAAGAAAGGTAAAATTCAGTTCTGGTTCCATTCGACAAATATTGAAGTTACTCAATATAAATCTGAATCATAGAGTCTCCTTTCTCTTTCCGTCCACAAAATATCTCTTCTTTTCCATCCTGGCCGTAAACCGCATAAATCGCCTTTATACATCTGTGTGGACGTGTGTGTGTGTGTGTGTGTGTGTGTGTGTGTGTGTGTGTGTGTGTGTGTGTGTGTGTGTGTATGTATGTATGTGTGTGTGTGTGTGTGTGTGTCTTGGTCGCAGTGTCGCCTACTTCGATGTATTCTGGAAGGAAAAGGTTCCACCACTTCAGAGATCGTTGACAGTTATTCTAACGGTAAGCGGCGTCGCCATACGCTTCTGTCAGAAAGTGGGACTTCATAGGTGCCACATCTGTCGTCGCGCTGGTCGCAACACTTCCCTCTGTGGGAAAAAAAAAAAAATGGTTCAAATGGCTCTGAGCACTATGGGACTTAACTTCTGAGGTCATTAGTCCCCTAGAACTTAGAACTACTTAAACCTAACTAACCTAAGGACATCACACACAGCCATGCCCTAGGCAGGATTCGAACCTGCGACCGTAGCGGTCGCGCGGTTCCAGACTGAAGCGCGTAGAACCGCTCGGCCACCCCGGCCGGCTGTGGGAAAACGTGGGGTGTCTCGCCCCCAGCCGACTCTCCTCTCCTGGGCTGTGAGGCGGGCCAGCAACGTCCTTCAGCCGGACTGCAGACTCCGCTGCGGTCACGAACTCTGAGCGACGGGGTGACAGGCTGGAGGACCCGCGGCGTCACCCGTCCCGCAACTGGGTCAGGCGGAATGGTCAGCGACATTCCGGCGGGCGTCGACCCTTCGTAGCCTGGGTGAGCTGACGTAGCGACGGCTGAACGCAGGCGCCTGCAGCTTACTGGCTTCCCAGTGGACCAGGGACAGCTGTCAGCGAGGTCAACCCCGCCGTCTTGCTTGCTGGTGGTTCCTGTGTAGCTGAGGCGGTACTGGTCGGTCTTCGGCGGATCTCCATCCCCGCTGTCCGTCCCCACCACACGATCTCCAGCCCGCATTGCGTCCGTCTGCCTATTTGCCAAAGATGTTAGTACTCTACACTGGTGCGCTAAACTTAAGGATGATACCATCTATCACACGATGTGTCACCGCCAAGTGACATAGCGTGATGAAACTTGGGCCAAACGCAGAAGGAACTGCTACAGAAGGTAACTGAAGGAGATACGCAATGAGACGAATAGAAATGACATTTTTATTCAAATACAATATTTACACTGGACTCACCGTGATTTATGATAGTCCTCTGTACACTAATAAAGATGGGACATGGTTCTTAACAGGGTGTGTGATCATGACGGCGGTTGTGCATGTTCTGCAACGCACTCCCATACTGGTAACAAGGTTCGTAATGTGTTCTTGCGGTAGAACGCTCCATTTCTCGACCAGCGAATTTGACAACTGCAGGATCAGAAGATCAAAACAAAACTGCAATACGGTTTAGAAAAAGTATCTGAATGATGCGAAAAGTGGCAGTTGACCCTAAATAACGAAAAGTGTGAGGTCATCCACTTGAGTACCAAAAGGAACTCGTTAAACTTCGGTTTCACGATAAATCAGTCTAATCTAAAAGCCGTAAATTCAACTAAATACCGAGGTATTACAATTACAAACAACTTAAATTCGAAAGAACACACAGAAAATGTTGTGCGGAAGGCTAACCAAAGATTGCATTTTATTGACAGGACACTTAGAAAATGTAACAGACTTGCTAAGGAGACTGCCTACACTACGCGTGTCCGTCCTCTTTTAGAATACTGCTGCGGGATGCGGGATCCTTACCAGGTAGGACTGACGGAGTACATTGAAAAAGTTCAAAGAAAGGCAGCACGTTTTGTATTATCGCGAAATGTGGGAGAGAGTGTCACAGAAATGATACAGGATTTGGGCTGGAAATCATTAAAAGAAGGGCGTTTTTCGTTGCGACGGAATCTTGGCACGAAATTCCAATCAACAACTTGCTCCTCCGAATGCAAAAATATATTGTTGACACCGATCTACATAGGGTGGAACGATCACCACGATAAAATAAGGGAAATCAGAGCTCGCACGGAAAGATATAGATGATCATTCTTTCCGCGCGCTATACGTGATTGAAATAATAGAGAATTGTGCAAGTGGTTCGATGACCCTCTGCCAGGAACTTAAATGTGATTTGCAGAGTATCCTTGTAGATGTAGATGTAGATGAAGATGTAGGATGGTAGTTGGTGCCTGTGAACTTGCTGCAATGCGTCTCTCCGACGCATCCGCCATCTGATCGATGTGACTGAAGTCGAGGTGACGGGCAGACAAGTACAATCGCCGAATATCCTAGCGCTCTAAGAATTCCTTTCCGTGCTCTCATCGATGCGGTCGCACATTATCTTCCATAAAATTGAAGTCAGGGCCGAATGTACCACTGAATAGACGCACGCGGGGACGGAGTATAATGTCACAATAACTGGCGACTGGAATGCTTTCAAAGAGCTTTACAGTAGTTCAGTATGCCAATGAAACATTGTGCCTCCCCATCCGATATCACCTCCACCAGCAAAACGATGACTTTCAATAGGGCTCTTGAGTGCGTTAACGTGTTCCCACATCTCGCCATTTGGAGGTACGTCCAGCAGTATAGAACATTATCATTTTCGTGGTCCACGTGTTACGGTGTGGGGAGATGTAAAGTTGAACGTAGTACACCCACTGACAACTCTATGGTCATACTGTACCCCTTCACCCAGTCCGTCTTTTCAGGGGTGCATTCAGCCCGACTGCAACGAACTGTGCGTGCGGAGGAGCCCCTGGGGCGAGAGGATATTCGGTGAAAGCACTGGCCAGCCTTTCACTCATCGAGCTTACGTGGGAAGCGTTGGGGAGCACATTGCTGCTCGTCCACATTCCCTACCTCAACATCTCGTTACCAATTCAGTGACCAGCATGGGAGCACGTTGTATAACATGCACAGCCATCTGTGGGGATCTTACATTCTATCAGGATGTTTAGGGGACCATGAAAAATCATTGTAATCATTGTCTTTGAATAAAAGCGTCACTTTTGTTCGTCTACTTGCATATTTCTTCCAGTTACCTCCTGTACTATACCGTAGCACAGTTCTTTTTATGCGGAGCATGTTTCATCGAGCTATGTTACTTGGCTGTATCACATCATGCGAGAGTTACTTCCATTCTTACGTTTTGCACGCCCTTGTACTTGCTTGCTTCTTCCGGGCATATTTGCACGGTTCCACTCCACACTGAAACAAAATCTTGTGAAGTCTGCCTTCCGAGTTCGCCATGTCACTGCACAGTACACACTTCTATCACCTGGAATGGTCATCAAGGAGGGTGGTATCTTTCCCGCGGCTAAGATGCGGTCATAAAATACAGCACGTTTCCGCCATTCGCGTTCAACCCAAGAATGAAAGACAGCTGAACACTGTGATAAGGTCCCCGTAAACGTACAATCGCAACTGCATCCATATGCGTGAGGACTGCGGTTCAGATCCCCTTTAGGCGATCCAGATTACGTTCGTGTGATGTTCCTGAATAGTTTTAGATGAATTTCAAGATTTTTTACTTTGATTATACTGGTTTCCTGCCCATTCCTTCACCAATCCTAGTTCGTACTCTGTCTCTGAGGCCTCATCGGGAAACTTCTGGTATGATTTTTTTTATTTTTTTTATTTTTTTTTAGTAATTTAATTGAAAGCTTTGTTGCTTTCGTATAAATAAAATTGGTTCTTTTTGTCGTGACAGAATAAATTACTATTAATCACACCAGATTTGTCGGAGAACAGCAGCAACATGTGTAATTGATCCAGCTTTAAGAAATTCTATTACCTTTTAGCGGAAAATTCGTGCGGTACTCTCCGACGTTAGAAAAGTCGTGGTGTTCCGTTCGGAGCAGGAGGCGGCTGTCTTTTCTCATTCGCGATATCGAAAATTACTAAAAAATTAACAGAAATTTTTTTTCGGAGGAAGATCGCGCGGAGAAAACAGACAGACGTTACATGAAAGAAACCTAAAGGACCAACTAATTGGATTTGTACGAACATATAAACGGAACTGAAAGAACTTGGAATAAATACTATAACGATGTCGTCACGACAGCCTCCTGTTCCGACAGAACACACGCTGGATCATAAGCTGCATAAATCTTTTAAACAGGAAAGATTATCACAAATATAATTAGTTAAAATAAGGTTGAGAGATTTTCTTTGAAATTAAATAAACTTTAAGGCTTCAAGTATTATATTATAAAACGGAAACTTACATTAACATGGCCACCCATTGTGGCGGTGGAGCGAATTTTCATGATATACATTCTCGCTTGTTTGTGGCTACATATATTTTTTAATCACTTAAACTCTTAAAGTTACAATAAAATGATTATATCAGTATGGAGCACAATACTTTTGCGTCCGACTCGCAACACATTCACAGAACAGCTAGAGAGCGGCGCGGCTCCCTGCAGAAGTAAAAATTGGCAATTGTTATTTTGAAACATAGGTGCATCGTTTTTTTACTGATCGATAGCAGCGTATAACAGTTTATAGCTATCGTGATATTCTGCGCTTTTCAGGAGCGCGGCAAAGATATCTGGTTACAACATTCATTGGTATATGTTAAAAGTTCGCACATACTGACGCGAATACAAAAAAAAAAAACTTTTACATGTTAAAAATCGCAGTGATAAAGGCTGTAATGTCACAATGCCTCCCATGTGAGGCATGATGATTCCGGAAGGATCACCAGGACTCACAAACTCTAAACATTGTTTTCCCTTTTAAAGTGACAACGCCTGATCAGTTAACACTACAATAAAGCTATCTTTGTGAAAACAAGTGCGTCTATACTACGTCATGACGTTCGTCTCCGAAGCTGTAAACCTCCAAACTGCAGGAACCACTATGCGTTCTGGTCGCGTCTGCCCTCGGTCCTCCCTGCACGAGTGTCCATGATGGGCCCTGATTTCTAAGAGTCAAGAACAGTGCCCAATAACTTGTTAAAGCCAGTGTGTACCGTGCCTGTAGAATGACTAACTTGCGTCTCGCTCGGGGGTGCGGGAGACAACTATACTTAGAGCACAGAGTACTTATTTATCCTTCACAATTACAAACACTTATCTGAGAAGCTAAAACAGACTACAGAATTTACATTGTCTTGGTTAATAACAAATATATATATTAATTAATAGTATAATGCAGCTAGCGTCGATACTTCAGTCGAATGATTGTAGACTAACGCGAAGAAATGCTCACTTGGGATCACCATAAGAAGTTTCCACCATTTGCTACTGCTATTCTTGTTGTTGTTCAACTAGGGCTTGTATTTTGTGCAGCACTTATAGATATTGAAGTGCTGTATAATACATCAAGCGACTTGTAATAAATTCTTCAATCTTTATTTACCGAATTTTATGGTGAGATAAACGCTACATATTTTTGGAACTATTTATATAACATGTAGATAGTTAAGCCATTCTTTGTTGGTTGTGCACTATCCTGTATCTTGAAGCAGGAGAAGCTCTTTTACCATGGAAAATACTGGCAAATCAAATGCGTTTCCTTAAAGTCTAAATTATTTTATCTGTATTGAAAATGGAAATATGTGTTACTTTTCAACGGCTTCTATTTCAAAAAGTAACATATAACAGGTATTTGATGTTGCTTCTGCTTAATTTGATTCACTTACTGATTACTGGCGTGTAGTAGAGTAATAACGTAACCGACGACTGAACAGAGCATTGACAAGATTTTCTCGATTGGAACACTTTTAAATTTCAGTGGACCATTTGTTCCTAGCTCATTGAAGAAATTGCACCTTGCAGCATGCTTTCACATATGGAAAAGGAATTTTACTTTTCGGAACAATTTCTCTAATTTCAGAAAAAATACTGCAGCATATAAGAAGTAAATGCCCTAATTTAAGAATAGAGTAAGGGAATACATTAAACTTTGAACCAAGATATTGGAGTGGAGGGCTCGGTATTAATTAACGAGGTTAATTTGATTCTGATTTATTAAATTAATTATCGGACAGAATAGTTGAAGTTCTCAAAGATGACTCATACTTGGTGTCCCCTTGTTGCGCCTTCGTTTTCACCATGCTGGTTGCGAAGGACAGAAGACGGCGGAATCGTATTGCCACCGGATACCTGAAACTATCTCCATAAATCAATACCACAGACTTGGCGATAGGTTATTACAGACCCCGACGCACACTGCAACAGTTAAGGAAAACTGCAAATGGCAATTTAAAAATTGGCTGAAATGGCTCTAAGCACTATGGGACTTAACATCTGAGGTTAACAGTTCCCTAGACGTAGAACTATTTAAACCTAACTAACCTAAGAACATCACACACATCCACGCCCGAGGCAGGATCCGAACCTGCGACCGTAGCAGCAGCGCGGTTCCGGACTGAAGCGCCTAGAACCGCTCGGCCACAGCGGCCGGCTGGCAATTTATCTTGTCTTCAAACGTATTCCTATTAAAGCTCGATATATTGAACAAAATTCTTTCCTCAGGCAAAAAAGTTATCGCATATACCTTATGAGGCTGTGTAATCCGCCTTAAAACTAACCTCTATATTTCGGGCAAAATTAAAGAACGGCCTCCAAAATTACAGATGCAATACACCTATTCTGATTCTGCCGGAAGGTTAATAAAACTAGTGAGCTAAATTAAAGCGGCAATAATACTTTATCAAACAAATTATAAAAGCATAACTTTACTGGTAATAATAAAATACCTTCTAAAATACCCAAAGCAACAGCGACAGACTGGTAACAAATCTCAACGAAAACCTCAGAGAAGGTAATAAGACAGGCTACTGTACTAAAACACTATTCAGATATGACCATTAATCCCAATAGAAGCACTAAATATGAAGGTGGTAACGGTAATTTCATCAAGCAACGCCTTTAAGCCTGGCCAGTAGAGAACTGCATAGTTCACACTCCATAACGCCGGCGCGATACAGTCACACACAGAGTTGCAAGTCTATTTAGGATAACAGGACGGCCTCGCAGCCTTACCTACCTACCTCGCGCCGTAATAAGTCCGTTTGTGTACCGCTCCCATCTGCTACTGTGTACCGTCGGTCACAACAAATACGTGGTTTCAGTTAAACACCCTTCACTGTTTCCAGAATGAGATTTTCACTCTGCAGCGGAGTGTGCGCTGATATGAAACTTCCTGGCAGATTAAAACTGTGTGCCCGACCGAGACTCGAACTCGGGACCTTTGCCTTTCGCAGGAGAGCTTCTGTAAAGTTTGGAAGGTAGGAGACGAGGTACTGGCAGAAGTAAAGCTGTGAGTACAGGGCGTGAGTCGTGCTTCGGTAGCTCAGTTGGTAGAGCACTTGCCCGCAAAAGGCAAAGGTCCCGAGTTCGAGTCTCGGTCGGGCACACAGTTTTAATCTGCCAGGAAGTTTCATATCAGCGCACACTCCGCTGCAGAGTGAAAATCTCATTCTGGAAACATCCCCCAGGCTGTGGCTAAGCCATGTCTCCGCAATATCCTTTCTTTCAGGAGTGCTTGTTCTGCAAGGTTCGCAGGAGAGCTTCTGTAAAGTTTGGAAGGTAGGAGACGAGGTACTGGCAGAAGTAAAGCTGTGAGTATCGGGCGTGAGTCGTGCTTCGGTAGCTCAGTTGGTAGAGCACTTGCCCGCGAAAGGCAAAGGTCCCGAGTTCGAGTCTCGGTCGGGCACACAGTTTTAATCTGCCAGGAAGTTTCACCCTTCACTGTGTCCGAACTCCGGATGACAATTACGTCAAACCAGTAATTTTTATTAAATATCTAACTACAGTGGTACATCACTACTAAATTAAAAAGAATTAGTACATTGTGACAATTATTGACCTAAATGAAATAAAACCGTTGTAACTTCTGAACCGTTTGCGTTAGGAAGTTGAAACTGCGTAGTTGTCCATGGGGCATGATGGGAATTAGTGTACGCTGTATGTTTTCGTTTAGCGACGAAGGCCAGTTTCATTCAGGTGGGTTCGTCAATACGCAAAATTGGCGTATTTGGGGACTGAGAATCCGCATTTTGCGATCGAGAAGTCTCTCCACCCTCAAAGGGTGACAGTGTAGTGTGCAGTTTCCAGTCACGGAATAATCGGTGCGATAATCCTTGATGGCATGGTGACTAACGAATGGTACGTGAAGATTTTGGAAGATGATTTGATCCCCATTATCCAAAGTGGCGCTGATTTCAACTATATATGGTTCACGCAAGACGAAGCTCGACCCCATCGAAACAGGAGGGTGTTTGATATCCTGGAGGAGCACTCTGTCTCTGAGGTACCTAGAAGCCATTGACATGGGCCTCGGTTGGCCGCCATATTCTCTGGATCTGAACACATGCGACTCCTTTTTCTGGGGCTGTATTAAAGACAATAGCCCCAAAACCACTGCTGAGCTGAAGACAGTAATTCCGGTGCTCATCGATAGCATCGATGTTCCGAAACTTCAGCGGTTCATGCAGAATTCCGCTTTAGTCTGCGCCACGTCAACGCCAATAATGGCAGGCATACCGAAAATGTCATAACCTAAATCCGAATACCTGTAGTGACATTTGCATGTTGAATAAATTGTGTGCACTCCATAATTTGTAACTAATTTAGTCTTTTTTCATATAGTTCAATAACTGTCACCCTCTTTAACTACTTTCGACAATGTATCACACAGAACAACCGCCATATAAGACGAAACAGTTGTACGATACCAGATCCTTTGAAGTTAACTAAACAGAGCGACACCACTCAGTCACAAACAGGCCTTACTCATTTCGGAATATGATTCCACTTCCGAAATCGTCTGACCATTCGGAAACATATTTCAGACTGACAGCACTCCTTCCACAACGTCCGCTGGCTGATAACTAAACCGACATCAATTGAATAAGCTTTGCCATACCTGCTCAAATATTCAGTTACAGAAAACGACGACGAGGACGTCAAAAGCACAAAAAGCAGTTTTAGGTTGTAGGTGTTCACAGCGCTGTACCACTCGGCTCCATAGCTCAACTACATGAACTAAGTGTTAATTAACAGTTACAGTAACACGTGGCAGCAACACAAAGCGAAGCGGGATGGGCTCTCCGGCGCTTATCTTCTTGTGAAAGGATGTAAAGGGTGGCTGAGCTGTAACTCAGTAAATTCAAACACTGCTAGAAACGGTGTGATGAGCTGCAAACACACGAGCGAACACTTGGAACAACGGATTGTTCTAGCCTGCAGCTTCACTGGAATGGACTGTCCATCCGGCTAGTGTCTCCCGTCGAGTTGTCCGGTCGCCTGTTGTAACTGTTCTGAGTTGTCGCCACTTCGGTGACGTCCGTGTCGATGAGAATAAAATGGTGATGAAGACAACGCACAGTCCCCGTGTGGGAAAAACCGCCGATCCAGCCGTGAATCTAAACCAGCCCCCAGACTTGGCTTCCTCCGATGCTGATCACTTAGCTATGGATGCAAACTGTAACATCACTGACGCGTGGGAACTAACCTACCATGCAGCGGCTGCAAAGCAGTACACGAATGAAAACCTTTTACGAAACTCCAAGCTACAGAAATGCGATCACGTTTTGGGGAACGAAACAGACTACCAGGTTTACTGCTAACGCCAAAATCAACAACGCCATTGCCAAGCCTCTCGCAACCTGCTACTGCGCTCACCGACGGCAAGCCACTGAGACTCCCCGGCGGCACTTTATGCCTCGTGACCACTATAGAGTATAAATACCTGTAGAGTGAGTATTCGGATGAGCAGAAAAATAATTCTGTCCGCACCATCTCCTGCAACTCGAGTCACCTGATTTTGGGATGGCGAATGTTAGCCCACATGGAGTTAAGCGTATTTTGAATGTTATTACCTCGCTGCTGCAGTTAGACCACCTTCAGAAGTACTGTGTGTGGTGTCACCGCCAGACACCACACTTGCTAGGTGGTAGCCTTTTAAATCGGCCGCGGTCCGCTAGTATACGACGGACCCGCGTGTCGCCACTCTCAGTAATTGCAGACCGAGCGCCACCACACGGCAGGTCTAGAGAGACTTACTAGCACTCGCCCAGTTGTACAGCCGACGTTAATAGCAATGGTTCACTGACAATTACGCTCTCATTTGCCGAGACGATAGTTAGCATAGCCTTCAGCTACGTCATTTGCTACGACCTAGCAAGGCGCCATTTATCCTTTGCTATGTATCTAATGAAGCATGTACAGTAACGAGAGATGTTCTACAATTATGAATTAAAGTTAAGTATTCCAGAGGCAATGAACTATTTTAGGCTACTATAATTCCTTGTCATTTTCCAGACCTCACGCCAGCCTGCGTGAGCTTAAACGCGTGCCTTTCGTCTACCCGTTCTAGTGGATCTGCTGTCGGGTCAGTCCACTACAATTGGCGACGAGCTAAATCGCGTTTGTACCAATTGTTTTGCCCTAATTTACTTGTGTCATGACTTCGCCACAATCTCCATATGTACTGTCCGAATTTTATCGCTTGCAGAATCAGCAGACGCAGGCCTTATTGGATGCCCTTGGACAGCTCGTCCAGGGTCAACGTGCAATGCAAAACGATGCGGCAGCCGCCGCTTCACAGCTACCGCACCCACACCACGCAGTTGCACCACCTTTTCGTCAGTTTGATGCGGCAATGGAACGCTGGACGGAGTGGTCGCACCAATTTGGATTTCATCTCGCCGCCTACAGAGTGATAGTGAAATTCTTTCCCCGACGCGACGTAGCAACTCTGTCCTAGGAAGAACTTTTGTCGGCATTACATGCATACTTCAAAGAATCAGTCAATGTAGTTGCAAAAAGGTATACATTCTTTCGTACAAAACGTATGGCCGGTCAAACTAATCGGGAGTGGGTTGCAACTTTGCAAGGCCTTACTAGGGATTGTGCTTTTGAGTGTGAATGTGGACTCCCTTATTCCGATACTATAGTGCGTGATGCAATTGCACAGAACGTTGCTGATGTTCGTATAAGGGAACAAATTTTGAAACTAGTCAATCCCTCCCTTCAACAAGTGATAGACATATTGGATAGGAAAGACACACTTGACTTTGCTCAGGAATCATTTGAAACTTCGCCAGCTGTGTGTCACATTAACCGGCCTGCCGGGCGAGCCGCACGGAACGGTAAACAGCCCTCGCGCACGTCCGCGCAGCCACGTGTGCCGCGCACGCACGCAAATGCAGTGAAATCATGCCCGCGGCGTGCTACTAGACATTCGCGTGAGAATTGCCCGTCACGCCAGGCTATTTGCTTTTTCTGTAATAAAAAAAGGACATGTTCAAAGTGTTTGCCAGAAAAAGCTCAGAACGGACACTCAAAACCATTCTAGGCCCTTTGCTTCACGCCGGAATCGAACCAAGAATACTCAGGCTCGTGACCCTTCGCCCATGGAAATTCATGTAGTTAATTCCACTCCACCCAGTGCCACTGTCTCTAACAGTGACTGTGTTCGTCCCACAAAAAGTGTGCGTCGACATCGACGGAAATCACATCAAGTCGCAAGTGATTCTGTACCAGTGTCTGTTCACGTTGCACAAAACCGTCGCTCTTGTCGTCAGCAGGACAATAAACTTTTTGTAGACATGGACATTAATGGCAAAGTGATCCCATTCCAGCTCGATACCGGAGCTGCAGTTTCGTTGATCAATAAAGACACGTACAAACAACTGGGCACACCTCCGTTGCGTGCCGCAAATGTTAAGTTAAATAGTTATTCCGGTCAGATTATCCCTGTGTTAGGACAGTGCAGCCTTCTTGCAACATACAAGGGACAAATAAAACTTGTGTCATTTTACGTACTTTGTTCTTCTTCTGCAGTGAACTTGTTTGGTTTCGATTTATTTCAGTTGTTTAACTTGTCTATAGTCAATCAGGTCCTATCAGTGAACCAAACTGTGCCTTCAGCCAGTGTTTCTCGTCTATGTGAAGAATTTTCAGACATTTTTGCACCGGGCCTAGGTTGCGCTAAGAACTATAAAGCACATTTGGAACTGAAATTAAACGCGCAACCGAAATTTTTCAGAGCGCGCAATGTTCCCCACGCATTGCGTGATGAGGTCGCAAGAACATTAAACGATTTAGAATCTCAAGGTGTAATTGAACGTGTGCAAGCTTCTCTCTGGGCTTCACCCTTAGTAATTTTGCCAAAACCTTCCGGAAAATTGAGACTTTGTGTCGACTTCAAAGCTACAGTGAATCCACAACTAGTGATTGCAACTTTTCCTTTACCACGCCCGGAAGATCTTTTTGACAAACTGTGCCCGGGTAAATATTTTTCGAAGTTGGACGTAGCAGATGCGTACTTGCAAATACCGGTGGACGAAGAATCCCAGCGCGTTTTGGTGGTTAACACGCATCTTGGTTTGTATCGCTTCAAAAGACTGCCATTCGGGTATGCATCCGCCCCTGCACTGTTTCAGCAATATTTACAAACTGTTTCTGCGTCGGTCCCTACTGCAGCAAACTATCTGGACGATATTGTGATCTCCGGAAAGACAGAAGAAGAACATATAGCCAGTCTCAGAACATTATTTCAGGTCTTGCGACAAAATGGTCTTCGCTTGCGGAAGGACAAATGTGTGTTTTTTGCTCGTCACTTACCGTATTTGGGACATGTAGTCAATGCTCAAGGCATACATCCCAGTCCAGAGCACCTCCGTGCCATACAAGACTTGCCTTCGCCGCAGAATTTGAAGCAGCTACGGAGTGTGTTGGGAAAAATTAATTACTACCATAAATATGTTCCACATGCCTCTTCCATTTCATCTCCACCTCATCGCTTACGCCGTAAAGGTGTTCCGTTCGTCTGGACGACGGAATGCGAACGCGCCTTTCGCCAGTTGAAATCGGCGTTGCTGTCAAATACTTGCCTTACGCCATTCGATCCCCAGAAACCTCTTTTGTTGATGGTAGATGCATCGGATTTCGCGATCGGTGCTGTGCTTGCGCACAAAGATGGATCGTATGATCGCCCTATTGCCTTTGCGTCCAAATTGCTCTCGTCTGCGCAACGAAATTACTCACAGATCGAGAAAGATGTTTTGGCTCTCGTATTTAGTGTTACTAAGTTTCATGATTTCTTGTATGGTCGTCACTTTACCATCATCACAGACCACAAACCTTTGACATCGCTTTTTCATCCGAACAAGCCTGTACCTCCACGTACAGCGCAGAAATTCATTCGCTGGTCTATTTTCCTCTCGCAGTACCGCTACGATATCTCGTATCGGTCCACTGCTAAGCACGGAAACGCCGATGCGTTGTCCCGTTTGCCTGTTGCTGAGCATAGCGCATTCGATTCTTCCGAACTTATTGCCTGTTCATTGATTCGGAAACCGATGACGAGGTCGAATCGTTTCCGATTGATTTTCGTCGTGTAGCTACAGCCACAGCTGCTGACCCTGTCCTTGCTACCGTTTTGCGTTTTGTTGCTATGCATTGGCCCTTGTCACAGTCACGGATCGAGGATCCGTTGGTTCGTCGATTTTTTGCTCACAAGGAGAGACTTTTTGTACGACGTGGTGTTTTCTGTTGCGTTCTGATAATGATCAGTCCAGGGTCGTGGTCCCATGTTCCTTACAGTCCTCTGTCTTACGGCTTCTCCACCACGGACATTGGGGTATAGTGAGAACGAAACAATTGCTCGTCAGCACTGTACTTGGTTCGGAATCGATGCTGCAATTACGAATATGTGCTCTTCTTGCATGGCGTGTGCCGAACAACAATCTGCACCGCCGCGGAAATTCTTTGCATGGCCGAAAGCCACTTCCCCTTGGCAACACTTACACATCGATTTTGCTGGTCCATTCTGGAATGCTCGATGGTTGGTTGTTGTCGATTCATTCAGTAATTTTCCTTTTGTTGTCCGGATGTCTTCCACGACGTCATCTGCCACCATCCAAGCGTTATCCGCTATCTTTTGTATTGAAGGTCTTCCACAGACTATTGTTTCCGACAATTGCCCACAATTCATGTCCGCAGAATTTCAGTCATTCTGCAAGGCCAATGGTATTCAACATCTGACATCCGTGCCGTTTTCGCCTCAGTCAAACGGTGCCGCTGAACGATTGGTCCGGACTTTCGAGTCACAGATGTTGAAGTTGAAAGAGTCGCATTCTCGGGAGGACGCGTTGTTGCTCTTTTTGTCTTCGTATCGCTCTCAGCCCCGAGATGGTCGCTCGCCGGCTGAGTTGCTCCACGGTCGTCCTCATCGAACCTTGATGTCTTTGCTGCATCCGGCGCATCAGGTTCCTGTGCGGCGGCAGCCACCTGCTTTGGCTCCAGGCGACGTTGTATACTATCGCAACAATCGAGGTTCACAGCGTTGGCCCGCAGGGCGCATTCTTCGCTGCCTCGGCCGCGCTATGTATCTGGTTTTGGGGGCCTCTGGTGAGGTGCGTCGGCATCTCAATCAGCTGCGCCTCTGTCGTCGCACGGGTTCTGCCGCTCCCCGTCTGCTTTCAGCGACGGTGCCGTCCGGTCAGCGCCCTGGGGACCCATCTACCGGCTCGCCCCATCCCCAGGTGTTACCGACGCTGCCTTCCATTTTGCCCCATGGCGACGCGCCGCCGCCGCCGCCGCCGCCGCCGCCGCCGCCTGTTCGCCCGCCGGCGACGCCCGCAGTGGACGCTTCGCTGAAGCCGCCGGGCGCCTCCCTGGGTCCCGCGCCGCCGATCGCTTCCCGTGACCAGCTGTCCTCCGACATGGAACTCTTGCCCGCTCCGGACCAGATGTCGTCTTCGCCAGTCGATTGCTCCGGCTCGATGGAGGTCGACCCTTCGGCCCCTCCTGACTATCTTAGGGCGCATACCCCGCATGTTAGCGTGCACCCTGGACTAGGTTTTCAGGCGTTTCCTAGCTCCCCTCGGACCGAATGGCCGGGTGCGGGTGGCACAGCCTCGCCTGTTGTTAGGCTCCCCACCTCGTCGCATACGTCACCATGGGGTCCTCCCCACGCCGGGCGGAAGCCTTATAATACAACCGTTCGCCGATTTGCGGGGGAGGAATGTGGTGTCGCCGCCAGACACCACACTTGCTAGGTGGTAGCCTTTTAAATCGGCCGCGGTCCGCTAGTATACGACGGACCCGCGTGTCGCCACTCTCAGTAATTGCAGACCAAGCGCCACCACACGGCAGGTCTAGAGAGACTTACTAGCATTCGCCCAGTTGTACAGCCGACGTTAATAGCAATGGTTCACTGACAATTACGCTCTCATTTGCCGAGACGATAGTTAGCATAGCCTTCAGCTACGTCATTTGCTACGACCTAGCAAGGCGCCATTTATCCTTTGCTATGTATCTAATGAAGCTTGTACAGTAACGAGAGATGTTCTACAATTATGAATTAAAGTTAAGTATTCCAGAAGCTATGTACTATTTTTGGCTACTATAATTCCTTGTCATTTTCCAGACCTCACGCCAGCCTGCGTGAGCTTAAACGCGTGCCTTTCGGCTACCCGTTCTAGTGGATTGGCTGTCGGGTCAGTCCACTACACTGTGAAACTGTATACGCCTTTAACAGATATCTTAACAATGTGATACGAAGAAATGAACTTGGCTTAAAGATTTTATTTACGTCTTTTTCGGTTACGGGATAACAACTGTCAAGCAGTTTTTTTTTTTTCATTTCATGTTGCACGTATTCATATTGTCGAATATCTGTTCTAACTAATTAAATTACAATGACACGGCGCCAAAGTCTCGCCAAAAAAACGCATTTTGGAACTACATAATGGTCACAGTAAATGCGGTGAGCGATTTGCACCACCTTTTTGTCCATTATTATTTTCAATTTTTTTATTTACCCTTCTGCTTTGCATAGACAAGTAAAAATAACCATCAAAGTAAAACCATACACTACGCACTAAAAAACAAAAGAATCGGAGAGCAGCGCTCGAATTATGGAGTAATAAAAGAAGTCACAGCCAGTTATCTAACTGCGGTGATTCATATCGTCGAGTCAGTTTGTAATATTATTGGATTTCAGCTACTTTGCATGTGAGATATTTATCACTAAAGAAAAGGACAGCCAACGAGCTGTAGTTCGTAAAGAAGCTAAGCATCACAGCGCGAGAGTCAAGTGACGAAATATTATTATTATTATTATTATTATTTTTTTTTTTTTTTTTTTTTTTACGTGCGCCTATACCAAGACGCGCGTCCAGCGTTTAAACACTATGGCCCGCTAGGCACAGATATTCAAAATCATTGCCGCAGCGCTTGATAGCAAGAAGCTGCGAAAGAAAAGAAAGAACAATATATCTTCTGTTAAGAAATATTCTACAAACTTCATTATTCCTTGTACTTTTGGTCGCCGACATCTTAAGACGTACTACATAGCATTGCTACAAGTTGTATTTTTATTTTGTGTAAAAACTATGCGAAACGGCGAACAAACGTTTCGGTAACTCGTGTGAAGATACAATGTACTTACGCACGCACAAGGACACTTAATTTTAAGAAGGAACGGACTGACTGAGAGTTGATTATTCGACTGCGCCATCCACAAAAGAAATATCAGATGTAAGTCACGCATTTATTGTGTATTTGTCAATATCTAGTAGTTTAAAGCCAATTTCTTCAAAATATATTAATATTTTACGATGCAGTAATTTTCTTCTTATTCTTTTCATTCACTAACCAAAAATGATATTCAAATTGTATATGAGCTTTGTTACAGGTTCGCTCTTTATCGCTGTGTCTCGATTGTATTTGGGAGACCACTAACGTGTTCAACTTCCGATCTGTTAACCTTTCTCTTACGAAATACCACTAATTTGCTTTCATTTCCATTTTTATATTCAAATAGGTCTCTTAGGTATTTTCATCGAAGATTATGATTGCGTGAAGGATATCCGGGTCAAAAGGTCAATTATTCGCGTAATCAATCCGTACGTTTCCTGAACACAATCGAGAACCGACGCATCGGTGATCAATTAGTAATCTCTCTCTCTTTTAAAGTCGTACTAAAAAACGGCCACACAGGATAGCCGTAAGAACGCAGTCCAGCGTTAGGTTGCATTTTGTCGGTAAATATTACCAACCAATAGTTACAGCATCACTATTACTAACAAGCAAGTTCCTAACGCCAGAAGTTCTAATTAGTTACGTTACAATAACTCTGTATAGGAAACTTTCTCATGCAGAAGTACTTACAAAGAAGGGTTTGAGAACCTGCTGAAACTGGAGGTAATTAATCAGTCTGTCACGTACAAATTTTATTTTTGCATATGAACATAGCTCCAGCATGTATACACTGATGGACAGTTTACTCAGACACACAAATTTGTCTAGAACTTTTCTCGTAAACACATGGCCATAACACTGCAGAAATTATCTCTACAATACAAGGCTTTACAATACCGTGTCTCGATAGTCTCCGATATATAAAGTACCTCATATCAAGCTGGCATTTACAATTGTACATTTGTTATAGATACCTATGAAAAGTAACTGGTCTCTTTTCACATACTCCTCCTTGCATCTGTTAGCAACGACAATGCTGCACCGTAGCCGTTGCTAAAACTTAGACGTACAGAAACGTACATAAAACTAGGCAAATACGTGTAGAATTCAAGTTTCGCAATTACTTCTAATTGTAGATAAGGAGCATCGTCCCAAAATCACATGACTATTCGTGTTTGATGTTGAGAACATATGCAGTAGATTACGCTCACTCGACAGATAAACGTACTCCATGGTGACCACTCCGTATACAGACAGCGTCATCCGATAGCAGCGCAACGTAATACCGCTGACGAACGGACAGCGAAACAGGCAGAGGAACTGTTCAACCAGTGGCTATGGCGCAAATTAAAAAGCGCCGGAAAGAAAAAAAACAACGTGCACAACTTTTATTACAGGGCTGACTAGGACTAAAAGTCTGAAAAGTGTAATAAATCACAACTTCCGCCCCCCCACCCTCCCCCCTCTCCACCAACCATATTCATTGTACCAGTCACCTTTGTTGGTAATAACATCTTTCATTTCGGTGTGTTCAACTGGTAGAATCACTCTTCACTTCTACCAGCTAATGGCCAATAGCGTCCGTGACTTCACGGGAAACCTTCTGAATACTGGTCAGAGTGAACCTTCTGCTAAGTATTCACTGTTCACTGAAAGGTTTTTCCCAGCAGCAAGTCACTCCCAGACTTAGGAAGACGAGTCTATCTTGCTACAGCTGCAGACAGAGATAGTATTCCAAGCACTGCGTGATTCAGGTTATCGTTCGAAGATCCTGATGAGGTTCGCAATTGTTTCCATAAAGCCTTTCTCTCGCATCGAAATTAATGCGTACGAAATTATTCTCCAGACTGAAATACGGGTTAAGCAATTACTTCCCCTGTAATTCTGTAACTGCTTAGTAGAGATCTTCTCCACTTGTAGCGTTACACACAGAAAGGCACCAACTGCAATTCTGGTTTTGTTATTGACATTATTTGCTACCCACAAATTCAGAATATTACAGCAAAGACAGTTCTTTCGCAGAATACTGAATACGAGCAACGGCGAGAACTGACGCAGCACAAACTGCTATCTCTGTGTTATAAGGTACAGCAATCCTAGCAGCGTTATCCTAAATTTAACAACAGTTGATATTGCTTTAAAACTAAACAGAGCAGAGAGAAGTTCATTAGATCTCCACATTAACTTTAAATGGAATTTAAAACAAGCTCTGCTGAATACGCAACTAAGCGAATCTCTCTTCAATTTACGACTCGCAAGAACAAACAAACGGTCCACACAGCGGTAAAACAACAGAGCGTCGTCCGGCGTGGGTCGCGGCACCCGTGGCTGTGGATCAAAGGTCATCCCTCCTTAATGAGAGCCGCATGTTTGGCTAACACGTAATGAGCGCTTATTCCGGTGCGTTCAGCTCTGAGAGCTGGGTGCACAAACTCGCTACATGTTTACATTTGAGCGTACCAGACGCTTCCTTTAATGCAAATTTAAAAGGGGGGACGATTAACTATAGATGAACTTATTTCCATACCCTGGGAACACGAATAGCGTTATTTTATTGTAGTTCTTAACAAAAAGCTGTTTAAGTAATAAAACTGAGCATCAAAAACGTAGCCGTACTACGGAGTTTTATTATGAAATTCATTCGCTAACTGCGAATTCAGTTCGAAATTGGCTTTCCTGTTTGTTAGTGACACATGGAAATTTTTGCCTGACCGATACTCGAACCTGGATTTTCCGCTTATCGCGAGCGGACGCCTTAACCCTTCTTCATATCAGATTGACTTGGTATCTGCATGAAAATCAGACAACCATAGTCAAATCATCATTTAATGTGAGCTGCAAAAAAAATCAACAAATTAGTTCAAGCACAAACAATTACTAAATTCTGAACGGGAAGACTAACAAATCGTCCCACCCATCCCAGGGAAGAAACAGGGATCACAGGAACACAAGAAAAAGCATATTCGCAAAAAGCGTTCGGTATCGTGGCAACCGCTGCCATTTCCAATGCGTAGTTGTCAGATAATGGTGAAAAACGTGGGGATCTGTGACATTCCCGCCTTCAAAGACATAGTGAACATAAGAACCCAAGAGACAGACAATCGTGTTCGTTTTCGTCTAACGAAAAAAGGATTTGTCCGGATGTAGGAGAATGTCGTCTGTGAAAGCGGTTTCAGGCCCTCCAGTAAGGAAAGCTAATTGACGGTGGCCCTAGAGCCAAGGATACCGTCCTCAAGCAACAAGCCTGTGAAGTAAGGTGTCAGTTTGATGACATTCCTCACAGTGATCGGTCGGACGAAGGCCAATACGAAAATAAGATGAGACCAGACCGTTTTCCAAGACGTTGACGGGGAAGCAAGTTCAACAAAAGAAAGGGGTCTTGGTGCACCCCAGCGGGGTATTGGCTAGCCAGACACGCCCCCCGCACGGATCCAAACCTTCTTATGCCACGCTCTCCACGTCTCCTAGTGCTCGAAAAGTATGCGATTCCCACAAAAGGAAAACAGGAAGAGGCAGTGTTATGACCGTCGTTTTTAGTCCGTCGAGGCATGTAATACACATTTTAGTTTACAACGTATGTATGTTATTATACTCTATAATGTCTTTCAGGTATGTATGCGTGGATGCTGACGATCTATAGCTGTATTAAATATTACGTAACTGATTCGAAAATATGGAAATCAGTTTTACATCAGCTGAACTATTTATTAGTGACATTGTAAGGTGTTGGGCAAATCCAACACCCTGACATGATAAGCAGATCCCGTAGTATGTCACATAGCTCCGAATAAATCGTGACATTAAATTAACCAAAGTAATACGAGTAACGAGTGAGCAAATGGAATACCACAGACTAACACAAGAATGCCTAAATGCATGTCATACTTTCCCACCGTGAGACAGACGCAGTTCCGAGGGGAGAAACGAGAACAGAAGCCGAGAGCAGAACCGTGTTAAGCTGGAAGGCCCTACGATAAGGGACGGACGGACACCCACGTCGCCAGCTAAACGCTAGGACCACACCACCCGCAAGTTTTAGCGTGAGACTTTTTCGCGTCTCTGTCACGTCAGGACCACCCCCCAGCCAATGTTAAAAGCTAGAGCCCTCCAGAAGAACAGTATAGATCTTACGATAACACAAAAAGGGCTACACCACCCGCAAGTTTTAGCGTGAGACTTTTTTGCGTCTCTGTTACGTCAGAACCACCCCCCAGCCCATGTTAAAAGATAGAGCCCTCCAGAAGAACAGTGTAGATCTTACGATAACGCTAAAAGGACCACACCAGCTGCAAGTTTTAGTGTGAGACTATATCGCGTCTCTGTTACGTTCCAAACTTTAAAAAACATTGCCCCACCACGAAAAGTATAACGTTTCTCATTGGATAGACAGAATTTTTGTAGGTGGAGATTAAGGTTAACATCGAGACCCTTATTGGTCATATGAAAACACAACCAGATAGTTTTTTTTAAACCAACTTCGGTAAATTGTAGTAAGGAGAAGTTAGAAGGGAGAGTTGCTTCGGAGACGGCGAGGTGAGCGGAGCTGTGCTGCCCGCCGCCCCCTGACGGACACCGACAAGGTAATGAACGCACGCGATGCCGCATTTTTGAGCACATAAGGCTTCACTCAGAATTGCAGAAGTTTCATCTGTTACATCCCCTTTTTACGTAATACTAGTGTCGATCGTCAATTAAAGCTCATAGTGTTCATATTTGCCACTTGAAGTAAAAATCTGAAACGCTATTATTTTTCTGTGTTATAGTTATTGAGAAGCCACATCAGCCACTGTAATTTACGACAAGTTAGGTAAGTAATTAAAGATAATTGAGGGTCACTGTAGACCATTCTGATAGTTTTCTCTCTTGTGAAACTTAATTTAAACCTAGATTATAGATGTGATATGGCATAGGTCATCCTTCGATCCATTGTAGAACTTGGAAACCCACTCAGGGAATATTCGTTCACATTTTTGTTGAACGCAGTTGGTTTTTATCATCCTGTATTAAAACATTTCCTTTTATCAATATTGCAATTTATAAACAATGTTTTGTGAGTAGAATAAAATTTCCAATGGTAAACTTAACTGCTTTTTCGACGTTATTTTACCAGATATCTAAAAATAGGAAAGCCTTGGACCCCTTCCACAAAATTTAGTTTAGTATTAAGATTCTTTTACAGAGAGCGCAGTGGAGCTGACGCTGAAATCATTAAGTATTTGGTTATATCATCGCTAGTCTCACTGAACTCTTCTGAATTCTACATGTCATGTGTGGTCTGGCGTCTCCTTACCAGCAACAGGCCCCATGTTCAGACTAGTCAATTCCCTAAAAAACACGCTCAGAGCGTCGTTGCGCGAAAGCGGTAGGGAGACGCGATATAGAACAAACAGACACCACGCAGAACGTTAGAACGTAATAATTATTACCACACTGCTGCTGGAGCCCAGATTTCCCATTTATCACGAGTGGTCGTCTTAACCACTTCAGCTAACCGTGCATGCCCCCTGGAGCGATACAAACTTCTGTATGCCATACTTTCCACAATGTTTGAAGGACCTGTATAACAACATACGAACATTTTAAACTAAACCGTGAAATACATGCCTCGACGCGTTAAAAACGACGATAGCGACGTTGTCTTTATCTGTTGCGGGAATCACGTACTGTTCGGACACTAGGGACTGTGAACAACGTGACATATGGAGATTAGGATCACTGTGATGGCTGCGCATGGATAGTTGAAATGGTGTCGTCTTCATCATCATCATTTCATCGACGCGCAGGTCGCTAATGTGGTGTCACCTCAGAAGACTTGCACCAGGCGATCGGGTCTACCTGCCGGGAGGTCCTCGCCACATGACATTTCATTTCATGGTTATGAGAATATTTACAATGCAGAGGTTTCCTTGAGGTTTCAGTGTCCATTTTCAGTCTGATTTCCGCATCGCTGCGGCGAGGACGTCCGGTTTGCGTCCCGTCTGCGCGGTCGCGAGTGCCCGTAGTTGTTTACTACTTCGTCGCCGCTAGTTTAGAGTCAAAATGGTTCAAATGTCTCTGAGCACTATGGGACCTCAGATGTTAAGTCCCATAGTGCTTAGAGCCATTTGTTAAAATTGATCCATGTCTCTATCACGAGCAGTGTTATCTTCGTCAAGTTAATAGGTGACGAAGTATGCAGCAGAATCCTGCGCCCATGCGAACGATCATAAATTCAAATATTCTGATGGCCATATTGGGGCGGTCTCTATTGATTACACGGGGCTTGGCCCTCGTACGATACGAGTCTTCGAACTCCCGTTCTAAGTACCACCTTACGGTAGAGTAGTCAGCCAGATGGCCGAAAATGGGCCACATTTACAACTTACCCAGTTCTTAACACCGTACGACAGATGAAAATTGAACTGACCAAACATGTACCATCCCATCTTGTCATCGGCGGTTGTATGGCGATCATTATGTATGATGGTGAGCCACGTACTTGCTCCCACTGTGGCCAAGAAAGGCACGTCATGTCGCATTGTCTCCAACGACGGCTTACTCACGTGCGGACAGGTGAATCTATGCTTCCTTTTAATGTGACGACCCTTCCTCTTAGTTATGCCAGGGCTGCACGGGCGGCAACCCTTTCCAGTGCCGACCACATTCGTCCGATAGCCGCCCCCGATAGAGAGGCCACGATGGATTGTGCAATACCGTATCCGGCCACTACAAAGGTGCCCCGACCTGAGGACAGTCACCGACCGACCTTGCAAGAAAGCATGGATGTCAGGATGGATATTGACCCACAGGATATGCCGACAGTGGCTTTTCTTCCAAACACCGGAGCAGATGAAGAGATCAACCCGCTTCGGACAATGAAACAAACGTCCGTAAACAACGTTCCCCGCGGAAACACAAGAGATGTTGGCGTGCTCCATCGGACGAGTGCTTGCAGCGAACGTCTGATATGGGGTGTGGACAATCCGACGACGATATCGGGGGTACAGAGTAACATCCCATGCAACAGATCGCCGTGGTGACGGTTTCAGTCCCTCCAAGCCCGCAGAACAGCAGAATCACAAGCAGACAGCCGCTGCCGATTACCAGCCATTAGCGCCGAAGGTCTGCGCCGAGTGCCGCAGCAGCCACAAATAGCCACCCACAGCCTATGGTATTTCATGACGACTGGGCGGACGACGGTGAGGAAACGTCCTTGCCATCGTGTAGAATGACACAAGGGGGAATTCACCACACCAGTGCTGATCCTTATCCAGCCTCAGTGACAGCGATGAGACAGCCTTACAGGGATGTTGACGGCCAACACGGGTGCTATGGATAGATTTCAAAATTATTGCGTTGCGACTATAAACATCAACACTATACGAAAGTGCTCTAAGTTATCCTTCCTTCAGGATATGTTGAATTCTGCTTCCATCGATGTAGCCCTTCCCCAGGAGGTGTACGTCGACGATTTCCCAGGCATGTACGGTTATGACGCATGCGTCTCTCCAGCTTCCCCAACAGGCAGCGGCGGCACTGTACTTCTTCGGGAAGGGATAGTGGCGGACGATATCCTCTTTCTGCCTGGACCAAGAAGAATGGCACTCACAGTACTGGGTGTTCGCCTTATCAATATCATATGTCCGGGACGGACAAACGTCGCGAACGTTCACGATTCTCTGCGGAAGACGTCGCTCAACTCTTCCAAGGGCGCCACGACCATCTGGTGTTTGGAGGTGACTACAGCTTCGTATTGGCACCCAGACACCAACTCCCACGACATAATCCGCGCCTAGAACTGAGACGCTAATCCAACACCTGCAGATGGTGGACACTTGGGAACAGGGATTCACACACTTCACGAGTCACTATTCCAGTCGCATCGGCCGGATTTATGTCTCACGCTGTCTTGCCGCTGGGACACAGGATGCGGAACTGTGGCCTGCAGCTTTCACCAACCACTCAACTTATATCTGTGCCCTCACCCTACGGCGGCAACAAGTGTGGAGAAGCCGCAGCCCGCGGAAATTAAACGTCGCTCACCTGTCGTATTCAGATTGCCGCCAAGCCGTTGAGGATACCTGGCATTCGTGTGAAAAACGCCTCCTTGCATATCCCACGAAGAAACGCTGGTGTTTGGACTGCGCCAAACTGGCACTAAGGCGAACGTCGATAGCCCACGGTCGTGACCAAGGTGCTTGGCGTAGACATACACTCGATTTTTACTTCAGGGTACTGCGAGACTGCGATACTATGGCGCCGTCTCCGGAACGACAAACGGCGGCCCACCGTACTAAGGCTCAGATCATCGCTAATATGCGACGCCCGCTAGAGGGAGGGTCATCCGCCCGAGGACGTAGGATCGGATAGCGAGCCAACGCCCGACTGTGTACCACGTACTTCGTGAATGTAAACGACGCCAAAGAGAGCTGATACGCTTCATCGACACGGAGGACGGACGTCGCCTCACCACGCAACAAGACAAAAGCACAGCGTTCTACGATCATTATTCCCATCTCTATTCAGCTCAGACTCCTGATCCGACAGCACTGGAGGACGTCTCTCAGACGATTTACGGCACCGTCACCCCAGCAATGGACGCGGCCTTGATGGAAGAAATTACGGAAGAAGACGTGATCGTCGCCATTAGAAAAGGAGCTGTTAACACGTCTCCGGGTCCTGATTGTCTCCCCTTTGAATTTTACCGGACTCCCCTTTGAATTTTACCGGAATCCCCTTTGAATTTTACCGGACTTTTCAATATTTATTATCACCCGATAGACTGACATCTGTCGCGAACTACTATCCTCGGAAGTGGCGCTCCCTATGGCCCTTGTAGAAGGAATGATTATTCCTATTCATAAACCGTCCGGTGGCTCACGACTGCAGGACTACCGCCCGTTGACGCTATTGAACTGCGACTTTAAGATCTTCTCTCGACTGTTGGCGGCGCGGACACACCAGACCTTACGAAATGTTATCTCACCCGATCAAACGTCATTAGGAGGCGACAATAATATTCAAACAGCACTCAGTGAATATCGTGACTTGATCTCACTGGCGAGGGCATGTCGTTTGAAGAGTGCACTGGCGGCAATCGATTTTAGTCAACCTTTCGACCGAGTGGACCACGAAAATTTGGAAGCAGTCCTCCAAAATATGGGATACTCACAGCCATTTGTCACTGTCGTCATGCGACTACTCCGTGGCGCGACATCCAAGTTGATCAACGGCCGACCTTTCTCGATCGAAACGCCAAGGCTGCTCTCTGTCCACTTTACTTTACGCTGTGGCCTTGGAATAACTCCTATGCGGCCTGCGCCAACAACTGACGTTACGAGGCCACACTTCCCGTTGTAAAGCATGCTCTGACGACCTGGTGATTGTCATCTGCAACGGCGATGACACCGCCAGCGCACTTAATTGGATAGCTACATATAGCATGGCCACTGGTCGTCGTATGAACGTCGCAAAATCAGTGGCGATGAACGTCGGAGTCGGATTGCCTGAGGACATCGTCACACCTGAGGACAGCGTCACACCCTTACACCTCAGAGATACTTTGAAGTGCCTCGGCATTGATTTCACAGACAATATACGACAAACCGCTACTGACAACTTTCGACGGTTTTTACGATATGTTTGGACTGGGATGCCAACAACCACCTACAAACCCTTCGCATCGTCCAGCGGACCCAGTATATCAGCGAACATATAGCGTCACGCATTCAGCACATCACCCAGATATTACATATACCGGTGATGTCAGCTCGCCGTATACTGGCGGCTTTTGGGTCCTACGTGAGTTCAGGGATGCTTTTCAAGGTCAAATATGAGACCCTCACCCCTCCCCCGGATCGGCGAGGGCTTGGCCTTTATCACGTTCGTGACAGAGCGGTCGCCCCATTTGTAAGTGCGTTAGTCAAACTATGGCACCGCCGTCCGGACTGTCTGACGAGTTTGTTATTAGAAGAACTAGCGCCGCCCTCGCTCTTGCCACCTGTGCCGATGTAACACGTCCCCTCGTCACTCTTCTACATTGGGGTCTTTTACCTCGAACTCAGTTACGTTCGACTTGCCTTACCAGCGACTCGACTGGCGACGGCAAAGACGATTTATCGAGTCCTGCAGCGTGGACGACGCGATAACATTGTGGAGAGGAAGCACCCGAACGTCAACTGGCGAGTACTGTGCAGGACGGTTCACCACGTAACACTGGACACTGCCGCAACGGCGATATGGTATATCACTGTCAACGGTAAACAGGTGACCAGATCAAGGCTACATCCGATCCATAGACTCAGCCATGTGCACGAGCTGTGGCGTTCAAGACAACGATGAACACTGTCTTATGATAGACCACTACACAGTACAACGTGGGATATACCTTGGTCATAGCGAGAAGGCATATCTGGATGATAAAGCAGATGGCGAGTGACGTCGTGACCCCTCACACTGTGTAGCAGTATTTCCCTCCTTTCCTCTTATTGTCCCCAGTGCGAAAGTTTCTTCGCAGTTTTTGTTTCCCAACCGGTGCAAGATGTAGTACCGGTTAAATGGTTCAAATGGCTCTGAGCACTATGGGACTCAACTGCTGAGGTCATTAGTGCCCTAGAACTTAGAACTAGTTAAACCTAACTAACCAAAGGACATCACAAACATCCATGCCCGAGGCAGGATTCGAACCTGCGACCGTAGTACCGGTTAATGGTGGTACCTATTCCACCCTTAGGTTTTATTTAATGCCGTCCTTAGCCTCACACTTTGCCCTCTTTCTTTTTGCCCAAAAAAAAGTGCTTGAGACGAACGCTCGCGATAAGCAAAAAGTACAGTTTTTAGCCCCGATCCGAAATAAAGTTTCACGTCACTAATAAGCAGTACAGATGACATAAAATTGATTTTCCAATTTCCTAATCAGTTTCGCAATATTTAATACAGTTATGGGTCACCAGCATGCATGGACAAATGCATGTCGAAGGACATTGTATAATAATATACAAACATTGTAAACTAAGTCGTGTATTTCGGACCTCGACGGGCTAAAAACGATGGTAACAACATTTCTCTCTCTGTTGCGGGAATCACATAATGTGTCAGCACCAGGGGATGTGTAGAGTGTAGAATATGGGGATTTGTATGGGTCCAAAGGACGTGCCCAGACGGCAGAAGTGGCTAGGGCCACCATACGCTATAAGAAGAAAATTCAGCATCGAGAGCCGACCCGACAAAACTTTTCATGTGTCACTAATAAATAGTTCAGTTTACGTCAAACTGATTTCGCACTTAGCGATCAATTTCGTAATATTGAATACAGCTGTGGATCGCCAGCAGTGTGTGTTCCTTCAGATGTGCATGCATGTCTGAAGGGCATTCTGTAATAACTTAAATAACTTACAGACATTGTAAAACTCAGACTTCATAAACTAAAACGTGCGTACCACAAACGATATTGTCGCAAGAAATAACCCCTTTATCTATTATTCTGTCAATCCAAAATAAATACGCTGCCGGTCATGAAAATAACGACATCTGGAACTATGCAAAACAACAATTTTTACTTTTCGTGCGTGAACAGCATTATAAAAAAATATATATTAAATTTGTAGTAATCTGGAGGTTAACGGGTTGTGGAATATAGTACACATGTCCTCCACCTCTGGCAGCAACAACGGCTTTAAGCCAGCTGGAAACAAACTGAGCTTGGCTGTCAGTCATTCTACATCCGTATCATGGGGCTCAGAAATCGTAGTTGCTGGTGTGTAGTGCAGTGACAGACTCACATCGACCTATATCTAGGGAACGTGCTGTCCAGGGAAACAGCCGAACCCCCTCTGTATCGAGATAGGTGAGTGCTGTACGGAGCCCATGTATAAGTAGTGTGGCGTCTTCTTGGTAGAAGATAACATAACTGATACCTCAAAGATAGGAAATATCACTGGCCTCAATGCCTCAGACATGCACCGACGGTTGTCCAAATTATCGGCTATGAAGAAGAGAGGTGATCGTTTTGGTACCTGTAGAAGCCAGATTCCATCATGTAAGATGTGAGCATGTTTCTTGCTGCAATATTTGTAATAAGTCTTCGTTCGCATGCAGATATCTCCCGGTCGCTAACCATTTTTGCCCCTGTTCACCTTTCCTACAACGACAGTTGCGCACCACTCTGTATTCCAAAGCTCCCTACCGCTGTGTGCGAGAGAGACGTGACGTGGATGTCCGTCCTGCATGGCTTCTGCGGCACTAGTTACAAGATGGCTTTGAGATAATGCTAGCGGTTGGGTGTGACCCTCCTGATCCCAATGATTCCTTATTCGCATGACAGTCGTGGGAACCTGACAAATGCGAACAGCAGTACTGCAGAACGATAAACTGAACTCTCGATAGGTCATGATCCTGCCACTGTCGAATTCCAGCACGTATTGGCAGTTACATCCAGGAACAACAGAGTTTGCCGAGGATTGGGTGGCGGTCACGCTTCAACGAGACAGACAGTCATACCATATGTGCAACCACAATGTGAGGTCAGACAAACATGATCCTGAAGAGGGTCAGCAACCTTTCCAGAATCTGCGGTCTCGATGATTGAATGATTTGGCCTTGTAAAATCAGCCTGCATGGCCTTGATGTGCTGGTACCGAAAACGACTGGGAGCAAGGAACAAACCACAGCCGTTACTTTTCCCAAAGACCCGCAGCTCTACTGTATAGCTAAATAATTATGGCATCCGCATGGGTAAAATAGTTCAGAAATAAAATAGTCCCCCTTTCGGATATCCAGGAGCGAACAGCTCAGGAGGATGCCGTCATCAGGAAAAACAAAACTGGAGTTCCACGGGCCAGAGTGTGTTACGTTACCTTAATCAGGTTGGTAGGTTAGAGAATTTAAAAAGGAAAATGAATTATATGAGTGATAATCTGTGAAATTCGGAGGCTGGACAAACAGGACTTTTTGTCACGTGGACACAGAATTACAAATACAAAATCAGATATGGGTAATTCATGAATGTGTGTGATAATGAATAAGAAAATAGGGATACGGGTAAGCTACTATGAACATCATAGCGAATGCATTATCGTAGCCAAGACCGACATGAAACCAACACCCACCACGGTAGTTCCATTTTATATGCCATCTAGCTCCAAAGCTGACGAAGGGACTTGAAAGCCTGTGTTATAATATAAAAGAAATTATTCAGATAGTTAAGAGGGACGAAAATTTATAGGCCAATGTGGGAATGGTATTCGGTCGCATGAAAAGGAAGCATATGGAATGGAGGAAAGGGATGAAAGAGGTAACCGCGTCGTAGAATTTTCACAGAGCATAATTTAATAATCTCCATAATTTGGTTTGTGAATCATGAAGGAAGACTGTATTCGTGGGAGAGATCTGGAGACACTAAAAGGTTTCACAATGATCGTATAACGGTAAGACGAAGCTTTAGGAACCACATTTTAATTGGTAAAATATTCCCCAGGTAGAAGTGGTCTATGACCATAATTTATTAGTTATAAAATGTAGATTAAAACAGATGAAATTGCAGAAAGGTAGTAAATCAAGAAATGCGATTTGTAGGGTCTTGTCTAAGTTGAAGGAACCAAACGTTAAGGGTTTGAGGGGGAGATTTATACCAATGACAGAAAGAGGGAAAAGGAATACAACAGAAGACGAAACGGTTATCTCTGAGAGCTGATGTACTGAAGACAGCAGAGGATGGAATAGGTGAAAACTCAAGGCCTTAGTAGGTATGTAATAAGATACGTAATTTAAATATTGACAGGATAATACACAGAAATGCAGGAAATGATGCAGGCAAAAGGCGATACACAAGCGTAAGAAATGAAATCGACCGAAAGTGCAAAATGGGTAAGCAGAAATGGCAAGAGGACAAATGGAAGGCTGTAGACAAAAGTACAATTTGGGGGGAACTGGATGCTGCCTATAGGAAATTTAAAGGGCGGAGAAAAAAGAAACAACTGAGAGCTCAGAAGGAAAAGCAGTGCTACGTGAAGAAGATGAAGTTGAAAGGTAGAAGGAATACATACATAGAAGAGCTCTACAAGGGAAATGACCTAACGAGAATATTATAAAAAAGAAAGAGGAAGTAGATGAAAATGAGATGGGAGATATACTGTGAGAATAATTTGATAGACCACTGAAAAACCTAATTCCAAACGAAATAACTGAGGTAGATTATATTCTCTCAAAACTACCGATATCCTTGAGAGACACAACCACGACAAAATCACTTCATCTGGTGTATGAGATGTGTGAAAGAGTTGAAGAACTCTCATCAACTGTAGACATAGAGTCCGAAATCACGTTGTACATTTTATTTATAAATGTCCATCTCAATGGCATATTCTGTATCACCACACAATCATTTCGGCTCACTGCCGTAGTCAAATTCCTTACGAACATAAAAATACTGAAGTGACAAAGTGACTTCGATTGACTGAGAGCTAAATACACAGAAAATCTAGGAATATAAAGAAAAAAATAACATGGGTAATAGCCAAACATTTTAGTCATACAAACAATTAAAGGTATTCTGTAACAAGCATTGATGTCAAACAGTCTGTGCATATCGGTACATATCAAGTGTTGGGGCGTTATCCAAACATACCCATAGACAGTAGAAAGCACTAGTGCTGAAGTATATAACTGATGAGCATCGTAAACACAATAGTCTCTGGGAGAATATAAATAGTCGTTGCTCAAATGAATCACGTGGCAACTCATGTGTCTAACAATAAAAGACGTAAAACAATATGTAGAAATAAAATGCATACTCAAAGTCCGAATAAAAGCTATAATAGGTAAATAATGAGTCTGTTAATAGAAACCTTATAGCACAACAACGTAAATAACAAAACTTTGTGTGAAAGAATAAAACAAGTAAAAAGTAATGTAAAATTTGCTAATAGAAAACGTTTCAGCATGACAAAGACAAACAAAATATAACATTCTGTGAGGGATAGTTAATGAAACAATAGTTATTTCATTAAAAGTGTTGACGGTCGATAGCACATTGACAGCAGGATCCAGGTACTGAACCTCGCAGCTTCGCTGTAAGGTGGTTTTATTTTCCTGCGGTGGAACTTGAAGAAGGATCTGTTTGCAGTGTACACGGCCGCATAACGTGCCACTGCTGCACGAGGCGTTGTTCACACTAGTAAGTTCTGAATACAATGAAATAGGCATTCAGATTAAACTCTTTCTGTTCGTTTAGCAGTAACCCCAGTTGCCATTTTCTACGTACGTACATCTCCATTTCGTCCAGTACCTTCAATAATTGTCCTTTTGGTGCCCTGTGCAACGCTTCCAAATTATCCTGAGTGTGATCTGTCACATGATTTTCCTTATCCAAATGTCTACCAAATATGCTGTTTTTTGGCTTTACGTGCGTTCTTTAAAGCGAGTCTTTAAACTTCCTTCCAGTCTGACTGATATACAGGCTTTTTCACAATTTACGCAGTTGACTATCTGGTCTCCGGATATCAAATATTTATTACAGTCGTCAAATTTGTGGCGTAGCGTAGAACCAATAATTGACCTTTTCTCTGAAACACGGTTTTAACTTTAGTTATTCTTAAAGTTTGCGCAGTTCAGTGGACAAGTCCCTCACTGTATAACAGAGTTATCTGAAACTACTGTCTCCTTGTCACGCAGTTTTGACTTGAGCTTTTTACATAAGTCTGTTACATCACTGTCTTTACATCCGTTTGCCCCTACCACTTGTTTATTAACATTCAAGTCTCCCGTTTCCTCGTTATTGTCGAATGGCACTTTCAACATTCTGTTGTTCATGGCTGTCAAACATAGTTTACAGCGTGACAGGATTTGTCATTTATGATAGCGTTAACTGCTGTTGATTACGTAAATATACTAAATTTGTGTTTGCATCTTTTAAGTTAGTCTGAGATGCGAAAAGCTTGTACTTTACTCTCGTTTCAGTTCCACTCTGAACTTAATTTTTTCATACATTGCACTCGTTGTTTCTGTTACTTCATGAATTTTTATTTGTCATTTTTATGAGGTAGTATGTTGTTATGTAGATACTGTCTGTAACAGATAAGTTCTTTCCGTACTTCTACAATTGGTTAAAAAGCTTATTTCCTAGTTCATTTAAGAAAATCTCGGCTGTAGTGCCTGTCGAACTGTTGTACATTACGAGCCTTTCGATAACCAAAAATGTGATGGCTAAATGTAAAATAGTTGAATGACAACGAATGTTCTAAAATTTCCATGAGTTCTACTATTTCCTTCTGAATAATCTTATGTTATAAGAATTTTCTTCATACTGTCTCCAATATTTCCGTTACTGGGGTATTAGTACAGCCCAAGACAAAAATAAAGACACTCCATAAAGAAGTGATCCTAATGGGACGGAAATAGGTAGATGTGATAAACAAGTGCAGACACACAAATTATTACAGTTTCAGGAAAACTGGATGATTTATTCAACAGAAAGATCTTCACAAATTGAGCAGATATCAGTAATGTTTTGGTCTGTCTCGGGTCCTTATGCAAGCAGTTATTCTACATCTATATCTACATCTACGTGGATACTCTGCACATACTTTTAAGTGCCTGGCAGAGGGTTTATCATTCGGCTTGATAGTAGTGTTGGATGTCCCCCTGAGGAATATCGTGCCAAATTCCGTACAACTGGAGCTTCAGACCGTCAAAACCCGAAATTGTTGGATGGCCGAGGCCATAATGCTCCAAACCTTCTCACCTGGGGAGACATCCGACGACCTTGCTGGACAACGTAGAGTTTGGCACGTTCGCTGGCGGGCATTATCTTGCTGAAATATGTGTCCAGAATGGCTTGCCGTAAAGGGAAACAACGTGGGGCGTAGAATATCGTTGGCGTACCCTTTGCTGTCGCAGATGACAACCACAGAGGCCCGGCTATGTAATGAAATGTGACCTCAGAACATCACTCCTGCTTGTCGGGCCATATGTCTACCCAGAGTCGCCATGGCATCTCCTAACACGTCTACAGCTTGGAATGTCAATGACTGGAGTAGAATTTTCTTCAGTCCCACATCGAACCGAACCCCGATGACCATCGAAGACGTGTCAGGAGACGCAGCAGTGGGTACCAATCTGACTGTAAAATAACTGATGATGGGCGAAATCCAAGCGGTTCTAAGCGCTTCAGTCTGGAACCGCGCATCCGCCACGGTCGCAGGTTCGAATCCTGCCTCGGGCATGGATGTGTGTGATGTCCTTAGGTTAGTTAGGTTTAAGTAGTTCTAAATTCTAGGGGACTGATGAACTCAGATGTTAAGCCCCATAGTGCTCAGAGCCATTTGAACCACTTTTTTTTTTTATGGGCGAAATAAACATGTATAAACTATAAAACTGGCATTAGCAAGAAAAGCCTCTCTGAACAAGATCTGTTTGTTAACATCGAATATAAATGTGCGTGTTAGGAAGTCTTGTTGCCGGCCGAAGTGGCCGTGCGGTTAAAGGCACTGCAGTCTGGAACCGCAAGACCGCTACGGTCGCAGGTTCGAATCCTGCCTCGGGCATGGATGTTTGTGATGTCCTTAGGTTAGTTAGGTTTAAGTAGTTCTAAGTTCTAGGGGACTAATGACCTCAGCAGTTGAGTCCCATAGTGCTCAGAGCCATTTGAACCATTTTTGAAGTCTTGTACGAATGTATTTGTCTGGTGTGTAGCCGTGTACAGAAGTGCAAGCAGTTCAGACGTGAAGAGAACAGAAGGTTTAGACTTTCGATGCTCCAGAAGAATGGTGAAGATTAGATGGGTAAGTGCCGTAAGTAATGAGGGGGTACTATTTAGAATTGGGGGATCAGAAATTTATGAAACAACTTGACTAAAAAAGGGGTCGGTTGACAGAATACATTCTGAAACATTAAGGAATCGCAATTTTAACAATTTTAGCAGTGAAAGGTAGTGCGGTGAGTAAAAATTGTAGGAGGAGACCAAGAAATGAATATGTTAAGAAGAAAGTCTTGCACATAATACAGTAGGGTAGTGAGCTGCATAAAACTATTGTAATGAGACCACAACAACGCTGGTCCTTCTAACATTAGGCGCAGCACGATCTTTTCAGAAATACTCGGATTGTGAGTTCTGACTGAGGAAACCAATGCATAATCTTTATTTCTATTAGGGGCAATCAGCTGAAAGCGAGGGAGATGTAAGAAGAAGTAAGTAAACTGTTAATTATTACAAAAGTACTCTCCATCCAACTGTGAGACAAGACGGTCAATGCCTTCGTGGAAAAATGTTTACAATTGACAGGAATCATGATTGTACTCAGGCGTACATCTCCTCGGCCGGACCAAATCGACGACCACGAATGTTTTTCTTCAGGATTCCAAAAATACGCATAGCGCATGGGCAGACATTGGAACTGTGTGGAGGATCAGCAAGGGCTTCCCAGCGCAGTCGCAGTCGAAATAACCTCGGCAACATATGGGCCCGTCCACAAGTGATAAACGCAATCGTCCGTCAATAATTGCATTTTACAATATTTTAAAAATTAAAGGTTATTAGGGTTCCGCAACTCTATCGGTAAAAACGGAACGGTGTAGGATAACTTTGTAGTCGGTCTGCCTGTCAGTCTGTTAAGATCCCCTTTTCTCATTAAGATCCCCTTTTCTCATTAAGATCCTCTTTTCTCAGGAACGAGAAGAGGTATCCAATTGAAATTTGTTTTACACACTAAGCTCTACGGTCCCTTGGCGGTGTAAAAGCACTTAAGTGTCTAGGCCAATGCAGTCAAAATACATGACCATTATATGTCACATGTTTTGATACTCGAAAACTCACTCATCAGAACTTGTAGACGAACTGTCTACATACAGTGCTACTAAAAAAGAAGGAACAGATTTAAAAATATTTATTGCGTCCAAACTACAAAAGATCGAAACATAGTTCCAACATTCGTTGTCAGAGAAATGTTCAAATGCATTTAATGTTTTATACGAGAGATATCAAAATGGTGGCTCATTTCCTGCCACACGAAGAACTGGTCTCTCGTTATCCAATTCACAACTTCAACAGTGTGATGTCGCAGACTTTCAAGAGTGTCAGCCAGAGGGCTGATAAAAACGCGGTGTTTTACGTAACCCCACAGATACAAGTCACAAGGTCTGCGATATGGAGACCTGGGAGGCCACCGGCAATGAAGTTCATCTTCTGTTCCTCCCTTCCAATCCATCGTCCTGGAATGGCTTCATTCAGGTGACCTTGGACACGCTTAGAGAAATTCTTTGAGAGCAATAGCAATGGCCGAAGATTTTCAAAATTCTGCGAGTTCACGTACTCCTATGAATACAATCGTACTTCTGCAGAACAAAGAAATTTCTGAATCAACCTCTTCATCGTACACAGAATGTATTAGTGAGATTCAGTACTGGCGGCGACCAACAATACCAGGAAATTAGTCAGCCAATGCACTACTGCAATTCTGTAGGTTTTCATTTAGCGGTTGTGTTCAGCCCTGTGATAAAATGGTTCAAATGGGTTCAAATGGCTCAGAGCACTATGGGACTTAAAATCTGAGGTCATCAATCCCCTAGAACGTAGAACTACTTTCACCTGACTAATCTAAGGACTTCACACACATCCATGCCCGAGGAAGAATTCGAAACTGCGACCGTAGCGGTCGCGCGGTTCCAGACTGAAGCGCCTAGAACCGCTCGGTCACACCGGCCGACGATAAAATGGTACTGACCCATTAGTACGAAGTACTAAATGGCGCAGCGACTGTCTCAAACTTTTTTCCAAAATCACCACAGTCCAGTTAATTCCCGGATGAAGTCGGTACGGCCCGCTGCTGTGCAAAACTTACGGGGGTACGTCCATGAGATTGGCCGAAAATGTCAATTTCCAATTTATTTTTTGCTCATGGACATTAAGTTGCCAAAGTTTCAATGACGAAACCGCATCCGAGCTGCCTTAGAAATAATTAATTGTGTGACGCGACCTTCCTGCCACACCCACGTTTTGAAGCAACGCTTCGATACTAGCTCGACGAGCATCGATTTCGTACATTTCTTTCAAGAAAACTTGCACGAGATACACCTTGAAAACTATGATATATACACTTCAGTTTTATAGATCACTCGTGACCCTGATCAGTATCTTAAAAACAATAACAAACCAGCTGCGTTGTTTATGAAGACGCAATTATTATTTGTCTTATGCAGTTAACGGAGTTTTACGGATGTGTTCCGTCCTTTCATCATTCAATAATCCTACGCTCACGATGAGTGTCAGGAAACTAGATAAATTTTGTTTGCAGAAGTCAGTGAACCCAGGACGTGAGGAGCAGCAACAAACCAACAAATGAGGAGTAAAAACGTCTGCTGAAAATGAACTGTGAATGAGAGCAAACTTCATGGACAACTTTCGGTTGAGAAATATGGATACATTGGAGACATCCAGAAGAGAATGAGCTCTAGATTGAGGAAACTTGTTAGTAAAATGAAGGACAACAAGCTGGAAAACGGAAAGGGAACTAGTGGACACAACAAATTCATAAAGAAGATGAAAGACACTCTTCAGATATATTATGGCAAGGCTATCAGATGGAACCCATCCAGTGAAACTGGCACGAACGATGCAGTATGGGCTACATATTTCGACATTGTGTCAAAAGATGAACATTCCATTGATCTTCTGCGCCACATTAACTGGTGAAAGTATGTACGGGCTCAAAGGTGTAACAACCCTACATTCGCAAAGAGAGGCTTCCAAATAGTATCCCGGATGTTGTTATGCCTACTTATAAATTTATGACCGATACTGAACTTCTAAAAAAGTGTGTTCATGGCAAAATGCAAAATCCACAGGAGTCTCCAAATTCGCTCATATGGAATCGATGCTCTAAATCTACACTATCACTTGCTACAGCTGACAAAATTTCAACTTAAGATATAATTCCTGTGTTTGATGATGGGAACTTAGGAAGAATGAAGGTGTTAGAGAGAATGATCTTTTAAATACGAAATTTCATTCAATACAGCTTGACAAAAATGGATGTATAGCACCTCACTGCAGCTGAAAAGTGAGTTGAAGACCTGGTAACGGAAAGAAGGCAGAGAACAAGAAACCAGAAGGTAACCTTGGTTTAAACCTTAATTTACATTACCTGAAAACTATTTTTTTTAAGTAAGTGTACCTTTCTCTCTATGAAGGCTAGTATTACCAACTTTTGTACATTTCTTTCTACAAACTCAATCAATGTTTTCTCAAGACTCCATTTTGAAATTCTGAGCGTAAGCTGAGATATTTAGCAAAGCAGCTGGAATTTTGCATGAACTTTATACTACACATAAAGAATCATAATTTAAAAATTATTAATATTCTCCTATTTCATATATGTAAAAAACCTCATGAGAGAAGCTTGTATCAAACAGAGAAACATTTGTAGACATCTCTTCAATAGTTTCTGAGAAACTCTAAATAATATATTTAAATTACACAAAAAAGTTAAGTATATATAATCCAAGGAACATAACACTAAATGTGTTAATTTCAATTGTTCTCGGTCATAATGACTATCTTTGTGAACCGTGACTGTGTGAGATAATTATTTATTTCTAATGTCTGCTACCAGTCACTTTTTTATTTTAAGTTTAATCCAACATAATGCAACGAGTTTCGAACATGTTCTGTTCATCTTCAGGTGTTTATACATACATACATTCAGAGAAACGTTACTTAAAAATAAACAGTCTTAAACTAGATTAATCTAGAACTCTTGGTCCACAGCGGCTGGTATGGCATTTGGGGGGGGGGGGGGGGAGGGGGGGCAGTGGATGGCTAGAAATCGAAATCAGTGATGTCGTCTGCTGGTTTTATTCCTTGTGGTTGACTATGTATAATGTCACAGCCTGTATAGGATGCAATAGATTTGCATCAGTTATGTGTGAAAGGCTTCTATATGACAGTTGATCACTTACGAATTCGTCATCTTTCGGCTTCACTTGCATCACTGGTGTAATGGCGGAGCTGTTGATTAACATTACACTATTGCATATTGTATTTTGTGGTTGATTGCCAACGTAATTAATTTCATGTAAAGCATGGTACAAAATTCCAATGCCTTATCTTGAAAGTTGCGGGTTTGGTGCATCCATTAAATAGTGTCCCCTTAAGGACGAGGCAGATAAAGTAACATAGCATATTAACTACTCGGTGGAAACGAATGAAAGTACGGGAGCATGCTGCCAGGAGTTTGGTATTGCTCGCAGCAGTGTTTCGCATGCGTGACGTGAGTTCCAAACCACCAGCACCGCTGCCGTAACGGGAGAAGGTGGTAGACTACGGTCAACTACTGCAGCAGATGACCGCACCACTGGGTAACAAGCAAGAAAGAACCCACGTCAAACAGCAGGTGCAGTTCCAACCACATACAGCAGTACAGCAAGACACCTAATATGACGGTTCACACTGGCACGGCGACTGCATGGCGCTTGCCTCTTTGTCCGACGACCAATACGTGGTGCTGCGTTGACAACAGCACATCAACCATGATTCCAAGATCAGAGCGATTGGATCAACGGCGAGAGGCAGGAATGGCGGTTATCGCTCAAACAACCTGTTATGACTTCCTTTGCAGTCCGTACGATTCTTTCCTGGATATAGGAGCGAGTAACAAATATTAATTTATTCTAAATATTCTAAATCTAATATTAAATAGTAAAAATAATACGAAACTTTGTTGTTGGCGCAGCAGCGTCAGTTGCTAACAATACATTTGAATGTACAAATTATACAGACACAAAAGATTTATCAGTCTGTCACTGTTTAATATAACGCCTATTCAGAAGATGTCGAATCCTGGCCACTACGAAAGTTGTAAATGTTATTCAACTGGCAAACACACAAATGGGGTCAGTGCATGAATGTTCGAACGTAAGTACCCGCGCCGCAACAGCTCCAGAGAGTGGATGCTTGCGTCTCATTGGTGGTTGCGTAATCGTTCGTCGCAGCCGCTGCCGCTGCCGCTGTGGCACTTCTAGGAAACGCGACGACGTAACTGGCAGAGTGCGTACTTGAAAGTGCGGCGGACCGGATAACAGCCGATACGCACAACCAGTTTCCAGTTACATCGTTTCTTTTTTTTATGCCAGTTTAACCCGACTGTTAAAACCGCTCAAAATAATAATAACCGATTTTCCGTTTTTTATTCCTATTATCTCCTGGAATAAACGTAGAAATCAAACAAATATTGAAAAACCACGACTATCACAGTGTAACTAACCTGTTTCTATGGGTTATTACGTTAAGATCAGGGCCGCCACCGACTCTAACCATACAACTAATCAAAGGTTTGACCGAGTCGAAAAATAAATTAATTTGATCACAGACAACAACAAAAAATGGGTTCAAATGGCTCTGAGCACTACGGGACTTAACATCTGAGGTCATCAGTCCCCTAGAACTTAGAACTACTTAAACTAACTAACCTAAGGACATCACACACATCCATGCCCGAGGCAGGATTCGAACCTGCGACCGTAGCGGTCGCGCGGTTCCAGACTGCAGCGCCTAGAACCGCTCGGTCACAGCGGCCGGCTCACAGACAAAAAACTCATAAAAATGCATACGTCGTGATGTCGCTCATAGGGATGTAATTAATTGTATTGCCCGTGCACTGTTCACGACAATCAAATATTTAAAATAAAATAGAAAATGCATGAACGATGTGCATAAGATCAGTTCCCTGCGACACACCTGAAAATAATACTTAATATAAAGCATTTGTTTTAAAATAATAGGGAAAACTAATCTCTGGACCAGTGAATAAGGAAACGCGTTGGGTGTGCTAACGGGAAAGCTATGAGGAAAGTGGCCAAGGTGCAAAACCGTAACCTCGGAAAACAAAAGAAAATTGTGACCAAAATCATTTATTCCTAAGATATGGATGTGAGGCATGTACACAATTTCTGATAACATTAATTTCTATAAAACATTAAGGAAACCATCGTTACATTCACCGTTACAATCTACACCTAAAAGCACTAGAGTGAATCATTCATACGACTGCTGTTGCCTGATAACTGATCGCAATGACTTGTGAAACGGTAAACGTTTTGCAGTACACCCGCATGCCCACGTGGTTTGTGGAGACGCAATTTGTAGGTATCGTGGCCAAGTTGCAACAATATCACATCACGTAATCATGAACAGTTAACATTCTCCAAAACAAACATGAGATCGGACAGTTAATGATGACGGTAGCCCAACACGGCCGATGTGGCCGTGCGGTTAAAGGCGCTTCAGTCTGGAACCGCGTGACCGCTACGGTCGCAGGTTCGAATCCTGCCTCGGGCATGGATGTGTGTGATGTCCTCAGGTTAGTTAGGTTTAAGTAGTTCTAAGTTCTAGGGGACTGATGACCACAGCAGTTAAGTCCCATAGTGCTCAGAGCCGTTGGGTAGCCCAACAAACTGTAATGTTCAACCACGTGGTTGGTTCCCCACGGACGAAACATAAAGCAAGGAAAATATACGAGAAGGCAAAACTATGAATATTTAGGAAAATGCTAGCTTATACAGGCACAGCTGAAGGCAAACAGGCATTCATACAGAAGCGAGTGCTCACTTCTTATCGACACCTTTGTGTGGCGCTCTTCCGGTGAATCCAAGTCTGCTACAGAAATTTACTAAAAGAAAAATCTACCAAAGTTTTGCATTCCTTGCTGCGACAGGGCAAAGCAATCTTTCAGAGTTGAAAAGCGAGACCAAAAGCTAACGGCTCTCCCCTCGCCAAGTAACAACGCGCCACGCGGTCGGACTAACTCACCCGTCTTCGACTGGAGCGCAGCTGTGGACGCTTCCCGTACCGGCGGCAGACTGCCTCCCTTTTCCTTCTCCAGCCTCTCTACGCTCTGCGTGCCCCGGAAAACCCAAAGATGGCATTTCCGCCACCTACTTAACGCTGGTGGATTTCTCACAAGTAGCGCAAACCTCTTTGCCTACTTGACCACTACCAGAGTTGGCTATTTTGTACAACTGCTGCTGAATCTGTATGACTATCGCAGACTTTCTGCAGCAGACTACGCCACCGTCTAGCAACGTGACACACAACCACATCCATTCAATCACACCACTATGAGAGTTATGAGAAAAGAGAAACAAGGAAAAGAAAGAGAAATGCTAGTGAAAATGGGCTACCCGACTAATGAAAGGTGGCTACAGGATCCTTTCAACAGTTGCAAAAAACATAGAGTCAAATTATTAAACTACAAAGGTAAATGAAGTCCGTCCATTGTTCGCTCTTTTCTCAAAAAGTGATAAGTGGCTGAATACTACAAAAACTACCAGTATTCTCCTATTGTTCTAATTTTTGGAACACTGTTCAAAAATCATATTGTAATCGGGGGTCGTACCACTATTTGGGCACCACGAATAGTTAGTGCCAAAGGATGAAAACTGGGGCTGGGGAACTCTTTCATTTTAATTTGGCTGTTTGCAAGGGCTAGAAGCAATTAAAGGCATATCATGTAGACACAGATAGCAGATGAGCTACTTTCTACTTTTATTGATACTAAGAACCAATTATTATTAAGTTTTTCATTTATTCCTGTTACCATAATTTCCTTCCTCTCTTATTATTTCACGGAAATGAAAGAAAAATTTGTAATCTTTTAAAGTAAATGAACCGTTGTACTTCATTTTCTACGTCACTTCGTAAAAACTTTCGCTGACTATGGCTGGTGCCATTCTCCAGTACCACGCATGTCCTGTGACGGCAGCGAGAGACTGACACGTGTACCTTAATCCACGACACGCCCGCAACAGCAACTCTATTGTCTCAGCAATGCTGTACCAATTCTTATGGCAGCCGTTCGTTCCTCGTTTCTGTCAGAATTGTTATAGAGATAGCACTGATCGATTTTCCCATGCTCTGTTATACAACATTAAAAACCAATCAAAATGTTACGGATAAAAATTACTCCTTTTTTTTTAAAAAAAAAAGGTTATTTAGAAACGAAAAATTTTAGCACTGCTGCTGTGGCTAATTGATATTTCGGTTTTTTTTTTACTTGGTTATTATTACAAAATAAAAAAACACCTTCTATAACCGATACTACATAAATACCGAAAAATACCGGTTATTCAGAACTGAAATATCGGTATCGCTTTCAACAGGCCAGTTCTTGCCATACATAGAGAGAGGCCGAGTGCTCTTCTCGGATAAGAATAGATTCAGTCTGTGTAAAGGATTCGGGTCATCTTCTCATGCGACGAAAGGCTAAAATGGTTCAAATGGCTCTGAGCACTATGGGACTTAACTTCTGAGGTCATCAGTCCCCTAGAACTTAGAACTACTTAAACCTAACGAACCTAAGGACATCACACTCATCCATGCCCGAAGCAGCATTCGAACCTGCGACCGTAGCGGTCACGTGGTTCCAGACTGTAGTGCCTAGAACCGCTCGGCCACACCTGCCGGCCATGCGACGAAAGATGGGTACGCGTAATGCACCTAGGAATATTACGGAAGCACACTATTTAGCATACTAAAGAAACTTAACAGAAAAGACGTCTGAAACAGCCAAATACAGAAAGAGCACGGGAAGGAGGGAGAGAAAAAGTAAACAAAATTCAGATTTGGCGCAAAAAAAAAAAAAAAAAAAAAAGTTTCAAATGTCTCTGAGCACTATAGGACTTAACTGGTGAGGCCATCATTCGCCTAGAACTTAGAACTTAGAACTACTTAAACCTAACTAACCTAAGGACATCACACACATCAATGCCCGAGGCAGGATTCGAACCTGCGACCGTAGCTTTGCGCGGTTCCAGACTGTAGCACCTAGAACCGCTCGACCACACCGGCCGGCCTGGCGCCAAAAGTGAACGCCAACGAAACAACAACGAAAACTGCATTGTATTTTGTCGAAACTGAAAAACGTTATTTACATACGAAGTTCTTGAAAATATGTGCAGGGGTTGTGTGTGTTTGTCAATAATTTACGTGAATAAAAAAAAAATGTTCAAATGTGTGTGAAATCTTATGGGACTTAACTGCTAAGGTCATCAGTCCCTAAGCTTACACACTACCTAATTTATCCTAAGGACAAACACACACACCCATACCCGAGGGAGGACTCGAACCTTCGCCGGGACCAGCCGCGCAGTCCACGACTGCAGCACCTGAGACCACTCCGTTAATCCCGTGCGGCACACGCGAATACAGATGAAAAAGGATTTGTGAAAGTAACCGCAAATACAGCATGAAATACCTTCGCACATCAAAATTACTTTTAAATATAAAGTGATGTGATATATCACCAACTAAATTCAGTTAAAATCGTTCAGTTGCAGATGGCAAGGCACTAACGCCCAATAACGTACAGAACGTCCTGTATAACCGTACTTTATAATGTAAAACTAACGTAAAAACAACAGAAAACAAAAGCGGGTTTTAGGTCTAATTTTCGTAGATTAGATATCACTTAACACGTGTTCACATTTTACAGACTTGAATAAAGAAAAGCCACTGGCGATAACATAAATGCTGAAACAAGTGTTGGTCTATATGAAAAATAGTGTCCTGAGTTAACAGGCGGACCTTATATCTAGTATGATAATTTTATCTGGAAACATGACCAGTCCGAGAGCAGCTAAACGAGATGTTGAATAAGACGAAAACTCTGTCGTAAAGAGCGAACGATAGTAAAAGCTTTTAGCAAATGCGTTTCAGGATACCAGGAGCACGCCGAACAACATTCCTCTTACCCACGTTAAATAAGTTATCTCAATATCCGTCGTATTCCGATCTGCTTCCCATTCGTTTAGCGGTATTTAATTAGAACCGCTCCCTTTATGATACTGTTAATTCACCCGAGCTTTGCGACTCGCGACGTCGGATGATTGTGTTTCTGCTAACACGGGAACCCGCAGCAGTTCGCCTTGCGCCTGCGGCTGACGCCAGTATAGGATGGAAATGGTTTGCCGGATGCCGCCGCTACAGAAAGCGCAGCACTAAGCCCTGAGGCGGGTGGCTTTAGCCGACAACCCCCCTCCCCTCCCCCTCACCCCCATCCCTCTGTCTCGCTCTGGTCTGCCTACAGCAAACCTTTGCGCAAGCAGGGAAGAGAGCAACGTGAGTTCCAACCGCACACCCGGATTGGCTCGAAGCTCCCGTTGCGCAAACGTGTACCCCGGAGGATTCGCCTCACGTTACCCCCGCGAATGAACTGCAAACTCCGTGCTGCGAAACAGGCGTCTCGTTAGCTCATTATTCAATTGCTACAACCGACGTCGACTGCAACTGGAATGAACGATCGGCGAGGAAATTCCGTGGAGAAACAAAACCGTCGAACAGGTTGATGCGAAACAGTAATTTCTGAGAACATTTCTTTCAGAGGCAATCAGCGATCTAGCTGAAATACTTTAAAAGTGGATTAAAAACATTCTTGACAGCAACAGAATACACTGACAGAAAAAAAATGCAAGCTGAGAATGATTTGTGCGACATAAACGAAACATGGTAGGCATATTTCTACATCTGAAAGATGATGCCTATTCAAATTTTACGCCATTCGCATAAGAGTGGCGCTACCATACGAATCACGCTTGCTTTAGATCCACGCCCTTATGGTCGTGTGCGTTAGTTACCTTTGAGATTAGACATGGTAAGTTGAAGTCAGTGGAGAATGTCTTTAAGGCTGTAATGCTATTGTAAATATAATACTGCCATTAATCTGAATATTTTAAAATTTTTTGTTCCGTAATAATTTTGAAAAATTAAGCAAATTCTATAACGGGAGTAAGCTTTTGTTAAGTGTAGTTTATCTGTTTAAAATAACCTCTTTGGCGTAGGTGGAATAAATGTATTAAGACATATTTTGTAAATAATTATGTAATATTTCAAGTACAGCTGTAATTAATTATGTCAATTTTGTATGTAAATGCTGTCATGCAATTGTAGATGGTTCATACTTTGGGGTTTTTGTAAGCAGAAGCGTAAATTGAAAAGGTGTAGGGATCATAGGTAGAACGGAAGTCCGTTCTGTGGTGGAATGGAAAAGGTGGTGGGGCGCGCGAGGGAGAATTGGCGCGCAAGTGGCTCAGACAGTCGGTAGCTGCCCTGCAAGTGGTGAACACGTATTACATTGGTCAAGCACTAGAGGCCCCGAATTTACCTGCAAGACTGGGTTTTGGCCTCGGGCGTGTTCTACATGATTGGCGCAGTACGGCAATAAATTAATAGCTGAGAAATTTGCAATTTTATCGTCGCCACCAAGAGGAAGACAGAGCTATGTACATCAAGAGCCGTACCTGCGCAATGTTACTACGCAGCACCGCCTCACGCCACCTTCGACATCAGTAACAGGCAAAGTACTTTATTTAGAAGTGTATCATAGTGTGAACCATTCATCAGCAATCAGTGAAATATAAGTGTTAAATGTACCTCTGTGTTTAACCGTTATTTTCCTATTTCATTTACCTCAGTATGGTCCTTACCTAAACGAATTTATTCCGAGTATCCTGATGTTTATTGAAGCTTAAATAACAGTAAATTACTGGCAATAGTACTGTTTTGGTAGTAAATTCTGAAAATCATTATTAAATACTATAGTTTGCACGTATCAGTTTAAGGACCACCGCTTTGCGTGACCATGAGGATACGTTTTCAATAGCATTTGTGAAAGTAAAATAACTTCATTGTTTAACTGCAACAATCTTAACAGTAATTGTTCGTGTTGCTTCTCCATGTCAAAGAAAGCCAGACAATTATTGTTGTTAGTAAAACGTTAAGAAATAGCAGTCCTAAAGAAATGAAATTTAGTCGTGTTAAATAACAGTTTTGGTCATATGAATGATAGCCATAAGTCTAATTTTTTTTAATCCTTGTTGAAACATATGTGTCTTCTTTAAATAATTACTGAAGTATAGTGATAAATTCCATAAGTAACAGAAAGTGGAATTGATAGTACTTACTGCCAAGTGACCATTGTAAATGGAAATTAAGTGGTTGTGTTTAAATTACGTAGTAAGTGAAAGTAGTTATTTATTCAGTGTCGAAAATTGACTTCACCTTTTTGTGTAGACACTGTGCCGATTTGGATTGGGAGCCCTTTTTATTAAGCGAAACAGTTTATTGTTATAACAAGCTTTGTCAGATAAAAGGTTTCCAAAAGTAATTATTCTCACTGCTTTTCCCAGAAATTATATGATTCGGAGAAAAATAGTTCGATACTTTACCATTAGGTTGAACACGGTAAAAATCTCTCTCCGAGAGTCGATGGTTTGGAGTGTTAGTGTTACGTAATTTTGTAGAGGTGTTCCTGCCGCTACTTACTACACAGTTCTGACATTCCGAATCGCGGATCTTCCGTCTCTACAGTGGTAGAAGTTAAACTTTCTGGTACCGTATCGAGGAGAACGCGAAAGTACCGTTGAAAGGTGATAAACACACTATTATCAACACCTCACTGAGTTTGAACGATGTGTAATAGGGGTACTAGAAGTTGGATGTTCCTTCTGCGATACTCCAGACAGACTTGGCTGGAATGTAGCCACTTTACGTGATTGCTGGCAGCAGTGGTCACGAGAATGTAAGCTCGCAAGAATAGTGGGCTCGTGACGGCCACGTGCCACTACCGAGAGGGAAGACTATCTCTTTCTGGATAGGGCTCCAGGACATCACACTGTATCTCTGTAAGTGGGAAGCTTCTGTGTTGGCAGCGCTGTGTAGCGCTTTGCATTGGATCTCTGACTGCGCTTCCTTTGTAAAAGACACTGTGGCTGGTTGGACTCGTTGTTGGAAGTTAGTCGCCAGCAGTGATGGAAGTACTGTTGGGCAATTGGAGGTGAACAGCCAGCAGTGATGGATGTTAAATGTGACAAGTTACCATTGATGGAGGGTAGAGGTCTGAAGTGTTAGCGTAGGCAAACGACCTGTACATGTTCGACTTGGAGATTGAATACTATTCATTATTATATACCTTTTTACTAGAGGTCAACGGCGATTTATAGTCGTATCTGAACTGGATGTCACATTATTAAGGTAAAAAAATACATTATTTGGTTTGCTACAAAACCTTTCCTTTGCTAACCACATGGCTATTAGTAGTTAGTGGTTTTAGTAGTTAGAATCTTATATTTAGCTGGCAGTACTGACGCTCGCTGTATTGCAAAAGTTCTCGTAATGAAGATATTTGTGAGGTAAGTGCTTAATGAAATGTATGGTATGGGTTATTGTTAAGATTTCTTTTTAGTCAGGGCTATTCTTTTGAATTAATTATTTCAAGTCAGGTTATCCTTTTTTTTTTTTTTTTTTGAGCACTCAGGATGCGTTGCGCTAGACTATTGTGGGTCAGTGTTGACATGATAAGAATAAGTAAAGAGAAAGTAGATTCACTTGCATTCAATTTCACTCAGCAGTTTAAGTAAAATATTTAATAAAGGAATTTCACCTGCAACAGCAGTCTGAGCAGCAGCTGACACCACAGCGACATAACATACGGTTACAAATCAGTTACTTGAAAGATTGCTCCGAGCCAGACATCCTGCAGCGTGCATTCAGCTGATCCCAAATCATCGTCATTCGCGACTTCACTGTGGTGTCAAGGAAGAGTTCACCGGAGGGCGGGGTAGAGGTCTGTTGCATTTTCTGATGAAAATGAGTTCTGCCTCAGTGCAGTGATGGCCATATTTTGGTTATAATGAGGACAAGTTTGCGCCTCCAATCAACATGTCTGCAGTCTAGACACCCTGGACCTGCAACCAGAGTTATGGCCCAGGATGCGATTTCATATTGTTACTTTCATTTACGTAGAACTTTGAGCTATCCAAATTTACTGTGTGATGTGTCGTTGAGCAAATCGTGTGCTTAATCAGTTTTACTGTAATCTAAACAAAAATTAAACAACTTAATCTGGAAAACAAGTATGTAATGCCTGTAATGCAATCAATAGCTCTGAAGTTTACTCAGTCTCGTGTGCATCGGGTTTCGTGACCCTGTGCTGTAAACTGATGAAATTGCCTATGCAAATAAACAATGAAATACATTATTCTTAGCTCTTGAATCGGAACGGATGTAATCTTGTTATTCTGTTCTCTCCACTGTATGCATATAAAATACTCAAGCTTGCCTCAGGGAAGTGCAGTGCCGGCCATAAAATAGCTTCATACAAATAATGTCAGTAGAGTAGTTGATAAATGAATGAACTTGTAAATGTTCGGTGGTAATTTTGGATAGTGGCTCAGCGCTGTGTAGTGCTGCCTGCATTAAAACTGTTACAAACATTAATACTTTTCTGATTCAGTCACATTAATGTTTTTCTGACTCTTATTGAAAAATCATTTCTTTTAAAAAATACTCAAAGGATTTAAACAAACACGACATAGAAGAGGATGTAGTGATAATGGGATATGTTAAGACCGAATGTTTCAGTTCGAAAATTGAGTTCAAAATTAAGTTTTTCCTTCACAAAACTAATATCAAACATTTTACATTAATTTCAAAATCAGTGAAGTTCTCAATTGTTCAACAATTCTCACTTTCTAACGTAATGAAGCACAGTTCTTGGATTGTTACATGACAAAAGTCTAACATCGTTTAACAAAATAGATTCCAAAATTTAACTTGTCTGTATCAGGATTACAAAACACACAAACCTGCAAATCGGGCATACCTAATCTACCTATACATTAAATCTGATTCATATACTTGGTTCCTACATTCAAGGGACGATTACCAAAAACCTACATTGTGTTCCAGCAAACGTAAAACTACTTATACAAAATTTCATTACCTTACAAAAGTGTATTATGCTGCGTCCATAGACCAACAGCTAAATTCTCAAAGCTAGCCACTAGCTTAAATTCATACATCCTACCTATGTCAGAGTGCAACGGCAACTGCTACTGCGCTCTGCGCTCCCCTACTTACAATCGATTCTGCCACTCAGGCAACATCTTTGGTTCAGAGGTGTCAAAGATACAATCTCTTGTACATGTGATAACCATTTCATATCATTTTTCATGAAATATGTTAAAAAAATCGGGCTTTGCGTACAAGTGGATCCCTCACAATATGACAGCAGGAGCACTCTCGCGGTTATCCCGCGGACCGTGACTGCAAACCTGTAAGGTAGTCTGGTGATTCGGTATGTTGTGTTGCCACTCATGAATAGCATTCCAGGTGGTGTTTTCCAACAGGATAACATTCGCACACATACCACTGTTGTAACGTTACATGCTCTTCAGAGTGCTGACATGTTGCCTTGGCCCGCTCGATCATCAGATATGTCTCCAATCGAGCGCATCGTCCCTGTATAGACCGTCCATGTGCAACAGGCATGGAAGTCCATATCACAAACATCCGCGACCTGTACAACAGGTGTATGCACGTTTGTATGCTTGCATTCAACATTCACAGATTATTGAAATATTAACAGTTCATATTTTCAGTGGCATATCTCGTGTTTATATAATCTGTGATTTCGCAGCGTTCATCAATACAAATGCACTCCTGAAATTTCATTATTGTGCATTAATAATATTTTGGTGCTGCGATTTCTTTCTGTCTTAGTACTTCAAAAGCTGTCTTGACGGAAGTCGAATATTTATTGGTAAAGGTAACCGGTATCGGTCAGAATCTCCAACTGCACCTGGCGTTCATGAAGCCACGCCACCTGCTTCCTTCACCGCCACCGCCCTCCAATCATGGTAAAAACAGTATGACGATCGTCACATTCTTACCAAAACTGATTACCATTACAAATAAATATTTTCTTGCGCTCAAGATCGTTTTCAATCTACTTTTAAAAGATGTGAAATACTAAGCAGCAAATTTTGAAACGTCCCCTTAGAAAAATTATTGAATTACTGTGCTGATAAACCCCTTACGTTATTTGATTTTCAAACAGCTGAGCAAAACTGAACGTACTCAAACATTTCTCTCTTTACTTATTCTGATCATCACTAAACTGACACAATATTTTTAGCGCAACGCAATCTGACTTTTAATAATCCCTACAAAAGAGTGGCCCTGACTAACAGTAACCTATATCTTTCATGAATCACTTACCTCACAAAAATCTTCATTACTCGAACTACTGCAATACAGCGAGCACCAATACTGCCAGCTAAATAAAAGATTCTAACTACTGAAGTCACTAACTACTGATAGGCATAGTTAGCAAATGAAAGATTTTGATAAAGAACAAACAATGTATTTACCTTAATAGTGTTCAAAAGTCATTATATATATATATATATATATATATATATATATATATATATATATATATATATATATGTATATCAGTTCATGACATCCAGTCTTATAAATTTACTGTCTCTGATGGACACACGTCATCCGCTCTCAAAACTCCGCCATCTCTATCCCCACATCCACCACTGCTGGCAGCTCACCTCCAACTGTGCAACGCTACGCACTGTTAACAACCAACTGCCCAACACTACAATAGCGACTATTTCAACAATGCCCACCAACCACAGACTGCACACAGCACAGTCAGTGATTTTCATACAGAGCGCTAGGTGACGTTACCAACATAAAAACCTAAACAGCCTACTTACAATTTGTCTTCGACTGGAGACTGATCTATGCCATCATGTTTAAGACAGTGAATGAGAGGTAGATGATCCCTGTTAACAAGGGCAGGAATTTACCAACGTGAAATAGAGAGGAAGACTCAATTTTCGGAAATGCATTAATTTATTGCATAAGTGATTCACGTACGAGGGGAGTTCCAAAAGTAAATTATACATTATTATGGCAGTATAAGTAAATTTTACTGAAGCCTGCATTATATTTAAAAGTAAAGCAGGTACATGACATTACTTGTTAACATACAATGAAGTGCCAAAAGTCATGGGATAGATACTGGCATCGTGTCGAACCTCCTTTTGCCCGACGTAGTGGAGCAACTCGACATGGCATGAACTCAACAAGTTGTTGTAAGTTCCACACAGGTGTTTTGAGCCGTACTACCTCTATAGCCATCCATAATTGTGAAAGTGTTGCTGGTGCAGGATTTTGTGCACGATATGGCCTCTCGATTCTGTCCCACCAATATCGGGCGATCTGAGTGGCCAGATCATTCACCCGAATTGCCAAGAATGCTCTTCAAACCAGACATGAACAAATGGGGGCCGGTGATATCGTGCTTTATCATCCATACGAATTACTCCTCTGTTTGTGAACATGAAGTCCATGACTGGCTAGAAGTGGTCTCCAAGCAGCCAAACATAGCCGTTTCCAGTAAATGATCGGTGCAGTTGGACCTAAGGAACCATTTCATTCAATATAAACACAGCCCACACCTTTCTGGACCCAGCTCTATCATACACAGTGCCTTGTTGACAACTTGGTTCATGGCTTCGTGTTGTCTGCCTCACACACGAACCAGCTCTTACCAAGTGAAATCGAGATTCATCTTCCCAGACTACTGACTTCCAGTCGTCTTGCTTCCAAACGAGATGGTCACGAGCCCAGGAGATGTACAGCAGGTGATGTCGTGCTGTTTCTACAATTTGCAGAAGTCGTGTGTTTCTTTAATGCATACGAGAGTGTGGAAGAGGTGCCGTTCGTGAACAGAGGATCCAGATAATAATTACATCATGTGAAGTATGTTAGCGGAAAGAAACAATCAATGCCTCCTCTGCACGATAGCAATAGAGATACTATCGAGGACAGTGCTGCCAAAGCGGAGTTACTAAACACAGCCCTGCGAAATGCCTTCGCAAAAGAAGACGAAGTAAATATTCTAGAATTCGAATCGAGAATAGCTGCCAACATGCGTAACGTAGAAGTAAATATCCTCGGAGTAGTGAAGCACTTAATAAAAGCAAGTCTTCTGGTCCAGACTATGTACCAGTTAGGTTCCTTTTGGGCATGCTGATGCCTTAGCTCCATACTTACCAATCATATACAACCGTTCGCTCGACGAAAGATCCGTACCCAAAGACTGGAAAGTTGCACAGGTCACACCGATATTCAAGAAAGGTAGTATGAGTAATCCACTAAATTACAGGCCCATATCGTTAACGTCGACATGCAGCATGATTTTAGAACATACACAACTGGCCATTGACATTGCTGCAACACGAAGATGACGTGCTACAGACGCGACATTTAACCGACAGGAAGAATATGCTGTGATGTGCAAATTATTAGCTTTTCGGAGCGTTCACACAAGGTTGGCGCCGGTGGCGACACCTACAACGAGCACATGACAGTTCTAGTATAATATATTTGTCCACCTAATACCCGTTTATTATCTTATTTCTTCTTGGTGTAGCAATTTTAATGACCAGTAGTGTACAATGTTTTCGAGCATTATGAATTACCTCTAAGAAAAGGGTTTATTGACACAGAGTCAACATGGGTTTAGAAAACATCGTTTTTGTGAAACGCAACTATCTATTTATTCACATATAGTTTTGAGTTCTATTGACAAGGGATTTCAGATCGATTCCGTATTTCTGGATTTCCGGAATGCTTTTGATACTGTACCCACAAGCGGATCGTAGTGAAATTGTGTGCTTATGAAATATCGTTTCAGTTATGTGACTGGATTTGCGATTTCCTGTCGGAGATGTCACAGTTCGTAGTAACTGACGGAAAGTCATCGAGTAAAACAGAACCGCAGCCCAGCCGCCTTCGGTTGTTTGCAGATGATGCTGTCGTTTATCGACTAATAAAGTCATCAGAAGACCAAAACAAACTGCAAAACGATTGAGAAAAGACATCTGAACGGTGCGAAAAGTGGCAGTTGACCCTAAATAACGAAAAGTGTGAGGTCATCGACATGAGTGCTAAAAGGAACTCGTTAAACTTCGGTTACACGATACATCAGTCTAATCTAAAAGCCGTAAATTCTACTAAATACCTAGGTATTACAATAACGAACAACTTAAATTGGAAGTAACACACAGAAAATGTTGTGGGGAAGACTAACCAAACAGTGCGTTTTATTGGCAGGACACTTAGAAAATGTAACAGACCTACTAAGGAGACTGCCTACAATACGCTCGTCCGTCCTCTCTTAGAATACTGCTGCGCGGTGTGGGATCTTTACCAGATAGGACTGACGGAGTACATCGAAAAAGTTCAAAGAAAGGCAGCACGTTTTGCATTATCGCGAAATATCGGAGAGAGTGTCACAGAAATGATGCAGGATTTGGGCTGGAAATCATTAAAAGAAAGGTGTTTTTCGTTGCGACGGAATCTTCTCACGAAATTCCAGTCACCAACTTTCTCCTCCGAATGCGAAAATATTTTGTTGACACCGACCTACATAGGGAGGAACAATCACCAAGATAAAATAAGGGAAATCAGAGTTCGTACGGAAAGATACAGGTGTTCGTTCTTTCCGCACGCAATAGAGATTGGAATAATAGAGAATTGTGAAGGTGGTTCGATGAACCCTCTTCTAGGCACTTCAAAGTGATTTGCAGAGTATCCATGTAGATGTAGATTCTATATCCTATGTCAAATAGTAAAAATAATACATAACTTTGTAAGTAGGCTGTTTAGGTTTTTATGTTGGTAACGCCATGTGGCGCTCTATATGAAAATCACTTTGACTGTGCTGTGTGTAGTCTGTGGCTGGTTTGCATTGTTGGAATTTGCTATTGTGTTGAGCAGTTGGCTGTTAACAGCGCGTAGCGTTGCTCAATTGGGGGTGAGCCGCCAGCAGTGGTGGATGTGGGGAGAGAGATGGCAGAGTTTTCAGAGCGGATGACCTGGACGTGTGTCCATCAGAGACAGTAAATTTGTAAGACTGGATGTCATGAACTGATATATATATTATGACTTTCGAACACTATTAAGGTAAATACATTATTTGTTCTCTATCAAAATCTTTCATTTGCTATCTATGCCTATCACTAGTTAGTGCCTTCAGTAGTTAGAATCTTTGATTTAGCTGGCAGTAGTGGCGTTCGCTATATTGCAGTAGTTCGAGTAACGAAGATTTTTGTGAGGTAAGTGATTCATGAAAGGTATAGGCTATTGTTAGCCAGGGCCATTCGTCTGTACGGATTGCGTTGCGCTAAAAATATTGTGTGTCACAGTTTGGTGATGTCAGAATAAGTAAAGGGAGAAATGTTTGAGTACGCTCAGTTTTGCCTAGCTGTTTGAAAATCAATTAACGTAAGGGGTTTACCAGCACAGTAATTCATAAATTTTTCTAAGGGGACAGTTTCAACTTTGTTGCAGCAGTTGCAGCGTCAGTCGCTAACAGTAGCTCCGGCTGATGAAACATACGAGTATACAGATACAACAGATTTACAAATCTCTCAGTCTTCAGTACAAAAACTATTCAGTGGATCAAGAACCCTGGCCACTATGGAAGCCTGTAAATCTTATTAAGCTTGGCAAACACACAAAATGGGGTCAGTGTATGAACGTTCTGATTTAAGTAAACCCACCACTGGAGCTCTGGAGAATAGATGCTCGCTTCTCATTGGCAACGGCATAATCGTTCGTGGCGCCGCCCTCATGCCGCGCTGGCGGCTTTAGGGAACACCGTTTCATAACTGACGGCGGGCGAATTTGAAAAAGCGGCCGAGCGGATAGCGGCCGATACCGCACTGTTAGCAAACGCACTCGCTTCCCTCTGCTGCCGTTGTCCATTAACGTCAAACTGCGCCGCACGGTCCCAAGGGATATGTTCGTGGCTGGTCCGCACTGGTTGCTGCGTTTATTTCACGCATTGTTGCTTGTCTGTTAGTGCTGACATCTCTGCCAAACGCCGCTGCTCTCGGTCGTTAATTGAAGATCGCCGGCCACTACTTTGTCTGTGGTGAGAGGTAAATGCCTGAAATTTTATATTCTCGGCACACTCTGACATTATGGATCTCGAAATACTGAATTCTCTACAGATTTCTGAAATGGAATTTCCTATGCGTCTAGCTCCCAACTACCATGCCGCTTTCAAAGTTTGTTAACTCGCGTCGTGCAGCCATAATCAGGTCGGAATCTTTTTTCACATGTATCACGTGAGTAAAAATGACAGTTCCGTCAATGCAGTGCTCTTTTGTACCTTGTGTACGAGATACTACCGTCATCTGTACCTGAGCGTTCAGCTATCCCATTACTTTCGTCACCTCACCAGGTCTCTGTAAACACAGGCGGAACGTTCTACCACTTGTTCAACTTCTCGACTGTAGATATCTGCTCCTTGGTCACGGAACGATTCGACAACCACTGTTTAAACTTCCTCATCTTTGGAAAATTTCTCCCCCCCCCCCCCCACCGCCCCCCCCCTCCCACCCCCCCCCCCACCCCCCACCGCCCCAGATGTTGTTCCAGCTTGACGAAAAGACGGAAATCGCATAGCGTAAGATCTGGACTAGAAGCGAAATTGTATTTGATCCATATAACATTAGAATTACTCCGTATCTGTCGCACTTTAGACGTTCTGTCCATAAAACTCTTACTGTCCCTCGCACTTCAACACTGGGTATGTTCGCAGCTGCCATGCTATTTCACTCTCACGCAGTGATGTACTTGTTATCCATACCGCAGCAGAATCATGTCTGTAAGAAACCTGCTACATGCATTCCTTTCGGACAGCCAGCCAGCCGCCACTCTCGTTCCACAATGGTCTTAGAGTGAGACGATATATGTCGCTTAATTTCCGATGTCCCTAGGTATATTGCTGACGTCCCTAATGTAAGTTTATACGGGGTACAGGAGGCTCTTAAGTAATCAGTTGGAATTATGTTGATAGAAGTAACTTTAATGGATAGTATTTTCAGTTCTAGTACAGAAATCAGTGACAATAATCTAAGTTATACCCTTAAGTCTCCGAGTTACCAACGTTTTATATTTTTGGCTCATTCGTAACTGGATCGAGACCTTACATTGAATTATAGTAATGAATATTAAAACAAGTTATACAAACTCTCGGCGCTTGAGCATGGCATTTGCGTTAAAGGTACATTCCTGTATTTTTAACCGTGTTTCTTCTCTCTGTCACTTCTCTAAAATCGGACTTCGCTATCAAACAGCACCCGAAGACGATGGTGCATCGAGCTGGACGACTTTTGCTGAATAGTACGGAACCGTTTGCCATGCCAAGTCACCCAACAATCTCACAGTGACAAAAGACGCAAAATAAAACACACGTAGGTTAGTGACAACTATATTCTGAAATAAAAACACAATTTAAAATTACTACACTTACATTGTGACTTGAATTAATTACGAGGCCCGATTGGTTGCAACCCGTGAATAAAATAATGAAGTAATGTAGTATTGATGGCGGTGCGCCTAAATACGTCCGATCTGGACAAGACCTAGAAAGCAAAAGGTGACTCTCCCTCTTTCGCCAATAATATGAAGATCTAAAATCTTTAAATTTTTACAGCGGCTGCATACAATTTTTATACAGCTGTGGACTATATCTATGGCTTAAATTATTTCTTTCTTTTTTAATACTTACAATTACGCATTCTGCTAAGAAAAGCTCAGCATGCAAAAGTGCCTTTAAACTGCCCCCTAAGTTACGAGGCGAAAGGACAGACCTGCAGGCGAGCAACTCACTCTAAAGCACATTGCATATCTAAGTCTACAAATACACATACTGTAACATCCCCTTAGAAAAAATTATGAATTACTGTGCTGATGAACCTCTTACGTTATTTGATTTTCAAACAGCTGAGTAGAACTGTGTACTCAGACATTTCTCTCTTTACTTATTCTCATCATCACTAACGTGACACACAATATTTTTAGCACAACGCAATCTGACTTTCAATAATCCCCACAAAAGAATGGCCGTAACTAACAGTAACCTATACCTTTCATGAATCACTTACCTTACGCCGGCCGGTGTGGCCGTGCGGTTAAAGGCGCTTCAGTCTGGAACCGCGTGACCGCTACGGTCGCAGGTTCGAATCCTGCCTCGGGCATGGATGTGTGTGATGTCCTTCGGTTAGTTAGGTTTAATTAGTTCTAAGTTCTAGGCGACTGATGACCTCAGAAGTTAAGTCGCATAGTGCTCAGAGCCATTTGAACTTACCTTACAAAAATCTTCGTTGCTCAAACTACTGCAATACAGCGAGCGCCAATACTGCCAGTTAAATAAAAGATGCAAACTACTGAAGGCACTAACTACTGATAGGCATACATAGCAAATGAAAGATTTTGATAGAGAACAAACAATGTATTTACCCTAATATTGTTCAAAAGTCATCATATATATAACAGTTCATGATATCCAGTATTGCAAATTTACTCTTTCTGGTGGACACACGTCCAGATCGTCTGCTCTCAAAATTCTGCCAACTCTCTCCTCACATCCAGCACTGCTGGCGGCTCACCTCCAACTGCGCAACGCTACGCGCTGTTCACATCCAACTAGCCAACACTACAATAGCAAATATTCCAACAATGCAAACCAGCTACAGACTGCACACGCCACAGTGAGTGATTTTTATACAGAGCGCTACGTGGCGGTCCCAACATAAAAACCTAAACAGCCTACTTACAATACATACCATATATAACATACATATCACAGTATAATATTTACACAAAACAGATTTTCAATGTTTAAATGTGGCCAGTGCGCCTATAACAGTTTTACGTTGGCATTGAGCGCAGTCGCCTAAAGTTCAGTACTAGCGCGGCCGTTGCGAAGCGAGATCGTCACACGACACATAGTTTATTCTCAGTCCATGCCTGCAAGACGTCACAAGATTTATCATCATGAATTTTACAAATGTGGATTAACATCTAAAACAGTTACAAAATCCTAAAGTTACAACACTCGTTAACATGAAATTACAAATTCTTATTGCTGATGGTCTCTTTCGCACAGTGTTGCGCTTGAAATGTCTTTTTGTTTCAGGTATGACGTCTTTTCACGACGTGTCGTCGTTCACAGTTCCATGAAGCGTAAACATACGATAACTTCATAAAAGTGAGAATTGCTTATGGCAGTTAAATGTCGTAGTTCGTAGTTTTTATACAGATGCGTGTGCGCGATGACTCGTAGCACAGTTTATATATCTGCAGTGGTTACACTGTTTATTTAGACTGACGTCACTGTTATTGTCCTAGGACGTACATCGCCTGTCAGAAGACTGGTGGATTCCCATTCCACAGCATAAGTTCGTGAAGGCATGGAAGCAGGACCCCGGACAGCAGGATGCTGGCGTCGATCCTCGTGTAGATCAGGTAACAGAGTCCGTCACTTCCGAGAACATATAGCTCCCTGAGGACCCGCCTAAAATTCTTCCACTCGTCGAGTCGTCTTCCTTGTTTCGGAAAAACGTGACCGAAGGTGCAGTAGGGAACCAGTTCTCGATATTCGGACTTGCAGAGATACAGAGATTCAGCGCAGTAAACGTCAATTTGCGATGCAATCAAAAGTGTTGGTGCACTTCAGTATAACAGTATTTTCACGTGCTCAGTTTGTCAATCGACATACAAATATTCGTACACAAGTCGTTGTGAGGCAGAACTAATCTCCGTTGACAATTCTTTACGCAAATTCGTAACACCAATTTACATTAACAGTTTGTAAACAAATTTCAAATATAAATAGTTCATCACGTCTGTATACATAGCATTATATCGTGAATAGTCATTTTCAATTAAGCAGTTTTGCACCCCAGTTTCCTCGTAGTCACAAGTTCGGCGACGTACAGTAAACGTCCACAAATAGTTTCAAGTCATGCAAGTATCATAACATTTCCCATACGGGCACATGTAAAAAGTACAAATAACATATATAAATGAGCATACATCGCTTAGCTTTGTCTAAATAAAGATAAATACATGGAAACGTGTTACATATAGGTTTTTACATAGGTACAAATACATACAAACATATTACATATTGCCTTTACATAAACATAGAAACATATTTCTATTGTCTTCACACAAGAACACTACTGGCCATTAAAACTGCTACACCACGAAGATAACGTGCTACAGACGCGAAATTTAACCGACAGGAAGAAGATGCTGTGATATGCAAATGATTAGCTTTTCTGAGCATTCACACAAGGTTGGCGCTGGTGGCGACACCTACAACGTGCTGACATGAGGAAAGTTTCCAAACGATTCCTCATATACAAACAGCAGTTGACCGGCGTTGCCTGGTGAAACGTTGTTGTGATGCCTCGGGTAAGGAGGAGAAATGCGTACCATCATGTTTCCGACTCTGATAAAGGTCGGATTGTAGCCTATCGCGATTGCGGTTTATCGTATCGCGACATTACATTGCTACTCGCGTTACTCGAGATCCAGTGACTGTTAGCAGAATATGGAATCAGTGGGTTCAGGAGGGTAATAGGGAACGCCTTGCTGGATCCCAACGGCCTCATATCACTAGCAATCGAGATGACAGGCATCTTATCCGCATGACTGTAACGGGTCGTGCAGCCACGTCTCGATCCCTGTGTCGACAGATGGGGACGTTTGCAAGACAACAACCATCTGCACAAACAGTGCGACGACGTTTGCAGCACCATGGACTATCAGCTCGGAGACAATGGCTGCGGTTACCCTTGACGCTTCATAAGAAACAGGAGCGCCTGCGATGGTGTACTCAACGACGAACCTGGCTGCACGAATCCCAAAACGTCATTTTTTCGGATGAATCCAGGTTCCGATTACAGCATCATGATGGTCGCATCCGTGTTTGGCGACATCGCGGTGAACGCACATTGGAAGCGTGTATTCGTCATCGCCATACTGGCGTATCACCCGGCGTGATGGTATGGGGTGCCATTGGTTACACGCCTCCGTCACCTCTTGTTCGCATTGACGGCACTTTGAACAGTGGACGTTACATTTCAGATGTGTTACGACCCGTGGCTCTACCCTTCATTCGATCCCTGCGAAACCATACAGTTCAGCAGGATAATTCACCACCGCATGTTGCAGGTCTTGTACGGGCCTTTCTGGATGCAGAAAATGTTCAACTTGTGCCATGGCCAGCACATTCTCCAGATCTCTCACCAATTGAAAACGTCTGTTCAATGGTGGCCGAGCAATTGGCTAGTCACAATACGCCAGTCACTACTCTTGATGAGCTGTAGTATCGTGTTGAAGCTGCATGGGCACACGCCATCCAAGCTCTGTTTGACTCAATGCCAAGGCGTATCAAGGCCGTTATTCCGGCCAGAGGTGGTTGTCCTGGGTACTGATTTCTCAGGATCTATGCACCCAAATTGCGTGAAAATGTAATCACATGTCAGTTCTGGTATAATATATTTGTCCAATGAATACCCGTTTATCATCTGCATTTCTTCTTGGTGTAGCAATTTTAATGGCCAGTAGTTTATGATTGGTCACATGGAAATATTTTTCATATAGCTTAGTTGTGGCTGGCTCATGTTATGCGTAGGATTAAACCCTGGTTGCTATTCTGTGTTTAGTTTCCCGCGGTTATCGCTATTATGCTGTTATCCTCTCTTTCCACTGGTGGCAGCAGTGGTGTGTATCCATATTCCCACCTTGGACTATCTTTGGCCTGGCGCTTATAGTTTCCGGCTGGGCTGTGTGAGGGCAGTTGGTCCGTTGGTGTGGAGCAGCGAGGAAGTCACCGTGGTGCGTAGTTTGGCCGAGGCCGCTGGCGGTGTCCACGCGCGGTCGGAATGTGTGGTGCTGCTCCCACTGCTACGAGGTCCGTGGCTCACCGATCCTGGACACTAAAGTTGAGTTTTGACTTAATCTACCAGCAAGTCACGACTGTTCACATTGTGTCGTTTGGATTTCGTTGTCGGCTGTTGGGACATTCCCACGAGCAACAACGTGTGTTTTCAAGTTGGCAGATTTTAGCCACCCTCCGGTGGAGTTTAACTGTTCTTGATTATTTTGAATTGAAGTGCACCAGCGGAATCTTCTGCTTTGTGGCCGTTAACGTTCCGGTTACTGCCCTGGCCGTTGACGTAAATTCAGGCAGTGTATTTTCCTCATCGTGTTGTCGCTGTCCGGCACTGTGTGTAGTTTGACAGCTCAATGTATAATTGGTTGTGGGAGCCAATACTTTCTACGTTGTTCCATTGAACTCACTGTTGTGTACTGGTCGGGTGGAGCGGAAGTTATCTTGTCGGTGGATCCGTTGGCTGTCTGTCTGTTGGGTTGTCGTCGGATCGAGAATGGTTGGGCCGACTGCCTGTCTCACCTAAGCGAGCGTTAGTGTTTGAATTCCAGGCCGACCCGCGGAAACTTCTGAGTGCCATTGGGTGTTTTGCTCTTAAGGTGTCAGATTGTTTGGGATTTCAGCCTAATAGAAAGAACTGATTTAAGATAAGGCCTTCTGCATTTTACATTTCTGATTTTGGTTTGAGTCTTAAGTTATAGGCTTTTAGCCGATTTTAAATTAAAGTGGTCTTGCCCTTAAGGCATGAGATTGTTTGGCGCATTCAGCCGGTAATTAAGTTCCAAACATTAATGCTGTGCTTTTTTTAATTTTCTTGGCTCTGATAATGTTTGGTCAAATAAATAAAGTTGTATGTTCGAGTGTAACTGACTGCCCCTTACTTTGCCCCCTTTCCACAATTTAAACTACCTGTCCTGTCCTGCGGATTTACCAGAACGTCTCAATAGCTTTACATAAGCTTACAATATTTATAGTATTTACAATTATTACAAGTTTAGATCTATGTTTTTGCTTTTGCAAATTATGCCACCTGAAATAGAGGAGGATTAGACATGACATCCCACATGAGCAATAAGACCAAGTGCACAACTGCAAATCAGCAAATAGCAAAAGCAAGGAACTAACATCAAACACAAAAATTACTTGCCACACGAGTGTAAGTGTGCAGTGTTAGCATGTACATAGCTAACCGTAAGTGTATATGTTCCATGGCGAGATGCGTATCCAATCAGTTTCAAGGTGAATGCGAAAGGGTGTAGAATGACTAAGTATTCACGTCAATCAGTCATTAGTAGTCAAAGACTGATGGCGCAGATAGTCAATCTCGTAGGCTGAATATTATGTTCGGCACTCCTGTATAAAAGTTAATATAACATTTGCTTTAAAATTTTAAATGGCTGCTGTAAGTATTCGGAAAAGACACATCTCTTCTTTCTCCTTCTGATGCTGACAAGAACAGCTGAAATAAAACTCTTATACTACGTAGCTTCTCTGTAGAAGTACTGTGAGGTACATGTATTTGATAGTCCTGTATAACTTAAGCATGATCCATAGATGTGTTTACTGATGAGCATGGTATACTCTAAGATCACGGTGAGCATATAGTCCTCCAATTCTGTTTGTTTTAGGATGCTGCAGCAGGTATGCACCAGGATGTGGAATGCTGACAATAACATAAGGACCGTCGTACAGCAGACGCCACTTCACTTTGCGCCGCTGATGAGCAGAGGACTTATGGTGAGTACGCAAAAGCACTAACATAACAGCTTTAAATTCCTGCTTCCTCTTGACAGTACGCGCATAAATTTTGAGTTTTGTTCCTAATTTTGGCTTTCGCAGTCAACGTCGCACAGACTTCCCCTACCTTTTTTTCATGTGTCTTTTGTTGAAAAGGAAGTTTTGGTAACGGCGTTGTCCAATCGTTGTCTTCTTTGCGATCTAACATGAGCTCATTAGGAGTGTATGGAGTTTCATGAAAATTGAGGTTGTTGTGTACCTCTTCAAATGGTTCAAATGGTTCAAATGGCTCTGAGCACTATGGGACTTAACATCTGTGGTCATCAGTCCCCTAGAACTTAGAACTACTTAAACCTAACTAACCTAAGGACATCACGCACATCCATGCCCGAGGCAGGATTCGAACCTGCGACCGTAGCAGTCCCGCGGTTCCGGACTGAGCGCCTGAACCGCTAGACCACCCTCTTCAAATAAAGACACATATATTACCCAGATGGTATGTTTGGTAGAAATGTAGGTTCTCATAAATCTGTTAATCTCACGGAACACACGTTTAGTAGGATTACACTGGGGACTATGCCTTGAGATAAAAATACTCTTAATATTATTGTCTTTGAGGAATTAGCGCCACTTGTACCCAGTATAGTATGCAGCTTTGTCGGGAAAAATTTCTTTTGGCTTTCCCACGTGAGGAATGTAGTCATATCACAAACGACAAATGATGGCAGTGTCAGTAGCAGATTTTAAAGCATACAGTTTAACAGTCTTTCAGAATAAATTGTAATATGCAAGAACATATTTCACACCACCACTGCTTGTGGGATATGGACCACTTATATCAGAACTTACAATTTCTAGAGGTTTGCTGTATAGAATAGAACGCAAATTAGTCTTCGTAGACAAGTTCAGTGGTTTAGATTTTTGACAGATCGCACATGTTTTGAGTATACTATGGATCTTACGTCTCATATTGCTAAAGTAACAATAGGTACTAAACTTTGCTAGGCACTTCTTGGTACCATAATGTCCCCAAACAAAATGTGTGTGCCAAATTAGGTTGTGTTCAGAATACTTAGGAATACAAACACATCAGATAGTGGCTTCAGTGTGACGGCGATAAAATAACACATCATTAATTATCAAATATCGGTTGGACAGAGGATGGTCAGGTTGATTTGTGAGTAAAACTCTTACCTTATTCCAGTGAGGATAAGATTTCTGCAACGTTGACTCATTTATACATAAGTCGATACAATACTGGTGATATAGCTCATCATGCATAACAAGTATTCGGTAATCATTCAGAGTTACTCATTCAGGCCTTGAGGCAGACGAGACAAAGCGTCGGCGATGATGTTGTCTTTACCCTTAATATATAGAATTTCAAAGGAATAGTTTTGCAAAGATAAAATCCAACGTGAGAATCTGGGATGTACCAGCTTACAAGTTAACAGAAATGTGAGAGCCTGGTGTTCACTATAAATTTTATTGTGATTGTCATATAAATAATAATTGAATTTCTTAAAGGCCCACACTACAGACAGTGTTTCAAGTTTTGTGGTGGAGTAAGTGCGTTCACATTCACTAAGTGTGCGGCTCGCAAAACTAATCCTATGCCATAAGATGAAGCATCACATGTCATACAAAAATCTGAATTAAAATCGGGGTGACGCAAAATATTTGAGTTAAACCATATTTAATACTATCAAAGTCTTTCTGACACTGGTCAGACCATATCCATATCTGATACTTCTTGAGTAGTTTCCATAGATGTTTGTTGTTTAATAGTTGATGTGGTAAAAATCGTCGAAACAAGGAACAATGTCCAAGGGATGATTTTAATTGCTTTATATTCCGCGGACTCGGAAGTTAGCATTAATGTGATCATTAATAATATGTCCAAGATGCTTAATTTCACTGCAAGCAAATTTCGACTTTTTGAGATTAGCTGTCACTCCAGCTTATGCGAATTTATGTAGAACCTTTTGCAAAGTATCAATGTGTGCAAACCAAGTCTTACTAACTATGAGCAGGTCATCAATGTAGTGAGTAACTGATTCAATCAATTCATCACAAAGTACAGTACCCAATGTGGTGATAAACATGCCTGAACTGCTGTTCAGACCGAAGGTTCGCAACCCGAATATAAATGCAGTAAATTTTCTTGAATCTGGCGTGACTGGGACTTCCCAGAACGAACTGATCAGATCTACCGTAGAAAAATACTTAGAATCTAAAAATTTATCAATTTGCTCCTCTGAATTCCCAGGTTTCGTGCGAACAGGTAAAATAATCTCATTAATTGCACGGGAATCCAAAACAACTCTGATATTCCCGTTGGATTTTCTTACAAGTAAAGAGCTGCAGGAGAGTGACGCGGAAGGTTCGATAATTTTCCCCTCTAACATTTGTTTCAACTCGTGCCAGCCGGCAGGTCTTTGGGATAGTGACACATTACAGGTTTTGTGGAAGAAAATCTGGTGAGACTTAACTTCTATGTTATGCACATATGTGTTGATCACACCTGAACGTTTGCTAAATACTTGTATATATTTGGACAAAACACCATAAAGTTCATTACGTTCATCATGTGTGACAGCTGTGGTTTCTGATAACTTATTTTTAATTAAAATTTTCAAGTCCTCGAACTTGGCATCAGTTGCGTGTGTCTGTGTGTCAACATCATCAGTGTCCTGTATTAACTGCATCTTGTACCCTGTACAATATTTATTGTGCTTCAGAGTCCTGGTACCCAGGTCAATTGAAATTTACTACCCTTATCTCTAAGTATACATTTACGTTGGGAGAAGTCAATAGTGCTGTCCTTCTCGCACCATATATCTAAACCTACAATACAATTAGTGACCAGTTTTGGACGACGAGGAATGACCATTGTACGATTCCATTACCTACCTTGACTGTGACAAATACTTGTTTCTTAACCCCAGAAGACTTGTTGCCCACGGTAGCAAGAATTATACAGTTCTGGACAGGATTCTCTGGTACAGGTTCTAATTCATACATTTTCCTGAAAAAAACATACGACACAACACTAACAGCTGCTCCTGTGTCCAGAATAGTAGTACTGGGAGTACCACCCACAACACCAGTAACTGAGGCGATAAGAGTTTCATTGGTTGATGAACGACATTGTGTGTTCTCTTGTAACAGTTCATCAGACAAGTTTTCGTCGTGATTGTACCTCATGAATAATAATGGCTGCTGTATACAACTGTCAGGTACATGATAAATGTGCCGTTGCGAAGTGGGTGTGTCAAATAATAAATACGATTTGAAGTTGCCCCCCAGTTCTTCGACAGCCACGACCTGGGGCACAGTAGTGACTGTTTTTAGTTTGACGTCGCATTTGTAGTGGGTGCAACCACAGACGGAGGTGGAGTATCACTAGTTACTTCTATAATATTTAGATTTGGGTATTGTTTATTCCAGTCTCCGAACTGTGGCGGTCGTTGCATTTTCATGTTTTGACTCACCTGTGGGTTCGTAGATGCATTCCAGTTCTGAGTCTGCATTTGCGGCGGCGGCAATTGCCACTGGCCTGTATTATTGTTTTGCTGCGGTGGTGTCGCAGTGTTTTGACACTGGGCAGCGTAGTTGTTGTTACTCCAGGTCCGTTGCTGGTTTGGTGGAGATCGGTGGTTATTTTTGTTTCTCTTAAAGATATTGTTACCATTCTGATGAATATTATTACCGTTGTAGTTGCTCGGTTTCTTATTTGAAGTACCGCCATTAGAGTAACAAGTGTTATAATTGCTGTCAGTGCTGTGTTGAGCATGCTGGTTCTGTTGTGTGTACACATCTGCCATGTGAAGCGGTTAATTCAGTTGGCTTGCGTGTCCGACATCAGCCGGCGCTCCTAAATTGGGTTGACTGCATAGCGTATTTTGCATGGCACTGGTGTAAACATTGTAGCAATTGCTTTGCAGTACGGAACGCTGGTCCTCGTAAAGCGTATCAACAGACTCGAGCACTATAGGAAAATACTCTGTGTCGTTGTCTGGGATGTGCAGAAGTTTTTCTTTGATATTAAACGGCAAGCTTGACTTCAATGTGCGGTTGATGCCGCGCGCTACAACCGGCTCGTCAAGGAAATGTCCCATATTTTAACATTTCTCAAAATACCGGCGCAAATTGCCGTACTTAGGCTTGAATGGTTCAGGATCCACAGTCAGCCTACGATGTCGTTCCTGCACAGATTGTGACAAAAATGGTTAAAATCGCTCTGAGCACTATGGGACTTAACTTCTGAGGTCATCAGTCCCCTAGAACTTCGAACTACTTAAACCTAACTAGCTTAAGGACATCACACACATCCATGCCTGAGGCAGGATTTGAACCTGCGACCGTAGCGGTCGTGCGGTTCCAGACTGTAGTGCCTAGAACCGTTCGGCCACCCTGGCCGGCTTGGGGCAGAAGTTGAGATAAAACGGCTCTCTCAAATTGTTCGTGTGTGGTGCGTCTGTCTGATTCATTATACGCCCATACACTCTTGTCGCCTTGGATATAACCAACATAAGATATCCTTTTACGCTCATTCCACGTACTAATAAGTGCATTTCTGGAGGATTTAAGAAAGATGACAGGATGTACGGTTCTTTTTTCAGGTATAAATGGCAGAAACTATGTTTTATGAGGCGCTTCACTTCCTTGGCACTATAGTAATGTTTAGTTTCAGAATAATTACTGTAAGGTTCAACTGGTGAATGGCAAGGAAAATGTTGTTGATAATTATCACGACTGCAATGCAGTGTGTCATGTCGAGTTACGCACTGTTGCTGTTGTAATTACGTAGTGTGCAGTGTGTGTGCGTTATAAATGTACCTGTGTTCATTGCCAAACTGAGTGTTTTGATTGCTTCTTCCGTCATTCCAGACTGGTCGTACGTAACTGTCAGACTGTTTCTATTGCTTGTGCTGTTTGACTAAGTTCGTGTTTGTTGTTATTTATAAACTCCGCGACAGTGTCATGGACAACAGCAGGCAATTTTTTTTTTTTTTTTTTTTTGTAAGCACTCGTCAATTTATTTGTCTTTTTGCTCTATCCAACTGTGAAATTCTCTATTGTTGCATGAGAAATGGTTGTCAGTGCGTAATCTTACTTTATCAGAAAGCTGTTTGACAATTGTGTAAACCTTGTTTTCGACGTCAGCAATACACGTTTTTACATCATCATGCACTGCCGGATAAGATTTAATCTGAGTAACTACAGACTCGCATGTTCTACTGAGATTGTTCACTTGTGCTTGCATATCTGTCACATCTTTATTTGTCTTTTTTGTTATAATGAAAGCTCTGAAAATTTCACATTGAGGTCGTACACTTGTCCAGTCAGTCTGTTATTTATCTCGTCAACACGGCTACACAATGTGTCGTTTGACGTTTTAAGTGCAGCTAAATCTGATTTAATTTCATCATGTCGCGTTTTCATCTCGTCATGAGTTGTTTTCAAAGTGGCGCGTACAGACGTCATCTGACGGTCATGTTGTGTCATTTGTTTTATAATAGCACCTAACTAGTGATGTGCCACTGAAATTCAAATGGTTGAAATGGCTCCGAGCACTATGCGACTTAACTTCTGAGGTCATTAGTCGCCTAGAACTTAGAACTACTTAAACCTAACTAACCTAAGGACATCACACACAACCATGCCCGAGGCAGGATTCGAACCTGCGACTGTAGTGGTTGCGCGGTTCCAGACTTTAGCGCCTAGAACCGCTCGACCACCCCGGCCGGCGATCTACCAAGCAATCTGCGATAATACGAGTACAAAGCGCTTGGGCAAGATTGCTGATGTAAAGATGCGGTGTCTTATCTTCTATGCGCGATTGTAGCGTAATTTTAAGTGTCGACATAGAATCCACTAATTTGCCTTACTTCAACGTATTCCGGGTCTCGTATCTGGTATGGCGTTTGCAATAAACATGTAACAAAAGGAAGACAATATAGTACATGTAACAATGGGTCCAGATACGAAGTCCCCATCTTAATTGCTTCTAATGGTTCAAATGTCACTAAGCACCATGGGACAACGTCGGAGACCATCAGTCCCCTAGCCTTAGAACTACTTAAACATAATTAACCTTAGGACATCACACACATCCGTGCCCGAGGCAGCTTTCGAACCTGCGACCGTAGAAGCTGCAAGGTTCCGAACAGAAGCGCGTAGGCCCGCTCGGCCACCCAACTTAATTCATTTTTTCTTTTTTTTTTTTTTTTTTTGCTCATTCGTAACTAGATCGAAACACTACATTCAATTATAGTAATGGATATAAAAAAAATTATACAAACTCTCGCCGCTTGAGCATGGCATTCTCGTTAAAGATCCGTTCATGTATTTTTTACCGTGTTTCTTCTCTCTGTGATTTCTCTAAAATCGGACTTCATTATCAAACAGCACCCGACGACGACGGTGGATCGAGCTGGATGACTTTTTGCTTAAAATTGCGGAACCTTTTGCCATGCCAAGTCACCCAACAATCTTGCAATGACTAAAGACACAAAATAAAACATGCATAGGTTAGTAAAAACTATATTCTGAAATAAAAACACAATTTCAAATTACTACACTTACGTTGCGACTTGAATTATACAATTACGAGTGCCATTTGGTTGCAACCCGTGAATAATGAAATAATGTAGTATTAATGGCGGTGCACCAAAAAGACCTACAAAACAGATGGTGACTCTTCCTCTTTCGCCAATAATATGACGATCAAAAATCTTCAAATGTTTACAGCGGCTCCATAAAATATTTATACAGCCGTGGACTAAATCTATGGCTTAAATTATTTCTTTTTTTTAGTCACTTACAATTACGTATTCTGATAGGCAAAGCTCAGCATGGAAATGTGCCTTTAAAAAACCAGGGAGCAACTTTCCTAAGAGGACTTATCTACACAGATACAGAAACATGATCTTCAAATATTTGTTACTAAAACCAAAGTAATGTCCACACAAGAACTGAGCAGAGACAGTAGCACAGGTTAGTTAATTTCTACTCGCATAGTCCGCAGCTCGTGGTCGTGCGGCAGCGTTTTCGCTTCCCACGCCCGGTTTCCCGGGTTCGATTCCCGGCGGGGTCAGGGATTTTCTCTGCCACGTGATGATGACTGGGTGTTGTGTGATGTCCTTAGGTTAGTTAGATTTAAGTAGTTCTGAGTTCTAGGGGACTGATGGCCATAGATGTTATGTCCCATAGTGCTCAGAGCCATTTTCTACTCGCATATCTGTCATTCAGTCACGGAGTAGATACTTATTCCAAGCTCGCAACTTTCTTCCATGTCCACTGAAACGACAAGGAAACACAGAGATATGTAAACAAGCAGAATACCGTGCTGCGGTCGGCAATGCGTATATAAGACAACAAGTGTCTAGCGCAAATGTTAGATCGGGTACTGCTGCTACAATGGCGTGTTATCAAGATTTAATTGAGTTTCAACGTGGTGTTATAGTCGGCGCACGAGCGATGGGACTCAGCATCAAATGGTTCAAATGGCTCTGAGCACTATGGGACTTAACTTCTGACGTCATCAGTCCTCTAGAACTTAGAACTACTTAAACCTAACTAACCTAAGGACATCACACACATCCATGCCCGAGGCAGGATTCGAACCTGCGACCGTAGCGGTCGCACGGTTGCAGACTGAAGCGCCTAGAACCGCTCGGCCACTCCGGTCGGCGACTCAGCATCTCCGAGGTAGTGATGGAGTGCGAAATTTCCCGTCGACCATTTCACGAGTGTGCCTAGAATATCAGGAATGCGGTAAAACATAAAATCTCCGACTCAGCTGCGGCCGGAAAGAGATCCTGCAAGAACGGGGCCAACGACTATTGAAGAGAATCGTTCAACGTGACTGATGTGCAACCCTTCTGCAAATTGCTGCAGATTTCAATGCTGGGCCATCAACAGGTGTTGCCGTGCGAAACATTCAACGAAACAACATCGATATGGACTTTCGGAGCCGAAGGCCTTCTCGTATACCCTTGATGACTGCACGACACAAAGCTTTACGCCACGCCTGAGTCCGTCAGGACCGACATTGGACTGTTTATGAGTGGAAACATGTTTGCTGGTCGGACAAGTCTCATTTCAGATTGCATCGAGCGGATGGACGTCTACCGTTATGGAGACAATCTCATGAAACCATGGACCCTGCATGTCATCAGGGGACTGTTCAAGCTGGTGGATGCTCTGTAATGATGCGGGGCGTGTGCAGTTGGAGTGGTATGGGACCCCTGATACATCAACATACGGCTCTGACAAGGGACACGTACGTAAGCATCCTGTCTGATCACCTGCATCCATTCATGTCACCTGTGCATTCCGATGGACTTGGGCAATTCTAGCAGGACTATGCGACACCCCACACGTCCAGAATTGTTCCAGAGTTTCTTCAGGAACACTCTCCTGAGTTTAAGCACTTCCATTGGCCACCAAACTCCCCAGACATGAACGTTATTGAAAATATCTGGGATACCTTGCAACGTGCTGTTCAGAAGAGACCTCCATCACGTCGTACTCATAAGGATTTATGGGCAGCATTGCAGGATTCATGGTGTCAGTTCCCTCCAGCACTACTTCGAACATTAGTTGAGCCCATTCCACGTCGTGTTGCGGCATCTCTGCGTGCTCTCGTGGGCCCTACACGATATTAGGCAGGTGTACCAGTTTCTTTGGTTCTTCTGTATATGTGGAACCAATAATGTTGGCAAAAACAGCGCTACAACAAAATGAAATCTGAGTTTAAATTGTAGACAGGCAACTATTTCATGAAATGTTTCGCTGCATGACTCTATTGAGTGGCTGATACTGGAACTTCTCCTTATTACAAAATAAAAGATAATATCAAGCGCCAAAGAAGAAGCGGCATTTTGCTTAGCAGTGCTTTGTCATATTTCCAGAAAACTGTTTGAGGAAAATGATGAAAAGCACCGAGATCATGGCCATTTCACCAATGTGTCTGAGATGCAGCCCATCCCAGCTGCAATGTGAGCTAGCTGGTCTCACTATGTGTGCCCGTCAAATCCCAGAATATGAGCAAATACGACAAGCATTTTTAATCACGAAATTTTAGAAACGAAAGATGATAGATGGCGACAAAAAAATTAATTTCAAGATATGTCGTTTATTTTTTCTCCTAAGTTGGAAAAATATAAATCATCTACAAAGAGCATTCCACTAATGCATCTAGAGAAGAGATGCAATATAAATTTCCTATTTTCCAACGTCAATAAACTTCGCCAACAGCCGTATACTTTGAGATATTTTAGTTGCTGTGACGTCTTCGTATGAAGTATCTGTATAAGGATTGGAATTCACGATATCCAGTATTTATGGCGCAATACGATACGTTCGCTATTTGGATAAAAGTGTATGGGGCTGAAGATGGCATGTGAATTGCTGAAGCCGCGCGTGGTCAGCCGAGCGGTCTCAGGCGCTGCAGTCATGGACTGTGCGGCTGGTCCTGGCGGAGGTTCGAGCCCTCCTTTGGGCATGGCTGTGTGTGTTTGTCCTTAGGATAATTTAGGTTAAGTAGTGTCTAAGCTTAGGGACTGATGACCTTAGCAGTTAAGTCCCATAAGATTTCACTCACATTTGAACATTTGAATTGCTGAAACTCGTTGCTTTCTGAATAAAATAAAATATATCCAAGTATACGGCTGTTGGCGAAGTTTATTGACATTGAAAAGTACTTACCAGCCGATTTGCCCCGGCCATGATGGACCAATAGAGATTAAATTTCCTATTTTTCGATTCACTAAGTTTTGTGTCTTGTTCCCGCGTTAAGTGTGCATTATATCTAAAATCCAATCAACTCAAAATAATGAGAACATATTTTGCCAAGGATCGACAGTTCAGTCTAACATATCACGAGAGAATGTTTCCATATGAACATGTCAACATCAAATTAATTCTGCTGGAATGCCATCTGCCATCAGTCGAAAAGCTTAAAACTTTTTGAAACAGGTGAAACGATAACAGAGCCAAGCACCAAAGAGCTTACCCTGTAACTGACATACTCAACTGTAAAATATTTGGTGAATAGTCCGATTTATATTTGATAATTTATGTACTTCTCCTTGCCGACGTGTTCGAAAACAGTTGTGGTCTTGGCCTTAAAACAAATGGACTGTATCCAGCTTGCCTTCGAATGGGATGCTCTGCTGAAAACTGCTAAACCAGAATTGGAGCCAATAATCGATAAAGCACAGCTGCACTTGATGGAAGTGTTTTTGGAAACATATAGTTGTCAACAACAGATTCATGGTCGATTATGTTCGCAACTCGTAGTCTAGTAGCTAGCGTTGCTGCTTCTGGGTCACGGGGTCCCGGGTTCGATACCCGGCAGCGTTGGGGATTTTCTCTGCCAGGGGACTGGGTGTTTATGTTGTCCTCATCATTTCATCATCATTATTCGTGACAGTGGATAGATTGGATTGTATGAAAATTGGACTTGTAAAAATTGGGACTTTGTACGGGCGCTGGTGACCGCGCAGTTGAGCGCCCCACAAACCAAACATCATGGTCGTTTATTATGACAAAACTAATGAATCTTACATCATATATCTTGATAATTGAGGCATGATAAAAATTGCTGTTTTGAAGAGCGTGCCGCAGCGCGTAGTGTGAAGCAGTCGCCCTCCGTTTCTGGCCGTGGCGCCGCCGTGGCAATCGCAGCTTTGGTGTCCCCCTCTGGTGGGAAAGGGGAAAGTTTGCTTGTTCACGTGCATTTAAGGGGAGCTATGAGCTCGCCAGTCAGGCAGACTGGGTCAGTCTCTCGTCCCCAGCTTGCTAGTCTGTCTCTCGTCCGCATTTGTTAGGCAGGCACTGTCTGTCTGTCGTTCGGAGTGTTAGTATGTCTGTCGTTCGGATAAACCTTTAAAGTCGGCAAAATGAGAGTCTTTCCACTCCGCCAGTAAGAGAACTCAGCGAGGGGTCGGCCGGTCGGGGCTTAGTTCCTGCATCTGCGTCTGCGCGTTAGGCCGCCAGTCTGCTAGAGTTTGCTCAGTCAATGGTCAGTGGCGGTTGGATCGATCGGTTGGTCGGTCGCGCATTGAGACACAAGATGGCTTGTCCGTCTTGAGAAGCGGTATCTGTGTACTGTAGAGCGTCTTAACTATTGTTTGGCCAACCTTGTAGAATTTTATATAAGATTGCATTTCATGGGCTTTTATTTAATTGATCATTTTAGTATATAAAGTTGCCACCCTTTCACCGTAAGACTTTTCTGAGAAGTTAAAATCAAGTTGCACCTTCGGTGGCAAGGTTAATATTTTAATTGTTAGTGTTTTGTACCATTTCCATCCCTCCTCCGGGGGTGCATAGTTTGTGTGCTTGTGTAAATTGTTAAAACTCTTAGTTTAAAGTTATCTGGTGTGTTGCAGATTTGCACCAATGTAGTATTTCAGAGGCTGTTGTGAGCGGTCGTAACTACGGCCGTGTCAAAAGGGAGCGGCAAGGTTTTCTGCCCGAAAGCTCATACAGTCAAAACTGCCTCTGAATAAATTGTAACTTTGATATTTAGAGGGTGCTTTCTGATTATAATTTTAAATCTGTTTCTTTTAAAAACTGCTTTTAGGCACTATTAAAGTGAATAAAATTCCCATTTGTTAAAAGGAATTTGGTTCCGATTTCATGAGTTACTCCCTGGCAGCTACTTCCATGCTTACGTAGTGTGATTAAATGTGTTAATATTCTTTATGAATCGCTAGTAAATAAAATAAATTCTTAGGAATATTCTTTGAAAATAAATCACGGTTCAATGATAATAGTCTATACAGCTGTGTGGTGCCCCGTTTTCAATGGCTTCCTCCGTAATGTGTCAGTAATTTTGTGGTGGAGGACATACCAGACGATTTGAACATAGAGTACATATTGGAATTAGATCTTGAATACCACGAAAGTATTCACGATTTGCAGTGTCCCTAAGTGTGAATTAAATGACGCCACCATCAGATAGTAAGAAACCAAATAAACTGTTCTCAATATTTTATGAGAGGAAGAACTATGTCATTTGTCACAGAAATCTGAAGTAATGTTTGCGAAATAAATTGATGTAAAAAAAAAAGATTTACCAAATTTTTTTGGGCTATCTCCCTGGCTGAAGCCACATACTTGGATTAATGCACAAAACCGCGTAAGTGATAACACTGAGATCTAGAAGACTTTTTTTAAACTCTTGAATAATTGCATTTTCGGCAAAACTATGCAGAGAGTGCGTAAGCCTGGACGTAACACTAGAAACACCCTGCGAACTTCGGTATGGAGCAGCATCATTAATTACAAAACCAAATTTTCAAAGCAGCGTCATTTGTAAGAAAATTTAATCACCACTGGACTGAGCAGACGTAGGATGGACTTTGGTAAACCTGTTGGGGTAGGAATGGCGATTTTCGATATTTTGAAGAGGCTTCGACTTTCGCTATGGATATATTTTATACAAATTTCCACTAAATCGAGTAAAATTGTGCTATACGGATACTGATAGCCCCATATATCACATTAAAACTCTAAATCTTTTATTTGTGGCTCCTTTAGCGATTTGTTTTACGGTTATTTAATATTACCCGGTGCACTATCAACGGTGTTTAATATTTGTCATTATCTCGAATATTGGCACTTGAGCACATGTCAACCACTGTTTCTTAACTCTTCCTCTTTTTAACAATATTACTTTTGTCGTGTTCTTCTTTTTATTGCTTTTTATTATTGCAATGCCTTTTATACGTTATAAGCTTATTGCAGACTTCAACTATTGTATCCCCCTTTATTTTCGCTGTTTCAATTAATTATTGAAAACTAGCGTATGCCGACATTAGCGACATCTGGTGGACTTACAATACAAACATCTTGTAGCTACTGTACGGCAGCTTGTTTTAAACAGTGGTACTACTCACAACATGACTCGTTCATGTAATGTTATTTATATCTATCTGGCGATGCTGGTGTTGATTCCGCATTTAACATTTGATGATGCCACTATGGCTGCAGTACATTAGGACTTTGTTTTTATGGAACAGGCATGCCTCCTCATGTTTAAAGCGCACAAATGTAAATTTTGTCATTACCACTTTTCATTATGGTGTATGTATTGTTCTTAAGCTTTATACAGTTTGCAGGTGTATTTATTTTTGCTGCAGATCTGATGATGGTCATTAAAGACCGAAACTGGTAATCTGTTAAGAAAACGTTTGTGACCATAGACGTAAACTAAAAGAAAACTCTAAATACCTACGAAGATATCAGGATCGAAGTGCTTAAAAGGTTCAATAGTTCGGGCTACCCACAGATATTTTGCTGGTGAATGAAAATGAGACTGGTACTGATAACTGTACGACGTATACTTGTTTTGTGTCATGTTTAATAACAACAGGCGGTAAGTTAAAATTGGGCAATGAACGGGTAGTGTAGGTCACAGCCACACTCACACAACTTATGTCATAGGATATGCTTTCCAGGCCTTCTCCCGCGGGGTGTTGTCTCTGGTAGTTTTTTTGCGCCGGTTCAAGAAACAAGATAAAATCCTAGAATGCCTTATCCAAACTACTCTAAAATAATTCAAGTATCGTTACACCTGAATCATATGGATTTTATGCTGGACGTGGTACAACACAGCAAGCATTTCCCCCGATAGGCCACATCTGTAGAGAGAAGAGTAAACGAAACAGCACAGTACTGAATTTTCTGGGCTCCGAAAAGGCGTTCATCCATGCCTTGCATGATAGCCTGTTGTACAAATTATCCAAGTACGGTTGTCCTTTTGTCCTTTCCAGATACTGAGATGGTGACATGTTTCCTCGACATCATGGCGTTTTATCTGTACACAGTATGAGCCACTTGTGCAACCAAGTTCACAGAGGGAGATATGTCCGGGAAAATTAAGCCCCGTCCTATATTTGATCTCCGGTAATCACACCCGACAAGAACTGGGCATGTAGACTGTGCTTTCTACTAATGATGCTGCCCACTATCATGGCATCAGCATACCTAATTGTATCATCAATCCGCGATGTGGAAAAATTTATCAAGAGGCGCAATATTTGGAAAGTAACAATTAATGCTGACAAGTGTCAGACTATCAGGTTCACTACCAGAAGAAAGTTGGCGATTCGCAAAATTCAGATCAATGTATGAAACCTCCCCTGGTGTGACTGTGTTACGTACCTCGGCCTTAAATATATAACGTTTCAGAGGCATGTTACAGAGGTACCTGTATGTGATAAACATTCTACCTGCCTACATCAGCTATACGGTACCCATTGCTAAAGAGTCGGTGTTTACTCACCTGAGCTAAAATCATAATCTGTTTTGCCTGTCATACTCCATGGATCTGAAGTAGCGTGGCTGTGTATGCGGAACTCACAAAAGTCCAGCGCCCATCAATCAAAACAAAGTACAACGTATGCGACATGTCATGATTCACTACTAACGCCGAAATTCAATCACAATTAGGAAATCCGTCCATCTACCATTTCATTGAAATCAGATCAGAGAGTTTTTATGAAATAACTCTCAACTCACCATACAAACTCACAATTTCAGTTCGTCGAGAAGACGGCGCACAGTTGATGGGGTCGGCAGAAGCTACTGTCAGCACACAAGAGTATTTTACCTTAATGCATGTAATATTTAGAGACATAAAAATACAATAAAACAAAGCGGTTTATTCAGTAAAAATCAAATTCTAGCGGTACATACGGAACTACTTGCTTCCACCATGTGGTGCATTCGAAAACACAACAGATTACGTGATCAAACTAATCTTTACTAAACTGGGATTTAGCACTTTCTTCCGCCACCCCTTCAGTTCAAAACACTAGAACTACCTTAACACGCCATTTTAGGCAACCATAATCAGTCAGTTCCCCATGCCAAGCACCTTACGAAAAGCCCTTCTACGCAGTACAACAGAGCAGCAAACGGACTGTCGCTGAGTCACTGGTTCTTCTTCAGCCGAATCGACTAGTGGGGTGCGAGAGAATAAGCATTCCATCTTGTCAGTAACATTACACGCTGATGGGAAAAATCGTAACACCAAGATCTAGTTATAAGACATAAACAAAAGTTGGTAGGCGTGTTTCTACATATGAAAGATGATGTCTATTTAAGTTTCGCGCCAGTCGCATAAGTTCGGCGCTAGTAGCGCCGCTATGAGGACGCAAATCAGGTTTGCTTTAAATACACGCTATCATGGTCGTGAGCGTTAGTTACCTCTGGCATTGGACACTGTGAGTTGATATTAGTCGAGAATGCCTTTAAGGCGAAAGAGACGACATTAACAACATCTGATTGTGTTTGGACGAGGTCGTGTAATAGGGCTTCGAGAAGCTGTATGTTCCATCTGCGATATTACAGACTGACTTGGCTAGAATGTAGCCGCTGTACATGACTGCTGGCAGGTGTGGTCGCAAGAATGTATGGTCGCAAGAAGAGCGGTCACCGGCAGGCCACGTCGCACTACAGAGAAGAAAGACCGTCATGTAAAGCGTACGGCTCTACTGCATTTACAGGAGTAATTTAAACAGCAGTTGGCACCACAGTGGCACAAAGAGCTGTTGCAAATCGGTTACTTCAGTTACAGCTCCGAGCCAGACGCCAGCCCTGTAGAGTGCATTCCACTGACCCCAAACCACCACCGTTTGCGACTTGAGTGGTGCCTAGCGAGAGCTGAGTGGAGGGCAAGGTGGAAATTTGATGTGTTTTCTGAGGAATACCAATTGTTCTCCGTGCCAGTGATGGTCGTGTGTCGGTTAAAAGGAGTCCAGTTTAGGCCCTACAGCCAAACTGTCTGCCTGACATACGGGGCCTATATGTGGAGCTATGGTCTGAAATGCAATTTCGAACACTCCCTTTGCCGTGGCGCGCACAGCCACGCAAATACACTCCTGGAAATTGAAATAAGAACACCGTGAATTCATTGTCCCAGGAAGGGGAAACTTCATTGACACATTCCTGGGGTCAGATACATCACATGATCACACTGACAGAACCACAGGCACATAGACACAGGCAACAGAGCATGCACAATATCGGCACTAGTACAGTGTATATCCACCTTTCGCAGCAATGCAGGCTGCTATTCTCCCATGGAGACGATCGTAGAGATGCTGGATGTAGTCCTGTGGAACGGCTTGCCATGCCATTTCCACCTGGCGCCTCAGTTGGACCAGCGTTCGTGCTGGACGTGCAGATCGCGTGAGACGACGCTTCATCCAGTCCCAAACATGCTCAATGGGGGACAGATCCGGAGATCTTGCTGGCCAGGGTAGTTGACTTACACCTTCTAGAGCACGTTGGGTGGCACGGGATACATGCGGACGTGCATTGTCCTGTTGGAACAGCAAGTTCCCTTGCCGGTCTAGGAATGGTAGAACGATGGGTTCGATGACGGTTTGGATGTACCGTGCACTATTCAGTGTCCCCTCGACGATCACCAGTGGTGTACGGCCAGTGTTGGAGATCGCTCCCCACACCATGATGCCGGGTGTCGGCCCTGTGTGCCTCGGTCGTACGCAGTCCTGATTGTGGCGCTCACCTGCACGGCGCCAAACACGCATACGACCATCATTGGCACCAAGGCAGAAGCGACTCTCATCGCTGAAGACGACACGTCTCCATTCGTCCCTCCATTCACGCCTGTCGCGACATCACTGGAGGCGGGCTGCACGATGTTGGGGCGTGAGCGGAAGACGGCCTAACGGTGTGCGGGACCGTAGCCCAGCTTCATGGAGACGGTTGCGAATGGTCCTTGCCGATACCCCAGGAGCAACAGTGTCCCTAATTTGCTGGGAAGTGGCGGTGCGGTCCCCTATGGCACTGCGTAGGATCCTACGGTCTTGGCGTGCATCCGTGCGTCGCTGCGGTCCGGTCCCAGGTCGACGGGCACGTGCACCTTCCGCTGACCACTGGTGACAACATCGATGTACTGTGGAGACCTCACGCCACACGTGTTGAGCAATTCGGCGGTACGTCCACCCGGCCTCCCGCATGCCCACTATTCGCCCTCGCTCAAAGTCCGTCAACTGCACATACGGTTCACGTCCACGCTGTCGCGGCATGCTACCAGTGTTAAAGACTGCGATGGAGCTCCGTATGTCACGGCAAACTGGCTGACACTGACGGCGGCGGTGCACAAATGCTGCGCAGCTAGCGCCATTCGACTGCCAACACCGCGGTTTCTGGTGTGTCCGCTGTGCCGTGCGTGTGATCATTGCTTGTACAGCCCTCTCGCAGTGTCCGGAGCAAGTATGGTGGGTCTGACACACCGGTGTCAATGTGTTCTTTTTTCCATTTCCAGGAGTGTATAACGGGCGGCTACCGCTGCAGAATAAGCCGCACCTGCAACGTAGTTCCGGCGCGTTCCGCCAGCCGGCACTAGAGGCGTTTCCCGCCAAACATGAAAGCAGCCGCGGAATACGCACGCGCGCGACCCCTTTTTCCGACGCGGATGGTAATACGGTGACATCACCATCCGCCAATCGGGTATCGCTAATGGCCGCCAATCCTCACGACAGAAGCCGCGGAGGAAGACTAGAGCCGCCGGGTTCCTTCCATTCCGCAGCAGTGGACGAAGATACCGCATTTTCGTGGAACATCAGTTTCCAGAACTGACAGAGGATGTAACTCTGAATATTAGACAAAGGGTGAACTTTCAGCATTATAGGACGCCAGCTGCGAGGAATCATGTGAGAGTCACCTTCGGGAATCGAAGGATCGGCCGAGGCGGCCCTATCGCCTGGCTACCCAGGTCACCTGTCCTCGCGTGTCAGAATTTCTTTCAGTGGGGGCATCCTGCACCATTGTGGAAACAGAAGATCTCGACGCTAGAACTGCCGTCGCTGCTGGTACTATTGCAGACATTTCGAAGAATCTTCGAATGGACATGACAGTCAATCCAGAAATGTCACTGTTCACGCATTCGAGCAGTTCCTCTGAATGTCCGTGCTATAAACTACCTTCCGTGTAAATTGTCCGTAGCATCAGAAATGACCGTCAGGGAGCACATGTACCACAACTAAAAACATTTGTTTTGCTGTTCTCCAGTATTAGTTCGAACGAACAGTTTCAGAACCCGTATAATAAACATTCAAATATCAATGCGGAAAAAGACACTGAAGCCAAAATTATCTATAGTTGTATTTTTAAGTGCACACTTAACTTTCGTACTCGAGATGATAAGAAACCAAAAAGGTAAAAGTAATTCCTCTTCATTTATGACTCAGTTTGTTAATCCATTAAAAATTTGCTGTTCCCATATAAAGTGCATACAGATGTACGAAAGTTATTTATTCTGTTATTCTCTCTCTCGCCCCATGCGAATATCGATGCTGTAATTAATTGTTTGAAGGACATTACACGCAGGAATCGTACTATTAAACAGTCTAAAATAAAAAAAAAGGACGCATAACTAAGGAATAATCCGAATGGAACAGAAATTGGTTGGGGAAAAAAATGGAAATGAACGTTTGGCGTCATTGGCCGGGAGGCCCCTTACGGGGTAGATCCGGCCGTCTTGGTGCAGGTCTTATTAATTTCGACGCCATATTGGGCGACCTGCGCGCCGGATGGGGATCAAATGATGATGAGGACAACACACCACCCAGTCCCTGAGCGGCGATAATCCCCGACCCAGCCGGCAATCGAACCCGGGCCCGTAGAACGGCAATCCATTACGCTGACCACTCAGCTATTGGGGCGGACATTGGTTAGGGAGACATCCGGCGACCTTGCTAACCGAGGTAGGGTTTGCCAAGCACGAAGTCAAAAATTAGAAATTCTTGCCGTGTGCAGGCGGGAATTATCTAGCTAAAAAGTAGGCCGTGACGGCTTGCCACGAAGGGCAACGAAACGGGGAGTAGAATATCGTCGGCTTAGTGCTGTGCTGCAAGTGTGCCGCCAATTACAACTAAAAGGGTCCTCCTGTTTTCAAGAAATGGCACCCACGGCCATCACTCCTGGTTGTCGGGCCGCATGGAGGTCCAGTCAGGTTCACGATTTGATCCATGTACCTCAGCCGTGGTCTTCCTCTTGGTCTTTTTCCCTCGACATAACCCACTATGATTGTGTTCAGGAGTCCTTTATGTCTTAATAGATGGCCTGGAAATTGCCCTCTTCTTTTAACAATGAAACTCCAGAAGCTTCTCTTCTCACCTGCTCTTTCCAGAACCACTTCGTTTGTGACCTTGTCGATACATTTTATCTTGAGATATAGCACCTCATTTCAAAAGAATTTAGCTTCTGGTCTTCCTCTGTCCCCAGAGTCCATGTTTCACACCCATAGCATGCCACACTCCACACATATTATTTCAAATATCTTTCCCTGATTTGAAGGCTGATGCTCTTAGATGTTAAGATGTTTTTCTTCTTGTTAAAAGCAGCCTTTGCTTGAGCAATTCTACTTCTCACTTCTACCTTGCTCCTTCCCTCCCTGGTAATATGAACTTGGACTTTCACTTGATCTTTTTTGTCGCATGGCATTACTTTTGTTTTTGCTTTATTAATTCTCATATTATATTCTTCCCCCATAACTTCATCCATTCTATTCAGTAGGACTATAAGATCTTCTTCACTTTCAGCTAGGACAGCTACATCATCGGCGTATCTTATCATATCTCTTCGTTGGCCATGAATTACTACATCTGTCTGTGAATTTTCCCTTACTTTTTTCAGCGCCTCTTCAATGTATAGGTTAAAGATAACAGGGGATAGTGCGCAACCTTGTCGGACACAGCTCTCTCTAGTACCATGGAAGTAATTCCCTGAACCTTGACAGATGTTCTATCATCCTGTCCCTCCTTCTTGTCAGTGTTTTCCATATGTTCCTTTCCTCGCCGATTCTAAGGAGAACCTCCTCATTCCCTACCTAATCAGTCCACGTAATTCTTCAATACCAGAACGACATCCACATCTACATCCGAAAGTCTCTTCTGGTTTTTCTATAGTCCATATCTCACTACTATAAAATACTGTGCTCCAAACGCACATTCTCAGAAATTTCTTCCTCAAGTTAAGACCAAGTTTTAAAAGGTTTAAAACTAGCAGACGGCTGTTGGCCAGCAATGTCTTTTTCACAAGTGCTAGGCTGGTTCTTATGTCGTCCTTGCTCCGCCCGTCATAGGTTATTGCCTAGGTAACAGAATCCCATAACTTCGTCCACTTTGTGATCCCAAACTGTGATGTTAAGTTTCTCACTGTTCTTATTTGTGCTACTTCTCATTACTTTCATCCATCTTCGATTTACTCTCAACCCATATGCTTCACTCATTGGACTGTTCATTCCATTCAATATATCCTGTGTCACAGCAGTACATTAACGATATTCGATGACCCTGTGCGTTGCCCTTCAATTCATGCAAGATACCGCCGCCCGTACACGGCGAGAGTTTCTACTGCTTTTCTTTGTCCTTGCCGAAACCTAAATTGACCAAGATGGTCGTTGGATTTCTCCACAATTGAGAACGTATTGACCGCTGTGGGAGGGCTCTTCAATCAGCTCGGGATTTTGACAATTAAATGCCACAACTACACAGAATTTATCACGATATCTCTAAGCGGTAGAGGGAAAAAGAAAAATTAGGAATAAGAATTAAAATACATGGAGAAGAAATAAAAACTCTGAGGTTTGCTGACGACATTGTAATTCTGTCAGAGACAGGGCCTGGAAGAGCAGCTGAACGGAATGGATAGTGTCTTAAACGAAGGATATAAGATGAACATCAACAAAAGCAAAACGAAGATAATGGAATGTAGTCCAATTAAATGAGGTAATGCTGAGGGTATTAGATTAGTTAATGAGATACGTAAAAGTAGCAAATGAGTTTTATTATTTGGGGAGCAAAATAACTCATGACGGTTGGAGTACAGAGGGTATAAAATGTAGACTGACTATGGCAAGCAAAGCATTTCTGTCAAAGAGTAATTTGTTAACTTCGAATGTAGATGTCTTTTCTGAAAGTATTTGTATGGAGTGTAGCCATGTATGAAAGTGAAACATGGACGATAAACACCTTAGACATGAAGAGAATAGAAGCTTTCGAAATGTGTTGCTACAGAAGAATGCTGAAAATTAGATGGGTAAATCACGTAACTAATCAGGAGGTAATGAATACAATTGAGGAGGAGATGGATTTGTTGCACAACTTGACAAGAAGACGGGATCGGTTGGAAGGACACGTTCTGAGGCATCAAGGGATCACCAATTTAGTACTGGAGGGAAGGGTGGAGGTAAAAATCATAGAGGAAGACCAAGAGATGAATACGCCAAGCAGATTCCGAAGGATGGAAGCTGCAATAGTTATTCGGGGATGAAGAGGCTTGCACAAGATAGAGTAGCATGGAGAGCTACACCAACCAGTCCGGAGACTGAAGACCACAACAACAACAACATCTTCACATTGATAGCCAGTCAATGCCAAACCGAATAACTGCATGCAGAAGGGCCACAGGTGGATTGTTATATAATAGACACATCTTGTTGGCACACGATGTACAAGAAATGCGATGGAAGTGGTAACAATTTGTTGGTATAAGGAGGCGAGATGTAATAGGCGCAACGGAATTACTTGTGTCCATCTGAATTTTTTTTTTTGGGGGGGGGGGGGGTCATCAGTCCTCTGACAGGTTTGATGCGGCCCACCACGAATTCCTCTCCTGTGCCAGCCTCTTCATCTCAGAGTAACACTTGCAACCTGCACCCTCAGTTATTTGGTGGAGATATTCCAATCTCCGTGATGGCTGGGTGTTGTGTGATGTCCTTAGGTTAGTTAGGTTTAAGTAGTTCTAAGTTCTAGGGGACTGATGACCATAGATGTTAAGTCCCATAGTGCTCAGAGCCATATTCCAATCTCGGACTTCCTCTACACCTTTTGCCCTCTACAGCAGCTCCGTGTAGTACCTTGGAAGACATTCCCTGTCGCCTTAACACATGTCCTATCATCCAGTCTCTTCTCCTTATCTGTGTTTTCCACATATTCCTTTCAACTCCGATTCTGCGCAGAACCTCCTCACTCCTTACATTATCAGTTCACCTAATTTTCAACATTCGCCTGTAACATTACATCTCAAATGCCTCGATTCTCTGCGTCCATATTCTGTACTCTATAGATTTATTCCATTCAGCAGATCACGTAATTCTTCTTCAGTTTAACTCAGGATTCAAGTGTAATTTGCGAATCGTATTATTATTATCCTTTTACCTTGAATTTTCATTCCACTGCTGAACCTTTCTTTTATTTCCATCATTGCTTTTTCGATGTACTGATTGAGCAGTAGGGGGGAAAGATCACATCATGGTCTTACACCCTTTTTAATCCAAGCACTTCTTTCTTGGTCGTCCACTCTTATTATTCCTTCTTAGCTCTTGTTTGTATTGTACATGGCCCCCCGTTCTCCATATAGCTTACCCCATTTTTTTCCGAATTTTGAACACCTTCCACCATTTTACATTGTCGAATGTTTTTTCCAGGTCGACAAATCCTGTGAACGTGTCTTGATCTTTCTTTAGTCTTGCTTCCATTAGCAACCACAATGTCAGAATTGCCTCTCTCGTGCCTTTATCTTTTCTAAACCCAAACTGATCGTCATCAAGCACATTCTCAATTTTCTTTTCCATTCTTCTGTATATTATTCTTGTGAGCAGCTGCGATGCATGAGCTGTTAAGCTGTTTGTGATATAATTCTCGCACTTGTCAGCTCTTGCAGTCTTCGAAATTCTGTGGATGATATTTTTTTCCGAAAGTCAGATGGTATGTCGCCAGACTCATACATTCTACACACCAAAGCGAATAGTCGTTTTGTTGCCACTTTCCCCAATGTTTTAGAAATTCTGGTGGAATGTTATCTGTCCGTTCTGCCTTATTTGATCTTAATTCCTCCAAAGCTCTTTTAAATTCCAATTCTAATATTGGGTCTCCTATCTCTTCTGAATCGATTCTGGTTTCATGCCCTTTCACATCATACTAATCTTCCACCTAATAGTGTATTCTTTCCACATATCTGCTCTCTCTTCTTCACTTAGCAGTGGAATTCCCGTTGCACTCTTGATGTTACCACACTTGCTCTTAATGCCACCGAAGGTTGTTTTGACTTTCCTGTATGCCGAGTCCGTCCTTCCGACAATCATTTCTCTTTCGATTTCTTCACATTTTTCCTGCAGCCATTTCATTTTAGCTTCCCTGCATTTCCTATTTATTTCATTCGTCAGCATGCACTTCTGTATTCCTGAGTTTGCCGTAACATTTTTGGACTTCCCCGATTCACCGATCAAATGAAGTATTTCTTCTGTTACCTACGGTTTCTTCGCAGTTACCTTCTTTGTACCTACGTTTTATTTTACAACTTCTGTGATGGTACTTTTTAGAGATGTCCATTCTTCAACAACTGTACCGCCTACTCAGCTATTCCTCATTGCTGTATCTATAGCCTTAGAGAAATTCAAACATATCTCATCATTCCTTAGTACTTCAGTATCCCACTTCTTTGCGTATTGATTGTTCATGACTAATGCCTCAAACATCAGCCTACTCTTCATCACCACTATTTTGTGATCTGAGCCTATATCTGCTCCTGGGTACGACTTACAATCTAGTATCTGATTTTTGAATCCCTGTCTGACCATGGTGTAATCTAAGTGAAATCTTACCGTATCACCCGGCCTTCTCCAAGTATACTTCCTCCTTTTGTGATTCTTGAACAAAGTAGTTACTAACTGAAACTTGTTTCATAATTCAATTAATCTTTCTCCTCTCTCATTCCTTGTCCCAAGCCCATATTCTCCTGTAACCTTTTCTTCTACTCCTTCCCCTACAACTGCATTCCGGTCTCCCATGACTATCAGGTTTTCATATCCCTTTACATACTTTATTACCCTTTCAGTATCCTCATACACTTTCTCTGTCTCTTCATCTTCAGCTTGCGACGTCGGCATATGTACCTGAACTATCGTCTGATCTACGAGTTACATATTCAGATTACTGGTATCCATCAGGAGTATGCCTCTGAAAAGAGTGAAGGCTGTGGGGTTTTAAATTCCACCGTCCTTAGCACCTCTTAAGAGGCCTTTCGCAACATATGCGAATAGTTTCTTTGCAGTATTTCCACAGCCAGTTTCAAACCCACTATTAAAGAATCAACTACAGATCAATGCCGAGATCGTTAAGAGACTGTGAAGTAAAACGAAGGAATTAAAACTACTTGCGTACCTGCGAATTAAATTATCTTTCAGCCGTATTTTGATGCACAGTGGAACGGAGATTGGCTGTAATGGAGGAAGATACAGAGGTAAAGTGCTGTTACGCTACCAAAGTGGCAGCACCTCGGTTAAGTCTGTTTAACGCGCAGTTTAGTCGCATCACTGGAAACGCTAGGTGCTGGTGCTTTGACGCCGCCAACAGCGCCATCAAGGCAGACGACCGGCCTTTCGCTCCCGTACGGCCTCGGGGCAGTATCGTTCCTCCAGCAGGCTGGCTCCTTTCGCCGGCCCATCAGCGTGTGGAGACTCCCCAGGGACCCACGGGCTCTGCGCAGCTGCCGGTGGCTCGCGAACAGCCCGCTGAAATCAAATACAATAAAGGCGGGCGAGGAGAGGCGAGGCGGGTGGTGGAAGAGACGCAACTGCCGGGTGGCGGGCGGTGCGGGTGGAGGGTGGGGACAGACAGCCTCTGGACGGGTGGCAGGTGCGCCGGCGACACGTGAGATGCTCGCTACGCCCTCTGCCTTCTGCCCTCTGCCCGCTCAAATGCCGAAGCGCGGTTCGCCTAGCTGCAAGACAACGGTACATTTCTTCGCACACCAACCGCACACTGCGTCGTTACTTCTCATTGCTCGTTAATGGCCAGGAAACTTTAAGGTATCAAAGTACTTCACATATTTTCACTGTTTCTGATATTTTTAGATAGCTAATGGGTCCTCCCTTCCCGACTATTTCCTTCCCCTCCCCACCCCCCGGCTCTCACTCTCTCTCTCTCTCTCTCTCTCTCTCACACACACACACACACACACATTTCTTTTTACTAATTATATTGGCAGTATTTCCCTTCACTTCTCATTTATTTTTTAGGCTACTGTGCCCGGGGCCTCTCTTACATATAACCAATCTTAGTGAACTGAAATTACAATACAGTCGTTATGGATTCCAAATTCGGTTGAATTAAAATAGGGATGGGTAGTGTAGTAAAATGTACACTTCACGGCCGAAATGGTGACAATAAAATATTCCGGGCTGTTTTTCCGTGGTTGGATGGATCTTCCATTAAACCCGATGTTTCTTCCCCACCTGCAGAGGACATTTTCCAGGGGGATCGTTGCTTCTTTGAATGTCCGCTTCACACCACGGCTCGCTACTGACTGCAGCAATACTCCGATAGTATGCAGCAGTCGGGAAGATTTTACATTAAAATCCAAAAGAATTTTACTGCCGGCACCAGTGAACCAGGGGGTGAATCGGACATTCAAAGAAGTTACCGTCCCCCTTGAAAATATCCACACAAATGAGGACGAAACATTGGATAATGGGGAATCCATCCGACCACGGCATAGTAGCCCAGAATATTTTGCTAAAAGGAATGGGAAGTAACAATAATTAGCCTGCTTCCATGGTGTAGCGGTTAGCACTCTGGGCTCTGAATCCAGCTATCCGAGTCCGAATCTCGGTGGAACCTTCGTTGGCCCGCCCGGTTGGCCGTACGGTCTAACGCACGGCTTTCCGGGAGGGAAGTAGCGCCTGGTCCCCGGCACGAAACCACCCAGCGGACTTGTGTCGAGGTCCGGTGAGGCGGCCAGTCTGTGGATGGTTTTTAGGCGGTTTTCCATCTGCCATGGCGCATGCGGGCTGGTTCCCCTTATTCCGCATCAGCTACACTATGTCGGCGATTGCTACGCAAACAAGTTCTCCACGTACGCGTACACCACCATTACTCTACCATGCAAACATAGGGGTTACACTCGTCTGGTGTGAGACGTTCCCTGGGGGATCCACCGGGGGCCGAACCGCACAATAACACTGGGTTCGGTGTGGGGCGGCGGAAGGGTGAAGTGGACTGCGGTAGTCGTCGTTGGGTTGTGGACCACTGCAGCTGCGGCGTGGACGGAGCCTCTCCTTCGTTTCTAGGCCCCCGGTTAAAATACGATACAACAATAATTATGTGTATCTCATTTAAAATTTCCGGTCTGTGATTTCGTCTTCCACTACGGGAGACATCTTCTGAAGTAGAACGACAACTGCCATCAATGGCACGAGGGCTACCTCATATGCTGTATAGATCTGCATAGAGTGCACCACCATTCGTCACGTGATACCTATTGTATGATTATCTTTCTCTGGCGCCACCGTTCTCGATTAGAAATGTTCCATTTTTATTCTATTGCTACAATGCAGACATTCATAGTTTATCTAATTTAACATCCACATCTTTTCTAATAAAGAGTTTGGGGTGTGCACGACAATAAGTCGTCTTTTCTAAAACTCTCGTCTCATTTAATTTTATTTCGTGGGTTCCACATCGGAAAAAATGTTCTGCTAAGGTCATTCAAAACTTTCTGGTGAATTAAAACTGTGCTCCAGACCGAGACTTGAACTCACGACCTTTCACTTACGCTGGAAAGTGTTCTACGCCAGGAGAACTTCTACGAAGTTTGGAAAGTAGGAGACGAGGTACTGGCCGGGATGAATCTGTGAGGACGGTTCGTGTTTCGTGCTTGGGCAACTCACGTGGTAGTGTACTTGCCCAGCAAATCAAACGTCCGAGTTTAAATCTCGGTCTGGCACACAGGGAGTTTAGTATCAGGGCACAATCCTCTGCAGAGTGATAATTTCATTCCACAGCTGACTTGGTAGAATGTTCCAGACGGCAGTTACTTTTCTTTTCGGCAAAGCGAATGTTCATAATTTTGTATGTGGTTTCAGTCTATATATGTCCACAATCACACAGAATTTTACACACCGCAGTTGTCGCTGGTGGGTGCCGTACATCGATTGCCGTTCTTAAACATCCTTCTATATTCTTGTGGGCGTCTAAAGATCATTTCAGTTGCATACCTATTTAACACTTTTCCTATGTAATCCATAACATTGTTAACAAACGGGAGGAAAACGTCCGCAGTTGGTGACCATTGTTCCTTAATAGTCCTTTTTTTCTCTCTTCTTGGACGAAGTGTTCGACATACGTACTTACTGTTTTTATTAGTTGATCATTGGATTCCTTATAGAGTCATCGCAGACGTACCTTTCCTGTACACTTCAAGGCTCAAAGTCCAGTACAGCTGCGTGATCACAGATAAACCCAAGAAATTGTATTCTTCCTCATAAATTGAATTTTTGGCTTGATAATATTGTGATGTACCAATAAGACGCCCAACTCACCTTCATTGTGCTTCCGTACTGTGACACGTATCGAACATGGCCTCACAGCCCGGAAACTATAATTTAAGTAGACAGCAGCGTTTGAGGCCTGCATTGTACGAACATTTATGTTCATTCATTTGGATGGTGACATTTAAATTATAAATGCATGTTTTGAGGGCCGATTACTCTGGACGTAGAGATGACAGGAGGTGGGATTGGTCGTTTGATCTCACCACATGCTGATTAATGGAATCGGTGAAGCATGAGGACGTAAGCGGAGATACGTTGGCGAGACACGTTGATGGTGGCTTCTCTTCGTCAGCCTGCAGCTCTTCTCTCTGTATCTGCCTGCACTGGTGCCTTTACAAACACTGCCCAGAAGAAATTAACCCGTAGACAACCTGGTGCTTCCTATTTAGAGGGTTGTCCAGGCAGTTGCCCATTTGGCGTTAGGTGTCAGTGCTATCTATTATCTGGGCCAAGGTGACCGTTTAACGTCTTCCGATGCTCAGGCACCATGTTATGCCTGCAGTAATTAGACTACAAATGTGTTGTCCGTGTTATATTTGGAGGATGACATCAAGTAGCGGAAACACAGTCTAATGTTCATTGGACTGCACAGGAATGTAAACTGAGAATGTCACAAAATACCAACAGATATTGGGATGGATGGATACAGGAGTGAAACTTAAATCTGAAACCAAGTAAAACACAGAATGAAATGACACTTTCCCAGAACGAAAAGTTCGACTGAGGATATTGTTGGGGTCGGGAGGTGACTCCAGTCTTGAGGGAGGAAACGGCTCAGCAAATGTCAGTATTAACCACCACTTCCTTATTCTGGGCGTTGGTGGAGAGCGGCGGTTGTTGTAGCCCAACATCAAGTTCGACGTAAGAAAATTAATGGCCAGGTAGACAGTGAATAGTCAGTTTATTGATGAAAACTAAAAGCTCACATCCTCCTTCTTTGGAGCTCAATTACACGAACACAAGAAACAGTTCTCAGTCAGGTCACTGTCTTGAAATAGGTGCAAGCCTACTATGGTCATAAATTTACTGTCATCAGACTACCAGTTTCGGTCTATAATGACCATCCACAAATCTGTTTTATAAAAATATGTGGTAATATACTGGAGCCACAGTGGCATCATCAAATGCTAAATACAAAATAAGCGCCAGTAACGTCAAATATATATAAACTGATGGGGTTTCCGGAGTGTACGCTAGCTGCAGACGATGGCGCCTGTTGCAGGAATGTGACTGGTTGCTGTCTTGTAGGCTCGTAGCCGCAGACACAGCATCACCACCCCCCCCCCCCCCTCCCCTCATGGAAGTTATGCTGAAGCTATCTTTGAGAGTGACGTCGCAGCCTCCTTGCACAACGTGGAAAACTATGACGGCGTCATCGGGAGACGGGGTTTGAGAAACTATTGTGCTATCTGCCCGGAGAAAGAAGTGTTTCCAGGAGTTAGAAATGGTGTCCAGCAGCCGTGTCCATAGATTACGATCCTGGACCCATACTGAGACTGGTATGTGCGAACCTCTGCGACCGTGGGGAGCTGAGGATCAAACTGAAATACTGTGCTCGGAGGTCGGATGTGCATGACAGAGCATTTGCAGAGTATCAATGTCGAATCCTGAGGGCTTATATAAATGTGGGGGAAGCTGGGTTAGGGAATGTGATAAGGAGGCAGGACTATCAGGGAAGCCCAGCAAGTTGATAACGATGCCTCCAATAACTGAGCAAATGGCAGAGCATGAGAAAGTGTAGGAGAAGCAGGTGTGTGGATGGATCGAGGGACCAGAAAGAGGGTTGACTGCTAAGGTCATTAAACGATCTTGGTGAGCAATATCAGGCAGGATAGCGTCAGTGACAATAACCTATTGCAGAGTATGGCTAGAAGGTCGACACGTGATGTAGAGCAGATCCAAATCGAGTAGAGAGGGAACACGGAGCTGGTGCTGAGTCGGAAGAGAGAGGCTGCAACACAGCTATCTGGAGCTCATGGATCACAGGGGAGCTTCAGGGAAGGCAGCTGGGTACCTTTGAAGCTGGAATGATTCCGAATATCATCTTCAACCATAGTGCTTGCTCTGTACAGTGCCGCACCTTTTGTATGTCACGCAAAAGAGGTAGAACTTTGGGAGCCGCGTCAGTCTGTGTGGAACATACTGCAAAGAAAACCCGGTAATCAGGACGCGAAGTTGTGGAAAAAGTAGCTAATACGTAGATGTACCTGATGAGTAGTATCCAAATTCAGAGCACGTTCACAATAACCTCATCGATAATTGAAGAGAAAGGGTGGGGGGGGGGGGGTGGAGTGGTGGAGGCAGTAACTTGAAAAATGTCGCCAAAGACAGTGACGAAACTGTGAGATCCATGATGCCAATACCAACAGTGTGACAAAATCATCAAAGCCGTTGCCAATGGGATGGAACTAGAAAACTGTTGCCAAGTGGTATGAGCAAGTGGTGATCAAAGGGACTGCTGTGTTAAGAACAAATCTACAGATCCCAGTCACTGAATACTGGCCTATATTTTGAGAGAAGCAAAGGTGGTGATCTCCCCACACATCGATCAGGGGGCCTGAAGACGACTTAATGTAGCACTTAAACTGGCTGCTCAAATAAAATAACGGCTGGAGATTTGGGCGGTTCAAAGTGTTTTGATTTGATATTTTGCACTGAACAATCTAGATCCCACAACTGTCTGTATAAAGATAGACTCACAAAGACAGGTAAGAAAAATGTTGTATTCTACCTACTCGTCAATATGGAGTGCCTAAGAAACCTGCTTTCTCGGATCGCTAGAAAACAATTCAAAGAGCCGGCCGATGTCACTTTAGTACACTACTGGCCATTAAAATTGCTACAACAACAAGAAATGCAGATGATAAACGGGCATTCATTGGACAAATATATTATACTAGAACTGACATGTGATTACATTTTCACGCAATTTGGGTGCATAGAGCATGAGAAATCAGTACCCAGAACAACTACCTCTGGCCGGAATAACGGCGTTGATACGCCTGGGCATTGAGTCAAACAGAGCTTGGATGGCATGTACAGGTACAGCTGCCCATGCAGCTTCAACGCGGTACCACAGTTCATCAGGAGTAGTGAATGGCATATTGTGACGAGCCAGCTGCTCGGCCACCATTCACCAGACGTTTTCAGTTGGTGATAGATCTGGAGAATGTGCTGGCCAAGGCAGCAGTCGAACATTTTCTGTATCCAGAAAGGCCCGTACAGGACCTGCAACATGCTGTCTTGCATTATCCTGCTGAAATGTAGGGTTTCGCAGGGATCGAATGAAGGGTAGAGTCACGGATAGTAACGCATCTGAAATGTAACGTCCACTGTTCAAAGTGCAGTCAATGCGAACAAGAGGTGACCGAGACGAATAACGAATGGCACCCCATACCATCACGCAGGGTGATACACCAGTATGGCGATGACGAATACACGCTTCCAATGTGCGTTCACCGCGATGTCGCAAAACACGGATGCGAGTATTATGACGCTGTAAACAGAACCTGGATTCATCCGAAAAAATGACATCCTGCCTTTCGTGCACCCAGGTTCGTCGTTGAGAACGCCATCGCAGGCGCTCCTGTCTGTGATGCAGCATCAAGGGTAGCCGCAGCCATGGTCTCCGAGCTGATAGTCCATGCTGCTACAATCGTCGTCGAACTGTTCGTGCAGATGGTTGTTGTCTTGCAAACGTCCCCATCTGTTGACTCAGGGATCGAGACGTGGCTGCACTATCCGTTACAGGCATGCGGACAAAGTGGCTATCATATCGACTGCTAGTGATACGAGGCCATTGGGATCCAGCACTGCGTTCCGTATTACCGTCCTGAACCCATCGATTCCATATTCTGCTAACAGTCATTGGATTTCGACCAATGCGAGCAGCAATGTCGCGATACGATAAACCGCAATCGCGGTAGACTGCAATCCGACCTTTATCAAAGTCGGAAACGTGATGGTACGCATTTATCCTCCTTACACGAGGCATCACAACAACATTTCAACAGGGAACGCCGGTCAACTGCTGTTTGTGTATGGGAAATCGGTTGGAAACTTTCCTCATATGAGCACGTTGTAGGTGTCGCCACCGGCGCCATGCTTGTGTGAATGCTCTGAAAAGCTAATCATTTGCATATCACAGCCATCTTCTTCCTGTCGGTTAAATTTCGAGTCTGTAGCACGTTATCCTGGTGGTGTAGCAATTTTAATGGCCAGTAGTGTATATACAAGTCCTAATGCAAGTGAAGAGCACAGTGGATGATTCTATCCAGGTAGCTGGTCTTGACGCTTCTGCAGAAGTCGCGGTACTGTGCCGCGCCCAGGCGTCGCGGCGCTCATGTTCTCCTCTTATAGAGGGCGCTGCCGTCAAGTTGGAGAGGGGTCTGTCACGTGCAGTTGGCAGACGTCGTCTCACATCCCTCTCTGCTCTAACCTTCCCGCCTGTCGTGTCGGCGCTTGACTTTACCCCGGAACAAAAAACGTCGAATCTTTCAGCACACACTGGGACAAAATTGGGAGCTATCACCGATGATGGGACGGAACTGTGCCGTGGCGGCTCATCTCACCTACCCACTATCGACAGCTCTTAGTTGTCGTCTCACTAGGTGGCGCGTATTTACTCCCTCGTGCTGTTATCGCTGCCCCAACTAGGCTTCAAAAGCGGGCGCTATAGCGTCGTCGGCGAGGCATTGCAGGCAGTTTATGTGCAGTCTTCACTCAGTGTGGATCCGGGACCAGCGGCAGTGCTTGCAGCAACAGACATGCGGTGCGGATCAGCACGACGTCTTTTCCTTGTCATCGTTCACTCTTCTCCGCCAGGATTGGGTAGAAGGCAAAAGTTTTGGTTCGCCTACACTGAGCGTATCCGGTTGTTCAGCTCTCCAAGCTGTTTGAGTTGGTGTTTCGCATTTATATTCATTGACCTGTCATGCACGCCTTTGTTATTTGATTCTGTGTGATTGTAGGAGAAGTTTATTGCCGTGCCTGCTCTGTGTGTTTTTGAAGTGACTTGTGTTAATCTGCTGACCATGGTTCTCTCTAGAAATTTGCCATTGTTATTATTCCTGCGATAAAATGTGCATGTAATATGGATTCACCACATTCGGTCCAGCATTACGCTGTAGGACTTATCCACGGGTTTGTATTGGTTGGGCCCTATTGCTCAACGTTATGGCTGTCCCTTTGTGGTGTATGAAATTTAGTCCTTGCGTCACATCTGGTTGTTATGGCGATTTTTGTCACTATGTAATGTGCCCAGCCTTCAGGCGTAATTATGTCAGCGTCCTATGAATTACTCAGTTCTTAAAAAATTTCGTGATTTTTATATTTAAATTGTTTTATGCGAGAGAATAAACTGTTTCTGAATTTTAATATTTGTTTTCACTACGTTTTATAAGCTGGTGGGGTCTCTAGTAGGCTATTATTATTATCCAGCCCTTTATGTTTTGTGTGTTATGATCTCCAGCTAGTGGTAAGATTGGATTGGATTTGGATTGTTTGGGGGAAAGAGACGAAACAGCGAGGTCATCGGTCTCATCGGATTAGGGAAGGACGAGGAAGGAAATCGGCCGTGCCCTTTCAAAGGAGCCATCCCGGCATTTACCTTGAGCGATTGAGGGAAATCACGGAAAACCCAAATCACGATGGCCGGACGCGGGATTGAACCGTCGTCCTCCCGAATGCGAGTCCAGTGTGCTAACCACTGCGCCACCTCGCTCGGTAATGGTAAGACCTTAGCGAGTTGTTATTTATATTCCTTCCTGGAAGCATTTACAGCCTCCTTTGAGTAGTTCTCTTTTCCTTTTTACAATTTTAGCGATGCTCATTTGCTAGGGCGTATTACCTTATTGGAAAGGTTCTGTAAGTGCAGTCGTGGTTAAGTAAAGACTTTCACTTTTAGCGTAATTCAGTGAGCCATTTATATTAGAAGTTTGTTGACAACACCAGTTAAGTTGCTGGGAAAGCATTCCATGCCAGCTTCTGCTCGTCGTGTGGGCCTGGCGTGCTTGCGGCCTTGTGTTCGGTTCTCGGACGTTTCCTTGCGCGGCTTGCTATTTGTTTGCAGTCATGTGTCCTGAATGTCTATGCTCAAGTTGTGTACCTTATGTTATCTGACTTGCACTGTAAATGAATTTTGCTGTCGACCAAGAGGCCGTTACCTGATTTGTTGGCGTCGCACAGGGAATTTTCCCTTTAACGTTATTGTTCTGTTTAATACATATTGTAACTGTGTTCTAAATTTTATTTTCAGTTACTTGGAGTAAACCCTCTGAGTAAGCCTTAAAGGCGAATTAACTAGTTAACATTTATCTTTTTGGGGTCGCCTTAATGTCTTCGTTTTGAGCTCGCTTGCAGATATTTTTCTAGAGCTCAGTTTTAATTATTTTGCCGGTTTATTTTTCTTTTAAGTTTAAATGTTTTTAAATGTCAATATCGTTGAAGTTTTATCTTCATGTACCTTCTTTAAGATCGTTAAACGTGTATTATTTTAATGCAGTAACTGTGTGAGTCTCCATTTTAACGCTTTTCAAGTGTATAAACTTAACATAGCAAATTAACTTGGAATTTTCCTACCAGTTCTTCTTAAAGGGGACCTTCTGTCACTTTGAAGAACAAGTGTTTGCTGTCAAGAGGATTTACTTATTTAATCGTACGGCTAGGGCCCCGTATCGGGCAGGCCGTTCGCCGGGTTCCGGTCTTTCAATTTGACGCCACTTCGGCGACCTGCAGTCGAGGAGGATGATGATGAGGACAGCACAACACCCAGTCCCTATCGGAGAAAATTCCCTGTCCCAGCCGCGAGTAGAGCCCGGGCCCAGAGGATTGGCAGTCCGTCACGCTGACCATTCAGCTACCGGAGGCGGACAGTCTTCAATGATGTTATATAAAGGGGCCTACTCTTTCCATGTCATTTTCCTGATACTGGTAATTACCGATAAGAAACGAGAAAACGTTAAAATCATCGCCAGTTTAAGTACGATGAACTCTGAGAGGTGATGCTGGTGGCAATGGAGCCACTGAAAATATTTGTCCTCTTCGTCAGTTGCTGTAGCATAATGTCGGGTTTGACGTGGGTCAAATTTATGTCCAGGTAGATTGTGAATAACAAGTTTGTTGATGAAAACATAAAAGCTCTCCTTCTACTTTGGAACCTAATTGCACAAGCTCTAGTTCCCAGTCAAGTATCTGTCTTGAAGGGGATGGACTGTCCACCACGGAAAACTGAATCACAGTTACTAATGTCACAGTTAATATTTCGTTTGGTGCACTAGTTGCCTGTGACTGTATGAACACGTTGACGCGCCGTAATACCGAAGTCATGGCCGTCCGTTGTGATAGTGGCTGTGCCTAAGTGTAGCACGGAAATGACTGCTGGGAGCTCCACTTAGCAATGGAGGCGAACACAGAAGGTTGCTAAACTGGCTGGTGCTGGAGAGAAGACCCGTGGAGATTCCAGGAGAAACTCTGATAGAAGGGCCACGGTAGCAGTCGGCACTAGATTCAGTGTTTATGTACTGGCATAAATATAGTTGTGGCACATGGATACGATGCAACCTACTTGCAGATACACAACACTCAAAGATGAGTGAGAGCACGTGATAGCAGCGTCGTGCTCATGAATGCACACGTCGCTGTCGGTGAGCCTGGCACCTTTCGTGGCGTCTGCTAAATATTCTGTGGACAACAAAACAGCCACTTTCGTTTCTGTCTTGGATATTTAGTAACACGAGAGGCAATTGCTGGTTACGGTGCGTGAGGTAGCTGCAGAGGATGCTTCCTGACGTTTGGCCACCTGCAGGACGAATGTGTGCGACTGGTTGCCATCTTGTAGGTGCGTAGCCATACACACAGCAGTGGTGATTACTTGAGCCAAGCAGCGGACCACTAGTAAGTCGTTCCTGAATTAATCAGAATTTTGTTCATGCTGGGTACACAAGTGTGGTTGCCACTGGAGTGGAGGCCGTTGGTCCCAAGAGGACATAGTGATCCTCATAACCTCAGCGAGCTGCCATGAGAAGAGTAGCCTGGGCAGCGGCGTGCATAGACAGCGTCACCCACTGACGTTAGCAGGACGGCAGCAGCTTGCACGAACAGTGTTTCATGGCCACTACTTGTCTGCCTCAGACGGTAGAATTCAGTATAGGTAAGAACGGTGTTCAAACTGTAGCCCACAGCATGACTGATGTCCAATGAGTGTGCCCTTCCTGGGCTGGTCCAAAAGGAACAGTCAGCGACAGGCTAGCTAGGCGGCTAGCAGACCACACTTGAACACCCATACCACCATGAAGATGGTCCACCTCAGTATGTAGGCACTTAGTAGGTGCTCAACGGTGTGGAGATATCAGAAAAGCCCGCGTACAGTCTTCTGCTCATGGCGATGCCTGTAAGTTCTGCAAACTAAGTCTACACTATTTATGTAAAACAGGCCAGCTAGAGTTGTCCTCTCACCAGTACTTTAGTCCGAAAATCAAAACAATTTAGATCAATCGCTTGCCACCTTGAAAAAATTGTGATTTTACTTGTCTGAGCAGCTCTTGTCGGCGGCCTGTGGTAGCTGCAGGGCATCTCAACTCCGCTTTTCAGAAGCGGCTGCGGGTGTGTTTTGTAGTATCGGCGTACTGAATAAGTCTTCTTCCACTCTGAATATGTCTGCTTACTTAGCAGTTTGTGGTCACCGTAACGATGACAACTCTATCCTCGTTAACTCGTTTTGCTGCATTGGTACCAGGCAGGCAGGGTGCAGAGTATGTCGTGGGGCGTGCCAACATTCTTCCCTTCTTCGAAAAATCCAGCCTCTGGATTCGTACATCTTCACTTACCTGCACAAAAGTATTTCAAATGGCTCTGAGCACTATGCGACTTAACTTCTGAGGTCATCAGTCTCCTAGAGCTTAGAACTACTTAAACCTAAATAACCTAAGGACATCACACACATCCATGCCCGAGGCAGGATTCGAACCTGCGACCGTAGCGATCACTCGGCTCCAGACTGTAGTGCCTAGAACCGCACGGCCACTCCGGCCGGCACAAAAGTATTTGAATACATGTTTTACAAAATGACGCAGAGTGCAAAAACACGTATGTCTTTATAACAATACGACTGTAGCATGAGAATCAGAATAACCGCCTTAATCAGGCTTAGAATGAGAATGATCATGTGAATGCTCGTATTCGGTACTTGTCCTTCAGAGCACCAAATTTCTGATCGCATCATGTTGTCGTTCGTGGGCTCCATTTGAAAAGCCCCCCCTCACCTTCCCCCCAATGAACTACTGGTGCTGAGTGACTTGTTAGAATACAAGAAACCGCGTCTATCGAACTTCGTCCATGAGGCGAAAGAAGTATTTTTGAAGCGTCAGGGAGCTTGAGAGATTGGGAGTGGAAGGCATTGATGGTTTTGCTGTACAACTTTCATTTCATCATTTACTAACAGAAAGCTAATACCCAAATTACACATCACTGTAAGAGTGATTTCACCTGGCTGACCACAACAGTTTGATCTCTAAATATACGGTATTTTATCACATTTGGCTGAAAGACAACAAATCTTTGATCTTACAACTGGCAGCAAACTATAGGGCTGTAATCTCTTACGATGATTATGTAAAACACCAAACTCAGGGGTACATACTCTATTAAGGCACAATTATTCAACAAAGGTAATAACAGACTGAGCACTAATGACCAATATTACAACAAAATTACCTGACGAATATTTAAATTTACAGTAGCAATAACTTCACAACCAGTAGTACCTTTTTCTACAAGCAGTTAGCTGGAAAGGGTACAGCACCGCCAGACACTGAAAATATGTACAACATTCTTTGTTATTCTTGTCAGAACAACATATTTTTTGTAGTAATAACTCAATTTCACTTAATACACCGAAGCATGATACCAGCGTAAGAAGGAAGGAGAATTTATTTATTTAATTGATCACATGTGCACTCCCACAAAATAAATCCCTATATCCAATTTGGTGAGATCTGCGAAATGAATGAATGTATGGTCATCTGCTAACTGCAGATAGTGAATGTGCAATATATGATCATCTTTGAAACGGTCCTTTGGTCACCTTTGTTGGAACCAAAGAGATGAAATTTAGCTGAGCTTTGAACGCCTGAAATGTAGCTGACCAATACGGTAGCTAGGTGCTCCCCCACCTTGACGGAGGTGCGAGCTGACCTGAAGAACAACCATGTTTCAGCACTCTGGCGCTGGATCTTGTGTTGGTAAGACCTGTCTTAGGTGTGCTCCGTAAAGACAAAAGAGTGGAGAAAATGATATGTATGTGAAATACTTAAGAGTAGTTTGGAATAATTATTTCTCTATTTCAGGAACTTTTGGGGGGAGAATTAAATGACAGGCAGGTAATATTAAGGGGATCGTAGTAATCTTCGGAAGTGACCAACGGTCATAGTGAAACCACGTGTAGCAATAAGTTGAAATACTTGCGAGTGCTAGTACTAAGTTGGAATACTTGCGAGTGCTAGTACTAAGTTGAAATACTTCAGAGTTCTAAAGTTAAGCTGAATTACTGGCGTCTCTACTATAAGTTGGAAATATTTTAGAAATGGCGTGTGCAGGACTTGAAATTAGAGACGAGTACTTCCACGTGGTGAGTACTGTGTGAGTCTCAATCGGCGTATGAGACAAAGGATAAAGAGAAGTACTCGCCCATGGTATCAGTTGAGGACTCGCGTGTGTGACGAATATGTTCTTAATATTACTTTGCGTGTTATTTTTCCGTGTGACGCTGGATTCAAACTCTAATACTCTGAGAGTGAAGCAAGGTGAGTCAGCCCTCTATCCAGCAACGCCACTTGGCTTGTATTGCACAGGAAGATGTGCATATATCCTCCAGAGTTCGTAGTAGGAAAGAAAAGTTACGAAGTGGGGCAGTGTCGTGTGAAACTGGGATGAATGCTGATTGAAGTGGGAAAGCTGAAAGTGATGTGATTCTAACGTTGTGACTATTCTTTGTGTTGTATTGTATGTTGCTAGTGTGATGTATTTCATGTAATATAAGTATGTGTGGTTTGCGTGGGAGAGTAGCAAAATAGGTTCAGAGGCAGTGGGCTATGCATGTTCCTTTTTGTACCGCTCGCTCTGGAGTAAATTTTCTTGATGATGGGTGTGAGAGTCGAAGTGTGAGATATAGCAAAAGATCCACCATCCTATCAAATGGTTCAAATGGCTCTGAGCACTATGGGACTCAACTGCTGAGGTCATTAGTCCCCTAGAACTTAGAACTAGTTAAACCTAACTAACCTAAGGACATCACAAACATCCATGCCCGAGGCAGGATTCGAACCTGCGACCGTAGCGGTCTTGCGGTTCCAGACTGCAGCGCCTTTAACCGCACGGCCACTTCGGCCGGCTCACCATCCTATCCAGAAAGTGCATTGTAGCGTTAGATAATTACGAGACCATAAGATAGAGAATCACCAATGTAAAGCCAAGCCCACTGGGCGGAGTTTCTCATGTGTAATTATTGTATAAAAAATGTAATAATAGAATAATGGAATTTATCGGAATAAAAAAAGGTAGTTAAAAGAAAAAGATTGGTTGCCTTGTTCTTCGAATAGTGTGTAGTCATGATGTCAAGAATTTATCATGTGTGCGCCACTCACATTCAGTGCGATGGCCACGTGTTGTTCAAAGCCGTTGAATAAGAAAGAAAATGTGGTATTGCCAGTGCGTAGTGAACAGTCAGAGTTGTGTAAATTACTAATAGTCAGAAGTGCGTTATCCGTTTCCGTTGCGTAATATTCAAACATCAGAATAATTTCTAGCTTAATTGTGAGTACTAGAGCTCATAATCAGTCGTCGATGTTTTGCGATAAATAAGAATAAATCCACTCGCTTGGCAGACCACTCATCTTACAGGCCTGAGTGCTTGATGCCACAGTATGAGCAAGACATGTGGGTGCCTCTCAAACTAATTCTTTAAAATAAATATTCACACAAAACTCTACATCTAGAAAACATTCATGGTCTGTACATCAGTTAATTTAACACTCACTGAAATCCTTACTTAACGCTGCTGCAAATGGCACACCAAACTCTACAGAATCAAATTGTGGCTCACTGAGATCAACAACATATACAGAACCATCTGATAGACAACGTCAGTGCTGCCAGCGGAAAAAATTTTTTAGAAGTACCAGAACAGCAGGAAGCTTTACAACTCAACAACTGATTAAAAATGACGGTATTTGGCACCACTTAAAACACATGGTTACAAACGTACGTAACCAAATGTCAATCTCAATTTAACACTTGTTTTAACAAACGGGAACAAACCAAAATGAATCTTGACATCCCATAACAGGCCCCCCCTCACACATTCGACAGATCAACGAATTGACCCGTACTGCTTTCCAAGGACGCTAGCTCACATGTGGCAGACAACACGACACAACTCAGTGAAATACGCGAACCTGATATAATAGACTGGGAAAAAGAAAAAATAACGCCGTACGAGCCATAATGACTTACCCACAGACCAATGTCGCTCACATATATGATCGATGTCTTGCAACATCAGCTGAGCATCATGCTAATGTTCACTGGCGCCGTACGCAGCAGCGAGAAAATGGCAAACTGGCAGTTTACATTTGTTGCTGGTGACTCCACAGCGTTCATCTGCGCACCGTATTCGATACACGGCTCTGAGGTAATGACAAGCCGACAGCCTGCGTCCATTGCCTGTTACTCCACAAATTCTGCACAGCCGCCTTCCTCCGTACACAACACCGAGGAGTGGCAGACAAACAGCCCATTCTGATGCCTGGTTCTGGGTAGACAAAGCGGGTTGCTGACCCAACTACTTAAGCCTGAAGATGATCCAGAGTATCGAAACACGTAATATAATTAAAATGTGCAACTGAGATGGAACAATAAATGAGAAGTATCTTAAATTTCGTTACAGTTGCTGAATCTTTTCAAGACGATTGTCAGCTGTAATGAAAAAGCCTACAGTCGATGCGTACAGCTCAGGGCTTCACCAGTCGCTCAACAGTCACGGCCATAACCCCAGTTCAAGGGATGGTTGCCACCCAAGACACGCCAGCGGACTATGTGTTCCCTTCCTCATTCGTAGATAGACTCGTGACTGACAGCATACGCCAGGCAACGCTTTGCGCACTCCCCCATGGTGTGTTCCTCGCCCTTGCCTTCGGCTCGAATTGGCACACGGCCCGAAGGACTCAGTCCCTCCGGAGGCCTTCCGACGCCGCTTTTATTCCATCTTGGCCACGTATCAGGGCTCTGGCGTTGTTTACACTGACGGTTCGATGGTTGCTGGTCGTGTCGGTTATGCGCTGACTCTAGGGGACCATTCCGAACAACGTTCCTTGCCGGCTGGCTGCAGCGTTTACACTGCTGAGCTGGTCGCCATCTTTCGTGCCCTAGAGTATATCCGCTCCTGCTCAGGTGAGTCTTTCGTCATCTGTAGCGATTCCCTGAGTGGTTTAGGAGCTCTCGATCAGTGTTTCCCTAGTTCTCGTCTGGTGATGGCTATCCATGAGTCCCTGCATACTCTTGCCCGTTGCGGCCGCTCTGTGGTCTTTGTGTGGACCCCCGGTCATGTCGGTATCCCGGGCAATGAACGTGTTGACCGCCTGGCCAAACAGGCCACCAGTGAACCCATCCTGGACATTGGCCTCCCGGAGACTGATTTGCGGGCAGTCTTACGCCGCGAAGTTCTCTCGCTTTGGGACACTGAATGGCGCAATCTGCCCACGCCAAACAAACTCCGTTCTCTCAAGGCGACGACGCGTGTGTGGCAGTCATCCATGCGAGCCACTCGCAGAGATTCAGTTGTTCTTTGTCGGCTCCGCATTGGCCACACCCGACTGACACACAGTTATTTATTGCGTCGTGAGGACCCGCCTCTCTGTCGATGTGGGGCGGTTTTGACGGTGGTGTACATTTTATTAACTTGTCCGCTTTTAGCTGTGCTCAGGCAGACATTTGCGCTGCCTGATACGCTCCCTGCCCTTTTAACTGATGACCCTGCTATGGCTGGCTTAGTTTTACGTTTTATTCGGGCAGGGGGTTTTTATCATTTAATCTGAGTGTTTCGGTTTTCTTTTATTGTTTTGTGTTGATTCTGGCCTTTGGCCTACGATTTTAAGCTGAGTTTTTAATGTGTTCTCGGTGGTTAGCTTTTCCTTTTTATCTCTGTGGTCGGCCAACCACCGTCCCACTCTGTGTGATTTTAATTTGTTTTGTCTCATATCTGTCTGAGTATTTCTTGTCCTGTGTCGTCTGCCGTCTTTCCTGTTGTCCGTTTTTTTTCACCTCTTTAAGTGTAGTTTTTTTTGGAAAAAGGGACCGATGACCATAGCAGTCTGGTCCCTTTAATCCCCCAAACCAACCAACCAACCAGACAACGCTGCTTCACTCCCATCTTGCCCAGAGATAACATGCGCCACAGCGCACTTTCAGCAAGCCTCTCCAATATCGATTGCCAGAGAGATGCTGGCATGGCTCAATTTTTGGAACTAAATATTTTTGAAAAACAACCGCCAGAATACTGGGCCAAAAACCTGTACCCCAAAGTAAAGGCGAATTTGGTGTTCAGTAATACAGTGTTTGGGGAACATAAGACCAAGATTCTTTATTTTGTTCTCAAAATTTCAGTGGCAGCTTAAAGTGAGACACGCTGCAGTACATAGATAGTAGGTAAAATATGTATCCCAATTCTCTGAAAATAGGTTTCTGCATCTCCACCATCATACGCTGGGCGACCTGAGCTCTACTATATACACACAAAAGACCGTGAAGATGTCTATCTAACGAAAATCATTCGTCTAGAGGGTCTCTCCCTGCAATAATATTACAAGGAAACCAAATGCCAAATGCCACAATGGAAACAACCCCTGGAAATGGCTTTCCACTTTTACTTGCTTACAAAATAACACGTCGAGCCACGCAGCTGCTTGAGATCGGCCACCATGTATATGCAATGCGGCCCGATATTAAATCTGACTCTCATCGACAATAAATTAGCATTATTATCACCCTCTCAAAGCTGTAATTGAAATACTTTAACAAAATATCAGGCTGCAGTCCGAATAATGGAAAAGAGTACACAAATTTCATATTACTTACACTGTATTACAATATCCAGTCCACTGTAAGTGTTTCACATTTGCATATCGTCCTTCTCTCTTTACTTCTTACAACAATCTTTCTTGCATTAAATCTATTTTAAAAAAAATCATCTTTACTTCAGAATCCCTTCAATGTCCATAGACGAACGTCTCTCTAATATGATCCAGAAAAATCCCACACCATCCCCCGTAACTCTGAAAAGCACCGAAATCAATTATATCTATTGTTATATTTCAAAGGAACGAATAACTATAGTTTTTAAAATTACTCCTCTGCACCTTACATGCAAACCTCTCTGGTCCAGTTTTAAGTTTGTATTATACACAATTGACAGGAATGGGGGAAAGAAATACAGTAGAAGAAGAATGGGTAGCTCTGAGGGATGAAGTAGTGAAGGCAGCAGAGGATCAAGTAGGTAAAAAGACGAGGGCTAGTAGAAATCCTTGGGTAACAGAAGAAATATTGAATTTAATTGATGAAAGGAGAAAATATAAAAACGCAGTAAATGAAGCAGGCAAAAAGGATTACAAACGTCTCAAAAATGAGAAGTGCAAAATGGCTAAGCAGACATGGCTAGAGGACAAATGTAAGGATGTAGAGGCTTATCTCACTAGGGGTAAGATAGATACTGCCTACAGGAAAATTAAAGAGACGTTTGGAGAAAAGAGAGCCACTTGTATGAATATCAAGAGCTCAGATGGAAACCCAGTTCCAAGCAAAGAAGGGAAAGAATAAAGATGGAAGGAGTATATAGAGGGTCTATACAAGGGCGATGTACTTCATGACAATATTATGGAAATGGAAGAGGACATAGATGAAGATGAAATGGGAGATACGATACTGCGTGAAGAGTTTGACAGAGTACTGAAAGACCTCAGTCGAAAAAAGGCTCCGGGAGTAGACAACATTCCATTGGAACTACTGACGGCCTTGGGAGAGCCAGTCCTGACAAAACTCTACCGTCTGGTGAGCAAGATGTATGAAACAGGCGAAATACCCTCAGACTTCGAGAAGAATATAATGATTCCAATCCCAAAGAAAGCAGGTGTTGATAGACGTGAAAATTACCGAACTATCAGTTTAATAAGTCACGGCTGCAAAATACTAACGCGAATTCCTTACAGACTAATAGAAAAACTGGTAGAAGCCGACTTCGGCGAAGATCAGTTTGGATTCTGCAGAAATGTTGGAACACGCGAGGCAATACTGACCCTACTACTTATCTTAGAAAATAAATTAAGAAAAGGCAAACTTACGTTTCTAGCATTTGTAGACTTAGAGAAAGCTTTTGACAATGTTGACTGGAATACTCTCTTTCAAATTCTAAAGGTGGCAGGAGTAAAATACCGGGAGCGAAAGGCTATTTACAATTTGTACAGAAACCAGATGGCAGTTATAAGAGTCGAGGAGCATGAAAGGGAAGCAGCGGTTGGGAAGGGAGTGAGACAGGGTTGTAGCCTGTCCCCGATGTTATTCTATCTGTATATTGAGCAAGCAGTAAAGGAAACAAAAGAAAAATTCAGAGTAGGTATTAAAGTCCATGGAAAAGAAATAAAAACGTTGAGGTTCGCCGATGACATTGTAATTCTGTCAGAGACAGCAAAGGACTTGGAAGAGCAGTTGGACGGAATGGACAGTGTCTTGAAAGGAGGACATAAGATGAACATCAACAAAAACAAAACGAGGATAATGGAATGTAGTCGAATTAAGTCGGGTGATGCTGTGGGAATTAGATTAGGAAATGATACACTTAAAGTACTAAAGGAGTTTTGCTATTCGGGGAGCAAAATAACTCACAATGGTCGAAGTAGAGAGGATATAAAATGTAGACTGGCAATGGCAAGGAAAGCGTTTCTGAAGAAGAGTAATTTGTTAACATCGAGTATAGAGTTCAGTGTCAGAAAGTCGTTTCTGAAAGTATTTGTATGGTGTGTAGCCATGTATGGAAGTGAAACATGGACGATAAATAGTTTGGACAAGAAGAGAATAGAAGCTTTCGAAATGTGGTGCTACAGAAGAATGCTGAAGATTAGATGGGTAGATCACATAACTAATGAGAAGGTATTGAATAGAATTGGGGAGAAGAGGAGTTTGTGGCACAACTTGACAAGAAGAAGGGACCAGTTGGTAGGACATGTTCTGAGGCATCAAGGGATCACAAATTTAGCATTGGAGGGCAGCGTGGAGGGTAAAAATGGTAGAGGGAGACCAAGAGATGAGTACACTAAGCAGATTCAGAAGGATGTAGGTTGCAGTAAGTACTGGGAGATGAAGAAGCTTTCACAGGAGAGCTGCATCAAACCAGTCTCAGGACTGAAGACAACAACAACAACAACAACATTATACAGTCGCTCACCAATGTCAATCCCATTTCTCTTTCACGAGCTTCTGTTTCATTTCCCATAGTTTGCAACAGATAGCAATACTCTAATCTTACACATAGTCTCTCTCTCTCTCTCTCTCTCTCTCTCTCTCTCTCTCTCTCTCTGTCCCTCTCTTTCTCCAATGTTCCGAGGTGGGCTATCGGTTCTAGGCGCTACAGTCTGGAACCGCGCGACCTCTACGGTCGCAGGTTCGAATCCTGCCTCGGGCTTGGATGTGTGTGATGTCCTTAGTTTAGTTAGGTTTAAGTATTTCTAAGTTCTAGGGGACTGATGACCTCAGTAGTTAAGATCCGTAGTGCTCAGAGCCATTTGAACCATTTTTCTCCACTGTTCGCAGCAGGAATACGAAATAAAACTCATATTAACTCTTACTCACTTTCTTCCTAATTATTTTACAATATTTTACTTAAATTACATTTCATTAGGATGCATAAAAGAAATCACTGCATTTTGAGCGGACAAAACACATCATGCCAATGAAATTCGCATAAAAAATACACACGAAAAATGTTACCTTACATTTGCCTCCCCAACAGCAGGTATTTTCTTCAGCACACCTGAGGTTAATTAAACGCATATTAACCATTATATAATTTTTAACAATAATCCATATTAACAAATTTAAAATTACTTCACACTGAGTACTTTTCATTAAAATCCCACATTTAAATACTGGTCAAGCAATAGACTGGTCGTTTTTTACATTCATCATCTGCTATCTTTTTTAATCCGTCTGATAAGTGTAAATATCATTTTTGCATTAAATGTACTCTGTAATAAAAAAAGTGACGCACCACGAATGATTTATTCGAATTAAAAATGAAGATGGGGACGTGATGTACATGTACTGGCAAACAAACTATTAAAATTTCAGAAAAATAGGATATTTTATTCAAGAGTAAGGTCTTCACAAACTGAGCATGTCAGCAAGACGTTGCTCCACCGCTGCCATTAAGCAGCCAGTTACTTCGCTTGGCATTGAGGTGATTGAAGGGCCCAGTTCGTAATGCTCCAAACGTTCTCAACTGAGAACAAATCCGGCTACCTCACTGGCAAAAGCGCGTTTGACAAGCACGAAGACAATCAGTAAAAACTTCCACCGTATACGTGTGGGAATTTTCTTCCTGAAATGTAAGCCCTGGATGGGTTGCCCTAAAGGTAAACAAAACGGCTCGAAGTATATCTTGGACGTATTGCTTTGCTGTAAGTGTGCGGCGGACGACAACGAAAGGGGACCTGCTATGAAAACAAATGGCACCCACATCATTACTCCTGCTTGCCGGGCCGCATGGTGGGCGACAGCAAGGTTGGTATCTCACTGCTGTCTCCAGCCACGTCTTCGACCTGGAGTAGAGTGGTCGTCAGTGGTGAGTTCCGCTTCGCACTGAGCCCCGATAACCAGTGAAGGTTGTCAGGAGACACCTGGACACTGGTAGGATACCAACCCGAATGTCACCCGCCATACGGCCCGATGACCCGGAGTGATGGTTGGGGTGCCGTTTAAGCCCCAATGTTCTCGACAAAGAATGTCAGCTGATGGAGTAAGGTTGAGTAGGAGAAGACTCAGTGAAAAATACCCGTCAGCTTCTTCGTGAAATGCACACCCGAAAGAGTACAGAAAGAAGAATAACGGTGGATCATAAGTTACCTCCCTCATGCACCACAAACAAAACCTGAGAGCAAACTAACTAAAGGTTTTTGTCCCCAGAAATCAATTATCTTAAAGGCTCCTCCAGCGCAGTATTGCAGTACTAAACTTTTCACAGTTGCTATTGCACATGCAGCATGAACGAACCTGGCACGAATTAAGTGCTTAAGCGTGTAACGATTTGTTGTTGTTGTTGTGGTCTTCAGTCCTGAGACTGGTTTGATGCAGCTCTCCAAGTTACTCTATCCTGTGCAAGCTTCTTCATCTCCCAGTACCTACTGCAGCCTACATCCTTCTGAATCTGCTTAGTGTATTCATCTCTTGGTCTCCCTCTACGACTTTTACCCTCCACGGTGCCCTCCAGTACTAAATTGGTGATCCCTTGATGCCTCAGAACATGTCCTACCAACCGATCCCTTCTTCTGGTCAAGTTGTGCCACAAACTCCTCTTCTCCCCAATCCTATTCAATACTTCCTCATTAGTTATGTGATCTACCCATCTAATCTTCAGCATTCTTCTGTAGCACCACATTTCGAAAGCTTCTATTCTCTTCTTGTCCAAACTATTTATCGTCCATGTTTCACTTCCATACATGGCTACACTCCATACAAATACTTTCAGAAATGACTTCCTGACACTTAAATCTATACTCGATTTTAACAAATTTCTCTTCTTCAGAAACGCTTTCGTTCCCATTGCCAGTCTACATTTTATATCCTCTCTACTTCGACCATCATCAGTTATTTTGCTCCACAAATAGCAAAACTCCTTTACTAATTTAAGAGTCTCATTTCCTAATCTAATTCCCTCAGCATCACCCGACTTAATTCGACTACATTCCAATATCCTCGTTTTGCTTTTGTTGATGTTCATCTTATATCCTCCTTTCAAGATTTATTTTTGTTAATTTGTGTCAAACTAAAAGTGCGTGAATCAGCTATTATCAAATTTTTTTAAACTCCTTCCAAACCAATGTTTGTGACGTAACCATGTCAGGGCGAAAAAAAAAATCAGATGTGGTTCCGACACATGTAAAAGTACATTGACTTTAAAGATAAATACTTTGAGAAATAAAAAAAAGGTCTGTACAAAAAATTATTTTTTTTAAAGATTTTAGACGTGGTTGCGCTTCAGCAGGTATGCATGCAAGAGCTTCAATGGACTGGAAATAACAGCCAACGAGTAGCAAAATAGAGGTTTATTAAACTTTTGTCGTGCTTTAGACAGTTTTAAAATTCAAAATATCCACGGGTGTACTGCCGGTCTACAGTGTCCAACGGGCACAATATTTCGGCGATCATACATGTCACCATCATCAGGTGAACTGATGGACTGAGCTCCTGTGAACGTGCCGGCACGGAGATCCATACGCTATGGCTACTCAGAGGGAACTGGGTTCGGTCGCGGCGGCGGCCGATTTAAATACCCTCCGCCCGCAGCGCGCTCCCTCCGCTGTCCGCGCCCAGCGCCACGGTCGCGCGGTGGAACAGATTGCGACGGCTTCTGAGATGCCGTCGGTGTGATGGCTCTGTCCGCCGTGGTCATTACAACTATACGTTTGCTCGATTTACTCTTGATCACCCGTGGATATTTTGATTATCAAATACGCCGGGAGAAACTCAAGAATCACAGTTTTAAAATTGTCCTCTTCAGAAGGTAGTGTACACATATTACCCATATTCGATCTGGGAGTCGTTGATTGTCTAGTACATATGCGTGTCGTCTGCTTAATCATCATCATTTGAGGGTAGTATTTTAAATGGTGATTAAGTGGATGACACGCACATGCACTTGATAGAGTCAGTGACTCCCATATCGGATACAGATAAAACTCTGCAACAATGAAAATGTAAATCGAATCAAAATAGCCAATTCCTATCAGTTCTAACGTGCTGATTGCGAATGTCACAAAGACAATTCCAAATTAGCTCTAGTTTTCCTTTAACACTGTTTCATTAGGGTGAGATTATTATATACGGACTTCTATGTTAAGTTTAAAATCAAATATTATAATGGTTTTTAAAGTCATAATAACTAGTAACAATGGATTATTTTACTATCCCTCGTCTTACTTGTCTGCCATAATTTGGATATAAAGATTTTGATACCAATTCAGTGATCTTTTTGTCTCCCTCCTCTTCAACTTCAGTGACTTAAATAATGCATGTAATAATTTTTGCCCATTTGTTTCCTGATTAACTACCAGTTTCTCAAGTTCTACATCTACATTTATACTCCGCAAGCCACCCAACGGTGTGTGGCGGAGGGACTGCTACTGCTACTGAAGTGCACAAAAATGCCACGAGTTTGTGTTAACACTGCTGACACATTTTGCTATGGGTGTGGAAAAGTTACATTTGCTTCACAAATACAGTAAATAATTGCGTTGATTAAAAAAGCTCACAGTTGTTATTGTGTGTGCGAAATAGGTGATCAGGATAAACCCTGGGCTCCACATATGATCAGAAACACTTGTGCCAGCAACATCAGGAATTAGATGCATGGGAAAGGACGTTCAGTGCCCTTTGCAGTGCCCATGATCTGGCGTGAGCCAACTAACCATGTCAGTGATTGCTACTTTTGTATGGTTCCTCCTATCAAGAACGAAAATCTAAGAAGTGGACAGTGATCTCTCCTAAAATTCCTTCTGCCATACCTCCGTGCTACATGGGGAAGGATTGTCAGTACCAGAACCACTGACAGAGTACGAGATGACTTCTGATGGGGATACTGAATGTGTTGAACCAAGTACATCACAAGATCCAGAGTTTCTTCCAAATATATCATCAATTGATGATCCACAAAAAGTGCCTCAAACTGGGTTGAGTGATCTCATTAGAGATTTGGAGCTCTCTAAAGCTAACGCTGAGATTTTAGCATGAAGGTTGCAGCAGCGCAATTTTCTGGAAAGCAGTGTACATGTTTCATTCTACCGCAGAGGAGAGAAACAATTCACTCCTTCTTTTAACAGGCAAGATAGTCTTGTGGCATGTGTAGGCGTAAATGGTCTAATGAAGGCTCTCTGAATTAATTACAACCCTGGTGAGTGGGGACTCTTCATTGATTCGTCAAAGTGGAATTTAAAATCAGTGCTTTTACATATTTGTGTTGAGCTTCCTTCTATTGCAGTTGGGCATAGTGTGCATATGAAACAGTCATACCAAAACGTGAAAATTTTACTAGAAGCCATCAAGTATAATGACTCTCAATGGCAGATTTGTGGTGACTTGAAAGTGGTTACACTGCTATTAGGTATGCAGTTAGGTTATACTAAATATTGCTGTTTTCTCTATGAATGGGGTAGCAGAGCTCGTGCATCTCATTACAGTAAACATGAATGGCCCACCAGAAAATCTCTTCAACCAGGTATAAAGAACATTAAGAGTGAACCTCTAGTAGACACTAAGAAGATTCTGCTCCCACCCTTGCACATCAAGTTGGGTCTCACGTAAACTTTGTTAAAGGAATGAACAAAGATGGTGACACATTTAAGTGCTTAAGGCCAAAATTCTCTTACTTAAATGATGCCTAAGTAAAGGTTGGCATCTTTGTAGGCCCACAGATTCGAGAGCTTTTTGGAGACCATGCTTCTGATGCAATCACACAATATGATGAGAAGCATGCATGGGAATGTTTTAAGACAGTCTGTTTACAGTTCTTATGGAACAAACGAGCAATAAATTACAAGGAGATTGTAGCTGACATGTTGTCATCTTATGAAAAACTTGTTTGCAACATGTCATTGCAAATGCATTTCTCAAATAGTCGTATTGACTTTTTCCCCAAAGATTGTGGTCCAGTAAGTGTTGAACATGGGGAGCGATTTCATCAAGATATTGCCACATTTGAGAAGAGGTTTGCCGGAAAGTGGAGCCCTACTATTTTAGCAGATTACTGCTGGACTGTCATAAGGGATGTTCCAGAGTACGTGCATAAACGTCAAGCCAAGCGAAAACGGTCATCTTTTGAATGTATCTCTGAACAAAATATGTAATTGTATATACTGTACTTATGGACATTTCACATTTGTAATCCTTTATATACTTTTGTGACCAGTCAATTTATATATTTTCTTTTGTGTTTTACATAGTTCTGGTACAAAGTAGACTTACAAAGTATTTTCATTCATGTAATATTTTCTTAATTTTTTTCTTAATATTTTACTTTTGTACTTCCAGAATGGCACTGAAATTTATCAATGAATACCACATAACATAATTCAAGTAATTATTCACTTAAAATTTGTTATTATGAATCTTAGAACATTAATGCATATTTAGTTAGTGAGTTATTTATGTAAAAATGAAGACTACTTTTCTAAAAAGTCATCAAGGGTACACGATTTGCCTTTCGGCTCCAAAAGCCCATATCGATTATGTTTCGTTGAACTGCTCGCACGCTGACATTTGTTGATGGGCCAGCATTCAAATCTGCAGCAATTTTCAGAAGTGCTGCACCTCTGTAACGTTGAACGATTCCCTTCAGGCGTCGTTGGTCCCGTTCTTGCAGGATCTCTTTCCGGCCGCGGCTATGTCGGAGGTTTGATATTTTACCTGATTCCTGATATTCACGGTACACTCTTGAAATGGTCGTACGTCAGAATCCCCACTTCATCACTACCTTGGAGATGCTGTGTCCCATCGCTCGTGCACCGACTATAAACCACGTTCAAACTCACTTAAATAGTGATAACCTGCCATTGCAGCAGCAGTAACCGATGTAACAATTTCACCAGACCCTTTTTGTCTTATACAGGCGTTGCCGACCGCAAGGCCGTATTCTGCCTGCTTAAATATCTCTGTATTTGAATACCCATGCTTATACCAGTTTCTTTGGCGCTTCAGTGTAATTTATATGCCAACGGTTTTCTTACACCGTATTAGGCATGATAATGTGTCGTGTTTTTGGTGTTTCCATATTTTTGTCCACTCTCTATGAATGAAGTAAACCTCTCTACAGCCGGTGAGTCGATAGGTGTTAATGGAATTTGTTGTAGAGTACGGACGTAGTCCAAATATAAAACCAGTGGCCCACCAAAATTGCTCGACACAGTGTTCCAATTTAATGCTAGTACTTTCGTCTGTCTTTTGTTAAACATCGCTTTTATACCGTAGTAGTTAACCGACTCTGACCATGAAGAATCGAATGTATTACGTTCATTACTTCAGACTGTGTCGTAAAATATTGGCGGATGGCAGTAAAAGGTGAAGAATGCGGTCGTGTAGTGAAGCGGAGGATCGGTAATAAAACAACGTTGAATATGCATCTTTTGTTTATGTAGTCGCTTTCACAAAATATTGCCGAATAAAAGTGCGAAGGAGGAGAGAGGCTTCACATACCCGGAGGACAGCGCCTCCAGCACTGCAGCTCGCCCGTTTCTGAGCGACGAACGATAAGGGCCTACCAGGTATGCCTCGGAATGGCAGGCCGTCAACATTCGCCATTTCATTTTAACGGCGGAGGCCGTGATGCAAGTTCCATGTCACGCCGGGACGTCACATGTGAGTATAAACCAGAGAGGCATTTGGCTCAAAGCCGGGCACGGCGCAGCATTACGCGGGACTTTATGTCCGTTTGCTCAGCGCTTAGGTCTCATAACGAACCGCCGCCGATGTAGGGCTTTATACATGAGAGGGGAGAAAGTACCCCCTGCGAAGGGTGATCCCGGTAAATGTAGGTATTCTGAATTTTAATGGCGACCGAACATCTACAGTCATAGCATAATGCATTAGGTCTGTATCTACTACCTGAGATCGTCTCATGTTTCATTTCTTCATACAGACTGTAACCGATATACAACATAATATTCTTTCTAGGATACTTTAACTGTTTAATTAATATTGTTTTCCGTCTTGATTGCTTTTTTATTTGACACATGAAAGAACTTGTTTCAGCTCAGCAAATCAACATAATCTATCAAAAAAGAAAGAAAGAAATGAGACGTATGCAGAGTTTTACACACATGCGGACATTAAATGAAACGACACGTACCAGAGTAATAGGATATCGGTACACATATCCTCATATTTCAGTGTACAAACATATCATGGACCAGTGGTAGTTGTTTAGGGAAACATCTGATTCTATACTGAATTTGAAGCTGAGTTAACCCAACTTTTAACTATATTCCGTCTTGGATGACTCGAGCAAGAAAGAAACCACAAGAAAACACAGGTCACGGCCCTTTACAAGAAGGATAGTACAAGTGACCCACAAAACTACCGTCCAATATTCTTGATACCTGTTTGTTGCAGAATATTAGAATATATCCTGAACTCAAACATAATGATATATCCGGATCAAAATTACCTCCTCCATGTCAACCAGTACGGATTCTGAAAACGTCGATCATGGGAAACACAACTTACACATTCCTCACATGACGTACTGAAAGCACTGGATTAAGTCAGTCAGGTAGCTGCACTATTTCTTGGTTTCCGAAAGGCACTTGACTCAGCACCAGATGAACGCATATTATAAAAAGTACTATCACATGGTGTCTCAAGCTAAATTTTCCACTGGACTGAGGATTTTTGGGTACGGACGATGCAGCATCTTGGATGGACAGTCATCACGAAATCTAGATATAACTTCGGGTGTACCCCAGACAAGTGTGTTAGATGCCTTCATATTGTATGTTAATGACCTTACGGGCAACATAAATAGTAGCGTCAGACTTTTTGCAGATGATGCAGTCCTCTAATAGTGAAGTACCATTTGAAAGAAGCAGCATAAATATTCAGTTAATTCTTGATAACATTTTGAAGTGGTTCAAATCAATAAGTCACTGTGGGAGTCGACCAACTCACAAAAATATCTGGGTGTTATATTTTTCAGGGATATGAAACGCATTCATCAATTATGCTCAACTGTAGATAAAGCAGGAGGCAGACTTAGATTTATAGGTAGAACAGCAGGGAAATGCAATCAGACTAGAAAGGAGGTTGCTTACAAATCATCGTACGACCCGTTCTAGAATACTGCTCAAGTGAGTGTGTGACCCATACAAAATAAAACAGAGGACGTTGACTGTATAGAGGGATGGACAGTATGAATAGTCACAGTCTTGTTTGACACGTAGGAAAGTGCCACAGACATTCTGAAGAAACTGAACTGACAGACTCTTTAAGACAGACGTGAAACGTCCGAGAAAGACTACTTACAAAGTTTCAAGAACTGGCTATAAATAATGACTAGGAAATTACTACAACCCCCAACGTATCACTCCCATAGGAATTCTGAGGACAGCATCAGATTAATTACAGCACGCACAGATGCGTTTAAACAATCATTCATCGCGTACTCCATACCTGAATGGAAAGGAAAGAAATCCTACTAACTGGCACAGTGGGGCGTCCCCTCTGCCATGCACTTCACGATGGTTTGCAGACTACAAATGTAGATGTAGATATAGATATTAAATGATTCAATTGTGGCTTTTACATGCCGCCGGTGCAACACTCTTCGAACATGAAATGGCTTACAGCCTTAACATGTTAATAAAAATCTCTAAAAGTAATAAAAATGTACTTCGGACTAATGTGACCTTGGAAGCACTTAAGTGTGACCTCAGCTGTTTGAAGATATAATGTGTACCGGTGTCTTTTTATGTATAATGTTTATTTATATATGTGTAAAATTGTGTGCTCTTTATGCAACGGCATATCATTTGTTTCTTTTTTATCCGACAGATTCTTACCATAACATATTCTTAAACGCATACACTCGCTTGTTATATCAAATAAAATAAGTATCAAGACGGGAAACTGTATTAATTTGTGGTGTTATGATCGTGGATTCAGAATGGTTTATGTAATTTATTTACATACATTTGCAGACGGTCTAACAAGTGGCGGCAAGTATTTCAAATAAAGTACATGCCGACGAAATTTTTTCTTTGAAATGAAACTGCAGTGGTAATAATCAAAAAATACTCTCCGCAGGCACTCTAGCTAGTGCTATCGCTGTTGGACTAGTGGTATCACAGTCAGCAAAATTTTTCTGGGTTGGCGACCGAATTGTCAATATGTAAGCCTACCAACGTTTCAGTCACTGTTGCAAGTGACCTTCCTCAATGTGTTTTTGTTTACTGCTGAATGAGAAAACTTTGTATCTTATACCTGAAGACGTGGCTGTTATCTAATTTTGATAGGCTGACAAGGATGAAGGGGAGGGATGTCAGACGTTCTTTATTAGTATTTTTATTATTTCTTTTAATTGGTGGAAACCCGACGTTTTGATTGGTGTTCGCATTACTGTTGTGGTTGTGGAAATCGGCGAATGGAAAATCAGTCAGCAGTCGTGACAATGGCCGCGGAAGCCTTCGTCTGTGGCTGTATCTTGTTCAAGAACTAATAACGGAAGACATTTTTACTGCCACTGTTTGTGCGGCGAGGAGAGAAGAGATAGGGCCCTACAGTTCAAGGTCACTAGACAGTTCATTACGACAGATATGTTGTCAGCCCGAAAGTCTGTTAAATCACCACACTCCGTAACTAGCAGCTGTCCACTGGAAGTGATTTGCCCTTGTCTTTCGCCCGCCTTTGAACTGATTTACTCGCTTGTTAGGATGACATACAGTTTAAACTTTAAATTGCGCACGAAACGGAGCAGAACTGGACTCTTTCACGTACACTAATAATTAAAGCAGTGACTGAAAAATATCTAAGGATTGACTGAGGATACAGATCTTAAGATGTGAATTTCTAGTCTCAAATCCATTTATACACCTCGAGCCGTTTTACAGCCTGGAGTAATGATGTATGACCCAGTTGACTGTGATACGTATGTCGGAAACTCGGCTGCAACCCACGTACTAAAAGTGCTCTCATTTTTCTTTCTTTTACTTATAACTGACTGGTCGTGAACAAGGTACATATGTGCACTTAAACCTGTGGTCCCTAGCATATGCAGTGCAAATGAATTCTGACGCTAAACAAGTGCTATGTTATTGTAAGAGACACACAGGCGAGCGAATCTGCCGGGGATTACCCCAGTTCACTATCAGCGCCAAGCCGTCATAACGCGCCAGTATTTAATATACAAAGGATTGCACCATAATTTAACATTGAAATTAAAAATTAAAATGTGTTTCCAAAAATGCTTCAGTGTATGTTTAAGAATATTAATGCTAACATTGTGAAGTCTCAGAATGATCAAATGAATATGTTAGGCAAAATATACGATTTCAAGAAAAAAGTAAGTGGCGCTGAATAACAAAATTACAAAACTAAAAAGTGTTCAGGCTATTCAAATGTACGTACAATTAAAAGCTGCAAGTCTCACCTTGATCACAGCAATACTTTGGTTGAAATCGGCGTTTCTGGGAAAAACTGAACTCGCTAAATAAAAGACTCAGAAAGTTTTGAATTCGTATGTAGCCCAAATTTCATGCAAAAGCATTAAATATGTGACACCAATAAGCTACCTGTGTTAGTTTTCAAGTTATATTCGCACACTAAAAACTAAATTTGTAACTAAAATGCCCTTATTCATGGTAGATTATGTATCATTTGTATTCCTAACAGGTAGTTCCAATTTTAGTACTCGATTACATTCATGCTATAATACAGCTGTACCAAGTTTCAAAACTGTATTGTAAATAACAATGAGATCAAGGGATTTAAAGAGGCAGTTCAGAGGTCATGTTCTACTGTCGGCACCGTTATAAACATTCTGTCTGACAAAGTTTAAATGCAGTCGAGTTAAAACTTTTTAAGCCATTAAAGCAAACTTTTCTTTCAATCAATAGTCTTTCCTGTGCCAGTGTCTTCATCTCAGTGTAGCACTTGCAACATACGTCCTCAGTTATTTGCTGGATGTATTCCAGTCTCTGTCTTTCTCTGCGCCTTTTGGCCTCTACAGCTCCATCTAGTACCATGGAAGTTGATACCTGATGTCTTAAGAGATGTCTTATCATCCTGTCCCTTCTCCTTGTCAGTGTTTTCCACATATTCCTTTCCTCTCCGATTCTATGCAGAACCTCCTCATTCCTTACCTTTTAGTCTACGTAATTTTCAACATTCGTCTGTAGCACCACATATCAAATGCTTCGATTCTCTTCTGTTCGGTGCTTCCCACAATTCATGTTTTATTACCATACAGTGCTGTGCTCCAAGCGTACATTCTCAGAAATTTCTTCCTCAAATTAAGGCCCCTGTTTGATACTAGTGGACTTCTCGTGGCCAGGAACGCCTTTCTGCCAGTGCTAGTCTGCTTTTGATATCCTCCTTGCTCCGTCCGTCATTGGTTATTTTGCTGCCTAGGTTGCAGCATTCCTTAACTTCATCTGCTTCGTGACCATGAAGCCTGGTGTCAACTTTCTCGCGGTTATCAATTCTGCTACTTCTCGCTACTTCCGTCTTCCTTCGATTTACTCTCAATCCATATTCTGTACTCATTAGAATATTCATTCCATTCAGCAGATCATGTAATTCATTTTCACTTTCACTGACGATAGCAATGTCATCAGCGAATCTTATCACTGATATCCTTTCACCTTGATTTTCGATTCCATTCCTGAATCTTTCTTTTATTTCCATCGCTGCTTCTACGACGTACAGATTGAATAGTAAGGGCGACAAACTACGTCCCTGTCTTGAACCCTTTTAAATCCGAGCACTTTGTTATTGGTCTTCCACTCTTATTACTCTTATTTTTCCCTCTTGGTACTTGTACGTATTGAATATCATCCGTATTTACCTATAGCTTACCATATTTTTCTCAGAATTGCAAACAACTTGTAGCATTTGGAATTGGCGAACAGTTTTTCTAGGTCGACACATCCTATGAACGAGTCTTCATTTTTCTTTAGTGTTGCTTCCATTATCAACCGCAATGTCAGAACTGCCACACTGGTTCGTTTACCTTTTCTGAAGCCAAACTGATCATCATCTAACACATTCTTAATTTTGTTTTCTATTCTTCTCTATATTATTCTTGGTTGCATGAGCTGCTAAGCTGATTGTGAGGTAGTTCTCGCACTTGTCAGCTCTCGCAGTATTCGGAATTCTGTGGACGATATTTTTTCGAAACTCAGATGGTGTGTCGCCAGACTCAAACATTCTACGCACCAACATGAATTGTCGGTTTGTTGCCACTTTCCCCAATGATGTTAGGAATTCTGATGGAATTTTATTTATCCCTTCTGTCTTATTTGATCTTAAAACCTCCAAAGCTTTCATAAATTCTGATTCTAATACTGGATGCTCCATCTCTTTTAAATCGACTCCTGTTTCTTCTTCTATCACGTCAGACAAATCTTCTCCCTCATAGAGGCCTTCAATGTATTCTTTCCACCTATCCACTCTCTTGTTTGCAATTAACAGCGGAATTCCCGTTGCACTCTTAATGTTCCCACCCTTGATTTTAATTTCATGGAAGACTGTTCTAACTTTCCTATATGCTAAGTCACTCCTTCCGACAATCATCTATTTTTCTATTTCTTCGCATTATTCTTGCAGCCATTTCGTCTTAACTTCCCTGCACTTCCTATTTGCTTCAACCCTCAGCGGCTTGTATTTCTGTGACCCTGAATATCCCCGAACATTTTTGTACTTCCTTCTTTCGTCGATCAGCTGATGTATTTCTTCTGTTATCCATGGTTTCTTCGCACTTACCTTCTTTGTACCTATGTTTTCCTTTCCAACTTCTGTGAGTGACCTTTTTAGAGATCTCCATTCCACTTCAACTGTACTGCCTACTGAGGTATTCGTTATTGCTGTATCTATCACCTGAGAGAACTTCAAGCGATCTCGTCATTCATTAGTACTTCTTTGCGTACTGTTTCTTCCTAACCACGTGTAAACTTCAGCCTACTCTTCATCACTTCTTCATTGTGATCGGGTTTTATATCTGCCCCAGGGTAAGCCTTATAATCCAGTATCTGATTTCGTAATCTCCATCTGACCATGATGTAATCAAATTAAAATCTTCCCGTATCACCCTGCCTTTTCCAAGTACACCTCCTCCTCTCGTGATTTCTGAACAGAGTATTCGCTATTACTAGCTGCAATTTATTGCAGAACTCAATTAGTCATCGTCCTCTCTCATTCCTTGTCGCAAGCCCGTATTGTTCCGTAATCTTATTTTCCACTTCTTCCCCTATAACTGCAGTCCAGTCCTCTATTACTATTACATTTTTATCTCCCTTTACGTATTGCATTACCCTTTCAGTATCCTCATATACTTTCTCTCTCTCTATATCTTCAGCTTGCGACGTCGGCATGTGTACCTGAACCATCGTTGTCGGTGTTGGTTTCTGTCGATTCTGTTAAGAGCAACCCCAGCACTGAAGTGTTCACAGTAACACACTCTCCGCCCTACTTTCCTATTCATAATGAATGCTACTTCCGTTACACAATTTTCTTATTCTGTTGATATTACCCTATATTCACCTGACCAGAAATCCCTGTCTTGTTTCCATTTCACTTCACTCAGCCCTATTACGTCTAGCTTGAGACTTTGCATTTCCTTTTTCAGATTTTCTTGCTTCTCTACCACGTTCAACCTTCAGACGTTCCACGCCCCGACTCATAGAACGTTATCTTTTTGTTGAATATTGAATCTTTTTGTCATGCTCTCCTCCCCCCTGGCAGAACCTTCCCGGAGATCCGAATGGGGGATTATTCTGAAATCTTTTGCCAATGGACAAATTATGATAACATTTTTTCAGCGACGGGCCACATGTCCTGTGGATATACTTTAGGTGTCTTCAATTCAGTGATTTCCATTGCCTTCTGCATGCTCATGCCCTGATCATTGCTGATTCTTCCTTCTTTAGGGGCAGGGGCAATAGAGTTCTTTGAACCTCTGTCCGCTTCCCCGTCCTCTTTGACAAGCCCGTTGTCACAATGAGGGAGATTTCTCAAGCTGTAGTCTTCGCTCACCAATGCTGATTATTACGCAAAATTTAAGAAGTGGCGGGTTTCGAACCCTATTTAAAAATTAATATTGTAAATTGTATTGATTGGCGACTCCATGTTGTCTTGTGCACTACGACCAGATAACAGGTATACTTGAAAAAAGAGACAGCATTGGTCGTATATTTTTTACTATTGCAAAATCGATTTTCTGTCACTGACTGACCATCTTCAGTGCTAGAAGTTAAAAATTTTTTTTCACATTACGATCAGAGAGTACAACATAGAAAATCACAATTACATCTGCATATGAACATAACACTTGTTAAACACAAACCTATATTGTATAACTTAAGTTGGGATGCACTGTTGTCACTAAGCTTACGGCAATCACATAGACTGAGGTCGCTGTTTACCTGCACTTGTTCAGCAGACCTCGGTGTGACGGGGCTTAACACGCCCTCTATGTGACATGTGTCACGTGAAGACATAGTATTATTGGTTTTGCGAATCATTAACACTAAATAACTCTTGTACTTTTGTGAATGGTGTAGTAATTCAAATTTAAAATGTACGTACCACACGTAGCAGACGCAGAAGAATATCTAAAGTACATTGGCGTATTGTTTTTATAAACTATAAAAACATAAAATAGATCGATGATAAGTTGTTAAAGCGCAAAACATATAAAAAGCAAAAGATAATGCCAAAGAATAATAAATGAACAACATAAAAAGAGGCTAACACAGCTTTTTCTTAAAAAATAACACCCACCATCTGGCGTGGGAAGTCAAAAGTACAACGTTCGTAATTTATGTAACAAACGTTAATACCAAGGAGTCAAATGTATAAAAAATAATAACGTTAATACCAAGGAGTCAAATATATAAAAAAATAATCACAGTACGAAACTGCCGTTACTTAATAATTAAAATGCCGTGCAAATATAAGGTGCGAACAAATAGTATACATCAATCATCGAGAAACCATCACGAGGAAGGACAAGTAATAGTGTCACTTATACCAAAATGTACATCGTACTTTAGAGAAATTAAACATAGACATGCACGATATCCAGCACTTATTCAAATAGCAAAGGAATTGTTAACATACATTAAAAATAATTACGTAAAGTGATAACCGGTTTGTATTACTTTGTGTCAACGCCTACGAGATGTCGACTGTAGTAAAATTATGTTCCGTAGGCGTCCATAAGTTCTGTAAATTACAGAACAAACAAGAAAGAAGCATCTTTTAAAAAACCGAAATTAGTAATGTTATTAAAACAAACTGAAAACATGTGTGTCAATGTGTTGAGATAGTTGAAATAGCGGCCATTATACGTGTTCTCGTAGCGACTATGACTGAGGCGTTGTATATAAGGGATAACAAGCAGCTGACTATGAATTGCAAATTGTGATAATTGACCACAAGTTGACTTTATTTCATAGGAAATCGGAGAAGCATTCCCAAAAATGTGTGCTTCTCGATATCGTTTGTTCATTAAGCAGCGCGATATCTGGAGCTTTATTATGACAAAAGATCTCCATCTCTTCCATAAGGTCGAGAAGGCGACCTTTTTTACCCTTGTGCAATAACTTCAATTGCGATGTCAAATCTGGAGTTGTATGACCAGTTGCTACCAGATGGGCTGTGAAATTCGATTTTTCAGCAATATCTTTCCTCTCAAGTGCAACGTGCTCACGAAACCTTGTTTCTAATTTTCGTCCGGTTTGCCCTATGTAACCTGCATTACACGTGGCACACATAAGTTTGTAAACACCTGATTCATGTAAGACTTTGTGTTCATGAATGTTATTCCTTAAAAGCACGCCCAGTCTGTTCGCCGTCGAGAAACCTACATTAATATTTCTCTTCTTGAATACACTGGCAATTTTATTGCTAATGGGACCATAGAAAGGCAATGTGATAAATTTTTGATTTTTAGTTTCGCTTGTCTCATTCCGCCTTAAATTGTCTTTACTATATTTTTTGGATGTCATCTCATAAATGTTCATGACATATTTCAACGGGTAATTATTATTTCTTGCAATTTGTTTAACTATGTTTAACTCTTTCTCATGGTTTTCCTTAGATAATGGTAATCGGAACATACGATGAAATGCAAAGTGGAAAAACGCTTTTTTGTGTTGGTCTGGGTGTTGTGAACGATAATCTAAGATGATATCTGTGAATGTTGGTTTTCTGTAAATGTCAAATGTATGTTTTCCATTTTCCCTTCCAATGGTTAGGTCTAAAAAATTAATGACTCCATTCTGTTCTTTTTCAACTGTGAAAGCAATTTTGTTGTGTAAGCTATTAAATGTACTGACGACTTCGTCAATATCAGATTGACTACCATTAATAAGCAATAGCGTGTCGTCTACATATCTATAGTGGTATACGATCTTTTTAGCTACTGTTGGAAAATCTTTTAGTAATTTCAATTCAAGATAGTTAATAAAGATGTCTGCCATAATCCCTGATAGAGTTTCCCATGCTGAGTCCGTCTTTTTGGACATAAATTTTATCGTTAAATGTGAAGTAGTTGTATTTTAAGCAGAATGATAATAATTCTATGAACTCGTTTATTTCCACGCTGGACATATTACTGTGGTTTCTGAAATTAGCGTCAATAATTTGTATTGTTTCATCAATCGGGATATTCGTACATAAATTGACAATGTCCAGCGAAAGAAACGTCATAGTGTCTGTAATAGGTATATCTTTTATTTTCTCTACTAATTGGATACTATTTTTGATCGAGAACTGTTGCACAAATTTATAATGTTTATTCAAAATAGTTAGACATTTTTTCGCAATATTCACCAACGGGCCCCCTCTCCCATCAACTATCGGTTGTCGAGGCAGCACCGGACGCCAATCAATAAAATTTTGCCTAGCTGGGCTTGTGCAGCGTATTTTAAATACAAGAAGTTAAAAATCAAGCTGGCGATCACAAGTCAACATATTCAGTTCAACAAAGAGTGTATTAAGAAAAATGTTACCCCACGGTATGTACAGAGTTATTTTAATATACGACGACAAATTTGCGCAGTGACAATGAAAAAATGCGAACTGGTTTTGATGAGAAGTGAAATTAGGAAACTGTTTTTTAAAAAGAGTGTTATTAATTCTCAACTGTTCGAAGCACACGACAGTTTGGGTGAACTTGTCTCTCCTTTAATTTTAGATTTGCTACTCTCAAGAGTAAATGAGATTGTGTACAATGTGGTTAGTAAAGTAAGAGCTAAACATGTCAAAAAAATAGCTAAGCTAATGGGACAAGGGAAAGGACAAATGTTAAATGGCGAACATAAATATAACTTCTATCCTAGAGTTAAAAATTTAACGGATATAGTATTTAATCAGGAAGAAAAGGAACTTTTGAATAAAGGTTTAAAGTACAACATACATAAACAATTAGATAGGAGGGCAATTAAGAATACACTAGTGCAGGTAAAATTTGGGATGGATAGTTGTAAAATAAATAAGGTAGAACAGAATAAAATGGCTGTAGCGGTAGAAAAGCTATTAAAGAACGAGGTATGAAAAGAAAATAACCAAAACAGGAGGGACCATTTGACAGTGAAAAGTTTGAATAATAAATTACAAGAAAGTAATGCAATTGTCACAAAGGCAGACAAAGGGAATTCTGTTATTATTGTTACAAAAGAAATGTATGTAGAAAAAACTTTACAATTTTTTCAAGAAAACGGTATTACATCAACTGCGAGAGACCCAACGAATGAGATCCAAAGAAAGTTAAATGAAAAACTTAAATCACTTTCAAATATAATAACCTCTCGTGAGATACAGTATCTCAAGATAATGAATCCAAAAATTCCTAAGTTACGATCACAATTCAAGGTTCATAAGCAATCTAATCCCGTTAGACCGATAGTTGATGGGAATGGGGACCCGTTGGTGAATATTGCGAAAAAATGTCTATCTATTTTGAATAAACATTATAAATTTGTGCAACAGTTCTCGATCAAAAATAGTATCCAATTAGTAGAGAAAATAAAAGATATACCTATTACAGACACTATGACGTTTCTTTCGCTGGACATTGTCAATTTATATACGAATATCCCGATTGATGAAACAATACAAATTATTGACGCTAATTTCAGAAACCACAGTAATATGTCCAGCGTGGAAATAAACGAGTTCATAGAATTATTATCATTCTGCTTAAAATACAACTACTTCACATTTAACGATAAAATTTATGTCCAAAAAGACGGACTCAGCATGGGAAACTCTATCAAGGATTATGGCAGACATCTTTATTAACTATCTTGAATTGAAATTACTAAAAGATTTTCCAACAGTAGCTAAAAAGATCGTATACCACTATAGATATGTAGACGACACGCTATTGCTTATTAATGGTAGTCAATCTGATATTGACGAAGTCGTCAGTACATTTAATAGCTTACACAACAAAATTGCTTTCACAGTTGAAAAAGAACAGAATGGAGTCATTAATTTTTTAGACCTAACCATTGGAAGGGAAAATGGAAAACATACATTTGACATTTACAGAAAACCAACATTCACAGATATCATCTTAGATTATCGTTCACAACACCCAGACCAACACAAAAAAGCGTTTTTCCACTTTGTATTTCATCGTATGTTCCGATTACCATTATCTAAGGAAAACCATGAGAAAGAGTTAAACATAGTTAAACAAATTGCAAGAAATAATAATTACCCGTTGAAATATGTCATGAACATTTATGAGATGACATCCAAAAAATATAGTAAAGACAATTTAAGGCGGAATGAGACAAGCGAAACTAAAAATCAAAAATTTATCACATTGCCTTTCTATGGTCCCATTAGCAATAAAATTGCCAGTGTATTCAAGAAGAGAAATATTAATGTAGGTTTCTCGACGGCGAACAGACTGGGCGTGCTTTTAAGGAATAACATTCATGAACACAAAGTCTTACATGAATCAGGTGTTTACAAACTTATGTGTGCCACGTGTAATGCAGGTTACATAGGGCAAACCGGACGAAAATTAGAAACAAGGTTTCGTGAGCACGTTGCACTTGAGAGGAAAGATATTGCTGAAAAATCGAATTTCGCAGCCCATCTGGTAGCCACTGGTCATACAACTCCAGATTTGACATCGCAATTGAAGTTATTGCACAAGGGTAAAAAAGGTCGCCTTCTCGACCTTATGGAAGAGATGGAGATCTTTTGTCATAATAAAGCTCCAGATATCGCGCTGCTTAATGAACAAACGATATCGAGAAGCACACGTTTTTGGGAATGCTTCTCCGATTTCCTATGAAATAAAGTCAACTTGTGGTCAATTATCACAATTTGCAATTCATAGTCAGCTGCTTGTTATCCCTTATACACAACGCCTCAGTCATAGTCGCTAGGAGAACACGTATAATGGCCGCTATTTCAACTATCTCAACACATTGACACACATGTTTTCAGTTTGTTTTAATAACATTACTAATTTCGGTTTTTTAAAAGATGCTTCTTTCTTGTTTGTTCTGTAATTTACAGAACTTATGGACGCCTACGGAACATAATTTTACTACAGTCGACATCTCGTAGGCGTTGACACAAAGTAATACAAACCGGTTATCACTTTACGTAATTATTTTTAATGTATGTTAACAATTCCTTTGCTATTTGAATAAGTGCTGGATATCGTGCATGTCTATGTTTAATTTCTCTAAAGTACGATGTACATTTTGGTATAAGTGACACTATTACTTGTCCTTCCTCATGATGGTTTCTCGATGATTGATGTATACTATTTGTTCGCACCTTATATTTGCACGGCATTTTAATTATTGAATAACGGCAGTTTCGTACTGTGACTTTTTTTATATATTTGACTCCTTGGTATTAACGTTTGTTACATAAATTACGAACGTTGTACTTTTGACTTCCCACGCCAGATGGTGGGTGTTATTTTTTAAGAAAAAGCTGTGTTAGCCTCTTTTTATGTTGTTCATTTATTATTCTTTGGCATTATCTTTTGCTTTTTATATGTTCTGCACTTCAACAACTTATCATCGATCTATTTTATGTTTTTATAGTTTATAAAAACAATACGCCAATGTATTTTAGATATTCTTCTGCGTCTGCTACGTGTGGTACGTACATTTTAAATTTGAATTACTACACCATTCACAAAAGTACAAGAGTTATTTAGTGTTAATGATTCGCAAAACCAATAATACTATGTCTTCACGTGACACATGTCACATAGAGGGCGTGTTAAGCCCCGTCACACCGAGGTCTGCTGAACAAGTGCAGGTAAACAGCGACCTCAGTCTATGTGATTGCCGTAAGCTTAGTGACAACAGTGCATCCCAACTTAAGTTATACAATATAGGTTTGTGTTTAACAAGTGTTATGTTCATATGCAGATGTAATTGTGATTTTCTATGTTGTACTCTCTGATCGTAATGTGAAAAAAAATTTTTAACTTCTAGCACTGAAGATGGTCACTCAGTGACAGAAAATCGATTTTGCAATAGTAAAAAATATACGACCAATGCTGTCTCTTTTTTCAAATATTCTAAATTGTTAAACTACAGTGCTATTAGTTAATACGTGTCCGAGAAGGGAGCCATTTAGATGTGCTTGTGGTGGTTGAAAGCAGATGTTCTGTTTGGCGGTCCACTGCGGACCTGTATAAACACAGCTAGAGCTACATTTAAGAAGAGGATACATTTCGCACTGAGACATCAGTCCGTTCGCGTCAAACTCCTGCGTGCATTGTACTTCTTATGACGTCAAGGCTGGCCATACTTGAATTCGTTTTCTGTAAAAGTAGGCAGTGAATTCGCAAGAACTGTTCAGCGTCCTGGATCGCTTAGATTACACGGAAGTGATTTTTGTGTGCCGCCCGTAATGTTGACAAAATCGCGTGGCAAGTGGCGAGATTACTTTCCACTTTTAAGGCGAGAAATTAATATTTGGTGATTAGAAGTCAGAACGTTAGACCATTATACTGGAACTTCGGGGATTCGTCTCTGAACTGTCAATCTGTTTGCTATAGGAATATTATTATTATTAGGGATATTAAAATATTTTATTGCTATTACTATTAGGGATATTATAATACTTAGCGTGTGTACGCTTTTACACAATATATCAGTCAGTTACGACTCAAAATTTTTAATTCTAGTCATAGTTCCTGATCTCGCTGAGTAAATAGCAAATAGGAACATTTTCTTTCAGTGAGCACAAAGAGTAACGTGGAGTTGGAGACTGGAAATTATGTTCGCCATCGCTTTCTGGCTGACCGCAGAAACAGTTCTGTGGGTCTTATAAACGGCTAAGGTAGGTGTAAGACACGCACAGTCAATTTAAGTGTCTTTTTAAGTAACGGCCATTAGATTATTACTCGCCGCCCCACAGCAGATAATCTGTAATTCTGGTTCACTAAAATCAATATACTATGAGTAAAATCGTCTAGTTTAAAGTAAGTACAAACAACGACTTAGAAACGAAACACAAACTAAACTGTACGAAATCGGGGTATTAGAGTACAACAAACTGACCTGAACTTGAATCTGTTTGTATGGTATATTTTTTACAAGCCTGAAAACGAATTCAGTTCATTTCTGACCTATAGGAACATCTTTTCCATATAATGATCTATTGAAAAGAAAGTCATGAAAATGAGATTTTGAGATTTGGGGTGATGAATTTTAATCGAACAGATGTGCAACGGATTCATCTGCGATTCTGTTCTGCGACAGCTGCATCAGTATACATATGAGATTATGAAAGCAGAAACGGTGAGCATCTGCAAAATCAGTGGTTTGCAGTCAAAGATTCATAGCCGTATATTTAAAAAAAGGAATGATTGTACTGAGAACTCCAATTAAAATGTAAACGGCATGAAAAATACGCTTGTACAAGATCAATAGCTGAAGGCTCACATTAATCGAACACATACATTACTGGTCATTAAAATTGTTAAACCACAAAGATGAAGTGCTACAGACGCGAAATTTAACCGACAGGAAGAAGATGCTGTGATACGCAAAAGATTAGCTTTTCAGAGCATTCACACAAGGTTGGCGCCGGTGGCTACACCTACAACGTGCTGAGATAGGGAAAGTTTCCAACCGATTTCTCATACACAAAAAGCAGTTGACTAGCGTTGCCTGGTGAAACGTTGTTGTGATGCCTCGTGTAAGGAGGAGAAACGCGTACCATCACGTTTCCGACATTCATAAAGGTCGGATTGTAGCCTATCGCGATTGCGGTTTATCGTATCGCGACAGTGCTGCTCCCGTTGGTCGAGATCCAATGACTGCTAGCACCATATGGAATCGGTGGGTTCAGGAGGGTAATACGGAACGCCGTGTTGCATCCTAAGGGCCTCGTATCACTAGCAGTCGAGATGACAGGCATCTTACCCGCATGGCTGTAACGGATCATGCAGCCGCGTCTCGATCCCTGAGTCAACAGCTGGGGACGTTTGCAAGACAACAACCATCTACACGAACAGTTCGACGACGTTTGCAGCAGCATGGACTGTAAGCTTGGAGACCATGGCTGCGGTTACCCTTGACGCTGCACCACAAACAGGAGCGCCTGTGATGGTGTACACAACGACGAACCTGGGTGCACGAATGGCAAAACGTCATTCTTTCGGATGATCCAGGTTCTGTTTACAGCATCATGATGGTCGCATCCGTGTTTGGCGACATCGCGGTGAACGCACATTGGAAGCGTGCATTCGTCATCGCCATACAGGCGTATCACCCGGCGTGATGGTATGCGGTGCCATTGGTTACATGTGTCGGTCACCTCTTGTTCGCATTGACGGCACTTCGAACAGTGGACGTTACATTTCAGATGTGTTGCGACCCGTGGCTCTACCCTTCATTCGATCCCTGTGAAACCCTACATTTCAGCAGGATAATGAACGGCGGCATGTTGCAGGTCCTGTACGGGGCCTTTCTGGGTACAGAAAATGTTCGACTGCTGCCCTGGCCAGCACATTCTCCAGATCTCTCACCAACTGAAAACGTCTGGTCAATGGTGGCCGAGCAACTGGCTCGTCACAATACGCCAGTCACTACTCTTGATGAACTGAGGCTTCGTGTTGAAGCTGCCCCACGCTATCCAAGCTCTGTTTGACTCAATGTCCAGGCATATCAAGGCCGTTATTATGGTCAGAGGTGGCTGTTCTGGGTACTGATTTCTCAGGATCTACGCACCCAAATTGCGTGAAAATGGAAATTATTTCATTTCTAGTAAAATATATTTGTCCAATGAATACCTGTTTATCATCTGCATTTCTTCTTGGTGTAGCAATTTTAATGTCAGTAGTGTACATGTTCATGGACCTGATTCGAAAATTTTGTGAACTAAAGGTTTGTGTATCCATTCCCACAAAGGCGTTAAACTGATGTAACACATATAAAAATATGAATGAAATTTTTAAGAACATATATGATGCCCTTAACTTCTCGTAATATCGCTGTAGCCCAGACACCGTAAGTATCGCAACATGATTGAGCAGCTTTTAGCAAAATGACCGGGACAAAACGAAACTAAACGAACTACAATAACCACTAAATTCAGCATCTTCTGATAATCTTTCGAAAAATGCTTTAATCGTAGGAAAACCTGTACATTTAAGAACGACGGATACGACAGCCTAACACATTCGGGAAGCTGAATATTTATTGCTTATTGCTAAACACTAAATGCAAACCATACGAAGTTCCAGCATTAAATTTTCCAAGTGAACGTGGGCGCTGACTTTAAACCTAGCTTATAATACACTGAAGAAATACATCATACGACATAATGCGTTAGAGAAACCAGCACAATGATATCGACCACTTCATAAGGTGGCGTGGTTTTGGAAACCACTGCAGAGAAAAACGTATAGAGCAGCGGAAAAATGCACCTGTCGGAGAACAAAAAAAGTAAATACGTTCCTCTTTAAAGGACTCTGACAGAAAAGTGAGGAACATGCTGCCTCAAGTCTCATTCCGCCTCTCACACCCAAAATTATGCCACGCGAAGATATTCACAATCTATTAACACAGAGCATTCTACACCGTATTACCCAGTCTCTCTTCGTAGTTAAACCTTCGCACTCAGCACTGTCTACACACCCTGTATGTCTCTCCTCTCTCTCACTTATGTCTCCTTTTAGTCTTTGTCTTCCATGCCACTGTCTCCACCGTACGTCGGTAGCTCAAAAATTCTGGGGGAGGGGTTCAACTTAATTTTTCCACTATACCAACATATTTAAAATTACGGTCCAAAGATCGTCCAACCCTACACTTACACGTTAAAGTTCGCCGGTCTGGGAGAGTCAGCACCCACCAAAATCTACATATCGTCTCCAATCATCTACTTTTTTCACTTACACTGTCTCGTCCCTCTTTTGGCCCCACTGATTCTATCTCCATCCATCTCTCTTTACCTTGCACTGCCACCTTTTGTCTCTCATCATGTCTTCTCTCTCTTTCCTCCCATTGGCACTGTCTCTTCTCACTTCGACCTTCACAGACGCTCTGCCACTCTCTTTCAGTACAAAATGGCAAGCATATGTTTACATGCCAAAATTTTTGTCCTCACTTTTCTTTCGGAGTACAGGAAATATAGTCTTCTTTTTCGTGCTCCGACAGGAGCATTTTTCCGCTGATTCCTTTCTTTTCCCTGCTACAGCAGGGCTTGCTGCTTATATAAAATTCTATAAATAAGTCAGTAACGTTGTGATAGCTAATTACGTACTTCGACACATGTATATACTTCGACACATACGAACAACAAATAAGTGTGCATATTACAAGGTTAGCACAAAATCGGTTACTTTTCATTTTTTCTGGATACTTTGCTCATTCATCGCAATTCATCGAAAATTCCCGGCTTATGATTTGTATCTTGAAATAGTAAGAGTGTTAGCGTAAATATGTTACTGGTCTGCAGTCTTTCCAGTTTTACATAATTTTTGGCAATCACTTTAAGTTCTTTTCAGTCACGCTAAGTCCCTTTTTTATAACATTTTCTGTCACCACAGTACGACTTTACGCATATTTGTAAACGCTTGAAGTGTCATTATACAAAGACAGCGCGTCATTGGTGAAACAATGCTGTCTAGAAACATAGTTTTCTGACATCAGAACCCTTTGCGTGTGTTCACTAGCTCAGTTAGAACTACATTTACACCTCAGACCGGATTCTGCATGCATATTTTACATGCGTGTGAGGAAAAGATTGAATAACCGGCGAAAAAAAAGTTAACGTTCTACAAGTCGGAGCGTGGAAGTCTGAACGTGGTACAGAAGCTGTAAAATCTGGAAAGGGAAATGCATAGGCTCCATCTAGACATAGTGGAGGTCAGTGAAGTGAAATGGAAAGAACATATATGGATTTCTGGTGATACGACTATAAGGTACCATCAACAGCAGCAGAAAATAGTATAACAGGAGTAGGATTCGTAATGAACAGGAATGTAGGGCAGAGAAAAATTTCGTGACAGGGTTGTTCTCATCAGAATCGACAGAAAAGCAACACAAACAACAATAGTAAAAAAATGGCTCTGAGCACTATGGGACTTAACAGCTGAGGTCATCAGTCCCCTAGAACTTAGAACTACTTAAACCTAACTAACCTAAGGACATCACAAACATCCGTGCCCGAGGCAGGATTAGAACCTGCGACCGTAGCGGTCTCGCGGCTCCAGACTGAAGCGCCTAGAACCGCTCGGCCAAACCGGCCGGCAACAATAGTCCAAGTATACATACCGACATAGCAAGCAGAAGATGAAAAGGCAGAGAAAGTATACGAGGATATTGAACGGCTAATTCATTACGTAAAAAGATAAAATTCTAATAGTCTTCGTGGAGTAGAAAGCGGTTGTAGGGCACGGAGTAGAGGGAAGGTTTACTGGAGAATATGGGCTTGACAGTGGAAATGAGAGAGGAGAAAGACCAATTGAGTTCTGCAATAAATATTAGCTACCAATAGCCATTACTCTATTCAAGAACAGCAAGAGGAGGAGTTATACTTGGTAAAGGCCAGGAGATACGGGAAGATTCCAGTTAGATTACATCATGGTCGGGCAACGACTCCCAAACCGGATATTGGATTGTAAGACGTACCCAGGACCAGATACAGATTCAGAGAACAATTTAGTAATGATGAAGAGACTAATCGGGAAAAATCAATGCGCAGAGAAGTAGGAGACAGAAGTACTAGGGAATGAAGAGAGAAACTTAAAGCACTCTGAGGCTATAGATACTGCGACAGTGATTCAGTTGAAGAGGAATCGACATCTCTGGAAACGGCACTCACAGAAGTTGGAAATAAAAACATAGGTATAAGGAAACTAATTGCGAAGAAAACACGGTTAACAGGAAAGAAACTTCAGTTGATCGACGAAAGAAGGAAGTACAAAAATTTTTACCGAAATTCAGAAATACAGGAATACAAATCGCTTAGGAAGAAGTAGACAGGAAGTGCAGAGAAACTGAGGCGAAATGGCTGAATGAAAAAAGTGAAGAAATCGAAAAAGGAATGATTGTCGAAACAACTGACTCAGCAAACAGAAAATTTAAAACAGCCCTCGGTGAAATTAAAAGCAAAGGTGGTAACATTAAGAGAATAATGGAATTCCGCTGTTTAATGTAGAGAACAGAGCGGATAGACGAAAGAATACACTGAAGGCCTCTATGAGGGGGAGGACTCGTCTGGCGACGTGATAGAAGACGAAGTAGGCGTCGATAGCGGTAGACAGCGGATCCAGTATTAGAATCAAATTTAACAGAGCTTTGGAAGAATTAAAACCTAATTATTCGGAAGGCGTAGATAAATTTCCATCGCAATCTCTAAAATCAAATAATTCAGAGTGCAGGGTGGAATAGCTACTATGAGATGAAGAGGTTAGAGCAGGAGAGGAATTTGTGGCGGGGTTCATCAAACCAGACAGACGACTGATGGTTCAAAAGAAAAGAAACAAAAAAGTATACGGTAATTTTGAACCTCTTGAAACTTCCCCTTTGAAAAATTGTACACTACTGTGCTTAATCTGACACACAATATTTCTAGCGCAACGCAATCTGACTTTCAAATATCCCTGCAAAAGAATGGCCCTGAGTAACATTAAACTATACCTTTCAGAAATCACTTACCTCACAAAAATCATCATTACTCGAACTACTGCAGTACAGCGAGCGCCACTACTGCCAGCTAAATAAAAGATTCAAACTATGGAAGGCACTAACTACTGATAGGGATAGTTAGCAAATGAAAGATATTAATAGAGAACAAACAATGTATTTACCTTGATATCATCATATATAAATATAGCAGTTCATGACAAATTTCAAAACTCCGCCATCTCTCTCCCCACATCCACCACTGCTGGCAGCTCACCTCCAACTGCACAACGCTGCGCGCTGTTCACATCCAGCTGCCGCTGCCCAACACTACAATGGCAGACAACAATGCAAACTAGCCACAGACTGCATACAGCACAGCCAGTGATTTTCATACAGAGAGCGCTATGTGGCGGCGGCGTTACCAATATAAGAACCTAAACAGCCTACTTACATAGCCCCCATTCTCCCCACAAAAAATTTTACAAAATGTTTTGGGCACTGGGCAATACATATTTGTTAAAATTTTTCATAATCGTAATTACAATAACAAAGAAATCAAATGCACACACTTATTGATACAATGTTGGTCAAAAGCTAAAATTTTCTCACAGTCCATAAAGATAGTCCTGATCATTCATCACAGTAACATTGCAGTGTTTTTCTCAAAGTCTGAGCAGTAAAAGAAAATGCACACGGAAGTAGTGGATTTCCATGCAGTCTTGAAGAAGTAGTGTTGTCCTTCCAATGGAAAGAGAGTGCTGACTCTTGACATGCAGACAGATAATGGGCCACAACAGAGCAAACCCACAGCAGAGTCAATCGAAGATTTGAAGAACATCGTTTGGTAGGTCATCACAGAGCAGACCCACTGTAGTCCTGGTAGAGATTACGATATTGGTGGGCCACCAGAGGCGCAGACCCACTGCAGTCCTTGTAGAAATAATGGTACTGGTGAGTCAGCAAAGACGCATACCCACTGTAGTCCTTGTAGAGATTACGATATTGGTGGGCCACCAGAGGCGCAGACCCACTGCAGTCCTTGTAGAGATGGCCAGCAGCCATCTGTTGCGATTGTGCAGGTGCACATTCACTATCGAAGAGTCTTGCGGAGAATACAGCAAGTCCATAAACCACCACTTGTGCACTCACAAAGTTTTTGCAATTGTCCTTAGAACCAGCAATGCTGTTATCCAGTCCCTTGCTGAATTAGTAACACACGTGCAAACACTAACAGTCCCAACTTCTCACATATTGTCCATATACTATGACCAACAGAAACGTGTGCAGTGAAATGTAACTAACAAGTTAATAATATCATGAACTGGTGACAATTACAATTTTATAACATAAGAATACAATAACAAAGGTACAAAATACATCATTAAAGAACATAACAATACAGATAACATTTGTAGCAAAACAGGCTTTACAAAAGAATAGAAATGAACATATACATCAATGTTACAGGAATTATGAGGTAAGTAGATACATAAAAGATAAGACTAACTTTTGGAACATCAACTTTACACATGAGCATTAAAACAAAACAGAATAAATAATGTCTAAGCATATTTACAAGGTAAATAACATATTATTAATGCCAATTATATTTGAGGATAACAGTATTCCTCATCATAGTGAATGTAGCTTAGTATTAGAAGAAGAAAAAATCCTATGAAACTACACAGAGACAGGAAGAAAACAAATACACAAGGGTACACAAACATATAGTGCGATAATACAAAAGGAAAGGACAGGGTTTGTTGTACTGCAGTATTTTGCAAACAAAACTTTCTTTACTTCTTGGAGATCTCCCTTCATTCATCATTATTCCCAAAAAGTCCTATCTATACCTGCTTTCTGTATTCTATTCATATTTCTTTCAATATGATTATTTCTCAGTGTACAATACTCATTTTGGCCCAAATCTTTTTCATATAACTTCGCAACGCATTCTTTACCTACTCTCCATTGTCAGTTTCTTATATAGTCTACCCCTCTTAAGCTAACTTAAATCTACTGAGCTCAGATGCTTAACTAAGGGACGAGGCAATGCAGCTGCACAAAACAATTAACACAAACATCAATGACAAAAAATTCAAACTGGCAAAGCAATTTCAATATTACCACTAATATAAAGCACTGTGCAGCAAACAAGAAAAATAAATGCGTAGTAAACTGGCTTAACAGCGTAATACAAAGTCAAATTCAGTAACATTATGCCTGGCAAACAGCAGCAGAAAATGAAATACCTAAACATGACATAGCTCAAGCAGAAAAAATAGTACACTAAAGATAACAATGCAGATAAGGGAAATGCATAATCACATCTTAATGTCTAAGTAATTAAAGTGGTGCACCACAACTATTTCTACAAAAGAAATTACCAAGTACTTGAAAAGAAAATTATGAATGCAGTTCCTGTGAAGGTAAATGTCGTTTTGTGCTCCCTCATTTTTTTGAAAAAAATTGTTATTTACTCGATCTGTAGACAGAAAATATTTATATTAGTACATATATAAAATTTTATTTTAACCAATGCTGCAGTGCAGCTAGAAACTAGATATCAAATGAAATAAGCAACTATGTACAAAGTAAAGCATAAGAACATCATTCAGTAGTCATTAGGCATTTCATAAGTTAGTAGAAAAATCTCTCAACTAGAGAGACAGTAGTCATAATCAGGTGTATAGACATAAAAATATTTCTCGTCATTTCATTAGGCATTTCAGTAAATCATAAATTAAGAGCTCCACAGTGTAATCATATGTTATCAAGTTCGACCGTGTCATTTTTCCGATACTTTCTACAAAGGAACGTCAATAGCGAGGTTAATGGCCTCTTTTTTTTCCACCTAATGGCTTTTTCTCCAGGCGGCTGGCCCAGCTGGGCTCCACAACGCATTACATCAAGGTCACTTAGCTTTCTTACCGAAATATTTACGACAGCAATTTCCACTACAGTGGCAGTCTCATATAAAAATATTTCACAGGTCAAGAATTTGCGTTACAAATCTGTAGAAACAAAATCCTATTGACATAACAGTGTCCAAAAAATTTTCGCCGGCATTGTAATACACTCACGCATTTACATACATTTCATAACTCTCAAAGTACGATTCTTGATTTCCAACAACCTATTGCACAAGTCAGAGTCCCTACCCACTATTCATTACTCCTTACCTTATTACACATATACATATTCGTCGTCATAAAAATAACTTCAAAACACCTCAGTCAACTCTCAAAATCGTCGTAGCTTCCTCCAATAATTTCAAAACCTAAAAAAAATTCTCTGCTCATTTCAATAGTGTCATCTACCTCAAACATACTTTAAAATCATGCTCTCTTACCAAATACATCATTCAAAGCTCACATAGTATCACAATGGTTCCGGAAAATATGAGCATTTCACAAAGTACAGACAAAATACAATTTCATAAGTCTGAAGTCACCCAACTGTGTAATTGCGTAAACATGTGTCACTGATGTAGTAAAAAAAAGTTTATCTCTCAGTTAAATGATCAGATAGCTGTGTAATTTTTGTGTTAGAGAAATATGGTACCGATGTGTAAAGTTGTATAAGCAAATACCATATTAGCTAGTGCTCCTTGTGCTTGCCAAACACATGGTACACAAAGTAAGCGTGTACCCCCCTGAGGATTAATGTAATTATACCCTCAGGTGTTACAGATTACAGCAATGGAATGAAATGTGTCACAGAAAACCTTTGTATCATTGTGCTTCAAATATCTTTAAAAATAAATGATTTAAGTGCAAAATTAATCACTCAAATACGTGTACTGTAGCGATAAATGTGCGTCTTGCTGTAAGATAATCTCTGTGGAAGTGTCGTAGTTATCGTCCTCCGAAAGCTAAGTTCTGCAGAAGCCAATGTACTTACCTCATGATAAACAAAAGTGAAATGGTTTGCGTATAGATATCTTAGTTATTACGCTTATTGCCATGATGAAGAAAGTACTGTGGTGTAACGTATTGTTGTGCTATGGAAAAGGCAGTCTCATTGCAGCTATACCACAAAAGTTACTACTAAAACATGTTTTACTTTCCAGAAGAATTCAGAAAAATTGTGCAGATATAAAACAGATACACCGCAAAAGCAACAATGTAAATTGTGTCACACATTAGTAGCGTCGTGATATAGACGTGTAGCTGTCAAATAAACTAACCACTGTGTCATCTGGTATCTCTCAGAAAGCACTTTGAATCCATAATGTATTTTCAAGTAAACCAAAATGTTGCATTAAAATCTCATTAGCAGTACCAGTACATGCTCGAAGTATGTAAGCCTGATAGTCGTTACATAATCGTGTAACTAACAAGCAAGAGTGTACAAATAACAACACTCTGTCGTCTGTTCACTATAACAATGCATTCGTAATTTCTGTTTAAATAAGTTCTCTTGGTTCTTGACTGGATATTTAACTTCAAACATTGTTCCATGTTAACAGTTTCTTAAGTCTGACAAAACATACTAGTAATGTAAAGTGAAAAATTTTATGGCAAAGACTAAGTTAAAAATCAGATTATCTTTCAATAAACGGTTTTACATGTGAAATGTGGTGTAAACCTTTACTCTTCCTAGTGCCCAAAGTTTCAACTTCAACACAATTATCATGCGGTATACGTCGTTAAACAATACTGGAATTTTTCTTAAGGTTAGCGTCTATGTCATTTTTCTCTGAGCCAGCCGGCGCAAGCGGCTGCCTGCGGTGCGAGTCATTGTCTGTCCCTTTGTTGGCGTGCGTCGTTATTGGGATTAGGAAACCTAACTTCTACAAATTCGCCTTGCCGAGAGTGCCCAGCCGTGTTAGAATCCCGCCAGTTCTGATGAAATTGACGCCTTTCGTTATGATTATATCGTCTGTCGTCATGTCGGTAGATTCCGTAGTTTCTTCCTTGTCTATCACGTGGTGGAGAATTTCTCCCTGAATCGTAGCTCCGCGCTGAACTGTTGCGTCTGAAGTTATTCTGTCTCCCCTGGTAATAATTGTTTTGGCTCCCATATTGTCTGTTTCTAAGGTAATCTCTGTCATATTCATTACTACGGAAATGCGATCTTTCTCTGTAACTATTATTACTCTGCCAGTGGTTGTCATATGGGTGGTGTCTGTTTTGGTCACGATATGTGTTGTGAGAGTAGCCTTGTCGTGTCCAGTTATTATTTCTTTCATAGCGGAATTGTGACAGATGTGACCTGCAATTGTTGTGCTCCTGTTTCCGCGTTCCGCGATTGTCAGTGTCACTTTCCAGTTCTTGTAACAGTCCCTGAAAAGCCTCTATGTCTTCTTTGCAACATCCTGCAAAAATAATATGTCGTAAATGTTCAGGTAATTTGATTAAGCAAATGCGGATGAGTTCTGAGGGGCTGTATGGGTTTGATAGGTACTGATTCTTGTGCAACATGTCTTCTAAATATTTCACAAGACTGGAGAATTCAGATTGTTCGAAATGTTTCATCATTATGATGCAATGTTTTACTCGGACTTGTGTGGCTTGAGACCAATATGCTGAGAGGAAGGCATGGTAAAATTCTCCTTCACTGTGGCAATCGTGAATGACCGATCGCATTCTTACAGCTGGTTCATTCTCTAAGTAGCCACACATAAATTCTAATCTGTGTTCCAACAACCAGTTGGGAGGAAAACAATGAGAGAATTGATGGAGCCATGCTTGTGGATGAATGTCGTTGCCAGAATTCTTAAATGTTTTGAATTTACGTGTAGTAATGAACAGCTTATAGTCAAAATCATCATGTCGGCGAGTCGCATATCGGTCATTGTTAGGTCGTGTCGGCCGTTCCATCTCAAAGTTCGGTGCACATTGCCAATTTTTTTCATAACTTCCGAAATGCCCTGTGTTATTATTTAGCGGCTTTTCCATATTTCTAAGTCCCTCTTCCCGTGTTGGAGCGCGAGTGTCCTCTGAAATACGTAATTCTTGTATTACCTGCGTCAACTGATCTTGTACTTCCCGGATTTCTCTTTTGTACTGTGTATTGATTTGATTTTGATTTTGTTTGAATTTTCTAATTTGTTCATACTCTTCTGTCTCAGTTAAGGCTACAGGTCTTGTGTCATTCAGATCATCATCTACCTTTGTAGATAAGTTAGTGACCTGATCCGAAAGTTCGGCTACTTTCTCCGATAGTGAACACATTTCCTCAGTGTGTTTTTCTGAACCAAGTTTCAGAGTGTCCATTTGTGTTGAAATCGAATCTACTGTGTCCTTCAAGTTTTCCTGAGTTTTTGCAAGTTGTGTAACCGAATCGGTAGATGCAACTGAGGCCAATTTAGCTTGCAAGGTCTCATGATTTTCATGAACAATAGTTTGCAGTTCTTTTATGGCTGCTTCGTGATTCTGTAATGCATTTTCATGCCGCGAAAAAATAGGTTGAAAATGCTCACAAATTTGTGTTGTTACGTCGTTACAGACTTTTTGACTTTTCGATTCAATGTTATGTAACTCAGTAGTTAAATCTTCACGTGTTTGTTCAAGTGTGGTGTCTAACTTTTGAAGATTTTGTTCCATTGTGTCTAACTTTTTTAGATTTTGTTCCACTGTGTCTAACTTTTTGAGATTTTGTTCCACTGTGTCTAACTGTTGCTGTGTTTGTCTCTGGTGTTGTTCCATTGTGTCTAACTTTTCAAGCTTTTGTCCCATTTGTTGCATTAATTGTAATAACAATGCACTGGTGTCTGAAACATGTTCCTCAGTGCTTTTCGGCAGTGAAGTTGCACCGGCAACATTCACATTTTGACAAGCAGAAAATGTTTCTTGACTCATTTGAGAAAACGGTGAGAACCCAAAACCTGAGTTTACAGTATTAGCAATATTGTGTTCTGTCATTTCGGATTCCTGAGGCGAGCTGTTGCCGACCGATCGATCGATAATGCTTCCCTCTTCACTAATTGTTTCACTGTCCACGCCATTGTTTGCCGCCCGCTCCATTTCCCTATGCACAATTACCAAATTACTACTTTGAACATCAGTTAATTCATTACTCGGTGGCGCTAACACACTGCTTTCATTTTCACTGTCATTTCTCAGTTTACTTTGGAGCCTAGTATTACGTTTTTCACACGCCATTATTGTCACAGTATTTCACACGACAACACAGAAAAACACAATGTGAAGATCAAAAATAAGAGAACACATTAACATAGCACTGAAAATAATATCTAGTTAATTCCAGCTGCGAAATACTTGGTGCAAATCTACATGCATGCCACAACTATTTTACTGTACAACAATGAAAGTCTGCAACTACAAAGGAGATTTTCTCTACAATTACACGCTAGCAATAAACAAAATCTACACTAATTACACAAACTACAACAAAAAATCAGAAGATTCCAGTGAGGTATCCTCGGCTAAGGGTCGCCATATGAAACGTCCCCTTTGAACAATTATACACGACTGTCCTTAAACTGACACACAATATTTTGTTAGCGCAACGCAATCTGACTTTCAATAATTCGTACAAAAGAATGGGCCCTGACTAACATTAAACTACACCTTTCAGAAATCACTTACCTCACAAAAATCATCATTACTCGAACTACTGCAGTACAGCGAGCGCCACTACTGCCAGCTAAATAAAAGATTCAAACTATGGAAGGCACTAACTACTGATAGGGATAGTTAGCAAATGAAAGATATTAATAGAGAACAAACAATGTATTTACCTTGATATCATCATATATAAATATAGCAGTTCATGACAAATTTCAAAACTCCGCCATCTCTCTCCCCACATCCACCACTGCTGGCGGCTCACCTCCAACTGCACAACGCTGCGCGCTGTTCACATCCAGCTGCCGCTGCCCAACACTACAATGGCAGACAACAATGCAAACTAGCCACAGACTGCATACAGCACAGCCAGTGATTTTCATACAGAGAGCGCTATGTGGCGGCGGCGTTACCAATATAAGAACCTAAACAGCCTACTTACACTCTGAATCTCGGTAACAGATAATGATACCGAAAGCAGTACCAAAGTTCTCCGAGAACACCATGTTATAAACGTATTCTAAAAATTTCGACAATTTGCGATTAATGGAAATCTTAGAAGCGACCTTACCCGTAATAGGTACCCCTGGTACCCACAACCCACAACAAATCACGTTTGCTTGGGTGTATCTTGATAACGGATACAAACTGCAGAAAACGGGAAAATAGTGTTTCTAGATGAACGTCTAAAGAATCTAGAGCTACGTATGGGCCATTTTCTTATTGTTAGTTATTTAGATGATCGCGGCTCACAGTGCAAATCTGGCTAAACATCGTTTTCCGCTGAGTAACGTTTTCTGTTTGAGTAATAAGTACAGTAACTTTAACTACTGGATTAGTAACATGGAAAAATATTTCCATGTTCAACAAGAAAATCATCTTAAGAACGTACGGCAAAGAATTCGACGGTTTGCCATGAACACAAACTATAAAAGTGGCTACGCTCACAATTGATACTTTTCGCACCCAAAAATCATGGTTTTTCGGATTTTCTCAGAAACCGCCCATGGAGAAATGGTGCCTTAATAAGAGCCTGAATTCCACGCAAGACCACATACAGCGTAAAGGAACTGTTTTATTATTTTATTTGTTGTGGTGTTTTGTGTTTTCATGTTGTTCTGGAATATTATTTGGACGAGATTTTGGTTTGTTTTGTTGGCTTCCAAGTGAATTACTGTTTACTAATCTCGTCGTCTGCGTAATATGTTGAGTGACGAAATATTGGTAAAGCGCTGTTAACTCTGTTTAATTTCCGAGTTCTTGATTCTGTAAAGAATCGCCGTGTAATTGCAGTCTTGTTCGTCACATATCCAGCGTCTCTCCAAACGCCCGTCAAAGTAGGTGTGTGGAAATCTCTAGGTATTAATGAGAATGTAATTGTAGAAGAATACTTAATTTCGAGGCTTGCCTATTGATCAGTTGAGATGAACTCTTTTGTTTCTTCTGGAGAAATGCAAAATAGAAATAGTTTTGGAGTACTTCCAAGATAATCTTAATGGAAACAATAATCAGAAGAACAATAATCACAATAATTAACATTCCACATAACCACAAAAATTATATATAAAGCAGAGATGATAGTATTGTTCATATGTCCCTGCAAGATTATAGCGTCTTTGATTCCTACATACATCGCATAGCGTCAGTCGTTTCATTAATGATATTGTTCATATTAAATAGCTCTGTTTGCCTGGGCTGGATGAAAGTATAATTATTAAAATTTCATCCTGTGCTGTAGGGTATCTGCGGTATGTCCGTTCTTCCGATAGATATACAAATGATCTCTAGGCCAAGGTCTATCCAAAACACTTGACCCATTATTTCTATGATCAACAGAACCCGATATATGACCCTCTGTAGAATCGCATTTTTGTGCTTGGCTTTTTGGAACATATTTATACCATTCAGTATCGTAAACTGTCTCGCCTGCTAATGTGTTCTCATTTCGCGTTGCTTCATAAAGGAAAACGGTAGCAAAGAATGGGTGAAACCGACAGTGCTGAAATGTGTTCATTGTTACGTGGCAGAATTCAGCTCCAGCTCCCACGAAATGAAAGTCTCATGCGGTGTGGTTACGGTCAAAGCTGTTAGGTTGGTTCAAATGGCTCTGAGCACTATGGGACTCAACTGCTGTGGTCATAAGTCCCCTAGAACTTAGAACTACTTAAACCTAACTAACCTAAGGACATCATACACATCCATGCCCGAGGCAGGATTCGAACCTGCGACCGTAGCGGTCGTGCGATTCCAGACTGTAGCGCCTTTACCCGCTCGGCCACTCCGGCCGGCAAGCTGTTAGGTGCTTAAGTGCAGTCACGTCCAGGCTCTAAAGGCGGATTATACAGCAGCTTCTGTGTGTTACGCAAAGCGCACATAGCTTCTAATTAGTTAATGAACTAGAGTAGAACGTGACCAGCAACACAGCGTTAGGAGAAGAGATTTTCTTTTCGCAATATTTTTCCAGATGAGTATCCAAACGTTTATTCGTGACTGACTGTTGTAGTCGGCGGCGATTTTCGACCTTTTTTGTCCTCTATCAGTGTAGTATTCAGGCCCAACTTTCTGAGTTATTTTTTGAACGCATTCCAAGCTTAGTTCCTCCGTACAGGTTTTGACCTCTGCGGCTTCCTTGAGCACCCTGGAAGTTATTCCTTGGTGTCCGAACACATATCCTACTACCCTTTCTCTTCCACTTCTTTATGTTTTCTAGATGTTTTTCTCCACGACGATTGCCCGGGAAATTTCCTGATTTCTCATTAGTCCACCCATTACTCTCGAACACTAGTCTGACACAAATTTTACACTAGCCTATCCTGTGCAAGCCTCTTTATTTCTGAATAACTAGCGCAACCTTCGACTTTTTAAACTTCTTTACTCAAGTCTTGGTCTGCTTCTAAAATTTTTTACTTCCAACACATCCACCCACTGTAAACTGACGATTCCTTGATGCTTCACGATGTGTCCTGTCGATCGAGCGCTTCTTTTAGTCAATTTGTGCACATTAAGGTATTTTCTTCCTAGTTCCATGCACTGCCTTCTCATCAGTCTCTCCCTATACCCATGCAATCTTCAGCGTTTTTCTGTAAAGCCACGTTTCTAAAACTATTAGTCTCTTTTTACCTGCAACGTTTATCGTCCACGTTTCACTTCCATATAAGGTCATACTCCATTTAAGAGCATTTATTCGATGTCTACAAAGCTCTAGTTCACATAAAATGCGTTCTTGTTATTGCCGTTCCGCATTTCACATCCTCCCTTCTTCGGTCATCGTTAATTATTTTGCTGCCAAAACAGCAAAACTCACATACTGTTTTTGGGGTCTCATTTGCTAAACTATGTCATCACCAGCTGCTGATTTAATTCGATTACCCTTACCCTTGTTTTATTTATGATCACCTTATAACTTTTCTTCAAAACTCAATCAATTCCATTCAGCTGCTCTTCCAAGTCCTTCGCTTTCCCTGACATAATCAACGTAATCAACAAACATCAAACTTTGGGGGGTGGGGGTAGTAAACTATATAATTCTGTGTCCCTCAAAGCACAGAGATCGCTTATACCAAGCTACATAACAAGAAACGTGGATCGGAATATTTAGTGACCGTTGGCGTAGAACGCCCATACCTGTGTTTCTTCTTGGAGCCTTTCTTCTTCCTGCAGCCACCAACTACAAGTCAAATTCTCTAATTACAATTTTAATTAACTGCAGGTTAGGGGAGCATGCACGTAATGCTAACCATGAGTATCGGGTCAAAACCGATGTATGTTCTAGCAGAAAAGCGCGTAAATGAGGTCAGCGCAGTTCAGAAACTGCTTTAGTGATGCGTAGTGACAAGTTATAACTAACACTTCAGCCACAGTGAGCTACTTGCAACACATTTTGATTTACTGTCATGCTTTTCAGTCACACTGTCCATTTACTAACCCCTCGATTACTTTAAGACCACTGTCCGGATATGCAGTTCTCACAGATAGTATAACTTCTTGTACTAAACACTGTTTCATACAAACACGGGCGATCTTATAGACGAGTCTATGTGTAAGCATTGCGCACCGCGGTTGGCTGTTAATCTAGTGGCACGATACACGAACAAAAGTATCTTTACTCGTGAATTCCTATTACTCACAGTTTATTAGTCTCTTTCATTTAGAATGTTGACCGAACTTAAGTTGTTGTTTTCGACAAAGGTAGATGCCGTACATAAAGGTAGCAGCAAGCCAACCCCTCTCAGAGGTATTCGTTGCTAAAGGAAAGTGGCCTTCTTGGACGCTAGCTATAAACTCTTGACAGTGCTATTTTAAAGTCCCTATAGTGCTTCTAATAGTAGAATCGCAGGAGGAAGCAAGAAGGAAGTGTGCTGAAAATCAAGGTTAAGTATCATTTCACTAATGCCGAATTACGAGCTATATCCAAGCAAGTTTTTGTATGAACATCCTTTTGTTTGGAGGTCTGGGTGACCACGGCCATTCGCTATTGTAAGAAAATGATACACCTGCAGCCGTCCTTGTGATCTTATTTATTGTGTAGCTACCAGTTTCGGGGCTTCAATACACCATCTTCAGGTCTTCGTTGATGCTGAAGGTGTTATCACGATTCATACATACGATGCATCAGTGGCCAACGTAGCTGGTTTACGCAGAATATAAGTAACTGTGATGTTGTCTCTCCAACCATCACCTGTCAAGAGTCATAGCAGGACACATTTGGCTGTCATCAGCAACATCCTGCGTCTGCGATATTGTACGCTCCGTTTTGTTGCCCTTCGTGACAAGCTATCCTGGGATTGCATTTCAACAAGATAATGTCTGCCCAGATAAGGTGAAAATTTCCACTGCTTCTCTTCGCGCTTGCCAAACCATAACTTGGCCAGTAACGTACACAACGTTTGGAGTATTAGTAGCAGGACCCTCTAACCAGTTCTGGTTTTGTACAATTTAACGCACCAGCTTGGCAGAATGAGGGACGATATCACTCAGGAGGATACTCAACATCTCTGTCAAACAATGCCATGCCGAATAATTGTTTGCTCAAGCGCCAGAGAGTGTATATTGGAAATTCTGGAACCAGGAAGAGCAGGTCTCCAGTTACCATTTGAAAAAATGAAATACACATTCAGCGACAAAATGCCGTCGACAGTTCAGAAAAACAAATAAGGAAAAATCGAGCGATTTTCTCTGTTAAAATATTTAGGAGAAACCATTCAGGCAACTAGCAAGAAACTGGGTACAGTTCACGGTAAAATACACGAAACTGAGAAACTGCACACAGTCATTCAATCAGAGTGTCATTATGAAGCTAAACCGCTCGTTTTAAACAGAAAAAGAGACACATAAGAAATGCGAATGTGCGAACTATAAAGTAATTAGGAAAGTTTTAGGTCATAAATTCACTGAAAAAGGAACATACATACTAGGACCAAACACAGAAATTGAGAAGTATAGTAAAATGTATTCTTCTATGAAGAACCGCAGACTAATATTTTTGGGCATTTTAAAAGAATGGAGACAACGAGGTAAACTAGACAGATTGCGAAATTCTTCGAGGCTCGCAGTGAAGTTAAAATTAAATCAATAAATAGGATCGGAGCATTAAAAGAAGACGTGAAACAAATAGGAATAGCCCAACTCGATTCAAATGTTTTCAGTGCGTCGCGTCTTGCAGCTCTCGAACATTGAAGGAAAAACATGTTTCAACGTTTAACACCAAAGCTGCTGTTTATTTAATGGTTGATTAGTTAATAGCTTGACATGTATCTTTATTTATGATAAATTTTGTGTGTACTATTCCATTTATGTCATCACACTTAAATTTATCCGATATCTTGTCAGTTAGTAATGAGATAAATAGGAAGTTCAGAGAAGCTAAGGCGAAATGGCAGCGTGAAAAATGTGAAGAAATCGAAAAAGAAACGATTATCGGAAGGTGAAATTAAAAGCAAGGGCGGTAACATTAAGAGTGTAATGTGAATTCAACTATTAAATGCAGAGGAGAGAGCGGCTGGTGGAAGGAGTACAATGAAGGCCTCTATGAGAGGGAGGACTTATTTGACGACGTGACAGAAGAAGAAATAGGCGTCGATACGCGAGAGATAGGAGAGAATCTGTTAGATGCCGATCAGTTTGACTTTAGGAAGGGTAACGGCAACAGAGAGGCAGTTCTGTCATTACGGTTGATAATGGAAACAAGACTGAAGAAAAATCAAGACATGTTCATGAGATTAGTCGACCTCTAAAAAGCGTTCGAGATTGTCAAATGGTGCAAGGGGTTCAAAATTCTGAGAAAAATATGGGTAAGTTACATAGATAGACGGTTAATCTATACAAACAAAAATGTAAATGTCCTTTTGTTCGAAACTGTGCATCTCCGAAAGTTCTTGGGCGATTGCTGTGAAATTTTGACACAACGTTGCATTCTAATATGGGCGTGTTTCTGTGTTTCTTGGTATATATTTACTTAATATTTATATATACATAACTTTCTGAGGTTTTTGTAACAGCGTTTCCGTATAAAAAGTTATACTCGTGTATTACATACACTAAAAAAGTAGGTGTATAAAAACACGCACCTATACCAGTGCAACGTTGTGTAAAATTTCAGACAATTCGGTCGAAACCTTACGGAGATTAGCGATTAGGAACATTTACAGTTTCTGTATAAGCACAAAAGCAGATGTTCGTTTCCTCAAAAGCTCAAATATTTGAAAGTTCTTCATGGGTTGCTTTGAAATTTTGAGACAACATTCATTCGAATACTCACGAGTTTTTATGTACCTACTGGAATACCATCTGATATATGTGTAACAAATATGTGTGAAAAAGGGGAAACGTTATGGAAATGTAAATAATGGTGTGATCAAAATCGTTAATCTCTGAAAGTCCTTGACCAGTTGCTTTGAAATTTTGACATAATGTTGACCTCTAACACGGGCATGCTTTTAGGTACCTAATTCTTTGATAATGTATATGTATATTTTTAACAAGTATGTATAAACTTTTAGAAATATATAGTGTTACGCGTTGTCGATAGCTAGGAGACTCTTGTTCGCCGTGTGTGTGAAACGATGCCGCAGTTCACAAGCTATGATTTTGGTTTACAACCCTGTTCTGTCAGTGGTATTTTTCAATTTGGTCTCACTGAATTATGGAGAGAAAAGGGTTGCCATTACTGTAAGAGGAGGACGCTATTGGGCCAGACAATCGAACGACGTCGAGTGAAGTCAGTCTCCAAAAGAATAGAGTACATAAGGCTGTTCCCTTTATTCTTTTGAGTTCGATATTGCGAAAGAATGGCGGTTGGCTCCGAGCACGCCACGTAAGGTTACGTTGTCCTGGGATGAAACCCTATTCGTTGTACTGGTCGATGACGTGAGCTGTAACGGTACAGAATCCGAATGAGCTTCCAGAGGCACTGGCAACTGGATCAGTTGTGGTTTAATTTTGTATTATTCGAACGGTTTCGAAAGCACGCGCCGTCGGAGTGCCTAACGATATTGTTGTGTCAGTTCGTGCTGTGGTGGCGTTGTTTCTCAGTGTGAATGATTGAGGAAAACTAGGCTTAGTTTCCCCAGTTGGCTTTACGGCAGAAGCCTTTTTCTATATTCAACCACAACTGCATGAGTGGAACGCTGCGCTGCGCAGCTGCTTTACGTTCTGCTAAAGCGTAGTAACTGTGTTCACCGTCTTGTCCGGCGTATGTTTCAGTGACGAATTAGCAGTCAATGATAAATTAAGTTTGCTTTTCTGCATTCAGAGAATCAATCGCTTTAAGCGCAGGCTCAATTATGCTATATGGGCTAGTGCCTTCCTAGTGATAAAGGGCCAAGTATTAAGATCTAAATTGAGTTACAGCCAGTGCCGGTAGATATGAAGGGTTAGTGATGTTAGTTGAAAGTTATAAGAACTAGGCTTGCCTAACGCCTTGGTTTAAGTGATAGTGTATTTACTGACGCTAAGTGGTTGTAGAAGGCCTGTAGCTGAGCAGTACTTAGGGTATAGTGAAATCAGTGGCTACTAAACCGGCAGCCTTAGAACGAAGAGAGGTTCGGTGGTATGTATTCTGTGTGTAACTGTATTAAAAGCCTTCTATATGGCGTGTGTGTGTCAAAGTTGAGAAATTTGATTTTCTTGTATAGTGAAGTCTGTCTTCTTGTATTCACTTTTTGAAAGATGGTTTTGAACATAGTGCCAGATGTTAGTGAAGTTTAAGCGGGTTTTATAATCATCGATAAACGAATCTTCTTTGGTATTATAATTGTTAAAATTACGTAATTGGTTCTTTTACTAGAGATTTACAATATTAAATAGCTTGGAACTCCAGGGTATGCTGGAATCATTGTTTATTCATTCCATTTTTAAATCAGCTTATTTTATAGTTTTACTGTTGTATTTCTTTATAGGAGCAGATATGATAGCTAGATGCACCGTTTGATGGTTCGTGATTAGCTATTCACGTTGCTGTTACAGAGCGAGGTTCCGAGCCGAACTGCTTCCCCCATAGCGACGCTCATAAAACGAGCTGTTCCAGCCACCAACGTTGCGTGCAGCAGCAGCTTGGATTAACGGGGACCTGGTGTTCGGTCTCCTTCAGCAGCGCGTCCCTGGACATAGAAGCAAGGCTCGGAGGTCTGTGAAATTGAAATTTCGAAGGCAATAATATAAAGGAGCAAGATTTTTAAAAAAATCTCAATCAACGCGACCTTTCCTCGATTAAAGACCAAGCGTTCCACTCCCACATTTCCTTGTTATTACGTGGTGGCTCAATAGAACAACCAAGAGAAAAAAAAATAAGACTGGAAGACCAAAACCAAAGTGCTCGAATAGAAATGGGTGTACCACAGGTATGTAGTCTTTCGCCCCTACACATCCACGACGTAATGAGGGTAATAAAAGATAGGTTCGGTAGTGGAATTAAAATTAAAGGTGAAAGCACACCAATGATGCCTCGTTGATGATTTGCTATCCTCAGTGAAACTGAATAATTGCGGGAGCTGTTGAATGAAATCAACTGTCTAATGAGTACATAACATGAATTGAGAGTAAATCGAAAAAAAAGGAAAAGTAGCAGAAATGAGGTCATAATTTACGGAAGAAATTTCTGAGAATGTACATTTGGAGCAGAGCAATGTATGGCTATGAGACGTGGCCGGTAAAGAGTAGAAGCTTCTGAGATGTAGGTGCTACATGTCGATTTTAAGAAAAGAAAGTAAAATACGTAGCTCCAAAAAAGAGCTCTAAAAATACCAATTGTCTTACAACGCATAGTCCAGTAGGGCCCTGACTTGAATTTTAATAATGGAAGTATTTTCAAATATGTGTGAAAACTTATGCAGGTTGTCCCAGGTAAAATATTCAGTATTCATGGATATGAAAGGCAGGCTGATTTGAAGCAAGAAGCTTCATATGGACATATCCCCTATTCCGAATGTTTTCCGAGTCAGAATACGTTTAATGTAAATTTGTTTTTTGGGGTAGTAGTGCTCACGTATGTTAGCCCTGTTCGACGTTTCATTCTAGCCCAACAACCTCTTTGTTTTCAACCTCTTGCTTGGGATGTCTTTCTGGCAATAAACTAGCGCGCTGAACACGGAGTTTTCCATGGTGTGTTGCGTGTGAAGTACCTCGAGGGACTGACAAGAGAATGGTCCAGTCTGACATGTCAAAACCTAACCTGAAATTTTTCATACGTGAAGAATACACCGAAAGGACTGCACAGTCAAAATTACAGCTGCTAAGACGCAGGGCAAGTATCTTTTAAAAAATGTTAAAGTTACTCTTTTTTGCCGCACAAAGAACCATTCGTAACAGCAGTTTTTATAGCCCTATCCGCCAGGTGAGCGAAATGGCGAATAAACAAGAACCAGCCGTGATAAGAGAAATTAGCACCGCGTAACTGGTAGTCCTAAGTGCACACTGGCAAATTTTAAACACTTAAAGCATACTAAAAATGCCTGAAATCATTAACTTTGTGCATAAGTTGCAGTTCATATCGTGAGCTAAACTGTTGCAGAAGTAATTGTTGCAAAGTTACTAACAGAGGAAAGAAAATCAAAGCAGTGTATGATGTTACATTACAGTCGACTTCCATTAACCGGGGTTTCGGCACGTTCGCATTAAATGTCAAAAATTTTCTTTACCGTGAGGCTAAATCATTTCTGACCTCCTAAAGAAAGGTGTGATGTTATGTAGAGGCCAAGCGTCCAACAAAAGCAAGGAATTATTTGCTACAACTGGTAAGAAGACTCGAATTTACAGTCATGTTCAGAAAAACAGAACACCTTGATCGACTAGATATAGGACGTTCACATTCACTAGACATGTACATTAGTATGTTCTGCAGAAATGATTAGCATTTCAGTCACCTCGGTACAGCATGTGTCCTGTTGCCTAGTAAGCACAGGGTTCATCGCGGGCCATGATAAGTTGTTCCTTGGGTGATGACATCGACGCGTATAAGGTGCGAATAGCGTCCTGTGGTACAGCCATCCATGCTGCATTCGTCTGGTTCCGAAGTTCATCTGTGGGTTTGACATTGGGTCACCCATCATTTCACCATATCCCACATGTTTTCGACTGGAGACAATTCTGGCCATGTAGCTGGATAGGGCAAAAGGCTGATATCCTGTGACACCAAGATAGTACGTGTTGGTGGAGCAACATATGGTCGTGAAAGATGGCGTCTGTGGTGTTGCGCAGAACGGGTATGCTTACAGGTCACAGGATGTCATTCACGTAAGTCCCACAGCTCACAGTGTCCTGGACACACGTCAGCTCTGATTTGTGGTTGTACCTAGTAGCACCCCACACCGTAAGGCCTTGAGTTGGCACTTCATGTCTTGTGCGAATGCAGTGAGTGTGATGCTGCTCCGTCTGTCTGCAGCGAACCAAAATGCGTCGATCATTTTCAAACAAACACAACCTGGAATCGTCCAAAAACACTGTATGATGCAATTCCTGTCCCATTGACGTCGTTCCATACGAGTACACCATCGCCATCTGGCATGCTTCTGCACATTCGTTAAACGTAGGCGGAGAAGTGGACGACGCACACGTAACCCATTCTGCAATAAATAGCGACGGTCCTTCGCCACTGACAGTGTAAACCGCGTTACGCTGTTCCACCAGTGCACCACAGCCAAGGAGGACGCAGATTTGTCCTGCAATGAAATTCGGATGAGGCATCGATCCTCTTGGGCGATGGTCTGCCTGGTGCGACCTAACACATCTTGTCCTGTTCTACAGCCTTCCGTGAACCGTTCTGCACACACCCGTTGCGCTGCCGAAACACTTCGTCCCACTCAAGAAGCATTTTCCCGGACGGGTGCATCACATTCTCTCATGCAAATAATGTGTCCTCTTTCAGCCTCGCTGATTTCACGGTGCTGTTCGTGCATACGTCTGCGAGGCATCCTGCGCGTCTGCTCGAGTTACACTGATTCATTACCTTCTCTTTACTTGACAATGACAGCTGTAGGCACATTTTACCAGTAGCTGGTGCTGCGCCGTGATGTCGATGTTGATCTTGAATCCGTGGGCCGACACGGTTCAAACACAAATCATTTCTGCAAAACATACTCATGTACATGTCCTGTGAAAGTTCTATCACTAGTCACTCAAGGCGTTCTGTCTTTTCTGAACATGAGTGTAATATATTACTCTCTTCCATTTTTTCTAGATTTTACTACGTCGATCACAAGACTTTTGTAGTTAGACAGTCCTTTAATTTTGGACCTAATTGGTCTTAAGGTACCGAAGACAGGTATGAAGCTGTAGAAACAGCCTACACTGGTCTTGCAGTTTGATTTGAAAGGCTACAGGCAACTGTAAGTTTACGCCCTGACAGCAGTCACTTTAACTTGTAAGCCTTCGACTTGTCTACCTGGCCATGCATCTGCTAAATTGATTCTGCCCTCTGACAGTTGTTGTTGTTGCTAGCCTGCATTAGAGGTTATCACTTTTATCAGAATGTTAAGTAAAACGTGAATTCTGAAAGAATTTAATGAAATTGTGGTCTTGTCATTATTGTAGTCAATTATTTACCGATGCTTAATATATCAACAAGGATTTAATATTTTATAAATATTTATGACAAAACTTTATGGGTCATAAAATTGGACAAACAACACAAATCAAGCAAAATGAAAAATAAATCATGAACTGTTGGCAACACAAATAGAAACCACAAATAATAAGCACTCCACCGATTGGCAAAGATGAAAGTTTATCTGTTTAATCTATTTCCTCTGGATCAAAACATGGACAATGTAACCTGAAATTATCTAACGCTGAATAGACTTTGATGGATGTAATCTACACAGAAGTCATACAAAATTGGTACAGTTGAGAACAAGTGGTGAGACTATGATTCTGTTTGTCCTAACAAGCCGGAGCAGCAATGCTATACCCCTTTCTCGATGTGTAGCGTTGTCTCAGGTGATGGTCATGGTGCAGTCGTCTGCATAGTAGCGCTGTGCAGTGCCTGTAATTCGTTATCCGGGGCACGAAATATGCTGCAAAGTAGCGGACTGGCGATCTGTTAGATGGACCGCTATTACTCTCTGATGGAGCCCTGAAGTCTCGGCGTGTGACACTCCCATTCGCCGGTCATATCATGGACCAATTTGCCTCACTCATACAGCAGCGCTCTCAGGGGGGTAAAACGTCAAGGCGGCAGACCTGATACAAATATGCGTGTCCTCGGTACAGCGAGTTGGCCAAGGTAACTGAGGTCTAAACTGTCGGTACAGCTAAGATTCACCACAGGCTCCCCAGTCAAGACCAATTCCAGAGCAAAGTTACGCTCATCACAAATGTCCTAAGAGCAACACACTGACAAGAGTCAAGACCATAATCTCCTCTCCAGACTGGAGTCTGAATCAGAAGTCCACGTTTCTCCGCTCCTCCCTTTCCATCAGACCTCGGTAAACTCGAAAAAAAGCACCCACACAACTGCCCCCACAAGTGATTCATGCCAATCACAAGACTCCACGACCGCCATGTCTTCCCTCTCGCTCGTCTGCTCTACCCTCCAGCCAATGCTAACCAAAGTTAATAATATTATTTTCCCTCCTGCAAAAGCGGCCAATCCTTGACTTTCAAATTCCTGTGTAGAGAAGAGAAGACGATATGCTCCCGAACTGATTTTCCCACGGCACTTCAGCAAGTGAATTTTGAGTTTCCATTTAGGCCTAAAGTGAACAACACGTTTACTATGGAGTTCATTATCTGGACAGGCTGAACGTTACACCATGTCCGACCAGGGGCCTCAACTAAACTAGGAGAAGAGCTTGTGTGTCTCAACATAGACCATTTCAGAGCTGCCATAAATGTTGCATTCCATCGTGAAATCCTTCTTAAGGCCTGAGGCTTCCAAAAAAATCGGCGAGCACAGGGATGACACCATCTAATGAGCTTATCGATACCGTACGATCCAAGGTGAACATGGAAACTCGCGGGTTTTTATGAACACCATTCCTTTACTCAATAAGCGTTTACAGCGATATCAAAACGCCTTGGCCAGGCGACTCACTTCTGTGCTGTGTCCCTGGCTGTACTGTGGCCAAGAAGTAAATCCAGGTATGCAGCTTTTTCGCCTCTTCGGCCGAAAGCATTGTCAACACACCAGTGCGAGAGATTCTTCGGGCCAGCGTTCAGTTACGGTAAATGCTTCAAGACGTTCCTCTTCCTAACAGCTGAACGTGGTTTCCAAGCCCAGAATGTTCACTGCGAGATTTACTGTTAAATAACCAAGCTGCCTGCTTTTAATCAGCTCCAGAAAATACTATTCGAAGAGAGCTGCCACAAAGATCCCGTAGGCATTAACAATATGCATGCTCCCATCAGTGCGTGCTCATGTTGATAAGTCCCTGTCATCTCTCAAAAATGGTGTCTAGGATATAATAACAACCGAAAAAAGTAACCTGGAATATGTAAATAAGTGAGAGAGTGACTCTTCCTCTTTCAGTATCACTGGCAGTGTTGAATATGACTGCACAAATGACTTTGTGTTTCCTTCGCTCTGGATTACAAAGTACAGTTTGCACGCAGTTCTTGCTCAAAACACAGCATTTTAAGGGCTAACAAGAAAGTTCATCTTTTGTTGGCCACAATCTTCCCTATACTATTACCTATTAGTCACATTTTCTCTACACCTTAACTTGCAGTAACTTCATTTTGCGACTTCTGATTCCGTATAATTGCCTGAATCTTTTTAAGTAGGTCGAAGAAACCTTGATATCAGTGTTGTTAATCTCACTAGCAGTTCAGAGAGTCCAACCACCTAGACACACTGACTCTCACGAGCAGTTCTAAATCTTTCGAACAGTTTTTCTTTCAGAATTTTGGGAGTTTCATTTTGGGGTGTATTTCTTATTTCACGTCAATCTTTCTTTCTTTTATCCAACTCACGTCCAGATTTTACGGAATGGAATGCGTGATGCACATTGCATAACTTTAGGTGTTTTTTGCTTCATTCGTTAACCCAAAAATTTACGGCCATTTCTTTCACACTTCATTTCTCCGAGCTGGAGAGGTAGGTACTGCGGTTCCGTTCTGAACTTTAATCTGCACAACAGTCATCATTCGAACCACATATCACGGAATCGTCAGTTATTTCCTGTTTATTCAAAAGTTTCCATAATTTCTAATGAAATGTTGAAAACATTCGAATTAATGTCCAATAAATTAACTAATAAATAACTAGGTAATCAGGAGAAGTAGATGGTTTCGATTACATAACACGTTCTACGTGTTTCAACTTTGCAAAGCTGAAAAAATTAACTGTATTCCACATTACTGTCAAACTCTGGAACCTGCGCAAAGACAAATGCTGTTAGCTAGCACAGTGGTTCAGAACCTTGTTTTGACCTGGGACTATTTTGATTGTTTTGTTGTTAACAGGGACCACACCGTTCAAGAAAAATTAACTTTGTCAGTCTAAAAGTAAACTTTCATTGGAACTTTAAAATATTTGCTAAATTAGCATTATTAACAGTACTATTATCACAGAACACAACGTCGTAGTTCGCATCAGTGTGATTTTTGAGCTCGCATCTTCTCGACAAGTTCAGTAATCCTGGGTCTAGTATAACTGCTCAAAGCTACAGGCATATCATCACTTAGTTTCAGGCGCTTCAGTCCGGAACCGAGTGACTGCTACAGTCGCAGGTTCGCATCCTGCCTCGGGCATGGATGTGTGTGTGGTATCCTTAGGTCAGTTAGGTTTAAGTAGTTCTATGTTCCAGGGGACTGATGACCTCAGATGTTAAGTCCCATAGTGCTCAGAGCCATCTGAACCATTTAAACTTAGTTTCAGTCTATTCCTGGACTTGTTTTAATTACAAGCAATGCAGAAAACTCTTGATCGCGTAAATACGTTGTGAAGAAAGGCAGAAATAGTACAAAGTGTTTTCTCTGGTGTTAATTTATAAAATTGCTTTCTTATACCAAAACTGCTCAAGAGACTCAGATAGAAATGAATCTGCACAATTTATATCATTTTCTATTTCAGTGAGATGTTCTTGCATTTCTTTTGCAATTTCTCCAGCTTAATGCTAAAAGGGTTGCGAATCAGTTTTGGTCAACTTCATATTCTGTTTTGTTATATTCCGACAAGTAAAGACTGAATTCATTACCCAACATTGACGATGAACCCTGATATATTCTTCTATGTTTTTATCATCATTGAGTGCTTTTAATGTCGCAGACGCAGAGTAACTGTTTTCGCCAGTTCTATCTATCCATAACTGAAGTTTTGAAATAAATGCATGAAATTTATATTCAGAGATAAATATATTTGTACTGTCTTCGAAACGTCTGTGTTTGGAACCTTGTAATTGAAAGTTAATCTGAGATGTCAGATCAGAAAAGTGTTCTGTAAGTATTTCATTGTTTTCTCATGTAGGAACAACTCAGCCTCTCCTCTATTATTAAAGCACTCAGTAAGGGTCTTGGAAGCTAACACCTGGCGGTAACTGATATGATGCGTTGTTAATTCTGAATTATTCTTCTGCTAATGTCGCCAGACCGGAGAGCCACCCTAACATAATAAGACCGCGCATCCGAACAGAAATCGACGAGCTTCCCACACATAACGTTATGTTTCTGGAAATGTTTCGTTATTATCCTCATGACGTCGATACCTTTTTATGTCTTTCCCAGTTCCCACGAATACAATAATTCTCCTTTGATGTCGTCTAAAAAACTATCAAACCCAAGCACCTGACAAAAATGTAAAATATCAACAGATTCATCACACTGCAAAGCAAATTATGGCGATTTTTTAACTCTTGAAACAAGTTGCTGCTCGATCTCTTTTGACATTAGTCAAGTTCGAGCTTTTATCTGTTCTTCAACAGAGATATGTGCTTCTAACCTTAAAACTTCTTCCACAGCTTTGATCAAACGTGGTTTCACGATCCTCTGTGCTACTGTGTGAGACTTTTTTTGATTTTGCTATCAATTTCGATATTTCAAACGACTCTACTAGTGTTTCCTCTTATGAAGCAAATCTTGTACAAGAAGCCATAATGCCAATTTTTTTCAGATTCTCTTATTTTCCTTCAAAGAATCCCGGTGGTCGGTCAGAAAAATTAGAGTGGATCGTTTCTGAGCGACTTCTGGTTTTACATGTTTGAAGCAATCGTTCATGAGAAAGGTTGCGCATGTAACGCACCATCGTTTTACTTCTCCATTACTTTCTATGGAGGTAAATCCGAATTTAATGTAACTATGCACGTTTTTCCATTTAGGAGCCATTTTCTGCAAAAAAAGGGAATTGCAAACGAATATAAGCACTACAAGCAAAAGCGTAAAAATAATGTATTTTATAACAAGATAAATAAATTGTACTTTAATAAGAGAAAAAATACACTATTGCTATCTGTATTTTTAATTGCATATCGCTGTGTCATTTGATTCTGCTTAGGTAAAACCTAGCTATTGTGATCAAATGGTTCAAATGGCTCTGAGCACTATGGGACTTAACATCTATGGTCATCAGTCCCCTAGAACTTAGGACTACTTAAACCTAACTAACCTAAGGACATCACACAACACCCAGCCATCACGAGGCAGAGAAAATCCCTGACCCCGCTGGGAATCGAACCTGGGAACCCGGGCGTGGGAAGCGAGAACGCTACCGCAAGACCACGAGCTGCGGGCAGCTATTGTGAACTTCGTGTAACGCACACATACATGGGTATACTCATATTGTATTCCCTTGTCTAATATCTTGTTTTGACCAAAAGGCTTTAACTTAAAATAATGTGTACTTGCCTCCTATACATATATCATAAATAAATTCTGATAAGAATGTTGAGGACTAACGGTCAGCTCAATTACTGGTGCCGGCGAACCATTAAACAGCCAAACACAGTCACAGACCCCTGCCATGATGTGACATCGATCACTTGTCCCCTCCCCCCCCCCCCCACCTTCCCCAAGCACCCACTCATAAATTAAAACCAATAAACGTTTGTAATTTCAAATCTATCGCTAGACGATACTTTAGCTCTAGCGGAGCACTGTTTGTATGCGAATCAGTGATTGGGAACCAACGAGCTAGCATTCACGACGAAAAAAAAAACAAGCAAATTAATTCAATTTTATTGTTAAGCGAATAGTAACTGCTAACAACCGTCAGAGAAACTAGCAAGGGAAACTCAAATTCACTTTACAATTTACGATCGCGTGGTGTCGTGTTGTTTACCGCTGTGCCGTCTACCCAGGCTTTGCGCCAGTCGTGTTGCTCATGCGCTGGTTGGTGCAGCTACGGCAGGGGTGTACATTCCTCGACCTACCGCGTCAGTTACGAATTTGACACTTTTCAGTACTTTTTTGTTTTGTTTTGTTTTTGTTTTACTGCATGCATTGCGTAATACCACCTAAAACTTTGACATTCTCTTCTTTCGATGTATTCTTTCCGCAGAAAAGATTTGAGGCCAGTTTTTAACATGTCGGATTGGCAGTTCACTTGTGAGAGTGTACAGAGGGAGACAAACACGCATATTGTAATGTTTACCAGCTACTTTACATGTGTACAGTCGTAAAACTGACAATGTATTGAATAATACAAAAAGTAAATAACAATGGCTCTGAGCACTATGAGACTTAACTTCTGAGGTCATCAGTCATCTAGAACTTAGAACTACTTAAACCTAACTAAGCTAAGGACATCACACACATACATGACCGAGGCAGGATTCGAACTTACGACCGTAGCGGTCACGCGGTTCCAAACTGAGGCGTCTAGAACCGCTCGGCCACACCGGCCGGTAAATAACAATGTACATCAGATGTGTTGTATCTCGGAAACCATTTGTAATAGGTCGGAAGTTCACATGAAGTTTTCTGGTTCAAATGATCGTTCGTGTCATACCTCCGATTATTCCTCCTGGGACACCCTTTATACGAATTATTCAGTTCACGGCCGCCAGTGAGTAAGCCAGCCTCGGTGGACGAGCGGTTCTAGGCGCTTCAGTCCGGAACCACGCGGCTGCTACGGTCGCGGGTTCGAATCCTGCCTAGGGCATGGATGTGTGTGATGTCCTTCGGTAAGTTAGGTTTAAGTAGTTCTAAGTCTAGGGGACTGATGACCTCAGATGTTAAGTCCCATAGTGCTCAGAGCCATTTGAACCATTTGATCACAATAGCTAGGTTTTACCTAACCATTTTGAACCAGTGAGTAAACCTTCGGTTGTAACCACCTTGTCCGAATAACAATGGCGATGCGACGCTGCTGTAACACATACAAACGTTTGTGAGACGACACGGGCGCAAACGGCCAGCGGAGAAAGCGTGGAGGATGATCGGAAGAGACCGCGCGGCTGCTACAACGCGGCACAGCGCTGCCCTTTTGCGAGGCTCGTATTCTGTGGCTGTTATTCAAATCTTAAGCCCAAAACTCCGTCTGGACGAGCTGGAGCTTTATTCCTGCGAGGGAAATGAATAAGGCATGCTTCTGAATAAAGTATACTCCACTCACAACTTCTTTCATTTAAATAAACGTTCGCTTGATATTCAGAGGCGTCGAGTATCAACCGCTGTGCATTCACTAACATGACATTTTACGACTTTCTTTTTTTTTGTATTCACAAAACTGAATAATTTACCAGAAGTCGATTCACGAAATAAAGACAGCTCGACAGATATCATTTCTGGGGAGGCCGTCAATTAAAATTCTTGCTTAGATTTCGTCAAAAGCGGTAGTATTTTACGTCTGTGATTAAATTTTCCCTCGTAATTGGATGATATTTCATTCAGTAGGGTCTGGAAAAGCTTCAAATTCACCCAAGCGTCGAAAGGAATGACCTCAGCAATACTGCAAATCGAAAAGAGAGTAGAGAAAAACTGAATAATGGCCTAAATACTATGCATGGCATCGTAGTAGTCTAATGCAAAATGTGTTTGCGACAAGAAGATATACAAATCTGGGAGGAAATGAAAATCTTCTGTAACACCTGAAAACTACCTTCGTCAGAGACGAAATAATTACACGCAGTAAATAAACATTCTTTGATTTACAAACAGACACTAACTACACTTAATTTTTTCGTTGCAGAAGTATGGTCGTAGTTGTGTTCTGGAGTTACATCCACATAGTGTGTTCGGATGAAAAAGAGAAAACAAAAGAGAGAAATCCAAGTGTTATGAGTTGTAAGATGTCTACTCTGTTTAAATTTCGGATTGCTAGTGGAAATGTAAATCAATATGCCTGGAACTGAAAGAGCTATCCCTAATAATAAATCCAGTAATGACCATATAAATCTTTCTGAGCACAGCAAGACCAATGAAAGCTAAATGAGGAGAGCAGACATACACTATTCGTTCAACGTAAACGCTGGAGGCACTGAGTCAGTAAATGATGCTCGAAATTCTGAGGGAATTAGAGATAAGCTACTGTACACGGGCAGAGGTGTAATATACAACATGTGCAAGAGCCAGGAGAGAATATTAAGAATGCAAGACCGAGAACGAATTCCTCCGATTAAAAAGGCTGTAAGACAAAGGTGTAGTCTTTTACCCCTACTGTTCAATCTAAACAGTGAAGAAGCAATGAAGGGATGAAAAGAAATGTGGAATGAACAGTCTAATGAGTACACAATATGGACTGAAAGTAAATCGAAGAAAGATTAAAGTAATGAGAAGTAGCGGAAATCAGAAAAAAATGATTCAAATGGCTCTGAGCACTATGGGACTTAACAGCTGAGATCATCAGTCCCCTAGAACTTAGAACTACTTAAACCTAACTAACCTAAGGACATTACATACATCCATGCCCGAGGCAGAATTCGAACCTGCGACCGTAGCAGTCGCGCGGTTCCGGACGGAAGCGTCTAGAACCGCTCGGCCACTGCGGCCGGCGAAATGAGAAAACCAAGAAACTTAACATCAGGATTGACGGTGACAAAGTAGATGATGGCTACCTAGGCAACGAAGTAACCAATGATGGACGAAGCAAGGAGGACATCAAAAGCAGACTAGCACCGGCAAAAACGGCATTCCTGGCCGAGAGAAGTCTGCCAGTATCAACCATAGGCGTTAATTTGAGTAAGAAGTTTCTAAGAATGTATGTTTGGAGCACAGCATTGTATGGTAGCGAAACGTGGACTGTGGGAAAATCGGATCAGAAGAGAATCGAAGCATTTAAGATGTGGTGCAACAGAAGAATGTTGAAAATTTGGTGCTTTGATGAATGAGGAGATTTGCACAAAATCGGAGAGGCAATGAATATGTATAGAACACTGACAAGAATAAGGGACATGGTGATTGGACATTTGTTAAGAAATCAGGGAATAACCTCCATGATACCAGAGGCAGCTGTAGAGGTTAAAAACTGTAGGGGAAGACAGAGATTGGAATACGTCCAAGAGGCGATGGAGGACGTTGGTTGCAAGGGCTACTCTGAGATGAAGATGTTACCACAGGAGAGAAAATCGTGGCGGGCCATATCAAACCAGTCAGAAGACTGATGATCGAAAACAAAACGAAAAAAAAAAAATAAAAATAAAGAAAGACCGATGACTCAAAAAAACGGTAACCTGAAAAATAATGTATAAGATCCTAGAGGATTTTGGATATCCACCTTATATCAAAATGTGTTAAAAGAAATGAGTGCGAAAAATACTTACTTCGTGGTTGCTTGAGAAACACTAGACAAATGCACTTCGGTACAATCACGTACAGAGTCACTCCGGACAGCTGCAGGTTCGGAACTACGTTACTTGCTCCAAAAACAGGAACACGGGAAGTCTGAAAATGGGGATGATATCTGTGATAGGAAATATTAGATGAACTTTCTCAAACTCAGCAGTAAGATGAGATATAAGCAGCTCCTCGTAACATGCTATCATGCAGTGGCGACAGATGAAGATAATGCTCTTGCACTAAGTATCAAGTCATTAGATTAGATTAGATTAGATTAATACTAGTTCCATGGATCATGAATACGATATTTCGTAATGATGTGGAACGAGTCAAATTTTCCAATACATGACATAATTAAGTTAATTTAACAACATACTTAAGTTAATATATCAACTTTTTTATTTTTTTGTGTTTTTTTTAATTTTTTGGCCATGGTAGCTTAAATGAAAGCAAATACACTCCTGGAAATTGAAATAAGAACACCGTGAATTCATTGTCCCAGGAAGGGGAAACTTTATTGACACATTCCTGGGGTCAGATACATCACATGATCACACTGACAGAACCACAGGCACATAGACACAGGCAACAGAGCACGCACAATGTCGGCACTAGTACAGTGTATATCCACCTTTCGCAGCAATGCAGGCTGCTATTCTCCCATGGAGACGATCGTAGAGATGCTGGATGTAGTCCTGTGGAACGGCTTGCCATGCCATTTCCACCTGGCGCCTCAGTTGGACCAGCGTTCGTGCTGGACGTGCAGACCGCGTGAGACGACGCTTCGTCCAGTCCCAAACATGCTCAATGGGGGAGAGATCCGGAGATTTTGCTGGCCAGGGTAGTTGACTTACACCTTCTAGAGCACGTTGGGTGGCACGGGATACATGCGGACGTGCATTGTCCTGTTGGAACAGCAAGTTCCCTTGCCGGTCTAGGAATGGTAGAACGATGGGTTCGATGACGGTTTGGATGTACCGTGCACTATTCAGTGTCCCCTCGACGATCACCAGTGGTGTACGCCCAGTGTAGGAGATCGCTCCCCACACCATGATGCCGGATGTTGGCCCTGTGTGCCTCGGTCGTATGCAGCCCTGATTGTGGCGCTCACCTGCACGGCGCCAAACACGCATACGACCATCATTGGCACCAAGGCAGAAGCGACTCTCATCGCTGAAGACGACACGTCTCCATTCGTCCCTCCATTCACGCCTGTCGCGACACCACTGGAGGCGGGCTGCACGATGTTGGGGCGTGAGCGGAAGACGGCCTAACGGTGTGCGGGACCGTAGCCCAGCTTCATGGAGACGGTTGCGAATGGTCCTCGCCGATACCCCAGGAGCAACAGTGTCCCTAATTTGCTGGGAAGTGGCGGTGCGGTCCCCTACGGCACTGCGTAGGATCCTACGGTCTTGGCGTGCATCCGTGCGTCGCTGCGGTCCGGTCCCAGGTCGACGGGCACGTGCACCTTCCGCCGACCACTGGCGACAACATCGATGTACTGTGGAGACCTCACGCCCCACGTGTTGAGCAATTCGGTGGTACGTCCACCCGGCCTCCCGCATGCCCACTATACGCCCTCGCTCAAAGTCCGTCAACTGCACATACGGTTCACGTCCACGCTGTCGCGGCATGCTACCAGTGTTAAAGACTGCGATGGAGCTCCGTATGCCACGGCAAACTGGCTGACACTGACGGCGGCGGTGCACAAATGCTGCGCAGCTAGCGCCATTCGACGGCCAACACCGCGGTTCCTGGTGTGTCCGCTGTGCCGTGCATGTGATCATTGCTTGTACAGCCCTCTCGCAGTGTCCGGAGCAAGTATGGTGGGTCTGACACACCGGTGTCAATGTGTTCTTTTTTCCATTTCCAGGAGTGTATGTGAGTTTCGTGTTGTATATTTAAGTCAAAACTCAAGTGTATATAATAACACATAACCTCTTGGCAATGGAAGTCACATGGCAAGTAACCCAGATATGCATACATCAGATGAACGAAGCTCTACGCAAGATACGAAAATTTAAAAAGTTAACCAGAATGGATGGGTGACTGAGCTGATTGAACTACTCTTCGCACTGACTAAATTTTGATTCTGCACCAAGACGCATGACTACAGACCACGTAGGACAATGAATTAGCAACAGCATGCAGAGCATTCATAAAAGCATCACTAACTGAAGCCGAAAATTTCGACCGTGGCATATAAATACCCCGTGAACGCATAACGAAATCACTTTTCAAATAGGCAAAGATTACAGATAACCCCAATAATATTGGTTTATACCACTGGCGTAAGATTGCCTGAGAGTGGAAGGACTGGACCAAATAAGGGCTGAATATTATTCGTATGAAGATTTTTACTAACACTTACTAGCAAATTAACTGTATTAATTAGACCAACAGGGCTTTACATATTTAGACTAAACTGGTAAATTAAAAAAAAATACTTAAAACGGTCAATGATAGTTGATCAACAATGTATCAAATATTCCAGTGAGATCAAATAACAAAAGGATAAGGCATTAGTTCAAATATTTGCTCTCAACTCTCCAAAATGGGAACGTGAAGTATGAATTTTTAAATGTACAACAAATGTTATTCTATTTCCAAAAATATAAAAATCTTATGTGTACTGGTTACCATTGTTGAAATATTTACGGCAAATTTTAATAAGTGTACAAGATAATATTTCGCCAGTTGATGTTATATAATAACCTCTTCAAACGTTCAGAGATAACAGTCTTCAGATCGTTAATCCACAAACATTTTGTGAGTGCATTTGACTACAATACACCAAATAACTGAGGTTTACGTATAAAAGATTTCATTAAAAGGAAAAAAAAACAATTAAAGCAGCTCGATATGAAATCACCACACATCGAGAAATGGAGTCCAGGCGAACGGAGCCAAAATTACTTAGTGCAGGGCCGATGTACTGCTCACCACGCTTCTCCAAGCTGCCCGTGGTCACACGCCCCAATGCACAAATATACAATTATGGACTGATGAACAGAGAAGCAATTTTGTAAGTAAAACGAATAAAACTTAAGTCATCAGATGATCTGCATAGACACATAAATGTGAAAAAACGCTTGAAGGTAATAAGGTAACTGGCCAAGGCCACCATCCCCATTTACACCTGACATTCAGCTTCAAAACATGCCACAAGGCAGAAACTGTAAATACTTAACCATCACATGCGACGGAAAACATAGGCGGAATGAAGACGCGAACGATCGGCTGATGGAGCCGGCCGGTGTACACGAGCGGTTCTAGGCGTTTCAGTCTGCAACCGCGCGACCGCTACGGTCGCAGGTTCGAATTCTGCCTCGGACATGGATGTGTGTGGTGGCCTTAGGTTAGTTAGGTTTAAGTAGTTCTAAGTTCTAGGGGACTGATGACCTCAGATGTTAAGCCCCATAGTGCTCAGAGCCAGTTTTTTTGATCGGCTGATGAACCTCACCTACTTAAACACAAGCTTGACTTGGAATTATAACCCAAAAAAATACAAGCAACAACATTTGCCACGGTGAGACGTGTAGGCTTTCGGTTTTCAAATAATTAAAGAAAGCGACTTGGTGATTTGATACACGAGGTATTAGCAAAGAAAAATGACAGTTACCAAATGAAAGCTATTATGTTTTCATATAAAAGACACGCTCCTCAAATCTCCAGGCCAGGCACAGGAAAAGTGAACAACAACAACAGCAAACTGAACTGAGTCCAGTATACAAGCATCAGGACACAAATACGCGCTGGAAGCGAACCAGTCACAGTTACTATGCTCACAGTGGATATGGTCAGCCTTTACGAATGCCGTGTGGCCTTGACACCGAAGCAAAGAATTGAAAATAGGTCACGGAGCATGAAAAGCCGCTGTTGGACAAAAACTGTAGAAATGGTTCAAATGGCTCTGAGCACTATGGGACTTAACATCTGAGGTCATCAGTCCCCTAGAACTTAGAACTACTTAAACCTAACTAACCTAAGGACATGACACACATCTGCGGTCAAGGCAGGATTCGATTCTGCGACCGAAGCAGTCGCGCGGTTCCGGACTGAAGCGCCTAGAACAGCTCGGCCACCGCGGCCGGCGAAAACTGTAGAAAACTTGGAACCGCCAAGATATGTGTGGATTGCTACAGACAGACTGAGCTGCTGGTGACCATGTGTGAGAGAGCCTTGCTATGATATTGTTGGGAATTTATGAAATAACATTGTAAATATAGATCAAGTGGAGAAATGCATCAGTGCCCATATTCCACGGTACCAAACCCTGTAAAAGTTGAGCCTGTCATTATAAGATCGACATAGGCTGAATTTACTTGGCTCATCCTGAAAATTTTCTAGAGATACCTCAGCAGCCTCCCCTGCTGTTAAATGTCGTCAGTGTTGAGATGAGCTACTGCCATGCTTGTCACTCACTGGATTCAACTGCATGATTTCTATGACTTCTGCTCCTTCTGTCTCTCATTGCGGAATGGTTCCTTTCTCCATTAAACACTGACTATTATTATGACTCGTTTAGCTGTTCCAACCACCTCCCACTGTTGGGTGACTACAGAAATAGTTTTCTCCTTCTAACGGTCTGTGGAAAAGATTTCCTCCTCCAGATGCTCCGTTCCTGTCATTGTTCCTATTATTACCACAGCACTGTGGATATCCTCTGAAGTTATTTTTGTGCTGTCTCCTTGTTTCCCTAGTACTGTGTTCATCAGATTCAAATTTGAGCTCATGCAGTGTGTACTTAAATGCTTCTGTATCTTCTCTACATCATCCTGCTAGTACTTGCTGGTAGTTAGTTGGCAGTTTCATGTAGCAGTACTGAACGATCTAACCAAGGCTTCATGAATGTCTAATAATTGATTTCTTATAAACATAGCCTGAAAGAACTTCATTACACTTTTGCATCCTGATGCCATTAAATCCTCGCACATACCTAGCAGCTGTTCTGATGTTTTCATTATTTCTTTCTTTGGGCCTCTGTGTGAAGATTTCTACTGTTGCTTTGACCAGAACTGCGTTTGCTTCCACACGCATGTGACTTTTGCTCACTGGTACGCAGTTCTTTGTTCCGCTAGATTCTGTCTCCATTCCTACCGCTAGCAAACCTATTCTTCAAAATTTGCTGATACCTCGTTTTCTTTCTGTTGCCATTCATTTATCCTTTCCTTTCTACGGGATGTTCAAACAGTCTCTCCGCAGTGGCGTATAATTGTCAGCCGCGCATGCCGCATGATTGTTCGCCTGCCTGGGTTACTTCCCTTCAAGTGGTCTCTCCCAACATTCCACTGTTTCGTTTATCTGAGCCAGTGTCAGTAGTATCGTTGGTGTGTGTCGTTACGTGTTGACGTGAACGCTTAAGTTTAGTTCCTTTGTTCGTTTGTTTCGTTTTTGTCACTGTTAAAATGCTAACCATTGAAGAACGTGTGTTTTTAGTCGAACAATTGTTCAAAGCTGGCGTAAATACACAGTTTAAGTTCGTCAAACATTTAATTCAGTTTTTCCGGAGACAACACTCCCACATCGCGATGCTGTGCGAGATTTAATTAACAAATTAGTGTCGGAACGGCCCACATAGCTGTAAGGAAAAAGTGCAAGAACTGAAAAATACTAATCAAGGCAAGAGACTGCATTATTATCAATGGTTAAAAAATTTCGTTCAACAGAATGGAAGGGATATTCTTAATGAAACGTTTTTCACTAACGTGGCGTGGTTTCATCCATCCGGGTACATGATCTCGCAAAATTCTCGTATTTGGAGCACGGCAAATCTATTGTGCATTCATGGGGAACCACTTCATTCTGTGAAAATAGGAGTTTGGATTGCAATTTCTAGACGTCGGATTGTGGGTCCCGTATTTTTCAACGAAACAATAAACGCACAACTATACTGCAGTGATATTCTGTACCCATTCATAGGAGAACCTGTGTTAAGTGAAATACTGAACGGTTATTTTCAACAAGATGGTGCAACCGCGCATACAGCTCGCGTTTCAATGTCACTGCTTGCTGATGTTTTTGGTGATCGCGTAATTTCACAGGGAGTTTGACCTCCACGATCGCCTGACCTAACACTACCTGACTTTTTCTTCTGGGGTGCAGCGAAAGCAACTGTCTATAAAAACTGACCAAAATCCAATGATGAACTGAAAACTACAATATCCACTTTCACTGCTTCTGTTAGAGAAGAAATGTTACAGTTTGTGTTTGGAAACATGATTAGACGAATTTAATAGTGTATTCAGCAACAGGGGGGACACTTTCAACACTTAATGTGAAAATTTGTAAGTAAAAATGAATGTTCAATAAATAAATAACTTGTATTTCACTGAGTTTCATTTCGGTATATTCACTGCGGCATACGGCACGCGCGGCTAACAATCATACGGCACTGTGGAGAGAGTTTTTGAACACCCCGTATAACATGAGAAGCGCCTGTACCTCCTCATTTTGCTACAGATACTGGATTATAACATCTGAGCTTACATCTACTTTTCGTATTTCCTCTTCTTTTATCTCACAGTTGTGAACTTGCAACTGACTTGTGGATCCTTTCACTTTTCGATCAGTCTTGATACTTTCAACCTGATCTTCTGTTTTGTATAATCACTTGTCTACCTTCGTTTCATCTTGTTGCAAACTTGCAAGGTGCTTTTGTACTTTCCCTATGTTCTCAATTCGACTGGTCAGTTTATCATCTCTTCCCATGATTCCCTTGTTTGTTTTCTAGTTGCAGTGACCGATTCTTGTACTATTTTTCTGAGTTCTTGCGTTTTTCTCAGTGCTCAGCCTGGCATTAACCTAGTCGTTGCTGCTTTGTCTTTCACTTTTTTCCTAGCTTCCTGTACTTCCTTCTATATTTCATTTACGTGTCTCTGAGTTCTTTAATGTCATTCTTTATCTTGTTCATCCTCTTCTCTGCATTCTCATCCATTTCCTTCAAAAATTCAAGTATTTAGAGAAACTCTATGCGTTTACGCCATTAATTATTACACACCCTGTATTTTTGTGTTCCTTCTGTGTCGTCAGTAAAGGGTCCATTACATCGGTCACCGCCATCTCTCGTAGTCTCTGTTGGATGACCAGAAAGAGTGGAGCCTTCGTCGCCACAGTTGTGAATTTAGCCTTTTGATACCTTTTGCATGTGCACAGCACCTTCCGTATTCGTCTGTCCATATTTTTGAAGTGACAGAAACTCTGCAGTTTCATGAAGCACTTTAGAGGGCTGAATCTTGCATAGCTTAGGTGTGGATGCCACATTAGTTTATTTGCCACTTCAACTGGCATACACACAACCAATAACAAACAGTGAATCATTTCCTTTGGTCCTGAAAAAAAGTATCCGATTTCTCAGGAGGTGATGCTGCCCCATCCTGGCTTGCGTTTAATCCTTCCATCTATCTTTTAGTTTCAGTAAGTCAGGGTCCTTGCCCTGCTCACTCGGTATATTGTGCATCGTGACAATGATGGTGTTTTCAAATAGAACTTTCTGGAGGTAAAACAATGAAAAATGCTCTTGCTCTAATTCTCTGGCCGCATTTTCCATCATGCCAATAGGCGAAAGGGACAGGGCGTCCACAGCGACCTTATGTGGACTAGGCACGCAAGCTATGGTAAAATTATACTCTTGAAGAATTGCAACCCACTGTAACGGTTTCCCATGTGCCAGTTTTGCCATCAGAAGGAATTCCAGCGCTCTGTGGTCTGTGTAGATTTTCGTCTTCCAACCAAACGAGAAATACCTGAATTTTTTGAAGCCCCATACTGCTCCTAACTCGGTAAGAAGTAGTTCTTTTCACTCTCAGATAATACGTTGCTCTCAAACACGATTGTTTTGTGGACCATTTTTCCATATTACTCATACTCTTGAAAGCTCAAGATCCCCAGGCCAGTTTGTGCACTGTCAGTAGCCATGCAAAGTCTTGGGACATATCACGGTAAGAGAAAATATTTGCTGTGACGAATTATGGCCTCAGAGCGCTGAACTCGCAGTCTGCACATCGTCCCAAACTCATGGTTCTTTCACATCCGTTCATCAGTTGACAGAGTTAGGAAGTGGGCAGTGACTACTCCGTGAAAGCCTCGCAGTTGTTTTTTGCTCATCAGACTCGCAAATTCAACAAATGTGGCTATTATTTCCAGATCACAACAGATCCATTACTCCGATCAATACCTCTCGGGAAGATTAAATGAATGCTTCCATAGACTGGTTTAGTGATGATGACAGTTACATCAAGTTTTTTCTCCAAGTTATTTTCTGCTATTAATATAACATCCACATATCAGCTGACCTATTCTTTCAGTCTGTCGCTCAGTGTTTTTGAGAGACCCCTGATAAATTCTGATGAAGGTATGTTCAATCCCAGAGGTAGCCTCTTGAACTGGAAACATCTCCCAAATGCAATGAAGGCTGTGTATTTCTGGCAGTCCGGATTGAGCTCAATCTGCAAAACCTAGATTGCAAGTCCAGTGAGAAAAACACCGAGACCTCATGGAATTTCATTAGCAGTTCCTCAAATCTTTCCAGACGAGCCATCTCTGGCACGTTAATGGTATTTATCCGCTGGTAGCACCAACCAGATGCAACAGTCCTTTTTGTCTGCAATCCTTAATGGGCTGTTCGATTTTGTGGCCTCAATCATACTTTCATCAATCATTCTTCTCTGCAGCTCGACTAATACCCTATTGCGGTAAGACCAGGGCTTGGCGTAGTTTGGTACATCGAGAGGTTTATGTTTGTTAACCTCTAACTTATACTGATATCCTTTATTAGATCCAGTCTTAGGTAAGAAAATCTCTGCATATATCTCAATACAAGCTCCAATCCCTCCTTGTCTGTAATTCTAATCTTTCTCAGGGGTTCTAATTTGGTATCTGTTTCGTGATGAATGTCCAGTAGCTGCTCTAAGTCACGTCCCTCTTTGCCCCGTAACTCCCTTCGTGTGCCTCTTCCTGATCCGCGTGATAATTCCAAAACTTCAAACAACTTGCAGGAATCTGGGCTTTTGTGGCTTGTTCATCGAATCGGATTTTACTGTCTCTCCCTAGCATCAGCTAGACTTGCCCACGATCAAGTATGGGTTTCAGGGAGGAACAGAAGTCTATACCGATTACTACATTGGCCATCAATTTTGGCATGATAAATAGATTTCCAGTCGCATTATGTCCTTGGCACTCAAATTCTAAATGTAACCAATGCGATATTTCAATACTTTTCCCAAATAACACAACCTTTACTTTTGTTTGCTGAACTGCATGAGTCGGTGGGTTGACTGAATCTCTGTATTTAGCAAAAATACTACCCGAATTCACCATCAGTTGGCTCCCGCTGCCAATTACTGCAGTGCATGTAATCTCTCCTGTTCTTATTTTACGTTCGGATGGATTCCTTGTTGGGGCTGACTCTTTTTTCCTTCAAGTAAAACTCCCTAATGTCCTCATATTCGATTTTATTCATCTGATTGGCTTCGGGACTAGTCAAGGGCGCATTTTTAGTCCTTCCTGTCCCACACCCTAGTCCATCTTGTAGCTCAACGTCTTCTTCATGTGCGCACCCTGGGTTTGGTGGTCTGTTTTCCACTGTTTGATCCCAATTATCGTAATTGTTTGCTCCCCGCTATCTTTGCCCGAAACGCGGGTGGTTCTCCCACTTTCCTCCCACCGTTGCACCATTGTTCTGTGGGTGCCACTTTTGTTCATGCTATTGCCTGTCGTCCCTGCCATTATTTTTCCAATGTAAATTGTTCCCACTTTTGTTTCTTTGATTTGTGCTTTGTTGTGGCTGTCTGTTTCCGTTATTCTCCAAATTTTGACGTATATCGTTTCCACCGTTATTTCCTCTCCATTCAGTCTGTACTTCCTTTTACCTTCGTTTCCCTCGCTCCTGCTGTTCAGATTCTAATTCTCGTAATATTCCTTTAAACTCCTCTACGCAATTACCGTACCTGCTAGCGAGCATTTGCTGAAACGAAGTGGACAACTGCATACAGCGAAGTCGTATGATCTTTGCTGGGCTGTATGGATCATCCAAATATTTTTTTTTCTCTTTTTCATTTTTTCGAATAACTTCTCAAACTGCGGAACTCAGAGCTCTCCAAGTCCCTGCATATCATTAATTCCTGCTTTAATCTGTACTGCATTTCCCTGGAGCAGTGTTGGTTTGCGAAAGCTGTGCGGAACTCCTCGTATGATGTGCACGTTCTCCCAATATTTCGCATACATTCCGCTCTTGTTCCTCCTTCTGCGAACACACGAAATCTAACTTATACATGACGGGCCAGTTTGGAGGCAGAAAAAGATCAGATAGTAGAGTATAGATGGTTGATAGTAGCGTAGTTTTTGGACCACACCACAGATTTACATTTACGAAGTCAGATAAAGCGATTAGTTCTAGTTAGTGTGATGTGTTGATCCCCATCGTATCACTTTGTTAACCATAAACCGCACATTACTGAAAGCGATTGAAATGTTTGTGTGGTGTTTCTTTAGTCATCAATTGTTATTGAGACCACAACGCCTCCCAGTGTTCTGATTTACAGTACCTTTGCATTTTATTAAAGTCATGGTTGCAATTGACAGAGCCCGGAAGTTTGCAGTCCGTCCATTGTGAAGATGAAAGACTCTCTCTCAAAACTGTTGGATCCCCAGCCAACCTCTGATTTCCTCCCCTCTAAGTGAGGGTGGCGAATCATAATCATAGAATTCCCTGTACGTTCTCCCTATCTGCTCATTCTTCCAACCGCCGAACGACCACAGACCTTAGTTTGGTTTTTGGGATTGAAACTTCTAGAACGCATCCCGAATTTGCCATCCAAACAAAATTCCACCAATTGGAGACACTCAGTGGAAAATTCGCTGGAAGCAGCCTGGCATACCTGACCGCCAAGTTCACGGCTGCTTGGGCTGCCATATCGCTTAGGATATTCCAAACTTCCCCTTTATGGTTTCTTCAACAAGGTATCCAGATGTGAGGCTGGAAGCAGCCTGGCATAATAGGCCGCCAAGCTTACGGCTGCTTGAGCGGCCATATCTCTTATGATATTCCAAGCTTCCTTTTTATTGTTTGTTCAACAAGATATCCAGGTGCAAGGCGTCAACCGAGCTATGCTGCACAGTGTGTCCCCCCCACTCTCGTGATTGTGCGGTCTCCGACTGCTTTCACATGAAAGGACGCTGAACCGCCCCGCATTTTCCTGTGTGATCCTCCCGCGGTAAGCTGGACCGGAAAGCCGCCTTTGGAAGCAGAGCCGCCCTGTCCCCACACTATTCGTCGCTTCTTGGCTGGCGAGGGCTGTCCACACATCTACGTCGCATTTCTGTCTCTTATTCCACTGCGTAGATAGTACTTCATAATGAAACTAAACACCCGTCATGTAATGAACATTAAGAATTAGCGAAAAACTGTATCTGAAAGTCACATTCAGATAACCTCATAAACGACGGAGAACCTATCAAATATTTCCTAATTTCAGATTAATCTTGTGGCAAGACGTAAAATTTAATCATTTTAAAGCACTGCCACATTAAAGTTGGCTCGCAGACAACTCTGCGATTAGAGAGCGCAGACGCTAGTTTTCCCATTGCCTCCTGTCCATGGCTTTTCCTCATCTGCTTTAGTCCATACCTACCCTGCAGCCTCGGAAAGCAGCTATCTCCACCAGCACAATATGGTCACCAATCCTCTCCAAAGTTACTACAGCCCGCCAATAGTTACTGTTTCTTCGACAATATATTGCGCGACGAAACAGCGAAACCACATCAACAAAATGAACGTAATTTCCTTCCTTCTTTCCTAACAAAAAAAAAAAAAAAAAAGCCTTCCGGTAAGTGTTACGTCCTTCTGACGGCACTTCTAACATTGCAATTGGTGCTCATCAAGCCATCAGCTAGCATTGTGTTACAGGTCTCATGTAAATGTTAAATCCTTCTGCAAGGCAATTTGACCCAGTGTCCCAACGTTAAGTAAGTCAGAGTTGTTCTGTCATGTTTTTAGGAAAGCCAGGAGATATCTGTCCAAGTACTTTTCCCAGCTAGCTCCTAGCGCCTACCGCCCGTTTACAGAGTCCTGTCTTTCGGAAAGAAAGCTTTTTTATTTGAGCAAACCCACAGACCATCCTATAAACGGACAATGGCCTGTCCACCTGCTCTCCATTCGACAAAGTGACGTGCATCCATGACAATGCGAGTACGCCGTACCTGCCCATCTCTTCCTCCTCAGTTGCTGCGAAGGACGGCGTGCTCACCGCCCCTCCCCCTCCCCCACGGCCTCACCTGTAGCTCGTCTCTCCAGGCCTTGTAGAATTCGCCTGTATGTCTCATATTCACAGCACTCCTCACTTCCGAAGCAAGGCCATAAAGCTGACTGGTGTACCCAGAACTATGTTAGATTACAAACGGTTAAGAACAGGACGTTGTAACTTCTCAAATATGGAACTCCTAATGAAAGCCCTTTGGTAGCAAAAGAATGAGCAAAATTAGTTATCCTAACATTGACGGGAGCTACTGATAACAAAATTAGCACTATTGCAAGTTTGACTAACAGGAATACTGTGTAACTAATAACATTTATTATAAAGAAAGGACTAAATGATAGATTATCAGACGATATGAAGATTTAAACTTTAAATAAATAATTCAAAATATATTCTTTACGAAGGTTAAAGCCCAGACCACAAATAGATCAGAGATAACATTTATCCAAGAAGAGACTTGTAGCCGCATCGAGCTGTAACTTCAACGTGACTACAATGTAACACTGCAATGCAGATGTTAATTCAGTCTCTCTTGTAGACGTCGCAATAGTAGCAAGCCTATTAAACGCTACTAGATTGTTTCAAACCAATCTGAAGTTTAAATGTTTTCCAGTATCGACTTGACGTACTAGTCAGAATTTCAAACTAAAGTAAAATAACATTTACGGTATAGCCAGACAACGGAGCACTTATTATATGTGAAAGAAAAGTAAATCGTGTGATTCCTGATTAACGCTGGGACTTAGCCTTCGTGATCTGTGATTATCACGAACATCAAAGGACACAGCAACATACCAATCACCGACATAAACTCTATTATTAGCCTTGAGTAGGAAACAGCTGCACGCGGTCACGAAGAATTTACAGTTACGCCGTGTTGTCGGAAGATGTAGTCAATGTCAGAATCGCTGATGCAAATAGATTCAAGAACCTGAATGATAGATCGGTGTGTTTTCAGTGCAGGTTTAAATAATTATGAAGTTCAATAAACTTCGATATAAACTTACTGCTTGGTGTCGGCTACGTCATTTAATGGGAATTTACTGTGTAACTGTGAAATTAACTATTTCTTGAGAGAACGCAGAAGTTAAAGGTGAACAGCAAGTTTACACCGAAATACGACGCTTTCTGTACGTTGTCAGAACAGTATTTTATCTCTGGAATTACGTCGTACTAGTTGTTGAATTAACACCGTAGCGACGCCTTGACGACGTTATATTAATTAATAAATCAACATCCACGCAAAACTATGATGTGGCATCGGCTTGAGTGATGGACTTTATAATTCAGGATATCTTATTATCTGAGTTTGAACACTCATTCGCTAACCGGGCATAATAACTACAGGTATCAAGTTCGCGTAAGCTTATCAGCCTGTCGCGAACACGCGAAGCATATTTGGCTAATTGTTTCAGATCGAGAGAGTTTTTGAGGTACCGAGTGGTGCAGTCGCTGTGGGTTCGAAGTAAAGAAGACCGACAGACTTTGAACACCAATGCTTCAATTTTAAACAAGGACTGCTTACACATTCCGGCGTGCTGCTACATCGATACGTTGATATCTGTCTAAGGGAGATAGTGTCTGAAACTAAGCAACCAAGGGAGGAGTTTGTTTTTAACAGTTACAGATCGGAGTCGGAGTGATCGACGGACACTGTTCCATGTCAACCAGACTGGGACAACCATCACCATCGAGCCGACACAAATAAGACGCCACAACGTGGAATCAGCTCATAAAATCACTGTGATATCATGACTCCCATTAAACTAATTCAGCTGCCTTCCAGTTGTATAATTAAAGGTGAATAAATGAAAACAGACCAGCCAAAAGGCTTAGTGCCTTTCACTTTACGTAGGATTACATCATGTTATTAATACGTTGATTTACAACAGACATGAGACGGAATGTCATTTTTGCGCTCATTCCTACTAAACTTCTCATTCCTTAAACGTCTTGAAGGGCGAAGTGTGGTTTCCTATTGATTTGTGGCTTCACAGAGTTTCTAATTCTACAACACTGTGATGAGCTATTTTCTGTGCACAGTAAGGTCCACAAAATACGCAAGAAAAACTGCTGCTCATATATGTGCTCCCCTTAGTTCGTTTTCGAGATCAGAATAAAACTTCGTCACCCACAGTCAACTTAATTTCTCTCATCGGTCTTCTCTGATTTTCCTTCGTCTTCTCATCTTTCATACTTATCCCCTCCATTGACAATTTTACAGTTTGTAAGTGGCGTTTTCGTCTAACAGATGGGTTGTCTACAATTCGTCTTATTCGTTCTCCGCTTTACATAACCCTTCTCACGTCTCTTTCGTTTATTCACAACAAACAATATTCGCTTAGAGTGACTTAAGTATGTTTCTTCACTTAACTGAACATTCCCGATGCCTACCGAGTAATTATTTCTGTCGAATCGGTTACACCACGGATTGTCTTCGAAATCACTCTCCCTTCCTCTTTGTTCCTCTTTCCCTTGTTCTTTGTTCGTACCACATTTGTCGTCAAATCACCTGTCTGAAACTCCCTACAGATTCTTGTCGGCTCGTGACTTACTTCGCTTACTGCTTCTTCCACTTGTTCCTCTACGTTCCCTCAAATGAAGCATGAAATTTGCAGTATTTCATTTAACTAAATCCTAATACTACTTTCACTGACAAATTCTTCGCAATCATAAAATTTGCACTAAATCCTTGTGACTGGCATTCAAAATCTGCTCGCAATTGCTGACTGACCTCAGCACATCTTCCGTTCACTACACCTCATATTCTCACATATTGCGCCGGCCGCGGTGGTCTAGCGGTTCTAGGCGCTCAGTCCGGAACCGCGCGACTGCTACGGTCGCAGGTTCGAATCCTGCCTCGGGCATGGATGTGTGTGATGTCCTTAGGTTAGTTAGGTTTAAGTAGTTCTAAGTTCCAGGGGACTGATGACCACAGATGTTAAGTCCCATAGTGCTCAGAGCCATTTTTTTTTCTCAAATATTGCCTTTTAAATAATTCCCACTTTCTTTCTGCATCATATGACTCACAGATTTCTTTGTCAACACCGACACTTGTCTTTCAAAATACACTGTACTAAATTTTCTGCAATGTTCACACCTGTTATTGGGTATGCAAAGTCTTCTATTCCAGTGTAAAATATCTTGACTGCTGCCGCTAACATTTCCTTCAATTTGTTGCAGTTTATGACCAGGGCTCCCAGTGGACTTATCGTTATTATTAGCGATTTCAGAGCTTCCGTTGCTAGTTAGCCTCTTTGTGTGTTCCCTCGTTCTTCATTCCTCTAGTTCTATCTCAGATTAGACCCACGTACTTCCAGTACTTCGTCTCTCTCTCTTCTTGCTGACTGTTACGTCTCCCATTGTTTCATCTGGTTAATAGTGTAGTCCCCGTCGTCTGTGAACATCCCGCCTGCCGAAACATTTCCATTTTTCCACGGCGGTTGTATCACTCTTCAGTTTTGGTTATTCTGTTGCTGGTGCAGGTGTTCCCTTGCTTCTTAACTATGATTGTACCTCATGTCATGCAGTAGGTGAGGGAATCATTATACATCTTACATGTTCCCACTGCCTACTATAATTTATCTTTGTATTTGACGTGGTAGGTCCGCCTGACAGATTTGGATTGGATCTGCTGGATCATAAAACACATCTAAGAAAGCATTTCTGACTACCATCTCCTTGAAATACTGTACTTGGTCCTGCCATCCCGAACCTGTATAATGCTCCGTTATCGGGATTCCCAGTTTAACTAGATCATGATTTGTTTTCGATCAGTACTCACGAAGAAGTGCACGTTTGAATCACTCGCATTCTCGCTGCAGCCGCCTCTCTAAAGTGTGCGCATACAGTACTGCGATTCTTTGCCTCGTGTCTCACTGAAATTTATATGTCGAACATTCTCTAGCTGTGCTTTCATGTCTGGTTGACTACCTGTGGTTTCCGAATTAACTGAATGTTCACTCTCCACGCTCTCATACTTGTAAACTCCTAGTTAGCGCCCTTGTGAATTTCGCCATACCCAAATATACTGTGAACGTTAATAAAAACCGACAAACAGCAGGGATTGAGTCCTAACTGGAAATAAAGTGAAAAAGATATTATGAACATGGGTCTAGAAATGCATCTTTGCCATGCAGCTGGCACTGACGAATGAAAGTTCCTCTGACCACGTGCCATGTTTTCCTTATGTGTTGCAGGCTGTGTGATTGGCACAGCGTACTATAAGCAGCAGAATAGACCAGTATTCACAACGGGAACAAGCCGAGATGGTGTTTGTGTATGGACAATCACATGGAAACGGTCCAGAGTCAGAGCCTGGTCCTCCAAATCTGGCGTACACGCAGTCCGCCGCCTCCCTGCGCATTTGTCTGTCTGAAAAGATCCATGGTTACACGAACACCCAAAAAGGGCCTGAAATGTTGTGTGATGGGCTTGGTGTCTGCGAGGGTACTTATTTTGATGTAACCGTGCTGCCTCTCGACCGTTTTTATCTGCTTGGCCGTACATAGACACCATCTCGTCTTGTTCCCGACATGCATCTCGTCTTGTTCCCGACATGAATACCGGACCATTCTGCTACTTACAGTATACTGCGTCAATCACACAGCCTACAGTACACAAGGAAAACACAGTATGTGGTCAGAGGAGCTTGGCGATGCTTTTCCAGACATATGTTCACAGGACCTTTTTTCCTCCATTTCTAGTCAGGAACCAATCCCTGCATTTTGTCGGTTTTATTAATGTTCAGCCTGTAGAACCTCTAAACTTCAGTACTAAAGTTTAAAAAAGTTTGCTAATGCGGAGTAAAACTCTCAGATCCAACGTACACGCTACAACCCAGTGCCGTCCTGATATAAAACACACAAGGTACACAAAAAAAAAGAAAAAAATAGAAAAACTAATAAAATGCACTGCAGAAGTTCAACGATGAGTGATGTTTCTCCGAATAGCTGGGGGCTGATTCCCTGCAGATTTTATGGTTCTACAGGACGTCTCCACAACCACAGTGGAGACCAGCCGCCTTTCTCTGTGACTCCTGATTTAGCTACGCGTGCAACTTAACGCAGAAAAAATGTGCTCTAATTAGTTAAGTTTTGGACACCACTGATACTAATTAACATTTCATTATCCGGCAGAGGTTAATTTATTTATATTTGATTCGACTTCTCCTTATGGGTTTTACAGAAGTTACTGGACAGTTTGGTAAAAAAAAGCGCGTAACAAAGCCAATGCGAGCAATAATATTCAATCTACAACTTCGGTCGGCATCCCCCATTCGAACTACAGTTCTGCCACAGTAAAAATCAAACGAAAAGCAGAGTGCAGTCACAACACAGTATCTTATGCTTCGCTGCTGCTGAAGACTCAACGTCTCCCATGTTGCTTAGACAACTTTCACATATTGTGCTGTCCAATCTTGTCTTCTACCGCAGTAAAATGTAAGAGAGAGAGAGACACTCGGCTTCAAATCCCAGTATCCAAATACTCTGGCTATCCAAAAACAGCTCTCTACTCTTCACAGATCAAGCCACAACCTCGCTCTCTGTGTGCTCCACTGCTGAGACCCGCTCGACTCACTTTGCACTTGGCTGGTGCACCGCACCTGTCTCGGGACTCAGTGTAGTGACCATTCCCAGCATGGGTCGCGAAGTAGTCTTCCTTCAAACTATCTGCCGAGCGACAGAAATAAAAATGTGCGGGTAACCAACACAAACATCGCCACAACGCCGATTTGGTTGAAGAAGATTTTCATGGGTAGCAAAACAAGACCTCACTGTGGAACGTCTCTGTGAAGTCGTTTCATAAGACGCTTGTCGAATTCGGTACAACTTATTCAATTTACTATTTGATTTTAGCTCAATTCTTGAAATCTTCCAGAAAGACTGAGCACTCAAATAAATCCTATTGAATATTGTATGTGTGTTTTAATGTGGGGTTTCGGTTTTGTTTTGTGAGAAACGCTGAGTTGGTCATCGTCCGCATCGTTGTTCATTTTGAACAACGATGAAGTAGAATTTAAAACGGTAAATCTGATTAGGAAAAGCTGGTTAGGATCACTTCAACCGTACGTGAGTGTTACACTGTGTCGAAGCGAGTATGATTTTTAAACTTATATTTTGTGAAATTTGCTTTTGACTTTGTGTGTCGATTTTGTGTTTGGTAATCAATGACCCTTCTGGTCCACCACGGCACCGCAATAGGTTTTATTTAACAGTTTTCTTGCTTAATGAGCTATAATTTCTGTTCTTTCGTGCGCTTTCTACAAAGCAGCACAACAGTTTGATTCGGAACGCACCACCTGCTCTAGTCCGGCTGTTTGCAAGCAGCAGACGCAGTTAGTATGTTGAATAATTATCGCACAACCTCGTGCATTGGTTAAACCTCTATCCAGAATAGTGCATGCGTGGAATCGTAATGCGAATATCACGGAGATATTTTTATGGTATGAATGCAAAGGAGATGATAGTATCATTGTCTCCCACCCCTGTTTTCTGTGTTTCTTCTTGGTGTAGTTAAATTGTGCTCTGTTACATTCTCACGTAATTCTTGCTTAAATATTTCTAGTCAGACACCAGTTACGTGTAGTTAGGATGTGCAACCAAACATTTAGATACAACAAATAATCTACGTGAAAGATAAATTCTGTGGCGTTGATCTTACCCACTTACTACGATTACCAATCCTGAATTAATCAAGTTGCTTCATGCACGACATGGAGTGCTATTTATCTGGCTACTTAAAGAAATTTGCATACTTGTAATTAAATTATTAAAATAATTAAACTAATAATTTTCCAGCTCCGTTTTTTTTTTTTTTTCCTAAATGGTTAGGAAGGGCTTGGGCTGGTGGCGACCCTGAATTTCCGAATTTTTATCATTATTTGTGTGAGAGAAGCAGCTAGAAATGCGAGATAACGTATATGGCTCTATGAGAAACGTCGTAAAGATAGTAATACGTTACAACTGTTAGACGCATTCAGAAACGTTCTCTTTCCGGAAAAAATTCCGAGTGCTTGTCTCTCATTGGCTGTCGTTTTGTGGGGGTAGCTCCACGGCTGTAAACTCTCGACCTCTGGTTATCAGAGAAATTTGGCTGAATTCCAAGTCCCTACACGGCGCTGACCTTATTTTCGGGTTTTTTGTCTCCACCCTGTATGTTATGAACAGTAGTGGTCCCATAAGACTCGCTTGTAGTTCACAGTAAGTTACGGGGGACGTTCAGTAAATAATGCACTTTATTTTTCCTCGGCCAGTTTCAGTTGAAAAAATTCGGAATTTGTTGTGGGACATCGGGGAATATTCCCGCCGCAGCCCGTTTAGTTTCATGAATTTCTGACAGGTGGCAGTACTATACATAGCCTTCAAAACGGCGTCTGTAACGGAGATGGGTTCCAGACAGAGAGCTGTCATTGAGTTCCTTCTGGCGGGAAAACAGAGTATCGCAGTTAATCATAGGCGCTTGCAGAATGTCGACAGAGACTGCAACCTCCCCCTTACTAATCGGCCTATCCTGCTTGAGATGTATGACCGTGAATCGCGTGTATACCTTGAAAGGGTACAGTACCGCCCCACATTGAAAATAGGTAGAACATATGTCATTATTTTTGTCAGAACAACACTTTTTTTGTAAAATAACTCAATTTCAATTAATACAGCGAAGCCGGATACCAGTGTGGGAAAGAATGACAATTTATTTATTTAATTGATCACATGTGCACTCCCACAAAGTAAATCCCTACATCCAGTTTGGTGAGATCTGTGAAATGAATGAATGTATGGTCGTCTGCTAACCGCAGATGGTGAATGTGAATATATGATCATCTTTGAGTCGATCCTTTGGCCACCTTTGGTGGGACCAAAGAGATGAAATTTACCTGAGCTTTGAGCGCCTGAAATGTGGCTGACCAATACGGTAGCATGGTCTTCCCCCACCTCGAGATAGGTGCGAGATGACCTGGAGAACGGCCATGTTTCAGCACTCTTCCGCTGGATCTTGTGCTGTTAAGACCTTTTTTAGTTGTGCTCCGTAATGACAAAAGAGTGGAGACGTGGTATGCATGCGGACTATTTAAGAGTAGTTTGAAATAATAATTTCTCTATTTCAAGAACTTTTGTGGGGAGAATTAAATGTCAGGCAGGTAATATTAATGGGATTGTAGTAATCTTCGGAAGTGACCAACGGTCACAATGAAACCACGTGTAGCAATAAGTTGAAATACTTCCGTGTGCTTAAGTTAAGCTGAATTACTAGCGTGTGTACAATAAGTTGAAATATTTAAGAAATAGCGTGTGTACCATAAGTTGAAATATTTAAGAAATGGCGTGTGCAGGACTTGAAATTAGAGACGAGTACTTCCACGTGGTGAGTACTGTGTGAGTCTCAATCTGTGTATGAGACAAAGGATAAAGAGAAGTACTCGTCCATGGTATCAGTTGAGGACTCGCGTGTGTGATGATTATGTTCTTAATGTTACTTTGCGTGATATGATTCCGTATGACGCTAGATTTAAACTCTGAGAGAGAATCAAGGTGAGTCGGCCGTCTATCCAGCAACGCCACTTGGCTTGCATTGCACAGGAAGACATGCATATATCTCCAGAGTTCATAGTAGGAAAGTAGAATTACGAAGTGGGGCAGTGTCGTGTGAAACTGGGATAGATACTAATTGAAGTGGGAAAGCTGAAAGTGATAATGCTGTGACCAATCTCTGTGTAGTATTTCATATTGTAGTGTGATGTATGTCATGTAATTAGGGCATGTGTGGTTTGCATGGGAGAGTAGCAAGGTAGTTTCAAAAGATTAGTGGGTTATGCTTGTTCCTTCTGTACTGCTCGGTCTGGAGGAAAGTTTCGTGATGATGATTGTGAGAGTCGAAGTGTGAGAAATAATAAAAGATCCACCATCCTATCCAGAAAGTGCACTGTAGCGTTAAATAATTACGAGACCATAATATAGAGATTCACCAATGTAAAGCCATGCCCACTGGACGGAATTTCTCATGTGTTATTGTTGTAGGTTATAGAATTTGTGTGTTTAGGTTAGAGAATTTATCGGAATAAATAAGATAGTGAAAAGAAAAAGATTGGTGGACTTTTCCTTCGAATTGTATGTTGTCATAATGTCCCGAATTTATAATGTGTGCGCCATTCATATTCAGTGCGGTGGCCACGCGTTGACAAAAGCCGTTAAATAAAAGACAAAAAGAAAATGTGGTATTGCCAGTGCGTAGTGTACAATCAGAGTTCTGTAAATTACTGATAGGTCAGATGCGTGTTTCCGTTGCGTGTTAATCATATAGGAGGATAACTTGTAACTTAAGTGTGGGTACTAGAGTTCATGTTACTCGATAAATAAGAATGAATCCACTCGCTTGGCAGACCACTCATCTTGCAGGCCTGACTGCTTGATGCCACAGTATGAGCGAGGCATGTGCGTGCCTCTCAACCTAATGGAATTTTTCTAATTGGATTAGGCTATCTTTCCCGAAGAAGTAATACCGATAAGTGGGGGCAAAGTGTACTACCGATCTTTCTGATAGAAAAGTCTACTAAAAATAAGAAAGTAATTAAACCGAACAGGGCTACAATTTGGCGAAATGAAAGTTATTTTGTGCATTCACTCACGAACAACTCTGGACAGAAAAGGGGTACCACTGATCATGAATCCAAAAGTTACACTAATGAACGAAAAGGAAATAATTACGGTCGCCAGCCCACTAGGGCGATTTACATCCAAAATCCTGTACAAGATGATGGGAAAGAAAAACATTTATTATTAAACAATGACGCGTCAACTGAAGGTTGTCACGTTTTTTGACACTAATTTTAACTGAGTATGTAATGATAAAGAAAACTGAGAAGTCAATTTATGTTAAGTTTGTCATTAGATTTTGAAAAAGGCAATCGATAATGGTTTAAAAATATCCACTTAAACTGTATGTTAGTACTGAACTTTGTTACATGAACAATGACTTTCAGAGACCTCAACATAACGTCATCAAAGAAATTTAGAGCAAGGCAAGCACTTTTTACTTTGCAGTTACTTAGTTTTCAAATTGGATTTCATATTATTGTCTGAACAACTGAGACTTTTTTACTGACTTGAACAGAATTGAATACTACAATACGTACCAAATCAAACAGCCTTGTGCTCCAAGCCCTATGTAAAATAAATAAAACTTCTGCACTCTTAATTTGTACATTTTCTTTAGATTTGGATTTTTTCCAGTGATAGATTCTCAAACTTCGGTAAGCTTATACGGAAAAAAGGAGCAAGGACCCTGCTTGGTAACAATGTCTGGGGGCAATGAGGACACAATCGTCCTGAATTTAACTGATTATTATTTAAATAAAGTTCATTAATCAAATCACACTCAGTTGAGCTGCTGGGTTAGCCGTTAGCACTGTCTACCAATGAACAGTCTTACTTCAGTACTGTGCATCCGACGAAACTCGGAGCCGCCGACGAATCTGTCTTGCTGGAACTGCTGCTGTTGTTGAAGACGGTAGCATCTTGTGGGGCCATGGCTAATTAAAGGAACGGGCAATCGTAATTAATACAGCCTCTTCCGCCCGTCCACTGTCCTTCCTCCTGCTACTAGTCATCTCTTCGCGAGATATACGTAGGAGGGAGCAATATACTGCTTGACTCCTCGGTGAAGGTATGTTCTCGAAACTTCAACAAAAGCCCGTAGCGAGCTACTGAGCGTCTCTCTTGCAGAGTCCTCCACTGGAGTTTATCTATCATCCCCGTAACGCTTTCGCGATTACTAAATGATCCTGTAACGAAGCGCGCTGCTCTCCGTTGAATCTTCTCTATCTCATCTGTCAACCCTATCTGGAACGGATCGCACACTGGTGAGCAGTATTCAAGCAGTGCGCGAACAAGTGTACTGTAACCTACTTTCTTTGTTTTCGGACTGAATTTCCTTAGGATTGTTCCAACGAATCTCCATCTGGCATCTGCTTTACCGACGATTAATTTTATATGGTCATTTCATTTTAAATCACTCCTAATGCCTAGTCCCAGATAATTTATGGAATTAACTGCTTCCATTTGCTGTTCTGCTATATTGTAGCTAAATGATATAGGATCTTTTTTTCTGTTTATTCGCAGCACATTACACTTGTCTACATTGAGATTCAATTGCCATTCCCTAAACCATGCGTCAATTGGTTGCAGATCCTCCTGCATTTCAGCACAATTTTCCATTGTTACAACCTCTCGATGTACTATAGCGTCATCCGCAACAACCTTCAGTGAACTTCCGATGTTATGCACCAGGTCATTTATACATACTGTGAATAGTAACGGTCCTACGACACTCCCTTGCGGTACACATGAAATCACTCTTATTTCGGAAGACTTCTCTCCACTGAGAATGACATGCTGCGTTCTGTTATCTAGGAACTCTTCAGTCTAATCACACAATTGGTCTGATAGTCCATATGCTCTTACTTTGTTCATTAAACGACTGTGGGGTTATTCTGTCTGATGTCCTTCCTCGTGGTGCAATGATCAGCGCTGACGTATATTGTGCTACCCTCAGGTAATTGAAAAAACGACTTCAGCTTGTTCGTCACCACAAAAATACAAATAGACGTCCCCTTCTCCATGGAAACGCGAGGCCATAGCCGAGTCTGCACACCCAGGAGGAACTGACAAAACTTCATTGGACTGTTCTTCCTCATCCATCTTACACTCCGGATGTAGCACCTTCCAACTTAATCTCTTTGGCCCTATGAAGGATGCACTGGGTGGGAAGCTGTACATGGATGATGGGGAAGTTATGGTTGCAGCACGACATTGGCTTCGAGTGGAGTGGCACCATGCAAGGCCATCCAGGCTCTCCCAGGTGGCGCAAGGCCGTCGCATTGAACGGAGATTATGTTGAAAAAGAGAGTTTTGTAGCCAAAAGAGCAGTGCATTGAAATCCTAAACGAAAGCAACCTGATTTCCGCAGAAAAAGTGTGTTGCATTATTTTGGTTAAGGCTCAGGCGTGTTACTAAGCTAATCCGCGACAAAACGTGCTGTTCTTCTTTGTATCACTTCTGTTTAACCCTACCGTAATGAACGACGCCTCTAGTCATCCAGCCTCAAGCAACGGTAACCGTGGCAGCACTTAACGGGTACCGTCCCATAGGTAAGGGTTTCACGGCCTGCCGCGTGGTAGGGTTGGCTGCAAGCGCAGAGCTAAACGGGTGTCGGCCGTGCGGCTCGCTCTTGTAAGTGTGCGGCGGAATTAGCATGGAAAAGGCCGCCTCTGGCCGGCCTCCATTACTTGCCATTAGCGGGTGCGCCGTCGTGACGCAGTCCGCGGTGTTAACGGCCGGCCGGGAGGGTGGGGCGAGTGTGTGTGTGTGGTGGGAGGGCTAGAGGCTGAGTGGAGTAAGGTGGGGGAGGGGGGGGGGGGCAGCTCGGGGGTGCTAACGAGCAGAACGCCGGGCACCGCTGCGCGCCAGGCGCTGCCTGGCCGCCGCTTGTGACGTCTGATGAGGCTCGGACTCTTGTCTGCAAGAGGGCGTGTTTCAAAGACGTAAGATGGCTTTTCTCATCACCTGGTGCCTGATCCGCTCAGTGACCACTGTACGGAACATACCGGCTGAGGTAGCTACGACACAGCACGCCCAAAAAAACGAAAACGAGTACAATATTGGGTGTTTCTGGCCATTAAAATTGCTACACCAAGAAGAAATGCAGATGATAAACGGGTATTCGTTGAACAAATATATTATACTAGAACGGACATGTGATTACATTTTCACGCAATTTGGGTGCATAGATCCTGAGAAATCAGTACCCAGAACAATCACTTCTGGCAGTAATAACGGCCTTGATACGCCTGGGCATTGAGTCAAACAGAGCTTGGATGGCGTGTACAGGTACAGCTGCCATTTCACCTTCAACACGATACCACAGTTCATCAAGAGTAGTGACTGGCGTATTGTGACGAGCCAGTTGCTCGGCCACAGTTGACCAGACGTTTTCAGTTAGTGAGAGATCTGGAGAATGTGTTGGCCTGGGCAGCAGTCGAACATTTTCTGTATCCAGAAAGGCCCGTACAGGACCTGCAACATGCGGTCGTGCATTATCCTGCTGAAATATAGCGTTTCCCAGGGATCGAATGAAGTGTAGAGCCACGGGTCGTAACACATCTGAAATCTAACGTCCACTGTTCAAACTTCCGTCAATGCGAACAAGAGGTCACCGAGACGTGTAAGCAATTGCACCCCATACCATCACGCCACGTGATACGCCAGTATGGCGATGACGAGTACACGCTTCCAATGTGCATTCGCCGCGATGTCGCCAAACACGGATGCGACCATCATGATGCTGTAAACAGAATCTGGATTCATCCGAAAAAATCACGTTTTGCCGTTCGTGCACCCAGGTTCGTCTTTGAGTACACAATCGCAGGCGCTCTCCTGTCTGTGATGAAGCGTCAAGGGTAACCGCAGCCATGATCACCGAGCTGATAGTCCATGCTGCTGCAAACGTCGTCGAACTGTTCGTGCAGATGTTTGTTGTCTTCCAAACGTCCCCATCTGTTAACTCAGAAATCGAGACGTGGCTGCACGATCCGTTACAGTCATGCGGATAAGATGCCTGTCATCTCGACTGCTACAGATACGAGGCTGTTGGGATGCAGCACGGCGTTCCGTATTACCCTCCTGAACCCACCTATTCCATATTCTGCTAACAGTCATTGGATCTCGACCAACGCGAGCAGCAAAGTCGCTATAAGATAAACCGTAATCGCGATAGGCTACAATCCGACCTTTATCAAAGTCGGATTCGTGATGGTACTCATTTCTCCTCCTTACACGAGGCATCACAGTAACGTTTCACCAGGCAACGCCGGTCAACTGCTGTTTGTGTATGAGAAATCGGTTGGAAACTTTCCTCATGTCAGCACGTTGTAGGTGTCGCCACCGGCGCCAACCTTGTGTGAATGTTCTGAAAAGCTAATCATTTGCATATCACAGCATCTTCTACCTGTCGGTTAAATTTCGCGTCTGTAGCACGTCATCTTCGTGGTGTGTACCGTAATGAACGACGCCTCTAGTCATCCAGCCTCAAGCAACGGTAACCGTGGCAGCACTTAACGGGTACCGTCCCATAGGTAAGGGTTTCACGGCCTGCCGCGTGGTAGGGTTGGCTGCAAGCGCAGAGCTAAACGGGTGTCGGCCGTGCGGCTCGCTCTTGTAAGTGTGCGGCGGAATTAGCATGGAAAAGGCCGCCTCTGGCCGGCCTCCATTACTTGCCATTAGCGGGTGCGCCGTCGTGACGCAGTCCGCGGTGTTAACGGCCGGCCGGGAGGGTGGGGCGAGTGTGTGTGTGTGGTGGGAGGGCTAGAGGCTGAGTGGAGTAAGGTGGGGGAGGGGGGGGGGGGCAGCTCGGGGGTGCTAACGAGCAGAACGCCGGGCACCGCTGCGCGCCAGGCGCTGCCTGGCCGCCGCTTGTGACGTCTGATGAGGCTCGGACTCTTGTCTGCAAGAGGGCGTGTTTCAAAGACGTAAGATGGCTTTTCTCATCACCTGGTGCCTGATCCGCTCAGTGACCACTGTACGGAACATACCGGCTGAGGTAGCTACGACACAGCACGCCCAAAAAAACGAAAACGAGTACAATATTGGGTGTTTCTGGCCATTAAAATTGCTACACCAAGAAGAAATGCAGATGATAAACGGGTATTCGTTGAACAAATATATTATACTAGAACGGACATGTGATTACATTTTCACGCAATTTGGGTGCATAGATCCTGAGAAATCAGTACCCAGAACAATCACTTCTGGCAGTAATAACGGCCTTGATACGCCTGGGCATTGAGTCAAACAGAGCTTGGATGGCGTGTACAGGTACAGCTGCCATTTCACCTTCAACACGATACCACAGTTCATCAAGAGTAGTGACTGGCGTATTGTGACGAGCCAGTTGCTCGGCCACAGTTGACCAGACGTTTTCAGTTAGTGAGAGATCTGGAGAATGTGTTGGCCTGGGCAGCAGTCGAACATTTTCTGTATCCAGAAAGGCCCGTACAGGACCTGCAACATGCGGTCGTGCATTATCCTGCTGAAATATAGCGTTTCCCAGGGATCGAATGAAGTGTAGAGCCACGGGTCGTAACACATCTGAAATCTAACGTCCACTGTTCAAACTTCCGTCAATGCGAACAAGAGGTCACCGAGACGTGTAAGCAATTGCACCCCATACCATCACGCCACGTGATACGCCAGTATGGCGATGACGAGTACACGCTTCCAATGTGCATTCGCCGCGATGTCGCCAAACACGGATGCGACCATCATGATGCTGTAAACAGAATCTGGATTCATCCGAAAAAATCACGTTTTGCCGTTCGTGCACCCAGGTTCGTCTTTGAGTACACAATCGCAGGCGCTCTCCTGTCTGTGATGAAGCGTCAAGGGTAACCGCAGCCATGATCACCGAGCTGATAGTCCATGCTGCTGCAAACGTCGTCGAACTGTTCGTGCAGATGTTTGTTGTCTTCCAAACGTCCCCATCTGTTAACTCAGAAATCGAGACGTGGCTGCACGATCCGTTACAGTCATGCGGATAAGATGCCTGTCATCTCGACTGCTACAGATACGAGGCTGTTGGGATGCAGCACGGCGTTCCGTATTACCCTCCTGAACCCACCTATTCCATATTCTGCTAACAGTCATTGGATCTCGACCAACGCGAGCAGCAAAGTCGCTATAAGATAAACCGTAATCGCGATAGGCTACAATCCGACCTTTATCAAAGTCGGATTCGTGATGGTACTCATTTCTCCTCCTTACACGAGGCATCACAGTAACGTTTCACCAGGCAACGCCGGTCAACTGCTGTTTGTGTATGAGAAATCGGTTGGAAACTTTCCTCATGTCAGCACGTTGTAGGTGTCGCCACCGGCGCCAACCTTGTGTGAATGTTCTGAAAAGCTAATCATTTGCATATCACAGCATCTTCTACCTGTCGGTTAAATTTCGCGTCTGTAGCACGTCATCTTCGTGGTGTAGCAATTTTAATGGCCGGTAGTGTAAATATATGGGTCTTAAGGATTCATACCGTTTATCACATTCAACTTACTATTAAAGTGACACATCAAATGAAAGTGCAACTTAAACAGTTTTTTAACATGTTGGTAAGGCAGTTATCCCCTTGTAAATACTTTATAAAAATGCGTGATACACAAATGCTGACTTCATTTACCCTGATGGGGTACATTATGATGGTAGGATATCATGACCACTGCCCCACCGCCCACCACGAGGATGAATGCCTCCTGACGCCGTTGCGGGCACGTGACGTCGTAAGGGAAGACTGAAGGCTGAAGAGAGACGAATGGGCAGTCATTACAGATAAGATAAGGGCCGCAAATGCGGAAAATATGTGACAAAGGACACACAGTTATGGCGCTGCGGCTGGAAACGAAACTCCCTGAAACGACGAAACTGGAGGGGTGGTGAAATAACCAGTACGCCGTACGGAACTGGATGACCACGTTTCATCACTAAAGGCAGAGGTTGGAGGATCGCCGACCGGGACACCGGGACACTGACGTGGATCCATGGTGCGGCTGTGGACGAAAGAGAATAATTAGACAATGTCTCTAAAGAATAAAGTACAAAATTTCAACTGAAGCAGGTTGCGTGAAATGAAGATCGTGACAAACCCCCAGTAACTGGTCGATAACCACGCTCTGCTACCGTGGTACTTACAGGAATTAAGGAAAACGTCGGAGGGAGGAATCACCAATATAACTTTTTTTTCACACAACTTGTCTATTTAAAAAATATAAACTGTGTTTTACACATAATCGAAGCATTTAGCCATAAAATTTTCTTTAACAAAATGAACAAATCTGCAAAATTCTTTTGACCTTAAACCTTAAGTTGAATAAGCTTTTAACGTTTGCAAAAGAAATATGAAGTGCTGTATTACAAAACAGCAAACAATATGACAATGATTACACGACAGCCGGACCTGCAGCCCGGCCGTTATCGAGTGACACAGCGGTGTTACTACCGCGCTGGACACAGTCTGTCTTATTAAATGCCCTTCTGCAACACATGAAAATTATAGAAGCACCATTGATGACAAGAGTGATTAAATTACTCAAAACAGATGACTTAACTTTTAATTTGAAAGCTATATGTCGAAAGGTTCTGAGTGAAGATACGCACCTGTGCTTAAAGGTTAAACAGATTAGCAAACAATATGACAATGATAAGGTTTACTTCGAAGCAACCAACCCCTTAATTTCAATCGGCAACCAAGGTGCGACTGGATCACAACCAGTCCGTTCTGACAATTTTATTTTGACTAAAGCCCTGGTGACAGTTGGCTGTTAATATTTTCAAAGCTAGACTGATAGTCAGTTATTAAGACCGCTCTGAAGGAACGTCTTAAAACATTACCTGTGAACACTTGTTATAAGAGAACTCACTCGGTGGAACCACAAGATCCAGCTAAAATACACCAATAACGACACGGTCTTTCAAAAACAGAAACAAACAGCTTAGTACAACAGGTTGTTCGGATTATAACTAATGACAGGAATGCAATTACGATCAAAGAATTGAACAGGTTAACAGTCAAATCTAACCACAATGTCCCTCTGTTATTTAACGACAACCTGTGCCTTAGTACGATTGTTCCGGCTGTATTTACGACTAAAAGCTGATTAATTAGAACATTAATGATGGTGTACAAACCAGACAGGAAAGGCAATATAATAATGGGACAAATTTTCAAACGACAACTAGTGTCTTAGTACCATACTATTGCCTATGTTTACGACCAAAGAGTCGATCGAGTAAAACTCTGAGGGTCGGCTACAAACCAGAAAAGAATAAGGAGGGCAGGTAGACAAAGAAACAAATCCCCACGACGATTACAGAATGTTATTGCCCTTTATCAGCAAGCAGTTCCATGGGTCCACGGTGAGTTGCAGTGGTTACTAACAAGGGAACCTCCCCATCGCACCCCCCTCGGATTTAGTTATAAGTTGACACAGTGGATAGGCCTTGAAAAACTGAACACAGCTCAGTGGAGAAAACAGGAAGAAGTTGTGTGGAACTACGAAAAAAAAGCAAAATATTCAAACCGATTAGTCCATGCACAAGATAAGCAACATCAAGGACAGTGTGAGATCAGGATCGCCGTGGTCCCGTGGTTAGCGTGAGCAGCTGCGGAGTGAGAGGTCTTTGGTGCAAGTCTTCCCTCGAGTGAAAAATTTAATTTTTTATTTTCAGTTTATGTGACAAACTCTTACGTTTTCATCACTTTTTTGGGAGTGATTATCATATCCACAAGAAAAGCTAAATCGGGCAAGGTAGAAGAATCTTTTTACCCATTCGCCAAGTGTATAAGTTAGGTGGGTCGACAACATATTCCTGTTATGTGGCGCACATGCCGTCACCAGTGTCGTATAGAATATATCAGACGTGTTTTCCTGTGGAGGAATCGGTTGACCTATGACCTTGCGATCAAGTGTTTTCGGTTCCCATTGGAGAGGCACGTCCTTTCGTCTGCTAATCGCACGGTTTTGCGGTGCGGTCGCAAAACACAGACACTAAACTTATTACAGTGAACAGTAAACTTATTACAATGAACAGAGACGTCAATGAACAAACGGACAGATCATAACCATGCGAAAATAAAAAAAGTAAAGTTTTCACTTGAGGGATGACTTGAACCAAGGACCTCTCCTTCCGCAGCTGCTGACGCTAACCACGTGGCCACGGCGCATCTGCGCTACAATTCTCCTTGGTGTTGCATATCTTGCGCATTGACTACTCAGTTTGTATATTTTGCTTATTTTTTTCAGTTTCACATAACTTCTTCCTGTTTTCTCGATTGATCTGTGTTCAGTTTTTCAAGGCCTATCCACTGTGCCAACTTATAACTAAATCTGAGGGGGTGCGATGGGGAGGTTCCCTTGTAATTGGTGCCGATGAAAGCCAGGTAGAAGAGGCCAGCCAGGCCACGAGCGGTCGTCCGACACGAATGTTGCCAACCAACCAACGGGATATCGGCCTGCTGCTTGTAGTCGACGCTGACCCCGGTGAAGTACTCCGGTATCTTCGCTCTGCGCAGGCCCTCCTTGCGCAGCTCGTGGCTTCGGCCGCTCAGACCTCGAGACCACCTCTTGTCGTGACGCTACCACCAATCCCCAAACTCCGTACCTCTCTCTTGGGCCAGCGAACCCTGTACATACATCGGCAAGTAGAGACCTTCTAAGGACACAATCCACATATACCAACTCTTCCTCCTAGAAACTGGCAAGGGGGCTGCAAGAGGGATAGTTGATACTACACCTGAGCCAGTGGCGCCAGTCAGAACAGTGTGCTAACTCAATGGCGCCAGTGCTCAATTACCTAATTTATATATTTTATCCATATTATATTTAAATCCTATGCTACTGTGATACATTAAAGGCAGGGGTAATGTTAAATTGTACATTGACGGAAAAAAGAATTGCCATACCAAATAACAATTAATGTAGAGCAACGAAACTTCCAGAACACGTTTGTCTAGGTAACATATTTAAGTGATTGACATAGCAAGATCAAAGGCTAATGTACGCGCAATGTAAGCCATTGAGGGTATGAAATGCTGGGGCATTGATAACCGGAGTAACTGCCAGAAAGCTGAACGCAAGCATGTCCACTTGCGTGCATTGTGTTGTATTGCCGGGTGACTGTTTGGGGGTGGCGTTCCACGCCTGTTGCACTTTGCAACACAACAGCTCGAAACACCAGATTGACGTACAGATTTGTAGTGAGGGTGCACGGGATAACCAAATCGCATCCGAAACCATAGCTCCAGGGGTAAGTCCAATGTGTCTAACACGCAGACGGGTTGGTTGCATGCCGTCAACTGGCCTCCTTCTAACCAAAGCACGGCCATCACTGGCGTCGAGGCAGAAACAGCTTTCATCAGAAAACACTACAGACCTCAACCTTGCCATTCAATAAGCTCTCGCTTGCACCACTGAGGTCGCGAGTGGCCGTGCTTTGGGGTCAGTGGTTTGCACGCTACGGGTGTCTGGCCGGCAGTTGTCGTCGAAGTAACCGAATTGTAGCAGTTCGTTTTGTCACTGTGGTGCAGCTGTTGGTCAGATTGCTATTGCAGATGTAGTAAGGTGCGCCCGCAAATACTGGTCTTTCCTGTCGGTCTTCTTGCTACCGACCATTCTCGTGACCACCGTTGTCAGCAGTCAAGTACAGTGGCTACGCTTCTGCCAGATCTTTCTGTAACATCGCAAAAGGAACATCCAGCTTCTCGTAGCCCTATTACATCACTTCTTTCATATAGGTGCTGATAATCGCGTCTTTGTCCCCTTGAAGGCATTGTCGACTACTATCTACTCACCACGTCCAATCTCAAAGGTACGTAGCGCTCACAACCGTTGTAACATGTGTTAAACCTGATATGTATCGCCATAGTGGCACTACTAGAGCCACTCGTATGCGATTGGCGTGGAACTGGAATATACGTCATCATTCAGGTGTAGAAACACGCCTACGAACATTCGTTCGTGCCGCACAACTCCTTCTTCGGGTTGTTATATTTTTTTTCTTTCACTGTATTTACCGGAGGGAAGTGGGAGGGGGGGGGGGGCACGGTGGAAAAAGTATGATACTGAGACCCACCCTTCCTCCAGCGGAGATTAACTCAGGATACGTGGTAGAAATTTCAAATCTGTGGCAAGTTCTATGGGACCAAACTGCTGAGTTCATTGGCTCCTAAGCTTACACACTACTTAAACTAACTTCGAACCAAACTGCTGGGGTCATTGCTCCCTAAGCTTACCCACTACTTAAACTAACTTACGCCAGGGACAACACGCACACCCATCCCCGGAGGAGGACTCGAACGTCTGACGGAGGAGCCGCGTGAACCGTCACAAGGCGCCTCAGACCACGCGTTTACCCCGCTCAGGATACGTGCCTGAGTGGAAGGATAGTGGGAAAGGAAGATCGTATCCTTAGAGGCTACCCACAAATTGTTTCACATCAGATCAGAGTTCTGTAATGACGTTCGTCATTTGTATGGGACGAACACATTTAAGCTGACACGATATCAAGAAGTGACGATCGAGCCCACGGCCTCTGCTTTACAGGCCTAACGACGACACCCAGAGATCACGTACCTTGCCTCTGTGTTTATACACCACCGTATAAAAACCTTATGGTATGAAATTAACAACTGCTCAAAAAATTAGAAAGGGTCTGTTCAAGACAAAGGTAAGAAAGTGATAGCATGCACAGTAGATACTACTGCAATCAGTTGTTATAGCCGTTGTTTACGTTTTATCTAATTATTTCCCTCGCTCCCTGTAGGAATCTATCCCTAAGTTTTGAAAAAACAAATTCACGACTCCAGAGAGATAATAATGGAAATATATCACATCAAAGCATACAGATAGCGTCTTGCATCATTCCTATTTCGCTCGCAGCAACAAAGATCATTTAGGCAATTTCTGAATGTTTGCATAGAACAAAATGAAGGCTATTCTAGGACACCCCATCCATCGAAATTTTTGCTTTCTGGTATGACTGAAGTATGCTTACCATAGTAGTGGTTGCAGCCAGAATCCACATACTTCGCGATATGCGGTGCCCGAAACAAATTATGGGACATACTGTTCCGCATATTTATCGGAAATCTTTATTGCTGACCCTGATGGATCCTGTGCACTGCCACACTTTCCAGTCAGTCTAAAAAAGGGTCGCCAATATCATTATCATATGCGATGCCTCTCACCACTTCAATGATAACCAGGCAATTCTACTACTTTGAGGAAGATTCCGAGATCTAACCGCTCGACTGGAATATCCATAGCGCTACACTTTCGTACACCACCTAGAAACTTCTGAAACTGTAAGGGTCTGGGCATGGGAAGTACAGCGTATTGATTTTAAACATGGGCGGTAAACATATCAAATTTATTAATGAAAAGGATCAGAAAATTACACTTTGCTGCAAGAATTAAATTACAGTCAGCCAAAGCGCCACAGCTTAATAGCCAGATGTATTTAGGTAAAAGTAGTGACAGCACGAATCAATCACCATCAAACAGTAAAATTCATTTACAAATGAATAACAATTAATTCCAATTTTTATTGACTAAGCCTCGAAAACAAGTGAAGCACGTAAGTTACAAGCATACCTGAATACTTTTGCATATACTGTACATTCAGAAAGCCTTGCTGTAATGTTGTTGCCATTAGCACACTAAATATGTATAAGCAATTAAATGTAATAACTTTAATAAAACAGTATGTTGGTACTAACAGAGCACTGAATATTTAGAAATACTTTAAACAAACAATGCTTTTGTTAAAATGTTGCACTCTCTTATTATTACTTGGAAGGCACACAGTAACAATAAGAGTAACACTATTTCACACGTGGAGCGGGAGGAGGAAGCATCTTCATTCTTAGTAAAGGCAGAAGACACCTTAACTTTCACCAAACACAAATTCGTAAACTGTCCACCTTTAAGATACATTATTATATTCTAGGAAACAGAAGACCAACAAACGAAAAGACCTTGCCTGGGGCAACAACTAAGAGCAACCCGAATGCCGATTAGACACAGCTGGTCCCGCAGCAGCAACAAACATACTGAACAACCTTATCAGTAACAGAAAAACCGTTGAGCACCGCCAACTAGCAAATAAATTTCAATCCGCAAAAGCAGACTAATTCCACTGGCAAGCACAACTATCACGCTACGATGTAACCGTCAGTTCCGCAGAAGCCTTATCGGAAGGCGACCGGCCTACCATCCTCCGTCACTTGCTAACCACCCCTGCTGTATGCTGCTGCGAGGCTGTATCTCCGTCGTTCTCATCCACTGGATGACTGACTGCCGAAACCCAGCACCAGCCGACATTGCGTCTACTTCCTCGTTGTACAAAGAGATTCCTCACCCACAACAGTACTTGCAGCAACACTTCTCTAGAATCAATAACCAGAGGCGTTCCCCAAACGGCTCAACTGTCACAGATATGCTCCATCACGGCGGTACTTGAATACAGTTTACAGTCAATAGGTCAAAACACATGCAAATATACCCCACTCAAATTTCCATGGAAACAAATGGAAATTGTTTGCTCCAGTTAGATCATGTCTGACTTGTTCAGTGGAGATAACCTCCATCTAGTTACTACAGAGGTCGGCACGAAAATAGGGCTTCAAGGTCATCTCGTCGTCTTACAGCATTGAACACCTTTTTTTTATAGTGATAATTTCAAATGTTCGTAAAAATTCAAACAAAAATATTTGGCAACTCTACTTTAAGCCTATAATATGAGGGAGTACTTTCCAAAAGAAAATTCTCACTAGCTGCGAGGAAAAAAAATGAAAACTATCGTTACAAGAAGTTTTGGAGGAAAATAATTTTTTACTTGAACCTGTGGCAGTAACAGAATAACTAATGTAATTGGACTAAAATATATATATATATGAACATCCTCAAAGTTTACAGATGCATATGCTGAGCTTTTTATTTCGGAAACATAAAAGTATTATGAGATAAAAAGTAAAATATTGTAAGAGGTGTGAAACTGTGCAGACTACACAGCGAAAAATGTAGTCGCTGATGAATTTTCGTTCTGTAGCACTGCGAAGAAACTTCCCGCGAGAAAGTTGTTAAGAAAACTAGAAAAATTATTTTTGGTAACATTTCAGACAACATTATTGTATGGTATCACGTACAGAGGCAAATCGCAACCGCGATATTCAGTGTGCAGCAGCGCGCGAGTCGTTGTAGGCCGTCGCCAAGAGTTTTGTTCGGACGGCTTGCTTTAATATGACTGAGAATATTCCCTACTTCCCGAAAATATTTTTCTGGCTGCTAATACATATCCTTCGCCATTGCATCCATCGCTCACAACGCCAATATACGCTACGCAAAAGCAATTGCAGTTATTTTGAAGCCAATATTTTCACTGAAGTCGAGCAAAATGTTTGTTCGAAAGGTTTTGTGAAACCCAAGTTTTATCTAAATTTGCTGTAAGCCTACTATTCTCAGCACGAATTACATGCTCGGTACACAAAAACCTCGTTCTTAGTATTGCAATGCCCCTGTCTTGTGTTACAAATTCCGTCTATCATTACAGTTTCTGAATTAAAAACCAAGTGGGTGGAGAAGACAATACATTAAATTCACTGTCCAGAATAATCAATTTTATCACGGACGTTACCCTGTATATCTCTAGCCATCGGATACTATCCTCTGTCATACTAATGTAATACAATTCTACGTTCTAGATTTCTGTAAAAGTCGTCAAATGTCATAGATTTCTTTGCTCTTCTCCGAGAATCAGAATAGGTTCTGGGACTGTTCCGATGTTACTGCACTGTTTATATATACACTCGATACAGAAGCACCACAACGTTTTGTCATTTTATGAACTGCGTTACCCTTACTACCAAACAGCCAGTAAATCCTTCTATGAAAAAAAGGAGCTAAATTTCGAATGTACAAGTAAACCGAATGTAGTAAGATTATATCCGAATGTAAAGACATTCGATACAAGTTTTTAGGAAAAACTGTTGCTAATTAATGCAGAATTGACAGTCTTATTTTAACTGACAGTTACTGTCGAGTAAACTAATGACCACCAAGTTTATCAGACCTCTACTGTAAGGGAAAAACATTCGCAGTATGTCCTCTACAAATGAAACGAATAGACAGACATTTAAATTAAGTCAGCTTTACATAGACGGCACTTACCTTAAGTGAAGGATCTTCTGGCTCAATGTCTTCAGATTCACTGTCGTTTGTTTCAGCCAGGTGTATCATCACAGATTCCACTATGGTGTCTCTTAAACACTGGTTCAAGAAATCAGTTTCTTGCAATGCTTCTGCGTGTTTTACGCACCTCTCCCAATGCTTGTGAGTAATATTATCAAGAGCTTCGTGTGTTAGCTTCTCGACATCAACAAGTTTGAAATTAGTATTTATTTTCGCTACTTCTCGCTTTACTTGGGCCCATATCAATTCAACGGAATTATACTGGCAGTGATGCGATGGTCGACATACCACTTTGTGTCCCATTTCGTTTGCCAGTTAATCTAACTCCTAAGTCCTTTTGGCACCACGATTTCTTCCTTAGACAGGAGTTCAGCCTTCGTTTCACCGACTCAAAATGAAACATTCATTCTCTTTAACAACTCCATAATATCTGCCTTGCACCAATTTCAACGTGGCAGCTTTTCTGTCTGAATGGAGTGGTAGCTGGCGTTATCAATCACGATAATTGACCCTTCTTCCAGGGCAGACTACGGTAGAATAAACCAATTCTTAAAACCTTCTCCATTCATTTCAAGGACATTTCCCATCGCGAAAACCAAGTTTGGCCTCTGGTATGAAGCCTGCGGTTAATGAATCAGAGAGGGCGATGATCAGTCGGCCACCTCTACCAGTAGGCACTTTCAGACCGCCGTTTCCTTTGGAGTAGTGCCATATATTCTTATTGGTGTGGTTCTGTGAAACCCAAGTTTCATCCAAGTACACTACAGGCTTGGTGTCTTCAGTACACAAGAAGTGCACTGCTGCTGTAATGTGTCTGCATTCCATTAAGAATTTCCGTCCGTCATTACACTTCTTGAATCGGAAACCAAGGGAGCGGAGAAGACGAAGAACGGACGTCTCTGAGCCCGAGTAATCAATTTTTTCACGGAGGTCAGCCTGCGTTTTTTTAACTGTTGGATACTCTCCTCTGTCGTAATATTCAAGTACAGTTATAAGCACGAGCTCTTTGTTAAAAGCGTCAATGTCGGTTGATTTCCGTTCACGTTCATATCCCTTCCTTGGAGACTCGAAACATTCATTCACGTCTGGAGATTCTACCAATGACACAGATTTGCCAATACGGTCTACAGTTGACTTGGAGACACCATACGCTTTAGTAGTAAGTTTATGAATTTGCGCAAAATTTAAGTTATTCCTCGCTTCTCCGTTGTCGGCCAGATCAGTAAAAAACTTGAGTACATTTGATATGATAATTTCCGATTGTTTACTAATGTGACTGGAGCAGTACTACAAGAAAGCTGTTACCTCTGCATTGTTGTTCACCACCGAACACACGTCAAAGCGCCTTTCTGAAGAAAGTTAGACACTGAGATCAGATGTGAACACTCGATATAGCACGGTAACACTGAGCTTTCAGCTGCTCTGACCTACCGCACGCCGGCCGAAGTTCCCGTGCGGTTCTAGGCGCTGCAGTCTGGAACCGCGTGACCGCTACGGTCGCAGGTTCGAATCCTGCCTCGGGCATGGATGTGTGTGATGTCCTTAGGTTAGTTAGGTTTAACTAGTTCTAAGTTCTAGGGGACTAATGACCTCAGCAGTTGAGTCCCATAGTGCCCAGAGCCATTTGAACCATTTGAACCTACCGCACCGCTAACTGTACCTACATGGCAACAAAACCGAGAGGCGGGCGAATCACAGTCTGCAGCCCCTGTTTACGGCAAGCAGCGGCTGTGACTTTGAGGACTCCACTTCCGCGCCGGCCACTCTAGCTATTGGCTGCACAGTCTGATGTGTGTCTGTACTGTGCACTTGCACGCTCATTTAAAACAAGTATTCTAGAAAAGTCAGACAAGAACTAAGCTGCTTTCTAAATCAGTGCACATGGATACATCATTATTGTAGTCTTTCCATGTGGGTAATGTAAGTGCTGGTCATGAAGGATGGTGACTCCTGACCTCCTCTGAAGTTCCTATAAAATTCAGGCCTTTCAACAAATCTGAATCGGCCTCAGAAATGTAGGTATTTTTATGGACTTTTACCTATTCTCACCGATAGTGCTTCTGAAAGGTGTTCCATCCCACCAGAACCTTCAGATATTTCTATTCAGCACATCGAAAAATATTGGCCTTCATAGAAAGTCACAGACCTTTAAGCCAGCGATGTCATCAGTGGCCACAACCCATTTAAAAGAATTACAAAAAGAGCAACCATTACCTTCAAGTTGGAGAAAACCTCCTTACCCCAGATGCTGGTTCTCATGCACACAACAGTCACAGGCGTCGCCACGTAATGATGAGTTACACGATATGCTATGCTGTATTTAAATGTGGCCATGGTCAAGAATATTCACACGAATTGTGAAGTTTGACAACAGTAGACGAAAATTTATGTTGGACCCGAGACTACGTACAGTGAAGGAAATGAGTAGTAACGCAACAATCCATACTATGGACGGCCATGTACGACTGAAAATATGTGGTTGAGAACCGTTGATATCTAGGCAATCCATTTATGAATGGGGTATTGTGTGGATTGCATTATTAGGGTGCAATGCTGTGACCTAGCCATGCTAATGCCCGCGGTAATCAGTTGTCTTCTTAATATGTGGAATTTGTTTACGAATTTACGTGTGAATCCAGGACTGGATTCTGGGAAGGGTCAGTTTCGTGCTTTCTCCTCTCATTTCCGAAGATATATTGCCCGACTTTCAACGTACCACAGTTGTCTAACACTTAATTGATATTAACAATAAAATCTATAGAATGTTTTATTACACTGCTAACAATTGGTTCTAGAGATGAAAGGAGAGCATTCTGCTGACCACTTTCAGTACATATTATGAAGGAATATAAGATGTGCTGCGGCATACCCTTGCTGTGGACTGCCATTTATGATGGAAGATATGTGTTGTAGTATTAACCGTGTAGACAAGTCACTTATGAATGGCATATGGTGCGGATTGCATTACTGGGGTCCAATGCCGTGGCTTAGCAGTGACAGTGTAATTGAAATTCCGTTATTTTCAGAATCCAGCGCACCAGTATCTGCTTTTGCAACGCATTTACATCTGTGCTCTGTCGCACAATGGACGCACTTAACACTGTGAATATGGTAAGTGCACAGTAACAGTAGAGATTATGCCACCATTTGATTGATTTATTTATTTATTTATTTTGCCCAGCTTCTCACTGGTCTGATGCAGCCCACCACGAATTGCTTTCCTGTGCCAAACTCTTCATCTTAGAGTACATCTTCCAGCCTACTCCCTCGATTATTTGTAGGATGGATTCCAATCTCTGTCTTCCTCTAGTTTCCTCTCCAGGTCCTTTTAGTACCATAGAAGTTATTCTGTGATTATTTAACAGATATCCTACCAGCCTGACCCTTCTTCTTGTCAACGTTTTCCATACATTCCTTCCCTCGTCTATTCTCCGAGAACCCATTCGTTCGTTAGCTTATCAGACCACCTAATTTTTAACATTCTTCTGTAACACTACATCTCAAATGCTTCGATTCCCTTCTTTTCCAGTTTTCCCGCAGTCCATGTTTCACTACCATAAAATGCTGTGCTCCAGAGGTAAATCATATTTTTGGTAGTAATAGACTTCTCTCGACCAGGATTCCCACTATCTACTAGTGCTAATCTGCTTTTTATGCCCTCCTTGCTCCATCTGTGATGGGTTATTTTGCTGCCTAGATGGTAGAATTTCTTAACTTTATCTACTTCGTGGTCACCAATCCATATTTTAAGTTTATCGTTGTTTTCAGTTCTGGTATTTCTCATTACTCCCGTCTTTTTCCTACTTTCTCTCAGTGCATGTTCCGTACCCATTCGACTGTTCATTCCATTCAACCATCCTATAATTCTTCTTCGCTTTCACTGACGATAGCAATGTCATCAGTGAATATTGTCATTGATATCCTTTCACCTTGAATTTTAATTCCATTCTTCTTTTATTTCCATTGTTGCTTCTTCGATGTATAGGTTGTATCGATTGAACAGTAGGAGCGAAAGACGACATTCCCATCTTACACCCTTTTTAATACGAGCACTTTGTTCTTGGTCTTCACTCTTACTGTTCCCTTTTGACGACGCAGCGTCCATTTTGTATGCTTTTAACGAGGCTTAAAAATCCGAGCAGTTAACTGATTCATAGCACTCAGAGAAATTGGCTAAAACCGGCATTTTGCTTTCAGCTGGAGATTATCTACAGCTATGTGAAAAGATCAAGGTCATGCACTTTTCATTCATTAATTTGAATCACTTCGATGCATCCTTCAGGAATTCGTATCAGAACAGTTTACAGGGACTTTATCATATCTTCATTTCTCTAGATATTTACGTATTCAGACAGAAAAGGTTTTTCTGTACAATTCCGCCTCACAAAAGACTTTTGCCTCATTTCTGTTACGCATCTATGAGTGACGAGGTGTTCTATCAAACTAACTTGCTGTTTAGATTAGCCTTATCCGATCATTATTATAATTCTAGGTCTGAGTTTCAGGGCAAAATCATTGTTTAGGACTTTCACAAGCGTACACATAAACCGTGCTTAGTTCAATGGAGATAATAGTTCTCTCTTTAGCTCAGCATACAAGAAATTTAATTTCAGAAAAGCACATAATTTAAAAGAATTCGTCTGAAAATTTGAGAAGTTCATGTATCATGCTGCCGTTGTATTTCATAGCAAGAGACTCTCGCAGATATCCCAGTGTCATATTTTACACCACGACTGTGAACGCAGATCTGCAGAGTATCGAAATTGTTGGGAATGGTGTTTGTTATTTTTGCTATGCCGTACGATGAATGTCTTTTTTTTTAAAAAAAGACTTTTGGCCTTTGTGTCTTACCTTAAGAAATATCTTGTGGTTTGTCGGGTCTTTTCACGGTACTTTACTTTCTAAGAAAGTGGGAAACTGACGTTGTAGAAATATAAACGGTATGTGGAGATTAAGCCCCCACTCCCCCTGCTTGGATCCGCTCCAATATAAAACTTTAATATTCACTGGAATGTGACGAGATAGGACTGTGTGAAGATCGGGAATCTGCATAGGCGCTGAGCGCCTCACAAACCAAATACCATAATCAGCATCCTTAATATCGAAGATGCCGTTGAAAGACTGGCAGATGAGGGGTAGAGGACTGGCTGTTGGTGATGTAACTGTGAAGCGGAAAGGCGGAAGAACAACCACATCTATATCAAAACCAGGAAAACTTCATTCACTGATGGACAGGGACCATCGTGCACTGCGGAGGATGATTTTTTTTTTTTTTTAAAAAATCGCGTATCAGCGGAAAGAATCAATTGTGGAGTTCAAAGTCCAAATAGCAGTCCGGCTACCACAGTGACTGTGCGTAGGGCGTTAAAAAGGATGGGGTCAATGGCCGAGCAGTTCCTCATAAGCCACACATCTCTGTATTCAGTGCTAAGCGACGCTCGAGATGTTGTGAAGAGCAACGCCACTTAACACTGACTGACTGGAAACGAGTGATTTGGAGCGATGAATCACGCTACGCCCTGTGGGAATACAGTGCAAAGATTTGGGTGTGGCGAATGTCTCGAAAAGTTACTAGCCGTGTTACGTAATGCCAAGTGTGGAGCACAAAACGCGAAATTCAGAGGGATAAACAAACGTTTTACATCAACGAGTACTGCTTACGGCAGAGCAACATTTCGGAGACGATGATTTTATCAGCACGACAATGTAACCTGTCGTAAGACATCATCTAGGAGGCAATATGCTGTGGACAATCAAAAATCACGTCCCTTAAGGGGACGGGGGGGGGAGGGGGGGGGGGTGTAGGACGTCAAACGGGCTGACTTGGAGCAGGAGAGGCACCACAGGACATTTTATTTTCTACTGTCTATACTTTTACAAATAAATTCATAAAACTTCGTCAGCATGACCAGGAAGGATTCAGGATTCACACTCAGAGCAGTGGGAGGGCAAAAACATAACAAAATAATTTTTTTTTCAGATATTAAATTTCATCATTTTTTCACTTACTGTTGGCTGCATTTGTTGTTATAGGTACATTTTTCTTCACAAGTAAGAGAGATTCTTTGATGAATTTTGCACAGCACACAAACCATACTTACAGGTGTATGAAACTCTAGAATTTTCCAAATCTATTAAAAACTGTGGTAAAAATTGAGATTATTAATTACAAAATTTGATTTTTTTCTAAACATAAAATTTAAAACGTAACAGCTCATTCATTTTTTCAGAAATTAATTAGATTCTAGAGTTTCAGACACCTGTAAGTATGGTTTGTATGCTGTGCAAAATTCATCGAACAGTCTCTCTTACTTAGGAAGAAAAGTGCACCTATAGCAACAAATGCAGCCATTAGTAAGAGAAAAAATGATGAAATTTCACATGTAAAAAAAATTATTTTGTTATATTTTTGAACTTCTGCTGCTACGAGTGTGAATCCTGAATCCTTCCTGGTCCTGCTGACAAAGTTTTATGAATTTACTTGTAAAAGTGTAGACAGTGGAAATTAAAATGTCCTGCGGTGCCTCTCCTGCTCCAAGTCGGCCCGTTTGACGTCCTTCCCCCTTAAATGGACTAGCCTGTCCAGAGTCCCGACCTGAACCTCCTGGAACACCGTTGGGACGAGTTAGAACGTCGACTTTACTCCATACCTCAGCGTCGTACATCACTATTTTCTCTGGTGTCAACTCTTGAGGCAGAATGTGTTGTCGTTCCTCCGTAGAACATCAGACGCCTCACTGAAAGTGTTCCGGCTGAGATGAGGCGGTGATAAAGGCGACGGATGTACACACTCCATATTAATGTCCACTAATAGGTGTCGGGATGCTTATGATCAGGTAGTGTATGTCGTACCGGCGCAGACTTCTACACCCAACATACAAGAAGAAAAGAAAGGGAGTTACAGCCTCTGTATTTGATGTGTTCCGCCGCGATAAAGCTTAAAAATCGGGAGGCGTACGAGGATATAAAAATTTCAGTGGAACGACATGAACCTGACGAAGAATATGGAACTAGCGGCGGTCAGACCTGGAGCGGATGCTGGGGGAAGTCGGTCTTTTCACTCGGCTGTGCGAGAATGCGGGGCATGCGCGCCCCCGAGCAGCCCCAGTCGCGTTCGCAGACGCCGCCGCCGCCGCCACCGCCGCCCCGCGTCGTGACGCGTCGCCCTTTCTCGGCGTCCGACGCCTCTCCATCGCGGCGGATGTTTTATTCATCGCGTTCGCAGCGCCAGCGCTCGACAAGCGGACGGCGCGGCGCTCGGCGTCGCATCTAGCGGCTGAATGTCGCGTTCGTGTGGGCACCCCTGCGCCAGGCCAACAGGTACCCCACTCCCTCCCACCCCACTATCACCCCCACCCCGCCCAACCCTCTGCCGCGCAATGTGTCCGCTCTCAATGCGGGTCGCTGTTGTGTGCGCGCTAGAGAACTCGTACGAAGAGAGAATGGCCAATCCTCAGGCAGTCGCCACGTTTCTCCCAGACTAAAAGAGGGATGTACAACTTCCTAGCATCGCAGTCAGAGGCAGAACACGATGGAGAGGCGACACCATTACCAGAATGAAATAAACTGAACAACCCTCCGCCGCATTTTTCTCAATAAAAACAAAGTCAAGCGGAAAAACTAATGGAAAAATATTCATATAATACACTGCTGGCCATTAAAATTGCTACACCACGAAGATGACGTGCTACAGACGCGAAATTTAATCTACAGGAAGAACATGGTGTGATATGCGTATGATTAGCTTTTCAGAGCATTCACCCCAGATTTGCGCCGGTGGCGACACCTACAACATGCTGACATGAGGAAAGTTTCCAACCGATTTCTCCTACACAGACATCATTTGACCGGCATTGCCTGGAGGAACGTTGATGTGATGCCTCGTGTAAGGAGAAGAAATGCGTACCATCACGTTTCCGACTTTGATAAAGGACGGATTGTAGCCTATCGCGATTGCGGTTTATCGTATCGCGACATTGCTGCTCGCGTTGGTCGAGATCCAACGACTGTTAGCAGAATATGGAATCGGTGGGTTCAGGAGGGTAATACGGAACGCCGTGCTGCATCCCAACGGCCTCGTATCACTTGCAGTCGAGATGACAGGCATCTTATTCGCATGGCTGTAACAGATCGTGCAGCCACGTCTCTATACCTGAGTCAACAGATGGGGACGTTTGTAAGACAACAACCGTCTGCACGAACAGTTCGACGACGTTTGCAGCAGCATGGACTATCAGCTCGAAGACCATGGCTGCGGTTACCCTTGATGCTGCATCATAGACAGGAGCGCCTGCGATGGTGTACTCAACGACGAACGTGGGTACACGAATGGCAAAACGTCATTTTTTCGGATGAATCCAGGTTCTGTTTACAGCATCATGATGATCGCATCCGTGTTTGGCGACATCGCAGTGAACGCACATTGGAAGCGTGTATTCGACATCGCCATACTGGCGTATCACCCGGCGTGAATGTACGGGGTGCCATTGGTTACATGTCTCGGTCACCTCTTGTTCGTATTGACGGCACTTTGAACAGTGGACGTTACATTTCAGATGTGTTACGACCCGTGGCTCTACGCTTCATTCGATCCCTGCGAAACCCTACATTTCAGCAGGATAACGCACGACCGCATGTTGCATGTCCCGTACGGGCCTTTCTGGATACAGAAAATGCGCGACTGCTGCCCTGGCCAGCACATTCTCCAGATCTCTCACCAACTGAAAACGTCTGGTCAATGGCGGCCGAGCAACTGGCTCGTCACAATACGCCAGTCTGTACTCGTGATGAACTGTGGTATCGTGTTGCAGCTGCATGGGCAGCTGTACCTGCACATGCCGTCCAAGCTCTGTTCGACTCAATGCCCAGGAGTACCAAAGCCGTTATTACGGCCACAGGTGGTTGTTCTCGGTACTAATATCTCAGGATCTGTGCACGCAAATTGCGTGAAAATGTAATCACATCCCATTTCTAGTATAATATATTTGTCCGATGAATATCCATTTATCATCTGCATTTCTTCTTGGTGTAGCAATTTTGATGGCCAGTAGTGTAGATACAGCTCAAAATGACGATGCTTTCGATGTACTGACACTGGCGTGAGTTTTCTGCAACCACATTTTGTTCGACACAGATTCTCTGTGTGGCTGTTTGAGCAGGTAACTTGCCAAATGAAAAATACTAGACACAGCATTGATAAACACAAGCCTGTTGTCATTCACATCATACACAAATTTGGCATTACACTGTGTAGAACAACTGTGAGTACATTCTACCGGAAGCCAATTTTCTCTCATCATCACTGTAACCTGTTTCTGATTCAGTGGCATGTTTTTGAATGGAAATATATGCTAAAATTATAAATTCACATATCCAGGGACCGAGCGAGGTGGCACAGTGGCTAACACACTGGACTCGCATTCGGGAGAACGACGGTTCAATCCCGCTTCCGGCCATCCTGATTTAGGTTTTCCGTGATTTCCCTTAATCATTCCAGGCACATGCCGGGATGGTTCCTATGAAAGAACACGGCCGACTTCCTTCCCCGTTCTTCCCTAATCCGATGATACCGATGACCTTGCTGTCTGGTCTCCTTCCCCAAACAACCCAACCCAAACAACCCAACATACCCAGGTAAAGTACGACACGGAAAGTTGTTTCTGTACTAGTGAGTAAAACAAATGTACTAGACCTCTAATAGTATACAGGGCTAACCAGTATTCTACCGACAAACGTTCAGAGCAGGTCGCGTGGACTAATACGAGACAAAATGTCTAGTAACCACGGGTCCCACAATGCATACCTTAAGAGTTACGAGCACTTGTTCAGTAGAAAAGATGTGTTTCACAGTAGCGATGATGCTCATAGATCTTAAGGTATGCACCTTGGAGCACATGTTCACTTCATATTTTCTGTTTTTTTTTTTTTTGTGCACACTTTCATCTCTCCTAATATGGAAGAAAAGAGCTAGTAGAAGAGATTTGTCTCACAGCAGAGAAGATAAACAAGTGCTCGTAACTCTTGAGATAAGCATTTTACACCCCATGTTTACCCGACAGTTTTTTCATATTTTAGTCCATCATACCACCTCTGACACTGGGTCGGTGGAGTTCTGGTTCAGCCTGTATCTAATCAGTACTCACTTCAAATAAGAAATATCCGTATTTTTATTGCGTTCGTACCTGCAGTTATGCGCTGATCAAACGGCAGACAGGATTTCGAACAGAAATTCGACAACTGTTTATATTAAGGGATCACACACTAAGTCTCTCGTTTCCACAACCATAGAGTGACCTTACAGATCATGGTGCATAATAATACAGCGTCTACCCCACACCAAGCAGAGCTTCCGGCTCGTTATTTCGTATGTGGCTAAAGCGATTATGTTTCCGTCTTGACTGTACATTTGACGTGGAATATAATAAACAGTCTGGGGTGAAGCAGTGTGTACGTAAGGCGAACGCCAAGAACAATGAAACTTTCCCCATTTATTAGAGTTTTCATGATGTTATGATAATGATATGAATCGACTAGATAAAGCATGGTTTTTCTTGTTTAAGATATTCTGAAGCCTCCCTGGGTCCCGAAACGCATACTTTCTGAGATAAACATGTGTTTATAGGAAAGATTGTGCGATGCTTGGCTCTGGATATTAGCACAGTCGTTGCGTTGGTGCTCCGTCAGATGTGTCGGCAGGGTTTTATGATGGCTTATTCACAGTACTTTACCTAAGATTAGGTGGTCTGCAGTCATTTGTGTGGTTCGAGTCGTTTTTAGCCTACGTCAGTTTTCGTCGTGTTTGTGTGCCTTATTGTACAGCACTGCCAATCATGGGTACGTATCAAGGTGTTTTACCCTCTCCTAAATTCGGCTTCACTTACGTGTTTACTGTTATTATGCTGTTGTACGTACAAATGGTGCAATAAATTCACATTTCATCTCTACAAAATGGTTCAAATTGCTCTGAGCACTATGGGACGTAAGATCTGAGGTCATCAGTCTCCTAGAACTTAGACCTACTTAAACCTAACTAACCTAAGGACATCACACACATCCATGCCCGAGGAAGGATTCGAACCTGCGACCGTAGCAGCAGCGCGGTTCCAGACTGAAGCGCCTAGAACCTCTCGGCCACACCGGCCGGCTACTTCCTCTCTTCCGCCACTTGTTAGCAATAGAAACCTACTGCTCGCCAAGTGAAATGGCGTATATGATATACTGCTACGGTTTAGCAAATAGACGTAGCCTGAGAGCCCGTGCCCTCTGCGCTGAAAAATATCCACAGTGCAGAGTGTCCTCTGATAATGTTCGGCAAAATTATTCAGCCTCTGAGGGACACAGGTACCCTTGCATCTCGGAAAACTGACAGTGGAAGCCCGCCCCCATTCCTCACGCCTGATACGGACAAGCGTGTGCTACGTTCGGTGCAAGAAACCCTTGAGACCAGTGTGCTACGACTAACAGCAGCGTACGGCGTGTCTCAGTCTTGTATCTGGAGGGTACTTCATTAAACTTGCTGTAAACGTATGGTCTACAGCGCCCTTAAGCCTCAGGCCGCAGTATCATCGCCGGCCGTGTGGCCGAGCGGTTCTAGGCGCATTAGTCTGGAACCGCGCAACCGCTACGGTCGCAGGTTCGAATCCTGCCTCGGGCATGGATGTGTGTGATGTCCTTAGGTTAGTTAGGTTTAAGTAGTCGACGTTCTAGGGGACTGATGACCACATATGTTAAGTCCCATAGTGCTCAGAGCCATTTGAACCATTTGAGTAGTATCATCATGGCAGGCGGCGGCTGTGTCAATGGCTGTTGCAGAAGTGTGCCTCCGATCCACTGTTCACATCCAAGATTTTATTTACCGATGAAGCAGGGTTCACAAGAGATAGTGTTGTGAATTTCCATAACCACGATATATGGGCAGTGGTAAATTCTCAAGCAAACCAGGCAAGAGGGTACCAACATTGATTCTCAATCAACGTATGGACAGACGTACTTGACGATAGATTAAAAGGGCCTTACATGCTTCCCCAAAGATTAACAGGGGCGCAATAATGTATTACCTACCTTTCTGGAGGCTTTGCCATTGTAGCAATGAATACATATGATGACGCACCAGCACACTTTCGTCGCAATATGTGCGAGCATCTGACGCAGAACCACTGGGATGGGGGAGGGGGGGGGGGGTGCTACCTTGGCCTGCTCGTTCCCCAGACGTCAATCCCCTAGAGTTCTGGTTATGTGGACACTTGAACAAATCGATCTATCCACGCGTTATCAACTATGTGCGGACGCCACAGGGTCGCGTATTCAATGCGTACCAGAACAACCGGGTATACTTAAAATGGTGTTCCATTCCTTACACCGGAGGCAGTAAGGGCGCATTGTCATGAATGGACGCCACGTTGAACACCTTCTGTAACACGTGTTTATCGCAGAAAGTATGCATTTCAAGTCCGTTGTTTATTAGAGTTCTCTCAGAAAGTATGTATCTTCGGGCACATGTTTATTGGACTTATTGTTCTTGTTTTGATGAGTATTACCACCACTCAAAGTATGCGACACTTTTCTTGAACACCTTTTTTTTGGCCCAGCATAACACATTTTCCGAAAGTAATTGTGGACCCAATACGAGAAGTTGATCCCTATCATCCTCCAGCAAGCAGGAATCAACACAATAAGTTAAGTAATGAAAATTATCAAATTCTCATCATCAGTGTTCATTGATTTATAAATAAACTGACTGACAACCTCGGTACTGCCTACGTATTCATTTGGCCAGTTTTCTATTAGTAACATTTTATTTCCATTTATTCGTGAAAACAACTTTAAAATTATGCAGTACGTTCTCTATGAGATGATCCCGGACAGCTGGTTGCCGCTGCTTTGCGTGTTTACAGTGTAATTTTGTAAGGGTCTCTATAGCAGCGCCTCTTCATAGCTCTACAGATCGCTGCTGTTTTCGCCTACAGCCGTTTGCGTTGCGCAGTTGAAAGCTGTGAAAAGCACTGCCAGGTGTTAGGGATTTCTTTCAGTTGCCTCGAATGTATAAGTGTCTTAGTAATAAGGAATAAATGTATTGAAACTTCGTGCATGATGCTGAATTTTTCAGACGTCTCAGTGTTCATAACGTCATATCTCCTGATTTATGTGTCTTACAGTGATACAATTTTGTAAAAACATTCGGTGGCATATGTGGACACTGTCTGAAAAACATGTTGCAAATAGAATTACTAGTAAAGATGTAATTCATTTAAATGTCATACACAATGCGGCAGCTTTTCACGCATCTCAGTGTTCCTGACGTCATATATCATGAACTATATACGGTACCATGATATAATTTCGTAGGTGCATTTTGGGACACATGTGTATATTGTCTGCGAAATTTTTGCGAATGGAGATTGTAGCATGCAGGCAGTAAATTTAATCGTCCTGCGTGATGTGGCAGTTTTCCACGCATCCCATTGTTTATGAAGTCATATCTTCTGAAGTTTGACAGGTCGGTGGTTCTTATCCCACAGTGACTGTTGCCTGGCAGTAAGGGATATGTGTACCAAGTTTGGTTGAAATTGGTCAAGTGGTTTTCGAGGAGATGGGGAACGTACACATATATATACATCCATTTTTATAATATGTATGGATCATCCTCCTCTCGCCTTTCTTGCAAGAAGTATTACAACTTCTTGCAAACAGCCGCGAAGTAGCATTTTTGCCAGTTTTGCAAAAAAATTAATCTTGAAATACGAGTGGGAGGTTAGGAAACGTATTTTTGTACTGACATTCAGTAAAGCTAAGACATACGGAACCAGAAAAACAATTTTACATTAGTACAGACTATTTTGTATTTACGGCAACCACGATTTAGATTATGCATTGTCATTGTCAATAAATTTCCAGAAGTTCTCCAAAATAATCTTAAAAATACGTTAAAATATTTTATTTAAAAATGAATGATAATTCTTCTAGGCCTCGTTTGTAATGTTAGTGAGCGGGCACGGGAAAGGTGCAGGCCATTTATCACAAGACATTTGTTTCTTCACAAGAGTACAACAATCTTTTGACAACAGAAACATGAACAAAATACTAACGATAATAGCTGCTTGCAAAGAAGGTAAATAAGAAAGGGCAACTAATAAGTAAAAACCAAATTTGAAAGATGGAAAACGCGGAAGGGGCAGGAACAGTCGCCAGGTCTGAAAAAATGGTTCAAATGGCTCTGAGCCCTATGGGACTTAACTTCTGAGGTCATCAGTCCCCTATAACTTAGAACTACTTAAACCTAACTAACCTAAGGACATCACACACATTCATGCCTGAGGCAGGATTCGAACCTGCGACTGTAGCAATCACACGGTTCCAGACTGAAACGCCTAGAACCGCTCGGTCACTGCGGCCGGCGCCAGGTCTGATTACGATGGTTTAGAATACAGGGCACTTCAGGTTAAATTAACGCCCGATTTCTACGAGACAGAAACTGAACTTGTGAGGGATGCCGTAGCAAGCCAGGAGGCCGCAAAGTCTCAGAGGCTACAGAGAGACGGGAAGCAACGAGCCGCCCGCGCGCACATATACAACCGCAGCGTACAGACTACGTGTAATGAAGCGGTGGGTAACAGATAACACCCGGGGCAGCGCCTCCAAACGCTACGAACAGTTCGGAAAGCCGAGAGTAAACAAGCAGACATATAATTCAAGCATGATAATCACAGAACATATGAAAACGCTCAAACCCAGACAAGAAACTCACTGTGAGTGTGGCCCCAAGTCCCAACCAAACCTTACGTATTACAAGAACATTACAATATGAATTACTAAGAGGATTAACTGGTTAATCTTACAATAAAATATAACAACAAGTTAATGTAATAACCAAGAAATCACAGGCTACTCAAACACATTAACTTAAGTGACTTAAAAGGTAACACGCAAATCTTGAGGGCTAACACTCAAACAACTACACTAGTCATTGTATTTAGAACAATAAACATTTTTTTAAAGGGGCAATATCTCACCACGGTTATGGAGCTTAATTACGCAAACGAGCCTGGATTCACTGGGCCGCTAGCGTTTGCATACCACAGCCGAAGGCAATTTTGTAGTCGGTCCCTCAGTCAGGGACGCAACAACTTCCAACACAAATTAGACTCAATATCGACGTCAGTAGCCACTAATACACGTGGCGGCCTAGAACATATGACACAAATAGTTTCAGGCACGAATAACAAGACAAGCAGACACTGAACAAGTTACAATTAAAAGAAGCTTTAAAACACATCAGATATAACTCTCCTAATTTCAAACAAAGGCACAAGGAATTACATTTAATACCCAGACAGAGTGGGGGAGAACCACAGCCAGTCCAGTGTAGCGGGAGCAACTTCAACACGGGACCACATATGTCAAACACGTAACGAGTACTTTACCCTCAAAGGGCAGAACAGAAGGCACCAGAAAACGAACAACACTCCAAAACCCACACCAGCAACTATGTCTCCTTAATCCAGGGTAAACCGGCTGCGCCGACAATAGACCCAATTATCGCCGACCGACACTTCTCTACCTACAATCGGCCGCTTAGACAGTCGTGCGCTTCGACAATCGTGGGCAGCTCACCGTACGTCATGTGCCTCTTATCTCTCACTGACAGCAACCGACTGCCTGCCCATGTGGTCAAGATACTACACCTAAAGCGCCAACTAACAGACGACGGAAGCGCGACCCGGCGACTAAGCAGAGACGGATCGCATCAGTAGGCAAAGATATAAGAACGTCGAATGGACCTGTATGCAGACAACAGAACCGGTTTCACACCATTATCGGGGCATCTTCAGGTGATAATCTGTGCTAAAAACAAAAAAAAAATGTTTTTATGAACGCTATTAATACACTCCTGGAAATTGAAATAAGAACACCGTGAATTCATTGTCCCAGGAAGGGGAAACTTTATTGACACATTCCTGGGGTCAGATACATCACATGATCACACTGACAGAACCACAGGCACATAGACACAGGCAACAGAGCATGCACAATGTCGGCACTAGTACAGTGTATATCCACCTTTCGCAGCAATGCAGGCTGCTATTCTCCCATGGAGACGATCGTAGAGATGCTGGATGTAGACCTGTGGAACGGCTTGCCATGCCATTTCCACCTGGCGCCTCAGTTGGACCAGCGTTCGTGCTGGACGTACAGACCGCGTGAGACGACGCTTCATCCAGTCCCAAACATGCTCAATGGGGGACAGATCCGGAGATCTTGCTGGCCAGGGTAGTTGACTTACACCTTCTAGAGCACGTTGGGTGGCACGGGATACATGCGGACGTGCATCGTCCTGTTGGAACAGCAAGTTCCCTTGCCGGTCTAGGAATGGTAGAACGATGGGTTCGATGACGGTTTGGATGTACCGTGCACTATTCAGTGTCCCCTCGACGATCACCAGTGGTGTACGGCCAGTGTAGGAGATCGCTCCCCACACCATGATGCCGGGTGTTGGCCCTGTGTGCCTCGGTCGTATGCAGTCCTGATTGTGGCGCTCACCTGCACGGCGCCAAACACGCATACGACCATCATTGGCACCAAGGCAGAAGCGACTCTCATCGCTGAAGACGACACGTCTCCATTCGTCCCTCCATTCACGCCTGTCGCGACACCACTGGAGGCGGGCTGCACGATGTTGGGGCGTGAGCGGAAGACGGCCTAACGGTGTGCGGGACCGTAGCCCAGCCTCATGGAGACGGTTGCGAATGGTCCTCGCCGATACCCCAGGAGCAACAGTGTCCCTAATTTGCTGGGAAGTGGCGGTGCGGTCCCCTACGGCACTGCGTAGGATCCTACGGTCTTGGCGTGCACCCGTGCGTCGCTGCGGTCCGGTCCCAGGTCGACGGGCACGTGCACCTTCCGCCGACCACTGGCGACAACATCGATGTACTGTGGAGACCTCATGCCCCACGTGTTGAGCAATGAGGCGGTACGTCCACCCGGCCTCCCGCATGCCCACTATACGCCCTCGCTCAAAGTCCGTCAACTGCACATACGGTTCACGTCCACGCTGTCGCGGCATGCTACCAGTGTTAAAGACTGCGATGGAGCTCCGTATGCCACGGCAAACTGGCTGACACTGACGGCGGCGGTGCACAAATGCTGCGCAGGTAGCGCCATTCGACGGCCAACACCGCGGTTCTTGGTGTGTCCGCTGTGCCGTGCGTGTGATCATTGCTTGTACAGCCCTCTCGCAGTGTCCGGAGCAAGTATGGTGGGTCTGACACAGCGGTGTCAATGTGTTCTTTTTTCCATTTCCAGGAGTGTATATGGTATATAACAACGAGAAAAAGGAACTGGTTTTAACTCATAACTTTTCACTTCATAAGGCTAGAGAGAATTACGTTGTCCCAACGTTCAAGTTGTTAACCAGTTAATTGCGCAACCTGAGTCGGTTAAAAAAAAATTGCGGTTCGTGTTTATTTGTAGGTGAACTACCTGAATGACCGTTCTTATTCTCCTGTAAGAGAGCTCTGGTGTACTAACTGCGCTTCTCTTTTGATGTAGACAGCATTTTAGGACTGTATTTAATAGGGAGTCAACTTTTTATATCCCTAGTCTAAAACAACACAGCTTCGGCAAGTGATGTCTTCCACTACAGAGTATCCGTTACCACTGTTTCTGCCCCATATACTCGTAATATCCAGTAATTTACTCTCACTCTCCAGGTATTTCATTGGCGCACGCGTGTTCATTAGTACTGCTTATGCCCTACACGTTCTAATTTGCAGTGATTTGCTCTCGTTCCCTAGGTTTCTAAATGAGCATAAGTTTTGACGCTTTCGATGTTCAACTTACGGTACATAAATTCCAAGTTTAGCCTTTGATGAGGATGCGCAATTAATCGGTTTACAACTTGAACCTTGGGACATCGTACATTCTCTCTAGCCACGGTATTTTTGCGGTCTTCAGTCCGAAGACTTGTTTGATGTAGCTTTCCATGCTGCCGTGCAAAGCTCTTCATCTCTGAATAACTACTGCAAATTACACCCTTCTGAATTTGCTTACTGTATTCATCTCTTGGTCTCCCTGTACAATTTTCACCCACACAATACCCTCCCACACGAAACTGGCGATTCCTTGATGTCTCTGAATGTGTTGTATCAGCCGATGCCTTCTTACAGTCAAGTTCTGCCACAAAAACGTTGTCTCTCCAGTGCTATTCAGGGCCTCCTCATTAGTTACTCGTGCTACCCATCTAATCGTCAGCATTCTTCTGTAGTTACACGTTTCAAAAGATCCTATTCTCTTCTACTCTAAACTGTTTATATTCCATGTTTCACTACCATACATGGCTATAATACCTTCAGAAAAGACTACCTAACACTTAAAACAATATTCGATATTAACAAATTTCTTTTCTTCAGAAATGCTTTTCTTGTCATTGAAGTCTACATTTTATATCCTCTCTGCTTCGGCCATCTTCAGCTATTTTCCTGCACAAATGGCAAAACTCATCTACTAATTTAAGTGTCTCGTTTCCTAATCTAATTGCCTCAGCATAACCTGATTTAATTCGGCTACGTTCCATTATTCTTGTCTTGCTTTTGGTGGTGTTCTTGCACTCCTTTCAAGACGCTCAACAGCTCTTCCAGGGCTTTCTCTGTCTCTGATAGAATTACAATATCGTCAAGAAACCTCAAGATTTTTATTTCTTCTCACAGAACTTTAATTCCTATTCCAAGTTTTTCTTTTGTTTCTTTTACTGGTTGCTCAATATACTGAATGAATAACATTGCAGATAGGCCACAGCTCTGTCCCACTTCCTCATTAACCACTACTTTCCTTTCATGCCCCTCGATTCTTGTAACTCCAGTCTGATTTCTACACAAGTTTTAAATAGCCTTTTGCTCCCTGTATTTTAGCCCTGCTACCTTCAGAATTTGAGAGAGAGTGTTAAGGTCAACATTATCTAAAGCTTTCTCTGAGTCCACAAATGCTATAAATGTACTTTTGTCTTCCCTTAACCTATCTTTTAAGATAAGTCGTAGTGTCCGTATTGCCTCGCGCGTTCCTACGTTTCTCCGAAATCCAAATTGATCTTCTTTTTCTATTCTTCTGTAAACAATTCTTGTTATATTTTGCAACCATGACTTATTGAAGTGATAGTTCGGTAATTTTCACATCCGGCAGTACCTGCTTCGATCGGAATTGGAATTATTAAATTCTTCTTGAAGTCTGAGGATTAATCGCCTGTCTCATAAATCTTGAACACTAGATGGAACAGTTTCTTTCATGGCTGGCTCTCCCAAGACTATCAGTAGCTCTGACGGAATGTCGTCTACTCTAAGGACCTTGTTTCGACATAGTTCTTTCAGTGCTCTGTCAAATTCTTCTTGCAGCATCACAGCTCCCAGCTCATATTCATCTACGTCGTTTTCCATTTCTATAATACTGCCTTAAAGTTCATCTCCCTTGTACAGACTCCTTATATACTCCCTCCACCTTTCATCTTTCCCTTCTTTGCTTAGTACTGGTTTTACACCTGAGCTCTTGATATTCTTACAGACGTTTCTCTGTTCTCTTCCCTTGTCCTAGTCAACCGTTGCTTAATTCTCCCAATGGAACTTTCAATAATCTCTTTTTCTTCCAACTTATCTAAGTCCCATCTCTCTAATGTCTTACGTTTATCCAGTTTCTTCAGTTTCAATCTGTAGTTCATAACCAATGAATCACGTTCAGAGCCCACATCTGCCCCAAGAAATGTTTTACAATTAAAAATTTGGTTTCGAAATCTCTGCCTTACCATTATACAATCAATCTGAAACCTTCCGGTGTCTCCAAGTCTCTTACACTTATACGACTTCCTTTGAAGATTCTTACACCACGTTTCAGTGATCATTAAATTATGCTCTAAGCAAAGCGTGCCAGGTATCTTCCTGTTACATGCCTTTCCCTAACATTTTTACTTCTCTTCCTTTTCCTGCTATCGAATTCCAGGACCCAATCGCATTTAAATTTTCGTCTCCCTTAACTATCCGAATAATTTCATTTATCTCATCATACATTTTTTCAAACTCTGCGTCATCTGCAGACATAGTTGGCATAGAACTCGTACTACCGGGCCATGTGTGGGTTTCGCGTCTATCTTGGCTAAACTAATGGGTTCAAAATGCTGTTCATAGCAGCTTAACCGCATTCCTATTTTCTCTTTCTTTATTAAACCCTCTCCCGATTTACCCCTATAACCTTTTTTTTTTTTTTTTTTTTTTTTTTTTTTTTTTTTTTTTTTTTCATCAGTCTACTGACTGGTTTCTGGTTTGATGCGGCCCGCCACGAATTCCTTTCCTGTGCTAACCTCTTCGTCTCAGAGTAGCACTTCCAACCTACGTCCTCAATTATTTGCTTGACGTATTCCAGTCTCTGTCTACCTCTACAGTTTTTGCCCTCTACAGCTCCCTCTAGTACCATGGAAGTCATTCCCTCATGTCTTAGCAGATGTCCTATCATCCTGTCCCTTCTCCTTTTAAGTGTTTTCCACATATTCCTTTCCTCTCCGATTCTGCGTAGAACCTCCTCATTCCTTACCTTATCAATCCACCTAATTTTCAACATTCGTCTATAGCACCACATCTCAAATGCTTCGATTCTCTTCTGTTCCGGTTTTCCCACAGTCCATGTTTCACTACCATACAGTGCTGTACTCCAGACGTACGTCCTCAGAAATTTCTTCCTCAAATTAAGGCCGGTATTTGATATTAGTAGACTTCTCTTGGCCAGAAATGCCTTTTTTGCCATAGCGAGTCTGCTTTTGATGTCCTCCTTGCTCCGTCCGTCATTGGTTATTTTACTGGCTAGGTAGCAGAATTCCTTAACTTCATTGACTTCGTGACCATCAATCCTGATGTTAAGTTTCTCGCTGTTCTCATTTCTACTACTTCTCGTTACCTTCGTCTTTCTCCGATTTACTCTCAAACCATACTGTGTACTCATTAGACTGTTCATTCCGTTCAGCAGATCAATTAATTCTTCTTCACTTTCACTCAGGATAGCAATGTCATCAGCGAATCGTATCATTGATATCCTTTCACCTTGTATTTTAATTCCACTCCTGAACCTTTCTTTTATTTCCATCATTGCTTCCTCGATGTACAGATTGAAGAGGAGGGGCGAAAGGCTACAGCCTTGTCTTACACCCTTCTTAATACGAGCACGTCGTTCTTGATCGTCCACTCTTATTATTCCCTCTTGGTTGTTGTACATATTGTTTATGACCCGTCTCTCCCTATAGCTCACCCCTACTTTTTTCAGAATCTGAACAGCTTGCACCATTTTATATTGTCGAACGCTTTTTCCAGGTCGACAAATCCTATGAAAGTGTCTTGATTTTTCTTTAGCCTTGCTTCTATTGTTTGCCGTAACGTCTGAATTGCCTCTCTCGTCCCTTTACTTTTCATAAAGCCAAACTGATCGTCACCTAGCGCATTCTCAATTTTCTTCTCCATTCTTCTGTATATTATTCTTGTAAGCAGCTTCGATGCATGAGCTGTTAAGCTGATTGTGCTATAATTCTCGCACTTGTCAGCTCTTGCCGTCTTCGGAATTGTGTGGATGATGCTTTTCCGAAAGTCAGATGGTATAGCGCCAGACTCATATATTCACACACCAACGTGAATAGTCGTTTTGTTGCCACTTCCCTCAATGATTTTAGAAATTCTGATGGAATGTTATCTATCCCTTCTGCCTTATTTGACCGTAAGTCCACCAAAGCTCTTTTAAATTCCGATTCTAATACTGGTTCCCCTATCTCTTCTAAATCGACTCCTGTTTCTTCTTCTATAACATCCGCCAAATCTTCACCCTCATAGAGGCTTTCAATGTATTCTTTCCACCTATCTGCTCTCTCCTCTGCATTTAACAGTGGAATTCCCGTTGCACTCTTAATGTTACCACCATTGCTTTTAACGTCACCAAAGGTTGTTTTGACTTTCCTGTATGCTGAGTCTGTCCTTCCGACAATCATATCTTTTTCGATGTCTTCACATTTTTCCTGCAGCCATTTCGTCTTAGCTTCCCTGCACTTCCTATTTATTTCATTCCTCAGCGTCTTGTATTTTTGTATTCCTGGTTTTCCTGGAACATGTTTGTACTTCCTCCTTTCATCAATCAACTGAAGTATTTCTTCTGTTACCCATGGTTTCTTTGCAGCTACCTTCTTTGTACCTATGTTTTCCTTCCCAACATCTGTGATGGCCCTTTTTAGAGATGTCCATTCCTCTTCAACTGTACTGCCTACTGCGCTTTCCCTTATTGCTGTATTTATAGCGTTAGAGAACTTCAAACGTATCTCGTCATTCCTTAGTACTTGCGTATCCCACTTCTTTGCGTATTGATTCTTCCTGACTAATGTCTTGAACTTCAGCCTACTCTTCATCACTACTACATTGTGATCTGAGTCTATATCTGCTCCTGGGTACGCCTTAAAATCCAGTATCTGATTTCGGAATCTCTGTCTGACCATGATGTAATCTAATTGATATCTTCCCGTATCTCCCGGCCTTTTCCAAGTATACCTCCTCCTCTTGTGATTCTTGGACAGGGTATTCGCTATTACTAGCTGAAACTTGTTACAGAACTCAATTAGTCTTTCTCCTCTTTCATTCCTTGTCCCAAACCCATATTCTCCTGTAACCTTTTCTTCTTCTCCTTCCCCTACAACTGCATTCCAGTCGCCCATGACTATTAGATTTTCGTCCCCCTTTGCATACTGCATTACCCTTTCAATATCCTCATACACTTTCTCTATCTGTTCATCTTCAGCTTGCGACGTCGGCATGTATACCTGAACTATCGTTGTCGGTGTTGGTCTGCTGTCGATTCTGATTAGAACAACCCGGTCACTGAACTGTTCACAGTAACACACCCTCTGCCCTACCTTCCTATTCGTTACGAGTCCTACGCCTGTTATACCATTTTCTGCTGCTGTTGATATTACCCGATACTCATCTGACCAGAAATCCTTGTCTTCCTTCCTCTTCACTTCACTGACCCCTACTATATCTAGAATGAGCCTTTGCATGTCCCTTTTCAGATTTTCTAGTTTCCCTACCACGTTCAAGCTTCTGACTTTCTACCCCCCAACTCGTAGAACGTTATCCTTTCGTTGATTATTCAATCTTTTTCTCATGGTTACCTCCCCCTTGGCAGTCCCCTCCCGGAGATCCGAATGGGGGACTATTCCGGTGTCTTTTGCCAATGGAGAGATCATCATGACACTTCTTCCATTACAGGCCACATGTCCTGTGGATACACGTTACGTGTCTGTAATGCAGTGGTTTCTATTGCCTTCTGTATCCTCATGTCGTTGATCATTGCTGATTCTTCCGCCTTTAGGGGCAATTTCCCACCCGTAGGACAAGAGAGTGCCCTGAACCTCTATCCGCTCCTCCACCCTCTTTGACAAGGCCGTTGGCAGAATGAGGCTGACTTCTTACGCCGGAATTCTTCGGCCGCCAATGCTGATTATTTATCAAAATTTAGGCATTGGCGGGAACGAACCCGGGACCGAAGACGTTTTGATTATGAATCAAAGACGCTAGCCCTAGACCACGGATACCTGCACGATTAAGGGACCTAACATTCGACGCATCCATCCGTAGGGACCAGTTATGTTTTTCTTGATAACGACATTCTCCTGTGTAGTACCCGCCCGGTTATCGTAATGGGGGGACTATTTTACTTACGGAGTATGTTACCTAAGAGGACGCCATCATCAGAGGAGCTGCGTGAAACTGTAGTTTTCCCTTGATTTCAGCCGTTCGCAGTACCAGCACAGCAACGCCGTTTTGGTTGATGTTACTAGGTCAGATCAGTCAGTCATCCAGACTGTTGCCCCTGCAACTACTGAAAAGGCTGCTCCTTCTCTTCAGGACCAACACGCTTGTCTGGTCTCTCAACAGATACATCTTCATTGTGGTTACACCTACGGTACAGCTATGTGTACCGCTGAGGCATGCAAGCCACCTCACCGACAGCAAAGTCCATGGTTCATAGAATGAAATGAAAAACTCGTTTCTTTTTCTCACTGTTATGCGCTATGTATTGATAGCATTTTACAAAAATGTTTTCTACTCAATACATATTATCATCTGAAGATGCACCTATAAAAGTGTGAAATCAGTTGTGTTGCCAATAATAAAGGAACCTGTATACAGCTAAAGCGGCCTAGAAGAATTTTCACTCACTTTCATGGCCTTTCAAAAAATATTTTTAAAGGATCTTTAAGATTATTTTAGATAATTTTTGGAAATTTCTTTATAGTATCAATTCTACATTAGCTTATAATGGAAAACGAAATATCTATACTTTTTACACTGACTTCGTAGTAGTAATGAGAAACAGATAATTGATTATCGGAGTTAATCACACTAGCCAAATACTTGTAGTCAAATTTATATTCCTTGCTCTTCATTCCCCATAAAGAATAATTCCTCTGCGAATGTAAATAAACAGCATTTTTAAAAAGAAAATCACTTTGTTTATAAAATGAGCAATCTGTAAATTGGATATACTACTGCAGACGTATTTAACAAGATGTTAATGAAATTATTCTCAATGGCAATCCCTACCAGAGGTGAAGGAAAGGAGAACTAGAAAAAAATGTGAAAGCCAAGCTCTTTGGTTTATGGCTACAAAGAAACAGACTGTGGCATTAAATACTTTCGACACAAATATATTGGGTTAAGGACTAAAAGAACAATTTTAATGATTTTTGTAGGTCACTTAGTAAAATCATAGCATGATACCTGTTTGGTAGTAAAAGTGTGAGTTTTCTATTCATTTTTGAGCGAGCAACTGCGGCAATGAACAGTGGTGAAGAATAGACGATAAAATGAAATGTTACAGGTTAGACATTACTAATGGCGTTTCACATCACAAAATACATACTTCACAATGAAAGGCACAATGTGTCGATTTCCACAATTTACCTTTTCTATTCCCTTCTGTCGGATTAACTTTAACTGCCCACTGTCTGCATCTTTCTTCATTTATCGTAAATATTAGTGTCATGAAGCCAACATCACTACAACAATAAGTCAATAGCGAAACAGCCTAGAGTAGCTCTGTATTGTCCTTACAAATTACATGGACGAAATTAGTTAAATCAATTAAATCCCCATCAAATAAAATTTATTCTACAAAAACTGGTGCTAAAATCTGATGTGGGAATTATCGCCAGAGATTCGACTTACAACATGATTCCTTCATCGGTGTTAAATTTCGTTAACTGAACAGAGGACGTGCAGAAGTGTGCGCAGATCCGCTGTATACCTATCTGCAAATAATTACGTTACGGAATAGGTACTAGGAGAGAGTTAATCGATGTATAAAAGCACCGTGCCCACCAGTCACAGAACAGTAAACACAAGACAAGTAAAACCATTGTGTCCTCAGTTCTCAGCCAATCACGGTTGCTCATTGGTCTCATTGTCCCTCTCTCTCCCCCTCTAAGTTGGCTTTCTACTGTTCACATCTGCTGTGCTGTCGTATTAAAAAAAACTTCTCTCAAGTTCACTTTACATAAGGAACTAACCAGACAAAAAAGTATCCCTATGCGCTAATACCGTGTAACACAGCCTCTAATATACGTAACGGCCTCAATCTGACGAGAAATAGATTCCACAACATTCATCAGATATGCGATATGCAGCTGAAGACCTGAAGCGCTGACACCATCTTGGGAGGATGTTGCCTCCTGGATTTCACCTGCTGTTCGGAACAGCCCCAAGCATTTTCTACGGGATTAAGGCCACCTCATCTAGCGGGTCAGTCGTGGTGCGATACGGCAGGATGTCTGTCACATCAGCAATGTAAGCGTAAACGCTGTGAACACGGTCGATGTTATCTTGGAAGGCGGGAATGTCCACAGGATACTCATCACGGAGATGTAGAAGAAATCACGACACATAGTCACCGAAAACACTGAAATAAACATTCTAGTTTATGTTCTCAGCAACCTGAAAGAGTGGTCCCAAGTAAGCATCTTCAAACACCTCCGGCCTGAACTACACCCTCCAAACACGGTGATTTAATCGCCAGATTGAGCCATAAGTCAACTCAACACCTTGCCGAAAATAAACAAAATCCCGTTTAGCAGACTGTAATACAAACCTCCAGTCAGCTACTGTCTTATTTGAGTTGGTTAGCACATTGAAAATGTGCAGTTTCATGTGCCACTGTGAGCAGTGGCCGAGATACCGAAAGCAGATGTCCTATGCAAGCAGTTCCCTTCAGTGTCCACTCGGATACTGGTTGATATGAAGTCGATACGGACGTTCATTCACTGACGACAGTAATACCTGTCGGCGACACCAATTGTCCTTTACAAGCAGTTACCTTCATCTCCGGTAAGAAGCTGGTTGATATGGATCTTAATTCACTGACAGCAGAAATTTCTGTTGGATTAGAACTGATTGTCACTGACTAAGTGTGACGTTGGCCCTCAGTCTCTGCACAAGTAATTTAATGCTGAGACAAGTAATTTAATAGAAAACAAGCAGAGGATTCATACGGTAGAACACACCCAAAAAATAGTCCCATAAATATGTCAGCCAACACTTGTTTCGGTCAGCCTGTCAACTGTTTGAAAGTGACTGACATCATTTACTTACTGGTCTCTTTGATTCAGACGTTTGTCTCCATATTACGAGTACCTTATTTAATAGCACACTGTTTTCTAGACAAACTCAGTACGAAGCTACTAGCGTATGATCAGATAGTAACAAAAAAACTAAATATTATTTAAACACTTAATACCGTTTCACTACCAGAAGTTAAGGCAAAGCTTCCCTCGGAAAAATCTTACGTAAATAAAATTGTGGTGTCACCGCCAGACACCACACTTGCTAGGTGGTAGCCTTTAAATCGGCCGCGGTCCGCTAGTATACGTCGGACCCGCGTGTCGCCACTATCAGTGATTGCAGACCGAGCGCCGCCACACGGCAGGTCTAGAGAGACGTCCTAGCACTCGTCCCAGTTGTACAGCCGACTTTGCTAGCGATGCTACACTGCCAAATACGCTCTCATTTGCCGAGACGATAGTTAGCATAGCCTTCAGCTACGTCATTTGCTACGACCTAGCAAGGCGCCATCGTCAATTCCTATTTATCTTGTGATGCATGTACCGTCAGAACGATGTTCACCAATTATGGATTAAAGTTAAGTATTCCAACAGCTACGTACTTTATTTGCTAGACTCAAATCCTTTAACTGTTCCAGACCTCACGCCAGCCTGCGTGAGCTTAAACGCGTGCCTTTCGGCTACCCGTCATTGTGGATTAGCTGTCTTGCCAGTCCACAACAGTTTGGCGACGAGAATTCTGCGCTCGTACCTATATTGATTTACTTGTGTAATGGCTTCGCCACAATCTCCAGATGTACTGTCCGAATTTTATCGCTTGCAGAATCAGCAGATGCAGGCCTTCTTGGATGCACTTGGACAGCTCGTCCAGGGTCAACGTGCAATGCAAAACGATGCGGCAGCCGCCGCTTCACCGCTCATGCAGCCACAACACGCAGTTGCACCACCTTTTCGTCCTTTTGATGCGGCACTGGAAAGCTGGATTCCATCTCGCCGCCCACAGAATTCAAGGTAACGGGCGGCAGCCTTTTTTGTTGGCAAGCGTCGGAGTGTCCACGTACCGTGTGATAGTGATATTATTTCCCCAACGCGACGTAACAACTCTGTCCTACGACGAAATTTTGTCTGCATTAGATTCATATTTCAAAGAATCAGTCAATGTAGTTGCAAAAAGGTATACGTTCTTTTGTACAAAACGTATGGCCGGTCAAACTAATCGGGAGTGGGTTGCAACTTTGCAAGGCCTTACTAGGGATTGTGCTTTTGAGTGTCAATGTGGACTCCCTTATTCAGATACTATGGTACGTGATGCAACTGCACAGAACGTTTCTGATGTTCGTATACGAGAACAAATTTTGAAACTAGTCAATCTCTCCCTTCAACAAGTGATAGACATATTGGATCGGCAGGACACACTTGACTTTGCTCAGGAATCATTTGAAACTTCACCGGCCATGTGTCACATTAACCGGCCTGCCTGGCGCGCTGCACGGAACTGTAAACAGCCCTTGCGCCCGTCTGCGCAGCTGCCGCAAAGCTCTCCGCCACGTGTGCTGCGCAAGCAAGCAAATGTGCAGTGCTAAAATCATGCCCGCGGTGTGCTACTAGACATTCGCGTGAGAACTACCCGTCACGCCTGGCTATTTGCTTTTTCTGTAATAGAAAAGGACATGTTCAAAGTGTTTGCCAGAAAAAGCTCAGAACAGACACTCACAACCATTCCAGGCCCTTTGCTTCACGCCGGAATCGGAATCGAACCCAGAATACTCAGGCTTGTGAACCTTCGCCCATGGAAATTCATGTCGTTCATTCCACTCCACCCAGTGCCACTCTCTCTAACAGAGACTCGAACTCGGGACCTTTGCCGGGCGTGAGTCGTGCTTCGGTAGCTCAGTTGGTAGAGCACTTGCCCGCGGAAGGCAAAGGTCCCGAGTTCGAGTCTCGGTCGGGCAGACAGTTTTAATCTGCCAGGAAGTTTCATATCAGCGCACACTCCGCTGCAGAGTGAAAATCTCATTCTGGTTGTTTGGTTTAGATTTAATGGCCCACAATTCATGTTGATGAGGGCGACCGTGGAGCAACTCAGCCGGCGAACGACCATCTCGGGGCTGAGAGCGATACGAGGACAAAAAAAGCAATAACGCGTCCTCCCGAGAATGCGACCCTTTCAACTTCAACATCTGTGACTTGAAAGTCCTGACCAAACGTTCAGCGGCACCATTTGACTGCGGCGAAAACGGCGCGGACGTCAGATGTTGAATACCATTGGCCTTGCAGAATGACTGAAATTCCGCGGACATGAACTGTAGGCCATTGTCGGAAACAATAGTCTGTGGATGACCTTCAATGCAAAAGATAGCGGATAACGCTTGGATGGTGGCAGATGACGTCGTGGAAGACATCCGGACAACAAAAGGAAAATTACTGAATTAATCTACCACAACCAACCATCGAGCATTCCAGAAGGGACCAGCAAAATCGATGTGTAAGCGTTGCCAAGGGGTAGTGGCTTTCGGCCATGCAAAGAATTTCCACGGTGGTGCGGATTGTTGTTCGGCACACGCCATGCAAGAAGAGCACATTTTCGTAATCGCAACATCGATTCCGAACCAAGCACAGTGCTGACGAGCAAGTTGTTTCGTTCTCACTATACCCCAATGTCCGTGGTGGAGAAGCCGTAAGACAGAGGACTGTAACGAACGTGGGACCACGACCCTGTACTGATCATTATCATTTGCTACACCTAGCAAGGCGCCATTGTCAATTCCTATTTATCTTGTAATGCATGTACCGTCAGGACGATGTTCACCAATTATGGATTAAAGTTAAGTATTCCAACAGCTGCGTACTTTATTTGCTAGACTCAAATCCTTTAACTGTTCCAGACCTCACGCCAGCCTGCGTGAGCTTAAACGCGTTATTGTGGACTGGCTGTCTTGCCAGTCCACAACAAAAATAGTAGAAAATTCGTTAGTTTTGCAACTAAATAAAGCCGGCTGTTTTATTCTGTACAATGAATAATTGGTGGTCATAATGATTTTAACATTTACATGAGCTCGAATGGACGTGTAATTATTGCGTAATCATAACTGCGTACACAGTTTTAGAGATACGGTACGTACCTGGACGCCGTGAACAGCTGTGGCGTTTCGCTCGTTTTTATTATTGTTTAAATACACAGTGCCATGGAATAAAAACGAACTGCGAACAGCGTTAATTAGGATTGAAGAATAATTAACAGCACATAACACAAAATCATTTGGTTGTCGTATACGCCTCCTTCTTGCAACACAATGCATTAGCAAGTTACAGCGAGGGGCCATATTTCAACGAAGTAAGTCACGCCATCTGCGACTAATTTGCTTTCACTCATGATAACGTCGTTGGCCATTTAGGTATTACTAAATCTCATTCACCCAACAACTTACCAGATCACGCAACACATGTTGGTCACTAATTACACTTCCGCATATTTTGTTAGCAGTCCCCTGTTATGCAAGTTACCCGGAATGGCAATAATTGTTAAAATGCCGAATAATTTAAATTTCAAAGATCTTCAGTTGTCCTGAAAAATATAAATTGCTGCCAATAACTCTCGTTAAGTAGATTACTATTAAACTTTATATGGCTGTTGAAACACCTATCACGAGGAATAATAATTCCACACTGAGCTACTTATCATTCATTTCTAGGCCACGGCTACAGATGCGCTGCTGAAACGTCGTACAGGAAAGTAATTTCGCAACGTACGTTCAAACCGTGACTGTCAGCAATCACGTCAGTGGTATACAGCTAGCAAGACGATACTCATTAGGTAAAATATCAAACTCCCATGTATAGAACACCCTCAGTCTACTTGTAAGCTCCCCACGATGTGTTTCTGTGTGAAATTCAGTCCATATTTACCTCCCACTCTATAAAAATCTACGTATTACGAAAACTATGTACACACTAACTCTTATCCCACTTAAACACGTATGCTGACGTTTGACTAAACAGCATCTAAATTCAACTGAGCTGTGACTGGTCGGCATATTATTTGTCTTTATATCAAATGCGCAACTGAAGTAAAAACAGTTATGTGGCCCTAATAAAAAATTCCACTTACCTCACGTCTTGACAACATTGTTGCAGATTTCTCGAAAGCACAACAGCTAACAGCAAGCAGGCAGTGACTAAGCTGCAAACAATACTCAAACTGTTGCATACCAATGGTGCAATGTGGTAACGCGTAACGATAAACCTTTAAATAGTGAGGTAGAGAGAGAGTAACTATCCCTATGAAATTGTAGTCCAAGACAAGAGTAACTATTCCTATGAAATGATATTCCAAGACAACGATTTTATAGTGAAGTATGTGTTCAAAAAGCCAGAATGGGAAGGGAGTGAAGTTTCGCTTGATCTTCACACATTACATCGGCCTGGACAGTACTATGCTTAACAAAGTGAACAATGCTTTTAGAAGGGTACAATGTTAACAGAGAATTTTTATAAAAAGCAAACAGCGTAATCAGTCGATAACTTAATGCATGACTCAGGGAAGTGTAGCGCTCCTTGTCTCAACTCGCAGCAAGTTAGCTAGCAAAGAATAATCATTGACAGACCAGTTGTACAATGCTTCAGTTTGCCCTCAGACTTCTTCTCTTCAAAAATAATGGCGTTATTCATAATTTATGTTCTTTTCGTCTATCAATATACACCTCATATTCAACCTTGCTGTCCTGTACAATAAATTTTTCTTCATCTAATAGATGCAATTCCAAGTCAACACAACATAGCTGAATACGTCCATCTCCTACCACCAGTGGCGGGTACAGAATAACTTCAAGGAGGGGCGCTAAAGATATCGTGAGCTACCTTTACTTTTACCGTAATAAAAAATAATCAAGTCACGTGCAAAGTTTAAGAAAGTTTTATTTAAACTGATTTGATTTAATACTCTCTTTCAAATTCTAAAGGTGGCAGGGGTAAAATACAGGGAGCGAGTGGCTATTTACAATTTGTACAGAAACCAGGTTGCAGTTATAAGAGTCGAGGGGCACGAAAGGGAAGTAGTGGTTGGGAAGGGAGTGAGACAGGGTTGTAGCCTCTCCCCGATGTTATTCAATCTGTATATTCTGCAAGCAGTAAAGGAAACAACAGAAAAATTCGGAGTATGCATTAAAATCCATGGAGAAGAAATAAAAACTTTGAGGTTCGCCGATGACATTGTAATTCTGTCAGAGACAGCAAAGGACTTGGAAGAGCAGTTGAACGGAATGGACAGTGTCTTGAAAGGAGGATGTAAGATGAACATAAGCAAAAGCAAAACGAGGATAATGCAATGTAGCCGGCCGGAGTGGCCGTGCGGTTCTAGGCACTACAGTCTGGAGTCGAGCGACGGCTATGGTCGCCGGTTCGAATCCTGCCTCGGGCATGGATGTGTGTGATGTCCTTAGTTTAGTTAGGGTTAATTAGCTCTAAGTTCTAGGCGACTGATGCCCTCAGAAGTCGCATGTTACTCAGAGCCATTTGAAACATAATGGAATGTAGTCGAATTAAGTCTGGTGATGCTGAGGGAATTAGATTAGGAAATGAGACACTTAAAGTAGTAAAGGAGTTTTGCTGTTTGGGGAGCAATATAACTGATGATGGTCGAAGTAGAGAGGATATAAAATGTAGACTGGCAATGGCAAGGAAAGCGTTTCTGAAGAAGAGAAATTTTTGTAACATCGAGTATAGATTTAAGTGTCAGGAAGTCATTCCTGAAAGTATTTGTATGGAGTATAGCCATCTATGGAAGTGAAACATGTACGATAAACAGTTTGGACAAGAAGAGAATAGGAGCTTTCGAAATGTGGTGCTACAGAAGAATGCTGAAGATTAGATGGGTAGATCACATAACTAATGAGGAGGTATTGAATAGAATTGGGGAGAAGAGGAGTTTGTGGCACAATTTGACAAGAAGATGGCACCGGTTGGTAGGACTTATTCTGAGGCATCAGGGGTTCACCAGTTTAGCATTGGAGGGCAGCGTGGAGGGTAAAAACCGTAGAGGGAGACCAAGAGATGAATACACTAAGCAGATTCAGAAGGATGTAGGTTGCAGTAAGTACTGGAAGATCAAGAAGCTTGCACAGGATAGAGTAGCATGGAGAGCTGCATCAAACCAGTCTCAGGACTGAAGACCACAACGACAACAGTCTGTTTTTATTCACAAAGAGTGAGTCTTCTACAAAAAGTGCAGTTAAGCACTGACTAAATTTATGTGCCAGATCATTACCGTCATGTTTTAGAAGTTGTGAGGGTAAAAGTATGTTGAATTTTAAATGATAAATATTTTCTTCAGCAACACGTCCTCTCATGTCAGTCGTAACATGGTCCAGTGTTAGAATAAAAACAGTTCTTTTCCAATATGTAATGACATCATCATTATGTTCGCAGTTTTCTCTGTGTCTCTATCTTCCTGTAAGACACTCATCTCTACGTGTAACTCTTCCATAACTGCCTTCGCCTCTTCAACAATACTGGCAAAGTAGCTATCAGCATCAGCTCTGATGCCACCGTACACCTTGAGCGTCGAATATAATTTTGTTTTTGCCATCGCGACGTCCATGCTAGGGTCTTGTAAGATTTTGCTGACTGGATATTTTGCGCTCATAATGTCACTCAGTGTAAATAGTGTGAAAATAAACTCGCAATTAGAGAGAGCTCGAAGAAGAATATTGGCTTCGGCAGCCATTGTTCTGTCCCTCCAACACTGAATTTCTTGAAGAACTTTGCAACTGTTCCGAGATCAGCTGCGAATTTAATAACAGCATCATGTCGCTCAACCCATCTCGTTTGACAATGTGACTGCAGCAAGTGTTTTAGGTGACTCTTCAATGTTACGAACCGCTTGCTAGACGCCGTGGAGAACGATACCACTTTTTCAATAGCACCAATTGAGTTTCTCACACTTGTAGCTTTGCAGCTGCGAGAGACAGCGAAGTTGAGCTGATCACTTCGAGACGGTGCTCCTTGGACATTGATAACTTTCCTTTTTATTATAGCCACAGCTCCTTTCAACTCTGACATGTTAACTGAGCAACCAGCAATCCCTATACCTACACAGTTCTCCAGTGACACACAAAGGCTCTCCACTCTCCTTAGAATCGTAGTACCTATACTTTACCAGTAACGTTACGCTCTCCATCTTGACTCTCTTGAGGTTCATCGTCAATGTTTCCACTGCAATCATTGTCTTCAAGGAAGTCAACGAAACCCAAAAACCTTTCATGTAATATGTCGTCACCATCAACATAACATGCAGATAAACTCATTTGGGCAATGTGCGTTATGTCCATAGTCTCATCGGCTGCGCGGGGTAACCTCGCGGTCTGAGGCACCTTTCACGGTCCGCGCGGCTCCCTCCGTCAGAGGTTCGAGTTCTCCCTCGGGCATGTGTGTGTCTATTGTCCTTAGCGTAAGTTAGTTTACGTTAGACTAAATAGTGTGTAAGCTTAAGGACCGATGACCTCTGCAGTTTGGTCCCGTAAGATCTTACCACAAAATTCCAATTTTTTTCCGTAGTCTCATGGAAGATTATGCTGTAATAACGAGAATCTTTGATTTCCTCCAGTATTCTCGATAACATCACTGTTTCACAGAGTGAAATAAGTTCGTTACGCGTTGTTTTACTTACGTAAGTGGCGTTCGGTTTAGTGGTCTTAAGGTGATGTTTTAGTTCTAGATTCTATCGTCAGTTTTAAATCGTAGAAGAACTCTAAAGTTTCCCTCGTTACTAACTATATTCTCATCATTTTCGTTTTCTAATAGACTCCCATCATCTCTATGGCCCCGCAGAGGAATATTTTGCTTTCCATGAATGATTGTTCTTATTTCAGGTACAAGGCGGTCTCTGTTTCCCCTAATGCTTTCCAATCTCCGTCTTTACAACTGATTTATGACCTCAAGTTTCCGGTTGTCTCGTGTCGCCAAAAATAATTTTGTATCTGTTGACACTTCAGCGTGGTACTTGATCTGAGAGTAGATCTCAAGGTCACCGTCTTTACTAGTAAATTTGGCAAACTTTGTTAGTGGTTCAGTCACAAGCTTCTTGGCGATAATGGATTTCTTTCCTCCAACCAGTTCATAATTCACAAAAATTGAACAGTTAATGCAAAGAAGTCCCTTTTTCACTTGTTAGAATACCAGCCATGGATACTGTTCAAAGTGATTATCGTGCACTTGTCTGCGTTCAACCCGTCCCCTCTTGTTGTGTTCGGAAGTAGGAAAGATGTATCATTTTTCAGGTTTCCTTGGAGCTGTGAGAAGCTTGTGTTTTATATCATCACTAATATTTCCTGACGCTAATATATCCAAATAATTGCCAACATCCGCGGGATTAAAGAAATCAGTCGACGAACTTAGTTGTGGAAGTTTGATGAAGGGCTGGGTTCTACCTGTACATCTGGTGGTGTTTTTGCTGCTGAATGGTGACCGGAATCTTCAGATGTTTACACTTTTTTGTTCTTATTACATAACGATCCATTTTATTATATTGTAACGACGTAGGTAAAGTAGATGTCAATTATTCTCGAATAAACACGTTATCCGCACTGAAAAATGCAACACTAGAACACTTAGCTCTAAAAAACACATGGTCACAGTCCGCGTATTTCTGTTATCACTAAGCACAGCACTGACAAGTCCGTGGCAATAGCCAATAATAGCAGTTGTTCACTTATTATCACTTCTAAGTTATCGCGACGATCGCATCTTTCAAACTGACTACCTGGCGGCGACTCAGCTGCCCTTATATATCTGGATCGGTTGTTTCGAGAACATACGCTGCCAGAATGTCCGCTTCCAGTCTTTTATGGAATGTGAATAAATACCTACTGTGAAAGCGACAGCCGGCCGGTATGGCCGTGCGGTTCTAGGCGCTTCAGTCTAGAACCGCGTGACCGCTACGGTCGCAGGTTCGAATGCTGACTCGGGCATGGATGTGTTTGATGTCCTTAGGTTAGTTAGTTTTAAGTAGTTCTAAGTTCTAGGGGACTGATGACCATAGTGCTCAGCAGAGCCATTTGAACCACTTTCTCTCTCTCTCTCTCTCTCTCTTTTTTTTTTTTTTTTTTTTAAGCGACATACCAATACGTACCTTACGACGTATTTTAATATAAGGGCGCATCCAATTGTGACGTCATCCGGCAGTTTATGTGTGTGGAACTTTTGTTGTCGATTCCGTTCCTTTTTAGTGTATTCGATAGAGGGCCTATATATAGTAACAAGGCGTTTTTAGGAATCTTCTCGAAAATCACTATAGCCAGAGATATACTAATCAATAGTTTCTCATACCTAACTCGTATTACGAGTTAGATATGGGAAACTATTGATACGTTGTTAGCAAAAAATTAGCAAGAAATTGCTATGAATTACTATTATATTTCACAATCAGCTAATCACTCTCACTCTTGACTAATCTTCATACGTGCACTTGCTACAACTAGGTCCTTTTACTTATTCATTCTTCAGTCATGATATTTCTGCTTCCGAATGTAAACTAGCTTCCTATTCGGGGAATAGTCCGTATTTATAACGATGCGTATCGACTTTTCTCGAACAAATGCCAGACAAAATAACGTGTAGAGAGATCACAAGAATGGCTGCGTCTTTTCTCGTAGGTGTGTGTTAGCTATCGATGTGCCAGACAGAAACGTACAAAATATGATGACGCGGACGCGCGTGCTACATAGGAAAGTACAACTACTCGATAACTCCATTCAGTCGAGTCGGATGACGTAAGAAACGAACAAGTAGCGGGCTGAGTGGCGGGGGCGGCGCGGGTGACAATGCGGGAGGCCCTGCTAGGGGGTGGGAGGGGTGGGGGGGGGGGGGGGCGCACATGTATCCACCACTGCTTACCACACCTCAACTAAGAATGTACCAGACTGCGCAGAGGCAAAGACTGTGTCACAAGAAGGTCAAAGATTGTTTAACAGCAACATAACTTGCTCTCTCTCTGACGTGCACTTCGATAACTTACAATCAAATTGACATGTGCATCTTACACAGTGACTTTCTTTACAAATGAGTTTAAATGTGTGATGTTAAGCGTGTAAGTGAGAAAGTGATTGAAAAAGACGTGGAATTATGTGTAGGCTAATGTCTGCAGGAAGTCGCCAAGTTCTCTCAGTACCAACTGGATTGGTATACCCGGGAAAATTCGCGCTCCCTTTTAGGTGTAAACTGGTATTTTACGCACCTCATTGTTTATAACTTCATATTTCCTGACCTTAGTGTTACATTCAGTGGTGTATGTAGACGGTGCATGCAAAGTGTGTTGCGGAGAAAGTGCTGCGGTAGTAAGGAAGTAATAAATTGAAACATCGTTTCTGATGTGGCAGTTACACTCCATGAACAGCGAAACTGAAGTAAACTGTAAACTTTTTTCCTTTCTTTATTTTATAAGGCGTGTCAGGGAGAAAAAGTTTCGAAAATGTTTGGAATTCAGTGTAAAGTTTATTATTACTAAGTGTACTCACTCCCAGAGAACGGATGAATACACATTGAGTTGACAAAATTCATAGGGTACTTCCTAATGTCGTGTCAGACATACTTTTGCCTGCCATAGTGCAGCAACTCGATGTGGCATGGACTCATTAAGTCAAATTAAGTCCCCCACAGATATATTGAGCCATGCTGCCTCTGCAGCCGTCCACAATTGCGAAAGTGTTGCGGTTGCAGAATGTTGTACACGAACTGCCCTCTCGATTATGTTCTATAAATGTTCAGTACCATTTCTGTCAGGGGATCTGGGTGGCTATACCATTCGCTCGATCTGTACAGAATGTTTTTCAGACCAATCGTGAACAATTGTGGTCCGGTGACATGGCGCATTGCATAAAAGTTATGTCGTTGTTTGGGAACATGAAGTCCATGAATGGCTCGAAATGCCGTCCAGGTAGCCGAACATAACCACTTCCAGTCTACGATCACTTCAACTGAATCTGAGGAGTCAGTTCATTCCCCGTAAACACGGCCCACATCATTATGGAGTCAGCACCGGCTTGCACAGTGGCTTGTTGACAACTTGGGTCCATGGCTTCGTGGGTCCTGCGCATCACTCGAACCCTATAATCAGCTATTAACAACTGACACTGGAGCATATCATCATCTTGGACAGTTTCCAGCCACTGGCTGGGTCTGTCGGGAACACAAGCCTCTCCATCGTGTTCTGTCTTTCCACCATTCCCCCTCTTCCACCTTCGTCCAGTTCTCTCCTCTTTTCGTCACACATTCCTTCACTCCCTTTACCCATCTATCTCTTGGTCTTCCTCTGTGCCTCTTCCCCTCCAGTTGCAGATCAAACATCCTCTTTGGAATTCTTCCCTCATCCATTCTCTTCATGTGTCCATACCACTGCAATCTTGATTTTTCTATCCTGTCCTGTACTGGTTCCTCCTTTAGTCTTTCGCTCACATACACATTTCGCAATCTGTCTCGTCTTGTTACACTCAACCTGCTCCTCTGGAACTTCATTTCACTAGCCTGTATTCTACTTTTGTCGCTTTTGTGCATTACCCATGTCTCACTTCCGTATGCCAATATGGGGACAAAGTAGGTTCCGTATATAATTCCCTTGGATTTCTGTGGCACCTCCTTGCTCCAAATAAGCCCCCTAATGCATTTGTAGAACTGCCCTGCTTTTCTGCACCTTTCATTTATTTCCATTGCGTTTCCCCCCTTACTTTCAATCATGCTTCCCAGGTACTTGAAGTTCTCTACCACTCGTAGTTTTTCCCCTCCACAAGTTATATCCACATTTGGCCTATTCTTCTTCCTTGTTGTGACAATTATTACACTTTTCTTTGCAGAGAAATGCATTCCATATTGTGCTGCCGTTGCCTCCTATACATCTAACTGCTCTTGCACCTCCTTCTCGCAATTTCCCCATAACATCAGGTCATCGGCAAAAAGCACTGCTTTCATTTTATGATCTCCAATTGCATCTGATACTTGCTGTAGGATTTCATCCATAACAATAATAAACAATAAAGGTGAAAGTGCACTTCCCTGTCGCAGCCCATTTTCCAGCTTGAACCATGCAGTACGTTCCCTCCCCACTTTCACACAACTCTCACTTCCCTCATACATTTTTCTGACTTTTCGTGTTATCTCTTCATCTACCCCTTTTGCGTTCAGCACATCCCGGAGATTGTCCCTACAGATGCTGTCATACGCCTTCTCAATATCTAAAAAGGCCATGATTAAGTCCTTCCCGTACTCATAGTGCCTTTCCTGCAGTTGCCTTACCGCAAATATGAGGTCCGTTGTTGATCTTCCCGGTCTGAAACCATACTGCTCCTCTTGCAGTCTACTTTCAATACTGCTTCTTATTCTCTTCTCCAGGACCTTTTCATAGATTTTTCCACAGTGGCATAGCGGGATGATTCCTCTGTAGTTCTCACATCTCCTTTTATCCCCTTTCTTGAAGATCGGGACTATAATTCCTTTCTTCCAATCCTCAGGACCATATCTCACCAGGCCACGGTTTTCCAGTCGTCTAGGATCCAACCGATATAGTCACGAGCCCAGCAGAGATGCCGCAAGCAATGTCGTACTTCTAGCAACCGCAGCCGCGTCATTGTCAACTGCCATAGTTCTGTAGGGCACAATTTCAGCGCATTGACCTAAAGGTCACGTTCATCGTATGTCCCACTCTGATTTCTGTGCTTATTTCATGCAATATTTCTTGTTCGTTAGCACTGATCACTCTACACAAACGTTGCTGCTCTCGGTCGTTAAATGAAAGCCGCCGGCCACTACGTCGTCTGTGGTGAGAGGTAATGCCTACTCTCGGGTCTCTCTTGACTCCGTGGATCTGAGAAAATTGAATTCACTAACGATTTCCGAAATGGAATGCCCGATGCGTCTACCTCCAACTACCATTCCGCGTCCAAAGTGTGTTAATTCTCTTCGAGCGGCCGTATTCACGCGGGAAACCCATTCATATGAATCACACGAGGACAAATGACAGCTCCTCCCATGCACTTCCCTTGTATACCCTGTGCCTGCGACGCTGTCGCCATCTGAATATGTGTACATCGCTATCCCATTACTTTTTTTTACTTCCACATAGATCGGTTACTTGCCCACACTTAATTATGTTGCCTCGAAATATATCACAGTTTCCAATTGTAATACTTCTCTTACTGTGTTAAACCCTTAACATAAGGTTATACCTCATAATTATTGGGCTATGACTGGATTTAAAATTTTTTAAATTCAGTCAGTAATTGTATGATAAACTGGAAATTCCTCAGCATCACGTGATTTAATGACTACATACCATTATCCTTGTTTTGCTTTTGTTGATGTTCATCTTATATCCTCCTTTGATTACACTGTTCATTCCGTTCAACTGGTCTTCCAGGTCTTTTTCTATCTCTGAAGGAATTACAATGTCATCAGCAAACCTCAGAGTTTTTATTTCTTCTCCATGGATTTTAATTTATACTCAAAATTTTTCTTTTGTTTCCTTTACTGCTTGCTAATTATATAGATTGAATAACATGGAAGATAGGCTACAACCCTGTATCACTCCCTTCCTAATCATTGCTTCCCTTTCATGCCCCTTGCCTCTTATAACTGCCATCTGATTTCTGTACAAGTTGTAAATACCCTTTCGCTCCCTGTATTTTACCCCTGCCACCTTCATAATTTGAAAGAGCGTATTCCAGTCAACATTGTCAAAAGCTTTCTCTAAGTCTACAAATGCTAGAAACATAGGTATGCCTTTCCTTAATCTATCTTCTGAGATACGTCGCAGGGTCAGTATTGCCTCACGTGTTCCAACATTTCTACGGAATCCAAACTGATCTTCCCCAAGGTCTGCTTGTACCAGTTTTTCCATTCCTCTGTAAAGAATTCGTGTCTGTATTTTGCAGCCGTGACGTATTAAACTGATAGTTCGGTAATTTTCACACCTGTCAACACCTACTTTCTTTGGAATTGGAATTATTATATTCTTCGAGAAGTCTGAGGGTATTTCGCCTGGCCGGCCGGTGTGGTCGAACGGTTGTAGGCGCTTCAGTCTGGAACCGCGCGACCGCTATTGTCGCACGTTCGAATCTTGCCTCGGGCATGGATGTGTGCGATGTCCTTAGGATAGTTAGGTTTAAGTAGTTCTAAGTTCTAGGGGACTGATGACCTCAGATGTTAAGTCCCATAATGCTCAGAGCCATTTGAACCATTTATATTTCACCTGTCTCATACATCTGGCTCACCAGATATTTTTGTCAGGACTGGCTCTCTCAAGGCTGTCAGTAGGTCTAATGGAATGTTGTCTACTCCCGTGGCCTTGTTTCGACTTAGATCTTTCGGTGCTCTGCCAAATTCTTCACGCTGTATGATATCTCCCACTTCATTTTCATCTACGTTTTCTTCCATTTCCATAATATTGTCCTAGAGTACATCGCACTTGTATAGACCCTCTGTATACTCCTTGTACTTTTCTGCGTTCCGTTCTTTGCTTAGAATTGGGTTTCCATCTGAGCTCTTGACATTCATACAAGTGGTTCTCTTTTCTCCAAAGGTCTATTTCATTTTCCTGTAGGAAGTATCTATCTTACCCCTAGTAATATATGCTACTACATCCTTACATTTGTCCTCTAGCCATCCCTGCTTAGCCATTTTGCACTTCCTGTCTATCTCATTTGCATGCCTTTTTGCCTGCTTCATTTACTGCGTTTTTATATTTTCTCCTTTCATCAATTAAATTCATTATTTCTTCTGTTACCCAAGGATTTCTATTAGCCCTCGACTTTTTACCTACTTGATCCTCTGTTGCCTTCACTATTTCATCTCTCAATGCTCCACTTTCTTCCTCTACCGTATTTCTTTACGCTGTTGTCAATCGTGCCCTAATGCTCTCTCTCACACTCTCTACAACCTCTGGTTCTTTCAGTTTATCCAGGTCCCATCTCCTTAAATTCCCACGTTTTTGCAGTTTCTTCAGTTTTAATCTACAGTTCATAACCAACAGATCGTGGTCAGAGTCCACATCTGCCCCTGGAAATGTATTACAATTTAAATCCTGGCTCCTAAATCTGTGTCTTACCGTAATATTATTTAACTGAAACTTTCCAGTGTCTCCAGGCCTCTTCCACGTATACAACCTTCTTTCATGATTCTTAAACCAAGTGTTAGCTACGATTAAGTTATGCTCTGTGCAAAATTCTACCAGGCGGCTTCCTCTTTCATTCCTTACCTCCATTGCAGATTCACCTACTACTTTTCCATCTCTTCCTTTTCCTACTATCGAATTCCAGTCGCCCATGATTATTAAATTTTACTCTATCTTCACTGTCTGAATAATTTCTTTTGTTTACCCCAGACTATTCTCATCAAGTGTTTAGTAATGAGAGATTTCCATACTCGATGTACAATTTAAAATCTTTCCTAAACTTAATCTCGCTTACAAGCTTAAGTCAAATACTTAACAGATTAGCTCGTTTGTAATCAGACGTTTGAAGCTCTCTGATACATGACTGTGATTCTTTAATGAATCTGGAGTTTACTGGTGGCTACACTAAGGCACTTTATTCGGAGATTGCTTGTGCTCGACTGATACATTCCCCCCTCCGTCCTTCTAGATGCGGGCTCGCGCAGACTCAAACGCGTCCGCGGCCGAAATATATAAGGTTTTTGCTATGTACAGTACGCGAGCATACTTACGCAACGTATTACAGCATTGACTACCAATCAAATGTTTATCTGGAACCAGGATGTACTTTAGGCTCCGCTACAGTTGCAAAATTGCCTTACGAAGGGTCTCCAGCTTTCCTTCGACTTGAAACACAATATTAAACTACCAATCCTACAAGGATTAAATGTGTCCTGTAGCAACCTAATTGCCTCCAGCAAGAGTGCAAGATCCAACCACTGGACTGTACGCAAACACTGCCAACTGTTAACACACTTCTGAAATTGGTTATTTGTAACTTTGGTACAAACCTCCACAAAGACAAAATATCTGCATATATAGCCTGTAAGCCATTGTACAATGAATGGTGGTGGTTACATTGTTGCCAGTATTGTCTATTTTGTACTCTATCCCATTCACATACTGAGAGACGGTAAAATGAGTAAGTGCTCTAACCTCCATCATCTTATTCGAATGAGCAGTACATAGAGTACACAATAGTAGCATTATTGTGGCATCGTCCAAAGATCGTGGCGCCACACCACAATCAGCGACGCACATTGACACCACAGTCGTTAGAGAAGTCTCACTGCAATCCGCAACGACGAATGGCAGAAGCTGAAGAAGACACTCCCTCGCTCTCAGCACAATAGCGCCCTCACGCGAAGATCAATATAGAACAGAGCGTGGAAGCATTCTGCCCCACTTCATGACCTCAGCCGAAGCACTCAGCATCATCGAGTTGGACTAAAGAGTTATTCAAGCCTCAGGAGGGAATGTGCTATTGTAAATGTCGAACACTGTACTTCAAGAGAGCAGCTTGTTAATTAATGGATCAGTGACAGTTGTAAATTATTGCACACTTCTGTAGCAAACTGTTGTATCAATTTAAGTAAGTGTTTTTATTCATTCATGTAATAAAGTGAACTTCTGAACTCTGGAGGAGCAAAACTGAATCAGGAGTTGTATAATCTTGTTTTCAACATGTACGAGCAGGGCAAAATTCCTACAGACTTTGAGGAAAACGTTATGATCCTCATTCTAAAGAAGGCAAATGCTACAAGATGTGAAAATTATAGGACGCTCAGCCTAGTTTGATCACGCCTCTAAAATAGCAACCTCAATTATCCTAAAACGAATAGAACAAAAAGTCTAAGCTACACTCTCCGAAGGCCAGTTTGGATGCTGGAAAAATAGAGAACCAGAGAAGCAATATTTGCTCTAAAACTAATAATAGATAAACGACTAGATAAGAACCTGACAACATACATAGCTTTCGTAGATGTAGAGAAAGCCTTTGATAATGTTAAATGGGATAAGATGTTTGAGGTACTCAAAAAAGTAGGAATAGACTATAAAGATAGAAAAATGATACGGAACCTGTACAAAAACGAGACAGCAGTTATCCGTGGACAGACAAAACAAGAAGGAGTGCAGATACGGAAAGGTGTCCGACAAGGTTGCGCACTATGCCCTGTTATCTCTAACCTATACATTGAAGAGGCGCTGAAAAAAGTAAGGGAAAATTCACAGACAGGTGTAGTAATTCATGACCAACGAATAGATATGATAAGATATGCCGATGATATAGCTGTCCTAGCTGAAAGTGAAGACGATCTAGTAGTCCTACTGAATACAATGGATAAAGTTATGGGGGAAGAATATAACATGAGAATTAATAAAGCAAAAACAAAAGAAATGGCATGCGACAAAAAAGATCAAGTGCAAGTCCAAGTTCATGTAGGCAGTGAATTGCTTGAACAAGTCGATAAATTTACATATCTGGGCAGTAATATTACCAGGGATGGAAGGAGAAAGGCAAAAGTGAGAAGTATAATTGCTCAAGCAAAGGCTGCTTTTAACAAGAAGAAAAACATCTTAACATCTAATAGCATCAGCCTTGAAATCAGGAAAAGATTTTTGAAATCATATGTGTCGTGTGTGGCGTGCTATGGGTGTGAAACATGAATTCTCGAGACAGAGGAAGGCCAGAAGCTAAATTTTTTTGAAATGTGGTGCTGTAGACGCATGCTCAAAATAAAATGTATCGACAAGGTTTCAAACGAAGTGGTTCTGGAAAGAGCAGGTGAGAAGAGAAGCTTCTGGAGCTTCAGTGTTAAAAGAAGAGTGCAATTTACAGCCCATCCTTTAAGACATAAAGGACTCCTGAACACAATCATAGATGGATATGTCGAGGGAAAAAGACCAAGAGGAAGACCACGGCTGAGGTACATGGATCAAATCATGAAAGATGTGGGATGTAACACCTATAAAGAAATGATGAGAAAAGCTGGTGGCCGCACAGAATGGAGACAAGCTGCCATTGTAGCTTTTGCAAGCCAATCCTTGGATTGACCACTACAGAAGAAGAATAAGATGTAATAAAGTGGACTAATATTTCATTTGTTGTAGTTCAAACGAGTCATCTCTCAGAGAAACCAAAGAACCCACAGTTATGGCCAGACGATTGTGATTTCGTCTGGTCATAATAACTATTATGCTCGCTCAGTCTTCTCCGAACACAAGCTCTCTACATATACGCTGTATGGCCTCAAGATAATTACGTCTTCCTTCGAAGGATTCCCGCTTAAATCTCCCGAGCAGCTGTCACACTATCGTTAAGAGCTATACCCACCTGACATGGTCCTAGCATCTCGTCTCTGTTTCCGATCGATGTCTTTTGTCATGCCCAAATACTGAAACATAACTTTCTAATTCGTCATACTAACGTCATTCATGCGATTTCCTTTACGGAACCGTTTTCCTAAATCTCTTCCAACAAATCTGTCTTCCATTCTCCTTGGCTCATACAGATCTTGCATGATTTTCCCAGTTCATATCGGTTGTTACTATCTCCCCAAATACCTGCACGATGTGACGCTCTCAATACGTTCCCCGGTCTTTTTGTAATCAGACACTGTCGGGTGCTTCCTACCCGTCACAGGCCTACACTGCTTGAAAATTTTTTTTTATGGCTTCCTGCATTTCCTCGTGTTTGTCCAAAGGCAATGCTTTCCTCTAGACAACTAAACTAACAATCTCACAGTGCTGCAGATTCTGATAAATGTCAACTTATACTGAGAATGTTAGAAGTTCAATTACGCCTCCCTGAGGCGCACTTAATATTACTTTCGTTCCTGCAGAATTTTCCGCGTCCAATATAACGTCCTGATTTCTGTTAGTCAAATATTCACCGAATCAATCACGTATTTGCAGAGATAGTCAGCATAAACTATTTCAAAACAACGCCAAGAGAATCAGTGCACTGAGGTTCCGACGGAAACAAAGGCAGTTCATTAGTTTAAACTAAACCTCAGCAAGTCTGACCCCTCCATCGTTCGGCAGCGATTTTATTGTTCCAGTTTCTAAGTAGGTGGCCTCTGCACGTGCGCACTCATTGAGCCACTACAGTCGCCTATAAAAACCGGAAAAACAGGTCGGATCGCTGAGGAACATTAATTTCCGAATTCAACAACCTGTAACATTAGCCCCGTGCAAGAGGTCCCACGTCTCGCCGCCAACACCCAAGTGGACCGCCGACTAATCACTCGCTAGTTCGGCAATGTCAGTAGGAGAACTGTGAGGTTTGGAAAGTAGGAGAAGAGCCACTGGTGGAATTATACCCCTCAGAACAGGTAGTGAGTAGTATCTGATAATTCAGTCTGCTCCCGAAAGGAAAAGTTAACAGGCTGGTTTTAATTTGTCAGAAAGTTTCAAATTAGCTCTCACTCCGTTGCACAATGAAAATTCATTCTGGGGATCAAGACTATTTTCTCATGTAAATGAATCTATAACATTTATTTACCAATATAAACAAGATGGAAAGAAAGAACCCAACGATATGGTCGCGGTATGGTAGACTATTTTCTCATGTAAATGAATCTACAACATTTATTTAGGTATATAAATGGCCGTGTGGTTCTAGGCGCTACCGTCTGTAGCCGAGCGACCGCTACGGTCGCAGGTTTGAATCCTGCCTCGGGCATGGATGTGTGTGCTGTCCTTACGTTAGTTAGGTTTAATTAGTTATAAGTTCTAGGCGACTGATGACCTCAGAAGTTAAGTGGCATAGTGCTCAGAGCCATTTGAACCATTTTTTACGTATATAAACAAGATGGAAAGAAATAACCCAACGATAAGGTCGTGGTATGGTAGATGAATTGATACAAATTTATACCATTTATTTACGGATGTTTATAAACAAATTGGAGCGAAACAACTTAACAACAAGGTCACGGTACGATGGGTGACGTAGATGCGCAAGTTGTTCAACAAGGGCCGTCAGAGTTTTGCGTATGTGTTCACAACTTTACACTGGAGCAGAAAGATACAGCTCAACATGGTAATTGCTGGGCGACTGCTGCTGGAGATACAGTGAAGGCCTTTGCAGGGGTGGAGGTTTTTAATAATAGACATATTATTGCTTATCGCACCTTTCAAGTGAACAAAGTATAAAATCAGGACATGGGTCGGTCCTGTTTCAGTTCATATATGCCATTTGTTGTTAGAACCAGGAATCATTGTAAATTAAATGAGTGTGAGTCTATCGCTGTATGGAATAAAGGCCAAGGAAATTGTACAAAAATTTAAGTGACGTGATCTTAGCTTTTACTATAGAAACTGAAAAAGTACTTATCCTCTCCTTATATCCCCTGAGATTTTGCAACTAACTACGCGTCAGAAGTACACCGTCGTGACCTATGGCTATTTAGAAAATTTTGATCGATTTGATGTCTCCCACCTTGCTCTGACCTCATTACCAGGTTGTCTTTCTCGTCTCTGTGAATGTAATGTAACACTCTTACCTTCCACTGTTTCTTATCTATTGAGATTGTTTTGTTGCGTTTATAATATTTAGTGCTGTGTATTATATTGTTACCTAACTCTGTACCCGACGTCCGTAACGCTCGCGTCTGCAGTGGCACTCAACTCGGTGCAAAGTCGGTTCGGATCCTGGTGGTGGATAAGACTTTCTGTTACAGCGTTAAGTCAAGCGCCGGCAAGCCAGTCGGGAACGACAGAGAAGACAAGGCTGTGAGAAGAAGTCAGCCAATCGCACGCTGCCCGGACCTCCCTCCAGGACTACAACACAAAAGCAGTGGCCTCCCTGTAAAGAGGGCGTAAGCACCGCGCCCGACTGGTCGCGGCCCATTTCAATAGGAGCCTCAAAACTAGGCTGGATTTAACATCTTCACTGCCAGTATTTGGCGGGCAAGGATGACAAAGGTGGTTGCGCGAAGTTTCTGATCACCAGTCTTTGCGCCAGTACACTGGATTAAAAACATCTCTGTAGTGTCATTTCAAGTGACACTGTTGATGGTTATATGTGCGTCGGATGAGGAAGTTAAGCTCGGCGGCTCCTTCGGTGTTTCTCACGAGGAGTAGGCTATATGACGCCAAAGGGTTTCATCTTATCCCTTCTCTTCATCCATCATAACACAAACACACCGCTACGCTGTACAAGTACTTGTCACTGTCATCCACACGACACAGACACACACTTGGCACTTCATAACAGCTCGGAAGCAGGCAACAGCTAACGATCTCCACCAGGACCTCGCCTTTAACGGTTGTGCAGGTCCACAGTACATCGATGTTGTCGCCAGTAGTCGGCGGAAGGTGCACGTGCCCGTCGACCTGGGACCGGACCGCAGCGACGCACGGATGCACACCAAGACCGTAGGATCCTACGCAGTGCCGTAGGGGACCGCACCGCCACTTCCCAGCAAATTAGGGACACTGTTGCTCCTGGGGTATCGGCGAGGACCATTCGCAACCGTCTCCATGACGCTGGGCTACGGTCCCGCACACCGTTAGGCCATCTTCCGCTCACGCCCCAACATCGTGCAGCCCGCCTCCAGTGGTGTCGCGACAGGCGTGAATGGAGGGACGAATGGAGACGTGTCGTCTTCAGCAATGAGAGTCGCTTCTGCCTTGGTGCCAATGATGGTCGTATGCGTGTTTGGCGCCGTGCAGGTGAGCGCCACAATCAGGACTGCATACGACCGAGGCACACAGGGCCAACACCCGGCATCATGGTGTGGGGAGCGATCTCCTACACTGGCCGTACACCACTGGTGATCGTCGAGGGACACTGAATAGTGCACGGTACATCCAAACCGTCATCGAACCCATCATTCTACCATTCCTAGACCGGCAAGGGAACTTGCTGTTCCAACAGGACAATGCACGTCCGCATGTATCCCGTGCCACCCATCGTGCTCTAGAAGGTGTAAGTCAACTACCCTGGCCAGCAAGATCTCCGGATCTGTCCCCCATTGAGCATGTCTGGGACTGGATGAAGCGTCGTCTCACGCGGTCTACACGTCCAGCACGAACGCTGGTCCAACTGAGGCGCCAGGTGGAAATGGTATGGCAAGCCGTTCCACAGGACTACATCCAGCATCTCTACGATCGTCTCCATGGGAGAATAGCAGCCTGCATTGCTGCGAAAGGTGGATATATACTGTAGTAGTGCCGACATTGTGCATGCTCTGTTGCCTGTGTCTATGTGCCTGTGGTTCTGTCAGTGTGATCATGTGATGTATCTGACCCCAGGAATGTGTCACTAAAGTTTCCCCTTCCTGGGACAATGAATTCACGGTGTTCTTATTTCAATTTCCAGGAGTGTATAAAGAAGATACATTTGAATATAGGTGTGAGGAAATTATTACCAGACAATAAATGTAGGAATAAAATCTTTAGAGAAATTTTCAGACGGTTGCTAAGCAATACGTACTGAGTAGACGAAAGCCATGTAATACCCCCTAATATCGCGTCGGACTTCCTTTTGCCTGGTACAGTGCAGCAACTTGGCGTGGCGTGGAGTCAATAAGTCGTTGGAAGCCCTGTGCAGAAAAAATGACCCATATTAGCAGTATATAATTGAGAAAGTGTCTGAGGCGCAGGATTTTGTGCAGGAACTAACTTATCGTTTACGTCCCATAAAAGGGGGGTTCATGTCCCATAAGTGGGACTCATGTCCGGCGGTTTGGGTGACCAAGGCATTCGCTTGAATTGTTCAGAGCGTTGTTGAAACTAATCGCGAACAACTGTGGGCCGATGACATGGCACGTTATCATCCACATAAATCCCATCGTTGTACGTGAACGTGAAGTCCATGAACGGCTGCAAATGTTCTCCATGATACTAAACATTAAATTATCGGTTCAGTTGGATCAGGGGACTCAGTCCATTGCATGTAAACACAGCCAAACCATTATGGAGCCACCAGCAGCTTGCACAGTTCCTTGTTGATGACTTGGGTCCATGGCTTCGTGGGTCTGCGCCACACTCGAGCCCTACCATCGTCTCTTACGAACTGAAAGTGGGACTCACCAGTCCATGGCACGCTTTTCCACAGTGCTAGTGTCCAACTGATATGGTTACGAGCCCCGGAGAGGCACTGTAGATGATGTCGTACTGATAGCAAAGGCACTCGCGTCGGTCGTCTGCTACCATAGAACATTAACGCAAAATTTCGCCGCGCTGTCCTGACGGATATGTTCCCGTACATCCGACATCGATTTCTGCGGTTATTTCTCGCAGTGTTGGTTGTCGGTCGCACTGACAACTATACAGAAATACAGCTGCTCTTGGTCGTTAACTCAAGGCCATCAGCCACTGCGACGTCCGTGGTAAAACGTAAAGCCTAAATTTAGTCATTCTCGGCACACTCTTGACACTATGGATTTCTAACTATTCCCTAACGATTTCCGAAATGGAAAGTCCCATGCATTTAGCTCCAGCCACCATTCCACTTTCAAAGGCTATTAATTCCCATCGTGCGGCAATAACCACGTTGGAAATCTTTCCACATGGATCATTTGAGTACAAATGACAGCTTCTGAAATGCACTGTCCTTATTATCTTGCGTACGTCATACTGCAACTAGTTTCATGTGTGCATTTCGCTATCCCACGACTTTTGTCACCTCAGTGTACTATAAGAAGCATGTATGATGGAAAACCTAGAAAGGTGTATCTATTTGATTGGACTGATTGGAAGATTTGAAGTTGCTTGGGTTCGACCACTATCTACAGATTCATAAACAAAAACTTCATCGACGTGCGACTTCGCCACAGACTGCAGTACACCAAAAAACATAGGTCCCAAGGCCTACATTAGCCTCCAAACAGTTTCGCGTTATAAGGCAGTCATCAGCATTACAAACATTCAGTGACAAGTACCACAATAATGTGGTATGAAATGTCAAAATTTTGGGTATGTCAGTGACATCTCTACGGTCCCTCACGACGGTAGGATAACACATCGAGAGTCAACAACACTTCACAAGGACTGTGAAACAAATAATTGCGACTGTGACTAACGACTCTTCCAAAAGTGCTAAAAAGAATCCATACTTAGTGTCTGTCACATTACTGCTCTGTCATTTCATAGACTTTTATTATATTGTCTTGCACATATTTGAAACGCTGTCGCCCCATGGCCTGTCACGATTTATGAGGCAGCACGCCACCATGACTGTCAAAGCGATACAGAAAGTCGCCTCATTTGAAGTTCAACAGGCGGCTAGAAGCGTGCGTCTCAAAGTCGCACCGCTGTAAACGTCTCAGCAGCCGCACTGGACTCGCACTTTTAGCGCAGTTCAGCAATATCTTCTGTAAGAGCACCAGTAAGGCAAGACAGGGATAGACGGATATGATTTTTCAGATGCCATTATTAAACCCTAATGCACAAAAACACTGGGAAATTTATATGTATTGCTTTATATATTCATAAAAAACCAAATAAGACGTCTTTCCACGAAGTCAGACCAAATTTCAAACTAACTACGATTTTCTTAGTATAATGCAACACTTGGCTATCTTGCAGTATATCGAGATTAGATGGCCAGACAAGCTAGGAATAGATGACCAGCTGGCAAAACATTTTAAAAACAAAGCGAAAATTGCATGAAAAGATTATTCAATAATCGTAGCATGTTTTGATTTAACTGCTTGTTACAAGTAAGTTCTGTAGAGAAAATGTAGGGAATCGCACAATTTCTCATTGGATAAACACAAACAGGAACTGGACCCATTGTAGTTTTTGAATCACAACCGGCTTTTCTTCTTCGCTACGTTCCCTGACTGAATAACAATCATTTTTTTCTTTAACAGCAATCTGAAGTGTTCCTCTCTCCATCTGTCATTAGCAGCAACAATCTTGGGAACGTACTTAGTTGGCATCTGCAAAAAAACGAACTCCCAACAAAACTAAAAAAACCTAAACCAAGTTTTACGGGATGGATAACTACCCTAAAGATGGTACGGCCATCTCCCTCAGTCGGCAGAGGAACATGGTCATAGCGCGTCATCAAACATGGTGGACGAGAACGGATTTACAACATGACAGTATGCAGCTAGACCACTACAACCCTGGTAATGTAAGTTTCCGTAACTACTCACAGCCTAAATTACGGAAATTGGAAAAGTGTTGACATGTTATTCAATATCAAAGTATCTTAAAAAAGAAAATCATGAAAAATATTTTATTTTTATTGAAATAAAAAGTGAAGAGAGCCGTTGACGTGTCGCTCGCGACAAAGACTCGCTGTTTACTGACTGGTAGCGCTGTCAAGCGGTTAGTTGGAGAACCACAGCCGTTGGCCATCTCTCCCGTATGGCAATTCATCCCTGTTTCACTCTGTATTTCATACTGCGGCCACAGTGTTAATGGAGTATGGGAACGGGGGCTAGAGACGTAACGTTACAATGGGTGAGTATTAAAAACTTCAGTTCAAAGAGGAAAAGTGGTCGTGTAAAAAATGGGCCGAAGGACTGGCGGAAGGCGTGCTGACGGGGGAGGGGGGGCGGAGAAGAGCTGTACTTCCTCTATTGACAGGTTACCTACATATCTCCTGTCCCGTGAATCTCACCCCACAGATGCCCACTCCACCTGCAGTTACACTACATTTATCGTTTTCCATGGATCCCTTGGAGAGGAGTCTCTGAGAGCAGTTGTATGAGAAGCATTCGTCCCCTGATGACGAAAAGTTGTCAAAAGTCTAAAGTCTGAAGTTCCTACTCAGTCGTAAGGCAGCTTGAAAAATGGAAGAACTTTATATGAATCACTACGGTACAATATTTTGGTCCGTCCTTTCGCTACAGCTGACGTATGAAAAGAGTAGTAGTAGTAGTAGTAGTAGTAGTAGCAGCTTTATTCATCTGTGGATCTCTTTTTACATGGATATAGTACATGTCAAAGTATTTACAAGTTTAGACCAATTTAAAATAAGCTAATTCCTATGTACATATATTTACAGACTTCTAGTTAGAGACAATCATTAGATTTAGTCCTGGTATACAATAATTTTTTTTTTTACAAAAAACTTATTAAGTAATGTAATGCCACACTGGTCACTCACATCTCACTATCAGTCACTGCACACACTATACGCACATTGTTTCATAACACTTCACTCACTACACACACAAACACACAAACACACACACACACACACACACACACACACACACACTGGTGATCTATTGGCCATTTGCTGTCCTGAAAAACTAAGTCAGCATTTCTTCATAATGAGTGAGATGTTGAGCACAAAAAGAGGAAGAGGTGTCGGTATTGTGCTGTTCGTAGCTTAGGGGTAAGTATTTCTAGGAAGGAAAAAATAAGGAAGAAAACAAAGTGAAGGTGTTATGTGGAATGTTGGATGGTTTATTATCATTATTAATATTATTTATTTGTGTAACATATTTTTATCTAACCCCTAATCTGTTTTATCTCAGTAATCCTTCAATGTATAAAATGTATTGCATAACAGGTACTTTCTAGGTGCCTTTTTAAATAAGAGTATTTTTGCAATAATGTTGACATCATAAACCACAGACAAAACTAACCAAGACTAATAATAATCAATAAGACTCAATAAAATTATCTCGGGGGAAGATTTATCACAACCACACCACGTCATAATCTCACAAATATAGTTTCTGTTACTGTCAACATTTGTCGTCTAGAAATACGAGCGTATCAGTGCAAGAAAATTTATATTTATTTATTGTACCTTGAGGCAAACACCTCTTGAACACAAAGAAGACACGAACTTAGTCCATCTAATCTCGTGCTCGCTATTTCTCCAAACAACAAATGGATCTCGTGCTATTACGGAAATTTTAAGTAACACAGAATACGGAATTTTTAAGCGTTTTTATACCTTTTATTTGTGTTTCACTAATATAATCAACGCTTCTTTTCTTCGCTTCCTAGTCTGTTTCCCACGCGTAAAGTCGTACTTTAAACAAATAATGGAATCGAGGGAGGGAGGGGGAGGAAGCACAGGCATATGGTACCATTGTAATCTGGAGCGAAAAAACTTATTTGACTTTCTCCCAGTTACATTTAGTCCAGAAAACTTCTAAAGAACCACCCGCATAACTCATGGCAGTAAGTCCACACTGTCGACCATTCATCGTCTCCTCATGAACAAATGATCTAAGGTCAGCCTAGTAGAGTGTAGCAAATCCGTTTCACCCTCATCATGATTACGATGGGGACGCGTCTACGAAAGACTAAAGCCATTAACGAGTGTGTGGTTTGCGGTACCATAGACGTCGCATGTCCTCTTCAGTACTTTATTATACACTACTGGCAATTAAAATTGCTACACCACGAAGATGACGTGCTACAGACGCGAAATTTAACCGACAGGTAGAAGATGCTGTGATATGCAAATGATTAGCTTTTCAGAGCATTCAGGCAAGGTTGGTGCCGGTGGCGACACCTACAACGTGCTGACATGACGAAAGTTTCCAACCGATTTCTCATACACAAACAGCAGTTGACCAGCGTTGCCTAGTGAAACATAGTTGCCCCGTGTAAGGAGGAGAAATGCGTACCATCACGTTTCCGACTTTGATAAAGGTCGGATTGTAGCCTATCGCGAATGCGGTTAATCGTATCGCGACATTGCTGGTCGAGTTGGTCGAGATCCAATGACTGTTAGCAGAATATGGAGTGGGTGGGTTCAGGAGGGTAATACGGAACGCCGTGCTGGATCCCAACGGCCTCGTATCACTAGCAGTCGAGATGACAGGCATCTTATCCGCATGGCTGTAACGGATCGTGCAGCCACGTCTCGATACCTGAGTCAACAGATGGGGACGTTTGCAAGACAACAATCATCTGCACGAACAGTTCGACGACGTTTGCAGCAGCATGCACTATCAGCTCGGAGACCATGGCTGCGGTTACCCTTGACGCCGCATCACAGACAGGAGCGCCTGCGATGGTGTACTCGACGACGAACCTGGATGCACGAATGACAAAACGTCCTTTCTTCGGAAGAGTACAGGTTCTGTTTAAAGCATAATGATGGTCGCATCCGTGTTTGGCGACATCGCGGTGAACGCACATTGGAAGCGTGTATTCGTCATCGCCATACTGGCGTATCACACGTCTCGGTCCCTCTTGTTCGCATTGGCGACGCTTCGAACAGTGGACGTTACATTTCAGATCTATTACGTCTCGTGGCTCCACCCTTCATTCGATCCCTGCGAAACCCTAGATTTCAGCAGGATAATGTACGACCGCGTGTTACAGGTACTGTACGGGCCTTTCTGGATACAGAAAACGTTCGGCTGCTGCGCTGGCCAGCACATTCTCCAGATCTCTCACCGATTGAAAACATCTGGTCAATGGTGGCCGAACAACTGGCTCGTCACAATACGCCAGTCACTACTCTTGATGAACTGTGGTATCGTGTTGAACCTGCAGGGGCAGCTGTACCTGTACACGCCATCCAAGCTCTGTTTGACTCAATGCCCAGGCGCATCAAGGCCGTTATTACGGCCAGAGGTGGTTGTTCTGGGTACTGATTTCTCAGGATCTATGCAACCAAATTGCGTGAAAATGTACTCACATGTCAATTCTAGTATAATATATTTGTCCATTGAATATCCGTTTATCATCTGCATTTCTTCTTGGTGTAGCAATTTTAATGGCCAGTAGTGTATTTCCTAAAGCGTGTGGTTCTCTTGCATTTCTTGACCTTGCCACTTGTTACCTCAAATGTCCTCATTGATCACTAGCAATGAAGTAACCATTACACCACTGTATGGACACACACATAAATAGCAAAACACAAGCTATGGCAAAGTTCAATACAAATAGCAGATATGTTAAATCACGGTGTACTGACAGAAATTAGACAGTTACAATTTACCTACATACATAGGATTAGACATATTTCAAAATTATATCATGTTGATGATTTCCTCCACTGTTGTAATCATTCAATTATTCGTTTAGGCTCTCCATTGATTGTCGAGCAACATGAGTTAATACCCCTTATTCCCTTACATTCGTTGTTTTAACTCGTCCAACGTCCCGCACTAAGGAGTGCAGACCCAACTCATTGGGTAGTATAAACGAAAAATCATAAATGGATAAATCTGCATTTGTGGAAGGTAATCAGTCATGAGATACTAAGATTACCGAACTGTTTCGGATAATTGCAACTTTTCCTTTTAGACTGTGATTCCGCTTCACCACGTTGAAACCAAGCACCGTGAAGCATTACAACATTACGCTCTGTTGATTAAAAAGAAGCGGTAAGGTTCAATGATTCAGTCTGACGAAAATCAACACCACATTGTCACCTCGTACGTTTAAGGTAAAACAGATCAGCAGGAAAAACAAATTCATCCAGTTCGAGTACAGCATTAGTAGTGTCCTGCTTGACATAGTCACGTGAATGAAATATCTAAACAATTATGCGTAACGCTGCAAAGCAGTTTGAAATGGAATGAGCATGTAAGGAATATAGTTCGGAGAGCGAATGGTCGACATTGGTTTACTGGGAGAATTTTAGGAAAGTGTGATTCATCTGTAAAGGAGACCACATATAGGAAACTCGTGCGGCCCATTCTTGAGTACTATTCGAGTGCTTGGGACTCGCAACAGATCGTATTAAAGAAAGATATCGAAGCAGTTCAGGGGCAGGCTTTTTGACTGGTTACCGGTAGTTTCGAACAATACGCAGTTATTACGGAGATGCTTCGGGAAATCAAATGGGAATCACCGGAGTGAAAATTTAGAGAACCGGCATTTGAGACTGACTGCTGAAGGATTTTACTGCCGCCACTGTACATTTCGCTTAAGACCCACGAAGATAAGATTAGAGAGGTTAGGACTCGTACGGTGACATACAGAGAGTCCTTTTTTTCCCGCTCTATTTGCGAGTGGAACAGGAAAGGAAGTGACTAGTAGTGGTGCAGGGTACCCTCCGCTACGCACCATTCTTTGGCTTACGGAGTATGCATGCAGATGTAGGTGTAGAAAAGAGTTTATCAACTGTTTTTGCAGAGAAGATAAATCTGTTGCCGTACTCTCTTTGTTGGTGATGGGGGCTTTATATACTATACTCACTTTGTACAGAAATCAGTTGTAGGCCGGATTGCAATCTGCGACGTTTCAGTTCTTGGAACATCCGCATCTTCTATAGATGTTATATCAACATACGTACTGTAGTAATAAGTTTCTTGGGACAACCTGAGCACGACTAAATATCAACTGAACACAGTATTTAATGAAATAGAGAGACATGTACGAGCGCTTCTAGGGCGTTAGATTTTTTTCTGCAGTGTAGATTCCTTTATCCCATCACATTTAACGAGGCCATCCAGCAATGTCGCCCTAACTGGGAAAAAAACTAATTTACTCTCCTAAGCGTGCAAGCTATTATTGTTTCTTACGGCAAGGTGTTGTCTGTTTCATTGTCCCGTTGTTACTGAATAGTGAGGATATCTGTAACTCAGCCGCTGTTACACGCTGCTGCCAACTACAGATGCATATTACGACTCATTTTACAAGCTCTTACTTTCTTGTGCCACCGTGAGTGAATGGGTGCTTTTATGGTTATACAGACCAAGAAAACGTCATGCGTCACGTGTTTTTCAATTGCCAAGAATTTTCAGTTCTTTCCAAGCATTTTCACATGTTAGAAAGACTGTGTAATTCTTAGAGCAACCTACAAATACGCTACTCGTTATAAAGACGTCACGGGCTTGTAACTGGCGTTGTCTTTCGTTTTACAAGGTGCAAATTTGAAGCACAGAAGTTTTGTGCGATATTCAGCTTAGTCTCCATACACAGTGGTCTACATTTTCTATTGTCTGGTGTATCTAAATCACTTCAGGCGCATTCCAAAATGGCTCCTTCAAAAAACACTCACAACCCGATCCTTGCTCATAACTTAACCAGCAAAGCTTTCGCCTTATATCTAAAACCTTCAGTGCCGGCGGGGCGTCAAATTATATCCCACCTGACCGTTTTTCGTTCATTCTATGGCGCAGATGGAATTTCCAATTACTCTTTCATCCAGAATACTATTACTAATGGGGTTTGGAGTTTTTGCTAACGGTACCTATGAATCTATTCTCTAAGATAACCTTTATCATTGGCACCCTACGAAATACTATCCAGCTGTTGAAAAATAGGTAGCAATTAAGGTTAGTACGTAAACTCCCTTAGATGACAAAGTCATTAGAGGTGGACAAAGTCTCTAACTGAGGAAGGATGGGAAAGGAATCTACCAGTTCCGTTTTACAGAAACACACCAGAAACTTTGCCTTACGCGATGTAGGGAAATCTAAGTAAAACCAAACTCTGACAGGCCAGATGGAGATTTGAACCACTGTCCTCCCAAACAGGACTACAGTGTTTTTCATTGCGACACGTCGCTAGATTCTAAAGGTTCAATAGCTGGTGACAGCTCACTAGATTCCAACAGTTCAGTTGTCGTGACACTCGATAGGCTCTAATAATTCAGTTGATGGTGACAACTCACTAGTTTGTAACGGTGCAGTTGATGGTTCCATCTCACTATGTTGCAACAATTCATTTTCTGGTGGCTAGATTCCGACACCTCTTTTACTGCTGACACCTCGCTAGTATCTAATGATTCAGATGCTGGGGGCATCTCACTAGGTTCTAAAAGTTCTGTTGCTGGTAGCACCTCACATGGATCCAATAGTTCAGCTGCTGATGATACCTGGTTAAATTCTGATTGCTCTGTTTCTGGTGACACCTAATTAGATTCTAATCGTTCAGCGCCTGTGGCAATTTGCTAGCTTACGGCAATTCAGTTACTTGCAACATTTCGCTACATTCCAATAGTTCAGTTGCTGGAGAGGCATCACTTGATTCTAATGATTACGTTTATTGTAAAATATCGCTAGATTTTTAACAGTTTAATTGCCAGTGACACTTAACAATCCCGTTTCTGGTAACACCTGGTTAGATTCTGACAGCTCAGTGGCTTGTGATACCTGGCTAGTTTCTAATGGTGATTCCTATCTATGGGTTTCAGTTCCTGGTGATAACTTGCTAGATTCTGACGGTTCAGTTGCTGGTGACACCTTCCTAGGTTCCAACAGTCCAGTTGCTGGCGACGCCTTTCTAGGTTGTAACAGTTAAGTTGCTGGTGACAACTCAATTGGTTCTAATGATTTAGTTGTTGTTGACACCTTGGCAGGTTCTAATGATTTAGTTGGTGGTGACGTTCGACTGTTCAGTTACTGGTGACACCACACTAGTTTTTAATGGTTCAGTCGCTGAGTACACCTCTCTAGATTCCAATGGCTCAGTTGCTGGAGACACCTTGCAAGATTATGAAGATGCTGAGGACACTTCACTAGATTCTAACAGTTAATTTTTTGGTGACACTGTAACTCTACCGGTTACTTTTTAAATTAGTGACAAGCCGATAACTTAATTCCTGCGAAAGGCCTATTTTGTGACCCTGATGGTGTGTGATGATAAGGTATTGGCCTAATTTTGTTTTCATAAAGATTTAAATTGAAAGGAAGCAGTAGCAAGATAAACGTGAATCGAACCTAATTACTATTGGTAATCATGTCAACTGTACCTGCGAAAAGGAAGTGTTCGCCAACTTAATTAGGTAAAGCGGTAAGCAGTACTAGCGTGGTTTATAAAGAAAGTTATGTCCTGTGGATGACTTATGTTGATACTGAACTTATGTTGGGCTGGTAAGATGCAAGATAGTAGCACAGTTTAGCAAGTGATATACCAGTGATTTGACTTGAACGCAGGAGGAACATTAATACGTTTAGGCAACAACTGGCTCTCAATAACACTTACTGTCTGTACAATACAGTAAGAAGCTAATGATAATTATAGGTTAATGATTACTAATGGTGGAGCACTATTGAAATAGTTATGAAATTATTGTATCTTTTTTACTGATTATTATTTGCATTCTCAAGGAATTTTCACTTCATTATACTGCTTAGCTCAAATGGAGCATGTGATATCCTGAGCTAATATACCGGGTGATCAAAAAGTTAGTATAAATTGTAAAAGTTAATAAACCACGGAATAACGTAGATAGAGAGGTAAAAATTGACACACATGCTTGGAATGATATGGGGTTTTATGAGAACCACCCTATTATGCTAGACGCGTGAAAGACCTCTTGCGACATCGTTTGGTGATGATTGTGTGCTCAGCCGCCACTTTCGTCATGCTTGGCCTCTCAGGACCACAGACCTCAGTCTGTGCGATCATTGGCATTGGGGTTACCTGAAGTCGCAAGTGTATTGTGATCGACCGAAATTTCTACGGATTCGGAAAGACAACATCCGACGCCAATGCCTCACCATAACTCCGGACATGCTTTACGTTGCTGTTCACAACATTATTCCTCGACTAGAGCTATTGTTGAGGAATGATGGTAGACATATTGAGCATTTCCTGTAAAGAACATCATCTTTGTTTTGTCTTACTTTGTTATGCTGATTATTACTATTCTGATCAGATGAAGCGCCATCTGTCAGACATTTTTTGAACTTTTGTATTTTTTGGTTCTAATAAAACCCCATGTCATTCCAAGCACGTGTGTCAATTTGTACCTCTCTATACACATTATTCCGTGATTTATTCAGTTTTCAAATTTATACTGACTTTTTGATGACCCTGTAGTTAGAATATTTGTAGCCAGCTGCTTACTCTTTATCGCTGTTATTGTAATATGACATTTCAATCTGACTCAACTGTCAAAATGGGGACCCAGGTACTAATCTATCGGTAGACTCAGATCGAGACTGAACACTTTAATCACAACGCAGTATGGGAAACCCTGTTAACTACTTAACACATGAAACTGTATGCACTATTATTTCAATAGGAAGAATCTTTGACCTCAATATTTTAAATCTTCTCTTAGTATCTGAACTTTAATAAAACTTTAACTGTCCACTTATGAAAACTGTGTGGAGTATTTCAAAACTTATGCTCACTAAATAATTATTTACTTTACAACAAATTTTATTAACTTCTGTTAAGGAAGATAATTGCTTCTGAGTTCAGTAAAATAGGGCACTCGGATTCATCGTAGCAGTTGGGATAGGACTCTGTCTAGACAAATGACTAAAGATAAAACTCAGTGGTTACAAAACACAAGCTTATTACTGAAAATGAAACCACATAATGGATCCATGCAGTCGCACAGTACTCAGCTGATTATTTGAGATGAAGGTGGTAGCAGCGTCGGTCTCCTATGCTATTCAAAGAAGGTGGCAAAAGTATCCTGTGTTACCAGCTCTGAAAATTCTCTTCTTAGGTCGGATTTTCATAGTACAGTGCTAACCAAAGTATGCCATGGATAATATGCCGCCGGCCGTTGGTGGCCGAGCGGTTGTAGGCGCTACAGCCTGGAACCGCGCGACCGCTCCGGTCGCAGGTTCGAATCCTGCCTCAGGCATGGATGTTTGTGATGTCCTTAGGTTAGTTAGGTTTAAGTAGTTCTAAGTTCTAGGGGACAGATGACCTCAGCAGTTAGGTCCCATAGCGCTCAAAGCCATTTGAACCATTTTTTGATAATAATCTGAATTACTTCCCCATTCGATGCTATATTATGTAATCTTGTAGTTCTTCTCGCATCTTTCAGTTCACAAAATGTGCAGCCTTTGCCTACTAGTCATCGACTTACTCATACCAGAAAGGAACTTTGCAGTTCGACCACCAGATCCACCTTCTCTATTCCCGCCTAGTTAGTTCCGTTGCTGAGGGGCTTCCCTCCAAGTTTTACATGATTACAAACCTGTAGTGAGACGTGATGTGACGTACGCCACAGCATCCGTATATCTCGTAGACCCCGGTACTTTACAACGAAAGACGCGTCAGATTTGAACCGTCCTGCGCATGCCCCACCACTAACCCTAGGGTACTAATAAGATATTCTCTTGCCCGCGAAAGGCAAAGGTCCCGAGCTCGAGTCTCGGTCCGGCACACAGTTTTAATCTGCTAGGAAGTTTCATATCAGCGCACACTCCGCTGCAGAGAGAAAATCTGAAACTTCCCCTTAGAACAATTATACAAGACTGTGCTTAACCTGACACACAATATTTTTAGCGCAACGCAATCTGACTTTCAAAATTCCCTACTAAAGAATGGCCCTGACAAACATTAAACTATACCTTTCACAAATCACTTACCTCACAAAAATCTTCGCTGCTCAAGCTACTGCAATACAGCGAGCGCCACTACTGCCAGCTAAATAGAAGATTCAAACTACTGAAGGCACTAACTACTGATAGGGATAGCAAATGAAAGATATTAATAGAGAGCAAATAATGTATTTACCTTAATATCATCACAAGTCATAATATATATATCAGTTCATGACAAATTACAAAACTCCGCCATCTCTCTCCCCACATCCACCACTGCTGGCGGCTCACCTCCAACTGCGCAACGCTACGCGCTGTTCACAGCCAGCTGCCTAACACTACAATGGCGAGTATTACAACAATGCAAAGCAGCCACAGACTGCACACAGCACAGCCAGTGATTTTCATATTGAGCGCTACGTAACGTTGCCAATAAGAAAACATAAACAGCCTACTTACATAGAGAAAACATAAACAGCCTACTTACAAATCTCATTCTGGAAACATCCCCCAGGCTGTGGCTAAGCCATGTCTCCGCAATATCCTTTCTTTCAGGAGTGCTAGTTCTGCAAGGTTCGCAGGAGAGCTCCTGTAAAGTTTGGAAGGTAGGAGGCGAGGTACTGGCAGAAGTAAAGCAGTGAGGACGGGGCATGAATCGTGCTTGGGTAGCTCAGTTGATAGAGCACTTGCCCGCGAAAGGCAAAGGATTTTCGAGTGTCGGTCTGGCACACAGTTTTAATCTGCCAGGAAGTTTCATATCAGCGCACACTCCGCTTAAGAGTGAAAATCCGATTTTGGAAAGATTTTCTCTCCTCTGGACGCTCCAAAATCTCCTTGTTACAAGTTCTTGACAGTGGCCTTTATCTCGGTGAATTTATTGTTTTATTCTTGGCGTTAGGTTAGGTTTTAGGAGACTTTGGGTTGGGCTATATGTATTCTTTATTGCGGCGTATTTTTGAAATTAGTTAGTCATCAGCGTTGAGCGGCAATAAATGTTCTTTCCTTCAGAGTGCGACGCTGCCATACTACATTGTGAATGCAATTTTATTGACTTACTCTTTGGAAGGCTTAGCAACATGAAATTTTTCTTTTTATGCTCAAATTATGACACGCGCAGTTGTGGTTAGCCACCTCGGCTCCTACACAACGCCGCTCTCTCTCAGTGCACAGATGTCCGCATCTCGTGGTCATGCGGTAGCGTTTTCGCTTCCCACGCCCGGGTTCCCGGGTTCGATTCCCGGCGGGGTCAGGGATTTTCTCTGCCTCGTGATGGCTGGGTGTTGTGTGCTGTCCTTAGGTTGGTTAGGTTTAAGTAGTTCTAAGTTCTAGGGGACTGATGACCATAGATGTTAAGTCCCATAGTGCTCAGAGCCATTTAAACCAATCAGTGCACAGAACTGTCTTCCGACATGACACGCCCTGTAACGCTCAACTTACTCCATCATAGCAAAAGCTGAATTAGTTCTTCTCAACGCCATGCCGAGGAATGCTTACCGTGCCGTCGTACACGTACGTTGGAGAGCTCCAAGGTGTCCACGTGCACGCCGCGCTCTGGAGGCAGGGGCTCCCTCCACGGTCGATGGCCAGTCGGTACGCGCGCCGAGCTGCGCTGTCCGCATGTAAATTGCGCACGCAGGTCACGTCGCCGGATGCCGCCCTGGGGAATCCCACAGGGAGCAACCGTTTCGTCCCAGCAGCCAACAATCAATACGCACCGCCGTCCTTTCGGCCATCCCGTGGGACGCCGTGGTCCGAACCCAACAGGCGCGCTGCTGCGCGCCGCTTACTGCTCGGTCCGTCCCGCGGTTCTCCCTAGTCCAGTAGCGCCCAAACTCCTCCTCGTGCAGCCCCACTGTGGCTCTTCTCTCTGCTGTTCGCGAAAAGAGAAGTTTTACGAACGAAAGGTAGACATTACTGCGACGTTCATTTTCGCAATGCTACATTTCCGTTTAGTTCAGTTTTCTGCATTTTGAGTGAATGATATTGGCGATAAATGATGTGATACGCGTCTGTTAAGTCAACAAACACGATACATTTTCTAAGCGAAAACATGGCTAATGTTGATAGCGCTATTCCACATCGTACATATACACACATTAAAAAAAGTTCTGCATCACCCCGGTTCGCACAACTCCTGAAGATAGACGTTGACTCTTGATATTGTATCACAGGCACAGTCCCTTTGACTGTTCACAGATGTCACTGAGCCCGCTCAAAGATGTAAACAACCATGCATGAGGAGCGCCTATTAGACGGAGGGGGTCCGACAGCCGATTAGATCCAGTCATTCCACCAGGAAGGAGGTACACGACTCGTGTTGCCTGTAGTTCAACCGTGCCTAGACGGCCAAAACCGCAGTTCGATCGTGTCTGCATTGTTACTTTCTGCAAGGAAGGGCTCTCAACAAGGGAAGTGTCCAGGCGTCTCGGAGTGAACCAAAGCGATGTTGTTCAGACATAGAGGAGACACAGAGAGACAGTGAAACGCCCCCTTAGAAAAATTATGAATGACTGTGCTGATAAACCTCTTACGTTATTTGATTTACAAGCAGCTGAGCAAAACTCGACGTACTCAGACAGTTTTCTCGTTACTTATTCTGATCATCACTAAACTGACACGCAATATTTTAGCGCAACGCAATCTGACTTTCGGTAGTCCCTACAAAAGAATGGCCCTGACTGACAGTAACCTTTACCTTTCATGAATCACTTACCTCACCAAAATCTTCGTTGCTCGAACTCCTGCATTACAGTAGTGGGACGTGAAATTGAAGCGTCACCCCTCCACCAGTGTCAGCCCAATTTGCAGGTGAATATAGGTTTAATTTAGTTTTTGTTTATGTATTTTTTGTAATTTTTGTAATGGTTGTGAATTGTCTAAAGTTTGTATTTATTTTTTATGTTTCATGTACGGAGAGGGCGGCGCAACGAACGAAGACAGCATCTTCGTTGCCGGGACCAGAGAGAAAATTGCTGGCCACTATACGTCGCGGGTCGACAGCCAAAGAGCAACAGAAGATCCTGAAACCGAGTTGTTGCGTCGTGCTTCTAAAAATTGAAAAATTGTGATTTTTTAATGTTTTGTACAACAATGACGTCATAGAAAGTTTAATCATGTGTAAGTGTTCAGTCCTATCCTGTCAAGGCTCAGGTTCACGTCTATATGTATGAAGATAATAAAGTAGTGTATACTGCTATACGTGTTCCGAGAATTTATTTATGAAGAATTATGTGAATGAATTAATAATCTATTTGACAAGATCATTAATTTTGACAACGTTCATCGCGAGTTTGAGTCTTGAAAGTTTATGCAATGTGGTTCTAATATTTATTAAATTAGATAACTTGCATTAATATAACTTCTGAGAAGAAACAAAACGACATCTAAATTGAGAAAAAGTTTGCGCAAACCAATAGGACTGAGTGACGTAATTCTGCGCATACGAATCAAATGATGATGTTTTAATTGCAGTTTCGTTCAAGAACCATTCAGAGACAAATTTTAAAAAGAGTTTAAATAATTTTGAAGTGTGTTGTAACTGACGTAGGTGACGAAGTCTGCACATGGTCATATGTCAAATGAAAATCATTTAAACAAATCTATACGTCGTTACACTACACAGCGAACGCCAATACCGCCAGCTAAATAAAGGTTCTAATTACTGAAGGCACTATCTACTGATAGGCATAGTTAGCAAATGAAAGATTTTGGTAGAGAACAAACAATGTATTTGCCGTAATAGTGTTCAGAAGTCATAATATATATATCAGTTCATGACATCCACTTTTACAAATTTCGTTTTTCTGACGGACACATGTCCAGATCGTCCGCTCTCAAAACTCTGGCATCTCTCACCCCACATCCACCACTGCTGGCGGCTCACCTTCAACTGCCCAACGCTACGTGCTGTTCACATCCAACTACCCAACGCTATACAAGCAAATATTCCAACAATGCCAACCAGCTACAGACTGCACACAGCACAATCAGTGATTTTCATACAGAGCGCTACGTGGCGTTACTAACATAAAAACCTAAACAGCCTACTTACAACAGGAACTGTCGATGACATGCCTCGCTCAGGCCGCCAAAGGGCTACTACTGCAGTGGATGACCGCTACCTACGGATTACGGGTCGGAGAAACTTTGACAGCAACGTCACCATGTTGAATAATGCTGTTCGTGCAGCCACAGGACGTCGTGTTACGACTCAAACTGTGCGCAATAAGCTGCATTATGCACAGCTTCATTCCCGACGTCCATGGCGAGGTCTATCATTGTACGACACCATGAAGCGCGGTACAAATGGGCCCAACAACATGCCGAATGGACCGCTCAGGATTGGCATCACGTTCTCTTCACCGATGAGTGTCGCATATGCCTTCATCCAGACAATCGTCGGAGACATGTTTGGAAGCAACCCGGTCAGCCTAAACGCCTTAGACACACTGCCAGCGAGTGCAGCAAGATGGAGGTTCCCTGCTGTTTTGGGACGGCGTTATATGGGGCTGACGTACGCCGCTGGTGGTCATGGAAGGCACCACAAGGGCTGTACGATACGTGAATGCCTTCCTGCAACCAATAGTGCAACCATATCGGCAGGATAATGATGAGGCATTCGCCTTCGTGGACGACAATTCGTGCCCCCATCGTGCACATTATGTGACTAACTTCCTTCAGGGCCGGCCGCGGTGGTCTAGCGGTTCTAGGCGCTCAGTCCGGAACCGCGCTCTGCTACGGTCGCAGGTTCAAATCCTGCCTCGGGCATGGATGTGTGTGATGTCCTTAGGTTAGTTAGGTTTAAGTAGTTCTAAGTTCTAGGGGACTGACGACCACAGATGTTAAGTCCCATAGTGCTCAGAGCCGTTTGAACCATTTGAACTTCCTTCAGGATAGCGACATCGCTCACCCAGAGTGGCCAGCATGTTCTCCAGACATGAACCCTATACATGCCTGAGATAGATTGAAAAGAGCTGTTTATAGACGACATGACCCACCAACCATTCTGAGGGATCTACGCCGAATCACCGTTCAGGAGCGGGACAATCTGAACCACAGTTCCTTGATGAACAAATGGATAGTATGCTACAACGATTACAGCCATGCATCAATGCGAGAGGACGTGCGACTGGGTATTTGAGATACCGGTGTGTATAACAACCTCGACCACCACCTCTGAAAGTCTCGCTGTATGGTGGTACAACATGCAATGTGTGGTTTTCATAAGCAATAAAAAGGGCGGAAGTTAATATTATGTTGATCTGTATTCCAATTTTCTGCACACGGGTCCCGGAACTCTCGGAACCGAGGTGTTGCAAAACTTTTTTTTTTTTTTTTTGACGTTTGTATATCCGTTACGGAGTAACGGAGTTTCCACAAGACTCATAGTACCGTTTCAGTACTGCCTCAAACATTTCGTTACTCACGTGTTTTCTACTTCGCATCCAAGTCAGCCCGGCTCTGACCCCCTAAATTGTTTTCAACTCCTCCAATTCGTTAACGCCACTGAACTCTGAATGACGAAAACACTTCCTTAACCAAGGGTGCTGACCACATGGAGTTGTACCGATCCACTAGTTATCGAATTCCTCCCATTTATTTTTCTCCGTGAGCCTAATCAGTAGTGTCACGGAGTGTCGAACGAATCTTGTGACTCGTCATCTTTTCCTTTTTGAACGTAGTTAGCGCCCAACTCTAAGCCTCCATCGCTTACTACTGGACAAGTTTCGATGTGTGAATTTAAACGCCGTGAACGAACAACAGACGTCTCCTACATCAAATAGTTCTACTAACCTGCGTTTCTTACGAAGTTTTCTGATCGACAGTGAAATTAAGTTATGGTCTTAGCTGAATGGATAGATTAGTTCTATTTTAAAACTACTTGTTCTACTATTCAGACGCTTTTCAGTAACCATAATTTACTGCATTTTATCACTGTGACGTGCTGTCAACGTGGAGCGGAAAGGAAGATAGCCGCGTATTTTTTATTTTTTTTCAGAGAGGAGTCAGGATATAAAGAAAAATGTGATTCTGGTCATCAGTCACATTGTCGGAAGAAGGTACACAACAAATTTAAAAAATCATTTGCACGCAATGACGTCCAGTAACGGAAGTAACGAGTAATGAATGTTTTGTAGCAGGTGTGTGTATCGACAATTCGGAATGCGTATCTACATCTACATGACTACTCTGCAACTCACATTTAAGTGCTTGGCAGAGGGTTCGTCGAACCACAATCATACTATCTCTCTACCATTCCACTCCCGAAAAGCACGCGGGAAAAACGAACACCTAAACCTTTCCGTTCGAGCTCTGATTTCTCTTATTTTATTTTTATGATCATTCCTACCTATGTAGGTTGGGCTCAACAAAATATTTTCGCATTCGGAAGAGAAAGTTGGTGACTGAAATTTCGTAAGTAGATCTCGCCGCGACGAAAAACGTCCCAATTGGCGTATCATATCTGCCACACTCTCTCCCCTACTACGTGATAATACAAAACGAGCTGCCCTTTTTTGCACCCTTTCGATATCCTCCGTCAATCCCACATGGTAAGGATCCCACACCGCGCAGCAATATTCTAACAGAGGACGAACGAGTGTAGTGTAAGCTGTCTCTTTAGTGGACTTGTTGCATCTTCTAAGTGTCCTGCCAATGAAACGCAACCTTTGGCTCGCCTTCCCCACAATATTATCTATGTGGTCTTTCCAACTGAAGTTGTTCGTAACATTAACACCCAGGTACTTAGTTGAATTGACAGCCTTGAGAATTGTACTATTTATCGAGTAATCGAATTCCAACGGATTTCTTTTGGAAATCATATGGATCACCTCACACTTTTCGTTATTTAGCGTCAACTGCCACCTGCCACACCATACAATAATCTTTTCTAAATCGCTTTGCAACTGATACTGGTCTTCGGATGACCTTACTAGACGGTATATTACAGCATCATCTGCGAACAACCTAAGAGAACTGCTCAGATTGTCACCCAGGTCATTTACGTAGATCAGGAACAGCAGAGGTCCCAGGACGCTTCCCTAGGGAACACCTGATATCACTTCAGTTTTACACGATGATTTGCCACCTGTTACTACGAACTGCGACCTTCCTGACAGGAAATCACGAATCCAGTCGCACAACTGAGACGATACCCCATAGGCCCGCAGCTTGATTAGAAGTCGCTTGTGAAGAACGGTGTCAAAAGCCTTCCGGAAATCTAGAAATACGGAATCAACTTGAGATCCCCTGTCGATAACGGGCATTACTTCATGCGAATAAAGAGCTAACTGCGTTGCACAAGAACGATGTTTTCTGAAACCATGCTGATTACGTATCAATAGACCGTTCCCTTCGAGGTGATTCATAATGTTTGAATACAGTATATGCTCCAAAACCCTACTGCAAACCGACGTCAATGATATAGGTCTGTAGTTAGATGGATTACTCCTACTACCCTCCTTAAACATTGGTGCGACCTGCGCAATTTTCCAATCTGTAGGTACAGATCTATCGGTGAGCGAGCGGTTGTGTATGAGTGCTAAGTAGGGAGCTATTGTATCAGCGTAATCTGAAAGCAACCTAATCGGTATACAATCTGGACCTGAAGACTTGCCCGTATCAAGCGATTTCAGTTGCTTCGCAACCCCTAAGGTATCTACTTCTAAGAAACTCATGCTAGCAGCTGTTCGTGTTTCAAATTCTGGAATATTCCATTCATCTTCCCTGGTGAAGGAATTTCGGAAAACTGCGCTCAATAACTCCGCTTTAGCGGCACAGTCGTCGGTAACAGTACCATCGTCACTGCGCAGCGAAGGTATTGACTGCGTCTTGCCGCTTGTGTACTTTACATACGACCAGAATTTCTTCGGATTTTCTACCAAATTTCGAGACAATGTTTCGTTGTGGAACCTATTAAAGACATCTCGCATTGAAGTCCGTGCCAAATTTCGCGCCTCTGTATATTTTAGCCAATCTTCGGGATTTCGCGTTCTTCTGAACTTCGCATGCTTTTTCCGTTGCCTCTGCAACAGCGTTCGGACCTGTTTTGTGTACCATGGGGGATCAGTTCCATCTCTTACCAATTTATGAGGTATGAATCTCTCAATTGCTGTTGCTACTATATCTTTGAATTTGAGCCACATCTCGTCTACATTTGCATAGTCAGTTCGGAAGGAATGGAGATTGTCTCTTAGGAAGGCTTCTAGTGACACTTTATCCGCTTTTTTAAATAAAATTATTTTGCGTTTGTTTCTGGTGGATTTGGAAGAAACGGTATTGAGCCTAGCTACAACGACCTTGTGATCACTAATCCCTGTATCAGTCATGATGCTCTCTATCAGCTCTGGATTGTTTGTGGCTAAGAGGTCAAGTGTGTTTTCGCAACCATTTACAATTTGCGTGGGTTCGTGGACTAACTGCTCGAAATAAATTCCGGAGAAAGCATTTAGGACAATCTCGGAAGATGTTTTCTGCCTACCACCGGTTTTGAACAAGTATTTTTGCCAACATATCGAGGGAGGGTTGAAGTCCCCACCAACTATAACCGTATGAGTGGGGTATTTATGTGTTACGAGACTCAAATTTTCTCTGAACTGTTCCGCAACTATACCATCGGAGTCTGGGGGTCGGTAGAAGGAGCCAATTAGTAACTTAGTTCGGCTGTTAAGTATAACCTCATAACCTCTACCCATATCAATTCGAACGGAGTATCTACTTCGACTTCACTACAAGATAAACCACTACTGACAAACACTCCACCACCAATTCTGCCTAATCTATCTTTCCTGAACACCGTCTGAGACTTCGTAAAAATTTCTGCAGGACTTATTTCAGGCTTTAGCCAGCTTTCTGTACCTATAACGATTTCAGCTTCTGTGCTTTCTGTTAGCGCTTGAAGCTCAGGGACTTTCCCAGCACAACTACAACAATTTACAACTACAATTCCGACTGTTCCTTGATTCAATCACGTCCTGCATTTGCCATGCACCCTTTGAGATTGCAGCCCACCCCGTACTTTCCCGAAGCCTTCTAACCTAAAAAACAGCCCAGTCCACGCCACACAGCCTCCGCTACCCGTGTAGCCGCCAGCTGAGTGTAGTGAACTCCTGACCTATTCAGCGGAACCCGAAACCCCACCACCCTATGGCGCAAGTCAAAGAATCTGCAGCCAACATGGTCGCAAAACCGTCTGAGCCTCTGATTCAGACCCTCCACCCGGCTCTGCACCAAAGGTCCGCAGTCGGTTCTGTCAACGATGCTGCAGATGGTGAGCTCTGCCTTCATCTCGTAAGCAAGACCGGCAGCCTCACCAAATCAGATAGCCGCTGGAATCCAGAGAGAATTTCCTCAGATCCAAAGCGACACACGTCATTAGTGCCGACATGTGCCACCACCTGCAGCTGGCTGCACCCTGTGCTCTTCATGGCATCCGGAAGGACCCTTTCCACATCAGAAATGGCTCCACCCGAAATGCACACGGAGCGCACACTGGATTTCTTCCCCTCCTTAGCCGCCATATCCCTAAGAGGCCCCATTACGCGCCTAACATTGGAGCTCCCAACTACCAATAAGCCCAGCCTCTGTGATTGCCCGGACCTTGAAGACTGAGGATCATCCTCTGAAACAGGGCAGGCAGCTGCATCTGGCTCAGCCAGAGACAGTGCCTGAAACCTGTTTGTCAGACACACCGGGGAGGCTTTCTGATCAGCCTCCGGGGACGTCAATCGCTGCCTGCCACGCCTTGGAACGACCTCCCAATCAACCACAGGCGAGGGCTCAGCCCCACTGCTGGCAGCAACCGGGGCAACCACAGTGGCAGACCGATCTGGGGACAGACGGGACGAGGTTGACATCCCCGTGATACCCAAGTCCGGCTCCCCACAGTGGTGCCCATTGGCAACAATCTCAAGCTGCGCGACCGAAGTCAGCGCCGCTTGCAGCTGTGAGTTAAGGGATGCCAACTCAGCCCTCATCCGGACACAGCAACCACAGACCCTGTCCATTCTATTCGATGTTGAACAACAGCTACTGAAACACGAGTCAGTGCCTAGATAACGCAAGGGAAACACGCAAAGAATGTATTAACTAACCTGTACAAATGCCTAACAACTGCGCTACAATCTGCCTGAATTTACGATTACAGTAACTAAAACTCGAAATTACACCTCCTATACGAAACTCACACGCAATTTAAGTAAGAATCTACGAAGTGAACACTAAAGCGCGATGCTACAACTCTCAAATACTATAATACGCCCGAAATTTATGAATTAAACAATGCAAGTACCCAAAAACACGCAAAGAAATTAAGAATTAAACTATGTAACAAATAAGTAAGCTAGGGGTATACGACTTGCTGCTGCAGCTGCTTATCCAACGGCAGCAGGGGGCACACAAATGTTAGCCGTTACTTTTACTGTGGTCTCGGTTCGCTAGGCAAATAATCAAATAGTCGTATTAATGAGTTTTATTACAAAAGAAAACATACAATATTTAACTTCGCAATTACACAGATGTGTCGCAAGCAAAGGACGGCATATAAAATAAGCAATCTTCTTCAGTTCTTTTAATGTATCATTTGTGAAAGTGTTATATGGGACAACATTTACCTGACATGTAAAAAGACTTTTCGGAGTTTGTAGAAATGTTCTTTCGGCAGTCTGCTTTCGCTACCTTAGTTGAAAGTAGCAAACCAGTAGAGTACATTTATATAGATAGGTGTTGGAATTCTGTCGGACATGTGTGACAGAACAGACATGACTCGTGATGAAGCAGCTCGTGCATTTGTAGTTTCACAGAACAAACAGAAACAATGAGATTATAGAATAAAGAAACAATTGCATCACACTTACGGAAGTACTAATAGTAATATAAAAATAATAATAATAATAATAATAATAATAATAACCCCCCCCCCCAAGAACCATGGACCTTGCCGTTGGTGGGGAGGCTTGCGTGCCTCAGCGATACAGATGGCCCTACCGTAGGTACAACCACAACCGAGGGGTATCTGTTGAGAGGCCAGACAAACGTATGGTTCCTGAAGAGGGGCAGCAGCCTTTTCAGTAGTCGCAGGGCCAACAGTCTGGATGATTGACTGATCTGGCCTTGTAACAATAACCAAAACGGCCTTGCTGTGCTGGTACTGCGAACGGCCGAAAGCAAGGGGAAACTACAGCCGTAATTTTTTCCGAGGACATGCAGCTTTACTGTGTGGTTAAACGTTGATGGCGTCCTCTTGGGTAAAATATTCCGGAGGTAAAATAGTCCCCCATTCGGATTTCCGGGCGGGGACTACTCAAGAGGACGTTGTTATCAGGAGAAAGAAAACTGGCGTTCTACGGATCGGAGCGTGGAATGTCAGATCCCTTAATCGAGCAGGTAGGTTAGAAAATTTAAAAAGGGCAATGGATAGGTTAAAGTTAGATATAGTGGGTATTAGTGAAGTTCGGTGGCAGGAGGAACAAGACTTTTGGTCAGGTGAATACAGGGTTATAAACACAAAATCAAATAGAGGTAATGCAGGAGTAGGTTTAATAATGAATAAAAAATAGGCGTGCGGGTGAGCTACTACAAACAGCATAGTGAACGCATTATTGTGGCCAAGATAGACACGAAGCCCACGCCTACTACAGTAGTACAAGTTTATATGCCAACTAGCTCTGTAGATGATGAAGAAATTGATGAAATGTATGATGAGATAAAAGAAATTATTCAGATAGAGAAGGGAGACGAAAATTTAATAGTCATGAGTGACTGGAATTCGAGTGTAGGAAAAGGGAGAGAAGGAAACATAGTAGGTGAATGTGGATTGGGGCTAAGAAATGGAAGAGGAAGCCGTCTGGTAGAGTTTTGCACAGAGCATAACTCAATCATAGCTAACACTTGGTTCAAGAATCATTAAAGAAGGTTGTATACATGGAAGAATACCGGAGATACTAAAAGGTATCAGATAGATTATATAATGGTAAGACAGAGATTTAGGAACAAGGTTTTAAATTGTAAGACATTTCCAGGGGCAGATATGAACTCTGACCACAATCTATTGGTTATGAACTGCAGATTAAAACTGAAGAAACTGCAAAAAGGTGGGAATTTATGGAGATGGGACCTGGATAAGCTGACTAAACCAGAGTTGTACAGAGTTTCAGGGAGAGCATAAGGGAACAATTGACAGCAGTGGGGGAAAGAAGTACAGTAGAAGAAGAATGAGTAGCTCTGAGGGATGAAGTAGTGAAGGCAGCAGAGGATCAAATAGGTAATTTTAAATGTGATGCAAAAAATTCAGAGCATTTGGATACTTCCGAAGCACTCTGTAAAGTACTCCGAAATACTGCAAACTACACCCTTTGCATAATTTTTTGGCAGAATGCTTTTGAATATGGCACAAAAAACATTCAGAGCGTTCATATATTCTTGAGCAAAATCTGAAGTATTTTGAAACACTGAAAGTTACATCGTTTCTGTAATTTTTTGGATAAATGCTTTTGAATGTAGTGCGAAAAAGTTCAGGGTTTTGAGACACTCCCGAGCACCCTGTAAAGTACTTGGAAATACTTCAAGTTTCACGTTTAACGTAATGTTTAGTGGAAATACTTTTCAATACTGTACCAAATACTTCAGAGTATTCGGATACTTTTGAGCAAGGTATAAAGTTGTCTCTCTCTCTGTCTATGTGTGTGTGTGTGTGTGTGTGTGTGTGTGTGTGTGTGTATGTGTGGCTGTCTATATGTCTGTGTCCTTATACATTCTTTTCTATATAAAGCTCTAGAAATTTTGAATATTCTACCTTAGCTACCGATTTCTGATCAAGTCTATACTTAATTTCACCAGTTAATTCTTGTCTGTTGGGTGTGATAGCTATACTTGTATCATCGGCAAAAAGAACTAGCTTTGAATCGTCGTGAATATAGAATGGCAAGTCATTAATATATATTAAGAATAGCAGAGGACCCAAGACCGAACCTTGCGGCACCCCATTCTTGATTGTTCCCCAGTTTGAGGAATCACCAGTTTTTTGCATATTATGTGAACTGGTTACTTCAACTTTCTGCACTCTTCCAGTTGGGTATGATTTAAACCATTTGAACACTGTCCCATTCGTACCACACTATAAAGGTTGTAATGCCAAGATGTAAACACAGTGCTCCTATTGCAGAATATAAAGAGCGCTGGACGTACAGTAGGACAGAGATTCTTTAGTCCAAAGATGAGAACCTGCTGTCGAAACGAAACATGTGACTAGAGATCTCATGTAGTTCAGCTTAAATTTAATATTTTATAACCAAGACCTCTGCTTCCACTAAAACAGAAAACTATAAACGGAAATATTAATTACTTTAGCTCTTTGATGTCATGTTTCATATCAGTGGAAGTGTAGGTAATAACGCTGGAGGAGAAGACTGAAATGATAGTTTCAGTAACTGTTAAGAAAGAGCAGACCGTTTCGATGGAGGCCACTGTAGTCAAAAGGGAGGAAAAGATAACGGGACTTTGGGAAGGGGGATAAGCAGAGAAAGCTGCTGACAAGTATATGGAAGAAGTTTTCCATTATTTGTCTTTCGAAATTGAGAAGGAATGGAATTCTCTACGAGTATGAGGAAGATTGTTCCAACAACAGAAAATGATTTTGAGAAGATGACCGACTTATATGGTGGCATAGAGAGGATGTTCCTTTGATGAGAACTATTGTTTCTGATGTGCTACTCGGACAGTAGAGTTGAAGATGAATAAGAGGAAGTACAATGATTAAGCAAACAGAGCAGACAGATGGTATGATGGTCTCTGCGCTTATTTATTGGAAGCATCCTTGAAGAACAGTATTACCAGAAGAATTGATAACACTAGTGATGTTCAAAAAGATTTCGGGCTTGCACCGGGTCATCGTAAACTTCATTGCACGATATTTCGGCTGGACAACTGCTAGCCATCTGCAGGTGAGCCGAACGAGGACTGACGAAGACGTCTTTTTTTTTTACTTTATTGTTATTTTGACACCTGAACAACCAGGTAGGCTGGCAGCAGCACAATACGCCGCTCTTCAGCCGAAGAGAGTACATGGAGATAAACAAAGAAGAGACATCACTTAGAAAAACGGCGGGAAAAAACAGGAGACACAAGAACATAAAAGCACAAGAAGCCGTACACACGTGATGACAAGCCACACTACGAACTGTAGACCCGACGCACAAACACTGAGGAGACGATGGCACTGGTGAACAATGGAGCGTGACGGCGAAACTGAACACTAAACATGACGGCACTCACGATACACTGATGGCGGTGATCTCCGGCGCGCGAATGTCCACTGAGCGTGTGCGAGTCCGGGGACCTGCCAAGATCGAAGATGTCCTCCGCTCCAGCTTATATAGTGCGCTGATAGTACTGCCACGCATGCGTTGCAATTGCGGAGACAGAAGGGCCACACTGCCCAGCGGCAGCGCCCTCGCTGGTGGAACTGCAGTACTCAGCTGCCGTCGGTACTGTCGCTGGCCTTGCACCTACACCAAGTGCAGTACCTCTTATAAGCATCGTAAGTGGCGTTGAACAAGGTTGTACGCAGCCTTCCTATGGACGCAGCTGAAGAAATAAGAAGGGAAACTGGTCGGGTTCTTCTGAAAGCTCCTCCTCAACGCAGTAACAGAACCGCTGAAGAAAGGGCTGCACTACGGAACCTTCGAGAAGATCCGGAAATAGTGGTGCTTAAGGCTGATAAAGGTAACTCTACCCTTTTGTTACCTCGTGGGTTGTATTTGGAGAAGATGTATAGGCTACTTAGTGATACTATGTATCGGAGAATTGATCCAGATCCAACAGCACGTGTGTAACGGAAGACGTGTGCACTTTTGAACTCTTCCTCGATAGCTCCAGAGACCATCAAGCGGTTAAAACCACATGGCAGGGTACCACCGATAATGTATGGTCTTCCTAAAGTGCATAAAGAAGGTCTGCCTTTACGGCCTATAGTGAGTAATACACTCCTGGAAATGGAAAAAAGAACACATTGACACCGGTGTGTCAGACCCACCATACTTGCTCCGGACACTGCGAGAGGGCTGTACAAGCAATGATCACACGCACGGCACAGCGGACACACCAGGAACCGCCGTGTTGGCCGTCGAATGGCGCTAGCTGCGCAGCATTTGTACACCGCCGCCGTCAGTGTCAGCCAGTTTGCCGTGGCATACGGAGCTCCATCGCAGTCTTTAACACTGGTAGCATGCCGCTACAGCGTGGACGTGAACCGTATGTGCAGTTGATGGACTTTGAGCGAGGGCGTATAGTGGGCATGCGGGAGGCCGGGTGGACGTACCGCCGAATTGCTCAACACGTGGGGCGTGAGGTCTCCACAGTACATTGATGTTGTCGCCAGTGGTCGACGGAAGGTGCACGTGCCCGTGGACCTGGGACCGGACCGCAGCGACGCACGGATGCACGCCAAGACCGTAGGATCCTACGCAGTGCCGTAGGGGACCGCACCACCACTTCCCAGCAAATTAGGGACACTGTTGCTCCTGGGGTATCGGCGAGGACCATTCGCAACCGTCTCCATGATGCTGGGCTACGGTCCCGCACACCGTTAGGCCGTCTTCCGCTCACGCCCCAACATCGTGCAGCCCGCCTCCAGTGGTGTCGCGACAGGCGTGAATGGAGGGACGAATGGAGACGTGTCGTCTTCAGCGATGAGAGTCGCTTCTGCCTTGGTGCCAATGATGGTCGTATGCGTGTTTGGCGCCGTGCAGGTGAGCGCCACAATCAGGACTGCATACGACCGAGGCACACAGGGCCAACACCCGGCATCATGGTGTGGGGAGCGATCTCCTTCACTGGCCGTACACCACTGGTGATCGTCGAGGGGACACTGAATAGTGCACGGTACATCCAAACCGTCACGAACCCATCGTTCTACCATTCCTAGACCGGCAAGGAAACTTGCTGTTCCAACAGGACAACGCACGTCCGCATGTATCCCGTGCCACCCAACGTGCTCTAGAAGGTGTAAGTCAACTACCCTGGCCAGCAAGATCTCCGGATCTGTCCCCCATTGAGCATGTTTGGGACTGGATGAAGCGTCGTCTCACGCGGTCTGCACGTCCAGCACGAACGCTGGTCCAACTGAGGCGCCAGGTGGAAATGGCATGGCAAGCCGTTCCACAGGACTACATCCAGCATCTCTACGATCGTCTCCATGGGAGAATAGCAGCCTGCATTGCTGCGAAAGGTGGATATACACTGTACTAGTGCCGACATTGTGCATGCTGTGTTGCCTGTGTCTATGTGCCTGTGGTTCTGTCAGTGTGATCATGTGATGTATCTGACCCCAGGAATGTGTCAATAAAGTTTCCCCTTCCTGGGACAATGAATTCACGGTGTTCTTATTTCAATTTCCAGGAGTGTATTGACGCACCCACATATGATTTAGCTAAACATCTAGCTTCTTTGTTGATACCATTTGTTGCAAATGTTCACACCATATACGGAATTCTGCTGATTTTATTAACAGACTGGGAGCTCTCCACTTAAGTAGTTCGGATCTTCTAGTGAGTTTTGATGTAGTTTCCCTTTTCACAAAAGTACCTCTTGCGGGTGCCTTGATTCTAATTGGTCAACAGTTTGAATCGGACATTACTGCTTTGATTCGACATATTCTTTCCTCAACGTATTTTATGTTTAACCAGGAATATTTTGAACAGTCTGACGGTGTCGCCATGGGCAACTCTCTGTCTCCTTTGGTGGCTAACCCTTTTATGGAGGATTTTTAGGCGAGAGCACTTGAATCAGCGGTCTGTAAACCTTTTTTGGAGATTTTGACATTTTCATAGTGTGGCTCCACGGAGAAGAAAAGTTAATGGAGTTTTTTCATCATCTTAACTCCATCCATGAGAATATTCGATTTACTATGGAACTAGAGAAAGATGGCTGCCTTCCATTCCTGGATGTTTTGGTTAAACGGAAGAGTGACGGCACTGTGGGACATTCTGTCTATTGCAAGCCCACTCACATTGATTTGTATTTGCATTCTTCAAGTTGCCATCACCCGTCCCAGACCATGAGTGTGCCGTGCGGTTCTAGGCGCTACAGTCTGGAACCGCGTGACCGCTACGGTCGCAGGTTCGAATCCTGCCTCGGGCATGGATGTGTGTGATGTCCTTAGGTTAGTTAGGTTTAAGTAGTTCTAAGTTCTAGGGGACTGATGACCACAGCAGTTAAGTCCCATAGTGCTCAGAGCCATTTGAACCATTTTGAACCATGAGTGTACTTAAAACCCTTGTACACAGGGCACACACAGTGTGGGATGCAGAGAATTTGCCTAAGGAACTGGCACATTTGAGGACGGTGTTCAGAGACAATGGGTACTCGACCCGGCAAATTAACAGGGCCTTCTCAACTAGAGCCAGGAACCGGGAAGTGGATAAAGAGGAGGACGCACCAGCCAAGTCGCTAGCTTTTCTTCCCTTTGTCGGAAATATCTCCTTCAAGATAGCAAGGATTCTTAATCGTTTTAATGTGAAAGTGGTTTTTCGTCCGCCTTCTAAGATTTTGGATTTGCTGGGATCCGTGAAGGATGATTTGTTACTGCGGAAGGCGGGAATTTATAAAATACCGTGTCAGTGTGGTATGGCCTATATAGGACTGACAACGCGTATAGTGGAAGTGCGTTGTACATAACATCAACGTTGCACTCGCCTACTCCAAGCCAGTAAGTCTGCAGTTGCGGAACATTGTATTTCTAACGGACATTCGATGGAGTACGACAAAACTTCGATTTTGGCCACTGAAACAACTTTTTGGGACTCCATTATCAAAGAATCAGTTGAAATACACATTGCTGGAAATCTAATGAACCGTGACAGTGGTTACCAATTGAATAAAGCATGGAATCCCGTCATCTCCGAAATTTGCTCGAGACGAAGACGCCAGAAGACTTCAATAGCTGCGGCCAGCGACAATACCGACGGTCGCTGAGTACTGCAGTTCCACCAGCGAGGGCGCTGCCGCTGGTCGGTGTGGCCTTTCTGTCTCCGCAATTGCAACGCATGCGTGGCAGTACTATCAGCCCACTATATAAGCTGGGGCGGAGAACGTCTTCGTCAGTCCTTGTTCGGCTCACCTGAAGATGGCTGGCGGTTGTCCAGCCCAAATATCGTGCAATGAAGTTTACGACGACTGGCTGCACGCCCAAAATCTTTTTGAACAGTTGATCCGCCTGGAAAATTTCAAATTTTACAACACTAGTGATTTTACGAATTTCTTTTTAAGCTCAACTTTGTTATATTTTGGTGGTGCATGGAGAGATACTGACACCTAATAACAGGTATTCTACCGGAAATCGAACTGACTATTATAATTAAAAAGATAAGGAATGGTCACGCAAGTCAAAGATGGCTGCCAACATAATTCCAAGTAAATATACTGCAAGCAAAGTAAACTCGCTGCTTTATAAAACTTTACTGGACTTAGAAATCTGCTTGGTAAATCAAACACGAAAGCAACAACACGCCCCGGTATATTTAAGAAAACATGAGCAAACCAGAAAAAGGTTTAAATGTATTGGTAACAAACTGCGACGTACTAACGTACACTGCCTGCTTTGGAGTATGAAGGCTAATGTTCATTACAATGAACCACTCAGCATATGGAAAATACAGATAATTTGGACACGAGACAGCTCTAATACATTATTACTGAAGGACAGTAGTGTTAAAATAGTTACCAAGTTGTTATTATTAATTAACGTGAACAATTTATGTTTTCAAGGGTTGCACTTGAGTCTTTGCATTAAACAGAACATGACTGATGCATGGGGGCCATAAATCTTTTATGGTTATATTCAATTATTACCAGTTATATTTTCGAGACCACTTATTTTTCTAGAATAATTACTGAATTTTACATACTCTTTCATTGTAGACTTGAGAGACCACAGACTCGACACCAGGGGCAAATAAATCGTTCTGTGTACTAACTGGGTTTCAGGCTAACGTTTCTAACAAGACATAGTAATAATACACACCCAGAAGAAAACACAAGCAAAAACGCTATTAAAAACCAGTAATGTAAATAATTTGTAGGCATTTGAACTGTTATGGCCAATAATTGGGCTCTGTAAACACTGTTCTACCATACAAATTTTACGTACTGCGCAACGTTTTTAAGTACAGCTGAATGTAATCACTTCAGTAAGCACTTTTAAATACTTATTCTTTTACAGTACTTCAACTTAATCACTTAGACAGCGATGTGGAGCACTTCTCAGAAAAGACTAGTTAATCAACTAATAAAACTAGTATTCCACTAAAATTAGCAAAACTTTAAACACTTTTCATTCTGTAGCTCATTATGTTTGGAAACACTCAGAATTATTTTTTCATGGTTATATTTTTTAGCAAGTGTAGTATTAGTTTTCAGAATGAAATTCAGTCATCAGTTGTAAATCAGTTTTATTATGCTTTACCAGTCTCAACAAATCAGTTCGCCATCTTTAAAAGCCTACAGAATTAGGGATAAAAATCTACTTGCCTATGCAATTATGTGAAGTATAAAAAGTAAATTACAGAAACTTCCTTAGTACTGGTTTAGTAGATGTCAAACTCTTTTTTATAGAAATATAATGCTGTGGTATGTTCAGAAATTTACATATCATATTTTATGATTATAAGATTTTTGAGAGTCATTCTAAAGTACAACTATTTCAGTTTCAGTGGTTAGCTACATGAACAAGGTGAAGGCCTTGCTATGGGGAACACCATGCTGTATTTCTAGCTGAAGTCTTCATTAATAATTTTAAAATAAACTTTTTTGATTCCCACCGTACTCTAGCGAATAACATTTCTTTCTACTGACAATATGTTGATGATACCATCATTGTATTACAAGAAGATGTGGAGGACATCAAACCACTCAGTGATTCAAAATGTCTCTGAGCACTATGGGACTTAACAACTGAGGTCATCAGTCCCCTAGAATTTAGAACTAGTTAAACCTAAGTAACCTAAGGACATCACACACATCCATGCCCGAGGCAGGATTCGAACCTGCGACCGAAGCGGTCGCGCGGTTCCAGACTGAAGCGCCTAGAACCGCTCGGCTAATCCGGCCGACACTTAATGATTCACTGACCTAGTTTTATCCTAAAATTAAATTTATGTATGAAATAAAAAATCAACATAATATGGAATTAAACTGTGTTTAGTAGACGGTAAATTTAACTTTGATATTTACAGGAAACCTACCAAACAGATAACATCATTCTTGGCTCATATTGTCACCCTTTTAAGCACAAAAAGGCATTCTTCCATGCTGTGATCGACCATATCACTGAGGTACCTCTTCTGCTATTGCAACAGAACCTAATAGCTTAAAGTACATAGTTGTCAAATACAGAGCAAACCTCATACAAAAGCATTATAGTAATAAAACCAAAAAGAATATTTCTAGGTAGCACTTCATATCATATAGCCAGTTTATATAAGAAATATGACATCAATGTGTTATTAGCAATAGCGCCAGCAAGTTGCTCTTTATACATAGTGAGAAACCTTCAACTGACAAATTTATCAAATGTGGAATATGTAACATACAATGTAATACATGCCCGAATTTTTGTGCAGAACAGACAGGGAGGGCATCTAAGACGCTCTTTCTTGAGCACTTGCTCAGCAAAGGTGGCGATAAATCATATGTTAAATTTTGCAGTACATCTCAAAACAGAGAGACACACATCTACTGCTCCATCCCCGTTTAACATGGAAGTTTTGCATATAAGTGGCAAGGGCTACAAAACAAACCTTTTGAAGAATTTGAAATGTATAAACATTCTCACTTAAATTCAAAAGATTTGTTGAATCAACTTCTATTAAAAATAGGACACTTATTGGGTTGCATATAGTCTCTTTCAAAATGTGAAAAGTAGCCCATTCCTTTCATGTATTGATATTTTGAAATATATTATATATAAGTTCTTTATACATTTTTGTTATATTTTTATATGCGCCTTTATATACGTTACTTATTGCTAGCATAACCGATACACAGATGTGATTCAGTTACTGTAAATTGTCAATCCATGTTTAAAATAATCACTCACAATATATTTCTGTACATACTATGGCATTATGCTTCTATGAAGAAGATATTGACATGTGCTTAACGAATACTAAGCAAGCTTTTATACTTCACAGAAATGTATAATCAAGGTCTAAAGATTTATAATATCCCTAATTTTATAGGCTTCTGAAGACGACAGATTAATTTGTCGGAACCGGTAAATAATAAATAAATAAAATTTATATGCTGCTGATTACTGAATTTTATCCTGAAAAAAAAAAACCACTCAGAATATTTCAGCAACAGTACGAGAAATCTCTCCAGATAAATGACTGAAGGTAAATCAGTGTGCACATGACTAAGTAGAAACTGGAGCACTTATTATTTGTCACTTTGACCAACCTCTGGTCCATGCAAGTAATTATAAAATAATGCCTACTTTCACTGAAGATGGTTGCACTGCACTCTTTTGTTGCATCAGGAAAAACCATATTATGCAGTTACGTCTCTTGATGTAAAATGTTCTGTGAGATACTTTCTAGGCATCGGAACTAACCGTTTTTGAGCAAACCAATAAAGGCCATGAAATAACAACAAATGATAATCCAAATCCGAGGCACATTTCTTCCACTTTTGCTGCAATCCTTGCTTCACTGAGCACTTTGGATGTTAGCTTGTTGGCTGCTGGGCGCCGACTACACTGCCACAAAGACTTATCGCGCTACTTCTTGCCAAATCACTCTTTACGCTCCCGCCTAATTCTCTTCGTTGCAGAATTTCCGTCCAGTTTTTACATTTCATACAATCTTACCGTCCCTAAACATGAACCAGTTATACACATAATAATTTAGAATATTTTTGCTGTGAATTCAAAAATGGTTCAAATGACTGTGAGCACTATGGGTCTTAACTTCTGAGGTCATCAGTCCCCTAGAACTTAGAACTACTTAAACCTAACTAACCTAAGGACATCACACACATCCATGTCCGAGGCAGGATTCAAACCTGCGACCGTAGCGGTCGCGCGGTACCAGACTGTAGCGCCTAGACCCGCTCGGCCAACCCGGTCGGATGCATCGATTAACATAGTTTTTAAGCTGACGTTTACCAAATTAAGTCTGATTACAGAATAAGAAAAATTATTTCCAGGTGTTTCAAGTCAATGGACATATACTCTTCAAACGGCGATAAGTGACACTACCTTCTCAAAGACCGCTGTTGTGTGTTTAGTTCGGTATATGGAACAGTCCATAATTATCCCCAAGTTGTTTCCAAAGGAAGGAAAGGCTATTTCTGCATCATTCAAGATTATAGATGTATTCTGTGAAATGAGGGGTGATATATGCTTCGTGGGAGTCTAAGACTTCTTTGGTTTCGGGGCCCAGTGGAGGAAGGCAAGTAACTAAGCATTAACATACTGGAAGGCTGTGCACAAGTATGTTGAACTTGCACTTGGATATGACTGACGTTTTCCAACATACAGGTGACACTTGCAGTGCCAGAGAACAGTTAACACACGTTAACATGAACTGAGAATAGCAATGGACCCAGTACTGATGCTCGTAAGACAACCGATGCTAAATTCACCGTTTTGACCTTATTGCTTCGAGCATTAATTACGCTTGTACGGATGTGAGGTATGAACAGTACCACTGAACAGCACTAGAAGAAACGGTAGTTACTAGTTCGCTTCAAGAAAAGTTTCTTGGCCACGGCGTCGGGGTACCGATCCTTTCATTCTACCGGCTTAAAGATCCTTGCTCACTGAACCTTATATGATAGTTACTGTAAGATTGGTTCTAAAGATTGCAACTGTGGATGACTCAAGAAAGAAATGAAGGGAAGGAATAGGATGAAATCAGATTTCAACCCACAGAGTACTCATGTCGAAACCATATGACCAAAACGTCTCCGTGAACATCATAATAGTTCGACTGAACGCTGTTGGGTGATACTGAACTCACTGCAAAACATACTCGAAGTGTCTGTTTTTCAGGATCTGCACCTTCCAGGCGTCTTTCTCTAGATCCTCCGTGGTTAACTTTTCCGTTTGCATGTCGGCTTCAGAGTTCACGGCTAAGCAGCGAGCCGGTAGCCATTCTAAGGATCTGAAATACACATGGGAAAATCATACAACACAACAAAGAAAGGACACGTTTCTTGTTAAATAAGCTCTGGAAAACTCAAAATTTTGGCGTTTGTGTTAGTCGAGCTACCTTATGGACCGGGCAGAAGGGATTTGCCTCCTCTGAACCCCGGAACCCCCCTCCCCCCAACTGTCACCGCTGCCTACATCTGTGTTGACTGTCTAACGAAATATCGCGTCAAATGTAAACACAAAGCACTTGGATAAAACCTGAGAGCAAATGTGGGTGTAAATAATGGTGCTTACTAACCGAGTGTAGCGTGAAAGGTATGAAACGTCCGCTTAGAAAAATTTGTGAATGATAATGCTCGTAAACCTCTTGCGTTATTTGATTTTCAAACAGATGAGGAAAACTGAACGTACTCAGACATTTCTCTCTTTACTTATTCTGATCAACGCTAAACTGACACTCAATATTTTTAGCGCAACGCAATCTGACTTTCAATAATCACTACAAAAGAATGGTCCTGACAGACTAAAACCTACACCTTTCATGAATCACTTACCTCACAAAAATCTTCGTTACTCGAACTACTGCAATACAGTGAGCGTCAATAGTGCCAGCTAAATAAAAGATTCTAATTACTGAAGGTACTAACTACAGATATGCATACTTAGCAAATGAAAGATTTTGATAGAGAACAAACAATTTATTTACCGTAATAGTGTTCAAAAATCATAATATATATGTCAGTTCATGACATCCAGTCTTACAAATTTACTGTCTCTGATGGACACACGTCCAGAACATCCGCTCTCAAAACTCCGCCATTTCTCTCCCCAGATCCACCACTGCTGGCGGCTCACCTCCAACTGCGCAACGCTACGCGCTGTTAACAGCCAACTGCGCAACACTACAATAGCAAATATTCCAACAATGCAAACCAGCCACAGACTGCACACAGCACAGTCAGTGATTTTCATACAGAGCGCTACGTGGCGTTACCAACATAAAAACCTAAACAGCCTACTTACAGGTGGAACTGCAGGTAAATCGTTTTCCATCACAGCAAATGGAGATCGCACTTCCTACGCTACATCTTCGAAAAATTCTGTTCCCGCACTGACACACACAGTTGCAATATCGCCACCCCTATTTTGGTAAAATCCTTTAAGTTTGGAAACCTGTCTCAGTGATTTGAACAAGTCCACATCTTCGGAGCTAAAGGAATCCTTTCCTGTAAATCGATCAGCTCAAGTAAAGTTTGCACGGTTACATTCCACATTTAAAATAAATGGATTTGATAATAAACACAGAACGGCATTAAAGACATTAGCTGCCAGTGGTCATCGATTTATATCAATGGGGAAAGTTGAAAATATGTACGGGGCTGGGATTTGAACCCGGGTGTGCTACTAAAACTCTTACATGTATCTGCTAGTTGCCATAATTAGTGAGCTTAATGAGCAGGGGCACTATACTTGTAGTATGTGGTATAAGCCGAAAATTTAGGACGGTGCAGTAGTAAATGCGTCTGCCTTGAAAGGAGCAGACCCTGGTCAGATTCTAGACCGGCAGAAATTTTCAACTTGCTCCATTGATATAAATGAATATCCGTTGCCAGTGAATGTCTTTCATTCCTTTATGTCATAATTCATAGCAGTTACAGGATCAAAATCGTGTCTTTTCTTTTGGACATTTTTGAAAGAAGATTCACCACATGTATAGGATTTCGCGATACTTTTACTTTCCAACTTCGCGATATCTCTGTCGCGTCGCGAAAATTTCATTCTAGACCATTAAATTTTTTCGGTTATTTTTGAGAATATTTCTCTTGGAAAACATCGGTTTTTTATTACTTGAGGATGAACATAAACAATCACAACCGTAAGAAACTTTTTTTTTTTTGAGATTGCCGATTTCGGTCTGTTGCAGACCATCTTCAGACGTCATACCAAGATGGTAGACGATGGCCGTGAATGGAATTGGCGCTACGACCCCACGACCGCTAACTGCTCGGGGTCTGAAGATGGCCGAAAACAGACCAGAACCGGTAACCTGAAAAAAAAGAAGTTTCGTGCGATTGTGACTGTTTATGTTCATTCTAAATTGTTGCCGGCCGCTGTGACCGAGCGGTTCTACACGCTTCAGTCCGGAACCTAGCTGCTGCCACGGTCGCAGTTTCGAATCCTGCCTCGGGCATGGACGTGTGTGATATCCTCAGGTTAGTGAGGTTTAAGTAGTTCTAAGTCTAGGGAACTGATGACCTCAGATGTTAAGTCCCATAGTGCTTAGAGACATTTGAACCATCTAAATTGTTTTCCGATTCATTACCGCTTCATTGTACATTCAATGAGTCAGGGTGGGAAAATATGGAAATTTTCATATCTGCAACCGTGTTTCCAAGATTAAATGTTTGCCGTCACTGAGGGTACTGGTGCAGCTGGAAACCGCCTTAAGCGTTTTATGCGAACAATTTTTTGTTAATCTCGGAATTCAAGCTTTCTTTTCTACAAAGCTGATAGACCTATCATATTCGAACAAGAGAATAAAAAAGTCGATCTAGGTGCGATAATGGCATGCTAACGACGGAGCAAAATAGCTGGCACGCCAGCCAGTCACCGCGCTACATCGTTATTCTACCAGTAAATCGTAACGATGGCGCACAGAAAGTAACATAGTCCATTAAAATCATTACACGCTCTTTAAGCGCTTTGAAGTTCATTAAAACGTCAGAAGCGTAGATAAATCTGTGGTCATTTACGGCACTAACATAAATTAAACCTTGTTCATAGCCCAGCAGAAAAAAAACTCTTTATGTACTGAGTCCATTACACAATTCCCACAAAATATCAGTATGTAGATCTTTTAAAGCTGGTGCAGGTGTTTGGCAGTGAAGGGGAAGTCCTACCAAATTCATTATTAGGCCAACATGAAACAAATAATCTAAATCTGAAAGTAAGCCTTCTTGGTAAGTAGCAATGAAGTGCAAACTTAACAAAAGAAAAAGGAATGTTTTTGAATACTCTGTATGCTACGTGGAAACTGCGGTTCTTGATTACGTTGTGTCAATGCCTTGATGAAATAGGAGAGGTGATCATGTCTGATATCACCGCAGTCCCCAAAAATCATCACGTAAGATATATAGCATTTCTGAATTACATTTACGGTATTACCACGTTCTTCTGCTCAACACGATAAATGGTTGCCCTAGAGCTGAAGTTGGAAGCATCATACAGAAAGCAGATTGCCATTACTGAGTGGGCGTTTTCGAAACGAACTGCCCCACCGACAATGTTCGCATCATCGAAAGGACAGTAGTTTACCTACAGAAAGAGGCGTATAAGGCATCAAGACTGTTATCCTGATGCAAGATAGGCGATTTTTGCTGCAACTGTCTACAAGTGCAATGAACCTTCTTGGGCTTGTTAAAACTAAGTTTTCAAACGTTATGAGAAACTCTACAAGTTTGCAACTAGTTATGTAACCTATTGCTATTGAACTGTTGGTATTATTTATGCATTTTGAATGAAACACATATAACACTGGGGTAATATTCAACAATATTTATTACTTGTTACACTAACCTTTTTTCGGCTGTTACGCTATCATCAGGTACAGGCACGTGATGCAGTGCCGTCTTACATAACAGTTAAAAGAGTTATCATCTGTAACGTGGCAATGCTTTTCTTTTTCAGTCACCCAGAAACGTTAGGTATCGACTGGAGGTAGCAAAGTCAGCGAACAACATGAGACTGCGGCTGTCCGTGTTTATGTACTTGGGGTTCATGTATTTGGAGAAAATTGGTGCTCCGATCACAATTCCTTGAGAAATATTTAACATTACTTCCGTTTCTTATCTATATTCATGCCACCTGACAGCATGTGGTGGACAGTAATGCAGTATAATTTTCATTTCCGCCTTTCGCTTACCCATTCGCTGACAGCGCGTTGGATGAATGATTGTCGGTAAAACACCGTATGAGTTGTCATTCCTCAGTTCCTCTTGTGATCATTCCACGAGACTCTTCCTGGAAGTTGCGCCCTCAGACTTTCAACGGTAAAGCTCTCCATGATGCACAACGCCTCTTTCGTAGCGCATGCTATTGGAATTTGCTGAATGTATTGAGCATCGACCACGTAGTGTAACGGACTGAGTACTACGGGCCCAAAGTTATAGGAAGCAATTAAATTTTGAGAAGATAACGGCACTTACTAGCGGAAAGAAATCGAATCGTCGTCCTAGCCATAACAATTCATCATAATAACGTAAAAGTAACTGTTCACGATATTTGTAAATCTGGTGGACAGCGTCCAAGCTCCGCGAAACTGTCAACGAATGGATACAGCGTGTCAAATATTTCTACAAGAGGTAGAATTGATTAAGACAAGTGGAAATTTTCTCATAGTTCTTGAAATAGTAAGGATCCAGGATTTGGGAATGGTAAGGTGCCGAACATTAAGAAAATGATTTAAACAAATTTATTTAACACTTACTCCAAATAGTACATAGAATTTCAAGAACAAACAAAGAATTTGGACTATAATATCAGAAAGTAGCCTCAGAGGCACTTACTGGGTGTCACAATAGTTTTCGCTAATTGAAATCGATATGACGAAGACCACCTCTTACAGACATTTTAATAATTAAAAAAAAATAAGACAACAGAATATGCAAGAAACAGAAACTCCTGTGCAGACATTAAAATAAGGAAGTGAGCATGAGCAAATTAACGAGCTTGAATAATTTTTCATAAAAGCAACCAAGGACAAATCCAAAGCAAATGTAGGGGCCGAAACCCGTGAGTTAACCATTAACCAACGCACGCTAACCGGCATTACCTCAGTCCACAACCTGAGCGGTTTCTCTGTTCAGCACAATTTCTAAAACACACACACACACAAAATGCATTAAATTTACATAACGTATTAATGGCAAACAGCACTTGGGTCCCACACCGTGACGCGGAAGTGAGGGCAGACAACTGAGTCCGCTTCACCGACAAGTACTTGGGCTTAACAAAGTAGGAATTGCTTAAGTAAAGAAATAATAAGAGGCAGAGGCAAAAATAAGCAAGTAAACTCTTTATTCTTTCAAAAATAATCGCCATAACTGTTAATACATGTAACCCACTGTGAGGCAAGACGGCCAACTCACTATATCCAGTTCTGTACGCCGAATAGAGCCATACCGACAATTGATGTAGAATATGGACAGAGCTCAGTTAACAGGGTAAATTTCTCCAAATTTTTGGGTGTTGACATTGATGACAACTTGAACTGTAAGAAGCATATTACTGAGCTTCTCAAACAACTGAGTTCAGCTTCTTTCGCTCTTCGTATAATCGCTATTCTTGGTAATAAACAGATCAGCCTCTTAACGTACTTTGCATTTGGAATAGTTTTCTGGGGTAAGTCACCACTTAGACATAACGTATTGGTTGCACAAAAGAGAGCAGTAAGAATAATTAGTGGTGTTCACCCAAGGACGTCATGTAGGCACCTTTTCAAGGAGTTAGGTATTTTAACTGCACTATCAGAGTACATATATTCGCTACTGAAATTCGTTACAAATAATCCATCTCAATTCGCGAAGAACAGTGATGTTCATACGTACAGCACTAGAGGGAAAAATGACCTTTCCTATCCGTTATTGAAGCTGTCAGTTGCTCAGAAAGGAGTAAATTATTCAGCAACAAAAATCCTTGATCATTTGCCCAACAACATAAAGTGTCTGGCAGGTAGCAGATCAAGTTTTAAATCTAGATTAAAATCATTTCTTTTGGACAACTCCTTCTACTCAATGGACGTGTTTCTGTTTCAAAAATGGTGAAAAAAAATTGTACCTCTAAATGTAGTTGCATTTGCAGAACTAAAAATTCCAGTAATATTAATATTAGCACTATTCATGTGTCTATATATATCTTGTAATCTGACTTGTTTCACGTCATGTCGATAAAATAATCGGAAAAATGATCTACGGAACATGACATAAACTAAACTAAAACTAAACCAATACCCCCATGTAAAATTGTTTGTGATTGCCTATAGAAACGCGATTGTATCCGGGCAAGCACCTCTTCATACGAAGCAAATCAGCGGCGACAAACATATTTCTTCAGAGCTCCAAAAATATTGAAATCACAGTGGGGGGGGGGGGTGAGGGGGTGAGGGGGAGGTTGTGAATGTATGGAGGATGTGTAAAAGCGTCCTGGTAAAACTTGTGCAGAGTAGTGGAAGCAACCTGGGCCAAATCAACGGCCAGCAGTACAACCTGAATCAGTTTATGACAAGAACATCAAATAAAATTCAGTAGCAAAGCAAGGGGATTTTCACGAACTGTGGCGGGCACTTTACCGCACACCAGGAATGGTGTTCACTGTTATTCTTGCGTCAGGCCTCGGAGAATTGAGGACGGTGTACGAGTAGGTGGCCACGTCGTCCAATCAAGGCAGCAGGAAATCGGCGTTGCCGAACTCCGGAGTATAGCCCGTTAATGCACAGGCACAGGAAAGCGGCGATTCTCCACTAGGCGTAGCCACGCTTCTTAAAGTAAAACGTACGCAAACCAAATGCGGCGAGTGGACCTCCACGGATAGGTAGCCCACAGTTCACAAGACTTTGTGCAGGCATGGCGTCATTTTGACGCCACACGCACTTATCGAAGACCGCAGGAACTGCTGTCGTCTTTCGTTAACATTCGATGCTGGGTGATTGGGAAACACAGCACTGGTTTTCATAATTTTGTACAATTATAACTTGACTGTTAAGAAAGAATGGCGTTACAAAACAATGGTACATTGAAGAGCTATAAAAAAACGTCATTCTTGTTACCATTTTGTATCCTTAAACTGTTGGTTGTTATAGCCTTCATGAGGCAAGTTACAGTATAAAAGGGACAACTCCGTTGGTTTATAGTGGTGTACTGATGATAAGCGTTGAGTTATAGACTCTAGGGTAGTTAAAAATGTGGTTCGAACGCGGATAGTGGTTTTTTTTCGCCTTCGCGTTTCTGAAAGGTTCTGGGATTTGGTTAGTAAGCTAACAGAAGTGTGTTCGTTATTTAATATTCGATGTCGTGTACAGAGGGCATAGCCTGTCTCTCTCTCTCTCTCTCTCACGTGTGTTGTCACTGTCAAGAATGAAACACGCAAATCAGGATAAATATTCACTCACTGGTCATTTGGTAAAGCAACCTACCACACAGCATTAAAATCATAGAGAAGACTAACGCATCTGAAACAGAATTAAAAAGTAGGTTTGTCTCAGCTGCCTATAAAGTGTATAAAACACAATTTCTGAGCAAGTTCTTTTAGGACACTTCATTTCCAAAGAAATACCTTCAATTGAAGTACATCTTTAACCACCAATATTAAGCCTTCTGTCATTTTATTACAAAATTGCCAGATCATCAATGTGTTGGTGTTTTGAAACAGCATTTATTCATTGCAGATAAGTTAAAGGAGCTACCGCTTTAATTCTTCTACCCAGCCATTCTGATTACAGACCAGTCCCTGAAACTAGTTATCATAGTTTCTACAAATGAGCTTATTGTGTTGAGATACCTTAATGAACACTGTTCAGTGTATGCATTGAAACGTCCCCTTTGAACAATTATACATGACTGTGCTTAAACTGACACACAATATTTTTAGCGCAACGCAATCTGACTTTCAAAAATCCCTACAAAAGACTGGCCCTGACTAACATTAACCTATACCTTTCACAAATCACTTACCTCACAAAATCTTCGCTACTCGAACTACTGCAATACAGCGAGCGCCACTAATGCCAGCTAAATAAAAGATTCAAACTACGGAAGGCACTAACTACTGATAGGCATAGTTAGCAAATGAAAGATTTTAATAGAGAACAAACAATGTATTTACCTTAATAGTGTTGAAAAATCATAATATACATAGCAGTTCATGACATCCAGTCTTACGTATTTCAAAACTCCGCCATTTCTCTCCCCACATCCACCACTGCTGGCGGCTCACCTCCAACTGCGCAACGCTACGCGCTCTTAACATCCAGCTCCCCAACACTACAATGGCGAGTATTACAACAATGCCAAACAGCCACAGACTGTACACAGCACAGCCAGTGATTTTCATACAGAGGTGGCGTTACCAATACAAAAACCTAAACAGCCTACTTACATAGCCCCCATGCTCCCCACAAAAAATTTTACAAATTGTTTTGGGCAGTGGCCAATAATGATTTGATAAAATTTTTCATAATTGTAATAACAAAGAAATCAAATGCACACACTTATTGATACAATGTTGGTCAAAAGCTAAAATTTTATCACAGTCCATAAAGACAGTCCTGATCGTTCATCACAGTAAAATAGCAGTGTTTTTGTCAAAGTCTGAGCAGTAGAAGAAAATGCACACGGAAGTAGTGGATTTCCATGCAGTCTTGAAGAAGTAGTGTAGTCCTTCCAACGGAAAGACAGTGCTGACTCTTGACATGCAGACAGGTAATGGGCCACAACAGAGCAAACCCACCGCAGAGTCAATCGAAGTTTTGAAGAATATTGGTAGGTAGGTCATCACAGAGTAGACCCACTGTAGTCCTGGTAGAGATTACGGTATTGGTGGGCCACCAGAGGTGAAGACCCACTGTAGTCCTGGTAGAGATTGTGGTATTGGTGGGCCACCAGAGGTGCAGACCCACTGCAGTCCTTGTAGAAAGAATGGTATTAGTGGGTCATCAAAGATGCAAACCCGCTGTAGTCCTTGTAGAGATGGCCAGCAGCCATCTGCTGTAACTGTGCAGGTGCACAATCACCATTGAAGAGTCTTGCAGAGAAACCTTTTGGAATATTCTTAGAACCAGCAATGCTGTTATCCAGTCCCTTGCTGAATTATTAACAGATGTTCAAACACTATCAGTCCCTACTTCTCACATATTGTCCATATACTATGACCAACAGAATTGTGTGCAGTGAAATGTAACTTACATGTTACTTAATCTGATGAACTGGTGTCCATTACAATTTTATAACATAAGAATACAATTACAAAGATACAGAATACATCATTAAAGAACATAACAATACAGATAACATTTGTAGTAATAGGGGCTTTACAAAAGAATAGAAATAAACATATACATCATTGTTACAGGAATTATGACATAAGTAAATACATAAAAGGTCAGAATAACTTTTGAACCATCAACTTCACACATGAGCATTAAAACAGAACAGATAATGTCTAAACATCTTTTCAAAGTAAATAACATATTATCAGAAAAATTCTACACTGTAACTCTCATCAGATAAACACATAAAGACAGGAAAAACACAAATATGCAAGAGTACACAAACACATAGCAGAATAACACAAGAGGAAAGGGCAGGGTTTGTTTTCAGTGTAACATTTGGTACTGCAGTCCAACCTAAAACTTCATTCCATAGATCTTTTGTCTTATTTCAACATTTGTTTCCACCAAAAAAATCCTATCCAAGCATGCTTTCTGTATTTATATGTTCACATATTTCTTACCTCATTATTTATTTTCCATTATCTTACCTCATCATTTATTTCCAAGAAAATCCTACGTAAACCTGTTGTCCCTAAACCCTACTTTTTTGCTCATATCCTCTTTCAAAATACTTTTTTGGCCAAACCATTTTCTTATAGCTTCTCAATGCATTTCTTCCAATTCATCACAACTCGTTCTCTCATATAGCCTACCCCATCTTAAGCTGACTTAAATCTACTGAGCTCAGATGCTAAACTAAGGAATGAGGCAATGCAGCAGCACAAAACAATTAACACAAACAGCAATGATAAAAAAATGTAAATTGCCAAACCGAGCAGCTGTAAATCTAAATTAACAGAGAAAATGCAACATTACAACTATTATGAGCCAATGTGCAGCAACAAGAAAAATAAATCAGTAGTAAAACTGGCTTAACAGAGTAATACAAAGTGAAATTCAGAAGCACTATGACTGGCAAACAGCAGCAGCAAATGCAATAACTTATATCTAATCATGACAAAGCTCAAGCAGAAAAAATATTACAGTAAAAATGGCCATGTTTAATACCTACGTCACATCTTAACACTAGAGTGATGCATCACAGTAACTTGCTCTAGCAGACAAGTTACCAAGTCACTGACAAAAATTATGTATGCAATTGCTGTGAAGTGGAAATGTCTTTTTGTGCTCCCTCATCTTTTTGGAGTACATCCATCATAAAGTTATTTTTTGCTGAATCTGTAGGCATAAAATATTTATATTAGTACATCTATAAAATTTTATTTTAACCAATGCTGCAGTGCAGCTAGGAACTAGATATTAAACAAAATAGGCAAAGCAAGGCGTGAAACGTCATTCACTAGCCATATGGCATTTCATAATGCAGTAAACAATTCTTCAACTAGCAAGACAGTAGACATGAAATGTTTCTCATCATTTCATTTCAGTAAATATCATAAATTAAGAACTCTACAGTGTAATCATGTTTTCAAGTTTGAGGGTGTCGTATTTACGATGCTTTCTACAAAGGAATGTCAATAACGAGGATAATGGCCTCCCTCTTTTTTTTTACCTGTGCCTCTGAATAGGCACACACTAATGGCTTTTTCTCCAGGCATCTGACACAGCTGGCCACTCAAGACGCATTATGTCAAGGTCACTTGGCTTTCTTACCAAAATATTTACGACACCAGTTTGCACTACTATGACAGTCTCATATAAAAATTTCACGGTTCGAGAATTTGCATTGCAAATCTGTAGAAACAAAATTCTATAAATACAACAGTGTCCAAAAAATATTCGTCAGCTTTGTGATACATTCATGCATTTAGACACATTTCATAACTCTTTAAGTACGATTCTTGGTTTCCAACATACTTTTTCACAAGTCAGAGTCCCTAACCACTACTCATTATTCCTTACCTTATTACACATATACATATTCGTCGACACTTCTTCAATATTTCATCATAATAAATACGTAGCATAATCAAATTCCTCATGTAGCATCAGCTTATTGATCATAAACATACCACAACAGCGTAATACACATCGTCATCATAACATCATAAAATCTCAGCCAAATTTCAAAAAAGGCGTAGCTTTCTGCAATAATGTCAAAAAATAAAAAAAATTCTCTGCTCATTTCAAAAGTGTCATCTACCTCCAACGTACTTGAAAAATCATGACCCCATACCAAATACATCATTCAAAGCTCTCATAGTATCACAATGGTTCCGAAAAAATATGAACAGTTCACAAAGTACAGACAAAATACAATTTTGTAAGTGTGAAGTTATCCAACGGTGTAATTACGTAAACATCTGTCACTGATATAATAAAATAAATGTTTGTCTCTCTCAGTTAAATGATCAGGTAGCTGTGTATTTTGTGTTGGAGAAATATGGTACCAATGTGTAAAGTTGTATAAGCCATTACCATATTAGCTAGGGCTCCTTGTGCTTGCCAAACATGTGGTACACAAAGTAAGCGTGTACCTGCCTGAGGATTAATGTAATTATACCCTCAGGTGCTGTAAAATAATCTCTGTGGAAGTGTCGTAGTCATTGTCCTCCGAAAGCAAGTTCTGCAGAAGCCTATGTACTTACCTCATGACAAACAAAAGTGAAATGCTTTGCATATAGATATCGTAATTATTACGTACAGTACCGTGATCAAGAAAGTACTACACTGTAATGTATTGTTGTGCTACAAAACAAAAAAAAGGCAGTCTTATTGTAGCTATACCACAAAGTTACTATTAAACATGTTTTACTTTCCAGAAGAATTCAGAAAAACTGTGCAGATACAAAGGAGATACAGCACAAATGCAACAATGTAAAATGTGTCACACATTAGTAGCGTTGTGATAGAATCATGTAGCTGTCTAAGAAACCAAATACTAAGTCATCTTTAATCTCACAGAAAGTACTTCAAATAAAGAATGTCTTTTCAAGTAAACCAAAATGTTGCATGAAAATCTCATTAGCAGTGCCGGTGTATGTTCTAAGTATGTGAGCCTTATAGTCGTTATGTGATTGTGCAACTAACAAGCAAGAATGTACAAATAACAACATTGTGTCGTCTGTTCACTATAACAATGCATTCGTAATTTCTGTTTAAGTAAGTTCTCTTGGTTCTTGATTGGATATTTAACTTCAAACATTGTTGCATGTTAACAGTTTCTATGTCTGACAAAGCATACTAGTAGCGTGAAGTGAAAAATTTTATGGCAAAGACAAAGTTAAAAAGCTGATTATCTTTCAATAAACGGTTTTACATTTGAAATGTGGTGTAAACCTTTACTCTTCCTAGTATGCAGAATTTCAACTTCAATGCAATTATCATGTTGTATACGTCGGTAAGGAATGCTAAAATTTTTCTCAAGGTTAGCGTCTATGTTACTTTTCGCTGAGCCAGCTGGCGCATGCGGCTGCCTGCGGTGCGAGTCATCGTCTGTTCCTTTGTTGGCGCGCATCGTTATTGGGATTAGGAGACCTAACTTCTACAAATTCACCTTGTCGAGAAGGCCCTGCCCTGTTTGAAGCTCGCCAGTTCTGATGGAATTCAGGTCTGTCGTTTTGTCGGTAGTTTACATAGTTTCTTGTTTGTCGGTCATGTGGTGGAGAATTTCTCCCGGAATCGTAACTGCATGGTGGACCGTTGTGTCTAAAGTTATTCTGTCTCCCTTGATAATAATTATTTTGGTTACCATATTGTCTGTTTCTATGATTGTCTCTGTCATATTCATGACTACAGAAATGCGAACTTTCTCTGTAACTATTACTCCGCCAGTGGTTGTCATACGGGTGGTGTCTGTTTTGGTCACGATTTGTGTAGTGATAATAGCCTCGTCGTGTCCAGTTATTATTTCTTTCATCGCGGAATTGCGACGAATGTGACCTGTTATTGTTGTGTTCTTGTTTTCGCGTTCTGCGATAGTCAGTGTCAATTTCTAATTCTTGTAAGAGTCCCTGAAAAGGTTCAATGTCGTCTTTGCACCGCCCTGCCAAAATAATATGTCTTAAATGTTCAGGCAATTTCATTAAGCAAATGCGGATGAGTTCTGAGGTGCTGTATGGGTTTGACAGGTACTGATTCTTGTGCAACATGTCTTCAAAATATTTCACAATACTGGAAAATTCAGATTGTTCGAAATGTTTCATCATTATGATGCTATGTTTTACTCGGTCTTGTGTAGCTTGATACCAATATGCTGAGAGGAAGGCATGGTAAAATTCTCCTTCACCGTAACGATCGTGAATGACCGATCGCATTCTTACAGCTGGTTCATTCCCTAAATATCCACACATAAATTCTAATCTGTGCTCTAATGACCAGTTGGGAGGAAAACAATGAGAGAATTGATGGAGCCACGCTTGTGGATGAATGTCGTTCCCAGAATTCTTAAATGTTTTAAATTTACGTGTAGTAATGAACAGCTTACAGTCAAAATCATCATGTCGGCGAGTCGCATATCGGTCACTGTTACGTCGTTTCGGCGGTTCCATTTCAAAATTCGGTTCACCTTGCCAATTTCTTTCATAATTTCCGAAATGCGCTGTGTTATTATTTTGTGGCTGTTCCGTATTTCTAAGTTCCTCTTCCCGTGTTGGAGCACGAGTGTCCTCTGAAATATGTAATTCTTGTATTACTTGTGCCAACTGATCTTGTACTTCCCGGATTTCTATTTTATACTGTATATTGATTTGATTTTGATTTTGTTTGATTTTTCTAATTTGTTCATACTCTTCAGTGTCCTTGAAGGCTACAGGTCTTGTGTCATTCAGATCATCATCTACCTTTGTAGATAAGTTAGTGAACTGATCTGAAAGTTCGGCTACTTTATCCATTAGTGAAATTATTTCCTCTGTGTGTTTTTCCGAACCAAGTTTCAGAGTGTCCATTTGTGTTGAAATCGTATCTACTGTGTCTTTTAAGTTTTCCTGAGTTTTTGCAAGCTGCATAACCATATCGGTAGATGCAGCTGAGTCAATTTTAGCTTGTAAGATGTCGTGATTTTCATGAACAATAGTTTGCAGTTCCTTTATGGCTGCTTCATGATTCTGTAATGCATTTTCATGACGCAAAAAAATAGGTTGGAAATGTTCACAAATTTGTGTTTTTACTTCGTTACAGACTTTTTGACATTTCGATTCGATTTTATGTAACTCAGTAGTTAAATCTTCACGTGTTTGTTCAAGCATGGTGTGAAGATTTTGTTCCATTGTGCCCGACTTTTGAAGATTTTGTCCCATTTGTTTCTGATTTTGTTCAAGCGTTGTGTCTAACTTTTGAAGATTTTGTTCCATTGTGTCTAACTTTTGTAGCCTTTGTCCCATTTGTTGCATTAACTGTAATAACAATGCACTGGTGTCTGAAACATGTTCTTCAGTGCTTTTTGGCAGTGAATTTGCACTGGCAATATTCACATTTTGACAAGCGGAAAATGTATCTTGACTCATTTGAGAAAACGGTGAGAACCCAAAACCTGAGTCTACAGTATTTTCAATATTGTGTCCTGTCATTTCAGAATCCTGAGGCGAGCTGTTGCCGACCGATCGATCGATAATGCTTCCCTGTTCACTAATTGTTTCACTGCTTACACCATTATTTGCCGCCTGCTTCAATTCCCTATGAACAATTACCGAATTACTACTTTGAACATTAGTTAATTCATTACTCGGTGGCACTAACACACTGCTATCGTCTTCACTGTCATTTCTCAGTTTACTTTGGAGGCTAGTATTACGTTTTTCACACGCCATTATTGTCACAATATTTCACACGATAACAAAGAAAAGCACAATTTGAAGAGCAAAAATAAGAGAACACATTAACATAGCACTGAAAATAATATCTCGTTAATTGCAAGCGCAGCTGCGAAATAGTTGCTGCAAATCTACATGCATGCCACAACTGTTTTACTGTACAACAATGAAAAACTACAACTAAAAAGGAAATTCTCTCTATAATTATGTGCTAGCAATAAACAAAACCTACACTAATTACACAAACTACAAGAAAAAAATCAGAAGATTCCAGTGAGGTATCCTGGCAGGGTCGCCATATGAAACGTCCCCTTTGAACAATTATACATGACTGCTACTTACAACATTACTGGATTTAAGTGTTTTTCTTTCTTTTTTTGTAATAAAAATCAATAAACGCCTCATTTTCGGGGTCGATGATGGCATATTAGAAAAAATAGTTTGCACCATTGTTTCAGTAGCTTTAGGAGTTAAACCTTGCCAACACTTTAGTCTCTCCCTTATACACAGCCCAATCCAAATGAAAGCAGAACTTAACCCATTTATAAATGATGAAATTTCAAGGGTAACATAACCTGGAGTAAAGAAAAAGCGTAACATCCAGTTCTCTTCACCTCCAGTGACTGTTAGCGTCTTGAACGTCATGTCCGTCTCGCTTGTTGTGAACCAAATCAAGGAGAAAGTCGATAGACAGTCATTTCGTCTTCGGTACAGTGTGTGATGTCAAAATGACGTCACGTTTGCACAAGGTCTTGTGAACAGTAGGTTATCCTCTAAGGCTAGCAATATCAGGCGACAATCCACATTTACTCCTTCCCTGACAGTCTTATGGGCCGCCGGAGTCGCCGCAAGGGCACCACCTACCGAGACAGTAAGAGACCATTGCTAGGTAACGAAAGTCAAAGACTTTCTCCAGGTCGAGGTACCGGTATCAAAACGTACGTCCGCGAATCAGTAGTTGTTGAGATACGGTCGTTTATAATTGTGATGAGTACTGTGCACTATTTGGTGGTGTACGCAGGAATCATGAGAAATTGGGTTGTAAATAACCACAATATGCGCATGTGGGCAGACGCATATCCTCGAGCACTTATGGATATGAGGCATCAGGATCATCTCATTATCAGTGTGTAGACAGGAATTGTCGGTAACATACTCACAGGGCCTCTCGGCTGAAATCGACAGCTTCTATCTGCTCGTGGCCGATCAACTGCACGAACTCGGCAAACGCTCCAAAATCTGAACTGAGGTTTTGCGTCCCCGAGTGTCTGAGCAGACCTCGAACGCATCCGCCATAGTTTCACAAGGAGCCCGCAGAAATCCGTTCGCCGTGCAGCTCAACTTGCCCCTGATGTCCGTCTGGCGTGTGTTGCGTCGACGTTTACACATGAAACCCAGCTACTGCCAACTCTTCATGAAGTTGACAAACAACAACGTGTGGAGTTCTGTAATTTCATTCTTGCCAAGATGGAGGATGACAGTTTTCTTCCAACTTTAGTGTTTAGTGACGAGGCAGCATTCCATTTAAAGGAAAAGTGGACCGTCATAACGTGAGACTATGGGGTACGAAACAGTCACATAAAGTTGTCCAGCGTGAGAGAGACTCTCCAAAATTTAATGAGCTTTGTGCAGTTTCACGGGAAAGGTGTATGGTCCAATTTTCTTTACCGAGAACACTGTTACGGGAAGTACACATCTCGATGTGCTTGAGAACTTTCTTTTCCCACAGTTGCAGACTTCATTTACCAACTGGATGAGGCACCGTCACACTGGCATCTGGAGTCACCGGACCTGACTGTATGTGATTATTTCTTTTGGGGGGATTATAAAAGTGCCTGTTTCTGTGCCTCCGTTACCAACAACAATGAATGAACTGAGAGATCGCATAACAGCAGCTGTGGAAACTGTAACTCTAGACATGGTCGCTGCAGTGTGGGAAAAATTTCAATACTGCATTGACATATCTCAAGGGAGGCGAATATTGAACACTTATGAAAAAGTATGAAAGAAAACGTTTTGAGTTACACACCCTGTATAAAATGTTTCAGAAGGCTTCATCAGATTTCAGCAGAATGTATCGTCTATATGAATGAAGAGAAGAAGTTGGAGTAAATTTTAACTTACGCACACTACTGCAAAGTTTTTATTTTCAAAAGAACCATCCGATTTCACATGGGTATATCTCTCGCACGTACAACCTTGGAGTACTTTTAGAATTATCTTTAAAATTAATGTTTTCATTTGCAATGTTACTTATAATCCGTCTTGATTGTAAAATGTTTATTCATATTGAGAGGCACCCACTTGCCTTGCTCATAGTGTGGCATCAAGCAGTCAGGCCTGCAAGATGAGTGGTCTGCCAAGCGAGTGGATTCATTCTTATTTATCGAGTAACATGAACTCTAGTACTCACAATTTAGTTACAAATTATCCTCCTGTATGAATAATACGCAACGGAAACACGCTCCTGACTATCAGTAATTTACAGAACTCTGACTGTTCACTACACACTGGCAATACCACATTTCCTTTCCTTTTTATTTAACGGCTTTTATCAACACTTGTCCACCGCACTGAATATGAATGGTGCACACATTATAAATTCGGGACATCATGACAACATACAATTCGAAGGAAAAGTCCACCAATCTTTTTCTTTTCACTAACTTATTTATTCGATAAATTCTGTAACCTAAACACACAAATTCTATATCCTACAACAATAACACTTGAGAAATTCCGCCCAGTGGGGATGGCTTTACATTAGTGATTCTCTACCTTATGGTCTCGTAATTATTTAACGCTACAGTGCACTTTCTGGATAGGATGGTGGATCTTTTATTATACCTCACACTTCGACTCTCACAATCATCATCACGAAACTTTCCTCCAGACGGAGCGGTACCGAAGGAACAGGCATAACCCACTAATCTTTTGAAAGTACCTTGCTACTCTCCCATGCAAACCACACATACCCAAATTACATGAAATACACCACACTACAACATGGAATACAATACAATAAATAGTCACAACACTATCACTTTTAGCTTTCCCACTTCAATTAATATTTATCCCAGTTTCACACGACACGGCCCCACTTCGTGATTCTACTTTCCTACTATGAACTCTGGAGATATATGCACGTCTTCCTGTGCCATGCAAGCCAAGTGGCGTTGCTGGATAGACGTCCGACTCACCTTGCTCCTCTCTCAGAGTTTGAATCTAGCGTCACACGGAATCATATCACGCAAAGTAATATTAAGAACATATTCATCACACACGTGAGTCCTCAACTGATACCATGGACGAGTACTTCTCTTTATCCTTTGTCTCATACACAGATTGAGACTCACACAGTACTCACCACGTGGAAGTACTCGTCTCTAATTTCAAGTCCTGCACACGCCATTTCTTAAATATTTCAACTTATGGTACACACGCTATTTCTTAAATATTTCAACTTGTTGTACACACGCTAGTAATTCAGCTTAACTTAAGCACACGGAAGTATTTCAACTTATTGCTACACGTGGTTTCATTGTGACCGTTGGTCACTTCCGAAGATTACTACAATCCCATTAATATTACCTGCCTGACATTTAATTCTCCCCACAAAAGTTCCTGAAATAGAGAAATTATTATTTCAAACTACTCTTAAATATTCCACATGCATACCATGTCTCCACTCTTTTGTCTTTACGGAGCACAACTAAAACAGGTCTTAACAGCACAAGATCCAGCGGCAGAGTGCTGAAACATGGCCGTTCTCCAGGTCCTCTCGCACCTTTGCTGAAGTGGGGGGAGCACCTTGCTACCGTATTGGTCAGCCACATTTCAGTCGCTCAAAGCTCAGATAAATTTCATCTCTTTGGTCCCACCAAAGGTGGCCAAAGGATCGTCTCAAAGATGATCATATATTCACATTCACTATCTGCGGTTAGCAGACGACCATACATTCATTTCATTTCACAGATCTCACCAAACTGGATGTAGGGATTTACTTTGTGGGTGTGCACATGTGATCAATTAAATAAATAAATTGTCATTCTTTCCCACATTGGTATCCGGCTTCGCTGTATTAATTGAAATTGAGTTATTTTACAAAAATATGTGTTGTTCTGACAAAAATAATGAAGTATGTTGTACCTATTTTCAATGTCGGGCGGTACTGTACCCTTTCAATATGACCGGCTTCGGTTCATCTAAAACCATCTTCAGATCTGAACATTTTGGAATCAAGACGGGGATTATAAGTAACATTGTAAAATCAATGATTGCGGCTATGCTATCAGACATTATGTCTATTTTTGAAAATTTTTCAATTACCTTCCAAAAATTTTCTGTCCCTGTCCCACTGGACACACAATAAACATCCAGAAGATAAACTCGTCTCATACTTTCGCGAGAGTGTACAGAGCTAGCTATGCGGTGTCCAAGTGCATCCAAGTTACAAACAATCCTGCCGGAGGATCATCTGCAACTGAGGATTAAAGTAGAGATTGAAAATACCGCTTCAGTTGTAATGTGGTTTTGTTTTCCAATGGCTGGACCACAGCATTGCAAAATAACAGCAAAGTTTACAACTGAACCGATATTTACAATTTCTACTAAAAAACAATGGCTCCAAGCATTATGGGACTTAACCTCTGAGGTCATCAGTCCCCTAGACTTAGAACTACTTAAACCTAACTAACCTAAGGACATCCCACACATCCATGCCCGAGGCAGGATTCGGACCTGCTACTGTATCAGCAGCTCGGTTCCGGATTGAAGCTCCTAGAACCGCTCGGCCACAACGGCCGGCTTTCTACTTCACCCAAGTTGTTTGGAGGATAGGTACACAGAATGCTTCACAAACTCTCACGCAGAATCGTTTATGGTGAGACGATGCGACCTGGGAGGCCAATGGCGAAAAGCAAGAGTCGTATGATTGACCGTTCGACGACGCAGCTCATCGCTGCAGAAATGCCGGACGAAAATGAGTTGCACCTGTTGAAACACAGAACGTAAGACGTATTTTGACATGTCATCGTCATCGCAAACCGACGCACATTGGGTAATGAACGGGCGGACGAGCGTGCCAGCTGCATCGGGAAGATCCCTCGCGGCAACCACGTAAACCGGCGACTTATAGCTGGCGCAGAGATAAGCTTTGTTTCGAAAAGCTGGGACACTAGAGTGGAGTGAGACTTCTGCACAGAGACACTTCTATGGAGCGTGAGGCTCTGGCTGGGATAAGCGGCTTTTCGCAGCTAGTCTGTGCTTTGGCGAAGCCGACGAATGTGAAAGCAAACACCTGGTTGTGGTGGCAGACTATTCCTTAGCTTAATAAGGTGTCTAGGTTACACTGAAAGCTGATTACTTGTTTGTGAGTTTGCGAAGCCGACGAATGTGAAAGCAAAAATCCTGCTTGTGAATACAGATTATACTGTAACGGAGCCCGAGGTCTAGGTTATGGTGGATTGTGACAGTTTGAGTGTGAATTAAATGTCGACACATTCCACAGCCACACAGGTGTTACTTCACACAACAGTCATAAACTCTTTTCGACGCGGAAGCTGAAATCCAGTCCCAGCTTTTGTCTGTGTTCGTGTATGAGGGTGTGTTGAAAAGTAATGCCTCCGAATATTTTATGGAAATATCGTAAAATTTATTAAATAAACCAAATTTTACTAAGATTCGTCCAATGTTCGTGCTCTCGCGGTAGCGTTCTTGCTTCCCGAGCACGAGGTCCCAGGTTCGATTCCCAGCTGCATCAGGGATTTTCACCTGCCCGAAATGACTGGGTGTTGTTGTGTCGTCTTCATCATCATCATTCATCCAAACTACGGTAGGAGGAAGGCAACGGCAAACCACCTCCATTAGAACCTTGCCTAGTACGGTGGTACGGGTCTCCAGCACCGTTTCCCTACGCTTCTGTCAAGAAGCATGGGATTTCATTTCCATTTATTAACATTCTGCATCATTATTCTTCTTTTCTGCACATTTTTTCTCAACATAGTCACCCTTTCAACGAACAGATTTCTCCCAACGACAGTCCAGTTCGTTGATGTTGTCACTGTTGGATGACGCAGCCACGACCTCACTTCTACTTGTAGCGCTTCATCACTATCAGAGCGATCCTCAGACGTGTTCTTTAAATTTCGGAAGCAGAGGAAAATCGGATGGGGCGAAGTCGGGACCGAATGGAGAATGACAGATGTCGGAGAACCACAGGCGTCGATTTGTTTCGGATGTCGCAGCACTCATGTGAGGTCTGGTACTGTTGCGCAGAAAGAAAGTGTGCTTCATGTGTGGACGAACTCATCCAGTTCGAAATTTGATTACAGCACGCTGTTTCTCACGCATCGGTATACTCATGTTATACACCGACGTATTATACGCTACAGTCTGTATCCCTCTAGCGGCAGAGCGCCGCAGATATGAAGACATTAAGAATAAGGATTTAGAATGTTAGTAACTTTCTTTATCTGGAAAGCTTTAAGAGCTTGCACATAAAAAATTCGGAGGCATTACTTTTAAGCACCCCCTCGTACTTCACATAGTCTTACGATATTGGGTGAATCTTTTTTCATACTATCACTGGGGGTACGATAGGTACCTCTGGAGAATAGAGAATGTCAAGAGCTCAGGTGGAAAACCAGACCTAAGCAAAGAAGGGAAAGCAGAAAGGTGGAAGGAGTATATACAGGGTCTATACAAGGGCGATGTACTTGAAGCCAATATTGTGGAAATGGAAGGGGACGTAGATGAAGATGAAATGGGAGACATGATACTGCGTGAAGAATTTGGTAGAGCTATGAAAGACCTAAGTCGAAACAACGCCCCTGGAGTAGATAACATTCCTAAGAACTACTGATAGCCTTGCGTGAACCAGCCGTGACAAAACTCTTCCATTTGGTGTGCAAGATGTATGCGACAGACGAAATACCCTCAGACTTCAAGAAGAATATTGTCACGTAGAAGAAGGTGTAATTAGATGAATGACGAACACTAACTTCACTTAACGAAGGTTTATTCAGCACTTGAACATTCAAGAGCGAGAAGCGAACTGCCTCCGGCCAGATAACAGACGGCATATATACAGTTACAGAACATTCCATTACAGAAATTCTTGATAATTGTGGATACTTCTAGAACGTACTCGAAGCGAAAATAGAAATTAAAGTTTCATAGTTCAGGTGAGTTCTGTACTCACGACCCTCCATGCAACAGTCTAGCATGGTACCCACTACACTACGGTGACTATACTACTCAGCTTCTGCGGCAGTATAGTAATTTCAAACCCACAGAAAGCAGATGTTGATTGGTGTGAAAATTACAGAACTATCAGTTTAATAAGGCACTGTTGCAAAATACTGACCTTCTTTACAGACGAATGGAAAAAGTTGTAGATGGCGACCTTGGGGAACATCAGTTTGGATTCCGTAGAAATGCTGGAACACGCGAGGCAGTACCGACCCTTAGACTTATCTTAGATGATAAATTAAGGAAAGGCAAACCTACGTTTCTAGCATTTGTAGACTTAGAGGAAGCTTTTGACAATGTTGAATGAAACACTCTCTTTCAAATTCTGAAGATGGCAGGAGTAAAATAAAGGGAGCGAAAGGCTATTTACAATGTTCACAGAAACCAAATGGCAGTTATAACACTCGAGGGTCACGAAAGGGAAGGAGTGATTGATAAGGGAATGAGATAGGGTTGTAGCCTATCCCCGATGTTATTCAATCTGTGTATTGAGCAAGCAGTAAAGGAAACAAAAAAAACTTTAGTAGGAATTAAAATCCATGGAGAAGAAATAAAAAACTTTGAGGTTTCCCGACGTCATTTTAATTCTGTCAGCGACTGCAAAGGACCTGGAAGAGCAGTTGAACGGGATGAACTGTCTTGAAAGGAGGATGTAAGATGAGCATAATGGAATGTAGTCGAATTAAATCAGTTGATACTGAAAGAATTAGATTAGGAAATGTGACACTTAAAGTAATAGATAAGTTTTGCTATTTGGGAAGCAAAATAACTGATGATGGTCGAAGAAGAGAGGATATAAAATGTAGACTGGCTTTGGCAAGGAAAGCGTTTCTGAAAAAGAGAAACATGTTAACATCGAGTATAGACTTAAGTGCCAGGAAGTTCATTCTGAAAGTATTTGTATTGTGTGTAGCCACGTATGAAAATGAAACGCGGACGATAAATAGTTTAGGCAAGTAGAAGCTTTCGAAACGTGGTGCTACAGAAGAATGCTAAAGATTGGATAGGTAGATCATGTAACTAATGAGGAGGTACTGACTAGAATCGGGGAGAAGAGGAATTTGTGGCACAGCTTGACTAGAAGAAGGATTCGCTTGGAAGGGCACAATCTGAGACATTAAGGAATCACCAATTTAGTGCTGGAGGGAAGGGATTGCAGGTGAAAATCGCAGAGGGAGTCCAAGAGAAGAATACAGTAAGCAGATTCACAAGGATGTAGGCTGCACTAGTCACCCCGAGATGAAGAGGCTTGCACAGGATAGAGTAACAAGGAGAGCTGCATCAAACCAGTCTCTGGGCTGAATACCACAACAAGTACAGCAACAACAACAACAAAGAAAGTTTACTGACAAACGTTCTTCCTGCACATTACGCGTAATGGAATAAGGACGGAGCTATGATAGAGATACGCCGAGTACCCACCGTCGCATATCCAATGTATCTTTGTTATCAGTGTTGAAGTTTGCTCTGAAATTTCGTAATACAGAATCTACGAGGGTCACTCCAAAACAAATGCACACTATTTTTTTTTAAATCCATCTTTTATTGTACATGTTTGAAAGTTTCATAGTGTGTAGATTCATCCTTTAGGAACAATATTTTCCTTTCTCCACGTAATTTCCATCCCTCTCAACTGCCTTACGCCATCTTGGAACCAGCGCCTGTATACCCGCACGGTAAAATTGTGGGCAAACCTGTCGGAGCCACTGTTTGGCAGCGTGCACAAATAAGTCATCATCTTCAAACCTTGTTCCACGAAGAGAGTCTTTCAGTTTCCCAAAGAGATGATAGTCACATGGAGCCAGGTCAGGACTGTAATGGGGGTGTTTCAGTGTTGTCCATCCGAGTTTTGTGATCGCTTCCACGGTTTTTTGACTGACATTTGGCCGTGCACTGTGGTGCAACAGCAAAAAATCCTACTTTTGCCGATGTGGTCGAACACGACTCAGTCGAGCTTGAAGTTTCTTCAGTGTCGTCACATATGCATCTGAATTTATGGTGGTTCCACTTGGCATGACGTCCACAAGCAAGAGTCCTTCGGAATCGAAAAACACCGTAGGCATAACTTTTCCAGCAGAAGGTGTGGTTTTAAATTTTTTTTCTTGGGTGAATTTACATGATGCCACTCCATTGATTACCTCTTCGTCTCTGGTGAAAAATGATGGAGCCATATTTCATCACCTGTCTCAGTTCTTCCAAGAAATTTATCTCCACCATTGTTGTACTGTTCCAAAAGTTCGCTGCATACCTTTTTTCTTGTTCCTTTGTCAGGCACTGTCAATATCCTGGGAACCCAACTGGTACAAACCTTTTTGAACCCCAACACTTTCAGTATACTGCAAACACTTCCTTCCCCTATCTCAACGCAGCGTAACAATTCGTTTACTGTAATGCGTCTGTCAGCAGTCACCAATTCGTTAACTCTCTGCACATTGTCTGGAGTGTGTGCAGTACGAGGCTTGCCGCTGCGAGAACAGTCCTGAATATTGCCGTGCCCGCTTTCATCACGTAACCTACTTGCCCACCGACTAACTGTACTGCGATCGACAGCAGCATCTCCATACACCTCTTTCAACCTCTTGTAGATGTTTCCCACTGTCTCGTTTTCACAGCACAGGAATTCTATGACAGCACGTTGCTTCTGACGAACGTCAAGAGTAGCAGCCATCTTGAAGACATGCTGTGACGGCGCCACTTACGGGAAGAGGTTAAACTAAGTTTGAAAACACCGGGGAAGGATGTATCTAAATACTGTAAAACTTTCACACATGCAGAATGAAAACTGTATTTTTACAAAAATAGTGTGCATTTCTTTTGGAGTGACCCTCTTAGGTGAATCATTATTTTACTCTGCAGCAGAGTGTGCGTTGTTTTGAAACGTCTTCTATACAGACAGTACTCCAAAAATGTCGGTTCGTCCTCACAGCTGCTAATTCCAAGTTGCAGAGCAGCTGTAACCTTTTTTACCTGTCGTCCACTTTTGTACCTCTGTCAGTAGTAAAATTTTCCAGTCACCAAAGATTCCACAGTCAAGGTGGTTTACAAAGTCAGGAAGTACGTTACTTTATAAAGATGCTGACAATGTCCTCGTGCTTCTGTAGGTTTCGCATCCATCTCTCACTTCCTCTTTTAGGTCTCAGGATTTTCCTCAGTATTTTGCTTTTTTTTCCTCTAGTTGTTCTGCACCATGTCTTCCTAGTGCTATCGTGTTATCGCCTCAGCGGCAGACTTTTTGGGACGATCTTCTTTCCTTCGAGGGATGCCCATTGTGTCCGCTCTGCGCCCTCTGGCGGCTACAGTGCGTCGTTTGAACGCGTGCTGTTGCTCTCTGCACGGTGCGGTAGCTCTAAGCTGATTACGGCCCGGTTGGCGGAGTCCGGCGCTGCGTCAGCGCAGAACAGGTGTTCGCATTATGCGGCGAGGCGAGGCGCTGGGCGCGTAAAGCCGCTCCCGCGGAGCACCTGTGGCGAAAGGCCGCGCCGAGCGCCGCCCACGCAGCTGCCGAGTTGCGCCACCAGCCAGCTGGCGCAGCGCGGATCACGGCGAACCGCCTGCCGGAGCTCGCTCGGCTGAGGTCACACGTCCGCTCCAGCTTGTCAGCAACCAGGAGCACTTTGCAGCCTTCTCGTTTACACTCATATCCTTTCCTTCAGGCTCTGCACCTCCTAAAATTGACTCATCTTGTTGCCACTCTCTGCATGTGCCTCTGTAACTACATCTACGTCTGATCGATGCTCCACAAGTCATCTGACAGCGTGTAGCGGGGGTACACAGCATGTTGTTATCAGAGGAGAGACGTCTACAGACGTTAAAGTAACCTCTGGCGCGCTACAGGGGAGAGTTATGGGACTTTTGCTTTTCACAATACATATAAATGACCTAGTAGATAGTGTCGGAAGTTCCATGCGGTTTTTCGTGGATGATGCTGTAGTATACAGAGAAGTTGTAGCATTAGAAAACTGCAGCGAAATGCACGACGATCTGCAGCGGATAAGCACTTGGTGCAGGGAGTGGCAACTGACCCGTAACGATAAATGTAATGTATTGCGAATACATCCTTTATTGTATGATTATATGATAGCGGAACAAACACTGCCAGCAGTTGCTTCAATAAAATATCTGGGAGTATGCGTGCGGAACGATTTGAAGTGGAATGATCATATAAAATTAATTGTTGGTAACGCGGGTACCAGGTTGAGATTCATTGGGAGATTCCTTAGAAATGTAGTCCATCAACAGAGGAGGTGGCTTACAAAACACTCATTTGGCCTATACTTGAGTATTGCTCATCAGTTTGGAATCCGTACCAGGTCGGGTTGACGGAGGAGGTAAAGATCCAAAGAAGAGCGGCGCGTTTCGTCGCAGGGTTATTTGGTAAGCGTGATAGCGTTACGGAGATGTTTAGCAAACTCAAGTGGCAGACTCTGCAAGAGAGGCGCTCTGCATCGCGGTGTAGCTTGCTGTCCAGGTTTCGAGAGCATGCGTTTCTGGATGAGGTATGGAATATATTCCTTCCCCTACTTATACCTCCCGAGGAGATCACGAATGTAAAATTAGAGAGATTCGAGCGCGCACGGAGGCTTTCCGACAGTCGTTCTTCCCGCGAACCATACGCGACTGGAGCAGAATGACAGTGGAACGTAAAGTGCCCTCCGCCACACACCCTTGGGTGGCTTGCGGAGTGTACATGTAGATGTAGATATACTTTTGTTACCAGTATCTGATCCCTCCTCTTCCTTGATCCATTCCCGAATTGCGCATGGGAACCTCTGCATTAGCTTCGATTTCTCAAAATTTTCTCGTTGTAATCATTTCACGAGACGCACGTAGAAGGAAGTAAGACACTAAAGTGCCAAAGAAACTTGTGTAGGCATGCGTATTCAAATACAGAGATATGTAAAACGGGAAGCATACGGCGCTGCGGTCGGCAACACCTGTATAGGGTGGTCCATTGATAGTGACCGAGCCAAATATCTCACGAAATAAGGGTCAAACGAAAAAACTACAAACAATGAACCTTGTCTAGCTTGAAGGGGAAAACCAGATGTGCTATGTATGCTGCTCGGTGTCCTGGACGACATCATCCAAGTGTTCGGACCGTTCGCCGGATAGTTACGTTATTTAAGGAAACAGGAAATGTTCAGCCACATGTGAAACGTCAACCACGACCTGCAACAAATGATGATGCCCAAGTAGCTGTTTTAGCTGCTGTCACGGCTGATCCGCACATCAGTAGCAGACACATTGCGCGAGAATCGGGAATCTCAAAAACGTCGGTGTTGAGAATGCTACATCAACATCGAATGCACCCGTACCATATTTCTATACAACAAGAATTGCATGGCGACGACTTTGAACGTAGTATACAGTTCTGCCACTGGGCGCAAGAGAAATTACGGGACGATGACATATTTTTTGCACGCGTTCTATTTAGGGACGACGCATCATTCACCAACAGCGGTAACGTAAACCCGCATAATATGCACTATTGGACAACGGAAAATCCACGATGGCTGCGACAAGTGGAACATCAACGACCTTGGCGGGTTAATATATTGTGCGGCATTATGGGAGGAAGGATAATTGGCCCCCATTTTATCAATGGCAATCTAAATGGTGCAATGTATGCTGATTTCCTACGTAATGTTCTACCGATGTTACTACAAAATGTTTCACTGCATGACAGAATGGCGATGTACTTCCAACATGATGGATGTCCGCCACATAGCTCGCGTGCGATTGAAGCGGTATTGAATAGCATATTTCATGACAGGTGGATTGGTCGTCGAAGCACCATACCATGGCCCGCACGTTCACCGGATCTGACGTCCCCGGATTTCTTTCTCTGGGGAAAGTTGAAGGATATTTGCTATCGTGATCCACCGACATCGCCTGACAATATGCGTCAGGCATGTGCGAACATTACGGAAGGCGAATTACTCGCTGTTGAGAGGACTGTCGTTACACATATTGCCAAATGGATTGAGGTTGACGGACATCATTTTGAGCGGTTATTCCATTTATGTGCTATTTACAGGTATCACGCTGTAACAGCATGCGTTCTCAGAAATGAGAAGTTCACAAAGGTACATGTATCACATTGGAACAACCGAAATAAAATGTTCAAACGTACCTACGTTCTGTGTTTTAATTTAAAAAACCTACCTGTTACCAACTGTTCGTCTAAAATTGTGAGCCATATGTTTGTGACTATTACAGCGCCATCTATCACAAAGCGAAAAAAGTGGTCGAACTAAAACATTCAAATTTCTTTACATACTACACGAATATGTAATAAAAATGGCGGTTCCTGTTTAAAAAAACGCAGTTGATATTCGTTTGACCTATGGCAGCGTCATCTAGCGGGTCAACCATAGCGCCATCTGGTTTCCCCCTTCAAGCTGGACAAGTTTCGTTGTTTGTAGTTTTTTCTTTTGACGCTTATTTCGTGAGATATTTGGCCCGGTCACAATCAAAGGATCAGCCTGTATAAGACAACAAGTGTCTGGCCCAGTTGTCAGATCGGTTACTGCTGCTACAATGGCACGTTATCAAGATTTAAGTGAGTTTGAACGTGATGTTATAGTTGGCGCTCGAGCGATGGGACACAGCATCTCCGAGGTAGCGATGAAGTGGGGGTTTTGCCGTACAACCATTTCTTGACTGTAACTTGAATATCACGAATCCGGTAAAACATCAAATCATCGCTGCGGCTGGAAAAAGATCCTGCAAGAACGAGACCATCGGCGACTGGAGAGACTCGTTTAACTTGACAGAAGTGCAAACCTTCCGCAAACTACTGCAGATTTCAATGCTTGGCCATCAACAAGTGTCAGCGTACGAACCGTTCAACAAAACATTATCAGTATGGGCTTTCGGAGCCGAAGGCCCATTCGTGTACCCTTGATGACATCACGCCTCGCATTGGCCCGTGAACGCTGACACTGGGCTGTTGATAACTGGAAACATGTTGCCTGGTGGGACGAGTCTCGCTGCAAATTGTATCGAGCGGATGGACATGTACTTGTATGGAGGTAACCTCATGAATCGATGGACCCTGCATGTCAGCAGACTGTTTAAGCTGGTGGAGAGTCTGCAATGGTGTGGGCCGTGTGCAATTGGAGTGATATAGGACCCCTGATACATCTAGATACGACTCTGAGAGGTGACACGTACATAAGCATCCTGTTTAATCACCTGCAATTCATGTCGATTGTGTATTCCGACTGACTTCGGCAATTTCAGCAGAGCAATGCGACACCCCACACGACCAGAATTGCCATAGAGTGGCCACAGGAGAACTCTTCTGAGTTTACAGTTCCGCTGGCCACCAAACTCTTTAGACATGAACACTATTGAACATATCTGGGATGCCTTGCAAAGTGTTGTTCAGAATAGATCCCCTCCCCCCTCGTACTCTTACGGATTTATGGACAGCCCTGCAGGATTCATGGTATCTATTCCCTCCAGCACTACTTCAGACATTAGTCGAGTCCATGCCACTCGTGTTGCGGCACTTCTGCGTGCTCACGGCGGCCCTACATGGCGTTAGGGAGGTGAACCAGTTTCTTTTGCTCTTCAGTGTGTATTGTTTCACTCTGCCTGGAACAAACTCTGAGCCCGTGACTGCACGACACATCTCCTTCAGCACCTACCGGTGGAGTCGTTGAGAATCTCTGTAGCACTCTCGCGTCGGCTAAGCAATCCCATGATGAAACGAACCACACTTCATTGGATATTCTCTCTCTCTCTCTCTCTCTCTCTCTCTCTCTCTCTCTCTCTCTACAGTAGTAGTCCCAAGTGTCCCATTGTCGGGTTTCGGTGGAATAAGTTTCTTATAAGTCACTTCTCTCATGGATGTGATTGTGTTACATTTCCTTAAGATTCTTGCTGTGCGTCTCTGTCTGCCTTCTGCTTTTACTATTTGTTTTCTGCAGTCGTTCCACTTACGGTCGCTCCAGATGGTTACTGCTAGGTATTTTGCGGTAGCTACTATTTCCAGCAATTGTTCATCACTTGTAGAGTTTTACATTAGTGGCTTTCTTTTTTTGCATGTGCGCAGTATTTACATTTATTTACGTTTGAGATCAACCACCATGTCCTTGCAAGTCCTGGGAACGTTTGGCACCGAAATCTTCTTACAGACAACCGCATCATCTGCCAACAGCCTTATGGAACTTGTGACATTTTCTGCCAGATCATTTACATATGTTGAAATAGTAACGTTCCTATTACACTTCCTTAGGGCACTCCTGAAATTACCTTTACACCTGTCGAATTTGTTCCATTAAGTGCGATATGTTCAGTTCTTTCCGCAAGGAAGCCTCGAATCCATTCGAAAATTTGGTCGGATAGTCGATAAGCTCGTATTTCTTTTCACTTCGCGGGAGTGAGGGACGGTGCCAAATGCGTTAATGAAAGCAACACGGCATCAACATGGTCGCCGTCGTCTAGGATATTTTCCTTCTCCAAAAACGCCGCATCAGGTCACCAAAAAACATTTTCCGTAGTTCTATTAAAGACTGACATCAGCGATACATGCCTATAATTATATACATCTGTGTTAAGGTGTTTCTTGAAAACGGGAATGACCCGCGCTTTTTCCAGTCTCCAGGTACCCTTCCTGCACCAGCGACTTAATGATAAACAGCTGCTAGAAGGAAAGCAACTTCTCTGGAATAATCTTTGTAGTTTCGTACTGATATCTTACTCGTCCAGATAAGACATTACGTAGCGATTGTAATTGCTTTTCTATTTCGCGACTGGTAATTTCAGCATCTGCCATTTCGACGACCGTACGACGGTTAAAAGGAGAGACTGTATTGTTATCTACCGCGCTGAAATAATTTCGGAAGACCGAATTCAGCATTTAGGACTTTTCTGTCATCCGTTTCGGTGCCAGTATGGCCACTGAGTGCCTGGGTAGATGGCTGTGATCGCTTACTTATTTTAAGTAAGACCAACACACCTTAGGATTTTTAGTCAAATTTATATTGAATATGGACACTGTCCGGTTTACTTATGGTCTCTCTCTGTCTCTCTGTCTATCTGCCTACCTCTATTTCTCTCTCTCTTTTCCAGCTTAACTTTCCACGGCCCACTGACACGCATTTATGATCTGCATCTGTACACTGGAAACTACTGTGAAGTGCTTTACAAAGAGGCTACTTCCTATTTTTGCACATATTTGGGTTTCTTCCTGTTCCATTCGCCTATGGAGTGCGGGCATCGGTGCGTAATGCCATTAGTCCAATCTTTATTATTTATCCCCTCCATTATGCAAACAACTATTTCTTTTAATGTCCAAATAGGTTTCTGCAATTTTGTGCTACCCAGAGTGGGTACTTTCATCCAAGTGTAATTCTCTAGAGTGTTATATTTTATAGAATTTCATTCACGTTAATATATAACTTGACAAAATTATTTTTGTGGTATCTGTTTCCATACAAATATTCATCTGTTGAAGAAACACACAAAGAAACAAGTTATGTATTTTCAAACACACTCACAAGCTTCAGCTTGATGTTTCAAAACCAGAACGATGGTGAGTTGAATTTTGTCTTCGCCGTCCGTAACTGAATGATACGTAGGAGGTTGTAGTATATATCTACTTTCTTCACATGAAACTGATTCTCGAAACGTTGTAAGTTTTCGCAGAACACATAGCGACAGTCTTAAAATGGTTTTGAAACATTTCTGCAGCGCTCTCCTCTGAGTCAAAACACCTACGACAAATTATAATTCCCTTGTTTGTGTAGGTTTAATATCCCCTGTTGCTCCTACCTGCTAATGAACACTTCACCAGTATTCTGGGATGAGTCGCACGAGTGTTGTAGAGATATTCCTCTCTGTCGACACTATGCACCTGCCCAGATAGGTATCCTACGAATGAATGAGTCTTCCCTCTGCTTCACCTACTATTGCACCTATGTGTTCATTCCATTTCATATCCCTACGTAGGTTTTTATAAGAGCTGACATATAATTTCACTGTCCATGAAACGGTCTAGCTCCAGTGTTGCTATATACATCGATTACCTTTTTCTTATTTTAGCTGACTATATGAATTTTAGCCTGCTATCAACTGGTTTTCTTTTGTTGCACGACAATGCCTGACCGTATACGGCAGAGGCAGCTAAGAAATAGTCGTATGAGCTATAGCCTTTCAAGAGTGCCATAACGGTCAGCCATATGCACGTTACCCACCACCATGCCACGCTCTCTGAGCTTGAGGAGGGGGAACTGCTAACGTGCCACTTTAAATGGTAATGCAGTCGCACTGCATGCAACTTGATTTTATATTTCACATTTCCCAGCGATGTAGATCACAAAAAAAAAACAAATTTTCAGTAGTAATTAACTATTTTTGGAGCGCTGAGGACGTAATATAATTTTTATCTGGCACAACCTGTCGGCATACGGACAGCGACAGCCAGTTTCAAAGATTTTCGCACTCCGATTGCCTCGTAATCGTGACTGGGGTTACTTTGGGACTGCAGGGGTAAAATTGGGACTGACGGCTATTTTTCAGTTTTAAATTTCCCTCCGCCACGTAAGAGGCTGACCGTCGTATTTTTCATGGCCGACTGGAACGTTAGCGTGTGCTGCCATCTTGCGGCCTTCTCCCCGCCACCGATGGCACAGGGCATTGCTGTTTTCTTGGCGCCTTTTTCTACGATCTGTGGTGTTGTGCTAACTTTCTATTGTGGGACAAAAACTGTCGTTTGAAGAGTGTTGTCAGGTACGTACATTTCTTTGTTCATGTCATAGTACAGTTTTAGAGCAGTCAAATCATGATTGTTTACGAATGCTTCTTCATGGCTCGCAAAGTTGTGAAAAATCATACATTAGTGGTGTTACTTCGGGACTGTCCCAAAGTTGCATATAAGGAGACTCAGTACACGAAATGAACTGCTTTACTATTTTAATTAATATTGCAAAACCCATTCTCATTGACATTAAAATAAAAACAAAAAATACAGCAGTTCTCACTGTCCCAAAGTAGCCCCCCAATCATTAGTAGTGCATTTCACTTATGACACTGCAGATGTCCCTAAGTTAGCCTGATGATAAATTCTCTTTCAGGTTTCCAGAATGGGGGAACATATAAATGTCCCATTGGGGCACGAGCATACAGGAATTATACGGAAGACACTTTGAAGAAAGCTCTCTATGCCATCACATCTAAAACCCTGTCAATTCGGAAGGCATCTCAGAAATATGGCATTCCAAAGAATACACTTTACCTAAAAAGTCAGCATAAGCACAGCGGATTTGTTGGTCGTAGGACTGTATTCTCAAAAGAGGAGGCGATGTCAAATTTCGGCTTTCCAGTCGCTGTATTCGACTTGAGATGCATCGTAAAGTCGTATCTTGAGCGGATCGGAAGACAAGAACCGAGATTCAAAGTCAATCTTCCATTTAAAGAATGGGCACAGGGCTTCCTACTCAGAAACAAGCAGGCTTTATCTCAAAGAACTGCAAAGAACGTCTCCTATACTAGCGCTGCCATTGATGAAGACGTCATTAACCATTTTTTCGATCACTTAGAAGAAGAACTTGCTGGTGTTTCGGCAGACAGGATTTGGAATTATGACGAAACAAATTTGTTAGACGACCCGGGCAAGGACAAGATCACTACAAAAAGGGGGACGAAGTATCCTGAAAGAGTTCGAAACTCTTCTACAGCATGTACCTCGATTATGGTTTGCAGGAAAGCTGCCGGAAACTTGGCGCCCCTGTACCTCAATTATAAGGCAAAAAAATTATGGACGACATGGACCGAGAATGGACCGCCAGAAGATCAAACAATAGGTCCAAATCTGGATGGTTCGACGGCCATACTTTTGAAGATTGGTTTATGTACCTCTTGTTGCCCATTTTGTGGCGCCAAAATGGCGTGAAGGTGCTATTTGGAGACAGCTTAAGCTCCCATATCAATATACAAGTGCTGCATCTTTGTGAACAACATAATAGAAAGTTCATTGCTTTGTCCCCAAATGCAGCTCATCTCCGGCAGTCTCTCGATGTGGCCTATTTTCGGCCAATGAAGGTCCGCTGGAGAAGATTCTTTCCAACTGGAAAGCATCCTTTGCTGGAAGTCGCTGCACATCGGTGCAAAAGGATCAGTTTCCTCGCCTTCTAAAAAATTTGTGGAACGACCTTCTTAGCTCTGGCTCTCACGTCAACTTGCAGAGTGGTTTTCGTAAGTCTGGATTGTATCCTGCCAACAGGGAACAAGTCCTCAAGAGACTGCCATCACAAGGCACGTCAGTTGAAGAAACTGCAGCTCTAGAAGACACTTTCTTGGAGAAAAGTGAGAAGCGCAGAGAAGAGCTTACCAAACCCCTACAGACAAAAAGGCGAAAGAAACTGACCGTTCCACCAGGCAAAAGTATCTCTGCAGAAGAGGTAGAAGAATCTGTACCATCTACATCGAAGGCAAGCCAGCCCAAACTGAGAGGACGAAGTAGGCAAGAAGAAGTGACAGATAACTCCGACTCTGATGGAGAAGATGTGATGTCCTTCCAAGATACAGATGACAGCCTAGGATCAGAAGATTTCAGTGATGTACTCACCGATACCATCGCTATCCACGAAGGAAGCAGGATACCGGTACCTGAGGTGTGTCACCTAGGAATCGAAGATTTAAATGAAGGACAGTTTGTAATTGGGAATTTTGAGGGGGGGGGGGGGGGGGGCTCCATCCAGGATAAATAACTGAAATTGTAAGCGACTGTCCTTTAAATGTTTTATGTTGACGACTATACAGGGTTTTGAAACAGTGATTCATTAAGATTTGCATGTGTTTTTACAAATGTGTCATTGTATCTGTATTTTTCATCTTTAATTGTATCAGCAATTTTTTTTATACCTGTATTTCTAGTTTTATGTAACAATAAAAGCTGTGAAACAACATCTATTTGGGTAACATTAGGACAAACCCTACTTTCCTGTTTGAAATATAGCAAAAACGTAGCCGTCCCAAAGTAACACACCTTGACGGGGTAAAATTAGGACAAATTTAGATGTCTTCCTTAAAAGACCTAGTCATTTTTCAGATGTCTTATAGTCCTCTTTGGATAGAGGAAGGTTAAAGGAATCAATTGAGACTGGGAAGACATCAATATCTTCGCTCACTTTGGAAGGGCATGTGAAAAACTACAAAACCTGTCCCAAAGTAACCCCAGTTTACGGTATCTAGTTTCATAATGGGGAAAAGATCTTTCACATAATATTTTAATCGAAATATTGTAGCTCTACTGCAACCTCACTGCGGAGATGTAGAATCTCTACCTTATGAAAGTAACGTAGACGTCCTGGTCAGTTTTAAGCCAAAAGAATTTGTCACTAAAACAGGAATTCCTTCACGTCAATCGGTTACATCTGCATGGACTCAGAGACCTTTTAACTGAAACAGCAAACGAGCTCGAAATCAGCTCGGAAACATATGAAAGATTAATAGTGTCCTCAAAACGCTTAAGAAACTAACCTTCTAATTCTTTCAAGGCCACAGTGAATTCTTCAGATGACAGTGAGCGTGGGGAACTGAACTACGCTTGTCAGAATGTGTCCTACAACACGATTTTCTTTTTAAATGCATCCCCATCAATTCAGAAGTACGAGGGCAGTTCAATAAGTAATGCAACACATTTTTTTCTCGGCCAATTTTGGTTGAAAAAACCGGAAATTTCTTGTGGAATATTTTCAAACATTCCCGCTTCGTCTCGTATAGCAGCGTTGTACGGAGCTGTTAAAATGGCGTCTGTAACGGATGTGCGTTGCAAACAACGGGCAGTGATCGAGTTTCTTTTGGCGGAAAACCAGGGCATCTCGGATATTCATAGGCGCTTGCAGAATGTCTACGGTGATCTGGCAGTGGACAAAAGCACGGTGAGTCGTTGGGCAAAGCGTGTGTCATCATCGCCGCAAGGTCAAGCACGACTGTCTGACCTCCCACGTGCGGGCCGGCCGTGCACAGCTGTGACTCCTGCAATGGCGGAGCGTGCGAACACACTCATTCGAGATGATCGACGGATCACCATCAAACAACTCAGTGCTCAACTTGTCATCTCTGTTGGTAGTGCTGTCACAATTGTTCACCAGTTGGGATATTCAAAGGTTTGTTCCCGCTGGGTCCCTCGTTGTCTAACCGAACACCATAAAGAGCAAAGGAGAACCATCTGTGCGGAATTGCTTGCTCGTCATGCGGCTGAGGGTGACAATTTCTTGTCAAAGATTGTTACAGGCGATGAAACATGGGTTCATCACTTCGAACCTGAAACAAAACGGCAATCAGTGGAGTGGCGCCACACCCACTCCCCTACCAAGAAAAAGCTTAAAGCCATACCCTCAGCCGGTAAAGTCATGGTTACAGTCTTCTGGGACGCTGAAGGGGTTATTCTGTTCGATGTCCTTCCCCATGGTCAAACGATCAACTCTGAAGTGTATTGTGCTACTCTTCAGAAATTGAAGAAACGACTTCAGCGTGTTCGTAGGCACAAAAATCAGAACGAACTTCTCCTTCTTCATGACAACGCAAGACCTCACACAAGTCTTTGCACCCGAGAGGAGCTCACAAAACTTCAGTGGACTGTTCTTCCTCATGCACCCTACAGCCCCGATCTCGCACCGTCGGATTTCCATATGTTTGGCCCAATGAAGGACGCAATCCGTGGGACGCACTACGCGGATGATGAAGAAGTTATTGATGCAGTACGACGTTGGCTCCGACATCGACCAGTGGAATGGTACCGTGCAGGCATACAGGCCCTCATTTCAAGGTGGCGTAAGGCCGTAGCATTGAATGGAGATTACGTTGAAAAATAGTGTTGTGTGGCTAAAAGATTGGGGAATAACCTGGTGTATTTGAATGCTGAATAAAACAACCGCTGTTTAAGAAAAAAAATGTGTTGCATTACTTATTGAACTGCCCTCGTAAGTTGTATCCCACCTTGCAGTGTCTCAATGTGGGCAGCGCACAGTCAAGCCTACTTAAAATACGAGGTCCACAACACATTCTGGATTTTATAATTTTCGTTCCTGCACTTCTTTTTCCTCCATAAATAAAAGAGAATCGAGTGTTAAATTGATAACCGTTCCAGGCGTACCCCTTGAATTAACCAACGTACTTCGCAACACTATATACAATGTTTTCATGACCTTCGTCCAGTTCCATCGAAAACTGTAGCGACTGACTTTGAAATAATGCGTGCGACTTGAGAAATTTTACCATTCTTACCATTAATTTGTTCACGAGCTGCATGCCCGCAAATTTCTCACAAAGTGCGTCTTGATGTACAGAACAATGAATTCTGTTATCGATGTTCGTTTTTTTCTCTTTTTTGTCTTTCACTGTCAACTAAATCTTCAAATTCTTTCTGCATGGTATTGTAACACCGTTTCATATCAAACTTTCAGTACCTGTTGCTTAGATGACTGCATAATATATATTGAGAATTCTCATCCTTCGGTCGTTCCCATTAATTTTTAAAGGTTTGCGACGATAGATCACTGGATTGCCTCATTTTGTGTAAATAGCCACTGGACCAGTGAACATCCATTATATCACGAACAAACAGCGAAGAGTAATCAGCACTGATACCACGATTCTGCCGAACTGACAACACTACAATACTAAATTAAATGTCACACTGTACCAAGTACTTCCGGGAAGGACCGAACAATGCCGAGAAAGGCCAAGTCCTGGCCCCCACGCAGCGCGCCCACGCTCGCGTGAATTTTGGCAACCGTGGCGACCAACACCCGCGCTCCTGTGATGGGGTTCTGTATTGTTGGAAGGCTAAATTCTCAAAATCAGCTGGGAACTATGGAAACAAACACAGCAACATATGAAGGCAAGACGTACCCATCAGTCTTCTCGCGGAAGAAAAACAGTGAATACAAACTCTTCTGTGACACTGCACAGTAAACATTAAACTCGGCGAATCTCGCACATGCGCCACAATTTAATGAGGATTTCCAGTGCTCCACATATTCAAGTTGTAGCGATTAATCTTTCAGATAAATAGAACGTTCATTCGTAGCGGATTATGAGTTTATTCTGATGTGGTTCCTGGATTGTGATGCAACGCTGAAGGTGCCGGCTATAACCTTCTGGTTCTAATTGTTGCACGACCTGTAGACGGTACTATTTGAAATGTAACCGCCGTCGCAAAATCTTGCACAGTTTGCTGCAGTGTTCCAAGTTTGTGACTTGCGCGGACCGTTGAGTTTTTGGACTGCGTACGAAACTTTCCTCAAGCTGTCCGCAGTTGCGTCTGGGGCACTTCGTCGACCGATATTTTTCTATTTAGAGAGACAGCCAGTGCCCCTAAATTGTCTACACTGACGGACAACGCCTTTTTTATATGGCGGTTCTTTTCTATAATTCCTTCTGAATGCACACAGCACTGTTGTAAACGACCCGCTTATTCCTATACACCAAAAGACATCACTTCCATGGGCACCATTTTGTCAAAGTACTGCACTCGTAACTCTAACTTGTGGATACAACGCAAATCGGTGAGTTTACAGTTCTATTCATGTATAAGTCATATCTGCACATGTGACAGAACACTGAAAACGAATGAATCATTTGCTGTGGCCTTGTACGCTGAATGGTCTCAATACTGATCGATGAACGTCCTGGCCAAACACTTTAGGTCAATTATTGCTGTTCAACTGAACCGATAGCTTCCAAGTTTTGATGCTGCTACAGTATTTAACGCTGAGCTCATGCTTCCTACTAACTTCTGATGCAGTCGACACATTCGTGCAGAGGTACAACAGTTTGATTTCAAGCGATGTACTTGTTTGTGAACAGGTTACTCATACCCATCTTATTCGGTACAATGCCAGACAGAGCATACACAAGTATGTACGACAAAACGACGTAATCAGGAGGGACAGTTACAAAGTTTTAACTATCACCTAGGAAAAATAAACTTACTCAAGTTTTTATTTGTTCGCAGGAAGGTTTCTCCAGTCCTGGTACACACCGAAATCATAGAATTGGAACATCCGACTAGTTTTAACAACCGAATGGGCAGTCGATTTCGGTAAACGCAGAGGCGACGTGAGCAGAAAGGATGTAAGACACATATGATTAAAAGTACTTCCACAGCTGAATATTGAGAATGTCTTTGTTCTATTACACGACTGGTTTAGGCGGCACATTACGGCCATTCTCAGGCCTCACCATTGCCAAAAGAGTATTCGATTTCCGTGGCGCATTTACTGTCGGATTCTTATTACTAGCACACGTGGGCTACCTTTCATCAGGAGTCTTTATTCGACACCAGGTTGTCTCCAATGTAATGTGTGTAATAGAATAAAAACATTCACATGATACAGCTGTGGCGGTACTTTTTTTCATATATATTATCAGTTGAAGTCTCTCGTCCATGCAATAAGATGGACATCCATAAATTGTACATAAAGATACATTTTCCTAAAAATTGCTTTGTGACTTAATCACTTGTCTTCTAAGCATGTACCGTGCGCTGCCGGAAGTTTTCTTTTGCAAGAAATGCGTGTCATTATTCGCTAATTTTCTTTGAATTTCTTTAATTAATTTAGTTCCATAATATGAAACAGCCTTCCAGATACTGTATATTGCATTGAATTTATCTTACAGATCATTTTTATGTGGTTATGTGATTTCTTACAGTGCTACACCACTGAGGGTTTCGGCATTCTAGTCCAGACACAAAGTTTACTAAGAAGAAAACGTCTGGTCTTAAACATGCACTCAGTAGAGCGCAAGTATCAGGATGGCAACAATAGTGATGAAAGGGATAATCGAGTGCAGTCAACGATATTCATTGAACAATGCCAAAGCGATCATTTGTTTTCCACTGAACTGAAAGAACCAGAGTGCGTCGACTGTTTTCATTCATTAATTCCTACACAGTAGTGGCTGTTGTGTAAGATCACGTCACCGTCCTAACTTTTGACACCTTGCGAATTTGTTGGTTATTTTTCTTTGAATGTCGTTAAACGTAATGTAGATGTGGTAATGTGAAGGGCACGGCACTGAATTCCTGGGCTCTTCTACGTTGTTACTCCTCTAGACTCTGTGAAAAGTGGCATCACGGTCCCGAGCACACCTTCAGTTGGGCACATTTTAAGAAGCTTTTGAGAATGCTCAACTGGAGTGAGGTAATTGTCTTGCAGGCCACATACATACGGATTCGATAAGAAAACGTGCACGGTTCACGGCGTGCACAGCTAGCCTTTATCACTCTACTACAAGTTAACGTCAATGCCACCAGGTGGTAGCACATTGCAGCAGACATTTATCCCCAATCGCTTTGCATAAATCCTGCTATATGGCAGCACACTCCTCAGATATGCCAATTCGCTCATAATACAGTAAAATTAGATTGGACAGCAGCTTATGTTATACTGAACCGAAAATCTATTTTGTGGGATTCTGAAGCAGGAGCAATATGCTAAGTCTTGGATTTTATCACATAGTAAATAATTTGAGAGGCTGGGAACCATAACACATCACCTTCGATTGTGGGAATGTAGCATTTATTCATGCTCCTGACATCTGTCGATTATATGATGGTTCAGATTTCGCTGTGCTGTAGGACCATATTATATACATGAACATTCGCGAAAAGATGTCTGATTGGTTTCTCTTATATTCAATTTATTGTGGGATCGAAGATGGTATGCTTTAGGGCCTTGTGGTTCTCAGTGCCTTATTTGTGTTCTAGTCAAGAGAACGTATTGGTAGACTGTACTATTTGAATTTCATCATGTCCTAAAACTTCAGGTTGTGGTTCAAATGGCTCTGAGCACTACGGGACTTAACTGCTGAGGTCAACAATCCCCTAGAACTTAGAACTACTTAAACCTAACTAACCTAAGGACATCACACACATCCATGCCCGAGGCAGGATTCGAACCTGCGACCGTAGCGGTCGCGCGGTTCCAGACTGTAAGCGCCTAGAACCGCTCGGCCACTCTGGCAGGCTTCAGGTTGTGTTTTGAGTTGGTTGTTTACTGTTTAGGAATCGGCTTCCGTATGCAGTGTCAACATGAACTCTGATGAATCTGTTCTGCGTGCTAACAGAAAAGAAAATTACCAGAAAAAGTTGGCCACAAAGGAATTAGGGCCGTCCATATTATATCTGCTGACTACAAAACTGACGAAATCAAATAAGCGTTATTACAATCTAACATTTAACAAAGGAGTGTATAGTAAGCGCAAACTGTTGTGTGGGCATAACATAAGAATATCTCATTATCAGTTCAAAAGTTAATTCATTAACTAATACATGTGTTAGGAATCCTGTACATTTGTCCGAAAAAAAGGTCACGAAAACTCCCACATATACAAAAATGGGAAATTAGAGTTGCGAATGTTTAAATATTATTTCGTTCTTGCCCCCTAAACTGTACTTCATTATGTACAGAACAACAAAATTCAAAAACTATTGTTTCTTTTCTTCAGACCAGTCATGCACACAATTATTATTAGCAATAGTAGTATTAGTATTATTATTTTAATTGGTTTGGTACTCTAAGAACCACATGAAATAGTTTACGTACTCATTCTTTCCTACTTTCTCTCTGTTCATTAATTTTTCATTCATTCACTATGTTTTTCTCTCCTTTCTTCAGTCAATATTGAACCTGTCTTTTTCTTTGTTTTCTCGTGGAAGCCCTTGAAACCTTTTACTTTTGCTCTGAACCTTTCTCTTTCTCCAATTTCTTCTTCCATTATTTCCATTCCCTCAGGTCCGCTTTAGCTTCTTTTATCTATGGCATTTATGTTTTGGGGTTTATGTCAAAGAAGTTAAATCCTCTTTTTGTTATCCTGTTTTCACCTAGACATTCTAGGTGTCCATAGAATGGAACCCTTCTCTTTCTCATCGTTTTTGGCATTTTTTCATAAATTTCTTTATTACATCTCAATTGCCATTTCCCATTCTCATATTTCGGTCCCAAGATTTTCCTGATTATTTTCCTTTCCTCCTTTTGTACCTCAGCTGATTGTTTGGCTGTATGTAACGAAAGGCATTCTGATGCGTGAAGGCATTCTGGTTTAACGACAGTGTTACACAGCCATAGTTTTGCATTTATGGAAAAAGATTTCTTGTTAGACAGGTTTTTTGTTAGTCGAAAAGCCACCTCCATTTTCCTTGCCCTTGCTACGTTAAGCATTTGGTTGTATTATTATTATTAATATTGTTATCACTCTTATCATTATCGTTATTATTATTATTTTCGATTATTCCCATTTAAAGAGAGAGTTTGCACTTGAATTCCTTTATGATGATTGTTTATGTTTTTTCTGAGCCCAAATTTTCTTCATGTGTTCACTGTGTTGTTTCTTTCGCTCAGCTGTCCATTTGCATCCCGGGCTCTGGTGTTTTTTGGTGTCAAATTTATGTTTTTTGATGATGTTCCTGGATTCAGTTCTATTTTATGCATCATTTACTGTTATGTGTGCTTGTGTGAGGTCCTCTTCAACTTCTTTTATCCATTTTATTTTTCCCCTGCCTGAGTTGATGACTTTAAGAATTCGCTTTGAAATTCTGTTTTCATTCATCCTGTGGATATGTCCGTAGAAATGCATTCTTCTTTTCCTTATTGTATCCGTAATCATGTCTGTGTATTTATATAATTCTGATGTTGGACTCTTCTTCCAGATTCCTTGCTCTTGTATCGTGCCAAAAATTTTCCTGAGAATTCTCCTTTTTTGTTTCTCTATTTCTTTGATTTTAGTTTGCCCACCTATTTGTGTTGTTTCAGATGCATACAGTGCCTCCGGAAGTACGACAGTGTTGTAGTGCCTCAGTTTTGCGTTAATGCATATGGACTTTTTGTTATAATAGTTCCACGTGAGTTTATATGCTTTCTGTAGTTTTTTTATTCTTTCCTCATTGGCCATTAGGTTGATCCCTGATGGCTGGATGATTCCTCCTAGGTACTTAAAATGTGGTACTTGTACGATTTTCCCATTGGTTGTCACAATAGGCAATTTGTCTTGTGGCATTCTTTCTATGTACTGGGTTTTCTCATACGAAATTTGCAGGCCAGTTCTCTGTGCAATTTCGTGTAACTTCTCTATGGCGTTAGTGGCTTCTTTTCTATTATTTGTGAGGATTGCAAGGTCATCTGCAAAAGCTAAACACTTCACATTGAATCTATTATCTTTTCTAATGTCATTATGGATTCCTTTGACTTCTTTTTCCCATGTCCTGGTAATTTTTTCAAAAGAATGATGTTAAGGAGTAATGGTGAAAGTCCGTCACCTTGTCGCACTCCCGTTTGGATTTCAAATGGTTCAGATATATCCCCCATAAATTTAACCTTGGAGACTGTGTCAGTTAATGTTTGCCGAATGATTGCTCTTGTCTTTCTGTCAATGCTGAATTCTTCCAGCGTCTTGCAGAGCGCTACTCTGTCTATTGAGTCGTAGGGCTTTTTAAAATCTACAAAAGTGACCCCTGTGTTTCGGGTGTTTCTCATCTGGAGAATCATTTTCAGATTCCAGATCTGTTCTACGCATGATCGTCCCTTGCGAAAACCAGCCTGGTATTCTCCTATTTGTGGGTCAGCTTGTTCTTCTAATCTATTCATGAGAACTTTTGATAGGATTTTATATGTGACCGGCACGAGTGAGATATCCCTGTAATTATTTGGCTCAGTTTTGTCCCCCTTTTTGTGGAGGGATGGATAAGTGCGCATTTCCATTCAGAAGGGATCTGTTCTGTTTCCCAAATATTTAAAATGATTTGGTGGATTTTTCCTGTTATCTTTCATCATTTAGTTTCCATAGTCCTCCAAAAATACCAACTTTCACCTGGGGCTCTATTGTTTTTCAGCGTCTCGATAATTTCTACTATTTCGTTGATGGTTAGTGGTTTAGCTTCGGGTTTTGGTGTAGACGTCTGGTAGTGAATATCGTCTGTAGGTCTTTCGCAGTTGAGAAGTTTGTTAAAATAGTCTGCGAGGATTTGGCAGTTATTCTTCGTGTTAGTTTCTAGTGAACCATCCGGTTTCTTGAAGCAAAGATTGGGTGGCTGGTATCCTGCAATATTTTCTTTAAACGTCTTATAAAAATTGCTTGTGTTGTTCTTCTTAAAGTCTTGTTCAATTTTATCTATTCGCCGTTTGTCATAATTTCTTTTTTCCAACCGAATTGTTTTCGATGTTTGTTTGCGGTTTACTAGAAATTGTTGCCATTTTTCTGATGTTTTGTGACTATTGAAGTTTTTCCAGGCATTGGTCCTGCCTTCTATTGCTTGGTCACATATTATATTCCACCACCTGTGTTTTCTCCTGCGTCCTGTGTTTCCAGAATATGGTATCGGTGGGTTCAGGAGGGTAACACGGAACGCTGTGCTGGTTCCCAACGGCCTCGTATCACCAGCAGTCGAGATGACGGGCATCTTATCCGCATGGCTGTAACGTATCGTGCAGCCACGTCTCGATTACTGAGTCAACAGATGTGGACGTTTGCAAGACAACAACCATCTGCACGAACAGTTCGACGACGATTGCAGCAGCATGGACTATCAGCTCGGAGACCATGGCTCAACGACGAACCTGGATGCACGAATGGCAAAACATCATTTTTTGGATGAATCCAGGCTCTGTTTACAGCATCACGATGGTTGCATCCGTGTTTAGCGACATAGCGGCGAACGCACTTTGGAAGAGTGTATTCGTCATCGCCATAATGGCATATCACCCGGCGTGATGGTACGGGGTGCTATTGGTTACACGTCTATGTCACCTCTTGTTCGCTTTGAGGGCACTTTGAACAGTGGACGTTACATTTAAGATGTGTTACGACCCGTATCTCTACCCTCTATTCGATCCCTGCGAAACCCTACATTTCAGCAGGATAATGCACGACCGCATGTTGCAGGTCCTGTACGAGCTTTTCTAGATGCAGAAAATGTTCAACTGTTGCCCTGGCCAGCACATTCTCCAGCTCTCTCACCAATTGAAAACGTCTGGTCAATGGTGGCCGAGCAACTGGGTCGTCACAATACGCCAGTCACTACTCTTCATGAACTGTGGTATCGTGTTGAAGCTGCACGGGCAGCTGTACCTGTACACGCCATCCAACCTCTGTTTGACTCAATGCCCAGGCGTTTCAAGGCCATTATTACGGCCAGAGCTCGTTGATCTGGGTACAGATTTCTCAGGATCTATGCACCCAAATTGCGTGAAAATGTAATCACATTAGTATAATATATTTTCTTGGTGTAGCAATTTTAATGGCCAGTAGTGTAGAAGTACTTAAACCCAACTAACCTAAGGACATCACACACATCCATGCCCGAGGCAGGATTCGAACCTACGTCCGTAGCGGTCGCGGGGCTCGACTGAAGCGCCTAGAACCGCTCGGCCACACCGACCCTCTATTTAAGTGCAGTCGTTGAAGATGTTCTTTAAGTTTAAGAAACAGATGAAAATCGGATGGGGTCAATTCAGGACTGCATGGAGGGTGCTAGAAGAGAGTGAACGCAAGGCGTCGGATTGTTGTAATTGTCGGTTCGTTCGTGTGTGATCTGGCGTTGTCGTGCTAAAGGAGAGACTGCTCCATGTGTGGACGGACTGTTCGAATTCGTCCTCTCAGTTTTGTGAGCGTCTATCAAGCACCGAGATAGTAACGTTACACACTACAATTCGGAGCCCTCTAGTGTCAGAGGCGTTGCAGCTTATTTCAGCGAAGTGGGAAAGCCGACCAGTAATATGCACGACATGGCATACCTCAAACGATACCGAGAACAACATTAGAAATTCGGAGTCTTTACTTTTTCCGCACGTCCTCGTAGTAGCCCCGTATTGCGCACAAAGCTGACACCTTCTAGTGCCAGAATTTCGAATTAACGACGGCTACGAAGTGGCCGTTTGGGTTTTGGCTGAGACAGCCCTCGCAAAAATACGGATGAAAAGCGAAATGGCGGTTCCCGCTTATCCTCGGCCAGCGTGCGCTCCGTCTGCGCGTGCCACGCTTATCTGTGTGACGCACGCACAGTCCCAGGTGGGGCCGCGACCCCGCCCGAGCGCCCGCAAAAATGGCGCCGGCGGCGTAATTACGGGCGGCCGTGTTCCGGCAGATTAAATTCCGCGGAAACACTTGGCGCTGGCCGCCGCGGCGGCCGTCCCACGCTGAATGCTTAACGGCGCCTCGTTTCCAGCAGCATGCGCGAGCGAACGCTGTCGATAAAGTGCTTTCCAGAACGCTCTCATCTCCACAGTAATGACTCTGCCGTCCCGTCGGTCGGCTGACGCCATTCTGTCTAGCCCGTCACGGCTATAAAGGAGAGGTCTATGATTTACATTCTAATAGGACACACGTAACCAGGTACACAGTGCGGTGTCTGGGAAAACAAAGGATGCCACCCCATGCCCCTCCCACTTCCCCTCTGTTGTTCAGTGGTTTTTCATGTCTTCTCCCTCTATTTTTCTGCAACCGAGATCTATTGTCCTCTAATCCGTCAATCTCTTAAGTGGCTTTTCATGTCAACCCCTTCCCCCAGTGATTCTCATATCTCGAACAAATGGTATTGTCTCCCAAGGTCACCTCTCTATCATAGAATGATTGCTCTATGTATAAAACAATGGTAAATTCAAAATTTTGCGGGAAATTCAAAAACTATCCAATTGTGCTAGTGGGTTCCCGGCCCTCTCACTCGCGTGATATCATTGTGGAAGTGTCCGTCCCGATAGCTGAATGGTCAACGTGATGGACCGCCATCCTTAGGGGCCTGGGTTCGATTCCCAGCTGGGTCGGAGATTTTCTCTGCTCAGGGATTGGGTGTTGTGTTGTTCAAAAAATGGCTCTGAGCTTTATCGGACTTAACTGCTGAGGTCATCAGTCCCATAGAACTAAGAACTACTTAAACCTAACTAACCCAAGGACATCACACACATCCATGCCCAGGGCAGGATTCGAACCTGCGACTGTAGCGGTCGCGCTGTTCCAGACTGTAGCGCCTAGAGCCGCTCGGCCACTTCGGCCGGCTGTTGTGTTGTCTTCATCATCATTACATCCCCATCCGTCGCGCAGGTCGCCCATTGTGGCGTCGAATGTAATAAGACCTGCACCAAGGTGGGCGGACCTGCCCTGTAAGGGGGCTCCCGGCCAATGACGCCACGGTGGAAGTTGGGTTGTTTTCCTCAGTATAAATTCACAGCAAATACAAAAACCCATGATGATGCATAGCCATGCTGGAATTTAAGATGACTGACCAGGGGTTCTGAGACAAACTGCATTGTTGTCAGATTTCCTAGATTTCCTCTAATGTCACTCACCTGAGACAAAGGATGTTTGTTTCTACTGCAGATCCAAGCCTGTCAGACAAAAGAGACAAGTCTAAGTCCGAAGATATTTTCACCCCATAGGTAGTGACTAGTCTGCTGATCTGCATTCAGCGATGTGAAAAACCACTTGAAATGTTTTCCCCAAGCTCTTGTTCACTCAGCCACATATGGAGCTACAGTCATAGTTGTCAGAGAACTTGTTCTGAGTAGAGAACTCAAGATGATCACCAGGTTGTCCCCCCCCCCCCCCCCCTTAGATGTTAGCCACCATCTGTGCCAAGTGAATGTCCACTTATAAAGCACTCTGTCTTAAGGCCACTAGTGACCTACCGGGACCATCCGACCGCCGTGTCATCCTCAGCGGAGGTTGCGTATGGGAGGGGCATGGGGTCAGCACACCACTCTCCCAGTCGTTACGATGGTATTCTTGACCAAAGCTACTATTCGGTCGAGTAGCTCCTCAATTAGCATCACGAGGCTGAGTGCAAACTGAAAAATGGCCACAGCGTATGATGCCCATCCAAGTGCCAGCCACGCCCAACAGCGCTTAACTTCGGTGATCTCACAGGAACCGGTGTATCCACTGCGACAACGCCGTTGCCGAATGTAAACTTATACAAAGTTTAAAATCATTCCCCATCCCCTCTCTTCCCCTCTGGCACAATACTTTAAACTGTTAACCCCTCATCTCTCTGATAACATAGTTCAAACAACTAAGTTCAGAGCTGACTTACAGTAAGTTTCAGTCCACTTAGCATCCACTACTGCCTCACAGCCTGCAGCAAAGACACATGTCCAGCACACCATCAGCCAGTAGTCACCACAACATCAGCGGATGACAGCTGACCACATAAGTGTTGAGAAATGCTCACTGAGTCCCACTCACTCTGTAGTCATGTCACAATTTACCGGTGACACAGTTCAGGTAGTATCCAAGCCACAATCGAGTTGAATGTTGTGCAACATGTAGGAAGCACATGTGCAATTTAACCCATGTTGACGCCCCTGGTGGCAGGCGGTGTTACTGCAGGGCTCTATCTCTCTATGGTGGAAGGAATATGTTGTCACACTGCACACATTACATCAGACATCTCCACAGGATTTTGTAAATGGAGGCAGCCAACGTATATACAGCAAATTATTGAGTTTTCACGTCATTTTTACGGTGAAATTAACGAAAAATATATCGAAATCAATTATATCTCTGAGAGGTGGCAGAAGCACCCTCTCATATTTCTATCTTACTCTGAGTAATTCGATTTTCCTCTCTAATTGCATGCGGTGAAATGTTGCTATTCCTCCACATGCGGACTTCGCATGCAGCGTCTCTCGTCACCCGGGTGGTCCAGCGATAGGCGGGCAATGCTGATCTTGAAAGAGTTAAGCCAACGGGTGTGAGAGAGTCGAGTGAATGCTTTCCGGACGCTGACATTGTCATAATAGCGGCGGAGACACGCCTGCAGGGGCCTGAAGGAGCGGCTGGGATAGAGATTCCGTTACTTCGCTGAAACTTTGCGAAAACACTTTCTGGCGGGCTACCAGCGACGCGTGGGAATGACTTGTGTTCCCAAGCAGTCTTGGCGGGCAAATTGCCGCGTTTTCTGCAAAATCGTATCTGTGATTGGCTTGCTCAGGGCATAGCTCCGGGACGTAGCAAAATCGGCGCAGAAATTGGCGCCAAGAATCTCCATTGGTGGAATCGTAGTGCTTCAGCAATAGAGTGGAATTTTCCGCCGGTTTTCGAGTTGCTGATTGGAACGTTTAACCACGGGCACTGACGTGGTGGCGGGAATTTTCTGTGTTCGGTTTGTAAGGGTGCTCTTGTGGGAAGTCGGCTCTCGCCTTTCGGTTGGAGTAGTTTACAAGACTGAGCTCTCGCTGTTCTGGGCAGTCTGCCTTCCGTTGGCTGTCTAATATACTTTTATTTGATTGTAACTGTTTAACAAAGTTGCTGAAGTTTCGACTTCAACGTAACTTTCCGAGTACAGTTGGCAATTGAACGTTCTGCGTACAAGCGGCCTATGTTGTCTGTCTTGGGCAGTTTTGGCTAAAGTTGACTGTATCGGAGTTACTGTGTGACTTCGCTTGTTAAAGCAATCACTGTACCGTCAGTAATTGTGTGGCGAGCCTTCTTCGTCTCCCTCAGAGGCGCATTTGTAGTGATAGGAAGTCTTTAGTCTGGAGCAACCAGACCAGGATAATTTGTTTCGGGCTATACTCACGACATTATCATCACCACAACGGGACGTCCGAGCAACCAGCCATCGCTTCAGGTACGCCAGATCGTGTCCATGAAATTAAGAAGACAGCTTGGTAATGTATGTCCGCAGCACCGGCAGATTAGGGAATTTGCACTGTGATAATCAGAGCTCAGCAGAGCGCGCCTGTTCGTCTTTTTCTAACTTTGTTCTGTCTTGGGTGTTCATTGTCTGAGTTCTCACTACTGTAGCAGCAATTAATGTTGGGTTGGTTGTGTGTTTCTCTTAAGATTTGAGTTGCAAGGGATTGGCTCCACATACCACTTCGTCATAAATGTCAAATCTAGTTTATGGACAACTTCACCTTCACAGCATTTATCTGAGAATCCAGTTTGATCCATTTTGATGTATTGTAAATGTTTCATGTGTTTTGTTTATGATTTTGAGTTTAGTCATAATAAATCAAATTGTTATTTTGGACAGAACTTTCATTCTAGAATGAGATTTTGACTCTGCAGCGGAGTGTGCGCTGATATGAAACTTCCTGGCAGATTAAAACTGTGTGCCCGACCGAGACTCGAACTCGGGACATTTGCCTTTCGCGTGCAAGTGCTCTACCAACTGAGCTACCGAAGCACGACTCACGCCCGGTACTCACAGCTTTACTTCTGCCAGTACCTCGTCTCCAACCTTCCACGAGGTACTGGCAGAAGTAAAGCTGTGAGTACCGGGCGTGAGTCGTGCTTCGGTAGCTCAGTTGGTAGAGCACTTGCCCGCGAAAGGTAAATGTCCCGAGTTCGAGTCTCGGTCGGGCACACAGTTTTAATCTGCCAGGAAGTTTCATATCAGCACACTCTGCTGCAGAGTGAAAATCTCATTCTGGAAACATCCCCCAGGCTGTGGCTAAGCCATGTCTCCGCTATATCCTTTCTTTCAGGAGTGCTAGTTCTGCAAGGGTCGCAGGAGAGCTTCTGTAAGGTTTGGAAGGTAGGAGACGAGGTACTGGCAGAAGTAAAGCTGTGAGTACCGGGCGTGAGTCGTGCTTCGGTAGCTCAGTTGAGCAGTCTGCCGCCGGCAGTGCTGCGAGGTGGTCACGCGCCAGAGCGCTGCGGGCGAGGCGCGCACGGTGTGTTTGTGTTTACTTCGGCCGCTGTAAGTGCCGTTTTCCTTCTAGACCACCATGGCGCACAACTATCGGAAGAAGACATTACGTTTCAACTTTTGTTCCGACTTCGCCCGACCCAAGGCCCTGGAGGTAGAACGATTTATACGCGATGAAGTTAAAATACCACCAACGGATCTAATTGGTATCCACTTGTCCATAGTTAGCAGTACCGTCTACGTCAAAATGATCAACGATGCGGCGTGCGACAAGGTGCTTCAAGAGGCAAAACGTGGACTGCGCTTCTGTCATTCCGACGGCAACGTCGGACCCGTTACCGTCGATCACGCAGGTCTCGGCACACGGACGATAAGGATCTTCGAACTGCCGTTCGAACTACCTGCAGACGTCGTCATCGAGGCGCTCCGTCCCTATGGCAACGTTCTGGAACATGTTGCCGAACGATGGGTCAAATTTCAGACCTATCCAGTTTTAAACGGTGTTAGACAGGTCCGCATCGAGTTGCAGAAACACGTGCCTTCCTATCTACGTATCGGAGGCTGCCGTGCCATTCTAATGTACGACGGCCAACCTCGGACCTGTTCCGGTTGCGGGAAAGAAGGTCACCTACGGTCTGAATGCATTCAACGACGTGTCGCGCAGCTCCCGTTGTCGGAAGCGTCCGTCACACCCGCGATGACCGCCCTACCGGTCACTTACGCAGCGGCTCTTGCCACGTCTACAGTTTCGTCCAGTCCGTCGCCCGGTCCTTCCGATCGGCACGTCCCACCGTCCCAGTCACCAACGGACGGTGCAGACGTCCCACCTGACAACCTTGCCGCCGAACAGGCTCCCGCACCGGACGCTGAGGAGACCAATACATCTTCACAACACCTGTTTGACAATTTCATTGTACCCACCGATGCCTTCGAACCAGGTCGACGCTCCTCCTTGCCGTCGTCCGACACTGAGGAACACGTGCGCAAACAACGCTCGCCACGTAGGCGCAAACGCCGTCGCCGTTCACCCACGGGCTCTCAGAGCGTTGCCACCCGCGACGACGAAGACGACACCCAAGCAGCCGACATTTCCACGCAGAGGTCGGCGGACAACTTTCACGATGAACAAGACGTTTCGCAGGACGGGACCACCATGGAGGTCGCCACGCACAATGTAACGATCGGTGCGCCGGTTGAGACGCCTGTCTCCCCGCCGACAACTCCAGATCTCTCTCACCACGACGCAATTCCCATGGACATTGGACAGACCCACGGCACAGGAGCATGGGCCGACGACATTGAGGAAGGTACGCCCCCTCCTCCGGATGAGTTACCTCCGCCGGACGAGGCTGCCTGTTAACGTCAAAAGCGAGGCATTGCAGCTGATGGGACGGGACTTCCTGTCGGTGCCCTCCTCTTACTTCCCTTGGTGATGGTAGATGCGCGTCCACCACCACTGAAACAAACATACCGGTTTGCCACCCTGAACATCAACATGATCGGCACTGCACCCAAGCTGCAACTCCTATGTGACTTGCTTCGGGCCTCCGACGTCGACGTCGCCCTTCTTCAGGAAGTACGCGTTGCCACACTACCACCAGTCTACGGCTACGACTCATACACGTCCACATGTGATCAATCAGGGCGTGGAGTGGCTTTCTACATACGCGAAGGAATCCCACTCACGGACACGACAATCCTTCCCTGTGGAAGAGGCATGGCTGTTACCATCTTCGACACGCGCGTCATCAATATCTACGCTCCGTCTGGCTCCACGAACCGTCGGCAGCGGTCCACTTTCTTCGGACATGACGTGGCGCCCCTGTTTTCTGGACGCTATGATCGCCTTATCATGGGAGGCGATTTCAACTGTGTCCTCCATCCGCAGGACCAAGTACCTGGTTATTCGCCATGCCCGGTGCTGCTCACCTTAATCGAAGATTTTCATCTAGTGGACGTTTGGGAGAAAATTCATGGCAATACCCCCGGTTTTACCCATTACACAGCACATTCTGCGAGCAGACTGGACCGGTTTTATGTCTCTGCTCACCTCGGCAATGAAGTCGCCCAAGCTGAACGATGGCCCCTTGCATTTTCGGACCATTGCGCAGTCATTTGCTCCCTGGCTCTGCCACCTCAGTCAGTGTGGCGCAGCAGAGGTTACTGGAAGCTTAATACCTCCCTCCTTAATGATCCACACTGCCGACAATGTATTGCCACTACATGGGCGTCTTGGGAAAGACGCCTTCCGCAGTACACATCCACGTTCCATTGGTGGCTCAAATGTGCCAAACCTGCGATCAGAAAGGCCTTCATACAATGTGGCAAGGAAGCAGCAGCATGGCATCGAGACACCACAAATTTTCAATGCGCCGTCCTCCGTGAGCTCGATGCGCTCCATCCATCACCTGACACCCACAGGGAACGACAACGTACTAAAGCTCGTCTCCTCTCTCTTCAGCGTGCACGACTGCATCGTGTCGTGGTGCGTTCCCGACGACAAGACCTCCTCCACGACGAAACTCCATCCACAATCCATGCCGCATCCGACCATAGTCGTCGACGTCGGCTTTTCGTCCCCAACATCACGACCTCCGATGGTGTTCACCACACAACACAGGCGGAGGTCGTGTCCGCCTTTGCTGAACATTATCGCCAATTTTATGATGATGAACCGATGGCGACGCCCATTCCTGATGATCTCCGTCCTTCCCCTGATCGGACCCTCACCGTAGCGGAGTCAACGTCCATGATGTCTGCAATCACCGCAGAAGAGGTGGTAGATGCGATCAACAAAGGGGCCAAGAACAAATCACCCGGACCAGATGGTCTCCCAGTGGAGTTTTACCGGGCCTTCACCACGTTAATGCTTCCTCGCTGGACGGAAATGATTCAGGAACTCTTTACTCCGTCCTTCCCAATTCCACCTGAATTCGTCACTGGCATTCTTCTACCTGTGCCTAAACCGAAGGGAGGGTCTCATGTCTCTGCATATCGCCCCCTTACACTACTGAATGCAGACTATAAAATCTATGCACGCCTCTTAGCAGCGCGCATACGCACCGTCTTACCTACGGTCCTTTCACCTGAGCAGACTGCACGTGGTTGTGGGGCCACCTTACAAACAGCCCTAGGAGAATGCCGTGACCTCATTGCACTGGCGTCGGTTTGTCGCCTTCGTGCAGCACTGGTATCCGTCGATTTCACAAGTGCCTTTGATCGCGTTCGACACCCATTCCTCCTCATGGTGGCGACACGTATGGGGTTCCCATTGCTTTTTGTCGATGCCATTCGCCGGTTACTCCTTCCCGCGGTCTCGATGGTACAAGTCAATGGGAGGCTTGTGGGGCCGATCCCTATACGCCGCTCTGTGCGTCAAGGATGCCCTATGTCTACTTTACTATATGCCATTGCACTTGAGCCCCTCATCACTGGACTTACCTCTAGACTGCAGGGCCTCACTTTGCGTGACCACACCTTTCACTGTAGGGCTTATGCGGACGATCTCCTCTTTCTCACCTGCTCCTCCACGGAACTCAATGACGCCATCCAATGGATCCACCAGTATGGACGTCTTTCTGGTAGCATTCTTAATGTCCATAAATCGACTATGATGCACATTGGGCGCGGCCTCCCGGCTATGGTGCCGACCCCACTCCCAGTTAGTGCCACCCTTCGTTACTTGGGTATCGAATTTACGAGCTCCACACACCGCACAGTGGCCCTGGCTTACCGGCGGCTTTTGCAGTCGATTCGGCACCATGTCCGCGGTCAAGTGCACCGTAACTTAAACCAACTCCAACGTGTGTCCTATGTCAACATCTATGTCGCCCCTAAACTGGTACACGTCGCCCAGATCCTCCCAATGCCGTTACTCCTTGGCCGCCGCATCCAATCAGCCTTTGGATATTTCGTGTCAGCAGGGGCACTTTTCAAAGTCCGCTACAACACTCTAACACTGCCTCCTGCAAAAGGTGGCCTCGGACTCATCAACGTGCGGGCACGCTCTTCTGCACTCTTTGTCCACACTCTGTTGCGGCACTGGCAGGGGCCGGTCCCGTCTTTAACACGCAGTCTCTTAGATATCCTCCGACCAGCTTCTCTCGATCCACCGATCAATGTGGCACCTATTTCTCCATTATTGTACTACGTCGCCAATTGTTTCATAGAACTCAGCTACGTTCGGGCCGATCTTCCAGTCACCCGTCCTCCCCGTACAAAAGATTATTATCGTTTGTTTATGCTGTCCAACCCTTGCGACCCCATGGTGCTACAGCATCCTGACATTAACTGGCGCACGGTTTGGGGGTGTGTGCATGCACCCTTTTTACCGTCGTCTGTGTCTGCACTCTGGTATGTTTTAGTCTATGGAAAATTCCCGACTAATAGTCGACTTTATCGCATAGGACTGGCCACCTCCCCACTCTGCCCTGACTGTCAGCTCGAAGACACCGACGAGCACCGTCTTACGTGCCCCCTGAAACAAAACGTATGGCTCCTCATCCAACGAATCGTGGGCTTTTACCTCCGTGCCCCGCCAACGACGGTAACCCCGGATTTCCTGTTGTTGCCCCAGACATTTCACTACCCTCTTGCTAAGCACCATACCCTAATCTGGTTTCGAGGACAGGCTTTAGAATATCTCTTTCGGAGTGGTCCGCATACAGTCCTTGACTTCTGGTACAAAGTTGTGGCCGCGCATAGCACCCTCACCCGAAAACCATCTTACCGACAAACTTTTGCCGGTTATCTCCGCAGCGTCTTCCTTGACCCCCCTCAAAGTTGGGGTGTACCATGCCTACCTGTCACATGATGCAACACCCTTATCCACGTTCTCATGCATCGACCAAAAACAAACACAATTTTTTTTTTATTTTTTTTTTTTAACAAAAGGAAGTGGACAGAATATGTTATATTTTGTTGTATTTAATGTTTTTCTTTTTTAATATTTTTTTTTGTTTAACTAACAGTCATTTGTATATTTTTTAAATGGTACCTTGAAGAACTCTTGCATAGTGAATATATATGTACTTTTAGTTTGTTCAATACAAATTTTTAAACAAAAACAAAAACGAACAAAAAAAAACCAAAAAAAAGGAAAACAGGATATGTTCTAATTTGTTGTATTTCATGTTATTCTAATAATTTGTTTACCTAACACTCATTTGTATATGTTTAACTGGTACCTTGAAAAAAAAAAAAAGTTGGTAGAGCACTTTCCCGCGAAAGGTAAATGTCCCGAGTTCGAGTCTCGGTCGGGCACACAGTTTTAATCTGCCAGGAAGTTTCACTTTCATTCTGTTAATCGGTAGAGCAACCCTTTCATTTCTCACTACGTTACTGAAACTTTCCTTTATTTAATTAATGTCTATCAAATTAAATTATTGCAGGTGCCAAACTCTTTTCTACTCCACTTGCAGGGTCGATTACAATCAGTTCGCAATTCTTGTTAATCCATGTGCAACAGCAAAAGTAGGAGTTAGGGAAGGGGGGCTTAGAGCATCATTTCCATATGAAAATTCGAGAAGAATTTAGTGTTAAATACACTGCTAGCCCCGGCACCTCGCATAAAATGGCGACCCTTAGCCTCGGATCTTTTTTGTCAATCGCTGATAAGCAAGCAGTACGATTATTTATAATTTTTTTACTTAATTTTTTATATGGTTAATACCCAAGTACTTTTTCTTGTAGCTCCGCGATTAGTTTTTAAGTAGCAGCGCATGATTACAGTTTTTGTTTCCAGTGTGTATTTTTTTGTTCATTGTTTTTTGTGTTTCTTTGATGTGGTGTCCGTACCACATCACACTTTGTCGGGTTTGTGTGCGGTTTCTGTACCACAACAAATCGTGCATGTAATTACAGCGTTAGAACGGCGTTGTTGAAATTTTATGTCTATGTGTAAAAATATAGGGAGTAGATTATTTTTATTGTGCATTTTAGATAAATTGTTTTTCATGAATGATCACGAGAAGTAAGGCACGACAATTAGCGAGAGAAGCTAAAACAAAAGAGGTTAGCATAATGAATAAGGGGCAAGTTACTGACGGGGATAGGTTCGGAGATGAGATGGGCACATTTTTAGCAGGACACGGCGAGAGGGTTATTGATGAGGAATGTGATTTGGACGCGATCGTAGAGCAACGTCGCGGCCGTGATTATGATAGTGAGGTAGAGGATGAAACAGACACAGGAACACAGGTCGAGATGGTAGCAGGAGTTTATAGTCTAACGAACGAGAGCAGACAGAGGCCAGCTCCGCCACGTCAGAACTCTAGCGTCCAGGTGTCCAGAGTTACATCGCCCATGTGTGATGAGGATCAAATGAATGACCTTAACCCAATACTGAGCTTCCTACGATCAATGAAAGAAGAAGCTGACAAACAACGTAAGAAGGAGAAGGAAGAAGATGAGAAACAGCGTAAGAAGGAGAAAGATGAAGATGAGAAACAGCGGAAGAAGGAGAAGGAAGAAGCTGACGAACAGCCTAAGAAAGACACAGACAATAATTTTGCATATAGGGGGAAATTCGTGGGGAATTAGTAACAATAAAGGAAGAATGTGGAGAGGTAAAACAAATGTCAATGGCTGCACAAAAAGTAGCAGGCCTAGCCAAAACGGCAGCAACAGGTACAATGAAAATCGCAAAAGCAACTTCTAAGCTCGCTGGGCGCTTGCGACGTGCGACAAAAGCCCATTCAAAATCCCTAGCGTTCTTAAAAACTCAAGCTAATATCGCGGTTACGAACATCACGAAACGAATGGAAGAAGTAGAGAGTAGGATAGCAAAACTAGAGCGAAAGGGGCACACGAGCACTGCGCGTTCGGATACTAAGGATGTGTCTCCGAGGAGAAGCCCGCAGTGCTCTAGTGCAGTGACAGAGTGCGGAACTAACACTGCGTACGCAGAAACAGCGAGTAATAGCTCCAATAATTGCAGCCCAGCTAGGAGAGTGAATGCTGAATGCCATGTCCACTGTGATACAGAGGTAGCACATCGCAGTTACCAGCAAGATAGATCAGGACACTCAGTAGAAATGCGAGTATCGAAAACGAGTGACAACACCAACGCGAGGATCAGACAGGATTTTGATCACAATCGCTTCCTGTCAATCCTAAAATTCCGAAAGTTCAGAGATAATGGAGGGTCAATGCATCCCAAGAGCTGGGTGATGCAGTTTACAAATTCATTACCGTCATCACGGCCAACCCTGGCAAAATTAGAATTCATGTGTGGACACATCGAAGGCCAAGCCGCGGAAAAGATGCGGGGTGTTGCAGCGACGTGTCAGACTTATAAGGAATTTGTTGATGCGTTCCTGCGGATCAACTGGTCAAAGGAAACGCAAGACAGGAATAAAGAGGAAATAATATTTTGTCCTGAACTGGAAGTGTCCGGACAAAGGAGCGCAACCAAATTTTTTGATGATTTACTCAAGAAGAATCAGTTTTTAGATAGTCTATATAGCAATGGAGAAATCATTAAATTTTGCTTTTCCAAATTGCCAGTTAGGTATCAACACACACTTGTCGGGAAGTGTGGATCTGACATAGAAGCATTCAAGAGTCTATTGCGCGAACTCGAAGTAGTCTTTGATAAACAAGACGCAAAGGACAGGAAGAAGGCGCAAAATAACAAATATCACGGGCCAGCAAGGGAAGACGACAACAGATCGCATAATCGCACTGGTCAGTTAGGAAACCAGGGTTACGGAAATCAAGGTTACGCTATTCAAGGTTATGGAAACCAGAGACACGGAAGCCAGAACGTCAGGGAACAGGGTCAATCTAGACAAGGAGTCTGTGACAGGAGCAATAACGAACGGCAAAGCGACCATAATTGGAGAGAGCGAAACCAAGGACGACAGGAGAACCAGGAGATTGAAATTAGACCTGCAAATCCTAATGCACGTCAGAGGAGGGGGAGTCTGACAAGGGATTGGTGCTAGTCCATAGGACTCCACCACATCTCTCACACAAATAAGTTCGTGGAATAATAGTAGTTTAAGTGGTGTACATAGTAGAATAGGCAAATATATGAACCTTTCTTCGGGAAACAATAATCGTTGCATTAATAGAGTAAGATTGCTGGAGTATTAACACGCTGCGTTGTCTCGCATAAGAATTTACTGCTGCTCTCCTTTTTTGTTTATATTCGCGACTTCCAATGTCGATGGAGTAGGAGACACTACCTTTCGATGAGCAATGTTTTTGTCCTCTCCTGTCTGGTGTCCATGTTGAGGGATAATGATGAGTGAGGAGATGTCGCACAAACGGGCGCATACAAGAACGTGCTCCTAGAAGCGTTCTGAAAAGTCGTGATACGCTCCTTAGCGGCCACAACCAGTTCGTGAGACGTTCATACCAATGCTTGCAGGCACGCGTCAGTGCACTGCAAGATTGTGGTGTATTGCGTGATTTCGAGGATGAATATGGGCAGTATAGTTTTTACAGTGATGCGCCAGCATCGTTGTCTTGCAAGTCGGTCTGAACCTGTGAGAGTTTGACTCCAATGGTGCCCTAGACGGTAGAAATGAGGGCATAAAGCCTACCATGCGAATGTGCTGGTTGGGGATTTAGCGTGCTGCTTGTGACTGTCACAGATGAATAACCTAGGAATTATACTTGGAGATTCGTGACATACTGTGTAGCTGGTGTGTGGTGGGCGACGGAATCCTCAACAGGAACCAGTCCTGGCTTGGTCATATTACATTGCCTCTGGAAAGGTGTGCTTTGATCGCGAAAACCGCATCACATAGCAAAAGAAGTTGCAACTATAAATTTATTGTCTGGTTAACCCACTCTCTGGAGTTTCAGTGAGGCGCAGTGAGAACTCGGAGGCCATGTCGTACGGCGCGCACATCACTGTCGTCAATAGCGGAGAGCAGCGAGACATCTCAGTGTAACAGGCATTATGCAAGAACGTTGTAAAAAAAAAAGTGAGAGAGAGAGAGTACCAAGTACCATATACTAGGATAAGTTAAACTTGAGGATTTAACAGTAACTAGATCCTTAATACTGTGGGGTTTTCTACTACATGTATGAATGTTTGGCACGCGCCTGTTGGCATGTTATTTTTCAGGTCACCAAACCACAGACCCGAGATGGAGGGACGACGGGCGAGCGAACGTAGAATAGTTGCATGTTCTTTATAGCTCAGCAAAACTTCAACCTGCATAAGAACATAACTTATTCAAACGACATAGTATGTAAATCGCTGGAAAATGGTAGTTAATTCTTGAGCATGTCTACTGCCGATCTATATAAGTAATAGTAATATTAGTGTGGGCCCGCACATTTAGTTCTTCATCTAACACATAGCGTCACACACCATGTACAGTAGTGAGATCGGTCTCCACACGAATATCAAGATAAATTATTTCCATGTCTAGGTTAGATACACCAAGATTTTGTTATAATGATAGCCATAGATTAATAACGATAAAATTAAAAGAAGAGTGTCTGAAATGATAGACCATCAATGTATCGTTATGTAAATTTATTAACATAGTAGGTCATGGCAAAAAGTTAGGCATAAGATTTTTGTCAGAACTGTGCAGAGGACGGGAATCGTGGCAATGCAGAGGCCGGCCGGAGCAAAAAACAAGAGGTCATCGGCTATCTGCAAGAAGGGGATCGCCAGCCCGCCACCTGGCGAGAAAGGTGCGGCAGCGTCCGGTCCTACAAACTGACAGTCACCGGGCCGTATACCTGAGGGATTAGGCGGCAGACAGCCCTCGCCGGGCCACAAGCGTAAGTGTGGCTGGCCGTTGACACTGACACGCGACCAGCACGCAACAGCCACCTAGCTCACCGGATGCGGCAGCCGTTTGGAGGGATTCCCTGCGGCAGACCACGTGTCGTGAGTACACGAAGATCACATAAGGTGTCAGAACCTGCGCCTCATGTGCCTCAGGACAGAAAGTGACGCTATATAATCACCTATTGGAGTTTTTGCAACTCACTAGCATTGGCCGATCTGCATACACAAAGCAGTATCGTGCCACAAACTCTAACAAATGAATTGTCTTATATCTAGCTTCTCCTCTCACTTAGAGAGCAGTTGTAGCAATCGTCGCTCCTACTTCGATCCTGTCTGGATGACCTCACACACTTGTGGAGTCACTCCACGTGCCATTATCCCTCGTCGATCTGCAATATTGGGAAACAGAAAGTACTGTCCAGGGAGAGAAGAGACCTGGACTAGTGATGTATCCCAACTAGTAGAACTCAGAGACAATTAATCGACGTGAGGAGAGCCTATCACTATGTCTTCCTACCGTACTGCCGTGATCATATGCGTGGGTCTTGCTGCAATCTCAACAGAGTACTGCAGATGCTCCAGCACACCCTATTGCTGTTGCAACAACGTAAAAACAACACCCGACATTTAGCCCTATGTGATGTCAGTACTGTGGCCCCATCCCAAAAGCCCCCTCCAATGATCAAGACATGGAACCACGTGCATCAATGCATATGACTCAACATACCAACCCCCTCAGAGAAACTAACGAATTTGTGAAGTGCTTCGAATATTTCTAACAATGTGATTTAGTGCCTCATTCTCAGCACAGTCATAAACATTGTGCAATGTGCAAGCACAACTTCACACCCCATGAACCTTGTTTTTTTTTCTCTTTCTCCAGTGTTGTTTTTGTAATGTACGTTATACCTTGTATGTGTTTGTGAATTTGCACTGTAATTCTTATGTAAGTGATAGAGTAGGGCGCACAAATTACAAATTACTGTATTGTTCTCTACACCATGTTTTTTTTGTATTCTGTATTTTTTTGTTGTGTGTATGTAAACAGTGTGCCTGAAGTCCCCATAAACTGAAGCAGATACCACCACTGTCATTGTGAATGGACCATCAGTTCAGGGAACATTTTGTAATGGTTATTCTTGCTGCAGGGAGACAGAATGAATCGGAGGTTGTAATTAGATTCTGAAAGCTGAAAAAAAATATTATCATGTGTGATTGAGTTGAGGTTAGTTTAATAACTGAAACTGTTGTAACATCTTGGGCATTTAATTGTGGAGCACTCCAACTTTGATTGTAAAGAATAAACTGCTCCATATTTGGCTCACGTGGCCGGGCCATATTTAGAGCGTGAATGTCTGTGTGAATCAGTGTTTGGCAGGGGCTCCCTGGGTATGGATGTGTGATGTGAGTGTAAGAGTTCCTTATGAAGAAGGTGAAGTTGGCTACATCATAAATAATCCTCCCTCTATGAGCTGCATTTTTCAGTTGCAGTGATTTTTTTTTAGAGTGCCGCATGTGGAGTCAGTTTGCAAGATTGTTCTTGGGCGATTGACTCACTACCTTGCTCCTAAGTGAGCCAATCGCTCACCAATTACAATCTAAAATCGTGTAGGGGCTATGTGAGGTGGCAGAAGCACCCTCTCATATTTCTATCTTACTCTGAGTAATTCGATTTTCCTCTCTAATTGCATGTGGTGAAATGTTGCTATTCCTTCACACGCGGACTTCCCACGCAGCGTCTCTCGTCACCCGGGTGTTCCGGTAACAAGCGGGCACTGCTGATCTTGAAAGAGTTAAGCCGACGGCTGTGAGGGAGTAGAGTGAATGCTTTCCAGACGCCGACTTTGTTATAATAGCGGCAGAGACACGCCCGTAGGGGCCTGAAGGAGCGGCTGGGCTAGAGATTCCGTTACTTCGCTGAAACTTTGCGAAAACACTTTCTGGCGGGCTACCAGCGAGGCGTGGGAATGACTTGTGTTCCCAAGCAGTCTTGGCGGGCAAATTCCCGCGTTTTCTGCAAAATCGTAACTGTGATTGGCTTGCTCAGGGCATAGCTCCGGGACGTAGCAAAATCGGCGCAGAAATTGGCGCCAAGAATCTCCATTGGTGGAATGGTAGTGCTTCAGCAATAGAGTGGAATTTTCCTCCGGTTTTCGAGTTGCTGATTGGAACGTTTAATCACGGCCACTGTCGTGGGGGCGGGAATGTTCTGTGTTCGGTTTGTACGGGTGCTCTTGTGGGAAGTCGGCTCTCGCCTTTCGGTTGGAGTAGGTTACAAGACTGAGCTCTCGCTGCTCTGGGCAGTCTGCCTTCCGTTGGCTGTCTAATATACTTTTATTTGATTGTAACTGTTTAACGAAGTTGCTGAAGTTTCGACTTCAACATAACTTTCCGAGTACAGTTGGCAATTGAGCGTTCTGCGTACAAGCGGCCTATGTTGTCTCTCTTGGGCAGTTTTGGCTAAAGTTGACTGTATCGGAGTTACTGTGTGACTTCGCTTGTTAAAATCAATCGCTGTACCGTCAGTGATTGTGTGGCGAGCCTTCTTCGTCTCCCTCAGAGGTGCATTTGTATTGATAGGAAGTCTTTAGTCTGGAACAACCAGACCAGGACAATTTGTTTCGGACTATACTCGCGATATTATCATCACCACAACGGGACGTCGGAGCAACCAGCCATCGCTTCAGGTACGCCAGATCGTGTCCATGGAATTAAGAAGACAGCTTGGTAATGTATGTCCGCAGCACCGGCAGATTAGGGAATTTGCACTGTGATAATCAGAGCTCAGCAGAGCGCGCCTGTTTATCTTTTTCTAACTTTGTTCTGTCTTGGGTGTTCTTTGTCTGAGTACTCACTACTGTAGCAGCAATTAATGTTGGGTTGGTTGTGTGTTTCTCTTAAGATTTGAGTTGCAAGGGATTGGCTCCACATACCACTTCGTCATAAATGTCAAATCTAGTTTATGGACAACTTCACCTTCACAGCATTTATCTGAGTATCCAGTTTGATCCATTTTGATGTATTGTAAATGTTTCATGTGTTTTGTTTATGATTTTGAGTTTAGTCATAATAAATCAAATTGTTTTTTTTTTCACAGAACTTTCATTCTGTTAATCGGTAGAGCAACCCTTTCATTTCTCACTATGTTACTGAAACTTTCCTTTATTTAATTAATGTCTATCAAATTAAATTATTGCAGGTGCCAAACTCTTTTCTACTCCACTTGCAGGGTCGATTACAGTCAGTTCGCGTTTCTTCTTAATCCTTGTGCAACAGCAAAAGTAGGAGTTAGAAAAGGGGAGGCTTAGAGCATCATTTCCATATGAAAATTCGAGAAGAAAGTAGTGTTAAATACACTGCTAGCCCCGGCACCTCGCATCTCCACGAAAAGAAGTATGATTTCCTTGTAAAGAAGTATGAAGTCCCTCTTCAGATATAGTATTATGCGTTTAAAGAGAATATTGCGCCAATCAAACCCTATTTTGAGTAGAAAACAGCGAGTAAACTACGAAACCATTGTAATTTGTACCTAAATGAGTACAAAGTCGCTGTCCAGGTTCAGTTTTATGCTTTTAAAGTGGGATGTAGGACTTCTGTTTGACTGGAGGATATTTTTTTGATGCGTTTACGTGACAGACACGTATGTAAAACAGTCACAACTTTTCGATGACCAGACAAGATCCTAGCTTCCTCTCCGTTCAAACATGTCTATTTAAAAATGTAACTCTCCAATTCTGCCAGGCAACTATTATATATTGTTAGAGGTCCACGAATAAGGAATTTGTTGCTAGCGCACTCAAGCAGATGTAATTTAGATGGATTGCTCACGCGCTGCCTGCGATATGTAAGCTATAAGAGAATCTCAGACCAGAGAGCAGTTTTGACTGCGGTAGGAGTAAGTAGTAGCTAGCAGTTTGGTGTATCGAGTTGGCTCGGCCGGTCGTGTGGAGCGATGGCGGTGCCTCAGTGTGGTAGTATAAGGTAAAAGCAGCCTCGCGCATATGTAGTATTGTTACATCAAGTCCCATGTAAATGTTTAAAAAAATCTCATAATAATAATCTTTCTTACAAAAATTAACTTTTGACAATCATTCATCTCAATTTAAAGAATTTACTAATTTCTCCAATCCATGGTCATCCCGATTATTGTAAAGAAAAAGCAGTTGTTTCTTTTTATACATGACCAATCTATCGGCCAGCATTGCACTGAGCTGTGCGAGAAAAATTTCCTATAGGAGCAGATATATACGCGTTATCCGGCGACCTTATTGAGGTAAGAATTTTCAGTTTATTCAGTATGATCTTTCAGGGCCATGATGCAGCACTGCTGACGTCCAAAATTTACCAGTTTAAATTCACAGTAAATTATAGAAAGGTTATAAGTGAGCCATAATTTTATTGAGAGATTAGTCACATTGTATTATTGGTCGGTTACGGAATTTTTTTTTTATTGGGAGGTTACGCTGAATGTGAATTACATAAGTAATTATATTTTACTGTTGGGAGGTTTCAGAATTTTTTTCTGTTGCGAGGTTACAATATTCATACCAGTTTCGGCATCGTATTATTCCGTTTTCAAAGCAGTAACTTAGCTGATTAATTTATGCCTAGTAAAAACCTAGATTAATCAAGAAAATTGTTGCACTGAAAATGAAATTAGCCCATAACCAGTGCGCAAATTAATAAATTTTGGTAACTGCTTAGTGGAAAAAAAATTTGTTTATTCAAATTAAATAACATAGGACAGTTTGCACTCTTGCCTTCCATCCCTCCTAACAAGTTTGTCGCATAACTGCCTCATCCTCACACTGAGCGTCGTTGAATCATACGTCTCGCACGATCATATCTCGTGAGCAGCAGTTTCAACATTGATATTCAAGGCAAACAACTAACACGGCGTGGTATTCAAGCTGGAGTACCCCAAGGCAGCATCCTGGGGTCTCTGTTGTTTAACCTCTACATTAATGATATCACAACAACGCAAAACACGAAAGTTGCCATCTACGCAGATGATACTGCCATTCTGGCGCAAGACTGCACTGTCGAACTTTAACCCACGACTACAGACAGCTCTCAGAACTGTTAAGCCTTTGCTAGAAAAATGGCGTATCAATTATCTCGACAAATGCGAGACAGTTCTGTTCTCACGCAGAACGAAACAACAGCGCAAACACCAACTTTATAGACAAATAACTCTACAAACATGACTAATACATTTCCGTGAAATAGTCCGATACCTTAGCATTTAGATGGACCGCACACTAAAATGGGGGACCACATACAACACGTCGCCAGACGTGGACACATGCGGCTCAAACAACTATACCTAACGCTGAAGAGACAACGTACACTAAATAGGAGTGTGTCAAGGACCATATACACGACACTTATTAGACGCCTGATGATATGCAGCTCCAGTCTGGGGCTACATAGCTCCAGCACTTACGTGCCGCCTGCAGGACGTACATAACGAAGTGCTACAGATCATAAGCATTGCTCCGCAAAACACACGAAGCATGGACTAAAATAACGAATACCGCTTCGGTACTCTCATGGAGGCATTCAAAAAACCCGCCACGTGACTGTGCAGCAACTCAAGACATTCGAACAACCCCTTCATCCTGAATCTGGACAACTGCGACCACAACCACAGGTGGAAGCGTAACTGCCCAAAAACGCTTTTCCTTATGAAAATTAACCACCTAAAGAAGGACTACACTGAGTACACAAACAGTGCTGTATCAGGGAATCCCTGTAATACAGCAAACCTGACAGAAACTGCCAGCTTACTCGCAAATCCAACCAAACAGCCTAAATAGGGAAGCGGAACACGCAAGACACAAACAAAAACCACACAATGAGCGGTCGATTTTGTAATCAAATTGACTACTCAGATGAGGATTTGGTATGCTACAGGTACTGTTATCTAATCGGATTTTAGGAACAGAAGATTTTATTAATTTAGTATTGTAGCTAAGTAATGTCTTTGGAAGGCAGAGCAAGTGTTGGTGCAAACATCTGCACGCTCAATGTCAGCCTGGCGCCGTATTGCACACAGACAATGTACAAGCAGGAGGCAGACCTGGCCAACGTGCGCGTGACTCGGCTCCCGTACCGAGCGCGTGACCGCAGTATAAGCACCTTGTGATTTGACCTAATATGGTAATGTTCGCAAGCAGGCTCACTATGTATGTCAGAGAGGATCCTCCAGAGACTTGCAGAACGCTATAAAGAGGGGACCCGACTTAAAACGAAACACGCAGTCTGGTAGTCGTCTGCGGCGCTATCCTTGTGTCGGTCGTCACCAGACAGCGGACTTAGAATAACTGAGAGATTGTCTTAAGTACAGCAATGTTGAGAAGATGGACTCGGAGCAGTGAGACTGTAGGCAGCTGATTAGTGGAGCTGTGTTGGCTGCATACAGTAATAACAGGCTCTGAGTTAGAGCAACTCTATTCAGTAGTGCCAGTAGAAAACTTCAGTTGCATTCTGGTTGTTCAGAGTTTCACTAAGTCCTCAGTTGCCTTGAAAGTTGCCCCGTGTTCTATGTCCCTAAAACCCCATGTAGCTTATTAGTTCTTGTAGGATGGAGTCCTTCACGCTGCCCACGCGCAAATCGCTTTTCGATTGCATCGATCGAGGTAGGCTCTTGTCAATCAAAAACGCGTCCTTCTTACGCCCTCTTGGGGCACGACAGTACGCTGACGCTGAAGGTGACCCAGGAGGTTTCGTCAGACACCAGCTACAATGGTAATACTGCGCCGTTAGCATTTCTTAAAACCTAAGTGTGAACTGTCGCTACTGGTACAAATTCTGCCCGTAGCCCTACTAGCCGCCCAGACTAACGCAGAGTTTTTCTTCCCATGGCACTTGCATACGCACCTTCTTCCTCTGTCCTTAAAAGCACTACCCTTCAATCGCTTTCTGTCAACATCTCCGAGATGCGACCATATTAGTGGGTGATCGTGCCGAGACGTACGGACAACATCACAGACCCACATCCTGTGAAGCTCCATTCTAATAAGAACATTTTTGCTGTTCCATCTTTGTTTACATAGGCTTTGTAGATTTTTCGTCTGCTAGCTGCAGCCATCTCAGTATTTCTAATATATTATAGAAAATCTTGTAGAAGACGTTCATTAGGTCAACTAATTCTTGAAAGGTATGCTATTTTTTCTTTTCGTATTGTCCTTTCCATCACTAAAAGCAATGTCAAAATTGCATGTTTGGTAACTTTTTCTTTTTTGAAATCAAGCTGATGTTCATCAGCATTTCTTTTATTTTCTTCTTCTTATACAGAGGCCTAATCTGTGTAGTTTTCTGGCTAGAAATTGAGGTACAGGTTACTGTTTCCTCTGATAAAAAAAAAGTTAGAAAAGCTCTAGTCAAATTTAGTTCTTACAAAATTTATTGCATTATTTATAGCATAAACTGACGAAAAGTAATTTCGATACTAGTAAAATCACACCACCCAAAAATTACATGCATTAACGATTTCACTGCGTTTTGTATTGCAATGCTTTATTCGTTCCTTCCATTTTACTGCAGCAGCTGGTTTGTGTGTATTGTGTATTAAACTGGGGACCTAGAAACGACGGAGAGGCTTCGTCCCACTGTAGCCCTCAGTGGTTCACAACCCCACAACAGCCACAGCAGGCAACCAAACCCACCGCCTCCCCACACCGAACCCAGGGGTATTGTGCGGTTCCGCCCCAGTGACCGCCCGCCCTCTCCCCCCCCCCCCCCTTCCCCACCCACACACACACTCCACACCAGGAACGACTCATACCAGACGAGTGTAACCCCAAATATTTGCGTGGTAGAGTAATTATGGTGTACGCGTATGTGCAGACAGTGTTTGCGCAACAATCTCCGACATAGTTTAACTGATATAGAATAAGGGGAACCAGCCCGCATTCGCCGAGGTAGATGCAAAACAACCTTAAAAACCATCCACAGGCTGGCCGGCACACCGTACCTCGACACCAATCCGCCGAGCGGATTCGTGCCCTTCCCGCTTGGGAAGCAGCCTCTCAGGCCGTGCGGCTAGCCGGGTGGGCTTATTGCAGCAGTTTACTTGCATTTAACAAGAATTTGTTTCCTGTTGATTGAATTTCCTGGTGACATCTTCGTAGAATGCGCTGTACACTTTAACTGATGAGGAACAATGTGGTGCGGACTAATGGGCCAGCCCTGAAACATGCCTTCATAGGCCTTTGGAACGCTGTATTCTTTTCAAGAAGAAAACTAACCTTCTTGAAAAAACTGTCATACGTTGTGCAACGACAAGTAGTAGTACATGAAGATCGAGGTGATTCTGAATTCCCTTTTTTATGAATCCATTAGCTGAAGGGAGACGGCATCATTCAATTCACCAACCGAATAAAGTTCAGTGAGATCAGTCTTCAGTGGAAATAATTTGAATGCCTTGTTGATTTGTATCAATGTCAAATTACAAACAAGATATTTATCTTTGTGTAGTCAGTGCTTGAAGCGATTTATAAGGCTTGTATTATACTGTCAAAGCTTCTTAACAAAACTCATAAAAGTATGTCCGTCCACCAACAAATATTTCGTATCATTTTTTCAAGAACATTACTGAAAGTGAAGAAAGGTTCATGTCCATCTAAGCATTTGTATAGGAACCAGGTTTTAAATTGTAAGACATTTCCAGGGGCAGATGTGGACTCTGACCACAATCTATTGGTTATGACCTGTAGATTAAAACTGAAGAAACTGCAAAAAGGTGGGAATTTAAGGAGATGGGACCTGGATAAACTAAAAGAACCAGAGGTTGTACAGAGATTCAGGGAGAGCATAAGGGAGCAATTGACAGGAATGGGGGAAATAAATAAAGTAGAAGAAGAATGGGTAGCTTTGAGGGATGAAGTAGTGAAGGCAGCAGAGGATCAAGTAGGTAAAAAGACGAGGGCTAGTAGAAATCCTTGGGTAACAGAAGAAATATTGAATTTAATTGATGAAAGGAGAAAATATAAAAATGCAGTAAGTGAAACAGGCAAAAAGGAATACAAACGTCTCAAAAATGATATCGACAGGAAGTGCAAAATGGCTAAGCAGGGATGGCTAGAGGACAAATGTAAGGGTGTAGAGGCCTATCTCACTAGGGGTAAGACAGATACCGCCTACAGGAAAATTAAAGAGACCTTTGGAGATAAGAGAACGACTTGTATGAATATCAAGAGCTCAGATGGAAACCCAGTTCTAAGCAAACAAGGGAAAGCAGAAAGGTGGAAGGAGTATATAGAGGGTCTATACAAGGGCGATGTACTTGAGGACAATATTATGGAAATGGAAGAGGATGTAGATGAAGATGAAATGGGAGATACGATACTGCGTGAAGAGTTTGACAGAGCACTGAAAGACCTGAGTCGAAACAAGGCCCCCGGAGTAGACAATATTCCATTGGAACTACTGACGGCCGTGGGAGAGCCAGTCCTGACAAAACTCTACCATCTGGTGAGCAAGATGTATGAAACAGGCGAAATACCCTCAGACTTCAAGAAGAATATAATAATTCCAATCCCAAAGAAAGCAGGTGTTGACAGATGTGAAAATTACCGAACTATCAGTTTAATAAGTCACAGCTGCAAAATACTAACACGAATTCTTTACAGACGAATGGAAAAACTAGTAGAAGCCAACCTCGGGGAAGATCAGTTTGGATTCCGTAGAAACACTGGAACACGTGAGGCAATACTGACCTTACGACTTATCTTAGAAGAAAGATTAAGGAAAGGCAAACCTACGTTTCTAGCATTTGTAGACTTAGAGAAAGCTTTTGACAATGTTGACTGGAATACTCTCTTTCAAATTCTAAAGGTGGCAGGGGTAGAATACAGGGAGCGAAAGGCTATTTACAATTTGTACAGAAACCAGATGGCAGTTATAAGAGTCGAGGGACATGAAAGGGAAGCAGTGGTTGGGAAGGGAGTAAGACAGGATTGTAGCCTGTCCCCGATGTTGTTCAATCTGTATATTGAGCAAGCAGTAAAGGAAACAAAAGAAAAATTCGGAGTGGGTATTAAAATTCATGGAGAAGAAATAAAAACTTTGAGGTTCGCCGATGACATTGTAATTCTGTCAGAGACAGCAAAGGACTTGGAAGAGCAGTTGAATGGAATGGACAGTGTCTTGAAAGGAGGATATAAGATGAACATCAACAAAAGCAAAACAAGAATAATGGAATGTAGTCTAATTAAGTCGGGTGATGCTGAGGGAATTAGATTAGGAAATGAGGCACTTAAAGTAGTAAAGGAGTTTTGCTATTTGGGGGAGCAAAATTACTGATGATGGTCGAAGTAGAGAGGATATAAAATGTAGGCTGGCAATGGCGAGGAAAGCGTTTCTGAAGAAGAGAAATTTGTTAACATCCAGTATTGATTTAAGTGTCAGGAAGTCATTTCTGAAAGTATTTGTATGGAGTGGAGCCATGTATGGAAGTGAAACATGGACGATAAATAGTTTGGACAAGAAGAGAATAGAAGCTTTCGAAATGTGGTGCTACAGAAGAATGCTGAAGATTAGATGGGTAGATCACATAACTAATGAGGAAGTATTGAATAGGATTGGGGAGAAGAGAAGTTTGTGGCACAACTTGACCAGAAGAAGGGATCGGTTGGTAGGACATGTTCTGAGGCATCAAGGGATCACCAATTTAGTATTGGAGGGCAGCGTGGAGGGTAAAAATCGTAGGGGGAGACCAAGAGATGAATACACTAAGCAGATTCAGAAGGATGTAGGTTGCAGTAAGTACTGGGAGATGAAAAAGCTTGCACAGGATAGAGTAGCATGGAGAGCTGCATCAAACCAGTCTCAGGACTGAAGACCACAACAACAACAGTGAAAATCAAAAGTTTTTTATTCGCAACAGCTAGCCATACCTTCCACATACCTCTCTAAATAGTCGCCGCTCCGACTTAGACATTGTCGTGGCGTCGTACAAACTTAACTGTATCCCCACCACAGAAAGAGCCGCCAGTCCTTTCCGCCAATTCTCTACGCTGGTCTGCCTTTCGTTTTTTGTGCCAAGATGTTGTCTTCGAAGCCAGCGGTTCATGTGAGCAGAGAGGAACCGCGTAGGGAGGCAATTAAGGACTGTATTGTGGGTGATCAGACATTTCCCATCAAAAACGCTGCAGGAGTGTCTTAAGTGCCCCTGCAGAATGCGGCTGACCATTGTCTTGAAGAAGGAAATGCATGACATTTACGTTGTGTGGGCTGCATAGCTTCAGGCGAAATCTCTCACCAGATCCACATACTTGGCGGGAGACACTGTTGTTTTAGGCATTTCTACGTCATCACTTTGCGCTCTGAATTGGTAAGAGCGAAGTGAAGCGATCGACAGGCACACTAAAGCCACTGCCCAACACATCTGTGCAAAGTTACATCGGATTTTCACAGTGGTTTCCATTTCACGCCTAAAGGGACATTACCCTCCGAATACAACTCGCATTATAAACAAGTCATCCAGCCGTAGATACTTAGTGGTGCGTTGCTACTGCATTGTAATTAATGTCATATTTGCGAAAGTGTTAAGATGAACTACACACCTATTGCCGCTTTTCCCCAAACTGTTGGAATAATTACACAATACAAAACGTAGAGTTTCAGCGACACTTTAGGTGGTAGTACCATCAAGAATGCCTGCCCGCATGTTACTCATAACGGGTCTAAACAAGGCATATGCAACTTGCAGGCGCAGATTGCAGACTTAAGAAGTTTACGGAGGACATGAGCAGTTAAACTAAGGCCTGTGCAGGGTTACATATGCATACGCTCGGCTCTTAAAAATACGTTGTTTGACGCTACGTGTAGCTAGTGTCACATATAAATCACAATTTAAAACTATTGTCTGAGGCAATCACTTCGATTTTCTTTCGCGACGCGTTTGGAGAGCATATGCCATTATCTTCAGATGGAGCAGTGAATTACAGGAGCACTTTATTTCCTGTATGTATCCAGTTGTCTGCTTTGCCGCTCATTTCGCTCTAAACTGCTTATTGTGGGTCACTTTACAATACGGCACTGAAGTTATACATAGTAAACAAAACGAAGCTAATTGCAAGATGGTCCTACATAAATTACACTGAAGATCGTTATTCAAGGTGCCACAGAAATGTTGTGACAAAATTCTAGAGGAGGTGGAGCGCATCATAAGGACTGAGAATTTCATAGCAACCCATGGCCAACAAGGTCAGGCGTCAGTGGTAGCGGGGTGGAAGATGGGAAAGGAAACAAGGGAGTAATTCATCTGGAACATTTGTTTGCCGTAATGAGTACACATGGTGTACAACACGAATATAGCTCTGATTTTACAACTGATGCACAATCAGATGCCACGCACGTCCAACAACGACGAAGCACTGACTGCAGTAGACGCTCGAACAAACCAGGAGTTTCTTTGATTGTAGCAGCTGAACAGACGATTCTTCCGGCGTGATCCATTTCATACTCCACAGGATCACGATATAGGAGGGATTCCATGGATCTGCACAGAAATAAATTAAGGTTCAAATGGTTCAAATGGCTCTGAGCACTATGGGACTCAACTGCTGTGGTCATCAGTCCCCTAGAACTTAGAACTACTTAAACCTAACTAACCTAAGGACATCACACATATCCATGCCCGAGGCAGGATTCGAACCTGCGACCGTAGCAGTCGCACGGTTCCGGACTGCGCGCCTAGAACCGCGAGACCACCGCGGCCGGCAATAAATTAAGGCTCTGATAAATCCGGTGATCTAGGGGGCAGAGGATCGGACGTGTCCTACACTCAGTGCTCCGTCGTCTTCAGGCATGCGTGGCGTCTGACAGTGGGTCGGTTGTAACATCAGAGCTGTGCTCATGTCGTACACCGTAAATTAATCGCTCTCTTGTTTCCTTTCCAATCTTCGACCTCAGCCACCACTTACTCTTGATGTTTGCGCCCTTGGATTTCTGTGCTATTCTCAATCCTTGTGATGTGCTCCACTTCCCCTAGAAGTTTGTCGCAACATTTCTGGGACACCCTGTACGCACAAATCAGTAGCACTGAATATCACTGACAATCAAAAAAACAAAAACAGTCCAGAAATCGTCCAGGCATAAAAAATGACGCCTTTCAAGTCAAAGAGCGCTAATATCTTACATAGCAAGTCAAATTCACAGACAACGCGCATAGAGGTGTTTACATCTTCAGCACATCCTCATGAAAATATTTATTTTCTATTCATTTATTTAACTTGATCAGCATTGGTCTTTCAGGCCCTCTTTTACACAGAACCAGAATTCCACAGGTACAGTATTTTTTATATTACAGTTACCTAAGGAATAACAATAATTTTAATATGGAAAACAGTAATAAAATGACTTGAGTGAATGTAGAGACAATGTAAGGATATAGAACTCACTAAGAAACAATAAACGCAATGCTAGAAATACTTCTGCTGCTGCTGCCGCTCCTGCTTCGACCAGTAATGATAGAAATATAAATAATAATAATCATAATATTAATAGTGACAGATATGAAAAGTAGTATCGGTATTTTCCGATGCAATGAGATTGGGAGAAGGTAAATTGAAGTAGACTGTCTCAGCTAAGGGTACTGAGAAATCAGGAAGATCTAGTGGGGGGGGGGGGGGATGTAATTGGGTAATGAGTGTAGCTTTTTTTATTTTTCTATATTGATTTCAGCGTACTTGGATGGTAATGAATCGGTTTGATTAGTTACCATTGCGATCTCGTTTTCTTAATTTCAGTCTCTAAAGCTGAGATGACAGTAAAAATTAATGTGTATCATCTATCATTGCTGAGAAACTTCTAAAAATGTTAATTGTCACCATCTCAGCTTTGTTATTGAGTACAGTGTTCTGCTGTGAATGAAAACTTCCTACTCTTCAAGTAACCCATTTTATGGTCCTTGTTTAGTTTATGAAGCAATCCAGTCTGACACACGTACTGTAAGTGGCACTTATTGCACTTTATTATGTAGCTGCCCCAGTTAGAGAACTTGTCCTTGTTAGTTTTTAGGTTGAATGGTAGCCTGTGACATTATTTACTGCAGGTGGGAAAAGTAACATTTACTTTGTATCTTCTCAGTGCATTAGCAGTTCACAGGAAATCGCAGTCCAACATGAACTACATAAGATGAGTGTCATATTATTGCGTGAATAAAAGAGCCAACCACGTCCAGTTTTGCCACTTTTGAGTTATGTATTGTTCCTTAGAGACAGAGATCCGTCAGGGAATAAACGGACCAATCCCTATAGTGTGTCTTTCCACACTGTGTTTCTACACATTTGTATACTTCTAAGTAGACGATTTTATTCAGTGGTATGATGGTCCATGATCACCGAATGTTGAACGTGGTGGACTGTGATTTAGAGTTGCACATTTACAGTGGCGTAAGATACTACAATTGTGTAGCCTAATTTTCTAAGTTGCAATTTATCTGGAATGGGATATGAGCATCACTTTATATTTAAATAAGAATCTTATAGTGTAAAATTAAACAGAACCCACCGTGGTACTGAAATATCAGAAACTTTTAGTGAAGAATATCAGGCAGCATATGAGAAGATACGTTAGTATGTTACCAGTTCTAATAATGAAACACGAAACATGAAACAACTGGAAGGAAACAATGAGCGATAAATGGAATTTGTTTACGGCAGTGTTATTAAAGAGCTAACAATGAGACATTATCATGTAGTGTGTTTCACATGTTAGAGGATTTTACGTTTTAAGTGAATAACTGACATGTTTCCAGCTAAAATCTATACGCCACTCGTTAAAAACAGCGCAACTGTTACTTCTTCCTCTCATTAAGGCGACTAAAATAATGAGCCAACTGAAGCTGTCCGAGACAAAAACGCAAGAGGAAATCATGAAAATAAATGGACGACCTGTGAAGGTCGAAGAAGAACTCCAGACAGCACATGTAGCTAAAAGCGGTCGACATGTTGGACAGTGCAGTGCACAATTAAGGTTGATGCTGAACACATAGAGAGAGCTTACCGATCTTTTTGAGCTTTGGGAAATCTGAATCTACAAAAGAGTTTCTTTGGATGCTCTTTTCGAACAAAAGAAGTGGTATTGTTTGGACATCATATAGACGACCTAGTAAGAGAATTTGACAGAAAGCTGAAAGCAACATATACACTTTCACAATGCACTACAAAATCGTGATTTTTGAGAGATACGTAAGTCTTCCTTCTTCAAATGCTAAAAAACAGTATCTTTCGGCTGCACTGTGTTCTCTGAACTTCGGTTTGTAGAGCAACAAAACTGGGTGGGTCATGACAACTTTCACAATTGAGTTTGGAGACCTACTGCCAAAGAATAATTCATTTCCTGCAAACGCGAGTTCTTCGTATAGAAGCAACAAACAGCTGAGAGTTGAAGAATATACGTTGCTGCCTAATTAAAATTAAAAATTGTGTATTATCTACATTCAGAGATTCGTAGAGAAAGAGAATTTCAGACCATTAAAGATTGTGTACATTACAATCTGCAATTCCATATTTAAAAAAAGACGCCTGAGAAATACGACATAAATTTTTAATTCACTGCAGTTCTTAGAAACGCCCGTGAGTTGTATCTGATGAATGCTGAGCAACAAGAGAGAGCATCAGTAAGGCAAAGAATGTAAATCTCCAGAAACACTTTTATCCAGTTTTGATTTACCTTCACATTTCAGCAGGGTCTACTGCTGTCAGAGTTAAATGTTAATAATCTTGGAATTCATTACCTTGAGACTGAAGAAGGTACAATGTTTCTGTGGTATACCGAACCTAACTCGATATTCTTGTCAGAAACCGAACAGGGTCGTCTAACATATTTTAAAGTGGCTTTGGGAGGAATCTATTCTTTTCACAAAAGGAATATGATTTTCGAGCGACTAAGCACGAAAACAAGTCATAATTTTCTACCAACCGACACAGAGTATGTTGTCAGTGGGGAAAGGCGTGACAAATATGATACTTAGACTGAGATGACAAAAGTCGTGGGATAGCTCCTAATTTTTTTTCCTGGCGAAGACTAAACAAGTCATCGGAAAATCCCCTGCAGAAATATTGAGCAATTCACCTCCATAACCGTCCACAATTGTGAAAGTGTTGCCGATGCAGGGTTTTGTGCACCAGCCGACCTCTCGATTACAGCCCACAAAAGTTCTATGGGAGTCATGTCGGGCGATCTGGGTGGCCAAATGATTCGCTCCAACTGTCCAGAATGTTCTTTGAACCAACCGCAAACAGTTGTTGCCCGGTGATATGGCGCACTATCATCTACAAAAATTCCACCGTTGTTCGGCTGCAAATGGTCTCTAAGTAGTTCAGCTGGACCAGAGGACCCAGTCCATTCCATGCAAATACAGCCAACTGAATTATGGAGCCAACACCAGTTTGCACAGTGTCTTGTTGACAACTTGGGTCCATCGCTTCGTGGGTTGTGCCACACTTGAACCCTGCCATCAGCTCTTATCAACTGGAATAGGGACTCATCAAACCAAACCACGGTTTTCCAGTCGCATACGGTCCAAGCGATATGGTCAAGAGCCCAAGAGAGGCACTGCAGGCAATGTCGTGCTGTTAGCAAAGACATTCGCTTCGGTTGTCTGCTGCCGTAGCCCATTAATGACGAATTTCGGCGCACTGTCCTAAAGGATACGTTCGTCGTACGTCCCACATTGATTTCTGTGGTTATTTCACACAGTGTTGCTCGACTGTTAGCAGTGACAACTCTTCACAAACGCCGCTGCTCTCAATCGTTAAGGAAGGCCGTCGACAATTGCGTTGTCTGTGGTGAGAGGTAATGCCTGAATTTGGTATTCTCGGCACACACTTGACGCTGTGGATCTCGGAATGTTGAATTCCCCAATGATTTCCGAAATGCACTGTCCCATGCCTCTGGCTCCAACTACCAAGCCACTTTCAAAGACTGTTAATTCACGTCGTGCGGCCATAATCACTTCGGAAACCTTGTAACTTGAGTCAGGCGAGTACAAATGATAACTCCGCCAGTGCACTGCCCATTTATACCTTGTGTAGGTGATACTATCGCCATCTCTACATGCGTATATCGCTATCAAGTAGTTCAAATAGCTGTCAGCACTATGGGACTTAACTTCTAAGGTCATCAGACCCCTAGCACTTAGAACAACTTAAACCTAACTAACCTAAGGACATCACACACATCCATGCCCGAGGCAGGATTCGAACCTGCGGCCGTAGCAATTGCGCGGTCGAAACAAGGCCCCGGCAGTAGACAACATTCCATTAGAACTACTGACGGCCTTGGGAGAGCCAGTCCTCACAAAATCCTACCATCTGGTGAGCAAAATGTATGAGACAGGCGAAATACCCTCAGACTTCAAGAAGAATATAATAATTCCAATCCCAATGAAAGCAGGTGTTGACAGATGTAAAAATTACCGAACTATCAGTTTAATAAGTCACAGCTGCAAAATACTAACGTGAATTCTTTACAGACGAATGGAAAAACTGGTAGAAGCTGACCTCGAGGAAGATCAGTTTAGATTCCGTCGAAATGTTGAAACACGTGAGGCAATACTGACCTTACGACTTATCTTAGAAGAAAGATTAAGGAAAGGCAAACCTACGTTTCTAGCATTTGTAGACTTAGAGAAAGCTTTTGACAATGTTGACTGGAATACTCTCTTTCAAATTATAAAGGTGGCAGGGGTAAAACACAGGGAGCGAAAGGCTATTTACAATTTATAAAGAAACCAGATGGCAGTTATAAGAGTCGAGGGGCATGAAAGGGAAGCAGTGGTTTGGAAGGGAGTGAGACAGGGTTGTAGCCTCTCCCCGACGTTATTCAATCTGCATATTGACCAAGCAGTAAAGGAAACAAAAGAAAAATTCGGAATAGGAATTAAAATCCATGGAGGAGAAATAAAAACTTTGAGGTTCAGCGACGACAGTGTAATTCTGTCAGAGACAGTAAAGGACTTGGAAGAGCAGTTGAACGGAATGGACAGTGTCTTGAAAGGAGGATATAAGATGAACATCGACAAAAGCAAAACGAGGATAATGGAATGTAGTCGAATTAATTCGCGTGATGCAGAGGGAATTAGATTAGGAAATGAGACACTTAAAGTAGTAAAGGAGTTTTGCTATTTGGGGAGCAAAATAACTGATGATGGTTGAAGTAGAGAGGACATCAAATGTAGACTGACAATGGCAAGGAAGTAGTTTCTGAAGAAGAGAAATTTGTTAACATCGAGTATAGATTTAAGTGTCAGGAAGTCGTTTCTGAAAGTGTTTATATGGAGTGTAGCCATGTATGGAAGTGAAACATGGACGATAAATAGTTTGTACAGGAAGAGAACAGAAGCTTTCGAAATGTGGTGCTACAGAAGAATGCTGAAGATTAGATGGGTAGATCACACAACTAATGAGGAGGTATTGAATAGAATTGGGGAGAAGAGGAGTTTGTAGCACAACTTGACAAGAAGAAGGGACCGGTTGGTAGGACATGTTCTGAGGCATCAGGGGATCACAAATTTAGCACATGAGGGCAGCGTGGAGGGTAAAAATCGTAGAGGGAGACCAAGAGATGAATACACTAAGCAGATTCAGAAGGATGTAGGTTGCAGTAAGTACTGGGAGATGAAGAAGCCTGCGCAGGATAGAGTAGCATGGAGAGCTGTATCAAACCAGTCTCAGGACTGAAGACCACAACAACAAAAACGTAGTAGGTAAGAGATACATAGATGGAAATGAGTAAACAAACAGCTCAACTACTAGTTCCAAAGGAAAAAAAATGTGATTTCGTAGTTACTTTAGGCATTAGCTTAAAAACATAAGACCGTTCACGGATTAAGCCTCAGACCTGTTATGAATGGGCGACTGTTGCCTACAAGGTGAGAGCGATATATGATCACTGGTCATTTGATGAGCGTTTCGCTGATCCCTCTAGCGATTATTCCCAGTGGTTACTCCTCATGATGCCGCCGTATTCAAGCAACTCCAGATTTGGTCTAGCGAGACTGAATGGACCCTACTCCAGTTATCCCTACCTCAGAAAAAATTTGAAGAGGTCTCGAGAATCGAACCGAGGCCCTCCCACAACGAAGACAACAACGCTAACCATTCTGCTACGGAAGCAATTGTTTAGAAACCCTGTACATTAAAAATTTGTAAAGTAGTCATCATCCAGTTTGTGGGGTCCTGCCCACTCATCTCGTAGAGGGTACCTGAAGGATGCTGCGTTCTCGGAATGCTATACAACAATTCAAGCAAATAAAAAGTAGTTTTTATTACAAATAACTGGGCTGACAATACTTAATTTGCAATTTACAATGGTGTCGCAAGCGATGGACGACATGCAACACAAATCAGGGTCTTTTGTTATATACAATGTTGGTGCAAGTTTGACACTAAGTTTGTAGATCACTAATAACTGCTATTGTAGCGTTCTCTGCTAGGCCTTGAAAGGTCTCTGTTGGATTCCTTTCATGTTAATTTCTTAAATATGCTGTCAATTACGGCATAAATTCCTCTTCTAAATTTACTGTGGTGTTTCTGACTATCTGGGAGGAGACTGAGCAGTGAAACGTGTTACTTTTACACATAAACAAGAACGATCTGTCACACTACTGCACTTTAAAACACAGTTTATATGTAATTCATGTCACAGTCTCATACGGAACCTACATCTGCTTTCTTTTATATACTGTATATGCTAGGATACTGTCATCCACCTTCCCTTCGGTGTGAAAGAATGAATGAGCAAATGTATTTCTAGTTGCATGCTTTATGGTAGCAGACAAGCCTGTCTCCTAGAGAACAGTAGGACCAACGTCGGAACAGGTAGCTATGCTTTCTAGAAGCAAAGAGGTTTCTATTCTTAGCATGGTCCTGTCCGTCCCTTGTCATGTTGGTATAGGGAGCTGCCTCTCCGGTCACTTCCGTTTGTATTTGTGAAGCACGCTCGGTAGGAGCCCAGGTCAGTCTGTCTGCGGCGAGCGTCTGAAGTGGTAAGATCTCCGGTTAAGCGCGTTTCTGCTTAAGTCCGTAGGACAATGGATTTCTTAAATTCAGCCTAACTGAAAATTTAATCACCTTTATTTCAGGTTTAGCTCTAAAACATCTAATGTTATCTTAAATTGCAATGCAGTGTAATTCGAGCGTGAAGTTCAGAATATCTTCCGGTAGTTGCTTTGTCACTACTTTGTGAGTAAAGTGGAACCACGTGTTGATCAGTAACTCTAACTAAGATCATCAATCTTAAACGCGAATGTGCGTGAGATTATAACGTCTCGTCTTGATAATATTTTTCAATATAGCAACTTTTCTTTATGTTCAACCCACGTGGGCTGTACTTTGTGAGACCAGTACCACGTGCTTATACAATTGTTTGACCCATCAGGTTAATAGTAAGACGATAGTAACCAGTTTGAGGTTTTTCTTTTGTAAATTGCTTTTCGATCTAATTTATTTTAATTATCAAAATTATTGTGGAGTTACACTCTTTGTGTAAACCAAGTTGAACACGTGAAGCATGTGGTGTAATCATAAAAGTAGCCCTCAGCTATTCTTTTCGGGAAGATTTCACAGAGAGTTTGTACGAATTTAGTATAGCAGTGTGTGGTAATTACGGACAGGATTGCGCTACGAACGTAACTTCTTTGGGTGAAAATTGAATCGGTTGGTTGTGGTTAATTTCCTCTTGCAAATGTTTCAACGTTCTTCGTGTGTTATTTTATGAATGCAGTGTTGTATGCAGTCTTGCCAATCTTGGCTCCATATTTGATGTGTTCCGTAAGATTACAAACTCACATTTTCACAATCCTAAATGAGGCACCAGTTTAGTTATGAATCAAGTTTAATATGCTGAAATTACAATGATCAATGTTAAAATAAATTCCCAAATATAAACTGATTTATTTCTTTTTATTTAAATTCTCTTTATATATATATATATATATATATATATATATATATATATATATATATATATATATATATATATATATATATCATCGATTGTCGTATGACGGTTAAAAGGTTATAATTAATGTTAGTCTGGTTGGGAATTTGGTAAGCTAGACTGGATACCTGGTGAAACAGTTGCTCAACAATGCAAGGTTAACTTCCCCAGACAGCTCACAGCTTTTAACCCACTTTTATGGTCTTGAATGTCAGTACCGCTTACACCACAAATTAATGCAAAAATATTACAGCCTGTCCGAATACTGAGTGGCCGAAGCTGGCAGGAGCGGCGCTTGTATTCTCCTCTTGCAGAGGCCGCTCCTGTCACGGTACGGTCCTAATCAGCGCACCGCACCATTGGTTGACGTCGTTTCACTGCCTACTCTTCTCTTGCGTTCTTCATCTTCCTTCCGGCGCTTGTGGTTACTCCAGAACACAGTTTTCCCCCAACTCCAGGCTGGTCAACAGTGAGTCTAATTTTTTCTGCCAAAGCAACGACCAGAAATCAGATTCCATCAAAGCTATGGTTGAAACTCCGCTGCAGAGTGAAAATCTCATTCTGGAAATCTGTGGTTTTCTGATGTTTTAGTACTCTAGGAAATACAGCAAACTTCCAACTAGACGGCTACGGATCGTACAACCCGCATGTTATCCGTGCATTGTTCAGCCATTTTGAAAAAAAAAGAAAGAAAGAAGTCTGAAATAATCTCTTACAATCGGAAGGGATATTTTTGCTTACAACACAGATTTTTCGCTGCTAAGTCGTAGATGCGGTAACACACGTAACTGAATCAATGACGATGCCTTCGACCTGGAATTTAAGACCAACTTTCATTCCATTACAAACTGTTGTGCATAGCGACCGTAGAGTGTAAGGAAAGAGACACACAGCTTTCTAAACTACTGTATTGAAGGCGTAGCGACTTACATCATGCCGATTAAGATTGTAACAGTGGTAAGCAAACGTACAGTATGAATCACGCACAGGACATGTGGAGTTAGATGCACCAGAGTACGTAGTTTTTATCCGATCTGGTACGGATAACTAGCTGCAGTCGAAATACTCTCATTTTTATTTGCATTTCTGTTTGTTTAATTTTTCAATTGTTTGTTACTTACTGTTAAAACTACGCTTAGTTACGAGAGTGAATGAAGGTATGAATGTGAAATAATGTTTTGTTTAAAGTTTTTGTATTATACAGTGAAGTAACTGGTCTCATGAGGAATGTCTGAGAATGCCGTTCAAAATACTCAAATGTGTGTGAAATCTTATGGGACTTAATTGCTAAGGTCATCAGTCCGTAAGCTTACACACTACTTAACCTAAATTATCCTAAGGACAAACACACACACACCCATCCCCGAGGGAGGACTCGAACCTCCGCAGGGACCAGCCGCACAGTCCACGACTGCAGAAGATGACGTGTGTGTTACTCGTACCGGGGAATTTGTTATAAACTGTTTCGTCGGTTTATGGTGCTGGGAAAATGAGATTATGATTTCGGTAAAGCGGTTTGTTAAGAGTGAGTTAATTTTATAATGAGGATTTTCAAAATTTATTGACGGTAATTTACTGTTCTGATTCAGCGATAAATTTTGATTGCTTATGTTTTTATGCGCGGGATTGAGCCGAATTTTGCTGCTTCCCGATTGGCTGTGATCTTTCTCTGCCAATCAGAAATTAGCGTATTCGTGCGTATTTTGGGAACTAGAAATTTATTTTATGTAGAGAGACGAGTAGAGTCGGGGCTTGGATATCGTAGTGATCAGACCTACTGACAGGTTAAATATTTTCAACATTTCGCGGCCCTGTCAGCCAATGTATAAATATTAATTTTAATTTAAGAAACCAACAGCTTCAGTTGCAAAATTTAACTAGAATTAACTTAGGTTTCAGTCGAGATAACCCAACCTTCTTCAGAATAAAAGTAGCTACCGTTTGTCCACAGTGGACATCGTCTGAAGAAGGTTGGATTATCCTGACTGAAACCTAGGTAAATTCTAGGTAAGCTTTGCAACTGAGGCTGTTGGTCTTTAAAACTAAAATTACCATTGACAGGTACTCCGACAAAAATTATTAATAGTGTGATATTTCGGCACCAAAATGTTTGAGAAGTTCCGTAAAGGTTGGAAGAGAGTTCGATTTAATGCGAGGTGTGAATTTCAGAACTTCCTGCGACATTAAAAAAAAAAAATAATAATAATAATAATAATTCCGCGTGGGGTGTTGCTTACTCGCAAAAGGGAACATTTTGTTACGTGAGGCTAATTATAGCAACATTTGATCAAGCTATTCTAAAAGAAACAGTCCGTCTGTAAAGTTTCTGTGAAACTGGCTACGGTGATAAAAGATCTGTGCGTGTGTACTTTTCAGACTCTGTACAGCTTAGAGTAAGGCTTGACAGTAACTGGTGTATGTAAGCTTACTGTAATAGAGTGAAATTTTACGCACATAAATACTTTCATTTAACTATTACTAACCTTCCATTGACAAAACAGTTTTTAGTGCGACTTGTGGTTACGAGGTGTAAGCTGTTTTTTTTTTTTTCTATAGCTCTTTCTGGCTGAGAACTGTATTTCAGTAATTTCAAAGAGGCGTGTGTGTGAGAAGAGATTCACCACAAAGTGAGTGGGACTTTATACGCAGCAGTAGTGCACAGCGCCGACGCAAATGGTGCATCAAGGCTCGGGAATTACGAACAGCTGTAGAGCATTGATCGAGAATGTGAAAATGACAGTGTCAAAGAGTGGTCAAAAGACGAGATAGAACAGCGTACAGGACACTGCAACGAGAATTGTAATCCTACGGTGGGAAGAAGAAGGAGGACATCGTGGATACGACAGAAGAATTGGCGTGGAGTTAGCTGACGGAACTACGGATGCAGCGGCAGCCGCCATCTCAACGACTACAGTAATAGATGGGAGCCCACGAACTGGTATAGCTGGAGGCGGAGGACGGATCCGCAGCTTCAGCGCACTGAGACTATAGTCGACAAATAGAGTTCCGAGTGGGTTACGATTGGTTTATCTGTTATATCCTTGTATCAAAAGACTTTTCAAAATACAAGGGAACGATAATTCTTTATTGTGAAGGAAGAAGATGTGGTTCAGTTTGAAGCGAGTGCCGTTCATGAATGTACTAATGGTCGAGAAATGTGGGTGAATTAGAAATTAATGCTGGGTTAGTTTCTAATCTACAACGTTTACCTACAGTTGTTGGAGAGAATCAGGGAGCTTAAACAGTTCAGAGCTGAAATTGATACTAACCAGACTTCCGATCTAAAAGAAGCGTGGCAAAAAGAATTTAAGCCCATTGATGAAAAAGTCGAAGTTAAATTTTCTCAAGTTGAGGAAAGCTGTAAGAAATCCTCAGATAGCGTAAGAAAGGAATTGACAGAGACTATAAAAAGTTTCGCTAATGGAAGCAAGCAGAGAATGAATCAATCCAAGAAAATGTTCAGGAAGTAGAGCACGAAATAGCTACAGTTATAAGTGTATGTGAAAGTTAGCAAACAAATTAAAACAGTGTAAGGGGTTCATTATGTAAGAGGTTTACTGTTCACTACCCTACTGGAGCAAATGTAATTTCGATGTATTGCTCACGCGCTGCCTGCGATATAAAACATCTCTGCTGCAGTAGAATCGCAGGTCAGAGTAGTGTCGGCAGCAGTAGTAATCACTCGCTCCTACAGAGCAGAAGTCGTAGTAGCTCACCGCTACAGTACAGTTGTTAGCCATGTAAGAGCAATAGCAGTCGCCGCTGGTGCAGCGCAGTTCATTGCCATGTAGTGTAAGGTAAACTTTATTATTCTTCATCAGCATGCGCCTACTAAAATTTGCTGTCTGAGATGTTAATACGAATTTGTTTCAATCTTTTTGCGATTTGTCAGCACTAATTAAGTCAGACTTGTAATGTTCAAATTTTTTATGTAATGGTTTGCAGAAATGTTTTCAGTAATAAGGTTTTTCAGAACACAATATTTCACCAGCTCTGACCTGCAATTCTATTGCAGCAGAGATGTTTTATATCGCAGGCAGCGCGTGAGCAATACATCGGAATTACATCTGCTCCAGTAGGGTAGTGAACAGTAAACCTCTTACATAATGAACCCCTTACAATAGTAAAATCAATGAGGAAAGTTAAAATTGTTTCAAAGCTGTAAAGTTTCTGTCTGACCGTGTGGAACAAGTAGAAACTAACACAGATCATTTGACTAATCAGGTGGGGGTGATACCAAATGAACTGCATGATCATACGAAGAGACTAACTACAGTAGAAAATACTCGTAATATGAAAGTTGGTACTAACAGTAGTACTAGGAAGATGACAGCACGAACCCAATTTTGATATCAAACTGATCTGCAAAATAATTGAATTGATTAATTAATTACTTGCCACTGCGCATACCCCCACCCAACCCACGCCCAACCACTCCCAGATGACGCCATGTGTTTCCCTCAACCTGCACGTCGGTCCTAGCCCCTTCCCCACAATCAGTTTCCCCCTCCACCACCTAACCTATTGGCTGGAATTTAAAATTTTGCTAGGAATTTCTTTGTCTCAGGGCGGTACTGGTCTCCCCCCCCCCTCCTCCCAGACGTTGGCGGGAAATTGAAAATGGCAGTGCCATTTCTGGGACTCAATCTCTGGTCTCTCTGGATGGAAAGACCAACAGCACCCGTCCCCTCCCCACCCAGCCCCCCCCCCCCAGTCCCCCCCCCCCCCCCCCACACACAACACATTAAAACTGCCCAGATGCAGGAGAAGAAGGTTAGGTTAATGTGCTATTTATTTTGGCTGGGAAACTGTAGGAAAGATCGGTTATAATTCTGTAATTAATCATAAATGTTGGCCTTAATGACAAACAGTTCAAGTGGCTCTGAGCACTATGGGACTCAACTGCTGTGGTCATCAGTCCCCTAGAACGTAGAACTACTTAAACCAAACTAACCTAAGGACATCACACACATCTATGCCCAAGGCAGGATTCGAACCTGCGACCGTAGCGACCCTAATGACACAACTATATGCATTGCGCTAAGCAAGTACTGCCTAAAATCGAAATACAGTTCAAAAATTGACGGTGTCCTACAACTAGTGTTATCATGGTGGGACAAAATTTTACAATAACACTCGAAAGTAGTGGCAGACACACTCAAATTCTACTCTTCACCTACAAGGTGGTGGGAAAAAGACGTAAGTGTAAGGTACTACCTTTATTTTTTTGATGGAAAGTATATTCAACTGATGAGATGCTGGTGTTGGACACAGAGGAGTATATGAAGTTCATTTATTTGTCAGCATACACCTGAGGACTGTATCTACCGCTGTTTATTTATTTATGCATTTATTTTACCTGGCAAGATTAGGGCCTTCAGGCCCTCTCTTACACCTAACCAGGCATACTCAGATTCAACAAATGTCAGTTTTGATGTCAGAGTTCACTACATACGCCTGCTCGACAGTCACCTTGCAGCCCAGATAATCAAAGTCAATACACGCTGCTGCAAGTGATGGAAAATGCCTCACTGTTCTAATTACACACCGAATTGGACGAGAAAAAACCGGCACTCATAATGAACGGGTCATAATGAAACACATGCACTGGGGAAAACTGTCGTCCCAAAAGACTGCAGAGACGTCTTTAGTTGAATGTTCATTGTCGTTGAAGGGCCCTCACAAACTAACCATCTTCGAGGCAGTCTTACCCCTGACCATCCTTCTCCTCCCTCCCTCACTCTCCCTCCTCACTGTAGGTAGGGATATAGCCTGTTCTATCTGGCTGCTGGTGGTCCACAAAAAGATTCTTCTGCTGGCATTGATATACTTCCTCCACTCTGCAGAAATCAGTCACAGATAGACAAAAGACGCTCTTTGTCCAATCTGTTCATTGTATTTCTTGGAAAAACTGGACCCCCCCCCCCCCCTCCCCATTGAACAACAGCGAAATTCCCGAGTACTTTCCAGATCACTTCTTCAAAAGACAACTCCTTGGAAAAAAGCTGCTCACCGCCTGTGCAGCCCCAGCCCCTGCTGTATCTGGGAGTACATTCATCCCCAGCTGTGCCTGGAGCAGTCTGCAGCGCACGCCACCAGCTCTCGGTCTCCTTGAGGTGACGATCCTTCAGCAACATAAAAGGGAAATTCAGCGGCACCGCGCCGCCCTATACGCCACCCGCCTGGATGCGCTCCACATGTTTTTTTTTTCACCAATAAGTAGAGAAACAATTAAAATCGCTCAAAAGAGGAAAGGCCGCTGGACCGGATGGGATACCAGTTCGATTTTACACAGAGTACGCGAAGGAACTTGCCCCCCTTCTTGTAGCGGTGTACCGTAGGTCTCTAGAAGAGCGTAGCGTTCCAAAGGACTGGAAAAGGGCACAGGTATCACGTCGTTTTTGGAAACCCAGAATCTACTATGTAGGAATTAACATGGATTCCGGTAACAGCGATCGTGTGAGACCCAACTCGCTTTATTTGTTCTTGAGACCCAGAAAATATTAGATACAGGCTCCCAGGTAGATGCTATTTTTCTTGACTTCCGGAAGGCGTTCGATACAGTTCCGCACTGTCGCCTGATAAACAATGTAAGAGCCTATGGAATATCAGACCAGCTGTGTGGATGGATTGAAGAGTTTTTAGCAAACAGAACACAGCATGTTGTTATCAGTGGAGAGACGTCTACAGACGTTAAAGTAACCTCTGGCGTGCCACAGGGGAGTGTTATGGGACCATTGCTTTTCACAATATATATAAATGACCTAGTAGATAGTGTCGGAAGTTCCATGCGGCTTTTCGCAGATGATGCTGTAGTATACAGAGAAGTTGCAGCATTAGAAAATTGTAGCGAAATGCAGGAAGATCTGCAGTGGATAGGCACTTGGTGCAGGGAGTGGCAACTTTCCCTTAACGTAGACAAATGTAATGTATTGCGAATACATAGAAAGAAGGATCCCTTATTGTAAGATTATATGATAGCGGAACAAACACTGGTAGCAGTTACTTTTGTAAAATATCTGGGAGTATGCGTGCGGAACGATTTGAAGTGGAATGATCATATAAAATTAATTGTTGGTAAGGCGGGTACCAGGTTGAGATTCATTGGGAGAGTGCTTAGAAAATGTAGTCCATCAACAAAGGAGGTGGCTTACAAAACACTCGTTCGACCTATACTTGAGTATTGCTCATCAGTGTTGGATCCGTAACAGATCGGGTTGACGGAGGAGATAGAGAAGATCCAAAGAAGAGCGGCGCGTTTCGTCACAGGGTTATTTGGTAACCGTGATAGCGTTACAGAGATGTTTAATAAACTCAAGTGGCAGACTCTGCAAGAGAGGCGCTCTGCATCGCGGTGTAGCTTGCTCGCCAGGTTTCGAGAGGGTGCGTTTCTGGATGAGGTATCGAATATATTGCTTCCCCCTACTTATACCTCCCGAGGAGATCACGAATGTAAAATTAGAGAGGCTTTCAGACAGTCGTTCTTCCCGCGAACCATACGCGACTGGAACAGGAAAGGGAGGTAATGACAGTGGCACGTAAAGTGCCCTCCGCCACACGCTGTTGGGTGGCTTGCGGAGTATAAATGTAGATGTAGATGTAGATGTCATCCCCGTTTTCAAGAAGGGGCGTCGAACAGATGTGCAGAACTATAGACCTATATCTCTAACGTCGATCAGTTGTAGAAATTTGGAACACTTATTATGTTAGAGTATAATGACTTTTCTGGAGACTAGAAATCTACTCTGTAGGAATCAGCATGGGTTTCGAAAAAGACGATCGTGTGAAACCCAGCTCGCGCTATTCGTCCACGAGACTCAGAGGGCCATAGACACGGGTTCCCAGGTAGATGCCTAGTTTCTTGACTTCCGCAAGGCGTTCGATACAGTTACCCACAGTCGTTTAATGAACAAAGTAAGAGCATATGGACGATCAGGTCAATTGTGTGATAGGATTGAAGAGTTCCTAGATAACAGAACATAGCATATCATTCTCAATGGAGAGAAATCTTCCGAAGTAAGCGTGATTTCAGGTGCGCTGCAGGGGAGTGTCGTAGGACCGTTGCTATTCACAGTATACATAAATGACCTTGTGGATGACATCGGAAGTTCACTGAGGCTTTTTCCGGATGATGCTGTGGTATATCGAGAGGTTGTAACAATGGAAAATTGTACTGAAATGCAGGAGGATCTGCAGCGAATTGACGCATGGTGCAGCAAATGGCAATTGAATCTCAATGTAGACAAGTGTAATGTGCTGGGAATACATAGAAAGAAAGATCCCTTATCATTTGGCTACAATATAGCAGGTCAGCAACTGGAAGCAGTCAATTCCATAAATTATCTGGGAGTACGCATTAGGAGTGATTTAAAATGGAATGATCATATAAAGTTGATCGTCAGTAAAGCAGATGCCAGACTGAGATTCATTGGAAGAATCCTAAGGAAATGCAATCCGAAAACAAAGGAAGTAGGTTACAGTACACTTGTTCGCCCACTGCTTGAATACTGCTCAGCAGTGTGGGATCCGTACCAAATAGGGTTGATAGAAGTGATAGAGAAGATCCAACGGAGAGCAGCGCGCTTCGTTACAGGATCATTTAGTGATCGCGAAAGCGTTACGGAGATGATAGATAAACTCCAGTGGAAGACTCTGCAGGAGAGACGCTCAGTAGCTCGGTAAGGGCTTTTGTTGAAGTTTCGAGAACATACCTTCACCGAGGAGTCAAGCAGTATACTGCTCCCTCCTACGTATATCTCGCGAAGAGACGATGAGGATAAAATCAGAGAGATTAAATCCCACACAGAGGCATACCGATAACCCTTCTTTCCACGAACAATACGGGACTGGAATAGAAGGGAGAACCGATAGAGGTACTCGAGGTACCCTCCGCCACACACCGTCAGGTGGCTTCCGGGGTATGGATGTAGATGTAGATGTAGGTCTTTTTATTTCTACAACCAGGAGCGTATTTTGATCAGCACATTCCGGCGATGATCAACACCAGAACAGTAATCATGTACATGATAGAAAAAAGAGAACACTAGCCCACGAGTGTGGAGGATGACATGCTCTACACTGCTGAAAACTCTTCCATTTTCCAGACGTTGCCATGTCTTCCACAATTTGGTCAATGAGAACATTACCTTTGTGTTCTATTTCTACAAACCTGTGTATTGTGGGAGCTGCATAGCTTACACCACGCGATGTTCAGCTCTCTGTGAGAGCCAAAGGATCGAAATGTGTTAATGTCAGTTTAGCAGCTAAAACGGACGACAAAATCGTGTCAGAAAATGTGTTACAGCCGAAAAAGTAATGTATTAAACTTTTTATGAAGGACCAATTTAGGACCCCTCTCTTGTGATTGATAGTCTGTTGCATATGGTCTTCCTCCAGTAGAATCGACAAAGCTTTGCACAGATCTGTGCAAGCGACTTCAAGCACAGGCCACATCCTCCAATGGAGTGATTCGTGTAAATGAAATACGCTCAACCTCAACACATAGATGGTATTTGTTTTTCGATGTAACGGAAAAGAGAGATGCGATAATATCTTCAATTACAAGGAGTGGTATTACTGGTTAAAGTTTGGATGGAGATAGTTCTCTCGAAACTACACCGATTTTGCTCATAAAACCAATAGAAATGGGCTGTACCAATTCTCGTTGGATCGTGACTGTTTTTATTATTATCGTCACGGTTGTGTGTTTAAAAACAGGTGTTACCGCAAGTCCTGCATTATTTCATACTTCGCAACCTCTATAAACTAGACACCACTTGAATTATGGCTCGTTGTGGAACCTGCAAATGATGGTGGTTTTTCCCGACATGTGAGTAGATTGTGTGAAACAGTTTGTGATGATCAAATTTTTACAAAACTAGAACACAAGAATCTTCAGTATGACACATACTTTACAGATATGTCAGTAGAAGGGAGTTGTGGAGCAAACAATACCAGATGTAAGCACACGGACAGTAACTGGTTTCAGTGTAATGGAAGACAGAAAGAGACACTGCAAAATACTGCAAGAGGTTCTGTTACAAGACTGACTGTCATGCTTTGTTTCGTACATGCAGGTGTGATATAGCTTCGCATTGGTAAAACTGGACTTGCCATGGTGTGCAAAACAGCAACATCCTGTCGAATTACAGCTTGTAGTTATCGACTGGAAAATGATTGTGTTTTTTCTGACATGTGACGTAACGGCATGAAAGATTTTATTTTCTAATGTTATTTCATGTGTTTGAGATGTTTGTGATACAAATGTCCATGACAGATTATTTACAGACACAGATTTAAACGCAAGAGACGCTCTCAGGTCACGTAATTTGTCCAACAAGCTGAAAGAAATTGCTTAACATATATGATTTTTTCTTCAGAGTTTAAATTCTCGAGTTTTCTTTACTAAGATGATGGTTTTGGAATAAGGAGGACATTCTGCAGTGATCGGTAGTTTATGCAGCAAAATAGTGATTTTTTTTTTTTTCAATTTTACGCTGGGTGGACATGTATAGGCGTCTGCAGTCTGATCATTTGTGATCAGCAATGGTGCACTTCGTTGGATGTCGCAGAATACTGAGATGCGAATTCTATCCTGTAGTCACACGTAAAAACTAGACCTATTTTGGTCATAAAACTAAAAGAAAATGGTCTGCGCCTATTTTCGTGGAAAGGGGACATTTGTTATCGCCTCGATTGTGTTTTCCTTTTTAAAATGCGCTTGATTGTAAGAGACGCCTTGACGTTAAATAGAAGTGCTAGCTTGTAGAGTGGCGGCGTAGGGATGGTCTCGAGTGCGTGAGATCCCCGACACAGCTGCGTCCTTCATGGGGCAGCGTGTAGGGTGGCGCGGTGCCGCTGAATTTCCCTTTTGTGTTGTCGAAGGATCGTCACCTCAAGAAGACAGCGAGCTAGTGGGACGCCCTGCATGCTGCTCCAGCCACAGCTGGGGAAGACTGAACTCCCAGATACAGCATTGGTTGTAGCTGCAGTGAGCAGCTTTTTTTTTTTTTTTTCAAGTAGTGGACTTTTGAAGAAGCGATTAGAGAGGCCATTGACAGAATGAAAAAAATGGTTCAAATGGCTCTGAGCACTATGGGACTCAACTGCTGTGGTCATTAGTCCCCTAGAACTTAGAACTACTTAAACCTAACTAACCTAAGGACATCACACACATCCATGCCCGAGGCAGGATTCGAACCTGCGACCGTAGCAGTAGCACGGTTCCTGACTGCGCGCCTAGAACCGCGAGACCACCGCGGCCGGCTTGACAGAATGAGGATGTCTTCTTATGCCGGAAGTCTTCGACCGTCAATAATGATAATTTTATTCAAAATTTAAGCAGTCGCGGCGTTCGAAGACGGGACTGAGGGCGTTTTGATTGTTTATATAAGATACTGCCCCCAGACCACAGGATCCAAAGCGCCAAGAGAACAGAATTTGGCTCAGTAACCCTGACGACAGCCACCATCACTTGTAAGGTTATTTTTCCGTCGCAAACCTTCTTTCCTTCCCGTCTGGGCAAGCTGTGCAGTGACTAGACAATGAAGTCGATAATTCGAATGTAATATTGGCATTTTAATTTGATATCCCCCACAACTGACAAAATTTACAAAAAAAAATATGAATTTCTTTGTCCACCCACACACTCCCGAGAATGGCACATTAACAATTTGGAATTACGAGCCCCTATTACAAGCAGCTGCGCTGATAAATACTCGGCACCTCCCAAGGATAACTACTAGATCGAGAATATTAGGTAAGTTGTTGGAAGTGGTTAAGCTTTGGTGAAAATCTCCCTTCTGAGCACACAAAGAGCTCTAACCGCAGAACTGTGCACGGAACACGTGTTGGTGCAGTGCTGCGATACAGACCGTATATCTCCCTTCGAAGACGATGGCCAAGACGCCGTCTCCAAGTCCGTACCGCTCGCTGGCTGAAGGCGAAGTCCACTCTCTCCACAGTTCTCCCGTCTCCCATGCGTACGAAAACGCGGCGGAAGAATACTCTGTTTCGGCCAATGTCGAACGTCCTATCATCGCCAAAATCCCTCAAACGGCATTTCTGAGATCTACCCAATGATCGAGTAGGTCATAACGCCCCTAGGGAAACGAAATTCCCGTCCTCGGCACGTGTTGCCCAGAACAGGTGGCTCCGGATGCCGTGCTACCCCCAAAAGCGCCGTATTGTCCCGCGTTTCCGGTGACCGCTACCTGCCGCCCACGGCGGCCCGGCGAGCTACGGCCATCTGCAGACTTTATATTCCACAATTCTCAACTTCCGACACTTTTCACCAACGCTTTAAGTTAGTGGCTCAATCATGCAGACATGCAGGGAATACTGCTCGAGATTGTCTTATATTTATCATAATTCAATAGAGTCATGATCTGATGCCCTTGCCTGTCACTTTATTATTAATACTAATGTTGGTAAGCTAACGTGTAGGTGCCCATTTTCTGGCACCTTACACACTATCAATCAGTGACAAGCCGAATAACTACTAGCATAAGGCCCAGAGGTGGATCAAAGCGCTATTGACTTGCTGAGTTTGTGAAGCACTTTCTCTTGAATCAGTCATTCAATATTTCTAAATTATTTGTTTGTCTGTACATGTACATCTATCGATTTCCGTCCATTCCGAAAATTCCTTTGTAACGCCCCCATTTTTTAACGAAGTTTACATGTATCCTTCATCTGTTATTTCCAACATACAGGGTGAAAAGTATTTAAACCGACAAACTCTGTGAGGTTGTAGGGGACATCAAAACAAATATTTTTCCATAATGTCATTTTTTCCTATGAGGAGTATTTAAACCGGTAGAGGAAGATTTCTCTGGTCGCAAATTAACCAAACCAACAAATACTTTTCCAATTTTTTGTGACCAAGAGACAACACATTAACACAATCCAATTTCAGTTCCTCTTCTGATGCAACAGGAGTTGCGTAAACAGGGTTGCGCATCTAGCCCCACACAGAAAAGTCCAGAGGGGACATATCTGGGGATAGAGCGGGCCATGGTTCAGGACCACCTCTGCCAATCGACGTTTCTGGGAACCGTCGGTCCAGGAATCGACGCACACGACGACCGAAATGTGCCGGTGCCCCGTCATGTTGGAACCACATCCGTTGTCTTATAGGGAGCGGGACGTCTTCCAGCAATTCTGGCAATGCTCTGGCGAGAAAATTGTAATAGTGCCTGCCATTTAATGGCCTAGGTAGCAGATACGGTCAATTAAACAGTTCCCAACAACACCGACCCACACATTAACGACGAACCGCACTGATTGAAGGATCCCACTCCACATGCCGCAAGACAGCTTCCTCAAGTTGCAGCGTTCTTACCGTGCGTCGGCGTCCCTGTCCAGGTAATCTGCTAAATAACCCGGTCTCACGCAGATGTTGGTACACAGCAGCAAAGGTCGTATGAAGCAGGATACGGTGATTAGGATATTGTTGTTGATAGACCCGCTGTGCAGCTCGTCCGTTTTGGTGCGCTACATAGTACGCACCAACCATATCAGTGTACTCACTCCAGGTGTATCGCTCCATTAGTAAACAGAGACAATGCACTGCTACACTGGTGGACAGCAGTTGCCTACAACTGAAGAGCGTAATACGCCCTCTAACAAATGAAGATCGTAATACGGCGTCTAACAACTTACGAGAGTAATACGGCCTCCACCGGTTTAAATAATCCTCATACGAAAAAATGACATTAGGGAAAAATATTTGTTTTGATGTCTCCTACAACCTCCCAGAGTTTGTCGGTTTAAATACTTTTCAAACTGTACACAGTACATACGTGCGTTTTTCTCCAGAGTTAGTAAGGATATGGCTCATTTTTTTACTCAGGCTGCCATATGTACTTGGCTCCGCGGCTGTGCGCCGGTGTCCTTCGTGGTGAACGGGAGGGATCTGAACGAGCTGGGTGAAAAGAAAGAAGAAGAGAAATGGGTGTGGGACTTCGCCGCCTAATTCTCGCGGGTACGCGGCGCTTAACCTGGCGCACCTTGAACGCACGCCAGCGACCTCCGAGGGGTGGCTCGCGATTTGTCACGGCCGGCTCGGCCCCAGGGGCGGCCGTAATTCTTCCTCGCTGGCTGGGCGCGCTCTCTCTCGGCAGGGAACCGACTCCCCATAGTCCGGCCGGCGCGTCCCCCAGCGGCGACCCCTGCTGCCTGGCCAGCTGACCTTGAGCTATTCTCTCAGCTCTCCCTCGCTGTTTTTTCTGCCCCATGGCGCACAGAGCGGGGCTGTCCCCGTACCGTAAGAACCTTGTTGCCTGGTACGACCAGAGATGTACAAATTCTGCTTCCAGCCGGCCTGTCCCTACCTGCGCCTCAAGCATTAGCGCAGCTCAGCCTGCCGCAACGGAGACATAAGGGTTCTCGTGTACTGAAGCACAGTGGCTAAAGCAGACCAGCCTGGGTTTCCCAAGACGTGGCAAGCGTCTCGAGACCCGTCCAGCTTGCTGCACCCGATGACAGGTAGCACTATTAATCCAGCGTGACTACAGAACAGCCACTTACATATTTGCGTAGGTACTTATAGTGTCCCTTTCCATACATTTGACATGAACAATATAAATAACGACAAAAGAACTACACATGTGTAAGGTTGTGTGAACTTTAATGCCTAATTGTGATACGGACAAAGTGACGAAATAACTTTAAAGACAATTTATCGATTCTGATAATAGAAAAAAAAATGCTTATTCTCCGTGATATAAGATCATATGTGTAAATTAAAGAACTGAACACTATAATCTTTTCTATATTATAAAAGGACTGGAAGACAATGAACTTAGTCGTCTCCTGATGTTTTCTTGTGTCTTAGCTATTGTTTGAGTGCAGAAGGTACGATTGTACTGCGATAGCTGTAGTCTTGCTCTCCTTTAATTACTAGAACTTAATAGATGTGTAAAAGAGTTACGAAAATATAATAACCTAATCTGGAGTGCATAGTAATCATTTAAGGAACCCACGCCACATTTGTTATAACGCAAGCATTTTTGGCAGCTGCTGAGGAGCTAGCTGCGATCATCTTTGACTGAGGAAGTTGGCCGCCATTACGCGGCGCATATAAACTTTTTATTTCCACAGGTAATACGACGAAGCCGGAGCAGAGGAACTTTTTTAAAATACTGTCAAAATTAATTAGCATCAAATCACAAGATCTATTTTATCATAAACTGACTATTTTCAGTGATACAATTTATTATAGGTCAGGGGCCTCTTTGAATAAATTTTATTACGCTAACGCATCTGATATTATTTGTAGGGAGCCTGGCGCTCGTTTTCAATCATAATTTAAAGTTTAATGTAGCAACCCGCAAATATAATATTGCTTATTTGTAATTGTTTCTTACGAGGTTTTATGAAAGATAGCTTTACGAAATTTAACTTCACGAACTTAATAGAATCCTCATATAACTTATAGCAGAAAGAAACATTACATACATTATTTATCATAACGATGGGAGCGGCAAAATTATCATGTCATACTTAAAGGAGGTTCAGGAGAAATTAACAACTGGAGGAACTATACCAGTCACGAAACGGAGGCCAAGTCCAGTAGGGGAGAAGTTGTAGTTTTTTTATGAGACAGCTTCTAATAAACCGGTAAATTGTGTAAAAAGACATTGAAAACACAGCCGGGAAACTCAAGTATATTACGACACATTTGTAAATTTGACCAGAAGTTTCGTCACTCTACAAATAGTTTGAAACAAGACAAAGACCTAGTGGCTGACAGATGTGTGGAAATGTCTCCTTTAGACTTGAGGCCATTTTGCAGTATATAGGCTATTTAAATTTAAGGCAAACATTGACAGACATCGGAAAAATATATGGTCCATCGTTTATCAAAAAACAACATTCGGGTGGGATACAACGTAGTACGAAGAATGTGTAGTATGAAAGAAAAGGTTCTTCGTTCAGACATGTAGTTTTTAGATTTACAGAATATGAATAACGAACATCGTGCTTGCTAAAATCCATTTTCAGCATGAAGAATGGCCTATTTTGAGCACTAAGAGAACCCACAATACACGTCCTAAAAAATTAATTAAAATCGGTATAACTAGGGTCATAGTTGGCTGGAACACACTAAGGTTACAGAAACTAGACTTGGAAAACCTTACTTCAGTTGTCGTTGCAGAATAATAGACATCTTCGGGTTCTTACGTGCAAAGATCTCGACTTTCAGAAATAGTTCTGCTCGCTACAGAAAGCAAGTATTAGAGGTGACCTGTTGATAGGTCGTGCTATTCGAATGGCGGTGAAGTTGCAGAGGAAACCATTCATAACGTCGTAAATAAATAAGCCCGAAATATGAAGGAAAGGAAAAAAAGGACAAATAAAATCAGCCATTTTCCGGCCTACAATTACCCAAAAATTTTCATCAGTTTCCGAACCCTAATCATAACACAACAATCAACGCCTACAGATTCTACAGAGTAAACTTGTAACCTCCCCACTAAAAAATATACAATTATCTTCCACATTTAGTGTAACCTTCCAAAAAATAAATTGCGTAACCTATCAATAATAAAATGTGACTAATCTCTCAATAAAAAATGTCGCTCAATTATAACCTTTCAATAATGACTGTGAATTTAAACTGGTAAATTTAGGACGTCAGCAGTGCTGCGTCATGGCCCTAAAAATTCATTCTGAATTCTAGTAATGACGAATGAACAAAAATATTGTCTATGGTTGTTCTATTGTTCCCTTGCACTCTCGTCGGAAAGAATACGATTTGCAAAAGATTATATGAATTAAGGAGGTCTACCAGCATCCTTTTCCTTGCACAATCATTTATACAATTTATACTGAAGTCACCACATATAACTAACTTTTTGTATTTCCTATAAGGTGAACCAAGAATCTCCTCTAGCTTTAGCAAAAATGTTGTGAAATCGGAGTCTGGGGATCTATAAATAACAACAGTAAGAAGTTTAGCTCCACTAAATTTAACCACACCTGCACAACATTCAAACACCTTTCAGTGCAGTACTCTGAAACATCAATTGGCTCAAATGGGATACCGTTTTTCACATACATGGCTACTCCCCCACACCGCAAAGAACTCCTAGAAAAGCTGCCAGCCAACCTGTATCCTGGTAAAGGAAGCCTCTGAATTATCTCCTTATTTAAAAAGTGTTCAGATATACCAATAATTTCTGAGTCAACATCTATAAGCAGTTCACTAACTTTATCTCTAATGCCTTGTATGTTTTGATGAAATATACTAATTCCCTTTCCCTTTTTCGAAAGTGGTTTCTTTGTTAGAGAGACTTCCCGTAAGCAGGAATACCTGTCAGCTGACTTAAATCTAAAAAAGGTACAGCTCTAACACCCACAACTACCGGAATTTTCCCATGAGTGATCCCACCACCCCCACCTATGCTGTCACCTACAAGCTTTGTCAACCTCCCCTTTCCATACCTGTTGAGTTGCAGGCCATGTCTAGTGAAACCCATCCTGCTGATAGACTCCACCGACACCACTGAAATGTGACTCATGCCTTCTGTCATTAGCGCACCCCCAAGTCTCATGTTATTACGCCTGACGGCTGTATTAAGATGAGGCCGATCGTGACGCTGAAACAGTTCCACGAAATGCACATTCGTGTTGCCAATCTGAGGTGCTATCTTTTCCAGGTCACCATCTATGTCATACTCCCCATCCCTATCAATACTATTACCAGCCCCACCCACAATCACTACCTGATCCTCTTTTGTAAAATCCCTACATAACCCCCCTATGTTAAAAGTCACCTGAGCCAATCCTGCATTAGGCTTCACAATGCTGGTGACCTGGTACTCACTCCCCAAAACTTCCTGCAACTGCTGGCCTACACCTCGCATTATGTAAGAGGTCCATGATTAAAGAATTTGTTGCTAGCGCACTCGCGCTGATGTAATTTCGATGGATTGCTCACGTGCTGCTTGCGATGTGTAAGCTATAAGAAGAGAATCTGAGACCAAAGAGCAGTGTTGACGGCAGTAGGAACTGTGTAGCAGTAGGAGTAAGTAGTTGCTAGCGAGCAGTCTGGTGTATGGAGTTGGCTGGGCCGGTCGTGGTGGAGCGATGCCGGAGCCTGAGCGTTGTAGTATAAGGTAAAAGCAGCCTCGAGCATATGTAGTATTGTATGTAGTATTGTTATATCAAGTCCCATGTAAATGTTTAAAAAAAATCTCCCAATAATAATCTTTCTCATAAAAAGTAGCTTTTAACAATCATTCATTTCAATTTAAAGAATTTACTAATTTCTCCAATCCTTGGTCATCCCGATTATCGAAAAGAAAAATCAGTTGTTTCTTTTTATACATGACAAATCTATCGGGCAGCATTGCACAGAGCTGCGCCAGAGAACTTTCTTATAGGAGCAGATATATACGCGTTATCCGGCGACCTAATTGGGGTAAGATTTTTCAATTCATTCAGAAAGAATTTTCAGGGCCATGACGCAGCACTGCTGACGTCCTAAATTTACCAGTTTAAATTCACAGTCATTATTGAAAGGTTATAATCGAGCGACATTTTTTATTGAGAGATTAGTCACATTTTATTATTGATAGGTTACGCAGTTTATTTTTTGGAAGGTTACACTAAATGTGAAAGATAATTATATGTATTTTTTAGTGGGGAGGTTACAAACTGCTACGCAGTGTAGTACAGCGGGAAGGTGTTCCGGTGATGTAGCTCCGCAAATAAAATTTCGTGTATCGTCCGGCCATCCTCAGAGTGAGTCACAAGACTGGCGACAAGACGCCTAGCGCGGCCTTATATGCTCCACCGCGGCGGTACAGCGCATGCTGGTCACATATGCTGGTCGGCGGCAAAGAAATACGCTTACACAAGCGTCGCCTGTGGCGAAGGCGTTCAGGCATTCGATTCGCTTATCGATGTATGATCGGCGACGGTGACACCGTGACGACTTCTCTGCAGTTTAATTACCCCAAGAGCCGGATTCCATGCTCTGCCCAAATTAAAACCATTATGTCTATTTATTAAGTTATTTGCTAATCTATTCTCTGTAGCTTCCTTGAAGACAGATTCCCAAACGGAAGAGGTGGATGTTAAAATCTTCACATCACTGTAATTCATGGAATGCCCTGTATCAATACGATGTTCGGTCACAGCTGACTTGTCTGGCTGTAATAAGCGTGTGTATCTTCGATGCTCCACACATCTCTCATGAACGGTGCGTGTTCTTTAACCTATGTACGACTTCACACAAGTTCCGCAGGGAATATAATACACAACCGCTTTACGAAGCTGTAAATCGTCCTTCGCAGAGCCGAGTAAAGCTGCAATCTTCGTATCGAGCGGATGGACGTGTATGGGTATGGAGGCAGCCCCATGAATCTATGGATTCTGCATGTCAGCAGGGGACTGTTCAAGCTGGAGGAGGCTCTGTTATGGTGTGGGACTTGTGCAGTTGGAGCGATATGGGACCCCTGATACGTCTAGATACGACTCTGGCAGGTGACACGCATATAAGCATCCTGTCTGATCACCTGCATCCGTTCATGTCCATTGTGCATTTCGACGGACTTGGATAATTCCAAGTGGCTCCAGCGACATTCTTCTGAGGGTAAACGCTTCCACTGGCCATTAAAGTCCCCAGATATGAACATTATTGAGCATACCTGGGATGGTGTAACGTGCTCTTCAGGAGAGATCTCTACACCCTCCTACTCTTTAGAGATGGGCAAACTCGTTCATCCTTGGGAACTAGTTCACTGGTGATCGCTCTGTTTTGGGAACCGTTCATTTTTACTCGTTCACCATTAATATGTGCTTGGCATATGGTTCTCATGAAAAACTGAAAATTAGTAGCGTAGGTGACTGAAGATGGAAGACGCCAAGAGGTGGCACTTGCCTCCCATCTGGAGTACAGAGTTTTTATTCATAGCAGAATTCTGACACACTTGTAATTTTTGTGAGTACAAAACCTCTCGTTTAGCCAACTGTAGCGTTAGGTGGCTGATCGCAGCGAAATAATATAAGGTGGCCCACGAAAAACCGGCCCCGAGTACAGACTGGTCGCCATTTACGCACGATTTGTTGACCGCTACGAGCAGCGTAATAATTAGACAGTGAAGAAATAACAAATAAGCTAACGCAAACAACAACTTCGAAACAATAGATGACGATTGGCGGGCGACAATGAGCAGTCTAGTACTAGGGGCCGATTTTTCATGCGCCACCCTGAACCACTGAAATAATATTGTAGAAGTTATCATAGTCTCTTTGCAATATGTGATACCAGACACTCGATTATGGAGCGCGGGCATCATTCGGTTGTATAAGTCGGTCTGCCTTCCATACCAATGAACATTCCCTTTTACCTTGGATCAAAAAGAGACGGAAAATGGCCACTCGTGTGTGCTGTGTGCCAACTTCCTTTGCATGTGTAATAGTAAAATAATTTTGCCTTTTTACAAGTATTTCTTCTGGTGTTTATCGAAATAGTGAAGGAAGCTGATATGCCGTTCTGATACCTGAAAGAATGTATGTATTAACATACCACGTAATTTTTATATAATTTACGTACTTATAAAATACATTTTAATTACCGGTCGTGGACGCTGAATAGAATATGGCAAGAACCAGAAGTTCAGAGTTCAAAAAAGTTTGAGACAGATACAGAATTGGCGTGAGCAGTGAACGAAACGAACAACTCGATACTGAAGTAACTCTGAGCAGTCGGCTGTGGAACTGCGACGAGTGGCCACGCGAAGAAAGACGAGTCCGGCCGAGCGAGACCGAGACCGAGACAGACGTGAACGAGACCGGCCGACATGACCTTGCGGGAACGAGGCCGACCGTTTCCCGTTCCCGGGAACTATTAGTAGAAAGCCGCGACCAAACTGAAGTATGAAAGACCGTTCCTTAGAATTCGTTCTTCGCTCCTTCCGTTCATCTTGGTAAACCGTTCCTTTGGACCCGTTAGTTCGCCTACGACCCATCTCTACTATTCTTTCGAGTTTATGGACAGTCCTGCGGGGTGCATTGTGCCAATTCCCTCCAGCACTACTTCAGGCATTAGTCGAGACCATTCTGCATTCCGACGGACTTGGGTAATTCCAGCAGGACTGTGCGACAACCCACACCTCCAGAACTGCTACAGAGTGGCTCCAGGAACACTCTTCTGAGGGTAAACGCTTCCGTTCGCCATTAAACTCCACAGATTATTGAGCATATCTGGGATGCCTTGCAACGTGCTGTTCAGGAGAGATCTCCCCTTCCTCCTACTCTTACGACTTATGGACAGCCCTGCGGGATTCAGGGTGTTAATTCCCTCCAACACTGCTTCAGACATCAGTCGAGGCATGCCACGTCGTGTTGTGGCACTACACGATATTAAGCAGGTGTACCGGTTTCCTTGGCTCTTCAGTGCATAAACTTTGGCTACCAAAGTTCATATCGTTGTTGCGCAGTCAGTCTGTGACTTCTTTGCCGAACATTGGTAGAATCGGACTGTAATATGACTGTGCTGGTGAGCAGGCTTGATTTTGGAATGCAGTTGCTGTACACTGCTGGGACAAAAATCATGGGGTACCTCCTAAAGTCGTGTCGGACCTCCTTTCGCCCGGCCTAGTGCAGAATCTCGACGTGGGAGGCACTCAACACTCCGTTGAGGCTCCCTTGCAAAAATACTGAGCCATGCTGCCTCTATGGCGTGCCCATAATTGCGGAAATGTTACAGGTGCAGGATTATGTGTACGAACTGACTCGTCTAACATGTCCCGCAAACGTTCGATGTGATTCATGTCGGGCGATGTTGTGGGTGGCCAGATCATTCGCTCGAATTTTGCAAAATGTTCTTCAAACCAGTGGCGAACCATTGTGGCCCTGTAACAGGGCGTACTGTCATCAATAAAAATTTTATTGTTGATGGTTTCCAAGTAGCCGAACATAATCAGGACCCACTCCATTCTGTGTAAACACAGCTCACAACATTATGGAGCCACCATCAGCTTCCACAGTGCCTGGTTGACAACTTGGGTCATAGATTCGTGGGATCTGCGCCACACTCGAACCTAATATCAGCTCTTACCAACTGAAATCGGGACTCACCTGACAATGTCACGGTGTTGCAGTTGTCTAGGGTCCAAGCAATAGGGTCATTAGCTCAGGAGAGGCGCTGCAGGCAACATCCACTGCTGCCATAGCCCATTAACGTCAAGTTTCGCCCCACTGTCCAACGGATACTTTCGTCGTAAGTCCCACTCTAATTTCTGTGTTTATTTCAAGCGGCGTCTTGTTGCTTGTCTGTTAGCACTGACAATTCCAGACAGACGCCGGTGCTCTCGGTAATCGAGAGAAGGCCGTCAGCCGTTGCGTCGTCCGTGGTGAGGGGTAATGACTTAAATTCGGTATTCCCTTGACATTGTGGATCTATAAATATTGAGTTCCCTGGTGATTTCCGAATTGGAGCCGCGCGGCGTTGCCACGCGGTTTGAGGCGCCATTCACGGAATGCGTGGCCCCTCCCGCCGAAGATTCGAGTCCTCCCTCGGGCATGGACGTGTGTATTGTTCTTAGCATAAGTTAGTTTAAGTAGAGTGTAAGTCTTGGGACCGATGACATCAGCAGTTTGGTCTCTTAGGAATTTAAACACACTTTCAGAATTGGAATGTCCCATGCGTCTGGCTCCAACTACAGTTCCGCATTCAAGGTCTTTTAATTTGCGTCGTGCGACCACAATCACGACGGAAACCTTTTCACATCATTTATCTGAATGCAAATGACAGCTCCACCAATGCACTGCTCTTTATAACTTGTGTACGTGACAGTATCGCAGTCTGTATAAATGCATATCGCTATCCTACGAATGTTGTCACCTCAATGTATACAGCAGATCAATTGGGGTAGCATCTGGCTATGTATTCGCATGTGCCAATATCGCAGGAAACAGAAAAATGTGTTTCAGTATTGTAACTTGTATTTTAAATAATGTCGCAAAAGAGCTGAGTAGCGCAGTCACCGTAGTGTAGTTGGTATGACACTAGCTTGTTGCATGTAGGATCGTGAGTACCAAACTCACCTGAACTGAATCATTTTAATTTCTGTCTTCGGTTCGAGTACGTTCTAGAAGTATCCACAAACGGCAAGAGTGGCCGAGCGGTTCTAGGCGCTTCACTTCGGAACCGCGCGACTGCTTGGTCGCAGGTTCGAATCCTGCCTCGAGAATGGATTTATGTGGTGCCCTTAGGTTAGTTAGGTTTAAGTAGTTCTAAGTTCCAGGGGACTCATGACCTCGAATGTTAAGTCCCATAGTGCTCAGAGCCACTTGAACCATTTTTGTTCTGGCCGGAGGCAGTTCGCTCCGCGCTCTTGTATGTGAATGTGCTAAATAAACCTTCGTTAAGGGAAGATAGTGTTAGTAATTCATCTACTTACACCTTCCTCTACGTGACGTTATTCTGGTGGAGGCGCTGGGTATTGGAACTTGTGATACCGCACATTATCGACGACACAGTGGCTCCCATTAGGCAACGACATAGCCGCCTTTTACGTGGCGAGAAATCCGAGTTCGAGCCATATTCAACTGGTCGCAGTCTATCGGAGACAGAAGAAGAAGAGGACGTCACGATGACAGCAACTGTGTGCCACCACATAAGACATCCTTCCGGGTTCTCTGGTGACGTTGGCCAAGATCCAAACAAGTGGCTGAAGGTATATGAGCGTATAGCCAAATTTAACAAATGGGATGACACTGTGTGTTTGGCTAATGGGTTTTTCTACTTGGAGGGCACTGCCAAACAATGGTATGGGAACAACGAGGAGAAGTTCACAAGCTGGGAAGCATTCCAGGCGGAACTGCGCAAGTATTTCGGCGACACACAACGTCGGAAGTGCAAGGCTGAAGATAAAGTGCAGGGAACAGAGTCTAGGAGGAGCGACAGCATCCTACATTCAAGACGTCGTGGAGCTGTGTATAGTAGTGGATCCTCGAATGAAGGAGGAAGATAAGGTTGCACATCTCATGAAAGGTGTGGCGGTGGACATGTATCAAGCCCTACTCCTGAAGGAGGTTTCGACAGCAGACGACTTCATAAAATGGTGCCAGTATATCGAGACGATGCATCAAAAAAGAATTATGCGCAAGAAGTTTGAACGGCTTCCAAATGTCGCGTCGATGTCTGTGATGGAGGAAGAAATTGATTTCGCAAGTGTTCTTCGTCAGATAGTGAGAGAGGAAGTTCAGAAGGCACCTGGACTGCGCGGCGAGCAAAAAACCCAGACGCTTCAAGAGGTCATAATGGAGGAAGTGGAACAGACATTGAACCAAATCGCTCGTCCTTCATTACCCTTTAAAACGGTAAAGAAGTCGAGACACAGGCGAACTTCCATTACTACAATGCCGCATGAGGAACCTTTTTGGACACCAAGGAAGACTGATGTCTGGAGGACCCAGGATAACCAACCAGTATGTCTCCACTGCGGACGACAGGGACATGTGGTGCGCTATTGTTGAGAAAGGCGGCGGATATTTGATGACGTCTGCGCCAGAAGACAGCAAGCAGACCGATCTTAGCCGACGCCAACTCCGGGACGACGAAGATGAACAAGAAGATGTGGGTGCAGCACGACGTAGGTCACCATCGCCGCAAGCTATCCGCTGGAGAAGACGCTCCCCAATACACCGATCAAGGTCTGCGTCGCTTTTAGAAGCTCCAGTCGATCACCTAGCAGCGGCAACCTGGGAAACTAAAGGGTGCGACCTTCCTTGGAGGTGAAGCCACTGAAGAGAAAAATACTCCGCCGTCGATCGATACAAAAATGATAGGGAAACTACGTCGATATCTTCATGGGTGGCCAACCAGCCCAAGCTCTTGTAGACTCTGGAGCATCATATTCAGTCATTTTGGAGAAGTACCGTCGCCAGTTGCAGAAAACCGTATTCGTCGACAGCAACAGATCCCTCCTGAAGGTGGCCACTGGGAGATATGTAAAACCTACAGGAAGATGTGTCATTCGTGTGGGTATAAGTGGCCATACACAGCCCTTAGAGTTCATCGTCTTACAAGAGTGTAGTCATGGCGTCATTCTCGGATGGGACTTTTTGAAAGCTTCTCAAGTAATTATAGACTGTGGTCCCTCGAAGATTATGCTGGGCAAGATGAGATACTGTGGACAGGAAGATGTGTATCCGAGTGCATGGAGACTATGTGAGCTGGATGAAGTGATCATTCCTGCAGTCAGCACTAGGTAGCTGTCATGTGTCATACCATGCATCAATCCATGGATCTTGTAGTGGAATGTAAGAAAAGCATACCACTGAAGAATAACTTGATCATCCCAGCCTCTGTCGTCTCGTTTAAAAACGGATTCTGTCACCAAGAACCGCAGATCCTTCCAAGAAGCTTGTGCGTAGCAAACGCTGAGCCGTTATTTGCAGAACAGCTGAGCGTTATAAAAACCTCCCATGCCGAGTCTGTGGGCGAAATTGGCACTGCCACTACGAGACAAGATCTACTAACTCGACTATCACCAGATCTCACTAAGGAACAACGGAAGAAGCTACTTGCCATTCTTCAAGAGTTCTCTGAATGCTTCAATCCACAGGTGAAGAGCAAATTAGACAAAGCGACGGCGAAGCACCGGATTAGCATTGGAGACCATCAACCAATAAGCCAGAGAGCATACCGTGTGTCAGCAACGGAACGTCGAATAATTCGCGACGAGATAGAGAAAATGATCAAGAATGACATCATTCAGCTTTCGCAGAGCCCATGGTCGTCACCAGTGGTTCTCGTCAGGAAGAAGGATGGCAGTTGGCGCTTTTGTGTTGATTATAGGAAGCTTAATAAGATAACTAAAAAGGACTTTTCCCTCTTCCATGAATTGACGATGCATTAGATTGCCTGAAGGGGGCTAAGTTTTTCTCAACCATGGACATGTACTCGGGATACTGGTAAATCGAAGCAGATGAGCCTTATCGTGAGAAAACTGCATTCATCACACCTGAGGGCCTGTATGAGTTTAATGTAATGCCGTTTGGTTTGTGTACTGCACAAGCAACTTTTGAAATAAGGCACCTGAAGTGGACGATGTGTCTTTGTTATTTAGATGACATTATAGTGTTCTCAGCGACATTTGATGAACACATAAAAATACTGGATGCCGTTCTTAAGTGTCTCCAACAAGCTGGACTGAAACTTAATCCAAGAAAGTGTCTGTTTGGAGCAAAAGAGATCAAAATACTTGGGCACCTTGTGTCAAACGGAGGTTGCGGCCAGACCCAGAAAAGGTGAGAGCTATAACGGAATTCCTACTCCTAAAAGTATTAGAGATGTGAGAAGCTTCCTTGGATTGTGTTCTTATTACCGTCGTTTTATCAAAGACTTTTGCATCAAAGTCAGGTCACTCCAAGAGTTGTTAAAAGTTGATGCTAAATCTATCTGGGGTGCTGCGAAAAGCTTTAAAGACTGACCCTGTACTTGGTCTGTATGATGAGAGAGCACCTACAGAACTACACACGGATGCCAGTGGGTATGGGATCAGTGCTGTTCTGTTGGAGATTTAGGATGGAAAAGACTAGGTTATAGCATGTGCGTCTAGGACACTTACAAAAGACCACCTCAAAGGGCTTTATATGAGAGCCTGTAAGGGGTGGATGAGTCATCCGTGAGTAATGATGCTTGAGAACTCAATTCCCTTTAGACGCCACTCTGTCAGTCACAGACGCACGTTCAACTATTTCTTAAGCCTTTCTAAAAGTAATAGGGTATTTATTTGCCCTATGTCAGAGCATACGCATGCATGCATTACACATTTAATTTTTCCTCATGAAAACAGAGAGAACACAGTGCAATATTCATTATGATGTAATACTTTAACGGAGAATCAGTTATAATGTTAAGTTTGATTTTTTAATACAGCCCAGCTGTAACAGGAGTCAGTGTTAGAAATCCAATCCACTGCCTGGATAAGCTGGATCAGGCGCTTTTTATTTCCAATTGAAAATAAAGTCCTTGCATATTTAGTGCTTTTACGGATTATATTAGCTGTCTTCCACGTACGTTGACACATACTGAAGCCTGATGGTTTGGTGATTAGCTTGGTTCGTACTGAAACTTCGTAGCAAATCAAAACTGTGTGCCAGACGGAGATACGAACTAAGGACCTCTGCGTTTCGTGAGCAAGTGCTCTACCGACTGAGATACCCAAGAGCGACTCCCGACACCTACTGCCGAAAGTGAAGTTGTGAGGACGGTTTGTCAGCCGAGCTTGGGTAGCTCAGTCGGTAGAGCACTTGCCCGCGGATGGTCTCGCGTTCGAGTCTCGACCCGCCGTACAGTTTTGATCTGCCAGGAAGTTTCATATCAGCGCACACTCCCCTGCAGAGTAAAAAATTTCATTTTGGTTCGTATTTCCGGTGGTGTTCGTTGGATCCGTATTGCTCCCATTTCAGGAGTATACTATTCATCAAGTTCTGCAGAAGTTTTTATTTCGATATGTCTATATTTTAGCCTGTCGGATATAGCACTTGGGATATAGTCGCGAAGAAGAGAGTCGTGTAAAACAGCTTCCTGCCTCCTGCCTATTGAGTTCAAGTTGAGAGACATGTTTTAGTCACGGGGGCCCAGTAAGTTTGTGTTGTTATTAGGCAGCCAGTGACTGTACTCACTGCGTTGAGGATCGAGCTTGCTGATATGCTTACAGAGCGTAGTTTTCGATAAAAGTTTCAGGTCTCGGTTAACGCAAGAATTATGCACAGATCTAAATACTTAAATAGCGAAGCACTACTGCAGTTAGGTTTTTTCAGGCACGGAACGACACGTTTCACAGAGCTGCTATTCCATCACATGCAGGCTGTCAGTTAAAACAATTTTAGTATAGCTGTTACCACTACGAGCTCTACGACTTAGTTCCTTTAATGTTTTACATCTAGCTCCATACAGACTGTCATCTCACATAGTTTATGCTTACAGTTGAGTACCGTCAGGAATAAAAGAAAGATTCAGGGAACTTACATTTTCTCCCTACTATCTGTGTCTATTCATTCAATGTCGTTATGCTAGTTCCAAAAGTGAAGACACCGCCACTATTTATTTACGTACGTACCTTCTGCATAACTGTCTAGTTAGCAAAAGTTTGTTGCTCCTTTTAATAACCAATTCTTCTCAACAGGGACCATTACATTTCATGGAAACGTAATATATACATCGAACCGCAAGAATCCATTACTCTAATATGCTTCGGGCATCTGAATATAGTGTCATAAGTGTCAGGTTATTTATTATCAACAACAATCTAATGTGAACAAAACGTAACAGACTTGCAGAAAATGTGTTAGTTGGCAGCCTTTTTATGTATGCAGTGAAGCTAAACTGCACGGATAAATATTGGCTGCTTTTCAGAGATGTTTTCTATACACAAGGGACCCGAGATCTTGTAATTTCTGTTTATTAGATTTGTTGCCCCAGTTACCTATGTTACAGTGAAAATACCTCAAACTTTGTGGAAAAGCCCGTAATACGCATCACCATAACACAAAAGGATCAGGTGTCTCGTAGGCGCCTATACACAGGTGCGAAAATGCTGCTTTGTTGAAGGCGCTGTGGGAACAAGTCAGCAAAACGTCGTTGCTTCGCTCTTCCCCAGCAAGCAGTGAACAAGCCCAAGTAGGATGGATATCGGCCAACTCTTCGCCAGTAAACCTATCCATAATGCTTTGTGTCATTCTTTACGTACTGCCTGACGCTGCTGGAAAAACAAATCCGAGACGGAACTGGATAATACTGAATGCAGGCTTGAGAGCGAAGAGTTGAATGGGCACTGCTGTCTCAAAAGCAAGTACCGCGAGTGACTGAAACAAGTCCGTTACAAAACAAGACACATTGCGCACACCGTCGACGTTTTTATTTTCGTTGTAATACAGATCCGAAGCTAAAAGGGCTTAAGAAATCAAACGAAATGCAATTTATCTGTAACGAATCACCAGTGACAATAGATCCCTTAAACCAAAAAAAAACCAGAAAATGTCCCGGAACAACCTATCAAATCTGTCAGTGGAGTTTACGCTACAGAGTGCAGTACTAAAGCACCGCTCTTTAACCGTTGAAATATGATCACGCATCTGGTTTTGCTGATAATCTCGCTGATATCCGACATTAGCTGTGAGTGCGTCCATCCTAATATTGAGTACCGCTTAGCTATGTGTACATTACTAATGAGTATTATGAAAATACTACATTCCGTTTTTCAGAATAAAACAACGTTTATTCCACTAAAAAAATTAAGACTTAGCTATCACAACGACTAATGAAAAATCCTTTATTAGTCCTTTAAGACTATGTTAATCAGCATCATCTATAAACTACACCTTGATCCGAAGTTAATAACATACAACATTCATTTCCTTTAATTGATAATTTTGTGCCACTTATCATATTTTGGCTGTGAATAGTGTACACAATTCCGCATCTAGCTTTAAAGCGTTTCTCCAGCTTATTACTGTCATTTATATTAAAGTCAGACGTGTTCTGCAGTCTCACGTATTTCCAGACCACAGTGTTCTCCCATTCTCCTCCCAGTCCACATATAACGTTCAGTGTTGCAATATCGCATCCACGCTTCATACTCTGCCAGAAACTCCAATAAACGTCCCACAATAGCACATAAATACTAAAGCTTGACACCACGATTACGTTAACCAACAAACACACCCACAAAACAAGTACATAATGCACGGTCTTCCTCTAAGAGAATAATGCAGTTTCAGTATTTATGTTACAAATTAACTGGTATAAATAAAACATTAGTATTGTTTTATGAAGAAAAGACTGACATGCGTAAACGGTGGCCTAACTGCAAAAATGCTTGAGTCGTAGTATTGTTACTATGGAAGCGTTTTACTGTTTGCGATGTGCCAGTGTATTCACTTGAGTGATAACGCTAAGCTCAATTACATCCGTGCCGTAGCCTCCTGTAGTATTGGTTTGCTGACATAATGACATAATACGATGTTTTTTCCCCTTTATCCATCTACTGAACGAGACAAAAGCGGTCTACGAGGTCCATTGTTATCAGATGTCTTATCTTGAGGCGCACATCTGTTTCAAGGGCAACAGCAAATTTTCTCAGCAGCTGTTAAACCACACTTCTTGCCCTTCACACCCTTCAATGGTGATACTCGTGTCTGGCATTAAAACAGACCAACAGCTGTTCGACGATAAAAATCACGAAGATGAATGCCTTACAGCCCTTTGCAGTCAGTTACTCACGGTGTTGTGGAATAAAATGCCGCGCCCTGCAATAAATACACTTTGCGGCCTCTGTATGTGCAAATTAAAAGACATCAAAAGAACAGAATTCATCATCTACTCCCAAATATTGCGTTGATTTCAGGGTAGCAGCCGCCTTTCGCTGGTAAATTATTCGTATTTCATAGAATTTAGCTATCATCAGTAATTGCAAGTAAATCCACCTTTGTAAATAGTGCACATTTATTAACCTTTTAGAGACTACCTTTTACCGCAATACATGAGATAAAAATTATGTACAAGCTCTAAATCTCCGTGTGGCATCACATATTAGCATAATGCGATAGAAATTCATAAAATAAATTTTCTCATTACTAGATTAATACTACTGGATCATTTCTCTTGACAAAAGAAAACAAAGAACACAAAACTGAATTTAGAAACCTAGCTCGAAAATACTCTAAATCGAAAAATGGCATCAGCTCGACCGCCAAACCTATTGGAACATCAAAGAATAATGCAGAAGCATTCTTCATACATTCATACTTGAATATGAGTAAATAAAAATTTAGTTATCTCGGAAGCAGGTTCAACAGAATCACTGCCGGCCGAAGTGGCCGTGCGGTTAAAGGCGCTGCAGTCTGGAACCGCGAGACCGCTACGGTCGCAGGTTCGAATCCTGCCTCGGGCATGGATGTTTGTGATGTCCTTAGGTTAGTTAGGTTTAACTAGTTCTAAGTTCTAGGGGAGTAATGACCTCAGCAGTTGAGTCCCATAGTGCTCAGAGCCATTTGAACCATTTGAACAGAATCACTCTGGCCTAAAACAGTACTATCTCGAGATTTGTAGGATGTAGTGCTATTAAAAAAAAAAAAAGGGATATGACCGGTTTCGGGCCAGCTGCCCGTCTTCAGATCATTTGTAACAGTTACAGAGTAACCAGTCATGAGTTACGACAGTGAAATCTCAGTTCCAAACACGACAGGTTACTCTGTAACAGTGACAAATGATTTGGAGATGGGTAGCTAGCCCGGAACAGTCGTATGAAAAAAAGGAAAGTGATCAGGAGACTAATTTGGACGCCTTTTTAAAAGTAACGATTGTGGTAACGTCTGCAAGACTGATACGTCTAGTTTATTAATCCAGTAAGCAGAGGAGTGCCTCACAGACGAGATGAATTTAGCGTCGTCTTGAGCCTGACTGCTAACGCACCCATCGCAATGTTAGGTTCTTGTCCCTGAAGCTATTTTTATTGTCTCTTAATGTCAAGAGCTTACTTAGTCTTCACTTACCGGTGTTGGCCAGTCTCTTTCTGTCATGCTTTATCTGGACCATCTGCTGTCCTTTTTCTGATATATTTGCTCCGTTAATACAACCAAAGTTCCAGAACTGTTCGTGTAACATAATGCGGAGCGTCCTAGTTTGAGAGACAGCAAAGCGAATCGTACTCGGATCGAATTCGAGTGGCTGATTAACGATCGTGGGCTCGCACACCGGCAAGCCTGAGTGTATCGTTTAGATGGTTTCCTACGCTCGGTTAGATAAATGCTGGACTGGTCCCCAAATAAAATCTCAGAGAATACAATACACAAACAGTTAAAATACGATAACAATGTTCAAATGTATGTGATATCTTATGGGACTTATCTGCTAAGGTCATCAGTCCCTACGCTTATACACTACTTAACCTAAATTATCCTAAGGACAAACACACACACCCATGCGTGAGGGACGACTCGAACCTCCGCCGGAACCAGCCGCACAGAAAATACGATAACACACAGAACAAAGTTTACATAGCGCACGGACAGATGAGGCACACAACTTGTCTCCCTTAGGTTACCTTGAAGATTGTGACGTCAGCAAGGGCAGCTATATAATAAAATAAATCTGCCAAATCCTGACATAGTGAAACCCGTACATAAGGAAAATTAAAAAAGTTTCGAAAATGTCTATCGTGTCGCAGGAGACAACAGTAATCTAATTTTATACTGCATGAACAGATCAGTATAGGTCACTTTCTTATGTAACTACACTCTAAGACAAAAGAAAGAGGACGCGGCTCGAAGGAATTATCCATATTGGACGGAAATCGGTAGATGTGATATGCATGTACAGACACACAAACGATTGCAATTTTAGAAAAACACTGGATGACTTATTCAAGAGAAGAAGTTTGACAAATTGAGCAACTCAATAACGCATTGGTCCACCTCTGCTCATGTGCAAGCAGTTATTCAGCTTGGCATTGACTGACAGAGTTATTGGATGTTCTCTTGAGGGATATCGTGCGAAATTCCGTCCAGTCGTCAAAATCTCAAGCTGATTGGGGAGCCCGCCTCATAATACCCCAAACGTTCTCAATTGGGGCGAGTTCTGGCGACTTTGCTGGTCGGGGTAGGTTTTGGCAAGCACGAAAACAAGCAGTAGAAACTCTCGCCGTGTACAGGCGAGCATTATCTTGATGAATGTAAGCCTAGAATGGCTTGCCTTGAAGGGCAACAAAACTGGGCTTAGAATATCGTTGACGTACACGATGTTGTGTGTCGAGGATGACAACCAAAGGGGGTTTGCTGTGAAATGAAATGGCACCCCAGACCATTACTCCTGGTTGTGGGGTCTTAATCGAGACGACAGTTGGGTTGGTATCCCACCACTGTCTAGGGCGTCTCCATACAGATCTTCGTTGGTCATCGGCTCTCAGTTCGAAACGGGGCTCATCACTGAAGACAGTTACTTTCCAGTCAATAAGATTCGAGACCGGACGCATGTCTGGAGACACCCTGGACTGTGGTGGGATTCCAACATATCACCCGCCATTCCACGCGACAACCAGAAGTGACAGTCTTGGGTGCCAATCCTTTTATAGCAGGACACCCATTGGTTGTCATCCGTGGCATCCTTACAGCATAGTGATACTTCGATGATATTCTACGGCCCGTTTTATTGCCCTTCATGGCAAGACATCATGCTCTTACATTTCAACAAGACAGTGCCCGCCTGCACACGGCGAGAATTTCTAATCCTTGTGTTCGTGCTTGCCAAACGCTACCTTCGCTACTAAGGTCGCCGGATCTCTCCCCAATTGAAAACGTTTGGACCATTATGGGTAGGGCATTCCTATCAGCTCGGGAGTTTCACGATTGGACGGCATTTGTCAGAATATATCTGAGGAGGGCATCCAACGACTCCATCAATGCCAAGCCGAATAACTGCTTGCGTAAGGGCTGGAGTGGACCGACGTGTTATTGACGTGCTCAATTTGTGAAACTCTTTCTCTTGAATGAACTATCCATTTTTTTTTTGAAATTCTAATCATTTGTTTGTAAATGTACATTACGTGAACAGTTTTCCGCCCCTTTTGGGTAACTTCTTCGTGGTCCATCGCCTTTCCTTCCTTTCTTAGAGTGCATTTCTAAGAGCTTCTTTCAATTTAAACCATCTTCAGTTTTGAAACAAAAATAAAAAGGCATAAATATAATCCGTAACATCTAAGGTATTTATAATAGTAAGGTGGCTATAATTTCGCACCTTACAAGCGCTCATCTACATACTTTGCCGTGATTTACAACCGCAATTAGGTATCATTTGATAGGATGTATATCGTATATATGAATATTTAAAGAAGACTGACATTGTCACATACACCTTGTAAACAGTTCTTAACGCTTATTGCATGAAAGGTGACGGAGTGTCTTTATTATCAAAACGGCGTAATGAATGATTGCCTATACTAGTACAGGTTGGAACTCCTTTGGAAACAATACGGCAGGCGTAACTCAAGCCCTGGATGGAAAAGCCCGCACAGGTTCGTTGGTCCTGCTTCACACAGGAAGTGCCAAGACGGACGGTCTGGGCACCTGAGAGTGGAAGCACAATACAGTGGCTACCGGCCGGTCTTGTAGTGGGGCCGGAAGGATAACCGGATAATATTTCGGAAAAATCTTGGACGCAGCACAGAGGAACGAGGAAGCGTTATCTCGGAAATCGCAGGCTGGGCTATTTCCGAGGATTTTTGCTCTGAAAATCGTACCATTGTATGAATATAGATACTCCCTCGAAAACTTTCCGCGGTGGGCGACAAAAGACTGAAATATGATTGGTCGGCGTTCGGAAGAATCCGTAGAGAGGGAGAACATTCCGTGGTTTCGAGAATATGATTCGCCTTCTGAGTTAGGATGGAGGGGAGCCAACCTTTGCTGGGAAGCCAGCGGTGGAGTAAAAAGGTCTTCCGTTTTGAGCGCCCGAGTTTGACGGTCGCTCATGATCAGCTTTTGTTGGTACAGACAGACTTGCTCTCTTAGCTCTCAGGAAATTGTATAGCTAGAACGGTTAGGCACTGTACTTACACGATTCTGGACTTCACGTAGGGGGTCGTCGTTGAGTACGTAGCATTCAGTGATTGAGAGAACTTCTTCTGCCTATACTCATGTTGAAATGTTACCTGAGTTCCGTCCTTGTGGCTGGGAGTTCGCGTTTTTCGCCTGTAGAACACAGAGAGGAGAAGACGGTATTAGTGTATACTAGTCAGAGTACCGCCTTCTGCCATCCTAGTGTTTGAAAGAGTTTATTTCGTGGTTGGAGTTTTTCTATCGTCGCAGACGTGTACAAGAATCGTCAGTCCGACGTACCGGACGCAGGACATACGGTGATATTGCTAATTGCTTCGGGTTATTAGGGCTATAAAGCTAAACAGCTGTGATCACGTAACTTTTATTTCCACTGAGGTTGCACGCAACTGTAGATCATCTTTGAAAACTAGTCTCTTCTAGTTTTGGTATGTACATGATGTCAGTCATCTTGCGTTATTTATATTAGATCACGTAGCCATAAAAAGGGACAGATTTGGGCGATGGATCACTAACATTAATTAGGAAATTCATTTGTGTCTCTTTATGTCCACTGGACGTTGATATATAAACATTTGTAATATGTAAAGGGGTTTTAATATACAATAAATGTCAAAGCAGAAACAGCATTTATCACTTTGCGGTTACTAATTTCCATTATCATTTATTTATGTTTATGTTGTAATTTATATGTTAAAGAGCAAGAAGGAGGAGATAATACCACCATTAAGAGATCCTAAGATCTGGTTCAGAGTGTAGTCAGAGAGGGCAAATCTTCATTTTCGCATTCAGTATTTTCTATTGCAAACATTCATTGAAATTCTTCCATTAAATCTTCAGTCGATTCTTGGGCATATGATATACCTCCCAAAGTTACATTATCTTGATTGTCTAATAAATTCTTCAGACAATACTTGGTTAGATGATCAGACATGCAGCCAAATACTGTTTTTATCAATGAACTAGCGACAGCTAAAGCAGTTTTTGACTGCATCAGGTTTATAGTCTCTGATTATGGAATCACTTTACTTTCAGCTATTTTTTATTTTTGCAAAACTCATAAAAATTAATTGTAATAAATGGCAGCTACGGCAAGCACATCTTCAGTTGTCGCTAGTTCAGAAACACCCATGTTGAATATATCTGAATTTATTCAAGAGAATAATTATCAATTAAATTTGGGAAGTTGATTTAGAGATATTTGGGTTCCTTTATTCAAAATGAAAAACTCGTTAATTACTAATGATATTTTAGCTTTTTTGTGTGGAATTCCAAGAAATAAAAAATTGACTACTGAAAATTTTAGACAAAGCAAAAAACATTATGTTCAATTTCTGAAACCACTGAAATTCCATTTACAGAAATTTGACATAATAATCCATTAGCTTAAGAATGTGAATTTATTCAAAATGAAATAAAAACTTTCAGACCAAATAATCTTGTTCAAAAAGAGTGGCTTTTAGTAACTGTCAAAAATATTACAGGGTCAGTAATGACATTTAACATAAAACAGCGGAAACATTTATGAAAATATTCTGCAACTCTCGAGATAATATTTATTAATTATTTAAAATATACAAAAGAATGTGAAATTATTTAAACTAAACAATTAGCCACTGAATTTGAACAACAAAATCAACAACTATGACAACAAATTAGAGAAATACAACCTCATGTAGTTCCACCAACTGAAGGTATTAAAATGAGATATATGTTTGTTCTTTTAAAGTTGTTTGATGATGAGTGTGAATGTGATTACTATGTTATTATAATACAAAGAAGAAATTTGCAAAGACAGTTATACAGAATTATAGATAGACATCCAAATTGTGAACAGCTGTTGAGGCTTGAGTACAATCCTAACACGATAAATCTCTACCAACGAATGAAAAAACTCAACTATTTCAATATTTTGAACAACTACACACATGAAGAATTAATTAATGATATAAAGACACAGACGCAGTCTGAAGACTGGTTTGGCAGTTGCCAGTCTAAGATAGAATTAATGTATGACATTGTCTTTATTTACCAAACTATTGTGTGAATTATCAAATCCCAACCATTTAGCATACACATTACCTCCTTTCTTTCTCATAACATTTTCAACAACATATACATTTGTTTTTGCCCCAAAAAATTTCCTTCAATATCTTTCAATTTGTGTGTCACTGGCTTAGAAAGAATAACATCTTCAATTTCAAAAATTTCTGTTGACCAAATAGCAGTGTATCCTTTTTCAAAAGGTTTTTTAACTTTGCTAATTGGGACCATCAAGAACATTCTTACCTGTTTTATGTCTAACTGGGATAGCCCAAGTAAATTTAGAAAAGATGTCAATAACAGTCAATCAATATTTATATTCTCGATTTCTCTTCGAAATTCCTTTCAGTTTGCTGGAATCCATTTCCACTACATCAGGTTGCCATAGATCATCAATACCAAGCGAAATTACATTTCTTCATTTAAATTTTTTCTCTTTGGCTTATGTAATTCATTAATGATTTCTTCATGAGTATTAGGGAGTAGCGATTTCCTACCCCCTTTACCTACAAAATTTTTTTTGTCGAATTTCTCTTTTTGCTTTTACATACTGTACAAAGACCTTCAAATCTTTGTGTTCCATTTTTAGCTGTTAATCTGTAAGGATTATAAGTCTCAGTAAATTTTTCACACTTCAAACAGTAGATTTCATTATGATTGTCCATTTACCTAGATTAAAAATTTAATAATGTAATTTATTATGTTCATTTCTGTCATCATCCTTATATTCAAAATGTAATTCACCAAACATGATTAATTCACCTGAAACAGTTGCAGTTTTAACAGATTCATTTAGAGGTATAAATATTTTGTCTTTATTCTCCATTTCTATTGATGGATTATTGAATTGTGTTGGATATAAAATCTGTAGTATATCAAAATTGAATCTTTTTATCTCCATTTCAAAATCAGTAGGTTTACATTAGCTCCAAATAAAATAATTCTCTTGATTTTTACATATTATCCAAATTTGTATTTAAATACTTCTGTACCAGTATTAATACCAAATTTCAGTTAGTGTTTGTCACGCATTCTATTCTGAAGATCACTTATTTGTCTCAGATATGGTGTTAAATCTGCTTTTGAAAAATAATCTGTAAAAGCTTTTTCTACTTCCTTTTTTGTAAAGAAATTTTTATAGTGTTATAGTTATCCTGATAAATCTGATTAAGTTTTTCATTAAGCTGTGCAGCAGTGACATAATTATTGAACTGTGTTAAAATACTTGTGTATTCAGGTTTTGTAACATGCTCTTTTTCTAAGTTTTGTTTGGTAACTATACCATAACCATTTACTGGATCTTAATATATCTATGAATCTTGTACCTTTAAAATCAATATATTCGTTTGGTACTTAAAAAATGTTTTCTAGTTCACTATGAAACTGTTTAAGTAAACTTTCAAGTTTTGATTCAATTTCAATTTTAATTTTTTCTAATCCTTCAATTTTTTTCCATTGCTCTCCTTATTAGTTTTATTTCCAATAACGCCCTTTTCTTAAATTCAAAATATCATTAAATTCAAAATTATCACAGAATAGTTTAAAAACAAACAAACGTAAGTAACCATATATTACTCCATCAAAATTTTGTATTCTCTCAGCAATGTAGTACAGATAATTCTTTCCCAAATATTGAACTAGTTGTTTTGGTGTATTACCATCAAATGATTCAAACGCAAATTTTATACTTTTATTCTTATAATAACAAATCAAATGATAACCAACATGGTCAGATATATCTAAATTAGCCCACCAGGTTAGCCGCGTGGTCTACCGCACTGCTTTCTGGGCGAGGAGGCACGCTGAGTACCGGCATGAATCCGCCCGGTGAATTACTGTTGAGGTCCAGTGTGCCTGTCAGTCTGTGGATGGTTTTTAAGGTGATTTTCCATCTGTCTCGACGAATGTGGGCTGTTTTCCCTTATTCTGCCTCAGTTAGACTAAATCAGCTATAGCTGCGTAAACACTTTCACCACATACACATACGCCATAGTTACTCTACCATGCAAACATTGGAGCTACATGCTTCTTGTATGAGACTTTCCCAGGGGGTGGGGATCCACTGGGGCTGAACCACACAATATCCCTAGGTTCGGTGTGGGGCAGCAGTAGGGTGAGTGGACTGCCTTAGCCTGTTGTGGGGTTGTGAACCACTGAGGGCTATGGTGGGGACAAAGCCCCTCCATCGTTTCTATGCCCCCAGTTACTTACAGAACAACACAATATCTAAATTCACTATTCCACATTCGTATTCTCTAGGATGACATGGTAATTCATTGGTCCTAGAAACGCCATGAAAGTGTTTGATTTTTAATTGTTTAACTAATTCTTCTATACTGAAATTTGATAATTTATTATTATATTTATTAATCATTTCTTCGAATTTTTTTTTACTCCTTTTCGTTTCCATTGCTTCATGATACCTTTTTTGTTCTTCTAATACTGCATCAGCTTTTTTCTTGTTTATTACTGCATTTGTAATTGCTGCAGATCCACCAGCAAATGAACCAATACTTGATAGATACGGTCATTGTAAATAATTAAATTATATATATATATAAATATAATTATTTATATTATTTTAGTCTTTTTATAATTTTTGTTGAACTGAATCGAGATGGATGAAAATATTTAAAAATCAGTGAATATATTTAAACCTTGATAAGGTGGCATCGGATATATGCTTTGAGAATTTCGTCGCCGTAAGAAGGAGGTTCGTGCGCCACGTTATTTCTGAGCTAAAATGAGATAAATACTGAAAATACAGTTTACATATAATGTTGAGATTTTAGGATCTTGGATTAAACAAATAATGAAATCACAATAGCGTTAATCATAACTATAATTACTGAAGTGCACTATCCTACTACATTGGGAATACAATATTAATCACTAGTGACATATTGATTATCCACACGTTGGTATCTCGTCCGTGTGCAGTGGAAATTTCCTTATATAATTACTAGTACGTGCGAGTATGCACCCTGCAGTATGCAGTGACTTTTTATAAAATTAAAGAGTTTAAATTAGAGTGACCAGTCTAACGCGTGAGGCTCTCCCTCAACTCCATTCCAGAACAGATAACAGAAGAAGTCATTAACAAAAGACTAGACATCATTTCTGTGTCTCACCAGTGATCACATGCGACCGTGCACAAGATAACTTGCATTGGCTTTCATGCTTTATTAAACAGGGATCTTTGATTAAAAGAAATAGATTTACATACTATGGCTATAAATATGCCTTTAAACCACCCTCAAAGTTGCGAGGCAAAAGATCACATCTTTAGACAAGCAACTTTCCAGAGTGGGATGGCAAAAATAAAAAATAATGAACAATAAAAACTCATACAATTCCTTAAACATAACAGCATATCGAGATATATTATGATTGCATTTATTTACATTTTGACAAATCAAGTTCTTAACCCCTCTTTAAGTTGCCGGATTATATCCCTTTGTTGACCATAGTCTGTTATTGTAGTCCACACGCATGCGCTTCACTGTAGGTTACTGCCATGCTGAGATTGTTGCTAGGTACTCCGTCTCGCATAGTTGCCAGTTTCAGTCTCTGTTGCCACGCGTGCATTCTCGGATGTATCTCGTCTTGATAACATTCATATGACTGCATACCAAAGTTGCTTGCGGGTAAGTACTTCATCACTTTGAAAATAAAATATTGTCCATTGGTTTTCAATGTTCATTTTACTGGTATAGTTTATAATTTATTCATTTCTTGCATCCGTTAGGTTCTCGTGCCGTCAGTTGATGGCAGCGGTCAAAGTCCATTTGTCGGTTATATTGCAAATGTGAAACAGGTTTGTATTGTCCATTAAAGTTCATTACAGTGCACCTTTTCCTCGCTTTTAACGAATGAAAGGGTTTCATATTTATCGTTTGATTGATTATTTTGTCGTTGTTCACAGATCCAGTAGTACGTAAGAATTGAAGTACATAACTTCAGGTGTGCCACAAGTGTTTAGTCCTGGAGAAAGCATGGAAATCACTTCTGATGTCACAGTTTACTGATTTGGTTATCCAATGTTCTAAGGTTAGTGTTTGTCATACATTGAATTATTAGCATTTTGAAGTGTTCGATAAGTTGCTCCTCTGGTCGCTTGCATGGCATTACATGGTTAGTTTCTCATGTTGTTAGTGAGTGCGGGCGCTCTCTGATGATAATTGTTCGCAACAGCTTGCGCTCCTCGTCAAATGTAATTGGCATACTGTCTTTGTTCAGAGTCGTTTGGACTGTAAATTTCACCGTATCACGTCTTTGTCATTGCTCGCATTCACACACAACACCTAAGAATGCACTTGTTCATACACGCGAATAACTTCATGCGTAAACACACTGATCACATTGTGTTTGACAAAAGTTTCAATTTTTGGACATTTATATATTATGGTCCTTTTCTACACTCTTGTGATTATTTACAGATATAGATCAATACATGGACATGGAAATAAAATTAAGAATACAATTAGAACTATATTTCTCACTCATTCATGTGAGGGTTTCATGTTAGACATGTACAATATTATTCTCATTTCTACTTCTGTTATGATCTAGTTTTCACAACTAAATAACATAATGAAATAAGTATCCTTTGTCAACAAGATATGGAAAGAACTGTTTGCAAATCAAAAATTCAACAAATATTTTTTTTTTTTTTTGGTCATCAGTCTACTGACTGGTTTGATGCAGCCCGCCACGAATTCCTTTCCTGTGCTAACCTCTTCATCTCAGAGTAGCACTTGCAACCTACGTCCTCAATTATTTGCTTGACGTATTCGAATCTCTGTCTTCCTCTACAGTTTTTGCCTTCTACAGCTCCCTCTAGTGCCACGGAAGTCATTCCCTCATGTCTTAGCAGATGTCCTATCATCCTGTCCCATCTCCTTATCAGTGTTTCCCACATATTCCTTTCCTCTCCGATTCTGCGTAGAACCTCCTCATTCCTTACCTTATCAGTCCACCTAATTTTCAACATTCGTCTATAGCACCACATCTCAAATGCTTCGATACTCTTCTGCTCCGGTTTTCCCACAGTCCATGTTTCACTACCATACAATACTGTACTCCAGACGCACATCCTCAGAAATTTCTTCCTCAAATTAAGGCCGGTATTTGATATTAGTAGACTTCTCTTGGACAGAAATGCCTTTTTTGCCATAGCGAGTCTGCTTTTGATGTCCTCCTTGCTCCGTCCGTCATTGGTTATTTTACTGCCTAGATAGCAGAATTCCATAACTTCATTGACTTTGTGACCATCAATCCTGATGTTAAGTTTCTCGCTGTTCTCAGTTCTACTACTTCTCATTACCTTCGTCTTTCTCCGATTTACTCTCAAACCATACTGTGTACTCATTAGGCTGTTCATTCCGTTCAGCAGATCATTTAATTCTTCTTCACTTTCACTCAGGATAGCAATGTCATCAGTGAATCGTATCATTGATATCCTTTCACCTTGTATTTTAATTTCACTCCTGAACCTTTCTTTTATTTCCATCACATTTCCTCATCAGACAAATCTTCACCCTTATAGAGGCTTTCAATGTATTCTTTCCACCTATCTGCTCTCTCCTCTGCATTTAACAGTGGAATTCCCGTAGGACTCTTAATGTTACCACCATTGCTTTTAATGTCACCAAAGGTTGTTTTGACTTTCCTGTATGCTGAGTCTGCCCTTCCGACAATCATATCTTTTTCGATGTCTTCACATTTTTCCTGCAGCCATTTCGTCTTAGCTACCCTGCACTTCCTATTTATTTCATTCCTCAGCGACTTGTATTTCTGTATTCTTGATTTTCCCGGAACATGTTTGTACTTCCTCCTTTCATCATTCAACTGAAGTATTTCTTCTGTTACCCATGGTTTCTTCTCAGCTACCTTCTTTGTACCTATCTTTTCCTTCCCAACTTCTGTGATGGCCCTTTTTAGAGATCCCCATTCCTCTTCAACTGTACTGCCTACTGCGCTATTCCTTATAGCTGTATCTATAGCGTTAGAGAACTTCAAACGTATCTCGTCATTCGTTAGCACTTCCATATCCCACTTCTTTGCGTATTGATTCTTCCTGGCTAATGTCTTGAACTTCAACATACTCTTCATCACTACTATATTGTGATCTGAGTCTATATCTGCTCCTGGGTACGCCTTACAATCCAGTATCTGATTTCGGAATCTCTGTCTGACCATGATGTAATCTAGTGGAAGTCTTCCCGTATCTCCCGGCCTTTTCCAAGTATACCTCCTCCTCTTGTGATTCTTGAACAGGGTATTCGCTATTACTAGCTGAAACTTGTTACAGAACTCAATTATTCTTTCTCCTCTTTCATTCCTTGTCCCTAGCCCATATTCTCCTGTAACCTTTTCTTCTACTCCTTCCCCTACAACTGCATTCCAGTCGCCCATGACTATTAGATTTTCGTCCCCCTTTACATACTGCATTACCCTTTCAATATCCTCATACACTTTCTCTATCTGTTCATCTTCAGCTTGCGACGTCGGCATGTATACCTGAACTATCGTTGTCGGTGTTGGTCTGCTGTCGATTCTGATTAGAACAACCCGGTCACTGAACTGTTCACAGTAACACACCCTCTGCCCTACCTTCCTATTCATATCGAATCCTACACCTATTATACCATTTTCTGGTGCTGTTGATATTACCCGATACTCATCTGACCAGAAATCCTTGTTTTCCTTCCACTTCACTTCACTGACCCCTACTATATCTAGATTGAGCCTTTGCATTTCCCTTTTCAGATTTTCTAGTTTCCCTACCAGGTTCAAGCTTCTGACATTCCACGCCCCGACTCGTAGAACGTTATCCTTTCGTTGATTATTCAATCACTTTCTCACGTTAACCTCCCCCTTGGCAGTCCCCTCCCGGAGATCTGAATGGGGGATTATTCCGGAATCTTTTGCCGATGGAGAGATCATCATGTGGTTTCCATTGCCTTCTGCATCCTCATGTCGTTGATCATTGCTGATTCTTCCGCCTTTAGGTGCAATTTCCCACCCCTAGGACAAGAGAGTGCCCTGAACCTCTATCCGCTCCTCCGCCCTCTTTGACAACGCCGTTGGGAGAATGAGGCTGACTTCTTATGCCTGAAGTCTTCGGCCGACAATCCTGATTATTTATCAAAATTTAGACTGTGGCAGGGATCGAACCCGGCACCGAAGACGTTTTGATTATGAATCAAAGACGCTACCCCTAGACTACGGGTACTCAACAACTATATACAAGTTTAAATTCACCTGAAAATAGAGAATATAAGACAAAATACATCATAACTAGAGCACTGGACCCTGAGGCGCTTATTAAGCACAAATGTTACCGTGTAACGAAAAGGAAATTTATTCAGTAAATCATAACCTAAGGTAACCATGCAATTAATTGGCCACTGTGTTCACATCACTCAGTGTCGTGTTTTTTTGTCTCAAATCACTGTGCTCAAGAATTTCTATTTGTTCCGCAGGTGTACGTGTGAGTCGGTGTCACAATCTACACATTGTACTGCAAACTTCTTTAACAGATGTGCCTTGCACAATCATATATATATATATATATATATATATATATATATATATATATATATATATATATATAATAACAAATAATATCACTTACCTTCTATCTTAATGACTATAATATTCAGCATCAGCGTTCTGCAATCATGTCTTCATTCTTCAGTCAGGTACATAAATATTACTCTGCCTGTCATTATTCAGCGCATTCCCTTAAAAATACTATTTACATGTAGTTATTCTGTGTTGTACTTTTTAATGTCCTTATGTGGATATAATCATATAATCTTGCCATTTCTCCTGTTCTTTAATAAGTACACTCCTGGATGTGGTATCCCGTGGATTATGTATGGAGCGTCATAAACAAGTCTCCACTTAGCATTCCTATGCATCAGAGCTGAGGATTTGTGGTGAGGACGCAAAAGTACAAGTTCACCTTGCTTGTAGTTTAGTTTTTCTTAGTTTGTTTACTGTAGTGTCCTTTTCTTATCTTACTTTCCCTTTCCAATGTAATGAAGACTTCTCTTAGCTTGTCTTCTTGTGTGATTTCTTCATATTACAACTTCGGTATTGGATTACTCCATTCATTTCTTTCTGCTATGTTAAACATGATTTCCATAGGTGTATAGGTAGTGTCATATATGTTTAGATTATTGGGCACCTCCTCAAATGAGTTCAGTAGGCTTACCCATTTGGTTTGCTTATTTGTTATGTAAGTCCTGATAAACCGATTGAGTTCCCTAAATACTCTTTCTGCTGGGTTACCTTGTGGTGCAAATATACTAATGAATATAGGTTGTATGTTGTTGTCGGATAAAAATTTCCTCCAACGAAATCCTATATAGTATGTGGCATTGTCTGATAGGATTTTAGCAGGTTTTCCTACTTGTGGTATGAAATCGTTCTTAAATCTCCAGATAACGGCATTTGCTGTTGCAGATTTCAGTGCAAATAATTTCACATGTTTGCTAAAAACATCATAAAATAAAAGTATATATTTTGCTCCTCCAGAGCTTGTAGGATGAGGTCAGATATGTCAGTACTAATTATTTCTAGTGGTTTGGTAGGCAGTATTGAATGTAGTTCTGTTCTGTGTGACTGGTTACTTGCTTTTGCTTTCTGACATATGGTACATGTTTTGAGTGTGTTACGTACTTTTCTCCTGTACTGAAGTAACAGTATGAGCTTAATTTAGAAAAACATTTCTGAGATCCATAATGACCAAAGAGAAAATGTGTGTCAAATAAGATATCCTTCATATTCCTGGGGAATACAAACACACCAGTTTTTACTCAAAATGTGTCTTCTGTAAAATAATACTCCTCTATCTAGTTTATATCTACTACACAGTGTGTGCTGAGGCTGATCTGTGATAACTTCCCTAATTTTTGACCAGTGAGGGTCTGCCATCTGTAGTGTTTCCCTGTTTGTACACAAGTCTTTGTAATACTGAGTATAATTACTATTCTGCATTAGCAAAATTCTGTAATCATCCAGGTTCTCTGGTTCTGTTGTATCCTTACTTAATACTTGTGGAAGTCATGATAGTGTGTCTGCTATGACATTATCTGTACCTTTAAGGTGAATCATTTCAAATGAGTATCCTTGAAGGGAAATCGCCCACCTGGCTAATCTGGGGTGTAATAATTTACATGATAGAAGAAATGTCAACGCATGATGATCTGTGTATACCCTTATGCGCTTGCCAAAAATATAATAGTTAAATTTCTTGAAACCCCAGACTATGGCTAATGTTTCTAGTTCTGTAGTCGTGTAAGATTTTTCACATTCGGTCAAAGTTCTGCTATCAAATCCTATAATTCTAACTTCTTCCTTACCATATTTATTTACAACTTGGAAAAGATATGCTCCTAAACCATAGCTGGAAGCATCACAAGCTAAACAGAATTCTGAGCTAAAATCTGGGTGGCATAATACACTCCTGGAAATTGAAATAAGAACACCGTGAATTCATTGTCCCAGGAAGGGGAAACTTTATTGACACATTCCTGGGGTCAGATACATCACATGATCACACTGACAGAACCACAGGCACATAGACACAGGCAACAGAGCATGCACAATGCTATTCTCCCATGGAGACGATCGTAGAGATGCTGGATGTAGTCCTGTGGAACGGCTTGCCATGCCATTTCCACCTGGCGCCTCAGTTGGACCAGCGTTCGTGCTGGACGTGCAGACCGCGTGAGACGACGCTTCATCCAGTCCCAAACATGCTCAATGGGGGACAGATCCGGAGATCTTGCTGGCCAGGGTAGTTGACTTACACCTTCTAGAGCACGTTGGGTGGCACGGGATACATGTGGACGTGCATTGTCCTGTTGGAACAGCAAGTTCCCTTGCCGGTCTAGGAATGGTAGAACGATGGGTTCGATGACGGTTTGGATGTACCGTGCACTATTCAGTGTCCCCTCGACGATCACCAGTGGTGTACGGCCAGTGTAGGAGATCGCTCCCCACACCATGATGCCGGGTGTTGGCCCTGTGTGCCTCGGTCGTATGCAGTCCTGATTGTGGCGCTCACCTGCACGGCGCCAAACACGCATACGACCATCATTGGCACCAAGGCAGAAGCGACTCTCATCGCTGAAGACGACACGTCTCCATTCGTCCCTCCATTCACGCCTGTCGCGACACCACTGGAGGCGGGCTGCACGATGTTGGGGCGTGAGCGGAAGACGGCCTAACGGTGTGCGGGACCGTAGCCCAGCTTCATGGAGACGGTTGCGAATGGTCCTCGCCGATACCCCAGGCGCAACAGTGTCCCTAATTTGCTGGGAAGTGGCGGTGCGGTCCCCTACGGCACTGCGTAGGATCCTACGGTCTTGGCGTGCATCTGTGCGTCGCTGCGGTCCGGTCCCAGGTCGACGGCCACGTGCACCTTCCGCCGACCACTGGCGACAACATCGATGTACTGTGGAGACCGCACGCCCCACGTGTTGAGCAATTCGGCGGTACGTCCACCCGGCCTCCCGCATGCTCACTATACGCCCTCGCTCAAAGTCCGTCAACTGCACATACGGTTCACGTCCACGCTGTCGCGGCATGCTACCAGTGTTAAAGACTGCGATGGAGCTCCGTATGCCACGGCAAACTGGCTGACACTGATGGCGGATGTGCACAAATGCTGCGCAGCTAGGGCCATTCGACGGCCAACACCGCGGTTCCTGGTGTGTCCGCTGTGCCGTGCGTGTGATCATTGCTTGTACAGCCCTCTCGCAGTGTCCGGAGCAAGTATGGTGGGTCTGACACACCGGTGTCAATGTGTTCTTTTTTCCATTTCCAGGAGTGTATGTCTGCATTCATTAGTGCATGTTTAATTTTCTCAAAGCCTTCCTGACACTCCTTACTCCAATGCCAAGTCTGGTTTTTCTTAAGTAGTTTGAGTAGATGCCTGCTGTTTAGAAGTGGGTGAGGCAAAAATTTGCTAAAAAAAGAGAAAAACCCAATTAGTGACCTTAGTTGTTTCTTTGTTCTCGGTGCTGGGAGATTCTTCAGTGCATCCAGCTTCATGGGAGCTGGCCTTACGCGCTGTGCATTTATTATATGTCCTAGAAATTTTATTTGTTAACATCCAAACTTAGATAGATTCATTGCAACACCACATTCCGTAAATCTGTTTAATAGCTTGTTAAGAATGTATGAATGTTCTTCCCATGTGTGAGTGGCTATGAAAAGATCATCCATGTGGTGTGTGACAGATTGTTTTAAGTCTTCATTCAGTACCATCTCTAAGGCTGAGAAAAAAACACCAGAGCTGATATTCAAGCCAAACGGCAGTATACAAAATTGATAACTCTTTGCATTAAACGAAAAAGCTGTGTATTTTCCACACTGAGGTTCCAGTCTTGTTTGCCAGAAGGAACTGACTTAATCTAAGGAACTAAAATATCTAGCATCTGGAAATTTCTGCAGTTGCTCTTCAAGGCTATCAGGCTTAGTTCTAACAGGTAGTATAATCTGGTTTATTGCCCTAGCAACTAACATAAGTCTAATGCTACCATTAGCTTTCCTTACAACTAATAGTGGGCTGCAATATGAAGATGTGCTGGGCTCAATAATGTTCCACTCCAGCATCTGTTTTAACTCTTTCCAAACTGCTGCTTTCTGTGAGTGTGGTACACTATATGATTTGTGGTAGAATACTGTATGACGTTTCACTTCAATGTTATAAGAATATGTGTTAATTACTCCTGGTCTATTTGAGAAAACACTGGCATATCCATGCAATAGTTCTGCTAGTTCACTTCGTTCATCCTCAGATAAGGCCAATGACTGCTGTACCTTACTCTGTATAATTGTATCTGTCTCAAACATGTCTTGCTTGGGTACTGGTGTGCATGTCTCTGTATCATCATGATCATGTATTATCTGTAGCTTGTATCCTCGACAGCGTTTATCATGGCTTACTTCTCTAGTTTCTAAGTGCATGGCGTACTGATTGCCAAAATCCTTAAAACTACATGTTTGTGCAGAAAAGTCAATTATAGCGTCCTTTTCACACAAGAAATCCAGTCCCAGTATAGCATCACATATTAAATTAGGTACAACTAAGAATGCCCAACTGATCGACCCATTCTCTACTTCAACTGGTATATAAACTTGCTTCTTAATACTAATAGGCTTGTTACCTACAGCAGTCAGTATGTTGCATCCTTGCACTGGAAACACATCCACTTGTCCATGTTCTTGCATTAAATTGTAAAAATTCTCAGATAATACGCTTACAGCTGCACCAGTATTTAATGTGAGACTTGTAGTTATGCCCCCTACGTTTGCTTTAGTGGAAGCAACTACTACTATTGTGTGTGATGAACGACAAATATTGTCATCATTTTCAGTGAGTGCATCTGATAAATTTTGACCATAATTATAACGTAAGAATAACATAGGTTTATGTTTGTAAATACTTAGTCTTGTTCAGTACTTACTGTGTCAGTCTTAAATAATTCTTGTAAATCAAAGTCGCCCCCATAGTATTCCTCAGCCACAACTTAGGGTCTAGTAATGGCTGTCATTAGTTTGAATGTCTGCCTTGTGTTCCGTCAGTCTGTCTTGGTTTAGGTGGGTTATTGTCGGCCTATATTATGTTTACATTCGGGTACTGTCTATTCCAGTCACCTGCATTCCTTCCTTGTTGCTGTGTAAAAGTTGCATTAGGTGTCTGTTGTGCTGTGTTCTGTACTGCACTGCTGTAATTCCTTTGTGGCGGTGGCTGTGATTGAGTTTAATGTTGCCATGCACTGTTGTTTACATTCTGAGGCTGCGGATACGCTGGATATTGCATTCCATAGTTTGGGTTATTACTGTACGAAACCTGCCGCTGTTCGTTTTGGTTACCGTTGTAATTAAAATTTTGTCGGTTATTTTACCAGTTTTGGCCATTTTCATAATTGCGGTTTTGTTTATTGTTCCGCCTGCGCTTGTAGCCATCGTCGCTAGGCGAAAATGTGGGGTTAGTGTTCAAGATGGGTGGCTGCATATTAGGTACACTGTTGCCAGGATAGTTTGCATTCGCTGCAGGACAAAATTGCGGCGCAACATATGCTACGGTAGGTGGTGTGTATTGATGAGATTGGCTGTTCTGCTTGTTTTGGTTGGAATTACGACGCTGATCTTCAAATAACAGATCAACAGTATCTAGAGCCTGGATAAAGTATTCTGTGTCGTAATCCGGGATATGTAACAATTTCTCTTTGATATAGAACGGTAAACGTGGTTTCAACGCATGGAGCAGATCTCTAGACGCGACAGGCTCTGACAAGAAATGCGTCATATTTATATACTTCTCAAAGCAACATCTAAGATTTCCGTACTATGGATTAAATGGTTCAGGTTCTACGATCTGTCTCCTTATTCTTTCCTGTACAGTATGTGACCACAATTTTGACAGGAAAGCATTTTCGAATTGCTGAAAAGTTTGGTATCTGTCTACCTCATTATAGGCCCCAATAGCTGTATTTCCTTGTATATAAGATACTGCAAAATTAATTTTCCTCTGCTCACTCCACCTGCGAGGAAATGCGTCTTTGAAAGCTTTCATGAAAATTACAGGGTGATTGGTTTTATTGTCTGAAGTAAAAGGTTGAAGGGTTTGGTGTTTTATAAAAACTTCTTGCTGTCTGTCAGATTGATCTATGTTTCCTCTTCTCGTCCTTCGTCTTTGATACATTTCAGGACAAGAAGACTGTGGGTCAGAATCATTCCCGAAATTTCGGTTTTGTTCTATTTTTCTGTATTTACATCTGTCTGAGTTGTCTGAATAAGTTTCTCTCTTATGTCTGTTATGGCTCGACAATTTATGTCGGTTGTGTGTTTGAATGTAACTATCACTGTGATCTGTACTGTCGACATCGTGAACACGTTTGTTTACACATATTCTTGTGTGTGCGGCATCAGGTATTTTGCTCGCTTTCGTTACAACATATTCATCGACAGTCTGTTTGACTACTGCCGGTAGGTTTGTCCTAATGCATTCGTCAAGATGTTGGTCTTTTCTGTCAATCCACTCATGAAATTCTTCATTAATTTTAGAAAAACGTCTGTCTGTATCTAATTTTATTGTCTGGTCAGTTGTCTGTCATGGTTTCTAAATCTGTCTCTACTTGTGTGACACGCTTCGTGATGTCATCATGAGCAGTGAGGCACTTTTCTACTTTTGTCGTCACGGTGCCACACGTGCTACTTAACTGTTTGACATTAGTTTCAAAAACATTGATTTTGGTTTCATTACGTTTTGCTAAAACTGTTAGTTTTGAAAACTTTGTGTCTATTTCATCGATCATTTTGTTTAAGTCAGTACCAATTTTGGTTAATTTAGCGTCATTACTGTCAAGCTTTTTGTTTATTTCCTGAAATTTTTCTGTAAACTGTTTGCCATTGTTCTGTAAACTTGTATTCATCTGCTGAAATTGTTGCATGACTGTATTGATAAATTGTGAGAAATTTACTGTTTGAACATTATCTGGCGTTGGTAAATCGTGAGAATTTACTGCTTGTGATTCAGTCTCCATATCTTGCGATTTTTTGACGCTGTCTGTTGCTACAGCTAGATTGTTTAGGTTCTGTGTTTCATTTACTGTTTTGCTTGTTTGAGTATTAGTGTTTTGACCAAGCGTAATTTGATTCTGTGCCTCTTCATTAGATACGGAACAAGCAGTAGGCGAACTGTTTATGTTATCCATTCTATTTGCCATACTACGAGTCGTGACCATAACAATAGCAAAAAGTAATAACATTTTGGGAAAAGTCAGTAAAGTAAATGCGTTAAATATTTTTAAACTCGTCTCTACAGCAAATGAATATCTACAATGTTTAGCTTGTATGTAACTGTCATTCAAACAATGCATAGAGTTGATCTATTATTGACAATGTATCTACATGCCAAGTTGTATCTACTAAGCTGTGTACCGGCCATATTGAAATAATTATTGTCGTACTTTGAAAATCTGAATAAAATTTTAGAGAAGAATCTCACTCACTAGTAAAAATCACTTCTTTTTTAAAAAAAAACTTTTGCAAAACTTCTCTATATATCGCGAGTTAATGTAAGATTGTACCAGAGTCAAATGTGATACATATGATAAGTATGTCCAACCTCTGTTGTGGTGATTGTTGTCACAGTCTGACCAGATTTTCCATTATGTTTTCTGGATTTAATATTCTTCCCATTCCTTCTTGGTGATTTCTCAGAGTAATGTTTGCGATGAAACATGAAAAAAAAATTGCTCACAAATTACAGCCTAGCCAATATATATATATATATATATATATATATATATATATATATATATATATATATATGATTATATTAATTTGGTTTTTTTATAATTTTTGTTGAACTGAATTGAGATGGATGGAAATATTTAAAAAATCAGTGAATATATTGAAACCATGATAGGGTGGCATCCGATATATACTTTGAGAATTTCGTCACCGTAAGAAGGAGGTTCATGGGCCACATTATTTCTGAGCTACAATGAGATAAATACTGGAAATACAGTTTACACATAATGTTGAGATTTTAGGATAATGGATTAAACAAATAATGAAATATCAATAGCGTTAATCATAACTATAATTACTGAAGTGCACTATGCTGCTTACATTGGGAATACAATATTAATCACTAGTGACATATTGATTATCCACACGTTGGTATCTCGTCTGTGTGCAGTGGAAATTTCCTTATATAATTACTAGTACGCGCAAGTATGCGCCCTGCAGTACACAGTGGCTGTTTATAAAATTAAAGAGTTTAAATTAGAGTGGCCAGTCTAATGCGCAAGGCTCTCCCTCGACTCCATTCCAGAACAGATAACAGAAGAAGTCATTAACAAAAGACTAGACATCCTTTCTGTGTCTCACAAGCGACCACATGCGACCGCGCACAAGATAACTTGCATTGGCTTTCATGCTTTATTAAACAGGGTTCTCTGATTAAAAAAATAGATTTACATGCTGTGCCTTTAAATCATGTAGCTAATAGTAATGGACAAAAATGCCTAGTGTAATGAGTAAATTACCACCAGGTTTTTCTCTTTCTTTCCTTTTTGTGAATCACTTAAAAATGGTTCAATACTATTTAATTGATCATTATTCAGTTAAATTTAATTGATTTTTGTTTAGTTTTATAGCTAGGTAGCGATGTATAATCGGTTTAAAAGTTATTTATTGATGCAGATTATAAATTTATTTATGTTTTTTCATAATCCTCAACCATTTTCATCCATTCCTAATATAATTCCCAATTTTATCTTTCCATACATTATTCCTTTAACTGCAACTGCAGCTATTTTTTCACCAGTTGAAGCATCACTTGCATGCATTCTTTCTTTTACAGCTAATCGGAGTTGTTTATCAACTTCATGTCTAGATTGTAAACCTTTATGATCTCTGTATGCGATATCATGTTGTTTACAAGCTTCATCTAATGGATTTATTCCTAGATCACCACATGCTAATCTTTCTTCAGGTTCAGTGATTGGTCTACAGTATTTAAATCCTGGTAGATGCATCTGTGGCATTGGTAAATTATTTGAAGCCGAATTGACTAATACTCTTGCATGTTTTTCACTTTTCCGAAATGTGTGAGGATGACTATTCAAAAATCTAATTAAATGGGGAATTCCTTCTCGATTATCGATTATGAAATCACTGAATTTATTTGTTAACATCTGTGCTACACAAACTTTTTCATTATGATAATTTTTATTTCCAGCTAATTCTTCTCCATTAATTACGACTAATCTATCGATTAAATCTCTAACATCATTCATCCAAACATATTCAACTGGTTGTTCTGTATATTTCTTTATTAAACCCTTACCTTTTTCCTCAGATGAACGTATTTCTGAATAATCTGAAGACTCTAGGAGGTGGTAATAATCTGAGGAATCTGTAGTCGGTCTTCTTAAGTTTGGGAAATAGTCTTCAAGAATTTGTTTCATCAGATGTTTATATTTATTACCGTCATTTGATTTTATTTTATTTGGGTTGCTATCAAAATACAGTGTTCCTGAATTTAAAAATAAATCTGCATAATTTGATAAAATCTACACTATCAACCTTTTTTCCTATATCATCCGTAGTAATCAGTTTTTCAGTTAAAAGACTCATAAACCAATCAATTCCTTCATATGTCTTTTCCCCAATTGTTAACTTATCTCCATCAAATTTTACTAGATATTTGCCAACACATTTAAAAGCTCCAGCAGGTTTCAATCCAAAAACTTGGTCTCCAGTATGATTAATATACTTTAATATTCTTTCACTAACATTTATCTTTTTAGCTCATTCTACTGACTGCTGGACTGAGTCTCCTTTGTTTTTTAACAGCAGCTTGAGATTGTCTCTCTTCATCATAATTCTTCAAAACATTTTAAATTTCTGATTCACTTTATGTATAGCCATATTTACTAGGAATATCATCAGACCAATCTTTTAATTGTTTAATTAGTGATAAATCTCTAAAATCTTCTGTATGATGACAATATGGAATCATATGTTTTTCAACCTAAACCTTCAATTCCTGGTTTTACTTGATAGCATCAATAACTGGCTGAACTTCTTTTTTACATTTATCGTACTCTCGGCTTGGTATTTTTTACAAAGCTTGAATTTTGATTTCAATTCTTCAGCATTCTTTCTATTATGCTTAGCTTTTATAACAACCCTGTGTTGAACATTTTATGTTTATGTTGAACATTTATTTTTAATGTTTACATTTGTGTTCAACATTAAAATTTATGTTTAATGTTTATGTTGTTATGAAACATTCTATTCTATTTCTGAACTTACCTTACTTGGTTTTCTAGTCATGTCTATTGTAAAAAATCCAAACTCATCATTCCATCATTTACTACACATTTCTTTAAGATCATCAAACTTTAAGTCACCTCCAATGAACTCGTGGTAAATGTGATTCAAATTTTTGTGATCTTGTGTAAAGATATTTTAAAAATTATGATTATCTGTGACAAATTGTTTTGGTATTATTGAATATGTCTGAGCTAAATAAAAACAATCTATTCCTTTATGTCTTCCCTAGTAAAGTGTTCTTTAACTGTATCCCGATTTTCAAGAATGAAGTTATCAAATATCAGTACAAAATTTTCTTGGTATCCATCTAATGGAATAATTTCATCATTATTTTCAATAAAAGTAGCAATTTTCTCTTTATGCTTATCTTCAATTTTTTCACACCTTTTCATAAATTCTTGATATTTTGGTTGATTTAAACTTTTAGAATAGATATACTAATGCTTACTTTTATTCCAATCAACCACCCTGGAACTAGAATACAACTGTCAATCATTAATGTAGTTATTCCACAACCACTTGGTCCTATGATTGCATACCAAATAGAGTTTGGAAAGTACTTGCCATGTTTATTTTTGATTTCTTCTCTGGAATTCTTGTTTTTGGTTCCCAAACTGTCATTTATTTAAATACATTTTTATTAATATATGTGACTCGCCTATTTCAAGTGAGTGGTAAGTCATCTGCTCTCAAGAAACGATTGACTGTACCTATATGAGACAGCTTTAGTAATGTTGCACTGGCTGGTTTTTATTCAACCATTTTAACTCCAAATATTAGGCTGAAAAATAATAAACTGTATTGTGATGGAGAAACAATCGATATTCCAACTGGTAAGTATAGTTTGAAAAACTTGGAAAAATTTATTCATTTGAAAAACCTAATATTCACATTAAAGCAGATGAAATTTTAAACAGAGTGATGTTAAGTTATATATGGCTAAAGAAGATAGTATTGGAAATGTGCTTGGTTTTAGTAAGCAAATTGTTGAGGCTAATGAAAAGACTGTTGCTAAAGATGTTCCTAAAATTGTCTGATTTGAGTTAATAAATATATATTTTAATTTGACTGATGGGATGTTTGTAAAGTATACTGATCATATTCATTGAGAAACTAATATTATTGCCTCATTCAAGCCTATGCAGAATTTGGTGGACCAATAATTCATGAACCACATTCTCCTGTAAAAATCTCAATTTTTGATCCTCTTCAAAATTTAGAAATAACTGTAACTGATGAAAATGATAATGTGATTGACTTCAATGGATCTACTACAACAGTAGTTTTAGAAATGTCTTAATAAATTTTTTCCTTAGTATAGCAGTGATGGCTTAAGCAGTTTTTGTCTGCAGCATGAACAAAATCGAGAGTTATAGGTTTTACTTCTTTCCTGTGAATGACAAGACTAAAAATAATTTAAGTGTGCCCAACAAGGATACTGAAATTAACATAAATATTGGTCATGGATGGCTTCATCCTAATCACGCCCAGTTATAGACGAATTTCAATATTATTCAGTGATGACACAGATTATCCAAAATATGATGGAAAATCCAATAAAAAATTAAACAATAATTATGTGGCAAAATTTTTTGATTTTGTATCCATAAAGAATGGAAATAAAGTTATATCTAGAATAGATCATTCTTTTATTTTTGCATCAGTTTTACTGCATTTTACTTCATCTCTAGCTGATAAAATAGGTATGGAAGGGCATATTCTTAATAATGGAAAAATAAAATGCAAACAAAATGGAGTTACTTATCCATTAGGTGTGCTTGATGGATTTTTTAAATATTATAAGGAATTTAACAGTAAGTTTCACATGGTCATCAAGTGCTGGAGTTTCTATTCTTCGATGGTCTGATTTTAATGATGCTGAAATTTAAATAAAAGACACTCTTCAAAACGAAAGTAAACTTGGTGTAGAATACATGGAAATTCGTGTACCAATTGTTAAACATGAATCAGATTACTAGTTAGAACAAAGGGAAAATACACTGAAAAATCTGAAACTTCCGATATCTTATGAACTGCAAACAGTAGAAGTTGCAGGACTGAGTGGTAAGAATAATTTTGAACTAGGTATCACGAGTTACTATAACTCAGTAGAATTTGATATGCCATATTTCGTATTTACTACATTTCATACAAATTGTAAAAATAATCAGTTAGTTGACTTTTCATTATTCGATCATGTTAGTCTACAGAAAATATACTTGAAACATGAAAGAAATGAAATTTTCCTGCACGAGATGTGGAATATTAATCCTTCGAATAATTTTCTCAAAGCATACGATGCATTTCTCGATTTTAAACGACTTGCACAACTGAAAGCAGATCTGGATATTAGACCGCGCTGCAGCGACAGGCTGCTAGCGTGCATAAGGAAGTGTTTGCAGAAGTGTGCAACTTCCTTAGACATTCTATTAGCCTAGTACAGCAACTCACTTGTAAGCTACTAAAATGAATTGGCGTTTCAAATGTTTCGAGAGTATATGATGGATGGCGTTGATAGAATTAACATGGGAACATGTTTGCTTTCAAACGTAAATAATTCTTTTTTAAACTTAATTTTTTCGATTACACTCACATTAATGTGGTTTCCACATGAGTTCTCTATTTACAAAACGTAGTAAAGTGAAAAATATTGCCTTCTTCATCAAAATTTGTTGATATCGGTAGAGCTTTTAGAAGATGCTTTGAAACTTGAATACCAACAATACATACAGATTGCCAACTCTCTTCCTTTGCCCTGCAGGGGCAAAAGCTGAATTGCTATAGAATTGGATCGGCTGGTAATACTGTTGTAATCTGCTATCGTCGTCCATCGCCGCAGCCCACCAAGAAGAAGATGCCAACATCCGCCGTCGGCAGCTATTCCACTTCATGCCCACGTGAAGTGCCGAAACGCTGACATAAGAAGTTGATGGGTGGGCAACGAGAAGCAATTAAAGTCACATAACAACAGTAATGTGAATCTTCAGATTTTCGCGGCGCAAAGACTGCTCCATTAAGTTTCGGGAATGCAGCCGCATGTATTCAACTTCTTCTTCTAATATTTCGGCTGTATACCTTTCAGCCATCTTCAGAGAGAGCCGTACGACTGACGCTCCAGCGCTCGCTCCATCCTTTTAAACTCGCGGACCGCGCCACTGCGCATGCGGCCACAGATAAACAAGGCGCCAGTGATGTTGATTGGCGGCAAAGACGTTACGTCTGTGACTGCGCATTCGATCCATGCTGGGAGGTCGATGTATTACTGGGAGCTGAACTGTAGCGACGTCTTTGTAAGTTCAATATTGAAAGTGCCGGATTCCATTATTTATCTAACGTGAAACCGCTGTCTCTATTAATTAAATTCTTCGTCAAGCGAATTTCAATAGCCTCTTTTACTACGGAGTCCCAGAAAGATGAAACAGAAGTCAGAATTTCGACATTTTCATATACCATAGAGTGACCAGAATCAATACAATGTTCTGCCACAGCCGATTTACTGGGTTGTAAGAGCCGAGTGTACCTGCGATGTTCCGTACATCTCTCTTGGAGTGTACGATTCGTTTGTCCGACATATGAAAGGCCACATTCACATGGTATCTTGTAAACTCCAGGCTTGCGGAGTAGTAAGTCATCTTTAACGGAACCCAGGAGTGCAGCCGTCTTCGCCGGTGGACGAAAAATCACTTTTACTTTATGTTTAGTGAGGATCCGTCCTATTTTGAATGAAAGGCTTCCCACATACGGCAGGACAGCCATGGATTTAAATGTTTCCTCGTCAGCTTCTGCATTCCTTACGGACACCTTAGGTTTTATTTGTAGTGCCTTACGTATCTGTTGTGGAGAATACCCGTTGTCCTCAAAAACTCTCTTCAGATGTAAAAGTTCGTCTTTTAAACTACTTTCATCAGATATGACGTGTGCTCGGTGTACCAAAGTTCTTAGAACACTACTCGTCTGCGAAGGATGGTGACAGCTATTTGCATGCAAGACACGTAAGGCACTACAAATAAAACCTAAGGTGTCCATAAGGAATGCAGAAGATGACGAGGAAACATTTAAATCTATGGCTGTCCTGCCGTATGTGGGAAGCCTTTCATTCAAAATAGGACGGATCCTCACTAAACATAAAGTAAAAGCGATTTTTCGTCCACCGGCGAAGACGGCTGCACTCCTGGGTTCCGTTAAAGATGACTTACTACTCCGCAAGCCTGGAGTTTACAAGATTCCATGTGAATGTGGCCTTTCATACATCGAACAAACGAATCGTACAGTCCAAGAGAGATGTACGGAACATCACAGGCACACTCGGCTTTTACAACCCAGTAAATCGGCTGTGGCAGAGCATTGTATTGATTCTGGTCACTCTATGGTATATGAAAATGTCGAAATTCTGACTTCTGTTTCATCTTTCTGGGACTCCGTAGTAAAAGGGGCTATTGAAATTCGCTTGACGAAGAATTTAATTAATAGAGACAGCGGTTTCACATTAGATAAATCATGGAATCCGGCACTTTCAATATTGAACTTACAAAGACGTCGCTACAGTTCAGCTCCCAGTAATACATCGACCTCCCAGCATGGATCGAATGCGCAGTCACAGACGAAACTCATGCATATTGTACGTCTTTGCCGCCAATCAACATCACTGGCGCCTTGTTTATCTGTGGCCGCATGCGCAGTGGCGCGGTCCGCGAGTTTAAAAGGATGGAGCGAGCGCTGGAGCGTCAGTCGTACGGCTCTCAGTGAAGATGGTTGAAAGGTATACAGCCGAAATATTAGAAGAAGAAGCTGAATACATGCGGCTGCATTCCCGAAACTTAATGGAGCAACAACAGTAATGTTCAGCAAAAAACCCAGATGGTGAAAAAATGAAATAATGAGAGTACCATCAAGAAAAAATGAAACCCTCCAGGTTTCCTCCAAATGGCCCCGAAGCTTTTGCACTTTCTGACAATGACTATATTTTTAAAAACTGCCCTTCATAAAAATCTTATGGCTGCTACTCAATAATTTTCATTAACCAATTCATTTTACTTATTTTCTTATGTTCACCTTTTATAACAAACTGTATTAACTTTATTTTCTTATGTGCACCAATCATTTTTTACATGCATCTTTTATAAAAAAACATTAACATTCATTTTTCTTACGTGCACTTTTTAAGTGGAAATGGAATGAGCTAGACCTGAAAATATGGGCGAGAGAAGAAAGAAAAGGGTGTTTTTGGATCACTAGCTCACTTTTTGGCGAAACCCGGACTGGGCTAGTGGATCAGAACCCCCCTTGTCTTCCTACTAGTATGTTCTGCAGAAATGATTATCATTTGAACCATGTCGGCTAGTGGGCTCAAGGCCAATATCGATATCGCCGCCCAACACCACGTACCTGTAAAATGTGACTGCGGCTCTCATTGTCGCTGTAGACCGAAGGTAATGAATCAGTGTGACTCGAGCAGATGTTCAGGATGCCTCGCAGACGAATGTGCAAACCATACCACAAAATCAGTGAGTTCGAAAGGTGGAGCATTATTGGCATGAGGGAATGTGATGCCTCCTTCGGGAAATTGCTGCTCGTGTGGGACAATCTGTTTCAGCAGTGCAACGGGTGTGTGCAGCATGGTTCTCGGAAGGCCGTAGAATATGACGAGATGTGTCAGGTCGCAGCACCTGTACCATCCCCCCCCCCCCCCCAACCCAAGAAGATCGACACCTCATCCGAATGGCGTTGCGTCCTGCTCAGCTCTGGCGCAACAGTGGAACAGTGTAACACATCGTACACTACCAGGGGTGGCAGTCCGTCGCCGTTTGTTAGGGCATGGACTACGTGCATGTCATCCACTTCTCCACCTATCTTTGACGAATTTGCAGAAACATACTAGACGCCAGTGATGTATGGAAAGACATCACTGGGGACAGGAATGGCATCAGATAGTGTTTTTGGACGAATCCTAATTCAGTTTATTTGTAAATTATGGCCGCATTTTGGTTCGCCACATACAGCAGGAGCTGCATCACAGTGACTGTATTGGCACAAGACATACAGCGCCAACTCAATGCCTTACGGCCTGTGGTGCTATTGTGAACAACCAAAATTCACGACTGGTGCGTGTCCAGGACGCTCTGACCAGTGTGACCTATGTGAATGTCATCCTGCTACCTATAGCCATACGCTTTCTGCACAACACCCCATTTGCCATTTTACAGCAAGACAATGCACGACCACCTGTTGCTGCACTAACATGTGCTCTCTTGGTGTCACAGGATGTCAACCTTTTGCCCTTGCCCACAAGGTCACCAGATTTGCCGCCAATCCAAAATGTGTGGCATATGGTGAAATGACGGGTGCAGTGCTGTGACCTAATGGCAACCATCGCAGATGGGCTTTGGTACCAGGTGAAGCAGCATTGATGAGTATACCACAGGACGCCATTCGCGCCTTATATGCGCCGATGCCAACACGCATGGAACAAGTTATGAGAGACCATGATGGACCCCATAGCTATCAGGCAACAGGATAGATGATGAACCGAGGTGACTGGAATTCTAATCATTTCTGCAAAATATACCCATGTACATATTCTGTGAATATGAACGTTCTGTCTCTAGTTGTTCAAGGTGTTCTGCTTTTTTTTCTGGACATGAGTGTATAATACACAGTATGTAAAAACATGGTGCAACATGAGTGTGACCACGCAATCACTGCATTCGGTGTGTCTTCTTGTCGTAAGAGATAACCGTGCGTCATTGGGCAGTTCCGACACGAAGGTGTGTGAATACTACTTCGTTCCTCAGTAGAATTCTTCGAAAGGAAGAAAGGAAGCGCGCCGTGGCCGAATAGTCTGTTGGACCGACCGCAGATTTTTGTTACCCACTTCCTGCTACTGCATTTACCGCTTAGCTAACCTCTCGCTTTGTCGCTCACGACACGACAGCCTGAAGACAGATGTGAAGTTGAAATGTCGTATTTTCCCGGCGTAATGCTTTCGCTGCTCTGTCAGGTTCCTCACTCCCATCGACTCCCATGTGTCCAGGGACCCGGCAGTAGACCACCTCTTTCTTGCCAGTAGAACCAGTAGTTAGTGTCCTGAGCAACCTGAAGTGTCCTATCTGTTGGGAAAATTTACTGCATAACACTAAAAGAGTCAAAGCAGACAAGAATCTTCGCTCCGCCAAAAAGTGTCATGTGCCTTCTTGACCAGCCGCCCATTTCTCTGAATAGTACACTTAGAAGTGGCTTGGTAAATGGTGTTTATTGACCAAATGTGGGAAGATAACGGAACAAACATTGTTCCCTTGCTTCGATCCATCGTAAAAACTACCATGTGCTCCGGATTCTCCGACAAAGTGTCATTAAAAATCCGTTTTCAAGCCAAAGGCGGAACAGTGAATTTCTTGTACTCCATCATGTCGAGGTTAATGCTGGGCCTGTCAGTCATCCAGGGAGGAGATTTGCACTATCCTTGCTTAAGAATCTGTATGTCTGCTGTACCACGTCACCCAAGACAACCCTCCGCACGGACAGAGAAAGATTTAGTTGCCCAGAGATTGGTAAACCTGCGTTGCGGCGCTTGTTCAGTTCCAACACCGACAGCAGGATGGCCGGAGATGGCTTGCATTATGCGTACATGTCACACTATGAGGCGTTCTCGCCTTATCGTAAGAGGTGGGTCAGCAGCCTCTGCACGGAGGCTGTCAATGGGAGTGGTTCCGCAGTCAGCTCTCGACAGCCTAATGTCTACATAGTCGACAGCGTTCATCACGTCTTATTTCATCTCCTGCGTTTGTGGACAGTGTTCGAACAGTTTCTTCTGCGGCGCTGATTAACGCGGGTACTGGTAAACCTGTGGTGTGTGCCCAAAGTGCAGTTGTTTAACTAAAGCTGTCGTCGTAGAGTCGTCCTGTTCTCTATACATCATATTATTGATAGAACGCAGAATAACAGTTCCTTCCTGTGAAGACGTTTCAAGCCGGCTAAACATTGCAGTCTGTCTCGATGCGGTCACCTCACGAACCGGTCTGATTTGGACAACGGAGTACCATCCACTCAGTTCCGTGAGTTGTTGGGTAATTTTACAAAGAACTTCATGTGCAGGCGATAAACTTGTTCAGGAACCACGTCAAATTTTCAACGGAGAAACTGGGTTCCCTCCTTAACAATAGCACAATCGGCTTTTTTTAAAATCCTATTAATGGAAGTCGATTTTATAAAAAGTAATAATCTGGAAAATTTCGAATTTTACCATGGTCACGGTACCTTAATAAAAAGCTTAAAGAGCGCAATGATCTTGCTCTCAAGTGTCATAACTTGTCCAGCCTTCTAACACTTAAACCTCCACAAAGAGGTACTTGATGTACATCTTTATGTTATCACGATGCAATGATTGCTCCGATAAATTTTGGGCGTGCAGCCGCGTAAATTGCATTTCTTTTTCTACTAATATTTCGGCAATACACCGTTTGGCAATCTCCAGAGTGAACCGAAGACAGGCGCTACAGCACGCAATCCATCCTTTTAAACCTGTGGATCGCGCCGCTTCGCAAGTGGTCACAGATACACAAGAGCCAATGACATTTATAGACGGAAAAAAACTACACACATATATGAACTGAATCTTTGGCAAGCAGTTGGTTTTTGATGCGAAATCGAATTGTCATTGTGAGCTGCACTGTGGCGACGTCTCGGAAAGTTTATTTAAGAAAGGGCCAAATTAATCTAAGTCTGCATCTACCTCTACATGGATACTCTGAAAATCCCACTTAAGTGCCTGGCAGAGGTTCATCTAACCACCTTCACAATAATTCTCTATTATTTCACTGTCGACCATCGCGTTGAAAAACGAACACCTATACCTTTCTGTGTGAGCTTTCATTTCCCTTATTTTATTTTGATGATGGTTTGTCCCTATGTAGATCGGGGTCAACAAAATATTTTCGCATTCGTAGGAGAAAGCAGAGATTGAAATTTCGTGTTCGTCTTACCCACAACATTTTCTGTGTCTTCGTTCCAATTTAAGTTGTTCTCAGTTGTAATTCTTGAGTGTTAAAATGAATTAACGGCATTGAGATTTGAGTAATTTATTGTTTGACTAATTTATCGCGTAACCGAAGTTTAAAAGATTCCCCTTCGCACTCTTGTAGATGACTTCGTACTTTTCATTATTTTCGCACCATACAGATGTCTTTTTAAATCGTTTTGCAATTTGCTTTGATTTTCTGGTGACTTTACTAGACGACAGATGACAGCATCACCTGCGAACAATCGAAGACGGATGCTCAGACTGTCTCCTAAAACGCTGATATACAGGGTGTTACAAAAAGGTACGGCCAAACTTTCAGGAAACATTCCTCACACACAAATAAAGAAAAGATGTTATGTGGACATGTGTCCGGAAACGCCTAATTTCCATGTTAGAGCTCATTTTAGTTTCGTCAGTATGTGATCAAATCGTAAATTTTCACAATCAACATGTGTGGGCTGACGAGAATCCGCACGCAATTGTGCAATCACGTCATCAACACAGATTTTCTGTGAACGTTTGGGCAGGCATTGTTGGTGATGACTTGATAGGGCCCCATGTTCTTCCACCTGTGCTCAATGGAGCACGTTTTCATGATTTCATACGGGATACTCTACGTGTGCTGCTAGAACATGTGCCTTTACAAGTACGACACAACATGTGGTTCATGCACGATGGAGCTCCTGCACATTTCAGTCGAATTGTTCGTACGCTTCTCAACAACAGATTCGGTGACCAATGGATCGGTAGAGGCGGACCAGTTCCATGGCCTCCACGCTCTCCTAACCTCAACCCTCTTGACTTTCATTTATGGAGGCATTTGAAAGCTCTTGTCTACGCAACCCCGGTACCAAATGTAGAGACTCTTCGTGCTCGTATTGTGGACGGCTGTTATACAATACGCCATTCTCCAGGGCTGCATCAGCGCATGAGGGATTCCATGCGACGGAGGGTGGATGCATGTATCCTGGCTAACGGAGGACATTTTGAACATTTCCTGTAACAAAGTGTTTGGAGTCACGCTGGAACGTTCTGTTGCTGTGTGTTTCCATTCCATGATTAATGTGATTTGAAGAGAAGTAATAAAATGAGCTCTAAGATGGAAAGTAAGCGTTTCCGGACACATGTCCACATAACATATTTTCTTTCTTTGTGTGTGAGGAATGTTTGCTTAAAGTTTGGCCGTACCTTTTTGTAACACCCTGTAGACAAGAAACAGCAAGGGACCTATAACAGTACCTTCTGGAACATCAAAAATCACTTCTATTTTACTCGGTGACTTTCCACCTATTACTTCGAACTCTGACCTCTCTGACAGGAAAGCATGAATCCAATCGCATAACTGAGGCGATATTCGAAATGCCCGCAATTTGATTACAAGCCACTTGTGAGGGAGGTATGGTGTCAAAAGCCTTCTGGAAATCTAGAAATACGGATTCAATTTGAAATCTCTAGTCGATAGCACCCAACATTCGTTTCAGTAAAGAGTAGTTGTGTTCAAAAGAACGGTATTTTCGAAATCCATGTTTTTTTATTTTTATTTAATCGTGTCAGAAACACACACTATAGCTTACAAATTATACAAAATGTGCCAAAACATGGTATTATAAGCATTAAAATTACAATTAAATACGACGTTACCAGCATGCAGCAACTTCGCATGCTTCCTTGGTGGCATCGATGACATTCTGTGAACGTGCATGACGTTGAGTATAGGCTACAGACAAGAAGATGACTCTTTGTCTGTTATGTTAACTATTTGTCAATAGACTGTTCTCTTCAAGATAATTCATAATATTCGAACACAATATATATTGCACAATTCTGCTTCATGTCGACGTTAATGATACGGGCCAGCAATCTGGTGGCTTACTCTTATTGACTTTCTTGAATGCTGGTGTGATACGTGCACTTCCCAATATTTGCTTATGGATTTTTCGCCGAGCGAGCGGTTGTATGTAATTGTTGAGTATGGATCTACAGCATCAGCAGAGTCTTAAAGGAAACTGATTGGTATACAATGCGGACCGGAAGACTTGATTTTATTAAGTGATTTAATATACTTCACTACTCCGAAGATATCTACTTCGAAGTCACTCATGTTGGCAGCTGTTCTTGATTCGAATTCTGGAATATTTACTTCGTCTTCTTCGGTGATGGAATTTCGGAAGGCTGTATTTGGTAATTACGGTCTGCTCGTGAAGTTTCGTTCTCAGTCCTGCATGATCATGCAAGACTGATGCAAATCGCTCAGCAACACTGTTCAAACTGTCGCTCAGTGTTTTGCTCAGTCTTTCGCTTAGTCGTTCAAAAATCGTCATGTAGTTAGAACTGTTATTGACGGTGGCTGAACTATGTTCCCTTAAACTGAAGAAAAGAACGAAGTCTACTCGTCGTTGACGGAGGTCCTGAGACTGGTCATTGGAGAGAGGGGCATTCTCCCAAGTGGAGCTTCTCCGAGAACTACAGTGGGAACAAGAGATTGGCGCGATTACTCTACACATGGGCACAGAAACGTAGTATACAGTGTTAAGGCTTGTAAACCAGAAATTGAAAAAGAAGTATCACGAGAGTGACTCATACCCTACGAGAAACTAACTGCAGTGTTACGGCGTTTAGAAAAAGCAACAAGGACCTTTAATTAGCAGGAAAAATTGAAAGATCGGTCAGAATCTGTATAATTTTTGGCATCATTCGCGAAATTAGCAAATTATTTCGAAATTCCTGTTAAGTTCGAGGAATTATCTATAATTACAACATCAGTATTTGAACTGGTAATTAGCTGAACTGGATGATGGGTTGTGCATAACCCTTGCGCTATTGGGGAGATATCCCTGATAATTATAAGTAAAACTCCATTGCATTCAACTCTACTTTTCGGAAGAATCAGTACCGCTACCAACTGAAAAATCTCTTATTAATGCTTCCAGTTCAGCTTATAAAATAAAATCATTGAGGTTTTGTGCACGTACATGTTGATTCCCTAGAAGATCATGTAATTTATGCTTTTGCATAAGCACCAAATTCAGTTTTAGGAGATATGAGCTGCTAAGTTTGACAGTGATCTTCTCGGGTGTTGATCTTCGATATTCAGATAGGAAAAAAAATCAAATTACTACAAAGAAGGTGGACTCTCTTTGCGGTCCGAGGCGCTTTCCCACGGCTCGCGCGGCTCCCCCCGTCTGAGGTTCGAGTCCTCCCCCAGGCATGTGTGTGTGCGCTGTCCTTAGCGTAGGTTAGTTTAAATTAGATTAAGTAGTGTGTAAGCCTAGGGACCGATAACTTCAGCAGTTTCCTCCCATAGGAACTCACCACTAATTTCCAAATTTTCCTTGTAGTAAACTGTTCCAAATGAGTTGCTCCTTTTGGTGTCCAATTCTTTGTTGCTTTAGGGTCCACGTCCTTGTACATACTAACTAAAACATCGCATACCTGGTTTTCCTTGTCTCGGTTGCAGTAAACCTCAGATTTTACTTGCAAGAGGCAAGGGAATCTTTGGTATAGCTCTATTAACTACGTGAAAATTTAAGTCCAGCGTCGGAAGTCTGCCATTTTCTTTCGGTACTGCACGCACTAAGATAATAGTTGGAACCTCTAGCGTCAGTGAGAGTAGACTGGCAGCGGAGCTAAATTTGAGTGATAAGAATGACGTGCGTCTACACACACAAACTTGTCGACACTCATGCATATGTACAAAGCTCCAGCCCCTCAGTCTTCTGCAACTTTGTCAGACTAAATTCAGTTCAAGTGATACAGTCAAACTTCCGTCAACACGTAACGCTTTATTTGACAAATCTCGCATGATCATGCAAGACTGACGACAAAACGTTACGTGTAGACTAGGCGTATTACATCATATGTTTATTAAAACAATTAATGCAACAGAGAGGTTACTTATTACGCAGTATGCCGTTACAGTTAACATCTGTTGTTATATCACTGATATTACATATATATTTACTGAAATTTCCGTCGCTAGTTGGCAGAACATGATAATAATACTGAAAAGGGAAAATACTCCCCAACGTTGTGCAAAATTATATTTATTTTGTCATGAACCGGCTTTTGGCTTCTCAGGTCAACTTCAGATGACAACTGAATGTCGCAAACACAGATATTATTTGTATCGAAAATTCAAAAGTGACAAAGTGTTTACATAGGATGACAAGAAAAATATTACAATAATTACATTAACTAAAAAACGGGATGAACGAAGTTTTTATACGTATAATAAGTGATCAGAAATAAAATGAATTTTTGGATCTAGTATTTGTAAAGAGAACTTAATTTAAAAAGGGAGAAAATGGAAACTGAATCTAACGAGGCTGGCATTCTGTGTCATGTGTTTGTGGATTTCCGTAACTTCTAGTAGGGTTATCTTTCGGCTTTTATTGACAGAATGGAAAAGTTCACATTCTACATCATATGGATGTTTCTCTGCTAAAAGATGACCATTAAAGCCTGGTTAAAGAAGACTGAAGAAGAAAAATTCAACTTTATCTGATCATTTTTAGCAGAGAAGCATCCATATGATCATGGAGACTTTCACGGCCGGCGTCTTCATTAATTAAAACTTCCGGGCTAACAGACCGTGGTCGAACAGTAGAAATTCTTTCTGACATTTCGTTCCCAGCTGCGGGAAACATCTTCCGAGGTGAGCCAACGATTGGCTGCTAGGCCGTGGAGGACCCGTTTATATAGAGCGCGTAGAGAGCGCCTCCACTCGTCACGTGCTGTCGACAATGAAACTATCTCTGACTGACGTCATTACTCTTGATCAAACGTAATCTACCACCACATCGTTGGTACAAAGTCGACCGCCATGTCTTCTCTTACTTTAAACCTCCTTCATTCCTGTTAAAATTATTGTGGTATTCATAAATCTCTATGGCTTCTCCGTACATAAGTGCATAATAATGCAATGTCTCGTCTCACTAAATGTTATTTCATGATCACCGTCTTCAAAAACATGTTCCACTACAGCGATTTGTCCGTTTGTCCCAGACGGAGTTCCTTTCGTGTTCAGTTTGACGGGTATTACTTCTTTTCGTTGTTCCAATATAAACCTTCCCACAACTACATGGAATTTTATACATCCCAGGGGTTGCAAGAGGGTGTCGTGCATCTTTCGCTGATCTCAAACATTCGCTAATTTTCTTGGTGGGTCTTGTAACGTACCCTCTCTGTTATTGATTTTTTTTTAATTGTTTTTTTTTTGGTATTGTAGTTGTAGAGATATGAAATTATTGTAGCGGTTTGTTTAGTCAGCCGTACTTCGGAATTTTTTGACATTAAATAGAGCCTGAAACTTGCGTAATAAATACTTCGCGTGAAGTGCGATTTGCGGCATAAACAAAAATTAATTGCGGAGATGCAATCCACAGAATATTAACAGAAAAAACTGTAGAACAATGTGCACGACTGACTAGACACATTCAGAGGGTACGTACATTCGCGCACGAGTGGTTGCGATCTGATGAGAAAGATCTATCTTAATTTTTTTTGTGTAAAATAATTACGTCGTAACAAACTCGGAGATTGCGAACGTACAATCATGGTAGAGGCACGTACTTTCTATCATTCCCCGTGGCCTGGGTAAAAGAATTGCAATTATTTAAATTTAAGAATATTTCTTTTTCAATCGGACTCCTATTTTTATACGAAAAGGAAGATTGCAGGTTCTGAATGTCTCGGCAAAAACACATCGAAATTAATCTTAGCGGCCACCAAAGGAAAGTAGTGAGCTCAATCACGTACCTCTATTGTTGAGCAGCGCCGTCGTAAAGATCGTCGCCTCCATCTAAAATTCGCCTTCTCGAATTAACAGAATAATTTGTACTCCATTGGTATGGGATTTAGGCTCGATCTTGATAGAAATTATAAAACACATATTTCATCATTTGACACCTTCATTTAACACACACATAGACATGAAACTATACAGTACGTCTTTACGTCAGCACATCACAACAAAAAGGTAGTTGATACTAGAAGTAATAAAAGAATCTCGAAATTAGTCCTTTGTCTCTCAATGATAAAAAAGTTTTTAGAGTATTCCTCTGGTATGACAGTCGAGCAAATTTTCTTCTTGTATCTTTGAGATTAAATTGCAGCATTTTTTAGTTCCTTTTCAGTCTAAAGATTATTTGAACTTGAAACTTGGGCAGAACTTTCACAATACGGTCCTTAACATTGTGGATAAATGGAAGGAAAACCTTCCCAGACGACGGATTTTGTTGTTATTGTATATTTTCATTCTTCTGGGATGGAGTGCTCGAACTGTCTCTTTATTAGCGAATCCAATTTTCTTACAAGCTGTACATAAATGACTTAGTTCCTCCTGCAAATAAACTGTCCACAGATTTTAATAGCCCTGTCCACCAGTGTATTAATGACGTCTCTCTTCTGCCTGGGATAATGGTTCTAATTCTTATGGAGGTAACGATCGGCACGTGTATCTTTCCTATATACCTTATGACCTGAAGTCCCATCTGCCTGTTTAATCACTGAAACATCAAAGAAAGTAAGCCGTCCATTACTTTCTGTTTCCATAGTAAATTGTATCTTTGGGTTAATATTATTTAAATGCACCAAGAAACCATTCAGTTCCTCTTCACTATGATTCCATATCACAAAAATGTCACCAACAAGCCAATACCACTTCAAAGGACTTTTATTAGCTGATTGCAGTGGCTGCTGTTCAAAAAATTCCGTAAAAAGATTAGCAACACCTGGACGTAGAGGGCTCCCCATTGCCACTCCTTCAATTTAAGCATAGAATCATTATTGCACTGAAAATAAGTCGTGAATAGACACTGTTGAAATGAAACTACTATATCCGTGGGAAACATATTAGCTATATAAGAAAGAGGTGCATTAATCGGAATCGTGGGAAACAAGGATATCATATCAAAAGTGACAAGATTATAACCTGACCTGACAGTAATTTCCTTTATTTTTCGATAAAGTGAATCGAATTTTTAATATTATGATTAGTTTTTCCGATATACGTTTGTAAGAAGTCGAGATGTCTAGCCAACTCTTGGGTAGGTACTCCAATAGCACTCACTATCGGTCTCTCTTCGGTAGCCCATGTAATGTAGGAGGTAAGTTTAGACTTTGCAAAGTTCTTTTTTATCTTCTGTAGCAATGGAAGACTTTTTTATTAATCGATTGGTAGCTGTTAACACTTGCGTTGTATGATCCTTTTTCGGCTTTTCATAAGTGGTAAGATCCAAGAGGTCACTTACCTTCCTGTGGTAGTCTTGACTCTTGAACACAACGGCAGCATTACCCTTATCAGTAGTAAGTACAGTAATATTCTTGTTCTCATTTATCTCCCGAACAGCTTCATTTCTCCTTGAGACAAATTACTGTAGGTGGCTTAGATTTACGTAGTATCCACGCTGTTTCCGTCCTAACTTCATCAGCGTAATGTGATGGTAACAAACGAATCCCCATCTCCATATTAGCTACAATATCCTCTGTGGGAACCTTCAGTGGAGTAATTGCAAAATTTCCTCCTTTAGAGAGAACAGAAATATTTTCCTTAGATAATCCTTTTCCGGACAAATTAGTGACCGTACGGGAATTGTCTGTAACCGGCGTTTCTTCTCATCCCTTCTGTAATTTGTCAAACTTCTTGTTCCCCCTATTAGGAGACACTTCTGTACTAAGTTTCATAGATCAAAATGTTAGCCTACCCACCTTATTCCAATCACAAAACAGCACTGTGTTGCTAATGAATTAATGGAGATTTAAGATGTGACTGCTAGTTACCGCCAGTCCTAGACGAGTCTGATGAATCCGCTCCCGTAGCAACGCCAATTCCATACGTAAATAGGTACGGTTAGCTTGCGCTGAATGAAACAATCTTCTCATCTTCAGAAACTTCGGAAAGGTCCCAGTTATCGCGTAACCTTTTCTCAAACTTTTCACTGGTGTAGCTAGTTTCAGCTGCATCTGTTGCCCATAGAGCAGCATCTCCTACTATGTGCGAAACAATAAACTGTATCTTTTGTTTCTCGGCCCATGCTTTGGGCAGTATGTTCCGAAAACAATTTATGAATACTACAGGGTGAATGTTTTTCTTGTCGGTGGAGAAGGTTTGAAACTGGCGGTGTTTGATTAAACTCTCCTCCATCATTATTGAAGATACAATAGGTACAACCCCCACACCACTCAATAATTCACTGCTAGGACTATACGTTCCTGCCTGTACCCCATAAAGTGTGTTATAGGTGGCAGGTATATAATTACACTCCGTTCTCATTTTGTTTACCCTTTCCTGTTGTGTCTGATTAATCAGACTAGTTGAGTGAACTGCGAGAATAGCTCGTGTCACTTATGTCTGTATTTTCTCGTCTATTGGTTTTTCTTTGCCATCTATCCATTTTTGTACTTTTTCTACGACCTTTTTAGTGCGTTCCGCTAAGCAATTCTGTATTTTTTCTTCATTTCCTATTTCTACGTTTTCTACCCTTTCGGTTATGTTTTGAATATCTTCCTTCATACTGCTTTGCTCTATCTGCAGGTTTTGTACATTTGTCGTTAGACTGGCTACCAAATTTGGTAATTATTGGTACTTTCATGACTTCTAAACTTTTCAGTTGCTCACAAATTCTGTTTTCCCTTTCTTTTTCCCTTTCTTCTCTCTCTCTCTCTCTTTCTCTCCTCCAGCTGCTTTTGGAACTGATCTAATTTCACCAGAATAGCAGTTATGGCGTCGTAACCCTGTGCGGCGCACGTAACTGTTGGTTTATTTGCGGGTGCGGCAGTTTTACCCGCAACAGTTGGCAACACACTGCCATCAGCCTGCCTGCTGATGTGCAGTTTCTGTTTCGGGATTAGTCATATTGTCTTGCATATTTCTACGCGACGTAGATCCCATGGGGATATCCTCTAATTCGTTATCGCTATCCTCTCGTGAATCTGCTTCTACACCGACCTCTCTCATAGTCTTGCTACGTAATCTCATGGAGTCTGAACGAGATATTATTTTAGCACAACTATCTTCACATGGTAATCACCACAAAAATAATAACACAATCTACACTTTCTAATACTACACAAAATCTACAAAAAATATAAATTTCCTTGCCTACTGGAATTACTATTTGCCAAACACTACCAGGCAGTACCAGCCACGAATACTAGTAGAACACAACACGACATACGAAAGCAAGAGATATGTTCAGAAGCCCTTACCTTCGTTCTTATTGTCGGCTTTATTCTTATTATTCAGATATGGTATGTATGTAGGTTCCAGGTCTTCGGTTTTCTCTTTACATCGAAATTAATTATCCTCGTGCACCTGAAACAGATTACATGTACCAGTATTAATTTTATAATCTTAAAAATATATTCTTTATATATACATAAATTTTCTGGAACATCGAGCCTCACAGGAAAAGAAATAATTAAGCAGTTTATTTAACTGGTTTATCGCGTAACATAATTTTTTTTTAATCCATCGTAAGACGGATGTCTTCACGTTGGAATACGCATGATATTTCTGGTGATAGTGCCCTGAGAAACAATTAGCTGTGGCTTTTAACCAACATAAAAGGAAATTTTTAACAAAACATTTTCATTTCCAGTCATCAGGATAATTTATTTCATTCTCTTTTGAAAAAAGGTTACGCGATACGGTGTCACGACATTGTGGCAAAAAAGTGAGCGCACAGAGCTGCTGAGCTTTCTTCTTACGTAGACACTCTCTGTCATAATGTGTAGGCTTTCACGGCCGGTGTCTGCATTAATTAAAACGCCAGGGCTAAGAGGCCGCGGTCGAATGGTAGAAGTTCTTCCTCCAAACGTTTTATGTAGAATGTAAACTTATACATTCTGTCAATAAAAGCAGAAAGATGACCCTACTGGAAATAATGGAAATCAACAAGCACATGACACAGTATTAAACGAAGGTGCTTAGTTGCCATTTTCTCTCCTGTTAAATTACGTTCTCGCTACAAATGCTAGGTTCAAACTGTAAATTCATTTTATTTCTCATCATTTGTTATATGTATAAAAATTTTGCTTATACATTTTTTTAGTTAATGTAATATTTGTCTATTTATACTGTGTAAACACTTTGTCACTTTTGAATTTTAAATAATATCCGTGTAAATCGCACATCATCTTCCCGTATTTTTGGATTTCCCGAAGGCTTTTGACACTGTACCACACAAGCGGCTCGTAGTGAAATTGCGCGCTTACGGAATATCGTCTCAGTTATGTGACTGTATTTGTGATTTCCTGTCAGAGAGGTCACAGTTCGTAGTAACTGACGGAAAGTCTTCGAGTGAAACCGAAGTGATTTCTGGGGTTCCCCAAGGTAGTGTTATAGACCCTTTGCTGTTCCTTATCTATACTAACAATTTGGGAGACAATCTCAGCAGCTGTCTTCGATTGTTTGCAGATGACGCTGTCGTTTACCGACTAATAAAGTCATCAGAAGATCGAAACAAACTGCAAAACGATTTAGAAGAAATATCGGAATGCTGCAAAAAGTGGCAGTTGACCCTAAATAACGAAAAGTGTGAAGTCATCCACATGCGTACTAAAAGGAACTCGTTAAACTTCGGTTACACGAAAATCAGTCTAATCCAAAAGCCGTAAATTCAACTGAATACCTAGGTATTACAATTACGAACAACTTAAACTGGAAGGAACACATACAAATTTTGTGGGGAAGGCTAACCAAAGGCTGCGTTTTATTGGCAGGACACTTAGCAATTGTAACGGACCTACTAAGGAGACGGTCTACACTACGCTTGTCCGTTCTCCTTTTAGATTACTGCTGCGCGGTGTGGGATCCTTGCCAGATAGGGCTGGCGGAGTACATCGAAAAAGTTCAAAGAAAGGCAGTAAGTTTTGTATTATCGCGAAATATGGGAGATAGTGTCACAGAAATGATACAGGATTTGGGCTGGACATCATTAATAGAAAGGCGTTTTTCGTTGCGACGGAATCTTCTCACGAACTTCCCATCAACAACTTTCTCCTCTGAATGCAAAATATTTTGTTGACACCGACCTACATAGGGGGGAACGATCACCAAGATAAAATAAGGGAAATCAGAGCACGTACGGAAAGATATAGGTGTTCATTCTGTCCGTGCGCTATACGAGATTGGAATAATAGAGAATTGTGAAGGTGGTTCGATGAACCCTCTGCCAGCCACTTAAATGTGATTTGCAGTGTATCCATGTAGATGTAGATGTAGATCTGGGTTTGCAGCTTTCAGTTGTCACCTGACGAATGGCCTGAGAAGCCGAAAGCCAGTACGTGACAAAATAAATATAATTTTGCAGAACAGAATTTCTCTTTCTAACATTAACATGCATATTTTTTGATATGAGAGTTAGATACAGGTTGATGGTTTCTTCGAAAAAGTAATAACAGATACACCTTTTTGTATGATACGCTTCGATGGCGGAGGAATGTTACTTGTTTTTGGCCCAGGACAAATTTTGTTTCAGTCGCTATGAAAGCGTATTTTTGTATCCCAGTGACCTCTGTACCGAAGTGTTCCTTATGTAATGGGAAAACACCAAAATATCGCCTAGGCAGATTAAAGAGAAATTCAGTTGTCTGTAGCACTTCGTGTATAAAATGCTGCCAAGACTAGGCAGCATTGCTAAACCAAGTGGCAAGCGTCACTACTCGAAAATCCGGAAAGATGATCACTGTGGACTTGGTTATGTTTTCGTCTGGTACCAGAGATTCTGCTTTTGCTGCGGAGAAACGGTCGGGTGCCAGCATCTGTGGTCGTTGAGAGACTGACTAGCCGAATGTTGTCTTAATACGGTGCACCGTCGTATGCTGTGCTTTAACCAAACGGCCGATATCTTTCTCTCTGATAATACAGAAATACAAGTCGCTGAGGAATGAAATAAATAGGAAGTGCAGGGAAGCGAAGACGAAATGGCTCCATCAAAAATGTGAAGGAATCGAAAAAGAAATACCTGCCGCCAGGACAGGCTCAGCATACAGGAAAGCCGAAACAACCTTCTGTGTCATTAAAAGCAAGGGTGGTAACATTAAAAGGGCAACGGGAATTCCACTGTTACATGCGGAGGAGAGAGCCGATAGGTGGAAAGAATACACAGAAAGCCTCTATGAGGGGGAACATTTGTCTGATGTGATAGAAGAACAAACAGGGCTCGATTTAAAAGAGATAGGGGATCCACGATTAGAATCAGAATTTAAAAGAGCTTTGGAGGACATGAGATCAAATAAGGCAGAAGGGATAGATAACATTCCATCAGAATTTCTAAAATCACAGGAGGAAGTGGCAAGAAAACTACTATTCAAGTTGGTGTATAGAATGTATGAGTCTGGCCACATACCATCTGACTTCCGGAAAAATATCATCCATACAATTCGAAAGTCTGCGAGAGCTGACAAGTACGAGAATTATCGCACGGTTTGCTTAACAGCTCATGGAACAAAGTAGCTGACAAGAATAATACACAGGAGAATGGAAAATAAAATTGAGGATTTGCTAGACGACGATCAGTTTGCCTTTTGGAATGTTAAAGGCACGAGATGGGCAATTCTGAGGTTGCGGTTGAGAATGGAAGCAAGAATAAAGAAAAATCAAGACACTTTCATAGGATTTGTCGACTTGAGAAAAGTGTTGGACAATGTAAAATGGTGCTAGATGAACGAAATTCTGAGAGAAATAAGGGTAAGCTATAAGGAGCTATAAGGAGCTAATATACAATAAATACAAGAGTCATGAGGGAATAATAAGATTGGACGACCAAGAGCGAAATGCTCGTATTAAAAAGGGTGTAAGACAAGGATATGGCCTGTAGCCCCTGCTGTTCAATCTGTACATGGAAGAAGCAATGATGGAAATGAAAGAAAAGTTTAGGAGTGGAATTAAAATTCAAGGTGAAAAGATGTCAATGATACGATTAGCTAATGACATTGCTATCCTGACTGAAAGTGAAGAAGAAATACATGATCTGCTGAATGGAATGAACAATCTAACGAGTACGGAATATGTATTGAGACCAAATAGAAGAAAGACGGAAGTAATGAGAAGTAGCAGAAATGAGAACAGCGAGTAACTTAACATCACAAGTGATGGTCATGAGGTAGATGGAGTTAAAGAATTCTGCTACCTAGGCAGCAAAATAACCAATGACGGACGGAGCAAGGAGGACATCAAAAGCAGACTAGCACAGCATCAAACATAGGCCTTAATTCGAGGAAGAAATTTCTGAGAATGTACGTTTCGAGTACAGCATTCTATGGCAGTGAAATATGGACTGTGGGTAAACCGGAACAGAAGACAATCGAAACATTTGAGATGTGGTGCTACAGATGAATGTTGAAAATTAGGTGGACTGGTAATGGAAGGAATGAGGAAGTTCTCCGCAGAATCAGAAAGGAATATGTGGAAAATACGGACAAGGAGAAGGGACAGGATGATAAGATATCTGTTAAGACTTCAGGGAATGACTTCCATGGTACTAGAGGGAGCAGTAGAGGGCAAAAACTGCAGAGGAAGACAGATGCTGGAATGTATCCGGCAAATAATAGAGGACGTAGGATGCAAGTGCTACTCTGAGATGAAGAGTGTAACATCTCCGACTTAGGTATGTATCCCGCTCGATCGGGATCTGAATAGCAGCCCAAATACATATTAATTAATGTGACCGTGTACCTAATGGGGCTGGCAATCGGATTTGACTGCTACGGAGTTGTTACATTCCATTTTGTCCTTCTCAAATGCTGTAATAATGAAATGTCTGGTGACAAGAAGAACGCCGACACAGCTTCACTAATCAAGACCTATATTCGTCTCAAAAACACAAGAAAAAGGAGACAGCCACTGCCTTCGTCATACATATTTAATAACGGCTAATCTCAGCACAGGCTTCCTCGCTATTCATTATCGTCACACGCAAATTCAATCACTGTAATCCAACACTGCAATCCAAATGATGCCGGCGCGGTAGACGCGAAACCAAAAATATCGGCACAGAAATATCACTGATCACTCTCGTAATTGTACTTCTTCACTTTCCCGTATTATTCTAACACAAAGGGGTTAAACCGCGGCGATGGCCACTCCCTTTGTCGGTAAGCCTTGCATTACATCAACAGGCCTCCACACGGCTCGGCCCGCAACCTGGGAACTGACTCAACTCTACACTCGCTCTCGCAACACGACACTATCGATTGTTTGCCCTACCGACCTGTGCCGAGTACAAACTTATAGTAAGGGCCTACTGACCCCTTACAAGAGGTTGGCACAGGAGAGGAATTCGTGGTGGGCCGTATCAAACCAGTCAGAAGACTGATGACCCTCAAAAAACTATAGAATTATTGCGTGAGTTGGAAGTATAGAGTATAGGTAGTATTTTCTTTACTTTTAGTCACACTAAAGGTAACAGTTGTAGCTATTACATTTGTGCCGGCCGGTGTGGCCGTGCGGTTCTAGACGCTTCAGTCTGGAACCGCGTGACCGCTATGGTCGCAGGTTCGAATCCTGCTTCGGGCATGGATGTGTGTGATGTCCTTAGGTTAGCTAGGTTTAAGTATTTCTAAGTTCTATGGGACTGATGACCACAGATGTTAAGTCCCATAGTGCTCAGAGCCATTTGAACCATTTTATTACATTTGTGATGTCCCATACATTAGGGACTGGGTAGCACTCGGGTGTGGTACGTGCATTCAAAGCGCGGTAATCTCCCCATGGCCCCCATGTACCGTCTTTCTTCTTCACTGGATCTAATGGTGATGTTCACAGTTTGTCGGAATTGTGTATGACACACATTTGTAAGCTTTTTCAATTTCTGATTCTGCCATTGAGATGTTGATTGGTCGGGTGTTGTGTTAATAGGATGCACCGTTGGTGCTGTACTTTACGTAAGCCGCCTATAACTCCCTGTCTGATCTCTGGTACAACAGAATTATAGTGTGGTATGATAGTATAGATACTAGTTTTGCCTGTCTTATCTGCACATCGTGATCAGTGCCACACAGAGGTTAATTTCCAATCCTTGATGCGAATGAAATCTGCTCTCAATACTGGCTGAATAAAATTTGCTAGCACGAATCGCCTTTTGGATTTTCGATTGACTCCCAGGTCAACCGCTATTTCTCGTTCGCTGTAAATATGTTTTAATCGGCAGCAAGGTGGAGGAGTGTGCGCACTGGTGCAGTTTCGTTCTGTCTTAATGGTAGTGTACTTATGTTTGAGAGCGAGTCGATAAGGTAGCCTTACGTGACCAGCACACACAAACGTGCTTGATTCACTGCGTGTGTGGCTGTGGTCCATTTGTCGTGGGAAACCGGGCCGATTTTAAGTGCGGTTTCGTGGTTAATTCTGGTTATATAGTCGTCGGTGCTTCCAAGGCTATTGATGGGTCCTCTGTTTACGATTCGGCGCTTTTGTTGAACAGTGCAACCTGTTGCACTTCCTGCAGACCGCTGACGCCGTTTGGGAGAGCGAATGGAGACGTGCACCTTGTGACCCGGTGATGTCTCCTCTGTGCCGTTTGGTCATCCGTTTGGTTGTCTCGGCGTGGTTGAATATCTTCTTTCCTTTGTCTGGTGTGGATCCACTCTCTAATCGTCAGTGCCAATACCTGCTTCTGAATAGTGTCCATTTGTTATTGTAGAGTTCGGTGCTGTTCGTTAATACGAGGTGTTCAAAAAGTCTCTCCGCAGTGCCGTATGATTGTTAGACGCGCGTGCCGTATGCCGCAGTGAATATACCGAAATGAAACTCAGTGAAATACATGTTATTAATTTATTGAATATTCATTTTCACTTACTAATTTTCACATTAAATGTTGAAAGTGTCCCCCCTATTGTTGAATACACAATTCAATTCGTCTAATCATGTTCCCAAACACAAGCTGTAACATTTCTTCTGTAACAGAAGCAGTGCAAGTGGATATTGCAGTTTTCAGTTCATCGATGGATTTTGGACGGTTTTTATAGACAGCTGCTTTCGCTGCACCCCAGAAGAAAAAGTCAGGTGGTAGTAAGTCAGGCGATCGTGGAAGCCAAAGTCCCTGTGAAATTATGCGATGACCAAAAACATCAACAAGCAGTGACATTGAAACACGAGCTGTATGAGCGGTTGCACCATCTTCTTGAAAATAACCGTTCAGTATTTTACTTAACACAAGTTCTCCTATGAATGGTTACAGAATATCACTGCAGTATAGTTGTGCGTTTATTGTTTCGTTGAAAAATATGGGACGCACAATCCGACGTCTAGATATTGCAATCCAAACTCCTATTCTCACAGAACGGAACGGTTCCTCAGGAATGCGCAATGGGTTTGAAGTACTCCACATATGAGAATTTTGCGAATTCATGTACCCGGATAAATGAAACCACGCCTCATCAGTGAAAAACGTTTCATTGAGAATATCCCTTCCATTTTATTGAACGAAATTTTTGAACCATTGACAATAATGCAGTCTCTTGCCATGAACAGTATTTTTCAGTTCTTGCACGACTGTCACTTTGTACGGGAAAAGTTCTAATTTTTTCCTTTACGGCTGTGTGGGCCGTTCCGACACTAACATCGGTTTCCTGGGCGCGTTTTATTACTGACTTGTTCGGACTCATGGACGTTTTATCAGAAATATCGAGTAGTTTATCCTCAGACAAAACGCTAGGACGACCACTTCTAGGTGCATCTGTCACTGAACCCGTACTTCGAAATTTGTTAATCGAATCTTGCACAGTGTCGCGAAGTGGGAGTGTTGTCTCCGGAAAAACTGAATTAAATGTTTGACGAACTGAAAGTTTGTATTTACCGCCAGCTTTGAACACTTGTTCGACTAAAAACACACGTTCTTCAATGGTTAGCATTTTAACAGTGACAAAAACGAAACAAAGGAACTAAAACGTTCACGTCAACACGTAACAACACACACCAGCGATACTACTGACGCTGGCTGAGATAAACGAAACAGTGGAACGTGGAAGTCACCCAGGCAGGCAAACAATCATACGACACTGCGGAGAGACTTTTTGAACACCCCGTATGTGATTGCTGATTTTGTATAGCAGCGATCTCACTAATTGTTCTTCGTTAGTCGCTTCCGCCGCTACTTAAGTGTTTGCCTATTCCATCATTACGTAATCTCATTACGTAAACTTGCTATGCTACTTAAAGAATCAAAGTACTCAGAGTCTCTTTTTCTCACACGTGACCATGGTTATTTGCACTGGTATTGGTAGCTGTGTTAGCTGAATGTGGCTTAGCGTTGCATCTACATTGCCTGATCGTCTACGATGTATCTCAGTTTACACACTCAGCTGGCTAACGTATGCTTTTGCTGTAGTGAGAGTGACTTTAATATACGCTGAAGCGCCAAAGAAACTGGTATAGGCAAATACGGTGCTGCTGTCGGTAACGTCTATATAACAAAACAAGTGTCTGAAGCAGTTGTTATTCGCTATTTTAAACATAGCTGCGCAACAGCAACGGTTCCACGTAATAAGATTAAAAACAGCCGACCAGTTACAATGGATAAAGTAATCTTTACCTAGGTTTCGACAGATTTAAATCTATCTTCTTCAGAAGGCGGCTGTATTACATTACTATGGAATGATATGTCATTGTAAAAACGACAGTGACATATCATTCCATATTAATGTAATACAGCCGCCTTCTGAAGAAGATAGATTTAAATCTGTCGAAACCTAGGTAAAGATTACTTTATCCATTGCAACTGGTCGGCTGTTTTTAATCTTATTACGTGGAACTGTTGCTGTTGCGCAGCTATGTTTAAAATACCGAATGGATCTATGCAGATATTTGTAAAAACGACAATGACATATCATTCCATATTAATGTAATACTGCCGCCTTCTGAAGAAGATAGTTTTAAATCTGTCGAAACCTAGGTAAAGATTACTTTATCCATTGCAACTGGTCGGCTGTTTTTAATCTTATTAGTTGTTATTCGGTTACTGCTACTACAGTGGCGGGTTATCAAGATTTAAGTGAGTTTGAACGTGGTGCTATAGCCGGCGCACGAGCGATTGGATACAGCAGCACCGAGGTAGCGATGAAGAGGGGATTTTCCCGTACGACGTTTCACGAGTGTACCGTCAACATCAGAATCCGGCAAAACAACAAGTCTCCGACATCGACGAGGCCGGAAAAAGACCCTGCAAGAGCGCGACTTCAGTAGAGTCAAGCGAGAGCTCTCTGGAGGGCGGAGTGGAGGTCTGTTGTGTTTTCTGATGAAAGCCGGTTCTGTCTCCCAGCCAGTGATGGCCATATGTTGGCTAGAAGGAGCGAGGTATCCTCAATTTAGTTATATTTTTTTGTTTATTTTCATAGTATTGTCGTTTTACGTTGATGACGCATGTTTGTTTATTTCTTGTTATATCTTTGCGCTTTCAAGCTGCTTGGTTAGTTTCGTTATCACTGCCATGCTGTTAATCAAGGCTGCTCCGCTGTCTGTTTGCACCAAAGAAGAGCAACGTTCAGTGATCCATGTCCATTATAATTATCCCGGCTGTTATGCCGTGATCGGTTGATGAATTCTGTGTCAGTTCCAAACGTTTCGTCCCCGTCTGTGGAGGACGTCTTCAAGGGGGTCTGTAGCTCGATAGAAGGTCCTACACACCCACTGGCTCGCTACTGACTGCCGCTAAATTCCGTGCCCGCGCGCTCCCGCGCCGAGGCGTGACGTCACATGTTTCGAAAACGTCAGTGCAATTGGCCGCTGTCCGCTACGGTCGATCGCCGTTGCCATCACCCAGTAGTGGACGGGTGGTACACATCTTCTTCAACACCGGTATCCATATACCGTTTAATTTCACGCCCTCCTCCTTTCGATTGAAACTATTAGGGTGTTTGGCGATTTCGATTGCCTACCTGTAGAGCCTTTCGTAATATCCTCTTGTGGCCGCTAGTACTTGCGTCTCCTCGAAATGATTATGGTGGTTACCTGGCTGGAAAGCATGCTCCGCAACAGCTGATCGTTCCGTTTCTCCTCTTCTACAATTGCCCTTGTGCTCTTCCAAACGTTTTGAAACAGTTCTTTTAGTGGTACCCACATAAACATCTCCACAGCTGCATGGAATGCTATACACTACAGCTTTTTCTAATGGTTTGCGAGCGTCCTTGGTAGCTCTTGTGTTCCCTCACATTCCTGTCTCGTTGCAGAGCCGTCGGCGTTATACCGAAGTTTCTGAAGATAAAGCGATTCGGGAAAGGCACAACGCATTTTCAAACGGACTGAGGAGGGCTTACTACGAGAGCGCGTTCAGCAGACCCGATGGGACTTGGCAAGCACTAACTGTAAGTTAATGTCTCTCCATATAACTATCAGTATAAACTGTGCAGCGGTGACTGGGATAAAATTGACAGACTACTGCATGATGCCATGGGGAAGCGTATGTTGACAACGCCTAGTCGACAGCAGAAGTTTGATAATTTGCTACGTAATGATACTGTTCGGCATTTAGACGTTTCCCGGACCGTTATCAATATCTTCAAACGTTCATTATCTGACGATGAGACATCTGTGCTTGCCAAGGGAGGAAATTTTGCTGTTAATCCGCGATTTGTGCCCACGGAAGAAATTATAGCCAGTGTAGAAGCAGGAATTCGTAGTGTGGATTCTGTAACAGCTGGAGAAATCCGTATAGAAACAGTGAGAATATTAGCCAATGCAAACCCGCCGAAGAGTAATATAACTGTGGGTGAGAGAAGAGCTTTAAAACTCCCAAATGACGACGATAGTATTTTGATTCTCCCAGACGACAAAGGAAGCGCAACGGTGGTTATGGATGTGGCCGACTATCAGAGTAAAACTACTGATCTACTGGATCCGCAAGCATATAGGAAGCTGAATAAGGACACCACTAACAACGATCTTAGAACTTTGTCGCGGTTATTATGAAAGTCCTCTATCGAAGAGAGTGTACATAAAGGTGTCTGCAATTCGGTTGCGCTACCAGCGAGGCTTTATGGATTGCCAAAATTCATAAAGAAAGAAAATGTGCCGTTAAGACCGATACTAAGTGCCATTGGTTCGCCCATCTACTCGTTAGCCAAGTTTTTGACTACGCTATTAAAACCACATAAAGAATTCGACACGTATCATCAGCAGATTGAACGGCATAGTGGTCCAGCCAGAGGACATATTGGTCAGCTTCGATGCGGTATAGCTGTTTACCATGGTTCCACTTAATGATGTATTGATGATGATGAGCGTTTGGCGTCATTGGCCGGGAGGCCCCTCGCGGGGCAGGTCCGGCCGCCATATCGCAGGTCTTATTACATTCGGCGCCACATTGGGCGACCTGCACGCCGGACGGGGATGAAATGATGAGGAACACAACACAACACCCAGTCCCTGAGCGGAGAAAATCTCCGACCCAGCCGGGAATCGAACCCGGGCCCAGAGGACGGCAATCCGTCACGCTGACCACTCAGCTACTGGGGCGGACAATGATGTATTGGAACAGCTGGATCGAATTTTTCCTGCCGACATTTCAGAACTGTTTAAGTGTTGTTTGACGATCACATACTTCAAGTGGAATGAACAGTTTCATAAACAAACGGATGGCGTGGCTATGGGAAGCCCCCTAAGTCCCGTAATTGCAAACTTCATTATGGAGAAATTCGAAGAACAGGCCTTAGGTACTCCCAGCAAAATCCAAAGGTATGGTTCCGATACTTGGATGACACGTTTGTGCTGTGGGGACATGGCAGGGAGGAACTGAGCCGGTTCCACGAACATCTGATTAGTATAAACTCGAGAATTCAGTTTACAATGGAGGAGGGGGTAGACGGCAAATTACATTTCCTCGATGTGCTTGTTTTTAGAAACGAAAATGGTAGTTTAGACCACTCAGTATACCGCAAACCCACGAACACGGACCGTTATTTGCACCAGAATTTGAACCACCACCCTCAACAGAAGCGGGGTGTTATCAAGACGTTAGCGGACAGAGCTAGAAATATTTGTGAACCTGGGTTGCTCGACGCTGAGATGGAACACCTCCACAATGTACTAATGAAGAACAGATATTCGTCCGCCGAAATAAAATATGCGTTGAGACAGCCACGCAGAAATCATAGTGACGTACAGACTACTGCAAAATCTCCTGCCGCTTGTTAAAAATGTAACGGAAAGAATTGGGAGGATCTTGACGAAGCGGAATATTACGGTAATTTACAATCCCACCAGGAAGATTCAGGAATACCTTAAGCCTACCAAGGGCGCTCGCAAACCATTGGAAAAAGCTGTAGTGTATAGGATTCCATGCAGCTTTGGAGATGTTTATGTGGGTACCACTAAAAGAACTGTTTCAAAACGTTTGGAAGAGCACAAGGGCAATTGTAGAAGGGAAGAAACGGAACGATCAGCTGTTGCGGAGCATGCTTTCCAGCCAGGTAACCACCATATTCATTTCGAGGAGACGCAAGTACTAGCGACCACAAGAGGATATTACGAAAGGCTCTACAGGTAGGCAATCGAAATCGCCAAACATCCTAGTAATTTCAATCGAAAGGAGGAGGGCGTGAAATTAAACGGTATATGGATGCCGGTGTTGAAGAAGATGTGTACCACCCGTCCACTACTGGGTGATACGGTCGCAGGTTCGAATCCTGCCTCGGGCATGGATGCGTGTGATATCCCTAGGTTAGTTAGGTTTCAGTAGTTCTAAGTTCTAGGGGATTGATGACCTTAGAATTTAAGTCCCATAGTGCTCAGAGCCATTTCAACCACTACCGGGTGATGGCAACGGCGATCGATGGCAGCGGACAGCGGCCAACTGCACTGACGTTTTCAAAACACGTGACGTCACGCCTCGGCGCGGGAGCGCGCGGACACGGAATTTAGCGGCAGTCAGTAGCGAGCCAGTGGGTGTGTAGGACCTTCCATCGAGCTACAGACACCCTTGAAGATGTCCTCCGCAGACGGGGACGAAACATTGGGAACTGACACAGAATTCATCAACCGACCACAGCATTACAGCCCGGATAATTATAATGGACATGACATTTTTGGCCGTGAAAGTCTAAATTTTAGTTCAGTGATCCGTTATTTGTGGTCGGAAGGCGTATCAGGGGCCGAAATTCGTCGAAGACTTTCGATACAGTGCGGGAAAAGTGTTTTGCCACAACGGAGTGTCTACGAATAAATTTAAAAATTCCGGAATGGTCGCACAAGTGTTAACACGAGCCGGACGATCGTTTACCGCCACAAATGAAGAAACCATTGAGCGTTCACGTGAAATGATTCTCTTAGGCAGACGATTAACTATTGACGAAGTTGCACCTCGTCTGCAAATTAGTCAGGGTTCTGCTTTCGAAATCATCCACAACAGACCCGAGTTTCATAAAGTTTGTGCAAGATGGGTCCCAAAACAGCTGACACAGTTGCATAAACAAACGCGCTTGGACATCTGCAAAAAACATTTGGATCACTATCGTACCGAACGGGATAACTTCTCAGCCAGGATGATTACTGGTGACGAAACATGGATCCATCATTACGAGCCGGAGAGTAAACAGCAGAGTATGGAATAGAAACATACAAATTCGTCGTGCAAAAAAAGCTTCAAGACCCAAACGTCCGCAGGAAGACTGATGCTTACGGTTTTTTGGGACGCACAAGGTCCAGTACTGGAACATTATGGGGAAAGGGGGACAACAATACACAGTGTACGTTATAGTGAGATGCTTACTGCCAAGCTGAAACCTGCAATTCGAAGCAAACGCCGAGGATTGTGCCAAAAGGTGTTGTGTTGTTTTACGACAATGCCCGTCTGCACACTGCTGCCCACACTGCCGAAACGCTCCAGAAACCCAAATTTGAAGCTCTGGATCATCCGCCATATAGTCTCGATCTTGCCCCTTCTGACTATCACTTGCTTGGTCCACTCAAACAGGCCTTAAGGGGCCTTCGATTTGCCTCGACGAAGCAGTGAAAGAAGCAGTGCATTCCTGGCTCGCAACTCAACCGAGAACCTTCCTTTATGAGGTCATCAGGAAACTTGTACAAATATGGACAAAGTGCATTGAAACGCAAGGAGACTATTTCGAAAAATGATTTTCTTCTTTCTTATTTGATTACAATTAAATTTTTAACTACTTTGGGGATAATAATTGACTTATCCTCGTAAATGCCCCCTGTCTTCGGTTCAAAAACACCGCGCGGTGTCCTATAAAATAGAGTAAAACAGAGGGGACCGAAAGGTACTTTTGAAAGATATGTAACATGGTTTGTCCTTCCTCGACAATCCACACTTGAAATAAGAAGGAAGTGGAAGTATTTTTAACAAGAAGGCCCATTATGGGTTGTAGAAAGAATTGAATTATTGATTCCTACTATGCACACTGTCACATATATTTGCCACCGGCGCTCTCTCTATGTTTTTAACAAGAAGGCTCATTTTTGTCTGGAAGTGGGATTTTAAGGAGTGATTGTTGCTCTCAACTTTTGCATTGAGGGACCTCTGTGTTTCTTGTAGGGTGCGATAAAGCTAAAACTTGTAGTTTTTAACGTTGATGTGACTTTGTATTACATTTCATGCTTCTATTTGCATTTATCAGCATTCTACTGGAGTTTATTTTAGGTCTTACACCGCATTAGCTTGGCATTAGGACATAGCATTATTGACAATCTCGGTAGTGAAAGGCACGATCTCGTGCATCGTGGGAGAGGGGGGGGGGGGGGGGGGTAGATTTTGGTTATAGAAATCTGGAGGGCGGAAGGCGGGAGGTAGAATCTGGTCTTAGAAAGATTCGGGTATGCACAGTGTTGTTGGATATAATACTGTTTGGACACTCAATATTAGAAAATTAGAACACCAGTCACCTAACTGCCATAGTTTGTTGTTATAACAACATTTAGTACCTTAACACTATCGTAGCTCACAGCCCGCAGGCACCTGCTGCAGAGAGTCTTACAAGTGTTATACGTTCTCATATCCATCGCGATGCGTGCAGCCAGAATATGCACTACACCTCCAACATGTTTATGATATAAAGATTTATGTATGCCTGATCCCGTCTCGTTTGCATTGGACTGCATCACATACCATCATAAGGTAACTTGCCACTTCCATCTTATAGCTAGGGTGGGTTGTCGATTAAGGGACAGAGCAGGTTACAGTTTTTAAATACATTTCGGTCATCTTCTGTTTTGTTATATATATATATATATATATATATATATATATATATATATATATATATATATATATATATATATAATACCGCACACTGTTTTTAAGTCTTTGAGAAGGGGCATTTCCCTGCTGGGATAAGTGCGGTATCCGATGTACACACTGCTACCAAATATTAGTAAGTTCTTTTATATTTTCTTCGTAATCCAGTGTCACAAAATGGAGTCACGCCACTACTATGAAATTTTTATTTCGTCCATGGGTCATCCCGAAGATACTTAAATAAAGGTGAAACGCGACATTGGAAAATAATGAAAAATTATAACACTGCAACCGAGACTGCTTGTCTCTTCATATCGTTTCAAATCAGTCATAAAGTAGATAGAAACCAACACACCATTCCAGCACAGTTAAACATCTTAACACCATCGTAAACTCCTCGCTTTGTTATAAAAACTACTGAGTTGAAACAACAGTATGCAATGGTGTTGTAGATGACATCATGTAAAAGGAAAACTAACACGTTAACACTGTTGTGACACGTATTAAATAGAAAAAAAAATCACACTGAAACGTACTAGAATGTAACAGTACACAATATTTAAATTGAAACAAATCTCACAGTCTACCAGGCTGCTGACTACACAGGTGAGGAAATTCTCGTACAAAAACCGGTGGATAAAGATGAACTTTATAGTGAATTAGTATGAGAGGGGAGAGCAGGAAAATGCGTGGGCTTGTGTTACCAATGTGGCAGCCATTTTAGAAAGCGCCTCCTCGGAAGCAACTCGTAATTCTGAAATGGTTGTAGAGCAATGTGAGATACCAAACAGTTAAGAGTTAGAGCCAAAAAAAAAAAAATCACGTGCTTCAACAACACCGACACAAATGACACTGTATTTAGACTGAAGATAAACAAAATGTTTGCAACAAGGTGACCAATACGCACTTGAAGCTCAGTTAAACATCTTAACACCGTCGTCAAATCATAATTTTGTAATAAAAAGTTATTGAGTTGAAATAAAAACATGCAGTTGTGTTGCAGATGACATCCTGTAAAAGGAAAATATTTTCCTGTTCCTGTATGGAACAGGAAAAAAAATCACACTGAAACCTATGAGAATGCAACAGTACAAATATTTGAAATCAACGTTATCCCACTGTCTACCAGGTTACTGGCTACTCCATAGGCGAGGAACTTTCCATGCAAAAACAGGTGGATAAAAACAAACTTCAAATGTCAATTAGTATGAGTCGGGAGAGGAGGAATACGTATGTTACCAATCTGGCGGCCATTTTAGAAAGCGCCACCTTGGGCACAACTTCTAATTTTAATATGGTTGCAGAGCAATGTGACATACCAAACAGCCAGACAATTACGCAAAGAACAATACAATACTATATGTTTTAATAACATAAACACACATGACACTGGAACTACAATGAAGATAAAAAAATGTTTGCACCAACCTGCGTGCAAAAATCCATACTGGTACGAAACTTGAAGTCTGCTGTCCTGAAAGCTGTTCTACACAGTGGCGCATTTACATATAGGGCCACTGGGCACGGGCATAGGGGTGGCATCTTAAGGGGGCGGAATTTTTTGCTCTGTACTCATTTTAACCTTTTACTTTTTAAAATAACTGCGATTACAAACGACAAAAACTTTTAATATTATTAAACAGCTTTCTAGTTTAAATAAGTCTTAAGAACGAAATTCGACAGTAAAAACTTGGAAGTATACACTCCTGGAAATTGAAATAAGAACACCGTGAATTCATTGTCCCAGGAAGGGGAAACTTTATTGACACATTCCTGGGGTCAGATACATCACATGATCACACTGACAGAACCACACGCACATAGACACAGGCAACAGAGCATGCACAATGTCGGCACTAGTACAGTGTATATCCACCTTTCGCAGCAATGCAGGCTGCTATTCTCCCATGGAGACGATCGTAGAGATGCTGGATGTAGTCCTGTGGAACGGCTTGCCATGCCATTTCCACCTGGCGCCTCAGTTGGACCAGCGTTCGTGCTGGACGTGCAGACCGCGTGAGACGACGCTTCATCCAGTCCCAAACATGCTCAATGGGGGACAGATCCGGAGATCTTGCTGGCCAGGGTAGTTGACTTACACCTTCTAGAGCACGTTGGGTGGCACGGGATACATGCGGACGTGCATTGTCCTGTTGGAACAGCAAGTTCCCTTGCCGGTCTAGGAATGGTAGAACGATGGGTTCGATGACGGTTTGGATGTACCGTGCACTATTCAGTGTCCCCTCGACGATCACCAGTGGTGTACGGCCAGTGTAGGAGATCGCTCCCCACACCATGATGCCGGGTGTTGGCCCTGTGTGCCTCGGTCGTATGCAGTCCTGATTGTGGCGCTCACCTGCACGGCGCCAAACACGCATACGACCATCATTGGCACCAAGGCAGAAGCGACTCTCATCGCTGAAGACGACACGTCTCCATTCGTCCCTCCATTCACGCCTGTCGCGACACCACTGGAGGCGGGCTGCACGATGTTGGGGCGTGAGCGGAAGACGGCCTAACGGTGTGCGGGACCGTAGCCCAGCTTCATGGAGACGGTTGCGAATGGTCCTCGCCGATACCCCAGGAGCAACAGTGTCCCTAATTTGCTGGGAAGTGGCGGTGCGGTCCCCTACGGCACTGCGTAGGATCCTACGGTCTTGGCGTGCATCCGTGCGTCGCTGCGGTCCGGTCCCAGGTCGACGGGCACGTGCACCTTCCGCCGACCACTGGCGACAACATCGATGTACTGTGGAGACCTCACGCCCCACGTGTTGAGCAATCCGGCGGTACGTCCACCCGGCCTCCCGCATACCCACTATACGCCCTCGCTCAAAGTCCGTCAACTGCACATACGGTTCACGTCCACACTGTCGCGGCATGCTACCAGTGTTAAAGACTGCGATGGAGCTCCGTATGCCACGGCAAACTGGCTGACACTGACGGCGGCGGTGCACAAATGCTGCGCAGCTAGCGCCATTCGACGGCCAACACCGCGGTTCCTGGTGTGTCCGCTGTGCCGTGCGTGTGATCATTGCTTGTACAGCCCTCACGCAGTGTCCGGAGCAAGTATGGTGGGTCTGACACACCGGTGTCAATGTGTTCTTTTTTCCATTTCCAGGAGTGTACATAGTTTACTTGGTGACTGAATGGAAATTTAACATTGGGTTTCCGTCTGTTATCATCTTGATGATTGTTGAAAATACTCTGAAGTAAGCTGTCAGTACGGCAAGTTTGAAACGTTATTATTCCGAGAGTGTTGTCGGCTTCTACTTAACCTTTTTCCCCGTGAAAATATGGGGACCCCTGAAAAATTGTGATAAACTAATCAGCAGTTTGTCGGCTTCTACTTAACCCTTTTCGCCGCGAAAATATCGGGACCCCTGAAAAACTGTGATAAACTAATTAGCAGTTCCTTAAATGCTGTAATATGTGTGGGCATCAGTATTTAAAATCCGACTCTACTTAAATTTCTTGCAGAAATTACGGTGAAGTATCAAGTCAACCCTCCGTTACTGTATTTAATGTGAAAGCTCTGTGGCCTTCAGTATCTGTGCTTTGATTTAACGACACCCGTTTAACAAAACATGTTGATCTGGGAATGTATTACGTTTTTAAACACATGTTTATACGAAAAGAACATGAGCAGAACATCTAATAATGTGTTAAATACACTTCACAACAGTATAAAAATTTTATTTATATCTTTACCTAGTTACATTTATTTGGCAAAAAAGAAGAAGAAACAACTTTCGTTTGCCTCATTCATTGTGCTGCAGCCGGCACGATATCAAATTTCCCTCTCTGTGCAATCGAATATTACGTGGCATTGCAAATTTTGTATTAAACTTCTTAGCTCAGCATTTTCTCTTCAAGGAAGGGCTATTTTTATTTTATGTTGTAACAAAAGGTGCATTTGCTTGTAGACATAACAGCAGTGTTCGTTCACACAAATGACAACACACCACATCAACTGCCAAGACTACTTAAATTTTGTAGTCTGTCTTCTCTGCCCACAGAAATTGCTAAAATATTCCATGTGGGATAAGAGTCAATCGAACACACCTCACTGCAAGAAATTGCAAGAATTATTTGCTTTTTAAATTGGAAGACAGTGTCAATAATATTCAGAACATATTTGCGTCCCAGGTACAACTCTGGCGACGCGGGAAACAGAAGCCAAAACAGGGACTGTCCCGTTTTCTTTACGAGACGAATTCCAGCCGGCAGATGTGCTTCTACTGTTCGCTGACACTGAGAAATAGACGACAATTAAATTATTCTGCATTCTCGCTCTTTCATCGCACAGTTATGTCGAGTATTCTGAGTAGGTCAGTTCATCGCTCCACGTTAAAAGGAAAAATCTTTGTGCTCGTGTGCTGTGTTTAAACTAAAAAGCTTTGTGCTTATGTGTGGTACAGTACGATTGGAATTGGATACAGTCTTTCTTTCCTTCTTTTACAATTTTTTTCTTTTGCTTTCTACAGCTACATCTACATTTGCATGGATAATCTGCAAATCGCATTTAAGTGCCTGTCAGAGGGTTCATCGAACAGTTTTGACTGTAGGTTAACAATTTTGTAAGTGCCTTAGAATGAATAACGGTGAAAAAACAAACGTGCAAAATTAAGTGGTGCAGCATTCGGGAAATTATAGAAGGAAAGGCGAGAATGGGAAGACAATGTTCTGAAAACGTTTGGCAGAGTAGACAAATTTTTTACAAAAAATGTTGCTGGTTCGACTTAAAGTAGTACGGATGAGACAAAATAAAAGTTAAAAATTAAGAAAAGCTAATTGTTCCTGATTTTGAGTTTCACGAAAAACTAAGTGTCGAATCTGACATTTGAAAAAGAAATAACCACGTTAGTGATGATCCTGCAGAATGGTGTGCCAGTGAATTAACAATCTACATTCTCTTACAGCGTGGCATTAATCAAAATAGTAACAGTGATTTTTCTAATTCAAGAAGATCAGTAGGCGTTAAAACCAGATATTTGAACAAAAAAGTATTTTACCGCAAACTTTTAAATGGTGAATCAACTTTGCATGATTTTCTAGTATACTCCTGTAGCACCGGTGCTGTTTTTTGTGCACCATGTAAATTGTTCGGAGGTAAGGCCGTGATTGCTACTAATGGTATTGCAGATTGGAAAAATATTTCTAATATTTTATCTCATCATGATAATTCACTTGAACACAAAAAATTCAGAGTTATCACTCTTAACAAGAAAAAGTCAGTTGGAACAATACATAATCATGTCGAGTCAGACGTTGATACAGAAAAAGATGTACTGGCGCAGTGTGTTGAAAAGTGTGTTTACAGTAATGAAGAAGCTAACAAGTAGTAGACTTCCCCTTCGTGGACAGGTTTAAAGATTCCATTCATTACATAATGGTCAATGTGTGATGTCTCTTGAACTTATAGCCGAGTTTGATCCTTTTCTCGAAGAACACATTGAACGACAGGTAAATCCAGGGCAGGGACATACGAGTTACGTTTCTTCAACAATCTGTGATAAAATAATAGAGCTTCTTTCTGAGCAAATAAAAAGAATCATCGTAAGCGAAATAAAAGAGGTCAAATATTTCTCTGTAATAGTAGATTCTACGGCGTACATTTCACATATTGATTAATTATCTTTCACACTAAGATATGTGAAGGAGAATGGTGAACCTGTTGAATGTTTCCTTCTGGTTTTACCAAACCCGGGACACAAGTCCGAAAACGTAGCTGACGCAGTTCTAAAAGTCCTGTCTACAGATTCCATAGATATTACTGACTGTAGAGGTCAGTCATATGACAATGCAAGCAACATATAAGGAATCTACAATGGTTTGCAGGCACGCATTAAAGAATGAAGCCGAAAGCGCATTATGTGCCTTGTGCAGCACATTCTTTGAATTTAGCCGGCACTAGTGCCGAAAGCTGTTGTCGGGAATCATGTTAATTTTTCAATGTAGCGCAAAACCTTTACAATTTTTTCTCTGGTTCTACTCAGCGCTGGGATTAACTTTTTCCTTTCATGAAACCAGGAAGCAAAACGATAAAAAGTTTATCAAAAACACGTTGGTCAGCAAGAGAGGAAGAGTGTGTAAGTCTATATGAAAACTGGGAGGGTGTTATCAACGCCCTCACACATATTGCCAATAATACGTTTGAAAAACCACTTGTGCGAAATGACGTTTCAGCTTTATTGAATCAACTCAGCAGTCTAGAAGTGGTATTCATGATAACATTTTGGAAAGACATACTCCAGAGAATTAATAGTGTAAATCTGAAATTGCAAAGTGTAAGTACTGATGCTAAAACTGTGCATGAATTGTATGAATCGCTTGTAGGATTTATCGCATATATTCGTGGTATGTTCGACCATTGTGAAAATAAATCCATGGAGATTGTGACTGATATAGACTATGGATGCACCAGTAAAGGATCACGGAAATGCAAAATTCATGATGACGAAGAAGCGGACTCGGAAGAAGTTTTTCTGACTGGAAAGGAAAAATGTAGAGTTGAAATATTTCTCCCAGTAGTCGACAACTTGTACGCCGAATTCGTGAGGAGGAAGGAAAGCTATAGAACACTGTTGGACTCCCCCACAGTTTTCAATAACCTTAAGAACTGTTCACCTGACGGTATTGCTGAACGTGCAGCAAAACTCCAAGCGTCATATGACACAAATTTAGAGCTTTCTTCCCTAGTGAATGTGTACATTTCGTGGAACTTTTGAAATCTTCTGAGATTAGTGATATACCAATCGAAATGAGAACATTTTTATAAAAAGCGAGGTTACAGTCCGTGTTTCTGAATGTTGACATTGCTCTTGGAATATTTCTATGTATGGCACTTACAAATTGTTCAGCAGAACGCTTGTTTTCGGCTCGTTATAGACTGAAATCGTACCTACGTTCTACGTTAGCTGAGAAGAGGTTGAACGCCTTGTCCATTCTCCACATCGAAGCCGACGTCCTAACTGATAACCGTCTGAACTATGAAGATATCATCAACGAGTTTTGTGCCGTCAAAGCCAGACGCAAACTTTGCTGACTGGTAAGTTTATTTATTCATAGTAGTTTTAAAAATTTAAGATTAAAATGTGATTTTTATTGTAACTTAGAGCACATTCATTCTATTTACAAACTACGTATTATCTGTGTATTTTGCATTTGCCGATGGCAGAACGCAAAACTAAACCTCGTTTAGTGCAGACGTGACCGAAGGCGCCCAACAATACTAAACAATACCCGAATGACCCAGGCAACTCGGCGCTGTACAGTCAAGTCATACTGATACTATAGTATATTATATATTACAATTGATGCGTATTCTTAACGTCTGCTGAAATGTATAATTATAGCGGAAATATTCTGTCAGAGACATCAAAAGACTTGGAAGAGCAGTTGAACGGAATGGACAGTGTCTTGAAAGGAGGATATAAGATGAACATCAACAAAAGCAAAACAAGGATAAAGGAATGTAGTCAAATTAAATCGGGTGATGCTGAGGGAATTAGATTAGGAAATGAGACACTTAAAGTAGTAATGGAGTTTTGCTATTTAGGGAGTAAAATAACTGATGATGGTCGAAGTAGAGAGTATATAAAATGTAGACTGGCAATGGCAAGGAAATCGTTTCTGAAGAAGAGAAATTTGTTAACATCGAGTATAGATTTAAGTGTCAGGAAGTCGTTTCTGAAAGTATTTGTATGGAGTGTAGCCATGTATGGAAGTGAAACATGGACAATAACTAGTGTGGACAAGAAGAGAATAGAAGCTTTCGAAATGTGGTACTACAGAAGAATGCTGAAGATAAGGTGGGTAGATCACGTAACTAATGAGGAGGTATTGAATAGAATTGGGGAGAAGAGAAGTTTGTGGCACAACTTGACTAGAAGAAGGGACCGCTTGGTAGGACATGTTTTGAGGCATCAAGGGATCACAAATTTAGCATTGGAGGGCAGCGTGGAGGGTAAAAATTGTAGAGGGAGACCAAGAGATGAATACACTAAGCAGATTCAGAAGGATGTAGGTTGCAGTAGGTACTGGGAGATGAAGAAGCTTGCACAGGATAGAGTAGCATGGAGAGCTGCATCAAACCAGTCTCAGGACTGAAGACCACAACAACAACAACAGCGGAAATATACGTTATCGAAGAGTACGCTCACATGAAAAAGTGTTAATAAATAACGTAGTTCAGTTCTGTCGATAAATATGTAAAGCTTTGCTAATACCGTTAGAAAGAGCTATGGTGAAAGCAGTAGCTGCAGTACAAAACTGTTCACCCCTTACATGAATATTGTGTATACTTATTATGCATCATCTAGCTACACAGACCCTAATGCTTTACACGTTAATTATTAGATTATAAAACAAATTTGATTTTTCCACATTAGTCTGTAAAATTACGTAATAGCAACTCTATTTCTGTGTTTGTTCGTCTGTATTTAGTTATTAGTTCTTGCACTGAAATCTCAATTTTATTTTCATTTCTTACGCTTTCCTGTAGATTCACGTATTAATACCGAACGTGTTTCTTTTTATCTGCTACACATTCAAGTTATTAGATCGTAAAACGACATTTTAATTTGAATTTTGAACGCATGGCTGTAAAAGTACGCATTATTGTATAATGCATGACACGTCCGCTTCAGTTTTTAGATCGTAACACAACTTTTATATTTTCGTTTTCGACGGTTTCGTGTAAAAGAACATATTAAAAGTGCGCGTATAAAAAAAATCAGTTGTCTCCTACACGCTCTGTTGAATTTTTAGGTCATAAAAGAAAAGTTGTTTTCCTTGTGTTTGTCTCTGTTGTATTTCGACAGAAGAATGTGTTAACACAATGCAGTTTTAAGTTTGTTTTATCCGCTGTCGTACACCAAGCACAGTTCAAGAACCATATAGTATTTTGATTGAGCGCGACTAGACAGCTGAGGCGTCCTTCCGAATAACAAATAGAAGTTTACGCACACAGCTCACAGCGCTCCCACCCAAAACTGCAACTGTGAAGTGATCGGATAGCAGTTATTATTTAAAACATTTTTTGGGGGGTGGAGGGGCACATATAATATGGTGTGCCTGGGGCACAAAATTTTTAAATCCGCCACTGGTTCTGCGTGAAACACCCTGCGTCACCTACTAAACTAGCGGTTTGGGCAAGGTGACTCGTGGACAGTGTTTGCACACTGTCCGTGGAAATTCTCACAGCGATAGCATGATGAATCAGCACGGTTTATTCCGGTCAGGTCGCTTGCTAACACTGCGCAGGGCAGCGGCGGTGGAATTTTCCACGCTAACGGGGCGGCGGTGGCCGATACGGCAAACACTGTGTGTCCACATGGCGCCACCCTTTGAACTTTGCGGCCTGCCGTTTTGCGTGAAAGGGAGGTGAGCACAGATAAGCCATTTATGGACAAGCTATTTACTAAGGTATAAACTGCGTAGTTAAGACATTCCAGAACTACCACCTAAATAATAAGTCAACAGAGACACGCTAGGAAAATCATTACACAGCATCACATGTTGCTGGATCAGCAACTAAAAACAAGGCTGAGAAGTTTGTGCTTTGCAAAAATGATGGAGTGTGCATCCTTCTTCTTAGTAACGGAGTAAACCCGTTGGTGTTGGAAGCAAATTACTCTGTTAACCGTTGCATTTCTACAGATTTTATTATTATTTATTTTTTATATTCATCCTTTTGATTGTTTTGATGTGACCTGCCACGACGTCCTCTCCTGCATCAATCTCAGAATAGCTCAAATGTCCACCGTACTAAATTATCTTTATATGTACTGTAATCCCCTATCATTTATGCTCTCTACGGAGCCTTACAGTGCCGTGCAAGTTATTTCCTGATGTCTTAACAAATATCTTTACGTAGTGTCCCTCTTCAACTCAGCATTATCCACATATTCTTTTCCTCGTCGATTCTATGGGAAAATTAATGATTTCTTTTCAGTCCAGTTCATTTGCGGAATCCTTCTGTAACAACATATCTCAAACGTTTGGAATCAGTTCGACGTACTGTGCTTCGTACTTACAATACCAAAAATTCCTTCCTCAAATTATGGTGTACGTTTAATACTAATTTGCATCGATTCTCTCCTGTTCCTTTTTTCCCACAGTTCATGATTCACTTTCATACGTAGCTGTACTCCAAACATAGATTCTCAGAAGATTTTTCGTCAAATTAAATTGTGTAAACATGTCGAAATATGAGGGAATGACAATTTGCATAATGACTTCCTCTTATGGCTTCAAAATTGGATAATCAGTTGATGTTTCTACGACTTCCTGCGCTATCATCGATATGAACAATTGACTGTCGTGACACAACTGGGTGGCACACGTCATCTTGAGGTTAGGGAGATGTCAAGGTACACCCTATGCTACCAGATAGTCCATCATGATGAAATGCAAAGTAATCACAGTGAAGTACACAGAGACCAAACACTTAAAATTAGTAGAACTTAAAACTTTGATTGTAGTTTTCTTACTTTTACTTCATGACCAGTTTCGATCTGCATATACAACATTACCTGTATCTTTCTCCCTAAAGTAGTACATGAAACACAAAAAACTTGTAGCGAAAACAGGTATTTGCAAAATACGTCAAAACAGAATACAAACATCATAAATAAACACAAATGATCCGTAACGGTCGTATTACCATAAGCATTTGCAATGGTGGGACTCTACTAATCTGACTGGAATGTAAATCAGAAAATGCATTTCCTTGCAGCTTCTCCGCATCGAATCCCCGAATTCATGTACTATTACAGCAGCAACTGCCCCAGTACGAGTTACGATATGACCACACCGTGACAAAGAAGTACATTCTTACTCAGAGCCACTCCGATTGTTGAGAAGATCCATTTTTTATCCTGGAAATTGATAGTGTTTTAAAAAGAATGACCTTGGTAAAGGAGACATTAAGTTAACGGTCACTAAAGAAACAGAAATGCGACAATATTCAAACAATACTGGACGATCCGCCTACACTGCTCCTCCCTATATGCAGCGCCAAATCCGGCAAAAACAGACAAAGCCTAGGTACACACGAGATTAGACTTACTGCCGATCAGTGTTCTAGACATTCACAGACGCTGCACACTGCGAAAGACTGTCTCATCCTCATTTTCCCTTGGATTTAATATAGGGGAGGATGGAGTTGAATGTTAGATCGGGTAGCTGGTTACAGTTTGTTTTATGCTGAGGTCTCTTAACGAGGCACATTCTGGGGAATATGGAATCACGGGAGAGTCACTATCGTCGTCTTTACCAGATCCGGCTGTGCTACAGCCATGTTCAGAATTGTTATGTAAAAGTTTTTAAATTGTTCTATTGAAGCTAATGTCTTACCGTTAGAGTTAATAAATGTACATTGATGTAGTAGTGTGTAACAAGACTGGCGTATATCACGTCAGGATTCTGTATCAGTTCAGTTACATTTACTTCATAAATAAAAGATGGCAATACAAACATCTGAAAGTAGCTTGAAGGTTGACACGTAGTGGAGAGAATTCAGGTTTAATGTGAATTTAATTTCGAGATTAGGCGGAAAAGCTTTCACAGAGCCCAGGACTTTAGTGGTATACATTTTAAATCCTCACATGGACAAGTGCCGAATTCTGAACTGAATTCCTGACACAAATCCTCTTGTGTGACCGACCGTAGGAGTGCCTAGGCTCTCAAGTGCCTTTTATTTCCCTTGCAATGTGAGAACATACTTATCACCTCAACAAAACTCAGACTGTTCAGTCCAGAGTACATCTACATCTACATCCATACTCCGCAAGCCACCTGACGGTGTGTGGCGGAGGGTAGCTTGAGTACCTCTATCGGTTCTCCCTTCTATTCCAGTCTCGTATTGTTCGTGGAAAGAAGGATTGTCGGTATGCCTCTGTGTGGGCTCTAATCTCTCTGATTTTATCCTCATGGTCTCTTCGCGAGATATACGTAGGAGGGAGCAATATACTGCTTGACTCTTCGGTGAAGGTATGTTCTAGAAACTTTGACAAAAGCCCGTACCGAGCTACTGAGCGTCTCTCCTGCAGAGTCTTCCACTGGAGTTTACCTATCATCTCCGTAACGCTTTCGCGATTACTAAATGATCCTGTAACGAAGCGCGCTGCTCTCCGTTGGATCTTCTCTATATCTTCTATCAACCCTATCTGGTACGGATCCCACACTGCTGAGCAGTATTCAAGCAGTGGGCGAACAAGCGTACTGTAACCTACTTCCTTTGTTTTCGGATTGCATTTCCTTAGGATTCTTCCAATGAATCTCAGTCTGGCATCTGCTTTACCGACGATCAGCATTATATGATCATTCCATTTTAAATCACTCCAATTGCTTACTCCCAGATAATTTATGGTATTAACTGCTTCCAGTTGCTGACCTGCTATTTTGTAGCTAAATGATAAAGGATCTTTCTTTCTGTGTATTCGCAGCACATTACACTCGTCTACATTGAGATTCAATTGCCATTTCCTGCACCATGCGTCAATTCGCTGCAGATCCTCCTGCATTTCAGTACAATTTTCCATTGTTACAACCTCTCGATACACCACAGCATCATTTGCAAAAAGCCTCAGTGAACTTCCGATGTCATCCACAAGGTCATTTATGTATACTGTGAATAGCAACGGTCCTATGACGCTCCCCTGCGGCACACCTGAAATCACTCTTTCTTCGGAAGACTTCTCTCCATTGAGAATGATATGCTGCGTCCTGTTATCTAGGAACTTCTCAATCCAATCACACAATTGGTCTGATAGTCCATATGCTCTTACTTTGTTCATTAAACGACTGTGGGGAACTGTATCGACGCCTTGCGGAAGTCAAGAAACACGGCATCTACCTGTGAACCCGTGTCTATGACCCTCTGAGTCTCGTGGACGAATAGCGCGAGCTGGGTTTCACATGACCGTCTTTTTCAAAACCCATGCTGATTTCTACAGAGTAGATTTCTAGTCTCCAGAAAAGTCATTACACTCGAACACAATACGTGTTCCAAAATTCTACAACTGATCGACGTTAGAGATATAGGTCTATAGTTCTGCACATCTGCTCGACGTCCCTTCTTGAAAACGGGGATGACCTGTGCCCTTTTCCAATCCTTTGAACGCTACGCTCTTCTAGAGACCTACGGTACACCGCTGCAAGAAGGGGGGCAAGTTGCTTCGCGTACTCTGTGTAAAATTGAACTGGTATCCCATCAGGTCCAGAGGCCTTTCCTCTTTTGAGCGATTTTAATTGCGAGTATTGCCGCTCCTACCAAGAAAGAGTGCTGAAACGTAAAGCTTTCGAATTTTTATGTGAAAACTCTTACAGCGTTTTAAGTAAAACATATGTAATTAACTAAGTACGTCTTTAGTCTTCATGTCTACATATCTGGAGCCCTCTGCCACTAGAGGTCTCCAATTGTAGCGTGTAACACGGTGGTGTGTAACGCAAGTGTGTTGGTGCGCGAGGAACAGCGTGCTGTAATCGAATTTCGAGTTCTACGAGTTCGTCTACACATGGAGCACTCTCACTTTCAGCGTGATAATGTCAGACCACTCACGAATGCTGTGACATCTGCAACAATCCGACGCCATGAGTTCGTTGTCATCGATCATCCCCACATAGTGTCCTGCCTTGGCCCCATCCGATTTTCATCTGTTTCCAAAATTTGAAGAACGCTTTAGAGGGATGGTGATTAACTGGTGCAAGAGATGAGATTGTGGCTCTGTCTCTGTCACCAAAGTCAAACATTCTTCAGTGCCGGTAATAACAAATTGGTCTCTCTTTGGGAGAAATGTATTCGTCGCCAGGGTGACTACGTTGAGAAATAAATATGTAGACACGAAGAATAAATATATACACTGGTAACAACATTTGTTTTATTTAAGAAATTGTGAGATTTTTCGCATAAAAATTTTTCGGAAGCATTAATTTTCAGTACGCCCTCTTAGGTACTGTTCATGCTTTGTCCTCCAATGAAGAAAAGACTGCTCGCACTTGGTGAAAACTGTCGTGTCACCGTCAGACACCACACTTGCTAGGTGGTAGCTTTAAATCGGCCGACGTCCATTTAGTACATGTCGGACCCGCGTGTCGCCACTGTGTGATCGCAGACCGAGCGCCACCACAAGGCAGGTCTCGAGATACGGGATAGCACTCGCCCAGTTGTACGGACGACATTGCTAGCGACTATACTGACGAAGCCTTTCTCTCATTTGCCGAGAGACAGTTAGAATAGCCTTCAGCTAAGTCAATGGCTACGACCTAGCAAGGTGCCATTAACCATTTTAAGATAGAGTCTCACTTGTATCATCAAGGAATGCTGTATTCACATGAAGGATTAAAAGTTAAGTATTAAAGCAGCTACGTACTTTTCTTGCTACCATTCATTACGTATCCTGTTTCAGACCTCAATCTAGCCTACGTGAGATTACGCGTGCCTTTCGGCTACTTCAGTGTGGCGTAGCTGTCTTGTTACGCCACAACAAAAACCATATAATTAGTAATATGCGCATTTGTACGCTATGACTGAGAAATTTTAGCAGGGCCCCCCTCAGTTTTAAGCTGTAAGGCAGATTCACGCTACATCACATTGCAACAAGAAAAGGAATTTGGTCTATGTACTCAGCTCAGGAGTACAGAGAATTTTTACTGCATTCTCTTCCTGGTTCTCGCATCGTCCAGAATGTGTAGTTTCAATATACAAGTGCCGCCTTTGCAGAAGGGTATACTTCAAAAAAAAATGTGTGTGAAATCTTATGGGACTTAACTGCTAAGGTCATCAGTCCCTAAGCTTACACACAACCTAAATTATCCTAAGGACAAACACACACACCCTTGCCCGAAGGAGGACTCGAACCTCCGGCGCAATCAGTGACACGGTGAATGAAACCGCGCGACCACTCCGCGATTCTGCAAATGTGTCAAAATCGGTGATGAGTGGCAAGCGCTCACACGTGTTATGACAGAGAAAAATTAAATTACTAATGCCCAATTTCATCATGGTCGATTGTTGCAACACTGGTACATCGCAGTTGTCGATATAGTTATCGGCTTCATTACGTATGCTCTAAACCAAATACATTTTCACAACACTGGAATTTTAATTTTTTGTATGGGAAAATTGTCCCAGAACTGAACTAAAAATATTTCTTATTCTTTTCTTGTGACCAGGGTTTCCAGTGGTTTCCCTTTCTTGCAACGCAAATACCGTTTGAAATCCCTTCCCAATTGTTTCCTTACTGGGACTCCCTCTGTCCCTCTACCAGCTGACCATGATTCTACAGGTCATTAGTCAAACACCCCGTTCTACTTAGAGGATGAAAAGTATTAAAAACATATATTTGGAGCACTTCTGTAACAACTATAATATCAAAACGCGGCTCATTGCGCATTAGTAGACCCTTTTTGGTTAGGGCGTGGTAACGGGTTTGTTGTCACTGGTATGATAGAGACATTGTTACGGTGTAACAGTTTTCTCCACCGTATGCTTCTGGTTGGTGTGATAATGCTTGTATGAGGATTCAAAAACCCGCAGCTATTGCGAAATATGATCTGGAAGCCAATTAGTTAGTTAGATAGCTTCACGTTCCATGGATAATTTGTATGATTAATTGTAGTGACGTGAACGAGTCATCTTACATTCAAATTACACGTTGATATGTAAATATTGTATCATACTTACCGTTTGCAGCCGTCATTTTGTTTCTTTAAAAGAGTATGAGGTTTAGTACTTATTTTTTACACATTATAAAAATGGAATTTCTTCTACGTGGTAGAAAGAGATGTCAAAGAGAAGCATTTCATTTTTTTTTCACGTTTAACTTTTCTGTCTTATCCCCTCTTCAACCTAACTAGTTGAAATTTCGAGTAATCTAATTCAGCCTGAAGAGCACAAGTCTTTGCTTCCTGCTTAGCAATCGTCTTGTCTTTTTTTTTTTTCTTTTTTTTTTTAAGGTACCTCCAGTTCCATGGGAGAGACTCCTTGCATTCCCCCATTCAAATTCCCAATATAATCGCCCCAACGGAACTCCAACCCGCGATCTCCACATACCACACACCATTCCCCGTCTGATTACCCTAAGGCAACATTCACACTTACCACGCGTTGCAACACAGACTAAACACTTAAAAATAGAACTAAATCATTTAATACACTAACGCTACATGAATATTCGTTAGTTATTATCCACAAAAATTACGCCTACAAATTAGCTTTTCAGGTGCATGATGTAATGTAAAAAGTGCGTTACTACAGCAACTCGGAACTCAGTTGACTGTAGTCCGTGTTAATAAACTTATACACAATAGTATTTAACTTTTAATCTTTACTTAGCACGAGTATTACTTGATATTAAACTATGTTTAATAGTGGCAAAATACGGCCTACTATGCGTAACTTCAACTAAATACCTAGGTATTACAATAACAAACAACTTAAATTGGAAGGAACACATAGAAAATGTTGTGGGGAAAGCTAACCAAAGACTGTGTTTTATTGGCAGAACACTTCGAAAATGTAACAGACCTACTAAGAAGACTGCCTACACTACGCTTGTCCGTCCTCTTTTAGAATACTGTTGCGCAGTGTGGGATCCTTACCAGATAAGACTGACGGAGTACATCGAAAAAGTTCAAATACAGGCAGCACGTTTTGTATTATCGCGAAATATGGGAGACAGTGTCACAGAAACGACATCATTAAAAGAAAGGCGTTTTTCGTTGCGGCAGAATTTTCTCACGAAATTCCAATCACCAACACACATAGGGATAAACGATCACCTGGATAAAATAAGTGAAATCAGAGCTCTAACGGGAAGATACAGGTGTTCATTCTTTCCGCGCGCTATACGAGATTGGAATAATAGTGAAGTGTGAAGGTGGTTCGATGAACCCTCTGCCAGGCACTTAAATGTGATTTGCAGAGTATCCATGTAGATGTAGATGTAACTGCATTTTACGTCATACTTTAGACACGCTGACAGCTTAAAAAACGCAACAGCAAGAACGAGCTGTGCGACATAAACGAAAGTTGGTAGGATTATTTCTACGTCTGAAAGGTGATGTCTATCAAAATTTCGCGCCTGTCGTAAAACAGTGATGCCAGTAGCGTCACTATGAGGATGCAAATCAGGTTTGCTTTAAATACGTGCTGTAACGGTCGTGAGCGTTAGTTACCTTTTGAGATAGGTCGTGGTGGGTTGACGCTAGTCGTAAACGCCTTTAAGGCGACAAAGATGCCTTTATCAACACCTCACCGAGCTTGAACAAAGTCGTGTAATACGGCTACAAGACAGAGCAGAAGGACTTGTTACGAAAAGTAGCCGCTGTACATGACTGCTGGCAGCGGTGGTCACGGAAAGGTACGGTCGCAAGAAGACCAGGCTCCGGACGTCTACGTGGCACAACCGAGAGGGAAGACCGTTTGCTTAGCTTATGGCTGTGGTACATCCTACTGCATCTGCAGTGCCAATTTGAGCATAGTTGATACCACAGTGACCCAACGAACTGTTGCAAATCAATTACTTCAAGGACAGCCCCGGGCCAGCCTCCTTATAGCGTGTATTCCGCTGACGCCAAACCACCACCAATTGCGACTTCAGTAGAGTCGAGCGATAGCTCATTGGAGAGCAGGGTAGAGGTCTGTTGTGTTTTCTGATGAAAGCTGGTGCTGCCTCGGTGCCAGCGGTGGCTGTGAATTGGGTAGAAGAAGGCCAGTTGAGGGCCTCCAACTAGCCTGTCTGCTTGCTAGACACACTGAACGCACATCTGAAGTTATGGTCTGGGGTTTGATATTGTATGGCAGCTGGAGCACTGTTGTGGTTATCCCGTGGACCCTGAAGTACGTCAGTGTGGTGCTTCGACTTGCTGTACTGCCATTCATGAACAGCGTTCTAGGCACTGTTTTCCAACAGGATAACGTAGCCCACATACCCCTGTTGTAGTCCAACATACTCTACAGAGTGCGGCGCGTTGCCTCGGCCTGCTCGATCACCAGATCTGTCTCCAGTCGAGCAGTTATGGGGCATCATCGGACGACAACTCCAGCGTCATCCACAATCATCATTAACCGTCCCTGTACTGACCGACTAAGTGCTACAGGCTTGGAACTCTGTCCGACAAACTGGCATCCGGGACCTGTACATCACAATTCACGCACGTTTGCACGCTTGCATTCAACATTGCGGTAGTTACATCGGTTATTAATGACTATCATTTCACATTTGCAAGGGCTTATCTCCAGCTTACATTAACATGTGATCTCTCCTGGACAAGCCCATTCCCGAAATTTCATTATCTTACTTTTTTTTTTTTTTTGGTATTCAAAATGGTTCAAATGGCTCTGAGCACTATGGGACTCAACTGCTGTGGTCATAAGTCCCCTAGAACTTAGAACTACTTAAACCTAACTAACCTAAGGACAGCACACAACACCCAGCCATCACGAGGCAGAGAAAATCCCTGACCCCGCCGGGAATCGAACCCGGGAACCCGGGCGTGGGAAGCGAGAACGCTACCGCACGACCACGAGATGCGGGCTTTTTTTTTTTTTTGGTATTACGATGTTTTTCCCATCAGTGTATAAAACCTCAGATCACGAATCTCCTATTGCCCAGATGAAGGAGCTACAAAGAAACGAATTTACATATGAAATATGCTTTAAATAACTACTCATCCCTATGAAAATTCTCTATTTTACGCTAGTAACACAGACGCAATTACAGACGAGCCCCAGTGCTGCCAACTCATTGCACATGTAGAAATTGTAATAAGTGGTGCATTGCCGTTAAGGAAAGTGGTAGAAGTGTCTAACGTTAATTTCACATCATATGTTAAATTTAAAAAAAACAGCTGAAGGTGAAATATTAGAAACAGCGAAAATGGCTCCACAAGTTGGGTATGTCAAAATTCAGCTCATGATGAACGGGAAAAGCAACAAGCAAAATTATTGAAACCATCTGAGGAGATGATAATACAGCTGAGACAAAATATCTTTCTTAATAATTTGCTTTCGCTAGTAGTACTACTATACCTCAAAGATAGCATAAGAACAGAAATGCTTCTAAGAACTGATATATAAATATCATTGTCAGTGACGTGCACTTAAGTGGTGTTTATCAAATGAGTGGACCCCTGAGCTTTATCCTGATGGCTAAAAGAGCCACACGCAAATGGAAATGCTATCTGGCATTAAAATCAAAGTAAAAGATTGGGTAGCCACCAACTCTAGCCACACGACAAGCAAGAGGTTCGACAGAGTTGGAAAATTAGTTAATTTAATCATAACAAAAAATTCATAAAAGGACGTTCATTGTAATGTCACTCATAAAAAATGGTACGCAATTATTAATATGATCCAGGGACTGTTCACATTAATCAGATATTAAAATAAAATAAAAAGTATGCGAACACTGTCAATAAGAGCAGCTTGCAGCAGCATTCCTGAAAACAAGATCTATTCTAAATAACTTGTTTGAAATAAAAAGGGAACACTAATTATTGGACCTGTGGGCATGGAAACGCTAACAAGGAAACTACAAGGAAAATGGCGTAGGTAAAGGGGACGTAACATCGGTACACTGGATAAGACTTGAAACAACATTATTTATTTCTTAAAACATTGCTATAAGACATCTATATAACGGCTGTTGCCCGGTAATTACGTACGATTGCTTGTCAAACACTGTACGATTCACAACACAATCTCTTAATTTATAATTGCGGTCGTAATTAGATGGGGACGGGAAAGGTTTAATACTCGCATTCAGACCCACATTCACTCAAAGTACAGCAAGGACGGCCCCGACACCAACCTGCAACGAAGCTAGGAGGTTTGTTCCGCTGGGGTGAGAAATGATTAAATAAAAGAGTAAATATGAATATCACGGTTGCGTTTAAAGTTGAACCTCAGTTTGGAGAAACAGCCTCAATGATGGCCACACATACACGCTTACGCGCTTAACATGGAATCAAAAATCACAAATACAATTGAACAATCCGGACAGGATATATTTAATATTCCAAACACAGAGCAATAAGTAAACTCTAAGTGAGAGGCAGGGGGTCACATGAAAGTTAAGCTTACAGTTAACTCGTGTGGCCACGTGGTTCACGGAGGCACAATTTCTACGTACCGTGACCAAATTTTAGCGACTTTAAACCCGGGAGCAGACAACATTAGAACTACTGACGGCCTTGGGAGAACCAGTCCTGACAAAACTCTACCATCTGGTGAGCAAGATTTATGAGACAGGCGAAATACCCTCAGACTTCAAGAAGAATATAATAATTCCAATCCCAAAGAAAGCAGGTGTTGACAGATGTGAAAATTACCGAACTATCAGTTTAATAAGTCACAGCTGCAAAATACTAACGCGAATTCTTTACAGATGAAGGGAAAAACTGGTAGAAGCAGACCTCGGTAAAGATCAGTCTGGATTCATCAGAAATGCTGGAACACGTGAGGCAATACTGACCCTACGACTTATCTTAGAAAATAGATTAAGGAAAGGCAAACCTACATTTCTAGCTTTTGTAGACTTATAGAAAGCTTTTGACAGTGTTGACTGGAATAGTCTCTTTCAAATTCTACACGTGGCAGTGGTAAAATACAGGGAGCGAAAGGCTATTTACAATTTGTACAGGAACCAGATGGCAGTTATAAGAGTCGAGGGGCATGAAAGGAAAGCAGCGGTTGAGAAGGGAGTGAGACAGGGTTGTAGACTGTCCCTGATGTTACTCAATATGTATATTGAGCAAGCAGTAAAGGAAACAAAAGAAAAATTCGGAGTAGGTATTAAAGTCCATGGAGAAGAAATAAAAACGTTGAGGTTCGCCGATGACATTGCAATTCTGTCAGAGGCAGCAAAGGACTTGGAAGAGCAGTTGAACGGAATGGACAGTGTCATGAAAGGAGGGTATAAGATGAACATCAACAAAAGCAAAACGAGGATAATGGAGTGTAGTCGAATTAAGTCGGGTGATGCCGAGGGAATTAGATTAGGAAATGAGACACTTCAAGTAGTAAAGGAGTTTTGCTATTTGGGGAGCAAAATAACTGATGATGGTCGAAGTAGAGAGGATATAAAATGTAGACTGGCAATGGCAAGGAAATCGTTTCTGAAGAAGAGAAATTTGTTAACATCGAGTATAGATTTAAGTGTCAGGAAGTCGTTTCTGAAAGTATTTGTATGGAGTGTAGCCATGTATGGAAGTGAAACATAGACGATAAATAGTTTGGACAAGAAGAGAACAGAAGCTTTCGAAATGTGGTGCTACAGAAGAATGCTGAAGATTTGATGGGTAGATCACATAACTAATGAGGAGGTATTGAATAGAATTGGGGAGAAGAGGAGTTTGTGGCACAACTTGACAAGAAGAAGGGACCGGTTGGTAGGACATGTTCTGAGGCATCAAGGGATCACAAATTTATCATTGGAGGGCAGCGTGGAGGGTAAAAATTGTAGAGGGAGACCAAGAGATGAATACACTAAGCAGATTCAGAAGGATGTAGGTTGCAGTAAGTACTGGGAGATGAAAAAGCTTGCACAGGATAGAGTAGCATGGAGAGCTGCATCAAACCAGTCTCAGGACTGAAGACAACAACAACAACAAACCACGCAGCAGCGAACAACTGACATTTTACAGAGGACGCATTTGAATAGACAAAGGATAATGGCAGAGGGACAACAAACTCTAATCAGCCCACGTGGATGGTTTCCAATGGACATATACTAATGAAGCAAAGAAAATTCACAAAGAGGCAAAAATTATCAAGATTCGGAAAAGATTAGAATGTATACACACGCAGTCTCTGGCACAAAAACCTTCGCGGGCGCACTTCCTAAGTGAGATTGCTTCAACATATGCAACGCAGTTGTGCTAAGTCCTTCTTATGAACCAAAGTCGGCATTAGGAATCAAACTGAAAGTCTTACTGCGATTCAGTAAAACAATCTTTGCAAGACAAAACGCCAGGCCAAAAGCTGCACAAGGTGCTAGTTCAGTGAGACTGAATTACAAAAAGCTCCCCTCTCGCAATGAGACAAAGCGCCAAGCGGTTAAATCAACTCACACTTTTTCGAAGAGACTCCGGCTGCAGACCCTCGGAGAGCTGGAAGCAGACTGCCCGTATCAGACTTAAAACTTTTTCCACACAACCCCGTGGCCAGGAAAACCCAGAGATGAGGCTTCCGCCACCAACCTAACACCGGTAACTTTCACACAAAGGGAACGAGCCTCTTTCCCTACCTGAAAACTACAAGGGTTGGCCATTCTGTAAAACCACCGCTGATACTCTGCAGCAGACTAAACCACCGTTCAGCAAAGTGAAACACTCCCACATTCATTCACTCACGCATGCAAGAGAGTTTTGGAATAGGAGAACAAGGGATAAATGTTTTATGGAATCATAGTCGTGAATTGGGTTGCATATAAAAACAAGCAAGACTTTTAATAATTTTACAGACGCATTTAGAAATCTGAAAAGAACCAACATAACAGCCATATGATGCTTGCAAATCGTAGAACGAAATAGGCTATGTCTAGATTAAATCATAGCGCAGTGTTCTCTGGTACGAAATTTTGCAACGAAAACACCCCAATTGTTCTGTAGGATGCAAAATGTACTGCAAAGCAAATAAAATGTTAACGAAAGGGGACTATAGGACCCTTTCATTATAAGGAGTAACGTTTCGACTTCTATAGACACTTCAAAGGAAGACGGATTGGCAAGAATGTCAACCTCGATTTTCCACAACATGGTTTGTTGGAATTTTCGGTAACTCACATTCAGTGCTTTAAAACAGTTACTTCAAGTTTTAGGCAAGGGCGTATATCCAGCGACTAGCATCCTGCACTTCCAAGCAATCAGACATATCAGTCTGAGGATAGCTAGACCACGTCGTGATTGCTGACTGTTAGCAAAAGTGCCCAGAGCCAGTTGCCGTGAAATCTCTGAGTCGTCCTTCAAATGTTCAGATGTGTGTGAAATCTTATAGGACTTAACTGCTAAGGCCATCAGTCCCTAAGCTTGCACACTGGTTAACCTAAATTATCCTACGAACAAACACACGCACCCATGGCCGAGGGAGGACTCGAACCTCGACCGGGATCAGCCGCACAGAACTGCAGCGCCTGAGACCGCTCGGCTAATTCCGCGCGGCGTTCGTCCTTCGAAGCAAAACTAACATGAGGTGCTCTCTGCCTGTTGCCGCCTTCAGACCGTGGGTACGTTCGTGAATTATCAGTTGGTCTCGCATCACATATCTCGAACGATATAGCAAACTTACTGCCGTGAAGGATGTGAAGGAGGCGAGAGCTGCTACTTCAGATTAATTCCGCTTATTCGCATTGTTCTGCACATTCGCTTATGTTTGTCGTTCTGCTCAACCGCATGTGTGCTGATGTCGTCTTCTCCTCTCGCATGATGGTCAGAGGGCTGAGGCGTTCATCGCATTCACAGTGAACCCACATGCTTGCGCCCGACAGCACTTACATAAGTTTACCGTAAGGCAGGCACTCTCGAGCGCTAAGCGGCTACTGCTTGGCGGTCAGTTAATGGCGCTTCTTCTGCGCCATCAGGCTTCCGTCCCGGAACGCCGAGGCGGCACCTTGCTTTGTTATGCCCCGAAATGTGTCATTAGCGGCCGAAGGGCGTTCACCACACAAAAGATAACGGTTCTTCTGCCGTCCTCAACATCCGTTCGTAGACAGCTTGGCGCCCCGCAGCTGCATACGCCGAAGAAGCTTGTTGTCACTTGTCCTGGTTGTCACGCACAGGTATTGATCGATGAAAAAATGACTGCCTTTATGCCGGTGTATGTGCCTGCTGAATGTAACCTACAAGGTACTGTCTATCATTATCCTCAGAAAATTACAACCATTCGTAGAGAATAACATACAGGAATACCAAGACAGCTTTCGACTCACCGGATCGACAACATTTCCTCCTTAAGACAAGTGTTCGAAAAACACTGGAAAAATGATAAAAACATCTATAGCCTGTTCGTTGATTTTCAACGTGCATATGACAGCAGCACAGGAATAGTCTACACAGGGCACTGCGTGACTTCAGAATCCCTGAGAAGGTAGTGAGAATGGTGCAAACTTGTATGGCTAGATCAGAGGTAGCACTGCGCTTCCGAGCGGTCACATCAGAAAGGTTCAAAATTGGGACAGGTGTCTGACTAGGGGATTCTCTATCATGTGTTCTGTTCAGTGTCATTTTAGAGAAAGTAATAAGGGAATGTATGCAACAGGAATGGTCTGGAGTACACATGGATGGTAATTCCATTTGTTTGGCGTATGCAGATGTTACAGTACTGGTAAGTGAATCAACCCATGAGTTGAGAGAAATGTACCAGGAAATGGACAACTACGCACATGACGTAGGGCTTAAGGTGAATCATCACAAAACGGATTTCATGCAGTTAGGAAGAGGATAACAGCAGCAAGAACTTCTTAAGGTAGATGGTATGAGGTTCAAGAGAATTCACCAGTTCAAATACTTGGCATCTTGGTTTACCATCAACAACAACATAGAAATGGACATCAAGGAAAGAATAACAATAGGAACGAAATGCATATATTTCCTCAGGAAGACGCTCAGCTCAATATCAGTATCAGCGAATATTAAGATGTGAATCTATCATATAACGCAGTGGTATGCTAAGCCGTCATGTCCAGGTTTCTGAACCCAGAAATCTGGAGCATGACAAAACACGAAACGGAAAAACTATCAATATTTGAAAGAAGAGTAAGGAGGAAGAAATGGGGACCAGTCTTAGACAAAGTAGAGAGGAGGAGGAGGAATGATGAAACCTACCTCTTGATGCAACAACCAACAATACTGCAGAAGCTGAAGAGCAAAAGAACCCAGTGAGCACGCTATGTAGCCCATGTAGCAGAAGAGAGACAGGCGAAGAAAGCATTTGAGGGGAAACCAAATACCAGACGCCCCATAGGACGATCAAGGCCGCTGGATGGATGGATGGACGACCGGTGAAAGACCTGGCACCCCTGGAGAATGAAGACACCTGGAGGAACCGAGACCTAAACAAAAAGGAATGGAGGCTGTTTCTGGATGAAGCGAGTGCTCGGCATAGCGTGTGACTGCTGGATATGTATGTATGTACGTGCCCTAATCTTTCTAACCTTTGGCTGCATTCACAGACGCCGCCGCCAGGGGTCGCCCGATAACATCGTCTGACAGCTTGGCCACGGCGTGTCTGATCTTCTCCGTCAGTTTTTGGCGGGGTCAAGGAGGCTAGGTTAGGTTAGAATCCATTCCCTGTAAAACGTACGTTGGATTTCAACCTCCAAGGCTGGGATGGATACCACGTCGCCTTTGTGCTTGAAAATGAGTGCTGTTTTAGTGCGACTTTTGCTATTAAAAAGATGCCGAATGCATGTAAAAGAGCTAATGCTGTCTCGAAGAGAACGTTGCTAGTACTGTACGCACAGTCCTCATTTACTCGAATTAGCAGAACAAATTTTACGAATACATAGGATGAATGAAAAACGCCATGCCAAAAAAGTTATAAGCGCTTTAGTTTTGTGGCGTCTCTTTCCTTCTGCCATCACCGTTTAGCATCAGAAGGCGCCGCCACCTTTGGAACTACCATGCAGTAGTTGATATTTTTCGTATTTATACGTGCTTCTGTGATACACCACGTTAAGGATCTGTCCAAAACACGGTGTTCGGAGTACGTTTTATTATACTACAGTGGTAGGATCTGCGACTTCTGTGTAGCTATAAAGGTTTTGTTAATGAGGTTATGAGCACATGACGTTTAATTTATGTGGTGAAAGTAGATGACGTTTCGATTATGTGATACACGGATAAAATATGTATGTGAGTAAGCAGGTATTTTTTAATTAATGAAAGGTAGATTTTTGGTTTCGCAGCTGCTCACTTTATCCTAAAAATGGTGAAAATTAATGCAATACTGACATATATTCAGAATCTAGTACTAGAAACCTCAATCCTCTTTGAGAACTTGTCCAGTGGTTTTGGGAACGGAAGTAACAAGGTGTGTGGAGGCAGTATGATTGAAGATTGAGTGTAGCTTTTAATAAAGAAAATCATCTCTATTACAGTGTCTTTTAGAGCATTTACAAGCACAGCTCAAATTCGGCACAGAATAAATTTAAAATTTCTTAGTAATTGTTGTGCAAGAGTGAAAATATTGGCTTTTAAATTAGTCTTTGTGGCATAGTAAATAGTATCCAACATATAACACCAAAACTTCGAAACTGACATCTTCAGAACGTGACGTAGGCTAAAATACTGGAAAGACATAAACGCCAGATTTCAGATATGGCAGTGTCACTTCTAGTTTTACTTCAGTCAGCACTGCATCTTTAAAGTGAGTATCTCCAGAGCCCAAATTACAGCTCTACAGGTATTCGAAATAACATATGTAACACGGAAGCGGCTTGTGTTGTCCCCCTACTTATACCTCCCGAGGAGATCACGAATGTAAAATTAGAGAGATTCGAGCGCGCACGGAGGCTTTCAGACAGTCGTTCTTCCCGCGAACCATACGAGACTGGAACAGGAAAGGGAGGTAATGACAGTGGCACGTAATGTGCCCTCCGCCACACACCGTTGGGTGGCTTGCGGAGTATAAATGTAGATGTAGATGTTATGGAATATCGTCTCAGATATGTGACTGGATTCGTGTTTCTTGTCAGAGAGGTCACAGTTCGTAGTGATCGACCGAAAGCCATCGAGTAAAACAGAAGTGATTTCTGGCATTCCCCGAGGTAGTGTTATGAGCTCTTTTCTGTTCCATATTAATATGAAAACGATTTGGGAGACAGTCTGAGCAGCCGTCTAAGTTTCTTTGCAGATGACGCTGTCGTTTATCGACTAACGAAGTCATCAGAAAATCAAAGCAGTTTGCAAAACGATTTGGGAAAGATATCTGTATGGTGCGAAAATTGGCAATTGACTCTAAATAACGAAAAGTAGGAGGTCATCCACATGAGTGGAAAAAGGAATCCGTTAAACTTCGGTTAGACTATACATCAGTCAAATCTAAAGGGCGTAAATTCAGTCACCTAGGAATTACGATTACGAACAACTTAAATTGGAAGGAACACATAGAAAACGTTGTGGGAAGGCAAACCAAAGACTAAGTTTTATTGACAGAACACTTAGAATATGTAACAGACGTACTAAAGAGACTACGCTTGTCCGTCCTCTTTTAGAGCAGTGCTGCGCGGTGTGTAATCCTTACCAGATGGGAATGACAGAGTACATCGAAAAAGTTCAAAGAAGGACAGGACGTTTTGTATTATCGCGAAATAGGAGAGAGAGTGTCACTGAAATGATACAGGATTTGCGATGGACATCGTTAAAACAAAGGCGTTTTCCGTTGCGAAGGAATCTTCTCATGAAATTCCGATCGCCAACTTTCTCCTCCGTATGCGAAAAGACGCCGACCTACATAGGGAGACAAAATCACCATGATAAAATAAGCGAAATCACGGAAAGATATGGGTGTTCGTTCTTTCCGCGTGCTATACGAGATTGGAACAAAGAATTCTTAAGGCGGTTCGATGAACCCCCTGCCAAGCACTTAAATGTGATTTGCAGAGTATGTATGTAGATGTAGATATTCTAGTGGATCTTTCTTGGTGTGTGGTAGGTCGATATAAGCTATCTACAAATAACTATTACTGGTTATTGGCGTTTCTATGCGCGTGGGCTGGTAATTCTGTTACATGAAGTGGTTTGAAAATGTAGTTTATATGTTCCCACTTTTCAGTGTCTTAGGTGCTGTATCTTATTCTAATCCCTGTTTTTGTGTTTCGCACGTATGCCGACTGACAGTCATTGAAGGTCAATTGACGTATGTCTTCACAACTTCAGATAAATTCAGCAAAACAGAGTGTCTGTAATATTGCTTTTCAAGGTCGCTACGAATCATCTCGAGTATGTAAAGCCGAAGACCCTTCGAGAAGTCCAGAAATGCGGAATCCATTTGAAATCTCTTGTCAGTAGTACTTACATCTACATCTACATCTACATCCATACTCCGCAAGCCACCTGACGGTGTGTGGCGGAGGGTACCTTGAGTACCTCTATCGGTTCTCCCTTCTATTCCATTCTCGTATTGTTCGTGGAAAGAAGGATTGTCGGTATGCCTCTGTGTGGGCTCTAATCTCTCTGATTTTATCCTCATGGTCTCTTCGCGAGATATACGTAGGAGGGAGCAATATACTGCTTGACTCTTCGGTGAAGGTATGTTCTCGAAACTTTGACAAAAGCCCGTACCGAGCTACTGTGCGTCTCTCCTGCAGAGTCTTCCACTGGAGTTTATCTATCATCTCCGTAACGCTTTCGCGATTACTAAATGATCATGTAACGAAGCGTGCTGCTCTCCGTTGGATCTTCTCTATATCTTCTATCAATCCTACCTGGTACGGATCCCACACTGCTGAGCAGTATTCAAGCAGTGGGCGAACAAGCGTACTGTAACCTACTTCCTTTGTTTTCGGATTGCATTTCCTTAGGATTCTTCCAATGAATCTCAGTCTGGCATCTGCTTTACCGACGATCAACATTATATGATCATTCCATTTTAAATCACTCCTAATGCGTACTCCCAGATAATTTATGGTATTAACTGCTTCCAGTTGCTGACCTGCTATTTTGTAGCTAAATGATATAGGATCTATCTTTCTGTGTATTCGCAGCACATTACACTTGTCTACATTGAGATTCAACAGTTCGTGCGAGTAATGAGCTACTTGTGTTTTGTAAGAGCGATGTTTTCTAAATCCGTGTTGACTGTGTGTCAATAGACCGTTCTCTTCGAGGTAATTCATAATGTTTGAACACAATACATGTGTTGACTGTGTGTCAATAGACCGTTCTGTTCGAGGTAATTCATAATGTTTTAACACAGTATATTTCCAAATTCCTGCCGCATATCGTCGTTAATGATACGGGCCTGTAATTTAGTGGATTACTCCTACTACCTTTCTTAAATATTGGTGTGACCTGCGCAAATTTTCTGTCTCTGGGTATGGATCTTTCGTCGAACGAACGGTTGTATATGATTCTTATGTATGGATGTATGGATCAATTACATCAACATACTCTGAAAGGAACCTAACTGGTATACAGTCTGGATCAGAAGACTTGCTTTTATTGAGTTGTTTAAGTTGCTTCACTACTCCGCGGATATCTTCTTCTATGTTACTCATGTTGGCAGCTGTTCTTGATTCTAAGTCTGAAATATTTACTTCGTCTTCTTTGGTGAAGCAATTTCGGAAGGCTGTGTTTAGTAAGCCCGCATTTGCAGCACTGTCTTCGATTGCTATCGCGCAGAGGAGGCATTGATGTGTCTTGCCGCTAGCATACTTTATATACGACCAGAATCTCTTTGGATTTTCTGACAGGTTTAGAGACAAAGTTTTGTTGTGGAAACTATTATAAGCATCTCGCATTGAAGTACGCGCTAAATTTCGAGCTTCTGTAAAAGATCGTCAATCTTGGAGATTTTGCGTCTGTTTAAATTTGGCATGTTCTTTTCGTTGTTTCTGCGACAGTGTTTTGACCCGTTTCGTGTACCATGGGGGATCAGCTTCGTCGTTTGTTAATTTATTTGGCGTAAATCTCTCAATTTGCTGCCGATACTATCTCTTTGGATTCAAGCCACATCTGGTCTAATTTCAAGCACAAGACACGCCATCCTTCTCAGTTGAACAAATTATATTTTTAGGCTATAATTTACACCCAAGAATTTGCCTACTTACGGTTTCCAGTTAACCTGCGATTCCGATTCATAGGTTCCGAACTATATCGCGCTTATAATATGTTTCGTTCGCTGTACGCTATATACTCTTTCTTTGATTAAACTTACCTCTTTCTCACACTCCGTTTTTCGTTTATTGTTGGCCGATATGACAGAACAAAACAAACATTTGAATTTCACGGATTGCTGTCCAAAATCTGTACGTTCGGGTGATGAGATCGGGTACATTGCGACAGGCCTGCAAATACTCCAACAATACTCAATAGGTCGTTTATAATTAAATTACTGATCTCAAACAAATCTGCAGCCGTTAGAACAGTTCCAGGTAATTGCGCTTTATACCCTAGTTTCATATATTAATTGCATGTGATCTCATTCTGCATTGCACTCAGGACCTTTTCGGAGAGGAGCAACAGTTCAGGCGTTCTCGGAAAAAGGGATAATTCCCAGAACAGATATTCAGAACAAAAATTAAGGGGACTTTGCAACTTGATTTAATTTATGGAGGGACACAAAAACAACAGCGGCCTTAGCCCACTGATATCCACTCCGAAACTAAGTTTATTGTGCGGTTTCGTTCCCTGTAATTCTAGTAAAGCACGGTGGTACCCTCATGAAGTAGTATGGGACCCATTATTAGTTCCTTATTAAACACTATTTCTTAAGCTTCCACCGGCCCGAATATTCTGTCTCTTTTGCCCTACAGAGTTTCGCTTTGGAACATTAGATGTGCTGCAGTTTCATCCTCCTCACCAATGCAGAGAAAACGGACACAAGGATGAAGGGGGTCAGGTCACATACGACCACTGTACTGCCGGAATGTAGGAAAAGTGAATGGAAATTACAACTATATAACTAACAATTAAAAAAACAACAAAAGTTCCGCAGTTCTGTGAACGATGATGTAGAGCTCAATAACTGGGTTGTACGCCCCACGTCTTGTCTATGCAGAATGTCGTATGTTGAACTAACAATGTGAACCACACAGGATGATTTTGCTAAATGATGATAAATAGCAGGAAACGAGCCTGAGAGAATAATGCCCAAAAAGAGGTGATATGGACAGATGGACGGGAATGAATGGCGCCTATGATGCAGGGTATTAATCAATTGATAATACCTGTACAGGACAATGCACTGCACAACATGCTGTCATAAGACCAGCGTCAGAGAATGTGTTCGAAATGGTACCTATGAGCCTCTAATGCGTCGACACACACGAGCGATTTATAATCGCGAGCTCGCAGTGTCAGTTTTCTCACGCGTTGCAGCAGTGCACGCGAAACAATTGAGTCGTCCACGCTACGGCAGTGAAGCTGCGAACTCGCCGCAAGGACGCGGCGAGGGAGTTAACGCGCGCCAACAGCTGTTGCATCGCAGCGACCTCGCCGAGAAACAGCACCCGTTGTAGGTGGACGGGGCAGAGCAGGCGCGTTCGCAACCCCAGAAACAGCTGCCGTCAGCCTGCCATGGGCGCAGAAGATTTGGACGTGGAACTGTTTATTCCAGTGGTCAAAAATAACGTGAAATATGGGTCACTTCTCGCATGGAGTATCTTGGTAGGATGAACAAGAGAGCAGCATCGTTTCAGCTGTGTGTAAAGATTTGTAAGAGTTTTACTACGAGGAAGAATCAGGAGAGAAATGATACAGGTAAACTTCATTGTTAGACCACTTTATGTTTGTGTTCGAGAGGTGGCGTTTTCGCTCGAATATGGCCATTTCAGACATGAAACAGCACTAAGCGGGAAATGCTTTGCTCCCTGGAGAGAGCCCTTTCATCTAAATGAACCAATCTTCAGTTGACAATAACAGTTTAAAGCGGTTTTGTTATCTCAGCCGGTTCAGTGCAATCAACGATTTATTGTACTGGAGCCACAAAATACATAATTGCACACATTTCAACAGCGATATAAATTGAATAGTCTTTCATGTTCGGGAACGAACTGATGCAGCGTTCATTACGATTGTTACCGACCAGATTTAGAAACATTTGGCCGCATATCGCATTTTGCCAGCATTCATCAGCGCAAAACATTTCTTCTGTTCTTAACGGGAGGTTTGCTATCTCTGGCCCGAAAAAAGCGAATTCTTTGAGATTTTTTTCTGAGTATATGGTATAGATATTAATATCAAATTTGGTCGAAATGTTTATTGATATTTCCTCTACAAACTGGAACTTTTTCGACCGGAAATGTCGAAGAGCAAAGGCGTAAGTACCGTCGGAACGAAACAAAATTTCGATGTAGACCTCCACGCGCGGTGTGTCACAGGTCAGCTGGCTCGACTGAAATCAAAATTGAGTTGACGTTAGCGAAGTATATAAGATTCTGTGGGAGCTGTACCTCGCTTAAGTTATTTGGACCACAGGAAACAAAATGGCGGCCACTTGAAAAAAATAGGGGTTTTTTCATCGATTTCTGGACTTCGTCGGCTAAGTAAAAATATTTATAATTGGTGGATAGGAATAAAAGTGGTACATCTCCTAGACAATTTAGTTAGCTTCGTCGGAAACAAAGAATCATGCCAATCGGTTCAGTAGATTTGAAGTTACCATACCGCGCGATAAAAAAAGAAGTCATTTCGAGAAAAACACGTTTGAAGTTGTGACTACATGCAAATGCAATATTATGCAACTTACGTTCAATCTGCTATTCCAGGTCCTTAAACTAGTCCTTCCTCTTCCCCATAGAGGGCGTTCTGCTCGATCTGGGCCATCCTGCGCTGCTCCAGAGCCGCTCAAACGGCCGGTGACAATCAGTTTTCGGCCGCTTGAATCCGGTGGTCGCCTGAATGCTTGGCGAACTGCGTCGAATAGAGTCCCAGAGTGACGTCCATTGTTCAGAATTGCTGAATACTCTTCGTTGAAGCTGCTCACTGCCAGGAAAGTCGCAATCTCCACAGTCTTCGCACCAGAATGGAAATACTTGGGGGCTAACGTCCAAACACACGCGTTCAAAACTTTCATTTGAATTTTGTGTGTTTCCTCCTAGGGACCAGTACGATAACTCGTCCTACGAAAGAAAAAACCTGGTGAATGAAAAAGGCCGATTTCAGGCAGTCGCATTGTTTTGTTCAACCACGAATAACAAACATTTCTGTTCCGTATTCGGAAAAACCGTTTCAGGGATGAATTCTAAACACTTTTATGGATCCAAAAATGCAATTTAAAAAATATCGATTTTTTGAACCAAAAGATAGTAAACCTCCCCTTAAGTGAACTTCCTCCTTGGGTTGGCGAGATTTGATTGTCCAGGTCACGCTGCATGCTCTTCAAATCCACTGGCGTTATTCGGCTACCCTTCTTCTGTAAATTTGCGTGTGCACTCTTTGTGCAACACTTTCCACACGACTTTAAAAATTTCGCGTACTATTTTTCACTGTGTCGTGTGGCCTTTACTGTATTGACAATGCAGATCGTTTGGAGTGCATCCACTACGCAGAAATCAAGAAAAGATGGACAGCTGACTTTACAGCTGTCGTTTTATTGCTGTCGTCTTACTGTTAATTCATCTAACGACTACATATTCATTCAAAAATAAAGAACCGAGCGAGGTGGCACAGTGGTTAGCACACTGGACTCGCATTCGGAAGGACGACGGTTAAATCGTACGTCCGGTCATCATGATTTAGGTTTTCCGTGATTTCCCTAAATCGCTTTAGGCTAATGCTGGGACGGTTCCTTTGAAAGGGCACGGCTGACTTCCTCCCCCATCCTTCCCCCCTCCGATGAGACTGATGACCTCGCCGTTTGGTCTCTTCCCCCACATCAACCAACCAAAAATAAACAATTTACTTTCATCTTCTCTCAAATATATAAACAGTGTCACGAACGCACGATTCAGCAGCCGTGAACTAACCATTGGGTTAATCCAAGAATCCCTGTAGCGTTTCTTAACGTATTCATAAATGAAATGAGGAAAGACTGCCTCCTTTCTTCCGTCTACTTGCATACTGGGTGGCTTCCAAACTGGTACTGCTGCGTGATACCATCGTGTGTGCACCGAAACAGTTTCTGACGCCGCGATATCTCTTCGAGCACGTGCGGCATCGAGCCAGCGCGCGACTGATGCACATTTTCAGATGCACCATTCTGCAATTGAATGGCATCAGAGGCAGCATGAATCCCTTGTACAGGCGTGTGCACGTACGAACTGAGCTTCATATGCCCGACTTCTCTTAGGCTGCTGTGGCGTGAGTATTACGGAGCGCAGGCGGCCGAATGTCTTGCCGGCCACACAGTTCAAACGCCTGCGGCTCCTCTTGGCTAGGAACTAAACATCTATGGTCCATAGCACGCTAACACTACAGTACTGGCGAGCCCCTGCAACACAGCTACTACTGGTAACCCCAGATGTTCGACCAGCCGAAAAACAGGCAACCGCAGGGAAACCGTACTGTACACAGCACGCAAACCAACCACACACACCCCCTACACTGCCTGTGAGCCGATCTATGACCGATCACCCACTAATGTACAACGACCCTGAACTGTCGCAGGGACGCAGCAACTGCAGCAAGCCTCGCAACGAGATCCAGCAACGACAAAGGTAACGATGCACGATACCTCGCACTAACATAACCACACCTTGCATGCACTGTCGCAGATAGCAAGCCGCTACTGCCTTTACTACCCGTCCTACTGTCGCAGAGGTTTTTTTTTCCCTTGGCGCTTGCCTTGGCACTTTTTTTCCTTTGCCCTTACAACCACTGCCCTTAGATCGCTTTCGTCCACTTTCTATCTCCTGATGGACCATGTTAATGAGTAATCTTACCCAGATGCATGGATAATATCACAGCCCGCTTCCTTTTACTCCCGATTCAAAATCTAACATGTTATACGGAGGTGACAGTAGAACTTTTGGTTTGGACACCACGTTGGTGTGGGCGTGGAGGGGCCCCATCCTTTGTGAAATCCTCTCGAATCGTGGTAGGGTCAAGAATACAGCTATCAATCAGAGGGCGACGCCGGTGGCCACGCCAAAAACTCAGTCTTTGCTCGCAGTTAACGTTGGGGTGCGCCGATCAAGACTGTGTTCTGCTTTCAAGACTGAGCCAAGCAGCCAGTCAGAATAATGTAATATTCCGCATATCGAGGATTTGAGTTCACGCCGGGGCAGCGGAAGGCAGTGACATCACAAGCCCGGAACGAATCAACTTCACCAGAGCCTCGGCCGCTGTCACCGTCCAGTTCGCCATCCACCGCCGCTTTTTGATGAAGACGTCGTGCACCTGGGAACTGGACTCCACCAACTCAGTGTGTGCGAACTTCGTCTTCGTTTCGGTGATTGCAGATAGGAACACTAATTTTTTCATTAGTCATGCTTCACACGATCGTAGTGTTCACGACATGTCTCGTAACTTTAACTTTTTTCTACCAGCAAGGGACCAGATTATTTGTTTTCCAATGATTGACGTTTTGCAAGACTATGTCGGTTGCTGCAGTGTTCAAGAGTACTCTGGTACCGAGCGCTGCGGGTTTCGAATCCTCGCCAGATGGCTTGTACCCAGATTACCACTAGAGGTCTCTGCAGCCGTCTCGCCATCATCCATGGCTGCGCACGCTCCTGGCCCGCGTATAATGTGAGGGCGCCACGGTGGAGCACGTGGTCCCAGCGACCAGTAGCGACGTACCCTATCATGTATTTGAGCGCCTGCCTCTCGCTCAGCGAGCGCCCTGTCCCCTGCAGCACCTTGCTCTCCCCTCCTTTTCCATCCTCTTAGGCCTCTCCCTCGACAGGTCCCTCCTGGAAGTTTTGTTCTTCGTCGTGTGTGCTTTATCTCTCCAAATGGGTTTAAAGTGTCTTGTTCTGGAGAGTTTTTGATATTGTGGCCAACTTTTAACCTGCGTGTGACTCCAGTGTCTTTTTTGTGCTCTACGAATCGCCAACTGTGTCGACTTTTCTAGTTGTCCCCCCATGAACGTCTCCATGTCAGTGTATTTTTACCTCCATTATCTCAACTTACTGTCTTTTTAAAATGTCCCCCATTTTTATCGCCTTTCCATGTATCATTTTCTTCTTGTGTTAGCTGTCGTGTCACCTGGTTAAAAAGCGGCGGATTGCGCTTTCGTTCACAGCCACCCCGCGACCGATCATTCTCAAGAAGTATTTAACTTCTACAGTGTTACTTTATTAGTTTTTAATTACACTTCAAAAAGCATTTTTTGTGTTGCTGTTAATATTTGGCTAAAGCCCATAATTGTGAGCATTCAATACAGCTGTGCCAGTAAATATCTTTCCAGTTTAAGTTCCACGTGTCAGTTACGTCAGACATAACAATGGCGAGAAGTAAAAAAACTTGCAGAAAGTGACCCGGTGATATTTCATTCTCCATGGCACTTCTCCAGAGGCAGTGAGCGTCACCCATACTCCTCCAGTAGATGCTGCAGACCAATGAGATGTTGGTGGCGAGGCTGGACATTATATCCCATTCTATTCCACGGGTGTCGCGTCATCTAACATAGATAGACTCATCTGTGCGGAATATGCACCAACCGCCGCTGCCCTTCTCACGCTTTGACGGGAAGGCGGAAACATGGGATGGCTATATAGCCCAATTGGAACAACACTTCTGCATGTATGAGGTAACATGTGGTATGCAACACTGCACTTTCCTCCTGGCTGATGCAGGTCCTTCGTTGTTCCAACTAGTGAAACAACTACACCCTGAAACAGAGCCCCAAGCCCTCAAGGTTAGCCTCTAACAATAAGATTATTTTGAGTCGCAGATCTACGTCGCTGCCATGAAGCATGAGTTGTTTAGCTGTTAATAAGTAACCTTTGCATCCTACAGCGAGTGGATCACCGGGTTAAGGGACTGTCAAGCACCTTTAAATTCACGCATACTAATGGACAGTGTCATCCTCGTTAAACTCAAGGACCCGTCACTTCGGAAGGTGGACATGATATTTTTAATTTTTGTACGTTATCGATGTGCATGTCAGAGAGGGAGCAAGTTATAACACTATTATACAATCATTTTCCTTGTTGTGGTACAGTCTTTGCCTCTGCGCAGTCTGATATACACTCCTGGAAATTGAAATAAGAACACCGTGAATTCATTGTCCCAGGAAGGGGAAACTTTATTGACACATTCCTGGGGTCAGATACATCACATGATCACACTGACAGAACCACAGGCACATAGACACAGGCAACAGAGCATGCACAATGTCGGCACTAGTACAGTGTATATCCACCTTTCGCAGCAATGCAGGCTGCTATTCTCCCATGGAGACGATCGTAGAGATGCTGGATGTAGTCCTGTGGAACGGCTTGCCATGCCATTTCCACCTGGCGCCTCAGTTGGACCAGCGTTCGTGCTGGACGTGCAGACCGCGTGAGACGACGCTTCATCCAGTCCCAAACATGCTCAATGGGGGACAGATCCGGAGATCTTGCTGGCCAGGGTAGTTGACTTACACCTTCTAGAACACGTTGGGTGGCACGGGATACATGCGGACGTACATTGTCCTGTTGGAACAGCAAGTTCCCTTGCCAGTCTAGGAATGGTAGAACGATGGGTTCGATGACGGTTTGGATGTACCGTGCACTATTCAGTGTCCCCTCGACGATCACCAGTGGTGTACGGCCAGTGTAGGAGATCGCTCCCCACACCATGATGCCGGGTGTTGGCCCTGTGTGCCTCGGTCGTATGCAGTCCTGATTGTGGCGCTCACCTGCACGGCGCCAAACACGCATACGACCGTCATTGGCACCAAGGCAGAAGCGACTCTCATCGCTGAAGACGACATGTCTCCATTCGTCCCTCCATTCACGCCTGTCGCGACACCACTGGAGGCGGGCTGCACGATGTTGGGGCGTGAGTGGAAGACGGCCTAACGGTGTGCGGGACCGTAGCCCAGCTTCATGGAGACGGTTGCGAATGGTCCTCGCCGATACCCCAGGAGCAACAGTGTCCCTAATTTGCTGGGAAGTGGCGGTGCGGTCCCCTACGGCACTGCGTAGGATCCTACGGTCTTGGCGTGCATCCGTGCGTCGCTGCGGTCCGGTCCCAGGTCGACGGGCACGTGCACCTTCCGCCGACCACTGGCGACAACATCGATGTACTGTGGAGACCTCACGCCCCACGTGTTGAGCAATTCGGCGGTACGTCCACCCGGCCTCCCGCATGCCCACTATACGCCCTCGCTCAAAGTCCGTCAACTGCACATACGGTTCACGTCCACGCTGTCGCGGCATGCTACCAGTGTTAAAGACTGCGATGGAGCTCCGTATGCCACAGCAAACTGGCTGACACTGACGGCGGCGGTGCACAAATGCTGCGCAGCTAGCGCCATTCGACGGCCAACACCGCGGTTCCTGGTGTGTCCGCTGTGCCGTGCGTGTGATCATTGCTTGTACAGCCCTCTCGCAGTGTCCGGAGCAAGTATGGTGGGTCTGACACACCGGTGTCAATGTGTTCTTTTTTCCATTTCCAGGAGTGTATATATGCTCTTAGTTGCAGTGTGGTAGATGATGGATGTTTGTATCAGTGACGCGCGGGATTAGCCGTGCGGTCTAAGGTGCTGCAGTTATGGGCTGTGGGTCTGGTCCCAGCGGAGGTTGGAGTTTTCCCTCGGGCATTGGTGTGTGTGTGTGTTTGTCCTTAGGATAATTTAGGTTAAGTAGTGTGTAAGCTTATGGACTGATGACTTTAGCAGTTAAGTCCCATAAGATTTCACACACATTTGAACATTTTTTTTTTTGTATCAGTGTTATGTTGACTTGTGATTACATGTGTTGGGCAAAGAAAGGTATATTGTAAAAGACAGCACCGATTAGTAAGATGTATATATTCGCAAGCGAAGAGAGTATCAGGATAGTAGTAGTAGAAGTAGTAGTAGTAGCATTATTCATCCATAGATCTCTTTTTACAAAAGTATAGAACATGTCAAAGTACTTACAAGTTAAATTGAGCTAATTCGTATACATATACAGATTTCTAGTTAAAGGCAATCATTAGATTTACTCCTGGTATACAATACTTTTTTACAAATAACTTATTAAATAATGTAATGTCACACTGTTCACTCATATCTAACTATCAGTCACTGCACACACTATAGAAACATTGTTTCATAACACTTCACACTCACTACACACACACACACACACACACACACACACACACACACACACACACACACATTGGTGATCTCTGGGCCATTTTCTGTACCACAACTTCCCATTTGCTATCCTGAAAAACTGAGTCAGCATCCCTCTATAATAAGTGAAAAGTGAGATGTTGAGCTTAGAAAGAGGAAGCTGTATTAGCATTGTGCAATGCATTGCTTGGGGTAAGTTTTTCTAGAAAAGGAAAATAGAAGGAAAAAAGATAGTGTGAAGGTATTATGTGGAAGGTTGGATGTTTTATAATATTATTATTATTTATTCGCATAACATTTTTTTACCAAACTACTACTCTGTTTTATCTAAGTAATCCTTCAATCTATGGAATGTATTGCATAACAGGTACTTTTTAGCTGACTTTTCAAACAAGTGTACTTTTGCAATTTCCTTTATCTGTTATGGTAATTTATTGTACAATTTTATTCCTTGGTAGAAAATGCTGTTTTGAGGTTTATGTTTATTTATTTTTGGCAAATGTAAGTTGAGTCTAGCTCTTTTTCCATAGTGATGAGCAGTACTATTTGTGCAGTAATTACCAGTGTTATTTTTGATATGTACAAGTGATTGGTAAATGAATTCACAAGGAGAAGTTAAAATCCCCAGTGTTTTGAACAGATGTTTACAATGAGCTCCACCACCATTTTTGTTATGATTCTTATGGCATTTTTCTGGAGTTTGATAATTGTGTTCACATTTTGTGCATTTGTTCCCCAAAAAAGAATGCTAAGAATTGAGTGTACATATGAATATCATGAAACTAAAAGGCACTGCATTTTACACACTGATGACAGAATTCTAAAGGCATAACATGCTGATGACACTCTGCAAGTACCTTTGTGTGTTCACACCACTTCAACTAAAGAATCAATGTTCATTCCTAGAAATTTTGCATTTGTTACACATTCTATAGAGGTGCCACCTAAATTTAATTTAACATTGTCATTTTCCCTTTTCTAACTGAAAGTCATGGCATTAGTTTTCTTTATGTTCAATGTCACTTTATTGCTTATTCACCAGTCATAAACTTCCTTGAAAGCTTCATTTGCTTTCTCTGCAAGGAGTTCCCTTGTGTTTTCAATGACTATAATATTGCTGTCATCAGTGAAGAGAATTTTTTCACCATGAGTCACACTATTGGGAAAGTAATTAATGTATATCAGGAATAGTATTGGTCCTAATATGCTACCTTGCAAAACCCCTATATTAATGTATTTTGGTTCTGATAAGTGTTTTACGAAATGTTTAGATCTATATGAAGTATGTGTTATGTCTACTCTTTGTACTCTAGCTGCTAGCTACCCCTCTATCATTAGCTACCCCTCTATCATTAGCTAACCCTCTTACTCCTAATGCTTCTAATTTATTTAATAGAATCTTGTGGTCAACTGTATCAAAGGCCTTAGAAAGATCCAAAAATATGCCTGTGACACACTCATCTTTATCAAGATGGCTGACTTAGTGTTTTTGGCACTTCGGAAACCAAACAGTGATTCGCTTACAAGATTGTATTTATTCAGGTAATTCATTAATTTTCTTTCAAAATTGCTTCTATTATTTTTGAGACTGGTGACAGCAGGGAAATGTGCCAGTGATTTTCTATGTCTTCTGCATTACCTTTCTTAAGCAAAGGTACAACCCTTGCCTGCTTTAACTGCCCTGGAAATGTTCCTGATGTGAAGGATTCATTTGGCTTTGTACAATCTCTATGCATTGTTTCAGTACATACATTGGTACTTCATCTAAGCCTAGTGACTTTTAATTTTTTAGTTTTTTGCCCGTTTTATTGACTTCATTTTCTGTGATTGGAAGTGACATCATTTTATCTTGTGCAACATTATTTACAGGTGTTGCCTTTCTTTTCGGGGAATTTTTCTGCAATACTTGACACATGCTTATTTACATAGTTTGCTAAGTGTGATGGATCATTTATTACCCTATCGCCCTCCCTTAGTAGTATGCCATTCTGCATTTCTTGGCCTCTCCCCATTTCCTTTTTTATAACATCCCAGACTGTTTTGCTTTTATTCTATGCATGACATATTATTTTGCCGTTAAATGACATTTTTGCAGCGCTCAGCAGCTTCCTGTAGAACTTTTTGTATCTGCGATACAAATTTAAGAATTCTCGATCACTGCGACTCTTTTTGATGGAACTGAGGTATTTAAGTGTTTGGGAGGACTTCTTAATACTTGCTGTTATCCATCGGTTTTTGTGAGATGTTGATACAGACATGCATACTTCTGGAAATGCTTTTCAAAGTTCAATTTAAATAATGTGGAGAATTTAGATAATTTCGTATTCACATTGGTTTCCTTACACACTTCATCCCAGTTTTGTTTTGCAAGTTCCTTTGAAAAATGTTTTATTTTGATTTCTGATAAATGTCGTTTGTAGGCTTGTAGTTTAGGGTATGATACGATGCCTGATTTTACTGTTGTTATTTTACAGAGATTGTCTGATAGTCCGAGATCTTTTACAGCTACATCACATTTTTCCCTTTCCATATTTGCGGCCACATGGTCACTTACTGACGCAGTCATTGTAGTAATCCTTGTTGAACTATTGACCAATAGGGATATACTAAAACTTCGAAGGATATTTATGAGGGTGCTGCTGGATTCATTTATGCTGTTAGTGTTGATGTTAATGTCCCCACACAGAATTATGTTGACCTTTCTACTTGAGACTTTATCTTGAAGTTCTGTTAATTTATTGAAAAAACTGTCCACACTACCACTGGGAGATCTATACACACACAAAATGATTAATTTCTTGGTGATATCAAGACCTGTTAATTCAATAGCTGATATTTCAGAGTGTTTGTCTTCACTTGCTGAACTGTGTTCCTTTCATGATATAAATGCATGATCCTCCATCCCTTGAAGCAGGTCTGCAGTAAGAGTTTGCCCTTTCATAAGATGATAACACCACATGTTGGATTTTTGTCTCTCTACACCAGTGCTCAGTAGCATAAACTACTGTGTAGTTCAGAGACTGGAGCTCAACTTCTAATAGTTGTATATTATTTTTATTGATTGCATGTTTTGATGGAGGATTGTTAAGCCTGTGAAATGCCCCCTCTTACTCTTTCCAGTTGCTTGTTTTTCTTTGTGACATCTGGTATGTGTGATATTTGGAGTGTCAAAATCTGTCTTCTGAGTGATTGTTTCAGTAATTTTTTAAATGCTGGAGATATTCTTTAGGCAGTGGTAGCTGTTGTCTGAATTTATCCTAAAAAAGACTTACTTTTCTTACCCATGACAACAGGTATTTGCCCATGTGTGGCCCAAGATCCACCCCCTATACTTTCATGAATCAGCTGTAACAATCTTCCCTTCCCAATCCTGTTTAGGTGTAGGCAATGCCTAGTGAAACCCCATCTGTTGATAGTCCTGACGAGCACCAGAGAAACATGAGCAAAGTTGGTTGCCCTCAGAGCCATCCAAAATCCCACATTGATTTCCAAAATCCCACATTGATTCGCCTCACAGCTCCATCAAGGTGTGACCGATCATGACGCCGAAGCCGCTCAACAAAGTGAACATTGGTGCCATGAGTCAGGGAAGCTATCTTGTCCAGGTCACCACCTATGTCCTATGCCCCATCCCTGTCCAAACTGTTTCCTGCCCCACTCACTATCACTGCATGGTCTTGTTTTGTAAAGTCCTTACATAAAGACCCTAAGAACTCCGCTACGCCGGTCCCAAGCCCGGGGCCTCACCATACAAGAGGTGAGGAAGGAGGAGGGAGAGGAGTAACAACCTCGTTAAAGAAACCAAGGTTCACCTGGCCCGGGTGACAGCACCTTGTAAGGGCTCCTTGCTAGGACTACAGTGAAGACCTCAACGGTAGTGAAGGCGGAGGGAATAGTTCTCGGTACGGCGGAACTAGCGGAAGAGGCAACCAAAGAAAAAAAAAATCCACTTGGCGTCTGTCTTGAAACAAGCGGCTGAGCGGTCAGCGTCTGTCCACCAGTGGTGTGGCTGAAAACCATTCCTCGGAGCTAATAACCTCGAGTAGAATCCTTAGGGGACTTGTTCCCCTAACCCAACAAACAATCAACAATGGATACGCACCTTGTAAGAGATTTTACCCCAGGCAGTAACCAATCTCCAATTTCTAACGAAATTAAAAGTAGGCATTCGGATTCTGGGGGCCTACAGCAATGTGCGAAGGATGAGTCGGAGCATCCTGAAACCTGCCTTAAGCAAGCAACAAATAAAATTAAACACAAAAATATAAACTACTTGGCAAGTTCAACGTAAACTCACTTCTAAAAACAGGAAAACTTAAAACGTTAATAAATTTTATAAAACAGAAAAATATAATGATAACTGCACTCCAAGAAACAAGGTATACTGATGAACATTCATTTGATTCAGAGGGATTCAGAATCTTCAAAGGGAAGCCAGGAAAAAGAGTTATGAAGAATGTACCCCAATTTGGAACAGGATTCATTGTAAACCAAAATATATTAAACTCGATAGTAGGCTTTCAACATTAACCTTCAAATCAGTAAACAAACTGTATACAATTGTAAACTCACATGCACCAACAAATGAGAAAAACAGAACACAAAAAGAACAAACAGAAATTTTTTGGCAGGAACTGTCAAACACCTTAGACCAGATTTCATCCAAAAACACAATAATATTGTTGGGAGACTTTAATGCTCAAATCGGCAAAGAACGTCATCACCAATCCATAGTAGGCAAATTCCCTGCACATAAAAGAACCAATGCAAATGGAGAATGACTTATTAGTTTATGCAGAGAACATGACATAGTTCTAAAGTCTACATATTTCAAAAAACTCCCTAGAAAACAAACTACATGGGTATCCCCGAATCCAGTCTGTGGGGAGAAACAACTTGACCATGTTGCTATAAGCAGACTGTCTGCATCAGAGATACTCAATGTAAAAGTTGCTAAGAGTGCAAGTTTAGATTCAGATCATTATCTATCTGTCGTTAAATTCAAAATTAGACCAATATATAAAAAAAAGAGCGAATATCAACCTAAAACGTTTGACACTCAGAAATTAACCAAGGAACACAATTTCAGGACACTTTTGGAAAATAAAACACCTAAAACATGGGAACAACTTCAAAAAGATGTAGTACAGACAGCAGAAGAAACTATTCTCCTTAGCAAAAAATGGAAACATGCCTGGTGGAATGATGAGTGTGACAAACTAATCCTAACAAGACAATGAGCTTGGAACATTTGGAATGCCAACAAAAATGATAATAATAGGAACTCCCTAAAAGAAGCCCAGAAGCAAGCTTCAAAAGGCCTTAAAAAGATCCAAGTTCAATACATAAAAGACCAACTAGCATCAATAGACTCCAACTTCAAACAGAACAATGCTAGGGACTTTTACAAAACTTTCAAAAGTAACTTAAAGAAATACTCTCCTCCTAGTCTATTTTTCATGGACCCAAAAGCGCAGAAAACTGCATACAGTAGCATAGAGAACTGTAGAATACTTGCTGAAAATTTTGAAGAACTACATAACTGTTATCCACCGAAAGAAAAATTTAATTTCAATATTGTAAACCCAACACCGCCAGACTCCAAGCCGCCAACCACAGAAGAAATAAAAGAAATCATAAAAGAGCTTAAAAATAATAAAGCCCCTGGAGAGGACAATATAGTTGCTGAACTACGGAAGTACTCTAGTAACAACATGATACAGTGTCTATCAGAAATACTAAAAGAAATATGGACAACACACAGATTACCACCAGACTGGACATCTGCATTAATACATCCACTACATAAAAAAGGGAAGAAAACAGATCCTAGCAATTATAGGGGAATCTCCCTCTTACCAGTGACCTATAAGATCTTGTCTAAGGCGCTTTTAAAAAGAGCAGTAGAGATACTTGACAAACAGCTAGGAGAGTATCAGGCTGGATTTAGGAAGGGAAGGTCAGGTGCAGAACAAATACTAAATTTAAAAAACATAATAGAAATGAGGAAAATCAGGAACTTAAAATATGTAATTACTTTTGTGGATTTTAAAAAAGCCTATGATTCAATTGACAGAAATACACTGCTTGATATCTTAAAAGAATTGGGACTCGATGATAAAACAACTGCAATAATTAAAGGTACTTTGACAAATACAAAATCGAAAGTAAAATTTAGGGGAGAGCTCTCAAAATCGTTTGAAATAAAGTCAGGTGTTCGACAGGGAGATGGTCTGTCACCTCTGCTTTTCAATTGTGTCTTGGAGAAGGTAGTTCGAGAATGGAGGAAGGCCATCAATACTAATGGGATTCAACTAGGGAGAAACCTAAACAAGATCACTGTCGACTGTTTAGCCTTCGCAGATGACATGGCATTGATTACAGATTCACTAGACAATGCCCAAGAACAAATAAGAGAACTACAAAAACAAGCAGCCAAAGTAGGACTACAAATATCCTATGAAAAAACAAAGTTTATGACAAACATCTGTGATGCTCCTCAAAATATTGCAGTTGACAACACAATACACAAAACAGATTCCTTTAAATACCTAGGAGAGTGGATTACATACAATGCCAAAGAAAAGATAGCTATAGAAACTAGAGTGCACAAAATGGAAAGAGTGTTTCATATGACCAAAAACGTTTATAATAAAAAATCCTTGTCCTGGAACACGAAATTAAGACACTACCAAACAGTGGCCAGACCTGAAGCTCTCTATGCGGCAGAAACACTTAAACTAACAAGAAATGGAGATCTTGAGAAACTAGAGAAGGTTGAAAGAAGAATTTTAAGGAAAATACTGGGAGCTAAAAGAAACGATAATGCTGAATACAGGTTAAGACCAAACAGAGAGCTATATCTGAAAACGGAGAAACTAACTGACGTAATGAGGAAGAGGAGACTACAGTTTTTTGGACATATATTCAGAATGGATAACAACAGACTAACCAAGCGGATATTCACGTTACTCAATAGCTACAAATCCAAGCCAGCATGGTTCATAGAGACTGAAAAGGACATTGAAAATGCTGGAGTTACAATAGACACAATAGAAAACAGAACACATTTCAGAAAGGCAGTTCTAAAGGCGGAATTTCAGGAGAGAAAGAAAATAACTAGACGAAAGTGGACTCAAGAAGAAAGGGAACAACACTCTAAAAGGATGAAGGAAATTTGGAAACTGAAGAAATCTAATACAATGAAGAGTAGCCAAAGTTGATTCATCGTACCCTCCAAATGGGTTATTCGAAAGAAAAAAAAAGACCCTAAGTCCTCTGTCACATAACTTAGCCCTGCATTTTGCTTGAAGATACTGGTGGCCTGGTATGCTGCCCCTAAACTTCCCTGTAACTGAGGGCCTACACCTCGGCCATGGCTACTACCTAGCAGCAGCACTTTCTTCTTCCTAACACTTTGTACACTCCTAGGGTTCTTGGCCTCGGTTGAAGTGTACTGCGTATTTTCTGCTCCTAGTTCTACCTGAGGCTCTTCTCCACTTTGGCAGTGGTAGATACTTGTTTTTGGTGTTGGTGATAAAACTGTCAGATTGCATTCTCTTTCTTCCTATCCTCCTACCAGTTGCCAGTTCCCAACCACCCTCCTCCCCCCTATCTCTCTTGATCCTTATCAGTTCCTTCCTTGCTTCGTCCAACTGTGCTTGAAGGGCACAAATTTTCCTTTCCTTTCCCCAATCAAAATGTTCCCATAGCATACTCATCTGTTCTCGCAACGTTCTCCGCACTGCATCATCCTCGCCCCAGTGAAAATATTTCCTACAAGATTGGCAACATACCCCTCTACACGCTACCCTATAACAGCTGGCACATTTCTCACTCATAGCCAGTTTCGAAAGAATAATTAAGTTTAAAGGATGTTTTAAATTTGTCAAGTATGCCAGATGTATGTAAACAAAAAACGACACAAAGGTCTTGTGTGCGGTTGTTGTTGTTTTTGTACTGTTTTAGAGATACCATGACAGATGAAATAATTAGTAATTACTTTGCTTTTAGAGAATTAATGTATCAAGCGTTTTTGTTCAGGTTTTTAAACGTTTATAACTTGGAAAATTTAGGTGTAGATAGCGTCTATCTAACTAGTAAACAATACAGAATGTGTTAGTTAAACACGATTTAGAAACGTTTAATTACACTTTTATTGCGACAATAGACACTGATGAAACTAGTAGCTGCCTTTTTTAACGAATTTTGCACTATCAAGAAAACTTCAATAGAATTTTTTGTGTTTATGTCACGCAAAATTTCGGGCTATGTCGCGATTATCGGGACTTCAGATAACACGAAGTTTTTTCAAGAACAGTCTCTGCTGGGACGCTAATACTCAGTTGTGCGACACTACAGCAAGTATACGAAACAAAGAAAATTTAAACTCGACACAAAGCGGACGAAGAAAATACCTGTGATCTCACTCGGCGCCCATCTTGGAGGTAAGACAGCAGCACTGCGCACCTAACATAAGAAATGATTATTGGCAGCTGGTTTACTTCGTTCACTTACTCAGAGCTGAGAGAAAGACCACCCCACTTCCCTGAGTCACGAATTAACATATTAACCGATTAAGCTGTTTAATTTCTATAGACATTCACTGTTAACATAGTATCCTTTTTGAATCATTGTTCACCTTATTAAACATAGTATTGTTCACACCAATATTGTGTGCGAAGATCATGCGAAGCTTTGCTCTGTCTTTGAAAACATACTTAATTCTAAAATCGTTGTCGTGGAATATTATTCCATAGAAATAGTCACTCTCCCCATCCCATGGTTTATCATTACGAATTACCAAACTGCATCATGTGATATCCAGCAGTTTGAATATAGTTTGAAATTTTATTTAGAAGTAGAAATATACACTCCTGGAAATTGAAATAAGAACACCGTGAATTCATTGTCCCAGGAAGGGGAAACTTTATTGACACATTCCTGGGATCAGATACATCACATGATCACACTGACAGAACCACAGGCACATAGACACAGGCAACAGAGCATGCACAATGTCGACACTAGTACAGTGTATATCCACCTTTCGCAGCAATGCAGGCTGCTATTCTATCATGGAGACGATCGTAGAGATGCTGGATGTAGTCCTGTGGAACGGCTTGCCATGCCATTTCCACCTGGCGCCTCAGTTGGACCAGCGTTCGTGCTGGACGTGCAGACCGCGTGAGACGACGCTTCATCCAGTCCCAAACATGCTCAATGGGGGACAGATCCGGAGATCTTGCTGGCCAGGGTAGTTGACTTACACCTTCTAGAGCACGTTGGGTGGCACGGGATACATGCGGACGTGCATTGTCCTGTTGGAACAGCAAGTTCCCTTGCCGGTCTAGGAATGGTAGAACGATGGGTTCGATGACGGTTTGGATGTACCGTGCACTATTCAGTGTCCCCTCGACGATCACCAGTGGTGTACGGCCAGTGTAGGAGATCGCTCCCCACACCATGATGCCGGGTGTTGGCCCTGTGTGCCTCGGTCGTATGTAGTCCTGATTGTGGCCCTCACCTGCACGGCGCCAAACACGCATACGACCATCATTGGCACCAAGGCAGAAGCGACTCTCATCGCTGAAGACGACACGTCTCCATTCGTCCCTCCATTCACGCCTGTCGCGACACCACTGGAGGCGGGCTGCACGATGTTGGGGCGTGAGCGGAAGACGGCCTAACGGTGTGCGGGACCGTAGCCCAGCTTCATGGAGACGGTTGCGAATGGTCCTCGCCGATACCCCAGGAGCAACAGTGTCCCTAATTTGCTGGGAAGTGGCGGTGCGGTCCCCTACGGCACTGCGTAGGATCCTACGGTCTTGGCGTGCATCCGTGCGTCGCTGCGGTCCGGTCCCAGGTCGACGGGCACGTGCACCTTCCGCCGACCACTGGCGACAACATCGATGTACTGTGGAGACCTCACGCCCCACGTGTTGAGCAATTCGGCGGTACGTCCACCCGGCCTCCCGCATGCCCACTATACGCCCTCGCTCAAAGTCCGTCAACTGCACATACGGTTCACGTCCACGCTGTTGCGGCATGCTACCAGTGTTAAAGACTGCGATGGAGCTCCGGATGCCACGGCAAACTGGCTGACACTGACGGCGGCGGTGCACAAATGCTGCGTAGCTAGCGCCATTCGACGGCCAACACCGCGGTTCCTGGTGTGTCCGCTGTGCCATGCGTGTGATCATTGCTTGTACAGCCCTCTCGCAGTGTCCGGAGCAAGTATGGTGGGTCTGACACACCGGTGTCAATGTGTTCTTTTTTCCATTTCCAGGAGTGTAGCTTAGCTGCTGCCTGCTTGCTGTTTGCTGTTGCGCTTTCGACAAATCTGCAATAATGTTGTCAAGACACGACGCAAGTGGAAATCTTGAATAGGGCCACGTGATTGTTTTCTTCAGTTGTGCATTTAATGTAAGGAGAAGATTTATTCAGGTCAGTTACAGTTCAATTCAAATTAGATTCTGCGCAGTCACACATCAGCATACGAGTTTAAGTTGGATAACACTTTGTGGGTGCATTTTTTTGGTAATATGTAGACTTTTTACGTAGTGGGAGGTGAAGTTGAGCTAAATTCCTACAGAAACAAATCCAGTGGGGAGGTTACAACTTGATGCCTGTCTCACAGTTACTCGCACATAAGAACAGTTGCTACACTGTTTGGAGACCCTGCAGAGTTCCACTTCGGTTTTGACTGCCAAGACCATCTGTGGACGCCAATGACCACTCCAGAAGCAGGATGGGGTACCTCCGACAAACCACCGACAGCACCTCCACCCATCACACGCATAATGTTTCATACAACATCACTGCCAGCAATGTCAAATGGTTCAAATGGCTCTGAGCACTATGGGACTAAACCTCTATGGTCATCAGTCCCCTAGAACTTAGAACTACTTAAACCTAACTAACCTAAGGACAGCACACAACACCCAGCCATCACGAGGCAGAGAAAATCCCTGACCCCGCCGGGAATCGAACCCGGGAACGCTACCGCACGACCACGAGAGCCAGCAATGTCGTTTTCGACATGTGAGATATACATCTTGCTTCAAAACAAGATATAAAGCGGAAGTTTGCCGCTCCTCTTCGCACATGAATATGGATTACATTCAAAGGGAACAATCTGCGCAAGCCCAGGACCAGACAAGGTTCGAGAATATCGACGTAGAATAAATCCAGGTTGTCCTCATCCCTTCAGCCACGTGCGTGAAACTGGATGACAGTGTCCTTACAAATTCACAGCGCTTCAGTCGTCACAGTAACTGACTGGAACACGTACAGAGAAGTGGGGGTACCACCTTTGCATCATTTCTTCACCCCATTGAAGGGTTTCGGCAATGTAATGTTGGTGACCGTTTTTTTCCATTGACATACTTGTTACAAGGACACAGCAATTATGATTCGCATCCTGTTTTTGTCTACCCCTGGAGGGTGTAATTTTCTGGATAAGGATGTCTTACACGCCCTGGGTTTAGAGATACACGTCACTACACTAACAGTCCATTCGGTGGATAGACCACCGTAGATTCATTCAACGGTTCCGCACGAGTTTTTCACCGAATAAATGCGGGAAAACAACTTTGAGACACACATTACCATTTCACCGAAGTCCATTCCCAAATTTTTTAAAACCCTTCATCCATTTGCTTTGCCGGATGGCCTCCACACTGAATTTCAATGCCTGCAACAGGTTGGGATTCTGTCACCTGTGCCCAACAAATAGGTTGGCAACGCCCGTCGTCTTAGTCGAGAAACCCAGTGAGGCAATCGGCGTCTGTGGGAACTTAAAAGCTACCCTCAATGCACAAGAGTCACAGACACACATGCAATCCTCAAATATTATGACTCTTCCAGCTGGTGATTGAGTTTGTGCCAAGACTGACTTAAAGGATGGCTATCTGCAGCTCCCCCTCGGCAACGACTCTACGAACTTATTAGTGAACAATACACCGTTTGGACCTTTGTGATATAGTTGATCGTCTTTCGGCATTTCCAGTGCACTGCCCATATTTCAGGAACACATAGAACAGTTAATTGGACGAGTTTCCGACACGACCAACTATTCAGATGATATTTTGGTTCTGTGTGAAACTTGGAGGACCTCCCTCATAAATTAGAAGCATTGGTTATTATTTTTAAAAAGTGAATTTACATTGCCTCTTGCACAAATGTAAATGAAGTGGTGTATTTGGGATATATATTAACTGCTTTGAATATCTGTCCTGCCCCAACTTAACATGGAGGCAGTCCAGAAGCTGCCTACCCCTGTGGACATCCCACAATTGAAGTCAGTCCTAGATCAAATCAGTTACTGCTGCCGCCTCATCCCCCCAGATGACAGCCGTAGCAGAACCCCTACATCAGCTCTTACCAGAAAAGCGTACCATGGAAAAGGACTGACCAATACGAGCGAGCTTCCGCAGTTTGAAGTAGGCTCCTCTCAAAGCTTCCTGCCTAACAGCATATTATCCAGCAATGCCTTTGGTCCTCGCAGCTGACAATTCTGATACAGGGTGGGGTGGTGCTTTCACACATTACAAATGGGGTGGAACACTCAGTAACCTTTGTTTCCGAAGCACTGAACCACACGCAGAAAAATTACAGCCCTATCAAGAAGGAGGACCATGCTATCATATTTGTCGAAAAGAAATTCCACTACTACATCTGTGGTTATCAGTTCACACTTCTCACACATTATAAGCCGCTCCTTCCCCTTGTGCGCTTTTCAGCAGCTTTTCCCGCCAAGACTGCGCAGTACATGCAAATTCTGGGCCCACCTTTTATCAAGTTGTTCATACGACTTCCAGTGTCGTTCGACAGTGTGCCATACTAATGCAGATCTTCTCTCCTATTGACCGGTAGTGTTGGATCCTGACTTTGACGATGTCCTCAAGGTCTGCTTCCACCTGGATGTCACAGCAGAAGAAACCATCAACAACTTCGGTCTGGATGACCACCTCCTAGAAGGGCCATGGTAGAAATTTCGTGTACTGATAGGTCCAGACACAGGCACCACCTTAACCAACTTCGCCCACTGTGGGTAACATCACAACTCGCAGAAAATCTGAGAACACTTTTGATCCATAAACCCACCCCAGCCGCTGACAGTGACCAGTTTTCAGCCTGGGAGGACTCCTTTCAACCAATGGCAGTTTAGCGGTAGTCCCAGTGGACTTCCCGATGGATATCGATCCATCACATGGACCTTCCACCCTGGGATCGGTGGTTTCAGACGTCTGGACGATACCTGAAGAAGCATTTTCTGTCTGTGTTGTTGCTGATATTTAGCTAAAGATTGCACCCATGTCCTAGGGATAGCGTCTTTGACTAGTAATCAAAATGTTCAGGTGAATTCAATAATGCAGAAATTCAGTTCATTTAGGAAAGAAATAACCGCGAACTGGATGGAAGTTAAGGCAGATGGCTGGATGAGAAGGTGAAAAAATAGAAAAACAAATGACTGTCGGAAGGAATAACTCAACATACAGAAAAGTCAATACTAAAAAATGGCTCTGAGCGCTATGAGACTTAACTTCTGAAGTCATCAGTCCCCTAGAACTTGGAACTACTTAAATCTAACTAACCTAAGGACATCACACACATCCATGCCCGAGGCAGGATTCGAACCTGCGACCGTAGCGGTCGCGCGGATCCAGACTGTAGCGCCTAGAACCGCTCGGCCACTCCGGCCGGCTCAAAACTAAAACCAAGGATGGTAACGTTGAGAGTGCAATGCGAACTGCACTGTAAAATGCAAAGGAGAGAGCGAATAAGTGGACAAATTACACAGAAGGCCTCCATGAGGGGGAAGACTTGTCTGATGAGGTTACAAAAGAAGAAACGAGTGTCGATATGGAAGACATAGGGGATCCAGTATTAGAATCAGAATCTGAAAGAGCTTCGGAAGACTTAAGGTCGAATAAAGCAGAAGGCATAGATATCATTCCATCAGAACTTCTAAAATCGTTGGAGGAAGAGGCAACAAAACTACCATTGACGCTGGAGTATAGAATGTATGAGTTTGGCAATATACCATCTGACTCTCGTAAGAACATCAGCCACACAAATCTGAAGACTGCAAGAGCCGACAAGTGCGAGAATTATAGCACCAGCGTAAGAATTCGTGCAACGAAGCTGCTGACTCGAAAAATATACAGAAGAATGGAAGAGAGATATTGATGTGTAAGATGGCGAGCAGTTTGGCTTTAGGAAAAGTAAAGGCGCCAGAGAAGCAGTTCTGACATTGCGGTTGATAACTGAAGCGAGCCTCAAGAAAAATCAAGACATTTTGCAAAAACAGACATAATGTCTTATGGGATAACAGCAATCAGTGATTTTATAGAGTTACTTTAAATCCGTCTTGATTGCAAATTTTTTTTTTTTTTTTTTTTTTTTTTTTTTTATTTAATTATTCATATGACCGGTTTCGGTTCATGCAGAACCATCTTCAGATCTGTAAAAATAATTATACTAATTTACTATTTCACGAAAGCAAATCTTTTTCATCCTATCTTATCAACATCAAATGTACCAGAACGTACCTGATATTTAAGTTACAGGAGTAACCCGTCCAATTCAGCAACTTTCACATGCTACGTCACATAAAATTGGTTGGCAGAGTGCACGTCATTTATATTAATTATAACACTATTACCGACAGGTGGCGTCTGGTACATTTGTTACATTCCATTTACACATACTTTATTCAGTAGATCTTTTTTATATTAAAAATATTTAATTAAAATATGTAGATGTCAAAGCTAAAATCTGTACTTGTCAGGATTAAAAAACAGTAAAATTATCATTTTTATGCGATCTAACAGGCATAGGGCGATTTATATATCTATGGTGCTGGTGTGAACTTGTTTTCTTCTACGGTCTGCTTCCGTGGTTCCCGCCACTTTGGTGTTGTGCCGCGGTCCGCTCAGTCGTCTGCTGTCCATCGCCGCGGGCATGAGGGCCGCACAGGAGGGCCCCGTCAACGACGCCAGGCGTTGCACGCGTCTTCCGGCTTCTCCACCGCGCACCATCTCTCATCCCTCGGCCTGGATCTCCATACGCAACAGTTGTCATCTTAGTAGGTCGTCATAAATGCTAAAATAGGCGTTATGATTGAATTCGCTTTGTTCGTTGAGGATTAAATCCGGATCCTTATTTTTATGGGTGTATATTTCGATCTCTTCTAAAATGTTAAGGAACCGTCCCTTGTGAGCTCTATGCAGGATGTCTAAGTTGTTTTCAATATTCGTGACTGAGTGCTTTGTCGCAGCCATATGCGCCCCAAAAGCTGTTTTGTTTTGAGAGTAGGTGTGCTCCCTGAATGTGGTTTCAAAGTTCCTACCAGTCTGCCCTATATATTGTTTACAGCAGTCATTACATTTGATTTTATATACACCTGAATCCTGAAATTTATTCCTACTATTACATATTCTATGCCGGAGCTTCAATTTTAACGTGTTATTTGTTCGGAACCCTATTTTAACGTCGGATTTACGAAAGCATCTTTCAATTTTGTCTGCAATTCTTCCATTGTAAGTGAGAGCTACATATTTTTTCTTGTTGTTCCTCTTAACTGCTACTTGCCTTCCTTCTGTTTGTTCCATTTGCCTCTTCTTTATCTTCCTATAAATATTCATCACCTGCTTACACGTATATCCGTTCGCTACGGCCACTTGTTTTAAAATACTTAACTCCTTTTCTACTTCGTGTTGGCTTAGTGGCAATCTTAGTAGCCTGTATACCATCGAAGTAAAATATGCCCATTTGTATCGCGGTGGGTGACAAGAGCGCTCGTTGATAACTAGATCTGTACACGTAGGTTTTCTGAATATGCTAAATTCATGCTTCCCATTTTTCTTTATTAGTGTTAAATCTAAGTAATCTATACGGTTGTTTTCTTCAAATTCCATGGTGAATTTAATTTTCGGGTGTTGAGAGCTCATTTTTTGTGCTAAGTTTTGGATATCATTTTTATCTCCTTTGTATAATAAAATGGCGTCGTCCACATATCTCCTGTAATATATAATTTTCTCAGCGATATTAGGATTTCCATCAAAAAATTTGTTTTCTAAGTGATTTACAAAAATGTCAGCCAGCGTCCCAGCTAAACTGTTCCCCATTGCCAGCCCGTCTTTCTGTTGATAAATTTTACCATTGAAAGTAAAGTAATTGAACGACAAAACATGTTCCAACATTTCCACTAGTTCAATCACTTCCCCCAGTGCCAATTTACCATGAGTGAGGAGATTGTTCTTAATGATCTCAATCGTTTCTTTTACGGGAATGTTTGTGTACAGATTGGTGACATCCAATGAAGCTAGTGACGCATTCTGAGGTATAAGTACGTCTTTAATTTGCTCGGCAAATTCGTAGCTGTTGCTAATGTTGAAAGTCCGACGATATGTATATGCCGCCTTCAATCTGTTATTTAGCTCTTTATTTAATTTATAACTTGGGCTGCTGGTGTTATTAACGATTGGGCGAATAGATTTTTCAACTTTATGGAGCTTTATTTGTGATAGTAATTCGGGGATTCGCGGATTCATTACTTTCAGTTTAAGCTTTTCTTCCTCTGTGAATAGAAACACACTGTTATCTATTTGTTTCCTTATTTCTGTTTGAAATTTCTTGGTTGGATCTTTCTTGACTTCTACTATTCCGTTTTCCATAAAGAACTTTTCAGTTTTCTCTATATAGTCTGTATCGTGTATTAAAACCATAGTGCCGCCCTTATCTGCCTTTGTGACGATAGCCTTACGTGATTCTAACTTCTTATTCAAGCCCTTAAGAGTTAGTAGTTCGTTTCTGTTCTTGTGAGCAGAGTGCATTTCATCTGTAATCGACTTCTTTACTTTAATTGCCGTGTTTGTCTGTTCGTATCTATTCATATTTGCGATATCACATGCAATTTTCACTTCTGCGACAGTCTTTTTTATTGTATTTGAGTTAATTGCGGGATTTAGGTTGTATTGCAGGCCTTTATTTAAAAGATTCTGCTCATCTTTTGTTAATTCAATCTCAGTTAAGTTCACGACCCTCTCACAAAAAGTATGCAACTTTTTATACGCCGTTTCGTTATCAGTATTAAAATCTACACCTAGGTTAAAAAGCTTCTTCTGATGTCTGTTTAGAGTTAATTCTCGCTCCCTGCCAATTCTATTTTCAATCTCTCTGCTTACGTATGTGAACTGTAATGGAGATAAAATGTCACCTAAAATCAAGTGAAGATTGCATCAAGTGGAAGAATTGCAGACAAAATTGAAAGATGCTTTCGTAAATCCGACGTTAAAATAGGGTTCCGAACAAATAACACGTTAAAATTGAAGCTCCGGCATAGAATATGTAATAGTAGGAATAAATTTCAGGATTCAGGTGTATATAAAATCAAATGTAATGACTGCTGTAAACAATATATAGGGCAGACTGGTAGGAACTTTGAAACCACATTCAGGGAGCACACCTACTCTCAAAACAAAACAGCTTTTGGGGCGCATATGGCTGCGACAAAGCACTCAGTCACGAATATTGAAAACAACTTAGACATCCTGCATAGAGCTCACAAGGGACGGTTCCTTAACATTTTAGAAGAGATCGAAATATACACCCATAAAAATAAGGATCCGGATTTAATCCTCAACGAACAAAGCGAATTCAATCATAACGCCTATTTTAGCATTTATGACGACCTACTAAGATGACAACTGTTGCGTATGGAGATCCAGGCCGAGGGATGAGAGATGGTGCGCGGTGGAGAAGCCGGAAGACGCGTGCAACGCCTGGCGTCGTTGACGGGGCCCTCCTGTGCGGCCCTCATGCCCGCGGCGATGGACAGCAGACGACTGAGCGGACCGCGGCACAACACCAAAGTGGCGGGAACCACGGAAGCAGACCGTAGAAGAAAACAAGTTCACACCAGCACCATAGATATATAAATCGCCCTATGCCTGTTAGATCGCATAAAAATGATAATTTTACTGTTTTTTAATCCTGACAAGTACAGATTTTAGCTTTGACATCTACATATTTTAATTAAATATTTTTAATATAAAAAAGATCTACTGAATAAAGTATGTGTAAATGGAATGTAACAAATGTACCAGACGCCACCTGTCGGTAATAGTGTTATAATTAATATAAATGACGTGCACTCTGCCAACCAATTTTATGTGACGTAGCATGTGAAAGTTGCTGAATTGGACGGGTTACTCCTGTAACTTAAATATCAGGTACGTTCTGGTACATTTGATGTTGATAAGATAGGATGAAAAAGATTTGCTTTCGTGAAATAGTAAATTAGTATAATTATTTTTACAGATCTGAAGATGGTTCTGCATGAACCGAAACCGGTCATATGAATAATAAAAAAAAATTTGCAATCAAGACGGATTTAAAGTAACTCTAAAAAATCAAGACACGTTCAAAGGATCTGGAGAAGTGTTCGACTATGTCAAATAGTGCAAGATGTTCGAAATTCTGAGAAAAACAGGGGTAAGCTATAAGGTAAGACGGGTAATATGCAATACGTACAAGGGCCAAAAGGAAAAATTAGAGTGGAAGACCAATAATGAAGTGCTCCGATTAAAAATGGTGTAAGACAGGGATATAGTCTTTCGCCCCTTCTGCTTAATCTGTAAATCGAAGAATCAAAAACAGAAATAAGAAAAAAGCATCAAGAGTGGGATTAAAATTCAAGGTGAAGGGATATCAATGATAAGATTCTCTGATGACATTGTTATCCTCAGTGAAAGCGATGACGAATTACAGGATCTGCTGAATGGAATGGACAGTCTCATGAGTACAGAACGTGGATTGAGAGTACATCGAAGAAAATCATAAGAAGCAGCAGAAACAGGATCAGCGAGAAACTTAACATCACCATTGGTGATCACGAAGTAGATGACGTTAAGGAAGTCTGTTATATAGGCAGCTAAAAATCCATGACGGACGGAACAAGGAGGACGTAAAAAGCAGAATAGCACTGGCAAAAAGGACATAACTGGCGAAGAGAAGCCTGTTAGCATCTAACATAGGTCTTAATTTGAGGAATAAATTGTTGAGAATGTGCGTTTGGAGCACGGCCTTGTACGCTAGTGAAACATGGACTGTAGGAAAACCGGAAACCAAGAGAATCGAGGCAATTGAGGTGTGGTGCTACAGAAGTATGTTGAAAAATTAGGTGGACTGATAAGGTAAGGAATGAGGAGGTTCTCTGGAGAATCGGCGAGGAAGGAAAGGTATGGAAAACACTGACAAGTAGAAGGGCCAGGATGGTAGGGCGTCTGTTAAGACCTCAGGGAATAACTGCCGTGGTTCTAAAGAGAGCTGTAGAGGATAAAAAGTATAGAGGAAGACAGAGATTGAAACACATCCAGTAAATAATGGAGGACATTGGTTGCAAGTGCTACTCCGAACTGACGAGAATCTCACAGCAGAGGAATTGGCATCGGAACACATCAAGCCAGACAGATGACTGATGGCTCAAAAGAGAAAGAAAACAAGATTAAGAGCTGTGCGCACTCAACATAACCGTGTCAATAAACATTTCTCCAGTTATGTTCTGTGTATCACTTATGTTGTACATAATAAGATACCCTGACAGGTAATAATCTGAAGGGTTGACCTCCGGCGACGCTAGTTGACACTGACTGTGGAGTATTTACCACAGCTGTCATTAATAATAAACTACAGAAGGGCGCAGTATTACTGAAAGTAATTTTAAGCTGTACATCCTACCGACGAACAATTATCGGTGTTTTGCACATAATATATCATCGACTCGAGTGCCCAGATAGCCTTATCAGGTACTACAAGTGGGGGTCTTATGCGTCACCACTACGTGTATTCAGAGATTCTGACTGCTATACAAGACGACTACGACAGTCGTCGAAAAATATTACACAGAAAAATGGTTATGACAGTCTGACTGGAGACGCGAAAATGTACCGTCTATAAGAGACACTGATGCCTATGTCGTTAGGTTCTGCGGATGACAATCAGTTTTTCGTAACTCTTACTGCGTTTCACGTAGCATCATTGTGTAATTTTCTGCGATATCGGTGAATAGTATACTAGGGTAAGTTGACTACAAGTTAAAGTGAGACGTCGCTGTTTCAACTAATTATTTAAAATAGTGATAGGCTTCTGGTATAGTTCCTATAGTATACCTTTCCCGTAAATGTTTAGTGTCAGGACCATATTTAGTGAGTTTTAGACTTAACGTAGAATAACAGTTAACGTCTTGAATTCCATTTGGAACGCACGGAATTATTTGTAGCCTAATACTTTAAGTTGTGCAAAGAACGCTAACGAGATAAAATCGCCTCCTTCATAGGACGGCACAGTAAAGATCGCTAAACCAAAGCTGTAAACTCTAATTCTTTTTTGCCGTTAGTCTACTTCATTGTTTCCAAGCAACGCCCACAGGCTTCTGTGTGGCGTGACCACAGTATGGAAGTTACGAGAGAGATTGAACTGCCAGACAGTTTTTCGGCCTGCTGCTACACCGCAAGGCAAAAGTCACCAGGCGCAGAACGGTCTCCCCTACCCTCCCCTATCGAGGTCGCAAAGGCGAGCAACAAAGGGTTGAACTGCCGGTTTGCTGTAAGCAGTTTGTGAGCTGTGTGACTACTTAAATTTACAAAATCTGTACTTTACTATGTAAAAAGCTGCTGTGACAGTGCCTGAAACCATCGAAATCTAAATTTATTCGTAAACGCTCTAGAGCGAGATGGAGCAGTGGCAAAGTAGCGGAATATCGCTTAGCAGGTAACCTTCTAGAGGTGGTTTAAGGCTGAAATTATTTTTACTTTACTGTTATAATCTAAAGCATGTCATTGCTAAAAGTGTCTATTCATTTAGTTATGCGGACTTGACCTTTTTTTTTTCTATGTCGATGCCTCTTCTGTAATCCTATTTTTGTTTATTTATTTATTTATTTAACCTGATCTGATTAGGTGCATCAGGACCTCAATTACATCGGACCATGGTTTCACAGATACAGCAGCTATCTTTATGTAATAGTTACTTAAGAAATAACAATTTTAATATTACAAATTGTGTTAAAATTACTGGAGTGTATGCAGATACAATGTGAATAAATAATTCTATGTGTTAATAAACTTCATACTGGTAGTACTTCCACTATGGTGCTGTCAATAATGACAATAAAAGACAATAATGACAATATTGATAGTGGCAGACATAAAATAATTTATAGGCGTACAAAATACATGTTTTATGATACTGCGAGTTCTGGGTAAAGGAAATTTTAAAGAGACTACAAAAGCTATTATTACCTGACTGTATATGTTAAGTCCAACGATCATTAACAATAATAGTACATCTACATTTACAAACATACTCAGCAAGCAACCGTTTGGTGCATGGTGGAGGGTACCTTGTACCACCACTAGTCATTTCGTTTCCTGTCCTAAGCGCAAATACAGCGAGGGTAAAACGACTGTCTAAATGATTCTCTACGACCCCTAATTTCTCTTATCTTATCTAAGTAGGCGTTACCCGAAATGTAGGTTGACAACAGAGGAATCGCTCTGCAGTCAGCTTCAAATGTCGTTTTTTCTAAATTTTCTCAAGAGTGTTTCGCGAAAAGAACGTCGTCTTCCCTCCATGGATTCCCATTCGAGTTCACGAAGCAACTCTGCAATACTCGCTTGTTGATCTCACTTACCGGCAACAGATCTAGCAGCACGCCCCTCAATTGCTTCGATGTCTTTCTTTTAACCGACCCCGTGGGAAACTCAAACACTTGAGCAATACAAAAGAATGGGTCGCTTTCCTGAAATTATCCTAATAAACTAATGTTGACCATTCACGAGCTACAGATTCCTGCTCTCCTTGTCCGTCAGGTCATATACGCCTACAGAGAATAAGAGCTGTTCTGTCACACCTCTCTGGTGCTCTCCTTTTTTTTTATTTCCCCCACAGATCTATCGATAGTTTGCTGAAAACCCGACCAAGGTATTAACCAGAATAAACTATTATTATGACGCTGACAATGCATAAATACCCCGATAAAATACTGAAAACGACGAAGACATAATTTATGTACAAAAAAGCAGATACATGTTTTAACACTTAAGTAAAATCACTCGTTTCTGAGGCACTCTGGTGGCCGTGTTCCGAGAAGTAACAATATCTCTTTCAACTTCAGAAGTGAAAAAGCAGTCAGTTGGTAGCAAACAGAGTTTCTAGAGAATCAGATCATTATTCGCCATTTTCGGATTTCACCCTTATTACTGTCTCTTACGCTTAACAGTGTATTTGTCCCAGTCACCTATATTTATTTTTTTAAGCTAAATTAACTCTGTTCTCTGGCATATGTGTTCGGTAGAGTCTCTCTCTTGCTGGACCCTCGTATTTGATCTTCCAAGTCAAACTCTGTGTGATAAATCTTTTACAGCAGCGTGCTGATAGCCCTGTGCTGACGTATTTGAAGACTGTTAGTGGTTTTCTTGCCACTAATCACACAGAGAGCCATTTGTCTTGCCGTTCTACTGCTTGCGTCACCTCGCTTGTAAGTCACCGTCGCAAGCGGTGCACATTCGCGCACTACACGTCGGATGTTCGCACATAGCTCGAACTGTTCGGCGCAAATGGCTGTAGTGAGCATGCGGTTCACTCTGGGGACACTTACACAAATTAAGCCAGGGCAAGTGATAAACGAACGTACAAATATATATACACTGAGAAGTTGTCGATTCTGCTGCCTTCTACATCTTAGCAATCCAACGAACAGAACACATCGAGAGCTGCTGCAGAAAAAGGCGATACCGCTGAATCAGCAATTAAGGTGTTAGTCAACCAAGCAAAGGAAAAAACTGAAGCTGATTTAAAAGAATCTGTTTTGCGTGTCTTAAAGGAAGTTTTGGTCGAGGGTAAGAACTCCATTCTTTACAGCATTAAAAATCGCTTAAATGACGAGAAACCTGAAATTAACTTCGAAACCTTTCAAATAATTTATTACATTGAGTAAAAGTTAATACTTTAAGCAGATTTCAGGTATGTGGAGTAGACAACCAAATTTTCTGTGCACATCCATTTTTGTTACATTCACCGCCCTCCTTCATCTATCCTGAAAAGTTGCTCAAAAAGCCTCAATCTTTTCACCGTAAAGTGTAGCACTTGATTTGACATGATTCGAAACGTTTGTCATTAAAAACTGATTAAAATACACTTAATTTAGTGAAACACTTTAGATTTTTTTCTAGTGATACGAAGTGGCTCTGCGATGATGTAAGAGTACGTATGAGTACCGAGTCTTAAAATGTAGACAATTCAAATACAGCGATTACAGACGGCTATAACTAATTAATACAAGCAATACATGGATGTAAATTACAGAATGTATAAAGGAAAGTTCGAAATTTCTAGTGTTGCGAAAGCGCAGTGAATCGGAAGCCGGCGCATGCAGGCTGATCCAAAGTAAAAGGGTCAGTGTCATTACTGAAAATGGCGGATCCCGTACAATAGACATTCTACGTGTTGGAATTCGCCTTTCATTTGAATGTAGTCCATGGAAGTCGACCTACGAAACCAGAAGAAGACACAAATGGAACAACGTTCTCGTTTGTTCTCAAAACGAAACTGATAATGGAACCGTACGTAATTCAGCTTTTAGAGTAATTGGTACAGGAAGACTACGCCACACTTACAAATGATGCTACGAAAATTGTGGAAGCCATAGAAGAAGAAACATTTGCTGCACGTCCCTGTTTTAGCTTCTATGTAACTGATAAGGTTAACAATCACAACATTCAAATATGGGGGACGGAAAAGCATTTATTTGTAATTGAACATTAGTATGGCCCACTAAAAGTAAATGTACTATTAACGATGTCTGCACAAAAACCATATACTCCATATTTCTTCATTGAACTACCTGTTGAATCAAACGTTTACCTGGGCACTTTTGAGTGCTCAACGGGTTACATGTTTCAGCTAGATGGAGGACTCCCAACTTAGGATACGGAGGTTCGTACATTTTTAAACAAATGTCTTCCAAACTATTGGATCGGTCGTACTGGAGATGATGAAGCTGTATTCTGCTCTTGGCTACCTAAATTTCCGGACCTAATACCGATGGATTTTTTTCAGGGTTTTGGGATATACCATCTGAATGTGCTTCCTTTGCAAGAAACAGTTCGAGAACTCGAAAAAGGCATATTGCTAAGAAGTTTGCGTTTGAGACTCCACGTCCACTTCAGAATGTTTGGCGCCTAATGGATTATCGCGTAGATGTCCGACTGACATCGGAAGTCAAATAGAACATTAATACAGTACTTAAAAATGTTGTGATATTTCTTTTACATTTTCTTTTATTTGTATCGATGTATAGCTATGCACTAAACAGTTACATCAGTTTTCGATAGCTATTTTCGTCTAGAATTGCAATGTATTTCATTAAATCCTATGCAATCTATAAAACAAAACAGTCTTACCAGAATATTTCTCCGTATCCAAAGTAAAGGGAAATCGTTGACGCAGCAGAATCGTACAAATATAATGTCGCTCGACCTTCGCTTAGACTACCTAGTAGAATACATACTAATAAGCACCCCTGGAGTAGAGAAATAACTAAAAGAGTTGAAAACAAATCAGCCGTCAGGTCCGGATGGAATCTCAGTTCAGTTTTACGGGGAGTACTAGGCGGGATTGGCGCCTTACTTAGGTATTACTTATCGCAAATCTCTCGCCCAGTACAAAGTCCCAAGGTCTGGAAAAAAGCGCAGGAAACTCCTATATATAATAAGAATAAAAGAACGGACCCACAAAATTGCAAACCAATATCCTTCAAATCGGTTTCCTGCAGAATTCTAGAACATTCTAATATAATAAATTTCCTAGCGACTGAAAAGCTTGTGTCCACGAATCAGCATCGTTTTAGAAAGCATCGCTCATGAGAAGCTCAGCTTTCCCTTTTCCTATTCTCACATGGTACACTGCGAACTATTAATCAAGGGTAAGACACAGATTTCATATCTCTAGATTTCCTGAAAGCATTTGACACGGTGTCCCTCTGCAGACGAAGGTACGACCAAATGGAGTAGGTTCCCAGATATGTGAGTGGCCCGGAGACTTCTTAAGTAACAGAACCCAGTATGCTGTCCTCGACGTTGAGTGTTCATTAAAGACGAGAGTATCGTCGGGAGCTCTCCATGAAAATGTGATAGGACCGCTGTTACCTTCTGTATACACAAATGATCTGGCGGACGTCAAAGTTGAGTGACTGTAGCGCAAAAGGTGACTCAGACAAAATACCTAGTTGGCATGACGAATAGCAGCTATCTCTGAATGTAGAAAAAGTAAGCTAATGCGAATCAGTAGGAAAAACTAGAAACGTAATTCTCGGTTAGAGCATTGGTAATGTGCTGGTTGACACAGTTACGTCGGTCAAATATCTGTGCGTTGCGTTGCAGGGAGATATGAAATTAAACAAGCATATGAGGATTGTGGTAGGAAAAGTAAGTGGTCGACATTGGTTCATTGGGAGAATTTTAGAAAAGTATTGTTCATCTGTAAAAGAGACACTAGTACTAGTGGCCGTGCGGTTCTGACGCTGCAGTCCGGAACCGCGGGACTGCTACGGTCGCAGGTTCGAATCCTGCCTCGGGCATGGGTGTGTGTGATGTCCTTAGGTTAGTTAGGTTTAAGTAGTTCTAAGTTCTTGGGGACTTCTGACCTAAGATGTTGAGTCCCATAGTGCTCAGAGCCATTTGAACCATCTAGTACGACCTATTCTCGATTACTGCTCGAGTGTTTGGTATCCGCACCATGTCGGATTACAGGAAGACTTCGAAGCAATTCAGGGGCGGTCTGCTAGATTCGTTACCGGTAGTTTCAAACACCATGCAAGTGTTACTGATGTGCTTCGGGAACTGAAATGGGTATCACTAGAGGGATATCGACGTTCTTGTGGAGGAACACTGTTGAGAAAACTTAGAAAACCGGCATATCTCTCATCTCCGTACTCCTTACGTAAAATGTGTGCGGAACGATTCTACTGCGTAAGGAGTACGAAGTTCCTTCTCTAGATTGTCGCACAGATGACAAAATGGTAGATATCGAAATAGACGACAGAGGGATAGAGAAACAATTAAAATCGCTCAAAAGAGGAAAGGCCGCTGGACCTGATGGGATACCAGTTCGATTTTACACAGAGTACGCGAAGGAATTTGAACCCTTTCTTGCAGCGGTGTACCGTAGGTCTCTAGAAGAGCGTAGCGTTCCAAAGGATTGGAAAAGGGCACAGGTCATCCCCGTTTTCAAGAAGGGACGTCGAACAGATGTGCAGAACTATTGACCTATATCTCTAACGTCGATCAGTTGTAGAATCTTGGAACACGTATTATGTTCGAGTATAATGACTTTTCTGGAGACTAGAAATCCACTCTGTAGGAATCAGCATGGGTTTCGAAAAAGACGGTCGTGTGAAACCCAGGTCGCGCTATTCGTCCACGACACTCAGAGGGCCATAGACACGGGTTCACAGGTAGATGCCGTGTTTCTTGACTTCCGCAAGGCGTTCGATAGAGTTCGCCACAGCCGTTTAATGAACAAAGTAAGAGCATATGGACCAATTGTGTGATTGGATTGAAGAGTTCCTAGATAACAGAATGCAGCATATCATTCTCAATGGAGAGAAGTCTTCCGAAGTAAGAGTGATTTCAGGTGTGCCGCAGGGGAGTGTCATAGGACCGTTGCTATGGAAAATTGTACTGAAATGCAGGAGGATCTGCAGCTAATTGACGCATGGTTCAGGGAACGGCAATTGAATCTCAATGTAGACAAGTGCAATGTGCTGCGAATACGTAGAAAGATAGTTCCCTTATCATTTAGCTAAAAAACAGCAGGCCAGCAACTGGAAGCAGTTAATTCCATAAATTATCTGGGAGTACGCATTAGTAGTGATTTAAAATGGAATGATCATATAAAGTTGATCGTCGGTAAAGCAGATGCCAGACTGAGATTCATTTGAAGAATCCTAAGGAAATGCGATACGAAAACAAAGGAAGTAGGTTACAGTACGCTTGTTCGCCCACTGCTTGAATACTGCTCAGCGGTGTGGGATCCGTACCAGATAGGGTTGATAGAAGAGATAGAGAAGATCCACCGGAGAGTAGCGCGCTTCGTTACAGGATCATTTAGTAATCGCGAAAGCGTTACGGAGATGATAAACTCCGTGGAAGACTCTGCAGGAGAGACGCTCAGTAGCTCGGTACGGACTTTTGTTAAAGTTTCGAGAACATACCTTCACCGAAGAGTCAAGCAGTATATTGCTCCCTCCTATGTATATCTCGCGAAGAGACCATGAGGATAAAATCAGAGAGATTAGAGCCCACACAGAAGCATACCGACAATCCTTCTTTCCATGAACAATACGAGACTGGAATAGAAGGGAGAACCGATAGAGGACTGCGGGTACCCTCCGCCACACACCGTCAGGTGGCTTGCGGAGTATAGATGTAGATGTAGATGTAAGACATGAGAAAAAAATGGTTCAAATGGCTCTAAACACTATGGGACTTAACATCTGAGGTCACCAGTCCCCTAGACTTAGAACTACTTAAACCTAACTAACCTAAAAACACCACACACATCCATTTTCGAGGCAGGATCCGAACCTGCGACCGTAGCAGCAGCGCGGATCCGGACTGAAGCGCCTAGAACCGGTCGGCCACAGCGGCCGGCAAGACATGAGAAATTCGGGCTCTTAGGGAGGCATATAGATTGTCGTCTATCCCTCGCTCTGTCTGCGACTGGAACAGGAAAGGAAATGACTAGCTTTTTTTTATTTCTTTATTTTGGCTTTGAGTTGCAAGGACCATACAGCCAACAACGGTTGTAAAGCGCGAAACAAACTTAACCGCAAAAAGCAGAACAGCACTAAATGACGAAGTTAGCATATAAACAGCCTCTTAAAGAAAAATAACAGCGCAATGAGACAAACACCAGACAGCCGACGGCAGTAATGACAAAGACAATGGAGTAGCACTATAGAGCAACATTATGAGGGACGCACATATGTTCTTACAGAAAAGGCAAAACACTGAGAGGCTAACACCGTACATCTTACAATAAGAACAACAATAGCTGAAGAACAGAACTGCAAATAACATAACAACGTGAAAATTATAGCGTACAGATGGACGTACTTAAAATAAAATAAAAACCCAAAATAACAAACAGAATACAACCAACGGTATGGACAATAGTGCCAGTAGAACAGTGACATAAATGCACAAGAGAGCAACAATGAAAATGTGGTTCAAATGGTTCAAATGGCTCTGAGCACTATGGGACTTAACAGCTGTGGTCATCAGTCCCCTAGAACTTAGAACTACTCAAACCTAACTAACCTAAGGACATCACACACATCCATGCCCGAGGCAGGATTCGAACCTGCGACCGTAGCAGCCGCGCGGTTCCGGACTGCGCGCCTAAATGAAAATGTGCGATAATAATAGTTCCAGTGCGTGTGTTGTCGTTACGCGCGCGACGTTTTTTTATTATAAGTTTATTAATCACGTGCTGCGGGTAGGTCGGAATTATGCAATGTCTTTAGTATTTACGATATGGCCGGTTAATGCCAACACTTCGCACTGTTCTTTCACCGTGTTGCCACAGGAAAACAGTCACATGTGTTTATCACTATAACAGTCCGTTAAACATCAGTTCGATTTACGTCGTCGTGTATAAGACAGTTTTGATGATATGATAAATGTTTCTTGATCAAATCACAGCACTGTTCTTTTACTTGACATTTTGGTTTGTTCCACTTTCACGCAATTCTATCAGGAGTGTCTCCACACGACAATGGTGTCAGGTTCACAGCTAATGTCTTTACAACCACACCGTCGCTGTTTCACCAGATGCGTAACATTAACTTTTTTAAAGTGATAAATATATGTTTTGTAATGTTTCCTTTCGGACTGTTACCTAGTAATTGTACTGCGTCACACGTAATTCAGTGGGTGACCTAAAAATCTGAATTGAAACTGTCGTAGAACGGAACAAGTTCACACAGTATGCAAAATCGTCACCGCAAACACTCGATATACTTTTCAGGTTTTACTGTTCACTTAATAATGCACGATCTCCTATTAACACAGCGGACGCACTGTAGCTGGCCAGTGTGGCCGTGCGGTTCTAGGCGCTTCAGTCCGGAATCGTGGGACTGCTACGGTCGTAGGTTCGAATCCTGCCTCGGGTATGGATGTGTGTGGAGTCTTTAGGTTTGTTAGGTTTAAGTAGTTCTAAGTTCTAGGGGACTGATGACCACAGATGTTAAGTCCCATAGTGCTCAGAGCCATTTTTTTGAACGCACTGTAATTAATTGTTCCTCCGCGTATCACCGTCTTTCACGCCGAACTTTGCAACGTTTCTCCACCCGCGAACCGGTCACGATACCACAACAACTCGCACGTTCTCTATCGATAGTCGTTCGCTCTCTCTCCGACACAGTACATCTCCTAGCCTAACCAAAGATTTACAAAGAATGTAAAACCAGAACATTCATATTCGTACAATATAACATAGTCAACAGTTGCAAAATGAATGAAGAAACGATGTGACGTATTAACAAATAAAGAATAGTTGAAATAAGTGATACATACGTACTATGACAAGATAATGCACAAAAGAAAAAAAAATTATCGACTTTCGGGGAAAGCAATGTCTTTACAACCACAGCGTCGCTGTTTCACCAGATGCGTAACATTAACTTTTTTTAAGTGATAAATGTATGTTTCGTAATGTTTCCTTTCAGACTGTTACCTAGTAATTGTACTGCGTCACACGTAATTCAGTGGGTGACCTAAAAATCTGAACTGAAACTGCCGTAGAACGGAATCGGTATGATTCTGGAAATGGGCTCCTATTCAAAATACAATGTACTCACTCCCCAAGTCCGAGTAGTTTGTAAGAGCAATTTTTAGATACATTGTATATCTTAATACATTCGTTAGTGAATTTCCGCTTGTTATTACACTATTGACCATTAAAATTGCTACACCACGAAGATGATGTGCTACAAGCGCGAAATTAAACCTACAGGAAGAAGATGCTGTGATAAGCAAATGATTAGCTTCTCAGAGCATTCACACAAGGTTGGCGCCGGTGGCGACACCTACAACGTGCTGACATGAGGAAAGTATCCAACCGATTTCTCATATACAAACAGCAGTTGACCGGCATTGTGATGAGTCATGTAAGGAGGAGAAATGCCTACCATCCCGTTTCCGAATTTGATAAAGGTCGGATTGTAGCCTATCGCGATTGCGGTTTATCGTATCGTGACACTGCTGCTCGCGTAGGTCGAGATCCAATGACTGTTAGCAGAATACGGAATCTGTGGGTTCAGGAGGGTAATACGGAATGCCGTGCTGGATTCCAACGGCCTCGTACCACTAGCAGTCGAGATGACAGGCACCTTATCCGCATGGCTGTAACGGATCGTGCAGCCACGTTTCGATCCCTGAGTCAACAGATGGGGACGTTTGCAAGACAACAACCATCTGCACGAACAGTTCGACGACGTTTGCAGCAGCATGGACTATCAGCTCGGAGACCATGGCTGCGGTTACCCTGGACGCTGCATCACAGATAGGAGCGCCTGCGATAGTGTACTCAACGACGAACCTGGGTATAAGAATGGCAAAACGTCATTTTTTCGGATGAATCCAGGTTCTGTTTACAGTATCATGATGGTCGCATCCGTCTTTGGCGACATCGCGGTGAACGCACATTGGAAGCGTGTATTTGTCATCGCCATACTGGCGTATCACACGGCGTGATGGTATGGGGTGCCATTGGTTACACGTCTCGGTCGCCTCTTGTTCACATTGACGGCTGGACGTTACATTTCAGATGAGTTACGACCCGTGGCTCTACCCTTCATTCGATCCCTGCGAAACCCTACATTTCAGCAGGATAATGCACGACCTCATGTTGCAGGCCTTTCTGGATACAGAAAATGTTCGACTGCTGCCCTGGCCAGCACATTCTCCAGATCTCTCACCAATTGAAAACGTCTGGTAAATGGTGGCCGAGCAACTGGCTCGTCACAATACGCCAGTCACTACTCTTGATGAACTGTGGTATAGTGTTGAAGCACCATGGGCAGCTGCACCTGTACACGCTCTGTTTGACTCAATGCCGAGGCGTATCGAGGCCGTTATTACGGCCAGAGGTGGTTGTTCTGGGTACTGATTTCTCAGGATCTAAGCACGCAAATTGCGTGAAAATGTAATCACATGTCAGTTCTAGTATAATATATTTGTCCAATGAATACCCGTTTATCATCTGCATTTCTTCTTGGTGTAGCAATTTTAATGGCCAGTAGTGTAGATATTGCACAGTCTTAGAGAATCAACCTGTGGATCTCAGCTCGGTGGCTTCGACAGTGTGCGTATTGCAGAGACTGTTGGGTACCTGACAGCATCACTTTATGCTTTGGAGACGGCCACCACGTCTCAATCAGGGCGCGTAATCGGCGCTCACTGCATCCTATGCTCGTTATGGTGCCGGCGTCGCGTGCCGGCTAGCAAGGGTGTTGGTAACAGGGCGGGCAATAAATCTGGCGGCCAGATTAGCTCGTAAGCAGAACAGCGGCCACGAAAGGCGCCGGCTGCATCAGGCGCGGTCACACGCGCCGCCTCGCCGCGCCCGCCGCGCCGGCCTAAGCCGCAATTACTGGTGGGGCGCCGGGCCGTACCACGCCGGCTCACGCATCTCGCGCGCTGACTGGCGGCCGACACGCACGCCGCCGGCGCCCTCGCGCAGCCACTGTGCCGTTGTGCGTAGCCGGCCGGCGTAAGCACAGCGGACGAGAAATTAGCCGTGTCCAGGCAGAGGTCACGCAAGCACCGTGTAACCCGGCGACGTACCGACGGGGTGGCGACGCAGGTCCCGCCGAGGTGCACTTCCGGAGGGGACAGAAAGACTGCCTGGAGGGAAAAATAACAATAAAGAAACAGGGGTAAGAGTTACCTGTGGGCGGTAAGTGACATCTACAGCTACATCTACATGGTTACATTCAAATGGTTCAAATGGCTCTGAGCACTATGGGACTTAACTACTGTGGTCATCAGTCCCCTAGAACTTAGAACTACTTAAACCTAACTAACCTAAAGACATCACACACATCCATGCCCGAGGCAGGATTCGAACCTGCGACCGTAACAGTCGCGCGGTTCCGGACTGCGCGCCTAGAACCGCTAGACCACCACGGCCGGCGGTTACATTTACACTTAAGTGCCTGGCAAAGGGTTCGTCGAACCATTTTCATCCACTCTCGAATGGCGCGAGGGAAAAAGGAATACCTAAATATTTTCGTTCGAGCTATGATTTGTCTTATTTTATTATGACGATCATTTCTCCCTACGTCGATGGCTGTCAACAAAATATTTTCGCATTTGGAAGACAAAGTCGGTCGTCGAAATTTCGTAAATAGATCTCGCCGCAAAGAAAACGGCCTTTGTTTCAGTGGCTGCCACCCCAACTCGCGTATCTTATCAGTGACACTCTTACCCCTATTGCGCGATAACATGAAACGAGCTGCCCTTCTTTGTGCTTTTTCGATGTCTTCCGTCAATACTACTGGTAAGGATCCCATACCGCGCAGCAATATTCCAGCAGAGAACGAACTAGTGTAATGTAGGCTGTCTCTTTAGTGGGTTTGTCGCATCTTCTGCCAACAAAGCGCAGTCTTTGTTTCGCCTTACCTACAATATTATCTGTAAGATCTTTCCAATTTAAGTTGCTCGTAATTGTAATTCGTAGGTATTTAGTCGAATTGACAGCCCTTAGATTTGCGTTATTTATCGTATTCCCAAAATTTATAGGATTTCTTTTAGTACCCACGTGGATGACCTCGCACTTTTCTTTGTTTAGTGCTACTTGCCACTTTTGGCACCATACAGAAATTGTCTCTAGATCATTTTGTAACTGTAATTGATCGTCTGATGATTTTACTAGACGGTAAATTACAGCGTCATCTGCAAACAATCTAAGGGGGCTGCTCAGATCATTTATATAAAGGAGGAACGGCAGAAGGCCTATGACACTACCTTGCGGAACGCTAGATATCACTTCAGTTCAAAAAATGGTTCATATAGCTCTGAGCACCATGGGACTTAACTTCTAAGGTCATCAGTCCCCTAGAACTTAGAACTACTTAAACCTAACTAACCTAAGGACATCACACACATCCATGCCCGAGACAGGATTCGAACCTGCGACCGTAGCGGTCGCGCGGTCCCAGACTGAAGCGCCTAGAACCGATCGGCCACTGCGGCCGGCACTTCTGTTGTACTCGATGATTTACCGTCTGTCACTACGAACTGTGACCTCTCTGAGAGGAAATCACGAATCCAGTCACACAACTGAGACGATACTCCACATGCACCCAATTTGATTAATAGTCGCTTGCGAGGAACGGTATCAAAAGCCTTCTGGAGATCTAGAAATATGGAATCGATCTGAAATACCTTGTCGACAGCACTCATTACTTCATGGGAATAAACAGCTAGCTGTGTTGCACAAGAACGACATTTTCTCAGTCATTGTTCGTTATGTATCAATAAGTCATTTTTTTCAAGGTGATTCATAATGTTCGAGTAGAGGATATGCTCCAAAATCCTACTGCAAATTGAGGTCAGTGATATGGGTCTGTAATTCAAGGGGTTACTCCTATTTCCTTTGATGAATATTGGTGTGACCTGTGCTACTTTCCAGTCTTTTGGTTCAAATGGTTCAAATGGCTCTGAGCATTATGCGACTTAATTTATGAGGTCATCAGTCGCCTAGAACTTAGAACTAATTAAACCTAACTAACCTAAGGACATCACACATATCCATGCCCGAGGCGGGATTCGAACCTGCGACCGTAGCGGTCGCTCGGCTCCAGACTGTAGCGCCTAGAACCGCACGGGCACTCCGGCCAGCCAATCTTTAGGAACAGACCTTTCGTCAAGTGAGCGGTTGTAGATGATTGCTAAGAAAGGCGCTATTGTGTCTTCATACTCTAAAAGGAACCTGATTGGTATACCATTTGGACCGAAAGACTTGTCTTTCTTTATGTGATTTGAGTTGTTTCGCAACATCTAAGATATATACTTTTATGTCACTCATGCTAACAGCTGTTCTGGTTTCGAATTCTGGAATGATTACTTCGTCTTCTTTCGTGAAGGAATTACGGAAAACTGTATTTAGTAACTCCGCTTTATTGGCACCATCATCGCTAATATTTCCATCGCTATCGCGCAGTGACGGTATTGACAGTTTTTTTCCACTGGTGTACTGTACACACAACTAGAATGTCTCTGGGTTTTCTACCATATTTTGAGACAATAATTCATTGTGGAAACTATTAAAAGCATCTCGCGTTGATGTCCGCACTAAATTTCGAGCTTCCGTGAAACTAAACCAGTCTTGGGGATTTTGCGTTCTTCTGAATTTTTTCGTTGCTTCTGCAACAGTGTTCTGACGTGTTTTGTGTATCGTGGTGGATCAGTCCCGTCTCTTATTAACTTATGCGGTATAAGTCTACATTTTGTGTTCCTATTTTTGTCTAGAGAAGAAGCATTCCTGTGCCCACACAAAACTTCACTCAAGCCGCTGCAGTTTCAAAAGCCGCGAGTACAGATTTGCGACTGCATCAGCGCTACTCCACGACGGTGCTGTCACTGGAGCACGGCTACAGCAGCGCTGCCACGAGTCGATATGTGAGGCCAGCTGGACACATCGGGCAGAACCGAGAGAGTGGCACGAGAGGGGACCTTGTGGTACCACCAAGCAGCCGAAGAGGACGGATTTAACAGGATGCCTTGGTGGCTGCAGTCTACTTTGCGGCCGATAGGAAGACTGTGCTGGCCGAACAGGAAGTGTGGCACGTCCAATGCTATTTGCTACAGAGCAGTTTCTTCCTGGAAGGCACGAACTGGGGCGCCGTCTTGAGCTGTGTGAAAGTGTTGTCAAGCAGCGCTTCCCTCAATTCTGTCGTAAGTTGTTCTTACCTTTCACCTTGATATGAGTGGTATCGTGGTCATAGGAAATACCAGTCTGTGTTACTAGTATGTTCATGGCTTCTTAGTCTTTGCAAAAGTGACTGTTTGTTATTGTGAGGCTGTTAAGCATTTTTGTAATAGAGTATCCCTGATTGTGAATACTTATATTATGTTAAAATATGTGGATAAAAGGCGTAGGTCCAGATTTCAGCTCATCTTCAGATCAATAAAGATCCACGTGTATCAGCCACCAGGCATTTCACATCGTCACAGTCTTTTGATCTAAATCGCCCCTGTTGTCATGTCCCCACTAAAGTAGTCGTCATGCTTACATAATGTACAATGTTAGCGATATACGTCCCCAGTGCTCGTGTTAATACAGCAGTGTTTGAATGCAGGGTGACTGACAGTGTTAACTATCAAATACTCCCTGTATGGACGTAAACGTGGTATATGACTTGCAACGCTACAGGAACAAGAAAGTAGTTGTATTACAGCTGTCAACTCTGACTCGTGAACACTACTATGTAAAGGAAACTTTTGGCATATTTTGGTGCCTTCGACCTAGTGTAGTTCCAATTAGTGCTCTGACTCCTTTCTCAGTGAGTGAGTTGTCAACCTTGCATATTCTTGTCAATGTTTTCCCCATAACGTCAGCTTTGAGTAAACAACTGTAAGGTGGCTATAATTTCCCATTTTACAAGCACTCATCCTCATACTTTGACGTGATCTACAAACACAGTTACGCATCATGTGATAGGTTGCACATCGTATGTATGAATATATAAAGGAGACTGACATTGTCACGTACGTCTTGTAAATAATTGTTAACGCTTATTATAAAAACGGAGTAGTGAATGATTGCCTATACTAGTAGAGGTTGGAACGTCAGTGGAAATGAAACGGCTGGCGGAACTGAAGTCCTGGGTTGTAGGCTCACACAGGCGTGTTGGTCCTGCTTAAACACAGGAAGTAGCAAGACGGAGGTCGTGGCACCTAAGCGCTGGAGCACAATACAGTCACGACCGGCTGGATTTTTAGCTGAACCGGAAGGATTAAACTTCAGAAACGCTGAAAATCTTGGACACAGGTGAGAGGAACAAAGAAGCGGCACCTCGGAAACCACGCAGGCTGTGGTATTTCCAAGGATTTTTACTCAGAAGCGTACCGTTGTGCGAATATAGGTTTTTCCTCGCAAACATTCCGCGCTGGACGACAAATGACTGAAATATGGTTGGTCGGCGTTACGAAGAATCTGTAGAGAGGGAGAATATTCCGTGGTTTCGGGGATATGATTCGTTTTCGGAATTACGTGTGTGGGAAGCCGAGCCCTGCTGGGAAGACAGCAGTGGAGAGACGTAGTCTTCCGTTGTGAGCGCCCGTGTGTGACGGTCGCTCGATATCAGCTTTGTTGGTACAGACGGACTTGCTGTCTTTGCTCTCAGGAGAGTTTATAGTTAGAACAGTTAGGCACTGTACTGTTGCGAAACTATACGATTCTGGACTTCACCTCCGGGTTGGAAGTCGTCATTGAATACGCAGCGCTCAGTAATTGAGAGCACTTCCTCTTCCTATAGTTACGTTGAGACGTTATATGAACTCCGTTCTTGTGCTTGGGAGTTCGTGTTTCTCGTCTGTGGAACACAGACAGGAGAAGACAGTATTATAGTATATTAGCCAGAGGACCGCCTTCTGCCGTCCTAGTGTTTGAAAGAGTTTTATTTTGTGGGTGGCGTTCTTCCATAGACGCAGACGTGTACGAGAACCAGCACGCCGACGCACCAGACGCAGTACATACGGTGATATCGCAAATTGCTTCGGGTTATCAGGGCTATAAAACTAAATAGCCGTGATCACATTTGTTTATTTCCACTGAGGTTCCACACCACCGTAGATCGTCTTTGAAAGTAGTGTCTTCTAGTGTTTGGTACGTAGATGATGTCAGTCATTTCGCGTTATTGATATCAGATCGCGCAGTCACAATAAGGGGCAGAGTTAGAAATTTTACTTAGGAAATTTAAACTTTGTAATACAAAGGTTTTTTTTTAATCAACAATAAATATATAAGCTGGAACAACGTTTATCATTTAGTAGGATTAGTTGCCTTTTTCATTCATTTATGTTTGGATTGTAATTTATAGAATTAAGGGATCCTAAGATCTGCTTCAGGGGGTAGTCAGACAGGGCCAAATCTACATTTCAGAGTTTTTTATTCTCCGTTGCGCACATTCATTTTACACCCGCCTGGAGTATGCATCTTAGATAGGCTAAAGCTATTTATACATGTTGGAAAATTGGAAATTTGTGGTAAGTCCTATGGGACCAAACTACCGAGGTCTTTGGCCCCTAAGCTTACACACTACTTAATCTAACCTTAAACTAACTCATGCTAAGGACAACACACACACCCGTGCTCGAGGGAGGACTCGAAAGGACTCGAACCTCCGACGGGAGAAGCCGCTCGAACCGTGACAAGTCGCCCAAAGACCGCACGGCTACTCCGCGCAGTTATATATCTTGTCGCTGTGTTATTTTGCAGACACTGTGGACATGATTATTCAGAGCAAACTTTCACATATATTTTCCCACTGCTGTGTGTAGAAAGTTTGTATCTGGTGTTCTGGCGCACGTGCAGTCACCTCACTTTGGTATCTGACATGTGTTTTCAAATTATTCACATTCTGTAGGTTGCCCCGTGTAATTTTTCTAATTTATTTGTTTTTAATATTGTGGTTAATATTTTTGTAGCCTGTTACCTGATTCTGGATTTTAATTAATTGTAATGGTCTTGCATTTTGCCTCGATCGAGAGGGCATTAGTCTGCTACGGAATACCTGTCATTATTCAGCCATGTGTCGTATATTAACGCATTGCTCCTATAATTTTTTAAAGATTCTTTGTAATATAAAACATCTGCCGAGTTGTTAAATAAAGATTTTAAAGCTGTGGTCACTCACTGCTCAGCCCAGTCCTACCACTTCTTCTTGTGGCGCAATTTTCTTAGGTAAGTGACTAGACTCACATACTATTGCCGCACCGTCATTTTCTCAGTATCATTTCATCCAAGTAGATCCATAATGAAACGACTGCTACCGAATAGACGTCTGTTACTAACATTGTTTGCGTGGCAACAGTGCGCTTCCTTCTCACACCTGCCGCCTACACAACCCACTCATGTTCTTGCCGCTAATTCGCTATAGTAACAAATGTCGATGATCGGTGGCGAAGGAAACTACTCCCTTTTACTTAGGCTAACCGACTATCTCCCTTCTTCCCGACCCCTGTTGCAATGGGGCATCGTGTCAAATGCTTTCCGCAAATCTCGAACTATGGAATCTGCCTGTTGCCCTTCATCCTTAGTTCGCAGTCTATCATGTGAGAAAAGGACAAGCTGAGTTTCGCATATGTGATGGATTCTAAAATCATGCTAATTGTATTATATTCGAACTGAGAATATGCTGAAGGACTCTGCAGTAAACCGGTGTTAAGGAAATTGATCTGTTCTTACGCCACGTTACTTAGCTGCAGTTGGTACACCATTCCTTGTAAATATGATGTACAATGCATATTGGAAAAAAAATATCGGCCAGCTTGTAATATTTCTGGCTTAGTCAGCCAACACATTAGGCTCCAAGAAGCTGTTCCCAGAGCAGTGGAGATGCAAGAAGTATGTAGATGACGAAATGTGGTGTGAGGTACCTATGACAGATGTTAGATTCGGTACCATCCGCGTGAGAAAGACCGCCTGCATAATGCCACTGCTCTATGATTGGCGGCTGTGTTCGGATCAAGGGCGCCAAAACGTTAAAGTGTAGCTATTATTATCAGTTAAACTACTCATTGGAATGACTTCACTTTTTAATATAAATATCTCTCAACAGCTGACTATCAATCAGTCATTTTAGAACTATTAAAAACAATTTAAATCAAAAACAAAAGACTGACGAAACCGCAGACGAAGCGCTTCGGAAGCGTTCGGGGTCACGCCTTTTCTGGCATGGCGCGCGAAGTGTTTCGGGCTGTTCGTCACTCTGTATTAGGCGGTCGAGAAGAACAGACATATTGTCTGTCGTAGGATGTGTTTCTAATTTTTTATTAAGTTCGTGTTCGTCACTCTGAATTAGGGAGTCGAGAAGAACAGACATGTTGTCCGTCCTAGGATGTGTTTCCAATTTTTAATTAAGTTTCTGTTCGTCACTCTGGATTAGGCAGTCGAGAAGAACAGACATGTTGTCTGTCGTAGGATGTGTTTCCAATTTTTATTTAAGTTCCAGTTCGTCACTCTGGATTAGGCAGTCGAGATGTACAGTCGTGTTGCCTGTGGCAGGATATGTTTGCCAGTATCCAGTATTAAAAGAGTCACTCCGGTAGTTATGAGGCATAGACACGTGCCATAAATAGTGTAAAGATACATTTTCGTAAATATTGTGTTTGATCATGTACTTTGCTGTATCAGAAAGTGTTGTATTAAGATCATGTAGTCTTCTCGTGTGGCTATATTAAAATACGTGAGTGGCATCCCAAAGAATCGATACATTATTTCAGAACAGAACGTCGCTGAAAGTCAGTTTCATCCTTAAGATACAGAACCTACGACCTGCGTGCTGTTTTCTGCGCTGGGGACATCAACTTGAAGACAGCACGTTAGTGAACTATAACAGAACCTTCGTATTCCACACAGTGCAGTGGAAACAACTAGGCGCCTCACGTGTACTGCATGCACAGAACAAATGTGCTCAGTGACACGTCATCTGCAGTAATGCAGAGGAGGTAAAGGAGGATGATGGTTATTAACACCAACAATCAATTCATTCTTCCTTTCTTGCTGTAAGCTTCATTCGCGGTGTGGTCGTGGGCAAGTCCAAACAAAATATTATATTTCTCCCATTTTGTCACGTCTCCAAGTCGACTCACCTCAGTAGTCTCATTCCGTCCAAAAGATCAGCAAGTACACATAACTTTACTGCCATGAGGGTCTCATGACCACTTGGTACTACTTCTACGTCATCTACAGACCTCCAAAGTGACCAGTGTGATGTGTAACATCTACCCATTCTACATATGTAATTACGTTCATTACTATACACATTGCTATAAAAGGTCTCATATTAAATAAAGAACACTGAAAGCAGTAGGGAGCTGTTCTTGAATGGTTAGGTACTGGACCCAGATAGGTTTATTAAAATTCATACAAATCACTTTATTGGGACAAGCAAAAAACAGACAGACTCATAGACTGTGGTATTATAGATCGATACCAGCCTGACTGGGGTCTCACAGTTGGCAACAGAAACACACGTTTCCTACAGACGTCGATAGCGGTCGCGTGGGGACCTGGAGGATCCAATGACGCACACCCGCTGAGCCAATCCTCAGCAGCTGTTAACTATCGAAACGTCCCCTTTGAAACATTATACATGACTGTGCTTAAACTGACACACAATATTTTTTGGCGCAACGCAATCTGACTTTCAATAATCCCTACAAAAGAATGGCCCTGACTAACATTAACATATACCCTTCACAAATCACTTACCTCACAAAAATCTTCGTTACTCGAACTACTGCAATACAGCGAGCGCCACTACTGCCACCTAAATACAAGATTCAAACTACGGAAGGCACTAACGACTGATAGGCATAGTTAGCAAAGGAAATATTTTAATAGAGAACAAACAATGTATTTACCTTAATAGTCATAATATATATAGCAGTTCATGACATCCAGTCTTACAAATTTCAAAACTCCACCATTTCTCTCCCCACATCCACCACTGCTGGCGGCTCACCTCCAACTGTGCCACGCTACGCGCTGTTAACATCCAGCTGCCCAACACTACAATGGCAGACAACAATGCAAACTAGCCAAAGACTGCACACAGCACAGCCAGTGATTTTCATACAGAACGCTACGTGGCGTTACCAATATAAAAACCTAAACAGCCTACTTACATAGCCCCCATGCTCTCCACAAAAAATTTTACAAATTGTTTTGGGCACTGGCCAATACAGATTTGAAAAAAATTTTCATAACTACAGTAAGAAAGATATCAAATGCACACACTTATTGATACAGTGTTGGTCAAAAGCTAAAATTTTCTCACAGCCCATACAGACAGTCCTAATCATTCATCACAGTAAAATTGCAGTGTTTTTCTCAAAGTCTGAGCAGTAAAAGAAAATGCACACTGAATTAGTGGATTTCCATGCAGTCTTGAAGTAGTGTTGTCCTTCCAATAGGAAGACAGTGCTGACTCTGGACATGCAGACAGGTAATGGGGCACAACAGAGGAAACCCACAGCAGAGTCATTCGACGTTTTGAAGAATATTGGTAGGTAGGTCATCACAGAGCAGACCAACTGTAGTCCTGGTAGAGATTACGGTATTGGTGGGCCACCAGAGGTGCAGACCCAGTGCAGTCCTTGTAGAAATAATGGTATTGGTGGGCCATCAAAGATGCAAACCCACTGTAGTCCATGTAGAGACGGCCAGCAGCCGTCTGTTGCGACTGTGCATGTGCACAACCACCATCGAAGAGTCTTGCAGAGAATATAGCAAGTCCATAAACCACCACTTGTGTACTCACAAAAGTTTTTGGAATATCCTTAGAATCAGCAATGCTGTTAACCAGTCCCTTGCTGAATTATCAACACACATGCAAACACTATCACTCCCTACTTCTCACATATTGTTCATATGCTATGACCAACAGAAATGTGTGCAGTGAAATGAATACTTACAAGTTACTTAATTTGCTGAACTGGTGTCAATTACAATATTATAACATGAGAATACAATGACAAAGGTACAAAATATATCATTAAAGAACATAACAATACAGATAACATTTGTAGTACAAGCTTTACAAAAGAATCGAAATAACATATACATCAGTGCTACAGGAATTATGACATGAGTACATACATAAAAGATCAGAATAACTTTCGAAACATCAACTTCACACATTAGCATTAAAACAAAACAGAATAAATAATGTCTAAGCATCTTTACGAGGTAAATAACTTAGTATTAGGAAAATTCTACAATAACAACAAATACACAAGGGTACACAAACATATAGCGGAATAATACAAAAGGAAAGGGCAGGGTTTGTTTTACTGCAGTATTTTGCAAACAAAATTTTCTTTACTTTTTGGAGATCTCCCTTCATTCATCATTATTCCCAGAAAGTCCTATCTATACCTGCTTTCTGTACTTTTTTCGTATAACTTCTCAATGCATTTTTTCCAATTCATCGCAACTCATTCTCTTATATAGTCTACCCCCTCTTAAGCTAACTTAAATCTACTGAGCTCAGATGCTAAACTAAGGAACGAAGCAATGCAGCAGCACAAAACAATTAACACAAACAGCAATGATAAAAAATACAAAGGGCAAAGCAAGCGGCATAAATTAGCAAAGCAAATGCAATATTACAACTAATATAAGGCAATGCACAGCAAACAAGAAAAATAAATTCGTAGTGAAACTGGCTTAACAGAGTAATGTAAAGTGAAATTTAGTAGCACTATGCCTGGCAAACAGCTGCAGCAAATGCAATAACTTATATCTAAACATGACATAGCTCAAGCAGAAAAAATAGTACACTAAAGACAACAACGCAGATATGGGAAATGTCTGTTCACATCTTAATATCTATGTCATTAAAGTGGTGCACCACAAATCTTATTCTATGAAATAAATTAGCAAATACTTAAAAAGAAAATTATATATGCAGTTACTGTTATTAGTCCCTTCTTATTGTTCTTTCCATTCCAAGAGCTCCTTTTTCGAAGGATGTGGATCATAAAGTAATTATTTAATAGATCTGTTGACAGAAAGTGTTCACATTAGTAAATGCATTTCATTTTATTTTATAAAACCAATGCTGCAACACAGCTGGAAACCAGATATTAAACAAAATGAACAATCTCTCAACTAGAAAGACAATAGATGTAAAATGTTTCTCATCATTTCATTAGGCATTTTAGTAAATATCATAAATTAAGAGCTCCACAGTGTAATCATATATTTTCAAGTTTGAGTGTGTTGTATTTAGGATGCTTTCTACAAAGAAATGTCAATAGCGAGGATAATGGCCTCCTTTTTTCTCCACCTGTGCCTCTGAAAGGCACACACTAATGGCTTTTTTCCATGCGACTACCTCTCAGCTGGGCGCCCAAAACGCATTACATCAAGGTCACTTACTTTCCTTACTGAAATATTTATGGCAGCAGTTTCTGCTACAGTGGCAGTCTCATATACAAAATTTCACAGGTCGAGAATTTGTGTTGCAAATGTGTAGAAACAAAATCTTATGAACATAACAGTGTCCAAAAAATTTTCACCGGAATTGTAATACATTCACGCATTTACACACATTTCATAACTCTTAAAGTACAATTCTTGGTTTCCAACATCCTTTTTCACAAGTCAGAGTGCCTAACCACTACTCCTTATTCCTTACCTTGTTACACATATACATATTCGTCGACATTCTTCAATATTTCATCATTATAAATATGTAGCATAATCAAATTCCTCATATAGCATCAGCTTATTGAACATAAACATACCTCAACAGCATAATACACATTGTCGTCATAATAATAACATCATAACACCTCAGTCAACTCTCAAAATCGTCGTAGCTTCCTCCAATAATTTCCAAACCTAAAGAAAATTCTCTGCTGATTTCAATAGTGTCATCTACCTCAAACGTACTTTAAAAATCATGATACCATACCAAATACATCATTCAGAGCTCTCATAGTATCACAAGGTTCCGAAAAAAATATGAACAGTTCAAAAGTTATTCAACAGTGTAATTGCGTAAAGATGTGTCATTGACATAGTAAAAAAATTTTGTTTCTCTGTTAAATAATCAGATAGCTGTGTAATTCTGTGTTAGAGAAATATGGTACTGATGTGTAAAGTTGTATAAGCAAATATCATATTAGCTAGGGCTCCTTGTGCTTGCCAAACACATGGTACTCAAAGTAAGCGTGTACCCCCCTGAGGATTAATGTAATTATACCCTCAGGTGTTACAGATTACAGCAATGGAATGAAATGTATCACATATAACCTTTGTATCATTGTACTTCAAATATCTTTAAAAATAAATATTTTAAGTACAAAATTAATCACTCAAATACGTGTACTGTAGCGCTAAACTGTGCGTCTTGTTGTAAGATAATCTCTGTGGAAGTGTCGTAGTTACCGTCCTCCAAAAGCTAAGTTCTGCGGAAGTCAATGTACTTACCTCATGATAAACAAAAGTGAAATGCTTTGCGTATAGATATCGTAGTTGTTATGCTTATTGGCGTGATGAAGAAAGTACTGTACAGTAACGAATTGATGTGCCACAAAAAAGGCTGTCTCATTGTTGCTATACCACAAAAGTTACTACTAAAACATGTTTTACTTTCCAGAATAATGCAGAAAAACTGTGCAGATATAAAACAGAAGCACCGCAAAAGCAACATTGTAAATTGTCACTCATCAGTAGCGTCGTGATAAAACCGTGTAGTTGCCACATAAATTAACCACTGTGTCATCTGGTATCTCACAGAAAGTACTTTAAATCCAGAATTTATTTTCAAGTAAACCAAAATGTTGCATTAACATTTCATTAGCACGACTGGTATATGTTCTAAGTATGTAAGCCTTATAGTCGTTACGTAATCGTGCAACTAACAAGCAAGAATGTATACACACAATAACACTGTGACGTCTGTTCACAATAACAATGCATTCGTAATTTCTGTTTAAATAAGTTCTCTTGGTTCTTGATTGGATATTTAACTACAAACATTGTTGCATGGTACCAGTTTCTAAGTCTGCAAGCATACTAGTAATGTAACGTGAAAAGATATATGGCAAAGACAAAGTTAAAAAGCAGATTATCTTTCAATAAACGGTTTTACATGTGAAATGTGGTGTAAACCTTTACTCTTCCTAGTACGCAGGGTTTCAGCTTCAGTGGAATTATCATGTACAACGGTAAAGAATGCTAAATTTTTTCTCAAGGTTAGCGCGTATGTAACTTTTCCCTGAGCCAGCCGGCTCACGTGGCTGCCTGCGGTGCGAGTCATTGTCTGTCTCTTTGTTGGCGTACATCGTTATTGGGATTAGGAGACCTAACTTCTACGAATTCACCTTGTCGAGAGTGCCCTGCTCTGTTTGAATCTCGCCAGTTCTGTGCAATTCAGGTCTGTAGTTACGATCATATCGTCTGTCGTCATGTCGGTAGATTCCATAGTTTCTTTCTTGTCGGTCACGTGGTGGAGAATTTCTCCCTGAATCGTAACTGCGCGCTGGACTGTTGCGTCTGAAGTTATTCTGTCTCCCTTGATAATTTTTATTTTGGTTCCCATATTGTCTGTTTCTCTGATTGTCTCTGTGATAGTCATTACCACGGAGAGGTGATCTTTCCCTGTAATTGTTACCACTCTGCCAATGGTTTTCATACGGGTGGTGTCTGTTTTGGTCACGATTTGTGTTGTGAGAATAGCCTTGTCGTGTCCAGTTATTAATTCTTTCATCGCGGAATTGCGATGGATGTGACCTGTAATTGTTGTGTTCCTGTTTTCGCGTTCCGTGATTGTCAGTGTCAATTTCTAATTCTTATAAGAGTCCCTGAAAAGCTTCAATGTCGTCTTTGCAACGTCCTGCCAAAATAATATGTCGTAAATGTTCAGGTAATTTGATTAAGCAAATGCGGATGAGTTCTGATGGGCTGTATGGGTTTGACAGGTACTGATTCATGTGCAACATGTCTGCAAAATATTTCACAAGACTGGAAAATTCAGATTGTTCAAAATGTTTCATCATTATGATGCCATGTTTTACTCGGTCTTGTGTAGCTTGAGACCAATATGCTGAGAGGAAGGCATGATAAAATTCTCCTTCACTGTGACAATCGTGAATGACCGATCGCATTCTTACAGCTGGTTCATTCTCTAAGTAGCCACACATAAATTCTAATCTGTGTTCGAATGACCAGTTGGGAGGAAAACAATGAGAGAATTGATGGAGCCACGGGATGAATGTCGTTGCCAGAATTCTTAAATGTTTTAAATTTACGTGTAGTAATGAACAGCTTATAGTCAAAATCATCATGTCGGCGAGTCACATATCGGTCATTGTTACATAGTTTCGGCGGTTCCATTTCAAAAGTCGGTGCACCTTGCAAATTTCTTTCATAATTTCCGAAGTGTCCTGTGTTATTATTTGGTGGTTGTTCCGTATTTCTAAGTCCCTCTTCCCGTGTTGGAGTGCGAGTGTCCTCTGAAATATGTAATTTTTGTATTACTTGTGCCAACTGATCTTGTACTTCCTGGATTTCTCTTTTGCGTTGCGTATTAATTTGATTCTGATTTTGTTTGAATTTCTTAATTTGTTCATACTCCTCTGTGTCAGTGATGGCCACAGGTCTTGTGTCATTCACATCATCATCTACCTTTGTAGATAAGTTAGTGAACTGATCCGAAAGTTCGGCTACTTTCTCCAATAGTGTACTTATTCCTCATTGTGTTTTTCTGAACCAAGATTCAGAGTATCTACTGTGTCCTTTAAGTTTTCTTGAGTTTTTGCAAGTTGCGTAACCGAATCGGTAGATGCAACTGAGTCAATTTTAGCTTGCAAGGTGTCGTGATTTTCATGAACAATGGTTTGCAGTTCTTTTATGGCTGCTTCGTGATTCTGTAATGCATTTTCATGCCGCGAAAAAATAGGTTGAAAATGCTCACAAATTTGTGTTTTTACTTCATTACAGACTTTTTGACATTTCGATTCAATGTTATGTAACTCAGTAGTTAAATCTTCACGTGTTTGTTCAAGTGTGGTGTCAAACTTTTGAAGCTTTTGCTGTGTTTGTTTCTGATTTTGTTCCATTGTGTCTAACTGTTGCTGTGTTTGTATCTGGTGTTGTTCCATTGTGTCTAACTGTTGCTGTGTTTGTCTCTGGTGTTGTGCCATTGTGTCTAACTTTTGAAGCTTTTGCTGTGTTTGTCTCTGATTTTGTTCCATTTGTTGCATTAGCTGTAATAACAATGCGTTAGTGTCTGGAATCTGTTCCTCTACGCTTTTCGGCAGTGCAAATCCACCGGCAACATTCACATTTTGACAAGCAGAAAATGTGTCTTGACTTATTTGAGAAAACGGTGAGGGCGCAAAACCTGAATCTACAGTATCTGCAAAATTGAGTCCTGTCATTTCGGATTCCTGAGGCGAGCTGTTGCCGAGCGATCGATTGATAATGCTTCGCTGTTCACTAATTGTTTCACTGCCAACGCCATTGTTTGCCGGCCGCTCCATTTGCCTATGCATAATTACCAAATTACTATGTTGAACATTAGTTAATTCATTACACGGTGGCGCTAACACACTGCTTTCTTCTTCACTGTCATTTCTCAGTTTACTTTGGAGCCTAGTATTACGTTTTTCACGCGCCATAATTGTCACAATATTTCACACGATAACACAGAAAAGCACAATTTGAAGAGCAAAATAAGATAACATAGCAATGGAAATAATGTCTACTTAATTGCAAGCGCAGCTGCGAAATACTTGGAGCAAATCTACATGCATGTCACAACTGTTTTACTGTACAACAATGAAAAACTACAATTACAAAGGAAATTCTCTCTATGATTACGCGCTAGCAATAAACAAAGGCTACACTAATTACACAAACTACAAGAAAAAATCAGAAGAATCCAGTGAGGTATCCTCAGCTAAGGGTCGACATATGAAACGTCCCCTTAGAACAATTATACAAGACTGTGCTTAAACTGGCACACAATATTTTTTATCGCAACGCAATCTGACTTTCAATAATCCCTACAAAAGAATGGCCCTGACTAACATTAACCTATACCTTTCACAAATCACTTACCTCACAAAAATCTTCGTTACTCGAACTACTGCAATACAGCGAGCGCCACTACTGCCACCTAAATAAAAGATTCAAACTACGGAAGGCACTAACTACTGATAGGCATAGTTAGCAAATGAAAGATTTTGGTAGAGAGCAAACAATGTATTTACCTTAACAGTCATAATATATATAGCAGTTCATGACATCCAGTCTTACAAATTTCAAAACTCCTCCATTTCTCTCCCCACATCCACCACTGCTGGCGGCTCACCTCCAACTGTGCCACGCTACGCGCTGTTAACGTCCAGCTGCCCAACACTACAATGGCAGACAACAATGCAAACTAGCCACAGACTGCACACAGCACAGCCAGTGATTTTCATACAGAGCGCTACGTGGCGTTACCAATATAAAAACCTAAACAGCCTACTTACACTATGGGCGCCCTCTGCCGCCGCGATATAGGATGGCCAGCAGCAGCTATATGGCCCAGTCTCAGTCGCAGTCTTCAACAGTCTTCATTCTTAGTCAGACTTCATCAGTTCGCTTGTGCATTAGTAGTGGGAGCTTCACACTGCGTGACATTCTTTATTTTGCTTCTTGTAATAGCTGGACTATAATGATGCCCATTGTTTTGTAAATTTTCTTCGCAACACTTGGCGAAAGCAAGGAGTAAAATTTCTGTTTACTGTATTTATGTATTCGCTAATCATTTCTGCTCCTGTCTAGCTCCCTACAGCGACAGCTGATGCACCGCTCTGTAACCCACTTCTGCTTACCATTGCGTATGAAGAAATACACAGCAGAGACAAGGTTACAATACCTCTAACAAGAACACTACCTACCCCAAGAGTTTGTTAATGAGACTTTACCAAAAGGCAACTGATGGCAGCATTGACTAAAAATCAAAACACAGGAAGATTTCCTCTTGCGATTTTACGAAAGAATTTCTCGACAGTTATATTACAAATAAATTAACGACATTAGTATTAAGCATTGCTGCCAACCAAATTTGCTGTTGCAGCTTAAGAAAAGCAGCTGTTGCCACAACAAAACTGAGCAACCCTGCCAACAGAATGTGTTTCAGAAGCTTAATAAAAGCTAATGCTGACAGAATGTGATTAAATGATCAAATGATCAAATGAGCACAAATTTAAGCAGCAGCTGCCAACAAAGGACCATATAAAAACTACTGGCTTATTTAGAATTTAGTATAGCACTGACAATCGACGTGTCTGTTAAGTTCAATGCAGAGTGCCCAGTCCATCGAAGTACTGGGGAGAATATATTTACTAGTACCGGACTAGCAGGGCCCTATATTGTTATGAAGCTCAAACAAAACTTATACACTTTAAATAAGAAAACTTACTACAGAACATGTCCATTATAATTATCCGGGCTGTTATGCCGTGGTCGATTGATGAATTCTGTGGTGATTCCCAACGTTTCGTCTCCGACTGCGGGAGATATCTTCAAGGGGGTCCGTAGCTTGATGGAAGGTCCAACACACACACTGGCTCGCTACTGAGTCAGTGGCCCAACCGCGCCCGGTACCCACGAAGATGTCTCGACAGCAGGGACAGTGGGTGAAGCATGTAACACCTGGGGTGTACATTGCGACGCATCAGACTCCCCACTGCTGCTACACTCCGAGGCAGCAGCCTGAAGACAGCTGACCGCGGCCATCAACACATTCAGCTGTTCACGAACAGTGGCCAGCTCCTCCTGCATCCATACACAGCAGTCACACATCCTATCCATCCTAAGGAATCAATTTACTGAAGAGAATTAATCAACTTTTAACTAGACTGCTAATTCACTAAAGGCGGCTGATTATTGACTAAACTGTGATTGCTAGCCACTTCTTGTAAAAAAACAATGAAAATAGCAAAAAATGGTTCAAATGGCTCTGAGCACTATGGGACTTAACATCTATGGTCATCAACCCCTAGAACTTAGAACTACTTAAACCTAACCAAACTAAGGACATCACACAACACCCAGTCATCACGAGGCAGAGAAAATCCCTGACCCCGCCGGGAATCGAACCCGGGAACCCGGGCGTGGGAAGCGAGAACGCTACCGCACGGCCACAAGCTGCGGACAATGAAAATAGCACTACCTGTCTCTGGACTGTATTGAAAACAAACACTAGCACTACTGGCACTATGGTTGACTAAACGGACTCTCTGACTGTATTCAAAACAAACACGAAATCTATGGAACACTATTAATAGCACTCGACAATTAAAGCTTCCTAAAAGCAAAAACACACGGAAGAAGAAGTGACAAGTAAGAAAAATACAGTTAATACTTAAATTAAGGTAGCTCGCTGCACAGCAGACGTGAAGCAGACGGTGGGTAGGACGACACTGACACTACTGTTACTAGTCCCTTCTTATTGTTCTTTCCTTTCCAAGTGCTCCTTTTTCGAAGAATGTGGATCAAAAAATTATTATTTCATAGATCTGTTGACAGAAAGTGTTCACATTAGCAAATGCATTTAATTTTATTTTATATAACCAATGCTGCAACAAAGCAGGAAACCAGATATCAAATGAAATAAGCAACTATGTACAAAGTAAAGCATAAAAATATCATTCAGTAGTCATGAGGCATTTCATAAATTAGTAGAAATTCTCTCAACTCTCGTAGAAAGACACTTGTCATAATCAGATGTCCAGATGTAAGAATATTTCCCATCAGTTCATAAGCATTTCAGTAATTAGCACAAAGTACGATATGTTTCCAAGTAATGAGCGTGTCGTATTTGCGGTGCTTTCTACAAAGGGATGTCAATAGCGAGGTTAATGGTCTCTTTTTTTCTCCACCTGTGCCTCTGAAAGGCACACACTAATGGCTTTCTTCCAGGTGACTGTCACGCAGCTGGGTGGTTATAGTGCATTACGTCAAGGTGACCTCCCTTCCTTACTGAAATATTTACGACATCAGTTTCCACTACAGTGACAGTTTGATACAAATAAGATTTCACAGGTCGAAATATTAGCGTTACAAATCTGTAGAAACAAAATCTTATAAATATAACAGTGTCCAAAAAATATTCGTCGGCATTGTGATACATTCACACATTTACACACATTTCATAACTCTTAAAGTACGATTTTTGGTTTCCAACATCCTTATTCACAAGTCAGAGTCCCTAACCACTACTCATTATTCCTTACCTAATTACACATATACATATTTGTCGACACTTCTTCAATATTTCAACATAACAGATACACAGCTTAATCAAATTCCTCATATAGAATCATCTTATTGATCATAAACATACCTCAGCAGCATAATACACATCGTCATTGTAATAATATCATCACATCTCAGTCAATTCTCAAAATCGATGTAGCTTCCTCCAATAACTTCAAACCTAAAAAAAATTCTCTGCTCATTTCAATAGTGTCATCTGCCTCAATTGTTCTTTAAAATCATGATCCCATACCAAATACATCATTCAAAGCTCTCATAGTATCACAATGGTTCCGAAAAAATATGAACAGTTCACATAGTACAGACAAAATACAATTTCATAAGTGTGAAGTTATCCAACTGTGTAATTACGTGAACATATGTCACTGATGTAGTAAAATAAATGTTTGTCTCTCCCAGTTAAATTATCAGATAGCTGTGTAATTTATGTGTAAGAGAAATATGGTACCGATGTGTAAAGTTGCATAAGCAAATACCATATTAGCTAGGGCTCCTTGTGCTTACCAAACACATGGTACCCAAAGTAAGCATGTACCCCCTGAGGATTAATGTAATTATACCCTCAGGTGTTACAGATTACAGCAATGGAATGAAACGTATCACGGAAAACCTTTGTATCATTGTAATTCAAAAATCTTTAAAAATAAATGTTTTAAGTACAAAATTAATCACTCAAATACGTGTACTGTAGCGCCAAATGTGCGTCTTGCAGTAAGATAATTCTGTGGAAGTGTCGTAGTTACCGTCCTCTGTAAGCAAAGTTCTGCTGTCAATGTACTTACCTCGCCATAAACAAAAGTGAAATGCTTTGCGTATAGACATCGTAGTTACTACGCTTACTGCGGTGATGAAGAAAGTACTGTACTGAAACCTATTTTTGTGCTACGGAAAAGGCTGTCTCATTGTAGCTATACTACAAAAGTTACTACTAAAACATGTTTTACTTTCCAGAATAATACATAAAAACTGTGCAGATATAAAACAGATACACCGCAAAAGCAACAATGTAAATTGTGTCACACATTAGTAGCGTTGTGATATAATCGTGTAGCTGTCAAAGAAACCAAATACTAAGTCATCTTTAATGTCACAGAAAGTACTTCAGATAAAGAATGTCTTTTCAACTAAACCAAAATTTTGCATTAAAATCTCATGAGCAGTATATGTTCAAAGTATGTAAGCCTTATAGTCGTTACGTAGTCCTGCAATTAACAAGCAAGAATGTACACACACAATAACACTGTGTTGTTTGTTCACTATAACAATGCATTCGTAATTTATGTTTAAATAAGTTCTCTTGGTTCTTGACTGGATATTTAACTTCAAACATTCTTGCATGGTAACAGTTTCTAAGTCTGACAAAGCATACTAGAAATGTGAAGTGAAAAGTTTTATGGCAAAGACAAAGTTAAAAAGCAGATTATCTTTCAATAAACGGTTTTACATGTGAAATGGGGTGTAAACCTTTACTCTTCCTAGTACGCAGAGTTTCAACTTCAACGCAATTATCATGTCGTACACGTCGGATTTTGTAAGGTCCATTGTAAACTAGAAAGAATTTGTGACTCATGTGTTTCTTCTTATGCGACAATGAATGAGCTTTAATGAGAACTTTCTGACCAATATATAATTTCTTTGCATTTGCTTTACCGTGTAGTTTTCTCCTTTTGTCTGCTGCAGATTTTATATTTTCAATAGCCAAATCAATTATGTCTTTGTGTCGATGTTTACGTGTATTCGGGAAAGATACAAGCTCTCTGATTCTCTTCGGTGGTTCTTCATTCTTCATTACAAGAGTAGATGGTAAAGCAGTGGAGTCATGAGGCATTTCATTCAGCACGTTTTGAAATAAGTGTAAATATCTGTCCCAATGCTCATGCTTTCTGTGACAATAAAGTCTGCAAAGCTTATTGATTTCTTTCATAATCTGTTCAGACGGGTTACAATGTGGTGCGTACAATGAAATAAAAACAGCTTTGATTTTATGGTTCCGAAGCATGCGTGACCAAACAGCAGATCTGAATTGTGGTCCATTATCTGAAATGACTTTACTAACGTGTCCAACTTCACGTAAGAAATTTTTAACAAAGGAGCTGGATACAGACCGTCCAGTGGCTTTACGTAACGGAGTGAAAGAAACAAATTTTGAAGTAAGTTCAACAGGGACTAGAACGTACGAAAATCCATTAGATGTTCTGACAAGTGGTCCCAAGAGATCAACAGCAGCAAATTCTTTTAATTTAGAAGGAATGATAGGAAACAATGGAGCACGATGTGAGATAGTAGATGGTTTCGCCTTTTGACAAAGTTTACTAATAGACAAGACTCTTCGAATTCTCTTTTCCATATTGCTAAAATAACAAGTCGTTCGAAGAATATGATAACATTTTCGTGGACCAAAATGTGCGTACCTGAAATGAATGTACCAAATGATCTTATTAACAAAATCGTCAGGAATGCAAAGTACCCATAGCTTGTCATCAACAGTGCAGCGTTTGAAGAGTATGTTGTTTCTAACCAGTTAATAATGCCGAATCTGAGTGTGTGTCTTTTCATGCCATTTACTTTTGATGTCTTGCCAAATCGGATCTTTATCTTGTTCATGAGCAATGTCCTTTAAAGATGTGGTGATGAAGTTTTCAAAGGCGACTTTCTGGATGTAAAGAATACTGAAATTTTTCTCAAGGTTGCCTTCTGTGTTACTTTTCTCGAGCCCAGCCTGTGCGCGTGGCCGTGCGTCCGCAACAATGTTCTCCTTGCCGGGAATGTAGACTATTGTGAAGTGTAATTCTTGCAGAAAGAATGCTCAACGTTTTAACCTGTCATGATTTAATTTTCAAGACATAAGAAATTGTAATGCACGATGATCACTGTATACTTTTACGTGCTTACCAGAAAGAAAGAAAAGGAATTTGTTAAATGCCCAAACGATAGCTAAAGCTTCTAATTCAGTAACGGAGTAATTTTTTTCATATTTTGTTAGTGCACGGATAGCAAAAGCAATGGTTTTCTGAACAGTAGTGTCATTTTCTGTGGCTTCTCGAAATAAATGGGCACCAAGACCGACTTTAGAAGAATCCGTGCTAAGGCAGAAATCTTGTGACAGATCTGGATGAGCTAGCATTGGCGCGTGAAGTAGCGATTCTTTCAAAGAATTGAATTCGAACTGTGCTTGTTCGTCCCAGTTCCAAATAGTATTTTTTCCAGTGAGAGAACAAAGTTTTGGTGTAACTAGAATTTCCATATTCAGAAAACGACGGTAAAAATTTACGAGACCTAGAAAACTGCAGACTTGTCTTTTTGTCGATGGAACTGGAATGGCTCTGATTGCTTCTAACTTTTCATGATCCGGCTGAATGCCTTCAGAAGAAATAATATGTACCAAAAACCTCACCTTTGACCTACCGAATTTAGACTTTTCCAAGATAACTGTAATTCCAGATTCTGCAAAAATATGTAACACGCTGTTGAGGATGCGATTATGTTGTTCCCATGAGGCTTCTGCTATCAGAATATCGTCCACATATAAGGTGATGTGACGTTTTAAGAACTCAGGTAATATGGAATTTAGCCCGCGAATGAATGCTGCCGAAGAAATGTTCAAAGCAAAAGGAAGTTTCCGAAACTGATAACTAAAGCCGAAACAAAGGAAAGCTGTGTATTTTCTACATTCTGGATGAAGTTCGATCTGATAAAAGCTGGATCTGAGATCAATAGAAGACAGCACTTTTACACCATTAAAATTTTGAAGAAGTTCTTATAACGTTTGCGGCCTGTTTTAGGGAAGCAGCCTACTCACGCCGTATCAAATTCACATCAGTCTTTCCGTTGTGTGCCAGCCTAGCTCTGACGTCATAAATGTTGTGGAATACTTTTAAAATCAAGTAAATAACCTGAAACGTTTCTGGCATGTCAGGAGTAATACTAAATCAATATGTGTTGAATGTCAGTTCAATAACTTTAACCATTTTCGAAATTTGGATGTTTTTCTGTAAAAATCATTGGCGCAACAGAAAAGAGCTAGAGACTTAAAAATTTATATTTAGATTTCTTTTTCATAATAACTTAGTAGAAACAGTCTTCTGGATCTCACAAATTAAGATTTTAGTTGAAATTCAATATTTTCTGGTTTTGTCTTAAAAATTAAGGAAGGAAGATAGATTAAGTAGGCTAATAAATAAGGCTAGGATGTTTAAATTTAAGTAGAATGGAGATCCTCTATAACCATAAAGATGTGAGAAGTTTCAACTCAATAACTATATAACTATAGCGATAGCGTATCTCCAAAGGGCAAGTTCAGAGCTCGTCTACTGCGTGTAGTGTAATTAAATTAATTCTCTCGCGCAAAATATTTGACTTAGCCACGTCAGACTTTTATTATGATTACTTACCTGTGTGCTGAATGCACATTTAAATTGAGAGCTTCATCCACCATCAGCAAAGGAAGCGATGATTTATTCAATAACTTAATGTGGTGCATTACTAGCCCAGCGGCTAGTTGGGAGAGCCGATTTGATCAGGCGTTCCCTTAGCCGTCCGCACCGCGGCTTTATATATAAGAACGCTGCGCGAGGAAAAAAGGCCCCAGTTCTCTCCAGACGCTGAATAGCACACCATCTGTGTCGGGAGTCGCGTCGCGTCGGTATCATTGCTATAAACAGCCTCGGATGCCGTAATAAGTTACTTGGGATACGTGTAACCATGAAATCGTTTTCGAGTGAAGTGTTAATTCTGGGATAACTTTAATGATATATCTTCAGTTTGCGTATGTCGTATTTTCATGTGCCGCCGCGGGACAGACATTCTACCATTATTTAGCGTACCGTTTGATGAGCATATTTATCAAATTATGACGAGCATTCACATAAACATTTAATTTGGACAGTTATAGTTGCATCAGCGCGTTAGACTCTGAACTGCTCTGGTAGTTGGACTGTATGTTTTTTTTTTTCATCTGTGACTTTCAGAATATAGCGAACGTTTTTTCACGATCGTTTTTGATTATGAATCCCAGACAATCTCCTAATTTCTCAGAGCTATAAGCTGTAGCTATAAGTGTATTTCTCAGATGAAGTGGGCACTAGGAACTCTAATTACAGGCATCACATTTTGCTAATCACTTTCTAGTGGCCAATCTTGTAGTTAGAGAGCCAGTGTTGAGAACGGCAAAAGACAGCATAAATAATAGGAACATGTATATAACAATTAATTCCACCCGCCGCCCCACATATGGTTAATCGGCCAGGAAATGCATCTTTTCTGTATCTACATTACATAACAAACCAAACATTATATAAACAATTAATTCCACCCGCTGCCCCACATATGGTTAATCGGCCGGGAAATGCAGTGTTTCTACATTCTATTATTATTAACAACAAATTAAAATCCACCTGCCGCCCCACAATTGATGCATTGGCCGGGAAATAAACTGAGTAATAGTGAAAGTTGTTTTTAAATATTCGAATTCGGGAGTGAAATGCGACACGCAACTGAGCAACAGAACAGTGATAGTGTTACGTGTGCATGTGGACTACACAATTGGATTAACAATGCAACTGGATTGACGGAGCTGGCACTGAGTCTAGCGGCACTGCCGGCATCGTGAGAAGCCAATTTCGCCTCACGGCAGTCGTCCGCTGGAGCAACCAGAGCCGCGCCTGCAGTTGCGGGCCTCGCAAACACACAGCAGCCGTTGAAGTGCCATCTGCAGTTCAGCGCGCCGCGTCGCATCAGTAATCCTGGTACACCGTGCCAGCAACGCCATACTTCGTGCAGAAGGAACTAAGTTAAGTGTTAAGGTGTCAAAATTTTTACTAACCTGCACTAAATGTCTGTTGGAAATGGAACTGCCAGAAGTAACTGAGGTTAAAGTTAAATCAGAACCTATGTCTGTTGAGGGAACTCTAAATCCAGACAACGGTTCAAGTGTAAATATGCATGAAAATAGTAATATTAAAGTGAAATATGAAGTATTGTCTCCTGACAGTAGTGTGAAAAGGGGCAATGATTCAATAATAGAGACCCCTGTAGTAAAGCAGAAATCAGAAATTGTTAATTTATTGGATGATAGATTATCTGATGAGTTAAAAACGAAACAGTCATCAGAGGTGGTAGAGTTTAAACAGGAGAAGTTAGATATGACTGATCAAGCAGAAGTTTCATTTAGTTTTGATGATTCTGGTGTTGGATCTAGTTTTTCATCACCTGAGTGTGGTAAAAAGCCAGCTAGTGAGCAACCCAAAGATACTGAGGCTATTGATTTAAATGTTATATTACAAGCAATAGCTGCCAGAAATGCTAGAATGATAGCTGAATTAAAGTCTGAAATAATTGAGGTCAAAAGCAGTAACGCAAAAATGTCAGCCAGTAATGTTAGAATAACAGCTGAGTTAAAATCTGATTAAATTGAGGTAAATAACAGAATTGTGCCCAGCCAAACCAATTTTAATAAACGGTTTGAGGCAATGGACAATAAATTAGAATCCAATAAAGCTGAATTAGAAAATTCCTGCAAGGCTAGTTGTAATAAGTTGAAAGAGGATCTGGACTGTTTGAATTATAAAATTGATTACAACCATGAGGATATTAAGAAAAAGGTTGCTCAACAATTTTCTGAAACATATAAAACAGTAAAATCCGAAGTTGCTGAAGTTCGCAAAGACTTCCAAATGGAAGATGCGAAGCTGGAGCACAAGTTAACAGAAAAGATCGAGGTGGAATCTGAACTGTGCTCAGATAGGTTTAAAGATGTTAATATAAAAGTAAACATATGTCAAGCAGAAGTAGACGCAATCAAAACTGACACTACTCATATTGTGCAAAGAGTAGATAATGTTGAAATAAGAGTAGAAAATATTAGTACTAACATTGCTAACATTGAGAGTAAAGTACCTTCAGTAACTTCTGGTAATGGTACTATGCAACAAGTTGTAGCTGCAAACGCCGCTTTTATCGGGTGTCGGCAGTTCTTGCGGTTCGATCCAGATAAAATTATCCACCCGCTAGATTTCTGGAACGATTTTGAAGGTGTGATTCCACCAATTTGGTCTGAACGAGAGAAAATCTCATTTATTACAAGCCATTTAGCAGGTGACGCCATGCGTTGGTCAGCTGTTGTTAGGTTGAAGTGTAAAACACTAGCGGAATTTAAAACTGCTTTCATTAGTGAGTATTGGTCTAGCAATAAGCAAAATGAAGTGTTGAGAGAATTTTGGAGTGGAAAAAGCTTCAATGCAGGCAAGGAATCTATTAAAGAGTTTGCCAGGTCATGGATCTCCGTTTGTCACATTTGGCCAAAAAGCTAAAACCTGAAATGATAATACTGGGTCTTGAAGCCAACCTGCCATGGTATTGGCAAACTAGAATTATATCTGCCCCTAGAGACAATCTTGATCGTTTCATTGAGTATTTGGAACGTGTAGAGCGTGTTGCTGCCAATGAGGAGCAAGCACGCAACAACAGAAATGGTAATAACACTAGTAGTAATTTTAAGAACGAGCAGAACGGCAATGTAAACATCAGAACAGTAGGTGTTCGCCATCCTAAGAGAGGTAGGAATTGGAGAAATAATTATCAGAACCAACAATGGCATCCAAATGATAGTAATTTTGTTCTGAACAGAATTATGCAGGTAAACAACAGTGCGGAAAGCAATGCTGTGCCAGTTAACTATAATGGAAATAAAGGAAACAGTAGTAGGCCGAGGCAGGAAAACTAGTTCCCGTCTATGAGGACACTGGCGCTCCCCAGGCGGTTACTTTTCCTAAGCCAGTAATTATAGTAATTGGTAAGGCAGATCAGAATACTCAAACTGAACATGTGGATGAGGGATCGGTAGCATCTAAGGATACAGTAGAAATATTAGATCACTCACAGTATTTGATAGATGCCATGTTGGAGACGCTTTCTAAGTGGGAAGAGAAAGAGAAGGCGCAGCAGTGTAACGGTAGGGAAGAGCTACAAAATACTGAATTGTCAGGTGAAGAAGCAGAAGAAATTCATGCTTATATTTACGATAAGGATGATGTGCTCTTATCTAAAGTGCCTATGCAGGATATTGATACTGTATTAATAAATTTAGGGCAGGAGGTAAGTGAGAATGTAGAGGGTTGCCTGTTGGGGGTCGATGAACCCAGTAGCTGTGACCAGTTGTCACTTGAGAAGGAACGCGACGATAATGGTGAAAGTGGTTTAGCTGTAACTAGTGTTATGCCCAGTCTGGAGGCACAGAATCGCTCAGACTGCAATAATTAGGGTCATGTTCAGCAAACTAAGTGCAATGAAGTCGTGCGGTGTTTCGATTTAAAATTATTAGACTGACTGGAAAAGGCAGCTGAAAATGTAATTCAGGAAACCCCTACACACTTTGACCTAAATGCAATGAAGTCAGATGTCGATCACTTTAGTTGGAGACAAATCAAAAAGGAACTATTGGATGAGTTTGAGGAACCACCTGTACAACCTAGAATAAGCCACCCTATAATAATAGTGAATATGTTGGGTATCAATGTACGTTGTCTCTTAGACAGTGGAAGTGAGGTGAGTGCGATATCTCAGTACTTCTTTGATGCGTTACCTGGTGAATACAAGCTTACAGTAATGAGGGTATCAGGACTAAGAGTATTTGGTGCTACTGGCAAGGTGTCAAAAACGGTAAAGCAAGAAGCTTTACTGCCCTTTGATATTAATGGTAATTTAATTGATCATCCGTGCTTAATTGTAAACAATCTCAGTATTGAGGTTTTAATTGGCATAGATTTCTTGTCGAAATATCAGAGTGTTGTTGTCTTTGAAAGAAGCCAGTTAAAATTGGTCTTGCCGATAACAGGAGTAATTATGGTACCTTTTATTGATAAACATGTAGTAACTAATGATGAAACTTGGGAGCTGCCTATACGAGTTCTGAAAAATAGGAGATATTGGGACGAAGGTGTTAATCTTAGTAAACACCAAGGACTTTTCAGGATCATAGGAAAACCACATGCCAATGAATATAGGCTAGATTACCCTAAGAGTAAAAAGCTATTCGGTCTCAGGAACGTGATCGACCTAAAGAAGTTCATAGGTAGTGAATGGTTGCTGTAGGGAGGAGGTTGTTCTGTAACCTCCACACAGTGTGGCAGCTGTGCAGTCCCAGCTGTGTGAGATCTTCTTTCCATTTCAGATCTCACTCATTATTCATCTTTCCTATCTACCATAGTTTCGACTCCTACTTTGCAATACAAAAATTTTCGTAATGGCTATCAAGTCATGAGTTCTGTAACCATTCTATCCACCGATTAGTGAAGAAAATACCTAATGTGACAAACCTAAAAGTGACATAAACAATAGAGAAGTATGACGTAATTAAGATACAAATGTATTTGAGTAACAAGTATGTATAGAACCATGGTAATATTGTAAGTACAAAGTGTTGCTTTAATGGAAATGGACAAACAATAATATTTTTAAAAAAAGATATACAAATTCGTGTACAAGCAGGATCTGAAGTGGCAATGTGAAACCTAGTGTATGCTGTAGAGCTAACTAATTAATAGTAAAAGAGATTGCTTAGTGTTATGAAAAATAGACAGATAAGTTGTAAAAATGAACTTATCTTGTGTAGCATGGAATGGCAGTGTAATAGAACTGAACAGTGTTTGTGGTTGAGACGTGAAGGACACGTCCCTGAAGTATTTATAAGGTTGGAGCTGGCCATTATTTGGTGTTGGGTGTGCGGTGACACACCTACAGGTATTGAGGTTATGAGTTGGAGGCGTGAATGCGACCATAGGTACCCTTATGTTAGATGAGACAGAGTAGCTCATGGTGTCCTATAGGTTTAAGGAATTTAGCATTACGCTCGTCCATAATTACTTAATGCACTTTATTGGTAGGTCGAGAGAGACTACCTGTGGTTTCAGCGTCCGATCGAGTGGAAATGGATTGCCACATGAGCAAACTGATCAGCTGCAATACACTATAGATATGAAATAAATGTGCTATCCAATGCTTTAAATGTTAATAGAGTAAGTGTTAAATACATACACTAGCAACATAATTAAGTAACATAATGGAAGACGTGAAACATTATTTATAGCTCAGCATAAATACACTTCGATGAAGTAAGTACCTAATTGCAGATGTGGAACTGACACAGCAGCAGAGGACCAATAAGTGGATTTAGTAGTCAACTAAACATAGTGTGTTTTGAACACTCAGAACTGTACTATTACCACAAGTTACTCACATGTACAAAAAAGCTGAGAAGACAACTACTAATCAAATATACTCATACTATTTCTAAGAATAAGGTAACTGAAGATGAGTCAGCTAAGTAAATAAAATACAGATTTATCAGGAATGTACCGAGCATTGGTTCAGTGTTCCGGTCCAGAAATAATAAATTGAAATTGAATAGAATTTATGATTGTATGCCTTGAGCATAAATTTTCTCTAGTACGTGACTAATGGCGTTTTGTGCAATTTGTTTACCGATTTTATGACAGTTAAGTAACCGCGAGAGTAAAATTAAAAAAAGTTCTGTTAACTTTGTTCCAGCAACATATTAAAAGATAAAATGTATATATATCCCCATTTCACTGTGACCCACCCTTAAATATTAGGTGAACAGAGTCTGAGGCGCTCTTTTTGTTTGTTCTACAGGACAGACCAGATAAAGGCAGCCTGGTAGCTGTGTGAAAGCGTGGAGTGACTTGGACACAACTCACAGTGACCCATCCCCTTTCCCCACGTAAATTTACAGTGAACGTGAAGGATGCACACCATAGCAACTTCCCCTCCTATACCCTTGTGAATGGAAGTGTAGAACGCAAGCCAAAGTGGCTACAACCACGTGTGTAAAAATGAAATTGTCATGATTTGTGAAACTTTCTTTCAGGTTTAGAAAAGACTGCTAAGATATAATTATCTGTTTATGTATCATGAATAACTGTGTTATTTTCTTTGAATTTGTGTATGTAAAAATGTATTTAATGGATTTAAGATTTTCATATCTTTACATATTTTCATGTGTTTGTTTGTCTAAGGCAATATGTATGCCAAAGTGTTTCATTGATTTTGCTTCAATTTTGAGGGATAATGTTGCTTAAGAGGCAGTGAACATGCCAGCAATTTAAATAATTGAAGTAGGTAATCTGTTTTCTTTTAATATTTCGATATGTTTACATTTCAATTTTAATTTTCATAGGGAGTTAAGCTGTACTCTTGCTTCCTTTTTTGTAATTAAATTTTGTTTCATTCATTATGATTCAAAAAAAAATTTAAGTAGAAGGTGATGTAGGGAAGCAACCTACTCACGCCGTATGAAATTCGCATCAGTCTTTCCATTTGTGCCAGCCTAGCTCTGACGTCATAAATGTTGTGCAATACTTTTAAAATCAAGTAAATAACCTGAAACGTTTCTGGCATGTCAGGAGTAATACTAAATCAATATGTGTTGAATGTCAGTTCAATAACTTTAACCATTTTCGAAATTTGGACGTTTTTCTGTAAAAATCATTGGCGCAACAGAAAACAGCTAGAGACTTAAAAATTTATATTTAGATTCCTTTTTCATAATAACTCAGTAGAAACAGTCTTCTGGATCTCACAAATTAAGATTTTAGTTAAAATTCAATATTTTCTGGTTTTTGTCTTAAAAATTAAGGAAGCAAGATAGATTAAGTAGGCTAATAAATAAGGCTAGGATGTTTAAATTTAAGTAGAATGGAGATCCTCTATAATCATAAAGATGTGAGAAGTTTCAACTCAATAACTATATAACTATAGCGATAGCGTATCTCCAAAGGGCAAGTTCAGAGCTCGTCTACTGCGTGTAGTGTAATTAAATTAATTCTCTCGCGCAAAATATTTGACTTAGCCACGTCAGACTTTTATTATGATTACTTACCTGTGTGCTGAATGCACATTTAAATTGAGAGCTTCATCCACCATCAGCAAAGGAAGCGATGATTTATTCAACAACTTAATGTGGTGCATTACTAGCCCAGCGGCTAGTTGAGAGAGCCGATTTGATCAGGCGTTGCCTTAGCCGTCCGCACCGCGGCTTTATATATAAGAACGCTGCGCGAGGAAAAAAGGCCCCAGTTCTCTCCAGACGCTGAATAGCACACCATCTGTGTCGGGAGTCGCGTCGCGTCGGTATCATTGCTATAAACAGCCTCGGATGCCGTAATAAGTTACTTGGGATACGTGTAACCATGAAATCGTTTTCGAGTGAAGTGTTAATTCTGGGATAACTTTAATGGTATATCTTCAGTTTGCGTATGTCGTATTTTCATGTGCCGCTGCGGGACAGACATTCTACCATTATTTAGCGTGGCATTTGATGAGCATATTCATCAAATTATGGCGAGCATTCACATAAACATTTAATTTGGACAGTTATAGTTGCATCAGCGCGTTAGACTCTGAACTGCTCTGGTAGATGGATTTTATGTTGTTTTTTTTTTTTTTTCATCTGTGACTTTCAGAATATAGCGAACGTTTTTCACGATCGTTTTTGATTATGAATCCCAGACAATCTCCTGATTCCTCAGAGCTATAAGCTGTAGCTATAAGTGTATTTCTCAGATGAAGTGGGCACTAGGAACTCCAATTACAGGCATCACATTTTGCTAATCACTTTCTGGTGTCCAATATTGTAGTTAGAGAGCCAGTGTTGAGAACGGCAAAAGACAGCATAAATAATAGGAACATGTATATAACAATTAATTCCACCCGCCGCCCCACATATGGTTAATCGGCCGGGAAATGCACCTTTTCTGCATCTACATTACATAACAAACCAAACATTACATAAACAATTAATTCCACCCGCCGCCCCACATATGGTCAATCGGCCGGGAAATGCAGTGTTCCTACATTCTATGATTATTAACAACAAATTAAAATCCACCCGCCGCCCCACACTGTCTGTTACAGGACTGATGATAGTATTGATTTGTCTCGAATGTAAGACAAGCCTGATGGATCCATTTTTCTTCTCAACAACATGTAATGGATTGTTGTATGAACTTACTGCAGGCTGAATAATGCCCTCATCAAGCGTAGATTGTATTTCTGTTCTAACGCGGTCCCTATAATGTGCCGGAATTACGTATGGTCTAGCACAAAATTTAGTATACTCACGAACACGAATTTGGTATTGAAATCCCTTGATTGTTCCTGCTTTGTGAGTAAAAACTGTGGCATGTGCTTGCAAAATCTTAAAAAGGTCTTGCAAATTAGTGTCATTACAATTCTCAATTGTTTGAATTTTATTCTGAATTAACTCATTAGTATCAAATATGCCGTCGACGTCATCCCTGTCAGTACTTGCAGAGTGATTGTTAGTGTCAAGTTCCATCGAAAATTCCGAACTGTTGTCTAACAGGAGGTGAAGCCGATTAATTTCTTCGTCATGTTTTGAGAGCCAATCTTCAAATTTCAAAGCTGTTGACTTACCTTCTTTCTTTAAACTTATTTCAGCATCGTAAAAGTTTAAGATTGCTTTGTATTCATTAAAAAAGTCTACTCCCAATATAATTTCCGTCGCCATAGTGGAACATAAGAAAGTTAGTAGAGAAGCTGTGGCTTTGACAAAAGAATTCTAAGTACCGAGCGAGGTGGCGCAGTGGTTAGCACACTGGACTCGCATTCGGGCGGGCGACGGTTCAATCCCGTCTCCGGCCATCCTGATTTAGGTTTTCCGTGATTTCCCTAAATCGTTTCAGGCGAATGCCGAGATGGTTCCTTTGAAAGGGTACGGCCGATTTCCTTCCCAATCCTTCCCTAACCCGAGCTTGCGCTCCGTCTCTAATGACCTCGTTTTCGACGGGACATTAAACACTAACCACCACCACCAAAGAATTCTAAGTTGGTTTGTTGGCGTACATCTACACTTTTTCCAAAGATTGCACCTTGTAATTTAATCTTACGTAACGGAAGTGTGGGGCAATCATTCGATTTGTTGAATTTGCTAAAGGCTGTTTCACTAATTACTGAAATGGGACTGCCAGAGTGAAGTACTGCCGTAAATTTTATGTCGTTTACTGCAATGTGAATCACAGGATATGCAATGTAGTTATGTTTTACTTTGTGTTCCTGAAGTAAGATGTCCCTAATGTCTTCCATAGTTACGTAATTACTAGCTACGCGGCTGCGTCGTCAGTTTCATAAGTACGTTTTGTGGCTGCCAGCGGTATGAGTCATTGCCTATTGTATCTTTGTTGGCGCACGTTGTTACTGGTATTTGGAGACCTAACTGCTACAAATTCACCTTGTCGAGAGTGCCCTGCCCTGTTTGAATCCCGCCAGTTCTGATGCAATACAGGTCTGTCGTTACGATCATATCGTCTGTCGTCATGTCGGTAGATTCCATAGTTTCTTTCTTGTCGGTCACGTGGTGTAGAATTTCTCCCTGAATCGTAACTGCATGCTGGTTCGTTGCGTCTAAAGTTATTCTGTCTCCCTTGATAATAATTATTTTGGTTCCCATATTGTCTGTTTCTCTGATTCTCTCTGTGATAGTCACTACCGCAGAGAGGTGATCTTTCCCTGTAATTATTACTACTCTGCCAATGGTTGTCATACGGGTGGTGTCTGTTCTGGTCACGATTTGTGTTGTGAGGATAGCCTTGCCGTGTCCAGTTATTATTTCTTCCAGCGCGGAATTGCGACAGATGTGACCTGTAATTGTTGTATTCCTGTTTTTGCGTTCCGCGATTGTTAGTGTCAATTTCTAATTCTTGTAACAGTCCCTGAAAAGCTTCAATGTCGTCTTTGCAACGTCCTGCCAAAATAATATGTCGTAAATGTTCAGGTAATTTGATTAAGCAAATGCGGATGAGTTCTGAGGGGCTGTATGGGTCTGACAGGTACTGATTCTTGTGCAACATGTCTTCAAAATATTTCACAATACTGGAAAATTCAGATTGTTCGAAATGTTTCATCATTATGATGCTATGCTTTACTCGGTCTTGTGTAGCTTGAGACCAATATGCTGAGAGGAAGGCATGATAAAATTCTCCTTCACTGTGGCAATCGTGAATGACCAATCGCATTCTTACAGCTGGTTCATTCTCTAAATAGCCACACATAAATTCTAATCTGTGCTCTAATGACCAGTTGGGAGGGAAACAATGAGAGAATTGATGAAACCACGCTTGTGGATGAATGTCGTTGCCAGAATTCTTAAATGTTTTCAATTTACGTGTAGTAATGAACAGCTTATAGTCAAAATCATCGTGTCGGCGAGGCGCATATCGGTCATTGTTACGTCATTTCGGCGGTTCCATTTCAAAATTCGGTGCACCTTGCAAATTTCTTTCATAATTTCCGAAATGCCCTGTGTTATTATTTTGTGGCTTTTCCGTATTTCTAAGTCCCTCTTCTCGTGTTGGAGCGTGAGTGTCCTCTGAAATATGTAATTCTTGTATTACTTGTGTCAGCTGATCTTGTACTTCCCGGATTTCTCTATGGTGCTGCGTATTAATTTGATTCTGATTCTGTTTGAATTTCGTAATTTGTTCGTACTCTTCTGTGTCATTAAAGACTATTGGTCTTGCGTCATTCAGATTGTCATCTACCTTTGTAGATAAATTATTTAGCTGATCCCAAAGTTCGACTACTTTCTCTGATAATGAACTAATTTCCTCCATGTGTCTTTCTGAACCAATTTTCAGAGTATCTACTGTGTCTTTTAAGTTTTCCTGAGTTTCTGAAAGTTGCGTAACCGAATCGGTAGGTGCAACTGAGTCAATTTTAGCTTGCAAGGTGTCGTGATTTTCATGAACAATAGTTTGCAGTTCCTTGAAGGCTGCTTCGTGGTTCTGTAATGCATTTTCATGACGCGAAAAAATAGATTGGAAATGCTCACAAATTTGTGTTTTTACGTCATTACAGGCTTTTTGACATTTCGATTCAATTTTATGTAACTCAGTAGTTAAATCTTCACGTGTTTGTTCAAGCATGGTGTCTAACTTCCGAAGATTTTGTTCCATTGTGTCTAACTTTTGAAGCTTTTGCTTTGTTTGTCTCTGATTTTGTTCCGTTGTGTCTAAGTTTTGAAGATTTTGTTCCATTGTGTCTAACTTTTGCTGTGTTTGTCTCCGATTTTCTTTCATTTGTTGCATTAATTGGAATAATAATGTATTAGTGTCTGGAATCTGTTCCTCTAGGTTTTTCGGCAGTGCATTTGCACCAGCAACATTCACATTTTGACGAGCAGAAAATGTGTCTTGACTCATTCGAGAAAACGGTGAGGACCCAAAGCCTGAGTCTACAGTATTTGCAATATTGTGTTCTGTCATTTCGGATTCCTGAGGCGAGCTGTTGCCGACCGATCGATCGATTATGCTTCCCTGTTCATTACTTGTTTCATTGTCTACACCATTATTTGCCGCCCGCTCCATTTCCCTATGCATAATTACCAAATTCCTACTTCGAATGTCTGTTAATTCACTACACAGTGGTGCTGATAAGCTACGCTCGTCGTAACTATTATTTCTTAGTTTGCTTTGGAGCCTAGTGTTACGTTTTTCACACGCCATTATTTTCACAATATTTCATACGTTAACACAGAAAAGTACGATTTGAAGAGCAGAAATAAGAGGACACATTAACATAGCACTGAAAAAAAATCTAGTTAATTGCAAGCGCAGCTGCGAAATACTTGATGCAAATCTACATGCATGCCACAACTGTTTTACTGTACAACAATGAAAGACTGCAACTACAAAGGAGATTCTCTCTACAATTTCGCGCTAGCAATAAACAAAAGCTACACTAATTACACAAACTACAAGAAAAAATTGGAAGATTCCATTGAGGTATCCTCGGCTAAGGGTCGACATATGAAACGTCCCCTTAGAAAAATTATACATGACTGTGCTGATAAACCTCTTACGTTATTTTATTTTCAAACAGCTGAGCAGAACTGAACGTACTCAGACATTTCTCACTTTACTTATTCTGATCAACGCTAAACTGACACACAATATTTTTAACGCAACGCAGTCTGACTTTCAATAATCCTTACAAAAGAATGGCCCTGACTAACATTAACCTATACCTTTCACAAATCACTTACCTCACAAAAATCTTCGTTAATCGAACTACTGCAATACAGCGAGCGCCACTACTGCCAGCTAAATAAATGATTCTCACTACTGAAGGCACTAACTACTGATAGGCATAGTTAGCACATGAAAGATTTTGATAGAGAACAAACAATTTATTTACCTTAATAGCGTTCAAAAGTCATAATATATATAGCAGTTCATGACATCCAGTCTTACAAATGTACTGTCTCTGATGGACACACGTCCAGATCATCCGCTCTCAAAACGCCGCCATTTCTCTCCCCACATCCACAACTGCGGGCAGCTCACCTCCAACTGCGCAACGCTACGCGCTGTTAACATCCAGCTGCCCAACACTACAATGGCACACAACAATGCAAACTAGCCACAGACTGCACGCAGCACAGCCAGTGATTTTCTTACAGAGCGCAACTTGGCGTAACCAATACGAAAACCTAAACAGCCTACTTAGAACCCATCTGAGCACTGAAGCAAATCGTCATTAACCTGAATCATTGGCCTGTCTGATCATCCGCATCCATTAATGTCCATTGTGCATTCCGACGGACTCCAGCAGGACAATGCGACACCCGACACGTCCAGAATTGCTACAGAGTGACTCCAGGAAAATTCTTCTGAGTTTAAACACCTCTGCTGGCCACAAATCTCCAAAGACATAAATATTATTGAGCATATCTGGGATGCCTTGCACGTGCCGTCCAGAAGAGATCTCCATCCCCTCGTATTCTTACCGATTTATGGACAGCCATTCGGGATTCATGGTGTCACTTTCCTCCAGCGCTACTTCAGACATTAGTCGAGTCCATGCCACGTCGTGTTGCGGCACTTCAGCGCGCTCGCGAGGGCCCTACACGATATTAGGCAGGTGCACCAGCTTTTTTGGCTCTTGATTGTACAACCGGTTTTGCGATAATAAATCGCATCTTCAGGTTAATTTGGTTAGATTACATTAAGCCATTAAAGCAATCCAGCCGTATTCACCTGAAGGTGCGAGGCATTATCGAAAAATTAGTTGTATCTTGATCCCACAATAAATAAGAATTAGCAGCTACAAGTGGTCTCTACAGCTCTTTTTTATATTTTAACACAAAAATTTTAAATGATCTTTTAACTACGTCCAGATCAAAAGTTTTACAGAAGTTCGAAGTATAGCGCGTACTTCAATGAGAGATACTTTTAATAATTTCTACAACGAAATTCTGTCTCGAAATGTGGCAGAAACAGAAAGAGATTGTGATCGTACATAAAGCAGACCAGTGGCAAGACGCAATCAGTACCTTCACAGCGCGATAACAACGGTGAAGTCACTGATAACAGTGCCACTAAAGCAGAGTTATTAAGCACGGTTTTTCCGACACTCCTTCACCAAAGAAGACGAAGTAAATATTCCTGAATTCCAATCAAAAACAGCTGCCAAGATGAGAAACATAGAAGCAGATATCCTCGTTGTAACAAAGCAGTTTAAACCACTTAATAAAGGCAAGGCCTCCGGTAGAGATTGTATACCAGTCAGGTCCCTCTCAGAGTATGCTGATAAAATAGCTCCACATTTAGCAATTATATACAACGACTCCCTCACAGAACGATCCGTACCTAAGGACTGGAAAATTGCTCAAGTGACACCAATACCCAAAAGGGGAAGTAGAGTAATCCACTGAATTACAGGCCTATACCACTAACGTCGATTTTCAGTAGGGCTTTGGAACATACACTGTATTCGAACATTATGCAGTACCTCGAAGAAAACGAGTTATTGACACATAGTCAGCACGGATTCAGGAAATATCGTTCTTGTGAAAAACAACTAGCTCTTTATACTCATGAACTAATAAGTGCTATCGACAGGAGACGTCAAATTGATTCCCTGTTTTTATATTTCCAGAAGGCTTTCGACACCGTTCCTCACAAGCGTCTTCTAACCAAACTGCGTGCCTGCGGAGTATCGCCTCTGTTGTGAGGCTGGATTCGTGATTTCCTGTCAGAAAGGTCACAGTTCGTAGTAATAGACGGAAAGCCATCGAGTAAAAAGGAATTAATACCCGGCGTTCCTCAAGGCAGTGTTATAGGCCGTCTATTGTTCCATATATGTGTTAACGACATAGGAGACAATCTGAGTAGCCGTCTTAGATTGTTCGCAGATGCTGCTGTCATTTACCGTCTTGTAAAGTCATCATATGATCAAAACGACTTGCAAAACGATTTAGATAAGATATCTGTATGGTGCGAAAAGTGGCAATTGACCGTGAATAAAAAAAGTGTGAAGTTATTCACGTTTGTTGTTGTTGTGGTCTTCAGTCCTGAGACTGGTTTGATGCAGCTCTTCATGCTACTCTACCCTGTGCAAGCTTCTTCATCTCCCAATACGTATTGCAGCCTACATCCTTCTGAATCTGTTTAGTGTATTCATCTCTTGGTCTCCCTCTACGATTTTTACCCTCCACGCTGCCCTCCAATACTAAATTGGTGATCCCTTCATGCCTCAGAACATGTCCTACCAACCGATCCCTTCTTCTTGTCAAGTTGTGCCACAAACTCCTCTTCTCCCCAATCCTATTCAATACTTCCTCATTAGTTACGTGATCTACCCATCAAATCTTCAGCATTCTTCTGTAGCACCACATTTCAAAGGCTTCTATTCTCTTCTTGTCCAAACTATTTATCGCCCATGTTTCACTTCCATATAGGGCTACACTCATACAAATACTTTCAGAAACAAATTCCTGACATTTAAATCTAAACTCGATGTTAACAAATTTCTCTTCTTCAGAAACGTTTCCTTCCCATTGCGAGTCTACATTTTATATCCTCTCTACTTCGACCATCATCAGTTACTTTGCTCCCCAAATAGCAAAACTCCTTTACTACTTTAAGTGTCTCATTTCCTAATCTAATTCCCTCAGCATCACCTGACTTAATTCGACTACATTCCATTATCCTCGTTTTGCTTTTGTTGATGTTCATCTTATATCCACCCTTCAAGACACTTTCCATTCCGTTCAACTGCTCTTCCAAGTCCTTTGCTGTCTTTGACATAATTAGAATGTCGTCGGCGAACCTCAAAGTTTTTATTTCTTCTCCATGGATTTTAATACCTACTCCGAATTTTTCTTTTGTTTCCTTTACTGCATGCTCTATATACAGATTGACAACCCTGTCTCACTCCCTTCCCAACCACTGTTTCCCTTTCATGTCCCTCGACTCTTATAACTGCCATCTGGTTTCTGTACAAATTGTAAATAGTCTTTCGCTCCCTGTATTTTACCCCTGCCACCTTCAGATTTTGAAAGAGACGATTCCAGTCAACATTGTCAAAAGCTTTCTCCAAGTCTACAAATGCTAGAAACCTAGGTTTGCCTTTTCTTAATCCAGCTTCTAAGATAAGTCGTAGGGTCAGTATTGCCTCACGTATTCCCATATTTCTACGGAATCCAAACTGATCTTCCCCGAGGTTGGCTTCTACCAGTTTTTGCATTCGTCTGTACAGAATTCGCGTTAGTATTTTGCAGCCGTGACTTATTAAACTGATAGTTCGGTAATTTTCACATCTGTCAACGCCTGCTTTCTTTGGGATTGGAATTATTATATTCTTCTTGAAGTCTGAGGGTATTTCGCCTGTCTCATACATTTTGCTCACCAGATGGTAGATTTTTGTCAGGACTGGCTCTCCCAAGGCTGTCAGTAGTTCTAATGGAATGTTGTCTACACCTGGGGCCTTTTTTCGACTTAGGTCTTTCAGTGCTCTATCAAATTCTTCACGCAGTATTATATCTCCCATTTCATCTTCATCTACAACCTCTTCTATTTCCATAATATTGTCCTCAAGAACATCGCCCTTGTATAGACCTTCTATATACTCCTTCCACCTTTCTGCCTTCCCTTCTTTGCTTAGAACTGGGTTTCCATCCGAGCCCTTGATATTCATACAACTCGTTCTCTTTTCTCCAAAGGTCTCTTTAATTGTCCTGTAGGCAGTATCTATCTTTCCCCTAGTGAGGTAAGCCTCTACATCATTACATTTGTCCTCTAGCCATGACTGCTTATTCCATTTTGCACTTCCTGTTGATCTCATTTTTGAGACGTTTGTATTCCTTTTTGCCTGCTTCATTTACTGCATTTTTATATTTTCTCCTTTCATCAATTAAATTCAGTACTTCTTCTGTCACCCACGGATTTCTACTAGCCCTCGTCCTTTTACCTACTTGATCCTCTGCTGCCTTCACCACTTCATCCCTCAAAGCTATCCATTCTTCTCCTACTGTATTTCTTTCCCCCATTCTTGTCAATTGTTCCTTTATGCTCTCCCTGAAACTCTCTACAACCTCTGGTTCTTTCAGGTTATCCAGGTCCCATCTCCTTAAATTCCCGCCTTTTTGCAGTTTCTTCAGTTCCAATCTGCAGTTCGTAACCAATAGGTTGTGGTCAGAGTCCACATCTGCCGCTGGTAATGTCTTACAATTTAAAACCTGGTTCCTAAATCTCTGTCTTACCATTACATAATCTATCTGATACCTTTTAGTATCTCCAGGGTTCTTCCATGTATACGACCTCCTTTTATGATTCTTGAACCAAGTGTTAGCTATGATTAAGCTGTGCTCTGTGCAAAATTCGACCAGGCGGCTTCTTCTTTCATTTCTTACCCCCAATCCATATTCACCTACTACATTTCCTTCTCTTCCTTTTCCTACTATCGAATTCCAGTCATCCATGACTATTAAATTTTCGTCTCCCTTCACTATCTGAATAATTTCTTTTATTTCGTCATACATTTCTTCAATTTCTTCGTCATCTGCAGAGCTAGTTGGCATATAGACTTGTACTACAGTTGTAGGCGTGGGCGTCGTGTCTATCTTGGCCACAATAATGCGTTCACTATGTTGTTTGTAGTATCTAACCCGAACTCCTATTTTTTATTCATTAATAAAACTACTCCTGCATTACCCCTATTCGATTTTGTATTTATAATCCTGTATTCACCTGACCAAAAGTATTGTTCCTCCTGACACCGAACTTCGCTAATTCCCACTATATCTAACTTTAACCTATCCATTTCCCTTTTTAAATTTTCTAATCTACCTTCCCGATTAAGGGATCTGACATTCCACCCTCCGATCCGTAGAACGCCAGTTTTCTTTCTCCTGATAACGATGTCCTCCTGAGTAGTCCCCGCCTGGAGATCCGAATGGGGAACTATTTGACCTCCGGAATATTTTACCCAAGAGGACGCCATCACTCAAATCTGAAGGGTGTAAATTCAGCTAAATAATTAGGGATTACAATTACAAATAACCTAAATTGGTACGATCACGAAGATAATATTGTGTGTAGGTCTACTAAAGAGACTGCTTACACCACGCTTGTCCGCCTTATTCTGGAGTATTGCTGTACTGTATGGGATCCGCACAGAAAAATTTAAGTGCTCTTTTTTCTCGCAGGCTCTTCGGGAGTGGAACGGTAGAGAGACAGCTTGAAGGTGGTTTATTGAACCCTCTGCCAGGCACTTTATTGTGAATACCAGTGCAACCACGTAGATGTAGATGTAGACGCAGATGTAGAAGCTGCGGTTGGTCAGATAGGAAATTTATTCGTTAATGCCAATCAAACTTTCCACTACCTGTTCTGGTCTGGACGCTTCCGATTATTCGATTATTGTTGCAGGGTGTTTGCTTTCAGACGTCTCACGCCATACAACCATCTGTCTCATGGAGCATAAAATCTGATTTATCTGAGAAGCCCATCTGTCGCCGTTCATTGGACGTCAAGTTACGGTAATGGTGTGCAAATTCCAACCTTCATCGCCGATAAACAACAGCCAGCATGGGTGCATGAACCAGGAGCCTGCTGCCGAGTCTCATACGCAGCGACGTCCACTGAAGGGTCGTCGAGGAGATACTGTTGGTAGCGCCTTGGTTAATCCGGGTGGTGTGTTGCTCAATAGTTGCTCAAGAGTCGCGTCACCCGTACACATCTCTGCAGGTGCCGTTCACCCCTGTCATCTATGACCCTTTCAGCACCACAGTTTTCTGGATGCCGATTTTGGCTAGCGCCATTTTGCCGAGCACGGTATACTTCAACCACCGCGGCAAGCGAACAATTTACAAACTGCGCCGTTTCGGAAATGCTTCCACCCTTCTACGTCTACATCTATGTGATTACTCTGCAATTCACAATAAAGTGCCTGGCAGAGGGTTCAATGAACCACCTTCAAGCTGAGTCTCTACCGTTCCACTCTCGAATGGCACGCGGGAAAAACGAGTACTTAAATTTTTCTGTGCGATCCCTGATTTCTCTTATTTTATCGTGATAATCACTTCTCCCTATGTAGGTGGGTGCCAACAGAATGTTTTCGCAATCGGAGGAGAAAACTGGTGATTGAAATTTCATGAGAAGATCCCGTCGCAACGAAAAACGCCTTTGTTTTAATGATTGCCACTCCAATTCACGTGTCATGTCTGTGACACTATCTCCCCTATTTCGCGATAACGAGCTGCACTTCTTTGTACTTTTTCAATGTCATCCGTCAGTCCCACGTGAAGCGGATCCCACACCGCACAGCAATACTCCAGAACAGGGCGGACAAGCGTGATGTAAGCAGTCTCTTTAGTAGGCCTGTTCCACGTTGTAAGTGTTCTGCCAATGAATCGCAGTCTTTGGTTTTCTCTACCAACAATATTATCTACGTGACCGTTCCAATTTTGGTTATTTGTAATTATAATCCCTAAGTATTTAGTTGAATTTACAGCCTTCAGATTTGTGTGACTTATCGCGTAATCGAAATTTAGCTGATTTCTTTTAGTAGTCATGTGAACAACTTCACACTTTTCCTTTTTCAGGGTCAAATGCCACTATTCGCACCATACAGATATCTAAATCATTTTGCAAGTCGTTTTGATCATCTGATGACTTTACAAGACGGTAAATGACAGCATCATCTGCAAACAATCTAAGACGGCTACTCAGATTGTCTACCATGACGTTAATACAGATCAGGAACAGTAGAGGGCCTATAACACTTCCTTGGGAAACGGCGGATATTACTTCTGTTTTACTCGATGACTTTCCGTCTATTACTGCGAACTGTGACCTTTCTAACAGGAAATCACGAATCCAGTCGCACACCTGAGGCGATACTCCGTAGGCACGCAGTTTGGTTAGAAGACGCTTGTGAGGAATGGTGTCGAAAGCTTTCTGGAAATCTAAAAATATGGAATCAATTTGACATCCCCTGTCGATAGCACTTATTACTTCATGAGTATAAAGAGCTTGGCCAGAAGGCCAGTGCTATGTCTTTTGGAAATCAGATAAGTCGCTCCATTTCGGCATTACGACAACGACAGCACTGTTATCCACATCCCCACCCCCTCCCCGACACGTTTAATGTACCCTTCACTACTAGTGCTATCCACCTGTCGTCTGTGAACGGTTACAGCACACTGACGTCGAACATAGGGGGTTGTATTAATGTTACTGGACCTGTACAAGACTCGTATCGCTGCACATGCTGGAGCGAGAGGGCTTGATTTTGCCATTGCGAATATATTGCTTTACACTTCTTCGCAGCATTATGTATTCTTTGAAGCGCTCGCGCTGAAACATTCTTTTCGTTCGAACCTCTTAGAAACGGGCGTCGTGCGACACAAACTACGCGACGTCCTGCAAAGTCGATTTAACCGGAAACATTTACTGGACAAGTTTTTGAGCCTCTGATCTGCTAGACAATCATATCAGTGTAAACAAGGGTCACCGTACTCGCTTTGACTCGCAGGATAGGGTTAAAGTTCTTACTATTCCGAAGTCGATATGCAAAAGCTCGGAACCAATCCAACTACTTTCAGAAAGATTACGAGATCCGACCATTAGAATGGAAGATGTTCAGCACTTACAACTGGCTCCTGGTTGCTAAATATATCTGACATTGTCAGAACAGAGGAAGGCGATCGTAAACAGATAATCAACTATAAAATTATAAAAATCTTAAAAACTTCCTATATAACTTTATAAAATTTTCAAAATTATCGTATGTAATGTCTCAATCGCATTAAGGTAAAATTTTTAAGAAGTGATGATCAATTTCAGTAGCTACCATCTTCAGATCACATGTAATATTACAAATGAACTCGCCGTGTACAAGACGGTTGTATCGTTCAGAACATTCTTATTTTAAATCTCAGGTAAAATGTGCTACGTGATGATGATGTCCGGTTTGAGGGCGCTCAACTGCGCGGTCATCAGCGCCCGTACAATGTCCCAATTTTTCCGCAATCCAATTTTTTTCACAATCCAGCCACTGACACGAATGATGATGATTATGATGAAATTATGAGGACAACGCAAACACCCAGTACCCGGACAGAGAAAATCCCCAAGCCGGCCGGAATCGAACCCGGGACCCCGTGATCCAGAGGCAGCAACGTGCTATGTGTAGCCACGTTATCTACGAAAGTAATCGAAACTACTGAAACTACTGCTGCAAGTATGAGTACGTGGTGGTCATGTGTCACCCAGCGTACATGTATTTTTATTGTGTGGACAAGTCACACTGTGTCTCGACGTCTTATATATTTTATGTTTTACTGTTGACCTCAAGTACAGCTTACATGCCAAATCTTTGCTTACATTTGCTGACTGTAAGGAAATAATCACACTGACGCTTCGATGTACAAAAATTTTTTACAACACTGTGTAGGCTTTTTGTTTCAGTTACTGTCATTGATATTTACTTGCGAGAGTTAAATCTTGCCATAATCGTCTCGTTCACTAAAACACTACCATCCAACAAACTACTAGGTCTGCAACCTGATGCTGAAGCCTTGCCCACCGAGCAGTGACAACACCATCTGACAGACAGGCCCAACGGCTTTAACTATGATATAATCAGCGTTGGGCTTGTGAAACAATACGTTGCCATAGAAACCTAAATTCACCACAACAGGACGTTACGGTACTAGAGATAATGTAACAGAGATACTTACAGTAAAAGTTAACGAACAGGGTTATGAAATTATTCTTCTGATCGTAAGTTTAATTACTTCGAGAAAAATGTGATTCAGTGGGACACTGACCTACCACAGATCGCATCAATGTTCGTGACATTGTCGCCATGAGTTTAATTATAAACGCTCATGCAACCAATTTTCAACCCACAAAGCAGAAAGAAGTGTTTTATAAGTCTGGCAACTTTATCTGTCTGTGTCATCAGACATCTGAAATATGTACCAGAATATTGCTGTTAATGAAATGGAATATTTGTAAATAGGATATAGGTCTCTTTCCACGCACACCCATTGCTAGCAATACAGTTACACATATCAAGTTGATAAAATTAGGGATGCAGAGACAATGACAAGTGTAAATGATTGTTAACCTTACAAAAAATTTATTCCAAACTACTTTACGGCTGACAATTTCCCTTTTTGATGTTACCGTTGTGATGGTTATCGCTGATTATTTAACGGAATTGTTGAGAAACATTTTGCTTGCTTTTTTACTACACACTGGAGTATTCTATCGTCTCTGTGATCTACCTGACTACAAAAGAGGTCCCTCAAGAAGGAGTCTTCTCTTTTAATTGCATGAATTAAAACTAAATTCCTCTTGGACGAGAACCTCATGAAAGAGTGTTTCTGTTACTCAGACACAAAGTTTTAACCACCCAATGATTAAAAAATAAAGGAATTAATGACCTCATTATTAGGACAATACAGTCTCCGTCTATCTACCTTTCTTGTAAGTTCATAACCTTCATTGGTTTCTATTTCTGATAACATTTTATCTAGTTTTAAGTATTTTTACACGTTTCACACTTCGGCTTCTTAAGAACCGCTCTGGCAGAGGATCTTGACAAGAATATGAAAACAAATATGTATTCCTGAAGGGGTTGAATTATCTCCTCGCTAAAGTTCATTCTGCTGTCAAAGTTTCGTGGTGATGGTAAGGTGCAATCATCTACACAGTCACTTTCATAAGAATCTAAATCTATGCCAGTTTCACCAAGAGCACTTGATGAAATTTTCAAGGATGACAGGATCTGAATTCTTAGCTTGAATTCAAATTCAAATACCTATCTCAAAGATACCAAATACTGAGAAGATGCTATTGTTTGATATTTTCCAAACCTTGCTTCTATTGCATCTGCAAAAATTCAACTCCTCAGTACGGTATTTTGTCAGTTCTAGAAGAAAATAAGTGGTATGTGATATTGCCAAATGTGTATCACTGGTTAACTAAAATGTATGATAGGAATATGTTTCCATGTATCTAGCTATGATATAAGTCTTTCTAAATATCTCATATTTTCATAACCTGTGCTGGAGAATGGTTTCTGCAATGCATCCTTGAAAAGAATGTCCTTACCAGGTGAGTTAACATTTACAGCCTTCCACCAAGTGCAGATTAATTTAATGAATTTAGCAATACTTTGAAAACTTTCAGTATGATGGTGGCCCTGAGGCTACCAAAACTTGGGCAGACATCTCACTGAAAATGTTAAGCACAAGTTTCACATTTCACCACCTGAGGTTTCTTGGACTTTAACTTTATTGTTAATTTTATTGCCTGTGTGCACTCTAGGTCATATAACTTTCTAATTCAGGAGGACTTCGCCATAAACAGTTGCCTATTTTCTGAAACAGTTTCAAACTAAGGGTGTATTATTCTCTGATTAGGACCATTTTTATCAACCCAATTGTTTCTGACACATTTTAATATGTGAACACAAAGTAAAAAACAATGAATGTCATCACAAAGCTGATTGTACACAGTTGACAGTTTGTGAGAGGAAACAAACAATGAATATTGTAATTTGGTAATTGAGTTGTTATCACTAACAACACAGACTACCTTAAAAACTATTGAATGTCATCCAGAAATTGTTTTCTTGATTAGGCCAAAGAGTCGTTCACCTTTTATGTTTATCACTGTAGGAATGTGGACAACGACCTTATATGAAAAAAGCAAACAGTGTATCATAAAAAACTGAGCACTAGTTGCCACATTTTTAGAATTCAATGCAGCACTCAAAATGTTACTTTCGGTGAAGTCCAAATAAGGCTTTGAGTGTATTTCATCTGCCATTAGTTATTTATTATATTCTCAGCCAATTTGATTTTATTCAGCCAAATAAAATTTTTCTCCTCTAAACCTAACCTTATTAAAAGAGTAGAAAAAAGGAACAATTCAGACAAAAAAACCTCACCTGAAAATCATAACAAATTTGTTCTCAACATGTGACCCATTTTAGATTGATACTCTAATGTCATTTTTAATTACTTCCTTAGATTATCTTAGATAATCATTTGATGAATAAGTTCTCTGAAGTTTTTGGTATAAATTCTCAGCATTACCAAAAAAATCATCCAGGTCGATTTATTGAGTTTCATCTACCATTAGTGAACAACACGATCTGATTCACAAAGAAATTGGAACATCTGTTTTATATTCAACAGAAAATTGCCACCTAGTTGCTCAGCTGCCGGATTTGTTTGAAAATGTGAACAAATTTTATGCACATATTGAAACGTCCCCTTAGAAACAATTATACATGACTGTGCTTAAACTGACATACAATATGAAACATCCCCTTAGAAAAATTTATGAATTACTGTACTGATAAACCTCTTACATTATTTGCTTTTCAAACAGCTGAGCAGAACTGAACACACTCAGACATTTCGCTCTTTACCTATTCTGATCAACACTTAACTGACACAGTATTTTCAGCGTAATGCAATCTGACTTTCAAAAATCCCTACAAAAGAATGGCCTTGACTAACATTAACCTATACGTTTCACAAATCACTTACGTCACAAAAATCTTGGGTACTCCAACTACTGCAATACAGCTAGCGCCACTACTGCCAGCTAAATAAAAGATTCAAACTACTGAAGGCACTAACTACTGATAGGCATAGTTAGCAAATGAAAGATTTTGATAGAGAACAAACAATGTATTTACCTTAATAGTATTGAAAAATCATAATATACATAGCAGTTCATGACATGCAGTCTTACAAATTTCCAAACTCCGCCATTTCTCTCCCCACACCCACCACTGCTGGCGGCTCATCTCCAACTGCGCAACGCTACGCGCTGTTAACATCCAGCTGCCCAACACTACAATGGCCAACAACAATGCAAAACAGCCACAGACTGCACACAGCACAGCACAGTGATTTTCATACAGAGCGCTACATGGCGTTACCAATAAGAAAACGTAAACAGCCTGCTTACATAGCCCCCATGCTCCTCACAAAAAATTTTACAAATTGTTTTGGGCAGTGGCCAATAATGATTTGATAAAATTTTTCATAATTACAATAACATAGATATCAAATGCACACACTTATTGATACAACGTTGGTCAAAAGCTAAAATTTTCTCACAGTCCATAAAGACAGTCCTGATCATTCATCACAGTAAAATAGCAGTGTTTTTCTCAAAGTCTGAGCAGTAAAAGAAAATGCACACGGAAGTAGTCGATTTCCATGCAGTCTTGAAGAAGTAGTGTTGTCCTTCCAATGGAAAGACAGTGCTGACACTTGACATGCAGACAGGTAATGGGCCACAACAGAGCCAACCCACCGCAGAGTCAGTCGAAGTTTTGAAGAATATTGGTATGTAGGTCATCACAGAGCAGACCACTGTAGTCCTGTTAGAGATTACGGTATTGGTGGGCCACCAGAGGCACAGAGCCACTGCAGTCCTTGTAGAAATAATGGTATTGGTAGGCCATCAAAGATGCAGACCCACTGTAGTCCTTGTAGAGACGGCCAGCAGCCATCTGTTACGACTGTGCAGGTGCCACAATCACCATCGAAGAGTCTTGAGGACAATATAGCAAGTCCATGAACCACCACTTGTGCACTCACAAAATTTTTTTTGAAATGTCCTTAGAACCATCAATGCTGTTATCCAGTCCCTTGCAGAATTATTAACACATGTGCAAACACTTTGAGTCCCTAATTCTCACATATTGTCCATATACTATGGCCAACAGAAATGTGTGCAGTGAAATGAAACTTACAAGTTACTTAATTTGATGAACTGGTATCAATTACAATTTTATAACATAAGAATACAATAACAAAGGTACAAAATACATCATTAAAAACATAATAATACAGATAACATTTGTAGTACAGGCTTCACAAAAGAATCGAAATAACAGATACACCAGTGTTACAGGAATTATGACATAAGTACATACATAAAAGAATAGAATAACTTTTGAAACATCAAATTCACACATGAGCAACAAAACAGAATAAATAATGTCCAAACATCTTTACAAAGTAAATAACATACGATCAGAAAAATTCTACAATGTAACTCTCATCAGTTAAACACATAAAGACAGGAAGAACATAAATACCCAAGGGTACACAAACACATAGTGGGATAACACAAGGAAAGGACAGGGTTTGTTTTCAGTGTAACATTTGGTACTGCAGTCCAACTCAAAACTTCATTCCATAGATCGTCCCTCTTATTTCAACATTTGCTCCAGCCAAAACAAATCCTATCCAAGCATGTTTTGTGTATTCTGTTCACATCCTCTTTCAAAAATAGTTTTTCTCCACTGTACACCACTTTTTTTTGGCCAAACCATTTTCCTATAGCTTCTCAATGCAGTTCTTACAATTCATCATAGTTAGTTTCTTATATAGTCTACCCCCTCTTAAGCTAACTTAAATCTACTGAGCTCTGATGCTAAACTAAGGTACGATGCAATGCAGCAGCACAAAACAATTAACACAAACAGCATATATGTTATTTATAAGTTAGCAAAGCAAATGCCACATTATCACTAATATGAGCCAATGTGCAGCAAAAAGAAAAATAAAGCAGTAGTAAAACTGGCTTAACAGAGTAATGCAAAGTGAAATTTGGTAGCACTATGCCTGGCAAACAGCAGCAGCTAATGCAATAACTAATATCTGAACATGACAAAGCTCAAGCAGAAAAAATAGTACACTAAAGACAATAACACAGATAAGGGAAATGTCTATTCACATCTTGATATCTATGTCATTAAAGTGGTGCACCACAAAAACTAATTCAACAAAAAATTACAGAGTACTTGAAAAGAAAATTATATATGCAGTTACTGTTATTAGTCCCTTCTTATTGTTCTTTCCATTCCAAGAGCTCCTTTTTCAGAGATTGTGGATCAGAAAATAATTATTTAATAGATCTGTTGACAGAAAGTGTTCACATTAGCAGATGCATTTAAGTTTATTTTATAAAACCAATGCTGCAACACAGCTGGAAAACAGATATCAAATGAAATAAGCACTTATGCAAACCAAAGCATAAAAACATCATTCAATAGCTATGTGGCATTTTGTAAGTCAGTAGCCCTCAACTCTCATAGAAAGACACTTGTCATAATCAGGTTTGCAGATGTAAGAATATTTCCCATCAATTCATAAGCATTTCAGTAAGTAGCACAAAGAACAATATGTTTCCAAGTAATGAGCATGTCGTAATTACAATGCTTTCTACAATGGAACGTCAATAGCGAGGATAATGGCCTCCTTTTTCTCCCCCTGCGCCTCTGAAAGGCACACACTAATGGCTTTTTTCCAGGTGACTGTCGTGCAGCTGAGTGCCCACGACTCATTACGTGAAGGTGGTCACTTAACTTTCTTATTGAAATATTTATGACAGCAGTTTGCATTACAGTGACAGTCTCATATAAAAAATTTCACAGGTTGAGAATGTGTAGAGACAAAATCCAATGAATGTAATAGTGTACAAAAAATTTTCGCCTGCATTGTGATACATTCACACATTTACACACATTTCATAATTCTTAAAGTACGATTCTTGAACATCCTTTATCACAAGTCAGAGTCCATAACCACTACTCAATACTCCTTACCTTATTACACATGTACATATTCATATTCATCAACACGTCTTCAATATTCATCGTAATAACTACATAGCATAATCAGATTCCTCATATAACATCAGCTTATTGATCATAAACATACCTGAGCAGTGTAATACACATCGTCATCGTAATAATATCATAACATCTCAGTCAATTCTCAAAATCGTCGTAGCTTTCTGCAATAATGTCAAAACCTAAAAAAAAATTCTCTGCTCATTTCAAGATTGTCATCTACCTCAAACGTACTTTAAAATCTGGCTCTGTTACCAAATACATCATTCAAAGCTCTCATAGTATCACAATGGTTCCGAAAAATATGGACAGTTCACAAAGTACAGACAAAATACAATTTCATAAGTGTGAAGTTACCCAACTGTGTAATTGCGTAAACATGTGTCACTGATGTAGTAAAAAAATGTTTATCTCTCAGTTAAATGATCAGATAGCTGTGTAATTTGTGTGTTAGAGAAATATGGTACCGATGTGTAAAGTTGTATAAGCAAATACCATATTAGCTAGGGCTCCTTGTGCTTGCCAAACACATGGTACACAAAGTAAGCGTGTACCCCCCTGAAAATTAATGTAATTACACCCTCAGATGTTACAGATTACAGCAATGGAATGAAATGTATCACGGAAAACCTTTGTATCATTGTAATTCAAAAATCTTTAAAAATAAATGTTTTAAGTACATAATTAATCACTCAAATGCGTGTCCTGTAGCGCTAAATTGTGCGTCTTGTTGTAACATAATCTCTGTCATTACTTAAGGGTAAAAAATGTGCCAAATGTCGTAATTATCGTTGTCCGTAAGCAAAGTTCTGTGGAAGTCAATGTACTTACCTCGTCACAAACAAAAGTGAAATGCTTTGCGTATAGACATCGTAGATATTATTCTTACTGCGGTGATGAAGAAAGTACTGTACTGAAACCTATTTTTGTGCTACGGAAAAGGCTGTCTTATTGTAGCTATACCACAAAAGTTACATGTTTTACTTTACAGAAGAATTCAGAAAAACTGTGCGGATATAAAACAGATACACCGCAAAAGCAACATTGTAAATTGTCACTCATTAGTAGCGTCGTGATAAAATCGTGTAGCTGTCACATAAACTAACCACTGTGTCATCTGGTATCTCACAGAAAGTACTTTAAATACAGAATGTATTTTCAAGTAAACCAAAATGTTGCATTAAAATCTCATTAGCATTACTGGTAAATGTTCTAAGTATGTGAGCCTTATAGTCGTTACGTAATCATGCAACTAACAAGCAAGAATGTACACCCACAATAACACTGTGTCGTCTGTTCACAATAACAATGCATTCGTAATTTCTGTTTAAATAAGTTCTCTTGGTTCTTGACTGGATATTTAACTTCAAACATTGTTGCATGTTAACAGATTCTAAGTCTGACAAAGTATACTAGCAATGTAAAGTGAAAAGTTTTATGGCAAGGACTAAGCTAAAAAGCAGATTATCTTTCAATAAACGGTTTTACATGTGGAATGTGGTGTAAACCTTTACTCTTGCTAGTACGCAGAGTTTCAACTTCAACACAATTATCATGTGGTATACGTCGGACTCTGTAAGGTCCATTGTAAACTAGAAAGAATTTGTGACTCAAGTGTTTCTTCTTATGTGACAATGAATGAGCTTTAATGAGAACTTTCTGACCAATATATAATTTCTTTGCATTTGATTTACCGTGTAGTTTTCTCCTTTTGTCTGCTGCAGATTTTATATTTTTAATAGCCAAATCAATTATGTCTCTGTGTCGAAGTTTACGTGTATTCCGGAAAGGTACAAGCTCTCTGATTCTGTTCAGTGGTTCTTCATTCTTCAGTACAAGAGTAGGTGGTAAAGCAGTGGAATCATGAGGCATTTCATTCAGCACATTTTGGAATAAGTGTAAATATCTGTCCCAATGCTGATGCTTTCTGTGACAATAAAGTCTGCAAAGCTTATTGATTTCTTTCATAATCCGTTCACACAGGTTACAATGTGGTGAGTACAATGAAATTAAAACAGGTTTGATTTTATGATTCTGAAGCATGCGTGACCTAACAGCAGATGTGAATTGCAGTCCGTTATCTGAAATGACTTCAGCAACGTGCCAACTTCAAGTAAGAAATTTTTAACAAAGGCGTTGGATACAGACCGTACAGTGGCTTTACGTAATGGAGTGAAAGAAACAAATTTTGAAGTAAGTTCAACAGCGACTAGAACGTACGAAAATCCATTAGATGTTCTGACAAGCGGTCCCAAGAGATCAACAGCAGCAAATTCTTTTAATTTAGAAGGGATGATAGGAAACAATGGAGCACGATGGGAGATAGTAGATGGTTTCAGCTTTTGACAAACTTTACAAATAGACAAGACTCTTCGAATTCTCTTTTCCATATTGCTAAAATAACAAGTCGTTCGAAGAATACGATAACATTTTCGTGGACCAAAATGTGCATAGCTGAAATGAATGTACCAAATGAGCTTATTAACAAAATCGTCAGGAATGCAAAGTACCCATAGCTTGTCATCAACAGTGCAGCGTTTGAAGAGTATGTTGTTTCTAACCAGATAATAATGCCGAATCTGTGTGTGTGTTCCTTTTCATGCCATTTGCTCTTGATGTCTTTCCAAATCGGATCTTTATTTTGTTCATGAGCAATGTCCTTTAAAGATGTGGTGATGAAGTTTTCAAAGGCGACTTTCTGAATGTAAAGAATACTGAAATTTTTCTCGTAGCTGCCTTCTGTGTTACTTTTCTCAAAACCAGCCGGTGCGCGTGACAGTGCGTCCGCAACAATGTTCTCCTTGCCGGGAATGTAGACTATTGTGAAGTGTAATTCTTGCAGAAACAATGCCCAACGTTTTAACCTGTCATGATTTAATTTTGAAGACATAAGCAATTGTAATGCACGATGATCACTGTATACTTTTACGTGTTCACCAGAAAGAAAGATATGGAATTTGTTAAAAGCCCAAACGATAGCTAAAGCTTCTAATTCAGTAACGGAATAATTTTTTTCAGATTTTGTTAACACTCGGCTAGCAAAAGCAATGGTTTTCTGAATGGTAGTGTCATTTTCTAAGGCTTCTTGAAATAAATGGGCACCAAGAACGACTTTAGAGGAATCTGTGCTAAGGCAGAAATCTTGTGGCAGATCTGGATGAGCTAGTATTGGCGCGTTAAGTACCGATTCTTTCAAAGAATTGAATTCGAACTGTGCTGGTTCGTCCCAGTTCCAAATAGTATTTTTTCCAGTGAGAGAACAAAGTTTTGGTGTAACAAGAATTTACATATTCAGAAAACGACGGTAAAAATTTACAAGACCTAGAAAACTGTGGACTTGTTTTTGTGTGTATGGAACTGGAATGGCTCTGATTGCTTCTAACTTTTCAGGATCCGGCTGAATACCTTCAGAAGAAATAATATGTACCAAAAACCTCACCTCTGACCTACCGAATTCAGATTTTTCCAAGTTAACTGTAATTCCAGATTCTGCAAAAATACGTAACAAACTGTTGAGGATGCGATTATGCTGTTCCCATGAAGCTTCTGCTATTAGAATATCGTCCACATATAAGGTCATGTGACGTTTTAAGAACTCAGGTAATACGGAATTTAGTCCGCGAATGAATTCTGCCAAAGAAATGTTCAAACCAAAAGAAAGTTTCCGAAACTGATAACAAACGCCGAAACAAAGGAAAGCTGTGTATTTTCTACATTCTGGACGAAGTTCGATCTGATAAAAGCTGGATCTGAGATCAATGGAAGACAACACTTTTACACCACTAAAATTTTGAAGAAGTTCTTCCAACGTTTGCGGCCTGTCTGTTTCAGGAATAATGATAGTGTTGATTTGTCTCGAATCTAAGACAAGCCTGATCGATCCATTTTTCTTCTCAACAACATGTAATGGATTGTTGTATGAGCTTACTGCAGGCTCAATAATGCCCTCGTCAAGCACAGATTGTATTTCTGTTCTAACACGGTCCGTAGAATGTGCTGGAATTATGTATGGTCTAACACAAAATTTAGTATGCTCACGAACACGAAATTGGTATTGAAATCCCTTGATTGTTCCTGTTTTGTGAGTAAAAACTGTGGAATGTGCTTGTAAAATCTCAAAAAGGTCCTGCCTATCAGTGTCATTACAATTCTGAATTGTTTGAATTTTATTCTGAATCAACTCATTAGTTTCAAATATGCCATCAATATCGTCCCTGTCCGTACTTGCAGAGTGATTGTTAGTGTCTAGTTCCGTAGAAAATTCCGAACTGTTGTCTAACAGAAGGTAAAGCTGATTAATTTCCTCATCATGGTTTGAGAGCCAATCTTCAAATTTCAAAGCTATTGACTTACCTTCTTTATTTAAACTTATTTCAGCATCGTGAAGGTTTAGGATTGCTTTGTATTCGTTCAAAAAGTCTACTCCCAGTATAATTTCCGTCGACAATAATGGAACAATAAGAAAGTTCATAGAGAAGCTGTGGCTTTGGCAAAAGAATTCTAAGTTGGTTTGTTGGCGTACAGCTACACATTTTCCAATGATTGCCCCTTGTAATTTAATCTTACGTAATGGAAGTGTGGGGCAATCGTTCGATTTGTTGCATTTGCTAAAAGCTGTTTCACTAATTACTGAAATGGGACTGCCAGAGTCAAGTACTGCCATAAATTTTACGTCATTTACAGTAATGTGAATCACAGGATATGCAATGTTGTTATGTTTTACGTCGTGTTCCCGGGGTAAGATGTACCTAATGTCTTCCATTTTTACGTAATTACTAGCTACGGCAGCTGCGTCGTCAGTTTCATACGTACGTTTTGTGGCTGCCAGCGGTATGAGTCATTGCCTATTGTGTCTTTGTTGGCGCGCGTCGTTATTGGGATTTGGAGACCTAACTTCTACAAATTCACCTTGTCGAGAGGGCCCTGCTCTGTTTGAATCCCGCCAGTTCTGATGCAATTCAGGTCTGTCGTTACGATCATATCGTCTGTCGTCATGTCGGTAAATTCCATAGTTTCTTTCTTGTCGGTCACGTGGTGAAGAATTTCTCCCTGAATCGTAACTGCGCGCTGGACCGTTGAATCTAAAGTTATTCTGTCTCCCTTGATAATAATTATTTTGGTTCCCATATTGTCAGTTTCTCTGATTCTCACTGTGATAGTCACTACCGCAGAGAGGTGACCTTTCCCTGTAATTATTACTACTCTGCCAACGGTTGTCATACGGGTGGTGTCTGTTTTGGTCACGATTTATGTTATAAGAATAGCCTTGTCGTGTATTATTTCTGTCATTGCGGAATTGTGACAGATGTGACCTGTAATTTTGTGCTCCTGTTTTCGCGTTCTGCGATTGCCAGTGTCAATTTCCAGTTCTTCTAACAGTCCCTGAAAAGCTTCAGTGTCATCTTTGCAACATCCTGCCAAAATAATATGTCGTAAATGTTCAGGTAGTTTGATTAAGCAAATGTGGATGAGTTCTGAGGGTCTGTATGGGTTTGACAGGTACTGATTCTTGTGCAACATGTCTTCAAAATATTTCACAATACTGGAAAATTCAGATTGTTCGAAATGTTTCATCATTATGATGCTATGTTTTACTCGGTTTTGTGTAGCTTGAGACCAATATGCTGAGAGGAAGGCATGATAAAATTCTCCTTCACTGTGGCAACCGTGAATGACCAATTGCATTCTTACAGCTGGTTCATTCTCTAAATAGCCACACATAAATTCTAATCTGTGCTCTAATAACCAGTTGGGAGGAAAAAATGAGAGAATTGATGGAGCCACGCTTGTGGATGAATGTCGTTGCCAGAATTCTTAAATGTTTTAAATTTACGTGTAGCAATGAACAGCTTATAGTCAAAATCATCATGTCGGTGAGGCGCATATCGGTCATTGTTACGTCGTTTCGGCGGTTCCATTTCAAAAGCCAATGCGCCTTGCCGATTTCTTTCATAATTTCCGAAGTGTCCTGTGTTATTATTTTGTGGTTGTTCCGTATTTCTATGTCCCTCTTCCCGTACTGGAGCGTGAGTGTCCTCTGAAATACGTAATTCTTGTATTACCTGTGTCAGCTGATCTTGTACTTCCCGGATTTCTCTCTGGTGTAGCGTATTAATTTGATTCTGATTTTGTTTGAATTTCCTAATTTGTTCGCACTCTTCTGTGTCATTAATGACTACCAGTTTTGTGTCATTCAGATAACCATCTACCTTTGTAAATAAATTATTTAGCTGATCCGAAAGTTCAACTACATTCTCTGATAATGAACTAATTTCCTCCATGTGTCTTTCTGAACCAATTTTCAGAGTATCTACTGTGTCCTTTAAGTTTTCCTGAGTTTTTGCAAGTTGCATAACCGAATCGATTGATGCAACTGAGTCAGTTTTAGCTTGCAAGGTCTCATGATTTTCATGAACAATAGTTTGCAGTTCTTTTATGGCTGCTTCGTGAATCTGTAATGCATTTTCATGCCACGAAAAAATTGGTTGAAAATGCTCACAAATTTGTGTTTTTACGTCATTACAGACTTTTTGACATTTAGATTCAATGTTATGTAACTCAATAGTTAAATCTTCATGTGTTTGTTCAAGCGTGTTGTCTAACTTCCGAAGATTTTGTTCCCTTGTGTCTAGCTTTTGAAGCTTTTGCTGCCTTTGTCTCTGATTTTGTTCCACTGTGTCTAACTGTTGCTGTGTTTGTCTCTAATTTTGTTCCAGTGTGTCTAACTTTTGAAGATTTTGTCCCATTTGTTTATGATTTTGTTCAAGCGTTGTGTCTAACTTTTGTAGCCTTTGTCCCATTTGTTGCATTAGTTGTAATAACAGTGCACTGGTGTCTGAAACATGTTCCTCAATGCTATTCGGCAGTGCATTTGAACCGGCAATATTCGCATTTTGAAAAGCAGAAAATGTGTCTTGATTTATTTGATAAAACGGTGAGGACGCAAAACCGGAATCTACAGTATTTGGAAGATTGTGTCCTGTCATTTCGGAATCCTGAGGCGAGCTGTTGGCGACCGATCGATCGATAATGCTTCCCTGTTCACTAATTGTTTCACTGCCTACACCATTATTTGTAGCCCGCTCCATTTCCCTATGCACAATTACCAAATTACTACTTTGAACATTAGTTAATTCATTACATGGTGGCGCTAACACACTGCTTTCGTCTTCACTGTCATTTCTCAGTTTACTTTGGAGCCTAGTATTACGTTTTTCACACGCCATTATTGTCACAATATTTCACACGACAACACAGAAAAACACAATTTGAAGAGCAAAAATAAGAGAACACATTAACATAGCACTGAAAATAATATCTAGTTAATTGCAAGCCCAGCTGTAAAATACTTGAAGCAAATCTACATGCATGCCACATCTGTTTTATTGTACAACAATGAAAGACTGCAACTACAAAGGAGATTCTCTCTACAATTACGTGCTAGCAATAAACAAAATCTACACTAATTACACAAACTACAAGAAAAAATCAGAAGATTCCAGTGAGGTATCCTCGGCTAAGGGTCGACATATGAAACGTCCCCTTAGAAAAATTGTACATGACTGTGCTGATAAACCTCTTACGTTATTTTATTTTCAAACAGCTGAGCAGAACTGAACGTACTCAGACATTTCTCACTTTACTTATTCTGATCAACGCTAAACTGACACACAATATTTTTAGCGCAGCGCAATCTGACTTTCAAAAATCCCTACAAAAGAATGGCCCTGACTAACATTAACCTATACGTTTCACAAATCACTTACCTTACAAAAATCTTGGTTACTCGAACTACTGCAATACAGCGAGCGCCACTACTGCCAGCTAAATAAAAGATTCAAACTACTGAAGGCACTAACTACTGATAGGCAAAGTTATCAAATGAAAGATTTTGATAGAGAGCAAACAATGTATTTATCTTAATAGTGTTGAAAAATGATAATATACATAGCAGTTCATGACATGCAGTCTTACAAATTTCAAACCTCCGCCATTTCTCTCCCCACATCCACCACTGCTGGCGGCTCACCTCCAACTGCGCAACGCTACGCGCTGTTAACATCCAGCTGCCCAACACTACAATGGCCAACAACAATGCAAAACAGCCACAGAGTGCACACAGCACAGCCAGTGATTTTCATACAGAGCGCTACATGGCGTTACCAATAAGAAAACCAAAACAGCCTACTTACAGTATTAGGATGATGTAGCACAAGATACTGTGCGTCTTACACACTTGAGGGCGTGTGATGATGCTGAAAATAAAGTACTACAAAATATAATACGATCTGATTAGTATGTGTTATGGTTCTTGTGGACATATCTTAAATTCGCTTGCTCACATAAAAAATTAATTTCTCTAGCTGCAATCTCATCAAAAAATTTTACCATATTTTTCACATAATTAGTGACAAATAGCAATTGGTCAGTTCCTGAACTACCAATGTTCCTCCCAGTTAAATTTTCGAAGTTATCAGTAGTGATAATTAAGTCAATGAAATGGCTTATATTTAAAGGGAACTTCCTTGTACGAAGCTTCGTGATCTCACGTGGCTTAGTATTCACCACATCAGAACACATAGATGTAGGGATACTTTTTGTTTCTACTAGAACATTAGTAACGACACTTTTCGAATTTATCGTATGCCAGTTATTGGGAACTGAATACTGAAGCAAGGCATTAAAGTGCACGAAACGTCTATCCTGTACCTAATGAGCATGAGTTGCTACAATGGCTACATTGGTTATTTCTAAGGCTCTAGTTTGCAGACGCTCCCTTCTCTCACCTCCACTTTCCCTTGAACGAGAATCTAACGAAAGGTATTTTTGTCGTTAGGCTGAATTAGTGGTAATGCTCCCGGCTTAAAACGAGGTTTCGAAAGTGAGTAGAATACTTCTTCCCTACTCAGCTGTCGAAACATTAACTATCTCTCGGAATATCCTTAGTGAAGTCGAGTGCGCAGACCTGGAAATAATGAGAAAATCTATTACCACCTACCAATGCCCAAGGGAAATGATGCCATTGAGTACTAATACAAATAATGGATGAATGTCAGGTACCTTCAGAACAAGTCGATTACCACTGTCTCAGTATTTCAAAGTAAAAAGATAAAACTGTTCCTGTATAAGTAAATTACAGTTTGCCAGTGATTCAGTAATGTATGCAGTGCACTTGCTCTACTAGAGAAGGGAATCAGATTGACCGAAATTGCGTTGTTAATGAACAATTAACCAGAATGCTACAATAACCCCATTATGAGTAGCTCATGATCTCTAATTTAAAACACATATAGCCTGAGACTGTCTATCTGAATTGTAAAGACGCTGATCTTAGCTTCGAATTCAGTGTAATCTGGAAACTTCCACGGTGTATTGCAGCTATCAGTTTCTTCTAGAGTTTGACGCTTTTAGGAAAATGAAACACCACTACTCATGGCTCATTTTCGTAATTTCCTCTGCAACGTGACACGCAACACTTGTACACCATTTTGATCGATTAAATACAAACATCAGAATTAAACACAGACGTAATTTTGACGGATCGAGTTTCACGATCAAGCTGTAAACTTTGAATGTGGCTAGCAAGCATGAAGGCGTTATTCTCAATTGCACGCCAAGGTCAATCCACAGAAATTAACGATATTATCATACAGTGAAGATTTTTTACCGGATATTGTGAGCCGTGCGTGGCTCGTGTTCGAGCCATCTCTTATTTAGCATCCTGTTTTTGCCGTACTGCCACCGAGCTATGTTAGTTTCAATTACTTCTGTCACTGAGATGCTGCTTTGCTTGCCCATGAGTTGCAGCAGCAATGGTTCAAATGGCTCTGAGCACTATGGGACTTAACAGCTGTGGTCATCAGTCCCCTTGCAGCAGCAGTGCTTATCGATATAAGCCCTGCTGTATTATCTTTGCAGCACTGTTATTGCTTCCCAGTCGTCGTATGTGGGGAAGTCAGTTGGAATGCGCCAGCAGTGGGGTTCGGACGTGGCTGTTGGACAGTTGGGACGCGGCAGAAGTTCGATCGGGTTGGAGCGAGGTTCAGATAGCCATGACTCACGCGACCGTTGCCGGCATACATGGCTTGAGTGGGGACGGTGTTGGTTGATCGTCGGTTGGTTGTCTTACCGGACGATGAGTATTTGCTCGCCGATCGTTTATGGGTTCTTGGTGTGTGTCTCAACTCGTGGTTCGTCCTTGTGACTGCACGGTCACTGCTTTTAGCATTGGTCGCGTTCTTCGTCTAGGTGTCTGTGAAACTGTGCGTAGCCTGTGATGTCGACTGCCCAGTTATTTTAGTGCTGTCTCCGTGCTGATATGCAGCAGTCGGTCGGTTGGCGTGGAGCAGCGAGGAACTCTCGGCAGGGCATAGTTTGGCCGGGCCTGCTGGTGGTCTCCACGCGGTGTCGGAGTCTGTGGCGCTGTTCCCATTGCTACGAGGACCGTGGCTCACCGACCCTGGACACGAAAGTTGAGTTTTGATTTAACCTACCAGCAAGTCAAGACTGTTCACATTGTGTCGTTTGGAGTTTGTTGTCGGCTGTTGGGATATTCCCGCAAGCAACAACGTAGTTTTCAAGTTGGAAAATTCTAGCCACCCTCCAGTGGCGTTTCACTGTATTTGGTTATTTGAATCGAAGTGCACCAGAGGAATCTTCTGCCTTACGCTCGTTAACGTTCCGGTTACCTGCCCTGGCCGTTGACGTAAATTTCAGGCAGTGTGGTTCCCTCATCGTGTTGTTGCTGTCTATGACGGTCTGTAGTTTGGCAGCACCATGTGTGATTGGTTGTGGGCGCCAATATCTTCTACGTTGTTCCGGGTTGAACTTCCTGTTGTGCCGTGGTCGGGTGAAGTGGAAGTTATGTTGTCGGTGGGTCCGTTGACTGTTGTCGTCGGATCGTGAATGGTTAGCGCGACTGCCTATTTCACCTAAGCGAGCGTTAGTGTTGAATTCCGGGTCGTCTCTCGAACGTCTGAGCGCCCTTAAGTGTAATTCCCCTTTTTTTTAATTTGTTCGTGTTGTTTGTACTTGTATCGCTTCTAGGCGATTTTTTTTTAATTAGCATTATATTGCTCTTGGGGCCTTCGTTTCACGTAGGACCTCGGCTTTTTAAAGGTTCAATGTTGTTGAATTTTAAGTGTTGGCATTCAGCTGACCATGAGTTTGAGTTGTTGTGCTTCTAAGGCCTTCAGCCTAGTTCAAAGGCCTTTGGCATTAAAAAAAAATTAATGTTGTTGAATTTTAAGTCTTAAGCCAACAGCCGACTTTGCGTTTGAGTTGTTTCTGAGGCCTTCAGTCTAAATTAAAGAAATGTTTCACGTAAGGCCTTTGGTATTTAAAAAACATTAATGTTATGGTGTTTCGCCGATTTGAATTTAACTTCTTACTTCAACCTAACTAAGGAACTGTTTTAAGATAAGGCTTGCCTTTTAAATTTCTGATTATGCTTGCGTTTTAAGTTAATGGCCTTCAGCCATTTTTAAATTAAAGTGGCTTTCAGCTGGTAATTAAGTCCCAAAGATTAAAGCTGTGTGTTTCAAAAAGCAAATTTTTTGGGATCTTGTTTGATCAAATAATAAATTTGTATGTTCAAGTGTAACTGACAGCCACATATTTTGGCCCCTTTCCACAATTTATAGTATCTTTCCTGTCCTGCGGGTTTAACAGGGCGCATCATTTGCTTTGTAAACAGTGCTTTCTTGCAGTGCCTCAAAAAAAATGGTTCAAATGGCTCTGAGCACTATGGGACTCAACTGCTGAGGTCATTAGTCCCCTAGAACTTAGAACTAGTTAAACCTAACTAACCTAAGGACATCACAAACATCCATGCCCGAGGCAGGATTCGAACCTGCGACCGTAGCGGTCTTGCGGTTCCAGACTGCAGCGCCTTTAACCGCACGGCCACTTCGGCCGGCTGCAGTGCCTCACATATTAATTGAAACGAGTAATGTGTTCAACCGGTACCTTTAGTTGCATAGTTGGTACAGCCACTAAATGCGGCTCTGGCCACCAGTAGCACTAGTTTTGCAGAATTTGTTTGCCCATTAACAGACTACCAGAAATGAAGTCACAAGGCACATAGCCCACTCGTCTTCGTACGGAGTGCGGTATGTTAGAAGGTATTGGTAGTACACGCTCACTTAAGTAACACTCGCCTTGAACATAGAAACATTCCATCCGCAACCCAGGCTCAAGAACCTCAAAACTCGTTCGAAATCCGTCAACTTTTCGTGCACCAAAGTAAACGACAGACGTTGCAAAAGGAAGTTTCATCGTTGTTTTTCACGTCGAAACTTGATTGCCACATCAAATACACCATGAGCTATAAACCTGGCACTATTTTCGACGTAGTAACGTCCGAAATTGAACCATTTGTCGTAGCTTGCAATCAGTTTGAAGAAACCACTCTGGTAAAATTCGGTGTCCTGCGATGCTAGGTATTGTTGCACAGCCTGCTCCACCTCAGCACTGGTTTGGATGTGACTTCCAGGGAGTGGAGATATCAATGGAGGGACCAAGGGAAAGTCCGATGGGCAAGATTGTGGTTGTAGGGCGGGTGACCCAATCTCTCTCCCAACCGAAGCGACGAATCTGATCCTGTGTGAGCCTTCATGTATATGGTTTAACTTTGTCATCCAACAGCATGTGATGCCATGACTAATAAAGAGATATAATTATTTTTTTTCCTTTCTTCTACTACCTTATACTTGATATATCTATTTCTGACGACATAGAATATTTTTCATTTGGTTATATAGCGTAGAAAATGAAGTGTATGTGATTGTATTTATTGTGCTATTTTCTATACGAGTTCCTTATGTAAAGGCTTGGATTTTTTTCTGATGATCTTTCAGATAGTTTTATTACATGTATTGTGTGAAACAGAATACAATAGGCAGAAGTGTTGTAAGAACTGTGGAGCGAGAGAAGTATCGATAATTCACTGTTCGAACAGTGAGGCAATCAGTCGCAGATGGCGCGTGAGCATGGCGTTACGGAAGCAAGTACTGTGTGTAGTAATGGTGTGCGTTTAACGCGATATTAATAACGGATTTTCTTGTGTTAGATCGGTTTGAAATTTGACCTTGCGATGGATACTCTAAACGGACGTTCTATTACGCAAACGCTGTTAGTTTTTGCAGAACGATACTTGTGACAGTGACAATACACTCGTGATCAGACTGTGCTGTCATCGGTTTAGAATTAAATTGCATTACACAATATTGTGAATTCATTATTGTTCATTTTTCTTGACAGCGAAATATGACGTGTGCTAAAACACTAACTGTGAACTGTGTTGCTACGTAAGTGACTGTTTTCGCGGGAACAGTGTTATCGTGAACCATGGATATTAACCGTAGATGGACTGTCTAACTTCGCAATTGGCAACTATAGCAAATATAATGTTAATTTAAATACGTTATGTGGACTGTGCCAAACTATCGTGTGTTAAAGTTGCAGTTGAATTAATACGACATTCAGGTGCTGTATAAACAGTCACTTTGTACCAGCCTACGACAAATGGATGCTACGCAAACTTATTGCCACCGCCAGCCGAAACAGGATGTAAGGAAATGAGGATATATTAATGCCAGGGACACGACTGGATGAATATACAGGATTCATACCAGCAACTTCAAACTGCTTCTACCACCGTCGCCACATCACGCCGACGCAGAATAGATAAGACTCAAAACCATTCCTCTCTTCGAGAAACACAATTGTAACCAATTTAATTTCTTTCTCCTTTGTAATAGACTATCTCTTAGCATTTCTCTCTGTAAGTAAAAGTAGTGTATTGTAAAGACTGTTCACCTTCAGCGGTTGTTGACCCCACCACTAACAGTAGTTATTTCCATCATTTATTTGTTTTTGCTTTTCAGTGTATTTGTACTAGTCGTTGCATGCGTTGTATATGTCTTTTGGAAGGATGAGCATCGATGTGTTCAAGTAAGCACATTAGAGGGAACTTTGAATCTGACAGCTGTCAAAGTACACCATCTTTGTTTACGTGTCACTTAATTTCACATTTCCATTGATTCACGTTTAGATGCAGATTTATCTGGATTAACTTTTACTGATAAGCAAAATTACAGTACACTGTGTCATAATTTATCAAATTAGCTTCAGAGTGCTTTACTGTTTTCCACTATCAAAGGATTTTATTATCAGAATTTTAACAGGATTGGAAAACTTCATATATGGAGGTTTGCTTTTGAAGTTTCCGGAAGTAAAACGGGTTCTCGGCGTTTATACAATATTCATTTAATTCATGCAGTTTTTCTTTAAACATTTTCTGATTACAAATTCACGGTCATAGTAAATCTCCAGGAACCGTTTTCTACACAAGCACAACACCTTCTCTCAAGAGCTCTGGTCTCTTTCGCCCAATGGTGAGGGTGTGGAAGAAGCGTGATGCATTGGTGGTCCCTTCCTGGAGGAAATTAGGGAGAATCACAAATTTTGCGTCCTAGATCACCATGGCCATAACCTTTCGCGTGGAGGATGAATTTTTCCTCACTGGTGAAGTGGATGCGGCCTTGGATTCTGGAATAAAGTGGATCACTCATGTCTCAACGTCATAGATAATTCTGAAAAGAAACTCATTTTCCGCTCGTGCATAACAGATCAAGAGATCGCGGCTGATTCTCATTCCTGCACTCTTGTGATCCAGTGTCAGGTTTCCCGGCACCCACCTTACAGAAACTTTTCGGTAAACCGACATATCGTGGAGCAAGCTATGGGCCCGACCGCGGCCATACTCAGTGTGGACGCAGTGTGTCACATCGTTACAAGCCTTTTCATTAACACCATGTCCTGTACTCTAGCAATGTCGTTTTCATTCATGGATCTGGAGGGATGCCCTCTTCGACCTTCATCCTCCACATGCTGCCTTCCTTCTCTGAAATGCAGCACCAAGTGCCCAACCACCTGATGAGACAAGACCCCATTATCACACACGGTCTGTAGGCGCTCATGGATGACAGACACACCAGTCACAACGTGCCCATTCATACCGGATAAGTGCACGCACTTCTATTGGCACGCACTTCTATTGGCGACGACGTTGTCAGCACACGTCCGTCTGCCATCGTGATGTGTATCCTAATAACCTCGGCCACGCCGGTCTGCTGTCACTCTCTTTTCTTCGGCGCTCTGCGCATACGTTATTTCTCCTCCGCCGACGCGCCCTCCGTCGCTAAACTAGCAACGGGTGTGGATTCATACGGCGTTTGTTTGTGTCATCTGGCATACCACCTTCTCATTGAAAAACAATGACGAAAAACTTTCGGAACGTTCCTCGTAACTCTGTTGATCACGGCCAGTTTCTGTCAACTCCTGAAATGCACTATGAAAAAATCAGCTCCGCCTCAAAGAGCACACGACTTCTACAGCACACGACGACAGCCTTCCGACTCACAACTTTCGCGAGTTCCAGACCGATCCACAATGTGATTTAACATTTATGGCTTCCAGCCAATCCAAATCAGGAACAGAATACATGCATTTTCATTGGTCATTTCCTGCAGCCGCTAATAGAGCGTCTCTAGGATGCTGCAGGCGTTCTAGATCTTTTTCTGCAACGAGCGTGGAAAAACACCGGTCGTCACGGGAAAATTACTCGCCCTTGTTACCAATCTGGGCTGCTCACCATCAATCATATAGGAGGACTAGGTAAAAGCCGGCACATCAGTTTCAGCGTGAACAAAATACCCCGTCCCCATTCAGCCAGAAACTAGCCAAGGCTATTGCAATAGTGAACAAGACTAACACACGTTAGTGGCCAGGATATCGTAACTTAAACGTTTATGTGCAGCACTGTTGTTGTTCACCGACTCAGACGTAATTCAGCCAGTGAACAAAAGTTTTTATTACTTACTCAAGCATATTTCTCGCAGAGAGCCTTGAGTTAACCAGTAAGCTCTGAGGAACATAAAGTGGAATACGCAGCGTATTTCCGTGAGGGTGGTGGAAACTTACAAGCAAGGTATAAAAGGACAGTTGCGTCGATGTGAGATAATGAGCCACGGTGCAGAAACGTACGAGTCCCGGGTTATAACTGAAAATGAGATAATTCAAGATTTTCCACTGTTCTGCTGACGATAGAAATCCAAACATAAAAGTTTTAGGTAACAAATGTATTTATCTGCCCAACTTCCACAAGGTACAACACTCACAACTGTTGTCCTAAATTAGACCCCAAGCGTATGTATGTAGGTATGGCACCGCCGAGCAAAGCTTGGCCTTAAAAGTTCGAACGACCCAAGTATTATTCGAACAAAGTCACACGCAGCGAGAACTCTTGCCAGGATATTCTATTCAGTATCCATAGGTGTCTCACGCAAAAGGCTCTTCACGTGGTCTCGTAAGAACAGATCAAGTGATCGAGATGGGCACGAAACAGGACCTCTCCATCATGTTCGCCTTTCAGAAAACGAATTAAGCTGGTGTTCACAGGTAACATGTGGGATTTTTTCAAGTGGTAGCCTCCGAGCTGTCATTTGTAGCAAATAAACGAAATACCCTTGCGTTTATCTATTCAAAGCTGCAAGCCAGGTCCATTCGATATACCGACAGCAAACTGTTAAAATGCCTATGCTTCATGTGTATGAATAATTGATACTTTTTAACGGCATGTGTTTGTAGTAGTGATCCAATAACACTCAAAATCTGCACGGCGCTTACGGGGAAACCTTAACGCTTCAGTCGCAATTCCTCTTTTGTTACGATTGTTGACCTTCTAGGTAGAAGTTTCATTACTCCACCAAAAACGCTTTCAATAAGTAACTAACTTTGTCCTCCTAATAGTTATTAAAAGTAGTACTATACGATTCTATTACGAGGGAGCACAAAGCATGAACTGGTACTAACAGCTGCTCCGCGCGCGAACATCTGGCCTTGACAGGAAGAGAAATCACGTGACTGGAATCAGCGTGTTCTATTGGTCGTAATGGACTAGTTCCTCTTTGCACGAGCTGTATATGTTGACAGGTTCGTGTTTGTTCTGAACCATGTATTTTCACAGGCCTGTATGATGGGACATGTTCGAATTCTCTTAAACTGCGTAGTGTATTTAGATACTGCTTCTCCCTTACATACCGTTCCATTTCGTATCTGGCATCTGGTTATTTTTTTTACTGTGGACATGTCGCCTTTGTGTGTCACCTGCTCTTTTGCCAGCTGTACGACGGTTAGAGTTGATTTCCCTCATAATAGTGAGCATTCACGTATCACTTCAAGGTCATATACCTGTATAGCCCTGCAGTTCTGCACAATAGTTGTTTGAAGATTAATTAAGCAAAAGACAAGAGAAGCTAAAGTCGCATAAGTAGCTGACCCTTGTAACAGACAGCCACTACGTACTGATTCACATGTGTGGTAAAGTGAGACACTGTCAGGCAAGTCGCTAAACATGTGCTTGAAGCAAGGTAAGTTAACACGTGCAGCACTTGCCCCAAATAAGAGTTGTTCTGTTGTAGTACGTTCTTTCTTTAGACGTCATCGAAGTGTATGTCTGTTCAGTAAAGTAATTAAATCCTAGTGGAATCGAACAGTGTACACCCTTCACAAGGGCAACGTTGGGACATGCTGCCTCATTTTCTGTGTGCCAGCACTGCAGTAATCCATTGTCAAAAGCCACACTGATTACCTTATTACGGCCACGAGCCTTTTCATTCCACTGGCTTTTAATCACTACATTGAAGACCAGTCTCCGCAGGCGTGGTCTTTAACGCAGGCTAGTGCGGCTGCGCTCGGCCGGTTCAGATCAGGATTGGCAATGGATGAAATTACCACTCGAAGTATTTGGCCTGGAAGGGGAGGCGTGGTGGTGGCGTAAACTTCCAGATCATCTGACCTGGATTAAATTCCAAATATCTCCGCAGTTCCTCATCAAGTGAGCGCACTGTCGATGGTGTCCCGTCCTTCAGATGGGAATTTTAACCTCGGAGTCCACCTTGGTGCATCTCGACAGGAGTAGGCTGTGCCCGCACCGGGTTTTTACCTTTTCCCTTCTCTCATCATCACACAACATAAACAGAGCACTATGATATACACGCGTCCATTATACTCATCCACAACCTGCAAATACGCAAATGACGTAACTCTGGAACATCCGTAAGGAAAGGGGACAATGTGCACGGAAGAAGTACACCGTTCCCGAAGTGCGGCTCACTCCACCCTGTGGAATGACCCCGCAAACAATGTCATTCACCAGTTGCACTTTTACACTATTAAAACTGTACATTTATCGAATGGGATTTTCACTCTGCAGCGGAGTGTGCGCTGATATGAAACTTCCTGGCACATTAAAACTGTGTGAAGGACCGAGACTCGAACTCGCGACCTTTGCCTTTGGCGGGCAAGTGCTCTACCAAAGGCAGAGGTTCCGAGTTCGAGTCTCGGTCCGGCACACAGTTTTAATCAGCCAGGAAGTTAGTACATTTATACTTCGATGACGAAAAAGGGAAGGACGTACAACAAAGCAAGTGCTACGAATCTGTAAGCACTACATTTTGAGAGGCACCCACATGCCTTGCTCATACTGTGGCATCAAGCAGTCAGGCCTGCAAGATGAGTGGTCTGCCAAGCGAGTGGATTCATTCTTATTTATCGAGTAACATGAACTCTCGTACTCACAATTAAGTTACAAATTATCCTCCTGTATGAATAATACGCAACGGAAACGCACATCTGACTATCAGTGAATTACAGAACTCTGACTGTTCACTACGCACTGGCAATACCACATTTTCTTTTTGTCTTTTATTTAACGGCTTTTATCAACATGTGGCCACCGCACTGAATATGAATGGCGCACACATAAATTCGGGACATCACGACAACATACAATTCGAAGGAAAAGTCCACCAATCTTTTTCTTTTCACTATCTTATTTATTCCGATAAATTCTATAACCTAAACACACAAATTCTATAACCTACAACAATAACACATGAGAAATTCCGCCCAGTGGGCATGGCTTTACGTTGGTGATTCTCTACCTTATGGTCTCGTAAATATTTAACGCTGCAGTGCACTTTCTGGATAGGATGGTGGATCTTTTATTATATCTCACACTTCGACTCTCACAATCATCATCACGAAACTTTCCTCCAGATCGAGCGGTACAGAAGTAACAAGCATAACCCACTAATCTTTTGAAACTACCTTGCTACTCTCCCATGCAAACCACACCTACCCAAATTACATGACATACACCACACTACAACATGGAATACAATACAATAAATAGTCACAACACTATCACTTTCAGCTTTCCCACTTCAATTAGTATTTATCCCAGTTTCACACGACACTGCCCCACTTTGTAATTCTACTTTCCTACTATGAACTCTGGAGATATATGCACGTCTTCCTGTGCAATGCAAGCCAAGTGGCGTTGTTGGATAGACGGCCGACTCACCTTGCTTCTCTCTCAGAGTTTGAATCTAGCGTCACACGGAATCATATCACGCAAAGTAATATTAAGAACATATTCATCACACACGCGAGTCCTCAACTGATACCATGGACGAGTACTTCTCTTTATCCTTTGTCTCATACACAGATTGAGACTCACACAGTACTCACCACGTGGAAGTACTCGTCTCTAATTTCAAGTCCTGCACACGCCATTTCTTAAATATTTCAACTTATGGTACACACGCTATTTCTTAAATATTTCAACTATTGTACACACGCTAGTAATTCAGCTTAACTTAAGCACACGGAAGTATTTCAACTTATTGCTACACGTGGTTTCATTGTGACTGTTGGTCACTTCCGAAGATTACTACGATCCCATTAATATTACCTGCCTGATATTTAATTCTCCCCACAAAAGTTCCTGAAATAGAGAAATTATTATTTCAAACTACTCTTAAATATTCCACATGCATACCATGTCTCCACTCTTTTGTCTATACGGAGCACACCTGAGACAGGTCTTAACAACACAAGATCCAGCGGCAGAGTGCTGAAACATGGCCGTTCTTCAGGTCCTCTCGCACCTCTGCTGAAGTGGGGGAGCACCTTGCTACCGTATTGGTCAGCCACATTTCAGGCGCTCAAAGCTCAGGTAAATTTCATCTCTTTGGTCCCACCAAAGGTGGCCAAAGGATCGTCTCAAAGATGATCATATATTCAGATTCACTATCTGCAGTTAGCAGACGACCATACACTCATTCATTTCACAGATCTCACCAAACTGGATGTAGGGATTTACTTTGTGGGAGTGCACACATGATCAATTAAATAAATAAATTGTCATTCTTTCCCACACTGGTATCCGGCTTCTCTGTATTAATTGAAATTGAGTTATTATTAGAAAAAAATGTGTTGTTCTAACAAAAATAATGAAGTATGTTGTACCTATTTTCAATGTCGGGCAGTACTGTACCCTTTCAATGTGTTAACGCAATAGTTACTAATTTCCAGGGTTCTGGTAGGCATGACGTCAGTAGATGTAAGGTTTACCAAATTATACAATGAATTGCGGAGAACCGCCCAAGTTGCAATATTAATTTTCTTTATTACTTGATGACTAGCTCCGAGCTTAAGCTCATTATCAAATCATCCACTAAGCTATGCAATAACCTCTATTACGACAGCCACATTCCTGTTCAATTAAACATATCTTATAAACTAGTGCAGGACCGAACACTATTCACTAATTCATCCCAAAAGAATGACTGAAGTTCAGACCTGGTCTAATTTACAAAATTAATATTGTAGCTTGTACGGTTCTCTGCAGTTTATTGTATAGTTTGGTTAACGCAAATTATTTGAAGCAGTGTTTGGGTTCTTGCCAAAAAATATCTCATTTTTTACTCCTGTGAATCAGCCGGTGACAGGTGCCTGTTACGACGTCCCATTTCTGCAGCGAGTTGTGTTACGGTAGTCTTTAGGCTCGTTAGCCTTGATATATCTATTGTACAATTTACAAATGCAGATGACGGACGTTGACAGGCGGTAAGAGAGACACATCTCTTCAGTTTAAAAACATTTTTATTCGGTTTTAGTGGTTAGAGCTGGTGTACTTCTCCTGTTTGCACCAAGAGTAAATTAGTTTACTACGTCTATTTTCATTCTCTGCTTTCGTATGGCATCATATTCTGGGGTAACTCATCACTGAGTACAAGAGTGTTCATTGCACAAAAGCGTGTAATCAGAATAATTGCTGGAGCTCATCCAAGATCATCCTGCAGACACTTACCTTCACTGTAGCCTCACAATATATATATTCACTTATGAAATATGTTATTAACAATCCGAACGAATTCAAAAGTAATAGCAGTGTACATGGCCACAACACTAGGGGAAAGGATGATCTTCACTACTCAAGGTTAAATCTAACTTTGGCACAGAAGGGGGTAAATTATGCTGCCATAAAAGTCTTTGGTCACTTACCTAACAGCATCAAAAGTCTGACAGACAGCCATATTGCATTTAAAAGGAATTTGAAAGAATTTCTGAATGGTAACTCCTGCTACTCATTAGATGAATTTTTGGATATAGTAAATATTATGTTGGCAGAAGAGCCAACACCGTGTTACTAGTGGATGCCGAAATGCACGCGTTTTAGCTCACGCAGGCTGGCGTGAGGAGGGAAGGACTATAGTGACATGAGGTTTGGAACCTGACAAGGAATTAGAATTCAGAAAGAGGACGTAATTAGTTCGATACTTAACTTTAATCCATTAATGATGAACGTCGCTCTTGACGGTACATGAGTCACAATACTATCTGTTGAGAAGACATACGTAGCAAATGACGTAGCTGAAGGCTATGCTAAACTGTCGTCTCTGCAAATGAGAGCGTATGTAGACAGTGAACCATCGCTAGAAAAGTCGGCTGTACAACTGGGGCGAGTGCTAGGGAGTTTCTCTAGACTAGACCTGCCGTGTGGCGGTGCTCGGTCTGCAATCACTGATAGTGGCGACACGCGGGTCCGACGTATACTAACGGACCGCGGCCGATTTAAAGGCTACCACCTAGCAAGTCTGGTGTCTGGCGGTGACACCACAGTAAATGGGTAATTTCGCCACTCCCCCACCAAAAAAAAATTAAAAATATTAAGTGTCATGTAATATTTTGTGTAGTGTAATATCTTGTATAGACACCTTTTGTTAACCTGACACGTTTCAGATCATTACGAAGTGTCGTATTCATGATCTATAGAACAAGTACTAATCTAAAGAGGGATCGCGACAACTGGAGGCAGTTCTTGTTTAACATCACATTTCATTTATGCACATTTAAAAAGAACTGTTATTCAGTTTATTAAAAGGAAATAATGTCAAGCCGTCCAATAGCCAGGACGATAGACAGCGCACAAGCTGAGAGTGATGCTGAAGCTGACAAGCTGAAACTGATATAGTATTTCTTTTTATGACGCATTTAAGGGCTTCTGTTTTGGTTCCTGTTGAAGATATGCCGTCCAGCATAACTCACTGGAATTTATCTGTCAAACTCTTTTCAAATTAATCTCTACTTGAGAGCATACTCTGTATGTTTATGTGTTCGTTAAGCAGAGTACTCACCGCTCGAAATCACGACAGGTTAGCAAAACACCAACCGAATCAGACTTCCGTCTATGCATAATATCGAGAAGCGTCCCAAAGTGGCTCTTGTGATAGAATGTCACTCCGTGAAAGGAAACTAGGTCGTTACGAGGCACATAGCATCCCCAGTCGTCATTTCGACTGAATACACATGCGCTGGAGCAGAACGCGCAGGGTTGCAATCTGAAGAGTCTGCAGACTGAACGGCGCTGTCAGATGCGAAGAGAGCAAACGAGCGCCATGTAACGAAGCCGGGAAGGCAAAAGAAGCAAATGGAGGCGGGAGGACTTGGGGAGCGGTGCAGTGGGGAGGGGAGAAGTCAGCAGGGCGTACGGTTGGGGGGGGGGGGGGGGGAGGCGCCCTCTAGCCTGCCTCCTGCCTACGGATGGCTGGAAGCACGAGGTGAATCGGCCGCAGGAAAACGAACCGAGCGCCTTCAGCAGCCAGTGTGTCGCCGCAGACGCCTAGTCAGCTAGCTCCGTAGTTTCTGGAGTTCCGTAGACGTCCTGCGTACTGCTCCGCTCATACAGCTAAAACATGTACAAGCATTAACATTGAAAGCACTCCCACGTGAAACACTGAACGGACCGTGCCCATTCACAGAAGCCGGAGTGAAGTATGAAGAAAGACTACCGTAGAGTACATCTACATGAACTACAACTACTTATACAGGGTGAATCACCTAAATTTTGCACAGCAAATATTGCGGAAATGGGAAGTGCTGTTGATGTGCGGTTTTCACTGATTGGTTTGGATTTCATAGTCTCGTAGCGTTAGCCACTCAAAAGATATTAATAATACTGAAACATCCCCTTAGAAAAATTTGTGAATTACAGTGCCGGTAAACCTCTACGTTATTTGATTTTCAAACAGCTGAGCAAAACTGAACGTACTCAGACATTTCTCTCTTTACTTATTCTGATCAACACTAAACTGACACCCAATATTTTTAGCGCAACACTGTCTGACTTTCAATAATTCCCACAAAAGGATGGCCGTGACTAACAGTAACCTATACCTTTCATGAATCACTTACCTTACAAAAATCTTCGGTACTCGAACTACTGCAATACAGCGAGCGCCAATTACCGTCAGCCAAATAAAAGATTCTAACTCCTGAAGGCAGTAACTACTGACAGGCATAGTTAGCAAATGAAACATTTTGATAGAGAACAAACAAAGTATTTACCTTAATAGTGTTACAATGTTCAAAATGGTTCAAATGGCTCTGAGCACTGTGGGACTTAACAGCTATGGTCATCAGTCCCCTAGAACTTAGAACTACTTAAACATAACTAACCTAAGGACATCACACAACACCCAGTCATCAAGAGGCAGAGAAAATCCCTGACCCCGCCGGTAATCGAACCCGGGCGCGGAAAGTGAGAACGCTACCGCACGACCACGAGCTGCGGACTCACACACAAAGAAAGAAAATATGTTATGTGGACATGTGTCCGGAAACGCTTATTTTCCATGTTAGAGCTCATTTTATTACTTCTCTTCAAATCACATTAATCATGGAACGGAGACACACAGCAACAGAACGTACCAGTGTGACTTCAAACACTTTGTTGCAGGAAATGTTCAAAATGTCCTCCGTTAGCGAGGATACATGCATCCACCCTCCGTCGCATGGAATCCCTGATGCGCTGATGCAGCCCTGGAGAATGGCGTATTCTATCACAGCCGTCCACAATACGAGCACGAAGAGTCTCTACATTTGGTACCGGTGTCATGTAGACAAGAGCTTTCAAATGCCCCCATAAAAGAAAGTCAAGAGGGTTGAGGTCAGGAGAGCGTGGAGGCCATGGAATGGATCAGAATGGATGCGCCTCTACCAATCCATCGGTCACCTTCTAACATTCTGCGTGGTGTCTGTTTGTTCTATATCGTGCCTCCCTACCACTTTCGCGCAACGACGCTCTGAGCGTGTTTTTTAGGGAATTCACTAGTTTGAACCTGGGGCCTGTTGCTGGTAAGGAGACGTCAGACCACACATGACATGTAGAATTCAGAAGAGTTCAGTGAGACTAGCGATGATATAACCAAATGCTTAATGATTTCAGCGTCAGCTCCACTGCACTCCCTGTAAAAGAATCTTAATACTAACTAAATTTAGTGGAAGGGGTTCAAGGCTTTCCTATTTTTAGTTAGCTGGTAAAATAACGTCGAAAAAACACTTGAGTTTACCATTGGAAATTTTATTCTACTCACAAAACCTTGTTTGTAAATTGCACTATTGATAAAAGGAAATGTTTTAATACAGGATGGTAAAAACCAACTGCGTTCAACAAAAATGTGAACGAATATTCCCTGAATGGGTTTCCAAGTTCTACAATGGATCGAAGGATGACCTATGCCATATCACATCTATAATCTAGGTTTAAATTAAGTTTCACGAAAGAGAAAACTATCAAAATGGTCTACAGTGACCCTCAATTATCTTTAATTACTTATCTAACTTGTCGTAAATTATAGTGGCTGATGTGGCTTCTCAATACCTATATAACAGAAAAATTATCGCATTTCAGATTTTTTACTTCAAGTGGCAAATGTGAACACCATGAGCTTTAACTGACGATCTACACTAGTATTACGCAAAAAGGGGGTGTAACAGATGAGAATTCTGCAGTTCTGAGTGAAGCTTTATGCGCTGTTATGCGGCATCGCGTGCGTTCATTACCTTGTCGGTGTTCGTCAGGGGGCGGCGGGCAGCATGGCTCCGCTCACCTCGCTGTCTCGGAAGCAACCTCTCTCCTAACTTCTCCTTACTACAATTTACCGAAGTTGGTTTAAAAAAAAACTATCTGGCTGTGCTTTCATCTGGCCAATCATGGTCTCAATGTTAACCTTAAGCTCCGCCCACAAAAATTCTGTCTATCCAATGAGAAACGTTATACTTTTCGTGGTGGGGCAATGTTTTTATAGTTTGCAACGTAACAGAGACGTGAAAAAGTCTCACGCTAAGACTTGCAGCTGGTGTGGTCCTAGCGGTTAGCTGGCGACGTGGGTGTCCGTCCCTTATCGTAGGGCCTTCTAACTTAACACGGTTCTGCTCTCGGCTTCTGTTCTAGTTTCTCCCCTTGGAACTGCATCTGTCTCACGGTGGGAAGGTATGACATGCATTTAGGCATTCTTGTGTTAGTCTGTGGTATTCCATTTGCTCACTCGTTACTCGTATTACTTTGGTTAATTTAATGTCACGATTTATTCGGAGCTATGTGACATACTACTGGATTTGCTTATCATGTCAGGGTTTTCATGGAAGATGTTGGATTTGCCTGACACCTTACAACCTTATCTGTTGTTGAGAAGCGTACGAACACTTTGACTGAAATGTGCAGGAGCTCCATCGTGCATGAACCACATGTTGTGTCGTACTTGTAAAGGCACATGTTCTAGCAGCACAGGTAGAGTATCCCTTATGAAATCTTGATAACGTGCTCCATTGCGCGTAGGTGGAAGAACATGGGGCCCAATCAAGACATCACCAACAATGCCTGCCCAAATGTTCACAGAAAATCTGTGTTGATGACGTGATTGCACAATTGCCTGCGGATTCTTGTCAATCCACACATGTTGCTTGTGAAAATTTACTATTTGATCACGTTGGAATGAAGCCTCATCCGTAAAGAGAACGTTTACACTGAAATGAGGATTGACACATTGTTGGATGAACCATTCGCAGAAGTGTACCAGTGGAGGCCAATCAGCTGCTGATAGTGCCTGCACCCGCTGTACATGGTACGGAAACAACTGGTTCTCCCGTAGCACTCTCCATACAGTGGCGTGGACAACGTTACCTTGTACAGCAGCAACTTCTCTGAAGCTGACATTAGGGTTATCGTCGACTGCACGAAGAATTGCCTCGTCCATTACAGGTGTCCTCGTCGTTCTAGGTCTTCCCCAGTCGCGAGTCATAGGCTGGAGTGTTCCGTGCTCCCTAAGACCCCGATCAGTTGCTTCGAACGTCTTCCTGTAGGGACACCTTCTTTCTGGAAATCTGTCTCGATACAAAAGTACCGCGCCATTGCTATTGCCCCGTGCTAATCTATACATAAAATGGGCATCTGCCAACTCCGCATTTGTAAACATTGCACTGACTGCAAAACCACGTTCGTGATGAACACTATCCTGTTGATGCTACGTACTGATGTGCTTGATGCTAGTACTGTAGAGCAATAAGTCGCATGTCAACACAAGCACCGAAGTCAACATTACCTTCCTTCATTTGGGCCAACTGGCGGTGAATCGAGTACAGTACATACTGACGAAACTAAAACGAGCTCTAACATGGAAATTAAGCGTTTCCGGACACATGTCCACATAACATCTTTTCTTTATTTGTGTGTGAGGAATGTTTCCTGAAAGTTTGGCCGTACCTTTTTGTAACACCCTATATATATATATATATATATATATATATATATATATATATATATATATATATCAGTTCATGACTCCAGTCTCACTAATTTCGTTTTTGTGACGGACACACGTCCAGATCATCCGCTCTCAAAACTCTGCCCTCTCTCTTCCCACATCCACCACTGCTGGCGGCTCATCTCCAACTGCACAACGCTAAGCGCTGTTCACATCCAACTGCCCAACACTACAATAGCAAATACTCCAACAATGCCAACCAGCCACAGATTGCATACAGCACAGTCAGTGATTTTCATACAGAGCGCTATGTGGCGTTACCAACATAAAAACCAAAACAGCCTACTTACATAGTTAAAATTTTTTTAACAAATATGTATTGGCCAATGCCCAATGTAAAATGTTTTGTGGGAGCATGTGACAGTCCAAGTAGAAGGTCGTGAGTGGACAATGGGATTTACCAACGCAGAAAAAGTCGACATGCTCATAGTATATGTGGTGCATAGGAAGAATGCAGTTCGTTGTTGTACAATGTATGCGGCAAGATATCCCAATAGACTGCCATCTCGGCAATTATTCATCAACCTCTTCAACTAGTCACTTGAAAGTGGTAGTAACATCCGGATGACGGAACACAAGAAAACAAATGACGACAGAAGAGGGGGAATTAATGTTATTGCTGCTCTTGTAGTTGATCTGCAAGTTAGCTTCTGTGCAATTGCATGAGGAAGTGATAAAGTCAGGCATTCTCTATCGACGTAGGTTCCATCCCCATCACATCTCTCTGCATCAATAGCTGCGTGCAAACGATTACGAGAATCCTGTTAACTTCTGTACATGGACATTAACAGCAGATACACCAGATATATGACGTATCTAGTTTAGTGATGAACTCACATTTGCTAGTGATGGTCAGATAAACGCCGAACATGCTAATTGGTCTGTTGACAATCCCAGTTGGCTTCGTCAGTTGGAACAACAGCTTACATGGCGTGTAAACAGGTGGTGTGCGATAGTGAACCATCAGCTCATAGGCCGGTTTTTCATAGACGGAAGATACAGCAGCCTTCTAACAAATCGTCTTCCACGGACGATGCAAACTAAGCGGAACCTGTAGCACCAATATGATGGCTGTCCAGCCCATAGTGCATGACGTACTACTGCACATCTTCACGTACTGTTTCCAAATCGTTGGGCTGGATGCAAAGGACCTGAAAGGGCAACAGCCTCAACGGGTGCGGGGCAAAGTCAGGACATGCGGGGACCAAGCAGCAATCGGTATTGTAATTGTCAACTGTCGAAGCTGCGTTGGTAAAGTACCGGAACTTCAAGCGCTGATAGAAAGCACCGAAGCTGAAATCGTTATAGGTACAGAAAGCTGGCTTAAGCCAGAGATAAATTCTGCCGAAATTTTTACAAAGGTACACACGGTGTTTAGAAAGGATAGATTGCATGCAACCGGTGGTGGAGTGTTCATCGCTGTTAGTAGTAGTTTATCCTGTAGTGAAGTAGAAGTGGATAGTTCCTGTGAATTATTATGGGTGGAGGTTACACTAAACAACCGAACTAGGTTAATAATTGGCTCCTTTTACCGACCTCCCGACTCAGCAGCATTAGTGGCAGAACAACTGAGAGAAAATTTGGAATACATTTCACATAAATTTTCTCAGCATGTTATAGTCTTAGGTGGAGATTTCAATTTACCAGATATAGACTGGGACACTCAGATGTTTAGGACGGGTGGTAGGGACAGAGCATCGAGTGACATTATACTGAGTGCACTATCCGAAAATTACCTCGAGCAATTAAACAGAGAACCGACTCGTGGAGATAACATCTTGGACCTACTGATAACAAACAGACCCGAACTTTTCGAATCTGTATGTACAGAACAGGGAATCAGTGATCATAAGGCCGTTGCAGCATCCCTGAATATGGAAGTTAATAGGAATATAAAAAAAGGGAGGAAGGTTTATCTGTTTAACAAGAGTAATAGAAGGCAGATTTCAGACTACCTAACAGATCAAAACGAAAATTTCTGTTCCGACACTGACAATGTTGAGTGTTTATGGAAAAAGTTCAAGGCAATCGTAAAATGCGTTTTAGACAGGTACGTGCCGAGTAAAACTGTGAGGGACGGGAAAAACCCACCGTGGTACAACAACAAAGTTAGGAAACTACTGCGAAAGCAAAGAGAGCTCCACTCCAAGTTTAAACGCAGCCAAAACCTCTCAGTCAAACTGAAGCTAAACGATGTCAAAGTTAGCGTAAGGAGGGCTATGCGTGAAGCGTTCATTGAATTCGAAAGTAAAATTCTATGTACCGACTTGACAGAAAATCCTAGGAAGTTCTGGTCTTACGTTAAATCAGTAAGTGGCTCGAAACAGCATATCCAGACACTACGGGATGATGATGGCATTGAAACAGAGGATGACACGCGTAAAGCTGAAATACTAAACACCTTTTTCCAAAGCTGTTTCACAGAGGAAGACCGCACTGCAGTTCCTTCTCTAAATCCTCGCACAAACGAAAAAATGGCTGACATCGAAATAAGTGTCCAAGGAATAGAAAAGCAACTGGAATCACTCAATAGAGGAAAGTCCACTGGACCTGACGGGATACCAATTCGATTCTACGCAGAGTACGCGAAAGAACTTGCCCCCCTTCTAACAGCCGTGTACCGCAAGTCTCTAGAGGAACGGAGGGTTCCAAATGATTGGAAAAGAGCACAGATAGTCCCAGTCTTCAAGAAGGGTCGTCGAGCAGATGCGCAAAACTATAGACCTATATCTCTTACGTCGATCTCTTGTAGAATTTTAGAACATGTTTTTTGCTCGCGTATCATGTCATTTCTGGAAACCCAGAATCTACTATGTAGGAATCAACATGGATTCCGGAAACAGCGATCGTGTGAGACCCAACTCGCCTTATTTGTTCATGAGACCCAGAAAATATTAGATACAGGCTCCCAGGTAGATGCTATTTTTCTTGACTTCCGGAAGGCGTTCGATACAGTTCCGCACTGTCGCCTGATAAACAAAGTAAGAGCCTACGGAATATCAGACCAGCTGTGTGGCTGGATTGAAGAGTTTTTAGCAAACAGAACACAGCATGTTGTTATCAATGGAGAGACGTCTACAGACGTTAAAGTAACCTCTGGCGTGCCACAGGGGAGTGTTATGGGACCATTGCTTTTCACAATATATATAAATGACTTAGTAGATAGTGTCGGAAGTTCCATGCGGCTTTTCGCGGATGATGCTGTAGTATACAGAGAAGTTGCTGCATTAGAAAATTGTAGCGAAATACAGGAAGATCTGCAGCGGATAGGCACTTGGTGCAGGGAGTGGCAACTGACCCTTAACATAGACAAATGTAATGTATTGCGAATACATAGAAAGAAGGATCCTTTATTGTATGATTATATGATAGCGGAACAAACACTGGTAGCAGTTACTTCTGTAAAATATCTGGGAGTATGCGTACGGAACGATTTGAAGTGGAATGATCATATAAAATTAATTGTTGGTAAGGCGGGTACCAGGTTGAGATTCATTGGGAGAGTGCTTAGAAAATGTAGTCCATCAACAAAGGAGGTGGCTTACAAAACACTCGTTCGACCTATACTTGAGTATTGCTCATCAGTGTGGGATCCGTACCAGGTCGGGTTGACGGAGGAGATAGAGAAGATCCAAAGAAGAGCGGCGCGTTTCGTCACTGGGTTATTTGGTAACCGTGATAGCGTTACGGAGATGTTTAATAAACTCAAGTGGCAGACTCTGCAAGAGAGGCGCTCTGCATCGCGGTGTAGCTTGCTCGCCAGGTTTCGAGAGGGTGCGTTTCTGGATGAGGTATCGAATATATTGCTTCCCCCTACTTATACTTCCCGAGGAGATCACGAATGTAAAATTAGAGAGATTAGAGCGCGCACGGAGGCTTTCAGACAGTCGTTCTTCCCGCGAACCATACGCGACTGGAACAGGAAAGGGAGGTAATGACAGTGGCACGTAAAGTGCCCTCCGCCACACACCGTTGGGTGGCTTGCGGAGTATCAAAGTAGATGTAGATGTAGATGAACCTTGGCCAGGTGGTTCCCCGGATTTGACGTTTGTATACTTTTCTCTGTGGGGATGCTGTCTACAAATGGTTCAAATGGCTCTAAGCACTATGGGACTTAACACCTGAGGTCATCAGTCCCCTAGACTTAGAACTACTTAAACCTAAGTAACCTAAGGACATCACACACATCCATGCCGAGGCAGGATTCGAACCTGCGACCACGCGACCATAGCAGCAGCGCGGTTCCAGACTGAAGCGCCTAGAACCGCTCGTCCACAGCGGCCGGCTGCTGTCTACAAGGACACACCGTCTACACCCGATGCAGACTGCACAGATATTGCAGCTGAAATGCTGGTACGTGTGCGTTAGTAATTGCATACCAGACTGGAAGTGTGTATTGTCGCCGCGGGTGGTTATTTTGAACAGAACATGTGATGGTCAGTTGTCTCGTTGCTGGTCAGAATCTACATAGCAGTGTTGGTCTTTAGTGTGTGCTACCACAGGTACTGCACAAATGTCGGTGTGGGAACTTATCAAAATACGATGTCTCGTCAGCGAATCGCATTAGAATCCTACAACAAACACCACTGACATTCTGATTTACCCTACTTTTAGTATGTTGATATTGAAAGGTCTCTGTGTACTGCATCGCTAAGAAGTACTTAAATTACCTAATTGTTCAAACACAAACCCTCAGTTAGATTTACATTGAATTTATTTTATGCTCCTAGACTTCTATCCCTCTCATTCCCGTCTGTGTGAAAGTGCATGTGAATGTATTTTTCGTGTTTCCGTTGGTAGCTAGTAGTATGTAAGTTGCTGTCTGCTGTGGTCAGTCTAGCCAGCTTTGGGCCGGCCGTTGTGGCCGAGCGGTTCTAGGCGCTAGAGTCTGGAACCGCGCGACCGCTACGGTGGCAGGTTCGAATCCTGCCTCGGGCATGGTTGTGTGTGATGTCCTTAGGTTAGTTAGGTTTAAGTAGTTCTAAGTTCTAGGGGACTGATGACCTCAGATGTTAAGTCCCATAGTGCTCAGTGCCATTTGAACCATTTTTGATCCAGCTTTGGGTGTTTAGTGTAACATCCACGAGATAAATTTTAGCTACAGTACGACGAGGGAAAATTATGCCTCTAACAGTTATAAACATTATCTATTCGACGTATGAAAAAACAGTGAAAACGAATGAGAATATTAATTATTTATATAATATTCTATGATGTAATTGGACGTATCGATGTGTATCATACAAAGACAATGATAATTGTAAATTCCTTTTATGATCTGCGTTTGTCTTCCTTTGTTTTTACATTTTTGGTTGGCTTTTGTAGGTTGCGGACGCATATCGAACTGAGGTCTGTTAAGAAATTGTAATTATTTGTTAATTATTACTTGAAAATAGAGTTCATTATTATTATAAACATGAGTGAATAATTATTTGTAACTCTAATTCCTCTCTCAGTAAGCATTATATGTGTTAATTATTTCTTTCCGCTGCAAGGAGCGCAGCCATTGATGATAGCGATTTGTATCGCGTTTTTGTCTGTGTTTTCCTTAGAAACAAATCAAATGTTTGCTCGATGAAGTCTAAATAGTGCACAATACGAAAGTATATTTTATGGCGTTTAATAAGCATTTTAAATATTTACTTATTTGCTCTAACAATAGAAAGTCTCTATCAATTATCTCAGCGGCAAATTCAAATTTAAATTACGCAACTCTGCAGACTAAATGCCGAAGGTAATACAAATGTGTAAAAATAAATGTGCACCGGTGGTCCCGAACTCATTTTAATGAAAATGATTCGAATCAGATTGGTTCTTTAAAAACAGTGCTCATAGCACGATCCTTAAAAGAAACTTTTCTAGCTGATGTATGGAGCCGAAATTAATTACGCACGAGTTGCGAAGAATATTGTTTCAGGTAACGTACGTCAGTGTTGTGCGCTGCTGATATTCGGTGGTTTTAATGATCATTTTGCTGAAGATAACTGCTTCCATCTTAATCAATAGTTGTAAGGAATCTGTTGTATGAACTGTGATTTAGTGACACTTACGTAACTTACAGACAACACTTTAACACGACGTTAACTTGGAGTTCTTTAGCAACTTGATCAAATCTTTAGCCGGGAGAAAAATTATTTAGTAATTACTCAATGTAATAAAATAAGATTATCATTTCCATTTACAAATTAGTTAAATACCAAACCACTGAATAACACAGCAAACGCCACATTAGTCAAAGCAAAGAGGTTTGAGCCTTCTAAGTCGTCTTTATGGACAGGGGGTAGATTGGTACCGGAAGGAAACGCTTTGGTCTGTTCTGACTACCTGTGGAGATTCATAGTTCTTGGGGGTGCTTAAGCACTTGACACGGGGCAGTCGGTGAGTGTGGTCGGTAGCTTAAGACTGAGTTTAGGGTGAGAGGTGTAAGTCTTTAGGTTAGCTGAAATAGTATAGTTCACCTTTTATTACAGCGATAGGTTCATCATATGATCCACAGTTTATGCAGGATAGGCCTTGGTGCAATTTACCAATTTTAATAAGTGTCTTCTGGTACTTTCTTTGTGCTACTAGAACTTCTAGTGTGCAAAGTCTTCGCCGACTGGAGTGGCCGAGCGGTTCTAAGTGCTACACTCTGGAACCGTGCGGCCGCTACGGTCGCAGGTTCGAATCGTGCCTCGGGCATGGATGTGTGTGATGTCCTTAGGTTAGTTAGGTTTAAGTAGTTCTAAGTTCTAGGGGACTGATGACCTCAGAAGTTAAGTCCCATAGTGCTCAAAGCCATTTGAACCATTTTTTTGCCAAGTCTTCCCATCTAGTGATGCTGACATTACCCTACAGTAGATTTTCCTAAGTGTGTAGGCGTGCGTGGTTATATTCTCGTGTAAATGTTTTCATTTATTATTGCAGTTTGAATTCTTTCGGTTTCAACTGTGATTTGATAAATTTGCCTTTATGCTTCGCACCACATAGTCCGAACTTGCCTTCTGTGTTGTTCAGCGGCAATCAGTCGTGTTCCCTTGAGTGAATTTAGGTTGTGTTGAATGTTCTGTGTAATTAATGAGTTTTAGTGAATTTTAATGTGTGAAATTTCAAATGGATAGCGTGCTTGCTTTGTTAGTCTGAACTAGGTGCTCGGACGAGCCAGTTGAGACCTCAGTTCTCTGTGTCCATCGAGGGATAAATTTCTTGCAGTTCATTTTTCCTCTCTATGCGCTTCGCGCATGTAATTTAACCGTTTTGTGAAAATATTCAGGCACCTGGTAAATGTGCTATCTTTTTTTAAATCTAGTATACAAGTGGTCTCCCCGCCCCACCTTGCATCGGTTTCATTTATGTGAGAATTTTTTAAGTAATTGCATTTGTCAAAAGATTACTACTTCGGAAGGTACGAATCTCTTTCCCCGACTCTTTGGAGAAGGCGTAATGTGTCTTGACCTTTATTCTTCAGTATTGATCTTGCATATGAACGTACATTTATCCTACCCTCTTCCCAGAATTTTCACATACCTTCCCCTTCATATGGTCCGTCACTATTTAACCATTTGAAATAGTGTTAAATTTCACTCAGGGAACGGCAAGCGCTATTACAATGTTTATTGTATAGTGTTAACTTGTGTTTTTGCTTAAAATAAATTGTGTTTATACTTCATGATTGTCCATCAACGCAGCCACCTCTTCCGAAATCGATCTTAGTACATCCAACCTGTCGTTACCAAAGCGCAGTATTCTTGCAGGCCCAAATTCTGAATTTTAATTCGATTCTACAGAATTATGTTTTAATTTAACAAACTGCTTTCATTCAGTATGATCACGCTTTTGAGTAAATTAATTTCAGTGTTCATTTGATGAGAGTGCTGACATCTTAAGGGTTGCTATGCAAAAAGTTAATAATTTCTTTAATTAATTGTAATTAATTTATTCCCAACTTCGTTGGGTGGCGATCCTACATGATTTACTATAAAAGAAAATATCAGAGCGCTTATTTGCATTAGCATTCGCTAGTCCAGTAAATTTAAAAAAATCACGCATCCCGTTTCAGTATAGCCATTTATATAGCCGGCCGCTGCCACAGGATGAGACTATCAGTGGCAGTAATGAGAAGCAGTCAGTAGGGAGGATGCACTAACCGCACAGTTTTTGTTCTCTAGCCTTCGAACAACTTCCATGTTGTTCAGAGACGAAATTTCTGATCAATTCACAGCGTTGTTTGGTGATACGCATCGCTCTGTTTTATATTTTTTGTCTTATTTTTTTGTATTTTTGGGGGTTCTTTTCATTTTATTGCTTTATGGGGATCTATGGCGCGTGACAGTATGCGCTAGGTTGCGTGTGAAATTTTGAGTAAGACTGTATGTAATATTTTAGAGATATAGAGTTTTTTAGTGTTATAGTAATCGTCCTGCGGAAGTAGGATTGTTTGTGGTGACGCGTAGCAGGTCTAAGAGCGTTAGTAGGCGTAATAATTTAAATAACATGACGAATCAGGGAGAGAGCGCAGCGCCAAATTCTCCTGGTACTACACCGGAAAACGGGCAATTGTAGTGCCGGACTTCACTAATGCCGCCGCACTCTTAAACTCCGGAAGTGAGCAGAGGGCATCTCTAGATTTGTTGAACAGTGCCGGGAAAAATTTACGATGCCGTAGTGAAAGCGCGGTTGAAACCTCAATTAGCCCCATGGTTAGCACCCCTTTCGATATGGCACAACTAATAAGAACCCTACAGCAGATATGAACAGATACAAAGAAAATATCCCAGGATAAGCAGAATGTTACAAGAAACCTAAAACAAATGCTATCTGAGGGAAATCAAAACCTAGCAAAAAAAGTTGTTAGATCAAAATCAAAAATCATTCAAAAAAATCTGTCCGAACAGAGTGAGAAACATGCAAAAAAGTTATCCGAGGATACGGAACAATAGTTAAATAGTCTCGCGGTGAAAATTAGAGAGGATGTAGTTACCGAATTTAAAGAGCATACTGAAATTGCCGATCGGCAACTTAGTGCACTGGAAGCGGGGCAAGAACGAGTAGACGAGCAACTTCGCCAGCAGGCAGAATGGCATCTTGGGTATTTCCAAGCACTAAGTGAGCCGTGCAGCCAGGAGCACAAGGACCTGCAAACAAGCGTCGAAAAGGTAGAGGCGCAGGTATTGAAGGCCATTGAGGTCCAGGTGGACGAGAACGCACAGGCGATCCATGTGCTGGAGGCCGAAATAGCAAAGGTAGTATGGAGGATAGGAAACCTCTCTACCACTGAGAGCAGTGACAAGACTGGACCGTTTGGGGTGGACGAGACGTCAGAAGTGCGATCGCTAATGAAACTGCAACAAGGTCAGCATGAGATAAATGGGCAGCATAAGGAGGTTACACACGACCTTTGTGAACGCATAAAGCATTTAGAGGAATGCCTCAAGTGTGACACTGAAGCATGCGAGCGCGTACGAAAATGCACGCAAGATAGTTTGGACAGGGATTCCGGACACGGTGCGGGATCTGAGGACGATAGGGAAGAGTGTGATATTGGGGGCAGGTGGGTGCGACAAAGGAACCCTCACGAACGATCTCCAAGAGAGGAAACACTCGATGCTGATTTCAAACACTTCCTCTCGGTGAGGAAGTTTGAGGTATTCAGAAAAGCGCCAAGCGGCGTCCACCCTCGTAGTTGGTTGCCACAATTTGAATTTTCCGTCCCCCCTACCTGGCCAGAATTTTCACATACCTTCCCCTTCATGTGATCCGTTACCATTTAACCATCTGAAACAGTGTTCTTACAATCCGTTTACTGTATAGTGTTTAAAAGTCTGAATTTTAGTTAGATTCTAAAGAATTATGCTTTAATTTAACTAACTGCTTTCATTCAGTATGATCACGCTTTTGTGTACGTTAATTCTAGTGTTCATTTGATGAGAGTACTGACATCTTAGTAGTTACTATGCAACAAGTTAATAATTTGTTTAATTAACTGTAATTAATTTATTCTAAACTTAGTTGGGTAGTGACCTTAAATAATTTACTATAAAAGAAAATATCAGAGCGCTTATTTGCATTAGCACTCGGTAGTCCAGTAAGTTTAACAAGAAACGCATCCTGTTTCAATATAACCCATTTAATATCAATAGGCAATGTTGCACTTAAAGTAATGTATGTTTGCATAAAATGTGCACTTTCTAAGTACTATTACAATCTATGACTGGCTAACAATACGACCCCTTGACCACCAATCCATGCTGTGAAAATTGCACATCACCAGCACTTCCCATTTCCGCAATATTTGCTGTCCAAGTTTTAGGTGATTCAACATGTGTACACGATCCGTTCCACAGGAAAGTTGACTGATGTGAAATAAAATTGAAAATGTTGTTTATTTTATGTTGCACAATTTTTTATTCAAAATAGGCTCCTCATGTGTGTTGGAAAAATTGTTCGAACAAATTTTGATATTCAACTTTTGAAGCAGCCTGGAGTGCCACGGTCGGAGCCTTCTAGATATATGAAATCATGTCGAAACGCTTTCCTTTCATTACCATTTTCGGTTCTGTAAATAGCCAGAATCGCATGCAATCGCTCGTTGATGAAAGCAGTAAAAAATAAACTTACCTTGCGTAAAACCATTCATAGCATACTGAATAACTTTATATGGAATTTTCACACATAGCAGTATTCACAGCACAGGATAATGTCTAGTTCACATTTAACCAGCTGTTTATACAGCTTAGGCTTTCAGTTGATATAGCCTCTTATGAAATTTGTTCTGAAAAATCAGTCACAATCTGAAAATGATATTAACATTCACAGATAAAACACTGGGAACAAAATAATCATCCACACATACACAATTTAACTGTACCTTTGCATAGAAAGGGATAAAGTATGCAGACATACCATTATTTGACCGTATTAGTTTGAATTAAAGATAGATGAACTTCTGAATAGAAAATATGTGTGTGTTAGGATTACTTTTCCTATACATACATCTGAGATTAAATAATCCAATAATTTAACTAGCCAGCATGCAGCCACGTTTTCACAGAGAAAATGAATTTTATTTGTAAACCTACTGACACATTACAGAGAACTGACGCGAATATGATCCAAAGAACATGCAAAAAACTAAACACTATTTAATTATACATAAACTGAAGCCCTCCCCCCCCCCCCCCTCATGAACCATGGACCTTGCCGTTGGTGGGGAGGCTTGCGTACCTTAGCTATACAGATAGCCGTACCGGAGGTGCAACCACAACGGAGGGGTATCTGTTGAGAGGACGTACAACGTGTAGTTCCTAAAGAAGGGCAGCAGCCTTTTCAGTAGTTGCAGGGGCAACAGTCTGGGTCATTGACTGATCTGGCCATGAAACATTAACCAAAACGGCCTTGCTGTGCTGGTACTGCGAACGGTTGAAAGCGAGGGGAAACTACAGCCGTAATTTTTCGCGAGGGCATGCAGCTTTACTGTTTGGTTAAATGATGATGGCGTCCTCTTGGGTAAAATATTCCGGAGGTAAAATACCCCCCCCCCCCCCCATTCGGACCTCTGGGCGGGGACTACTCAATAGGACGTCGTTATCAGGAGAAAGAAAACTGGCGTTCTACGGATCGGAGCGTGAAATGTCAGATCCCTTAATCGGACAGGTAGGTTAGAAAATTTAAAAACGGAAATGGATACGTTAAAGTTATATATAGTGAGAATTAGTGATGTTCGGTGGCAGGAGGAGCAAGACTTTTGGTCAGGTGAATACACGGTTATAAATACTAAATCAAATAGTAGTAATGCAGGAGTAGGTTTAATAATGAATAGAAAAGAGAAGCGCTGATAAGATACTACGAACAGCATAGTGAACGCATTATTGTAGCCAAGATAGACACGAAGACCACGCCTGCCACAGCAGTACAACTTTATATGCCAACTAGCTCCGCAGGTGACGAAGAGATTGAAGAAACGTATGATGCGATAAAAGAAATTATTGAGATGGTGAAGGGAGACAAAAATTTTATAGTCATGGGGGATTGGAATTCGGTAGTAGGAAAAGAAAGAGAAGGAAAAGTAGTAGGTGAAAATGGAGAGGAGGTAAGGGAATGAAAGAGGAAGCCGCCTGGTAGAATTTTGCACAGAACATAACTTAATCATAGCTAACACTTGGTTTAAGAATCAGGAAAGGAAAATTTGTGCGTGGATGAGGTCTGAAGACACTGGAAGGTTTGAGATAGATCATATAATGGTAAGACAGAGATTTAGGAACCAGGTTTTAAATTGTAAGGCATTTCCAGGTGTAGATGCGGACTCTGGTCACAATTTATTGGTTATGAACTGTTGAATAAAACTGAAGAAACTGCATAAAGGTGGGAATTTAAGGAGATGGGGCCTGGGTAAACTGAAAGAACCACAGGTTGTAGAGAGTTTGAGAGAGAGCATTAGGGGACGATTGACAAGAGCGGGGGAAAGAAATACAGTAGAAGAAGAATCGGTAGCTTTGAGAGATGAAACAGTGAAAGCAGCAGAGAGGATCAAATAGCCAAAAAGACGAGGGCTAGTAGAAATCCTTGGGTAACAGAAGAGATACCGAATTTAATTGATGAAAGGAGAAAATGTAAAAACGCAGTAAATGAAGCAGGCGAAAAGGCATACAAACGCCTCAAAAATGTGATCGATAGGAAGTGCAAAATGGCTAAGCTGAGATGGCCAGAAGACAAATGTAAGGATGTAGAGGCAAGGTAGATACTGCCTATAAGAAAATTAAGGAGACCCTTGGAGACAACAGAACAACCTGTATGAATATCAAAAGCTTAGATGGGAAACCAGTTCTAACCAAAGAATGGAAAGCAGAAAGGTGGAAGGAGTACATAGAGGGTCTATACGAGGGCGATGTACTTGATGACAATATTATGCAAACGGAAGAGGACGTAAATGAAGATGAAACGGGAGATACGATACTGCGTGAAGAATTTGATAGAGCACTAAAAGACCTAAGTCGAAACAAGGCCCCATGAGTAGACGATGTTTCATTAGAACTACTGATTGCCTTGGGAGAGCCAGCCATGACAAAACTCTACCATCTGGTGAGCAAGATCTATGAGGCAGGTGAAATACCCTCATTCTGTGTATTGTGTATTGAACCGGGGACCTAGAAACGTAGCCCTCAATGGTTCACAACCCCACAAAAGGCCACAACAGTCCACCCACATCACCGCCGCCGCACACCAAACTCGCCGTTATTGTGCGGTTCGGTCCCCAGTGGATCCTGCGAGCTAAAATCCCAAAGATATTCGGGCTCACATGCGGTTCCTCTTCGTCGAAAAGTCTTGGCTCAAACTCCTCTAGGGGTTGAACCGCATGTGTCGCGTTACACGCCCTAAATTAGACACTTGTGATCCCTTGGTTAAACTGTCTAGCTGATGGCAAGTTCGAAAATTACAAAGTTAATATAACATATAATAATAGCAATAACCTTCGGTGTCCCCAGCCGAACTGCTCTTTTCCGCATCTTCGACCGAACTGTCCACTTTGGTGTCTCGACCAGAACTGTCCGTTTCCGCGTCTCCATCCGAACCGGTACCCTTTGGTGTCTCCATCCGAACTGTCCGCTTTCGCGTCTGCACCAGCACTGTCCACTTTGGTGTCTCCAGCCGCAGTTCCCGCGTGCCGAATATCCTCGCTCAACTGACTAGAGCAGTACCCTTTCCTGAGGCCGTCCATCTGATTGGCTACAGCTTATTCTACATTATTTTAGCTTTTAACATATTTAAATAATCAAAGCTTGACCACTTTCACGTTCTATATAAAGTAACAATCATATCCATCACATAATAAACGTTAAATTCTTTTACATAAAACCAATACAGTTCCCCTCTTAACTTCGAATGATTCAATAAGGTGTCATGCCGTCTTCGTTCAACGTGTTTTGTGTGAAGGAAATGATGATATGATGCTTAACTGAAAATACTGATAATTTAAATTTACTATATCTTTTAAACAAATGAAGCTACAGAGTTGATATTTACAAAATTTGTCATTTTAATGATTCACTTCTATATGAAATGTCGATCGTTAAGATCGACCAAAGTGTTCAGATTTTAGAATTCAGGTCTTTGTCACAAACTTGTTAATTCCACTTTAACAGTAAATCCTAAACTATTATAGATATGATGAATATTTAAGTTTTATTGGGATCACAATGAAAATTTATAGAGGACAGCAGATTAAAATTACTGTGGCTTCATTCCCTGAACTACTACAGAATTAAATACTTTCCACAAATGTTTCCCTTTATGGCCGATCTTAGGTCCGCCACATTTAGCACTGCTATGCTTCCCTGGGTTTCCCTATGACGTAGGTTCTCGTCTGTCTCACTCGCACACTACAGCGCTTAGGCCTCAATAGACGTCTGTGAGTTTTCCCATCTCGTGGTGAATATGCGCCCTTTGTGGCACGCGGTCCTGGGCGACAGGGTTCGTTTCACAATTCCTGAAGGCTGACTCTTTCGGCCATACACTTAAATGGGAGCGAAATGCTCGTTAACTCACACACTTCCACTTCATAAGATGTTGGTATGCCATATATGTTATGAAGTAGCACCCAAATTTGCAAGACACAAATTCATAATACAATAACATAAATATCCTAAGCGCCAGATCTATAGTGTAATTATATGTAGTGGTGTTGATGCAGTATGCTTTAAATTTAAAGAAACTATATCTAACATAAATTATGAATTGCGGAATATTAATTAAATGCAAAATAGGCCCATAAATTTATCAAAATCTATTGCCTATTGAAATGCTGCAGAAATATCAGCCCCACTGTGCTCACTTTCATAGAACCTTTTCGTCACAGCGAATTGTGTGGATCTGTCTTATGGCCTTTCTTAATAACGGAAATGACCTGCGCCTTTTTCCTGTCGTTAGGTACCTTTCGTAGCTCTAGCGATCTATGATAAATTGGGAGAAAGTCCCTTCGCATAATATTTATAGAATCTTATAGGTATCTCATATGGTCCTGAAGTCTTTCCACTACTAAGCGATTGTAGCTGCTTTCCAGTTCCGCGATCGGTTATCTTAACATTTGCCATTCCGATGTTCGTAAGACGACTGAAAGGAGGGACAGTGTTATGATCTTCCGCGGTGAAACAACTTTGGGAGACCGAATTCAGTATTTTGGCCTTCTCTCTGTTACCTTTCGTTATGGTGCCGGTGTGTTCCCCGACAGAACAAATAGATGATTTTGATCCATTTACTGATTTTGCATACGACCAAACTCTCTTAGGGTTTTTGTTCAAATCGGTTGACAACGTCTTACTTTCAAAATCATTGAATGCTTCTCTCATTGCTCTCCTTACGCTCCTTTCCGCTTTTTTCAGCTTTTGCTTGTCAGCTAGGTTTTCACTTCTCTTGAATCTGAGATGAAGTGCTGTTTGTTTACGTAGCACTTTTCTAACACGGCTATTAAACCATGATGGATGTTTCCCATCCCTTAAAACATCATTCGGAACATACTTGTCTAGGGCATATTGAACGATACCTTTGAATTTTTTTCATTTGTTCTCCACATCTTCGTCCTCATCACTGAATATTTTATGCTGACTGCTGAGATATTCTGAAATTTGTTTCCTGTCACCGTTGCTGAGCAAATATATCTTCCTACCTTTCTTAACATTCCTTGTAGGACCCGTCGTCATAGATGCTGTCACAGCCTTATAATCACTGATACCTTCCTCTACGTTAACTGACTCGATCATAATACCCACTGCAAAGCAATTGTTGTCAGGTATAGACCTAAAGTAGGAAGCAGCTGTTCAAGTATGCAGTGTATCTGCATAGCAAGTGACTTGACAAGTAACTAGAAAGACAAAAATGCTTCTTTGATAATCAAATTATGAGTCCAACAGTATATGAACAGCTTATTCTATGCTGACGAGCAAGTAATTATTTCAAAATGAACACCAGCTGTATAGGGCAGCACGTAAGCTACATCTCTTTAACTCTGCATGTAATTTACAAATTTAAACTAGTAAACCTAAAGTCTTCTAGAAAAGGGACCAGTTAGATCAAAAATCTGTATCGATTGCAAACACTGGAGAAATTGTCTCATTTCCAGTACCTCGCCTCCAACGTAACCCGTAGAGAGAACAATGACATAAAAACGTAAAAGTAACATCTAACAGAAACCTTCGGACGCAAAGTGAGTAAAAAAGATGCGTATGATATTTTATAACGTGATGGCAGTTCCCGCGTTCTTGTACACAGCAGAATATTGAGCTCCAGGAAAGAAAGGCAATGCCAGAAATGAAGAACTTCAGGTCTGCATAAGGTTACCTCAGAGAGGATGGTACCGGCAATATCTACCTAAGAGCAAAATTAGGAAAAAAATGAATAAACGGAAACCACCTCCATATGTCCTAGCAGGCCAACCGACTGCAGTGCCATCTTCTGCCAATGGCATCACTGAATACGGTAACCGGGTGAGAAACTTGTACCGTGATACAACTCAGTTCTTTAGAAAATCAAAATTGCAATCTCACCACAGTTATTTAAAGAAAATAGGAAGCCCGGGACCACTGGTGATGGACAAGCTTGTGATTGTTTTACAATTTTAATTTGCCTGAAAACAGACTTTATTATATTCAATTTGGACATTAGCCCTCTTACTGATGCAATATACAAATTTTCACTCTAATTGAATTACATAAACACGAATAAGAATCATATTTGGCATCCGCAACCAAAAACATAGATAGCAGGCACGGTGAATAATCAATCATAAACAATCGTTCTTGTTTAACCATATCTCAAAAGGCTAGTAACACTATACACTTCCAACCCCAAAGCTACACAACCACATAATACCACAACTTCATAAAAAAAACGGAGATCTTAAAGCTTAATAAAACTGAACTGTCCACATAAAGGTCCACAGTAAAACGTGTTTATACTAAAAATGCAAAGTGGGCCAACCAAGGTCGCAAAACTGGCACACAGGAAAAATAACAAGTTGCACATTCATTAGAGATACTCAAATGATTAACATAAGTATTGAATAAGAATGGCTATTAATTACCAGTAAAATAACTTACAGAAACGCTAATATTAACAAAGTGGCCTCACTTAGCTTTAGAGAACAGCGTTAAGGCCCACAGCAGTATTCGGAAGCAATAATGCTACGGCCGGCTGGCAATACGAGCGTTCACTCCCCACGGCTTGTGCACAGGCTCACAGGCAGGCGGTATATACTTATATATAGTCCGGCCGGCCTCACAATGCGCAGTCCTGACAAGAATCCATAACCGCACCGATGGCAAGGAACGAGCGATTAGATTGCAATGAAAACAAGGTCAAATCACAGACGCACTGGAATTGCTGGAATTGCTCGACACGTGGGGCGTGAGGTCTCCACAGTACATCGATGTTGTCGCCAGTGGTCGGCGGAAGGTGCACGTGCCCGTCGACCTGGGACCGGACCGCAGCGACGCACGGATGCACGCCAAGACCGTAGGATCCTATGCAGTGCCGTAGGGGACCGCACCGCCACTTCCCAGCAAATTAGGGACACTGTTGCTCCTGGGGTATCGGCGAGGACCATTCGCAACCGTCTCCATGAAGCTGGGCTATGGTCCCGCACACCGTTAGGCCGTCTTCCGCTCACGCCCCAACATCGTGCAGCCCGCCTCCAGTGGTGTCGCGACAGGCGTGAATGGAGGGACGAATGGAGACGTGTCGTCTTCAGCGATGAGAGTCGCTTCTGCCTTGGTGCCAATGATGGTCGTATGCGTGTTTGGCGCCGTGCAGGTGAGCGCCACAATCAGGACTGCATACGACCGAGGCACACAGGGCCAACACCCGGCATCATGGTGTGGGGAGCGATCTCCTACACTGGCCGTACACCACTGGTGATCGTCGAGGGGACACTGAATAGTGCACGGTACATCCAAACCGTCATCGAACCCATCGTTCTACCATTCCTAGACCGGCAAGGGAACTTGCTGTTCCAACAGGACAATGCACGTCCGCATGTATCCCGTGCCACCCAACGTGCTCTAGAAGGTGTAAGTCAACTACCCTGGCCAGCAAGATCTCCGGATCTGTCCCCCATTGAGCATGTTTGGGACTGGATGAAGCGTCGTCTCACGCGGTCTGCACGTCCAGCACGAACGCTGGTCCAACTGAGGCGCCAGGTGGAAATGGCATGGCAAGCCGTTCCGCAGGACTACATCCAGCATCTCTACGATCGTCTCCATGGGAGAATAGCAGCCTGCATTGCTGCGAAAGGTGGATATACACTGTACTAGTGCCGACATTGTGCATGCTCTGTTGCCTGTGTCTATGTGCCTGTGGTTCTGTCAGTGTGATCATGTGATGTATCTGACCCCAGGAATGTGTCAATAAAGTTTCCCCTTCCTGGGACAATGAATTCACGGTGTTCTTATTTCAATTTCCAGGAGTGTAATAAGCATGCCCCAAAATTCTTATGGAGCAATACTCCAACAGTGCCCGTCTCCCAGTAAATTAGCAAGAAACTTAGAGATCACTTGCAATTGCCTTAAGGCACTTTCAGCATTAAATAAACAAACCAAATTCTGCCGTGACAAATTATTAAACCATTAAGTCTACGGCTGCCGGGGGCATGCACAACGGCAACCAGTCCCCAAGCGGTCAATATGTCCTAAAACAAGTTAAAACTTGGACGAAAACCACTTAAAACACACACTCCACAAATAATGAGAAACGAAATGAGGGACATCAGCCTCCTTAAAGTAGCCACTGTGGAACCAAGTTCAGAACCATCTCCGGCAGCTACCCGTGCCACAATAAGCTTCAACAATCTTCATAGTTAAACACAGAATAACTTGGAGCTTGCAAATTACGAGCTGGGAAGCTGTTCAGCGTGGGACAACGAACGCACCACAATTTTGCACGTCAAGGCACCCAATGATCGGCACCGTACATCCGACGCGACAAAAGACAATGACGGCGAGCACGGCGAGGCCCATGCACCACGGTGAGGGATGCCGGCTTGATTTCAACACAAGTTGCCTCGATGAACGCCGACCGGAGAGACTTCCGTCACACGTTCTCCCGGAAAACTCGCCGGGGGGAGCAGTCAAAGATAGCGAGACAGCCGAATTTGATATCAGCGATGCAAGTAGAACACCCTAGCGCCAGCCGCCACGGCTCAAAACTTATAACAGAAACAACCGCACAAAGAAAAAAGGAATGGAAGGAACATGTAGTGCACATGTCCGAAACTATGCTCCAAAGCAAGCATTTTATTATAAACGTGCAGGAGAAGATAAGTGGACAATTGAAGATAAGTCGGTGAATTTGTGTAAGGGTCATCTTAGCTTCAACATGGAAAGCCGGAAGAAAAAGATGAAGCCATTAGCATCCTTGTGCTCCAGCACGATTTTAACACATCGTCTAGCAACTGTCCATTAGAACGCCATCTGGTCTTTTCTTATCTCTTGGACTCGGCGGCATCGTCTGGTGGACAGCAGCGTCGCTGTGGGTCACTTCATTAGGTTTCCATGTATTACAAGATTCAGGTGCGATTTTAAATGCTCCGAGGGTTTCTGGCTCGTCAATAAGGGAAACGCCTTAAATTTGCAAGCACTGAAAATGGGCTTCACTTCCACGTTCTGTTCCATATTATTTCCCCTCGTTTATGAATTTGACCTAGTACAGATAAATCCTGATTTTTGTCTCTAATTTAATATTTATGAGTGCATAATATATGGTTAAACTGTACCGTTAGACGTATATCAATTATAGTGAACCTAGTCCCTTTAGTACACATCGATTTTTGTCATAAGTACGGCTGAAAAATAGTCTTTTTAGTTATAAAAAGAAGAGCCAGGCTTAACTAGTTTAGGTATGGTTATGTGTTTGCCATCTATTGCACTGCAGCAATGTTAGAGATTCCACGTAGCAATTTTTCTCCATGTTTCCCATGTTGATCACTGTAGGTAATCAGGATGCTTATTTTTGCATATTACCCATATTAATTCATTAACAATTTGCGAGATTGCTGTGTCGTTCATTCTACACCTACAGCCACTACTTCAGTAGCACTCACCGGATGCATAGCACATCACAAGAAAAACAGAATCTGTTAGAGAATCGTCAGTCAAATCGCCGTAAATGAAACGGGGCATTTGTCGAACAGATTCACTTACAAGGAAAATCAATAATAATGGTCTGCAGATGTTAATTACGGGCCGTGGAAGCACGAAACCAAGTTGTCATAAAGTTCATGACGAACAGTTACACCCTGATTCGTAAATACTGTCGTTTTTCAGGCGAGAACTTCCTCTTACCGTTACCTGTAACGGGGGCGAACAACTTGCGCGCCTGGCCAGCGGGCACGCGATTCGGCGGGCGACCGTTGCAGCCTACGGCTAGGGTCGCACGATCGCTCGTTCCAGTGCGCTTAGAATCACTCTTCAACAATACTCTTTTTAAAATCACTATCACACTGTGCTGTCACAATGACTGAAGCTGGCGATAACCATGCAAGAGAGCTTCACATCTAATCCAAGCTTTCTTTTATGAGTTTAGTCTGGGCTGAAAAACAGTTATCTTAGAAAAAATTTACGAACATTTTTTTATTTGTGACGGAAAATTCTGTAACTGGAGATTTACACTCTCAATACACCTGCTTACAACCTATTAAAATTTCCTTAACACTGGACAAAAAAGTGACCTTCCTAGCAAAGAAGCGAAAACTTCGGATCTCTTCTCTTCTGCGCGGCAACCAGTATTGCTGAGAACCTCCAGGTATTTCGTTCCATTGTTCGCCTTTTGACACATATGACGCATCTGTTTTGTAGAGCACCTCATGCCCTCTCAGATTATCTATATTTATATCGTGAATAATTTATACATAAGGAGATAAAAGTTCGTTTGTTTGCCAGTGTGAGTCGTTGTCGTTTAGCGCGGCACTGAATGTTGCTGAGAAACTCCACGTATTTTGCGGCACTGTTCGCCTTTTGAAACAGCTGGTAGATCAGTTCTGTAGAGCACCTTATGCCATTTCGGAATATCTGTGCTTATCTAACTGTTGGGCAACAGAAGAAATATTGAATTTCATTGATGAAAGGAGAAAATATAAAAATGTAGTAAATGAAGCAGGTAAAAAGGAATACAAAAGTCTCAAAAATGAGATCGACAGGAAGGGCAAAAAGGAGGACAATATAACGATGTTGACGCTTACCTCACAAGGGGTATGATAGATACTGCCTACATTTAAAATAAAGAGACCTTTGGAGAAAAGAGAACCACTTGCATGAATATCAAGAGCTCAGATGGACACCAGTTCTAAGCAAAGAAGGGAAAGCAGAAAGGTGGAAGGAGTATACATAAATAGGGTCTATACAAGGCTGATGTACTTGAGGGCAATATTATGGAAATGGAAGAGCATGTAGACGAAGATGAAATGGGAGATATGATACTGCGTGAAGAGTTTGACAGAGCACTGAAAGACCTACGTCGAAACAAGACCCGGGAGTAGACAACACTCCATTAGAACTACTGACGGCCTTGGGAGAGCCATTCCTGACAAGACTCTACCATCTGGTGAGCAAGATGTATGAGACAGGTGAAATACCCTCACACTTCAAGAAGAATATAATAATTCCAATCCCAAAGAAAGCAGGTGTTGACAGAAGTGAAAACTATCGAACTATCAGTTTAATAAGTCACAGCTGCAAAATACTAACACGAATTCTTTACAGACGAATGGAAAAACTGGTAGAAGCCGACGTCGGGGAAGATCAGTTTGGATTCCGTAGAAATGTTGGAACACTTGAGGCAATACTGACCCTACGACATATCTTAGAAGAAAGATTAAGAAAAGGCAAACCCACGTTTCTAGCATTTGTAGACTTAGAGAAAGCTTTTGACAATGTTAACTGGAATATTCTCTTTCAAATTCTAAAGGTGACAGGGGTAAAATACAGGGAACGAAAAACCATTTACAATTTGTACGGAAACCAGATGGCAGTTATAAGAGTCAAGGGACATGAAAGGGAAGCAGTGGTTGGGAAGGGACTGAGACAGGGTTCTAGCTTATCCCTGATGTTATTCAATCTGTATATTAAGCAAGCAGTAAAGGAAACTAAGGAAAAATTCGGAATAGTGTAATGTTGTTACTTTAATTTGGTATGCTGAGATCGGTGCTAATTGACAATGAAAGTGGGTTAAAAGCCGTGATCTGTCTGGGGACGTTAACCGTGGATTACTGGGCAACTGTTTCATCAGATATTTAGTCTAGGTTTACCAAGCAGACTAACATTAATGATAATCTTTTAATAGTCATACAAAACCGGTAATATATATATAAAAAAGGAGAATTTAAATAAAAAGAAAGAAATCAGTTTATATTTGGAAATTTATTTCAAGATTGTTCATTGAGATTTCAGCATATTATACGTGAGTTATAACGGAGCTGGTGCCTTATTTACGATTGAAAAAATGTGAGATTGTAATCTTACGGAACACATAAAATATGGAGCCAAGACTGGGAGACTGCATACAACACTACATTCATAAAATAACACACGAAGAACATTGAAACAAAAGCAAGAAGAAATTAACCACAACCAACGGATTCAGTTTTTACCCAAAGAAATTACGTTCATACCACAATCCTGTCCGTCATGTAATTACAACACACTGGTATACTAAATTCATATTAACTCTTTGTGAAATCTTCGCAAAAAGAATAGCTGAGGGCTACTTTGATGATTACACCACATGCTTCACGTGGTCAACTTGGTTTACACAAAGCGTACAACTCCACAATAATTTTGATAATTAAAATAAATTAGATCGAAAAGCAATTGACAAAAGAAAAACCTTGAACTGGTTACTAACGTCTTACTATTAACCTGATGGGTCAAACAGTTATATAAGCACGTGGTAGTGGTCTCGCAAAGTACACCCCACGTGGGCTGAACATAAAGAAAAGTTGCTATATTGAAAATATAGTCAAGACGAGACGTTATAATCACACAAGCATTCGCATTTAAGATTGATCTTAGTTAGAGTTACTGATCAACACGTAGTTCCACTTTACTCACAAAGTAGTAACAAAGCAACTACCGGAAAATAATCTGAACTTCACACGAGAACTATATTGCGCTGCAATTTAAGATAACATCGGATATTTTAGACCTAAACCCGAAATAAAAGTGATTAAATTTTCAGTTAGGCTGAACTTAAGAAATCCATTGTCCTACGGACTTAACAGACACGCGCTTAGCCGGAGATCTTACCACTTCAGACGCTCGCCACGGCCACCCTGCAACTGCCCTACTGCCGAGCGTGCTTCCTGAGGGTGGCTCACAAAGACCAACGGAAGTGGCCAGAGGGGCAGCTTCCTATACCAACATGACAACGGACGGACAGGACCATACTAAGGATAGAAACCTCTTTGCTTTTAGGAAGCGTAGCTACCTGTTCCGACGTTGGTCCTACTGTTCTCTAGCAGACAGCCTTGTCTGCTACCCTCAAGCATGCAACTAGAAATACATATGCTCATTCATCCTCTCACATAAAAGGGAAGGGGGATGACAGTATCTTATCATATACAGTATATAAAAGAAAGCGGATGTAGGTTCCGTATGAGACTGTGTGACATGAATTACATATAAGAATTACATATAAACTATGCTTTAAAGTGTAGTAGTGTGACAGATCGTTCTTGTTTATGTGTAAAAGTAACACGTTCCACTGCTCAGTCTCCTCCCAGATAGTCAGAAACGCCACAGTACATTTAGAAGAGGAATTTATTCCATAAATGGCAACAGATTTAAGAAATTAAACATGAAAGGAATCCAACAGAGACCTTTCAATAGGTATTAATATCCATGGAGAAGAAATAAAAACTTTGAGGTTCACCGATGACATTGTAATTCTGTCAGAGACAGCAAAGGACTTGGAAGAGCGGTTGAACGGAATGGACAGTGTCTTGAAAGGCGGATATAAGATGAACCTCAACAAAAGCAAAACTAGTCGAATTAGGTCGGGTGATGCTGAGGGAATTAGATTAGGAAATGAGACACTTAAAGTAGGAAATGATTGTTGCTGTTTGGGGAGCAAAATAACTGAAGATGGTCGAAGTAGAGAGGATATAAAATGTAGACTGGCAATGGCAAGGAAACCGTTTGTCAGGAAGTCGTTTCTGAAACTATTTGTATGGAGTGTAGCCGTATATGGAAGTGAATCATGGGCGATAAATAGTTTGGGCTGGAAGAGAATAGAAGCTTTCGAATTGTGGTGCTACAGAAGAGTGCTGAAGATCAGATGGGTAGATCATATAACTAATGAGGAGGTACTGAACAGAATTGGGGAGGAGTTTGTGGCACAACTTGTCTAGAAGAAGGTATCGGTTGGTAGGACGTGTTCTGAGATATTAAGATATCAGCGATTTAATATTGGAGGGCAGCCTGGAGGGTAAAAATCGTAGATAGGGACCAAGAGATAAATACACTATGCAGATGCACAAGGATGTATGTTGCAGTAGGAACTGGGATATGGAGAAGCTTGCACAGGATGGAGTAGCATGGAGAGCTGCATCAAACCAGTCTGCTGGACTCACTTTGGACTCTTTCTTTTCTGGAGCACAGCTGCCTTTCTAGGTCTTTGCCGTCTGTGCGTTTGTTGTCATCGAAGAGGGTCTACACTGAGATGCAACTGACCCGCGTCTCCTATGTAATACAACAGAAATACCCGCACTATAGGTGGCGCAATATAGGGCATGCGGTGAGCGCCCCTTTTATTGACACTGCTGCGCGTTCTACGTGGTATGTCGCCGTCAGTGGGAAACAACCGAATCGTTCTCGTCTCCACCAAGTTCACCTCGCCGACTCCCCTCTTTGTGTTACATGCGAGGTGCCGGCCACGGACGATCGTCGCTTCGTTGGTGGTCCGACAGTAGACGTTTGGTGGCTGCTCCAGTGAATTCTGGCCTTCACCACAAGTGCAACTCGCGACCGAATAACAACGCTCATCATGTTGTTCCCGGATGACGCGTACTACCCGCAGATGAAGACTCACTCTGTGAATCGGTTCCGCGACTTACCGTTCAATATTTTTTTCCTACCGGCGAGAAGAGTATTCCCGAATTTTGGACAGTTTGCTATTGTCTGTAATCCTAAATGCATGCAATACTTTTCCAACTCTCTTTGGAGCGCTTTCTACGACCTGCCGCGTAGTTGAAATGTCCCTGCAATGTGTAGTCGATCTGATACACTATTTTTGATACTGTGACCCCCGACGTGCGTGGATTTCTCCACGGCTAGGGCGGCTTTCATGTACTTCGCTCCACAGGTCCGTAAAAGAAGTTCTGCTCTGTTACATACATTTGATACCCTCCCCCATTTCCTTTCCTCCCTTCTTAGTTTTAGGTACAACTGTTGCGATAGGCGTAGTTAGGAACAAACACCAGAAATGACGCAGATATTTTTGTTTTCAGCTTTCTTCATATTCAGAAAAGTGAAGGAGGAAAAAAAGCGGTAAACCGCGGAAAAAAATGTGGCGTACATGGTTAACGTATCTGCCTAGTGTGCAGGAGACCTTGGTTCGAATTCCGGCATTGGCACAAATTTTCATTTGCGGCAGAGATCGTAATTTCTCCCTTCTGAGTATATATATGTTTGTAAAGTGGGTAATTTGTAGATAATGAATTCAAATTTCATTTGTTTGGTCGTACGTCCGTTTGCTGTCCCGCGTGGCAGCGAGTGTTGCAGAGGAATTTCACGTATTTTGTTACACTGTTCGCCTTTTGCAACATCTGATACAGCAGTTCATTATGATACTTCATGCCCTTCAGATTATATATTTTGTGTCTTTCGCCTAGTGTGGGTTAGGAAATCAAATTGCATCTAATGGATTGAGTCGTAACCTGAAAGGGCCCAGGAGCAGGTGAAAGCTGCAGCACTTTCCGACAAGAAGAGCGAATAATGACAGTGTTGGCAGGAACTTTCCGTTGCGTATTAATCATATAGGAGGATAACTTGTAACTTAAGTGTGAGTACTAGAGTTCATGTTACTCGATAAATAAGAATGAATCCACTCGCTTGGCAGACCACTCATCTTGCAGGCCTGACTGCTTGATGCCACAGTATGAGCAAGGCATGTGGGTGACTCTCATAATTTCGACCCTGACAGAATTTTTTTGCCAGGATATTTTGCTGTTAGGGTTTGCTGTTAAGATTTTTTTATTTTTTGATGGAATATATTGTGATAGCGCTAAGAAATAAAATTTTTTCTGTTTGCAATTTCTTTCTGGATTGGTGAGGATCTTTTATTTTTTTATGTAATTAATTGCTATATCGTCCAAGGCTGGAAGATCGTTGTATAATTTTTTTCCCTAATGTCCGTAGTAACTAGGTTGCAGTCGAAAAGTGTAGTCACCGTGGAGAATAGCGATTCTGGGGTGAATGTAGCAGTGCAGCAGGAAGTAGCTGTTGACCATGGGTTAATGAGCGGGGACGGCAAACACTCGGAAGGGGCTGAATTGTTCAGTAGACCGCGGCTAGGTGATCCTTTATGCGGCAGGCTTTGTCCACAAACGAGGGCTTTTCCCGACGACGCGGGCGAGCCGGGACTAGGTCAGGTATGCAGTGAAAGTGCAGCTACCCTTAGCAAAGCTACGGTTTCTCAGGCGAACCAGGTGAGTGCACCGAAAGTAGCAAATGACAGTGTGCTACTGCAGTTTTTACAGAGGATGGATAGAGATAATAAGGAAAGATTAGAAGCGATGAATAGAGATAATAAGGAGAGAGATAGGGAGACTAAGGAGAGAGATAGGGAGACTAAGGAGAGAGATAGGGAGAATAAGGAAAGATTGGAAGCAATGGATAGGGAGACTAAGGAAATATTGGAAGCAAATAAGGAAAGATTGGAGGCGATGGATAGAGATAATAAGGAGAGAGATAGGGAGGCTAAGGAGAGATTGGAAGCAAATAAGGAAAGACTGGAGGCAATGGATAAGGGAAATAAAGAGGCAATGAGGAAGCTACTCTCCGTTATCGATGAGCGTCTGTCCACAGTTAATAATCGGTTAGATGAGGGGGAGAAGAATCTGGGTGCGTTGAAGCAAGTATGTGACGCCGTGAAAGAAAAAACCAATAATTTGGAGGTACGAATAATTGCAATAGAGAGGGATATCACAGAACGTAGGGACGTGTTGCCAGATGAGCGAATCAAAGAGGTAGTGGAGGACTTACTTGCAGATAAACAAGGGGCATTAGACAGCGTGGAAGCTCAGGTCACCCAGCAGGAAGTGGCGCTAAATAAATACAGAGATGAAGTTGCGGAGGTAGTGGTCAGAATGAATACAATTAGTGCAGAGGTAGAAAAGGTCAGTGTAAGAGGCGAAACAGGCTCTGACAGTACGCAGCGAGAGGTTTATGCCGAGCAGGAAGACATACAATCACTATTACAGTTTAAAGAGGTGCAATTAGAAATAAATAGGAAACATAGGAAAGAGCTAGCACAGTTGCAATTAGCATGCAGTAGCGGAGGTGACACACCACCAGGTAGATTGCAGAGGGAGAGTGAGATAAATTCAAAAAAAGAAAATAGGCTGAAAGAGGAAGACGAACTCAGAGAGTTAGAAGAACGGTTGTGTCGGATAAAACAGGTGGCAAACAATTGCTGTTGTGAGAGGTACTGACAAAGCTCTTGAAGGATTGGAAGCCTACAATGAGAGAGACATTATTTCTTATCGCACTTTTGCAATTGGAGTTATTCCTAACCGTAATTATGGAACATGTGTTGTTACAACAGACAAGCCATATAGCCCAAGGTCGGCAAACATAAATGCGGAAGAAGAATGTAGGAGGCACTTCGTGTCGGTACAAAAGTTCACTTGTTTTCCGGATCCTGATGACTACCAACATCCATGTCTGTGGCTGTCTCAATTTCAAGATTCATTACCTGCATCGTGGGGACCGCTCCTCAAACTGAAGTTTGTGTGCAACCATTTGAGGGACGAGGCTAGAGCGAAAATGCAGGATGTTATTAAAGACTGTAGTAGCTACAAGATATTTTGTGACAAGTTTTTAAATGAATTCTGGTTGAAAAGTAAGCAGGACCAGGTTAAGCAAAGCATATTGATGATGCCAAATTGTAACAAAGGTAGTATAAGAGATCCAGTGGCGTGCTATCAGGAAATGCTGAGACGAAATAGATATTTGGATGTGCCATACGAACCTGGGGAGCTCATTAGGATCTGTATAACGAAGTTGCCAGTGAGACTGCGCAGAGATATAGCGATAGCAGGCAGAGGCTTAGACGATTCTGCGTCATTTCAGCACTTGTTACAAGGATTGGGTAATGAGAGCAATATCGCGAACGGAGACACGACTGATAGGTCAGACAGAGTCGAGGATAGGAACGGCAGAAACTATCAGAATGGCAGGAGAGCATGGAATCAGAGGAATGATGGGAATGGAAGATGGCGAGGAAATAGGGAGCAGAATTCATGGGAATATCGACCGTCAAACCGGGAAAATAGAAGATGGGACAGAGATGGAAGAAGAAGGGAAAATCAAAATGATGGGCGAAGAGAGGATAGGCAGTCATTGCGTTCACGACAGGACAATCATTGTCACAATTGAGACGATCAAGGGAAAACAATCTCGTGGGCTTCATCACATTTCTAACATCAAATTATGGAAAAGTTAAGGATAGATCGAAAGTAGGCAATTTATGGTAGATAGTCAGTGTATTTATTTGTGGTGTGTAACGTTGTGCAGGGTCAAATCGAACATAAGAATTTTCGGGCGGGATGTCAGGAAGTATGACGGAATTGACTGGTCGAATGAGTCATGAACAGGAGTCGACAGAGTGGTGTATGTACGTATTTTTTGTCGTATGAATAAGGACCAAGCAGAAACGACGTGGTGATTAATGAGTGGATAAAGATGGTAGATAGTGAGAGAAGCGACGTGATAAATAGTAGTTGATAAAGGTGATATTTAAGGAGAGAAGCGACGTGAAGCAGTGTGATTAAGAAAGAGAGATTCGACGTGATGAAACAGTGGTAAAATAAAGGTGAGTAGAATTAATAATGTGGAGATGTCTTAGATGTATGTTACAGCCGGCCGAAGTGGCCGTGCGGTTAAAGGCGCTGCAGTCTGGAACCGCAAGACCGCTACGGTCGCAGGTTCGAATCCTGCCTCGGGCATGGATGTTTGTGATGTCCTTAGGTTAGTTAGGTTTAACTAGTTCTAAGTTCTAGGGGACTAATGACCTCAGCAGTTGAGTCCCATAGTGCTCAGAGCCATTTGAACCATTTAGATGTATGTTACAGAGAGGCCTGTGTATGCTGCAATAGAGATTGATGCCAATGGCGAAGGGAGACCAGGAAATGATGGAGTAATGGACGGACGGAGAGCCGAAATACGAGTGAAGAGATGAGGACAACTGCACAATGTGAAAGGACATAAAGGGAGTATGAGATCCAGGTGGTGAACGTTGTGGAATACTGACGTAAGATGTAATATAAGTGTAGATCTAATTCTTAGCATAACATTTGCGATTTGGCAAAAAAATAATAATTTTTGTTGTTGTTGTTGTTGAAGCCTGGTACCAGTATAACTAATCAAAACGGTACCAATAATGTGTACAGTTATTTTGCAGGATGAATAATTTGTGTATTTTTTGTTCTTAGATGAGATGTCGCAATTCTAAGTTGATATTTAGCAGGATGAATAATCGGTAAATTGAATGCAGAGGTAAGCCGATGGAGAGAGGTGCCAGAGTGAAAGGACGAATTCGGAGACTGGAATGCTATCTCCGAAGCAGCTTCATGTGTTATGTGGTTGAGTATAAGGGAGCAAAGGTATGGTATGTTGTCGTGAGTGTGGTGGTGTTAAGGTTAGCTGACTTCTAGACCTATTCTGTTAGTGTATTAATGGATTGAATGAGAAAGAAAATGTGATGTCTGGTGAGTGAGAGTCGTAGAGTAGTGTGATCAATTCGCACACTCCTGTAAAGGGGATGCTACCGATCCATAACTAAAACATTATTGTGTTTTATTGTTTGATTGGGATGAACCTCGATGGCAGGTCAGGATCTGACATGTGGATGGTACATACGTGTCCTAGAAATGTTGTTATATATAATAAAATGTAAAATGTATAAAGGGGTATTAATATCAGTCTGTCACAAGCACAAAGGTTCACTGTATATTGTAGTTTTAGAATAAACAGTTTCTAATATTTTCACTGTGATAGGATGTTAGAGTAGCCTACTATTTGATATTGTAATTATGAGCTATATAGATTGCTTATTATTCCTTTTGTTTTTTTGTTTTTTTTACACTTTCATGTTTTGTATGAGGGACGACAGGTACAATCAATAGCACAAGTGTGGGCTGTATATAGAAAAGGGATAAATGTTGATGTTGTATGTGTAGAAAACTAGGGGGTATGATTTTATGTTTTTAGAACAAAGATTATTTTATTACCAATGTATCTAATAGATCATACATGTAATCAATGAGTATTTAAATACTGTAAGAATATCCTTTTGTCTGTAATGTTGCGAGATGCACGAAAGGGTCTGACTGATTGGGAGTCGTAGCGCTGAGGGCTACACCGAACGCGCCCGTACCACATAAGCCAAGGAGACGTCGGCAACAGAGCCGGTGCACTCCCAACTCCACTGCCGGTCGGGGTACGCTCCACGCGCCCGTTACAGCAGGTCAACGGCCTGGGGCGACACGCACGTACCACTGGCCATTCATAAGTTCCGCCACCCTTACGACTGGGGAAAGTATCCCGTGGAGGCATCAGCGGGTGGTTTCTTCTGCTCAACGGGGCGCGCAGCGGCGCCACGGCAGAATGGACGACGCGCGGCAGAGCCCGGCAGGAATTTGTTACCAGCAACTATTAACTAGTACTGGACTGTGGAGCCATGAAACAAGATGACTGCTCGTATGTCTCCATAAGGTGGAAAGTGAAGGACTGGTGTTTCCACGTTGTGAGTGGTGGAAAAGATTTTGTCTTTAGCAGACAGGACGATTGTTTTGTTTTGTCTTGACCACTGAACGGTGGGATCCATAAACTTTTGGCAGTGACTTGTTAAGTGTGCTTTGTGAATTGCATGTGGGAAGCTTGGTATACTTAAAGAGGACAGTTGTCGTTTGGTGACTAATTATTGTATGAACGCAAGAAACTAAAGTGGGACATTGACATTTGCATTTGTAGTATGAGACATTTCTTTAATTGGTGCGGGAATAAGTGTTGTTTGTTGGAACTTACGTCTTTTAATTACACCATGAACTGAAAGGACAGAACCGTGGGTAATAGTAGTTGTAGGGCCATTTCCGGACGACCAGATTCGTGTCTAATGTGAGATACAGTTTACTGTTCAGTGCATGTTCAAAATGCTGATTTGAGTGACTTAAAGACTTTCGTCCGGGTAACCATGGGAGAGCTTTGAAACCGAGACAGTGTTTCTAGGGAACCTGTCAGCAACTTTTTAGACCTCAAGAAAATCACAGAATGAAATGATTCTGTGTGACTCGCAAGATAGGGAATAATGTATTTGTACTTGTGTAAATTTTTTGATATGTTTCATTCCTGAAGCGACAGCAAGTGTAATTGTATTTCATTAACATTTGTGTTTAGAATAGTTAGCGTTTGTTTTTGTTTGTTCTGGGTTTTCAAGTTCACATAGCATGTTTATTAGAATATTTGGTACAATGATGCTTTAATTATTAGCCAGTGGCGTAATACTAACGTAGCGGCTCTTGTAGCATTGATCAGTAAGGTTGTCACAGGGGAGAAGAGTTCGCATTGCACAACAAATATCGGAAATAATTGATGCATTTTGATGTCATGGACAGTAATGATCTTGTTGGTGTGTTTGACTGAAGCCACTTATTTTCATTATCACAGTGGTGATATTTCACATTAAAGTGTAATGAAGGCTAGTCGAAATGCAAGTTCTTCTCATCTAAATGTGTAACAATAGAGAAATGAGCAGTAGAGTAAGATACGAGAGCTACTGGTGAATTCAAGCACTTATTGCTAACTATTTATTGGGTGTATTGATATGGAGCCTGACTTCTACGTGTAACTAGTGTACGCAATTTTTTTTCTTTTGCTGATTTTGTTTTGTATTTAGACATTGCCGTGTAAAGATTATTACAATGCTATTTATGAATGTCAGATTACTTGTTCTGTGTTTGGACGGTGAGCTACTTAAAATTTCATGAGTACAATTAGCATTTTTTTTTTTGTCATAGAATTAGTGAAGTTTGGATTACTCATAAAAAATACGAAGATCCCAGTAACTAAGCAAATTTTTATCTCAACATTATTTTTTATTTGTGTGATGTAATGTTTTATTTGTCATGTGGATTGTTGCAAACTTTGAAAGGTGGCTACACTGTGCCACTGCGCCAGAGATTGCGCCAAAGAGAACTATTAAGCCGCCTCCACAGTGCGTGTTAAGAGCTCATGGCAGTCAGTGCTAGTTATGTGATCGTAGCAGTCAGTGCTAGTAGAGAGCTCGTAGAGGACAGTGTGTGTTAAGAGTTCGTGCCGAGATGTGCTAGTGGGCACTGCTTGTCGTGAAGTCGGAGTAAGATGTTGTAGTAAAGAGTGTTGTTCCATGTTTTATGCAGTTATTTGATGGGAGAGATAGCAGATGTTATTGTGTGCATTTCGTCAATATATATGAAGGTAAAAACTACAATGTTCTTTTATTAATTGTGTGTCTGAAATAATGCGTCACTACAGGTTCAGTCAACAAAGCATCTGGCTTGTGTTCTTGTATTAGAGTGAATTCTGGTTTTCTTGCGTAATTATAGTTTTTCTAAATTTCTTTTGTCACGTCAGTATAGTTGGTATTTAAAAATTCTTGTCTTGTTGGAAAAGAACCGTGCCACATGTGGACGTTGAGTCACACTCCCACATACAGAACAGTGACTCTTGTGCTTATTGGTTTTGTTGGTTTTTTAGTTGCTGGGGACTTAATTAATTAACTGTGTTTACGAAAATTTTCTTACATTGTTTGTTGCAGTCAGATAGCGTAATAATAATGGTCAGGGCCAACCGTTTACGAGACACAGCGTAATCGGACAAACAGCTACCAAAAACTAAAAACATTTTCAATCAATAATATTTAAAAAAGCCCCCATGCACGTGGCGACCGCTGCTTCGGATCGTCCCTTGGAATTTTTCTGACTGTAAAAGTAGTAGACAGTAGTTTTGTTGTAGTAATTTGTAGCTAGTAATTGTAGTCTATTTTGCATGTGTAGATTTGGTAATTGTCATTCTTCTAATGGTATTTTTTTCTCAGAATTGAATTTGTTGTCTTGTCAACGGGTTTGACAATTTAGTGCAATTATTTCAATTGTTCGATTGATCGTGTTTGAGGGAGTCATTGCATTTGAATGGTATTGTTGGAGATAAAGAGTCATTGTGTGTAATTTTCGTACAGTGACGAATTTTTTGTATGTTTTGCAAACGATTACGCGATCGATGAAAAAGGGAAAAATGATGAATAGTGAGAATGACGAAATTGTTGACATGGCGAACTCGCCAACAGAGGAAAACAGTATGGTGGATAATGAGGTGGAAAACAATGTAATAAGTCGGGAAAATAGTCCGGAACCATTTCAAAATTTTTCTCAATCAGAAAATTCGCAGAATCTGAGATTAACGACAGAAGATTCTGGAATAGTATCGAACACAGATAGCCTTATGGCTATGCAGAAGGAAGTTAGTTTTGCGGGAAATGTTAGGGGCGAAAAGAATTCTGAACAATTTAATATGGAGCAGTTGATGAGTGCTATATTAAATTTGGGAGCACGTATGGAAACACGGTTAGACTCACAAATAGGAACAATTAAAACAGAGATAGGAACAATTAAAACAGAGATGGGAACTTTACGATCTGAATTAAAAACTGATATGGGAACAATGGAAACACGGATAGATTCACGAATAGGGACATGTTTCAAAAATATGAAAGATGAATTAAAGAAAGAAATCAGGGAAGAAGTACAACCGATTCTGAATTCTCACAATAATAGATTAATTGCAGTAGAAATCAGACAAAGGGAACAGGATAGAGAACAGGAAGAAAGAGATCGCGTGATAGTACAGAATTTTTCAGAGTTAAATTTACAACGTGCAAAGGATAAGGAAGAAATATTTGAGAGAATCGAGGAATCCGTGCCAAATGACAGATTAAATAACCTAACACAACAATATGAACAGTTAACTACCAAATGTGTCAGTACTGAAACCCGAGTCGCGACACTTACGGAAGACGTAAATAAACAGAAAGAAAAAATAGGTGACTTATCGGAAAGAGTTGAGGAAATTTCAGATAAACTGACAAATCTTAGTTTACATGGGGACAGAGATTCGGATGATACAGCTCCATTACCATTTGCAGAAACCGAAGAGTATCAGAACATAAATAAGCATGTTGAGAATCAGGGAAAATTTAATGAACGCGTGAAAAGGGAATTTGAGGCATTACGAAAGCAAGTCAAGCAGATCGAAGGCGAAATTGTAGGAAAAGATAGCAGAAGGAACTTAGAATCACAGGTAGCAGAGGGGTTAGAAGAAAATAATTTGTTTCATTTACGGGATGCAACAAGAGAGCGCCAGGCGCGCGAACTTTACAATAATCGACATTCGGACCGGGACAGACGCGGTAGGTCTATGTCGCCACGAGGCGAAAACTTTGATTATAAACACTTTTTGACTGTCCGGAAATTTAAGATCTTCCGCAATTCTAAGAATGACATACATCCATGTGCATGGCTAGATCAATTTATGTACGCACTTCCGTCAAAGTTGCCATTAAGTCACAAACTAGAAATTATGTGCGGCTATTAATGTCCTCAGGGGATTCACTACTCTAAGTGAATATGTGCCGTAGCGAGCATAGGGCCCCGAGCTGTAGTGGTGCTATTTCTCTTTTAGTTTTCTGTACCGCTGCCTACTCTTTTACTATTCTTTGCATCTGTCAAACCAACTCTTCGACTATCAATCTATCTAGAGAGTAAGTAAACAATAACCTGATATGACTATTTTACCTAAATGTGATTTCGGAAATTACCGTTTGGACTTACTGTATCTTCAGCAGCATTCATTCGTAGTTAAATGAAATTTTACCTGTTTATCTTCGTGACGATATTACTTCATATGTTGCCGATATTCTTATTGCTAAACATTCTTGGAGTGAGCACAACAAAATTTTTGGATTCATCATTACGTATTTTTGCAAGAGTTGGCATTACAGTGAACTTAGAAAAATCTGAATTTGGTCGTTCTCAGGTGAAATTTCTCGGTCACATTATTTCTACAGAAGGTATTCTTCCTGATCCAGAAAAATTAAACGCTGTTCGTAATTATGCTGTTCCTACCACAAAACGTGAGGTTCGTAGTTTTCAAAATTTTTGTGGAATGATATACTTTTGAAAATTTTTGTGGAATAACATACTTTAGAGAAACTAACAGCTACAAGTAAACATGCGGAGAGTACAAGGATACCGCGCTGTGTTTTGGCGGCGGCACATACTCAAAGCAACAGTCAAGTCTGCGCGCCGCACAAGGCAGTCGTTGACCGCGAACAATTGCTTCCTACGTCATGCGGCTACAGCTGATCTAGCGCTCAGTGCGAATGCACTGACAGCCGTAAACAAATACACAGTCTAATTTCTCCGACTAAATTCTGTATAAAGCTATAAAGACTTGTTGAATTGTGTTATTAACATTCAGTATTTTGCAGGATACGGTTGTGTAAAGTATTTAAGACCTTCAGGTAAATTCTGTGCGTGTCCGACTTTAAGACGACCTGCTATCGAGAAATTTTCAGGAAGAATGTAATTTCGAAGAAGAAACTAATTAACTAAAAAAGGTAACTATTAATTGAGTTCATTTTCAGGTAACATATTTCCACTTAGGTACGTACTTTTAGACGTAATTTGCTGCTCGCGATTACGTGATTCATACTTTGTGCTAATTTCATGTTCTATGAATTTACTTGTGAAGCGACGTGCTTGCGTGCGTTAATTGATTTTGACAATGATTATTAATGAACTGGGTTGTGACTTGTATATATTATGCATCGCTTGGCTGCACTGCTTCTTCACTGATGTCATACTTTTAATTATGTGCCTCCTGTGCTTATTTATTTAAATTATAATTGTCATCTAATTAATTGTGCTGACTGTGATTATGTATGTAACTTATACTTTGTGATTTATCTGCTTGCGCCTTCATGTTTACTTATTAAGATGACATATGAACATTTATTTGCTTATGCTGATATGATGGTAATGACATGTTTACTGCTATGCGTATGGATTACATATTTACACATTTCTGTTTTGTTGCCATAACTGCTCTTTAATTTGGTATATAGAAATGCTGATATAAGGTGTACAAACATAGAGTTTAGGTCACACTATTGGATTAATTATAGATTGTTTGCTTGGCAGAGCCTCGTTGTAAGAATTGTGCTGCATACGCTTGTTGACATTCTGTTCTCTACTGGTATATTTACTCGCTATTGCATGTTTTGCTTACGCTCAGTGCCTTATATTTTTAAGATAAGAAAATTAACTGCTATATTTCGACGAACGACATTAGTACAAGAAAGTCATAGAAGTCACATGAGCTGAGGTTTTATGGAAGCTGTATAATTTATGCTAATAAGAAGGAATCTGACGACATGACATACCAAAAATAGGTTTAGACCATTGACAGTTATTACACTGCATTTTTTTGTGAGCAATTGAAATAGGAAGTGACACTTGACACAAGAAATACTCCACATGTTTGCTTCTGTTTGCCATAATTCTTGAAGTGGTGTACACATTGTGAAACATTATGATTATTCACACTCCGTAATCGTACTTAATTACTGAGAGTTATTCGAACTAAGTCTGTTAGAGGTCATGTATGCATTTCTTTGTTTATAATTTATAATGAGTAGAAAATTTGGGTCAGATGGATTACACAGAGGTTGTGTGTGGACACTGTGTCTTCGGATTGTATGGGATGCTGAATTGAAGTTGCATTAGGATTTTATCTGTACTTGTTCGAGGAGACTGACTAGAGGAAAGAGTTGTGTTGGAAGTGAAATGATATTGGTGCTGTGGTTTATATTTATCGACGTATTATTGAGGTATAGAGATTATATGAAGTTGATGATTATTGGAGTTTTGGTGGACAAGAGGTAAGGTAAATGATATTGATGATAAGACGTATTGAAGAGGTATTATTAAGGTATTATTGAGATTGTGTGAAGCTGATGATTGTTGGAATTTTTTGTGTATAAGAGGTAAAGTAAGTGAGGAGCATTTTTTTTTTTTTGTTGGTCTTATGGAACAAGGAGGATGAAGATAGCAGACTAGAACACTAAAATAGAAGGAAGATAGTCTATACACACACTTTGTTAAATAACTAAGCAGTATATACTTTTTTTTGGAGAGAGGAAGTAATTGCATATCTTGGCTCACTGACAGTTGTTCAACAACTGTACATTTGATCTGGCTTGGCAAACATTGGTCTTGACATGATGACTATGACGTTGACCTAACTATTATTGACTGTTATACATTGCTGCCAGTACTACTTGATACACATGATGAACATCAGATTTTGACAGAATTACATTTACACAATTAACACTATTCAGTTACACAGTAGTACTTAATGTGGATGAGAGATGAGTGAGTGTGTTCTGTGTGTTTTCTTTTACTAATCCTACCCACCTATCTCCTAAATATTATTTTATTTGTTTGTAGTGGCTTGCACTGACACCCATAAATATTATAGGTTTACTGGTATTTGTGTATTGTAATAGTTAATAGGACAATTATCTGATATCATTTGTGTGTTTGTTATGATTTGTATGTTACTGTAAAAGCATTTGTATGTGTATTCAAACTATTGTCCATGCCTGAACTGTCTGATTAGTGAAGATAAATATTCTGAACTGTTACCTGCACTTTTTCAACATGATGTGTGACATTTAGTCATGTTTAATTTCTGCTGAAGAACTGTGTGATCAGTGATTCTAAAAAATTATGGACTGTTATTTGTACCTTTTCTACATGATTGGTGCCACTAGGACATGTTTAATTTCTGCTCATAAACTCTGATAAACAGTGTGATCAGTGCTAGTGAATTTTTTGGAACTGCTTCTGCTGAGAGATGTGACTTTTTGCTGTCTGCACCTACTCAATATTGCTGGGTGCCACTGATGGACTGCTTCTACTGAAAAAATGTCCCCTGTTGCTGTGTGCACCTGATCAACATTGCTGATGCCACTAATGGACTGCTTCTACTGAAATGATGTCACTTGTTGGTGTCTGCACCTGCTAAACTTTACTGGGTGCAACTGATTGACTGCTTCTACTGAAACGAAGTCATTTGTTGCTGTCTGCACCTGCTCAACATTACTGGGTGCACAGATGAAGCTACTTCTATGGAAATGATGTCACTTTTTGGTGTCTGCACCTGCACTCAACATTGCTGGGTGCAACTAATGGACTGCTTCTACTGAAATAATGTCACTTGTTGCTGTCTGCACCTGATCAACGTTGCTGGGTGCAACTAATGGACTGCTTCTACTGAAATGATGTTACTTCTTGCTGTCTGCACCTGATCAACATTGCTGATGCCACTAATGGACTGCTTCTACTGAAATGATGTTACTTCTTGCTGTCTGCACCTGCTCTCAATATTGCTGGGTGCCACTGATGGTCTGATTCTACTGAACTAATGTGACTTGTTGCTGTCTGCACCTGCTCAACATTGCTGGGTGCAACTGATGGACTGCTCCTACTGAAATAATGTCACTTGTTGCTGTCTGCACCTGCTCAACATTGCTGGGTGCAACTGATGGACTGCTTCTACTGAAATGGTGTCACTTGTTGGTGTCTGCACCTGCTCTCAACATTGCTGGGTGCAACTGGTGAACTGCTTTTACTGAAATGAAGTCACTTGTTGGTGTCTGCACCTGCTTAACATTGCTGGGTGCAACTGATGGATTGCTTCTACTGAACTAATGTGACTTGTTGCTGGGTGTACCTGCTAAACTTTACTGGGTGCAACTGATGGACTGCTTTTACTGAAAAGATGTTACCTGTTGGTGTTCTTTTTTGTATAAACTAATCATTGAAAGCATTTTATGGGAACATTTGTATAAACTGATTTTTTGTATATTGTGTAAACTATTATGTAAAGCCACATGCATGAAAAGAAGTTGTATTGCTTACTGTACTTTATATATTAGGTTAGTAAAAGGTCAGTGCAAAGCCAAAATTTTAACTAATTATGTGGTATTTAGGTATTAATATTATCTTTTATTTTTGTCTGTATTTTTCTGGACGAATTTGGTGGCATTTTCACCACCAATGCTGGCAAAAATACCATCAAATTCTGGCCTGTGGAGGAGGGGCATATGAAAGGTGGCTACACTGTGCCACTGCGCCAGAGATTGCGCCAAAGAGAACTATTAAGCCGCCTCCACAGTGCGTGTTAAGAGCTCATGGCAGTCAGTGCTAGTTATGTGATCGTAGCAGTCAGTGCTAGTAGAGAGCTCGTAGAGGACTGTGTGTGTTAAGAGTTCGTGCCGAGATGTGCTAGTGGGCACTGCTTGTCGTGAAGTCGGAGTAAGATGTTGTAGTAAAGAGTGTTGTTCCATGTTTTATGCAGTTATTTGATGGGAGAGATAGCAGATGTTATTGTGTGCATTTCGTCAATATATATGAAGGTAAAAACTACAATGTTCTTTTATTAATTGTGTGTCTGAAATAATGCGTCACTACAGGTTCAGTCAACAAAGCATCTGGCTTGTGTTCTTGTATTAGAGTGAATTCTGGTTTTCTTGCGTAATTATAGTTTTTCTAAATTTCTTTTGTCACGTCAGTATAGTTGGTATTTAAAAATTCTTGTCTTGTTGGAAAAGAACCGTGCCACATGTGGACGTTGAGTCACACTCCCACATACAGAACAGTGACTCTTGTGCTTATTGGTTTTGTTGGTTTTTTAGTTGCTGGGGACTTAATTAATTAACTGTGTTTACGAAAATTTTCTTACATTGTTTGTTGCAGTCAGATAGCGTAATAATAATGGTCAGGGCCAACCGTTTACGAGACATACGTAATCGGACAGACCGCTACTAAAAATATTTTCAATATAATATTTAATAAAGCCCCCATGCAACTTGTATGTGTACGTTACTCTGGATTGTGGAGAGTACAATAATGGTACTACTGTGTCAATACTTTGGTAATGTAACAGCATTTGGTCGTCTATTTGAGGTCAGCAGGGGCTAAGGTCTCCTCCTGGTTATTTTGATGACTTGCTACGTTTGTTCTAATACAGTTTTCTTAAAAAAAAATTTCGGAACTACCCTCGCATTGCAAGGATAGTACCGTGCCATTTTTTTCTGCATGGGTAGCCGGTGGTGAAAGGGTACAGTACCGCCCGACATTGAAAATAGGTACAACATACTTCATTATTTTTGTCAGAACAACACATTTTTTTTGTAAAATAACTCAATTTCAATTAATACAGTGAAGCCGGATACCAGTGTGGGAAAGAATGACAATTTATTTATTTAATTGATCACATGTGCACTCCCACAAAATAAATCCCTACGTCCAGTTTGGTGAGATCTTCTGAAATGAATGAATGTATGGTTGTCTGCTAAACGCAGATAGTGAATGTGAATATATGATCATCTTTGAGTCGATCCTTTGGCCACCTTTGGTGGGACCAAAGAGATGAAATTTGCCCGAGCTTTGAGCTCCTGAAATGTGGCTGACCAATGGGGTAGAAAGGTGCTCCCCCACTTCGACAGAGGTGGGAGAGAACCTCAGAAACAGCCATGTTTCAGCACTCTGCTGCTGGATCTTGTGCTGTTAAGGCCTGTTTCAGTTGTGCTCCGTAATGACTAAAGAGTGGAGACATGGTATGCATGTGGAATATTTAAGAGTAGTTTGAAATAATAATTTCTCTATTTCAGGAACTTTTGTGGGGAGAATTAAATGTCAGGCAGGTAATATTAATGGGATGGTAGGAATCCTCGGAAGTGACCAACGGTCACAATGAAACCACGTGTAACAATAAGTTGAAATACTTCTGTGTGCTTACGTTAAGCTGAATTACTAGCGTGTGTAGAATAAGGTGAAATATTTAAGAAATAGCGTGTGTACCATAAGTAGAAATATTTAAGAAATGGCGTGTGCAGGACTTGAAATTAGATATGAGTACTTCCACGTGGTGAGTACTGTGTGAGTCTCAAACCGTGTATTAGACAAAAGATAAAGAGAAGTACTCGTCCATGGTATCAGTTGAGGACTCGCGTGTGTGATGAATACGTTCTTAATATTACTTTGCGTGATATAATTCCGTGTGACGCTAGATTCAAACTCTGAGAGAGAAGCAAGGTGAGTCGGCCGTCTATCCAGCAACGCCACTTGGCATGCATTGCTCAGGAAGACGTGCATATATCTCCAGAGTTCGTAGTAGGAAAGTAGAATTACGAAGTGGGGCAGTGTCGTGTGAAACTGGGATAAATATTAATTGAAGTGGGAAAGCTGAAAGTGATAGTCTTGTGACTATTTAGTGTTTTATATTTCTTATTGCAGTGTGATGTATGTCATGTAATTTGGGTATGTGTGGTTTGCATGGGAGAGTAGCTCTGTAATACTGTATATCATGAACTGCTATATATATTATGACTATTAAGGTAAATACATTGTTTGTTCTCTATCAAAATCTTTCATTTGCTAACTATGCCTATCAGTAGTTAGTGCCTTCAGTAGTTAGAATATTTTATTTAGCTGGCAGTATTGGCGGTCGCTGTATTGCAGTAGTTCGAGTAACGAAGATTTTTGTGAGGTAAGCGATTTGTGAAAGGTATAGGTTAATGTTAACCAGGGCCATTCTTTTGTGGGGATTATTGAAAGTCAGATTACGTTGCTCTAAAAATATTGTGTGTCAGTTTAAGCACAGTCATGTATAATTGTTCTAAGGGGACGTTTCATTGTGAATAGCACAGTAATCACGTAGATATGGATGTAGATCTCTGTGCTGTGCTGTCCTGCCTTGCGCTGACCAAGCTGCGTCCCCTACAAGTTTGCCGGCCGCGGTGGTCTAGCGGTTCCGGCGCTCAGTCCGGAACCGCGGGACTGCTGCGGTCGCAGGTTCGAATCCTGCCTCGGGCATGGATGTGTGTGATGTCCTTAGGTTAGTTAGGTTTAAGTAGTTCTAAGTTCTAGGGGACTGATGACCACAGATGTTAAGTCCCATAGTGCTCAGAGCCATTTGAACCTACAAGTTTACATGTGCTATACTTTACGGCAATGTGTGGACACAGTAGTGTTGCCCTCAACATTGTTGCAGTGTGCCCTCAAAGCACTGCAATATTGTGATACGACCAGGCAATAGTGCTGATGGAGGAGTTAGTTGGAGTAAGTACCGAGATATTGCCGACATGTTGCCGGACTTGTCTATCAGAGGTGGAGAAAATTTCGTATAGCTGGGCCATATCTTTCTCTGTCCTTGCTGTAAGTGCTCCCCCCCCTCTCCCTCTATGCCCTCCTTAATTTTCTCACGCCTACAGCTCTGCGGTGACCAGCCACAAAATCTGAGTGATGCAACATTATTATTCCGCGTGCGCATACATAGAGGCACTCGGTTTATTTGTAGTCTACGGAAATTCGGAAGTGCGCAGAATTATGAATTTCAAAACATGATACGTATACATACGACCTGAGCTGTGGAACGTAGAAGATAAAGTTTGTTTTATTTTGTCGCATTTTTTTCGAGGCGGGGACTGGGGACCAGCATAGCATTTCCCTAATCCCGCAGCCTAAAAACGACATTCTCGCACCTACTGCCGTAACAGAAGAAGATCTGCAGCAGTATTCTACAAAGGTTCGTAAGACTTCTAATTTAAGTTTTATAATGCCTTAAAATCCATGGAGAAGAAATAAAAACTTTGAGGTTCGCCGATGACATTGTAATTATGCCAGAGACAGCAAAGGACTTGGAAGAGCAGTTGAACGAATGGACAGTGTCTTGAAAGGAGGGTATAAGATGAACATCAACAAAAGCAAAGCGAGGATAATGGAATGTAGTCGAATTAAGTCGGGTGATGCTGAGGGAATTAGATTAGGAAATGAGACACTTAAAGTAGGAAATGAGTTTTGCTATTGGGGGAGCAAAATAACTGATGATGGTCGAAGTAGAGAGGATATAAAATGTAGACTGGCAATGACAAGGAAAGCTTTTCTGAAGAAGAGAAATTTGCTAACATCGAGTATTGATTTGTCAGGAAGTCGTTTCTGAAAGTCTTCATATGGAGTGTAGCCATGTATGGAAGTGAAACATGGACGATAAATAGTTTAGACAAGAAGAGAATAGAAGCTTTCGAAATGTGGTGCTACAGAAGAATGCTGAAAATTAGATGGGTAGATGACATAACTAATGAGGAGGTATTGAATAGAACTGGGGAGAAGAGGAGTTTGTGGCACAACTTGACTAGAAGAAGGGATCGCTTGGTAGGACATGTTCTGAAGCATCAAGGGATCACCAATTTAGTACTGGAGGGCAGCGTGGAGGGTAGAAATCGTAGAGGGAGACCTAGAGATGAATACACTAAGCAGATTCAGAAGGATGCAGGCTGCCGTAGGTACTGGGAGATGGAGAAGCTTGCACAGGATAGAGTAGCATGGAGAGCTGCATCAAATCAGTCTCAGGACTGAAGACCACAACAAAAAACAACAATGCGTGTTTCTCTGTTCACGGTCAGCAACTTCCCACTTGTTCTTTTTTCATCGTATATATTAGTTTTCACGCCACATATGTCTGATCGTAGACATTCGGATTCAAAAAACGTTTGGTCTGTCTTTATAGTGGTGAAGTGCAAGAAAATATTACGTTGGTGCTTACGTTTGTTGCGTTTTTGTTTTGCGTGTTGGCGTTCTGGTTGCCGTAGGTTTATTTATCGATTGCCTTTTTTTATTTGTGATTCACTGTTCCTATGCGAGTATACATATTGTCATTTTGTCATTTGGAGATAATGGGTAGAGCTAGACGCTAGAAAGTGGAGTGCCAAGTGGAGAAATCGGAACATTTCCGACATGTTCTTCTGTTTGAGCAATACAGAAGCGACAGAAGCGGAGACAGCCAGAAAATTTTGCACCTTGTATGGGAATAATGCCACTGGAGGAAGCACAGAGAGAAAATGGTTTTCACGTTTGAAGGATGATCGTTTCGACATTAGTGATTCTCCACATTCAGGAAGATATTCGGGGTTTGATGAAGCTCGTTAAAAGCATGAATCTTGTCAGTGTACTCGAGAACCGGAAAATGTGATGAACTGTGATCATTCCACTGTCGTGCGACATTTGCACGCAATAGCGAAGGTTTAAAAACTGGGTGTATGGGTACCGCATGCTCTAAGCCAAAGTCACACAAATCATATGTGCATCTCTGAGCCAGCCGAAGTGGCCAAGCGGTTCTAGGCGCTTCAGTCTGGAACCGCGCGACCGCTACGGTCGCAGGTTCGAATCCTGACTCGGCCATAGATGTGTGTGATGTCCTTAGGTTAGTTAGGTTTAAGTAGTTCTAAGTTCTAGGCGACTGATGACCTCAGATGTTGAGTCCCATACTGCTCAGAGCCATTTGAACCATTTGATTTTGCATCTCTGCTTGCTCGTCATCTATTGGCTCGTGAACAACCCCGACTATTCCTGTTCTGTGTCGTTACTCGGGACGAGAAACGAAGTCCTTATGCTAAGACAAGGGAAAGAAAGAAACGGTTGAGCCCAAACAAAGCAGCGAATCCTCGTACCAAGACCTGCGCTCATCCACAAAAGATCTACATCTACATCTACTTCTACATCTACATTTATACTCCGCAAGCCACCCAACGGTGCGTGGCGGAGAGCACTTAACGTGCCACTGTCATTACCTCCCTTTCCTGTTCCAGTCGCGTATGGTTCGCGGGAAGAACGAGTGCCGGAAAGCCTCCGTGCCCCCTCGAATCTCTCTAATTTTACATTCGTGATCTCCTCGGGATGTATAAGTAAGGGGAAGCAATATATGCGATACCTCATCCAGAAACGCACCCTCTCGAAACCTGGACAGCAAGCTACACCGCGATGCAGAGCGCCTCTCTTGCAGAGTCTACCATTTGAGTTTGCTAAACATCTCCGTAACATCTCCAAGTAACCCTGTGACGAAACGCGCCGTTCTTCTTTGGATCTTCTCTAACTCCTCTGTCAACCCGACCTGGTACGGATCCCACACTGATGAGCAATACTCAAGTATAGGTCGCACGAGTGTTTTGTAAGCCACCTCCTTTGTTGATGGACTCCATTTTCTAAAGCCTCTCCCAATCTATCTCAACCTGGCACACACATTACAAACAATTAATTTTATACGATAATTCCGCTTCAAATCGTTCCGTACGCATACACCCAGATATTTTACAGAAGTAACTGCTACCAGTGTTTGTTCTGCTATCATATAATCATACAATAAAGGTTCCTTCTTTCTATGTACTCGCAATACATTACATTTGTCTAAGTTAAGAGTCAGTTGCCACTCCCTGCACCAAGTGCCTATCCGCTGCAGATCTTCCTGCATTTCGCTGCAATTTTCTTATGCTGCAACTTCTCTGTATATTACAGCATCATCCGCGAAAAGCCGCATGGAACTTCCGACACTATCTACTAGGTCATTTATATGATGATGATGATGAGTCCCATACTTCTTTACAGAGCGTAGGGGAGCGACGCGGGAGACCCGCGCCGCCTTACTAGGCAAGGTCCTAGTGGAGGTGGTTTGCCATTGCCTTCCTCCGACCGTAATGGGGGTGAATGATGATGTGTGAAGACGACACAACAACACCCAGTCATCTCGAGGCAGGAAAAATCCCTGACCCCGCCGGGAATCGAACCCGGGACCCCGTGCTCGGGAAGCGAGAACGCTACCGCGAGACCACGAGCGGCGGACGTCATTTATATATATTGTGAAAATCAATGGTCCCATAACACTACTCTGTGGCACGCCAGAGGTTACTTTAACGTCTGTAGACGTCTCTCCATTGAGAACAACATGCTGTGTTCTGTTTGCTAAAAATTCTTCAATCCAGCCACACAGCTGGTCTCATATTCCGTAGGCTCTTACTTTGTATATCAGGCGACAGTGCGGAACTGTATCGAACGCTTTCCAGAAGTCAAAGAAAATGGCATCTACCTGGGAGCCTGTATCTAATATTTTCTGGTTCTCATGAACAAATAAAGCGAGTTGGGTCTCACACGATCGCTGTTTCCGGAATCCATGTTGATTCCTACAGATTAGATTTTGGGTTTCCAGAAATGACATGATACGCGAGCAAAAAACATGTTCTAAAATTCTACAACAGATAGATATCAGAGATACAGGCCTATAGTTTTGCGCATCTGCACGACGACCCTTCTTGAAAACTGGGACTAACTGTGCTCTTTTCCAATCATTTGGAACCTTCCGTTCCTCTAGAGGCTTGCGGTACTCGGCTGTTAGAAGGGGGCAAGTTTTTTCGCGTACTCTGTGTAGAATCGAATTGGTATCCCGTCAGGTCCAGTGGACTTTCCTCTGTTGAGTGATTTCAGTTGCTTTTCTATTCCTTGGACACTTATTTCGATGTCAGCCATTTTTTCGTTCATGCGACGATTTAGAGAAGGAACTGCAGTGCGGTCTCCCTCTGTGAAACAGCTTTGGAAAAAGTTGTTTAGTATTTCAGCTTTACGCGTGCCATCCTCTGTTTCAATGCCATCATCATCTCAGAGTGATGATGATGATGTTATGCATGAGGTGGAACAGCAGCGGTGTTCTGTACTACGAATTGCTTCCTACAGGTGTAACCATCACCGTCAACAATGTAACCTTTCCGGAGAATTTTTAAAAAGAATATTATTTAATAGAAACGGGAGCCAAAGATAACGTCCCTAGCAATTAAATTTAATGACAATAAAAATGAGAATCGCAATCTGACTCAAGGTGTAAACTCTCACGAAAATAATGAGAGACAATTTAATGCTAATGAAACTTCAGTGATAATGATAACTCAATTAAACCGAAATATCGGTCTTTGGCCCTGTGCAAAAAAATCAGAATTAATTTCTTACCTCAGTATAACTGCATGTCAAATTTCTGCTCTTATTGTTGGCCGCGGCTTGGAGGAACTGCATTGCAAATAATATATATTTTTTGTTTGTTTTTGAAATTTAACTGAAACTTTTCTTTAAGGGAAATGTAAGGAAATCGTTGGTTCAATTAAATGGTTTTTTTTGTAAAAAATTGCTTTGAAATCAAAATTATTATTGGGGCGATTATTGCACAAATTAGTTACAGTTGATTTACATTATTAGCTGAGCGCATTTAAAAATAATATACCTCGTCCTGTATCTTGACCAGAATACCATGTCGACGCCCGCCGACTCCTCACACACAACCGCACTCGACTGCTACTACCGACATACTGCACTGCTCACAGACTGCCCACTGACAGACTGCTCGCAACTTTACTGCACGACTACTACCGACCGACTACTGGACGCAACTGAACTGAGCTACTGCTACCGACAGAGTGCACTGCACGACGACTACTAGAGTACTGAACTGAGCTACTGCTACCGACAGAGTACTGCTCGCAACGACTACTAGAGTACTGCACGACAACTACTGGAGTACTGCTCGCAACTCTCGCGCGGTCAAGCGCAGACTAACCACGATAAAAGGCTCTCTGGTCAAAGATTTTATCATGCCTCACCATCGCTGCTACGTTACATACGTGTTTCATAACCCTCCACTGGGGGGCAAAAATTTGGCAGCGATGGTGAGTCATTTGGACTTGCCATCGCAAGAAATTTTTACAATTTACAGAATATTCAAATGTAGTACATAAATTAAATGTGGTGCACACACACCGAGTACAAAATATATCAGACAAAGACAAAATGTGAGTACAAAACATAGTAGCAAATCAGAAAACTGTATACACAAATTATTTGACAGATAACAGAGTGCACACGCACTGAAAAAATTCTGTAGCATTTTCAGAACAAATAAACAGAATGGCAGAAAATCATGTTGACAAGTGACATGAGTGCACATGCACTGCAGTTGAGAACATATCAGCAAATGACGAAATGTATATACAATGAGTAACTAATGACATAAGTGCATACGCACTGAAGTAATGAACATATCAGGAAATCATAAAAGGTATACAGAATGAGTACAAATCATATTGAAAAATGAGAAAAGTGCACAGGCACTGAAGTTCAGTAGAAAGCATATTAACACATAACATAAGTGCACATGCACTGTAGTTCAGAACATATCATCAAACTAAAAATGTATATACAATATAAAAGACAAGAGTGCACATATACTGTACTTCAGAACAAATCGAAAAAATGTCTTTAGCATTTTCACGACAAATAAACATAATGGCAAAAAAATCATGTCGACAAGTGCCATAAGTGTACTCGCGCTGGAGTTCAGCGAATCGAAAAAAAATGTATAACCCATGAACATAAATGATGTTAGCAAAAAATGATCTTCACTATGTGACAAGAATTAGGATAGGAAAGGGAAGGATTGCATCATGGTTGTAGCACTTTAGATTGCACACAACTGTTCTGAAAGTCTATATCTTTCCACAGAAGTACAACACCAAGTGACACAATTTGAAGTTCTTTTCCCATCAGAATTTATCAGCGTAGCCAAGACACTGAACTGTCGTAGCAATGTTCCATGTTTTCATTTTGGCAGTACACTAGGTACACCAAACAGTGGGACCATAATAACGTCTTCATCGCTCACGGTGGTGGACAGCATGTCGTGTCAACACCACGCTCTTACAAGGCACACCAACGTAGAATTTGTGCAAAAACCAAATATAGTGCTCCATGAGCATGAGGATGGACAGGACAAATGGACATTCCAGTAATTCAGGGTAGTTAGCTCATAAGGTGAAGGACATTAAGTCACATAATATTGAGAATTACAGTAGTAGTTTGCGGCATTCATAGCCCAGTTATTGAACATTTCTGTACCATGTATGCAGTATTACAGAATAATGTTCATAAAATTAAATTATTGGCATCATGGGTAATCGTATTACAATAAACAGTGGCAGTCCTTGGCCAGTTACAAAGCATATTTAGTATGACAGAATAATGTTCATCAGAAGTCTTAATTGAAAAGGAAAGTCAATTACTGGCCTAGCATTAACATAATACATTGAGTGATACAAATTATTGGCACTCATTGGCCAGTGACCAAAACACGAAATGTCATAATTGAAAACAAGAGCTAATTCGTTTAGTTACATTAATTATCGGCCCTCAGTGGCCAGTTATTAAAAACATGAAAAGTCATAATTGAAAACAGGAGCTAATTGATGACATAATTAATATATAATTCATTAAGTGACACTAATTATTGGCACTGAGTGGCCATCAAGTATCGAATAGTATAAAACGTTGTTCCTCATTCAGTATTATTCAGATCATTAAGAAGTCATTATTAAAAATCAGCTAATTACAATCATAGCATTAATAATCATGGGCATTATAAGTAGTCTCATTACAATAAACAGTGGCAGTTATTAGCCAGTTACAAAGCATTATTTTATATATATATATATATATATATATATATATATATATATATATATTTGTCTCATTAAGAAGTCATTACTCAAGTGACGTACTATTCAGAGCTAATCAGTATTATTCAGAATTATCATAAACTAGTGACATTATGTGGGACTGGTAATACATTTTTTTTGTTAGCAATGCATTGCGTTGGGATCGATAATTAATTGCTGAGGCATAACACTATTTGCTTTTGACCTATTGCTGCAAATGAGGATAGGTAACGTCATTCGTCATGAGTCAGCTGTAGCAAGGTTATGTAACAAGGCAGTATATGTGATCACATTTATAAATGATAGACACAAATGGGTAAAAATAAAAGTGCAAGTACTAGAACAGGTATAATAAGTAACAGGTTTAGTAAGTATCATGAAAAACTTCTCCTGGGAAAAAAAATACAAAATGGATTATTGAGCTGAAAGAAGAAACGCATACTATGTTGAAAAGTAGTGAACTTCGAATTAACAGGTAGTGAAATGTGTATAAAAATGTGTTCCATAGCTGTCCTTTCCAAAACTTTCCGTCATCCTACTATGCAATATAACACCTGCTGTCAAAGCAAACTGCAACAAATACTTAAATAACTACATAGCATAAATACATAACTTCAACATTATCCTCATCTGTAAAGAAAAAAAAACTTCATTATCAATCACTTCATTATCCGTATTATCATAACTTCATTATTATCATCACCTGTAAAGAAAAACTTCATTATTCACAACAGCATATCCTTCATCATTATTCATCAGCATTCATTATCATCTGCAAAAAATATCACTTCATTACTCATTACACAACTATTCCTTATCTCTAGCATATTTCATCACTAAAACTAAGATGTGTAGTTCTGTCTGACAGCCTGCATCAATCGCCTTGTATTCTGAAAGAAAAATTAGTTAAGACTGCTATTCTATGATGAGTATAGTATATTCTTGTTAATGCTTGTTAATCCTGATCCATTTACTCTTCCTCATAAAGTTATTGCATCTTCTTTCGTTTATTCCGTAGGTGAAATTCCCATTTCTGTTGAATTTATTTTTTACGCGCATCATTTCTTTCTGAAATTGATGAACAAAGATTAATGTCTTGCATTTAAATCATATACCCACTAAATAATGACTGGTTTATGGTGACATAATTAACCATACAGCATAACATGACAGAAAACGTAATATGTCAAAGACATTGACAGTGTTCAGATGCAAAAAATGTACACAGAATAATACAATGCAGCAGCAAAAAAAAAAAAATGTAAAACAGTCACGATGTTGAGATATCATAGGGCAACAAAAATGTCAAAGTCAACTGGTGTGTGTCATATCTTAACTATTTCACAGTGCATATAAACAAAACTGGAATACAATCATACACACACAAAAAAATGGAAAACGTGCACGGTCTAATGCGTAACGACAAGAAAAGCGACCTGCTAACCTTACCTTGTCGGGCACTTGCCAAGAAAAAATACGATAATCATCAGTAATTAGTCATGTGAATATAATTGCATTAGTAAATGGCATCATAGTGTGTTGAATCATACAGTGTCTTCATTCAATAAAGGGTTTAATATTTGACCAATGGTGGTTGCCTTTCGATTTTCTGGTTCTCAAAGTTTCGACGTGTACAGCATTGGGGTGAGGGATGCTGCGAATCCGATATGGACCTGCGTATAGAAGTTCAAATTTACTGCACTTACCTTTTAATTTGCTGGATAAATAGTGTGTACGTACTAATATCTTCTGTCCAACGTGAAAGTCTCGGCGTCTACAAACCTGTTTTTGCTGTCTTCTCCGGCGCTCTGCGGCACGTTTGATGTTGTTCAGCGCAATGTCAATTATTTCATGGTGTCTTAGTCGACGACATTTAGAGAAGTTTACTAATTCTTTAATTTTGTTTGGTGGCTCAACGTTTTTCAGTATAACAGACGGAGATAGCATAGTGGATTCATTTGGAATGGAATTAATTACATCTTGGAATGAGAGTATGTGTGTATCCCAATCAATATGTCTTTTGTGGCAGTATATTCGACACAGCTTACCAATTTCTTTCATTAACCGTTCACAAGGGTTCGAAGAAGCATGGTACTTGGATATATAAATCGGAGAAATGTTTCTAGCTCGTAACATACGTGTCCATGTAGCTTGCTGTAAAAGAATTTTGCGTAGTTGCGTTCGTTCGTCGTCTGTAGTTGCACTGCTTTGTCTAACTTTATCGGAAATCATTTGCATTACGTCGTAGTCAGTTTCGTCTGGAGTATTATAGTTGTGTACGTACGTATCCGTGAACAATGTGGGATTACAGTCTATGTTGCGTGTTGCGGAAATGACCTCTGTGCGGTTAATTGTTTGTTCTTCCGCAGACAATGAATGCTGAAACTCTAAAGCCAATTGTACATTTTCGTCCTTTAGCATTAAATAAGAATTTTGAAAATCAACCACTGCATCGTGTTGTACGAGAAAATTAGTACCTAAAATTACGTCTGTCGTCAATAAAGGAACAATCCAAAAATTTGAGTGAAATGTATGACCTCCAATATAAAATGATAAATGCGTCTGTAATTTAACGTCTACACCTTTACTCGATACTGCTCCTTTCACTTTTGTTTTGCCTAATGGTAATGTCGGATACGTATTCTCTTTGTTACACTCGTTAAAAGTTTCTTCATTTATTACTGATATAGGTGATCCGGAATCAATTACTGCTGAGAATTTCGATGAACCAATTTTAATTTCGATAACAGGATGTGAAATAGTTTTCTGAACAAATGGTCTTTCCTGCAAAAGAGTGTCTCGTATGTCGTCAAAAGTAATTACATTTTCGTGAATAACATTCTGCGTGTCTAAAGTAATGTTTGCGTTACTGGAATATGCAATCTGTACTGTGTCTGGTCAAATTGTATCGTACGTGCTGTTATTTATTTCACGGGAGGATGCTGTGGCATATCCACTATCTGAACTGTTCTGTTAACTCTTCCTGACGTATTACGCTATGGATGACACCTATTGTCTGGATCATTCATGATAATGTGTTGTTGCTGGTGTTCTTGCTGCTGAAAAGATCGACTGTTATTAAATGTACGCTGAAATTGTGCTCATTATTTTTACGTTGGTCATGATTGTCATTTCTATACGGCGCATTGCGATAGGAATTGAAATACTGTGTTTTCTGTACGTAGTTATTTCCTTGCTGTCGTGTTTTACTATTTGTTGGATCTGGGACTATACGTGCACGCGGCGAAACATTAAAGTTTGGTTGACCTTGTAGACTGCATTGTTGGTTACGTATGCTAAGCGGCTGACTTTCATGTTATTGTGGTGAAAAACATCTATTGTTATAAAAATGTGGTTGCGACTGTGGAAAATTTTGTACATACTGATGATTACGATTTTATCTGTTATCAAAATTACGGCGGTAGTTGTCATTATGGGAGTGCCTAATGAAAATTGTCACTTTCGGTAAAAATTTGTCACATCGGTTTTTTTTTATTACTACGTTTCTTAATTCTAGATAGGGCAATAGTTAAAGAGCTCTTTTGATAGATATAAAGGATAGTAGAAGAGAAGGCAGCAGTGCATAAAATTAAAGATGAAACAGCACTACTACAGCTCGGGGCCCTATGCTCGCTACGGCACATATTCATTAAAGCGTAATGAATCCCCTGAGGTCAATTACGCACTGCAAATAAATTTTAGCTTTTGCGTTGCACGCAATAGCGGTAAAAATCCAAAAGCAAATTGTTGTATTCGTGATAATTCAAATTTCTGCATTATAGGCAATGCTGTTGTAAATACAATAGCAAATTGTCGCCTCAGGTTCAAAGCTAGTTTCTCCATTACAGGCAATAGCGGTGAAAGCATAAAAACAAATTGTAGTATACAGCTCAAAGCGTGTACCTGTGTTCTGTCATTATTAAATTCTTTACATTTTCTTACAAATTCAAATTGCTTATAATCAACGTTCTCGTCATTGAATTTGAAAACACGTTCGGGTTTGTGTGTGAATCTGTTCGTCTGTGTCATTTCGTACTTCAAGTTACGTAGCTTTTCAGATTTTAAGTCGCGTGGCTTTTCGGATTTTAAGTCGCGTAGTCTCTGTAAATTGTTCACATTATACACGCTGCGTGAGTCAGACAAATGTTCGCAAAGTGGCGGATTCTGTGATGTATTATTAACTGAAATATTTTTCAACTCTGTTACCTTAATACTTTCGTCAATTTGGTTGTTATGTCGTTCACTTTTATTAACAATTTCCGTATTCAGAGTGTGTGAAACTTCCAGTGGCTCTAAATTAAACTCGTCGTGTATCTGTACTGCGTTTTTAGGGCATTGTTCAGTGACTGCATTAATTTTGTCTTTATGTGATTCTGTTGTGCATACACGTGTGCTACTTAATTCTTGTGCAACAGTGCCAACTTCTTCATTACTGTTATTAACACAAGCCTTAGTATTCTCACGTAATTGTTCTTTACTGTCCTGACATTGCACGGTAACAGCTGTAATCTGCTCACTAACTTGTTTGTTCTGTTCTTTAAGGTCGTCTTGTTTTTCGTTTGTGAGTTCGAAACTTTTATCAATTGCTTCGCTAAGTTGTTTGAAATGGTTGTCGAAACTTTCATCAAGTTGTTGTTTGAGTTTTTCGTTATCTTGTTTGATCTGTTCTCTAAGTTGTCTGAAATTGTTGTCTATTTTCTCACTTTGCTGTTGTAGCAAACTTGCCATAATTCGTACCAAGTCAAAATTAGCGTTTATATTCTCTGTGCTGTTTAGTGGTGGATCTGGAATTGTCTCGTTTTCTGTAACCATTTGGTTATTCTGAGATTTACAAAAAGGTTTGCCAGTCGAATGTACACTGTCGGTTACTATTTCGGAATTAAATAAATCCGTCGTACTTTCAGTACACTGTCCATTTTCACTAGAAAAATTTGCCTGTACTTTACTTGAATTTTTCAAACCGCGTGTGTTAAGCTGGGCAGCGCTCATTACAATAGAGCTCCCCACATCATCAATTGTCGTCAAATTAACACAGGAGACAATTGAGTTCGCTTGTTCATCATTAAGACAAAAATCATCATTAGTGGTTGGAATGCATTGATTGTCAGTGAGCGCAGGATTGTCATCATTACACTGCGTGTCACAATTACTATCGGTCACGCTGTTTAAGTCGGTAATTTCATTCAAAATACCTCGCGATACACTATTCACAGTCTTTCGCGGCATTTTTACAATAGTCAATTACTCACAAAACAAATAATCACAAATGCAAAAGCAACACACAAATACAACAGAGCAACGAATTGCCGTTGACCTGTAGAAAGAAAGTCACAATATTAGTAAAAGCGTTGCGCCAAATCCTAATTATACTTAAGCAAATAAGAGCAGATATCTGACTGTTTTTCAAAAGACTCTCAACGAAATACGATCCTGGACTGGGTGTCGCCAAGTGTAACCTTTCCGGTGAAATTTTTAAAAGGACAATATTTATGAATGCTAATGGTCATTGAGCTAAGTGTAAGCTCCCCACAATAATTTAAAAGAGAATATTTAATAGAAATGGGAGCAAACATAACCTCCCTAGCAATTAAATTTAATGACAATAAAAATGAGAATCGCAATCTGACTCAAGGTGTAAACTCTCACGAAAATAATGAGAGACAATTTAATGCTAATGAAACTTCAGTGATAATGATAACTCAATTAAACCGAAATATCGGTCTTTGGCCCTGTGCAAAAAAATCAGAATTAATTTCTTACCTCAGTATAACTGCATGTCAAATTTCTGCTCTTATTGTTGGCCGCGGCTTGGAGGAACTGCATTGCAAATAATATATATTTTTTGTTTGTTTTTGAAATTTAACTGAAACTTTTCTTTAAGGGAAATGTAAGGAAATCGTTGGTTCAATTAAATGGTTTTTTTTTGTAAAAAATTGCTTTGAAATCAAAATTATTATTGGGGCGATTATTGCACAAATTAGTTACAGTTGATTTACATTATTAGCTGAGCGCATTTAAAAATAATATACCTCGTCCTGTATCTTGACCAGAATGCCATGTCGACGCCCGCCGACTCCTCACACACAACCGCACTCGACTGCTACTACCGACATACTGCACTGCTCACAGACTGCCCACTGACAGACTGCTCGCAACTTTACTGCACGACTACTACCGACCGACTACTGGACGCAACTGAACTGAGCTACTGCTACCGACAGAGTGCACTGCACGACGACTACTAGAGTACTGAACTGAGCTACTGCTACCGACAGAGTACTGCTCGCAACGACTACTAGAGTACTGCACGACAACTACTGGAGTACTGCTCGCAACTCTCGCGCGGTCAAGCGCAGACTAACCACGATAAAAGGCTCTCTGGTCAAAGATTTTATCATGCCTCACCATCGCTGTTACGTTACATACGTGTTTCAACAACTGAGACTGCGTGAAGTGATGCTACTCCACGATAATGCCCGCCCGTATTCTGCCAGACTGACAAAAAACACCATACACAATTTTGTCGGGAAATCATTCCACACCCACCTTATTCATCTAATCTTGCGCCCTCAGATTTTATGAGGTGGCTATAGCTTCGCACCTTACAAGCTCTCATCCACGTGCTTTGTCGTGAACTGCAACCACAATTAGATATCATTTGATAAGTTGCACATCGTATATATGACTATTTAAAGGAGACGCCTTGTAAAGAACTGTTAACGCTTATTGCATGAAAGGTGACACAGTGTCTTTATTGTAAAAACGGCGCAATGAATTATTGTCGGTACTACTAGAGGTTGGAACGCCAGTAGAGATGAAACAGCAGTCAGAACTCAAGCTCTGCGTGGGAGGCCCGCACAGGTGTTGGCCCTGCTTAAACACAGGAAGTAGCAAGACGGACGTCGTGGCACCTAAGCGCTGGAGCACAGTACAGTCACGACCGGCTGGCTTTTTAGTTGAACCGGAAGGATTAAACTTCAGAAACGCTGAAAATCTTGGACACAGGTGAGAGGAACCAAGAAGCGGCACCTCGGAAACCACGCAGGCTGTGGTATTTCCAGGGAGTTTTACTCAGAAGCGTACCGTTGTGCGAATATAGGTTTTTCCTCGCAAACATTCCGCACTGGACGACAAATGACTGAAATATGGTTGGTCGGCGTTACGAAGAATCTGTAGACAGGGAGAATATTCTGTGGTTTCGGGAATATGATTCGTTTTCGTAATTACGAGGGTGGGAAGCCGAGCCTTGCTGGGAAGACAGCAGTGGAGAGACGTAGTCTTCCGTTGTGAGCGCCCGTGTGTGACGGTCGCTCGATATCAGCTTTGTTGGTACAGACGGACTTGCTGTCTTTGCTCTCAGGAGAGTTTATAGTTAGAACAGTTAGGCACTGTACTGTTGCGAAACTATACGATTTTGGACTTCACCTCCGGGTTGGAAGTCGTCGTTGAATACGCAGCGTTCAGTAATTGAGGGCACTTCCTCTGCCTATAGTTACGTTGAGACGTTATCTGAACTCCGTTCTTGTGCTTGGGAGTTCGTGTTGCTCGTCTGTGGAACACAGACAGGAGAAGACAGTATTAGAGTATATTAGCCAGAGGACCGCCTTCTGACCTAATGTTGGAAAGAGTTTTATTTTGTGGGTGGCGTTCTTCCATAGACGCAGACGTGTACGAGAATCAGCACGCCGACGCACCAGACGCAGTACATACGGTGATATCGCAAATTGCTTCGGCTTATCAGGGCTATAAAACTAAACAGCCGTGATAACGTTAGTTTATTTCCACTGAGGTTCCACACCACCGTAGATCATCTTTGAAAGTAGTGTCTTCTAGTGTTTGGTACGTAGATGATGTCAGTCATTTCGCGTTATTGATATTAGATCGCCCAGTCACAATAAGGGGCAGAGTTAGTAATTTTACTTAGGAAATTTAAACTTTGTAATACAAAGGTTTTTTTTAATCAGCCATAAATATATAAGCTGGAACAAAGTTTATCATTTAGTAGGATTAATTGCCTTTTTCATTCATTTATGTTTGGATTGTAATTTATAGAATTAAGAGATCCTAAGATCTGCTTCAGGGGGTAGTCAGACAGGGCCAAATCTTCATTTTAGAGTTTTTTGTTGTCCGTTGCGCACATTCATTTTACACCCGCCTGGAGTATGCATCTTGGATAGGCTAAAGCTATTTATACATGTTGGAAAATTGGAAATTTGTGGTAAGTTCTATGGGACCAAACTACTGAGGTCTTTGGCCCCTAAGCTTACACACCACTTAATCTAACCTTAAACTAACTTCTGCTAAGGACAACACACACACCCGTGCCCGAGGGAGGACTCGAACCTCCGACGGGAGAAGCCGCTCGAACCGTGACAAGTCGCCCAAAGACCGCACGGCTACCCCGCGCAGCTATATATCTTGTGGCTGTGTTATTTTGCAGACACTGTGGGCATGATTATTCAGAGCAAACTTTCACATATATTTTCCCACTGCTGTGTGTAGAAAGTTTGTATCTGGTGTTCTGGCTCACGTGCAGTCACCTCGCTTTGGTATCTGACATGTGTTTTCAAATTATTCTCATTCTGTAGGTTGCCCCGTGTAATTTTTCTAATTTATTTGTTTTTAATATTGTGGTTAATATTTTTGTGGCCTGTTACCTGATTCTGGATTTTAATTAATTGTAATGTTCTTGCATTTTGCCTTGATCGAGAGGGCATTAGTCTGCTACGGAATACCTGTCGTTATTCAGCCATGTGTTGGATATTAACGCATTGCTCCTATAATTTTCTAAAGATTCTTTGTAATATAAAACATCTGCCGTGTTGTTAAATAAAGATTTTAAAACTGTGGTCACTCACTGCTCAGCCCAGTCCTACCACTTCTTGTTGTGGCGCAATTTTCTTAGGTAAGTGACTAGACTCACATACTATTGCCGCACCGTCATTTTCTCAGTATCATTTCATCCAAGTAGATCCATAATGAAACGACTGCTACCGAATAGACGTCTGTTACTAACATTGTTTGCGTGGCAACAGTGTGCTTCCTTCTCACACCTGCCGCCTACACAACCCACTCATGTTCAAAATGGTTCAAATGGCTCTGAGCACTATGGGACTCAACTGCTGTGGTCATAAGTCCCCTAGAACTTAGAACTACTTAAACCTAACTAACCTAAGGACATCACACACATCCATGCCCGAGGCAGGATTCGAACCTGCAACCGTAGCGGTCGTGCGGTTCCAGACTGCAGCGCCTTTAACCGCTCAGCCACTCCGGCCGGCAACCCACTCATGTTCTTACCGCTAATTCGCTATAGTAACAAATGTCGGTGATCGGTGGCGAAGGAAACTACTCCCTTTTACTTAGGCTAACCGACTATCTCCCTTCTTCCCGACCCCTGTTGCAATGGGGCATCGTGTCAAATGCTTTCCGCAAATCTCGAACTATGGAATCTGCCTGTTGCCCTTCATCCGTAGTTCGCAGTATATCATGTGAGAAAAGGACAAGCAGAGTTTCGCATGTGTGATGGTTTCTAAAATAATGCTAATTGTATTATATTTGAACCGAGAATATGCTCAAGGACTCTGCAGTAAACCGGTGTTAGGGAAATTGATCTGTTCTTATGCCACGTTACTTAGCTGCAGTTGGTACACCATTCCTTGTAAATATGATATACAATGCATGTTGGAAAAAACGAAATATCGGCCAGCTTGTTATATTTCTGGCTTAGTCAGCCAACATATTAGGCTCCAAGAAGCTGTTCCCAGAGCAGTGGAGATGCAAGAAGTATATAGATGACGAAATGTGGTGTGAGGTACCTATGACAGATGTTAGATTCGGTACCATTCGCGTGAGAAAGACCGCCTGCATAATGCTACTGCTCTATGATTGGCTGCTGTGTTCGAATCAAGGGCGCCAAAACGTAAAAGTATAGCTATTATTATCAGTTTAACTACTCATTAGAATGACTTCACTTTTTAATATAAATATCTCTCAACAGCTGACTATCAATCAGTCATTTTAGAACTATTAAAAACAATTTAAATCAAAAACAAAAGACTGACGAAACCGCAGACGAAGCACTTCGGAAGCGTTCGGGGTCACGCCTTTTCTGGTATGGCGCGCGAAGTGTTTCGGGCTGTTCGTCACTCTGGATTAGGCAGTCGAGAAGAACAGACATGTTGTCTGTCGTAGGATGTGTTTCAAATTTTTAATTAAGTTCGTGTTCGTCACTCTGGATTAGGCAGTCGAGAAGAACAGACATGTTGTCCGTCGTAGGATGTGTTTCCAATTTTAATTAAGTTTCTGTTCGTCACTCTGGATTAGGCAGTCGACAAGAACAGACATGTTGTCTGTCGTAGGATGTGCTTCCAATTTTTATTTAAGTTCCAGTTCGTCACTCTGGATTAGGCAATCGGGATGTACAGTCGTGTTGTCTGTGGCAGGATATGTTTGCCAGTATCCAGTATTAAAAGAGTCACTCCGGTAGTTATGAGGCATAGACACGTGCCATAAATAGTGTAAAGATACATTTTCGTAAACGTTGTGTTTGATCATGTACTTTGCTGTATCAGAAAGTGTTGTGTTAAGATCATGTAGTCTTCTCGTGTGGCTATATTAAAATACGCGAGTGGCACCCCAAAGAAGTGATACATTATTTCAGAACAGAACCTCGCTGAAAGTCAGTTTCATCCTTAAGATACAGAACCTACGACCTGCGTGCTGTTTTCTGCGCTGGGGACATCAACTTGAAGACAGCAGGTTAGTGAGCTATAACAGAACCTTCGTATTCCACACAGTGCAGTGGAAACAACTAGGCGCCTCACGTGTACTGCATGCACAGAACAAGTGTGCTCAGTGACACGTCATCTGCAGTAATGCAGAGGAGGTAAAGGAGGATGATCGTTATTAACACCAACACTCAATTCATTCTTCCTTTCTTGCCGTAAGCTTCATTCGCGGTGTGGTCGTGGGCAAGTCCAAACAAAATATTATATTTCTCCCATTTTGTCACATCTCCACGTCGACTCACCTCAGTAGTCTCATTCCGTGCAAAAGATCAGCAAGCACACATAACTTTACTGCCATGAGGGTCTCATGACCACTTGGTACTACTTCTACGTCATCTACAGACCTCCAAAGTGACCAGTGTGATGTGTAACATCTACCCATTCTACATATGTAATTACGTTCATTACTATACACACTGCTATAAAAGGTCTTATATTAAATAAAGAAAACTGAAAGCAGTAGGGAACTGTTCTTGAATGGTTAGGTACTGGACCCAGATAGGTTTATTAAAATTCAAACAAATCACTTTATTTGGACAATCGAAAAACATATAAGACAGACTCATAGACTGTGGTATCATAGATCGATACCAGCCTGACTGGGGTCTCACAGTTGGCAACAGAAACACACGTTTCCAACAGACGCCGATAGCGGTCGCGCGGGGACCTGGAGGATCCAATGACGCACACCCGCTGAGCCACATCCTCAGCAGCTGTTAACTATGGGCGCCCTCTGCTGCCGCGATACAGGATGGTCAGCAGATTAGAGAGATTAGATTAGACTAGATTAGTACTTGTTCCATAGATCATGAATACGACACTTCGTAATGATGTGGAACGTGTCAGGTTAATAAAAGGTGTCTACACAAGATATTACATTACACAAAATATTACATGACACTTAATATTTTTAATTTTTATTTTTTTACCCACTTATTATATCCAAAAATTCATCTAATGAGAAGAAGGAGTTGCCATTAAGAAATTCTTTTAATTTCCTTTTAAATGCTATATGACTATCTGTCAGACTTTTGATGCTATTAGGTAAGTGACCAAAGACTTTCGTGGCAGCATAATTTACCCCTTCTGAGCCAAAGTTAGATTTATCTTTGAGTAGTGAAGATCATCCATTCTCCTAGTGTTGTAGCCATGTACACTGCTATTACTTTTGAATTCATTCGGATTGTTAATAACAAATTTCATAAGTGAGGCTACAGTGAAGATCTCTAGCTCTTTAAATAAGTGTCTGCAGGACGATCTTGGATGAGCTCCAGCAATTATTCTGATTACACGCTTTTGTGCAATGAACACCCTTTTACTCAATGATGAGTTACCCCAGAGTATGATGCCATAGGAAAGCAGAGAATGAAAATAGGCATGGTAAGCTAATTTACTGAGATGTGTATCGCCAAAATTTGCAATGACCCTAATAGCATAAGTAGCTGAACTCAAACGTTTCAGCAGATCCTCAGTGTGTTTTTTCCAGTTCAACCCCTCATCGATACATACACCTAGAAATTTTGAATATTCCACCTTAGCTACCGATTTCTGATCGAAGTCTATATTTATCAATGGTGTCATTCCATTTACTGTGTGGAACTGTATACAGCAGCTACATGGCCCAGTCTCAGTCGCAGTCTTCAACAGTCTTCATTCTTAGTCAGACTTCATCAGTTCGCTTGTGCATTTGTAGTGGGAGCTTCACACTGCGTGACGCTCTTTATTTTGCTTCTTGTAATAGCTGGACTATATTGCTGCCCAGTCTTTTGTAAATTTTCTTCGCAACGCTTGGCGAAAGCAACAAGTAAAATTTCTGTTTACTGTATTTATGTGTTCGCTAACCATTTCTTCTCCTGTCTAGCTCCCTACAGCGACAGCTGATGCACCGCTATGTAACCCACTTCTGCTTACCATTGCATATGAAGAAGTACACAACAGACACAAGGTTACAATACCTCTAACAAGAACATTACCTACCCCAAGAATTTGTTAATGAGACTTTACCAAAAGGTAACTGATGGCAGCATTGACTAAAAATCAAAACACAGGAAAATTTCCTCTTGTGATTTTACGAAAGAATTTCTCGACAGTTATATTACAAATAAATTAATGGCACTAGTATTAAGCATTGCTGCCAACCAAATTTGCTGTTGCAGCTTAAGAAAAGCAGCTGTTGGCACAACAAAACTGAGCAACCATGCCAACAGAATGTGCTTCAGAAGCTTAAAAAAAGCTAATGCTGACAGAATGTGATTAAATGATCAAATGAGCACAAATTTAAGCAGCAGCTGCCAACAAAGGACCATATAAAAACTACTGGCTTATTTAGAATTTAGTATAGCACTGACAATCGATGTGTCTGTTAAGTTCAATGCAGAGTGCCCAGTCCATCGAAGTACTGGGGAGAATATATTTACTAGTACCGGACTAGCAGGGCACTATATTGTTATGAAGCTCAAACAAAACTTATACACTTTAAATAAAAAAACTTCCTACAGAATAGACATTCAAATTTTAGCGGGAGCAAAACTCTGCTTCGCTAATCGTATCCTCGGATAATACAAAGATACACAAAATCCTGTCAGTAACATAGGACCATTAGATGCTAACAGAAGCAGAACCAAAAAATAAAAATTAGTCCTAACAGTGCTAGACTAAACATCTCGCCATCGGCTTTATTTCCTTAATTTAACCCCAGTAGTGCAGCTGACAGGTTACTACCGTTATCTTTTCCGGTTGCAACTCTCCTACCTGTTGCATCTAGCAGGCATGTCCGAAAGAACAGGCACCATTGATAACCTGCAACCGTCTAGAACGAAATTGGAATTTTATACCTTCAGCTGCTGACGGGTGTTGATACTTATCAACGGCAACAGGTAAGAATTATGCCCCCGACCGGGACCCGAACCTGCAAACTCCTGCTTGCATGGCAGACGCTCTATCCGACTGAGCCACCGAGGACACAGACAACAGTGCAAGTGCAGGGACGTATCTCTGTCACGCCCCCGACCCACACTTTCCAACTTTCTGTCCACACACTACATTTGTAGTGCCCCTTCCCACCATACTCATTACTCGCGGCAGTCAATCTACCGATTCCCGTTCGGGCAATTTGAGTGCATCCGCACTGAAGAAGACCATTGGCCAGTAAGCCTTACCTATATGAAGATGGTATCTGTTGTTTCGGACATGTCCGAAAGAACAGATACCATCTTCATATAGATAAGGCTTACGGGCCACGCAGGTAGGGAGCAGATCCCGGGTTCGAGTGCCGGTCGGGGCACACATTTTCAACTGTGCCCGTTGGTATTTATCAACGCCTGTGAGCAGCTAAAGTTCTAGACTTCATTATAATTTCATTCTTCTAGAGCTGCAAGATCACCAATTATATGTGTACAGATACCAGCTTCTTATAATATGCTGGCCCCAGTCCCTGGGTCCATGGGGCACAAAATAAACAGACAGAATTGGAAGGTCCCCTTCCTGTAACACACGAATCTTAAAAGTTACTAAAATATACAGGACAGCTTGAGATTAAAACAACCACTCATATTCAAAAGGCATGATAAACAACCGTATATAAAATGTAACAACCACATGAAAGTAGTGACTTAATTCACAGGATAAATATGATATTGCAGTGCCTGTCTTATTCTAAATTACGATTCAAAGTTCAAATTCAAATGGCTCTGAGCACTATGGGACTCAACTGCTGTGGTCAAACGTCCCCTAGAACTTAGAACTACTTAAACCTAACTAACCTAAGGACATCACACACACCCATGCCCGAAGCAGGATTCGAACCTGCGACCGTGGCAGCAGCGCGGCTCCGGACTGGAGCGCCCAGAACCGCACAGCCACTGCGACCGGCTTGATGGAGGGTGGAGAGGCACCTTTCAGTCGGGATATTTCGCACGGTACAATCGGTACGACTTCGCGTCCATTGCAGTTGGCCGCACCATAAATCAAATGCATCTCTGCCATTTCGCGGTACGTGTAGCTAGCCGTGTTATTCCCAATGCCACGACGGCGTAAACGGCGACGATCTCCTTGCGCTCAGCCCGTGTCTGTACCGTAGCGCCAGAGTGGCATTTGGAAACCTGCTATTCCTATCCTTGCGTAGGCCCGACGTTCTATGTCAGTTTCCAAATGTTTTTTTTAATCACCCTGTATAGCTGTTTGCTTGCTCAGTGCGTATGGCAAGAGCACCAACAATGCTTGTATTAATTCATTGTAAACTTCCATTAATAATGTTCGAATTTTAGTTCAGTATGTTCTAATCTTCTGCTGATGCTGTCTATTCATCAGGCCAGCGAATTAACAAAAAAAGCATGCAATTGCCTTCTACTGCTGCGATGAACAATATCAGCTGCTTGATATCGGTTAGTATTACTTACGGATGGAATCCGGTGGCGACCTATCGGAGCTATTGATGTTAATGTGCTTGGTTATCAGGAACTTGCTTTCAGCTCAGTCAGTTACGTAACGGGGGCCAAAATATAGTAGTGACGGATTCCTCGAGAAGTACATGAGAGCCCCCTAGAGCCCCAACCGACAGCCACGTACAAAACTTCGCAATTGCGTTCCATATACAGTGTGAGTTAGGAGGAAAGGTACATGATTTCAGGGGTGATAAGATTAACGGTTCTGAACGAAAAACATAATATTGAACATATGCCCTCTTCTTAACAGTTTATGAGGAAACTAACGAAAACAGTAGGGAACAGTAAAAGGGCAGGTGATAGAAAATTATACATTATGATCTAATGATTTGTTTAATTGCTTATATTTCCTCACAGAGGATATTCAAAAAGTCCACCGTCAATTGGAATGCGTTTTGCAGCTCTTTTAGACAACTGCTACGTTGCTGATCTGAGTTCATTTAGTGCAGTCCTTTACTTAAGCACAAGCATGTAAAATACGAGTGAGTACACATGTTCGCTGAGAAACGTCGTTGAAAATATGTTTCTGCAGTAGCGTGCAGATATTCATCTGCTCACACGTGAGAGTGGCACGTGTTAATGAAACCGTTGCGGGAAAATGTTGACTCATCAGTGTACAGTGAACGTGGAATACAGGGTTCATCGGCAGTGATCCACTGACAGAATTCCTTTCGTCTCGCAACATCTCCTACATGCTGATGTTGTGCTGTCTGCCGATGGAACGGATCCACACCCCGCTCATGTCCTCTGCACATCACTCGCGTTGATAGAAGACCAAACTGTGCAAAAATTCCTCTGGAGCTGGTAGTTGGGCTGCCATCTACCATTTCAAAAATGTTCTCAACATCACTAATATCTTGTTGGATGCGGCGTTCAGATACAACATGTACGCTGGGAAGCATACCACGCTCATACAATTTGTCAAACACCCAGCTATATAACTTGCTATCCGGAATTCTACCATTAGGGAATGATCTTTCGTGTTCGCGAACAGTGCCTCAGGAATTCTCATAGGCAAAGATCATGTCATTATACTCGTCATGTGGGAAGATCTGTGGCACTTTCGGTACACTGACGTCTATTGTTTTGGCTGTACGCAAACAACATTGTAGTACACTGGGGCAAACAACGTATACACTTGCAGCAGTCGTCGCCGTAGCTTGCGCAAGTGAAGTGCGTATTGAAATCGTCAATCTTTGCAACACGACGTAGCATAATGTTGCTTAGGTTGTATTCGCACGCCAGTGCTAGTGAAGAAGGATATGCAACTGCCGCCCAGAGTTTGAAACAGCTGTATGTTGGATACGGTTAAGAAAATGGCATATGTTCGTTTGAAGTTTTTTGTTAGAATCACCAATACTATCACCTTTCAAAGCACGCACCTTTCCTCCTGATTCACCCTATGCGGTATTTTCTTAGGGAAACGTTATGAGGTTGGCAGTACGAAGTGAGTCAGCTTTCACGTAAATGGAACAAGGCACTGAACTTACAGAATTTGGTTATGATAATTTTTTCCTGTTTTTTTTGTTTTTTTTGTTTTTTTGTTATTTTTGTTTGTGACAGGCAAACAAATTGATAATGTCTTTCTTTTATGGTTGTGAGTTTTGTAGTTGGACACAGCTACAGTAGAGCTGCAGGTACTTGATCTTTAATGCAAGGGACTGGGGCGCATGAGAACAGAGGAGCCAAATGCTATGTTGCCATTTGTTACGTTATATATATACATATAAAATTTATATATGTATTTTATTATTATTCTATTTTTAATTTATCAGGTGAATTTTTCTTTTGTTAGAGCATGATTCTTTTTCTCAGGGATATTATCGTTTCTTGTCACTTTTACTTACGCGCATAAGTAAATATGAAACGGGTTCTTGAAGGGCCGCTGTTATTCATGTACCAACTTTAGATTTTGAACGTGATGACTAAAATATAGTTGCCATTAACTGAATTGAATGTAATTTTCTAAATTTCTATTTATTGATTGCAAAGCAAGGCTCAAGAGAATTTCGATTGTTGCCGTGGAGCGGCCATGATAAAACTTACTGAACTCATGGAATCTGTATATTTAGAAAATGAACTTTAACGTAAATTAATTACCTGTTGCAATTTTAAAAAGTTCTTACAACGAAATCTCTCGCATTTACAGTTACTGTCAACACTTTTAAAAATAAATTAATACTCGGTGCGTAATGGCCGACCAAAGGCTAAATCGGAAGATGAGCTTCCCACAGGGCAAATTATTGAAAAAATGCTTATTAAAAATACTTAACCACTGCGACCATTTGAGGTGACAACTGTTACAAAGAAATTCATTTTGGATAACAATAATTAGTTTATTTTAGTAGAATACCGAATAACTTACATAAAATATGTGTAGCCGCTCAATGGCTGCCTTCCGCATCGCGAAACAAAACAGTGTGAGTACCATAAAAGTACGCCGGCCGGAGTGGCCGTGCGGTTGTAGGCGCTACAGTCTGGAACCGAGCGACCGCTACGGTCGCAGGTTCGAATCCTGCCTCGGGCATGGATGTGTGTGATGCCCTTAGGTTAGTTAGGTTTAATTAGTTCTAAGTTCTAGGCGACTGATGACCTCAGAAGTTAAGTCGCACAGTGCTCAGAGCCATTTGAACCATAAAAGTACGCCCTTCCTCCTCGGCCGTACAATCGCGTCTCTTTTCGATCCTTTTTTATTTTCATAGACATGTATTAAATAAAGATGCTACTCTTAAATTATTGCTGCATATCAGTTGTTTCAAGAACATTAACTGTATCTTTTATACTAATTATATTCATAAAATACGTTAACTACGGTTTACAACCGATAAAAATGTCAATATTTATGTGACGCACCGTCACACAATGAAGTAGACACAGTGTATGAAGAAACGCGTCGGAACCACCCTAAATGGGCCTATGAAGCACCGAGATGCGCAAGTAGATGGATGTTGCAGATGTAACGTATACAAGTATTCGTGGTTATCTCCAGTTGTCTGGAGTTATCGCTGATCATGCCGTGTTGGATTACATCGCAATAGGGAAGGAAGTTCGGCAAAACTAATTACACTCGTATTCAGAAAAAGAAAACGGAACGCCTTGAACGAAACGGGATAGGGAGTTCCTATTCACAGGACATGTACATTAGTCTGTTCTGCAGAAATGATTGGTATTTTAACCATGTCTTCCAGCGGGTTCAAGGGCAACATCGATATCGCAGCGCAACGTCACCTACCGGTAAAACGTGCTTGCGGCTCTCGTTGTCCCTGTAGACCGAAGGTAATGGATCAGTGCGGCTTGAGCAGACGTGCAGGATGGCTCGCAGACGTAGGTGCGAACCGTACCGTCAGATCAGTGAGTTCGAGAGAAGGTGCATTATTCGAGTGAGACAGTGTGATGCATCCATCCAGGAAATTGCTGCTCGATGGGACGAAGTGTTTCAGCAGTGCAACGGGTGTGTGCAGGATGGTTGACGGAAGGCTGAGGAACACGACGAGATGGGTCAGGTCGCACCACGTACTCCTAGGCTCTGGCGCAACAGCGGGTCAGTGTAACACACCGTACACTACCAGAGTTGATAGTCCGTCGCCGTTTATTACGACATGGGTTACGTGCGCGTCGTCCACTTCTGAATCAAATGGCTCTAAGCTCTATGGAACTTAACATTTGAGGTTACCAACCGTGTACAGGCAGGGTGACGACTCCAGCGAGCGACCAAATTGTGTAAATTGCCCTGAAGATGACCCCATCGAGGGTTGAAACCGCTTGGCGGCAAAATAAACACTGCGATTGTGACTGTCATTTTGAATAATTGATTGTAAGTAAATTAATCGCTGTTTATCACCATACAACTATGTTGTCTAAAAATTTAATACATACCTTCTTGGTGTCACAGGATGTCAGCCTTTTGCTGTGACCCGCCAAATCACCAGATTTGTCGTCAATCGAAAATATGTGTGGTATATGGTGAAAAGACAGGTGCAGCGCTGTGACCCAGTGGCAACCACAACAGATGAACTTTGCAACCATGTGAATGCAGCATAGATGACTACACCATAGGACGCCATTCGTGCATTATCCTTGTCAGTGACATCAAGCATGTACTAGTCATCAGGGCTCTTGGCGGGCCATACGCCTGTTAGACTACAGGACACATGCTGAACGGAGGTGACTGAAATACTAATCATTTCTGAATAACATATTAATGTATATGTCCTGTGAATATGAACTCTCCTATTTGAAGTCGTTCAAGATGTTCTGTTTTTTTTTCTGAACGTGAATGTATTTCACACGTTTACTTTCCACATCGTATGGAACTGTGAACTGAAGTTTTGGAAGGGTACAGAGGAAATCAGAAGGTTTATTTCATATGGAGACAGTACTTCCTGCCCAAGAGAAGCGTTCATTCAGAGTTACTCTCTCGTTTGTCACCGTCTTCGGGTACGGTATGGCGATACTTTTTCGATGAAATGCTGAAATTACTTTGACTCTTTTTAAGTCTTCAGTTTTCCATCCTGAAACGTCCCCTTGGAAAAATTATACATGACTGTGCTGATAAACGTCTTACGTTATTTTATTTTCAAACAGCTGAGCAGAACTAAATGTACTCAGACATTTCTCACTTTACTTATTGAGATCAACGCTAAACTGACACACAATATTTTTTTAGCGCAACGCAATCTGACTTTCAATAATCCCTACAAAAGAATGGCCCTGACTAACATTAACCTATACCTTTCACAAATCACTTACCTCACAAAAATCTTCGTTAATCGAACCACTGCAATACAGCGAGCGCCACTACTGCCAGCTAAATAAAAGATTCAAACTACTGAAGGCACTAACTACTGATAGGCATAGTTAGCAAATGAAAGATTTTGATACAGGACAAACAATGTATTTACCTTAATAGTGTTCAAAACTCATAATATATATAGCAGTTCATGACATCCAGTGTTACAAATGTACTGTCTCTGATGGACACACGTCCAGATCATCCGCTCACAAAACGCCGCCATTTCTCTCCCCACATCCACCACAGCGGGCGGCTCACCTCCAACTGCGCAACGCTACGCGCTGTTAACATCCAGCTGCCCAACACTACAGTGGCAGACAACAATGCAAACTAGCCACAGACTGCACACAGCACAGCCAGTGATTTTCTTACAGAGCGCTACGTGGCGTTACCAATAAGAAAACCTAAACAGCCTACTTAGATAGCCCCAATACTCCCCAAAAAAAATTTTACAAATTGTTTTGGGCACTGGCCAAACATATTTGTTAAAAATTTTTTCACAATTACGACAACAAAGAAATCATACGCACACACTTATTGATACAATGTTGGTCAAAAGCTAAAATTTTCTCACAGTCCATAAAGACAGTCCTGATCATTCATCACATTAAAATTGCAGTTTTTTTTCTCAAAGTCTAAGCAGTAAAAGACAATGCACACGGAAGTAGTGGATTTCAATGCAGTCTTGAAGAAGTAGTTTTGTCCTTCCAACAGAAAGAGAGCGCTGACTCGTGACATGCAGACAGGTAATGGGCCACAACAGAGCAAACCCACCGCAGAGTCAGTCGAAGTTTTGAAGAATATTGGTAGGTAGGTCATCATAGAGTAGACCTACTGTAGTCCTGGTAGAGATTACGGTATTGGTGGGCCACCAGAGGTGCAGACCCAGTGCAGTCCTTGTAGAAATAATGGTATTGGTGGGCCATCAAAGATGCAGACCCACTGTAGTCCTTGTAGAGATGGGTAGCAGCCATCTGTTGCGACTGTGCAGGTGCACAACCACCATCGAAGAGTCTTGCAGAGAATATAGCAAGTCCATAACCACCACTCGTGCACTCACAAAGTTTTTGGAATAGTCCTTAGAACCAGCAATGCTGTTAACCTGTCCCTTGCTGAATTATCAACACACGTCCAAACACAAACAGTCCTCTTTTTTTTCACATATTGTGCATATACTATGACCAACCGAAATGTGTGCAGTGAAATGTATGCTTACAAGTTACTTAATTTGATGAACTGGTGTCCATTACAATTTTATAACATGAGAATACAATTACAGAGATACAGAAAACATCATGAAAACATAATAATACAGATAACATTTGTAGTAATACAGGCTTCACAAAAGAATAGAAATAGAGATATACATCAGTGTTACAGGAATTATGACATAAGTAAATACATAAAAGATCAGAATAGCTTTCAAAAATAATGTCTAAACATCTTTACAAAATAAATGACATAGTATTAGAAAAATTCTACAACGTAACTCTCATCAGCTAAACACATAAAGGGAGGAAAAACACAAATACACAAGAGTACACAAACACATAGCAGAATAACACAGGAGGAAAGGACAGGGTTTGTTTTCAGTGCAACATTTGGTACTGCATTCCAACCCAAAACTTCATTCCATAGATCTTTCGTCTTATTTCAACGTTTATTTCCACCAAAAAAATCCTATCCAAGCATGCATTCTGTATTTATATGTTCACATATTTCTTACCTCATCATTTATTTTCCATTATGTTACCTCATCATTTATTTCCAAGAAAATCCTACCTATACCTGCTTTCTGTACTTATTTCGTATAACTTCTCAATGCATTTCTTCCAATTCATCGCAACTCATTCTCTTATATAGTCTACCGCCACTTAAGCTAACTTAAATTTACTGAGCTCAGATGCTAAACTAAGGGACGAGGCAATGCAGCAGCACAAAACAATTAATACAACAGCAATGAAAAGAAATGGAAACTGTCAAAGCAAGCAGCAGCAAATCTAAATTAGCAGGGCAATGAAACACTTCAACTAATATGAGCCAATGTGCAGCAACAAGAAAAATAAATCAGTGGTAAAACTGGCTTAACAGAGTAATACAAAGTAACATTCAGTAGCACTATGCATAGCAAACAGCAGCAGCAAATGCTGTAACTTATACCTAAACATGGCAAAGCTCAAGCAGAAAAAATATTACACTAAAGACAACAATGCAGCTAGATGAAATGTCTATTCACATCTTAATGTCTATGTAATTAAAGTGGTGCACCACAACTTATTCTAGGAAAAATATTACCAAGTTGTTGGAAAGAAAATTATATAAGCAGTTACTGTTATTCTACATCTACATCTACATCCATACACCGCAAGCCACCTGACGGTGTGTGGCGGAGGGTACCCTGAGTACCTCTATCGGTTCTCCCTTCTATTCCAGTCTCGTATTGTTCGTGGAAAGAAGGATTGTCGGTATTCTTCTGTGTGGGCTCTAATCTCTCTGATCTTATCCCCATGGTCTCTTCGCGAGATATACGTAGGAGGGAGCAATATACTGCTTGACTCTTCGGTGAAGGTATGTTCTCGAAACTTTAACAAAAGCCCGTACCGAGCTACTGAGCGTATCTCCTGCAGAGTCTTCCACTGCAGTTTTTCTATCATCTCTGTAACGCTTTCGCGATCACTAAATGATCCTGTAACGAAGCGCGCTGCTCTCCGTTGGATCTTCTCTATCACTTCTATCAACCCTATCTGGTACAGATCCCACACCGCTGAGCAGTATTCAAGCAGTGGGCGAACAAGCGTACTGTAACCTACTTCCTTTGTTTTCGGATTGCATTTCCTTAGGATTCTTCCAATGAATCTCAATCTGGCATCTGCTTTACCGACGATCAACTTTATGTGATCATTCCATTTTAAATCACTCCTAATGCGTACTCCCAAATAATTTATGGAATTAACTGCTTCCAATTGCTGACCTGCTATTTTGTAGCTAAATGATAAGGGATCTATCTTTCTATGTATTCGCAGCACATTACACTTGTCTACATTGAGATTCAATTGTCATTCCCTGCACCATGCGTCAATTCGCTGCAAATCCTCCTGCATTTCAGTACAATTTTCCATTGTTACAATCTCTCGATACACCACAGCATCATCTGCAAAAAGCCTCAGTGAACTTCTGATGTCATCCACCAGGTCATTTATGTATGTTGTGAATAGCAACGGTCCTATGACACTCCCCTGAGGCACACCTGAAATCACACTTCGGAAGACTTCTCTCCATTGAGAATGACATGCTGCGTTCTTTTATCTAGGAACTCCTCAATCCAATCACACAAGTGATCTGATAGTCAATATGCTCTTACTTTGTTCATTAAACGACTGTGGGGAACTGTATCGAACGCCTTGCGGGAGTCAAGAAACACGGCATCTACCTGTGAACCCGTGTCTATGGCCCTCTGAGTCTCGTGGACGAATAGCGCGAGCTGGGTTTCACACGACCGTCTTTTTCGAAACCCATGCTGATTCCTACAGAGTAGATTTCTAGTCTCCAGAAAAGTCATTATACTCGAACGTAATACGTGTTCCAAAATTCTACAACTGATCGACGTTAGAAATATAGGTCTATAGTTCTGCACATCTGTTCGACGTCCCTTCTTGAAAACGGGGATGACCTGTGCCCTTTTCCAATCCTTTGGAACGCTACGCTCCTCTAGAGACCTACGGTACACCGCTGCAAGAAGGGGGGCAAGTTCCTTCGCGTACTCTGTGTAAAATCGAACTGGTATCCCATCAGATCCAGCGGCCTTTCCTCTTTTGAGCGATTTTAATTGTTTCTCTATCCCTCTGTCGTCTATTTCGATATCTACCATTTTGTCATCTGTGCGACAATCTAGAGAAGGAACTACAGTGCAGTCTTCCTCTGTGAAACAGCTTTGGAAAAAGACATTTAGTATTTCGGTCTTTAGTCTGTCATCCTCTGTTTCAGTGCCATTTTGGTCACAGAGTGTCTGGACATTTTGTTTTGATCCACCTACCGCTTTGACATAAGACCAAAATTTCTTAGGATTTTCTGCCAAGTCAGTACATAGAACTTTACTTTCGAATTCACTGAACGCCTCTCGCATAGCCCTCCTCACGCTACATTTCGCTTCGCGTAATTTTTGTTTGTCTGCAAGGTTTTGGCTGTGTTTATGTTTGCTGTGAAGTTCCCTTTGCTTCCGCAGCAGTTTTCTAACTCGGTTGTTGTACCACGGTGGCTCTTTTCCATCTCTTACGATCTTGCTTGGCACATACTCATCTAACGCATATTTTACGATGGTTTTGAACTTTGTCCACTGATCCTCAACACTATCTGTACTTGAGACAAAAATTTTGTGTTGAGCCGTCAGGTACTCTGTAATCTGCCTTTTGTCACTTTTGCTAAACAGAAAAATCTTCCTACCTTTTTTAATATTTCTATTTACGGCTGAAATCATCGATGCCGTAATCCCTTTATGATCTCTGATTCCCTGTTTCAAATAGTTCGGGTCTGTTTGTCACCAGAAGGTCTAATATGTTATCGCCACGAGTCGGTTCTCTGTTTAACTGCTCAAGGTAGTTTTCAGATAAAGCACTTAAAAAAATTTCACTGCATTCTCTGTCCCTGCCACCCGTTATGAATGTTTGAGTCTCCCAGTCTATATCCGGCAAATTAAAATCTCCACCCAGAACTATAACATGGTGGGGAAATCTACTCCAAATATTTTCCAAATTATCCTTCAGGTGCTCAACCACAGCAGCTGCTGAGCCAGGGAGCCTATAGACACATTCAATTACCATGTCTGAGCCTGCTTTAACCGTGACCTTCACCCAAATCATTTCACATTTCGGATCTCCGTCAACTTCCTTCGATACTATTGCACTCCTTATCGCTATAAACACGCCTCCCCCTTCACTGTCCAGCCTGTCTCTGCGGTACACATTCCAATCTGAATTTAGGATTTCATTACTGTTTACATCTGGTTTCAGCCAACTTTCTGTCCCTAGTACTATATGGGCGTTGTGACCGTTTATTAATGAGAGCAGTTCTGGGACCTTTCTATAGACGCTCCTGCAGTTTACTATTAGCACGTTAATATTGTTATTCCCTGTTGCATTTTGCCTACTCCTACCTTGCCGCGTCTCAGGAGGCGCCTTGTCAGGCCTAGGGAGGGAATTCTCTAACCTAAAAAACCCCCATGTGCACTACACACGTACTCCGCTACCCTTGTAGCCGCTTCCGGCGTGTAGTGCACGCCTGACCTATTCAGGGGGACCCTACATTTCTCCACCCGATAGCGGAGCTCGAAAAATTTGCACCCTAGATCTCCGCAGAATCGTTGGAGACTCTGGTTTAAGCTTTCCACTCGGCTCCAAACCAGAGGACCGCGATCGGTTCTGGGAATGATACTACAAATAGTTAGCTCTGATTCCACCCTGTTAGCGAGGCTTTGCGCCTTCACCAATTCCGCCAACCGCCTGTACGAACTGAGGATGACCTCTGAACCCAGACGGCAGGAGTCATTGGTGCCGACATGAGCAACAATTTGCAGTCTCTATCGCCGCCGGTAGGGCCTCGTCCACATCTCGGATGAGACGCCCCGGCAAGCAGACAGAGTGAACACTGGCCTTCTTCCGCGACCTTTCCGCTATTTCCCTAAGGGGCTCCATCACCCGCCTAACGTTGGAGCTCCCAATAACTAATAAATCTCTCCCCCCCCCCCCCCCCCGTGTGCCTGCTCGGACCTTGATGAAGGAGCAGCCACATGTCCACTCACAGGCAGAGCGGGCGAAGCCACACGGCCAGCCTCCACATTTACCATCCGCCCCGTGCGCCGCGAACGGCGCTGAACCCGCCACTCCCCTTGGGGAGAGGGTGGCCCAATCGCGCCCGGTACCCGCGAAGATGTCTCGACAGCAGGGACAGTGGGTGAAGCATGTAACACCTGGGGTGTACATTGTGACGCATCAGACTCCCCACTGCCGCTACACTCTGAGGCAGCAGCCTGAAGACGGCTGACAGTGGCCATCAACACGTTCAGCTGTTCGCGAACAGTGGCCAGCTCCTCCTGCGTCCATACACAGCAGTCACACATCCTATCCATCCTAAGGAATCAATTTACTGAAGAGAGTTAATCAACTTTTAACTAGACTGCTAATTCACTAAAGGCAGCTGATTATTGACTAAACTGTGATTGCTAGCCACTTCTTGTAAAAAACAATGAAAATAGCAAAAAGTGGTTCAAATGGCTCTGAGCACTATGGGACTTAACATCTATGGTCATCAGTCCCCTAGAACTTAGAACTACTTAAACCTAACCAAGCTAAGGACATCACACAACACCCAGTCATCACAAGGCAGAGAAAATCCCTGACCCCGCTGGGAATCGAACCCGGGAACCCGGGCGTGGGAAGCAAGAACGCTACTGCACGGCCACAAGCTGTGGACAATGTAAATAGCACTACCTGTCTCTGGACTGTATTGAAAACAAACACTAGCACTACTGGCACTATGGTTGACTAAAGGGACTCTCTGACTGTATTCAAAACAAACACGAAATCTATGGAACACTATTAATAGCACTCGACAATTAAAGCTTCCTAAAAGCAAAAACACACAGAAGAAGAAGTGACAAGTAAGAAAAATACAGTTAATACTTAAATTAAGGTAGCTCGCTGCACAGCAGACGTGAAGCAGACGGCGGGTAGGACGACACTGACACTACTGTTACTAGTCCCTTCTTATTGTTCTTTCCTTTCCAAGTGCTCTCTTTTCGAAGAATGTGGATCATAAAATTATTATTTCATAGATCTGTTGACAGAAAGTGTTCACATTATCAAATGCATTTAATTTTATTTTATATAACCAATGCTGCAACAAAGCAGGAAACCAGATATCAAATGAAATAAGCAACTATGTACAAAGTAAAGCATAAAAATATCATTCAGTAGTCATGAGGCATTTCATAAGTTAGTAGAAATTCTCTCAACTCTCGTAGAAAGACACTTGTCATAACCAGGTGTGCAGATGTAAGAATATTTCCCATCAGTTCATAAGCATTTCAGTAATTAGCACAATGTACGATATGTTTCCAAGTAATGAGCGTGTCGTATTTGCGATGCTTTCTACAAAGGAATGTCAATAGGTTAATGGTCTCTTTTTTTCTCCACCTGTGCCTCTGAAAGGCACACACTAATGGCTTTCTTCCAGGTGACTGTCACGCAGCTGGGTGCTTATAGTGCATTACGTCAAGGTGACCGCCCTTCCTTACTGAAATATTTACGACATCAGTTTCCACTACAGTGACAGTTTGATACAAATAAGATGTCACAGGTCGAAATATTTGCGTTACAAATCTGTAGAAACAAAATCTTATAAAATATAACAGTGTCCAAAAAATATTCGTCGTTATTGTGATACATTCACGCATTTACACACATTTCATAACTCTTAAAGTACGATTTTTGGTTTCCAACATCCTTTTTCACAAGTCAGAGTCCCTAACCACTACTCATTATTCCTTACCTTATTACACATATACATATTCGTCGACACTTCTTCAATATTTCAACATAACAGATATGAAGCTTAATCAAATTCCTCATATAGAATCATCTTATTGATCATAAACATACCTCAGCAGCATAATACACATCGTCATCATAATAATATCATAACATCTCAGTCAATTCTCAAAATCGTCGTAGCTTCCTCCAATAACTTCAAAACCTAAAAAAAATTCTCTGCTCATTTCAATAGTGTCATCTGCCTCAATTGTACTTTAAAATCGTGATCCCATACCAAATACATCATTCAAAGCTCTCATAGTATCACAATGGTTCCGAAAAAATATGAACAGTTCACACAGTACAGACAAAATACAATTTCATAAGTGTGAAGTTATCCAACTGTTTAATTACGTAAACATATGTCACTGATGTAGTAAAATAAATGTTTGTCTCTCCCGGTTAAATTATCAGATAGCTGTGTAATTTATGTGTTAGAGAAATATGGTACCGATATGTAAAGTTGTGTAAGCAAATACCATATTAGCTAGGGCTCCTTGTGCTTACCAAACACATGGTACACAAAGTAAGCGTGTACCCCCTGAGGATTAATGTAATTATACCCTCAGGTGTTACAGATTACAGCAATGGAATGAAACGTATCACGGAAAACCTTTGTATCATTGTAATTCAAAAATCTTTAAAAATAAATGTTTTAAGTACAAAATTAATCACTCAAATACGTGTACTGTAGCGCTAAATGTGCGTCTTGCAGTAAGATAATTCTGTGGAAGTGTCGTAGTTACGGTCCTCTGTAAGCAAAGTTCTGCTGAAGTCAATGAACTTACCTCGTCATAAACGAAAGTGAAATGCTTTGCGTATAGACATCATAGTTATTATGCTTACTGCGGTGATGAAGAAAGTACTGTACTGAAACCTATTGTTGTGCTACGGAAAAGGCTGTCTCATTGTAGCTATACCACAAAAGTTACTACTTACTTTCCAGAATAATACATAAAAACTGTGCAGATATAAAACAGATACACTGCAAAAGCAACAATGTAAATTGTGTCACACATTAGTAGCGTTGTGATATAATCGTGTAGCTGTCAAAGAAACCAAATACTAAGTCATCTTTAATCTCACAGAAAGTACTTCAAATAAAGAATGTCTTTTCAACTAAACCAAAATATTGCATTAAAATCTCATGAGCAGTATATGTTCAAAGTATGTAAGCCTTATAGTCGTTACGTAGTCCTGCAATTAACAAGCAACAATGTACACACACAATAACACTGTCTCGTCTGCTCACTATAACAATACATTCGTAATTTCTGTTTAAATAAGTTCTCTTGGTTCTTGAGTGGATATTTAACTTCAAACATTTTGCATGGTAACAGTTTCTAAGTCTGACAAAGCATACTAGAAATGTGAAGTGAAAAGTTTTATGGCAAAGACAAAGTTAAAAAGCAGATTATCTTTCAATAAACGGTTTTACATGTGAAATGTGGTGTAATCCTTTACTCTTCCTAGTATGCGGAGTTTCAACTTCAACGCAATTATCATGTGGTATACGTCGGATTCTGTAAGGTCCATTGTAAACTAGAAAGAATTTGTGACTCATGTGTTCCTTCTTATGCGACAATGAATGAGCTTTAATGAGAACTTTCTGACCAATATATAATTTCTTTGCATTTGCTTTACCGTGTAGTTTTCTCCTTTTGTCTGCTGCAGATTTTTTATTTTTAATAGCCAAATCAGTTATGTCTTTGTGTCGATGTTTACGTGTATTCGGGAAAGATACAAGCTCTCTGATTCTGTTCGGTGGTTCTTCATTCTTCGGTACAAGAGTAGATGGTAAAGCAGTGGAGTTATGAGGCATTTCATTCAGCACGTTTTGAAATAAGTGTAAATATCTGTCCCAATGCTCATGCTTTCTGTGACAATAAAGTCTGCAAAGCTTATTGATTTCCTTCATAATCTGTTCAGACGGGTTAAAATGTGGTGCGTACAATGAAATAAAAACAGGTTTGATTTCATGGTTCCGAAGCAGGCGTGACCAAACAGCAGATCTGAATTGCGGTCCGTTACCTGAAATGACTTTACTAACGTCTCCAACTTCACGTAAGAAATTTTTAACAAAGGAGCTGGATACAGACCGTCCGGTGGCTTTACGTAACGGAGTGAAAGAAACAAATTTTGAAGTAAGTTCAACAGTGACTAGAACGTACGAAAATCCATTAGATGTTCTGACAAGGGGTCCCAAGAGATAAACAGCAGCAAATTCTTTTAATTTAGAAGGAATGATACGAAACAACGGAGCACGATGTGAGATAGTAGATGGTTTCGCCTTTTGACAAAGTTTACAAATAGACAAGACTCTTCGAATTCTCTTTTCGATATTGTTAAAATAACAAGTCGATCGAAGAATATGATAACATTTTCGTGGACCAAAATGTGCGTACCTGAAATGAATGTACCAAATGATCTTATTAACAAAATCGTCTGGAATGCAAAGTACCCATAGCTTGTCATCAACAGTGCAGCGTTTGAAGAGTATGTTGTTTCTAACCAGATAATAATGCCGAATCTGAGTGTGTGTCTTTTCATGCCATTTACTTTTGATGTCTTGCCAAATCGGATCTTTATCTTGTTCATGAGCAATGTCCTTTAAAGATGTGGTGATGAAGTTTTCAAAGGCGACTTTCTGAATGTAAAGAATACTGAAATTTTTCTCAAGGTTGCCCTCTGTGTTACTTTTCTCGAGCCCAGCCTGTGCGCGTGACAGTGCGTCCGCAACAATGTTCTCCTTGCCGGGATTGTAGACTATTGTGAAGTGTAATTTTAGCAGAAGCAATGCTCAACGTTTTAACCTGTCATGATTTAATTTTGAAGACATAAGAAATTGTAATGCACGATGATCACTGTATACTTTTACATGCTTACCAGAAAGAAAGAAACGGAATTTGTTAAATGCCCAAACGATAGCTAAAGCTTCTAATTCAAACGGAGTAATTTTTTTCAGATTTTGTTAGTGCATGGCTAGCAAAAGCAATGGTTTTCTGAACAGTAGTGTCATTTTCTGTGGCTTCTTGAAAGAAATGGGCACCGAGACCGACTTAAGAAGAATCCGTGCTAAGGCAGAAATCTTGTGACAGATCTGGATGAGCTAGCATTGGCGCGTTAAGTAGCGATTCTTTGAAAGAATTGAATTCCAACTGTGCTTGTTCGTCCCAGTTCCAAATAGCATTTTTCCCAGTGAGAGAACAAAGTTTTGGTGTAACTAGAATTTCCATATTCAGAAAACGACGGTAAAAATTTACGAGACCTAGAAGACTGCGGACTTGTTTTTTTGTGGATGGAACTGGAATGGCTCTGATTGCTTCTAACTTTTCAGGATCCGACTGAATGCCTTCAGAAGAAATAATATGTACAAAAACCTCACCTTTGACCTACCTAATTTAGACTTTTCCAAGTTAACTGTAATTCCAGATTCTGCAAAAATATGTAACACGCTGTTGAGGATGCGATTATGTTGTTCCCATGAGGCTTCTGCTATCAGAATATCGTCCTCAAGGTGATGTGACGTTTTTAAGAACTCAGGTAATATGGAATTTAGCCCGCGAATGAATGCTGCCGAAGAAATGTTCAAAGCAAAAGGAAGTTTCCGAAACTGATAACAAAACCCGAGACAAAGGAAAGCTGTGTATTTTCTACATTCTGGATGAAGTTCGATCTGATAAAAGCTGGATCTGAGATCAATAGAAGACACCACTTTTACACCATTAAAATTTTGAAGAAGTTCTTATAACGTTTGCGGCCTGTTGTAGGGAAGCAGCCTACTCACGCCGTATAAAATTCACATCAGTCTTTCCACTGTGTGCCAGCCTAGCTCTGACGTCATAAATGTTGTGCAATACTTTTAAAATCAAGTAAATAACCTGAAACGTTTCTGGCATGTCAGAAGTAATACTAAATCAATATGTGTTGAATGTCAGTTCAATAACTTTAACCATTTTCGAAATTTGGACGTTTTTCTGTAAAAATCATTGGCGCAACAGAAAAGAGCTAGAGACTTAAAAATTTATATTTAGACTCCTTTTTCAAAATAATTTAGTAGAAACAGTCTTCTGGATCTCACAAATTAAGATTTTAGTTGAAATTCAATATTTTCTGGGTTTTGTCTTAAAAATTAAGGAAGCAATATAGATTAAGTAGGCTACTAAATAAGGCTAGGATGTTTAAATTTAAGTAGAATGGAGATCCGCTATAATCATAAAGATGTGAGAAGTTTCAACTCAGTAACTATATAACTATAGCGATAGCGTATCTCCAAAGGGCAAGTTCAGAGCTCGTCTACTGTGTGTAGCTTAATTAAATTAATTCTCTCGCGTAAAATATTTGACTTAGCCACGTCAGACTTTTATTATGATTATTTACCTGTGTGCTGAATGCACATTTAAATTGAGAGCTTCATCCGCCATCAGCAAAGGAAGCGATGATTTATTCAATAACTTAATGTGGTGCATTACTAGCCCAGCGGCTAGTTGGGAGAGCCGATTTGCTCAGGCGTTCCCCTAGCCGTCCGCACCGCGGCTTTATATATAAGAACGCTGCGCGAGGAAAAAAGGCCCCAGTTCTCTCCAGACGCTGAATAGCACACCATCTGTGTCGGGAGTCGCGTCGCGTCGGTATCATTGCTATAAACAGCCTCGGATGCCGTAATAAGTTACTTGGGATACGTGTAACCATGAAATCGTTTTCGAGTGAAGTGTTAATTCTGGGATAACTTTAATGATATATCTTCAGTTTGCGTCTGTCGTATTTTCATGTGCCGCCACGGGACAGACATTCTACCATTATTTAGCGTGGCGTTTGATGAGCATATTCATCAAATTATGGCGAGCATTCACTTAAACATTTAATTTGGACAGTTATAGTTGCATCAGCGCGTTAGACTCTGAACTGCTCTGGTAGTTGGATTGTATGTTGTTTTTTTTTTTCATCTGTGACTTTCAGAATATAGCGAACGTTTTTTCACGATCGTTTTTGATTATGAATCCCAGACAATCTCCTAATTCCTCAGAGCTATAAGCTGTAGCTATAAGTGTATTTCTCAGATGAAGTGGGCACTAGGAATTCCAATTACAGGCATCACATTTTGCTAATCACTTTCTGGTGGCCAATATTGTAGTTAGAGAGCCAGTGTTGAGAACGGCAAAAGACAGCATAAATAATAGGAACATGTATATAACAATTAATTCCACCTGCCACCCCACATATGGTTAATCGGCCAGGAAATGCATCTTTTATGCATCTACATTACACAACAAACCAAACATTATATAAACAATTAATTCCACCCGCCACCCCACATACGGTTAATCGGCCGGGAAATGCAGTGTTTCTACATTCTATTATTATTAACAACAAATTAAAATCCACCCGCCGCCCCACAATTGGTGCATCGGCCGGGAAAGAAACTGAGTAATAGTGAAAGTGATTTTTAAATATTCGTATTCGGGAGTGAAATGCGACACGCAACTGAGCGACAGAACAGTGATAGTGTTACGTGTGCATGTGGACGACGCAATTGGATTAACAACGCATCTGGATTGACGGAGCTGGCACTGAGTCTAGCGGCACTGCCGGCATCGTCAGAAGCCAATTTCGCCTCACCGCAGACGCCCGCTGGAGCAACCGGAGCCGTACCTGCAGTTGCGGGCCTCGCAAACACACAGCAGCCGTTGAAGTGCCATCTGCAGTTCAGCGCGCCGCGTCGCATCAGTACTCTTGGTACACCGCGCCGGCAACGCCATACGTCGTGCAGAAGGAACTAAATTAAGTGAAAAGCTGTTAAAATTTTTACTAACCTGCACTAAATGTCTGTCGGAAATGGAACTGCCAGAAGAAACTGAGGTTAAAGTTAAATCAGAACCTATGTCTGTTGAGGGAACTGTAAATCCAGACAACGGTTCAAGTGTAAATATGCATGAAAATAGTAATATTAAAGTGAAATATGAAGTATTGTCTCCTGACAGTAGTGTGAAAAGGGGCAATGATTCAATAATAGAGACCCCTGTAGTAAATTAGAAATCAGAAATTGTTAATTTATTGGATGATAGTTTATCTGATGAGTTAAAAACGAAACAGTCATCAGAGGTGGTACAGTTTAAACAGGAGAAGTTAGATATGACTGGTCAAGCTGAAGTTTCATTTAGTTTTGATGATTCTGGTGTTGGATCTAGTTTTTTGTCACCTGAGTGTGGTAAAAAGCCAGCTAGTGAGCAACCCAAAGATACTGAGGCTATTGATTTAAATGTTATATTAGAAACAATAGCTGCCAGAAATGCTAGAATGACAGCTGAATTAAAGTCTGAAATAACTGAGGTCAAAAGCAGTAATGCAAAAATGTCAGCCAGTAATGCTAGAATGACAGCTGAGTTAAAATCTGATATAATTGAGGTAAATAACAGAATTGTGGCCAGCCAAACCAATTTTAATAAACGGTTTGAGGCAATGGACAATAAATTAGAATCCAATAAAGCTGAATTAGAAAATTCCTTCAAGGCTAGTTGCAATAAGTTGAAAGAGGATCTGGACAGTTTGAATTACAAAATTGATTACAACCATGAGGATATTAAGAAAAATGTTGCTCAACAATTTTTTGAGACGTACAAAACAGTAAAATCCGAAGTTGCTGAGGTTCGCAAAGACTTCCAAATGGAAGATGCGAAGCTGGAGCACAAGTTAACAGAAAAGATCGAGGTGGAATCTGAACTGTGCTCAGATAGGTTTAAAGATGTTAATATAAAAGTAAACATATGTCAAGCAGAAGTAGACGCAATCAAAACTGACACTACTCATATTGTGCAAAGAGTAGATAATGTTGAAATAAGAGTAGAAAATATTAGTACTAACATTGCTAACATTGAGAGTAAAGTACCTTCAGTAACTTCTGGTAATGGTAGTATGCAACAAGTTGTAGCTGCAAACGCCGCTTTTATCGGGTGTCGGCAGTTCTTGCGGTTCGATCCAGATAAAAATATCCACCCGCTAGATTTCTGGAACGATTTTGAAGATGTGATTCCACCAATTTGGTCTGAACGAGAGAAAATCTCATTTATTAGAAGCCATTTAGCAGGTGACGCCATGCGTTGGTCAGCTGATGTTAGGTTGAAGTGTAAAACACTAGCGGAATTTAAAACTGCTTTCATTAGTGGGTATTGGTCTAGCAATAAGCAAAATGAAGTGTTGAGAGAATTTTGGAGTGGAAAAAGCTTCAATGCGGGCAAGGAATCTATTAAAGAGTTTGCCAGGTCATGGATCTCACGTTTGTCACATTTGGCCAAAAAGCTAAAACCTGAAATGATAATACTGGGTCTTGAAGCCAAACTGCCATGGAATTGGCAAACTAGAATTATATCTGCCCCTTGAGACAATCTTGATCGTTTCATTGAGTATTTAGAAGGTGTAGATCGTGTTGCTGCCAATGAGGAGCAAGCACGCAACAACAGAAATGGTAATAACACTAGTAGTAATTTTAAGAACGAGCAGAACGGCAATGTAAACATCAGAACAGTAGGTGTTCGCCATCCTAAGAGAGGTAGGAATTGGAGAAATAATTATCAGAACCAACAATGGCATCCAAATGATAGTAATTTTGTTCCGAACAGAATTATGCAGGTAAACAACAGTGCGGAAAGCAATGCTGTGCCAGTTAACTATAATGGAAATAAAGGAAACAGTAGTAGGCCGAGGCAGGAAAACTAGTTCCCGTCTGTGAGGACACTGGCGCTCACCAGGCGGCTACTTTTCCTAAGCCAGTAATTACAGTAATTGGTAAGGCAGATCAGAATACTCAAACATGTGGATGAGAGATCGGTAGCATCTAAGGATACAGTAGAAATATTAGAACACTCACAGTATTTGATAGATACCATGTTGGAGACGCTTTCTAAGTGGGAAGAGAAAGAGAAGGCGCAGCAGTGTAACGGTAGGGAAGAGCTACAAAATACTGAATTGTCAGGTGAAGAAGCAGAAGAAATTCATGCTTATATTTACGATAAGGATGATGTGCTCTTATCTAAAGTGCCTATGCTGGATATTGATACTGTACTAATAAATTTAGGGCAGGAGGTAAGTGAGAATGTAGAGGGTAGCCTGTTGGGGGTCGATGAACCCAGTAGCTGTGACCAGTTGTCACTTGAGAAGGAACCCAACGATAATGGTGAAAGTGGTTTAGCTGTAACTAGTGTTATGCCCAGTCTGGAGGCGCGAATCGCTCAGACTACAATAATTAGGGTCATGTTCAGCAAACTAAGTGTAATGAAGTCGTGCGTTGTTTCGATTTAAAATTAATAGACTGACTGAAAAAGGCAGCTGAAAATGTAATTCAGGAAACCCCTACACACTTTGACCTAAATGCAATGAAGACAGATGTCGATCACTTTAGTTGGAGACAAATCAAAAAGGAACTTGCGACCGAACCGCCGAATCTTTCCATCAGTAAATGGGGTATGTTCTCAACTGACTCAGTTGTTTTAACCCCTCCACTGACGGAATGACCCGCTTCCTACTTCCGTATGTATAAAGCCAATACGGACTTGTAGCTGTCACGCCTTTGCGCTTACTGCTACGTATTTTAACCATAAATAGCTCAGCCCTAATGGTAAGAGTTAGTAGTGAATTCACGTTATTAATCTTTGAAGACAGCACAGCTGCCACAAGCTCAGCTCACTTTTACTCCACTCCTACCCTCGCCATTGCACCACATTAACTAGGTGCTACATGGACCTTGCTAAATTCACTTGCGTATACATTTTTGACCGCTACTCGCCAGTATTTACCTATTGGATTAGCACACTCCTAACCGGACTATTTCTCAAAGAGCTGTGATGATTGAATGGGTTCGATCCACGGCCTACAGTGCCCTACAGTTTACACGGTAACACTGCCTACCTGACCCGCTTAACTTGGTAGTGAGCTTATGTATCCAATCACCACTGCTAGCAGCAGTAGATAATCCTATCAGCACGACGAGAGCAGCAGACTTACCGTCGAATCCTCCTAAAAATACTTATAACTACGGTCGCCAGCTCTGAAGGAGCAAAAGAATAAATCAATTTTTTAGCTCGTTTCAAAGTGAAACGGCTTGAGTTGAATTTTAAACTTAATTCTGAATATTACTATTTCTGATCATTCTAGATGATTCTACAAAGCAAATACTCTCTCAATTTCTGTGAGTTGGCTTGGTAATTACCACCAAGACAATTTAAGCAACTTAGGTTAACAAACTTCTACCCTTCAACTTATTTAATGATTTTGGGATATTACTCTGTGGGCAATTGCTATAGAATTAGTTAAGTGACTTTACTTGAAAGGTTACTCAGAAAAATTTAAGTAACTATAAATAGGCGACTCATTCTGGTGTGACCATTGCTCTTTTCTACATTCTTAAACGCTAAAGTATTCTACAACCAAAAGAATTGTAAATGAAAGAGGCGATGGTGGCCTCAGTCTGATTTCACTACACTATGTTTCAGGTTACTACACTTTACAATGAACAACATGCGTCGTAATTTTACTCGTTACTATATTCTGTCCTCTGCACTTGAATAAAAGATAACTGGTATTCTCCTTTTACATGTATACAAAGTTCGACTTAACAATTGCAAGCAGTCTTGCCTTGGGTAGACGTGTCGGTGCTGGTGGTGAGATGCATGTGGCTAACGCAGCTCTTCCTCTTCACGCCTTGTGCCCTTAATGGCGGCTGGAACTACGAGCTGTAGCACTCGTATAAGCTACTGCGCGTCCGCCATAAAATCTGGGCGCAGGAACTCTTACAATCAGCCCCAGTGGCATAGAGACGGCTTCGACAACCATTCGTCGCGTTCCACTCCACAAACGGCGACGATATTCTCCTTTTCGCTGTTGCACAGTCACTTTTGCGTGAGCACCGTTATGCACGTCCGCTCACGTCAACACTCCCCAGGCCATTCCATTGTTCAGTCCCTGTGTCTCCAGCTACCTCTAGCTACGCGCGTACCACCAAGAGTGGGGGCGTTCCCCTACCACCTTTTCACCGAAATCATTTAGTATTTAAGAATATTTATATTTATTACCCTGGGGTTCATACCAGTCATAATAATTTACTACTAGCGCTTTATAACATTAAATCATACAGTAATAGCTTATAATTACCAAGAAAAAGAATACAGTTGACTCCGAGAGCTCTGTGCATTGTCTGAGACAGCGCTAATTCCCAGTTTCGCCAATAGATGGCATCAGGGTGCACTCCCTGGCAGTCTCACACCAGCGCGCCCATTTCCGACGCGCGGGCTCCAAATTACTGTCAGCCCACCATCATTTCAGTTCCGTTACAAACTATTGGATGAGTTTGAGGAACCACCTGTACAACCTAGAATAAGCCACCCTATAATAATAGTGAATATGTTCGGTATCAATGTACGTTGTCTCTTAGACAGTGGAAGTGAGGTGAGTGCGATATCTCAGTCCTTCTTTGATGCATTACCTGGTGAAGACAAGCTTACAGTAATGAGGGTATCAGGACTAAGAATAATTGGTGCTACTGGCAAGGTGTAAAAAATGGTAAAGCAAGAAGCTTTACTGCCCTTTGATATTGATGGTAATTTAATTGATCATATATGCTTAATTGTAAACAATCTCAGTATTGAGGTTTTAATTGGCATAGATTTCTTGTCGAAATATCAGAGTGTTGTTGACTTTGAAAGAAGCCAGTTAAAATTGGTCTTGCCGATAACCGGAGTAATTACGGTACCTTTTATTGATAAACATGTAGTAACTAATGATGAAACTTGGGAGCTGCCTATACGAGTTCTGAAAAATAGGAGATATTGGGACGAAGGTGTTAATCTTAGTAAATACCAAGGACTTTTCAGGATCATAGGAAAACCACATGCCAATGCATATAGGCTAGAGTACCCTAAGAGTAAAAAGCTATTCGGTCTCAGGAACGTGATCGACCTAAAGAAGTTCATAGGTAGCGAATGGTTGCTGTAGGGAGGAGGTTGTTCTGTAACCTCTACACAGTGTGGCAGCTGTGCAGTCCCAGCTGTGTGAGATCTTCTTTCCATTTCAGGTCTCACTCATTATTCATCTTTCCTATCTACCATAGTTTCGACTCCTACTTTGCAATACACAAATTTTCCGTCATGGCTATCAAGCCATGAGTTCTGTAACCATTCTATCCACCGATTAGTGAAGAAAATACCTAATGTGACAAACCTAAAAGTGACATAAACAATAGAGAAGTATGACGTAATTAAGATACAAATGTGTTTGAGTAACAAGTATGTATAGAACCATGGTAATATTGTAAGTACAAAGTGTTGCTTTAATGGAAATGTACCCACAATAATATTTAAAAAAATAAGATATACAAATTCGTGTACAAGCAGGATCTGAAGTGGCAATGTGAAACCTAGTGTATGCTGTAGAGCTAACTAATTAATGGTAAAAGAGATTGCTTAGTGTTATGAAAAATAGACAGATAAGTTGTAAAAATGAACTTATCTTGTGTAGCAAGGAATGGCAGTGTAATAGAATTGAACAGTGTTTGTGGTTGAGACGTGAAGGACACGTCCCTGAAGTATTTATAAGGTTGGAGCTGCCCATTATTTGGTGTTGGGTGTGCGGTGACACACCTACAGGTATTGAGGTTATGAGTTGGAGGCGTGAATGCGACCATAGGTACCCTTATGTTAGATGAGACAGAGTAGCTCATGGTGTCCTATAGGTTTAAGGAATTTAGCATTACGCTCGTCCATAATTACTTAATGCACTTTATTGGTAGGTCGAGAGAGACTACCTGTGGTTTCAGCGTCCGATCGAGTGGAAATGGATTGCCACGTGGGCAAACTGATCAGCTGCAATACACTATAGATATGAAATAAATGTGCTATCTTATGCTTTAAATGTTAATAGAGTGAGTGTTAAATACATACACTAGCAACATAATTAAGTAACATAATGGCAGGCGTGAAACATTATTTATAGCTCAGCATAAATACACTTCGATGAAGTAAGTATCTAATTGCAGATGTGGAACTGACACAGCAGCAGAGGACCAATAAGTGGATTTAGTAGTTAACTAAACATAGTGTGCTTTGAACAACCAGAACTGTACTATTACCACAAGTTACTCACATGTACAAAAAAGCTGAGAAGACAACTACTAATCAAATATACTCATACTATTTCTAAGAATAAGGTAATTGAAGATGAGTCAGCTAAGTAAATAAAATACAGATTTATCAGGAATGTACTGAGCATTGGTTCAGTGTTCCGGCCCAGAAATAATAAATTGAAATTGAATAGAAATTATGATTGTATGCCTTGAGCATAAATTTTCTCTAGTACGTGACTAATGGCGTTTTGAGCAATTTGTTTACCGAGAGAGTAAAATTTAAAAAAAGTTCTGTTAACTTTGTTCCAGCAACATATTAAAAGATAAAATGTATATATATATCCCCATTTCATTGTGACCCACCCTTAAATATTAAGTGAACAGAGTCTGAGGCACTCTTTTTGTTTGTTCTACAGGACAGACCAGATAAAGGCAGCCTGGTAGCTGCGTGAAAGCGTGGAGTGACTTGGACACAACTCACAGTGACCCCTCCCCTTTCCCCATGTAAATTTACAGTGAACGTGAAGGACGCACACCATAGCAACTTCCCCTCCTCTACCCTTGTGAATGGAAGTGTAGAACGCAAGCCAAAGTGGCTACAACCACGTGTGTAAAAATGAAATTGTCATGGTTTGTGAAACTTTCTTTCAGGTTTAGAAAAGACTGCTAAGATATAATTATCAGTTTATGTATCATGAATAACTGTGTTATTTTCTTTGAATTTGTGTATGTAAAAATGTATTTAATGGATTTAAGATTTTCATATCTTTACATATTTTCATGTGTTTGCTTGTCTAAGGCAATATGTATGCCAAAGTGTTTCATTGATTTTGCTTAAATTTTGAGGGATAATGTTGCTTAGGAGGCAGTGAACATGCCAGCAATTTAAATAATTGAAGTAGGTAATCAGTTTTCTTTTAATATTTCGATATGTTTTCATTTCAATTTTAATTTTCATAGGGAGTTAAGCTGTACTCGTGCTTCCTTTTTTGTAATTAAATTTTTTTTCATTCATTAAGATTCAAAACAAAATTTAAGTAGAGGGTGATGTAGGGAAGCAGCCTACTCACGCCATATGAAATTCGCATCAGTCTTTCCATTGTGTGCCAGCCTAGCTCTGACGTCATAAATGTTGTGCAATACTTTTAAAATCAAGTTTATAACCTGAAACGTTTCTGGCATGTCAGGAGTAATACTAAATCAATATGTGTTGAATGTCAGTTCAATAACCATTTTCGAAATTTGGACGTTTTTCTGTAAAAATTATTGGCGCAACAGAAAAGAGCTAGAGACTTAAAAATTTATATTTAGATTCCTTTTTCATAATAATTTAGTAGAAACAGTCCTCTGGATCTCACAAATTAAGATTTTAGTTGAAATTCAATATTTTCTGGGTTTTGTCTTAAAAATTAAGGAAGCAAGATAGATTAAGTAGGCTAATAAATAAGGCTAGGATGTTTAAATTTAAGTAGAATGGAGATCCGCTATAATCATAAAGATGTGAGAAGTTTCAACTCAGTAACTATATAACTATAGCGATAGCGTATCTCCAAAGGGCAAGTTCAGAGCTCGTCTACTGCGTGTAGTGTAATTAAATTAATATAATATTTGACTTAGCCACGTCAGACTTTTATTATGATTATTTACCTGTGTGCTGAATGCACATTTAAATTGAGAGCTTCATCCGCCATCAGCAAAGGAAGCGATGATTTATTCAATAACTTAATGTGGTGCATTACTAGCCCAGCGGCTAGTTGGGAGAGCCGATTTGATCAGGCGTTCCCCTAGCCGTCCGCACCGCGGCTTTATATATAAGAACGCTGCGCGAGGAAAAAAGGCCCCAGTTCTCTCCAGACGCTGAATAGCACACCATCTGTGTCGGGAGTCGCGTCGCGTAGGTATCATTGCTATAAACAGCCTCGGATGCCGTAATAAGTTACTTGGGATACGTGTAACCATGAAATCGTTTTCGAGTGAAGTGTTAATTCTGGGATAACTTTAATGATATATCTTCAGTTTGCGTCTGTCGTATTTTCATGTGCCGCCACGGGACAGACATTCTACCATTATATAGCGTGGCGTTTGATGAGCATATTCATCAAATTATGGCGAGCATTCACTTAAACATTTAATTTGGACAGTTATAGTTGCATCAGCGCGTTAGACTCTGAACTGCTCTGGTAGTTGGATTGTATGTTGTTTTTTTTTCATCTGTGACTTTCAGAATATAGCGAACGTTTTTTCACGATCGTTTTGGATTATGAATCCCAGACAATCTCCTAATTCCTCAGAGCTATAAGCTGTAGCTATAAGTGTATTTCTCAGATGAAGTGGGCACTAGGAATTCTAATTACAGGCATCACATTTTGCTAATCACTTTCTGGTGGCCAATATTGTAGTTAGAGAGCCAGTGTTGAGAATGGCAAAAGACAGCATAAATAATCGGAACATGTATATAACAAGTAATTGCACCTGCCGCCCCACATATGGTTAATCGGCCGGGAAATGCATCTTTTATGCATCTACATTACATAACAAACCAAATATTATATAAACAATTAATTCCACCCGCCGCCCCACATATGGTTAATCGGCCGGGAAATGCACCTTTTCTGCATCTACATTACGTAACAAACCAAACATTACATAAACAATTAATTCCACCCGCCGCCCCACATATGGTTAATTGGCCGGGAAATGCAGTGTTTCTACATTCTATGTTTATTAACAACAAATTAAAATCCACCCGCCGCCCCACACTGTCTGTTTCAGGAATTATGATAGTATTGATTTGTCTCGAATGTAAGACAAGCCTGATCGATCCATTTTTCTTCTCAACAACATGTAATGGATTGTTGTATGAGCTTACTGCAGGCTCAATAATGCCCTCATCAAGCGTAGATTGTATTTCTGTTCTAACACGGTCCCTATAATGTGCCGGAATTACATATAGTCTAGCACAAAATTTAGTATACTCACGAACACGAATTTGGTATTGAAATCCCTTGATTGTTCCTGCTTTGTGGGTAAAAACTGTGGCATGTGCTTGCAAAATCTTAAAAAGGTCTCGCCTATTAGTGTCATTACAATTCTCAATTGTTTGAATTTTATTCTGAATTAACTCATTAGTATCAAATACGCCGTCGACGTCATCCCTGTCAGTACTTGCAGAGTGATTGTTAGTGTCAAGCTCCGTCGAAAATTCCGAACTGTTGTCTAACAGGAGGTGAAGCCGATTAATTTCTTCGTCATGGTTTGAGGGCCAATCTTCAAATTTCAAAGCTATTGACTTACCTTCTTTCTTTAAACTTATTTCAGCATCGTAAAAGTTTAAGATTGCGTTGTATTCATTAAAAAAGTCTACTCCCAATATAATTTCCGTCGCCATAGTGGAACATAAGAAAGTTAATAGAGAAGCTGTGGCTTTGACAAAAGAATTCTAAGTTGGTTTGTTGGCGTACATCTACACTTTTTCCAAAGATTGCACCTTGTAATTTAATCTTACGTAACGGAAGTGTGGAGCAATCATTCGATTTGTTGAATTTGCTAAAGGCTGTTTCACTAATTACTGAAATGGGACTGCCAGAGTCAAGTACTGCCGTAAATTTTATGTCGTTTACTGTAATGTGAATCACAGGATATGCAATGTTGTTATGTTTTACGTTGTGTTCCTGGAGTAAGATGACCCTAATGTCTTCCATTTTTACGTAATTACTAGCTACGGCAGCTGCGTCGTCAGTTTCATAAGTACGTTTTGTGGCTGCCAGCGGTATGAGTCATTGCCTATTGTGTCTTTGCTTGCGCGCGTTGTTACTGGTATTTGGAGACCTAACTGCTACAAATTCACCTTGTCGAGAGTGCCCTGCCCTGTTTGAATCCCGCCAGTTCTGATGCAATTCAGGTCTGTCGTTAAGATCATATCGTCTGTCGTCATGTCGGTAGATTCCACAGTTTCTTTCTTGTCGGTCACGTGGTGTAGAATTTCTCCCTGAATTGTAACTGCATGCTGGATCGTTGCGTCTAAAGTTATTCTGTCTCCCTTGATAATAATTATTTTGGTTCCCATATTGTCTGTTTCTCTGATTGTCTCTGTGATAGTCACTACCGCAGAGAGGTGATCTTTCCCTGTAATTATTACTACTCTGCCAATGGTTGTCATACGAGTGGTGTCTGTTTTGGTCACGATTTGTGTTGTGAGAATAGCCTTGCCGTGTCCAGTTATTATTTCTTTCATCGCGGAATTGCGACAGATGTAACCTGTAATTGTTGTGTTCCTGTTTTCGCGTCCCGCGATTGTTAGTGTCAATTTCTAATTCTTGTAACAGTCCCTGATAAGCTTCAATGTCGTCTTTTCAACGTCCTGCCAAAATAATATGTCGTAAATGTTCAGGTAATTTGATTAAGCAAATGCGGATGAGTTCTGAGGGGCTGTATGGGTTTGACAGGTACTGATTCTTGTACAACATGTCTTCAAAATATTTCACAATACTGGAAAATTCAGATTGTTCGAAATGTTTCATCATTATGATGCTATGCTTTACTAGGTCTTGTGCAGCTTGAGACCAATATGCTGAGAGGAAGGCATGATAAAATTCTCCTTCACTGTGGCAATCGTGAATGACCGATCGCATTCTTACAGCTGGTTCATTCTCTAAATAGCCACACATGAATTCTAATCTGTGTTCTAACGACCAGTTGGGAGGAAAACAATGAGAGAATTGATGGAGCCACGCTTGTGGATGAATGTCGTTGCCAGAATTCTTAAATGTTTTAAATTTACATGTAGTAATGAACAGCTTATAGCCAAAATCATCATGTCGGCCAGACGCATATCGGTCATTGTTACGTCGTTTCGGCGGTTCCATTTCAAAATCCAATGCGCCTTGCCAATTTCTTTCATAATTTCCGAAATGCCCTGTGTTATTATTTTGTGGCTTTTCCGTATTTCTAAGTCCCTCTTCCCGTGTTGGAGCGCTAGTGTCCTCTGAAATATGTAATTCTTGTATTACTTGTGCAACTGATCTTGTACTTCCCGGATTTCTCTTTGGTGTTGCGTATTAATTTGATTCTGATTCTGTTTGAATTTCGTAATTTGTTCGTACTCTTCTGTGTCATTAAAGACTATTGGTCTTGCGTCATTCAGATTACCATCTACCTTTGTAGGTAAATTATTTAGCTGATCCCAAAGTTCGACTACTTTCTCTGATAATGAACTAATTTCCTCCATGTGTCTTTATGAACCAATTTTCAGAGTATCTACTGTGTCTTTTAAGTTTTCCTGAGTTTTTGCAAGTTGCGTAACCGAATCGGTAGGTGCAACTGAGACAATTTTAGCTTGCAAGGTGTCGTGATTTTCATGAACAATAGTTTGCAGTTCCTTTAAGGCTGCTTCGTGATTCTGTACTGCATTTTCATGACGCCAAAAAAGTAGATTGGAAATGCTCACAAATTTGTGTTTTTTTACGTCATTACAGGCTTTTTGACATTTCGATTCAATTCTATGTAACTCAGTAGTTAAATCTTCACGTGTTTGTTCAAGCATGGTGTCTAACTTCCGAAGATTTTGTTCCATTGTGTCTAACTTTTGAAGCTTTTGCTTTGTTTGTCTCTGATTTTGTTCCATTGTGTCTAGGTTTTGAAGATTTTGTTCCATTGTGTCTAACTGTTGCTGTGTTTGTCTCTGATTTTCTGTCATTTGTTGCATTAATTGGAATAATAATGTATTAGTGTCTGGAATCTGTTCCTCTATGTTTTTCGGCAGTGCATTTGCTCCAGCAACATTCACATTTTGACGAGCAGAAAATGTGTCTTGACTCATTTGAGAAAACGGTGAGAACCCAAAACCTGAGTCTACAGTATTTGCAATATTGTGTTCTGTCATTTCGGATTCCTGAGGCGAGCTGTTGCCGACCGATCGATCGATTATGCTTCCCTAGTCATTACTTGTTTCATTGTCTACACCATTATTTGCCGCCCGCTCCATTTCCCTATGCACAGTTACCAAATTCCTACTTCGAATGTCTGTTAATTCATTACACAGTAGTGCTGATAAGCTACGCTCGTCGTCACTATTATTTCTTAGTTTACTTTGGAGCCTAGTGTTACGTTTTTCACACGCCATTATTTTCACAATATTTCACACGATAACACAGAAAAGTACAATTTGAAGAGCAGAAACAAGAGAACACATTAACATAGCACTGAAAATAATATCTAGTTAATAGCAAGCGCAGCTGCGAAATACTTGATGCAAATCTACATGCATGCCACAACTGTTTTACTGTACAACAATGAAAGACTGCAACTACAAAGGAGATTCTCTCTAGAATTACGTGCTAGCAATAAACAAAAGCTACACTAATTACACAAACTACAAGAAAAAATCAGAAGATTCCAGTGAGGTATCCTCGGCTAAGGGTCGACATATGAAACGTCCCCTTAGAAAAATTATACATGGCTGTGCTGATAAACCTCTTACGTTATTTAATTTTCAAACAGCTGAGCAGAACTGAACGTACTCAGACATTTCTCACTTTACTTATTCAGATCAACGCTAAACTGACACACAATATTTTTCAACGCAACGCAGTCTGACTTTCAATAATCCCTACAAAAGAATGGCCCTGACTAACATTAACCTATACCTTTCACAAATCACTTACCTCACAAAAATCTTCGTTAATCGAACTACTGCAATACAGCGAGCGCCACTACTGCCAGCTAAATAAAAGATTCTCACTACTGAAGGCACTAACTACTGATAGGCATAGTTAGCACATGAAAGATTTTGATAGAGAACAAACAATTTATTTACGTTAATAGCGTTCAAAAGTCATAATATATATAGCAGTTCATGACATCCAGTCTTACAAATCTACTGTCTCTGTTGGACACACGTCCAGATCATCCGCTCTCAATACGCCGCCATTTCTCTCCCCACATCCACCACTGCGAGCAGCTCACCTCCAACTGCGCAACGCTACGCGCTGTTAACATCCTGCTGCCCAACACTACAATGGCACACAACAATGCAAACTAGCCACAGACTGCACGCAGCACACCCAGTGATTTTCTTACAGAGCGCTACGTGGCGTAACCAATACGAAAACCTAAACAGCCTACTTAGAACCCATCTGAGCACTGAATCAAATCGTCATTTACCTGAATCATTGGCCTGTCTGATCATCCTCATCCATTAATGTCCATTGTGCATTCCGACGGACTCCAGCAGGACAATGCGACACCCGACACGTCCAGAATTGCTACAGAGTGACTCCAGGAACATTATTCTGAGTTTAAACACCTCTGCTGGCCACCAATCTCCAAAGACATAAATATTATTGTGCATATCTTGGATGCCTTGCACGTGCCGTCCAGAAGAGATCTCCATCCCCTCGTATTCTTACCCATTTATGGACAGCCTTTCGGGATTCATGGTGTCACTTTCCTCCAGCGTTACTTCAGAAATTAGTCGAGTCCATGCCACGTCGTGTTGCGGCACTTCAGCGCACTCTCGAGGGCCCTACAAGATATTAGGCAGGTGCACCAGCTTTTTTGGCTCTTCGTTGTACAACCGGTTTTGCTATAATAAATCGCATCTTCAGGTTAATTTGGTTAAATTACATTAAGCCATTAAACCAATCCAGCCGTATTCACCTGAAGGTGCGACGCATTATCGAAAAATTAGTTGTATCTTGATCCCACAATAAATAAGAATTAGCGGCTACAAGTGGTCTCTACAGCGCTTTTTTATATTTTAACACAAAATTTTTAAATGATCTTTTAACTACGTCCAGATCAAAAGTTTTACAGAAGTTCGAAGTATAGCGCGTACTTCAATGAGAGATACTTTTAATAATTTCTACAACGAAATTCTGTCTCGAAATGTGGCAGAAACAGAAAGAGATTCTGATCATACATAAAGCAGACCAGTGGCAAGACGCAATCAGTACCTTCACAGCGCGATAACAACGGTGAAGTCACTGATAACAGTGCCACTAAAGCAGAGTTATTAAGCACGGTTTTTTCGACACTCCTTCACCAAAGATGACGAAGTAAATATTCCTGAATTCCAATCAAAAACAGCTGCCAAGATGAGAAACATAGAAGCAGATATCCTCGTTGTAACAAAGCAGTTTAAATCACTTAATAAAGGCAAGGCCTCCGGTCCAGATTGTATACCAGTCAGGTCCCTCTCAGAGTATGCTGATAAAATAGCTCCATATTTAGCAATTATATACAACGACTCCCTCACAGAACGATCCGTACCTAAGGACTGGAAAATTGCTCAAGTGACACCAATACCCAAAAGGGGAAGTAGAGTAATCCACTGAATTACAGGCCTATACCACTAACGTCGATTTTCAGTAGGGCTTTGGAACATATACTGTATTCGAACATTATGCAGTACCTCGAAGGAAACGAGTTATTTACACATAGTCAGCACGGATTCAGAAATATCGTTCTTGTGAAACACAACTAGCTCTTTATACTCATGAACTAATAAGTGCTATCGACAGGAGATGTCAAATTGATTCCCTGTTTTTATATTTCCAGAAGGCTTTCGACACCGTTCCTCACAAGCGTCTTCTAACCAAACTGCGTGCCTGCGGAGTATCGCCTCTGTTGTGAGGCTGGATTCGTGATTTCCTGTCAGAAAGGTCACAGTTCGTGGTAATAGACGGAAAGTCATCGAGTAAAAAAGAATTAATACCCGGCGATCCTCAAGGAAGTGTTATAGGCCCTCTATTGTTCCATATATGTATTAACGACATAGGAGACAATCTAAGTAGCCGTCTTAGATTGTTCACAGATGATGCTGTCATTTACCGTTTTGTAAAGTCATCAGATGATCAAAACGACTTGCAAAACGATTTGGATAAGATATCTGTATGGTGCGAAAAGTGGCAATTGACCGTGAATAAAAAAAGTGTGAAGTTATTCACGTTTGTTGTTGTTGTGGTCTTCAGTCCTGAGACTGGTTTGATGCAGCTCTCCATGCTACTCTACCCTGTGCAAGCTTCTTCATCTCCCAATACGTATTGCAGCCTACATCCTTCTGAATCTGTTTAGTGTATTCATCTCTTGGTCTCCCTCTACGATTTTTACCCTCCACGCTGCCCTCCAATACTAAATTGGTGATCCCTTCATGCCTCAGAACATGTCCTACCAACCGATCCCTTCTTCTTGTCAAATTGTGCCGCAAACTCCTCTTCTCCCCAATCCTATTCAATACTTCCTCATTAGTTACGTGATCTACCCATCAAATCTTCAGCATTCTTCTGTAGCAACACATTTCAAAGGCTTCTATTCTCTTCTTGTCCAAACTATTTATCGCCCGTGTTTCACTTCCATACATGGCTACACTCCATTCAAATACTTTCAGAAACGAATTGCTGACATTTAAATCTAAACTCGATGTTAACAAATTTCTCTTCTTCAGAAACGTTTCCTTCCCATTGCGAGTCTACATTTTATATCCTCTCTACTTCGACCATCATCAGTTATTTTGCTCCCCAAATAGCAAAACTCCTTTACTACTTTAAGTGTCTCATTTCCTAATCTAATTCCCTCAGCATCACCTTGCTTAATTCGACTACATTCCATTATCCTCGTTTTGCTTTTGTTGATGTTCATCTTATATCCACCCTTCAAGACACTATCCATTCCGTTCAACTGCTCTTCCAAGTCCTTTGCTGTCTTTGACATAATTAGAATGTCATCGGCGAACCTCAAAGTTTTTATTTCTTCACCGTGGATTTTAATACCTACTACGAATTTTTCTTTTGTTTCCTTTACTGCATGCTCAAAATACAGATTGACAACCCTGTCTCACTCCCTTCCCAACCACTGTTTCCCTTTCATGTCCCTCGACTCTTATAACTGCCATCTGGTTTCTGTACAAATTGTAAATAGTCTTTCGCTCCCTGTATTTTACCCCTGCCACCTTCAGATTTTGAAAGAGATGATTCCAGTCAACACTGTCAAAAGATTTCTCCAAGTCTACAAATGCTAGAAACGTAGGTTTGCCTTTTCTTAATCTAGCTTCTAAGATAAGTCGTAGGGTCAGTATTGCCTCACGTATTCAAATATTTCTACGGAATCCAAACTGATCTTCCCCGAGGTCGGCTTCTACCAGTTTTTGCATTCGTCTGTACAGAATTCGCGTTAGTATTTTGCAGCCGTGACTTATTAAACTGATAGTTCAGTAATTTTCACATCTGTCAACGCCTGCTTTCTTTGGGATTGGAATTACTATATTTCGCCTGTCTCATACATTTTGCTCACCAGATGGTAGAGTTTTGTCAGGACTGGCTCTCCCAAGGCTGTCAGTAGTTCTAATGGAATGTTGTCTACACCCGGGGCCTTTTTTCGACTTAGGTCTTTCAGTGCTCTATCAAATTCTCCACGCAGTATTATATCTCCCATTTCATCTTCATCTACAACCTCTTCTATTTCCATAATATTGTCCTCAAGAACATCGCCCTTGTGTAGACCTTCTATATACTCCTTCCACCTTTCTGCTTTCCCTTCTTTGCTTAGAACTGGGTTTCCATCCGAGCCCTTGATATTCATACAACTCGTTCTCTTTTCTCCAAAGGTCTCTTTAATTTTCCTGTAGGCAGTATCTATCTTACCCCTAGTGAGGTAAGCCTCTACATCCTTACATTTGTCATCTAGCCATGACTGCTTATTCCATTTTGCACTTCCTGTCGATCTCATTTTTGAGACATTTGTATTCCTTTTTGCCTGCTTCATTTACTGCATTTTTATATTTTCTCCTTTCATCAATTAAATTCAGTACTTCTTCTGTCACCCACGGATTTCTACTAGCCCTCGTCCATTTACCTACTTGATCCTCTGCTGCCTTCACCACTTCATCCCTCAAAGCTATCCATTCTTCATCTACTGTATTTCTTTCCCCCATTCTTGTCAATTGTTCCTTTATGCTCTTCCTGAAACTCTCTACAACCTCTGGTCTGTTAGTTTATCCAGGTCCCATCTCCTCAAATTCCCACCTTTTTGCAGTTTCTTCAGTTTCAATCTACAGTTCATAACCAATAGGTTGTGGTCAGAGTCCACATCTGCCCCTGGAAATGTCTTACAATTTAAAACCTGGTTCCTAAGTCTCTATCATACCATTATATAATCTATCTGAAACCTTTTGTATCTACAGGCTTCTTCCATGCATACAACCTCCTTTTATGATTCTTGAACCAAGTGTTAGCTATGATTAAGTTGTGCTCTGTGCAAAATTCGACCAGGCGGCTTCCTCTTTCATTTCTTACCCCCAATCCATATTCAGCTACTACATTTCCTTCTCTTCCTTTTCCTACTATCGAATTCCAGTCACCCATGACTATTAAATTTTCGTCTCCCTTCACTATCTGAATAATTTCTTTTATTTCATCATACATTTCTTCAATTTCTGCGTCATCTGCAGAGCTAGTTGGCATATAGACTTGTACTACAGTTGTAGGCGTGGGCTTCGTGTCTGTCTTGGCCACAATAATGCGTTCACTATGTTGTTTGTAGTATCTTACCCGAACTCCTATTTTTTATTCATTAATAAAACTACTCCTGCATTACCCCTACTCGATTTTGTATTTATAACCCTGTACTAACCTGACCAAAAGTATTGTTCCTCCTGCCACCGAACTTCGCTAATTCCCACTATATCTAACATTAACGTATCCATTTCCCTTTTTAAATTTTTTAATCTACCTGCCCGATTAAGGGATCTGACATTCCACGCTCCGATCCGTAGAACGCCAGTTTTCTTTCTCCTGATAACGATGTCCTCCTGAGTAGTCCCCGCCTGGAGATCCGAATGGGGAACTATTTCACCTCCGGAATATTTTACCCAAGAGGAAGCCATCACTCAAATCTGAAGGCTGTAAATTCAGCTAAATAATTAGGGATTACAATTACAAATAACCTAAATTGGTACGATCACGAAGATAATATTGTGTGTAGGTCTACTAAAGAGACTGCTTACACCACGCTTGTCCGCCTTATTCTGGAGTATTGCTGTACTGTATGGGATCCGCATCAGATGGGACTGACGGATGACATCGAAAAAGTACGAAGAAGGGCAGCTCGTTTTGTATTATCGCGAAATAGGGGAGATAGTGTCACAGACATGACACGTGAATTGGAGTGGCAATCATTAAAACAAAGGCGTTTTTCGTGGCGACGGGATCTTCTCATGAAATTCCAATCACCAGTTTTCTCCTCCGATTGTGAAAACATTCTGTTGGCACCCACCTATATAGGAATAAATGATCATCACGATAAAATAAGAGAAATCAGGGCTCGCACAGAAAATTTTAAGTGCTCTTTTTCTCGCGTGCTGTTCGGGAGTGGAACGATAGAGAGACAGCTTGAAGGTGATTCATTGAACCCTCTGCCAGGCACTTTATTGTGAATACCAGTGCAATCACGTAGATGTAGATGCAGATGTAGAAGCTGCGGTTGCTCAGATAGAAAATTTATTCGTTAATGCCAATCAAACTTTCCACTACCTGTTCTGGTCTGGACGCTTCCGATTATTCGATTATTGTTGCAGGGTGTTTGCTTTCAGACGTCTCACGACATACAACCATCTGTCTGATGGAGCATAAAATCTGATATATCTGAGAAGCCCATCTGTCGCCGTTCATTGGACGTCAAGTTACGGTAATGGTGTGCAAATTCCAACCTTCATCGCCGATAAACAACAGCCAGCATGGGTGCATGAACCAGGAGCCTGCTGCCGAGTCTCACACGCAGCGACGTTCACTGAAGGGTCGTCGAGGAGATACTGTTGGTAGCGCCTTGGTTAATCCGGGTGGTGTGTTGCTCAATAGTTGCTCAACAGTCGCGTCACCCGTACACATCTCTGCAGGTGCCGTTCACCCCTGTCATCTATGACCCTTTCAGCACCACAGTTTTCTGGATGCCGATTTTGGATAGCGCCATTTTGCCGAGCACGGTATACTTCAACCACCGCGGCAAGCGAACAATTTACAAACTGCGCCGTTTCGGAAATGCTTCCACCCTTCTACGTCTACATCTATGTGATTACTCTGCTATTCACAATAAAGTGCCTGGCAGAGGGTTCAATGAACCACCTTCAAGCTGAGTCTCTACCGTTCCACTCTCGAATGGCACGCGGGAAAAACGAGTACTTAAATTTTTCTGTGCGATCCCTGATTTCTCTTATTTTATCGTGATAATCACTTCTCCCTATGTAGGTGGGTGCCAACAGAATGTTTTCGCAATCGGAGGAGAAAACTGGTGATTGAAATTTCATGAGAAGATCCCGTCGCAACGAAAAACGCCTTTGTTTTAATGATTGCCACTTCAATTCACGTGTCATGTCTGTGACACTATCTCCCCTATTTCGCGATAACGAGCTGCACTTCTTTGTACTTTTTCAATGTCATCCGTCAGTCCCACGTGAAGCGGATCCCACACCGCACAGCAATACTCCAGAACAGGGCGGACAAGCGTGGTGTAAGCAGTCTCTTTAGTAGGCCTGTTCCACGTTGTAAGTGTTCTGCCAATGAATCGCAGTCTTTGGTTTTCTCTACCAACAAGATTATCTACGTGACCGTTCCAATTTTGGTTATTTGTAATTATAATCCCTAAGTATTTAGTTGAATTTACAGCCTTCAGATTTGTGTGACTTATCGCGTAATCGAAATTTAGCTGATTTCTTTTAGTAGTCATGTGAACAACTTCACACTTTTCCTTTTTCAGGGTCAAATGCCACTTTTCGCACCATAGAGATATCTAAATCATTTTGCAAGTCGTTTTGATCATCTGATGACTTTACAAGAGGGTAAATGACAGCATCATCTGCAAACAATCTAAGACGGTTACTCAGATTGTCTCCTATGTCGTTAATACAGATCAAGAACAGTAGAGGGCCTATAACACTTCCTTGGGGAACGCCGGATATTACTTCTGTTTTACTCGATGACTTTCCGTCTATTACCACGAACTGTGACCTTTCTAACAGGAAATCACGAATCCAGTCGAACACCTGAGGCGATACTCCGTAGGCACGCAGTTTGGTTAGAAGACGCTTGTGAGGAACGGTGTCGAAAGCTTTCTGGAAATCTAAAAATATGGAATCAATTTGACATCCCCTGTCGATAGCACTTATTACTTCATGAGTATAAAGAGCTTGGCCAGAAAGCCAGTGCTATGTCTTTTGGAAATCAGATAAATCGCTCCATTTCGGCATTACGACAACGACAGCACTGTTATCCGCATCCCCACCCCCTCCCCGACACGTTTAATGTACCCTCCACTACTAGTGCTATCCACCTGCCGTCTGTGAACGGTTACAGCACACTGACGTCGAACATAGGGGGTTGTATTAATGTTACTGGAGCTGTACAGGACTCGTATCGCTGCACATGCTGGGGCGAGAGGGCTTGATTTTGCCATTGCGAATATATTGCTTTACACTTCTTCGCAGCATTCTGTATTCTTTGAAGCGCTCGCGCTGAAACATTCTTTTCGTTCGAACCTCTTAGCAACGGGCGTCGTGCGACACAAATTACGCGACGTCCTGCAAAGTCGATTTAATCGGAAACATTTACTGGACAACTTTTTGAGCCTCTGATCTGCTAGACAATCATATCAGTCTAAACAAGGGTCACCATACTCGCTTTGACCCGCAAGATAGGGTTAAAGTTCTTACTATTCCGATGTCGATATACAAAAGCTCGGAACCAATTCAACTACCTTCAGAAAGATTACGAGATCTGACCATTAGAATGGAAGATGTTCAGCACTTTCAACTGGCTCCTGGTTACTAAATATATCTGACATTGTCAGACAGAGGAAAGCGATCGTAAACAGATAATCAACTATAAAATTATAAAAATGTTAAAAACTTCCTATATAACTTTATAAAATTTTCAAAATTATCGTATATAATGTCTCAGTCGCATTAAGGTAAAATTTTTAAGACGTGATGATCAATTTCAGTAGCTTAACTACCATCTTCAGTTCACATGTAGTATCACAAATGCACTCGCCGTGTACGAGACGGTTGTATCGCCAAGAACATTCTTATTTTAAATCTCAGGTAAAATGTGCTACGTGATGATGATGTCTGGTTTGTGGGGCGCTCAACTGCCCGATCATCAGCGCCCGTACAATGTCCCAATTTTTCCGCAATCCAATTTTTTTCACAATCCAGCCACTGTCACGAATAATGATGATTATGATGAAATGATGAAGACAACGCAAACACCCAGTAACCGGACAGAGAAAATCCCCAAGCCGGCCGGAATCGGACCCGGGACCCCGTGATCCAGAGGCAGCAACGTGCTATGTGTACCCACGTTATCTACGAAAGTAATCGAAACTACTGCTGCAAGTATGAGTACGTGGTGGTCATGTGTCACCCAGTGTACATGTATTTTTATTGTGTGGACAAGTCACACTGTGTGTCGACGTCTTATATATTTTATGTTTCACTGTTGACCTCAAGTACAGCTTACACGGAAGATCTTTGCTTACATTTGCTGACTACAAGGAAATAATCACACTGACGCTTCAACGTACAAAATTTTTTTGCAACACTGTGTAGGCTTTTTGTTTCAGTTGCTGTCATTGATATTTACTTGCGAGAGTTAAATATTGCCATAATCGTCTCGTTCACTAAAACACTACTATCCAACAAACTACCAGGTCCGCAACCTGATGCTGAAGCCTTGCCCACCGAGCAGTGACAACACCATCTAACAGACAGGCCCAACGGCGTTAACTATGATATAATCAGCGCTGGGCTTGTGAAACAATGCGTTGCCATAGAAACCTAAATTCACCACAACAGGACGTTACGGTACTAGAGTTAATGTAACAGAGATACTTACGGTAAAAGTTAACGAACAGGGTTATGAAATTATTCTTTTGATCATAAGTTTAATTACTTCGACAAAAATGTGATTCAGTGGGACACTGACCTACCACAGATCGCATCGATGTTCGTGACATTGTCGACATGAGTTTAATCATAAACGCTCATGCAACCAATTTTCAACCCACAAAGCAGAAAGAAGTGTTTTATAAGTCTGACACCTTTATCTGTCTGTGTCATCAGACATCTGAAATATGTACCAGAATATTGCTGTTAATGAAATGGAATATTTGTAAATTGGATATAGGTCTCTTTCCACGCACATCCATTGCTAGCAGTACAGTTACACATATCAAGTTGATAAAATTAGGAATGCGGAGACAATGACAAGTGTAAATGATTGTTAACCTTACAAAAAATTTATTCCAAACTACTTCACGGCTGACAATTTCCCTTTTTGATGTTACCGTTGCGATGGTTATCGCTTATTATTTAACAGAATTGTTGAGAAACATTTTGCTTGCTTTTTTACTACACACTGGAGTATTCCATCGTCTCTGTGATCTACCTGACTACAAAAGAGCTCCCTCAAGAAGGAGTCTTCTCTTTTAATTGCATGAATTATAACTAAATTCCTCTCGGACGAGAACCTCATGAAACAGTGTTTCTGTTACTCGGACACAAAGTTTTAACCACCCAATGATTAAAAAATAAAGGAATTAATGACCTCATTATTAGGACAATACAGTCTCCGTCTATCTACCTTTCTTGTAAGTTCATAACCTTTATCGGTTTCTATTTCTGATAACATTGTATCTAGTTTTAAGTATTTTTACACGTTTCACATTTCGGCTTCTTAAGAACCGCTCTGGCAGAGGATCTTGACAAGAATATGAAAACAAATATGTATTCCTGAAGGGGTTGAATTATCTCCTCGCTAAAGTTCATTCTGCTGTCAAAGTTTGGTGGTGATGGTAAGGTGCAATCATCTACACAGTCACTTTCATAAGAATCTAAATCTATGCCAGTTTCACCAAGAGCACTTGATGAAATTTTCAAGGATGACAGGATCTGAATTCTTAGCTTGAATTCAAATTCAAATACCTATCTCAAAGATACCAAATACTGAGAAGAAGCTATTGTTTGATATTTTCCAAACCTTGCTTCTATTGCATCTGCAAAAATTCAACTCCTCAGTACAGTATTTTGTGAGTTCTAGAAGAGAATAAGTGGTACATGATATTGCCAAATGTGTATCACTGGTTAACTAAAATGTATGATAGGAATATGTTTCCATGTGTCTAGCTACGATAAAAGTCTTTCTAAATATCTCATATTTTCATAACCTGTGCTGGAGAGTGGTTTCTGCAATGCATCCTTGAAAAGAATGTCCTTACCAGGTGAGTTAACATTTACAGCCTTCCACCAAGTGCAGATTAATTTAATGAATTTAGCAATACTTTGAAAACTTTCAGTATGATGGTGCCCCTGAGGCTACCAAAACTTGGGCAGTCATCTCACTGAAAATGTTAAGCACAAGTTTCACATTTCACCACCTGAAGTTTCTTGGACTTTAACTTTATTGTTAATTTTATTGCCTGTGTGCACTCTAGGTCACGTAACTTTCTAATTCAGGAGGACTTGGCCATAAACAGTTGCGTATTTTCTGAAACAGTTTCAAACTAAGGGTTTATTATTCTCTGATTAGGACCATTTTTATCAACCCAATTGTTTCTGACACATTTTAATATGTGAACACAAAGTAAAAGCTAAAAAACAATGAATGTCATCACAAAGCTGATTGTACGCAGTTGACAGTTTGCAAGAGGAAACAAACAATGAATATTGTAATTTGGTAATTGAGTTGTTATCACTAACAACACAGACTACCTTAAAAACTATTGAATGTCGTCCAGAAATTGTTTTCTTGATTAGACCAAAGAGTCATTCACCTTTTATGTTTATCACTGTAGGAATGTGGACAACGACTTTATATGAAAAAAACAAACAGTGTATCATAAAAAACTGAGCACTAGTTGCCACATTTTTAGAATTCAATGCAGCACTCAAAATGTTACTTTTGGTGAAGTCCAAATAAGGCTTCAAGTGTATTTCATCTGCCATTAGTTATTTATTATATTCTCAGCCAATTTGATTTTATTCAACCAAATAAACTTTTTCTCCTCTAAACCTAACCTTATTCAAAGAGTAGAAAAAAGGAACAATTCAGATAAAAAAACCTAACCTGAAAATCATAACAAATTTGTTCTCAACATGTGACCCATTTTAGATTGATACTCTAATGTCATTTATAATTGCTTCCTTAGATTATCTTAGATAATCATTTGATGAATAAGTTCTCTGAAGTTTTTGGTATAAATTCTTAGCTGGTCGATTTATTGTGTTTCATCTACTATTAGTGAACAAGACGATCTGATTCACAAAGAAATTGGAACATCTGTTTTATATTCAACAGAAAATTGCCACCTAGTTGGTCAGCTGCCGGATTTGTTTGAAAATGTGAACAAATTGTATGCACATATTGAAACGTCCCCTTAGAAACAATTAGACATGACTGTGCTTAAACTGACACACAATATGAAACGTCCCCTCAGAAAAATTTATGAATTACTGTACTGATAAACCTCTTACATTATTTGCTTTTCAAACAGCTGAGCAGAACTGAACTCACTCAGACATTTCTCTCTTTACTTATTCTGATCAACACTAAACTGACACACAATATTTTTAGCGCAACGCAATCTGACTTTCAAAAATCCCTACAAAAGAATAGCCCTGACTAACATTAACCTACACGTTTCACAAATCACTTACCTCACAAAAATCTTGGGTACTCGAACTACTGCAATACAGCAAGCGCCACTACTGCCAGCTAAATAAAAGATTCAAACTACTGAAGGCACTAACTACTGATAGGCATAGTTAGCAAATGAAAGATTTTGATAGAGAACAAACAATGTATTTACCTTAATAGTATTGAAAAATCATAATATATATAGCAGTTCATGACAACAAGTCTTACAAATTTCCAAACTCCGCCTTTTCTCTCCCCACACCCACCACTGCTGGCGGCTCATCTCCAACTGTGCAATGCTACGCGCTGTTAACATCCAGCTGCCCAACACTACAATGGCCCACAACAATGCAAAACAGCCACAGACTGCACACAGCACAGCACAGTGATTTTCATACAGAGTGCTACATGGCGTTACCAATAAGAAAACCTAAACAGCCTGCTTACATAGCCCCCATGCTCCCCACAAAAAACTTTACAAATTGTTTTGGGCAGTGGCCAATAATGATTTGATTAAATTTTTCATGATTACAATAACATAGATATCAAATGCACACTCTTATTGGTACAATGTTGGTCAAAAGCTAAAATTTTCTCACAGTCCATAAAGACAGTCCTGATCATTCATCACAGTAAAATAGCAGTGTTTTTCTCAAAGTCTGAGCAGTAAAAGGAAATGCACACAGAAGTAGTCGATTTCCATGCAGTCTTGAAGAAGTAGTGTTGTCCTTCCAACGGAAAGACAGTGCTGACTCTTGACATGCAGACAGGTAATGGGCCACAACAGAGCAAACTCACTGCAGAGTCAGTCGAAGTTTTGAAGAATATTGGTAGGTAGGTCATCACAGAGCAGACCACTGTAGTCCTGTTAGAGATTACGGTATTGGTGGGCCACCTGAGGTGCAGAGCCACTGCAGTCCTTGTAGAAATAATGGTATTGGTAGGCCATCAAAGATGCAGACCCACTGTAGTCCTTGTAGAGACGGCCAGCAGCCATCTGTTATGACTGTGCAGGTGCCACAATCACCATCGAAGAGTCTTGTGGACAATATAGCAAGTCCATGAACCACCACTTGTGCACTCACAAAAATTTTTTTGAGATGTCCTTAGAACCAGCAATGCTGTTATCCAGTCCCTTGCAGAATTATTAACACACGTGCAAACACTATGAGTCCCTAATTCTCACATATTGTCCATATACTATGACCAACAGAAACGTGTGCAGTGAAATGAAACTTACAAGTTACTTAATTTGATGAACTGGTATCAATTACAATTTTATAACATAAGAATACAATAACAAAGGTACAAAATACATCATTAAAAACATAATAATACAGATAACATTTGTAGTACAGGCTTTACAAAAGAATCGAAATAACATATACACCAGTGTTACAGGAATTATGACATAAGTACATACATAAAAGATTAGAATAACTTTTGAAACATCAAATTCACACATGAGCAACAAAACAGAATAAATAATGTCCAAACATCTTTACAAAGTAAATAACATACTATCAGAAAAATTCTACAATGTAACTCTCATCAGATAAACACATAAAGACAGGAAGAACATAAATACCCAAGGGTACACAAACACATAGTGGGATAACACAAGGAAAGGACAGGGTTTGTTTTCAGTGTAACATTTGGTACTGCAGTCCAACCCAAAACCTCATTCCATAGATCGTCCCTCTTATTTCAACATTTGCTCCAGCCAAAACAAATCCTATCCAAGCATGCTTTCTGTATTCTGTTCACAGTTTTTCTCCACTGTACACCACTTTTTTTGGCCAAACCATTTTCTTATAGCTTCTCAATGCATTTCTTCCAATTCATCATAGTTAGTTTCTTATATAGTCTACCCCCTCTTAAGCTAACTTAAATCTACTGAGCTCAGATGCTAAATTAAGGGACGATGCAATGCAGCAGCACAAAACAATTAACACAAACAGTGTATAAGTTATATATAAGTTAGCAAAGCAAATGCCACATTATCACTAATATGAGCCAATGTGCAGCAAAAAGAAAAATAAAGCAGTAGTAAAACTGGCTTAACAGGGTAATGCAAAGTGAAATTTAGTAGCACTATGCCTGGCAAACAGCAGCAGCATATGCAATAACTAATATCTAAACATGACAAAGCTCAAGCAGAAAAAATAGTACACTAAAGACAACAATGCAGATAAGGGAAATGTCTATTCACATCTTGATATCTATGTCATTAAAGTGGTGCACGACAAAAACTAATTCTACAAAAAATTACGAAGTAGTTGAAAAGAAAATTATATATGCAGTTACTGTTATTAGTCCCTTCTTATTGTTCTTTCCATTCCAAGAGCTCCTTTTTCGAAGATTGTGGATCAGAAAATAATTATTTAATAGATCTGTTGCCAGAAAGTGTTCACATTAGCAGATGTATGTAAGTTTATTTTATAAAACCAATGCTGCAACACAGTCGGAAAACAGATATCAAATGAAATAAGCAATTACGCAAACCAAAGCATAAAAACATCATTCAATAGCTATGTGGCATTTTGTAAGTCAGTAGCCCTCAACTCTCGTAGAAAGACACTTGTCATAATCAGGTTTGCAGATGTAAGAATATTTCCCATCAATTCATAAGCATTTCAGTAAGTAGCACAATGTACGATATGTTTCCAAGTAATGAGCGTGTCGCAATTACAATGCTTTCTACAAAGGAGCGTCAATAGCGAGGATAATGCCCTCCTTTTTTCTCCCCCTGTGCCTCTGAAAGGCACACACTAATGGCTTTTTTCCAGGTGACTGTCGCGCAGCTGAGTGCCCACGACTAATTACGTGAAGGTGGTCGCTTAACGTTCTTATTGAAATATTTACGACGCCAGTTTGCATTACAGTGACAGTCTCATATAAAAAATTTCACAGGTCGAGAACGTGTAGAAACAAAATCCAATGAATGTAATAGTGTACAAAAAATTTTCGTCTGCATTGTGATACATTCACACTTTTACACACATTTCATAACTCTTAAAGTACGATTCTTGGACATCCTTTTTCACAAGTCAGAGTCCCTAACCACTGCTTAATACTCCTTACCTTATTACACACGTACATATTCATATTCATCAACACGTCTTCAATATTTCATCATAATAACTACATAGCATAATCAGATTCCTCATATAACATCAGCTTATTGATCATAAACATACCTCAGCAGCGTAATACACATCGTCATTGTAATAATATCATAACATCTCAGTCAATTCTCAAAATCGTCGTAACTTTCTGCAATAATGTCAAAACCTAAACAAAAATTCTCTGCTCATTTCAAGATTGTCATCTACCTCAAACGTACTTTAAAATCATACTCCGTTACCAAATACATCATTCAAAGCTCTCATAGTATCACAATGGTTCCGAAAAAATATGCACAGTTCACAAAGTACAGACAAAATACAATTTCATAAGTGTGAAGTTACCCAACTGCGTAACTGTGTAAACATGTGTCACTGATGTAGTAAAAAAAATGTTTATCTCTCAGTTAAATGATCAGATAGCTGTGTAATTTGTGTGTTAGAGAAATATGGTACCGATGTGTAAAGTTGTATAAGCAAATACCATATTAGCTAGGGCTCCTTGTGCTTGCCAAACACATGGTACACAAAGTAAGCATGTACCCCCCTGAAAATTAACGTAATTATACCCTCAGATGTTACAGATTACAGTAATGGAATGAAATGTATCACGGAAAACCTTTGATAATTGTAATTCAAAAATCTTTAAAAATAAATGTTTTAAGTACAAAATTAATCACTCAAATGTGTGTCCTGTAGCGCTAAATTGTGCGTCTTGTAGTAAAATAATCTCTGTCATTACTTAAGGGTAAAAAATGTGCCAAGTGTCGTAATTATCGTTGTCCGTAAGCAAAGTTCTGTGGAAGTCAATGTACTTACCTCATGATAAACAAAAGTTAAATGCTTTACGTATAGATATCTTACTTATTACGCTTATTGCCGTGATGAACAAAGTACTGTGCTGTAACGTATTGTTGTGCAATGGAAAAGGCTGTCTCATTGTAGCTATACCACAAAAGTTACATGTTTTACTTTACAGAAGAATTCAGAAAAATTGTGCAGATATAAAACAGATACACCGCAAAAGCAACATTGTAAATTGTCACTCATTAGTAGCGTCGTGATAAAATCGTGTAGCTGTCACATAAACTAACCACTGTGTCATCTGGTGTCTCACAGAAAGTACTTTAAATCCAGAATGCATTTTCTAGTAAACCAAAATGTTGTATTAAAATCTCATTAGCATTACTGGTAAATGTTCTAAGTATGTGAGCCTTATAGTCGTTACGTAATCGTGCAACTAACATGCAAGAATGTACACACACAATAAAACTGTGTTGTCTGTTCACAATAACAATGCATTCGTAATTTCTGTTTAAATAAGGTCTCTTGGTTCTTGACTGGATATTTAACTTCATACATTGTTGCATGTTAACAGATTCTAAGTCTGACAAAGCATACTAGCAATGTAAAGTGAAAAGTGTTATGGCAAAGACTAAGTTAAAAAGCAGATTATCTTTCAATAAACGGTTTTACATGTGAAATGTGGTGTAAACCTTTACTCTTCCTAGTAAGCAGAGTTTCAACTTCAACGCAATTATCATGTGGTATACGTCGGATTCTGTAAGGTCCATTGTAAACTAGAAAGAATTTGTGACTCAAGTGTTTCTTCTTATGTGACAATGAATGAGCTTTAATGAGAACTTTCTGACCAATATATAATTTCTTTGCATTTGCTTTACTGTGTAGTTTTCTCCTTTTGTCTGCTGCAGATTTTTTATTTTTAAGAGCCAAATCAATTATGTCTTTGTGTCGAAGTTTACGTGTATTCCAGAAAGGTACAAGCTCTCTGATTCTGTTCGGTGGTTCTTCATTCTTCTGTACGAGAGTAGGTGGTAAAGCAGTGGAATCATGAGGCATTTCATTCAGCACATTTTGAAATAAGTGTAAATATCTGTCCCAATGCTCATGCTTTCTGTGACAATAAAGTCTGCAAAGCATATTGATTTCTTTCATCATCCGTTCACACAGGTTACAATGTGGTGAGTACAATGAAATAAAAACAGGTTTGATTTTATTATTCCGAAGCATACGTGACCAAACAGCAGATCTGAATTGCGGTCCGTTATCTGAAATGACTTTAGCAACGTGGCCAACTTCAAGTAAGAAATTTTTAACAAAGGCGTTGGATACAGACCGTCCAGTGGCTTTACGTAACGGAGTGAAAGAAACAAATTTTGAACTAAGTTCAACAGCGACTAGAACGTACGAAAATCCATTAGATGTTCTGACAAGCGGTCCCAAGAGATCAACAGCAGCAAATTCTTTTAATTTAGAAGGAATGATAGGAAACAGCGGAGCACAATGGGAGATAGTAGATGGTTTCGCCTTTTGACAAAGTTTACAAATAGACAAGACTGTTCGAATTTTCTTTTCCATATGGTTAAAATAACAAGTCGTTCGAAGAATACGATAACATTTTCGTGGGCCAAAATGTGCATAGCTGAAATGAATGTACCAAATGAGCTTATTAACAAAATCGTCAAGGATGCAAAGTACCCACAGCTTGTCATCAACAGTGCAGCAATTGAACAGTATGTTGTTTCTAACCAGATAATAATGCCGAATCTGTGTGTGTGTTCCTTTTCATGCCATTTGCTCTTGATGTCTTTCCAAATCGGATCTTTATCTTGTTCATGAGCAATGTCCTTTAAAGATGTGGTGATGAAGTTTTCAAAGGCGACTTTCTGAATGTAAAGAATACTGAAATTTTTCTCGTGGCTGCCTTCTGTGTTACTTTTCTCAAGCCCAGCCGGTGCGCGAGACAGTGCACCCGCAACAATGTTCTCCTTGCCGGGAATGTAGACTATTCTGAAGTGGAATTCGGGCAGAAACAATGCCCAACGTTTTAACCTGTCATGATTTAATTTTGAAGACATAAGAAATTGTAATGCACGATGATCACTGTATACTTTTACGTGCTCACCAGAAAGAAAGAAACGAAATTTGTTAAAAGCCCAAACGATAGCTGAAGCTTCTAATTCAGTAACGGAATAATTTTTTTCAGATTTTGTTAGCACTCGGCTAGCAAAAGCAATGGTTTTCTGAACAGTAGTGTCATTTTCTATGGCTTCTTGGAATAAATGGGCACCAAGACCGACTTTAGAGGATTCCATTCTAAGGCAGAAATCTTGTGGCAGATCTGGATGAGCTAGTATTGGCGCGTTAAGTACCGATTCTTTCAAAGAATTGAATTCCAACTGTGCTTGTTCGTCCCAGTTCCAAATAGTATTTTTTCCAGTGAGAGAACAAAGTTTTGGTGTAACAAGAATTTACATATTCAGAAAACGACGGTAAAAATTTACGAGACCTAAAAAACTGCGGACTTGTTTTTTTGTGGATGGAACTAGAATGGCTCTGATTGCTTCTAACTTTTCAGGATCCGGCTGAATGCCTTCAGAAGAAATAATATGTACCAAAAACCTCACCTTTGACCTACCGAATTCAGATTTTTCCAAGTTAACTGTAATTCCAGATTCTGCAAAAATACGTAACAAACTGTTGAGGATGCGATTATGTTGTCCCCATGAAGCTTCTGCTATTAGAATATAGTCCACATATAAGGTGATGTGACGTTTTAAGAACTCAGGTAATACGGAATTTAGTCCGCGAATGAATGCTGCCGAAGAGCTGTTCAAACCAAAAGGAAGTTTCCGAAACTGACAACAAACGCCGAAACAAAGGAAAGCTGTGTATTTTCTACATTGTGGATGAAGTTCGATCTGATAAAAGCTGGATCTGAGATCAATGGAAGACAACACTTTTACACCATTAAAATTTTGAAGAAGTTCTTCCAACGTTTGCGGCCTGTCTGTTTCAGGAATAATGATAGTGTTGATTTGTCTCGAATCTAAGACAAGCCTGATCGATCCATTTTTCTTCTCAACAACATGTAATGGATTGTTGTATGAGCTTACTGCAGGCTCAATAATGCCCTCGTCAAGCATAGATTGTATTTCTGTTCTAACACGGTCCGTATAATGTGCCGGAATTACGTATGGTCTAACACAAAATTTAGTATGCTCACGAACACGAAATTGGTATTGAAATGCCTTGATTGTTCCTGTTTTGTGAGTAAAAACTGTGGAATGTGCTTGTAAACTCTCAAAAAGGTCCTGCTTATCTGTGTCATTACAATTCTCAATTGTTTGAATTTTATTCTGAATTAACTCATTAGTTTCAAATATGCCGTCGATATCATCCCTGTCAGTACTTGCAGAGTGATTGTTAGTGTCTAGTTACGTAGAAAATTCCGAACTGTTGTCTAACAGAAGGTAAAGCTGATTAATTTCCTCGTCATGGTTTGAGAGCCAATCTTCAAATTTCAAAGCTATTGACTTACCTTCTTTCTCTAAACTTATTTCAGCATCGTGAAACTTTAGGATTGCTTTGTATTCATTCAAAAAGTCTACTGCAAGTATAATTTCCGTTGACAATAATGGAACAATAAGAAAGTTCATAGAGAAGCTCTGGCTTTGACAAAAGAATTCTAAGTTGGTTTGTTGGCGTACATCTACACATTTTCCAATGATTGCCCCTTGTAATTTAATATTACGTAACGGAAGTGTGGGGCAATCGTTCGATTTGTTGCATTTGCTAAAAGCTGTTTCACTAATTACTGAAATGGGACTGCCAGAGTCAAGTACTGCCGTAAATTTTACGTCATTTTGTAACCTCCACCTCACTTATCGACCTTAATGACAGTGAAAAATTAAACTGCGTGTACCTAATGGAAATTTGGGAAAAGCAATCGTCACCGAGGTTAATTTGTCGGTAAAGAGGTAGGAAAGGGTTACATCGAAATGAAAGGAAAAATGCTAATGAAACTGGTGGAAATTGATTTTGAAATAGGGGTAAAGTTAATAAAGAAAGTAAATGTGCGGCCGTTACGTTAACAACCAACTAGCGGTAATTAGATATTTGAGATTTGGGGGAAATTACGGTCGCCAGTGCTAAGGACAATTACTATAGTAACTGAAAAAGAAAGATTATTATACATATAATTAGCACTAGAAGCGTGGCAACTGAAGGTTGACACGTGTAGTGTGAAAACTGAAAGTTTGTCAGAAGTAATAAATTTCGCTACACTCTGACTTAATTTAGCAAAAGAGTTAACAAAACCGGAAAATCGAAAGTTAATTTAGTGACTGAAGATAATCGTGAGCTTTCTTCCTGAAGCACATCGAAATTCAGTAAAATACGGTTAGTCTTGGACTACCTCAACAATCATTTCAAAAGCTACTTGAATCTACGCAATTTAGAAATAAGAGATTTAACTTTGAACTTGAATTAAATAATTCTGAACGATTAACAATAGTAAAATTTAGTACGTACCAAGCTGAGCTGCAGTCACAGGTAAGCTAAAATATGGTAACAAAACTAGCACTCTTAATTTGTGCTTGTGTAATCTAAGTATTGTAGTCAGCTATGAATACTTCAACTGAACTTTGAAATTAAAGCACTGAAATGGAATTATGCTGGCGTTTGAATTTCAACGACACTCGGGTTCATTTCGGAAAAGGAAGGGACCCTGCTTGGTAATGCAATTGGGACAGTGAGCAACAAAGGTTCATGCTAAGTAGCTGTAATTTTGTGATGCAACAATTTTAAAAGTTTGAAAAGCTGAGGTCTGCCATACAGTTCTAAAACTTTACGTGCTTCCAGTCTTCCTTGTTAGTTGATTGAAAGTTTGAAGCCCTTCGATCGAGGATGTGGCGACAGTCACTCATTGTCGGCCGTCGCTGTTGCAGAAGCTGCATGTTGGCGCGCCTTCTTCTCGACACGGTCACCAGACGAAACGGGCTCTTGACGTGCGCCAGCTAATGCTTCCCGTCGACACCATGTCAGAAACTATCATCGCAAGTCGAGCGCAATTGCATGCTGCCAAACCCCGAAAGCGCGGCAACTCGCGGGAGCTTCACACCACACACCTGCTCCACTCGATACTCCAGCCAGACTCCCTCATGCTCTGCCCGCGCTCCACGCGGCAGAGTTAACACTACCAAAGATCCTACACACTATGATTCTTCACACGACCTATCGATGTAATCGTTCGATAGCAGTTTTCCCTAGGCAAGACCCAGCGTAAAAATACAAATAATCTTTACACAACAAACCAATTATACATCGACATAAATGCATAAATATATATATACAAATAGTAAAACAATTACAATATGTAAAGACACAGAAATATCCTATATTCAGGTAGCAAAAATAAGGAAAACAAATTATAGTACAATAGACGGAAATAGGAGGATATGCATTTCCGGCATTACAATTTACAGTAATGTGAATCACAGGATATGCAATGTCGTTATGTTTTACGTTGTGTTCCTGGAGTAAGATGTCCCTAATGTCTTCCATTTTTACGTAATTACTAGCTACGGCAGCTGCGTCGTCAGTTTCATAAGTACGTTTTGTGGCTGCCAGCGGTATGAGTCATTGCCTATTGTGTCTTTGTTGGCGCGCGTCGTTATTGGGATTTGGAGACCTAACTTCTACAAATTCACCTTGTCGAGAGGGCCCTGCTCTGTTTGAATCCCGCCAGTTCTGATGCAATTCAGGTCTGTCATTACGATCATATCGTCTGTCGTCATGTCGGTAGATTCCACAGTTTCTTTCTTGTCGGTCACGTGGTGAAGAATTTCTCCCTGAATCGTAACTGCGCGCTGGACCGTTGCATCTAAAGTTATTCTGTCTCCCTTGATAATAATTATTTCGGTTCCCATATTGTCTGTTTCTCTGATTGTCACTGTGATAGTCACTACCGCAGAGAGGTGATCTTTCCCTGTAATTATTACCACTCTGCCAACGGTTGTCATATGGGTGGTGTCTGTTTTGGTCACGATTTACGTTATAAGAATAGCCTTGTCGTGTATTATTTCTGTCATCGCAGAATTGTGACATATGTGACCTGTAATTTTGTGCTCCTGTTTTCGCGTTCTGCGATTGTCAGTGTCAATTTCCAGTTCTTGTAACAGTCCCTGAAAAGCTTCAATGTCATCTTTGCAACGTCCTGCCAAAATAATATGTCGTAAATGTTCAGGTAGTTTGATTAAGCAAATGTGGATGAGTTCTGAGGGGCTGTATGGGTTTGACAGGTACTGATTCTTGTGCAACATGTCTTTAAAATATTTCACAAGACTGGAAAATTCAGATTGTTCGAAATGTTTCATCATTATGATGCTATGTTTTACTCGGTCTTGTGTAGCTTGAGACCAGTATGCTGAGAGGAAGGCATGATAAAATTCTCCTTCACTGTGGCAATCGTGAATGACCGATTGCATTCTTACAGCTGGTTCATTCTCTGAATAGCCACACATAAATTCTAATCTGTGTTCTAATAACCAGTTGGGAGGAAAACAATGAGAGAATTGATGGAGCCACGCTTGTGGATGAATGTCGTTGAAAGAATTGTTAAATGTTTTAAATTTACGTGTAGTAATGAACAGCTTATAGTCAAAATCATCATGTCGGCCAGACGCATATCGGTTATTGTTACGTCGTTTCGGCGGTTCCATTTCAAAATCCAATGCGCCTTGCCAATTTCTTTCATAATTTCCGAAGTGTCCTGTGTTATTATTTTGTGGTTGTTCCGTATTTCTATGTCCCTCTTCCCGTACTGGAGCATGAGTGTCCTCTGAAATACGTAATTCTTGTATTAACTGTGTCAGCTGATCTTGTACTTCCCGGATTTCTCTTTGGTGTTGTGTATTAATTTGATTCTGATTTTGTTTGAATTTCCTAATTTGTTCTCACTCTTCTGTGTCATTAAAGACTACCAGTTTTGTGTCATTCAGATTACCATCTACCTTTGTAGATAAATTATTTAGCTGATCCGAAAGTTCAACTACTTTCTCTGATAATGAACTAATTTCCTCCATGTGTCTTTCTGAACCAATTTTCAGAGTATCTACTGTGTCCTTTAAGTTTTCCTGAGTTTTTGCAAGTTGCGTAAACGAATCGGTAGATGCAACTGAGTCACTTTTAGCTTGCAATGTCTCATGATTTTCATGAACAATAGTTTGCAGTTCTTTTATGGCTGCTTCGTGATTCTGTAATGCATTTTCATGCCACGAAAAAATAGGTTGAAAATGCTCACAAATTTGTGTTTTTACGTCATTACAGACTTTTTGACATTTAGATTCAATGTTATGTAACTCAGTAGTTAAATCTTCATGTGTTTGTTCAAGCGTGTTGTCTAACTTCCGAAGATTTTGTTCCATTGTGTCTAACTTTTGAAGCTTTTGCTGCCTTTGTCTCTGATTTTGTTCCATTGTGTCTAACTGTTGATGTGTTTGTCTCTGATTTTGTTCCATTGTGTCTAACTTTTGAAGATTTTGTCCCATTTATTTCTGATTTTGTTCAAGAGTTGTGTCTAACTTTTGTAGCCTTTGTCCCATTTGTTGCATTAGCTGTAATAACAGTGAACTGGTGTCTGAAACATGTTCCTCAGTGCTATTCGGCAGTGCATTTGAACCGGCAATATTCGCATTTTGAAAAGCAGAAAATGTGTCTTGATTTATTTGAGAAAACGGTGTGGACGCAAAACCTGAATCTACAGTATTTGGAAGATTGTGTCCTGTCATTTCGGAATCCTGAGGCGAGCTGTTGCCGACCGATCGATCGATAATGCTTCCCTGTTCACTAATTGTTTCACTGCCTACACCATTATTTGTAGCCCGCTCCATTTCGCTATGCACAATTACCAAATTACTACTTTGAACATTAGTTAATTCATTACATGGTGGCGCTAACACACTGCTTTCGTCTTCACTGCCATTTCTCAGTTTACTTTGGAGCCTAGTGTTACGTTTTTTACACGCCATTATTGTCACAATATTTCACACGACAACACAGAAAAACACAATTTGAAGAGCAAAAATAAGAGAACACATTAACATAGCGCTGAAAATAATATCTAGTTAATTGCAAGCCCAGCTGCAAAATACTTGGTGCAAATTTACGTGGGTGCCACACCTGTTTTATTGTACAACAATGAAAGACTGCAACTACAAAGGAGATTCTCTCTACAATTACGCGCTAGCAATAAACAAAATCTACACTAATTACACAAACTACAAGAAAAAATCAGAAGATTCTAGTGAGGTATCCTCGGCTAAGGGTCGACATATGAAACGTCCCCTTAGAAACAATTATACATGACTGTGCTTAAACTGACACACAATATGAAACGTCCCCTTAGAAAAATTTATGAATTACTGTACTGATAAACCTCTTACATTATTTGCTTTTCAAACAGCTGAGCAGCACTGAACGCACTCAGACATTTCTCTCTTTACTTATTCTGATCAACACTAAACTGACACACAATATTTTTAGCGCAATGCAGTCTGACTTTCAAAAATCCCTACAAAAGAATGGCCCTGACTAACATTAACCTATACGTTTCACAAATCACTTACCTCACAAAAATCTTGGTTACTCGAACTACTGCAATACAGCAAGCGCCACTACTGCCAGCTAAATAAAAGATTCAAACTACTGAAGGCACTACCTACTGATAGGCATAGTTAGCAAATGAAAGATTTTGATAGAGAGCAAACAATGTATTTACCTTAACAGTGTTGAAAAATCGTAATATACATAGCAGATCATGACATCCAGTCTTACAAATTTCAAAACTCCGCCATTTCTCTCCCCACATCCACCACTGCTGGCGGCTCACCTCCAACTGCGCAACGCTACGCGCTGTTAACATTCAGCTGCCCAACACTACAATGGCCAACAACAATGCAAAACAGCCACAGACTGCACACAGCACAGCCAGTGATTTTCATACAGAGCGCTACATGGCGTTACCAATAAGAAAACCTAAACAGCCTACTTACAATATTAGGATGATGTAGCACAAGATACTGTGCGCCTTACACACATGAGGGCGTGTGATGATGCTGAAAATAAAGTACTACAAAATATAATACGATCTGATGAGTATGTGTTATGGTTCTTGTGGCCATACCTTAAATTCGCTTGCTCACATAAAAAATTAATTTCTCTAGCTGCAATCTCATCAAAAATTTTTACCATATTTTTCACATAATTAGTGACAAATAGCAATTGGTCTGTTCCTGAACTACCAATGTTCCTCCCAGTGAAATTTTCGAAGTTATCAGTAGTGATAATTAAGTCAATGAAATGGCTTATATTTAAAGGGAACACTTTTGGAATTTATCGTATGCCAGTTATTGGGAACTGAATACTTAAGCAAGCCATTAAAGTCCACGAAACGTCTATCCTGTACCTAATGAGCATGAGTTGCTACAATGGCTACAGTAGTTATTTCTAAGCCTCTATTTTGTAGACGCTCCCTTCTGTCACCTCCACTTTCCCTTGAACGAGAATCTAACGAAAGGTATTTTTGACGTTAGGCTGAATTAGTGGTAATGCTCCCGGCTTAAAACGAGGTTTCGAAAGTGAGTAGAATACTTCTTCCCTACTCAGCTGTCGAAACATTAACTATCTCTCGGAATATCCTTAGTGAAGTCGAGTGCGCAGACCTGGAAATAATGAGAAAATCTATTACCACCTACCAATGCCCAAGGGAAATGATGCCATTGAGTACTAATACAAATAATGGATGAATGTCAGGTACCTTCAGAACAAGTCGATTACCACTGTCTCGGTATTTCAAATTAAAAAGATAAAACTATTCCTGTATAAGTAAATTACAGTTTGCCAGTGATTCAGTAATGTATGCAGTGCACTTGCTCTACTAGAGAAGGGAATAAGATTGACCGAAATCGCGTTGTTAATGAACAATTAACCAGAATGCTACAATAACCCCATTATGAGTAGCTCATGGTCTCTAATTTAAAGCACATATACCCTGACACTGTCTATCTGAATTGTAAAGACGCTTATCTTAGCTTCGAATTCAGTGTAATCTGGAAACTTCCACGGTGTATTGCAGCTATCAGTTTCTTCTAGAGTTTGACGATTTTAGGAAAAGGAAACACCACTACTCATGGCTCATTTTCGTAATTTCCTCTGCAACGTGACACGCAACACTTGTACACCATTTTGATCGATTAAATACAAACCTCAGAATTAAACACAGATGTAATTTTGACGGATCGAGTTTCACGATCAAGCTGTAAACTTTGAATGTGGCTAGCAAGCATGAAGGCGTTATTCTCAATTGCACGCCAAGGTCAATCCACAGAAATTAACGATATTATCATACAGTGAAGATTTTTTACCGGATATTGTGAGCCGTGCGTGGCTCGTGTTCGAGCCATCTCTTATTTAACATCCTGTTTTTGCCGTACTGCCACCGAGCTATGTTAGTTTCAATTACTTCTGTCACTGAGTTGCTGCTTTGCCTGCCCGTGAGTTGCAGCAGCAGCGCTTATCGATATAAGCCCTGCTGTATTATCTTTGCAGCACTGTTATTGCTTCCCAGTCGTCGCATGTGGGGAAGTCAGTTGGAATGCGCCAGCAGTGGGGTTCGGACGTGGCTGTTGGACAGTTGGGACGCGGCAGAAGTTCGATCGGGTTGGAGCGAGGTTCAGATAGCCATGACTCACCCGACCGTTGCCGGCATACATGGCTTGAGTGCGGACGGTGTTGGTTGATCGTCGGTTGGTTGCTCGCCGATCGTTAATGGGTTCGTGGTGTGTGTCTCAACTCGTGGTTCGTCCTTGTGACTGCACGGTCACTGCTTTTCGCATTGGTCGCGTTCATCGTCTAGCTGTCTGTGAAACTGTGCGTAGCCTGTGATGTCGACTGCCCAATTATTTTAGTGCTGTCTCCGTGCTGACATGCAGCAGTCGGTCGGTTGGCGTGGAGCAGCGAGGAACTCTCGGCAGGGCATAGTTTGGCCGGGCCTGTTGGTGGTCTCTACGCGGTGTCGGATCTGTGGCGCTGTTCCCATTGCTACGAGGTCCGTGGCTCACCGACCCTGGACACGAAAGTTGAGTTTTGATTTAACCTACCAGCAAGTCAAGACTGTTCACATTGTGTCGTTTGGAGTTTGTTGTCGGCTGTTGGGATATTCCCGCAAGCAACAACGTGGTTTTCAAGTTGGAAAATTCTAGCCACCCTCCAGTGGCGTTTCACTGTATTTGGTTATTTGAATCGAAGTGCACCAGAGGAATCTTCTGCCTTACGCTCGTTAACGTTTCGTCCCTGGCCGTTGACGTAAATTTCAGGCAGTGTGGTTCCCTCATCGTGTTGTTGCTGTCCAGCACGGTGTGTAGTTTGACAGCTCCATGCATGATTGGTTGTGGGCGCCAATATCTTCTACGTTGTTCCGGGTTGAACTTCCTGTTGTGCCCTGGTCGGGTGAAGTGGAAGTTATGTTGTCGGTGGGTCCGTTGACTGTCGGTCGGTTGGGTTGTCGTCGGATCGTGAATGGTTGGCGCGACTGCCTATTTCACCTAAGCGAGCGTTAGTGTTGAATTCCGGGTCGTCTCTCGAACATCTGAGCGCCCTTAAGTGTAATTCCCCTTTTTTTTAATTTGTTCGTGTTGTTTGTACTTGTATCGCTTCTAGGCGATTTTTTTAAATTAGCATTATATTGCTCTTGGGGCCTTCGTTTCACGTAGGACCTCGGCTTTTTAAAGGTTCAATGTTGTTGAATTTTAAGTGTTGGCATTCAGCTGACCATGAGTTTGAGTTGTTGTGCTTCTAAGGCCTTCAGCCTAGTTCAAAGGCCTTTGGCATTTAAAAAAAAATTAATGTTGTTGAATTTTAAGTCTTAAGCCAACAGCCGACTTTGCGTTTGAGTTGTTTCTGAGGCCTTCAGTCTAAATTAAAGAAATGTTTCACGTAAGGCCTTTGGTATTTAAAAAACATTAATGTTATGGTGTTCCGCTGATTTGAATTTAACTTCTTACTTCAACCTAACTAAGGAACTGTTTTAAGATAAGGCTTGCCTTTTAAATTTCTGATTATGCTTGGGTTTTAAGTTAATGGCCTTCAGCCATTTTTAAATTAAAGTGGCTTTCAGCTGGTAATTAAGTCCCAAAGATTAAAGCTGTGTGTTTCAAAAAGCTAATTTTTTTGGGATCTTGTTTGATCAAATAATAAATTTGTATGTTCAACTGTAACTGACAGCCCCATATTTTGGCCCCTTTCCACAATTTATAGTATCTTTCCTGTCCTGCGGGTTTAACAGGGCGCATCATTTGCTTTGTAAACAGTGCTTTCTTGCAGTGCCTCACATATTAATTGAAACGAGTAATGTGTTCAACCGGTACCTTTAGTTGCATAGTTGGTACAGCCATTAAATGCGGCTCTGGCCACCAGTAGCACTAGTTTTGCAGAATTTGTTTGCCCATTAACAGACTACCAGAAATGAAGTCACAAGGCACATAGCCCACTCGTCTTCGTACGGAGTTCGGTATGTTAGAAGGTATTGGTAGTACACGCTCACTTAAGTAACACTCGCCTTGGACATAGAAACATTCCATCCGCAACCCAGGCTCAAGAACCTCAAAACTCGTTCGAAAACCGTCAACTTTTCGTGCACCAAAGTAAACGACAGACGTTGCAAAAGGAAGTTTCATCGTTGTTTTTCACGTCGAAACTTGATTGCCACATCAAATACACCATGAGCTATAAACCTGGCACTATTTTCGACGTAGTAACGTCCGAAATTGAACCATTTGTCGTAGCTTGCAATCAGTTTGAAGAAACCACTCTGGTAAAATTCGGTGTCCTGCGATGCTAGGTATTGCTGCACAGCCTGCTCCACCTCAGCAATGGTTTGGATGTGACTTCCAAGGAGTGGAGATATCAATGGAGGGAACAAGGGAAAGTCCGATGGGCAAGATTGTGGTTGTAGGGCGGGTGACCCAGTCTCTCTCCCAACCGAAGCGACGAACCTGATCCTGTGTGAGCCTTCATGTATATGGTTTAACTTTGTCATCCAACAGCATGTGTGCCATGACTAATAAAGAGATATAATTATTTTTTTCCTTTATTCTACTACCTTATACTTGATATATCTATTTCTGACGACATAGAATATTTTTCATTTGGTTATATAGCGTAGAAAATGAAGTGTATGTGATTATGTTTATTGTGCTATTTTCTATACGAGTTCCTTATGTAAAGACTTGGATTTTTTTCTGATGATCTTTCAGATAGTTTTATTACATGTATTGTGTGAAACAGAATACAATAGGCAGAAGTGTTGTAAGAACTGTGGAGCGAGAGAAGTATCGATAGTTGTCTGTTCGAACTGTGAGGCAATCAGTCGCAGATGGCGCGTGAGCATGGCGTTACGGAAGCAAGTACTGTGTGTAGTAATGGTGTGCGTTTAACGCGATATTAATAACGGATTTTGTTGTGTTGGATCGGTTTGAAATTTGACTTTACGATGGATACTGCATGGGGGCTTAATTAAATATGATTGAAATTATTTTTAGTTTTTTTTTTAGTAGCTGTATGTCCGATTACGCTGTTTCGTAAACGGTTGGCCCTAACTAGTATTATTACGCAATCTGACTGCTTAGAACAACAACAAAGAATGAAATGAAAATTTTCATTAACACAATTAATTAATTAAGTCCCCAGCAACTATAAAATCTACGAAGCCAACAAGCACAAGTGTAGCTGTTCTGTATGTGGTAGTATGACTCAACGCACATCTGGCACGGTTCTTCTTCAACAAGACAAGAATTTTAAATACCAATTATACTGACGTGATAAAAGAAAATTAGAAAAACTATAATTACGCAAGAAAACCAGAATTACACTCTAATACAAGAGCACAAGCCAGATGCTTTGTTGACTGAACCTGTAATGATGCATTATTTGAGACACACAAATAATAAAAGAACATAGTGGTTTTTACCTTCATATATATTGACGAAATGCACTCTGATCATTACAATATCTTCATTAGAATAACATCTGCTATCTCTCCCATCAAATAACTGGATAAAACATGGAACAAACACTCCTTACTACAACCTCTCGACAAGCCTTGCCCACTCGCACATCTCAACTCTGACTGCCACGAGACCTCGACAGGCACTGACTACCACGAGTTCTTAATAGGCACTGACTACTACGAGCTCTGCCCACGCACTGCCTACGAGTTCTTAACAGGCACTGACTACGACGAGCTCTCGACAAGCACTGACTTCTACGAGCTCTCGACAAGCACTGTGGAGGCGGCTTACTAATACTCTTTGGCGCAATCTCTGGCGCAGTGGCTCAGTGTAGCCACCTTTCATATGCCCCTCCTCCACAGGCCAGAATTTGATGGTATTTTTGCCAGTATTGGAGGTGAAAATACTACCAAATTCGTCCAAAAAAATACAGACAAAAATAAAAGATAATATTAATACCTAAATATCACATAATTAGTTAAAATTCTGGCTTTGCACTGACCTTTCAATAACCTAATATATAAAATACAGTAGGCAATACAAATTCTTTTCATACATGTGGCTTTACATAATAGTTTACACAATACATAAAAATCAGTTTATACAAATGTTCACATAAAATTCTTTTAATTGTTCAAAAAAAAACAAATAGTTGATAATTCCAGCCCAGCAATGGTCAACAGGTGCAAACACCAACAAGTGACATCATTTCAGCAGAAACAGTCCATCAGTTGCACCCAGCAATGTTGAGAGCAGGTGCAGACAGCAACAAGTGACTTCATTTCAGTAGAAACAGTTCATCAGTTGCACCCAGCAATGTTGAGCAGGTGCAGACACCAAGAAGTGACATCATTTCAGTAGAAGCAGTCCATCAGTGGCACCTAGCAATGATGAGCAGGTGCAGACACCAACAAGTGACATCATTTCAGTAGAAGCAGTCCATCAGTTGCACCCAGCAATGTTGAGCAGGTGCAGACACCAAGTGACATCACTTCAGCAGAAACAGTTCCATTAGTGGCACCCAGCAATGCTGAGTAGGTACACCCAGCAACAAGTCACATTAGTTCAGTATAAGCAATCCATCAGAGGCACCCAGCAATGTTGAGTAGGTGCAGACAGCAAGAAGTGACTTCATTTCCATACAAGTAGTCCATCAGTTGCACCTAGCAATGATGAGCAGCTCCAGAGAGCAGTCCATGATATTCACTATCACTGATCACACAGTTCAAGCATGAACAATAGTTTGAATACACATACTAATCACACTGTTCATCAGCAGAAATTAAACATATCCTAGTGGCACCAATCATGTACAAAAAGTACAAGTAACAGTCCATAATATTCACTATCACTGATCACACAGTTCATCAGCAGAAATTAATCATTCCTAAGTGTCACACATTACGTTGAAAAGTGCAGGTAACAGTTCATAATATTTACCATCACTAATCAGACAGTTCAGGCATGAACAATAGTTTGAATGCACATACAAATGCTTTTACACTAAACATACAAATCATAACAAACACACAAATGATGTCAGATAATTTTCATATTAACTATTACAAATACTCAAATATCAGTAAACCTACAATATTTATGGGTTTCAGTGCAAGCCACTACAAACAAATAAAATAATATTTACGAGATAGGTGGGTAGGATCAGGAAAGGAAAACACACAAAACACACTCATTCATCTTTCGTCCACATTAAGTACTACTGTGTAATTGAATAGTGTTAACTGTGTAAATGCAATTCTGTCAAAATTTCATGTTCATCATGTGTATCAAGTAGTAGTGGCAGCAATGTATAACAGTCAATAATAGTTAAGTCAACGTCATAGTCATCATGTCAAGACCAATGTTTGCGAAGCCAGATCAAATGTACTGTTGTTGAACAACTGTCAGTGAGCCAAGATATGCAAATACTTCCTCTCTTCAAAAAAAAAGTATATACTGCTTAGTGATTTAACAAAGTGTGTGTATAGACTATCTTCCTTCTACTTTAGTGTTCTAGTCTGCTATCTTCATCCTCCTTGTTCCATAAGACCAACAAAAAAAATATGCATTTCACTTACTTTACCTCTTATCCACCAAAACTCCAATAATCATCAACTTCACACAATCTCAATAATACCTCAATAATACCTCTTCAATACGTCGATACATATAAACCTTATGGCCAATATATACTCCTCACTTACTTTACCTCTTATCCACCAAAACTCCAATAATCATCAACTTCACATAGTCTATACCTCAATAATACCTCTTCAATACGTCGATTCATATAAACCATATTGCCAATAACATCTCACTTCCAACACAACTCTTTCCTCTAGTCAGTCTCCTCGAACAAGTACAGATAAAATCCTAATGCAAACTTCAGTTCATCATCCCATACAATCTGAAGACACATTGCCACACACAACCTCTGTGTAGTCCACCTGACCCAAATCTTCCACTCATTATGAATTATAAACAAAAGAAATGCATACATGACATCTAACAGTCTTTAGTACGAATAACTCTCAGTAATTAAGTACGATTACGGAGTGTGAATAATCATAGTATTTCACAGTGTGCACACCACTTCAAGAATTATGGCAAACAGAAGCAAACATGTGGAGTATTTCTTGTGTCAAGTGTCACTTCCTATTTCAATTGCTCACGAAAAATGCAGTGTAATAACTGTCAATGGTCTAAACCTAGTAATGGTATGTCATGTCGTTAGCTTCCTTCCTATTAGCATAAAGTTATACAGCTTCCATAAAACCTCCAGCTCATGTGACTTCTATGAAGTTTCTTGTACTAATGTCGTTCGTCGAATTATAGCAGTTCATTTTCTTATCTTAAAAATATAAGGCACTGAGCGTAAGCAAAATAAGCACTAGCGAGTAAATATACCAGTAGAGAACAGAATGTCAACAAGTGGATGCAGCACAATTCCTACAACGAGGCTCTGCCAAGCGAACAATCTATAATTAATCCAATAGTGTGACCTAAACTCTCTGTTTGTACACAGTATATCAGCATTTCTATACACCAAATTAAAGAGTAGTTATGACAACAACAGATATGTATAAATATGCAATCCATACGTAAAGCAGTAAACATGTCATTAGCATCATATCAGCATAAGCAAATAAATGTTCATATGTCATCTTAATAAGTAAACATGAAGGCGCAAGCAGATAAATCACAAAGTATAACTTACATACCTAAACACATCAGCACAATAAATCAGGTTACAATTATAATTTAAATAAATAAGCACAGCAGACACATAATAAAAAAATATGACATCAGCGAAAAAGCAGTGCAGCCAAGCGATGCATAATATATACACAAGTTACAACCCAGTTCATTAATAATCATTGTCAAAATCAGTTAACGTACGCAAGCACGTCGCTTCACAAGTAATTTCATAGAACATGAAATTAACACAAAGTATGAATCACGTAATGGTGAGCAGCAAATTACGTCTAAAGTACGTACCTAAGTGGAAATATGTTACCTGAAAAATGAACTCAATTAACAGTTACCTTTCTTTTTTAAGTTTATTAGTTTCTTCTTGGAAATTACATTCTTTCTGAAATTTTCTCGATAGCAAGTCCTCTTAACGTCGGAGACACACAGAATTTACCTGAAGTTCTTAAATATTTTATAGAACCGTATCCTGAAAAATACTGAATGTTAATAACATAATTCATCAAGTCACTATAGCTTTATACTGAATTTAATCGGAGAACTTAGACTGTGTATTTGTTTACGGCTGTCAGTGCATTCGCACTGAGCGCTCGATCAGCTGTAGGCGCGTGACGTAGGAAGCAATTATTCGCGGTCAACAACTGCCTTGTGCGGCGCGCAGACTTGACTGTTGCTTTGAGTATGTGCCGCCGCCAAAACACAGCGCGGTATCCTTGTACTCTCCACATGTTTACATCTAGCTGTTAGTTTCTCTAAAGTATGTCATTCCACAAAAATTTTTACGTTAGATATATGATGTATTCCTTTAGAGCGTCGAGGTTTAAGAGTTTCTACTTCGACAGTGTTATCATGAATAATTTTGCGAATTCTATATGGACCGTTATAAAGCAGAAAAAATTTACGACACAAGCCTTTTCCTTTGTGAGACAAACGGTGGGACTTAATTAACACCTTCTGACCAACTGACAAGATTTTTAACGACCAGGACGTTTAGCTGATCTCTCTCTTCTAGCAGCCGCAGATGCAATATTTCGTAGAGCCAGGTTGACAACTTCAGAATGCCGCAGTTTCCGTGAAGGCGGAAAACGAACTATTTCAGATATGCGATTTGTCGGTGCTTTATTTTTTAATACCAGTATAGGCGGTAAAGAAGTTGAATCATTAGAGAGTTCATTCAGAATGTTTTGAAAAATATGAAGATACTGATCCCAAGTTCTGTGATTCTGATGACAATAAAGACGGCACAATTTATTGATTTCCTTCATCCATCTCTCTGAAGCGTTAGATTGTGGGTGAAAAAGTGAAATGAAGATTGGTTTAATTTTACGACGCTGTAGAGTACGAAGCCAAATTTTAGAACGAAACTGTGATCCATTATCTGATATAACCTTATCAACATGACCAACTTCTTTAAGAAAATGTTTGATGAAAGCGTTAGATACTGAACGAGCTGTTGCTTTGCGTAAAGGTGTAAGACACACATATTTTGACGTCAACTCCACTGCTACGAAAATGTACGCAAAACCATTAGTAGAACGAACCACTGGACCGAACAAATCGACTGCAGCCATCTCCTTTAATTTCGCTGGAATGATGGGAAACAACGGTGCTCTGTGAGAAACTGTTGGCGGCTTAGCCTTTTGACATAATTTGCATTTGGCCAGAACAGATCGAATACGTTTTTCCATATTACTGAAATAACAATTTTCTCGTAATTTATGAAAGCATTTTCTGGGACCAAAGTGTGCATAACTGAAATGCGTATACCAAATCAGCTTATTAACCCGCTCATCAGGAATACAAACTAACCAAACAGAGTTGTCGACCGATTTTCGTTTAAAAAGAATGTCATTGCGAACTAAATAATGCTGTCTAATCGCCACGCTTTCCTTTCTCCTCCACTTCTCCTTGATGTCCTTCCAGATTGGATCCTTATTTTGCTCCTTAGCGATGTCCTGGAGCGAAGACGAAATAAAGTTCTCAAACGCAACACCTTGAATGTACATCAAACAATAATTGTTTTCTATGCAATGCTCTTCAGCACTTTGTTTCAAACCCACAGGTGCACGTGATAAAGCATCAGCAACAATATTTGAAGAACCCTGTATGTAAACAATACTAAAGTCAAATTCCTGTAGGTACAACGCCCATCGTGACAATCTGCCATGAGTTAATTTCGTCGACATAAGAAATTCCAGAGCTCGATGATCGGTATATACCTTAGTATGTCTGCCAAACAAAAATGTGCGAAATTTTGTGAAAGCCCAAACAACAGCCAAAGCTTCAAGTTCCGTAATCGAATAATTCTTTTCTGATTTAGAAAGAACGCGACTTCCAAATGCAATAGTCTTTTGTACTACAACGCCGTTTTCTTCTATCTCTTGAAATAAGTGTGCCCCTAGGCCCTTGTATGATGAGACCGTTGCCAAACAAAATTCTTTAGATAAATCCGGATGTGAAAGAAGTGGAGCAGCAACTAAAGCATCACGAAGCTGTTCAAATTCTGACTGAGCTTCCTCATCCCAACACCAATTAGATTTCTTTCCAGATAGTTCACATAAACGAGGTGTGGCCAAATCGTCCAATCTAACAAAGCGTCGAAGAAAATTACAGACACCAAGGAAACTACGAACATCACGTTTTGTGGTAGGAACAGCATAGTTACGAATAGCGTCTAATTTCTCTGGATCAGGAAGAGTACCTTCTGTAGAAATAATGTGACAGAGAAATTTCACCTGAGAACGACCAAATTCAGATGTTTCCAAGTTCACTGTAATGCCAACTCTTGCAAAAATACGTAATAATGAATCCAAAATTTTGTTATGCTCACTCCAAGAATGTTTAGCAATAAGAATGTCGTCAACATATGAAGTAATTAAACAGGTAAAATTTCATTTAAGCTAGGAATGAATGCTGCTGAAGGTACAGTAAGTCCAAACAGTAATTTTCGAAATCTCTTTTGGGTAAAATCGTCATATCCGGTTATTGTTTATCTACTGTCTAGATAGATTGATAGTTGAAGAGTTGTTTTGACAGATGCAAAGAATAGTAAAAGGGTAGGCAGCGGTGCAGAAAACTAAAAGAGAAATAGCACCACTACAGCTCGGGGCCCTATGCTCGCTACGGCACATATTCACTTAAGAGTAGTGAATCCCCTGAGGACGTTAATAGCCGCACTTAATTTCCAGTTTGTGACTTTGTGGCACATCTGGCGGAAGTGCGTACGTAAATTGATCTAACCATGAACATTGATGTATGTCATTCTTAGAATTGCGGAAGATCTTAAATTTCCGAACAGTCAAAAAGTGTTTATAGTCAAAGTTTTCGCCTCGTGGCGACAAAGACCTACCGCGTCTGTCCCAGTCCGAATGTCGATTATTGTAAAGTTCGCGCGCCTGGCGCTCTCTTGTTGCATCCCGTAAATGAAACAAATTATTTTCTTCAAACCCTTCTGGTATCTGTGATTCTAAATTTCCTTTGCCGTCTTTTCCTACGATTTCGCCTTCAATTTGTTTGACTTGCTTTTTTAATACCTCAAATTCCCTTTTCACGCGTTCATTAAATTTTCCCTGATTTTCAACATGCTTATTTATGTTCTGATACTCTTCGGTTTCTGAAAATGGTAATGGAGCTGTATCATCCGAATCTCTGTCCCCATGTAAACTAAGATTTGTCAATTTATCTGAAATCTCCTCAACTCTTTCCGATAAGTCACCTATTTGTTCTTTCTGTTTATTTACGTCTTCCGTAAGTGTCGCGACTCGGGTTTCAGTGTTGACACATTTGGTAGTTAGCTGTTCATATTGTTGTGTTAGGTTATTTAATCTGTCATTTGGTACGGATTCCTCGATTCTCTCAAATATTTCTTCCTTATCCTTTGCACGTTGTAAATTTAACTCTGAAAATTTCTGTACTGTCACGCGATCTCTTTCTTCCTGTTCTCTGTCCTGTTCCTCTTGTCTGATTTCTGTTGAGATTAAACTATTATTGTGAGCATTCAAAATCGGTTGTACTTCTTCTCTAATTTCTTTCTTTGATTCATCTTTCATGTTTTTAAAACATGTCCCTGTTCGTGAGCCTAATTGTGTTTCCATTGTTTCCATCTCGGTTTTACTTGTTCCTATTTGTGAGCCAAACCCTCTTATCACTGCTCTTAATTCAGATTCCAAATTTAATATTGCACTCATCAACTGCTCCATAGTAACTGTTTCAAAATTCTTTTCGCCCCTAACATTTCCCGCGAAACCAACTTCCTTCGTCATAGCTGTAAAGCTATCTGTGTTCGATACTATCTCAGAATCTTCTATCGTTAATCTCGTATTCTGTGAATTTTCTGATTGAGAAAAATTTTGAAATGGTTCCGGACTATTTTCCCGACTTATTACATTGTTTTCCACTTCATTATTCATCGCACTGTTTTCCTCTGTTGGCGAGTTCGCCATGTTAACAATTTCGTCATTCTCACTATTCATCATTTTTGCCTTTTTCATTGATCGCGTAATCATTTACAAAACATAAAAAAAATTCGTCACCGTACGAAAATTACACACAATGACTCCTTATCTCCAACAATACCATTCACATGAAATGTTTCCCTCAAACACGATTAACAAACAATTGACATAATTGCACTAGATTGTCAAACGCGTAAACAAGACAACAAATCAAATTCTGAGAAAAAATACCATTAGAAGAATGACAATTACCAAATCTACACATGCAAAATAGACTACAATTACTAACTACAAATTACTACAACAATACTACCATCTACTATTTTTACAATCAGAAGAATCCAAGGGACGATCCGAAGCAGCGGTCGCCATGTGCATGGGGGCTTAATTAAATATGATTGAAATTATTTTTAGTTTTTTTTTAGTAGCTGTATGTCCGATTACGCTGTTTCGTAAACGGTTGGCCCTGATTAGTATTATTACGCAATCTGACTGCTTTGAACAACAACAAAGAATGAAATGAAAATTTTCATTAACACAATTAATTAATTAAGTCCCCAGCAACTATAAAATCTACGAAGCCAACAAGCACAAGTGTAGCTGTTCTGTATGTGGTAGTATGACTCAACGCACATCTGGCACGGTTCTTCTTCAACAAGACAAGAATTTTAAATACCAATTATACTGACGTGATAAAAGAAAATTAGAAAAACTATAATTACGCAAGAAAACCAGAATTACACTCTAATACAAGAGCACAAGCCAGATGCTTTGTTGACTGAACCTGTAATGATGCATTATTTGAGACACACAAATAATAAAAGAACATAGTGGTTTTTACCTTCATATATATTGACGAAATGCACTCTGATCATTACAATATCTTCATTAGAATAACATCTGCTATCTCTCCCATCAAATAACTGGATAAAACATGGAACAAACACTCCTTACTGCTACAACCTCTCGACAAGCCTTGCCCACTCGCACATCTCAACACTGACTGCCACGAGACCTCGACAGGCACTGACTACCACGAGTTCTTAACAAGCACTGACTTCTACGAGCTCTCGACAAGCACTGTGGAGGCGGCTTACTAATACTCTTTGGCGCAATCTCTGGCGCAGTGGCTCAGTGTAACCACCTTTCAATACTCTAAACGGACGTTCTATTACGCAAACGCTGTTAGTTTTTGCAGAACGATACTTCTGACAGTGACAATACACTCGTGATCAGACTGTGCTGTCATCGGTTTAGAATTAAATTGCATTACACAATCTGTGAATTCAATATTGCTCATTTTTCTTGACAGCGAAATATGACGTGTGCTAAAACACTAACTGTGAACTGTGTTGCTACGTAAGTGACTGTTTTCGCGGGAACAGTGTTATCGTGAACCATGAATATTAACCGTAGATGGACTGTCTAACTTCACAATTGGCAAACTATAGCAAATAGAATGTTAATTTAAATACGTTATGTGGACTGTGCCAAACTATCGTGTGTTAAAGTTGCAGTTGAATTAATACGACATACAGGTGCTGCATAAACAGTCACTTTGTACCAGCCTACGACAAATGGATGCTACGCAAACTTATTGCCACCGCCAGCCGAAACAGGATGTAAGGAAATGAGGATATATTAATGCCAGGGACACGACTGGATGAATATACAGGATTCATACCAGCAACTTCAAACTGCTTCTACCACCGTCGCCACATCACGCCGACCCAGAATAGATAAGACTCAAAACCATTCTCTCTTCGAGAAACACAATTGTAACCAATTTAATTTCTTTCTGCTTTGTAATAGACTATCTCTTAGTATTTCTCTCTGTAAGTAAAAGCAGTGTATTGTAAAGACTGTTCACCTTCAGCGGTTGTTGACCCCACCACTAACAGTAGTTATTTCCATCATTTATTTGTTTTTGCTTTTCAGTGTATTTGTACTAGTCGTTGCATGCGTTGTATATGTCTTTTGGAAGGGTGAGCATCGATGTGTTCAAGTAAACACATTAGAGGGAACTTTGAATCTGACAGCTGTCAAAGTACACCATCTTTGTTTACGTGTCACTTAATTTCATATTTCCATTGATTCACGTTTAGATGCAGATTTATCTGGGATTAACTGTTACTGATAAGCAAAATTACAGTACACTGTGTCATAATTTATCAAATTAGCTTCAGAGTGCTTTACTGTTTTCCACTATCAAAGGATTTTATTATCAGAATTTTAACAGGATTGGAAAACTTCATATATGGAGGTTTGCTTTTGAAGTTTCCGGAAGTAAAACGGGTTCTCGGCGTTTATACAATATTCTTTTAATTCATGCAGTTTTTCTTTAAACATTTTCTGATTACAAATTCACGGTCATAGTAAATCTCCAGGAACCGTTTTCTACACAAGCACAACACCTTCTCTCAAGAGCTCTGGTCTCTTTCGCCCAATGGTGAGGGTGTGGAAGCAGCGTGATGCATTGGTGGTCCCTTCCTGGAGGAAATTAAGAGAATCACAAATTTTGCGTCCTAGACCACCATGGCCATAACCTTTCCCGTAGAGGATGAATTTTTCCTCACTGGTGAAGTAGATGCGGCCTTGGATTCTGGAATAAAGTGGACCACTCCTGTCTCAACGTCTACGAAATTCTGAAAAGAAACTCATTTTCCGCTCGTGCATAACGCATCAAGTGATCGCGGCTGATTCTCATTCCTGCACTCTTGTGATCCAGTGTCAGGTTTCCCGGCACCCACCTTACAGAAACTTTTCGGTAAACCGACATATCATGGAGCAAGCGATGGGTCTGATCGCGGCAAATACTCAGTGTGGACGCAGTGTATCACATCGTTACAAGCCTTTTCATTAACACCATGTCCTGTACTCTAGCAATGTCGTTTTCATTCATGGATCTGGAGGGACGCCCTCTTCGACCTTCATCCTCCACATGCTGCCTTCCTTCTCTGAAATGCAGCACCAAGTGCCCAACCACCTGATGAGACAAGACCCCATTATCACACACGGTCTGTAGGCGCTGATGGATGACAGACACACCAGTCACAACGTGGCCATTCATACCGGATAAGTGCACGCACTTCTGGCACGCACTTCTATTGGCGAACACGTTGTCAGCACACGTCCGTCTACCATCGTGATGTGTATTCTAATAACCTCGGCCACGCCAGTCTGCTGTCACTCTCTCTTCTTCGACGCTCTGCGCATGCGTTATTTCTCCTCCGCCGATGCGCCCTCCGTCGCTGAACCAGCAACGGGTGTGGATTCATACGACGTTTGTTTGTGTCATCTGGCATACTACCTTCTCATTGAAAAACAATGACGAACAACTTTCTGAACGTTCCTCGTAACTCTGTTGATCACTGCCAGTTTCTGTCAACTCCTGAAACGCACTATGAAAACATCAGCTCCGCCTCAAAGAGCACACGACTTCTACAGCACACGACGACAGCCTTCCGACTCACAACTTTCGCGAGTTCCAGCCAATCCAAATCAGGAACAGAATACATGCATTTTCATTGGTCAATTACTGCAGCCGCTAATACAGCGTCTCTAAGTTCTATAACTTTTTCTGCAACGAGCGTGGAAAAACATCGGTCGTCACGGGAAAATTACTCGCTCTTGTTACCAATCTGGGCTACTCACCATCAATCATATAGGAGGACTAGGTAAAAGCCGGCACATCAGTTTCAGCCTGAACAAAATACCCGGTCCCCATTCAGCCAGAAACTAGCCAGGGCTATTGCAATAGCGAACAAGACTAACACACATTAGTGGCCAGGATATCGCAACTTAAACGTTTATGTGCAGCATTGTTGTTGTTCACCGACTCAGACGTAATTCAGCCAGTGAACAAAAATTTTTATTACTTACACAAGCATATTTGTCGCAGAGAGCCTTGAGTTAATCAGTAAGCTCTGAGCAACATAAAGTGAAATACACAGGGTCTTTCCGTGAGGGTGGTGGAAACTTACAAGCAAGGAATGAAAGGACAGAAGCGTCTATGTGATATAATGAGCCACGGTGCAGAAACGTCCAAGTCCCGGGTTATAACTGAAAGTGAGATAATTTCGAGATTTACCACTGTTCTGCTGACGATAGAAATCCAAACACAAAAGTTTTAGTAACAACTGTATTTATCTGCGAAACTTCCACAAGATACAACACTCACAACAGTTGTCCTAAATTAGACCCCAAGCGTATCTATGTAGGTATGGCACCGCCGAGCAAAGATGGGTCTTAAAAGTTCGAACCACCCAAGTGTTATTCGAACAAAGTTACAGGCAGCGAGAATTCTTGCCAGGAGATACCATTCAATATGCATGGGTGTCTCACTAAAAAGGCTCTTCACGTGGTCTCGTAAGAACAGATCAAGTGATCGAGATGAGCACGAAACAGGACCTCTCCATCATGCTCGCCTTTCAGAGAACGAATGAAGCTGGTGTTCACAGGTAATATGTGGGATATTTTCAAGTTGCAGCCTCTGAGCTATGTCATTTGTAGCCGGCCGTGGTGGCCGAGCGGTTCTAGGCGCTACAGTCTGGAACCACGCGACCGCTACGGTCGCAGGTTCGAATCCTGCCTCGGGCATGGATGTGTGTGATGTCCTTAGGTTAGATAGGTTTAAGTAGTTCTAGGTTCTAACGGGACTGATGACCCCAGAAGTTAAGTACCATAGTGCTCAGAGCCATTTGAACCATTTTTTGTGTCATTTGTAGCAAATAAACGAAATACCCTCGCGTATCTATTCAAAGCTGCAATTCATGTTCATTCGAGATACCGACAGCGAACTGGAAAAATGCCTATGCTTCATGTGTATGAATAATTGCTACTTTTGAACGGCATGTGTTTGTGCTACTGACGCTGTAACACTCAAAATCTGCAAGTCGCTTACGGGCAAACCTTAATGATTCAGTCGCAATTCCTCATTAGTTACGATTGCCGACCTTCTAGGTAGAAGTTTCTTTACTCTACCGAAAACTCTTTCAATAAGTAACTAGCTTTGTCCTCGTAATAATTATTAACAGTAGTACTATACGATTCTATTACGAGGGAGCACAAAACAGAAACTGATACTAACAGCTACTCCGTGTGCGAGCGTCTGGCCTTGACAGGAAGAGAAATCACGTGACTGGAATCAGTGTGTTCTATTGGACGTAATTGACTAGTTCCTCTTTGCACGAGCTGTATATGTTGACAGGTTCGTGTTTGTTCTGAACCATGTATTTCTAAAGGCTTGTATGATGGGACATGTTCGAATTATCTTAAACTGCGTAGTGTATTTAAATTCTGCTTATCCTGTACATACCGTTTCATTTCGTATCTGGCATCTGGTTTTTTATTTTAATTTTTGTTTTATTTTTTTTTGTGGACATGTCGCCTTTGTGTGTAACCTGCTCATTTGCCAGCTGTACGACGGTTAGAGTCGATTTCCCTCATAATAGTGAGCATTCACGTATCACTTCAAGGTCATGTACTTGTATAGCCCTGCAGTTCTGCACAATAGTTGTTTGAAGATTAAGTAATCAATAGACAAGAGATGCTAAAGTCGCATAAGTAACTGTCCCTTTTAACAGACAGCCACTATGAACTGATTCACATGTGTGGTAAGTGAGACACTGTCAGGCAAGTAGCCAAACACGTGCTTGAAGCAAGGTAAGTTAACACGTGCAGCTCTTGCCCCAAATAAAAGTTGTTCTGTTGTACGTTCTTTCTTTAGACGTCATCGAAGTGTATGTTTGTTCAGTAAAGTAATTAAAACCTAGTGGAATCGAACAGTGTACACACTTCACAAGGGCAAAGTTGGGACATGCTGCCTCATTTTCTGTGTGCCAGCACTGCAGTAATCCATTGTCAAAAGCCACACTGATTACCTTATTACGGCCACGAGCCTTTCCATTCCGCTGGCTTTTAATCACTTCATTGAAGACCAGTCTCCGCAGGCGTGGTCTTTAACGCAGGCTAGTGCGGCTGCGCTCGGCCGGTTCAGATCAGGATTGGCAATGGATGAAATTATCACTCCCAGTATTTGGCCTGGAAGGGGAGGTGAGGTGGTGGCGTAAACTTCCAGATCATCTGACCTGGATTAAATTCCAAATATCTCCGCAGTTCCTCATGAAGTGAGCGCACTGTCGATGGTGTCCCGTCCTTCAGATGGGAATTTTAACCTTGGAGTCCACCTTGGTGTAACTCGACAGGAGTAGGCTGTGCCGGCACCGGGTTTTTACCTTTTCCCTTCTCTCATCATCACACAACATAAACAGAGCACTATGACATACGCGCATCCCTTCTACTCATCCACAACCTGCAAATACGCAAATGACGTAACTCTGGAACATCCGTAAGGAAAGGGGACAATGTGCACGGAAGAAGTACACCGTTCCCGAAGTGCGGCTCAGTCCACCCTGTGGAATGACCCCGCAAACAATGTCATTAGCAGTTGCACTTTTACACTATTAAAACTGTACATTTATCGAATGGGATTTTCACTCTGCAGCGGAGTGTGCGCTGATATGAAACTTCCTGGCAGTTTAAAACTGTGTGCCGGACCGAGACTCGAACTCGCGACCTTTGCCTTTGGCGGGCAAGTGCCCTACCAAAGGCAGAGGTCCCGAGTTCGAGTCTCGGTCCGGCACACAGTTTTAATCTGCCAGGAGGTTCGTACATTTATACTTCGATGACGAAAAAGGGAGGGACGTACAACAAAGCAAGTGCTACGAATCTGAAGCACTACATTATGAGAGGCACCCACATGCCTTGCTCATACTGTGGCATCAAGCAGTCAGGCCTGCAAGATGAGTAGTCTGCCAAGCGAGTGGATTCATTCTTATTTATCGAGTAACATGAGCTCTCGTACTCACAATTAAGTTACAAATTATCCTCCTCTATGAATAATACGCAACAGAAACGCACATCTGACTATCAGTGATTTACAGAACTCTGACTGTTCACTACGCACTGGCAATACCACATTTTCTTTTTGTCTTTTATTTAACGGCTTTTATCAACACGTGGCCACCGCACTGAATATGAATGCCGCACACATTATAAATTCGGGACATCACGACAACATACAATTCGAAGGAAAAGTCCACCAATCTTTTTCTTTTCACTATCTTATTTATTCCGATAAATTCTATAACCTAAACACACAAATTCTATAACCTACAACAATAACACATGAGAAATTCCGCCCAGTGGCCTTGCATGGCTTTACATTGGTGATTCTCTACCTTATGGTCTCGTAATTGTTTAACGCTACAGTGCACTTTCTGGATAGGATGGTGGATCTTTTATTATATCTCACACTTCGACTCTCACAATCATGATCACGAAACTTTCCTCCAGATCGAGCGGTACAGAAGGAACAAGCATAACCCACTACTCTTTTGAAACTACCTTGCTACTCTCCCATGCAAACCACACATACCCAAATTACATGACATACACCACACTACAACATGGAATACAATACAATAAATAGTCACAACACTATCACTTTCAGCTTTCCCACTTCAATTAGTATTTATCCCAGTTTCACACGACACTGCCCCACTTTGTAATTCTACTTTCCTGCTACGAACTCTGGAGATATATGCACGTCTTCCTGTGCAATGCAAGCCAAGTGGCGTTGCTGGATAGACGGCCGACTCACCTTGCTTCTCTCTCAGAGTTTGAATCTAGCGTCACACGGAATCATATCACGCAAAGTAATATTAAGAACATATTCATCACACACGCGAGTCCTCAACTGATACCATGGACGAGTACTTCTCTTTATCCTTTGTCTCATACACAGATTGAGACTCACACAGTACTCACCACGTGGAAGTACTCGTCTCTAATTTCAAGTCCTGCACACGCCATTTCTTAAATATTTCAACTTATGGTACACACGCTATTTGTTAAATATTTCAACTATTGTACACACACTAGTAATTCAGCTTAAGTTAAGCACACGGAAGTATTTCAACTTATTGCTACACGCGGTTTCATTGTGACCGTTGGTCACTTCCGAAGATTACTACGATCCCATTAATATTACCTGCCTGACATTTAATTCTCCCCACAAAAGTTCCTGATATAGAGAAATTATTATTTCAAACTACTCTTAAATATTCCACATGCATACCATGTCTCCACTCTTTTGTCTTTACGGAGCACACCTAAGACAGGTCTTAACAACACAAGATCCAGCGGCAGAGTGCTGAAACATGGCCGTTCTTCAGGTCCTCTCGCACCTCTGCTGAAGTGGGGGAGCACCTTGCTACCGCATTGGTCAGCCACATTTCAGGCGCTCAAAGCTCAGGTAAATTTCATCTCTTTGGTCTCACCAAAGGTGGCCAAAGGATCGTCTCAAAGATGATCATATATTCACATTCACTATCCGCAGTTAGCAGACGACCATACATTCATTCATTTCACAGATCTCACCAAACTGGATGTAGGGATTTATTTTGTGGGAGTGCACATGTGATCAATTAAATAAATAAATTGTCATTCTTTCCCACACTGGTATCCGGCTTCGCTGTATTAATTGAAATTGAGTTATTATTAGAAAAAAATGTGTTGTTCTGACAAAAATAATGAAGTATGTTGTACCTATTTTCAATGTCGGGCGGTACTGTACCCTTTCAATGTTTTAACGCAATAGTTACTAATCTCCAGGGTTCTGGTAGGCATGACGTCAGTAGATGTAAGGTTCACCAAATTATACAATGAATTGCGGAGAACCGCCCAAGTTGCAATATTAATTTTCTTTATTACTTGATGACTAGCTCCGAGCTTAAGCTCATTATCAAATCATCCACTAAGCTATGCGATAACCTCTATTACGACAGCGACTTTCCTGTTCAATTGAACATATCTTATAAACTAGTGCAGGACCGAACGGCATTCACTAATTCATCCCAAAAGAATGAATGAAGTTCAGACCTGGTCTAATTTACAAAATTAATATTGTAACTTGTACGGTTCTCTGCAGTTTATTGCATAGTTTGGTTAACGCAAATTATTTGAAGCAGTGTTTGGATTTTTGCCAAAAAATATCTCATTTTTTACTCCTGTGAATCAGCCGGTGACAGGTACCTGTTACGACGTCCTATTTCTGCAACGAGTTGTGTTACGGTAGTCTTTAGGCTCGTTAGCCTTGTTATATCTATTGTACAATTTACAAATGCAAATGACGGACGTTGACAGGCGGTAAGAGAGACACATCTCTTCAGTTTAAAAACATTTTTATTCGGTTTTAGTGGTTCGAGCTGGTGTCCTTCTCCTGTTTGCACCAAGAGTATATTAGTTTACTACGTCTATTTTCATTCTCTGGTTTCGTATGGCATCATATTCTGGGGTAACTCATGGAAAAAATGGAAATGAGCGTTTGGCGTCATTGGCCGGGAGGCCCCTCGCGGGGCAGGTCCGGCCGCCATATCGCAGGTCTTATTACATTCGGCGCCACATTGGGCGACCTGCACGCCGGATGGGGATGAAATGATGATGAACACAACACAACACCCAGTCCCTGAGCGGAGAAAATCTCCGACCCAGCCGGGAATCGAACCCGGGCCCAGAGGACGGCAATCCGTCACGCTGACCACTCAGCTACTGGGGCGGACTGGGGTAACTCATCATTGAGTACAAGAGTGTTCATTGCACAAAAGCGTGTAATCAGAATAATTGCTGGAGCTCATCCAAGATCATCCTGCAGACACTTACCTTCACTGTAGCCTCATAATATATATTCACTTATGATATTTGTTATTAACAATCCGAACGAATTCAAAAGTAATAGCAGTGTACATGGCTACAACACTAGGAGAAAGGATGATCTTCACTACTCAAGGTTAAATCTAACTTTGGCACAGAAGGGGGTAAATTATGCTGCCATAAAAGTCTTTGGTCACTTACCTAACAGCATCAAAAGTCTGACAGACAGCCATATTGCATTTAAAAGGAAATTGAAAGAATTTCTGAATGGCAACTCCTGCTACTCATTAGATGAATTTTTGGATATAGTAAATATTATGTTGGCAGAAGAGCCAACACCGTGTTACTAGTGGATGCCGAAATGCACGCGTTTTAGCTCACGCAGGCTGGCGTGAGGAGGGAAGGACTATACTGACATGAGGTCTGGAACCTGACAAGGAATTAGAATTCAGAAAGAGTTCGATACTTAACTTTAATCCATTAATGATGAACGTCGCTCTTGACGGTACATGAGTCACAATACTATCTGTTGAGAAGACATAGTAGCTGAATGTGGCACCTTACTAGGTCGTAGCAAATGACGTAGCTGAAGGCTATGCTAACCTGTCGTCTCTGCAAATGAGAGCGTATGTAGACAGTGAACCATCGCTAGAAAAGTCGGCTGTACAACTAGGGCGAGTGCTAGAGAGTTTCTCTAGACTAGACCTCCCGTGTGGCGGTGCTCGGTCTGCAATCACTGATAGTGGCGACACGCGGGTCCGACGTATACTAACGGACCGCGGCCGATTTAAAGGCTACCACCTAGCAAGTCTGGTGTCTGGCGGTGACACCACAGTAAATGGGTAATTTCGCCACTCCCCCACCAAAAAAAATTAAAAATATTAAGTGTCATGTAATATTTTGTGTAGTGTAATATCTTGTATAGACACCTTTTGGTATTCATGATCTATAGAACAAGTACTAATCTAAAGAGGGATCGCGACAACTGGAGGCAGTTCTTGTTTAACATCACCTTTCATTTATGCACATTTAAAAAGAACTGTTATTCAGTTTATTAAAAGGAAATAATGTCAAGCCGTCCAATAGCCAGGACGATAGACAGCGCACAAGCTGAGAGTGATGCTGAAGCTGACAAGCTGAAACTGATATAGTATTTCTTTTTATGACGCATTTAAGGGCTTCTGTTTTGGTTCCTGTCGAAGATATGCCGTCCAGCATAACTCACTGGAATTTATCTGTCAAACTCTTTTCAAACTAATCTCTACTTGAGAGGATACTCTGTATGTTTATGTGTTCGTTAAGCAGAGTACTCACCGCTCGAAATCACGACAGGTTAGCAAAACACCAACCGAATCAGACTTCCGTCTATGCATAATACCGAGAAGCGTCCCAAAGTGGCTCTTGTGTTAGAATGTCACTCCGTGAAAGGAAACTAGGTCGTTACGAGGCACGTAGCATCCCCAGTCGTCATTTCGACTGAATGCACATGCGCTGGAGCAGAACGCGCAGGGTTGCAATCTGAAGAGTCTGCAGACTGAACGGCGCTGTCAGATGCGAAGAGAGCAAACGAGCGCCATGTAACGAAGCCGGGAAGGCAAAAGAAGCAAATGGAGGCGGGAGGACTTGGGGAGCGGTGCAGTGGGGAGGGGAGAAGTCAGCAGAGCGTACGGTTGGGGGGGGGGGGGGGGGCAGGCACCCGCTAGCCTGCCTCCTGCCTACGGATGGCTGGAAGCACCAGGTGAATCGGCCGCAGGAAAACGAACCGAGCGCCTACGGCAGCCAGCGTGTCGCCGCAGACGCCTAGTCAGCTAGCTCCGTAGTTTCTGTGGAGTTCCGTAGACGTCCTGCGTACTGCTCCGCTCATACAGCTAAAACATGTACAGGCATTAACATTGAAAGCACTCCCACGTGAAACACTGAACGGACCGTGCCCATTCACAGAAGTCGGAGTGAACTATGAAGAAAGACTACCGTAGAGTACAACTACATGAACTACAGCTACTTATACAGGGTGAATCACCTAAATTTTGCACTGCAAATATTGCGGAAATGGGAAGTGATGTTGATGTGCGGTTTTCACTGATTGGTTTGGATTTCAGGATCTCGTAGCGTCAGCCACTCAAAAAATATTAATAATACTGAAACGTCCCCTTAGAAAAATTTGTGAATTACAGTGCCGGTAAACCTCTACGTTATTTGATTTTCAAACAGCTGAGCAAAACTGAACGTACTCAGACATTTCTCTCTTTACTTATTCTAATCAACACTAAATTGACACACAATACTTTTAGCGCAACGATGTCTGACTTTCAGTAATTCCCACAAAAGAATGGCCGTGACTAACAGTAACCTATACCTTTCATGAATCACTTACCTCACAAAAATCTTCGGTACTCGAACTACTGAAATACAGCGGGCGCCAATTACCGTCAGCCAAATAAAAGATTCTAACTCCTGAAGGCAGTAACTACTGACAGGCATAGTTAGCAAATGAAACATTTTGATAGAGAACAAACAAAGTATTTACCTTAATAGTGTTACAATGTTCAAAATGGTTCAAATGGCTCTGAGCACTGTGGGACTTAACAGCTTTGGTCATCAGTCCCCTAGAACTTAGAACTACTTAAACATAACTAACCTGAGGACATCACACAACACCCAGTCATCACGAGGCAGAGAAAATCCCTGACCCCGCCTGTAATCGAACCCGGGAACGCTACCGCACGACCACGAGCTGCGGACTCACACACAAAGAAAGAAAATATGTTATGTGGACACGTGTCCGGAAACGCTTACTTTCCATGTTAGAGCTCATTTTATTACTTCTCTTCAAATCACATTAATCATGGAACGGAGACACACAGCAACAGAACGTACCAGCGTGACTTCAAACACTTTGTTACAGGAAATGTTCAAAATGTCCTCCGTTAGCGGGGATACATGCATCCACCCTCCGTCGCATGGGATCCCTGATGCGCTGATGCAGCCATGGAGAATGGCGTATTCTATCACAGCCGTCCACAATACGAGCACGAAAAGCCTCTACATTTGGTACCGGTGTTATATAGACAAGAGCTTTCAAATGCCCCATAAATAAAAGTCAAGAGGGTTGAGGTCAGGAGAGCGTGGAGGCCATGGAGTGGATCCGCCTCTAGCAATCCATCGGTCAAATTCTAACATTCTGCGTGGTGTCTGTTTGTTCTATATCGTGCCTCCCTACCACTTTCGCGCAACGACGCTCTGAGCGTGTTTTTTAGGGAATTGACTAGTTTGAACCTGGGACCTGTTGCTGGTAAGGAGACGTCAGACCACTCATGACATGTAGAATTCAGAAGAGTTCAGTGAGACTAGCGATGATATAACCAAATACTTAATGATTTCAGCGTCAGCTCCACTGCACTCCCTGTAAAAGAATCTTAATACTAACTAGATTTAGTGGAAGGGGTTCAAGACTTTCCTATTTTTAGTTAGCTGGTAAAATAACGTCGAAAAAACACTTAAGTTTACCATTGGAAATTTTATTCTACTCACAAAACATTGTTTATAAATTGCACTATTGATAAAAGGAAATGTTTTAATACAGGATGGTAAAAACCAACTGCGTTCAACAAAAATGTGAACGAATATTTCCTGAACGGATTTCCAAGTTCTACAATGGATCGAATGATGACCTATGCCATATCACATCTATAATCTAGGTTTAAATTAAGTTTCACGAAAGGGAAAACTATCAAAATGGTCTACAGTGACCCTCAATTAATTACTTATCTAACTTGTCGTAAATTACAGTGGCTGATGATTCTTCTCAATACCTATATAACAGAAAAATTATCGCGTTTCAGATTTTTTACTTCAAGTGGCAAATGTGAACACCATGAGCTTTAATTGACGATCGACGCTAGTATTACGCAAAAAGGGGGTGTAACAGATGAGACTTCTGCAGTTCTGAGTGAAGCTTTATGCACTGTTATGCGGCATCGCGTGCGTTCATTACCTTGTCGGTGTTCGTCAGGGGGCGGCGGACAGCACAGTTCCGCTCACCTCGCCGTCTCGGAAGCAACCTCTCTCCTAACTTCTCCTTACTACAATTTACCGAAGTTGGTTTAAAAAAACTATCTGGCTGTGCTTTCATCTGACCAATCATGGTCTCAATGTTAATCTTAAGCTCCGCCCACAAAAATTCTGTCTATCCAATGAGAAACGTTATACTTTTCGTGGTGGGGCAATGTTTTTAAAGTTTGCAACGTAACAGAGACGCGAAAAAGTCTCACGCTAAGACTTGCAGCTGGTATGGTCCTAGCGGTTTGCTGGCGACGTGGGTGTCCGTCCCTTATCGTAGGGCCTTCTACCTTAACACGGTTTTGCTCTCGGCCTCTGTTCTAGTTTTTCCCCTCGGAACTGCGTCTGTCTCACGGTGGGAAGGTATGACATGCATTTAGGCATTCTTGTGTTAGTCTGTGGTATTCCATTTGCTCACTCGTTACTCGTATTACTTTGGTTAATTTAATGTCACGATTTATTCGGAGCTATGTGACATACTACTGGATTTGCTTATCATGTCAGGGTTTTCATGGAAGGTGTTGGATTTGCCTGACACCTTACAACCTTATCTGTTGTTGAGAAGCGTACGAACACTTCGACTGAAATGTGCAGGAGCTCCATCGTGCATGAACCACATGTTGTGTCGTACTTGTAAAGGCACATGTTCTAGCAGCACAGGTAGAGTATCCCTTATGAAATCTTGATAACGTGCTCCATTGAGCGTAGGTGGAAGAACATGGGGCCCAATCAAGACATCACCAACAATGCCTGCCCAAATGTTCACAGAAAATCTGTGTTGATGACGTGATTGCACAATTGCCTGCGGATTCTTGTCAGTCCACACATGTTGATTGTGAAAATTTACAATTTGATCACGTTGGAATGAAGCCTCATCCGTAAGGAGAACATTTACACTGAAATGAGGATTGACACATTGTTGGATGAACCATTCGCAGAAATGTACCCGTGGAGGCCAATCAGCTGCTGATAGAGCCTGCACACGCTGTAGATGGTACGGAAACAACTGGTTCTCCCGTAGCACTCTCCATACAGTGGCGTGGTCAACGTTACCTTGTACAGCAGCAACTTCTCTGACGCTGACATTAGGGTTATCGTCGACTGCACGAAGAATTGCCTCGTCCATTGCAGGTGTCCTCGTCTTTCTAGGTCTTCCCCAGTCGCGAGTCATAGGCTGGAATTATCCGTGCTCCCTAAGACCCCGATCAATTGCTTCGAACGTCTTCCTGTCGGGACACCTTCTTTCTGGAAATCTGTCTCGATACAAACGTACCGCGCCACTGCTATTGCCCCGTGCTAATCTATACATAAAATGGGCATCTGCCAACTCCGCATTTGTAAACATTGCACTGACTGCAAAACCACGTTCGTGATGAACACTATCCTGTTGATGCTACGTACTGATGTGCTTGATGCTAGTACTGTAGAGCAATAAGTCGCATGTCAACACAAGCACCGAAGTCAACATTACCTTCCTTCATTTGGGCCAACTGGCGGTGAATCGAGTACAGTACATACTGACGAAACTAAAACGAGCTCTAACATGGAAATTAAGCGTTCCCGGACACATGTCCACATAACATCCTTTCTTTACTTGTGTGTGAGGAATGTTTCCTGAAAGTTTGGCCGTACCTTTTTGTAACACCCTATATATATATATATATATATATATATATATATATATATATATATATATATATATCAGTTCATGACATCCAGTCTCACTAATTTCGTTTTTCTGACGGACACACGTCCAGATCGTCCGCTCTCATAACTCTGCCCTCTCTCTTCCCACATCCACCACTGCTGGCGGCTCATCTCCAACTGCACAACGCTAAGCGCTGTTCACATCCAACTGCCCAACACTACAATAGCAAATATTCCAACAATGCCAACCAGCCACAGATTGCATACAGCACAGTCAGCGATTTTCATACAGAGCGCTATGTGGCGTTACCAACATAAAAACCTAAACATCCTACTTACATAGTTCAAAATTTTTTAACAAATATGTATTGGCCAATGCCCAATGTAAAATGTTTTGTGGGGAGCATGTGACAGTCCAAGTAGCAGGTCGTGAGTGGACAATGGGATTTACCAACGCAGAAAAAGTCAACATGCTCATAGTATATGTGGTGCATAGGAAGAATGCAGTTCGTTGTTGTACAATGTATGCGGCAAGATATCCCAATAGACTGCCATCTCGGCAATTATTCATCAACCTCTTCAACTAGTCACTTGAAAGTGGTAGTAACATCCGGATGACGGAACACAAGAAAACAAATGACGACAGAAGAGGGGGAATGAATGTTATTGCTGCTCTTGTAGTTGATCTGCAAGCTAGCTTCTGTGCAATTGCATGAGGAAGTGATAAAGTCAGGCATTCTCTATCGACGTAGGTTCCATCCCCATCACATCTCTCTCCATCAATAGCTGTGTGCAAACGATTACGAGAATCCTGTTAACTTCTGTACATGGACATTAACAGCAGATACACCAGATATATGACGTATCTAGTTTAGTGATGAACTCACATTTGCCAGTGATGGTCAGATAAACGTCGAACATGCTAATTGGTCTGTTGACAATCCCAGTTGGCTTCGTCATTTGGAACATCAGCTTACATGGCGTGTAAACAGGTGGAGTGCGATAGTGAACCATCAGCTCATAGGCCGGTTTTTCATAGACGGAAGATACAGCAGCCTTCTAACAAATCGTCTTCCACGGACGATGCAGACTAAGCGGCACCTGTAGCACCAATATGATGGCTGTCCAGCCCATAGTGCATGACATACTACTGCACATCTTCACGTACTGTTTCCAAATCGTTGGGCTGGATGCAAAGGACCTGAACCTTGGCCAGGTGGTTCCCCGGATTTGACGTTTGTATACTTTTCTCTGTGGGGATGCTGTCTACAAATGGTTCAAATGGCTCTAAGCACTATGGGACTTAACACCTGAGGTCATCAGTCCCCTAGACTTAGAACTACTTAAACCTAACTAACCTAAGGACATCACACACATCCATACCGAGGCAGGATTCGAACCTGTGACCATGCGACCATAGCAGCAGCGCGGTTACAGACTGAAGCGCCTAGAACCGCTCGGCCACAGCGGCCGGCTGCCGTCTACAAGGACACACCGTCTACACCCGATGCAGCCTGCACAGATATTGCAGCTGAAATGCTGGTACGTGTGCATTAGTAATTGCATACCAGACTGGAAGTGTGTATTGTCGCCGCGGGTGGTTATTTTGAACAGAACATGTGATGGTCAGTTGTCTCGTTGCTGGTCAGAATCTACATAGCAGTGTTGGTCTTTAGTGTGTGCTACCACAGGTACTGCACAAATGTCGGTGTGGGAACTTTTCAAAATACGATGTCTCGTCAGCGACTCGCATTAGAATCCTACAACAAACACCACTGACATTCTGATTTACCCTACTTTTAGTATGTTGATATTGAACGGTCTCTGTGTACTGCATCGCTAAGAAGTACTTAAATTACCTAAATTACACAAACCCTCAGTTAGATTTACATTGAATTTATTTTATGCTCCTAGACTTCTATCCTTCTCATTCCCGTCTGTGTGAAAGTGCATGTGAATTTATTTTTCGTGTTTCCGTTGGTAGCTAGTAGTATGTAAGTTGCTGTCTGCTGTGGTCAGTCTAGCCAGCTTTGGGCCGGCTGTTGTGGCCGAGCGGTTCTAGGCGCTAGAGTTTGGAACCGTGCGACCGCTACGGTGGCAGGTTCGAATCCTGCCTCGGGCATGGATGTGTGTGATGTCCTTAGGTTAGTTAGGTTTAAGTAGTTCTAGGTTCTAGGGGACTGGTGACCTCGGATGGTAAGTCCCATAGTGCTCAGTGCCATTTCAACCATTTTTGATCCAGCTTTGGGTGTTTAGTGTAACATCCACGAGATAAATTTTAGCTACAGTGCGACGAGAGAAAATTATGCCTCTAACAGTTATAAACATTATCTATTCGACGTATGAAAAAATAGTGAAAGCGAATGAGAATATTAATTATTTATATAATATTCTATGATGTAATTGGACATATCGATGTGTATCATACAAAGACAATGATTATTGTAAATTCCTTTTATGATCTGCGTTTGTCTTCCTTTGTTTTTACCTTTTTTTGGTTGGCTTTGGTAGGTTGCGGACGCATATCGAACTGAGGTCTGTTAAGAAATTGTAATTATTTGTTAATTATTACTTGAAAATAGAGTTCATTATTATTATAAAGATGAGTTAATAATTATTTGTAACTTTAATTCCTCTCTCAGTAAGCATTGTCTGTGTTAATTATTTCTTTCCGCTGCAAGGAGCGCAGCCATTGATGATAGCGATTTGTATCGCGTTTTTGTCTGTGTTTTCCTTAGAAACATTTCAAATGTTTGCTCGATGAAGTCTAAATAGTGCACAATACGAAAGTAGATTTTATAGCGTTTAATAAGCATTTTAAATATTTACTTATTTGCTCTAACAATAGAAATTCTCTATCAATTATCTCAGCGGCAAATTCAAATTTAAATTACGCAACTCTGCAGAATAAATGCCGAAGATAATACAAATGTGTAAAAATAAATGTGCACCGGTGGTCCCGAACTCATTTTAATGAAAATGATTCGACTCAGATTGGTTCTTTAAAAACAGTGCTCATAGCACGATCCTTATAAGAAACTTTTCTAGCTGATGTATGGAGCCGAAATTAATTACGCACGAGTTGCGAAGAATATTGTTTCAGGTAACGTACGTCAGTGTTGTGCGCGGCTGATATTCGGTGGTTTTAATGATCATTTTGCTGAAGATAACTGCTTCCATCTTAATCGATAGTTGTAAGGAATCTGTTGTATGAACTGTGATTTAGTGACACTTACATAACTTACAGACAACACTTTAACACGACGTTAACTTGGAGTTCTTTAGCAACTTGATCAAATCTTTAGCCGGGAGAAAAATTATTTAGTAATTACTCAATGTAATAAAATAAGATTATCATTTCCATTTACAAATTAGTTAAATACCAAACCACTGAATAACACAGAAAACGCCACATTAGTCAAAGTAAAGAGGTTTGAGCCTTCTAAGTCGTCTTTATCGACAGGGGGTAGATTGGTACCGGAAGGAAACGCTTTGGTCTGTTCTGACTACCTGCGGAGATTCATAGTTCTTGGTGGTGCTTAAGCACTTGACACGGGGCAGTCGGTGAGTGTGGTCGGTAGCTTAAGACTGAGTTTAGGGTGAGAGGTGTAAGTCTTTAGGTTAGCTGAAATAGTATAGTTCACCTTTTATTACAGCGATAGGTTCATCATATGATCCACAGTTTATGCAGGATAGGCCTTGGTGCAATTTACCAATTTTAATAAGTGTCTTCTGGTACTTTCTTTGTGCTACTAGAACTTCTAGTGTGCAAAGTCTTCGCCGACTGGAGTGGCCGAGCGGTTCTAAGTGCTACACTCTGGAACCGTGCGGCCGCTACGGTCGCAGGTTCGAATCGTGCCTCGGGCATGGATGTGTGTGATGTCCTTAGGTTAGTTAGGTTTAAGTAGTTCTAAGTTCTAGGGGACTGATGACCTCATAAGTTAAGTCCCATAGTGCTCAAAACCATTTGAACCATTTTTTTGCCAAGTCTTCCCATCTAGTGATGCTGACATTACCCTACAGTAGATTTTCTTAAGTGTGTAGGCGTGCGTGGTTATATTCTCGTGTAAATGTTTTCATTTATTATTGCAGTTTGAATTCTTTCGGTTTCAACTGTGATTTGATAAATTTGCCTTTATGCTTCGCACCACATAGTCCGAACTTGCCTTCTGTGTTGTTCAGCGGCAATCAGTCGTGTTCCCTTGAGTGAATTTAGGTTGTGTTGAATGTTCTGTGTAATTAATGGGTTTTAGTGAATTTTACTGTGTGAAATTTCAAATGGATAGCGTGCTTGCTTTGTTAGTCTGAACTAGGTGCTCGGACGAGCCAGTTGAGACCTCAGTTCTCTGTGTCCATCGAGGGATAAATTTCTTGCAGTTTATTTTTCCTCTCTATGCGCTTCGCGCATGTAATTTAACCGTTTTGTGAAAATATTCAGGCACCTGGTAAATGTGCTATCTTTTTTTAAATCTAGTATACAAGTGGTCTCCCCGCCCCACCTTGCATCGGTTTCATTTATGTGAGAATTTTTTAAGTAATTGCATTTGTCAAAAGATTACTACTTTGGAAGGTACGAATCTCTTTCCCCGACTCTTTGGAGAAGGCGTAATGTGTCTTGACCTTTATTCTTCAGTATTGATCTTGCATATGAACGTACATTTATCCTACCCTCTTCCCAGAATTTTCACATACCTTCCACTTCATGTGGTCCATCACTATTTAACCATTTGAAATAGTGTTAAATTTCACTCAGGGAACGGCAAGCGCTATTACAATGTTTATTGTATAGTGTTAACTTGTGTTTTTGCTTAAAATAAATTGTGTTTATACTTCATGATTGTCCATCAACGCAGCCACCTCTTCCGAAATCGATCTTAGTACATCCAACCTGTCGTTACCAAAGCGCAGTATTCTTGCAGGCCCAAATTCTGAATTTTAATTCGATTCTACAGAATTATGTTTTAATTTAACAAACTGCTTTCATTCAGTATGATCACGCTTTTGAGTAAATTAATTTCAGTGTTCATTTGATGAGAGTGCTGACATCTTAAGGGTTGCTATGCAAAAAGTTAATAATTTCTTTAATTAATTGTAATTAATTTATTCCCAACTTCGTTGAGTGGCGATCCTAAATGATTTACTATAAAAGAAAATATCAGAGCGCTTATTTGCATTAGCATTCGCTAGTCCAGTAAATTTAAAAAATCACGCATCCCGTTTCAGTATAGCCATTTATATAGCCGGCCGCTGCCACAGGATGAGACTATCAGTGGCAGTAATGAGAAGCAGTCAGTAGGGAGGATGTACTAACCGCACAGTTTTTGTTCTCTAGCCTTCGAACAACTTCCATGTTGTTCAGAGACGAAATTTCTGATCAATTCACAGCGTTGTTTGGTGATACGCATCGCTCTGTTTTATATTTTTTGTCTTATTTTTTGTATTTTTGGGGGTTCTTTTCATTTTATTGCTTTATGGGGATGTATGGCGTGTGACAGTATGTGCTAGGTTGCGTGTGAAATTTTGAGTAAGACTGTATCTAATATTTTAGAGATATAGAGTTTTTTAGTGTTATAGTAATCGTCCTGCGGAAGTAGGATTGTTTATGGAGACGCGTAGCAGGTCTAAGAGCTTTAGTAGGCGTAATAATTTAAATAACATGACGAATCAGGGAGAAAGCGCAGTGCCAAATTCTCCTGGTACTACACCGGAAAACGGGCAATTTGTAGTGCCGGACTTCACTAATGCCGCCGCACTCTTAAACTCCGGAAGTGAGCAGAGGGCATCTCTAGATTTGTTGAACAGTGCCGGGAAAAATTTACGATGCCGTAGTGAAAGCGCGGTTGAAACCACAATTAGCCCCATGGTTAGCATCCCTTTCGATATGGCACAACTAATAAGAACTCTACAGCAGATATGCACAGATACAAAGAAAATATCCCAGGATAAGCAGAATGTTACAAGAAACCTAAAACAAATGCTATCTGAGGAAAATGAAAACCTAGCAAAAAAGTTGTTAGATCAAAATCAAAATCATTCAAAAAAATCTGTCCGAACAGAGTGAGAAACATGCAAAAAAGTTATCCGAGGATACGGAACAACAGTTAAATAGTCTCGCGGTGAAAATTAGAGAGGATATAGTTACCGAATTTAAAGAGCATATTGAAATTGCCGATCGGCAACTTAGTGCACTGGAAGCGGGGCAAGTACGAGTAGACGAGCAACTTAGCCTGCAGGCAGAACGGCATCTTGGGTATTTCCAAGCACTAAGCGAGTCGTGCACCCAGGAGCACAAGGACCTGTAAACAAGCGTCGAAAAGGTAGAGGCGCAGGTATTGAAGGCCATTAAGGTCCAGGTGGACGAGAACGCACAGGCGATCCATGTGCTGGAGGCCGAAATAGCAAAGGTAGTATGGAGGATAGGAAACCTCTCTACCACTGAGAGCAGTGACAAGACTGGACCGTTTGGGGTGGACGAGACGTCAGAAGTGCGATCGCTAATGAAATTGCAACAAGGTCAGCATGAGATAAATGGGCAGCATAAGGAGGTTACACACGACCTTTGTGAACGCGTAAAGCATTTAGAGGAATGCCTCAAGTGTGACACTGAAGCATGCGAGCGCGTACGAAAATGCACGCAAGATAGTTTGGACAGGGATTCCGGACACGGTGCGGGATCTGAGGACGATAGGGAAGAGTGTGTTATTGGGGGCAGGTGGGTGCGACAAAGGGACCCTCACGAACGATCTCCAAGAGAGGAAACACTCGATGCTGATTGCAAACACTTCCTCTCGGTGAGAAAGTTTGAGGTATTCAGAAAAGCGCCAAGCGGCGTCCACCCCCGTAGTTGGTTGCCACAATTTGAATTTTCCGTCCCCCCTACCTGGCCAGAATTTTCGCATACCTTCCCCTTCATGTGATCCGTTACCATTTAACCATCTGAAACAGTGTTATTACAATCCGTTTGCTGTATAGTGTTTAACTTGTGTTTTTACTTAAAATAAATTGTGTTTATACTTCATGAGTGTCCATCAACGCAGCCACGCCTTCCGAAATCGATCTTAGTACATCCAACTTGTCCTTACCAAAGCGCAGTATTCTTGCAGGCCCAAAGTCTGAATTTTAGTTAGATTCTAAAGAATTATGTTTTAATTTAACAAACTGCTTTCATTCAGTATGATCACGCTTTTGTGTACGTTGATTCTAGTGTTCATTTGATGAGAGTACTGACATCTTAGTAGTTACTATGCAACAAGTTAATAATTTGTTTAATTAATTGTAATTAATTTATTCTCAACTTAGTTGGGTAGTGACCTTAAATAATTTACTATAAAAGAAAATATCAGAGCGCTTATTTGCATTAGCACTCGGTAGTCCAGTAAGTTTAACAAGAAACGCGTCCTGTTTCAATATAACCCATTTAATATCAATAGGCAATGTTGCACTTAAAGTAATGTATGTTTGCATAAAATGTGCACTTTCTAAGTACTATTACAATCTATGACTGGCTGACAATACGAGCCCTTGACCACCAATCCATGCTGTGAAAATTGCACATCACCAGCACTTCCCATTTCCGCAATATTTGCTGTCCAAGTTTTAGGTGATTCAACATGTGTACACGATCCGTTCCACAGGAAAGGTGACTGATGTGAAATAAAATTGAAAATGTTGTTTATTTTATGTTGCACAATTTTTTATTCAAAATAGGCTCCTCATGTGTGTTGGAAAAATTGTTCGAACAAATTTTGATATTCAACTTTTGAAGTAGCCTGGAGTGCCACGGTCGGAGCCTTCCAGATATCTGAAATCATGTCGAAATGCTTTCCTTTCATTACCATTTTCGGTTCTGTAAATAGCCAGAATCGCATGCAATCGCTCGTTGATGAAAGCAGTAAAAAATAAACTTACCTTGCGTAAAACCATTCATAGCACACTGAATAATTTTATATGGAATTTTCACACATAGCAGTGTTCACAGCACAGGATAATGTCTAGTTCACATTTAACCAGCTGTTTATACAGCTTAGGCTTTCAGTTGATATAGTCTCTTATGAAATTTGTTCTGAAAAATCAGTCACAATCTGAAAATGATATTAACATTCACAGATAAAACACTGGGAACAAAATAATCATCCACACATACACAATTTAACTGTACCTTTGCATAGAAAGGGATAAAGTATGCAGACATACCATTATTTGACCGTATTACTTTGAATTAAAGATAGATGAACTTCTGAATAGAAAATATGTGTGTGTTACGATTACTTTTCCTAAACATACATCTGAGATTAAATAATCCAATAATTTAACTAGCCAGCATGCAGCCACGTTTTCACAGAGAAAATGAATTTTATTTGTAAACCTACTGACACATTACAGAGAACTCACGCGAATATGATCCAAAGAACATGCAAAAAACTAAACACTATTTAATTATACATAAATTGAAGCCCTCCCCCCGTCATGAACCATGGACCTTGCCGTTGGTGGGGAGGCTTGCGTACCTTAGCTATACAGATAGCCGTACCGGAGGTGCAACCACAACGGAGGGGTATCTGTTGAGAGGCCGTACAACGTGTAGTTCCTAAAGAAGGGCAGCAGCCTTTTCAGTAGTTGCAGGGGCAACAGTCTGGGTCATTGACTGATCTGGCCATGAAACATTAACCAAAACGGCCTTGCTGTGCTGTTACTGCGAACGGTTGAAAGCAAGGGGAAACTACAGCCGTAATTTTTCGCGAGGGCATGCAGCTTTACTGTCTGGTTAAATGATGATGGCGTCCTCTTGGGTAAAATATTCCGGAGGTAAAATACCCCCCCCCCCCCCCCCCCATTCGGACCCCCGGGCGGGGACTACTCAATAGGACGTCGTTATCAGGAGAAAGACAACTGGCGTTCTACGGATCGGAGCGTGGAATGTCAGATCCCTTAATAGGACAGGTAGGTTAGAAAATTTAAAAACGGAAATGGATACGTTAAAGTTATATATAGTGAGAATTAGTGACGTTCGGTGGCAGGAGGAGCAAGACTTCTGGTCAGGTGAATACACGGTTATAAATACTAAATCAAATAGTAGTAATGCAGGAGTAGGTTTAATAATGAATAGAAAAGAGAAGCGCTGATAAGATACTACGAACAGCATAGTGAACGCATTATTGTAGGCAAGATAGACACGAAGACCACGCCTGCCACAGCAGTACAACTTTACATGCCAACTAGCTCCGCAGGTGACGAAGAGATTGAAGAAACGTATGATGCGATAAAAGAAATTATTGAGATAGTGAAGGGAGACAAAAATTTTATAGTCATGGAGGATTGGAATTCGGTAGTAGGAAAAGAAAGAGAAGGAAAAGTAGTAGGTGAAAATGGAGTGGAGGTAAGGGAATGAAAGAGGAAGCCGCCTGGTAGAGTTTTGCACAGAACATAACTTAATCATAGCTAACACTTGGTTTAAGAATCAGGAAAGGAAAATTTGTGCGTGGAAGAGGTCTGGAAACACTGGAAGGTTTCAGATAGATCATATAATGGTAAGACAGAGATTTAGGAACCAGGTTTTAAATTGTAAGGCATTTCCAGGTGAAGATGCGGACTCTGGTCACAATTTATTGGTTATGAACTGTTGAATAAAACTGAAGAAACTGCAGAAAGGTGGGAATTTAAGGAGATGGGGCCTGGATAAACTGAAAGAACCACAGGTTGTAGAGAGTTTGAGAGAGAGCATTAGGGAACGATTGACAAGAGCGGGGGAAAGAAATACGGTAGAAGAAGAATGGGTAGCTTTGAGAGATGAAACAGTGAAAGCAGCAGAGAGGATCAAGTAGCCAAAAAGACGAGGGCTAGTAGAAATCCTTGGGTAACAGAAGAGATACCGAATTTAATTGATGAAAGGAGAAAAGATAAAAATGCAGTAAATGAAGCAGGCAAAAAGGTATACAAACGCCTCAAAAATGTGATCGATAGGAAGTGCAAAATGACTAAGCTGGGATGGCCAGAAGACAAATGTAAGGATGTAGCGGCAAGGTAGATATTGTCTATCGGAAAATTAAGGAGACCCTTGGAGACAACAGAACAACCTGTATGAATATCAAGAGCTTAGATGGGAAACCAGTTCTAACCAAAGAATGGAAAGCAGAAAGGTGGAAGGAGTATATAGAGGGTCCATACGAGGGCGATGTACTTGATGACAATATTATGGAAATGGAAGAGGACGTAAATGAAGATGAAACGGGAGATATGATACTGCGTGAAGAATTTGATAGAGCGCTAAAAGACCTAAGTCGAAACAAGGCCCCATGAGTAGACGATGTTTCATTAGAACTACTGATTGCCTTGGGAGAGCCAGCCATGACAAAACTCTACCATCTGGTGAGCAAGATCTATGAGGCAGGTGAAATACCGTCATTCTGTGTATTGTGTATTGAACCGGGGACCTAGAAACTTAGCCCTCAATGGTTCACAACCCCACAAAAGGCCACAACAGTCCACCCACATCACCGCCGCCGCACACCAAACTCGGCGTTATTGTGCGGTTCGGTCCCCAGTGGATCCTGCGAGCTAAAATCCCAAAGATATTCGGGCTCACATGCGGTTCCTCTTCGTCGAAAAGTCTTGGATCAAACTCCTCTAGGGGTTGAACCGCATGTGTCGCATTACACGCCCTAAATTAGACACTTGTGACCCCTTGGTTAAACTGCCTAGCTGATGGCAAGTTTGAAAATTACAAAGTTAATATAACATATAATAATAGCAATAACCTTTGGTGTCCCCAGCCGAACTGCCCTTTTCCGCATCTTCGACCGAACTGTCCACTTTGGTGTCTCGACCAGAACTGTCCGTTTCCGCGTCTCCATCCGAACCGGTATCCTTTGGTGTCTCCATCCGAACTGTCCGCTTTCGCGTCTGCACCAGCACTGTCCACTTCGGTGTCTCCAGCCGCAGTTCCCGCGTGCCGAATATCCTCGCTCAACTGACTAGAGCAGTACCCTTTCCTGAGGCCGTCCATCTGATTGGCTACAGCTTATTCTACATTATTTTAGCTTTTAACATATTTAAATAATAAAAGCTTGACCACTTTCACGTTCTATATAAAGTAACAATCATATCCATCACATAATAAACGTTAAATTCTTTTACATAAAACCAATACAGTTCCCCTCTTAACTTCGAATGATTCAATAAGGTGTCATGCCGTCTTCGTTCACCGTGTTTTGTGTGAAGGAAATGATGATATGATGCTTAACTGAAAATACTGATAATTTAAATTTACTATATCTTTTAAACAAATGAAGCTACAGAGTTGATATTTACAAAATTTGTCATTTTAATGATTCACTTCTATATGAAATGTCGATCGTTAAGATCGACCAAAGTGTTCAGATTTTAGAATTCAGGTCTTTGTCACAAAACTTGTTAATTCCACTTTAACAGCAAATCCTAAACTATTATAGATATGATGAATATTTAAGTTTTATTGGGATCACAATGAAAATTTATAGAGGACAGCAGATTAAAATTACTGTGGCTTCATTCCCTGAACTACTACAGAATTAAATAGTTTCCACAAATGTTTCCCTTTATGGCCGATCTTAGGTCCGCCATATTTAGCACTGCTATGCTTCCCTGTGTTCCCCTATGACGTAGGTTCTCGTCTGTTTCACTCGCACACTACAGCGCTTAGGCCTCAATAGACAATAGACGTCTGTGAGTTTTCCCATCTCGTGGTGAATATGCGCCGTTTGTGGCACGCGGTCCTGGACGACAGGGTTCGTTTCACAATTCCTGAAGGCTGACTCTTTCGGCCATACACTTAAATGAGAGCGAAATGCTCGTTAACTCACACACCTCCACTTCATAAGATGTTGGTATGCCATATATGTTATGAAGTAGCACCCAAATTTGCAAGACACAAATTCATAATACAATAACATAAATATCCTAAGCGCCAGATCTATAGTGTAATTATATGTAGTGGTGTTGATGCAGTATGCTTTAAATTTAAAGAAACTTATATCTAACATAAATTATGAATTGCGGAATATTAATTAAATGCAAAATAGGACCATAAATTTATCAAAATCTATTGCCTATTGAAATGCTGCAGAAATATCAACCCCACTGTGCTCACTTTCATAGAACCTTTTCGTCACAGCGAATTGTGTGGATCTGCCTTATGGCCTTTCTTAATAACGGGAATGACCTGCGCCTTTTTCCAGTCGTTAGGTACCTTTCGTAGCTCTAGCAATGTATGATAAATTGGGAGAAAGTCCCTTCGCATAATATTTATAGAATCTTATAGGTATCTCATAGGGTCCTGAAGTCTTTCCACTACTAAGCGATTGTAGCTGCTTTCCAGTTCCGCGATCGGTTATCTCAACATTTGCCATTCCGATGTTCGTAAGACGACTGAAAGGAGGGACAGTGTTACGATCTTCCGCGGTGAAACAACTTTGGGAGACCGAATTCAGTATTTTGGCCTTCTCTCTGTTACCTTTCGTTATGGTGCCGGTGTGTTCCCCGACAGAACAAATAGATGATTTTGACCCATTTACTGATTTTGCACACGACCAAACTCTCTTAGGGTTTTTGTTCAAATCGGTTGACAACGTCTTACTTTCAAAATCATTGAATGCTTCTCTCATTGCTCTCCTTACGCTCATTTCCGTTTTTTTCAGCTTTTGCTTGTCAGTTAGGTCTTCACTTCTCTTGAATCTGAGATGAAGTGCTGTTTGTTTACGCAGCACTTTTCTAACACGGCTATTAAACAATGATGGATGTTTCCCATGCCTTAAAACATTATTCGGAACATACTTGTCTAGGATTATTGAACGATACCTTTGAATTTTTTTCATTTGTTCTCCACATCTTCGTCCTCATCACTGAATATTTGATGCTGACTGCTGAGATATTCTGAAATTTGTATCCTGTCACCGTTGCTGAGCAAATATATCTTCCTACCTTTCTTAACATTCCTTGTAGGACGCGTCTTCATACATGCTGTCACAGCCTTATAATCACTGATACCTTCCTCTACGTTAACTGATTCGATCACAATACCCACTGCAAAGCAATTGTTGTCAGGTATAGACCTAAAGTAGGAAGCAGCTGTTCAAGTATGCAGTGTATCTGCATAGCAAGTTAAAATCAACACAGGTGACTTGACAAGTAACTGGAAAGACAAATATGCTCCTTTGATAATCAGATTATGAGTCCAACAGTATATGAACACCTTATTCTATGCTGACGAGCAAGTAATTATTTCAAAATGAACACCAGCTGTATAGGGCAGCACGTAAGCTACATCTCTTTAACTCTGCATGTAATTTACAAATTTAAACTAGTAAACCTAAAGTCTTCTAGAAAAGGGACCAGTTAGATCAAAAATCTGTATCGATTGCAAACACTGGAGAAATTGTCTCATTTCCAGTACCTCGCCTCCAACGTAACCCGTAGAGAGAACAATGACATAAAAACGTAAAAGTAACATCTAACAGAAACCTTCGGACGCAAAGTGAGTAAAAAAGATGCGTATGATATTTTATAACGTGATGGCAGTTCCCGCGTTCTTGTACACAGCAGAATATTGAGCTCCAGGAAAGAAAGGCAATGCCAGAAATGAAGAACTTCAGGTCTGCATAAGGTTACCTCAGAGAGGATGGTACCGGCAATATCTACCTAAGAGCAAAATTAGGAAAAAAATGAATAAACGGAAACCACCTCCATATGTCCTAGCAGGCCAACCGACTGCAGTGCCATCTTCTGCCAATGGCATCACTGAATACGGTAACCGGGTGAGAAACTTGTACCGTGGTACAACTCAGTTCTTTAGAAAATCAAAATTGCAATCTCACCACAGTTATTTAAAGAAAATAGGAAGCCCGGGACCACTGGTGATGGACAAGCTTGTGATTGTTTTACAATTTTAATTTGCCTGAAAACAGACTTTATTATATTCAATTTGGACATTAGCCCTCTTACTGATGCAATATACAAATTTTCACTCTAATTGAATTACATAAACACGAATAAGAATCATATTTGGCATCCGCAACCAAAAACATAGATAGCAGGCACGGTGAATAATCAATCATAAACAATCGTTCTTGTTTAACCATATCTCAAAACGCTAGTAACACTATACACTTCCAACCCCAAAGCTACACAACCACATCATACCACAACTTCATTAAAAAAACGGAGATCTTAAAGCTTAATAAAACTGAACTGTCCACATAAAGGTCCACAGTAAAACGTGTTTATACTAAAAATGCAAAGTGGGCCAACCAAGGTCGCAAAACTGGCACACAGGAAAAATAACAAGTTGCACATTCATTAGAGATACTCAAATGATTAACATAAGTATTGAATAAGAATGGCTATTAATTACCAGTAAAATAACTTACAGAAACGCTAATATTAACAAAGTGGCCTCACTTAGCTTTAGAGAACAGCGTTAAGGCCCACAGCAGTATTCGGAAGCAATAATGCTACGGCCGGCTGGCAATACGAGCGTTCACTCCCCACGGCTTGTGCACAGGCTCACAGGCAGGCGGTATATACTTATATATAGTCCGGCCGGCCTCACAATGCGCAGTCCTGACAAGAATCCATAACCGCACCGATGGCAAGGAACGAGCGATTAGATTGCAATGAAAACAAGGTCAAATCACAGACGCACTGGAATTGCTGGAATTGCTCGACACGTGGGGCGTGAGGTCTCCACAGTACATCGATGTTGTCGCCAGTGGTCGGCGGAAGGTGCACGTGCCCGTCGACCTGGGACCGGACCGCAGCGACGCACGGATGCACGCCAAGACCGTAGGATCCTACGCAGTGCCGTAGGGGACCGCACCGCCACTTCCCAGCAAATTAGGGACACTGTTGCTCCTGGGGTATCGGCGAGGACCATTCGCAACCGTCTCCATGAAGCTGGGCTACGGTCCCGCACACCGTTAGGCCGTCTTCCGCTCACGCCCCAACATCGTGCAGCCCGCCTCCAGTGGTGTCGCGACAGGCGTGAATGGAGGGACGAATGGAGACGTGTCGTCTTCAGCGATGAGAGTCGCTTCTGCCTTGGTGCCAATGATGGTCGTATGCGTGTTTGGCGCCGTGCAGGTGAGCGCCACAATCAGGACTGCATACGACCGAGGCACACAGGGCCAACACCCGGCATCATGGTGTGGGGAGCGATCTCCTACACTGGCCGTACACCACTGGTGATCGTCGAGGGGACACTGAATAGTGCACGGTACATCCAAACCGTCATCGAACCCATCGTTCTACCATTCCTAGACCGGCAAGGGAACTTGCTGTTCCAATAGGACAATGCACGTCCGCATGTATCCCGTGCCACCCAACGTGCTCTAGAAGGTGTAAGTCAACTACCCTGGCCAGCAAGATCTCCGGATCTGTCCCCCATTGAGCATGTTTGGGACTGGATGAAGCGTCGTCTCACGCGGTCTGCACGTCCAGCACGAACGCTGGTCCAACTGAGGCGCCAGGTGGAAATGGCATGGCAAGCCGTTCCACAGGACTACATCCAGCATCTCTACGATCGTCTCCATGGGAGAATAGCAGCCTGCATTGCTGCGAAAGGTGGATATACACTGTACTAGTGCCGACATTGTGCATGCTCTGTTGCCTGTGTCTATGTGCCTGTGGTTCTGTCAGTGTGATCATGTGATGTATCTGACCCCAGGAATGTGTCAATAAAGTTTCCCCTTCCTGGGACAATGAATTCACGGTGTTCTTATTTCAATTTCCAGGAGTGTAATAAGCATGCCCCAAAATTCTTATGGAGCAATACTCCAACAGTGCCCGTCTCCCAGTAAATTAGCAGGAAACTTAGAGATCACTTGCAATTGCCTTAAGGCACTTTCAGCATTAAATAAACAAACCAAATTCTGCCGTGACAAATTATTAAACCATTAAGTCTACGGCTGCCGGGGGCATGCACAACGGCAACCAGTCCCCAAGCGGTCAATATGTCCTAAAACAAGTTAAAACTTGGATGAAAACCACTTAAAACACACACTCCACAAATGATGAGAAACGAAATGAGGGACATCAGCCTCCTTAAAATAGCCACTGTGGAACCAAGTTCAGAACCATCTCCGGCAGCTACCCGTGCCACAATAAGCTTCAACAATCTTCGTACTTAAACACAGAATAACTTGGAGCTTGCAAATTAAGAGCTGGGAAGCTGTTCAGCGTGAGACGATGAACGCACCACAATTTTGCACGTCAAGGCACCCAATGATCGGCACCATACATCCGACGCGACAAAAGACAATGACGGCGAGCACGGCGAGGCCCATGCACCACGGTGAGGCATGCCGGCTTGATTTCAACACAAGTTGCCTCGATGAACGCCGACCGGAGAGACTTCCGTCACACGTTCACCCGGAAAGCTCGCCGGGGGGAGCAGTCAAAGATAGCGAGACAGCCGAATATTGATATCAGCGATGCAAGTAGAACACCCTAGCGCCAGCCGCCACGGCTCAAAACTTATAACAGAAACAACCGCACAAAGAAAAAAGGAATGGAAGGAACATGTAGTGCACATGTTCGAAACTATGCTCCAAAGCAAGCATTTTATTATAAATGTGCAGGAGAAGATAAGTGGACAATTGAAGATAAGTCGGTGAATTTGTGTAAGGGTCATCTTAGCTTCAACATGGAAAACCGGAAGAAAAAGATGAAGCCACTAGCATCCTTGTGCTCCAGCACGATTTTAACACATCGTCTAGCAACTGTCCATTAGAACGCCATCTGGTCTTTTCTTGTCTCTTGGACTCGGCGGCATCGTCTGGTGGACAGCAGCGTCGCTGTGGGTCACTTCATTAGGTTTCCATGTATCACAAGATTCAGGTGCGATTTTAAATGCTCCGAGGGTTTCTGCCTCGTCAATAAGGGAAACGCCTTAAATTTGCAAGCACTGAAAAAGGACTTCACTTCCACGTTGTGTTCCATATTATTTCCCCTTGTTTCTGAATTTGACCTAGTACAGATAAATCCTAATTTTTGTCTCTAATATAATATTTATGAATGCATAATATATGGTTAAACTGTACCGTTAGACGTATATCAATTATAGTAAACCTAGTCCCTTTAGTACACATCGATTTTTGTCGTAAGTACGGCTGAAAAATAGTCTTGTTAGTTATAAAAAGAAGAGCCAGGCTTAACTAGTTTAGGTATGGTTATGTGTTTGCCATCTATTGCACTGCAGCAATGTTAGAAATTCCACGTAGCAATTTTTCTCCATGTTTCCCATGTTGATCACTGTAGGTAATCAGGATGCTTATTTTTGCATATTACCCATATTAATTCATTAACAATTTGCGAGATTGCTGTGTCGTTCATTCTGCACCTACAGCCACTACTTCAGTAGCACTCACCGGATGCATAGCACATCACAAGAAAAACAGAATCTGTTAGAGAATCGTCAGTCAAATCCCCGTAAATGAAACGGGGCGTTTGTCGAACAGATTCACTTACAAGGAAAATCAATAATAATGGTCTGCAGATGTTATTTACGGGCCGTGGAAGCACGAAAAAAAGTTGTCATAAAGTTCATGACGAACAGTTACACCCTGATTCGTAAATACTGTCGTTTTTCAAGCGAGAACTTCCTCTTACCGTTACCTGTAACGGGGACGAACAACTTGCGCGCCTGGCCAGCGGGCATGCGATTCGGCGGGCGACCGTTGCAGTCTACGGCCAGGGTCGCACAATCGCTCGTTCTAGTGCGCTTAGAATCACTCTTCAACAATACTCTTTTTAAAATCACAATCACACTGTGCTGTCACAATGACTGAAGCTGGCGATAACCATGAAAGATAGCTTCACATCTAATCCAAGCTTTCTTTTATGAGTTTAGTCTGGGCTGAAAAACAGTTATCTTAGAAAAAATTTACGAACATTTTTTTATTTGTGACGGAAAATTCTGTAACTGGAGATTTACACTATCAATACACCTGCTTACAACCTATTAAAATTTCCTTAACACTGGACAAAAAAGTGACCTTCCTAGCAAAGAAGCGAAAACTTCGGATGTCTTCTCTTCTGCGCGGCAACCAGTATTGCTGAGAACCTCCAGGTATTTCGTTCCATTGTTCGCCTTTTGACACATATGACGCATCTGTTTTGTAGAGCATCTCATGCCCTCTCAGATTATCTATAGTTATATCGTGAATAATTTATATATAAGGAGATAAAAGTTGATTTGTTTGCCAGTGCGAGCCGTTGTCGTTTAGCGCGGCACTGAATGTTGCTGAGAAACTCCACGTATTTTGCTGCACTGTTCGCCTTTTGAAACAGCTGGTAGATCAGTTCTGTAGAGCACCTAATGCCATTTCGGAATATCTGTGCTTATCTGTTGGACAACAGAAGAAATATTGAATTTCATTGATGAAAGGAGAAAATATAAAAATGTAATAAATGAAGCAGGCAAAAAGGAATACAAAAGTCTCAAAAATGAGATCGACAGGAAGGGCAAAAAGGAGGACAAATGTAACGATGTTGAGGCTTATTTCACAAGGGGTATGATAGATACTGCCTACATTTAAAATAAAGAGACCTTTGGAGAAAAGAGAACCACTTGCATGAATATCAAGAGCTCAGATGGAAACCAGTTCTAAGCAAAGAAGGGAAAGCAGAAAGGTGGAAGGAGTATACATAAATAGGGTCTATACAAGGCTGATGTACTTGAGGGAAATATTATGGAAATGGAAGAGGATGTAGATGAAGATGAAATGGAAGATATGATACTGCATGAAGAGTTTGACAGAGCACTGAAAGACCTACGTCGAAACAAGACCCCGGGAGTAGACAACATTCCATTAGAACTACTGACAGCCTTGAGAGAGCCAGCCCTGACAAAACTCTACCATCTGGTGAGCAAGATGAATGAGATAGGCGAAATACCTTCAGACTTCAAGAATAATATAATATTTCCAATCCCAAAGAAAGCAGGTGTTGACAGATGTGAAAATTACCCAACTATCAGTTTAATAAGTCACTACTGCAAAATCCTAACGCAATTCTTTAAGGACGATTGGAAAAACTGGTAGAAACGGACCTCGGGGAAGATCAGTTTCGATCACGTGAGGTAATACTGACCCCTCGACTTATCTTAGAAGATAAATTAAGGAAAAGCAAACCTACGTTTCTAGCATTTGTAGACTTATAGAAAGTTTTGACAGTGTTGACTGGAATTGTCTCTTTCAAATTCTGAAGGTGGCAGGGATTAAATACAGGGAGCGGAAGGCTATTTACAATTTGTACAGAAAACAGATGGCAGTTATAAGAGTCGGGGGGCATGAAATGGAAGCAGTGGTTGGGAAGGGAGTGAGACAGGGTTGTAGCCTATCCCTGATGTTATTCAATCTGTATATTAAGCAAGCAGTAAAGGAAACAAAAGAAAAATTCGGAATAGGTATTAATATCCATGGAGAAGAAATAAAAACTTTGAGGTTCGCCGATGACATTGTAATTCTGTCAGAGACAGCAAAGGACTTGGAAGAGCGGTTGAACGCAATGGACAGTGTCTTGAAAGGAGGATATAAGATGAACCTCAACAAAAGCAAAACTAGTCGAATTAGGTCGGGTGATGCTGAGGGTATTAGATTAGGAAATGAGACACTTAAAGTAGGAAATGATTGTTGCTATTTCTGGAGCAAAATAACTGAAGATGGTCGAAGTAGAGAGGATATAAAATGTAGACTGGCAATGGCAAGGAAACAGTTTGTCAGGAAGTCGTTTCTGAAACTATTTGTATGGAGTGTAGCCGTATTTGGAAGTGAAACATGGGCGATAAATAGTTTGGGCAGGAAGAGAATAGAAGCTTTCGAAATGTGGTGCTACAGAAGAGTGCTGAAGATCCGATGGGTAGATCACATAACTAATGAGGAGGTACTGAACAGAATTGGAGAGGAGTCTGTGGCACAACTTGTCTAGAAGAAGGTATCGGTTGGTAGGACGTGTTCTGAGATATCAAGATATCAGCGATTTAATATTGGAGGGCAGCCTGGAGGGTAAAAATCGTAGATGGAGATCAAGAGATAAATACACTAAGCTGATGCTCAAGGGTGTATGTTGCAGTAGGTACTGGGAGATGGAGAAGCTTGCACAGGATGGAGTAGCATGGAGAGCTGCATCAAACCAGTCGCTGGACTCACTTTGGACTCTTTCTTTTCTGGAGCACAGCTGCCTTTCTAAGTCTTTGCCTTCTGTGCGTTTGTTGTCAGCGAAGAGGGTCTACACTGAGATGCAACTGACCCGCGTCTCCTATGTAATACAACAGAAATACCCGCACTATAGGTGGCGCAATATAGTGCATGCGGTGAGCGCCCCTTTTATTGACACTGCTGCGCGTTCTACGTGGCATGACACCGTCAACGGGAAACAACCGAATCGTTCTCGTCTCCACCAAGTTCACCTCGCCGACTCCCCTCTTTGTGTTACAGGCGGGGTGCCGGCCACGGACGATCGTCGCTTCGTTGGTGGTCCGACAGTTGACGTTTGGTGGCTGCTCCAGTGAATTCTGGCCTTCTCCACAAGTGCAACTCGCGACCGAATAACAACGCTCATCATGTTGTTCCCGGATGACGCGTACTACCCGCAGATGAAGACTCACTCTGTGAATCGGTTCCGCGACTTACCGTTCAATATTTTTTTGCTACCGGCGAGAAGAGTATTCTCGAATTTTGGACAGTTTGCTATTGTCTGTAATCCGAAATACATGCAATACTTTTCCAACTCTCTTTGGAGCGCTTTCTACGACCTGCCGCGTAGTTGAAATGTCCCTGCAATGTGTAGTCGATCTGATCCACTATTTTTGATACTGTGACCCCCGACGTGCGAGGATTTCTCCACGGCTAGGGCGGCTTTCATGTACTTCGCTCCACAGGTCCGTAAAAGAAGTTCTGCTCTGTTACATACATTTGATACCCTTCCCCATTTCCTTTCCTCCCTTCTTAGTTTTAGGTACAACTGTTGCGATAGGCGTAGTTAGGAACAAACACCAGAAGTGACGCAGATTTTTTTGTTTTCAGCTTTCTTCATAATCAGAAAAGTGAAGGAGGAAAAAAAGCGGTAAACCGCGGAAAAAAAATGTGGCGTAGATGGTTAACGTATCTGCCTAGTGAGCAGGAGACCTTGGTTCGAATTCCGGCATTGGCACAAATTTTCATTTGCGGCAGAGATCGGAATTTCTCCCTTCTGAGTATATATGTTTGTAAAGTGGGTAATTTGTAGATTAGGAATTCAAATTTCATTTGTTTGGTCGTACGTCCGTTTGCTGTCCCGTATGGCAGCGAGTGTTGCAGAGGAATTTCACGTATTTTGTTACACTGTTCGCCTTTTGCAACATCTGATACAGCAGTTCATTATGATACTTCATGCCCTTCAGATTATATATTTTGTGTCTTTCGCCTAGTGTAGGTTAGGAAATCAAATTGCATCTAATGGATTGAGTCGTAACCTGAAAGGACCCAGGAGCAGGTGAGAGCTGCAGCACTTTCCGACAAGAAGAGCGAATAATGACAGTGTTGGCAGGAACTTTGGAACGTGTACAACAGCGAATCGCCATTCCATAGAGAACGTTTACCTGCTCCCGAGCCCAGGTATGCACGAATGACATCTGCCGTGAGGCCTTCCTACTTTCCGGGCGTAAAAGGATGCCGTAGTCGTCTGGACGTTCTACCTGCAGGGGGTACATGTACGCCCATAGGCTTTTAGGTGCTCTACCAGCAGAGCATACGTATGTACCCGTAGCTGATAATGCGTTAAGACATTTTACTATTGCGAAAGTCTTGCTTTCCATTTTACTAGTAACTTGCAACTGCGACCTTTTGCATTACGCGGAATGTGATACCCCGTGTCAGTCCCCTCGGGTTCAGAATACATTATTAAACACGGTTTTCCGAAACTCCTTCACCAAAGAAGACGAAGTAAATATTCCTGAATTTCAATCAAGAACAACTGCCAAGATGAGAAACATAGAAGTGGATATCCTCAGAGTAACGAAGCATTTAAACTACTTAATAAAGTCAAGGCCTCGGGTCCAGATTGCATACCAGTCAGGTTCCTCTCAGAGTATGCTGATAAAATAGCTCCATATTTAGCAATTATATACAAACACTCGCCCACAGAAAGATCCGTACCTAAAGACTGGAAAATTGCTCAAGTCACACCAATACCCAAAACGGGAAGTAGGAGTAATCCGCTGAATTACAAGCCTATATCACTAACGTCGATTTGCAGTAGGGTTTGGAACACATACTGTATTCGAACATTATGAAGTACCTCGAAGAAAACGATTTATTGACACAAAGTCAGCACGGTTTCCGAAAAGATCGTTCTTGTGAAGCACAACTAGCTCTTTATACTCATGAAGTAATAAGTGCTATCGACGGGGGATGTCAAATTGATTCCATATTTTTAGATTTCCAGAAGGCTTTCGACAGCGTTCCTCACAAACGTCTTCTAACCAAATTGCGTGCCTACGAACTATCACCTCAGTTGTGTGACTCGATTCATGATTTCCTGTCAAGAAGGTCACAGTTCGTAGTAATAGATGGAAAGTCATCGAGTAAAACAGAAGTAATATCCGGCGTTCCCCAAGGAAGTGTTATAGGCTCTCTATTGTTCCTGATCTATATTAACGATATAGCAGGCACTCTGAGTAGCCGTCTTAGATTGTTTTCAGATGATGCTGTCATTTACCGTCTTGTAAAGTCATTAGATGATCAAAACGACTTGCAAAATGATTTGGTTCAAATGGCTCTGATCACTATGGGACTTAACTTCTGTGGTCATCAGTCCCCTAGAACTTAGAACTACTTAAACCTAACTAACCTAAAGACATCACACACATCCATGCCCGAGGCAGGATTCGAACCGTAGCAGTCCCACGGTTCCGGACTGCGCGCCTAGAACCACTAGACCACCGCGGCCGGCGAAAAATGATTTAGATAAGATATCTGTATGGTGCGAAAAGTGGCAATTGACCCTGAATAAGGAAAAGTATGAAGTTATTCACATGAGTACTAAAAGAAATCAGCTAAATTTCGATTACGCGATAAGTCACACAAATCTGAGGGCTGTAAATTCAACTAAATACTTAGGGATTACAATTTCAAATAACCTAAATTGGAACGATCACGTAGATAATATTGGGGATAGAGCAAACCAAAGACTGCTATTCCTTGGCAGAACACTTAGAAGGTTCAGAAGCTCTACCAAAGAGACTGCTTACACTACGCTTGTCCGCCCTATTCTGGAGTACTGCTGTGCGTTGTGGGATCCGCATCAGGTGGGACTGACGGATGATATCGAAGAAGTACAAAGAAGGGCAGCTAGTTTTGTATTATCGCGAAATAGGAGAGATAGTGTCACAGACATGATACGTGAATTGGAGTGGCAATCATCAAAACAAAGGCGTTTTTCGTTGCGACGGGATCTTCTCATGAAATTTCAATCACCAGTTTTCTCCTCCGATTGCGAAAACATTCTGTTGGCACCCACATACATAGGGAGAAATGACCATCACGATAAAATAAGAAAAATCAGAGCTCGTATAGAAAAATTTAAGTGCTCGTTTTTCCCGCGTGCCGTTCGAGAGTGAAACAGTAGAGAGACAGCTTGAAGGTGGTTCATTGAACCCTCTGCCAGGCACTTCATTGTGAATAGCAGAGTAATCTCGTAGATATAGATGTAGATCCCTGTGCTGTGCTGTCCTGCCTTGCGCTGACCAAGCTGCCTCCCCTACAAGTTTACATGCGCTATATTTTACGGCATTGTGTGGACACATTAGCGTTGCCCTCAACATTGCTGCAGTGTGCCCTCAAAGCACTGCAATATTGTGATACGACCATGCAATAGTGCTGATGGAGGAGTTAGTTGGAGTAAGTACCGAGATATTGCCGACATGTTGCCGGACTTGTCTATCAGAGGTAGAGAAAATTTCGTATAGCTGGGCCATATCTTTCTCTGTCCTTGCTGTAAGTGCCCTCCCTCTCCCTCTATGCCCTCCTTTCTTTTTCTCACGCCTACAGCTCTGCGGTGACCAGCCACAAAGTCTGAGTGATGCAACATTATTATTCCGCTTGCGCGTACATAGAGGCATCGGTTTATTTGTAGTCTACGGAAATTCGGAAGTGCGGAGAAGAGAGAATCATGAATTTCAAAACATGATACGTATACATACGACCTGTGCTGTGGAACGTAGAAGATAAGGTTTGTTTTATTTTGTCGCATTTTTTTCGAGGCGGGGACTGGGGACCAGCATAGCATTTCCCTAATCCCGCAGCCTAAAAACGACATTCTCGCACCTACTGCCGTAATAGAAGAAGATCTGCATCAGTGCGACATAACTGTATTCTACAAAGGTTCTAATTTAAGTTTTATAATGCCTTAAAATCCATGGAGAAGAAATAAAAACTTTGAGGTTCGCCGATGACATTGTAATTATGCCAGAGACAGCAAAGGACTTGGAAGAGCAGTTGAACGAATGGACAGTGTCTTGAAAGGAGGGTATAAGATGAACATCAACAAAAGCAAAACGAGGATAATGGAATGTAGTCGAATTAAGTCGGGTGATGCTGAGGGAATTAGATTAGGAAATGAGACATAAAATGTAGACTGGCAATGACAAGGAAAGCTTTTCTGCAGAAGAGAAATTTGTTAACATCGAGTATTGATTTAAGTGTCAGGAAGTCGTTTCTGAAAGTCTTCATATGGAGTGTAGCCATGTATGGAAGTGAAACATGGACGATAAATAGTTTAGACAAGAAGAGAATAGAAGCTTTCGAAACGTGGTGCTACAGAAGAATGCTGAAAATTAGATGGGTAGATAACTAATGAGGAGGTATTGAATAGAACTGGGGAGAAGAGGAGTTTGTGGCGCAACTTGACTAGGAGAAGGGATCGCTTGGTAGGACATGTTCTGAAGCATCAAGGGATCACCAATTTAGTACTGGAGGGCAGCGTGGAGGGTAAAAATCGTAGAGGGAGACCTAGAGATGAATACACTAAGCAGATTCAGAAGGATGTAGGCTGCCGTAGGTACTGGGAGATGGAGAAGCTTGCACAGGATAGAATAGCATGGAGAGCTGCATCAAATCAGTCTCAGGACTGAAGACCACAACAAAAAACAACAATGCGTGTTTCTCTGTTCACGGTCAGCAACTTCCCACTTGTCCTTTTTTCATTGTATATATTAGTTTTCACGCCACATATGTCTGATCGTAGACATTCGGATTCAAAAAACTTTTGGTCTGTCTTTATAGTGGTGAAGTGCAAGAAAATATTACGTTGGTGCTTACGTTCGTAGCGTTTTTGTTTTGCGTGTTGGCATTCCGGTTGCCGTAGGTTTATTTATCGATTGTCTTTTTTTATTTGTGATTCACTGTTCCTATGCGAGTATACATATTGTCATTTTGTCATTTGGAGATAATGGGTAGAGCCATGGACGCTAGAAAGTGGAGTGCCAAGTGGAGAAATCGGAACATTTCCGACATGTTCTTCTGTTTGAGCAATACAGAAGTGACAGTAGCGGAGACAGCCAGAAAATTTTGCACCTTGTATGGGAATAATGCCACTGGAGGAAGCACAGAGAGAAAATGGTTTTCACGTTTGGAGGATGATCGTTTCGACATTAGTGATTCTCCACATTCAGGAAGATATTCGGGGTTTGATGAAGCTCGTTAAAAGCATGAATCTTGTCAGTGTACTCGCGAACCGGAAAATGTGATGATCTGTGATCATTACACTTTCGTGCGACATTTGCACGCAATAGCGAAGGTTTAAAAACTGGGTGTATGGGTACCGCATGCTCTAGGCCAAAGTCACACAAATCAAATGTGCATCTCTGAGCCAGCCGAAGTGGTCAAGCGGTTCTAGGCGCTTCAGTCTGGAACCGCGCGACCGCTACGGTCGCAGGTTCGAATCCTACCTCGGCCATAGATGTGTGTGATGTCCTTAGGTTAGTTAGGTTTAAGTAGTTCTAAGTTCTAGGGGACTGATGACCTCAGATGTTGAGTCCCATAGTGCTCAGAGCCATTTGAACCATTTGATTTTGCATCTCTGCTTGCTCGTCATCTATTGGCTCGTGAACAACGCCGACTATTCCTATTCTGTGTCGTTACTCGGGACGAGAAACGAAGTCCTTATGCTAAGACAAGGGAAAGAAAGAAACGGTTGAGCCCAAACAAAGCAGCGAATCCTCGTACCAAGACCTGCGCTCATCCACAAAAGATCTACATCTACATCTACTTCTACATCTTCATTTATACTCCGCAAGCCACCCAACGGTGCGTGGCGGAGAGCACTTTACGTGCCACTGTCATTACCTCCCTTTCCTGTTCCAGTCGCGTATGGTTCGCGGGAAGAACGAGTGCCGGAAAGCCTCCGTGCCCGCTCGAATCTCTCTAATTTTACATTCGTGATCTCCTCGGGATGTATAAGTAAGGGGAAGCAATATATTCGATACCTCATCCAGAAACGCACCCTCTCGAAACCTGGACAGCAAGCTACACCGCGATGCAGAGCGCCTCTCTTGCAGAGTCTACCACTTGAGTTTGCTAAACACCTCCGTAACATCTCCAAGTAACCCTGTGACGAAACGCGCCGCTCTTCTTTGGATCTTCTCTAACTCCTCTGTCAACCCGACCTGGTACGGATCCCACACTGATTAGCAATACTCAAGTATAGGTCGAACGAGTGTTTTGTAAGCCACCTCCTTTGTTGATGGACTCCATTTTCTAAAGCCTCTCCCTATGAATCTCAACCTGGCACACACATTACAAACAATTAATTTTATATGATAATTCCGCTTCAAATCGTTCCGTACGCATACACCCAGATATTTTACAGAAGTAACTGCTACCAGTGTTTGTTCTGCTATCATATAATCATACAATAAAGGTTCCTTCTTTCTATGTATTCGCAATACATTACATTTGTCTAAGTTAAGAGTCAGTTGCCACTCCCTGCACCAAGTGCCTATCCGCTGCAGATCTTCCTGCATTTCGCTGCAATTTTCTTATGCTGCAACTTCTCCGCGAAAAGCTGCATGGAACTTCCGACACTATCTACTAGGTCATTTATATGTTGATGATGATGAGTCCCATACTTCTTTGCAGAGCAAGGCAAGGTTCTAGTGGAGGTGGTTTGCCATTGCCTTCCTCCGACCGTAATGGGGGTGAATGATGATGTGTGAAGACGACACAACAACACCCAGTCATCTCGAGGCAGGAAAAATCCCTGACCCCGCCGGGAATCGAACCCGGGACCCCGTGCTCGGGAAGCGAGAACGCTACCGCGAGACCACGAGCGGCGGACGTCATTTATATATATTGTGAAAATCAATGGTCCCATAACACTACTCTGTGGCACGCCAGAGGTTACTTTAACGTCTGTAGACGTCTCTCCATTGAGAACAACATGCTGTGTTCTGTTTGCTAAAAACTCTTCAATCCAGCCACACAGCTGGTCTCATATTCCGTAGGCTCTTACTTTGTATATCAGGCGACAGTGCGGAACTGTATCGAACGCCTTCCAGAAGTCAAAGAAAATGGCATCTACCTGGGAGCCTGTACCTAATATTTTCTGGTTCTCATGAACAAATAAAGCGAGTTGGGTCTCACACGATCGCTGTTTCCGGAATCCATGTTGATTCCTACAGATTAGATTTTGGGTTTCCAGAAATGACATGATACGCGAGCAAAAAACATGTTCTAAAATTCTACAACAGATAGATATCAGAGATACAGGCCTATAGTTTTGCGCATCTGCACGACGACCCTTCTTGAAAACTGGGACTAACTGTGCTCTTTTCCAATCATTTGGAACCTTCCGTTCCTCTAGAGGCTTGCGGTACTCGGCTGTTAGAAGGGGGCAAGTTCTTTCGCGTACTCTGTGTAGAATCGAATTGGTATCCCGTCAGGTCCAGTGGACTTTCCTCTGTTGAGTGATTTCAGTTGCTTTTCTATTCCTTGGACACTTATTTCGATGTCAGCCATTTTTTCGTTCGTGCGACGATTTAGAGAAGGAACTGCAGTGCGGTCTCCCTCTGTGAAACAGCTTTGCAAAAAAGGTGTTCAGTATTTCAGCTTTACGCGTGCCATCCTCTGTTTCAATGCCATCATCATCTCAGAGTGATGATGATGATGTTATGCATGAGGTGGAACAGCAGCGGTGTTCTGTACTACGAATTGCTTCCTACAGGTGTAACCATCACCATCAACAATGTAACCTTTCCGGAGAATTTTTAAAAAGAATATTATTTAATAGAAATGGGAGCCAAACATAACCTCCCTAGCAATTAAATTTAATGACAATAAAAATGAGAATCGCAATCTGACTCAAGGTGTAAACTCTCACGAAAATAATGAGAGACAATTTAATGCTAATGAAACTTCAGTGATAATGATAACTCAATTAAACCGAAATATCGGTCTTTGGCCCTGTGCAAAAAATCAGAATTAATTTCTTACCTCAGTATAACTGCATGTCAAATTTCTGCTCTTATTGTTGGCCGCGGCTTGGAGGAACTGCATTGCAAATAATATATATATATTTTTTTTTGTTTTTGAAATTTAACTGAAACTTTTCTTTAAGGGAAATGTAAGGAAATCGTTGGTTCAATTAAATGGTTTTTTTTGTAAAAAATTGCTTTGAAATCAAAATTATTATTGGGGCGATTATTGCACAAATTAGTTACAGTTGATTTACATTATTAGCTGAGCGCATTTAAAAATAATATACCTCGTCCTGTATCTTGACCAGAATGCCATGTCGACGCCCGCCGACTCCTCACACACAACCGCACTCGACTGCTACTACCGACATACTGCACTGCTCACAGACTGCCCACTGACAGACTGCTCGCAACTTTACTGCACGACTACTACCGACCGACTACTGGACGCAACTGAACTGAGCTACTGCTACCGACAGAGTGCACTGCACGACGACTACTAGAGTACTGAACTGAGCTACTGCTACCGACAGAGTACTGCTCGCAACGACTACTAGAGTACTGCACGACAACTACTGGAGTACTGCTCGCAACTCTCGCGCGGTCAAGCGCAGACTAACCACGATAAAAGGCTCTCTGGTCAAAGATTTTATCATGCCTCACCATCGCTGCTACGTTACATACGTGTTTCATAACCCTCCACTGGGGGGCAAAAATTTGGCAGCGATGGTGAGTCATTTGGACTTGCCATCGCAAGAAATTTTTACAATTTACAGAATATTCAAATGTAGTACATAAATTAAATGTGGTGCACACGCACCGAGTACAAAATATGTCAGACAAAGACAAAATGTGAGTACAAAACATAGTAGCAAATCAGAAAACTGTATATACAAATTATTTGACAGATAACAGAGTGCACAGGCACTGAAAAAATTCTGTAGCATTTTCAGAACAAATAAACAGAATGGCAGAAAATCATGTTGACAAGTGACATGAGTGCACATGCACTGCAGTTGAGAACATATCAGCAAATGACGAAATGTATATACAATGAGTAACTAATGACATAAGTGCATACGCACTGAAGTAATGAACATATCAGGAAATCATAAAAGGTATACAGAATGAGTACAAATCATATTGAAAAATGAGAAAAGTGCACAGGCACTGAAGTTCAGTAGAAAGCATATTAACACATAACATAAGTGCACATGCACTGTAGTTCAGAACATATCATCAAACTAAAAATGTATATACAATATAAAAGACAAGAGTGCACATATACTGTACTTCAGAACAAATCGAAAAAATGTCTTTAGCATTTTCACAACAAATAAACATAATGGCAAAAAAATCATGTCGACAAGTGCCATAAGTGTACTCGCACTGGAGTTCAGCGAATCGAAAAAAAATGTATAACCCATGAACATAAATGATGTTAGCAAAAAATGATCTTCACTATGTGACAAGAATTAGGATAGGAAAGGGAAGGATTGCATCATGGTTGTAGCACTTTAGATTGCACACAACTGTTCTGAAAGTCCACATCTTTCCACAGAAGTACAACACCAAGTGACACAATTTGAAGTTCTTTTCCCATCAGAATTTATCAGCGTAGCCAAGACACTGAACTGTCGTAGTAATGTTCCATGTTTTCATTTTGGCAGTACACTAGGTACACCAAACAGTGGGACCATAATAACGTCTTCATCGCTCACGGTGGTGGACAGCATGTCGTGTCAACACCACGCTCTTACAAGGCACACCAACGTAGAATTGGTGCAAAAACCAAATATAGTGCTCCATGAGCATGAGGATGGACAGGACAAATGGACATTGCAATAATTCAGGGTAGTTAGCTCATAAGGTGAAGGACATTAAGTCACATAATATTGAGAATTACAGTAGTAGTTTGCGGCATTCATAGCCCAGTTATTGAACACTTCTGTACCATGTATGCAGTATTACAGAATAATGTTCATAAAATTAAATTATTGGCATCATGGGTAATCGTATTACAATAAACAGTGGCAGTCCTTGGCCAGTTACAAAGCATATTTAGTATGACAGAATAATGTTCATCAGAAGTCTTAATTGAAAAGGAAAGTCAATTACTGGCCTAGCATTAACATAATACATTGAGTGATACAAATTATTGGCACTCATTGGCCAGTGACCAAAACATGAAATGTCATAATTGAAAACAAGAGCTAATTCGTTTAGTTACATTAATTATCAGCCCTCAGTGGCCAGTTATTAAAAACATGAAAAGTCATAATTGAAAACAGGAGCTAATTGATGACATAATTAATATATAATTCATTAAGTGACACTAATTATTGGCACTCAGTGGCCATCAAGTATCGAATAGTATAAAACATTGTTCCTCATTCAGTATTATTCAGATCATTAAGAAGTCATTATTAAAAATCAGCTAATTACAATCATAGCATTAATAATCATGGGCATTATAAGTAGTCTCATTACAATAAACAGTGGCAGTTATTAGCCAGTTACAAAGCATTATTTTATATATATATATATATACATATATATATTTTTTTGTCTCATTAAGAAGTCATTACTCAAGTGACATACTATTCAGAGCTAATCAGTATTATTCAGAATTATCATAAACTAGTGACATTATGTGGGACTGGTAATACATTTTTTTTTTGTTAGCAATGCATTGCGTTGGGATCGATAATTAATTGCTGAGGCATAACGCTATTTGCTTTTGACCTATTGCTGCAAATGAGGATAGGTAACGTCATTCGTCATGAGTCAGCTGTAGCAAGGTTATGTAACAAGGCAGTATATGTGATCACATTTATAAATGATAGACACAAATGGGTAAAAATAAAAGTGCAAGTACTAGAACAGGTATAATAAGTAACAGGTTTAGTAAGTATCATGAAAAACTTCTCCTGGGAAAAAAATACAAAATGGATTATTGAGCTGAAAGAAGAAACGCATACTATGTTGAAAAGTAGTGAACTTCGAATTAACAGGTAGTGAAATGTGTATAAAAATGTGTTCCATAGCTGTCCTTTCCAAAACTTTCCGTCATCCTACTATGCAATATAACACCTGCTGTCAAAGCAAACTGCAACAAATACTTAAATAACTACATAGCATAAATACATTATCCTCATCTGTAAAGAAAAAAAAAACTTCATTATCAATCACTTCATTATCCGTATTATCATAACTTCATTATTATCATCACCTGTAAAGAAAAACTTCATTATTCACAACAGCATATCCTTCATCATTATTCATCAGCATTCATTATCATCTGCAAAAAATATCACTTCATTACTCATTACACAACTATTCCTTATATCTAGCATATTTCATCACTAAAACTAAGATGTGTAGTTCTGTCTGACAGCCTGCATCAATCGCCTTGTATTCTGAAAGAAAAATTAGTTAAGACTGCTATTCTATGATGAGTATAGTATATTCTTGTTAATGCTTGTTAATCCTGATCCATTTACTCTTCCTCATAAAGTTATTGCATCTTCTTTCGTTTATTCCGTAGGTGAAATTCCCATTTCTGTTGAATTTATTTTTTACACGCATCATTTCTTTCTGAAATTGATGAACAAAGATTAATGTCTTGCATTTAAATCATATACCCACTAAATAATGACTGGTTTATGGTGACATAATTAACCATACAGCATAACATGACAGAAAACGTAATATGTCAAAGACATTGACAGTGTTCAGATGCAAAAATGTACACAGAATAATACAATGCAGCAGCAAAAAAAAAAAAAAATGTAGAACAGTCACGATGTTGAGATATCATAGGGCAACAAATATGTCAAAGTCAACTGGTGTGTGTCATATCTTAACTATTTCACAGTGCATATAAACAAAACTGGAATACAATCATACACACACAAAAAAATGGAAAATGTGCACGGTCTAATGCGTAACGACAAGAAAAGCGACCTGCTAACCTTACCTTGTCGGGTACTTGCCAAGAAAAAATACGATAATCATCAGTAATTAGTCATGTGAATATAATTGCATTAGTAAATGGCATCATAGTGTGTTGAATCATACAGTGTCTTCATTCAATAAAGGGTTTAATATTTGACCAATGGTGGTTGCCTTTCGATTTTCTGGTTCTCAAAGTTTCGACGTGTACAACATTGGGGTGAGGGATGCTGCGAATCCGATATGGACCTGCGTATAGAAGTTCAAATTTACTGCACTTACCTTTTAATTTGCTGGATAAATAGTGTGTACGCACTAATATCTTCTGTCCAACGTGAAAGTCTCGGCGTCTACAAACCTGTTTTTGCTGTCTTCTCCGGCGCTCTGCGGCACGTTTGATGTTGTTCAGTGCAATGTCAATTATTTCATGGTGTCTTAGTCGACGACATTTAGAGAAGTTTACTAATTCTTTAATTTTGTTTGGTGGCTCAACGTTTTTCAGTATAACAGACGGAGATAGCATAGTGGATTCATTTGGAATGGAATTAATTACATCTTGGAATGAGAGTATGTGTGTATCCCAATCAATATGTCTTTTGTGGCAGTATATTCGACACAGCTTACCAATTTCTTTCATTAACCGTTCACAAGGTTCGAAGAAGCATGGTACTTGGATATATAAATCGGAGAAATGTTTCTAGCTCGTAACATACGTGTCCATGTAGCTTGCTGTAAAAGAATTTTGCGTAGTTGCGTTCGTTCGTCGTCTGTAGTTGCACTGCTTTGTTTAACTTTATCGGAAATCATTTGCATTACGTCGTAGTCAGTTTCGTCTGGAGTATTATAGTTGTGTACGTACGTATCCGTGAACAATGCGGGATTACAGTCTATGTTGCGTGTTGCGGAAATGACCTCTGTGCGGTTAGTTGTTTGTTCTTCCGCAGACAATGAATGCTGAAACTCTAAAGCCAATTGTACATTTTCGTCCTTTAGCATTAAATAAGAATTTTGAAAATCAACCACTGCATCGTGTTGTACGAGAAAATTAGTACCTAAAATTACGTCTGTCGTCAATAAAGGAACAATCCAAAAATTTGAGTGAAATGTATGACCTCCAATATAAAATGATAAATGCGTCTGTAATTTAACGTCTACACCTTTACTCGATACTGCTCCTTTCACTTTTGTTTTGCCTAATGGTAATGTCGGATACGTATTCTCTTTGTTACACTCGCTAAAAGTTTCTTCATTTATTACTGATATAGGTGATCCGGAATCAATTACTGCTGAGAATTTCGATGAACCAATTTTAATTTCGATAACAGGATGTGAAATAGTTTTCTGAACAAATGGTCTTTCCTGCAAAAGAGTGTCTCGTATGTCGTCAAAAGTAATTACATTTTCGTGAATAACATTCTGCGTGTCTAAAGTAATGTTTGCGTTACTGGAATATGCAATCTGTACTGTGTCTGGTCAAATTGTATCGTACGTGCTGTTATTTACTTCACGGGAGGATGCTGTGGCATATCCACTATTTGAACTGTTCTGTTAACTCTTCCTGACGTATTACGCTATGGATGACACCTATTGTCTGGATCATTCATGATAATGTGTTGTTGCTGGTGTTCTTGCTGCTGAAAAGATCGACTGTTATTAAATGTACGCTGAAAATTGTGCTCATTATTTTTACGTTGGTCATGATAGTCATTTCTATACGGCGCATTACGATAGGAATTGAAATACTGTGTTTTCTGTACGTAGTTATTTCCTTGCTGTCGTGCGTTACTATTTGTTGGATCTGGGACTATACGTGCACGCGGCGAAACATTAAAGTTTGGTTGACCTTGTAGACTGCATTCTTGGTTACGTATGCTAAGCGGCTGACTTTCATGTTATTGTGGTGAAAAACATCTATTGTTATAAAAATGTGGTTGCGACTGTGGAAAATTTTGTACATACTGATGATTACGATTTTATCTGTTATCAAAATTACGGCGGTAGTTGTCATTATGGGAGTGCCTAATGAAAATTGTCACTTTCGGTAAAAATTTGTCACATCGGTTTTTTTTATTACTACGTTTCTTAATTCTAGATAGGGTAATAGTTAAAGAGCTCTTTTGATAGATATAAAGGATAGTAGAAGAGAAGGCAGCAGTGCATAAAATTAAAGATGAAACAGCACTACTACAGCTCGGGGCCCTATGCTCGCTACGGCACATATTCATTAAAGCGTAATGAATCCCCTGAGGTCAATTACGCACTGCAATTAAATTTTAGCTTTTGCGTTGCACGCAATAGCGGTAAAAATCCAAAAGCAAATTGTTGTATTCGTGCTAATTCAAATTTCTGCATTATAGGCAATGCTGTTGTAAATACAATAGCAAATTGTCGCCTCAGGTTCAAAGCTAGTTTCTCCATTACAGGCAATAGCGGTGAAAGCATAAAAACAAATTGTAGTATACAGCTCAAAGCGTGTACCTGTGTTCTGTTATTATTAAATTCTTTACATTTTCTTACAAATGCAAATTGCTTATAATCAACGTTCTCGTCATTGAATTTGAAAACACGTTCGGGTTTGTGTGTGAATCTGTTCGTCTGTGTCATTTCGTACTTCAAGTTACGTAGCTTTTCAGATTTTAAGTCGCGTGACTTTTCGGATTTTAAGTCGCGTAGTCTCTGTAAATTGTTCACATTATACACGCTGCGTGAGTCAGACTAATGTTCGCAAAGTGGCGGATTCTGTGATGTATTATTAACTGAAACATTTTTCAACTCTGTTACCTTAATACTTTCGTCAATTTGGTTGTTATGTCGTTCACTTTTATTAACAATTTCCGTATTCAGAGTGTGTGAAACTTCCAGTGGCTCTAAATTAAACTCGTCGTGTATCTGTACTGCGTTTTTAGGGCATTGTTCAGTGACTGCATTAATTTTGTCTTTATGTGATTCTGTTGTGCATACACGTGTGCTACTTAATTCTTGTGCAACAGTGCCAACTTCTTCATTACTGTTATTAACACAAGCCTTAGTACTCTCACGTAATTGTTCTTTACTGTCCTGACATTGCACGGTAACAGCTGTAATCTGCTCACTAACTTGTTTGTTCTGTTCTTTAAGGTCGTCTTGTTTTTCGTTTGTGAGTTCGAAACTTTTATCAATTGCTTCGCTAAGTTGTTTGAAATGGTTGTCGAAACTTTCATCAAGTTGTTGTTTGAGTTTTTCGTTATCTTGTTTGATCTGTTCTCTAAGTTGTCTGAAATTGTTGTCTATTTTCTCACTTTGCTGTTGTAGCAAACTTGCCATAATTCGTACCAAGTCAAAATTAGCGTTTATATTCTCTGTGCTGTTTAGTGGTGGATCTGGAATTGTCTCGTTTTCTGTAACCATTTGGTTATTCTGAGATTTACAAAAAGGTTTGCCAGTCGAATGTACACTGTCGGTTACTATTTCGGAATTAAATAAATCCGTCGTACTTTCAGTACACTGTCCATTTTCACTAGAAAAATTTGTCTGTACTTTACTTGAATTTTTCAAACCGGGTGTGTTAAGCTGGGCAGCGCTCATTACAATAGAGCTCCCCACATCATCAATTGTCGTCAAATTAACACAGGAGACAATTGAGTTCGCTTGTTCATCATTAAGACAAAAATCATCATTAGTGGTTGGAATGCATTGATTGTCAGTGAGCGCAGGATTGTCATCATTACACTGCGTGTCACAATTACTATCGGTCACGCTGTTTAAGTCGGTAATTTCATTCAAAATACCTCGCGATACACTATTCACAGTCTTTCGCGGCATTTTTACAATAGTCAATTATTCACAAAACAAATAATCACAAATGCAAAAGCAACACACAAATACAACAGAGCAGGGAATTGCCGTTGACCTGTAGAAAGAAAGTCACAATATTAGTAAAAGCGTTGCGCCAAATCCTAATTATACTTAAGCAAATAAGAGCAGATATCTGACTGTTTTTCAAAAGACTCTCAACGAAATACGATCCTGGACTGGGTGTCGCCAAGTGTAACCTTTCCGGTGAAATTTTTAAAAGGACAATATTTATGAATGCTAATGGTCATTGAGCTAAGTGTAAGCTCCCCACAATAATTTAGAAGAGAATATTTAATAGAAATGGGAGCCAAACATAACCTCCCTAGCAATTAAATTTAATGACAATAAAAATGAGAATCGCAATCTGACTCAAGGTGTAAACTCTCACGAAAATAATGAGAGACAATTTAATGCTAATGAAACTTCAGTGATAATGATAACTCAATTAAACAGAAATATCGGTCTTTGGCCCTGTGCAAAAAATCAGAATTAATTTCTTACCTCAGTATAAATGCATGTCAAATTTCTGCTCTTATTGTTGGCCGCGGCTTGGAGGAACTGCATTGCAAATAATATATATACTTTTTTTTTGTTTTTGAAATTTAACTGAAACTTTTCTTTAAGGGAAATGTAAGGAAATCGTTGGTTCAATTAAATGGTTTTTTTTGTAAAAAATTGCTTTGAAATCAAAATTATTATTGGGGCGATTATTGCACAAATTAGTTACAGTTGATTTACATTATTAGCTGAGCGCATTTAAAAATAATATACCTCGTCCTGTATCTTGACCAGAATGCCATGTCGACGCCCGCCGACTCCTCACACACAACCGCACTCGACTGCTACTACCGACATACTGCACTGCTCACAGACTGCCCACTGACAGACTGCTCGCAACTTTACTGCACGACTACTACCGACCGACTACTGGACGCAACTGAACTGAGCTACTGCTACCGACAGAGTGCACTGCACGACGACTACTAGAGTACTGAACTGAGCTACTGCTACCGACAGAGTACTGCTCGCAACGACTACTAGAGTACTGCACGACAACTACTGGAGTACTGTTCGCAACTCTCGCGCGGTCAAGCGCAGACTAACCACGATAAAAGGCTCTCTGGTCAAAGATTTTATCATGCCTCACCATCGCTGCTACGTTACATACGTGTTTCAACAACTGAGACTGCGTGAAGTGATGCTACTCCACGATAATGCCCGCCCGTATTCTGCCAGACTGACAAAAAACACCATACACAATTTTGTCGGGAAATCATTCCATACCCACCTTATTCATCTAATCTTGCGCCCTCAGATTTTGTGAGGTGGCTATAGCTTCGCACCTTACAAGCTCTCATCCACGTGCTTTGTCGTGAACTGCAACCGCAATTAGATATCATTTGATAAGTTGCACATCGTATATATGGCTATTTAAAGGAGACGCCTTGTAAAGAACTGTTAACGCTTATTGCATGAAAGGTGACACAGTGTCTTTATTGTAAAAACGGCGCAATGAATTATTGTCGGTACTACTAGAGGTTGGAACGCCAGTAGAGATGAAACAGCAGTCAGAACTCAAGCTCTGCGTGGGAGGCCCGCACAGGTGTTGGCCCTGCTTAAACACAGGAAGTAGCAAGACGGACGTCGTGGCACCTGAGCTCTGGAGCAGAAGAGGGTGACAGCCGGCCGCTATTGTAGTAGGGCCGAAAGGATAACCGGATAATACTTCCGAACTCTGCAAATCTTGGACGCAGGTGACAGGGACGAAGAAGCGGTACCTCAGAAACCACGCAGGATGGGTTATTTCCAAGGATTTTTACTCAGAAGCGTACCATTGTACGAGTGTAGGTTTTTCCTCACAAACTTTCCGCGCTGGACGTCAAAAGACTAAAATATCGTTGGTCGGCCTTAGGAAGAATCTGTAGAGAGGGAGAATATTCCGTGGTTTCGGGAATATGATTCGTTTTCGGAATTACGAGGGTGGGGAGACGAACCTTATTGGGAAGACAGCAGTGGAGAGAAGTGGTCTTCCGTTGTGAGCGCCAGTGTGTGACAGTCGCTCGATATCAGCTTTGTTGGTACAGACGGACTTGCTGTCTTTGCTCTCAGGAGAGTTTATAGTTAGAACAGTTAGGCTCTGTACTGTTGCGAAACTATACGATTCTGGACTTCACCTCCGGGTTGGAAGTCGTCGTTGAATACGCAGCGTTCAGTAATCGAGAGCACTTCCTCTGCTTATACTTACGTTGAGACGTTATCTGAACTCCGTCCTTGTGGCAGGGACTTCGCGTTTCTCGACTGTAGAACACAGAGAGGAGAAGACAGTACTACAGTATATCAGTCAGAGGACCGCCTTCTGCCGTCCTAGTGTTTGAAAGAGTTTATTTGTGGCTGGAGTTCTTCCATCGTCGCAGACCGAGTACGAGAACCAACACTTCCACGCACCGGACGCAGTACATACGGCGATAATAGGAAATTGCTTCGGCTCATTAGGCCTATAAAAGCTAAACAGCTGTGATCACGTTAGTGTATTTCCACTGAGGTTCCACACCACCGTAGATCATCTTTGAAAGTAGTGTCTTCTAGTGTTTGGTACGTAGATGATGTCAGTCATTTCGCGTTATTCATATTATATCGTGCAGTCATAATAAGGGCAGAGTTGGGCAATTGATTAGTAATTTTACTTAGGAAATGTAAACTTTGTAATATAATGGGTTTTTTTAATCTACAATAAAAATATAAGCAGGAACAACGTTTATCATTTAGTAGTATTAGTTGCCTTAATCATTCATTTATATTTAGGTTGTAATTTATATGTTAAAGTCCATCAAGAGATCCTGAGATCTGCTTCAGGGGGTAGTCAGACAGGGCCAAATTCTCATTTTAGCGTTTATTATTTTCCGTTGCGCACATTCATTTTACACCCGCCTGGAGTAGCATCTTGGAATTTCACCTCTCCGCTCTCTATCGAATAACCTTCAAGGAGCTTCCTTTCCGGATGGAAATGCGCTCTGAACGTGCCTCGACGGATTTTTCGCTTGAAGATCCAGTGATATCTACAGTCGGAGAATCGAAAAGTTACCCCAGCTTTGACAGTCTGTTGCAAATGGTGAAGGAGAAAGTCTGTGTTATTTGTATCTTTTGAGTTTACTAAATTTAGTGAAAAACGCTGTGAACTTATGCACTTCCTCACTATTAATTCAGCTATATTTCAAATTAAGTTAATGAATTCCTTGAGTCCTTCCACTAACGCGCTGCAGACGTCTGGTACCAAGAGCCATGTCGATGAGAAGTGCACTTTAAAGAGGTACATCGAAATTCTATAAGATTCTTCAGTAGCATCTTTCATGTTGATATTACTCTTAACAGTTCTCGGATCAATTGCTTTTACGAGATATTCAAAATCGAATTTCAACATTCAGGAAGAGGTATGTTGGCGTGCCGAAAACTAATGATTTCGTTTGAAACTCTTGAAGGTATCTAAATAACACAAATATCGTAGATTCAGCTTTTGCGTCATTACGCTTTTCTCAGTCAAGGCAAGACTCACTCTTTGCTTTTCAAAATGCAAATATTGCCGGTGCAAATGCACTGCCGAAAAGCACAGAGGAACATGTTTCAGAAACTAATACATTGTTATTGCAGTTCATACAACGAATGGAACAAAATCAGAAACAAATGGGGCAACAACTTCAAAAGTTAGACATAATGAAACAAAATCAGAGACAAACACAGCAAAAGCTTAAAAGTTAGATTCAGTGGAACAAACGCTTGAACAAACACGTGAAGATTTAACTACTGAGAGGCATAGTTAGCAAATAAAAGATTTTGATAGAGAACAAACAATGTATTTACCTTAATAGTGTTCAAAAGTCATAATATATATATATATATCAGTTCATGACATCCAGTCTCACAAGTTTCCTTTTTCTGACGGACACACATCCAAATAGTCCGCTCATAGTAACCTCTCAAAACTCTGGCTTCTCTCTCCCCACATCCACCACTGCTGGCGGCTCATCTCCAACTGCCCAACGCTACGCGCTGTTCACATGCAACTGCTCTACGCTACACTAACGAATATTCCAACAATGAGTCCAACCATCCACAGACTGTACACAGCGCAGTCAGCGATTTTCAAACAGAGCACTACGTGGCGTTACCAACATAAAAATCTAAACAGCCTACTTACAGTTATTAACATTCTACATCTCTGTTCTCCATGTTCACATGTTAGCAGCCCTCTGCAGCTAGAGAGCTCCGAACTGTAGTGTGTAACATGGCGGTGTGTAACGTAGCTATGTCGGTACTGTAATCGTGTTTCCAAATCGGGGTTCGTCCACATACGTAGCACCCTCTCTTTAAACATGACAATGCCACATCACGTAGCAGCGCTGCGACATCAAACCGAGGCCTTGGGTTCACTGTCATCAGTCATCCTCCATACAGTTCCGGCTTAGCCCCATCCGATGTTCATTTGTTGCCAAAACATGAAGGAACATCTTTGATGACTTCACTTTGACAGTGATGAAGCGGAGCAAGTAGACGTGACGTTGTGGCTCCGTCAACAAATTTAAACATTCCACAGTGACGGTTTCAAAACAGCTGTATCTCGTTGGGAGACATGTATTCGTCGTCAGCGTTACTATGTTGCTAAATAAATAAATAAATATATGGATGTGAAGAATTAAGACGTAGAATGTTAATTTATTTAAAGAGCTATAAGATTATTCACATAAAACATCGGGAGGCTTTTTTTTTTTTTTTTTTTTTTTTTTTTTTTTTTTTTTTTTTTTTTTTTTTTTTTTTTGCGCGCGCGCGCCTTCGTATGTATCCAACAATATTTTGCGAGCTAAAGTTTTGGAAGCACTTCGCTTACTTAAAAAGAATGTATCTACAAAATCCGATTTACGTTTTTTTTCATTCTTTTTTACTTGTGGGAAGCAAAAGCAGAAGACCCGCACTCCACTAACTACCTTTCGTTCAATCCGCGTCGATAAGCGCTTATACACCTGAAATATCATAGACAATACATAACATAGGCCGCGCATGTCCCTATGTCTGGCGCGTTAACGCTCGAAACCAACAAACGTGACCCGGGGCAGAAAACCGCGTTCTTGTCATTACGCGATTTATGAGGTGGAGCTGACAGTTACAGTTTCGCTCATTTGTAGCTGAAATCAAGCACTGATTTTGACAATTCAGTGAACTGTACTACTACTCTTACATACGTATTAGTGCAGTTAACCTAGTTCCTCCAAATTGCTGATAATAAAGCAGTGGTTATCGTTTTTAGATGTGGTCAAGTTGAAACATATTGACAGTTCTTTTAACGAGTGACAGAATGACTATTCTTTAGTGAATACTTGTTTTTTTCACTGTTAATTCTTGTAGTTTACCGCTTCCACAGGAGTTGAACACAAAATAACAATTTCAATTGCGGCATTAGTTTTCTAACGATTCCACAGAAATATGTGTGAAATGCTTTAGTAAGCTTTTGTAAGAAAGGGAATTCGTTTATGTGCATAATGTCAGGTATTTACATAAAATAAGCCCATATGTTTTCTGACTTTTGCTTAATCCAGGACAGGTAACGAAACGATATCAAGATAGGAAGCGTAATATGTTACAAAATGTTGATCATATTGGTATAGTGAGCTAGTTATTAACGGTATGACGTCTCAAAATCTTAGTCATTCATCGAGTTTTACATCCAAGGACCAACTTCCATCTTATCTTTCAACTTATGGAAATACCTCTGAAAGTATTTTAAAGTAATTCACTTACGCAATTGAGATTTTCGCCAATTTATCTAATCTGTAGGATACGAAACAATACTTATCTGAGCACATGTGAAGGTCTTTATTTCTGCATCTAGTAAAAAGTACAACACTTCATCTGTAACAATAATGTCATAAATTGTGCGCTATAGATACGTAATGACATACTCGCCTTCGTGCCCCGAGTCACGTGATTTAGATGTTGGTTTCAGTAAAATGACGTCACGCGCATTCTATGTAATCTATGGCCTACGGGAAATATAATGCCGCAAACAATGAAAGGCAGAAGTTGCCGGCAACGTTGCCGCACATGTCAGTGCCATTTGTATGGCCAGCAATATTGGCGGATTATGCTGTTCGCAACGGGGAATGCGGGATAGCTGCATTTACTGGCAATATAGTATCTACTGCCTTTGTACAAGTGCCTCAAGTTGAGCTCCGTTGACAAGCGTCCCTCCATACTCGCAGACATAGAGCTTGCGCAAGCCCTTGCTACTACCAGACGCTGGACATGTTGCGCCACGTCCCACACCGCATCCGCAAGTTGTACAGTCATCGTCATTCTTCCGCAGCCCAAGTTCCGACCAGGAAGGAAACGCCTCATTTCTGCGGGAACCACGATAACCGACAATGGCTGCGTCGTATTCCACCGTCTCTTTTCCTTGTATAGGGATATCCCGTCATGTGAATCCTGCGTACACCTCTTGCCAACTTCAGTTTCTCTCGTGAGTAAAGAATTGTTTTAATGGATTTTATTTCAAGACCAAAGAACTCCTTTGGTTCATTTTACTTTTATATGCGCTCAGGGATTATGAGAAATAATTTTCTCGTGTCCCATCAGAAGTTCATCGTAGATTGCCAGAGCAACGAAGGGTACTTAGCGATTGGAATAAAGCGCGACTCATTCCCATGCCTCAAAACTTAGGACAGACGCACATAATAATGCTCCTACTGGCTGATAAACTGGGCGTTGCCCGATATTCATTTTGCTAACTTTCTATTACAAGCGAAAACAAAAAATTAATTGTGTTAGTAGAGAAATTTCATTCCATACATTCGTGAAAACAACTTGGAAATTATGGAAGTCGTACAAAGGAATATGTACAATGCCAAATGTAAAAATACAGTGTCCAAATTAAGAATCATATTAAGCAAATCAAGGGATCACCAATTTAGTATTGGAGGGCAGCGTGGAGGGTAAAAATCGTAGAGCAAGACCAAGAGATGAATACACTAAGCAGATTCAGAAGGATGTAGGTTGCAGTAGTTACTTGGAGATGAAGAAGCTTGGACAGGATAGAGCAGCATGGACATCTGCATCAAACCAGTCTCTGGACTGAAGACCACAACACCAACACATGATGCAAATTACAAATTCTCTGTAATGTTTATTTCCGTACGCTGGGAGCAGCTGCTTTGCCTGTCTACAACGAGATTTTGTAAACGTCTCTATGGCAACATCTCTTATAGCTCTATAGACAGCTATAGTCTTTGCCTACAGCTGTTGGCGCTTCGCGCTTGAGTGTTGTCAAAAGCGTAGGCAGGTGTCAGTGATTCCCACTAAGCCGACTCGTCTGTAGGAGTGTCTTAGTAGTAAAGAACGAATGTATTCAAATTGTACGCATGATGCGGCATTTTTTCGCGTGACCCAGTGTTTATGACATATCTCTTGAACTATGTGTCTTACACTATTATATTTGTGTAGGTACATTTAGTGGCATATGTGAACAGTGTCTGCAAAATAAGATGCGAATAAATGATAAATAATAATGAAAAATTTAAATCCCATGCAGCTTTTTCATGCTTCTCCATGTTTATGTCGTCACATCTCCTGACCTATAAATGGTACCGTGATATTATTTTGTAGGTTCATTTAGCGACATATGTTAATACCGTCACCGAATTTCATTGCGAATAGAGCTAGTACCACATAAGTAATAAATTTAAACGTCAGGTGTGACTTGGCAGTTTCCACGCATCTCACTGCTTATGACATCAAACCCCCTGAGCTATGATAGGTAGGTGGTTCTTACTACCACAGAGACTGTTGACTAACAGTAAGGGATATGCGGACTAAGATTATTTGAAACCAGTCCAGTGGTTTAGAAGAAGACGTAGAACACGCGTACAAACATACATCCATTATTATAACGTGTAAGGATATTGTCATCAGTTTGTTGTAGAATTATGGAACATGTCTCATACTCACGTAATACGACGTTTTCAGTGAACTAAAATTTTCTCTACAAAAATCAACATAGATTCCGCAAACAGAGATCGTGCGAAACTCAGCTTGCTCTTTTCTCCAAGAGGTCCACAGCGTATACACATCGGCGCTCAGGTTGATGTGGTATTCCTCAAGTTCAGGAAGGCGTTGACACTGTCCCACACTGGAAGGCAGAAAACAGCAACGATTTGAAGAAGGACGTACAGAGGACTGATGAATGGTGCACGGTGTGGCACTTGACCCTGACTGTAAATGAATGCAACGAACTGCAAAAACATAGGAAAAGAAATCCACTCCAGTACAAATAACACTACTGATGCCAAATTTCTGGAAAAAGTAACCAGAGCAACCATAAGTGTATTGACGACATAAAACAAATAGTAGGAAAACCGGATGCGAGACTGAGATTCATAGGAAGAATCTTAAGGAAATGTAATTCAGCCGTAGAAGTGGTTTAAAAGGGGCTTCTCGACTTATTCTTGAGTTGTTGTTGTGGTCTTCAGTCCTGAGACTGGTTTGATGCAGCACTCCATGCTACTCTATCCTGTGCAAGCGTCTTCATCTCCCAGTACCTACTGCAACCTACATCCTTCTGAATCTGCTTAGTGTATTGATCTTTTGGTCTCCGTCTACGATTTTTACCCTCCACGCTGCTCTCCAATACTAAATTGGTGATCCCTCGATGCCTCAGAACATGTCCTACCAACCGATCCCTTCTTCTAGTCTAGTTGTGCCACAAACTTCTCTTCTCCCCAATCTTATTCAAAACCTCCTCATTAGTTATACGATCTACCCATCCAATCTTCAGCATTCTTCTGTAGCACCACATTTCGAAAGCTTCTACTCTCTTCTTGTCCAAACTAGATGTCGTCCATGTTTCACTTCCATACATGTCCTACGCTCCATACAAATACTTTCAGACAACGACTTCCACACGCTTAAACCTATACTCCATGTTAACAAAATTCTCTTCTTCAGAAAGCTTCCCTTCCCATTGCCAGTCTGCATTGGATATCCTGTCTACTTCACCCATCATCAGTTATTTTGTTCCCCAAATAACAAAACTCCTTTACTACTTTAAGTGTCTTATTTCCTAATCTAATTCCCTCAGCATCACCCGACTTAAATCGACTACATTCCATTATCCTTGTTTTGCTTTTGTTAATGTTCATCGTATACCCTCCTTTCATGACACTGTCCATCCGTTCAACTGCTCTTACAAGTCCTTTGCTGTCTCTGACAGAATTACAATGTCATCGGAGAACCTCAAGGTTTTTATTTCTTCTCCATGGATTTTATTACCTACTCCGAATTTTTCTTTTGTTTCCTTTATTGCTTGCTCAATATACAGATTGAATAACATCGCGGAGAGGCTACAACCCTGTCTCACTCCCTTCCCAACCACTGCTTCCCTTTCATGCCCCTCTACTCTTATAACTGCCATCTGTTTTCTGTACGAATTATAAATAGCCTTTCGCTTCCTGCATTTTACCCCTGCCACCTTCAGAATATGAAAGAGAGTATTCCAATCAATATTGTCAAAAGTTTTCTCTAAGTCTACAAATGCTAGAAACGTAGGTTTGCCTTTTCTTAATCTAGCTTCTAAGATAAGTCGAAGGGGCAGTATTGTCTCACGTGTTCCAATATTTCTACAGAATCCAAACTGATCTTCCCCAAGGTCGGCTTCTACCAGTTTTTCCATTCGTCTGTAAAGAATTCGCGTTAATATTTTGCATCCGTGACTTATTAAACTCATTGTTCGGTAATTTTCACATCTGTCAGCACCTGCTTTCTTTGGGATTGGAATTATTACATTCTTCTTGAAGTCTGAAGGTATTTAGCCTGTCTCATGCATCTTGCTCACCAGATGGTAGAGTCTTGTCAGGACTAGCTCTCCCAAGGCCGTCAGTAGTTCTAATGGAATGTTGTCTACTCCCGGGGCCTTGTTTCGACACAGGCCTTTCAGTGCTCTGTCAAACTCTTCACGCAGTATCGTATCTCCCATTTCATCTTCATCTACATCCTCTTCCATTTCCATAATGTTTTCCTCAAGTACATTGCCCTTGTATAGACGCTCTATATAATCCTTCCACCGTTCTGCTTTCCCTTCTTTGCTTAGAACTGGGTTTCGATTTGTAGGCGGTATCTATCTTACCGCTAGTGAGATAAGCTTCTACATCCTTACATTTGTCCTCTAGCCATCCCTGCTTAGGCATTTTGTACTTCCTGTCGATCTCATTTTTGAGACGTTTGTATTCCTTTTTGCCTGCTTCATTTATCGCATTTTTATATTTCCTCCTTGCATCAATTAAATGCAATGTTTGTTCTGTTACCCAAGGATTTCTACTAGCCCTTGACTTTTTACCTACTAGATTCTCTGCTGCCTTCACTACTTCATCTCTCAAAGCTACCCATTCTTCTTCTACTGTATTTATTTCCCCCATTCCTGTCAATTGTTCCCTTATGCTCTCCCTGCAACTCTGCACAGCCTCTGGTTTAGTCAGTTTATCCAGGTCCCATCTCCTTAAATTTCCACCTTTTTGCAGTTTCTTCAGTTTTAATCTACAGTTCATAACCAATAGATTGTGGTCAGAGTCCACATCTGCCCCTGAAAATGTCTTACAGTTTAAAACCTGGTGCCTAAATCTCTGTCTTACCATTATATAATTTATCTGAAACCCGTCAGTATCTCCAGGCTTCTTCCATGTATACAACCTTCTTTTACGATTCTTGAACCAAGTGTTAGCTATGATTAAGTTGTGCTCTGTGCAAAATTCTATCAGGCGGCTTCCTCTTTCAATTCTTAGCCCCAATCCATATTCACCTACTACGTTTCCTTCTCTCCATTTTCCTACTACTGAATTCCAGTCACCCATGACTATTAAATTTTCGTCTCCCTTCACTATCTGAATAATTTCTTTTTATTTCATCATACATTTCTTCAGTTTCTTCGTCATCTGAAGAGCTAGTTGGAATATAAACTTGCATTACTGTAGTATGCGTGGGCTTCGTGTCTATCTTGGCCACAATAATGCGTTCACTATGCTGTTTGTAGTAGCTTACCCGCACTCCTATTTTTTATTCATTATTAAACCGACTCCTGCATTATCCCTATTTGATTTTGTATTTATAATCCTGTATTCGCCTGACCAAAAGTCTTGTTCGTCCTGCCAACGAACTTCACTAATTCATACTATATTTAATTTTAACCGATCCATTTCCCTTTTTAGATTTTCTAACCCACCTGCTCGATTAAAGGATCTGAAATTCCACGCTCCGATCCGTAGAACGCCACTTTTCTTTCTCCTGATAACGACGTCCTCCTGAGTAATCCCCGCCCGGATATCCGAATGGGGGCCTATTTTACCTCCGGAATATTTTACCCAAGAGGACGCTATCGTCATTTAACCATACAGTAAAGCTGCATGCCCCCGGGAAAAATTACGGCTGTAGTTTTCCTGTGCCTTCAGCCGTTCGCAGTACCAGCACAGCAAGGCAGTTTTGGTTAGTGTTACAAGGCCAGATCAGTCAATCATCCAGACTGTTCCCCCTGCAACTACTGAAAAGGCTGCTGCCCCTCTTCAGGAACCACACGTTTGTCTGGCCTCTCAACAGATACCCCTCCGTTGTGGTTGCACCTACGGTACGGCTATCCGTGTCGCTGAGGCACGCAAGCCTCTCCACCAACGGCAAGGTCCTTGGTTCTTGGGGAGGGGGGTGTGAGTGTATTCTTGAGTATTATGACTGAAAAAAAGGGTCCCAAATTGATGAATAATAGTCTATTCTTGCGCATTATTCATCAATTTGGGACCCTTTTTTTCTGTCATCGGTCTTCTGACTGGATTGATTGCGCCCGCCATGAATTCTTCTCCTGTGCCAATCTCTTCATCTCAGAGTAGTACTTGCCACTTTAGTCAGTTATTTGCAGGATGTATTCCTGTTTTCCTCGCTTTCCTCTATAACTTCTACCCTCTACAGCTCTCTCTAGTACCATGGAAGTTATTCCCTGACACATTAACAGATGTCCTACCATCCTGATCCTTCTTCTTGTCAGTGTTTTCCACATATTCCTTTCCTCGCCGATTCTCTGGAGAACCTCCTCATTCCCTACCTTTTCAGTCCAAGTAAATTTCAATATTCTTGTGTAGCACCACATCTCTACTGCCCCGATTCTCGCCTTTTCTGGTTTTCTCACAGTCCATGTTTCACTACAACATAATTCTGTGCTCCAAACTTACATACTCACAACTTTTTTCCTCAGATTAAGGCCTATGTTTGGTACTAGGCCAGGAATACCATTTTTGCCAGTGCTAGTCTCCTTTTGATATCCTCCTTGCTCCGTTCGTCATGGGTTAGATAGTGGAACTCCTTTATCCAATTCGTGAAGCCCAGTTCTGATAGTAAGTTTCTCGCTGTTCTCATTTCTACTGCTTCTCATTAATTTCGTCTTTTTCCAGTTTACTCTTAATCCATATTCTGTACTCATTAGACAGTTCATTCTATTCAAAATACCCTGTAATTCTTCTTGAGTTCCATTGAGGATAGCTGTGTCAAGGACGAATCTTATCATTGACGTCTCTTCTTCTTGAATATTAGTTCCACTCTTGAACATTTCCTTTATTTCCGTAATTGCTTCTTCGACGTACAGACTGAACAGCAGGGGCGAAAGACTACATCCCTGTCTTACACACTTTTTAATCTGAGCACTTCGTTCTTCGTCTCCCACCGTTATTATACCCTCTAGGTTCTTGCACATTGTATTGAGTATTACCCGTCCTTCCCTATCTTACCCCTATTTTTCTCAGAGCTTTGAACATCTTGCACCACTTTACATTGTCGAACGCTTTTTCCAGATTGACAAATCCCATGACAACGTTAGAACTCCCTCCTTGGGACTTTTGTCTTTCCTAAAGCCAAACCGATCATCAGCTAACGCATCCTCAGTTTTCCTCTCCATTGTTCTGTATATTATTCTGTTCAGAAACTTGGGTGCATGAGCTGTTAAGCTGATTCTGCGATAATTCTCGCACTTGTCGGTTCTTGCAATCTTCGGAATTGTGTGGCTGATGTTTTTTCCGAAACTCAGATGGTGTACTACCACACTGATACATTCTGCACACACCAACGTCAAAAGTCGTTCTTTTTTGTCATTTCCCCGAACTATTTTACAAATTCTGATGGAATATTGTCTATATCTCCTGTCTTATTCGCCTTCTCCTTTCACGTCACCAGACAAGTCTTCCCCCCCCCCCCCTCCCATAGAGGCCTTACTCATTCCATCTATCTTCTCTCTCCTCTGATTTCAACAGCGTAATTCCCATTGCACTCTTAATGTTACCGCTCCTGCTGTTAATTTCATCGAAGGTAGTTTTGATTTTTCTGTATGCTGAGTCATTCGTTACAACAACCATTTCTTTTCGATTTCTTCACATTTTTCATGCAGCTGTTTCATCTTAGCTTCTCTGTGCTTCCTGTCTATTTAATTCCTACGTGACTTGTAATCCCTTCTTTCATCGATCAACTGATATATTTCTTCTGTTACCCATGGTTTCTTTGCAGTTACTTTCTTTATACGTATGTTTTTCTTCCTAACTTCTGTGAGTGTCCTATCCAGAGATTTCCATTCCTCATCAAGTGAACTTCATACTGAGCTATTTCTTATCACAGTATCTACAGTCTCAGAGAACTTTCAGCATATCTCCTCATTCCGTAGTACTTCCGTATTGCACTTCTTTGCGCACTGATTTTTCCTGCCTAATTTCTTAAACTTCAGCCTGCTCTTCATCACTACTAAATTGTGATCTGAGCCTATATCTACTCCAGGGTACACCTTAAAATCCAGTATCTGATTTCGGAATCTCTGCCTGACCATGATGTAATCTAACTGAAATTTTCCCATACCTCCCAACCTTTTCCAAATATACCTCCTCCTTTTGTGAGTCTTCGCTATTAGTAGATGGAATTTATTGCAAAACTCAATTAGTCTGTCTCCCCTCCCACTCCTAGTATCATACAACGATGTCCTAATTCCCCATGACTATTAGATTTTCATCTGCCTTTTCGTACTAAATTACCTGTTCAATATTCTAGTATAATGTCTCTACCTCTTCACCTTCGGCTTAGACTTCGGCATGTATACCTGAACTAGTTATCGGTGTTGGTTTCCTGTCGATTCTGGTGAGAACAACCCTATCACTGACATGTTCACAGTGACTCACTCTTTGCCCTTCCTTTTTGTTTATAACGAATCCTATTCACGCTATGCCATTACCCGCCTCCCGTATCTAGACTGAGCCTCAGCATTTTGCTTTTCAGATTTTCTAGCTTCCCTGCAACGTTTAATTTTCTGACATTTCACACACTGACTCGCAGAACGTTATCCTTTCGTTGGTTATTCAGTCTCTTTCTCATGGCCACCTCCCATTTTTCAGTCCCCTCCTGGAGATCCGAAAGGGAAACTAGTGCGGTATCTTTCACCAATGGAGAGATCGTCATGATTTTTTTTTTTTTTTCAGTTCCAGGCCACATGCCCTGTGGACACACTAACGTGTCTTTAATGCATCCTCATGCCGCTGATCATTGCTCATTCTTCCGTCTTTAGGGGCAGTTACCCACCCCAAGGGTGAGAGATTGCCCTAAACCTCTTACCGAAAAGGCCGAATGAGGGTGATTTCTTATCCCAGTTGTCTTCGGCCATTTCTGATTTTTATTCAAAATTTAAATGGTGCCGGGCGTTCGATCTCTGGACCAGGGAGATTTTAATTAGTAATCAAAGAAGCTACCCTACACCACGGGTGCCTTAGCTGATTGCAGCTCGTGTAATCACCGCCACAGCAAGGTGAAACGGTACTGCATTTGTGAAAGGAAGTAAAGTGATTTGTCACCTTCTTAAATCGAGAGTGATTGCGGCATAACTGTGACAAGGCAGCTTTGTTCCAGAGGATCGTCTCCCTAAACCATTTCAGGAACTGCCGACGTGGTTTTCTTTAAAAAATGGTGATCTGCTCGTACACCTTAACGTACAGCGCTCTAGCGTGCGATACAGAGAGGTAAGCCACACCTGACTTCGTATTAACGACTGTTGGTTTACTGCACTGGCCAGCCGAAACACAGTTTTATGGTGGCTTTCCACAGTCGTTTTGGCAAATTTGGGGCTGGTCCCTCGTATCCGCCTCGATAAAAGTATGATATACAAACAGTTAACTCACGGCCTTGCCTCGTTGAATGCACCGGTTACCGTCACATCACCAACGTTAACCAGTGTTGAGCGTGGCCGTTGCTAGGACGTGTAACTGTCCAGATGTGCCATGCGCTGTTGGTTGCTTTTCCTTTGGCTTTACGATAAAGAGGAGGATGGGTGGTAGAGCCTAGTTTCTGATCTCCAGACTTTGCGCCAATGTCCTGCATCAATCCATCCTGAGAGAATTGGAGGCAATTACGAATGCCAACGGTTCCCCTACACGGCATCAGGCATGGCATTGTGTTGTTTTTTTGTGTTTCGAAGTTTCTGTCCGTCCCCTGTATAAAAATATATTTCATGCGCAGGGAACATTTTGTGATAGTTTGGTTGATCTGTAAAGGAGACAGCACGCAGAATGCTAGTGCAACCGATTCTTGACTACTGCTCGAGTGTTTGGTATCCCGAGTAGGTCTGATTAGAGGAAAACCGAAGAAATTCAGAGGTGGGCTGCTATGTTTGCTACCGGTACGTTCGAACAACACGCAAGTGTTACGGAGATGCTTCGGAAACTTAAATGGGAATCCCTAGAGGGAAGGCGACATTCTTTTTGACGAACACTAATGAGAAAATTTAAAGAAACGGCATTTGAATTTGACTACAGAAGGATTCTATTGCCACCAACATACATTTCACGTAAGTACCACGAATGTAAGATACGAGAAATTAGGGCTCGTATACAGGCATACAGATGGTCATTATCCCATAGTTCCATTTATGAGTGGAGCAGGAAACGAAATGACTGATAGTGGTACAGAGTACCCAATGCCAAGCACCGTACGTTGGCTTGGAGACTATGTATGTAGAAGTAGATTAAATTCCAAACGTATCTAAAGTGTCTCATGCGATAATTTTGGTGATGATCCGACGGTCGCATAGGGACGTTGAGCTCATCGGCCGTTGGTGCTATTCGAGAGGCCGGCCGCGGTGACCGAGCGGTTCTAGGCGCTTCAGTCCGGAACCGCGCTGCTACGACGGTCGCAGGTTCGAATCCGGCCTCGGTCATGGATGTGTGTGATGTCCTTAGGTTAGTTAGGTTTAAGTAGTTCTGAGTTCTGGGGGACTGAAGACCTCAGATGTTAAGTATCATAGTGCTCAGAGCCGTTTGAACCATTTTTGCTATTCGAGAGGAGTAGACTGTGTGCTAGCACTAGGTGTCACCCTCTCCCTTATCTCACGATCATACAACGCATACATGACGCCGCACTACACACACCTGCTAGCCTACAATGATCTGTAATTCGTGAAAGGAAAAGTGCCGGTGCGCGCAAAGCATAGTAAAACCCCACCCCTCGCGGTCTCCCAGCCAACGATGCCACACCACTTTACTTTTACAAATAGTTAAATACGATAACATTCAAAACCCAGTTCACACGATTCACACACACACGCTGCGCATACGACTTCTCTCTTTAAAGAGCCCTTCCCAAGCTCAGGTTTGTCTGACCAGATCGTGTTCGCAATGACCGTCTGCACTTCTGGTCTGCGGTATTTAATTTGCATTTACATCTTACAACAACAGTGCGGCTTTCGCACAGTCCTGAATCAGTAGCTCGGGAGTGAATAGTATTTTCTGCTCATGACCAAATTATGTAAGTGTGCTAATAAGGTAATTATTCTGTCTAGAGCCATTACGTCGGAAACTATAAAATGATCGGTACAGAGAAGATGGACAAAAGAGTGGCTTCTCAAGAGTGTAACGCTGTCGCAGTTAGTCTTTTGAAGGAGCTAAAAATTGAAAAAGGATGCTGGATTAACTACCTAGGACGAAGAGACGTTGTTTGTGTTGTTGCAGTATGTTACACGGTATACATGGTGTCCCAGGAGGAATGGTCAAATTCAGGGGAACGAAGGGACAACCAAACTTGGTTTCTAAAATCCATACCTTAAGAACTAGGAGCACAAGTTCACCTTTTCTAGTGGTAAACACATCTCTTCTACTGAAAAAGTGCTCATACCTCTTAAGATATACATTTTCGAGCTCATGTTTACTAGACCTTTTTGCTTCGAATGATCGTTCCTGTCATATTCCTTAATACTGACCGTTCCTCCTTGGTCACCCTGTATCAGGATAAATGACACTGTAATGAAAAAAATCAGAAGTCCTTATGAAAGACTTACAGTAATATTGACGTACTTAGAAACTGGCAGAGCTACGCTTATCCGAAATTTTCTGCCCTGGTATAACTTTGATTGTTGAGCTAAGACATTCCGGAAACACATCGTGCCATACGTGAAGTATTGAAGCACGTCGTATGTCTGCACATCTGATCAGCGTCAGACTCCGCACAGACCGAACACAGACAGTAACACAGCCAAATTTTTCAGTCAACGATTCATTCAGACGCAACAATTTATTTGCGCAAACACCATCTATACGGAGAAGTCGGTGCAAATATCTGGGGGTGCAAAGGGCTATTTAGGTGAACTGATGGATGTAGAGATGTGGAACGAATCCGGCCACAAAGCTATTAAAAACCAGATTTGCCAAATCATGAAAACAGCGGGGATAAGCGCTAGAAAACAGAAAGTGAATTTCCTCAAAATATGCCTGCTATTTTTTCTCCTTCCTGGTTCAAAAATTGGTTTAAATGGCTCTGAGCACTATGAGACTTAACTGCTGAGGTCATCAGTCCCCTAGAACTTAAAACTACTTAAACCTAACTAACCTAAGGACATCACACACATCCATGCCCGAGGCAGGATTCGAACCTGTGACCGTAGCGGTCGCGCGGTTCCAGACTGTAGCGCCTAGAACCACTCGGCCACTCCGGCCGGCCTTCCTGGTTCAATTATGTGTTCAACTTCTAAAGATCTCAATGTCAACAGGACGTTAAACCCTACTCTCCCTTCCTTTTCACTGCTTGGTAATAGCGTGACTGAACAACGGTTTCTCTTTCGCGTGAGTGGACGTAAGGAAACAAATACAGGCGTCCAACAAAGATCAGCGATAAAGGAAAAGCTATTCATGCAATTAACTGATATTAATCAGTAGTCAGAACAAATATTTTCTGGCGCTAAGAAATTATGTTGGGTAGTATCAAACCAATAAATAACGCGATTGTACTGCTCCTTAAGGTGCCGGGTCCTGTGAAAGCCCTAGAAAAAATTAATAAGGCTGTGTATAAAGCAGTTGTAATAAATTGGACTTACCACTAAACCAATTCCGTAAGTCATTAGGAGAGGGAAGTAAATGTTCGCGTGGTCTTCACAGCAGTGAAACAGAAAGAAAAGTCTGGAGTCGTGCACCAGTGCACTTAGGTTTTTTAATAGGCACAGACATATCGTGTACAACTAGCCTTTCTCGTAGCAAGACATCTGCTATTAAACAAGGGAACTGAATATGACAGCTAATACACTTGCGAAATGTGGAAATACAGCTCAGAGAAGCAACCATCGCTGTTCACAATTTGTGACTGTTCTTCATTTCCTTAAATCAGACCGCGTTCTACTATCGGTCTTAAAGTCGTGGAACTTTACTGATCGGACACTGCAAAAGGTGGCACTTCTGATGATGACGCTGGGAGCAGAAACTTGGCAAATGGCTCGTAGCATAATGGCTGCTGAGACAACCCCGCCACCTATTTGTAGGGCAGCCAGTTCACAGCTCTTAAAATAAACGAAAATGTAACGGGTCAATGCGTCCCTGCTCTGTATAGCGTACACGAGGTATAAAAGGACAGTGCAGTGGTGTAGCTGTCATTTGGAGTCAGGTGATTAGTTTCCGACGTGGTTATGGCCGCACGACGGGATTTAACAGACTTTGAACACGGAATGGTAGTTGGAGCTAGACGCGTGGGACATTGCATTTCTGAAATAGTTAAGAAATTTAATATTTCAAGATCCACAGTGTCGACAGGGTGCTGAAATCCCAAATTTCAGTTATCACCTCTCACTAGGATAACGCACTGGCCGACAGCCTTAATTAACGACCAAGAGCAGCGACCTTTGCATAGAGCTGTCAGTGGTAACAGACAAGCAACACTACGTGAAATAACAGCAGAAATCAATGTCGCCGGCCGGTGTGACCGAGCGGTTCTAGGCGCTACAGTCTGGAACCGCGCGACCGCTACGGTCGCAGGTTCGAATCCTGCCTCGGGCATGGATGTGTGTGATGTCCGTAGGTTAGTTAGGTTTAAGCAGTTCTAAGTTCTAGGGGACTGATTACCTCATCAGTTAAGTCCCATAGTGCTCAGAGCCATTTGAACCAAATCACTGTCGGACGTACGACAGACGTATTCGCTAGGACAGTGCGGCGAAATTGGGCGTTAATGGACTTTGGGAGCGGACGACCGACGAGAATGCCTTTGCTGACAGCATGACATCTACTGCAGCGCCTCTCCTGGGTTCGTGGCCATATCGGTCAGTCCGTAGAAAATAGACAAATGAAGAAGCGTGACCTGGTCACATTATTCCAGATTTCAGTTGGTAAGAGCTGATGGTAGTGTTAGAGTGTGGCGCAGACCCCACGAAACCATGAACTCAAGTAGTCAATAAGACACTGTGCAAGCTGATGATGGCTTCATAGTGGTGGAATGCACTGCATCCTCTGGTCCAACAGAACCGATAATTGACAGAAATTGTTATGTTTGGCTACTTGCTGTGCGGCTGGTCCCGGCGGAGGTTCGAGTCCTCCCTCGGGCATGGGTGTGTGTGTTTGTCCTTAGGATAATTTAGGTTAAGTAGTGTGTATGCTTAGGGACTGATGAACTTAGCAGTTAAGTCCCATAAGAATTCACACACAATTGAACATTTTTAGGCTAGTTGGAGACCATTTGCATCCACAGACTTCATGTTCCCAAACAACGATGCCATGTCACGGGGCCACAACTATTCGCGACGAGTTTGAGGAACAGTCGCGAAAATCCGAGCGAACGATTTGGTCACCCAGAGCGTTCGACATGAATCCCATCGAATATTTATGGGAAATAATCCAGGAGTCAGTTCGTGCACAACATCCTGCACCAACTGAAATCTAAAGCGCGTCAGTTCTTTTGTGGTCCCCTCCTTTTGCGCCAAAAGCGAAGCTGTAAACTCCAGAGATTTCAGCGCTCTCAATTTAGTATGTCTGATCAGAGCTCGTTCTTTCCAACCAGCGTCAGTTTCGGTGCAGCATCCCTACGCAAAAAAATCCTGCGTTGTATTCCCTGTGTACAGCCACCCTCTTTCTAAACCACTGAGCCCAGTTAGACAAAGTGATCAACTTCTTCATATTCTGATAGTACATCAGTAGCTAATAGTGACCCACCTCTGTCAATTATCATGGTCTTTGTCTTTTTTCTTATTAATTGATAAGCCAAGTTGCTCATTTTTTCTCTTAACTTTATTCAATAGATCCTTCACTTCCACTTGTGATTCTATGCGCAGCGTGATTTCATCAGCAAATATTAAATTACTGACTCTTTGTCCTCCGATTGGGATCCCACCAGCCATGAAGAGTATTTTTCATTACATATTCTCCATAACTGTTAAATAGAATAAGCGATAGGATGGTCCTTTGTCTAACAACTTTACATGTTTCAAAAGGACTTAAAATAGTTTTATCTGGCCTGAATATTGCCTTATTATCAGAGCAGAGATATTTGGTGGGGATAAGAAGATGATTAGGAACGCCCATTTCTGCTAATACGCTTCACTGTTCTTTCCATCGAACGCCTTGCTGTAGTCGAAGAATCAAAGTACTAATGTGATATTGAATTTCCTACATTTTTCTTTTAGCTGTCTCGCACTGAGAATCTATTCTCATGTTCCTTTATTGTGGACAAAACCAGTTTGCTCTGGGATATTTCTTTACTTAAGTAGGTTCTCAGGCGTTTATAGATGGCATATACAAGAATTTTGCTGGCATCTGAAATGAAAAAAATGGTTTTGTTGTTCCTATAAGGCTGTGGGTTTCCTTTCTCATGAAAAAAAGGGTTAAAGGTGTGGGTAAGACGGTGGATTTGGGGGGGGGGGGGAGAAGGGACCACACAGCGAGGTCATCGGATTAGGGAAGTATGGGGAGGGAAGTCTGCCGTGCCCTTTCAAAGGAACAATCCCGGTCTTTATCTAAAGCGATTTAGGGAAGCCACTGGAACCTAAACCAGGATGGCAGAACGCGGGTTTGAACCGTCGTACTCCCGAATGCGGGTCCAGTGTGTTAACCACTGCGCCACCTCGCTGGATTTTTTTTTTTTTTCTTGTGAAGCGGAGTAATTACCGATATGGTCCAGTCCTCTATCAATGTTCCGTTGTTCCATATGCTTTTACGTACTTCATGCTTGATTTTCAAACCAAAATCTTAGCAGTAATACGTTCATGTTAAGGTGCTTTGTTATTTTTCATTTTAGCTATAGCTTTTTGGACTTCTTCTTTTAAGATACTAGGTTGCTTCTCCGCTAGAATGTTTGCACGACCAAATTTTCAATTTTTATTGCAATATGTTGTTGCAATATGTTCTCCACGGAACAGCAGATAGTTCAATGTTGGTCAGAGATGTGCCATTTTCGTCTTCTATGATCGATGTTCTTCGTTTGAAGGATTTTGTTAGTTTTCTTATTTCATTGGACATGCACCTGGTCTCATTGAAATCCTGGAGTTTCTCAGTTCTCTCACATGTTTCACTGATGTAATTACGTCCGTCGATTCGGCAGCTTAACTGTATTAACGCCGATAACTTGCGGCACTGCTGAGTTGCCTGTAATCCTCTCATCTTCAGTACCTTTCTGTCCTCAATGGTTTGTACGGTTTCGTTAGTAAGCCAGTTATTTTTATTCTTAAATTTTTTGGCACCCTTGAGTACTCCCTCAGCTGTTCTAACTAACATTTCCTTCAGCAAATTCCATGTCTCTGCAGATGTCATATTATCTCAGAAATCAGTCGAAACTGTTTCTTCGTCCTGATTCCTAAAAATTTCAGTTTCAGTCTTTTGCTCTAATCTTCGTGTTTTTGGAAGTTTTCCTTTACGTTTCGACAGTTTCTTTCTTACTTCATGACATAGAACCTGATGGCTTGAGCTGGAATATGTACCTCCTTGAAAACCTATATTGTGGTACATTACGTTTCATTATTTCATTGTTAGAGATGTGGTGAGACGAATGTTATGCGCTTAACATAAAATATGGATTCTCAGCCGATAAAAACAAAACGTTTTCAAGGTATTTGTGCCTTTAAAAGAGGTTGCTAAAGAGTGAAAGATTCTCCAGTTGGACTTGTGAAGCCGATGACAAAACACCAGACCAAATGTACGGTTTCTTCATCTTCTTTTAGTATAAAGGATGATGGGATGATGGTGGTATTCAAAACAGTAATGGAAAGTAACACCTTTTATCGGTGCGTTCAAAAAAAAGTTTCAGCCAGGCACAATTAAATTTTTTGTTTCACTATCTGAAGATTTAAAAGAGAAAATTCGTTTATGAAAGAGTAATGTGCAGACTTATGATGTCTATGTACACTGGTATATGTATAAAAATTATTAAATGTGTCTTATTATTGCTTGCATATTGTATTTTACTTCACTGAAGTTGTCCTTTTGTTTACAGTAAGGGAATACGGATATATAACCATATTTGTGCATCCAAGTAGCCTCTTGTAATTCTTCTCACTGAAAAGGCATTTAACAGTGAAATAGAAATATGCCTTAAGAAAAATTAATTGATAGCTGTTTTCAGCTCTCATTTGTTTACATTTCTGACCTACAGGTCAACCACACATAGTTAGGAATAATTTTTCAAGGAATGCACGTGGTTCTTAATTACTAATTTCCTTTAGTGTTGGACGTAGATGATATGTGTAAGTGGTATTTTCATTTCATTCTTTGCCGATGAATTTTTGTCGGATTTGTGAACATTTTAAACAAAAATCAAGTTGAGATTAAATTGTCTACATAAGCCGCGCGGAGAGGCCGTGCGGTTTGAGGCGTCATGTCACGGATTGCGCGGCCTCTCCCGCTGGAGGTTCGAGCCCTTCCTCGGGCATGGGTGTGTGTGTTGCTCTTAGAATAAGTTAGTTTAAGTAGTGTGTAAGTCTAGGGACCGATGACCTCAGCAATTTAGTCCTTTAGGAATTCACAAACATCTGAAATTGTCTGCATAATCCCCCTCCGCCCTTCCAGGACTTGACGTTTGTCAAATTTGACATTTTTATCCGCTGAAGTCATCTTGAGGTAAAGGTAAAAAGTAATACTTGCAAAGCCAAATGCTGCTTACTGTTATTTACACTTAATACTATGACAAAAGAGTTACTGTGCACGAACTGAGGTTTGTAATATATCTTGAAGAAAGTTAATATTATTTTAAAAATTTCGAATTTGAAGCACAGACTGAAAAAAGTGCATGTCTCAATGTTTTCCATGAACAACCTCAACGATGTACCCTACTATTTGCACATTATATCAACTCAGTTGACTATATAATTGATGCATAAAAAACAAGGTCAGTAGGTCAGCTCATTACTAAGCATTAGATATTTAACCTGGCAACCCTGATTTTCCTAGGTTTCTGATGTTTTCTGGGTGACAAAGTTTATTACAGCGTTCTGGTAGGCGTTTGGAATACATGACGACGCTCGACATATTAACATTATTACCTGAACTTAGTCGACGACTTATCTCGTTTGCTGTTGACAATGACTATGCAGTCGAAACCAGGACTGTCACAGGCTATATATACGACAGCTCGACCAATAATCGTCACTGTTGAAATGTGTGCTGCTCGCTGGCTACTCTCTGTCATACATGGCAAAAACAAACTTCTATTTGATACACGTCGAAGTTCCGATCTACCATAATCTTGCTTTCTTCCACGTTTTGTCGTGTCCATCCTAGTTTCTACCTTGTGGTTGGCTTCGTTTGCAACCTACTTTTATTTTTATCGTGATCGTGCACACTGTGAAAAGTGTAGCCACAGGTATGGACTCCGTGATGTATTTTACCGCAAAGCGCTTGGATTTATCTTTTCGTCTTCCTTTGAAAGCTCTCCTGCCTCTAGAAATCACTTCGTTAGTCGCGGGACAGTAGCAACAGTGTCCTTCCACTGATACGAAACTACACACAGCGTGGATCACAAGTTGCAGCCCACGATTGTGAAACCTTTGCAGTTACTGTGTGTGTTGTTTGACTGTTTACTTTACACGAAACCGCCGCGACGAGCACAGCTTCTGAGCTGAGTAGCGCCCGTAACAGGTACTCAGTCACGAAGGACGTGTGTAGCGATTCCAGACAGACTACCGAGCAATGAGTCACCCAATGACCTTGGGGTGCAAATCTCTTAACGAGCTGGCACCATGTCAAGCGTATGTTCGACGTGACGCGGACGTATCACACCTTGAGACTGTAGCATGCAGAGCTTCGGAAATTTCTGTCACCAAACGTGTTCACGTTCCAGCTCTCAGAACATGTGCTGACGACTGAGGAACCCTTCTTCGGAGAATAAGTCTCTGGTATGGCTGTTTCCTCGCTAAGATCGTGCAACAACAGCCGTTGCATTGAGGTCTGACATACAAACTGCATGGAACGTGACATATCGAGAACAAATGCTTGAAGCAATGTCACGATCTCTGGAGACAAATTGCCGCTCTGAACTCTCAGAATCACGTATCATGTACAATTTTGTAATTTATTGTCATTTGTGAATAACGATGTACGCAGTCTATGGTCATCAGTCACGTATGTCCTCCCAGGCATTACCATTTTCACAAACGTTTATCTTTTCTCAAGATCAATCCAAGTGCACTGTATGGCCTCTACGTCGAATATGATGAAGGATGAATTTTCATTTCTTTTAACCAGAGAGTTGACAAAGTACTTACGAGGAATGACACCTTTTCCGCCTGAACTGTTGTTAAATTTTTTTATGGTATTGTGTTCGACTACTGTGCAATTCTCGAGTGGCAGCTCACTATGAAGTGCGGCAGCGCATACGAGTTCCACTTACGAGCATTCTGTCTTCGTGTCAGTCTTGTTTACGTACGTGTATGCATTTAGTGTGCACACAGTGATAAAATGAAATCAACAAAAATTACTATACAATCTGCTACGATGAGGAGGAATCCTGTTCCATTGTGCGTACGGAATACCAAATGAAAGCATGAATGAAACGAGGAGGACGTACACTGCCCGTCCAAAAAGTTCAGATTTTATTCCAGGCAAATAAGCGACCCCTGCGCCGTAAGTTCAAATGGTTCAAATGGCTCTGAGCACTATGGGACTCAACTGCTGAGGTCATTAGTCCCCTAGAACTTAGAACTAGTTAAACCTAACTAACCTAAGGACATCACAAACATCCATGCCCGAGGCAGGATTCGAACCTGCGACCGTAGCGGTCTTGCGGTTCCAGACTGCAGCGCCTTTAACCGCACGGCCACTTCGGCCGGCGCGCCATAAGTACAGCGGCTTGAACTGACAACTGTTAACAAATTAATATGTGCATTTGATTAGTCATTTGTGAGTAGGCGGCGTTAAGCAGTGAACAAGCGACGACTGTGTCAGCGTTGTGTCGCATATCACAGTGAGGCAACGTTTCTCAGCCAAGTGTTTAAGGTGTTCTCCAGAATGTTTTGACGAAGAAGAAAATGTGTACAAAGTTTATCCCGCACAACTCGGACACGAACAAATACAACGACGCGTGGGAGGACAACAGCGACTTGACGCGAGACGATGACAGTTTCCTGCAAAACTTAAAAAATCGCAGGTGCTGAGCAACGAGATTTGGTGTCAGCAATACGAGTGTGCCTCAAAACGACAAAATACGGAAATTCACATGGAAGGTGAGCGCTCTGAAGACATGATCGACGTTCAAGCCAATCTGATGCACGAGTTGAACAACATCCCAAATAGTGATTTCTCTGACAGATTCACACGAAAGGTGGATGGTTCTGTGGAGTGCAGTAAAGTGGACAGAGACTATGCAGAACACCTGAAGCATTACGCTGACGTGACAAAAGTCGTGGGACACCTCCTAATGTCGAGTCGGATCTCCTTTTACCAGGCGTAGTGCTGCAGCTTGGCGTGGGCGTGGCATGGACTCAGCAAGTCATTGCAAGTCCCCTGCAGAAATACTGAGCCACACTGCCTCTATAGCTGCCCGTAATTGCGAAAGTGTTGCCAGTACATGATTTTGTTCACGAATAGACTTCTCGATTATGTCCCATAAATGTTCGACGCGATTCATGGCGGGCGATCTGAGTGGCAAATTCATTCACTCGAATTATCCAGAATGTTCTTCAACAAATCGCGAACAACTGGTGGCTCAGTGACATAAGGCACTGTCATCCAAAAAAAAATTCTATCGCTGTTTGTGACCTTGGAAGTCCATGAATGGCTGCAAATGACCATTTCCAGTCAATGATCAGTCCAATTGGACCAGAGGACCCAATCCATCCCATGTAAACACAGCCTTCACCATTGTGGAGCCACCACCAACTTACACAATGCCTTGTTGACAATTTGGGCTCATAACTTCGTGGGATCTGCGCCACGCTCGAACGCTGCTATCAGCTCTTACCAGCTGAAATAGGCAATCGTCTCACCAGGGCACGGTTTACCAGTCGTCTAGGTCCAACCGATATGGTCATGAGCTCAAGAGAGGCGTTGCAGCCGATGTCGTGCAGTTAGCAAAGGCACTCGCGATGCTCGTTTGCCGCTATACCCCATTAACTTCGCCTCGCTGTCCTAACGGATACGTTCGTCGTACATCCCACAATTATCTCTGCGGCTATTTCGTGCAGTGTTGCTTGTCTGTTTAGCACGGACAACTGTTCGCAAACGCCACTGCCCGCGGTCGTTAAGTGAAGGGCATCGGCTACTGCACTGCCCGCGCTGAGGGGTAATGCCTGATTCTGGTATTCTTGCAATACTCTTGGCAATGTGGAATTCGAAATATTGAACTGATTTTCGAAATGGAAAGTCCCATGCGTCTAGCTACAACTAACTTTCAGTGTTCAAAGTCTATTAATTCCTGTCGTGCGCTCATAATCATATAGAAAGCATTTTCACGTGAATCGTCTGAGCACAAATGACAGCGTCGCCAATGCATTTCTTTTTCATACTTTGTGTACGCGATACTACCACCACGTGCACACGTTCATATCGCTATCCCTTGATTTTTGTCACCCCCAGCTTATTTAAACATGACCGAGACGAGGACAACGTGTACTCGTCAGTGCAGAAAGTTTCGATTCTATGCCAGGGAAACAAGCGACGAAAGAGCAGTAACTGTGGCGATGGCGTGAACGGCGTATGTGCATTTGATCAATGATTTGTGAGCAGGCAGTGTTGGCTAGGCGCAAATTGAGACGCGTATAGCGCGTGTGGCGCGACGCAGCGCAGCGCGCGTTTTTGTAACATCACAGGTTCAAATGGGACCGCGCAGATTGCGACGCGACGCGACTGGGACGCGACACGCGCCTGCGCCAGGTCGCGCGGCGTTGTGGTTGAGGCGCAGTTTCTCGCGCCGCGCGTCGCGCGTGCCTCGCTAGCACCGTGGGAAATTTGAGGCGGGGAGCGGAAAAGCAGCACGGCCATATGATCACATCGGAACGGCGCATATGAGCAGTGGTAGTATTGCCCATACGATAAATTTTGCCTTACTGTGTACTAAATTTTATTGCCTTTGGGTAGTGTTTCGTTCTTCCTCATTTAAACGCTCCACTTTTCTTCGTTAGTACATTATTCTTTTCTGTTATTTATATCTGTATAGTTTTGTTTTTCTTCTGTCAAGAAAAATTCATACTTCAGTAACTGATGAGCCATTGGCCGCTGGAATTGTATCATATGCCTCCGCAATGTTTTCAGATCGCAAGAAGAGACAGTGGGTAGTGAATAAGGAAGCAAGAATATTATAAAATCATGTGATTAAGAATCAAGGCAGGAAAGTAAAACAAGGTTATCTTCTCGCTGCCTAGTATGCTGGCGTATCTGTACGATCTGTTACAAAAATTTAGAAAGGGATAATCTCCTCAGTTGTCATCCCTTTGTGCTCCTGGTAAAAAATGTCCAAGAAGTATAGAAGTCTCACTGTGATTACTCTGATATGGATGTAATAATGTAATACGACACACTGTACTACATGCATGTGAACATCACATTTCGACTGCAAGCTAGAAACAGACGAAAAGCAGTCACAAATAACAATGTTTTAATTGGTTCGCCGTGATGAGAAAAAGCATTTCGATTGTTGCATGCACATTATCAGCATTAATAAACTAATTATACAACAGGCTACACAAATGAAGAAAATGATCGGTATTATTACGAAAGTAGGAATATCCTAAAAGAATGTTACGATTAGATATATTTAATTTGTTGAAATGAACAGCTGACGAAGGCAGATCCACTTTCATGACAATGTTTTTCGAACTCCAACTCACAAGGCACACATGGGTAGCTTCTGCATTCCTGTCGCGCGCATTATCCTCCGCTGCTGACAATACACTGACCATTGTGTTGTGCGACAGATCAGTTGTATTTATTTCTAAATAACAACTATTTTATTCGCAATCACACATTGTCAGTTTGTCAAGCCGTAGGTGAGTAACCAGTATCTGGCATGTGCCTATCATTCCGCCTGAAGGGACGCTCATTATTATTTTAACACTGCTCAGATCAAGAGAAGGAATAAAATCCTTTGGTAAGTTTCCATTCCAGTTGCTCAGTGTTAAAAATACGATGTGTTATGGGGATTCCATCAAAATTCCAACAGAATTGGAAACCTATTTTTGTATGAGTTGTTAACCTTTTCTCATTCGAAGAAGCATCACCGTTTGTGAGTAACGGCCACATTTCTCTTGGTGACTGCTTTAATTGTACTTCCTTTGTCACAGTGTAATTTGTCAAACTCATCTCACAGCAGCTATTGAGACAGAATTCCGAAATAGAGTGCCTCATTAAACAAGTAATTGGCAATCACAGTGCTCCAAAGCTTACGAAAAACTTCATAGTGTCGGTTTGCAGTAACATACAAGAAGATTTCATATTTATTTTCATCCTAGGAAGCTCTTGTTTCGCTAGCTGTCGATAACTCTTAAAAAATTACCGTCACTGGAGTGAAATAAATAAAAACGGGAGTATAACTACTGATATATTGCCATAGATAAGAAAGTTCCGCGTGTGAAAGAATTGGCAAAACACTCTCCTCCTTGTGTGCTATCATTCGCCAAACTTTCGTTTCGATGTCTCGAGCGGTTTAGGAGATACGAGAGATGTTGCGAGTATTTCACTCTCGCGGGCGTGTAATCGGAAGTGAGCACGCCACATGGGATCCATTTTCTCGAGATCGGAGGCAGATATAGACCTCCTCCCAAGTCTAAACAAAAAGTCAGGATGTTAGCTAAATTTCATACGCAGCAACATATGGTGTAATGCGCATCAAACGCAAAATCATAGCGACCCCTAATTTTCGTTTCCAACTTTTTGAGTTTTGCGTAGTGGCTTACTAAAATGTGTACATCACAATAAGATTGGTCATTAGCGAGGTGATGGGCACTTCGCCACGAAGCTGACATATAACGCTACAAGTAAGGCAAAAATCATATATTTTCCGTGAATAGTTTCCGTAAAATCGTTTGAGAAAGATAACAGGTTGCGCTCGCTTCCGTTCTGTCAGCGCACAGCGTCGCCAGTCGGCGCGTGCGAAGTATGGTGTACGCCTCGCAATATGCGCTGGACCCGCGTGACCCGTGCGGCACGTGCGTGTCGCGCTGTAAGTGTCGTGTCACGTCACACGTGCTATACTCGTCTCAATTTGCGCCTAGCCTTAAGTAGCGAACGCGCGACCATGGCGTGTCAGTCTTGTTGTGTCACAAATCACAGTGCAGGACCTTCTGTTAAGCCAAGTATTTAACACTTTCTTCAGGATATTTTGACGATTATAAAAGTTTGTACCAAGCGTATCAAGCACAACTCGACTCCCGAACGAAAACAACAACGCGTTGAGGCCTGCCGCAACTCGACTGAAATGTAAAACGCGGACAATATTGCCTGTAAAAAAATCAGCAAGGGTGACGAGACTTGGTCTTATCAGTACGAGCCTACCACAAAGCGACAAAGTGCAGAAACTCACATGAAAGGTCAACGCTTTGAAAAAATAATCGACATTCAAGTCACTCTCATGCACGAGATGAATTTCCTGACAGTTTTACGAAGCGGTATGATAGGTCTGTGCGTCGTAGTCAAGAGGGTAGAGACTATATAGAACACCTGAAGCGTTAAAACCACTATCTTAATTTTTTTCTATTTTTGTTAATCCAGTCCCGACAATTTTAGGATACATGTGTATGCATCGACGCACTCGATAGTGAGCTGTTACGTCAGAACGACACTATAGCCGAAATCGCGACTGTAACTAAATCAATACATTTAACAACCGTCCAGGCGAAAAATGTTGTAATTTGTAAAATAGCGCTTAATTTCTAAAGTACTGCAATCGACGCAAGTAAACTGAAAATACGAGGATTTAACAAATGGCTCAAATGGCTCTGAGCACTATGGGACTTAACATCTGAGGTCATCAGTCCCCTAGAACTTAGAACTACTTAAACCTAACTAACCTAATGACATCACATACATGCATGCCCGAGGCAGGATTCGAACGTGCGACCGTAACGGTCACAGTCGGAAGCGCCTAGAACCGCTCGGCCACAGCGGCTGGCAGGATTTAACAAGTAAATTACTTTGACACAGGGTGGCCATATAATTTCGTGTATTGTTTGTAGTTAATGTACTAAAAATAATTGCCAAAAATTCCTCTCGACCCTCAAGTCTGATGCTTCTGTACACTTTCGGCACAATTACGTACTGAAGCGATACTGGAAGAAAGTCATCTCTTTCAAATAAAAAAAATATTTCAGAGCTATTTTCTTGCGTGAATGTTCTATAAGAAAAATGTTATAAAACGTGTATGAACTGTGAATTCAGATCAACGAGATCAGAGAAACCAGCTTGTGACTGAAACCATGGAGGTAAGAAAGGAAGTGAAGTATCATTACGCCACAAACTTGAAGCCGATGTCCGCCATCTTAGCTACCCATAATCACTAGGTTCACCACATTCATATCTCACGGTTCACCGCTTTGATACTTCACTGCGATGTCACTCCCACGGGCCCGTGCCCAGTTTCGACCGTGTTGGTTAGAGACGTAGTTGTTTCATCAAAAATGCCAGCTTGTGTTGTTTACGGTTACACTAATCGATCCGATCGTAATCTAGAGTTTAAAGGAATCACATGTCGTTCGTAAATGAAGAAATTCAACCAATATTCTAATTTTTTACATGAATTATTGTTGCATTGTTTACTTTTATTGCAGTGGTTTTAATACTTTCATTTGACTTTACGTTTGCCTTACTTTACTCAGAGTCCTTTCTTTCTCTGCTTTTCTGTGTTTTTCGTTGCCTCCCAACTAGCAAACGCTCCGCATCCGAGCCACACTGTATCAGCGCTCCAGTCCCCGCACAACACACGGCTACGTAACGGCACTGATTGTTGGGACAGCATCTCATGCCCTAAATTCCTCTTGCCGATAATTACTATTCATTGTTTATATTTCCTCCCCATTTTAAAACTAATTTGGCTAGAACTGTCGGAGACAGTGATCATGTGCGTGTGAGTTTTGTGTGTATGATTGCATGAATTTGTATGTGTGCTGTGCTTCCTTTCCGAAGAAGTCTTCTGAAAATTTATGTGAACACTCTTTTCGTCGTGTCTACCTTGTGCTCAGCGTGTGAGTAGCAATCTATCCGTTTCACAGTATAGTCATTCCTTCATGAAAGTTGTTGTAAATAATCCACTGCACTTCAACAGGAACAATGATGTACATAATTACAATGCCAGAGGGAAAAAATTACATTCATTACGCCAAATTAAAGTTGTTTGCAGCACGAACAGAGGTTCACAATACTGCGACCAAAAGTTTTGGTCACTTACCCACTGATATAAAATACCTGACAAGCACCAAAGTTAAATTAGAAACTAAACTGGAAACGTTTCTCTTAGGTAACTCCTCCTATTCCGCAGAAGATTATCTACTACTGTGACGCGTAAATGCTTTTGAAATGTGGTGCTACAGAAAAATGCTGAAGATTAGATGGATAGATCACTTTACCAATGAGGAGGTACTGAACAGAATTGGAGAGAAGAGAAATGTGTGATACAACGTGATCAAAAGACGGGATCGGTTGGTAGGTCATATTCTGAGGCATCAGGGATCACCAATTTAGTACTGGAGGGAAGCGTAAAGGGAGAGCAAAAGATGAATACATTGAGAGGATTAAGAGGGATGTAGGTTGCAGTAGTTACTCGCGGACGAACAGGTTTGCACAGGACAGAGTAGCATAGAGAGCTGTGTCAAATCAGCCATTGGGCTGAAGACCACAACAACAAGGTGTAAATGGTGATGGGTAGAAATTACTAACCTCTGTCTGTCTTTAATTAAAAGACGTAAAACTAATAAATGATCAGCATGGGCGCATGTTTACAAAAAAGTAGACCTCAATATATAATGGCTCGTTCCATGTAATTACGATTTGTCGTGCAAATGATACATGGAACACCAAACTAAGTAACTAACTATTGGTATATCACAAAGCGTGGTATAGACTTACGTATTTTGAAAACATCAAAATAAAATTCTAAAGTAAAATCAAGCAGATGAGAAAAGTAGACGAACGTACTAATTTTGCTATGTTTGGTTATTACTGTAAAACTGACAGAGCTACAGGCGAGAAATATTCCTGGAAAGGAAGCAAATAGGCTACTTTTGGAAATGTATGCTTACACCTTACACAGGTTAGGGGTCTTCAGCGTTTGAGACCATCCCTTTAATCACATTTATAGCATTCCAGAATGTTGGGGGATGTTTAAAACATTACACCGTTTTTTAACCATGTAAGTTGCTATTATTGGCCACACCCTGAATTTCGCACCATAGTAAAGATTTAAAAGTAAGAAGATGGGTTAACTACAGGTAGACTATGCAATGGCAGTCTAATACAACCATAACTCTATTCTGCGTGAAGGTATACCTCTATGCTTTTCTGTTCCTTTGATAGCTGAAGATGGAAGGAACAAGAAGCAATACCGCTACTTGTTAGAAAACAAGCACTAGTTTCATAGGTGCAGTTTCATTTGCTATCGATACAATTACAGTAAAAGCGGAATTAAATGGCTTACGAGATCGTGCTTTTCACATTAGTTCCTTCTGTTTCTGAGGCCAAATGTGAGGTTGTATTACTAGAGCAACTACGCATTCAATAGCAGAAATACATTCAAAATTGCCTTCCTGACGCTATGTTATTCATATAAGCTCTATAATTTTAGTATTTAAAACAGTTGTTGCGCGCACAGACCACAAGCAATCGTAAACAGTAGTCTGCTAATGCTTTGGGGTACTTAAAATGGCGGAAGGCCCCGCCCACTCTGACTTCAAAATAACGTACAGAGTTAAGTCTGTAATGCCACCTCCCTTCCTTTTTTACCTCCATGGTTGAAACGAATCGGAGGAATTATATTTTCATATGCTTTATAACAAAATGTAAGCGAGGAGCGAATCTCCTGTCAGCGAACTGTGCTCTTTTTCTCTTGTTTCCATCGAGCTGAGCAGTCTCTCTCTAGCAGCATTAGTTTTGATCTATAATCAAATATGTTACAAATAGTTTTTGTATTTTAAAACGAAATGTACTCTCCGCAATTATTAACCGGTACATTTTTTGTAATATTCGTTTCAGAAAAGCTAGCTGGAACTGTGAGCTCAGCATATCGTGGTAAAGAGATGCAATGTGCCGAATGCTATTGGCGTTCAGCCATTGGTTTCATTCTGCCATAAGCAAAAGCGCGTCCCTGAGATTATTTGCAGATCATTTAACAGTGACTAGTAATCATTTCGGGCAATCAAAAATTACATATGATCTGGTCATTGGCTCCGAACTGTGAATCTGCTACTCTCGCTTTAGTCAGATACAGGCCTCACAGGACTGATGGTGGTGCTAAATTACTACGGATCGAAGACTTCAGGAGCCAATCTTATTTTTAAATCAATGCATCTTTTTAGGTGCGCGTCACACGCAACAGGAAGAATGTGCGCCACCATCAACAATGACCGTTGCGCCACTGCTCATTGAGAAATAAACTATACTCAACTGCTAATTTGATTTTCACAAATTCTGTCATTTTATTCAAATACCGGTAGCGACAAAGCGTCACTGTTTTGCAGCGGAAGTGATGCCTGCGTAGCGACGATAGACGAATTCACATTATTAGCATCTTTTTGAGAAACATATAAGTGTAATCATTTAAAACAAATGCGTCAACATCTGCTCACTAATGATCTCCACGTCGACGGGATCTTAAACCCTAATCTTACTTCCTTTCTTCGATGTATGTCACATGCCGTTAAAGGTCTTCCTCAGTTCCCTTTAACAAAAACTATAATAGCTTCAGTATCTCGAGAGATGAAAAAAGTGTGTTTACCGCATATCAAAGTACTCTTCGCTGAACATAAATTACCTCCCACAATGTTATTTCGGTGTAGCACTCGGAGGTGATAGTTCCTTGAGAATGGAAACTACAGAAAGTTGCACACAGACATTTACTTACGTTTTCTTTTGTTTTTTACTGGTGTGTTGATGTATATTATACACCGCGCTGCCCAAACCTTTGTACATAGGTAGTACCTGTGCAAGAAAGTTTTTAAAGAATGAATTGTTTATAGGAATAACTATATTGAGCTTCCTAATTCCATCCTGGTAGAAGTTTTCGGTCATCGTGTGGATCCGCTCATCCACAACGCACAACGTCTTGGATTCGTCGGACCAAAGAGGTGAATATTTCTTTGAGTTACCTTAGACCGTTGGGTACTCCAGCAGCACAAGACCATGATTCTGCATGCTCTAGATTGTTTTCCCAGCAGTCTGAGGGTGCACATTACCTCGAAACGAAATCACACTTTTCACAGCTTCCCTCTCCTTTTCATTTTGACTTCGGGTTGAAGATTTCTCAGCAGCTCACAGTTGGTGTCACTGTTCATAGTTAGACCGTTAGGAATGTAATGAATCAGCAATGAACCTTTCGTGTCACAAAATACTATCATCATCAACCTTCCTGCAAGAGCTTGTTTTATTTTATTTATTTAATTATTTTCATAGTGCTGGATCTGTGCCTCATAACGGTTACTATGCAACTGAGAAAGAGTTCTCCTTCTTCTACAATTTCATTTTACATTTCTAGGAGTTTGTGTCTATTAGTTGACGCGGTACAGAAATAGTACGGACTTTGCGATAGTTCAGAGATTAATGAGTGACTGCAAATGCTGAACTCTGGCTAATATTCAACTCATGCGTAGTATGATCGATTCTGGCACGATAGTCAGCGCAAGAATTCAGGCAGTTAGTAACACTATCGCCTGCTACTGTTATATCATAACCTCAAAGCTGAAGGCAGTTCGTATAAATGAATTTTTTTTAATTAAAGTAATTGCAGTATGCAGAAGTAGAGCAGTGTTATCCTCTGAAAGGAATTCTGTTGTGTGACCGCGATTTACCTAACGGAGGTGGCTTATCGCAAGTGAAAGTCAGGATTACGTAAATGTTTAAACAGTAACAAATAATATTTTGCCTATCCAGTGTCCAAATGATAATAAAAACGGTCGCCAGCCTAATTAGGAATACGAATGAGTAACATTCTTGTTCAAGAAAATAGATATGAGTAACTTTAATGGACAGACACAGCCTATACTTCATCACAAGAGAGTGCAATGAACTCTGTCACTAGCAGATGTTGACGTTAAAGAAAGTGCTGGCAGTTATAGGAGAACAAGACTATTTGCGTAAGGACAACAGAAAGTGACATACACTTTTGCCTTCAAGTCTTGGTCCAACTGAACGGTTTCAATAATATTATTATTGAAGTGCACTTTAGGAATAGGCAATTAAGCATAGATTTAGTTTCACTTTTCAGACATTTTCCTATGTGACATGAAATGTGAATAAAGTTCACTGCATAATTATAAATTTGGCATAGGTTTAATCTTTCATTTACCAATTACTTTTCTGACATGGGAAAAAATTCATTAGCAAAATATTTATCACTGTTCCTGAATAATAGAAGTTACTGTTTTCATAGATAGTGGTCTTTCTGTTACTTGTTACCTAGCATAAACACAATAGACAAACTGTGGATCCTGTTGCACTATTAGTATGCACATTCAATACACAAGAGAGACAAGCACTTAGCAAACATGGGTATATAACACAAACGCAGTTCACGACTTTTACTGCAGTGAGACACAATACTGACATATTTGTAAGAAACTGACTCACCTTTTACAATTTACAACGGGCAGCACTATGATAATTAACCAAGCAAAACTTTATAAGCCTCAGTTTTAAGAAGTTTTAATTTTTAAAAGTAACAGCAAATGTTTTCTAAGAAGAACATTTCAAGTCAAACTTTTGTAATATTTACTTTTAGAACTAACCTCTTCTACTTTCAAGTCAATGATGAAATAGATAACTCTGAAAGTCGACAAAACTTTAAATTGGACTATTTCAATCACTGGGAGGCTTTCACAAAGCTACATTTACTATCTCCCACAATTTTACCAAATCCACAGTAAATATAAATACTCCCTTCTTACCAAGTATCAAATAACATTATTTAATTAATTGTTCGGCTTTGAGGCTTTTATTTTTTCCACAATAAAGACACTCGGTAATCATAGTTCAAACGGAGAGGAACCTGAGAGGTGTCGTGATAAGGAAAAAATCAAGGTAGGTACATAAATTCAGTTGTAAGTTACCTTATATTTGAGCACACTAAAACATCCAATGAGCTGATCCTTCACTTTACATATTTACAATTCCTTGGTTCCTTTTCAGTGATTGCGCAACGTAGTTGCTAGGTCATGTCGGCGGGTGGATTTGCAGGCGGAAATGCTGGTTCTTGGTCATTTCTTGGTGGTGATGATAGGTACCAATTCCAGAATCGTTCCAGCTCTTTATCCGTCCATCCGAGGCATTGGAAAGTGGCACCAAAAGCCTCTCTCGGCACCAGCACAGTACACAACTTTTACATGAGCAGTTGACTGTTTGGTAGCTCGTCCCCGATTGACTCTGTTCCACCTTTCTATCCATGCCAACCACATTTTGCGCGCTCTGCATGTTTCCGTTCCCGAGGGGAACCACAACACCTTTTGCATACAAAATAACTAAGAACCCTAAGTGAAGGTCAGAAGTTTACATAACAGCAAACAATCACTTTAAATAAAATAGACCAGTTACACATATTGGTATTTCTACAAAACACTATTCACACAGAAATTACAACTATATACAGTAAGTTTTGTTCCCTCCAAATGAAGCAAGGAATTCAAATGATAGATACACTGCAGTGCATAGAATCAAACCATTACATCAAAGTTTTTACACAGAAAAGAATAAACACTCTCATGGTATCGATTCAGACCTACATCATTTTCAGAAACTCAACGATATAACATTAAATAAAACGAAAGGCAAAATAAAGGCAATTTATAATCTCATAAATTTTTAGGAGACACCTGTCGCCACACAGCTGCATTCCACGAATAATCTCAGCAGCTTTAGTCGCTTCTGAGTATGGGTTGGTTGGTTTATTTGGCGGAGGGGACCGACCAGCGAGGTCATCGGTCTCATCGGATTAGCGAAGGGTTGGAAAGGAAGTCAGTCGTGCGTGCCCTTTCAAAAAACCATCCCGGCCAGTGCCTGTAGCGATATGGGAAAACACGGAAAACCTAAATCACAATGGCCGGACGCGAGTTTCAACCGTCGTCCTCCCGAATGCGAGTTCAGTATGCTAACCACTGCGCCACAGTGCTAGGTCTTCTGGCAATACGAAACGAATCACTCCTCTCACTTCTTCTTTGGTGCAAAAGGACAGTGAGCCAATAACGATAAAATCTCTGAAATCGCTACGAAAAGATCTATTCGCTGAAACAACGCAGCTAAGCAACAAGTTCAACACAAACAAGTTAAGGTCCTCCGCACACGGACCGACTCAAAAACCTCTCGCTGCCGACATGAGTTGCCAACCAGTTGCCAGCGACTCGGCGCTCGCGTTGCCAAGTGATCTGAGATGCGTTGTGTCCGCGAACATAGCTCTGTATTGGTTTAATTTGAAGATGAAAGAGTAGGTTGTGAACATTAGTTTTGCACGGGAAGCCGAAAATCATCACGTTTTATACAACTACAAGCTCCCAAGCTACTGCAGGAGAGATTTCACAACCCGCATTTTCTGTCAAGAGGGAGAAGAATTTCATATGACAAGTGTAGGGTACTGTACATCTGTTGTCAATAAAATTACCAGTACGTGACTGGAAGCAAATGGAAAAAAGATGGTAGATAATTTTGTGAGGCTACCAACCTTTGTCGTTCTATGAAATTACATTGTCGAGTGGAAACGAACAGTGAAAAACCACAAATCTACGGTGCGTGTCAACACAACGGTATTCACATAAAAATTATTTAACGAGCGCAAAACGCTATGGCGGAAGAATCAACTGCGCCAAATCACTATAACACAATTTAGTCGTTCGATAAACAGCTATGAATTTAGAATCTGCCTGTTACACCTCCTTGGCTACTACATGCAGTCTGCAGTTTATACAAGGTGTATCAAAAATGTACGGCACAAATTGCAGGACACATTCCCCATGTAAGACGTCTATTGTCAAACCACGGTTTATGAAAGATGTTTACATTTTATTAATAGGATTATGTAAGAATAATTAATATTTGTCACTTTGGAAATAATTGTTACCACAATGTCTGCACCAAAGTATTGTTGGCGGGAGAGACCGCACATTGATATAATTTTAAAAAGGACGGGAGAGACCGGGTATGGATACATTTTAAGAAAAGAGGGGGAAGACCGCGCATTAGTACATTTTGTAATGGTAGCAGGGATTGTCTGCACCAGAAAGGATTGTTGGCGGGAGAGACCGCACTTTAGCGTGCGTAGGAAGTCAGTAGTAAGCGAAAAGTGAGGCGATTCAGTAGCAGGTCTGAAGCGAGAGGTTGAGAGGAGCGGTGTGCCTGCCAGCCACCAGCTATGCTTTGCAAGAGATTATAAACGGGTGTACAGAGACATCAGCAAACTATTATCATAAGAGGAACTAATATTATTGATTTTTTTTTTTTTTTTTTTTTTTTTGAGAAAGTCAAGGCTACTGAAGGTATGTTTGCGCAATGGTAGTTGTAAGATTACTGTAAAAGGTAATTCCCATTTGAACGTTTGTAAAATCGTTTCATTACCAACAGTAAATATTTGAACAATTGTTTTCAGAATATAATTAATTTTTGGCCAGCAATATTGCTTTACTGATTATAATCCATCCCAAAAACCATCAACGTAAAACTTTGCAAAATTCTATTGTTTTCAAGAAAACGTTTAACTATGAATTACGTAACTTCAGTCAAATTAATTAAAGAATAACGTCAGCTTCGCTATTAAAGAATAACGTCAGCTTTGGTAATAAATACAGCCACTTATTATGACAGCCAACAGCAGCTAATACAGTATAGTAAAACAGAGTAAGTATATTCACGTCGCGGTTCGATGTAGCAGTCAGATGGCGATCCAGTAACAGTAAAAAAGGTAAGGAACAGTTTTGGGTTATTGCAGGTAACGAATGAGGGCCACGAGGACGACACATTCTATGTTCCGTCGAAATAATCAACAAATCACTTTTATTTAATAAGTAGCATTTAAGTTTGTATGCAAAGATTGCACTTTTTATTACTGAGAAAGAGAATTAATTTCAAAGGGAAGATTTCATTTGTTATTATTAAGCAAGAGTTAAAAATCCTAAGGGAAGGTTTCATAGGTTATTGCAGAAGGGAAGGTTGCGTAACAAAAGAGATATAGAGGAGACGGGAAAGTTTCACCCATACGTAGAAGGAGAATTTATGTCACATGAACATGGGTGTGTAAACGCTTTGTTTCCATGTTACAACTCGTTTTCTTCAACTCAACCCGCCGTCGTAGCGAATGTCGGATGCACTGATGTATCCTTGGAGTACTGCAAATGGTTTCGCAGCCTTCCATAATGTGGGCACGGAGACTGTGAACATCTTGTACTGTGGTATAAGAGCTTTGAAATGCCCCCACAAATAAAAGTACAGTGGGTTCAGGTCTGGAGAGAGGGGAGGCAGATAGTTGGTCCATCTCTACCCATCCATCCGCCACCGAATCTGTTATTTAGAAACCCACGAAGATTAACACTACAATGAGGAGGGGCTCCATCGTGAATTAAACATGTTTTGTCGCACAGCTAGACGCACATCTGCTACAGATCAGGGAGAACATTCTCTACCGAATTATGACAACTTCGTCCGTTGAGCCTGGGTGGAAGAAAGTGAGTCACTAACAGTGTCGGGCCAAACATTGGCGGAAATTCTTTTTTGATGACTTGCTGTAACAGTTGCGTGAGGATTGACGTCTACCTATATACACCGAGTGGGAAAATTTACGATCTCGACTAGTCGAAACGACCCCTCATCTGTGAACAGCACCGTTGCCCTAATATTAGGGTTCACACTTTGGTGAATAAACGATTCGCAGGAGTGCCCGCAGATGTTGTAAATTTATGGATACAGGTCGTCCTCGTGTAACGCTCGTCAGTCATGTGGTCAACATTCAGTGCTGCCGCAACAAGTCTTTTAGTAGCACTATGGGCGTTGTCAAGTGCACGAAGAATTTCCGTTGCGGTGTTCTCGTCCTTTTAGGCTTCTCCTTGTCGCGAGTATCAGGCTTAAATGCCTATCAATGCCTTCAAACGTTTTCCTTTCGGGGCACCTTCGTCTTGGATATCTCGCCCGGTACATAAGTTGAGCGCGTCCGCCATTTCCGTCAGCTAAGCCATACATCAAATAGGCGCCTGCCATCTCTGCATTTGTGTACACTGCCATTGCACCAGCCAGTTCTGTGATTAACTCTTCGCAAGAACCCGTGTGCTTGCAACGGTCGTGTTGATCGCTGGGACAGTTGATGTTACAGTCAACATGTGTTTAGAAAACATCGTTCCTGTGAAACACAACTAGCTTTTTATTCACTTGAAGTGCTGAGTGCTATTGACAAGGGATTTCCGGAAGGCTTTTGACACCGTACCACACAAGCGGCTCGTAGTGAAGCTGCGTGCTTATGGAATATCGTCTGAGTTATGTGGCTGGATATGCGATTTCCTGTCAGAGAGGTCACATTTCGTATTAAGGAAGGAAAGTCATCGAGTAAAACAGAAGCGATTTCAGGCGTTCCCCAAGGTAGTGTTATAGGCCCATTGCTGTTCCTTGTCTGTATAAACGATTTGGGAGACAATCTGAGCAGCCGTCTTCGGTTGTTTGCAGATGACGCTGTCGTTTATCGACTAATAAAGTCATCAGAAGATCAAAACAAACTGCAAAACGATATAGAAAAAATATCTGAATGGTGCGAAAAGTGGCAGTTGACCCTAAATAACGGAAAGTGTGAGGTCATCCACATGAGTGCGGAACGGAACTCGTTAAACTTCGATTACATGATAAATCAGTCTAATCTAAAAGCCGTAAATTCAACTAAATACCTAGGTATTGCAATTACGAACAATTTAAATTGGAAGGAACACATAGAAAATGTTGTGGGGAAGGCTAACCAAAGACTGCGTTTTATTGGCAGGACACTTACAAAATGTAACAGACCTACCAAGGAGACTACCTACACTACGCTTGTCCGTCCTCTTTTAGAATACTGCTGCGTGGTGTGGGATCCTTACCAGGTAGGACTGACGGAGTACATCGAAAAAGTTCAAAGAAAGGCAAAACGTTTTCTATTATCGCGAAACATGGAATAGAGTGTCGCAGAAATGTTACAGAATTTGGGGTGGAAATCATTAAAAGAAAGGCGTTTTTCGTTGCGACGAAATCTTCTCACGAAATTCGAACCACCAACTTGCTCCTCCGAATGCGAAAATATTTTGTTGACACCGACCCACATAGGGCGGAACGATGACCACGATAAAATAAGGGAAATCAGCGCTCTCACGGAAAGATATAGGTGTTCATTCTCTCCGCGTGCTACACGAGATTGGAATAACAGAGAATTGTGAAGGTGGTTCGATGAACCCTCTGCCAGGCACTTAAATGTGATTTGCAGAGCATCCATGTAGATGTAGATGAAGCAGTGACGTCCGTCGCATGGTAACAGGGACACGTGAAACAAAACTGTGGCAGTGCACAACGTAACCTGACGTCACCAAGAGCGCATGTGCCCGTGATTCTAACGCTCTGTTCTTGTGTTTCTCGTGATTAACGAGTGGGAGACAATGAGTTGTAATACGGAAACATAGCGTTTCCAGACCTGTGTCCATGTAACACAAATTCTTCGTCAGTGTGAGGGATGTATCCTGCAATTTGTGCCATACATTTCTTTGCCTATACGGATAAATCCTGAATTTTCTTAGTTTTCTTATTCGTGTGTAATAATGGTAATAATAGAGAATGGGGACTACTTTGGCCGAAGTGTGGTTTTTAATTCAATCTAATAACACTTAAGAAAGAATATGTTGCCGGTGAACGACGGATTCACGTTTTTACTCCATTGTAACGCGCCATCGAATTTTATGTGCACCTCAATTTTGAATACTGCTTTGTTAACTAAAGTACGCTTTAGATTGGAGTAAATACGGTAGTATTTATTTTCCGTCGTATTGTTGTTGTAGTCTTCAGTCCTGATACTGGTTTGATGCAGCTCTCCATGCTACTCTATCCTGTGCAAGCTTCTTAATCTCCCAGTACCTTGCCCACCAGATGGTAGAGTTTTGTCAGGACTGGCTCTCCCAAAGCTTTCAGTAGTTCTAATGGAATGCTGTTTACCCCCGGGGCCTTGTTTCGACTTAGGTCTCTCAGTGCTCTGTCAAACTCTTCACGCAGTATCATATCTCCCACTTCATCTTCATCTACATCCTCTTCCATTTCCATAATATTGTCCTCAAGTGCATTGCCCTTGTATATTCCCTCTATATACTCCTTCCACCTTTCTACTTCCCCTTCTTTGCTTAGAACTGGGTTTCCATCTGAGCTCTTGATATTCATACAAGTGGTTCTCTTTTCTCCAAACTTGATGGCGCTGCCTTAGAGACGGACCTAATTCTGCTTCCGTCGATCGCGTATTAATATGTAACGCAGCCAATGAGATTGCTGCTAGCGTAGAACCTTTTCTCCTCGCGGATCACACTCGCGCAGTGATACCTCAATGTGGGAGGTATTATAACGAGTGTACAGACCTCCGATTAGTCAATCTGCATTTGTCTGCACTAGTCTGCACCAGTCTGTACCAGTCTACATTAGTCTGTACCAGTCTACAGTCAAGTTTCAGTCTGTGCCTAACAAGATTACCATATTCCTGTACATATCCATGAAGATAAATGAATAGACACTTTGTCAAGTATCAGAGATATGTGAGAAGAAGATTAACGTACCAAGACCAAAGGAACTTCAGATTGTCAATTGTAAACAGCATCCAGAATCAAATTACGTAATGTCTATGCTTTTTATTATTTTAATAAATGTGTGTGAAAATTAATCAAGTTCTGTTTAAAGTTGGTCACCATTAATCTGCTACTCTAAGCGTGCAAGTGGCATTTCTATCGTCTGACCTAACGGCAGAAGATAAACACGCCACGATAAGACCACGAGACATATTGCTGACACTCGGCTACTTCGTTAGAGCGACAAGTCAAATAATCTGATGGTGTGTGTACTGAAGGTCTTACAGTACGCACACCACAGATACCTTCTAGTATCTCCAGGATTCTTCCATGTATACAACCTTCTTTTATGATTCTTGAAGCAAGTGTTAGCTATGATTAAGTTATGTTCTGTGCAAAATTCTACCAGACGGCTTCCTCTTTCATTTCTTACCCCCAATCCATATTCACCTACTATGTTTCCTTCTCTCCCTTTTCCTACTCTCGATTTCCAGTCACTCATGACTATTAAATTTTCGTCTCCCTTCAATAGCTGAATAATTTCTTTTATCTCATCATACATTTCATCAATTTCTTCATCATCTTCAGCATCACCCGACCTAATTCGACTACATTCCATTATCCTCGTTTAGCTTTTTTTGATGTTTCCGTCGTAAGAAACGTAATTTTGTAGCCCCTCACATTCCAACAGCACCTGCTCTGAAGACAATCGTACGCGGGCTGTTGCCAATTAGATGCACTACGGCAACGTTCACCAAATCAGGGCACACACAGTCTGCGGCGACCGAAAGCTCTCTGGCAGCGCAGGTAGAGGCGGATGTTGCCCCGCTGAGCGAGAGGCATTCTGCTCCTGCGGCGGCGCATGGCGCCCAGCAACGCTGAGAGCCACGGCCGGCCGGCGGGTCAGTGGCGCGCGTGACTGGAGGCGAGTCCGGAATGGGCGCCGCCGTGGCTGGCGCTGAGTCTGCCGCTGGGCCCTGGCAGCGGACGGGCCGCGGTGAGTGTGTGCGTGAGTAAGCGGCCGGCGGCGGCTGGCGGGAAGTCACGGCGCGAGCGGTCGGTGGGGGGAGGGGAGGGGCAGCCTGGCGAGGCGGAGAGAGCTGGGAGCCGCGCCGTCTCTGGCCTTCGTCAGCGGCGCAACAGCGGCCAGACAGCGCGCCGCCAGCCCACACTGACTGCGCCACGCTGGCGGCTGGCTGGCTAGCTAGCGGTCGCGCCTAGCGGTTCGCTCGCAACTGTTCGTAAGGCTGGCATTACTCTATCACATATTCTTTGACAAAGTTACTTTGTCAACTAAAATTTGATACGCCTTGGTCGAATTTTCTTCGGTCAAATCTAGCGCCTCGCCTTAGATTTGAGCAAAGAAATCTTGTTGTCTGCTCGTTACTGTGTGAGGTGCCAGGACATGGGCACGTACATGTTAACTTACCGACATTAGTGTTACAGTAGAGCGTCGATTATCCGAACGTCGGTCAACCGAATGACCGCTTAACCGAAATGTGTACTCGCTCGCACCTGTTACTCTCCCACCCTACCGTCCATCATCCCCCTCACTCCCAAACCAAGTTTCACACAGTAGTCGCCGCACTGGGCCACCGCTGGCTGAGCATTGCTTCTAATGGGGCCTTCACAAGGCGCTGCTGACCGGCCTAGCCGCCAGCCGTTGTGTTTCAACAATCAGCACACTTTTGTCGGCTTGGCACTGGCAGTAGAAGTAGCGGCAGTATAAAAGCTGTTCACAGCAACAGCTGCGCCAGCTTAGAGTTGAGGCGTGCCGCTCCGCGCAGTTTGAAGGATTGTGCGTCCCCAAGAAGAGCTTCTTAAGGTGCAAACAGTCACCTTCTGTTCTCTGTTACGACCGCTTGTGTGCTGCTGCGTGAAGAAGTGAACTTCACGGTACAAAATGCTTAAACGTAAACGTGTTGTCCTTTCTATGAGGGACAAGTACGAGATTATTAAAAGGTTAGAAGAAGGTGAATCTGCAACCACTTTATCCAATGAGTACAAGGTGGGGAAGTCGACAATTACGGATATAAAAAAACAAAAGACGAGCATAGCAAATTTTATAGCTATGCTTGATTCTACTGATGGATCAACAAGCCGTAAAACTATGAAGCTCGCCACTAACACAGATCTAGATGATGCTGTTTACAAGTGATTTACGCAAAAGAGATCGGAAGGAGAACCTATCTCAGGTCCCATTCTGTGTGGGAAGGCAATGCAGTTCAACGAAAAACTTGGAGGGCCTTCGAACTTTCAAGCCGGCACGGGCTGGTTAAAACGCTTCAAGTCAATACAATGCATTCGTGAGCTTACAATACAGGGAAAAGAAACAGTCGGCTGATTCTTCAGCAGCTGATTCTTTCAAAGTCAAACTAAGGGACGTATTAAGGGAAGAAGATTATGCTCTCCAAAACGTTTACAATGCTGATGAAACTGGACTTAACTGTAAAGCTTTACCGAGAAAAACTCTTGTTTCACGTCATGAATTAGCAGCACCTGGTCCTAAAACAAGCAAGGACCGTATTACAGCTTTGGCTTGTGCTAATGCTACTGGAAGTCACCGACTGCCTGTGTTCGTCATTGGTAAAAGCAAAAAACCGCCTTGTTTCAAGCCTTGCCTGTTGTGTACACCTCACAAAAGAGTGCCTGGATGGATAGTACGATTTTTATGAAGTGGTTTCTGGACGTTTTCGTACCCTCTGTAAAAGCTCATCAGCTGAAGAATGGAAAGAGGGAGAAATCACTACTTCTCCTTGACAATGCACCAACGCATCCGTCATGTGATATTTTAAACGAAAAAGACGAGTTCATAAAGGTAATATTTCTTCCACCTAACGTGACCTCCTTATTATAGTCCATGGGTCAAGGCGTTATTGAGACTTTCAAACGATATTACAGGAAAGAATTGTTGCCTAAGCTATTGTTAGAAAGAGAAGAGGAAAGAGAAGAAAGTCTCTTAAGAAATCATAAGAATATTGACTTGAAAGACGCGTCCTACATGATCAGCGCAGTATGGAATAGTGTAAAGGAAGAGAATTTGAAGAAAGCCTGGAATAAAATTTTGGACACAGAAGTAAATTCACAAGGTATGACGAAATTCTCGGTATGCTAAAAGGAATAGGTTGCCACGAATGTGATGAAGAAGACGTTCATGAATGGATGAATATCGACGATGCAGCTCCAGGACACCAAATCATGCAAGACAGCAAGATTGTAAACGTCGTCACTGATAAAGATGACGCCGCCAGCATCTCATCAATCAGTGCTCCAGAAAGTGAAGATGAAAGTATACCAACAGCTTCTGAGGCGTTCACTTGTTTAGATACTGCCTTGCGATGGTTTGAAGCCCAAGATGAAAGTGACCAGTTTCAGATATCTGTAATGAAAAAATTACGTGACTTAGCTGCTCGTAAGCGTGTAGGCTTGCTTAGACAGACCAAAATAAAGATATTTTTAAACGTTAATTTTGTATACTGTGTGTATTGTCCATGGTTCAAATGCCTCTGAGCACTATGCGACTTAACTTCTGAGGTCATCAGTCACTTAGAACTAAGTAAACCTAACTAACCTAAGGACATCACACACATCCATGCCCGAGGCAGGATTCGAACGTGTGACCGTAGCGGTCGCTCGGTTCCAAACTGTAGCGCTTAGAACCGCACGGCCACGCCGGCCGGCGTATTGTTCATGCAAAATGCGTATGTAATATGTATATATTTTTGCTTAATAAACTGTGTCACATACTACGTATTCCTACTGAAGTTGCCTTTGTATGTTACTTTGTAATACTAAAAGAGATGCCTGTTTTTATGAATAAATTTACTGTACAATACTTCTTTTTGGCGAATAAACATGTACAATTCGATTATCCGAACAAACCAGTTTTCCGAACACCCATGTCCCCCAATTACTTCGGATAATCGACGCTCTACTGTAATAGTAAAGGGACTGGCAAGGACATCAGATCGTGACTCTATAGAATTATGATAAATATAAGGCACTCTCGAGCAGTACTCCCTGCATGTCTGCAGGAGTGAGTCACTAAGTTAAAGCGTTGGTGAAAAGCGTCGAAAGTTTAAAATTGTGGAATGTAAAGTCTCCAGCGGTCACCGGAAACGCGGGACAATACGGCGCTTTTGGGGATAGCCCGGCATCCGGAGCCACCTGTTTTGGGCAGCACGTGGCGAAGACGGGAGTTTCGTTTGCCTAGGGGCGTTATGACCTACTCGATCATTGGGTAGATCTCAGAAATGCCGTTGGAGGGATTTCGGCGATGATAGAGCGTTTGACATTGGCCGAAACAGAATATTCTTCCGCCGCGTTTTCGAACACTTGGGAGACGGGAGAATTGTGGAGAGGAGGACTTCGCTTTCAGCCATCGAGAGGTACGGACTTGCAGACGGCGCCTTGGCCATCGTCTTCGAAGGGAGATATACGGTCTGTATCGCAGCATTGCACCAACGCGTGTTACGTGCAGAGTTCTGCGGTTAGAGCTCCTTGTGTGCTCAGAAGCGAGATTTTCACCAACGCCTAACCACTTCCAACAACTTACCTAATATTCTCGATCTAGAAGTTATCCTTGCGAGGTGCCGAGTATTTATCAACGTAGCTGCCGGTAAGAGGGGCGTGTAATTGCAAATTGTTAATGTGCCATTCTCAGGAGTGTGTGGGTGGACAAGGAAATTCACATTTTTATTGTAAATTCTGCCTGTTGTGGGGAATATCAAATTAAAATGCCAGTATTACAATCGAATTATCGACCTCATTGTAGCTAGCATTTACCCTGTCCCAGTAAGCTTTACATGTACTCTAGCCACTGCACAGCTTGCCCAGACGGGAAGGAAAGAAGGTTGGGGTCTACTATGTCAGCGACGGGCAAATAAGTTTAGAACTGCATGTCGAAATGTTATCGCTTGGAGCGCTAGTATCGCTGTAGCTGTTTGTCTTCCAATGCACTCTTCATAAATGCGAACATGGTTGCCAAGTCCATAAGCACACGTGACATTGGCGCCTGCCCTGTGGAAGGAATAGCACCGAGGTGCTGTGAACATCGCAAGGCAAGGTATTTCATTACGGAAAACAGTACGGACAGCCTTAGATTAGATCTTAAAAAACCGGTGATGGGAAAATGTAGCGCGTAGTAGGTACGAAGAGACAATGTCGACAGAAATGGATGACGCTATCGAATCTACGTCTACGTACACTGGCTGCAATGCAGTAAGAAATTCGTGGCGCGCGGTACTTCAGCATTGTATCACTTGTTAGCGTTCCAGTGGCGTATTTTCCGCGGAAAGAATTAAAACGCAATTAAATCCTCTTTGCTGTTGTTGCAGTCTTCTGTCCGAAGACTGGTTTGATACAACTCTCCATGCTACTCTATCACGTGCAAGGCTCTTCACCTCCGTATAACTACTTCTGTGGTGTCACCGCCAGACACCACACTTGCTAGGTGGTAGCCTTTAAATCGGCCACGGTCCGTTAGTATACGTCGGACCCGCGTGTAGCCACTATCAGTGATTGCAGACCGAGCGCCGCCACACGGCAGGTCTAGAGAGACTTCCTAGCACTCGCCCCAGTTGTACAGCCGACTTTGCTAGCGATGACAAAATACGCTCTCATTTGCCGAGACGATAGTTAGCATAGCCTTCAGCTACGTCATTTGCTACGACCTAGCAAGGCGCCATTACCAGTTACTATTGATGTTGTAAAACATGTACCGTTAAGAGCGATGTTCACCAATTATGGATTAAAGTTAAGTATTCCAGCAGCTACGTACGTTTTTTTGCTGGTCTCATTTCCTTGACCTGTTCCAGACCTCATGCCAGCCTGCGTGAGCTAAAACGCGTGCCTTTCGGCTTCCTCTCATAGTGGGTTGGCTCTCTTGCCAATCCACAACAACTACAACCTACATCCTTCCGAACCTGCTTAGTGTATTTGTTTCTTACTCTCTCTCTACAATTTTTATCCCGCATACTTCCCTTCTATACTAAATTGCTGATCCCCTGATGTCACAGAATGTGCCCTGTCAACTGATCCCTCCTGTTAGTCAAGTTGTGCTATAAATGTCTTGTCTCCCCAATTCTGTTCAGTACCTCCTCATTAGTTACGCGACCTGTCCGTCTAATCTTCACCATTCATCTGTAGCACCATATTTCAAAAGCTTCTATTCTTCCCTGTCCAAACTACTTATCGTCCATGTTTCACTTCCTGCTACATTCCAAACAAGTACCTTCAGAAAAGACTTCCTAAAACTTAAATCTGTGTTCGATGTTTAAAAAAAAAATGTTCAAATGTGTGTGAAATCTTATGAGACTTAACTGCTAATGTCATCAGTCCCTAAGCTTACACACTACTTAACCTAAATTATCCTAAGGACAAACACACACACACCCATGCCCGAGGGAGGACTCGAACCTCCACCGGGACCAGCCGCACAGTCCATGACTGCAGCGCCTTAGACCGCTCTGCTAATTTCGCGCGGCCGATGTTTACAAATTTCTCTTCTTCAGCAATGCTTTTCTTGTCATTGCCAGTCTACATTTCATATCTTCTGTACTTTGGCCATCCTCAGTTATTTTGCTGTCCAAATTACAAAACTCACCTACTGCTTTATGTGTCTCGTTTCCTAATCCAATTTCCTCAGCATCACCTGATTTAATTCGAACACATTCCATTATCCTTGTTGATATTTTATTGATGTTTATCTTATATCTTCCTTTCAAGACGCTGTCCGTTCCGTTCAACTGCTTTTCCAAGTCCTTTGCTGTATCTGAGAATTACAATGCCATAGGCAAACTTCGGAGTTTATATTGCTTCTCCGTGATCTACTCTTAATAATTTTTTGGTTCCCTTTACCGCTTGCTCAACGTACAGGTTGAATTACATCGGGTACAGGCTACAACCCTTTCTCACTCTTTTCTCAACCACTGCTTCCCTTTGATGCCCCTCGACTGTTATAACTGCCATCTGGTTTCTGCATAGGTTTCTGTATAAGTTGTAAATAGCTTTTTGGTACCGGTATTTTACCTCTTCTGCCTTCAGAATTTCAAAGAGAGTATTCCAGCCAACATTGTCAAAATGTTTCTCAAGTCTGCAGATGCTATAAACGAAGGTTTGCCTCTCCTTAACTTATCTTCTGCGAGAAATCGTAGGGTCAGTATTGCTTCGCGTGTTCCTACATTTCTCCGGAGTCCAAACTGATCTACCACGATGTCGTCTATAGATCCCAGATCTTGTGCTAAATCTTTGCTACAGTGACTTCTGCTGAATCTTTTCCCTTCGTTATAACCATAGCTACCCTTGCTTTATCAAATTGCTTCTTCAGTATGTTCTCTTTAAACTACATAGACTGCATACGTTCATAGCTCACTCATCGATTCAGACACATCATAAGCACACTGGATATACTTATAGCAAAAATTTAAGCATATAATAACTTAGGCAACAAATGTACACATCAACTAGGAATTGATGGGATCGGCATAAAAATATTCGAGAAAGTAATTTACTCAAGAGCAGTCTAACACTTTGGTGGAAACAATTTACACAGCATATTACAGTTTGGGTTCCAGAGGTGTAGCTCGACTGAGAATGCTATCTATACATTCACTTATCAAACAGTATGAGCTTAAATAATAAAATATCGCCAAGGCGTAGGCGTAGGCCATGTTACACTCTTAGAAAAACTCAAGTTTTATTGAACTGATGGCTATTCACACAACTGTTTTCAATCATACACAACAAACAGAATGCAGGAGATTGTGCTGGATAATTCAGACAATGTCGGAGGGCTAAAAAATTTCAGTGAGTGGAGAGAAATCATTAAGGGAGTCTCACAGGGTTCAGTTTTGAGTCCACTCATATTCCTTTTATATTTGAATGACCTTCAACTTAAAGTACAACTAGCAGCACTGGTACTTTTTGCACACGATACTAGAGTTATAATAAATCCAATTAAAGAGAAAGCAACCGAAAAGATGGTAAAAATGTTTACCAACGAATTATAAAGTGGTTTTCAGAAAATGGACGCTCCCAAAGTTTTGAAAAAAAAGAAAACACATTATGTTCAGTTTTGCAGAAAAAACATATACCAACAATTGATGCAGCACATTAACAAGAGTCAGTAAATAGGATGGAATTATCCAAATTTTTAGGTGTACAAACAGATGAAAACGTCAGCTGAGCGTTTCGAAACAATTAAGTTCGGCTGCTTCTGTTCTTCGTGTAACTGCTAATCTTGGAAACAAGTGAAACAACTTCCTAATATATTTTACATAGTTCCACTCAAAAATGTCTCATGTTTTATAGGGGAGTTCGTCAGTTAGTAAGAAAGTACTGATTGCCAAAAGCGAGCAGTAAGAATAATATATAGAGTTCACCTACGGACGTCATTTACGTACCTCTTCAAGGAGTTAGGCATTTTAACTGCGCCATTGCAATACATATATTCGCTAACGAAATCAGTTACAATTTGAAAATAACAGTGATGTCCATACCTACAACACTAGAGGCAAGAACGACCTTTATTACCCATTATTGAAGGTATCAGTGGCTGAAAAAGGAGCTCAATACGCAGAAATTAAATTTTTTGTTCATTTGCCCATGCCGGCCGAGCGCTTCTAGGCGCTTCAAATGGTTCAAATGGCTCTGAGCACTATGGGACTTAACATCTGTGGTCATCAGTCCCCTAGAACTTAGAACTACTTAAACCTAACTAACCTAAGGACATCACACACATCCATGTCCGAGGCAGGATTCGAACCTGCGACCGTAGGGGTCGCGCGGGTCCGGACTGAGCGCCTAGAACCGCGAGACCACCGCGGCCGGCTAGGCGCTTCAGTCTGCAGCTGCGCCTGGGGTATGGATGTATTTGATGTCCTTAGGTTAGTTAGGTTTAAGTAGTTCTAAGTTCTAGGGGACTGATGACCTCAGATGTTAAGTCCCATAGTGCTCAGAGCTATTTGAACCATTTGTAACGTCCAGTACGCACCTCATAGGGCAGTATTTTTTCGACGGTGCAGTGAATCAGCATTCTTGAATCTGCCAGCGCCGATCGAGTGCCTCCGAGGAGTCCATATCTGACGTTATGCGACAATTCCCTCTGGGAAATAATTAAGCAACATGTTGCACAACAACAATACCAGACAACTGACGAATTGAAGCAAGCTATTAGGGACACATTCAAGGGAATCACACTGCCTATGCTGCTTATGTTTCGGAATATGCTGCCTATGCTTCGGAAATTTTCACACAGGACCTGGTGCTGCAACAATGATGACGCCCGTACTGATGTTCTCGATCACTAAACGAGCTCGAAAGTAAAGTATCAACATTTGGCACAAGTCTACTATAACATGTTCGAAATGCACTGAAGCGCCGAAGAAAGTGGTACAGGCATGCGTATTCAAATACATTATGTAAACAGGCAAATACGGCGCTGCGGCCGGTAACGCCTGAATTAGACAATAAGTGTCTGGCGCAGTTGATAGATCGGTTACTGCTGCTACAATGACAGGTTGTCAAGATTTAAGTGAATTCGAACGTGGTGTTATAGTGGGCGCACTAGGGATAGGACACAGCATCTCCGAGGTGGCGCCGGCCGGTGTGGCCGAGCGGTTCTAGGCGCTTCAGTCTGGAACCGCGTGACCGCTACGGTCGCAGGTTCGAATCCTGCCTCTGACGTAGATGTGTGTGATGTCCTTAGGTTAGTTAGCTTAAAGTAGTTCTAAGTTCTAGGGGACTGATAACCTTAGAAGTTAAGTCCCATAGTCCTCAGAGCCATCCATCTCCGAGGTGGCGACGAAGTGGGGATTTTCCCGTACGAGCGTTTCACGAGTATACCGTGAATATCAGGAATCCTGTGAAACATCACATCTCCTACACCGCTGTGGCCGGAAAAACATCCTTCAAGAACGGAACCAACGACAACTCAAGAGAATCGTTCAAGGTGACAGAAGTGCCACCCCTGCTACAAATTGCTGCATACGTCAATGCTGGGCCACCAAGAAGTGTCAGCTTGCTAACCATTCAATGAAACATCATTGATATGGGCTTTAGGAGCCGTAGTCCCACTCGTTTACCCTTGATGACTGCACGACACAAAGCTTTACGCCTCGCCTGGGTCCGTCAACACCAACATTGGACTGTTGATAACTGGAGAGATGTTGCCTGGTCGGACGAGTCTTGTTTCAAATTGTATTGAGCGGATGGACGTGTGCGGGTTTGGAGGCAACCTCGTAAATCCATGGATGCAACATGTCATCAGGGGACTGTTCAAGATGGTGGAGGCTTTGTAACGGTGTGGGGCGTGTGCAGTTGGAATGATATGGGATCCCTGACACGTCTAGATACTACTCTGTCAGGCCACACGTACATAAGCATCCTGTCTGATCATCTGCACCCTTTCATGTCCGTTGTCCATTCCGACGGACGTAGGCAATTCCAGCAGGACAATGAGACACCCCATTCGTCCAGAATTGCTACTGAGTGGCTCCAGGAACACTCTTCTGAGTTTAAGCACTTCCGCTAGCCACCAAACTCCCCAGACACGAACATTATTGACCATGTCTGGGATGGCTTGCAACGTACTGTTCAGAAGGGTTCTGCTCCTCTCGTACTCTTACGGATTTATGGACAGCCCTGCAAGATTCATGGTGTCAGCTCCAGACATTAATCGAGTCCATGTCACACGTGTTGCGGAACTTGTGCGTGCTCGCAGGGTCCCTACATGGTTTTAGGTAGGTGTACCATTTTCTTCGGCTCTTCAGTGTAGATAAATAAATAAATGCACATCATGACCAAAAAAGTGGGGGGGGGGGGGTAGGGGGGAGGGGGAGGGGGGGGGAGTGGGTGACAGTGCTACCGGACCAGACTGTATGTTCAGCATCCCGTCTAATATATCATGCGTTCACGGATGGTTTCAGTCTTCCGTGGAATGAAGCCTTGACTTGGGGTTTGTAGTGTGTATGTAATGCAAGAGCAAGAACAACGTCTAGTGCTACAGCGGCCACCGTGCGTAAAAGGCAAGACATTCCTAAACGAAAAAAATGGCTCTAAGCACTATGGGACTTAACATCTGAGGTCCCAGAGACTTAGAACTACTTAAACCTAACTAACTTAAGGGCATCTCACACATCTATGCCCGAGGCAGGATTCGAACCTGCGACCGTAGCGGTCGCAGGTTCGAATCCTGCCTCGGGCATGGGTGTGTGTGATGTCCTTAGGTTAGTTAGGTTTAAGTAGTTCTAAGTTCTAGGGGACTTATGACCTAAGATGTTGAGTCCCATAGTGCTCAGAGCCATTTGAACCATTTTTCGAACCTGCGACCGTAGCAGCAGCGCGGTTCCGGACTGAATCGCCTAGATTTCTCAGGATCTATGCACCTAAATGCGTGAAAATGTAATCACATGTCAGTTCTAGTATAATATATTTGTCCAATGAATACCCGTTTATCATCTGCATTTCTTCTTGGTGTAGTAGTTTTAATGGGCAGTAGTGTATATCACATCCACTGCTGCTGAGTGTCAGTCAACAGGAGTAACTTGATGACAATGGCAGATGACGTCGCCGAAAATTCATTATACAACGATCAGTCGAGCTAGATGTCCGAGACATTTTCAACGAGCATATTAGCCGGAAAAATCGGCTGGGAGATTTTCAAGCCACGTATATTCTTTTTGAAGAGTCGTTCGTTCGCTTACGCCTAAGTCCCACAGCGATCGCAGGGTCGACGTGGTTACAACGGATTTGGCTATATTAGCTTTAGGGGGGACTGGATGCCCTTTCTGCCGCCACCCCGTACTCCCCAGGACGGAATCAGTGTACCCCAACTGTCTGCTTCCAGTGTGAATCGTGAAATAGTGCGAAAGTGTTTCAAATGTCTGCAACTGGCGTAACTGAGGCGGGACGTGGGGACCAGCCCGGTATTCACCTAGGGGGATGTGGAAAACCGCCTAAAAACCACATCCAGGCCGGTCGGCACACCGGCCCTCGTCGTTTATCTGCCGGACAGATACGATCCGGGGCCGGCGCGCCTAGGCGGGTGTATATACATTTTTAAATATCTTATATTTTTTCCAGTCCACTATGGTAGTGCTTAAGTTTTCTTTTTACCCACACGCTTATAACATTAGGTCATATTTAATTCTATTTTTTTCTTTGCGACTATCGAAATTTTCTCTTGGCAAATACTCCATCAAAAATAGAGATGTCTACCTTCTTCGCAATTTTTACTAATATTTGACATTATCACTAACTGGAAGTGCTGTAAGGCGGTGAGACAACCTTCATCTGCCTATTTTCGTGACGGCCACTTTAGTGCTGTCTTTCTCTGGGCAGCCATCCGGTCTACCGCACTCTGAAATACTTGCGCCGCCACTTGCGCCGCCGCATTTCTTTCAACCGCCACCTCCGCACGAAGGCGCTGGCACACGATTAAGCCGCTGCCACTGTGATGCAAGCATCCCCACTCCGGAGCTCCATTTTGTGTGTTTGCCAGTTGGGTAACATTTACAGACTTTTTTAGTTTCCAGGGCTTGATATATTCTGACTAGACATTTTAATTAAGAGTGTGAGGTAACCGGCGAATTGTGACGCCCTGAAAATATTTTAAGTTCGGAGTTGGCGTGGCCGCACGGGCCGCTCGGCCAGCAGGGGCCCGGGAGCAAACACGTGGTGCCGAGCGTTAGCCGGGCGAGAGGGGTAGCGCCAGGGCATGGTCCAGCCGCGTGGCTGGGAATTCCATTGTGACGCTGTGTCGATGAAGGAGACACGCTGGGAGTGCCAAAGATGGCGGACTTTGTGAAACATTAATGGTAGACAACTCACAGTTCGTGTAGAAATTAATAGTAGCAAGATGAATCGTGTTACCTCAAAAAGGAACGTGTACATTACAATTATTTTCAGGACGATTCTGATGGTCTAATCAGATTTTCAATATATTTATTAGTTTAAAGTTTAGTATCTGACGATAAATTATACAAGTAACACCCAGCAACGAATTTCCAAAATCTAAACGGTTCATCCGGTTTCGTCGATCTACGTGTCTTTACAAAGCTATTAGTGTAAACCTAAATTGGTATGAATTACAGGCATGTAACGTAAATAGTACATGAGTTATTGGAGGTCAAAGTGGTCGATTACTATCGATAGCGCCAGGCCAGAAGTACTTCACAGCTACACGAAGAAACGGTAGCAGCACGCTTATAAATATATTTATTCATCTATGTCTTTGTTTATATCCAATATATACTATTCATGAAGAAACTCTTTAAATATTTACTGTGTTTTAGAAAGTACAGAGACATTAGGCTACTGGCCTACCTTTTGTTGCTATTCCTTTGATATATGTTTATTTAATTTGTTTATGCATTTAATAATGCATGTTAGGCTCGATTCACACGGTGGGCAATGTCACGTCAACGTCAACGCGGGTCACGTGACGTCAAAATATTCGTCCAATGCTTTCAAATGGCGAGGTTCACACGGTGGGCAACGTCACGTCAACGTCAGTTTGCCTGCCGACCGGTATACTTCGAAAGAATAGTTTGACGTTGACGGTGGGGTCACGTGGTTGGCGAACGGCTTACGATTGGCTGCTACTTTTCTGTCTGTTCTGCGGCTGCTCGCATGGCACGAGTTTGATTCTGCTAGCAGTGTTCTCCACATCGAAAATATCTACTGAGGTTTTAGTTATAAAATGTTTTTATATAAACATGAAAGACGAGAAGTTAATCGAACTTGTTCGCCAAAATGTGGAGTTCTATGACATGAGCTGCAAAAAATACAGCGACACTTTGTTAAAAGAAGAAATATGGAAGAAAACTGGATTGGTTATCGGTCGCCCAGGTAAATAACTGTACGAATATTGTAGGCCTACTGCAGATTATATTTATTTTGTATGTAATATATTTAGATGTATAACATCGCACCTGCATCTATTTATGTATGTACTCACGATTAGGATGTGAAAGAGGTTAGACCCTTCCTGCTCTCCAATTTCACAATTATTCGCGAGTCGTGAAAGTTTATTTCGACCATGTTTATGTGTAATACGTATCATTCCGAAGCAAATATGAGTATTCTACGCCACATAGTCATTTTGGCTAGTAGTTTACTTATGTATAGTATTTATTTACATACTTTCTGGCACTGAGTCTCACTCAACATATCGTATGGATACAGCTTATTTAAGTACAACTGCAGTAAAAAGTTCGATGTTCCACATTCATATACAGTGTGCGGTTGGTTCTCTGCAGTGCCAAAGTTTATGCAGGACGAACTGTAGCAGATTTAGATCTACATAACAAGGGGCCATAAATTGTGAATGTTTAGCCTATAGATCAATTTGTTGATAATGTGCAGTATTACAATAAGTATTCTGTTCTTAAAAAAATGGTTCAAATGGCTCTGAGCACTATGGGACTTAACAGCTGTGGTCATCAGTCCCCTAGAACTTAGAACTACTTAAACCTAACTAACCTAAGGACATCACACACATCCATGCCCGAGGCAGGATTCGAACCTGCTACCGTAGCAGTCACACGGTTCCGGACTGCGCGCCTAGAACCGCGAGACCACCGCGGCCGGCTATTCTGTTCTATAAAATACGTAAAGGTACAGAACAGGAACCCTCAAAGGAATTGGTAAAGCTGAAGCATCAGACTCACCTCAAACAAACCATTAGTTTTTCTCGTGGAGAAGTAGCACGGCGCATGTTTGTGTCTGCTTTGTTGATGCTGCTGCTTATCAAAGGCAGCAAATTAAACAACTGCTGCCTTGACATTCGTAAATATTTCTAAAATGACGTCTCCTCTTCTTCCAGCTCTCTATACAATGTGTGATATTCGCCTTCACACATTCTCTTCAAAATCATTTTCTTCACCCACGTTCGTTTTGATTGCCTTGCCAATTTCCGCTCTCTTTCCTCATCATCTAAAGCAATTGCAATCGTAGCAAGTTCATCAAGACTAAATATAATGTCCGCCATCCTCTCTCGTGAACACTTCTGCGAGTTTCCAATAACGCGCCAAAACGTGGTTGAAGTTTTGCCGTCGCTTGACGTTCCGTCCAGTGTGAACGCAAGTGGATTTTTGACGGTGTGTGACGTCACTGACGTTGACGTGACGTTGCCCACCGTGTGAATCGAGCCTTAGAGTGTGTATATGGTCCAGTCGTAGGAATATCTATTTAATTTCAAGTTATTTAAATCTAAATCCAGTATTTCGTATGTATTTCAATATGTTTGTGAGTGCACGTTGACTTGGAGACATGAAGGGAGTGCTCTAGTCAGTCACTGCGCTCGTTACTAAGGGAGACGTATGGAGGTTGGGGAGGAGCATCATTTCCAGAGAGGACATTAGGGAGTTCTGGGGGGAACAGCACAAGACACGGGAGGTGCTGGACGTGACGGCGCGACGGACGCACAGTCGGCAGAATGACTTGGACAGTGGAGCAGTTTGCACGTGGTCGCGGAGGATAGAAATATTCGAGGTGCCGACCTGTGTTCTTGTGTGATTTCCGTAACTTCTGCAGTGAAGATGTAGTACGCGTTCAGAAGTGAATATCTCACGAGCTATGTTGTTGTTCATAACTAATTAGGTGAAGTAGGAATCTATTGTTTCCCTGTTATTCAACTTATATTTTATTTAATTGCTGGACCATCGACACCAATAAGTGTTCTGCAGAAATACCGCATTCTCAAAAGTCTTCTATTGTACTCATCATTTAAGGTCGTTAAGTTGGTACCTGAAGATTTTATTTAATTGTAGTATTTCATTTATAAATTTATATGCTACATTCATAATTCGCAATAGCTGAGTGATAGAAACTTTCGACCATTCGATTCATGTGTGGATTCTTATGGTATGCTGTAGACTAAGCAGTATTTGGCCTGCAATGCGGCAACTACGTTTCCGAGCCCCTAGACAACGAAACCAGCCAAAACTTTTAATATTGCAACTCTGAGTCGGAGGGTACGTAGTTGAAGGCCACCACACCACCATTACACTAACATCATCATTTTATTATCTGAAACCCCGCAAGAGTGACAGATTTATAAATCTTTTGTACCTGTATACGCTTCAACATTCAACTGACGCTGCATCTACAGCAACGAAGTTATGTATTGTTTGTACTATTTGATATTAGATGGAGACTAAATTAATATCTGGATCCTCTGTTCATGAGTAACATCTCTTCCTCGCTCCTGTATCCACTAAAGAACCACACAGCGTGCTAGAAAGTTATAACAGTTCGTAGTCGAGAGACCAACCACATTCTACTAGAGATCTTACTAAGGATATTACTTCTGTCTTACACCGCTGTTGGTCGATCAGGTGTCTCAGAGAGCCCCTTTCGTCTCCCTTAAGGGGGGGGGGGGGGGTAGGACGTCAAACGGGCCGACTTGGAGCGGGAGAGGCACCATAGGACATTATAATTTCCACTGTCTATAATTTTACAAATAAATTCATAAAACTTTGTCAGCATGACCAGGAAGGATTCAGAATTCACACTCATAGCAGTGGAAGTTCGAAAACATAACGAAGTATTTTTTTTTACATGTGAAATTTCATCATTTTTTTCACTTACTAATGGCAGCATTTGTTGCCATAGGTACACTTTTCTTCATGAGTAAGAGAGATGGTTCGATGAATTTTGCACAGCACACAAACCACAAATAAAGGTGTACGAAAGTCTAGAATTTTCCAAATCTATTAAAAACTGTGGTAAAAATTGAGGTAATTAACAACAAAATTTGTGTTTTTTCTAAACATGAAGTTTAAAATACAACAGATCATTCGGTTTTTCATGAATTAAATAAATTCTAGAGTTTCATACACCTGTAAGTATGGTATGTATGCTGTGCGAAATTCATCGAAGAATCTCTCTAAGTTATGAAAAAAAGTGTGCCTATAGCAACAAATGCAGCCATTAGTAAGTGTTGTGTACATAGTTCCGCGTAGTCAGCACGTACACAACTTTCCCAATAGAGCGCGCCCCGCTAAGCACAACAGCGCAGGCGCAGCGCTCGTCCGTCTCCGCACTACGAGATGGCGCTATCTTAGAGACGGACCAAATTCTGCTTCCGCCGATCCGCGCATTAATATGTAACGCAGCCAATAAAATTGCTGCTAACGTAGAACCTTTTCTCCTCGCGGATTACACTCGCGCAGTGATACATGAACGCGCGAGGTGTTATAACGAGTGTACAGACTTCCGATTAGTCAGTCTGCGTTTGTCTGCATTAGTCTGTTGTCAAGTTTCAAAAAAAATGGTTCAAATGGCTCTGAGCAGTATGGGACTCAACTTCTGAGGTCATTAGTCCCCTAGAACTTAGAACTAGTTAAACCTAACTAACCTAAGGACATCACACACATCCATGCCCGAGGCAGGATTCGAACCTGCGACCGTAGCGGTCTCGCGGTTCCAGACTGCAGCGCCTAGAACCGCACGGCCACTTCGGCCGGCAGTCAAGTTTCAGTCTGTGCCTAGCAGTATTACCATATTCCTGTACATAGCCATGAAGATAAATGAATAGACACTTTGTCAAGTATCAGAGATATGTGAGAATAAGATTAACGTACCAAGACCAAAGGAACTTCAGATTGTCAATTGTAAACAGCATCCAGAATCAAGTTACGTAATGTCTATGCTTTTTATTCTTTTAATAAATGTGTGTGAAAAGTAATCAAGTTCTCTTTAAAGTTGGTCACCGTCAATCTGCTACTCTAAGCGTGCAAGTGGCATTTCTACCGTCTGGCCTAACGGCAGAAGATAAACACGCCACGCTAAGACCACGAGACATATTGCTGACACTCGGCTACTTTGTTAGAGCGACAAGTCAGATAATCTGATGGTGTGTGTACCGAAGGTCCTACAGTACGCACCCCACAGTAAGTGAAAAAACGATGAATTTTCACACTTAAAAAAAATTATTTTGTTCTGTTTTCGAACTTCCACTGCAATGAGTGTGAATCCTGAATTCTTCATGGTGATGCTGATAAAGTTTTATGAATTTATTTGTAAAAGTATAGACACTGGAAATTAAAATGTCCCGTGATGCCTCTCCTGCTCCAAGTCGGCCCGTTTGACGTCCTACCCCCCTTAAGATGGCTCGCGATAAGGGCACGCGTTAAATAAACAGAAGTAGTGCGATCGCGGCTACCTGGTGCCTAAGCGGGAGCATTTGAAATGAACAGGAGCCGAGTGTTGGGCGGGCGAATGAAAGCCGCGGCGGGTCCGAAACTCGTTATCGTGGCCTCCAGCTTCTTCCTACTCCTTGCGGCCGAGCATGCGCGCGTGTGGGTGCGCGGGTGTGTTTTCTGGAGCATGATCCTAATTAAGACGGGAAAAAATTAAAGCGCGCCCAAGTTTTCTCTTTGAGAACAAAGGCCAAAGAAATGAATGCGGAAGCAAGAATGAAAGGAATTTCATTATGCAGCCGTAATTTCTGCGCGGTGGATCTGCAGGAGCGGCGGCCGGGATCAAAGAGATGCGCCGCTGCTGTGGCCCGCCTGCGGTGCTGGAGGTAGCCGGCAGGGCGCTGCCCCCTCCTGGGCTGCGGCGGCGAGGGCAGCCGGACACGCCGGCTCGCGCTTGGGACCACCGCTGCACCTGCACTGCTCCAGGCAGGCTTACGGCAGTCCCGCTTTGCAAATGAGAAAAGTCGTCGCTTCCTTACTACACTCTACTTATAGAGTGCACGAGGAAAACTGGAGCGGAGAGCGAGACTGGACCATCAAAATTAAGGACGAACTAATGAAATACATTGACGGAGAAAAAACACCAAGAAAGAACCGTACGACATAAAGTTGGCAGGTGTGCTTCTATGTCTTAAAGACGATGTCTGGTAAAGTTTCGCGCCAGTCGCATAGGAATGACGCTATAGTGCGCGTCATTTACGACGGCGGCCGAGTTTAGGTTCGTTCTGCGCATCTGACGTCAGAAAACGCAGTCAGCCAATGAACAGAGAACGACGTTGCCAGAGTTCGACTGCAGTGCAGAGCACGGACGAGTGTCTTCAGGTTTAGAAACGTTCATTCATAAATAAAGTAATTGAATAAAAGCAATGTCTTTATAGCAGACTTTCTTTTATAGAAAGTTTGGAAAAAGCATTCTTTATACGAATTGCGTCATATTCTATTAATTAATTAAACCAAACAAGCAATAAGCCTCCTAATTCAGGCGATAGCAAGGAAAGGTGTTTGTATCATTCTCACGAACCGCTTTTTCGCAATAAAGAACAGCGGTAATTGTTTATTTCCTATTGTACTTCGACAAAACGTAATTCATAGTCATACCAACAGTGGTTGTCGTGATATGTTAGAGTTCTCCAGGAGCTCTCTTGAATGATGAACTGTGTGAGTGTAATGGTTAAGGTGTGTGGCTGCTATGTGAGAGGCTCTGAGTTCAAACCTTGTTCAGAACTTAATATTTTCTTTATTTAAAAACAATATCGAAGTGTCTTACTTCATGAATTTTATTCATTTCAATATAATTTTTTGAAATTTCTAGTGCTTTGTCTCTTCATTATAATCACAATAAGTTTTCGGTTTTTATAATTTTGTCCTCCAATACTTGTTTTCACAGCAGTTAAAAACAATCAAAATGCACACATACAATATTCATGCTATCTGTTTTGTTTGTGTATCTTCTCTTCCGCAGTCGCTGTTTTACTATTCATATTGAGATATATTTTTTGCGGCAGTATTAAAAGTATTATTTAGAGTAGAATTTCGGCTCATACGTTGCCGAGCTACTTGATTGTCTGACGCAATTCTTTACTTGGCTGCTTTGGCAACATCATCACATGCAATGTTTTTGTCGACTGATCTATGTGTTGGTAAGTATTTGCTGCCCGTTGTGATAAACACAAACTGTTTGCACACTGAGCCTCACTGACAATATATTTTAGTTTCTATGTTTTATTACGTCCACAATTAAGTTTTGTGTACTTCGTCAACTTTGTTTTAATCAGATCTTTTTAGAAAAAAGCGAAATGACTCTGGTATAAATAAAAGTTTTATTACAGTCGCGAAAGACTGAATATTTCTCAATATTACATACAACACCTATCTGATACTTAAATTAAATGAGATATTGTTATACAGTAAATTTTGTATGAAATTTAGCTATCTTGTCCACATTTCACTCTCAACATTGTGGCAACTAAAATCGTCCATACGGAAAGTATACCCTATGGACTTTTACGTGAAATTTCGTGCAATGGTTTACTACATTTAATGCTGCACAATAACTGCGTTGAACATCGAAACAAAATTAAATAATTTATGGGGGGAAGGTATTAGGATATTTTTGGGCCAAATAGTCAAAGCAGTGGGAACACCATGTGTCAGCACAGGCGAGCAGTGCAGTGATGACAAAATCGCGCACAGCGTGGAATGCGGGGAGCACGTCTCTGTAGCACCGAAAGGGTTAATGCGGCCTTGGTGGCTTTACTTTATAAACTTCGCGCTCCCCCCGAAACGTGTTTGCGATCTATACTATGCTATGGCACTGCTTCTCTTGGCGCGTGCGTCGTTTGCAACTGGCAACGCAGCAATTTCCCGCGTCTGGGCGGGCATGCGCAAGCCGCCAATATAAAAGAATTGAACTATAGTAGAGCCAGTTTGAGGATGGGAGATGGTTTGATGGGTATTGAGCCCCTGTGTTAAGAGGTTCGGATCTGATGTGATCCCTGCCTTCTGTCTGATGATGATCGTATCGAAATGATGGCATGAGAATATTGTGATTGTGCGTATATATTTAGTGTTGGAGTGTGAGTGTTATGGCGTTTATATTTAATGTGCAATATTTATAATAGTATGTTAAAGTTTCTGGTATTGGTCATGATGGGGAATTTAGTTCTGGGGATGGGTGGATTTGGTCCCACATTCCTGATGAGCAGGTGGTTGGAATCTGAGTTTTGGTGGAAAAATTTTATGGATTTCTTTTGGATGATTCCCGGGATTTTAGGTATGTTATGGTTTGTGTAGATGTCTCTGTTTGATTGGTACCGGCTAGTATCAGCAGCAATTCACGCGGGTGTCCTATGCACACTCATACCAGGCTGTTCGCCCGCGATAAAATACGCCTGGAGAAACTGAAGAATCACATCACATACCTCTACGGGGAGGAGATGTATCGCAGCACTTAAAGGATCGACAAACTGCATCATCGGAGAGGTTGTCTACTGAGTTCTTTTGTTTTTTCTTATGAAGTGCGGAGAAGAACGTGTGGTACCGAATTTTACTAAGGTCAAGCATCACATCGACTCAGCGGCGGCCAGAAGAATCAAGAAACGTGCCAGACTAGCTTTGGTACGAGAGAGAGTTCGCTTCACGAGGGTGTCCTATGCACACTCATACCAGGTTGTTCACCAGAGATTTATTTCGTCTTAAAATACGCCTGGAGAAATTGAAGAATCACAATTCTCAAGTATTTGTTTTGTACTCTTTGTACTTTTGCTATATTTGTGTCTGCGGCGATTGACCAGATTTCAGAACCATAGGTGATGGTTTTGAAAAACTTGTTTTTGGCTTGTATGTCTATTGCCTTTAATAATGGGGTAGAGTCTGAGTATCGTTCCTGTAACCTTATTGCAGATATCTTTGACGTGGTCTCGAAATGTCATCCTCTTGTCTAGCTTGATGCCAAGGTATTTTACTGTGTCTGACCATGAGAGATTTTTGTCGCTGAACCGGATGTGGAGGTTAGGAGGCATCCTTTTATATGTAAAAAGTATGGCCTGTGTCTTCTCCGCGTTAATGGTTATTTTCCACTGGTTTGCCCACTGCTGGATGGTCTGAAGGTGTTGCTCTATTTTTCTGGCTATGTATTGCAGGCTTGAACTACTGCGGTACACCACAGTGTCATCATCAAATAGGGACAAGTGAGCTCCTAGTTGTCTGGGGATATCATTTGTATAGATCGAATAGAGAATAGGTCCCAGTACTGATCCTTGTGGGACTCCAGCCTCTATTGATCTGATGTTACTAGTCACTCCTGTGACATGAACATAGAACGTCCTGTTGCGGAGAAATGAAGCTACGGTCTGTATGAGATGATTGGGGCAGTTGCACTGATGCAGCTTGAAGATGAGGTCGTAATGCCATACCCTATCGAATGCTTTTTCAATGTCAAGCAGGACTGCTTCAGTACTGTGTCTTATGTTTCAGGCTTGACATAAGTGCTCGACGAGTCTGGTCACCTGGTGGATTGTGCTGTGTTCTTCTCCGAATCCGAATTGTTCTGGAATGATTATGCTATTGTCCTTGAGGAATTTTTTCAGTTAAACTTGAATGAGTTTCACTAGGATCTTTCCTAAAAAGTTTAACAGCGAAATTGGCCTGTAATTTTGCGGAAATTTTGGCTTTGGTAGAGTGATGATGCGGGCTTCCAAGGTTTGGAAAAGTAACTGAGTCTTAAGCAGGCATACAAATCACGATTGCTTTAAATACGCGCTGGAACGGTTCTGGGCGTCAGTTACCTTTGAATCTGGACGTAGCGAGTTGAAGTTAGTAAGAATGCCTTTAAGGTGACGAAGACGTCATTATTTGAACAAGGTGGTGTATTAGGGCTAAGAGAAGCTGGATGTTCCTTCGGTGATAGAGCAGAAAGACTTGTCACGAATGTAGCCACTGTACACGATTGGTGGTCGTCACGGAAAGGTACGGTCGCAAGATGATCGGACTCCGGACGGCCACATGGCACTACCGAGAGGGAAGACCACCGTGTTCGGCGTATGGCTCTAGTGCATCGTAAAGCAACTGCAGAAGCAATTTGAACAGCAGTTGGCACCACAATAACACAACGAAGATACTTCAAGGACAGCTGTGAGCCAGATTTCCTGTACCTGGCCCAAAACTACCACCATTTACGACTTCAGTGGTGTCAAGAGAAGGCTCATTGGAGGGCAGGGATGAGGTCCGTTGTGCTTTTTGATGAAAGCTGGTTCCGCCTCGGAGCCAGTGATGGCCGTGTGTGTTCGAAGAAGGGTAATTGAGGGCCTGCAGCCTACGTATCTGCGTGATAGACACTCTGGAGCTGCACCTGGAGTTATGGTATGGGGTAAAATGTAAATGTCGAGTGACTAGGGCCTCCCGTCCGGTAGCCTGTTCGCCGGGTGCAAGCATTTCGATTTGACGCCACTTCGGCTGTGTGCGCATCGATGGGGATGACATGATGATGGTTAGGACAACACAACAGCCAGTCCCTGAGCGGAGAAAATCTCCGACGCAGCCGGGAATCGAACCCGGCCCCTGAGGATTGACATTCAGCTACTGGTCAGGGGGGAGGGGGGGGGTGAAATTTCGTACGTGAGAAGGAGCATTCTTGTGGTTATCCCACGCGCTGTGATTGTCTGGTGATTCGACCTGTTGTACTGCCATTCATGAACAGTTTTCGAGTGGGACACAGAGTGTCGGCATATTGCCTTGGCCTGCACGATCATCAGATCAGTCTCCAATCGAGAACATATGGGTCTTTATCGGACAACTCCAGCGTCATCCACAAGCAACATCAGCCGTATCCGTACTGACTGACCAAGTGCAACAGGCATAGAGCTTGCGCTGAACCGCCGATCCTGTCGCAGCAACGATATCTGCAGCAGGGGAAAGAAAGGCTATCTGCAAACGAAACAGGCTTCACAACAGCCTAACCTTGTACCCAATATCGACGGTCCGCCGCAGATCAAATTAAAAGCTCTTTTCCCAGTTACTTGAAAAATCCGCAAAGAAAAACATTAAGCTGTAGCAGATTCAAACTAGAAGATAAGGATAGACGCAGTGAAATTCACCAGCCACTGTTGTAGACAAGTTTTATCGTAAAAAATTTTCTATATATTCGTTGTGCGGTCTGACACTCCTTGATATCTTTGCCAGAATAAATTGAAATTCTCCTGATTTTTCCTTAAATAATCAGTCCAGAAGAATCAGTCCTGTTCTCATTCAACGAAATATTCCACTTTAAAACCGATCCTCCCGACCACAATCGCCGATGAAGTTTCAAAGCAGAATCCTAACACACTTCACAGTATCGATTTATTTTCAAAATATCAACACGTCTCGACCTCTCACCACTAGAACTTTAAAACCAGTCAACCATAGAAGATCGTCCACAGTCTCGACAAAACCCTGCCAGAACCTCTTCAAGAAGTCTGAATTTTAATAAAACTTGCAAATCTCACACATAAGTAATATTTACGATGCATGTCGTAACAACAGAGTCAACTGACTGTTCCAACTTCCAACTCGAAGTTTATTTAACAGTTGATAACCAATTGACATCCAATTACAAACTTTATCCTTCCACATTCAACATTGAACTCCCCTTCGTTTTATAAAAAAAAGCATAAAACATATTTTAATAATGGTCAGCATCATGTTTCAACGGTTCTTCCAGCCGTCGGCCGTCGACCACGATGCAGTAGTGGTTAGCCCTCGTCGTCCACCGCGTTTGGAGTCCCCACTGGATCATCCTGCTGCCACGCTCGACATAAAAGAAAAGAAACAAAATCTTTTTAAATAACAAGTCTCCACTTAACATACTACAAATAAATAAATACATATATTAACATTTCTTAACTGGCGTCACTCAAGCGGTAAAGAAACGTGATGTTTCCTGATTAGACTTTTGAAACACCACAAGCTCCATCCCACAGACAGACATCCGGCAGCCGTACGACACACTGCATGCACATCTGCTTGCGTGCACTCAACATTCTGGTGGTTACACCGGTTATTCATGTACCAGCATTTCACATTTGCAGTGGCTTATCTAGCGCTTATATTAACCTGTGATCTTGCAACGCTAATCGCCTCAATATGTTACCTAGACAAATGTATTCCCGAGATTTCATTACTCTGCATTAATTATTTTTTGGTGGTGCAAATTTTTTTTCGTCAGTATATGAGAAGAACAGATAAATTAAGTAGTCGTATCTACAACAAATAATACAGCCTAAAGGCGGGGGAAAAATCAAAACTAAATCACAAATACTTAGCATTTCACTAAAAAAAAGATGTTTGCACTTGAAAAGTCATTCTCTAAAAATGCAAAAAATATCGTGATTGCAGAGTGGTAATCCGGCTATAATGCACTTATGCAGCAGAAACAGTAACTGAGGCGATTTCCGAAAGATGGGTCCGTAGTTTTGTGCTTCGTTACCTCAGTGCTAGAGGTCAGGGCAGCGTTTTCTAGATGCGTGTGAGCGCAGTACCTGTTGGCAAGGAAACGGTGTTTAAAAACTAGTCGTGTTTTGTTATGAAGTACAGAGCAGATGGTTCAGTACTAGGCTCACTAGTCCATGAACATCATTCCGAGTTTGTGACAGAAACACAGTAATGGAGAAGCGAAAAACCTGACACTCTCAAATGTGCCGTTTAATCCAGTGAATCCAAAAAAAAGAAAAGAATGTCAGGGATTTATTTAGGTACATGAATAATGAAATTAATTCGTAGTTACACAATACACTTGAAGACAGTCACCACTAACGGGACGTTGTTCAGAAAATAGACATCCTTGCATGACAGGAAGAGGAAGAGAAGCAAAAGGTCCTTCTGTAACTAGAAACTATACCAGAGAAACTGCCAATCATAATGTGTGGCACTCAGAATCAAATAGTGGTGTTTTATTTGTATAATTGTGTTTTGTTGTCAGTTTATTTTCTGTTATTTTACCTTTGCGCCAATCCGAGGGTTGCCTCATCGTAGTCATTATTAAGAATAATAATACTGTTATTTTAAAGTGTTCTGAGGGTTAAAACAATTGATGAAAGGGAATTTTGTTCATTACAATCTACTGACACTGTTTTATGGGAAAAGGGCCTATAAATGTTTATCAGAAATATGTTTTTCACATTAAAAACATGGGTGAAAATATCTAGTGTTGTGGAAAGGTTTACTTAATAATACTACGCATTTATTAAAATATTATTGTATATTAGAATCAGGTCGTTATTCAAAGTATTGATTAAAAGTAAGTACTTAAACTGCCCTATCCTACACAACGATTTTCTTGTATAAGCCCTTTTAGCGAAAAATGCCTCAATTTTAGTATCAATAAAAAAGTGAAGAAATCGACAAAAAGAAAAGAAAGATTGGGAGGAAGACATTCTGAGAGAGAATATCAGTACAGATGCTTAAATTAAAAAATAACATTGAAGTATACAACAGTGTGCGAAAAACTGCAACCGAAATTAGAAAAAGAAGACTAATGTTCTATGAGCACATCCAAAGAATGAGTCCCAGTAGACTGATAAGAAAAGTTATAAAGCATTTTGAAAAATTAAAAGGGGAGTGGCTTCAGGAAAGAAATTGAAGACAGAACCAAACGCAGAAATTTAATGAACAGGGAGGAAGGTTTGGAAGACAGACAAGTTCCAGAAAGATAGGGAACAATACTTGAAGCAGATGAGAGGAAAGAAAAAAGTGAATACCTGAAGTATTATTGCAGAATGAGTAAAGCATCTTAGTGGGTTAAACGTGATCATTGGCAGAACGGAAGAAGAAGTAGAAGAAGAACAAGAGGAACAAGAAGAAGAAGAACGAAAAGAAGATGTGAAATTTCAGTTGTCAACAGAACATGATGAAAAAGAAATACCAACCTTGAAACTTCACCTTTGAACGAAAAGAATGATTGTGCTGCTAAAACTTCTGCGTTACTTGATTTTCAAACTCCAGAGTGAAACTAAACGTACTGAGACTGTTTTCTCTTTACTTATTCTGATCATTTTTTGAATGAAAAACAATATTTTATTGTAACGCAATCTGACTTTCAATAATCCCTACAAAAGAATAGCCCTGACTAACAATAACCTATACCTTTACCGCACAAAAATCTTCGTTACTCGAACTACTGCATTACAGCGAGCGCCAATACTGCCAACTAAATTAAAGATTCTAACTGAAGGCACTAACTACTGACAGGCATATAGTTAGCAAATGAAAGATTTTGATAGAGAAAAAACAATGTATTTACCTTAATGGTGTTTAAGAGTATATACACAAATTCGTGACATCCAGTTTAACGAATTTCCTTTTTCTGACGGACACACGTCCAGATCGTCCGCTCATATTAACGTCTCAGAACTCTTGACATCTCTCTCACCACATCCACCACTGCTGGCGGCTCACCTCCAACTGCCCAACGCTATGAGCTGTTCACATCCAACTGCCCAACACTACACTGGCGAAAAACTTCCAACAACGAGTCCATCCAGCCACAGACTGCAAACAGCGCAGTCAGCGATTTTAATAGCGAGCGCTATGTGGCGTTACCAACATAAAAACCTAAACAGCCTACTTACAACCTCAGTAATCCAGTGCCGACAAATGGAAACTTGTGCCCATCCGGGACTCGAATCCGGATTTTCCGCTTTACGCGATCAGTCACCTTAACAGCTCCACGCTTCACGTCCTACCCAAATTCTCAACTTGTCGCACACTACTTCTGGAGTTCCCTCCTGCCTACTATCCTCATCTCTCGTAGCATTCCCGCAAGAGGTCGGACCTAAAGGAAGAACAGACCCCACACATGCATGAGTCAACAGCCGTATATATACATATGATGTAAGAGAAATACCTACGTCAGCCGAATGAAGGCACTGAAATAATCCAATGGCGAAAATCTGTGCCAGACCGGGACTCTAAACCGGATTTCCCGCCTTACGCGAACGGTCGTTTTAACTGTTTGGCTATCCAAGCTCGCTTTACGTCCAGCCCAAATTTCCAACCTGTCGCATACTACTTCCGAAGCGCTCCACAGTACACCATCCTCATTTCTCGCAACATTTAGCGTTATCTTCACAAGAGGTCGGATCTAGGGTGCATCCACAATAAAGATAGATCATGAAATCACGTCAAGGCGTTACTGTTATACACAGAGTTTGGAAATTCCCTTTACAAACATCTAGGACTTGTAGACTCTGTAAGAACCCATGTCCTTTTCCGTTTCCATTCCACGACGATTTCAATCCAGTTGTGTAACGCGTGCACATCTCCTGAGGGAAAGAGCAAAGCGTCAGACGTGCTTGTCCTGGTATGCTGAAGGGTAGACAGTATGGCGTGCACCTGATGTCACCTAACGTCTGCTTTGCTCCCAGATCTATTCAGTGCCTGTGCGTGTCCGATATTGTACACATGACTCGGTATACGTTTTCGGAATACACAAACATCCTCCTCGCGTATGGCCAAACCCGTGGTAACGGATGAGCTGCTAGTCGCCTGTATCAAGAACCTTTTCCGCAACGTAGCAGGCCATCGCACAGACTTTTTGCCCAAGTTATGCAGTGGCTCCGAGAAACAGGTACCTTCACCGTAAGGAGGCAGCACTGTGATGATCCACGGCAACGCTGCACGGCCAAATTTGAAGAATATGTACTGCATCGCGTGAATATGTACTGCATCGCGTTGAGGAGAATCTTCCGACGAGTGCTGGAAAAACTGCGCGCGCAATGATTGTTAGTCGCAATATCATCTGGGACGTTCGGCGTGAACAACTATTACATCCATACCACTTACAAAGGGCACACGCGATGGGTCCAGTCGGGTTACCACAACCCGTCACCTACTGCACGTGGCTCTTGTACCGCTGCATCGACACACCCCTGTTTCCACGTCGAGCTCTGTTCATAGATGAACGTAAGTCCACAAGGAATACTGTTCTGAATACGCGAAACAGCCATGTCTGGGCAGACGAAAACCCTCGTGCAACGCATGTTCATGGATTTCAGTAGCGGTTTGATATTAACGTGCGGGCAGATATTCTGGGCGTTCATGTGATTGGGCCATGCCTCTTTCCCCTCAAGCTAACTGGTCCTGGATACTTGATCTTCCAACAAAACTATTGGACCTTTTGTTGGAAGCTTGCCACTTAATGTCCGTCAGGAAATGTGGTTTCAGCATGATGGTGCACTGCCTCACACCTCACATCCAGCTCGGAGACATCTCAACAGACGATATGGTACAAGACCGATTCTGGGCGTTCATGTGATTGGGCCATGCCTCTTTCCCCTCAAGCTAACTGGTCCTGGATACTTGATCTTCCAACAAAACTATTGGACCTTTTGTTGGAAGCTTGCCACTTAATGTCCGTCAGGAAATGTGGTTTCAGCATGATGGTGCACTGCCTCACACCTCACATCCAGCTCGGAGACATCTCAACAGACGATATGGTACAAGACCGATAGGCCGAAGTGGTCCAGCCACATGGCCACCGCAATCGCCGGACTTAACTCCTAGTGACTATTTCTGGTTGGATCGTATGCAGAGTTTAATTTACAAAACTCCTGCAGAGAAAGAGGAAGATCTGCTGACATGAGTTCTAGTCGCTGCACAAGAAATGAAAGAGAGAACAGGAGGGATTGAGAGTGTGTACCAGAACATACTTCGTAGGTACAATGTATGTAATAACGTTGGTGGTCCCCACATCGAGCCGCTGTTGTAATACATCAGTACAGTATGCTATGTTGGGTTCTTCTTTGTTTTGGAATAATGTAAACACGTAATGTCTAAATTTTAATACAAAGTGATAAAAGCATGTTTCATTATGTTGCCTTTCGAACCTTTACCTAATAATTGTACTGCGTCACGCCTAATACAGTCCCTCAAGCAGAAGTGGACGAGTTAAACATCTGAACTGAAAACGTCGTAGAGCTGGAACGGTGCGTTTCCGGACATGGATTGCTATTGAAAATATTACGTTCACACTCCTCTCTACAAGTCCTGGAAGGTTGTAACGGGAAGTTCCAATCACCCTGAATGTATGATATCTATTCTTTCGGAACGTTCTAAAGAACGGACAAAACACATATAATATGTGAAAAGAACATTATCATCCTGTGTGAACTATTTGATGGTCTAGTGTATAGTTTAAAAACTACGTGTGTCCACTCTGTCATAAATTCCAAACACCCATTATTTTTCCATGAGAATAGGAGGATACACCTGCATTAGCTATGAGTACAGATTAAATGCATCGTCAATATCGAAACCCAGAAGAGAAATTCAGTTTTATCAGCGACTGGGAGAATACCACTCAGTACAAGCAGACACACTGAACGTTCCAGGATGAATTTTTAGTCTGTAGCGGAGTGTATGCTGAAATGATACTTCCTGGCGGATTAAAAAGGTGTGCCCCAGTAAGAATCGAACTTCAGACCTTCGCCTTTTGTGGGCAAATGCTTTCCCGACTGAGCTACGCAAGCACGACTTGCAAACTTTGCAGGAGAACTTCTGTGAAACATGACAGGTAGGAGACGATGTACTGGTGGAAGTAAAGCTGTGGGTATGGGTCGGGAGTCGTGCTTGGGTAGCTCAGTCAGTGGAGCAGTTGCCCGCGTTAGGCAAACGTCCCGAGTTCGCCTGTCGGTCCGGGACACAGTCTTTATCGCTCAGGAAGTTGCACATCGAACATTAATATACAGAAAACATGTGATTATCAGAAACGCAAACGAAAAAAAGAAAAAAGAGTCTTAGTAATATATCACTAAACAGAGCAACAAGCAATTACATTAAAAAGCATTATACACTTATTTCCACAAAGGAAAAAAAAACTGAAGACAGTGTTACGTCTGCAGTTTCATTGTCCGGATTTCAGCTTAATAATGAAGCGGTAATGAATACCATAGTAGCCAGTTAGTTGAAACGCAATGGATGTATCTACACTGAAGCGCCAAAGAAACTGGTCTAGCCAAGCGTATTCAAATACAGAGGTATGTAAGCCCGCATCTCGTGGTCGTGCGGTAGCGTTCTCGCTTCCCACGCCCGGGTTCCCGGGTTCGATTCCCGGCGGGGTCAGGGATTTTCTCTGCCTCGTGATGGCTGGGTGTTGTGTGATGTCCTTAGGTTAGTTAGGTTTAAGTAGTTCTAAGTTCTAGGGGACTGATGACCATAGATGTTAAGTCCCATAGTGCTCAGAGCCATTTTTTGAACAGAGGTATGTTAACAGGCAGAACACGGCGCTGCGGTCAGCATCGTCTATATAAGGCAGCAAGTATCTGGCGCAGTTAGATCGGTCACTGCTGCTACAATGAGAGGCTATCAAGATTTAAGTGAGTTTCAGCTTAGTGCAATACTTGGCGCACAAGCCATGAGACACAGCATCTCCGAGATAGCGATGGCCGGCCGAAGTGGCCGTGCGGTTAAAGGCGCTGCAGTCTGGAACCGCAAGACCGCTACGGTCGCAGGTTCGAATCCTGCCTCGGGCATGGATGTTTGTGATGTCCTTAGGTTAGTTAGGTTTAACTAGTTCTAAGTTCTAGGGGACTAATAACCTCAGCAGTTAAGTCCCATAGTGCTCAGAGCCATTTGAACCAGATAGCGATGAAGTGGGGATTTTCCCGTACGACCATTTCACGAGTGTGCCGTGAATATCAAGAATCCGGTAAAACATCGAATCTCCTACATCGCTGCGTCCGGAAAAAGATTCTGCAAGAACGGGCCCAACGACAACTGAAGAGAAACGTTCAACGTGACAGTAGTGCACGCTTCCGCGAATTGCTGCAGATTTCAATGCTGGGCCACCAAAAATGTCAGTGTGCGAACCATTCAACGAAACATCATCGATATGGGCACAAAGCTTTACGCCTCTCTTGGACCCGTCAACACCGACATTGGACTGTTCATAACTGGAAGGATGTTGCCTGGTCGGACGGGTCTTGTTTCAAATTGTATCGAGTGGATGGGCGTGTGCGGGTATGGAGGCACCCTCATGAATCCATGGATCCTACATGTCATCAGGTGACTGTTCAAGCTGGCGGAGGCTCTGCAATGGTGTGGAACGTGTGCAGTTGCAGTGATCTGGGACCCCTGATACTCTGACAGGTGACACGTACGTAAGCATCCTGTCTGATCACCAGTATCCATTCATGTCCATTGTGCATTCCGATGCCGGCCGAAGTGGCCGCGCGGTTCTGGCGCTGCAGTCTGGAACCGCGAGACCGCTACGGTCGCAGGTTCGAATCCTGCCTCGGGCATGGATGTGTGTGATGTCCTTAGGTTAGTTAGGTTTAACTAGTTCTAAGTTCTAGGGGACTAATGACCTCAGCAGTTGAGTCCCATAGTGCTCAGAGCCATTTGAACCATTTTTGCATTCCGATGGACTTGGGCAATTTCAGCAGGACAATGCGACACCCCACACGTCCAGAATTGCTACAGCGTGGCTCTACGAACACTCTTCTTAGTTTAAACATTTCCGCTGGCCATCCATCTCCCCCGACATGAACAATACTGAGCATAGCTGGGATGGCTTGCAACGTACTGTTCAGAAGAGATCTCCAGCCCCGTCGCACTCTTACGGATTTATGGGCAGCCCTGCAAGATTCATGGTGTCAGTTCCCTCCAGCACCAATTCAGACATTAATCGAGTCCATGTCACACGTATTGTGGCACTTCTGCGTGCTCACGGGGGCCCTACACGATATTAGCTAGGTGTACCAGTTTCTTTGGCTCTTTAGTGCAAAAAGAAAAACCACAGAAACTGGACAGATAAACACAGGTGCAAGGAAGGTTACTGCGGAGAAACCTTCAACAACAGAAGAAATTCATTAATTGCTCCTAAGTATTTTGTGGAAGTAACTGCTTCCAGCGACCGTTCTGCAATTGTGTAATCATACAACGAAGGGTTTATCTGCCTATATATTGACAATACGTAATATCTGTTTATGTTGAGGATCAGCTGCCACTCCCTGCGCTACGCGTCGATCCTCCGCAGATCTTCCTTCATTTCGCTGCAGTTTTCTATCGTCACGACTTCTCTGTATACAACAGCATCATCCGTGAAAAGACTCATGGAACTAGGCTCTTTAAATGTATCGTGAAAGGTAATAGTCCTGTAATATTTCCCTGGGGCACACCCGAAGTTGCTTTTACGTCAGAAGACCTCTCCCCGTTCGGAATGTCAAACTGTGTTCTGTTTACTAGAAAGCCTTCGGTCCAGTGACATAGGTGGTCTGGTATTCGGTACGCTGGTATTTGGCTCATTAGATGACAATGCGGAAATGTATCGATTGTCTTCCGGAAGTCAAGGAACACAGCATCTACCTAGGCGCCCCTGTCCACTGTCTTTTCGGAAAGCATGTTCGTTGGTACATAGGAGTTTTTCGGCTTTCTTGAATGTCATAATACGCAAGATAAAACATGTTCCAAAATTCTATACCTCACAGACGTCAGAGATATAGTTCTGTGCGCCTATTCGATGACCCCTCTTCTAAACGAGAATAACTCGCGCTTATTCCAGCCATCAGGAATCTTCGCTCCTTAAAAGGCATACAGTACACTGCCGCTAGAAGTAAAGCTGTGAGGAAGAGTCATGAGTCGTGCTTGGGTAGCTCAGTCAGTGGAGCATCTGCACCTGTTGAGTGATGTCAGTTGCTTTCTTGTCCCATGGTCACTTATGTTGGTATCAGCCATTTCGCCATTCGTGCGACGATTAAAGAGATGCAGTACCGTCCGATCTTCTTAGTGAAACGGTTTTGGAAAAAGGCGTTTAGTATTTCGGCCTTTTCTGTATCGTCCTCCGTTTCATTGCCATTATGGTCACAGAGTGAAGAGATGTCTTCTTTCCGTTAGTTGATTTGACATAATACGAAAACTTCTTTGGATTTTCTGTCAAGCCGGTAGACAGAATTTTATTTTCGAATTCGTTGGACGCTTCATATATACACACATGGGCGGTTAATAAAAACGCTGTTAATACACTCCAGGAAATGGAAAAAAGAACACATTGACACCGGTGTGTCAGACCCACCATACTTGCTCCGGACACTGCGAGAGGGCTGTACAAGCAATGATCACACGCACGGCACAGCGGACACACCAGGAACCGCGGTGTTGGCCGTCGAATGGCGCTAGCTGCGCAGCATTTGTGCACCGCCGCCGTCAGTGTCAGCCAGTTTGCCGTGGCATACGGAGCTCCATCGCAGTCTTTAACACTGGTAGCATGCCGCGACAGCGTGGACGTGAACCGTATGTGCAGTTGAAGGACTTTGAGCGAGTGCGTATAGTGGGCATGCGGGAGGCCGGGTGGACGTACCGCCGAATTGCTCAACACGTGGGGCGTGAGGTCTCCACAGTACACCGATGTTGTCGCCAGTGGTCGGCGGAAGGTGCACGTGCCCGTCGACCTGGGACCGGACCGCAGCGACGCACGGATGCACGCCAAGACCGTAGGATCCTACGCAGTGCCGTAGGGGACCGCACCGCCACTTCCCAGCAAATTAGGGACACTGTTGCTCCTGGGGTATCGGCGAGGACCATTCGCAATCGTCTCCATGAAGCTGGGCTACGGTCCCGCACACCGTTAGGTCGTCTTCCGCTCACGCCCCAACATCGTGCAGCCCGCCTCCAGTGGTGTCGCGACAGGCGTGAATGGAGGGACGAATGGAGACGTGTCGTCTTCAGCGATGAGAGTCGCTTCTGCCTTGGTGCCAATGATGGTCGTATGCGTGTTTGGCGCCGTGCAGGTGAGCGCCACAATCAGGACTGCATACGACCGAGGCACACAGGGCCAACACCCGGCATCATGGTGTGGGGAGCGATCTCCTACACTGGCCGTACACCACTGGTGATCGTCGAGGGGACACTGAATAGTGCACGGTACATCCAAACCGTCATCGAACCCATCGTTCTACCATTCCTAGACCGGCAAGGGAACTGGCTGTTCCAACAGGACAATGCACGTCCACATGTATCCCGTGCCACCCAACGTGCTCTAGAAGGTGTAAGTCAACTACCCTGGCCAGCAAGATCTCCGGATCTGTCCCCCATTGAGCATGTTTGGGACTGGATGAAGCGTCGTCTCACGCGGTCTGCACGTCCAGCACGAACGCTGGTCCAACTGAGGCGCCAGGTGGAAATGGCATGGCAAGCCGTTCCACAGGACTACATCCAGCATCTCTACGATCGTCTCCATGGGAGAATAGCAGCCTGCATTGCTGCGAAAGGTGGATATACACTGTACTAGTGCCGACATTGTGCATGCTCTGTTGCCTGTGTCTATGTGCCTGTGGTTCTGTCAGTGTGATCATGTGATGTATCTGACCCCAGGAATGTGTCAATAAAGTTTCCCCTTCCTGGGACAATGAATTCACGGTGTTCTTATTTCAATTTCCAGGAGTGTATATACAGAAATTATAATTTATTTTTTCACGTTTCAAACAAAAGGGTTGTAAGCCTGAAATTGAAGTCACTTGATGATTGATATAAGAAAATTCCTTTCTGAAATATTTCAGTTTCATTGCTGTATGTTTCAGATTTATTCTCTCGTTTCGTACAACAAACAGCTTTTCATTGTTCTTGTTGAAAGGAGCCTTGAGGGCAGTTTCAGCGTCGTACATGTCCTGAATAAAAAATTGCGTCTTCGAAACGTATTCCTGTAAATGTGAAACTCTCCACGTGTGTTAATTTCGATATCCTACGTAATGATAAGTCTACTGCGTTTGTTAGCGCTCGTTTGACTTCATTTTCGACACATTTAGCGTCGCGGATCTATCAGTCTAATGGCTCTGTGAAAGATATTTGCGTCCTTCAAACTCGCTTTCTTGAGATCCTAGCTCGCTGAAAGGCATTTTATTGCTCATCGTCGAGTCTCCTGATTTTTGGACCTGACATTCGCCGTTTTGGTCGCGCTACTTGCTTTCACTTTGTAATCTAGAAATCGTTAAGAAACTGCATCAGCACTTTGTCAGCTGTTAAAGTTCTGTCGGCGAGCGAATTCCCGCTCCAAACTTATAACGAGATGCCGTAGAGCTTTATGGCCATCGGATGGATTCAGTCTCCTTAAATAAGGAAAATAAGATTTTATTCTCATTCTCTTTTATCGTGCGTTTTAAATTGCCAATCGAAACTTTACAGGCTCTTTACCTCATTTACAATGCCCATATCGCGGCAAAAACATTAAGAAGCGGAGCGGAATATTTTGAAAAGAATCCCCAAGGATATTTCTGAACACGTACATACACTTATAAGTTTAGGCAGCGAGATCTCTCTGGTCTTTGTCTAACATAATGCTTCGAAAATACTTATTGTCATTTTTGTCTTTATTATGAATTGATCTTCATAATAATTGTATCCAAATCAAAAATCCTGTAGCAGCGAGGAAAACAGATCGTGGGATTAACTTCCTAACATACTTGAAACTCTACCAGAAGAATAGATAAACAAGCTTAAGCAGGAATAAACTTAGAAAATTTGAAATGTTTTCAGAGATACGTTCGGTGTATTTTGGTGAAGAGGGTCATTGGTCTCCGATAACTTCTTAAAGACTAAGTACATTTCATTAGATTTCTTTGTCCCACTTACCTTTGTATCTGTATTATACTGAAAATACCTGAACAACCATACATGCACTTTGTCTCGTTTGGAAACATTCACTTGGGCTACGTCTTATTGTGGACAATACTAATGCTCACTTCACTCTTTGCCATCAAATTTGGTTTCAGTTTGGCTAGAGTTTGTTTTTCAGGCAGCATTAGTTGTTAATAGTAGTACACAGCATTATGCCCACAGTATATTTACTTATGGGCCTTCCAAGGCCTGTTGTATTGTGCCCTGCCCACTCGTCTCTTACAGCGTGCCTAAGGGATGCTGCCTTCTCAGATAGCTATACAACAATTTAAGCAAGTCACATTAATAGTTTTTATTGCAATAAAGAATACTGACAATACTTAAATTTGGATTTACAACTGTAAGAGGGCTGCTTCTGTGTTGGCAGCGCTGTGTAGCGCTTTGCACTGTATCTCTGACTGCGCTTTCTCCGTAAGAGACTCTGTGGCTCGCTGGACTCGTTGTTGGGAGTTAATAGCCAGTACTGTTGCGCAGTTGGAAGTTAGTCGCCAGCAGTGATGGACGTACTGTTGGGCAGTTAGAGGTGAACAACCAGCAGTGATGGATGTTAAATGTGAGAAGTTAGCATTGATGGAGGGTGGAGGTCTGAAGTGTTAGCGTAGTCTAACGATCTGGAAGCATCCGACTTGCAGACTGAAAATTATTCATGATTACACAGCTTTGTACTGGATGTCAATGACGATTTATATTCGTGTTTGAACTGGATGTCACATTATTAAGGTAAAAAATACATTATTTGGTTTGCAACAAAATCTTTCCTTTGCTGACCACATGCCTATTAGTAGTTAGTGACTTGGGTAGTTAGAATCTTTTATTTAGCTGGCAGTATTGATGCTCGCTGTATTGCAGTAGTTCGCGTCATGAAGATTTTTGTGAGGTAAGTGCTTAATGAAATGTTTAGGTTACTGTTAAGATTTCTTTTTAGTGAGGGCCATTCTTTTGAATTAATTATTTGAAGTCAGGTTGTAATTTTTTTGAGCAGTCAGATTGCGTTGCGCTAGAATATTGTGGGTCTGTGTTGACATGATAAGAAAAAGTAAAGAGAAAGTAGGCTCAGTACGTTCAGTTTTACTCAGCTGTTTCAGAACCAAATAACGTAGAAGTTTCATCTTCTCAATCATTCAGTAATTTAAGTTCAGACACACTCATTTAAATAAACAAGTCTCACAACGAGTTGTCGCAAGCGATTGGCGAAATGCAGTGTTCTTCACTATATACAACGTCCATGTAAGCATTCACACTCGCTCATAAGTCACTACTGTCGTTAATGTCACTGTTCATCTAGGCCTCTCTGCTAGTGTCCGTCTTCTGTTGTCCCCGTGTCCGGCAGGAGCGGCGCCTATATTATCTTCACATAGAGGCCGCTGCTGTGGTGGTGCGGTCCTAGTCAGCGGGCTATTGCCTGACGTCGTCTCACAGCCTTCTCTGCTCTTGCGTTCTTCATCTTCGTGCCGGCGCTTCTCGTTACGGCGGAACATGTTCGGACGGACTTTCGTTTCATAATTACCTACGAAAAAATAGACCTTAAAGAGAAACTGACTGTGGGCTACTGTAGTAAACATTAAAGAACTTGTACAGTATGTACCGGTCCTAAATCACTTTCAAATTATAGGTAAATACAGTCTTGAAAGACACAACTTTAAGATACACTGGAGTATAAAACTTAACGACGAAAGTAATTTTCGCACGACGTGTCATTGCCAAGTAATATAAAAATGGTTCAAATGGTTCTGAGCGCTATGGGACTTAACTTCTGACGTCATCAGCAGCGGTCGCACGGTTCCAGACTGCAGCGCCTAGAACCGCTTTGCCACCCATGCCGGCCCAAGTGACATAGCCCAGTGAAACTTGGGCTATACGTAGAAAGAACTGGTACAGTGTAGTACAGCACAGTACCGTACAGTGCAGAAGGTAACTGAAAGAAATACGCAATGAGACGAACATAAATGACACTGTTATTCAAAGACAATAGTTACTTCAAAGTCCGCGGTTTATGATAGTTCCCTGGACTTCACAAAAGGCAGGACACGATGTCTATTAGTTGACATAATCAGTGTGGACAGCAATCATGCTCTGCAACAGGCTCCTGTGCTGGTCATAAGACTGGTAGAGAGTCCTTATGGTAGGGTGTTCCACTCCCATACCTGCGTGGATGACAGCTGCTGGATGGTCGTTGGTGCGTATGAGAGAACTGCAGTACGTCTCCCCAAAGCGTCCCATACGAGTTCGAAGAGATTCAACCCTTGTAGGGCATGATACAATAGTTTAACACTTGTTTAAAACAAATTATATGTTAGGCGTTTTTGGTACAGTAGAGTACCGCTTGTTCACTGCCTTCTAAACAGATTATTTAAAACGAATTATATCTGTCAGGTGTTTTTGGTACAGTAGAGTACCACTTGTTCACTGCCTTCTAATCAGAAGGCTTTGAACAAACGGTATTCTACAGTACCAAAAACGTTCAGTGCCTTCTAATCAGAAGGCTGTGAAAAAGAGGTATTCTACTGTATCAAAAACAACTGACAGGTATGATTCGTTTTAAACAATGGTACACTATTGCTCCATGCTATAACAAGGATCAAGTGGGTTACAGGGGGGGGGGGGGGCAGGCCAGTTCATTCTCCGAATAATCTCACTGCATGAGCTCTTCCGTAGCGCCGTTTGATGCGGTTGCGCATTGTCACCCATAACAATAAGGGCCGAATGCACCCCAAAGGAAAAGAGATAGACAGGGAAGGAGTAAATTGTAACAATAACGTTGAACGGTGAGTGTCAGACGCCCATACAATATTGTGCCCCCCCCCCCCACACATGGACAACCAAAACGTCCATGTTCGACAGTGTTCCCGGGGGCATTACGTACTCTCATACGGCAAGAAGTGGGAACACAGTTCATTCGGCCTTGACATCATTTTTATGAATACAATGCGGGACCGCATCGAACTTCGCAGTTGAAGGAGCTCTTCAAAAGGAAGGATACTCGGCTAATGGACTGACGTCCCTGTTCCACCGACTTAGATCCCAGAGAGCACGTGTGGGATGCGTCGGAGGGACGTATTGCAGCACATCCACATGCACCAACGCCCATCCACTCCAGTTGTCAACTGCACTGGTGGAGGGATGGGACGCCCTACCACGAGAACTCCTTACCAACCTTTTGGCCTGCGTGGGAGCATGCACTGGCCTCTGCGGTGATCACACACCAAATCCTGCCCTTCGTAATGTCCAGGGAACCATTATAAATAATGGTGACACCAGTGTAATTATCGTCTTTAAATAAAAGGGTAATTTCCAAGAATGATTGCCTATCGAAGTCACGGGATCCAAACGATACATATCGAACGTGCGATCTAAAATCGATCATGCGACTCTGGTAGCGGGCTTTATGATCAGTTATTTGTGATCGTCATTTTTGTCTGTTTTCCATCGTTCCCTCAGTTACTCTAAATTAAATACCTCCGCGAATTATTTGTGAGTTGGTAGGGAAACCCAGACGATTTGTGTCGGTAGCGAGTGGTATGTCTGGTGTTCCTCATGTTTCTTCAGCGCATTCTCTCACATGGAAAAATCTAATTCCATGCTTATCCAGCGTAGAAAATGGTTTGAATTTTTGCCGCAAATATAGAGTACTACTGGCCGAACAAAGGAGGGACTGTGTAGACTGTGGTGGTGTGAAGTGTGTAAAACTTCGTAAGAAGAGTTTCGATGCTAAAATACCGTTACAATTTTATTGCGGACAGTGCAGAGTACGAACGAGTATCAGGAGGACTACATGGTTCGGCTCTTCCAAATTATCCATCCAGACCAGCGTAGTTCTTCTGTCTTGCTGGATTCGAGACTACACGTTGCAAGCAACAGCATCTGAAACTGACTTATCTGCTAATGCCGTGTGCGACTATTTTGGGTTTTGCAGAGAAGTGTCTTATGTAATTGTGACGAATGACAGTGTACTGATTGGTGGACCAAGTAGAGTTATTGAAGTGGACGAATCTCACGTAGCAAGAAGGAAGAAACAGAGAGGACGACCTTCAAAGAGTGAAGTCGATCATATTTGGGTATTCGGTGGAACAGAACGAGAGTCCCGGAAGTGTTTCAAATGGCTCTGAGCACTATGGGACTCAACATCTGAGGTCATCAGTCCCCTAGAACTACTTAAACCTACCTAACCTAAGGACATCACACACATCCATGCCCGAGGCAGGATTCGAACCTGCGACCGTAGCAGTCACGCGGTTCCGGACTGAAGTGCCTAGAACCGCACGGCCACCGCGGCCAGCGGAAGTGTTTCATTGTCAGAGTATCGTCCAGAGACAAGGTCATACTGCCTGGTTGTAAAGTGATTACACAGGGGTTTCAGTCCTACAAGACAGTCAAAGCAGAAGGATTCGACCACTATTGCAAGTATTTTTGTAACGCTCTTCTTTTGTCGTTGCTGTAGTGACCACCGTAAACACACTCATAACGCCTGCCACCAGAATCGCATGATCGATTTAGGATCGCACGTTCGGTATATATCGTTTGGACCCCACGACTTCGATAGGCATTCTTGGAAATTATCTAAAAGGATCGTTTCTATACTATACTGTAGCAGTTCTATCTACTGTGGTCCAACTTTCGTTCAGTTATGTTACTTAGCAGTGATACGTTACGCAAAAGGTACTGCTGCCCTCAATTTTGAACACCAATTTAGACACAAGGAAAGAGTGAAACGGATTCGTTAATTGGGGATCGATTTAATAGGAGGGGGATCTATTAGACGGAGTTAAACAAAATGATCAGATTTGTAGTACACGGGGTTTATCCGAACAGATCTGGCAGGTAAGCCTACTCATGCAAGAGATACTGCTGGTACGAGGAATCCAAAAGGGAATAAAACATCAAATAGAACTTGGTACTATTAAAGAGAAGTAGACAGCATGTGGAGCTTACATCGATCGGAGCAGTGTCCGAAAGTGTATGGTACGATAAAATGAAAATATCATAAGATAAAATTATGAGTTTAAAAAGAATAAAATAGGAATTTATGCTGAGTAGACGCCACATTTCATAAGTTAAGATGTCAAATGGTACAGTAACTACAGTGAGAAAGTTGGAGCAACCTGCGTAAAGCAGAAGACCGTAATACAGTACGCAGATGGCAATACTGTGCCCTCGATTACCTTAAATAATATTCAATTCTGGTGCGATTCTCTCGCTCCTTGCACGCTTTCCGAATTTGAGTAGGACTCCGTGTCTGAGGTGATACTGCAACATGAAAGGTAACTTCAGATCTGAGAATCCATTTGAAATATTGGTCGTCCAGTTTCACCAAATACTGCCACACGAATTACTTGCCCTAAGTGTCGCAACATGAACTATGTAACGAATGGTGGAAATGATACGATAATTACCGAGCATTACGTTAGCTAGTATCTGCGAGTGTAGGGAGCGATATCCTGACGATGAGAAGCACATTTTTACTTATGTTCACATATTGGAAAGACAGCTTGCAGCTTGACAAGTTGTGTATTGGGTTACTAAGGAATTTCGTAGAATAGTGTCTTTAAAAACTGGATTTTTTTCGACCACCCACCTGCTTTTCATTTTCAGGAGATGATGTTCCATCGCTTGTCAACGTCATCGCCTCAAGGTGACTCTCAGAAGCTCGTCAAAATATTGCCAAGTTTCAGCGATAAACACTGACATAATACCACAGGATCTTTTCAGCGTTATTGTATTACTTCTGGGATGCTCCAAACAGCGCAGGCCATGTTCTGGAACATCACTTACGTTTTCTTTTAAAGAAATGAGAATATGTGGGCAGGATACAGTATCCAAGACGAAGTTACCAACTGATGAGCAATAAAAATTTCATTGTTGCGAGATATGTCGATTCTTGGTACGTTCACAATCGGACAACTTCCTGGGTAAATGTTAATTCACTGCAGGCCTATCGAGTCGACAGTTCTGTTATTTTTCTAATATTTTTATTACAACTACATGTTACATTGCATCTAATCTGTTTGAAGTGTTACTTGTCGTAGAATATATCAAGACATATTCACTGTCACACCTTCGCTTTAGAATAATAATGTTTCAATTTTTGATAATTCGTGATGATAACTTGTGGTTAGCGAACAAGAGAACAGATCTATATGCAAGTCGTCTTTGGAGGAGACTCTATGGGATCACTATCAGCGGTGATATTAATGCTGTGTCATAGAATGATGTCGTTGTTTCACCTTCTGTTGAATAAATATCTTAAGTACAAGTTGAACACGATGAATGACACGCAACATACTTCTTTAACACCTTGGTTAGCACATAACTCAGATCGATAGCTACAACTGAAATAACGGTCTTCCTGTAGGCGTTTTACTAAAGGCTGTGATGTGTCTTTCGTTTCTGACATGTCACAGAGTTTGAGACAAGTAACGGTACTGGACGTTTTGGAATAGTGTATGAAAGGTAGATGCTCAATGTTGGTATTTCTTTAGTTTACTGTATGACCGTTTACAGGTAGAAACAGCATCGATACGCCACCTAGCTTCCGGAGGCCATTGTTCTCCTTTTCAAATGGTGGTTCCAGCTGTTACTTGAAATCTTATGGTCCTTACCCTAAATTACACATTACAGTAAAAACTCAGTAGCCTTACGCCACGGTCTCGCTGCACTTCTCAAAGTGATGATGTTTGGTTTGTGGGGCGCTCGATTACGTTATCATCAGCTCCCATATAGAGTCCCAATTTTTCCACGGTCCATGGTAGCCACTGTCGCAAGTTATGAGGAAGATGATGAAATGATGGGGACAACACAAACATCCAGTCCCCGGACAGAGAAAAATCCCCACTCCGGCCGGGAATCGAACCCGAGACCTCGTGATCCACTAGACCACGAGCTGCGGACCCTTTTCGAAGTGTGACGTAACCTGAGCTGTGTACTTTTCTACGACCGACAGACCGTAACAAGAAAGAAGGGCAAACCTGCCATAGTGATAATGATGATTTTGGGAAACAGACTGTTTCGGCTACTCTTAATTGCTGTCTGTTATGAGGAAAAAAATCGAACCAAGAAGTATATTGAAACTCGACCTGCGAGTCCTCCTCGGCAAATAATCTATGGTACAAGAGGCTTAAGTGTCGCCGTTCCTGCCTGGGGTTGCAGCTGATTTTCAACATTCGTCGCCTAGTGAATCATGAAGTGTATTCGCAAAGCTGTCAAGTATATCTCATTAATATCTGTCATAAAAACTAACAATAGTTCGTGAAAACAAATAATTGCTTCAGTTTGATACTGAATGTTCATCTGCCAGAGGGATATTCAGAGTAAAGGAAAATAATCCTAAAGGTAGCCAAGAGTCTTCCCAAAAGTTATACGTCATTTTTCTAGAAAGTAGATAGTTTCTACATGTTCAAAAACTATTTTCAATAGTGACTCTGTGTTCTTTACGGACTAAATATACGATTAAATTCGGGTACATGACGTAACTAACGTTTCTTTCGGTGTGTCTGAATTATGAATTCAGATTGTGTGTTTCTGTTTCCAGTCACTGAGAAGAATTCTACAATTATTTTTAATTACTTATTTACGTCACCAGTATTCAGATGGATCATCACCGGTTTCTTCCGATAACCAGGATATCAGACGGTGTGTTTAAAAAGAAAGAAAAAAGAGGGATGGTAAAATAATACGAAACTAGAATACTTCTTGTAGAAATAGTAAACAACCAGTCAGTTGCAAACTAGGTTTATTAAAATCCCTTCGCCATGGCTTCTACGTTTATAAAAACGTCTTCTTCAGAAGGAAATATAGATAACTGAATTACGTGTTGTGGCAGTAGTACGTCAAAATATAGCAGAAAGGCTTCAGTCAAATATAAAATTTCACCATTATAAATTAAAACATTCATAACGTGGTTGCTGTCATACAGTATTGTGCACATTTTAGTTTATTACGGAACTGAAATTTTACATTTGACTGACGCCCTTCCATTTTATTTTAACGTACTTCTGGCGCAAAATGTAATCCAGTTGTCTGTAGTTTCTAACGTTGAAACTCTGGTAAAGGGGTTTTATTAAACCTTCCACTTTGTAACTAACTGGCTGTTCACTATTTCTACAATAAGATTTAATTCTATAGTCGCTGCTCCAGACTTGTGCAAAATTTTGAAGCTAGAATACAAACCAAACTAACTTTTTTTACACAACTGTACACATGATTACGTTACATAGTTATTCGTCAACTTGGAACAGGCCAGGGGAGGCGCTGAGAATGAGAACATACCTGCACTCAGATTGTTGGACCTACAGTCAGCTAAACAATAGTGTCAAGTTGGCATTTCTTAAATCGAAAATACAAGGCTAAAATATTCATAACATAAACTTGACTCTGAGATAAAACCTTCTCAAAGTGAAAACTAAGGAAAATTTCCTTAGCTACTGTTGAGATAAGCTAGACGTACTCGAAGTAAGTAAGAGGAGCAGTATAGATGTTGGCCGCTTGCTAACGCGATCTGAAAGTTGGGAAGTAATGCCTGGCGGTCGCAAGCGTACACAAAACAGCCAGAATGAAACAATTATTAAATCAAATTACTGTTAGATAAGTGCGAGCCCGCAAAAAACGAACCCTAACAAAGAAAAAGCCAAAAATATAATAAATTAACGAGGGGAGAAGAGAACACTTCGACGAAGACTTTGTTTCGGAAATCGCTTTGTTCATCTAACATGTGATCTGGGTATTTCTGTTAATTAGGTAGTAAACAATTCAAATTCTTGAAGTGTGTCCAGATTGTATCATTTAGGAACATATTGACTGTTCTTAAGACCCTGAACAGTTCGCCATACCTTCTGTTCGCCTTTTTTCTTTTTTTTTTCTAATGATGACCAAAAGCTACCTACAACACAATATTATCTAAAGCGGACATAAAAAAAAACTGCCTCTTTAGATTAAGTAAAATTTTGGACAAGCTCTACATTTTATTTCATACGCATCTGACTTTGAATATTCATTATTAACTGCTCTTTTGTTTTACCGTTTGTTATGTCAAAGTTGACTGTCAGCAGGGGAAGACCGCTCTCGTTTTTCTCTACGAACCGTTTTTGCTGCTTTCGTGACGCACGTATTACGCAGCGCCGGAGAACTGTTTTCCTTAGTAGTCATTAGAAACTTCACTGTTAATTGAAAATATTTTCTCTCTTTTGTGTCCAGACATTTAACGTTTTCATTCGGTACACGAAGAAGTCGTGAATTTCTTAGCGCCCGCAGTACGCCGTGGTTTTACGGCGCCGGAGTGGCATGATCTTCGTCGACCAATAGCAAGGCGCGCTTGCTGCACCCGTGCTGACGTCAGCCTCCCTATGGCTCACGATTGCGGCAACACGGTCTCCGTAGCCACCTCGCACAGTAGCGTCTACAAATAGGGACAAGCGGTACTCCCTGGAGATAAGCCAAGATAATATTAAGGGTGAATTATCCATTACACGTGTCTAATTGTCAGTCATGAGGCTGATTCACAATCGTATTTTAATTTTCCTCTGCAGTAACGGACTGATTAAGTTTCACAGACTAAAACGCTGTTAAGAAAGAAAGCTTTCCCCACATGGGATGCATAAAGCGGGGATTATTCGTCTGATTTAAGTAAGATATGCTCATAAGCGTCTGCTTACTTTTTTCCAAGCAAACCTTGCAAAGACGAATGGGCAAAGAAGGCAACAAAGTAAACCGAAAAGATGAAAATGAATTAAACAATTTAAATGATTATTTCGTGCGAGTGATGGGCATACGAAGCCAAAGGTAGTAAGTTAAACATTGTGTATCGATCATAACTGCAAGTGTGAGCGTCTCCTGTGAGACTGATGATGGTAAAATCGTGCGTTTTTTGTTTATAACTACAGTTTTGTTATGGATGATGCAAGAGAGTGTGCCACACACTAGTATTGAATATTAATACCAAAAACCTTGTCTTCTTTAAAAATAAAGAATAAAGGCCTTCGTACATTTTCTTGCGTATGGATGACTGTTATTGTCACTACGTATCTCTACCAAGTGACCCTCGCAACCTATTAGCTGAACATACCACGTTCCAACCGCTGCTGTAGCCACCTGGCGAAACGATTTTAAACATGAAGCTTTTGATACAAATTGTGCAGTGCTTCCCATGTGTATTTTATGAGTATCACGTTTTTCACTGACAAAGATGCACTCCTAAAATGCACATCAGACACTTCAATGTATGCGAAAATGGATCACGTGCCCGTTTCATTAGCAATCTTTGCCTACACTAAATAAAATTTCTGTTTCATTTGTTAGTGACTAAGTGGTTCAACAGCAGGATGCAAAAGATTTTCTCTTGCACTCTTCGCACCTAATGATATTCACACATCAAGAAATGAGCATATGGGGTGAAGGCAGACAGTCTATACCTGGTTTGTCTCGAAATTATGTTAGAAAAAACTAGTCAATTCCACATTTGTGTCTGGTTTAAAATCATCATTTCTTTCACTTTTAATAGTTAGTAGGTTTGTCAGTAACTTGCCAGAACTGTACTTCCATGTTATACTGGATAAAATGATATAATACATTGTTATGCTTTTCCTGATGTTAGACTATAAAGTCAACGCTCAGAGAACAGTGTATGGGAAATCACAATGCACTTGAGAGGTGCATGGTCACTTACCTTTTGCGATATTGTCTGAAATGCATAGTGAAACATTATTTCTAAATGAAGCAAGAAGCCATATAAAAAATTGTTGATGCCACTTTATAGGCGGAAAGTCAACACACCAACGAGCTTAGTTTCGCAGTGAAGTGAGAAATGAAAGTGGAAAAGAATTCTGTTAGCGAGCGTGAACTTCTTTCAGATTAGTTGTAATACAGTAAATGCACTACTATCAGACATTGTCGTTTCGTTTGACAGGAAGCACCAACACTCCACATATTAAAATTAGTAAGAAGCACTAATTTTACTTTATTGACGTATTGCTGTACCCAGTTATGAAATCTAAAATTATGACTCCACATATTTTTCAATATTGGCTTCACGGGCATGTCCGCAAACAGGAAAAAGGGCATTGTAAGGCGTCAAGCGTAATTTGAAACAAACATCAAGCTAACAGTAACTGTGAACTCACCTTTAAGGTGCTACTTGGAGAAGGTACTACTTGGAGATTAAATGTTGCTTCATGATTCAGTCTCCACAGCTTTACTTTCTGAGAGCTTAACAAAGATATGAAACCAACTTCACATCAATTATCTGAATTTGTAAAGTGTCCAGCGTAATTTGCAACAAACATCAAGCTAACAGTAACTGTGAAATCACTTTTACTACTACTAAGAGATGAAATGTTGCTTCATGATTCAGCCTCCACAGTTTTACTTTCTGAGAGCTTAGGATATGAAACCCACTGCACATCAATTATCTGAATTTATATCCTTCATGGAAACGGAGATCGAAGAGAACTATGTTTCTTTCAACACAGAATGAGAGATTTCCCACTTCACTTACAACTTTTTCATTTATACAACGGCACAATCCATTTTGACAGCTTGCACTTATCATACCTGAATCACTTTCTGGATCTACTATGCGCTCATGCCACAGCAGTAATGACGTTCTTCGTTGTGGAGCGTTATTTACAAGTATTTGCTCGAAAAAAGTATTAATCTGTGCGCAAATTACAGTATTCTCTTTCTAGATCAAAATGAAACAAGCGACGGTTTCTTTCCGTCAGAATTGTGAACTTTTCTGCTTTTGTGACGGTATTAACAGTACTAAGCTTTAAAAAAATAACATTTATTTTATAGGTTCTGATAGATGTTGACTTGGCATGGTTCTGTGACCTGCAGTAAGTCAGAAAATGAAACTTCGTCCTGTTTAAGCACATTTGAAAACTTTTGTGGATCCACGTACCAGAAAAAATATAATGTGCACGATTACATCAAATCCATTACACAATTTCAGCCGTGTTCCAGTTCTTACCAGACAGAAGCTCTTTATAACTGAAATACCTGTTGATTTTTCTTTAAAGCAGGTAGTAGATAACAATGCATGCCACTTAGAAGCTCATCAATCTGTATGAAGTGTGTGTGACGGATCCATACTTAAAGCGGGATAATGTGAAGATAATGGCGAGATATTCTCGTAGAAAATGGGCGCCATATGATAACAGCTTCGTTCTCATTACATACTCGTAAGCGTAATTGATCTTTGAGCTGAGAGCGAAATTGTCTAAACATCTTAATCTGGGTTCGGCCTAGCAATAGGTTCAACCCCAGATACTAAAGGCCACATCTCATTTACTAAAGCAAATGATTTTCATTGTACAGTGCTACGGAAAATTTACTATAGCTGTATACACCATAAATCCTTCGTTACACGTTAAGATCGTTATCAACATGTGCGGTGTATGATTCTGCAAAGAAGTTTCGTAATAACTTACCCATATTCCTGTTAGTTTATACTTACCATTTGTGTTGATAGCGTAATACTTATTACTCCTTGGCTTAACATTTTGTAATTATTGGTATCCTAATTACTGTTAGTTGAATGCATGTACAGTAATAATCAAATATTTTTATGAAATTTGTTCCTCTTGAAGCGGAAAAGTTGTGTGTAATGTAATTCGCAACTACTGAGTTAAACTGCTTGTTAAAGAACAAATGCATGTGACGTTAAACGGTGATAGCGAGATTGCTATTTCAGAGAGACATAACTGGACTGTTTCTGACACTATGTTTGTCGATGACCAAGTACTCCTGATATTTACGTAGCCTATTGGAATCTTTGCGTAACGGAAACGTACCACTACATTACAAAGCAAGAGGATGGAAAATAATTTGACACAAAAAGAAGTGCGATGCACTGTGTTCCAGATTCCAAGAAGAATTCATGTTCCAGATTCCATGAAGAATTCATCGTCATCTATGTACTCGAAATAGTTACAGTAGGCAGTATCTTATTGGCAATATGCATTACGTGTTGCAACTAGAACATAACACGGCACTCAGACTCAAATCGTTTTCTCTGAGTGCCACTACACGAATGTTTCGAAGGTTCCTGCTTTGATGACTGATATATCTTCGCCGCAGGCGTCGTACAATCAAAGCTACAAACATACTTAATAGGCTATGTTGTTCAAGTGAGAAGATAAATTTACTGAATTCTCACGTATACAGTTGCAGAAAGTTTTTTTTAAGAGCACCTTCCGCTAGATTAACAGTATTTGCCATCGCAGAGACTTCATTATCAAAGACCTAAGAACGATATTTAGATATCTGAAATAAGACTAGGGCCGAAATTGTACAGTAGTACTAAAATATAAATTAACAATTTCAGACATCATTAAATCATTGCAAATATACCAAATACTTGCTTGCATTATTACTTGCCTGATTTGAACAGTAATTAAGAAAGATTCAGGAAAAAATATGGTTCCAGCAAAAGAAATTGACTTATATTAACACGTACATCATCGAAAGGAATAATTAACGACAAGAACACACTAATCTTAGAGGATGGATTAAATGACAGAACACACCAAATGTAAAGTATGGCCGTTAAAATTTATTTGTACTCATGGTATACAAACAGTCAATAAATTTTGTTTGTAAGTTAATTTTTCAGAACACAGACAATAAATTTCTTACATATAATAAGAATAAATCGCAAGCATCTGTACAAAACAATCACTATGCATCTCACATATCAAACAAATATGCATTTCCGATAGAATTTGAAAATCACCAACTACTTGTTAGCGCGACAAGCTCCTGCCGCTGGGTTTCCTAATCTAAATATGTCTGGTAAAATGCACAACTATCTTTACAAACATAATATGACACCGGAATAATAGAAAATAAACTGCACAGCTTCCTACAGCTTTGCGTCTCTGCCATACAAATCTGCTTCCCATATCATTGACGAAAGCGCAATTTGTACAATAGTGTTCACGGAAAGCTTGAAAATGACTCGTGCGACCTGTTGCTTATTGCATTCTGTGAGTCTGCTAGCTACTAAATCAATCTGTCTTTCTTTTTTGTAAGCAATGAAACATAGAAACATTTGTATCTCAGTAGTAAGTTAAAGACTGAAAGCAAACAGGATGCAGAATATCGTCTAGTGAGTGAAAGAAAACTGCAGTATCTTCTCGTTTTTGTCAACAAAGAGCAAAAAGTTTCTCAGAACTGAAAATGCGTACGTAACATAATTATTAACTTAAGTTCCCTGTATATTACAAGAAAATAGTCAAAAATGTTGTGCATTGTTAATGATTCGCATGTATCCACATATCTATAACCAAGACACTCTGTTCACCATATCGCAGCGTGTTTTAAGAGTATTGTACGTCTAGCATTATGTGGATTGAGTGGAGATTTAAGTACAGTAAATGTTGATTTTAAGAGTACGACTTTGTATAGAGACAGAAACCGACAACATTCTGCCAAGTTGCCCGCAAAACAGCACACATGTATCAACATTTACGATACGTTAACCTGAACTGAATCCACCAGTTGATAGAGAAATAATACTGCGAAACGTGCGGAGTCATAAACGAGCTGAATTGTCCTTTTTAGTTCATATTCTTTGACAACTGCAACGTGTTTGCTCTCAAAAGCTAGATTATGTATGATTTTAAAAGACACACTTAAAACTGGCTGCTAGCCAAAACCAAAGTTTTCGATCAGGTCTTCACATTTAATTCAACGATTACAGCTTTCGAGATAAGCTGTCGGAGGGAATAAATTACGTTAGTTTTGTTAAAATTTATGAATTTCTACGTCTACCTTTAGCAGAAGTTACTGCACCCGTTATCACATGCAACACGTTTGTACTAAATGATAAAATGGTCAATGGAACAAGTAGTTGTCGGCGTCTGCAGTGGGCAGTACGTTGTAACAAGTCCACTCACGAGAATTCAAAGTAGAGAGACAGATTCACACAGTAAAAGAAAGGAAGTGCGTGTTAACAAATCGACATGTACTACTGAGCCGATTAAGGCACCTTTTGCACCACCAGATGAGGAACACTTGTTGGCAGAATGGAGCACGCGGGCGTGCAGGAACATCACCAGTACAGCTGCGCGCAGTGGGCGGGCGGCGGCGCCGCGGCGAACACAAAGCGGTGTTCTCCCGCAGCTGCAGCGACGGGCCAGGGGGTGTGTGCCGGGGGTGGCAGGGGGGTGGGCCAGCGTGGGACCGCACCGGCGCAGGAATCCACCTCGGACGGCGCCGACAACCACGGCCTGTGATGGCCGGAATGGGACGGCGACGCCGGAGAATCAGCGGAACACACGCGGCTCCCGTCGGTGGCGACTTTCCTCAAGTCCAGGACGCGTACCTGCATCTCCACTGACGGCAGGCACGCGCGGCCTACCTCCTCTCCGTAGAATTTCGTGCGCGCACGGCCGTCGGAAGAGTCGCGGTCGCACTGCCTCTTCCCCATGCTGAAATCCAGGCACCCGTCTGCCGCTGCAGTCGGCGGGGACGGCGATCTGCTGTACTTGTCCGCGTAGTGCGCCGGCGGGCTGGGGGTGCTGTACCCTCCGTCGGCACCAACAAGTGGACAGCGCTCCCCCGTGCAGACCTGTTGCTCCGGCAGGAGATGCGTCGCGTGAGGGACGACGCGGTCCAGATGGGCAGCGTTGCAGCGCGACGACAGGTCGTAGCCGCCGTGGTCGGGGAGCGTGCAGTCGGGCGAGAAGTCACAGCGCGGGTACTCGGGCGTCCGGAAACCTTCGCCGCAGTAGCGGCTGCACGTGGCAGCCTCCGCTCTGATGTCGGCCTCCTTCTTGAGCCAGCGCCGTAGCTGCCAGCGCTTTATGCCGAACTTCTGGGCGGTGGCCGCCTCCCTGCCGTGCCACTCGGGAGAGTCGTGGAAGGCGTTCAGCACGGACAGCATGAACCCCAGCGAGGGCTGCCCCTCGTCCAGCGGCTCGGGGCTTTCGTCGGAGTAAGACGACGACGACGAGGATCCGACGATACCGTCGCTGCTGGCACTTTCGTCTCTCGTCAGCGGACTCGCCTCGGGGGCGTGCATCTCCACGTCCGGACTCGGAAGCGCCGCTTCTTCTTCGGCGGCACTGACGACGTGATCGTCGTGGGCAGGCATGGCGTCCGGTTGCGCCGTTCCCATGGATTTTCGGAGGGACTGCTCCGCCACCAGCCACTTCTGCACCTGGCGTCGGTGGATTCCGTACTTTCTCGCCGTCGCTCTCTGGTTGCCTTTGCAGTCCGGGTCCTCCCGAAACGACTTCAGCACTTGCAGCTTGAAGAACAAAGGGTACATTCGCCTCCTCTCCGAACCCTGACCGCCTTCGGCAGACGCCTTCGTCGAAGAGGTCTTCTGCCTGCGGTCGTGTCCCTTGTTGTTCTCCACTCCTTCTGCCATTTCTGTTCTGGCAAGGTGCACTCGCGAGTCGTCAGAAGGCAGGGCAGCTGTGCTTTGGCGAAAGCACTACAGCTGCTGACGGAACGGCACTGAGAGCCACAGGTGTGGCACGCGGAGTACACACACACACACACGCGCGAGCCTGGCGATGCGCGCACACACACGTTACGGGCGGAGCTGCAGAGCACGCGTAGTCACACACACAGTCTCCGGCCGCTTGCCTGGCGCTCACTGCTCGGCCGAGCCAGCAACTCAGGCGGACCCGCCCGGGTGACGTCTTGCAGTGGAACGCCGGAGGACGTAAACCAGTTTTAGACGCTGCGATGCCACTTTGGCCGCGCGCTGCCGGCCTCCACACCACACGACACACAGGCTCCCGCGTAGGCTTCGGACTGCGGGCCGGCCTATAGGAGCGCAGCTCGCCACGGGTTCCGGCCGAGTGTTGACCTTGGAGAGAGACGGCCGGGCGTCACGCGGTCTGCCCTGAGGACGCGGCGGGCGCGCGACTTGGCAACGGCGCACCCGCCGGCCCAGACAGCGCGCCGCCAGCCACGGCCGGCTCGCTGCCTCTGCCCCCCCCCCCCCCCTTCGGCCCCCGCGTCCAGACAGCAGCCGCCCACTGCATGCTACAACACGCAGCCCAACCGTCGAGAGAGCCAGCAGCTTTATCTCGCCACGACACGACTCAGCGCGCCACTTGTTAACGAGATGTCGCGTCTTAAGCTGCCTCACTTGCATTGTTTCTGTGCTGCCGCCAACGCAAGAAATCTGTTTTCCAAGACGTTGTCTATTGCTGCGAGTGTTATTGTTATCTTTTTGTTCTTCAGGCCTCTCTTCCGCCGCTGCAAAAGACAACATGTATAGGGTGTTCAAAAGGAAAGAATAATTTCATTTGTTTATCACAGTAGCTTTGTTTATCACAGTAGTTTTGAGAGACGAAGTAGTGAAGGCAGCAGAGGATCTAGTAGGTAAAAAGACGAGGGCTAGTAGAAACCCTTGGGTAACAGAAGAAATATTGAATGTAGTTGATGAAAGGAGATAAGATAAAAATGCAGTAAATGAAGCAGGCAGAAAGGAATACAAACGTCTCAAAAATGAGACCGACAGGAAGTGCAAAATGGCTAAGCAGGTATGGCTAGAGGACAAATGTAAAGATGTAGAGGCTTAACTCACTAGGGGTAAGATGGATACTGCCTACAGGAAAATTAAAGAGACGTTTGGAGAAAAGAGAACCACTAGCATGAATATCAAGAGCTCAGATGGAAACCCAGTTCTAAGCAAAGAAGGGAAAGCAGAAAGGTGGAAGGAGTATATAGAGGGTCTATACAAGGGCAGTGTACTTGAGGACAATATTATGGAAATGGAAGAGGATGTAGATGAAGATGAAATGGGAGATACGATACTACGTGAAGAGTTTGACAGAGCACTGAAAGATCTGAGTCGAAACAAGGTCCCGGGAGTAGACAACATTCCATTAGAACTACTGACGGCCTTGGGAGAGCCAGTCCTGACAAAATCTACCATCTGGTGAGCAAGATGTATGAGACAGGTGAAATACCCTCAGACTTCAAGAAGAATATAATAATTCCAATCCCAAAGAAAGCAGGTGCTTACAGATGTGAAAATTACCGAACTATCAGTTTAATAAGTCACAGCTGCAATATACTAACGCGAATTCTTTACAGACGAATGAAAAAACTGGTAGAAGCCGTTTGGATTCCGTAGAAATAATGGAACACGTGAGGCAATACTGACCCTGCGACTTATCTTAGAAGCTAGATTCAGGAAAGGCAAACCTACGTTTCTATCATTTGTAGACTTGGAGAAAGCTTTTGACAATGTTGAATGGAATACTCTCTTTCCAATTCTGAAGGCGGCGGGGGTAAAATACAGAGAGCGAAAGCCTATTTACAATTTGTACAGAAACCAGATGGCAGTTATAAGAGCCGAGGGGCATGAAAGGGAAGCAGTGGTTGGGAAGGGAGTGAGACAGGGTTGTAGACTATGCTCGATATTATTCTATCTGTATATTGAGCAAGCAGTGAAGGAAACAAAAGAAAAAATCCGAGTAGGTATTAAAATCCATGGAGAAGAAATAAAAACTATGAGGTTCGCCGATGACATTGTAATTCTGTCAGAGACAACAAAGGACTTGAAAGAGCAGTTGAACGGAATGGACAGTGTCATGAAAGGAGGGTATAAGATGAACATCAACAAAAGCAAAACGAGGATAATGGAATGTAGTCGAATTAAGTCGGGTGATGCTGAGGGAATTAGATTAGGAAATGAGACACTTAAAGTAGTAAAGGAGTTTTGCTACTTAGGGAGCAAAATAATTGATGATGGCCGAAGTAGAGAGGATATAAAATGCAGACTGGCAATAGCAAGGAAAGCGTTTCTGAAGAAGAGAAATTCGTTAACATCGAGTATAGATTTAAGTGTCAGGAAGTCGTTGTCTGAAAGTATTTGTATGGAGTGTAGCCATGTATGGAAGTGAAACATGGACGATAAATAGTTTGGACAAGAAGAGAATAGAAGCTTTCGAAATGTGGTGCTACAGAAGAATGCTGAAGATTAGATGGGTAGATCACATAACTAATGAGGAGGTACTGAATAGAATTGGGGAGAAGAGGAATTTGTGGCACAACTTGACAAGAAGAAGGGACCGGTTGGTAGGACATGTTTTGAGGCATCAAGGGATCACAAATTTAGCCTTGGAGGGCAACGTGGAGGGTAAAAATCGTAGAGGGAGACCAAGAGATGAATACATTAAGCAGATTCAGAAGGATGTAGGTTGCAGTAAGTACTGGGAGATGAAGAAGCTTGAACAGGAAAGAGTAGCATGGAGAGCTGCATCAAACGAGTCTCAGGACTGAAGACCACAACAACAACAAGACATTGTCTATTGCTGCGAGTGTTATTGTTGTCTTTTTGTTCCGCCGCTGCTGAAGACATATATAGGGTGTTCAAAAGGAAAGAACAATTTCATTTGTTTATCACAGTCAAGCTACGAATGATAAAAACGTACTGCGCATGTCAGTTGATGGAGGAACGTTCAAAATCTTTTGTTCGCGTAGAACTATACCAAACACTGAGCATCACATTATGCGTTGCTCGAATGGTTCAAATTGCTCGGAGCACTATGGGACTTAACATCTGAGGTCATCAGTCCCCTAGAACTGAGAACTACTTAAACCTAACCTAAGGACATCACACACATCCATGCCCGAGGCAAGATACGAACTTGCGACCGTAGCAGTCGCAAGGTTCCAGACTGAAGCGCTCGGCCACACCGACCGGCGCGTTGCTCGAAAAACATCTACATCTACATCCATACTCTGCAAGCCACCTGACGGTATGTGGCGGAGTGTACTTTGAGTACCTCTATCGGTTCTCCCTCCTATTCCAGTCTCGTATTGTTCGTGGAAAGAAAGATTGTCTGTATGCCTCCGTGTGGGCTCTAATCTCTCTGATTTTATCCTCATGGTCTCTTCGCGAGATATAAGTAGGAGGGAGCAACGTACTGCGGTTCGCAGGAGAGCTTCTGTAAAGTTTGGAAGGTAGGAGACGAGGTACTGGCAGAAGTAAAGCTGTGAGGACGGGGAGTGAGTCGTGCTTGGGTAGCACAGTTGGTAGAGCACTTGCCCGCGAAAGGCAAAGGTCCCGAGTTCGAGTCTCAGTCCGGCACAAGTTTTAATCTGCCAGGAAGATTCGCATGAGCGCACACTCCGCTGCAGAGTAAAAATCTCATTCTGGCAATGTACTGCTTGACTCCCCGATGAAGGTATGTTCTCGAAACTTCAACAAAAGCCCGCATCGAGCTACTGAGCGTCTCTGCTGCAGAGTCTTCCACTGGAGTTTATCTATCAACTCCGTAACGCTTTCGCGATTTCTAAATGATCCTGTAACGAAGCTCGCTGCTCTCTGTTGGATCATCGAAATGGTAGTCCATTTAATTCCACATAGCAATCAACAGGTCCCCGTTTATTGAATCGACAGCTTCATCAATTCGATTTCTCAGCTCTGCCACAGGTGGGAAAAGACGCTGTCTTTTATGTTTTGTATCCCGCCTGGATAGACGGTGCGTGGGTCTGCTCCTGTAATATAGGCCGAGAGTGAAGAAAGCGAGTAGGAGCAGGAGAGGTGAAGCACTTCTGTACTGCATGTAACTTCAACACTTTTAATAGAGTCAAAAACACAAGTAAATATCAAATGCATACATAAATTTGGCAAGGATGAGCATGTAGGTGTGAAGCCGTAGTCCATGTCTAATCCTGTGAAGTTAGGATGACTGTTCCCTATAATCTCAAAACTAATAAATAGTAGCTGCTGTCCAAACTTTAACTGAACGTAACCAATACAAAGTCTCAATAGCAAGCTAGCCCGTTCGGTAGGAGAAGCGACGTTTCCAGGCCGTCTGGTCTTGATGAAACGGGCAGATATCAAGACGCCACTGCTTGAGCTCCACAGAGTCGGCCAGAGGGCACTGTGGTTGGCGTAGTTAGTCTTCTCTCGTAGTGCCACCTACGTTGTTTGGCATCGTAACTATCGACGCCACATTATGTACCTCCACAGAAAAAAAAATCGCAAAGGTGTTAGGTCGGATGACTTGGGAGGTCAAAAGCAAACAACAAGATCTTGTTGTCCACCTGTTCCAGTCCAGGTTTGTGGCGTGGTGTTGTTAAGATAACACGGCACCACAAGGTGCAATGCTGTTATGCATAGAAATGAAATAATTGAACTCTTTATGAAGTTAAGTAAACGACCAGTGTTGCAGCATGTCCAGCTACGACATTCCTGCCACAGTTTCCACAGGAAAAAGGAAAGGACCATGGAATTCGTGAACTGGAACGGCACAAAACTTGTTCAGTTTGGGTGAGCCTCTGTCATGTCCGACGACGACGCCAGGATTTTGCGACCCTCCAAATTCTTAGACTGTGGCGGTTTACATCACCCGATAGGTGAAATGTCGATTCGTCCGAAAAGATGAGTCGTTTGGAAAAATTGTCCTCTGGAGAACTGAAATGCAAAATTCGTAGCTTCTTTTATGGTCGCCGAGACGCAGTTGCTGCAGTAACTGCAACTTGTAAAGCTTCATACGCAGGCGTCGCTTCAGAACGCATCAAGCCGTTGTTTGAGGAAGTTGAAGTTCCTGGCGTGCTCGCCTCGCGGGCTTCCGAGATCATTGTGCTCTTCCCTTTGCGTATGCAGCAAACTTCCAAGAATTTTGTAGCCAGTCATTCTGTTTGTGCAGAGACGGGTTCTTGCTTAATATACGGCGGAATACACGTTGCACGCGAACAATGGATTAACGTCGTGCGAATTCCAACACCCAAAATAATTTCTCTTGTGGTATAGTTGCCATGTTTCTGCAAATAAATAACAGCACAGCTGTGTCAGAGCTTTGAACCTTCCGCAATCCAGTGATGTACACCATCTGTTTCTATGTTTTATAGTTTGTCTGTAATAGACAACTGGAATTTGTTCTTTCTTTTTGAATCACCAGGTGTATGAAACCCAATCAAGTATTTCTGACAGCTTTCACCGGAAGTACCAAACTATGTAATTTATAAGTCAGAAAGAGCACTCACTGTTGATGATGCTTTTAACTAAACTAAAACGTGTTTAGTCTCAATAAGATTTCACACAGTCGCCAGAGGCGTCATGACTCCATTACTGATTGTAGGTGCAGCGTACCGAGGATTTTATTATTATTATCATCATCAAATAGCATTAAGGTACATACACGTATACTGTTCGACAAAGCGCATCGCAGACCGGCCCTACGTCCTCCTCTCACGGGACGTGAAAACGCACGTGGACGAGGAACTGGTGACGTCACAGCGTGGAATTCCACGTCCTGTTACGCTGCTGAGCGTGAAATGGAGAATCTAGCGTGTCATATTTTTGCCTCGTTGAGAGGAACGTGGCCAGTGAGATGCGATATCGCTTTACTTGGCAAGCAGAACATAGTAGCCGCCATATTGTATGACGTTAAACATCGTATTTCGTGGGTTTTCTTTATCATAGACTGAGTGGTATTTGAACGGAAGATGTTTCAAAGCATCAGGAAACTTAGGATCTCTCGAAATTTGTTATAATAAAACGACAGGAAACGAAATACCGGTAGGTAAAGGCTTCTTCCTGAAGCTGATGTTTTTACTCATATAACTTGTGTAATTGTTGCATATTAAATACCAAATAATGATATCTGTAGGTATAGTTTTTAGCCAGTATGTACCATATACGGAGGCCTGATTGGCTTGACGAAGCTACACCGCAGTCGATAGCGTCGTGACCTCGTGAGTTTTGTAGGTAAAAGTACAAGATTCGCGTCCAACTGCTTTCAATTTTTTTAACCTTCTGTTTTCTATGAGACTGTGGGTCTTTCTTATTCAGTTAATAGAAATATTAGCTCAGTAGTCGACAATATTTATTGTAAAAAATATATTTGTTGCATGTCATAGCAAAAGCCAACCACTGGCATGTTTACCCAGTAGCCAGTAATCGTGATGTGACTGGTGGTTTATGTCTGAAAATGAACACTAGTTGCACACTAGAAGTTCTTGCTATTATGAAATTTTCTATAGAATATATATATATATATATATATATATATATATATATATATATAGCTATCTCTGGGCTTACGGACTGATTCATGTTTGTATCTTGCATGTAAATATCTGTTTCTTTGATGTTGAGTAGCTTCAAAAAAATCTCTTCCTTCGAATGAAATTACGAAACAATTCTCGAGTTTGAAATCTATGTAATGAACTTCGATCATACAATGTGATAGTAGTTAACGCAACATCGAGAATGTTGATATTACAAATCCGTAAACTGACAATAGACACTACACCTTAGCTATACTCAGTTTGAAATCGCAAACGGGATGAAAATTCAGTTGAGTCTACGTATAACTTCTACTAGTACATGATAGTACAGAAAAAAGGGAACATTTCCGCAGTCCAATTCAACTAGAAGTGATGAAGGAAAGAAATTGCATCCATAGTAATTGAAACCTTACAACTTTGCCACTTACGAAGCACTAATGACATTTATCATTTTTTTAAAAATTACACCGTTTAGATGGCGTCCTCCTTTTGTGTTAGCAGAAGAGCCAACACCGTGTCACGAGCGGAGGCCGAAATGCACGCGTTTTAGCTCACGCAGGCTGGCGTGAGGAGGAAAGAACTATACTGACGTGAGGTCTGGAACATGACAAGGAATGAGAATTCAGAAAGCGGACCTAATTAGTTTGATACTTAACTTTAATCCATTAATGATGAACGTCGCTCTTGACGGTTCATGATTCACAATATTATCTGTTCATAATATATTCTTGAAGATAGTAATTATAGTAACTGAATATGGCGCCTTGCTAGGTCGTAGCAAATGACGTAGCTGAAGGCTATGCTAAACTGTCGTCTCTGCAAATGAGGGCGTATGTAGACAGTGAACCATCGCTAGCAAAGTCGGCTGTACAATTGGAGCGAATGCTAGGGAGTCTCTCTAGACTAGACCTGCCGTGTGGCGGCGCTCGGTCAGCAATCACTGATAGTGGCGACACGCGAGTCCGACGTATACTAATGGACCGCGGCCGATTTAAAGGCTACCACCTAGCAAGTGTGGTGTCTGGCGGTGACACCATACCGCCTATACGAATACATTCGTGAAATCTGCTGCTGAGATTCCTCACTGACCGCTGCAACATCTCAATTTGGATACCGTGAACTGCATCCCGAATTCTCTGTTTTAACTCATCCAGGTTTCTTGGTCGAGTCGTGTAGACATTGCTCTTGAGGTTGCCCCACAAGAAAAAAATCACAAACGGATAAATACGGCGATCAATATGCTATTGATTGTAGTGGGGTGTGTGATGTCGCTCCGTCCTGTTGAAACCAGGCCTACTGAACGTATAGAAAATTGTTCAATGCAGGTGTAACGAAAGTTCGCAACATCTCCACGTAATATCGGCATTGACAGTTATTGTGCTTCCCTGTTCATCTGCGAAAAAATACGGTCCGATAATCCCATGTGATGAAATACCACACCATACTGTCACTTTACTAGCGTGCAAAGGGCGCTCATGAACGTCATTAGGATTTGTGTGTGCCCAGTAACGGTAGTTCTGTTATTCACATAACCTGTGAGATGAAAATGTGCCTCATCTGACATCCACAACTTCTTCAGAAATTCATCGTCATTGTTTATTTTTGTTATCATTTGTTGACAGAATCCTAATCGTAACCGGAAATCGTTGTCCTTCAATTGTTGCACCATCTGTAGTTTGTACGGATGAAATTTTAAATCAAGATGAAGAATTCTGCGAATACTCTCCCGGGACATTCCAACCACTGCTGCTTGCTTACGAACTGAAAGCCGTGGGCTCCGTAAGACAGACTCGCATACATCAATGTTCGCTTCGTCGTCGTGTTAGTTTCTTCTTGAGGGCAGATCCAGTGTCTTCAAAGTTATTAATCCAACACTTTATCGCGTGTTTCCACGGAACGGAATCATGATGTCCTAAATTATAAGAACGTCGAAACTCCCTCTGCGCCGCTACCAAACTATCATTGTTTCTATAAAATATTTTTATGGCTAACGCACGCTGTTCCACTGATCAGTGATTACTGAAATGGCGGACTGTGTAATGTCACGAACCCGCAGTGCTGCCACCTGTCCATGGCTGCCACTACTCATTTCAAACATTCCCGTTATTCTGTGTCACCCTGTATATATTACCACCAATTCGCTGCTCAAGCCAGCGACGAGTCCAGAATCTTCTTCGCGAACTTCTGCGTTCTTCGACAATCACTAATAGATTTAAGGTAGCTGTTTTCTCCGCGTACATTTTCGTAAAGAAACTGTGTGGTTTGCGAGTCACACAGGGCCAACAATGGCCGCTGTACCAATCGCATTATCCAGCTCGTTCCATGTGCCGACGGAGCTCTCCACGTCCACGTCAACGTTAACTGACACGTTCCGTCTGAGGGAGGCTTAAGTGGGAAGTAACTTAGTAACATGACTAGCTACAGCCACGCTCCAGTTCAATGTGGTGCACAGTGTTACCTTTCGGTACAAGCGTGCGAGGTAATCGCAGAACATGCCTTAACGAGGAGGAGGGGGGGGGGGGGGTGGGGGAGGAGAATAGTGCTCAAGGTCCCGTCGACAACGAGATCATTAGAGACGGAGCACAAGCTCGCATTAGGGAAGGATGGAGAAGGAAGGAGGCCGTGCTCCTTCGAAGGAACCATCCAGGCATTTGCCTTAAGCGATTTTGGGGAAATTACGGGAAACCTAAATGAGGACGGCAGGACTTGGGTTTGAACCGTCGTACTCCCTAATGCGAGCCCAGTGTGCTAACCGCTGCGCTATCCCGCTCGGTACCTCAACGGGCAGTCGTGACGGCGTGCTGTCAACTTCCGTGCATCTGATGGCGATAACAAGCAGACAGTAGTGACATTGCTGACCAAAAAGGTGACTGAGCGTGCAACCAGAGTTTATAACATCGATCGTGTGCAAACTATGGTTTGAGGTAAACGATGCTGAGCGGAAAAGTGATTCAGGAATCTGTCCTAAAGAAGGGGAAGCAGAGCACGCAGCATCTATTAACAGTACGAAAAGAATGTGAACGTATACAGGAGAACTTAGGCGATGTTTGGAAGGTAGAGACGAGGTGACGGTTATAGTAAAGCTATGACGGCTGCTCGTGATTCGTGCTTGGACAGCTGAGTTGGTAGACCACTTGCCCGCGAAAGGCAAAGGTCTCATGTTCGAGTCAAGTCCACCACATAGTCTTAATACGCCAGGAAGTTTCAAATCAACAGATTCTGAAAACAATCCAATTGGGGGCTCACCGGTTCTCAGACGACATGAGACTCGATACTTATGAGTTATCATCGATGAAAGGTGGAACTTCGGGAAGCACTTTGAATCCGAAACCCAAAGAGCATTACAAGTACTCAATAATCTCATCTCCATAGGACACAAAAGATTTCACCTTCCCCCCCTCCCGCCACCTAAAAAAATTGTACCATAACAGTATACTACCTTCAATAGTGGGTTACGGCTCGGGAGTCTGGGCACACAGGTTCACAAGGGTGGTGCCAGCCATGACAGTGAGAAGAATACAGAGGAACATGTTGTTAAGATCTGTGGGGGCTTATAGAACTTCTCCAGGTGCTGCCCTATTAGTGATAATGGGGCTCTGTCTCCTGGACATTAAAATTTGAGAGCAAGCAGCATGGTACTGGGCTAAGAAAGGGAACGATATGAAAATAGAAAATATTCTGGGAGTTCAGGCTAGGGACAAGGGAGAGAGAAGGAAAAGGGGCGAGGATTTATGGCACGAATCATGGGAAATGGATGAATCTAGCAGAAGAACCTTCAGACTCTTGCCAAATGTTAAAGAAAGGTTAGGCATGAGGTATTTCGAGCCAACCCGGGGTCTAATTCATTTTCTCACTGGTCATGGGCCCTACCCGACATATCTATGCCGGTCTGGGAAAAGGGTTACACCTGAGCATGACTGTGGCGCATCGGAGGGTATTCTCGGCCATGTGGTTTACGAGTGACCTCTTTTCGATGATGTAGCAGACAACAACTACCAAACAATAATACAAACGACCTACTGAGACACGAAGAGACTTTCGAAACTTTGAATAACCTGGCAAATGAGGTATCACGTAAAGTTCTGACAGCATACCTAAGGGGCAGTCGCGATTAAAACCAACTACTGAACGTGTCCTAGTACCCTAATCCTGTACCGTCTGTGCGTGGACAGGTCGACTCGTTAGTTGGAATCCGCCACGTGCAGGGCTTGGGGGACTGGGGTACACTAACTTCACGATTATGACAGCACCGGATTTGACGTAGGTCAGTTAGTAGTTAGTAGGATTAGAAGTAGATACCAAAATAGGAACCTGCAGCGACTAGTAATTTTGGCCTGCCCAGTGTCAGGGGCACGACGCTTATCGGGATTAGCTCGATGAGCAAGGCCTTGTAGTCGGTTTATATCCATACTGACACATCTGTAACGCTGCAGGCAGTTAGGGTTACTAACAAGTAGGTAGTAGTGTATAGTTTAACAAAAAAAATCGTAAGTTTACACATTAACCTGTACTGTTTACACTGTCTGTAGTTTACAAATTAACTGTAATAACTGTAGTAACCGTAATAGCTGCAAATAACGTACAACAATGTATCACTTAGGACCCACTAATCATTAAAGTGGTAGGTTATATTGTATAATAATTAGTATTGCAATAAAGATTTTTAAAAAAATGAAAAAATCCCCAACGCTGTGGGTAAACCATGTCTATACAATATCTTTTCTTCCAGGAGTGCTAATCCCACAAAGTAGACATGAGAACTTCTGTGATGGTTATCACTGTTAGCATTCAACCGCGATTCTTATACATATATTTTAACAACGCGTTTCAAGAGACAATGCTCTCATCATCAGGTTGTAAGGTCTATGTCATGAAATTAAACGGACTAAAAAGACAAAATATCATCACAAATAGTTGGGAAGTCCATAGAGTAAAACAGAATTAAAAGTATATTGGACTGTGGGTCCTCGTCTTACATTGAAGTTGTTGACACAAGTCGATGGCCGTCCCATAGCTACCAAGTATGCTGTCGCACTGTGCCGGCTCGGGAGCTGTTGTGGACTGACGTGCCTAGGTGTTCACAACACCCTCCAGAATCCCCGGACTTCCACTTACTACTTCCTCGTCAGTAAGAGTTCTAGTAACCGAGTGCTTGTGAGCGTCGACCGACGTTTCGTAAATTTGACCCTTCACATGCCGCCGAAAATCTGTTCACTTGATGTCATGCTTGGTGACCAAACTAGCCATAGAACAGGACCACCGCGACCAGTTCGTTACTGTGCAATCGAAATGCAATTACTCGGTAACGAATCAACAGGAGACGATGGGTTCCTGATAGCAAAATAATCGGTAAATCTACATCTACATGCCTGGCGAAGGGTTCATCGAACCACTTTCACAATGTTTCCGTATCGTTCCACTCTTGAACAAATGGCGGGAGAAAGGAACATGTAAAATCTTAGCGCGCGAGCTCTGATTTCTATTTTGTCTCGAATGAAAAACAGTCCACAGTTGCACTAATTATGTTTATTCTAAACGTTGACCATGGTTTCTGCTATAATAATATAGCCTTCTTCAGAAGTCCTAACAAGTGATCAAAATAACATCTAGACCAGTAATACGAATAAGAATGGGTCAACGTTAGCCGAACACATCATTGAAGGACATACGCCCCAACCTGTTAATGACACCGAGCTATTGTGTAAAGAAGCCAAGGGTATGAAATTAGATTTACTGGAGGAGGTTCAGATATATAAGCACAAAATCTGTGACAATAGGAATTTACTGAATGATCAGTGTTATTTGAAAAGTTCGAGCTTCCTTGAAGATTTTCAGCCCGTATTGGGCATAGCAGATAGGCACTAGCGGTGACTCGCTTGTGCCATATTATTATATGATTATTTGAGATAAACTACTGTAGGATTTCCTACCGGAGCATTGTTTTGGGACAATGCTCCGGCAGTAAATTGACATAAAGAGCCATGAGCTGTTACTGAGTAAACAGTAACTTGTGTTGAGACATTTATGTTAATGTGCCTTTCATTGTCTTGTGCCATGTTACCGCACTTATGAACTGGACTGCTATTCGTAGAACTATCGTCCTTCAATAGTAGTGTGGCTATGTACAGCGACTAAGGTCGGCTGGTAGAATTAGCCCTATAAGCTGTTAAGCGTATGATGAAAGGTGGAGTTTTATTAAATATAGCAGCCCCGTTTTTCAATAATGCTTCAAATAGTGATGCAAACCTTATTATATGAATTTGTTGATGTTTTACCATTTTAATTATCGTATGCAACAGCATTTTAACTGTTGGACAGTCGTATTAATAAGTATAGGGTCCTTCAGTTGCACTTGTAGGCTTGTTATTAATATCTTATCGTAGATATCAACTAGTTTCCTGATAAACGGTGCGTTGTAGCTCAATGTGGGGAGCGCCACCTGCGGCGCGCAGGATGTAGCACATTTGACGACCGTGCGCCTAGTATAACTGATATAGTGGCGGAGGACACACGGTACCATATGATCGAAACAGGCTTATGTCTGTTGAAGTTATTTTATTCTATTGATCTTGACGCAGCCGCTGGGCTAAGATGTTTAACATTTTTAAAAGCTTATGTAAGTAATATGTTATCAAAACCTTAATTTTAGAAGTTTATGTATAGATTGTATTACTGGTCCAGATGTTATTTTGATCACTTTTTAGGACTTCTGAAGAAGGCTATATTATTATAGCAGAAACCATAGTCAAGGTTTAGAATAAACATAATTAGTGCAACTGTGGGCTGTTTTTCATTCGAGACAATTTCGTAACGGTTGCTGGTGTTGCTGCCATGATGAAAACAATTTTCTTGTTTTATTACGATGATCATAACTTCCTATGTGGATGGGCATCAACAAAATATTTTTGCATTCGGGGAAGAAAGTTAGAGACAGAAATTTCGTTAAAAAAAATTCTCGCCACAACGAAGAACACTTTTATTTTAATGATTGCCATCGCAACTAGCCAATTAAAACTGTCACACGCACTCTCCCCCCCCCCCACCCCACCCCACCTGTTTCGCGATAATACATAACGAGCTGCCTTTCGCTGAACTTTTTCTATGTCCTCTGTGAGTCCCATATAACAATACTCTAGCAGAGGACTTGTAGTGTAGGCGCAGAAAACCCAACGCGGCGTTTAAGTAGACGCGAGAGCGTTGCAGAGTTGTTCAACGAACTGCAGTGGAAGATGATACAAGAGAGGCGTTGTACATCACCGAGACGTTTATTACTGAAATTCTGTGAGAGTACTTTCTGAGAGAAGTCGGACATATGTTACTTCCTCTCACACACCTCTTGCGAAATGACCACGACGAGAAAATGCGAGAAATTAGAGCTAATACAAAACAGTGTCCTACCGACAATCATTCGCGCGATTTGCGAGTGGATCAGGGAAGGGATGATCACTAGTGAGACCAGAAGTACCCTCTGCCACACGCCGTCACATGGTTTGCTGAGTATTGATGTAGATGTAGACCTGTTGCACCTCCGAACCGTTCTACCAATAAAACGCAGTCTTCGGGTCGCATTCCACAAAACATATCTGTATGATCGTTTGCAATTTAAGTTGTTCGCAATTGTTATCCCTAGGAGTTTAATTGAACTGGCAGCCTTTAGATTTGTGTGATTCATCGCGTAACCGAAATGTAATGGATTGTTTCGTGTACCCATGTGGGTGATCTCACTCTTTAAATTATTTAGGGTCAATTGTCACTTTTCACACTACGTAGAAGTTTTGTCCAAGTCATTTTGCAACAGGTTTTGATCTTCTGATGAATTTACGAGACGGTAAATGACAGACCATCTGCAAACTATCAAAGGTGGCTGCTCAGATTATCTCCTAAACAATTTATATAGATTAGGAACAGATGTGGGGCTGTCACACTCTCGCGGGAGAAGCCAGATATAACTTACGTTTTTCACTATAACTCTCCCTCAGTTACTATCAGAGGTGACCTATCTCACAGGAAATCACGGATGCAGTTGCACAACTGAGACGAGATTCCATAGGCACGTAGTGTGATTAGAAGTCGTTGGTGAGGAGTGGTATCAAAAGCCTTTCGGAAATCTAGAAATGTGGAATCAATTTGAGACCCGCTGTCGAGCGCTTATTATTTCATGGGAATAAAGATCTAGTTGGGTTGCACAAGAGCGACATTTTTTGATACCGTGCTGTCCTTAGATCCCTGAGCAACGTCCGATATGCTGTCGTTAGGGTTTGGGCTCAACATATATATATATATATGTATACATAGCGTTAACTTCTTCGACCTTGCTATTCCGATGGAACCTAAGCTAAGAGTTCCACCTGCCCAAGGCTTCCCGTCCAGCGCCCCAGTAGCTGTTCGCCATCTACGGTTGTACTGTCAGTGCGTAGTAGAGGGGCTCCATCCTGCTGAAACCGTTCCGGGAAGTTTGCTTCTGAGAAATGCTTCCTGTTACAACATGCTATATAAACCACTGGAAGCTGTTCTATCTGGGAATGGAAAAAAGAAAGGAAATCAAAGCTTCTGTCTTTTCGTGTCTGACACCACGTGACGCATTGTCTTCCTTGATGTTGAGAAGGGAAAAACTTAGATTATTTTCCGATGAGTGAAATCGAATGTTCCGGCGGTTAACAGTCCCAGAGTCAATAAACTTCAACACAGAACAGAATTTTAGCGTGATATACCACGCGATTGTCTAAATGCTAGTCCGTCTATTTGCAGTCGCTTTACTGATTCATCTTCACTTAGCCGCTTACTGAGCTGCACTCCGTATAATAATATCATTTATTAAAATGCAGTGCTTTCTACTGTTGAGCACACTCCTCTCAAGCGCTATGCGACGTCAAAGATTTTTAGGAACAGTGACCATTTCAGTGCCGTATGCACGTATGTACCCTACCGCGGGCTTACCTCTGCTAACCATTTTGCAAAAATGTGCGTATTGGTCGACGATTCTAGCTCGTACAAACAGATATGCACATATTTCGTAAAAATCGAGCTGCTGAAAATTACGTGCGAACAGTTGTTTCCAAAAAGCTCGTGTGTGGATGTGACACCAGTCTTGTGATCAGTCGCTTGCATTAACATTGTTGCTGGAAACATTGTTTTTGTGCGTTCAAACAAGTTCGACGTCCGTTAACCTCGACATTACACGTCCTTAATAATGCGAGATAGGACCCATGAGAAACTATAGAAGAAAATGCAAATGTCGCTTGATGCACTACTTCAATTGAGAGGGTTTGTCATCACTTTCTCTTTTAAAAAGTTCAGCGATAATTGGTAGTTTACCACAAATGACAAGGTCACACACACAGAAGGGTTTTTACTGAAATGGGCTCCGGCTGCGGTTGCATAAGACTTGATGGCACACGAAAGGCTTTGAAAAACCTATCTTCATCTATACTTTGACCACCATCAGAATAAACTTGATGTAAACAAACGAAACGTAATGATTGGTCAGCAGCCGTAGCATATTGTACATGTACGCTGGTGTGTGTTACACTCTTGGAAGTGGGTCCTACTTACGTATTAGGTATCTTATTACTGTGTTACGGTAAATGAAACTTTAAAATATTCTGACAGCCATCAACATCTCTCTTAATCATATTTCAGCACTATAATTTTTATTTCAAAATTCTTGTACAGGCTCAGTCTCTGTACGGTTTTGCGCCGACTCTCGCGCTGTTGGTATGGATTGTATGAAAATGTCTAACGCTTCTTCCCGCTCCTTAGTGAAACACGAGCGTGAAACACCGTCAAAAAGTGGCGAGAGACAGGTCTTTCTCAGTTGCTTTTCACAAGTTTTCAGAGAAAGCCACCTTTGAACATTTCTGAGGAATTGTGTTTACTGAAGTTAAGGGATAATTGAACACGGAGAGCGTAACTGAATCGGTGGCGTTATAGAATGGTAAAAACAGACTTCATTCCTTTACCGAGGGTTAAAAATTTCGTTTTGGTTGTTCCTTTATTTCGTTAAATTTGGAATACATACATCTTGTAAATGTAAAATTCATCAAATATATGTTAATTAACACAAATCTAATCATTATTTTAATTGAAATGCACGTCTTCTTGTTCCCAATTACATGTTGCACGCAAAATTACAGTTTTCATTGCAAATATAAATTCTTAATTATCAATATTTTGTAAAATATTGTTAATAAAAGTTGTTAAAATTAAGAAAACACTACAAATTCAGTTTTTAGGAAAAATGAAAATTAAATACTCTTTATTTGGACTTCTATAGAACAGATGTGGTCTCACACGAGCCAGAGAGGTAACGTCATGGAAACACGGAGAACAATCATTTTCACGGCACTGGGCACACCATCCAAATGCTGTATTTTTACGGTTGCCACCGTATCACTGCTGGATCTGATGCACTGAGCTTTGGCACACGCCACTGTCGAACGCTGGCGGGGTACAGAAGGGCACGTCATAAAAGAAGAGGAGAAAATGTCGCGCTTGACTGGCTTCGTGGATTCTGTTGCTGATCGACCCGTTATCAGTGTAGACAATGACAGTTACAGTACTTAAATGTTTTTGCGCTACACATCTCTCGCTCAGGAACACTACCCGGTTTTTAAGCTAGGAATTTTCATCACCGTTGCTATTAATTACAATACTATGACAGCTAAGAACGAGAGCATGTTATGCTTTCTGTCTGGCCCTTTAAGAAGCGTGCGGTATTGTTGGAGTTTTGCCGAATATTATTTCATCCTCTTTAAAAATTAAACGACATTCGAAGCTGAATTATTTCTCTGCTCGTCTCTTTTTACATGGTAACTTCAGCTGCTCACATCACTGCAGCTTAGTTGACCCAGCTGGCTAGCCAGTGCTGTCCCAAGTTAGAAACTCCGGTAAAGCTGTTGTACCGTATTCTCTCTCAGTCGACGTACTCGTAACGCACAGCATTTTGAGGGCGTTCTTATTTTCGTACTTGACTGTACTCGAGACAGCCTGACTTACCCTCCACATGAAACGATATCCAGTGAGATTCTAGTAAACGCGGAAGAATACATGGTGTAATGTTTACATCTACATGGATACTCTGCTAATCGCAATTAAATATCTGGCATAGGGTTCATCGAACCACCTCCACAATAATTCTATATTGTTCCAATCTGAAACAAAGCGCGGAAAAAAACGAACACCTATATCATTCCGCGCGAGCTCAGATTTTCCTTATTTTTTTACGATGATCGTTTCTCTCTATGTAGCTAGGCGTCAACAAAATATTTTCGCATTCGGAGGAGAAATTTGGTGATCGAAATTTCGTGAGAAGATTTCGCCGCGGGGAAGAACGCCTTTGTTTCAATGGTGTCCACCCCAAATCATGTATCATGTCAGTGAAACTCTCTCCCTTATTTCGCTATAATACTTATACAAAACGTGCTGCTCGTCTGCGAACATTCTCGATGTACTCCGTTAATCCTATCTGGTAAGGATCCCAGACAGCATTACTCCAAAGAAAGCCCACAACGGTGACAGTCCCGATGTATCGGGACTGTGGCAACCCTATCGGTACACCAACGAACTCTTTCTCGACAATGGCGTGGTCAAAGTGGATGTATTTAACAAGCATCCGAGCATACAAAACAACCCGATTTAATCGCCGCGAAACGGTTACGGCAGACACACGTGTACTGGTAACGGTTGCAAGGTCTGCAGCGATCTGCCTAGGAATTAAGATGTCCGTCCCTTTTCGCCACGAGGGCTACGTATCTATCCTCCTGCGGTGTTGTGGTCCATCTTCGACCACCTGTACGCTTTCGTACAGCATTTCCACCTTCAGTGGTCTTTTTTAATCGCGAGATGACACTTTTGGACACGACCATTACGGTGGCCACAATCGTGTCATTTTGACTTGCTACGAGTCGTCCAACCGCTAGCTCACGATCGTGAGCACTAAGATGATGTCTTGCAGGTGTGCTGGACTGCACACTGATTGGTTGCACAACAACCTCCGTCAAACACCGTACTGCGCGAACTGTCGAATGTGTACGGAGCGTTCACTCACAGGCTTTGCTGCAGTTAACTCGTCCCTCCCTCTACATTTCCTTTTACTAACTTTGATCAGCCGGCCGTGATGGCCGAGCGGTTCTAGGAGCTTCAGTCCGGAACCGCGCGACTGCTACGGTCGCAGGTTCGAATCCTGCCTCGGGCATGGATGTGTGTAATGTCCTTAGGTTAGTTAGGTTTAAGTAGTTCTAAGTTCTAGGGGACTGATGGCCTCAGATGTTAAGTCCCATAGTGCTCAGAGCCATTTTAACTTTGATCGCGTATTCGGTAGCAATTACCAGTTTTTCCGTATCCACCAGAAGTTGTTCCTTAGCGAGTGTCAGTTGTCCCTAGTCAATTGCCAAGCAGTGGAAGTCCTTACCGTGTGTACGGCACCGTAGTCCAGGCCTTGCTACTGTGTTACGAATGTTCTCATGGGTAAGGATGTACAACTTAATTTTACGACCACTGTGAGGCACCACCAGTAAGATTATTTTATATTCGTTCTTCTTAAATCAGTTCCAAAGTTTTCATTGAATAGTTAAGTAAATTGTATGAAAATAACGAATACGTGTCGTAATTTCCTTATCATTTTCACCACTGTTTGCCACATATGGCTACTCCATCTGTAGACACGGCATGCTTAAATGGTAGACTAAGACACTATGGTGCCTGCATAGAAAGAATCTATAATAAGCCTCTGTGATCTCTTCATACTTGTCCGTATTGAATGGTAACACCAAGTTACTCAAATGATTCGTCAGTTGTCCGAAGAGAGGGATCTTATTCGAGGCCAGAACGAGGTAGAGCGAAAATGTATCGGGTGGAAGGTGGACGACCGTCCATAACTGATCTTCCCCTGTATTGTATTGAACCGGGGACCTAGAAACGACGGAGAGGCTTCGTCCCTGCCCTAGCCCTTAGTGGTTCGCAACCCCACAAGAGGCTAGAGCAATCCACTCACCCCACCGCTGCCGCCCACACGGAACCCAGAGTTGTGCGGTTCGGCCCCCAGTGGCCCCCCCCCCCTCCCCCCCTCTCCCCCCCCCCTCCGGGGGAACGGGGAACGTCTTACAACAGACGAGGGTAACCCCAAATGTTTGCGTGGTTGAGTAACTATAGTGTACGCGTACGTGGAGACAGTGTTTGCACAGCAATCGCCGACATAGCGTAACTCAGGTGGAATAAGGGGAACCATTTCGCATTCGACGAGGCGGTTGGATAACCGCCTTAAAAAACATCTACAGACTGACCAGCACACCGGACCTCGACACTAATCCGCCGGGTGGCTTCGTTCCGGGGGCCGGCACGCCTTTCCGCTAGAAAAGCAGTGCGTTAGACCGCACTGCTAACTGGGCGGGTTGATCTTCTCCTTACTCTTCGTGGTTGCTTTGCTGTCTGTCTTCCGAACGTGTCTTCTGAATCGGTATGAAGTGTTTACATATTCTTGGTGATTTTTAGTTTTTAGTATTAGGCCGTGGTCTAAGACATGTTTCTGCGCTTAACGTTTCTTCTTCTAATTTGCAAAAGTCGGTAGAGACTACAACGGCTTCGTTAGTTGCTTTTCGAACTCGTCATTATAGCCTCCGACGGTGCCGCCAGCCCAATGTACACAAAAGAAATCATCAAGCTTGTAAATAATGGCCGTGAAAAGTCCACATTGTATAATTCAATACATACTTTTTTTCCAGATCTGTTCTGCAACTTGGCTTCATGAACTGTATATTTCTTATCGCCCTTACATTACATCACACTTGGTCTGCTTCCTTCCTTTTCTCATCAAATATTGCCGTTACCTGCGATTATTTCTATATACTGCTGTCCTTCAGAGGCATAATTCAAGAAAAAGATACCTTCTGCAATTTACATCTACACTCGATACATGCAGTTTTGTTTGGCAAATCTTTTTCCGTCTGAAGTGCATGAAGTATCTGTAACACCATCACGAGCGACACAGGGGTGTCCAACCCCCGGCCCGAATGCTGCATGCGGCCCAAGGCAAGTATAATTGCTGCCTAAGAAGTGAGCATCTTTCACACGATCGGTAATAATGGTAATAATAGTAATAATAATAATAATAATAATAATGCCAGAAGATTTTCTGATGGAATGTATAGAGCTGCAGTCTGACATCCAAGTAAAGCAAAAATTTGATCATGTATCTTTGTTCGATTTTTACATATCGCACCTGCCAAGAGACAAACATCCCTCGCCGCGCAGTCATACGTAACGTAAGTCACCACTGTTTAGAAGCACGTACGTTTGTGAATAGTTATCTTGAAGATTAAAGCACACAAAGAGTATAAATAGAACAAAAATTTCAGATGAACACTTTGAGAACACTCTGAAAATTGCAACTATTTCGATCGAACTAGACATTGATACATAATTCCCCCAAATCCAAAATCAAATGTCATATTAACTCTCTGATTTTTTAATCACTTATTCATAAAATTACTAACGAAATCTCATATATAAAATGTCAAATTATACCATCTTGAGACATAAAGGAATTACAGACACTGGATGCGAGCGGGCATTGGTTGAAATCAATGGGAAAAATTGAAAATTTGTGGCGGACAGGGATTCGAAATGGTTCAAATGGCTCTGAGCACTATGGGACTTAACTTCTGAGGTCATCTGTCCCCTAGAACTTAGAACTAGTTAAACCTAACTAACCAAAGACATCACACACATCCATGCCCGAGGCAGGATTAAAACCTGCGACCGTAGCGGTCGCGCTGTTCCAGACTGTATGCCCTAGAACCGCTCGGCCACTCCGGCCGGCATCAAGGATTCGAACAAGAATTTCCTATTTATTAGGCAGAAGCTCTGCCCAACTTTCTTTTTTGTTGGTTTTCGTTGCATTTGTCCTGGGCGGATGTCCCGTAACACCCGTTTCAGTTCATCCTTTCACTCAATTTTTTCTATCACAGAGGACAGCTAACACTCTGACCGAACTCGCTGAGCTACTGTGCCTGCAACCACTAAACCATCTGGACACAGTGGTCACCAGCACAACACGGACTACCCCAGCACGCCTCTCGTTAAACCCAAATTCTCAACTTATCCACACACTTTTGGACACTCCGGAAAAAACAGACACCACGTTTGTATATCATTAAGGTTAGACGGCGTATGATCTCTTCAATGCAGATGCACACCAGCCTTGAACTGTTACGGGAACCGGTGGAATATGAGTATAACGGGCAAGGGGCTCTACATTAGTAGTGTGTGAATAAGTTGAGAATTTGGGCCTGACGAGGCGTGCCAGGGTAGCCGTGCAGTTGCGATTAACATTGTATCGGGGTGGGTTAGTGTTCAGAACATCTGCCTAGTAAACAAGAGACACTGGTTCGAATCCCTGTACGCACGAATTTTCAACTTTTCCCATTGATTTCTACAATCGGTGCCTATACGCAGCCAGTCTTTGTAATTCTTTTGTGCCTTAATTCATAATGGCTGCTGGATTAAGATGTCTGTCCTTTAGGACATGTCCGAAAGAATAAATACCACACACACACACACACACACACACACACACACACACGCACACACAAACAAACACACACACGTGTGTTGACTGTATACCTCCGACCGTCACCCCTCACTTTTTTTCCAGCTTTTATTGTCAGCCGAATGTCAGTGTTAAGTTTACTGTTTGCAGCCCAAAATACTCGGCATCTTCCACTGTCACCCAGACGAGCTAGAAGGTTGGACACCATTCTTGAAAACCACCGTAAACGGTAGCAAGCCCTGTGAGGAAGCTGCAATTTTCATACATATGGCACCTTGATCTAGGTAAACACTCTGAAATTGCTTCTTTTCTTGGACCTAGTTCTGTGACCAAGAAGAAATCTTAATAAATGTAGTCTAAGTGAAAAATTGTGACCTTAATTCTTCCGTAATTTGTGCTGACCTGCTCATCAACAGCAATAATCCCTTCAGTTTTGTGTCTCCCCATTGGATTATACCTACTCGCAGCGTATTTTTTCACTTGTTCCTTTTTCCTTTGCATTCTTTTTCTTCTGTGTGTCTTTAATTCTTCAACAAGAAGATACCAATCGAGATGGCGCAGTGGTTAGCACACAGGACTCGCATTCGAAAGGACGGTGGTTCAAACCCACGTCTGGCCATCCTGATTTAGGTTTTCTGCAATTTTCCTAAATCACTTCAGGCAATTGCCCGGATGGTTCCTTTGAAAGACCACGGCCGATTTCCTTCCCCATTCTTCCCTACTCTTTGGGACCGATGACCTCGCTGTTTGGTCCCCTCCCCCAAACCAACCAATCAACCAAGTAGATAATAAGCTCCAGATTAAATCCCAGTTTCTTTGAAAAGGTCACTGTCCTCGGCAAAGTGATGATAACCAAAATTGTTGTTATTTTATTCCTGATAGTTTCCTTTTTGCTTTTCTGCTTGTGCCTATGCGTTCAAGTTAAGCGTTACGTAACTCTTAGTTACTTTCGTTTTACGCTTTCAATCTCAATGTTTCTCTCCGTATTTCGTAACATATTGTCCTATAAAAAATTCTGATGCCGAAAATTACAGACATATTCTGCTACAATCCTTTGTTTTATCTGCGACTGGTTTCATAAAACTTAAGGATACGTTACACAATAAGCTTTTGAGACATGTGTGACTATAATTTCTGCTTCTCGAACTGTGTCTCTGCCACATACTGGAGTGTTTGAATCCACTTCTTTCATATATTTCAGTTTTCAAACTGAATTACCGCATTCGCTGTTTCTTTTAGTAACTTTCAGCCTTCGCCATAGCTGATTGCTACTCGTGAATTTTTGCCCATCTCAGGATGATAAGTCTCTTTGAATTCTATTTATTCTGCCACCATCATACTAAAAGTAACTAGCAGTGATTAGTGCGTTGAAGAATGGACCTTTCTCCTATTGAGGCAGTTGAGTCGCTAAGCGCTCGTCTGTAGTAAGAGGTTGCGTCAGATGTGTTTAATGGAGGCGTCTGGATGAAGGAAGTTATCTTTGGAAGTTTACCCAAGTCTTACAGCTCCCTTCCATTTCGAGAATTCGAAAAATTACTATTAGTAATTTTTGTGACTATGCAAAATGTATTTTGAGAAAGAATTATACTGTAATTGGAGCAATTGTGTAATAATAGAATCATCTTCTTAGGCAACAAAGAGCAATATGGAAACACTAGCAGATATCCAACGATTTCCCGCAAACTCTCTGGTCTGATGTTAGGACGAGTCCATCATGTGCACCCCGAAGCTAGACAAAACTGAGTTAACCGGCATCATACTAGCGCAAAGCATGATTCTCGGTAACTGAAGCTTACGGCTTTTCTTGCAGTTACAGTTATCGACCTGATAAGCAGGAGCCAGACAATATGATTTCTGAAGTGTTGACGATTTCGTTTCTCTATCCATTATTGCAACAACTTCCTAGTGGCCTTCGTTAGATGCTGCGTATGTTGGAGTTCAATGTGACCAGATTCCAGCCAGCCGTAACTTATGAAGTTCATCACTTATCGAAATACTAGGACGGTTGTCGCAATATCGTGTAAAAAATGGAGTCGACAAGGCGGCTCAGACATACAGTGATTTAGTGAATCAGAAAAGGCGATGTATGTGTGTGTTAATGTAACTGCGCCGCGGCGAGGTTACAGGAATACTGAGAGAAAGCTGTAACTGTGTTTCTGTGTTAAGAAGCGTTGTGAAGCTGTTATGTTCAGCTCGCGTGCCAACAGATAGCCGCGACCTGTAACCAATCAACGGGACTGTGTCAGCATACCGCTCGATAATCTAAGTAAACACGTTCGCCTATACGCACACCGTGGTTGCCAAGGGCAGTTGTGCGTTTTAGGACGATTGAAATGACGTACAACTCCCTACAGATCTACAGCTATGTCTTTTACCAATTCTACGGACTGCTGGCAGAAAAGCCCAGGGAAGACGACTAGAAATTTGAAAATGTGACGCCCTCGCAAGCGGCCTACATATACAGTAAGAAACAGTGCGAGCTACTGTCGTTCTCACATAGCACAATTACAATGCCAGATATACAAATTATTTTTCGTGATCTGGCCGCGCTTAACGCATGTATTATTTATTTATTTCTATTTCGAGACCTACCCTCTCGAATCCCTATTGTAGCTCGTTTACCACACAAGCAGCACTATATTGTGATGTAATCTGATCAGTAATGAATGTAATAAAGTAATTTGCAGCTAAACAAAACGTTTAACCTAACATAATGAGTACAATAAAATGATGTGGAATAATATTGTTGAACTCCCCCCCCCCCCCCCCCCCCCCCAATGAGCCATAGATCTGAAGAAGGCAACAGCCTTATCAGTAGTTGCAGGGGCAACAGTCTGGATGATTGACTGATCTGGCCTTGTAACATTAACCAAAACGGCACTGCTGTGCTGGTACTGCAAACGGCTGAAAGCAAGGGGAAACTACAGCCTTAATTGTTCCCCAGGGCATGCAGCTTTACTGTATGGTTAAATGATGATGGTGTCCTCTTAGGTAAAATATTTCGTAGGTAAAATAGTCCCCCATTCGGACCTTCGGGCGGAGGAGCAAATAAACTGGCGTTCTATGGATCGGACCGTGGAATGTCAGATCCCTTAATCGGGCAGGCAGAGAAAATTTAAAAAGAGAAATGGGTAGGTTAATGTTAGATATAGTGGGAATTAGTGACGTTCGGTGGCAGGAGGAACAAGACTTCTGGTCAAGTGAATACACCGTTATAAATACAAAATCAAATAGGGGTAATGCGGGAGTAGGTTTAATAACAAATTAAAAAATAGAAGCGCTGATGAGCTACTACGAACAGCATAGTGAAAGCATTATTGTAGCCAAGATAGACACGAAGCCCACGCCTACCACAGCAGTTAAGTTTATAGGCTAACTAGCTCCGCATGTGACGAAGAGACTGAAAAACGTGTGATAAGAGAACTTATTGAGATGGTGAAGGGAGGCGAAAATTTAATAGTCATGGGGGACTGGAATTCGATGGTAGGAAAAGAAAGAGAAGGAAAAGTAGTAGGTGAATATGGAATGGGGGTAAGGGATGAAAGAGGAAACCGCCTGTAGAATTTTGCACGGAACATAACTTAATCATAGCTAACACTTGGTTTAAGGATCATGAAAGAAGGCGGTACACAAGAAAGACGCCTGGAGACACTGGAAGGTTTCAGATAGATTATACAATGAAAAAACTGCAAAAGGATAGGAATTTAAGGAGATGGGATCTGGATGAAATGAAAGAACCAGAGGTTGTAGAGAGTTTCAGAGAAAGCATTAGGGAACGATTGACAAGTATAGGGGAAAGAAATACAGTAGAAGAAGAATGGTTAGCTTTAAGAGATGAAATAGTGAAGGCAGCAGAGGATCAAGTAGGTAAAAAGACGAGGACTGGTAGAAATCCCTGGGTAACAGAAGAAATATTGAATTTAATTGATGGAAGGAGAAAATATAAAAATGCAATAAATGAAGCAGATGAAAAGGAATACAAACGTCTCAGAATGAGATCGACAGGAAGTGCAAAAATGTTAAGCAGGGATGGCTAGAGGGCAAATGTAAGGATGTAGAGGCATACATCACGAGAGGTAAGACAGATACTGCTTACAGGAAAATTAAAAAGACATTTGGAGAAAAGAGACCACCTCTGTATATATCAGGAGCTCAGATGGAAAACCAGTCCTAAGCAAAGAAGGGAAAGCAGAAAGATGGAAGGAGTATATAAAGGATAAATACGAGGGCGATGTACTTGAGGGCAATTTTATGGAAGTGGAAGAGGACGTAGATGAAGATGAAATGGGAGGTATGATACTGAATGAAGACTTTGACACAGGACTGAAAGACCTAAGTCAAGAAAAGGCCCCGGGAGTAGACAACATTCCATAAGAACTACTGACAGCCTTGGGAGAGCCAGCTATGCCAAAACTCTACCATCTGGTGAGCAAGATGAATAAGACAGGCGAAATACCCTCAGACTGCAGAAAGAATATAATAATTCCTGTCTCAAAGAAAGCAGGTGTCGACAAGTGTGAAAATTACCGAACTATCAGTTTAATGAGTCATGACTGCAAAATACTAAAACGAATTCGTTACAAACGAATGGAAAAACTGGTAGGAGCTGACCTCGGGGAAGATCAGTTTGGATTCCGCAGAAATGTTGGAACATGCGAGGCAATACTGATCCTACAACTTATCTCAGTACATAGATTAAGGAAAGGCAAAGTATGTTTCTAGCATTTGTAGACATAGAGAAAGCTTTTAATAATTTTGACGGAAATACGCTCTTTCAAATTCTGAAGGTGGCAGAGGTAAAATACACGGAGCGAAAGGCTATTTGCAGTTTGTACAGAAAGAAGACTGCAGTTATAAGAATCGAGGGGCATGCAAGGAAAGCAGTGGTTGAGAAGGAAGTAAGACAGGGTTATTCAATCTGTATACTGAGCAAGCAGTAAAGGTAACAAAATAATGTGGAGTAGGAACTGAAATCCATGGAGAAGAAATAAAAACTTTGAGGTTTGCCGATGACGTTGTAATTATGTCAGAGACAGCAAAGGGCCTTTAAGAGCAGTTGAAAGGAATGGACAGTGTGTTCAAAGGAAGATATACGATGAACATTAACAAAAGCAAAACGAGGATAATGGAATGTAGTGGAATCAAATCAGGTGATGCGGAGCAAATCAGATTAGGAAATAAGACACTTGAAATAGTAGATGAGTTTTGGTATTTGAGGAGCAAAATAACTGATGATGGCCGAAGTAGAGAGGATATAAAATGCAGGCTGGCTATGGAAAGGAAAGGATTTCTGAAGAAGAAAAATTTGTTAACATCGAGTAAAGATTGAAGCGTCAGGAAGTCTTTTCTAAAAGTATATGTATGGAGTGTAGCCATGCATGGAAGTGAAACATGGACGATAAATAGTTCAGACAAGACGAGAATAGAAGCTTTCGAAATGTGGTGCCACAGAACAATGCGGAAGATTATATGAGTAGACTGCGTAACTAATGAGTAGGTACTGAATAGAATTAGGCAGAACAGGAAGTTTTGGAACAACATAACTAAAAGAAGGGATCAGTTGGTTGGACCCGTACTGAGGCAACAAGGGATCACCGTGAGGACATTACGAAATATTTGAGAAACATTAATTATTATACTGATTGCTAAAGATATCAGTGAAAGAGTAAAAAAGGCTTAATGAGAGCTGAAAATACTTTAGTCATTACCGTCAACATTAATTTCTGGTTCTTCACCACCTATTGTGTCTGTTCTGAATGACTTGCAGAAGTGACGGTACTGCTCTGGTATCATCCCTGTGTTGCAAAGCTCTAGAAGATCCTTACGATTTATTTCTGTTTGGGAACCGGAGAAGAATACAAAGGCTGAAATGTCAAAGATTCTTGCTACCACCTTTTAGCTCTGTGGAAGATTTCCATTCTTTTAAATTATTCTGAAGCATTCGTTGCTGTAATGCGTTCTGATTTTTCTTTTCGATACTGAAACCAGATTATCTTGAGCCAGTTGACATTATTTACATCGCTGTCAACTTTTCTTTACTTTGAAACGTCTCAGTTCTGGGAAATCAGTACATCCTTCTGTTGAACTTCAATAGCATGGTATTTTTTCTTGTCGATGTGACGACAGAGAAACAGTCCGATGGATGAAATATATCGAGGAGTTTTGTGCTTTTTCCTGTTTAGAGCGACTGAGTCTCACTCCATTTGCGAGTAACACGGCTCAAACAACATATGGTTTATTACAGGGATATGAAGATGCTCAGTAGCATACAGGAGCAAAGCTGACACTTTTGTATTTCTATTTTGCCCTCCACATGTATCGGAAAATCTCCGTTTGGCTGTCATTTCACTCCACATGTACCACGCATCTAGTCTTGAAGCTGTGGTGTGTTGTATAGACACTACTGGCCATTAAAATTGCTACACCAAGAAGAAATGCAGATGATAAACGGGTATTCATTGGACAAACATATTATACTAGAACTGACGTGTGATTACATTTTCACACAATTAGGGTGCATAGATCCTGAGAAATCAGTACCCCAGAACAACCATCTGGCCGTAATAACGGCCTTGATACGCCTGGGCATTGAGTCAAACACAGCTTGGATGGCGTGTACAGATACAGCTGCCCATGCAGCTTCAACACGATACCACAGTTCATCAAGAGTAGTGACTAGCGTATTGTGATGAGCCAGTTGCTCGGCCACCATTCACCAGATGTTTTCAGTTGGTGAGAGATCTGGCGAATGTGCTGGCCACGGCAGCAGTCGAACATTTTCTGTACCCAGAAAGGCCCGTACAGAACCTGCAACATGCGGTCGTGCATTATCCTGCAGAAATGTCGGGTTTCGCAGGGATCGAATGAATGGTAGAGCCACGGGTCGTAACACATCTGAAATGCAACGTCCACTGTTCAAAGTGCTGTCAATGCGAACAAGAGGTGACCGAGACGTGTAAGCAATGGCATCCCATACCATCACGCCTGATGATACGCTAGTATGAAGATGACGAATACACGCTTCCAATGTGCGTTTACCAGGATGTCGCCAGACACGAATGCGACCGTCATAATGCTGTAAACAGAACTTGGATTCATCCGAAAAAATCACGGTTTGCCATTCGTGCACCCGGGTTCGTCGTTGAATACACCATCGCAGGCGCTCCTGTCTATGATGCAGTGTCAAGGTAACCGCAGCCATGATCTCCAAGCTGATAGTCAATGCTGCTGCAAACGTCGTCGAACTGTTCGTGCAAATGGTTGGTGTCTTGCAAAACGTCCTCATCTGTTGACTCAGGGATCGAGACGTGGCTGCACGATCCGTTACAGCCATGTGGATAAGATGCCTGTCATCTCGACTGCTAGTGATACGAGGCCGTTGGGATCCAGCACGGCGTTCCGTATTACCCTACTGAACCCAAAGATTCCATATTTTGCTAACAGTCATTGGATCTCGACCAACGCGAACAGCAATGTCGCGATACGATAAACCGCAATCGCGGTAGGCTACAATCCGACCTTTACCAAAGTCGGAAATGTGATGGTACGCATTTCTCCTCCTTACACGAGGCGTCGCAACAACGTTTCACCAGGCAACGCCGGTCGACTGCTAATTGTGTATGAGAAATCGGTTGGAATCTTTCATCATGTCAGCACGTTGTAGGTGTCGCCACCAGCGCCAATCTTGTGTGAATGCTCTGAAAAGCTAATCATTTGCATATCACAGCATCTTCTTCCTGTCGGTTAAATTTCGCGTCTGTAGCACATCTTCGTGGTGTAGCAATTTTAATGGCCAGTAGTGTAGTTAGGCTGTACACAGCAAGCCTTCGTCGATAAAACGGTGCTTCAGAATTTAGCTTTGGGCAGTAACAGACAGTCTCCAGATCAAGTTCGTCTTAATGAGTTTTTTGTAGCTAAATATTTCCGATCAGTGTGAGCATCTTGCTCTGAACGGTGAATTTCTTTCTTCACAAAGAGAACCTATAAAAGTATCATACATATAATTTGTAGGTACGTGTAGGGATACATTAAATTCAGTATTTAAAACTGAATTGTATGTTTACGTATCTCGGCGTTGCTCGTCTTTGAAAGGCTGTGCGGGCAACCGCTAATATAATTCTAATAATAAACTCTACACACAACTGTACAAAACGACCGAATATGTACTGGTGGCATTTATACGTAAACTGACATGCATCACTGGCAAGAGATCAAGCAACGAAGTTATGTAGCTCCTTCTTATAAACTCTGCGTGCGGTTATGTCCATTGAAGATTATAGTTCTGATTGTGCAAGAAGAATGTACAAATGCTCTGATGGAACTTGTTCTGCAACACTTGACATAAGGATGGACTAATACTACGTGCTGGAGGGTCCCGTTCTGTCCAAAGCGCCACTCATTTCTGGGCGCTGTATCCTCTATCTTGTTGTTTTTACTATGCTGTAATGGCTGCAATTCCCTTGTCTATGTATCGGCATACTTTAATTACGTTTGTGTTCTTTTTATACTGTTACGGCACCTTTCATTAAGGACTCTACAATTTAGCAGCCATCAATTCTTACTCTATCGTTAGGTCACCATCCCCTGTATATAATCTTCAACAACTTGTGTCCTCCTAGTGCCAAAAACCAGTAATAATAATCCTGCATCAATTTCACATTACGCCCAGTTGGTATTTTCGCCCCTCGCACAGTTGTTACTATTTACATTGCAACTTTATTCAGGTTGAGCCTGTTTCCCATACAGTTGTATCACATTAAGCTGCTGACTGTTATTACATATTTTCATACATTACAAGAGTGATCAGCGTTCAGCTTGAAATTTCGTATCAGACTCATGATGAAAGATTCTGTGCTTTGTTAATATCCCTATTATCAGGTTTGGTTTCTTGCGTACGCCAGCCACATAGCACCTAATGATGGTGTAACAGGCTGAAAACCGGTCCGTGATTAACTATTGTGGAAAAAAATGCACTTTGTTTAATTTAAAACACACACATATACGAATGATTTTCACATGCTCTGTTTCTCCGAACTGTTATTTCTTGATTTCTTGTAAGTTATGTTGGGCGATGTAAACAAGTTGTTATTGTTTGTTGAAAAAGTCATCAACAAGACACGCAAAAGAAATTTTACTTCCTGACCGGTTTCAGGCACCTAACGCGCTTCTTCAGAGGATTAGAATTATCGTGTTATTAGCGAGCGTCACAAATAAGCAGGAGTATGTAGCACATTAGAGTAGTCCTTACTGGCGATACATCCCATAAATTAATGTGGTTTTGATAGGGAATGTGTCGGCTCTGAGCACTATGGGACTCAACATCTGAGGTCATCAGTCCCCTAGAACTTAGAACTACTTAAACCTAACTAACCTAAGGACATCAGACACATCCATGCCCGAGGCAGGATTCGAACCTGCGACCGTAGCAGTCACGCTGTTCCGGACTGAAGTGCCTAGAACCGCACGGCCACCACGGCCGGCTGGAATGTGTCGCCAATAATGACTACAGTAATACACTGCGTACACCAGTTTACTTTCGGCGCTCGTTAATAATGGGATAACCTTAATCTTCTGAAGAAGAGCACTAGTTGCCTGAAACCTGCCAGGAAATAAAATTTCTTTTGTGCGAATGATTGCTGATTTTTTCGGCAAGTAGCCTTACAGTTGTTGAGAAGCGATATAGCACTAAGGTTGTTATTATTACTGTAATAGCAGTCTTCTCTACTGTCTTATCAACTTACACTTCCTTCACATCCCTCCTTGATCGTAACGCTCATGTCTGAACAAAATGACCGAAACCCCGTTCCTATCAGAGCAAAACCCTCTCTGTCCCACTTTATCACTCAGCCACTTCCTCGAAATCCTATTCGTCGGCAGAAACCCGCTTCTGTAATAACTTTTCTCATTATGTCACAGAACTGAATAACATCTTCAGTTTCAAAAGACAGTTAATGACATGTTTACTGAATCTACCTTTGTCCCTGTACGCACTCATTATGCGAATACATCCTTCTTTTGAACAAGATGCTCATTTCCCAGTACTCTTCCCTTATGCAGTTTACTTAAATTTCCCTTGTCCAGAAATTGATATATCAGAATATATCAGTTTTGTACACTTATAACTGCTTTAATATCTGCCGCTGTCACTGTTACTATTTTATTATTATTATTATTATTATTATTATTATTAGTGGCAGCAGTAGCAGTAGGAGAAGTACTGCCAGCGATGAAAACAAAACATCTCCTGTGTAGTGCAACACCTATCTGCAATCAAATTAGTGATAACAGTACGGATTTCGTCTTTGAGGTGGAAACTTGAGAAATGTCCTTCACAAAAAAGTAAAGATATAAACAGGATAATACTCTTCTAACGAAAGACATAAACTGATTGTGACAAAACAGTATTACGTTTATTGTGCTCTTGCGCGGCACGTATGACCCACACTTCAACATGCTGCAAAGGAAAGAGCAAACTGCTTTCGGAGTATCGCCGTTGATCGCTTCCTTGAACTGGCCATTAGCTCAGTATGTTACTGAGCCTGAAGTGCCTCTTACTGCTTGCTGAGTTACGAAACACTTGAGCACCTCCTGCCGCAGTTGCTGCCGAGTTATCGGAACTGCGACAATGAGGAAGCGTTGTGCCAACGGTTTACTTCTTAACAGCAAGGCTACAGTCATAGGTCGCTGTTAAGATCACTAAAGTACGTTGCCTGTCTCTAGGTACATTAGCAACTACCCACAACGAGGCGGAGAAAGATGTCCATGGTTTTCGCTGTTTTAAAGTCTTTCTTAATGGACTGTACACAAAATTAGTAATGTGTATCATATTACTTTTGGATTACGTAATTCTGAAAGATAACATGTTAGGCGTTGAAACTCCAGAACAAATGCGATGATATCCAAAGAATGAGTATTGTCAGTCAGCTTCTTGTTTCGTGGATCATTTTCGGAGGATATATGTACGTGTAATATTTAATACATCATTTGATATACGAAAATAAGAAATGTTTTTCAACATTTGGTGTCGACATGTTGACTATTTTATTTATGTGGGATCAGTAGTTATGCACTAGTGGCCATTAAAATTGCTACACCACGAAGATGATGTGCTACAGACGAGAAATTTAACCGACAGGAAGAAGGTGCTGTGATAGGAATACGATTAGCTTTTCAGAACATCCACACAAGGTTGGCGCCGGTGGCGACATCTACAACGTGATGACATGAGGAAAGTCTCCAACCGATTTCTCATACTTAAACAGCAGTTGACCGGCGTTGCCCGGTGTAACGTTGTTGCGACGCCTCGTGTAAGGAGGAGAAATGCGTACCATCACGTTTCCGACTTTGATAAAGGTCGGATTGTAGCCTATCGCGATTGCGGTTTATCGTATCGCAACATTGCTGCTCGCGTTGGACGAGATACAATGACTGTTAGCAGAATATGGAATCGGTGGGTTCAGGAGGGTAATACGGAACGCTATGCTGGATCCCAACGGCCTCGTATCACTAACAGTCGAGATGACAGGCATCATATCCGCATGACTGTAACGGATCGTGCAGCCACGTCTCGATCCCTGAGTCAACAGATGGGGACGTTTGCAAGGCAACAACCATCTGCACGAACAGTTCTACGACGTTTGCAGCAGCATGGACTATCAGATCGGAGACCATGGCTGTGGTTACCCTAGACGCACCTGCGACGGTGTACTCAACGACCAACATGGGTGCACGAATGGCAAAACGTGATTTTTTCGGATGAATCCAAGTTCTGTTTACAGCATCATGATGGTCGCATCGCGGTGAACGCACAATGGAAGCACGTATTCGTCATCGCCATAATGGCGTATCACCCGGCGTGATGGTATGGGGTGCCATTGGTTACACGTCTTGGTCACCTCTTGTTCGCATTGGCGGCACTTTGAGCAGTTGACGTTACATTTCAGATGTGTTACGACCTGTGGCGCTACCATTCATTCGATCCCTGCGAAACCCTACATTTCAGCAGGATAATGCACGGCCGCATGTTGCAGGCCCTGTACGGGCCTTTCTGGATACAGAATATGTTCGACTGCTGACCTGGCCAGCACATTCTCCAGATGTCTCACCAATTGAAAACGTCTGGTCAATGGTGGCCGAGCAACTGGCTCATCACAATACGCCAGTCACTACTCTTGATGAAATGTGGTATCGTGTTGAAGCCGCACGGGCAGCTGTACCTGTACTCCCCATCCAAGCTCTGATATTACGGCTGTTATTACGGTCAGAAGTGGTTGTTCTGGGTACTGATTTCTCAGGATCTATGCACCCAAATTGCGTGAAAATGTAATCACATGTCAGTTCTAGTATAATATATTTGTCCAATGAATACCCATTTATCATCTGCATTTCTTCTTGGTGTAGCAATTTTAATGGCCAGTAGTGTATTATGCTACACATCGTAGATATTATTTATCATTTCAAGAACATTTTGTATACCGTATAAGAGTTACTAAGAAGAACTAATTTCTGTTTGATTTTAGCATATGTTTTCATTCTCTGACAACAGCCTTAATTGGCACGAGGGGGGGGGGGCAGCTGTGTAAAGATAAATTGTTCCTTAAGTGACCCTTTTGTGTATCAGAGTGTTGTATACTGACGGAAAAAAATCGCAACACCACAAAATAATTAATGTAGAGTACTGAAAATTCGGGAATGTAATTGTCTGGGTAATATAGGAGCGTTGGAAGTTTAAGAGTGGCAACTATTTATTTACAGCTCGTACAAAATAGATACGTGTTTCAAAGTTTTACTGAGCTTCATAGTAGTCACCAGCATTGTGCATAACCCGCTGCCAGCGATTTGGAAGTCGTAGGATACTCTTACCAGTGCCAATTGTGTTGACAGTTCGAGCGGCGCGGTCTACTGCCGAACGAATTTGTAGCAGTTCTGAAGCGAATGCCGTGAAGTGTTTCCTTCAGTTTAGAAATCGAGTTGAACTCACGAGGGCTTACGTCAGGGAAGTGCAGTAGGTGATATGGTGATATAGCACTTAGCAGCGCAGTCAGTCAAACAAATCATTAACAGCTTGCACTGTACGTTCTAGAGCATTGTCCTGCAAAATGATGGTCAGGTCCTGCAGAAAGTGTCAATTCCGTCTCTATGCTGTTCATTTTTGGAACACAACCTACGTTACTGCCAAGTCTTTCCGTACTATCAGAGAAGGAACATCTAGCGTCTCGCAGCCGTATTATACGACTTCGTTCAAACTCTGTGAGGTGTTGATAAAGGCGTCTTTGTCGGTTTAAAGACATTTTTTACTAACATCAGCTCAACGCTTTCCATCTCACAAACTTCACAGCGTATATTTAAAGAAAACCCGAATTACATGCTCATAGTGTCACTACTAGCACCACTCTTATGGGACTGGTGCGAAATTTTAGTAGACATCATCTTTCAGATGTAGAAACACGACTACCCACTTTCTCTTATGTCGCAAAACTCCTTGGTGTTGTGACTTTTTTTTTCGACAGTGTATTTGTAAATGCTGCTGTGCTTTCCCAACAGCGTATAGTTGTTAACTGTACATAAAAATGAGTTTTCCTGCCAAGTCGTATTACAGTGAACAAATTTTGTTGTAGCTAGCAAATGAAAACTTGTGTAATAGGTATATTTTTTTGTGAAAGTCAAGATCGCTGTCTTAAAATCAAGCGATTGTGGGTTTTAAAAAAATATATGTGTATAAACAGAGGTCACCCTAACAGCATGTGTAAGTAATATTGTTTAATAGCAACTGGAAAAACTGCGCCATATATTATCCTGCTTAGACATTGCTGTATAATAATAAGTGCTGTGTGCCTGTTAAACAATACTGTGAAACGTATGCTATTAATGAATGAAAACAGCAAATCAGCGATCAGACGTGGATAAACCGTTAGAGTTTAAGATCTGCAGTATGTCATTTTCAAATCAGTTTCCTTACATATTTACCAATACATTGAACATTTTGTAATCCATATCCTTTTATTTTTGATGAGTTTAAGGTCTGTCTCATACAGAACTTCATAGACCTGCGTTTTTTCCCTTTAAATTACAGTTAATGATGCAGCTCCTTCCCACTTGTGGAGCAATAGCCGAGAATAAAGATTGTAATACTTAAACAAGACAGGAAATTATATATTTTGAATGTTACTGTAGTGTACAAAATATGCTTGTGTACTTACAACTAAATCGACGTTATTTTTCAATTCGTCTGTCAGAAATACAGCTCCTGTTTCAGTACACATTTTCAGTAATGTACCAAAGCAACCGAAGTTAATCATCTACAGCAGGGGAACGTCTTTATGCAAAGCGTCGTGGCCAAATCAATAAGATTCCTGACCGTGTACGGAGGCCTTTGGCTGTCATTTAAAAGGTAACAGGAGTTATAAGCGGGTCGCTCTGTCGAACTATGGATGGGTACGGATTTATTTTCTCCGTGGCACATTCTTCATCTTGCTAATAACGACGAAATTCTTGTACATAACTAGAACTGTGTCGTCGCTGAAAGCGGTATTTTAAGTTCTTACGTCTCTTTCGTGCAGAAACTGAATTTGTAATGTGTCTTCATTCTTGGTACCGTGTACACGGAGTTAAATCTCACATCTTATTGAAAATAGAAACCTTTCATGGTTGTTTCTACTAAGGACATTAATTTTGTCACGGACATGAAACCCAGTTAAAGTATACCTGCTAAGAGACGTCCAACCGTCTGTCTACAGCATACCGTGTCCTAAAGACCAGGTAAGTGGACTGGACATTTACCGATATTACAAAAATTAAGCAAGAGAATACATAAAAAAAGAGCAATGAAAGGCTTATATAAAGCGGCAAGGAACTGCTGCAGCAACAGTTTCAACTTTCGTCTTGTGTGCACGAGATTGCAGTTACCAAAGCGTGAGAGAATCGGGACTACTAGCATGAGATACACAATACTTTATCAAGAGAAAAGTGTTCTGATGAGTAGATATGTTTCTTCAGCTGCATTTCTCTCTGCGGACAAGCTACGAAACAGTTACCTTTTCTAAATGAGTTTAAAGTTTTGTTTATCCATACTCGTCGCGACGTGCCAACTAGTGGTATACATGCTACACCCTCTAATAAAACGAACTGCCTGGCAACTAGCCAAGGGGTCGATTGAAAAATGCATGGTCACTTACGGCTCGCTTACTGTAAAAGGATGACCGTACACCGCCGCAATATATTCCTGTAATTGATTGTCTTCTGTTACCTGACATGTAATTGAAATTATATGAATGTACAGTGGTTACTGGATTGATTTTTATGTCAAACACGGCAAATTAATCTCCAATAAGACCATCTCCCCAAACTGCTAGTGGTGAGTGATTCATTGTGCGCCCATCGACTAATAATTACAAGTTTGATTGCGTGGAAGCCCATCAGAAACGTTCACGAACTTGGCTTAATGACTGAAAATCTCAAAGCTATTGCTCAACCTGATTAAATTTTCATCTACATTCAGCGCTAATAATGCCCCAAGTTCTCGAAGTTGTTTTACTCGATCGAAATTCCACATAATGTTTATACTACGGCATATGGCAAAACATAATCTTTGACACCACTACCATATTCCCTTTCCGCGTTCCACTCGCGAATGGTGCTTAGAAAGAACGATTGTTGATTAATATCCATATGGGTTCTAATTATCTGATATTGACGACAGTCTCCTAAATCTCGGCCCCTTTGTTCTATCCGGAATCTCAGCTTCAATTCTGAGCGTCTGTTGAACGATCGCGATATAAATCCGAGCCGACCGCTGTGGCCGAGCGGTTCTGGGGGTTCAGTCCGGAACCGCGCTGCTGCTACGGTCACAGGTTCGAATCCTGTCTCGGTCATGGATGTGTGTGATGTCCTTAGGTTAGTTAGGTTTAAGAAGTTCTAAGTCTAGGGGACTGATGGCCTCAGATGTTAAGTCCTATAATGCTTAGAGCCATTTGAACCATTTTTTATCAATCCGGAAATAGGCTAACTCCGTATAACTATGAATACAAGTCGTACAGCGCCATGTTACTCTCCTTCCAGTTAGGCTGGCAGTCCAGATCGAAGTAGCTCAGTATTTCTGCGTGCGAAAATTATGATATTCAGTTGTTTTTCTTTTCATCTCTAGCAGAGGGCACCAAACTTTTCTACCAATGGGCCTGATTACCGACAAAATGACGAGCGCGGACCACATCATCATTATGTATGTTACCTGATGCTTCAAAAAGCACTACTTGATTTAAAAACTCCATATTTAATGATGAAAACATACTATAAACGTGGGATGAATTGCAAAATACTGACAAAGTCCTAAAATTTACTAAGATGGTGCCGTCTTAACAGAAGGCGTTTTGTGTGCTGCAGTTTGCAGAGAGTGAATCAGTGATTTCGGTCCAATGTTCTTTTGGTCGGCTTTTTGGCATTGATCCTCCAGCATCCATAACAGCCGTCGTTGGTATCGCCAGTTTTAAGAGGCAGGATGCTTGTGCAATGTTATAGAGTCCAGGTGGATCTCGCATTTTTGATGAAATGGTGGAAAGATCTTGGCAAACGATTGAGCAGAGTATACCAAAGTCTACCCTTCTTTTGAGGAAAACACAGTGACGAGAACGAGTTGTCTTCAAATGCTGCAGAACTGGCTTTTTGCACTACTTCAAGAGGACTCCGATGAGTTCATTTTCCAACAGGATGGAGCTCCACCACACCGGCACAACAACGCATGTCATTTCCTCTGTGACACTCTGCGTCAACACGGATAGGGCGCACGGGATGCCGAGACTGTATTGGGTTCTTGGCCTTCAAGATCGCCAGACTTACCCCAATCTATTTTTACTTGTGGGTATATGTGAAAGAAAGTGTGATCATCTCCCTTTCACCTCGTGAAGAACAGAATAAGAACCGCCATAGCTTCTGTAAAAGCAGATACGTTGTGTAAAGTTTATGAAGCGTTCAGCTATCTACTAGACGTTGTTCGTGCTGCTGCTGGTGGGCACATAGGGCATTTGCAACAGCAGAGCCAAAACTTTAAGACTCTGTGAGTATTTTTCAAGTCATCTTACGTTTGTAGTACTTTTTATCAATAAATATGCAGTTTCGAAATCAGGTCATTCTCTTTTAAACACGATGTATTTGTAAGCCAGAACGAAAGCTTTTGGAAAAATGGCAAAGTGCAGCATTCCGTGTTAATCATGGCCGAGAGGCATGCAGCGCACAAAAAACAAGGACAACCAGCACATTCATTTGCAAAATAAGTTACCAAAGAAGGGGACGTTAGCAAAAATATAGTCACGTCAGACCTAGTGTGGTCATATCCAAATCTCACAAACTGAGTAGCAAAAACACTATAGTGAGGTTTGTGGAACATTGGATTTCAAAGATATCATCCTTGTTTGGTTTGATTTAGATGCGTCCAATCAATAGAACTGTTTTCAAATGTTCATCAGTCAGTCTCGATCGATGCGCTGGCGTCACATTGTCCATTTTGAAAAATATTTGATCACAGACATGAGTGATTCCGAACACTGATGCCATGCCAGCAGCAAGTTTCTTCTGTTTCGGGAACTCATCTTCAGATAAGCAGCGGTAAAATTAAGCAACTATTTCTTCTCTGTGCTTCTCTTTCAACAAGTCATTCGCTTGCAAATCCAAGAGCTCCAACTGTAGCTCAACTGGCACAGCATAAAGGTTACTGTCAAACACAGTCCGGAACTAAAGAATGTCACTCTCAGTTCGGTCGAAATCCGAAATCCTCTCCGAAAATGCTTCTTCCAGCCACAAATAATTTTTCTCGGAAAATCAAGGTTGACATCTTCGCCGCTTGTAGCACAAAACTCTTTGAAACGTCGAAAATGAGAAAACTTTTCCCCTTCCAACTGTGCTTCAAACAGTGACAACTTTCTCTGAAATCTTTCGATGATTTTTGGAGGTTACGCACGACATAATCCTTTCCCTGCATTTTGAAGTTTCGCTCATTTACGGGGAATGTCTTGTCGACCAAAAATTACAGCTTCGGCAGCGGTGGTCTACATGTGTATGCATTATCTGCAAAGTCTTGAGGTTGCAGCTCATACTGTCTGTTAAATAACTGACGTATAACATGAATAGCAGCGGTCCTCAAACAAGGGTGTTATAAAACAACGTAGATAGGTCGTATTAAAGAAAGACGTAGAAGCAATTAAAGCCGTCCTCCAAGATTTGTTACCTGTAGGTTCGATCAACACTCGAATATTACGGAAATGCTTCGTAAACTGAAACGGTTATCCTTAGAATGAAAGTGACATTCTTTTCGCGAAACGCTGTTGGGAAAATTTAGGTAACCGGCCTTTAGAGCTGACTGCAGAACGATTCTGCTGCTACCAACGCATTTTTTGCGTAAGGGTGGCGAGGACAAGATAAGAGAAATTAGGGTTCGTAAGGGGGCATATTGACAATCGTTTCTCTCTTACTCCACTGGCGAGTGCAACGGGAAAAGGCACCCTCCACTACGCACATTATTGTGACTCGCGGAATATGTATTTGGATGTAGATGTAGAACGTGTTATAAGTGTACCGATAGTTTCGAGCAACACACATTATGTGGAGCGTGATTACACTCATACAGCTCGCACAGTGTGTCATGTTATCGACAGTATATATGTGCTGTTCTGGCGCTGCAGTCTGGAACCGCGAGACCGCTACGGTCGCAGGTTCGAATCCTGCCTCGGGCATGGATGTGTGTGGTGTCCTTAGGTTAGTTAGGTTTAACTAGTTCTAAGTTCTAGGGGACTAATGACCTCAGCAGTTGAGTCCCATAGTGCTCAGAGCCATTTGAACCATTTTTTTTTTTTTGCTCCAAAGGGAGCAAACATCAGTTTCCATGCAGAGATGCATACAACGCCGTAAGTCAGCAGATAAGAGCTGCGAGCAGTGTCCATAAACTTCATCAATGAGGTCGGGAGACCAAACTGAATAAGCTGTCGTTGATGGTAATCATACAAGAGCCAGCCCTATGGGGTGTACAAAGATCTGGAAGTCTGTCCGATCACTTAGAAATAATCTCAAATCATTTTATTTGAAATGGTACAACTGTGTTCATCAAATTCCATACCTGTCGTTATTACTGCCACCAGTAAACGTGACTACGGTGGATAAATCACATTCTGGAATATTTTCATATCTTAAATATGTCGGCAGATTTCTAATATCGAATCTTATAAACAGTTTAAAGCGGCGTGGCAGACCAGGACTAGAACGTGGAACCTTGTCTTCTGTGGGTAATTCTTTCATGGGTAAATCTTTTACCCACAGATAAGGAATCCCACGCTTACGCGTTATCATCGATGTCGTCCAGTATAGGGCATGTGTGGGGCTTGGCCAGAAATGAAAGTGAAGGAAATGAGAACTCCAGATGGCGCGGATCGGGTGAGACGTGGCCCATTTACGTGACGTTGTTTTCCACACACCGTTTCGCGCAACATAAGCAGTTACGATTGATAATCCGAAGGTCATGGGATCGAGACCCTATAGAGAAAATTTTTTAATTTTAAATTTCTACATTACTTTCACTGAAAATAAACCAAAACAGTGCTCAGTTTATAATATTTATAAATATTTTCATAATGAAAAGGAAAGGCAAAGAAAAATTAGGGATGGCAAATAAATTTTGGAGAAACCATAGTCGCAGCATCCAGCAGGACTCAGCAAATATATTTCCAAGATATGATTGTAAGGCGTATACGACAAGATAGAACATAAAATTAGATCATTTTACTATTCTAGAATTGATGATTTACAGGGAAAGAAGTAATTTTCTCGGCATCTTGCACACATTATAGACGCGGCATTTTTACAATTACATGGTTGTTTTAATGTTTCTACAGGGAAACAAACTTGGTCTACTTTCATCAGAGGTTCTCTATCATTGCACAGTTTTTTGCAGCAAACCACTCGTAATGCTGATCAAAGTTAAAAATGAAACTAATGGAATACGAAGTCCTGTACACTCTAATTATATCCCTTCTTGGAACGTTATACGCAGAGCCCTCCTGGAAGCTGTACAATCACTTCTTGTAAATTTATTTGCTATGTCAAATATACTTTTGTCTTTTCGTTTCAAGCAGCGTATGAAAATATTAAGAAATTCAATATATTGAGCATCTCAGTTCATTTGCAATGAAAGTAACGTAAAAAAATAAAAAAGTTGTCTGTTTAGGGAATCGACCTGATGATTAGCGTTCTGCACTATTTGCGCTACACCAGATGTTATGTGGAGACAGCGCTCATGCATGACTGTAACGCGTCAGAAATGCTATTTTTTCCTTAACGTTTGGCCATCTGGAGCTCCCACTTCTATCACTTTCATTTCTGGCCAAGTCCTCAATAAACCACTGATTTGGACGATATCGGCGATGACGAGTAGGCACGGTCCCCTTGTAAACAGTTCACGCACGACTCAAGACCCGTCCGCACAGCCTTAGTTCTGCCGGTACTTTCCTCCTATTCTCTAAACTACGTAGAAGCTCTCCTGCACACCTAGCGGATCTAGCTTTCCTGGAAAGAACGATTTCGCGGACAAATGGCTTACAATTGGACACCTCACGTTTCCTGGCTGAATCTTTCACTTTATGGCGGAGTGTGCAGTTTAGAGCAGTTTTTGTTCTGGCAAATTACACCTGTGTGCCAAACCGGCACCGGTATGGAATCTTATACCACCTGAGCTATCCAGGAGCCCAAAATTCCAAGGTGAGCTTGTGTGACGTGCAGAAAGCAGAAGAGAGGCGGGGTCCACTGCTAGAAGTACAGGGTGTTCGGAAATTCCCATTACAAACTTCTAGGACCTGTAGAGGGGAGTGAGCACATAATATTTTTAATAGGAACCCATGTCCGGAAACGAATGCTACAGCCGTTTGAAAACATGTTTGCTAGGTAGTTGTGCAACAAAGTAGTGGCGGGAGGAGGAGGGGGGGGGGGGGGGGGTACTGGGCACGTCGGATCAGCTGATGTCGTTTGACGTCCAACCTACCTCTTCGACCTGGTTCGAGCCTCATTCAGGTATCTGTGAGTGTTAGAGCGACGTGGCTAAGTACATGTTTGCAGAATACGCCGACATGATCCTTCTGTTTGGCGAACGTCATAGTAGTGGAAGAGCTACTCATCGCCTTAATCAAGATCGTTCTCCACAACGTTCGACTCCATCACATGTCCTTTCCGCCACAATTATTCATTGTCAGCAGGCGTGACTGTGGTGCTAGAAGGAAACGCCGCACACCAGAACTGGAAGAGGCTTCATTGCATCACGTCGAAGAGAACCCGTCAAAAAGTACAGGAGCAATTTTTTGGCTATTAATGAGTGTAACTGTAAAACAATGATGTACTCGGTCACATTTAATCAAGTACTAGTAAAAGTGGTAGCATTACCAGCAAGTCTTGAAATGGTTGTAGCACGGAAACGATATGTTTCCGGGCATATGTTCCAATCCAGAATATTCTCCACTCACTCCCATCTACAAGCCTAGAAGCTTGTAATGGGAATTTCTGAACACCCTGTAAAACTGTGAGGGTGGGTTAAGGGTTGTACCTCCATAGCTCAGCCAGTAACGGAGTTGCCCGTGAATATGTAAGTTCCAGATTTGAGCCGCGATACATCTCCCAGATTTAATCTGCCAGGGAGTATAAAACCAGCGCTTACCCTCCTTCAAAGTGAAGGATTCATTCTGTATTGCCTCATTTTGTTAACGAAAAAAGTCACATCGGAATAAGCATTAGAAGTGAATACTCGAGTCATCTTACTCATTGGCAGACTAGTAATGCAGACTAATATAGCAATATTAACGGCATTTCACATGCTTCAAGCAAATCCGTTGATTTACTGATAAAATACGTGCAGCCAGTACTGGCGGTATTCGCTAAGAGCTTCTCTATGATTAATTACGCGTGAGCGATCGATCACCTAATAGGACTGGAATGTTCGTAGTCCGTGTTGTCATTCGTCATTTATGAGCGAGTATATCTTTCTCCTGTTCACACAATGACGCACATTCGGGTCAGTTGAACAGTGAATACTACGATCACTTCTCGTACTTCATATACAGGGTTACTATAAATGATTCATTCCTTGTCAAAGCTCTATATTTCCAAAATATTACATGTACAAATATGTTACAGGAATAGTACCGTGCACTGACCAATTTTTCATTTACATCTACATGGATACTCTCCGAATAACATTTAAATGCCTGGCAGAGGGTTCATCGAACCACCTTCACAATTCTCTATTATTCCAGTTACGTATAGCGCGGAAAGAACGAACACCTATATCTTTCCGTACGATCTCTGATTTCCCTTATTTTATCATGGTGATCGTTTCTCCCTATGTAGGTCGGAGTCAACGAAATATTTTCGCATTCGGAGGAGAAAGTTGGTGATAGGAATTTCGTGAGAAGATTCCGTCGCAACGAAAAACGCCTTTCTTTTGATGATATCCAGTCCAAATCCTGTTTCATTTCAGTGACACTCTCTCCCATATTTCGCGATAATACAAAACGAGCTTTCCTTCTGGTAAGGGTCCCACAACGCGCAGCAGTATTCTAAAAGAGGACGGACAAGCATAGTGAAGGCAGTCTCCTTGGTAGATCGGTTACATTTTCAAAGTGTCCTGCCAATAAATCGCAGTCTTTGGTTAGCCTTCCCCACAACATGTTCTATGTGTTACTTCGAATTTAATTTGTTCGTAACTGTAATTACTAGGTATTTAGTTGAATTTACGGCATTTAGATTTGGCTGATTTATGGTGTAACAGTAGTTTAACGAATTCCTTTTAGCACTAATGTTGATGACCTCACACTTTTCATTATTTAGAGTCAACTGCCAATTATCGCACCTTTGAGATATCTTTTCTAAATCGTTTTGCAATTTGTTTTGATCTTCTGATGGCTTTATTAGTCGATAAGCGACAGTGTTATCTGCAAACAAACTAAGACGGCTGCTCAGATTGTCTCCCAGATAGTTTATATACGAGTAGATCAGGAACAGCAAATGGTCTGTAACACTACCCTGGGGAACGCAAAAAATCACTTCTGTTTTACTCTATCACTTTCCGTCAGTTACTACGAACTGTGACATCCCTGACAGGAAGTCACAAATCCAGTCACATAACTGAGACGATATTCCATAAGCACGCAGTTTGACTACAATCCGCTTGTGTGGTACAATGTTTGAACTCTACAAATCTTCTATGAGTACCCTTCTAGCCACACGACACACGTCCAAGCGTAGCAACAATTGTTAGTGATCGTGACAGTGGCAACCATGCTTTCTCCGAGCTGTTCCAGTGTACTTAGCAGAGGGGGTATGTAACTTAAAAACGGATACCTTCGGAGTAGTGAAGCAACTTAAATCACTTGATAAAAGCAAGTCTTCCGGTCCAGGACTGTATACCAATACGGCTCCTTTCAGAGCATGCTGATGCAATAGCTCCATACTTAACAATCGTATACAACCGTTCGCTCGATGAGGGATCTGTACCCAAAGACTGGAAAGTTGCACAGGTCACTCCTATATTTAAGAAAAGTAAAAGGCACGTATTATTAACGTCGACATGAAGAAGGATTTTGGTACGTAAATTGTGTTCGAACATTTTGAATTACCTCGAAGAGAACAGTCTATTGACACGGCCTATGTATATTTAGAAAACATCGTTCTTGTGAAACACAACTAGCTCTTTACTCTCACGAAATGCTGAATACAATTGACAAGGGATTTCAAATTGATTCCGTATTGTAGATTCCTAGAAGACTTTTGACGCTGCACCTCACAGGCGGCTTGTAACCAAATTGCTCAGTTATGCGGCTGGATTCGTGATGTCCTGTCAGAGAGGTCACAGTTCATAGTAATTGACAGAAAGTCATCGAGTAAAACAGAAGTGATTTCTTGCGTTCCCCAAGGTAGTGTTATAGGCCCTATGCTGTCCCTTATCTGTGTAAACGATTTAGGAGACCATCTGTGCAGAGGTCTTAGGTTGTTTGCAGATGATGCTGCCGCTTATCGCCTAGTAAATCATCAGAAGATCAAAATAAATTGCGAAACGATTTAGAAAAGATATCTGTGTGGTGCAGAAATTGGCAATTGACCCCAAATAACGAAAAGTGTAAGGCCATCCACATGAGTGCCAAAAGGAATCCATTAAACTTCAGTTACACGATAAGTCCATCATATCTAAAGGTAGTAAATTCAAATAAATGCCTAAGAATTATTATTATGAACAACTTAAATTAGGAAGAACACATAGAAAATGTTGTGGGGAAGGTGAATCAAAGACTGCAATTTTTTGACAGAACAGCTTAGAAAATGCTACAGATTTACTGAAGAGGCTGCCTACACTATGCTTGTCCGTCCTCTATTGGAGGACTGCTGTTGAATCCCTGCCAGATAGGAATAAAAGAGTATATCGAGAAAGCTTAAAGAAGAACAGCACGTTTTGTGCTATGGAGAAATAGGGGAGAGAGTGTCGCGGACCTACCACAGGATTTGGGTGGGCATCATTAAAGCAAAAGTGTTTCTCGTTGCGGCGGGGCCTTCTCACGAAATTTCAATCACCAACTTTCTCCTCCGAATGCGAAAATATGTTGTTGACGTCGACAAACATAGGGAGAAATTATCATCATAATAAAATAAGGGAAATCAGAGCTGGCATGGAAAGATATAGATGTTGAAACGTCCCCTTAGAAAAATTAAGAATGACAGTGCTGGAAAAACTCTTACGTTATTTGATACAGAAACAGTTGAATAAAACTCAACGTACTCAGACAGCTTTCTCTTTACTTATTCTGATCATCACTAAACTGACACACAATATTTCAGCGTAACGCAGTCTGACTTTTAATAATCCCTACAAAAGAATGGCCCTGACTAACAGTAACCTATACCTTTCATGAATCACTTCCCTCACACCAATCTTCGTTACTCGAATACTGCAATACAGCGAGCGCCAATACTGCCAGCTACATAAAAGAATCTAACTACTCAAGGCACTAACTACTGATCGGCATAGTTAGCAAATGACAGGTTTTGATAGAGAATAAACAATGTCTTTACCTTAATAGCGTTCAAAAGTCATAGTACATATATAATTTTGTGACATCCAATTAAACAAATTTCCTTTTCCTGACGGACACACGTCCAGATCGTCCGCTCTCGAAACTCTGGTATCTCTCTCCCCTCATCCACCACTGCTGGCTGCTCACCTCCAACTGCACAACGCTACCCGCTGTTCACATCCAACTGCCCAACACTACAGCATCGAATATTCCAACAATGGCAACCAACCACATCACAGCCAGTGATTTTCATACAGGGTGCTACGTGCCGTTACCAACATAAAAGCCTAAACAGCCTACTTACAGTGTTCGTTTATTCCGCGCGCTGTTCGAGAGTGAAATAATAGTGAATTATTGTGAAGGGGCTCTATGAACTCTCGGCAGGCACTTAAGTGTGACTCGCAGAGTACCGATGCAGATGTAGATGTAAACACGGTCCTTAATGTACCCCAAAAGGAAAACGTCACAATGTGTTAGGGGCCACATCACCTTCATCACTACACCCAGTCAAGAAACGTGGAAATTCGTCGTCTAGGTAGCGACGAACATTGATGCTCCAATGAGGCGCTGCCCATCATATTGAAAAATGAAATTCTCGGAATGATTTGTTGGTTGTGGGAACAATTATAGCTGCAACATATCATTGTAAGAGGTACCCGTCATAGGCTTCTCACACAGCTTCGTCTCTGACATTGCACGGAAAACATTGACCTTCGACGAATCTTTAAAGCGCCACAATTTCACGTGGACTTCCAGTGCGCCTCACCCTCAATCCATGGCGATTCAGCTTTCCAGATAAGTGGACGGTTGCTTAGTCAGAGGCGAAATGTTCATATTCACGTGCCACCTGCGTGGTAATGCGAAATTGAAGGCGCCGGCCATAATCTTCCGCTTTTAATTGTTCCGCGAGTTGCGGACGGTATAGTTTGAAATGAAACCACCATTGCAAAATCTTCCACACAGTTTGATGCAGTATTCCAAGTTAGTGGCTTGCGCGGGCCGGTGATTTTGTTGGACTGCTTACGAATCTCACCCTTTGTCAACCGATATTTTTCTGTTAGAAGGACAACTAATGTCCCTAAATTGTCAATACCATCACAAGATGTTCTGTTGAGATGGCGGTTCCACTCCATAATTCTGAATGCACTGTTGCAACAGATACACACCTTGCATATTCTGAGACAAAAACTCTTTTCTCGAATTTGTCGCTCCTTTGTCGAGATACTGCATTCATTGACGCCACCCGGTGGGCACAGTGCAAACTCGGTGAGCTTACAGCTCTAACCAAGCCTCGGTTATATTTTTAGAAGTAATACTATCGAAAATGCTGTACTTAGAAAACGAATGAATCATTTATAGTAGCCCTGTACTTCATGTCATTACGTAAGAACTAACAACGTTCCATTACGAAACAGACTTAGATTCTGGAACTATCCACCGGCGTCAAGTATTAGCGATACATCAAAATTTTTGCAGGGCCGGGACTCGAACCAGGATTTCCCGCTAATCGGAAGCAGTCACATAACCACTTCGCTATCCGAACGCAGCTCCTGCAGTACGGAGCATTAGACGATGGCGTGAACAGTGCCGAGAAACAGGTTGTTTTGTTAAAGGAAAATCGCCGGGCCGTCCTCGAGTGTCTGACACAGACGTCGAACGCATCCGCCATAGTTTCACAAGGAGCCCGCAGAAATTTGTTCGCCGTTCTGCTCGACATCTCAACATGCCGCCTTTGTCCGTCTGGCGTATGTTTCGTCGTCGTTTACACATGAAACCATACAAAATTCAGCTAGCAAGCTATCCTTGAAAGTGACAAACATCAACGTGTGGGCCGGCCGCGGTGGCCGTGCGGTTCTAGGCGCTGCAGTCCGGAACCGCGGGACTGCTACGGTCGCAGGTTCGAATCCTGCCTCGGGCATGGATGTGTGTGATGTCCTTAGGTTAGCTGGGTTTAAGTAGTTCTAAGTTCTAGGGGACTGATGACCTAAGATGTTAAGTCCCATAGTGCTCAGAGCCATTTGAACCAATCAACGTGTGGAGTTCTGTACTTTCGTTCTTGGCAAGACAGTTTTCTTCCACGCTTAGTGTTTAGTGATGAGGCAACATTCCATTTAAATGGGAGGGTGAACCCACATGATATGAGAATATGGGGTACGGAACAACGACATGAAATTGTACAACATGAGAGGGACTCTCCAAAATTTAATGTGTTTTGTGCAGCTCACGGGAAATGTGTATGGTCCATTTTTCGCTCCCGAGGACACTATGATAGGAAGCCCATATCATAATATGATTGACAACTTTCTTTTCTCACTGCTGGAGACTTGATTCGAACTTCATTTACCAAGAGGGTGGGGCACCGTCACACTGGCATCTGGAAATGCGGGAATTCTTAAATCAAAGAATTCCTGAGCGATGAATCGGTCGCATTGGACCAAATGATTCAGGCTGACATTACTGGCCGCCAAGCCATCGGACCAAATTGCATGTGACTATTTCTTCTGGGGGTTTATAAAAGACTTTGTTTATGTGCCTCCCTTACCAACAACAATGAACGAACTAAGACATCGTATAACAGCAGCTGTGGAAGCTGTAACTCAAAACATGCTCGCTGCAGTGTGGAAAAAATTTAAATACCGCATTAACATATGCCGTGCATCTCAGGGGGGGGGGGGGGGCATTTAACACCTATGAAAACGTATGAAAAACTTTGAGTTTCCCGTTCATCAAAAAACAAAATTCATTGTATATGTTCATTAGTTTCAGAAATATAAACGTGCCAAATCGGGTGATTACTTTTAATACACCCTGTATTATATTGTCTTTGTAGCCGGTGGAGGCATGGATACATCTGTGTTTATACAGTGTCTGTATCTTCATAGTACAACGCATGTATGTCTGAAGGACATTGTATTGTGATTAACAGACTCTGTATAAACACAGACACTGTAACCATCAACAATAACGTTCCAGTCGAGCTCTTCTAAAGAGAGATCTGCTAACACTATTTCATTTGATTGTATTTCACTGATTTTATCCCCACTGATTTCATTCATTTCATTCCAGTGAAATTAATTCAGTGCAGCGACAAAGTGGCGTTACAATAGATTTTACCTTGTACAACAACAAAACGCAAGATTTTATTCTACGTACATTTTATGGCTGTGTTTAATACATCGACATCCGTTTTTTCCTCCCAGCTCATCGTGAAACGAACCTCAAGAAAACAACAGGACATCAGAATACCACATGCACAGCCTATATTCTTAAATGTCTACAGTGTGAACCTGCTGAATTGTTGACATTTTGCTCCTGGTGCGCGTGTTGAATTTGCTACCTAATTGTTGAAAGACGTAGTGTTATTGAACAGTGGGAAGTAGTTTACGTCGTGGGAACTTCTTCCTTCGAGTGTTCGAAAAGTGCATTCAGAGTGTTTCTATTACTGAAATTAATTTTATATATTGCAGTTTGACACACGAGAATTACTTGCATTCTCTTTTCTTTTATTGCTAGCATACATTGGGTACTTGTACCATAATATTATCAACAGAAACGCAGGCTGCTTAGCAAACTTGCAAAACCAGAACATTTCGAAAGTCAGATAAACTATTCACTTTGATTAAGGTTGGTGGTAATGTGCCTGGTTTAGGGCTGTTTTTGCGATCCTTCCGTTTCTTCCATTCTTGCTTCGTGTCTAAGCCCGTCAAAAGATACGCCGATGCTCACATTCTCTCCCGCTGAATGTTGTGGTGTTCGGTTCCTAGCTACCAGCAGCAATCACAACGTAAATTGAGCTCTCCCAACCTCTGTGTCACGACAGCAAACAGTGCAGCACAGAAGTATGGAGTGTGACGAGAAATTTTATCCTGACCAGATTTCTAAACTTTGTAAGTTCATAATACGACGAACTTTTCTTATCAACGTGCATAGTAATTCATGATCAATTTTGAGACAGCCTGCACATGTGTCTACAACGGCGGGCAACTGGTCGTCCTGCTTGCTGGTAATTCGAGCGACGTTAAAAATCTGTTACAGTGATTTCCTTACTTTTCTCACTAAAGTGGCAACTAGAGTAACAGCACCTCAGTCACTTGCACAATTTCAGGGTGTAATCGTACGCGGCCCATGTAGGCAGTGGTACAATCAAATAATTTCAATTTTACGACGGGGGGAATTATTACTCGTAAATATTGTTGCTAAATGAACTGAGCTAAAAGAATCAACTGTGCCAGGTGATTTTAATGCCTGAGTAATGCTTTTAGTGTTTCTCACCCCCGCCCCTCACATCCATATACCATTATTATTCGTAAACAATTAGTTTTCTTTGCTAAGTGAACAGAGCTGTTAACAATCAACTATGCCAGGTGATTTTAATGCCTGAATAATGTTGTTTGTGTTGCTCACCACCTCTCCTCCCCACACATATACTCACCATGACAAAATTAATGATTTATTTACTCTTTGAGATGTGTCCTACCAAATGATGTGCCGTAACCTTTCCCCGCCATTCTATTCAGTACCTCTTCATTAGTTACCAACGTAATCTACGGGATTCTTCTCTGGGATCACATTTCGAAAGCTTCTATTCTCTTCGTGCCTGAACAGCTTGTTGTCCACAGTCCATTTCCGTAAAAGGCAACGCTCCAGATTAGGAGTTCCCAAACTTTGCCTCTGACGAAACACTTGGAGAATACTGGTACATTGATGGAACACCTTATTTGCTTTGAAGGTTAACAAAATTTTAAAAAACGAGAAAAGTTTGATTCATTCAGTGATTACTTCAATTTGCAATCATAAGTAATAAAAAAGAAGTTACAATAACGTTTTCTTACAATTAAGAAAAAATACCGAAAAATCCATATTATTAACATATTTTTGCGGAGCACTTATTCGCTTCCCGCGGAACACACTTTGAGAAATCTTGCTGTAGATAAAAACCTTCAGAAAAACTTCCTAACACTTAAAGTTTTACTAGCTATTGACAAATTCCACTGTTTCAGAAATGCCTTTCTTGCTACAGCCACTCTACTGCAGCCACCATCAGTTGTTTTACTGCCCAAATAGCAAAACTCGTCTACTTCTTTTATTGCCTTATTTCCTTGTCTAATTCCCTCAGTATAATCTAATTTTATTCGGCTACGTCCCATTATCCTTACTTTAGTTGATATTCGTCTATCCATTCAACTGCTCTTCCAAGCCCTGTTTCGTCTCTGACGAAATTAACAATATCATCAGCAAACCTGAGATGTTTATTTCGTCTATCAGAACTTTAATGCCGTTCTCAGATATGTCCTTAGTTTCCTTTACTTCTTGCTCAATGTACAGACCGAGTACCGTCTGGGATAGGCTACAACCGTGTCCCAACTCCCTTCTCAACCACTGCTTCTCTTTCCTGTCCTTCGACTCGTTTCTGAACAAGTTGTAAATAGCCTTTCATTCCCTGTCCTTTATTCCTGCTGTCTCCATAATTTTAAAGACTGCAGTCCAGACAACAGTGTCAAAAACTTTCTCTAAATAAACGATACTACAAATGTAAGTTTGCCTATCTTTAACCTATATTCTCTTATAAATCATAGGGTCACCATTGCATCGCGTGTTCCTACATTTCTACCGATTCCAAAACAATTTTGCCGGCCGGTGTGGCCGTGCTGTTCTAAGCGCGTCAGTTTGGAACCGCGTGACCGCTACGGTCGCAGGTTCGAATCCTGCCTCGGGCATGGATGTGTGTGATGTCCTTAGGTTAGTTAGGTTTAAGTAGTTCTAAGTTCTAGGGGACTGATGACCTCAGTAGTTAAGTCCCATAGTTCTCAGAGCCATTCGAACCATTTTTTATGAAAACAATTTTCTCAGTGAACGACTTCCCATTCTTCTGTAAGAAATTTGTGTTAGTATTCGGCAAGAATGAGTCATTAAACTGATAGTCCGTTAATATGCACGCCTGTCAGTACCTCCTTTCATTGGAACTGGAACTGTTACGTTCTTCTTCAGGTCTGCTGATACTTCTGTCTCATATATCTTGCCCACAATGTGGAATACATTTGTTATGACTGTCTTCATCAATGATATCAATTCTTAGAGGATGAAGTCTTTTCCTGGGGCCTTGTTTCGACTTGTCTTTCAATGCTTTGTCAAATACTTCTCGCAGCAGCATATCTCCCATCTCATCTAACTCCTCTTCCCTTTTCTATAATTTTGTCTTCACGATTATTTTCCTTGTACTGCCGTTATATATGTTTCTTTCATCGTTCAGCTTTATCTTCTTTGCTTAGTACCGGCTTACCATTTGAGCATTTGATGTTCGATGTCATTGCTTTCTATATATCCAACGATCTCCTTAATTATCCTATAGGCAGCTTCTGTCTGACCCCTAGTTACGGCATCCTTCTACAGCCTTGTAGTTGTCCTCTAGTCTAATTTTTTAGACATCAGGATTCCCTTTCACCTTTTTCATTTACTGCACTTTTATAGGTATTCCTTTCATGAATTAAGTGCGTTATGTCCGATGTTATCCAAGGATTTCTTCCCGGCCTTGTATTTTTTTCTATTTTCCCCAGTCCATGTTCTGCTACTATTTTTTTGCTCTGTTTCTTTTCCTACCATCGATTTCCAGTCCCCTAAGTTCCCCTAAAGTATTTAACTAATTTACTTTATCTCATCATATAGTCTTTCAATATATTCATCATCTGTGGAGCAAGTCAGCATATTTATTTTACCTCATCATACAGTCTTCCAAGCTCTTCATCATCTGTGGAGCTGATTGGCATATAAGCCTGTGTAAACTTAGGTGGGTGTTAGTTTCGTGTCGTCTTTGATATGCTAATGCCTTCGCTATGGTGTTAAAAACAGCCCACCCGCATTCCTATTTTCTTATTCCTTATTAGACCTAGTCCTGCATTACCTGTGTTTGATTTGTGTTTGTAATAGAGTACTGACTTGACCAGAATTCCTGTTCTTCCTAGCTCTCCATTTCACTAATTCCCACTACAACTACCTAACTTCATGCTCTTAATTTGCCTTTTTAAATTTCCTAAACTAGCTACCTAATTACGGGATTGAACGTTTACGTCCAGATGCGTAGAATGCTAGTTTTGTCTTTTTCTGATGACGCTTTCGGTGATCGTAATGAGGGACTATTTTTCCTCCTGAATATTTCACCCAAGAGGTTTTCATCATTTAAGGGTTGTAGTTTCCTGTTGCACTCAGCCGTTTGCAGTACCAGCACAGCTAGCAACTAACGTTAGAAGGCCAGATCAGTAAATCTAGACTGTTGCCACTGCAGCTACTTAAAAGGCTACTGCCCCTCTTCGAGAACCACAGGTTTATCAGGCTTCTCAAATTATACGCCTCCGTTGTGGTTGTACGTACGGTAAGGCTATCTGTATGGCTGAGGTACACCAGGCATCTCAATTCCGGCAAGATGCATGGTTCGTGGGTGATCGGTAAATTAATCATTAGTTCAATGAAACTTTACTTGCCGCTGTCCCAGGCGGTCCTAACATTCCGCTCCGCCATGTTTTGTTCGAATCTCGACTGCTAATGCACGGTCACGAACTGGCCCTGCCCTTATCCAGTCAACACTCTTTGCTCGAAGATATCCCTTGTACTTTTTCCGCAGATAAGTACGGGCCGATCGACAGGTAAGAACTTCGTCTCTATGCATAAAACAACAACGCATTTAAATTCAGAAAGTAGTATACAGTGCTACGTATGTCACAAAAATGTGTATATTATCAAAATATTTTGTGGTGAAGAATGCTCTATACACTGTAATCTGTCCATAAATTTAAGTATACGCGTCGGCTACGTCACACACTGACGGAAAATGAGGAAGAGTTGTGCGACAGAAATGAAAGCTGGTAGGCGTGTTTCTACGTCTACAAGACGTCTATTAAAATTTCACACCAGCCGCAAGAGAATCAGATTTGATTTAAATACACGCTGTAATGGTCGTGAGCGTTAGTTACCTTTGAGATTGTACGTGGTAAGCCCATGATAGTCAAGATAACCTTTAAGGCAACACAGACGCCATTATCAACACCTTCTGAGTTCGAACAAGGTCGTTTCATAGGGCTACGAGACGCTTGATGTTACTGAAGTGTCAAGACATTATGTAATCCCACCTTTTACACAACGACACAAACTCAGCACAATAGGCTGTTGGGTGGCAGGACTGGACCAAAGTAACACATCAGCATATAACCATCGACAGTTGCACCGAATATTTTATTTGGTACCTTTAAACAAGAGAACTTGACAAATAAAACCATCACATGTTTAAAACTACCACACGTCTTTAAAAATTACCATTCATGTGAAAATAAATTACTACAATTTTAAACCTTCCAAAAAACGCGGCACTTATGGCCTATTACACGTTTACTGAAATGACTTAAATTTTATATACTCTAAGTTGTAATGAAGCTGAAGAACAATTTACTAAAATTTAACTAATGTGCTCTTTCATTACGACTGTGGTTGTTATTGCCAAAATAATTCAGAGTTCAGGCAACAATCAGATACCATGGCACACAACAGGTTACTTAAATGGTAGGCACCATATAATTTACCATTTGAATTGCAAAATTTCATGTGAGCAAACAAGCTCGTCAGATTCAACAACTACGCTCAGAAAACGGACGCCCGCCCGCTCAGATGTGTCCAGTACAGGCTCGACATCGACCCCCAGATGGGAGCAGCAACGGTGACGAATGGGCACGAGAAAATCCCACAACTAGTGAATATCTACAACAGACTGACATCTGCCTTAAATAACTAGAAACACAATAACTCATTACGATACACCATCAGTAAAATTAATGCATGAAATTAATTACAATATCGATCTACTCTCACCGAAGGAATTCTAGTACCACCATCAAAAGAATCCGTTTCAGGCTATTAAACACAGATAACAATTGGCCTGTCAATAACTGGTAAGAATTTAGGAAACTACTGATTTCAAAATTATACGTGTGTCTCTCAGGCACACTATTAGTTCAAACAGAAACGTAACAGACATGTTATTACAAGTTAGAGATAAACATATCCATGGAAATATTTTATCTGTATATACAGGGTGGTCCATTGATAGTGAACGGGCCAAATATCTCACGAAATAAGCATCAAACGAAAAAAACTAAAAAGAACGAAACTCGTCTAGCTTGAAGGGGGAAACCAGATGGCGCTGCCATAGGTCAAACGGATATCAAATGCGTATTTTAAAATAGGAAACCCTCATTTTTTATTACATATTCGTGTAGTACGTAAAGAAATATGAATGTTTTAGTTGGACCACTTTCTTCGCTTTTTGATAGATGGCGCTGTAACAGTCACAAACGTATAAGTGCGTGGTATCACCTAAGATTCCGCCAGTGCGAATGGTATTTGCTTCGTGATACATTACCCGTGTGAAAATGGTCAATATCGTGTTGATGTATGGCTATTGTGATCAAAATGCCCAACGGGCGTGTGCTATGTATGCTGCTCGGCATCCCGGACGACATCATCCAAGTGTCCGGACCGTTCGCCGGATAGTTACGTTATTTAAGGAAACAGGAAGTGTTCAGCCACGTGTGAAACGTCAACCACAACCTGCAACAAATGATGATGCCCAAGTAGGTGTTTTAGCTGCTAATCCGCACATCAGTAGCAGACAAATTGCGCGAGAATCGGGAATCTAAAAAAAGTTGGTGTTGAGAATGCTACATCAACATCGATTGCACCCGTACCATATTTCTATGCACCAGGAATTGCATGGCGACGACTTTGAACGTCGTGTACAGTTCTGCCACTGGGCACAAGAGAAATTACGGGACGGTGGCAGATTTTTTGCACGTGTTCTATTTAGCGACGAAGCGTCATTCGCCAACAGCGGTAACGTAAACCGGCATAATATGCACTATTGGGCAACGGAAAATCCACGATGGCTGCGACCTTGGCGGGTTAATGTATGGTGCGGCATTATGGGAGGAAGGATAATTGGCCCCCATTTTATCGATGGCAATCTAAATGGTGCAATGTATGCTGATTTCCTACGTAATGTTCTACCGATGTTACTACAAGATGTTACACTGCATGACAGAATGGCGATGTACTTCCAACATGATGTCCGGCACACAGCTCGCGTGCGGTTGAAGCGGTATTGAATAGCATATTTCGTTGGTCGTCGAAGCACCATACCATGGCCCGCTCGTTCACCGGATCTGACGTCCCCGGATATCTTTCTGTGGGGATAGTTGAAGGATGTTTGCTATCGTGATCCACCGACAACGCCTGACAACATGCGTCAGCGCACTGTCAACGCATGTGCGAATTTTACGGAAGGCGAACTACTCGCTGTTGAGAGGAATGTCGTTACACGTATTGCCTAATGCAGTGAGGTTGACGTACATCATTTTGAGCATTTATTGCATAAATGTGGTATTTACAGGTAATCACGCTGTAACAGCATGCGTTCTCAGAAATGATTAGTTCTTAGAGGTACATGAATCACATTGGAACAACCGAAATAAAATGTTCAAGCGTACCTACGTTCTGTATTTTAATTTAAAAAACCTACCTGTTACCAACTGTTCGTCTAAAATTGTGAGCCATGTGTATGTGACTACTACAGCGCCATCTATCACAAAGCGAAAAAAGTGGTCCAACTAAAACATTCATATTTCTTTACGTACTACACGAATACGTAATAAAAATGGGGGTTCCTATTTAAAAAAAACTCAGTTGATATGCGTTTGACATATGGCAGCGCCATCTAGCGAGCCAACCATAGCGCCATCTGGTTTCCCCCTTCAAGCCAGACGAGTTTCGTTCTTTGTAGTTTTTTGGTTTGACGCTTATTTCTTGAGATATTTGGCCCGGTCACGATCAATGGACCACCCTGTATATCAATAGCGACTGGCCATCTTAACTTCGTGGCGTGATATAAATACAATAACCAGGCGGTACTTAAACAAGGCCAGCAAACTGCCTTCAATGGCAATTAAACCTTGACAGTAGGGATCTACAACGGAATTTCTCAGCACTCGAGGCCATCGTAAATTTTAACGATCACACCACATGCTCCTTAACACACCACGTATTAAACCAATTAAAATCAACACATCGCAGGCCAGACTCAGTAGGAGCAGCGACGGCCGCCCCAGAAAATACAGTCAACCGCACAGAGCCCGGTAGTGGATTCCGACCACATTTTACAGGACAAGCAAGGCCCTTACCCTCTTGCTTGTTCGACGAAGCCAGCCGCCGCAGATCCCGATGCCAGGAGACATGAAGCAAGCGGAACAGCCCTTTTAGACGTGTCCTGCTTGCTGTCTGACACCGGACCTTACATGTCCGCCATAGTTCTCAAAACGCCGTTACTGCCCGGTGTCCAAAAGAGAAATCACTGCCTCTTCCCCAGCATTTCCTCTCGCTCCCGATCGGCCCGGTAGGTGTCGCCAGTGCGTGCTCTGCCCTCTCCGCCGGAAAGATGACCCATACCGGCGGCAGAAATATCGCTGATCGAGCCACACGGCTCAGTTACTTGTGCGATACTGCAGAAAGAGTTGGCAGCAATGTAGCCGCTGTACGTAATTTCTCGCAGCGGTGTTCACGAGAATGTACCGTCGCAACATGACCATTCTCCGGACGGCCACATAGCATTGCCAAGAGAGAAGAGCATCGTGTTCGGCGTACGGCTCTGGCGGATCATTCTGGATCTGCAGCAGCAGTTTGAGCAGCATATGACACCGCAGTGACACAACAAATTGTTAGAAATCCGTTACTTCAAGGACAGCTCCGAGCCAGATGTCCTATAGCGTACATTCCACTGACCCCAATATACAGCCGGCCGGGGTGGACGAGCGGTTCTAGGCGCTGCAGTCGGGAACCGCGCGACCGCTACGACCGCAGATTCGAATCCAGCCTCGGGCATGGATGTGTGTGATGTCCTTAGGTTAGTTAGGTTTAAGTAGTTCTAAATTCTAGGGGACTGATGACCTCAGAATTTAAGTCCCATAGTGCTCAGAGCCATTTGAACCATTTGAACCCAAACAACAGCCATTTGCGACTTCAGTGGTGTTAAGCGACAACACACTGGAGGGCACGCGTGGAGGTTTGTTGTGTTTTCTGATGAAAGCCGGTTCTGCCTCGGTGCGAGTGATGGTCGTACGTTTATTAGAAGGCGGCAAGTTCAGGGCCTGCAACCAACCTGTGTTCGTACTAGGCAAACTGGACCCACACCTGGAGTTATGGTCTGGGATGCGATTCCATATACCAGCAGGAGCACTCTCGTGGTTATCCCACGCACCCTGATCACAAATTTGATTGCAAATTTGCACATCAAACTGGTGATGCGACCTGTTGTGCTGCCATTCATGAACACCATTCCAGGGGGTGTTTTCCTACACTATAACGCCCGTCCATATACCGCTGTTGTTAGCCAAAATGCTCTACAAAGCACCGACTTGTTGAAACTTCCTGACAGATTAAAACTGTGTGCCGGACAGAGACTCGAACTCGAGACCTTTGCCTTTCGCGGGCAAGCTTGCCCGCGAAAGGCAAAGGTCCCGCGTTCGAGTCTCGTTCTGGAACACAGTTTTAATCTGTCAGGAAGTTTCATATCAGCGCACACTCCGCTGCAGAGTGAAAATCTCATTCTGGAAACATCCCCTAGGCTGTGGCTAAGCCATGTCTCCGCAATATCCTTTCTTTCAGGAGTGCTAGTTCTGCAAGGTTCGCAGGAGAGCTTCTGTAAAGTTTGGAAGGTAGGAGACGAGATACTGGTAGAAGTAAAGCTGTGATGACGGGACGTGAGTCGTGCTTGGGTAGCTCAGATGGTGGAGCACTTGCCCGTGAAGGACAAAGGTCTCGAGTTCGAGTTTTGGTCCGGCACACAGTTTTAATCTGCCAGGAAGTTTCATATCAGCGCACACTCCGCTGCAGAGTGAAAATCTCATTCACGCCACCGACTTGTTGCTTAGCCTGCTTGATCACCTGATCTGTCTCCAATCGAGCACATACGGAATGTCGTCGGATGACAACTCCAACGTCATCCACAACCAGCATTAACCGTCGCTGTATTGATCGCCAGGTGCAACAAACATGGAACTTCATCCCGCAAAGTGACATCTGGTACCTGTACAACACAATGGATGCACGTTTTCATGCTTGCAGTCAACACTCTGACGGTTACAATGGTTGTTAACGTAGCAGCATTTAAAATTTGCAGTGTCTTATCTCTCGCTTTCAATAACCTGTGATCTCGCAGTGTTAATCACGTAAATGTGATATCTGGATAAATTGTTCTCGAAATTTCATTACTCTACATTAAATAGTTTTGGTCTCGCGATTTCTTTTCCGTCAGTGTGTATCACCTTCTGAAACCACGACTATTCATGATTTTTTTTTTTATTTAGGTAGGTCACTACCCACAGTTCCTTGCTCCTGTAAGTGGTAGCTATGGCAGCCATTCAACCACATTAAAATATTTCGATAAAAACGTTAAAAGCAAGTTTCTTTGTCCCTCAATAGCTCGTTAAGAAAGTTCGTTAAGAATGTTGTCAAAATTCTTGCAGTGAATAGCTGTATTTAATATTTACAACGTATCAGGTTTTCTTCCATTTTGTTCCCTGTACAGAATTTTCAAGTCAAGTTCCATTTCATTTTAGGGGTGGCCTGTTGCATAGGCGAGGTTACCAACTGTTGACCTACACTCCTGGAAATTGAAATAAGAACACCGTGAATTCATTGTCCCAGGAAGGGGAAACTTTATTGACACATTCCTGGGGTCAGATACATCACATGATCGCACTGACAGAACCACAGGCACATAGACACAGGCAACAGAGTATGCACAATGTCGGCACTAGTACAGTGTATATCCACCTTTCGCAGCAATGCAGGCTGCTATTCTCCCATGGAGACGATCGTAGAGATGCTGGATGTAGTCCTGTGGAACGGCTTGCCATGCCATTTCCACCTGGCGCCTCAGTTGGACCAGCGTTCGTGCTGGACGTGCAGACCGCGTGAGACGACGCTTCATCCAGTCCCAAACATGCTCAATGGGGGACAGATCCGGAGATCTTGCTGGCCAGGGTAGTTGACTTACACCTTCTAGAGCACGTTGGGTGGCACGGGATACATGCGGACGTGCATTGTCCTGTTGGAACAGCAAGTTCCCTTGCCGGTCTAGGAATGGTAGAACGATGGGTTCGATGACGGTTTGGATGTACCGTGCACTATTCAGTGTCCCCTCGACGATCACCAGTGGTGTACGGCCAGTGTAGGAGATCGCTCCCCACACCATGATGCCGGGTGTTGGCCCTGTGTGCCTCGGTCGTATGCAGTCCTGATTGTGGCGCTCACTTGCACGGCGCCAAACACGCATACGACCATCATTGGCACCAAGGCAGAAGCGACTCTCATCGCTGAAGACGACACGTCTCCATTCGTCCCTCCATTCACGCCTGTCGCGACACCACTGGAGGCGGGCTGCACGATGTTGGGGTGTGAGCAGAAGACGGCCTAACGGTGTGCGGGACCGTAGCCCAGCTTCATGGAGATGGTTGCGAATGGTCCTCGCCGATACCCCAGGAGCAACAGTGTCCCTAATTTGCTGGGAAGTGGCGTTGCGGTCCCCTACGGCACTGCGTAGGATCCTACGGTCTTGGCGTGCATCCGTGCGTCGCTGCGGTCCGGTCCCAGGTCGACGGGCACGTGCACCTTCCGCCGACCACTGGCGACAACATCGATGTACTGTGGAGACCTCACGCCCCACGTGTTGAGCAATTCGGCGGTACGTCCACCCGGCCTCCTGCATGCCCACTATACGCCCTCGCTCAAAGTCCGTCAACTGCACATACAGTTCACGTCCACGCTGTCGCGGCATGCTACCAGTGTTAAAGACTGCGATGGAGCTCCGTATGCCACGGAAAACTGGCTGACACTGACGGCGGCGGTGCACAAATGCCGCGCAGCTAGCGCCATTCGACGGCCAACACCGCGGTTCCTGGTGTGTCCGCTGTGCCGTGCGTGTGATCATTGCTTGTACAGCCCTCTCGCAGTGTCCGGAGCAAGTATGGTGGGTCTGACACACCGGTGTCAATGTGTTCTTTTTTCCATTTCCAGGAGTGTATTTCCCGAGAGTGAAAAGGCAGATGTATGGTTCAAAATCAAATGGCTCTGAGCACTATGGGACTTAACATCTGAGGTCATCAGTCCCCTAGAACTTAGAACTACTTAAACCTAACTAACCTAAGGACATCACACACAGCCATGCCCGCGGCAGGGTTCGAACCTGCGACCGTAGCAGCAGCAGCGCCTAGATCCGCTCGGTCACATTGGGCGGCGCAGATGTATGCTTGTTGTATCCGGTTGACGACTTCTTTCCCGTCTGTCCAATGTATTTGTGTCACAAGACGAGCTTTGCGTTTTATACAAGCAGCGCCTAGAACCGCTCGGTCACATTGGCCGGCGCAGATGTATGCTTGTTGTATCCGGTTGACGACTTCTTTCCCGTCTGTCCAATGTATTTGTGTCACAAGACGAGCTTTGCGTTTAATACAAGCTTAATATGTTAAATTTATTATTTGCTTCTACATATGCGCCAGCCCATATCCAACAAAACTGTTCATTTCAAAAGCTATGTTAACGTTGCATGCTTCCAGACGTTCTTCATCATTTGCAACATTTTCTTACGTTAAAAAAGTAAAGTGACGTCATTTTGTCAACAGACAATTGTTTCTTTTCTCTCTTCTTCTACTTGTACATCTGTTTTTGACGATGTATCTTCTGTAGCCTTTATTTATGTTGCTTTCAAAAGCATATTTAGCTCTGTTTATCTTCACTGCTCATTGACCCCCCCTCCCTCCCTCCCTTGTAATAAGGTTCGAAATACAATGTGTGTACGTGGGAGAGGGGGGCAGGGGGAAAGGGGGGGGGGGGGGAGGTACGTAATACGTAAGGTATCAAAATTAGTCGTCATCTGTTTTTTATAAACATATTATCGATTATTGTTAATTGTGGTCTTCGGTCCAAAGACTGATTTCCAGCAGCTGTCCACGCTAATCGATCCAGTAAAAGTACCTACAACGCCGAGTAACTGCTGCGTCCTACACCCATTTGAACCCGTTACCTATAGTCAACCCTTGGTCTCCTTCTACATTTTTTACTTACTACGATACCCTCTGTCGCTACGTAAGCTATTCCTTGGCGCCTCAGAATGTGTCCCATTAACCAGTAATTTCTTTTAGTCAGTTTGTGTCATGATTTACTTTTTTCCCCATAAATATGGACAACATTGTCCAGAGGACCAACTGAGATCTGGTGATACGACTGGGTTAAAACAACAGTCTGGATCGCAATAATACTTGATTAGTGACCGGTTCCGGCTTCAAGTAGAAGTCTTCTTCACAAAATAATCGCTATCTGGCTGCCGCTGGCGGCTCCTCGTTTGCACACGCGAAACACGATCGTGAACGACGACGTACGACGCCCGTGCCGCATCAGCCAGCATTGGCCGACGGAGCCGCCATCGTCTTCACCATCGCCGGAATTTGGCCTCTGCATCGGAGACGTCAAGGAACTTGCTGTCCGCCGTCGACTTTCACTAAGTTATCTTGTTCTACTTCCGAGTGAACAAAAACTTTTACTCTTACGTCATTACAGCTGTCACCCTAAGTTGGACTTTTATTAATTAAGCGCTAATCATGAACTATCGCAAATTGTAATGCTTAACGTTTCTCCAAAGGTGGAGTATTTTGGTTATGCAGTTTTCAATTAAACTGTTGCACGTTGTCTACCCAAACGACTTTCTCGACACAAAAAAGAACTGAAATTGCGAAAGAATGAGTGAAAACTGGTTCGGTGAAGGAAATTCGTGAAATTTTCAGTGTCAGGTATCCGGACAGAGGACTACCAGCAAAGAGAGCAATACAGAGCCTGTATAAAAACTGGCGCACCTAGAGCCTGTATAAAAACTGGCGCACCTTCGGATCTGTGCAAAATTTAAGTAGTGGCAGTAGGGTATTCTGCCTTACGGCAGGTCTTTTCATGGGTTAAGCCTCTTCCATTTCTGTCTGTCCATAGCCAGTGTTTTCATTTCTAAATATTTGTCTCCTTTGATATTGTCCAGCATTTGTTGTCTTCTTTTTCCTCTTCCCCTTTTTACCTCCACCATTCCTTCTATTCCTTCCTTCAATAAACAGTCCCTCCTCAAAAAATGTCCAATCCAGTTCCGTTTTCTCTTTCTGATGACTTTCAGTATGTTTCTTTCTTCTCCAACTCACCTTAATACTTCTTCATTCCTTACTGAGTCTTCTCACTTCACTTTTTCCATTCTTCTCCATATCCGCATCTCTAGTGCCTCCAATCTTCTTTCATCTTCCTTCCTCAATATCCATACAAAATTTAAAACGACAAAGAATGCCAATAGTTTGCACGCTAGAAGTTATTGCAGACATTCGCCAAAGAATTATTCAGAACCCGAGGAACTCTACTCGTAAACTGGCCCAACAGGCGCGTGTAAGTAGAAGTAGTTCTCAGCCGATATTGAAAAATCTTAATTTGAAGCCATATCGGGTGCAGGTTATGCTGCAATTACGGGAGGATGACAGTGAAAAACCTGTAGATTACTGCACGTGGCTTTTGAATAACATTAAGCGTGCCGGCCGCAGTGGCCGAGTGGTTCTAGGCGCTACAGCCAGGAACCGCGCGACCGCCACGGTCGCAGGTTCGAATCCTGCCTCAGGCATGGATGTGTGTGATGTCCTTAGGTTAGTTAGATTTAAGTTGTTCTAAGTTCTAGGGGACTGATGACCTCAGATGTTAAGTCCCATAGTGCTCAGAGCCATTTGAACCATTTGAGCCATTAAGCGTGGTTTGTTAGATCCATTCCATTACATCATGAGTGATGAAGCATGGTTTCACCTTTCCAATCATGTGATTCATAGAACACGGTAATGGAAACGGAGAACCCTAACGTGGCGTGTTAGTAACCACTCCATGATGAAAAAAAATCGGCGTTTGGTGCGGCGTAACACGAACGCCCATCATTGGACCGATGTTTTTTGACACTGCCCTCAACACGGATGCACATATGGAAATTTTTGATACATTTTGTGCTCAACTCAATGAATATGAAAGACAATGATGGTTCTTCCAGCAAGATGATACAACGTGCCACACATCTCTGAAACGAGCCCTTGATACTTCCACTGAGGAACTAATTGTCAGCAAACATTCATGGCCACAACGTTTGCCGGATCTAACAACATGTGATTATTCTCCTGTGGCGACACTCAAGAGCAAGGTCTGTGAAACAAATCCACACACAATACAGTAACTGAAAGACATCAGCCGTGAACTTGCTGCCATCCATATCCCAACTTTACACCGGGTGTATCCGTTAGACGTGCACAGGTGTCTACTTATGTTACAGGGGACAACTTGCAACATCTTCTGTAAACGTAAATTTCACTGTATGCTCCATTGTAAATAAATGCTAGGTGCATTTCAGCTCTTTGTTTCTATAATTTCACTGCATTTCCTTTATACTTACACCGGCTACTTCCAAGGGAAAAAAACTCTTCATCGCAACCCCCTCAGATTTGTTGGGAAAATGGCTCACTTTACAGCCCGTCAAAAAATTAACAGAGATCAAGCATGAAAACAGAAAAAGTGTGTATTGAACTGTTAAAAAGAAGCAAAATAGAAAAAGTGAACTGTCTACGCTCAAGATGTGCGACATTGAGTGAAACGTTGGAACGACGTCGTCGTGGCTGTGTTTACGGGGTTGGAAAGCGAGAGATCCTAGTTCAAATCTCATCTCTCTCGTGCCCAAATTTTTTTCTTTTTCACAAAGATGTGAACTTTTCTTCCGGTCATTCACGTATCTGATCTTCTTCTGTAGTGTTGGGAATTGTCGCATATACACTGGTTATAGACTATGAGTCATTTTGTAGCAATATATTACCTTCGCAACAAAATGGGGTGAATAATAATTGGCAACCAATGCTGTAAAATCGCAATAAAGTCATGAGATGTTCAACTGACTCTTTTATTAGAACATGTAACTCGTTTTGGGATTACACCCATCTTCAGACATCACAAAATTCAACTCCTTCCTAACCAACAAGGCGTACAGCCTTGACTACTCAAAGAAGTTACTGTCATATGTTATTGGACACTTTCTTTGAGTTGTCAAGGCTGTACGCCTGGTTGGTTGAAGTCTGTGGTGTCTGAAGATGGGTGTAATCCCGAAACGCGTAACGTGGTCTAGTAAAAGAGTCAACTGAACATCTCATGACTTTATTACGATTGTACAGCATTGCTTGCCAATCATTGGCATAAAAATGATCGCAGGCCTCAGACGGGATTTTACGTCCTGTATATAAAAATGTGGTAAATAGTGAGAAACAGGAGAGATGCTTCATAGACTTCTTACAGAAATGAAAGCAACACGTAAACGGCTGTGAACTATGTTACAAGAAAGGAATTAAAGAGTCGAAACTTCCAAAACGGAACGCAAGGGTCGTTACATTGGTACTTGTGTAGAACAAATAGGAGATACGTACGTCTGGAGGACTAGAGGCCCGTTTCTTGTACCTCGCTGTTGCAAACGGTTGTTACACTATGACACATACACAAATTTGAATACAGGGAACAGACATGTCAGTGACCGAAAGGGCAGTTTATAACTTTGTGAATATATATATTGGATACCGGGGAGATTTCAACATGGATTTCCCCTACGCAGTCCAGCACCGTCACCACATAACTACGAGGCTGGTGCGATTCAAATTCGATCATTGTTGCACATCTTGAGGTTGGACCGTTCACTGTTTCGATTTCACTTATTTCTACACAATTCAGTACACCTACTTCCCGTTTGCATGCTTCCTCCGTGTTCAGTTTTTGACGGGCTGTCTGTTGGCCCATCTTACCACTAAATCTGAGAGGAAGGCGATGACAAGTTTTCCTTGTTAATACACTCGTCTAGGCGAGCGGAAAGTGTCTCAATAAGAATTCCAAGTCCGAGAACATGAAAGAACTTTTAGATTCTCGCAGTGTCACCGTATTCGGAAAAAAAACTTGGCCAATCACTAAGGGTCACTGACTATAGGCCTCAGAAATACACTTCAAAATACAGCTTCCGTCTCAGAGATTACAAAAAGCTGAGGCGTTGCAGCTAGGGCGCGATCGCCAGTTTGTCTATAAAAACTTTCTTGTGTGAATGTATGTGGGCTCCAGTGTAAGCAGTCAGAATCTTATACGATCTGCAATGGGCAAGCTGTGTCCTGAAGACGTGCGTCATGACCGTAAGGCGAGACTGCAGCGTGTGAAAGTAGCGGAGAGGCGCTTACAGAGCAGTTACATTCTCTGGAACTATAAACATTAATAACTGATCTAGAAATAGCCTGAGGAACTTCATATTACGTACATAACCTTCTGTTGTGTAACGGAACAATCTGTCAAAATCTGAAGTCAATAACTGTCATAATTTGGAAGTTACAAAAAAAAAGTCAGTAAAAAACGTAATTATCCGACACTTAAAAAACTAATAGTTCACCAACTGTGACTATTTGAAAAGGTATGATAACACCTTCATTGTTTAGATTCAAATCTGGAAAGTTCTCATTTTAGAAAACCTTCCGTAATGTTGCTGTAGTAATAACTTTAAGAATTTCAAGTAGATATTTAAGTTTTGTGTTACGGTGAGTGTGAAAGAGAGTACTTGTGTGAGTGTATGTGGGACATTTGCCAATATTAAATTTTCGGTTTGTAATTGTCTATAGGAACTTGCAAGTGTTCCAGCTTTGTATCGTGGGAACGAATCCACTACTAGTGGATGACGGATGTCCAAGCATGTTTGAGTATGTAAGAGACAGCCAGAACGCTTGCTACTATATCGTTAAATTCCAGACGTAAAGTATAGATTAAAGTTTATTTCCTTTTACTTGTTTAACGAGAGAGTTTTGAGTTGCTTATTTTAATGACGTCAATGAGCTGAGAGCAGAGGTTGGTTCTTACTAGATTTTGGCGCGAGCCGCGCCCTGAAAGTCAGTTCTGATTGGCCGTAATTCTGTACAGCCAATAAGAAGTGAGACGGTTTGCCACCTAACGCGTGAGACAGAGGTGCTTGTAAAGGCAGAGAGAAGAAGGAGTGGTGGAGTGGCTTTCGAAGGAGCCGGTCAGGCTGAAAGTATCCGAACGCATTATGTGTAAAATGAAGTGATATTGTGACATCTGCGTTTCGGTACGGTGATAAAGGTAGCTGGTGTTTACCATTAACTATTTGTGAAATTTTAAGAGTCTAGAGATATTTTGTACTGGAGAAAATCGCGTGTGTAAACTTTGAACTAAAAGCGTGGCGGTACTAAGTAAATTTTGTTTTACTGGGTATTTATACCGAGCAAAAACTTTATTTAAAGACAACCACTGTATTCCGAGTGCGAAAGTAAATAGCAGTTTATTGACTTTGCTACTCTCATAAATGATTTCGGAATTGAAGAGGAGAAGTTCTGGCTGTTTGAGTGTGACGAGGACTGTGAACAGGAATTTTAATGATCTGAACACATGTGGGCTAATGATCTTGCTTAATAGCAATAAAAAAATCCTAATGCAAGTTTAAAAGGACCTCTGAACTTAGAAATTTGAACAGCAACCCATTTCTGATTTATTCTTTAGAGTTCACAAGACTATTTTCAGCTTTTTGTACTTATAGCGGCCTCTGACGTGTAGTTACGAAATCTCAGTTTCTTCAACACTGCTTTTCTGATATCTCTTAAGTGGCTGCAATCAGGAGTTACGTGTGCAGATCTGCAGCAGTATCGAGGTAGGTGGACAATTTATGTTGCAGAACCGCCGTCGATTTGCGAAATTGAGCATTACGTCGCAATGCTTTTCGGTGCCAGTACTGTCGGTTGACTTGCTTTCTTTACGACATTCTTTTAGCTCCACAAAATTTGTTTTCAACGTATAGCACTTCCAGCCTGTCAACATGAGGAACACTATTTAGGCGTTTCCATTGGTTGTTTCTCTCTGCTAACAGCAGTCTTCAGCTGCTTCCTGCCAGTTTTTTAGTAATTTATTTACCAGCAGGAATTGAAAATCTTCTGATACCATGGGAAAATCACTCGCCTTGGGTTAGTGCAGCAGGCACAGACAACAAGCCATTTACAAGGATTATGGAAATACTGTCCCAGCACCTCTAAGCCGGAAAAAAATCCACCATCCGCCATACACCAGAGACCGTCTCCGAGGTCTACAATAGCGAACAGCACGAGCGCGCCTGGCACATCTGTTACAATGTTAAATATGTATAAAGGTGTCTCAAGATATTTCCATACCGAGAAGCCGAAAGCGGCCACAACACAGTTTTGGGAGAGTTATGTTGCGTTGGGGAATTGCACAGGAGTCTCAAAAAGACCACAACATCCTTAGCTGCTTTGCGTAGACTTACAGAGTACATGCCGCTCTTTCTCTTGGGAACTATAATCCTTCAAGTGGGTTGGCTGGCTGGTCGTTCTGCTTCAGTGGTCCAGAGTAACACTATATGAAAACAGTTTCACACTTCCCATCGGAGTTTATTTGTGGAGAAAACCAGGTCGCTTAATAATTATTAATTTACTGTTTCTAGTATGCCCTGTTAATCGTTAAGTTTAACGTGGATGCCTATAATGCGCTATGTATCCCTCAGCTTTTGTTGTTATATATCATTCGTAAACCACGCCCTAACCAGTATAGTCGCATACGAGTATGAGATACGTTTACGGTGCTGCTCCACAGCTCACACATCGCCTCATTGGCGCGGAAAACAGTATAGCATCGGAAACTATACAGTACAGTTTATAAAAGACGATTCGTTTAGCATATGGTAACATTCCACTTTTTACTGAAGTAAGTTTTTTCGGTTCAGTTCTAGCAAAAAAATGGTTCGAATGGCTCTGAGCACTATGGGACTTAACTTCTGAGGTCATCAGTCCCCTAGAACTTGAAACTACTTAAACCTAAGTAACCTAAGGACATCACACACACCCATGCCCGAGGCAGGATTCGAACCTGCGACCGTAGCGGTCGCGCGCTTCCAGACTGAAGCTCAGTTCTAGCAGATATCCCCTCTGAGAATTTGAGCTTTCGACAACATCTGCCATTGTTCTCATCAGGAAAGCAAATAATTATCAAAGAAGTCACGCGGTCACACTGATGTAGTTCGGGTCCACCGTGACCAGAGATTACATTAGCGTCAACGACGAAATGTCATTCGCAGCGTCTTTGTGTCTTTCGCGACATATAATGCTGAAGCCAGTGTTCGACAACAGACATATGTGTTGAAGCTGAATGTGAAAAGTATATAAATTTTAATTTTTGGAAGGGTCGGACTGCATTTGATTGATCTTAGTCTGATTAAATCGATTAAATATTGATTTGGTCTCCAACTATCTATGGAATCCGCTCTCTTCAACTCCGAGCCTATCGCGACATTTGGCTGAAACAAAGTTCTACAGGAGACCACCCACTCCTCAGGAGTGGGGAATGAAAGACAAAAATAAAATCAAAATTTCTGCACTCTCCAGTATTCGGTACAACGCTTGGAAACGTTTTGAATAGATATCCCATGTACCTCGTGCCACGTTCGCATGAATTTTTATAAACACTTCGGACTCTTGATGACGCAGCATCTCTGTGATGTTTTTAGGCGGCCGAAAAGATAAATATAGCCTTGTCACAAACTTGGGATATTTTATCTAGGTGTAGTATGCATAATGTAAGTTCGTAAATGTAGAGATTTCGTCAAATGATCAAATACTGAACACAGAAGGCAGTGCTTATACTCAAGTATTATCTCAACTCTTTCCATAGCAGAGGACGAGGAATCCAGTTCGCAACTGGACCTGTGGTCTTCATTGATGAGGAATCGGTCGATAACAGCATCAACGAAGCCATACAGGTGCCACATTTCCTCTTCTTTTCGACGGACCGTTTAGCATTCCAGCAGCGTTCAGCAGTTATGTGCTTTGTAACAAGATAAGTGAAAAGTGCCCGCAACAGAGTTCTGGGGAATTATGTGCGCTTGTAGAATTGCGCAGGTGGTTTAAAACGCCAACAACATCCTAAGCTGCTTTTCATTAATGTACGTCGGGATAGCTAGAATGTCTTATTGTTTCTAGCGACGTCATCTGGCTCCAAATAATCCATACAAGGTTCAATTGCAATGATACGGTAATAATCTGAAACCATTGTCACTCGCAGTCTTTGTCATTTCATCAACAATGTACCAATTCACAAAGTAAGCTTCAAGCTTTTTAAGAAACGCGAATTTAACTGGCGTAGTATTGAAATGGCTCCCTTTTATACCATCCATATCGTGGTGTATTGCTTTCTCGAAGATTTTCGGGGTCTGGAGTCAATCTTCACGCAGTAATGAGAAGCATTGCCCACAGTTACGAGTCTATATGGACCCTGCGTCTCTCACAGTGAACTTCGAAACTGCTGTCGTCCAACCAGTTTGTTTCCTTAAACAGAGATTATGGGTTGCAATTATCGTTTTAATCAGTGTGGTAACAGGTTCAATGTTGTGACTTTGTTTTTGTCTATAAGGAAAACTAAGAAATATCCTATGAAACTTCCTGGCAGATTAAAAGTGTGTGCTGGACCGAGACTCGTACTCGGGACCTTTGCCTTCCGCGGGCAAGTGCTCTGCCATCTGAGCTACCCGAGCACGACCCACGCCCCGTCCTCACAGCTTTACTTCTGCCAGTACCTCGTCTCCTACCTTACAAACTTTACAGAAGCTCTCCTCATATCAGCGCACACTCCGCTGCAGAGTGAAAATCTCATTCAAGAAATATCCTGTCACATAACAAATTGTTCATCTGTAGCTATCTTCATGGCCGCAGTCATCCACTACCAGATGGCGCTGCGCTCAGGAGGCTTGTCTGTCTACCCTCTGTGTGACTCTACAGGCAGCAAATGCGGTGCGTTTGGAGATGAACAGTGTATGCAAAATTCTTTCTAGGTGCAGCTACGTCCCACCGACGAGTACGTACTTCTGTTGAACGGCTTCAGCCATTTCAACTGGGTTGCATTATGGACCTACTGGAAGCTGAATGGACGTGTCGAAGAAATGCTGCACATATTGTGCGCTATGTATCATCAGTGGTGTGTCGCAGCTTCCGACCATAGTCTATGGAACATTCTCACACCTGTAGACCAGGACCTGGATGTCCGTAAAACAGACATCCGTCAAGATGGACGAACTGTGCAAACAGAAGATGCATATAGAAAATCATCCGGAGATGAAATCCGGGCACATATTGCACTCGCTGTGTCATCAGGGACCATTGATACCACGACCGCACTAAGCAAGACTACTCTGGTGTCCTCAAAGAGTTGACTGGAGAGTAGACTGATGGTCTGTTGCGGAAGGATTTCACTTCTGTCACGTTGAACGATTCTCTTTAGTCATCTTTCTTGTAGGGTCTTTTTGCGCCCGCAGCGATGTCGGAGATTTGATGTTTTACCGGATTCCTGATATTCACGGTACACTTGTGAAATGGTCGTACTGGAAAATACTCACTTCATCGCTATCTCGGAGATGCAGTGTCCCATCGCTCGTGGGCCGACTGAACATCAACGTTCAAACTCACTTAAATCTTGATAACCTGCCATTGTAGTAGCAATAACAGGTCTAACAAATGCGCCAGACCCTTATTGTCTTATACAGGCGTTGCCGACCGCAGCGTCGTATTCTACCTGTTTACATATCCCTGCATTTCAATAGGCATGTCTTTATCAGTTTCTTTGGGGTTTCAGTGTATATAAATATTGAAAAGAGATTCAATCCACGGCATACCCATTGACAATCTTGAAAATTCACGCATCAAAAAAAGGTTTGCATCACCACGGTTCCCAAAACTCCTGAAGACTGTGGATTTTGTATCACAGACACAGTCCCTTTGACTGTTCAGAGATGTCACTAAATCCGCCCAAAGATGTAAACAACCACGCACGAGTAGCGCCTATTACACGGAGGGGTTCCGACAGCTGATCGGTTCCAGTCATTCCACCAGGAAGGAGGTACACGGCTCATGTTGTCTGTAGTTCAACCATGCCCAGTCGCTCAGTACCGTGGTTCGATCACGTCCGCATTGTTACTTTGTGCAAGGAAGGGCTCTCAACAAGGGAAGTGTCCAGGCATCTCGGAGTGAACCAAAGCGATGTTGTTCGGACATGGAGGAGATACAAAGAGACAGGAACTGTCGATGAGATCCCTCGTTCCGGCTACTACTGCAGTGGATGACCACTACCTTCGGATTATGGCTCGGAGGAACCCTGACAGCAACGCCACCATGTTGAATATTGCTTTTCGTGCAGCCACAAGACGTCGTCTTACGACTCAAACTGTGCGCAATAGGCTGAATGATGCCCAACGTCACTCCCGACGTCCATGGCGAAGTCCGTCTTTGCAACCACGACAACATGAAGCGCGGTACAGATGGGTCTATCAACATGCCGAATGGACCGCTCCGAATTGGCATCACGTTCTCTTCACCGATGACTGTCGAATATGCCTTCAACTAGACAATCATCGGAGACGTATTTGGAGGCAACCCGGTGAGGCTCAACGCCTTTGACACACTGTCCAACGAGTGCAGCGAGGTGGAGTTTCCCGGCTGTTTTGGGGGGCATCGTGTGGGGCTGACGTAGGCCGCTGGTCGTCATGGAAGGCGCCATAATGGATTTACGATACGTGAATGCCATCCTCCGACCGATAGTGCAACCATATTGGCAGCGTATTGGCGAGGCATTCGTCTTCGTGGATGACAATTCGCGCCTCCATCGTGCACATCTTGTGAATGATCTCTATTCCAATTTTCGTTACAACTTCTGGAACTCTCGGGACCGAGGTGATGGAAAATTTTTTTTATGTGTGTATTAAATAATTGTAGTATTAGAGGAGAAATTACCTTCTAGCTGTGTTCCCTGTCACAAAATCGACCACATGTCTCTCTATAGTTGTAAAATATTCACCAGTGAATATAGACAAGACTGTCTCAAAGGCTGTGCCTTCGTTAGGGAATCATCGCGGCATTTTCCTTGAGAGATTCTTAAATAAAAATTTATAAGAGTGAACACCGAATACAAAATCGTTGCCGCGGAACGCAGGCAAATGTCTCGCAGACACGTCTATCCATTCTCCCTCCGACATATACATCTCATTTTAACGAATTATACATGTTAAATATTCTTGGGCCATAGGCCGTTGACCATTATTTTCTCTTGTAGGTCGAAATCAGAAATAAATTTTAAGATATTATTGAATCCCCTCGTACCCATCTAAAAAGATGAGAAGTTGTGACATGGAAAACTCTTTTGTAACCAAACGAGTTACATTTTTAGCTGTTGTGTCGCTCTCAGTTTGCTAAGGTGGAACCATGATCTTAGTCGTTTCCAAATATTTGCACAGTAGAACTCTGTGGATATCTTTCACTAACTTGTTTATTTTGTAGCAAATTCTCGTACGACTGTACCTGTAGTTGTTTTCATAAGTTCGTTTTTTGTTTGGCTGCTGTCAGTTATCGAATACGGTAAACAAACGACGACTGGCTGCACTCCCCAAACATCATCGAACATTCAGCACCGCAGAAAAATTTCAAGATTCAGAGGTGTATTCGGTTTCCGCACTTGTTGCTTACTTTCTACCTATCTGTATTTGTGCTTACTGGATACTTTTCTTCTGTCGGTTCGTGAACATTTGCCTGCTGTATGTGCTGTTTCACTAATGCACTGGTGGTTTAGTTATGTCCTCGTCAACGAAGCGCTGTTTGGGACCTAATCAGCCGGACGCGGTGACCGAGCAGTTCTAGGCGCTTCAGTCAGGAACCGCGCTGCTGCTATGGTCGCAGGTTCGCATCCTGCCTCGGGCATGGGTGTCTGTGATGTCCATAGGTTAGTTAGGTTTAAGTAGTTCTAAGTATAGAGGACTGATGACCTCAGATGTTAAGTCCCATAGTGCTTAGAGCAATTTTAACCATTTTTGGGACCTGATCATTGTTATTTTCCTTATGAAAACGACTCGTTAAAGATGCAAGAACATTGTACAAAAGCCTTCAACATGCTCTATTTTGCTGCTGACTAATTGTTTAGAGAAACTAAGTGTGGTATCTTACAGAGATCGCGAATCGATAACACTGACATTAGCGGGGGCTCGCTGCAGTCCGCATTGACATATAGGAGGCGCTCCTAAAGACCACACCTCCCCTCTCAGCGTAGCAGCCCCCTCACACTCAGGTCAATATAGTATCGAGCTAGCAAGGATTCTGCCCCTGTTCGAGGTCTCAGTCAGCATCATAGTATAGGACCGAGGTCTCAGTCAGCATCATAGTATAGGACCAACGAGATAGTTAGTGTTCTGGTGGACTTGTTCATTTAAATGTGGAACATTGTACTGTAAAAGAACAGTTTTTTTTAATCTGTGCATCAAGTAGCCCGGCCGGCCAACGCGCTGCTTCCCGAGCGGGTAGGCGTGCCGATCCCAGGCACGGATCCGCCTGGAGGACTAGTGTCGAGGTCCGGTGTGCTGGCCAGCCTGTGGATGGTTTTTAAGGCGGTTTTCGATCTACCTTGGCGAACGCGGTCTGGTTCCCCTTACTCTGCCTCAGCTACACTGTGTCAGCGACTGCTGCGCAAACACTGTCTCCATGTACGCGTACACCATAATTACTCTACCATGCAAACATTTGTGGTTACACTGGTCTGGTATTATGAGACGTGCCTGGACTGGGGGAGGGCCGAACTGCACAGTAACCCTGGGTTAGATGTGGGGCGGCGGTGGGGTGGGTGTACTGCTGTGGCCTGTTATGGGGTTGACTGAGGGCCACGGCGGGACGAAGCCTCTCCGTAGTTTGCAGGTCCCTGGTTTAATATATATATATATATATATATATATATATATATATATATATATATATATATATATATATATGCATCCAGCTGTAACTTATCAAGTAATCCTGTAGTACAGATCTGTGACAGAGTTAACTAAATCTCTGATTGATTCAGGTAATAAAGTGAACTACTATTTCATGTGTTCTATTATGATGAGGCCCCTTGCAGATCATTCAAAGAACCCACAGTTGTGGGAGGGTGGAAGCAGTTTTGCCATTTCACAAAACTAAATGTGGAAGGTCATGAGTCTCTTACAGCCTCCAGGACGATATTTGTATAAATGGTTCAAATGGTTCTAAGCGCTATGGGACTTGACATCTCAGGTCATCAGTCCCCTAGAACTCAGAACTACTTAAACCTAACTATCCTAAAGACATCACACACATCCATGCCCGAGGCAGGATTCGAACCTGCGCCTAGAACCGCTCGGCCACCATCGGCAGGCGAAATTTGTATACCCCAACGGGCTGCGTCTAGAGTTATCCATTGCGTAAGTGTGAGAGCATTTTCTAAACGTTTGCGTAGCATGTATCTGAAGTGGGACGTGGGTACGGATTTACCCAGTGGGACGTGCGAATCCGCCTAAAAACCACATCCAGGTTGGCCGACTCACCGGTCCTCGTCGTCGATGCACGAAGTAGTTTCCATCAGGGTCAGGCTCTCCACCCTGCGTCCAGAAAGTGGCGCGTCACCGCGCCCGGGTATCAGGGCAGGTGCTTAATTGTGGATTTAGAAGCACAGCGCTCAAAGTATTGTATGTTTTACTTTCACTCTTAATGACAGTTTCAGTTTTCAACTCTTGATTGACGCTTGCTTTTTTGGTGCTTCTGTCAGATAGCACATTGCTTTCACGGACAAACTTATCGAGATTTCCGGGATCGTTACAGTCTGGAACCGCGCGACCGCTACGGTCGCAGGTTCGAATCCTGCCTCGGGCATGGATGTGTGTGACGTCCTTAGGTTAGTTAGGTTTAAGTAGTTCTAAGTTCTAGGGGACTGATGACCTCAGAAGTTAAGTCCCATAGTGATCAGAGCCATTTTTTTGTTGTTAACTTACTACTTGTTGCTGTATTTACACTCACCGGTCTTTGTCTGTCTTGGCTTTGCTACTGATTCGAGTATGTTTGGTTACTCGCTGACGTGGGATCTGGGCTTCAGTTACCTTAGTTTTGCTCCATGTGGTACGCGAGATGACATTATGACGTTTCTCAGTTTACATTTAATGATGCAAGTTTCACTCTCCAAGTTGAAATACGTAACACGATACAATTTCTTAAAAAATTCATCACACAAAATAGCTTGGTCACCACATTTCACTTTTATTTTAAAAACCACGCTAATTTTATCGTTCGCCAGTAGGCGCCATATCTACTCGCATACCCTGACCAGCTCTCTAGACGAAGCAACTGCAAACACTTTCACAGGACACACATACAATAAGACAATATGACACAACTTATGCACTGAGGAACAGACTGTTCAGTGACATTTGTCACAAAAACTGCATGGAGTAAACATTGCGCACAATGAGTACTAAAAAATTCGATATTTTATCGAGCCTTAGTGTATCACTCATACCACAATGAGAACGAAATACCTCATACACAACTTCCAGTTACAAAGCCCAGTATAAATGTATGGCGGTCGCTAAGGTTTTGTTTGACCCTCCAGGGTAGCCGAGAGCGCTTACGAGCTGCTTCCTGGCGCGCCGACCCCGAATCGAATCCACCCGGCGGATTAACGACGAGGGCCAGGCTGGATGTGATTTTTAGGCGGTTTTCGACATCCCGCTAGGTGAATACCGGGCTGGTACCCACTTTCCGCCTCAGTTACACGCGTCGCAGACATCTGACACACGTCCGCACTATTTCATGCTTTACACTAGACGCAGATAGTTAGAGTGCACTGATTCCGTCCTGGAAGGGGGGGGGGGGGGTACGGGGTGGCGGCAGGACGGGCATCCGGCCGTCCCTAAAACTAACACTGCCAAATCCGTTGTAAACACGCCGACCCGGCGATCGCTGCGGGACTATGGCGTAAGATTGGTTCAAATGGCTCTGAGCACTATGGGACTTAACATCTATGGTCATCAGTCCCCTAGAACTTAGAACTACTTAAACCTAACTAACCTAAGGACAGCACACAACACCCAGTCATCACGAGGCAGAGAAAATTCCTGACCCCGCCGGGAATCGAATCCGGGAACCTGGGTGCGGGAAGCGAGAACGCTACCGCACGACCACGAGCTGCGGACTATGGCATAAGCGAAAGAAGAAGAAGAAGAATGAAGGTCGCTAGTGTTTCGCTTATTACATTGTACAAGAATGGGTACCGGAGGAACCATATTATAGAGGTCTTCTTTGACATTCACCGAGCATACTTTACTACTTGGAGGCACCAGACCATGCTTCAGTTGCATGGTTAAGACGTCAATGGTTGAATCCACCGCTTGACTGTATCTCTTCCTGGTAAGCGCCATTTTAGTTGCAAAATCGGGAATATGCTTTCAACCAAATTTACCCTGCAAAATAGTGTCTTAACTGTCACGCTGTTTGCTGTAGTGGTAAACAGCGTATCGTCTGCAGTGAGAAGTCCAGTGCAGAAGTCACTATTTGTAGACGACTTTTCGATTTATTACATGTTATAATCTTGCAACTTTTCATCCGAAAAAAAGTTGTAAGGTATATTTTAACTGTTTTTGTTCTTCTTTTAACATGCCACAGCTAAAACGGACGATGACGGCCCTCGATTTTAAAAAGTCAGTGTGATTTGTGTGGGCTCTGTTTTCGACGAGAACGGAAAGAAGTCAAAGTAAGCACTCTTAAAGACCCTAATTTTCAAAAATATCTAAATGGTTACAACTGAGGAATGATAGTTCATGCGTCTTTCAGTTTTATAGCAGCGTTTTGTGGTCTAGATTGGATTGCAGCTGTGTTACGCAAAGAGCACGCAAACTCACCCGACAAAATCTGGGAGGTTGTTTAGGTATCTTTTCCGAGTATTTTGGTATAAAGGGTCTGTGGTTTCGGTGCCTCATTACAGAGTAATAATGTAACTACGATTTGTTTGGTTTGTTACCCCAGTTGCATTCGTTTCTGTGAAAATACCTTCACAACAGTGAAAAAATAGGTAATATGCAATTACCAAACCTTACAACAACGTTACAACACAAAACAGAGGGTAAAACAAAAAGTCTTAGAAAGATCCAGAAGTAGTGTGACGTGGTTGCCGTCGCTGCCAGAACACCTCTGCATAATGTCGTGCCGCTATCCCACTGCATCCAGTGAACGAACCCACACACACCAGGCAAGAATCAAAAAAATAGTTCAAATGGCTCTGAGCACTATGGGACTTAACATCTGAGGTCATCAGTCTCCCAGAACTTTCAACTACTTACACCTAACTAACCTAAGGACATCACACACATCCATGCCCCAGGCAGGATTCGAACCTGCGACCGTAGCAGTGGCGCGGTTCCAGACTGAAGCGCCTAGAACGGCTTGGTTTTATTTAGAATTTTTATTTATTTATTTATTTTTTTCGATCGTTATGTTTGGTCGTTGCGGACATCACATGACATCCGTTCAAGTTCGTTTTGTTGATCCTTCCACTCAGAACCGCTCGGCCACACCGGCCGGCTGGCGAGGATCGACCAACTCTTCATTAGTGAACCTATCCCTGACACTGCCGAAAAGATAAATTCGATGCAGAACCGACCAGTACTGAATGCAAAGTTGAGTGCAAGGAGTAAAATGAGCATCAACAACAAGTAACGTGAGTGACTGGAATAAGTTTGTTTCGAATCAAGGGACATGGCAGATATCGTCATCATTTCCACCTTTGTGCAGATATTTTCAGTGCAAAACAGAATTATAGATAAATGATGGTAAGACATCAAATCAAATGCGCAATTAAGCTGCAATTATAGTGGAGCGGCGCTGAACGAACAGAGCAACATGGCTCTCCGAAAGGAGTAGCGCTGGCCGGACAAACCAGTGCGCGTGGTTATATGGCGCTGCAAGTGGAGCAATGCGTAGTAGAGCGGCAAAGAGGGACACTGAAGGCATCAAAAACATCATGTGTGTTTCACACAGAGTGATGTCCAGAGCATTCGAGCGACTCTGGCTGCGTTCGGGCAAAATCGACAGCATTCGGCTGTTGCCGGTGGAAGCAGTCAGTACTGTTTCTGGCGCTATTTTTTTTTTTTTTGTTCTCTTGGGAAAGAGGTATCAGCGGGCGACATGATAGCAGCTGTTTTTACTCGGCGCCCTTTATGGGACCAGCGAGAAATCAATCATCACAACTGATTGATTTTGGCTAACTTATGTGATGAGTTCATAACACTACCGGCTACTTCTAAATTAGCAATACACCGATAAAGTAACCCCCCTGAAAGGATAATTACTTGACCGTCGCCGTACGTAATGGAAAGGTATCGAACTATTTTTGTTTCTCTGAAAATTATATAGAAAGGAAACAGTAGCAGAACAAACGGAAATCGAACCAAGGTTCCATTAGCAGTCAAGTAATCTGTAATTCCATGAAAGGAAACGCTCGCCAGCCTGATTAGTCAAAGTTGTACAAAGTACTCATAAAGAAAATTAACTATTGGGATGGGCTTTGCTTGACACTGAAATTCCGTTTTTCTGGAAGGTGCAAGACAACAGCGCAATTTAGCGAGTAATGTACCAGTGATTTGTCGTGAACTGCAAAGGAGGAGTATTTATAGGTTTAGGCAACAACTGGTTCTCAGTAACGCTTACTACTTGTAGTAGGTAGCTATCGGTCGTAGGAAGCTAATGACCATTATAAGTAAATGATTACTAATGGTGGAACACTATCAACATGGACAAGGGATTCTGGAAATTACTAAGATTGAAATAGTTTTGAAGCAAATGCATCATATTTACTGAGTATTATTTATATTCTCAAAGGGCATTCACTTCCTTATACTGTTGAACTCAGATGGGACATGGAATACCTCAATCTATTATAGTTTGATTATTGTTAGCTGCTTGCTTACTGCAGCACACACAAACTATAAGCATGAAAGTTGTACTTCAATACTGTAACTGTGACACGAAATTTATATCTACCTCTGCTATTAGCTTGGGAACCCAGAAACTAGCCTATCAATAGGCCCGGATCTAAGCTGAGCATTTTAGTCACAACACAAAATTAGAAACACTGTTAACTACACAACACCTGAAATTATAAGCGCTGTTATTTTAACAAAAACAACGTTTAAACAGAATTCTTTAAATCTTCGCATAGTGACTGTACTTCGATGAAACTTTTAACTATTCCCTTTAAGAAAATTACGAGGAGTATTTCAAAACAAACGCTCATTGAATATTTATGTACTTTACAACTCCACAAAGTTTATTAACTTTTGTTAAGGAAGATAACTGCTATTCAGTAAAATAAAACACTCGAATTATCATAGCATTTGGGATGGGGCCTTGTCTAGGTGAATGATTAAGGATAAAATACGGTGCATCAACACATGTTTACGTAACACAGACTCCACGTAAGTTCAAATGGTTCAAATGGCTCTGAGCACTATGGGTCTTAACATCTATGGTCATCAGTCCCCTAGAACTTAGAACTACTTAAACCTAACTAACCTAAGGACAGCACACAACCCCCAGTCATCACGAGGCAGAGAAAATCCCTGACCCCGCCGGGAATCGAACCCGGGAACCCGGGCGTGGGAAGCGAGAACGCTACCGCACGACCACGAGCTGCGGACTCCACGTAAGTGGTCCATGCAGTTATACAGTACTCTGTTGGTTTGAGATGATGGTGGGGGCAACATTGGTCTTTTGTGCAATTCAAAAAAGGCGGTAAAAATGTCCATGGGTCTTGCTGCATAACTAGCTACGAAAATTCTCTTGTTGGCGTGTGATTTGTCCACATCTGAGCCTATGTTATATAGTCTTGCAATACTTCTCGCCTCTTTCAGTTCACAAGATGCACACGCTTTGCCTGCTGGCCACCAACTGTTTCGCGCCACACGGGAGCCGTGCAATTCGACAGCCAGAACCACCTTTTGTATTCCGATCTCTCCAGTTTCGTTGCGGAGGGACTTACTGTCGGCCCACGTCTTATTCTCGACGTCCCTTTTTCTCCTTCCGCTACTACCTAGCCTTTTGGTCGCACAATTCCTTTTCAAATCGTCCCACTTGCACAGATATAGCGCTTCGTACAAAAAATGGTTCAAATGGCTCTGAGCACTATGGGACTTAACTACTGAGGTCATCAGTACCCTAGAACTTAGAATTAATTAAACCTAACTAACCTAAGGACATCACACACATCCATGCCCGAGGCAGGATTCGAACCTGCGACCGTAGCGGTCGCACGGGTCCAGACTGTAGCGCCTAGAACCGCTCGGCCACCCTGGCCGGCCTCTTCGTACAGATCATCGATCTATTAACCCTAACTTGCAATCCCTTGTCAACTCATTTCCGCAAATTTATCATTATTTAAACTATCGTCGGCGCTGTCTTCCTCGCGTGCAAACGTATTCAGATTTTCTGTTGCCCATGTGCCGTTATCTGGTGTAGCGGTTTCATTGCATTGTATTGTGACACCCTCATTCTCTCCTGCTGGCGTAATTACAGCTTCCTTAAGGACAGCTGATCGGTCTGATGTATTCTTCACTGGCGGGCTACCTGTCTGCAAGCTAATATACTCGTACGTTTCATGGCCTGCCTGCCGTGACTCATTCCTAAGCACATCTGTTGCTTTGCTTCTAGCGACCGGCGCTGCTTTGCAGTCACTCTCTCGTGTACTAAATTTATTATGCCCACGCGGGTGTTGTTTCTTACGTTTGGGCCTTGAAAATCCATCCACGTTAGTTTGGCCACTACGCAATGTTCAGTTTCCCACGTGGTTGTTGTCGCGGTAATGTTGCGGTGCAAATCGTCTGTCACGAGCGGCTCTGCCCCTGTCTCGTTGAACCATGTTTACGCGATATCTGTCGCCGTCATTTTGTTTGTTATCATTGTGATTACCTCTATTATGATTATTCTGGCGATAATCACGATTACTTCGCCAATCGTCATCTTCTACTCTTTCTAGAAACGCAGAAAAACTTCTATGATCACGTCCTATGTATGTTTTCCAATCCTCTGGCGGGTTTTTCCATAGCTCCCATATAATCTCGGATGCGGATCATCTACATCTTTAGTGTGTCAGCTTTCGGTAACAGGATTCACGGAAACCTTTCATAGAATTTCTGCCCTTGTTGTCATATAGTCTGGCCGTAGATATTCTTGTTTTTGTTCTGACCGGTATGCCTCGGTAAAAAATTATTTGACTTTGTTAACCGTCATCTGATCAGTGCTCAAGTTTAGTTCAAATGGTTCAAATGGCTCTGAGTGCTATGGGACTCAACTGCTGTGGTCATTAGTCCCCTAGAACTTAGAACTAGTTAAACCTAACTAACCTAAGGACATCACAAACATCCATGCCCGAGGCAGGATTCGAACCTGCGACCGTAGCGGTCTTGCGGTTCCAGACTACAGCGCCTTTAACCGCACGGCCACTTCGGCCGGCCCTCAAGTTTAGTCCCTACCGTTTAGCATCACCTACTAATGCGCTGATAACTACGTTAAACTTTTCTTGTTCTGTCAAATCTTCAGGACAGATCCTTTCGCACAAAGTATTCTTTACCCTCCAATAGTTTGTTGTGGGATATCCTATGATTGACACAACTGGAATTGTCTCTTATTTTCTTTTCAAGGTGACAGGTTTTGCCTTGAATTTGTGAAGTGTTTTGGTCACGCTACTGCCTGGAAATATTTACCTATTTGCTTCTATGTTTCTCAGAATCAACCACTGTGTCACTTCCTTTCTACATTCGTCAACTATTTCTGTTTTCAAACTGAAGGGCTTTTCGTTCACTTTCGTTACTACTAAAGGCTCTAACATTTCTTGATTCTTTATGGTTTTTAAAATCGAACCTCTAGTTGATGTTACTGATGTGTCCCTACTCAGTGGCCACATTGGCATTTATGATATTTATTCCAAGTTATATATCTTTGACTGCAGTACTTAAAACGCCTACTTCCTTGTCTGCCTTTTTGACCTGTTTACTAATCTTAACGCTCTGTGCTATCATGACATCAGATTGCATTTTCAGTTGATTATTAAGGTTGCTAATACTCCTTGCTTGTGTTTCCAGGTGGTTCTCATGACCACCAATTTAACTGTCGATGCTGCAATGTTCTGCTTTGCGCAGATAAAATTTTTAAACGTATATTTCATGCTCTAAGGTTTTTCACTGTCTTGCTCTACCGCATCTTCATGTTCTGATTCTACCTCAAGTTTCTCGATCGGTTCTTTCCCTATTTGTGGTGAACTGAGCATTTCAACCGATTTATTCGTGTAACCACGGTCTTTCACGTGATCTCTCTCATTTGTTCCGTCGTTTAGTTCCTGTTTCTTTGTGACGGGCTCATCATCTGAATCTGATCATTTATGTACGCGTGGTATGCTATATAAGCCAACTGCTGTTCTGTGGCGCTACCTGTGCCCTCGTTGCGGTAACTGCTGTCGGGCTCTGTTATGTTTCTCAGAACGCCCTTTACTGTCTCGTTCTGTTCGCTTTGATCTACTACTGCTTTTGTGTCTATTTAATGCTGAACATGAACTGCAGTTTACTTCCTAAGCTCCTATAACATTTGCTATTGTTTGTTTTATTGAATTTGCTGCAAGTTCATGTCGTTGGACATTCCCTGCTCGTAATATGTTTGTTACGAGATTACTACATGTAGTACGGCCTTTTTTTAAGTGTCTATTGATCCGATGAATTTCCTGTTACGGGGCGACATATACAACCCTATTCGAAACAGGGCTATTAGCGCTGTCGTGATCGCCATGCATAGCATTACCGACTGCTACTAAATTGGCAATAGCTGGATGATGTTGCTTCTGTGGAAGAACATTTATTTGCCGGTAGTCGTGCATAATGGAAATGTATCGAACTAGAATGAGATTTTCACTCTGCAGCGGACCGAGACTCGAACTCGGGACCTTTGCCTTTCGCGGGCAAGTGCAGGAGAGCTTCTGTAAAGTTTGGAAGGTTGGAGACGAGGTACTGGCAGAAGTAAAGCTGTGAGGACGGGGCGTGAGTCGTGCTTGGGTAGCTCAGCTGGTAGAGCACTTGCCCGCGAAAGGCAAAGGTCCCGAGTTCGAGTCTCGTTCCGGCACACACTTTTAATCTGCCAGGAAGTTTCATATTCAACTATTTTTGTTTCTCTAAGGATTCATATAGAAAGAAAGCAGCAGCAGGACAAACGGGAATCGAACCATGGTTGTATTAGATGTCAAGTAAACTGTAATTACGTAAAAGAAAACGGTCGCCAGCCTGATTACGTAAAGTTGTACCAAGTACTAGCATGGTTCATAAATAAAATTAACTATTGGTATTGTCTTTACTTGATATTGGGATTCTGTTTTGGTGATAAGATACAAGACAGTAGCGCAGTTTAGCAAGTAATGTACCCGTGATTTGACGCGAATGGCAGAGGAGGAGTATTAATACGTTTAGGCAACAATTGTCTCTCAGTACCACTTACTGTCTGTAGTAGGGAGCTATTGATCATTATACAGGGTGTTTCAAAAATGACCGGTATATTTGAAACGGCAATAAAAACTAAACGAGCAGCAATAGAAATACACCGTTTGTTGCAATATGCTTGGGACAAGAGTACATTTTCAGGCGGACAAACTTTCGAAATTACAGTAGTTACAATTTTCAACAACAGATGGCGCTGCAAGTGATGTGAAAGATATAGAAGACAACGCAGTCTGTGGGTGCGCCATTCTGTACGTCGTCTTTCTGCTGTAAGCGTGTGCTGTTCACAACGTGCAAGTGTGCTGTAGACAACATGGTTTATTCCTTAGAACAGAGGATTTTTCTGGTGTTGGAATTCCACCGCCTAGAACACAGTGTTGTTGCAACAAGACGAAGTTTTCAACGGATGTTTAATGTAACCAAAGGACCGAAAAGCGATACAATAAAGGATCTGTTTGAAAAATTTCAACGGACTGGGAACGTGACGGATGAACGTGCTGGAAAGGTAGGGCGACCGCGTACGGCAACCACAGAGGGCAACGCGCAGCTAGTGCAGCAGGTGATCCAACAGCGGCCTCGGGTTTCCGTTCGCCGTGTTACAGCTGCGGTCCAAATGACGCCAACGTCCACGTATTGTCTCATGCGCCAGAGTTTACACCTCTATCCATACAAAATTCAAACGCGGCAACCCCTCAGCGCCGCTACCATTGCTGCACGAGAGACATTCACTAACGATATAGTGCAAAGGATTGATGACGGCGATATGCATGTGGGCAGCATTTGGCTTACTGACGAAGCTTATTTTTACCTGGACGGCTTCGTCAATAAACAGAACTGGCGCATATGGGGAACCGAAAAGCCCCATGTTGCAGTCCCATCATCCCTGCATCCTCAAAAAGTACTGGTCTGGGCCGCCATTTCTTCCAAAGGAATCATTGGCCCATTTTTCAGATCCGAGACGATTACTGCATCACGCTATCTGGACATTCTTCGTGAATTTGTGGCGGTACAAACTGCCTTAGACGACACTGCGAACACCTCGTGGTTTATGCAAGATGGTGCCCGGCCACATCGCACGGCCGACGTCTTTAATTTCCTGAATGAATATTTCGATGATCGTGTGATTGCTTTGGGCTATCCGAAACATACAGGAGGCGGCGTGGATTGGCCTCCCTGTTCGCCAGACATGAACCCCTGTGGCTTCTTTCTGTGGGGACACTTGAAAGACCAGGTGTACCGCCAGAATCCAGAAACAATTGAACAGCTGAAGCAGTACATCTCATCTGCATGTGAAGCCATTCCGCCAGACACGTTGTCAAAGGTTTCGGGTAATTTCATTCAGAGACTACGCCATATTATTGCTACGCATGGTGGATATGTGGAAAATATCGTACTATAGAGTTTCCTAGACCGCAGCGCCATCTGTTGTTGAAAATTGTAACTACTGTAATTTCGAAAATTTGTCTGCCTGAAAATGTACTGTTGTCCCAAGCATATTGCAACAAACGGTGTATATCTATCGCTGCTCGTTTAGTTTTTATTGCCGTTTCAAATATACCGGTCATTTTTGAAACACCCTGTAGGTAAATGTTTACTATTGGAGGAGCACTACTAACTCGGACAAGAGGTTCTTTTGTCAGTTTAATTATTGGGAATTATTACCATTGAAACAGTTTTCAAGTAATTGCACCATTTGTACTCATTATTATTTGTATTCTCAGAGGGCATCCACTTCCTTACACTGTTTAACTCTGATGGGACATGCGACACCTGAATCTATTATAATTTGAATATTAGTAGCTATTTCCTTACTGTAGAGCGTACACGTTGTAAGCATGAAAGTTGTACTTCTTGAGCACTGTTACTGTACCTAGCTCAACTATTAGCATGGGGATCAAGAAACTAATCAGTAGGCTCAGATCTAAATAGAACATTTTAATCACAACACATTATTAGAAACACTTACCTACATAACACATGAAATTATAAACCTTGTTATTTTAATAAGAGCAATCGTTAAACTGAATATTTTAAATCTTCTCTCAGTAATTGTACTTTGATGAAACTTTAACCATCCTTTTAAGAAAATTAAGTGTAGTGTTCGAAAGCTTACGCTCATTGAATAATTATGTACATTACAGCTCCACAAAGTTTCGTAACTTTTGTTAAAGAAGGTAACTGCTCTTTAGTTCAGTAAAATAGGAGACTCGGAATTATCGTAGCACGTGGGATAGGATCCTGTCCAGATAAACGACTAAGTATAAAGTACAGAACAGTAACTTATTATTAAAAAGGAAACCACAGTACTGAACAACTTATTTGAGATCAAGGTGGTGGCAATGTCGGTCTCTTGTGCTATTCAAAAACTGCGTAGAACTATCCATGGTTCTTGCTGCGTAACTGGCTTTAAAAACTTCTCTTCTTGGCGTCGGAATTGTTCACATCTGAGGCTATATTATATGGTCTTGCAGTACTTCTCGCCTCTTTCAGTTAACAACATGCACACGCCTTGCCAGCTATCCATCAGCTGGCTCATGCCACACAGGAGCCTTGCAGTTCGACTGCCAGATCCACCTTTTCTGTTCCCACTTAGCGAGTTCCATCGAGGAGGGACTTCCCTTCAAGTTTTACATAATTACAAACCTACTTTCCCTATGCATGAACCAGTATTACAAGTAAAGGTTTAACGTATTCATTCTTTTACAATATAGTACTTTTGAAATTACAGCATTCGTTTGCTGGGTACGGGCTTGGCGACCCCGGGGTTCCTGAGCTGGGGACTGGTAAGCGCCGCCAGTCCCCCGTCACCTTAACCTCTAAGCATACTTCGACGACCACCGTGCGGCGCGGCGGTGGAATGTTGTGTGTCTCAGGGAATGGGGATCTTGGCTTGACCGCCCGGATCGCGAGGATGGAATAAACCTCTATAAAAAAAACCTCAATCTCAAGGTGTGCTGCGCGCTGATGAGATGCATGACTGTTGAGGTGGAACAGTCGACAGCGGGCAACCTCTGGGGAACCTGCCGCACCTCAGTTGTATAAGGCTTACCTAGGCACGCGGGGCTCTGTCTAGGTGGACTTCTAGTTCCCTAGCTGCTCGTGGGACCGAGATGGATCCTTCGAAATTCTCTTTTCTTGGCGGTGACGGCCAATAAACTGCGGTCGGTAAAGTCAACCACTCGGCCGTGGCGTTCCTCCTGCCGGTTGCTCAGGCGGGAAGAGGTGGCCCTCACACGTCTTCGGATCGGCCCCTGTCCTCTGACGCATAGCTATTTATTACGGCGGGAGGATCCTCCGTTTTGTGCTGCTTGTGGCGTGCACATCTCTGTTCGCCACATTTTAACAGACTGCATTTTATACCGTGATGCAAGGGCAGAAGCACAAGTTGATGGTGATCTGCCCTGTGTTTTAGCTAATGATGAGACGTGTGTGCCTAGGGTTTTTAAGTTTTGTGATGTGTCTGGACTCTGGCCTAAACTTTTAGGCTGGAGGTTTTAGTGTATTGCAGAGTGGCTGACTCCTCCCTTTTTTTCCTTGCGGTCAGCCAGCCACTTCCATCTGCTACATTGTTTTAGCCCCCTCTCTCGTTTTCTTCCTGTGTTGTCCATGTTTTACTGCTGACGCCCTGCTTCATCCCACGCTTCGGTGTGGGTGAGCACATCTTTTCCGATGATTGTTTCCCGTGTTTTATGTTCCGTTTTATGTAAATATTCTGAGCTTTTTTTTTTTTTCCTTGACACCCGTCTCACTATGATACTGAACGGGCGCTGAAGACCTTGCTGTCGTGCGCCCACAAAACCCCTCTACAACAACAACAACTACAACATCCATAGATTAACTGCAGTCACATAAACGCTCATGCATAATAAATAAAACATTCACACAGATGTTACATCAAAGAGCTTGGTGATACAGAAGTCACGTTAAGTAAAAAGAGACGAAGAAAGACAATTATAGTTAATATCCATAATAGTGTTACAAGGTGGCAGCAGAATTATAGTCTACAAGTACAGAATACATTTTCGTTATCTTTTATTTTTTTCGTTGTCTTAAAACGAGAACCGATATAAAAGTGAAGTTGCATAGTTGACAAGTTTTCTCATAGTTTCTAAGAGAAAATGTTTGCCAAACCGTCTCACGTATGGACAGCTTCATTTGAAGCTCTGTTAAAATTTCGCCCTGTCTGACACAAGCTAAGCATAGAACGCTCAATTGATATTATATGTTGCTCGTCGACACTCAGGAATCCTTCTGGTCAATGACAGAGATATGGAGATCACGTGTAGATTTCACAAAATCGTCAGCAAATTGTGGTGAAGTTTCCATCGGGTCACAAAATATGTTCCACTTAACGGTCATTATCCCCAAAAGCACAACCAATTAATCATCGTAGTCTGGAGAGGCGTTTGTTGAAATATTATTTCCCTGAATCTAAAACCTGTCGTCTGTAAGATTGATAAAAATGCCTCAACAATGGATATTCCTCGTCTCCACTGAATACTAAAGGCAACTGATGTCTTTGGTGGTGGCGAGCGTGGCTGTAGATTAAGCTCCATTTTTTGCATCAAGCGAAATACATTAAATGAATAAAATCCACCACCATCGCTTCACTTCCCATATCTTACAACACCAAATGTAGTTAATTTGCGCCGGCCGGTGTGGCCGTGCGGTTCTAAGCGCGTCAGTTTGGAGCCGCGTGACCGCTACGGTCGCAGGTTCGAATCCTGCCTTGGGCATGGATGTGTGTGATGTCCTTAGGTTAGTTAGGTTTAAGTAGTTCTAAGTTCTAGGGGACTGATGACCTCAGTAGTTAACTCCCATAGTGCTCAGAGCCATTTGAACCATTTTTTTGTAGTGAATTTGCCGTGAGCATCTGCAACTACGTGTAGTACGGTTGAATGAAAATTTTTATAACTATAAAATGTCAGCATCATCGACAGCACTTGGAAGAATCTGTATGTCATATAAATCACTTATTGTATTAGGAACTCATCTTCAGAAGGCACCCTCATGTGGAGCGCCTGCAGGCAATCCCACAACAGTTAGTTGACTCCACAATTCTGACAACGGTTGTGAATCACATTGTGAATGTCAGAGCCATACCTCGATAACTTTCTCTGGTTTCTAGGAGCCTCTGACAATTCCCGTCTCATCAGCTATCGATGATCCTTAAAAATTACATTATTCGAATGAATAAAATCCGTAGTTACTTGTATATTGTGCTAGATAAGGAAGTTACACACAGTAACCATATGACAACATACTCTCCCATTTGTGTGCTACCATTTGTCAAACTCGCGTTTCGATATCTTAAACCATTTATGAGATACGAGAGTGTTACGAATATTTCCTTCTCAATAATTTAGAATCGTGAGTGAAACGGAGTGCGGTTTTTACAATCAATTTTCTCGAAAATTGAGTTAGTTATAGAGCCTATCCCAAGTCTGAAGAATAGTTGAATCGTTTTACTACACTACTAGCCATTAAAATTGCTACACCACGAAGATGACGTGCTACAGACGCGAAATTTAACCGACGGGAAGAAGATGCTGTGATATGCAAATGATTAGTTTTTTAGAGCATTCACACAAGGTTGGCGCCGGTGGCGATACCTACAACGTGCTGACATAAGGAAAGTTTCCAATCGATTTCTCATACACAAACAGCAGTTGACCGGCGTTGCCTGGTGAAACGTTGTTGTGATGCCTCGTGTAAGGAGGAGAAATGCGAAGCATCACGTTTCCGACTTTTATAAAGGTCGGATTGTAGCATCGCGATTGCGGTTTATCGTATCGCGACATTGCTGCTCGGTTTGGTCGTATCACTAGCAGTCGAGATGACAGGCATCTTCTCCGCATGGCTGAAACGGATCGTGCAGCCACGTCTCGATCTCTGAGTCAACAGCTGGGGACGTTTGCAAGACAACAACCATCTGCTCGAACAGTTCGACGACGTTTGCAGCAGCATGGAGTGTCAGCTCGGAGACCACGGCAGCGGTTACACTTGACGCTGCATCACAGACAGGAGCGCCTGCGCTGGTGTACTCAACGACGAACCTGGGTGCACGAATGGCAAAACGTCATTTTTTCGGATGAATCCAGGTTCTGTTTGCAGCATCATAATGGTCTCATCCGTGACTGGCGACATCGCGATGAACGCACATTGGAAGCGTGTATTCGTCATCCCCATACTGGCATATCACCGGGCGTGATGGTATGGGGTGCCATTGGTTACACGTATCGGTCACTTCTTGTTCGCATTGACGGCACTTTGAACAGTGGACGTTACGTTTCAGATGTGTTACGACCCGTGGCTCTACCCTTCATTCGATCCCTGCGAAACCCTACATTTCAGCAGGATAATGCACGGCTGCATGTTGCAGGTCCTGTACGGGCCTTTCTGGATACAGTAAATGTTCGACTGCTGTCCTGGCCAGCACATTCTCCAGATCTCTCACCAATTGGAAACGTCTGGTTAATGGTGGCCGAGCAAGTGGCTCGTCACAATACGCCAGTCACTACTCTTGATGAACTGTGGTATCGTGTTGAAGCTGCATGGGCAGCTGTACCGCTACACGCCATCCAAGCTCTGTTTGACTCAATGCCCAGGCGTATCAAGGCCGTTATTACGGCCAGATGGTTGTTCTGGGTACTGATTTCTCAGGATCTATGCTCCGAAATTGGGTGAAAATGTAACCACATGTCAGTTCTAGTATAATATGTTTGTCCAATGAATACCCGTTTATCACCTGCATTTCTTCTTCGTGTAGCAATTTTAACGGCCAGTAGTGTATTAACGAAATAATAAGCAGTTCACTATGACGAATTAAGCAATAAGATCCGCAATACTCAAAATTTTTCGCCAATTGTTTCTTTAATACTGTATGAGAAAGACTGTAGATCGATGAGCTTTTTGTCGTCCACGTAATCATGCGACCCTGCTAACTGTGGCGACTTCGTCTGGCCCCCACTACACGAGAGACAGCGCTGTGGCAGCCACCGGACTTGCAGCTCTGCCCTTCTCCGCTAAAATGTAGAAACTCCGACCGCGGTCTCTCATACAAAATTGCTCAAAATAATCCTTGAACAGTCTGCAGACGCCTTGAGGATGTCATCTTGGCTGTCAGCGGCACAAGAGAAGACGCATACCGTAGTTCCCGCGAGTCGAGTGCCTCTTTGTGCCTGGAACCTTCATGAGGGTTAGTTTTGCGTAATCCACCTAATACGACCTGTGGGGAGACTGACAATGCTTAATGAATGTTGTGATCCACGTTAGCTATGCTCGCTTAAATCCCAATTTACAAGAGCGATTTTCTGGCCAAATTCGACTGCTCGTTGTTTGAGTGCGCGTCACGTTGACTTAGTATACGAGTAAGACGCCAGGAGCGCTGCAGTTGATTTATTTGCCACCAATAATCGATTCAGAGAAGAAACACATTAGTGTAAAAGGTGCTTAAGGTCATTCCACATTTTACGATTTGTCTATCGCTTCTCGTCTTTGCGAGGGCGCGGAATTCTGAATTTCTAAATTGGCTGGTATGGGTCAGTGCTCTGGGGTACATTACTTAATATGTTGCAGTAGTCACGCCTGTTTGTGGGAAGTTAAGAGCAACGAATATTCTTACAGTTCTACGATAGAGAAAGTGAGAATAACTGACTCTGTGGAAATCAGGGAAACGGTAATCAATATACTGTATATTCTTAAAGTAAGTGTACAATGTACGTGCCACCAAAACTCAGAAACGAGTCCCGGTACGATCAAGGGATTATATGGTGTAGCCATCTATCCCCCATCCATGAATAAGCTTCCCGTTTTTACCTTAAGGGCGTTTTTTAAGATATAAGAGCTCGGAAGTTTCACTCTCTAGAAATTTCTAGAACATTCCAGAACATTCGAGAGTATTCGAGAACATTTAAGAACATTCGAGGGCATTCCACAACATTTCAGGATGTTCCACAATGATCGGAGATGTTCTGGAATGTTAGGGAATAGTCTGCAATATTCGGGAAGATTACCGGGAATGTTCAGGAACATCCCGGAACATCACAGATCGTTGTGGAACACCCAAGAACACCACAGAATTTTGTGGGATTCTGTGGAACATTGTGGACCATTCGACGCTTTTTTGGTATGTTCTGGAACTCGCCGGTGCTGGGGCTACCCATTCGTAGTGATATATAAAGCAAGACCCATCGTGGGTTCGAACGTAAGTTTCATGTCAGTGACGAAGGGAGGAACCAAAAATTAGTGCAGCGATGTGTGAGCAATCAGAGTGATACAGTGACCGAATGTAAATCGAAAATAAAGCGTGAAAAGTGTGTACGGTGTACTTTGTAACTGTTAAAAAAATTAATTTGATTTATATAATAGACAATGCCCAAACCTAAAGGAGGAGAACTTGCCGGTTCTGAAGCAAAACAGTAAAATCAAGACGAAACGCGAAAAAACCAGACGAAGAGAGCGAAGCACGTTTGGTTCCCACCGAACGAAAATGAGCACCGTCAGAAGCTGAGAGACAGAAAAACAACAATATAAGCGGACTGAAGAATCAAGAATTGGGACATAAACTAATAATAAAGACTGCGAACTGAAGCCAGCGTATAAAGTATTCCTGAGAGAAGCGCGGACGAGGGCAAGTAAACAGTACAGTCTAACAAATGAAGCATTCCACTACGACCCGACCGAAGAATATAACAAACACAAAAACGTCGTAATCGTAAAAATGGAAAATATCTGCCAGTTTTGCTACGCGAAAAAATTCAGAAGAGAAACACTAAAATTCTGTTGCATGAATATCAAAATTCGATTACCACCACTGGCAGTATCTCCGCAGGAATTTTTACATTATATGACTGGGGAAACTCCATAATCAAAACACTTTCTTCAAAATATAAAGCGTACGACTCCTTGCAAATGACTTCTTATGGTGTCACTTCGATCAACACTAACACATATGAAATCCATTATGTTTCTTCATCCAAGGACAAATCTTTCACAATATGGGATCAGTACTATCTCTGCCCAAAGAAGGCCATAAATTTCTGCACGGATATTTCATCGTAAATGAAGAACAGAAGTTGATCAACGATGCACATAAATCAGTGGGTCGAGACGACAGGTAGTTCGATTTGTACAGAGGATCTTACAAGAATACAATCAGTTGATTTACGCATTCCTAGACCGATAGATTTCTGATGACTATCAAGTTATAATTCGAGTCAGCAAAAGACTACATGGAGAACACCAACGTCTATTTAATGCACCTCAGATAGTCGAAGTCGTCATCGTAATTGTGGACAATGAAAACATGTGCCGCGCCGTAATTGTACAACGAAATAGAGAAGGGCTACAACGCATTGCAGAGACACACAGTTCATATGATGCCCTCGAATATCCAACTGTATTTTTTTGCACCGAGAGGACGGATATCATTTTAATGTGAAAGATATCCAACCTGAAACAGGCGCAAAAATAAGCAAAAAGGTCAATTCTAACAATGAGGTCTATGCTCACCGCTTTATGATCAGGGACAATGAAACATACAATCACTTTCTCCACACTCGCCGTTTGTTCCAACAATTTCAGGTAGATATGTATCCAAAAATAGAAGCGGAACGGATGCTTTACATTAGACTGAATCAGAGGTAACTACGCACGGAAGAATACCTCCATCTTCGAGACGCAATCATAACTGACGGAAACATTGACGACATCGGAACAATGGTAATCTTACAATCATCGAACATAGGGAGTCCGAGACACATGCACGAATACACTCAATATGCTATGACCTACATAAAAAAATACGGACGAACTGACCCTCTTCGTAACATTCACATGCAACTCGTCGTAGCCCGAAATCAAAGAGTAACTAAGAAAAGGACAAGTCTCCGTTCATCGACACGACATAACAGGCCTAGTTTTCCGACAAAAATAAATGAGATTTATTTAAGTCATCACAAAATATCACATCTCTGGAACTGTTAAATGCTGGATGTACACAATCGAATGGCAAAAACGAGGACTGTCTCACTCACACAATCTCATGTGGCTACAAGACACAGAAGATTCATCCCACGGATATCGACAAAGTCATCCAAGCTGAATTTCCAAATCTGCAAGAAGATCCGGAATTGTACGACACAGTAGTGAAAAAAATGATTCACGGACGACGTGGGCCCTTAAACCCAATTCGTCATGTGTGAGTGATGGAAAATGTACAAAAAATTACCCAGAACCATACTTGGACGACACACAAACCGGAGTTGATTGGTGCCCCAAATACAGAAGACGATCATCTACAAACGGTGGCTTCACAGCAAGAATACGAATACGAGAAAGCGACGCACTGGAAACCAATAATCAATGGATACTACCATATAACACACTACTTTCCAAAATGTTCCAAGCACGTATAAACGTAAAATTCTGCATTCAACGAAATTTATCAAATGTGCCTGTATGTGAACAAAAGCAGTGGCATGGGAGTATTTCAGATAGCCAAAGATAAGAATAACAAAACAGAAACGACGAGATCCTCGTGTACTAAATAGGAAGATACATCGGCAGTAACGAAGCAGCGTGGCCGATTCTCGATTTTCCCGTAACGGACGCGAACCAACTGTGTGACATGTAACAGGACATTTGGAGAATGGATAGAAAGTTTACTTCACAGAAGGCACCGCTAGAAAACTTGCAAGTGAACCACCTCAGAAGACAACGTTAAAAGCTTTTTACCAACTATGGCAAACGGCTTCATTCGCGAAAACATTACTGTATGTGACGTTCCTACCTCTTATACGTCTAACACAACAAGAAAAATCTTTCAACGACGGAATTCCAATAGAAAATAGTCAGGGAATGGTGGAAGATGGTGCACTGGGCCGAGTGTACGCTGTACATCCGAAAAACGCCGAATGGTTCTATCTCCAGATGTTGTTACACGAAATAGGGGTCCAAGGAGTTCCAGAGATCTCAAGGCTGTTGACTGTTACCTATGCCAGACGTAGAGAGAAGCATGCAAACGATTAGGACTACTGGAGGAAGACAAGCACAGGGCATTAACACTACAAGAAGCTTCACTCACAGCCTCAGCTGAACAAGTGAGAGATGTATTCGCCATATGTTCTAACAACATGTAACCTGTCGAATGCAAAACCGCTATTGGACTCCATCAAAGAGACTATGAGTGATGAAATACTCTTTCATGTCCGACAAGCTCATCCTGAACTTATCACAGAAATCAAGGACGACCTGTTCAATGAAACAGTCATTCGCCTAGAAGATAAATGTTTAGCAGCAAAAAACCAAACCTTAGTACAACTTGGGATGCCAGCACGACTAAAAGATGGTATCACTGTTCTAAACTTCGAAATTACAAAGGAAAAAAGCTACAACATCAACGAACTGCTTCAGTACATTGCTCACAACAAACCACTCCTCAGTGACGATCAAAAGGAATTTTAGGTTATCATGGAGCGGATCGAAAACAGCACTGGTGGAATTATTTTCTTGGATGCATCAGGCGGCACCGGGAAAACGTTTCTAATAAATCTATTGCTGGTGAAAATAAATGCTGAACAACACATCGCACTCACTGGCATAATCCGGCATTGCAGCCACACTATGGAAGGAGGATGAACTGACCATTCCTCCCTACAACTACCATTAAATTTAGCCGAAGAGCAATTACCGGTATGTAAAATCTCAAGAGCATCTGGACGGGCTGAACTTTTAAAACAAGCTAAAATTATCTTCTGGGGTGAATGCACAGTGGCACATGAAAAGTCACTGAAAGCCGTGGACGGAGCATTACAAGACTTGCAAGGAAAGTGATGGTGGAGCTCTATTTATATGCTCAGGATATTTTCGACAGACACTTCCAATTATCCCCATGTCAACACCAGCAAACTATATCACTGCATGCTTATAAAAAATCACATCTCTGCCACACATACAAATGCTGCGCCTACAAAATATATGAGAGGTGAACAACTGAAAGACGAGCCAACAGCACATTTTGCTCAACAATTTTTATAAATAGGCGAAGGCACATATTCAACTGACAAGACGTCCGGCCTCATTAAATACAACATTGATTTCTGCAACATAGCCACTGCCTAAAACGAACTCATCGACCAGATTTATGCATTGTACCCAACTATACCAATCCGGACTGGCTATGTGAAAAGGCAATTTTGGCAACTAACAATAGTGTTGTCGACGATTTCAACTTTAATATTCAAAAGAAAATTCCCGTTGAAGAGAGAATATACAAATCGATCGACAAGATGATAAACGCTGAAGAAAGTGTGAAATTCTCTACAGAATTTCTAAACTCTTTGCAAGTAACAGGTAAACCATTACACTGCCTTCGACTTTCAGAATCACACCTCACCGAAACTGTGTACTGGTACATGGATGATCGTCAAACAGCTATCGAATAACATAATCGAAGGCGAGCTGGCCGGCCGGAGTGGCCGAGCGGTTCTAGGCGCTACAGTCTGGAGACGCGAGACGGCTACGGTCGCAGGTTCGAATCCTGCCTCGGGCATGGATGTGTGTGATGTCCTTAGGTTAGTTAGGTTTAAGTAGATCTAAGTTCTGGGGGACTGATGACCACAGTAGTCAAGTCACATAGTGCTCAGAGCCATTTGAACCATATGTTTTTAAGGCGAGCTTATGACTGGAAAGTACAAAGGACACTCACTGTTTATACCCAGAATATCACTGATCTCTACTGAACTGCCGTTCGAATTTAAAGGACCGTAATTTCCAATTTTCAATCAACAAAGCGCAAGGACAATCTTTAAAACGTTGCGGCATGAACCCCAAAGACTGCTGCTCCTGTCACGGTCAACTATTCGCAACTTGCTCTCAAGTAGGAAATTCCAAAAACTTGTACATGCGTTCACCGGATAACAAAATGAAAAATGTTGTTTACAAACAAGTACTGTAAATAGTTAGAATATGTTTTCAGTAAACATTTTTCTACGTATTATGCTTTAACTTGTTTTATGAAGATGTTTTCAAAAGTTGTTTTTACCTCTTTATAGTTTATCCATTGATCCTAACTGCCACACATACACACATACAGACACACACACACACACACACACACACACACACACACACACACACACACATCATTGTGAACACTGTACCGCAAAGAGTTCGGCAGAGAAGTGACATCTGCACGATTTGAGGTGCTTGACTTGCTTTCATAAGACCTCTTGTTGGAACACTGTGTTTAGTTTTACAAGTATTGTGTCAGCTCGTGACGGGTGTCCCCTCGTCCTGTCCAATACATAAAACAGCCTTCGGCGAACGCTGTCCTGCATGGCGACGGCGTCACGTTTACAGCCGGCGTTACGTTAATGATATCCTTCGGTCAGTTTTGATCTGCTATCTGTCTGTGAAACCCAACCAAACGCAATTCTCAAGAAATTAAAACGCTTGTACAGGGTGTTTCAAAAATGACCGGTATATTTGAAACGGCAATAAAAACTAAACGAGCAGCGATAGAAATACACCGTTTGTTGCAATGTGCTTGGGACAACAGTACATTTTCAGGCGGACAAACTTTCGAAATTACAGTAGTTACAATTTTCAACAACAGATGGCGCTGCAAGTGATGTGAAAGATATAGAAGACAACGCAGTCTGTGGGTGCGCCATTCTGTACGTCGTCTTTCTGCTGTAAGCGTGTGCTGTTCACAACGTGCAAGTGTGCTGTAGACAACATGGTTTATTCCTTAGAACAGAGGATTTTTCTGGTGTTGGAATTCCACCGCCTAGAACACAGTGTTGTTGCAACGAGACGAAGTTTTCAACGGAGGTTTAATGTAACCAAAGGACCGAAAAGCGATACAATAAAGGATCTGTTTGAAAAATTTCAACGGACTGGGAACGTGACGGATGAACGTGCTGGAAAGGTAGGGCGACCGCGTACGGCAACCACAGAGGGCAACGTGCAGATAGTACAGCAGGTGATCCAACAGCGGCCTCGGGTTTCCGTTCGCCGTGTTGCAGCTGCGGTCCAAATGACGCCAACGTCCACGTATCGTCTCATGCGCCAGAGTTTACACCTCTATCCATACAAAATTCAAACGCGGCAACCCCTCTGCGCCGCTACCATTGCTGCACGAGAGACATTCGCTAACGATATGGTGCACAGGATTGATGACAGCGATATGCATGTGGGCAGCATTTGGTTTACTGACGAAGCTTATTTTTACCTGGACGGCTTCGTCAATAAACAGAACTGGCGCATATGGGGAACCGAAAAGCCCCATGTTGCAGTCCCATCGTCCCTGCATCCTCAAAAAGTACTGGTCTGGGCCGCCATTTCTTCCAAAGGAATCATTGGCCCATTTTTCAGATCCGAAACGATTACTGCATCACGCTATCTGGACATTCTTCGTGAATTTGTGGCGGTACAAACTGCCTTAGACGACACTGCGAACACCTCGTGGTTTATGCAAGATGGTGCCCGGCCACATCGCACGGCCGACGTCTTTAATTTCCTGAATGAATATTTCGATGATCGTGTGATTGCTTTGGGCTATCCGAAACATACAGGAGGCGGCGTGGATTGGCCTCCCTATTCGTCAGACATGAACCCCTGTGACTTCTTTCTGTGGGGACACTTGAAAGACCAGGTGTACCGCCAGAATCCAGAAACAATTGAACAGCTGAAGCAGTACATCTCATCTGCATGAGAAGCCATTCCAGCCAGACACGTTGTCAAAGGTTTCGGGTAATTTCATTCAGAGACTACGCCATATTATTGCTACGCATGGTGGATATGTGGAAAATATCGTACTATAGAGTTTCCCAGACCGCAGCGCCATCTGTTGTTGAAAATTGTAACTACTGTAATTTCGAAAGTTTGTCTGCCTGAAAATGTACTGTCGTCCCAAGCATATTGCAACAAATGGTGTATTTCTATCGCTGCTCGTTTAGTTTTTATTGCCGTTTCAAATATACCGGTCATTTTTGAAACACCCTGTAAGTGCTTCAGGGTACTGGGGTCACGATCAGATAACATTTAATAAAATAAAAGAATACACTATTTTTCAAATCCAATTAACTCGATCTACATATCACTCTACATAATTTTCATCCCAGATATCGATAATGTTCAAGTCGACGAAACCGCCAGTTTCTCCGTCTTTCAAAATCAGTAAACATAAAAAAGCGGTGTGTGTGTGTGTGTGTGTGTGTTGTGCTGTGCTGTGCAAATTCCTGCCTGCCCCACAATGGGACACTAGCTCTATGCTGAGCCAGAATGTCTGCGTTTTTGCTCGTCGGTGAGTTCAACGCCACGGCGAGGCGTGAAGCGGCACGCTGGTAGAGTGAATGTCAATCGGAAGACTGGACACATCAACTGTTTGGGAAGTCATCGCTTGGGGGAATGCGTCAGACTGTGTTCAGTGCAGCGCCGGAGTCCTGCATGGTACGCAGGCCGAGCCTGTTTTGGATCACCGTGGCCAGTCCTTGGAGCAGCCGGTCTGGGCGAGGTTCCATTTTGTTGGAGCACATTCAGCCGCCATCACCATCAGGGTGGAGACGTGGTGAGCTGCCAAGCAGCTGGGATACGCTGACGAAAGTATACAGACCCTGGACAAGCTGAACAGTGCCATGGAGTCGGAGGGACAGCGTGGAGGCAACAGAGCAGTTGGCCTGCGAACGGTCAGCACGGGGTGTGGCCGCTGTAACGCGAGACATACAGTAGTTTTATGAAGATGGTATCTGTTCTTTCGAACATGTCCGAAAGAACAGATATCACCGGTGACCATGGAGCTCTCTTAAAACGAAATGATAATTAAATCAAGACCCTAAGCTGTCGCCAGGCGTTGATATGCAGCAACGAGGACAGTTAAAAATGTGTGCCCCGACTGGGACTCGAATCCAGGGTCTCGTGCTTACATGGCAGACGCTCTATCCATCTGAGCCACGGAGGGCACAGAGAATAGTGCGACAGCAGGTATTTATCCCTAAAACGCTCCACGTGAGACCCACATTCCCAACTTAATATCCACACACTATATTCGTAGTGCCCCTGCCCATTACACTCATTACTCGCGGCAGACAATCTTACCGAGTCCCGTAAGAGTTCGGGCAATGCGTGTGCATCCAGCACAGAAGAACAATGTCAGTGGCCGGTTAGGCTTAACTATATGAAGATGGTATCTGTTCTTTCGGACATGTCCGCCCATTGACCTTCTTCTTCTGTGCTTGGTGCACACGCAGTGCCCGAACTCTTATGGGACGCGGTAAGATTGTCTGCCGCGAGTAATGAAGTGTAATGGGCAGGGGCACAACGAATATAGTGTGTGGACATTAAGTTGGGAATGTGGGTCTCACGGGGAGCGTGCAAGGGAAAAATCCTTGCAGTCGCACTATCCTCTGTTCCCTCGGTGGCTCAGATGGATAGAGCGTCTGCCACGAAAGCAGGAGATCCCGGGTTCGAGTCCCGGTCGGGGCACTCATTTTCAGCAGCCCCCGTTGATGTATATCAACGCCTGTCGACAGCTTAGGGTCTTGATTTAATTATCATTTCATACAGTAGTCGAGCTGCAGCAACAGATAGTGTTTACCTGTTTACATTCATGAGATATAGCAGTTGGAATCCAGGAAGGAAAGGCAGACAATAGTTAAACAGGACAAATGAGTGTATTCTGAGCTGAGTGGTGTACATAACTGCATTTGTGGTGGCAGCAGTGTGTGAGCAAGAGCTGAATTGTAAAAACACAGTGGCGCCGTACTGGTAAAACGGTGTCTGTTGCCAGTCTGTGTACTTTCATAGTTGATTGCATCTTAGTTCGTGTGTCAGCATACACTGCGTTGTCCGTATGTGTTGATTGTCCGGAGTGTGATTAGGACGTTGGTTCTAGTTGGATGTTGTTATACTAAATTGTGAGCTAGTGATGTTGCAGAAATGTTTCACTGCCTCCTCTGTAAAGTTAGTTTCATTGCAGGGAAGTAATATTTCTTATATTTGAGATGTACACATGTATCTTAGGTTCAGTTTTTTATTGCGTGTCCCTTTCAAGTGTTAATTATATTATTATTTTGGGGCGAGAAACTATTTTTATGACATTTACATTGTTATAACAGAAGTTAACAAATTTGGAAGGTTGGGTGCAAGTGTTGGTCTTGTTTAGGTTCAGTATTTTATTGCGTGTCCCTTTCAAGTGTTAATTATATTATTATTTTGGGGCGAGAAACTATTTTTATGACATTTACATTGTTATAACAGAAGTTAACAAATTTGGAAGGTTGGGTGCAAGTGTTGGTCTTGTTTATTTAAGCATGCACTCTGGCTTTGCGAGTCCTGTGTTAATAAATCAAAGTATTTGGTTAAGAGCCGAAGCTTGTGTAACCACGAGCCAAAATCATCTACATCTACACCACTACTCAGCAGTTCACAGTTAAGTGCTTGGCACAGGATTCATAGAACAACTTTCTGACTGAAACTTCCTGGCAGATGAAAACTGTGTGCCGGACCTTTGCCTCACTTTCAGACTGTTCCTCGAAGTTTCCATTCTCAAATAGCACACTGGAAAAATTAAATCTAAATATTTCTTTGCGAGCTCTGATTTATCTTAATTTTTATTTTACGATAGCCGTTTCTCCTTATGTAGATGGGAGTCGCTAAAATATTTTCACTTTCGCAGGAAAATTTTAATGACCGAAATGTTGTTGGGAGATCTCTCCGCAACGAGAAACGCCTGTTTTGTGACATGAACAATTTTATTTGCTGTAAGTGCCCCTCAGGAAGCAGAACTGTATTATTACAGATTGGTTACATTGAAAATACCATCGTGTAGCGAGTGAAGTGCGTTTGGAGCATAGATGGATGTGGACTGGAGCGGGGTAGGGGGCATTTCAATTTACGAAATGGGTATTTATATACATGCTGCAGATAATGGTCACACCAAGAAAGAGACTCCGCTCCCACAGAAATAATGCTCCGCAATGTGTGTGTTTGTTGTGTCTGTGAGTGTGTGTGTGTGTGTGTGTGTGTGTGTGTGTGTGTATGTGTAAGGCGAGGTGGAAGAGGAGGACGACAATGTCATCAAAGAACTGCCCTCGACAGAAAGGTAGTCTATAGACATACGAGTACATCCGATAACGTAATAGCCCAAACAACGATTGAAATTAACAATCAAAAATAAAATGAAATAAATATAAGAGGACTGAAGAGCATCTGTAAGACGAATTATGTATGGAAGCTGAGGCAGAAACAAGGATAAATATGGAATTAATTACTGTAACAGGAAATACATAAACTGAATATCAGTGATATGAAACTTTTTTACAACTGTAGGTGAGACGTACATATAGTAAAAGAACAGAACATATGAAGTAATTAGACAATAAAAATAACATAAATAAAATCGAGGAATTGAATGGCACAGATGCACGAGACATATTGCGGTTTATTACACGCATGTACTTCTCCGTGGGCATATGCGTAGCTTTTAAGATTTAGAGACTTTTCCTCGACGCCAGATATTTTTCCGCTATAATGGGCTTCGAAATACACTCCTGGAAATTGAAATAAGAACACCGTGAATTCATTGTCCCAGGAAGGGGAAACTTGATTGACACATTCCTGGGGTCAGATACATCACATGATCACACTGACAGAACCACAGGCACATAGACACAGGCAACAGAGCATGCACAATGTCGGCACTAGTACAGTGTATATCCACCTTTCGCAGCAATGCAGGCTGCTATTCTCTAATGGAGACGATCGTAGAGATGCTGGATGTAGTCCTGTGGAACGGCTTGCCATGCCATTTCCACCTGGCGCCTCAGTTGGACCAGCGTTCGTGCTGGACGTGCAGACCGCGTGAGACGACGCTTCATCCAGTCCCAAACATGCTCAATGGGGGACAGATCCGGAGATCTTGCTGGCCAGGGTAGTTGACTTACACCTTCTAGAGCACGTTGGGTGGCACGGGATACATGCGGACGTGCATTGTCCTGTTGGAACAGCAAGTTCCCTTGCCGGTCTAGGAATGGTAGAACGATGGGTTCGATGACGGTTTGGATGTACCGTGCACTATTCAGTGTCCCCTCGACGATCACCAGTGGTGTACGGCCAGTGTAGGAGATCGCTCCCCACACCATGATGCCGGGTGTTGGCCCTGTGTGCCTCGGTCGTATGCAGTCCTGATTGTGGCGCTCACCTGCACGGCGCCAAACACGCATACGACCATCATTGGCACCAAGGCAGAAGCGACTCTCATCGCTGAAGACGACACGTCTCCATTCGTCCCTCCATTCACGCCTGTCGCGACACCACTGGAGGCGGGCTGCACGATGTTGGGGCGTGAGCGGAAGACGGCCTAACGGTGTGCGGGACCGTAGCCCAGCTTCATGGAGATGGTTGCGAATGGTCCTCGCCGATACCCCAGGAGCAACAGTGTCCCTAATTTGCTGGGAAGTGGCGGTGCGGTCCCCTACGGCACTGCGTCGGATCCTACGGTCTTGGCGTGCATCCGTGCGTCGCTGCGGTCCGGTCCCAGGTCGATGGGCACGTGCACCTTCCGCCGACCACTGGCGACAACATCGATGTACTGTGGAGACCTCACGCCCCACGTGTTGAGCAATTCGGCGGTACGTCCACCCGGCCTCCCGCATGCCCACTATGCGCCCTCGCTCAAAGTCCGTCAACTGCACATGCGGTTAACGTCCACGCTGTCGCGGCATGCTACCAGTGTTAAAGACTGCGATGGAGCTCCGTATGCCACGGCAAACTGGCTGACACTGACGGCGGCGGTGCACAAATGCTGCGCAGCTAGCGCCATTCGACGGCCAACACCGCGGTTCCTGGTGTGTCCGCTGTGCCGTGCGTGTGATCATTGCTTGTACAGCCCTCTCGCAGTGTCCGGAGCAAGTATGGTGGGTCTGACACACCGGTGTCAATGTGTTCTTTTTTCCATTTCCAGGAGTGTACTACTGTGAAGTGTTCTGGTAGGAGGCAACACTTTCCAGAGACGTACTGTTGTCTATAGAAAGGGACCACCAAGAGAATGCCTGAACCTGAGTCAAAAGCCAGCCATCCTGCACAATTCCAAGAGCCATTTGGTGTTTGTGAAATGTGGGATCCCGTCTGTAATCCCCTTTGGTTAGAATTCAATGCGTAGGCGCTCTGCGGCGGAAGCGCCGCTAGATAGAGTTACTTGTTTCTGAAGTCGGAAGTTAGTGACCCGGAGTGATCGACAAATTTATTCTTCCAGTGCGGCAATGTAAGCTTGTAAGAATTCGCAAGTGCCTTCGCGTGCGTCTGCGTCGAATTCTGATTAGTTACTTTCGATTTTGTACCTGAGTTCTGCGGCTTGGTGCGCGCACCTATTAATTGATGCAGGCAAACTACAGTGTAGAGCTATTATCTAACGTTAGGTATGTGTTTACTAGAAGGGACGGACTTGATGAGGTTTAATGAAAGCTTATAAAAGACATTGATTTCCCTAGAACCAGGAAGTGATTTGATTTCCGTGTGACTTTCGGTCTACGAACCCTTGCTGCTATCCTGTTTTATTTTTGTGGAGATTTCTGCGGAAAGTAGCTGCACTAGTAGAGATGTACGTTTTGCATCCAATGGTTCAAATGGTTCAAATGGCTCTGAGCACTATGGGACTTAACATCTGTGGTCATTACTCCCCTAGAACTTAGAACTACTTAAACCTAACTAACCTAAGGACCTCACACACATCCATGCCTGAGGCAGGATTCGAACCTGCGACCGTAGCGGTCACGCGGTTCCAGACTGAAGCGTCTAGAACCGCACGGCCACACCGGCCGGCTTGCATCCAGTGTAGGTTTGCCGTAGGGCATTTATTCGTTGGTACTGAATAGCACAGTAACGTGTTTAAATGGTGCTGATGTTTCTGCACTTATATCCAGATGAATAATCTGCGATTCACACTTAAGTAGCTGGAAGAGGTTTCATCGAACCAATTTTACAGATTTCCCTACCTGCCTCTCTGTAACAGCGTGCGGGAGATACAAATACTTAAAACTTACCATGCGAGCTCTAATTTATCTTATTTTATTAGAATGACCGTTTCTCCATATGTATGTGTCAACAAAACACTTTCTCCTTTGGAGGAGAACGTGGGAGATTGAAATTTTGTGAGAAGATCTCGCCGCAACGAAAAACGCCTTTGTTTTAACGACTGCCACCCCAACTCATGTATCATATCCTCGAAACTCTGCTATTTCGCGATAATACAAAACGATATTTGCTTCTTTGAAATTTTTCCAAGTTCTCCGTCAATTATATGAGGTAAGGATGCCATACCACACAGGACCGGACAGATGTGTTGGCAGTCTCTTTCGTAGGCTTGCTGCATCTTCGAAGTGTTCTGGAAATGAAACGCAGTCTGTGATTAGCCTTCCCCAGGCCATTATCTGTGGACTCGTTCCAGTGTAAGTTGTTTGTAATTGTACTCCCCAGGTACCTAGTTGAATTGACAGCGTTTAGAGCTGCATGATTTATCGTGTAACGTGCGGGCTTTCAAATAAATTGAAATGAGGGTGGCCCTCAACTGCGTACCCTCAGACTCAGAGTTGAAATATTAAAAGTTTTGGCTGGTTTCGTTGTCTAGGAGCTGGGATACGTAGTTGCCACATTATAGACCAAATACTGCTGAGTCTACAGATACAACATGAATATACACATGAATCGAATGGTCGAAGGTTCCTATCACTCGGCAATTGCGAATTTTGAACGTAGCACAGACATTTATAAATGAAAGAGTGCAATTAAATAAACTCTCCAGGTACTATTTTAACAACTTTAAATGATGAGTACGATAGCAGAAGTACCTTTAAGAATGCGCTTTATTACTGTAAAAGTTATTGGTGTCGATGGTCCAGCAATTAAATGAAATATAAGTTGAATAACAGGGAAACAATAGATTCCTACTTCACGTAATTAGTTATGAACATAGCTCGCTAGATACTCACTTCCAAACGCATACTACGTCTTCACTGCAGAAGCTACGGAAATCTCACAAGTGCACTAGTCGGCACTACGAAATATTTCTCTCTCCCACGACCACGCACAGACTGCTCCACTCTCCAAGTCTTTCCCACGACTGTGCGTCCGTCACGTCGTACTGTCCAGGACTCTCTGTGTGCTGAGCGACTGTCCCTCGCGCTTCACTGTTCAGAACTCCATGTCCTCTCTCGAAACGATGCTCCTCCCTCATCACTTCCACACAGTCTCTCCACGTGTCTTTTTTGGAAAGATCGGTGTGATTGGCTAGAGCGCTCCCGCCCTGTCTCCAAGCCAACGCACACTCACAAACATAATGAAACACCTTCGAAATACTGCATTTACTTTTAAATAACTTGAAATTAAGTAAATATTCCTACGGCTGGACCATAAACACGCTCTAACACACATTATTAAATACATAAACAAATCAAATAAACATTTATCAAAGGAATAGAACAGAAGTAAGCCAGTAGCCTAATGTCTCTGTGCTTTCTAAAGTCAGTAAATAATTGACCAATTTGTTCATGAATAGTATATATCGGATATATACAGACATAGATGAATAAATGTATTTATAAGCACTACCGTTTTTTCGTGTGACTATGGAGTATTTATGGCCTGACGCGATCGATAGTAATCGGCCACTTTGACCTCCTATAACTCACGTACATTCAAGTTCATGCCTGTAATTTATACCAATTTAGGTTTACACTAATAGCTTTCTAAAGACATGTCAATCGACAAAATCGGATGAACCGTTAAGATTTTGGAAATTCGTTGCTGGGTGTTACTTGTATAAGTTACTGTCAGATACTAAACTTTAAACTCATAAAGATATTGACAACCTGATTACACCATCAGCATCGTCGTGCAAATAATGGTAATGTACACGTTTCTTTTTGAGGTATCATAATTCCTCTGGCTACTATTAATTTCTATATGATCTGTGAAATGTCTGCCGTTTAGGTTTCGCCAAGTCCGCCATCTTTGGCACTCCTGGCATGTCTCCTTCATTGACACAACGTCACCGTGGAATTCCCAGCCACGCGGTCCCTGGACCACGTGGTCCGGCCATTGTGCGGCATCACGCGGTTGCTAATGAGCCACGGCTTGCCAAGTTGCTGAGCGGTGGCCGCCAACTCTGAACTTACAATATTTTCAGGGCGCCAAAACTCGCCCGTTATCTCACAAACGGAAATTAAACGGATCCCTTTTAGTACTCATGTGGATGATGGTGGTGGTGGTGAGTGGTTAACGTCCCGTCGACAACGAGGTCATTAGAGACGGAGCGCAAGCTCGGGTTAGGGAAGGATTGGGAAGGAAAATCGGCCGTGCCCTTTCAAAGGAACCATCCCGGCATTTGCCTGAAACGATTTAGGGAAATCACGGAAAACCTAAATCAGGATGGCCGGAGACGGGATGGAACCGTCGTCCTCCCGAATGCGAGTCCAGTGTGCTAACCACTGCGCCACCTCGCTCGGTATGTGGATGACCTCACACTTACAGTACGTGTAGTGTACAAAACCGTGGTGCCACTTGCAAGTTTGCAGTACCATGAAATCGTTATGGTACAGTACACTCTGCTAATATGTGGAACTAAGTGTTTATTCTAGTGTTCCAGGCCACATAACCGCCACCTAATGGGAGCAATACTGTATCACTGAAACTCTCCAGCTGTTTACCTCCTGACCTTGATATTTAATGGCAAAGAGTAAGTACTTGCATGCTAAGCACGAAACAGCCTAGTAAACCGTACCCTTAAAATGACACTTTTAATAGAATCTGCGAGGAAAAAATTACATGGATGCATTGACCAATTCAACCAGCCGTAGGTCGAAGACATTGTATATTTGAGAGGGTATGTGATGTTATTACAACGATTACAAAATACAAAATCGGATACTCACCCACAAATCAGTATGACGTTGCACCCTGTCTGGCCCGGCTGCACGCACCGATCCGGCTGTTGACTCAGTCACTACCAGCCGTGGCATGAATTCATACCCTATGCCTCCCTACATCATGACACCAAGAGTCACTGTGTCTCTAAAAAAACATTGGAAGAATGAGACCATTCTCCAGGTCCCCACCATGCTCGCTGACAGTGGTAAGTGGTCTAGTGTAGAGTCTCCATCCATCACTGAAAACTAGTGACTTAATTAATCAGCAATCCATGATTCCCCGTTACTGCAAAATTGCAAACGTTGCCGGTTATGTTGTTGTGTTAACGGCGATCTAAGCGTGGGACGGTAATTGCCTAATTCGGTTGCTGCTAATCTCCTGCCGATTGTGTGGGACGACAGAACGTTGCAAGGAGTCCAGCACTTGTTCTTAGACGGCAGGCACAGATGTAAAGAGGTTACGACGTGCATGGTGTACAATGCGGCGATCCTCTCTCTTGAGTAGCCGCGCGGGGTAGTCGTGCGGTCCAAGGCGTCTTGTCACGGTTTGCGCGACTCCCCCGTCGGAGGTTCGAGTCGTTCCTCGGGCATGGGTGTGTGTGTGTTGTCCTTAGCGTAAGTTAGTTTAAGTTAGATTAAGTAGTGGCTCTGAGCACTATGGGACTTAACACCTATGGTCATCAGTCCCCTAGAACTTAGAACTACTTAAACCTAACTAACCTAAGGACAGCACACAGCACCCAGTCATCACGAGGCAGAGAAAATCTCTGACCCCGCCGGGAATGATTAAGTAGTGCGTGAGCCTAGGGACCGATGATCTCAGCAGTTTGGTCCCACAGTCCTTACCACAGATTTCCAATTTTACCCTTGAATATGCCTGCCGTCACGTTCCCGTGCAGTTCTAGACTGAGCCACAGTGACATCCGAATGCCCCACAGATCTGGCCAAATGGAGACCCAAAATGACGCCCCTTTCTGTCAGCTACTGAAAACGCTGTATCACACGAGTTTGCAGTATCACTGTATCCTTCACGGTGGTCACTCAGAATCTGATGCTGTTCAGGCTCCTTATATTCTCGATTATGCTGTGACAGTTCTGGAGCCATTCAGAGAAACTCTACAGTCCACTTCCTCGTAAATACCCAGATCAATCAACAGTAGTTGGAGGCTCAAAATGGTTCAAATGGCTCTGAGCACTATGGGACTTAACTTCTGAGATCATCAGTCCCCTAGAACTTAGAACTAATTAAACCTAACTAACCTAAGGACATCACACACATCCATGCCCGAGGCAGGATTCGAACCTGCGACCGTAGAGGTCGCGCGGTTCCAGACTATAGCGCCTAGAACCGCTCGGCCACTCCGGCTGGCCAGTTGGAGGCGATTTTAACCTACCGAGTATAGACTGGGACGTCTATGGATTCATTGCGGGGTTACAGGTGAAAAACTTTTAAACACGTTTTCTGAAAATTGTCTCGGCAGCCCACACGCAGAGGAAATATCTTAGATGCTGTAGCTACAAATATGCCGGACCTTATCGACACTATCAGTATAGAAAAGGGATTAGCGACCACGATGTCATTGTAGCACCTGTGATTACGAAAGTTAATAAATCAATCAAGAAGGTTATGAGAGCGTTTCTGCTAGATAGAGCAGATAAGCAGTTACCAGCATCGCACTTACACAGTGAACTGACATCACTTAGTTCCAGCGAGATGAATGTAGAGGAATTATGGGCAAAGTTTAAGCAGATTTTAAATCGTGGTCAGGAGAGTTACGTGCCTACCAATGGTTTAAAGGATGGGAAAGACCCACCATTGTTTAATAACGAAATTCGGAGGATGCTGAGAATGAAGAGACTGTTGCACTCTCGGTTCAAAAGGGAACGCTCAAATGACAACAAGCGAAGATTAGTAGAGACTGGAGCGTCTGTAAAACTACCGCCATCACTGCTTAGCAAAAGATCTGGCGGAGAACCGGAGAAAATTCTGGTCTTACGTAAAATCGTTAAGCCGGTCTAAGGCTTCTATTGGTCCGTTGTTGACCAGTCTGGTGTGGCAGCTGAAAATAGCAAAACGAAAGCCGAAACATTAAATTTCACGTTCAAGAAGTCGTTCACGGAGGAGACCGTACAAATTCACCGTCATTTGACTATCTGACAGACACCCGTATGGACGACGTAGTAATAAGCATCCCTGGCGTAGAAATCAACTGAAAGATCTGAAAGCAAATAAACACTAGGTCCGGATGGAATCCCAGTTTGATTTTCCGAAGAGTACTCTATAGCATTGGCGGCTTATCTAGGGTGCATTTGGCATGAATCTCTCGCCCAGCACAAAGACCCAGACGACTGGAAAAAAGCGATGGTTATTCCAGTATATGAGAAGGGTAAAAGAACGGATCCAGGAAATTACAGACAAATATTGTTATTTTCTGTTTGCTGCAGATTCCTTGAACATATTCTTAGCTCAAATATAATAAACTTACATGAGACTGAGAAGCTCAGCATGGTTTTAGAAAGCATCGCTCGTGGGAAACTCTGCTTGCCCTTTTCTGAAATGATGTACTGCGAACCATGGATGAAGGCCAACAGGCAGATTCCATATTTCTAGATTTCTGGAAAGCATTTGGCAGGGTCCCTCATTGCAGGCTGTTAACGAAGGTGGACTAAGTTCACAGATACATGAGTGGCTCGAAGACTTCTTAAATAATAAAACCCAGTATTTGCCCTCTACTGCGAGTATTCATCAGACGTAAAGGGATCGCCAGGAGTGCCCCAGGGAAGTGTGGTAGGACTGCTGTTGTTCTCTATATACATTGATTTGGCGGACAGACCGACCGTTGTGGCCGAACGGTTATAGGCACCTCAGTCCGGAACCGCGCTGCTGCTACGGTCGCAGGTTCGAGTCCTGCCTCGGGTATGGATGTGTGTGATGTCATTAGGTTAGTTTGGTTTAAGTTGTTTGTAAGTCTATGGGACTGATGACCTCAGATGTTAAGTCCCGTAGTCCTCAGAGCCATTTGAACCATTTGGCGGACAGGGTGGGCAACAGACTGTGGTTGCTTACTGATAATGCAGTGGTGTACGGCAAGATGTAACTTGAGTGACTTTAGCAAGATGCAAGACGACTTAGACAAAATTCCAGTTGGTGTTCTGAATGGTAGCTCTAGCCCTAAATGTGGAAAAATGTAAGTTGATGCGGATAAGTTGGGGGATCAAACCAGTAAAGCCGTCGGCACACGGACCGTGCTGTCGAACGTTAACGTTGAGCGTGCCAAGTCCAACGTGCTGCTGAACGCTCAGGAACGATGTGACTTGTGCATACGGTACGTGGGCCCCAACGTGGTATACGCGATCGCAACGCACTCCAGCGGCAGTTGAGGGATGTTTCTAGTTCGTAAATCACATTGTTTACTCAAAGGGCGCGCGTAAAATTCCCACGTTAGCTCTATTAAAATGCACATTTCTTCCATCGTCCACGAAAAGGGAAGTACCATGTCCAATCAATAAGGACACAGGCTTATAAAAGTTCCATTAGAAACAGTGCAGTACAAATTTGAAATACTTCTCCGCATAAGATAAACATTATCTCATCATTCCCACATTTTAGTAAAACACCAAGGTCAGTCTTACTTGATCAGTGTCCCTACTCAGTAGCAGAATCTTTGCAATATGTGAATTACGAAGCGTAAAAGAGAAAGGAGCAAAATATCTTTATACAAGCAGCGCAAGCTATCCTGTAGATTAAGCCAATCGAACAGTCAGCCCTTAAAGAAAGGTGAATTTATATTTACATAACATCAAATATTATAATATATACTTATATTAAACTAATAATAAAGTATCAGAACTCAATAAAAACGCGAATGTCAGGAAAAAAATTTGGAAGTGGCACGACGCGAACCATCACCCAATCAAACTCTTCTGCAGCGTGCAGAGACGCTAGTCATTACACTACCTTTTTTTTCATTTTGTTTGTTGTTGACTGTTGTGTTGTGTCGTTGCAGACGTCACATGACATCCCTTCAAGTTCGTTTGTTGGTCCTTGCACTCAGTTTGTTTTTATTACAGAGGCTAACTGGCTCTCTGACCGAACACGCTGAGCTACCGTGCCGGCTACACTACAGTAATTACATACTCTACACGTTTAATCATAGTATCTTAGCTCCTGCAGAAAACCTTAATCGTAGATATATTACTAATTGAAGTTTAATTATAACAAATTGTACCAAGAACAATGTGTTTTGGGTAGATCTTCAGTGTGTCGCTGCCTTCAAATAGCCTACTCTCATAATACGCAAGTTACAATAATTATTTTGCCACGAATATTATGATTCTCATTATTTTATTGGAACGAACCACACAGCTGACAACGGGTTCTGCAGTGATTCTCAATTTGCTGGTGCTCAGAAAAGGCATATATACATATAGGCTTGAAATGAATGCCAATATGGCGCCTCACAACTCTGTACTGAAGGGAGACGGCGTTCGTGTGACGTAGGTGGCGTTGTGCCACCTCATTGGTCATCGCTCAGACGCACGCTCAGAATATCTGACATGCCAGATATTGCTCTGCACGTTCGGAAAGACTCCCGAACGTGCCGTTCCACGCTATGACGTCAGAAACTCGGCACGCTCAACGCTCAACGTTCGGATGCACGGTCCGTGTGCCGACGGCTTAACGTTCGGATACAGCATTAGTAGAGTCCTGCTTGACACAGTCACGTCATAAATATCTGGGTACAACGTTGCAAGCGATATGGGATGGGACGAGCATGTGAGAACTGTGGTACGGAAGGCGGATGGTCGACTTCGGTTTAATGGGAGAATATTAGGAAAGAGGAGTTCACCTGTAAAGGGGACTGCATGGAGGTCGCTGGAGCAACCTATTCTTCATTACAGCTCGAGTGATTGGGATCCGTACCAAGACAGATTGAAGGAAGACATCGAAGTAGTTCAGGGGCGGGCTGCCAGATTCATTACCAGTAGTTTCCAACAACCCGCTGAGATGCTTCCACTGGGAGTCCCTGGAGGGAAGGCGACGTTCTTTTCGAAACACACTATTGAGAAACTTTAGACAAGCGGCATTTGAAGATGAGTGCCTAACTATTCTACTGCCGCCAACATACAACGCGCGTAAGGGCCCCGAAGATACGATACGAGAAATTGTGGCTCAGACTTCAAGAAGAATATAATAATTCCAATCCCAAAGAAAGCAGGTGTTGACAGATGTAAAATTACCGAACTATCAGTTTAATAGGTCACGGCTGCAAAATACTAACGCGAATTCTTTACAGACGAATGGAAAAACTGGTAGAAGCCGACCTCGGGGAAGATTCAGTATGGATTCCGTAGAAATATTGGAACACGTGAGGCAATACTGACCCTACGACATATCTTAGAAAATAGATTAAGAAAGGCAAACCTACGTTTCTAACATTTGTGGATTTAGAAAAAGCTTTTGACAATATTGACTGGAACACTCTCTTTCAAATTCTGAAGGTGGCAGGGGTAAAATACAGGGAGCGAAAGGCTATTTACAATTTGTACAGAAACCAGATATCAGTTATAAGAGTCGGGAGACATGAAAGGGAACCAGTGGTTGAGAAGGGAGTGAGACAGGGTTGTAGCCTGTCCCCGATGTTATTCAATCTGTATATTGAGCAAGCAGTAAAGGAAACAAAAGAAAAATTCGGAGTAGGAATTAAAATCCATGGAGAAGAAATAAAAACTTTGAGGTTCGCCGATGACATTGCAATTCTGTCAGAGACAGCAAAGGACTTGGAAGAGCAGTTGAATGGATTGGACAGTGTCTTGAAAGGAGGGTATAAGATGAACATCAACAAAACCAAAGCGAGGATAATGGAATGTAGTAGAATTAAGTTTGGTGATGCTCAGGGAATCAGATTAGGAAATGAGACACTTAAAGTATTAAAGGAGTTTTGCTGTTCGGGGAGCAAAATAACTGATGATGGTCGAAGTAGAGAGGATATAAAATGTAGACTGGCAACGGCAAGGAAAGCGTTTCTGAAGAAGAGAAATTTGTTAATATTGAGTATATATTTAACTGTCAGGAAGCCGTTTCTAAAAGTATTTGTGTGGAGCGTAGCCATGTATGGAAGTGAAACATGGACGATAAATAGTTCGGACAAGAAGAGAATAGAAGCTTTCGAAATGTGGTGCTACAGAAGAATGCTGAAGATTTGGTGGGTAGATCACGTAACTAATGAGGAGGCATTGAATAGAATTGGGGAGAAGAGGAGTTTGTGACACAACTTGACTAGAAGAAGGGATCGGTTGGTAGGACATGATCTGAGACATCAAGAGATAACCAATTTGTATTGGAGGGCAGCGTGGAGGGTAAAAATGGTAGACGGAGACCAAAAGAATACACTAAGCAGATTCAGAAGGATGTAGGTTGCAGTAGGTACTGGGGAATGAAGAAGCTTGCACAGGATAGAGTAACATGGAGAGCTGCATCAAACCAGTCTCAGGACTGAAGACCACAACAACAACGCCGGAGGCATATAGACAGTCGATTTTCCCTCGATCCGTTAGCGAGTGTAACAGGAAAGGAGATGACTAGTAGTGGTAGAGGGCACCCTCCGCCACGCACAGCACAGTTTCTTGCGGCGTATCTACGTAGATAGACCCTACCAGGTCTAGTAACAAAACTAAACACGAACAGCACTAATGTATCCCGGAGGCTGTTCTGCCTGTCACAGAGAATTTCAACTCCAATTATTTACATGCGTACCGATCATGCGTACGTGTACGAAGTTAGATTGACATTCGACCATGTCTCCTGGGTACTTCACTTTTTTTGACAGACAGTGTATTAATTAAGATTATTACTCCTTGACTCTAAGTGTATTAATTAAGATTATTACTCCTTGACTCTATCTTACTTCGCAACATTATCTTGGAAGTAGTCCCACTGGGAGCGAATACACCGATCCCGAAGTTACTTCCACTTTTTAACTGCATCTTGGACGTCTTCCTATGTTAAGCTACCTAGTACTTTTTGCGATGCCGCTTGAATCTCTCCCCTGCACCGGACACACGATAAACTTGAGACGACAGTCTGATTCGCCCCATACTTTTGCAAAAGTGCCAGGAGTTACTGTATTCGCTGCTGTTATTACGCGGCGTCGCAGATAACAAATCTGTTGGAAGTGCAGACAGACAGACGGAGTCATCCAGAAGCCTCCATAAAGAACATTACAGACCATGAGATCAGGCGGCTTGGGGATGAATGGTGATACGAGATATCCGAACATTCCTTACGCTGCAAGAAGTGCAGTGCTGTGTTCTCTACGAAACAGAGAACTCAAAATGCCTATTGCTGATGTTTTGTTGCTGTATGGTCGCACTCTGAGAAATAGACGAGCGGACTAAATGCACCAGGGAGACCCCAGTCGCCAATTACATGAACCGTCAACATATCAACTGGCGCCAGCGTAAACTTTCTGTTACGGTGAAAACGTATCCCTAGTTAACATTAACATTCATGTGGAAGATACAGTCTTGTAAAATAGGATGACATTTTTTCAGACATTTGTAACACAAGGAAGTAATGATTAAAGTAGATGGGAAAGAAATTCCTGAACACTTCTCCAACCCCTCCCAAAAAAAGTATATGTAAAAATCGTCAAAATTATAGTGAAATGATTTGTCTAAAATAGATTGGAGCAACATTCAACGCTCCGGTGAATGATGCTCGAAATCAAGTACAGAAAATGAGCTTCCCATGGGAAATTTAAAATTCATTGTTTAGTTTAGACTCTTTGAATTTGTCTGGAAGATTATGTAGACCACTAGATAAATATCCTCTAGCATCCTTTAAAATTCCAAAGTAAACAAACTTAAAATTCTCAATCGGCACCTCTTTTGCTGCAAATGATTTCTACATCCATTCAAAGGCTCGTTAAGTGCTTCACTGTTCTTACTTCTAGAGAAATCATTTCACAAAACGCTTGGTCCCTTTCTTAAAGTTTTGTTTTAAAATTTTATTCACGAAACATGAAATACAATATATTTATTACACTTATTACTTTGCGAGCGTCAGACTGTTTTTTTACCAAACTACACCTCGCGCTAGTTAATTTGCTGGCCCAGATGTCCGTTTCCCACTTTCCGTTTTTCTATGAAAATTTAGAGAAGAATTTTTCCTCAAATTAATAATTAAAGTTTTCTTAGTCTCCCTGATTACTTTCAATCAAGTAAATCTTTCTTTGCCAAAAATAGACTTTACGCTGGTGAGATGGGTGCCCCATTTGATTATTCCCCTCTCTTCTTATGACAATGAAATTTCGGACAAAAATCCATCGTGTAAGTTCTAGCAAGTCTTACTTTTGCTCCATTCAAACTATTGAGCAACAGATAAATATGTAAAGGAATATAAGGTAAGCAAGTACGATTCATTAGTTCAGCAGTGTAATGATAACAGCTGCATATGATACACGTGAAGACGCCGCAAATAAAATATGGGAAAGGGACGCAATAATTAAGCATAGCTAACTATCTGATACAGTGTAGCAAGACATGTACGACTGGATCGAACCTACCAATAGAATGTGAGTTCCAAACAGCGAAGCAAAATGCTATTCCTCCGCAATATATTGAGGGAAAGTGTTAGAAGAAGAAGTATAAATCCCACGCCAGTCGCTCTTTTTCCAGCTTAAGATTTCCCCTACTGGAACAGCCCCGGCAGTCGCCCCTAATCACCGAGCACAGGGCTCGAGTCCGCCCCTGTGTGGCTTCACACGGACCTAATTAATTAATTTAATTAAAACGCGCCATGTCGACTGTATCTGCCGACTCAGACTGTCCTGTCGCGCAAAGGCGATGTACATAATTGCGCCGGACAAACAGCACTGTGTAAACTCGATTACACTCTCCATCCGTATGCACCACTTTCACGATTAAAGTGCTGTTTGTAATTAACACAGTTCACGAACCGTGAGCTGCAGATAAGAGCTGACACACTTGCGTGTCATCCGTCATCCGTACACGGCAGCTGTAGTCTCTGGTACCAAATACTGCCCATGTCCAGCTTTAACACTGTGAATTAATATTTTATGTGCCTCCGATACACGTAACTACTTTCTCGCAAGCCTAAAACTGCGGTATGGTCAACTGCCCTGTTCCTCTGGAGGTTCAAGAGAGACCGATTGTGGTGTAACACCTCGTCTGCGCATCACTACCGCTAAGAAATGAAAGTTACTGAAGGTTAACGGTGCATTGTGAACTTGGAAGTGTCTTACTCGATCTATCTTGTAAGCGTGAGTCAGTCACTTTGAAGAACAGTAAATCGAAGCTAATCATGGCGATATAAGTGAACAGGAAGGGTAGTACCAAAGCCATAACAATGGGGAGAGCCCAAATTCGATTCCTTTATAAAACAACAGTAAATGAATATTATGCTCTGAATACGGGAGGAAAGAGTGCACTAGTGTTGAATATGCAGTACGCATGTTAGCATTAAATGAAACAACAAGTTTACTGTTACCAGTCACTGTTTATTTATCTGCAAGACGCGTTTCACAGCTTTAAACCTCCATCATCAAGTGGAATTGCATTTGTTAGTATGACACGTGTGTGTGTGTGTGTGTGTGTGTGTGTGGGTGTGTGTGTGTGTGTGTGTGTGTGTCTTGTGTTGTGTTACGTTGTTTTTGGAGGAACATGGCACTGTCTAGTGAAGAAACGAAACACTGTTTCAGAACATAATCTTGAGTTTGTTTTGACAAAACACTAAACGTATATCTAACACTAAAAATGAAATAAGTAAAATAGAGTTCCTCCAGTGGTCGAAGGTTCGTTTCACTGTCGTAACACATGTATACTGTCATATTTTATAAGCAAATATGGCGTCTGGAAACTATCAGGTGCAAGGATCGTATAGCAGAAGAGAAACATTATCGCGAAGTACAAAACCTGCCGGTCTGGCCGAGCGGTTCTAGGCGCTACAGTCTGGAACCGCGCGACCGCTACGTCGCAGGTTCGAATCCTGCCTATGACATGGATGTAAGTAGTTGTAAGTTCTAGGGGACTGATGACCTCAGAAGTTAAGTCCCATAGTGCCCAAGTACAAAGAATATACATCGTAACAACATTATTACAGAATGAGTTTCAAGGGGTTTTGGAGATCTTTGTTGTAGGGTGTTGAATAGTGTGTTGGAATAAATATTTCAGGTGGTATATGAATCCGATTTTGCCAAGTTAATATAGCTTAAACGTCATATTCATTTATATAATCAGGTGACGTGTTGCAAACTTTAACTGCTATAATTATGTTGGCACAGTGGTAAAACAATACATAAGTAACAAGTTTGATTGGGATACACGGATATGAATGAAAGGCTGGAGACAGAAGGAGAGGAAGACAAAGAGAAAGTCAGAGGGAGAGAAAGGGTGGAAGGAGTGATTGGATGAGAGCAGGGGGTTCTTAAGATTATATCTGTTACATGTAATAACTGCCTAACCATTTGGGTAATATATTGGTAAATGCTTTAAAATATGCAGATGGATGTACAATTTGTGGTATTAGTTGATGTACATATAGTTTCAAGCTGACAGGTGGTGCAAACTGTTGGTGTGATGGTAGATTTGTAAGTGATGTCAGTCCCTTGTACGTTTGGGGAATGTCGGTAAATATTAAGGTGTGTGTGTGTGTGTGTGTCTGATGTAAATACTGTCATTTTTGTCATTTAACTTGTTGTCAATTAGAAGTTACAAAAAGTATTCTGTGAATTCTGTATACGCTACTGGCCATTAAAATTTCTACACCAAGAAGAAGTGCAGATGATGAACGGGTATTCATTGGAAAAATATATTATACTAGAATTGACATGTGATTACATTTTCACGCAATTTGGGTGCATAGATCCTGAGAAATCAGTACCCAGAACAACCACCTCTAGCCGTAATAACGGCCTTGATACGCCTGGGCATTGAGTCAAACAGAGCTTGGATGACGTGTACAGGTACAGCTGCCCATGCAGCTTCAACACGATACCACAGTTCATCAAGAGTAGTGAGTGGCGTATTATGACGAGCTAGTTGCTCGGCCACCATTGACCAGACGTTTCCAATTGGTGAGAGATCTGGAGAATGTGCTAGCCAGGGCAGCAGTCGAACATTTACTGTATCCAGGGAGGCCCGTACAGAACCTGCAACATGTGGTCGTGCATTATCCTGCTGAAATGTAGGCTTTCGCAGGGATCTAATGATGGGTAGAGCCATAGATCGTAACACATCTGAAATGTAACGTCCACTGTTTAAAGTGCCGTCAATGCGAACAAGAGGCGTGTAACCAATAGCACCCCATACCATCACGCCCGGTGATACGCCAGTATGGCGATGACGAATACACGCTTCCAATGTGCGTTCACCGCGAGTTCGCCAATCACGGAAGCGACCATCATGATGCTGCAAACAGAACCTGGATTCATACGAAAAAATGACGTTTTGGCATTCGTGCGCCCAGGTTCGTCGTTGAGTACACCATCGCAGGCGCTCCTGTCTGTGATGCAGCGTCAAGGGTAACCGCAGCCATGGTCTCCGAGCTGATAGTCCGTGCTGCTCCAAGTCGTCGTCGAACTGTTCGTGCATATGGTTGTTGTCTTGCAAACGTCCCCATCTGTTGACTCAGAGATCGAGACGTGGCTGCACGATCCGTTTCAGCCATGCGGATAAGATGCCTGTCATCTCGACTGCTTGTGATACGAGGCTGTTGGGATCCAGCACGGCGTTCCGTATTACCCTCATGAACCCACCAATTCCATATTCTGCTAACAGTCGTTGGATCTCAACCAACTCGCGATACGATGAACCGCAATCGCGATAGGCTACAATCCGACCTTTATAAAAGTCGGAAACGTGATGGTACACATTTTTACTCCTTACACGAGGCATCACAACAATGGTTCACCAGGCAACGCCGGTCAACTGCTGTTTGTGTATGAGAAATCGGTTGGAAACTTTCCTCATGTCAGTATGTTGTATGTGTCGCCACCGGCGCCAACCTTGTGTGAATGCTCAGAAAAGCTAATGATTTGCATAACACAGCATCTTTTTTCTGTCGGTTAAATTTCGCATCTGTAGCACGTCATCTTCGTGGTGTAGCAATTTTAATGGCCAGTACTGTAGTTCCGTAGATAACTGAACTTAATGAGGAGGTGTGTTCTTCACACCTGGTGTGCGTGAGTGGTACTTAGTGTCATTCATGCTACACGCCTGAAGATCAGTCACACGAACGTCGAAACTGGTTGCCTAATAAAAGAATAGGAAAATAACGGCTGCTGGTATAGTGTTATTAACGGCTGCTGGTATAGTGTTATTACAGACCATCAATTACAGTTTGAAAGGTACTGCACTAAAGTCAACATGGCTCAAAATTACTTATGTACAGAGGGGACAGTGCTCAGTAATTCGAGGTGAAAGGATATCAGTGACAAGATTCGCTGATGACATTGCTGTCCTCAGTGAAAGTGAAGAATAAAATGCAGGATCTGTTAAATAGAATGAACAGTCTAATGAGAGTAGAATGTGAAGTGAGAGTAAATCGAAGAAAAACGAAAGTGATAAGAAACGGTAGTAATGAGAATACAGAGATATTCAACATCAGAATTGGTGATCACGAAGTAGACGAAGTTAACGAATTCTGCTACCTAGGCTGTAAAGTAAAAAGCAGGCTAGGGCAGGCAAAAGTCTACTAGCATAAAACACATAACTTAGTTTGAGGAAGGAATTTTCTGAGAATGTACGTCTGAAGCACAGCGTTACGTGGTAGTGAAACATTTTGCTCTGCGAAAAGCAGAAGAGAATCTAAGTATTTGAGATGTGGTGCTACAGAAGAATGTTGATAATTAGGTGATCTGATAAGGTAAGGAATGAGGAGGATTTCCGTAGAATTGGCAAGGAAAGAAATATATGGAAAGCTCTGACATCTGTTAAAACATTAGGGAATAACTTCCATGGAGTTAGAGGGAGCTGTAGAGGGGAAAAACTAAAGAGGAATTTGCTGTTGCGGCTGGGTATAACGATTCTTAGAATCTGCTGGAGTGGATGTAAAGGCAGTCATTGAATCGGTGCCAACAACTCGTATCTTTCTGTGTCTAAGTCTAACTCAGCCAGATGACAACACCTCATCCCAGTGCGTAAGTGAGGTAGTGAAGATGTCTGGAAGTAAAGCCTACAAGCGCAGATGCCGAAAAAAGAAAGATAAGTGACTATTTGTAGAGTGCTTCCGACAAGAAAAAGTTCAAGCGCTGAGGTTTTCGGCGATGAGTAGTTTTGATTGGCTGTATACACGCCCCAAAACTTGTACCGTTTACTCCCTTTCTCTGCCCACCTTCGTGTCATGGCCATTACGGTTCTGTCTCTGTAAGCACTGTCGCACTTTCTATTCTCACTCCTAGCATATTTATAGGAACCAATAGGAGCTGTCTTTGTGTTTCTTTAAACTTTCAGTATGATATCGTTGTTCAGTTTCTCCCGGCGTATTTGTCAACCTAGCAGTACACTGATGTACTGTCAGTCCATAGTGTCCAACAGGCACATTATTTCAGCGATCAGTCATTTCGGCATCATCAGGTGGTCTGACGAACTGAGCTTCTGAGTTTTTTTCCGGAGTACCCCTCCAGTGGCGAAGGTGTGGAGTACCAGCTGCGAACTGGGTGGGAACACGAACTGTCCGAGCGCCAACAATGTCTCGGCAGCGTCATAGAAGGAGACGATGAAATACAAGGAAAAATCGAAGTCCTCTTGAAAGAAGCTGAGGGCCAATTCAGAAACGCTTTGGCGCAGGGAAGTGGAAGCCTCATACCACCTACTAAGGGAAGCGTACGGGCGGCAGATTGATGAAATCCTTTCGGCCACCAGGACCAATACCAGCAAGGAAAAGATGATCAGATCATGACCCTCACAGGTTGAGGGCCACAGATCAGAAGAACGGGCGACACAAACGACAGAGCAATCATCACAGCCTGTCTCTCCAATCAAGAGTCGTAAACCGACGAAACAGTAGGGCAACAAAACGTGCCGATGCCCCCCTGAGAGACTGGCCATCATGGAAGAAACCATGAAGAGAGACAGAAGGCAGTACAGGTTCCAGAAAAAAAAGTGACGAAGGACAACGAAGATGAACACCCGTCGCACAGTCAATAACCACACATCAAGGAGGAAGCCCAACACGTAGTATGTGATTCTAAGACAAAGGAAAAAGAATGGAATTGTAATCAACAAAATGTGATTTGGAACTAAATTGTAATGAAACGGAAAGTTAGATGAAAATCCTATGGCTACAAGGGCACAAAGACGCATTCGAACCACCAGACTTCCTCCCTCAGAGGATGGAAGGAAAAAATAAAATAAACACAGAAGCTCAATTCGTTAGCGTACCTGACGATGGTAATACGTCTGATCGCCAAAATATAGTGCTCATGGACACAGTGCACCGGCAGTATACCTGTGAATATACCTGTGAACTTTTCGATCAACAAATACGCTGGGGGGAAACTCAAGAATCAGATCACATACCACATACCTTTACGGGGAGGAGATGTATCGCAAAATGAAGAAATTCGACAAGCAGCGCCGCTGAAGGTGCCGTTTACTGGGTGTTCTCGTATTTCTGAAGAGTTGTGCCGGGGAAGCTGTGCTTAACTTTGCTATGATTACGCATCACATCGATTCTACGACGGCCAAATGAAGAAGTTGGTACGTGAGAGGGTACACTTTCTCAGCCAGTACCTCAGAGCCTTGAGTACCGTTTCCAAGAACTTCTTAAACTACATTTAAATCTGGCCAGTTATTTTAACTCTTGGACTAGACTGATGGTGTCACCGGGGTGACAGTCGAGTTCGCCCATAGGAAGGCTGCAGGACGTCAAACATCAAAATTTTCACGTCTCGTTGACAAACTATCGCTGGAGTTCCCGTACAAGACTGTCATCAATCTGACTGACATACAGCTGAACGGTGATGCGGTTTCCATTCTGGAGAGGGCACTTCACTTTGTCCCCAACACAAAGTTCACACCGCTCGCGGACACCGTCAGTGCAGATGAACAGGTTGGAAGCTACTACCGCCTGAAGCAGCATAAGAAATGCGTAGTGAAACTTGTGCCGTGACCAGAACTAAAACTACGAATCCAAATATTACCAGCAAAGAAAGTGCGGCATTTTGGAACCTGAGAGAGTGACATTCGATTTTGGTCTTGCCTACCGAAAAGGCAATGCTGCTGTTGTTCTCTCTTACAATGACTATGCCGAGGAGATGCAGGGCATGCTAAATGAACACTCCTATAGGAGGATCAACGCTGACCCCACTAAGACGGTGGAGAACAAGACTGGGGCCCTTCTCAATGAATCGGAGTTACCAGAGAGATTCATCAATAAACTGTCACCACCAAGAACATGTACCGAAAAACTTTATGTACTCCCCCCCAGGGACCACAAAGATGAGTCACCGTTACGCCTCATTGTCAGCAATATCAGAGCTCCTACACATTTGCTGGCAAAATACCTGACAAAGATACTAAGTCCTTATGTGGGCCGGCCAGAGTGGCCGAGCGATTCTAGGCGCTACAGTCTGGAGCCACGCGACTGCTACGGTCGCAGGTTCGAATCCTTAGGTTAGTTAGGTTTAAGTAGTTGTAAGTTCTAGGGGACTGATGACCTCAGCGGTTAAGTTCCATAGTGCTCAGAGCCATTTGAACCATTTTTTTTCCTTATGTGGGCCAATGCTCACATTACATCCGCAATTCTGTGAGTATTGTGAAACGCCTCAACAACTTCGGGTTGGAGGACTCAGATATCATGGAGAGCTTTAATGTTGTTTCGTTATTCACTACGGTGCCCTTGAGGGAGTCACTAGAATTCATTGGTCAGAAATTTGATATGGAGACCAGCGACATTGTTAGGCATATCGTAACCTCCACGTAATTTCTTTTTACATCTACATTAACAGGGATACTCTGCAAATCACATTTAAGTGCCTGGCAGAGGGTTCATCGAACCAACTTCACAATTCTCTATTATTCCAATTACGTTCAGCGCTCGGAAAGAACGATTTCCTATATCTACATCTACATTTATACTCCGCAAGCCACCCAACGGTGTGTGGCGGAGGGCACTTTACGTGCCACTGTCATTACCTCCCTTTCCTGTTCCAGTCGCGTATGGTTCGCGGGAAGAACGACTGTCTGAAAGCCTCCGTGCGCGCTCTAATCTCTCTAATTTTACGTTCGTGATCTCCTCGGGAGGTATAAGTAGGGGGAAGCAATATATTCGATACCTCATCCAGAAACGCACCCTCTCGAAACCTGGCGAGCAATCTACACCGCGATGCAGAGCGCCTCTCTTGCAGAGTCTGCCACTTGAGTTTATTAAACATCTCCGTAACGCTATCACGGTTACCAAACAACCCTGTGACGAAACGCGCCGCTCTTCTTTGGATCTTCTCTATCTCCTCCGTCAAACCGATCTGGTACGGATCCCACACTGATGAGCAATACTCAAGTATAGGTCGAACGAGTGTTTTGTAAGACACCTCCTTTGTTGATGGACTACATTTTCTAAGCACTCTCCCAATGAATCTCAGCCTGGTACCCGCCTTACCAACAATTAATTTTATATGATCATTCCACTTCAAATCGTTCCGCACGCATACTCCCAGATATTTTACAGAAGTAACTGCTACCATTGTTTGTTCCGCTATCATATAATCATACAATAAAGGATCCTTCTTTCTATGTATTCGCAATACATTACATTTGTCTATGTTAAGGGACAGTTGCCACTCCCTGCACCAAGTGCCTATCCGCTGCAGATCTTCCTGCATTTCGCTACAATTTTCTAATGCTGCAACTTCTCTGTATACCACAGCATCATCCGCGAAAAGCCGCATGGAACTTCCGACACTATCTACTAGGTCATTTATATATATTGTGAAAAGCAATGGTCCCATAACACTCCCCTGTGGCACGCCAGAGGTTACTTTAACGTCTGTAGACGTCTCTCTATTGATAACAACATGCTGTGTTCTGTTTGCTAAAAACTCTTCAATCCAGCCACACAGCTGGTCTGATATTCCGTAGGCTCTTACTTTGTTTATCAGGCGACAGTGCGGAACTGTATCGAACGCCTTCCGGAAGTCAAGAAAAATAGCATCTACCTGGGAGCCTGTATCTAATATTTTCTGGGTCTCATGAACAAATAAAGCGAGTTGGGTCTCACACGATCGCTGTTTCCGGAATCCATGTTGATTCCTACATAGTAGATTCTGGGTTTCCAAAAATGACATGATACTCGAGCAAAAAACATGTTCTAAGATTCTACAACAGATCGACATCAGAGATATAGGTCTATAGTTTTGCGCATCTGCTCGACGACCCTTCTTGAAGACTGGGACAACCTGTGCTCTTTTCCAATCATTTGGAACCCTCCGTTCCTCTAGAGACTTGCGGTACACGGCTGTTAGAAGGGGGGCAAGTTCTTTCGCGTACTCTGTGTAGAATCGAATTGGTATCCCGTCAGGTCCAGTGGACTTTCCTCTATTGAGTGATTCCAGTTGCTTTTCTGTTCCTTGGACACTTATTTCGATGTCAGCCATTTTTTCGTTTGTGCGAGGATTTAGAGAAGGAACTGCAGTGCGGTCTTCCTCTGTGAAACAGCTTTGGAAAAAGGTGTTTAGTATTTCAGCTTTACGCGTGTCATCCTCTGTTTCAATGCCATCATCATCCCGGAGTGTCTGGATATGCTGTTTCGCGCTACTTACTGATTTAACGTAAGACCAGAACTTCCTAGGATTTTCTGTCAAGTCGGTACGTAGAATTTTACTTTCGAATTCACTGTACGCTTCACGCATAGCCCTCCTTACGCTAACTTTGACATCGTTTAGCTTCTGTTTGTCTGAGAGGTTTTGGCTGCGTTTAAACTTGGAGTGAAGCTCTCTTTGCTTTCGCAGTAGTTTCCTAACTTTGTTGTTGTACCACGGTGGGTTTTTCCCGTCCCTCACAGTTTTACTCGGCACGTACCTGTCTAAAACGCATTTTACGATTGCCTTGAACTTTTTCCATAAACATTCAACATTGTCAGTGTCGGAACAGAAATTTTCGTTTTGATCTGTTAGGTAGTCTGAAATCTGCCTTCTATTACTCTTGCTAAACAGATAAACCTTCCTCCCTTTTTTTATATTCCTATTAACTTCCATATTCAGGGATGCTGCAACGGCCTTATGATCACTGATTCCCTGTTCTACACTTAAAGAGTCGAAAAGTTCGGGTCTGTTTGTTATCAGTAGGTCCAAGATGTTATCTCCACGAGTCGGTTCTCTGTTTAATTGCTCGAGGTAATTTTCGGATAGTGCACTCAGTATAATGTCACTCGAGCTCTGTCCCTACCACCCGTCCTAAACATCTGAGTGTCCCAGTCTATATCAGGTAAATTGAAATCTCCACCTAAGACTATAACATGCTGAGAAAATTTATGTGAAATGTATTCCAAATTATCTCTCAGTTGTTCTGCCACTAATGCTGCTGAGTCGCGAGGTCGGTAAAAGGAGCCAATTATTAACCTAGCTCGGTTGTTGAGTGTAGCCTCCACCCATAATAATTCACAGGAACTATCCACTTCTACTTCACTACAGGATAAACTACTACTAACAGCGACCAACACTCCACCACCGGTTGCATGCAATCTATCCTTTCTAAACACCGTCTGTACCTTTGTAAAAATTTCGGCAGAATTTATCTCTGGCTTAAGCCAGCTTTCTGTACCTATAACGATTTCAGCTTCGGTGCTTTCTATCAGTGCTTGAAGTTCTGGTACTTTACCAACGCAGCTACGACAGTTGACAATTACAATTCCGATTGCTGCTTGGTCCCCGCATGTCCTGACTTTGCCCCGCACCCGTTGAGGCTGTTGCCCTTTCTGTACTTGCCCAAGGCCATCTAACCTAAAAAACCGCCCACCCCACGCCACACAACCCCTGCTACCCGTGTAGCCGCTTGTTGCGTGTAGTGGACTTCTGACGTATCCAGCAGAACCCGAAACCCCACCACCCTATGGCGCAAGTCGAGGAATCTGCAACCCACACGGTCGCAGAACCGTCTCAGCCTCTGATTCAGACCCTCCACTCGGCTCTGTACCAAAGGTCCGCAGTCAGTCCTGTCGACGATGCTGCAGATGGTGAGCTCTGCTTTCATCCCGCTAGCGAGACTGGCAGTCTTCACCAAATCAGATAGCCTCCGGAAGCCAGAGAGGATTTCCTCCGATCCATAGCGACACACATCATTGGTGCCGACATGAGCGACCACCTGCAGATGGGTGCACCCTGTACCCTTCATGGCATCCGGAAGGACCCTTTCCACATCTGGAATGACTCCCCCCGGTATGCACACGGAGTGCACATTGGTTTTCTTCCCCTCTCTTGCTGCCATTTCCCTAAGGGGCCCCATTACGCGCCTGACGTTGGAGCTCCCAACCACCAGTAAGCCCACCCTCTGCGACCACCCGGATCTTGCAGACTGAGGGGCAACCTCTGGAACAGGACAAGCAGCCATGTCAGGCCGAAGATCAGTATCAGCCTGAGACAGAGCCTGAAACCGGTTCGTCAGACAAACTGGAGAGGCCTTCCGTTCAGCCCTCCGGAATGTCTTTCGCCCCCTGCCACACCTTGAGACGACCTCCCACTCTACCACAGGTGAGGGATCAGCCTCAATGCGGGCAGTATCCCGGGCAACCACAGTCGTAGTCCGATCGGGGGATGCGTGGGACGAGCTGGCCGTCCCCGACAAACCCCCATCCTGACCCCCACAGTGATGCCCATTGGGAACAGCCTCAAGCTGTGTGACCGAAGCCAACACCGCCTGAAGCTGGGAGCGAAGGGATGCCAACTCAGCCTGCATCCGAACACAGCAGTTGCAGTCCCTATCCATGCTAAAAACTGTTTTGCAAAGAACGTCTGAACTAATCTACAGAAAGCGCAAACAAATCGACAAAATTTAAACGGTCATTAAAATACAAGATTGGCTAGTAAATGCAGTAATGCTGCTACTTGCGCACTGCTGACACTGCTCGGCGGCGGAAGGAGACTACGCGAATTTACACTATTCAGGTACTAAAACGCGATGCTACAACTCTCAAATACTATAATACGCCCGAAATTTATGAATTAAACAATGCAAGTACCAAAAACACGCAAAGAAATTAAGAGTTAAACTATGTAACAAATGAGTGAGCTAGGAGTATACGACTTGCTTCCCCTCTCTTGCTGCCATTTCCCTAAGGGGCCCCATTACGCGCCTGACGTTGGAGCTCCCAACCACCAGTAAGCCCACCCTCTGCGACCACCCGGATCTTGCAGACTGAGGGGCAACCTCTGGAACAGGACAAGCAGCCATGTCAGGCCGAAGATCAGTATCAGCCTGAGACAGAGCCTGAAACCGGTTCGTCAGACAAACTGGAGAGGCCTTCCGTTCAGCCCTCCGGAATGTCTTTCGCCCCCTGCCACACCTTGAGACGACCTCCCACTCTACCACAGGTGAGGGATCAGCCTCAATGCGGGCAGTATCCCGGGCAACCACAGTCGTAGTCCGATCGGGGGATGCGTGGGACGAGCTGGCCGTCCCCGACAAACCCCCATCCTGACCCCCACAGTGATGCCCATTGGGAACAGCCTCAAGCTGTGTGACCGAAGCCAACACCGCCTGAAGCTGGGAGCGAAGGGATGCCAACTCAGCCTGCATCCGAACACAGCAGTTGCAGTCCCTATCCATGCTAAAAACTGTTTTGCAAAGAACGTCTGAACTAATCTACAGAAAGCGCAAACAAATCGACAAAATTTAAACGGTCATTAAAATACAAGATTGGCTAGTAAATGCAGTAATGCTGCTACTTGCGCACTGCTGACACTGCTCGGCGGCGGAAGGAGACTACGCGAATTTACACTATTCAGGTACTAAAACGCGATGCTACAACTCTCAAATACTATAATACGCCCGAAATTTATGAATTAAACAATGCAAGTACCAAAAACACGCAAAGAAATTAAGAGTTAAACTATGTAACAAATGAGTGAGCTAGGAGTATACGACTTGCTGCTGCAGCTGCTTATCCAATGGCAGCAGGGAGCACATCTTTCCGTACGACCTCCGGTTTCCCTTATTTTATCGTGGTGATCGTTTCTCCCTATGAAGGTCGGTGTCAACAAAATATCTGAGCATTCAATGGAGAAAGTTGGTGATTGGAATTTCGTGAGAAGATTCCGTCGCAACGAAAAACGCCTTTGTTTTATTGATGTCCAGCCCAAATCCTGTATCATTTCAGCGGCACTCTCTCCCACATTTGGCGATAATACAAAACGTGCTGCCCTTCTTTGAAATTTTTCGATATACTCCGTCAGTCCTATCTGGTAAAGATCCCACACTGCTCAGCAATATTCTAAAAGACGACGGACATGCGTAGTGTAGACAGTTTCCTTAGTAGATCTGTTACATTTTCTAAGTGTCCTGCAGTCTTTGGTTACCCTTCCTCACATTTTCTGTGTGTTCCTTCCAATTTAAGCTGTTCGTAATTGTAATTCCTAGGTATTTAGTGGAATTTGCGGGCCTTAGATTTGACTGATTTATCGTGTAACCGAAGTTTAACGAATTCCTTTTAACACGAACATGGATGATTTCACAATTTTCGTTATTTAAGGTCAACTGTCAATTTTGGCACCATTCAGATATCTTTTCTAAATCGTTTTGCAATTTCTTTTGATCTTCTGATGACTTTATTAGTCGATAAACGACAGCGTCATCGGTAAACAAACGAAGACGGCTGCTCAGATTGTCTCCCAAATCATTTATACAGATAAGGAAAACCAAAGGGCCTATAACACTACCTTGGGGAACGCCAGAAATCACTTCTGTTTTACTCGATGACTTTCCGTCAGTTACTACGAACTGTGACCTCTCTGGCAGGAAATCACAGATCCAGTCACATAACTGAGGTGATATTCCATAAGCGCGCTATTTCACTACAGGCCGCTTGTGTGGTACAGTGTCAAAAGCCTTCTGGAAATCCAGAATTACGGAATCGATCTGAAATAGCTTGTCAATAGGACTCAACTCTTCATGCTCATAAAGAGCTAGTGGTGTTTAATAAGAACGATGGTTTCTAAATCCATGTTGACTGTGTGTCAATACACCGTTTTCTTTGAGGTAATTCATAATGTTCGAACACAATATACAGGATGGTCCATTGATCGTGACTGGGCCAAATATCTCACGAAATAAGCGTCAAACGAAAAAACTACAAGGAACGGGACTTGTTTAGCTTGAAGGGGGAAACCAGATAGTTGGTATGGTTGGCCCGTTAGATGGCTCTGCCATAGGTCAAAAGGATATCAACTGCGTTTTTTAAAATAGGTACCCCCCTATTTTTTATCACATATTCGTGTAGTACGCAGAGAGATATGAATGGTTTAGTTGGACCACTTTCTTCGCTTTGCGATAGAAGGTCACAAACATATGGCTCACAATTTTAGACGAACTGTTGGTAACAGGTAAGTTTTTTAAATTAAAATACAGAACGTAGGTACGTTTGAACATTTTATTTCGGTTGGTCGAATGTGATACATGTACCTTTGTGAACTATCATATCTGAGAACGCATGCTGTTACAGCATTATTACCTGTAAATACCACATTAATGCAATAAAATCTCAAAATGATGTCCGTCAACCTCAATGCATTTTGCAATACGTGTAACGACATTCCTCTCAACAGCGAGTAGTTCGCCTCCTGTAATGTTCGCACATGCAATGACAATGCGCTGACACATGTTGTCAGGCGTTGTCGGTGGATCACGATAGCAAATATCCTTCAGCTTTACCCACGGGAAGAAATCCGGGGACGTCAGAGCCGGTGAAAGTGCGGGCATGGTATGGTGCTTCGACGACCAATCCACCTGTCATGAAACGTGCTATTCAACACCGCTTCAACCGCACGCGAGCTATGTGCCGGACACCCATCATGTTGGAAGTACATCGCCATTCTGCCATGCAGTGAAACACCTTGAAGTAACATCGGTAGAACATTACGTAGGAATTCAGCATACATTGCACCATTTAGATTGCCATCGATAAAATGGGGGCTAATTATCCTTTCTCCCATAATGCCGCACCATACAATAACCCGCCAAGGTCGCTGATGTTCCACTTGTCGCAGCCATCGCGGATTTTCCGTTGCCCAATAGTGCATATTATGCTGGTGTATATTACCGCTGTTGGTGAATAACGCTTCGTCGCTAAATAGAACGCGTGCAAAAATTCTGTCATCGTCCCGTAATTTCTCTTGCTCCCAATGGCAGAACTGTACACGACGTTCAGAGTCATCGCCATACAATTCCTGGTGCATAGAAATATGGTACGGGTGCAATCGATGTTGATGTAGCATTCTTGACACCGACGTTTTTGAGATTCCCGATTCTCGCGCAATTTGTCTGCTGCTGATGTACGGATTAGCCGCGACAGCAGCTAAAACACCTACTTGGGCAACATCATTAGTTGCAGGTCGTGGTCGACATTTCACATGTGGTTGAACACTCCCTGTTTCCTTAAATAACGTAGCTATCCGGCGAACGGTCCGGACACTTGGATTATGTCTTCCAGGATACCGAGCAGTATACATAGCTCACGACCCTTGGGCATTTTGATCACAATAGCCAACGTCAACACGATATCGACCTTTTCCGAAATTGGTAAACGATCCATTTTAACATGGGTAATGTATCACGAAGCAAATACCGTCCGCACTGGCGGAATGTTACGTGATACTGTAAGTAAGCGGTTCAGGTTTTTATATTGGTAACACCACGTAGCGCTCTGTATGAAAATCACTGGCTGTTCTGTGTGCAGTCTGTGGCTAGTTTGCATTGTTGTCTGCCATTGCAGTGTTGGGCAGCTGGATGTGAACAGCGCGTAGCGTTGTGCAGTTGGAGGTGAGCCGCCAGCAGTGGTGGATGTGAGGAGAGAGATGGCGGAGTTTTGAAATTTGTAAGACTGGATGTCATGAACTGCTATATATATTATGACTATTAAGGTAAATACATTGTTTGTTCTCTATTAAAATCTTTCATTTGCTATCTATGCCTATCAGTAGTTAGTGGCTTCCGTAGTTTGAATCTTTTATTTAGCTGGCAGTAGTGGCGCTAGCTGTATTGCAGTAGTTCGAGTAACGAAGATTTTTGTGAGGTAAGTGATTTGTGAAAGGTATAGGTTAATGTTAGTCAGGGCCAATCTTTTGTAGGGATTATTGAAAATCAGATTGCGTTGCGCTAAAAAAAAATATTGTGTGTCAGTTTAAGCACAGTCATGTATAATTTTTCAAAGGGGACGTTTCATATGTCGACCCTTAGCCGAGGATACCTCACTGGAATCTTCTGATTTTTTCTTGTAGTTTGTGTAATTAGTGTAGGTTTTGTTTATTGCTAGCGCGTAATTGTAGAGAGAATTTTCTTTGTAGTGTAGTTTTTCATTCTTGTACAGTAAAACAGTTGTGGCATGCATGTAGATTTGCACCAAGTATTTCGCAGCTGCGCTTGCAATTAACTAGATATTATTTTCAGTGCTATGTTAATGTGTTTTCTTATTTTGCTCTTCAAATTGTGCTTTTCTGTGTTGTCGTGTGAAATATTGTGACAATAATGGCGTGTGAAAAACGTAATACTAGGCTCCAAAGTAAACTGAGAAATGACAGTGAAGACGAAAGGAGTGTGTTAGCGCCACCGTGTAATGAACTAACTAATGTTCAAACTAGTGATTTGGTAATTGTGCATAGGGAAATGGAGCGGGCGGCAAATAATGGTGTAGGCAGTGAAACAATTAGTGAACAGGGAAGCATTATCGATCGATCGGTCGGCAACAGCTACCTCAGAAATCCGAAATGACTGGACACAATCTTACAAATACTGTAGATTCAGGTTTTGCGTCCTCACCGTTTTCTCAAATAAGTCAAGACACATTTTCTGCTTGTCAAAATGTGAATGTTGCCGGTGCAAATTCACTGCCGAAAAGCACTGAGGAACATGTTTCAGACACCAGTGCATTGTTATTATAAATAATACAACAAATGGGACAAACACAGCAAAAGCTTCAAAAGTTAGACACAATAGAACAAAATCTTCGAAAGTTAGACACAGTGGAACAAAATCAGAGACAAACACAGCAAAAGCTTCGAAAGTTAGACACAATGGAACAACACCAGAGACAAACACAGCAACAGTTAGCCACAATGGAACAAAATCTTAACATTGAATCTAAATGTCAAAAAGTCTGAAATGACGTAAAAACACAAATTTGAGAGCATTTCCAACCTATTTTTTCGCGTCATGAAAATGCATTACAGAATCACGAAGCAGCCATAAAAGAACTGCAAACCATTGTTCTTGAAAATCAGGAGACCTTGTGGGCTAAAATTGACTCAGTTGCATCTACCGATTCGGTTACGCAACTTGCAAAAACTCAGGAAAACTTAACGGACACAGTAGATACGATTTCGACACAAATGGACACTCTGAAACTTGGTTCAGAAAAACACACAGAGGAAATAATTTCACTATCGGATAAAGTAGCCGAACTTTCGGATCAGTTCACTAACTTATCTACAAAGGTAGATGATGATCTGAATGACACAAGACCTGTAGCCATCACTTACACAGAAGAGTATGACCAAATTAGGAAATTCAAACAAAATCAGAATCAAATTAATACTCAACACAAAAGAGAAATCCGGGAAGTACAAGATCAGTTGGCACAAGTAATACAAGAATTACATATTTCAGAGGACACTCGCGCTCCAACACGGGAAGAGGGACTTAGAAATACGGAACAACCACAAAATAATAACACAGGACACTTCGGAAATTATGAAAGAAATTGGCAAGGCACACCGAATTTTGAGATGGAACCGCCGAAACGACGTAAGAATGACCGAGATGCGACTCGCCGACATGATGATTTTGACTATAAGCTGTTCATTACTACACGTAAATTCAAAACATTTAAGAATTCTGACAACGACATTCATCCACAAGCATGGCTTCATCAATTCTCTCATTGTTTTCCTCCCAACTGGTCATTGGAGCACAGGTTAGAATTTATGTGTGGCTACTTAGAGAATGAACCAGCTGTAAGAATGCGATCGGTCATTCACGATTGTCACAGCGAAGGAGAATTTTATCATGCCTTCCTCTCAGCGTATTGGTCTCAAGCTACACAAGACCGAGTAAAACATAGCATCATAACGATGAAACATTTCGAACAATCTGAATTTTCCAGTCTTATGAGATATTTTGAAGACATGTTGCATAAGAATCAGCATATTTCAAACCCATACAGCCCCTCAGAACTCATCCGCATTTGCCTAATCAAATTGCCTGAACATTTACGACATATTATTTTAGCAGGACGTTGTAAAGACGACATTGAAGCTTTTCAGGGACTGTTACAAGAACTGGATATTGACACTGACAATCGCGGAACGCGAAAACAGGAGCACAACAATTACAGGTCACATCTGTCACAATTCTGCAATGACAGAAATAATACACGACAAGGCTATTCTTACAACGTAAATCGTGACCAAAACAGACACCACCAGTATGACAACCATTGGCAGAGTAGTAATAATTACAGGGAAAGATCACCTCTCTGCGGTAGTGACTATCACAAAGACAATCAGAGAAACAGACAATTTGGGAACCAAAATAATTATTATCAAGGGAGACAGAATAACTTCAGACGCAACGGTCCACCACGCAGTTACGATTCAGGGAGAAATTCTCCACCACATGACCGACAAACAGGAAACTATGTAAACTACCGACAAACCGACAGACCTGAATTCCATCAGAACTGGCGAGCTTCAAACAGGGCAGGGCCTTCTCGTCAAGGTGAATTTGTAGAAGTTAGGTCTCCTAATCCCAATAACGACGCACGCCAACAAAGAGTTAGCAGACAATGACTCGCACCGCAGGCAGCCACGTGCGACGTGCGCCGGCTGGCTCAGAGAAAAATAACATAGACCCTAACACTGAGAAAAATTCCAGTATTCTTTACCGACGTATACCGCATGATAATTGCATTGAAGTTGAAACTCTGCGTACCAGGAAGAGTAAAGGATTGCACCGCATTTCAAATGTAAAACCGTTTATTGAAAGATAATCTGCTTTTAAACTTTGTTTTTGCCATATAACTTTTCACTTTACATTGCTAGTTTGCTTTGTCAGACTTAGAATCTGTTAACATGCAACAATGTTTGAAGTTAAATACCCAGTCAAGAACCAAGAGAACTTATTCAAACAGAAATTACGAATGCATTGTTATTGTGAACAGACGACACAGTGTTATTGTGTGTGTACATTCTTGCTTGTTGGTTGCACGATTATGTAACGACTATAAGGCTCACATACTTAGAACATTTACCGGTACTGCTAATGAGATTTTAATGCAACATTTTGGTTTACTTGGAAATACATTCTGGATTTAAAGTACTTTCTGTGAGATACCAGATGACACAGTGGTTAGTTTATGTGACAGCTACATGATTTTATCACGACGCTACTAATGAGTGACAATTTACGATGTTGCTTTTGTGGTGTATCTGTTTATATCTGCTCAGTTTTCTTAATTATTCTGGAAAGTAATACATGTTTTAGCAGTAACTTTTGTGGTATAGCTACAATGAGACTGCCTTTTCCGTAGCACAACAATACATCACAGCACAGTACTTTCTCCGTCACGGCAATAAGCGTAATAACTAAGATATCTATACGCAAAGCATTTCACTTTTGTTTATCATGAGGTAAGTACATTGACTTCTGCAGAACTCAGCTTTCGGAGGACGATAACTACGACACTTCCACAGTGATTATCTTACAACAAGACGCACAGTTTAGCGCTACAGTGCACGTATTTGAGTGATTCATTTTGTACTTAAAACATTTATTGTTAAAGATATTTGAAGTGCAATGATACAAAGTTTTTCCGTGATACATTTCATTCCATTGCAATAATCTGTAACACCTGAGCATATAATTACATTAATCCTCAGGGGGGTACACGCTTACTTTGTGTACCATGTGTTTGGCAAGCACAAGGAGCCCTTGCTAATATGGTATTTGCTTATACAACTTTACACATCGGTACCATATTTCTCTAACACATAAAATACACAGCTATCTGATTATTTACACAGAGAAACAAACAATTTTTTACTACGTCAGTGGCAGATGTTTAGCAATTACACAATTGGATAACTTCACACTTATGAAATTGTATTTCGTCTGTACTTTGTGAACTGTTCATATTTTTTTGGAACCATTGTGATACTATGAGAGCTTTGAATGATGTATTTGGTATGGGATCATGATTTTTAAAGTACGTTTGAGGTAGATTACACTATTGAAATGAGCAGAGAATTATTTTTAGGTTTTGAAACTACCGCAGAAAGCTACGACGTTTTTGAGATTTGACTGAGGTGTTACAATGTTATTTTTATGACGACGATGTGTATTACGCTTTTGTGGTATGTTTATGATCAATAAGCTGATGTTATATGAGGAATTTGATTATGCTACGCATTTATTATGATGAAATATTGAAGAAGTGTCGACGAATATGTATATGTGTAATAAGGTAAGCAATAATGAGTACTGGTTAGGGACTCTGACTTGTGAAAAAGGATGTTGGAAACCAAGAATCGTACTTTAAGAGTCATGAAATGTGTGTAAATGCGTGAATGTATCACAATGCCGATGAATATTTTTTGGACACTGTTATATTTATAGGATTTTGTTTCTACAGATTTGCAATGCAAATTCTCGAACTGTGAAATTTTTATATGAGACTGTCACAGCAGTGCAAACTGGTGTCATAAATATTTCGCTAAGAAAGCCAAGTGACCTTGACGTAATGCGTCTTCAGCGGCCAGCTGTGTCAGATGCCTGGAGAAAAAGCCATTAGTGTGTGCCTTTTCAGAGGCACAGGTAAAAAAAAAGGGAGGCCATTATCCTCGCTATTGAGATTTCTTTGTAGAAAGCATCGCAAATACGACACACTCAAACTTGAAAACTATGATTACACTGTGGAGCTCTTAATTTATGATATTTACTGAAATGCCTAAGGAAATGATGAGAAATATTTTACGTTTATTGTCTTTCTGGTTGAGAGATTCTTTTGCCTTTGGAGACGCCATTTGCCTAGTGAATGACTTTTCAAGCATTGCTCTATATAGGCTATATATATTTGTTCATTTCGTTCAGTATCTAGTTTCTAGCTGCACTGCAGCATTGGTTATTATAAAATTTAATAGACGTACTAATATCACTATTTTCTGTCTGCAGACCCGGGAAAGAATACATTTATGATGTACTTTCTTAGAAAAGAGAGCACACATAGACATTTCCCTTCACAGAAACTGCATAAACAATTTTTTAAACGATTTGGTAACTTGTCTGCTACAGTAACTTATCGTGATGCATCACTCTAGTATTAAGAAGTGACATAGGTTTTAGACATGGCCATCTTTAGTGTAATATTTTTTCTGATTGAGCTTTGTCATGTTTAGATATAAGTTATTGCATTTGCTGCTGCTGTTTGCCAGGCATAGTGCTACTAAATTTCACTTTGTATTACTCTGTTAAGCTAGTTTTACTACTGATTTATTTTTCTTGTTGCTGCACATTGGCTTATATTAGTTGTAATGTTGCATTGCTTGGTAATTTAGATTTATTGCAGCTTTCTTTGACAATTTCCATTTTTTTCATTGCTGTTTGTATTAATTGTTTTATGCTGCTGCATTGCCTCGTCCCTTAGTTTAGCATCTGAGCTCAGTAGATTTAAGTTAGCTTAAGAGGGGGTAGACTATATAAGAGAATGAGTTGCGATGAATTGGAAGAAATGCATTGAGAAGCTATAAGAAAATGGTTTGGCCAAAAAAGTAGTGTACAGTGGAGAAAAACTAAGTTTTACGAAAAAAGTGCAGAAAGCAGGTATAGATAGCACTTTTTGAAATAATGAAGAACGAAGGGAGATCTCCAAGAAGTAAAGAAAGTTTTGTTTGCAAGATACTGCAGTAAAACAAACCCCGTCCTTTCCCTTTCTGTTATTCCGCTATGTGTTTGTGTACTCTTGTATATTTGTATTATTCCTGTCTTTATGTGTTTATCTGATGAGAGTTACATTGTAGAATTTTTCTGATAATATGTTATTTACTTTGAAAAGATGTTTAGACATTATTTATTCTGTTTTGTTGCTCATATGTGAAGGTATTGTTTCAAAAGTTATTCTGATCTTTATGTATGTACTTATGTCATAATTCCTGTAACACTGATGTATCTGTTTATTTCTATTCTTTTGTAAAGCCTGTACTACAAAGGTTATCTGTATTGTTATCTTTTTAATGATGTATTTTGTACCTTTGCTATTGTATTCTTATGTTATAAAATTGTAATTGACCCCAGTTCATCAAATTAAGTAACTTGTAAGTTACATTTCACTGCACACGTTTCTGTTGGTCATAGTATATGGACAATATGTGAGAAGTAGGGACTGTTAATGTTTGGATGTGTGTTAATAATTCAGCAAGGGACTGATTAACAGCATTGCTGGTTCTAAGGACAATTCCAAAAACTTTGTGAGTGTACAAATGGTGGTTTATGGACTTGCTATATTGTCTGCAAGACTTCTAAGGACAATTCCAGAAACTTTGTGAGTGTACAAGTGGTGGTTTATGGACTTGCTATATTCTCTGCAAGACTCTTCGATGGTGATTGTGCACCTGCACAGTCGCAACAGATGACTGCTGGCCGTCTCTACAAGGACTACAGTGGGTCTGCACCTTTGATGACCCACCAATACCATTATTTCTACAAGGACTGCAGTGGGTCTGCATCTTCGATGGCCCACCAATACCATTATTTCTACAAGGACTGCAGTGGGTCTGCATCTTTGATGGCCCACCAATACCATTATTTCTACAAGGACTACAGTGGGTCTGCATCTTTGATGACCCACCAATACCATTATTTCTACAAGGACTACAGTGGGCCTACTCTGTGATGACCTACCTACCAATATTCTTCAAAACTTTGAATGACTCTGTTGTGGGTTTGCTCTGCTGTGGCCCATTACCCGTCTGCATGTCGAGAGTCAGCACTGTCTTTCCGTTGGAAGGACAACACTACTTCTTCAAGACTGCATGGAAATCCACTACTTCCGTGTGCATTTTCTTTTACTGCTCAGACTTTGAGAAAAACACTGCAATTTTACTGTGATGAATGATCAGGACTGTCTTTATGGACTGTGAGAAAATTTTAGCTTTTGACCAACATTGTATGAATAAGTGTGTGCATTTGATATATTTGTTATTGTAATTATGAAAAATTTTATCAAATTATTATTGGCCACTGCCCAAAACAATTTGTAAAATTTTTTGTGGGTAGCATGGGGGCTATGTAAGTTGGCTGTTCAGGTTTTTATATTGGTAACGCCACGTAGCGCTCTGTATGAAAATCACTGGCTGTGCTGTGTGCAGTCTGTGCCTAGTTTGCATTGTTGTCTGCCATTGTGGTGTTGGGCAGCTGGATGTGAACAGCGCGTAGCGTTGTGCAGTTGGAGGTGAGCTGCCAGCAGTGGTGGATGTGAGGAGAGAGATGGCGGAGTTTTGAAATTTGTAAGACTGGATGTCATGAACTGCTACATATATTATGGCTATTAAGGTAAATACATTGTTTGTTCTCAATTAAAATCTTTCATTTGCTATCTATGCCTATCAGTAGTTAGCGGCTTCCGTAGTTTGAATCTTTTATTTAGCTGGCAATAGTGGCGCTCGCTGTATTGCAATAGTTCAAGTAACGAAAATTTTTGTGAGGTAAGTGATTTGTGAAAGGTATAGGTTAATGTTAGTCAGGGCCATTCTTTTGTAGGGATTATTGAAAGTCAGATTGCGTTGCGCTAAAAAAAATATTGTGTGTCAGTTTAAGCACAGTCATGTATAATTGTTCAAAGGGGACGTTCCAATACCACGCACTTATACGTTTGTCACTATTACAGCGCCATCTCTCACAAAGCGAAAAAATTGGTCCAACTAAAACATTCATATTTCTTTACGTTCTACACGAATATGTAATAAAATATGGGGATTTCTATTTTTAAAAAACGCAGTTGATATCCGTTTGACCTATGGCAGCCCATCTAGCGGGCCAACCATAGCGTCATCTGGTTTCCCCCTTCAAGCTAGATGAGTTTCGTTCTTCATAGTTTGTTCGTTTGATGCCTATTTCGTGAAATATTTGGCGTGGTCGCTATCAATGGACCACCCTGTATGTTCCAAAATCCGGCTGCATATCGACGTTAATGATGTGGGCCTGTAATTTAGTGGATTACTCCTACTTAAAAAAATAAATAAATAAAAAACACAAAAAATAAAAAAAAACTTAAGTATGTTGTTAAATTAACTTAATTATGTCATGTATTGGAAAATTTGACTCGTTCCACATCATTACGAAATATCGTATTCATGATCCAAGGAACTAGTATTAATCTAATCTAATCTAATCTAATCTAATCTCTGATCTACCTTCTTGAATATTGGTGTGACCTGTGCAGCTTTCCAGTCTTTGGGTACGGATCTTTCGTCGAGCGAACAGTTGTATATGATTGTTAAGTATGGAGCTAATGCATCAGCATACTCTGAAAGGAACACAACTTGTAAAGAGTCTGGACCAGAAGACTTACTTTTATTAAGTGATTTAAGTTGCTTCACTACTCCGAGGATATTTACTTCTACGTTACTCATGTTGGTAGCTGTTCTTGACTGGAATTCCGAAATATTTACTTCGTATTCTTTTATGAAGGTATTTCGGAAGGCTGTGTTTAGTAACTCTGTTTTGGCAGCACTGTCTTCGATAGTATCTCCATTACTATCACGCAGAGAATGCATTGACTGTTTCTTGCCGCTAACATACTTTACATACGACCAAAATCTCTTTGGATTTTCCGCCAGGTTTCGAGACAAAGTTTCGTTGTGGAAACTATTTTAAGCATTTCGGATTGAAGTCCGCGCTACATGTCAAGCTTCTGTAAAAGATCGCCAATATTGGGGATTTTTCGTCTATTTAAATTTGGCATATTATTTAATGGAGAATACTAAGAGCAAATGGAGGGAGTCGAAACGGGTAGTCCACTTTCAAAAGTGATTGCGAATTTGTATATAGAACCGTTTGTAAATGGCCTCATGGAAGAGAAAAACTCCTTGACTTCCTCGTACATCTGAACTCCATACATTCGAACATAAAATTCATTATGGAGACGGATGTAGAAAGACGACTATCATTTCTGGACGTCATGGCAACAAATGAGCTGATGGTACCCTGGGCCGCGGTGTCTCTCCGAAGACAACGGACACTGATCTGTATTTGCACGCAGATATCTGTTACCACACTGCGCTGAGGATGGGGTACTAAAAACACACGGCGAACGCTGTCTCAGGCGCAGAGAGTCTGCCTCAGGAACTGCAACATCTAAGAACTGTGTTTCGGAAAGAAACGATTATTTTGAATAGCAGATTAAGCGCGTTTCTTGGACCATCACCACTCGACAACCTGTGGAGACAGAAGAAATCACAGATGAAGAGGTAGTCACAGCCGCGCGGAATGGCCGCGTTGTTTGAGGCGTCATGTCACGGACTGCGCGGCCCCTCCCGCCAGAGGTTCGAGTCCTCCATCGGTCATGGGTGTCTGTGTTGTTCTTAGCGTAAGTTAAAGTAGTGTGTAAGTATAGGGATCTATGACCTAAGCAGTTTCGTCCGTTAGGAATTCACACACATTTGAAGATTTTTAGGTAGTCGCAGTATTTATGTGCCGTACAGTGGCGCGCTGTCGGGAAAAGTTGGGCGGTTGCTGAAAAAGCATTGCGTAAGAACTGTTTTTTTCTCTCCCAATAAAACACGGTCACTATGGGAAAAGATGACGTCGGTTTGCGGAAGGCCGGCGTATATGAGATCACGTTGCAATGTGGCAAGACATATACTGGACAAACAGTGCGCACCATCGGAGGTCAAATCCAAGAACACCAGCGGCACACTTGCCTGATATACCTCAACAAGATTGTCAGAGAATGATGTTGTGGAATACAAACTTACCAGAAGTTTAGGGTGATCTTCCAAATACTGGGACAGTGTCGTTAGAGAAGCCATGGATATTCGCACCAGGGATAATGTTATCAATCGAGATTGCGACTTTGATTCCAGCAAGGCTTGGGAACCAGCTGTGGGTCTAATTAAGAAGACGCTCAGTAAATACAACGATCCAGTGACCATTGGACGGACCAACTACATCGACGCTACCACACATGCCGATGTAAGCGTCTCTGCGACTGCCGAAGCGCACCCTCGGGCACGGACCGCGGAGAGAACGGCTTGCGGTTGAAGAGAGTAACTCGGCCGCGCGCCCTCAGGAACTCAATTCGTCGGCGTACGTGACAATGGCGACGTGTCTGATCACCGAAATGCTGTGTCCGTTGGACACTACGTGTAACACCATAGCTTAGACGCTGCATACCTTTTGTTGATTCATTTTGGTTTCTGTTTTGTTCAACATTCCATCGTTGAGCTCCTGTAATTAGTCTATGATTAATTCGGTACTGTATAGAAATGTGTACTTTTTTCTTTGTAGAAACTTTGATGTCCTGGTTTAATCATATGTAATGTATCGTCTTTATTGTTTAAGTTCTTTGCCTCATTTGGAGGGTACAAAACTTACCGTATATAATTGTAATTTCTGAGTGAATAATTGCTCAAATATAAGGCAATTTATACCTGAGCTCTTGTATCTATCCTGATTTTTTATTCTCAGTCACTTATCCAATCATTGTCCTTCCCATGTTAAAGTGTTTACCGAGTATTCTAATTGAAAGAATATCAAAGCACAGTGTGTTATATTAAAATGCATCATCAAAACATTAAACGTTTTGGTTAAAATTAATGTGGATAAAGAATGTGCCATGGTAACTGTTCGTTGAAGTAAATTTTGCAGTCAAAGCTGTTGCTTAAAAATCTATGGGTTTTCAAAGAATTATCGAAAATATGGAAGCAGATAAATTTAATTAGGTCTTAAAACAATTTGCTGTTATTTCAAAGCTAATAGAGTACTTACTCATGCTGAGGCTACCAAAATTTGGTTCAGTAAATGAATAATACAGCTTGTTGTCCACTGTACCAGGTGAGTCAATGCCTGATGTTTTATGTTAACTTGTGTCTTACAGCAGTAAACAGGTCAAATTTCTGATGAAAGTTTCATGGTTATGTCTGCTAAAATAAGGATCCCATGTGTATAGGAAAGTGCATAACATTAGTGTAATAGGACCTACAGTTTGTTTATTGTGCTCACTAGTAGGAAAAATTTGATAGACAGACAATTTGTTATAATTACAGTAACTGATTTCAGTCATAGGTCAGTGAGAAAGTCTTTGTCAGTGCATTTCATTTAAATTTTATTCTGAATAGACAGGTATTTAGCTGAGAGAGACTTAACCTAAGCCCCATTCATAATTATGAATTACATTTTTTTGTTAGATTGGAAAATGTTTGAAAACTAAGACAGAACCTATGTCCAATTTACGTTTCTGTTGTGAATATTAATAGCAATATTGTTGAGACCATCCTGTTTGACTAAGCACTGAAGACAATACTGTGTGTCAGTATCTGTTGTAGTTAGGTAAATAGTTTGTTGTGCTCTGACTATCAGCTCCAACCTTAACGTTAACATATGCTTGTGCTAGAGTTCATTGGACTCTCGTGTGGCAGAGTATAGGTTGTGTTTGTCTATTAAAGTTACTCATATCTATTTTTCTTGAATAGGAATGTTACTCATTCTCGTGCCTAATTAGGCTGGCGACCGTTTTCTTTATCATTTGTACAGTGTGGACAGGCAAATTTTAGTTGATACCGTTTAAACATTTACGTAATTCTGACTTTCCCTTCCGATAAGGCGCTTCCGTTAGGTACTTCACGGTCAACATAACAAAATTCCTTCCAGAGGGTAAAACTGCTCTGCTTCTTTGTACTGTAATTGCTTTGACTAATAATAACGTGATACAATTTGCCTCCAGCTTTGAAGTTATGGTATAACAGTAGCGGACCGTAGTGTTATATATGGACCGGCACCACACCCGTAGACTGATCGATTCAGTTGATGGCACCCAGTCAGGTTTCGGCGCCTCATGCCGTGCAAAGAAGTCCCAACCTTCTGTTCCCATTCCCCTTTCTAAGATATTATCGTAGCAGCCCTTGTGTTTTGACGAAGATTCACTTCCCGCTCTTTCCCTTCATGGTAGCAGTTCTTCTTGGACTCTGGCTCCTATGTGGCAAGCACCCTGTGGACAAGACTTATTAAAAGCAAACTCTATTGTCCTGCAAACCTCGGAGACATTGTGTGACTACAGACACTTGGCGCCAGTGCAGCTTGTTTTTCCTTATTCCTGTTCAACAAAGCACAGCTCTGGCCGATTTTACCTGCTTTGCGTTTCGATACACATAGGGAGGCAAGCGACAGTTCAGTGCATTGCAGTGGAGACGGACTCAAGGTTTTATGGCTTACAGCGTATCCCTCGATCTCAATGGTGTTGTGCCTGTTTACACCTTGACCTCTCATTTAGCTGTGCATACAATTTAACATAGGAAACCTAATCTAAGTAGTTATGTGTTGACAGTCATTAATAGCAATTCATGTTTTATCAGCTGATGGGGATTAGTTTAGTCCAATTTAATTTGACTGTCATTTACGGGTTTCACGCAAGTTACAGGACAGTTTGGTTAAAACGGTCATGTGAGAAGGCTAGCATTTGCGGTTTTTATTCTGTAAAAATAACTAATTATTTCTATCAAGACTTTCTCAGTGGTACTGAAGGAATTCTTTAATCAGATTCGAAAACACTTCTGGTACTTGTCAGACATTTTATTTCCGAAGGTAGAGTGTTAAAGAGTTGTATAGTTGCTTATTTCCCCCCTTTCCTAGCAAAGATAGAACCATTAATTTGCAGATCATTTTTCTCTTGTGTTATGAATATATATTTTATGTTACTCTCAAATTCCGGTGGACTATCGGTAAAAGGTTTCGTAAGTGAATGAATGTATTGTTGGGCTGTGGCTAATAAACCAGCTGGTTAAAGATATGACCGCAAGATGTACTTCTGTGAACCACACACGTACCGCTCACTGCTTTCATACGTGCAGTGAATACATTTTGCCTAAATGAGGAGTTGAGTTACACTAGAATATTATCCCATAAAATCATTGAATAAAATGTGCAGTGTGTACTGACTTATTGACTTCTATATCCCCAAAGTTGATAATTTTTAATACGGAAAAAGTAACCGAACCAAACGTTTTAGCAAGTGTGCTGTATGGTTTTCCCAGTGTAACTTTCCATCACTGTGGCCAAGTTACAACTGAGAATTTTCTACCCTGTTTATTTCCTCTTATAGATATAGTAGGTTAACTGGAGGTGGGACATATTCGACAGTAAAAAAAAAAAAAAAAAAAAAAAACTGACAGATATGCAGGGTAGGTAAAATACACTCCTGGAAATGGAAAAAAGAACACATTGACACCGGTGTGTCAGACCCACCATACTTGCTCCGGACACTGCGAGAGGGCTGTACAAGCAATGATCACACGCACGGCGCAGCGGACACACCAGGAACCGCGGTGTTGGCCGTCGAATGGCGCTAGCTGCGCAGCATTTGTGCACCGCCGCCGTCAGTGTCAGCCAGTTTGCCGTGGCATACGGAGCTCCATCGCAGTCTTTAACACTGGTAGCATGCCGCGACAGCGTGGACGTGAACCGTATGTGCAGTTGACGGACTTTGAGCGAGGGCGTATAGTGGGCATGCGGGAGGCCGGGTGGACGTACCGCCGAATTGCTCAACACGTGGGGCGTGAGGTCTCCACAGTACATCGATGTTGTCGCCAGTGGTCGGCGGAAGGTGCACGTGCCCGTCGACCTGGGACCGGACCGCAGCGACGCACGGATGCACGCCAAGACCGTAGGATCCTACGCAGTGCCGTAGGGGACCGCACCGCCACTTCCCAGCAAATTAGGGACACTGTTGCTCCTGGGGTATCGGCGAGGACCATTCGCAACCGTCTCCATGAAGCTGGGCTACGGTCCCGCACACCGTTAGGCCGTCTTCCGCTCACGCCCCAACATCGTGCAGCCCGCCTCCAGTGGTGTCGCGACAGGCGTGAATGGAGGGACGAATGGAGACGTGTCGTCTTCAGCGATGAGAGTCGCTTCTGCCTTGGTGCCAATGATGGTCGTACGCGTGTTTGGCGCCGTGCAGGTGAGCGCCACAATCAGGACTGCATACGACCGAGGCACACAGGGCCAACACCCGGCATCATGGTGTGGGGAGCGATCTCCTACACTGGCCGTACACCACTGGTGATCGTCGAGGGGACACTGAATAGTGCACGGTACATCCAAACCGTCATCGAACCCATCGTTCTACCATTCCTAGACCGGCAAGGGAACTTGCTGTTCCAACAGGACAATGCACGTTCGCATGTATCCCGTGCCACCCAACGTGCTCTAGAAGGTGTAAGTCAACTACCCTGGCCAGCAAGATCTCCGGATCTGTCCCCCATTGAGCATGTTTGGGACTGGATGAAGCGTCGTCTCACGCGGTCTGCACGTCCAGCACGAACGCTGGTCCAACTGAGGCGCCAGGTGGAAATGGCATGGCAAGCCGTTCCACAGGACTACATCCAGCATCTCTACGATCGTCTCCATGGGAGAATAGCAGGCTGCATTGCTGCGAAAGGTGGATATACACTGTACTAGTGCCGACATTGTGCATGCTCTGTTGCCTGTGTCTATGTGCCTGTGGTTCTGTCAGTGTGATCATGTGATGTATCTGACCCCAGGAATGTGTCAATAAAGTTTCCCCTTCCTGGGACAATAAATTCACGGTGTTCTTATTTCAATTTCCAGGAGTGTAGATAAAATGAATGTGGCCCTGATTAATGGATACGATTGGACTTGAATGTATGCATATAATCACACACCGCTACGCGCATGCCATGTGTACGCCCGCCACATGATCTACACCGGTTCAAAGCGTACTGCGGGCTGTGTCACTGTGAGTGGAGCAGTGCAGAGGGGACGATGGTACCCACAGTGGAGCAGCTGGTGTTCATAGTGGAAAGTTGTGTGACAACAAAGTTGAAACGGTGTGGCCAACTGGTTGCTGAGTAGTTTAATGGTGTCAAAGTGCTGCAACCAGTGCCATGTAACGCTTAGTCCAAAAATGGTGTCAGACAGGATCTGTTCTGAACTAGTCAAAAAACATTCCGAAACTCGTCCGTACTCCAGAAAATGTGGCTGCAGTTCACCAGAAATTGCTTCAGAGTCCTACCTGTCGCAAAAGACCGGCTTATCAAGTCGATCATTACTTACTTTACTTTACATGTGGAAAGGGTCTTATCGACCATACGCCTGCTATATGAGCCTCTTTCACTTCTGCCTGTCCAATGCGCTGTTTGTCCAGTTGCTGTTGCTATTCATCCTAGCTGTTGTGTCCTCCCGAATGTTATCTCGCCATCTGATTCTGGGTCTCCCTCTTCCTCTCGTTCCATCTATTGTTCTGCTGAATGCCATTCTAGGTAGTCTATTCTCTGTCATGCTCGCTATATGGCCTGCCCAATTCAACCTTCTCCTCTTGAGCACTTCGACGATGTTACGATGTTTGTACAGCCCTCTTCATTCATCATGTCAATCATGTGAACAAATATTCCACCAGGATCTGAACATCCATCCCTATCGATTAAAACCAGCATATGCCCTCAGCGCCCCTGGTTTTTGTGAGTGGCTGTTCACTGAGATAACGATGAATGCCTTTTGGATGGATCTGTTCTTTATGTCTGATGAAGGCTGGTTATCCCTGAGTGTTTATGTAAACTCACAGAATCACAGGTTATGGACAGCGGAGAATCTGCATTAGTTCCATTGCATGATCAGAAGGTTGGGATTTAGCGTACAGTGTCTGCATGCTGCTTCATTGGTCCCATCTTCTTTCATCAGACGCAGACTTCGGCACTTTACATTGCCACCATTTTGAATTCATTTGCGGCAGCCTTAACGGAGGAGGAAAATACCTAAAGTTACGTCCAACAGGATGGAGCAACGCCCATACAGGCGACCTAACCTTGGAGCACATTAACACAATCTTCACCCCTGACAGAGTTGTTAGCAGAGTTCAGTCGGGTCGCGGCCCTAGCTGGCCACGCAGGTCACCTGATCTATCTAATCTGTCAGTGTGCGGTTACTTTGTGTGGGAAGCCCTAAAGTCTAAAGTGTATCGCAACAATCATCCTAGTGTTCAAGAACTGTAGCAGAACATTTCGGACGAGACTGGAGCAGTTCTAGCAGTCCAGCTTCGACATGGCTTCAGCAAATTGCTGATAAGGAACCAGAAGTGCCAAGAGATGAATGGTACTTTCAATATTTACTATAGTCAGGTTAGTAGTGTATTTCTTTTCCTCTGCTGTGTTTCCTTGTACTCTGGAACTGTGTTCATCAGACCTTCTTTTATTTGCCCCACCTGTGGTGTCACCGCCAGACACCGCACTTGCTAGGTGGTAGCCTTTAAATTGGCCGCGGTCCGTTAGTATACGTCGGACCCGCGTGTCGCCACTGTCAGTGATCGCAGACCGAGCGCCGCCACACGGCAGGTCTAGAGAGACCTACTAGCACTCGTCCCAGTTGTACAGCCGACTTTGCTAGCGATGGTTCACTGACAAATTACACTCTCATTTGCCGAGACGATAGTTAGCATAGCCTTCAGCTACGTCATTTGCTACGACCTAGCAAGGCGCCATTACCAGTTACTATTGATGCTGTAAAACATGTACCGTCAAGAGCGATGTTCACCATTTATGGATTAAAGTTAAGTATTCCCCAGCTACGTCCTTTTTTTGTTAGTCTCATTTCCTTGACCTGTTCCAGACCTCACGCCAGCCTGCATGAGCTAAAACGCGTGCCTTTCGGCTTCCTCTCATAGTGGGTTGGCTGTCTTGCCAATCCACAACACCACCCTGTATTATATCACAAACAATTTACACAAGGCGCACAGTGATAATTTCAAAACATTTGATGAATTCATACAAATACTCAATTGATAAGCCAGCAAAAATAGCTTAAAGGCACAAATTAGCGATCACATCCAGAATAATTTAAAGGTGCCAGCAAATAGGCTCTATATTTTAAAGAAATCCGAACAGTTAAAAGGCATCAATGAACAGTAGGATTAAACATTATTTAAAGCTGCTACCAGATAAATTCAATGTTAAAAGGATAAAAATAATAGTATTAACGGCAAAAATTATTTAAAGCACTGACATAAGATAGTTTAGAATCTAAAACGTTTTCGAAACTCTGAAGTCTAAAATTAATGGTATTAACGTCAAGAATTATTTGAAACACCACTGTAAGATAGTTTAAAATGAAAAACACTTTTAAAGCTCTAAAATCTAAATTAAACTATTTAATATCAAAAAAATTATTTTAAAGGCGCCAACAATAATAATAATAATAGCAAAATTTACCACATCGAAATGGTTTAAGGGCCCCCAATAAGGACACTAAGCATTTTATCGTTCCATAGATTTAAACTTAGTAGAAACAGAGTTCCAATGTCGCAGGTAAAATAAGAACCTACGATTTATGTCAACGAAGAACGCCAAGGCCTTGCCTTAAAACCTTTTCCTCGACATCTGTCGTAACAGGCCGTCCCATTAGTTTTACACATGTGGCATTAAAACGGCTAGGTTTTAGAGCTCTAAAAAAGAAAAAGAAAACAATATTACCAAACATAGAACTGCGAATAGCATTATAAATTATCTAAGAGAAGAAATCAGTCTTGTTTCTTTCCCATCACTCACAATGTAAGAGAATTTAGCAAATGAATGATCGCACGCAATTAACGACCATCTTATTTTTGTCATGGAGATTCCAGCGTAGGCTTTAATTACAGGTGAAGTAAGAGGCTCGTTACAAAATGAGTTATACAAGTCTTTTTCTTCTTTTATTGTGCATTAGGTGATATGGAGTAATGTGGTATTAAAGCTCAATTCATACTTTTTACTTTAGATTTTAGTGAGGATTGTCCGGCTTTGGGTGTCTTCGCTAGCAACTGCTCACTTTAAGACTATGTAATTTGAAATTTATTGGTCTGATGGTAATGAAATTTTACTTTACAGGCACATATAATGGTAGTGGAAATCTCAAGTTACAGAATTTTTCAGTCATTCATTTTACCACAACTTTTTCTCAGTCCAGGATAAACATACAACAGAAATCATGGTTTTGCCTTGAAGGTTTCTGTTCTCGTTGTAAGATACTGCAACCATCTGTGACCGCACAGTGTGATACGGATGTTATAAAGAGTAACACTGAAGAGTGGCTGTGTGCGTGTATGACCATGCGATTAGCAGCGCGCATGGCTGTGAAAGTGAGTGTAACGTTGCGATAGCGCGTACCGCTACGTACCCCGGGTGGTTGCGAAACGGAATGCCTGTGTCCTTGCTTCATCTGTATGCTAATGTTACTATCGTTGTCATCGTGATAGCTGTCTTCGGGACCACCGTAGCCTGTGGATGAACTTGCGATGATTTTAAGTACTATTTATATCTTTCGAATTGAGGGGGAGAAGGTAGGGGACAATATGTTTCCTCAAATAACTTACGGGTTTGCTGCCGGGTGACGACGGCGACCACCGTCGATATTTGCAGAACATTGCCTTGACACCGATCATCCTATGGAATTCAACAACACGGAGATTCTGGCTTTATTAAGGAAGCTGTTCAAATCAAACTATGAAGCAACCTTATAAACAGAGATGGTGGATTTTGTTTAAATACTGCTTGGAATCCGGCTCTGTCTCTCAAAAAACTGAGGGACAGAATTGGTGCTGCCTCACCTGTTGATTACCGAGCGAGGTGGCGCAGTAGTTAGCACACTGGACTCGCATTCGAGAGGACGACGGTTCAATCCCACGTCCGGCCATCCAGATTTGTGGTGTCACCGCCAGACACCACACTTGGTAGGTGGTGGCCTTTAAATCGGCCGCGGTCCGTTAGTATACGTCGGACCCGCGTGTCGCCACTATCAGTGATTGCAGACCGAGCGCCGCCACACGGCAGGTCTAGAGAGACTTCCTAGCACTCGCCCCAGTTGTACAGCCGACTTTGCTAGCGATGGTTCACTGACAAATTACGCTCTCATTTGCCGAGACGATAGTTAGCATAGCCTTCAGCTACGTCATTTGCTACGACCTAGCAAGGCGCCATTACCAGTTACTATTGATGCTGTAAAACATGTACCGTCAAGAGCGATGTTCACCAATTATGGATTAAAGTTAAGTATTCCAGCAGCTACGTACGTTTTTTGTTAGTCTCATTTCCTTGACCTGTTCCAGACCTCACGCCAGCCTGCGTGAGCTAAAACGCATGCCTTTTGGCTTCCTCTCATAGTGGGTTGGCTGTCTTGCCAATCCACAACAAGATTTAGGTTTTCCGTGATTTCCCTAAATCGCTCCAGGCAAATGCCGAGATGGTTCCTTTGAAAGGGCACGGCCGACTACCTTCCCCGTCCTTCCCTAATCCGATGAGACCGATGACCTCGCTGTTTGGTCTCTTCCCCCCCAAACAACCCAACCCAATCACCTGTTGATTAATAGTCACTATCGATATTTCTGATGCTGGTTATTTTTGTTTGTGCTGACACTTGTTCTGTGTGTGGTATCTTCCTTGTTTCTCCTCTGTGAAACGAGATATTAAATTCCCTTGCTCATTTCTTCCTCCTTGCATTTGTGCCTTGAGAATGGCAGGGTGTGCTCCTGTCGAAATATCGGCAGAAGTACAGCTGTGAGGACGGGGCGTGAGTCGTGCTTCGGTAGCTCCTATGGTAGAGCACTTGCCCGCGAAAGGAAAAGGTCCCGAGTTCGAGTCTCGGTCCGTCACACAGTTTTAATCTGCCAGGAAGTTTCATATCACAGTTTGTACGTGGAAAATGTGTTCCCAACAATTAAAAACCTCCACCTGAAACTGATAGAAAATGTGACAGGTTTTCCTGAGATTTCAGTGCCTGCTCTTTTGAAAGTAGTTAAAAGCCTACGATTCCATTACAGAAAAACTTAACTGACAACCGGTATTAACGGAGTCTACGACAGCTGCTGTATCCCGACTTACTTCTCTTAGAAGAATGAGAGATCCATGGGCACAGGGCTATAAAATATTCTTTACAGACGAGACATGGTGCGAACAGAAGCACACAATGATGTATCGGTGTCAAGAAAACATAGTTGATTCCCCAGAAAATAACTTTGACAGCTACAGTGAGTACCGGGGCTACATTCAGCGAAATCATGGGTGGTGTGCTGGGTTCAAGAACTGTCTAGAGCAGGATAACGCATTAATTTAACAGACTTCTTGACTGTGCATAATTAAATTTTATTGGGAAGAAAGGAACCGGAAATTGTCACAACGAAATGAGCTCGGCTGATTGTGAAGAATAGTTCAAGAAAGTCGTCAGTGTTTTGCTTCAAAGAACAGTCGTTCTTACAGATCAAGGGCCATATCACACGATGATCTGTCCTGTCACTAAAGACACGAGCTTCTCATGGTAGAAAGTTGAAATCATATCTTGGATAACATCAAAGAATAATTCTTTCCCCCTTGCAGTTGATGATTTTAGCTAACTGACTAAGGCAAAGCAGATACTCCTAGCCAGGCCTTATTTTCAAACATCAGTAAACAAATATTTTTTTTAACTTTTCACACAATAACTTTTTTATGATACAATAATAAATAATGTAAACTATGATTTTATCATAAAAAGTGATTGTGTCAAAGTAAAAAAAATAAAAACTTGCAGTAAGTCAGTCACCATCTCCGCGAACCGAATGTCGTTTTTTCCAAAACCCGTAAAGAAACTGGAACAAGTAACTAAACAACTTCGACCAGACGTAAAACTTGTTTGGTTGCCAGTGGCTCGTGGCAAGCTAAATCCAGCCGACCTGGGAAAAGTAAAAGTAGCAAGAACGAGTACGGCTAACACATTAGGAAACTGTGGAAGTGTGAAAGTATTTAACGCTTTACGCCGAGAAACCGTACGGGCTGTAAGTTCAGAACACAGGAAAAAGAGTATTAAACATACCCGAAAAACTGAAGACAACTACTGGGAGAAAGATGAACTGTCTGAAAATGACCCTCATATCGGAAGAGTCATAATCAAATGGCCCCTGAGCACTATGGGACTTAACATCTATGGTCATCAGTCCCCCAGAACTTAGAACTACTGAAACCGAACTAACCTAAGGACATCACACAACACCCAGTCATCACGAGGCAGAGAAAATCCCTGACCCCGCCGGGAACCCGGGCATGGGAAGCGAAAACGCTACCGCACGACCACGAGCTGCGGACGAGTCATAATCAACATGAATGTCAGCAGTTCCGATTCATCGGAACACTGCGATTTCAGATGAATATATTGGTAGATATAGTTACTTTAAAAATGAGTGAACAATGTAAATAGTTCTAATAAAAATTGTGCAGTATGATATTTCTGAATGGAAGCAAATCATTTCTAAACCAGCCATTGGAGGTTCGTAGTCCTCACGCGAAAATGTGATGAAAAACGAATTTCTGACACGACAAAACAGAATCAAGATCTGAAAGTAAAAGTAAAGCGGCGTCCCTTCGGAGTGGCAACATAGCAGCTGATTTCGCTATCGCGGCCACCCTTATCGCTTGTTCCAATACGCACACAAACACTCTTCAATAAACATTTCGCACTGTACGGTCATAGTGGTTGTACCTCCTTACAATTACGAAGAGACATTCACAACAAACCCACACTTTCTGATAACTGTTTATCCTGGGCTGAGAAAACTTTACTTTAGAAAAATCATAAGAATCTTTCTCTGGGTGGCTGAAAAATTCTGTTAACTTGAGATTTTAACCACTGATATACAGGGTGTAAATTTTAAGTTGACAAACCAGAATAAGTCGAAAAATAAGCTTCACACGAAAAAATGTGTAGAATCCAAAGTTGATTATTTTCGAGAGGGACATCTGCTTGTGCTAAAATTAGCCCGCCACCTCAGCCCCAGGATGGGGCGGCAGACAACTTTAGAATTTCAAATGCGAACCCCCATTTTTTATTGCAGAATCAGATTCTACATAAAATCCTACGTAGATTTTGTCTTAAACATTTGTTTTGATTCTTGGCAATTGGCGCTGTAATTCAAGAAAATCCAAGTTCTCATTTTTGCGCGGAAAATGGTAGCGGATCAATAAAAAATACTAATTTACTTCGTAAATTTTGATTCGCTGAAACTAAAACTCCTCTCTCCCCATAGCGTGTGGGGTTTGAGAGAGAGGAATTAGAATTTTACAAATGCACATACAAGATAATTAAATCAGTAAACTTTCGTAAGCGCCATTACATTATATTGGCCACACTTTGCCATTTCCACCATGTATATGACATATAGCCCGCCCGGTTGGCCGTGCGGTCTAACTCACGGCTTTCCTGGCGGGAAGGAGCGCCTGGTCCCCAGCACGAATCCGCCCGGCGAACTTGTGTCGAGGTCCGGTGAGCCGGCCGGTCTGTGGATGGCTTTTAGGCGGTCTTCCAGCTGCCACGGCGAATGCGGGCTGGTTCCCCTTATTCCGCCTCAGCTACACTATGTCGGCGATTGCTGCGCAAACAAGTTCTCCACGTACGCGTACACCACCATTACTTACCACGCATAGGGGTTAAACTCATCTGGTGTGCGACGTTCCCTGGTGGGGGGGGGGGGGGGGGCGAACCTCACAATAACCCTGGGTTCGGTGTGGGGCGGCGGAGGGGTGAAGTGGACTGCGGTAGTCGTCGAGGGGTTGTGGACCACTGCGGCTGAGGCGGAGACGGAGCCTCTCCGTCGTTTCTAGGCCCCCGGTTAACACACAATACAAACAATATGACATGTAAAGCAGCCTTCACTGAACGTGTATTAAACAGATTCAAGAGGCATAATATTGGTTTGAGCTAAAAAACTAACAGTGAGTTACGAAATAAATTATGACACTCCACTCAGACCAGGCATGCCAAATATTAGAACAAGGATGTCTACAGGTTTAAGTGTGACAGAAAACTTGTGTACAGGGCAATCTGGTAGGTCCAAAAAAAAGTTTTAGGTAACGTACACATGACAGCAGTGAATGGTGTGTAAAAATTCATTTTTACGAAATAACCACACGTTAGGTGAAATTCGAAAAAATCTTAAAATTCTGCATAAAGCGCCCAGAGGGCTATTGCAAAATACGCTTGAGGAATTAGAAATTTTTCCGTGGAAAAACAATGTTCGTCAGAAATACTAAAAGAACAGACAAATTTCACCAAGAATTGGTTTTTCAGTTTATTAGTGGAATACTTAGAGATGTATTTCTACCGTCGGCTTAGCGCCTCGCTAGATGACTACAGACTACAGTTCGCCGCTACACAATATTCTTTCAGTGATAAAAGCAGTACCATTCTGTATTCTAGCCCCAAGGCTATGCATCTTTGTGTGGTTTCCCCCTGTGTTTTGCTCTTAAGATGAGTAAAAGCTCAATTATTCACTATCCAAACAGTATCATTCGCTCGGCACGGCCGTGAGTTACTACTTAGCGCTTAAGGCTACATGGCACAAACAGAAAACCCACCATAACAGCGATACTATAGCTGTTCCACAATGCTTTCACGTTACTTTAGTTAAAAAGCGTCATTTTATAAAACGTTTACAGACATAGGATTGCAAATAGTCTTAAAAGATGTCTTTCAATACGCCAATATTAATCCTGTTTACGCCTTTCCCCTGCCCTACTTCTACAAACCCCTTTCCCCCTTGCTTCCTCCTCCCCCTCCCTCTTTTAATTGCTTCTTGGCATTTATAAGTGCTTGTTATTTTCAGAAAAACATAGTCATAAAACCATGGAGGATGTCATATATGTTATTTTAAATCTGCCCGTTCTAAACCTATTGTGTTTCCCCCCTTTTAAATTCTTTTAATTTTAATTTTTACTGTTGTACCACATGTACAATTACAAGATATGCTTTATTATAGTTATGCATAATTTTTGGGAACACGTTACGTAAAGTTGCACTATTGCCAGTGTACCATTAGCATTAATATTCCACTGGTTTTTATCTGACTAATCACCTGTGAGATGTAACATATTTTAATATGTTGTTCGAGTCTCGGTCCGGCATAATGTTTTAATTTGCCAGGAAGTTTCATATTTTAATTCCTTTTGGTACAAGTTTTATGTTGTATTTTATAGCCTTTGAAAATGACGGAATGTCGAAATCATAAGGCGATTTAGGAAATAATAAAAAGTGTGGTGAAGTTACTGAAGTGCATTCCAATAGCCACATCGCCTCACAGGATGTTCATGCAATTGCAGCTGTTACATGTTTATTGCTTAATAAGCCCACCCATGCACAACCCCCAGTACAAGCCCCACTCCACCCAAATCCCACGCTACAAGGAAAATAAAACTATTCATTGGTAGTGAAACATACGACCCAGCGTTTCACAGTCTCAGTAAAATCTGCCTGTGGCAAATAATTCACTTCAGATGGCCACACATGATTTCACATCAAGGTTTATGGAAGACTGTTGAGCAAAAACCAACCTAGAAAATAATTAGAGAGGAGGTGGCCGTGAACGACGGTGTGGCTGATAGGTGAAAGCTCTGGGGGAAAAATAGCCTGCGCAATTGAAGAGATACCACGTATTAAAAGGAACATGTTAACTAATAAAAAGGACTTCATTAAATACAGTATCAGCGACAGATGTTTCAAGGACGCCTTACGCTCGAACAGGAGTGACAGGTATTGTTCCGATGCTGCTGCTTAAGGTAATGTAGATGACGAGCCGTAGACTACAAAATGAAAGCGGGCTAACAAGGTAGAGAAATGCTTAGCTTATTACTAATGCTTGTTGTCTATGATAATCGTACATAAATGATCTGGCGGACAGGGTAAGCAGCAGTCTCCAGCTGTTTGGTGATGACGCTGCGGTGTAGGTGAAGTGTTGTGACTGCAGGAGAATACAAGATCACTTCGACAAAATTTCTATTTAGTGTGATGAATGGGAGCTTGATCTAAAAGTAGGGAAGTATAAATTAATGCAGATGAGTAGGAAAAACAATCCCGTAATCTTCGAAAACAGTATTGGTAGTGTGCTTCTTGACACAATCACGTCTATTAAATACCTATGCGTAACATTCCGAAGCGACATGAAATGGAACAAGTACGTTAGGGCGGTAGCAGGAAAGTCGAATGGTCGAATCCGATTTATTAGGAGAATTCTGAGGAAGTGTGGTTCATTTGCAAAGGAGAACGCGTGTACCTATATTACTGCCACACATTCCTGATTACTGCTCGAGTGCTTGTGATCCACACTTGGCCGAATTAAAGGAAGATGCGAAAAGAATTCAGAGGCGGGCTGCTAGATTTGTTACTGATAGCTTCGACCGACACGCAAGTATTACGAAGATGCTTCGTGAAGTCAAGTTGGCATCCTTGGAGGGATGAGGACGTTCTTTTCGCGGGACTCTAATGAGAAAAATTTAGAGAACTGACATTTGAGCGATTCTGCTGCCACCAGCATACATTTTACGTAAGACTCATGGAGATAAGGGAAATTAGTGCTCGTACTGAGGCATATAAACGGTTGTTTTTCTCTCACTCTGCTGGTTGTGGTATGTGGTACCTTCCGTCATGCACCTGAAGATGGTTTGCGATGTATGCAGATATACACTCCTGGAAATTGAAATAAGAACACCGTGAATTCATTGTCCCAGGAAGGGGAAACTTTATTGACACATTCCTGGGGTCAGATACATCACATGATCACACTGACAGAACCACAGGCACATAGACACAGGCAACAGAGCATGCACAATGTCGGCACTAGTACAGTGTATATCCACCTTTCGCAGCAATGCAGGCTGCTATTCTGCCATGGAGACGATCGTAGAGATGCTGGATGTAGTCCTGTGGAACGGCTTGCCATGCCATTTCCACCTGGCGCCTCAGTTGGACCAGCGTTCGTGCTGGACGTGCAGACCGCGTGAGACGACGCTTCATCCAGTCCCAAACATGCTCAATGGGGGACAGATCCGGAGATCTTGCTGGCCAGGGTAGTTGACTTACACCTTCTAGAGCACGTTGGGTGGCACGGGATACATGCGGACGTGCATTGTCCTGTTGGAACAGCAAGCTCCCTTGCCGGTCTAGGAATGGTAGAACGATGGGTTCGATGACGGTTTGGATGAACCGTGCACTATTCAGTGTCCCCTCGACGATCACCAGTGGTGTACGGCCAGTGTAGGAGATCGCTCCCCACACCATGATGCCGGGTGTTGGCCCTGTGTGCCTCGGTCGTATGCAGTCCTGATTGTGGCGCTCACCTGCACGGCGCCAAACACGCATACGACCATCATTGGCACCAAGGCAGAAGCGACTCTCATTGCTGAAGACGACACGTCTCCATTCGTCCCTCCATTCACGCCTGTCGCGACACCACTGGAGGCGGGCTGCACGATGTTGGGGCGTGAGCGGAAGACGGCCTAACGGTGTGCGGGACCGTAGCCCAGCTTCATGGAGACGGTTGCGAATGGTCCTCGCCGATACCCCAGGAGCAACAGTGTCCCTAATTTGCTGGGAAGTGGCGGTGCGGTCCCCTACGGCACTGCGTAGGATCCTACGGTCTTGGCGTGCATCCGTGCGTCGCTGCGGTCCGGTCCCAGGTCGACGGGCACGTGCACCTTCCGCCGACCACTGGCGACAACATCGATGTACTGTGGAGACCTCACGCCCCACGTGTTGAGCAATTCGGCGGTACGTCCACCCGGCCTCCCGCATGCCCACTATACGCCCTCGCTCAAAGTCCGTCAACTGCACATACGGTTCACGTCCACGCTGTCGCGGCATGCTACCAGTGTTAAAGACTGCGATGGAGCTCCGTATGCCACGGCAGACTGGCTGACACTGACGGCGGCGGTGCACAAATGCTGCGCAGCTAGCGCCATTCGACGGCCAACACCGCGGTTCCTGGTGTGTCCGCTGTGCCGTGCGTGTGATCATTGCTTGTACAGCCCTCTCGCAATGTCCGGAGCAAGTATGGTGGGTCTGACACACCGGTGTCAATGTGTTCTTTTTTCCATTTCCAGGAGTGTAGATATTGAAACATTAAGAAAACAAATATTTACTATCAAAAACATTCTTGATCAAAATTTGTTTATTACGGTGACCCGTTTCGCCCACTAGTGTGGTCATCTTCAGATCAATGAGTAAGAACCTCCTTCTGATGGAGAATCAAAAGTAGTGATTCTCCAGCAGAAGGAGGTTGTTACTCATTGGTCTGAAGATGATGACAGTAGTGGTCGAAACGGATCACCGTAATAAATAAATTGTGATCAAGACTGTTTTTGATAGTAAATATTTGTAACACATTGATCAGTGTTCACTCCCACAATGTATTCAAAAGTAATTTAAGGAAACAGGTTTGCTTTTGCATGTAAAAGCAAGTGGGTGAATGAGCACATTGCTGTGTCTAGACAAGACAGCCTAGACACAATGAGAGGAAGCCGAAAGGCACGCGCTTAAACTCACGCAGGCTGGCGTGAGGTCTGAAACAGGATACGTAATGAATTCTATAAAGAAAAGTACGTAGCTTCTGGAACAATTAACTTTAATCCATAACTGTATAACATCGCTCTTGATGATACATGCTTCATATAATAAATATCAATTGAATACGGCGCCTTGCTAGGTCGTAGCAATTGACTTAGCTGAAGGCTATGCTAACTATCTTCTCGGCAAATGAGAGAGTCTTCGTCAGTGTAGCATCGCTAGCAAAGTCGGCTGTACAACTGTGGCGTGTGCTAGTACGTCTCTCTAGACCTGCCGTGTAGTGGCGCTCGGTCTGCTATCACTGACAGTGGCGACACGCGGGTCCGGCGTATACTAATGGACCGCGGCCGATTTAAAGGCTACCACCTAGCAAGTGTGGTGTCTGGCGGTGACACCATACACATGACAGCGAAAATCGACTATACCTCTCTGTGGTGAGGGGGAAACTGCAGGGAATGATACACTGCTGGATGTTAACACTGAATCGTGATGGAAGTTATATGCAACGAACGACAGACTGTCATGCAGTGCACTACATGCTTGGAATATAACAGGCATTTCAGCACAACCGAGGAAAGTAAGTAGAATTAACGCCATCTACCTTCAGTGAGGAAGGAAAGATTTCTCATTCAGATATCGCTTTTGAAGGTTGTTTGTGAGATAGTCGCATTGGTACCACGCGTCTGATTTCGACAGGAGCAGGATCGGGACCTAACGAGATTCCAGTTCATCATTACGCGATACTGCTGTTCTCGTTGATAAGGACCAGATGATTGTCGAGTGAATAGAAAATTGACTGGTTAATGTGTGCTAAAGTCAACGCCTTGCAGGAACTCAACGATACCACACGACAAAAGCTCGACTCTCCAGGATCTTACGGCCACGTAATATAGCTTCAGTCATGAGCCTGTCTGGAGCGAGACAGGTATCCACACGGGCAGTGCAACGTCTGGAGGGACACGGACTGAAGCACGACGACCATTGTTTGGGCTTGCCTTGACCTAGAAACTGTTGTAGAATTTTAGAACATGTTTTTTTGCTCGAGTATCATGTCGTTTTTGGAAACCCAGAATCTACTATGTAGGAATCAACATGGATTCCGGAAACAGCGATCGTGTGAGACCCAACTCGCTTTATTTGTTCATGAGACCCAGAAAATATTAGATACAGGCTCCCAGGTAGATGCTATTTTTCTTGACTTCCGGAAGGCGTTCGATACAGTTCCGCACTGTCGCCTGATAAACAAAGTAAGAGCCTACGGAATATCAGACCAGCTGTGTGGCTGGATTGAAGAGTTTTTAGCAAACAGAACACAGCATGTTGTTCTCAATGGAGAGACGTCTACAGACGTTAAAGTAACCTCTGGCGTGCCACAGGGGAGTGTTATGGGACCATTGCTTTTCACAATATATATAAATGACCTAGTAGATAGTGTCGGAAGTTCCATGCGACTTTTCGCGGATGATGCTGTAGTATACAGAGAAATTGCAGCATTAGAAAATTGTAGCGAAATGCAGGAAGATCTGCAGCGGATAGGCACTTGGTGCAGGGAGTGGCAACTGTCCCTTAACATATGTAATGTATTGCGAATACATAGAAAGAAGGATCCTTTATTGTATGATTATATGATAGCGGAACAAACACTGGTAGCAGTTACTTCTGTAAAATATCTGGGAGTATGCGTGCGGAACGATTTGAAGTGGAATGATCATATAAAATTAATTGTTGGTAAGGCGGGTACCAGGTTGAGATTCATTGGGAGAGTCCTTAGAAAATGTAGTCCATCAACAAAGAAGGTGGCTTACAAAACACTCGTTAGACCTATACTTGAGTATTGCTCATCAGTGTGGGATCCGTACCAGATCGGGTTGACGGAGGAGATAGAGAAGATCCAAAGAAGAGCGGCGCGTTTCGTCACAGGGTTATTTGGTAACCGTGATAGCGTTACGGAGATGTTTAATAAACTCAAGTGGCAGACTCTGCAAGAGATGCGCTCTGCATCGCGGTGTAGATTGCTCGCCAGGTTTTGAGAGGGTGCCTTTCTGGATGAGGTATCGAATATATTGCTTCCCCCAACTTATACCTCCCGAGGAGATCACGAATGTAAAATTAGAGAGATTAGAGCGCGCACGGAGGCTTTCAGATAGTCGTTCTTCACGCCAACCATACGCGACTGGAACAGGAAAGGGAGGTAATGACAGTGGCACGTAAAGTGCCCTCCGCCACACACCGTTGGGTGGCTTGCGGAGTATAAATGTAGATGTAGATGTAGAGGGGGAACACCGGCAGTGGTGCTCCCAACAACACGGGACACCATGACGTCACGTAGTCTTTTTAAATGAGTTCCGATTGTGAGTACAGCGTCACGATGGACACATGCTTGTGTGGAGGCTCCAAGGAGAACGCACATTGCTACATATCATTTGTCGTGTGTCACACGGGTCCAGCAGTTGTCATTATGGGAGGGGTGCCATAGGGTACATAACACGATTACCTTTGATGCGCATAGCTGGTGATTTGGACTGGAGACATTACATTTCGGACGTACTGAGGCTGGTGGATATGGGCTAATTTTGAGGTCTCCTTGACTTTATTCTTCAACACGATAACGCAAGATCGCATTGTATCTTTGCTGCCGTGACCTGGCATATCTCAATACAGAGCATGTTCGTCTGTTGCTCTGGCCGACCCGCTCTCGAGATCTCTCATTCATCGAAAACATTTGGTCATGGGTTGCAGAGAGACAGTCACGCCAGCATTCGCCAACCGGTACAACTAATGAACTGTGGCCCAGAGCTGAAGTAGCATGGAAAGACATACCCATATCTTCCTTTTCCAGTGAGCCCGCAGCTTGTATGAGGTCGAAGAACGACATACTTTATTTAATGACATATTTTATTTAATGATATATTTTATTTTAAGAACAAGTTTTTTGCTGCTCAATTCATTTATTTACGTCTAGTGATACAAGTTATACGACTACCTTGTTTCGGCGTTTTGCCCCTATCAAGTGTACCTGTGAAGATGGTACAATGGGTATAATATTGTTTCTTACGTGTATGTTAGTCTATGTCTGCTTATGGCACCTAATGCTTACGTCTTAGCTGGTGTGACATGCTCCATATGGAATCTTGGAGCGTAAATGACGGTTTTTTTTTGTTCTGATATCATCATGTTATTTGCTTGTTCACTTCGTGATCAGCTTCGGATCCACGGATGCTATTTGTTTATAGACGGAATTTCTGTTTCGCAGGAAGTCAGTGATTACGTTTATTTTTTCAGGAATAGTAATTTGTGGTTTTTACGTAAATGGTACGTGTTATAATGTTTTGTGATTGAGACCTTAACTTTTCCAGGCGAACTGAATGTTAAAATAACTTACAGGTTTGCTGCCGGAAGACGTCGTCGACCACCGCCGATATTTCGACAGGAGCACACCCTACCATTCTCAAGGCTCAACTGCAAGGAGGAAGCAATGTGCAAGGGAATTTAATACCTCGGTTCACAGAGGAGAAACAAAGAAGATACCACACACAGAACAAGTAACCGCAGAGTCAACACACAACCAAAGGTAACCAACATCAGAAACATCGATAGTGACTATTAATCAACAGGTGAGGTAGCACTGATTCTGTCCCTCTGTTATTTGATGAGAGACAGAGCCGGATTCCAAGCAGTATTTAAACAAAATCCTCCATCTCTGTTTATAAGGTTGCTTGATAATTTGATTTCATCAGCTTCCTTAATAACACTATCCCAATAGCTGGACGTGCAAGCCAGAATCTCCGTGTTGTTGTATTCCATAGGATGACCGGTGTCAAGGCAATGTTCTGCAACAGCGGATTTGCTCGGCTGTTGTAAGCGTCACAGTCTTGATTGTCTGACCAATGTATGACATGCTTGCGGAGGTTGGATAAACTTCGCAGCAGTAGAGTAAGGTTGGAATGCACATTATAGTTTTTATTGAAGTGTCGAAATCATAGTGTGGTTCCAACGTTTGCTAAGGTTGTGCATCATATTAATTCTCCTGCCGCCAATCGCATCAAGCAACGTGCTGGTTTAGCTCTTGTTACTGAAAGGATCCACTATACTCGCCGTCAATTAGATTTTTTTTTCTAAGGAATTATTTCAGCTTCATTTAATGATGGCGTCTAATGTTTCTGAATTTTCTTAGGATTGGGTGAACGGTTCCTCTTGGTCACAGACTGACTGGGAATTTCAATCTGTAACTGCTCGTCATTCGGCGAAGTTTGAACGATTCCTTGGCTCAGTGTCTAATGCTAATTTTAATTCTCGACGTTCTGTGATCAATCTCACGGAGAAAACGTTTGTGACGCAGCTTTGTCTGTGCTGGGGAAAGGTTTGAATTTCGCACCGACGCCTAAGAGTTTGCCAGTTGTTGATTTTATTAGTTCTATTGAACTGGCTGTTTATAAACTACCTTCCGAGGCTGCGGAGGAGGTTAGGAGGGAAGCTTGTCGTGTGTTGACTGGGGCCCGTCCACCCAAGTGTAACATTACGGCAGCTGAGGCGGCTGCTTTACGTTCACTCAGAATGGATCCTGGTATTGTTATTTTACCTGCGGACAAGGGAAATGCCACGGTTTTGTTGAACAAGCACGTTAACATTCAAAAGATGCAGTGTCTACTTTCTGATTCGGCGTATCGCAAAATCGGTGCTGGCCCTGCTAAGAGTGTTGAGAGAAAGACTAATAACCTCCTGAAGAAAAGTTATTTGTCACAGGAGATTATCAAGAGTCTTAATTCTTACTGTGCTGTAACACCTAGATTATATGGCCTCCCTAAGGTCCATAAAGAGGCTGTCCCGTTCAGGCCTATTGTTTCTAATATTGGTGCTCCGACACATCGTGTAGCTAAACATCTTGCTAGTTTGTTGAGCTCACTAGTAGGTAGGTGTTAACACCGCATTAAGAACTCTGCAGATTTCTTACGTCGATTGCAGGGATTGCATTTGAATGACTCTGAAATTTTAGTCAGTTTTGATGCGGATCCTCTTTTCACTCGCGTTACTCTCTCTGATTCGTTGCAGCTACTTGAGGTTAAGTTTGGTGTCGAGTTAACAAATTTGTTTCGACATGTGCTGATTTCCACTTACTTTTTATTAAATGGTTAGTACTACGAACAGACTGATGGAGTTGCAATGGGGAGCACGTTGCCACCTATTGTAGCCAATTTGTTTATGGAGGACTTTGTGGAACGTGCATTGGAGTCAGCGACCTTGAAACCTGCGTGTTTTTTCAGATATATAGACGATACGTTCGTTGTTTGGCCTCATGGCAGTGAGAATTTAAACCGGTTTTTGGAACACCTGAATTCAGTCACCCGAGTATACAGTTCACTATAGAGGTGGAAAAGAATGGATGCCTTCCCTTCCTTGATGTGTTTGTCAGAAGGAAGACGTTGTGACATTCTGTTTATAGGAAGCCTACTCACACTGACTTGTATCTGCGAGCAGATGGTTGTCACCATCCAGCTCAGCTTGAAATGGTACTTCGTACCTTGGTTCACAGGGCCCACGTTACCTCAAACCCTGAAAGTTTGGCAGCTGAGCTATCACATCTCGAAGTCACCTTTCGTCAGAATGGTTATATTGAGAGGCAGATCAAACGTGCGTTGCGCTGTTAGCCTTCTGTGCAACGAGTGAGTGACGATAGCAACGAAGTGGAACCTAAATCTACGGCCTTTTTGCCATACGCAGGAATCATTTCCAACAGGATTGGCCGTATTTTGCGGAAATATGATGTGAAATGTGTTTTTCGACCACCTTCTAATATTAAGGCCCTGTTGGCGTCCGTAAAAGACGATCTTGGTTTGCGTAAGGCTGGTCTATCGTACTCCTTGCAGTTGTGGCATGTCATATATTAGTCAGACAATCGGGACTGTGGAAGACCGGTGTATTGAACATAAGCGTCACACACGCTTGCAACAGCCGAGCAACTCCGCTATTGCGGAACATTGCCTTGACGCCGGTCATCCTATGGAATACAACAACACGGAGATTCTGGCTTGCACGTTCAGCTATTGGGATAGTGTTATTAAGGAAGCTGATGAAATCAAATTATCAAGCAACCTTATAAACAGATATGGAGGATTTTGTTTAAATGCAGCTTGGAATCCGGCTCTGTCTCTCATCAAATAACAGAGGGACAGAATCAGTGCTACCTCACCTGTTGATTAATAGTCACTATCGATGTTTCTGATGTTGGTTACCTTTGGTTGTGTGTTGACTCTGCGGTTACTTGTTCTGTGTGTGGTATCTTCCTTGTTTCTCCTCTGTGAACCGAGGTATTAAATTCCTTTGCACATTGCTTCCTCCTAGCAGTTGTGCCTTGAGAATGGTAGGGTGTGCTCCTGTCGAAGTATCGGCGATGGTCTACGACGTCATCCGGCAGCAAACCCGTAAGTTATTTGTTTTGTGATTATCACGACAATTTACAATTTTCTCTTTTATAACAGCGAGAAAACAGATTGTAAACATGAAAAACACCTCGCAAATTTTATTGACATTATAAAATAATTTTCGGTGTAAACATATGGCATCGCTGGACCCGAAGCTGTCAAAAAACTGTCAAAAATAAATTTACCTGATCACAAAATTAAAAGGAAACAAATAAACAACATGACTATATCATAACAAAAAGGGAACCGACATTTATGCTCCACGTCGTAACAGCCAAGACTAAGCGTAAGGTGCCATATGCAGACACAGACTAACACACACATTCGAAACAATATATATCTCTTACACCACTTCACAGGTACACCTCACACTATGAGTAAATGAACAAACAGTACAGCAAAAAACTAGTACGTGAAATAAAATACATCCATACCTCTCTTCCAAGCTCAGTTCGACTCACTGCCAGTTATAGCCACGTTTGTTGCCAGGGATAGCACCTCTGCGTAGGACATTTGACATCCTTTATACGCGAATCATCTTCCTACTACACTGCATAAGTAAAATACCGTTCCTACTACACCGCATAAGTAAAATAACCTTCCTACTCCACTGTATAAGTAAAACATCCTTCCTACTACACTGCATAAGTAAATTGTTCTTCCTACTACAATGCATATGTAAAATATTCTTCCTACTGCAGTGCATAAGTAAAATACCGTTCCTAGTATGGTCTCGTACAGCATGCGACAGACGCCAGGAGTCTAGCGCGGTTTTCTCCCCACCCCAACCGTCTCTGGCATTGCACTGTAATGCTTGTATAGGAATAAACGAGACGCCAGTCGATACTTTGCCAGAAAATGATGAAAGTGACACGCATCGAAACATTGCACCATTTCGTTGAACTCACTCGGATGGAAACCCAAGAACTTTATAACAACTGTTCCTGGCCTTGCGACTTTAATGATCATCCCTGTACAGAGTCACCTCCGGCTGTTTTATCATAGCAAACCGTTTTTGTAGCAGAATTTTTGCTCAGAAAGTATACACTGCACTACCGTCAAGTCGCTATCGACTATTTTTTGTTTGTTACGATTTAATGCTCCTCCGATAAGGATTTAACGCTCCTTCGATACTGAAGCCATTACAAGCAGCGCACAAGATGAGGGGAAGGCATAATGCCTCGAGATATCGAAGCCATTAGAGGCGGAACACACGCTCGACTGCACAAGGGAGAGGTGAAGAATCGAACGGTTCTGCCGGAGACATCATCACACTATTTGCAAGAAGTGATTACACGATACTAAGGGGAGAAAAGGTTATGTTTGCCGGAATGTGCGAATGCTTTTATGTTTCCTTTAATGACCCTAAGTCCGATATCTTTTTGCCGGCCGGAGTGGCCGTGCGGTTCTAGGCGCTACAGTCTGGAACCGCGAGACCGCTACGGTCGCAGGTTCGAATCCTGCCTCGGGCATGGATGTGTGTGATATCCTTATGTTAGTTAGGTTTAAGTAGTTCTAAGTTCTAGGGGACTGATGACGCTAGAAGTTATGTCCCATAGTGCTCAGAGCCATTTGAACCAATTTGAACATCCGATATCATTACCTATTGTGATTCAAAGCTCATGCTCTATCCTGATGACGTGACCGTGGACATGTCGCTGAAAGCTAATCTGCCTGTCTACCAGTCACTTCATCAAATAGGAAACATGAACTGATTTCATCTCTGTTACGTGTTTACGGAATATTTACCAAGCCTGTCAGCTCCTGCACTACTTCTGAACTTCCGTTTAGCGTTATGAATGACAGCTGCCTTTAAATGCGATGAAACTTAAGATAATGCCTATACCAAAGTGAAAGCCCCCGATAGTATCTGATTACAAGATTACTGATAAACACCTGGAGCTCGCCACATCGCACAAGTATTCAGGGGTGATACAATGAAGGAGTATGGAATGAGATGATCATGTAAACTCAATACTATGGGAGGCGAATGTTGGAAGGGTTCTGTGAAAAAGTATCACATCTACAAAGGAAAATACACTCCTGGAAATGGAAAAAAGAACACATTGACACCGGTGTGTCAGACCCACCATACTTGCTCCGGACACTGCGAGAGGGCTGTACAAGCAATGATCACACGCACGGCACAGCGGACACACCAGGAACCGCTGTGTTGGCCGTCGAATGGCGCTAGCTGCGCAGCATTTGTGCACCGCCGCCGTCAGTGTCAGCCAGTTTGCCGTGGCATACGGAGCTCCATCGCAGTCTTTAACACTGGTAGCATGCCGCGACAGCGTGGACGTGAACCGTATGTGCAGTTGACGGACTTTGAGCGAGGGCGTATAGTGGGCATGCGGGAGGCCGGGTGGACGTACCGCCGAATTGCTCAACACGTGGGGCGTGAGGTCTCCACAGTACATCGATGTTGTCGCCAGTGGTCGGCGGAAGGTGCACGTGCCCGTCGACCTGGGACCGGACCGCAGCGACGCACGGATGCACGCCAAGACCGTAGGATCCTACGCAGTGCCGTAGGGGACCGCACCGCCACTTCCCAGCAAATTAGCGACACTGTTGCTCCTGGGGTATCGGCAAGGACCATTCGCAACCGTCTCCATGAAGCTGGGCTACGGTCCCGCACACCGTTAGGCCGTCTTCCGCTCACGCCCCAACATCGTGCAGCCCGCCTCCAGTGGTGTCGCGACAGGCGTGAATGGAGGGACGAATGGAGACGTGTCGTCTTCAGCGATGAGAGTCGCTTCTGCCGTGGTGCCAATGATGGTCGTATGCGTGTTTGGCGCCGTGCAGGTGAGCGCCACAATCAGGACTGCATACGACCGAGGAGCACAGGGCCAACACCCGGCATCATGGTGTGGGGAGCGATCTCCTACACTGGCTGTACACCACTGGTGATCGTCGAGGGGACACTGAACAGTGCACGGTACATCCAAACCGTCATCGAACCCATCGTTCTACCATTCCTAGACCGGCAAGGGAACTTGCTGTTCCAACAGGACAATGCACGTCCGCATGTATCCCGTGCCACCCAACGTGCTACCCTGGCCAGCAAGATCTCCGGATCTGTCCCCCATTGAGCATGTTTGGGACTGGATGAAGCGTTGTCTCACGCGGTCTGCACGTCCAGCACGAACGCTGGTCCAGCTGAGGCGCCAGGTGGAAATGGCATGGCAAGCCGTTCCACAGGACTACATCCAGCATCTCTACGATCGTCTCCATGGGAGAATAACAGCCTGCATTGCTGCGAAAGGTGGATATACACTGTACTAGTGCCGACATTGTGCATGCTCTGTTGCCTGTGTCTATGTGCCTGTGGTTCTGTCAGTGTGATCATGTGATGTATCTGACCCCAGGAATGTGTCAATAAAGTTTCCCCTTCCTGGGACAATGAATTCACGGTGTTCTTATTTCAATTTCCAGGAGTGTACATGAAAGAAGCGACCAGTTCTAGAGTATTGTTCCAGCTTTCCTAATCGTTGTCAAGTAGGCGTGAGAGTAGATATCGACCGAAAACGCAGGTGCCTGCTGAAGGTGCTTACTCGTCGGTGTAACTAATACGAAAAAGTAGCGGAAATGAGTTGGTAATTTACACAGCAATCATTTCAAGGAAGACGATGTAGTTTTTGCGAAATCCTTTTGGATAACTTTACAGAACCTGTGTCCGAAGAAGATTGTGCAAACTTTATCTTGACGCACTGGTATACCTCGCATGGGTTGGTTGGTTGGTTTTTGGGGGAGGAGACCAGACAGCGAGGTCATCAGTCTCATCGGATTAGGGGCGGATGGGGAAGGAAGTCGGCCGTGCCCTTTGAAAGGAACCATCCCGGCATTTGCCTGGAGCGATTTAGGGAAATCACCCTCGCACGGGAATCATGAAAATAGGGTAAGGCGGATGCATAGGTATATTGAGAATACGTGAATTCAGTAGAAAGGAGAATCGGCAATATTGGTACGGTGTACCTTCTGCCCTGCTCTGTAAAGGGTATTTATGTAAATTTAAACCTTCACAAAACATCGTGCTACCGCTGTATTCTTCTACAAATGCAGGCATGTTGACTGTGACAAAAAAATGGTTCAAATGGCTCTGAGCACTATGGGACTGAACACCTATGGTCATCAGTCCGCTAGAACGTAGAACTACTTAAACCTAACTAACCTAAGGACATCACACAACACCCAGTCATCACGAGGCAGAGAAAATCCCTGACCCCGCCAGGAATCGAACCCGGGAACCCGGGCGTGGGGAGCGAGAACGCTACCGCACGACCACGAGCTGCGGACTGACTGTGACATTTCCCAGCTTTAGAATAATACGCAGTTAGGAAAGGTGGCCAAAGCCACAAACTTCACGAACTGGTATAACCATATAACACTCTGTATTTCATTTATTTCCCAAAACTAAGGGCAAAGTAAGATAATTAACCTGTATCCGCTCTAACCACTTTTAAACACTTGACTGCTTTTTAAAATGGTGTTTGGTTCATAATTACTCACTGAGAAAAACTAGAATTCTCATCATTCGTTAGTTTTTAATTTCGACGTTGCAAGTAATTTTACAATTTTAGGCTGGTATTTTTAAGATATGCTTTCTGAATAATTGTTTAGATGGACAAGAATTGATTTTGAATGTTGCCTGTCACAATCACAATTTTTCAGATATGTTTTGTGTATCGAGCGTTTGCTGTTCTGTGAAAGCATAACTGTCTTTGATACTATTATATGTGTGGTGTCTAATGTCCGAAAGAACAGGCACTATACATTCAACATTCACGTTTCCGCAGCCGTATATATAGTCTACTTGATGAAAGAAAAATAGCAACGTCACCCACGTGAGAGCACTGAAACAACTAATAATTCGGTGGCGACAAGTGAAAATTTGTGCCGAACCGGGACTCGAACCCAGATTTCCCACTTTACGCGAGCAGTGACTTGAAGAAATGCGGTCAACCGAGCACGTTGCTGTCCAACCCGAATTTCCAACTTGTTGCACGCTACTTACGTAGCGCCTCCTAATCCACCATACACACTGCTCGCAGCATTTAGTACGATTCCCTCAAGATGTCGGACCTAGGGTGCATCCACACTGAAGATATATCATGAGGGTCCATCACGACGAACATATTACTATCATATTGTGGTGTGTGCCGCGTCTTGGCGTGTAGAATGTCTGTCTGTGTGGATCGTGTAATTGTAGTAACGTATTGTAAACACATGCACACGCTATGAAATGTATCGTACGAATCTGACAACGCTTGTTTGCGTACAGTAAATCTTTGAATTTGGGCCCAATTTAATATTGCTTGGGTAATATGTTACACGAAATTTTCAAAATATACACTGAAAACAATCTGCGAGGATCTTGACTATATTAAAAGGCAGGTAGCTAGCTTTACCTCTGAAACTTCCTTTAAACTGAAGCAGCATGGACATACGTAACAGCAGTTCTCTTTGGTGGTAAGATTCTATTAATTGTTCACCTGCTTTATCGGAAAATACATCTCAAGTACATGCACAAACTACAACAACACGGTATTAAACTGTCTTTGGAGGGTAAAGCTCTCAGTTCCGGCTAGTAAGCTCTCAGGGCTATCTTTTTATTAAATACCAAATACAGTTCTTTAATCAAATATCCAGCTTTAATTGGTTATGTCCTAGCATGAACAGCTGTACGTACCATCTCGTAATATTTGAAACTTCTCTCGATAAATATTTGCTTTCCTTAAGTATTGATAAAACAACGTCTTTGCCACAAATTCTATTAGCACACACACATGTACGATGTTTTTACCTAAAATTCCTTGAAATTAAGCAAAATACCTATCCACCCTGAAGGAGTATTATTAGTATTATTCATTTTTTAAACATGTCTGAGTTGAACATTATTAATGAGTTCAGAAATATTGTGAAATAACGTTATCGGTCTTTAAACGGCCGACAACAATATGAGTGGCATCCGCGTCTCTCGTGCGTTATTTATAATATTCACAGACACTTCTTAAAGCGTAGAGAATACAAAATTAGGTAAAGTTTCATCTATTACTTGAAATTACCAAATTACACTTACAGCTATCACGTCTGGCTTCCAGCACGCTCAAGGTACATCACAAACTGAAGAAGAAGAAGAAGTGAAAAAAAAAAATCTGAGCATTTGTTCTAGGAATTACAATGCTCGTAGATATTAGTTTCCCATATAATAGTTCTTTATAGGTCATGACACATTTAATTAATATTTTTCGTAATATTTTGCAAAGAAAGTTCTTCCTTATCAGTTCTGACACTTTACAACTCGTAGCAAAGTTTTTCATGTTACATAAAGTTCACTTTCACAAAAGTTTAGCGCCCAAGTGTCTACCCCAGGAAGCAAGCAGTACAATATGCGTGGTATCTGTTGTTTCTGACATGTCAGTCGCTTAAAATAAATTTTCGGTGTGGCATACCTAGAAACACTTTTCGAAACTGTCCTCCATCGTAGTCCTTTTACAAGAACGATGTTTCATCTCGTTTCCCTGTCTTCTTGTTGCATACTGCGCATCTCTTTGGAGGCTTGCTCTTGTTCTCTGCGAGTGGGATCTTCCCTATGAAATGCGTCGTCGTGAGCCGTTAAGGCATAACAGTTTTTAAGGCCATCCACATCGAGGTGAAGCTTCACTCTTCCGGCGAGTTTTCGTCAGGCTCCTAAACATTTCATGTACCACTTTACAACTTTTTTCTTTTCCATGAGGAAAAAAGTTGGAGTTTCTGATTCTTTAGATGTACACCGCCCACAAAAATAATGCATTCCTTAATGCATTGAAGTTTTCTTACCTCTAGGTTGCTGTATCAAATGCATTGTTATGGAATTTTGAAATAAAGGCCACTTGTGCTTTATCCATTTCAGCAATAAACCTGTGTGGTGTAAGCCTTTGCGAGCACACCGGGCGGCACTAGGAACCACTGTATAGCAAGCGCTGAACTAGGCGGGATAATGACAAGAGAAGATCAACACACTCCCGCACGCTACGCTTCGATAACGCCCCCTGGGCAGCGTGCATATAGGCCTCCGCCGCCGACTGAGCTCAATCGCTCAGTCTTAGTATCTCAGTACGTTGCATCGGGTTTCAGTTAGGATTGCATCTCGATACGTCGCATTGTGCTCTAGTCTTCCACAGTGATAGTTGTCGCCCTGCCTCTTACTTAACTATGAGGGAACGTTAGTCATTGTATGTAGCTGTACTATGGACACGGATAAGATTCAAGAATTAGTATATGGTATTTGATTGCTGTTACCCACAGAACTTCAGACTGGACGTCACTGAAGTTACGTACTCAGTGTACCAGCTACATACATACTTCTTTCCTTCAAAAAAGTGACACAAAGCACGCTGTCGTAATAATTGCCCATTGAGAGGTTGTGGCATAAGTTGAAGAGGGGCTCAAGACGTTTTACTACAATCTGGGTTGTTTTCAGGGTATCTCAAGAAAGAATTACCAACCTGTGGACCTTTCTGTATAAATAACAAATTGTCATAAATATCTAGTGGTTAATTCGCAGGTATCGGAGAACTTTATTCCAAAATTCTCTGCTTTTGGATGTAGGCAGGTTTTTATTGCCATTCTTCCTTTCCATAAAGTAAGAAGTTCAGCCAGAAAAATATTTTCTCCGATATTGTATGAATTTTTAAATGTGTCATTCAGGTTTTGAATGACCGCGCCCAACTTGAACACTCTGTTATTCCCCTCAAATACATGCAGTTACTCATGCTTTAAAAAATTATCTACAAAGTAATTCGAATCTATCTTGGGGCACAGACTGGTAAAACATCGTCGTGTTCAAAAGTGGATGCATCATTACATAAGGTTTAGGGGAAGGCTTCTGAACAATTCCCATCATCACCAGTGACAAGACAACTAGAAGACTGATCTGTGTCGACGTCACGGCCGGTTTAAGGCCCAAGTTACAGAAGCCGCCGTTTGGGGTGTCAAGCTGAGATGGGCACCAGAGCCGCCACATCTGCAAGACTACTGTGCCGAATATGTCCCAAAATTAGTAGTTTGAGACCCCAAGTTGAGAAGCGCGGTAGGCCAGCCCAAGTGCAAGATCTGTGTACACTGTGTGCACAATTAGTAGCGAAAACTACCACGGAGTGGAAGTCTGCGAGGGAGAGTCACAGCCCCACTGGCGTGAAAACGACAGTAAGCAGTACAGTAGAGTCTCGATTATCCGACCTAAACTGGCCGCGACAAGGTCGGATAAGCGGGAAGGTCGGATAACACGGAAAATAATATAAAAAACACAAAAATTAAACTAAAAGTAGGCCAGATGAGTTAAACATTAAATACAATACAAATCAAATTAAACTGAATAGATATTTACTGTGTGAAGAAGTTAGTAATTGAAACTTCCTGGCAGATTAAAACTGTGTGCCGGACCGAGACTCGAACTTTTTTTTTTTTTTTTTTATAAAACCTTTATTAAAAAAACAATGTTACACATTGCAAATACATACTAAGTTATACATACACTCCTGGAAATGGAAAAAAGAACACATTGACACCAGTGTGTCAGACCCACCATACTTGCTCCGGACACTGCGAGAGGGCTGTACAAGCAATGATCACACGCACGGCACAGCGGACACAACAGGAACCGCGGTGTTGGCCGTCGAATGGCGCTAGCTGCGCAGCATTTGTGCACCGCAGCCGTCAGTGTCAGCCAGTTTGCCGTGGCATACGGAGCTCCATCGCAGTCTTTAACACTGGTAGCATGCCGCGACAGCGTGGACGTGAACCGTATGTGCAGTTGACGGACTTTGAGCGAGGGCGTATAGTGGGCATGCGGGAGGCCGGGTGGACGTACCGCCGAATGGCGCAACACGTGGGGCGTGAGGTCTCCACAGTACATCGATGTTGTCGCCAGTGGTCCGCGGAAGGTGCACGTGCCCGTCGACCTGGGACCGGACCGCAGCGACGCACGGATGCACGCCAAGACCGTAGGATCCTACGCAGTGCCGTAGGGGACCGCACCGCCACTTCCCAGCAAATTAGGGACACTGTTGCTCCTGGGGTATCGGCGAGGACCATTCGCAACCGTCTCCATGAAGCTGGGCTACGGTCCCACACACCGTTAGGCCGTCTTCCGCTCACGCCCCAACATCGTGCAGCCCGCCTCCAGTGGTGTCGCGACAGGCGTGAATGGAGGGACGGATGGTGACGTATCGTCTTCAGCGATGAGAGTCGCTTCTGCCTTGGTGCCAATGATGGTCGTATGTGTGTTTGGCGCCGTGCAGGTGAGCGCCACAATCAGGACTGCATACGACCGAGGCACACAGGGCCAACACCCGGCATCATGGTGTGGGGAGCGATCTCCTACACTGGCCGTACACCACTGGTGATCGTCGAGGGGACACTGAATAGTGCACGGTACATCCAAACCGTCATCGAACCCATCGTTCTACCATTCCTAGACCGGCAAGGGAACTTGCTGTTCCAACAGGACAATGCACGTCCGCATGTATCCCGTGCCACCCAACGTGCTCTAGAAGGTGTAAGTCAATTACCCTGGCCAGCAAGATCTCCGGATCTGTCCCCCATTGAGCATGTTTGGGACTGGATGAAGCGTCGTCTCACGCGGTCTGCACGTCCAGCACGAACGCTGGTCCAACTGAGGCGCCAGGTGGAAATGGCAGGACTACATCCAGCATCTCTACGATCGTCTCCATGGGAGAATAGCAGGCTGCATTGCTGCGAAAGGTGGATATACACTGTACTAGTGCCGACATTGTGCATGCTCTGTTGCCTGTGTCTATGTGCCTGTGGTTCTGTCAGTGTGATCATGTGATGTATCTGACCCCAGGAATGTGTCAATAAAGTTTCCCCTTCCTGGGACAATGAATTCACGGTGTTCTTATTTCAATTTCCAGGAGTGTACATGAAGTTATTTAAACAAAGCGGTTTGATCATTTCAATTGCGCTGACATTAAGGAAAGACAACAGAAGATTGTGTTACTGATTAAATCACCAGAAAGAATTAAATTAAACATAAATACTTGAGAATGGCGGAAATGAGATATATAATAAAGTTGACTAGGCTTCCAACTACACTTTCTGGACATTAATTGAATCTAAGTATTTGAAGTGATCAGATCTATATAATCAGTCTTTCACTGCAAAAATGAACAGGGCAATGTGCCAGCCATTGAATATTACATTTATCGGATAGAATCTTATGGTTTTAACCAATCGATAAGGACATTTCTATAAAAACCGTCTTTTTCCAAATTTCTAGTATAAGCAAATAATGCACCTTTAATGTTTTGTGCTTGGCTCTATTAGACACACAATCTCAATGTCACATAAGTTCTGTACATTAGCTTATAAATTTCAAAAAACTACTCTCTGAAGTAGAAAAAGCACACATCATAAATATACTGTAAAATCTTAAATAGTATCCTTAAGGTAACTGCAATATATCACTGTCAACACAGTCTTCTTTTTTATATTAACCAATGCCCATTCTTTCAAATACAATTTTTAGCATATTACCGAACTTTTTCTTGTGATTCGAATAGCTTCTAATTTTGTGGAACTCACACAGCATGTGTACCTTGAACTCTATGATGCTATCGGATCCTAATTTGCTAAGGACGTAGTTAACAAAATTTCCCAGCAACCAGTACACAGCGTTATTTTTTGCTTCTGGGAAATAGCGTGCTTCAGGCCTGTGTATCAATGATAGCGATATATACTCAGGGGATGTTCTTGTAATCAGAGCTATTTGCTCCCGGATCCACTTCCAACTATTCATGTGACCACTGCAAGTATATCGATGAATTACTGTGTCAACCAGATGGCATTGTTGACATAAATTTGTTTCACGGAGTCCGATTGCGTGCAGTCTTTCATTGGTGCTAACTATGTTGTTAACTGTCTTGTACCATGACGTTTTTATATTAGACGTGAGCACATTAGAACTAATGTTTTTCCAAATCTCAGTCCACTCAATGTTTGGAAATTGTCGTTCTATTTTGTTCCTTCCTTCGCTTTTCTTTCGTTCCCGCATTATGGCTCTCGATGTTAAGTGTCGGGACTGCCTGAGTTCGACACTGACATAACTTAACTCAACATAGAAAATCTTCACGTGCTGTAAGCGACTGTTGATATTCTGCACGTCAATCGGGGGAAGCAGGCTTGGAGGTTTAATGATCTCGAAAAGTTGGCTGGTTATGCTTTCTCGCGAGTCTCTTATTAAATTAACTTGCCTTTTGATAAAAAGAGCAGAGGCTTTATCCGTTATATCAGTTAATCCTAGTCCACCATTTTTAGGATCTAAAGTGGCTACTTTAGCAGGTACTCTGAACACTTCACCTCTCCACAAAAATTTTGTGATTTTGGACATTATTCTCCTCGCTATCATTCTCGGTATTGGAAACAGCTGGGCAGTATAATAAGCCTTAGCAAGGATGCATGAGTTGATATACTGTGTTCTTTGAGCTTGGTTCATATATCGAGTTAAATTCTCTACAATGGCTCCTTGCACTTTATCTGCTGCAACTTTCCAATTTAAAGCCGTCATTTTCATAGGACATGCTGTCAGGGTGATCCCAAGTGTTTTATGTTGTCGGACTAATTTTGCCCACTCGACGTTGATATTATCAAAACCTCTGAGATTTAACATCTTACTTTTTTTTCCGTTTGCATTGGCTCCAGATGCTCTACAGTACGAATCAATCACTGTTGCTAGCATGGTTACCTCGTCATTATTCCTTATAATGACCCCTATATCGTCAGCATAGGCTCTTATAACTGTTTTGTTTCCTGATAATGTTAAGCCTTTTAATGTAGCATGGACATGTCGGAGGAAAGGTTCCAGCGAAATTGCGAAGAGCGACATGGACAGAGGACTTCCTTGAGGAACACCTCGTTGTATTTGCATCGGCCTGGGTTGTTGACAATTCACCGCTATTTTAGCATTTATTCCAGTTGCCATGTTCTTAATCAACTGTATAACCCTATCGTTGAAACCTATTTTCTTCAATGTCTGTAGAAGATATTCATGGTTTACTTCATCGAACGCCTTATAAAAATCTAAAAACAATAAAGCACACTTTATGTTTGTTACAGAAGTTATTGCAATGATATCCCTGAATTCCGCTAGATTTTGAAAAATGGTTCTGCCTTGCGCACAGTTCTGATGTTGACTAATAATTTTATCTGTAAGGCATGAAATTCTCTTGTTTATTATTCTAGCTATTAATTTATAATCAGAATTCAGCAGTGAAATTGGACGAAAATTATTTAAATCTTTGTTTCCATTATTTTTTGGCACCAGAACAATTTTACTCTCCTTAAACTCAGCCGGAATCATTTTACCCTGAATAACTTCATTTACAATGTCCGTCATTTTCGCACCTACTATTGGCCAGTAACGGATGTAAAACTCTGCTGGCAGACCATCCGGTCCTGGGGATTTTTTTGGTGGCGAGGCGCACAGAGTCTCATACACGTCTTCTTCACTGACAACCTCGAGAAAATTTTCGTTGTCATCTTCTGTCAGCTGTGGGGCTAGGATGTCAAGGAATTCTTCCAATGAAGCATCACTACTTTGATGTACAGAATATAGCTCGCAATAATAGCGATAAATCTCGTCCATGATATCCTGCTGGGTTCTGAGAATCGTGCCGTGTTTTGTTCGAATTTCTTCAATAAAAGTCCTTCTCCCGTTTTTCGTATGCTTCACTAAATGATATAGGGAAATAGTTTCATCTGCTGACACCGAATTTGCCTTCGATTTTATTTTCAACCCTTCCATCTGACTTCTCTTGATATTAAGTAACTTGGCTTTGACTTTTTTTATGTCTGCTTTCCGAAGTGAGGAACCTGCTGAGACTTGATCATATAGATCTCTCAAAACGGAATAGTAATACTCTATAGTGCATTTCATTTCCCTTGCGCTCTGGGCACTGTATTGAATAAGAACTTTCCTCAACTTTGGCTTTGCCATTTTAACCCACCAGTCAATAGCAGTGGCATATCTACTACGGGCTCGCAGGCATATTGCCCATGTTTCTTTAATCAGATCTTCTAAATCATGATTAACTAACAAGGAAGTGTTCAAATTCCACTGATTCTTGAATCGGCGAACCGGCTGTCTTGTTAGATTTATGCAAGCTAAGACACTTGAATGGTCTGAAAAGTACGTAGGAATGGTTTCTACTTTTGTCACGGAAATATATAGTCTATCAATCCTGCCACGTGATGTTGCCGTGACATAAGTGAACTCAACAGTGGAGGGGTATTTGATTTCCCATATATCCTTTAATTCTAAACCAGTAACTAATTGTTTTAGTTCACTTGAGAAATTAAAATTAGGTAACTGATCTTTTCGATTTAAAACACAATAAAATCACCTCCAATATCAAGTCATCTTGGAAGAAACGTGCCCTGTCAGCTCGATGAGAACTTCCTGAAGGGGCGTACAAGTTGATGATAGTCACATCTAGATATTTAGTCCTATTCCCCTTCCGGATTCCAGTCGTTCCACCTCGCTTACTGTAATCCCTTCCCTTACCAAAATAGCTGTTCCAACACTTGTTTCGGGAGACACATTTATGTAACTGACAAAAGCGGGAATTACCAAATCCGAAATTAGAACTTCTTGTAACAGGGCAATATCAGTCGCGGATTCGTACAAAAATTCCTTAAGGGCCGATAATTTCAAACCGGTCGTGATTTTATTTGTGTTTATAGTGGTGACAGAATAAGATTGCGTCATTGTGCTGTCACTATGTAGTTGTTTTGTTGAACTAATTTAGTTTACTGTGGTTCAGGGTTCAGTTAAGCTGTAACAGTTTTCTCGGAAGGCTGAACATGGAATAACACTTCAATCAGTTTATTAGTTACTGTCCCGTTTTTTTCTACTTCTGATGTTTTCTCTTGTACCGCAAGCAGACTGATTTCCTGGTAAACTTTCTGATTTTTCCTCCAGTGATTCGGGTACGACCGTTTCGGACTGAGCATTCCTTGGGCTTGGGTCGCCCCTACTGGATTTTCCCTTCCCTTGGTTACGAGCTACATTCTCATTTGGTTGCGTCGGTATTTTACTTCGCGGCTTATCTGGAGCAGCAGCAGACGCTTTAGCAATTTCGGTTGCCGGCGCCTGCCCTGAGGTGTTGACCGTGATTTCAGTTTGGCCACCACTTCCTCGTTCTTTATTAATTTCACTCACTTTCTGATCGAGGGAAACAAATGGAGACTGCAGTTTTGCATCCTCTCCCTGAATTTGTTTATTAACAGATAGATTCTGATCTTTGCAATCGGCTACTGCACCTGTTGTTTCTTGCAAATTAATGCTGCTTACACCCCTTTCATTTTCTGGTACCGTATGTGTATTATCTTTCTGTTCATTAGTTTCCATTCGCATTTTGCCTTCAGGTTCCTCTGCCTTCTCATCGCACTATTTTTGCTTGCGAAGTGATGGAGTGGGACAAGCCAGCTCGTCCTCTGAACAACCATCAGTTATCTCCAGAGGTCGTTTTTTCGGTTGCATTTCAGTTTGACGAGTAGTGGCAACGGGGTTTCCTTTTGTTGTTAACGGGGGAAATTGACTGTTATCGTGAAGGGAGACATCAGCTTGTCCCGCTGCGTTAACATCCTCAACCAGTTGTTCCGGGCTATTCTTTGGTAACAGATCATTTAAGGTAAGCTTCTGACGCTGTATCAAATTACTTTTAAGCACAACAGTTCGCCGCGGACATTCCTGTCTGAAGTGGCCGGTTTCGTTACATATATGACATGTAGCTTCCTGACCTGTATAAACAATTTGTGCCTTATACCCACAAACAGTTATGTGAGACGGAATATTCGTCTTAACGTCCATCTCCACACAGCGGACCCCGTTAAAACACTGCAGTTTAAAGCGAGGCGACCATCTTTCATTTGCAATTGATTTAACGTCTCCGTAGTTTAAAAGAGCTTCCTTAATCTTATCATTTTCAATTTCAATGGAGAGATTCAAGACACGAACAGTTTTGTAATGAATGTCCGCTCTATAGATGGAAACCTTACTTTTATAACCATTTCTATGCACAAAATCTACTTCATAACCCCACTTTCGTAACACTTTATCAACAGTCGAAGCACTGATTAACTTGACAAAAACACAGTATTTTTCCTGATCCAGTTGCCAGGTATGAACGGTTTCAGAATTTAGACCAATTACCTGTGTAATCCAGTCATCTATTTCCAGGGATGTCGGCTGAACAGGACGGGATTCTTTGTCAAAAACAAATACCAGAGTATTCTTCCTGAGGTTTGTAGTCATGGTTAATCCAGCGAAGCAATTTCGGTTAAACAACCGAAATTCCAAGTAGCAGCAGCAAGACCAGAAAGAGCGATCAGATCACAAGGAACAGGAACGAACACGGAGATTAACGGACGGACGGCACTCGGCGAAGCGAGTAAACACTGAAGTGCAGCGCAACAGTTAACAGCGGCCACTCGCGAGCGCGGCTGAAACGGAACTAACTCGGGACCTTTGCCTTCCGCGGGCAAGTGCTCTGCCAACTGAGCTACCCAAGCACGACTCACGCACCGTCCTCACAGCTTCACTTCTGACAGTATCTCGTCTCCTACCTTCCGAACATGTCTCCGCAATATCCTTTCTTTCAGGAGTGCTAGTTCTGCAAGGTTCGCAGGAGAGCTTCTGTAAAGTTTGGAAGGTAGGAGACGAGATACTGGCAGAAGTAAAGCTGTGAGGACACAGTGCGGACGTGTTGCCTGCCGGCCGCGCTGTGGTGCGCGCGCCTGTTTGTTTACGCCGGAGCAGCTTCGCGTGTGCGGTGTTGTGAGTCTAGAACGAGATGGCACACTCGTACAGAAAAACGACTTTGAAGTTCAGTTTTGCGAACGACTATACACGACCAAAGGCACACGAGATTGAATGTTTCTTCAGAGAAGAGGTAAAAATCGATAGACAGGAAATCGTGGGAATCAATTTATCGCTCGTTTCAAGCGTCGTCTATGTCAAGCTTGTTGACGAGGCTGCTTGCGAAAGACTTCTACAACGATCACCGAACGGGTATCGTTTCTGTCATGCCGACGGGAATGTTGGTGCGGTTACAGTCGATCACGCGGGAATGGGGATCCGCACTATACGAGTCTTCGAACTTCCATTTGAGGTCCCGTCTGAACTTGTTACCGACGTCTTTCGACCATACGGTACAGTTCTATCCCATGTGGCCGAAAAATGGACGAGTTTTACCACGTACCCCGTTTTAAATGGGGTGAGACAAATACGGATAGAACTGCGAAAGCACGTCCCCTCTTATTGGTATATAGGAGGTTGTCGAGCGATTATAATCTATGATGGGCAACCTCGCACTTGCTCGGGGTGTGGGAAAGAAGGTCACGTCCGCTCGGAATGCCTCCAGCGACGTTTAGTGCAAACTCCACGGGATGACGTTCAGGCGCAACAACAGACGACTGTCTTACCGTTGACCTTTGTGGAAGCCCTGAGAGGCGACGTGAGGGAGATTTCCGATGGGCACCAGCAGCTGCCCCCTATAGAGAACATGGACACCAACGGACTGGAACTCCGACCACCGGTTCCACCACAGCAGACACAGGACACCACACAAGAGATGCAGCTGACGGCCACTCCAGGCTCATCCGTGGTGGCTGCCAGTGCTTCCACCGAGAGCGTGATAGGCCAGGCCCAAGACGGAGGATACGCAACCCAAACAGCCGATGCGGAAGCAAGGCAACGGAAACAGCGTTCGCCGAAGAGAAGAAAGAAGCGTCGACTGACTTCTGCTGACGATAGCCATAGTCCCGAGGGGACAGTGGACGACAACGACAGTATCGACCTGAGACCAGTGGATTCAACAGATACCGAGATGACGATGCAGGAACTACACAGCGACGATAACTTGAACTCTCCTTCTGGTGACCGGAAGGCGGAAGTGGAGATGACAACTGTCCAACATCAGAGCGATGACACCGTTACCTCCCATCCTTCGACCAGTTCCGGAAATATGCTGGGGGACTGGGCGCAAGAAATGGACCAATAGGAACAGGATGAAAATACGAACGCGACGATTGAGAATAGTCCTGGCCAGAGGCCGGGAGGGGTCGGGAAATGTTGAACAACTTAGTGTGTTGAGGAACGCCGGGGGTGCAGATAGACGCTTAATGACACCGCCCTACGACTGATGAACACAAGCCAGGCGTACCGCATTGCCACGATAAACATTAATGGCATACGGACACCGCTTAAAATTCAAATGCTAAAAGATATGTTACTCGCTGCGGACGTGGATATTGTACTCCTACAAGAAGTGCGTTTCACATCGCCGCCAGAGTTCTACGGTTACGAGGCACATTATTCAGTGCACGATGAAAGTGGATGTGGTGTGGCGATTCTCACCAGGGAAGGAATAGGACTGGAGGACGTCGTGTCTCTCCCTTCGGCACGCGGCATAGCGATCACTGTCGACGGCGTTCGCTTCATCAGTTTATACGCACCATCTGGCTCCACAAAACGAAGAGAAAGGGCGACTTTTTACACCGAAGAGATAGCACCGTTGTTCGCTGGACGCTATGATAACTATGTAGTGGGCGGCGACTTTAATTGTGTCGTCGACAAAAAGGACCAAGTGCCTCATTATGTGCCATGCATGGAACTGCGTGCGTTGATTACCGAAATGGCGCTTCTGGATATCTGGGAACTGCAGCATGGTGACAGACCGGGTTATACGTTTGTCACGGGACACTCGGCGAGTAGACTTGATAGTGTATGTGACACGAGCTCTACGGACGGCGATACTGGATACCGAAATCTGGCCAGCGGCTTTTACGGATCATATGGCGTACGTCTGTACGATTTCACTAACGCGTCAGAAGATATGGCGGAGTAAGGGTCACTGGAAAATGAACTGTGCACTTTTACGTGACACTGAATGTCACCGGTCGATAGAGGCGGCCTGGGAGACCTGCGTTCGCCGCCAACGAGCATACACCTCGGTTCTCCAGTGGTGGATTAAATGCGGAAAACCAACGTTACGGAGAACGTTGATACGATACGGGCAGGACAAATCGCAGTGGAACCGCACGACGGCTGATTTTTATTTTACAGCCCTGAGGGAGCTGATGACCCAACAACCATCGCCGGAAAGGCACACGGCCATGCGCAGGATAAAAGCCAAGTTATTACAGCTGACGAGACTAAGAATGGAAGGTATAATGGTCCGGGCGAGATTGGCGGAAACAGTTGCTGCCGAAACCCCGTCCATGCACCACGTGGTACGTGAACGCTAACGACGACGCAGGACTTTGATCAGGGAACTAATCTCTGAAACTGGCCCGCAAGTTGTGCACCAGCGTGATATTGCGCATGTGTTTACTGACTATTTCCGCCAGTTATATGGACCTGTACATGTGAACCACGAGACACTACAGGATGTCATCTCGGAAATGCCAGATAGAGGACCACCACTGGATGCAGAGACTTTCATCACAGCGATAACAGAGGACGAGCTGACAGACGCAATTGCCAGGGGGGCTCCGAACAAGTCCCCAGGACAGGACGGCTTCCAAATTGAATTTTACCGCGCCTTTGCATACCTCATGGGACGGACCTGGATTCAGATGTACAACGAACTCCTGTTACCGCAGACTGCGATACCTGCCGAATTCACGGAGGGTATCATCATCCCAATACCCAAACCACGCGGTGTCAGAAATCCAGGAGATTATAGACCACTCACTCTCTTGAACTGCGACTATAAGATTTTCGCGCGCATCCTTGGGGCTCGCCTGCGGTCTTCACTTTCTGATAGACTCCTCGTAGATCAAACTTGCCTCGGCGGTAAGAGTAACATACATACGGCGCTCGGTGACTACCGGGATATCATCGCATTAGCAGCGGCATGCCGAGTGCGTGGGGCACTCGTCGCTATTGACTTCGATCATGCGTTCGACAGAGTGGATCATACCTTTTTGCATGCGGTGATGGGCAGACTGGGAATCCCACAGGCCTTCATCCTAGTGATCATGCGACTGTTACACGGCGTACGATCAAAGGTCTCGGTGAATGGGCGGGGCACTGACTACATTGTTATTTCAAGGTCAGTTCGTCAAGGTTGCCCCCTTTCGATATTTTTGTATGCAATGGCTTTGGAACCCTGTCTATATGGTCTCCGAAGACGGTTGGAGGGAGTGCCGTTGCCACAACTGACCTTTCATTGCCGCGCTTATGCTGACGATGTGATGCTGGTGGCACGGACAGGCGAAGAAGTACGTACGGCGTTGGCATGGATACAGCGATACGGGATGGCGGCAGGTAGCGTGCTTAATCTACAAAAATCACGCTGCATGAATGTCGGTCGAGGATTACAACCGGGGGAGGAAGGCCCGCTCATCTTAGTTAAGACCATAAAATGCCTAGGTATTACGTTCCACACGGATGTGCAGCGGACAGCAGCGGATAACTACCGACGCATATTGAAGCTGATGCGGACAATGGTGCTGTTACAGAAATTAAGAGCGTTGGATATGATTCAGAGGGTTACCTATGTTAACGTATACCTAGCACCGAGACTCACTCACGTAGCGCATGTCCTCCCTTTAACGCGCACAATGGCATCACGGATGCAAGCAACTTTCGGAACCTACCTGAGTGTGGGACACCTGTTTAAGATCCGATACACAACGCTTACGCTACCACCTGGAGAGGGTGGACTTGGTCTAGTGAACGTATATGAAAAGGCACGGGCGTTATTCGTCAGTACGATTATCCGACAGTGGCGCGGTCAATTTCGCAATATCTCGGGTGCGTTGGCCGATGTTCTAGCGCCCACTTCAATGCTGCCCCCAGTCAATGTGGGCCATATTTCACCGAAGCTGTCACATTTCAAGTCTTTTTTTTTTGGAGCTTAGCTATGTCAGAGATTCCTTCCCAACAACACGACTACCGACGACGCGAGACGTGTACCAACTCTTACTGCGCCGGTGCCCCAGGAATACCCTGGAAACGAAGTATGCAGACAGGAACTGGCGACAGATTTGGCGCGTTATACGGAACGTTTACCTCCCAACGTCGGTACGCTCAACATGGTATGTGGTGATAAATAGGAAGTTCGCAACGAATCAACGGCGGCACGCGATTCATTTGGCAGACACTCCACTATGTTTAGGCTGCGCAACAGTGGACACTGATGAACATCGTTTAGCATGTAGTGGGACGGCTCCAGTGTGGCACTTGGCACAACAGATATTGGCGTTCCTGTTACGCTCCGCCCCTCACACAATTTCATCAGACACACTTTTTTTCCCCCAAGCATCTTATTTCCCGGTCCAAAAAACCAATGCAGTGACATGGGTGCGGGGAATGGTGGTGGGCTACGTGTATAACGAACCGGAAAAGGACAAAATTGATTTTTGGCATTTTCTCCTGCATGGACACACGAAGCTGCAACAGCATAAGAAATATAGGCAAGACTTCGCTAATTACTTGCGACTTACATTTACCGACCCGCCGGCCAGATGGGGTGTTACGGGTGAGAGATGAGATAGACGAAGAAGCCGAGATAGACATCAATCACACTTACGGACCCTTAGTTAATTTCGAGAAGACGGCCCAGTCTTACACCAACGTCTGCAGAACGAGTCGATAGATGGCTCTCTTGCTCTATCGAACGTCGGGTCGTGAGCAGGTGTCGCCCCCGACACGAATTTCATTTCATTGCTACAGGAATACGTTTCTTTTGTATTTGTACTATCCGCAATGTCTTCATGTCTTTCATTTGGACTTTTTCAGTTTTATTCATTTCCTTAATTAATTAATTTTCTAATTAGCCACTATTTGTTAACATATGGACTTTGTAGACACTATTTATGCGATAATACAACAAAATGTATGTCAGCAAAGGTGGTAAGCCTGACATTGGTTACAAAAAAAGAAAAAAAAAGAAAAGAAAAAAAAGTGGTTCCCTAAAAAAAAAAAAGTTGGCAGAGCACTTGCCCGCGAAAGGCGAAGGTCCCGAGTTCGAGTCTCGGTCCGGCACAAAGTTTTAATCTGCCAGGAAGTTTCATATCAGCGCACAATCCGCGGCAGAGTGAAAATCTCATTCTGCAAGTTAGTAACTGTCTATTGTTTGCCGTTTTTTTGCCGCTAAATCACGTAGTCTCTTAAGAAGAAAAACCTCGGTAGACGATGTTTCCTCCAGTTGCTCTACATATTTTAAAGCAGTTTCTAAGGCCTTGTGTCCTTCGTTGTGAGAAATCTTGGGCGCAATTTTCCTCCACTACATCCGCTTCTTCATCTTCTTCTTTTTCGTTTACCATATTGACTATTTCTTCATCTGTCACTTCAAATTCTTCATCTTGGACAATCCACCCATTTATGTCATCTTCTGTGGCGTCAGCACATCCCGGAACTGTTCTAACAATGAAAGCAGGGTAGTATTTTCTGGTTCGGTCTGCTGCTGTAGATTTTCATCATCTGGAGAATTTTCTTGATTTTCCTGTAGCAACATTTTCCAGGATTTTGCAGTTGTATTTGATCCAGCACTCTCCCAAGATTCTGCCACGTCATAAGCTACGTATTTCAAATTAATACGGTGCAACTGCTCTAGCATGTCTTCTCCCTTGTCCATAGCATTAATTAAAGGGGAAAGCAATTTTCTGCGGTAGTTTCTCTTCAGTGTCTCTAAGGTCCCTTAGTCCATAGGCTGACATACGAATGTGACATTTGGAGGAAAAAACATGAGCTTTATATCTTGATCTTGAAGTTCATCTTCATTAGGATGACAAGTGGCTTTGTCTAGAAGCAACAGTGCTTTGCGTGGCAAGTTGTTGGCTTTCAAAAACTTTTCAGTTTGTGGCACGAACTCGTTAAAAAACCATTCTTTAAAAATGTCTGAGCTCATCCAAGCATTTTTTTGGTTGCAATATTTCACCGATAGAGCATTTTTAGATACATTTTTAAATGCTCTCGGTTTTTTTGGCTTACCTGTCATAGACTGTTTCATTTTCAAATGTGCTGTGGCGTTACTGCATGCAAGAATTGTCACTTTCTTTGCTACGGTTGTAGCCCGTAACTGCCTTTTCGGCCTTTGACGCTAATGTTTTTGCGGTAACATTTTGCAATTGAGACCAGTCTCGTCGCAGTTAAAAATTTGATCGCCAGATAAGTTTTCCTTTTCCAATACCTTGTGAAGTATATTCCTAAACAATTGAACAGCTTCAAAATTTGCTGAAAGCTTTTCAGCAGAGGCATTAAGTTGCCGAATTCCGTATCTTTTCTTCCATCTATCGAGCCACCCTACACTAACTGTGAAATCAGGTTCACCTTCGTTTAGCTCGTTACGTAACTTTAAGGCTTTTTCCTGCAAAATATGGCCCGACATGGGTACACCTTTATCTCTATGTTGAATAAACCATAGGAACAAAGCTTCACTTACTTTTTCATAATCACATTTTTTCATGGTTTTCTCATCTTCCAAAACAGCCCAGGTTGCTCGCTGAGAACACCACTTCTGGAAGGTAACGACAGGGCTGTGGAGCCATGCCAGCTTCAGTACTGTGAGCAGCTGATCTAGGTTTGTCGGTTGAAGATCGATGGCGCGAACAGCGCCCTCGTGGTGATCTCGCAGATTAGCGACTGGCCTTAAATCTGGGGAGTTTGGGGTCCAGGCGAGTACGGCAAACTCATTGCGGTGCTCTTCGAACCACGCACGTACGCTGCAAGTTGTGTGACACGTTGCATTGTCCTGCTGGTAGATTCCACCGTGCTGTTGTTGTTGTTGTTGTTGTGGTCTTCAGTCCAGAGACTGGTTTGATGCAGCTCTCCATGCTACTCTATACGGTGCGGGCTTCTTCATCGCCCAGAACCTACTGCAACCTACATCCTTCTGAATCTGCTTTGTGTATTCAGCTCTTGGTCTCCCTCTACGAATTTTATACTCCACGCTGCCCTCCAGTACTAAATTGGTGATCCCGTATGCCTCAGAACATGTCCTACCAACCGATCCCTTCTTCTAGTCAAGCTGTGCCACATATTTCTCTTCTTCCCAATTCTGTTCAATACCTCCTCATTAGTTGCGTGATCTACCCATCTAATCTTCAGCATTCTTCTGTAGCACCACATTTCGAAAGCTTCTATTCTCTTCTTGTCTAAACACTTTATCGTCCACCTTTCACTTCCATGCATGACTACACTCCATACAAATACTTTCAGAAACGACTTAAACCTATACTCGATGTTAACAAATTTCTCTTCAGAAATGCTTTCCTTGCCATTGCCAGTCTACATTTTATATCCTCTCTACTTCGACCATCATCAGTAATTTTGCTCCCCAAATAGCAAAACCCCTTTACTACTTTAAGTGTCTCAGTTCCTTATCTAATTCCCTCAGCATCTTCCGACTTAATTCAATTCCATTCCATTATCCTCGTTTTGCTTTTGTTGATGTTCATCTTATATCCTCCTTTCAAGACACTGTCCATTCCTTTCAAGTGCTCTTCCAGGTCCTTTGCTGTCTCTGACAGAATTACAATGTCATCGGCGAACCTTAAAGTTTTTATTTCTCCTCCATGGATTTTAATACCTACTCCGTATTTTTCTTTTGTTTCCTTTACTGCTTGCTCAATATACATGTTAAGCTGAGGAAAAACAGACTGCATGTAGGGGTGGACATGGACCCCAGGGAGAGGTGCATGCTTGACTTCATCCACTGTGTCTTGCAGAATGACGACATCACCCCGAGAATGCCACGGAAACTTTCCTGAGCCCATAGATGTTGCAGGGTGAATGCTTACAGACGTTTCACGCCATACTCGCCAACAGATGTCTGTCCGATCGAGCATAAAACGTTATACACCTGAAAAGGCCACCTGTCGCCACTCAATGAATATCTAGTTTCGTATTGGCGTGCAGATTCCAGTCTTTGTCTCCGATGAACTGAAGTCAGAAGGGCGCATGAACCAGGAACCTGCTGTAGAGGCCTACACACAGCAACGTACGCTGAACGGTCATTGAGTAGAAACTTTTGCTACATCTTTGGTTCGTCTGGGCGGTCAGTTGTTCAGGACTTGCACGTCTATTGGCCTGTACACATCCACGCAGCCGTCGCTCTGCCGTGTCATCTGCTGCCCATAGTGCCCCACAGATGCCTCAGCGCTGATTTTGGATAGCTCAAATTTGCCATGCACGGTATACTCGCACATAAAGCACGGAGGCACGCAGACAGTTTACAGATTCAGTCGCTTCGGAAATGCTTCCACCTTTGGCCCGAAAGCCAATAGAGGTCCCCTTTTGAACGTCATATAAATCGCTCCGTTTCCGCATTACGACAACGACTGCACTATTTTCCTCTTTCCCCTGGCACGCTTTATATACCCTTCACTGCTAGAGCTGCCACCTGCTGTACGTGAGTGGTTATTACACGCTGATGTCGAATATAGGCGGAGGTCACATTATTGTGGCTGGCCGTGTAGTATCGAAATGCAAGAAGACCTGCAGAGGCTCGATACTTGGTGCGTGGATTGACACTCAACATAAACAAATGTAACTTACTGTGCATACGTAGGCGAAAATCTCATTTCCAAACAGTTAGTGGAAGCACTCACACCATTAAATATGGGGGAGTATGGGTACTGAACGATCTAAAGTGGAACGTCCACATTAAACTGATCGTAGGAAACACAGATAGCAAACAAACAGCCAGTGGTAGGATCCTCAGGATATGTAGCTCACCCACGAACGACGAAGCTTACAAAAGTATAGCTAGGCAGTTAACTGAGTACTGCTCAGTCAGGGAGTCTCACCTCCAACGACCGATAGAATAACTAGAGAAGATCCAAAGATAATCAGCGGGTTTCGTCACATGTTTGTTTAGTAAGTGTCACCTAGATGCTCGTCCAACTCACGTGACAGACGCTACGAGAGAGACATTGTGCATCCCAGTATGGTTTGCAAGTAAAATTCCGCGAAGAGCGTATGATTCCAGAAGAGTCAATAAATACGTTGCTCCCTCCTACGCATATCCCACGAGAAAAACGTGAAGGTAAAATTAGAGAGATTCGGAGGTCTGCCAACAACGGTTCTTGCCGCGCGCCACTGGCGACGGGAACTGGATGACGAGGGGCAAGTGGCAGTGGTAAACGAAGTACTCCCCGCCACACTCCGTAAGTTAGCTTGTGGAGTACAGACGTAGACATCAACGTCAAGCGTTACTTAGAAGGAAGTTCTAACTTCGACGGTGGCTGCGGAAAGAGTGGCATCGTCTGTTAACATCGGATGTTGACCTGTTGTCGCTAAGCGCATCCATGTTATGGTAGAGGATTTTGTTTTCTTTGTGTCTTCCTAATTTTTATTTTATCGTCTTATGTTTTCTGTTAGTGCTCTTCTGCAAAAAAGACCAATTCTCTGAAAGCGAAAAATGACTTTGTTTTATAATAAATAAGAAGGCAGCCGCGCGGGATTAGCTGAGCGGTCTAGGGCGCTGCAGTCATTGACTGTGCGGCTGGTACCGGCGGAGGTTCGAATCCTACCTCGGGCATGGGTGTGTGTGTTTGTCCTTAGGATAATTTAGGTTAAGTAGTGCTTAGGGACTGATGACCTTAGCAGTTAAGTCCCATAAGATTTCACACGTACAAATAAGAAGTCAAATTATGAAACACTTCTCATTAAAAAAAGCCTTTTAGCGGTGAAAAAGTCAGCTCTATTGAAGGAGAAAAATGCATCAGTTAAAAATACTCTTCATACTGCCTTTTAAAACTTTGTGGAAAAATTCAAAGCCGGCCGCTGTGGACGACCTGTTCCAGGCGCTTCAGTCCGGAACCGCGCTGCTGCTACGGTCGCAGGTTCGAATCCTGCCTCGGGCATAGATATGTGAGATGTCCTTAGGTTAGTTAGGTTTGAGTAGTTCTAAGTCTAGCGGACTGATGACCTCGGATGTGAAGTCCCATAGCGCTTAGATCCATTTGAACCATTTTTGAAAAATTCAACACAAAACTTTTGTCAAGAACATCCATTTCGTATTTTGCTTTGGCCATTGTAAATCTCTGCAAATACTAGTTCCTTAACACTCATACCATATTCAAGTCTTTTACATCATGGATGATATCTCATAACCAAACTTTCGTCTTTCGGTACATGGCTAAGCGAAGTGACGTTATGTTGATTATCCATCTAGTGTGAACAGGCCTCCATTTGAGGGGACGTTCCGTTCGGTCGACGTCAAGTATGTATTGGGCTGCAAGGGCGCAAACAAGTTTACAGAAGTCCAAACATCGTGTTACCTGAGTCTCACTTCAAAACTGCGGCGTACATTAGAATGACAGCAAACTGTAAAAACATTGCTGTACATTTGAATCTTCCACTTAAGTCGCAAAAGCTACGAACTCCAAAGGCTTCCACAACGTCTATGAAAGAGGAAAAAAAGATCTTCGCCTATAACTTAATGCCCTACTACTTTTGCAGTACGTCAACACGGTGATGATAACTGTAGATCACGTTATGTATGAATAATTATCCAGCCTAATCCAATAACGTTTACTGAACTGTGCTTACCAAAAATAATAAATGCGCCACACCCCAGATGTAGACAGCACAGAATTTAGTACGTCCGTAGAATACTATTATAGTTCAGGAAAACATAGAGACTGCTGCCGATATATTGCTTTGCGTCCTGCTGGTAACTCAAGTCCTGTTCCCTCATTCCATACATTTATGTCATCTAAATTATTTCAAGACTAAATTTTTCGTCCTTAGACGATCAAGTATTCGCGTAGTAATAATGGAAGTAGTAAGAAACTCAGTTAAAACTGAAGGGGTAGATGACATCAATTATCTCATTACTCATTAATCTGAGGTAACAATTTTTATTTGGTTTCTCATGCCTTAAGTATACTGCAAATTAGGAGTGTTTTTCCACCAGACGCGTTTCGTTTTAATGGTAAACCATCATTAGCGGTGATTCGAGTTGTTTGTAGTCGACGAAAGTTTTATCAGCTTGTCTCCTGAAAGGAGCAATCAACTCCTATCAGCACTAACGACGTCTCAGCATTAAAGCGAAATACGTCTGTTTAGAAAGTCTCCTAAACTGCAAAACGATTACGACAGAAAATAAAAATAATTATGCTTATTTAACAAATACTGGGCTCACCTTGAATGTGACACGGTCGTGGAAATGCATTGAAATCACTCCTGTTTTTCGAAAACGATGGTTTACTCTATGTTTACATGAGCTGTACTCAGAAGCTAGATACCTCACGTGAGAAAAACTAGTTTGTAAGAGAACCAGCAGTGCAATCAGACAAAAAAATAATTTTGCAGCCTCCGTGACATATTTAATGTAACTACCTTAGGATTCCATGAGAGATATTGTGGTTTTTTAGGAACAAACGGTGAAATGGAATAATATGGCATTAATTTTAACGTTCTCTGATGAATCCCCACCTGTGGGACCGCATAAGAAATAAATTACAAATCAGCAACCTACTACCGATTTTACAATCAGGACGGATTTTATTAATAACGTTATCAATAGTTTTCAGACATACATTGTAAATTGAGATACAAAGTACGAGTGCGAGTCAAATGAAAACCTTAAATATCTTTTAAATATTATTTATTGTGCAGAAGTAGTACAAAGCTGTATCACTTTTCAACACAATCTCCCCCACTCTCAATGAAAGTCCTCCAGCGCTTACAAAGTGCATAAATTCCTTTAGAAAAAAATTCTTTTGGTAGTCCGCGCAACCACTCATGCACCGCGTGGCGTACCTCTTCATCAGAACGGAACTTCTTACATCCCATTGCGTCTTTGAGTGGTCCAAGCATATGGAGATCACTTGGGGCAAGGTGTGGTGAGTATGGTGGATGAGGAAGGCACTCAAAATGCAGATGTGTGATTGCTGCAACTGTTGTACTGGCAGTGTGGAACCTTACATTGTCATGTTGCAGCAGGACACCTGCTGACAGCAATCCACGTCGCTTTGATTTGATCGCAGGCCTCAGATGATTTCTTAGGAGATCTGTGTATGATGCACTGGTGACAGTGGTTCTTCTAGACATGTAATACTCCAAAATGACGCCTTTTTCGTCCCAAAAGAGAGTCAGCATAACCTTCCCTGCTGATGGTTCTGTTCGAAACTTCTTTGGTTTTGGTGATGAGGAATGGCGCCATTCCTTACTCGCTCTCATCGTGTCCGGTTGGTGGAAGTGAACCCAGCTTTCATCCCCAGTAAGGATCTTGCAAGGAGGCTATCACCTTCTCGTTCAAAGCGCCGAAGAAGTTCATCACAAGCATCAACAAGTCGTTCTGTCATTTCATGAGTCAGCCGCAGTGGCACCCATCTTGCAGACACTTTGTGAAACTGGAGCACATCATGCACAATGTGGTGTGCTGACCAACGACTAATGTGTAAACGTGCTGCAATGTGATTCAGTGTCACTCGGTGGTTTTCCTTCACTATGGCTTCAGCTGCTGCAGTGTTCTGTGGAGTCACAACTCGTTGTGCCTGACCTGGACGAAGAACATCTTCCACTGAAGTCACACCATTTGTGAACTTCCTACTTCATTCGTAGACTTGCTGCTGTGACAAATATGCATCACCGTACTGAACCTTCATTCGTCGATTAATTTCAATGGGTTTCACACCTTCACTACGCGAAAACCGAATAACAGAACGCTGTTCTTCCCTGGTTCAAATCGCAAGTGGGGCGGCCATCTTTATACTGATACTGCGACGGTATGTGTGCATCTGCACTATGCTGCCACTTACAGGCCATTCTGCATGCTGTTTGTAGCACGCTCATTAACTTACAAGATAACGGCGAGAAATTTCGATTTGTTATTAGAAATTTAAGGTTTTCATTTGACCCACCCTCGTATATTTGTAGAACGTAGTTTAGCGGCTGTGTAATTATTTATGGTTATGTGACTGTGGCACTTCGAAAATCATCAGTTACCTGAACATCTTGCATATGTCGATTTCGTATCGCCTCAGTTGCTTCGTGTTGGTCACGAAGAATTATTTGCTGTATATGCTGCCATATGTTAATCAAATTAATGAATATTGATAATTAAAATGTTGTCTCCTCTAATGAGTTAAAATACATTGTACAGTACTAATTCTTGGCGAACTGACACTTAAGCGATTAGTACAAGAGCTTGAGTGTGTTCTCTCGCGCTGTGAGCGTCCGCACTGACAAAGAGCACCTGTACAGTAGTTTGTAAAGTGGGGGGGAGCTACTAATGGGGGTATGCTATGTTAGTAACATTTTGGAAGACGAATGGTGACTTGTAAGTAGGCATAAAACATTGTCACATCCGTCAATGTTAAAAGCCAGTGTAACACTGACTTTTAAATCGTCTTCTTGAAAGAAAAACACCTGAACACACTAATTTTTTTTCCTTTCCGTGAGAACTAGGGAGGAGGGGGCCGCCCTTTGTACTGACGGTATCCTGACTACGTACTCGCCACTTGCAGCCTCCCATGTAAAACTGTATTGCTCTGCCATCTGTTGACGACGGACGATACCATTTCGTCAGCTAACTGCAGGCGTATCTATGCTGACCAATATTCAAGGTTGCTGTCACAGTGGCACCGATAACGGCGTATTCTGCCGACGACCGACATTGGCAGTCTGGCTGGTTTCACTCCGCCACTACGAGCACTGTTACAATGCAGCCCATCTCATCGCTCAAATGTACGTACTTAGGACGACGAGTGGCGAAATTCAGATCAATGTATTTTCTTCGGTCAAATCAGCCGACGTTCCCGCACACGACGAAGGGACTGTGAGTAGCCGGTAAGTTTACTCCAAGAAAGGTGTCTTTGGCATCTTGAGGATGTAGTTCGGAATCTGTCGGCAGAAATTGCAATTTTATTTGGAAAGCACAAGTGGGCAAAATGTCAATCGGAAATTTTAGGCGTAAATTATAACCTCGAAAATAATTTATTCAACAAAGACGGATGGCGTATCTTATACTTAAAGCCACTGCCAGTGGATCTATTCTGGGCTGTAGCAGGTGGGCATTAGCCGTTTACAAATAAATATTCCAATATAGTCTCGATTATCCGATCTTCGGTTGTCCGACCTTCTGTGTTATCCGACCATTTCACCGCGCCGGCCGTGCGCCAGCCGACGGCAGGTCAGTGACTAGCGTGTTGTTTGTTGACACTCACTTCATTGTCGCCGTCTGCTACTCCTCAGTGCTAACTTAGATCTGTAGTGGAGTGGACGTGTTGCACTTTGTTTATTGTAAAAATTTGTGGTGATGGCTTCAAAACGGAAAAAGCTAGTCGTTTAAATGGAAGAAAAACTTAAAGCTTTAAAAAGAATAGACAATTTTGAAACTTTATTAAAAGTGGCGCAAGGTTATAACGTCGGGAAAACAAGAGCTGGAGACTGGAAAAGGAACCGCAATGAAATTGAGAAGTGGTGTTCTCAGCGAGCAACCTGGGCTGTTTTGGAAGATGAGAAAACCATGAAAAAATGTGATTATGAAAAAGTAAGTGAAGCTTTGTTCCTATGGTTTATTCAACATAGAGATAAAGGTGTACCCATGTCGGGCCATATTTTGCAGGAAAAAGCCTTAAAGTTACGTAACGAGCTAAACGAAGGTGAACCTGATTTCACAGTTAGTGTAGGGTGGCTAGATACATGGAAGAAAAGATACGGAATTCGGCAACTTAATGCCTCTGCTGAAAAGCTTTCAGCAAATTTTGAAGCTGTTCAATTGTTTAGGAATATACTTCACAAGATATTGGAAAAGGAAAACTTATCTGGCGATCAAATTTTTAACTGCGACGAGACTGGTCTCAATTGCAAAATGTTACCGCAAAAACATCCTTCTGAATCTGTTTAGTGTAGTCATGCCTTGGTCTGTCTCTACGATTTATACCCTCAGCGCATCACTCTAATACTAAACTGATGATCCCTTGATGCCTCAGAATCTCTTCTTCTAGTCACTTTGTGCCACAGATTCCTCTTCTCCCCAACTCTATTCAGTACCTCCTCATTAGTTACGTGATCTACCCATCTAATCTTCAACATTCTTCTGTAACACCACATTTCGAAAGCTTCTATTCTCTTCTTGTCTAAACTATTTATCGTCCACGTTTCACTTCCATACAAATACTTTCAGAAACGACTTCCTGACACGTAAATCTATACTCGATGTTAACAAATCTCTCTTCTTCGTAAACACTTTCGTTGCCATTGTCAGTCTACATTTTATATCCTCTCTGATTCGACCAATATCAGTCATTATGCTGCCCAAATAGCAAAACTCACTACTACTTTAAGTCTCTCATTTCCTAATGCAATTCCCTCAGCATCACCTGATTTAATTCTTATTCTCGTTTTGATTTTGTTCATGTTCATCTTATATCCTTCTTACAAGGCACTGTCCATTTCTTTCAACTGCTCTTCCAGATCCTTTGCTGTCTCTGACAGAATTACAATGTCGTCGGCAAACCTCAAAGTTTTTATTTCTGGACCATGGATTTTAATGCCTACTCCAAATATTTCTTTTGTTTCCTTTACTGCTTGTTCGATATACAGATTGAATATAATCGGAGATAGGCTATAACCTTGTCTCACTCCCTTCTGAACCAATGCTTCCCTTTCGTGTCCCTCGATTATTATAACTTCCATCTGGTTTCTGTACAAATTGTAAATAGCCTTTCTCTCCCTGTATTTGACCCCTTCCACCTTCAGAATTTGATAGGGTGTATTCCAGTCAACGTTGTCAAAAGCTTTCTCTAAGTCTACCAATGCTAGAAGCGTAGGTTTGCCTTTGCTTTATCTTCTAAGATAAGTCGTAGGATCAGTACTGCCTCACGTGTTCCAACATTACTACGGAATCCAAACTGATCTTTCCCGAGGTCGACTTCTTAAACTATTATTAATTTTCACACCTGTCAACACTTGCTTTCTTTGGGATTGGAATTATTATATTCTTCTTGAAGCCTGAGGGTATTTCTCCTGTCCCATACATCTTGTTCAGATGGTAGAGTTCTGTCGGGACTGGCTCTCTCAAGGCTATCAGTAGTTCTAATGGAATGTTGTCTACTCGTTTCGACTTAGGTCTTTCAGTGCTCTGTAAAACTCTTCACGCAGTACCATATCTACGAATTCATCTTCATCTACGTCCTCTTCCATTTCCATAATATTGCCGTCAAGTACATCGCCCTTGTATAGACCCCTGTACGCTCCTTCCACCTTTCTGCTTTTCCTTCTTTGCTTAGAACTGGTTTTCCATCTGAGCTGTTCATATTCTGTTTTCTACAAAGTTCTCTTTAATTTTCCTGTAGACAGTATCTATCTTACCCATAGTGATATATGCCTCTACATCCTTACATTTGTCCTCTAGCCATCCCTGATTCGGCATTTTGCACTTCCTATCAATTTCATTTTTGAGAGTTTGTATTCCTTTTCGCCTGTTTCGTTTACTGCATTTTTATATTTGCTTCTTTCATCAATTTAATTCAGTGTCTCTTCTGTTACCCAATGATTTCTACCAGCCCTCGTCTTTTTACTTGCATGATCCTCTGCTGCCTTCACTATTTCATCTCTCAAAGCTATCCATTCTTCTTCTACTATATTTCTTTCCCTCTTCTTGTCAAGCGTTCCATAACGTTCTCTCTGAAACCCTTTACAACCTCTGCTTCTTTCAGTTTATCCAGGTCCCATCTACTGAAATTCTTACATTTTTGCAGTTTCTTCAATTTTAATCTACAGTTCATAACGAATAAATTGCGGTCAGCGTCCACATCTGCCTCTGGAAATGTCTTACAATTTAAAACTTGGTTCCTAAATCTCTGTCTTACCATTATATAACCTATCTGAAACCTTACAGTGTCCCCAGGCCTCTTCGATGTGTACAACCTTCTTTCATGATTCTTAAACCAAGTATTAAGTATGATTAAGTTATGCTCCGTGCAAAATTCTACCAGGCGGCTTCCTGTTTCATTCCTTACCCCCCCCCCCCCCCCCCCCAATTCATTTACTACTTTTCCTTCTCTTTATTTTCCTACTATCGAATTACATTCCCAACATAACTTTTAAATTTTCGTCTCGCCTCACTACCTGAATAATTTATTTTATCTCATCATACATTTCTTCAATCTTTTCGTCATCTGCGGAGCTAGTTGGCATATAAACTTGTACTACTGTGTTATTCGTGGGCTTCATGTCTATCTTTGCTACAATGATACGTTCACTATGCTGTTCGTAGTAGATTACTCACGCTCCTACTTTTTTTTCATTGTTAAACCTACTCCTGCGTTACCCCTGTTTGATTTGGTATTTATAACCCTATATTCACCTGACCAGAAGTCTTGTTCCTCATGTCACCGAACTTCACTAATTCGCGCTATATCTATCTTTAACCTGTCTATTTCCCTTTTAAATTTTTCAACCTACCTGCCCGGTTAAGGGATCCGACATTCCACGATGCGATTCGTAGAACGCCTGTTTTGTTTCTCCTTATAACGACGTCCTGCGGAGTAGTCCCCGCCCGGAGATCCGAATGGGGACTATTTTACCTCTGGAACATTTTACCCAAGAGGACGCCATCATCATTTAACCATAAAGTAAAGCTGCATGCCCTTGGGAAAAATTACGGCTTTGGTTTCCCCTAGCTTTCAGGCGTTCTCAGATCCAGCACAGCAAGGACGTTTTGGTTAGTGTAACAAGGCCAGATCAGTCCATCATCCAGACTGTTACCCCTTCAACTACTGAAAAGACTGGTACCCCTCTTCGGGAACCACACGTTTGTCTGGCCTCTCAACAGATACCCCTCCGTTGTGGTTGCGCCTACGGTACAGCTATCTGTATCGCTGAGGCACGCAAGTCTCCCCACCCATGGCAAGGTTCATGGTTCATGGGGAGAGGATTTTAATGATATGTGTTTTGTAATAAGGGTTCATTCGTCGTGTCGACCAATGTAGTGGCCCTAATCCCATGCCCTACATGTGATTATTGATTTGTGTATAATACAGTTGTAACTTTATGCTTGTATATATGAATCGCATTTGATTTGTGACTATACACTACCTCCAGCTCATATGTTTGCCATTTTCGCCGTGGTATGGTGACTGTATTCACATATTAAGTATTAATACTCACCAATAGTGCCACATGGTGGCCCAATTGTCTGCTGGAACAGCGCAGCTGCCTAATGATTCAGTTTCGTTTTGTCGCCCGGATAAGAGAGATGACTCTATACATATTTATGAAGTGTTGACCCAAACCCTGATATGTTTCCATATTTTTGATACGTTTCCTGTTTGTGTTTACTGACCGGTAACTATTATTATGCACTATGCATTAAATGTTGCTTTTTATAGATTTTTCAGATTAATCTGATGATTATGTATAAATTGAAACCCGTAATTAGATAGTCATCATGCAATCTATAATTTCCATGTATTTTATAACGTCAATTATGCTCGTAGTGCCGATAAAACCTTCAAATGAAGCAAAATATTTTGCAGTATCACTTGATAATGATCCAACGGATGAAATTGCTGTAGTAAAATAAATAAAGAATAATGACTAAAATAAACAAATAAATAAATAAAAATAAGTAAAATAATAATTTTTCAATCATGGCGAACATGATGTCCGTCAAAAAATTGTACATGACTGTGAACCCTGACAATGAGACTTTACACATAGAGAGTTTCTTTTTGAAGAACAGTCGCTTTTGGGGCGCTTCGTCTGGAAAATGAATTTGGCGCATTTCTAAATACGTAATGTTCTTTCTGCGGGCGCCTCGAGCTGGTACGTGGGGACGCGTTGTATGTGTACAGTAGTGCAGCCACCTGCGTCCAGGAGTCGAACAATGACGCAGCGGGACGCGGCTGCGGCTGCACCCAATCGGCGGACCCTCTCGTCGGGTGGTCTGGTGTGGGTGTCCACAACCTGGCGCTTCTCCCGCTTTCGCGTGTCACAATAGCCCGGTGTGCGCGACGTGGGTGGCGGACCGGGCGCTGCGACGGCCGTCCAAACCCTGCCACGTCCAGTCTAACAAGACGTCTTCCCAAGTTTAGCCAACTGGACGAACTAGTGTCTGTTACAGCGAAGATTCTGGCTGTGCATACGCACATCACGTGAGAAAACCGAGCTCTGTTATTCAAGTTTCGTCTGTGCACACATGCACCACCTTCTTCGTTTGTAAAGACGCCCACACGCGAGGGACGTATCGCTGGAGATACCGCCAGCGATATTATCCGCAATTTTTGGCCCCAGCACAAACGAGCCGTTCGGTACGCAGTTCCCACAAGTATTTCGAATGCCGCTACGTCGCGATGTTACACTACGGAAAATGAATTGCCATACTTATGAGCATCGACGTCCTTAGGTTGACTATTTTTGGAAAAAAAGAACTGTAGGCTAGCAAACTAGCAAACTGTCTTTCGCAAACACTACATTTCTCAGTGACACGAACAGTGTTGTGCTAATCTTTCCAATGTGTATGAGGCAGAGTTAGACGGAATGAAGTGACAAAGTACTTACAAGTATGGCTGCAGTGCTCTATGTATTTAAATTAAAATGTCCATTTAATAGTGTGTCGTCCTTTTTAGAAGTTAAAAACTGTAATAAAGAGTCAACTTGTTTCGTAAATAACCTGAAATCACCTACTGCAGTCCATTATCTTCTAATTTTCAATTGATCTCTGCACAGAGGGATAGCGATATGCGAATATATACATATGGTGGTAGTATCACGTACAGGAATGCGTTGGCGGACCTGTCATGTGCACTCAGATGATTAATCTAAAAACGCTTCCGTCGTGGGTATGGCCGCATGACGCAAATTAACAGACTTTGCATGGGATGCTATTCTGTTTCGGAAATCGTCAGGGAATTCAATATTCCGAGATCCACAACGTCAAGAGTGTGCCAAGAATACCAAATTTCAGGCATTACCTCTCACCGCGGACAATTTAGTGACTGATGGCCTTTACTTAACGACTGAGGGCAGCGGCGTTTGCACAGTGTTGTCAGTGCTAACAGACAAGCAACACTGTGTGAAATAACCATAGAAATCAATGTCGGACGTACGACTAACGTATCCGATAGGGCAGTGCGCCGAAATTTTGGCGTTAATGGGCTATGGCAGCGGACGACTGACGTGAGCGCCTTTGCTATCAGCACGAAATCGCTTGCAGCGCCTCTCCTGGGCTCGTGACCATATCGGTGGGATCCTAGACGACTAGAAAACCGTGACCTAGTCAGATGAGTCCCAGTTTCAATTGGTAAGAGCTGACGGTAGGGTTCGAATGAGACGCAGAGCCCACGCAGCCATGGACCCAAGTTGTCAACTTGCACTGTGAAAGCTGGCAGCAGCTCCATGATGGTTTGGACTGTGTTTACATGAATTGGACTGGGTGCTCTGGTCCGACTGAACGGATTGTTGACTGGAAATGGTTATGTTTTGCTACATGGAGACCATTTACAACCATTCATGGACTCCCCTTCCCAAACAACGATGAAATTTTTATGGGGGGCAATGTAGCATGTCACCCACCCAGGATTGTTCGCGACTGGTTTGAAGAGCATTTTGAACTGTTCGAGCGAATAACTTGGCCATCCAGATCGCCAGATATGAATCCCATCGCTCATGTATGGGACATAATCGCGACTGAGTTGGTGCACAAAATCCTGTACCGGTGACACTTTCAGCTATAGAGGCAGCATGGCTTAGTTTTTCTGCAGGGGACTTCCAACTATTATTGACTCCATGCCAAGTCAAGTTGCTGCCCTTCATCGGGCCAAAGGATGTGCGACACTATATTAGGTGCCGGCCGCTGTGGCCGAGCGGTTCTAGGTGCTTCAGTCCGGAACCGCGCTGCTGCTACAGTCGCAGGTTCGAATCCTGCCTCGGGTGTGATGTCCTTAGGTTAGTTAGGTTTAAGTAGTTCTAAGTCTAGGGGTCTGGTGGCCTCAAATGTTAAGTCCCATAGTGCTTCGAGCCATTGAAACACTACATTAGGAGGTGTCCCATAACACTTGTCACCTTAGTTTACAAATAATTTGAAGTGCAAATATTGCGTATTGTAAACAATAAATACAATTAAATATTTAACAAATTAAATTATTCTGTCATATTACAATTACTCTATCAAATTGAACAAAAGTAGTGGTTAATTACATTTAGTACTGCTGTCACACATACTCTTTGTATATATGTATATTTGAACGAAGATAAAATTTATTTCGCTCGTCTCTGTTGCATATTTAAGTTCAAGTGGTTTTAAAGTTTACCAGGCAGAGGCTCAATACAATTTTCAAGGCTTTGAAATTCGTTTTATATGTAACATTAGATTATTATTTAAAGTATATTTAAACTATTCTTTCGCAGTTTTCAAAATGTCTAAATGTGTTTCAGACGAAAAATGGAACGAAAGGAATATGCAACGGGCGCCTGATGATGTCGAAATGGTGATCTCGGTTTGGATGCTGCAGCAAAGCAGTGTTGTGTTCCCAAAGCAACTCTCCAACGTCATCTGGATGGGAAAAATTGATTTGTTTTGAAGGATAAAAAAGTAATGGGGAACGTTAGTGAATGGGCTTCTGAAGTGGAGCAAGAGATATGTGAACATGTGACGCAATTAAAAGAGTGCATATTTGCCCTCATACCTAAGGACTAACTTCGAAGTTACCGTAAGAGAAAATATGCAGCACAGATTCAACCACGAGAAAAAGATAGCTGGCAAGAAGTGGTACTGTTACACTCCTGGAAATTGAAATACGAACACCGTGAATTCATTGTCCCAGGAAGGGGAAACTTTATTGACACATTCCTGGCGTCAGATACATCACATGATCACACTGACAGAACCACAGGCACATAGACACAGGCAACAGAGCATGCACAATGTCGGCACTAGTACAGTGTATATCCACCTTTCGCAGCAATGCAGGCTGCTATTCTCCCATGGAGACGATCGTAGAGATGCTGGATGTAGTCCTGTGGAACGGCTTGCCATGCCATTTCCACCTGGCGCCTCAGCTGGACCAGCGTTCGTGCTGGACGTGCAGACCGCGTGAGACGACGCTTCATCCAGTCCCAAACATGCTCAATGGGGGACAGATCCGGAGATCTTGCTGGCCAGGGTAGTTGACTTACACCGTCTAGAGCACGTTGGGTGGCACGGGATACATGCGGACGTGCATTGCCCTGTTGGAACAGCAAGTTCCCTTGCCGGTCTAGGAATGGTAGAACGATGGGTTCGATGACGGTTTGGATGTACCGTGCACTATTCAGTGTCCCCTCGACGATCACCAGTGGTGTACGGCCAGTGTAGGAGATCGCTCCCCACACCATGATGCCGGGTATTGGCCCTGTGTGCCTCGGTCGTATGCAGTCCTGATTGTGGCGCTCACCTACACGGCGCCAAACACGCATACGACCATCATTGGCACCAAGGCAGAAGCGACTCTCATCGCTGAAGACGACACGTCTCCATTCGTCCCTCCATTCACGCCTGTCGCGACACCACTGGAGGCGGGCTGCACGATGTTGGGGCGTGAGCGGAAGACGGCCTAACGGTGTGTGGGACCGTAGCCCAGCTTCATGGAGACGGTTGCGAATGGTCCTCGCCGATACCCCAAGAGCAACAGTGTGCCTAATTTGCTGGGAAGTGGCGGTGCGGTCCCCTACGGCACTGCGTAGGATCCTACGGTCTTGGCGTGCATCCGTGCGTCGCTGCGGTCCGGTCCCAGGTCGACGGGCACGTGCACCTTCCGCTGACCACTGGCGACAACATCGATGTACTGTGGAGACCTCACGCCCCAAGTGTTGAGCAATTCGGCGGTACGTCCACCCGGCCTCCCGCATGCCCACTATACGCCTTCGCTCAAAGTCCGTCAACTGCACATACGGTTCACGTCCACGCTGTCGCGGCATGCTACCAGTGTTAAAGACTGCGATGGAGCTCCGTATGCCACGGCAAACTGGCTGACACTGACGGCGGCGATGCACAAATGCTGCGCAGCTAGCGCCATTCGACGGCCAACACCGCGGTTCCTGGTGTGTCCGCTGTGCCGTGCGTGTGATCGTTGCTTGTACAGCCCTCTCGCAGTGTCCGGAGCAAGTAGGGTGGGTCTGACACACCGGTGTCAATGTGTTCTTTTTTCCATTTCCAGGAGTGTATTTTATGAAGAGATACAAAAAAGTTTTGCTGATACGGCCAGAGGCCACATCCATGGTTGGTGCCAGGTTTCAACAACGAGGGAGTTGCAGATTTTTTTTTGGCAATCTCATGAAGATAATCGATCCGAACATATTGGAAGTAGCTGCAGTTTTTAATTTAGATGACGCTGGGTATTCCATCGTACAAACAGACACAAGGAATGTAAGAAGGAGAAACAACAAGTTGGATCCATCACGAGCGCAGAGCGTGATGTTACAACAATGTCTGCTGCGTAAGTGCTGCTGGACAGTACGTATCGATGCTGATCTTCAAGCGTGTTACTGGTAAAGATGAGCTGAGGAATAGAGCACCTCGCGTGACAGTATTCGCTTTCAGTGCAAATAGAGGATATATAAACAAAGAATTATTAGTGAAACATCTGGAACATTTTATTTCTCATATAAAGCTTCCGAAGGAGCATAAGGTTCTCCTTCTTGATGGTCATGCAACCCACACAAAAAATCCGGAAGCACTGTATCTAACCCGGTAGAATGGGGTGATATTGCTTTGTCTTCCAGGACAGACCATGCACAAACTACAGCCTTTAGACGCGACTTTCTGCAAACCTTTAAGAAGTTACTATATAGACGAAATGGAAAACATGCTACTAGCTCATCCAGGAGTTTTAGGAACCCTGGAAAAGCATATAGGAGGGAAGGAATTGTAGAGACGGCCGTTAATGGATTTTCTCGTTCTGGAGTCTGACCGGTGGATAGAGATCTCTTTAAGGATCATTACTTTTCTACCTGTAATGTAGTTCACTCCGATCCATCCAATAAAGAGTTACCAGTAGTGAGAGAGACAACAGCACCACCAACACTGGTGGAAGGAGGTTAGGTTCAACATCATGCTCAGAAATCTCAGCAAGACGGCCAGTAACCTCAAAGGACATCGGAAAAAGTACTAATGGGCCCAGTCGTTTCCTTTACAAGACATTTCCCGTATTTCCAATGGTGCCGAGTCACTGGAGGCCAGGTCAGGAAAAGGCACACAAAAGCTGTAATACTGACTAGTTCTCCATATAAGGATCGATTAGGACGTAGTGCTAAACTTTCCGCTAACCTTAAGAGAAAGCTTTTTATAGTGAGTCAAACTGAACAAATGAAAAGCACCAAAACAAATGATTGTTTTGTAAACTATGTCAAAACCGATCAATGGAAGATATGATTGAGTGTATTTCTTGTAGGAGGTGGGTGCATAAATACTGCGTTGGAGTTAGGAAGAATAGTAAAGACACTTTTGTTTTAATTGTCTTCCCAATTTCTATGTCCATCCCTCTTCAACTCGGCTGCCTGATGACCTATTCATTATCGCAGTATCTTTAGCCTCAGAAAACTTCAAGCGTATTTCTCCTTTCTTTAGTACTTTCATACCCCCCCCCCCCCCCCCTTCTTTGCACTTTGAGTTTTCCTGACTAGTCTCTCTTCAGCCTACTCTTCATCCTTACTAAATTGTGATCTTGTATGTGCTCCTGGCTACGCCTTACAATCCAATATCTGATTTCGAAATCTCTGCCCAACTACGACGCAGTCTAATTGAAATCTTCCCGTATTGCTCGGCCTTTCCCAAGTATACCTCCTCCTCTTGTGATTAGGAGGACAGCTAAATTTATTTCAGAACTCGATCAGTGTTTCCCCTCTCTCATTCCTACTGCCAAGCCCAAATTCTTCCCTAACCCTTTCTTCTACTCCTTTCCCCACAGTCGCATTCCTGTCCCCCTTGACTATTAGTTTTTCATCTCCCCTTACTAAGTTACTCCTGCAAGATCCTATACAATTTCTCTCTCTGTTCATCTCCTGCTTGCGAGGTCGGCTTGTATACCTGAACTATTGTTTTGGTCTGCTGTCGATTCTGACGAAAACAACCCTATCACTGTAATGTTAAGAGCAACGCATTACCTGTCCTACCTTCCTGTTCATAACGAATACCACTCTCGCTATACCATGTTCTGCTTCTGTTGATATTAGCCTGTATTCATCTGACCAGAAATCCTTGCCTTCTTCCTGTTTCACTTCACTTGCTCCCACTACATCTAGATTGAGTCTTAGCATTCCCCTTTTCAGATTTTCTATCTTCCCTACGACTTTCAAACTTCTGAAATTCCATGCTGCGGCTCGTAGAACGCTTTCCTTTCGTTGGTTATTCGATATTTTCCTCATGATCATCTTGGCCATGGCAGTCCCCTCCCAGAGATCCGTATGGGGGATTAGGCCAGAATCTTTTGCCAATGGAGAGATCATTATGACATCTTTTTAAATACAGGCCACATGTCCTGTGGATAAACATCTTTAATGCAGTAGTTTCTTTTGCCTTCTGTATCATCATGCCGTTGATCATCACTAATTCTTCCGCCTTTGGGGACCGTTCCCACCCCAACAACAAGACGGTGCCCTGAACCTCTGTCCTCTCCTCGTCTCTGCCGTTGACAGAATGAGGGTGACTTCTTACGCCGGAAGTTTTCGGCCGCCAGTTCTGATGATTTTTATTCAAAATTTAAGCGGCAGCGGAGTTAGAAAGCGTTCTGATTACTGACCAAAGACTAGACCACGGGTGCAATTAGATGTTTACGTTGAACGTAATTGAGGCTGTTGATACTGGCCTTTTTCGTAGGCCGAGAGACGTTGGTTTACATATTAGAGATGGGTGGTGTTTAACGTCTTGTCTTTTTCCTGGCCTCATCCTGTTCCTTCGCAGGGTCGGCATGTTGTTCTGAGTTTGGCATTGTTAGTTGCAGAGGGTGGCCGGATGGCTTGTCGTCACCATTTCACCCTTTCACCCTCTCTCCTCTTGGACGGAATTCGTGTACTCCACGTACCTGCCTCTAGTATTACCACACTTGAAAGTGTAAGAACGTTTTAGAAATGTTTGCAATTCATGTAACTGAGGTGGATGTGGGAACAGCGTATTCGATTCAGGGCCGGCAGCGTACTAATACGAGCGGTGGGTCGGCGATATTTAACATACAGAAAATATTAAAATAAGACTGAATCGCATCCAAGAAAGTAATACTTTTCAAAATCACAAACACGATTTTTCAGTAATCATTTCATTTTTGGTTAGTGATGAGAAAACTATTCAGTTCTTATTAAACAGATTTCTTCTTACTATTAAAATATCAGATATTTTAAGCAAATCTGTACCATTCATGCCATGTCACTGTAACTGGCAGCCTCAGAGTTCCGTTTCTCAACCTGTTAAGCACAAACAGCTCAGTGCGGTCAGGGTGTTATTTGCGCCTGTGCAACGTCATCGTTCCGTATCTCACAAGGGAACCATCAGAGCTGTTAATCATGCCTTTTAACGAGTCTTAGGTACGTGGTAAAGAGTGGACCGAGGACCTAGCTGCCAGCTTTTCATGCATCAGCCCCTAGTTTCCGAGAAACTCGATGTTGAAGTTTTACGCGTGCCTCCTATACCCGTAACTTTATGTACTTTTCGCCCAAACGAGCGTATCGCTGCGTGTGAGGTTTATAGCTACTACGCTGGCAGCAAGGGTTCAAAAACCGCCTGTGTAAATGTTTTTTTCTTTTTCATCGTACAGAATATCATGAAATTGTGACTGTCACTCAAAATTATTCAAAATAGTCATTTTCGACGTAGTAATTTCATTAATAAATGCCTAACTACAGGAAACTTTTTTCAAATGTATATTTGTTTTGAAACGTCCCCTTTTTGAAGAATTATACAAGACTGTGCTTTAACTGACACACAATATTTTTTAGCGCAACGCAATCTGACTTTCAATAATCCCTACAAAAGAATGGCCCTGTCTAATATTAACCTATACGTTTCACAAATCAATTACCTCACAAAAATCTTCGTTACTCGAACTACTGCAATACAGCGAACGCCACTACTGCCAGCTAAATAAAAGATTCAAACTAAGGAAGGCACTAACTACTGATAGGCATAGTTAGCAAATGAAAGATTTTAATAGAGAACAAACACTGTATTTACCTTAATAGTCATATTATATATAGCAGTTCATGACAGTCTTACAAATTTCAAAACTCCGCCATCTCTCTCCCCACATCCATCACTGCTGGCGGCTCACCTCCAACTGCGCAACGCTACGCGCTTTTCACATCCAGCTGCCGCTGCCCAACACTACAATAGCAGACAACAATGCAAACTAGCCACAGACTGCACACAGCACAGCCAGTGATTTTCATACAGAGCGCTACGTAACGTTGCCAATAAGAAAACATAAACAGCCTCATGCCGCGAAAAAATAGGTTGAAAATGCTCACAAATTTGTGTTTTTGCGTCATTACAGACTTTTTGACATTTCGATTCAATGTTATGTAACTCAGTAGTTAAATCTTCACGTGTTTGTTCAAGAGTTTGTTCCAATGAGTCTAACTTTTGAAGCTGTTGCTGTGTTTGTCTCTGATTTTGTTCCATCGTGTCTAACTTTTGAAGCTTTTGCTGTGTTTGTCCCATTTGTTGTATTAATTGTAATAACAATGCATTGGTGTCTGAAACATGTTCCTCAGTGCTTTTCGCCAGTGAATTTGCACCGGCAACATTCACATTTTGACAAGCGGAAAATGTGTCTTGACTCATTTGAGAAAACGGTGAGAACCCAAAACCTGAGTCTACAGTATTTGCAATATTGTGTTCTGTCATTCCCGATTCCTGAGGCGAGCTGTTGCCGACCGATCGATCGATAATGCTTCCCTGTTCACTTCCTGTTTCACTGTCTACACCATTATTTGACGCCCGCTCCATTTCCCTATACACAGTTACCAAATTACTACTTTGAACATTAGTAAATTCATTACTCGGCGGCGCTGATAAGCTACGCTCGTCGTCACTATTATTTCTCAGTTTACTTTGGAGCCTAGTGTTACGTTTTTCACACGCCATTATTGTCACAATATTTCACACGATAACACAGAAGAGCACAATTTGAAGAGCAAAATAAGATAACACATTAACATAGAAATGGAAATAATGTCTACTTAAATACTTGGTGCAAGTCTACATGCATGTCACAACTGTTTTACTGTACAACAATGAAAGACTGCAACTACAAAGGAGATTCTCTCTACAATTAACAATAAACAAAATCTACGCTAATTACACAAACTACAAGGAAAAAATCAGAAGATTCCAGTGAGGTATCCTCGGCTAAGGGTCGACATATGAAACGTCCCCTTTTTGAAGAATTATACAAGACTGTGCTTTAACTGACACACAATATTTTTTAGCGCAACGCAATCTGACTTTCAATAATCCCTACAAAAGAATGGCCCTGTCTAATATTAACCTATACGTTTCACAAATCACTTACCTCACAAAAATCTTCGTTACTCGAACTACTGCAATACAGCGAGCGCCACTACTGCCAGCTAAATAAAAGATTCAAACTAAGGAAGGCACTAACTACTGATAGGCATAGTTAGCAAATGAAAGATTTTAATAGAGAACAAACACTGTATTTACCTTAATAGTCATATTATATATAGCAGTTCATGACAGTCTTTCAAATTTCAAAACTCCGCCATCTCTCTCCCCACATCCATCACTGCTGGCGGCACACCTCCAACTGCGCAACGCTACGCGCTTTTCACATCCAGCTGCCGCTGCCCAACACTACAATGGCAGACAACAATGCAAACTAGCCACAGACTGCACACAGCACAGCCAGTGATTTTCATACAGAGCGCTACGTAACGTTGCCAATAAGAAAACATAAACAGCCTACTTACAGTTTTACGATTGGCAGTTAAAATGCCAAACATTTGGAAAATCTAAAAAAATCAACGATGTACCAAGCATTAACAGCTGTGGAAGGATTCCAGTTAAAGGCGAATGTTCTCATCCCTTACTATCAATCAGCTTATGTAATGAACAATGATGAAACCGGCCAATCCCAATCGACATACAATAGGTCCCTTGCGGAACGAGGAGCAAAAATCGTCCCTGTGCAGGGAAAATATCTGAAGAAGACCAGTAAGCCCTTCACAACACAGTTTTCTCACTTATGAATGAATCATCGAGGAAATTTGATAGGATTGTTCAAATACGAGTGGAAGAGTTGGCTCATAAATTAAAGAAATATAATTGTAACCTAAACGAAATCAGGGAAGTTCACGAATGCACTGTTCGAAGAGTTCTCAAAATCTGTCATTCTTCTGCGCGCGGGATAGTATACGTTTCTTTACATTTCTGATTCGTGGGCAGGGCAGACTGATCAGATCTTTGTGGACGAAAGAAAAGCTTGAATCTGGACCGAAGAAATTATCCTACCCAAATGTACTCCACTTTGCGCCTTGCTATGTTTATTTTTAAAAGCAGCTTCACGAAAAAAAAAAAAAAAATCAAAACGCTCCCGACTTGCTGAAGACTAAAAGAGAAACCGCTTCGAAGGGAGATCCCATAAAATTAAATTATTTAATTCTGCATCAATTTAGTCTACCTGCTTTCAAAGGAATGATCGAATACACATGGTTCTCATCGAAGCTGATCGAGAAGAGAAGAATCAGCTGGAATCCAAACGAAATGAGTTTTACGCTATCGCTTTTGAAAAATCCGTGTACCTTTAAGGACGTAGCTTACATTAAATGTGTGTGGTGCTCTACGAGTTTGTGTTTCAGTTAGCTTCAATTCTAACCCAGCAAGAGATGCGAGAGGTAGCGAGTAAGACGATCCTGTAATCTGTTCTGTAAAAATGGAACACATTTGAAGAAAGTCTGCTGTACTGGTTGATTTATTAACGAAATTACTACCGCTTAAATAATAATTTTATATTAGATGTACTTTTTACTGATATTTTATACGATAAATTGAAGCACACAGGCGGGGTTTGAAGCAGTACCGCGATCATGTTAGCCATGAACCTCAGCCGCTGCACTATACTCGCTTGGTGCAAGCATTAGTTACACTGACGCTTTGGGAGGTAGGCATAAAACTGCAGCATCGACATTCTCGGAAACTAGGGGGCTTCGTATGAAAATCCGCCAGCCGGGTAACCAGGTCAAGTCCTTCCACAACATACCAAAGACTCGTCAAATTCTGGACTCGCATTCGGGAGGACGACGGTTCAATCCCGTGTCGGCCATCCTGATTTAGGTTTCCCATGATTTCCCTAAATCGCTCCAGGCAAATGCTGGGCACGGCCGACTTCCTTCCCCGTCCTTCCCTAATCAGATGACCTCGATGTTTCCTCCAAACAACCGAACCCAACTCGTCAAATTCTGTGATTAAGAGGTGCACCCTTAGCCGATTTTTATGCGATACACCTCAGCTGTGGTTCATTAATAGCTCCGACAGGGCAGGCTGTAACTCGCAAATGGAACTTGTTCATTTCTTCGTGGTCTGTGTGCAGGTTTGTTCCACTGCTCAAACAGTACCGCCGTCTACAGCTCCAAGTGCGTTGCTGGTTTTGTCTGCAGTTCAGTACTCATGTTTTATGCCAATTTGATACACTACAGGAAAGTGAAATACGTAAGATTTAATTTTAATTTTGAGTGTCTTTAGCAACGATTTGTGAATATTTTTCTGTGAGCCACGAAGGTAACAAATCGCGCAATGCGATAATTTTTGTCAAGCATTAATTATGTTAGGAAACGTTTATAAATAATCTGAGAAAGCATTTGGAGCAAAGGCATCCAACGACAAATTTATCAAATGTTCAAATGTATGTGAAATCTTATGGGACTTAACTGCAAAGGTCATCAGTCCCTAAGCTTACACATACTTAACCTAAATTATCCTAAGGACAAACACACACACCCATGCCCGAGGGAGGACTCGAACCTCCGCCGGGACCAGCCGCACAGTCCATGACTGCAGCGCCCTAGACCGCTCGGACAAATTTATCAATCCACGGACGCAATACTACAGTAATGCAAACTATTTTTCTGCTTCCGTCGTACTTTATGACCTACATGAAATCTAATTAATAATTAATAGGTTTTTAGAAACCATTACCAGGTTGGAGCTGGAACGTAACCTATTACTCGTAATTAATTGTTTAGCTCATCTCTGTTATCGTACATAAGCGAGGAGGCAATTCACGATCCGTCACAGAAATAAGCGGTTTTGAATACGTTAAGGACCACATGGATTCCGGTACAAAACAAGTGAAGCATGATTTCCTGAAACTTCAGCTTCGGGATCTTTATATTAAGGTAGCGCTCTCCAAGAAACGGAAAAGTGGTGTTGAACAGTACAAGGCTATTTATTGTTCTGCTCTTGCTTTCTGAGGTTTACATCTAATAAAACACGTTGTGTCCTGGCCAGACATGACATTACTGCTATTTTCTGACTGTTAAACAAGATAATAGATTCTACTCCGGTTAAGAACAGTCTTGTTAAAAGGGATCCCGGGATTTACGAACATCCCTTGTCAGTACGTAGCCAAATATACTGAGCGTCGCACTTTAGAAACATCAGGGGGTGCTGTGCAACGCTTACGAATAAATATTATTTCGAGTTGTATCCCATGTTATCTTTGTAGGACTTCTCGTATTTTCAGATTTGTAGGGCTTAGTTTCGGGACACGATATCAGTATATTCATTTTGAGATTCGTGAGTGCTACGCCTTCTGCTTATTGTCTTATATTTTGTAGAAACAAGTTTTATTGCAGCTACAAATGTCTGTGGTTCTATCACGACGTCGTTTTTAGTGATATCCGTATTTTTGTCATGTTGTAATATTTCTATAATAAAATGAATCATTTCAGATTTTTCATACAGTATATTTAAAGGGAGAATTTGCCAACACTGGGGTAGCTATTCGATTCCACGACTGTAGAAATCACACGATTCTGAGGCGAAGAACTTCTCGAGTCGTGTTCGGAGTACATTTTCATCCGAAAAGGAAGTTCCTTGAAAGTTGTTCGACAGAGCGTGGAAAAAGTGAAAAGCAAAGAGCCCAAAATCAGGTGAAAAAGGTGGGTGCGGAATAACTTACCAACGCAACTCATGTATATTGCTTTTTCTCAGTCTAGCAGAATGCGGGCGGGCGTTATCGTGGAGTTATTCTTGGATTGCTTCTGCAAGACGTCTCAGTCGTTGACAATAAATATCAGCAGTGATGGTTACACCTCGGGGAAGTAATTCGTAGTACAGCACACTGTTCTACCAGATCCATAACATTATGTTATTTCTATGCACGGAGATCTTTGCACGGGGAGTTTGTTTTGGCCCAACCTTCCCTTTCTTTTCCTTATGTTAGCATGAAGGCATCATTTCTCGTCACCAGTAATGATAAAGTGTAGGAAAAGTCGGAGTTTCTCACGAGCCAATTGACGACAAGCAAGCAGAGATGTACATACAGCCACCCACTGATCTTAATGATTTTTGCTTAGAGTATGCAGTACCCATACACCCGGTTCTTGAACCTTCCCCAATGCATTCAAATGTCGCACGGTGGTGGAACGATCACAGTTAATCATATTTGTCAGTTAACGAGTGCAATGACGTGGACCATTGAGGATTAACGCGTTTAAACGATGTTCGTCAGGCCAAAAGGTCTTCCTGCACGTGGAGAATCACTAACGCCAAAAAGGATCCTCCTTTAAAAGAGAAAACAGTTTTTTTGCCGTGCTATGTCCCCTGGCATTAACCCCAAACACAATGCAAAAGTTTTTGCCTGCCGCCTCCGCTGTCATCCCCTCTATACTCAAAAACATGAATATGTTGGAAATGTTCCGATTTCTCCACGTGGCATTCCATTTTGTAGCGTCTATAGCTTCGTTCACTACCTACAAATGACAAAATGACGATATGTAGGCTCAAATAGCAATAATGAACTACAAATAAGGAAAGGCAATCGATAAACAGAGCCATAATATCCGGAATACCAACATGCAAGACAAAAACGCTGCGAACTTCCACACGTACCTAATACAAGAACTCTGTCGGGAATAACGTCGTTCGCAAGTCAGTTTTCAGTCTCAGTTTCCACTGAATATGATTTACGTGACATGAATGACTCCTAGCGACTTGGTGCTCTCTAAGTTATAATACTTGAAATCGTCGGCCTACACTTCGACAGTCGGAAGTACTTGGCAGCAGAATAGTCCGCTTCGTAGCGTCTCTAAATGCCTCCTGTCAACGTTGGAAGTCTCCTACATTGACCCGACTTCTAATACCATTGCTACACTACTGACCATTAAAATTGCTACACCAAGAAGAAATGCAGATGATAAACGGGTATTCATTGGACAAATATATTATACTAGAACTGACATGTGATTACATTTTCACACAATCTGGGTGCATGGATCCTGAGAAATCAGTGCCCAGAACAACCACCTCTGACCGTAATAACGGCCCTGATACGCCTGGGCATTGAGTCAAACAGAGCTTGGATGGCGTGTACTGGTACAGCTGCCCATGCAGCTTCAACACGATACCACAGTTCATCACGAGTAGTGACTGACATATTGTGACGAGCCAGTTGCTCGGCCACCATTGACCAGACGTTTTCACTTGGTGAGAGATCGGGAGAATGTGCTGGCCAGGGCAGCAGTCGAACATTTTCTGTATCCAGAAAGGACCTGCAACATGCGGTCGTGCATTATCCTGCTGAAATGTAGGGTTTCGCAGGGATCGAATGAAGGGTAGAGCCACGGGTCGTAACACATCTGAAATGTAACGTCCACTGTTTAAAGTGCCGTCAATGTGAACAAGAGGTGACCGAGACGTGTAACCAATGGCACGCCATACCAACACGCTGAGTGATACGCCAGTATGGCGATGACGAATAAACGCATCCAATGTGCGTTCACCGCGATGTCGCTGAACACGGATGCGACCATCATTATGCTGTAAACAGAACCTGGATTCATCCGAAAAAATGACGTGTTGCCATTCGTGCTCCCAGCTTCGTCGTTGAGTACACCATCGCAGGCGCTCCTGTCTGTGATGCAGCGTCAAAGGTAACCGCAGCCATGGTCTCCGAGCTGATAGTCCATGCTGCTACAAACGTCGTCGAACTGTTGTTGCAGATGGTTGTTGTCTTGCAAACGTCCCCATCTGTTGACTCAGGGATCGAGACGTGGCTGCACGATCCGTTACAGCCATGCAAATAAGATGCCTGTCATCTCGACTGCTAGTGATACGAGGCCGTTGGGATCGAGCACGGCGTTCCGTATTACCCTCCTGAACTCACCGATTCCATATTCTGCTATCAGTCATTGGATCTCGACCAACATGAGCAGCAATGTCGCGATACGATAAACCATAATCGCGATAGGCTACAATCCGACCTTTATCAAAGTCGGAAACGTGATGGTACGCATTTCTTCTCCTTACATGAGGCATCAAAACAACGTTTCACCAGGCAACGCCGGTCAACTGCTGTTTGTGTATGAGAAATCGGTTGGAAACTTTCCTCATGTAAGCACGTTGTAGGTGTCGCCAGCGGTGCCAACCTTGTGTGAATGCTCTGAAAAGCTAATCATTTGCATATCACAGCATCTTCTTCCTGTCGGTTAAATTTGACGTCGGTAGCACGTCATCTTCGTGGTGTAGCAATTTTCATGGCCAGTAGTGTAATATTCACTTTCAAAATAAAACTTTCTGCCAATTGTCAGTTCTCATTCTTCAAATCTCTATCTAAGTGCCTGCCCTGTTAATTAGTTTAAAGGTTTTCACATTTACACAGAGAAACGATATTGAGCAAATATTCTGCAAATATAAAACAATATCGCTTTTTGTGTCGTTTGAGTAGCAGCAGTGCTATAAATGCTCATCTGTCTACGAAATACGCAATGAAATGCTGCGGCTTACCGCCAGATATTTGGAATTAATGGCTACCATTAAAATGTATTTTCAGCTCGTTTACATTATTTAATGGAGATTGGTTTCATTTTGTGCAATTTGCGTTAATTTACTCGTTAAACAGCACAAAGGGGGGATTCAGTACCATGATTTTTTAGCGTAATCTCTAAAGTAGCTTTCGCACCGTACTTTGCTGCCAAACAACCAGGAAATGTGGACATAAGTTGGTGACTATTAACGTGCTGTCGAAACGCTAGCAAGAGCAAGTGGACATTAACAGTAGTAATAGTAGGTACAACAGAAGCACTACGATGAAGTAACAGACGAAACATTTTAGAGATTATGAAACCGGTAACTAAAAAAAATGTATTAATAAAATCAAGTGTAGTTTCCCAGTTATTTTAGATTGGACAGACGGGAAGATATGTTCACATCAAGTAAAGAAATATAAATAAATAAATAAATACTGGCAACAATCGGACGTAAAAGCCACAGCTCACCAGCCTGAAGGAAGACGTACACCGTAAACCCTCAATAATTCGGAATTCACGGTAATTTGGACTGGTTTTTCATTGCAAAGTGAAACGCAACCTTACAGCACCAGATACCAATCGCCCCTGTTAATTTGCTGTAAAATGCTGAACGCATCTCTTTTCTTCCTATTAGCTTCACCCGTGGTCAGTGAAGAGTAACACATGTATCACCGTTGGTAAGAAGCATGTAACAGAGTTAAAGAATGCTCGATTCGCTTGCTGGACGCCAACGGACGATTTGTGTTAAGTTACATGTTTTTTTTTTTTTTTTTTTTTTTTTTTTTTTTTTTTTTTTTTTTGAGTCATCAGTCTTCTGACTGGTTTCATGCTGTCGGCCAAGAATTCATCTCCTGTGCCAGCCTTTTCATCTCAGAGTAGCACTTGCAAATTGCGTACTCAGTGTTCATTATTTGCTGGATGTATTCTAATCTCTGTCTTTCTCTACAGTTTTTACCTTCTACAGCTGATTCTAGCACTATGGAAGTTATTTTCTGATGTCGTAACAGATGTCCTACCATAGTGTCCCTTCTAGTTCTGTTTTCCACACTTTCCTTTCTTCGTCGATTCTGCGGAGAACCTCCTCATTTCTTACCTTATCAGTCCACCTAATTTTCAACATTCTTCTGTAGCATCAGGTATGAAATGCTTCTATTCTCTTGTGTTCCGGTTTTCCCACGTTCCATGTCTCGCTAACATACAATGGTATGCTCCAAACATACATTCTCAGAAATTTGTTCCTCTTGTTAAGATCTATGTTTGGTACTAGTAAAAGTTCTCTTCCCCATGAATGCCTTTTTGCCACTTCTAGTCTGGTTTTCATATCCTTCTTGCTCCGTCCGTCACGGGTTGTTTTGCTGCCTAGGTGGAAGAATTTATTAACTTCATCTACTTTGTGATCACCAATTGTGATGTTAAATTTCTCGCTTTTCTCATTTCTGCAGCTTCTAATTCTTTCATTTTTCTTCGATTTATTCTCAATCCATATTCTGTAGTCATTAGACTGTTCATTACATTCAACTGATCCTGTAATTACAATTTCACTGAGCATAGCAGTGTCATCACCGAATCTTATCACCGATATCAGTTCATCATGAATTTTAATCCCATTCTTGAACTTTTATTTCCGTCATTGCTTTTTCAGTGTATAAATTGAGCAGTAGGGGCGAAAGACTACATCCCTGTCTTACACCCTTTTTAATTCGAGCACTTCATTCTTGGCCTTCCATTCTTATTTTTCGCCCTTGGGTCTTATACCCATTGCATATTATCCATCTTTCGCTGTAGCTTACCTGTATTTCAATCAGAATTTTGGATATCTTGCACCATTTAGCATTGTCGCACGCTTTTGCTACGTCAACACATGTTATGAAAGTGTTTTGATATCTCTTCAGCTATACTTCCGTTATCATCCGCAACGTTAGGACTGCCTCTTTGATGCCTGCACCTTTCCTAAAGCCAAACAGCGTCATCTAACAATCCTTGATATTATTTTCCATTCTTCTGTATATTTTCTTGGCAGAAACTTGGATGCATGAGCTGTTAAGCTGATTGTGCAATAATTTGCAATTAAAAACGCTAGTTGCACTTCGTATTTAAATGAGGAATTTGACAATAATTAGCCGGCCGGTGTGGCCGACCGGTTCTAGGCGCTTCAGTCTGGAACCGCGCGACCGCTACGGTCGCAGGTTCGAATCCTGCCTCGGGAATGGATGTGTGCGATGTCCTAAGGTTAGTTAGGTTAATTAGTTCTAAGTTCTAGGGGACTGAAGACCTCAGATGTTAAGTCCCATAGTGCTCAGAGCCCTTTTTTTGACAATGATTGTAGTGGTAGTACTAACTCGCTGTAACTTTATATTCTGATGAGATGTTGTGCACGCCGTATAATGATGTGTTGAGGTGAACAAGGTGCCGTCAGGGGAGACCGAGCGCTTGGGGAAGCAAGGGTTGCAGCGGGTTTCCTCCTGTGGGACGGAGGAGCTGGTGTCCTTACAAGGTGGGCAGTGAACCCGAGGCCAAGGGAGAGCAGACGTTCGGGGCTAGGTGCGGGTGACGGGGCAGTTATCTGGTACTGGGCCGTGGACTACTAGGACTGAAGGAAATACACGGGGATGCAACCGTGGTGTTAAAACACAATCCCCTCTGTTCCCTCTAGCATAACCTGCGGGCGGTATAATGCGGCCTCAGGTTAACGAAAGAAAACTGCCTGCTGCTGTGAGAGGTTTCAGAGAAACACTGTCGAATTCTCTGGGTGTGCAAAAGCATAGGCTCCGACTGCGCATTAGATAATATCAATAGAAAGCGTACCAGAAGGCTCCACTGGTTGCTGTTTAACTGTGTGGCTAGAGGCCCGTCCAGCCGATGCCGAGAGAGAAGGACGTTATTTTCGTATTTGTTTTCATACGATGGCGAAAACGCGCTAGTGGGAAAACTATGATCCGGCATATGTAGCCGGCCCATGGCGAAGTGATAAGTCCCGGTTTTTAGACTGAGATAGTGGGAACCCTTTATCGGTCGCTCTGCCCCAGTAGTATGGTTGTCTTCATTTGGGTGTTATCCGCATGCCTTGCAATCAGTGCATATTCATCGTATAACTTTGTAATACAATAATAATGATAGCGAATCAGCATAACCAAACTGGCACACCCATCAATCCCAGAAACTTGCCAACCATTAGTTACTGTCATTAACATGAGCATTTAGGTACTACGTGATTCGAAACTGTTTATAATGAGTGTGTAATCCCTTTAAATTTAATATGACATATGTGGAATAAATTATAAATGTATTTTACTGATTAGTTTTTGTTTTCTAGTTAACTAAATCCATGTACATACGTAGGCATCATAGAAAGTTAATCGAGACCCACTCAGAATTCAGTGCTCAGAGCCCCAGAACTGATCGTATTGCACTTAATTCCGTTGTGTAGCTTAATAATCAGCACTGGCTGTTGAGGAGTGGTCTGTTTCTGTAACTGTGTCAGTCACGTCTGTCATGTGAGTAAAACCAGCCGAATTGTGGGTTATCTAATTTTTAGTTTAGCTTGCTCAGAATTTGACGTCACACTGTATCTTCCGATCTTAGTCACAAATTTAGGAAATAATACGGGCAGAAATACGAGGATTTCCTTCAATAAAATTTGAGAGAGCAAAGAATTAGAGCCAATTGTTAGACTTTCTGAAATGTATATGAATCCGTGGTGAATGTTCTTTGCCAGCCGAAGTGGTCCGAGTGGTTCTAGGCGCTACAGTCTGGAACCGCGCGACCGCTACGGTCGCAGGTTCGAATCCTGCCTCGGGCATGCATGTGTGTGATGTCCTTAGGTTAGTTAGGTTTAAATAGTTCTAAGTTCTAGGGGATTGATGACCTCAGAAGTCCCATAGTGCTCAGAGCCATTTTGCATGTTCTTTCGGACACCTCATCGAATCCGCAGATGTGAAACATATTATGTAAATTGAAGAAGGAGGAGGGGAGAGGGGTTAGGGAGAAAGGAAAGGGAAGGGAAGGGACCACTGACATCAGCTGCATCAGGACCTTGTGTGGCATCGGTGGCGGAGAGTGAAAAATGTGTTATTTGAACCCTGTATTTCCTGCTTACAATTCAGTGACATTAACCACTGTGCCAATCAGACGTAATATTTATTGCAACTGTCCGGACTATTGCGGTGCGCCTTTCAGCTGACCCACACTTCTACCTAGCGCCACCTATCGGCAGTCTGTGTCCATGTGCTTCATGATCGCTACTTGGACATTCCTGCCGGAGATCGGACGCAATGGTTCATCCGCACTAAATGCGGTAGATTCATTGCCTATCGAGGCAAATTAATTGTATGAATGAATAACATCTGTTTTTTTGGAGCACATGGGACGGGGGCTACAGACGGGTGGCGCTAGGTGAGATTTTGGGTGAGCTGAGAGGCACGCCGAAAAAGTCCGTGGTTGTAATGAATACTGTGTCTGGGTGGTGCAGTGTTTAATGCAACTGCGTAGTAAGCAGGAGATACAGGGTTCGAATCCCGCTCCAGTACACATTTTTCACTTCTTGCCACTGACGTCGCACAGCCCCTGATGCAGCTCATGTCAATGGTCCCTTCACTTTCCTTTCCCTCCTTCAATTTAGATAATATTTTCTGCAATAGTATAACACGGAAAGCGCAGAATAAATAAGGTATGTATTGTTTCTCAATGGTATTCCATTGGATTCATGTGTCTGTGATTGGTTTGTTGTGGTACCACGACCTGTCGGTTTGATTGCACTGTTGACCAGCTTGGCCATAGTTGATTTTAATAGTAAATGATATGTACGCCTGCAGTCGGTAGGATAACGTGTGAAAATTTTGGCTATGGGAATGACTGTTTGATAAGAAACATGTCGGGTGATACAATACTTCAGGTCAGCTTTGAAGCAGATTGTAAGATGCCTTATTTAAGGGAATTTAGTGGCAACTCTAGAGAAATTGATGGGGTGTTATATCCAGTCTAGTGCGCACAATGTAATTTGATTGGACACAGAGCACCATTATCAGGCTTTACGAGTGACTTGTGGGATTTGCAGGCAATATGGTCACTTAGACTGAGATTGTCAAGAATGTGCATGATTAGACTTACATCATAAGAAGTAGGCTACTGAGTGCTTAGGACAGTGACTACTTTCTGATGGTCCAAACTGGAAAAATTCCATGTCTTTCTTTGCGCCCCAGTGTGAATTGTCTTCGGTGTAGGAATTATTAAGTAAGATTTAAATTATTTGTGCTCTTCACTCATGTGAAAACGATGGTCAGACCAGAAAAGGAATAAGGTGAAATGACAAGAATGCCTCATTGCATACGTTTGTAGTTAGTTTTTTTTTTTTTTTTTTTTTTTTTTTTTTTTTTTTTTTTTTTTGCAATACTGAATATCAGTTTTCAACTTGCACTAGAGGAATGTGTTGTTTTAGTCATGCGTTATCTAATCTGGCGACAGAGCTTGGATGTGACTCAGTGGTTACTGTGAGTACATGAAAAGATAATAGATAAATTGATATGGATTACTCAGATAAGTGATGCACATTACAGGGAGAGGAAATTTTACTTTTTACTTCAAGAACATGGAAAGAACAATCAGAAAAGTGTTAACCATTTGCAAACGATGGCAGAAATCAAAATCATTAATGACATTGAACCAAGCTTATCTGTTCCCCATCATACCAAACAGACTAAGATGACTAGTAGCAACAGATTTAATGGTACCGTTACCTCATGTGAGAGAGTGATATAATTATATTTTTGTGACAGTGAAACTGGCTTCAAAATACGTGACCTAGGTGCCACTACAAAGACCAACAGTCAGAATAGATCCGGATGCATCCCAGAAAGAATTTATGAAGCAGGTTAGAAAGGTTATCTCTGAAATGGCTCCCAATTCGGATCACAAATGTGGAAGAAGCATAACTTTTAGCAGATATTTGTATCAACTTACCACCCATCCTCTAATCCATCTGCAAGGATTATGAGAGAATTGCGATGTCTCTGCCGATTATATTGCAGCAAACATCACTTGCTCCTCAACGACTTCCAAGAAAGATGAACAGTTTGCCACATAGAGCAACAAAGACAGCTTCGATAGTGGTACTAAAGAATAAGAAGAACAATAAGCTAGCAGCAGACAATGTTACAGAGATGACAGAGTTCCCAAACAGGCAACACCAGCAACACAAGGCAAAGAATGAGTCAGCCCTAAAGAAGACAATGGCGGCAAAGAGGAAAGAAAGAATGCATAGGAACACAAAGATATGGAACTATGAAGATGGGCATAAGGTTGTTATATGGTTGCATACACTATCAAGCAGACAGAAGGCTGTGTGTCATAAATTCTTTCCATGGTATTATGGACCAGTGAAAACTCAGCATATTTTCCATGTTAGTGACATAGAGGTGGAGACGCCAAAACTGGCGAATATGGAGGAAAACATACATTTGTAACATTAAACCTTTTAGAGAATGACACAATAATGGGCACAATCCCTTTGGGACTATGAAAAACGCCATAACTGGGTAGGTTAAAAGATAATAAGTAATTAGTTAGCCAAATTTCTGGCCCTTTCATATTGTAGTACGTGAGTGGAAGTAAATGTTGACATGTGGAAAGATAAGAACAACTTGGGAGTAAAGTGCGTGGCTTCAGATATGTGATAAAGGTGGCGAGAATCTATAAGAATTATGAATATTAAATAAGTGCGTATGTTTTGCAAGGAGAATTGTAAGACCCAATACAAGGGTGGAAGATACAGCAAGGGGGGTTATGGAGAACTCGGATGAAAAGGAATGCACATGACTTTAGGATGTCTTGGAATTTTTTTTTGACGCTTTAGAAGGAAAGAAAAAAACTTGTGTCGGGAGTAATAGGTGCTTTTGTATGTAACTGTGCCTAGTAAGTATCATGACATGGTATATGAGGTTGGACAGAAGACCCATGTCCACAGTGCATGTAATAAATTGTTGATGTATTGTAGGCACAAGGGTTTATAGTGTGTATGTGGTTATGTAGCACCAAAGTAATTGTTGAGGGTAAGGACCAATTGCTATAAATTAAGAGTAGCTGAGGAAAGTGAAAGATTAAATGATGAGTGGACTTCCAATGGGCATAAAATTTGATGATAATGTAAGGTCTTACAAGCTTTTTTTGTCATGTGTAAACAGACGCGGTAATACCCACAATGGAGAGAGGAGGAAGAGCTTATAAAGGTAGGAGAAGCATAGGCACTGTACATGAATCCATGAGCGGTCATGGTGAAATGTGAGTGAAACATCAATAACTGATCCTGGACGCCATGCGGATCACTGGTCACGATGAAAAAAAGTGAAGGAAGTATCCCATTAGTCTATGCAGCTTAAAGATAAGAAAATGTATTACAGTCGAATGAAACATTACAGTGTGTTGGTATTTTATACTGAAGATATTTGCAAGAATGAACTACTTCCGCAGGAACGACAACACTAAGAAGGAGACATCCCCATGTATGGTACAATAGAGAATGTGAAGAAGATGGAATGGTTAATGGGAGGCAAAGAGAAAGAGACGGAAGTGTGAGGACTCACATACAGAACAGAAAGATCAAGCTTGACATCAACATGATGGTAGCATCTTCTTATCGTCTATGGTGTTAATAAGCAATGATTAACGAAATCATAGAGATATGGAGAAACGAGGCTGGAAAGCATGAAGACGAAATTGCATGTACATAAAAGATGGGGTGTACGACTGCATGTTTCATTAACTGATAACAACTATACTTCTTACTAATATACTAATGTGAAAAAGATGTGCAGCAAAGTGAATTGATATACTATTAATTTAGTAAGTTATGTGAGAACCGCTTACTAGAAGATAATATAAGTGTCAGATTTAAAGAAAAACTGACACTGAATGTCAATGGTTTGTGTGTTTATAAGGGTAAGTGTAACAAACTATATGTATATCATCTCTCTCTCTCTCTCTCTTTCTCTATCTCTCTCTCTCTCTCTCTCTCTCTGTGTGTGTGTGTGTGTGTGTGTGTGTGTGTGTGTTCAGGAAGCTTATCTAGCAATAAGGTATATTAGAGCGGTCGTATAGGGATAAATAAGTAAAGTTTGTATTACGAGTATTGTGCAGATATGAGTTGGTGACACTGGCCAGTGGACTGTATTGGTTGTCATTGCAATGGAAGGCACAAATGAGAGAGACATGCACAGGACATGTTGAGGAGAGCTGCATATGGCTGTGGTTTGTAGATATACACCAAGGCCATATCTTTTCGGAGGCCATCAAGTTGGACGAGCTGCAACACATAGCAGCACTACACCCAGGTATATAAATCCATAGTTAGATTTTCTCCTAGTGAGAACCAATCCATTGACTTCGATTGTGTAATGTGCCTTTGAGCAACAACACTAATTTTCCTGGATGTCCAAGGACAGCCACACTGCGCCTGGTAGCGCTACTCAGACTTTATCTCATGATCTTTGGTCCCCTACAGGTATGAGCCCTTTAGCATCTTTCGGCAGACCCATCCAAGTGCTAGCCCAGCCCGACAGCTCTTAACTTCGGTGATCTGACGGGAACCGGTGTTACCATTGCAGCAAGGCCTTTGGCCGTACTTAATCAAGTCTTTAAACGCCATTATTTGAAAACAAAACGAATATTTTCTAGCACCACTAACTAAAACTTACTCGGCAGCCTTGGATGCATCAGGGAAAAATATGAGAGGCTATTGAAATAATCAAATGACCTAACAGCATGAAGAGGGAAGACGGTTACAAGCTACCTACGATCTGGATGTCAGCGATTTCAGCCTGGCAGACAGCGTGTGTTTCCCAGGCAGCAGCAGCACTTGATCCAGGTGTAACAACATAAACAACGGGCGCGAGAGAACTGCCGTGCGGACTTACAACACCGCTGGGGGAAGACGCTACACCGGGGTACAGCTGCCAATTTGGTGTTGCCTACCGACTGCCAACGAGACTTGCCTACCAGTCACTTACTAGAGTGGCACAGACAACAACCAGCCGATACGCTATTTCCTACCAGTCATCTACAAGAGTTGTCTTCCTGTCAGCGCCAGTATAGCACTGGCAATACCCTACCTACAGGCATCCTTCTCAATAGCAACCTGCCTTCAAATTGTCCAGTGACATACCTGGTATGTGACGTCGCTAGCCAACAGATAATCGACACAGACCGTATGTAGACGAAGACATTCACCAGTATCCAACAGTCACAATCTTGAAGAGAACCGCAGCAAGTTGGCTGAAACGCCGACAATTTAGTTGCCTCATTGTTTTATAATGAGGCGGCTAATACACAAATTTATTTTATTCAAAATGATACTATCCTTGGAAGCATATGAACTTACAGAATGTAATGGTTAGTACTTAGTAGGTCCTTCTTTCCTCTTCATAATCTCTTGCATTCTCCTTAGTGTGGATTTCATCAGCGATTCTGTTGTTTTTACTGTTATTTTACGCCATTACACTAGTAGTGCATTCTTCAGATAACTCCTATTGGATATCTGATGATTCCTCGTATTTTGTGGAGAGCATACCGCATATTTTCCATTGGATTAATCTTTGGGGGCCGCTGTAGTTCGGCATCTAGGGGAGAGTGTTATACACGTCCTAGCATCTAGAACTGTATGTTTTGCATCGTTATCTTGTGTGAAAATATAATTCCCAGAAAGACCCGAATTATTCAAACCTTTGGGTAGATATATTTTTAGGTTGTTTATGTAAACGTTGTGATCTATAATACTATCAGTGAAAAACAGATCTTCGACACCATTTGCACTCTTGGAGCCCAGAGAAAACACTAAACCTCACGCTGAGTAAAAACACCGCTGCATCTGTGTGTTTATTTAAAAAGGGCGACCAGTTTCATTTAAAAAGCACGATCGGTTTCTTAACGTTAATTACATTATTGAGTGAAGTCCCGAATGGAAAGAAACTGCAAAGTAATTTCAGAAAGTGATAGCCTTGGATAAAAGGTTCGTCAGATCTTTGCCAAAAGTGGATGAATGCAAGTTACATAAAATATGGAAATGACCAATACTTAAAAACACCGTGATGCTAGAAAACCTTTGATATTAAACTTTACCACCTATTCCTGGAATTTCACGCCATTCTAAAACTCATGTCGCACCCTACGATAAGCTAATGTAAAAGGGGGCCAATAGCCGGAACCTAAAAAAGAAGTATAAGTAAACCGTCAAACACCGTGCGATGAGGGGAACAGAAGAAAACAGCGTGACATAGTCTGCAGAGCCTCTCCTGGGCTCGCATCATTGACTTTCAGGATTGATACCCACTTTCATATTTCTGAATAGCATCGCTTATGTATCGGTGCTCCTATAAATTCAAACTAAAGGAAAGATGATCAGCTGGGTGATATACGGGGTGGTCCATTTATAGTGTCCGGGCCAAGTATCTCACGAAATAAACATCAAACGAAAAAACTACAAAGAACCAAATTCTTCTAGCTTGAAGGGGGAAACCAAATGGTGCTATGGTTGGCCTGCTAGATGGCTCTGCCATAGGACAGACGGATATCAACTAGGTTTTTTTAAAAATAGGAACCCCCATTTTTTATTACATATTAGTGTAGTACGTAAAGAAACATGAATATTTTAGTTGGAACACTTTTTTCGCTTTGTGATAGATGTGTACGTTGTATCACGTAACATTCCGCCAGTGCGGCCCGTGTTAAAATGGACTGTTTACCAATTGCGGAAAAGGTCGATACCGTGTTGATAAATGGCTATTGTGATCAAAATGCCCAACGGGCGTGTGTTATGTATGCTGCTCGGTATCCTGGACGACATCATCAAAGTGTCCCGACCGTTCGCCGGATAGTTGCGTTATGTAAGGAAACAGGAAGTGTTCAGCCACATGTGAAACGTCAATCACGACCTGCAACAAATGATGATGCCCAAGTAGGTGTTTTATCTGTTGTCGTGGCTAATCCGCACATCAGTAGCAGACAAATTGCCGTATGTCTGTGCACCAGGAATTGCGTGGCGACGACTTTGAACGTCGTGTACAGTTCTGCCACTGGGCACAAGAGAAAGTACGGGACGATGACAGAATTTTTGCACGCGTTCTGTTTAGTGACGAAGCGTCATTCACCAACAGCGGTGACGTAAACCGGCATAATACGCACAATTGGGCAACGGAAAATCCACGATGGCTGCGACAAGTGGAACATCAGCGACCTTGGCGGGTTAATGCATGGTGCGGCACTATGGGAGGAGGGATAATTGGCCCCCATTTTATCGATGGCAATCTAAATGGTACAATGTATGCTGATTTCCTACGTAATGTTCTACCGAGGCTACTACAAGATGTTTCACTGCATGACAGAATGGCGATGTACTTCCAACATGATGGATGTCCGGCACATAGCTAGCGTGCGGTTGAAGCGGTATTGAATAGCATGTTTCATGACAGGTGGATTGGTCGTTGAAGCACCATACCATGGGCCGCACGTTCGCCGGATCTGACGTCCCCGGATTTCGTTCTGTGGGGAAATTTGAAGGATATTTGCCATCGTGATCCACCGACAACGTCTGACAACATGCGTCAGCGCATTGTCAATGCATGTGCGATCATTACGGAAGGCGAACTACTCGCTGTTGAGAAGAATGTCGTTACACGTATTGCCAAATGCATTGAGGTTGACGGACATCACTTTGAGCATTTATTGCATTAGTGTGGTATTTACAGGTAATGACGGTGTAACAGCATGCGTTCTCAGAAATGATAAGTTCACAAAGGTACATGTACCACACTGGAACAACCGAAATAAAATGTTCAAACGTACCTTCGTTCTGTATTTTAATTTAAAAAACCTGCCTGTTACCAACTGTTCGTCTAAAATTGTGAGCCATATGTCCATATGTTTGTGACTATTACAGCGCCATCTATCACAAAGCGAAGAAAGTGTTCCAACTGAAACATTCATATTTCTTTACGTACTACACGAATATGGAATAAAATGGGGGTTCCTTCTAAAAAAACGGTGTTCATATCCGTTTGACCTATGACAGCGCCATCTAGCGGGCCAACCATAGCGCCATCTGGTTTCCCCCTTCAAGCTAGACGAGTTTCGTTCTTTGTAGTTTTTTCGTTTGATGCTTATTTCGCCACTATCAGTTGACCATCCTGGGTAAGGCAGCTGTAGTAACATTTTACCATTTAAGTATCATATCTATATTGTATTTTTTAACTATATCATCTTCCACATTATGTAGATACCTATTTGGAGTTTAATTTTGTATAGGAAAGCAAACCGTCGTATAATTAAGTTGTCGCCCTACGTTTTCCTTGTTCCATCTCTCTGGTTGTCTGCTTGGAAGTATGTTTGTCGTCTGCTGGAGTCTCTATATGTCTTTGGTCTTGGGGTAATAAAAGGAGAGGGATCCCTAAAATGAAAAACCATAAAAAGACCCAAAGATGGGGTGTTCAAGTACTCAACCTCCTTCATGTTGAACAAAGGCTGCTACACAGTGTCGTGACAGAAATCATGGGATAGCGGTATGCACATATACAGATGGCGGTAGTATCGCGTACACAAGGTATAACTAGGCAGTGCGTTGCCGGAGCTGTTGTTTGTACTCACGTGATTCATGTGAAAAGGTTTACGACGTGACTTAGGCCTCACGACGGGAATTAATGCACTTTGAACGCGGAATGGTAGTTGGAGCTAGAGTCATGAGACGTTCCATTCCGAAAATCGTTAGGGAATTCAATATTCCGCAATCCACAGTGTCAAGAGTGTGCTGAGAACAGGACATTTCAGGCGTTACCTCTCTCCTCTAACAACGCCACGGCGACAGCCTTCACTTAACAACCGAGAGCAGCGGCGTCCGCAGTGCCAACAGTCAACCAACACTGCATGAAATAACCGCAGAAACCAATGTAGGACATACGTAGAATATACCCGTTAGGACTCTGTGGCGAAATTTGGCGTTAATGGTCCATGGAAGGAGGGGACCGAAGCAAGTGTCTGTGCTAACAGCATGTCATCGCCTGCAGAGCCTCTCCTGGGCTCATGACCACATCGGATGGACACTAGACGTTTGTAGAACTGTGACCTGGTCAGATGAGTCCCGATTTCAGTTGGTAAGAGGTGATGATAGGGTTCGAGTGTGGCGGACTCAAGTTGTCAAGAAGGCACTGTGCAAACTGGTGGTGGCTACATAATGGTGTTAGTTTTGTTTACATGGAGTGGACAGTGTCTTCTGGATGTTCAACTACTTGTCGACCATTTGCAGCCATTCATGGACCCCCCCCCCCCCTCCCCGACAAGAAAGGAATTTTTATGGATGTGATGAGCCATGTCTTCGGGCCATTGTTCGCGATTATAAGTAACAACAGATACTGTGTTTTCTTACTTTGCTTGAGCAATATGGCGATTTGAAAAAGGATGGGTTGATGTAAGAACTTCTAATACAAGGGGAAGATATGCTAGATTCTGGTGACGAACTGGTGCACCGGCTACGGGGTGCAGCTGATCGTGGCGTACACATCATGCCGGAGCAAATAGGTGAGGTGAGCGAAGCCATCGCTTTGATTATAAGTGCTTTAAATGGGCTTGGTAGTATGTTGTCCTTATTCAGATCGTGTGTGCCATCATGTAGGGGAGTCAAAAGATTGCAGGCTCACCTTGTGCACTGAGGAAATAGAATTAAAGATTTGCAAATTATCAAGCTGTAGGTGGAGCAAAAAAAATCGCTAATTGATGAGTGTGGTTATTGATTACTGTGCTGAAGTAATTAGATTGTTAGAATGGAGCTGCAAAAAAGAGGAAAACAGTCTGCTGTCCCGAAATGAAAAAGAAATGGGAACATTATATTGTGTTCAATCAATGCAGTTTGTGAAACTTACGAAATCCTTTCTCGCAGTACTACGAAAGATTAGAGCATGGCCATAGAACCATTTCTGCAATTGAAAAGTACACTGTCTCTTGTTGAAGTGGTGGAAGTCAGTAAACAATACAAAACTGATGAGGTGTAAATGTTGAAAAATGCTGTATCGAGTTCTAACATTCTGCGTGGTGTCTGTTTGTTCTATATCGTGTCTCCCTACCACTTTCGCGCAACGACGCTCTGAGCGTGTTTTTTTAGGATATTGACTAGTTTGAACCTGGGACCTGTTGCTGGTAAGGAGACGCCAGACCACACATGACATGTAGAATTCAGAAGAGTTCAGTGAGACTAGCGATGATATAACCAAATACTTAATGATTTCAGCGTTAGCTCCACTGCACTCCCTGTAAAAGAATCTAAATACTAACTAAATTTAGTGGAAGGGGTTCAAGGCTTTCCTATTTTTAGTTAGCTGGTAAAATAACGTCGAAAAAGCAGTTAGGTTTACCATTGGAAATGTTATTCTACTCACAAAACATCGTTTATAAATTGTACTATTGATAAAAGGAAATGTTTTAATACAGGATAGTAAAAACTAACTGCGTTCAACAAAAATGTGAACGAATATTCCCTGAATGGGTTTCCAAGTTCTACAATGGATCGAAGGATGACCTATGCCATATCACATCTACAATCAAGGTTTAAATTAAGTTTCACAAAAGAGAAAACTATCAAAATGGTCTACAGTGACCCTCAATTATCTTTAATTACTTATCTAACTTGTCGTAATTTACAGTGGCTGATGTGGCTTCTCAATAACTATATAACAGAAAAATCATCGCGTTTCAGATTTTTACTTCAAGTGGCAAATGTGAACACCATGAGCTTTAATTGACGATCGACACTAGTATTACACAAAAAGGGGTGTAACAGATGAGACTTTTGCAGTTCTGAGCGAAGTTTTATGCGCTGTTATGCGGCATCACGTGTGTTCATTACCTTGTCGGTGTTCGTCAGGGGGCGGCGGACAGCACAGCTCTGCTCACCTCGCTGTCTCGGAAGCAACTCTCTCCTAACATCTCCTTACTACAATTTACTGAAGTTGGTTTAAAAAAAACTATCTGGCTGTGTTTTCATCTGACCAATCAGGTCTCAATGTCAACCTTAAGCTCTGCCTACAAAAATTCTGTCTATCCAATGAGAAACGTTATACTTTTTGTGGTGGGGCAATGTTTTTTAAGGTTTGCAACGTTACAGAGACGCAAAAAAGTCTCACGCTAAAACTTGCAGCTGATGTGGTCCTTTTAGCATTATCATAAGATCTATACTGCTCTTCTGGAGGGGTCTATCTTTTAGCATGGGCTGGAGGGTGGTCCTGACTTAACAGAGACGCGAAAAAGTCTCACGCTAAAACTTGCGGGTGGTGTAGCTCTTTTTGTGTTATCGTAAGATCCATACTGTTCTTCTGGAGGGCTCTAGCTTTTAACATTGGCTGGGGGGTGGTCCTGACGTAACAGAGACGCAAAAAAGTCTCACGCTAAAACTTGCGGGTGGTGTGGTCCTAGCGGTTAGCTGGCGACGAGGGTGTCCATCAGTCCCTTATCGTAGGGCCTTCCAGCTTAACACGGTTCTGCTCTCGGCATCTGTTCTCGTTTCTCCCCTCGGAACTGCGTCTGTCTCACGGTGGGAAGGTATGACATGCATTTAGGCATTCTTGTGTTAGTCTGTGGTATTCCATTTGCTCACTCGTTACTCATATTACTTTGGTTGATTTAATGTCACGATTTATTTGGAGCTATGTGACATACTACTGGATTTGCTTATCATGTCAGGGTTTTTATGGAAGGTGTTGCATTAGCCTGACACCTTACAGATCACCACCCTTCGAACTTAATTTTTGTACTGAAGTTAGGCAATGATTGAATCGTTGTCTAAGCCAGCCAAAAATTATTCTGTTATCTAAATTTTGTTGTTTACTGTTCAGCCTCGTTATTCTGGTTCTATGCTAGTTTGTATTACAAATTTATATTTTTATGTTCTTCTACATTATTCTCAAAAATGTCAAGAGAAGAATATTTTTATGCTATTATTAGTTTTTAATTATTTTCTTTCGTTATTTAAGTGTGAAGTTTGTTTTTTAAGAAGTTTGCTATCGAAAGTGAGGAGTCTTTCACATCGATTTTATTTGAAATATATTTTTTTATAAACGTAGTAATTAAGTAAAATCTATTCCTAACACATTTTCTAAATATCATGTACAAGTAAAATGATTTTGTTTCTAGACACTCATTTCAACATTGTTACACTAACAAATAAGAATTATTTCCAAGAATTGCTTTGACAAAGAAATATACATACACAAGTATTGAGATATTATCCTAAAAAATGGTACAAATGTTAAAAAAAAGGGAAAACATCCAACAAGATAAATTTTTATTCTTTGTTTTTATAAGAAGAAACTAAGTAAAATATAGTTACTCTTTTATTTTTATGAGGAGAAAATAAGTGGCATATAGTTTTAGTGTTTATTATGCCTTACTTTTGTTCTTTATATACTGTCCATTTCAGAACTAATGACTTATTTTTATCGATAGTCTATTTTTTACTTAAGTCCATAGTCAATGACTGTTATTTTGTAGTTTATTAGCTGCGTGGTGTGCTTAACTTATTTAGTTTTTCACACTTTTCTTTTGCACAATTCCTACATCACATAATTTGATTTCACACATTCACACAATCCTATGAATGTTTAAGGATGAGGTTGGCAAATGTTTTTGCATGAAGGTGATGGACTTGAGCGAGATGGATGTGGGCAAGTATTTGATGTACAGCTTCGTTCGTCGTTCTTTGTTGGCTTTGCAAGTGTGTGTTGCTGTTGTGGAGGTCCCATAATGGAATGGAGCTGTGAGTGCAGAATCTCGTGGTTTACTGGCTTTTTATGTGTCGCTGAAAGCGGTCGTTTTTCGTTGTAACACTTCGCAGACGACTAGTTTACAATAGGATAAGGATTTGGGAAGGTATGTCGTCTATTCTTCACCCATCTTCTTTCTTGGTCTCAATCTTGCGAATCTTCAACTTCTGTTCTTCCTGCTTTTTCTCTGCTTCTTACTTGCTTCTTGGTTCTTCTCTGGGCAGGATATGGAAATATTTATTGATAACTAGTCGCTTTGAAGTTCTCCTTGTAGTAACAGTTTGATAAATGGTTTGGACATGTCATTTCTACTTTGTGTACATTTTCTTCAGTTTCGTGCATCAGCGTGCTGTTTAATAGCGGTAGTGTGACTTTTACACATATTTTTTTTCCAGTGGTGGCTTGCCCAAGCGGTCTTCTCGTCGGGCCGTTTTTTGCTCGCTCCGTTCATTCGGGGCGCTCAGAGACCCTTCCGGCGTTCAGCATCCCGTCGCGTCTCTGCAGGACTCTGATACTGTGTGGCTCCATGTTCCGTCCCAGCAGGGTTCCGCCTAGTGGGCAAATTTGTGGCTCACTTTCGATACAAGTGCCTTCTGTTGGTCTCGCTGTCCTTTCCTTTCTCTCGACACTTCTGCCTTGTAGGAATCGTGTCTTGCTAATTACGTCCTTTTCTTTCTTGATACTTCTCTCATTGGAACTAGTGGGTCGTTGCATCTTGTCCTTGCTGGAGTTTTTACAATGGTTCTTACAAAAAGTTTTACTTATAATCATCTAACATATGTCTAGTACCTACATTGTTTTATGCCTTCTTAAAAAGCTTTACAAATTTCGGCGCCCTTTCCATGTTACAATTCTAAGATATTTTGCATCTTAATTTCTACAAGAAACCTCAAATTCGTTTTTTATTTTTGTGTAGTATCATGGTGTATAGCATTTTAGTATTTCATGCTGTTAAACTATCTACGTTTTATCCCTTCACCTTAATCTATGGTACCATTGGTGTTATTTTTGTTTTTGTTTTTATTGAAACAACTTTCTTTTTCCCACCTTCCTCTCTCTTCATTCTTCTTTCTCCTGACGAGCTTATCTGCAACATAATCTCGAAATATTGTGCTGATTATTTACCAATAATAAAATTAATCTTCAAACTTGTACTGAAAGTGTTTAGTACTGCCAGTCTTAGGTAAAAATACCTCTGCTTTATGTCGTAAAATACCCTCTAACTCCCTTTTACTGTGTTCTGAAATATCTTGAACTTCTTGTAATTTTTCTTCGATTTCTTTATGAACTTCTAACATGAGTTGAGGCGATTCCCCCTTTTGTGCATACCATTCTAATTCTTCATCCTCTCTGGCGTCATTCTTAATTGTTTGTTTATAACTGTTATTTCTTCTAATTTTAGCTTTTGCTGAAAGAGAAGTGTGACATTCGCGAATGTTACGCTACCTTTCCACATATCTATTATCGCTCGTCTCTCATTTAAAAAATCTGCATCTATAATCAAATCTACAGTTAGTTTAGGTATAATCACGAAGTTGGCTTCGATCTTTTGACCTTGACACGAAAGAGTTAAACTTGTTTGTCTCGTAACTTCCGCAGCATTGTTTCTAATAGGACCTCTTACTTTAATCTTACGTGTTTTCAGAACTGGCAATTCCTCATTGGCATTACACTGCATGAATAAATTTTCTGAGTTTGCAGTCAGTTCACTTCTGCTATCAATTACAATATTGACTGGGATAGGCTTTACCATGGCCTTCACAATTGGTTGAATTTGAAAGGGTTGGTTCTGTTCTTCTTCTTCTTCTTGCATCAACGAATCCTCCACTGAATCATACATGAGTCTTTTTAGGAATTTCCCTTGTGAATTCGAACTTTCTGTAGGATAAGCTTCGACTGCTACTTCTCTCTCTTTTATTTCCTCTTCTCTATTTCTTCCTTCATTTACGCTTTCTTCAACATCCTCTACTTTCTCCTCATCCTCGTCTATCTTCTCCTTCTTCGTCGCTACGTCCACATAATCGCATCTAAATGCTCTAATTATCGCTTCATAACTTCCTTCATTATATACGTTGGGTTGTGAACCCACTCGGTAACTTATTTTCAACTTCTGTCGACTGCGCATTATCCTCATTGAATTCGCTTTCCCTGGTTTCCATCTCAAATAGCTCTGCAATACTCATTACTTCGTCCTTTCCTCGTACATTCGTTGTGCATGCCTCTGATAATTCATCTTCCTCGTCAGTATTCTCCCAGTTAATTTCGTCCCAACACGATATTGTTGTTTTCTTGTCTTCGTTTTCATCTGGTCCCTGCGGATTTGTTTCTTCCTTCTTCTCTTCTCGTGATAAGATTTTTACTTCTCTGTTCAAGGTGCTGCAATTGTCCTGGGCAGGTGCGTCATTCTCTTTGGCATGGGCGCTTAGCTGTCAATTCGAACGTTTATCGGGGTTTGGTTCTCCAGTACCCGTTCCGGTTGTCGTTATTCCCTCTGTAATAGTTGTTGCCGTTCCTGGGTGAATTATAGTTATTGCCATATTCTCTTCTAAATCCATAACCGGTTCTTTGTTGAAATCTATTGTCGTTTCTTGGTGCGAAGTTATCACATGGTTCGTAATTATTGTTTCTTCGTACTGTGTCTTGTGGATTCCACTGCTTTTTGCTTTCGTTTTCACTTGGGCTTCGTCTTTTTCTTGCGTCATCTTCCGAAAATATGAACTCTAGTTCCCTTAGAATACCTTTAAATGCTTCGACGTCATTGCCTCCGCGACCTACTAATGATTGCTGGTATTTCAATGGTAGTTTCATCGCGCATAATTTAATCAACTCTCCGTCACTGTATGGTACATCTAAGCATTGATTTTTCTTTGCCATTAATTCGAAAAATTTCACGGGACTCTTCTCTCCTGAATTTTCAAAATATGGGTCCTGTAATAATTCGTACTTCACTCTGTTCTGTGCTTCGCTGGACCAATATCGTGAGAGAAACTTCTCTCTGAAATCTTCGTACGATCCGCTTGTGGCTGCAACATTCTGCATCGTTTCTGCGACTCTTCCTGACATGTGTGCACATATAAAGTCTAATTTGCGTGCAAGCGTCCAGTGTTCTGGTAATCCTACTCGGAATTGATCAATAAAAGTTCGTGGATGTAATGATTTTCCTTCTCGAAAGTGTTGAAATTTTCTGACTGTGAGGAAATGATCGTTGTCGTACTTCGTCATAGTTCCATATGAAATTCGCGATTCTTCGCCACTTTTGTTTCTGATCATTTCTCCCGTCGTTCTTTCCGGTTGTGGTAGATCCATTGGATATTGTCCACTGTAACTTTCGCCTACCCTTGCGTAGTATCGTTGGAGTGGTACGCAATAATTTTCTTCCATCGGTTGTGAACGTGTAGCTGAAGGCATTGCACTGTACTCTTCGCGACCTGGCTTTCCATTGTCACGTATGTTACTTTCCGCCTGTGATTGGAATCGCAAGTGCACGATATCTTCGTTAATTGCTTGTTTTTCCGGTGCTGTTACAGACACGGATGTGGTTGCAGACTCAGTGCTTGTTCGATCCTGTTCACTACGTTCTTCAATGGTTTACAACAACTCTGTTCGCAATTTCTGAAATTGTCGCTTCGTTTGCGCTTCTATTTTGACTATGCGGTTATCACATCTTTTCAGCGTTGCTTTTGTGATACGTTTGTGTAACACACTGTTTTCAACACCTTCACGCGCTGTACCTGCTGCTTGTCTAGTAATTATGTTTATCTGTTTCTCTAGTTTCTTGACTTCTCCGTGGGTGTTGTTACGTAATGTTTTGATCTCGTCCTGAATGTCATTACGCAATGTTTGTACGTCCTCTTGTACCTTGTCAATGTCTGTTCTCAATTGATTGTGACCTGTTATTAAGTTTCCTATCACTTCTCGAGATTCTATTGCCTCGTATTCAATATTACTTAAGTGTAACTGAAATTTTTTTGTTTTGTTCTTTAATTGCACGCATTTGTCTCGTGGTTTCTGCATTTTGTTTCGTCATTTCTGCATTCTGAATTTTAATTTGTTTCGCAATTTCTTTATTTTGTCTTGTCATGGTTTCCGTCATTAATTGTAATAATTCTGCCAGATTGGTGGGTCCTATTGCGTTTTCTTCCGATGTCCTACGCTCTGTGTTTTCGCCCAAGTGTTGGTTTGCAACCGATTGCATTGAACTGTGCGGTGACACGTTTCTGCTCGAATTCCTTGTACTCTGTGGTGAGGGAGCTCTGATTACTTGTACTATGGGTTCTACGTATTCCAGACGCAAGTTAGAATCCTCATCGCCTGTCTCTCTACTTTCCTGCTCCTCTGGCGTATGCTGACCTAGGTTTTCTGTGCCTTGGCGTACATTATCCTCGTTATGGTGCGTTATATGTCCTATTTATCGCGATACTGCATCGTCTGTTGTACTGTCCTCTGTTCTCTGTCCATTTTCATGCTGGGTCTCTACTTCAATTCGGTCAAGGTCTCTATTTGCCATTGCTAATCTTTCCGAATCCCTTATTTTCTGTTTTAAAAGCAATTCACGCGCCCTACTTCGAGTCAACATGCGCTCATGCGATCTCACGCGTTTCATAAACTTTTTGCACACACGACTTGACAATCAATTCACTTACTTGTTGGGTCAGAACCAACTTGTCAACGATGTAACCGCCACCTGTGCGCTTGCGTTGGAGAGAAAACTTAATTCTAACAATATTAAAATTCATAACTTAATTATGCTATTGTCTCTGCCAGAATGAATGTCTCACTTTTATTGAATACTTTCTTACTATCTATCGCTGCAGCCTCTGTTTTCGACTATTTATAACGTTCAAAAAAATTTTTTATTACGAAAATTTTTCAACAGGATATTTTTCTGACCTAGAGACGCGAAAAGTCTCACGCTAAAACTTGCGGGTGGTGTGGTCCTAGCGGTTAGCTGGCGACGTGGGTGTCCGTCTGACCCTTATCGTATGGCCTTCCAGCTTAACACGGTTCTGCTCTCGGCTTCTGTTCTCGTTTCTCCCCTCGGAACTGCGTCTGTCTCACGGTGGGAAGGTATGACATGCATTTAGGCATTCTTGTGTTAGTCTGTGGTATTCCATTTCCTCACTCGTTACTCGTATTACTTTGGTTAATTTAATGTCACGACTATTCGGAGCTATGTGACATACTACTGGATTTGCTTATCATGTCAGGGTTTTCATGGAAGGTGTTGGATTTGCCTGACACCTTACAGAGTAGCCAAAGGAAGGTTGTAGAATAATATTCATCAGATTATTCAGCAAAAGTCGTCAGTCAGGCTGTGGCAAGTACTAATTTTTATCGAATACATTCCCAAGAGTCTCATGTACGAATTTGTTCAAGTTTACTATTCTCTCGTTCAGGCTGAAGATGAATGCCTGTCTACTTACGTATGTGTCACTAGTATTTGGGCTAAGACACTGTGTATAGAGGCAAAAGAAGTGGAATTAGCGCAATATATTTTAGAAGGAGTCAGACCAGAAGACCAATCCAGGACAGTCGTTTTTATAAAATCTAAGACACTAATGGAAATGGTAACATTATGTTCGGAAACTGAAAGTGTTAGACAGGCGAGCAGCGTAGAACAGCTAAAATGGTTCAGTATAGAGAAGCAGGAAAGCGAGTAAATGAACTGGAGTCAAGAGGAAACAAAAGTAGTGTCAGATGCCTTAGAGAAGAGTATATGGCGTGCGATTGTCCTAATCAGGGACAAGGCGGTAAACAAGAGTTACGACTAGGGAAAAGTGGTAAACACAGCAAGGACCTAGTTCCAATGAAATAATGTAACAGAATCGTCGTGGGTAACACCAATAAATTGCTATTTTTATGTGCTCCAGTCAATGAGGAACCGATATGTGCACTGCTTGGCTAGAACACTTCTATGACTACGCTGTGTCCCAAATGGTACAGTGCGAACCAGGGGGGGTAAATAAGTGGCCAGAATTTTCGTAAGGTGGGAGTGAGATGCGAAGAGGCAGATTTTTCTCAGTTAAACATATTATGAGAAATTGTGGTAGTATATAGAATACAGTGGTTTTCTTGGAAAATATCTTTGTTAATTGCTGACAAATTATCCAATGACAAAACTGGATTACGATTTCCTGCAGAGTGTGGGGTTAAGTTGTGACTGGGGATCAAGGCAGTTTCCATTTAAATTTTGCCCAGGGAAAGGGTATCCGGTTTGTCCTAAAAGCGTGAATAATGGTATTTATAATCTGCAGATAGACCAGAGCACGTTATGGAAACAGGTAGATGTAGGGAAACTTTCACTGCAGGAACTGACGAAGCTTCTGTGAAGTTGGGAAGGTAGAAGGTGAGGTACTGGAGGAACTAAAGCTGTGAGGACGGGTCGTCAGTCGTGCTTGGGTATCTCAGACGATAGAGCACTTGCTCACGAAAGGCAAACGTCCCGAGTTCGAGCCTCGGTGCTGCAAACAGTTTTAACCTGCCAGGAAGTTTCATCAGTGTAAACTCCACTGCAGAGTGAAAATTGATTCTGAAAAATTATCCTGTCAGTGTTGACGAAAATTAGCGTAAAACTATGACCAGTATGTTAGCGGGGCATCAAAGAGGGGCAGAGCTGAATTACCAGGGGAGATGGCCCCCGAAAGTAATCATCGGGAAACAGGTTGTTATAAAAGGTTTCTGGGCGCTCAGTAAGGCGGTGGACAAAGTTGCCCAAATTTGTGGGACTATGTGAAGTCATTTAAAAGACGACCCCTGTATTTCTTTTGATGCGGGACGTGGTTTCAAGGAAGATACATAGAGTATCAGTGTCACAATTACACTTGTTGACAAAAAGAAGTACTCCGAACCACGTGTTTAGTTTCTATTCTCTCTGGTTTCCAAATGTAATACTCCATGATTGTGTGCTTATCTTCTCTTGAGCGGAGGGTTGGTTGACTTTAAGGAGGGGAGGGGGAGGGAAGTCATGAGCTGTGTCGAAGTATCGACCTTGCTAGATCGGGTCGAGCCTTAGTGTTTTGGGTACTTTTCAGAGACCCAAGCTAAGCAACTCGATATCGGAGTGTTGTAAAGAGGGAGCAGAGGGATATGACTTACAGAACGGAGTTACGGACAGAGTGGCAAGTACTAGCACGGCGTGGTTGTCTGCAAGTAACTTGTCAGCAAGAGAGGGCCCACCCAGCGAGGCAGTACCGTACCTCTGGGCACTGACACATGCAGTAAGCGGAGTGGTATACTTGGCAGTTGGTGTCGAGGCGGGCAGCAGGGGGACCGAAGTTGTATCCGTTAGTGCTGCTCGATTACCCTCTATCACCCTACGTGGACTGACAAGATTTTGTAAACCCTCGTCGCCAGTTTTGTAAGGCCTCGTCTCTACTGCTATGGAGGTTGAGTTGCCACTGTTGTTGCGGTAGACCGTGGGTTCGTGAAACGGCTTCTGGTGCAGTACACCGCTAAGACAATTTCTCCCCGCCAGTATTATGCAGCATACGCCCCAGAGTCAGGTAACAGAATGGGAGAGCGGAGGCTCTACAACACTTCAACAAATTAGTAAGAAAGTCACACAAACTTGTCGGTAATTGAGGTCTCCAACATTGCATATAATGTAACACAAAAAGGCCCTCAATGGCAAATACTCTTAGGTAAACTTCACAGTACATAGCAAATACAATTTACAGCTGTCTGTTCACTTCTGAGAGTTCACTAAACGACGTTCCCTGACTAAGTCAGCCCCGGACGATGGTCTATAACCAAGTTGGCGAGAGCTGTTCTTCTATCTTCCCAATAAATTTCTGCCCGTTGTCGTCCGGTCGTTGGCGGAATGTACTCGCCTTGCATCTGGACGAGGCGAAGTCGGTATCTTCATCCTTAACGCCACCCATGGCACTAGTGGAACTCGCGCAAGTGGCGAGTCTCTATGGTACTGGCACCAGCTCGCATCTTTGCGTCTGTGGTGCTTTTGCCCAGCCCGTGTCTTGTCCGGCGTGTACAGGTACAGCTGCCCATGCAGCTTCAACACGATACCACAGTTCATCAAGAGTAGTGACTGGCGTATCGTGACGAGCCAGTTGCTCGGCCACCATTAACCAGATGTTTTCAATTGGTGAGAGATCTGGAGAATGTGCTGGCCAGGGCAGCAGTCGTAGATTTTCTGTATCCAGAAAGGCCCGTACAGGATCTGCAGCATGCGGTCGTGCATCATCTTGCTGAAATGTAGGGTTTCGCAGGAATCGAATGAACGGTAGAGCCACGGGTCGTAACACATCTGAAATTTAACGTTCACTGTTCAAAGTGCCGTCAATGCGAACAAGAGGTAACCGAGACGTGTAACCAATGGCACCCCATACCTCACGCCGGGTGATACGCCAGTATGGCGATGACGAATACACGCTTCCAATGTGCGTTCACCGCGATGTCGCCAAACACGGATGCGACCATCATGATGCAGTACACAGAACCTGGATTCATCCGAAAAAATGATGTTTTGTCACTCGTGCACCCAGGTTCGTCGTTGAGTACATCAACGCAGGCGCTCCTGTCTGTGATGCAGCGTCAAGGGTAACCGCAGCCATGGTCTCCGAGCTGATACTCCATGCTGCTGCAAACGTCGTCGAACTGTTCGTGAAGATGGTTGTTGTCTTGTAAACGTCCCCATCTGTTGAATCGGTGATCGAGACGTGGCTACACGATCCGTTACAGCCATGCCGATAAGATTCCTGTCACCTCGACTGCTAGTGATACGAGGCCGTTGGGATCCAGCACGGCGTTCCGTATCACCCTCCTGAACCCACCGACTCCATATTCTGCTAACAGTCATTGGATCTCACCAACGCGAGCAGCAATGTCGCGATACCATAAACCTCAATCGCGACAGCTTACAATCCTACCTTTATCAAAGTCGGAAACGTTTCACCAGCTAACGCCGCTGAACTGCTGTTTCTGTATGAGAAATCGGTTGGAAACTTTCCTCATGTCAGCACGCTGTAAGTGTCGCCACCTGCGCCAACCTTGTGTGAATGCTCTGAAAAGCTAATCATTTGCATATCACAGCATCTTCTTCCTGTCGGTTAAATTTCGCGTCTGTAGCACGTCATCTTCGTGGTGTAGCAATTTTAATGGCCAGTCGTGTAAATCCGGACGATTGGCGTATTTAATAATCACTGAAAGGACGTTTATGTCATGTGACTGTCCTCGCGAATTTAATTATATTGCATTACAGCTCTATCCGATACAAGTGGAATCTGACTGTCGAGAAATCTGGAGGACCTTTCCCTACTGTAGCTGACGATTGGTAATTTGATAAACTATGTTCAGTTTTGCTGTCTTACGCCTGTAAAGTCCAAAAGAAAGAGTAATGTTGTCTGACGTTTTGAAAAACAGACTGGTTAAAGGGGTGGATAGAGCTTAAGATGTAAATTGCTTTGACTTATCAGGTCTAATTTAAATGTTGAATGTTTATTTTACGTGGTTTTTAAATTGGTTCATATGCTTTCTAATGACAAGAAAGGCTTTATGAATTTTCTGCCTTGTTGTAAAACTTGTGTGTTTAGAGCGTAGTGTGATTTATTATTGCCTACTAAGACAGTTAACAGCAAATGAAGTTTTATTTTATGAAGTTGTAAATTTTATGTACTGGTGTTCTACATTAAATTTAAAAAGATAATTTACTTATGTTTTTCCAGAACTGTTTTTTTGGCTCAGAACTGAGTAATAGAATAGAACATGGTACAACTGTGTAACAATGTTTGATTTTTGTTTGCGTTACTGATGTCAAATCAACGTTTTTAAAAGTTTCTCTTGATATTCAGTAAACCTCCAGTACGTTCCACTTGCCTTAATCCATGTCCTGTCATTGTTCATACACCATGAATGTCTGAGACTTAAAAGGATGGAAATCAGTATGAAATGTACTGTGCGCCCAATTTCATTTGTTATGCAGCTACAAGAAGAAGAGTCTGTGTCACACATTGTCAACGTACAACACCTTACATTGCCGACGACATCTCAACTTGAAGTAAGAGGCAACTAATTGCTTGGCCAGACTTGTATAGCCAGCGTCGTATTCATTTTGTGTTTAAATAATACCGAGCTGTACTGAAGTGTTGACCTTCAATTATATCTAAGACAAAATACCTAAGTAGGGTCCATCCTATCCATTATCGATGATCCGAGAGAGTACTGGTGATTGAGAAACTGTTGCAGTATGTTATGAAAGAAATAATAGTGATTAAAATTTCAATGATTTGCAAGATTGCTATTAACAGAATTGCTCAAGTCTATAAACAGTAATTTGAAAGACGGTACTTAACACAGCAATATTCTAAAACAATTTTTTTGTGTATTTTTCGTGGGTAAATAAGTTTTCAGTTTTACACAACTGCAATCAACTAGAAGCGTTTGTTAACGTCTCGAGCAAATGATAGTGGTATTTGCACAAATTTATTAGCAGTAATTGTTAATTAATTGTAATAAAAGCTGAAGCTGCATGTAACCAATGTGTCAGTAAAACCATGTAACGAACTTTGCCATTCTTTTACGAACGAAATTTTGACTTTGCAAATTACATAACTGTAACTCACAGGAGAGTGATATTGAATGACGCTGTATCATTAGCATAATTTTAAAGCTAAATGACAACATTCAGTAGTGAATAAACATAAATAACTTTTTGAGTAAAATTAAAGGCAGTAACTATTGCATTGAGTGACGTCACGAAAACATTGAATATACGTACTTGTTTACCGCTGATGAGATTTTGTTGTTCTTTGATTACTGCTAATTGATTTCCGTGGGTCGCTACTTAACTGAAAGGCATTTGTTCACTGTAACATATCCATCCGAATTACACCAGGGAAATATTTACCAATTTTGTGGTTTTTTCACCTTGCAGCAAAATCAAGCACTCTTACGTAAGTTTCCCAGTATTAACGGAGAGATATTATAGAGACAATAATTTTGCTCATGAAGTGTGCTGTCGTCCGTAAATTTTTTGAGTGATTAATTAAATTTAAAACATTATCCAAATTTAACTAACCACTGTAATTCCATCCAGCTGAATTTTGTATTCATTTACATTAACCTAATTTGCCTTTCTGTCGTCAATGGTACAACTATAAGCATTGGTGATTCGGTAACTGCAACTATATTTCACGGATTTCATTTTTTTTCGTAGTAGATGCCTTTCCCGCACAACAGGGATGTGTAGGTGCATGGTTCATTTAAGTCCTAATTAACCGGAAATGTAGGCAGTGGCTATAGGCTGCCAGCTAACTCCCATTCAGTGTAATTGCTACCACGCTTTGTTAAGTCGCTTTCTTGTCTGTTTGTTTGGTACAAATTTTGCAGTTGATTTTAAACGAAGTGTGGCAATGCAATATTAGCTCGCTTTCTTGTCTGGTATGTGGAGGAGGGGTATTTAGATGTTTCGTACTGTAATTTGCAGTATGCCGTTTCATGGCAATGGCGCACTTGAAATGTACCACAGAAAAATCAAATTATCATTAAATGTCAGTTAATAACGCCTCAACGACAAGATAAGGAGGTATTACAACAACTGAAACAAGAGGTGGAACTCAGTGACTAAGCTGCAACGCAGTGGATAATGTCATGGTTTACGGAGTCGAAGGATGTAGTAAATTCGCATCCTGCTACATGCTGATTTTACTTTTCGACTTAACGTTGTTACTACATTCTGGAACTTTCTTATGAATGTAATGCAAGTGTTTCTGTAATATTCCACGTTATTTAACATACCCGTATGACTGGAGAACGAAGATTGAAATAAATATTTATTTGCGAATATGTGACAATTTCCGAGTGTGTGGTTAAGTAGTAACCTAAGAGGACATCTTAAATTGCTGCGAGTGAAAAGAGCAGCAATAAAATTCATATTACAACTTTCTTGTGTTGACCATTTTCGCAGCAGGTGTATGTAAATTACGATGTTTCAGCAGCAGAACGCTTCTTCCATGCTACATATTACATTTTTTACTTATCTTGTGCACGCATACACGTTTCGCTTTAATTACAAGGCGTCTTCAGTGGTTATCGTGAAATAACACGATTTTTTTCGTTTTCATGTACAGCTTATCGTTTACACTTAAAGGTTATAGATTTAAAACATTTCATTGAGATTTTTACAAAAAAAATGGTAAAAGTATTTACAGATCAGAGTCTAATTCATTATTTATAAGCCAAACAGCTTTATCTCTGGCGGAAAATTGATTTAAAGGTGGCGTTTTTCCTTTTTGTCACTATTTTCGACGTATAACAGTTTAACTGCCATTTTTGTGTGTATAGTCTCATTTGTTTCTGTAAGTGATACCAGCTTTCTCAGGTTTTTTGTTTTCAACGGTCTTTTCTGTGACTATGTGTGTGCTGATGCAAATTCTGTATATATGTACTTTTATTTTCTTTCCTTTTATTTATTTTTTTAAAAATTTATGTACATGTTTTCGTGCATTTACATTCTTGAGAGAGAAATTGGATTTTGTCGTCAGCCATTGTGATTATTCTCTGTTATATAATCAAACAGTGTAAACAGTGAGTAGTCAGTCACATTCACTTGGTTATTTATCAATATCTTCCTTTCAGCTGTTGTTTTGTATATGTGGTAATTTTCTTGTAATGTTAGCAGGTGTCTATCATTATTTATTCTTGCTATTTCCATGTCTTTCTCTCTTGTAGTAGTTTTATGATTCCTCTCTATTAACTGGTCTGCAAAAGTTGAATATAATATAATCACAACGGCTGATAACAAAATCCAGTTTCTGTCCCAAGAACATAAATGTACGAAAAAAGTAAATAAAGAAAAAACATAAAACAAAAAAGTAAATAAAGTAAAAGTGCACACACACACACACACACACACACACACACACACACGTACACACACACACACACACACACACACACACACATACAGAACTTACATCAGCACACATACAGTCACAGAAAAAACAGTTGAAAACAAAACCTGAGAAAGTTGGTAACACTTACAGAGACAAATGACACTGTACACACAAAAACAGCAGTTACATTGCTATACGTTGAAAACAGTGATATAAGGGAAAAGTGCGAACTTTTAACCAGTGTGCCACCAGAGATAAATCTGTTTGACGTAGAAATAATGAATCAGATGCTGATCTATAAGTACTTTCTCATTTTATTGTAAAAATCTCAATGAACTGTTTTAAGTCTATTACCTAGAAGTGCAAATGATAGCCAGTATGTGAAAACGGAAAAAAGTGTTATTTCAGGACACTCATTGAAGGCGTCTTGTAGTTAAAGCGAAACTCGTCTGGGTGCACTAGATAAATTGAGAAACTCAATATGCAGCATGAAAAAAGCGTTTTTCTTTTGAAGTATTGTAAAATTCTTCCTTGTCACTAATATACTGCTATTTATTTCCAAGTATGTCGAGATTTTCGAGTGTGTGGTTAGGCAGGAACGTAAGGGGACACAGTTAAATGCTGCAAATGATATGATGAACAATAAAGTTTGTATACTTCCTTGTCACAAATATTTTACGAGTAACATTTACCACACAAGACATTCTGCAAACCAAACGCTAAAGAAAGCTGGTAGCAGTTCTCGTGATTGTCGAAATTACGTGTGATGTCAAAACGAACAAGTTTGCAGAAAGTGTTGTGAAATGAGTGTTTCCAGGGATGATGTGTTTGATGCATGGTATTATATGGTTAAAATTTTGTAAATTGTTATCTGTGATTCCATATGTTTATCCTTTCTCCTGGTCGAAAATTTCAGTACAGTTTTCTAAGTAGGTTTCAGCCGAGTTTGTTCATCGAGTAAGTCGTTTGGGAAATTTTTCGTATGAGAGTATATCTCTATTTCTTCCAAAACGTTTCTAATACGTCCTTTAGATACTCTGTGTAAAATTTTTACAGTGTTTTCAGTGTGTTCTGCTTTGTAGTCTTCTTTTTAAAGATGTAGTAGAACGTTGAATGATTGCTTTCACATGCTCTCGTACATTCTTTGAATCTAATGTTGATGTTTCTTCCTGTATGTCTGATATAGAATTTTGTACATTTTTCACAAGATATTTTGTAGACGTCTGGGTTCGAAAATTCTGCAAATTCCTCTGTTCCTGATCGAATTCGTTTTCAGATTATTGACCGTGAGAAAGGCTAATTTTACATCTGTCTCACGTAAAAGTTCGTTCATTTTGTTCGTTGTGTGGCCCAGATAATTTGTTGGCAGACGTATTTTTGGTTTTTAATGTTATATTCTGAAATATAGTCTGTATTTTAGATTTTGGTTGACAGCTATACATTTGGGTGGAATCTGTCTCCTATTCTGTATATTGTAGTCTTATGATTTCTTTTTGTATTGCACATTGCGCTAGGGATAAATTTACGATTTTGTTGATTACTGGTTTGAAGAATGCATGTTTATATGCATCCACATGGCAAGAAGTGTTATTAATTATGTTGTTGTAGTGTTGCTTTTCTGTTATATTTGTAATGTACATATTTTGTTTATTTTACTTGTTTTCAGGTCGAGAAAATTAATAGAATTGTTCGTTTCAGTTTCTATGGTACACTTTATTTTTGGATTTAAGCTGTTGAATTTTTGGTCAATTTCTTGGATGTCAGCTTTGCTACCATTTATTAGTAATAAGCTATCGTTTACTTATCTATAATAATATACAATTTTTCCTGTTAATTGGCAGTGGGAAATGAAATGTTTTTCTTCTAGTGCGGTTATGGTTCAAATGGCTCTGAGCACTATGCGACTTAACTTCTGAGGTCATCAGTCGCCTAGAACTTAGAACTAATTAAACCTAACTAACCTAAGGACATCACACACATCCATGCCCGAGGCAGGATTCGAACCTGCGACCGTAGCAGTCGCGCGGCGCGGTTCCGGACTGAGCGCTTAGAACCTCTCGGCCACCACGGCCGGCAATGCGTTTGTGAATGTGTCTGCAGTCGTTTCTGCTATACAGTTGCCCATTAAAATCCAATCTATTTGTGTACAGAATTTCGTATTCAAAAAAAATTTGAGGGAATGTGAGCTGTAGCAGATCTATGAATTCGTGGGTATCTGTGATAGATATCGTTCTATATTAAAGAATGTTTTTTTGCAATGCCTGTTCTTTCGCAACTGATGTATTTGTGTACATATTTGTTATATGCTCGTATAGGGATCAGCAGTAACGCGGAAATGATGTGACAAGTACATATTACAAAGAAATAGCAGACATTAAGCTAGCTGAAAAAAAATGAACGTAATTAAATTTTGTAAAAAAAATAGAAAACTCTTCAAAAACAAATGAACGCCGCTGCAGGACCGGCTTCTTTACACGAAGTGAAATAAGAAGCAATGTTTGATTTACTGGTGTGTAACGAATTACGGCGCTATCATAAGGCGATTATCGAAACCTGCACCAAAACGTCTCATTCATCCGCCTGGTTGATCCATTCGCGCTGCCTGTGAGGATCTGCAGCAAATCCCGACCTCCTACATCGGTTTAAGCCATCACATCCGAAGCTTGAGAAATATATTCCCGGTTCGCATCGGCAGGGAGTTAGACCTCTGGACCTAACGATCCGTGACTAGGACGCGCCGCTAATTTCGTTAATCCAACCGGCCGGAATAATCGATCCCGTTTTCCGTTTCGCTTCTCGGGCTTAATTCCGATTATCGAGGCCCAAAATCCCGAGAACAGTAGACAGAAAATCTCTTAACCGCCAACCGCTTACGGATTTTCTGTAAATTTGGCAGCGACGAGGAGCAACAGCGACTATACGCATATACATAACACAACGTACGATTCGTCCCATACGAGAAATGCACATCACAGAGGATATTTCACATAAATGGTGAACGTAGCAAGTACCTGATACCTTCTTTTATCATAAAACCGTAGTAAAATGCACTGCCTGACAAAAGAAGTGAGAACCCAGAAGACATGCTTCTGTACCACACGTAGACGTCACACCACTGGTGGATATGTAAATGATTAGAGTTGCAACTCTCTGTGATAAGTAGAATGGCTACCAGAGTGTAGTAGTGTTGTTGATACTAGTTAGTGTTGTTACCAGGCCTGATTGGACGTATAAGGGGCGTGAACAGCGTCAGGTGTTTTCACTGTAAAGGACAGGGAGATACCGTTTACTAGTGTGAGACATCATTTTCAGCACCTGACGAATTCTGAATGGGTGCTCATTGTTTGTCGAAATTTAACTGGCTGGTCGAATTGTGCAATATCCAGTTTTTTGGCAGTGGCCCTATTTTGAATAGCATGGAAAAGTGGAAACAGGGTTCCGGTCGACCAGAAGTGAGGATCGCAGTATTCTGCACCATGCACACTGTAATCCTTTCACATCTGTGCCTGGCATCCTAGACTAAGTAATGGACTCCCTGCGACATTCCATTGGACGGAGACCAGCAGCCACCGGACTAGAGAATTACTGTCGAATGTGTAGGCCTGCTGATGAATGGCGTCGTATTGTGTTCAGCGATGAATCACCGTTCGGCACTACCCAGGACGACAACCGTTGACGGGTAAGGCGTCGATCTGGGGAGATGTTTCATTATTATTTTAATGTTTTGGAGAGGCACAGCGATGTATCATCTGGTGTTATGGTGTGGAGAGCCATTGGGTGTGACTTGAAGTCTTGGCTGATGGTAACTGAGGGAACTCTGACGGCTCAGTGGTATGTCACGGACATCCTGCGTGATCATGTGTTACCTCTTATGTGACAGTACCGTGGTGCTATTTTTCAGTAGGACAATGCTCGACCTCAAATGGCATGTGTCTCTACGAACTGTCTGCTTAATGCCGAGGTACTACAGCTTGATCTCGAGACTCGTCCCCGACAGAACACTTGTGGCGCCAGATCGGATGTCAACTCTTCCAGCCCGCATCTCGTGGTCGTGCGGTAGCGTTCTCGCTTCCCACGCCCGGGTTCCCGGGTTCGATTCCCGGCGGGGTCCGGGATTTTCTCTGCCTCGTGATGGCTGGGTGTTGTGTGCTGTCCTTAGGTTAGTTAGGTTTAAGTAGTTCTAAGTTCTAGGGGACTGATGACCATAGATGTTAAGTCCCATAGTGCTCAGAGCCATTTGAACCATTTTCAACTCTTCCAGCGCCAATATCCAGGAAATCAAGGGCTAGAAACAACGCAGGTAGCCAGCTTGCCTCAGGAGAGGACACAAAGGACTTTTGGCACCCTTCCCAATAGAATTAATGGACGAATCCACCAGAGTGAGTGCAACGTTCCTTGTGACTGCTTCACTTTTTTTCAGGCAGTGCACAATTCTATAATACTAAGGGACTCTCCTGGAAACTGGAACCTGGCTCCAAGAACCTTGTACCATTTAAAAGTTGCCCGTAAAAACAGTTTAAGGGAGTAGAAAGCAAAAAAAAAAAAAAAAAAGTATTCTGGGTAATTGGTGTGGTTGCCGAATTGAAAATGATATCATAATCTACTCATTGAGATGTATAATCTTATGTTAAAAGTTGAATATAATATTGTAACCTCCCAGCAGAAAAAATATTTATAACATTCACATTCAGTGTAACCTCCCAACAGTTTGCTTACGTAACTTCGCAATAAAAATGTGACAAATCTCTCAATAAAATTGTAGCTCACATATAACCTTTCAATAATTAACTGACTGTGAATTTAAACTGGTAAATTTTGGACGTCAGCAGTGCTGCCTCGTGGCCCTGAAGGATCATTCTGAACAAATTGAAAATTCTCACCTCAATGAAGTCGCCGGATAACGCGTATATATCTGCTCCCATAAGAAATATTTCTGGCGCAGCCCAGTGCAATGCTGGCCACTAGATTTCTTATGTATAAAAAAGAAACAATTGATTTTACTTTGGGGTAATAGGGATGACTATAGATAGGAGAAGTTAGTAAAATCTTTAAATGCAGATGAGTGATTATTAAAAGTTATCTTCATGAGAAAGATTACTATTAAAAGATTTTTAAAAAATCATTTACATGGGACTTGATATGACAACAGTGCAAAATCAGTTGCTACAAATTACGAGGGCAGTTCAATAAGTAATGCAACACATTTTTTTTCTCGGCCAATTTTGGTTGAAAAAACCGGAAATTTCTTGTGGAATATTATCAAACATTCCCGCTTCGTCTCGTATAGTTTCATTGACTTCCGACAGGTGGCAGCGCGGTACGGAGCTGTTAAAATAGCGTCTGTAACGGATGTGCGTTGCAAACAACGGGCAGTGATCGAGTTTATTTTGGCGGAAAATCAGGGCAGAATGTCTGCGGTGATCTGGCAGTGGACAAAAGCGCGGTGAGTCGTTGGGCAAAGCGTGTGTCATCATCGCCACAAGGTCAAGCAAGACTGTCTGATCTCCCGCGTGCGGGCCGGCCGTGCACAGCTGTGACTCCTGCAATGGCAGAGCGTGCGAACACACTCGTTCGAGATGATCGACGGATCACCATCAAACAACTCAGTGCTCAACTTGACATCTCTGTTGGTAGTGCTGTCACAATTGTTCACCAGTTGGGATATTCAAAGGTTTGTTCCCGCTGGGTCCCTCGTTGTCTAACCGAACACCATAAAGAGCAAAGGAGAACCATCTGTGCGGAATTGCTTGCTCGTCATGTGGCTGAGGGTGACAATTTCTTGTCAAAGATTGTTACAGGCGATGAAACATGGCTTCATCACTTCGAACCTGAAACAAAACGGCAATCAATGGAGTGGCGCCACACCCACTCCACTACCAAGAAGAAGTTTAAAGCCATACCCTCAGCCGGTAAAGTCATGGTTACAGTCTTCTGGGACGCTGAAGGGGTTATTCTGTTCGATGTCCTTCCCCATGGTCAAACGATCAACTCTGAAGTGTATTGTGCTACTCTTCAGAAAGTGAAGAAACGACTTCAGCGTGTTCGTAGGCACAAAAATCTGAACGAACTTCTCCTTCTTCATGACAACGCTAGACCTGACACAAGTCTTCGCACCCGAGAGGAGCTCACAAAACTTCAGTGGACAGTTCTTCCTCATGCACCCTACAGCCCCGATCTCGCACCGTCGGATTTCCATATGTTTGGCCCAATGAAGGACGCAATCCGTGGGAGGCACTACGCAGATGCTGAAGAAGTTATTGATGCAGTACGACGTAGGCTCCGACATCGACCAGTGGAATGGTACCGTGCAGGCATACAGGCCCTCATTTCTAGGTGGTGTAAGGCCGTAGCATTGAATGGAGATTATGTTGAAAAATAGTGTTGTGTAGCTAAAAGATTGGGGAATAACCTGGTGTACTTCAATGCTGAATAAAACAACCCCTGTTTCAGAAAAAAATGTGTTGCATTACTTATTGAACTGCCCTCGTATATATGCGCATGGCTGCATTTGAGAGGTGGCATGAGCCCCCTCTCATATTTCTATCTTACGATTTTCCTGTCTAATTGCATGCAGTGAAAAGTCGCTATTCCTTCACACGCGGACTTCCCACGCAGCGTCTCTCGTCACCCGGGTGGTCTGATGACGGGCAGGCTCTGCTGATCTGGAAAGGGTTAAGCCGACGGGTGTGAGGAAGTCGAGTGAATGCTTTGCAGACGCCGACATTGTCAAAAGACACGCCCGGAGGGTTCTGAAGTAGCGGCTGGGCTAGAGGTTCCGTTACTTCGCAGAAACTTAGTGAAAACACTTTCTGGCGGGCTACCAGCGAGGTGTGGGAATGACTTGTGTACCCAGGCAGTTGTGGCGGGAAAATTCCCGCGCTTTCTGCAAAATAGTAACTGTGATTGGCTTGCTCAGGGCATAGCTCCGTGACGTAGCAAAATCAGCGCAGAAATTGGTGCCAAGAATCTCCATTGGTGGAATGGTAGTGCTCCGGCAATAGAGTGGAATTTTCCGCCGGTTTTCGAGTTGCTGATTGGAACGTTTAACCACGGCCACTGTCGTGGGGGTGGGAATGTTGTGTGTTCGGCCTGTACGGGTGCTCTAGGTAGTCGGCTCTCGCCTTTCGGTCGAGGACGTCGAAGCAACCAGCCATCGCCTCCGGTACGCCAAATCGTGTTCTTGCAGTTAAGAAGACAGATTGGTAATGTATGTCCGCAGCACCGGCAGACAGGAATTTTCCTAGGTGATAATCAGAGCTCAGCAGAGCACACCTGTTCGTCTTTTTCTAACTTTGTTCTGTCTTGGGTAGCAGCAATTAATGTTGGGTTGGCTATGTGTTTTCTCTTAAGATTTGAGTGGCAAGGAATTGGCTCCACATACCACTTCATCATAATCCTCACAATCTAGTTTAGGGACAACTTCACATTCACAGCGTTTGTTTGAGTATCCAATTTGAGCCAATTTGATGTAATGTAAATGTTTCATGTGTTTTTGTTTGTTATTTTGTGTTTAGTCTTAATAAATCATATTGTTATTTTGGACAGAACTTTCATTCTGTTAATCGGTAGAGCAACCCTATCATTCCTCACTACGTTAATGAAACCTTCGTTTATTTAACTTATTTATCAAATTAAATTATTGCAGGTGCCAAACTCTCTTCTACTCCACTGGCAGGGTTGATTAGAGTCAGTTCGCGTATTTCTTTCAATCCTTGTGCAACAGCAAAAGTCGGAGTTAGAATAGGGGGGGATTAGAGCATCATTTACATATGTAGATTCCAGAAGGATTTAGTGTTAAATTCACTGCTAGCCCCGGCACCTCGCACATTTACCTTATACTACACCGCTCTCCACGACCAGCCCAACAGCCCAACAGCTAGCTACTACTACTACTACTACTACTACTACTACTGATGCTGACGCTGCTGCTACTGCAGCCAACACTGCTCTCTGGTCTGTGATTCTATTGTATCGTACATATCGCAGGCAGTGCGTGAGCAAGCCATCGAAGTTATATCTGCTCGAGTGCGCTACCAATAATTCCCTTTCTCATGGACCTCTTACAGTATGACAAGTATTACAGCTAGAAACTGTTTTTTGTCTTGACGCAGTGTACCTGGTGGCAAACAGATATATGGACTTTTGCATCTACTATTTGAGAATGAGACCATTTAGCGACTTGCAAGAGATTTTGTGCATAACTTCAAATCTCTTCTAAACTTTTGCTCGCTTACATGCTTTACATCAAATACTTAACATACTAACTCATTTTAAAGTAATCAGATATTTGAAGCTGCTTTATACATGGCAGTCCAATACCTTTAAGAATCTGTGGTGTACTTGTACATTATAATGTGAGATAACCCTAATTTTACACGCATTTTTGTCTACGTTAATACCCTGCAGAAGGTGGGATGTAAATCGTCCACTTTTATCATTTCAGCACTCTTGTTCCCTTCGAAACACTGTGTGGAAAGACCAACTGTCTCTAAGATTACGTATAAACCTGATTTTCGATGACATATTGTGTCAGTGTGGCGCTGCCGGATGCTGGGTGCGAACTCTGCTCCATCAATAGTCCTGTGGCCTCTGTCGGGCCATCTAAGAAGAGTGACTTCCATACTTCTTCACCTCCACTGTAAATCTTATGTTCTGGTGTATACCATTCAAATGATCAACAAACTGCTGCAGTGCCTCATTGCCATGTGGCCAGGTTAAAAATGTATCGTTAACATACCTGAAGAAGCTGGATGGACGTAAGGGGGCACTGTTCAACGCTCGTTCTCCGAAATCCTCCATGAAGAAGTTAGCTATGGCTGGTAACAGTGGCGAACCCATGGCTGTTCCGTTAGTCATTTCATAATATTTTCCACCATTTTCCATCTCGCAGTTCTCTGCCTGTTGCGATGGATGGCTCTGCAAGTAACGCTGGATAAAGCTCTCAAACAAAATCTATGGACATAGAGGCCGCCACCTCCATACGCGCCGTTTTCACTGTGACGTCATCCAGCCAATGAGAAGCCGTCCATTGTTTATAAAGCGGAAGCCTACCGGTCCGCGACAGTCAGTTTTACCCCTGATGAAAATGACGGAGGTAGTCATCGAAAGCTCGGGTTTTTATCCAAATTTGACGTGGCAAGTAAACTGAAATTTTAGTGTTTCATAAATTAACTGTATTAGATAAAGCTGCAGCTTAAAGAAAATGACTGTTTACGCTTAGGCTTCTTAAATTATTTGCATGAGGTTTAGTATATAATTTTAAATTGCCTGGGGCTAGAGGCCAAAGATTCGAGGTGACATTTTACGGTTACATCAGCCGTTTTATCTATTTTGAGTATATTGCTTTCCAGAAAATCATGTCGGACTCGGAATACGTTGCAGGAAACTTGTCACACTTTTTCAGCCCATCGTTGTAGTTTCACTATCATTGCTTCTACTTTGCCTTGCACAAAATAACTTATAAATGTCCTCGCTATGCAGAGTTCAATTAAATTGCCTGGGGCTAGAGGCCAAAGATTCGAGGTGACATTTTACGGTTACATCAGCCGTTTTATCTATTTTGAGTATATTGCTTTCCAGAAAATCATGTCGGACTCGGAATACGTTGCAGGAAACTTGTCACACTTTTTCAGCCCATCGTTGTAGTTTCACTATCATTGCTTCTACTTTGCCTTGCACAAAATAACTTATAAATGTCCTCGCTATGCAGAGTTCAATTAAGAACGTTGGAGGCACCTAAAATATCCGCCAAATATGCCAATCGTGTCGACTAGTTTTCATCAGTCTCTGTCTAAGGAGGAACATGCAAATTTTTCAACACAATCCCCATGCAGAAGAAAATTCCTGCGTTTGTCGCAGGGTTCGGAAAATCTTGACAATACCTTACCTCTCGACAGCCATTCATCTTCTCAGTGAAATAGTGTGTTTGCTTTCCATTTCAACTCAGTAAACACCAAACAGTCTCGAGCTTTTAGGGCTTACCTTAATAAAGCTGATGATTTTTACAGCACCGCCAACAGCTTTTTCAGACACTCGTCCAAAACTGTAACTGTAAGAGCCTCTCTAAGTCAACTGACCTAACTTTTGATGACTGAGCCAGTATGAGTACCAGACTTAGCACGCACTTCATAGATTATCAGACTTACCTACTTTGACCAATCTACTTCATACTTCTTCGTGAATATTGTCGTTCAACTCAAACTGACCGAAAGCTAATAAATAAGCCTGGCAAGCAATGTCTTTAATATCATCAAGCTGCAGCGAAAAATATTTGCTTTGTTTCAAAGCAGTAATTACAGCTTGTTTCACATTTTGCAGCGCGTCATAAATTCTTCCCTTCGCAGTTTGTATTTGATAATGAAATTTCACTTATTTTTGTGTGTGTTTTTCATGCATTATTATTACGTTTCTTGCAGGTTTAATAAGTTCTTTTCTCACGGTGTGAGCTAACCACTTCTTTGCAGTTAAGAAAGACAGTTCGTAAGAAACTCTGGTAGTTACTGTTTTCTGTTCTGAAGCCTTTTCCACGGTGGATTTAATCATAGAAGAAATTCTTTTCTTGATTTGCAATAAACAGAGAGACTTTCCTACCTATTCAGGATGTTTAGTTGATAAATGCCTTTCTAGTTTTAATACTTTCATACTGTTTTGAAAAGTTTTCCGAAGAAAACCACAAACTGAGGAATGGGCTTTTCCTCGGTTTTAAAGAATGGGGGTTACATCTACGAAAATGTTTTAGTCTTAGCTCCTATTTCGGTACTACTTGTACTCGACATAGACTTAGCAACAACCCACTACTTACTGAATCTGATGTGGAAGTTTTTTCAGCACTCGACTGCTTCGTCTTACGGCAAGGCCCTGTCCCAAAACAAGAATCCATATTGACGTGAAGTAGCAGTAACTATATATCCGCTGGAGCTTGCGATGCCCCACCCAGGAATATCCTTATACGGATCAGTTTTCGCTTATAAATGACCGTAGTTGGCGATCCAACTCATAGTTGTAGTTGGCGGGCACGCGCGCTCAATAAGATCCAAATGTTGATTTCACTAACGGCCCTAAGCACTGCAGAGCTAGGCTCTTACCACATAATCTTTATTTTTGAATAATTTGAAGCGATAAAGTAACTTGACAAGCAACAAGGGGGAGGAGAGCACACAATATAAGTCACAAACCACTTTGAAAGAGTGACATACATACACCGCATACGGACAATGTGCGTTCTACACCTGTACTACTTTCGTTACCGCCCAAAAGATACTTTCATCAGTACAGAAGAAATCTGTTTTAAACTTGAGACACTTTTATGTAAAATAGCTCTGAAACGCTGAGTGAAAATATCCTGTTTAGCTCTGAAGATGTATAGCTACTGCGGTAGCGTTATTTTTTATTTTTGTAACTAATAAACATCTTTCTTTAACATTATCTTTACACAGAATTGACCATTGACTAAAAATGAGTTTTTATACTGATGTTTCCTGATAATTTTCAACCTGAAGAATTTTTGAACTGATAGTACTACAAGCAACATAAAAAACACTTTCCTGTGCTTCTGTTGAAATATAAATTTAGTTTATCACACGCCCTGAATCAATAACATAGTATGTTCTGAACACCACAGTAATGATTTTTTTTTGTAGTAATGAAAATGTACACAATAGCTTTTGTTGTCTTCTTCTGCAACTGCTTTTATTATGCTTGTCAATATAATAAAATAGCTGGTGCTTCGTACACAACGTGGTGCTTTGCTTAATATGGAGTAATAATTTTAAGCACTTTATATAGGCTTACGTATAAGCTTTTGATCTGAAAATGTTGCTGATCATGTATCACAGTATGTGAAAAGGACACACTAAACACCTACTGAAATAACAACACTGTGATAAAGCTTGTTGCTTTTAACCACATAAATTATATTACGTAACTTATAAAATAGGACGACGAATCAAGAATTTTACATGTCCGTCGCTATGAAAAATAGAATATACTGAACCTCACCATAGAAATAAATACTTCAGTCCTTCTATGGTCTTGAGCAACGAATTGCAGCCTCTGACGAGATTTTACTATAGATGGACGGTCTAGCAGCTTCTACAGAATGGCTTTCAAGTCTTAATGCCCATCGTAATATCTGGGCAGTACAGGGGGTAATGCTGCAACGTAATGTCTGCATCCTTCACAGGGAACAACGATTTCCCACTGGCCCTCGTAATAACATTGCCACTTCTGCTTGGCTGAGACATTGCTGCTTGATACTGTACAAGTATATGTAGCAATAATTTACCGACCATTTGAGGCTGTTTAACAATGGTTGTGCTCATTTTGATCACCACACAATACAATACGTGGGCATTGCTCCACAAGCTACATCACAACCATTCCGACTCTCAAGGAGAACATTTCTGGAACTTACTGTCGTTACGTTTCTCCCGCCTTATCCTTAAACGGTAAAGTCCCTTTAGATTTTAACTTCAGCCAAAAGCCACGACTCGTTACAGCTTTAACTACAAAGGTTCATAATACACCTAAAACTAAGATCTACTTAACAACATATAGAGATTAATACAAAAATGCATTACCTGCCGCAATACAGTTGAAACACAGTTACAGATTATTGGTTGCATACTTCACGGGCTGGTGGCAGCACATTACAGTGATGAGCTGACTTACTTAACCTTGCTGCCGTCAGATGGCATATGCACCCTCAGGGCTCTATCATGTCCTGCTACTGATAGGATTTCTCTTTTTTAGTTATGACAGAATAACGAAATAACTTCTACGAAATGAAACAGGACAATTCTTCCACTGTGTGGTTAAAAAACTACACGTTTTAAGGAAACTGAAATTAAACGATGGTATGGCACTGTATTGTTACAGGCGAATGTTGATAATTAGGTAGGCTTAGAAGGTGAGGAATGAGGAGGTTCGGCATAGAATTGGAGAAGAAAGAAATATATGGAAGATGCTGACAAGAAGAAGGGGCATGATATTAGGACTTCTGTTAGACATCTGGGAATAACTTCCATGGTACTAAAGGGCGCTGTCGAGGGTAATAACTGTAGAGGAAGACAGAGATTGGAATACATCCTGCAAATAGGTGAGGACATACGCTGGAGGTACTATTGTGAAGGAGACTAGCATGGCAGGCTGCATGAAGCAAATCAGAAGACTGATGACTCAAAAAAAAAAAAAAAAAAGTTATTGATGGCCGGTAGCCCCTATAGGCGGCAGTTCGGCCGCCGAGTTGCAACTCTTTTTAGTTGACACCACTGTAAGTGGCGTGAATAAAAGGACGCTATGTGCAAGAAGCATGAAGCACCCTTTGAATGTATCCTGATAGCTAAAAGACCCACGCGCACTTTGAATAAGAAAATGCTATTTGACACTGAAATCAATATAAAAGATAGGGTCGCCACCAACTCTAGCCACATGACAAAGAAGAAGTAGCACTGAGTCGGAAAATTACTTAATTTATTAATAAGAAAAACTCACAAAAGAACATTCATTGTAAAGTCATTGATAAAGAATGGGATGTAGTTATTAATATGATCCAGGCATTCTTTCCGTGAATCAAATATTGAGTAAAGTAAATAGGTCGTGAACACCATGCGTAAGTGCAGCCTGTAGCAAGATTCGTGAAAACACGATCTATTCCAGAGAATTTGTTTCAGATAAAAAAAGGGACACTAATCACTACACCTGTGCACATGGAAACGCTATAGGTGGGCCAACAAGGAAAACTACAAGGTAAATGGCGAAGGTAACGGCGACGTAACATCGGTACACAAGATAAGATTGAAGGCAAAATTATTTATTCTTTAAAACATTGATGTAGTGCATCTATAGACTGCTGTTGCATGCTAACTACGTACAATTGCTTGTGAAATACTATACGTTTCATAACAGACTCGCGTGCCCACTCGGTCCGCGGAGACAACTTCTATGGACCGTGGCCAAATTTTAATCACATGAGACAAGGAAAATCCACAAATTACCAAGATCCGGAAAAGATTAGAAGCATACACACACAGTTGTAGCCACATAAACATTCACACTGAACCGAGGGCACTTCAACATATGCAACTCCTTTGTGCTGCGTTTCTCTCACGGATCAAAGTCAAGACTGCATTGGGAATCAAACTGAAAGTCTACAAAAGCCTTGCATTCCCTGCTGCAACCCAGCAAGTAAATCTTTATAAGACGAAATTCGAGACCAAAAGCTAAAAGCTCCCCTCTCTATGTGACAACGCGCCACGCAGTCAGTCCAACTCACCCTTCTTCGACTGGAGCACAGCTGTGTACGCTTCCCGTACCGGCGGCAGACTGCCTCCCGCTTCTCCAGCCTCTTCCACGCTCCGCGTGGACCGGAAAACCCCAGGATGCCATTTCCGCCACCAACCTAACGCAGGTGGATTTCTCACAAGTAGCGGAAACCTCTTTGCCGACTTGACCACTATGAGAGTTGGCAAAGAAAGGTGGCTACAGGACCCTTTCACCACAATGGGTGACTTGCTATTCGATGGTGATGCTGATGTGGACAACAAAGCGTCCAGTCTCCGGGTGGAGTAAATCTCCAACCAGAATTTGGGAAACAATACTGGAACAATATTTGGAGGCTGAAAGATTCAGAGGAGTGGAGGCGGTGGGCCCCCTCGAGTTATGCTACTGCGCTTCGATGCTGACCACCGCTACGAACGGGAAGAACATATTGCAGCAACAGCATGATAGGGATTGGTTTCTCATCTAACTTCACAATTTAATGACAATGGTAGTGAATCAGCTTAATTAAATTGCTAACCCCATCCACCCTAGGACTTTGCCAAGAATTAGTTGGTCATTAATGTGACCACCTATGTGTTACTTGACTCGAAGCCGTAAGCAACGAATGTTTAAACCCTCCAAGATTTAATATGTAAATTGTGGAATGAGTTACAAATGCATTCTACTCACTGATTTCCTTTTATAGCTAGTAAAATCTGTGCACATAGATAGGAGCATAGAAATTTAATTGAGATTCATTCAGGATACAACGTTCAGGGCCCAATAACAGACCATATGTTAGTGAATTACGTTGTGTGGTGTAACTATTCAGCACAGCCTACTGAGAAGTGATTAGTTTTCGTGGCTGTATTTCTCGGATCAGTGAGGTGAAAACTAGGCAATCCGTGATACTCACAAAAATTATAAAATGTTCATCTTTGGTTTAGTATGAACACTAGTGACCGTTAAATCTTACGCTAAATTTTCCACAGACTTTCAAAGACAGGAGACCTCAATGTTTTGATCAGTTTCTAAAGTAACCTTTGCTGGCAGATTTCAGAATCTTACAACACACCAAGGTGACAAAAGTCATGGGATATCTCCTAATATCGTGTAGGATTTCTTTTTGCCCGGCATAGCGCAGAATCTCGATGTGATATGGACTCAACAAGTCGTTGGACTCAACAAATTGTTGGAATTCCCCTGCAGAAATATTGAGCCTTATTGCCTCTATAGCCGTCCATAACTGAAAATGTGTTGCCGGTGCAGGATTTGGGGCACGAGCTGGTCTATACATTATGTCCCATACATGTTCAATTCGATTCACGTCGGGCGATCTGGGTGGCCAAATCATCAGCTGAACAATTGTGGCCTGGTGATATGGCGCATTGTGATCCATAAAAATCCCAGCGTTGTTTGGGAACGTGAGGTCCATGTATGGCTGCAGATGGTCTCCAAGTAGTCGAACATAATCACTTCTAGCCAATGATCGGTTCAGTTGGACCAGCCCATTCAACGTGCACACAGCCCACACGGATATGGAGCAACCTTCAGCTGGCACAGTGCCTTGTTGACAACTTACAACCATGGCTTTGTGAGGTCTCCACCACACCTGAAGCCTACCATCAGCTCGCACCACTGAAATCAGGACTCATCTGACCAGACCACTATTTTCCAGCTGTCTAGGATCTAGCCCAAACGCAGGAGACGTGATGCAGACCATATTTTGCTATCAGCAGAGGTACTCATGTCGGTCTTCTGCTGCCGTAGCCCATTAACTCCAAATGCCCTCGTACTATCCTAATCGGTACGTTCATCGTACCTCCCGCATTGATATCTGTGGCTATTTCACCCAGTGTTACTTGTCTGTTAGCACTGACAACTTTACGCAAACGCTGCAGCTGTCGGTTGTTAAGTGAAGGCCGTCGGCCACTGCGCTATCCGTGGTGAGGGATAGTGCCTGAAATGTGGTATTCCCGGAACACTCTCGACACTGTGGCTCTCGGAATACTGAACTCCCCAAATATTTCCGAAATGTTGAAATATGTCAATAGAAAATCAAATTATATTGTGCAAGGAAAATGATAAGAAAAATGTTTTGTAAAATTTATTTAAGTTCGTTGCATATCGGTGGCGACAGTGAAGTATCTGCACCAAGCTTTTTGTTGGTGGGAGAGCCAGCGCATTAATAGACAGGGATCGTGGCGAGAAGCGCGCAGCATTGTCGATAGGACCCTCTTGAGTCAACCTTTGTGCAGTGAAGTTATATGTACAGACAGAGCGGTGTGCCTGTTCGCCACCAGTTATATTTACTTGAAGAATACTATAATTACATAATTTGTCATTATTTATGAATTATGAAGAAATCAAAGGTATTTAAGCACAAGCTGCATATTGTAAGATCGTTGTTACATTTTTAATCTGTTTTATGTAAACGATCCCTAAACTAAAGTTTTATAAATTCGATCATTATAAAGAGCTAAAAATTTATATTCAATCGTTTTCAGAATAGATCAGTTTATCTCAGTCAACATCGTATTATTTTTCATCGAATCCAGTAACCACAAGATTTAACTTTTGTTGAGTTTTCTCAATTTTTTATTTAATAATAACATTGAATTTTTCAACAGTAACTTCAATCAAAAAAGCAAATGAATAATAAGTGCAGTCTTAGCTCACATATTCGCAATCCCTATAAATGAATGCCAACCCAAGTAATTGTCAACAATAGATCAGAGTGAGTATATTCAGACATACAGTCAGATGATGTCATCCTGAGGCGACCCAGCAAAATAAAAGGTAAGGAAAATCTATATGTATGTCTTCAGGTTTACTGCATAGACAACCAGTACTAAGGGCCACGGCGTAAGCTTATGTGTTCACGTCGAAATAGTCTTTTGATCAGTCACATTAATATTGTTACCAATAAAGGCACAAGGCGTACAAAATTGTGTACGCTATAGACTATTTGATCAGACACGTTGTCAGAAGCAAGTCCAGACCGGAAAGCTGCAAGGCACAAAAAGTTCAACTCTCTTTCTTTCTTTCATTAGATGGAAAGTAACTTAAATTTATTTTATTCGACGGGAAGGTTTCAATGTAATCTCCCATGCGTCTAGCCCCAACTACCATTTCGCGTTCAAAGTCCATTATTTCCCGTCGTGTGGCCGTAATCACGTCGGAAACCTTGTCAAATGAATCACATGAGTACAAACGACAGGTACGCTAATGCACTGCCCTTTTATGCCTTGTGCACGCGATATTTGTGCGTACTACTATTCCACAACTTTCGTCACGTCAGTGAAACACCATTAACTAAATGTTTAGACGTCCTTACTATGTTTCACACTCAGTATTAGACATGTGATGACACTCATGAGAGTACTGCGTTGAAGAAAGAAACTTCATCTGCGACATTGTTGCGAAAAGCGGAGTGCACCGAGAAGCGGTAGGGAAGTGGATGCAGGGGGCTGGCGCAATATTCCCTTATTCTACAAACTATGCGCAATTCTGAGCAGAAATGCTCTGTGATAGCTCAATATCTGCAGGCTGCTGGCACATCTGCTGTTGAGAGCACTTGGCTTGAAGTTATCACACACACCGACACGGCGTTCTCTATATGCTGCGTCCCTGGAACTAGACTCGGAAGTTTTTGGTAGGTACGCTGTCTATCTGTTCGTAGCTAATACACGATGCTTTGTCCGAATTCCTCGAAATAGCCTCGTACCAGAAGTATACGAGACACTGCGGTGTTTTTGATGCGTATTGTATTTCCGAACAAATGATAGTCGCTTTGACGGATTCGCAATCGGTTGGAGTTCGCGCTAGCGAAGGATGGATGTGCACATATTTCAAATCAAGTTAAAGAGGACTGCAATTCGTAACGAACAGGGTAGTACAAAAACTTTATTACTTTTAAATGCAGTTGAACAGGGCGGTATGGAGAGCGTCAAATTAAACAAAAACGAGAAGCTAAACGAGTGTCCGCAGCCGTAGTTGTTGGTTTTATATTGAAACGATGGAGCGAAAGATGATGTGCAGAGATTTTCGTCTTCACTTTCTGACTGGGAGACAAGCCTGCTACGGAACACGCCAATATCTACAGCTAAACGTGAAATCTCTGAGCAGTGTCTCGTGGAGTAATAAATGGAAATGTCGTGTGGCTAGGGCCTCCCGTCGGGTAGACCGTTCGCCTGGTGCAGGTCTTTCGATTTGACGCCACTTCGGCGACCTGCGCGTCGATGGGGATGAAATGATGATGATTAGGGCAACACAACACCCAGTCCCTGAGCGGAGAAAATTTCCGACCCAGCCGGGAATCGAACCCGGGCTCTTAGGATTGACAGTCTGTCACGCTGACCACTCAGCTACCAGGGCGGACTCTCGTGGAGTGAATTGATGTGATTCTGTTGGTCGGATGACCTATCCACAAGCATTACAGGCTGCAACACAGTCGCAAATAAAAAACAGTGATTTGGAAAACACATAATTTCTTTCTTTAATTTCCCATCAGTGATTGCAAATTGTTGTCAGAGCGTCGATTTTGGTCTATAATGACCAAATTCAGATTTGAATAAAACAGTAGCCTATTTTATCCTCATACGCTTAATAATGGGTTAATGTTATGAAGATAAGACCTCGACTGTTTTATTCAGATCTGAAGACGGTCATTATGGGTCGAAATTCATAGCCGATGGCCGTAAGTTGGCTGGAATTATAGAGACGTCAGTTCTTTAGATAGGTATGTTACACTCGACCACCCCGTTGGTGCTGTACGGCATAAGACGGGCATCTCCCGATACTGGCTTACAAACTTCCTCTTCCTTTAGTTTCCAAATCGTCACTAACAAAGCAAAATCGAGTTTACATTGCGCATCACACACTACATTCATCCAAAAGTAACGTTATCTAATTGACATTTATTTCACAGGTCGGAGAAAGATAGCGGGTAGGCATTTCCACTATGATAGAAATGAGAGAATAATATGAGATGATTCGGATATCACGACGGTGAGTAATGAGTACAAGTATTCAGTCATGATATACACAACAACACGATATACTTACCTAATGGTCATTCAGTGTTATTGATCCATCGTGGTTCTTGTACTTAATGACATTTCGCTATAGCTTATCTACCTCTATGGGACAGACATCTTGCGCCATTTTGGGAGGGTATATTGAAAAGTAATGGCTTCGAAATTTTGATATTAAAAGTCTTAAAGATTTTTTAAAAAAACAACCGTTGTTAATATTTTACATCTTTATTCTTCATACCTACATACACTACTGGCCATTAAAATTGCTACACCACGAAGATGACGTGCTACAGACGCGAAATTTAACCGACAGGAAGAATATGCTGTATATGCAAATGATTAGCTTTTCAAGCATTCACACAAGGTTGGCGCCGGTGGCGACACCTATAACGTGCTGACACGAGGAAAGTTTCCAACCGATTTCTCATACACAAACAGCAGTTGACCGGTGTTGCCTGGTGCAACGTTGTTGTGATACCTCGTGTAAGGAGGAGAAATGCGTACCATCACGTTGGTAGCCTCTTATCGCTAGCAGTCGAGATGACAAGCATCTTATCCGCATGCCTGTAACGGATCATGCAGCCACGTCTCGATCCCTGAGTCAACAGATGGGGACGTTTGCAAGACAACAACCATCTACACGAACAGTTCGACTACGTTTGCAGCAGCATCGACTATCAGCTCGGAGACCGTGGCTGCGGCTACCCTTGACGCTGAATCACAGACAGGAACTCCTGCGATGGTGTACTCAACGACGAACCTGGGTGCACGAATGGCAAAACGTCATTTTTTCGGATGAATCCAAGTTTTGTTTACAGCATCATGATGGTCGCATTCGTGTTTGGCGACATCGCGGTGAACGCACATTGGAAGCTTCTATTCGTCATCGCCATACTGACGTATCACCCGGCGTGAGGTATGGGGTGCCATTGGTTACACGTCACGGTCACCTCTTGTTCGCATTGACGGCACTTTGAACAGTGAACGTTACATTTCAGATGTGTTACGACCCGTGGCTCTACCCTTCATTCGATCCCTGCAAAATCCTAAATTTCAGCAGGCTAATGCACGACCGCATGTTTCAGGCCCTGTAGGGGCCTTTCTGGATACAGACAATGTTCGACTGCTGCCCTGACCGGCACATTCTCCAGATCTCTCACCAATTGAAAACGTCTGATCAATGGTGGACGAGCAACTGGCTCGTCACAATACGCCAGTTACTACTCTTGATGAACTGTTGCATCATGTTGAAGCTGCATGGGCAGCTGTGCCTGTACACGCCATCCAAGCTCTGTTTGACTCAATGCCCAGGCGTATCAAGGCCGTTATTACGGCCAGAGGTGGTTGTTCTGGGTACTGATTTCTCAGGAACTATGCACCGAAAACGTAATCACACGTCAGTTCTAGTATAATATATTTGTCCAATGAATACCCGTTTATCATCTGCATTTCTTCTTGGTGTAGCAGTTTTAATGGCCACTAGTGTATTTATTTCTCATTGTAGTCACTGTGGCAACAAACACATCTTTTCAAACGAGAACCAGTTTGTTGCTTTCGTCACTGCAGAATGTTGGACTTTGTTGGCGGAGCCACAACCGCACCTTTGCTCACACCGCTCCATCACTACCTAAGTGAAGTCCATGAAGTCCTCGAAGCTTTTCTTTAACTTTTGTAAACAGGTGAAAATTAGATGGGGTTAAAATCGGTACAGTATGGACGGCGATCGGCTACAGTGAACCTATTGTATCGGATTGTTGCCGACGTCGCAGTGCTCGTGTGTGGTGTGGTGTTGTCGTGCTGAAGGAGAGGGTGCTCTACGTGTAGACGAACTCTTCGAATTCGAACCTCAATTACAGTACTCTGTTTCTCACCCACCGACATAACTACGTTACACACCGCCATGTTACTCGCTATAATTCGGACTCTATAGCGGCAGAGGACTGCAAATGTGTTGGCACGAAAAATAAAAATGTAGAAAGTTAAAAAGATTTGTTCTATTAAAAAGCTTTAAGAATTCTGACATAAAGGGAATTTGGAGGCATTAACTTTCAGCACGTCCAAGTGTTTTCATAGACCTGCTCTAACTCGACCAATCGTGTGAATGTGTCTTAGTTATCTGAAGCCTTGTCTCTGTTATCGAGTGCAACGTCATAACTTCGTGTTTGGTGCCTCTGCCTTTCTTCAAAGCGAACGGATAGTTATTTAAAATCTTTTGCTCTTTATTAATCTGTATATCATTTCTTGCCAGAAAGTTAGCTGTATCACTTCTAAAGTGATTATGTGATAGTTCTCGTATTTATTCACCTCATATATCTTCGCGATGTGTTATTCAATCTGTATATTGAGCAAGCAGTAAAGGAAACAAAAGAAAAATTCGGAGTAGGTATTAAAATCCATGGAGAAGAAATAAAAACTTTTAGGTTCGCGGATGACATTGTAATTCTGTCAGAGACAGAAAAGGTCCTGGAAGAGCAGTTGAATGGAGTGGACAGTGTCTTGAAAGGAGGATATAAGATGAACATCAACAAAATCAAAACGAGGATAACGGAATGTAGTCGAATTACGTCGGGCGATGCTGAGGGATTCAGATTAGGAAATGAGACACTTTAAGTAGTAAATGAGTTATGCTATTTGGGGAACCAAATAACTGATGATGATCGAAGCAGAGAGGATATAAAATGTAGACTGGCAATGGCAAGGAAAGCATTTCTGAAGAAGAGAAATTTGTTAACATCGAGTATAGATTTCAGTGTTAGCAAGTCGTTTCTGAAAGTATTTGTATGGAGTGTAGCCATGTATGAATGTGAAACAATGACGATAAATAGTTTGGACAAGAAGAGAATAGAAACTTTAGAAATGTGGTGCTACAGAAGAATGCTGAAGATTAGATGGGTAGATCACATAACCAATGAGGAGGTATTGACTAGAATTGGGAAGAAGAGAAATTTGTGCACAACTTTACTAGAAGAAGGGATCGGTTGGTAGGACATGTTCTGAGACATCAAGGGATCACCAACATGATACTGGAGGGCAGCGTGGAGGGTAAAAATCGTAGAGGGAGACAAAGAGATGAATACACTAAGCAGATTCAGAACGATGTAGTTTGCAGCAGGTACTGGGAGATGAAGAAGCTTACACAGGATAGAGTAGAATGGAGAGCTACATCAAACCAGTCTCTGGACTGAAGACCACAACAACAACAACATCTTCGCGATTATGGATATGATATTTTTCCGAAAGTACGATAATACGTCTCCTTTCTCCCAATTTAAATAGCTGATTGACTGCCACTTTCCTCAGTAACTCTGGAAATTCCACAGGAATTGTATCTATCTCTTTTTCCCTTATTTGATCGCCGGTATCCTTCAGCATTTCAGACTCGAATACTAGGTCACCTATGTTGTAGCGTCTAGAAAGCCTGCATACTCGGTTCGCTAGACAATCAAACAAATCGCATTAATGTGTTTTATTACAAAAAGAAAATTACAATACTTAACTCTGCAATTATACAGTTGTGTCGCAACCAAAGGGCGACATACAAAATAATCAATCTTTTTTGGTATAGACAATTCCAAGTGTGTGCTACATAGAGGGTATAAGCGAAATGACTAGAGTTCACGCTCCTATGGAAGTCGCTAATCTTGAAGCTGCTATCGAACCGGGCCGTCACCAGTCGATCGTGGCGCTTGTCATCTGGAGTGAGATCCGGTCAGCGTAGAATTGGCTGACTTCTTCTCGCAGCTTTCTCTGTTCTACCGTTCCCAACTGGCGTGCCGGCGCTTGACTTCACACCGCAACACTCCTCTACCCCCCCCCCCCCCCCCGCCCCCGGCCCCCGGCCGTCATATAGGGGGCACGACAACGGTGGGGGAGGCAGGAGCGTGGACGCTCTGAGGTAACGGAAGCTGCGGCGGCAGGGGACGTAGGACTTCCGGTCGTACTCCACCATCCGGCCTTCACTCTGGTGGGAACGTTCTTGGGAAACGCCCAGAAGGGTACACGTCCACATCCTGAGGCCCATACCCACAGAGCATAGAAGGATATAGAGCGGCCTCCGGCCGGCGCGAGATGTGCCAGGTAACCCCGCCTCCCTGGGTACCTACCGCGCTGGGGCCCTGCGCTGCCGGTCCCGCCTCGGTACCGTTAATTCCTTCCTTTATGCGAACAGGTATGCAGTCTAGAGCTTTTCGTTGTTCAGTCCAGTGTTGGTTTGGTGTAGAGTCGGAGACGAGTTGTTATTGTGTGAGATTTTGCTGTTGTGCGCGAAAATTTTTCTGCTTTCGAATGGGTTTGTGTGTGGCGTACGGTTGTGATAACCGTAGAAAAAAAAAAGAGAAAATATCGAGAGGAGAAGAATTTATTTCCACCGCTTTCATAATGATCCAGAACTGAAGGAGAAATGGATTCGAGCGATCAGAAGAGACAACTGGAAACCTTCAACTCACAGCCGTATCTGCAGCTGTCATTCCGGCGAGGAAGACTTCGAGAATTCTTCTCCTTTTCGAAGATATTTGAAAAAAGATGCAGTTCCATCGATATTTAGTTCACATCCACCACATCTACAGCCATCAACATCAGCTTCAAAGGTAAGAAGAGTTCTCAAACGTGTTACTTCGCCTATTCCATCGTCAGTGCCCGAAAAAGTACCAAAAACTGGTTTAACGATAACTAAAGAAAAACTAGAAAAGACCCAACGAAACTAAATGAATCTAGAAAAAAAACTGCGGAATATGAAACTGAAACAAAAGAGACTGCAATTAAAAGTGACTAGTTTAACAGATATCGTTAAAGAACTAAAAAGAAAAAATCTTATTCAGTGAGAGCACGGCGATTTGTTGTGCAACGTTTCTCCAACATCATTGTGTCTTGTGCAGAGAGAGTCAGAAAAGCGTGTGAATCCAAACATGAAGAAACAGTACGATGACTGCATACGGAATTTCGCCACGACGTTGCATTTCCTCTCTCCTGAGGCTTACAACTTAGTACGACACACTTTTCAGACTTGCCAGCCGCATCCACGAACAATTGCTGTTCTCTTCCATCAATGCTGAACCAGGTTTCAGCTCAGAAGTCTTCCGGGTACTGAAAGAAAAATGCAAACTTCATCATGGACTTGTGTGCAGTCTGATATTCGATTCAATGGCCATTCGACAGCATATTGATTGGGATGGAAAAAAGTTGTATGGATACATGAATACAACTAGAGATCAGAAAATCAGGTGAGATAAGGTAGTAAGCAAAAAATTAGGAAGGAAACAGAAGCGCGGGCTGTGCCTAGCCGGCCTGGCAGGTGCCCAAAGGGGCGAGGCAGGCGAGCACACGCCGGCCGGGCCTCCGCCGTGGGGAAGACCGCTCTATATCCTTCTATGCTCTGTGCCCATACCACGATGTAGAAGGTGTCGGCTGCTGAGGCGTGGCCGGGTCAAGCTCCATCGTTAGGACGAGAGGAGGCGGAGGAGACGAAGGCTCCGTGTCCATGGGGTCGTCCCGCGGTGTCGTGATGACACCCTCTGGCGGATGCTGTGGCCGCGCTGTCCTCGGGATCCGTGAATCTGGGGAAGAGACACAGAAGGATCATTGTACACATGGCAGTGGCGAATTTGATTGTGATGTCGGCGCTGCAGTCCGTCTGGGCGTGAAGTGAGTTACATGCATGCACCTAGTCTGCTGAGGACCTCGCCGGCCGGAGTGGCCGTGCGGTTCTGGGCGCTACAGTCTGGAGCCGAGCGACCGCAACGGTCGCAGGTTCGAATCCTGCCTCGGGCATGGATGTGTGTGATGTCCTTAGGTGAGTTAGGTTTAATTAGTTCTAAGTTCTAGGCGACTGATGACCTTAGAAGTTAAGTCGCATGGTGCTCAGAGCCATTTTTTGCGGAGGATCTCGCCTCGCGCCCACCTTCTGCTGCCGCTATAAACCCTGAAAAACACAATATCATTCAGCGTGAAGCGATACTTGCGGCCTACCTTCGGCGCCGGATGATGAGGAGGGCCGGCCGAAGTGGCCGTGCGGTTAAAGGCGCTGCAGTCTGGAACCGCAAGACCGCTACGGTCGCAGGTTCGAATCCTGCCTAAGGCATGGATGTTTGTGATGTCCTTAGGTTAGTTAGGTTTAACTAGTTCTAAGTTCTAGGGGACTAATGACCTCTGAAGTTGAGTCCCATAGTGCTCAGAGCCATTTGAACCATTTGATGAGGAGGTTGGAGCAGGTGGAGCAGTGCCCGATGGCGGCGGCAGCGAAGCAATTCCACCGGATGGCGGATGCGAACGATAGGAGGCGAGAAACAGTTGCAACGCTTGATCCCTGCGGTGCGAAGTTCGGCCATCTGCTTCTTGAAAGTTCTGACAAGACGTTCCGGTTCGCGAATTGACTGTGGGTGGAACGGCGCAATATGTATGCCACTGCGTTCACAGGATGTTTCAAATTCATTTGACGTGAACTGAGGGCCGTTGTCCGACACTATGTCTTCAGGTAAACCTTCGAGGCCAAAAATAGAGGCAACGCCTGAACTGTTCTGCGTGACGATATCGAGTTCAGCAAAAGGAAACTTGCTATAAGAGTCTAGCAGAATCAACCAACGAATGTTCCAAAAAGGGCCCGCGAAGTATATGTGCACACGTTGCCGTGGTGATTGCGTTTTAGGCGAGGCAGATAATTTGTATGGTGGAGTGGACTGATTTTCCGCATATGCGTGACATTGTTCTACTCGTATTTGGGTGTCCATGCCCTGCCAAGTACAGTGTCGACGCGCTAACTGTTTCGTACGAACAATCCACCAGTGTCCTTGGTGAAGTATCTGCAACACTTCTTTTTGCAAAGCTTTGGGGGTCAACACACGTGACTATCCACTGTCATTTTGAACAAGTATCCCACCTTGCTGTATAGGGAGGCTAAGGCGACGTGGAAAGTATCGGCGCACTACAGTGTTCTTTATGCTATGTCATGAGCGAGGCCAAGATGTGGGAATGAATTTTAGCAAAATGTTGAAATCTGAATCGGCTTCCGTGGCCTGTGCAATTTTCCTACAGTTCCGGGGAAAGGATAGAAACAATTCTGAATCGTGAGCATCTATTTGACAAAAAGATGTAGCAGAAGCGTCAACGTCAGTATCAGGGCCAATCGGAAGATGTGAAAGTGCGTCCGCATTACCATGTTGAGCTGTTGGACGATACACAATCTCCTACTGGTACTGAGACGACAACAAAGCCCATCTTTGGAATTTTTGGGCAGTTCGTACAGGAACCGGCTTCATCGGATGAAAGAAGGACTGCAATGGCTTGTGATCCGTTACTAAGACGAATTTCCTGCCATACAAATACTGGTGGAATTTGGTGACTCCACACACGATAGCCAGTGCTTCTTTCTCGATCTGTGAGTAGTTGCACTTTGAGGCGAAAGCAATAGGCCTGTCTTTCTCACCAAATCTGTGCGAAAGCACCGTACCGATTCCGAAAGAAGTCAAGTCAACTTGCAACAGAACTGGTTTGTTAGAATCAAAGTGAAATAAACATCGATCACTGAGAAATGCTTCTTTAAGTTTTTGAAAAGCTTCTTGGCACTCATCTGTCCAAATAAAGGGGACGTTCTTGCGACGCAAGCGATGCAATGGAGCTGAGATTTGTGCAGCAATCGGTATGAACCGAATATAATAATTGATTTTCCCTAAGACTGATTACAATTTTGTGCCATTGCGAGGAGATGGCAGGTTACGAATTCTAACAAATGTGACTGAAAAGGATGTACACCTTGACTGTTTTTGACATAACCAAGATACTACAACTCACTTTAGTCCTGCATCAGATAACACACGAAACAAAGCAGGCAAATTTGCAATGTGTTCTTCAGGTGTACGAATTGTTACGACAATATCGTCCAGACAGTTTGAACAGTTTGGTACTTGAGCAGTCAGCTGTTCCAAATACCGTTGGAAAATGGCAGGTGCGGAAGCAATGCCAAAGGGCAAACGCAAATACATAAACAAGCCCAAATCAGTGTTCACAAACACAGATTTTGAGATCCTTCATCTAGTGGTACTTGAAGATATGCTTCGCGCAAATCAATTTTTGAAAAATGGCGACCAGCGCCTAATCTGTTGATGAGATTCTCTGGGCGTGGCAATGGATAAGTATCAATCACAGTTTGTGGGTTGACTGTAGGCTTGAAGCCAACACAGAGGCGAATGTGACTTGAAGATCTGGAGAGCGAAACCAGTGAACTTGCCCACTGACTAGCTTCTATCGGCGCAATAGCTCCGCTATCTTGCAGTTCTTGAAGTTCAGCAGCCACTTTGTCTGGTAATGCAATGGGAACAGTTCTGGTCTGAGCGTTGTGTTTCATAGCAATATGGACAACCAAACTGCTAGCCTTGTCTGAATCTTCAGAAAAGAGTTCCGGAAATCCTTTCACGAAGCTAGCTATGCTGTCTTTGGCATTGAATGCAGTCATTGACAGCACATTGTCCAGAATTTGAACGTCAAATAAACCAAACGAATCAATGCCAAATATGTTCTCATAATCGCGTGATTGTAGCACAGTAAATGTTACAGTTCGCGTATTCGAGCGATACATGACAGGCAAAGTACATTTTCCGAAAATGGGAATGTCATGTCCATTATAGTCTATCAGATGTGTGCTAGTTTCAAACAGGCGTGGAGAGCCTAACAGTTCATATGTGTTACGATTCAGCAATGTAACAGAGGCATCCGTGTCCAACTGCAATTTCACACGTTTTCCACTAAGATGCAAATGAACAAAACGTTTATTGCACTGGCGTTGCACTGAAGAAACTGCTTGCTTGCTGGTTTTGCTAATGCCTGCAGCAGGCTTTGAATTCACTGCATTGATTACATGTGCCTTGTGACGAGAATTATGTGAGTGGGCAGCATTCTTATGTTCGTTCTGTTGCAAACGTGACGTTTCTTGCTACAAGCATAGCGCTGTGCTTGTCTGGATGGGCAGCCTTATTTATTTACACGTCAAAGTTCCGTAGGAACAAATTGAGGAGCCAGTCTCCAAGGTCATGGAACGTGTCTCTACATGAAATTACAACGTAAAAATAATAACAGATAAAAATAAAATGTTTATGAACCCGGAAAAAGTCATGCCACAAGTTTAAGCAAACGCAGTCAACAATACAACACAAATCAGCTTGATTTTTCAAGGAAGTCCTCGACAGAATAGAAGGAGTGACCCATGAGGAAGCTCTACAGTTTCGATTTGAAAGCACGTGGATTACTGCTAAGATTTTTGAATTCTTGTGGTAGGTTATTGAAAATGGATGCAGCAGTATACTGCACAAATTTCTGCACAAGACTTAAGGAAGTCCGATCCCATTGCAGGTTTGATTTCTGCCAAATATTAACCAGTGGCGGATACAGAAAAACCTCAAGGAGGGGGCGCTAAAGATATCTTGAGCTACCTTTACTTTTACCGTATAAAAAAATAATCAAGTCACATGCAAAGTTTAAGAGAGTTTTAATTAAACTGATTATACACATATACAAGCCAATGGCATCTTATGATATAAAAAAGTTACGATTGTGGTTCTGTTCCTTACATGATGAATTCTATGTGCTTGTTCTTCCTGCCAAATTGGTTAATTACATGGTCAATAGGACAATCAGTGTCAGGGTGAGTGTTCAACAGAGCTAAGCCATTAAGTCGATCGTCCTCTATTATCGACCTCAGCCTATTTCTGTAGCAATAGATCCAGGTAGGCCGGCCGGTGTGGCCGAGCGGTTCTAGGCGCTTCAGTTTGAACAGTTTGGTACTTGAGCAGTCAGCTGTTCCAAATACCGTTGGAAAATGGCAGGTGCGGAAGCAATGCCAAAGGGCAAACGCAAATACATAAACAAGCCCAAATCAGTGTTCACAAACACAGATTTTGAGATCCTTCATCTAGTGGTACTTGAAGATATGCTTCGCGCAAATCAATTTTTGAAAAATGGCGACCAGCGCCTAATCTGTTGATGAGATTCTCTGGGCGTGGCAATGGATAAGTATCAATCACAGTTTGTGGGTTGACTGTAGGCTTGAAGCCAACACAGAGGCGAATGTGACTTGAAGATCTGGAGAGCGAAACCAGTGAACTTGCCCACTGACTAGCTTCTATCGGCGCAATAGCTCCGCTATCTTGCAGTTCTTGAAGTTCAGCAGCCACTTTGTCTGGTAATGCAATGGGAACAGTTCTGGTCTGAGCGTTGTGTTTCATAGCAATATGGACAACCAAACTGCTAGCCTTGTCTGAATCTTCAGAAAAGAGTTCCGGAAATCCTTTCACGAAGCTAGCTATGCTGTCTTTGGCATTGAATGCAGTCATTGACAGCACATTGTCCAGAATTTGAACGTCAAATAAACCAAACGAATCAATGCCAAATATGTTCTCATAATCGCGTGATTGTAGCACAGTAAATGTTACAGTTCGCGTATTCGAGCGATACATGACAGGCAAAGTACATTTTCCGAAAATGGGAATGTCATGTCCATTATAGTCTATCAGATGTGTGCTAGTTTCAAACAGGCGTGGAGAGCCTAACAGTTCATATGTGTTACGATTCAGCAATGTAACAGAGGCATCCGTGTCCAACTGCAATTTCACACGTTTTCCACTAAGATGCAAATGAACAAAACGTTTATTGCACTGGCGTTGCACTGAAGAAACTGCTTGCTTGCTGGTTTTGCTAATGCCTGCAGCAGGCTTTGAATTCACTGCATTGATTACATGTGCCTTGTGACGAGAATTATGTGAGTAGGCAGCATTCTTATGTTCGTTCTGTTGCAAACGTGACGTTTCTTGCTACAAGCATAGCGCTGTGCTTGTCTGGATGGGCAGCCTTATTTATTTACACGTCAAAGTTCCGTAGGAACAAATTGAGGAGCCAGTCTCCAAGGTCATGGAACGTGTCTCTACATGAAATTACAACGTAAAAATAATAACAGATAAAAATAAAATGTTTATGAACCCGGAAAAAGTCATGCCACAAGTTTAAGCAAACGCAGTCAACAATACAACACAAATCAGCTTGATTTTTCAAGGAAGTCCTCGACAGAATAGAAGGAGTGACCCATGAGGAAGCTCTACAGTTTCGATTTGAAAGCACGTGGATTACTGCTAAGAATTTTGAATTCTTGTGGTAGGTTATTGAAAATGGATGCAGCAGTATACTGCACAAATTTCTGCACAAGACTTAAGGAAGTCCGATCCCATTGCAGGTTTGATTTCTGCCAAATATTAACCAGTGGCGGATACAGAAAAACCTCAAGGAGGGGGCGCTAAAGATATCTTGAGCTACCTTTACTTTTACCGTATAAAAAAATAATCAAGTCACATGCAAAGTTTAAGAGAGTTTTAATTAAACTGATTATACACATATACAAGCCAATGGCATCTTATGATATAAAAAAGTTACGATTGTGGTTCTGTTCCTTACATGATGAATTCTATGTGCTTGTTCTTCCTGCCAAATTGGTTAATTACATGGTCAATAGGACAATCAGTGTCAGGGTGAGTGTTCAACAGAGCTAAGCCATTAAGTCGATCGTCCTCTATTATCGACCTCAGCCTATTTCTGTAGCAATAGATCCAGGTAGGCCGGCCGGTGTGGCCGAGCGGTTCTAGGCGCTTCAGTCTGGAACCGCGCTACCGCTACGCTCGCAGGTTCGAATCCTGTCTCGGGCATGGATGTGTGTGATGTCCTTAGGTTAGTTAGGTTTAAGTAGTTCTAAGTTCTAGGGGACTGATGACCTCAGATGTTAAGTCCCATAGTGCTCAGAGCGATTTGAACCATTTTTAGATCCAGGTATCCAAGCAAATATTTAGTATAGCGTGTGCAAAGTAGGATAGTCAGATCTAGGACAAACAGACAACGCTTGCATAGCAGAATCACGATCATTAAGGGCGTTTGTGCTCGTTTGCTTGACCTGAAGAATCTTTCCCGTTAGTCTCTTTTTGGTTCAAATGGCTCTGAGCACTATGGGACTTATCATCTGAGGTCATCAGTCCCCTAGATCTTAGAACTACTTAAACCTAACGAACCTAAGGACATCACACACATCCATGCCGGAGGCAGGATTCGAACCTGCGACCATAGCAGTCGCCCGGTTCCGGACTGAAGCGCCTAGAACCGCTCGGCCACCGCGGCCGGCAGTGATTCTTTTTCAAAGAACGGTTGTTCAGTTAAGTATTGATTCATATTAAGTGTCAGATCATTACCATAATGTTTCAGTAGTTGGGAGGGTAAAAGTACGTTGAATTTTAACTGGTAAATATTTTCTTCAGCAAAACGTTCTCTCATGTCAGTCGAAACATGGTCCAGTGTTGGAATAAAAACTTCTTTTGCTAGATGTCACAGTATCATCATTATGATCGCTGTTTTCCCTGTATCTTTGTCTGCCTGTAAGACGAGGAACACTCATCTCCACGTCCAACCCTTCCATAACTGCCTTCGCCTCGTCAACAATTCGAGCAAAGTGGCTATCAGCATTAGCTCTCATGCCGTAGTACACCTTGAGCGTCGAATCTAATTTTTCTTTTGCCATCGCGACGTCCCACCTTGGGTCTTGTAAGATTTTGCTGAGTGGATATGTTATGCTCATAATGTAACTCAGTGTAAATAGAGTGATAATAAACTCGCAATTAGAGAGAGCTCGAAGGAGAATATTGGCCTTGGCAGTCGTTGCTCAATCCCTCCAACATTGTATTTCTTTAAGAACTTTGCAAACTGTTCCGAAATCAGCTGCGGATTGAATAACAGCATTATGTCGCTCAGCCCATCTTGTTTGACAATGTGACTGCAGCGACTCTTTTAGGTGACTCTTCAATGTGGCGAACCTCTTGCTAGACACTGTAAGGAACAATGCTACTTCTTCAGTAGTACCAAGTGAGTTTCTCACACTTGTCACTTTCTGACTGTGAGAGACAGTGAGGTTGAGCTGATGACTTCGACACGGTGCTACTTGCGCGATGATAGCTTTCATTTTTATTGTAGCCACAGCTCCTCTCAATTCAGACATACACTCCTGGAAATTGAAATAAGAACACCGTGAATTCATTGTCCCAGGAAGGGGAAACTTTATTGACACATTCCTGGGGTCAGATACATCACATGATCACACTGACAGAACCACAGGCACATAGACACAGGCAACAGAGCATGCACAGTGTCGGCACTAGTACAGCGTATATCCACCTTTCGCAACAATGCAGGCTGCTATTCTCCCATGGAGACGATCGTAGAGATGCTGGATGTAGTCCTGTGGAACGGCTTGCCATGCCATTTCCACCTGGCGCCTCAGTTGGACCAGCGTTCGTGCTGGACGTGCAGACCGCGTGAGACGACGCTTCATCCAGTCCCAAACATGCTCAATGGGGGACAGATCCGGAGATCTTGCTGGCCAGGGTAGTTGACTTACACCTTCTAGAGCACGTTGGGTGGCACGGGATACATGCGGACGTGCATTGTCCTGTTGGAACAGCAAGTTCCCTTGCCGGTCTAGGAATGGTAGAACGATGGGTTCGATGACGGTTTGGATGTACCGTGCACTATTCAGTGTCCCCTCGACGATCACCAGTGGTGTACGGCCAGTGTAGGAGATCGCTCCCCACACCATGATGCCGGGTGTTGGCCCTGTGTGCCTCGGTCGTATGCAGTCCTGATTGTGGCGCTCACCTGCACGGCGCCAAACACGCATACGACCATCATTGGCACCAAGGCAGAAGCGACTCTCATCGCTGAAGACGACACATCTCCATTCGTCCCTCCATTCACGCCTGTCGCGACACTACTGGAGGCGGGCTGCACGATGTTGGGGCGTGAGCGGAAGACGGCCTAACGGTGTGCGGGACCGTAGCCCAGCTTCATGGAGACGGTTGCGAATGGTCCTCGCCGATACCCCAGGAGCAACAGTGTCCCTAATTTGCTGGGAAGTGGCGGTGCGGTCCCCTACGGCACTGCGTAGGATCCTACGGTCTTGGCGTGCATCCGTGCGTCGCTGCGGTCCGGTCCCAGGTCGACGGGCACGTGCACCTTCCGCCGACCACTGGCGACAACATCGATGTACTGTGGAGACCTCACGCCCCACGTGATGAGCAATTCGGCGGTACGTCCACCCGGCCTCCCGCATGCCCACTATACGCCCTCGCTCAAAGGCCGTCAACTGCACATACGGTTCACGTCCACGCTATCGCGGCATGCTACCAGTGTTAAAGACTGCGATGGAGCTCCGTATGCCACGGCAAACTGGCTGACACTGACGGCGGCGGTGCACAAATGCTGCGCAGCTAGCGCCATTCGACGGCCAACACCGCGGTTCCTGGTGTGTCCGCTGTGCCGTGCGTGTGATCATTGCTTGTACAGCCCTCTCGCGGTGTCCGGAGCAAGTATGGTGGGTCTGACACACCGGTGTCAATGTGTTCTTTTTTCCATTTCCAGGAGTGTATTAACTGAGCAACCAACACAGCCTATACGCACACAGTTCTCCAGTGACAGAGAAAGGCTTTCTATTCTCCTTAGAATCGTAGTACCTAATACTTAACCAGTAACGTCACGTTCTTCACATCTTGACTCTCTTGAGGCTCATCGTCAGTGTTTCAATTACAGTCATTGTCTTTATGGATGTCAGCGAACCCCAAAAATTTTTCGTGTGCCGTCACCATCAACATGTCCGGCAGCTAAACTCAGCTAGTCGATGTGCGCTTTGCCCGTAGTCTCATAGAAGATTATGCTGTAATAACGAAAATCTTTTATTTCTTCCAGTATTCTCGATGACATCACTGTATCACAGCACTAATTAAGTTCGTCACACGTTGTTTTACTTATGTAAGTGGCGTTCGCTTTAGTGGTCTCAAAGTGATTTAGCTGCAAGTCCCCAGCGTCAATTATAAATCTTAGAAGAGCTCTAAAATTTCCCTCGTTGCTCGCTATACTTTAACGATCATTTTCGTTTTCTAATAGACTCCCATTATCTCTACGCCCCCGCAGAGGAATGTTTTGCTTTCCGTGAAATATGATTGTTTTCATTATGGGTAGAAGACGGTCTCTGTTTTGCCTAATGTTTTCCATTCTCTGTCTTGACAACTGATTTATGACCCCAAGTTTGCGGTTGTCTCGTGTCGCCAAAAATAATTTTGCATCTTTTGATGCTTCAATGTGGTACTTGAGTTGAGAGTGGGTCTCAAGGTCACCATCTTTACCAGTAAGTTTGGCAAACATTGTTAGTGGTTCAGAAACAAGTTTCTTCGCGATAATGTTTTTCTTTTCTCCAAACATTTTATTATTCACAAAAATTGAACAGTAAATGCAAAGAAGACCCTTTTTAACTTGTGAGATCAGCAACCATGGATACTGTTCAAAGTGATTATCGTGCACTTGTCTGCGTTCAGCCCATCCCCTCTTGTTGTGCTCGGCAGTAGGAAAGATATTACCTTTTTCAGGTTTCCTTGGAGCTGTGAGAAGCTTGTGTTCTGTATCATCAGTAATATTTCCTGACGCTAATATATCCTAATAATTGCTAATTTCCGAGGGATTAAAGGAATCATTCCAACTTTGCTGTGGAAGTTTCGACGAAGTGCTGGGCTCTGCCTATACTTCTGGCGGTGTTTTTGAGGCTGAATGGTGACCGGAATCTTCAGATGTTTCTACTCTTCTTTTTCTTATTACATAACGACCCATTTTATTATACTGTTGCAACGTAGGTAAATTAGATGCCAATTATTATCGAATAAGCACTTTATTTGCACTGAAAAATGCAACACTACTATAATTAGTACTAAAACGCACACGGTCACACTCCGCGTATTTCTAATACCCCTAAGCAAAATACCCACTGAAGTCCGTGATAATAGCCAATATTCGCAGTTGTTCTCTTTTTTTATCACTTTCAAGTTATCGCGACGATTGTAGCTTCCAGACTGACTATATGGCAGCAGAATTCGTTGCCAGAATGTTCGGTTCCAGACTTTTATACGGTGTGAACAAATACCTGCTGTGAAAGGGACAAGCCAAGATGTACATTACGACGTATAATGTAAGGGCGAGTTTCCAATGATGATGTCATCCGGCAATTAGTGTGTGTGTAACTTTTATTGTCGATTCCGTTCCTTTCTACTGAATTCGATAGAGGGCCTATATAGTAACAACACGTTTTTAGGACTCTTCTTGAAAGTCACTATTACCGGAGATATACGCATCAATAGTTTCTCATACCTAACTCGTATTACGAGTTACGTAGGTATGGGAAACTATTGTAACGTTGTTCGTAAGAAAATATATATATATATATATTCTTACGAGTCTTGTAACAATATTTTTACTGAGAAATTACTATGAATTACTATTATCAATACTTGACAATCAACTGATCATTCTCACTCATGACCAATCTTGACATTTGCACTTGCTACAGCTAGGACTTTTTACTTATTCATTCTTAATATTTTTGCCTCTGAATATAAACTAGCTTCCTATTCGGCGAATAGTCCGTATTTATAACGCTACGTATCGGAGGTTCTCAGTGCAAGAAAAAAGTAGAATATTCGCGACTTTTCTCGAACAAATGCCAGAGAGAGTAACGTATCGAGTTCACTAGAATGGCCGCGACTTCTCTCGTAGGTAAGTGCTAGCTATCTATGTGCCAGACAGAAACGTATAAAATACGATGACGTGTGCGCGCGTTCTACATAGGGAAGTAGAACTAATCGATAACTCGAGTCAGTCGAGTCGACTGACGAAAGAAACGAACGAATAGCGTGCGAGCTGACTGGCGGGGGTGGCACGGGTGGAAATGCGGGGGGGGGGGGGGACTGTGGGGGTAAGCAAGGGATGACTCAAAGCGACAAGTTAGTGGCTGCTGAAATTTATAGGCCACTATGGCACCTGAATCATACTCATCTAGATTTTGCACTGCATGCTGAAATGACGGATTTGAATTTCAAAATCAGTTCTCTAAGTTGACATCAGTCACATTGTACATGATCGCATCATGCAACACAACATCGGAATATGAAGCACCACAAGCATATTTGAATTTGCATTTCCTCGTCAAACACTGCAAATCTGTTACCCACTCGCGATGAGTTTTTTCTGACCTTTTCTTGCAATGAAAGAATTGGTCCTAGCTGCCACCACATTCACTTGTTGGTCTTAATTGCTAGGTAGAGAATCTGTAAACTGGTCATAGGAAAGTTCACCTGCAGTGGCGTTAGGGAATAAGTCCTGAATGATACGAAAGATTGCACTTCATACCGTTGACAAAAAATAATGTAGTTTCACAGTATCTGATATTTTGGGAGCACTGAATGAGGCGAAAGACTGCACTTCCTCCGTTGACAAAAAGTAATGTAGTTTCACAGTATCAGATATTTTGTGAGCAATGACGTGGGCTTCATACTGTTGCAACCACTCGAGTCACTCCTCTTCATCTTCTTAGACTGGCGAAAAGGCGGTATGGCACAGTTATTTCATGTGGCTCAGCATTAGTGGTTTTGTTCGCCAATAACTGCTACACCGTGTTTAGAAGAATGGCAGTCTGCTGCGTCTGAAACTGAAACATATGTGTTAGCTACGTTGAATCTATTGCTTGCAGCAGGGGTTGGAAGAGGTGGGTTGCTTATTTTGGAATAGGCAAATGCAAGCAATAAAAATAAGCACACAAGCAAAGAAAATTTCTGCAATACCCACCTGAAAATATTGAATCTAAAAAAAAAACACTAGAAGAGAAACTATTATAATATATAAACACACCCCTGCAAGGAAAAGGAAGGTAGAATTAAGGCGCCAGCAAAGCACAAAAGCCCACGACAAAACAAAATCTGTGGCGCCTGTTGGCTTTCGTAACAGGTTGTCGCTATGGTGTTCTTTCACCTCGTCGCCAAATACCTAGAAAGCCTGCACACTCGGTTCGCTGGACAAACAATCAAACAAGTCGTATTATTGAGTTTTATTACGAAAAGAAAATTACAATACTTAACTTTGGCAATTACACAGATGTGTCGCATCCAAAGGGAAACTTACGAAACAATCAATCTTCTTTAGTGTAAACAATCCCAAGTCTGTGTTACATAGAGAGTACAAGCGAAGTGGTTAGATTTGACGCTTCTATCGAAGTCGCTAATCTTGAAGTTGCTATTGAATTAGGGCGTCATCATCTGGTCGTGGCGCTCATGTCCTCTCCACACAAGGGCCACTGTTGTCATGTTGTCGTCCTGGAGGGAGGTCTGGCCAGCGTTCAATTGGCTGACTTCTTCTCAGAGGCTTCGCTGCTCTATTGTTCTCGACTGGTGTGCTGGCACTTGACTTTACGCCGTAACAAATGTCATCAAAATCTGCACCCATTTCTGTCACATGTGCAGACTCTTCCTTCTCCCTGCAAAGGCCCTCATACATCTATCTGCTGTCTCAACTGTGTATAACAGTGGAATTTACTTTGCATAGTTAATATTGACAATCTAGCTTTTCATTTCGACGAAGGTTTTTTAATTTTCCTGTATTCTGAATCCGCTCATACGACTACCATTTCCTTTTCTGTTTGTTCATTTCTTTTTCTGCTGTTCTTTGATTTAGCTTCACTGCACTTACCAATGACTTTGTAAGGCATCTGGATTTTACGGACCTTACATGAACTTGATCCATAACGGCATGCCTATACAGTATGAGATCCTCAGAAAATAATAATTATTCAACAAAAGGCAATTGCAGTTAATCTCATGTACCAAAACTAACAAAACAATATCTACCAATATATGGACTGGCGTGAACAAACAAAAAGTGAAACGCATTTTGGAGACCAACCGAGCAGGTAGTTAATGATACCATGAAACTCCCATTTAGCAAGAGAACGCCGAGCTTTAGCACAGAAAGGGATAAGGCCAGAACAATACATTATTCCTTTTAACGTAAATAAGGCCGGGACTGAGGTATAAGTGGGTGCACGTCGTTAACATGGCTAGGCTGCGACCCAGCAAGAAAAATAAAAATATATTCACCTCTAGCGAGATGGTGGTGGGCTGAAGCCGTACTTGGTGACGTAGACGCGACACGGTGGGGAGATCCCTATTATACAAAAACATTTTGAGACATTAAGGCTGTATCTCCCTCTCTCGTCTCGTGGCGGACCGCACAAGTGTGTGGAAATAAGCGAGAGCGTTGAGAGCTTTGCTTTCTGCGAAGTGAAGATATGCTTCACACATGGTGACGACGGAGAGCAAAGCGGTAGTTAATTATTCCTGCGGGAATTTTGTGGGCAAAGAAATTGTGCACGTCTCTCCAACACATAGCGAGTGTGCAATAGCCATTATTTCGATTAGGGAAAGATTAATGTTCTACAGAATACATGAAAGTTGCGACTGAGTGAATTGAGTCAAGGCCAGAGCAGGGAATTAGCGTTTCAGGTCCAGCACGCAGGCAATGCTGTTGCAGATGCCGCTTGGTAATGTACCATCATGCATTAGGCCACAGTAAATGTTGAGTCTAGATTTTGCTCACTCCAACTTGAGTACACTTTGACCATTGACTATGGAAAGCTAGGATACTAACCTACTCTCACAATGAGTACATGAGAGTTTTTTTCATTGGTTCAAAAAGTACATTTATTCTCCACCAACTCAGTGCATTGACCAGCTACGACAACGTAGATATAAATGAGCAGATGAGGATTTTTAATAATCATTCTTTCTTGTGATAAAAAATTTTCATGTGTAGAGGTAACTACTTAATAATCATCATTTCAATATGTCCCAAAATGAAATATTTTGTTACTGAGTGTCAAAAGCAATTGAACATGATTGTTGTTGATCATTTGAATGGAAAGCAACAGTTGATAAATAATATGTAGAATAAAAAAGAAGGAATAGGTGTTTTGTCTTTCTAGAATAGATCCAAAAGTTTCCTTTTATTAATTCATGCGTTCTAGGTACGTTACTGCAGCATTTTTAATGATTTTTGTTATGATTCACACCTGATATTAGCTGCCTTACAGGGCCAGGGACATACTTATTTAGAATGTCTGTTTGACACCCTGGGCTTGAGAAGACAGTTCAGATGTTTTGTCCATTTGCGCACTAAATGGTAAGTTCGCACACATTAGCACACTCACTGTGCAGATCAAAGGTCGGACGTACTATAACTTATGGTCTTTTCTTTTCCAGAACGTGTTCGATATTCCTTCTTTTATCGAATGGCTAAAGCATTTCTTTTGTTACCAAAGGTTTCTACCTGTTTTATACCTCTGTTTCTGTCTGTTGATGGTTATATGAATAGGACCCAAATATGTCTGTATCGTGTCTCACCGGCAAACAATCAATAGGGTTGATAGAAGAGATAGAGAAGATCCAACGGAGAGCAGCGCACTTCGTTACAGGATCATTTAGTAATCGCGAAAGCGTTACGGAGATGATAGATAAACTCCAGTGGAAGACTCTGCAGGAGAGACGCTCAGTAGCTCGGTACAGGCTTTTGTTAAAGTTTTGAGAACATACATTCACTGAAGAGTGAAGCAGTATATTGCTCCCTCCTACGTATATCTCGCGAAGAAACCATGAGCATAAAATCAGAGAGATTAGAGCCAACACAGAAGCATACCGACAATTCTTCTTTCAATGAACAATACGTCACCGGAATAGAAGGGAGAACCAATAGAGGTACTCAGGGTACCCTCCACCACACACCGTCAGGTGGCTTGCGGAGTATGGATGTAGATATAGATGTGCATACGTTTGCTCCCCTGCTCAACTCCAGTCATCCTTGACTGTTCGTTTGACAGTTGCTGTCACTTTTGTGAAGAGCACACGTGCTGATTAAGTTCTGATATCTACAGAACCAGATATAATTATTGGTGCCTTGTCTTATAAGTGCATCAATCGTACTTGGTGTCATTCATGCTATAAACCTGAAGATGATGTGATTGGAACGTCGAAACTGGTTGCCTAGAAAAACAGTCAAACTATCGGTTGTTGGTAGAGTATTATTACATTTTGTAACACCCCACCCTCCACTTAGCTGGTTTTGACGTGTGTTCACCCCAACTAATTGACTAACAGATCAACAGACAGTGCAAATCTGCCGCCATATCGGATAACGCAACAAAGTAATATGGCCCTGTGACTCCTGATTGAACTGCGGTGGCAGTGTTGACAGTAATTTATTCAGAATTGATCGCTGTTAATTAAAAAGGGGTGCACAGCTATTGAACACCAGATGCAAATGTTGAACATAAATTTAATTAAGAAAGTGACTTGGGATTTCAACTACTTGATTGAAAACAGATGCAGTCGATTAGCACAGATTTATTTTAACTCACGACCTTCAATAATCACATTACATGACTCTCCTAACAGGCAGTGGTCATAAATTGCGTTTGCATGGAGTAAAGCGCGATAAATCAAAAGTAATTCCTATTGACTGACCCAGGTGTAATGCGAAGTGCGAGAAGAATTCTACAATACATGGCCCATGAAACCCTCGTGGAAACTTTGCCGACGTGATCCAGCAAATTAATCAGTGGCCGGAGCGGGCGCAATATCACCGAATTCAGCGTGACAGAGCGGTGTCGTTTTGCGGACGTCGGCCGACCTCGTGGAGCTGCAAGGCTGCGCTCGTCTATGCACTCCTAGCTATCTTGCTCAGTATATAGCTGAACCAAAACTTCCTATCTCCAAGCTCAACCGTTCCATTTGCTAAGTCCTAAACTGCAGAGATGCTCACTCTTTCTCAGGAAAGCTGAGTAAAGAACACCATGTCCGCACTCTAGGCAAGCTGGGAATGGAAGACCTCTACGGAGACTTCTCACAATCCGCTCTTCACCTCGGTTTCCCCTCCAGCAAAATCACTTACGCCAATTGCAAAGCAAGTCGCGTTAATTATGTGTCGCTTCCCAGTGCCAACCAGTGCCTACTCTGGGAAGTGAACAAATTCCCACAAAATTTCCCTTCCTCTCAACTTCTGTTATTTATCTCCCCCCAGGCCACCCATCAAAGTTAGCATCAGCACAAACACCAAGTTTTCCAGAATTCTGAGTCCCAGGAGAGTACTTCAAATTCCTTGGTCCTACATTCCCATTGGAGGCCGGCGTATTTCATTCTGTCGCTCTTCACCTGATTTACTTCAGACTCTGCGGACCATGAATTCAGCGTGAAGTTGCTATAGTTGCGAACACGCATATTTTGACCTCTGTTGACAGCTCCACAGTACCTTTGCGCGACTTTCTCACATGTTTCACAGAAAACAGGTCGATGGACGTTTATCAACAGGCGTACAAGTTCTCCATCTTGTTCCCGGTACACCAGCATGGAGTCGGGTCAACCACCCATGCTGTCACTCGCCGCGTTACCACTTTCTCAGAGCTTGAGCCGCCCTAAGCTGCCTATTGCCGCTTCCCTTCGCCGTTCCCCAGCCAGCCACGGTCAACTCTAAATACTTCCCTGGGGTAATCTAGCGTCCAGTAAATCGACTCGTTTTCACAAAGTTTTCATGTCATGTGAATTACTTTAAAACCATCACCTGACATTAATTATTCCAATAAGTCCATTCTATACCCTCTACAAGATGTATTGTGCCTTGTCAGTCATTTTGTTCAGCCATACTGTTCGCTCAACATGAGTTAGGTGATCTTTAATGACTTCATGTAAGGAGCATAGTTCTTGCCATCTTACAATTTTACTCTGCAGAAAGCATGTTTTTCTATTTCCAGAAAGGCATCTTACTGCCATTTCTCTCTTTTTTCTGTTTTGAGTCTTATTCTTCTACCTTCGATGAGCTTACCATGAATTGCTGCCAAAAATGCTCCACGTTTTACCTAGGACAAACAGGCCGAAATTTCAACACCAGGAACACAGAGCACATAAAAGCCTGCACACACAACGCACACACTACATCAGCCATAGCAACACATACACATAATGCAGGACACCCACCTGGAAAAATACAGCAAAATGTCAAAGTACTCCACCGACTAAATAAAGGACATAAAATGGATTTTCTAGAAGAAATAGAGATATATTCACATTACAGAAAATGTGAAGATGAAATATTGAACCAAAATGAACCAGTGTATCTCTTCAGATGTTTCAATAGTACTTAAATAAAAATAGTAACACATAGAAATAAACCGGCCACTGTGGCAGAGCGGTTCTAGGCGCTTCAGTCCAGAACCGCGCTGCTGCTATAGTCGCAGGTACGAATCCTGTCTCAGGCATGGATGTGTGTGATGTCCTTAGGTTAATTAGGTTCAAGTAGTTCTAAGTCTAGGGGATTGATGACCTCAGATGTTAAGTCCCGTAGTGCTAGAGCCGTCTGAACCATAGAAATAAGTAAAATTGTAAAAACGATATAAGTAAATCATGATCCAAATTTTTAAGGTAAATAACCTCTGAAGAAAAGCATATCGTACTCTGTGGAAGACCTATAATGTCATCTCTGTTGACTACTTGTAGGAACATCTTTGTAACTGTTTTGTGTATGTAAAAAGTTTAAAAGTGAACAACCAATTGTGTGTGATGTTCAGTGTGTGTGAGACTCTGCACAAATGGACCATAAGGAAACTGTAAGTACAAATTCTTCTAAAATTTCGGCACTAACTTCAGATAAAGATCGACAACCAACTAAAAATCGCGTGTGTTCTTATATATTTCAGTAAAGTAAACGAAATGAAGCAGACTCTCACACATCGGCAACTCCACATAGAAATGGCATAACAAAGACAAAAAACGCACTTGAAACTGGGAATCATTGCCCGAAACGCGTAGCGCGAAAAATAAAATAAAATCGTGACTGGTAGCAGATGAGTTATTTATAAACAAACCTATTGTTTTCAGAGTAGCAGGCTTTCAGAACCATTTATAATGGATCAAATCTCTTACCTGCTGACGATACTATTTCGTTGAATTCAAACCACATCTGGTCTACAGTTACATAGTTAATTTGGAAGAAGTGGACATTGTCTCTCAGGAGGCCGTCAGGCAAATTCTTATCTACTTTTTTGACTAGATATACTTTTCGTTTATTTTTGGTGCATACGGGAATTACGGTATTCAGTCAAGCTACTACAACCACGTGTTCACTCATACCTGTATCCGTGTTGATGATCATAATTAGCTCAGGACAATTTGCTGCAAAGAGGTCACGTGAGTTTTCACAACCATTTACTAATGGAGTGGGGTCATGGAATAATTGTTCAAAATAATTTGTAGAGAATGTGTTTAGCACGATTTCGGATAACGTTTTATGCGTACCTCCAGATTTAAACATGTATTTTCGCCAACATGTCGAGGTTAAATTGTAGAAACCACCAACTGTAACTTCTTGAGTAGGGTAAGTGTTTGAGATTAGACTCAAGTTTTCTTCGAAACTTTCTGTAACTGTATCGTTTGAGTTTGAGTGTCGGTAAAAGGATCCTATTATTATTTTATTCCGGTTGCTAAGAATGACTTCTACCCACACTGACTCACAGGAGTTATGTACTTCAGTTTCGCATAAAGTCCATCTAACAGGAAGAAAAAATGCCACAGCCAACTATATTTAGCTTGTCCTCTCTGAACATCGTTAGGCCCTTCGCAAAAATTTCAGTTGAAGTTGTCTACACCTTTAGCCAGCTTTCAGTGCCTAACCGTCTGATTCAGACTCTTCACTCGGCTCTGTGACAGAGGTCTACAGTCGGTCCTGTTGACTATGCTGCAAATGGTGAGCTCAACTTTTATCTGGCAAGCAAGACTGGCATTGTTTACCCCTTCTGACAGTCGTTCAGAACCAGAGAGAATCTCCTCAGATCCAAAGTGACGCACATCATTGGTATTGACATAAGCCATCACCTTAGTTGGCTGCACCCTGTGCTCTTCATGGCATCCAGGAGGACCCGTTCCACGTCTGGAATGACTCCACCCGCTATGCACGCAGAGTGCACGTTGGATTTCTTCTCCCTCCCCGTGGCACCAATGTCCCTAAGGAGCTCCATAACGTGCCTAACATTGAAGCTCCCAGCTACCAATAATCCCACCCTCTGTGACTGCCTGTATATTGTATGCTGAAAGGTTTCCTCTGAAACAAGGCAAGCGATTGCATCTGGCTGAGGGACATTGATGGTCACAGGCAACAAGTGCCTGGAACCTGCTTGTCAGACTAACTGGGAAGGCCTTAGGTTCCGCTGCACTAGGAAGCCTGCCACGCCCCAAGGCGACCTCCCACTCGACCACGGGTGATGGGTCAACCTAAATGTGAGGTTGACCCACAATAGGCTGGCCACTGGTGCGGACCGGTCTGCGGACTCGTGGGTCGTGTTGGATCCTCACGGCCGGTCCACAATAGTGGTGCCCATCCACTGCAACCTCAAACTGTGTAACCGAACCCAACGCAGCTCTCAGCTGAGAGCGACATGTTACCAATTCAGAATGCATCTGCACACAGCAATCACAGTCCCTATCCATACCAACGGCGGCTGAGAACTACACTACACAAACAAAGAAACGACTATTGACACTCACCGCAAAACTGTACTGTAGACGCTGACGAAAATACAAAAACTGTCTCTTATAAAATAGATTACCACGCAGACATTCTTTTAAGGAATTTGAAAGCAATATTTTATCTGCAGATTCTAAAAATAACACCAAAAAATTTTGGTCGCACGTAAAATCTATGAACGCTACAAATAATTCAATACCTTCTGTTGCTGACAGTACGGGTAATGTAACTGATGATAATAAACAGAAGGCCGAAATTCTAAACCTAGCTTTCAAAAACTCGTTTACGGTAGAGGACTGCAGCACCATTTCCCCTTTCAACAAACGAATGGACGGCTGACATAGTGTTTAGTGTATTTGAGATTGTAAAACAGTCAAGATCCTTAGACGCCAGGAAGGTATCTGACCCAGACGGTATCCCCATAGGATTTTATGTTGACTATGCTACAAATGTAGCACCATCCTTATCCATCATCTATCAGAAATCATTGGAACAGCGGAAAGTTCCACGGGACTGGAAGAAGGCCCAGGTCACAGCAATCTATAAAAAGGGTAGAAAATTGGATGCACACAATTACCGGCCAACTTCACTGACATCGATTTGTTGTAGAATCATGGAACATAATGACCTTTCTAGACTCTGAGTAGCTCATCTACAGAAATCAGCACAGTTTTAGGAAAAAGCGGTCATGCGAGACACAGCATGATATACAACGGGCTCTAGATACCAGCTCCCAGGTTGAGGCCATATTTCTCGACTTTCGAAAGGCGTCCGACTCAGTTTCACACTGTCGCTTGCTACAAAAAGTGCGCGCTTACGGTCTATCCGATGACATATGCGATTGGATAAAAAGTTTTCTAGCAGACAGGGAGCAGTATGTCGTCCTGAACGGGGTGACTTCGACAGAATCAGGCGTGACTTCAGGTGTGCGCCAGGGCTGCGTGATAGGTTCTCTGCTTTTTACGATTTACATAAACGATCTGGTTGATGGTATTGACAGCGGCCTTAGACTGTTTGCCGATGATGCTTTAGTCTACAGGAAAGTAGTATCACACGAAAGTTGTGAACAAATCAATGAGGTTTTGCTGAAAATAAATGCGTGGTGTAATGACTGGCAGTTATCTCTCAATATTAGCAAGTGTAAACTACTACGTATAACAAGGCGAAAATCCCCATTAATGCACGAGTACAAAACAAATGCCCAGTCTTTGGAAGCGGTAACGTCCGTCGTGTATCTGGGCATGACTATTCGAAATGATCTCAAATGGAATGATCAGATTACACAAGTAACGGGTAAGGCAAACTCTAGATTGCGGTTTAATGGTAGAATCCTGAAGCGATGCAGTCCTTCAACAAAGGAAATAGCTTACAATACGTTAGTTCGTCCAGTCTTGGAGTATTGTTCGTCTGTATGGGACCCTTACCAGTTGAGTCTGATTCAAGAGATTGAGAAGGTCCAAAGAGGAGCGGCAAGATTCGTGACTGGTACATTTAGCCATCGTGAGAGCGTTACAAATCTCATAGAAAGTTTGAGTGTGACACACTTTCAGACAGAAGGCGTGCTAAACGGAAGGGGCTGCTCACTAAATTCCGAAATCCGATCTTCGCCGAGGATGTAGAGCATATACTGTTATCACCAACTTTCAAACCGCGCAATGATCGCCATTCAAAGATAAGGGAAATTGGAGCTCGTAGTGAGGCGTTCAGACAGTCGTTTTTCCCTCGTGCGATTCGCAAGTGGAACAGAGGGGGGAAATATGACTTCGGCGCGAATTATGCCCTCCACTACACACCGCTTGGTGGCTAGCGGAGTATATATGTAGATGTAGATATTCTAAAACTGAACTACCAAAGCACAAAGATGAGACTAAATTATTCGCTCCTGGTTAGGAACTCGTAAAATGTCATGAAATCGGTTACTTCTCGGCTGCTTCTTTGTCTTGCCTGGCGGCTGCTCTCTAACTGACTGACTCATGCCAACGAGAGATCAGTAGCTTTCAAAACAAGCAAACGACTTTAGATACGCGCTACTAAACTCTACTGTAGACACAGACGAAAACGCAAGAACTAGGTTTAATAAAACAGGTTAACATGGAGAGATTCAATAACTAACCTACCACAGCACACAGGTGAAGCTAAATAATTCACTCCTGGTACGAACTTATAAAAAGTCACAAAGTTGGTTACTTTCTCACACATTCGAAAATGTAAGAACTATGTGTATTAAATATTAAATTAATGACAGAAATTCAAAAACTAAACTACCGAAGCACACAACTGAAACTATATAATTCGTTCCTGATTAGGAACTCATAAAATGTCACAGAATCGGTTACTTCCTTGTTGCTGCTCTGTCCTGACCGATGGCTGCTGCCTATTGGGCCATGTTTTCATTTCCAAATCAGGTATAATAATATGGAGCAGGTAACTAAACTCGTTATAGAAAATAATTAACTGGAGGTAAACTTTGTTACAGCAGTAATTTGCAAACCTCACAGTAACGTTTACACACATTCACAAGATTTCTGGAACTGGCAGGCAAAAGAGGTTGAAGCATTGTGACTGATTTAAAATCTACTCAGTTGAGTAAACAACTATTGATCTTCAACACATTTGCAACATCGAATTACGAACAAAAGCGATACGAAATAGCATTATGGCAATTAACATGAAATGGAAATACCCCGATTTAATATATTTCATTACTTGAATTTTCAACTGCCACATCCACTTTAATTGAAGTTACGAGTACTTCGGTTTATTTCACTTCAAAACGTTTCAAATGGCTCAGAGCACTAAGCGACTTAACTTCTGAGGTCATCAGTTGCCTAGAACTTAGAGCTAATTAAACCTAACTAAACTAAGGACATCACACACATCCATGCCCGAGGCAGGATTCGAACCTGCGACCGTAGCGGTCGCTCGGTTCCAGACTGTAGCGCCTAGAACCGCACGGCCACTCCGGCCGGCGTTTATTTCACTTTCCATTTAAACATCAAGAATGACTTTGGGTCTGAATGTTAGTATCGAACAGAACAGTTAACTTACTGAAGTCTCATTACTAAATACGTCCAGCTGTATTTTCAGTGAGTAAACAAATCTGGCAATTAGAGAAGCTGTCCAGAATGCCTGCCTCCACCATTGCAGTGTGTGCGGTATCATTGACTGACGCACTCGCTCAAGGATACCGGGCGTGGGGCGAACATCTTCACACAAGGTACGTATCATTGTATCTAAGTCTTCTGCTGACTTTACTAAGGTTTCATACACCACATTCTTCAGATGATCCACAAGAAAACATGGTTTGAGGTCAGGTGGCCGAGCCGGCCAAGTTACAGGGGCACCTCGATCAATCCAGCGAGGTTTCTGGCGGCTAGACTGAAGTGTCTGATTGCTCTATCGTGCTGGGACCAGGTACGTTGATGGAATGCAAGTGGCACCTCCTCCAGTAGTTCTGATGGTACTTCTCAAATAGAAGTTGCATAGCTATCGCCTGTGAGCCGAGGGTAGGGGACAATCATATTATCGTGAACCATGCCAGACCATAAATTTATGGTAAACTTTTCTTGATCACCTTGGCAGGAGGTGGAGGGGGGGGGGTTTCTTTTGTCCAAACATAACAACTGCTAGCGCTGATTACTCCTCCGCCGTTGAAGGACGCCTCGTTCGTGAACAAAACAAATGAAGCGTAATCCGTCTATGCGGAGCAGTGCTGCAAAAACCACCCCGCACTCCACACGTGGAACAAAATCATGGACCGTCGATACCTATTTTGAAAATGGAATGAATGCCTGCCACTCTCATGCAACACCATCCAATCCGCTACATGGTTGCTATGCAATGCGCGCGCCACAGCGCAGGTGCTTGTGGATGAATCTACGCCGAATCTCTCTAATACGTCCTCATCAAATCGTAGCGTGTGTACGTCCCACCATAAACGAAATGTATATCGTCTGTTCCGACCAAGTGAAGTCCTCCGTGACGCGACACAACAGCGCAAGACTGACTAGCACTGAGCGCTGTGTTTCCTTTTTTTGAGTTATCAGTCTTCTGGCTGGTTTGACGGGGCCCGCCACGAATTTCTCTCCTGTGCCAACCTCATGATCTCAGAATAGCATTTGCAACCTACGTTCTCAATTATTAGCTGGATGTATTTCAATCTCTGTCCTGCACTACAGCTTTCACCCTCTACGGCTCCCACTAGTACCAAGGCAGTTATCCGCTAATGTCCTAAGAGATGTCCTATTATGGTCTCCCTTCTTCTTGTCAGTGTTTTACATACATTCCTTTCCTCTACGATTCTGCCCGCACCCTCTTCTTTCCTTATCTTAACACACCACCTAATATTCAACATTTTTCTTTATTACCACATCCCATATGCATGAAATACATGAATTGAATTTGCAGTTGCGAATATGGACAAACATCAGTTGTATAATGGAATGACGGCAATGAAAATTGGCACAGGACCTGCATACAGACCCCGAATTCCCGTTTATCGCGAGCGGTCGCCTTACCATTTGGCTATCCCAGCACGACTCTTGGCCAAACCTAAACTTCCATATGTCGTCAGCCACGTGTCTACCAACTGTACTCGTACATTCGTTATGTATATTCCCGTACAGGGGGGGCAGTTTATTTAAAAGTCGCTTGTCCGGTCTAGAGGAATAAATACGATATTGCAGTGTCTGTGTTATTCCGAAATACGATGCAATGTTCCTCCGAACATGCAGGCACTGCAACCTCGGATTGTACGTCTGAAATGCTTCGAATCTCTAATTTCTCGCTTTTCCCACACTAACAGACACTGCAGTGCTCCAAACGTACATTTTCAGAAACGTCTTCCTCAAATTGAGGCCTCTGTCTAATTGTCGTACAGGCAGGGTGACGAGTCCAGCGAGCGACCAAATGGTGTTACTTGCCCTCAAGATAACCCCATTGCGGGGTGCTCCAAACGTACATTTTCAGAAACGTCTTCCTCAAATTGAGGCCTCTGTCTAATTGTCGTACAGGCAGGGTGACGAGTCCAGCGAGCGACCAAATGGTGTTACTTGCCCTCAAGATAACCCCATTGCGGGTTGAAACCGGTTGGCGGCAAAATAAATAATGCGATTGTGACTGTCATTCTGAATGGGAATTCTGGATGGGAATGTCCTTTTTTCCAGTGCTAGTCTGCTTTTGATGTCCTCCTTGTTCAGTCCGTTATTGGTTATTACGCTGCCTAGGTAGTACAGTTCCTTAACATTATCTAATTCCTAACAAGCAGTTCCTATGTTAATTTTCTAGCTGTTTTCATTTCTGCTACTTTTTATTACTTTCTTCTTTCTCCGATTTACTCTCAATCCATATTCTATACTCTTTAGACTGTTCATTTCACGCGGAAGATCCTGTAACTATCTTCACTTTTGCTAAGGTTAGAGATGTCATCAGCGAATCTTATCATCGATATCCTTTCACCTTGAATTTTAATTCCACTCTTGAACTGTTCTTTTATTTCCATCGTTGCGTCTTCGACGTATAGACTCAGCAGTCATTTCGCCTCGTCTTCCCTGCACTTCCTCTTGTTTTTTTCATTCCTTAATGATTTATATTTCTGTATTCCATCATCTTTTCAACGTTTTTGAACTTCCTTTTTTCCTCAATCAACTGAAGTATCTATTCTGTTATGCATAGTTTTTTCGCAGTTACCTTTTGTTGTACCTAAGTCTTTGTTTTTAATTTCTGTGACTACTCTTTTTAGAAGTGCCCATTCCTTTTCAACTGTACTGCCTTCCAGCTATTCTTTATTGCTATGTCTATAGCTGTAGAGAACCTCAAGCTTACTTCGTCATTCCTTAGTACTTCGATATCCCACTTTTTTGCGTATTGATTCTTCTTGACTAATCTCTTAAACTTCATCCTACTCTTCATCACTACTACATTGTGATCTGAGTCTATATCTGCTCCTGGGTACGCCTTACAATCCAGTATTTGATTCTAGAATCTCTGTCTGACCATGATATAATAGAACTGAAAACTTCCCGTATCTCCCGGCTTTTTCCAAGTGTACCCATGCGTCTTGTGATTCTTGAACAAAGTATTCGATATTACTAGCTGAAATTTATTGCAGAACTCAATTAGTCCTTATTCTCTCTCGTTCCTTCTAACAAATCCATAATATTCAATGACTGTTTGTACTATCCCTTTCCTACAACCTCCTTCCACTCCAACGTGATTTTTAAATTTTCATCTCCCTTTACGTACTGAATTCAATATCATTCAATATCGTCATATATTTTCCCCGTATTTTCATATTCAGCTTGCGACGTCTGCATGTATACCTGAACTGTCGTTGTTGGCGCTGGTTTTCTGTCGATTTTGATGTTCACAGTAACTCAGTCTCTGCCCTACCTTCCTATTCGTAACGAATCCTACTCACTTTATACCATTCTCTGCCGCTGTTAATATTAAACTGTACTCATCTGACCACAAATCTTTTTCTTCTTTCCATTTCACTTCACTGACCCCCACTGTATCTAGATTGAGCCTTTGGATTTGTCTTTCAGATTTTCTAGCTTCCCTACCACGTTCAAGTTTCTGATATTCCATGTCGCGACTCGCAGAACGTTATCCCGCCTTTGGTTATTCAATCTTTTTCTCATGGTCACGTTCGTCTTGGCAGTCCCCTCCCGGACTATTCCGGAACAGTGGAGAGATCATCTGAAACGTCCCCTTAGAAAAATTAATGAATTACTGTGCTGATAAACATCTTATGTTATTTGATTTTCAAACAGCTGAGCAAAACTGAACGTACTCAGACATTCACTAAAGTGACACACAATATTTTTAGCGCAACGCAATCTGACTTTTAATAATCCCAACAAAAGAATGGCCCTGACTAACAATTACCTATACCTTTCATGTATCACTTACCTCACAAAAATCTTCGTTACTCGAATTACCGCAATACAGCGAGCGCCAATACTGCCAGCTAAATAAAAGATTCTAACTACTGAAGGCACTAACTACTGATAGGCATAGTTAGCAAAAAAAGACTTTGATAGAGAACAAACAATGTATTTACCTTAATAGTGTTCAAAAGTCATTATATATATATATATATATATATATATATATATATATATATATATATATGTATCAGTCCCTGATATCCAATATTACAAATTTACTCTTTCTGATGGACACACGTCCAGATCGTCCACTCTCAAAATTCCGCCATCTCTCTCCCCACATCCACCACTGCTGGCAGCTCACCTCCAACTGCAGAACGCTACACGCTGTTAACAGCCAACTGCCCAACACTACAATAGCGACTATTGCAACAATGCTGACCAGCCTCAGACTGCACACAGCACAGTCAGTGATTTTCATATAGAGCGCTACGTGGCGTTACCAATAAAAAAAAATCCTAAACAGCCTACTTACATAGCCCCCATGTTCCCCACAAAAAATTTTACAAATTGGTTTGGGCAGTGGCCAACACAGATTTGAAAAAATTTTTCATAATTACAATAACAAAGAAATCAAATGCACACACTTATTGATACAATGTTGGTCAAAAGCTAAAATTTTCTCACAGTCCATAAAGACAGTCCTGATCATTCATCACAGTAAAATTTCAGTGTTTTTCTCAAAGTCTGAGCAGTAAAAGAAAATGCACACAGAAGTAGTGGATTTCCATGCAGTCTTGAAGAAGTAGTGTTGCCCTTCCAATGGAAAGACAGTGCTGACTCTTGACATGCAGGCAGGTAATGGGCCACAACAGAGCAAACCCACAGCAAAGTCAGTCGAAGGTTTGAAGAATAATGGTAGGTAGCAGACCACTGTAGTCTTGTTAGGGATTACGGTATTGGTGGGCCACCAGAGGTGTAGACCCACTGCAGTCCTTGTAGAAATAATGGTATTGGTGGGCCATCAAAGATGCAGACCCACTGTAGTCCTTGTAGAGACGGCCAGCAGCCACCTGTTCTGACTGTGCAGGTGCACAATCACCATCGAAGAGTCTTGCAGACAATATAGCAAGTCCATAAACCACCACTTGTGCACTCACAAAGTTTTTGGAATTGTCCTTAGAACCAGCAATGCTGTAATCAGTCCCTTACTGAATTATTAACACACGTCCAAACACTAACAGTCCTCTTTTTTTCACATATTGTGCATATACTATGACCAACAGAAATGTTTTCAGTGAAATGAATGCTTACAAGTTACTTAATTTGATGAACTGGTGTCAATTACAAATTTATAACATGAGAATACAATAACAAAGGTACAAAATACATCATTAAAGAACATAAAAATAGAGATAACATATGTAGTAATACAGGCATTACAAAAGGATAGAAATAGACATATACATAAGTGTTACAGGAATTATGACATAAGTAAATAAATAAAATAATGAGAATAGTTTTTGAAACATTAATTTCACACCTGAGAACTGAAACAGAACAGTATTAATAATGTGTAAACATCTTTACAGAGAAAATGACATATTATTAATGCAAATTATATTTGAGGATAACAGTATTCCTCATCATAGTGAATGTAGCTTAGTATTAGAAAAATTCTACAACATAAATCTTATTAGCTAAGCACATAAAGACAGGAAAAACACAAATAAAACACAAATACACATAGCGGAATAACACAGGAGGAAAGGACAGGGTTCGTTTTCAGCGTAACATTTGGTACTCCAGTCCATCCAAAACTTCATTCCATAGATCTTTCCTCATATTTCAACATTTGTTTCCACCAAAAAAATCCTATTCAAGCATGCTATCTGTATTTATATGTTAACTTATTTCTTACCTCATTATTTATTTTCCATTATCTTACCTCATCATTTATTTCCAAAGAAATCCTACCTAAACCTGTCGTCCCTAAACCCTACTGTTTGGTTCATATCCTCTTTCAAACTAATTATTTTTCATTGTACAATACACATTTTGGCCCAAATCTTTTTCATATAAGTTCTCAATGCATTCTTTCCTTATTCGCGATAGTTAGTTTCGCATATAGTATCCCCCCCCCCCTCTTAGGCTAACTTAAATCTACTGAGCTCAGATATATATACTAAGGTATGAGGCAATACAGCAGCACAAAACAATTAACACAAACAGCAATGACAAAAAATACAAATTGGCAAAGCTAGCAGCAGTAAATCTAAATTAACAAAGCAATTGCAATATTATAACTAATATAAGGCACTGTGCAGCAAACAATAAAAATAAATCAGTAGCAAAACTGGCTTAACACAAGGTAAAATTCAGTAGAACTATGCCTGGCAAACAGCAGCAAAAGAAAGTAATAACTTATACCTAAACATGATAAAGCTCAAGCAGAAAAAATATTACAGTAAAAATGGCTTTGTTTAATACCTATGTCACATCTTAACACTAGAGTGATGCATCACGAGAATTTACTCTAGCAGACAAGTTACTAAATCGTAAAAAAATTATGTATGCAATTCCTGTGAAGGGAAATGTCTTTTTGTGCTCCCTCGTTTTTTTTAAGTAGATCGTAAAGTTATTGTTTACTGGATCTGTAGGCATAAAATATCTATATTAGTATATCTATTAAATTTTATTTTAACCAATGCTGCTGCAGCTAGAATCTAGATGTTAAACAAATGTGGCATTTCATAAGGCAGTAAAAAATGTCTCAACTAGCAAGACAATAGCCATGCAATGTTTCTCATCATTTCATTAGGTATTTTAGTAAATATCGTAAAGTAAGTGCTCCACAGTGTAATCATACGTTTTCAAGTTTGAGTGTGTCGTATTTGCGTTGCTTTCAACAAAGGAATGTCAATAGCAAGGTTAATGACCTCTTTTTTCTCCACCTAATGGCTTTTACTCCAGGCAGCTGGCACAGCTGGCCGCTCACAATGCATTACGTCAAGGTCACTTGGCTTTCTTACCGAAATATTTACGACAGCAGTTTGCACTACAGTGACCGTCTCATATAAAAAATTTCACAGGTCGAGAATTTGCGTTACAAATGTGTAGAAACAAAATCCTATAAATATAGCAGTGTCAAAAAAATTTTCGTCAGCATTGTAATACATTCACGCTTTTACACATATTTCATAACTCTTAAAGTGCGATTCTTGGTTTCCAACATCCTTTTTCACAAATCAGCGTCCCTAACCAATACTCATTATTCCTTACCTTATTACACACATACATATTCGTCGACATTCTTCAATATTTCGTCATTATAAATATGTAGCATAATCAAATTCCTCACATAGCATCAGCTTATTGATCATAAACATACCTCAACAGCATAATACACATTGTCGTCGTAAAAATAACATCATAACACCTCAATCAAATCTCAAAAACGTCGTAGCTTTCTTCAATAATGTCAAAACCAAAAAAAAAATTCTCTGCTCATTTCAATAGTGTCATCTACCTCAAACGTACTTTAAAAATCATGCTCTCTTACCAAATACGACATTCAAAGCTCTTATAGTATCACAATGGTTCCAAAAAAATATGAACAGTTCACACAGTGCAGACAAAATACAATTTCATAAGTGTGAAATTACCCAACTGTGTAATTGCGTAAACATGTGTCACTGACATTGTAAAAAAATTTTTGTTTCTCTGTTGAATAATCATATAGCTGTGTAATTCAGTGTTAGAGAAATATGGTACCGATGTGTAAAGTTGTATAAGCAAATACCATATTAGCTAGGGCTCCTTGTGCTTGGCAAACACATGGTACACAAAGTAGGCGTGTACCCCCCTGAGGATTAATGTAATTATAACCTCAGGTGTTACAGATTACGCCAATGGAATGAAATGTATCACGGAAAACCTTTGTATATTTGTAATTCAAAAATCTTTAAAAACAAATGTTTTAAGTACAAAATTAATCACTCAAATGCGTGTCCTGTAGCGCTAAATGTGCGTCTGGCTGTAAGATAATTCTGTGGAACTGTCTTAGTTATCGTCCTCTGTAAGCAAAGTTCTGCTGAAGTCAGTGTACTCACCTCCTCATAAACAAAAGTGAAATGCTTTGCATATAGATATCTTAGTTATTACACTTATTGCCATGATGAAGAAAGTACTGTACTGTAATGTATTGTTGTACTATGGGAAAGGCTGTCTCATTGTAGCTATACCACAAAAGTTACTATTAAAACATGTTTTACTTTCCAGAAAAATTCAGAAAAACTGTGCAGATATGAAACAGATACAGCGCAAGAGCAATAATATAAATTGTGTCACTTATTAGTAGCGTTGTGATATAATCATATAGCTGTCAAATAAACTAACCACTGTGTCATCTGGTATCTCTAAGAAAGTACTTTAAATCCAGAATGTATTTTCAAGTAAACCAAAATGTTGCATTAAAATCTCATAAGCAGTACCGGTACATGTTCTAAGTATGTGAGCCTTATAGTCGTTACGTAATCGTGCAACTAAGAAGCAATAATGTACACACACAATAACACTGTGTCGTCTGTTTACTATAATAATGCACTCGTAAATACTGTCTAAATAGGTTCCCTAGGTTCTAGACTGGATAGTTATCTTCAAAACAATGTTGTACGTTAACAGTTTCTCAGTGTGGCAAATTGTACTAGTAGCTAGAAGTGAATAATTTTATGGCAAGGACTAAGTTAAAAAGCAGATTATCACTCAATAAATGGTTTTGTATGTGAAATGTGGTGCAAGCCTTTACTCTTCCTACTACGCAGAGCTCCAGCTTCAACCGAATTATAATGTGGCATACGGTACATCGGTAAAGGATGGTCAAATTTTTCTCAAGGTTAGCATCTATGTAATTTTTCTCCGAGCCAGCAGGCGCACTGCGGTGCGGGTTATTGTCTGCTATCTCTTTGTTGGCGTGCGTCGTTATTGGGATTAGGAGACCAACTTCTACAAATTCACCTTGCCGTGAGGGCCCAGCCCTGTTTGAATCCCGCCAGTTCTGCTGAAATTCAGGTCTGTCGTTATGATTATATCGTCTGTCGTCACGTCGGTAGTTCCTGTTGTTTCTTTCTTGTCGGTTATGTGGTGGAGAATTTCACCCCGAATCATAACTGCGCGCTGAACTGTTGCGTCTGAAGTTATTCTGTCTCCCTCGATAATAATTATTTTTCGTCCCATATTGTCTGTTTCTCTGATTGTCTCTGTGATAGTCATTACCGCGGAGAGGTGATCTTTCCCTGTAATTATTACTACTCTGCCAACGGTTGTCATACGTGTGGTGTCTGTTTTGGTCACGATTTACGTTGTAAGAATAGCCTTGTCGCATCCAGTTATTATTTCTTTCCTCGCGGAATTGTGACGGTTGTGATCTGTAATTGTTGTGTTCCTGTTTTTGCGACCCGCGATTGTCAGTGTCGATTTCCAATTCTTGAAAGACTCCCTGAAAAGCTTCAATGTCGTCTTTGCAACGTCCTGCCAAAATAATATGTCGTAAATGTTCAGGCAATTTGATTAAGCAAATGCGGATGGGTTCTGAGGGGCTGTATGGGTTTGACAGGTACTGATTCTTGTGCAACATGTCTTCAAAATATTTCGCAAGACTGGAAAATTCAGATTTTTCGAAATGTTTCATCATTATGATGCTATGTTTTACTCGGTCTTGTGTGGCTTGAGACCAATATGCTGGAGCCATGCTTGTGGATGAATGTCATTGCCAGAATTCTTAAATGTTTTGAATTTACGTGTAGTAATAAACAGCTTATAGTCAAAATCATCATGTCGGCAAGTCGCATATCGGTCATTGTTACTTTTTTTCTGCGGTTCCATCTCAAAATTCGGTGTACCTTGCCTATTTCTTTCATAATTTCCGAAGTGCTTCGTGTTATTATTTTGTGGCTGTTCCGTATTTCTATGTCCCTCTTCCCGTATTGGAGCGCGAGTGTCCTCTGAAATATGTAGTTCTTGTATTACTTGCGACAACTGATCTTGTACTTCCCGGATTTCTCTTTTGTACTGGATATTGATTTAATTTTGATTTTGTTTGAATTTTCTGATTTGTTCATACTCTTCTGTGTCAGTGAAGGCTATGGGCCTTGTGTCATTCAAATTATCATCTACCTTTGTAGGTATGTTAGTGAACTGATCCGAAAGTTCGGTTACTTTCTCCGATAGTGAACAGATTTCCTCGTGTGTTTTTCTGAACCACGTTTCAGAGTGTCCATTTGTGTTGAAATCGTATCTATGTGTCCTTTAAGTTTTCCTGAGTTTTTGCAAGTTGCGTAACCGAATCGGTAGATACAACTGAGTCAATTTTAGCTTGCAAGGTATCGTGATTTTCATGAACAATAGTTTGCAGCTCTTTTATGGCTGCTTCGTGATTCTGTAATTCATTTTCATGACGTGAAAAAATCGGTTCAAAATGCTCAAAAATTTGTGTTTTTAAATTATTACAGACTTTTTGACATTTCGATTTGATTTTAAGTAACTCAGCAGTTAAACCTTCACGTGTTTGTTCAAGCGTTTGTTCCAGTGAGTCTAACTTTAGAAGCTGTTGCTGTCTTTGTCTCTGATTTTGTTCCATCGTGTCTAACTTTTGCTGTGTTTGTCTCTGATTTTGTTCCATTGTGTCTAACTTTTGAAGATTCTGTCCCATTTGTTTCTGATTTTGTTCAAGCGTTATGTCTAACTTTTGTAGCCTTTGTCCCATTTGATGCATTAACTGTAATAACAATCCACTTGTGTCTGAAACATGTTCCTCAGTGCTATTCCGCAGTGCATTTGAACCGGCAATATTCGCACTTTGAAAACCAGAAAATGTGTCTTGACTTATTTGAGAAAACGGTGAGGACGCAAAACCCGAATCTACAGCATTTGCAAGATCGTGTCCTGTCATTTCGGATTCCTGAGGCGATCGATAATGCTTCCCTGTTCACTAATTGTTTCACTGTCTACACCATTATTTGCAGCCCGCTCCATTTCCCTATGCACAATTACGATATTACTACTTTGTACATTAGTTAATTCATTACACGGTGGCGCTAACACACTGTTTTCGTCCTCACTGTCATTTCTTAGTTTACTTTGGAGCCTAGTATTACGTCTTCCACACGCTATTATTGTCACAATATTTCACACGATAACACAGAAAAGCACAATTTGAAGAGCAAAATAAGAAAAAAACATTAACATAGCACTGAGAATAATATATAGTTAATTGCAAGGGCAGCTGCGAAATACTTTGTGCAAATCTGCATGCATGTCACAACTGTTTTACTGTACAACAATGAAAAACTGCAACTACAAAGAAGATTCTCTCTACAATTATGCGCTAGCAATAAACAATAGCTACACTAATTACACAAACTACAAGAAAAAATCAGAAGATTCCAGTGAGGTACCCTCATATGAAACGTCCCATTAGAAAAATTAATGAATTACTGTGCTGATAAACATCTTATGTTACTTGATTTTCAAACAGCTGAGCAAAACTGAACGTACTCAGACATTCGCTAAAGTGACACACAATATTTTTAGCGCAACGCAATCTAACTTTTAATAATCCCAACAAAAGAATGGCCCTGTCTAACAATAACCTATACCTTTATACCTTTCATGTATCACTTACCTCACAAAAATCTTCGTTTCTCGAACTACCGCAATACAGCGAGTGCCAATACTGCCAGCTAAATAAAAGATTCTAACTACTGAAGGCACTAACTACTGATAGGCATAGTTAACAAAAGAAAGATTTTGATAGAGAACAAACAATGTATTTACCTTAATAGTGTTCAAAAGTCATTTTATATATATATATATATATATATATATATATCAGTCCATGATATCCAATATTACAAATTTACTCTTTCTGATGGACACACGTCCAAATCGTCCACTCTCAAAATTCCGCCATCTCTATCCCCACATCCACCACTGCTGGCGGCTCACCTCCAACTGCACAACGCTACGCGCTGTTAACAGCCAACTGCCCAACACTACAATAGCGACTATTGCAACAATGCCGACCAGCCTCAGACTGCACACAGCACAGTCAGTGATTTTCATATAGAGCGCTACGTGGCGTTACCAATCAAAAAACCTAAACAGCCTACTTACACATCATGACACTTTTTCAGTTACAGACCACATGTCCTACGGATACACATTATCCGTTTTTAATGCAGGGTTTTCCGTTGCCTTCTGTACCCTCATGCTGTTGATCATTGCTGATTCTTCCGCCTTTAGGGATAGTTTCCCACAGAGTGCCCTGAACCTATGTCCACTTCTCCGCCCTCTTTGACAAGGCCGCTGGCAGAATGAAAGTGACTTCTTACGGTGGAAGTCTTCGGCCACCAATGCCGATGATATTTATTCCAAATCTATGCGGTGGCGGGATTCGAGTCCGGCAGCGAGGAAGTTCTGATTCCTAATCGAAGAGAATACCCCTAGAATATTGGGTATTTTCGCAGTGGATGTTTATCTTTCCCCCGTGACGCCTCTGCTATTAGCGGTTTCTACAATGTTGTTGTGACAGGCGTGGAATCGATTGGTGCCATCTAAGTCCAAAATGCCTTGTAGTCTGTGAGACGTGCCGCCTGCGGTCCGTCATTGTAAAATGTCGATGGCGTGGACTAGCGGCGACAGCTGTCGCCTATAACTTCGACAATCTGTAGCGTCGTTGGAAGATGTTTTCGGACACGATTAAATCCTTAATTTGTTCCTCAAGACACCTTCTACGAACCTCGAAGTTGTCGGTATCGTTTTCTGACACCCAGTGGATTTATGTTCTACTGTGTCCATTAAGAGAAACTATTGTCACGGAACTGTGATAGGTATTATTTTATACAAGTTTCCAGCTTTGAGGATCGTGACCTTTATTATTTCATACCAAGCTGCTTTATCTGATATTTGTAGACTTTTCTTACCGATATTTCTTCCTTGCTGTCGTCCTTCCACATCGAATGAATCTCATTTCTCTCAGATTTCTAGAGTGATATTTTGCTAGCTTACTGTTCACGTTTTCGGTTTCCAAACGTTATGAGTGTCTTTGCAAGTAGCTTAACTCCACATTATACCATCGGAAAAGTTTGAAATTGTTATGTATTGTGCTGCTTGGACTGGCAGGCTAATAAACATTGGTTCCTAAACTCTTTGTTATTGTATTTTCGTTGCCAAATAGCTTCTTAGCCTTTTTAAGGAACTCTGCTGTACATAGAGTGGACTGTGGCACTTGGAAGGCCTATGCCTCACTCCTGTGAGAGAAGCATTGTTGTTTTGAAATAGGTGTTAAAAATATTCTCGCTCCACGTAAGGAATTTTCAGCATCGTGGCGTTTCGCCTGCTCTCCCTTCAACCCACCTTACATCCGAGTTACGCGGTCAGCCGGCTCTCCTACAATCGATACTCGAGACTGCCTCGCTGCTCGCGGCCTCCAGACGACGAACTTCCCACACCTGTCACGTGAGACGTAGCAAGACCGAATGTACCCTAGGGCCGAGGGCTGAACTTAGGCCGGCGCACGGGTCCTAGGAGGCCAGTTCACTCCGAGCGGGTTTCCTGGGCCAGACGCCGAATGCTTATACACATCTTCAATCAATAGCTCCCTCCGGAGCGGTCGCTACGCTGTCACCATCGTCCAAGCCAGCATTTTCGCTCAGAATTCTGCAACATGCTCATACAGAAGAAGACACGGCCCTCACGTGATGACCGACCACCGGACTTGTAATATTTCTTCAGCTTCACCGAACTTAGCAACGAACATCGAACGAACTTTAACTGTTCATCCCTGGACATTCTTTCTACAAGAATGTTTCCAGAACGTTAATCACACTTTGTTCAACCTCTGGGGTGTCAAAGACCTTTAATTGGACTTGGTTTCTGTGCTCCGCGTGCCAAGAACTTTCATCTGTTTTTGTGTCTATCTTAAGTGTGTTAAGATTTTCTCTTTTCTCTTTTACGAAGGCTTCTGCCTGATTTACTGTTTGTGCTTAGACTAGATGAATTTGCTTTGTTCAAACATTAACTGTCTTTACAGGGCCGAGGCCTTCTGAAGCGACTTGTTCTGTCACAATTGTGCCTAAAACTTGTACTGTACGTCAAAACTTACTTGCGCCATTACCATGCCTCCTATCTGAAGTATTGTTTCTGTTCAACCAGAAGAGCTTAATTTCTTCATAACCGCTTTAAGACTTGTTTCCAAGAAAGAAAACTTTGTTCCCTTAATTCAAAGAAACTATTCTTCATTTTATGCCTGGGCCTTTCCTTGTTTGACAGACTACAGCAGATACTTTACAAGCAACTCAAGTTTTGTGTGTTGCTGGCTAAATTCGTGAGGATGGGTAGGAATGCTGTGCTGCAACTTTCCTCAAAATATGTGCAATGACGAATTCCAGTTTTTTAATTTCCCTCCATTTCTTGGAATGGTTTCTTTGATCGTCGCCCTCAATAGGTTGATTCTGATCAAGCTCCAGTTTTCAGTGAGATTAAACTAATATACAAGTCTCAGATTTCCAGTCTAATAAGTTCGCGGAATAGCGCTTCATTTGGATGAGTGTCGCTCCTATCATCTTCGCACGAAACGATGCGCCCTTTAGATGAACTCACTCGGCTGTAAATACGAGAGCTTTGTATTAGGTCAGTTTTATTTGTCCATTTAACTAGAATCATCTCTTCCTGCTTTCAATTTAGCATAAGCCCGGTTTCTTCTGTTGACTGTAAACATTTTCGGGTCAGTCAGTCGTTTTATTGGCGTTTTTCGTGATTTTTCTGTACTTATTTTTTGCACCTGTTCCTTCACAGAATGTTTTCACCCTCTCACTTTTCCCAGGATCTCTTGCTGTTTGTAAATCAGATGTGGCATAAGTAAGCTTACCATTTAGTCTTCTGCCCGAGTATTTGTAGACATTCAAAAGCGATGTTCCACTCAAGCTGGGTGTAAGATGGCGGGAAAAGGGCGGACTTGACTTAAACAGTAGTTTATGTCGACTTTCTGCGTTAACTGTCCATTAATATTTATCCTTTATGACCACATTAAAATTTTTTGTCGAATTCTGTGTCCTGCGTTATCATAGACGATAAATACTAGGATTATACTAGTGCGTCATGTTGAGCTCAGATGAAAAATATCTGTATACTATGCAAAAATGTTACATGTGATAGCGCCTCATGTCTAGGTAGGCTGGTAATTTTTAGTAATGGTTGTCATCTGTCGTTAGTCAAGTATGAAAGTACCTCATAATCCACATTGACATTTAACACTGTGGTACATCTATATTCCTGAATATTTTTGGGAGACTTGATCTCGGAAAGCGACCGCCATCGTTCTTCGGGTACCAACTCATACAAGGCGATGAGATATTCACCGATAATGTCCCAAATGATCTGATAAAATTCCAAAGAAATAGATAATGAATAGATATATTCCTTACACTTTACTTTTGAGGGAATTTTTATTGCGTCGTTATCCTACCTGCCTGTTCCTCCATCTAAAAGCGAGAATTACTTCTTCGTCTTGCGAGGTTGTCTGTTGCTCCGCGTATAAATTTTAGAAAAATTTTGATGAACTCAGACGAAGTCATTTCTCGTCAAGTTAAGTTTCTTTGCTTTGCTCTTTTTTTCCTTTCTCGTCACGTGGAATAAGGAGGTTCCTTCCCCTTTCGTGAGTCACAAGGATTACCAATTTTGTCTTACCTTTCTTTTTCGTGTCAGTTCTATTACTTTTGGGTTTTTAACTTTTATTATGAGCGTGTTTTAGGGGAAATCTGTCTTTTTATTTGCCTTTTATGCAAGAGAGAAGGCTTACTGTGGTTCTTTTGTCGTCCACCTCCTTCCTTTTTTCACACAATATTACGATTCTCTTCATGCGTGATTTGACGTTTTGCAACCAGCAGTACACAGAGTTTATTGTATGTGTGTTCGTTCCTCAGATAAGCTGCGAATGTCCTGCTTGATTCGGATTTCAGGGCGAAGTCGTGGAAGAGCGAGGCGCTCGCCTGCCATAAGAGACCCCCTCTAAAAGTTTTCTGTACTCTTGTTGTTGTCCAAATACTCCACGGTCTTTTGCTGTAAAAGCTTGAGAGACCAATTTATGTTTCGGTGACGTCTGGTACAAAACCGTTCACTTTCGTAAAATCTGTCTCATCTGCCAGCTGCCGTTGTGCTAGCGTACTTAGAACGTGTAACCCGGTACCACATAATGTATGTAAATAAAGTGCAGTAATATGGGATAACAAACGGAACTATCGAGGATTTATTGGTAGGGAGGACGCAGTGTGTGCTCTAGGATGGACAGTGATCGACAGATGTAGAAGTAACTTCAGGTTGACCCCTGAGAATTGTATTACTGATGCTGTTGATGTTGTATATTAACACCTGGCAACCAATATTAATATCACCCTTAGACGTTTTTGCCGATACTGAATGTTCCTTAATTCCCGTTACAAACTTCTCGGACTTGTACAAGGGAGTGAGTACATAATACACTCCTGGAAATGGAAAAAAGAACACATTGACACCGGTGTGTCAGACCCACCATACTTGATCCGGACACTGCGAGAGGGCTGTACAAGCAATGATCACACGCACGGCACAGCGGACACACCAGGAACCGCGGTGTTGGCCGTCGAATGGCGCTAGCTGCGCAGCATTTGTGCAGCGCCGCCGTCAGTGTCAGCCAGTTTGCCGTGGCATAAGGAGCTCCATCGCAGTCTTTAACACTGGTAGCATGCCGTGACAGCGTGGACGTGAACCGTATGTGCAGTTGACGGACTTTGAGCGAGGGCGTATAGTGGGCGTGCGGGAGGCCGGGTGGACGTACCGCCGAATTGCTCAACACGTGGGGCGTGAGGTCTCCACAGTACATCGATGTTGTCGCCAGTGGTCGGCGGAAGGTGCACGTGCCCGTCGACCTGGGACCGGACCGCAGCGACGCACGGATGCACGCCAAGACCGTAGGATCCTACGCAGTGCCGTAGGGGACCGCACCACCACTTCCCAGCAAATTAGGGACACTGTTGCTCCTGGGGTATCGGCGAGGACCATTCGCAACCGTCTCCATGAAGCTGGGCTACGGTCCCGCACACCGTTAGGCCGTCTTCCGCTCACGCCCCAACATCGTGCAGCCCGCCTCCAGTGGTGTCGCGAGAGGCGTGAATGGAGGGACAAATGGAGACGTGTCGTCTTCAGCGATGAAAGTCGCTTCTGCCTTGGTGCCAATGATGGTCGTATGCGTGTTTGGCGCCGTGCAGGTGAGCGCCACAATCAGGACTGCATACGACCGAGGCACACAGGGCCGACACCCGGCATCATGGTGTGGGGAGCGATCTCCTACACTGGCCGTACACCACTGGTGATCGTCGAGGGGACACTGAATAGTGCACGGTACATCCAAACCGTCATCGAACCCATCGTTCTACCATTCCTAGACCGGCAAGGGAACTTGCTGATCCAACAGGACAATGCACGTCCGCATGTATCCCGTGCCACCCAACGTACTCTAGAAGGTGTAAGTCAACTACCCTGGCCAGCTAGATCTCCGGATCTGTCCCCCATTGAGCATGTTTGGGACTGGATGAAGCGTCGTCTCACGCGGTCTGCACGTCCAGCACGAACGCTGGGCCAACTGAGGCGCCAGGTGGAAATGGCATGGCAAGCCGTTCCACAGGACTACATCCAGCATCTCTACGATCGTCTCCATGGGAGAATAGCAGCCTGCATTGCTGCGAAAGGTGGATATACACTGTACTAGTGCCGACATTGTGCATGCTCTGTTGCCTGTGTCTATGTGCCTGTGGTTCTGTCAGTGTGATCATGTGATGTATCTGACCCCAGGAATGTGTCAATAAAGTTTCCCCTTCCTGGGACAATGAATTCACGGTGTTCTTATTTCAATTTCCAGGAGTGTATTTTGAACAGAGTCCCATGTCCAGAAATGAACCGTTTCCGTTCTACGACGGCTTCATCCAATATGCGTTAAGAGTCCTCATCTGCTGAGACAAACAGAAATGTCTCAGAGCTGTTTGTCTTCGTATGCAGTAGTGTATACAGGAAGATATGGACTGCTTCTTGTGGGGTAGGAAGACCTGCTGTCACGAGTCCTTCCGGCTGCACTAGAAACGGAAGGACACCAGGTGGGATGGAGAGTGTGTACCAGAACATGCTTCTTAGGTACAATGGCTGTAATACAATGTTTGTAACAACGTTAATGGTCAGCACATCGAGCCGCTGTTGTAATGCATCAGTAGTGTTCTGTACGTACAGTATGCTGGATTCTGTTTTGTTCTGGAGTAATATAAACGCGTAATGTTTGCGTGTTAACGCAAACAAATGCGATTAAGTGATAAATGGGTATCTCGTTATGTTTCCCTTCAAATTGTTATCTAAAAATTGTTCCGTGTCACGCGTAGCTCTGTTCATCAAGCAGAACTGGATAAGTTAAACATGTGAACAGAAACCATCAGAGAACGGAAACGGCATGGGTTCCTACTGAAAATATTGTGTACCTACACCCCTCTACAAATCTTAGACCTCTGAAACGGGAATTTCCGAACACCCTGTATATTTCCTAGAATCATCTCAGTTAGGAGAGATAGGGAGATGATTCCTTTTGCCAAGTAATTTCATGGGAATTGTGTTCACTGCACTTGGGAGTGAACAGGCGCTCATTGCCGAGTAATACTCAGAATTGCTCAATTTGCATTTCAGTGTGAGTGTGAAGTATATATGCAAAGTGTATTTTATTTAAATGTGTTTATTGACTCCTGATTGTGGAGAGATTGGTAATACGTGGTCCGCAGACCCCGTGCATTTCTTGGTGAGAAGCTTCAGCTCGACGTAATCACATTTCGTGATCGAGCTGGATCTTCTACGTAAATTCACGCTTGTGATTTAATTGTTCCTTCATAATATCCAGTAAAACTCGCGGAGTTAGTTAAACGTGAAGACGGGACTTGCCCGAATTAAAGTTACAGTTGGAACCATGTGCTCTCTCCCAATGTTGTCCCACTTGGTGTATGGGAACCTTCCTCTTTTATCTGTTAGATAAAATGAATAGAGTGAATGTTAGTGTGTGTGTGTGTGTGTGTGTGTGTGTGTGTGTGTGTGTGTGTGTGTGTGTGTATGTGTGTGTGTGGGTAAATGATGATAGAAACGTGCAGGCGGTAGTCATTGTCGATTCACGGCACATGTTAGCCGGATGTTTAACTAATGTAAGGTTACTTAGATATGATACTATTTGTATCACGCCAGCATTCCGTGATAAGTGAGAGGGAATATTTGAGATGGTAATGTTTATTGAATAAATGTGATTGTGTTATTATATAAATATGTTACAGTGACTTCTCCCAGCCACACCATATTCCCTTATCATTTCACAGAATATTTGGTATGCGTATTTCAGTTAATCACGTGTCTATGTCCCACTCATGGACATATTTCATTTAATAAACTCTGTAAGGTGGTATTAAAACTTCATTATAATAATATTCTAATTCTAATTTGATCAAAACCACCGAATAAAACTTTAGTTTGAGTATTGATGCTTGTTGCTGCAAATGGCCGCCGCCGTCTTCTATAGTACAGGTGCCATTTATAAAATTGAGGAGGCCTGCCGAGGGTGCGGAAAGCAAGTATCATGCACCATTCTAGAATATTTCTCAAATGTTTGGGATCGGTACTGAATAGGACTAACAGGGGCAATAAAAATAAGCAAATAAGGACAACACGAATGGGAAAAGTTTTGCATAACACACATAGAGAAGCAGGAAAACATGAATTGCCAAACACTTTAAGACAGACACCAATTACCCGTACAACGTTTCAGGAAATGATATTAGTTGAGCCGTCTAAGAGTATGAATGTACTACAGCCTCCTGTTTGTCGCTCCTGTAGAGGCCAGAAGACAAGATTAGAGTGAACAGAGGCAACCATTTTTGCAGTGCACCTTACTCGAATGGGAAGGGAAGAAACCTAAATGCGTGGTAGCATGGAAAGAACCGTCTCCAGCGCTCACGGTAATTTTCAGAGGATAAGCAGGTTGTGACGTTAATAGTGGCAAATATTTATTTACAGCTCTTACAAAATAGATACGTGTTTCCAAGTTTTACTGACCTTCAAAGTAGTTGCTGTTCATTGCTGGAACACAACCTACGACCAGCTTAGAGACGGAACTGATGAGACTTTCTGCAGGACCTGACCATCATTTTGCAGGACAGTGCTCAACCACGTATATTGCAAACTCGATTTCTAAACTGAAGGAAACACTTCACGGCATTCGCTTCAGAACTGCTACAAATTCGTCAAGCAATAGACCGCGCCGTCAGAACTGTCGACACAACTGGCACTGCTAAGAGTATTTTACGACTTCCACATCGCTGGCAAGAGGTTATACACAATACTGGTGGCTACTCTGAAAGTCAGTAAAACTTCGAAATACGCATCTATTCTGTACGAGCAGTAAATAAATAGTTGCCACTATTAAAGTTCCAACCCTCGTAGATGTAGAAGTAGATGTATTTTAGACTGGTGTGAGATTAATGGAAACTGAAAGAAATGTGATGCAAACCGTAGTTAATGAACAGCCTGTCGCCGATCACCTGGAAAATTATCCTCACCTGCCCCTCTTCTGTTCCCTTGACCATGATGACCTCGGACTTCTTCACGTCTAGTAGAGATTTCAGTCAGTCGGCGGCTACTGCCTTGGTTGGCTACGACTGTCTTTCGCTGAGGTGCTTCATAGAGGTGTGAAGTGGTGTTTGCTGCCTGATAGGACCAATGCCGGCGTTTGAAAACGGTGAGCCTCGCTGCGCTTTGAAAAAATATGAATGTAACGAATGTTCGTGAAGTGACGAGTTAGATCACAAGCTGGTTGTGAATGTTTCTTTCGAAACGAGCCTAACGTTTGGAACCGTGTACGCTGGTTAAGGGTATCACAAGTGAAGTAGCCTAGGCATAAGCCTGCGTGTGACTTTGTGGTTTAGTTCGGTCAGCTGAATTCCATGGGCTAGTCTATTACGATTCAAGACTGTAAACGCTCCCTTGCTGTGTCGTGCTTACTGTAGTTACATACATTGAACCTTATTAGTGCAGACTGTCAGGAGCTTGATATATTCAGCTTTCATTCTTGTCAGGTAATAAAGTAACCATGTGTCATTGCACATATGCCACACGTCCCTTTAAGCAACATAAGCTTTGGATGTGGCCAACTACTGGTCCTTAGTAATTTTATAAACTTAGTCTGTTTTAATGCACTACTCCTCTGCTCCTGTAATTGGGCGCCTTTCTCTCCATCATCATTTGCTTTGGGTCTCTGTCCCACTCCTACGCGGGGTCGGCCTAGTTACTACGGTTTTGGCAACGTTAGTGTCAGGGGGTGGCCAGATGCCCTTCCTGTAGCCACCCTATACCCCCCCCCCCCCTTGCCTCCAGTGTAAGCCATGAAATAGTGCGAACTTATTTCAAATGTCTGCGAGCCGTCGGTGTAACTGAGTCGGGACGGCGGGGTGGGGGGGTGGAGGGGGGGAGACCAGCCCGGTATTCAAGTAGTGGGATGTGGAAAACCGCCTAAAAACCACATCCAGGCTGGCCGGCACACTGGCCCTCGTCGTTAATCCGCCGGGTGGATTCGATCCGGGCCTAGGGCGTCTTTCTCTCCATGTTGTTGGGAAAACAATTCAAGTTGTTTGTGGCAGTCCAAATGGTCTTGGCCGATTAGTTTATGGAGGAAGGAAAAGAAGAAGAAGAATTTAATCAGAAAAGGCCAAAAGTCTGTGTTAACTGGTCACATAATTCGGCAAACAAAGCAATGTCTGTGGTGGAAGCTGGCTGTTAACATGAGAATTTATAAGCTATGTATAGTTGTAAATGGCTATTGACAGTTCGCCAATAGCGAAGCTTTTGTTCGGCCCTTACGATTGCCTAGAGAGGGTGTAAGTGTACTGTCATATCGCTGGTTTAGCTATGGAGTATCTTTGCGGGCAGCCGTGTCTAGAGAGTCGAGCACGGGACATGAAACTGTAATGTTGTGTAGTGTGTAGCTCTGCATGTAAGAAGCATTCTTAGTATTCAGGTTGAAGTGTTGGAACAAGTGCTATTACAGTAAAGTGATTAAATATGGAAGTAATTCAGAGGAAAGTGCACCAAGTTGTAATTAAAAATGAGCAGCGCCGCCGATAACGTATTCGTGTGTCCTCTCGTTGCGTGTCGCTCAGTATCAATCATCCGCGCCGTGTTCGACCTCTCAGAATGAACTGATGTGAATCAGTAGAATTTAGTTACCATAAACGAGTGCAGTCAAGTGCCAGTGTCTTGTAGCGAGCGTGAGGAGATGTGTTCGATCATCGCGTTTCCGCATTATCAACAATCAGCCGCGCCGCGACGGTTACGCACACGCTCGTACAACTGAAGAACCGTGAACTGTAAATTTAACCTTGTGAACAGTGATAAAATCTATTACTAGTGTCAAGGAAGACTGGTACCAAATATCTGTGTATGTGTGACGAGCGTAAGAACTTTCGTGCGACCATTCGGTTTCCGCATTATCAAAAATCATCCGCGTCGCGGTCAGAACGCGTACGCTCGTCCAAGTGGACAGACGATCATCAAGACTGTCAGTTGGGATAAACATTTACGGCTTATAGTGTAAACAGTGCAACCTGTGATTTCCATATCGTCTCAGAATATAAATGTTCATACCAGACGTAGAACAGTGTTGTGCTTAACGTTGAGGGGCTCTCATTCGCTTGCATATTTCGGTAGACAATTTCAGGCAAGCCAGCAGCAGTGTGGCGCAGAACAGTACGACCGCCGCGAGATTACCAGGTAGGGGGTGTGGACAGGGCGCACGGTCAAGAAACGGTCACGAAACGAGAAGTCAGTTTAAAGTACCCCACCCATTCGTACTCCCGGTCGTGTTACATGGCGACGTGTATTCAGGACCTGCAATTTCGAATAAAAAGTGCCGCATAATTAACTTGGAGTGTGAACTATTTGCGTCTAAACAGTCATTATTATTTTCTATAGTTGAGTGACGTCACGCGAGCTCTGGTATGTGTACGTCAAAGAAGTTATAACACAGTGTATATACTCGTCCGATCCGTGACTGTTCAAAGAGCTAGTGCTATAAAGTAAACATACTCCACGGTGGTGCGCTTTGACGACGCTGGCGGCACCTATGTGTGAAAGGGAACAGTTATTTGGTAGCCATTACGGAAGACACCTGCGGGCAAAAGTGAAAACTTTTTGGCAGCCATCACCGTGTACGACATGAGCGGCGCCTAGGAGTGAAGCAGCAAATATTACCACGCTTTGCAGAGAGGGTGCAGTGCTGACAGCCAGTCGGCGTCAACTGAGTCGGCGCTAAGCAACAGCCTCGACTACGGAGCCAAAAGACAACGCAAAGTAAGTCGCGCATCACACCGTTACCTCACACAACTGAAGCAACGAGAGTATAATTAACTGGCAGTGTAGATTGCATTCTACACTCCTGGAAATGGAAAAAAGAACACATTGACACCGGTGTGTCAGACCCACCATACTTGCTCCGGACACTGCGAGAGGGCTGTACAAGCAATGATCACACGCACGGCACAGCGGACACACCAGGAACCGCGGTGTTGGCCGTCGAATGGCGCTAGCTGCGCAGCATTTGTGCACCGCCGCCGTCAGTGTCAGCCAGTTTGCCGTGGCATACGGAGCTCCATCGCAGTCTTTAACACTGGTAGCATGCCGCGACAGCGTGGACGTGAACCGTATGTGCAGTTGACGGACTTTGAGCGAGGGCGTATAGTGGGCATGCGGGAGGCCGGGTGGACGTACCGCCGAATTGATCAACACGTGGGGCGTGAGGTCTCCACAGTACATCGATGTTGTCGCCAGTGGTCGGCGGAAGGTGCACGTGCCCGTCGACCTGGGACCGGACCGCAGCGACGCACGGATGCACGCCAAGACCGTAGGATCCTACGCAGTGCCGTAGGGGACCGCACCGCCACTTCCCAGCAAATTAGGGACACTGTTGCTCCTAGGGTATCGGCGAGGACCATTCGCAACCGTCTCCATGAAGCTGGGCTACGGTCCCGCACACCGTTAGGCCGTCTTCCGCTCACGCCCCAACATCGTGCAGCCCGCCTCCAGTGGTGTCGCGACAGGCGTGAATGGAGGGACGAATGGAGACGTGTCGTCTTCAACGATGAGAGTCGCTTCTGCCTTGGTGCCAATGATGGTCGTATGCGTGTTTGGCGCCGTGCAGGTGAGCGCCACAATCGGGACTGCATACGACCGAGGCCCACAGGGCCAACACCCGGCATCATGGTGTGGGGAGCGATCTCCTACACTGGCCGTACACCACTGGTGATCGTCGAGGGGACACTGAATAGTGCACGGTACATCCAAACTGTCATCGAAACCATCGTTCTACCATTCCTAGACCGGCAAGGGAACTTGCTGCTCCAACAGGACAATGCACGTCCGCATGTATCCCGTGCCACCCAACGTGCTCTAGAAGGTGTAAGTCAACTACCCTGGCCAGCAAGATCTCCGGATCTGTCCCCCATTGAGCATGTTTGGGACTGGATGAAGCGTCGTCTCACGCGGTCTGCACGTCCAGCACGAACGCTGGGCCAACTGAGGCGCCAGGTGGAAATGGCATGGCAAGCCATTCCACAGGACTACATCCAGCATCTCTACGATCGTCTCCATGGGAGAATAGCAGCCTGCATTGCTGCGAAAGGTGGATATACACTGTACTAGTGCCGACATTGTGCATGCTCTGTTGCCTGTGTCTATGTGCCTGTGGTTCTGTCAGTGTGATCATGTGATGTATCTGACCCCAGGAATGTGTCAATAAAGTTTCCCCTTCCTGGGACAATGAATTCACGGTGTTCTTATTTCAATTTCCAGGAGTGTATAATTACGTAACTGCAAAAAGTGACAGTTAAAATTTTTTGTATCATTAAATTAATGTCACGAGACAATATTTACCTTGCCGATCGTACAGTAAAGTAAATGTCACTGTCAGCCCCTGCTTAAATAGTAGTCTAAATTTTTAACGACAGTTAATACAATTGCAGAACTATATTTACGTTAGCTTATATTTAATTCTTTTTTCTTTTCTTTTACGTGATCTTGTATGTTATGTGTGCTTCTGAGCACGAATTACAGCGTTATATGTGTACAACGTTGTAGTTTGGTTTTGGATATTGCCATCCATTCTATGCTACTAGTGTTACCGGGTTTTTTTTCTGCTTGGGTGACTTTACGGTGGTTCAATATGGCAAATAATGAGGTTGGTGCAACTGCAGTAGACAGAGAGGTGAAGGTAGACTCTTTAGGCGAAAGTAATCAGGTGGAGACGAAAACAGAAGCAAGGAGTAGTGAAGTGTCGGATTCCGGTATAGGGGACAGTAGTCTATCAACAGAGATGGGTAGCCCTAATGCAATGTCGTCACCAATCATGGAGACGCCTAGACGGGATGAGTGTAAACTCAGGCCTGACCTATCCATCGTTGACATGCTCAAAACATTACTGAATGATAACAAAACATTATGCATGATAATAAACAAATAAAGGAAGACGTTAAGCACCAGAAGCATGAAAACAAACAATTAAGGGAAGATACTAAGCATCAGAGGGAAGATATTAAGCAATCGGTAGAGCAGATGAACGAACGACTCAGTAAAACGATTGACGAGACTGATGAGGCTCTGAGGAAGCTGGCTGAGTCAAGTCATCAAAGAGTATATGAGCTTACTGTTCGGTTTGACGAGAACGTAGCAGGCAATACTAAACGTTTTGTAAAGGTAGAATCGGAAGTCAAGGAAGTGAAGGAAGAACTTACTAAAGAGGTTGAGGCTTACTATGAGCATTTCGAACAACTGGATGAGGAAGTGAAACACTGTAAACACAGATATCAGCTGTTGCGCTAAACCTCGATGCTTATGCACGGCGAGTAGAAGAGGTGTGCAGTGAGGCAGGCAAGACTAAGGAACAGGTCGGTCAGCAGGTAAAGATTGAAGTGAAATCACTATTACGTGATGGAAGCATTGCTGGAGGTAGCTTAATTGATATACAGAATGATGAAGTCTTCCTTGGCTGAACAGTGTTGAGCTCAACGTTGAGTGGCTGCCCTTATTCGCTTGCATATTTCGATAAATAATTTCAGGCAAGCCAGCAGCAGTGTGGAGCAGAGCAGTACGACCGCCGCGGGATTACCAGGTATGGTGTGTGGACAGGGCGCACGGTCAAGAAACGGTCACGAAACGAGAAGTCAGTTTAAAGTACCCCACCCATTCGTACTCCCGCGCGTGTTACAAGGGTTGCCGTGCTAAAATAGTTCGGGAAGGCCCGCAGGAATCGGCTCTCTCGTCGGAGCTGGAAACGGAGCGATTTTTTTTTTTTTTTTAGTTTTATGTTGTTGTGGTGACAAGTAATTAGTTTTTGGTGCGTCTCTGAGTACTCCACAGAAGGGAACAGGCGACGCACTTTCGTGTTTCTTTTTAAACCGTGCTTGCAGGAAGTGGTTTACTTCCGTAAATAAATAACAAGCCTTGTCGAAAGGTACACCAAACGACAAGGTATTGTGAAAGTTACTGGCAGATTACAACTGTGTGCCGGATCGAGACTCGATCTCGGGACCTTTGCCTCTCGCGGGCAAGTGCTCTACCAATTGTGTTACCCAAGCGCGACTCACGACCCGTCCTCACAACTTTACTGCAGCCAGTACCTCGTCTCCGTCTTCGAAACTTCACTTCTCCCAGAGGTGCTAGTCTTGCGAATTTCGCAGGAGAGCTTCTCTGAAGGAGACGAGGTACTGGTAAGCTGTGAGGAGTGCTCCTGTGTCATGCTTGGGTAGCTCAGTTGGTAGAACAATTGCCCGAGAGAGCCAAAGGTCTGGCATACAGTTTTAATTTGCCAAGAAGTTTCATATCAGCCCACACTTCGCTGCAGGGTGAAGATTCAATTCTGGGGACACGGTATTGAGTTGTGCTATTGCGAAGTTAACAATACGTGACAGTGCACCTAAGTGAAGTAATATTTTAGAATATAAATCAGGTTCTACCAGGGCGAGGAATAGTAGGATGTCACTCTTTCAGTCCGTGCTGAATTGTTGCTTTATACGCGATCATTAAAACCTTTATTGAATCGTTATTGCCACGGAGGTAGCAGCAGTTCACCATGAAAATGCCAGTAAGCGACTTAGGTCCCGGTCGTTAAGCAAAACTGTGCATACGTGTGCTATCCTGAGCAGAACATTATTAGTCTCGCGTATGCAGGGTGGTCAGCTACAGACAGAAAAGCTATTAAGGATGTTGCAGGGTAGGTTGGCCGAGAAATAACTGTTGAGAAGAAAAATTCGACACTTTGCACCGTTTCCAAGTTAATTTGCATTGAAGTTGGCCGATCAGGCCGTTGCGCGCCCAGATTGAAGCTGTCCGCCAGAGGCAGTGTCGCCAGACGCGTTCTTCATTCGGTTTCCTAAAACCTCATAAGGGAGCGATACAAAAATTGGACATGGTACGGTAGTAAGAATCAAATCAGAGTCAAAGGCTGAGCAGTCTCGTGCAGTATCATCTAAGCTATGAAATCAATGACGCTATATGTATCAGGCGGGCCGCTTGAATTTGCGCGCTCAGCGGCCTAATAAGCTAACATCAAAGTTAATTAACTAGGAAACGGCGTAACGTTAAAATATTTTTTTAAACAGGTATTTCTCAACACAACCTACCCTGCAATATCCTCAACGCCCTGTGTATTGAGCCACTTCCAAAAAAAATGGTTCAAATGGCTCTGAGCACTTTGGGCTTAACATCTGAGCTCATCAGTCCCCTTGAACTTAGAACTACTTGAACCTAGCTAACCTAAGGACATCACACATATCCATGCCCGAGGCAGGATTCGATCCTGCGACCGTAGCGGTCGCGCGGTTCCAGACTGAAGCGCCTAGAACCGTTCGGCCACACCGGGTGGCAGCCGCTTCCAAGTTGAAGCTCAATCGGCGTTGCACTGGACCTAGTAGGACGGGGAATCGTTTTAAAGACTACCATTACGTCAGCGGGTCGTTTCCTATGATGCAACATGGACTGCCACACTGGATGCAGAAGGATGGAGCACAGTGTCAGCGAGGACGTTGATGTACACCACCACAATTATGACACCACTGCTATGTGGGTCCGTCTTTGTGATGCATCTTGGACTGCCACACTCGACGCAGAAGCCTGGGGCACAGTTTTCAATGAGAGTTTTGACATACACCACAGCATTTCCATGTGTGTCCACTTCTTGGCTGCAACATGGACTACAGTCGCCCTCCTCTTCTTTCTGAATCAGACTGAGGCCTGAGTGAAACTTACTGGCAGATTAAAACCGTGTGCCAGACCGACACTCGAACTCGAGACAAGGTCCCGAGATTGAGTCTTTTAATCGGCCAGAAAGTTTCATATCAGCGCACATTCCTCTGCAGAGTGAAAATTTCATAATCACTGGATTCGCAAGAAAAATGGAATAAGCATCTGGATGTCCTGTAATGAAGAGATAAGATACTGCTGTGAGTTGTGACATATCAGAAAATAACAGAAGAAGTAACGTGCGTTCAAAGAATTGGAGATTTTATTTTGTTGAGTGGAGAGGACATGCAGAAGCTTTCACAGACGTAGCGAGAGCTGGTGGCCAACAGAAGGAGTACTTTCAGATTCGCAACGATACCGTGGCGAATGAGAGCGGACTTTCAAAAGTAAAGTAGTGTTTAATTAAACGGAGAGGCAATGATAAGGGAAGTGTACAGTGCATTTCTCACGTCTGAAGTACTCTTTAATAGTTCTAACAGTTAAAATGATTTAATGTATCAGTCATTTAGATTACGCACGTGTTACGCTCCACGCAAGATGATTTACTTGTTTTATTGAATCCAACACTTATTTAATGAGCATCAGTAGAATAAATGTAAATTTGTTTTCAGACATTCTTCTTCTATGATGTACGCAGTGGTGACCTTGCAAAGACCTAAAACCAATGCAGTTAAAAATGGTAAACATGAACCTGAAGGGACTGAATACTTTTTATGACAAAAGAGTTTTCAGTTAAATGACTCATGTGAAAGAAAATACCGTGTATTCGAGTGTGTTAAATTATATTACAGTAATGTAATTCGAAACTTCCTGGCAGATTACAACTGTGTGCCAGACCGAGACTCGAACTCGGGACCTTTGCCTTTTGTGGGCAAGTGCTCTACCAGAAGTAAAGCTTCTACTGGCAGAAGTAAAGCTGTGAGGACGGGGCGTGAGTCGTGCTTGGGTAGCTCAGTGGTAGAGCAGTTGCCCGCGAAAGGCAAAGGTCCCGAGTCAAGGTCCGGCACAGTTTTAATCTGCCAGGAAGTTTCATATCAGCACACACTCCGCTGCAGAGTGAAAATCTCATTCCAATAATGTAATTCCATTTCCTGGTAAGATTTGCTTTTGTATGTACATATGGAAAACTGAATATCTGCATATGTAACACATTTATTGTCTTTGGGAAAAATTGGCTATGGTTTTTCAAAAATGGTTGGAATGGCTCTGAACACTATAGGACTTAACTGCTGAGGTCATCAGTCCCCTAGAACTTAGAACTACTTAAACCTAACTATCCTAAGGACATCATACACATCCATGCCCGAGGCAGGATACGAACCTGCGACCATAGCGGTCGCGCGTTCCAGACTGTAGCGCCTAGAACCGCTCGGCCACCCCGGCCGGCTATGGTTTTTCCAAATTGAGAATCCAATCATTGAACATAGCTTTTTTGTTCGCCATATATTCGACTGGAAATGGTCTTATATATTTATAACACTGCGGTATTAAACTTTTCTTAGTGATAAGTATGGATGATCTTTCAGATCCATGTGAAGTACATCATTTCTTCTTTCGCTACAGCCTTTATCCCACATTGTGTGCAGGGTCGATGGGTTAAGTACGGATTTGGCATGGTTAATTTTAAGGGGTGGCCGGATGCCCTTCCTGCCGCCACCCCATACCCCCGAGGACGAAATTAGTGTACCCCAGCTGTCTGCGTCTAGTGTAAATCGTGAAATAGTGGGAATGTGTTTCAAATGTCTGCGAGTCGTGTAACTGAGGCGGGAAGTGGGGACAAGCCGGTATTCACCTAGCAGGATGTGGAAAACCGCCTAAAAACCACATCCAGGCTCACCGGCACAACTCCGGGGCCGGAGCGCCTACCCAAGTCCAGGAAGCAGCGCGTTAGCCCTCTCAGCTATCCTGGTGGGATGTGAAGCACGTCATATCAGCTCCTTAGACATACAACTGTCCATTAAACGATAAGATTTAATTGGTTGGTATCAGTGCAATAAGTCAGTTTTGTTGGTATACTGGTCAACGTAGACTGCAACCAGTCCGCAGTTATAGTCTGTAAGACTTTGTTATTTTCACAATAAACATTTTTTAATAGTCTGTCGCTCGTTTTCTGGGTTTGCAGAAAATTCAGTACCCATCTCCGCTTCCAATATCAGGACATTCTTGAGACCTATCTTGTTTCAAATATGCAAGAAACGTGTATCTACGTGGACGTGTTTAGTCGCGCTCCTGTATTTTCCCTGTAGCTGCCCTCAAACAATGGGTTTATGTGGCCTCGGCTTTCGTCTGTCCTGAACAGTGTAAAGTAGTAATGCCAAACTATTTACATATGGTATTTGCATTTTAGGCCTCCGTTTAACATCAACAGCCTGAAGCAACTCCAGCCGTATTTTAAGTGAAATAGCCTTCTTTTCCTACCAATTTGTTTGCTGTATCGATTAAAAATAAATTTACAATAATTATATTTTAAAAACGCAGAAAGATTATGCCACTGTACTGACTGTAATAAATTTTATTACTCTGGCTAAACAATGCACTGACCTCGAAGTATCCATTACCGAATTAAAAAACTGAAATTTTTGGCAACGACAGTAGCCAAAGACAAAAGGCTCAAACAGCTTCAGTAGCAGTCATTGTTGTTCTGTGTAATGAAAAGAAAGCCAATAAATCTGAATGTCGCATGTACAGAAAGCAGGTATGTTTGTTCGTCTGAGGAACGAAATATTTTCGTGTTAAACTATAGTTATTTCGTAATAAATGATTTTTATTTCGTGCTGAAAGAAAAAGAGTGTATGAAATCACGTAACATTTTATCGATTGCCTTACAGTTCGTCCGAAATTTCCTGTCAGTCAATTTTACAATATCCTCTACAAGCATCCTCTTCACCGTCGTCTGTAACAACAGCAGGAGCTCAAGGAGCTGTTGGAGCTTTTTCAGATGTTGAATACGTGAATTACACGTGCGCGCGCACACACACACACACACACACACACACACACACACACACTCGCACGCACACACCACCGCCACCACCGCAACCGTAACTTTCTGTAAATGTTCCGAAACGGATATAAAATTGGTCTTTGATTTCCTTAATTAAATAAAGTGGAAACAGGCATTCAACACGCGACGCGCAAATATAAAAGCGAAGTGTACAAGCCGTTGGAAGGACGCCGTTTGAACTGTCGCAGAGCCGGTTTTACGTTCCCAAAAACGTGAATTATCGCAGCAAAATGGCAAACGTTTAGATGGCTCTGTACTGTAAAAGAGAATATATTGGACAGAAATCAAAAGGTCTCAGAAAAAGGTAGAGTCCAACAATGTGCAAGTGAGTTCGGCGTGCAAAGCAAAAGAGAGCAGAGGGAAGCATCAGAGAAAATAAATAAAAGTCGTAATAACTACTTTATGCCTTGCTTATAATGAAACTAAATTTTAAATGAAAGAATATTTAAGCGCTGCCGCGTGGTACGATAAAGGCGGGAAACGCCTGGTATGCGGACGGAACAAAGAGAAGATCGCAGATGTAAGGCACTCAGGCAAAATATTCGATTTTATATCCAATAAAGAGTCCCGTTTTATTGGTGATATACTTCTTAGCTTTGCGAGCAGATGGTAGATACTCTTTATACCGTTTTTACTACAACGCGAGCGATTTGTGGCGTGATAATAAACCGTGTTGCTTGTTAAGCGTAGCGCGGCCTTCTCATATTCACTTTCAGAAATCAATCATTCTGTGATCGGTTGAACAGTGAACACTGATTGCCAGAACGAGTGGAACGTGCAGTGGATAATGATTTTGTAGTATTTTGGTATTTTTTTGTCTTAGTAATTCCTGTTCTATCGAAGGAAACCATGTAAACCAAATATGAGCCGTTAACGATTTCATAGCTTCTGCCATTGTCAGTTATCATAACAGGAGTCAAAGGCACAGAAAATGTACTAACTTTTTAGTACCAGTACACATTTATCTTTACCGACATTTCAACAACAACATCATATCTCTGTCCGCCTCCGTAGAGTAGCGGTAGCGTTATTGCTTACCACGCAGGGGGGTCCGGGTTCGATTCCCGGTAGGGGACTGGGTGTTGTGTGTCCGTCATCATTTTCATCATCATTGACTCGCAAGTCGCCGATGTGGCGTCATCTAAAGAGAACTTGCTCTACGGCGGCCGAACTTCCCCGCAAGGGGCCTCCCGGCCAACAACGCCACGGACGCTCTGGTAGTACTAGCCAGTGAAATTACACCAACGTTTCAATGTTGCCAAATTTATATTCAGCAGATGTTCATGTGATAACGCAATTTAAAGTTGAAAAACATTCCAAATAGTGATAGATTACTGCTCTGCAACATCACTTAGGCATTCTCACATATTATAATACCATTACATATCGGTAGCTGGTGGAAAAGGAATTTGTGTCAGTTACTAGCAACGTAAATGACGAAATCACACCTTTGTCTTTATCAGTGGCAGCGGGCTATGTGCTAATATGCTATAGTACACTGGTAAATATCGCACTAAAATAAGGCCATTTCAACTTGAACGCGACCTGGAAATCGCAATAAAATTACGCCATTTCTCTTCGAATGCGAGCCGGAAATAGCACTAAAATTACGCTGTTTCTCTTCAGATGCATGCTGGTTTGCAAATAAAACGGACGCAACCATGTTTCTTAACGCTACATCCGTGATTACTAGAAACCAGTATCGAGTGCTGACATGACGGTCAGCCACACTACGATCTACTCAGAGAAGGGACGCAGCTGTCTATTTCAATTTTGGGTTAAAATCACTTATAATGCGTTGTGTAAGCCTAGAAGGTGGGGCTTTTAAAGTGAAACGTCCCCTTGGAAAAATTAGTGAATTACTGTGCTGGTAAAACCTTTACGTTATTTGATTTTCAAACAGCTGAGCAGAACTGAACGTACTCAGACATTTCTCTCTTTTCTTATTCTGATCATCACTAAACTGAACACAATATTTTTAGCGCAGCGCAATCTGACTTCCAAAAATCCCTACAAAAGAATGGCCCTGACTAACAATAACTTATACCTTTCATGAATCACTTACCTCACAAAAATCTACATTACTCGAACTACTGCAATACAGCGAACGCCAATACTGCCAGCTAAATAAAAGATTCTAACTACTGAAGGCACTAAGTACTGATAGGCATAGTTAGCAAACGAAAGATTTTGATAAAGAACAAACAATGTATTTACCTTAATAGTGTTCAAAAGTCATAATATATATACATCAGTTCATGACATCGAGTCTTACAAATTTACTGTCTCTGATTGACACACGTCCAGATCATTCGCTCTCAAAGCTCCGCCGTCTCTCTCCCCACTTCCACCACTGCTGGCGGCTCACCTCCAACTGCGCAACGCTACGCGCTGTTAACAGCCAACTGCCCAACACTACAATAGCAAATTCCAGCAATGCAAGCCAGCCACAGACTGCACACAGCACAGCCAGTGATTTTCATATAGAGCGCTGCGTGGTGTTACCAGCATAAAAATCTAAACAGTCTACTTACATAGCCCCCATGCTCCCCACAAAAAATTTTACAAATTGTGTTGGGCACTGGCCAATACATATTTGTTAAAATTTTTCATAATTACAATAACAAAGATATGAAATGCACACACTTATTGATGGAATGTTGGTCAAAAGCTAAGATTTTCTCTCAGTCCATAAAGACAGTCCTGATCATTCATCACAGTAAAATAGCAGTGTCTTTTTTTTTAAAGTCTGAGCAGTAAAAGAAAATGCACACAGAAGTAATGGATTTCCATGCAGTCTTGAAGAAGTAGTGTTGTCCTTCCAATGGAAAGACAGTGCTGACTCTTGACATGCAGACAGGTAATGGACCTCAACAGAGCCAACCCACCACAGAGTCAGTCGACGGTTTGAAGAATATTGGTAGGTAGGTCATCACAGAGCAGACCCACTGTAGACCTGGCAGAGATTATGGTATTCGTGAGCCACCAGAGGTGCAGACCCACTGCAGTTCTTGTAGAAATAATGGTATTGGTGGGTCATCAAAGGTGCAGACCCACTGCAGTCCTTGTAGAGACGGCCAGCAGCCATCTACTGCGACTGTGGAGGTGCACAATCACCATCGAAGACTCTTGCAGACAATATAGCAAGTCCATAAACCACCACTTGTGCACTCGCAAACTTTTTGGTATGTCCTTAGAACCAGCTGAACCTTGCTGAATTATTAACACACGTGCAAGCACTAACAGTCCCTTTTTTCACATATTGTGCACATACTATGACCAACAGAAACGTGTGCACTGAAATGAAACTTCATTTGGAGGACTTGGGTGTATGCAATTTTAAATTTACAACGTAAGAATACAATTACAAAGGTACAAAATACATCATTAAAGAACATAACTGTACAGATAACATTTGTAGTAACACAGGCTTTAGAAAAGAATGGAAATAAACATATACATCAGTGTTACAGGAATTATGTTATAAGTACATACATAAAAGATCAGAATAACTTTCAAAACATCAACTTCACGCATGAACATTGAAACAAAACAATAAATAACGTCTAAACATCTTTACAAAGTAAATAACACATTATTAGTAAATTTCTACAACGTAACTCTTATCAGATAAACACATAAGGACAGGAAGAACACAAATACACAAGGGTACACAAACACATAGCGGAATAACACAAAAGGAAAGGACAGGGTTTGTTTTACTGCAGTATTTTGCAAACAAAACTTTTTTTACTTCTTGGAGATCTCCCTTCATTCATCATTATTCACAAAAAGTCCTATCTATACCTGCTTTCTGTAATCTATTCATATCGTCTTTCGCAATACTCTTTCTTTAAAAAATTTGTTTTCGTATTACTTCTCAATCCATTTCTTCCAATTCACCGCAACTGATACTCTTATATAGCCTACGCCATCTTAAGCTAACTTAAATCTACTGAGCTCAGATGCATAAACTAAGGGACGAGGCAATGCAGCAGCACAAAACAATTAACACAAACAGCAATGACAAAAAAATGCAAATTGGCAAAGCTAGCAGCAATATATATAAATTAGCAAAGCAAATGCAATATTAGAACTAATATGAGCCAATGTGCAGCAACAAGAAAATATAAATAAATAGTACAACTGGCTTAACAGAGTAATACAAAGTGAAATTCAGTAGCACTATGCCTGGCAAACAGCAGCAGCAAATGCAATAACTTATATCTAAACATGACAAACCCACAAGCAGTAAAAATATTACAGTAAAGATAGGGTATGTCTAATAACTATGTCACATCTTAACACTAGAGTGATGCATCTCTTTGACTTACTCTACAAAGCAAGTTACCCAGTCATTGACAAAAATTATGTATGCAATTCCTGTGAAGGGAAATGTCTTTTTGCACTCCCTCGTTTTTTTGGAAGTAGATCATAAAATTATTATTTACTGGATCTGGAGGCATAAAATATCTATATTAGTACATCTATTAAATTTTATTCTAATCAATGCTGCAGTGCAGCTAGAAACTAGATACTAAACAAAATAGACAAATATATATACAGAGCATGAAACATCACTCACTAGGCAAATGGCGTTTTCAAAGGCAGTAAAAAAATCTTTCAACTAGAAAGACCATAGATGTAAAATGTTTCTCATCATTTCATTAGGCATTTTAGTAAATATCATAAATTTCTTTTTTCAGGCGACTATCGCTCAGCTGGGCGCCCACGACGCATTACGTAAAGGTCACTTACCTTTCTTACTGAAATTTACAAAAGAAGTTTCCGCTACAGTGACAGTTTGATACAAACAAAATTTCACAAGTCGAGAAATTACAGTAGAAATGTGTAGAAACAAAATCCTATAAATATATCAGTGTCTAAAAAATTTTCACTGGCACTGTGATACATTCAAACATTTACACACATTTCATAACTCTTAAAGTACGATTCTTGGTTTCCAACATCCTTTTTCGCATATCAGAGTCCCAAACCACTACTCATTATTCCTTACCTTATTGCACATATACAAATTGGTCGACACTTCTTCAATATTTCATCATAATAAATACGCAGCATAATCGAATTCCTCATATAGCAGCAGCTTATTGATCATAAACATACCTCAACAGCATAATACACATCGTCGTCGTAATAATAACATCATACCACCTGTCAAATCTCAAAAACGTCTTAGCTTTCTGCAATAATTTCAAAACCTAAAAAAAATTCTCTGCTCATTTCGATAGTGTCATCTACCTCAAAGGTGCTTTAAAAATCATCATCTCATACCAAATACATCATTCAAAGCTTTCATAGTATCACAACGGTTCCAAAAAAATATGAGCAGTTCACAAAGTACGGACAAAATACAATAACATGAGTGTGAAGTTGTCCAACTGTGTAATTACGTAAACATCTGTCACTGATGTAGTAAAATAAATGTTTGTCTCTCTCAGTTAAATGATCAGATAACTGTGTAATTATGTGTTAGAGAAATATGGTCCGAGGTGTAAAGTTGTATAAGCAAATACCATATTAGCTAGGGCTCCTTGTGCTTGCTACACACATGGTACACAAAGTAAGCGTGTACACTCCTGAGGATTAAAGTAACTGTACCCTCAGGTGTTACAGATTACAGCAATGGAATGAAATGTATCACGGAAAACCTTTGTATCTTTGTAATTCAAAAAATCTTTAAAAATAAATGTTTTAAGTACAAAATTAATCACTCAAATGCGTGTCCTGTAGCGCTAAACTGTGCGTCTTGTTGTAAGATAATTCTGTGGAAGTGTCGTAGTTATCTTCCTCTGTAAGCAAAGTTCTGCTGAAGTCAATGTACTCACCTCATCATAAATAAAAGTGAAATGCTTTGCATATAGCTATCGTAGTTATTACGCTTATTACCGTGATGTAGAAAGTACTGTACTGTAACGTATTGTTGTGCTACGGAAAAGGCTGTCTCATTGTAGCTATACCACAAAAGTTACTACTAAAACATGTTTTACTTTCCAGAATAATACAGAAAAACTGTGCAGATATTAAATAGATACACCACAAAAGCAACAATGTAAATTGTGTCACATATTAGTAGCGTTGTGATATAATCGTGTAGCTGTCGAAGAAACCACAGAATGTACTTCAAATAAAGAATATCTTTTCAAGAAAACCAAAATGTTGCATTAAAATCTCATTAGCAGTATATATTCTAAGTATGTAAGCCTTATACTCGTAACGTAATCATGCAACTAACAAGTAAGAATGTACAAATAACAACACTGTGTCGTCTGTTCACTATAACAATGCATTCGTAATTACTATCTAAATAAGTTGCCTAGGTTCTTGACTGGATAGTTAACCTTAAGACATAGTTGCATGTTAACAGTTTCTGAGTGTGACAAAGAGTACTAGTAACGTGAAGTGCAAAATTTTATAGCAAACACTAAGTTAAAAAACAGATTATCTCTCAATAAACGGTTTTATATGTGAAATGTGGTGCAATCCTTTACTCTTCCTAGTACGCAGAGTTTCAACTTCAACGCAATTATCATGAGGTACACGTCAGATTCCGTAAAGTCCATTGTAAATCAGAAAGAATTTGTGACTCAAGTGTTTCTTCTTATGTGACAATGAATGAGCTTTAATGAGAACTTTCTGACCAATATATAATTTCTTTGCATTTGCTTTATCGTGTAATTTTCTCCTTTTGTCTGCTGCAGATTTTATATTTTTAATAGCCAATTCAATTATGTCTTTGCGTCGGAGTTTACGTGTATTCGGGAAAGGTACAAGCTCTCTGATTCTGTTTGGTGGTTCTTCATTCTTCAGTACAAGAATAGGTGGTAAAGCAGTGGAGTCATGAGGCATTTCATTCAGCACGTTTTGAAATAAGTGTAAGTATCTGTCCCATTGCTGATGCTTTCTGTGACAATAAAGTCTGCAAAGCTTATTGATTTCTTTCATAATCCGTTCGGACGGGTTACAATGTGGTGAGTACAATGAAATAAAAACAGGTTTGATTTTATGATTCCGAAGCATGCGTGACCAAACAGCAGATCTGAATTGAGGTCCGTTACATGAAATGACTTTGCTAACGTGTCCAACTTCACGTAAGAAATTTTTAACAAAGGCGTTGGATACAGACCGTCGAGTGGCTTTACGTAACGGTGTGAAAGAAACAAATTTTGAAGTAAGTTCAACAGCGACTAGAACGTACGAAAATCCATTAGATGTTCTGACAAGGGGTCCCAAGAGATCAACAGCAGCAAATTCTTTTAATTTAGAAGGAATGATAGGAAACAACGGAGCACGATGTGAGACAGTAGATGGTTTAGCCTTCTGACAAAGTTTACAAACAGACAAGACTCTTCGAATTCTCTTTTCCATATTGTTAAAATAACACGTCGTCCGAAGAATATGATAACATTTTCGTGGACCAAAATGTGCATAGCTGAAATGAATGTACCAAATTAGTTTATTAACAAAATCGTCAGGAATGTAAAGTACCCATAGCTTGTCATCAACAGTGCAGCGTTTGAAGAGTATGTTATTTCTAACCAGACAATAATGCCGAATTTGTGAGTGTGTCTTTTCATGCCATTTACTTTTGATGTCTTTCCAAATCGGATATTTATCTTGTTCACGAGCAATGTCTTTTAAAGATGTGGTGATGAAGTTTTCAAAGGCGGCTTCCTGAACGGAAAGATGTGGTGATGAAGTTTTCAAAGGCGGCTTCCTAAATGTAAAGAATACTGAAATTTTTCTCGAGGTTGCCTTCTGTGTTACTTTTCTCAAGCCCAACCGGTGCGCGTGATAGTGCGTTCGCAACAATGTTCTTCTTGCCGGGAATGTAGACTATTGTGAAGTGGAATTCTTGCAGAAACAATGCCCAACGTTTTAACCTGTCATGATTTAACTTTGAAGACATAAGAAATTGTAATGCACGATGATCACTGTATACTTTTACGTGCTTACCAGAAAGAAAGAAACGGAATTTGTTAAATGCCCAAACGATTGCTAAAGCTTCTAATTCAGTAACGGAATAATTTTTTTCAGATTTTGTTAGCACTGGGCTAGCAAAAGCAATGGTTTCCTGAACAGTAGTGTCATTTTATATGGCTTCTTGAAATAAGTGGGCACCAAGACCGACTTCAGAAGAATCCGTGCTAAGGCAGAAATCTTGTGACAGATCTGGATGAGCTAATATTGGCGCGTTAACTAGCGATTCTTTCAAAGAATTGAATTCCAACTCTGCCTGTTCGTTTCAGTTCCAAATAGTATTTTTTCCCGTGAGAGAACAAAGTTTTGGTGTAACTAGAATTTTCATATTCAGAAAACAACGGGAAAAATTTACGAGACCTAGAAAACTGCAGACTTGTTTTTTTTGTGGATGGAACAGGAATGGCTCTGATTGCTTCTAACTTTTCAGGATCCGGCTGAATGCCTTCAGAAGAAATAATATGTCCCAAAAACGTCACCTTTGTCCTACCCAATTCAGACATTTCCAAGTTAACTGTAATTTCAGATTCTGCAAAAATATGTAACAAACTGTTTAGGATGCGATTATGTTGTTCTGCTATTAGAATATCATCCACATATAAGGTGATGTGACGTTTTAAGAACTCAGTTAATACGGAATTTAGTCCGCGAATGAACGCTGCCGAAGAAATGTTCAAACCAAAAGGAAGTCTCCGAAATTGATAACAAACGCCGAATCTGTAGTTAGATCTGATAAAAGCTGGATCTGAGATCAATAGAAGACAACACTTTTACACCATTAAAATTTTGAAGAAGTTTTTCCATCGTTTGCGGCCTGCCTGTTTCAGGAATGATGATAGTATTGATTTGTCTCGAATCTAAGACAAGCCTGATCGATCCATTTTTCTTGTTAACAACATGTAATGGATTGTTGTATGAGCTTACTGCGGGCTCAATAATGCTCTCGTCAACGATAGATTGTATTTCTGTTCTAACAGGTCCCTATAACGTGCCGGAATTACGTATGGTCTAACACAAAATTTAGCATGCTCACGAACACGAAATTGGTAATGAAATCCTTTGACTGTTCCTGTTTTGTGAGTAAAAACTGTGGAATGTATTTTGTAAAATCTCAAAAAGGTTCTGCCTATCAGTGTCATTACATTTCTCAATTGTTTGAATTTTATTCTGAATTAACTCATTAGTATCAAATACGCCGTCGATATCATCCCTCTCAATACTTGCAGAGTGATTGTTAGTGTCAAGTTCCGTCGAAAACTACGAACAACAGGAAGTAAAGCCGATTAATTTCCACGTCATGGTTTGAGAGCCAATTTTCAGATTTCAAAGCTATTGACTTACCTTCTTTCTCTAAACTTATTTCAGCACCGTGAAAGTATAAGATTGCTTTGTATTCATTCAAAAAGTCTACTCCCAATATAATTTTCGTCGACAATAATGGAACAATAAGAAAGTTCATAGAGAAGCTGTGGCTTTAACAAAGGAATTCTAAGTTGGTTTGTTGGCGTACATCTACACTTTTTCCAAAAATTATACCTTGTAATTTAATCTCACATAAAGGAAGTTTGGGACAATCGTTCAATTTGTTGCATTGGCTAAAAGCTGTTTCATTAATTACTGAAATGGGACTGCCAGAGCCAAGTACTGCCGTAAATTTTCCGTCATTTACTGTAATGTGAATTACAGGATGTGCAATGTTATTCTGTTTTACGTCGTGTTCCTGGAGTAAGATGTCCCTAATGTCTTCCATTTTTGCATAATTACTAGCTACGGCAGCTGCATCTTCAGTTTCATACTTACGTATTGTGGCTACCAGCGGTGTGAGTCATTGCCTACTGTCTCTTTGTTGGCGTGCGTCGTTATTGGTATTTGGAGAGCTAACTTCTACAAATTCACCTTGTCGAGATGGCCCTGCCTTGTTTGAATCCCTCCAGTTCTGATGAAAACAGGTCTGTCGTTTTGTCGGTAGTTTACATAGTTTCTTTCTTGTCGGTCACGTGGTGGAGAATTTCTCCTTGAATCGTAACTGCGCGCTGAACTGTTGCGTCTGAAGTTATTCTGTCTCCCTTGATAATAATTGTTTTGGTTCCCATATTGTCTGTTTCTAAGGTTATGCCTGTCATATTCATTACTACGGAAATGCGATCTTTCCCTGCAATTATTACTACTCTGCCAACGGTTGTCATATGGGTGGTGTCTGTTTTGGTCACGATTTACGTTGTAAGAATAGCCTTGTCGTGTCCAGTTATTATTTCTATCATCGCGGAATTGTGACGGATGTGACCTGTATTTGTTGTGTTCCTGTTTTCGCGTTCCGCGATAGTCAGTGTCAATTTCCAATTCTTGTAAGAGTCCCTGAAAAGCTTCAATGTCGTCTTTGCAACGCCCTGCCAAAATAATATGTCGTAAATTTGATGAAGCAAATGCGGATGAGTTCTGAAGGGCTGTATGGGTTTGACAGGTACTGATTCGTGTGCAACATATCTTCAAAATATTTCATAAGACTGGAAAATTCAGATTATTCGAAATGTTTCATCATTATGACGCTATGTTTTACTCGGTCTTGTGTAGCTTGAGACCAATATGCTGAGAGGAAGGCATGATAAAATTCTCCTTCACTGTGACAATCGTGAATGACTGATCGCATTCTTACAGCTGGTTTATTCTCTAAGTAGCGACACATGAATTCTAATCTGTGCTCCAGTGACCAGTTGGGAGGAAAACAATGAGAGAATTGATGGAGCCATGCTTGTGGATGAATGTCATTGCCAGAATTCTTAAATGTTTTGAATTTACGTGTAGTAATGAACAGCTTATAGTCAAAATCATCATGTCGGCGAGTCGCATATCGGTCATTGTTACTTCGTTTCGGCGGTTCCATCTCAAAATTCAGTGCGCATTTTCAATTTGCTTCATAATTTCTGAAGTGCCCTGTGTTATTATTTTGTGGCTGTTCCCTATTTCTATGTCCCTCTTCCCGTATTGGAGGGCGAGTGTCCTCTGAAATATGTAATTCTTGTATTGCCTGTGTCAACTGATCTTGTACTTCCCGGAATTCTCTTTTGTACTGTGTATTGATTTGATTTAGATTTTGTTTGAATTTTCTAATTTGTTCATACTCTTCTGTGTCAGTGAAGGCAACGGGTTTTGTGTCATTCAGATCATCATCTACCTTTGTAGATAAGTTAGTGAACTGATCCGAAAGTTCGGCTACTTTCTCCGATAATGAACTGATTTCTTCAGTGTGTTTTTCTGAACCAAGTTTCAGAGTGTCCATTTGTGTTGAAATCGTATCTACTGTGTCCTTTAAGATTTCCTGAGTTTTTGCAAGTAGCGTAACCGAATCGGTAGATGCAACTGAGTCAATTTTAGCGTGCAAGGTGTCGCCATTTTCATGAACAATAGTTTGCAGTTCCTTTATGGCTGTAATGCATTTTCATGACGCGAAAAAATAGGTTGGAAATGCTCACCAATTTGTGTTTTTACGTCATTACAGACTTTTTGACATTTCGATTCGATTTTAAGTAACTCAGCAGTTAAAACTTAACGTGTTTGTTCAAGCGTGGTGTCTAACTTTTGAAGCTGTTACTGTGACTGTTTTTGATTTTGTTCCATTGCGTCTAACTTTTGAAGATTTTGTCCCATTTGTTTCTGATTTTGTTCAAGCGTTGTGTCTGACGTTTGTAGCCTTAGTCCTATTTGTTGCATTAACTGTAATAACAATGCAGTGGTGTCTGAAACATGTTCCTCAGTGCTATTCGGCAGTGCAATTGAACCGGCAATATTCGCATTTTGAAAAGTAGAAAATGTGTCTTGATTTATTTGAGAAAACGGTGAGGGCGCAAAACCTGAATCTACAGTATTTGCAAGATTGTTTCTTGTCATTTCGGATACCTGAGGCGAGCTGTTGGCGACCGATTGATCGATAATTCTTCCCTGTTCACTAATTGTTTCACTGTCTACACCATTATTTGGAGCCCGCTCCAATTCCCTATGCACAATTACCTAATTAATACTTTGAAGATTAGTTAATTCATTACTCGGTGGCACTAACACACTGCTTTCGTCTTCACCGTCATTTCTCAGTTTACTTTGGAGCCTAGTATTACGTTTTTCACACGCCATTATTGTCGCAATATTTCACACGATAACACAGAAAAGCACAATTTGAATTGCAAAATAATAAAAACACATTAATATAGCACTGAAAATAATATCTCGTTAATTGCTAGTGCAGCTTCGAAATACTTGGTGCAAATCTACATGCACTCCGCAACTGTTTTACTGTACAACAGTGTAAAACTACAACTACAAAGGAAATTCTCTCCATAATTACGCGCTAGCAATAAACAGTAGTTACACTAATTACACAAACCACAAGAAAAAATCAGAAGATTCCAGTGAGGTACCCTCGGCTAAGGGTCGACATATGGAACGTCCCCTTAGAAAAATTTATGAATAATTGTGCTGGTAAACCCCTTACGTTATCTGATTTTCAAACAGCTGAGCAGAACTGAACGTACTCAGACATTTCTCTCTTTACTTATTCTGATCATCACTAAACTGACACACAATATTTTTAGCGCAGCGCAATCTGACTTCCAAAAATCCCTACAAAAGAATGGCCCTGACTAACAATAACCTATACCCTTCATGAATCACTTTCCTCACAAAAATCTTCATTACTCGAACTACTGCAATACAGTGAGCGCCATTACTGCCAGCTAAATAAAAGATTCTAACTACTGAAGTCACTAACTATTGATAGGCATAGTTAGCAAACGAAAGATTTTGATAAAGAACAAACAATGTATTTACCTTAATAGTGTTCAAAAGTCATTATATATATATATATATATATATATATATATATATACAGCAGTTCATGACATCGAGTCTTACAAATTTACTGTCTCTGATGGACACACGTCCAGATCATCCGCTCTCAAAACTCCGCCATCTCTCTCCCCACATCCACCACTGCTGGCGGCTCACCTCTAACTGCGCAACGGTGCGCGTTGTTCACGTGTGACTGGCCAACACTACAATAGAGAATATTCCAACAATGCAAACCAGCCACAGACTGCACACAGCACAGCCAGCGATTTTCATATAGAGCGCCACGTGGCGTTACCAGCATAAAAATGTAAACAGCCTACTTACAAAGGGAGCAGTAGTTACAATGGTGCTGTGGCTCAATGATCAAATGGACTGCTGGGAAATTATTAGCTCGAATTCGATTCCTGCTGCTACCAACAAATTTACTTCATTTTTTCTATTCCTCACAGTGTTAAACTACGAATTATAAAATTTAAATATACTTAAACAGTTCAATTCACATACAACTCATCTTTGCGACAGAGTATATAGCCTTGCAGCACAGGTATATCAGACGTTTTAAAATGCATTTCTTGTAAACACAAGCACAGGGGGTATTCCTATGCTAGGAGCTTCAGTTCCTCCACATCGTCCTAAACCCATTAACGTTCGACGGTAATATGGGAGGCACCTATCACATGTGTAGCACTTTTATCCTCTCTTTCTGCCTGGGAGGGCAGCCAGTACTTGGCCGAGGCTCAGTTTTGCGGGCTAGATGATTGCCCCAGTCAATAGCTCTACATAAGAATCTTGAGGGACGTCAGGGAAATGACGTCAACATTAAAGACTCCGTCAATGGTGGACCTTTTATAACGCAACAGCCTCCCCCAAGATTATTATGAAGTGTCTGATACCACCATTTTTTATATGGGTCCGTGTATTTATCGTACGATTCAGTGCTTCGTATGGCCTTTTACGTGTATCTTTATAACTATCACTCAGTTCAATTTGCGAAAAAACCTATTATTCTTTGTAAAGACATATAGAATTTCTGGTTCAAATGGTTCAAATGGCTCTGAGCACTATGCGACTTAACTTCTGAGGTCATCAGTCGCCTAGAACTTAGAACTAATTAAACCTAACTAACCTAAGGACATCGCACACATCCATGCCCGAGGCAGGATTCGAACCTGCGACCGTAGCGGTCGCTCGGTTCCAGACTGTAGCGCCTAGAACCGCACGGCCGCTCCAGCCGGCGAATATTCTGGAATGACGTAAATCCTCGTGTGTGTCAACAGATTGTTGTCATTAACAAAATTATGTACTTATGGATATTAAATTTCAAATCGAGAAATAAAGTAATAATTGTTTAGCAATAAATAACTAGAGACTGCAGAAATGTTAGCATGAAAAATCAGTGCTTCTAATTAACAAAATGGTAATCTAAAAATCCAGTAACAGAAAACCTTACTATCTTGAGAAACAGCTTAAAAGTTATTACCAAGCGATGTATTTTCATTTGTTACTTATTTTTATGTCCACCTCTGTAATTAATATTCTTTGTAATTACATTTCTAATTAACTCTCCAATTGTTTACATCACACAACTTCCCGATATCCAGAATTTGAGGCCTTATTTGTGAATTTTACATATGTAATCGGATAAAGCACGAGTCCTGTACTGTCACTGAATGTTAGTAACCAAATCCAAACTGTAATTAATTACGTAACAAAAATAATACAAGAAACATTATAGTAATTAAAGTTCAGATTGATTTTCATATTTGAAACTTCAGATGATACTACAAAAATTATGTCATACCATATTGTATTTTATACCTTGTTCAGCTGTAACATCAATTTCTTTACGTTTTGTAAATTTTAATTGTAACATCGAAATTGTACAAAATTAATAATGGGTTATATTGAAATTCATGGTTAAAGTTCTATATAAAGGAACGCTATACTGCTGATGGGGCTCAGTCTTTTGTCTCAGTTTCGGTGTTTTTTCTCATTGTGTTTTGCCTTGATTTGCTACGGACAGTCGATCATAAATGACGATAAAATTGAAAATGCGCCTGAATCTTTTGTTTACATAGATTCCACATGAAAATTCAGATCCAGACAAATTTCAAAAGAAGAATTCGACAAGGTCCAATCAGCAACAAAACCAACAGGTTATGTATTATTTTAGTGTAACTTCCACTCATCCTTCATATTAGTCTGACTTTTGGATATTTATTTTTGAGGGTGGTAAAGTTACACATTGATTTTAGCCCAGGATAGGCTTCAGAGGCACAGCTGCAGCTATGGTAGTGGCAGCACTGGAGACCACACCAGACTGAATATTTGGAGGGGTAGGGAGATCTGCAACTACTGCAACCACAGTCTTTTCCAATTTTTTTAGGAGAGTTACAGGCATCGAAATAACTGCTGCAGCACAGTGCAGTGACAGATGCGCACACTCCGCTGCAGAGTGAAAATCTCATTCTAGAAACATCCCCCAGGCTGTGACTAAGCCATGTCTCCGCAATATCCTTTCTTCCAGGAGTGCTGGTTCTGCAAGGTTCGCAGGAGAGCGTTTGTGAAGTTTGGAAGCTAGGAGACGAAGTACTGGCGGAATTAAAGCTGTGAGGACGGGGCGTGAGTCGTACTAGGGTAGCTCAGTTGGTAGAGCATTTGCCAGCGAAAGGCAAAGGCACTGATTTCGAGTCTCGGTCCGGCACAAAGTTTTAATCTGCCAGGAAGTTTCATATCAGCGCACACTCCGCTGTAGAGTGCAAATTTCATTCCTGACTTGACATCCTTTGTGTAATTATAGGGTTGCAACTTCCTGGCTGAATTTGTACATCGCCATCTGCTGGCTTATACCGTTTGTGAACGTGTCCGGCAACCGTTAGAACTTCACTTTGAGCGCCGCGTATCGGTACTCGGTTATCATACGCGTAAAGAACAGTTCGGTTTGTATGCAGAATGCAAGAGGATTAATCCGTATGATTTTTACTGAGTCAGCGACAAAATTTTAGTAATCCACCTTCAACTCCTTCTCTAAGACGTTGAACCTGCTGTGAACGACAAGCATAGATACCGTCCATTATATTCATGAATGTAGAACACCGACACATATGCAAATTTTGGGTGTGTTTGTTGAAGGATTATGTGCTACCATCCGAATAATGCCTCCTACTTGATCCGCACTCTGTTCGTTTTCACGTTCAGGTGAGATATGATTGCACTGCCTCAGTCACACGCAATTTTTTGAAAATATGAGTAAACACATCTTGAATATGGTACTCTACAGTTACGAAATCGTCTACCGTATACTCTACGAGAAGCAGAAGCGTTCCATATGCAATATCTATATAAGGGCCGATCAAAATCGCGGAAGGCCATACAACCGAAAATCGGTATGCCAATCAGGTAAAATCACTGTGACCATTGAGACAATCATCCTACCGACGCACTGGGTTGAAGATACCCATTTGATAAAGCATCATGTTCAGCTGCGTGAAGAAGTCCGTAACTAACTGCTGCACATCCTCTTCCGACATGAATGGTCGATCTTTCAAGGTCTTTTTTAAGGGACCAAAGGCGTGATAATCGCATAGGTAGAGATTAGAACCATAGGACAGCTCTCGAGTGCCTCCCACTTGAGTCGGGGTAACTTCCGCGTTCTGACATTTTCGCCATGGAGGTGCAGGTTATCATGTAAATGTAATGTGACTAGGACCTCCCGTCTGGTAGACCGTTCGCCGGGTGCAAGTCTTTCGATCTGATGCCACTTCGGCGACTTGCGCGTCGATGGGGATGAAATGATGATGATTAGGACAACACAACACCCAGCCCTTGAGCGGAGACAATCCCCGACCCAGCCGGGAATCGAACCCGGGCCCTTAGGATTGACATTCTGTCGCGCTGACCACTCAGCTACCGTGGGTGGATCGCGTTATCATGAAGCAGCAGCACCCCTTGTTGCAGTTTTCCCGCACGTTTCGCCTTAATTGCAGGCCGTAATTTCTCTAGCGTGGCGCAGTACCGCTCGTCAGTGATAGAGACATAAGGTTCCTTGAAATCAATAAGCAATGGGTCTCGGTAATCAAATATGAGGGTGGGCATCACCTGTCCAGCGGTGGCTTGCTCTTGAATTGATGCGGCAGAGGGCGGAGTAAGCCGTGTACCGAGAACCGGGCGCACGCTAATTGACACTGGAAGTGGGGGATCTGCTACGGAGTCGTCCGAGTGACAGGTCAATGACCCGGAGGTTGCTGTTTAGCCGGTGGATGTCGGGAAGCGCATCACATCGGAATTAGTGCTTTGCACTTCTACTGATTTTGGTGATCATTGGCATTCTGTTTGGAATTTGAACTGGGTCATTCGCCTTCGTTGGGACTGATTCGTCCGTCTGTGATCGACTCCGGTCGGGTGCAGGTTCATTCTGTAAATAGAACTGTTTTCGGTTAGCAAGTATCGGGAGCCTTTTTTCCTATTTCCTCTGGGATACATCACATTGGATGTTGCCCCGGAGAGCAAGTTGGGCTTATCGTTGACTGTAGTGCTATGAAATTGTAGTCTGGCAGTGTTATGCAAATTTCCACTTATGTGTGGCTAATCGGATGCCTTTCTGATGCATACTTTCCGTAGCGCTTATATCATGTTGAGCTGCACAGGATATTCTAGAGAAGTGATATCAGCTTCAGGGCACTTCATGATTGTGGATACATGTTCTCAGGTTAGGTTCCACTGGCCGAATTTTGCATGCAAGGGAGTTTATTAAATTCCTATGATTACAAAGCTGTCAATCAATCTCAACCCCATCAAAATTGAACTCTATTCTTCTAAATTGCCGCATGTTCAAGAGGCAGGGTGGAAGTAAAGTTGGTTTGTCGTTTACAGAGTTTGTTCTTGGCCTGGAATTCTAGCAAAGTGAGCCTTTTTTTTTTTTTTTTTTTTTTTGATTTCGAGATCCTTTGCTAGCGCACATGCCCCTGTCTGCCCTGATGGCATCATTGGCCGCCCGCTTGTTGTCCGTAATGGAAGAGTCTGGCCTCCCAGATCTACCGGCGTCTTTTGTGGAGTGTCGACCAGCACGGAACTTGGTGCACCATTACACAACGGTGGTTTTCAATAGACATCCGATGGATGGCTATCGGTGTTTGTCCTTCGTCAGCCAAGTGAAGAATAACAGCATATTGGCCCACTTTGGACGCATTTTGTAACAACGTCGCCAAAGTTCACATTTCCACTCACGACGGAAAGTCACGTATGCCACACTAATCTCTTGGCTACATGTCGGTGCCTATATACCCGCAATGGAATCGCACTACGTTCTGTATACACTGCAGCAACGCTCTCAAATGGAAACTTTTTCATCGACCATTATAAATACGTACGGCATGCTTCAACGATACGAACATTACAATTGGCCAAGAAATCGCAATCAGAACCACAGTCAAAAAAATCAGTTGTTTAAACTCATGCACAACTTCGCAAGTTGAACTGAAAGCAAAAATGACAGACCTAAATAAACTCACTGGAACTGGAGTAAGAAGATGCGAAATGAGAACTGATCTCTGTAACCAACTGCATATTTGTACCCCCATAAAAACTGGACACACGTTGTATGGAATGTTTCATTCGAATTAGTCTGTACTCCCATCTTCCAAAATATTTTCTACTCCTGTTTTAAAAGCCTGTACTTTACTACTGACAGCAGTGATGCAGGATGGCTTTTGCTTGTTTGGCTTGTTTGGACGCCCCTCCAAGGACGTAGGATGTTGTAAATAATTTTATGGTAGCTGATGATGATCCAATGATCGAAATCGATGGTGTATAAAGAACTAGCTTAGCGTCCGCTGTTTCGCTCGCGTAGACCGCATGGCCCGCACTATTTTGTGTTTTTTGTTTTTGTTTAATCGAACTTTTATGTTGTCCACAATTTGCAACACTTTCAAAAGTTTTCATGCTAATTAAGCCCATAGGTCCATAATGTTTTCCGAATTTATGTGCTTATGACCAAAAAACGATTCTGGTAGCTAGAATCCAACGTTTCTGTTAAGCATACCTTTAGCGTTCTTGTGATATATCCATAGAAACTTACATTCTCTAACACATATTTCTTTGTATGTAACCAAGAAGTGGTATACCAGTTTTTATAGTTCTAACGATTCTGATATAACGAAATATGTTCATAAAAATTTTCATTCCCTGTTTCAGTGCCATGGGGATTCAATTTCCAAAAACAGTGAAACACATATTTTTTTAAAAAAAATTCATATCAGAGAAGCCAAACACAAATTTTCATACATTCAGCTTTGCATATGCTTTCCTAACGAATTAATTTTTTTAAAAAAAATTTATCCCTTATTTCTCCCCTTGCAAGTGGAATTTCGAGCAATCCGTTCGAAAACAAGGCCTACCGAATAAGATCAACACCGTCTCCAAATTTGAAGATTTTATCCTTAGCAGTAGGTGATGATGGACCTACTTCCAGCAACAGTAAAACATGTATATTTTCATTTCTAACCGAGAAGCCAAATACCAGTTTTTAAAGATTTAGCTTTAAAAATGAATTCACAATGAAATGTTGTCGTAAAACATTTAGCGCCCTATTTTTTCCCCCTTAGGGGTTGTACTTCCAAGAATAGTGAAATGTGTATTTTTTTATATCCAGCAGAGAAGCCAAATACAAATTTTCATAGAATTAGCTTCAAAAATGCTTACACAAAGAAATATTTCGATAAAAAATTTCGTCCCCTATTTCACCCCATTAGGGGCTAAACTTCCAAAAACGCTGAAACACGTATTTATTTACTTCTGACCTAGAAACGAAATACCAATTTTCGTCAGTTTAGCCTCAAAATTGCCATAATAGCGCCATATTTTCAAAAACTTTTCAACCACTATTTCACCCTATAGGGATGGAATTTAAAGAAATCCCTTCTTAAACGACGCCTGTAATATAAGATCAACACCCTCTGCAGATTTAAAGTTTATATCCTTAGTGGTTCGGGCTGGGCGAGGATGAGTCAGTCAGCGATTCAGTCAGTCGGGACATTCCATTTTGTATATAGAGATTATTTGTCAGAAGCTCTTGAAGCAGTATTTCAAGTAGTTTAGAGGCTATGGAGCCCCACTTGTACAAAATATTAAGTTCTTCCTTGTTTGTTGAATTATACCGCTAAATAATAAGCTGTCACCCTCAAAACGATTATAGTTCATGTATGATCCGTTAAAGCTTGTTCATTATTAGTGTACCCAGTAACAGGATCTTCCTTCGGGAATGGTAACATGAGCTATGATGGCATGGAATGTCATCTGCGTTAACTTCCATTTTCCATATTATCGCCATTCGACGTCAGATCTGAAAAATCAATGAATGAGAAGTAAACTACTATACTTGGGGAAAAAGGAGTTCTTTACTGCATGCCTTTTCAGAGTAAAAAAGTGTGTCCTTCTTTGGGCAGTTCTGACATCAGCATTCCCCCGCCCCCACCCCCAACTATGCACAGGTAAATAAACACGATAGAATCACTAGCTTTACTCTTTGCCGATCAATATGCCCATGCCCGCTGTGTACAGAGTTAACGTTGCATTGCAAGAAAAGTCTTCAGTGTCCTCAAACTGATTTTCGATCTTCCTGCTGATCTCGCTTCTTCTTCAGCTCAATCCGTGCGAATGTACTGTCTGTTGATGACCGCCATGCTCTAAACGCTGGTGGGTTTCCTTATTCAGTAAACTGTAATCTAGCTGCTGTTTCAAGGGTTTCCCTATTTTTGTGTTCACGTTTTGATATTTATGACGGAGGTCCTCGAGTACTGTTCAAAAATTAAAACGCATTAACTGCGTGCAAGAAGCACTGCCGTAACCCCCGAGTACTACGTAACTTCACAGCAGACGGCATATGACGAGTTTCGCAGACTGCATGCAATGCGTACAATTGTAGAAGCTGGTTTTATCTGTGTAACATTATGGAAATGGGCTTGACGCTTCATGATCACAGAGAACACACGAGCTGAATCCACATCTGCGCTCCGGAATACATCTCGTGAATTATCGCTGACAGCGTGCACTTAGGGATTACTAGGCGAGGATTAATTACACGTGGCCCCTCGTCATGGCAGATCGCAAAAATTGCTTTTCGGATAGGGGAGAGCATGAATACTGCGGCTGCTCATCGGGTTCATACGGGTGTAATCGTATTTCCCTCGCCTGTTAAAGTAGACCCTCCTAATTTTCAGCATACGCAAAACGTGAATCAGACCTTTACATGAATTAAAACGGAATAGTATTCAAGCGCTATCGAGAATGGATGAGACTAGCTGATAAGTTAAACATAGAAACTGGTCACTGAAAATGAATGTTGTTATAAATGAGTATAAAAATGTTATCAGTTGGTATATTACTTGCAATCTAACAGTGAGTAATATGTGGCGTTTTCCTGTTATCCTGGGGGATGTATTAAAACTGTAACGCTAGATGTGGTGAAAAAAACTCTACTCCCAGTGGCAAGGTGTTGTACAACTACATCTAATAAACAGCGATGACTATCGTCAACAATTAAATATCAGTCAAAGTTTTCGTTATTACGCGCATTATGAATGCCTATACGAATTGACCAGTCAACCGAATCATGTTTGTTGTTGTTGTTGTTGTTGTCTTCAGTCCTGAGACTGGTTTGAAGCAGCTCTCCATGCTACTCTATCCTGTGCAAGCTTCTTCATCTCCCAGTACCTACTGCAACCTACATCCTTCTGAATCTGCTTAGTGTATTCATCTCTTGGTCTCCTTCTACGATTTTTACCCACCACGCTGCTGCCTTCCAATGCTAAATTTGTGATCCCTTGATGCCTCAGAACATGTCCTACCAACCGGTCCTCTCTTCTTGTCAAATTGTGCCACAGACTCCTCTTCTCCCCAATTATATTCAATACCTCCTCATTATTTACATGATCTACCCATCTAATCTTCAGCATTCTTCTGTAGCACCACATTTCAAAAGCTTCTATTCTCTTCTTGTCCAAACTATTTATCATCCATGTTTCACTTCCATACATGGCTACACTCCATACAAATACTTTCAGAAACGACTTCCTGACACTTAAATCTATACTCGATGTTAACAAATTTCGCTTCTTCAGAAACGCTTTCCTTGCCATTGCCAGTCTACATTTTATATCCTCTCTACTTCGACCATCATCAGTTATTTTGCTCCCCAAATAGCAAAACTCCTTTACTACTTTAAGTGTCTCATTTCCTAATCTAATTCCCTCTGCATCACCCGACTTAATTCGACTACATTCCATTATCCTCGTTTTGCTTTTGTTAATGTTCATCTCCTATCCTCCTTTCAAGACACTGTCCATTCCGTTCAACTGCTCTTGCAAGTCCTTTGCTGTCTCTGACAGAATTACGATGTCATCAGCGAACCTCAACATTTTTATGTCTTCTCCATGGATTTTAATACCTATTCCGAATTTTTCTTTTGTTTCCTTTACTGCTTGTTCAATATACAGATTGAATAACATCGGGGACAGGTTACAACCCTGTCTCACTCCCTTCCCAACCGCTGCTTCCCTTTCATGCCCCTCGACTCCTATAACTGCCATCTGGTTTCTGTACAATCAGCGAATCATGTTACGGAAATTAAAATAACTTAGCCCTACACAATAAATACAGAGAACTACTCAAATATCAAATACAACACATGCGATGAACATGTTTGGTTGTGAGTCATTAGTACTGTGTAACAACTGTGAGCATAGTAAGAACTACCGAAAAAAATAAAAAAAAACACGCACACAATCACACAATGAAAATTAAATAAAATTATCTCAAAAAAAGATTAAAATATGAAACTGGCGTACAAGGGCGTTGCGTCTACAGAACTGTATATAATTTCCACTGGTTCACTCTTTACACAAGAGGACGATGATTCTTCGTTACGTCACGAACTTCATGCCGTGAAGAAAAAAACACGCAATTAACAAAACGTTCCAAGCATCAACAAAACGGTACTTCGAGTCTCTTGGAATACTCGTTACTCAGTAACGAATGCACAATATATGCACCAAATCTGGTTGTCACTCAGAAACCATCAATGACACATACCTCGTTAGTTTACGACGATCGTCCAATTGGTGGAGTAACGAAAGGTCCCAAGCGTGTATAAATATGCCGTTCGAGTTAAATTCCATGTCTAGATAGGATAGATGAGCAATCCTTTCAAAAGCCACCAGTTAATTGAGGTAGCCGTGACACTGCACTTGGAGGTACAGTTTCAAGACGGTGATGTTAACGGAAACATGTCCAGATTTTTAAAATATTTTGTGTAGCTGTTATTATTATGGCAAATCAACTCTTAACTATTTGTGCCTCGTGGATAACTATTTAGTTTAATTAATTATTTAACGTAGAAGATTCGTTGTTGAAATATTAAAAAAGTCAAAGCTTCAGTTACACTCGCGACATTACTATTTTCAGAGCTTCCTTTTTTTGCGTCATCAGTCTTTTCACAGGTTTGATGCGGCCCGCCACGAATTCCTCTCCTGTGGCAATCTCTTCATCTTAGAGTAGCACTTCCAACCTGCGTCCTCAGTTATTTGGTGGATACAGGGTGTTACAAAAAGGTACGGCCAAACTTTCAGGAAACATTCCTCACACACAAATAAAGAAAAGATGTTATGTGGACATGTGTCCGGAAACGCTTAATTTCCATGCTAGACCTCATTTTAGTCTCGTCAGTATGCACTGTACTTCCTCGATTCACCGCCAGTTGGCTCAATTGAAGGAAGGTAATGTTGACTTCGGTGCTTGTGATGACATGCGACTCATTGCTCTACAGCACTAGCATCAAGCACATCAGTACGTAGCATCAACAGGTTAGTGTTCGTCACGAACGTGTTTTGCAATCAGTGCAATGTTTACAAATGCGGAGTTGGCAGATGCTCATTTGATGTATGGATTAGCACGGGGCAATAGCCGTGGCGCGGTACGTTCGTATCGAGACCGATTTCCAGAACGAAGGTGTCCCGACAGGAAGACGTACGAAGCAATTGATCGGCGTCTTAGGGAGCACGGAACATTCCAGCCTATGACTCGCGACTGGGGAAGACCTAGAACGACGAGGAGACCTGCAATGCACGAGGCAATTCTTCGCGCAATTGACGATAACCCTAATGTCAGCCTCAGAGAAGTTGCTGCTGTACAAGGTAACGTTGACCACGTCACTGTATGGAGAGTGCTACGGGAGAACCAGTTGTTTCTGTACCATGTACAGCGTGTGCAGGCACTATCAACAGCTGATTGGCCTCCTCGGGTACACTTCTGCGAATGGTTCATCCAACAATGTGTCAATCCTCATTTCAGTGCAAATGTTCTCTTTACAGATGTGGCTTCATTCCAACGTGATCAAATTGTAGATTTTCACAATCAACATGTGTGGGCTGACGAGAATCCGCAGGCAATTGTGCAATCACGTCATCATCACAGATTTTCTGTGAACGTTTGGGCAGGCATTGTTGGTGATGTCTTGATTGGGCCCCATGTTCTTCCACCTACGCTCAATGGAGCACGTTATTATGATTTCATACGGGATACTCTACTTGTGCTGTTAGAACATGTGCCTTTACAAGTACGACATAACATGTGGTTCATGCACGATGGATCTCGTGCACATTTCAGTTGAAGTGTTCGTACGCTTCTCAACAACAGATTCGATGACCGATGGATTGGTAGAGGCGGACCAGTTCCATGGCCTCCACGCTCTCCTGACCTCAACCCTCTTGACTTTCATTTATGGGGGCATTTGAAAGCTCTTGTCTACGCAACCCCGGTACCAAATGTAGAGACTCTTCGTGCTCGTATTGTAGACGGCTGTGATAGAATACACCATTCTTCAGGGCTGCATCAGCGCATCAGGGATTCCATGCGACGGAGGGTGGATGCCTCGCTAACGGAGGACATTTTGAACATTTCGTGTAACAAAGTGTTTAAAGTCACTCTGGTACGTTCTGTTGCTGTGTGTTTCCATTTCATGATTAATGTGATTTGAAGAGAAGTAACAAAATGAGCTCTAACATGGAAAGTAAGCGTTTCCGGACACATGTCCACATAACATATTCTCTTTCTTTGTGTGGGAGGAATCTTTCCTGAAAGTTTGGCCGTACCTTTTTGTAACAACCTGTATACTCAAATCCCTGTCTTCTTCTGCAGTATCATGGAAATCATTCACTGACGTCTCAACAGATGTTTTATTATCCCGTCGCTTCTTCTTGTCAGTGTTTTCCATATACTCCTTTCGTCTCCGAGTCTGCGCAGACCCTCCTCATTCCTTAACTTATCACTCCACTTAAATTTCAACATTCGTCTGTAGCATCACATCTCAAAGTTTCGTTTCTCTTCTGTCCCGGTTTTTCCACAGACTATGTTCACTACCATACAATGCTGTACTCCAGACGTACATTATCAGAAATTTCTTCGTCAAATCAAGGCCTAGGTTTGATAGTAGTAGACTTCTCGTGGCCGGCCAGGAATGCCATTTTTGTCATTGCTAATATGCTTTCGATGTCCTCTTTGCTGGGTCCGTCGTTGGTTATTTTGGTGCTTAGGTAGCAGAATTCCATAACTTCATCTATTTTGTGACCATCAGTACTGATTTAAGTTTCTCGCTGTTCTCATTTCTGCTACTACTCATTACTTTGGCCTTTCTTCGATTTACTCTCAATCCATAATGTGCACTCATTAGGCTGTTCATTCCATTCAGCAGATCATGTAATTCTTCTTCGCTTTCATTCAGGGTAGCAATGTCATCAGCGATTCGTATCAGTGGTATCCTTTCACCTTCAGCTTTAATTCCACTCCTGAACGTTTCTTTTATTTCCGTCATTGCTTCTTCAATGTACAGATTGAACAGTAGGGTGAAATACTACATCCCTGTCTTACACATTTTTTAATCCGAGCACTTCGTTTTTTGGTCGTCCACTCTTATTATTACCTCTTGGCTCTTGTACATACTGTGTGTTTCCCGTCTCTCCTTACAGCTTACCCGTATTTTTCTCAGAATTTCGAACATCCTGCGGAATTTTAAATTGTTGAAGGCTTTTTTCAGGTCGACAAATCCTATGAACGTATCTTGATGTTTCTTTAGTCTTGCTTTCATTATAAACCGAAACGTCAGAATCGTTTCTCTGTTGCCGTAACTTTTCTAAAGCTAAACTGATCTCATCTAAGTCATCCCAGATTTTCTTTTCCATTCTTCTGTGTATTATTATTGTCATCAAATCGGATGCATGAGCCGTTGGCTGATTGTGCTATAATTCTCGCACTTGTAGAGTTGGGTGGATGATATTTTTCCGAAAGTCAGATAGCATATGGTCAGACTCATACATTCAACGTTTTGTTGCCATGTCCCCCAATGACTTTAAAAATTCCGATGGAATGTTATCTACCCCTTCGTCCGTATTTGATCTTGAATTCTCCCAAGTTCACTTAAATTCTGATTCTAATACTGGATCTCATACCTCTTCTAAATCGACTCTTGTTTCTTCACATCTGACGAATCTTCCCCCTCATAGAAGCCTCCAATGTACTCGTTCCACCTAGCCCCTCTCTCCACTTCATTTAACATTGGAATTCCCGTTACACTCTTAATGTTACTACACTTGCTTGTAATTTAACCAAAGGTTACTTTGACTTTTTAATATGCTGATTCAGTCCTTCCGACAACCATTTCTTTTTCGATTTCTTCACATTTTTCGTGCAGTCATTTCGTGTTAGCTTCCCTGCATCTCCTGTTAATTTTTTTCCTCCCCTTAGCATAATTTTATTCTATGCCTTTTTCGTTTGACGAACTAAATTGACAATAACAGTATAATCTGTTTACCTTCGTCAATATTTGTAATATAGTTTTCTAGCACTTCGTAGAATATTTCTCTCCGCCGGCCGGGGCGGCCGAGCGGTTCTAGGCGCTACATTCTGGAACCGCGCGACCGCTACGGTCGCAGGTTCGAATCCTGCCTCGGACATGCATGTGTGTGATGTCCTTTGGTTAGTTAGGTTTAAATAGTTCTAAGTTCGAGGGAACTGATGACCTTAGATGTGAAGTCCCATAGTGCTCAGAGCCATTTCTCTCCCTCTAACTTGTCAACTGATACCGGTATATCATTCTCTCTCAACAAGAAAGAAAGACAGAATACACTTTAAACCTATGTTGCACACGAAAGTTCACAGAAATAACGTTAAGTAACACAATAATGGGCACGCATTTGAAGCATGTGTAATATTCTGAACGACGAAAGTTAACTTTTCCTCAGTACCGTCAAAAAGCAGCTAAACTTTTTACAACACTTATTTCATTAGTTTATTTTGCTATTAGTAATTATTAAACTTTTGGAAATTATTAATAATCTGCACATATCGTCGTGACAGAGGTGATTTAATGTAGCTTATGGTAATGAGCGTATGGCATTGTTGGCCGGGAGGCCCCATGCGGGGGAGTTCGGCCGCCGCATTGCAAGTCCTTTGTAGTTGACGCCACTTCGACGACTTGCGGGTCAATGATTATGAAAACATAACACTAGCCCCTGCTTGGTAAGCAGAGACGCTACAGCTACGCTGCGGTGGCGCACTTCAATGGAGCTGTAGACGTGGTACTGGCTATCGTGGAAATGTCTGATTTTAGTGGCTTGGCTTAACTATCTGCGAAGGCGAAGATACCACTCCAGTGTAGTCGTGTCGTCCCGACGTCTGTATGAAATAGAATAATTACATTATCACTTATAGAACAAAAAGAAACATTTAATGAAGAGTTAATTTATATCACCACCTACCGTTTCTATCACAATATTCCTTGATCTTGGTTTCTCCTACTCGTTCCTTAGGTGTAGTCTGCCTGGCGCAAGTACTTGCGACAACAGAGGCCCGAACTTTAGATTGGTTAATTTGAACGACTAATAAATGTTACTGGGACAGCCGAATGCTTTGTAGATATATGAATAATGAGTTTCCGTAGTAAAACAACGAGAAAGTGTATCTCACCTCACTATTAACGCAGTTAGGAAAGTCGTACATAAAAACGTACGAGTTCCAAACATAAAAACCTTCCTCTCATTTATGACTATTCTGATACGAGAAAAATTCACTGCCGAAGTACATCTGTAGCATTATAACTCCCTAAGCAAAGGAAACAAAGCTACAGTTTTTTGTGCCGTCGACACTGGTGTCGTTGTGATTTGTACACTAGCTTAGCTCACATGGATCGTGTAATGAAACAGGAGCCTATAACACGACTTCTGTCAGAAATGACCGCGTTCATACTAAAACATTTAATAATAAAACTAATTGTTCTATCAAAATGAAGCAGAATTCGACCATAATTGTTAAGGAGGAAACCCGATACATTTCTAATAAAACGAACATAAAATCTCAAGCATGTGTAGTTCGAATAAGTATAAACATAAAAGTTTTACTGTTCCCATAATTATACATCTACATGACTACTCTGCAATTCACATGTAGGTGCTTGGCAGAGGGTTCATCGAACCACAATCATACTATCTCTCTACCATTTCACTCCCGAACAGCGCGCGGGAAAAACGAACACCTAAACCTTTCTGTTCGAGCTCTGACTTCTCTTATTTTATTTTGATGATCATTCCTACCTATGTAGGTTGGGCTCAACAAAATATTTTCGCATTCGGAAGAGAAAGTCGGTGACTGAAATTTCGTAAATAGATCTCGCCGCGACGAAAAACGTCTTTGCTGTAATGACTTCCATCCCAACTCGCGTATCATATCTGCCACACTCTCTCCCTTATTACGTGATAATACAAAACGAGCTGCCCTTTTTTGCACCCTTTCGATGTCCTCCGTCAATCCCACCTGGTAAGGATCCCACACCGCGCAGCAATATTCTAACAGAGGACGAACGAGTGTAGTGTAAGCTGTCTCTTTAGTGGACTTGTTGCATCTTCTAAGTGTCCTGCCAATGAAACGCATCCTTTGGCTCGCCTTCCCCACAATATTATCTATGTGGTCTTTCCAACTGAAGCTGTTCGTAATTTTAACACCCAGGTACTTAGTTGAATTGACAGCCTTGAGAATTGTACTATTTATCGAGTAATCGAATTCCAACGGATTTCTTTTGGAACTCATGTGGATCACCTCACACTTTTCGTTATTTAGCGTCAACTGCCACCTGCCACACCATACAGCAATCTTTTCTAAATCGCTTTGCAACTGATACTGATCTTCGGATGACCTTACTAGACGGAAATTACAGCATCGTCTGCGAACAACCTAAGAGATCTGCTCAGATTGTCACCCAGGTCATTTATATAGATCAGGAACAGGGGAACACCTGATATAACTTCAGTTTTACTCGATGATTTGCCGTCTATTACTACGAACTGCGACATTCCTGACAGGAAATCACGAATCCAGTCGCACAACTGAGACGATACCCCATAGGCCCGCAGCTTGATTAGAAGTCACTTGCGAGGAAAGGTGTCAAAAGCTTTCCGGAAATCTAGAAATACGGAATCAACTTGAGATCCCCTGTCGATAGCGGCCATTACTTCGTGCGAATAAAGAGCTAACTGCGTTGCACAAGAACGATGGTTTCTGAAACCGTGCTTATTACGTATCAATAGATCGTTCCCTTCGAGGTGATTCATAATGTTTGAATACAGTATATGCTCCAAAACCCTACTGCAAACCGACGTCAATGATATAGGTCTGTAGTTAGATGGATTACTCCTACTACCCTTCTTAAACACTGGTGCGACCTGCGCAATTTTCCAATCTGTAGGTACAGATCTATCGGTGAGCGAGCGGTTGTATATAATTGCTGAGTAGGGAGCTATTGTATCAGCGTAATCTGAAAGGAACCTAATCGGTATACAATCTGGACCTGAAGACTTGCCAGTATCAAGCGATTTGAGTTGCTTCGCAACCCCTAAAGTATCTACTTCTAAGAAACTCATGTTAGCAGCTGTTCGTGTTTCAAATTCTGGAATATTCCATTCGTCTTCCCTGGTGAAGGAATTTCGGAAAACTGCGTTCAATAACTCCGCTTTAATGGCACAGTCGCCGGTAACAGTACCATCGGCACTGCGCAGCGGAGGTATTGACTGCGTCTTGCCGCTTGTGTTCTTTACATACAACCAGAATTTCTTCGGATTTTCTACCAAATTTCGAGACAATGTTTCGTTGTGGAACCTATTAAAGGCATCTCGCATTGAAGTCCGTGCCAAATTTCGCGCGTCTGTAAATTTTAGCCAATCTTCGGGATTTCGCGTTCTTCTGAACTTCGCATGCTTCTTCCGTTGCCTCTGCAACAGCGTTCGGACCTGTTTTGTGTACCACGGGGGATCAGTTCCAACTCTTACCAATTTATGGGGTATGAATCTCTCAATGGCTGTTGCTACTTTATCTTTGAATATATCTCTCTATCAGCTCTGGATTGTTTGTGGCTAAGAGGTCAAGTGTGTTTTCGCAACCATTTACAACTCGCGTGGGTTCGTTGACTAACTGCTCGAAATAATTTTCGGAGAAAGTTTTTAGGACAATCTCGGAAGATGTTTTCTGCCTACCACCGGTTTTGAACAAGCATTTTTGCCAACATATCGAGGGAAGGTTGAAGTCCCCACCAACTATAACCGTATGAGTGGGGTATTTATTTGTTACGAGACTGAATATTGCACTCACTCGGACTCAAGCAATTATTAACATTCAGAAAACGGGTAAGCAAGGTCCCACAATGGCTCTGGATTAAAGTTTGATTCAGTGGAGACGCAGATGTGCACAGCCGGTGTGTTTATTTCAAGTAGAAAAGAATACAGCGTTCAGTCGGAAATAGTGTTTGCTGCATATCCAGATTTCGGTCATTGTGTGGTCATCTTCCGCGAGTAAATGTAAATTTAAACGTTAAAACTAGTTATACATATACATAGTCCCAAATGAACAATTCATGTCAAAAGTTGTGTTCACATTACACTGTGTGAAAGTTTTTAACACGACTAGTCCAGCTGGGGCTGTGTGTATATGTAAGTGGTTTTAATGTTTTAACTTGTATTTACTGCAATGAAGATGACCACTACTTGTTACTACTGTATGACGAGTTCTTAGACGTGAACATACTCTGGACAACACTTATCTGTCGGACTTAATATTCTCTCGTAGCCTTCGTGCTTCGCCGACAAAAATTCACCTACAGTTTGCTGACTGTTCGTAGTCGAACTGCTTAATGGCGATCACTAAACGACGTGAGTATTCCACTGGCACATAGCACAGAACAACACGTAATTCGACAAGCAGTTTCGATAAACAAGCGAAAGGACGGTGTAACACCCACAGTCACTGCAAATACACACGCTTATATGGTAAAAAGATGAAAAAAAAATGAAATGAAAGATTTTTCTACCACTACAAATGAATGTGAAATACTCGTCACTGCTACAAGAATGTAAACAATATCGTGACACATGCAGACTAACTACAGGATGCAAGAAACTCATACCACTTGGAAAGCTATATAAAGCAGCTGGTTTCTCGGATCATAAAGCCGGAAGAACTGTGTACGAGCATACAGAAAAATTTAAGCAGACATTCGATGAGCGCCATTCCTTACAAGGTGCTCCACACGGCAAGGGGTTCCTTAGTATTGAGCTTCATAAGGCACCGATGGACAAAAGTGCCTCACAAGAGTTACCAGTGGCAATACATCTAGTGGCAACATTTGATAAACACTTAATCGCATCAGAACGGGTATAGCGCCATCCAGAACAAATCTTATTAAATGCGGCCTATAAGACGAAGCAGATCACAAATACGACTGTGACACAAAAGATGGAGTATTTTCTACGATTTCCCAACTGCTTAAGGAGACGTAAATTGACGACCTATGGAATAACAAGAGTGAAGACTGGGCGTGGCCGGATATTGGGCTGAAAAACATTAAAAGAAATTTTCCGCATGCGAAAAAGAAGGTAAGCAATATCAGAAGAGAAAGTATTCCCCAAATATATAATACTTTGCAATGGGAAAACACCTAAAGAAAGAAACCTGTTCGGTTTTTAAAAAATTTTTTCGAAGTATGGTTTAAAGTGCAATGGAGATTATGTAACGTGAGATAAAAATTATATATTTGTTAGAGGAGTTATTTTGAAACAAATTTACGATAGGAGAGCTACTAACAGTCACAATGTAAAATGAAGAAACACAAAGCTGTGAGAAATAGCGTCAGGTGAAACTTATTGCTGTCGGAAACATACAGTTCCCACACGAGTCACGCACGCCATCGCTTATTCGCGCAGAACATTTGAACTCACAGGTCTAACGAGACGTACAGGGGTTTGGATAAAAATACGGAAACAGCAAAAACACAACATTTACTATGCCTAATATGGAGTAGGAAATTGGTTGGCGTTTAAAACAGCTTTCAGTCGTCTCAGAGCGGATAAAAATAATGGTCCCGTATAGTTTCCAAGGGAATCTTGTATCATTCTTCCCGTAAAATGGTGACAAGTTAAAGTAACTGTGATGGAAGTGGATAGCGATCGCGCATCCTTCCCTACAAAATAGTCCACAAAGGCTCAATAATACTGAGATCTGCTAACTGGTGTCCAGATGACATGAGACAATTCATCTTGGTGCTCACAAAACCAGTCCTTGACGATGCGAGCTGTGCGACTAGAGGCTCCATCGTCTTGAAAAACAGCATCACCACTGGGGAACAAACATTGCACCATGAGATGGAACTAAACAGCCAAAATGATCACGTAATCGTTCGCAGTAATATGACCTTACAGAGTAAATGCAGAGTCCATGGAATAATGCGATGTGGCTGCCCAAATCATCATCGAACCATTTTGCACTCTTGGGATGTAAACTCGGCCAGAAGTTGAAAACAGACATTTGAGTGGTTTTAGAACTCCAGTTCGCTCTACATTTCCCTCTTAAAAGCTCTCTTCGTGTAATGATGGTGTTGACAAGTTTCGTATTACATTCAGTTCTGATGTGACTTTTGCAGCTGTCGCCCTCTTATTTTTCGTCACAATCCTCTGCGCGGACCGTCTATTACGATCACTCAACAAACACTTTCCTCCGCGTTGTGACTTAGAGGATCACTTTTCCCGCTTTCCCTGTACCCGGTATGAATCCTCGGTACGGTGCCACTTGAAACACCGAACACTTTGGCTCCCTTCGTTACGGTGGCACCCATCGTACAAGCACACACTACCTGCCTACGTTAGAATTCACTTAGTTCCAGCAAAGTGCACTCACAACTGCAAAGAACACCGTTATGACTACGACTGACATTTCCTACGTACTGAGGACATTACACAGGTGCCGTTCGTGGTCAAATACAAAAGCACAAGCAACAGGCGTGACTAGCATCTGAATTTATATTCAAGAACGCATTTGTCGTGGTGTTTCCGTATTTTACTTCAATCCCCGTGTCTGGGCGTAAGAGACTAGGAGCGCGGGGCAGAAAACGTGGTGAATAACGATGTATTCAGTAACTGTGTCACTGTCTATTTGGCCCGCTGAGAAATGCAGCTGTAGGAATTCAGAAACTACGTACTCAGCATGTATCGGGCACAATTTGCGCGTGCAGAACAAAACATGCCTGTAACGAAGCGTTCAGTCAGTATCGAATACATACGATATCCAACAGCTCTAGCGAAGAGCCGAACACTCGTCGTAGCGAGTCGCCTAGCCTGTGGAATTGAGACACAGTTCTTGTATGGAGCTTGCAACAGTATAAACTATGTGTGCTCTTTGGAAGCCAGATGTGGAAGCTGGAGAGATCTGGAGAGACTGAATAAGAGTCTCTAACCGTTCTTTCCACCAACATGTCGTCTTCTAAAGTTGAGTCCCCAGCGCAGAAGACAGCTCGTCGGTCGTGGGATCTTCTCCGGCGGAGGGTGCTATGCTGGCAACTTGAACCTGTGATTGTGCCTTTTATGGGATGCCACTTGCCCAGATTAGTCCCCGTATCTAAAAACGGAAACATCTGTAGTACTGTATCCTGTTTTATTATATTTTAAATAATCAAACATTTTACAACACTCACATACCTTTCTTAATTGTATGGTAACTTTTCTATTCACTTCCGATATAGAGTACAACATGTCCGCCCAAAACAGATGTACATGTCTGACTCTGAAGAACGCCCGAAACAGTCTGACTAGGGCAGCCGAAGTACTTCGTCTTCCAGGAGCGCCAAAGCGACTCGAACATTTTAAAAGCACTTCGGTTGCAATATCGTTACTCTTAAGTTTCTCAAAACTAATGAAATTTAATAGACAAAAACAATAGACTCGTAGGATAACCATGAAAGACTGTGACACTGAAAACTGGGTTAAATACAATGAAAAGTATATAAGTAATTAGCCCGCCCGGCTAGCAGCGCGGCCTAACTCGTTACTTCCCGGCACGAATCCGCCCCGCGGATTTGTGCCTAGGTCCGGTGTGCCGGCCAGCCTGTGGATGGTTTTTAAGGCGGTTTTCCATCTGCCTCGGCGAATGCGGGCTGATTCCCATAATACAGCCTCAGTTACACTGTGTCGGCGATTGCTGCACAAACACTGTCTCCACGAACGCGTACACCATAATTACTCTACCACGCAAACATTTGGGGTTACGATCGTCTGGTATGAGAGGTTCCCGGGGAGGGGTGGTCCACTGAGGGCCGAACCGCACATTAAGCCTGGGTTCGGTGTGGGGCGTCGGTGGGGTGGGGGACTGCGTGGCCTGTTGTGGGTTTGTGGACCACTCAGGGCTACGCCGGGATGAAGCCTCTCTGTCGTTTCTGGGTCCCCGGTTAAATACAAAATACACAATATAAATAATTAATAAGTGAATTTAGGCGCTTTGGTGCCTAGCACCCGAATGTGCCGACCAAATATAAGCAAGATTAGTGCAATTGGCGGACTCTTCCACGGGACTGGTACATAGTGTACCATCTGTTGTTTGTACCTCATTCCACTTTTGTACCATATGCTACTTCAAGCGCATCAAGGCGAGCTTCTAGCAAAAAAAAAAAAAAAAAAAAAAAAAAAAAAAAAAAAAAAAGAAAATGGCGGCCACAGCCTGGAATATCACAATAGGAAAGCACGAACAAGCGCCTAGGTGTCACTCTCGACAGACGTCGAACCTGGCACCAACGTGTCGAAGAACTGAGGGGGTGATGGGGCGGTGTTGGTTTGGGAGGGGTGGGTGGGGAGGGGAGTGGGGAGATAGCAATGGGAAGACTGTGCACCATCGCTACTCGCTGCCAAGCCGGAAGCTCATAGTCCCCGTGGAACCTTGAATTGAAGACATGCGCGGAAAAACGGGCTGATACTCACATGTAAGAACTTAGAAACAAGTGTTGACATCTGTTGCTGGGTACGGGAACTGTCTAAATTGACTTTGGTCTAACCCCTAAATATCATTTAGTGATGGAATTGTCGTGTGACTAGGGCCTCCCGTCGGGTATATCGTTCGCCGGGTGCAAGTCTTTCGGTTTGACGCCACTTCGGCGACTTGCGCGTCGATGGCGATGAAATGATGATGATTAGGACAACACAACACCCAGTCCCTGAGCGGAGAAAATCTCCGACCCAGCCGGGAATCGAACCCGGGCCCTTAGCCTGAGTGGAGAAAATCTCCGACCCAGCCGGGAATCGAACCCGGGCCCTTAGAACTGACATTCTGTCGAGCTGTCCACTTTCTTCTTTTTTTTAATCTCATTTTGTTCGCTTTCGGTCGTTGCATCTATTCGGGGCGGACGTCGTACGACATCCGTTTAAGTTCGTTGTTGATCGATTAACTCAGTTTTTTATTACAGAGGGCTGCTAACGCTCTGACCGAACGTGCTGAGCTACCGTGCCGGCATCACTCAGCTACCGGGGGCGGACATCATTTGGAGAGGAGACAAATGTCAGTTTTGATAGTTCCCGTATCCAGCAACAGATGGCAACACTTACCTCTAAGCCTTTACATTTGAGGGTTAGTCCGTTTTTCCGCGTATGTCTTCAATTGTTCTGTAATAGACGTTGCAGCGCCCAGTTTTGGGATGCGTAGCTGTCGTCAGAGGAAAGCGGCCAATACGCATATTGATCGCCTGCAGAGAGCCAAAAACTGAGCTGTCAAACTTGCTTTGCACCTACCTCGGGAACTGCAGACAGCGGTACACCATTAGGCTGCCACAACACTATACTTCCGGGCACGCTTTAGGCGATCAACCGATGACTTTAACAAGAAATGTAGGATGCCACATAACCGATACATCCGCCGCCCGGAAAAAATCTACCGGCGGAATAACATGTTATTCTACCATATTAGTTTAAGCTTTCTTTTGTGTTTCTTATCAACACAAGAAAGGTCGTAGGAACCTCTGAAGATCGGACAAAGAGGAATTTCTGGCAAGATCGAGACTACGCAGCATTCTATTACCACATGGTAACAACCGATGGGTACTCGACCGAAAGGTTGTGGATGCAAAAGCACCTGGAGCTAAAAAAGTGTGGCTTGCGAGATATTCACCTCCACCGACAGCTTCCCCTACCACCGCTTCTCGCGCTGTGATGTCATAGTCTCGCTGCAGCCTACGTTTTGCTTGTTTATCAGCAATCGAGTGCAGCAGCCTGACTGATTCCCGAAAGCATAGGTTCTCACGTGTTTACTGGCTGCCCGACTTCGGAGAAGCATCGCTGTTCGGTTACTCTGCGTGCTGTCGATGTTTCGTTCGGATTTATTACCAATAGTATTGCGCTATTTTTCAGGTTGTCTTTTTGCTTATTTCTGCGTCTATTGTTCTTAGTTTCACTATGGTTATTGCTGTGGCTATGTTTCTATTAGAGAATGTCGAAACGAAAGAAAAGTCGCAGAGGAGCGGCAGAATAAGTACTTCTTTGTACACGATTGTTAAGAAACCTCCAGTGGCCGGCTGGTGTGGCCGAGCGGTTCTAGGCGCTTCAGTCTGGAACCGCGCGACCGCTACGGTCGCAGGTTCGAATCCTGCCTCGGGCATGGATGTGTGTGATGTCCTTAGGTTAATTAGGTTTAAGTACTTCTAAGTTCTAGGGAACTGATGACCTCAGATGTTAAGTCCCATAGTGCTCAGGGTCATTTGAATTTGAAAACCCCTAGTGTTTAACATGTAAAAAAATGCTTAAGTCAAAACAAAGGTACTAATCATGCTCGACATTTCTCTTCAGGCCAGTAAGGAATATGAGGACCTTACTCCGTGACGAATAACGCGCCTTAGTGAATAAGCGAAAATTGGATGTAAGAGCAATCTGGACGATATAAGTCTCAAGAGAAAGAGTTTAACTGAGTCCTAAGAGGTGTGTTTAAAACTAGCAAAACGTCAAAAATGTTTCAGCGGTAACATACTTGTGAAAGGATGTAGAATAGAAATAGCAAAAGCTTTTGGTTACGTTGATGCTACTGAGCACTTGAAACAGTTGCTTTGTCACGTAACACAGTGAAAAGTCGATTCTTCATGTGGGACATTGCATAAAACAGAAGCTGAACAATTTAGTTGCAAACTGTAGTATAAAAAAGAAACCAGACAATTTAGTTGCAGACTGTTGATATTATTCTTTGTGTGTGGACGAGAGTACTGATCGAACAGGTCTTAGTTAAATACTAACTTTTGTTCGTCTGATAATGCATATCTTCGCCGTATATGGCGAGTTACTCCCTTGAGTTCCATTACTCAGATCGAAGCATTTGGATGTTTTGAATGCAGTTAAAATTATGCTGACAAAATTTGTGGTTTTAAAAAGTGGTCTGCAGTTTACAACAATGGTGCATCACTTGTAGTCGGAAGCGAAAACGGCTTCGTTGGACAGTTAATAAAAAAAAGAAATAACTTGTTTAATTTTTCATTGCATTACTCATCCGGAAGCACTACTCGGGAAAAGTGTGAAAACGCTGTCGGCATTGAAAAATGTGATTACGAATGTAATATGAAGAGGAAATCGAGCACTGTCTCATCGAAAATTTTAATACTTTTCGGGAAAAGTTCATTCCGAAATTCGTTGGCTGAGTGCTTGAAGAAGCTTAGTTTTTCCTTTTTTGTCATTCAGAAAAGAACTTCTGAAGTTTCTGAATGAAGATGTAAATGCGGATACTACAGAATTTGCAAATATTCTGAATGATTCACTTTTTTATCAGAACTAGCATTTCTAACTGATTTTACTAATCATTTAAATAACATGAATTTGTGTTTTTGAGAGGAAAGGAAGGCACTATTTGTGATTTGGTTAAGGACATTAATGGATACCAGTGTAAACTTACGTTATTTCAATTATAACTAAGCAAGAAAATTTTGTACCATTTCCTGAGTTGCTGTGAACCAAAACAAGAATGCATGGAATTAAAATTTTTAGGAGTTACTTCCATTATTGATAAAGTCGTTTTCATGTTTTTAAATTGTCTTGTTTAACAACGAAAATTAGTCTCGAAAATATTGGAAGTGATCTTCAAGAAGAATTCTACAGTTTACAAATGGCTCTGAGCACTATAGGACTTAACTTCTGAGGTCATCAGTCCCCTAGAACGTAGAACTACTTAAACCTAACTAACCTAAGGACATCATACAGACCCATGCCCGAGTCAGGATTCGAACCTGCGACTGTCTCGCGGTTCCAGATTGTAGCGCCTGGAATCGCTCGGCCACTCTAACCGGCTACAGTTTACAAAATGATCCGTTTATGTTATCGAGAAAGAAAGATATCCAGATGTGTTAGAAGTCAAGTAACAGGTTTGGTATCCAAAACTCGCAGTTGGTCGTAGGTTGTGATCCAAAAATGAACAGCATGGAGACAGAAGTGATGACACTTTCTGCAAGACCTGACCATCATTTTGCAGGACAGTGCTCAAGCACGTACAGTGCAAGCTGTTACTAATTTCTTAGACTGATGGGGCTATTAAGTGCTACTGCACTCCCCTGAATTAAACCCTCGCGAGTTCATCTGGATTTCTAAACTGAAGAAAACACTTCACTTCATTCGCTTCACAACTGCTACAAATTCGTCGGGCAGTAGACCGCACCGCTCGAACTGTCAACACAACTGGCAATGCTAAGAGTATACTACGACTTCCACATAGCTGGCAACGGGTTATACACAATGCCGGTGACTACCTTGAAGGTCAGTAAAACTTTGAAACACGTATCTATTTTTTACGAGCTGTAAATAAATAGTTGCCACTATTAAAGTTCCAACCCTCGTGGTTTGTGCATGGCGACAGTAGTTATCCACATGCAGCTGTAACAACAACGACGTTGTACTATTGTACATATAAATAATATTTTTTTTCCATCTGATTTTTCGTTAAATTTGAGTAATTGATGTTCTGATTTCATTTGTTTTCTTGTTTCATGCCATTGTGTTAAGAAAACTGTAAACAATTTTCAATGTGAATATTAATGTTTATGTCAAATGTCAAACAATATTGTAATAGAATTGAAATGTAACAAATGTTGAGACTATTGTAAGATGTTTAAAATTGTAACTGTGCGTCTGGTCCATACGTAGACAATGTGTTAAGATATGTAGAATGCAAAACCTCGGGTGAATACCCTGTCTGTAAGGGAGCGGTAAAAGGTGGATGGCAGGCGAGCGCGGGAAAATGCGCACGGGCGCTGCACGGCACAACGGGCTCAGCAGTAGTAGTTGGAGTTTGCCACTGGTTTGAGCAACTCCTTCTGGAGCGAGGAGGCTCTCCTGGAAGACGTAGTTTCATTGAGCCTCGGGTATGCCGTTCCAACGCCCATACAGCATGGCAAAATTCCATAGGCACTAAATGGAAAAGTATTGCGACGCTAAGAAGAATTAAAGTGCCGATATGTCAAGAGCCATAGCTGTGGTTGTATGTATGCTCTGTGCCTCGCCATCTCGCCGCCCGCCAACCGCCGCATCGATACAAACAGGTTGAAACTTTTAGTACTGTATTCGTATGGACCAGTGTTACTTTTGTTCCATACTGTTCAATAACAACTTAATAACAACTTAAATTTTACCAGAACTTTCCTATCATTTAATTATCCTCACAACTAACCTAGATAGGGTCCTTTCCAAATGTTGTGCGACCCGAGTGTCCCGAAATGAAAAATTGAATTTTGTGCTAATAATAATTACTTGCAGACCTAACTATGTTAGAATGGTGTTTAAAGAATTGTTTTGTTAATGAACCAGTAAATGAATAACGAAGGTCTGACAAAGTTGGAAGATAACTTTAATATTGATTTAGTAATGAAGTTTAATTATTTCGAGACAGATATAAAGGTATTTAAATGAGTAGGAAATAAGATAAAGAGAGTAGTAACTCATTTATTGGAAATCTCGAGCGCATAATGGTGTCAGTAATTAATTTTTTTAATACAGTGATCATAACAGTTTCAAGGTCCCCCCCCCCTTTTTTTTTATCCATTTGAATTCTGAAGTGTTCTAAATTGATTTGACCAGCAAGAGTTAAAATCAATATAAAAGCCAAAATTTATCACTGTTTTACCTTTATCAAAATTGACATTGTGTGTGTGATTCGAAAGTGCTATTTCTAGGGTAACCTATGCCCGATTTTAATCAGATCAATAAACAGTACGAAGTTTTGTAGTATACATTATAGTGTAGTGTTATGTATTTATGGTTTTTCCATATTAGTACAGAACGTGAAACTATCAGTTCAGTAGATTTTCAGGTTCTAAAATTCTACTATATTATGCAGTGTTACTACTTGTTGCTTTGCACGAATATCTGCCAACTAGTACAGGGAAGAAACTTAGTTAATGCCTAATTAGGCTGGCGACCGTATTATTAACAATTGGTAGCATCTGCTGTGTTGCTTTTTGTCCGTCCTGACGTGTAGTTGTATTTCGGACTTATTTGACGTATCATTGTTATTACAGAGTGGGTGTAAGTCTGATTTGCCACCATTCAGGTACACGCGGTCAATATATATACAAAAATCCTGTCTCGTAAGGTGAACCCCACTCACTTACTATAGTACAGGCTTTAATGAGTATTGTGTGCCCCACGCGCACGTTACACAGCGTTTCGGTGGGAACAGGACTGACGAAATGATGAAGGTACATTATTTACGCCCAAAATATACGAGCTACAAATGTAAATATAAATCGTGTAAAATTAGGATGGCTGGTTAAAAACGGAATAATGACATGTACCGACCCTCCCTGCTGACAATACAGCACCACCGTCTTTTGTCGTCTGTACGGAATACTAAATTCTCGATCGCAGCACGGATGTCGGCATTTTTATCGTGTCGTGCGAGACCCTTAGGCAGGTCTGCCGGTGTGGAACTGATCGGCGAGTGCTGTGTTCACGCTCGTCCGTTTTGGAAAGCTGTTTCCGTGAGCTGACTAGAATGGAACGTGCGCTTTCTGAAAAGAGCAGGACACGGGTGCGCGGATGGGGGAGGGGAGGGAGGGGGGAGTGGGCGTCATTAAACGGAGGCCCGCGGCTTGTTTACGGGCCACACCCGCTGCGCCCCCGCTAACAATGGCGGCGCGCATTGTGGGGGCGTGTCCCGCTATTTACTTCTCATTACGCAGTTCCCTCCCCGGAGCGCAGCGTCACGGGCGGGGTTGCTGTGGAAACCGGCGCTCCTGAAAAACTGCAGCGGAGAAATGGAATACGGGCAAGTGCCTGTCCGCCTCTTGCACGAGACTCGTGCTGAAAATTTTAGAAAGAAGAGCAAAGCTTTGTGAAAACTAACCTTCCTATTGTCTGGATGTACTTTCATTCGTTGTGTTCTCCGGTGTAACATATGGCTATATACTCCTGCGTCTTCAATTGTGTCCGAACCGAGTAAAGATACAGAACTTCTCAAATCTTCAAAAAACTGTTCAAATGTGTGTGAAATCTTCTGGGACTTAACTGCTAAGGTCGTCAGTCCCTAAGCTTACGCACTACTTAACCTAAATTATCCTACTGACAAACACACACACCCATGCCCAAGGGAGGACTCAAACCTCCGTCGGGACCAGCCGCACAGTCCATGATTGCAGCGCCTTAGACCGCTCGGCTAATCCTGCGCGGCTTCTCAAATCTGATTTTTGTTGTTGTTGCAAAAATGGTTAAACGAACGAAGGCGAAACGTCGTACGGAGATGGCGTTGAGTTGTAGGATACTGAGCCGTAATTTTATTGACAAATTCAGTTAAAAAATGCGCATCAAAAAGATCCTAAAAATCTTAGCAACTACAACCTGAATTTAATTTACTAGTGACTTCTTGTTTTGGAAGCAAGGCAGCTGCTGGTAGAATTTACAGAACCTGTAAAATAACATTTAAAATAGTTTTAAGAAAACAATCATAAGAGAAATTTTCTGGAATCTTGGCATTAAATTCAAGCCTAAACGCAGATGTTTAATAACAGCAACAATATGGCAATTAACAATATTTTCCGAATTTAAACTTTACAAACCTATACAAATGATTAAAAGGCAATTAACATCCGACGTCCACTGGAAAGTAGCCTAAAAGAGGTCGCATGCAATTGGAAAAAACGAGCAATCCAAGTAAATAGGCGGATGACAAGCTTACATATACAATCAGTTGGTCGTGCAGACAAGGTGTCCCTGTAGGGCCAAGCAGATTTCTTTCATTTGTTTATGAACAACACTCAACCTGGTTGTCCAGCGCAGTTTTGAGGCACTCGCTTTAGTACGGTTAACGGAGGTAGAAACCACTTTAGGATTTAACCATTTCTTTTACTCAAGACCCTTTTCGCGGAACTCACGATATAAACCAAATGTCTACGCAAGCTACCCTGTAACATATAAATTACTAGTTAACGAGATTAGAAAAAATTACAACACCAAAAGACACCAGAGAAAAATTGGAAAAAGCGAGTCGTGAGGTGAAATAACGTTATGTAATGCATTAGGTAACGTCAGTTAGTGGGGCCAGATTTAGGCAAGAGGCTTCCGCACTGGCAGTTTAATAGCAAATAATACAAAGTACGAGTAAAATGACCTAAATAAGATCGCTTAAAAAGTTTACAAAAACGACTTTGCGGACGACGATGGATAACCAGGATGGCAAGTAAGAGAACAGTCTTTCCAAACGTAAACTATAACGATAATGACTTTAATTGAATCCTCACCATCATTCCAAGAAATTAGGAAGAAAAGTCAACAACAACCCGACGAATGACTGCAATCAGTTGAGAATCTCCACCAGTCGCCCGCGTGTTCAGTTTGTTGAGCTGATTTGGTGGAAGAGACCAAACTGCGAGGTCATCGGTCTCATCGGATTAGGGAAGGATGGGGACGGAAGTCGGCCATGCCCTTCCAAAGAAACAATCTCGGCATTGGCCTGAAACGACTTATGGTAATCACGAAAAACCGGACGCGGTATTGAAGCGTCACCCTCCCGAATGCGAGTCCAGTGTGCTAGCCATTGCGCCACCTCGCTCCATAAGTGTTCAGTCCTTTGGAACTGGGTGAGAGGAAACCTCTCAGCCAGGAGACCTGGGAGTAAGGAGTGGATACAGGTTTCTGCAAGATAATCCAAATCCAAGTACGTGACCAAGCAACATGCTGAAATAAATTCTGCAGCGGACAGTCTCCACTGATCGGGCCGACACAGGACATCACGCAACATTCCAAATGAAGCAGCGAACCAAGGATCTTATCCCCCACGACGTCACCGAACTTACTAGTCGCTCTCGGCACACAAACCGCTTGACACCCGATCACTGACAGAGAGTAGTTGTTCCCGTGATCGCGTTCAAATCAAAAATCGGTCTGCCGGCCACTGTGGCCGAGCGGTTCTAGGCGGTTGAGTCTGGAACCGTGCTGCTGCTACAGTCGCAGGCTCGAATCCTGCCTTGGGCATGGATGTGTGTGATGTCCTTAGGTTAGTTAGGTTTAAGTAGTTCTAAGTCTAGGCGATTGATGACCTCAGCTGTTAAATCCCATAGCACTTAGAGCCATTTGAACCATTTGAAAATTGGTCTGACTTTCCCACAAGCATCGACGCTGGCAACCAAGGGGATCAATCGATACTGAATCGCACCACGACGTAACCACAGGGCAAAGTATGCACGAAATTTCAGACAGATACAACTAACGTCTGTTTTATGCTGAAATTTGAAGTCCTCGGTAGACTATTCCGTCGATTCCGTCGGTTCTTGGTAGAGTATTTTATATATTGTGAATGAAAACACACGACAATGGTGTAATGTTTTACAATATTTGTTACTGATTCCACAAACCGGTTTCCGGCTGTTACGCAGTGATCAGGTACGAAGATAAAACGTGATGCAGCGAAATTTTGCACAATCAAAGATATTCATCTACAGCTATATGGCTATTCTGCAAATCACACTTTTAGAAATTAAACGAGAGTAATTATTTGAGTAAAAATACGATGTAAGAATATTTAACATATGTGACATATTAAGTAATGAACTATATAAAAAATTACAACAATCATTCTTATAAGAAAATAAACTGAAAAACAAACTTTGGTGACAATGTGGCTGAACAAAGTAATCTTTTCTTTAACAGGCCGTAAATTACAAATACATAAGATACACTAGTGAGATTAAGCAAATAAGTGAAGCAGCAGTGATTATACAAAATGAAATTTTTTAACAGGACAAGAGAAATTATAGTAATTGAAATAAAGGAAAAATGGGGCATGTGAGTAAAAGGAGTAATTTACAACATGGCTTGGATGGGATTATGAGTGATACCTCCAATTAGAAGTGGTGAATAAGGGAACTGTGCCTGGTCGTTCAGGAGTAAGCCTGGGCTGATAGATATATCACGTTTATTACTTTCTATTATTTCAAGATACTGTAGTTCATCTTCCTTCCTTCATTTATTTATTTATTTATTTATTGATTTATTTAACCTGGCAAGATTAGGGCCATCAGGCCCTCTCTTACATCTAACTAGGCATTCTACTTATTTTACATTCATATGTTTTAGTAGGCATGTTAAACTACATCTAGTACAAAAAGTGAAATAAACAATTTGAAAGGTACACCTGGAAAAATACATACATATAGAGTTTATATTCTTAGGTCACAAGTACTGTTATAATTAGACATTATTGAAGAGACAGATTTTAGATAGGAGTGCCGGCAGCACGGAGTATGAGGGAGACTCATGGTGAAGGGAGGAGAAGAATAGAGACATGATGAAAAATGATTAAGGAAATATAAAGGAAAAGAAGATTGCGTGGCTAATAGAGAAAGATGAAGAGGAAGGCATCTCAGGAGCAAGATAGGAGACGCTAGCTTTGCTATTTGACAGATGAGGGGATTGTCCTTGTACATTAATTTTGTGGAGAACTTTGTGAGGATGATAGTAGGAAATGCTTCAACTTCTTCTTAAAAGCAGCAGGAGATCGAATTTTGCGCAAGCTAAGGGGCAGTTTGTTCCATAGGCGGACAGCGGCAACTGAGAAGGAGTTTGCAAATGTTTTTGTTTTGTGAGTGGGCACAGTTAGGATACCAAATAAGAGTGACCTCGTGTTTCGATTATGATGACATGACAGGTTTTTAATCTCTGAAGCAAGGTACTGGGGTGCTTGCGCGATGAGGAGTCGGTGGAGTAGACATAGAGTGTGGTAGTCACGCAATTTGTCCGGCCGCAGCCACTCTAGCTCGGAGTATGAAGCACTAACATGATCATATCGGCGAATGTTGCAGGTGTAACGCACACAGGCATTCATGGTTAGCTCTAGCCGTCTTTTGTTTTCACTACTCATGCCTTGCTGAATCACATCACAATAGTGGAGGTTCGGTAGAACGAGTGCTTGCACGAGCTGGCGTTTCAAGTCCTGTGGAAATATGTTCCGAAACTTTTTGAGAGCATAGAGACAAGCAGACGTCTTTCGGCACACTGCGACTGTATTCTCCGCCCAGTTGAGATGCTCATCCAAAGTTACACCCAAGTTCTTCACTGTTTTCTGATATGGTATTGGAGTACCGTCGAGCAGAATAGGAGGTAGCCGTTCGCGGAAATCTGAACTTATTAATTTCTGATGGGCTATTAAGATTACTTGCGTCTTTTTTGCATTTAGTTTAAGCCCCAGGTTTTTCGCCCATCTCACTACTGAAGACAGATCATCATTCATCTGAGCGATTGCAGTGTTTACATCTTCAGGTCTGACGCTTAGGTAGAGCTGGAGGTCGTCGGCATAGAAATGATATTTACAGGAGGACAGAACCGACGAAATATCGTTGACATATAAAGAAAACAAAAGTGGTCCTAAGACTGATCCTTGTGGCACTCCCGAGGAAACATGTTTCCAGGAAGATTTTTCATTTACGCAGACAACACATTGCTGTCTGTCTTTTAAGTAGCTTTCAAACCATCTCATTGCACCATCAGAGAAATTAAGCTGTTGCATTTTTCTGAGCAATGTGTCAAAGTTAACAGTGTCAAAAGCTTTGCTGAAGTCCAGTAGCGTCAATATTGTTGCCTTTCGATTGTCGATGGCATATTTCAGGTCATCAGTTACTTTAATTAGAGCAGTGTTTGTGCTGTGAAATTTACGGAAACCGGATTGAAATTTGTCATATAGGCTGAATTCATGCAAGTGTTCAGTGATTTGGTCATGAGCAATATATTCAAGTGCTTTGGAAACAGCAGGCAGTATGCTAATTGGTCGGTAATCACTAGGCAGTTGCGGGTTTTCGATCTTAGGGATGGGTCGAATTAGGCTTCTTTTCCATGCAGTAGGATATATTCCGTTCACGAGGGAAAAATTATATATGTCAGTTAAGACAGGTACTAAGATATCGGCAACATTCTTAATCATGGTTATACCGATACTGTCGTTGCCTATTGCATCAGAAGAGATTCTCATTATTGCTTTTCTTGCCGTATTTGTTGTCACATGTTTTAGATGGAAGGTATCGTTGTTAGTTATCCTGTTTGGGGATTCTTGTGGACGGTAATTATCAGCTGTGCTGGTATTCAGAGGTGCAGAGAAGAATTCATTTAATTCGTTAGCAGACACATGAAAAGTAGTTTCCGATTTTGCTCATTCTTTAAGGAGGTGGACTGCAAATGTAGAGACTCCATTTCTGAGTTTCCAACTTCTTTGGTGTTCCTTCAAATAGGCACATATCGCCCTGCCAGAGGAACCTGTATAAAATTTGCCACAATTAAAAATGACTTAGTGTATTCCACTCTTTTCCAAAGCTGAAGTACTGTCTTTACCACTGGGTATAAAGGGTGGAGCAGTGTTGTGCACATAAAGCGATGTTTTAATTTTCTTCGATATAAGTTCTCTGGCTCCATTCACCGACGCTTTTCCTAAATATGGAATTGTCCACCATTTATTGTGCCCTTGACTTGGTGATTCGAGAATAGGGTAAAGAAGAGAACTTACTTGTTATTTCCTCTTTTTGTGAATTATGGTGTCCATTAAGGTAGGAGGGTGGCCATTGTTTGATGCTGTAAGTATTTGTTTGACTGCATTTAATTACATTTTGAAATTGTCTTGACTCTTGGGGATAGATATTAGGCGATGTATCATTGAATGAAAGGTAACATGTTTGGGGATGGATATTAGGCGATGTATCATTGAATGAAAGGTAACATGTTTATGGATCATTGGATGTTGAAAATCGGTACATATTACAATTGAAACGTCCCCCTTGGAAAATTATAAATTACTTTGCTGGTAAACGTCTTACGTTATTTGATTTTCAAACGGTTGAGTAAGACTGAACGTGCTCAGACATTTCTCTCTTTACTTATTCTGATCATCAATAAACTGACACACAATATTTTTAGCGCAACGCAGTCTGACTTTCAATAATCCCTACAAAAGAATGGCCCTGAGTTACAATAACCTACACCTTTCATGAATTATTTACCTCACAAAAATCTTCGATACTGTAACTACTGCAATACAGCGAGCGCCAATACTGCCTGCTAAATAAAAGATTCTAACTACGGAAGGCACTAACTACTGATAGGCATAGTCAGCAAATGAAAAATTTTGATAAAGAACAAACCATGTATTTACCTTAATAATGTTCAAAAGTCATTATATATATATATATATATATATATATATATATATATATGTATGTATATGCATGACATCCAGTCTTACAACTTTCCTTTTTTCTGGCGGACACACGTCCAGATCGTCCGGTCTCAAAATTCTGCCATCTCTCTCCCTACCTCTCCCTACATCCACCACTGCTGGCTGCTCACCTCCAACTGCGCAACGCTACGAGCTGTTCACGTTCAAGTTGACGAAATTATAGCCGCCCTCCTGTGGAGTTTAACTTGATTATTTTGGAATTGAAGTGCACCAGCGGAATCTTCTGCCTTGTGGCCGTTAACGTTCTGGTTACCAGACCTGGCCGTTGACGTAAATTCAGGCAGTGTATTTTCCTCATCATGTTGTGGCTGTCCAGCATGGCGTGTAGTTTGACAGCTGAATGTGTAATTCGTTGTGGGCGCCGATACCTTCTCCATTGTTCCATAGAACTCCCTGTTGTGTGCTGGTCGGGTCGAGCGGAAGTTATCCTGTCACTTGGTTCAAATGGTTCAAATGGCTCTGAGCACTATGGGACTCAACTGCTGTGGTCATAAGTCCCCTAGAACTTAGAACTACTTAAACCTAATTAACCTAAGGACATCACACACATCCATGCCCGAGGCAGGATTCGAACCTGCGACCGTAGCGGTCGTGCGTTTCCAGACTGTAACGCCTTTAACCGCTCGGCCACCTCGGCCGGCCTGTCACTTGGTCCGTTGACTGTCTGTCGGTTGTGTTGCCATTGGATTGAGAATTGTTGGGCCGACTGCCTGTCTCACCTAAGCGAGTATTAGTGTTAGAATTCCAGGCCGACCCTTGGAAACTTCTGAGTGCCATTTGATGTGCTGCCTTTTGTTTTTTGTCTTTGTTTTTGCTTATGTATGGCTTCTAGCCGATTTTAAATTAAAGTTGTTTTGTCCTTAAGGCGTGAGATTGTTTGCCCCTCAGCCTGATTAAAGAAATTTTAGGATAAGGCCTTCTGCCTTTTAAAATTCAAATTCCTGTTTTGAGCCTTACGTTATTGGCCTTCAGTAGATTTTAAATTAAAATTGTTTTGCCCTTGAGGCGTGAGATTGAACAGCGTATTTAGCCGGGAATTAAGTTCTAAAATTAATGTTTGGCTTGCTCTGTTTTTAATGTTTTCTTTACTCTTGTAATGTTCGTCAAATGAATAAAGTATTATGTTCGAGCGCAACTGACAGCCGCTCATTTTGGCCCCCTTTCACAAATTAAACTATCTATCCTGTCCTGCGGGTAAAGCAGGTGATTTCGCTGGAGGGTGGCTACAATTTCGGCAACTTGAAAACACACGTTGTTGCTCGCGGAAATGTCTCAACAGCCCACAACAAAATTCAAACGACACAATGTGTGCAGGTGGGACTGACTGGTAGATTAAGTAAGACTCAACTTTAGTATCCGGGATCGGTGAGCCACGGACCTCGTAGCAATGGGAACAGCCCCTCACACTCCGACGGCGCGTGGACGCCGCCAGCGGCCCCAGCCAGACACATGCCTCGGAGACTTTTTCGCTGCTCCACGCCAACCGGCCAACTGCCCGCACACGGCACAGCTAGAAACTATAAGCGCCAGGCCAAAGATAGTACAAGGGTGCGAGTATGGATACACAATGCTGCTGCCACTCGCGGATAGTAACAACCAAGATTTAATGCAAAGCATAAGACGAGCTAGCCACGGCTCAATATGTGTTGGCGACTTTGGTGTAGCACTACGATCTCTGGACGATACCACACTTGGAAAATATAAATATAAGTTTTCCATAACAATACTGACGAGGAAGTATTAAGGTTAAAATGGCTCTGAGCACTATGGGACTCAACATCTGAGGTCATCAGTCCCCTAGAACTTAGAACTACTTAAACCTAACAACCTAAAGACATCACACACATGCATGCCCGAGGCAGGATTCTAACCTGCGACCGTAGCGGTCGCGCGGTTCCAGACTGTAGCGCCTAGAATTGCTTGGCCACTCCGGCCGGCGAGGAAATATTAAAAAAGGTACTGTAGAGCCTAATAGAAGAAAACCGAGCGAGGTGGCGCAGTGGTTAGCACACTGGAATCGCATTCGGAAGGACGACGGTTCAATCCTGCTTCAGGTTTTCCGTGATTTCCCTAAATCGCTCCAGGCAAATGCCGGGATGGTTCCTTTGAAAGGGCACGGCCGACTTCCTTCCCCATCCTTCCCTAATCCTATGAGACCGATAACATCGCTGTTTGGTCTCTTCCCCCAAACAAACAACAACAACAACAACAACAACATAATAGAAGAAAATGATGAGACCATAGCAATGTCTTCATAATTTCTAAATCACATGTATGGCGACAATGTTTTGCTCCTAGTTACCTAGAAACTCTCAGACAGCCCTGCTAAGACTGGAACGTTATTGAATTACCCAGGTAATTTACGTATGATGCGACATTTAACGACAAGTCGTAGTATCTGCTTGGAATCAATTCTTCAGCTGCACGAAATGGAAGACTTGCGTGACGTAGTATATGGTAAGAGTTAGTCCCACGCATTGTAGTACTGGATAAAAAGAATGATGTAAGCTCTTAGGCATCCACGGCCGGTGCTATTTTGGATAAGAAAATTTAGGTACTGGGCCGAGTCATTGTAACTACTGAAACAGCTAAACTGCCGACGTTTCGACCGACCTGGTGAGGTCCGACTTTTGCTCCAGCCGGTGCACTCGTGTCGTGTGCCCACGGAGGGAACACTTCAGGCGCCTGATCCGTGGCGGCGCCGCGCTGCTGGGCTAGCTGCTCTTCTGCGGCACACGCCGCAAGGCGTGTCTCCAAATTACGCGCGCCGCGGCCCACGTGGCTACATAATTCACCGGTGTTCGGTCTGACGGCCCGCGACAGCCGGGGCAGCACTCCGCGCTTATGAATTGTGGATGAGTGGCGGCGCGCGCTCCCAGGAAGCGAGTATTTGGGAGTCGGTTTGTAACTCTTCTCGTAACTCGGCTGTTCAGTGAGCCGCCGGGAACGGAACGAAATGGTGCGTCCTGTAAAGAGCTGAAGAAGAATAGCGTGGGTGTTGTCTGTCGCTATCAGGCGTGTATGGAGATATTTGGGACAGGCAGTACTCTTTGTTGTTGGTGGTCTCCATTGTCATTTGCACTGAGTGAACAAAGGCATAGAAAGTCACCATGACACCTGTCGGCTTCTGATGCCTACGCAGTGCATTTGAGGAGCATGGTACCAAAGCTACCCCTTACCCAAAGAACAGACTCGATCTTATTTTAAAGTACTTTGCTTCCACAGACACTTACGAGGTGGAGAGTAGGAATAAAGGTACTTCTATTCTGTCCATCATGCATTCAAACTTACTTACACTGGTATGAGAAGGTTAGGAGTAATGCTGAAAACTTTTCTAAATGAGTGAAATAAACACATAAACACACTTCTCCTTCCTCGAGGTCTGTGCCGATCTGTGTGACCGAGCGGTTCTAGGCGCTTCAGTCCGGAACCGCGCGACTGCTACGGTCGCAGTTTCGAATCCTGCCTCGGATGTGGATGTGTGTGATGTCCTTAGGTTGATTAGGTTTAAGTAGTTCTAAGTTCTAGGCGACTGATGACCTCAGATGTTAAGTCCCATAGTGCTCAGAGCCATTTGAACCATTTTTTCGAGGTCTGCTACTGACATCACTGAGTAGCGAGGGACATAAATGGTGACACAGACATTTTAACTACCACGAAAGGAATCTAATGGAAGCCTTTCATATGCACGTTGACCAAGGGTATTCAGTGCGGTATGAATCGACGACGGAACGCCCAGGTATCGCGGCATGGTTCAAAATGGTTCAAATGGCTCTGAGCACTATGGGACTTAACATCTGAGGTCATCAGCCCCTAGAACGTATAACTACTTAAACCTAACTAACCTAAGGACATCACACACATCCATACCCGAGGCAGGATTCGAACCTGCGACCGTAGCGGTCGCTCGGATCCAGACTGAAGTGCCTAGAACCGCTTGGTCACACAGGCCGGCTCATCGCGGCGTGGACTCAAAGAATGTCACGTAATTTGTAATTTGGGGGGGGGGGGGAGGGGAGCGGCCGTCACATAAAGCATTGACTATGGCTGTTGATCCAAAATGAAAAAAAAGTACCGACCGACCACATCCAAAACACGCTGTGTTCAGTGGGCGACATGTAAGGCGAACGTGCAGACCAGTGAAACAACGATATCCATCTTTCTTCGAAGAGGACTTGTAAATTCCTTTCCACAAGTGGCCGGGCATTGTCCTGCTGAAATAGGGAATGTAGAGCTGTCTACAGGGGTGGCAGTGCTTCTGACTGTAAAACCTCCCTAATGTAGCGGTTGTTGTTCCGATTCTTCTAAGAATATGGGAAGCGAGATCGCACCTTATAGCCATTTGGCGTTTGTCGTCTATACCGTTTAACAATGCACTCTGCTCGGCTGTAGTCACCACGGCAGCGTCAAACACTTACCTGACCGCCACAGTAGAACAAGCTGAAGCAAGACTCGTCTGAAAACTCGTTCGCTTATCCATTGCCGTCTGACTGGTTGCTGGTTTCTGATCTGTGGTATCCGACGTAATGGCATGCGTGCCACCAGTCCATCTTTCAGCGACGGCGTCGAATTGCCCAACCAGAGACGATCACACCAACTGCAGTGCTTCAACGTCGAGCCAACACTGTGAGCGAAGGTGTTACGTCGGTTAAAGTCACGTGGACAAGATGGCGGTCATACTGTACTGTGACCACACTGTTTAGGCTCGTACCTGCTTGTCACTGTGTACGACCATCTTCTAGCCATTGGTTCCACACTGTCATACAAACGTGTCCTGTACTCGTAGGGACGTATCGGTACGACCAACCAGTTTCCCGGACACCAATCACTCTGCCCCGCACTAACTCAAGTGTTTGACACTTGTAACTGCGTCAAAGGAAATCCTGTCGGAATTTTTTAATTCCATATGGCGGACAGAACAATTTTCAAACACATGGAGGGAGGAAATTTTGGTACTTCTACTCGATCCAAGAAAGAACCGCATATTTTTTCTGTAGTTTGTGGAGTGCCACCTTAACGAGCTGTGCAACGAGATATGCGTCATTATTAACAATGGACCTAACGAACTCATCCAGCGCTGCCCTCAAGTGGCCAAAAGTAAGAGTACCCCTTGGCTGGCTCTGAGCACTATGGGACTTAACATCTGAGGTCATCAGTCCCCTAGAACTTATAGCTACATAAACCTAACTAACCTAAGGACATCACACACATCCATGCCCGAGGCAGGATTCGAACCTGCGACCGTAGTGGTCGCGCGGTTCCAGACTGAAGCGCCTAGAGCCGCTCGGCCACACCGGCCGGCGTACCCCTTGGAATCATTGTCATTTTCAGCCGTCGACTCAATCGAAAAACTGTCACCACGGCTACGAGCATCAGCTGTACGTAAAGCACGAGAGTTATATCTCTACATCAGATCATGCAAACATAATTTGGCATGTTTTCTTAAAAAAAAAGGAGTCTGTTCATAAGAGTTAAATGTTGTAGAAAAGTTGATTGCTATATCAACAGGGCCCTGCCTCCTCTTCCAAATTGAAATTCAGTGTATCATTAAGCACGAAACATCTTTCCTTTTGTACAACCAAGCTTTTAGTAACTTAATAAATCTTTGAAACACATTTGATTCAAAATTCCTCTTGCGTAAATATCTGACCTCTTTGCTCAAGATTACTAAAAAAAAAAAATAGCAGCTACTGGTTTGAAAGCTCACGCCACCGTAAAAGTTTTAGTTGATTTTCCTGTGTTTGCAGTGTTTACTATAATTATATAATGCTGGTCTGATGTGCAGTATTCCAATAGTGTTTGACGATCTGAGTGAAAAATTTTTTTTCAATTATCTTTGCAGCGATTTTAAGGATTTTGAGTTATTTCAGACAATATGTTCAGATACAAATGTCCCAGAAATGTTGCGACGAACGTTGAGGGATTGTAGAGGGTGTCTTGAGGAGCGAATCGAGCATAGGAACCTGTGTCCGGAAAAAGTAATCCAACAACGCTACAAACCGTCAAAGTTATGCGCTGAGGCATCTGCCACTAGGTCACTCCTTTGGCAGCAAACGTGACTTTGTACGTTGACGGACCACAGACGGAACCTGTCGCAGTGTTGTTTGGGCGATCCCCAGTGTAGAAGATGGTGGTAGCTGCTGCGCAGAAACGCTTTGTCTCCTATGAATGCGATGCTATGTAGCGTCAGTGGATGAAGGTTTCAAACACAAGTTTACAACCGCCGTTTATATTTCTCCTGGCACTCTCTAAAATCTCCAACGTTTTTAGGTACGAGGGCAGTTCAATAAGTAATGCAACACATTTTTTTTCTCGGCCAATTTTGGTTGAAAAAACCGGAAATTTCTTGTGGAATATTTTCAAACATTCCCGCTTCGTCTCGTATAGTTTCATTGACTTCCGACAGGTGGCAGCGCTGTACGGAGCTGTTAAAATGGCGTCTGTAATGGATGTGCGTTGCAAACAACGGGCAGTGATCGAGTTTCTTTTGGCGGAAAACCAGGGCATCTCAGATATTCATAGGCGCTTGCAGAATGTCTACGGTGATCTGGCAGTGGACAAAAGCACGGTGAGTCGTTGGGCAAAGCGTGTGTCATCATCGCCGCAAGGTCAAGCAAGACTGTCTGATCTCCCGCGTGCGGGCCGGCCGTGCACAGCTGTGACTCCTGCAATGGCGGAGCGTGCGAACACACTCGTTCGAGATGATCAACGGATCACCATCAAACAACTCAGTGCTCAACTTGTCATCTCTGTTGGTAGTGCTGTCACGATTGTTCACCAGTTGGGATATTCAAAGGTTTGTTCCCGCTGGGTCCCTCGTTGTCTAACCGAACACCATAAAGAGCAAAGGAGAACCATCTGTGCGGAATTGCTTGCTCGTCATGTGGCTGAGGGTGACAATTTCTTGTCAAAGATTGTTACAGGCGATGAAACATGGGTTCATCACTTCGAACCTGAAACAAAACGGCAATCAATGGAGTGGCGCCACACCCACTCCCCTACCAAGAAAAAGTTTAAAGCCATACCCTCAGCCGGTAAAGTCATGGTTACAGTCTTCTGGGACGCTGAAGGGGTTATTCTGTTCGATGTCCTTCCCAATGGTCAAACGATCAACTCTGAAGTGTATTGTGCTACTCTTCAGAAATTGAAGAAACGACTTCAGCGTGTTCGTAGGCACAAAAATCTGAACGAACTTCTCCTTCTTCATGGCAACGCAAGACCTCACACAAGTCTTCGCACCCGAGAGGAGCTCACAAAACTTCAGTGGACTGTTCTTCCTCATGCACCCTACAGCCCCGATCTCGCACCGTCGGATTTCCATATGTTTGGCCCAATGAAGGACGCAATCCGTGGGAGGCACTACGCGGATGATGAAGAAGTTATTGATGCAGTACGACGTTGGCTCCGACATCGACCAGTGGAATGGTACCGTGCAGGCATATAGGCCCTCATTTCAAGGTGGCGTAAGGCCGTAGCATTGAATGGAGATTACGTTGAAAAATAGTGTTGTGTAGCTAAAAGATTGGGGAATAACCTGGTGTATTTCAATGCTGAATAAAACAACCCCTGTTTCAGAAAAAAAAGTGTTGCATTACTTATTGAACTGCCCTCGTATATAGGAGAAAAATAAAGAACAGATGGAAACCTGTGTCTGAAACCATCATCCGATAAGGCAACAGAGTATCGCATTCACAGGAGACAAGACCTGTCTACGCACAAGCTAGCTCCATCTTCTCCATTGGCGATCGTGGTGTACAATAGCGATCACTGAATAACAAACACCATTGCGACACGTTGCGTCTATGGTCCGTCAACGCACAAAGCCACGTTTCCTGCCGAACGGCTGGCCTAATGGCAGGGGCCGGCGCCTATAACTTTGACACGTTGCAGCGTCATAGGATGAAGATTCTGCATACGAGTTCCTATCAAATGGTTCAAATGGCTCTGAGCACTATGGAACTTAACATCTGAGGTCATCAGTCACCTAGAACTTAGAACAACTTAAACCTAACTAACCTAAGAACATCACACACATCCATGCCCGAGGCAGGATTCGAACCTGCGACCATAGCAGCAGCGCAGTTCCGGACTGAAGCGCCTAGAACCGCTCGGCCACTCCGGCCAGCCGAGTTCCTATCCTCGACTTCTTCCCCGCGACACCATCTACAACCCATCAGAGTTTGTCGCAACATTTCTGGGACACCCTGTAGAGAGCGAATGGCAAGGTGAAATGTAGTCAGCGACCGACCGTAACAAGAGACGGATTTGATAAGTGATTCCAAAGTGGACGCCACTCCTATACAGTCTGCATCATAATTAAGTGGGTAAAGTGACACAGGTAGAAGTTCTTGTCCTTTGAAAAGGACTCTTCCTGCCATGCATCTTCATCGATTTCAGGAAACCACGAAAAGCCTAAATCTGAGTGACTAGACAGAGAATCAAATCGCCATCCTCCCGTATTCGATTAACTTAATAAAAGTAAGTCTTCTGGTCCAGACTGTATACCAATTAGGTTCCTTTCGATGTATGCTGATGCATTAGCTCCATACTTAACAGTCACATACGACCGTTCACTCCACGAAAGATCCGTACCCAAAGACTGGAATGTTGCACAGGTCACACCAATATTCAGGAAAGGTACTACGAGTAATCCACTAAATTACAGGCCCATACCTCCATCATCCTCATCGTTAAAGTCGATATGCAGCAGGATTTTGGAACATATATTGTGTTGAAACATTATGAATTACCTCGAAGAAAACTGTTGACACACAGGCAACATAGGTCTAGAAAACACAACTAGCTCTTTATTCACATGAAGTGCTGAGTACTATTGACAAAGGATTTCAGATCGATTCCGTATTTCTGGATTTCCGGAAGGCTTTAGACACTGTATCACACAAGCGGCTTCTAATGAAAATGCGTGCTTTCGGAATATCATCTCAGTTATGTTACTGGATTTGTGATTTCCTGTCAGAGAGGTCACAGTTCGTAGTAACTGACGGAAAGTCATCGAGTAAAACAGAAGTGACTTCTGGTGTTCCCAAAGGTTGTGTTATAGGTCTTTTGCTGTTCCGTATCTATACAGGGTAAGTCACCTAACGTTACCGCTGGATATATTTCGTAAACCACATCAAATACTGACGAATCGATTCCACAGATCGAACGTGAGGAGAGGGGCTAGTGTAACTGGTTAATACAAACCATAAAAAAATGCACGGAAGTATGTTTTTTAACACAAACCTACGTTTTTTTAAATGGAACCCCGTTAGTTTTGTTAGCACATCTGAACATATAAACAAATACGCAATCAGTGCCGTTTGTTCCATTGTAAGATGTTAATTACATCCGGAGATATTGTAACCTAAAGTTGACGCTTGAGTACCACTCCTCCGCTGTTCGATCGTGTGTGTCGGAGAGCACCGAAATACGTAGGGATCCAAAGGGAACCATGATGGACCTTAGGTACAGAAAAGACTGGAACAGCACATTACGTCCACATCCTTACACCTTTTTATTGGTATTTTTCACTGACGCACATGTACATTACCATGAGGGGTGAGGTACACGTACCCACGTGGTTTCCGTTTTCAATTACGGAGTGGAATAGAGTGTGTCCCGACATGTCAGGCCGATAGATGTTCAATGTGGTGGCCATCATTTGCTGCACACAATTGCAATCTCTGGCGTAATGAATGTCGTACACGCCGCAGTACATCTGGTGTAATGTCGCCGCAGGCTGCCACAATACGTTGTTTCATATCCTCTGGGCTTGTAGGCACATCAAGGTACACATTCTCCTTTAACGTACCCCACAGAAAGAAGTCCAGAGGTGTAAGATCAGGAGAAAGGGCTGGCCAATTTATGCGTCCTCCACGTCCTATGAAACGCCCGTCGAACGTGTACCTAACCCCTCATGGTAATGTACATGCGCGTCAGTGAAAAAGACCAATAAAAAGGTGCTAGCATGTGGACGTAATGTGCTGTTCCAGTCTCTTCTGTACCTAAGGTTCATCACCGTTCCCTTTGGATCCCTACGTAATACGGTGCTCTCCGATACACACGATCGAACAGCGGAGGAGTGGTACTCAAGCGTCAAATTTAGGTTACAATATCTCCGGATGTAATTAACATTTTACAATGCAACAAACGGCACTGAGTACGTATTTGTTTATATGTTCAGATGTGCTAACAAAACTAACGGGGTTCCATTTAAAAAAACGCAGGTTTGTATTAAAAAAACATACTTCCGTGCATTTTTTTTATGGTTTGCATTAACCAATTACACTAGCCCCTCTCCTCACGTTCGGTCTGTGGAATCGATTCGTCAGTATTTGATGTGGTTTACGAAATATATCCAGCGGTAATGTTAGGTGACTCACCCTGTATAAGCGATTTGGGCGACAATCTGATCAGCCGTCGTAGGTTGTTTGCAGATGACGCTGTCGTTTATCAACTAATAAAGCCATCAAAAGATCAAAACAAATCGCCAAACGATTTAGAAAAGATATCTGAATGGTGCGAAAATTGGCAGTTGACCCTAAATTACGAAAAGAGTGAGGTCATCCACATGAGTGCTAAAAGGAATTCGTTAAACTTCGTTTACACGATAAATCAGTCTAATCTAAAAGCCGAAAATTCAACTAAAAACATAGGTATTACAGTTACGAGTAACTTAAATTGGAAGGAACACATAGAAAATGTTGTGGGAAAGGCTAACCAAAGACTGCGTTTTATTGGTAGGACACTTAGAAAATGTAACAGATCTACTAAGGAGACTGCCTACACTACGCTTGTCCGTTCTCTTTTACAATACTGCTGCACGGTGTGGGATCATTACCAGATGGGACTGACGAAGTACATCGACAAAGTTCAACGAAGGGAAGCACGTTTTGTATTGTCGCGAAATATGGGAGAGTTAGTCATAGAAATGATACAGGATTTGGGCTGGACATCATTAAAAGAAAGGCGTTTTTCGTTGCGACGGAATCTTTTCACGAAATTCTAATCAACAACTTTCTCCTCCGAATGCGAAAATATTATGTTGACACCGACCTACATAGGGAGAAACGATCACCACGATAAAGTAAGGGAAATCAGAGCTCGTACGGAAAGATACAGGTGTTCGTTCTTTCCGCGCGCTATACGAGATTAGAATAATAGAGAATTGTGTAGGTGGTTCGATGAACCCTCTGTCAGGCACTTAAATGTGATTTGGAGAGTATCCATGTAGATGTAGATATAGAAGTGTGTTATCAACTCGTCACCTTGCCCCACCTCAGTTTTAGAACATGTATATATAAACAAGGCGACACATCTAATTCACAGCAACAGTTCACACACTCGTTGAATACCAACCACTTTCTTACACAGCTCCATTTCTGCTACTTTCCATCTAGTATATCGACGGCTTTTTGCTACTAGGATGCAATTTTATGCGAGTATACAAAGGATGCATTTTTATGCGAGTATATACTGTTGTGCAAAGCGTAAGGACGAGGTAGTTAAAGTAACATAACATATTAACTAGTAGGGGGAAATGAAAGAAAGTTCAGCATGCTGCCGGCCGCTGTGACCGAACGGTTCGAGGCGCTTCAGTCCGGAACCGCGCGGCTGCTGCGGCCGCAGTGAAACGTCCCCTTAGAAAAATTATAAATGACTGTGCATAACTTACACACAATATTTTTAGCGCAACGCAATTTGACTTTCAAAAATCCCTACAAAAGAATGGCCCTGACTAACAATAACCTATACCTTTCATGAATCACTTACCTCACAAAAATCTTCATTTCTCGAACTATTGCAATACAGCGTGCGCCAATACTGCCAGCTGAATAAAAGATTCTAACCACTGAAGGCACTAACAACTGATAGGCATAGTTAGCAAATGAAAGATTTTGATAGAGAACAAACATTATATTTACCTTAATAGTGTTCAAAAGCCATAATACATATATCAGCTCATGACATCCAGTCTTCCAAATTTAACAGCCAACTGCCCAACACTACAATTGCGAATGTTCCAACAATGCCAACCAGCCACAGACTGCACGCTGCATAGTCAGTGATTTTCATACAGAGCGCTACGTGACGTTGCCAACATAAAAACCTAAACAGCCTACTTACATAGCCCCCATGCTCCCCACAAAAAATTTTACAAATTGTTTTGGGCAGTGGCCAATACAGATTTGAAAAAAATTTTCATAATTACAATAACAAAGAAATGAAATGCACACACTTATAGATACAATGTTGCTCAAAAGCTAAAATTTTCTCACAGTCCATAAAGACAGTCCTGATCATTCATCACAAGAAAATGGATTTCCATGCAGTCTTGAAGAAGTAGTGTTGTCCTTCCAACGGAAAGACAGTGCTGTCTCTTGACATGCAGGCAGGTAATGGGCCACAACAGAGCAAACCCACAACTGAGTCATTCGAAGTTTTGAAGAATATAGGTAGGTAGGTCATCACAGAGCAGACCCACTGTAGTCCTGGTAGAGGGTATGGTATTGGTTGATCATCAAAGGTACAGACCCCCTGCAGTCCTTGTAGAGACGGCCAGCAACTATCTGCTGCGACTGTGTAGCTGCACAATCACCATCGAAGAGTTTTGCGGACAATATAGCAAGTCCATAAACCATCACTTGTGCACTCACAAAGTTTTTGGAATTGTCCTTAGACCCAGCAATGCTGTTAACCAGTCCCTTGTTGAATTATTAACACACGTTCAAACACTAACAGTACCAACTTCTCACATATTGTGCATATATTATCACCAACAGAAATGTGTGCAATGAAATGTATGCTTACAAGTTACTTAATTCAATGAACTGGTTTCCATTACAATTTTATGACATGAGAATACAATTACATAGATACAGAAAACATCATTAAAGAACATAATAGTACAGATTACATTTGTAGTAGTACAGGCTTTACAAAAGAATAGAAAATAACAGACATCAGTGATACTGGAATTATGACATAAGTAAATAAATAAAATAATGAGAATAGTTTTCGAGACATTAATTTCACACATGAGGATTGAAACAGAACAGAATTAAAACACCTTTACACAGTAAATAACATATTATTAGAAAAATTCTACAACATAAATCGTATTAGCTAAACACATGAAGACAGGAAGAACACAATACACATGGGTACACAAACACATAGCGGAATAACACAAAAGGACAGGGGTCGATATCAGCGTATCATTTGGTACTGCAGTCCAACCCAAAACTTCATACCATAGATCTTTCCTGCAAAAAAATCCTATCTAACCCTGTTGTCCCTAAGCCCTACTGTTTTGTTCATATCCTCTTTCAAAATAAATATTTCTCATTATACAATACTCATTTTTACCCAATTTTTTTCATGTAACTTCTGAATGCATTCTTTCCCTATTCTTTATAGTTAGTTTCTTATATAGTCTACCCCCTCTTAAGCTAACTTAAATCTACTGAGCTCAGATATATATACTAAAGGACGAGGCAATGCAGGAACGCACAACAAATTAACACAAACAGCAATGACAAAAAAATTCAAATTGGCAAAGCAAGCAGCAGTATATCTAAATTAGCAGAGTAAATACAACATTACAAGTAGTATGGTCCCATTAGAAAAATTTATGAATTACTGTGCTGATAAACCTCTACGTTATTTGATTTTCAAACAGCTGAGCAAAACTGAACGTACTGAGACATTACTCTCTTTACTTGTTCTGATCAACTCTAAACTGACACACAATATTTTTAGCGCAACGCAGTCTGACTTTGAAACATCCCTACAAGAGAATGGCCCTGACTAACATTAACCTATACCTTTCACGAATCACTTACCTAACAAAAATCTTCCTTTCTCGAACTACTGCAATACAGCGAGCGCCAATACTTCCAGCTAAATAAAAGATAAAAACAAAATAAAAATAAAAGAAAACGAAAAATAAAAAAAGGAAAAAAAGAAAAAAAGGAAAAAATATGAAATGTCCCCTTAGAAAAATTATAAATGACTGTGCTTAAACTAACACACAAAATTTTTAGCGGAACGAAATCTCACTTTCAAAAATCCCTACAAAAGAATTGCCCTGACTAACAAGAACCTATACCTTTCATGAATCACTTACCTCACAAAAATCTTCGTTACTTGAACTACTGCAATACAGCAAGCGCCACTACCACCAGTTAAAAAAAGATTCTAACTACTAAGGCACTAACTACTGATAGGAGTAGTTAGCAAATGAAAGATTTTGATACAGAACAAACATTTTATTCACCTTAATAGTGTTCGAAAGTCATAATATATATATCAGTTCATGATATCCAGTATTACAAATTCACTCTTTCTGGCAGACACACGTCCAGATCGTCCATCCAGTATTACAAATTTACTCTTTCTGACGGAGACACGTCCAGATCTTCCGCTCTTAAAATTCTGCCATCTCTGTCCCCACATCCACCACTGCTGGCAGCTCATCTCCAACTGCACAACGCTACGCACTGTTCACATCCAGCTGCCCAACACTACAATAGCGAATATTCTAACAACGCTAACCAGCCACAGACTGCACACAGCACAATCAGTGATTTTCATACAGAGCGCTACGTGGCGTTACCAAGATAAAAACCTAAACAGCCTACATACATAGCCCCTATGCTCCCCACAAATATTTTACAAATTGTTTTGGGCAATGGCCACTAATCATTTGATAAAATTTTTCATAATTACAACAGCAAAGATATCAAATACACACACTTATTGATCTAATGTTGGTCAAAAGCAAATATTGTTGTCATAAAGACAGTCCTGATCATACATCGCAATAATAATTACAGTTTTTTCTCAAAGTCTGAGCAGTAAAAGAAAATGCACACGGAAGTATTGGATTTCCATGCAGTCTTGAAGAAGTAGTTTTGAACACTATTAAGGTAGACACAATGTTTGTTCTCTATCAAAATCTTTTATTTGCTAACTATGCCTATCAGTAGTCAGTGCCTTCAGTAGCTAGAATCCTTTATTCAGCTGGCAGTCAAGACACATTTTATGCTTTTCAAAATGCGGATATTCCCGGTTGAAATGCACTGCCGAATAGCACTGAGGAACATGTTTCAGACACCAGTGCATTCTAATTACAATTAATGCAACAAATGGTACAAAAGCTTCAAAAGTTAGACACAATGGAACAAAATCTTCATAAGTTAGACACAATGGAACAAAATCAGAGACAAACACAGCAAAAGTTAGACACAATGGAACAAAATCTTCGTTACTCAAACTACTGCAATACAGCGTGCGCCAATACTGCCAGCTGAATAAAAGATTCTAACTACTGAAGGCACTAACTACTGATAGGCGTTAGCAAATGAAAGATTTTGATAGAGAACAAACATTGTATTTACCTTAATAGTGTTCAAAAGTCATAACATATATATCAGTTAATGACATCCAGTCTTACAAATTTACTCTCTCTAATGGACAGACGTTCAGATCATCCGCTCTCAAAACTCCGACATCTCTCTCCCCACATCCACCACTGCTGGCGCTCACCTCCAACTGCTCAACGCTACGCGCTGTTCACATCCAGCTGCCCAACACTACAATAGCGAATGTTCCAACAATGCCAACCAGCCACAGACTGCACGCTGCATAGTCAGTGATTTTCATACAGAGAGCTACGTGACCTTATCCACATAAAAACCTAAACAGCCTGCTTACATCAGGTTCGAATCGTGCCTCGGGCATGGATGTGTGTGATGTCAGTAAGTTAGTTAGGTTTAAGTAGTTCCAAGTTCTAGGGGACTGCCGACCGCAGATGTTAAGTCCCATAGTGCTTAGAGCCATTTGAACCATTTTCAGCATGCTGCCAGAGGTCTCGCTGTCGTACATAGCAAGTTAGACCTCACATCATGTGACGTCAGTGTGACTATAGCGTTAAATGGGGCTGCCCCGCAACCGTGGCGTTCTGCACCACAGGCACTGCTGCTTTAAGTAGAGGTCGTGGGCGGGCGACCACGGTCAACTACAGCACCAGATGACCGCTATACTGTGGAAAATGCAACAAAGGACCGACATCAAACAGTGGGTGCAATTACAACCATGTTTAATAGGTCTGCAAGAGATCCAGTCTCACACTACACAGTGGCACGGCGACCTTACGCACTTTATGATGACGCATCTCTCATTTACGTTCACAGATTATCTTCACATTGAATGAGGCTCTGTTCTTCAGAACAATTCAATATACGTTAGCCCCTTCTAGAACCATCTATTTTCTCTTTATTTACATAGAATTTAAGTACCGGTTTCACTCAGAGCTAAACAATTAATCTTTCACTGCTGGTCTCTTTAACCGACGACCAGTACGCTGTGTTCTGTTGATACCTGCACATCATCAGCACCTTTTATGTAGGTGCCAAGAGCATACGGACTGGTCCAACAAGGAATGCTATTCTCAGAAAAGAGCAGATTCAGCCTGAGAACTGATTCTGGACGTACCCACATATGGCGAGAGATGTTGTTGTTGTTGTGGTCTTCAGTCCTGAGACTGGTTTGATGCAGCTCTCCATGCTACTCTATCCTGTGCAAGCTTCTTCATCTCCCAGTACCTACTGCAACCTACATCCTTCTGAATCTGCTTAGTGTATTGATCTCTTGGTCTCCCTCTACGATTTTTACCCTCCACGCTGCCCTCCAATGCTAAATTTGTGATCCCTTGATGCCTCAAAACATGTCCTACCAACCGATCCCTTCTTCTAGTCAAGTTGTGTCACAAACTTCTCTTCTCCCCAATCCTATTCAATACCTCCTCATTAGTTACGTGATCTACCCACCTTATCTTCAGCATTCTTCTGTAGCACCACATTTCGAAAGCTTCTATTCTCTTCTTGTCCAAACTGGTTATCGTCCATGTTTCACTTCAATACATGGCTACACTCCATACAAATACACTCCTGGAAATTGAAATAAGAACCCCGTGAATTCATTGTCCCAGGAAGGGGAAACTTGATTGACACATTCCTGGGGTCAGATACATCACATGATCACACTGACAGAACCACAGGCACATAGACACAGGCAACAGAGCATGCACAATGTCGGCACTAGTACAGTGTATATCCACCTTTCGCAGCAATGCAGGCTGCTATTCTCCCATGGAGACGATCGTAGAGATGCTGGATGTAGTCCTGTGGAACGGCTTGCCATGCCATTTCCACCTGGCGCCTCAGTTGGACCAGCGTTCGTGCTGGACGTGCAGACCGCGTGAGACGACGCTTCATCCAGTCCCAAACATGCTCAATGGGGGACAGATCCGGAGATCTTGCTGGCCAGGGTAGTTGACTTACACCTTCTAGAGCACGTTGGGTGGCACGGGATACATGCGGACGTGCATTGTCCTGTTGGAACAGCAAGTTCCCTTGCCGGTCTAGGAATGGTAGAACGATGGGTGCGATGACGGTTTGGATGTACCGTGCACTATTCAGTGTCCCCTCGACGATCACCAGTGGTGTACGGCCAGTGTAGGAGATCGCTCCCCACACCATGATGCCGGGTGTTGGCCCTGTGTGCCTCGGTCGTATGCAGTCCTGATTGTGGCGCTCACCTGCACGGCGCCAAACACGCATACGACCATCATTGGCACCAAGGCAGAAGCGACTCTCATCGCTGAAGACGACACGTCTCCATTCGTCCCTCCATTCACGCCTGTCGCGACACCACTGGAGGCGGGCTGCACGATGTTGGGGCGTGAGCGGAAGACGGCCTAACGGTGTGCGGGACCGTAGCCCAGCTTCATGGAGACGGTTGCGAATGGTCCTCGCCGATACCCCAGGAGCAACAGTGTCCCTAATTTGCTGGGAAGTGGCGGTGCGATCCCCTACGGCACTGCGTAGGATCCTACGGTCTTGGCGTGCATCCGTGCGTCGCTGCGGTCCGGTCCCAGGTCGACGGGCACGTGCACCTTCCGCCGACCACTGGCGACAACATCGATGTACTGTGGAGACCTCACGCCCCACGTGTTGAGCAATTCGGCGGTACGTCCACCCGGCCTCCCGCATGCCCACTATACGCCCTCGCTCAAAGTCCGTCAACTGCACATACGGTTCACGTCCACGCTGTCGCGGCATGCTACCAGTGTTAAAGACTGCGATGGAGCTCCGTATGCCACGGTAAACTGGCTGACACTGATGGTGGCGGTGCACAAATGCTGCGCAGCTAGCGCCATTCGACGGCCAACACCGAGGTTCCTGGTGTGTCCGCTGTGCCGTGCGTTTGATCATTGCTTGTACAGCCCTCTCGCAGTGTCCGGAGCAAGTATGGTGGGTCTGACACACCGGTGTCAATGTGTTCTTTTTTCCATTTCCAGGAGTGTACTTTCAGAAACGACTTCCTGACACTTAAATCTATACTCGATGTTAACAAATTTCTCTTCTTCAGAAACGATTTCCTTGCCATTGCCAGTCTACATTTTATATCCTCTCTACTTCGACCATCATCAGTTATTTTACTCCCTAAATAGCAAAACTCCTTTACTACTTGAAGTGTCTCATTTCCTAATCTAATCCCCTCAGCATCACCCGATTTAATTTGACTACATTCCATTATCCTCGTTTTGCTTTTGTTAATGTTCATCTTATATCCTCCTTTCAAGACACTGTCCATTCCGTTCAACTGCTCTTCCAAGTCCTTTGCTGTCTCTGACAGAATTACAATGTCATCGGCGAACCTCAAAGTTTTTACTTCTTCTCCATGAATTTTAATATCTACTCCGAATTTTTCTTTTGTTTCCTTTACTGCTTGCTCAATATACAGATTGAATAACATCGGGGAGAGGCTACAACCCTGTCTCACTCCTTTCCCAACGACTGCTTCCCTTTCATGCCCCTCGACTCTTATAACTGCCATCTGGTTTCTGTACAAATTGTAAATAGCCTTTCGCTCCCTGTATTTACCCCTGCCACCTTCAGAATTTGAAAGAGAGTATTCCAGTTAACGTTGTCAAAAGCTTTCTCTAAGTCTACAAATGCTAGAAACGTAGATTTGCCTTTTCTTAATCTTTCTTCTAAGATAAGTCGTAAGGTTAGTATTGCCTCACGTGTTCCAACATTTCTACGGAATCCAAACTGATCTTCCCTGAGGTCCGCTTCTACCAGTTTTTCCATTCGTCTGTAAAGAATTCGCGTTAGTATTTTGCAGCTGTGACTTATTAAACTGATAGTTCGGTAATTTTCACATCTGTCAACACCTGCTTTCTTTGGGATTGGAATTATTATATTCTTCTTGAAGTCTGTGGGTATTTCGCCTGTCTCATACATCTTGCTCACCAGATGGTAGAGTTTTGTCATGACTGGCTCTCCCAAGGCCATCAGTAGTTCTAATGGAATGTTGTCTACTCGCGGGGCCTTGTTTCGACTCAGGTCTTTCAGTGCTCTGTCAAACTCTTCACGCATGGCGAGTGATGTAAACACTTAATGTACCCAGAAACATGGTCGAACATGATCGTTTTATTGGTCCCGGTGTTATGGCTTGGAGAGAATAATGTTGCATAGGTGTATTAACATCCAGATACTTGAAAACTGAACACTCATTGTTGAAGTTACCGTGACACTGTAATCCTGCCACATGTGCGTCTTTTTGGGGTTGCACCTGGCTGTGACTTCATTTTTTACATGATAATATGCGACCGTGTTGGAAAGTGTAGGAAGACGAGGTCGTGAAACAAAAGGTTTCTGGTAAAATAGACTGGTCTGCCAGTTCCCCCGACTTAAATATTATCAAACACGTGTGGGATGCGGTGGGAAGTTAGCAGGGTCGGTGGAGCACTTTATTTTCTGAGATTTATTCCACCTGACTACCATTATGACAAAACCGAATGCTGGAATGTGATATAATATGAGTTTCATACTGTTATTAATGTATCTGTGCCAGTGGTTAGTCACTTGAGAGCACTGGAGCCACACAGATTGTATTAAATCGGGCGCGCACCCGGCCAACACCCATTTATTGTTGTTGTTGTGGTCTTCAGTCCTGAGACTGGCTTGATGTAGCTTTCCATACTACCCTATCCTGTGCAAGCTTCTTCATCTCCCAGTACTTACTGCATCCTACATCATCCTGAATCTGCTTAGTGTATTCATCTCTTGGTCTCCCTCTACGATTTTTACCCTCCACGCTGCCCTCCAATGCTAAATTTGTGATCCTTTGATGCCTCAGAACATGTCCTACCAACCGGCCCCTTCTTCTTGTCAAGTTGTGCCACAAACTCCTCTTCTCCAAAATTCTATTCAATACCTCCTCATTAGTTACGTGATCTACCCATGTAACCTTCAGCATTCTTCTGTAGCACCACATTTCGAAAGCTTCTATTCTCTTCGTGTCCAAACTATTTATCGTCCATGTTTCACTTCCATACATGGCTACGCCCCATACAAATACTTTCAGAAACGACTTTGTGACACTTAAATCTATACTCGATGTTAACAAATTTCCCTTCTTCAGAAACACTTTCTTGCCATTGCCACTCTACATTGCCCATCTAATGTTTGTTAAGAGTCGTAAACATCACAGACCACGACCTTTATATATCTCGAAGATGTGTTGCTCTCAATGATAGCCCTGCTCCCCCCCCCCCCCCCCCTCCACTCTGTACTACTCACTGTTATCAATCTTGAGAAGCAGCAAATCAACCAAGTAATATTGTAATGAAAAAGGGTGTTGCAGCAAATAAGAACACGGACCTACCGTGATAAATAAAATGTAATTCAGAGGCGCAATGTCCTCCAATAAAACACATGTTACAACTGCAAGGGATGGGTATTACAGTAATGTTTGGCACCTGTAGTAAATCCGAGAACACACAAATGACAATCAGCATAACATCTTCCATTAGGCGCCTTATGATGACACATCTGTCATTTATGTTCATAAATTATCTTCACAATGAATTAGTCTCTACCCTTCAGAACAATGCCCCTTCTAGAACCATCTGTCTTCTCGTTATGTAAACAGAATTTAGGCATCGGTTTCACTCAAACAGTTAATTTTGCACTTGTAATGATGCAACTACAACAAACACTCCTCGCCGAACATTACCGCTTTACACAAAGAATTTAGATTCGTTTAACTGGACTAGAATCTACGGCCATCATTCGTACAGTAAAACCTTGAAAACTTTTCGGAAATTCACACCAGTACTGAGCCACGCGAGAAATCTCTTCCTTATGACGATGAGACTGCATCTCGATTGCGAATCGCGGTTCTACCGTTGTTGTAAAGTTCATCACAGTTCCAGTGAGACTTCGTGTCATAAAATCAAAATCACTGTTTCACGTAAGCTATTACTGGCGTATTAAGTTGTGAAATAACCTGTCGCTCAGCTGCTATTCCAGACACTGAGAGTAGTGCTTGGAAAGGCATTTGTACTGTAAAAGTACTTACTGACCGAACAAAGTTAGCATTTCATTGGAGCCGTCAGATACGGGTCTATCCATCATGAAGGACCCAGAGCGACTTTTCAGAGCGAAAGCGCCAACGCCAAAACCAGCGTTCCCCTCCATATTCATACCTCCGTGATGTTGAGTAATCACGTCGTTACTCATTTTATAAACTAGTGAAAGGAAAATAGTATGTAGGAGAGAAGATCGTTGTCTTAAGCGCTGTCCTCGATTATGTGCTTTAGATTACATTTAAAAAAATATTTTTATTAACTAGAAGGGTTAAGAACAAGTGGGACTATTTTCTCTCGACGCCGATATGTCGCAATATCGCCATTTCGCCATTCAGGTTCTGCAGGAAGGGTTCCCCTCAGCATGCACAATCCTGCGTTCTTTCTGATACTGTAATGGTATTACTATGCTGAAACTGTTCTAGAAGGTTCTAGAAACCTATCATCTTCCCGCGCAACTGTCACTCCCATCTACATCGGGCCACGTCAACCAGTGCGCCTTCCCGCTCGAGATGACTCACAGCCTTCTATACCGATCCTTCGACGTATGCCTGCCCACTGCCTTCTGCATACTCTCATTTACATTTACTTTGATTAATAACGAAAATAAACTAATTCACTTCTCCAGATGCATGGTTTGAATTACTTTAGTTTAATTTTGGGTGAAGGTCTTATGTTATTATTTACATTATAATTATTATTGAACCCTTTAAATAAAATTGCAAAATAGATTGGGTGTATTTATACAGTATTATGTAACGTAGTTGCTACGTTACATGCTGCATGTCCACGTGCTCCAGCGACCAACCAGCAACTGTCAACCGCACTGGTGGAGGAATGGAACGTTCTACCGCAAGAACACCTTACTAGCTTTGTGGCTAGCATGGGAGCACGTTGCAGAGCTGTCCTTGCTGATAGCTCACCCTATTAAGAACAGTGTCCCGCATTTTGAAATGTACACGAAACCATCATAAATCGCGGTCGTCACTAACAATCAGAAGCTTTGCGACCCATTGTGTACAAAATTTGTAATAATCAAGCTTGTCAGTTACAAATTAGTACAACACTGTCTGTGATATCTGAGAGAAACTGGCTGATAATTCTGTAATGGTAAACACCCGGTTTTTAGTGACTCCGTCGTTAATATTTGCAGTAACTTCATTTGTCTCAATAGATGGTCGTCCACTTCTTTCTTCATCACTGACTTTCGTCCAACCTTCCCGAAACAAACAGCTCCATCTTCTTACAGCACTATCACTCCCTCAGTATACACACATTAACTTCAGTACGTATATCTACAGCTTTCATGTTTTAGGCACACAGCATACGTTTTGCTGCATGAAATAGATTTCCTATGAAAGTGATCCGTTTCATTTACAGTTACGGCGCAAAAAAGTTCAGTATTACATTCGAAGGAAACAAAAAAGAAAAACTAAGCACCACGAAGAAGTTATGCAAATTGGTCTCAAAATGACATTAATATAGCTCTCGGCGGAAGATGCAAAAATTGTAAACTTTAGCGACCGATGGATGAATGTGTGATGCCACAGCGCAATTTCACCGCGCAACTGGCAAGGATAGTAAACAGGGGACGTTGATACGAAGCCATAAAGTTTTTGTGACCTTCACTCCGTGTACTCAGTTGCACAGTAACTATGCCTCGCGAACAGGCGAGTGAATAATTTTCTAAAACATCATTATTTGTGAGAGGACGTGTAATTGGGCTCAAAGAATCCGGTTGGAGTAATCCGCTGTGGCGCAACCGGTTTATAGTATTTCGTGACTTTAATTACTTATAAATGATATTTCAGGTAGATAAAAAAAATATGAATCCAGTTACCTGTTGTCAGCGTAACAATTCGTTTGATCTCAAAAATGATTATCCTGGCTAATATATTTCACTATGCTAAAGAAATTTCTCCTTGACGTTGTGTAGAAATGTTGTTTGTAAAGTCGTGTGAGTGGCACTAAATTGCGTATCATTTATCAGATTTACACAACGGTTACTTAAGATGAAAGCCCTTTTCTGTTGCAAAAGGAACATTTAGTCACAAAATACTACCCGCGCGCAACGCTGACGTATGTGTCCTATTAAAATATTTCATATAAATCGTCCGAAATAATTAGGCTTCATACATCAGCAAATAAGAAATTGATATTACGTAACGTGCTGTGAGCACTATTTTTAAAGATTCAATCTGAGTTGAATTCTGTCTTTTAAAGTAGATTAGGGACCACCAGTGGGCATGTACTTCCATTCATTTATATCTAACAACATTTATGTTCGTTAAAATTCTCGATTCAAAACTGCGGCGGAGATACTTTTGCTAAGATGGCGGCAACCAGATGATAGTCAATTTGTCTATTGTTATTCTCGACTCCTTTTATATCAAGTTAATATATTCAGATAAAAGTCTTTAAGCCTTTTGCTCTCTATATTTTAGCATTTAAAACTATTCTCAATGAAAATACTTCATATTTTTTATACTAACTACTAGTAAACTCCGCTGTAAGTTACTAGAGATAATGGCTGCGCTCCTAATTGCGGAGCTCACAATTAACACTAAACAACATTAATTAGATTGGATTACAATTGAAATAAATACAAATTTGCGTCTAGACAATAGCGACTCTACTTTTCAAATAATAATTAACAGTATATACAGTCACGGGTTTTCCTCTTTGCAAACCTCCACACGTCTCACGTCCGGACAGTTCATCGGTTACCACAGGAAGAACAACTGAACCACAATTATTACTGATAACAAAAAAAGACTATAATTGTCGTTGTCTATGAATGTAGTTCTCTGATAATAGTTTTAATTCACACAGAAATTAAATTATTACAAAAATAATGAAATAATTATCGTCATTTTTACACGATACAGTCTTTTTTATACGTAGTATCGATAATATTTGTGTGAAGTTCGTACACTTAGTTCATTTTAACATCTTGTGGCTAGAACATAGTGTCGTGGATATTACACCGCGAATCACTCGACATCTGTATAGGAACGATAAAACTATTCGACGATGTTGGCGGGAAAGGGTCAACCATAAGCGAATACAGCTTCAAGAAGGAAGTGGTCGACCTACAGAGGACCGAGCAATCGCCAGAGAGGCACTCACGGACCCAGATTAATCATTATCATCGATGCAGGTGGTGCCCGGTAACCACAAGGACCATTAATATGCGGCTCGCAGTAACGGGGCAGAGCTCACGAACACTTTGCGACGAATATCATTGACATCGGTACGCCAGCAAGCCGTTTGCACTGGTGTCGGGAACATTCGACTTGAAGTCTCATTGACTGGAGTAGAATTGTCTTCAGAGATGAGTCCCGATTCGAACTGAGCACCGACGACCAACGAGGACGTGTCTGGAGGCGCCCCATACAGCAGCGGGATACCAACCTGACTGTCACAATGCATACGGTCTGACAGCCAGGAGAGATGTTCTGGGATTCCATATCGTTTCATAGCACAACCCCTTTGGTTGTCATCGGCTGTACCCTTACTGCAGAGCGGTACGTCGACGATATTCTACGTCCCGTTTTCTTGCCCTTCATGGCATGCCATCCAGGGGTTACATTGAAGCAAGATAATGCTTGCCGCATACGGTGCGGTTTTCCACTGCTTGTCTTCGCGCTTGCCAAAACTGACCTGGGCCAGCGAGGTCGCCAGATCTCTCCCTAAAAGACAGCGTTGAAACATTATGGGCAGGTCCCTCCAACCACCTAGGAATTTTGACGATCTAACACGTCAACTGAACAGAATTCGACACGGTATTCCTCGGCAAGACAGCCAATAACTCTGTCATCAGTGTCAAGCCGTATAACTGACTGCATAAGAGCCAGACGTGGATCAACGCTTTACTGACTTGCTCAATTTGTGAAGCTTTTTCTCTTGAACAAATCATCCATTTTTTTCCCTGTACATTTACATCACGTCTACCGATTTCCGTCTAGTTCGGAAAGTTCCTGCTTGGTGCGTCGTTGTTATTTGTCTTACTGTTTCTTCAGCGACGATGCCCATATTTATCCAGGCGACTCAGGTATTTGTTCATGAGACCCAGAAAATATTAGATACAGGCTCCCAGGTAGATGACATTTTCCTTGACTTCCGGAAGGCGTTCGATACAATTCCGCAATATCGCCTGATAAACAAAGCAAGAACCTACGGAATATGAGACCAGTTGTGTGGCTGGATTGAAGAGTTTTTAGCAAACAGAACACAGCATGTTGTTCTCAATGTAGACACGTCTACAGACGTTAAAGTAACCTCTGGCGTACCGCATGGGAGTTTTATGGGACCATTGCTTTTCACAATATATACAGGGTGTTGCAAAAAGGTACGGCCAAACTTTCAGGAAACATTCCTCACACACAAAGAAAGAAAATATGTTATGTGGACATGTGTCCAGAAACGCTTACTTTTCATGTTAGAGCTCACTTTATTACTTCTCTTCAAATCACATAAATCATGGAATGGAAACACACAGCAACAGAACGTACCAGCGTGACTTCAAACACTTTGTTACAGGAAATGTTGAAAATGTCCTCCGTTAGCGAGGATACATGCATCCACCCTCCGTCGCATGGAATCCCTGATGCGCTGATGCAGCCCTGGAGAATGGCGTATTGTATCACAGCCGTCTACAATACGAGCACGAAGAGTCTCTACATTTGGTACCGGGGTTGCGTAGACAAGAGCTTTCAGATGCCCCCATAAATGAAAGTCAAGAGAGTTGAGGTCAGGAGAGCGTGGCGGCCATGGAATTGGTCCGCTTCTACCAATCCATCGGTCACCGAACCTGTTATTGAGAAGCGTACGAACACTTCGACAGAAATGTGCAGGAGCTCCATCGTACATGAGCAACACGTTGTGTCGTACTTGTAAAGGCACATGTTCTAGCAGCACAGGTAGAGTATTCCGTATGAAATCATGATAACGTGCTCCATTGAGCGTAGGTGGAAGAACATGGGGCCCAATCAAGACATCACTAATAATGCCTGCCCAAACGTTCACAGAAAATCTGTGTTGATGACGTGATTGCACAACTGCGTGCGGATTCTCGTCAGCCCACACATGTTGATTGTGAAAATTTACAATTTGATCACGTTGGAATGAAGCCTCATCCGTGAAGAGAACATTTGCGCTGAAATGAGGATTGACACATTGTTGGATGAACCATTCGCAGAAGTGTACCCGTGGAGGCCAATCAGCTGCTGATAGTGCCTGCACACGCTGTACATGGTACGGAAACAACTGGTTCTCCCGTAGCACTCTCCATACAGTGACGTGATCAACGTTACCTTGTACAGCAGCAACTTCTCTGAGGCTGACATTAGGGTTATCGTCAACTGCACGAGGAATTGTCCATTGCAGGTGTCCTCGTCGTTCTAGGTCTTCCCCAGTCGCGAGTCATAGGCTCGAATGTTCCGTGCTCCCTAAGACGCCGATCAATTGCTTCGTACGTCTTCCTGTCGGGACACCTTCGTTCTGGAAATCGGTCTCGATACGAACGTACCGCGCCACGGCTATTGCCCCGTGCTAATCCATACATCAAATGGGCAGCTGCCAACTCCGCATTTGTACACATTGCACTGACTGCAAAACCACGTTCGTGATGAACACTAACCTGTTGATGCTACGTACTGATGTGCTTGATGATAGTACTGTAGAGCAATGAGTCGCATGTCAACACAAGCACCGAAGTCAACATTACCTTCCTTCAATTGGGCCAACTGGCGGTGAATCGAGGAAGTACAGTACATACTGACGAAACTAAAATGAGCTCTAACATGGAAATTAAGCGTTTCCGGACACATGTCCACATAACATCTTTTCTTTATCTGTGTGTGAGGAATGTTTCCTGAAAGTTTGGCCGTACCTTTTTGTAACACCCTGTATAAATGACCTAGTAGATAGTGTCGGAAGTTCCATGCGGCTTTTCGCGGATACAGAGAAGTTGCAGCATTAGAAAATTCCAGCGATATTCAGGAAGATCTGCAGCGTATAGGCACTTGGTGCAGGGAGTGGCAACTGACCCTTAACATAGACAAATGTAATCTATTGCAAATACATAGAAAGAAGGATTCTTTATTGTTTGATTATATGATAGCGGAACAAACAATGGTAGCAGTTACTTCTGTAAAATATCTGGGAGTATGCTTACGGAACGATTTGAAGTGGAATGATCATATAAAATTAATTGTTGGTGAGGTGGGTGCCAGGTTGAGATTAATTGGGAGAGTCCTTAGAAAATGTAGTCCATCAACAAAGGAGGTGGCTTACAAAATACTCGGTCGACCTATACTTGAGTATTGTTCATCAGTGTGGGATCCGTACCAGGTCGGGTTGACAGAGGAGATAGAGAAGATCCAAAGAAGAGCAGCGCGTTTCGTCACAGAGGTATTTGTTGAGCATGATAGCGTTACGGATATGCTTAGCAAACTCAAGTGGCAGACTCTGCAAGAGAGGCGCTCTGCATCGCGGTGTAGCTTGCTGTCCAGGTTTCAAGAGGGTGAGTTTCTGGATGAGGTATCGAATATATTGTTTCCCCCTACTTATACCTCCCGGGGAGATCACGAATGTAAAATTAGAGAGATTCAAAGGGCTCTGAGCACTATGGGACTTAACTGCTGTGGTCATCAGTCCCCTAGAACTTAGAACTACTTAAACCTAACTAACCTAAGGACATCACACAAATCCATGCCCGAGGCAGGATTCGAACCTGCGACCGTAGCGGTCACGCGGTTCCAGACTGAAGCGCCTTTAACCGCACGGCCACACCGGCCGGCAAGGTAGGTAATTACAGTGACACGTAAAGTGCCCTCCGCCACACACCGTTGGGTGGCTTGTGGAGTACAAATGTAGATGTAGATGTATGCTGAAATCGGCTACTCTTCCGCGCACCAAAAAGCGTCGGAACTTACTTTCGAAAGAGTCCTCGTACATGCTTACATCTACGAAAGTTCTTTGGTTACAGTATTATTTCTCGCAAAGCAGAAACAATGTAATGTTAAATTTACGTCCGCTATCAGATCAGAACAAGCGTCGATTGATACGTGATCAGAAATACGTGGTTTTCCTAGTATCTGTCTATTTACCGGCACAACCCTTTACTATGGTATCACGAAACGATTACGTGTAAAATATTCCAAATAGACTATTGGTTAACATCGGTGCTCACTGGTCTAGAAAAATGTAATTACTGACGCGACTTCAGCAAACAGCGGTTCCACGCCGCTTAGCCGCACTAGACCCATCAGGAGCCTGCGGCGGCTGTAGCTCACTGTTAGCGGAGCATATCGAAGCAGAAACAAAGTTTCAGTTAATGGACGAGTTCTCAGCCGGAGAGAAATTAAGCGTAAATTTCAAATCCATTGGACCGTAAATTTCGCCCAGTAATCAAGCGCGTTAATAGTTGGTGAAATGAGCAAACAGGCCGGACGGCTACCTGCCCGGTTGCGAGAGGAGAGGGGCTTATTGTCCCCTGGCCCACTCTCTCATTTGCGCGCAATCGAAAACAGAGATCCACTCGAGCACACAATTACATGAGAGAGAGAGAGAAGAGGACGGAGGAAAAGTAAGTGGGACTGAGAGGCAGAGGAAGAGAGAGAGAGAGAGAGAGAGAGAGAGAGAGACAGAGACAGAGGAGAGAGAGAGAGAGAGAGAGAGAGAGAGGACCTAACAGCATGTTGAGAGGAGAAATGGAGAGTAAAACCAGTTTAATTCTGTGACTGATTCGCGTGTGTACATCTGTGTCGATGAAATAGCAATTCGCACGAAAAATCTGACATGAGTTTAGCGTTAGCTGGCTTCTGAACGTTGTTGTTCACTCGCATTTCTTTGCTAAACGTGGCAGTCATGTTGCGAACAACTCTTCCATTCAGACAGAATAAGTTTCGCAGCAGCAGTACATGAAAGATGCTTCTTTCCGTTGCTCTAATTCATGTAGTGTAGAAGATATTGACTGGAATACTCTCTTTCAAATTCTCAAGGTGGCAGGGGTAAATTACAGGGAGCGAAAAGCTACTTACAATTTGTACAGAAACCAGATGGCAGTTATAAGAGTCGAGGGGCATGAAAGGAAGCAGTGGTTGGGAAGGGAGTGAGACAGGGTTGTAGCCTCTCCCCGATGTTATTCAATCTGTATATTGAGCAAGCAGTAAAGGAAACAAAAGAAAAATTCGGAGTAGATATTAAAACCCATGGAGAAGAAATAAAAATCTTTGAGGTTCGCCGATGACATCGTAATTCCATCAGAGACAGCAAAGGACTTGGAAGAGCAGTTGAACGGAATGGGCAGTGTCTTGGAAGGAGGATATAAGATGAACATCAACAAAAGCAAAACGAAGATGATGGAATATAGTCGAATTAAGTCAGGTGATGCTGAGGGAATTAGATTAGGAAACGAGACACTTAAAGTAGTAAAGGAGTTTTGCTATTTGGGGAGCAAAATAACTGATGATGGTCGAAGTAGAAAAGATATAAAATGTAGACTGGCAATGGCAAGGAAAGCGTTTCTGAAGAAGAGAAATTTGTTAACATCGAGTATAGATTTAAGTGTCAGGAAGTCGTTTCTGAAAGTATTTGTATGGAGTGTAGCCATGTATGAAAGTGAAACATGGACGATAAATAGTTTGGACAAGAAGAGAATAGAAGCTTACGAAATGTGGTGCTACAGAAGAATGCTGAAGATTAGATGGGTAAATCATGTAACTAATGATGAAATATTGAATAGAATTGGGGAGAAGAGGAGTTTGTGGCACAACTTGACAAAAAGAAGGGACCGGTTAGTAGGACATGTCCTGAGACATCAAGGGATCACAAATTTAGCATTGGAGGGCAGCGTGGAGGGTAAAAATCGTAGAGGGAGACCAAGAGATGAATACACTAAGTAGATTCAGAAGGATGTAGGTTGCATTAAGTACTGGGAGATGAAGAAGCTTGCACAGGATAGGGTAGCATGGAGAGCTGCATCAAACCAGTCTCAGGACTTAAGACCACAACAACAACAACAACAACAACAACAATAACGCGGTGACTTTGTCAAGCACGTAAGGCGCATGGCGAGGCCACAGCGTCTATCCACATCAATGCCAACCACAAAGGAAATGAGAAGAGTAAACTAATCCTTTAACAAGTTCGTTCCGTGTTCTGACTATCGCTGCCGTATGCCTATGTTTTGTTACTGTGTGAGTCGCATTTGCATTAGTCAAAAAAAGGTTCATATGGCTCTGAGCACTATGGGACTCAACTTCCGAGGTCATCAGTCCCCTAGAACTTAGAACTAGTCAAACCTAACTAACCTAAGGACATCACACACATCCATGCCCGAGGCAGGATTCGAACCTGCGACCGTAGCGTTCACGCGGTTCCAGACTGAAGCGCCCAGAACCGCACGACCACACCAAGTAAATTGATACCAAATAGGACAGATCAATGAATTAATTACCAAGTCATCAATCTTAATTAATTAATACCACTAAACAAATTTTCTCATCTCTGAAGACTCTATTGAGGTATCGTCTACATAGAGGATCATCGGTTGGAGGGCGCAGGATAATTTTGGTATTCCCAGTTTGTTTGATATTGTTTGATATAAGAAACGCTCAAAATGGCGAAATCTTGCTTGGTTCCCTGGGCGGTATTTCTAATCGTCATTCAGTCGATGCTGTGGCGGGGACATAAAAAGTCCCAAGCGTTCCGGGAATCCGCACCAGTTCGGGCCGCTCAACTTGAAGGCGTCCGCCTCCGGTATCTGAGTGGTCAGCGCAACAGAATGTCAGTCCTAAGGGCCCGGGTTCGATCCCGGCTGGGTTGGAGATTTCCTCCGCTCAGTGACTGGGTGTCGTGTTGTCATCGTCATTTCATCCCCACCGACGACAAGTCGCCGAAGTGGCGTCAAATCGAAAGACTTGCACCTGGCGAACGGTCTACCCGACGGGAGGTCCTAGTCACACGACATTTGTTTTTAACTTGAAGGCAAAAACTTGGCCGCTCCAGCCGGCCAGATCAGCAGGAGCGGTTGCACCTCCAACTTCTGTTAGGTTAGCTCCAACGAATTTTTCGTATACCGCGGAGGTGCACTGTTGCTCGTCAAATGAGTCTTTAAATAGTCTGGAAAGCAGCTCTCCACCCCACTCCCACGTAGGTGTCGACATAGCGAGGCTCTTCGCTCAACGGCCACCGCCATTTTGTGGCCAGTGTTGTCTTAATTTACCCTGGGAGCAGCCTTGTGGTAACCACCCGCGAGCTGCTCTTGATGTTTATAATTACTAAACATGCTGCAACTACGATGGTTGTGCCTGCGCTGTCGTTGTACTCGCACGCGAGATACGGGTGCTAGAAATTGAAGTGTAGCGTGGTATGGCCTGTTACAATGACCGCGATCTTGACTCTTGGCTAGTGATTCATATTAATTCATTCTTCCCTCTCTCCGGGAACTGGTCTTTATACTGCAGACGTTATTGTTTGTGTTAACTTCTGTTCCTTTGGCACGTCCCACAGGAAGTCCATTGCTCTTCTAGCGGCTGCTTTATTGTGAGTGGAACGTTAGGAAACTTGTGACAGGAATACGTCTCATTTACGTGTCCATTCCTGAATAGGTGCTTTGTCAGACGATAGTGACGTTCATTATGTATGGTTTCCCTGCTGTTCCTTTAACCAGCACTTCATTAGGCGACGAAACACCTGCTGTAAGAAATCAAGACCGACGCCTAGAATAGAAGATCAACAGGTGGATGATCCGCTGGGGAACAATGATACATTGAGATGAAAAAAGTCACGGTGGTAATTACCGCGTACACAAGGTGTAAAACTGCAGTGCATCGGAGGAGCTGTCATTTGTACTCAGGTGATTCGTGTGGAAAGATTTCCGGAGTGATTATAGCCACATTAAGGAAACTGACAGACTTTGAAAGCGGAATGGTAGTTGGAACTAGACGCATGGGACATTACACTTCGGAAATAATTAGGGAATTTAGTATTGCGAGAGCCACAGTGTCAAGAGTGTACCGAGAATATCGAATTTCAGGCAACACCTCTCACTACGGACAACGCAATGTCAGATGGTACTCGCTTAACGACTGAGAGCAGCTGTGTTCGCGTAGACCTGTCAGTGCTAACAAACGAGCAACACTGTGTGAAATAACCGTAGAAATCAATGTGGGACGTATGATAAACGTAGTTGTTTTGGGCAGTGTGGCGAAATTTGGCGCTATTGGGCTACGACAGCAGACGACCTGCCGGAGTACATTTGTTAACAGCACGACATCACCTGCAGCACCTCTCCTGGGCTCGTGACCGTTTTGGTTGGGCCCTAGACGACTGGAAAACTTCGGCCTGGTCAGATGAGTCCCGATTTCAGAAGGTAAGAGCTGATAGTAGGGTTAGAGTGCGGTGCAGATCCCAAAATTCATGGATTCAAGTTGTCAAAATGGCACTATGCAAGCTATGATATCTACGTGATATCTCACTAATTGTGTGGGCTGTGTTTACATGGAATGAAATAGGTTGTCTGGTCCACCTGAACCGATCATTGACTGGGAATGATTGTGTTCGGCTACTTGGAGACCATATGCAGTCATTCATGGATTTCATGTTCCCAAAAAACGATTTCATGTCATTAGGTCACATTTGTTTGCGATTTGTTTGAAGAACGTTCTGTACATTTGGAGCGAATCATTTGGCCACCCAGATCTCCCGACATTAATCTCATCGAACATTTATGGGAGATATGTCAGAGGTTTGTTCGTGCGCGAAATCCATCACCAACAACTCTTACTCGCTGTAGAGGCAGCATGGCTCAATATTTCTACATAGGACTTGCAACAACTTGTTGAGTCCATGTCGAGGTTGCTGCACTACGCCAGGGCAAAAGGAGGTCCGACACGATATTCCATGGCTTTTGTCACCTCTGTGTAGTTGGTACTGTGGTATCGATAGCAACGATACCATGGCGTAGGTGCAAGTTCATAGGTTGGCACTACGACATCGACAACGACGACAGCGCCCTTTAGCAGGCGTTGGTCAGCTCTACGAGCTCCGCTGCAGATTCAACCCATTTGACTCCGAGGAGACGAGCTAGCAGCATTGGTTCAAAAATGGCTCTGAGCGCTATGGGACTGAACATCTAAGGCCATCAGTCCCTTGGAACTTAGAACTACTTAAACCTAACCAACCGAAGGACAGCACACACATCTATGCCCGAGGCAGGATTAGAACCTGCGACCATAACAGTCGCGCGGTTCCAGACTGAAGCGCCTAGAACCGCTCGCCCACCACGGCCGGCTAACAACATTGTTTCTGTTATATCCTAGCCAGTAATGCCACCCGAGCCCGCTGCCAAAAGGTTGGCAGCATCAAAGTCCGGACGCCGTCCGCATAAGCAGCGCCAGCGAGACAGCAAATCGCCGCAAGTCTGCGCGCGCCACCGCTGGCTTCTGGCTTCTTAAGCGCTGGAGTCGCGAGCGCTAGGACACTTCTGTATTCGCCGCTCAGTTGTATACTCGCCACCGAATTGTGTACTTGCTAGTCAGTTGTGTGTTCATCGCAGCAGAGTTGTTGTTTGTCGTCAGCCGACGCTGACCTAGCCGCTCCGACTCGAACTAGACAGATTTCTGTAGACACGGAGTTCACCACTGTGTTTCTGTATCTTCGTTAATAAAGATAAGTACCGACTTTTATTTAATCAGAGTGTTTGGGTTTTCATCTTTCTGTTCACTGTTCCAGCGGACCGGTCGGCCCGCTATTAAAAGTGTGGCGGTGACTTCGTAAGCCGTTTCTACCCTCAATCGAATGGTGCAGCGGAACGTTTTGTACGCACATTCAAGGATCATATGGACCGCCTTCGTGCTACGCACTCTCGTCATCAGGCCCTCATCACGTTCCTGTCGTCGTACCGAACCACGCCACGCGACGGCCCTTCGCCTGCGGAACTTCTCCACGGCCGTCGTCATCGCACCCTACTACGGTTGTTGCACCCCCCGGATCGACCCGCCGCATCTGAGCATCGTCCGCGTTTTCAGCGCAACGACGCCGTTTTTTTCAGAGTTTATCACGGTCGCCGTCGTTGGGAACGTGGTACCGTGATAAGTGTCCAGGGTCGCGGTTTTTATACTGTTCAAGGTGCTACTGGGGTGCACAGGAGGCATCAGAACCAATTGCGCCGCGCTGGCCGCCCGGATTCTGCCGCTCGTTCTTTGTCCACAGATTTGGTCCGCGGCGGGTTCCAGCCGCGCCTTCCGACTTCGCTGCCGCCCCCAGGGCAGCAGCAGCAGCCGTCGCCGCTACGACGCCGACAGCCCGTCCCGTTGATGCCTGTCGCGCAGCTTCATCCGGGAGCGCCCCAGGTGGTCGCTCCGGCGCCTGCGGTCCCTCTTCAGTCACCACCGCCTTCGGAGCTGATGGACGTCGACCCCTCAGCCGGGCCGCCTTCCCAAGAGGTGGCTGTGCAGCCTGTCCTGCAGCCGCTTTCCTTGGGCACCCCCAAGGAGTCTGACACCGCAGCGCCTTGTCCGGCGCCCACTCAGCAGCCGTCGGCGCAGCGTCAGGAGACGCTGCTTCTCTTCGTGGGTCCCGACGCCCCGTCGCGTCCAGTACCAGAAGCTGCGCCCGTGGTCACAGGCGTGCACCCTGACCTCGGTTTTCAGTCGGTGTTTCCCGAGGCCCCGCGCAGCCAATGCTGGGGTGCGGACCGGGGACTGCCACCGACAACAGTCTCCGCCCCGGTCTCTTCTGCTACGCCTGCGGCCAGACCCCTCCCCCGCCGTCGACGCTCGCCACGTCATTATTCAACGACGGTGCGGCGATTTGGGGGGGAGGAGTGTTATATCCTAGCCAGTAATGCCACCCGAGCCCGCTGCCAAAAGGTTGGCAGCATCAAAGTCCGGACGCCGCCCGCATAAGCAGCGCCAGCGAGACAGCAAATCGCCGCAAGTCTGCGCGCGCCACCGCTGGCTTCTGGCTTCTTAAGCGCTGGAGTCGCGAGCGCTAGAACACTTCTGTATTCGCCGCTCAGTTGTATACTCGTCACCGAATTGTGTACTTGCTAGTCAGTTGTGTGTTCATCGCAGCAGAGTTGTTGTTTGTCGTCAGCCGACGCTGACCTAACCGCTCCGACTCGAACTAGACAGATTTCTGTAGACACGGAGTTCACCACTGTGTTTCTGTATCTTCGTTAATAAAGATAAGTACCGACTTTTATTTAATCAGAGTGTTTGGGTTTTCATCTTTCTGTTCACTGTTCCAGCGGACCGGTCGGCCCGCTATTAAAAGTGTGGCGGTGACTTCGTAAGCTGTTTCTACCGCGAATTGTTTGTCGCTACGAACACCGCCACAAAAGTTTCCACTTCCTTTCGGGGCCATTACTAACTTTGTTGCTTCAATGATACGTAGTTTGTCCTCCTACTAGTGGCTATTAACGTTGATGCCTATCCAGTCGCACTTACGGGCTCTTCAGTGTAAAGTTGCGCATGTCTTTGACTAATAATTAAATGTACTTTCACGTAAAAAGCTATACCGAAAATCTTACCTCACCTACCGTTACTCGCTTCCTTCATTCGGCCAACCTTTCAGTTTTGAGGAGCAGACCCACGCGCCGCCTTCTAGGCGGGATACAAAAGGTACAATTAATTCAGACTTTTAAGAGGAGGAATGCCGGAGACTCCTCCCATAGCTACAGTTATTCACCAAATCAACCAACACACATGCTACAATGTGTTAAAGTTCGATACTTGTCTACTTGGCTATGCCAGTTATGGTGGTACATCATTCTTTTTAAGGTCTCTACAGTAATAGATCAAAGACAATATCACGGTTAAAAGAACACTTTGTTAATATCATGAGCTTATTCCGGGACTTCTTCCAACAACAAGACCACAAGCAGTATCTCATTACCTCCTAATACGGCACAGTCGCAGTCGGGGCCGCTTCGAGACTTTTTCTTCACACAAGCGACTTATCACTGGGCGCCCATCTCCCCTCCACCCTCAACCTCCACCCCTGTTGCACTCGTACACTTTCACCAGTGTCATATTTCGGTACTAATTGTTCACGCATTGTACACGAATACTGCACTTGGGCCCCATGGCACCCCTCTCAGCTTGGTGCCCCAAGCTCCCGCTACTAATGGTGGTACGTTCTGTATAGAACTCTCACAAATGTGTCGTCGACCCTGGGGCTCTCAGCGGCGGCTTGGTCGCAATACAGAAAGAAGTTACCCACCAAATACAACAGATAAGCAATTTATGCACACTCGGCTAAGATTGATCAAAATATTACTAATTACTGATTTCAGTTTTTAAAGAAATTTAAATACTATTCAGAGAGAAATTATCCACAATGTGAGACGCATGAATACAATTGTAATCGTGATGCCTAAGTGTTCAGAACTTGTGGTGTAGACAGCTGACATGTGTAAGTAATGACTGAGATCTTCGCTGTTCCTACGGGTTCCGTTTCCTGGAAGTTGGCCGGTCGTTGTGGACGAGCGGTTCTAGGAGTTTCAGTCAGGAACCGCGTGACCGCTACGATCGCAGGTTCGAATCCTGCCTCGGGCATAAATGTGAGTGATGTCCTTAGGTTAGTTAGGTTTAAGTAGTTGTAAGTTCTGGGGGACTGATGACCTCTGATGTTAAGTCCCATAGTGCTCAGAGCCATTTGAACCATTTTCTGGACGTTGAAGATATCACTATAATAATAGTCATTCTGGGATCAGCTTTATACCGTACTTTGCGCTGAGCTGCCCGCACACTCACCAAACGTAAATGACAGTTTGCCGGTTACACCTTTGTTGTCTCATTTACTTCTGGAACAAGAGTGAGCCGTGGCGGCTCTTTCCGAGTCGACCCATCGCTGTCTGTGTGTCTTTGGTTCGCTGCCGCGCCACGTGGCTAGTTGGCGCTCCGTGTCCGGGAGGTAAGCGAAGCGACGGAGAGTTGGCGTAGCGACAGTGGGGCCGCTGCTCCGAGCTAAGCATGAGCGTTAGGAAGAAGTGTTTGTTCATGCCAGTCTATATATTGGTAGATATTAGGAGGAAGTAGATATTGTTTTGTTAGTTGCCGGCCGGTGTGGCCAAGCGGTTCTAGGCGCTTCAGTCTGGAACAGCGCGACCGCTACAGTCGCAGGTTCGAATCCTGCCTCGGACATGGATGTGTGTGATGTCCTTAGGTTAGTTAGGTTTAAGTAGTTCTAAGTTCTAAGGGACTGATGACCTCAGAAGTTAAGTCCCATAGTGCTCAGAGCCATTTGAACCATTTTTTTGAACTCTGGGTCCAAGCATTGTAACTGCTTCCTTCTACATTTTTACTCCCTGCGTGCCTGAGAGGTGGCTTGAAATTGTGTTTTAAATGACTGCCTGCACTTGCTGTGGCTCCGGGCATGTGTAATGTGACTTTGTATACGTTTGCATATGAGAGATTTATTTTAAATTCATGCTTTTATTTGTATTCAAAATTGATGGAAATCTTGGTGTGTTCTAGTTTTGCCCACGTGGGCTGCTAGATTTATACTACGGTAGTGTCACTGGACGGCCGTTCTACTGGATGGAAATGACTGCTGGAACTGTGGTAAACTGTAAGCTATTGAAGCTTACTTTGCATTGTATTAACTTCTGGAATTATATGTTTAACATGTTGGGTAGTATTGCAGGTCTTGTTGCTATAAATTTGTGACATAGGTAATGTTTTTTTGCAAATTATATATTGAAGAATTCTGTACATTTCTTGAGCTGCTTGGTTGGTAGATTATTTCTCTGAGGCAATATTATTGATAAAAGGCTAATTATGCTTCTTGTTTTGATCCAGTTAAATTTATTACAGGGTGAAAGTTTTTATTCAACTTGTTGTTCTTAAGAGTCTGGTTCCCCATAGTAAATGAATTTGAGTTTTTTTATTTTAATTTGGTAAAAGAAAAAAATCAATGTACAGTTGTGAACATTGATTTTAATGTTATCAATTAGTCATATTACATAGTCTGGAGACTGGTAAAGCAAATTCTGGATTAATTGATGATTTAAAGTAACTTTCTGTTAATTGATTAATTGTTTAATTAAACTGTTGTCTACTGAATGGTTACGATAAGTATATAGTAGGTTTAAAATTAAACGGTGAATGCTTTTGAACAACTTGGGGTCAAGTCCTTCCATGTTAGTGTTTTCTAAGAAATTATTTGGGACGTAATTTGACCAGTTCACAGAGAGACGTCTTTTTCACACGAGCATTGTGCGGTAGACACATGGTACTGTAACCATACGATACACATCCTGGTCGAAACATTGCTGGCCGATTTTCATGTATAGTTCCTAATGATCGGAAAGTTAAGCAACCCTTAATAAGAATGTCAAAATAAAGATCGCAGCATTCATGACTTTATAAATGAAACACTAGTTTCACAAGACTTCTTTGTACAGCGTTCTGCGATACATACCCGCAAACACGAACGCAAACAGTATAATTATTACATGTATAACTACTGTTCATGACTTTGACATATGAGTCTTCAAATTCTGGGCGTTCTAGAAGAATTCAGTCATTGACGTCAACGCCATCAGACTGGACCACTGGAAGATCATCATTTAAAATCTGGTGATTGAAAGACATGCTTCATTGCAGCAGATAGTTGTTCGTACAGTCCAAATACTTTTCAAAATTGTCAGTCTGAAACTATCCAATCAGAAAATACTGCATTTGCAAATTATTAAAAAGTAACTTACTGCAAAGAAGAACTTGATTAGCGTGGCACAATTCTCTGTGTGTTTCTCTTGAGAGCGATGAATCCTTCATATTTAATGACTGCCACCTACCAACATAGTGCGTAGTGGGGCGATCACTCTGTTGTAGAAATAATTCAAAAGCCAAGATAGCTTAAATACTGTTTACTGGATAATTGGTTTCAACACACTAAAGGTGCCATCGTCGGATCTGTGATGATATAACATGACAGGTTTGAGGGAGGGCTTACATCAGTTACGCTATATACATTACTATTAGCACAGTACCACATACCTGAGTGTAGATTAACATTTATAAACCATTTGGATATAACGATACATGAGACAGACCAGCTGATATAAAATCAATGTCACAAAATATACAAAAAACAACTGTTCTCATGGTCATTCTTTTCCACAAGATATGTAAAACCGAAGACACAAGATAAAACTATACGGTACATAACCGCTGCTCGACTAGCAACGGTTGGCATCACACTGCCCTATTCCGCACAGGTTCACCTGCCGCGATTCTAGCGGTTCACAACCGGCCACCAGATAGCGCTGTCCAAGCAGTGCCACGGTGTAATCACTCATTACTACTACAGTACAATTTCACTATTACTGCTAATCAAATACCCACGCAAATAACACTTTCGCATACACTTACTATACATGCTATGCATAGTATACATACTATAAAGTACGTCAATTACGGAGTAAAACATCTGAAGCAAAGGCATTATCCATATTAGCGCCATACAAAACTACATATTGTAATATACCCTTATTCATATATGGAAGTCAGGAGTTTACACATAGAAAGCTGTTCATAACATGACTTAGATACAATGCGACGAGTGATTAAAACCTATATGCTGGGCTTTACCTGTCTGGGCACTATGGTCTTAGGTATTATAAGCCCTAAAAAAGTACTAACGTACTATAAAAGGCTCTCACCATCTATACACTCATTATGAACTTAGTACGGACCGACTATGAAAACCTGCATAGGCACATGAAATTAAGCAATGCCAGGTCAGAAACAAAGCGAGAGGGCAGGGAACAAGGGGGGGTGGGGGGGGTGGGGGGAGGGGGGAGAACAGACATGTGCACCAAGATGCACAGCCTCTCCACATGCGCTCCCATCGGCATGGAACTCGTTCCGTCCATTCAACTCACCGAATGGATGAGGAGTGATGGAAAACATATTACCACGATACCAAGAAAACTTAATATTTAATGACCGCCATCTGCTGACCAACATCAATAACTTACTAAAAAGCTGTGATGTACTCCCAGTCTGCACTTTGAAACACATCAAAACAGCAACGGTTGTGTCATGAAACACATTGTTTTCCAGGTATATATTTTGACCCTCAAAGGCGTTGGGATACGCACTTCCGTAATTGAGCTTTGGAGCTGCTTTTACAGTGGGAGTGTCTCTACATTTTCCACTACTTAAGTTGACCATATCAGAAAACTTAGCTGCTAAAACCTGATTACATATCTGATCAAATGATGGGAATATAAATCCCTTGTCTGCATCTAATGAGTTTATGAAATTATTTTAAACAGGTGCACAGTATCAAACGTGACATATATGACGTTAGCATTACTGTCAAAAGAAATATAGAAGTAATAATTGCATTTAGAGCTTTCTGTCAGTTTCAGGAAAAAGTTTCTTTTTACATCATTCAAATGGTTCAAATGGCTCTGAGCACTATGGGACTTAACATCTGAGGTCATCAGTCCCCTAGAACTTGGAACTACTAAAACCTAACTAACCTAAGGAGATCACACACATCCATGCCCGAGGCAGGATTCGAACCTGCGGCCGTAGCGGTCGTGCGGTTCCAGACTGAAGTGCCTAGAATCGCTCGGCCACACCGGCCGGCTTTTACATCATTATTATCACAGATTATACGAGGGGCGTTCAATAAGTATGGAACAGATTTTTTCCTCGGAGAAATTCGGTTGAAAAAATGTGGCATTTGCTGTGAAACATAATGGAATATTACCGCTTCAGCCGCTGTGGTTTTATGAAATACCGATAGATGGTGTCGCTGTACGTAGCCTCCAAAATGGCGTCCTTAACGGTGGTGCGTTCCAAGCAGAGACCAGTCACTGAGTTTCTTTTTGCGGAAAACCAGAGCATCGCAGATATCATGGGCGCTTACAGAATGTTTACAAATGTGAACAAAAGCACAGTAAGTCGTTGGGCGGTGCGTCTGTCATCACTGCAACAAGGTCACGCAAACCAGTCAAATCTCCCACGTGCCGGCTTCCAGCACACAGCCGTGACTCCTACAATGCTGGAACTTGACAGCTCTCTAGTTCGAAGTAATCGACCTATTACAGTTAAACACCTCTCTGCACAACCAGATACTTCTTTTGGTAGTACTGACACACTCGCCCCCCAATTGTTCTATTCAAAGATGTGTGGCCGATGGATTCCTCACAGCCTAACACTAGATCATAAAGTACAACGAAGGAGAATCTTTGCGGAAATCCTTCGTGTTGTACGGCTGATCGTGACAGTTTTTTGTCGAACATCGTCACAGGCGATGAAACATACTTTCATCACCTCGAACCAGAAACAAAACTTCAAGGCATGGAGTGGCGCCACAGTACCTCTCCTCCGAAGAAAACGTTTACCCTCCACCAGGCACTTAACTGTGATTTGCAGAGTATCCACGTAGATGTAGAAGCCACATCGTCAGCCGGTAAATTCATGGCGACAGCCTTCTGGTACTCAGAAGGTTTATTCTGTTTGACGTCCTCCTTCATGGTGCAATGATCAACTGGGAAGTGTGTTGTGTGCCCTCAGGATATTGAAGAAACGTCTTTAGGGAGTTAGTCGCCACAAAAAATGCAAACGAGCTCCTCCTCCTCCATGAAAACACAAGCACTCACTCAAGCGTGCGCATCCGAGAGCAGCACACAAAACTTCATTGGACTGTTCTTCCTCATCCACCCTACCGCCGGAATTTCGCACCTTCCGGATTCCATCCGTTTGGGCCAATGAAGCTGTTGACCGCGGGAAGCAGCACATGGGTGATGGGAAGGCTACTCTTACAGGAAGACGTCGATCCTGACGTCGACCATACCCGCCCTCCCAGTGAGGTGGCCTAAGGCCGTCATATTGAACAGAGATTGTGTTGAAAAGCATGATTTTGTATGAAAAGAGTGGGGAATAATATGGCGCTTTCAAAATATAGACGTGTTGCATTGCCTGCTGCATGACCCTCATAGTTATGACTTTAATTCCACAACAGATGTTGTAAAACTGCTAGTCTTTTTTCATACTTTTACTGCCCAGACATATTTTTCACTAGGTGCCACGGAACAATTTCATTCATGCTGCCAAACGCACATGAAAATAGAAAAGCCAGAACTGTTGCTTGTTCAGTTCTTAATGAACTATCAGCATCATCATTTATAACACCTCCCTTGAACTGAACGTTTGGATTAACATACATCTCATTCAACTGTTAAAACACATATTTTTTCCTCTTCAGGCAATCTGGCTACAAAAGTCTTAATAAAATGACCCTTACTTGAATTACTTTCTGCTGAAATGTTTATGGAAGCAATAAGCTTTTGTATTTGCATGAACGAAGAGCGTTATGTACTCCACTGGTCTGTTCCGATACTAATAGAAGGTAGAGAAACTTACTGACGAAGTGCCTTTTGTTTTTCATAGCGTTTAACGTAACACGTTCGCATAAGAAATTGACATGAGTAATATTTCTATTGTTTTCAGTAGAATTTTGCTCCCGATGTGCAATACGTTCTTTAGTTTTGTGACACACTCATGTTCACAGCTTCCACTGGTTAAATAACTCAGCAAAATCTTCTCTAGCTATGACCACCGTGTTACTTTCAAGTTTAGGGTCACTATCCTTAGCAAGTTGTGAGCATTTGAAATACTATTGCAAACATATACTCGAACACACAACTATCGACCTCCACGCTAACTTGAATTTTTGGAATGACCTCCTCTGGTAACCTACAGAAACATATAGAATCGTTAATTACAGTATGGCACCACATGTCACTTTACATAATTCTACCTATATTTTCACCCAAGTACGTAAAAATTTTAATCACGTCTTCCGCAAGCAACTATTCGTCTCTCTTACAAAGATCTATCTCCAGTTTCAAAAAAAAAAAAAAAAAAATGTGTGTGAAATCTTATGGTACTGCTGAGGTCATCAGTCCATAAGCTTACACACTACTTAACCTACGTTATCCTAAGGACAACCACACACCCATGCTCGAACGAGGACTCGAACCTCCGCCGGGACTTCTCCAGTTACAGACTTCTTTCATGTAGAACGTCCCTGGAGTCAGATTTAGATGGTTTGCTTAAGCAATGAGGTGGAATGGCGTTATTTCTTGGCATTACACAGTCTCTTAGTTTTGGTGGAGCTCGTGGGTATTTGTACTCGTTTCCTAGCACATCCTTAAACATATAAAAGTTTGTTATATCCCCTTCTTTGAAATGCTTTGTACAGACCACAGATCTCTTGGAAATTAAGTAAGCTTTTCTTGGAATAGCTTTCAATCACCCACGGTACGTGTCGGTATATGTCGCAGTTGAAAGCTGTCGAAATCGCTGCCATGTGTCAGGGATTTCCTTAAGTAGGCTCTAATCTAGGTGTGTCTTTGTAGTAAAGACTAAATCTATTAAAATTTCATGTATGGCGGTCCGTTTTTGGACACATCTCAATGAGTATGCGATCACATCTAAATTTTCAAATGCGTGTGAATTCGTAAGGGACCAAACTGCGAGCCGGCCGATGTGACCGAGCGGTTCTGGGCGCTTCAGTCTGGAACCGCGTGACCGCTACGGTCGCAGGTTCGAATCCTGCCTCGGGCATGGATGTGTGTGATGTCCTTAGGTTGGTTAGGTTTAAGTAGTTCTAAGTTCTAGGGGAATGATGACCTCAGATATTAAGTCCCATAGTGCTTAGAGCTATTTGAACAATTCGAACCACACTGCTGAGGTTATCGGCCCCTAAACTTACGCACTACTTAAACTAATCTAAACTAACTTACGCTAAGAACAACACACACATTTATGCCCGAGGGAGATTCGAACCTCCGGCGGGAGGTCTGCGCAAGCCGTGTCATGGCGCCTCAGACCGCACGGCCACGCCGCGCGGCGATCATATCTCCTGAACTGTGTGTCGTACTACAGTACATACGTGTAGGTACATTCAACGGCTGAAGTGGATATAGTCTGCGAACTATTTTGCGAATTGAATTAGTAGCAAAGATAACAATTTTTTTCACGCATATCATATGGTCTATGTGTCATACCATGATATAATTTTTTAGGTACATTCAGGGGAATATATGGAAACTGTCTGCAAAATGACTTACAAATAGAGTTAGTAGAAAAGAAGTAATAAATTTAAACGTCATGAACAATGCGGCAGTTTTTCACAAATCTCAGTGTTTAAGTCGTCATATCTCGTGGACTATGTGTGGTACAATGATACGCTTTTGCAGGTGTGTTTAGCGGCATATGTGGATACGGTCTGCAAAATTTATTGCGTATGGATTTAGTAACGTAGTAGTAAAAATTTAAATATCGTGCATTATGCCACAGTTTTTCAACCATTTCAGTGTTTATGACGTCATGTTTCCTGAACTATGATAGGTAGGTGTTTCTTAGACCCAAGGCAGCTATTGTCTGTCAGTAAGGTGCAGTGGGGTCAGTTTTGCTTGAAATTGGTCCAGTGTTTTAGGAGGAGATCAGGAGCAGACGTACTCCCCCCCCCCTCCACACACACACATACATACACACATTTTTATAATATGTATGGATTAACAGTAATACACATTTCGTGTAGATAACAAATTACTCTTCACTAGCATGTTTACAACGATGAATCACTCTTTTACAATTATATTTAAATTTCGTTACTGTAAAGACATGCTAGTCAGATAAATCACATTTACAGACAGACCAGATATTTATGGATGTCTGCAGGAAAAGTTTGACAAAAGTAGCAGATGTCACAACAAACGAAGCCAAACGTTCACAATCTGTACATCGCATAACACGGGACTGCATCAGTTCGGTGTTCAATCCAGCGTCCGGCCATCCTGATTTAGGTTTTCCGTGATTTCCCTAAATCGCTTCAGGCAAATGCCGGGATGGTTCCCTTGAAAGGATACGGCCGACTTCCTTCCCTAATTCGATGAGACAGATGACTTCGCAGTTTGGTCTCCTCCCCAAATCGACCCAACCCAACCCATCAGTTCGGTAGGCCGCCTACACAGCGTTGCCACTTTGGTTGACTTCGGCTTGTAAGGAGTAGGCTTTGCTCGGAGGATCGCAAGTCGTCCTTCGATAGCGCTGTCTGTAAGAGTATTGCTCACCAAAGCAGTCATAAATGACTTAAAATCTAATGCACACCTTAACGTGGTTAAGTTGCACCGTAATACAGGAAAAAGTAAGCATTATATGACTGGAAAGCTGTTGTTACGTCTAAATCCCTTTTCATTTTGTGTCAGCTATTTTACTTCTTAGCATCGTTAGTGACCAATTTTCATTAATGTCGGTGCACCGCTTTCCCTGCTTTGCTTTACTTGGCGTGATACGTCAGAATTAAGGTATCATAGACAATCGGTACCACAGTGTCGAAAGATACCCTTATGAGAAAAATGTCTTCCACTTTTCCTAGTAAAATACCTATGAACTCACTTTTCTCATCATCATATGGTTCAAATGGCTCTGAGCACCATGGGACTTAACTTCTGAGGTCATCAGTCCCCTAGAACTTAGAACTACTTAAACCTAACTAACCTAAGGACATCACACACATCCATGCCCGAGGCAGGATTAGAACCTGCGACCGTAGCGATCGCGCGGTTCCAGACTGGAGCGCCTAGAACCGCTCGGCCACCTCGGCCGGCTTTTTCATCATCGTTTTCTTTGGTAACTCCTTTTTTCATCTATTATTTCCCTCTTTCCGAATTCGTAAGAGCAGGGGGCACTGTTGGAGGAATTATTCCTTTCCAGCCAAATATTCCATCAGACTGGGAGTGAGAAGTTTTTGATAGTGCTGAGTCACAGTCGTACAGTATTTTTTACAGAATAAACCGCCATTTGGTTGCATACTGCTGTATTTTTCTTTTGTACCATCTAGATTTCGGCTTTCACACCACTATCGAGTACGACGTTCTTAGAACTTTAACATCGTTTTGCTGTGTACTGTGCAGGATGACAAATGCACAGTTCAACACATTTGTTTAACATTGATATAAATGGTACAAAATTAACGTTAGTTTTGTACCATTTACATCAGTACTAAGCAACTGTGTATTTGTCATCCTGCACAGTGCACAGCAAAATGATGTTACCATATATTACAGGCTATAAGACGCTACTGACTCTAAGACTCACCTTACTTTTAAGCAGTTCTGTTAAAAAATAACATTTTTTACCATTTTCATTGTTTGTTTGAAAAGCCAAACTAGAAAAGATCTTAGTATATAAAACCGAACAGACCTTCAAAATCCCTGACAATTGTAACGTAGCAAGTTATTGCCGAACAACATTCATTGCACTAAAGCATGCAGCCGTGTAGCCCGGTGACTGTAGGATTGTGTCTTCGCTATGACTCACAGAGCAGCTGACGCTACTATCCGTGAGAACGGTCTCAAGAAACATCTAGTTCTAGTAGGAACGTAAATTCATACCCCCTACGAATCTAAATAAACCATAGTAATTATCCGATTTTGCTTAAACTTGTTACAAAATCTTTTGTTATTAAGTAAAGGATCTTGTCAAAATTTCAGATTTTTATCTCGTATAGTTCTGGAGACTGAGAAAATTACTTAAATGTCCAAAACCCGACACTTACGTTTGAAAACTCAGTTAGAAACAATAACAGTTTGTATTTTTTTATGATCTTAAATTCTCAGTGTGTAAAATCACTTAACTAGAATTGTCTTTTCAACACTGTAATTACTCTGCATTTCGTAGTGTAAAACAATCATTCAAAATTATTATCTACTTATTATTTTGTTGTGTGTATATATAGGAATGAATGAGAGAGTGTCTGTGGGACATACGAAAAAACTTAATACTATTTTATGTAAAAAACTTGTGAAATTGAATCGTGCGAAAATTGTGGTGCAACGAGGAAGCTGATGCCGTATGTCGATGTGTGCTTGCTTTTGTAAGAGAGCAGCCAGAATAGACGTAGGAAGTGGAATAATTCTCAATTAATTTTAAGATTATTATGTATTTTGGTCTATTTTATTAATTGTTATATTACAAATTTGCATTGGAATGACGTAAATGATTTTCTGATTAGTGATAGGCTCAGGCAAGTTTTGCCGCAAGAATGATCTAGAAGGATCATTCTGATTGGTCATTTAAACCATTAGCCAATCAGAAATAAGGTGTTCCGGTGCACAGAAAGTTAGATAGGCATAGAGACGGATGGCATCGAGAGAGTCGCTCGCCAACCTTCGTACGTGTAACATCATGCTAAATGTCCCCGAGAAAATAACTTGTGAAATGAAGAACTGTCGAGTTCATTGCTGATAGGAAGTGTCGCGACTTAGGTAGTTTGAGTTACGAACATTGTGAGGACAATTTTATTAATTATCAGTGTGTGATATTTCGGTCTTAGTGAAATTTCGCGAGACATATTCCGTATACATTATCGAATACTTGGGCGAGCACTTATAACTCTGAAGACCACTAATATGACCGAAGTTTCAGTTCGCTATAGTAGTTGGTTAATAATTGTCAGAGCGAACATTAATTGGGTCGGACAGGTAGATATTCTGGCTTTTTTATTCGTGTGAGAACATTTTGTACAGACTTTGAGATGGGATCAGTAGAGCAGTTAAAATAGTAAATTCGGACTTGATGGCAAATTTATGTGCTTCCTTAAGAATAAAAAAAGTTTACTAAAATTTCCGAAGGTTTAGTGCGGGTAAACTGTATTTTCCCACCACCTGATATTTTTTTAAATGAATTTACAGAAACTGATTCGCAACTTGAGTTACGCGGCTTCTGTGTGGGAGGTATTAGGTATTGGTTTCATCAACGCTGCTTTACACGGCCTAGTGAGTATCTACTACTGCAGAGTGAAGTGACGTCATAAGGAAGCCGTACTGAGGTAGGTGGACAATTAATGAGAGACTGTACGAACGCGTAACGACGGTCAACCCCGCCCCGCCGCAATCTGAACTTTCTTCTTCTTCTTCTTCTTCCTCCTCCTCTTCGTTGCCATCGTTTTTCTCTTCATTATTGTATGAGACGGTCTTTGCTACCACCGAGAGCGTTAATTATGCCCCACGTCTTGAAAGATTTAACAATAATGTTTTCTATCATTCTATACCACGACTGTTTTATCCACTGAGGTACTTCTTTGATTGTAGGTAGTTTTAAAGATCCCCTCGGAGTGAATTCATGTTGGCTTTCATCCATCATCCATTTGCTCCATTCCTCTCTCTTATACACTTTAAATGGGTTTATTTCTCATGTCATCAAGATTTTGCAATTGTAAAACGAATAACATCTCTGTATTTCTCTGCCCCAGTTTCTCTTTCACAGAATTTTTCAAATGACTACTAAACTATTCTATCACAAGAAGAGAACTCTTTTTCAATAAAGCATCTATATTTCTTGCCCATACTCTATTAATTTCATACGAGCTTCGTCCATCCAACCCTTGTCATGTACGTGATCAACAACTTCTGGCGGTGTTTCAGGAGTTTTTGCATAGTTTTACGCTTGAAAATGATCATCTGATTAAGTTTAGTACCGTCAGCAGAATATGAAAGGACAACCGCGTAGCGCACTTTTTTTCATGTACACTTGTTTTTGTAGCTACAGTTTTACTAAGTTTCATGGCAACAGTTTTGTTACTCCATATTCGCTATCTGGCTTAGTACCGTCTGTTAACGTCCACTGCAGCGCTAGCTTACGAGTGTGTATTTGAATCATTTCTGTATTAATTGAAATGTAATTTAGGCTCCTGCACCCTAGCAAAATGCCCTTTCCAACAAGGCTTCAATTCACACGTAGCCAATCTTGATTTTGTTCCTTCTTAAACTGTGGGCAGCACATCTGCCTTATAAGCAGGAGACACAAGTTCAAGTCCTGGTCTTGGCACAAATTTTAATTCATTGCTTTAGATTCTATCCTTATCGAAGATGAAGGAGACAGTCTGCCTCCAGGAAAATGCATTTACGTCACATAACTAATTCGAGTGACTTGAAATGTTGACAGTTGTAACTTCAGACACGTTTTACCTTTTATGAGAAAGTCCTTTTCGCCTGTTGAAAGTTGCCGACTGCGAGCCTCGACGTGTCTTATCGAATCAATGTTTGATGCCAGCTGGACTTTCCTGCTGTCATTCAGCTGCTTATGTATTGAGTTACGTAATCGCGCAACGGAAACGTGCAAATAGGTCCTCGTAAATGATTAAACAGGTGCCCGTCTTGCACAGTGTGACGGGCAGCAGCATTTACCTGTCCCTTATTCATTTACACTATCAATGGAATACACGAGACACTTTAGGTAAGGTAAATGCACATTCGAAAGCCATCGATATACATGGGAACATTAGGTTACACCGATCATACATTAGTAATCGAACCGTGGGCTGCAAGAGAAACGAAACTAGAGTTATTATCTCCAGAAATCGCTTTTGAATTTGCTTTTACCGACTGCAGAATTGAGTGCATGGGACATGCTGTGGGGAGGGTTACGTATCAAGAGTGCAAGGTGTTATGGCGTGAAGTCAGTGCTGCAGGCCAGTCGGGAACAACAGAGAAAAGGCGGCTGTGAGAAGAGGTCAGCCAATCGTGCCTCCAGGACGGCAACGCGACAGCACCCGGCCCTAGGTGAAGAGGACATTAGCGCCGCGCCCGACTAGCCCACGTCGATAGCAGCTTCATTGTTAGCCACTTGGTTAGCCGACACATCGTAGCCTCTATCATTAATACTCTCTACGTAGCACGGACTTGTGTTTGTTTATTCTGAAGAAGACTAATTTTTTTGTACGTTGCCCTTTGCGTGCGTCACATCTATCGAAGTTAAGTATTTGTAATTGTCTTGTAATAAAACTCATTAATGCGACTCGTTTGATTGTGTGTCTAGCAAGCCGAGTATGCAGGATTCCGAGACACAACACACGGAAGCAAATGTTTCTCACTTGGTATTGCAGTGAGAAATCTCACTCAAACATTCATTGAAGTAAAATCCACTTGCAAACCACGCAACTAGAAAAATTAAGGAAATCAGTAAACAGGCACTAATCAATTCAAACGTACCTGTGAGGTACCTTAGAATTGATCGATGCCTGATCGAATTACGACGATCCCATTCTCAGTTCAAACAAAACAGCTAAGCGAAGCAGTGCTTATCGATCATCTCAGCTGTGTCCAGGAATACAGTCTTTTCAGCTCGCCAACGCCAGAGTTGAGAGCCTGGATATCCGCAGTTTGGTCACGGAGCGTCTGCATCTCTACCGTTCGGCCGTTGAATAGCTTGTCAAATCTCTCACCGGTCATCCGTAGAATTCCGAAAAACTTTGCTGAAGCCTCTTGCTCGCGTCCTCGAGGAAAAAAAAAAAAAAAAAAGCGCGCCCAACACTCACACCAACCGATCACAACCTATGTGTAGTTGTCGGCATATGAAATCCTTCTTGCCCTGTTATGCTCCAAAGAGGTTTCCGGCAAAAATATCAGCGGCCAAAGAAGGCGCATGATCCGTTGTCCACCAATGACAGCGAAAGAAATCGCGCTCGCCTTTTTCCCTTCGAACATAATTTCAAAACAGCCTGCCAGACGGGAGGGCAGGGATGAAAACTGGTGCGTCCAGGAATGGATACGCTTGGCGCCATCATGCCGCCTAGATAACTGCAAGGGCAGGCGGATGTCCTTCCAAAAGTCGATCTTTTGAGAAACTCTCGAGCGTGACTGACACAAGCGAATATCTGTCGTGCTGCGTCCACGTACGGCGCCTTTCAGTCACAATCTCAGCAGTGTGGGCGGAGATTTCCCCTTTCGAAAGCCGCTTTTGTCCACAAGTTCTCGCGTGTACAAAGGCGAGATACCGCGATGCCAGGTCCCCAGAGCGTGAGTAGAGACAACGACCCAAGGCCTCCCACAGACCAAGAGATTTCTAAATTAACAAACCAAACCTCATCTTGCTACATGATGAAAACATATTCTACTTGAAATTAATATTAGTCCTGAACTGGCATGTACAGAAAAAGGTGGAATGAGGACGCTACCTACCTGTTACTCTCCAGTTATTTCTGTAATGACTGTTATGAACTTGTTCTTCACCGAATTACGGGATGAATAAATGTTAAACACAGGCCAAAATTGGTTAAGTTGAAGCTGTAACGTTGTAGCTATTTGCACGACTGCAGAGTTTTGCAGTAATTATTCATCTCACCTAAGAAACTAAATAACTATGGGAACTTTTATAATTTAGAAGAACAGTGTATAAAATTTTCATGCAGATAACTTTAATAGTTTTGAAAATATAAAAAACTACTCAACTGACAATTAGTAAAGTAAATTCAGCTAGTAATCACGACAGTTTAAGTTTCTTTGTCATATGAAAACACTAACAGCACTCTCAGTGTGCACAAGTTATTTTTAAAAAATTTTAATTCTAGACTTCTAATAATTTTGCTTTCGTAAGTAAAATAATATTTTAAAAGTTGATATTTATATTTTGTGTTAGGGTGGGAGCAGATGAGAGTGAATGTGAGTGTGTATGTGGGGACATACGTCAAATTTAAATTTTATAAAGTATTACACCACCCGTAACTAGAAAGTGTTACGTAACCAGGATGTCCTGAAAACGGTGGATCCCCCTAACTGGTGGATGACGTGTGACTAGGAGCATTTGCTTTTGTAATAAGGCAGCCAGAGAGATAGTAAGAGGATACTTAGTTCTAAAGCATATTTCAAGCATAGTTTTCTTTTGATTTTCGTTTGGTTTGGATTTGTGGAACATTTTGCGAAATTTTGCAATATGAAATGACGTAGATGCATCTCCGAATGCTGATTGGAGTAAAGCGGTTTGCGCGCGAAATTGATCATGAAAGGTTAATCTGGATCATTTTGATCAACCAATGAGAGAAAAGTCTTTCTCACTTAATTGAATGAGTTATATGACCTGTGAGCGACGGCAGTCAGTCAGTCGTGGACTCGCTGTCGGACGAGAAGGTCATGTTAGACGTGTCCGAAAAAATTATCTGTAAGATGAAGAAATGACGATTCAATCACCCTCGGTTTATATCGCCGTGCTAGCAGATGCAATTACAGACATTTACGTGAAGTTTTGAGAGGTTTCGGAATGTTGGCTGCTGAATAAACCGCGTGTGAAACTATCGGCCTTTGTGAATATTTTGCGTGGCGTGTTCCGTATGCAAGTACAGAACTTTTGGCGAGCATCTTCTTTCGAAGAATCCACTGAAAAGGACCGAATGTGAACTCGATTTGTAACATTGTATTGCCTGTGTGAATCTCGTAATATTTCGGGTTGCACTTAGCTCATCCCGGCTGTCTTACGTGTGATATAAGCTGCACGAACTAGTAGTAGATGTACTACCAATGTAAATGTGGGCTTGGTGACTGCATAAATGAAAAGGATCGTAATAAAAAATGAGACTCTGCAAACAAACACTTTCAATGAAGGGTAGAAGCATCCACTTTGCCCGTTATTAATAGAGATTTACAGGTTTATCTTGTTACTTGAGTTACGCGGACTTTGTAATCGTAAGTATGGACGGTGGTTTTCTTCAATGTCACTTTTCTCATCGCAAAACGAGTCCCGCGAACCCCGACCCGCCGCAAAGCGAGCAATAAATTTATCATCGCAGCATGGAATAACAGTTTTTTTTCAATCTCTGTCTTCCTCTACAGTTTTTGCCCTCTACAGCTCCCTCTAGTACCATGGAAGTCATTCCCTCATGTCTTAGCAGATGTCCTATCATCCTGTCCCTTCTCTTTATCAGTGTTTTCCACATATTCCTTTCCTCTCCGATTCTGCGTAGAACCTCCTCATTCCTTACCTTATCAGTCCACCTAATTTTCAACATTCGTCTATAGCACCACATCTCTAATGCTTCGATTCTCTTCTGTTCCGGTTTTCCCACAGTCTATGTTTCACTACCATAGAATGCTGTACTCCAGACGTACATCCTCAGAAATTTCTTCCTCAAATTAAGGCCGGTATTTGATATTAGTAGACTTCTCTTGGCCAGAAATGCCTTTTTTACCATAGCGAGTCTGCTTTTGATGTCCTCCTTGCTCCGTCCGTCATTGGTTATTTTACTGGCTAGGTAGCAGAATTCCTTAACTTCATTGACTTCGTGACCATCAATCCTGATGTTAAGTTTCTCGCTGTTCTCATTTCTACTACTTCTCATTACCTTCGTCTTTCTCCGATTTACTCTCAAACCATACTGTGTACTTATTAGACTGTTCATTCCGTTCAGCAAATCATTTAATTCTTCTTCACTTTCACTCAGGATAGCACTGTCATCAGCGAATCGTATCATTGATATCCTTTCACCTTGTATTTTAATTCCACTCCTGAACCTTTCTTTTATTTCCATCATTGCTTCCTCGATGCACAGATTGAAGAGTAGGGGCGAAAGGCTACAGCCTTGTCTTACACCCTTCTTAATACGAGCACTTCGTTCTTGATCGTCCACTCTTATTATTCCCTCTTGGTTGATGTACATATTATTTATGACCCGTCTCTCCCTATAGCTTACCCCTACTTTTTTCAGAATCTCGAACAGCTTGCACCATTTTATATTGTCGAACGCTTTTTCCAGGTCGACAAATCCTATGAAAGTGTCTTGATTTTTCTTTAGCCTTGCTTCCATCATTAGCCGTAACGTCAGAATTGCCTCTCTCGTCCCTTTACATTTCCTAAAGCCAAACTGATCGTCACCTAGCGCATTCTCAATTTTCTTTTCCATTCTTCTGTATATTATTCTTGTAAGCAGCTTCGATGCATGAGCTGTTAAGCTCATTGTGCGATAATTCTCGCACTTGTCAGCTCTTGTCGTCTTCGGAACTGTGTGGATGATGCTTTTCCGAAAGTCAGATGGTATGTCGCCAGACTCATATATTCTACACACCAACGTAAATAGTCGTTTTGTTGCCACTTTCCCAAATGATTTTAGAAATTCTGCTGGAATGTTATCTATCCCTTCTGCCTTATTTGACCGTAAGTCCTCCAAAGCTCTTTTAAATTCCGATTCTAATACTGTATCCCCTATCTCTTCTAAATCGACTCCTGTTTCTTCTTCTATCACATCAGACAAATCTTCACCCTCATAGAGGCTTTCAATGTATTCTTTCCACCTATCTGCTCTCTCCTCTGCATTTAACAGTGGAATTCCCGTTGCACTCTTAATGTTACCACCGTTGCTTTTAATGTCACCAAAGGTTGTTTTGACTTTCCTGTATGCTGAGTCTGTCCTTCTGACAATCATATCTTTTTCGATGTCTTCACATTTTTCCTGCAGCCATTTCGTCTTAGCTTCCCTGCACTTCCTATTTATTTCATTCCTCAGCGACTTGTATTTCTGTATTCCTGATTTTCCCGGAACATGTTTTTACTTCCTCCTTTCATCAATCAACTGAAGTATATCTTCTGTTACCCATGGTTTCTTCGCAGCTACCTTCTTTGTACCTATGTTTTCCTTCCCAACTTCTGTGATGGCCCTTTTTAGAGATGTCCATTCCTCTTCATCTGTACTGCCTACTGCGCTATTCCTTATTGCTGTATCTATAGCGTTAGAGAACCTCAAACGTATCTCGTCATTCCTTAGTACTTCCGTATCCCACTTCTCTGCGTATTGATTCTTCCTGATTAATGTCTTGAACTTCAGCCTACTCTTCATCACTACTATATTGTGATCTGAGTATATATCTGCTTCTGGGTACGCCTTACAATCCAGTATCTGATTTAGGAATCTCTGTCTGACCATGATGTAATCTAATTGAAAGCTTCCCGTATCTCCCGGCCTTTTCCAAGTATACTTCCTCCTCTTGTGATTCTTGAACAGGGTATTCGCTATTACTAGCTGAAACTTGTTACAGAACTCAATTAGTCTTTCTCCTCTTTCATTCCTTATTCAATCTTTTTCTCATGGTAACCTTCCCCTTGGCTGTCCCCTCCCGGAGATCCGAATGGGGGACTATTCCGGAATCTTTTGCCAATGGAGAGATCATCATGACACTTCTTCAATTACAGGCCACATGTCCTATGGATACACGTTACGTGTCTTTAATGCAGTGAGTTCCATTGCCTTCTGCATCCTCATGTCGTTGATCATTGCTGATTCTTCCGCCTTTAGGGGCAATTTCCCACCCCTAGGACAAGAGAGTGCCCTGAATCTCTATCCGCTCCTCCGCCCTCTTTGACAAGGCCGTTGGCAGAATGAGGCTGACTTCTTATGCCGGAAGTCTTCGGCCGCCAATGCTGATTATTTATCAAAATTTAGGCAGTGTCGGGGATCGAATCCGGGACCGAAGACGTTTTGATTATGAATCAAAGACGCTACCCCTAGACCACGGGTACAAACTGATTTTGAGAGTTTTCTACTAATCGGAGACAATGGATAATCACATTTTATTTGCAGAATCATCCTTAACAACTTCCAGATAGGCTTCCGGCTACATGCAATACTCAATTTGGGATGTAGGCCTGGAAGCTACAACTTTCACTGTTCAGTGGATGTAAAAAATTTAATTTCCAGAACGTAGAACTAGTATTTGTCATTGTATTCGCTCCTTTTGTTGTCGCTTCAATATACATAGAGAAACAACCCTCCATTTCGGAAACTACATTTTGTCTTTGTTTCGCTACAATTTTCATCATCAAAATGTTAGTTAGTAAGGACACAAGTTCCTGGACAAATACGTTCATTTCTTACTATCATCAGTTCCTTTGAAGAAATGCGGACAGTATTTTTCTTCAGTTTCTCAAATTAGAAATGCGATGACAAATAACTGTATGCACACTTTGCACTGTATCGCAGCTCTACCGTTGGATGCTTGCAGCTGTAGCTCAGTTTCTGCGATTGGAACTGTACATTACAGCGTATGTAGCAATGTGGACTTATTTAACTCCCGACGAAAGCTAGTCTAAATTAAAATAAAATATAATATGATGAAGAAGCAAAACAATAATGTAAGAAACATAAATGTATAGGCAAGACAATAACGAAATGTTGCTTAGTTTCAGAATACAAAACTTTTAGAGTATTGTACAATTCGTTCTGCTTCACTTCTTTTCATCTGCGACAGTTGTATCTTGAAGACAAAAAGGAAAGGGCAGCAGAGAAGCAGGCAGTGTTTGACCACACCTTACATATACTCGTGAGGCAAAAGTCAGGGGTTACCTCCTGATATCGTGTCGGCACTCCTTTTGCCCGGTGCAATGCAGCAACTCGACGTGACGTGGACTCAACAAGCCGTTGGAAGCCCCCTGCAGAAATATTGAGTCACGCTGCCTCTACAGCCGTCCATAATTTCGAAACTATGGCTGGTGCAAGATTTTGTGCACGATCTGACCTCGTTTGGGAACACGATGTCCATCAATGGATGAAAAAAATCTCTAAGTAGCCCAACATCCGGAGGACCAGATCTATTCCATGTAAACACAACCCACACCATTATGGAGCTACCACCAGCTAGTGCAGTGCCTTGTTGTCAATTTGGATTCATGGTTTCGTGGGGTCTGCGCCTTACTCGAACCGTTCCATCAGCTGTTACAAAAAAAAAAAAAAAAAAAAAAATGGTTCAAATGGCTCTGAGCATTATGGGACTTTAACGTCTGAGGTCATCAGTCCCCTAGAACTTAGAACTACTTAAACCTAACTAACCTAAGGACATTACACATATCCATGCCCGAGGCAGGATTCGAACCTGCGACCGTAGAGGTTGTGCGGTTCCAGACTGAAGCGCCTAGAACCGCTCGGCCACACTGGCCGGCTCAGCTCTTACAAACTGAAATCGGAACTCATCTGACCAAGCCAAGGTTTGCCAGTCGACTAGTCTCCAACCGATCTGGTCATGAACTCAGGAGGGGTTTGGGGTTCTGCAAGTGATGTGATGTTAGCAAAGGCGCTCTTATCGGTCGTCGGCTTGCATAGCCCAAAAACGCAAAATTTCGCCATCCTGTCCTAATAGATACGTTTGTCGTACGTCGCAAATTGATTTCTGCAATTATTTCGGGCAGTGTTGCTTGTCTGTTAGCACCGGCAACTCTACGCAAACGCCGCTGCTCCCGGTCGTTAAGTGAACACGGTCGGTCACTGAGTTGTCTGTGGTGATAGCTAACTCCTGAAATGTGGTATTCTCGGCACACTCTTGAAACTGTGGATCTCGTAATACTGAAATCCCAAACGATTTCCGAAATGGACTGTCCCATGCGTCTAGCTCCTTACCATTCCACTTTCAGTCTGTTAATTTTGTGACGTGCGGCCGTAACCACGTCAGAAACCTTTTCACATGAAATACCTGAGTACAAGTGATAGCTCTACCAATGTACTGCCCTTTTATACCACGTGTACGCGATATTACCGCCATCTATATAAGTGGACATCACTATCCTATGACTGCTGTCATTCCAATGAAGTGCGTTGTACTAGAGTCAAAACGAAGTCAGTTTATTTGAAGAAAGTGGTACCCCACAGGTCTTAAATATTTGAAAACTGATGCTGATAACAAGTTCTCTATTACACAACCGGGTTCTGACCACAACCCATCAGGTATTATAAAATGTATACAACAGTTTACAAAGCATCATAAAATAAATAGCGTCAATTAATATAATATCATGATGAGTCACTGTTGTTAAATAGTAATATAAATTGTGAATAGCAGTCAATGGCAGCATGAGAGTGCCTCCTTTTGTAGCTTTGCAAGCTGCTATATATCGTGAAGGAGAGCAGTGTCTGGTACAATTTTACTATCGATGAGGTAATATATATTACTATTTGACGACAGTGACGAATCATTTGACGGTGTTGGTTTTACTTCTTCTTGTGAGCTGTTGTAAATATTTTATGATTCGTGATGATGGTCTGTGGACAGAAACTGGACATATAATAAAGAAATTTTTATCAGCAACTGTTGGCGTTTTTCGAAACTAAATCAAGAGTGGAACACGTGGTCTACAGTGGCACGTCAATACGAGATTGTTTATCTTTCATGGAACTCTACGTCTTGGATACATTAGCTCTAACTGCGTTTTGTGTGCACTTGGCACGCAGTCTAACCTGCCCCTAGAAATCAGGCAAGGCTCTTGGTCTGTCAGAATGTATATCGTCAGCATCAAGAGCTTTGTGTGTATGCATAGTGATCTGCCAGTTGCTTTCTGCTCACACAAAGGCATTGCGTGTCTCGGTGAAAATCATGTCATGCACGCCGTTAGCAGGCTCAAGACAGTAGGTTATTCTCCTATTCACGCCAGCCGAAGTGGCCGTGCGGTTAAAGGCGCTGCAGTCTGGAACCGCCAGACCGCTACGGTCGCAGGTTCGAATCCTGCCTCGGGCATGGATGTTTGTGATGTCCTTAGGTTAGTTAGGTTTAACTAGTTCTAAGTTCTAGGGGACTAATGACCTCAGCAGTTGAGTCCCATAGTGCTCAGAGCCATTTGAACCATTTCTCCTATTCACGGACGAAATGCACTTCTGGTTAGTTGTTGATTATCGCTGTCTGCTCACCAGACATCCCTCCATCCTGACAACATAGTTATGAATGTGTCCGCCTCCGGTAGCTGCATGGTCAGCTTGGCGGAGTGTCAGTCCTCTGGGTCCGGGTTCAATTCCCGGCTGGGTCGGGGAATTTTCTCCGCCCAGGGACTGGGTTTTGTGCTGTCATCATCATCCTATCATCCTCATCGACTGCAGGTCACCGAAGTGGCGACAAATTGAAAGACCAGACTGCCTGACGGGGGGCCCTAGCCATACGATTAAATAATTAAAATAAATAAATTTGTGAAGTTCTGATATGAGGGCGTTAGTATTCTTGTCTGGGGCGGCAGCATGCTAGGACTATGTAAGCCACTGCTCGCGTTTCCTGCATGCATGGTGACAGTTGTGTACTTTAGGGATTACATCAAGTTCTTTACTACTATACGTCTTTTAATAATGCGCAGGGTTAATATTGGAGAGAAACGCATCAACAAAATCTTAAATCACTGATAGGAACAGTTGCTATTCTTGGTGTATCCGTATGCCGCAACCTCGCTGCTCGCACGTTGCCGGCAAGGCCCATCGATAATAAAACAAAATCACTGGCTCTCACTAATACGTTTAACACGCATCATTGCTGCACGCCGAGCTGCTTACTATAATCCTTGCCAGGCGAGGATACAAAGCACGTTTGCTTTAATAGCTGCGACTGTTGCCGGCGGTCCTGGAACGTGAGCTGTGATTGGCAGCTTCAAGGCCACTCTTCCAGAGTCGTTATTTAGAGAACTGCTCAATGTTTACGTGGGTTCCAGCACACTACACATCTAAGCTACATGTAGATTCATACTGTGCAAACCGCTGTTAAGTTCATGGCAGAGGGCATTTTCGACTGTATCACATTTTGATATTTCTTCTCGTTCCAATCTTGCACGGAACGCGGAAAAAGTCACTATTTAAATGTGTCTTTGCAAACTGTTATTAATCTTGTCCATCAGATCTCCGCAAATGCCAGAATTAAGAGGGCTGTAGTGTATTCCTGGATTCCTCACTAGTGCAGGAAACTTTGTGAATAGTCTTCGGCGAGATAAATGGCATTTATATGCAAGAATCTGCCACCACAGGTTTTTCAGCATTTCCGTGACGCTCTCCCATTGCTTAAACAAATATGTGACCACTTGCGATGCTCTTCTTTGTACTTGTTCAATATCTGATAATAGTCCTATCTGGTACGTATGAGATGTATTTGCAGTTGTGAATACCAACAACCATCAGTTGTAGGAGGGAATCATGACAGTGCAATTTTGTGCTGGACCGGCTCTCGAACTCGGATTTCCCGCTTTAATCGCCTTAATCACTTAGGCTATCCGTGCACGACTCACGGCTTCACTGAAACCTCCCTACACCGTCGTTCCTGCATCACGATCTGTACTCTTACACATATTAAGTAATTCCAATGCAGGGGAGGACATTTTAATTAAAAGTCATTGCCTGACCTCGGCGGATAAACACGATATTGCAGTGCCCTTGTTCTTAAGAAGCACGGTGCAATGTAATGTTCCTTCGGACACGCCTGTCCAAAGAGACATTGTATCTTTCTTCTTAACAACACAGGCACTGCAATGCCGTATACTATTTGATATGGATTGTCTAACGCGTTAAAGCCGACATCGAGCTGTGCACACAGTTTCTTGGTCATAATCCACCGATCATTACGGATGAGTTTCTGAAGATACAATGAAATTTTCACTCTGCAGCGGCGTGTGCGCTGATATGAAATTTCCTGGCAGATCAAAACTCTGTGCCGGACCAAGACTCGAACTCGGGACCTTTGCCTTTCGCGGGCAAGTGCTCTACCATCTGAGCTACCCAAGCACGACTCACGCCCTGGCCTCACAGCTTTACTTCCACCAGTACCTCGTCTCCTACTTTCCAAACTTCACAAAAGTTCTCCTGCGAACCTTGCAGTTTCATATCAGCGCACACTCCGCTGCAGAGTGAAAATCTTTCTGGAAACATCCCCTAGGCTATGGCTAAGCCATGTCTCCGCAATAGCCTTTCTTCCAGGAGTGCTCGTTCTGCAAGGTTCGCAAGATAACTTCTGTGAAGTTTGGAAAGTAGGAGACGAGCTGCTGGCGGAAGTAAAGCTGTGAGGAAGGGGGGTGAGTCGTGCTTGAGTAGCTAAGATGGTAGACCACTTGCCCGCGAGAGGCAAAGGTCCTGAGTTCGAGTCTCGGTTTGGTACATAGTTTTGATCTGCCAGGAAGTTTATGAAAATGTTCATTATGAGGATGGCGATCAGAACGGGGTCTGGTTTGAGCGCAGTCTCTGCGCTGCTACTGAGGCGCAGTACCCACCACGTCTGCAGTATCATCTCCATACACTTACAGCAAGTGTCGATGTATTTCAGTTTTCGCAATTTTCTGTTTAGCAGCTACGGATTTCTGATTTCCACACAGCTTGATGTCGAACGCCATTTTGGAACGCTTCGCTGCTACTACTGCTGTTTGTCGTAAGACAAAGAAACCGGCAGAAAACTGCCAGTTAGATTAAATACCTTACTAGTGCGAGTAGGAATCTCATTTTGACGGTACCGTCCGAACATTATTGTGTATGACTGAATGTTCTCATGTTGAAGAAATTTGAAGGAGCGACGTGTTTTCCTTGGTAAAAACCTTTCTCAGTCCAAGGTCGCATAAATATTTCTCTATTTTCAACAAAGAGATTCAATAGACTGTGTTGTCATCTTCAGGTGTTCAAAATTTTGATTACAATTAACATATATATTTATGGGATCTTGGTTTTAGAAAGTTTTTTACCAATTCATTGTGCATATAGATAGTTCACCTATAGATCCAGATGAGTGCGTTTGCCAATATCAAAATATGTATCATAAATTACCGTATCTTTCGATTTCATTAACCCATAATCTCAAATTTTTTTCACTGCCAAGGGACCTTAGACTTTAGTATTTGGCATAAATTTCAACTTGACACTTCCACCGTTTCCTGAGAAAAGGGTTTTTTTTTAAAAAAAAAAAAAAAAGCAGACAGACTGACAGATGAACAATAAATGCCAAAAATGGTTTCTTGTATGATATAATCACAAATTAACAATTTCCGGATGTTTTCCTTTACTTGTACTGTGAAACCTTGCTTCTTGCCAAATTTCATGGTCTAGGTGAACAGTAAGTATCCTATAGGTTTTAATGAGATGGTTTGCCAGCATCAAAATAAATGGTTCAAATGGCTCTGAGCACTATGGGACTTAACTTCTGAGGTCATCAGCGCCCTAGAACTTAGAACTAGTTAAACCTAACTAACCTATGGACATCACACACATCCATCCCCGAGGCAGGATTCGAACCTGCGACCGTAGCGGTCGCGCGGTTCTAGACTATAGCGCCTAGAACCGCTCGGCCACTCCGGCCGGCCAAAATAAATGACCGTATCTGTTAATTGCATTGAAGTAGATGCATAAATGTTTTATTCTACCGAGGGACTCGCGACCTTAGCATTTAGCATATATTTCAGCCTGATACCTCTTCCAGTTCATGAGAAAATGCGCTGTTAGCAGATGGACAAACAGGGACAACCAATTGACCCTGTAAGTGTTCCGTTTTTACCGACTGACGTACGGAGCCCTTAAAGATAGTATTATGCCGACAAAATATGGCTTGGGCACTAAATACAACAAAAATCATACGACGAGTTAGTTTCAGAATGAACCTCCTTTAATAAAAAAAGTTTTGCTTACAAGATGGTCGCTGTGTCACGTTAGGCAGAAATCTCAGCACAAGTAATGTAGCTGGCATGTCGTTGTCTCTTAACGGTCTGTGATTTCGCAATAGTTCTGGGGAGTTTAAGGCAGTTGTCAGTTTTATGTTCTGTATGGATGTGAATACGCAATGTTTAGTTAGAGATTTAGATTGCACTAGAAATAAAAAAAAGAAATAAAAATAAAAATCTATGGTCGTCAGTTATGACACCTTGGCCCGAATCTCGTGGTCGTGCGGTAGCGTTCTCGCTTCCCACGCCCGGGTTCCCGGGTTCGATTCCCGGCGGGGTCAGGGATTTTCTCTGCCTCGTGATGGCTGGGTGTTGTGTGCTGTCCTTCGGTTAGTTAGGTTTAAGTAGTTCTAAGTTCTAGGGGACTGATGACCATAGATGTTAAGTCCTATAGTGCTCAGAGCCATTTGAACCATTTTTATACACCTTGTTACGTTTCGTTTCCAGCCGATTACGTGGAAACTGTAAAGCTCGATAGACATTCGGAGTGGGCAGCGAAATGTTATTAACTGTTTTGTCAGCAGTGATCAGTGGCATCAGTCCCCAGAAATATAACGCATTCCTCCAGATGCCCTTCACGCGGGAGGCTATCGAGTGCTCGGTTTTACTTGCAAGGCTTTAGCTGGTTCGCTGCTGGAGGACAACGTCCAACGTATTGGCTCAATTTGTTCCATATTAAGCGCATCGGAGGGGGCCAATCACAACAGTCACTCTGGACCGCGGGCCGCACGCACGACGGCAGCTGACAGCGCTGACGTTGACATGATGCGAGCCCCATCACGGACTCGTCCCTGCCCCAAATTGAGGCTCGCAGCGGGCACTCGGCCGCTTTGACGTCCCGCTGACACGTTGTTACTGCAAACAGAGTCCTGCTCTTGCCATGCGCCAGCCGAGTGGCATCGACTGCGTACTTGTAGGCGGCGGGTGCCACAGCTCACAGCCAGACGACCTCGGCTTACAGCCAACAGTGGTGGGTAGGGATGTGCCAGGTTCGGCGCAACGCTTCTGGTCCGTTTTATCAGGAAAATGTAAAAAATTACATTCATTTGTTCTATTAAAATTACTAAGTTTTACTGTAATCAGTACAAGATACCTTACAGATCTTATAATGCTCTCCAAACTCTTTTACCTCAAGACTGCGTTAGCTTGTAAGACGTGTATATTTCTATTGTCTATTGTCAAACCACAATGTATGAAAGATGTTTATATTTTATTAATAGCATTAAGTAGGAATAATTAATATTTGTCATGTTGGAATAATTGTGGTAGCAGGGAATGTCTGCACCAAAGTATTGTTGGCATGCGAGACCGCACATTGATATAATTTTAAAAAGGGCGGGAGAGACCGCGTCTGGATACATTTTAAGAAAAGAGCGGGAAAGACCGCGCAATGATACATTTTGTAATGGTGGCAGGGACTGTCTGCACCAGAAAGCATTGCTGGCGGCAGAGACCGCACTTTTAGCATTCGTAGGAAGTCAGTAGCAAGCGAGATGTGAAGCGAGTCGGTAGCAGGTCTGAAGCGAGAGGTTGAGAGGAGCGGTGTGCCTGCCAGCCACCAGCTATGATTTACAAGAGATTATAAACGGATGTACAGAGACATTAGCTAACTATTATCATAAGAGGAACTAATATTATTGAATTATTTTTTTGAGAAACTCAGCACTACTGAAGGTATGTTTGCGCAATGCTAGTAGTAAGATTATTGTAAAAAGTAAGTCCCATATGAACGTTCGTAAAATAATTTCATTCGGAATATAATTAATTTTTGCGAGCAATATTACATTACTGATTATAATCCATCCCAAAAACCATCAACGGAAAACGTTGCAAAATTTTATTGCTGTCAAGAAAAAGTTTAACTATGAATTACGTAACTTGAGTCAAATTAATTAAAGAATAACGTCAGCTTTGCTTTTAAAGAATAACGTCACCTTTGGTAATAAATACAGCCACTTATTATGACAGCCCACCAGCAGCTAATAGAGTATAGTAAAACAGAGTAAGTATATTCATGTCGCAGTAACAGTAAAAAAGGTAAGGAACAGTTTTAGGTTATTGCAGGTAACGACTGAGGGCCACGACGGCGCATTCTATCTTTCGTCGACATAATCAGAAAATCACTTTTAATAAGCAGCATTTAAATTTGTATGCGAAGATTGAGAAAGAGAATTAATTTCAAATGGAAGATTTCATTTGTTATTATTAAGCAAGAGACAGAAATCCTAAGGGAAGGTCTCATAGGTTATTGTAGAAGGGAAGGTTGCGTAACAAAAGAGATATAGAGGAGACGGGAAGGTTTCAAGTTTCCCCAATAAAATGAACCAAACTGCAGATTTCCTCTGCTTTTTGTTTGGAATTACGTGTATGCACAGCATATTGACTGTGCTTTAATCTTCATTTGAAAGCGAAATTATATTTTTGACTTAGTGAGTAAGGACGCAGTGAAATTAAGATTTAATTCAGAACATGTTTAGTTCCGTCGTAGTGCATAAGACGGTTTGCATGACTTGACTAGCAGACGTCAACAGACGGACTGACTCGCTACATAATCACATTTCCGTTTGAAACAAAGAGATTTCCATTTTTTTCATTTTATCATAATTTCATCAATTAGCGCTCAAAGAATACAGTCGTCGGTAGGATCTTCATGCTGTCGCTGGCCGTCGCTTCAGCTGTGACAGTGAGTAGATACACCATGTCTGAGGGCCGCCAACGAAGATTCTACAGTCGGCGTACTGATCCAACACCACATAGATGGAAAGGCCGAACGACTGCGAGAATCCTAAGTTGTGATGTCAATGAGAAGCTGCGAAAGTCAACAGCTGTCTTGCGTTGTGCCAGGCGCAAAAACTCCTTGTGCTATATGATTGTTATGATATTGTTATTCAAGTGCACAGAGGTAGTATTGTGTGTTAGCAAGTTGTGTTTTTGTAAGCTTAACGAAACACAGTATGCGTTTATAGAGCTTTATCTCCATTACGATTATGAAGTGTTGTGAGCCAAAAGCTAAAGGAAATTACACAGCAGGAGACTAGGATAATGTGTTTAAGTTTCCTGAAGACAATGTACGGGTACAGAAATGGTTCCACTCAATCCCAGCACAGGATCTTGCTGTTACTGGTTATTCAGTCGTAAGCTTTGTTCTGTCTGTAATTTAGTACTGCATGTTTTACATTACGGTATATTATTATTTGTTAGATCACTTCGCGAAAATATAGTAAAATTCAGTTCTCATTTTTCAGGTGTGCCACAAGAATCCCAAAGCTAACTAATTTCTCCACGGCTTGATTCAAATGCTATTCCAGGCTTTTTCCATTCTGTCCAGCCTACCATCTTTAGCTGATGGATCACCCAGAAATGGAAAAGAATAAAAAGCAGTATTGCAGGAAAGCATCAAAATCAGTGCAGCAAGCCATTATGAATATTTAAAAAGAATTTCATATGACAGCATTCAGGCTTGGCTCTGAGCACTATGGGACTTAACATCTATGGTCATCAGTCCCCTAGAACTTAGAACTACTTAAACCTAACTAACCTAAGGACATCACACACATCCATGCCCGAGGCAGGATTCGAACCTGCGACCGTAGCAGTCGCGCGGTTCCGGACTGAGCGCCTAGAACCGCTAGACCACCGCGGCCGGCGACAGCATTCAGGAACTGAAAGATAAAGTTACTGGTGAAAATGGTTTCGATGCAGTAGCCACTTTCTGTTGTGTCAAGTAACAGTTCAATCTGTGTTTACCAACTGATGGTAGTGGTTGCGACACGAGGAGAGAGTCTCCAGTTATTTCACGATCAGCGTGGATCATCATATTGTATCTTAGCGCTTTTCCAGTAGCTAAGAGTGCCGCTGTGTAAACTGGCGCCTGTAGTGGATTTTTACGATCTACATTGGCGCTGCCTGTGGAGTCGTCATATTTGGGCCCATCAAGGCACACGCATCCAGCACTTGGCTACTGTTGGAGAAGGCTTCCATAATTTGCGTTGTTGATTACAGGGTTATCTGAGTAATCCATACTAATACGTAAATGTAACGTAACATACACTCAGAAGCCACACGATATTACCACTGTCCACCGCGGTTGCTGGATGCTGCCTGGTGGCGTAGCGGCCCCGTGACGCGGTAACAAAAGTTTGTTAGCGGAGCAGACACGGAAGGGGGATCAACCTAGCGAAGATATGGTCTGAAAATGGGGAAATCCATTGAGATAAGCGACCTCGACAAAGAGCAGATTATTATTACGCAGAACCTGTGAACGAGTATCTCGAAAACGATGAAGATGGTTGAAAGTTCATGTGCTACTGTCGTCAGCATCTGCAGAAAGAAACAGAAGGACAGTGAAACTGCCACCAGGCACTGAAAGGCTGGACGTCCACAATTCTTCGCAGAATGTGGGGTTCGGAGGCTTGTCTGCTCGCACAATGCTTGTGCACGCACAAATGTTTCGGTGCACCCCGATTCATCGTACATTGTTGCAAATGGAGCTCTGCAGAAGATCACTCCTATGTGTTCATATGTTGACCCAACGACATCGTCAGTTACAACTGCAGTAAAAAAAAAAAAAAAAAAAAAAAAAAAAAAAAAAAAAAAAAAAAAAAAGTGTGTGAAATTTTATGGAACTTAACTGCTAAGGTCATCAGTCCCTAAGCTTACACACTACTTAACCTAAATTATCCTAAGGACAAACACACACACCCATTCCCGAGGGAGGACTCGAACCTCCGCCAGGACCAGCCGCACAGTCCATAATTGCAGCGCCCCAAACCACTCGGCCAATCCCTCGCGGCACAATAGCAGTGGACAGGAGACCATCGGGAATCGACCGTCGACCAATGGAAAAGTGTCAGTTCATCGGGTGAATCACATTTTTGCTAGGTCTATGGTCGTCGAGGTGAACGGCGGCTCGAAACTTGCAGAGCGCACAGACTGGTGGGATCAGTATTATGCTGTGGGAGACATTCTCCTTCGCTGGGACCCGTGGTAGTAATCGAAAACACGCTGACAGCTGCGAATCATGCTTGATGTCTTCCCCGACGGTGATGTCATCTTTCAGCAGTATAATTCTCCGTATCTTGGAGCCAGAACCTTGCTACAGTGGTATGAGGAACATTTAGCGAGCTCACGTTGATGTCTCGGCGACCAAATTCGCCCGACGCGAGTCACTATCTGGGTCACTATCGGGCACCATCACCACTTACGCAAATCTGCTGCCCGTTATTTAAGCGAATTACATAACCTGTGCGTAGACATATAACGCCACGTACCTCCAAATTAACCTACCAAAAAACTGTCGTATCAGTGATGTGTTTCGTTCCAAAGACGAACAAACAAGGTAATAGGCAGGTGGTCAGAATGGGCGGGTGGTCACAATGTTTTGGCTCTTGGGTGTATGATTGTAGCACGGGGCTATGTAACACGTAATGACAGTGAACGACTGCTAGGATACCTGCTGTGTTGGTACGACTTTGTAAGACGACTTCTCTCCCTGGCTCGACAGCGATAAACTAGCTTGATACTTTCTGATCGCAATTCTTGCTAGCTAACGCAGAAGCTGATATGTGCTTTCGTGAACAATTTCATAGGGAACCGTGCTGTACGAACGCAATAAATTATTCACCTTCACAGAGCTAACATTACACACGGATGCAAGAAGAAGGGCAAAGAATTTCTCGACAGTCAAATAACGTCTGTCTCTCTGGTACTTTGAATACAGTTATTTTGTTACTGCCAGAGATACAAAGGTATGAGAAACATAGATCTGCTGTTGGTTGTTTCGGGGAAGGAGACCAGACAGCGAGGTCATCGGTCCCATCGGATTAGGGAAGGACGGGGAAGGAAGTCGGCCGTGCCCTTTGAAAGCAACCATCCCGGCATTTGCCTGGAGTGATTTAGGGAAATCACGGAAAACCTAAATCAGGATGGCCGGACGCGGGATTGAACCGTCGTCCTCCCGAATGCGAGTCCAGTGTCTAACCACTGCGCCACCTCGCTCGGTATAGATCTACTGTTAACCACATTTACATATCATACGATATTTAGGAATTAATTAGAATACTGGACAGTTACACAAGTCACATAACACATCCTTACAGAAGTGGGTTTGATTTATGGTGGAATATGTAAGTATGCGGAACAACCGATACAATTTTCAGAAACTTCAAACGGCCAGCCACAAGCTCAATGGAATCGTCGCTGCCTAAATATGTATAAGGCAAATAGAATTACGAGGGAAAGCAAAGTTGGTAGCTGACGCCAGTATTACAGCTTTGTGACTGCGTATCAACAGCTTCGAACGTGCTGTCGCACTCTCTGAAGCAGCTGCCAAGGGAGCTCGAGGGTGACAGATCGGAAACCATTCCCGTTTAACACCGACGGTTACTTTTAACTACGCCCACTATTTCGGAACATTAGGAGCTGGTATCCAATACTCTCCTAAATTATCAATTAACGAAAGCTTCTCTTTAGAGCTGAACTTTAAATCAAGTTCGAAGAATGCACGTGATGAGTGCAGGATTACCTGAGTTGCAAGAGACAATGAATCAAATCAGATTCTTCATTTGATAACTTAAGTCCTGGAGGACCGTCGTATGAAGGCATCCTCTCCGAAGCTAAACGAACACCCGAGTCCCGAGTCGTCTCTTTCTATAGGGTTAGATGGGTGTGTGTGTGTGGGGGGAGGGGGGGGGGGGAAGGGGGCGGTCTGTTTTTCGAGGCGGATAGGGAAAATCGTTAGATAGCGTGACAAGAGAGGCCGAAACCGCCAGGAAAACGTGGCGTGTCAAAGAAGCGGAAAGCTTCCGAAATCAGTTGACCGCCATCCTAGCTAATTTCTTATATAACTAAATGTGGGACCGTAACACTTGCTGAAAAAACATGAACACTCACTAAAGGTAAAGAGGCGCCAGTAGACTCTGCCTGGACGTAATATCAACTGATGTCAACTAGGCGAGAGTCGTCGTGAAAGAAGTAAGCGAAAAACTGATACTTTTAATTGTAGGTTTATTCCGTCAGCCTGATTGGTTGTCTTTCACAATTTAAACATACAGCGCCCTCGACAGGTCATTAGGGGTACAAGTGGAGATATTTTTACTGGTGACAGAAGACAATGTGCTGCACAACATTACCTCAGTATTTACTCCATTTTCAGAGTAGTATGTTTCTGGGTTAGTGGCTCCAAGTACATATGGCAAGAGTGAGCCATTAATACTTATTTTCCATTGGGCAGAAGATCAGGTGCTGAAGTGTGTACGCATCTATGCAAAACGATTAGTGAATACTGACAGGTGTAGTCCACCGAGTGGTGCAGTTACGACCATGCAGAAAACATCAGACAGTAAAAGCCAATGATCACACTATCCTCAGTTGCGCCCATAACAAACTGTATATCAAACTTATTAAAAGTCTACAGCGGATTTATGCAATTGTAAGTGCTGCCCCTGATGCAGATAGCAATAAATCATACTAGGCAATAACTGTGACCCACTTCTTACCAATAATGTAATATAGCATCGATGACTATAAGCAAACGTCTGCTTCCTTCGTCGGATTGAGCTTGGGGCGCCTTGTACGTTCCCTCGCCCTTATACAAGATAATGTTGTTACGGCTAGTGTCCATTCTAGGCCTCTTGCAGTCGCTCAAACTTCAATTATAGTGGGTTCTGATTCGCACTGAATTCGTGCTGTTGGATCGTGAGAGAGCAGAGAAGAGTTGAGGTCCCGTTACTCCACTGGACCTCCTGTATCGGCAGTGCTTGGAAGGGGTAGCTTTGTGCGCCAAACTCCACTTGACCGTTTCTGGCCAGCCTGTGGCGTTTGAAGACTGGGCACCTCGTGCTACAGGTGCGTTTCGCTTCAGCTGGTCACAGAGGAATTTTGCAGGCAGTTGGAAAAACGTATTTGGAGATATCCTGGAAAATTTCTTCTATTGCCGATAACTTTGCAGAGCTGACTGACTGAACGTATAAATAAGTATAATGTGCAGATAGTTCTTTGTAAGAAGTAAATTTTACTAAAAGCGAAAAAAGTTATTTCCGTAGCTTATAGGGATAACGTTGTGACACCAAACACACCTGCAGAAACAGGTGTGACTGTTAAAAGGATATAAAAGTTTAATTAATGTAATCCGAGATATTTGCGAATAATTTACTAAAAAGACAAAGTTTTACTTCGCATTCTACCTTTGATTCTAATTATATATTGTACTGAATGTGTCGTGAATTTGTTTTTTCCATCACTGAACTTATAATCAACTCTTTAATGGTTTGAACGAATTATTTTGCTTAGAAGATGTTGTATCAAATGTAAGCTCCTGAACTATTTTTTCTAATACTGTTCCCCTGAAACAGATGCGTAAATATGTGTCTAAAAGATTTATTTAATTACCTTGCTACTAAAGTCAGTTTACATTTTTCTCATTCTAATTTTGTTTCAACGAGGAGACGCCAACAACTGTTTGGATTTTAAGAAGACTAAACAAATAGATCTCATCAAACTGACAGACTTCGTGACAAATGTTTTTCGGTGTGCATAAAACAAAAATCATAAATTCGTGGATAATTTGTAATCAAGTAACTGTGCGTCGTAAACAAACACTATGCCAACCTATCGTAGGGACATTGGGACAAACACTAGGCCAGTCTATCGAAGGGACAGATTAATTTAATCTTAATTTCATAGACATCACGTGACACTGTTGTCATGAGATGGGAGCGGAGGGAGAGGGGTTGGAGGCGGAATTCGTGACAATTATTATTCCATATTCCGAATGCCCCACTACTCATAAGAAATTTTATTTGTATCAAAAATGAAAGGAACATACACGAAGTCTGGTAGAGAAGCAAGAAATATCTATGGCGTAAACAACTCACCTTGAATGTCGACAGTCTCCTTTGAGGGATATACACATGGTCCAGCGATCCTCCACTTTTTTCATCCCATTGGAAAAACAGGTTCTTTCAGATTCTGCAAATTATAGACCGCAGCATTCACGTCCTCGTTTGATGAAAATTTCTTCACAGCAAGTCGAAGTTTCACGTTAAGAAACAGGAAGAAGTCACTTGGGGCTAAGTCTGGTGAATTTGGTGGATGAACGAATTCGAAGCCCAGTTCCTGAAATTTCACCATCGCTATCGTTATTGTGTGGAATGGTGCATGATTCTACATCAACATCTACATTTATACTCCGCAAGCCACCCAACGGTGTGTGGCGGAGGGCACTTTACGTGCCACTGTGATTTGAAACCAAGTAACTGTGCGTCGTAAACAAACACTATGACAACCTTTCTGGTGAAAGTCCACTTTTTTGCGTGCCACTATTGGTACTTTTCAGCCATTGCAAGTTTCAAACGATCCAGCAATGACGCATTATAGGGTCAACTTATAGTTCTGCCTTTTTTCAAGTAATCGGTGAGGGCTATTCATTAGGAATCCGAAATAGACAGTGGCGATCACCCTACCAGCTGACAAAACGGTCTTCGCCTTCTTTGATGCACTTTCATCACTTTTGCTGCACTGTCAAATGGTTCAAATGGCTATGGGACTTAACATCTGAGGTCATCAGTCCCCTAGACTTAGAACTACTTAAACCTTTTTTTTAAATTTATTTATCGTATTTTTTGCATGGAGACACCAACTGGTGTCTTTTGCAAACGTCATAGCATTTTTTTTACAAGTTTAGTACAGTCATATATACATATGTGATTACATATACATGATACAAATGTATCATTGTATCTAATAAGGCACAGTACTGGGTGTTACATCGTACCTATTACAAATATTCAGATTTTACACAACAATAATTTATTTTAGTTTAATATTAATATTCAGTTAAAGAATATAAACACTTGTCAGTCAAGAAATATTTCAGTTTCACTTTGAATAAGTTCCCATTGGGGCACCTTATAGAGCTCGGTAATCTGTTGTACCATATTTGACTACTAATGCGTGGACTATGGTCTGTTATTTTTAACTTTGTTCTTTGTCTGTAGTAGCAGTCTTTATTTCTTGTATTATAGGCATGCATATCAGAGAACTTTGTTACTTTGTTTTGATATGTCACAAAAAATATAATTAATTTGTAAAGATAGTGAGTAGACTGTGAGGTATTTATGATGAATAAAGATTTTCCTGCATGAATCTCTATACCCTAAGCCATGGATAATTCTGATTGCTCTTTTCTGTACGGTTAATATTCTGTTCATATGTATGTCGGCAGCACAACCCCATATCTCTATCACGTAATTAATCTGTGCAAAAATGGTTCCATAATAAATTGTTTTTAATGTCTGATGTGGGACTACTTTTGATAACTGGCTGATAACTGGCAGCGAGGTTCCGGACTGAAGCGCCTAGAACCGCTTTGTCCACAGCGGCCGGCGGTGGACTGTCGTTTTGACTGTGGTGAATAATGATGGATCTATGTTTCATGGCCGGCCGGAGTGACCGAGCGGTTCTAGGCGCTTCAGTCCGGAACCGCGCGAACACTACAGTCGCAGGTTCGAATCCTGCCTCGGGCATGGATGTGTGTGATGTCTTTAGGTTATTTAGGTTTAAGTAGTTCTAAGTTCTAGGGGGCTGATGACCACAGCAGTTAAGTCCCATAGTGCTCCGAGCCATTTCTTTTAGGTTTCACGAACAGTCGCAGAACAGCGCAAAAAATCTTGCGGATTGCGGTGAAACGTCACCAGACATTATATTGAAAAGTTGTGCCGGAGGTGCTTTTGGTCGACTACGAGCAATCGCGTCACCCGCCTCGCACACAGCTTCTTCTTAGCCAGGTCTCGGTGCGAGATATTATGCACTCTCTCAGTTGAGATGCCTACGATCTAAACACTATTACGAGTCTTTATTCGGTGGTCTTGCATTTTGCCAATGCTTTCCTCTGTGGTAACCTTACTTGGCCTGGCGGAGCGCGCTTCGTCTTCGATGCTTGTCCAAGCACATTTAAACTGATTAGCAAAAGAGTATATGATTTTCAATGGTGTTGGAGAGACAGCGTGAACGTCATCCAGTTCTGTTTTGATTTGTGCTGCAATCCAACCCTTCAAATGAAAATGTTTAATAACAGCACGAAACTCTGTTTCCTCCATTTTCAATTGTAGTCAACACATTGACCAATTAAGATGCCATCGATTCGATATTGCAGTTGCAGTATTATTCCAAATTACAATGCAGGCACTACGATGACTACAGCCGTTATGAGATACATGTAATGAATTATTCGCAGTTGCGAATATGGACTGTTCCGGCGTAAGGTCAAGCGCCGGCACGACGGTTAAGAACGTTAGAGCAGAGAGGATTATTAGACGACGTCAGCCAATAGCACGCTGACCGACCCCTCTCTAGGAGCCGGCCAGTGTGGCCGAGCGGTTCTAGGCGCTACAGTCTGGAACCGCGCGACCGCTACGGCTGCAGGTTCGAATCTGCCTCGGGCATAGATGTGTGTGATGTCCTTAGGTTAGTTACGTTTAAGTAGTTCTAAGTTCTAGGGGACTGATGAACTCAGATGTTAAGTCCCATAGTGCTCAGAGCCAGCCCTCTCTAGGACGACACCGAGACAGTAGCGGCTCCAGGAGTAGGCAACACATCCGCCGCTCCGCCTGGCCGCAGCCCACTTGAAGACCAGCCGTTCTACGAGCGCTCCTGCAGCGAGTTAGGAAATGTATTGTTTCACTTGTATTACGAACTGTATATACTGAAGAAACATCTTATTTGTCTGTCGCCATTGCTTGCGACATTTCTGTTTTACCCAAAGTTAACTACTGTGAAAGTTAGCTTGCGTCATGGTCACTATGTGTAAGTTGCGGAAGAAATTGGCGTTACGTGTAAGTTGCATGAATCTCACTTTGAATAAGAAAATGCTGTCTGGCATAGAAATCAACGTAAAAGATTGGGCCGCCACCGACTGTAGCCGCATGACAAATAAATATGAACCGTGATTTGTTTTCAAAGAATATTCTTAAGAATTTATTTTATTTACTAGCGATTCATCAAGAACATTAACACATTTAAACACACTATGTAAGCATGGAAGTAGTTGCCAGGGAGTAACTGATGAAATCATAACCAAATTCCTTTTAACATATGGGAATTTTATTCACTGTAATAGTGCTTAAAAGCTTTTTTAAAAGAAACAGATTTAAAATTATAATCAGGAAGCGCCCTCTAAATATCAAAGTTACAGTTTATTCAGAGGCAGAAAGAAACAAGTTTTGACTGTATGAGCTTTCGGGCAGAGAACCTTGCCGCCCCCTTTTGACACGGCCGTAGTTAACGACCGCTCACAACAGCCTCTGAAAGACAATACTGGTGCAAATCTGCAACACACCAGATAACTTTAAACTAAGAGTTTTGCCAATTTACACAAGCACACAAACTAAGCACCCCCCGTAGGAGGGATGGAAATGGTACAAAATACTAACATTTAAAATATTAACCTTGCCACCAAAGGTGTAACTTGATTTTAACTTCTAAGAAAAGTCTTACAGTGAAAGGGTGGCAACTTTATACACTAAAATGGTCATTTAAATAAAAGCTCATGAAATGCAATCTTATATAAAATTCTACGAGGTTGGCCAAACAATAGTTAAGATGCTCTACACTACGCAGATACCGCCTCTCAAGACCATAGGCAATAATATCAACGTTTCCAAAGATCAAAACATATTTCAGGTATTAGGCCGTTACACTCCAAGCAATAAATTCGTTAACACACAAAATCCGACAAACATGACAGAGGTAGCTACTAAAAAAAATGGCTCTGAGCATTATGCGACTTAAATTCTGAGATCATCAGTCGCCCAGAACTTAGAACTAATCAAACGTAACTAACCTAAGGACATCACAGACATCCATGTCCGAAGCAGGATTCGAACCTGCGACCGTAGCGGTCGCTCGGTTCCAGACTGTAGCGCCTAGAACCGCACGGCCACACCCGCCGGCAGAGATAGCTACTAACGTACGGTAGATTGATAGGGAGATTACCAAACGACCACAACCGCAAGTTGCTCTAACCCGCCCCTACTCCACAAGGGAAAAACGGACCACCCAATTTATAAACAACCACCTTCCCGCGGGTGGGCAAACGGAGAAGAATGGTGGGACGATTCCAAAGCCAAACGGCTGGTGACTTCACCAAGAAAACAAGTAGAATTTAACAAGAGTAAATTAAACAACATGTCACCAATCACTTAACTTCTAATAAACTGCGATTTCTCGAGAAGACCTGGCGCAGCACTCCCAAAGCGCTCTCCCGAACCATCCGCTGCCAGTCACTTCAACGGACGCAGGAAGGCGCGCCGATCTTCCGTCTCACGACGTCGCAGCTCGCACCGGCCAGACTGATGTCGTGGGTTGACTCCTGTTGCTCTCGTGTCGACCGCGAAGTCACTACCCCTCGCTATACGCCGCGGCTCACTGGACTCACGTGGCGACCTCACATGCGCCGACGCTCAAGACGGACAAGTCATCTTGTGTCTCAGTGCGCGACCGAACCACCGATCGATCCAACCGCCAATGACCATTGCCTGAGCAAACTCGAGCAGACTGGCGGCCTAGCGCGCAGACTCAGATGCAGGAACTAACCCCCGACCGGGCGACCACTCGCTGAGTTCTCTTGCTGGAAAGACTCTCATTATGCCGGCTTTAAAGGTTGATCCGAACGACAGACATACTAGCACTCCGAACGACAGACAGACACTAAAAACCTAACAAATGCGGACGAGAGACAGACACGCAAGCTGGGTACGAGAGACTGACCCAGACTGACCGACTGGCGAGCTCATAGCGCCCCTTAAATGCACGTGATCAGGCAACCTTTCCCCTTTCCACCAGAGGGAGACACCAAAGCTGCGATTGCCACAGCGGCGCTACCGCCAGAAACGGAGGGAGAGTGCTTCACACTACGCACTGCGGCGCGCTCTTTTTACCATGGCTCAAAAGGGTTCGGCTGAATCAGAAAATTAATTAATTTAATCCTAAGAAAAAAGACTCATAAAAGAATATTCATTGTACTATCACTCATAAAAAATGGGATGTAATTACAAGTTTGGGCCAGGCAATGTTCACGCGAATAAAATATTAAAATAGAGTAAATAATGCGTGAACACTGTGCGTAAGAGCAGCCTGCAGCAGCACTCCTGAAAACAACATCTATTCTAAAGAATTTGTTTCAAATAAAAAGGGAACAATAATTATTGGACCTGTGCGCATGGGCCGGCCGCGGTGACCGAGCGGTACTAGGCGCTTGAGTCCGGAACCGCGTGACTGCTACGGTCGCAGGTTCGAACCCTGCCTCGGGCATGGATGTGTGTGATGTCATTAGGTTAGTTAAGTTTAAGTAGTTCTAAGTTCTAGGGGACTGATGACCTCAGTCCCATAGCGCTCAAAGCCATTTGAACCATTTTTGTGGGCATGGAAACGCTATGGATGACCTAGCAAGGAAGCTACAAGATTAATGGCGTAGGTAATAGAGATGTACCATCGGTACACAGGATAATATTGGTGACAAATTTATTTATTCCTTAAAAAATTGATGTAATGCATCTACACAACTGCTGTTGCCTGGTAACTATGTAGAATTTCTTGTGAAACTGTACACGATCCACAACACACTCGTATGCCCACGTGGTTTGCGGAGACAAAGTTTCTACATACAGTGGCCAAGTTTTAATAGCATTAAACCACGCAGCCACGAACAATTAACATTTTTCAGAAGGCACGTTTGAATCGACAAAGGGTGATGGCAGTGGGCCAACAAACTCTAATAAACCCTGTGGATGGCTTCCAACGGACATAAGGTAAATGAGACAAAGAAAATTCACGAAGAGGCAAAATTATTAATGTTCAGGAAAGATTAGAACGCATACAGACGCAGTTGCAGGCAGGCAAACATTCACACAGAACAGAGGGCGCATTTCTTACATATGCAACACGTTTGTGTTACGTTCTTCTTACGGATCAAAGTCTGCATTAGGAGTCAAACTGAAAGTCTGCAAAAGCCTCGCATTCCTGGCTGCGACAAGGTTAAACAAGCTTTATAAGACGAGACGGGAGACCAAAAGCTGAAAGCTCCCCTCTCGCCAAGCGGTTAAACCAACTCTCCCTCCTTCGACGAGAGCTCGGCTGCAAACCCTCGGCGCGCTGGAACCAGACTGACCACCTCACACACTCCAACGTCTGCCACGCGATTCCATGGCCAGAAAAACCAACCTAACACCGGTAAGTTTCACGCAAGGAGAGCAAACCTCTTTGCCTACCTGAAAACTACAGGGATGGGCCATTCTGTGCGACTACCGCTGATTCTCTGCAGCAGACTAAACCACCGTATAGCAACATGAAACACACCCACATTCATTCACTCACGCCTGCCAGAGAGTCTTGTATCACTAGAAAGTAAATAAAATGATAATGAAAGGGGACTACAGGACCCTTTCAGATGTAATCATTTCCTTTTGTAATAAACTTCATTAATACGACTTGCTTGACTTGTTGTCTAGCGATCCGAGAAAACAGATTTCCTAGTCACTCCATATTCGACGAGTAGGCGGGAACCAAATGGACAACCATCAGCTGTATAATGGAATGACGACAACGAAAATTCGAACCCGCAGTTACCGGTTATCGCGAGCGTTCGCCTAACCATTTGGCTATCCGAGCACGACTTCCGACCCGAACCAAAATGACATGTCGTCAACCACGTATCTACAACCCGCACTCATACAACCAGTATGTATATTCCCGTACGTATCCGAAGGAACATTGCATCGCACTTCGGAATAACACAGGCACTGCAAAGTCGTTTTTATCCGCTGACACCGGGCAAGCGGCTGTCAAGTAAAATGTTTCCCCTGTACGGGAATATATGTGATGGATGTATGAGTAAAGGCTGTGGATGCTTGTTTGGCGACATGTGACGTTTGGCTCTGGCCGTGAGTCGTGTGCAAATACACTACTGGCCATTAAAATTGCCACACCAAGAAGAAATGCAGATGATAAACGAGTATTCGTTGGACAAATATATCATACTAGAACTCACATGTGATTACATTTTCACGCAATTTGGGTGCATAGATCCTGAGAAATCAGTACCCAGAACAACCACCCCTGGCCGTAATACCGGCCATCATACGCCTGGCTATTGAGTCAAACAGAGGTTGCATGGCAACAGGTACAGCTGCCCATGCAACTCAACAGGATACCACAGTTCACCAAGAGTAGTGACTGGCGTATTGTAACGAGCCAGTTGCTCGGCCACCATTGGCCAGACGCTTTCAATTGGTGAGAGATCTGGAGAATGTGCTGACCAGGGCAGCAGTCGAACATTTTCTGTATCCAGAAACGCCCGTACAGGACCTGCAGCATGCGGTCGTGCAGTATCCTGGTGAAATGTAGGGTTTCGCAGGGATCGAATGAAGGGTAAAGCCACGGGTAGTAACACATCTGAAATGTAACGTCCACTGTTCAAAGTACCGTCAATGCGAACAAGAGGTGACCGAGATGTGTAACCAATGGCACCCCATACCATCACGCCAGGTGTTACGCCAGTATGGCAATGACGAATACACGCTTCCATGATGCTGTAAACAGAACCTGGATTTATCCGAAAAAATGACGTTTTGCCATTCGTGCACCTAGATTCGTCGTTGAGTACACCATCGCAGGCGCTCCTGTGTGTGATGGAGCGTCAAGTGTAACCGCAGCCATGGTCTCCGAGCTGATAGTCCATGCTGCTGCAAACGTCGTCGAACTGTTCGTGCAGATCGTTGTTGTCTTGCAAACGTCCCTATCTGTTGACTCAGAGATCGAGACGTGGCTGCACGATCCGCTACAGCCATGAGGATAAGATGGCTGTCATCTCGACTGCTAGTGATACGAGGCCGTTGGGATCCAGCAAGGCGTTCCGTATTACCCTCCTGAACCCACCCACTCCATATTCTGCTAACAGTCATTGGATGTCGACTAACGCGAGCAGCAATGTGGTAATATTGTAAACAGCAATCGCTATAGGCTACAATCCGAGCTTTATCAAAGTCGGAAACGTAATGGTACGCAATTCTCCTCCTTACACGAGGCATCACAACAACGTTTCACCAGGCAACGCCGGTCAACTGCTGTTTGAGTATGAGAAATTGGTTGGAAATCTCCTCATTTCAGCACTTTGTAGGTGTCGCCACCGGCGCCAACCGTGTGTGAATGCTCTGAAAAACTAATCATTTGCATATATCAGCATCTTCATCCTGTCGGTTATATTTCGCGTCTGTAGCACGTCATCTTCGTGGTGTAGCAGTTGTAATGGCCAGTAGTGTACTTTTATGGTAAGACAACCGCTCGCGATAAGCGGGAAGTCCAGTTTCGAGTCCCGGTTCGGCACAAATTTTCATTGTCGTCATTCCATTACACAGCTGATAGCTGTCATCACTCGCAAGTCCAAATACATTTCATGTAATTCAAACGGCTGTCAACAATGAAGTGTATTCAGTACATTTTTCTAATTCTGTATAAGATCATTCTAATAATGAAGCTTACCCACCATGAAGGCCAAAAATATTCTATACTTTCGTCGAAATTTACGAGAGTAATCAAACAACTACGTGTGTGGAAGTTAAACATCGCAGTAGATATTTGTGTAAGTTACGTTACAGGTGCTAAAGGTACAGAGTGACACACGGGAGACGGACGGTTTTTAATGAAATAATACTCACAAGGGAACCTCCCCATCGCACCCCCCTCAGATTTAGTTATAAGTTGGCACAGGGATAGGCCATGAAAAGCTGAACACAGATCAATCGAGAAAACAGGAAGAAGTTGTATGGAACTATGAAAAAATAAGCAAAATATACAAACTGAGTAGTGCGTCTGCAAAATAAGCCACATCAAGGTACGTGTACACTGAGGAGCACCGTGGACCCGTGGTTACCGTGAACAGCTACGTAACGGAAGGTCCCTGGTTCAATCCTCCCTCGAGTGAAAAGTTTCAATTTTTTATTTTCAGACAATTATCAAAGTTCATGCACTCAGACATGATCAACTTCGCTCTCCAAAATTCCAGGACATGTTCAGATTTGCTTGGACACATGCAGGATTTGACGATCTACACACGGAAAAACTTGAAAACGTTAAAAACGTATGTTTTGACAGAGCACAGGGAAAACTGTGCGACTGTGAAACTGTTGCATTCATTTGTTGCCATTTGTGTGACAAACTCTTATGTTTTCATCACTTTTTTGGGAGTGATTATCACATCCACAAGAAAACCTAAATCGGGCAAGGTAGAAGAATCTTTTTACCCATTCGCCAAGTGTGCAAGTTAGGTGGATCGACAACATATTCCTGTAATGTGACGCACTTGCCGTCACCAGTGGCGTATAGAATATTTCAGACGTGTTTTCCTGTGGAGGAATCGGTTGACCTATGAATTTGCGATCAAATGTTTTCGGTTCCTATTGGAGAGGCACGTCCTTTCGTCTACCAATCGCACGGTTTTGCGGTGCGGTCGCAAAACACAGACACTAAACTTATTACAGTGAACAGAGACGTCAATGAATGAACGGTCAGATCGTAACTTTATATATATAGTAGGTAAAATTTTTATTCGAAGGAGGACTCGAATCAAGGACCTCTCGTTCCGCAGTTTATCACTCTAACCACGTGACCACGGCGCTCTTCAGCTTACAAATTCCTTGTGTTGCATATTTTACACTTGGACTACTCAGTTTGTATATTTTGCTTATTTTTTCATAGTTCCACATAATTTCTTCCTGTTTTCTCGATTGATCTGTGTTCAGTTTTTAAAGGCCTATCCACTGTGTCAATTTATAACTAAATCTGAGGGGGGTGCGATGGGGAGGTTCCCTTGTCAGCCAACTTTAAAATTAATGCATGTTTATTTACACAAAATCAAAGCTCGTTATTTGCCATTTTAGTTAACAAAGTTATTTGTAAAAAATAATGTCGTCAAGGTGATGTCCATCATTTCGAATGCAGGACTCAAGTCTCTTCTCAAAATCCTCCATCACACGGACTAAAATCTCTTCAGGGATGGTAGCAATTTCTTGAATGATTGCATTCTTCAACTCGTCCAAATTTCGTGGTTTGTGGTTATAGACACAGCTCTTAAGGCACCCTCACAGAATAAAGTCACATACTGACAAGTGGAGAGACCTGGGAGGCCAAGAAACATTGCCAAAACGTGAGATAATTCGGCCAGGAAACATGCGTCTAAGAACTGTCATTGAAGTGTTTGCGGTGTGCGATGTTGCCCCATCCTGCTGGAACCAAACGCGTTTTACAGGGATTCGTCGTCTTCTTAGTTCTGGTTTCAACAGTGTTTGAAGCATACGAATGCAACGAACCGAATTAACAGTAACTGTGGTCCCGTTCTCTACAAAAAAATAAGGTCCAATAATGCCAACAGAGCCAAGAGCACAGCAGACTGTTACTTTTACTGAGTGTAGAGGACGCTGGTGGATAAGGTGTGAATGCTCTGGAGCCAAGTAACGTAGGTTTTGCTTATTCACGGTCCCGTTTAAATTGAAGTGAGCTTCATCGCTCATCAGTATAATTTCGTTTTCGTTCTATCCCAAAATCAGTTGCATTCTGTAAGCGAAGTCTTCTCGTACAGCAAAATCAGTTTCCTTAAGTTGTTGGACAATTTTGTAGGGATGGAATTTTAATTCTTTATGCAAAATTCGTCTAACCGGTTCACAATTGATTCGTAACTCACTAGCATGACGTCTAGCTGACCGTCCTGGGCTTCTGACAGCCGCTTTCCTTACCCTTACAACATTTTCCGGTGGCGTTACTCCGCGTCTCGGGCCAGGATGCTTCTTATCCAGTATGTTTCCAGTTGATCTGAAGTTTTCCACCCATCTGAGGATTGTGTTACGGCTCGGAACAGCTCCATGTCGACCGACATTAAACCGCGCACGAAACGATCGCTGCGTAGGAATAATAGACTCACCACTTTTCACGAAATTGTCATAGATAAACACTCGACGTTGCAAGTCCTGTTTCTCCATAGTGACTGAGTAAATGAAATGGCGTCTTGTGTGGATCAGAACTATCCCCACCACGACCACCTCCCACCACCGCGCCCTCAGTACTACGCAGTTCAAAACCGTCCGTCTCCCGTGTATCACCCCGTATCACATTGCTGGCCAGATCTACTGTTATACAAAATCTTAATTAAATAAGACATAGAAATTTTAATGCGACTGACAGCTTTCACATTCATTGCTCAAACACTCCTGAGAACTGGCGTTTATCATTCCTCATATGTCTCACAGCAGTGATGCTTCACTCTACCCCTGTTGGTTCTCTGGTAATCTCAGTTTCCATGCATATTTTAAGAGGCGTGGCTTCACATACTAATACGTAGCGATGGGGTGGAACGGGAAACCTGCTCTGCTAACGTCCCGAAACTACTCTTGACGTGCGCAGCCTCGCCTCCACGGGAGAACGCAGTCGCCTTTGCTTCATTCTCAGACCGTCACATCAGTACAAGTCCTCTGAGAGCTCCACCGTAAGACGCGCGGGCGCGTGTCGGTTCCTCAGAGCGCCCCATTGTACGCCGATCCCTTTCCGCGAGCGGCGAATAATTTACGCCGTTCCGTTGCGTCCCCTCTTCTCCTGCCGCGCCGTCGTCGTCGCCTCGCAGACTCCGGCCCGACACCGATGACGTTCCGCAGGGGGTGGGGTCTCGGTCTGCGGCCGGAAGGAAGGGGCGAGGACACCGCGAGAATGAATCTCATTAGCGGGCCAGAGCGGCGCTGGCGCCTGGCTTCATTACTTGTTCATTTAGTTTGCGCGCGGCGGAGGGCGCTATAAATGCATAAACGGTGTTCTTCCTGAAAACGTGGCTGGCTCTGATATTCCCGTCCCTCCTCTGTAGGAGGTGCGGAAGGAAATGAGCTCTTTAGAGCCACGATTTTCCAATTGGAGCTCTCTAGTCGACACTTTTATAGCGATTTCAATACAAGTAACGGAGAAAAGTTCTCTTAATTTGTGTCTGCAATTAGCCGGCTCTTAATTATCCAGAAACACAACCCTTTTTCTCTATCTTTTTTTGCTTTAGCTTTCCGCGATGATACATTGGGATATCTGTTGCCACCAAATGTGGTATAAGTAACACACATTAATATTTTATAATGGTAAAAGAAAACTAAAAATAGCTTTCTGGAAATTAAAACCAAGGGCTTCACCATTATAAGTTGAAAATGAATTTTCATCTTCAACGCAGGGTAGAGAAAAGATAGGTTGAAAACGTACATGAAGAACCTCCGCGAGGGAGAGGAACTGTCTGCTGACGTGATAGAAGAACAGTGTTGATTTAGAAGACACAAGAGACTCAGTATGAGAATCAGATTCTGACAGAGCTCTGCAAGACTTGTGAAGAAAGAAAGCAGAAACGACGCCTGTAATTCCTTCTAGATGTCTAAAATCATTGGGAGAAGTGTCAGCAAAAATACTAACACGATGTTGCGGTCCCTAGGTTTTTAAGAAGAACGATGCCCACTGCGGCAACTGAAAAAAAAGATTATGATTGAATGTCCCTTCAACATTGTGGTCATTAGAGAGGGAGCACAAGCTCGGACTGTTTTAAGCAGGGGGAAAGAAATTAGCTGCGCCCTTTCAAAGGAACCATCCCGGCATTTGCCTTGAATGATTTAGAGAAATCACGGAAAACCCAAATCAGGACGGCGGGATGCGAGTTTGAATCTTCGAATCATCGTCCTCCCGGATGTGAGTCCAGCGAGCAGCAACTACAGCCGTTGTAAAATGCATGAAATATATTCACAGCTGCACATGCGAATAACAATCAGCTCAATAAGGGAATGACGACAGTGAAAATCTGTGCAGGATCGGGGTCGCCTTACCATTAGACTATCCGAGAACGCTGCATGGCCAGTCGGCCATTATCCATAACCTGCGTGGTTGACGACATCTTGAAGTTTGGGTCTCGCCGTGAAGTGCGTAATAGTAAGGCGGTCACTCGCAAATAAGAGGAAATCCGAGTTCGAATCCTGGTCTGGCACAAATCTGCACTGTCGTCATTCCCTAATTGTAGTCGATAGTCGCACCTACGAATGAATTTCATGTGTTTCTTGCAATATCGTATTTATTCGCCGATACCCGGTAGCTACTTTCAATTAAAATGTCCTCCCCTGTACGGGAATTGTGAAATGTATGTACGAGTACAGGTTGTGATGCAGGAACGACAACATATGGAACTTTAGGTGAGACGGTGAGTCGTGCATGGATAGCCAAAGCAGTTTGAAGTGACCGCTCGCATAAAGCAGCAAAACCGGGGTCGAGTCACGGTCCGGTACAGTTCTTTTTGTTGTCAGTCCCTTCTGAAGATGATGCTTGTTCGTATTCGATCTGGGAATACATTTCATGAAAAACAATTATCAAGTAAGTGTGTAGAATCTATGAGATAGGAGACATACAATTCGACTTTTGGAAGAAGACCAGCCACAAAATCCCGAAGAGAATAAAGGCGTGTAAATATTAGATCTTAAAATATGCTTAACAGTTGATGTATCTAATTTGATGCAAAAAATAATGTAGAAATGAATGGGGAAGAGAATAGAAGAACTGTTATGTAGCGATTAGTTTAGAGACGCAGTTCTGACGTTGCGCTTGTTAATCAATGGAAACCTCAGGAAAAAGTAAGACACTTTCCTAGGATTTGTCGACCTGGGGAAAGTGTTAGACGAATGGCGCAAAATTACTGAAATTCTTATAAAACGACCTATAAGGCTTAGGGAAAGACGATTAATTTGAAATATGTACAAGAACCAAGGGGGAACAATAAAAGCACAATACCAACAGAGAAGTGCTCGGATCAAAAAGGTAAGTTTAGGTCGCAGTCTGTCTCCCCCGTTGTTCTGTTTGCACACTGAAGACGAAATGATGAGAATAAAATAATCCTTTATGGCGGGACTAAAATTTAGGATGAAACTACGCAAATGATAAGATTCATTGATGCGATTGCCATTGTTGCTGTTTTATTCAGTCCGAAGACTGGTTTGATGCAGCTCCACACAAACGCAACGGTCGGCTACTGCGCCAGAGCTCAGCGGCGCCTGAAACTTAGTGCCGGCGCCTTCCGCCAGCAGGCGCTAGAGGCGTTCCCGCCAAACATTCAATCATCCGCGAACTACGCACGCGCACGAGCCTTTTTCCGGCACGGATGGTCACACTATGATATCACCATCCACCAGTCAGGCATCGTCAAAGGCCGCCAATCATCACTCCGGTATCAGCGGAGGAAGACTGGAGCCACCGTGTTAAATAGCCGGAAGAAAGGGAAACAGGCGTCTTTCGACCCGCCACGGACTGCCGTCCGGAAGAGACTTCGACGCAGCCGGAACGTCCAGGTGCCACGTCTTCGCTACGCCGGCCATCGACCCTGGACTCTGCGCCCGTCTACTTCCTCGGCATCCGTCGGAAAGCGTCGAGAGAAAACCCGACAAAGGAACGTAAATTCAGTTCAGTTGCTAATATTTCAATGCAATAAGGTGGCATATTCTTTGGCTTGTTAGAAAATTTTGGTACTAGAAGAAGCCTTTTGTTTTCGAAGAAAGATTATCTTTTTGTAAAACTAAGCGGTGGCCTTGCTCCACCTAATAAAAAATTTTTGTTCGCACATGCGTGCTAATCTGTGGATATAACACTCTCCACGCTGGTCTATCGTGCGCAGCTCTCTGCATCTTTACATAATCAGCGTAACATACATCAATATGAAGATGTTTACTGCAGTCAGACATTGGACTCCTACAATTTTACGCTCACCGTCACCCTTTCTACTTTTGCCGAACTGACAGTGTAGCCTATTAACTGATCTCTTCGCTTAGTCAGGTCGTGCCGTAAGTTTGTTTTTCCTCAGTTCGATTCACTACCCATCCAATCATCAGCAATCTTCTGTAGCACCGCATTTTAAAAACTTTTGTTCTCTTCTTGCCTGAACTGGTTAAGGTCCAAGTTTCACATCCGCACAAGGCTACACTCCAGAAATTACTTTCAGAATACGACGTTGCTATCTCCAGTTAGAGTGAGTAAGAACTACAGGAGCTGCTGAATAGAGCGAACAGTCTTCTGAGCACAAAAAATAGACCTAGAGAGAATCAAGGAAGGATGAAAATAAACGAGTAAAAGCAGAAGTGAGATTATCTATAACGTTAACATCAGGACTGGGCATCACTTAATAGACGAAATGAAGGAATCCTGCTACCTTTAAAGCAAAATAATGTTTGACAGATGAAGCGAGGATGATACACGAAGACCAATACAGGCACGAAGAGAATTTCACAAAAACATGGGTCTTAAATTTGCGAAATAATTTTTTTCTGAATGTACGTCTGGAGCCCAGAATCGTATGCAAGTGAGTCAGAGATTATGAGAAAACAGAAAAAGAAAAGATTCGAAGCTTTTCTGATGCAGTGTTACAGAAGGATGTTGAAAATTAAGAGGATTAAACAGATAGGAAATGAGGAGGTTGTTACCAGAATCGGCGAGGGAAGGAGTGCGTAGAAACCAACTGAAGAAGACACCAAATGGTAGAGCATCTGTTAAGACATCAAGGAATAATAAATTGCTTGTCTGAGCACGAAAGCTCGAAGCGGACAGGCTGTGTTCGAAGAGGTGTTTGGGGAGGGAGGGCAGAAGACGCCCAGTTTGGCGCGCTCGCCGCGCAGCTGTTGCGACAGTTTTAGTAGCAGCTTTGTGTGTCTGCAACTGGTGTCGCTCCTAACGTGCGATTCATAAGACAAACCACACATATCAAAAATGTTTTGCATCAGCCAGGTTCCTAGAACTCCTGAAGATAGACGTTGACTGTTGCATCACAGACACAGTCCCTTTGACTGTTCAGAGATGTCACTAAACCCGCCCAAAGATGTAAACAGTCATGCATGAGCAGCGCCTGTTAGACGGAGGCGGTCCGACAGCCACTCAGTTCCAGTCATTCCACCAGGAAGGAGGTACACGGCTCGTGTTGTCTGTAGTTCAACCACGCCTAGATGGTCAATATCGCGGTTCGATCGCGTCAACATTGTTACTTTGTGCCAGGAAGGAAGAGAAGTGTCCAGGCGTCTCAGATTAAACCAAAGCGATGTTGTTCGGACATGGAGGAGCTACAGAGAGACAGGAACTGTAGATGACATGCCTCGCTCAGGCCGCCCAAGGGCTACTACTGCAGTGGATGACCGCTACGTACGGCTCATGGCTCGGAGGAACCCTGACAGCAACGCCACCATGTTGAATAATGCTTTTCGTGCAACCACATGATGTCGGTTTACGACTCAAACTGCGTGCAATAGGCTGCATGATGCACAACTTCACTTCCGACGTCCATGGCGTGCTCCATCTTTGCAACCATGACACCATGCAGCGCGGTACAGATGGGCCCAACACCATGCCGAATGGACCAGTCAGGATTGGCATCACATTCTCTTCATCGATGAGTGTCGCATATGCCTTCAAGCAGACAATCATCGGAGACGTGTTTGGAGGCAACCTCGTCAGGCTGAACGCCTTAGACACACTGTCCAGAGAGTGCAGCAAGTTGGAGGTTCAAAATGTGTGTGTGAATTCCTTACGGACCAAACTGCTAAGGTCATCGTTTACTAGTCTTACACGCTACTTAAACCAACTTACGCTAGGAACAACACACACACACACACACACACACACACACACACACACACACACACACACTCATGCCCGAGGGAGGACTAGAATCTCCGGCGGGAGGGCCGCGCATTCCGTGCATGGCGCCTCAAACCACGCGGCCACTCCGGGTGGAGGTTCCCTGTTGTTTTGGGGTGGCATTATGCGGGGCCGACGTGCGCCGCTGGTGGTCATGGATGGTGTCGTTACGGCTGTACGATATGTGAGTGCCATCCTCCGAGCGATAGTGCAATCATATCGGCAGCAGATTGACGAGGCATTCGTCTTCATGGGCGACAATTAACGCCTCCATCGTGCACATCTTGCGAATGACTTCCTCCAGCCGACCACGGTGGCCGAGCGGTTCTAGGCGCTTCAGTCCGGAACCACGCGGCTGCTACAGTCACAGGTTCGAATCCTGCCCGGGCGTGGATGTGTGTGATGTCCTTAGGTTAGTTAGTTTTAAGTAGTTCTAAGAGTGCTTAGAGCCATTTGAACCATTTTTTTTAACTTCATTCAGGATAACGACATAGCTCGACTAGGGTGGTCAGCAAGTACTCCAGACATGATCCCTATCGAACATGCCTGGGGTAGATTGAAAAGGGCTGTTTATGGACGACGTGACTCACCAACCACTCTGAGGGATCTTTGCCGAATCGCCGTTGCAGAGTGGGACAATCTGGACCAACAGTACCTTGATGATTCCAGAATGAAATTTTCACTCTGCAGCGGAGTGTGTGCTGATATGAAACACCGTGGCAGATTAAAACTGTGTGCCAGAACGAGACTCGAACTCTGGACCTTCGCCTTTTGCGGTCAAGTGGTCTACCATCTGAGCTACCCAAGCACGACTCACGCCGCCCCCTCACAGCTTTACTTCCGCCAGTACATCGTCTCCTACGTTCCAAACTTTACAGAAGCTCTCCTGCGATGCTGCAGAACTAGCACTCCTTGTTGAACTTGTGGATAGTATGCCATGACGAATACAGACATGCATCAATGCAAGATGACCTGCTACTGGGTATTAGAGGTACCGGTGTGTACAGCAATCTGGACCACCACCTCTGAAGGTCTCGCTGTGTGGTGGTACAACATGCAATGTGCGGTTTTATTGAGCAGTAAAAATGACGGAAATTACGTTTATGTTGATCTCTATTCCAATTTTCATTACAGGCTCGGGAACTCTCGGAACCGAGGTGATGCAAAACTTTTTATTATGTGTGTAGCTTGTTTTATACAATAATGGAAATTAGGAAACTCTTTTGAACCAGCCTCGTCGTCAGTCTTTTGTTTCTAGGAAGTCTGCATACTCGGTTCGCTAGACAAGCAATCAGACAACTTGTATTAATGAGTTTTATTACAATCAATCAGATAAGATACTCAACTTTGTTCATTACACAGATGTTTCGCAAGCAAAGGGCGACATACGAAGTAATCATTCTTTGCAGTGACTGCTGATCTCTAACTGACAAAAGTCTTCCCTGAAGTGCTATCGAAGTCGCTGCTATTGCGCTGAACCGAATATCCTGTCGCAGCAACTCAGCAACGATGTCTGCAGCAGGGGAAAGAAAAGGCAATGTGCAAACCAACAGGCTTCACAACAGCCTAACCGTGTACCCAATATCGACGGTCCGCCACAGATCAAATTATAAGTTCTTCCCCAGTTACTTGAAAAATCCATAAAGAAAAACATTAAGCTGTAGCAGATTCAACCTGGAAGATAAGGATAGACGCAGCAAAATTCACCAGTCCCTGTTGTAGACAAGTTTTATCGTAAAAAAATTTTTAACGGTTCAACAAAGTCACAGAGTTTCTATATGTTCGTTGTGTGGACTGAGACTCCTTGATATCTTTGCCAGAATAAATTGAAATTCTCCTAGTTTTTCCTTAAATAATTAATAACACTAAAGAATCAATCTTGTTCTCATTTAACGAAATATTCCACTTTAAAACCGATCTTCTTGACCACAATCGCCGATAAAGTTTTAAAACAGAATTTTAATACACTTCACAGTATCGATTATTTTCAAAATGTCAATACGTGTCGACTTCTCATTAATAAAACTTTAAACTAGTTAATTATTGAAGATCGTCCACACTCCTGATAAAATTCTGCCAGAATCTCTTCAAGAAGTCTGAATTTTAATAAAATTTTTCAAATTTCACACATAAGTAATATTTACGATGTATGTCGTAACAACAGAATCAACTTCCAACTCTAAGTGTATTTCACAGTTGATAACCGATTGACATCCAATTACAAACTTTATCATTCTACATTCAACTTTGAACCCCTTTTCCTTTTATAAAAAAAAAACATAAAACATATTTCAATAATGGTCAGCATGGACACAGAAATAAGATTTAAACCAAAAATTGACAAACGACATACAATGAAAAGGGTATTTACAGATGAGGAACGACGAAAAGCATCGGAACGAATGAAGAGATACTGGGCCACTCGGAAGGAGAAAATACCAAAGAAGAGGACCAGAAATGATTGACTGAAGTGGTCCAATGAGGCCGTAAAAGCAGAAGAAGAAGAAGAAGAAGAATGGTCAGCATGATGTTTCAACGGTTCTTCCAGCCGCCGGCCGTCGACCACGATGCAATAGTGGTTAGCTCTCGTCGTCCGCCGCGTCTGGAGTCCCCAATGGATCATCTTGCTGCCACGCTCGACATGAAAGAAAAGAAACTAAATCTTTTTAAATAACAAGTCTTCGCTTACCATACTACAAATAAATAAATATATATATTAACATTTCTTACCTGGCGTCGCTCAAGCGGTAAAGAAACGCGATGTTTCCTGATTAGACTTTTGAAACACCACACTATCCAAGTCGCTGATCTTGAATCGCCTATTGAACTGGGCCGCGACGAGTCGGGCGTGGCGCTTATGTCCTCCTCACCTACCGGGGCGCTGCTGCCGCGTTGTCGTCCTGGAAGGGATGTCAGTCAGCATGCGATTGGCTGACCCCATCTCACAGTCTTCTTTGCTCTATCGTTCCCGACTGGCGTGCCGGCGCTTGACTTTACGCCGTAACAGAAACAGTTTCGAGTTTCACAGGGAAACTATATAACTCCCCACTTTTGTCGGTCTCGTCACGAAAAATCACACCGCTGTTTTTAGTATCACCCTCTGCATTATTGGTTCAAATGGACATATGTGAACTCGGCTGCATAATAAAATAGGTATCTAACAAGAACAAAACAGTCTACCAGCTACTCCTATTTGGCGTAATTACAACGAATCGACTCTAAACGGGTAACATCTGCTCTGACCCTCCGAGATAACTGGGTGTATGTGATGTCCTTAGGTTAGTTAGGTTTAAGTAGTTCTAAGTTCTAGGGGACTGATGACCATGGATGTTACGTCCCATAGTGCTCAGAGCCATTTGAACTTCCGAGATAACTTTCCCAACAGCACTGGTATTTATTTCGGTAGTTGCATTTGGGGCTGGAACACAAAACGTTCTTCTTGCTGAATTAGAAAAATCGGGAAAGAGACTACAGTTACACTTTCACCTCTCAAGCTGAGCAAAATCGTCACCACTATTCATTTGTGTGAATACAAGTCACTTCTCTCAACGCCACCAAATAAATATTTACAGACATAACAAAAACAGAGCAAGATATTACTGCCACGTTAATTTTTTTTCTAGCTGATATTTCATCATACATTTGAGACACCGTATAGAAACAGAAATTATTTTAATAATCGGAAGGCTGACCACAGAATTTTTACTATTCACGGCAAGGTCGGAATTTCGACTTCGAGTAAGATATTACTACCAAGTTAAATTCTTTTCTAGCTGATATTTCATCACACATTTGACACGCCGTATAGAAACATACATCATTTTCAATAATCGGAAGGCCGACCACAGAGTTTTTACTATTCACGGCAAAGTTGGAATTTCGAGTTTGTCATCTGTGTGACGGAGACAACGATCTTTTAATACTCGTAGTATGTACCAGTTAATAGTCGCTAATACCACCGTTGTACTGTGAAGATGCTGATTACAGTGAAACCGACGTTTCTCAATTAACCACAGTTTTTATGTGATAGACCCACAGCGCGTCTACAGTAATTTAAACATACGTCTATATCTTCGGGCCCTGTACTGCAATGACTTTTCAGCTTGTACACCCATAACAAAACAAACTGAATTGTGGGAAAGTTCTAACTTTCCAGCATCTTTGAATGGCTCTAACATGTCACGAGATCTCTTTTGCAGTTTTGTTGCCATAATGTGTAAGTTTTTCAGTTGCACCTCTCTCCGGAAGCATTTCCGTTATTTCATCATACTGCGTAACTACAGCCTGTAGCATTCTAAACAAACTGTTCAAGCTAGTCCCCGTTTCTTGCTTCAAATTTGTCTGTATCTAATTTACGTCACCAGTTCACCAGTTCTGTTCATGAAACGGACAGTATTTTTGGCGGCGTTAAATCGCCATGAAAACACTGCAAGACTATTTATCAAATAAGCGTTACGTAAAATATGTTTCAGGACTGTGTTCAAATCGTGTAACGCTTGCATCATGCTGAAAAGATTGCAGTGCCTTGCATGTATTGATGTATCTTCGATGTAGTTCTCGATAAATTACCTAGATTTTTTTTCGTCCCAGAAGAGTGAATTATTATCAACAACATATTTCGCAGTGCCTAATTTTGATAAGCAAAGTTCGCAGTAATAGATAGGTAACACATTCTGCGTTATGTATCTGTCCATATATCCACTGTACATGCACATGCATCCACGCGAATGGCCAGGATCTTGCTGGGCATCATATTGTAACCTCCCCACCAAATATTTAAAAGAAAAATGACAATACTTAATACAAATGGGAGCCGAGTGTAACCTCCCCACCGTAATTTAAAAGAATTGACAATATTATTTAGGGATGCTAATGGACATCGCTCTATGCGTAACCTGCCCACAATGAAATGTACTGACAATGGCAACAAAAATGTGAAATTCGCAATCTGACTCAAATATAAATTCTTCACAAAAAATTAAAGTCCATTCAGTGATAAGAAAATTCAATTAAACTGAAATATCGGTCTTTGGCCCTGTGTAAAACAATCAGAATTAAAGTCTTACCTCAGAATAACTGGATGTCAAATTTCTGCTCTTATTTCTGCGCACGGCTTGGAGGAACTGCATTGCAAATAATAATATTCCTTTTTTCTGTGAATTTACTGAAATTTTTCTTCAAAAGAAGTGGAATGAAATGGGAAGTGCAACGAAATCTTTAGTTCAATAAAAAATAAAATTTTTTGAAAAATGCTTTTGAAATCAAAATTTTTATTGGGGGGCTTGTTAGAGATTGATTACAATAAATAAGTTTTACATTGTCTAATGATTATATTAATTAACAGTATACCTCATTCAGCATCTTGACCAGTGTTGCCGACCGCCTACATCACACAACCGCACTGGGCTGCTACTACTGACCGACCGCTCTGCATGACGACTATTAGCGTACTGCACTGCACGACTACTACTGACAGAGTACTGCCCTCAACTAGACAGAGCTACAGACTCGCAACGACTACTGACAGACTGAGAACCGCTCGCAACACTCGCGCGGTCAAGCGCAAACTCTCTGGTCACAGATGCTACAATGCCTCGCCATCGCTGCTATGTTACATACGTGTTTCATAACCCTCCACTGGGGGGGCAAAAATTTGGCAGCGATGGTGAGTCATTTGGACTTGCCAAGCGCGGCAAAATTTTTCTTTAATTAACAAAATCCTACAACTTACAGAATATTTAAATGTTGTGCACACGCACTAAGTACAAAATATATCAGACAAAGACAAAATGTGAATACAAAACATAGTAGCAAATCAGAAAAATGTATATACAAATTTTTTGACAGATAACAAAGTGCACAGGCACTGAAAAAATTCTTTAGCATATTCAGAACAAATAAACAGACTGGCAAAATATTATGTTGACAAGTGACATAAGTGTACTCGCACTGGAGTTCAGCGAATCGAAAAAAAATGTATAACCTACGAACAGAAATGATGTTACCAAAAAAAATGATTTTCTTATGTGACAAGAATTAGGATAGGAAAGGGAAGGATTGCATCATGGTTGTAGCACTTTAGATTGCACACAGCTGTTCTGAAAGTCCATATCTTTCCACAGAAGTACAACACCAAGTGACACAACCTGAAGTTCTTTTCCCATCAGAATTTATCAGTGTAGCCAAGACACTGAACTGTCGTAGTAATGTTCCATGTTTTCATTTTGGCAGTACATTAGGTACACCAAACAGTGGGACCATAATAACGTCTTCATTGCTCACGGTGGTGGACAGCATGTCGTGTCAACACCACGCTCTTACAAGGCACACCAACGTAGAATTAGTGCAAAAACCAAATATAGTGCTCCATGATCACTAGGATAAACAGGACAAATGGACATTGCAGTAATTTAGGGTAGTCAGCTTATGAGGTGAAGGACATCAAGTCACATAATATTGACAATTACAGACTTAATTAGCAGTTTGTGGCATTCATAGCCCAGTTATTGAACATTTCTGTACCAAGTATGTAGTATTACAGAAAAATGTTCATTAATTGTTTTACATAGGATCAGTAGCCTTCTTTTCCTGGTTACAAAGTATTATGAAATAATCGCATTCTTTTCAGTTACAGAATATAATTAAGAATCATTAACCTTCTCCTAATTTCAGTTAATTAATCATTTGTCATTCCAATAATAATCATTAGCCTTTTCCTAATTACAGTTAATTAATCATTTGTCGTTAATTAATCATTTGTCTAATCACAGTTAATTAATCATTTGTCGTTAATTAATCATTTGTCTAATTACAGTTAATTAATCATTTGTCGTTAATTAATCATTTGTCATTCTAATATAGTAAGAATCATTAGTCTTCTCCTAATTACAAAGCATTATTAAACAGTCACATTCATTTCCAATTACAAAGTATGAACATTGAAAACAAGAGCTAATCAATGGCATAATTAATAACAATTCTTCAAGTGACATTAATTATTGGCACTCAGTGGCCAGCAAGTATTGAATAAAATAAAACATAGTTCATCATTCAGTATTATTCAGATCATTACGAAGTCATTATTAAAAATCAGCTAATTAGTCATAGCATTAATAATCATGGGCATTATAAGTAGTCTCATTACAATAAAACATTGTTCCTCATTCAGTAGTATTCAGATCATTACAAAGTCATTATTAAAATCAGTTAATTACAATCATAGCATTAATAATCGTGGGCATTATAAGTAGTCTCATTACAATAAACAGTGGCAGTTATTAGCTAGTGACAAAGCATTATTTTATATATATATATATATATATTTTTTTTGTCTCATTAGGAAGTCATTACTCAAGTGACATACTATTCAGAGTTGATCAGTATTATTCAGAATTATCATAAACTAGTGACATTATGTGGGACTGGTAATACCTCTTTTAGCAATGCATTGCGTTGGGATCGATAATTAATTGGTGAGGCATAACACTATTTGCTTTTGACCTATTGCTGCAAATGAGGATAGGTAACGTCATTCGTCATGAGTCAGCTGTAGCAAGATTATGTAACAAGGCAGTATGTGTGATCACATTTATAAATGATAAACATAAATGGGTAAAATACAAAAAAAAAATGCAAGTACTAGAACAGGTATAATAAGTAACAGGTTTAGTAAGTATCATGAAAAACTTCTCTTGGAAAAATTACAAAATGGATTATTAACCTGAAAGAAGAAACGCACACTATGCTGAAAAGTAGTGAACTTCGAATTAACAGGTAGTGAAATGTGTATAAAATGTGTTCCATAGCTGTCCTTTCCAAACTTTCTGTCATCCTACTATGCAATATAACACCTGCTGTCAAAACAAACTGCAACAAATACTTAAATAATTACGTAGCATAAATACATAATTTCAACATTATCCTCATCTGTAAAGAAAAAACTTCATTATCAATCACTTCATTATCCATATTATCATAACTTCATTATTATCATCACCTGTAAAGAAAAACTTCATTATTCATAATACCATATCCTTCATCATTATTCATCAGTATTCATTATCATCTGCAAAAAAATCACTTCATTACTCATTATACAACTATTCCTTATCTCTAGCATATTTCATCACTAAAACTAAGATGTGTAGTTCAGTCTGACAGCCTGCATCAATCACCTTGTATTCTGAAAGAAAAAATTAGCTAAGGCTGCTATTCTATGATGAGTATAGTATATTCTTGTTAATGCTTGTTAATCCTGATCCATTTACTCTTCCTCATAAAGTTATTGCATCTCCTTTCGTTTATCCCGTAGGTGAAATTCCCATTTCTGTTGAATTTATTTCTTACACGCACCATTTCTTACTGAAATTGATGAACAAAGATTAATGTCCTGCATTTAAATCATATACCCACTAAATAAGGACTGGTTTATGGTAACATACTTAAGCATACAGCATAACATGACAGAAAACGTAGTATGTCAAAGACATTGACAGTGTTCAGATGCAAAAATGTACACAGAATATCACAATGCAGCAGCAAAAGAAAAAATGTAAAACAGTCACGATGTTGAGATATCATAGCGCAAAAAGCAAAAAAAAAGTCAAAGTCGACTGGTGTGTGTTATATCTTAACTATTTCACAGTGCATATAAACAAAACTGGAATACAATCATACATAAAAAGACAAAATGTGACGTTCGTTGTGTTCAGCTTGTATGTAGTGTAGTTAATCGAGGCGAGAATTAAAGACTTTAATGGAGAGAGAATTTGATAAAATTAATACGTCATTACATAGAATTGCATAATTATTCATAAAATACGTAAGTTCATTTGGAAAAATATGCACGGTCTGATGTGTAACGACAAGAAAAGCGACCTGCTAACCTTACCTTGCCGGGCACTTGCCAAGAAAAAATACGATAATCATCAGTAATTAGTCACGTGAAATAATTGCATTAGTAAATGGCATCATAGTGTGTTGAATCATACAGTGGTTTCACTCAATAAACGGTTTAATGTTTGAGATATGGTGATTGCCTTTCGATTTTCTAGTTCTCAAAGTTTCGACGTGTACAACATTGGGGTGAGGGATGCTGCGAATCCGATACGGACCTGCGTATAGAAGTTCAAATTTACTGCACTTACCTTTTAATTTGCTGGATAAATAGTGTGTACGTACTAATATCTTCTGTCCAACGTGAAAGTCGCGGCGTGTACAAACCTGTTTTTGCTGTCTTCTCCGGCGCTCTGCGGCACGTTTGATGTTCTTCAGCGCAATGTCAATTATTTCGTGGTGTCTTAGTCGCCTACATTTGGGTAATTTTACTAATTCTTTAATTTTGTTCGGTGGTTCAACTTTTTCAGTATAACAGTCGGAGATAGCATAGTGGATTCATTTGGAATGGAATTAATTACATCTTGGAATGAGAGTATGTGTGTATCCCAATCAATATGTCTTTTGTGGCAGTATATTCTACACAGTTTACCAATTTCCTTCATTAATCTTTCACAGGGGTTCGAAGAAGCGTGGTACTTGGATATATAGATCGGAGAAATGTTTCTAGCTCGTAACATGCGTGTCCATACGCTACTACGAAATTGTGATCCATTATCAGAAATTACTTTCATTACATGCCCTACATGAGATAGAAAATGTTTTACAAATGCTTTCGAAACAGTTTTAGCAGTAGCTTTACGTAATGGAGTGAAAGTAACAAATTTTGAAGTAAGCTCAACAGCGACAAAAATGTAGCAAAAACCTCTGTTAGTTCTCGGAATCGGACCAAAAATGTCTACTGCGGCCATGTGTCTTAATTTAACAGATATAATGGGATATAAAGGAGGAATATGTGAAGTGGTGTCTGATTTAGCTTTCTGGCAAATTTTACAAGACACTAAAACTCGTCGTATACGTTTCTCCATGTTGGCAAAATAACAGTTCTGTCTCAGTATAAGAAAACATTTTCGTGCTCCGTAATGTGCGTAACTTAAATGAGTGTACCAGATTAATTTGTTAACCAGTTCGTCAGGAATGCATAATAACCAATTGTTGCTGTCAGGATGAGAGCGGCGAAACAGAATGTCATTGCGTACAGTGTAGTGGTTCCTAATCGTAACATTTTTCCTATCTTGCCAAAGGTGTTTAATTTCTTTCCACACATTGTCTTTATTTTGCTCTTGTGCTATGTCCTGTAATGACGATGAAATAAAATTTTCAAATGCAACTTGCTGAATGTACATGACACTGAAATTTGTTTTGCAGAAGTTGGTTGCTACGTCTTGCTGATTGTTGCCGAGAGAACGCGATAGTGCGTCTGCTATAACATTTTGTGTGCCGGGAATGTGAACAATCGTAAAATTAAATTCCTGTAAATACAGTTTCCATCTACTTAATCTATCGTGAGTGAATTTAGCTGAAAGCAAAAATTGTATGGCTCTATGGTCTGTGTAAACGGTGGTGTGTCTGCCATAAAGAAAATGCCTAAATCTCGTGAAAGCCCATACAACACATAATGTTTCAAGTTCTGTAACGGAGTAATTTCGCTCAGCAGGTGACAGAATGCGGCTTGCAAATGCGATGTTTTTGATTGCTATTGAGCCATCTTCTTCTATTTCCTGGAAAATATGTACGCCTAAAGCGGTGTTGGAACTGTCGGTGGCAATGGAAAAATTTCTGGTAAGATCTGGGTGCGATAAAAGTGGTGCATTCAACAAAGCATGTTTCAAATAACATTCTCGTGAGCAAAATTCTGCGTGTGAAAAGTAATGTTTGCGTTACTGTAATATGCAATCTGTGCTGTATCTGGTTAAAATCTATCGTACGTGTTATTATTTACGGGAGAATGTTGTGGCATATCCACTATATGAACTGTTCTGTTATTTCTTACTGACGTATTACGTTATCGATGACACCTATTGTCTGTTTCATTCATGATAATGTGTTGTTGCTGATGTTCTTGCTGCTGAAGATCGACTGTTATTAAATGTACGCTGAAAATTGTGCTCATCATTTTTTTTACGTCTGTCATGATAGTAATTTCTATACGGCGCATTGCGATACGAGTTGAAATAGTGTGTTATCTGTACGTAGTTATTTCTTTGCTGCCATGCGTTACTATTTGTTGGAGCTGGGACTATACGTGCACGCGGCGAAACATTAAAGTTTGGTTGACCTTGTAGACTGCATTGTTGGTTAGGTATGCTAAGCGGCTGACTTTCATGCTATTGTAGTGAAAAACGTCTATTGTTACCAAAAATGCGTTTGCTGTTAATTTTACACATACTGATGATTACGATTTTATCCGTTATTAAAATTACGCTGGTTCTGGAGTGCCTACTGAAAATTGTCACATTCGGTAAAAGATTTGTCATATCGGGTTTTCAGTACAATCTTTCTTAATTCTAGATAGAGCAATAGTTAAAGAGCAGTTTTGATAGATATAAAGGATAGTAGAAGAAAAGGCAGCAGTGCAGAAAACTAAAGATGAAACAGCACTACTACAGCTCGGGGCCCTATGCTCGCTACGGCACATATTCATTAAAGCGTAATGAATCCCCTGAGGTCAATTACGTACTGCAAATAAATTTTAGCTTTTGCGTTGCACGCAACAGCGGTAAAAATTCAAAAGCAAATTGTTGTATTCTTGCTAATTCCAGTTTGTGCATAATACGTAATGCTGATGAAAATACAATAGCAAATTGTCGCCTCTGGTTCAAAGCTAGTTTCTGCATTACTGGTAATAGCGGTGAAAGTACAAAAATAAATTGTCGTATACAGTGCAAATCGTGTATCTGTGTTCTGTCATTATTAAATTCTTTACATTTTCTTACAAATGCAAACTGCTTATTATCAACGTTCTCGTCACTGAATTTGAGAACACGTTCAGGTTTGTGTGAAAGTCTGTTTGTCTGTGTCATTTCGGATTTCAAGTTGCATAGCTTTTCAGATTTTAAGTCGCGTGGTTTTTCGGGTTTTACGTCTCGTAGTCTCTGTAAATTGTTCACATTATACACGCTGCGTGACTCTGACAAATGTTCATAAAGTGGCGTCTGTTGTGGTATGTTATTAACTGAAATGTTTTTCATCTCTGTTACTTCTTGTTGTAAATTTGACAACTTCCTACGTAACGTGTTGTTAGATGAATCGATCTCATTAATTGTCTGCTGTAAATTTTGAAATTCAGGTGTTTGGATAAATGAAACAGGTGCAGTATCGTCTGATTTATTATCATTAGCACTTTCGATAGCATCAATACGACTGGCCAATTCATCATATTTTTCAGTCAGTATTTTTGCCTGATCGTCAGTTTTAGTGTCAGTAGCATTAATCTGTTTTTGCAATTTACGCGTAGTTTCATTCAGTTTTTTAACGTCAGATTTGACGACATCGCAATCCTGTGTTAGATCTAATTGTTCGAATCTGTCTGTCACTGTTTGAATATTTACTGTGTGTGTATCTGTTTTTGATTTAAGGTCAGAAATTTCATCCCGTAATTCCGCGTTCAATTGTTCTATGGTATTAATTTTGTCGGACACTGTAGTAATATTATTGTCTACATACGTCTTCGCTTTCGCGAATATTTTACGTTTGTCCTCTTGTCTTTGTGCAGTGATTGTTTCCATGACTTGTCGTTTTACTTTGTTTTGATCCTGAATAAATTTGCGGAAACGCGTATCACTGTTCTGTATGTGCTGATTAAAGCGCTCGTTAATCTGAGTGTTCTGCTGTTCGAATTTCGCGTCTATCTTTGCGTCCATAGTGCGCGAAAGTTCTACCGTCATTGCTCTAAACTCGTCCCGTAATTGTGCAGCTTTTTCAGAGCATTGTTTAGCGACTCCGCTAATTTCGTCTCTGAGTGTTTCTGTTGCGGCTGTTTGCATTTCCCTTAATTCTTGCGCAACAGACTTAATTTCTTCGCTATTTTTTTGTGAACAAGCCTCAATTTCCGTGCGCAACTGTTCCTTAGTGTCATGACACTGCGCAGCAACGGCTCTAATTTGTTCACTAAGCTGTCTGGAATTGTCGTCTAATTTTTCATTCTGTTGTCTGACCTGTTCACTAAGTTGTTTGAGATTTTCGTCATTATTGTCAAGTTTCTCATTTAAGTGTTTGTTATCTTCCCTAAGTTGTTTGACCTGTTCATTAAGTTGTTGTTTGAGATTGTTGTCTATTTTCTCACTTTGCTGTTGTAGCAAACTTTTCATAATTCGTACCAAGTCAAAACTAGCGTTTATATTCTCTGTGCTGTTTAGTGGTGGATCTGGAATTGTCTCGCTTTCCGTAACCATTTGGTTATTCTGAGATTCACCAAAAGGTTTGTCAGTCAAACATACACTGTCAGTCCCTATTTCGGAATTAAATAAATCCGTCGTACTTTCACTACACTGACCATTTTCATTCGAAAAATTTGTCTGTACGTCACGAGAATTTAGTAAATCGGTTGTGTTAGGCTGGGCAGCGCTCATTACTGCAGACCGCTCCGCGTCATCAATTGTCGTCAATTTAACAGACGAGACAATTGAGTTCGTTTGTTCATCATTAAGGTAAAAGTCATCATTAGTGGTTGGAATGCACTGATTGTTAGTGAACGCAGGATTGTCATGATTACACTGCGTGTCACTAGTATTATTGGAGAAGTTATTTAATTCGCTTATTTCGTTCATAATACCTCGCGATACACTATTCACAGTCTTTCGCGGCATTTTTACAATAGTCAAAATTTTTCACAAAACAAATAAACACAATGCAAAAGCAACACACAAATACAACAAAGCAACAAATTGCCGTTGACCTGTAGAAGGAAAGTCACAAGATTAGTAAAAGCGTTGCGCCAAATCCTAATTATATCTAAGCAAATAAGAGCAGATATCTGACGGTTGTTCAAAAGACTCTCAACGAAATACGATCCTGGACTGGGTGTCGCCAAGTGTAACCTCCCCACCAAATATTTAAAAGAAAAATGACAATACTTAATACAAATGGGAGCCGAGTGTAACCTCCCCACCGTAATTTAAAAGAATTGACAATATTATTTAGGGATGCTAATGGACATCGCTCTATGCGTAACCTGCCCACAATGAAATGTACTGACAATGGCAACAAAAATGTGAAATTCGCAATCTGACTCAAATATAAATTCTTCACAAAAAATTAAAGTCCATTCAGTGATAAGAAAATTCAATTAAACTGAAATATCGGTCTTTGGCCCTGTGTAAAACAATCAGAATTAAAGTCTTACCTCAGAATAACTGGATGTCAAATTTCTGCTCTTATTTCTGCGCACGGCTTGGAGGAACTGCATTGCAAATAATAATATTCCTTTTTTCTGTGAATTTACTGAAATTTTTCTTCAAAAGAAGTGGAATGAAATGGGAAGTGCAACGAAATCTTTAGTTCAATAAAAAATAAAATTTTTTGAAAAATGCTTTTGAAATCAAAATTATTATTGGGGGGCTTGTTAGAGATTGATTACAATAAATAAGTTTTACATTGTCTAATGATTATATTAATTAACAGTATACCTCATTCAGCATCTTGACCAGTGTTGCCGACCGCCTACATCACACAACCGCACTGGGCTGCTACTACTGACCGACCGCTCTGCATGACGACTATTAGCGTACTGCACTGCACGACTACTACTGACAGAGTACTGCCCTCAACTAGACAGAGCTACAGACTCGCAACGACTACTGACAGACTGAGAACCGCTCGCAACACTCGCGCGGTCAAGCGCAAACTCTCTGGTCACAGATGCTACAATGCCTCGCCATCGCTGCTATGTTACATACGTGTTTCAATATTCACTCCTATTTCATCGCTTTTTTTTCAGTGTTTCGTGCTCCTGTCATGTTGTTGTTGTGGTCTTCAGTCCGGAGACTGGTTTGATGCAGCGCTCCATTCTACTCTATCATGTGCAAGCTTCTTCATCTCACAGTACTTACTGCAACCTACATCCTTCTGAATCTGTTTAGTGTATTCACCTCTCTTGGTCTCCCTCTACTATTTTTACCATCCACGCTGCCCTCCAATACTAAATTGGTGATCCCTTGATGCCTCAATATATGCCCTACCAACCGATCCCTTCTTCTTGTCAAGTTGTGCCACAAATTTCTATTCTCTCTAATTCTATTCAATACCTCCTCATTATTTATGTGATCTATCCATCTAATCTTCAGCATCCTTCTGCAGCACCACATTTCGAAAGCTTCTATTCTCTTCTTGTGTAAACTATTTACCGTCCACGTTTCACTTCCATACATGGCTACACTCCATACAAATTCTTTCACAAACGACCTCCTAACACTTAAATCTTTACTCGATGTTAACAACTTTATCTTTTTCAGAAACTCTTTCCTTGCCATTGCCAGTCTACATTTTATATCCTCTCTACTTCGATCATCATCAGTTAATTTGCTCCCCAAATAGCAAAACTCATTTACTACTTTAGCGTCTCATTTCGTAATCTAATTCCCTCAGCGTCACCCGACTTAATTCGACTACATTCCATTATCGTCGTTTTGCTTTTGTTGATGTTCGTCTTATATCCTCCTTTCAAGACACTGTCCATTCCGTTCAGCTGCCCTTCCAGGTCCTTTGCTGTCTCTGACAGAATTACAATGTCATCAGCGAACCTCAAAATTTTATTTTTTCTCCATGGATTTTAATTCCTACTCCGAATTTTTCTTTTGTTTGCTTTGCTGCTAGCTGAGTAAACAGATTGAATAACATCGGGGATAGCCTGGACCCTGTCTCACTCCCTTCCCAACCACAGCTTCCCTTTCATACCCGTCGACTCTTATAACTGCCATATGGTTTCTTTACAAATTGTATAATAACCTTTCGCTCCCTGCATTTTACCCCACCCACCTTCAGAATTTGAAAGAGAGCATTCCAGTCAACATTGCCAAAAGCTTTCTCTTAGTCTACAAATGCTAGAAACGTAGGTTAGCCTTTCCTTAATTTATTTTCTAAGATAAGTCGTAGGGTCAGTATTGCCTCACGTGTTCCAACATTTTTACGGAATTCAAACTGATCTTCCCCGAGGTCGGCTTCTGCCAGTTTTTCCATTCGTCTGTAAAGAATGCGTTTTAGTATTTTGCAGCTGTGGCTTATTAAACTGATAGTTCGGTAATTTTCACATCTGTCGACACCTGCTGTCATAGAATGAGGAAAAATGTTGGAAACGTCTAGATCTCCTCACTGTAAACCGACATTTACGAGCTCTTAGTGCAAAGATAGAAATCCTACACCTAATGCTAATGTAAATGGATGGAGAGCTCTGGAAAACATTTCTACACACCTTTTTGATTATAGTAGCTTCCACTGAAACTGGGAATGCTTCAGAACTTACACTTCGTCGTATTCTGCAGGCATGTGCCTTCAGATGTGTGATGGCTAATCTTTAAGTGAGGAGAGCAGAGGACTTGTCACAGTACATGTAGCCGACGTCCTTATCAGCAACTAATGAAAATCTCTCCTAAACACTGTTACAACCACCGTCTTTCGCCCTCAGGATACATTCATTCGAACCAAGTTTCACTTTTGCTCTCTTCTCACTTTCGCGTGCTGGTATTCTACAACGGGTGAGTGAGCGGAGCTCGGTCAACTGCAGAGTGTCTGATAAGTCATTCCCTATTGTTAAAGTGTTATGATTTTTTATTTATGAACCAATTCTCTTAGAACTCTTATGTTAGAAACAGCACTCTCTGAGGCTGTGTTTAACATCATTTTAAACTTCCACATTAAAAACGAACTGGTGGGCGCTACGTGCGACACTACTGCCTGCGACTTATCCGAGTTCGTGGCTTTCTCTCGCAAACCTCCTCCTTAGCCCACCCCCAGAGGAAAAAATAGCAGGACGTTAAATCAGGGTTGCGGCGAGTCCATTCCTGTGCACCACGTCTGCCAGTCCTACGACCTGGGAAATCATTATGCAGCCACTCGTGGACATCATCTGCAGAATGTGCTAGTGCTCCGAACTGCATGAAGTGAAGCTGTTGGTTGTTCCATTGTGAAATGAATGACCATATACGATCCTGCAGAATTTCGAGGTATCTCTCGCCATTCATTTTTCTCCGCAGGAAGGAAGGACCAACAACTTCGGATGACGTGACACCAAGCCATACAGTAACCTTCTGACGCCCCTGTGCTTTTTCAACACATTCGTCTTCGTTTTCGGCTGCCCAATAATGACTGTTTACAAATCCTCCAATGTGGAAAACTACCTCATGATTCCACAAAATGTTCTCTTAAATGTTCAGGCCATCCATTATTCCAGTCCAAGAAAATTTTTCCAAACTCCATTCTCCTGTCACAGCCTTCAGGACACAATTACTGCGCATAACGTGGCTTTCACGGCGTAAAAGTGAAATCTTTCTTAAGAATCGCTGCAACTGCGTAATTTGAAAAACCACTTTCACGAGGTCCTTGATGCAGTGATTTCTTATGACTCCCAGTGAACATTTCACTTACTTTGTCAGCATTCTCTGGTGTCCTCGGAGTTGATCTTCTTGCATCGGTGACTCTCCCTGTTGTTAGTAATTTAGAATGCCAATTCTTAACTAATATTGCATCCGGTGTTGCATTAACCCCTCGCTCAGCCATCCAACACCTTTGTACTCGCACTGCAGACTCCAGACCACATAACGATCAGCCATTTTGGCCAGTTCGTCCACAGTCAGCACAGACGGCATTTTCCAATTGAAACAAAAGCAAAAATGACGTTAAACACAACCTCAAGGAGTGCTGTTTCTAACAAAAATAGTTCTAAGAGATTTGGTCCATAAATAAAGAAATGTAACTGTCTAAATACAGGAAGAGTCTTGTACATCCTGTATTAGTGCACGACGCTCGAACGAGAGTTACCGAAATCGAGTGCAGATGCCACTGTTTTCCAAAGTGGCAGTATTGACAAGCACGAAACAGTTCGAGAGAGCGTATATTTCTAACGCAGACCTTTACTGTGCAGCTCTCCCTGCCTGGAACGCGTATGGCGAATAAGTAGATGCATCTATGAGAAGAGAGTGTAGCGCCGCGTAGCACAAAGTCCAAGGTCCACACACTCAAGTTTTAAGCATGTAAACCATACAAAAAGTTTCTCAAATCATTATTTTTATGGATAACGTGCAGTTCATATAGATATCTAAGCATTTGTACATGTAATTCTTGCTCAAGGGACTAGCAGAGGAAAGAGGTCAGAGCAGTGAATGATATTACAATACAGACGACCAGCATCCATCGGGACTTTAATTCGTTGACATAAAATATTTTATAATGCTGCCTAGCACAGTTAGTACGATAATTTTTGAATAATCTGTAATTTCCTAATCTGTAATTTCCTAACAATTAAATAGTTTCTTGTTTATTTCCTATAATCTTCACAAAAATGCAAAGTATCTATTGGATGGCGAAGACAAACATTTTCCTTACACCAGCACATGTGACAGAAGAAAAATTAATACATTCAGACACTTCACAGTAACTACTGCACTGGTTTTATGTAGGCAGAACTGGAAATAGTATGAAATGATCGTCTCTGTTTTACTGCATATTGTGTTGCTTACCAGGAATGCTGGATCAAATTCGCAAAATGTGGTGATACGATCTGACAATGCAGAAATGACAGAAGTCTGACAATAATGTTCCGCTGAAAACCCTGAAATGACAGCGAGCTAACGGAAATTATATCGCCTGACACTTTTGTCAAAAATCCTTTAGACTGCTGCATTTTTTTAATGCCGAGAGTCTGAATTAGTTCCGGGTGGAATCTGAAATATATTGAGTCTTTCCACCGTCCTAAAGGCAGTGATGTCTTCATGTCCAGGCCAAGAGTCCAACAAAACCAATGAATTATTTTCTGCAAATGGTAAGTATGTAACACTGAAAATTATTCATCCTCAGTTTTCCACGTTTTACTGCGGCGATTACATGATTCTTGCAAGTAGGTAGTCATTTTCACTACATTTTTGACCATAATTTCCCTTGATGTTTCTGAAAACGAATATATATATATATATATATATATATATATATATATATCTGCGGAAACAGTAATCTGCTCGCACACATCACTGACATTGTTGTATACAAATGTGTCACAGCATCTGTCGACTGCGCTAGCGACTCTGACTGTTTTTCCCTCGAAATGATAAGGTGTGGTTTGCACGAAACATGATTGATGGCTTTATAACCAGCATTTTGGGGAATAACAGGAAACTTCACCTTCAAGCCAGCTACGAATTTCTCCATTGTATTAACAATTAACGACAGCTACTTTACGTGTTTATTGGAAGTAAACTTGGTAATTTTGCGACTTCCTTTTACATGTAATTTCCTGAGTCTGTTTAACCAGATCGGAGAAGCTTGGAGATCAGCGATGTTAATCTCACTTGCAATTCAGTGCGCCCGGTCTCACAGATCTCCCTCGGTAATGGAGCATTGACTCTCACAAGCACTTCTATCTTCTTTCTTTAACACTTCTACGAATTGCATTGTGGCATGTATTTCGTACTTCGCATAAAGCTTTAATCCAGTTATATACAATTCATGTTCACATTTTACTAAACGAAATCGGCTTTGCACACTGCTTATGTATAAGCGTTTTCTTCCTTCTTCGTTTTTTTACAAATTTATAGCCTTTTCTTTCTTACTGGAAGCTGTTACCGCACATGTTTTCTTTGGTCTTGGAAGATGATCTGTTTTCGTTCTGGACTTTAATTAGCATAACAATCGTCGTTCGAACCACAGTTTACCGAATCGACCGAGTTATTACGTGTTTCCTCTAATGATTCCACAGTTTCCTACGAAATGTCGACATCATTCGAATGAATATGTAGGTCTTCAGGAGAAGTAGGTGATTTCTGTTGCCTACCAAGTTTTTCATATTTCATCTTTTCAGGGTTGAAAACATAAACTGGATTCTACATTACTGTGTAACTACGAAACTCTCACAAAGACAGATGTTATTAGCCAGCATATGCAAATAAATCACAAAGATAATTAATTCAGAATGAAATTTTCACTCTGCAGTGGAGTGTGCGCTTGTATGAAACCTCCCGGTAAAACAGTGTCCCGGTCCGTGAATCGAATTCAGGATCTTTGCCTGTCGCGCCAAAAATTCTGCGAACCGAGCTACCAAAACGCATCTCTTGAACCCTCCTCACAGGCGAACTTTCCCCAGTACCTGGTCTCCTACCCTCCAGACTTCTCAGATGTGGTGAAAATGTTGGTTCCTGTGATACTGTTGTTGGGGCCTACCCCCATTTTCCGCTCCACTTCGGCCGTCTACTGTGGCGGTTCTTCGTTTCCCGATTGATATTGTGATCTACCATTGTAGTTACCTCTATCGCCAAAACCTCTTCCACCTCTCATACCTCTATTAGTTCTCATGGCTCTCACCCCATATTCCTGCCTCTGCTAATTTCTGTTATTATTAGTGTTATTATTGTAATTACTATAATTGTGCCTGTTCTGATTATTATGGTTGGACTTGATTTCATTGCTCCTATTCCACACATCCAGTTCACCTACCCTTCATAAGAAATCCTTCCGGTTGCTACTTGCTAAGTTAATGTACCCTTGTACATTCCAGGGTAACTTCTATGCAACACATGGAGCAAGTGCTCCTCTGTTACAAACCTCTTACATTATCCACTTTTCGACACAAGTCCTCACAATATTCTCTCATGGTCTTGTTGCCACCTTGTTTGAATGGTGCAGCATCCAAGAAATCCTGGTACACTTCACTCTGTTTACCTTTGGACCAAAATTCCTCTTCAAATTTACTCAAAAACTCTTCTAAAGTTTCACAATCCTCTGCGCCCCTACTTGCCCAATTCCTAGCTTCCCCAATAGTTTCTGCTATCCTTATTCTGTTTTTTTCAGGGAGTTCCCTGGGAATCAAAGTTTTACAAGCTTTCATAAAAGTTACAGGATGTATTTTGCCTTTTGGGTCAAATGTTTCCAACTCTGCACCTACATGGCTGTGACATGCCCCTCCAAATAAATACATTATAGCTGACTTCTTCGCATTTTCCAAACTCTCAACCATTTCAGCAATTTCAGAAGTTACTGTGATTAACCCTTCTACCTCCTTCACATTCAATTCAGAAATTTGTTGATGCATATGGTTAGTTAAGACTTTAATTTTACCATCTACGTCTTGCTTTATTACTGCTACTGCATTAACAATTTTGCTGTCCACTGCCTCATCAACTGCATGCATTTTGGTTTCAGTGTTTGATTGCAGTTGAGCAATTTTGGTATCTAATTCAGAAACGGATTCCTGTATTTCAGTTTTTATTTTCTGAGTTACGACCTCATGAGTTTCCTTCATCTGTTTAATTTCAAGGTTTACTAATTCCACACTATTTTCAACGGCATTAACACGTCTTTCCTAGGTGTCTAGCCTCTCCTCCATTACTTTCAATGATGCCTCCATATTTCTGTTTACAGTGTCTATTTTTTCGCCCAGTGAGCATATATTTTCATACACTTCCTCTTTCAGCAAGCCTATATTTCCATTAATTGTTCCTATGTTTCCATTCACCGTTTGCAACATACCTACGAACATACTTAAATCCCAAGTGGGTTCCACTACGTGTTCAATTTTTACTTTTCCTACATGTACTGGGTATGCAGTTGCCCCTTCTGAACTACTTTGGTCACTACCTGTGACTTCCTGCTTTATGGTTTCGATCTTCACTTTCTCTGTCTTTTGAAAGTCCTCTTCAGCCCCACTACTCTTTGGGCAACTCTCGAACACGTTCTGGTTTACTCTTAAATACTGTGCAATCTCTGGTTCAACTGTGCTATCTTCCCCATTGTTACTATTTGGAATTCCACCATCTTGCTCTACCTTGTCCATGTCACTTAATAATTTTTGCTTGTCCGCCATTTTGAAATATCGTACAAATTTAGAAATCGTATTACTAAAAATACATCCAGTTTTAAATGCAAAGTTTGGGACACTACTCAAATTTACCGTTCCTTTCGCCTACGGTCGCCACGTGGCGGTCAAATAACACGAAAAACTGGCTACTGTGACGAGTCCTGTCATGGCAAAGCCATATGCGATGCCACTACCCGAATTTACTGTATTATTATTAGACCGTGCGGCATCGGACTTCCGGAATGCGGCTCTCGCGTGTAATAGGTTTGAATAGACACCATATGGTGATCCAACTACTACACGGAATTTTTGGAGTAGATAATGATAATGGCGCGTAACAAACTTATTTGTACGTCTATATTTGATTATTAGTAGCAGTGATAATCTCTTTGAAGTGACTGAGCAGGGAGCACTTAATTCTGTATGTTTGATATTGACTAGCAGGAGGACATTATTTATTTAAAACAATACCACAGCCTGAAATCGTTTCACAATACATAAACACACATGACAAACACTTAAACTTGTTTTAGGTTAATGTAAACTACACAAATTGTGATTACTGAATTTAATGTTATTGAGCTTGCATTGTGCTGAAGGCCCAATGTGTACTGTGGTGGCAGGAATTTCCTTGAACGCTTAATTAAAGAACTATATGGATCTGCTTGTCAATATAGTTACTGAAAAAACTAATTGAGAATCACATAGCCCGGACGGAACCGAGTAAGTTTTTACTATGGCAATGTACTGAAAAGCCACCACATCGAGCTGGACAGTAATTAAGGTGGCACAGTACCTAGCATCTTCCATCCGTTGCATGAAGCGGCGTCTGCTGGCAATTTCGGTGTTAATTCCGACTATTTTCTCTTGTAATATAGCTACGCCGATACTAACGCACCATAACGTTTCACTGATGTTGCAGCACATAGAAATCACTGGATATGGGGTAATAATGAGCTATTTCCTTTAAATAATTGATTTCACTCGGGGAATGCAATTTAGACCACAAAATTATTATTGCCTCCAAACTTTACACACTGTAGAGAACTTGGTTTGACTATTATACAAACTGATTCACAAAATATAAATGTACTGGTAATGGTGTCGGTATAACCACCACTGTTCATAATAATACTCTTGTAATATAACTCGTAGGTCGTTGCTACCAAAGTGAGTTCACCAATGGACCTCATCAGTTATTGAGATCACAATACGCCGTTGATGCTGCTGCTGGTCCCTTCACACCTCGCTGTTGGCACAAGCAACTCGTCGCAATTGACACAGCATTGCACCATGCAGTGCCATGTACCTGAGAGCGTGAAACCGTACTACACTCCTGGAAATTGAAATAAGAACACCGTGAATTCATTGTCCCAGGAAGGGGAAACTTTATTGACACATTCCTGGGGTCAGATACATCACATGATCACACTGACAGAACCACAGGCACATAGACACAGGCAACAGAGCATGCACAATGTCCGCACTAGTACAGTGTATATCCACCTTTCGCAGCAATGCAGGCTGCTATTCTCCCATGGAGACGATCGTAGAGATGCTGGATGTAGTCCTGTGGAATGGCTTGCCATGCCATTTCCACCTGGCGCCTCAGTTGGACCAGAGTTCGTGCTGGACGTGCAGACCGCGTGAGACGACGCTTCATCCAGTCCCAAACATGCTCAATGGGGGACAGATCCGGAGATCTTGCTGGCCAGGGTAGTTGACGTACACCTTCTAGAGCACGTTGGGTGGCACGGGATACATGCGGACGTGCATTGTCCTGTTGGAACAGCAAGTTCCCTTGCCGGTCTAGGAATGGTAGAACGATGGGTTCGATGATGGTTTGGATGTACCGTGCACTATTCAGTGTCCCCTCGACGATCACCAGTGGTGTACGGCCTGTGTAGGAGATCGCTCCCCACACCATGATGCCGGGTGTTGGCCCTGTGTGCCTCGGTCGTATGCAGTCCTGATTGTGGCGCTCACCTGCACGGCGCCAAACACGCATACGACCATCATTGGCACCAAGGCAGAAGCGACTCTCATCGCTGAAGACGACACGTCTCCATTCGTCCCTCCATTCACGCCTGTCGCGACACCACTGGAGGCGGGCTGCACGATGTTGGGGCGTGAGCGGAAGACGGCCTAACGGTGTGCGGGACCGTAGCCCAACTTCATGGAGACGGTTGCGAATGGTCCTCGCCGATACCCCAGGAGCAACAGTGTCCCTAATTTGCTGGGATGTGGCGGTGCGGTCCCCTACGGCACTGCGTTGGATCCTACGGTCTTGGCGTGCATCCGTGCGTCGCTGCGGTCCGGTCCCAGGTCGACGGGCACGTGCACCTTCCGCCGACCACTGGCGACAACATCGATGTACTGTGGAGACCTCACGCCCCACGTGTTGAGCAATTCGGTGGTACGTCCACCCGGCCTCCCGCATACCCACTATACGCCCTCGCTCAAAGTCCGTCAACTGCACATACGGTTCACGTCCACGCTGTCGCGGCATGCTACCAGTGTTAAAGACTGCGATGGAGCTCCGTATGCCACGGCAAACTGGCTGACACTGACGGCGGCGGTGCACAAATGCTGCGCAGCTAGCGCCATTCGACGGCCAACACCGCAGTTCCTGGTGTGTCTGCTGTGCCGTGCGTGTGATCATTGCTTGTACAGCCCTCTCGCAGTGTCCGGAGCAAGTATGGTGGGTCTGACACACCGGTGTCAATGTGTTCTTTTTTCCATTTCCAGGAGTGTATTTTTCCGCTCACACCCCTTCTCCGTCGGAATACCGCGTCTCACAACCCTTAGTGTCCATGTAGCTTGTAGCCATTCGATAAACGAAGTCCATATCTGTTTTCAGTTCACTTCTAAATGGTCTGTTAGCAACGTTACCGTAGCACAAACCGGCAGTAGCTTTTACGCCACTTAACACTTGTTCTGTCTCAGAGCTACGCCAGCTTACCTCTACCGCCAATATTACGCGCCAACCTGTACACTGTTCTCATTCCCGAGGATTCCCCCCACACCTAAACATTATTTTACATTACGCCATGTTCTCTATTTACAGTTAAACATACCATAGCATTACAATATTCAGTTACAGTCATTTTCATATATTAAAGTAATATTACAATTATATTTTTATTACAAGTAACAATATTATTTAGTTTAATTCTTTTATTATTTCGCTGTCAGAGTGCAGCACAAGCCAGACACTGTCTCCCACATGTTTGTTGTTGTTGTGGTCTTCAGTCCTGAGACTGGTTTGATGCAGCTCTCCATGCTACTCTATCCTGTGCAAGCTTTTTCATCTCCCAGTACCTACTGCAACCTACATCCTTCTGAATCTGCTTAGTGTATTCATCTCTTGGTCTCCCTCTACGATTTTTACCCTCCACGCTCCCCTCCAATACTAAATTGGTGATCCCTTGATGCCTCAGAACATGTCCTACCAACCGATCCCTTCTTCTGGTCAAGTTGTGCCACAAACTTCTCTTCTCCCCAATACTATTCAATACTTCCTCATTAGTTATGTGATCTACCCATCTAATCTTCAGCATTCTTCTGTAGCACCACATTTCGAAAGCTTCTATTCTCTTCTTGTCCAAACTATTTATCGTCCATGTTTCACTTCCATACATGGCTACACTCCATACGAATACTTTCAGAAATGACTTCCTGACACTTAAATCAATACTGGATGTTAACAAATTTCTCTTCTTCAGAAATGCTTTCCTTGCCATTGCCAGCCTACATTTTATATCCTCTCTACTTCGACCATCATCAGTTATTTTGCTCCCCAAATAGCAAAACTCCTTTACTACTTTAAGTGCCTCATTTCCTAATCTAATTCCCTCAGCATCACCCGACTTAATTAGACTACATTCCATTATCCTTGTTTTGCTTTTGTTCATGTTCATCTTATATCCTCCTTTCAAGACACTGTCCATTCCATTCAGCTGCCCTTCCAAGTCCTTTGCTGTCTCTGACAGAATTACAATGTCATCGGCGAACCTCAAAGTTTTTATTTCTACTCCATGAATTTTAATACCTACTCCAAATTTTTCTTTTGTTTCCTTTACTGCTTGCTCAATATACAGATTGAATAACATCGGGGAGAGGCTACAACCCTGTCTTACTCCCTTCCCTACCACTGCTTCCCTTTCATGTCCCTCGACTCTTATAACCGCCATCTGGTTTCTGTACAAATTGTAAATAGCCTTTCGCTCCCTGTATTTTACCCCTGCCACCTTTAGAATTTGAAAGAGAGTATTCCAGTCAACATTGTCAAAAGCTTTCTCTAAGTCTACAAATGTTAGAAACGTAGGTTTGCCTTTCCTTAATCTTTCTTCTAAGATAAGTCGTAAGGTCAGTATTGCCTCACGTGTTCCAGTGTTTCTACGGAATCCAAACTGATCTTCCCCGAGGTTGGCTTCTACTAGTTTTTACATTCGTCTGCAAAGAATTCGTGTTAGTATTTTGCAGCTGTGACTTATTAAGCTGATAGTTCGGTAATTTTCACATCTGTCAACACCTGCTTTCTTTGGGATTGGAATTATTATATTCTTCTTGAAGTCTGTGGGTATTTCGCGTGTTTCATACATCTTGCTCACCAGATGGTAGAGTTTTGTCAGGACTGGCTCTCCCACGGCCGTCAGTAGTTCCATTGGAATATTGTCTACTTGTTTCGACTTAGGTCTTTCAGTGCTCTGTCAAACTCTTCACGCAGTATCATATCTCCCATTTCATCTTCATCTACATCCTCTTCCATTTCCATAATATTGTCCTCAAGTACATCACCCTTGTATAGACCCTCTACATACTCCTTCCACCTTTCTGCTTTCCCTTCTTTGCTTAGAACTGGATTTCCATCTGAGCTCTTGATATTCATACAAGTCGTTCTCTTATCTCCAAAGGTCTCTTTAATTTTCCTGTAGGCGGTATCTATCTTACCCCTAGTGAGATAGGCCTCTACATCCTTACATTTGTCCTCTAGCCATCCCTGCTTAGCCATTTTGCACTTCCTGTCAATCTCATTTTTGAGACATTTGTATTCCTTTTTACCTGTTTCACTTACTGCATTTTTATATTTTCTCCTTTCGTCAATTAAATCCAATATTTCTTCTGTTACCCAAGGATTTCTACTAGCCCTCGTCTTTTTACCTACTTGATCCACTGCTGCCTTCACTACTTCATCCCTCAAAGCTACCCATTCTTCTTCTAGTGTATTTCTTTCCCCCATTCCTGTCAATTGCTCCCTTATGCTCTCCCTGAATCTCTGTACAACCTCTGGTTCTTTTAGTTTATCCAGGTCCCATCTCCTTAAATTCAAATTCCCACTTTTTTGCAGTTTCTTCAGTTTTAATCTACAGGTCATAACCAATAGATTGTGGTCAGAGTCCACATCTGCCCCTGGAAATGTCTTACAATTTAAAACCTGGTTCCTAAATCTCTGTCTTACCATTATATAATCTATCTGATACCTTTTAGTATCTCCAGGGTTCTTCCATGTATACAACCTTCTTTCATGATTCTTAAACCAAGTGTTAGTTATGATTATGTTGTGCTCTGTGCAAAATTCTACCAGGCGGCTTCCTCTTTCATTTCTGTCCCCCAATCCATATTCACCTACTATGTTTTCTTCTCTCCCTTTTCCTACACTAGAATTCCAGTCACCCATGACTATTAAATTTTCGTCTCCCTTCACAATCTGAATAATTTCTTTTATTTCATCATACATTTCTTCAATTTCTTCGTCATCTGCAGAGCTAGTTGGCATATAAACTTGTACTACTGTAGTAGGTGTGGGCTTCGTATCTATCTTGGCCACAATAATGCGTTCACTATGCTGTTTGTAGTAGCTTACCCGCATTCCTATTTTCCTATTCATTATTAAACCTACTCCTGCATTACCCCTATTTGATTTTGTATTTATAACCCTATAGTCACCTGACCAGAAGTCTTGTTCCTCCTGCCACCGAACTTCACTAATTCCCACTATATCTAACTTCAAACTATCCATTTCTCCCACATAGCGTTGTTTAATTTAGATGCCACCAGGCGGAAGCACTTCCACTTTGCCTTCGATTCTGGCCCACAGATGGCATAAGCATCCACTTTCTCTACCGTTGCGCCTTGACTATGCCTGGCATTCACTAGACAGCACGTTGTCCAATTACAACGTCCACAATTCTTCATCGAATGTCGGGTTCGGAGGCTTGTCTGCTTGTACAATGCTTGTGCACACAAAAATGTATCTGTGCGCACCAATTCATCGTACCTTGTTGCAAATGGAGCTCCGCAGCAGACCACTCCTAGATGTTCACATGTTGACCCAATGACATCGTCAGTTACAACTGCGGTTGACACGAGACCATCGGAACTCGACCGTTGATCAATGGAAAAGTATCGGTTCATCGGGTGAATCACATTCTTGCTTCACTAGGTCGTTGGTCGTCTCCACAAACGACGTCATCGAGGTGAACGGCGGCTCGAAACTTGCAGACCGCGCAGGCTGGTGTGATCAGTATTATGCTATGGGAGACATTTTACTGTGCTTGCTGGGACATGTGGTAGTAATCGAAGACATGCTGACTGCTGCCAATCATGCTTGATGTCTTCCCCGACGGCGATATAATTTTCCGTGTCCCGGAGGCAAAACCATGCCACAGTGGTGTCTGGAACATTTAGTAAACTCACGTTGATTTCGCATATGGGTCGCCATCGGACACCATCACTGCTTACCCGAATCAGCGACCCGTTATTTACTCGAATTACATGATCTGTGCGTAGAAACCTAATGCCACATACCTCCACAAGTCTCGCAACAAACTGTCGGCCGGCCGCGGTGCTCTCGCGGTTCTAGGCGCGCAGTCCGGACCCGTGCGACTGCTACGGTCGCAGGTTCGAATCCTGCCTCGGGCATGGATGTGTGTGATGTCCTTAGGTTAGTTAGGTTTAAGTAGTTCTAAGTTCTAGGGGACTGATGACCACAGCCGATAAGTCCCATAGTGCTCAGAGCCATTTGAACCATTTGAACAAACTGTCGGATCCATGATAAGCAGAATCAGTGATGTATTTCGTTCCAAAGACGGACAAATAAGCTATTAAGCAGGTGGTCATAATGTTTTGGCTCATCAGTGCAGAAACACTTGTGGTCCTCCTGGTCGTCGGTTTACGCCAATGTAAACATTTTCTCTCCTATACTGAAGATCCACTGTACACAATGTGGACGTCGGTACCCGAATTGTTGTGTATTCTGTGATGTGCTACGGTACAACCGTTTTGGACCATTTATCATCGCACGTTCAAAGTCGGTTAACCCGCTACGACTGCGATGTTCGGTATCTGCAGCAGACTTCTTGGCTATCGTGTCTGCACTACCGCAATACATTGCAGCTAACTGCAACATTTGGGTATCATACATCCACATCTTCCAACATGAGAACCCTTAGCATGACTTTTTTCCAAGGCGTCTCCATTCATTTGTTGCCTCCACCAGAAGGAAAACATTATCGATGACTGTGCTTCATGAAGGTGCTACATGGAAGTTGGGGCACTTAAGGGAGGATGGAGTCTTGTGCTGTGGACAGCAGGTCGAAGTAGATTAGAGACCTGGTATAGCTTGAAAAGTGACTGCAGGTCTTCCGAGATGGCAAGAAATCTCACGCCTGCAACATGAAATAATTCCCCATGAGTGTGATACGAACGGACGAGTCAGTGTCTGAGGGTGAAGTAGTACATTTTTAAGTAGACAAATAAATCTCCATGCCCTTGCACGTCCAAGTAACCTAATAGACAAAACGGTCAGTTTGACATTGTTTTGGGTAATTCGTTTGTTGCATTTCCGTCGAATGTGCGTGCATCTGTCAGCTCGTTATAATTGTCATTTGACTGCTTTGGGTCCTTAACTAGAAACTGTTGTCAATGTGGTACAGAATTTTCACTTAATGGCAAGCTTATCGTTCTTCTTCTTATGAAACCTGTGCTGCGGTACCTTTAAATGGTCGGAACATATCTGAATTAAACATCTTAAGAGTATCCTATTTCGTACTACAGCACATCTGTCGGTTCAATATGTCCGAGCGTCGTTTCTTTGTCTTCTAGGTTCTCGGGTATTTCCATGACAGGAGAAGCGTCAATACGTGAGGGAGCATAGGTAACGAGGTCGCTGGTATATAATAGCAGCCGACGACTCGCTTTCGAAGAGCGACGAAGCGCAGCTGTAGTGTAGGACCTACCCAGTTGTAGCTTTCACTGGGCGACGATCTGTAAGCTGGAACAATAGGAGACTGCTGCGGCTCATCCAAGCGTTCATCTAGGGTCATGGGTTCGTTGAGAAGGCCACTAACTACAGGTGGAGCCTAGGGATTACAATGCTCTTTTAGGGTGTACGCTACTTAATCTACATACGTACTCCACAAACCAACGTATGGCGGAGTGTACCTTGTGCCACTACGAGCCATTTTTTTGCTTCTTCCACTCTCAGAAAGAGCGAGAGAAGAACGACTGACCGTATGTCTCCTTACGAGCCCTCATTTCTGTTATCCTCATGGCACTCACGACAAAGGCGCGTGGGTGGCAGTAAAATGGCCCTGCAGTCACCTTCCAATGCTAGTTTTCTCAATTTTCTCAATAATGTATCACAGCAAGAGCGTCGGCTCCCCTTCACAGTTTCCCATTCGAGTTTGCGAAGCATCTCCGTAATACTCGCGTCTTGATTCACACTGTAGTTGTTGTTGTTGTTGTGGTCTTCAGTCCTGAGACTGGTTTGATGCAGCTCTCCATGCTACTCTATTCTGTGCAAGCTTCTTCATCTCCCAGTACCTACTGCAGCCTAAATCCTTCTGAATCTGCTTAGTGTATTCATCTCTTGGTCTCCCTCTACGATTTTTACCCTCCACGCTGCCCTCCAATACTAAATTGGTGATCCCTCGATGTCGCAGAACATGTCCTACCAACCGATCCCTTCTTCTAGTCAAGTTGTGCCACAAGCTCCTCTTCTCCCCAATTCTATTCAATACCTCCTCATTAGTTATGTGATCTACCCATCTAATCTTCAACATTCTTCTGTAGCACCTCATTTCGAAAGCTCCTATTCTCTTCTTGTGTAAACTATTTATCGTCCACGTTTCACTTGCATACGTGGCTACACTCCATACAAATACTTTCAGACAACGACTTCCTGACATTTAAATCTATACTCGATGTTAACAAATTTTTCTTCTTCAGAAACGCTTTCCTTGCCATTGCCAGTCTACATTTTGTATCCTCTCTACTTCGACCATCATCAGTTATTTTGCTCCCCAAATAGCAAAACTCCTTTATTACTTTAAGTGTCTCATTTCCTAATCTAATTCCCTCAGCATCACCCGACTTAATTCGACTACATTCCATTATCCTCGTTTTGCTTTTGTTGATGTTCATCTTACATCCTCCTTTCAAGACACTGTCCATTCCGTTCAACTGCTCTTCCAAGTCCCTTGCTGTCTCTGACAGAATTACAATGTCATCGGCGAACCTCAAAGTTTTTATTTCTTCTCCATGGATTTTAATACCTACTCCGAACTTTTCTTTTGTTTCCTATATTGCTTGCTCAATATACAGATTGAATAACATCGGGGGTAGGCTACAACCCTGTCTCACTCCCTTCCCAACCACTGCTTCCCTTTCATACCCCTCGACTCTTATAAGTGCCATCTGGTTTCTGTACAAATTGTAAATAGCCCATCGCTCCCTATATTTTACCCATGCCACCTTCAAAATTTGAAAGAGAGTATTCCAATCAGCATTGTCAAAAGCTTTCTCTAAGTCTACAAATGCTAGAAACGTAGGTTTGCCTTTCCTTAGTCTTTCTTCTAAGATAAGTCGTAGGGTCAGTATTGCCTCACGTGTTCCAACATTTCTACGGAATCCAAACTGATCTTCCCCGAGGTCGGTTTCTATCAGTTTTTCCATTCGTCTGTAAAGAATTCGCGTTAGTATTTTGCAGCCGTGGCTTATTAAACTGATAGTTCGATAATTATCACATCTGTCAACACCTGCTTTCTTTGGGATTGGAATTGTTATATTCTTCTTGAACACTGAAGGAATTTCGACTGTCTCATACATCTTGCTCACCAGATGGTAGAGGTTTGACAGGACTGGCTCTCCCAAGTCCGTCAGTAGTTCTAATGGAATGTTGTCTACTCCTGGGTCCTTGTTTCGACTTAGGTCATTCAGTGCTCTGTCAAACTCTTCACGCAGAATCATATCTCCCATTTCATCTTCATCTACATCCTCTTCCATTTCCATAATATTGTCCTCAAGTACATCGCCTTTGTATAGATCCTCTATATACTCCCTCAACCTTTCTACTTTCTCTTCTTTGCTTAGAACTGTGTTTCCATCAAACCTCTTGATATTCATGGAAGTGGTTCTCCTTTCTCCAAAGGTCTCTTTAATTTTCCTGTTGGCAGTATCTATCTTACCCCTAGTGAGATAAGCCTCTACATCGTTACATTTGTCCTCTAGCTATGTCTGCTTAGCCATTTTGCCCTACCTGTCGATCTCATTTTTGAGACATTTGTATTCCTTTTTGCCTGCTTCATTTACTGCATTTTTATATTTTTTCCTTTCATCAGTTAAATTCAATATTTCTTCTGTTACCCAAAGGTTTCTACTGGCCCTCGTCCTTTTACCTATTTGATCCTCTGCTGCCTTCACTATTTCATCCCTCAAAGCTACCCATTCTTCTTCTGCTGTATTTCTGTCGCCGATTCCTGTCAATTGTTTCCTTATGCTCTACCTGAAACTCTGTACAACCTCTGGTTCTTCCAGTTTATCCAGGTCCCGTCTCCTTAAATTCCCACCTTTTTGCAGTTTCTTCAGGTTTAATCTACAGTTCATAACCAATAGATTGTGGTCAGAGTCCACATCTGCCCCTGGAAATGTCTTACAATTTATAACCTGGTTCCTGAATCTCTGTCTTACCATTATATTGTCTATCTGATTCCTTTTAGTATCTCCAGCGTTCTTCCATGTATACAACCTTCTTTCATGATTCTTGAACCAAGTGTTAGCTATGATTAATTTATGCTCCGCGCAGAACTCTAACAGGCGGCTTCCTCTTTCATTTCTTAGCCCCAATCCATATTCACCTACAATATTTCCTTCTCTCCCTTTTCCTGCCCTCGAATTCCAGTCACCCATGACTATTAAATTTTCGTCTCCCTTCACTACCTGAATAGTTTCTTTTATCTCATCATACATTTCATCAATTTCTTCGTGATCTGCAGAGCTAGTTGGCATATAAACTTGTACTACTGTAGTAGGCGTGGGCTTCGTGTCTATCTTGGCCACAATAATGCGTTCACTATGCTGTTTGTAGTAGCTTACCCGTACTCCTATTTTTTATTCATTATTAAACCTACTCCTGCATTACCCCTATTTGATTTTGTATTTATAACCCTGTATTCACCTGACCAAAAGTCTTGTTCCTCCTGCCACCGAACTTCACTAATTCCCTCCATATCTAACTTTAACCTACCCCTTTCCCTTTTTAAATTTTCTAACCTACCTGCCCGATTAAGGGATCTGACATTCCACGCTCCGATCCGTAGAACGCCAGTTTTCTTTCTCCTGATAACGACGTCCTCCTGAGTAGTCCCCGCCTGGAGATCCGAATGGAGGACTATTTTACCTCCGGAATATTTTACCCAAGAGGACGCCATCATCATTTAATCACACAGTAAAGCTGCATGCCCTCGAGAAAAATTACGGCTGTAGTTTTCCCTTGCTTTCAGCCGTTCGCAGTACCAGAACAGCAAGGCCATTTTGGTTAATGTTACAAGGCCAGATCAGTCAGTCATCCAGACTGTTGCCCCTGCAACTACTGAAAAGGTTGCTGCCCCTCTTCAGGAACCACACGTTTGTCTGGCCTCTCAACATATACCCCTGCGTTGTGGTTGCACCTACGGTACGGCTATCTATATCGTTGAGGCACGCAAGCCTCCCCACCAACGGCAAGGTCCATGGTTCAAGGGGGGGGGGGGGGGGGCGATTCACCCTATCGGTAACAAATCCAGAAGGCCGCCTCTGAACTGCTTCCATGTCTTTCTTGAATCCGACCTGATGAGGATCCCGTACACTCAAGCAGTACTCTTAAATAGATCACAGTGTTCTATTCGTGGTCACCTTTACAGACGTACCACACTTTAATAAAATTCTCCCAATAAGCCGCATTCGACCATACGCCTTTACTACTACGACGACGGGACTGCATCAAGCAGCTACTAATGCTGTATTTGAACATTAGGGGATAATTTTTCAAACTCATTTCCATCAACTTACATTTACTAAACTTACAGGAAGCTGCCATTCAGCATGCCGTCTAGATATTATCTCTAATCCATTTTGTATCCTCCTGCTGTCACTCAAAGACACTTTCCTCTATACCGCAACGTCATAAGCAAACACCAGCAGATTGCTGCTCACCTTGTCCATCAGAGTATTTATGTATATAGCGAATAATAGCGGTCCTATCACACTTCCACAGGGCTCTCCTGACGATATCATTGTCTCCGATGAACACTTGTCGTTGAGGAGAATGTACTGGACTCTATTACTTAAGAAATATTTGAGTCACGCACACACCTGGCAATATAATCCATATACTAGTACCTTCGTTAACAGTTTCCAGTAGGACATCGTGACAAACGGTTTCCGAAAATTTAGCAATTTGTCCTCCCCCTATGATTCGAAGAAATTGTGCGACGAAAGGGCAAGCTGAGTTTTGCGTGAGTGATGCTTTCTAAGTCCGTGTTCATTTGTAAACAGAAGCTTTTCGGTTCCTAGGAAATGTATTATATTGGAACTGAGCCGTTCTAGGCGCTTCAGTCCGGAAACGCACTGCTGCCTCGGGCATGGATGTGTGTGATGTCTTTAGGTTGAGTTAGATTTAAGTAGTTCTAAGTCTAGCGGATTGATGACCACAGATGTTAAGTCCCATTGTGCTTAAAGCCATTTGAACCATTTTTTTCAGTGATTCTGCAGCAGAGAGTTGTTATGGATATTCGCCTCTAATTTTGTTGATCCGTCCATTTACCTTTCTTGTTCACAGGAGTTAGTTGCGCTTTTTTTTTCTTTCACATGGGTGTTTGCGCTGGACGAGAGATTACCGATAAATGCAAACTGAGAAAGACACCAATGCGGCAGAGCATTCTCTGTAAAATTGAATGGGATTCCATCTGGACATGGTGAGTTATTTGTTTTCAACTCTTTTCAGTTTGTTTTTCTACCACACGGATGCTATTACTATATCCGCCATTTGGGAGTGTGTGTAACAGTCGTATGGAGGTATGTTTGTAAGATATTCCTGCGTGAACGATTTCTTAAACGCGAAATGAAAAATTTCAGGTTTATTTTTACTGTCTTCTATTGGCACACCAGACTCGCCAACGTGTGATTGGATACAAGCCTTCCACCCACTCAGCGTTTTTACTTAGGACCAGAATTTTCTCGGGTTCTCACATTAATGATGTCACTGTTTAGCATGACGACGTCACTGATAAGACTGCCCGTGCATGTAGCAACCCACATTGTCATTTGCATTTTTTAAGGTCGTCAAGTGACCGCCATCTTGGACTGTGACGTCAGTGGTATCGTATAGTTCAATACCGTTTTTAAGTGTAGTGTGCGGCAGAACCAGCATACATATACTACTTGGAACTGTACACGTCTTTATGTGGCTCTTTGAAGAGACTTACGCGAGGGCTGCGGCATAACATGTGCTAAACTTGATGAAATAGTTACGAGATGACAGCGTCTCGAACCACTGTCCTGCTGTCGGAATAAGAGGACTCGCAAGCATCTGCCCTATTCTACCAAATGTAAGATAACACGTAGCTCACATTCGATTCGTGTTACTAGCATTACACCAGAAGCCCATGCTTCTGTACTCTGCTTTTATAGGGGTCAGACAAATTACTGGTGACGCTATTCAGACTCTCAAAGGCTATACATGCTAAAAATTTAAAAATTGGATATGACTCCGTTTATACCAAATGTCACTGAGCTATTGGAGCAACAATGCAGCTGTTTACTGAAGAGTGCACTGACCGTACCAAATTTTCGCGGCGTGTCTTTGTAAACATCATAAACCAATTTCAAGAAAGTGGGTGTGTGAAGAACAAAATACGACGGCGAAAGGAAGAGTGACTGATGGAAGAAATGCAACGAACATTTTAACAGCGGTAACACAAAGTTGACATGTCCGTTCGAGGCAGCTCAGTTGTGCGAGATGGATCAGTAAAAGCGTTTCCTGCAAGTACTACATTCTCACACATTTCATCGTTTACACATATCGCTCCAACACCCGTTCTGTGGCAATGACTTTCAACATTGATTACAGTTCTCCAAATGGTGTCTGCGCAAACCTGCAGTGCGGTGCAACATTTCCATCGAAGATTTTGTTTACGCATGATGCATCGTTCACAAACCATGGGCAAATAAATCTCAGCAATATGAACTACCAGTCAGAGTTAAATCCACACTCACCGAGAGAAGGAGATAAACCTTGACCTGTGAAGGCTTATAGCGTCTGTTAAATTTGATTTTACTTCGCGAGTAGCAGTCCTGATTGAAGTTTACAAGTGAATATAGGCCAAAGGAAATAATATTAGTAGGCAATCTGATTGTACTCAGGGATAACGAAACAGCTTTTGCCCTGAAGTTCTCGACGCAAAATTACCTTTCTTGATCTTAAAATAAGTTACTAATGCTAAGACAGAGGGTAGCATAATATTTGGATTATTTGCTCGGATCAGAAAGGTTCCAAACTCAACTATCGATCGAATCGAAGCACAACAATGTTTGTGTAATTACCTCTGCGTAAGACATCTGTACAAGCCTCTTGGATACTCATTGCTACTGTCCTGAAAATATAGTAATATAGTAATTTTCATTTAAACTGATGAAAGGAATGAAATAGCGACAAAGACATGCAATTTCCTTTTAAAATTCAGGGTTATTTTTTGATCCCAAAAAGCATAAGGATTTTACGCAGAACAACCGGATTAATGTTACACGATTTACATTATACTCTAAGCACAATCATACAAAAAGTTAGTGTATAGCGTGGATTTGAAAAACACATAAAATGCCAAATCCTTTGGTGAAAGAGCAAGCTGCTTGTTAAGCCAAGTCATGAATCAAATGAAACCGACTCTGCTCCACATTGACTATAACAGTAAGTGCCACTCCTCTACTCATCCGATGTTATCCAAGCAACCATAGTGATGCAATATAGCTCAGGAAGTCGTACAAATAAAGAAATAGATTATGCAGTATTCTGAAGTCGGCGTAAAAAACCAAAAAAAGAAAGAATAACCTGCCTCGAAGGGAGACAACAATTTCAGATAAATTGGATGATTTGTTCAAGAGAAAGATATTCACGACTTGAGCAAAGCAACAACGCATTGGTCCTTGAGTCGCGCTGCGGCTCACATTGGTGCTGTTTGCAGGTTTCCGCGCTCTGTTGGAGGCCAGACCGTGTCGTATAGTTGGCATGGTTGCGATTGTTTGTCTTCTTCTCGTCTTGACTGGCGCCACTCGTTTCGCAAGCGTTGCCTGTCCGCAAGTGGCAGCAGTGGCCGTTATCGATATGTAGTAACTTTTGCCCTATCTCTGGGGGCGACGTCGTTGTTTTTCATTGTCGTGTGAGTGTGACAGTTCGGTTGGGGACTCAGGAGGAGCCAGGTTCGCGCAGTGCGTAAACACTCCTGGACTGCTGGCGGCGCGCATGGACAGCCGGATGGAAGGGCTGTGGTAACGAGGGTGCACGACCTCGTCTTAAACTGGATCCTGCAGGCTTTAAGATGAATGCATTTCAATTCCAGCAGAGAAACCTCCACCATTGTGACATCTCGCGATTCTCCAGTGACTCGGGTTCGTGTTGCTGCTCCTAGTGCCGCCGAGTCGAAGAGCAGCGAGTGGCGTGCCTGGGGGAAGCTGATCTGATTAGCTTCCCTCGACTGCTTATTACTACTTACTGCATTCAGCTTGTTACAATTTGTTAAGTTCAACCTCCTGCCTGGTGGCCTCTAACGCCCCAGTTACCTGCCCTGGGGGTTAGTGTATGTAACGGCAATGTACGTTTCCTCGCCTTGCCGCTGATGTCCGGTAAGGAGTGTAGTTTTGACAGCTTTCTTGCTTGTACACCGTATTTGATTCTTCTACTCTAGTGGTAATGATTCCTTTCTCGTTCTGGGCACTCTAAGTACAGTATTCTGGGGGCGTAGTGCAGTCCACTGGTTCCGGCTTTGGCATGTTGTTCCATTCTTGCATTCGGTTTGTTGGACGTCAGGTAGCTTCAGCAAGATTATCATTAGTCATTCGTTAGAATGCCACTAGTCTGAGTTACCATTTTGTGAAGTGAATGCAACTCTTGGCTGCCTATCTCATCGCTGACCTTCTCAGAGGTCGATTCCTGGAGCACCGTCTGTTACTTGTCCTTGTGTTTCATTATTGTATTATTTATTACCGTACCTTGTAATGCCTACATTAAAGGTTATGTATGTCTAGTTAATAGTTCTGGTCGCCTACTAGAATAAATCTAGCAGTTATGAGTTGTGGAGTTGTGTTACAAGGCTTACCATCATCTTATTTCACCTGTTTGGTGGGCAGTTACTTGTTTCTTTTAATTAACCTTTGCTTGTATTTCCTGTTTTACAGCAGGTTTCTAAATTTTTTATATAATTGCCGTTCCTGGCGTGTAAGGCCTTCAGCTGTGGTTGTGGTCTTTTGCTTTTAAAAAGGTTTGAAACTTGTATTTTAGCAGTAAGCCTTAAAACCTTATTTACTGCCATTCCTGGCGTCTCATACCTTCTGATGTGTTTGTGGCCACTTACCTTTCAATATTTCAATACCCGCAAGTAGTAAATTGCAGTGAGTTCTTAAACATTCTAAATTTATTGCCGTTCTTGGCGTGTAAGGCCTTCAGCTGTGCTCACAGTGGCTTGTTTATTTTTTAAAAATTATCTGTTTTTGTATTTTATGGTGACAGCTAATTTGTAACGCACTGAAAACACTCTTATTTACGCCGTTGTTTATTCCTTCATTAATAATGTGTGGCATTTTTTTAAAATTTATTGTTAAGTCCGGAATTACAGTTTTAAAAATAAATGTAACTGTAAAACGCAACCAATAGTTACTAATTACGGCCCCGTCCACAATCGTAACCGAATCCTGCCTCCCCTTGACTACCAGATACCAGTCCTCTCCTGGCCGTAATGCAAGCACTGATTGATATTGATGTTGGATGTCCTACTAAAGAGGCGCTTCAGTCTGGAACCGCGCGACCGCCACGGTCGCACGTTAGAATCCTGCCTCGGGCATGGATGTGTGTGATGTCCTTAGGTTAGTTAGGTTTAAGTAGTTCTAAGTTCTAGGGGGCTGATTACCTCAGATGTTAAGTCCCATAGTGCTCAGAGCCATTTGAGCCATTTGAACTAAATTCTGTCCAACTGGAGCGTTAGATCTTACAAATCCCGTGATGGTTAGAGGGCCCTGCCCATAATGCTCCACGCGTCTTCACCCGCCATCGGGGCTCAGTTCCAAGTGGGATTCATCAACGAAGACAGTTTTCCTCTAGTCCAACAGGCCGAAGACATGTCTCGAGACGCCCCAGACAGCGATGGGATAACCTGACTGTCGCCCACCTTACGGATCGGCAGCCAGAAGTGATGGTCTGGGATGCGATTTCATATCGCAGCAGAACTCCTTTGGTTGTGATCCGTAGCACACTTACAGCCACGTTTTGTTGCTCTTCAAGGCAGGCCATCCCAGGCCTACATTTGAGCATGATAATGCCTGCACGAACTAGGAACTTGTCTTAGTCCTTACCTAGCACTCTCTTGACCAGTAAGGCCACCGGATTTCTCCTCAATTGAGAACGTTTGGAGTATTATAGGCAAGGCCCTCCAACCAGCTCGGACTTTTGACGGTCTCAAGTGCCATTTGGACAGAATTTGGCGCGATGTCACTCAGTACGATATCCAACAAGTCTACCAATCAATGCCAGGCCGAATAACTGCTTGTGTAATGGCCTGAGGTGGACCGACGCGTTGTTGACTTGCTCTGTCGTGAAGTTCTTGCTCTTGTATAAATCATCCACGTTTTTTTTGAAATTGTAATCATTTGTTTGTCTGTACATGTACATAATATCTACAGACACCTTCCTACTCGGCTAACTCCTTCGCTGTGCGGTTTTTTTTCTTTAGAGTGTATTATGTGCGAGCGTCAGCACCACTTAATGAGTACAAACCATAAGCTGCTTATATTTATCGCTATCCTTCTTTCTCAGCGTAATACAATGCATTCTAAGTTAAAAGCGCTCCATATCACACACCGAGCAATACGCAACTGTACTCCAGAGCATATCAAGTGTAACAGTGAAGCAGCACGCCTTGTTTGCCTGCAAAACAAGCAAGACGCTTGTGATCGACCATGCACTTGCTCGGCATTGGCCAAAGCCCCTGTTGAGTCCCATAGTGCTCAGATAGAGCCAAAGCCCCTCTCGCCGCAAAGACCTCATGCAAACACACTTCTGCAGCTGAAGCAGCCGTCAAAATACATACGTCGAACAATGTGCCACAGATGTAATAACAACGAAAACTGCTCTGAGAAAGAATACGTTAAAACAGAATATTAGTGGATGGGAGATTTATACGGACAAATTTCAAACGTGCGATGCAGAGTTATCAAGAACCGCATCGTTCGTCCCTGTTTTATTGATACGACTCTAAATAACACAAGAATCTGTACTTCCTACAAAATGTTGTGCCACAGATATTGGAATACATCCCATAAGGCAATCGATGGATAGCAACACGACGGATATCCTGCCCATTCCACACATACACTCCTGGAAATGGAAAAAAGAACACATTGACACCGATGTGTCAGACCCACCATACTTGCTCCGGACACTGCGAGAGGGCTGTACAAACAATGATCACACGCACGGCACAGCGGACACACCAGGAACCGCGGTGTTGGCCGTCGAACGGCGCTAGCTGCGCAGCATTTGTGCACCGCCACCGTCAGTGTCAGCCAGTTTGCCGTGGCATACGGAGCTCCATCGCAGTCTTTAACACTGGTAGCATGCCGCGACAGCGTGGACGTGAACCGTATGTGCAGTTGACGGACTTTGAGCGAGGGCGTATAGTGGGCATGCGGGAGGCCGGGTGGACGTACCGCCGAATTGCTCAACACGTGGGGCGTGAGGTCTCCACAGTACATCGATGTTGTCGCCAGTGGTCGGCGGAAGGTGCACGTGCCCGTCGACCTGGGACCGGACCGCAGCGACGCACGGATGCACGCCAAGACCGTAGGATCCTACGCAGTGCCGTAGGGGACCGCACCGCCACTTCCCAGCAAATTAGGGACACTGTTGCTCCTGGGGTATCGGCGAGGACCATTCGCAACCGTCTCCATGAAGCTGGGGTACGGTGCCGCACACCGTTAGGCCGTCTTCCGCTCACGCCCCAACATCGTGCAGCCCGCCTCCAGTGGTGTCGCGACAAACGTGAATGGAGGGACGAATGGAGACGTGTCGTCTTCAGCGATGAGAGTCGCTTCTGCCTTGGTGCCAATGATGGTCGTATGCGTGTTTGGCGCCGTGCAGGTGAGCGCCACAATCAGGACTGCATACGACCGAGGCACACAGGGCCAACACCCGGCATCATGGTGTGGGGAGCGATCTCCTACACTGGCCGTACACCACTGGTGATCGTCGAGGGGACACTGAATAGTGCACGGTACATCCAAACCGTCATCGAACCCATCGTTCTACCATTCCTAGACCGGCAAGGGAACTTGCTGTTCCAACAGGACAATGCACGTCCACATGTATCCCGTGCCACCCAACGTGCTCTAGAAGGTGTAAGTCAACTACCCTGGCCAGCAAGATCTCCGGATCTGTCCCCCATTGAGCATGTTTGGGACTGGATGAAGCGTCGTCTCACGCGGTCTGCACGTCCAGCACGAACGCTGGTCCAACTGAGGCGCCAGGTGGAAATGGCATGGCAAGCCGTTCCACAGGACTACATCCAGCATCTCTACGATCGTCTCCATGGGAGAATAGCAGCCTGCATTGCTGCGAAAGGTGGATATACACTGTACTAGTGCCGACATTGTGCATGCTCTGTTGCCTGTGTCTATGTGCCTGTGGTTCTGTCAGTGTGATCATGTGATGTATCTGACCCCAGGAATGCGTCAATAAAGTTTCCCCTTCCTGGGACAATGAATTCACGGTGTTCTTATTTCAATTTCCAGGAGTGTATAATTATAGAATATTTGAATTAAAAGCAGTCTTGATAGGAGTTTATTATATTAGATGTATTTTTCGTTCCAATTGCTTCTTAGTGAGGAAATTCTCTGGGATGTGGAACACGTTACAAAACAAGAATGCACAGTAAGTATTTACAAAAATAAGTATGGGTATGGTAATGTACTTTCTACAGATCCCAAATAAAATTTCTTTTGTGCATGTGGAATCAGTAAAAAAAAGGCTAAAAGCATTAAAAGGATATAAAACCTGGCACCAAATATTAAATGTTCTGTACACTTAGATGTATATGATAATTCTTAGACTTGCATCATTATATAAAAAAATTACACCACTTACTTACAATGATTGCATCATTGCACAAAATTTGTGCAGAAATCAGAATGTACGCAATTTCCACAGTACATGATATTATTACTAATATACGCGCATGAATCGTTTCTGTTAAGAAATGCATCAAAGAAGTAGAAGGAGTAGGCGACCAGTAACTTCTGAAACTGAACTTTATTATTACTGAAACTTTTTATGACTGCTGGCATGTTATTGAACATATGTATTATTAAATAGTGCGCACCTTTCTATACTAAAATAGGTGACTTACAATTGTTGTGAAAGTTATTCATATTTCTAAAGTTGATTTCATGAACTCAGCTGTTACTTTGAAAAAAAAAAAGATATATTTTAAGGACAAAAATTCATTGAGGAATAAACATACTGGGAAGCAGTAGTTGGTATCGCCAGTTCCTTAAACAGCCCTCGGAAGAACGTTCTGTAGTTCAAATCACAAATAATCCCTATTGCACGTTATTGGGTTCAGAAAACTTTAATATGTCGTGATGAGTTACCCCAGAAAATAATTCCATATGACATTATGGAATGAAAGTAAGCATAGCATGCTACCATTTTTATTATTATATCACTTATGTCTGACAACATTCACATAGCAAACAGAGATTTGTTTAGGTATGTCAGCAGTTCTGTTTCACACTCCTCCCAGTTAAACTTATTATAAAGCTTTAATCACAAGAATTTAATGTGTCAACTTCTTGTATCTGTGTGTCGTCTTATTTTAGGCATATACTGACAGTGAGCCTTTTACAAGTTCAGAACTGCATACAGTTTGTATTTTCAAGGTTTAGTGACAGAGAATTGGCTAGGAATAATTTATTAATGTCCATGTAAATTTCATTAGCCGCCTTTTCTAAAGCTATACTTGATATATTGTTTGTTTCAATGTTTGTATCAACTGCGAACAAAACAAACTTGGCGTCTGGTAATGGTACCAATGAAAGGTCATTGATACACACAAGGAAAAGTAAGGGCCCTAAGGTGGAACCTTGGGTGACACCGCATTTTATTTATTCTCAATTGGATGATGCATGTCTCTTTCTTATGGAAATCAGAGATATATAATTTGAACGACTTTGTAGCATTTCCTATTACACTGTAATATTCTAATTTTTTTAAAGGAATATTGTGATTTACACAGTCAGATGTCTTTGACAGATATGATTAAATCATAGATATGGTTGAGACTCATATCTCTCAATCAAAATTTAATTGTGCAAAATCTGTAGATCACTTACACCTGAAATACAGGCAAAATTTTCCCATTATGTACAAAACTCGGATGCTATTCCAATACTGGAGGGTCTTTGCAATTCTGGTAATTTAAGAAAGGGGAAATATGCAGTAGGCTTGAATTGAAGTTTGTGTTATGGAGGGCACTCGAATCGGGTAGATATCACTCCACATGTCTTTGAGGGATTTCATACAACAATTAGTTTTTCGCCTATTGACTACCCTTTTGAAATCAGATTTAGTAGATCTCATATCTTGATTAGTATTAACATTTAGCAAAAGGAACTGCATTTCATGGTCTGAGAGACTACTGGTTATTGGTTCTATTACATAATTTTGTTAATTAGATATTTCTATAAAGATACTAGCAATGGCTGTCTTTGAGTCCTTAGCTGTTCTAGTTGGAACGTTGATGGTATAAATTAAGTTGAATGACAATGATGCTATCTGCAATAAATTCATACTGGAAGAGTTTTCAAGAAAATTTACATTCAGATCACCAGCAACTTTTAGTTATTTCTTTTTTGTTGTTAAATAGACCAATAGAGCTTCAAAGTGACTTAGGAAAAATTAAAATTACCTGCTAGTACTTGGTATATACTTACTATTTCGAATGATTTATTATGGAATTCTGCTTCTGGTGCACATGTTTCAATTCGCTGCTCTAGGTAAAATTTATGAATGTCTGTGTCACCAAATGTATGGCAATTCCTGGTGAATGTGGCAAGTGCTCCATTCTCCATTTCTGCCCCACAAAAGTGAGAAGTTAACCTAAATCCTGTAACACTTAGCAGATCCATACTGGTGGTCACATGATGTTGACAGTGGCGGATTAATTTTACTTCTTAGCCGTCGATTAGTTTGATGCGCTAAAGGCAGTTGGTTTCAATCCTAACCCCTCTTAGAGGTTCACTTTTTTGTGGCTCACCTATCTTAAAAAAGTGCTGCTCCATCATCTGCGACACTCGTATTTTACCACTAACAGCAGTGCCTCCTCTCCCCTCCCCCTTAAATTTGCTGATACTATCCCAACAACTTTACCCTCCCCTTTCCTGGGAGGTGTAGGCCATGCCTAGTGTAATTCACCTATTGAGTGAATCAACATCAACCACACCAATATGTGACCCCACCCTGACCCAATCAGTCGTTACAACTCCAAATTAATTTTCCTGGTAGAAGAGTGCAAATGAAGTCAGTCATGGCGTATCAGAACAGGAACAAACTCCACATTGGTATGCCTCGATGCTGATACAGTCTTTACCAAGTCACACTCTACGCTGTACCCATCCCTCAGTACAGTTGTCCGACCCACCTATGATAACCACGATGTCTTCCTTGGTAAAGTCTTCATAGAGTGAACGTAAGCCCTCTGTCACCTGACCAGCACTAGGTTTAAAAAGGTTGGTGACCATGTATTCTGACCCTAATTTATCCTGCAGAAATTAGCCTAGACCTGTGGCATTAGAACTACCTAACTTTCTTTCTCTTTGCTGGCTTCCCTACGCTATTACTCAATATTCTACAGAAAGTTTCTTGGCCCTGTCTCCACCTACCTCTGCTTGAGGCTCTTCAGTTTCCAAATGGAGCAACAGGTGAACCTTATTTTTTACATTCACCACACAGCTGCCTGACAAAATTCTACCGTAAGTTACGTTTGTTATCTGTTGCCACTCCTCACCTCACTTCACCCTTCTCTCTCTGTAACCTGTCCAGATCTTCCCTAGCCTGATCTATGAGGTGCGGCTAGAAAAAAACCGGACTGATGCTGGAAAAAACATTTATTTACAATTATTTACAATTTTATGTTATCTCCTTCAATGTACTCTCCTCCTCGGTCTCTACACCGCTCCATACGAATTTTCCACTGTTCATAGCAATGCTGCAAATCATTTTCGGTAAGTCCATACATTACTTCCGTCGCTTATTCTTTTACTGCTTCAACAGTCTCAATTCTAGTTCCTTTCAAAACTGACTTGACTTTAGGGAAAAGAAAAAAGTCACAGTGGGCCAAATCAGGTGAGTAGGGTGGATGATCTAAGATGGGAATGTTGTGCTTTGCCAAAAACGTCTTCACTGACAACGCACTGTGAGCTGGGGCATTGTCTTGGTGAAGGATCCACAAATCGTTCCGTTTTCTCCGTACTCGCTCACGTAGGGTAGCCAGGACGCTAATGTAGTAATGCTGATTCACTGTTTGTCCCTCTGGTACCCAATCAATGTGCACAATCCCTCTGATTTCAAAAAATAACAATCATCATTACCTTGAATTTCGATTTTGACATTCGTGCTTTTTTTTGTCGTGGATAACCAGGAGTTTTCCAATGCATCGATTGGCGTTTAGTTTCGGGATCGTAAGTAAAAATCCACGATTCATCGCAAGTAATAACATTTTGTAAGAAGGTGGGATCACTTTCAATGTTTTCCAGGATGTCAGAACAAATCATTCTTCGGCGTTCCTTCTGTTCAATTGCGAGACACTTTGGAACCATTTTTGAACACACTTTGTTCATGTTGAAACTTTCATGAAGAATCTGCCTAACACTTTCCTTGTCAGCTCCTGTTAACTCAGACACTGCTCTGATTGTTAAACGGCGATCTTGTCGAACAAGTTTACCGATTTTTTCAATGTTTGCATCAGTTTTTGCTGACAATGGTCTACCAGTGCGAGTGTCGTCACTGGTGTCTTCGCGGCCATCTTTAAATCGTTTAAACCACTCAAACACTTGGGTTCGCGATAAACAATCATCGTTTCACTTGCAGATTTTCCTAGTTTGAAACAAAATTTGATGTTAACACGCTGTTCTTTCTGTACACTCAACATTTTCCGACGCACAGACAAAACGTCAACTACTTAAAACAGACGCCACGGGCAGACTGAGTGCAGGAGGCAGATGAAACTCGAGCAGTAGGCGGAGCGAGAGTCACGTGACAGGCCACGCGACTTCCAGCCTTATTGCATTCGTTTTATTGTTTCACCAGTACTAGTCCGGTTTTTTTCTAGCCACACCTCGTAATTTAGCCTGAAGGGCAGCAATTTTCCCTTCCCTTCTCACTATCTTACTATCCTTGCTACATACCTTACAGAACCAGTCAAGAGTCTGATTCACTTACCCAGTTATCGCGCCACTACCGTCACCCAAATGAAGAAAAGAGAAAACAACTGCATCCATCACACCATACCCTAGACCGAACAATCCTACAGCAAATTAAGCACTTTTCACTCATGGTATATGTAACACATTACTGAGAATACGTCAATTAAATTACCGAAAAACAAGAAAACACTTTTACGAAAATTACGCGTACTCGCAACTGTAAGTTAACAATGCTACAATGTGCGAAGTTTCTAGATCCAGCAAATTAAAATTTACGCTGCGTTTTACAAATAAGAACTGAAACTGTGAGGCAATACGCTATACTGACTTGCTGGAAAGAAAAAAGAACAATTAAATGAGATACATTAAGTTTACTGCGACAAAACAGAAATAAAAGTACGACTATAACCTTACTTTATGATCTTTTCGCGTGTTCCGGAGTAATTCGTAAAGAAAAGTGAAATCTTCCAAAGAAAAGTGAAATCTTTAATGGTATGCTTCAAAAACTCTCCAATACACGTATTCAATTAGTTGTCGGTATTAAACTAATTTAACTAAGTTTTATTTCAGTCTAAATCATTTATCTCTACGAGACCACAAAAGTCGTACGTCTCGCCTGGCTCAGGGCTGCCAACACTTGCAATTATTTGATTGACAATGCGTTTTGCCTTCTTAGAGCATCTTCAGATTATCTATACATGTAACAAAATAAGCAAAAATGAGGGTATCGTGCTAGGATGAGCGATTCTAAATATGAATAAGTAACTGCCGGTATCTTTAAAATTCATAGTTATCTTCTGAACAGAACATTACTTTGGAGACCGCTGGATCGGTCGATCGATAACCTGAATATGACTAGTATGCTCATCACACTTAGCAGCTTTGGACTTTTCCCTGTGGGGAAAATTAAAACCAGAAGTGTACAAGAAAACACCGACGGCTACCGAAGATACGAAATAGTGTATAGCACGGGCCAGTGTTGCTAAAAAGATAAGATGAAATTCAGCGTTCAGTGTTTTATGTAACTCTGTTCCCAACATACTTTGCAGACTGTATCTACATTTTCCACTGAATATACCTGCAGAGCTATATCATTATACGGCTCATAGCTTAGGAGATTTGATGTCATATTGGCTTGTGAAAACAAATAGCTTTTGTTAAGTTGTTCTGGATGTATCTGGAGTGTCCCGTCATAGTGGTATCGCCATGTGTCCTACCGAACCCATGAACACAGGCCGTCTTCTGCGACTCGTGAAGGATTTTTTCTGGAAGCTGCAATTGTAATCTCGGCAGACGGTTTTCACAGAGATGCCGTTCGATCTCATCGCATAGATAAGGCGAGATGTCGGTCCTGCTGTGATGTGGAACTCGTACTGGCTTACGAGAAATAATTATTGTAACCTAAGCTCCAAAAGCGCATTTTCTGGCTCGGCCATTTCTGCTCCTATAACGGTCAGTGTATGAAGTGCTTGTAGGGATCCAAGGTTTCATCATGCAACAGTGTCATAACGTTAGGAAAGTAGCCAACAGAATACACTCTTCGAGCAGACACGAATGACGCAATATAAATCTACGAGGGCATACTGGAAGCTAGTTCCTACAAATTTTTCATGTGAAAAGTCTTTTGGCCTTTAAAATAAAACGAACATCATTAACATTCAACATCCTTATTCTTCATGTGTGCGTATTTGCAGCTCTCTGCCGCCAGAAGGCCCAAATTGCTACGTGTAACATTTGTGTGTTAACATAACTACTTCCGCGCGTGAATAACAGCGTGCTGTAATCGAGTTTCTAATTCAAAGTGTTCGACAGCCTCTCCTGTAGCATGACAATGCCAGTTCCACACGAACACTGCAACAATCAGATGTTTTTGGTTCAGTGTCATCGGTCATCCTCCATATACTCCATACTTAGCCGCATCCGATTGTCATCTGGCTCCAAAACTTAAAGCGCATTCGTTGGATATTTCCTGGACGATTAAAACTGTGTGAAGATCCAGAACTCGAACCTACAACCTTTAACTTTCGCTGACAAGATCTTTGCCGGCTGAGCTAACCAAGCACAGCTCATAACCTCTCATCACAGCTTCACTTCCGCCAGTAACTCACCTCATACCTTCCAGACTAAAAACGTGTTATAAAACGCAGGGAGACTTACGGATGATCAGCGACTGGCAGCTGACTCCAAAGATAAACAAACTTAGTGGAATGCGGGTAAATATACGAAAAAGTCTGTTGATGCTTTAGTACCCAGTTAGCGATTCGTCACTGGAAACAGCACAAGTATCAAGGAGTAAGTGTCCAGAGAGTTTTCTAGTGGACTGTCCAGATAAATATAGCGGTTCTGTAGGCAGATGCCACATTCAGAGTAATTGGAAGAATGCTGAGGAGGTGTTATTATCGCACGAAAGATGCTGCTCACAAAATCCTCGTGCAACACTTTGTAATGGATTCACAGAAGAAATACGTGGCTGCTCAGAATTACTATGCGAATTCAGAAGACGACTCCAGAATGAGATTTTCACTCTGCAGCGGAGTGTGCGCTGATATGAAACTTCCTGGCAGATTAAAACTGTGTGCCCGACCGAGACTCGAACTCGGGACCTTTGCCTTTCGCGGGCAAGTGCTCTACCAACTGAGCTACCGAAGCACGACTCACGTCCGGTACCCACAGCTTTACTTCTGCCAGTATCTCGTCTCCTACCTTCCAAACTTTACAGAAGCTCTTCTGCGACCATGCAGAACTAGCACTCCTGAAAGAAAGGATATAGCGGAGACATGGCTTAGCCACAGCCTGGGGGATGTTTCCAGAATGAGATTTTCACTCTGCAGCGGAGTGTGCGCTGATATGAAACTTCCTGGCAGATTAAAACTGTGTGCCCGACCGAGACTCGAACTCGGGACCTTTGCCTTTCGCGGGCAAGTGCTCTACCAACTGAGCTACCGAAGCACGACTCACGTCCGGTACCCACAGCTTTACTTCTGCCAGTATCTCGTCTCCTACCTTCCAAACTTTACAGAAGCTCTTCTGCGAACCATGCAGAACTAGCACTCCTGAAAGAAAGGATATAGCGGAGACATGGCTTAGCCACAGCCTGGGGGATGTTTCCAGAATGAGATTTTCACTCTGCAGCGGAGTGTGCGCTGATATGAAACTTCCTGGCAGAAGTGCATTCTTCCTTGGGCCCAACAGATGGAAATCGGAAGATGCAAGATCCACTCTGTATGGTGAATCAGGAAGAACATTCCAAGGAAATTTTGTGACCTGGTGGGCCAGTGTGTCAACACTACCAACAAAGACGTACAGTTGTGTAGCGAGAAGTTCGATAGTGATCCATCGATCACTTCAAACGAGAGTAAACACACGTTCCAACATTGCACGTATCACAGGTTTGTGTGGCCGGTCGGCAAGCAGGAAATCGGAGAGGTTTGTACGACTTTGTTGCGATGATGACAGATGCCTCACCCAACGACTCACCGTGATTTCGTTCACTGCCAGGTCTCTATAGACATTTTGCAAGCGCCTATGAACACATGCGATGCTCTGGTATTCCGCTAAAAGAAACTCAGCGACAGCTTTCTGCTTGGGACGCATCTCCGTTACAGACGCCATGTTGAAGGCTACCTATAGCGCTGCTACCTATCGGAACTTCATGGAACTATAGGGGCTGAAACGGGAATATTCCACGATGTCCCACAAAAAGTTCCGCATTTTTTCAACCGAAAATGGTCCGGGAAATAAAAATGTGTTGCATTACTTACTGAACGCCTCACGTTCACAAATCATCCTCCCCGTATTGCCGCAAATAGGCAACGCAATGGAGACACTTTCTAAATGGGATGCTGTCGCACCCTGCAGGAAGTTCATATCAGCAGTTTCGATAAATTGCACAAAAGTATTGACTTTTTCTACATCAGAAATGGTGCTCATATCTAGTAAGTGTTATGTAATTTAAAAACTTGAAGAGATTCTCTGTCGGTGATATGTGTCTAATCTCTATATTTCTTGCAATTTTCTAACAGTCGACTTCTGAAGTCGCAAAGTAATTCTGAGTAACCACATATTTCTTCTGTGAATCCATTACAATGTGTTGCACGAGGATCTTGTGAGCGGCATCGCTCATGCGATAATTACACCTGCTCAGCTTTCTTCCAATTACTCTGAGTGTGGTATCTGCCTACGACGCGGCTAAATTTGTCTGGGCAGTCCATTTGAAAACTCTCTGGACACCTACTCCTTGCTACTTGTGCTGTTTCCAGTGACGAATCGCTGACTGGCTACCAAAGCGTGGTCAGATGTTTTCGTATATTTACGCGCATTCCATTGAGTTTATTTATGTTTGGAGTCAGCTGCCATATTTTGCACCAGTCGCTGATCATCTGTAAGTCCCTCTGCGTTTTGTGACACGTTTTTAGTCTGGAAGGTGTGAGGTGAGATACTGGCGGAAGTGAAGCTGCGATGAGAGGTTATGAGCTGTGCTTGGTTAGCTCAGCCGGCAAAGATCTTGTCAGCGAAAGTTAAAGGATCCAGGTTCGAGTTCTGGACCTGCACACAGTTTTAATCTCCCAGGAAATATCTAACGACGTTGCGTGTTCGTACTCATCGTAAAGAAAAGTGAAGAATAACATTTCTTAGTACAATGTGAAGTATTTTTCATAGAGCGTCAAGGTGACAACTTTTACATGGGGAATACTTGTCACCGCAGTTACAAATAAAAGCTCGCCTTCAGACAGAGTTGAGGCTGTTAGCACAAACGAGCTGCTGCACAGACGTCTGCATTGTAATTGGATGTGACTAGGCGTTGCGCCATTATATAAAACAGAAATTGCTCATAACTAGCAAGTGTTGTTTACAACTATGTACACGAACCCGTCATATCGTCACCTATGCTTTTCCAATCCACAGTTATTGTGTCTGTTCAAATGGTTCAAATGGCTCTGAGCACTATGGGACTCAACTGCTGAGGTCATTAGTCCCCTAGAACTTAGAACTACTGAAACCTAACTAACCTAAGGACATCACAAATATCCATGCTCGAGGCAGGATTCGAACCTGCGACCGTAGCGGTCCTGCGGTTCCAGACTGCAGCGCCTTTAACCGCACGGCCACTTCGGCCGGCCGTCTGTTCACCTAAACAGAATAACTATAGAGCTATTCTAAACACCGCAGTGAGAGAACGGACACGTTGGCATATTCCTCTAGTGGACAGTAATCACATTTCTCGTGACTGCTTATCTCATGCCACGTATTGCACTGCGATAAACCACCTATCTAGAAGTTCTCCGCCGGCAATCATTCGTTCGTCGGACGGACACTACGCCTATGCTACTTCTCATACTTCCACCCACACAGGACCAACACATGTTTCAGCCATCTGAAAATGAGTGGTTCTCTTTTCGAGACTCGTTGTGACGTTTAAATAAACAACAATATAAAAACAAAAATGTCTGTCTGTAATCTCGCTAGTCATAGATTAGATTAGATTAGATTAGATTTACTTTCATTCCAATTGATCCGTAGTGAGGAGGTCCTCCAGGATGTGGAACACGTCAGAAAAACAACAATACATGACAAATATTTAAACTAAAACAAATAAGCTAATGTACCATTCCACAGGTCCCAAGTGGAATGATCGTCATTTTTTAATGAACACTAAGAGTCATTTTACAAATACTATTGCACTGAATTTAAAATAAAAAAGTTTTATATTTATTTATAAGGTAAGAAACATGTAATACAACTACTGTAATATTTATTTACAATGAACACATTACTGCACTGAAATGGTGCAGAAGTTAGATTATACTTACACACACACACACACACACACACACACAAATTTTCAGTGAACACATTACTGCACTGAAATTGTGCAGAAGTTATGTTGTACTTATATACAAATCAGTTGGTTTTCCTCAGAAATTCATCAATGGAGTAGAAGGAGTTGGCCACCAATAAATCCTTTAGGCTTCTCTTAAACTGAATTTCATTGGTTGTTAAGCTTTTTATGGCTGCTGGCAAGTTGTTGAAAATGTGTGTTCCTGAATAATGCACACCTTTTTGTACAAGACTAAGTGACTTTAAATCCTTGTGAAGATTATTCTTATTTCTAGTATTGATTCCATGAATTGAGCTGTTGGTTTGAAAAAGTGATATATTTTTAATGACAAATTTCAAATTTCATATTTCAAATTTCAGTTTTAATGACGTAAAACTGTACTTTATTACGTCTTATACGGGGTTACTCACTCTTCATTTTTGAAGTATCAGGCAGCTAAGACAGGCTGTCCAAATACAAAAAGAACTAGTTTCATCGGATAATGTGGCATAATTTCTGACATAATTTTTAGCTTTTAGAGTTGCCGGAGTATGACACAAACTTTTTCTGTTAAATGAAACTACATAATTTTTCCAGGAGCACGGAAAAGAGTTTTCTAACAGGACTTGTTGTATGCAATGTTCAACAAGTCCTGTATACGATAGTATACGTAGTAACAAGATAACAGCACTGTGAACAGTTAATCCGTCGTCGAGAGGACAAGCCACACAAACACCCATCCTACAGCACGAAATATAAGGAAACATGTCACACAGGTACAGTTCGTGACTTCATTATTGCGAATGTGTATATCGTCCGTAAGAATGAATTTCCTTCTAGTAGTGGTATTTTAATTCCACATAGACTAGTCTTGGTTAGAGACGCCAAGAGTAAAACCAAAAATATAATATTATTATGCGATCTCACTGTCCTTCAAGTCTTATAGGATATAGACTCACATATTCAGAACAACTGCTATTATTTGGAATTTGAAATGATTTACTGTTACTAAGCGAATTTGTTATCACTGAATTAAAATTTGGATACCGTAAGTACACTCTAGATTACGACTAGTAGGCAAGACATGTACCATTATAATGGATTCAGTTACAACATTTGGTCTTTGGGATCCGGTAATACGTTTCCCAAAAAAAAAAAAAAAAAAAAAAAAGTGGATCAATACGAAGAAGCCACAGGTGGTCTTCAATTCTCGAGACAAACGTTACTTCAGGAATGTGAAAGCAGTTTACTAAAGTAATAGAAATACTTTCTGTCCGTACAGTTCGTACGACGTGAGAAGTGGTAATGATAATTTTTGACGTTACAATGGAACGACAGCGATTTTATTTAACAGTGTAACAAAAACAATCAATCCACATAGCAAGAATTAATTATATACTAATTTTGGTAACCAGCTTTGCAAAATGTGACCATCTTCAGATCATTAATTCTGAAATTAACAAAATAGGCCAGGCATGATACAACTATTTGCCTAACAAACTGACGTACACGGAACAACATTACAAAATAAAATTAGAAGTGTAGCCTTGATAATGCGTGGGGCCAGTGTATGTACTATAAAATAATTCGGAGTGCCTTTGTAAATTAGGTTGCCTCTACTTGTATTTTTCTAGGTCTGAAGACGGTCTTTACCGACCGAAATTAGTTTCCTGATTACAAATAAACACTGTGATCTGTACTAAAGCAAACATTTAGGATGGATTCAGACTCAGTGATTACTGGTATGAAATCTGCGTCAGATAGACAGCTAGTACATTACGTAACATCCCAGTAGAGCAGACGAGGGCCCACTCCAAGGCCTAAAACACAATATTAGTATTTGCTTTTTGTGGGCTCCTATGTAGCAGTACATTGGTTCGTAAAAAGTGATAACAAAAGATATACAAAAACTTTTCACTGTAAAAACCCGCTATGATGTGCACACAAGAATGTATAAACTATGTTCGTTTAAGTCTAACAAACTAGCTACATTCTAAGAATCTACAGAAAGTAAAAACAAGAAGCTACTGGTCTGAAGAGGGTAGAATTCGACTAAAACCAGTTCCCAGAATTAACAAATAAGTAAATATTGCCATCTGTACTAACTGTTTTTGCGGCAACAGCGGTTCACATTGAACTAATGACTGAGCTGAAGGCATAAGATAATTTTTGTTATTATTCCCGTGCAAGGTATTAATACAAGGCCTCATGGTTAGTACAATATATACGTGTTTTAATGTCTTAATATCGACACCAAGGAAGTGATACGGCTATACAAAAGAAACCAGGTTTCATATCTAAAACTATAATATGACAATCATCGACACTCCCAAATTGTTTGTAATTGGCGTTTAACTGCTAATAAATATGTAACTCGTCGCTTTTTTACGAGTTATTCAACGATGAAGCCACTGCAGGCTCATCTTCAGATGCAGGTGTTACAGGAACATTATGTTGTGGACCAAGTGAAGCTAGATGCAGTGCTGGTGCTGCTGGCGCCAATGACGGAAATTTAGTAATCGGTGACAAATTTTTTTTCAAATCCGAAAGTTTTTATGTTTTAGGCACTGCCTTGTGGTAGTCACATCAGATTGATTCTTATAACATGCATTATTAAGCTATGTACACAAACAAAATAGCTACACTTGGTTTTACACTGGCTCACAGGATGCAAACATTCAATGTTTTTACAAAGAATGCGGATATGACAGATACTGCACTTTACTACATAATAGTCTTTGGCAAGAGATGCATTGTATTATGATACAGATATTACTAGTACAGATTTTACATTTCAGTAGATGTTGCTAGCTGCATACAGAAGGTAAATAGCTAGAGGTGAGTATTTAATACATAATTAAAAACTTTTGTAAGTTACAGAATACCATAGTCGTTGCACACCAAGAAGAACAGGATTTATGCAGGAAGATGAATTATTGTCATTTTTGTTGTCTTTTTGGTGCCAGGATATCCTGGAAATTCTGGAAGAAAAGGTTTTGCGTTGACCCAGTCTGTTCATTCAGGATATTTTTTTGGGATGATTTTAGTTTGTGGATGAAAATTTCTAATTATTCAAGGAGGTCCATCTGTAGTCCTTTCTCAGCAATGTGTATCACAGAAAGACTGTCACTGATATCATCAACAGAGTGTTCATGATGAGCAACATGTGGTGCAAAACTGGACTTATTTAAGTTTATCAGTCGAAGGGCATCCATATGTTCCTTGTAGAGGGTTGCAAAATTTCTCCCTGTTTGGCCTATGTAGAAGTAAGAATTGTCCTTCTCATCTTTCTGGCTGCTAAATAGAGTAGATGTAAGTGTTACATAGTACACTGCTGTCTGAAATAATAACAATTGTGTGAGCTAAAACTGCTTTTATTTCAGCATTGATTACACAGACATTGTTTTCCTGACAAATAGCATGCTAAGATACAATCTTCAGCTGTTGAAAATGTACTGGAAATGGTACATTTGATTATGCAATGGTCGTGCGCCTTCAGCGCGTTATCGGTAAATACTCTCTTGTTTAAATTCAACCTGCTTTATCTAACGAAATCTGATAATCTTGTTAGCAAAGTATTTTTACATATGTGTGGTTACATTTCGCGGTCAACTGTCATCGTGGAGACTGCAGACCGAGATTTCACTTTGGCCTTTAACAAAGGAGAATAATTCAAGAGTACATACTAAATGTAAAATTCTGTTTTCAAATGATTCCACCATTCTGTTAAGCATAGAAAGTCACTTCCATAGAATTATTGGAGTATTTCCTCTCTATAATTTTTATTAATAATATCGTTAATTCACCCTTAAAGAGAGTGCTTGGAAACATCTATTTTCAATCATTTTTTTCTGTCTCTTTCTTTTTTGCTTTCCAGAAACCTCCCATATATTCATTGTTTTTTTTTTCCTCTCTTCTGTCCGCTTATTTCCTGTTCTCTTCTCTTTGGATTTTGACTTAAATTTTTAATTTTTGTTTTCTAATTTTTTTCTCTGTATTTTTCTGTCTGCCACACCTGCTGCGGATTTGTTCAATTTCTTAATGTCTTCAACGATTTACTTTATCCAGTTGGTTTTGCACTGCATTAGTTGTCACTCTGTTAAAAATCTGCTTGATCAGTCCGCTTTCTTTCATCGATGTATGCGTCTGAAGAACTACGCCCTTCTTATTCTTATGTGATTTGTAACCATCTCCCTCTGTTTGCACAGTTCTTTTGTCAAACTTTTTATGCAGACCCGCTCTTTCTGAACCGGCCCGCCGATCTTTCTCAGTGTTTTCGTCTGTGTTTTCTACCTCCTTGATTTTCGTTCTTCCCTTGATTACTGTTGTTTCTGAGGCATGCAGGGCTTCTGGTAAGACTACTGTACTATAGTGTCTTAATTTGGCATTGATGGAAATACTTCTTTTGTTGTAATGGTTCCATGTGAGTTTCTGTGCTTTTTGTAGTTTTCTGATCCTTTCTTCACTGGGTGTCGAGTTCAGTTCTATTTTCTGCATAGTCTCTCCCAGGTACTGAGAGTTTCTACTTGCATTATCTTTTCATACACTGTTACCAGTAGCTGCCTCTCTGAGAAATTTGTGTCCATGTACTGTGCTTTTTCATATGAGATTTGATGTTCTGTTGTGACTGAGATTTCGCATAGATCTTAAGAGGTTCTTTGGCTTCTTCCTCTGTTGTTTTTGATGATGGCTATATCATCAACAAAGGCCAGTCATTTTATATTGACGGTTCCATCCTTGTGTTTCCCCATCTATCCCCCAGTGACTCCTTTGTCCCATGTCCTAATTATTTGTCGGAGAGTGAAAAATTTGGGAATTAAAAAAATTTGTACAGAGAAACATTTAGAAACAAGTGCATGTGGGCTTAAACAAAATAATGATACTTTTGTAATTGTAGCCTTGTATAGGTCCTCATTGGGAAATTTTCAGCTATTTTTGAAAAACTTGAATTCATTGTTGTGTTTTCTGTCAGACAGGGGGAAGGAAATTATTGTTTGTGGGGATTTCAATGTAGATTTTCTGAAAGAGTCCAATAGGAAGCTTGATCTTGAAGTATTACTCGTTTTTTTTCAATTGTTGTCAGATATTGATTTTTCAACTCAGGTGGTACAGGAAAGCAGCACACTGATAGATAAAGTTTTTATAGACCAATATAAATTTAATCAAATAAAAAGTTGTCCCATTAAGAATGGTTTGTCTGATCATGATGCACAGCTAGTTACAGCACATGACATAGTTCAATACAGTAATGCAAAACAGTCCTCCAAAATAGAACATTCAGTCAACAATTTAATGACTGAAAATTTTTTGGGAGCGCATGCAACAGTTAGACTGGAATGAGGTGTATAGTGAACCTGATGCTAATTTGAAATTTAGCCTCTTTCATGATACCTTTGTGACTATATTTGAAAACAGTTTCCCTAAGAAAACAGTGAAATATAATTGTAAGAAACCATTTAAAAAGCCATAGCTTACTAAAGGGATAAAAATACCTTGTAAACAGAAAAGGGAAATGTATCTTATAGCTAAGGGGAGTTATGATCCAGAAACAGTGAAACATTATAAAAACTACTGCACTGTATTAACAAAAGTTATTAAAAAGTCCAGAAGTAGGTGTATTACATCTGAGATTAGCACATCTGATAATAAAATTAAAACAATTTGCAATATTGTTAAAAGGGAAACAGGGCAACTGAGAGCACAATAAGACTGTATTTCTGTCAGACTCAATGAAAAATTTCTTAACAAGAAGTCAGAAGTAGAATGAAGTGTTGGCAGAAGAGCCAACACCGTGTTGCTAGAGGAGGCCGAAATGCACGCTTTTAAGCTCACGCAGATTGGCGTGAGGTCTGGAACGAGGTAAATTATCCTATAAAGAAAAGAACGTAGTTCTTGGAATACTTAACTTTAATCCATAAGAGGTGTACATCGGTCTGACGGTACATGCATCACAAGTTAAATATCAAATGCTATGGCGCCTTGCTAGGTCGTAGCAAATGACGTAGCTGAAGGCTATGCTAACTATCGTCTCGGCAAATGAGAGCGTAATTTGTCAGTGAACCTTTCCTAGCAAAGTCAGCTGTACAACTGGGGCGAGTGCTAGGACGTCTCTCTAGACCTGCCGTGTGGCGGCGCTCGGTCTGTAATCACTGACAGTGGCGACACGCGGGTCCGACGTATACTAACGGACCACGGTCGATTTAAAGGCTACCACCTAGCAAGTGTGGTGTCTGGCGGTGACACCACATAGAAAACATTTTTAATAATAATTTTAATTGTTGTAGAGAAAATAGGATTGAGCTATTTATTAGAAAATGTAAGGTTTTATATGGAAGAAGCAATACCTATGCAATTTGATAAAACTGAAACTCAACCTACCTCTCCTACCGAAATTGGGAAAATAATAAAATCACTCAGAAGTAAAAATTCACATGGAATTGATGGCATTTCCAACAGAGAACTAAAAGCTTGTTACCAACTGATACGTAGGATTCTCAGCCACATATGGCTCAATGAAACAGCGCATTTTTCCAAATAGATTGAAATACACTATTGTTAAACCACTGCATAAAAAAGGGGATAGGTCTGATGCTAATGACTACCACCCAATCTCACTTCTGAAAGCTTTATACAAAGTTCTTGAAATGGAATGTATTCAAGATTAACAGCACATATCTGTAAAAATGTAGTACTAACAAAATGTCAATTTCGCATTCAGAGAGGCTTTTCAACAGAAAATGCTTTATATGCTTTCACTGATCAAATATTAAATGCATTGAATAACTGAACATCACCCACTGGGATATTTTGTGATCTCTCAAAGCCTTTTGATTGTGTGAATCATGAAAGTGTTCTAGATAAGCTTAAGTATTGTGATATTAGTGAGACAGTGCACAAATGCTGTAATTCATATTTAATTGGAAGAATGCAGAAGACTGAAATTAACAGTACATACAGTCTGCAAAAATCAGGAGAGTCCTCTAACTGGAGAGGTATCAAGAATGGTGTCCCACAGGGTTCAGTCTTGGGTCCCTTATTGTTCTTAATATATATTAATGACTTGCCACTCTGTAGTTGTGAAGATGCAAAGCTAGTTCTTTTTGCTGATGATACAAGTATAGCAATCACACCTAAACAATCAAGAATCATCTGAGGAAATTGTAAATAATGTATTTCAGAAAATTATGAAGTGGTTCTCTGCTAATGGACTCTCACTAAATTTTGATAAAACGCAATATATACAGTTCTCTATAGTAATTGGCATAAAACCATTGATAAATACAGACCATGAACAGAAGCCTGTTGCTAAGGCAGAATATTCAAAATTTCTGGCTGTTTTCATTGATGAGAAACTGAATTGGAAGAATCACATCAATGAGCTGCTGAAATGGTTAGGTTAAGCTACCTGTGCTATTATGATTATTGCAAATTTTGATGGTAAATATATCAGTAAGTATGCCTAGTATCACAGTTTTCATTCACTGCTTTCATATGGCATCATATTTTGGGGTAATTCGTCATTAAGAGAAAAAAATAATAATTGCACAAAGGCCTGTAATCAGAATAATAGCTGGAGCCCACCCGAGATCACCTTTCACACATTGATTTAAGGAACTTGTGATATTAAGAGTACCTTTGCAATATGTATATTCACTTCTGAAATTTATTATTAATAAGCTGCCCCAATTCAGAAATAACAGCGAAGTGCATAACTACAAAACTAGAAGAGAGGATGATGTTCACTATTCTGGGTTAAATCTGACTTTGGCACAGAAAAGGGTCAATTATGCTGTCACAAAAATCTTTGGTCATTCGCCAAATAACATTAACAGGCTGACAGATAGCCAACCAACATCAAAAACAAATTAAAACAGTTTCTGAATGAAAACTCCTCCTAATCAGTAGATCAACATCTACATCTACATTGATACTCTGCAAATCACATTTAAGTGTCTGGCAGAGGGTTCATCGAACCACCTTCACTATTCTCTATTTTTCCAGTCTCGTATAGCGTGCGGAAAGAATGAACACCTATACCTTTCCGTACGAGCTCTGGTTTCCCTTATTTTATCGTGGCGATCGTTCCTCCCTATGTAGGTCGATGTCAACAAAATATTTTCGCATTCGGAGGAGATAGTTGGTGACTGGAATTTCGTGAGAAGATTCCGTCGCCACTAAAAACGCCTTTCTTTAAATGATTTCCAGCCCAAATCCTGTATCATTTCTGTGACACTCTCTCCCATATTTCGCGATAATACAAAATGTGCTGCCTTTCTTTGAATTTTTTCAATGTAATCCGTCAGTCCTACCAGGTAAGGATCCCACACCACGCAGCAGTATTCCAAAAGAGGACGGACAAGCGTAGTGTATGCAGTCTCCTTAGTAGGTCTGTTACATTTTCTAAGTGACCTGCCAGTTTTTAGATACGAAGTAGTAACTGTCAGAAAAAAAATTCATTATTCTGTGTAAAGAAAACTTATGTTAGAGTGAAACATTCCAAGTTACTACGAAATGTCGTATTCGTGATCTATGGAACAAGTATTGATGTACATATGTATGTAGCTATGTTTTCTCCAAAACCGAGTTAAACAGAACGGGTGACTGGCCATATCCTTATCTTACTCTAGTTCTGACATCTCTCCCATTAACTTTACTCTGGATGTCGTATTTGTTAATGTTTCCTGGATTAGCTTTCTGGTCTTCTTGTCCATCTTCGTTTCTACCAGTGTGTTAGAGAGTGTTTCTCTATCTACGAAGTCATAAGTCTTCTTGAAGTCGACAAATCCTGCTGTGGTGTTCCTGGACACTCTTTGTGTCCATATTGTTCTCAGGCACCAGATCTGTTCACTGCATGACCTTCCCTTTCTGAACCCTCCTTGGCGTTCTCCTGTCTGTGAACCTATCTAAGACTCTAGCCGATTTAATAGGGCTTTGGATAGAATGTTATATATCACCGGCAGTAGTGAAATCCCTCTGTAGTTATTAGGGCCTGTTTTGTCTCCTTTCTTGTGGAGGGAGTGTTTTAGGGCTGACTTCCAGTCTTCTGTCACCTTTCCTGTTTTCCAGATGTTTTTGATGATTGTGTGTATTTTGGTTGTAAGGCTTTTGTACTCTAATATCCAGTCCATCTTCTCCAAGTCCTCTGTTATTTTTCAATGTTTTTGTTATTTCACAATCTCTTCGTGCGTTCGAGGTTTGGGATCGAGTTTGGGCTCTGGCTCCTTGAACTGTAGATTTCACATCTGTTTGTCACAGTTTAGTAATGTGTCGAAGTATTGCACTGTTATCTCACAATTCTTCTACAGATTTGTCTTCAGTGTTCCATCTTATCTTGTGAAGCATATCCTTGGTGGCTGTTGCCTGGCATATTTTCTCTGTTTGTTGTGTAAAATTTTAGTGTAGTTTTTCGTTGAAGTCCTCTTCTGTCTCTTTCAGTCTGTTGTTTTCGTGACCTCTTTTTTCTGTGCAGATTATTATCTATATGGTCCTCTGTTTCGTGCTGAATTCTTCCCAATTTTCGGATGTTCTATGACTGTTAGTTTTTTTCCGGGCTTGTATTCTGTCTTCTGTGGCTGCGTCACATGCCATGTTCCATGATCTATGCTTCATTTTCCTCGGGGTTACCGCAATTTTATCAGTTCCTTCATTTTTCTGACAGTTTTGTACAGTTATTCGATAATTATTTTAAACTTTATAACTGCATTAAAAGCTAACTAAAGCTCGAAAGGGACGTTTCGGCACTAACTGCCACCATCATGAAAAAGTTTATCTTATTTAACTCCATCGATGAAGGACTGAGATGTAAACAAAGGCATGAGATTCTCTTTTGACCTCTGGTTATTGAATCTCAAAGAATACAGATGTTTTAAAAAGTACGGTAAGATTAATATTACATGAAACACATCACATTACATGAAACACACAGTATACATACAACTACCACACAAAGAGCTCGTCTTCGGGGTACTGGTGAAATATGCAAAGACAAGGAAACCTTCAGTGAATAAAATACCAGATTGGTGAACCCCATTACGAATCAAATGTAGCATGTAAACAGAACGCAAACTGCCTCACAGTAAATCTAACCTAGAATACCATTCTGGTTTTCATTCTTTTTCAGTGCAAGAAGAAAATTAATTTTCCAATATATATTTCACCAAATTCGCAGTTATAGAAAAAACATAGAGTAGCTAGAAGGAGAAATGTTACATACAATTCCCAGTATATCTTCATCACTAAAAACTCAAGGCTTCTTTCATAAATTGCTCTCCTTCTTTCTCAACATAATGCAATGCATCCATGCCAATTAGCACACCATATCACACACAACTAACAGCACACCATCACTGCTAACAGAATTGAACAGAACAGAAGAACAAAAAGGCTTTGTTCCACTTTAGCTTTGTAAACCATGTGGACTGTAACAGCAACCTCAGTCCTCAATAGCTGAGTCGGCTCTTGCCTCAAAGATCTTAGCAAAGATAAACTAGTATAGCAGAAGTAGCAGTGAGTATAAGAAAAGTTAATGGGTGGAGATATGACATACTCATGGGTTTTAGATACAGAAAACATAATTTTTTGAAAATTGGCAAATTGTAACAGACAAATTTCCACTATCATTCAAGTCTAAAAATTTTTGCCTTGAGCGCTGACGATTATACTAAGTTATTCCGATCTTATAATGGCTCACAATGAATTTCAACTACAGACCTCACGCTTTTATTTCTCGACGGATTAAAGTCTGCGCTTGACAGGTGATGTAAGTGTGCAGGACATTTTCAGTTTCACGAACGACACATCCAGTGAACTCAAAATATGCTGTTACGAAGTTCTGTAATTATCTGGGCAGAATGAGTGTAACGTCTATGATGATACCTGACGGATTGCTTTATCTCCAGTGAAATGTCTTCCACTAACTGCAGAATCATATTTGTTGGAAACAGTACATGCCTTTGACTTATTTGTCTTATCAATGAAACAAGAATAAATGATTGGATTCTTGAAAATCCCACACCACATGTTGACAGATAAGGGCCGTTTTTAGGCACATCTCTGAGGCAGTGTGGATTTTCAACTCACCATTGGTGCATGTTGCGGAATTTTATTTGTCCATGGTTTGTGTAATTTGCTTCCTCAACTACACGTTGCATTACTTTTCACATTTCGTAGGTACCATTCAGAGAACTATAACCGATACGGAAAATGATTTGCGCGAGACTATTGATGGGGTGAAATGTTTTACAGGATGAAAGGCGTTGGAATATAGTATACAGAGAACACTCTTCCTGCTAATCATTATGGGTTACAACCATGCCTCACCGACGAGTACGTACTCCAGTTGAACAACTACAGCTATTTCAACGGGGACGTGTTGAGGGCCTGCAGGTAGCTGGATGGAGATTTCAACGGACACGTGTTGGGCACAATGTCTCGAGAGTGTGTCGCTGCTTTCAGCAGTATTCTGTGGAACCTTCCCATAACCTAACACCAGGATCTGGACGTCCACGTAATAAAAACATACGTCAAGATCGACGCATTCTGCATGCAGTGGTGGCCGACCGAACATAGTCCAGAGAAGAAATCTGGGCACAATTTCCACTTGATGTGTTAGCGAGGACCATTGGGGACTGTCTGCTTGCATAAGCTCTAAGACCACGTGTCCCTCTGACCAGGCTACCACTGGCATCACAACACCGCCGAGCACGGATGCTCTGGTGTCGTGGAAGTTGAATGGTGCTCAGCTGTCTTCAGTGATGGGAGTAATTTCTGTCTGTATGTGAGGGATGGATGTATACATGTACGGCGTAAACATGGGGAGCGTCCTTTTCCGGAGAGCATTCGCCAGCTTCACACAGGTCCCACAGCAGGCTTCATTGTGTGTATATGTGTAAGGGTGGAGGGACATCCGTTACATATTTGATGTTTCTGTTGGATAAAGTAACCAGTATCCGCTACACTGCACAGGTTGTTATTCCCCGAGCCACTGCCATTTCTTCGATAGGAAGGTGATGTGCTATTTCAGCTTGACAATGAATGTCCATATAGGTCTGCTGCAACGCAAGGTGTTCTTCGTAGTGTACAACAGCCCTGGCCAGGAAAATCATCAGACCTCTCGCTAGACGAAGATGTATAGGCATAGTGATGTGGAAAGAACCACTGTCGTATTAGAACAAAGGGTACAAGATGCTTAGGAAACTCTATCGCAGAGAACTATTAGGCACATTATGACAGTTTGTGTGGTGTCACCGCCAGACACCACACTTGCTAGGTGGTAGCTTTTAAATCGGCCGCGGTCCGCTAGTATACGTCGCACCCGCGTGTCGCCACTATCAGTGATTGTAGACCGAGCGCCGCCACACGGCAGGTCTAGAGACACTTACTAGCACTCGCCCCAGTTGTACAGCCGACGTTGACAGGAAAGGTTCACTGAGAATTACGCTCTCATTTGCCGAGACGATAGTTAGCATAGCCTTCAGCTAAGTCAATTGCTACGACCTAGCAAAGCGCCATTTATCCTTTGCTATGTATCTAATGAAGCATGTACAGTAACAAGACCAATGTTCACCAATTGTGGATTAAAGTTAAGTATTCCAGCAGCTACGTACATTTCTTTATAGCATTCACTACGTATCCTGTTTCAGACCTCACGCCAGCCTGCGTGAGTTTACGCGCGTGCCTTTCGGTTACCCTTCACTGTGGACTGGCTGTCTTGTCAGTCCACAACAGTTTGCATGCTAGAATACACGCCTGCATTGCTGCCAGAGTGTTGGTGGGGGAAGGGGGGGAGGGGGGGGGGAGCGGGGAGGGGGTAACTGATGTCATGTCTGGGCATCCGTTACTGTGATCTGTGTGTATCATTTGGTCTGGATTTGCACTCCTACAATGATTAACTACCTAACTACGTCACTAGTCAGTAAAATGATGTTGTCATTGAGGGTGTAGCATTTCTTACGGCAGTAAATGCAGAACCATTAAAAGAAAAGTCGGTACTATAAAAGTTACTTGCTTACGTCAGAAAATTCGTCATGTAGTGCCCTATAGTTTCGCAAAAACCTCATCTTGAAATATTTACTTCTTCTTGATATATATTTGGGGTCGGACACCCTGCATATGAAGTCTAAATTTGGAAGATTATGGCGATATATGTCAAATAATTAACGAATGAAATACAACCTGTGACCTGCATGCTTCTCAGGTAAGGACACAGGAAGAAGTAATTCAATGACAGCTTGACTTCAATAACATTGAAGACTAAGCACAAGCTCAGCACGAACCTATTGTTGAAAGAAAATCGGCCATCATCTTACCAAAGAACAGATCTCGGCGTCGGTTTGAATTATTACTGTTTAACATCTCGTCGAAAATGAGGTCATTAGGAACGGAACACAAGCATGTGTTAGAGCTGAAGTATGAAGCATTTCGGCAGCTTCCATTTCAAAGGAACCATCACGGCGTTTGCCTTGAACAATTTAGGAAAACCATGGAAAACATAACTCTGTAATTATAACGACCGTTCTCCTGAGCTCGAATACAGCGTGTTAACAGCTCCACCAGCTCGCTCGGTGCCATTCATCTGAAGTCATCTAGCATAAGCATAGAAAATCTAACTGGAATACCGGGACAGGGACTTACTGGTCCTTTCATCCAGTTAATGATCTATCTTTCTTGGTTGAAACTCATTCTGTCGACATTTACACCTGAGCTCCGCCGCAACACCTGTGCCGTTGTCCATATGCTTTTATTTTGTATCGTGGGATAAACAGAGATGCGTTGACAACATCCTCTATGAAATTCTGTTCGGAGCCATCTGCGTCCCTTTATGTAAGTTTTTGGGAATGCTTGAGCGTGTGCGGCGGTCAATTTGTGAGTAAAATTTTATTCGGAACAACAACGGTCCAACGAAGAATATTCTACAGCTGACGATAAGCCCAGTATTGTCACATATGCTGCCACTGACAGGGAGATGAACTTTTTTTGGCCTCACGTTTCACGCTATTTGCTGAAGTTAACTTTGTTAGGCGCTCTTTCTGGAGACATTTATTTGGTGCTGAGTTCTGGTTTTCATCTCGCATAGATTAATTACTTTAATTTCATTTGCTAGTAAAAACTACGCACCATTCGTAAAAATAATAGAAAGCTGTTCGCTTGTGACGTTGTTGAATATAGAGAAGTTGCAACGATAGTAAACTTTAGGGCATGTCGAGGAATGAAGCAAGGATTGGCAGTTCACCCTACACGTAAACAAATGTAACGTTTTGCACATAAGTAGGAGGAAAACCCATAATTCTACATTTACACGATTACCCAACGATCTCTGGAAGAAATGGCACCCATTAAGAAAGAGGAGACTTAAAAACATAAATAACGTAATGTGTCTCATGGTGGCAGGTGGCGCATTCTGAGATGAGAGTACACGTCCTACGTTTCCTGTGCACACGGTTCTGATGTGGTACAGATAACAGGTGCATCTCAGTGCGGGAGTGAAACGATGCGGTAACTGGACACGTACTCGAAAGTTGAAGTACGCGCGACAGTGCGATTGCTGTGTGTAAAACGTCTAAATTGCACAAAGGTTCAGCATGAAATTCTAGCTGCATAATGGATCAAATGCAATGTCGCAGGCAGCCTTTGTGAAATGGTGCCAACTATTCGATCGAGGTCGCACAGATGTGGGTGGCGTTGATCGGGATGTTAGGCCATCGAAATACAGACGAAAACGTCAGGGTAGTAGAGGAACAGATCTACAGGAATCGCAGATTTTCCAGTATTTAGGACGTTCACATAGCGATTCTAGACTGGCTGCTTGACCAAGGAGCAGATTTCTGTCGTCAAAGAACTGAACGATTGGTAGGACTTGGAACTTGGCACGCACGTTGGAGGACTATAGAATATATTCCAGAATGAGATTTTCACTCTGCAGCGGAGTGTGCGCTGATATGAAACTTGCTGGCAGATTAAAACTGTGTGCCCGACCGAGACTCGAACTCGTGACCTTTGCCTTTCGCGGGCAAGTGCACACAGTTTTAATCTGCCAGGAAGTTTTATAAAATAGATTAATTAATCCCACCTCTCGGTAACGGGGAGAATGCTATTTTATTTTCCAAACCTAAACATAAATGTAATTGAACTGCATTGGTTGGATGCCAGTGACCAGTTACCAGAGTGCCAAGGTGCCACTCTCTTCATTTATTAGGGCGGGCAGCATGCCAGTAACCACCTCACGTTTGCGAAATGCCGCGAGCGCCGTACTCCCAATATTTCGCCATCTCGTTTAAAATATAGCCAAGAATAGCCCCACTAATCAATTCTCGTAGGTACGTACTGTAATTATCCAAATCATAATTAAATTGAGGTGGCCTGGGAAACAAGGATGGTTAGCCACGAATAAATGAAACAGTACTGCAACAAAACTTGAAGCGTAATTGAGTGGCGCATTTTACTCGTATAAATAAGGATTTCAATAGCAACGGATTGATAGTTACAGTCATGTTTGGCAGCTATTATATAAGACGAGAGCACACAAAAGACAGCGAACGTCTTTCCTTTCCTGCCTTGTATGGTACTTCTTAAATGTAATTATCCTCACAAATCAAGTATCCACTATGAGGATAATCTTTACTACTAAAGAGACTGCCCACACTACGCTTGTCCGTCCTTTTTTAGAACACTGCTGCGTGGTGTGGGATCCTTACCAGATAGGACTGACGGAGTATACCGAAAAACTTCAAAGAAGGGCTGCACGTTTTGTATTATTGCGAAATAGGGGAGAGAGTGTCACTGAAATGGTACCCGATTTGGAATGCACATAGTTAAAACAAAGGCGTTTTTCGTTGCGGAAATTCCATCACCAACGATCACCATGGCACGGAAAGATACAGGTGTTCATTCTTTCCGCGCGCTATACGAGATTGGAATAACAGAGAACCACATGCTAGGCACTTAAATGTGATTAGCAGAGTCTCCATATAGATGTAGATGTAATCACGCTAGCCATTTCTGGAATTTCAGAAATCTCTCTCAAGCTGTTGGTAGTTTAACGTAGTTACAACATGGAAAGAAAATACATAAACGAACTTTCTCTTGGATGAATCGGTTTTGCACTGCCGAATTTTTCTAAACTATGCACTTACTGTCTGTAAATAATAAATGGAATAAAGTTTCTTGATTCAATACCTCCATCACGCGACCAGTCAGCCATCTGTGTGGCTAAATCTTGAAAATACAACCATAAAAAATCTCGTATGTGCCAACTCATACGCCGAAATTACTTACCCATCATGTTGGACGGCATAATGATTTCAGAAAGTGGTTCTGCTATAGTTATAACAATAGTCACAGTTGGAAATAATACTTGTGCGCACATTGAGAGTCACTTTCCACTCGTAAACGATATTGCGTGTAATATTTGCCGAATGACCTATGAATCAGATGCTGTTTCGGACACTCGGAGTAGTGTCAGAAACTCGATAGTATTCTGGAAATAATATATTACATGTCCACCTCGGTAGCTGCGCTGCTGGCGCTGCGGATTGCTAACCGGAAGGACGGGGTTCTATTCCTGGTCGGGTCGTAGATTATCCGCTCGGGGACTGGGTACCGTGTTATCCTACGTTTGTATTGTTATAATCGACATTACACTGTTGACGCGGCTGTATAGACACGTCCTGAAAGCCATTAAATTAAAAAAAAGCTATATTACACTCGAAATGAACATTCTTTTCCGTGCGTTCATTTACCTGACCTGCTTCTGAGGCAGCCAGCTAGCAACTTAATGATCCAAGCACGCCAGTGCCCTAGCTGGTTCCACCCTGCACTGAAAAATTTAGGTAAAGCGTTCAGTTATTTCTATTATTATCAGGTGCAAGTAAAAAGAAGGATAGAGGAGCAGACATCAATACTCGTACGCTACTACGTAACGTAGGTGCTGCGATACAAAAATTCCTACCGTTGCTTACAGAGACATGTGTCTATACTGAAAAATAGAGTCAGGTATCTGTGTCACTTTGAAATGTAGTGCAGCGTACAACGAAATTTACGTGGCCTTCCATAATAATATGCAACTTACTCTTTACTTATTCCTTATTTTACTAATACTTTCAAATTGCTTTTCAGTCCGTCACCTTCACCGGGCAGGATTAATAAAAAGGAAAGAGAGATGTAATGGAGAAGAACGTCGTATTTCCTCACAGGTTTATGTAGTATGTGCGAAAAAGTCTCTGAGACGTTCCTGCGACTACAGCGGAAGACGCTTCAAGAGAGCTATCTCTGAGATGCTCATCCAACTATAGCAGAAGACGATGTAATAGAGGTGGTCTATGTAATAGTGTGGTTTACTGTAAAATTTTCTAGGTCGTACGTTCCTAGAAAAATTTACGAACGTACTGCTAGCTCCAACATATATCTAGCGACCTGAACATGAAGGTAAAAAGGCCGATCAAACAGTTTCCGTTCGAATGCCATTACCTCCTTGCCTACACGTCGGCATCGAGCTGGGTGCGTATATATTGGAGCAACGCCCTTAATTGGAAACTTCTTCATCACTCATAGTATAGTTGGAGATACTCGAACTCACAGTGAGCATTATCAACAATCCTTTTTCTCTAACGCTGTTCGCCACTGGAAACAGAAATGGGGTGGACTGATGATCGTACCCTCCTCTACACACCGTAAGGTTGCTTGCCGAGTAGGTGAAGGCGAGGGCGGAAAAAGACTACACTGCCCCTTTTTCGCGCTGAACAGTGATGATGCCTGTCGAGAAGCGGTCAGATTAGTTCTAATGCACGTCATCATTGTTGTCAGTGTGTTTGACAGAGGAAGCCCGTTCCGTTATTTTGTAGGAACAACTTTTCTGGTTTTCAGGCGTTTCATGTAAGACATGTGTATTATTCTTGTTACTTCTCTTAAACACAGAGTAATATTTTTTTTACATATCTTGGCTTACAAATTTAGTTCCCTGTTGTTTCTTTCGATTTGCTAGTTTTATTTGTGAAACAGTAATGCCCACATGGCGTTCGACCGGGAAAAGTGACCACACTTCTCGGGGGCGAAAGCAACTCAGATACTTACCCCATAAGAGTTACTTTCTGCCATGTATCATACGTGATACTACAGGTTTACTTCTAAATCCTTTGCATACAAAGATGTAATCTGTCATTATATACCTTTGTGACGATTTTGCATTACTTAATTAAAGAAGAATTCTAGGAAATAAATACGATGCAGAAGATGTTAAAAAGATTGAGTGTGTTTAACAAATAACAGGAACAATAAATCTTTGTTGCAAAAGCGACTTCATGGATTTACAGCGAACCATCTGTGGAGATTAGCATTTCAGCAGGCAGAGCGAAACACAATACTTCATGGTTTTAGCAAATAATCGGAGATGCCAGGAAAAGACAGTATACTTATATTGACTTTAGGGAACCTGGCTCGATGGCTAGAGGACAAGACTTTAATAAGGGCAGCATAGACAAGTTTTCGGATACCCTTAAAACAGTGAAAGAAAATTAATTTCATCACGTTCACCACGCTTATAATGAGGTAAGAAAGAGCGTCATTGGTCGTCAAAAATGATGAAATAAACATACTGGTTCATGTTCATGGTAATGAGTGGGACAAAGTCACAGTAATGAAGACATTCCCGAACAATGGAGAGCCCAGCTCCACACAATGTGAATTAAACATGTCACTGGGCCATCAGTGAGCATGACCCTTCGTATCTAGTTTTTGTGTTGTTTGGCCCAACGAGGACACGCAGCTTTTTGCGAGGTACCAGACTCCAGATGTCCATTGCATGCAATTACACCTGCAAATGTTTGTGAACACTAAATTTTTTTATTAGCAAATTAAGATATCAAATACGTCAAAACCCTTCAAAACGTCCATGATGTGAGTTGATTTTGGTAATGTCGGATAAACTCCTTACTTCTGTCTGTCAGGTAATGTGAGTAATGTAAGTGACTGTTACCTTTCAGCTACACCAGTATAAAACTATGCAGTATGGCAATCTGACTCCATCTAATTAATGTTTGGGCCACTAAAGGTGAAACTAAAGTGGACATAATGCAGCAGATTTTCAACTATTTTAAGTATCTCTCACATTAATTAATGTAAAAAGTTTATAGCCTCTGATTTCTACTGAAATTAAGATGTGCAGTGTGATTGCACAGATTTACTAACAAACAAAACAAAGTTCGATGAGCAAACATAAATAACTCTTCATTAGAATTTATACCAAAAGTCCTCAAGTGCAGTTGACGAAGTTCGGAATGGTTAGAGTCCCTACACCACAATTCTCACTTAGAATGGGGATGACACTATCTTACTATAATTTACTGGACTAACAAAGCTTGTGGACAGAAAACTACACGCTAATGAGCCACATGTGTACTCATGTTCAGAAAAAATAGAACACCTTGAACAACTAAAGAGAGGACGTTCATATTCAGAGCACATGTGTATTAGTGTGTTCTGCAGAAATAATTAGGGTTCCAGTCTCCTCAGTTTACCACCTTTCCTGCTGCCTAGTAGACACAGGGTCCGCCATGAGCCCTGATAACTTGTTCCAGGAATGATGGCATCCACGTGCATAAGGCGTGAATAGCGTCCTGTGGTATAACCATCCATGCTGTATTCAACTGACTCCAAAGTTCATGTGTGGTGGTTGGCATTGGGTCAGAGTGCTGCACCTGTCATTTTACTATATCCCACACATTTTCGATTGGTGGCAAGTCCGGTGATCTGGTGGGCCAGGGCGAAAGGCTGACATCCTGTGACACCAAGATGGCTTATGTTCATGTAGTAACGTGTGACCGTGCATTGTCTTGTTGAAAAATGGCATATGAACTGTTGTGTAAAAAGGGTATGGCTACGGGTCGCAGGTTGTCATTCACGTGCCATGGACAAGAACCAAGTGTTATTTGTGGTTCTACCTAATAGCACCCCATGCCAAAAGGCCTTGATCTGGCGCTCTATGTCTTTTCTGAATGCAGTCATTGTGATGCTGCTTCCCCTGTCTGCGGCGAACCAAAATGCTGCCAGAACCTGAATTCATCCGAAAACACAATTTGATGCCATTCCTGTCTCCCAGTGATGTCGTTTCATACACCGTTGCCTTCTAGCATGTTTTTGCACATTCGTCGAAGGTAGGCGGAGAAGTGAACGACACGTAGGTAACCCGTGCCATAATAAACGGTGATGGACTGTCATCCCTGATAATGTATTATGTGTCACAGTACTGTTGCGCCAGAGTCGAGGAGGACGCAGATCTGTCTTGTAATGCCATTCGGATGAGGTCACGATTTTCTTTGGGGAGGGGGGGGGGGTTAGGAAGTGTGACCTGACCTGTCTCATCATCTTCAACGGTCTTCCGTTAATCATCCTGTACACACCCATTGCATTGCGGAAACACGTCATCCCACACTAGCATCAATTTCCTGCATGGATGCATCACGTCCTCTCATGACAATGATGCGCTCTAGTTCAAACTCACAGATTTGAGGGTACGGTTCGCGCATAGGTCTGCGAGGCACCCTGCACCTCTGTCCAAGTCACACTGATCCATTACCTTCGGTTTATAGCGTCAACGAGAGCCACAGGCACATTTTATCGATAGGTGATGTAGCACCGTGACATCGATGTTGGCCTTTATCCCGCCGGCTGACATACTTCAAATGCTAATCATTTCTGCAGAACATAATAATGTACTTGTGCTGTGACTATGGGTGTGCTTTCTCTAGTAGTTCAGCATGTTCTGCTTTTTTCTGAACGTCAGGTGTTCAGCTACGACTACTGGTGTTTGCGGGAGTGAATGCCGTATGCGGTGGGCAATTCATCTCCAATAGTTATGTCAAGACAGAGCAGCGCATTGCTTACCATTCACCAACAGAAGTCTGCAAAAGGCAGAGGTTGCCGCAGCAGTGACTATACCGAAGTATCACAGTCTACACTGCTCGATACAGAACCCAGAACTGCATCTCCACACCAGACAAGAAAGTGCAGTGCTACATGAACCAAGGATCTCAGTCAGAAAATTCACTCAGATTTGCCTCCTGTCAACGGACTGAAAATCGAACAGAGTTAATTGGGCCTTGCGGCTACCACACGACACTTACACCTCTGTCTGGGTACGAGTCTCACTCCGGCAGTCTGATGAAGACTCTTCTCTATCTCCACCTTCCCACTACTCACCCGGTTTCCATTCCTCCCTAGTTCTGTCCAAAACCAGACCATTCATGTGGAGCTCCTTCAAAAAAAGCACAATCCACTAATGGAGGGGCATGAGCGGTGTTTTTCACCAGTAGCATATTTGTTAATATCCACTACTGCCTCCCTCCAATAGACAGATACTTTTCCTCCAGACCTCTCTCTATTGCGTCACTGAACAAGTGCACTCCAGGATACGCCTTGAAATCACAGTCAGCTCGCCAATTAGGATGTAAATTTACCATTCGCGAGGCAGCACTGGCATGGGAGTTAACATGTTCCTCAAAAAATACAGCAGTTCTTGAAATACACGTGTAGCCTACGTCAAGTTGAGTCGACCCATTATGGTGACGGACGTGAAATGGTGACAAGAGCCCTTGCCGATTTTCTCAGTCTACCTGGCCTCAGCCCTTCGTATTCTCTAAATTGGCAGCAATAAAGTTGCTGTTCTGCCATCCATGGCAGTTGCTACCGTCGCACCCAACACCAGCCTTACCTGTTCACGAGGAAGATATGTTTCCACCATGAGCATGATTCCTCAAAATACGGCTTACAACATCACATTACAACTAATAACATGCGTGATTACTGCCAGTTCTCTATACTGTTCATTGAATTGGTCACTGCCCCTCCGTAATGCCCCATGAGTGCCGTAATGCCGGCCGTTGTGGCCGAGCGGTTCTAGAAGCTTCAGTCCGGAACCGCGCTGCTGCTACGGTCGCAGGTTCGAATCCTGCCTCGGGCATGGAGGTGTGTTATCTCCTTAGGATAGTTAGGTTTCAGTAGTTCTAAGTCTAGGGGACTGATGGCCTCAGATGTTACGTCCCATAGTGCTCAGAGCAATTTGAACCATTTTAAGTGCCGTAATACAATCCATAACTACGAGCAATTAAGGGAATGAGTGGAAAGCCCAAAGTACTTGAAACTTCTCAACACTGCCTACAGTCCTCGAGATGAGAGCGAGGCGGATAGTATTCAACATTGTCCGCAGCTCGTGGTCGTGCGGTAGCGTCCTCGCTTCCCGCGCCCGGGTTCCCGGTTCGATTCCCGGCGGGATCAGGGATTTTCTCTGCCTCGTGATGACTGGGTGTTGTGTGATGTCCTTAGGTTAGTTAAAGTAGTTCTAAGTTCTAGGGGACTGATGACCATAGATGTTTGAGTCCCATAGTGCTCAGAGCCATTTGAACCATTTAATATTCAACATTAGCCCTGTATACAGGAGTAATTCTGGGTGAGTTTAGTTTCAAGGCAACGCCATTCAAACTACGCCATGTTGTCACCAAGATGGTGATGATAGAAAAACTCCTTGGCATGAAAGAGGACTCCAGGAGTATACGGATACATTCCTGAGATGTTTTTGGTGGTTAGGACCATCAAGGTAACGGCAAGCTGATAAATTTGGAGAGTTCTCTCACAACTTGCTGGAAACGCACATAGTTTTCTGTAGGAACAGCATTTAGGGTGGCATTAGAAAATAGATGCCTAAGCTGACAGTCTGCTGTTTTGTTGCTGGGACCAAGTTTTTAAATAGGGCACAACAGGGTCATTCAGCCTCACTTTTGTTGGTGTTCTGGAGCAGTCAACAAGTGCCATTCGGGTTCATCACAAGGAACCTCGTGGATGACTGCTAGCTGTCGACAGCACAACATGGTGAGAAGCTGGCGTTCGCGCTAGCTAACACGCCACTCGTCTCAACCTGTTAGGGGCTTCATTGATTGCATTTTTCTGACTTTTATTCGGACTGATGCTCGATAACTTGAGTTTGATGTTAAATACTTCTTCTTGATGAAACTTCCCGGCAGATTAAAACTGTGTGCCGGACAGAGACTCGAACTCGGGACCTCTGCCTTTCGCGGGTAAGTGCTCTACCAACTGAGCTACCCAAGCACGACTCACGCCCCGTCCTCGCAGCTTTAATTCCGCCAGTACCTCGTCTCCTACGTTCCAAACTTCACAGAAGCTCTCCTGCGAACCTTGCAGAACTAGCACTCCTTGAAGAAAGGATACTGCGGAGACACGGCTTAGCCACAGCCTGGGGGATGTTTCTAGAATGAAATTTTCACTCTACAGCGGAGTGTGCGCTGATATGAAACTTCCTGGCAGTTCTGCAAGGTTCGCAGGAGAGCTGCTGTGAAGTTTGGAAGGTAGGAGACGAGGTACTGGCGGAAGGAAAGTTGCGAGGACGGGGTGTGAGTCGTGCTTGGGTAGCTCAGTTGGTAGAGCACTTGCCCGCGAAAGGCAAAGGTCCCGATTTCGGGTCTCGGTCCGCTGTAGAGCTAAAATTTCATTCTAGAAACTTGTTCTTGGTATTGAACACTCTTTACTCCTGGTTTCAATGCTTAACATTAAACTAATGATAACTTGTAAATTTGGAACGGAGAGTACATCTAAACTATGGAGCCGCACTTGGTCTTTACCCATTGTTATGATTGTGGTACAGCATTTCCTATGGTTAGCTTAGGTTAACCAGTGGTCAAAGTGGTTGCTTGATTCACTTCTACAAATAGGCTGTAGCCACACGCTTCCAAGACCACACGCTTTGACATTAGCTTCATTGGGTGTCACTGATCGCTTCATTTCCACGACTTACTTCAGCGCTGGAGCGTTAATCGCCACCTTCAGTCACTACCAGACCATTTGCTGTACTCGTAAGCGACATGTTAGCCGTTTTAAGGGGTTCAATAATATCTTACCGGCTGAGATTGCTAGCAGTGAAAGAACCGCAATCTGTTAGCATTGCAATGAAACGAGCGAGACGATAGTAATTATCTGCAGAGCTCTTCATCAGCAATATTTTAACGAAAAATATTCGCTCTCAATATTAGGCAAATGTTGTAAATGTAAAGGTTAACCGAACGCTCACGAAAACGACTGTTCATAACAAATGGTTTCTCATTGACACTGTAATTTGCGTTTTTGAATTTGAACTTAGATCTGAGAAACTTCGGGCGGCGGTGGATGTAACAGAAAGTGGTGAAATACACTGAAGCGCCAAAGAAACTTGTATAAGCATGCGTATTCATATGCGGAGATCTGTAAACAGGCAGGATACTGTGCTACGGTCGGCAACGTCTATATTAGACTACTCGTGTGAGACGCAGTTGTTTGATCGGCTACTGCTGTTACAATGGCAGGTTATAAATATTTAAGTTAGTTTAAATGTGCTATTATAGTGCCACTCGAGCGATGGGACACAGCATCTCCGAGGTAGTGATGAAGGGATTTGCGCGTACGACTATTTCACGAGTGTACCACGAATATCAGGAATCCGGTAAAACATCAAATCTCCGAGGTCGCTGCGATCGGAAAAAGATCCTGCAAGAACGATACCAACGACGACTCATGAGCATCGTTCAACGTGACAGAAATGCCACCCTTCCGAAAATTACTGCAGATTTCAATGATAGGCCATCAGAAAGTGTCTGCGTGCGAACCATTCAACGAAACATCGTCGATATGGGTTTTAGGACCCAGGCCACCTAGTGTACCTTGTTCTCTGCACGACACAAAGCTTTTCGCATCACCTGGGCCTGTCAACACTGACAATGGACTGTTGACAACTGGAAACATGTTGTCTGGTCGGACGAGTCTCGTTTCAAATTGTATCGGGCGGATGGAAATGTACAGGTATGGAAACAACCTGATGCATCCATGGGCCTTGCATGTCAGCAGGGGACTGTTCAAGCTGGTGGAGGCCCTGTAATAGTGTGGGGCGTGTGCAGTTTGAGTCATATGGGACCCCTGATAAGTCTAGATACGACTCTGACAGGTGACGCGTACGTAAACATTCTGTATGATCACCTGCATCCATTGATGCCCATCTGCCCCGACGGATTTGGGCTATTTCTGCAGGACAATGAGAAAAAGCGCCATGTCCAGTATTTCTACAAAATGGCTTCAGAAACACTCTTCTGAGTTTAAACACTTCCGCTGGCCTCCAAACACCCCTGACATGAAGATTATCGAGCATGTCTACCATGCTTTGCAAAGTACTGTTCAGGACAGGTCTCCACCCTATCCTACATTACTGGACTAAAGAAGAGAACACTGGAAGAAGAATACTTATGATTTTGACCCATTTACTACCGTAATTTTTCTGTTTCACAGAGAAACAGTGGGGTCATATAGACCCTAGTAAAATACTTGGCATATATTGTCAGTATTTTAACAAACTATCATAAAAATTTGCGTAACAGTTATTCAGTGTAGCTGCCATCATTCTTCTTCTTAGATTCAAGAAACAAAAAGGAATTCAGACTGAGGTCATATTGACTGCAATGGTACTCAATGCGAAAAAGCAAGAAAAAAATTTAATGTTTTGTAAATAATTGACTTTTAGGAAGAACGTCATGTATTTTGAAAATAATACTTTGGAAACAAGAGAGATATACATTCCTAGCGTGTTTATGGGCTCATACTGAAGCCAGTGGTTCTAGGATCGCTGAGGACTATTGGTTTGTATGTAAAGTAATATTTTTCTATATCTGAAAAATATAGTTTCTTTTATTTGGAGTAATTAATAATAAGAAATTGACTGTAGGCTATGAATTATGAGAAGTAGGGAATAACATACATCTGTTTGTTTACAACAAGAAAAAGCATTACGGTTTTGTTAATTAAAAGCGAAACTGATATCTTATACACACTAGTGTAGACTTTTTTTACGTGTTAATCTATTTTCAGCTGTAATTAAAACTGGTGTGCTGTTATAGAAATGAATAAGGTAATGACTTTCTTCTTGAAGTATTTGACTTGAGGTTCTCTAGAAGATCACTTGTATGCCATATATGATTAACTATGTGGAATAATAGTCGTTTCGATCACATTCCACATTCGTAATCGATTACTTTGGGATCAGCTGAACTTCCACATTTGACTGAATTTATTCAGGTAAATGAGTTACTATCATACAGCAAAGAAGACAAAGTATCACATGTTTTCATAGGTGAGGCAGAGCTACTTTAGTTCAGCTAGTAAATTATACGAACAATCTTGTAATGGACAGCCAACAGCCACTTTATAGATACAGTGTTCACATGGATCGTTCAGTCTCAAATTATAAGATATAATTTCGCTACTGCGGCTCTGAATGTAGAACTCGCACATGACTTTAGGAAAATGCCACAATGTTTCCTGTTTTTGGTGAGAAGTCGCGAGTCTGGTACACTATGTGGTCAAAAGTATCCGGACACCTGGCTGAAAATGTCTTACAAGTTCGTGGCGCCCTCCATCGATAATGCTGGAATGCAATATGGTGTTGGCCCACCCTTAGCCTTCATGGCAGCTTCCACTCTCTCAGGCATACGTTCAATCTGGTGCTGGAAGGTTTCTTGGTGAATGGCAGCCCAGTCTTCACGGAGTGCTGCACTGAGGAGAGGTATCGACGTCGGTCGGTGAGGCCTGGCACAAATTCGGCGATTCAAAGCATCCCAAAGGGGTTTCTATAGGATTCAGATCAGGACTCTGTGCAGGCCAGTCCATTACAGGGATGTTATTGTCGTGCAACCACTCCGCCACGGGCCGTGCATTATGAACAGATGCTCGATCGTGTTGGAAGATGCAATAGCCATTCCCGAATTTCTCTTCAGCAGTAGGAAACAAGAAGGTGCTTAAAACATCAGTGTAGGCCTTTGCTGTGATAGTGCCACGCGAAACAGCAAGGGGTGCAAGCCCCCTCCATGAAAAACACGACACCCTAACAACACCGTCTCCGAATTTTACTGTTGGCACTACACACGCTTTGCAGATGACGTTCATCGGGCATTCGCCACACCCGCACACTGCCATCGGATCGCCACATTTTTTAGCGTGATTCTTCACTCCACACAACGTTTTTCCACTGTTCAATCGTCAATTGTTTACGCTCCTTACACCAAGCGAGGTGTCGTTTGGCATTTACCGGCGTGATGTGTGGCTTATGATCAGCCGCTTGACCGTGAAATCCACGTTTTGTCACCTCCCGCCTAACTGTCGTAGTACTTGCAGTGGATCCTGATGCAGTTTGGAATTCCTGTGTGATTGTCTGGATAGATGTCTGCCTATTACACATTACGAACCTCTTCAACGGTTAAAGGTCTCTGTCAGTCAAAAGACGAGGCCGGCCTGTACACTTTTGTGCTGTATGTGTTCCTTCAGGTTTCCACTTCTGTATCACATCGGAAACCGTGGACCTAGGGATGTTTAGGAGTGTGGAAATCTCGCGTAGAGACGTATGACACAAGTGACACCTAGCCACCGGACGACGTTCGAAGTCCGTTAAGTTCCGCAGAACGCTACACTCTGCTCTCTAGCGATGACTACTGAGGTCGCTGATATGGAGTAATAGGCAGTAGGTGGCAGCGCAATGCACCTAATATGAGAAACGTTAATTTTGGTGGTGTCCGGATACTTTTGATCACATAGTGTGTATATCTGCAAATGATTCACCTCGTCCAGCTAAAGCTTTTCCCTCAGTGTGACGATGTGACAGCACGGACCGTTACATCTCTACTGCGAGAAAAGCAGACGTGCTGGCGCATCTGAGCAGAGGTCACAATTAGTACCAAGCACCAGCGTCAGGGGCATTCCTTCTGCGTCACAGCGCATTCTTCGCTCGCTGGTAAACCAGCGCTTTAAACTCTCTCTCCAGCCGCTTTAAGAACCTAGCGCAATCTTGTGCAGTGCGGACGGAGAGACGTACTGGATAATCTCATGAAGGAGCTCTTTCACAGCAGGTTCGCTGGAGGTTGTGTAATTAGAAATCCGTGCGGTGTGAGACAACTGGAAGGGACGGGAAAGGCGCACATCGGGGTACTTCGACCTCTGCTTGCTCTTCAGAGAAGTTGGAGTGGTGGGGGTAGGAGATTGGGGTTCAACTTCCCGTCGACGACGAGATCATTAGACGAAGATCACGAGCTAGATTTGGGGTACGTTGGTACTCATCTCTCAAAAACTACTTGTTCAAATCAAAACAAATTTTAAAAGTGCGCAAATTGTCGTTTCTTCAAAGTGTGCTATTTACATGACTGTGCGTCACAAACATACATGACATCAAAAAGTCTGAATGTCTGACTGCCGCAAAATGAAAGTGTTATAACTAGTATGTGTACCAAGCTTCGTTTACTTAAATCTATTCTTCTTCTTGCTTCGTCATGGTCTACAACATAGGCCTGTTCCGTCTCCTAAGTACCCAGCTATCTTTTTTTTGGTCTTCATACGGATCTTGTACCTCAAGGTGAGAAATTTAAGGCTTCGTTTGGTAGTCTTGAATCTGGCATTCTTTGCAAATATTATAGCCAGTTGTGTCAATTAGACTTGATCTTCTCATTTATGGCATATGTTCCAAGCTCTAGTCTTATGTTTTCGTTTCTCAGTCTATATAATGTTGTACAGCCCTCGACTCCTCTTAGAAATTTCATTTTACTTCCTTCCTTTTTAGTAGTTATCGAAGTTTCACTTCCAAATAGGAATGCGGGGGCGGTTATTTTCTTATAAAATTTGATTTTCGGTTTATTGATTTTTTCGCATATCATTTTATAATTCTGCAGTTTGTTGTCAATGTCGAATTCATTCTGGTACCATGCAATACATCCCTTGTAACTGAAGTGGCTCATTTGTTCAATGATTTTGTTTCGTAAGATGATCTTAGTGCTCATCACTTTTGTCCTTTTGACAGCCAGCGATTTTGTTTTTCGAATGGATATTTTCGTACTACATTCCTCAGAAATTTGATTCAGTCGGTAGAAGTATCTTTGCCTCTGTCCTGTACACTTGCAAGGTCACGTTCAGAAAACATCGTATTAAAAATGATGTGATGCGATCATCTCAAGCGCGAATCAATTTGTTGTTTTCATATTTCAATCATGTCGTCAATGTATATATTTAAAAGTGTGGGTGATATGCTACACCCGTATCGATCCCCTTGGTTTATCGGTATATCTTCTGATAAAGGATAATTAGTCTTTAATTTTATTTTTGTACCTCTATATAGGCTTTATGTCGTCTTTATTGTTCGCTGACGATACACTTTTTCTGCAGTATGTTTCATAGGACTTTGCTGTCTACCTAGTCGCAGGCTTTCTCTAAGTCTACTGGATCTATTCAGAGAAAAATTCCAAACTTTTGGGGTATTCCACTTATAGTTGTTGATAGGTCTATTCAACCTGCATTTGAAGTTAAAAATCGTCGAGTTACTATGTCATTAGGCTTACGTGTGAAGGCCATCTTTTGAATTCTCGTTTCTTTTGTCATTTTTAGGATACTTTTCTCCACGTCTCGCACCCTCCGACGGTGAACTGACACAAGCGCATTCTTCACATTCACTCTATGTTCTACGCCCAAACCACTGAAAACATTCAGCCTGCTGACTGACCCATCACTGAAACAAAACACTGCATCCATGACACCGGTTTTTAGGCCCTTGAGGCCCACAAATACCAGTTTAGGCAAGGGTTCTCATGGGCTGTAATTGAATGTTTCGTTTATATTCTTTCTCCCATTAATACATTTTGTAAGCAAGTATTTCTTAGCTAAATATCTGTAGATAAGTTTTATAATATCCGCTGTTGAATACAAATCATCAGTTATACTAGTTCTTTGATATTTACGCCATGACTCGGGCTGTATAGACAGAGAGAGAATGACAGGGATACTTGTCTGTAGGAATCCTGTTAAAGAAGATAGCCCACACAGCTTTTCTCATTTCTTCTAAATTGTCAGTATTTCTCCGTATTATTGAGCCTATACTTACGATCTATACGCATGCACTATAAGTACTGTATAGAAAACCACTTTGATGGTTAATTGCATCGCCAGGATTCGGACCACAAATCCCCTATTAGAGTGGCTGTGCATGTTATATGATATCTGCAACCATATGTTGAGAGCATTCTGAACTGTACGTGACACTTTTGCACCACAGAGGATGCTTCCCAGATAAAAACAGGGTAACGCGTCTGGAAATCAGACAGCCGCTTATTTTAACACAGAGGCAAACCCTGTATACTAAGAAGATACTGACAAGTAATCTAGCGGGCCGGTGTGGCCGAGCTGTTCTAGGCGCTTCAGTCTGGAACCGTGCGAACGCTACGGTCGCAGGTTCGAATCCTGCCTCGGGCATGGATGTTTGTGATGTCCTTAGGTTAGTTAGGTTTTTCTTGAACTGAAGGATCTCCTTCAAACTATTACAACGAGTGAAACGTGAACAAAACACTGAACTGATGTTCAACAGTTACTCACACTCGTTTAGCATCGGGGTGATTAACTTGTAAAGCAGAGTGTAATGTATCATATCGACATCACTTATTTTGCGATGTCTTTTATTCCTGTTGTTGCTAACATTCATGTAAAAATCCAGGGGCGCTATGTCGCTTTTGTATTGTTCTCAGTGGTGTGAAGAAATAATAAAATTGACGAACAGTCTTTTTCGAACCCCATTTTGTTTCTATTTTTCGCCTTGGTTGGTAAATACGAGAACGTACTGCTATTTTATTTAGCTTAGGCAATGAATGTGATAGTTGAAACACGTAAGAATGCGTTAATAATTTAAATTCAACCTTTCGTCATTAATATAAATAGGCAATATTTAAGAAACAATATTCACTATTCAGCACGGGTTTCAGTAAGAATAGAATACTATAGTGTGTCCCGCATTTCAGTTTCTGTCTGTCACGCGTAGTAATTGAGACGGTATACATCCTCTTTTCTTAGGGCGCGGTTTGGAACCTGCAACTTCGTTATAATTTTCAGAGAATATATTCCGTTTTTTTTAAGTTTAGTGAGGTTCAGAAGTGTACTGCTATGGACAGTCAATTCCAGCACAAAGAAATACATATATACATCCAGGCCAATCCCTATAGGAACCTAAAATCCGTTATAGACTATGTCATAGTGCGAAGGCAACGGGTTTTTAAGGTACAAGATGTAATGGTGAAAAGAGGAACAGAGTGTGGCTCCTAGCATTTTACAGTCATTCAAAAATTGCTTTTGCGATTAAGCCCAAGACAAAAAGTAGGAGAAAGGGGAGGGTGCTGGAAGTACAATCGTAGTGGATCCAAAATATAGGATATATCTGCTACAAGAAGCAAGTTAGAAAATTTGGGATCAGCAAAGGTTAAATCTAGTACTGGATGCAGTGGAGGAGGACTGGAGTGCGAATGAACTATACCATTTCCTGAAACAGTTAATTACGGAAGCAGCTGAGGAGGATTTGGGAAGGAAAACAGAGAGAAGAGTAAAAACTGAATGGATCAGCACGGAGTTGTTGGAGGTGATTCAGGAAAAGAAGGAACTATATTACATATGGTTAAGCTGTTGGAATAAAGAACACTAGCTTAGGTACAGGGTATGTAAAAAGAGGGCTAAGATACTAACAAGAAAGTCTAAGGAAGAGGCATGGAAAGGATTATGTGGGTAAACAGAGCATTCGCTTTGATATAGATCAGCATAGACGTGAAGGATGATAAGGAAGTTGAAAATGGCTAACAATCCGCCATACACAGTACAAACTACATATTTTACAATTTTGTTGCGAGGCTGGAGCAGCAACTTCAAGATGAAATGATCTTTCAGGAATGCCTCCAACTGCGCAACGCTACGCGCTGTTCGCATCCAACTGCCCAACACTACAATATCGAATATTCCAACAATGCCAACCAGCCACAGACTGCACACAGCGCAGCTAGTGATTTTCATACGGAGCTCTACGTGACGTTACCAACATAAAAACCTAAACAGCCTACTTACAAGGTCTGGCCCACTATTTTTTCTGACCATGCCGCGTACATCACCACAATACATTTAGAAAAACAAGAGACTTATCGAGCGAGGGGCATATGGAAACTCAACATTACAGATCTACAACATGAGGAATGTCGTGTGGCATTTACTAATATATGGAAAGAATACGAAAAACGATTCTGCTATACAATTCTGCCGTAGCTTGGTGGCTACTGTGTGCTAAGCCTAAAATAAGAAGAATGCTGATCGATTATTCACGATTGAAAAACTTATGGATTAAAGAGACTGTACACCCTGGACACAGTGGCACGTAAAGTGCCCTCCACCACACACCGTTGGGTGGCTTGCGGAGTATAAATGTAGATGTAAATGTAGACACACTAGTAATGGAGAACTATACACGTATTCAGAAAATTAAGCAAAACTTTTAGCACTGAAGCGGCGACAGTCATAAGGTTTTTAAGTCAGATCGAGAAAACAAAACATTGTAAAAGGGGAAGAAACAGCTATGTACTATGTAATGCATGAGAATAAGAGAGGAAAGAGAAAAACTTTGACAGAAGTTAAGTTACCTGATGGGACCAGTCTTACAAAACAGAGCGAAATTCAAGACGCGGTTCGTAAATATATCTCAGATATGATGTCCAACAAACGTACCGAAGACGAGGCGTGTTGAGGTCTTGTTAGAAACGTATCAGGACGAATTAGTACAGAGCAAATAGAAAATCTCACGGCTGAAATAGAAGTGGACGAATTGAAAGATGCAATAGCACAGAGTCCTAAAAATAAATAAATTTCTAGGACCTGATGGTATCCCCCGTGGAATTCTAGCAAGTGTTCTGGCCACACATAAAAAGCAAGTTGCTATGCATGTCCAACGACCTCATGAACGGAAATGTTGACGTTCCCAAAGAATTTCCTGAGGGACCATACTTCTAATCATTAAAAACTCAGCAAAGGAATTGGAAACCTTCGCCCAGTAACGTTACTCAAGAGTGATTACAAAATTATGGCCCATGTATTAGCAAGAAGAATGAAAATAGCTATTAACTTTATAACTGGATCGTACAAAACATGTGTAGGCAAAGACAGAAACATCTATAAGAATATATGCGAATATAGGGATATAATACCAACAGCAGGTATCTGCCGAATAAAATGTGCAGTACTATCATTAGACTTTGAGAAGACAGAGTAGATCATAAGTATCACCTCGGAATCTTGGAAGTAAAGGGATTCCCGCCACGATTCGTGAGGATTATTCAATAAATATTAAAAAACTATATAGCACGAATAATGATAACGGGCAACTAAGCAAAGAGATTGAGATGACTGGATCCTTACGACAAGGTTGCCCAATGTCAATGGCCCTTTTCGCAGTAGCAATAGAACTTCTCCTCGCGACACTCACGCATCACCTGCAAGGATTGTATATAAACGGCAAGAACAAAGTGCACCATGCCTACGCAGATGATGTGGACGTTCTGGTTATAAATGAAGATGAAGTAGCGAAAGCTCTTCATATTGTACACACCTATTAACTTGCTTCTGGCACCAAACTAAATAAAGTATCCAAATTGGAACGTTTGGGGTATTGAATTTAGCAGCAACATCCAACACACCATTGCCGTCAATTATAAAAAAAAAACTACTTGCGAGCATACGAGCATCTGAACAGGGAAACAGTATCAGGCAACTGAACAAGATTCAGAAAACCACTCTAGTAAATATGCATATAACATCCAGACTTAACTATGTTGCACAAGCATTGTCGAAGCCATTAGAAACAACCAGAAGAATTATGTCCGCGATAGGATGCTATGTAAGCCAAGGCAACATTTTCAGTGTGAAGTTCGATACACTAACACTCCCTACAAGGAAAGGATAAGGCTTAAACCTCCTTCATGTCAGTTACAAGTCACGAGCATTATACGTGTGTCGAATGTACAAGCAGTGGCAACAGTTGCCAGACAGCTTAACGGCCCACTTGCTGAATGAAATTGCTCCTTCAAGCATGCAGCCGCCAATAGATGTGCAGCACGTACCAACTGGTCTTGGTCACCTAAAAACTTTTCTCGTTGAATACAGCTATATCTCATCGAGGCTCTCAGAACGGCAGTTGACGAAAGTATAGGACGTCTATAAATATTTGATGGGAGCGAAGGAAGGAAATATCATTGAAAGAGAATGCCCTAACAACGACTGGTCTGCAATTTAGAAAAATATCCACGATCGGAACTTACCCTCCAAGGCGAAAGCAACTTGGCATAATGCATTCAACAGGAAAATATCAACTAATTCAAAACTGTATGCTATACATCTCACAAATTCGCCCATGTGCGCGTCATTTATCCTTCTTGATACTGAAGAACACCAATTTGCGTGTGAAAGAGTAAGAGAAATTTGGCATATAGTTAAGTAGAAATTAGCGACCGTAAACAGAACATCTCCGACCATCTTCACTCCCCCCCACCTCCCCCCCCCCCCCCAGATTTTTTGTCTCCAGACTCAGTGCCATATCCTAATACGAAAGAAAACGCTGTTAACTGGCTAAAAGGGCACACGTTGCGTTATACCTTGAAGGCAGAAAATAAAAGCAAAGAAGATTACTGGGTGTACCTAACGACTAAGCACCATAAACTCATGCGGACAAAAGACTGCAAAAAAAATTACGCTTGCTTCTTAAAAAGATTCATGGACTAAAATGCTACAGAGAACAATAATAGATTAAGACTGGTACAGACTTCAGAGATGTTGGCCTTGCACGATTACAGATAACTGGCCGCAGAATGTTTTAGATCCTTTCACGAGACATTGCAGAAAAGAAACCAAGTCCGTGGTCAGAAGCGCCGGATTAAATCCTCATGAAGAAATTAGACAAAAAATGTCTTTCATTTCATTTTTTAATCACCTTATATGATAAGAGGAGAAGTTTTATGTTCTCAAAAACTTTTAACTTCAAGGGGATATAAGATTTTATGTTTTTCTTATGAAGATGAGAAACTTCACGTTCAGTTTATTTTAATATTCTTGACTTTCCATTATCAAGAGGAAGATTGATTTACTCTAATTAATATTAAGAAGAAATATTTATTTCCTTTATGCTAGCGATAAGAAAAAAGAAGAATGTGGTTATGGCATCTGGCTTTAAAAAAAATAGGAAATCGACATGAAAAGAAGAAAAAGAGGCAGAGAACTAACCAAAAAAAGTAAGAAAAATCTGGATCGCCTTAAAAAATGCTTGTTCGGTCAGAGGGCTGGTTGATCTCTGTAATAAAACAAAAATGAGTAAAGGAATGAACGATGAACTTGAACGATATCTTGAGACGTCCGCCCAGACCAAACTCAACTAACAATACCTAACAAAATGAAGAGCACTTGCTCGTGAAAGGCAAAGGTCCCGAGTTCGTGTCTCAGTCCGGCACACAATATGTAATCCTCCAGAAAATTTCATATCAGCACACACTCCGCTGCAGAGTGAAAATTTGCCAGCCGTTGTGGCCGAGCAGTTCTAGGCGCTTCAGTCTGGAACCGCGCGACCACTACGATCGCATCGGGCATGGATGTGTGTGATGTCCCTCGGTTAGTTAGGTTTAAATAGTTCTAAGTTCTAAGGGACTGATGACCTCAGATGTTAAGTCCCATAATGCTCAGAGCCATTTGAACCAGTTTTAGAGTGAAAATTTCATTATGGAAGGAAAATTACCACCGCCACATTTGCTGCAAAGAACAACCAGCCTCCTACTCCCAGTAGGACTAACCTAGAGCTACGAAAGGGAGATAAAGGGTAAAGGGAAGGAAACTTCAGGGTAGCCATGAAAATTAAATATAATGAGCGCCTTGAGTAGCGAATTCTGCAACGGCCAGCACGTCCAAACGTGTACTCTCTTTGCGTGGGCGTAGATTCTGTTATCCGTTCTGTTCGGCTCGGGTAGGTTCAAATCAATTTTCAGCTTCTCATGGCTTGTAAATTCTAGCTGCGAGGCGGATCATTAAATGTGCTTCCTAAGAAATTGAAGAAGTATTTCTGAAGCGTGGGTTGCGTGTTAGGACGCAGTGTTGTTCATTAAGATAATTCCAGTATCCTAACACTGACGTACGGCCAGAAATAAAAGATAACAGATCGTGTGGCCACAAATCGAGTTCACAAAGTGAGTTTTGGTGGTAGAGTAAACAGCCTCGTCCGGGAATAAAAGTGTGTGGATGTTGATTTGAGCCTGTGTTTGGCGTGTAAGAAACGCTAAAATACGCCGCGCAAGCGTCCAGACATCGGACTTGTACCACAATGGAACTGTCTGAGTCATCCCCTCCCCAGCGGGTGCATTGGAATCAGTCGGCTAGATGGATGTGATGCAGTCGATGTGGGTTAACTTGTCTGCCATTCACTGTGATATACCACGCTGACTGGACGTCGGATTCGAGAAAGTGGGCGTGGACCGCTCTCTATATGTCTCGCCACACATGCTGGGGATACTTACTTTCGACGGAGTGAGGTGGAGCAGTAGTTAGCACACTAGACTCGCGTTCGGGAGGACGAAGATTCAAATCCGCGTCAAGTCATCGTTGTTTAGGTTGTCCGTGATTTCCCTAAATCGCTTCAGGAAAATGCCGGAATGGTTCCTTTTAAAGGATAAGGCTGACTTCGTTCCCCATCCTTCCCTAGTCCGATGGGACCGATGACCTCCCTGTTTGGTCCCTCCCCCAAATCAACCAGCCAACGTAATTTCTATAGGGTCGGGCGGGTGGGACTGTTGTAACACTTTGTAAACCGTTTTCATCTGATAAAAATTTGTAAGTGATAAAGACTGGTAGCCATAACTGAAGTCCAGGGGAAATCGACGGATGTAATAAAACAGGGATGGGATGGTCGACACCAATTTATTTAGCGTGTGGCATTTAGACACAATTGTTATTACAATCAATATGCAAAATTGTAATAATTTGGCATTAGATATTCTTACAGTTATTACAATAGTTATACAGAATTATACAAAATTATACAAAATTACACACAATACACATGTTACAGTAGTTATACAAAGTTATAGTAGTTTGGAAGTAATTACAAACAAACATCTAATGAGTTAATATATGCAATTGATTCTGGAGTCGCCATCAGGAAATCTTCTGGAGTCCCATCATAGGCTGTCCTGGGGCAGTCTTCTATTATGTGCTGGATAATTTGATTTTCTCCACATTGACATAGCGGCGATTCTGTCATGCCCCACTGGTTGAGGGAATAGGCGCATCTGCCATGTTTAGTTCTAATTCTGTTTAAAGTTGCCCAGGTTTTGCGTGATAAGTCAAAACCTGGAGGCTTCTGGGAGATACATGGAAGTTTGCTGATGTTCTTTAAGGACCATTCTTGGTGCCAGGCGCTGGTTATGTTGAATTCTTCCTCTGTTGCAGATGTGGCTATTGCGGTTCTGATGGGTGACCTTCTGGAGCGGAGGCGGCTTTGGGTGGCATCTTCAAAATTCTCATGGATGGGTAGATTCCTATTGCTCATTATCTTTTTGTACTCTCTTATAAGAGCGTTTGTGCGGCGTAGGTTAGGGGGTGGTATGTGGCTTAGTACTGGGAGCCATTCCACGGGTGTAGTCTTTATTACACCAGCGATCATTCTCATTGTGTTATTGAGCTGTGCATCGATTCTATGGGTGTGGGGGCTGTTTAGCCATACCGGCGCACAATATTCGGCAGCTGAGAAGACGAGACTTAAGGCTGATGTCCGTAACGTAGTAGCTGCCGCTCCCCATGTCGTTCCACAGAGCTTCTGTATAATGTTATTCCTTGTTTTTAGTTTCTCTGCTGTTTTCATTAGGTGACCTTTGAAAGAGAGTGTTCTATCGAGAGTCACACCTAGGTACTTTGGGGTTTTATTGTGGGTAAGCCATGTGGTCTCGAATTTTATTCTGAGCTCCCTCTTAGCCGCTTTATTGTTTAGGTGAAAACATGATACTTCTGTTTTGTTGGCGTTAGGTTGCAGGTGCCATTTTCGGAGATATTCTCCCATCTTCTCCAAGTCAGCTGTTAGGGTCTCCTCTGCCCCTTCAAATGACTGACTTCTCGTTGCAGGGACCCAGTCATCGGCGTAGCCAAACTTCTTTGATCTTGTTTCCGGTATGTCTGCAATGTAGAGATTGAAGAGGAGTGGTGCAAGCACCGATCCTTGAGGTAGGCCATTTTTTAATTTCCTCGGTGAACTAATATCTGAACCCATGGTGACTTGGATCGTTCTGTCATTCAGCATGTCAAAACTGGATCAGACAAATGGACGGGCGCAGAGTCTTGGAATAGGAGTCCAGTGTGGCTCTGCAGACAACGATGCCAGACTCTGAGTTGGGAGCTTACATGCAGTGTCGCGACTCTGGTCGGCACATGTATTAGTCCCAACCCACCACGGCCTCGTGGGAGTGCAAGGGAGTCATATTGCAATTTGAATAACATCCCTGAGCTGACGAAAGAGCCCAGTGCCATCAACAGATGTCGGGCCGGAGAGTTTGGACTTGTAGTACCCTAGCTATGTGTGGTATACAGGAGGCATCATTGGTGTTCACATATTCTGGATATCGGATAATATCGAGCTCTCATAGCCGGTGATCTGCAAGGCTTGATCTGTAGCAAACGCCTACTGTTAATAGCCGCTGAGCGCCTGAGATCGGCTGTGAATCAGTACATCGAACGATGACGACGACGCTAATGGGAGGGACGCTTCTCTCAGATAGGCCCACCAATGAGCAAGAACTTGGACACGCTGAGGGAGCGGCCAAGGCTTTGCCGCAAGTCGCCACCCATGTCAGGACTGCTCGAACATCATCCTCACTGCGCAGATAAAGGACTAACTCATCTCCATAGAACATGCAACAGAAATGGTGCCCGTGCAATGTCATACCTTCCAAATGTTTGCGCAGTCCCTGGAGCAGGAGCTCCAAAGCAAAAGCATATGAAATGGTGGAAAGGGGGCAGCCTTGCCAGACAGATCGTGCTATGACCAGGAGCTTCGTGAAGCGACCGTTGCACATGATTTAGAAGTAGCGCAGCTCAAAAGGCGCGAAACTATCGTGACAATACCGCCAGGGATACCCATATGCTGAAGAACTGTCCACAAATAGCAGTGGTCAGCACGGTCGAAGACGTGGCTGAAGTCCAATGATGCCAATGCACCTGGGAGACATTGGCGTTGAACAGATGCTATCACGTCAAAGGGCCATAAGGATAACGTTGTCGCCCACTATGGAAGTCAGGTAGCAGGATGCGTAAATAATTTCATATCGCTGTTGAACAACACGACTGGTCGATAATCATGAACCGTCGACGGCCCTTGCGGTTTGTGAATGGGGAAATGATGCCATCGAGGAAGGCGTTAGGGATCACTCTCATCGAGGACATCAGCTCTTGTACGATGGTTGTCCATGTGGAAACCAACAAAGAGGTAAAACTTTTGTAAAACTCGATGGGGATGCTATTGGGCCCAGGGGATCTGTTGTCAGACCCCACCTTGACAGCATCGAGTACTTCATCTGTGGTCACATCTTCCTGGAGTTGATGTGCTACCTCCACCGGGAGAGCCCTTGATGTAAGTCGTGCGACCTCTGCGGTCAGTTCTATGGAATGCGGTCCGGCTGCATACAGTCTGGCGAAATGATTGTGGGGAGCGCGACCTATGGTTTGTTGGATCTCAATGTCGGTCACCTTCTACATCACTGAGGACATGGATCAGAGCCCTGCATTGTTGTCGTCTTTCTTGGAGGAGATAGTACATTGACAGATGTTCCAGATGTATATGATGTATATGATTCTAAATAGGAGTAGAGTTCATTCTATGTGATGGTGCCTGATCAAGGAGACCTACGCCTTTGTTCTGGGTACCATCACTTGCTGGCTGGTAAGAATGGCATTTTCGCACGGTCACGAAGAATGGAGTAATGGAAGTGCAAGGTATTAGTTCTCCATGCTTCGACTCCCTTACCACAGCTCATCAATGTTTTATGGAGGGTCAGCTTTTCACAGGAAAGCCGCCAAGATAAGGTGGAGTCATGGGCATCGCGACGACGCCAGCGTCGTACCCACGCATCCTCGACCATATGGCGATGGTCTGGGGAGGTCAGGTGGGCGACATTGAATTTCCTCAGATCACGGCTATGCCGGACACACTGTCGGGCGAGAGTGACGTCGCAGATGTATGCTTCGTAGTCTGAAAAAGCCATGGGCCAGACTTCTGCAAGACAGATGCCATCAGCAAGGGGGGTGGCTGGATAGGTAGATGCGGTCTATGCAGTTTGACGGGTGAGCGTTGTAAAATGTGTAACCTGGTTGGGTTACGTGTAGCTTCATCAAGGTGTCAACGAGTCCCTACTCCGTACTACCAGCACTTGTCCAACGGTAAATAACAATGTATAGGTAGTACCACGCTAGAAAGGAATTTCTATACTTCCACACGTCTGAGACCACCGTTCTAATATACATTGTATATACATTTTAAACAAGGCCAGAGACATACTGCACCCCTGTCTAAGTCCTTTGGGTGCTTGGAACGGTCCACTTAACTCTCTACGTACTTTAACTGCTGCGTAAGAGTGCTGATATGTTCTCCGAACTAGGGATATTCCCTGTACTTCTACACTCCTGTACTTCATCGCTTCCTATAGTGCGTTGATGGATACAGAATCATACTCTTTTTCTAAATCCACAAATATTAGATTACTTCCTGACCCTGAGAATCGGCCTTCTCACTTATTTGTTCAAGGCTAAAAAATATGACCCATACAAGATCGTCCAACCGTAGAATCTGCCCCACCCTCTCGACGTCGAATCTAGGATTTTCGTCTGCACGGCGGGATATACTCATAGTCGCAGGTAATCGATGATCACCGAGAAAGCTGCGCAAGGTGAATGCCGTGCGAGCTGGTCTGCCTTAAATAACTGAGAAGGCATATTCTCAGGGTCAGGAAATACATCTAATATTTGTGGATTTAGAAAAGCTCATGATTCTGCACCCGTCAACACACTTTAGTGAGCGATGGAGAATAAGGATGTAGAAGTACAGGAAATATCCCTAGTTCGGAGAACATATCAGCAATCGTACCCAGCAGTTAAAATAGGGAGAAAGTTGAGGTGAGGCATTCCAAACATTCAAAGGATTTAGACAGGGCTGCAGTATGTCTCTGACCCTGTTTAAAATGTATGTAAATATATATTGGAACGATGGGATCAGTCGTGTTATTTGCCGTTGATAGCACAGAGTAGGGATGATGTCAAGTTCATGGTAAAGGAGTTAATGGAAGCATTTGAAAGAGGTGGACTTAGAATAAGTTTGAGCAAAACGGAATATCTAGTAGTGAGAGGAGATGGAAGAGATATAGTACTGCCATAAAGAACTACTGAAACCGCGAAGAAGATTACATTCTTAGGACTGATTATCGAATCCTCGGAAAGCCGTGACGCAGCTGTGAAATGCAGATTGCAATATTCGAGAGTTGCAGTTAATGTTCTAGGCCCAGGAATATCAAAATAAAGAAGAGGATTTTGAAGACAGTAGTTGAAAGTATACTAACGCATGGAGCGAAACTATGAACCCCTCAGCCAGGTGACCGCTTATGAACTTCCGGTCTGGGAGCAATTGCGCGCGCGGTGCCCAGGAAAACTAGAGGCACATGCAGTAGAGATGAAGGAAATAAGGAGGGCAGTTAGGATGTCCAGAACAGGGAGGAGAAGAAATGAGGAAATTGAGGGGTTAATGGAAACGAAACAGTCATGCAAGGAATGGAGAATACGGTTCTTCAATGGTATGGCCACATATGGCGAATGGAGGGAGTATGATGGCCAAAAGCAATCCTGGAATGGTGACGCCGGCAAAGAGGAAGCGCGGACGGCCGAGAATAACATGGAGAGATGGTGTAAATGAACTGATGAGGAAAAGGGGTCTGAAACAGGAAGACTGCCAAGTTAGCGAAAGTACAGGACAACTGCTGAAAAGTGGAAAAGCTCTTAAAAGTAAAGGTCAAAGTAATTACTCGTAAATTCACGACTGCCTCTACCGCACAATGAAGTTAAATTGCTTTATGCGGTATAACATCAGACAGAACTAGCAAATATATTACATTTGTTCTGCTTACCGCATAATTGCTCATTATAAGTGGTTAAAGAACAAATAAAGTGAAGGTAGAGGAAGTCTGCTGCAGCCGTTGTAAACACAGCCGAATCGACAACAGCCAAAAGGGAGCCTGCCGTTGTTTAGAAGATGCTCTGTCTTTCCTACCAGTATACAGCACACATTCGAAAATGATACATGAAGATGTTGAGGAATGCTGCGGTAAAACTTGACAGAATTTAAAAAAAATTGCTCCAATTGAATTACACTTCCATATTCCCTTAAGCAATTTAGGGTAACTAGCTCAAAGGCCCGACGTCGGGACCAAAGGGCTCAAAACTTAGTAGGATGGCTCAAAAGTATTTCTATGCACATCTGTTTGATCGCGAGTGATAGTCGTGTCCAGCGTGATTTCCTTAGTGTTAGGACAACAGCGACACAATGCAGTAACACTGCACCTTCCAGTTGAACGTCTGCCAAATATAATGTTCGGCATAGAGAAGCGATATACAAGGCAACACTAGTGTTTCTGTAATAATCGAGCTAGTCATTACAATTGGAAATCAGAAGTGTAGAAGTGTGCATCCAGTCTGAACGTAATGATGGTGATGCCGTCCGCTGTCTGAAAGTTGTCGAGCAGTTCGTTGTTGGCAACAACTGATACCCAATAAGCCAACTACCCAGAGTATGGTGCATCTCCTACCTTTTCGGCTGCGGTGAACTTTGGTTTTCCGCCACACTGCCTCTTTTCTCCTCAGAGCTGTGTGTCTTCTCGACGTCCACAATCTGCCCCTATATACCTCAGTCACTATGGAGACTGGAAATGCTCAAGCCTCGCCACGGATACCCTTTCGATGTGTTAGCGCTTACCATAAGGCCACATACCCCCTGAACCTTAGAATCCAACACAACGCGACAGGGGATTTGGTGCATCGGGGTAATTTGTCTTGTGAGTCTCATAAAATTAAAACGGAATAATACACTCCTGGAAATGGAAAAAAGAACACATTGACACCGGTGTGTCAGACCCACCATACTTGCTCCGGACACTGCGAGAGGGCTGTACAAGCAATGATCACACGCACGGCACAGTGGACACACCAGGAACCGCGGTGTTAGCCGTCGAATGGCGCTAGCTGCGCAGCATTTGTGCACCGCCGCCGTCAGTGTCAGCCAGTTTGCCGTGGCATACGGAGCTCCATCGCAGTCTTTAACACTGGTAGCATGCCGCGACAGCGTGGACGTGAACCGTATGTGCAGTTGACGGACTTTGAGCGAGGGCGTATAGTGGGCATGCGGGAGGCCGGGTGGACGTACCACCGAATTGCTCAACACGTGGGGCGTGAGGTCTCCACAGTACATCGATGTTGTCGCCAGTGGTCGGCGGAAGGTGCACGTGCCCGTCGACCTGGGACCGAACCGCAGCGACGCACAGATGCACGCCAAGACCGTAGGATCCTACGCAGTGCCATAGGGGACCGCACCGCCACTTCCCAGCAAATTAGGGACACTGTTGCTCCTGCGGTATCGGCGAGGACCATTCGCAACCGTCTCCATGAAGCTGGGCTACGGTCCCGCACACCGTTAGGCCGTCTTCCGCTCACGCCCCAACATCGTGCAGCCCGCCTCCAGTGGTGTCGCGACAGGCGTGAATGGAGGGACGAATGGAGACGTGTCGTCTTCAGCGATGGGAGTCGCTTCTGCCTTGGTGCCAATGATGGTCGTATGCGTGTTTGGCGCCGTGCAGGTGAGCGCCACAATCAGGACTGCATACGACCGAGGCACACAGGGCCAACACCCGGCATCATGGTGTGGGGAGCGATCTCCTACACTGGCCGTAGACCACTGGTGATCGTCGAGGGGACACTGAATAGTGCACGGTACATCCAAACCGTCATCGAACCCATCGTTCTACCATTCCTAGATCGGCAAGGGAACTTGCTGTTCCAACAGGACAATGCACGTCCGCATGTATCCCGTGCCACCCAACGTGCTCTAGAAGGTGTAAGTCAACTACCCTGGCTAGCAAGATCTCCGGATCTGTCCCCCATTGAGCATGTTCGGGACTGGATGAAGCGTCGTCTCACGCGGTCTGCACGTCCAGCACGAACGCTGGTCCAACTGAGGCGCCAGGTGGAAATGGCATGGCAAGCCGTTCCACAGGACTACATCCAGCATCTCTACGATCGTCTCCATGGGAGAATAGCAGCCTGCATTGCTGCGAAAGGTGGATATACACTGTACTAGTGCCGACATTGTGCATGCTCTGTTGCCTGTGTCTATGTGCCTGTGGTTCTGTCAGTGTGATCATGTGATGTATCTGACCCCAGGAATGTGTCAATAAAGTTTCCCCTTCCTGGGACAATGAATTCACGGTGTTCTTATTTCAATTTCCAGGAGTGTATATGCCTACAGTTGCAAGCATCAGTATGATACGTGATGGAGAATGCTTCTTACATTTCGCTTAGCGCAGTTGACTGTGTATGGTTGGTAATTCTGGCAAAATATATCAAAAACACGCCTATGGCATTGAGGAGGAAGTTGGAGTAAGTTGGGGTGCAGACGGATCGATCGAGAGAGAGTGAGAGCCGAGATGCTTCCGTAGGCCGCAAATGGGTGAACGCATCTGGAATGTGTGACAAGCGAATATACACAGGAAGACGGACATACGAGGAGTGGTAGTTGCAATGACAGTCACAGAGCAACTGGGTAGATGTGGCTCAGAGGGGTAAGTGGGTTAGTGAGGACTGATGTAACCTAGTTGTGCAGATGTAGCCTGGAGAGGTACAGAATGTTACTTAGCAATGGATGTACTCACGAAGCGTCCACTACACTAGTTCAGTGATGTAGTCCTGAGAGGCACATTGCATTAGGGTTTTGTAAGATGTAGCCCTGAGAGAAAAGGGTGCTGTCGTCGTCATCCAGGGGACAACTGTGTGGAAACAGCCTCTCCACTGCAGCAGCTACCCGCTCCACTGCGGCACTAGGTCTTCTCCGGAGACAGTACCTACGTATGCCTTGTCGAGCATGAACTTAACGAACTTTCCAACTCTGTTGGACTAAGTTCTTCGCTGCGAGTACTTTAAGTGCACTTGGCGCTTTCCTTATAAATTCCCCTTATTGTTGGTGTAGACTGTTTAGTGAACAGTAATTGCTGCTCTTTTAGCGCTGCCTGAGGGACACGTTCAAGGCAAGTGGAAGATAAATCCTAGGGACGTGAGCAACGACCATACCCGATCTCAATAACAACCGCACCAACAGTCAACTGCAGTCTCAGATGACTTGCTTTAAACGACGCATTACTTGATGAAACTGAGCAATACGGATTGAATCTGGCATAGAAATTTACGTGTTATCAACTTTTAGGGGAAGCAATAGAAGTCCTTCCTAATAACATGCGAAAAATAACAAGTTGTATTCGTTCTCTAAATATGTTTGAGACTTTAGAGATACTAGAACAATGGTTGGTATTATTGCATCGCCTGCCCTGAGACAAAAATATTGTCATTAAAGTTCACAGACTATATTAATTGTGAGAATATGAAGTGGAAAACGTTTCTTTCGTTGGAACATGACCTCACTGGAAGCATTTATTCAAAGAACTTTTGATGTCACATATTACTTCATGTTAACAGCGTTAGTTATGCACAAAAAACTGTCCATATATACAAAGGAGACTATAGAAGGTCAAACTTTAATTTTCCGAAGCCATTAAATTTTATTTTTAGATGTTTCTTTAAGCAATTTTTTTCGCAATTACATACAAACCTTTCAGAAATCATGTACCTTCTGTATTGTCATCTCAGCAAAAAATTAAGTTAATTCTAGCTCACTAGTGAAGAAAAAGCGACGCTCAAATAGCTGCAAAATCACATCAGGAAACCCATCAGTTTAGCGACTCTTTCTGGTTGGAAATGCATTGTGCATTTTAATCGAAACGAAAATTGTGTTAGTGACGGCGATGTAATTACGTTTACGTAGCAAATCAAAACAGTTATTATCGCGCACAGTCACTGCAATAAAGGCACTGTAGATGGAGAATTAACAGCAGAATTTCAGACAAGGCAGTCGAACCAGAAGTGGCAACTGTATCGATTTATTTTCTTGTAACTGACTGTAAACTGAGATTTATCGAATTTTACTTTATTTGGTAGTGCAAATTTTGAGTGACACGTGTTTTAAACCTAAGGATATAACAAATTGAAATAACGAGCTATGTCGGCCGCTGTGGCCGAGTGGTTCTAGGTACTTGAGTCCGGAACCGCGCGACTGTTACGGTCGCAGGTTAGAATCCTGCCTCGGACATGGATGTCTGTTATGTCCTTAGGTTAGTTAGGTTTAAGTAGTTCTAAGTTCTAGGGGACTGATGACCTCAGAAGTTAAGTCCCATAGTGATCAGAGCCTTTTTTTATTAATAACGAGCAGAATACGATTTTCAGCTATATTTACGAAACGGAATAAATAGAATAGAATAAGTAGAACACAAAAAATTTCAAGACATAGAAAATGATTTCAAGGTAAACAATTCCCGAAATTTCTACAGAGTATTCAAACAAAAAGTAACAAAGTACTCTCCTCCATCACTCCAGTTCAAAAATGAACATGGGGAAATTGCCCATACTAACATCGAAAACTGTGAAATCCCAGCAAAATACTTTTCTAAATTACTGAATTGTGGAAAGCCTGCAGAAATATTTGAGTTCAGTCACACACAACGAAACCAAGGCTCCACCAAGTTTACAGGATATTAAAGAGATAATTCAGTACTGAAAAATAACAAACCATCAGGAGAAGACCAAATCATCGCAGACTTATGGAAAAACGCAGGAGAAAATCTTATTGCAAAACTCAAAGAAATTATTCATGAAATCTGGAAAACTGAAAAAATCCCCACAGATAGGAAGACAGCAAACATACAACCTCTGTACAAAGAAGGAAGTAAAACAGATCCCAACAACTATCGTGGAATCTCTTGTCAATAACATACAAAATTCTGTCTAAAGCCCTACTAAACCGAGCAGAAACTCAGCTGGATTCAAAACTAGGCGAATACCGAGGTGTATACAGAAAAGGTCGATCATGCGGAGAACAAATCCCTAACTTCAAAAACTCGATGAAATATTTGCATAGTACTTCAAACAAAAGTTACGTTATCACGTTCGTCGCCTTTAAAAAAGCATATGACAGTATAGACCGAGAATCCCTTTTTGAAGTGTTAGCAGAATTTGGACTAGATCAAAAGACAACAAACATCATAAAAGAAACACTCACGGAGACCAAATCCAAAGTAAAATTTATGGGAGAATTGAGCACAGAATTTGAAATAGACACAGGAGTACGACAAGCAGACTGACAGTCCCCAGTGCTCTCCAATTGCGCTCTTGCAAAAGTTGTTCGAGAATGGAGAAAAGCAGATGCACCAGCACACAGACTGGGACCAAAACGTAAGGGCGTAGAATTAGATTGTTTAGCATTTGCTGACGACATGGAACTAACCGCCCAAGACATTACCGATGCACAGAAACAGCTAGAATTATTACAAGAGCAGGCAGCAGAAATAGGATTACAAATTTCATTTGAAAAAACTAAATTTATGACTGACTTGAAAGATGCACTTTCTGATCTCAAAATTGGTAATAACTACACCTCCCGTGTAAAAGAATTTAAATATTTAGGTGAACGGATTGCAGAAAATTGTAATAAAAAGAAATCCTGTCAGATCAAGAGTCCAGAAAATGGAGACGGCATTTCAATTAATAAAAAACGTTTACAACAAAAACAGTCTCTCGTGGAACTGCGAAATACGACACTACACAACAGCAATGAAACCCGAAGCTCTGTACGCATCTGAGACACTAAACCGTTAGCACAGAACACTAAAAGGGGAATTAGAAGTGAAAGAACGTAAACCAATGAGGAAAATCCTAGGACCAAGAACTAAAGATGGTGTGCATTATCCAAAACCCAATGCAGAAATATATAAAAATTTCTCCAAAATAACGGACACAATGCGCACGAGAAGAATCCAATTCATGGGGCATTTAGAAAGAATGGACTCAAACAGGTTAACGCACAAAATCCATACATTATTAAAGAACTAAACTATGAGATCGAACTGGTACAAACAGACGGGAAAAGACCTGAGAGATTTTGGATCCCCAAATCTACATGACAGAAATGAGATCAGAAAAATCACAAACATACGGGGTTTTGAGGAAGAAGAGAGAAAAACTTACCGACACACGTGGTCCACGCAACGAAAGCTAGCCCAATCGTTGCTTATGAAGGAATGCTGGGCGAAAAGGAAGGCCAACAAATGTTGATTACGCGTGGTCCTAAGCCATCCACCCGCGAAGAAGAAAGCATACCTAAATTATGTTTACAGCAGAATCCAATCTCTAATATGCAAAACAGCGTTGGTTGTGCGATTTGCAAGCACAATATATACCAGGTCGATTTCTTGTTAAATACAGGTTTTTATTCAGAACGAACAGGTGGAATGAGTGATCATACTTAAGGAAAGCGTGATTAAGCTGGAATCTGTATTCTGTGGGAGTTAAAAATTCGTTCTTTCGTCATGTCAGCCTCCTTCAGTCAATAACATGCGACTGGTAAACCATCATTGCGTTAGTGTAGCCTTTCAGTGAGGCGATAATATCTTAAGTGTAACTGGTGCTGTTATTCCAGTGTTAAGGTATCTCTGCACTGTCAATGGACTTCCAGAAGAATATCATCTACACAATCCGAGAAACAGCAAAGGCAGGTAAGAGCGAGAACTACGACAGAAAGCTTACAGGTCCATACTGACATGTATAATATACAAAAGAATATAGAAGGAAGATAAGGATCTATTAGATAAAGATCACTTCGTCTTTACCTTTAGATAAAAGCACTAGTGAGGCAATTCTGACATTTCACTTGTCAGTGGAGACGGGACACCAGGGGAAAAAAAGAAACTTTTCTAGGATTTGTTGACTTAGAAAAGGCTTTCCATGAAGTAAAATGGTGCGAGATATCTTGTATACGGAAGGACGGGTGATCTAGAATATGTAAAAGGCGGAGGGGTAAAAGTGAGAATGGACGACCAAGAGAGAAATGGTAGGCCAGAAAAGGACATAAGGCACGGCTATTGCTCTTCATTCTAGTGTTTTACTTGTACATCGGAGAAGTAATGAGGGGAATAAAAAAATGCTCACGTTCAGTATGAAATGATGCCATTGATGACATTCTCCTGTGATACTGCTTTCCTAAGTAAAAGTGATGAATAATTACAGGATTTCTTGAATGGAATAAACGGTCTAAAGACCGTAGCACTGTATATGGATTGGTAGTAAACCAAAGAATGACCAAGGCAATGAGAAACTGCAGAAAAGTGATTAACAACAGGAGTACCATAAAAATACGGACCTTGTAGTAGACGAAACAACGCTGGACAGAGAAGTAAGAGACTAAAGCGGACGAAGCGGATACTACCCGGTAAAAGGAATCTACTAGCATTTAATATAGGTTTTAATCTGAAGGAGACACATCTAAGATTGCATCTCTGGAGTGCAGCGCTGTATGAAAGTGAGTTAGAGACTGTGTGAGAGTATTTAGATATTTGAGATGTGACATATGCTGAAAATTAATTTGAGTAAGATGGTAGGAGATTTTCCAGAGAATCGACAAGGAATGGACTGACATGATATCACTAATAAAAAAACAACACTAATTACAAGACGGAACAAAATGAGAGGACATATGATAAGATACCAGGTAATAACTTATATGGTAGCTGTAGGGAGCAGAAGAGGGAATAAACTATAAACGAAGACAAAGACCAGAATATATGGGGAAAATAATTAAAGATGTTGGTAATAACTGCTACTCTGTGGATAAAAGGTTGGAGGTTGACACGTGACAAGAAGTTGTTGCCGGACGCATCAAACTAGTCGGTAGTCTGACCCCCCCTCCCCCCCCCCCCAGTCCTCCCCCCCCCCCCCTTTGGCCTGACCCATACCTCCCCCAAAAAGGAAGACTTTTGTTATTTTCCGGTTTTTACTAACAGCTTTTGTATAAAATCTACCCAATCAGGTAATACAGTTACAGAAACTACGCAGCTACAGAAAAGAGAAGTACAGTCAGATATACGTACTTGTAATAAACAACAATATTTAAAATAAAGAGAACAACAAATATAATACGAGTACTCAATAATAGACGATAGAGATTCAGTTTTATTCTGTTAAAATATTATATACGTTTTTTAAAGTAAGTGTTTGAGGAACAGCAGCATAAATTTTGAGAAAGGATTCCTCATGCAACAAAAGATAGAAAATATCTCCATCCTGCAACAGCTTCCTTTTTGGGTCATCAACCTTCTGAATGGTTTGATGCGGACAGCCACGAATTCCTCCCCTGTGCCAGCCTCTTCATCTCAGAGTAGCACTAGCAATCTACATCCTCAATTATTTGCTGCGTGTATTCCAGTCTATATCTTCCTGTACAGTTTTTGCCCTCTACAGGTCCCGCTAGTACCATGGAAGTCATTCCCTCATGTCTTAACAGATTTCCTGTCATCCTTACCCATCTCCTTAACAGTGTTTTCCACATATTCCTTTCCTCTCCGATTCTGCACAGAGCATCATCATTCCTTACATTATCAGTCCACCTAATTTTCAACATTGTAGCATACAATGCTGCACTCCAGACGTACATTCTCAGAAATTTCTTCCTCAAATGAAGGCCGATATTTGATATTAGTAGACTTCTCTTGGCCCGTTGTTTTGACTTCCCTGTATGTTGAGTCTCTCCGCCTGACAATCAATTCTTTTTCGATTTCTTCACATTTTTCATGCAACCATTTCGTCTTAGCTTCCCTGCACTTCCTATTTATTTCATTCCTCAGCGACTTGAATTTCTGTATTTCTGAGTTTTCTGGAACATTTTTTTACTTCTTCCTTTCATCGATCACCTGAAGTACACTCCTGGAAATTGAAATAAGAACACCGTGAATTCACTGTCCCAGGAAGGGGAAACTTTATTGACACATTCCTGGGGTCAGATACATCACATGATCACACTGACAGAACCACAGGCACATAGACACAGGCAACAGAGCATGCACAATGTCGGCACTAGTACAGTGTATATCCACCTTTCGCAGCAATGCAGGCTGCTATTCTCCCATGGAGACGATCGTAGAGATGCTGGATGTAGCCCTGTGGAACGGCTTGCCATGCCATTTCCACCTGGCGCCTCAGTTGGACCAGCGTTCGTGCTGGACGTGCAGACCGCGTGAGACGACGCTTCATCCAGTCCCAAACATGCTCAATGGGGGACAGATCCGGAGATCTTGCTGGCCAGGGTAGTTGACCTACACCTTCTAGAGCACGTTGGGTGGCACGGGATACATGCGGACGTGCATTGTCCTGTTGGAACAGCAAGTTCCCTTGCCGGTCTAGGAATGGTAGAACGATGGGTTCGATGATGGTTTGGATGTACCGTGCACTATTCAGTGTCCCCTCGACGATCACCAGTGGTGTACGGCCAGTGTAGGAGATCGCTCCCCACACCATGATGCCGGGTGTTGGCCCTGTGTGCCTCGGTCGTATGCAGTCCTGATTGTGGCGCTCACCTGCACGGCGCCAAACACGCATACGACCATCATTGGCACCAAGGCAGAAGCGACTCTCATCGCTGAAGACGACACGTCTCCATTCGTGCCTCCATTCACGCCTGTCGCGACACCACTGGAGGCGGGCTGCACGATGTTGGGGCATGAGCGGAAGACGGCCTAACGGTGTGCGGGACCGTAGCCCAGCTTCATGGAGACGGTTGCGAATGGTCCTCACCGATACCCCAGGAGCAACAGTGTCCCTAATTTGCTGGGAAGTGGCGGTGCGGTCCCCTACGGCACTGCGTAGGATCCTACGGTCTTGGCGTGCATCCGTGCGTCGCTGCGGTCCGGTCCCAGGTCGACGGGCACGTGCACCTTCCGCCGACCACTGGCGACAACATCGATGTACTGTGGAGACCTCACGCCCCACGTGTTGAGCAATTCGGCGGTACGTCCACCCGGCCTCCCGCATGCCCACTATACGCCCTCGCTCAAAGTCCGTCAACTGCACATACGGTTCACGTCCACGCTGTCGCGGCATGCTACCAGTGTTAAAGACTGCGATGGAGCTCCGTATGCCACGGCAAAGTGGCTGACACTGACGGCGGCGGTGCACAAATGCTGCGCAGCTAGCGCCATTCGACGGCCAACACCGCGGTTCCTGGTGTGTCCGCTGTGCCGTGCGTATGATCATTGCTTGTACAGCCCTCTCGCAGTGTCCGGAGCAAGTATGGTGGGTCTGACACACCGGTGTCAATGTGTTCTTTTTTCCATTTCCAGGAGTGTATTTCTTCTGTTACCCATGCTTTCTTCGCAGTTACTCTCTTTGTATCTATGTTTTCCTTTCCAACTTCTGTGACGGCCATTTTTAGAGACGTGCATTCCTCTTCATCTGTACTGCCTACTGAGCTGTTCCTCATTGCTGTATCTATAGCCTCAGAGAACTTCAAGCGTATCTCGTCATTCCCTAGTACTTCCTTATCCTACTTCTTTGCGTACTGATTCTTCGTAACTGCTCTCTTAAACTTCAGCTCTCCATCGTTACTACATTGTGATCAGAGTCTACATCTGCTCCAGGATAAGCCTTACAATCCAGTATCTGATTTCGGAGTCTCTGTCTGACCATGATGTAATCTAACAGAAATCTTCCCGTATCACCCGGCCTTTTAAAAGTGTACCTCCTCCTCTTGTGGTTCTTGAACAGAGTATTCGCTATTACTAGCTGAAATAAGTCTTTATCCTCTCTCATTCCTTGTCCCAAACCCATATTATGCAGTAACATTTTCTTGTACTCCCTCCCGTACAACTGCATGCCAGTTCCCCATGACTATTAGATTTTCATCTCCGTTCACGTGCTGTATTACCCTTTCAATATGCCCCTATACTATCTCTATTTCTTCATCTTCAGCTTGTGACGTTGGCATGAATACCGGAACTATCGTTGTCGGTGTTGTGTTTGCTGTCGATTCTGACAAGAACAACCCTATCACTGAACTGTTCAAACTAACACACTGTCTACCCTACTTTCCTGTTTGTACTTCCTACTCCCATTATACTATTTTCTGCTGCTGTTGATATTACCCTGTACTCATCAGACCAGAAATCCTTGTCTTCTTTCCATTTCACTTCACTGATGCCTACTATATCTAGAGTGAGCCTATGAATTTCCCTTTTCAGATTTTCTAGTTTCCCTAGCACTTTGAAGCTTCTGACAATCCACGCCTTGACCCGTAGAACGTCATCCTTTCATTGATAGTTCCATCTTTTTCTCATGGTCAGCTCCCCCTTGGCAGTCCCCTCCCAGAGATCCGCAAGCTTTTGCCAGTGGAGAGATCATGATGACACGTTTTCTATTACAGATCACATGCCCAGTGGAAACACGTTACGTATCTTTAATGCAGTGGTTTCCATTGCCTTCTGCATTCTCCTGCCGTTGACCATTGCTGAGTCTTCCGCCTTTAGGGACTGTTTTCCAGCCCTAGGACAAGAGAGTGCCCTGAACCTCTGTCCGCCCTCTTGGGCAATGCCATTGGCAGAATGAGGTTGACTTCTTGTCCCAGAAGTCTTCGGCCACCAATGCTGATTATTAATCAAAATTTAAGTAGTGCGGTCTTTAGCACCCGGGCTCGATGAGTTTTTCTTTTATTAATAATCAAAGACGCTACCCATAGACCACGTATGCAGCACCTAATAATTAGAAACATCCTGTGCTGGTGTCGTAATAGATATCTAGGCTATGTCTGCGTCTTCCTTGGATTGTGTCCCAAAGTTCAACAGCGTCAAAAATTTAACGTACAGCTGAAAACTTTATTTAATAAAACTATAAACGCCACTTGAAACCTTGAATGACTGGAATAAAACTGGATATTGATCCTACGTGTTCTGAAAATTTGCCCTTACATTTCCTACGACAGACTCGACTGCAAAATATATCGCAGAAAGAAATCTAATGCTCTATAGTATGGAAATTCATCATACATACATTCACGTAAATGCAGCACAAAGGTACGAGCCAGAAACTCTCTCACCTAAATTCAGAAGGAAATAGTCTTTGTATATATCCTTGTATCTTCACTGTGTTCGAGAAACGACATTATTTCGTGCTGCAAGACTTGTCAGCACGCGCCACATTCCTGCCCAACAATTAGCAAGAGCCGGCCGGAGTGGCCGAGCGGTTCTAGTCGCTGCAGCCTGGAACCGCGCGACCGCTACAGTCGCAGGTTCGAATCCTGCCTGTGTGTGTGATGTCCTTAGGTTAGTTAGCTTTAAGTAGTTCTAAGTTTTAGGGTACTGATGACCTCAGACGTTAAGTCCCATAGTGCTCAGAGCCATCTGAACCATTTGAATTAGCAAGACGCCATTCCCAATACTGAGCGACAACTGTGTCGTCAGTTAAATTCCTTTCCCCGTTGCCAACATTGTTTATGAAGCGAAGTTTTGTGCTGTGTGCTGCTCACCAGGATCATCCAGATTTGTTGCCTCTAACGGGTAAGACACTCGCATCTGTACACATAACGAAAAGGTAAATAAGACATTAGTCCATCACACTTTTCTCCACAAGTATTACGTTGACCATATCAGTGAACAGTATTTTGCACTCACATGAGCGCTCATGTACTGTTACTGTGAATATGAATTTCTACTCTAGTTTTTCAAAGCACATGTCAGTATCTTCACATTTATATTTTCTCGTACCAACACCCAGTCAGTAATGTTCAAGTTGGCACCTATTATACTTTATTCATGTGACAGTTCAAAACTGATTTACCCCCACACAGTTAACATTTACATCAAGTCAAGAATCCTGAATTACATTCTTATTATAAACGTATCTGAATATATATCCCTTTCAGACTCACTGGCTACAACAGTACACATTAAGTTTCACTGTGTCTTTGCTGAAACAGAAATATTTTTCTCCAGTGGAAGCCTGAGATACACATTTGGGAATGATCAACGTTTCATCATGCACAAGTGCTGCCAACTGTTGGGCATCACTATGAAAATACCAGCAAGTCAGTGTTGCAGTGCGCAGCAGGTCGTGTCCACTGGAATACACGGATGTGGTTGGTTCGCTACATTCCACTGTGCAACTGAATACTGTTATTGTTATTTTTCGTGGTAATTTACCGCATGAACATTTTATTTGTTGGGGGCACAAGGTATATTTTGAAAGCGATTGCCCATTTTTATGTAAATCTTGCATATAAAATAATTAAAACATCACCTAAGAGCATTGCCACATAAAGAAAAACTTTTCTTCCTCTCAAAAGGATATGTAAAATGCTCTTGACATTAGACCATATCCTGTATATATGAATGAACTTTACCTTGAACTCACAGATTTTCACGCACTTAGCGTTTCTATGGTGTAATGGCCTTTGTTTTGTGAGATATTTAGAATGTCAGTGCTTGGACCTCTAAGCATAAGACTTCATGAATGTGAACTGTACATCACACCATTACAGAGGATCTGCAGCAAAGCAGATACTTACGAGTACACCCAAAAGCATAGGATGCCGTATCAAACATGCATTACTAGATGCCAAAATCAGTTTCAAACACAGATGAGCCATGGCTGATACTGCTTGGTGACGATAGCCTGTGAAATTGTCTACTGCTACTTAACAGTTCTCATCACTGAGATAGCACACTTGAAGAAGGAAATGGTCTTTCCTTCAACACATGAATATCTATATATTTACACTTTATACATATACACATACACTAAACCTAATGCTATTCTGCCAAATGTATAGCTCCATTTATGTGAAGAACGAGTTACCTTCACTCTGTAAGCTTGAGTTGCGGGATGCTATTTGTAACATAACGAGTGATACGGAAATCCTTGTTATTTACACTCATGTCCTTAAAAATGTTTTCTCATAAAAAAACTGACACACCTAAGTGTCTTAACATGCAAACGACTTTCAAATTCTAACAGTTATACATTTCCTAAAAATTACTATGTACATACATGCAGTACTGATCTCCTCTGAGAAACAGTCCATTCTTCCTATTCTCTGTTCACTGTATCTCAGACTATGGGTTAATAACATGCTGCTCAATCCATGAAACTTACATCTACATAAAATAAAATGTTCTTAATTTGTCGTTCAAGTTATAAGAATTACATCTACGAAAAATGATGTTATGAAATTAAATGCTACAAAAGATCTGCGTATCATGTCAGGGTAAATAACATAGTAACTACCATCATGCTCTATGTTAACGATGACATTTGGTATGATATGCTGCGACTTTTTGTCCATTTTTGGTCATGAAATTCTGGGGTGTGGTTTCTTAGCAATCTTTTCTTCGTGTCTTCAACTTCTGTGTATTATGTAACCTTTTAGCATTTGCTGCTCTCTTTAACTTTGCTTTGTCACTAAGAGAAATCAATGCATTTTGAAATTTCCTATCCCAGTTATTTTCTTCCCTGGGTGTTACAGGAAATGGTCCTAACCATTTGTTCAATATTTTCGTTTTTAGCTGCAGTGTGTGTTGTGGACAAGTGAGGTAAGCTGCTCACAATTTGCTCTAATGGTTCAATGAGTTCTACCCATTTTGTCTGTATGTACACTGCATAAGTTCGAACAAATCTATTAAATTCTCTAAAACTGTTTACCACGCAGTTTCACTGAGGGCTAAATCTAGAAGTTAAAATCTGTTTCCTCACGTTGTGGTGGGTTGTTGTTGTTGTTGTGGTATACAGAGCAAAGATGGCTTGATGCGGTTATTCATGCTAATCAATTCCGAGAATGGCTATTCGTCTACGAAAAACTATTTGAACTTACATCCTTCTGAATCTGCTTACTGGTATTCATCTTTTGTTCATCCTCTAAGATTTTTACTCCCCCTCCCCACGCCTCCCTCCAGTACGGAATTGGTGACCCTTTCATATCTTAGAATACCTCCTATCAACTGGTCTGTTTTTATATTAAGGTTTCGCCACATATTTCTTTTCCCCCAGTTTCGTTCAGTGCTTTCTCGTTAGTTACGAGATCTACCCAGACAATCATAAGCATTCTTCTGTAGTACCACATTTCGAATGCTTGTAATCTCTTCTTGTCTAAACTATTTATTGTTCACGTTTCACTTCCATATATGGCTACACTTCGCACAATTACTTTCAGGAAAGACTTCCTAACACTTAAATCTACAACAGATATTAAGAAATTTCACTTCCACAGAAACGCTTTCCTTATCATTTCCAGTCTACATTTTATATCCTCTCTACTTTGGCCACCATCAGCTTCTCTGATTGCCTAAATAGCGACACTCATCTACTACTTTAAATGTCTTGGTTCATAATATAATTACCTCTGCATCACCTGATTTAATTCGGGCACATCCCATTATCCTTGTTTTGCTTTTGTTAATGTTCACCTTATATCCTCATTTCAAAACACAGTTCATTCTTTTCAGGGTAGTGGTCCGGAAATATCAACTGATATTAGCAGCTGTGGCTTGATGGAAACTCTAATATGTAGTCCAGTTTTGCAGCATATTTTAAGTGGTTTCGTTTTCTGTCATATGAGACAAGTTCTCAACACATGTAACACTTTTGGGTCTAGGTCTGGGATGTAACAGTACTGCCCTAGTCCTTGCGCATTCTGGGGATTCAAAGTACCCTATGTGTTTTGTGTGAATATTATAGATTTTTTATACTAACTGTTGGGATCCATACTCGCCAGCAGTCCAAGGTTACATCACCTCTATAAAATAAGATGGTGTTATATATGGTGAAATGTAGTAAAAGTTTCTTATTCTGGTTCTACTGTTTTTGCGTAATTTACCTGATGCTACGTTGTGTTGTCACCTTGCAATTTAGCCATATTCTTGCACATGTCAAGAAAGTGTTGCCTAATTAGACTGTTTGATTAACTCATTGAACCTGAGTAAACGTTGGGGTAATCGTGACAAAAAATTGTCTCTGATGTTATCTTCATCCCTAATTGTACAACTGCCAAATGCAAGTGTCCAACTTTCGAGTCTCTTGCACAACAGTTTGTAGGTCATTAAGAAGCTTAATACTTGGTGAACACAGAATAACTGAATGTGTTTCCTGTACATAATAATCAAATTCTTTCAAGGCCCAGACAATTGCTGAGACCACTAATTCTGCAGTGGAATATGATTCTTCACTCTGAGCAGCACACAACTTGCAAAGTCTATTATTCTAACCATAGTTTTGCCATTAATTTCTTCTAACTGAAATTAACAAACGACCAGCCTATAATGCAATGAATCAATTGCTAAGCAGAAATCCTTCTCTATGTCTGAATGGTGTAAAATTTTAGCAGGGACTAAAGCAAGTTTAATTAATTCAAAATTTGTTTCATTTTTCAGGTGATCAAATAATTGGTGAATTTTACATAAAAGGTCAGCAATGCATTACTGTTTAGTTATTGCTTATGCACAAACTTGTGGAAGAAAGATACTAATCCAAGAACCACGTGAAGCCGTTTATCTATGCCCATGTACGGATTCTTTTGAATAGCGTGTAATTTTCTTGGTTCTTACATTAGGCCAGTAAGTTACATTATGTGACTTAAGACATTTATTGTGGTCCCATAGTACTTCGATTCCTCAAGGTTTATTCTTACTCCCACATCTGCTAATTACTTGAACACTCTTCAATTGATTCTAAATGTTCCTCCCAAGTAGGATCTGCAATTAATATGGTGTCCACATACAAAACTAATCTGCCTAGTAACTCCAGCCCTAAACCCATGTTTAAAGCGGTGATGAATACCGTGATACTAACTTTTAAACTCAGAGGTAATACATGGAACTGATCACCCCAGCTCGCAAATAAAAGTGTCATATACTTACGTGATTTTTCAGTGAGTAAAATATGCCAGTAGCAGCGGCTTAAGTCAATACCTTCAAAATATTCTTATGCTATGAAAACTCTATATTCGTTCTAAAAGATTTTGCAGATGTGTGTGGACTTGTACCACGATTTGATTGATTGTTTTCACGACTAAAGCCAGCTGCACGTTAGCCAGAGCTAAAAATGGCTCCTACAGAGGGACCAAGAGGGATCAATTATTCTCTTAATTTTTTGCTGACTGGTTTTTGCTGACTGCTTCGCTTTTGGTCCACAGAATGGAATAGGTCAAGTACAAACTACTATGAGAGGCCACATCGTTATTATACGCATAGCATTTGATGATTCCAGGATTTATAGAAATATGTTCAAGCACTTAGTAAAAAAGTCATAATGTTGCACATGTTCTCATTTGTTCAAACACGCAGACTGTGTAAATTTATTGTTGAGGTTCAACAGTCTAGTATCAATGTCATCACCTTTTGACAAACATGTTTTTGAAACAATGGCCACCCATGTTTAATATTTTAGTGTCCCTATACCCCACTATTACATCATGGGAGTCGTTCCAATCAAGTCCTTGAGTTTTATTAAATTTAGCACAATCTCTTTCCCCCTATTCCTTCAAAGAGTTTACCACTAATGAAATCAAGTGTTGCTCCTCTCGTGGGGGAATTCAAGACCAAGGATGCAGATTATAGATAAACTGTTTACCACAAGGAATGTGTACAAGTATACTCCATTTCTTATAAGAACATTTCCCTGTATTATGTACTGGAAGTGTGAGTAAATGGTTTACATTACTCATCTTCTTGAAAAAAAAAACCGTCATCTACAACAGGAACAGTAGCACCAGTGATAGGTGTTATAGATATATGGCATATACTACCATGAACTGCTGCTTGTACAACTTCTATGTTCTGTTAAGCACATTTCTGGACCATAATACACAGATCTTCCTTCGTTTCTATCCATCATTGTATCCAAGCATGTTTATGTTGTTATTAATTTTACTGTTAGTGTTAATGTGGTTATATTTAAGAGTGTGGCACTCTTCCCATTCAGCGACCAACAGTAGGGGGCGAAATGCAGTCGCATTTAGTCTGACTGTCCAGATGTCTTCTGGCAGTTGTCAGCTACGAATTCAACTACCCAAATGCTATGATTCTGTGGTTGCCGGTTTGACATTATGCTCGTCTCAGGTTTTGGTTATGTAGTGGTACATTATGTACACGCTGTGTGCCTATATTTATCTGCCACTGCCACATATAATTGTTCTCCACCAGTTATTAGGTGGATTCAGATTCCTATTGACTCTGTGATTAGGTTAGTATCCTGGGTGATATCGATTGTCATTTCCAGGTCCGTGATTGACCCTTGATGAATTACTGATGAACTGGACTTGGTAATCACTGGTCTGACTGGCTTACATGTTTGAAAGATTATTGTGATACTCGCCATTTATCTTTCCATTGTGATTACCATTACTTGAGACTGCAGACAGAGAATAATGTTCATTTTTATTACTATTCATTTCTTTAGTGTCCTCATACAGTAGATCCATAGAATCTAGTAGAGCCAAGAAATTTTGAAGATCTATATTCGTTACGTTAACTAGTTAGCCTTTAACATTCGTTATATATTGTGATGCAATATGGTTACATACCAATACTTCGTTTTATTTACTTCCTTGCCTAGTCTCTCCTACTCACAGGTCGACCAGTACTTTGCTAAGATACACTTTTCGAGCTGTGCAAAAGTTACACACCTGTCGGCTACCTCAGTAGCCAAGAGAGCAACACCTCATCGTATAAATGCTACGGTGAATGAAATATTTCGTTGTTCTGACCATATCTTTGGTAACACACCTTGGAATCCTTTTAGAAACATGACGGGATGTGTGCTTTTCTTTTCTGGAGTGAAAACCTAAAACAGTTTGTGTTATATTAAGCTCTCCGCTTCTAATATTGTGGATACTGAAGGCATTATCCCCACATTAGAGGAATGGCTATTCAATGTGCTACTGTGTCCTACGCGCTCCCCATACAGTTCTTCATATGGATCACTAATGTAATGTATGTTACTGTTTCTTCTTTTAGGATATATAGATGTGTTTTGCTTCCAATGTGTTGTACCAATCTTTCCCACATCACGCAGCCAATCAGTCACTGATATCATGTTATCCCGCAATCAATTCCATTTTTCTCAGGAAGGCCGTGAATCCGCCGTCTTCTGTTGGTTGCACCATATCGATCAAGTTTGAAATACCATTTTGCAAAAGTCTAAAATTATTTGCTAAAGCACCAAAGTCATAAAATTTACTTTTCGAACGCGATTCACAAACGCAGAGGTCCTACCATTGACCTCCCTATGTCTGCTGGGTGCAGCTGTACATAGTCGAAAATTTGTAAATTCTGAAAATGTCGCAAAATCCTTTTCCGTCTATTAATGTTTAGTCAATAATATTTGTCCTTTATATGCATGCAGCTTTTCGCTAGCTATAGCATATGGAACATAAATTTGAAATATTCCAGACAAAAGTACATAATTGACATACACATAAAATTTCATTGTAGCTGGGAATTCTTTGCAGTCTGTCATGGCAGCCACATATAACATTCTCCTACCTAATAAGTAGGCTGCAGTGGTGAAATATAAAAATATCTGGACTTGCTGTCTAATAATACTATGAGAGACGAAGTTATATTGTGTAAAGTGGAAAAAAGTAAAAATGTTGTTTTGTAGGACCTTTGCCCTTCTAGGTCACTGCAGTGAAAATAATATTCTGTTATATAAATGAAACATTCCTTTATAGTCCATAGTCTGATAACCGAATTGATTAGGTTCTACTATTTATCTAAGTTCAGTTGAAGCCAAAGTTATTGAATATCCTCTGCTCTGTGTGGTTGCGTTAAGACAGCGTTGAAATATGTGGCGTGATTCATCCAGTTTAGCCTATGTAAAAATATCGAACTTCGTAAGATAATAAAGAACAAAGTAAGTTCTCGCTTCCAGACACTGAAATTATGATCGTCGGATATGCTAACCAATTGCCCGCACATGCAAAATAGAGACAGCCAATACGATTATTGGGGCCAAAATGATTTATTAAAATGACTTCAGTGTAATAGGTGACTGAAGGTGCTCAAAATTACTTGAAGAAATACAGGATTTACTTCGTTAGCGTTATTGAAATAAAACAGCTCACACCTACAGAACAATTCCATGTATGAAGTCGAAGGATCAGAGTGAGTGAGTGAGTGAGAGAGAGAGAGAGAGAGAGAGAGAGAGACAGTCCTTCCAGTATCTGCAGTGATAATTGTTTTAACCGTTACACCGAAAAAGCAATATCGGTGCTGCAATGAACATTACGTAATAGTTTCTTTGGGTCACGTTGCATTTCTCTCATGAATGACAATGTTATCTTAGGCACTTTTCCAATATCTCAAACACTTTACATCTTTTATCTGACATACGTAATCGCAAAAACGACTTAAAATACGAATATCACTTGACATAATGAAAAGCGCGCCACAATGTCTTAATAGCTATGAGTACTTGTTCATCTTTGCGCCTGTGAAACACATCTCATCTACTGAACAAGTGTTCATAACTCTTAGGTATGTGTTTTAGAATGCATTTTAGAGCCCATGTTTAGTCGACCTTTTAGCTACGAATAATCTTCCCTATCATATCCCTGAGTGAGGACCATTTCTCCTGGGTTCAGCCTGTGTAAGTGGATATGATAAAGTCAGAAAATTAGCCAAAAAGCTAATCGTTTTATGTAAAAATAGAAGTATCACATACAATATATTCGAACAGCATGCTGACTTTGCACAGCATCTTAGTACACTCAATTTTCCATGACAGCAAAGTTGATGAAGTTGGAGGCCCTAGCTCGACAAAATAGTAAATTATCGGCTTTGACGTCTACAACTTGGAGTTAACCGCTGTTTACAGTTGAGAACTAGTTGTTTGTGAAATATGGACCATTACTCTAAAGGTGGCAGGGGTAAAATACAGGGAGCGAAAGGCTATTTACAATTTGTACAGAAACCAGATGGCAGTTATAGGAGTCGAGGGACATGAAAGGGAAGCAGCGGTGGGGAAGGGAGTAAGACAGGGTTGTAGCCTCTCCCCGATATTATTCAATCTGTATATTGAGCAAGCAGTAAAGGAAACAAAAGAAAAATTCGGAGTAGGTATTAAAATCCATGGAGAAGAAATAAAGAACTTTGAGATTTGCCGATGACATTGTAATTCTGTCAGAGACAGCAAAGGACTTGGAAGAGTAGTTGAACGGAATGGATGGTATCTTGAAGGAAGGATATAAGTTGAACATCAACAAAAGCAAAACGAGGATAATGGAATGTAGTGGAATTAAGTCGGGTGATGCTGAGGGAATTAGATTAGGAAATGAGACACTTAAAGTAGTAAAGGAGTTTTGCTATTTGGGGAGCAAAATAACTGATGATGGTCGAAGTAGAGAGGATATAAAATGTAGACTGGCAATGTCAAGGAAAGCGTTTCTGAAGAAGAGAAATTTGTTAACATCGAGTATAGATTTAAGTGTCAGGAAGTCATTTCTGAAAGTATTTGTATGGAGTGTAGCAATGTATGGAAGTGAAACATGGACGGTAAATAGTTTGGACAAGAAGAGAATAGAAGCTTTCGAAATGTGGTGCTACAGAAGAATGCTGAAGATTAGATGGGTAGATCACATAACTAATGAGGAGGTATTGAATAGGATTGGGGAGAAGAGAAGTTTGTGGCACAACTTGACTAGAAGAAGGGATCGGTTGGTAGGACATGTTCTGAGGCATCAAGGGATCACCAATTTAGTATTGGAGGGCAGCGTGGAGGGTAAAAATCGTAGAGGGAGACCAAGAGATGAATACACTAAGCAGATTCTGAAGGATGTAGGTTGAAGTAGGTACTGGGAGATGAAGAAGCTTGCACAGGATAGAGTAGCATGGAGAGCTGCATCAAACCAGTCTCAGGACTGAAGACCACAACAACAACAACAACTCTTTATAGGAAATTGCAGCTTTGCATTTCGTATATGGGGCAGCAAGATATAATATTTGGAAAGGCGAAAGAAACATTCCTCTACACAGAGGAAAGTTTCTGAATCAGTGTCATTGTAACTGAATTAAATCTATGTCCATGGATAGAAAACTGCGACGAACGTTTAACGCACAGGAGATTTGGCCAAATTTCTGTGTAGAGAAGTTTTGGCACGATATAGTTTGAGGAGAGGGTTTTGTATCGTGTGGTGCAAGGTTCATAAATAAGCGACCGTAAACTTGCCCGTGAAATGAAAGCTTCGAAGAATACAGCGTGGCATGCACTGGTAGAACAGTAATTACAAACCTACCGCAACAAATTAAGGGAGCTATAAACAAAATCATTTTGAATCTTGAGTTCAGATCAGTACTGTCAATCGGTTGTTCAATGTCGTATTGCACTGTCGAATTTCCTACGCTTTGTGTTGTTTGCAGACGAGATCTCTTTTAACTGTGCTGACCTTAGAGCTAGATATGCTAGAGGCTTGGATTGTCAGTGTAGCGGGCAGAGCGGGGGCCGCGAGGGAGCGGCATCTCTCGAATATCGACGCCGATGGCGATCAGCACGCGGCAGGAACACTTACGGCCGTCGTGACACGGACCGTGAATTCGGACGTCAACTTGAGCTTGTTGAGTTTCTGACGTCGTAGCATGGAAAAAGTACGCCGCGGTGTCTTTCCGAACGCGCGGAGCAACATTAACCTTGTCAGATATTCTGAACGCGCATTTGAAAGTAGACCAATGAGATGGAGGTCCGCCACCTACGTCACGTTCAGGCCATCTCTGTTTTCAGTACAGAGTTGGGAGACATCATATTGGATACCACTTGAAGTCCATATTTTACGTCTTAAGAATATATGCTGTTTCCAAGTACCAGGACGCTGAGAACTTACCGAAAACACGTGGTTATTTGTACGATTTGTTGCAGTAAAATGACGGGAAACATCATATTGGCTGTTAAAAAATTCTAGTATTAATGATTGCCTGTAATGATAGTATGCCATTTTAAGGCATCTTTATACTGGAGACCCATAAAAAAAAACAATTTGTTATAACAGAAACTCAGTTAATAACATATCTGCGATTAAAACCTTCATGAGATGGTAAAAAGTAATACTTGGTCATATCTTCTGGAAGTTCAACGTAGTGTAATGAAGAGAGACAGTGTGTGTGAGTTGAATAGCTAGTTGCGTCTTGCTACAAACAAAAATTTTTTATTCATATTCGCGTTTTCTGGAAGATTCAGATACTTTATTGTTAATTTAAAGACGTACCTGATGTAACACTCGACGTTATGTAAATAAAAGTACGCTCTCCCTCTCTGGAGTCAGCTCTCTGATTGGGTTTGTATACAAGAGAACTTGCACTACTTGCGGTGAAATATATAGCACTTCCTTGGTGTACGTCTGTTGGGTCCCGCCCACTCGTCTCTTATAGGGTGCCTACAGGATGCTGCTTTCTCGGGTAGCTAGACAGCAATTCAAGCAAATTACATTAATGGTTTTTAAATCAATAAAGTAGCCTAACAGTGCTTAACTTTGGATTGTAAGAACGTGTCGCAAGCTATTGGCAGTCAGTGTCCTTCACTATATACAATGTCCATGCAAGTAGTGGAAATGGATCACAAACAACAGCTCTGCTAATGTCCGTCCTCTACTGTCCGGCAGAGGCTGGCAGCAGTGGCGCTTATATTCTCTTCTTGTAGAGGCCGCTCCTGCCGTGGTGCGGTCCTAGTCAGCGAACAATTGGCCGACGTCGTCTCACAGCCTTCTCTGCTCTTGTGTTCTTCATCTTCGTGCCGGCGCTTGTCGATATGCCGGAACAAAGATTGTATTTCACAAATTCTTTCTTTCTTTCTCGGGCCTTTCTCCTGCTCCAACACGGAGTCGGCGTTGTTATGACGGAGTTGGCAGTGTTAAGATGCCCTTCCTGACGCGACCCCGAGCCCCCTGGGACGGAAGTAGTGTGCCCCAGCTGTCTGCGTCTAGTGTAAGTCATGAAATAGTGGAACGGTTTCAAATGTCTGTGAGTCGGAGGCGGAACGTGGGGACCAGCCCAGTATTCACCTAGCGGGACGTTGAAAACCGCCTAAAAATCACATCCAGGCTGGTCGGCATACTGGCCGTCGTCGTTAATCCGCCAGGCGGATTCGATTCGGGGCTGGCGCGCCTACCCGAGTCCAGGAAGCAGCGCATTAGCGCTCTCAGCTACCCTGGTGGGTCACTGTATTTCACAAATTCTAAAGAATATAAAAAGTAGTACAGTAGGAACGACGTTTGTGTTTAACTGAAAAGTGAGAAATGTGCATTTTATTTGCTCTACTTTAGGAATTTTATGCCCGTCCATTTCCTACACAGCTGACAGCTACGGCTGGAGTACCGCTGTTGACGCGAAACACCAAGGTACAAAGGCAAATCGCATTAACCGACACGTTCAATGAGACGCGGCCGCTTTGGGTTTAGCGCCCGCTTTCTCGTTGGCGACAGTTGCCTCGCTCCCTCTAAGGACGGCTTGCACACATCACAGGTAGTTTACGCTTGCCCAGCCCTCTATGCTGTGTAGTTCGCGCACGCCACCAATAGCCGTGAATCACCGCTGGAGTGCGCTGTGGTCGCGTTGCCACGTTGAGGCACACGTGCCGTACGCTCACGCCGGCTCCGTTTCTGAGCGTTCAGCACCGCGGTGGAAACTCAGGGCGTAGACGGTGAATGCCACGTTCCGTGTGACGAAGGCTCAACGGAACTCTCTGGGGTGACCAGCCTAGACTGCGCTCCAAATACTGTCCAGGCGTGTCATAAAACAGAGACAGTTTATAAGAAAGAAATAATAGCTTAACACGGACACAAACTTTACAGAAATAAAGAATCAGGAATTAGGTAAAAGAACGAAGTCTTTCGCGACGACATTGTTGTATAAACCATTCTCGGACTTCTTGCTCTGTCAGTCAAGGGTAAAACCTCGAGCTTTCGCCGGTTACCTGCATCCTCTTCGTCAGGAGCAACTGACTGTCAGACATGCTGCTTTGATGGCATTATACAGCCCACAGGCGGCTTGAGGTTTGTGGGAAATTACGTAGTGCTGTTTTCAGGAAATGGACGAAGGGGCGCCAAATTTAATGCATGTTCCTCAAAATGTCCATAAAGAAGTTGGCCGTTGCTGGCGACAACAGAGAACTCATAGCCATTACGTCCGTCATTTCATAAAACTTACCTCCATACAAGAAGTACGTGGTCGTCATAATGTGTCGGAACAACTTTATCGTTTCAGGAGGGAAATACTCTGCCAACAGTTTCAGTGTGTCCTTCAAAGCAATTTTCGTAAATAGTGAGACCACATCCAGGCTGACTGAAACATCGTTTTGGTCTACTCTAATCTGTTTAATTTTCTCAATGAACATCTAAAAGTTTTTGATGCGATGTTCACAGCGGTCAGTTATCGGAGTCATCAAAGTTAGTTAAAGACATCGCCAGCCTGTAGGTAGCAGAACCAAAAGGATTAACAATTGGCCTTAGTGGAATACCTTCCTTGTGGATTTCAGGCACTCTGCACAGCGCAGAAGGTCTAGGAGACCTCGCTATAAGTTTTTTTAATGACATCCTCTTGCAGACCAGAATTCGTCATGAGTAACACCGCTTTTCTTCTTTACGACAGAGTTGGATCCCGTTTAAGACATTTGTACGTGCTGTCTTCCAACAACAATGCCACCTTGCTGTGAAATTCAGTGGTAATAAGAACAACTGTGACATTTCTCTTGTCAGCCGGAGGTACCACAAGATCTTCATCTTTCCTCAATGCACAAAGCCCCTGTCTCTCTGCTCTGCTAATGTTAGATTTGGGTGGCTTGGCCTGGGGCTAAAATGCGACTGGTGGTAAATCTTATGCCGTCGGCGTCTTCTGGTGAAAGTTGCCGCACTGCCTGTTCCACTCTGCTAATAAAATCCACAATAGGTGCGTGGTGAAGAAGTGAAATTCAATCCGTGATTATGGACCGAGATGGCGCCTTCGTCCAATTTTTGTTCGACAGGCTGATGAGTGTGCTTGTCGTTCCATGGGAAGAAGCGATCTTTAAGTGGTTGAAAATCGCTCAAATTGAAGTAAATACAACGGATATTGAAACGTAGTACCAGAAGTAGACAACACGGGCTTATGGCCTCCCTGTGATCCGCTGGCACTTCTCAAAAACAGCTTATTTAGCACAACGTTCCATCTGTCCATGATTTGCTCTCACTTTCAGTAGATGCAAGGTAAAGTTCACTCACTTCTCATGTAGACTTGGTGGCAGTAACACCTGTTCGTGACGCTGTGAAAAGTAGATGACATGGTATGCCATGCAGATGAGTTGTAGCGGTGTTGGAACTCGTTTTTGACTGCAAACGTTTAAAACTGCACCTTTTAAAACCGCTTTTATAGTTCAGCTGTAGGTGTGACATATTTATGCATAGGTTTACTGTAAGGTCTGTATTGTTACCAAGAACACCAAACATACTGATCCTCGTAATACAGTTGTAATGTAGTAAAATTTGGAAAATTAGTAAACTTTCGTGAACTGCATCCTGCGTCCATTTGAACCTGCGTACTTTATTCGTCCCTCGGTCTCCCTGTATTATCTCCGGCCCCCTCCCACCCCCGCACTTCCCTCCAATATTAAACTGATAATTCGTTGATGTCTCAGAATGTGCCTTATGAACTGGTCCCTTCTTTTAATCAAGTTATGCCAAAAATTTCCTTTCTACTGAATTACGTTCAGCATCTTCTCATTAATTACTTGACCGAGCGAGGTGGCGCAGTGGTTAGACACTGGACTCGCATTCGGGAGGACGACGGTTCAATCCCGCGTCCGGCCATCCTGATTTAGGTTTTCCGTGATTTCCCTAAATCGCTCCAGGCAAATGCCGGGATGGTTCCTTTCAAAGGGCACGGCCCACTTCCTTCCCCGTCCTTCCCTAGTCCGATGAGACAGATGACCTCGCTGTCTGGTCTCCTTCCCCAAAAACAACCAACCAACCATTAATTACTTGATTTACCCAACGAATTTTCAGCATTCTCCTGTGTACCACATATGAAAATCTTCTATTTGCTTCTTTACTGAACTGCTCATCATACCGTTTCACTTTCGTAGAAGGCTACAATCCCTGCAAATACCTTCAGGAAATCCTTCGTAACATATAAATTTACGGCCGGCCAGGGTGGCTGAGCGGTTCTAGGTGCTACAGGTTGGAACCGAGTGACCGCTACGGTCGCAGGTTCGAATCCTGCCTCGGGCACGGATGTGTGTGATGTACTTAGGTTAGATAGGTTTAAGTAGTTCTACGCTCTAGGGGAGTTATGACGTCAGAAGTTAAGTCCCATAGTGCTCAAAGCCATTTGAACCATTTGAACATAAATTTACTTTCGATGTTGACAAAGCTCTCTTTTTCAGAAACACTTTTCTTGCCGTCGCCAGTCAACGTTTTAAAACCTCACTACTTCGTATATCATCAGTTGTTTTACTGCCCAAAATAGCAAAGCTCATCTACTACTTTTACTGTATCATTTGCTAATCTAATACCTTCTTCATCGCCTGATTTAATTCGACTACATTCCAGCAGATTGCAATTGCAACCTCCATTGTATTTGTTTGGTGTACCTCGTTTGCCCTCACTGGGCACATGAAATCACGAATCACTTGATAATCAAAATTAATTAAAATCATTGGCAGACTAGAAACTTTGTTAATCCGTGATTGGCTTAAATCTGTTGCGATAATACAAGGGTTATTTTTTTTTAAACCTGTGATCTACCACGAAATTAAAACCACAGTGAAAATCCGGTGAAACTCTGCGCAGATATGTTACGCAGTGTCTCTAGCACTCCCGTCGATAGCATAACGTCGCAATTTTCAGTTCTGAGTGCACAGTGAGCACTTAAAGATTCTTGAAACAATGGAGTCTCCTGCCAAGTGTAAAATAACTGCTAAGTGATTCCACCATATTTCATGCATCCCTCATAACTTAACTGTCATTCATTTTCTTCTTCATGACAACGCTCGGCCGGCCACTGCAGGTGCCACACGGACGCTCCCGAAGAGTTTTTGATGCGAAGTGTTGCTTACTCATCATACAGCCTAGTCTTGGTTCCCTGTGATTTTCAATTCTTCGCACACATGAAATGCTGACTATGAGAACAGCAGTTTGAGCCAGACAGCGAGCTGCATACCAGTGAAGGGAAATGGCGGAAAGCACAGGTGGTTGCCTTCTATTGGAAAGTTGGTATCAAGCGACGACAAATATCGACGTTGGAGCGGTGACAGTGTAGAGAAGTTGTAAGAGGTAGTCAAAAGTTGCAAATAAAACTTTTTGGATATTTCACAGTATTTTCAGTTTCGTCATCCGCTATACTCCACTGAGCAACAATTTAGGTTAAAATGGCTCTGAGCACTATGCGACATAACAGCTTATAAAACTTCTGCAGCATTTACGTAGCTTGTACTATAAGATACCAAATTTGGTTTACGTACTATGCCACAACAGAACAAATAGTCCTGTCACGGAAAAGCCGCGTTGTACCTAACGGAAGTGGCTTATCGGAAGTGAAAGTCAGAATTACGTAAACATTTAAACAGTAACAAATAATATTTTACCTAGCTACGCTGTTTAAAAAGTACAGAAAACGGTCGCCAGCCTAATTAGGCAAGAGAAAGATTAACGTTCTCGTTTAAGAAAGTAGGTATAAGTAACTATAACGGACAAACACGACCTAGACTTGGCCACACGCGAGTGCAATGAACTCTGACACATACGTATGTTTTAAGATTGAAACAAACAGCTGGAGCAGCACAAACTATTTGCAAAAATGTAACAGATACCGAAACACACTATTACTTTCAGGGCTTATTCAGACTGAATGGTCTTTATAACATTACTATTAACATTCACTGCAGGACCATTAGTTGGACATAGGTTCAGTATTATTGTTCGAACATTTTCCTAGCTGGCATGAAATTATAAATGTAGTTCACTGCAAAATTATGAACTGGTCACAGGTTAAGTATCTCTCAACTAAATACTATTCTGTTTAGAATGAAAGTTACTTGGGATTCACTAACAGGTTATTTCATACTGTGTTTTGAATAAAGAAATTATTGTTTTCATAAATAATGGTAAAGGATAACCTGTGGATTTTATTACACTATTAGTATGCACTTTCAATACCCAAAAAAACAAGTGCTTAGCAAGCATGAGTATGTAACTTTCCATAAATGCAGTTCACGACTTTTACTACAGTGAGACACGATGTTGACAAATTTACAAGAAACTGACTCACCTTTTCAAATTTACTACAGGTAGCACTATGATCATTAACTAAGCAAAACTTTATAAGCATCAATTTTAAGAGCTTTAATTTATAAAAGAAGCAGCAAAATGTTCTTTATTACCACAGTCTTCTATTTTAAAGTAAATGATGAAGTAGGCGACTTTGAAACTTCACAAAACTTTAAATTAGTCTGTTTCCATCCCTGGGAGGCTTTAACAAGACTACATTTACAATCTCCCACAATTTCATAAAATCCACAGGAAATCTAAACACTCCCTTCTTACCAAAGATCAAACAACATTATTTAATGTTCTGAGGCTTTCGTTTTTTTCAGAAACTAAGACACTCAGTAATCATAATTTAAATGGAGAGTAATCTAAGTGGTGTTGTGACAGGGAAAAAAATCAAGGTAGGTACATAAATTCAGTTGTAAGTTACCTTATATTTGTGCACACTAACACATCCAATAAGCTGATCCTTCACTGTACATTATTATAGTACTCCTTTACAGTGATTGCGCAATGTGGTGGCAACTGCATGTTGGTAGGCAGATTTGCAGACAGAATTGCTGGACTCTGGCCCTTCTTGGTGGCGATGATGAATACCAATTCCAGAATCGTTCCAGCTATTTATCCATCCATCTGAGGCATTCGGAAGTAGCAGAAAAGGCCTCTCTCGGAACCAGCACAATATGCAACATTCACATGGCAGTGCACAGTTTGGTAGCTCGTCCCCGATTGACTCTTGTTCCACCTTTCTACCTAGGCCAACCACAATTCGTGCGCGCTGCACAGTTCCGTTCCCAAGGGGAACCACAACAACTTTTACATATGACATAATTAAGAACCCTAAGTAAGGATCAGCAGTTTACATAACAGCACACAACCATTTTAAACAAAACAGAACATCTGCACATATTGACATTTCTACAAAAAATTATTCACCAAAATTCCAAATGTATACAGTAAGTTTAGTTCCCTCCAAATGGGACAAAGAATTTAAATGACAGACATACTACATTGCATAGAATCACATCATGACATCAAAGTTTTTACAAAGGCAGGAGTAAACAGTTTTGTGTTATCGATTCAGTTAAACACATTTACAGAAGCTCAACGATATAACATTAAATAAAACAATAGCAAAATAAATCCGCACAGCGTTAGAGCTATGGTGTTACACATGCCCCATGATTCGTTGAAGTTTCCCGTAAGGGATACTTGAAGGAAATATCTATAACACCTAAGTGGTGTTGGCTAAAAAAAAAATATACCATCCAACTTCAGTTGGGAAAAAAATACACATATTACAGACATTCAGTATATACACTAACAAATTTCATACATTTCTTCCAAAAATATTTCCAAAATAAGACATTTTTAGTAATCTTCATTTTCACACTGGTTTAAAGAAACTAATTTTTTTCATTACACAGGGCCTACATTAAATTTTCTATCTCATCCATATAGATACTATATCACTGTGAGACAAGCAGTATGCAAAATAATCTGCACATTAGTAGAATAGGTATAGCCTTCAAATGAAATAAAATAAAAAAATAAACACATATACAACAGCACAGAACATTTAAACTTAACAAAGCAGAAATCTGTCTTTCAATATTTTCAAAGAAAGTAAATATTGACAGCCACACAAGCATACATATGATCACAGTACAATTTGCAAGGTTCAGCAATTAATGAATTAGTGAAAATATCAGTTTGCATCCACATATGTACCAATATTTACACAAAACAGCTATATGAATCTTTTCCAACTGTCTCTTTAAATACAAAAGTAACTTTTTAAGGTTTTTTCAAAATAATTAACTTTATAGCTGCTCTTCATTAATAGCAGTCCAAAATGATTGCTGCACATGAACACACTAACCTATTCAGATCCTATCACTGCTGTGTTTTAAAACAAGGCAGTCCAAAACTTTAAGTTATTCCAAAAAAACTAATATAACAAACATCAACATCCATTTGAATATGAATGCATATATATTTTATAATATCTTTTCACTGACTTCAATAAGAATAGTCAGTTCATAATACATTGACCAATAAACCTAACTTACTTCACTGCTTGCCTCAGCACTAGCAGTCCATGTTACACATTCTGCCCATTGTTGGTTTGGCAGTCTTTGTATGTGAACATTAAGACACAAAACACAATTTAGACTAAGAACATTAAAAAAAATACACATTTTTAAATTGACATGCTGCTCCATCCTCTAGGTCAGGCAGTTCATGATCACTCATCAACTCCTTGCCCACACAATGGCAAGTCCTTTGGCTACTGCTCACATAGCATATTTGGTAGTCCTCAGCTTCAGGACCACAGCATTTTTATTCTTTTGTCTTGTTTTGCTGCCCAACAACATGCTTTTGAGCAGTTTATTGTCATCATCTCCAAGTTTTTTCATCATTATGTCATATCATTGGAACAAATTTCATTAATGGTATAAATCATAGCATCTGTAACTTTGAAACAGTAATTAGACACAAGTAACAAAACCATTTCTTTTCAAATGACAAAATCAGGTAACATATACAATAATAAAAAAATTTAAATGTCATACTTGGGATCAGGTCAGGATTAAGTATTTTTACTACTCATCTGTCCTTGCTTTTTCACACACTTTTAGGTCATTACATATATCAAGAACAGACAATAATTTTATATCTTATTGCAAATAATTTCTCCCAACCTTTTGTGGCACTAGAAACATACCTCTCATATCTATTTTACACACATTAGGTTTCTCTCCTCAGTTTTGAAAACATATACAGTTTTTTCAACACCATATTTGCCCCTTTTTTTCAAAAACATTTACATTTAGTCATATTATGGCATTCATTTACCTTCTTTGATTTCAGTAACCTATTCTTTTCTCGTCGATACTTTTCCCTTTACTTTTCCATTACATTTTCTCTTTACAATATCCACAATACTTACATTCATATTGGTCATTTTCTAGTATGCCCAATTTAATTATTCATTTACTTGTCCACAAACAATACACAGTATCTTACATTATTTCTACACTTTTCAATTTACTCTGATAGAGAAGAAGGAAAGAAGATAGTAAAAGTTCTGAATGATGAAGAGGAAGATTGGCAGCACGAAAAGAAATGGAAGTAGTGCTGGCAACGACTTGGGTCCCTGGTGCTCGTCAGGCACCTGACAATGCAAAGAGTGCATGTCCCCTGAGGCTTCCACATTTCATTAATCATTGGTTTCTGTGGACATACAACTTCAGGTCAACTATATTTCTAATTCCTAAAGGCTTCCTTGACCTAGGGTACACAAGAAAATAAGCATTTATATGTGGAGTTCCTTGCACTTTCATAAAGTTACCATAAGTATCATTATTCATAAAGTTCTCAGGTTTCTCATACTATGTGCCCCTATCTTCATAATTAGACTGGCAATAATAAGTATTCAATTGAAATTAAACAGTTCCTAAGCAAAGTAAATAATAAAATAAACAGTAAATAAGCAACAGCCTGCCACAAGCCTCAAGATCAACAAAACAGTAATCCGCTTTCAAGTAACACTCAGATACAATTTTTACAAAGAAAGGAGTAAACAATTTTGTGTTATCGATTCAGTTAAACACATTTACAGAAGCTCAACGATGTAACATTAAATAAAACAAAAGCAAAATAAATCCGCACAGCATTAGAGCTATGGTGTTACAAGCAGAGCTTATCAGTCCCCTAGAACTTAGAACTACCTAAACCTAACCAACCTAAGGACATCACGGGATTCGAACCTGCGGCCATATCGGTCGCGTGGCTCCAGACTGAAGCGCCTAGAACCGCTCGGTCACACTGCCCGCCAACAATTTAGGACTTGGTATGTTACCATATTATACCTTTACCTTCCACAAATTAAGTACACAACAAAACATCGTTACATCCTCGATCGTTTACATAAAGAGAACTGAAATGTCCGATGGGTTTTGAAAAAAAGTGGAAACTCGTTCATTCCGTCATCCTAGGTGTGGTATCGATAGCTATGATACCACGGCGTAGGTTGGCACTACGTCACCTACACCGACGACAGCGCCCTCTAGCAGGCGCTGTCCAGATCTACGAGCTCCGCTGCAGATTCTGCCCATTTGATCAAGAGCAGACGGCCGGGATATTTCGCTTCACCTTCGCTTCATATACTTTGCTCTACTTACGTCGGGTCAACGGCATCGCACCTACTTGCAAAGTTATGTATGCCCTGTATATATTCATGCACAAGCAAACCACTTTTACTTTCTTGCAGTACCGACGTGTATTACTGTTTCCTGCTCCCACTCACTTCCTTCATTCGGCCAACCTTTCAGTTTACAGGAGCAGATCCACGCGCCGCGTCCCAGGCGGGATACAAAACTAGGTGCTTTTCATTGGTCTTTGAGAGCTGCTGTAGCAAAAAAGCCCAGCGTATGCATTTATCACTGCCTGACCCCTATATGGCATGCTCTGTATAAGTCTACGGATGTCAATCCATGGTATCCGTTCCCATTCGCCAGTGAGATTCCAAAAGAAATCTTGGAGAGTCTGTGTGGAGCAGAACGACCAAGAAGACGTCTATCAAGCGTGCCCTACATATGCATGATGGGGTTTGGGCGGGCACTCACCGCCGGCCATTCCATTACTTCAATGTCAAGGCTTCGCTAGATATCCCTGCAGATGTCCGCGCCGGCCGGTGTGGCCGAGCGGCTCTAGGAGCTTCAATCTGGAACCGCATGACCGCTACGGTAGCAGGTTCGACTCCTGCCCTGGGCATGGATGTGTATGATGTCCTTAGGTTAGTTAGGTTTAAGTAGTTCTAAGATCTAGGGGACTGATGACCTCAGATGTTAAGTCCCTTAGTGCTCAGAGCTATTTGAACCATTTTTTTTTATGTCCGCCACATGGGCCCTAGCATTAGAAGGAATTGAGGGCTGCGACCATAAGCAGCGTCACCACATGGTAAAACAGAATCTGTTTGACCTACTGGCTGGCGGTAACGTGACCATGGTCAATGACGAGATCCGTATGGTTGTCAACACTGAAACTTTCCCACAACATCACATGATCTTCCAACTCAACCAGTTACCTGGACAACATTTGGGCGGTAACGCTCGCCTCGGTTCTCCACATACGAACACATCCATAAACTTGCATCAGTGGATATCTGGACTCGTCTATGAATAACACTTTTGGCAAGTGACGAAGTTGCCAGTTGACGTGGGAACGGCAGAACTAAAGGCGAGCTGCTAGATGTTTTCGTGTCAACTGAGTACTCGAGCAAGATGTCTGAATGGTACAGTCCTTTCTAGTAACCTGTTAATTACAGTCTGATCGGACACAGCGACTCCAGTGGCCCTTCTGAGATCATCTTGCAGTGATCTAGCGGATTACGTACTACGCCACAAGGCAGAAATGACCGGAGTGGGGTTTTCATGCGTCGGCAACCTTGTCCAGTTCGCCTTGTGTACTGACCTGTCACCGTTTAGGGTACCCGCAACCTGTAGATGACAGATGGAGTTTCATTGGCATCTACAGCAACTCGACGAAAAGTTCATCCTTTTGGGATGAAACAGAGAGCATTTGCAACTTGCCTTGCGTTGAGATGTCGCATTGTATGTACCTGGCGGAATGCAACGTCCACAAACGACAACTGCCATCTGTGTACCTCACTAGAAAACACTGGGACACCTGTATTTACTTCCCTCTAAGGGGCCACCTGATCCTGTGATGATGCATGACACAGCCAATAAATGGCGAATGATTTTAATTGCCGCATGCAATAAGAGCGAGGCCGTCAAGTCAGGCAATGAGACCACAGGCACCGTGTGTATCGAAGTAGATTTAACATACCGAACGTTGATGCACGTGTTCCTCTAAACCTCTTGAGCAATGTAGTTAGCCACCCTTGGAGAACTGGACTCGCATTCGGGAGGACGACGGTTCAATCCCGCGTCCGGCCATCCTGATTTAGGTTTTCCGTGATTTTCCTAAATCGCTCCAGGCAAATGCCGGGATGGTTCCTTTTAAAGGGCACGGCCGACTTCCTTCCCCGTCCTTCCCAAATCCGATGAGACCGATGACCTCGCAGTTTGGTCTCTTCCCCCAAACAACCCAACCCAACCCTTGGAGAGTGTTCCATCACATCCTCAATGAAGTGCATCATTTTGACACTAAATATTGGGGAAGCCTCGCATATACAGAACGTAAAAAAAATTTGGAAACTGACATGACACGTCGGGAATACAAAAAAATAAACACGTAGCAAATGCCACGATAGGGCGCTACGGCCAGGAGAGGGAGTTGCTATACAAACGCAGGCAGACGACACAGAGACCGTTGCCATTCACGCCGTGGAAGCGTTGGGAGTGACATGGCTAGCTACACGTACCACGGAATGGCTGAGGTGTATCTGATGGATGGCGTGGCCAACTGCCGTGGACAAGAAGTCGTTCAATTGTATCGTGAGAAATATCTGGAAGTAAAGGAGGCGTGCCACACATTATTTGGCACCCTGCATCACCTATCGTGTAAACCGGGTCGTTCAATGTGTACCAGCCGTATGCTGGGCGCCCAGGAATAACACGGACGGCTGCAGCGGAAGAAAGCGTTCTCGAAAGGGTGTAGCGCAACCCCGACAACAAGTACACTAGGTGTATCCCGCGCCACTGCCCCACTGCCACTGCACCCGTTTCATTTCCAATGCGTCCAGGCACTGCATAAGGATTGATTTCTACAGGAATCCTCAGCAGTCCGTATTTTCACAGCGAGTGTCCTTGTCACCGGTGAGGCTGTGTTCTCACTCAAGGGTGTGACGACGTTTACAACGCGCATACGTGGACGGATACGAACGCATGTGCTACACGGACGCATGCCTCACAATGCAAATTTACCCAAAACGTGTGGGCTGGCATCGTTGGAGACAATTTAATTGGGCCGTACATCCTCCTTGACGCACTTGATGATCGCACGTATCTCGTATTACTGGGAGACGTTCTGCCTGACATGCTGGACGACGTTCCCATGCCTATTCACCGTCGCATTCTATTTCAGCACGATGGAGCCCCCGGCTGACAGTCCCCCTAACGTTTCGTCTCCGCCTGCTGGAGACATCTTGAAAGGCAAAGTGGCGAACTGCAATCAGATCTCGGGGGACCACCGAATATGTAGTCAGTGTACAGGGAACCGCAGTCTATTATGTTGCGCTCGCTACAAGATTAACTCTGGAAGTATCAGCATTCCTGACCGACAGTAATCTATCGTCATTCAGGGACATACGGATATATCGGCGGTACCAGAACAGTGAGACGAGAGTCGTATCGAAAATCTCGCATTATAATGCGCGCCTGTATAGGGAGGCTTCTTTCATTGATAAACACCTCGATAATTTTAACAGAAAAGAGAAAGATACCGAATTAGATAAAAAATGGATATTGACTTCGCACCGACAGAATGACGATCGATTGCTGTCAGTCGAGGATGTTGGCACTTCCACAAATAGGCTCGTAAGCGGCGACACGTGGTAGACTTTGGTGCCATCTACAGGGTGATTCAAAAAAAAGTTTACAATCTGACATGGTACATTGGGCATACAACAAGGATCATTGATCCCATAGGAACGGGTCGCAAATGCCACGAGAGGGCGCTACGATTACGCGTGGGTTGGCATGGTCGGAGACTGTTAATTGTGAAGTGCAATCTCCCGTACCGGCTTGACAGTCGCACGTATCTCGTGTTACTGCGAGAAGTTCCGCTGGACATGCTGAAAGGTGTTCCCACGCCTGCTCGTCTCTACATTCCACTTCAGCACGACGGAGATGCCGAGGATATCAGCAGGTAAGTGAGGGCACACCTGCAGGCGACCTCTTCCGGTTCCTCGGTTGGTCGCGGTCAGCCACTCGCATGGCCACCACAATCAACCGATCTGTTCGCAGTCGATATTTTTCTGTGGGGTATCTTAAGGGCCTGTTGTACAAAAATTTTCTTACATCGTGAGAAATCTAGCAGGCAGGTTTACTGTGGCAGCAAATGGTTCAAATGGCTCTGAGCACTATGGGACTCAACTGCTGTGGTCATAAGTCCCCTAGAACTTAGAACTACTTAAACCTAACTAACCTAAGGACAGCACACAACACCCAGCCATCACGAGGCAGAGAAAATCCCTGACCCCGCCGGGAATCGAACCCGGGAACCCGGGCGTGGGAAGCAAGAACGCTACTGCACGACCACGAGATGCGGGCTACTGTGGCAGCAGGAAGTAATAGAGACATACCAGGTATCTCTGAGAGGGTGCGCCACTCAATTGATCTTCGATGTCACGCGTCTGTCGATGCATCTGGAAAAAGGTTTTGAGCATCTCTTGTTGTTGTTGTGGTCCTCAGTCCTGAGACTGGTTTGATGCAACTCTCCAAGCTACTCTATCCTGCGCAAGCGTCTTCAACTCCCAGTACTTATTGCAAACTACATCCTTCTGAATCTGCTTGGTGTATTCATCTCTTGGTCTCCCTCTACGATTTTTACCCTCCACGCTGCCCTCCAATGCTAAATTTGTGATCCCTTGATGCCTCAGAACATGCCCTACCAACCGGTCGCTATTTCTTGTCAAGTTGTGCCACAGACTCCTCCCCAGTTCTGTTCAATACCTCCTCATTAGTTATGTGATCTACCCATCTAATCTCCAGAATTCTTCTGTAGCACCACATTTCGAAAGCTTCTATCCTCTTCTTGTCCAAACTAGTTATCGTCCATGTTTCTCTTTCATACATGGCTACACTCCATACAAATAGCCGGCCGAAGTGGCCGTGCGGTTAAAGGAGCTGCAGTCTGGAACCGCAAGACCGCTACGGTCGCAGGTTCGAATCCTGCCTCGGGCATGGATGTTTGTGATGTCCTTAGGTTAGTTAGGTTTAACTAGTTCTAAGTTCTAGGGGACTAATGACCTCAGCAGTTGAGTCCCATAGTGCTCAGAACCATTTGAACCATTTTCCATACAAATACTTTCAGAAATGACTTCCTGACACTTAAATCTATACTCGATGTTAACAAATGTCTCTTCTTCAGAAACGCTTTCCTTGCCATTGCCAGTCTACATTTTATATCCCCTGTACTTCGACCATTATCAGTTATTTTGCTCCCCAAATAGCAAAACTCCTTTACTACTTGAAGTGTCTCATTTCCTTATCTAATTCCCTCAGCATCACCCGACTTAATTCGACTACATTCCATTATCCTCGTTTTGCTTATGTTGATGTTCATCTTATATTCTTCTTTCAAGACACTGTCCATTCCGTTCAACTGCTCTTCCAAGTCCTTTGCTGTCTCTGACAGAATTACAATGTCATCGGCGAACCTCAAAGTTTTTATTTCTTCTCCATGGATTTTAATACCTACTCCGAATTTTTCTTTTGTTTCCTTTACTGCTTGTTCAATATAGTGGGAAACTATATGTGCAGCGTATGACTAAATAACTGCACGCCGTTTATTAGCCCCAGATGGCCTTTGCGACCCCCGGTTCCAATGTGATTACTGCTCCTTGTTGTACCTCCGATGTGCCATGTCAGTTCGTAAACGTTTTTTTGGACCAGCCTTATTACGCACGTGTGGCTGCACCGCTTGGCCTCCGCATTCCGGCAGTTGCGCCAGTTGCTGGTGTTGCGCGACAGTTCCTTTCCCGGGCGGCCAGCCGGCCGTGCACTCGGCGCCGCCGTCGCGCCTAATGAGACAGACTTCCTTCCTTAAAGCGGCGGGGCGCGGCCCCGGGAGGCGCGCCACACTCGGGCAATTGCGGGACACACAGAGCTGGCAGCGTCCCCAGGCCGGGCCGGGCCGGCGCGGCTAACGAGCGCCGGAGCTCGGGCTTAATTAACGCGACACGCCGGCCGCGTGTGACGAGAATCCGCAACCGGGGCGGTGGCTCCTAGTCCTTCCTCTCCACTCCACTACACTCCTCTCCGCCCTGCCACCGCCCGCTCCTCGCACTAATTTTTTGGTCTTGCAGGGGCCATTTGGCATGCACACGAGGCAGCAACATAACCGCCTGCGCCACTGGACCTATTTCCTTGACGGTCAAATGTCTCCACTACTCTGCAGCTTGTGATTACTGGAATTACACGAAACATTTACGTCGCAGGATACGTATCTGATCCACCGGTAAAGGCCATATGAGGTATTCAGTATATATATATATATATATATATATATATATATATATATATATATATATATATATATATATATAGTGCACTATATACAGGGTGTCCCAAAGAGAATGACCTGATTTTAACTTGTAGTAATATTGAGGCAAATGTCACTAGCTAACTAAAACAGCGCTAGATGTAATCGGCATGGTGTAGAGTTTCTGAAAAAATCCGCTAGATGTCGCTACGAGTGCAATTTCCTCAATGTCAACGTGCCTCAATGTTGGATAGCGCGTACTGGAGCGCGAGACCAGCCTTTACACTCTTGGCCTCCTAGGTCCCCTGGCTTAACACCATGTGATTTCTTCGTGTGGGGTATGTTAAACAATGTGTTTACGTTCCTCCCTTACTTCGTGACACTGATGGACTAAAAACCAGAATATCAGCTTCTGCAACTTCAGAGACAGAAGACACCTTACGCTCAGTTTGGGATAAATTCGGCTATCGGCTAGATGTCGTCCATGCAACCAATGGAGGACATACTGAAAATATACGATGGATTTTTATAAACTTCCGTATTTTCTGAGTAATGTAGGATGCAATTTGTTGGTGTTAAGCCCTTCTTCCTAATAAATAATTCTATTTAAATTCGGGTCATTCTTTTTGGGACATCCTTTATATATGGGGTGAATCCCTTTTATTTCCTAACGGTTCCAGATACCGAGACGAGGTTTTCTGCAAATGATAGTACGCTCAGGGACACGTAATGTTTTGCAGGGATAATGCTCTGATCTGTCGTATCAACCAAGATATTGAAACAGGTATAGTTTTTTTTAATGGAACCGTTTACTTTTCATAACTACATTCATTTGCTCTTGGAAGGACAATTACAGTGATACAGCGCTTGTTATGACTGGCGCAGCAACCTTTGGCAAAAGAGTCCGAGAAATACACCAAAGCTGGAAAGCAATACGACGAGAGTCCGTTATTACCGTGTTTACAACGCCAAGCAGAGCTCTCATGCCAGACTCAGTCGTTAAGGGCCGATGCAGTAAGACAGGCGTATGCTACTAAGATAATAAGGCACAGAAAAAAAAGGATTATCTTTTGAAAGCTTGCTGGCTTAAGCTGTCGCCACCAGTTGGCAAAGTTGTGGCCCGAAAATTGATAGCCGGCTGGTGTGACCGAGCGGTTCTAGGCGCTTCAGTCTTGAACCGCGCCACCGCTACGGTCGCTGGTTCGAATCCTGCCTCGGGCATGGATGTGTGTGACGTCCTTAGGTTAGTTAGGTTTAAGTGGTTCAAAGTTCTAGGGGACTGATGAACTCAGTCCCATAGTGCTCAGAGCCATGTGAACCATTTGAAAATGGATTAGTAGATGCAGGATCAGTCGCGCTTATCTTACCACGAGACGCCAGAGACGCACCTACAAGCAACACGCCACCAGCGCCCTCTCGAAAGCACGTATTTAGGCCGCCACCGCTAACTGGAGGCCGCACTGCCTCACTCTTCTAGTTGGCGTCTGGCAGAATACTCGCAGTGGCGGATCACAGGCTACGACAGTACATAGCAACCAGCTTAGTGCCTATAGCGGGAGCAGCAGTGAGTCTAAAGCTTCTATATTGTCTGCAAGAGGATAATACTGATTAGCTTATACCGCAACGCGTGAACTCTATTCAAGATAAGTAAAAGTACAAGTAAATAAAGAACCATATTAATCCATGTGTGGATTTGTGTTGAATACCGCCCAACCCATAAAAACATCCACTCCATTGATTCCTGTGGTACAAGACTCTACAGTGGCGACAAAGACGCTATAGTGACAACGAGGATACTATAAAAAGTTATACATCTTCATATTGTTTACAAAAACCTTATCCCCATCAAAATACTCTCCATTACAACGAATACATTTACCCCACTGGTGCTTCCACTGCTTGAAATATTTTTTGTAGTCACCTTCAGAAATGGCTGACAGCTCCTCCCTCGTTTTTTTCTTGACGTCTTCAATGCCGTCAAATCGGTGTCCTTCCATGCCCCTTTTCATCCGTGTAAATAAGAAAAAGTCGCGTGGAGCCAGGTCAGGCGAGTAAGGTGCGTGAGGCAGCACAACCATGCCATTTTTAGCCATTAACTGTCTAACAGAGATGGCTGTGTGCATGTGCATTGTCGTGGTGGAAGAACCAGTCTCCTGTCTGGCACAAATTGGAGCTTCTTTGACGAACACTGTTGCGCAATCTCCACCCAAATAAAAGGTTTGATTGACGGTCTGACTAGGGCGAATAAACTCAGAATGAATTAAGCCCTTAACACGAAAAAAAAATCAGCATTGTTTTGATGTTTGATCTGATTCGACGGCAGGTTTTTGGACGCAGTGACGATGACATCATCCGTTGGCTTGGCTGTTGCTTCGTTTTTGGGTCGTAATCATAGCACCAAGGCCCATCGCCTTTGACAGAAAATCTGGATCAGCTTCAAGCTGTTGTTTCAAAGTACGACACATTTCAACACTACATCCTTTTGACTGTCAGCCAGGACACGAGGAACAAACTTGGCAGCAGTCCTTTTCATTCCCAAATCTTCTCTTAAATTCGCTAAACCGAGCTCCAAGATAACCCACTAATCTCTGACAGCTGGTCTGTTGTCTGTAGACGGTCTGTGAGCACAAGCTCTCGAATTTTTCCAATATTTTCGTCGATTCGGGCAGCTGACGGTCGTCCAGAACTAGGTTTATCATCTGTCGACATCTCGCCATTTTTAAATCGAACAGACAACTCGTACACTTGAGTTTCTACCATAGCGTCATCACCGAGAGAGGTGGCGCAGTGGTTAGCACACTGGATTCGAATTCAGGAGGACGACGGTTCAAACCCCAGATTTAGGTTTTCTGTGATTTCCCTAAATCGCTTCAGGCAAATGCCCGGTCGGTTCCTTTGAAAGGGCACGGCCGACTTCCTTCCCCGTCCATCCCTAATCCGATGGGAGGGAAGACCTCACTGTTTGGTCCCCTCCCCCAAATCAACCAACGAACCATATCGTCATCTTGATAAACTGTTTTCGGCATTAAAACAGTTTCAGCAGAATTTTTACCGAGTGGAAAACAAAATTTCACAGGTGCACGTTGATCACTTAAATTTTCCATCATAAAAAGCGAAACAAGAACAAAACAGCACTAGCAAAAACAGTCACTGCAGATGAACATAACAAGTCAAGTCGACAACACAGGCGGCACTGATCTGGCAGTGAGTTGCGCTACACACGCCCAGCGGCAGAAATGTGCAGTACACATGCTCCGCCCACAGCAATGTTATTCCGGTTTTTTTGGGCAGCCCCTCGTGAAACCTCATTTCCTACACGACCTAGATACAGGGCCAGCTACTATTTTTGTAAATGGAACTGCGACATATGCTAGCTTCTGTCGCATCAGATGGGGCTTAGGAAAACTATTTGCGTCGTTTCCATGTTTTTGTGGAAATAACTATAGTTTCGTCAGGCAGTTTTCCATTATCATTTAGAAGGCATTTGTTTGACATTCGCGGTATAAAAGTACCGTGTCTAGCTTCTCCTCATTGGTGTGCATGTCTGCATGCAAGAAATTTTGTTCTGCTGATAAATGACACAGTTCCTGCCAGTTTTGCAATGCAGACAAGCAAACAGGCGAACTGCTTGATACAACAACGTAGTTTAGCATGAGCGTGTTTACAACTCAATAACGATTTCGGGAGATTTGCTTCCCAGTTTTAGCACATTTCTCGGATCTCTGGTGAAGAGTTTCAGCCTCAAAATTAACATGCATTATATCACTGCATTCGCCCTTTCAAGCGCTTTTGCATGCCGCCAAAGAAAGCATAACATTCCATTTCAATAACCCATTGTGAAGAGTTTCAACATCAAAATTAACAAGCATTATGTCACTGCATCGTCCTTATCGTCCTTTCAAGCGCTTTGGCATGCCGTCAAAGAAAGCACACCATATTATATATATATATATGTGTGATGCGGAGTCTACACTCTACCGACAGATTTGATGAAATATCACACATTATGTGCCAGGTTCTTCATTCCTATCTAGCATCTTCTTCGATTGTTTTTCGGCTGTAGGACAATCTCTGCCTCGACATGCTTTTTGCTTACTTCACCGTGACAGTGTTTCCCACATATTCCCAACCTCGCCGAGTCTGCGGAGGATCACCTCATTTCTTGTTATTTCACGTAATCGTTATATCAGACGAATTCTTCTTTTGATAAAATTGTGCTGTAAATTTGTTTTCCTGCCAAATGCACTGGAGGGAATAATAGCAGTATCAGAAAATTATTAAAGTAGAACAAATTCAGTGAGGTGTTGATAATGGCGCCTTTGTTGCCTTAAAGGCAGTCTTGCATAACATAAATTCACCACGTCCAGTCTCAAAGGTAACAAACGCTGACGAGCGTTACAGCCTGTATTTAAAGCAAACCCGATTTGCATCCTCATAGTGGCGCTATTAGCGTCACTCTTACGCGAATAGACATCATTTTTCAGATGTAGTTACAGGCCTACCAACTATTGTTTACGTCGCAAAGCTCCATTTTGTGCTGCGATTTTTTTCTGTCAGTGTAGATTCAGTACCTCTTGATTACTAGTGCGACGTAATCTACATCTACATCTACATGGATACTCTGCATATCACATTTAAGTGCCTGGCAGAGGGTTCATCGAACCATCTTCACAATTCTCTATTATTCTAATCTCGTATAGCGCGCGGAAAGAACGAACACCTGTGTCTTTCCGTACGAGCTCTGATTTCCCTTACTTTATCGTGGTGATCGTTTCTCGCTATGTACATCGGTGTCAACAAAATATTTTCGCTTTCGGAGGAGAAAATTGGTGACTCGAATTTCGTGAAAAGATTCCGTCGCAGCAGAAAAAGGCCTTTCTTTAAATGATGTCCAGCCCAAATCCTGTATCATTTCTGTTGACACTCTCTCCCATATTTCGCGATAATACAAAAGGTGCTGCCTTTCTTTGATATTTTTCGATGTACTCCGTAAGTCGTATCTGGTAAGGATCTCACACCGCGCAGCAATATTCTAAAAGAGGACTGACAAGCTTAGTGTAGGCAGTCACCTTAGTAGATCTGTTACATTTTCTAAGTGTCCTGCCAATAAAACGCAGTCTTTGGTTAGCCTTTCCCACAACATTTTCTATGTGTTCCATCCCCTTTAAGTTGTTTGTAATTGTAATACCTAGGTACTTAGTTGATTTTACGGCTTTTAGGTTAGACTGATTTATCGTGTAAGCGAAGTTTAACGAATTCCTTTTAGTACTCATGTGGATGACTTCACACTTTTCCTTATTTAGGGTCAACTGCCAATTTTCACACTATTCAGATATCTTTTCTAAATCGTTTTGCAATTTGTTTTGATCTTCTGATCACTTTATTAGTCGATAAACGACAGCGTCATCTGCAAACAACCTAAGACGGGTGCTCAGATTGTCTCCCAAATCGTTTGTATAGATAAGGAACAGCAAAGAGTCTATAACACTACCTTGGGGAATGCCAAAAATCACTTCTGTTTTACTCGATGACTTTCCGTCAGTTTCTACGAACTGTGACCTGTCTGACTGGAAATCACAAATCCAGTCACATAACTGAGACGATATTAAATAAGCACGCAATTTCACTACGAGCCGCTAGCGTGGTACAGTGTCAAAAGCCTTCTGAAAACCAAAATTACGGAATCGATCTGAAATCTCTTGTCAGTAGCACTCAACACTTCATGTGAATAAAGAGCTAGTTGTGTTTCAAAGCAACGATGTATTCTAAACCCATGCTGGCTGTGTGTCAATAGACAGTGTTCTTCGAGGTAATTCATAATGTTTGAACACAATATATGTTCCAAAACCCTGCTGCATATCGACGTTAACGATATGGGCTTGTAATTTAGTGGATTATTCCTACTACCTTTGTTGAAAATTGGTGTGACCTGTACTACTTTCCAGTCTTTGGGTACGGATCTCTCGTCAAGCGAACAGTTGTATATGATTGTCAAGCATGGAGCTAAAGCATCAACATGCTCCGAAACGAACCTAGTTGGTATACAGTCTGGACCAGAAGACTTGCTTTCATTTAGTGATTTAATTTTCTTCACTACCCCGAGGATATTTACTTCTACGTTACTCATGTTGGCAGCTGTTGTCGATTCCAATTCTGGAATATTTACTTCGTCATCTTTTGTGAAGGCATTTCGGAAGGCTGTGTTTAGTAACTCTGCTTTGGCAGCATTGTCTTTGATAGTATCTCCATTGCTATCGCGCAGAGAAGGCATTGATTGTTTCTTGCCGCGAGCATACTTCACATACGACCAGAATCTCTTTGGATTTTCTGCCAGATTTCGAGACAAAGTTTCGTTGTGGGAAGTGTTATAGGCATCTCGCAATGAAGTCCACGCTAAATTTCGAGCTTCTGCAAAATATCGCCAATCTTGGGGATTTTGCGTCTGTTTAAATTTGGCATGTTTGTTTCGTTGTTTCTGCAGAAGTGTTCAAACCCGTTTTGTGTGTCTAGGAGGATCAGCTCCGTCGTTTGTTAGTTTATTTGGTATAAATATCTCAATCGCTGCCGATACTATTTCTTTGAATTCAAGCCACATCTGGTGTACACTTATATTATTAATTTGGAATGGCTAAATGGTTCAAATGGCTCTGAGCACTATGGGACTCAACTGCTGAGGTCATTAGTCCCCTAGAACTTAGAACTAGTTAAACCTAACTAACCTAAGGACATCACACACATCCATGCCCGAGGCAGGATTCGAACCTGCGACCGTAGCGGTCTCGCGGTTCCAGACTGCAGCGCCAGAACCGCGCGGCCACTTCGGCCGGCCAATTTGGAATGACTGGAGATTGTCTCTCAGGAAGGCGTCAAGTGAATTTTTATCTGCTTTCTTGAATAGGTATATTTTTCGATTATTTTTGGAGGCTTTGGGGATTACAATATTCAGTCTCGCTACGACAACCCTGTGTCCACTAATTCCTGTATCGGTTTTGAGGCTCGTTATTAACTCATGATTATTTGTTGCTAAGAGGTCAAGTGTGTTTTCTCAATCGTTTACTATTCTCTCGGGCTCATGAACTAATTGCTCAAAATAATTTTCAGAGAATGCGTTTAGCACAACTTCGGATGATATTTTATGCGTACCTCCGGAATTAAACATGTATTTCCGCCAACATATCGGGGGTAAATTAAAGTCACCACCAACTATTATCGTATGATTCGGGTACGTGTTTCAAATCAAACTCAAGTTTTCTTTGAACCTTCCAGCAACTGTATCATCTGAATTGGGAGGTCGGTAAAACGATAATATTATTATTTTATTCCGGTTGCCAACAATGACCTCTGCCCATACTAACTCACAGGAAGTATTTACTTCAATTTCGTGACAAGTTAAACCACTTCTAACAGCAACAATCACGCCACCGCCAACCGTGTTTAGCCTATCCTTTCGGAACACCGTTAGGTTCTTCGAAAAAATTTCAGCTTTCTTATATCCGGCTTTAGCCAGCTTTCAGTGCCTGTAAAGATTTGAGCATAAATGCTTTCTATTAGCGCTTGGAGCTCTGGTACTTTCCCAACACAGCTACGACAATTTAGAACTGTTGTACCGATGGTTCCTGTATCCACGTGCCTCCCGCGTTCAGCCTGCACCTTTTGTGACTGAAGCCTTTCTTGTGTTTTACCGAGACCCTCTAACCTAAAAAAATCGCCCAGTCCACGCCACACAGCCCCTGCTACCCGTGTAGCCGCCTTCTGCTTATAGTGGACATCTGACCTATTCAGTGGAACACGAAACCCAACCACCCTTTGGCGCAAGTCGAGGAATCGGCAGCCTACACGGTCGCAGAACCGTCTGAGCCTCTGATTCAGACCCTCCACTCGGCTCTGTGCCAGAGGTCCGCAAACATCCAAGCTTTAGCAATTTTCTGGAACACTGCATCTCAAATGCCTCTATGTTTGTCTTTCTGTTTGCCAACAGCATATGATTCACTTCCATACAATGCTGCGTTCTAGACTTATACGGAGCAGTGAAATGGAAAAGAGACAGATTGAAAAAAAAGTAAGTAAACACTTTATTATTTCAAAAGTATTTGCCGTAACTGGTAATATATTTATCCCATTGCGAGACAAAACGGTTAATGCTGTCATGGAAATTGTTTGCGGTTGCCTACGGAACATCTCTCTCCGAAGCAAATCAACGGTCACAAATGTCTTTCTTCGGGACTCCACAAATGTGCAAATCGCATGGGGAGAGATAGGGGCCGTATGGAGGATGTGCAAGAGCTCCCCAGCGAAATAACAGGTGCGCCATTGCTCGGGAAAAGTCATGATGGCATTTTTCTTCGGCTGCGAGGGCCTGCTGATCGTTGACTTTCTGCAACACGGCGCCACAATCACTGCACTACGGTACGCGGATACTTCGCAGAAACTAAAGGGCACCATGAAGTCCAAGCGCCCAACAAAGTTGAAGGACGGAATTATTCTGTTGTAGGATAACTCCCGTGGACATGTTGCTTAGCTAGTTTAAAATATGCTGCAAAAATTTCGCTGGGAAGCCCTTAGGTATTCTCCACACCGTTCCGATCTTTCCCCAAGCCATTCCCGTATTTTCGGAGCTCTGCTAAAAGACATTCGTGGCCGCCAGTTCGCTTCGGACGAAGCGGTGTACGTTTGGGTGCACTCATGGTTCCTTAGACAGTCGCAAACATTTTTCTATGAAGGCACTGACGTCTTGTCTCACGGTGAGTGAACTATATTAATAGTTTTAGCTATTACTTTTGGAATAACAAACAGCTACATTACGACAGCAACTACCAAACAACGACACTAACGACTTGCTGAAACATGAGGAGACATTCCAAACCTTGAATAATCTGGCTACTAAGGTATCACGAAAAGTTTTGACAGCATAGTTGAGGGACGTTAGTGATCAATAGCAAACTACCGAACGTGTCCTAGTACCCAAATCCTGTACCGCCTGTGCGTGGACAGGTCGACTTGTAAGTTGGGATCCGCCACGCACGGGGCTAGTGGGAGTGGGGTTAGATTTACTTCACAACAATGACATGCACCGGACTTGACGTAGGTTAGTTAGTAGTTAGTAGGATTTAGAAATAGAAACCGGAATAGGAACCTGCAGCGATTAGTAATTTTGGCATTCCTAGTGTCAGGGACACGCTCATCGGGATTAGCTGGACGAGCAAGGCATTGCAGTATGTTTATATCCACACTGCCACTGAAGGCAGTTGAGATTAGCTATAAGTAGGTATTAGTGCGTATAGCTTAACATAGAACTTAAGTTTGTCCATTAACCTGTACTGTCTGTAGTTCACAAGTAAAAATGTAATTAGCTGCTAATAATAACATTGTAACACTTAGGACCCACTAATCATTAAAGTGGTGGGTTACATCTGTATAATTATAATTTATTGTGAATAAAGATTTTTTTTAACAGTTTACTTACATTTTCCCCTCTGTTCCGAGAAATATCTTCCTCATTAATCGGAGTAAGCCAGTGTCTGATACTAACAAGCTGTTTTTAGGGAGGAATGGTCTTTTTGCTTCTGCGAGTCGGCTTCTTATTATCCTCCTTGCTTCGTCCGCCAAGCATTATTTTTCTTTCAGGGTAACAGACAACATTTACTTGCTCTAAGTCGTGGTACCCAATGTTCGTTTCAGCTTTATTGTTAATTTAATTTCTGCCGCTCCCCAGTAATTTCACCCTTTTTTGTTTATTCTCAGTTCATATTATTTCCGGATTAGTGCTGTGTCGTCCGAACAAGACACAGCCAGGCCAAAAGCACCACAGGCGCAAAGATGCGAGCTGGTACCAGTGCCATAGAGTCTCGCCACTTGCGCGAGTTCCACCAGCACCACGGGCAGTGCTGAGGATGAAGAATGGCTCAAATGGCTCTCAGCACTATGGGACTTAACATCTGCGGTCATCAGTCCACTAGAACTTAGAACTACTTAAACCTAACTAACGTAAGGACATCACACACATCCATACCCGAGGCAGGATTCGAACCTGCGACCGTAGCGGTCGCGCGGTTCCAGACTGTAGCGCCTAGAACCAGTCGGCCACCCCAGCCGGCGAGGATGAAGATATCGACTTCGCCTCGGCCAGTTGCCGGCCGAGTACAGTCCGCCAATGAGCGGACGACAACGGACAGAAGCCTACTCGGAAGACCGAAGAGCAGCTCTCGCCCACATGGTTATAGATCATTGTCCAAGGCTGACTTAGATAGGGGACGTCGTTTACTGAGCTCTTAGTAGTGAAAAGACAGTTGTAAAATTACATTTGCTGTGTACTGTGGAGTTTATCTACGTCCGTTGCACATAGGCATTGGGGCCTTTTTTGTGTTACATTACATGCAGTGTTGCAGACGTCATTATACAACTAGTCACAAATATAAGTAAACCTTTTTAACTCATTTGTGTGACTTGGTTACTAATTTGTTGGAATGCTGTAGAACCTTCTTTTTCCTGTCCTTTTACCTGACCCTGGGCCATAGCAGTGTAACAGAGGCAGGGAAAAATTGTCTTACTGCACTAGAAGCCGTTTCACGAACTCCGAAATTCGGCCTCCACAGCAGCAGCGACGAGGCCTTTACAAAACTGGCGACGAGGATTTACATAAATTAGACTTCATTACGGTTACACGCCCTGCAATTCTTCCTTGCTTTCACTGACGATAGCAATACCATCAGCGAATTTTGTCATTGATATTCTGTCAAGCTGAATTATCATCCCACCGCTGAGGATATCTTACATTTCCGTCATTGCTTCTTCGACGTAAATAATATAAATACGGCATCCTTATGTAACACCCTTTTTGATCCGAACACTTCGTTCTTGCTCTTCCATTATTATTTGTTCCTTCTTGGTTTTTGTACATGTCGTGCATTATACGTTTTTACTTGTAGGTTACATACATTTTCTGAGAATTTCGAACATTTTCCACCATTTTAAATTGGCGAACCCATTGTCGGCAGATCCTATGAAAGTATGTTGACTTTTCTTAATCTTTTCCTCCATTATTATTCACGATGTCAGAATTGGCTTCCTGGTGGATTTACCTTTGCTAATGCCAAACTGATCTTCAACTGGAGTATCCTCAATTTTGGTATCCGTACTACTTATACTCTTACTGTCTGTCAAGGTTTATTATCCTAGAGCTCTGTGTCTTCAAAATCAACATCAGTTTATTCACCTGGTCAGCAGACAGTTCATCCCCTTCGCATAGTCTGTCAATTGGCTCTTTAAACTTATCCACTCCTTGTGTTTAACAGTAGAACCCCTTTTGCACTATCGTTGTTTATGCCTTAGCGTTTAATTTCAACGAAAGTTGTTTTTACTTTTCCATATGTTAAATCCGTCCTTCCGGTGTCATTTCTTTCAACGTCTGTAGGTTGACGAAATAAATCTCGGGTGAACAGCCTGGTGTGAGTGTACAAAGGACACAACATTTCGACAGTCGATTTTGTTGTCATCATCAGGTGTGCGTTCTGATGATGGCAACGAGGTCGACTGACGAAATATTGTGTCCTTTGTACACTCACACCAGGCTGTTCACCCGAGATTTATTTCGTCATGAAATACGCCTGCAGAAATTGAATCACTTCTTTAGGTTGTTTGCTGCAGCCATATCACTTTAGCTTCCCTGCGCATCTAATAGACTTCGTTCTTAAGTGACATACTGCTGTATTCCTTTTTTTGTTGAACATTTTCGTGTTTCCTTATTTTGTCGACCAATTGAAATATTTCTTCTTTCACTCAAGAGTTCTTTAATGTTACCTTCCTTGCGCCTATATTTGCCTGGACAACCTCTGTGAGACCTTTTTTAGAGATGTCCATTTCTCCTCAACTGAACTGCCTCTTGAGGTATTAATTATTGTTGTCTCTGCGTTCTCAGAGAATTTCAGCGGGACATCGTCATCCCTCATATATCAGTATCCGACTTCCTTACCCGCTGATTGTTCCGAGAGTTTCTCTTCAATTTTAGTCTACGTTTAATCACTGCTAAATTAGAATGTGAATCTATATCTGCCTCTGGATACGCCTTACAAAAACATCTGATTTCGGGATCTCTGTAGCAACATGATGGAATCCAACTGGTGTCTTCCCAAGTCTTTAGACCTTTCCTTGCTGTAGATACTTCTCTTGTGATATTGAACAATGTATTTGCTATTACTCGCTTACTTCTTATTCGTAGGACTACAGATTTGGCCTACAGTTTTAGAACAAAACCACAGAAAGATATCCGTTTCTGGCACCAAATCATATCATAAAAATTCTTGGTTTCCTTTTCCTCCACTAGAAACGTAATTTGTCCAGCTATAACGTTTCCAGTTTTTTGTTTTTTTGTTTTTGTTTTTGAGAAGGACAACACAGTCAGCTTATACCAATACAAAAGAAATGTTATGGTTGGATGTACTGTGAGTTAAACCTAAGTTACCTTAAAAGCTGAACAGATCGATATATGTGAGGAGGACACACACCTCCAGATACTCGTCTGCTTAATGACTTAGAGAGGAAGGCTAAAGGCAGGGATTTCAGTCTCGCTTGATGAATAGCCCAGCTCTTCCACATCTGTAGTGGTCATCCCGTCTGACAGTATAGAGATACTTTATACAAGAAACCGTTTTTTTTTTAGTGTACGAATTCTTATTTATAGCAACGTGTTTCGTTTTCTTTAAAGTATTTGCAGTCGTTACGTGACAACTGTGGTTTTGTTGACAAACTTACTTGCAGAGATCATAAAGAACTGTCATGATTAATTTTTTGTTATTCCCATTTTTTGCCTCCTGCATTACTTCCATGCGTTTCTCGTTGACACGTTTTTATAAATGTCATCATTCACTCTGTATTCCTTTTATCCGTCCGCCAGAATGCTACGTTATTTAGTTTAGTTTTTGTCGCTGTGGCAGCGTTTGCTATTCCGCTGTGCGCTTCTGCGTATCTGAATCTATGTTGGGTACGTGTGTGTGTATGTGTGTGTCTGTGTGTGTGTGTGTGTGTGTGTGTGTGTGTGTGTGTGTGTCTGTATTTGTAATTTATTTTTGAGTGTTCGGTAGGTGGTTATATGTCTGGTGAAGAAAAATTCGAGCACTCGGACTTCGCAGCACTATTCCTCACGTAGTAGCAGTACGAAAGTGTCGCTCACAAAGTTTCGTCCTGGGCATATTTCCAGCAGTAAATGGACGTCAAAGATTGGCAATCTGGCAACACTGTAATCACATGAATGGCAGGCCTTAGTTATGTGCGAACGGTGCAAGCGAAAAGGGCACCCGCGCTTCTAGGTGCCCCGCCGTTCTAGGGCCCCCGAAAAACATGAGAAGGTAATTTTAAAAATTGTCACCCATAATTTTACTATTCCAGATAAATTGAAAAAATGAAGTAACGTGTTTCTGAAACTACTTTAGGTGTAATGTAATTCGACTGTGTATCCATTGTGACACGACTACGGCCACTGTAGAACGTCTCAGAAATTACGCCTGCATTGGCGTTGAGGGAACCAGGGCTATGATAGTGATGCGCTATAGTAGTATCTATTGTCAACACATGACTATTTCTCATGCGTAAATTGAGAGGTATGCGATTCATTGTTTCTCAGAGCCTCTCCGCGCCGTTTCTACTCATTGTTGTGGCTAACAATCAAGCATTACATTCTTCCGTCAGCAGGTGTTTCCTACAGAATTAACTTTTTCATGTCGTCAGTTTAAACGTGAGATTTTTTCCAGTTCACATCGTTTCACGTTCTATGTGTGTACTCTGCGTAAAAATACAGTGTTTTTACGTGTCCTGTGAAGTTCAAAGTGCCAACAGGGAAATGGCTCGTGAAACCAACGAGTTAAAATTTCATAGAGTGGCTATAGGTCCGCCATGTTTGAAGCAAATTGATGTTCTGTGCGCCATGTTTTCTTTAGTCAAGGCATTCGTCTGCTGTGTCCCGCCCCCTTGTAACTGCGTTTGACTTACTTGAAATAGCCCATACTAGCTTTATTTTTTCTAAAACAAGCAATAGACAGCAGTGATTTCAGTGTACACTGACAGCAAAAAGGGATGTTTTTGTCGAAATATGCCTAAACTTTTCGATGTAGATAACACTGCAAGACAACTCAAATAACTCTGTCCATCCACTATAACGTTACTTGTTGCCCATAAATTAATACAATTAGAGCAGGTACCACCAGAATATTACGGCGAAACTTCTAAACATGCTGTGGTTAACTATTAGAAACAGTAATGGGCGCATAAATGCGATATTTTTGTCGCTATTTCAAAGTAAACAGTCAAAGCCTCAAAAACCAGTACACTGTGAACGAGAATATTATTTGAAATATGTGTTACAAGTAGTTAACACAAGCATAGTAATTCAATAATAATCTACAAGAAAAGTAAAATAATTTATTTACATTTAATTTTTACAATGTTTTAACTGACATTCGTGTTTTTTCAGTCTTTTCACTGACCTTTAAATAAAATAAGCTTCGTGTATAGTTGTCTCACAACTTTACCTCTCTGCTCAGATGACTTTGATTTGCATAAATGATTTATTCGACATACAAAAAAATGTTTGAGCAGCAGTTTTATCAGTTTAACATAATGGGTTTCTTCACCAAATTCAGTTTCTGTAAAAAGATGTTCATTGTTTATAAATAACGAGCCTCTCACCAATTGCAACATTTCTGTCTCGAACCTCAACAAAACGTTTTTCTGACATTTCAGGATTATGTCCTCATTATTTCTGAAAACCTTCTCAGCAACATTACAAAGTTTAACAACATCATTAGCTGGATGGATTAAACTGGTTTTCCCATCTTTCACTGCAATCAATCCAGTTCTTTTAGCCTCAATACAAGCAAATATAACTTCTAAGCAGTCAGTACAGTTAATTTTGTTTGTCACCTGTCTCACTATACTTCCAGCTATGTACTCAACGACATATTCTGAGTACATACTCAGTGAGGCATAATCTGGCACATAATCATGGTCTACAGCTGCAGGGCTTACCTTAGCAAATGGAAGTGATGGAACGGTAGCAGGAGGTAGCGTACTAGTATTTGATTCTTGGCAATTGCCATTTTGAGAACCTTCTATCTGTGCAATTAAGCATTTCCTGTATGCTGATATAAACTGCACAGCATATGGGTTATTTCTGTTTCCTTCTCTACTACGAATGCTGGAGAAAAATAATTCCAAGTTATCTTGACTTGTTCTACGGGTCAAAATATAATTGAGCTCTGCATTTTCTTTCCAAACATACAATTCTGAAATTTGCCTTATACTCATTAAATTCAGCATAAGTCCATACAACGGCATTTTTCTGTTAGACAGAATAACAGGACTTCCATTAGAAAGCTTTAAAGACATGAAATACTTAATGTATTTATTGATCCTTTTACAGACTGTGTCTCTGCTCCCTCTGAAAATTGGTGCCTTAGTGCCCTTGCCCATTGTGTGACAAGAATTTAATAACTCAAAGGTACTGTCTAACATTTTGATATATTTAACTGTTGCCTCACACCCATAAAATTCTTTAATGCCAAAATCTTTGCAGAACAACATGGCATTTGCAACAGAATTGCTAAGGGTTTGTGCTGCCAAAGCCACTTTCATTTTTTGAGTATGGTACAGAATGTGCTGCCTCCTAAGTTTGTTTGCAGCATGCAAACCTTCCCTTTCATGCAAGTCCACTAACTTTTTAAAATATTCCCATTTAATTATGTTATCACTGCCTGAAATGGTACCATCTAACAAAAAATTCTTTTCTGCAAGTAAATTACGTGCCAGCTTTAGCATGTGAGCTGTGTCAAATATGCAAAATACCCTCATATCATTATTTGAAGGGTGGGGAAACCAACACTGTGCTCCCTGTTCATCACATCTGATCCCTAAATTTGCCATTAAAGATCTATTTGTGGCAGTACCATCGCAAACCACAGCTACTATAGTAACACCAGTGTCTTCAAGTTTTCAGAGATACTGTTGTACCAAATTTAGCTCTACAGTAGAAGATAAGGAGTGAACTAAACAATAACCCACAGGAATTTTCCAATTTCTGTTTAGCGCTGTGACCATGAACACAAGAGCCTCTTTTGCTGCCTCGCTATCATCACTTTCTATGCCACCCTCCCCAAAATCAACATAGCCTCGTATTTTTTCCCCATCCCAAACAAGGTCCTTCTTAATAACCATCTCATCAAACATCAATGTTGCAAAAATTTGGGTTGTGCTATTCTCAACTTCAGAGGCAATTTTAGTGAAATCCTCCTCAGTAAAACCTGGATGGCCACCCACTGACATTGCCCAACAGCAAAGCGTTCTTGGGTGGGGTAATTTCACAAATTTTTGTAAGTAGCTGTATGCCTTGGCAGAATAAAAGTGTAGGGTCAGGGCAAATTTCCTTATTTGCTGAGAATAATGGCATACTTTAGCACTGCACTGAAATTCCAATAGCTTCAACAAACCAACAACATGTTCACTGTTTAACATATCAGAAACTGAACTACATAGCCTTCTTCTCAAACCAGCAACTAAAGTCTGTAACTGCACTATTCCTCTTTTGTGTCGTACACTAAGTTGCTTCATTGGCTTTATCCGCTTCTTTAGTCGCACATTCTCTGCTTGTACTCTGTTATATTGTGTTTTCAACTTCTTAGGGCTTGGTAGACAGTAATTGTGGTCAGCAGAAACAGATGTGGGTCCGACAGGCACTGAAAGAATGTAGTTACATCATAAGGTTATAACAGAGTTGCACCATAAGATTATAATAGAAAGTATGTAATTCAAAGTAATAAGAACACCGAGTAAAATTAAATTATTGACTTACTTTGTGCTAATGATGTCACTGTAACAGCACTATCTTGCAAATTGTCGAAAGATCGTTTTCTGGGTTGTGGTCGTAATACTTTATCTTGCTTTTGTAAATGTGGTGGAAAGTTAAAGATAATAGGTACTGCTTTTGACAAAAGGCGCCTCTGGACATTTGTGTGGTACATATATTTCTCTTCAAAATGAGCTGAACAGAGGTAACTGGCTGTAGTAGGAAACCAGTTTTCTCGCTTCATATTTATAACCTATCTTTTTGTAATTTCCTTATCTTTTAAAGGAAATCTGTAATCAACGATAAATAAATTACTTTCCTGCATTTGTCTTAAGCATAATTACAGTTCCAATGCAAATGACTCTTTAATAAACATTAAAAAACGTGTGTCGTATATCGGTACTAATATACTTACTTATAATATGAAATATTTGTTGTTTTGTCGCTGCGATTTGTGCAGTTGGACGCTGAACAACCTGCACGCATGTTGACTTTATATTTTGTAACAAAAAAGTCAACTAGAAAAGTTAAATATTGCAGTAATATCACAACAGCTGACACACTTCCAACACAAACAACAGTAACGCTTTCCTAATGTTTTGACTAAGGAGAACATGGCGGCCGAGTTAGCGTTGGTTGCCGCTAGGAGCGCTGTAACTAGTATCTCAGCCACTCTATGAAATTTTAACTCGTTGCGTGGAACGGACACATTTAGAAAATGCTGTTGAAGTGCTCAAAAGATCAAGAAAAAGCTACAACATTAACAGTTTTTGAACTCACAAAGAGACGGCTTCGAAAAATTTCTTCGACCAGCAACTTCAGACAGTTAGACTAAAGTGTGCTTAAAGGACGAAGGCTTTAACAATAGCCTCTCATCATGTGGTGCCTTAGATACGAGAGAACACGAAGTATTGGAATGGCGAGCACGTGCTATACCACTACAAGAAAACCTGCTAAACCACTTTCAGGTAAGTCTATAGCAGCAACTGAGAAGTAATCACAAATTCAGACCCAGGCACTTGGACTAATACGTCAATATATTCATGATAAGAAAAATTTTACAGAAAGGCCCTACTAAAATTGTAAATCTTGAGTATCCCTTAAATGAGAACAGAATAAAATTTTCAACTCACTTTTACGTAAGAACTTTACCAAATGGGGAAAAAAGGGATCGTAAACGGCTTGGGTATTCGAAATCTAGCGACGAAGTATTTTGTTTTTGTTGTGAACTTTTTAGTTCTCCTTCAAACAACTTGTCAAGTGACGGATACCGTGATTGGATTCATTTAGGAAATCGGCTTCAAGAGCATGAACAATCATTTGAACAAATAAATTTTACAAAAAATGGACAGAGTGTGAGATACCTTTGAAACAAGAATGTGATGTCGATCAAATTGACCTTGAAGTACCGGGGAAAGAGAAGGAACATTGGCGTCAGGTTCTAAAAGGAATTGTACTCACCATCAGACACCTTGCTCAACGTAATATAGCCTTAAGGGGAACCAGTGACAAGTCCTATCAAGAAAGTAGTGGTAAGTTTCTCGGTTTGATCGAAATGATAACAGAATTTCACCTTGTTTTGGAGAAATAATTAAGGCGTGTAAAAATTCAAGAAATACACGACAATTATCTTGGGAAAAACATTCAAAAGAAACTCTTAAATTTGCTTGCCAACAAAGCAAAAACAGCATTGTCAATTTCGTAAAAGAAAGTAAATATTTTTCTTTCATAGATGACTGTATTCCTGATACAAACCATAATGAACAAATTACATTGATTGTTAGGTTTCTAAATTTATCAGAAGTCGCAGTGACTGCAGAAGGGCACTTCCTTCACTTTCTGAACATCACTTCAACAACAGGAGAAAGTTTGGCTGAAACTCTTTGGTCAAAACTAGATCAACTAGGCTTGATATTTGATCAACTACGACTCGACGGTCATGATGACAGAGACCAAAGTAACGACAATGGCGCAAATACGAAAGTTTATCGAAGTGGTGTTCAAGAGAGAATTCTAAAATGCAATCCAAGACCATTTCATACGCCACGTGCCAGTCAGAGTCTTAATTTTGTGTTATCAGACGCGGCAAGATGTACAGCAACAGCACTGACAGTTTTTAATGTAATTGAAAGAATATACAACGCTTCCAGTGCATCCAGTGAGAAATCTTATTGAACAAGGTACCAACTTTAACAGTGAAGTAGCGTTCAGATACTTAATGTGAAACTAGGATGGAGAGTGTCAAAGCTGTAAGGCACTAGACGAGAGAAGTCAGAGATGCCATTCTTGAAGTGAGCAACACCACTGTTGAATCGAAAAGAAAGAGCGAAGTGCATTCGCTAGCTGTGAACGAATTAGAAAGCTTCGAGTTTACTGTAGGCATTGTCATACGGTGTGACCTCCACTTTGCCATTACCGCAGCAAGTAAGGCTTCAAACAGAAAACACGAACGCGAAAGTAGCAATTAAGTCCCTCGAAAGTCTACTGAAGTTTATTGAGAATTTTCGGGAATAAAGTTTTGTTAATGCCCAGATAACAGCGATAGAGGTAGCTGAAAGGTCACATATTGAAACAAAATTTGGAGAAAATAGAACTGGCAAGAAGCGAAGCAGTTTGATTATGAAGGTGACGACATGGTTTGCAGAACTCAACCTTCACAGGAAAAGTTTTGAATCGATTTTTTCAGAGAAATGGTGCCCGAGGATATAGAAACTCCTACTTTAATAGTGATATACTTCAACGACATATGAAACTCATTTGTGTTGCATAGAGAATTTTGCCAACCGTGCCACTGATTCTCGCCTACGCTGAAAGGAGCTTTTCACGTTTAAAGCTTAACAAGAATTATTTCAGAAGCAGAATCTCTCAAGAAGGTCTGCCGTCTCTTGCCATGCTCTCAGTGGAACACGACGTGGTTTCAAAATTGAATTTTGATGATATCATCGGTGAATCTGCTCTTAATAAGGCAAGGAAAAGATGTTTTGTGTAAAGTGGGTAAAGCAGAAAACCTAGAACTCATTTAATTTCTTGTAAATAATTAGCACAGTCAAGTGATGAAAACGTTTCAGTGTATATCCTGAACGACACTTGTGGACCTTATTTGATTTTGAATTTCGTTAAACTGGAAGGATTCCCACAGCTAAGTTAGTTTCTATTATTAACATTTTAGTTATTATCATACCTTTTTAGATTCCTTCTCCGATTAATTGTTTTCCTATCATTACAGTAGGTCTGCTGTAGTAAGTCTTTTGATATATTGGTAGTACGTCACTGAAGAAAGTGAATTCTTTTCAACGTGACGAAAGTATATAACTTGTGTTGGGACAGGGCCAGAGAGACAGGGAGGGGGTGGGATGCGGGAGAGCCCCTTGCGGAAGTTTCGCACGTGGCCCCGACCCAGTTAATGCTGGCTCTGATTACACGTACTGTAACTGCCTCTGTCAGCAGCTGGGACCAGCGGTGTATGGTTGGTGCAGCAGATAGTGTTTTGGGTTAGCGCGCAGGAGGTCGAGGGTTCGTTTCTGAGTCGAGGCGTATTTGTTTCTATTGGTTAAATGTAGTCTGCATGGTACGGTATCTGGGGTCTAAATCGTCGTACAGCGATTACAGTGGGTGTCTTACAAACCATTTGCTCTCACGTACTATGAACACAGAAATGGAAGTACAATCGTTTTCACTGGTCAGCTTTGAAATAAGCCTTCTGCTTATGGTAGACGCGAATTGTTTCGCACCACTGTATCTACTAGATTCCAAACCTGTTTTCTGTGAACCATCCGCAAATGGTTCCATCGATTAGTACCAAGTATTATTCTCACTGAGTTTAATTACGTTTCGTTATGGCCTTAAGTCACCACTACGGCTAGCAACGTGCTTTGCAAATAATTTTCAAACTCGGCCACCGTTTATATGTATTATCACCATGGCACCACTAATTATGCATTTAAATACTGAGTCTGGTAAGTGTATGCTGTTTAGTATCTTCATGTGTTACTATTACTATTATTATTATTATCGGTGGTAACTTGGAAACATGTCCATTACCGTCAGGGAAACAGTGTAATTCGAAAACGAACACTACACAATTGGCCCGTTAGGGAAACAGTGTTATTCGAAAACGAAAATTTCACACTTAGCAGTGTCAGGATGAATCATTCATAATAAAATCTGTAAGAGAGGTGACGCGCGTTAGGTGGAACAGCCAGCTGCGACTAATGACGTATTTGTTTTGTAAGCACTGCTCACCAGACAGGGACTAGTTGCTAGCTGCGCGTGATTAAAAATGTCTCTGAGCACTATGGGACTTAACATCTATGGTCATCAGTCTCCTAGAACTTAGAACTGCTTAAACCTAACTAACCTAAGGACATCACACAACACCCAGTCATCACGAGGCAGAGAAAATCCCTGACCCAGCCGGGAATCGAACCCGGGAACCCGGGCGTGGGAAGCGAGAACGCTACCGCACGACCACGAGCTGAGGACGCGCGTGATTAGCCGAGCGGTCTGGGACGCTGCAGTCATGGACTGTGCGGCTGGTCCAGGCGGAGGTTCGAGTCCTCCCTCGGGCATGGGTGTGTGTGTTTGTCCTTAGGATCATTTAGGATAAGTAGTGTGTAAGCTTAGGGACTGATGACCTTAGCAGTTAAGTCCCATAAGATTTCACACACATTTGAACATTTGATTTTTGACTAGTTGCTAGCTGAGTAATGCATCGGTGACAGCACATTCGTACACATATTGTGTTTTCTTCTTGTGTTATTCTAAAACAGTGTGCCAGCCAAATGGCATACACGAACGATGACTACGTCAATATGCATCTGGTCCTTGGGGCACCTTATAGCGGGCTGGTGTTGCCGCTCGTGAATATACTGCTAGATATCCTGGTCGACGTCATCCAGATAAAAATGTGTTTCGTCGTCTGGAGCTTCCTCTTCGAGAGACAGGTTCTCTCCTTGTACCATAGCGTGACAGAGGTCGTTCACGGACTCACCTTACTCCAGCTACAGAGAAATCTGTTCTCGAAGTCATATACCAAGAACCCCAGAGAAGTACACAAAGTGTAGCAAAGTAGCTGCGTGTCTCGCATCGCACGGTCATTGACGTGCTGCGTGACCCAGATGCACCCCTATCATTATTCCTTAACGCAACACCTGCATCCAGCAGATGCATGTGGATAGAACCCTGCAACATCAGGAAGCCAATGATGATTTCATAAACACTGTAATATGGTCGGAAGAAGCAGCGTTCTCTCGTGAAGACTCAGTTTGCACGATGCTCAACCTTGGTGTGACGTTAAACCGCCCGTCAACCGCGACCGTGGACATCAAGTTCGCTTTGGCATCAACGTCTGGGCCGGAGTATTTTCAGACAGAAGTTTGGGTCCCTTCAAATTGCCTGACCGGTTGACTGCACGAAGGAATCATGCATTCCTCTCAAACTATTTGCCTGACGCACTGGAAGATGTTGTACTTCACGTTCGGCAGAGGTTATGGTTCCAACATGATGCACTTTCAAACTTCGCGGTATTTAGACGAAACATTGCCAGGGAAATGGCTCGTACGGGGAGACCCAGTTGTATAGCCTCCTTTTTCAACTGACCTAAAGCCCCTGGATTTCTTCCTGTGGGAACACTTGAAGGAGCAATTGTATTCTATTCCGCCAACACATTTGGAAGGACTGATAGCGAGTGCTCATGCTGTGGATGCAGCCATGTTGCGAAGAGCCCAGTGCTGTATGATGCAGCGAGTCGCGCAGTGTTTGGACGTGCAAGGGGGTCGCTTTGAGCATCTGCTTTGAGTACAACGTGTTCTTTCGTAAAGGTCATGATGTTATTAGTATGGAAATTATTATTGTCACAGGTTGCTAATGTGTTACATCCGAGCGGAAGTACTGCATGTAGTATAATGACTAACTGATGTTGAGTTATTTAACTGTGCCGTGCCGGTCGGAGTGGCCCGTGCGGTTCTAGGCGTTACAGTCTGGAACCGCGCGACCGCTATGGTCGCAGGTTCGAATACTGCCTCGGGCGTGGATGTGTGTGATGTCCTTAGGTTAGTTACGTTTAAGTAGTTCTAAGTTCTAGGGGACTGCTGACCTCAGAAGTTAAGTCCCATAGTGCTCATAGCTGTTTGAACCATTTGAACTGTGCCGTCATCTTTAGCATCTCGAAATTGATATTGTTTCTTTAGTTATTCTGTCCTATGACAGGACATTTGTTTCAAGTGTCTATTTCTGACTTGTCTGACCAAGTTTTTGTTACGTGCACCATTACAAAACACTGTACTATGTAAACGTTGGATATGTGGAGCTTAAGGAACGATGTATATTGCGCTATTATACGGTAGAATGAAATTGGCAAATAATAAGCAAATACGCCTCGCCCAGCCTCGAACCCACGAATCCCTGCATACTAACCCAAAATGCCATCCATTGCACAAACAGCACAGCACTACTCCTACTTGCTGACAGAGGTAGTTAGCGCACATGTGATTACAATTTTGCCTGATTGCCAATCTTTAACATCCATTTGCTGCCAGAGATACGGTCCGGACGAAATTCTGTGACATTTTTGTATTGTTAGCATGTCAGGAATCGCACTACGAAGTCCGTGTGCATGAATTTTTCCTCACACTGTATACATAAACTGCCAGGAAAAAAAATGGTACAGTTGGAAAGATAGGGTCGATTTTGATCCGATGATGGCAGATGCCACCCAGGGGATAACAGATGTACTGATACTGGTTTCAACGTCGTCAGCCTACAGATAGCATAGTGACATAGCTACCAGAGCGCCATCTGTGTCTACCATTTAACAGGCAATGCGCACAGCGAGATACCACAGTGAGGCGCAAATGTGTGAAGCAAGAAGACAACCTTGTCACGGAGACGCACTCGAGCTCCCTACAGCCAAATGAACGAGTTTGAAAGGAGTCAATCTGTGGCCTTCGCGGGCTTTCAAATAGATCATGAAATGAAATGGTGGTGTGTGGCTCTCAACTACGAATGTAACATATAAATTTATAAATGAAAGATTGCAATTAAATAAAATCTGCAGGTGCCATCTTAACGACTTTAAATGATGAGTGCGATAGTAGAAGTACTTTTGAGAATGTGGTATATTTCTGCAAAACACTCATTGGTGTCGATGGTCCAGCAATTAAATAAAATATAAGTTGAATAACAGGGAAACAATAGCTTCCTACTTCACGCAGTTGGTTATGAACAACAACATAGCTCGCGAGATATTAACTTATAAATGCACACTACGTCTTCACTGCAGAAGCCACGGATATCATACAAGAGCACAGGCCGCCACTCCAAAACGTTTCTATCCTCCACGACCACGCGCAAACTACTCCACTGTCCAAGTCTTTCCGCCGACTGTGCGTCCATCGTCCTGTACTGTCCACGTCCAGCACTCATTCTCGTGTCCTGTGCCGTACTCTGCAGGACTGTCTCGTGTCCTCCCTCTACACGATCCTCCTCCCCCACTTCCATACAGTCTCACCATTAACAAGGTCTGTGATTGGCTATGGCGCTCCCTCCATGTCTCCAAGCCAACGTACACTCACTACTTCACGCTACTACGCTGATACAATAGCTCCCTACTTAGCAATCATATACAACCGCTAGCTCACCGATAAATTTGTACCTACAGATTGGAAAATTGCGCGGGTCTCACCAGTGTTTAAGAAGGGTAGTAGAAGTAATCCATCGAACTACAGACCTATATCATTGACGTCGGTTTGCATTAGGGTTTTGGAGCATATATTGTATTCAAACATTATGAATCACCTCGAAGGGAACGATCTATTGATACGTAATCAGCATGGTTTCAGAAAACATCGTTCTTGTGCAACGCAGCTAGCTCTTTATTCGCACGAAGTAATGGCCGCTATCGACAGGGGATCTCAAGTTGATTCCGTATTTCTAGATTTCCGGAAGACATTTGACACCGTTCTTCTCAAGGGATTTCTAATCAAGCTGCGGGCCTATGGGGTGTCGTCTCAGTTGTGCGCCGGATTCGTGATTTCCTATCAGGAAGGTCGCAGTTCGTAGTAGTAGACGGCAAATCATCGAGTAAAAGTGAAGTAATATCAGGTGTTCCTCAGGGAAGCGTCCTGGGACCTCCGCTGTTCCTGATCTGTATAAATGGCCTGGGTGACAATCTGAGCAGTTCTCTTAGATTGTTCGCAGATGATGCTGTAATTTACCGTCTAGTAAGGTCATCCGAAGACCAGTATCAGTTGCAAAGCGATTTAGAAAAGATTGCTGTATGGTGTGGCAGATGGCAGTTGACGCTAAATAACGAAAAGTGTGAGGAGATCCACATGAGTTCCAAAAGAAATCCGTTGGAATTTGATTACTCGATAAATAGTACAATTCTCAAGGCTGTCAATTCAACTAAGTACTTGGGTGTTAAAATTACGAACAACTTCAGTTGGAAAGGCCACATAGATAATATTGTGGGGAAGGCGAGCCAAAGGTTGCATTTCATTGGCAGGACACTTAGAAGATGCAACAAGTCCACTACACTCGTTCGTCCTCTGTTAGAATATTGCTGCGCGGTGTGAGGTCCTTACCAGGTGGTATTGACGGAGGACATCTAAAGCGTGCAAAAAAGGGCAGCTCGTTTTGTATTATCACGTAATAGGGGAGAGAGTATGGCAGTTATGATACGCGAGTTGAGATGGAAGTCATTAAAGCAAAGACGTTTTTCGATTTACGAAATTTCAGTCACCAGCTTTCTCTTCCGAATGCGAAAATATTTTGTTGAGCTCAACCTACATAGGTAGGAATGATCATCAAAATAAAATAAGAAAAATCAGAGCTCAAAAAGAAAGTTTTAGGTGTTCGTTTTTCCCGCGCGCTGTTCGGGAGTTGAATGGTAGAGAGATAGTATGATTGTGGTTCGATGAACCCACCGCCAAACACTTAAATGTGAATTGCAGAGTAATCATGTAGATGTAGATGTAGACAAACATATTTAAGCACATACGAAATACTGGATTTACATTTAAATACTTGAAATTAAATAAATATTCCTACGGCTGGACCTAAACACGCTCAGACACACATTATTAAATACATAGACAAATTATATAAACATATATCAAAGGAACAGCAACAAAAGGTAGGCCAGTAAATTAATGTCTCTGTGCTTTCTAAAACACAGTAAATATTTAACCAATTTCTTCACGAATAGTATATATCGGATCTAAACAAAGACATAGATGAATAAATATATTCATAAGCATGCTGCTACCGTTTTTTCGTGTAACTGTGGAGTAGAATGAAATTTTCACTCTGCAGTGTAGTGTGCACTGGTATGAAACTATCTGGCAGATTAAAACTGTGTGCGGGACCGAGACTCGAACTCGGGACCTTTGCCTATTGCAGGCAAGTGCTCTACCAACTGACTCTAGCACGACTCACGACCACTGCAGAAGAGCTTCTGTAAAGTGTGGAAGGTAGGAGATGAGGTACTGGCGGAATTAAAGCTGTGAGGACGGGTCGTGAGTAGTGCTAGGGTAGCTCGAGTGTCAGTCCGGCACACAGTTTTAATCTCCCAAGAAGTTTCAACTGTGGAGTACTTATGACCTGACGTGATCGATAGTAATCGGGCACATTGACCTCCAATAACTCATGTACTATTCAAGTTTCATGCCTGTAATTCATACCAATTTAGGTTTACACTAATAGATTTCTAAACACATGGCGATCGACATAATCGGATGAAGCGTTTCTGGGTGTTACTTTTATAATTTACCATCAGATACTAAACTTTAAACTGAGAAAGGTATTGAAATTCTGATTACACCATCAGAATCTTCATGCAAATAATAATAACGTATATGTTTCTTTTTGGGGTATCATGATTCATCTTGCTACTATTAATTTCTATGCGAACTGTGAAATGTCTGCCATTAAGGTTTCACAAAGTCCGCCATTCTTGGCACTCCCGGTGTGTCTGCTTCATCAACACAGCCTCACCATGGAATTCCCAGCCAAGCGGCTGGACCCGCGATTGTGCAGCATCATGCGGTTGCTAAGCTAACGTCCGGCACCACGTGGCTGCTGCCGGGCAGCGACTGACCGAGAGGCCCCAGCTCGTTACTTCACACCTTCCAAGTGGTGGGGTGGTCCATTTGGGGAACTGCTACACAAGTTAGATGTGCTGTGTCAGCTGTGCAGCGATGATCGTATCAATGGTAACGTGAACATTCGCATATCCATAGATGAGGTCCTAGACGTGCAGGCAGCACAAATAACCGCCACGATCATCGTAATGTAGGAGAGACAGTGGAGACCGAACAGCTACCGCAGCACAGATAAGAGGGCTTGTGAGCCCGATGTGTCAACACGAACAGGTCCGGGCTGGTTATTAACAGTGTGAGTAAAAGAACGCACACCTCTAGCCCATCTCCCACTCATGCCACAGCATCAAGGTGCACGGCTCGATTAGTGCGATCATAGGCTCACTTGGAAAATGGAATGGAGTGCCATTTTCATACTGCACGTGAAACTCAATGTGTTCTGCCAGATGTGCAGCAAATTCTCTGGCAGGATGATCTCCGGACTTGTCTCCAATCGAGCACTTTTGGAATATGATTGTAAGGGAAATGACTCGTCAACCAACTCTTATAGAACTATGTCAGCAGGTCGGATAAGCGTGGCATAACGTTTCCCAGGACAGTATTCGTCATCTGTACGATCGACTGGATTGCCACCCGTGGAGACTACACCAAGTTATAATGTGTGTGGTTAAGCATGGGTCGATATCTAGTACCTCACGTGGGAAACTCCCCATCCCACCCCTTTCAGATTAACTGGAACGTTGGCCCATTTGTTAGCCCGTCAAAAACTGAACACAGATCAAGTACGAAAACGGGAAGAAGGTGTACTGTACTGTGAAGAAAAGAAGCAAAACAGAGACAGTGAACTGTCCAAACTTGATATGCTCAACATCGAGCTGCGTTAACGACTGTCGCGTCGTGTTTGTGTGATCACGATGCTAAACTGCGAAGGGGGGAGATCTTTGTTCACATCTCACTCGGCCACGCTTTCTTCTTCCACAAAATTACCAAATTTCCGTCCGTTCCTCAACGTGTTTGTTCGCTGTATTCAAATGTGTGTATGTTTCATGCCGTAATGACTATTTGTAACAGCAACATGTAACGAAGGAACATTCGGACGTACGTATCTCCTGTTTGTGATACTCAGGTACCACATGTTATGAATCTTGCGCGCTGTTTTGGAAAGTTTTGACTCTTGAATTGCTTCGTTGGAACATAGTTCACACCCGTTTGTTTGTTGTTTTCATTTCTGTGAGAGGCCTATGTGGCATCTCGCCTGATCTCAGTATTCATCACATTTACTTGCGACAGTAGCGTAGTCTTACTACATGACTCATATTCTGTGATGAATAGTGAGAGCAGGCGAAATGCCGCATAGACCATTCACAAAAATGAAAACAATAAATAAACGGTTGTGAACTATATTCCAACGAAGGAATTCAGGAGCCAAAACTTCCAAAATGGTACGCAAGGGTCAGAGCATGTGGTAACTCTGTAGAACAAATAAGAGGTACTTACATCTGGAGATCCCTTCGTTACACGTTGCTGTTTCAGACTGACATTACGCCACAACAGATTTGAATACAGTGAACAAAAATATCAATGACCGGACGGAAAGTTCGTAATTTTGTGGAAAAAAATGGAGACAAGGGAGATTTGATCCCAGATGTCCCCCTTTGCAGTCTAGCACCGTGACCATACAACCACCATACGACGATTGTCAGTGCTACTCGATGATGCTCATATGCAACTTGAACCGTTCACTGTTTCTGTTTTGCTCCTTTTTTCCACAGTTATGTGCACTTTCTTCCTGTTTTCATGCTTGATCTATGTTCAGTTTTTGATGAGCCACCTTACCAGCGAATCTGAGGGAGGAACGATGTGGAGTTTCCCTTGTCAGAACAACTTGTGCTATTGATGTGTAAATGTAATCATTTCATGTACTCTGTATGATGCACTGTTGCAACAATAAACCTCGAATGAGTTGGAAACTTCTTTTTTTTTGCATATATATATATATATATATATATATATATATATATATATATATATATATATATATATGTGTGTGTGTGTGTGTTTGTGTGTGAACAAATACGTGGGACATATTCATAGTGTATTTTAGAGTGAGAGCACTTAGCGACTTGCAGCAGAACCTACGTATAATTTGAAACCTTGCTAAACTTTTTCTCGCTGCCACCCCTGGCCGATAACCCCCCCACCAACAACAAAATAATCTAAGGAAAAGAGTTTATTCCTTTTTCCTGTTCATGCAGGATAAACTGGCGCATCAGGAATGACTTGTAAATTATTATTTCTTTACCACCAACTCTATTCGCGAGACATTCCATAATCTGCACCCACTTATGTCACTGAATTTACAGATGGTGACAGAATTCGCAAGACCCTGCGCCTTATCGTTATGCAGAAGTGCACAGCTTTACTGTATCTGATGCAGCATAATATGCAAGGGGAGCAAGTACTACGAACGTATTGTCTAAACACGTGAAGTTGACTGTCAAATTGCTTTAGATAATGTGGGAGACTATGTTGCTGCAGATTAATTTATCTCTTCCGTTTATCTGTTGTGTTCATAAACGTTTTTCAATGATTGCGAAAGATTTTCTTCGACGGTATGATTTTCTCATTTGAAATTATATGCTATTTGCAGATTATGAAATTTCTTTGTGGCTGTTCGTGTTTTGTAATCAATATCAAGTTGTCTTTTCATTTGTATTGTTATGTGTTAGCTGATGCCAATGAAAACATTCACAAGAAAAGCTGTTTTCGAACAACGAATATTGAAATGAATGTTATTTACTCCTAATTTTAATACAGCCGGGTGATGCTAAAAAAGTGAAATACTTCTCGTGTATAAGTTTTCTTTTTGTTTGGAGTTCCCTTAAGGCAGATAAACAGAAATAATTATGGCAGCTACTGAAGAGTAGAGTTGCCCAAATAACTTCTCGTGTTCTTAACTTACGATGTTCGAGTTGCACTCGGTGCATCTGAATGTTATTCGTAACTATTAGACATTATTTGTAACTACACTTTAGGCCCAAATCATCGTTACAGACATGCAAACAAACGTCACTGGTCTATACTAGGTATTTCTGCTCCCATTCTATTCGGTACCAGCCGGCGCCGACGCGTCTTCAAGCACCAGCCAGCCAGCCAGCTCAAGAAACACATCGGCTGAGCAAACGTATTCTTCCAATCCCTGATGTAATGGAGAATTGCTGACATTGTACAATATGTTTGGCATCTATGTCATCGTCGATCTACTTCCTGGTGTGGTTCAGAACTGTCCTGGTAGATTCACGTGATATTTTCTTGTCACTTAGATTAAATATTCGGAATGATTTTCACGTGAGGTACGACACAGAGACCGGAAATTTATGTTTTTGGGCCCAGGAAGTTCGTACCAACAGAAACTGCAACTCACTTCGTCATATACGTTGCGAATTCCATGCCTTAGGCATCACTAGGACAGCAGGGGAGCGCTGTCTGCTTCAATTGTATGTTAGCTTAGCGGCAACATGTCCGCCCTTAAATGTGTAGACTGCATTAGTTTTGGGTTGTAAACTCCCTAGAGGCAGGAGTTTCACTTCTTCTGTGAAAGAACCACTATCAGACAGATCGACAGTAAGTAAAGAAACCTTAAGAAAACATCGCAACCGCTAGTTTTGTCACTACTATGATTCTGTATCTTGTAGATCTAAATGTGAAAACTTGCAGAACTGTGTGAATTAACGAGTATTGCGCTCTCCTTTAAATATATGGCCGAAAGGGTCAGCCTTCAGGAATTGTGAAACGAACCCTGTCGTCCACGAACGGATGCAACAAGCAGATTCACCACGAGATAGGGAAATTCACAGGAGTTCATTGTCTATTGAGACCTAAGCGCTGTAGTGTGCGAGTGAGACAGAAGAGAACCTACGTCATAGGGAAACTTAGGGAAGCATAGCAGTGTTAAATATGGCGGACCTAAGATCGGCCATAAAGGGAAATATTTACGAAAACTATTTAATTCTGTAGAAATTCAGGGAATTAAGCCACAGTAATTTTAATCTACCATCCCACATATATTTTCATGGTGATCCCAATGAAACTTGAATGTTGATCATACCTATAATAGTTTAGGATTTACTATTCAAATGAAATTAACAAGTTTTGTAACAAAGACCTGAATGCTAAAAACTGAACGCTTTGGTCGATCTTAACGATCGACATTTTATATAGAAGCGCAACATTACAAAGACAAATGTCGTAAATATCAACTCTGTAACTTCATTTGTTTAAAAGATATAGTAAATTTAAATTATCATTAGTTTCAGTTAGGCATCAGATCATCATTTCCTCCACAGAAAACACTTTGAACAATGACAGCATGACACCTTATTGAATCATTAGGTAACAGAATACTTATTGTGAAGTTTAGTGTATAATAGTTACTTTTGTTGTTTATTTATTTATCAGAAGCACATTGGTACAAGGCTACTGGCGGTGACGTTGAAAGTTAAGAAGGAAATTCTACTGGTTTTATGTAAAAGAATTAAACGTTTGTTATGTAATGGATACTATTGTTACTTTATTTAGAACGTGAAAATGGTCAAGCTTTGATTATTTAACTATGTTAAAATGTAAAACAATGTAGAATAAGCAGTAGCCAATCAGATGGACGGTTTTAGGAAAGGGAACTGCACTAGTCAGTTGAGCGAAGATGTTCGGCGCGTGGGAAACGCTTTCGGGGCGGACACACACAGTGCTGGTCTAGACACCTAAGAAATACAACAGTTCGGCCGGAGACACCAAAGGGCACAGTTCTGAAGCAGATGCGAAAGCGGACGGTCGGTCTTTAGGCAACTAGAAAGTGAAACGACTTAGAAAATTTCGCGTTGTGTGGTATCGCGAGACTTAGTCTCTGAGCGGTGAGCAGCCGCGCACCTGGTGTGCGCGTAGGTAACTTGTATTTCGCGATGAGATTGTGAATGATCGAACTGTGACGCTCGAGTGTAACAGTAACTCTAAATACGACCTCTCTCGCTATTAGTTTGCTTTCTAAGTAAATACTATTCTAACCAAATCGCAACTGTGTAGCCTGTGTCATTTATGGGTCGTTAATTTAGTTCCCGATATTATTATTACTGTTATTAGGGAGCGAAAGGCTATTTACAATTTGTACAGAAACCAGATGGCAGTTATAAGAGTCGAGGGGCATGAAAGGGAAGCAGTGGTTGGGAAAGGAGTGAGACAGGGTTGTAGTCTCTCCCCGATGTTATTCAATCTGTATATTGAGCAAGCAATAAAGGAAACAAAAGAAAAATTCGGAGTAGGTATTAAAATTCATGGAGAAGAAGTAAAAACTTTGAGTTTCGCCGATGACATTGTAATTCTGTCAGAGACAGCAAAGGACTTGGAAGAGCAGTTGAACGGAATGGACAGTGTCTTGAAAGGAGGATATAAGATGAACATCAACAAAAGTAAAACGAGGATAATGGAATGTAGTCAAATTAAATCGGGTGATGCTGAGGGGATTAGATTAGGAAATGAGACACTTAAAGTAGTAAAGGAGTTTTGCTATTTAGGGAGCAAAATAACTGATGATGGTCGAAGTAGAGAGGATATAAAATGTAGACTCGCAATGGCAAGGAAAACGTTTCTGAAGAAGAGAAATTTGTTAACATCGAGTATAGATAGTTTTAAGTGTCAGGAAGTCGTTTCTGAAAGTATTTGTATGGAGTGTAGCCATGTATGGAAGTGAAACATGGACGATAACCAGTTTGGACAAGAAGAGAATAGAAGCTTTCGAAATGTGGTGCTACAGAAGAATGCTGAAGATAAGGTGGGTAGATCACGTAACTAATGAGGAGGTATTGAATAGGATTGGGGAGAAGAGAAGTTTGTGGCACAACTTGACTAGAAGAAGGGATCGGTTGGTAGGACATGTTTTGAGGCATCAAGGGATCACAAATTTAGCATTGGAGGGCAGCGTAGAGGGTAAAAATCGTAGTGGGAGACCAAGAGATGAATACACTAAGCAGATTCAGAAGGATGTAGGTTGCAGTAGGTACTGGGAGATGAAGAAGCTTGCGCAGGATAGAGTAGCATGGAGAGCTGCATCAAACCAGTCTCAGGACTGAAGACCACAACAACGACAACAACTTTGTATTTCGGAAACTTGCCATCAGCCAGACAATTTAACCAAAGGGTCACAAGTGTTTAATTTAGGGCGTGTAATGCGACACGTGCGGTTTAACCCCTAGACGAGTTTGAGCCAAGACATCTGGACGAAGAGGAACCGCATGTGAGCCCGAACATACACTCCTGGAAATGAAAAAAAGAACACATTGACACCGGTGTGTCAGACTCACCATACTTGCTCCGGACACTGCGAGAGGGCTGTACAAGCAATGATCACACGCACGGCACAGCGGACACACCAGGAACCGCGGTGTTGGCCGTCGAATGGCGCTAGCTGCGCAGCATTTGTGCACCGCCGCCGTCAGTGTCAGCCAGTTTGCCGTGGCATACGGAGCTCCATCGCAGTCTTTAACACTGGTAGCATGCCGCGACAGCGTGGACGTGAACCGTATGTGCAGTTGACGGACTTTGAGCGAGGGCGTATAGTGGGCATGCGGGAGGCCGGGTGGACGTACCGCCGAATTGCTCAACACGTGGGGCGTGAGGTCTCCACAGTACATCGATGTTGTCGCCAGTGGTCGGCGGAAGGTGCACGTGCCCGTCGACCTGGGACCGGACCGCAGCGACGCACGGATGCACGCCAAGATCGTAGGATCCTACGCAGTGCCGTAGGGGACCGCACCGCCACTTCCCAGCAAATTAGGGACACTGTTGCTCCTGGGGTATCGGCGAGGACCATTCGCAACCGTCTCCATGAAGCTGGGCTACGGTCCCGCACACCGTTAGGCCGTCTTCCGCTCACGCCCCAACATCGTGCAGCCCGCCTCCAGTGGTGTCGCGACAGGCGTGAATGGAGGGACGAATGGAGACGTGTCGTCTTCAGCGATGGGAGTCGCTTCTGCCTTGGTGCCAATGATGGTCGTATGCGTGTTTGGCGCCGTGCAGGTGAGCGCCACAATCAGGACTGCATACGACCGAGGCACACAGGGCCAACACCCGGCATCATGGTGTGGGGAGCGATCTCCTACACTGGCCGTACGCCACTGGTGATAGTCGAGGGGACACTGAATAGTGCACGGTACATCCAAACCGTCATCGAACCCATCGTTCTACCATTCCTAGACCGGCAAGGGAACTTGCTGTTCCAACAGGACAATGCACGTCCTCATGTATCCCGTGCCACCCAACGTGCTCTAGAAGGTGTAAGTCAACTACCCTGGCCAGCAAGATCTCCGGATCTGTCCCCCATTGAGCATGTTTGGGACTGGATGAAGCGTCGTCTCACGCGGTCTGCACGTCCAGCACGAACGCTGGTCCAACTGAGGCGCCAGGTGGAAATGGCATGGCAAGCCGTTCCACAGGACTACATCCAGCATCTCTACGATCGTCTCCATGGGAGAATAGCAGCCTGCATTGCTGCGAAAGGTGGATATACGCTGTACTAGTGCCGACATTGTGCATGCTCTGTTGCCTGTGTCTATGTGCCTGTGGTTATGTCAGTGTGATCATGTGATGTATCTGACCCCAGGAATGTGTCAATAAAGTTTCCCCTTCCTGGGACAATGAATTCACGGTGTTCTTATTTCAATTTCCAGGAGTGTATTTGGGAGGTTAGCTCGCGACTGCACATTCATTAATGCCTGCTTTTTCTACTTTTGTCTGTTGTTTTGATTTAATTGTGGCTCTAAAATATTTTTTAACTGGATTTCTTTATGTATCTACCCATACTGCTGCATTTTTATACTTTTTTGGTAGTCCACCCTTTAACGCCTCATCAATATAACTGTAGAGACAACGTAGACACAGACCCATTCGAAGGTCAAAGTGTGAATTATCCTGCTAATTTGAGGTAATTTGTTTTACTAAAAAGCAGTTTTTTCGTAACTTTATTGTGATAAGATAATTCATTTGTGTTTATAGAGTAAATACTGAGAAGCTTTTTTCGTTAGTTTATGAACACAGTAGATAAACATAAGAGATCTATTAATCAGCAGCAATATAGTCTTCCACGTTCTCTCACGGTCTGAGAGTCGATTTCACGTCTTTAGACAATGTGCTGGTAGCACTTCGTCCCTTTGCACATTATGCTAAATCAGAGAAAGTAAAGGTATGTAGTTTAGCGTAACGATAGGGCGAGGGGTCTTGTCAACTCTTTCACTCACTATACGTGCAAAACTGTATCCTCGTACAACATAGTTAAGGAAAACTGACGTCATAAACACTGACATGTGTGAAAAACCAGGTTTCTTAAAACTGGGCGCAAATTCCCTAGACTATGCTCATACAGCGCTTTCCAACAAACTTCAACAATAATTTCGTACTTTTTCTAAACTTCTGCTATCTTACATAGTTGACATCAGATGTTTAACACATTACTTCATTTCTCAAGTAATCACAATTCTGAAACAGTTTAGTGCATTTGACATCGATTATTTAAATAATCAGTGGTTTATTGGTTACTTAATGACCAGAGAGAAGAACTGCGAGGGTAAGAATCGCCTAAATCCTATGGGCGTGGTGATTTAAACTGGGTGACACTGAAGCATAGCTCAGGATACCTGGAGCAATTAAAACCAGATTTGTTTGGAAGATGACTTATTATTTGTATAAGAGTACTGGAGGTGTAAAATTCTCCACTACCGCTCCGGGTGGGAGTGTAGTTGAGAAGGGGTGACTTAAAAAAGTTCAGAAATGACCTGTTGTATTTACACTGAAGAGCCAATGAAACTGGTACCCTCGACTAACATCGTGTAGGACCCCCACAAGCACGCGGAAGTGCCACAACATGACGTGGCATTGACTCGACAAGTGTCTGAAATAGTGCTGCAGGCTGTCCATAAATTCGTAAGAGTACGAGGGGTTGCAAATCTCTTCTGAACAGCGCGTTGCAAGGCATCGCAGGTATGGTCAATAGTGTTCATGTCTGGGGAGTTTGGTGGGCAGCGGAAGGGTTTAAACTCAGAAGAGATACTCTGTAGAATTTCTGGACGTCTGGGGTGTTGCACTGTCCGCTGGGATTGCCTAAGTCCGTCGGAATGCACAATGGAGATGAATGGATTCAGGTGATCAGACAGGATGCTTACGTATGTGTCACCTGTAAGAGTCGTATCTAGATTTATCAGTGGTCCCATATCTCTCCAGCTTCTCACGCCCTCCACCAGCTTCAACAGCCCCCTGCTGACATGCAGGGTCCATGGATTCATGAGGTTGTCTCCACACCCGTACCCTTCTATCCGCTTGATACGTTTTGAAGCGAGACCCGTCTGTGCAGGCAACATGTTTCCAATCATCAACAGTCCAGTGTCGGTGGTGACTGGCTCAGGCGTGGTATAAAGTTTGAAAGGTGGCTACACTGAGCCCCAGCGCCAGAGATTGCGCCAAAGAGTGTTATTCAGCCGCCTCCACTGGCAGTTCTTGTCGAGAAGTCGTGGTGGAGAGTGCTTATTGAGAAGTAGAAGTAGGCAGTGCTTGTTGAGATGTAGCAGTGCTGAGTCATTGTTGAGAGGTTCCCATGGAGAGTGCTTGTTCAGATGTTGTCATATTGTTTTGATGGGCTAGACACCAGATGTTGTTGGATTAGGGATGCTGTAATGTGCTTTTCGTCAATATATATGAAGGTAAAAAAATTCCTTTTTTTGTATTATTTCAATGTCTTGAACAATAATGCCCCTTGGTCACAGGTTCAGTCAACAAAGCATTTGGCTCGTGTTCTTGTATTAGACTGTATTTCTGGTTTCGATGTGCAATTATAGTATTTCTGTTTATTTTTTTAATTACTTCAGTATAAATGGTATTTAAAATATCTTGTTTTATTGAGGAAGAACCGTGCCAGATGTGTACGTTGAATCACACTTACACGCACAGAACAGTTACACTTATGCTTTGGTTTCGTAGGTTTTATAGTTGCTGGGGACTTAATTAATTAATTGTGTCAACGGAAATTTCCTTTCATTCTTTGTTGTTGTTCTATGCAGTCAGATTGCGTAATAATACTAGTCAGGGCCAACCGGTTACGAGACTTCGTAATCGGACAGACAGCTACTGAAAATTAAAAAAATATTTGCATTCTTAATATAATTAAGCCCACATGCACGTGGCGACCGCTGCTTCGGATCGCCCCTTGGAATTATTCTGATTGTAAAAATAGCAGACAGTAGTATTGTTGTAGTAATTTGTAGTTTAGTAATTGTAGTGTATATTGCATGTGTAGATTTGGTAATTGTCATTCTTCTAATGGTTTTTTTTGCAGAATTTAATTTTTGTTGTCTTGTATACGGGTTTGACAATTTTGTGCAATTATGAAGATTTCAATTGTTCGTTAATCGTGTTTGAGGGAAGCATTTCGTGTGAATGGTATTGCTGGTGATAAAGTGTCATATTGTGTTTATTTTTCGTACAGTGACGAGTTTTGTATGTTTTGTAAATGATTACGTGATCGATGAAAAAGGCAAAAATGATGGATAGTGAGAATGACGAAATTGTTAACATGGCGAACTCGCCAACACATGAGAATAGTATGATGAATAATGAAGTTGAAAACAATTTAATAAGTCGGCAAAACAGTCCGGAACCATTTCAAAACTTTTCACAATCAAAAAATTTTCAGAATACGAGATTAACGACAGAAGATTCTGGAATAGTATCGAACACAGATAGCTTTACAGCTATGATGAACGAAGCTGGTTTAGCGGGAAATACAGTATTAGGAGCGAAAAGAATTTCGAACCAGTTAATATGGAGCAGTTGATGGGTGCAATATTAAATCTGGGATCACAGTTGGGATCTAAATTTAAAACAGAGATGGGAACTTTGGCAACGTGGTTAGACTCACAAATAGGAACAATTAAAACTGATATGGAAACAAGGGAAACACGGTTAGATTCACGAATAGGGACATGTTTCAAAAACATGAAAGATGAATTAAAGAAAGAAATTAGAGAAGAAGTACAACCGATTTTGAATGCTCACAATAACAGATTAATTTCAATAGAAATCAGACAAAAGTAACAGGATAGAGAACAGGAAGAAAGAGATCGCGTGATAGTACAAAAATTTTCAGAGTTAAATTTGCAACGTGCACATGATAAGGAAGAAATACTTGAAAGAATCGAGGAATCCGTACCAAATGACAGAATAAATAACTTAACACAACAGTATGAACAATTAACTACTAAATGTGTCAATACTGAAACCCGAGTCGCGACACTTACGGAAGACGTAAATAAACAGAAAGAACATATAGGTGACTTATCGGAAAGAGTTGAGGAGATTGCAGATAAACTGACAAGTCTTAGTTTAAATGGGGACAGAGATTCAGATGATACAGCTCCATTGCCATTTGCAGAAACCGAAGAGTACCAGAACATAAATAAGCATGTTGAAAATCAGGGAAAATTTAATGAACGCGTTAAAAGGGAATTTGAGACATTACAAAAGCAAGTCAAACAAATTGAAGGCGAAATCGTAGGAAAAGACAGAAGAAGAAATTTAGAATCACAGATAGCAGAGGAGTTTGAAGAAAGTAATTTGTTTCATTTACGGGATGCAACAAGAGAGCGCCAGGCGCGCGAACTTGACAATAATCGACATTGGGACTGGGACAGACGCGGTAGGTCTTTGTCGCCACGAGGTGAGAACTTTGACTATAAACACTTTTTGACTGTTCAGAAATTTAAGATCTTTTGCAACTCTAAGAATGACATACATCCATGTTCATGGTTAGATCAATTTATGTACGCACTTCCACCAAATTGGCCACTAAGTCACAAACTGAAATTTATGTGTGGGCATTTAAGTCCTCAGGGGATCCACTACTCTAAGTGAATATGTGCTGTAGCGTGCACAGGGCCCCGAGCTGTAGTGGTGCTATTTCCCTTTTAGTTTTCTGCACCGCTGCCTACTCTTCTACTATTCTTTGTATTTATCAAAACAACTCTTCAACTATCAATCTATGTAGAGAGTCGGTAAAGAATAACCGGATGTGACTATTTTACCCAAAAGTGATTTCGGAAATTGTGCTAAACGTTCTTGGAGTGAGCATAGCAAAATTTTGGATTCATTATTACGTATTTTGCAAGAGTGGGCATTGCAGTGAACTTGGAAAAATCTGAATTTGGTCGTTCTCAGGCGAAATTTCTTGGTCATATTATTTCTACAGAAGGTATTCTTCCCGATCCAGAGAAAGTAGACGCGATTCGTAATTATGCTGTTCCTACTACAAAACGTGATGTTCGTAGTTTCCTTGGTGTCTGTAGTTTTCTTAGACGCTTTGTTAGATGGGGCGATGTGGCCACACCTCGTTTATGTGAACTATCTGGAAAGAATTCTAATTGGTGTTGGGATGAGGAAGCTCAATCAGAATTTGAACAACTTCATGATGCTTTAGTTGCTGCTCCACTTCCTTCACATCGGGATTTATTTAAAGATTTTTGTTTGGCGACAGACTCATCATACAAAGGCCTAGGTGCACACTTATTTCAAGAGATAGAAGAAGACGGCGTTGTAGTACAGAAAACTATTGCATTTGGAAGTCGTGTTCTCTCTAAATCAGAAAAGAATTATTCGATTACGGAACTTGAAGCCTTGGCTGTTGTTTGGGCTTTCACAAAATTTCGCGTATTTTTGTATGGCAGACATACTAAGGTTTACACCGATCATCGAGCTCTGGAATTTCTTATGTCAACAAAATTAACTAACGGCAGATTGTCACGATGGGCGTTGTATCTACAGGAATTTGACTTTAGTATTGTTTACATACAGGGTTCTTCAAATATTGTTGCTGATGCTTTATCACGTGCACCTATGGGTTTGAAACAAAGTGCTGAGGAGGACTGCAAAGAAAACAATTATTGTTTGATGTATATTCAAGGTGTTGCGTTTGAGAATTTTATTTCGTCTTCGCTCCAGGACATCGCTAAGGAGCAAAATAAGGATCCAATCTGGAAGGATATTAAGGAGAAGTGGAGGAGAAAGGAAAGCGTAGCGATTAGACAGTATTATATAGTTCGCAATGATATTCTTTTTAAACGAAAATCGGTCGACAACTCTGTTTGGTTAGTTTGTATTCCTGATGAGTGGGTTAATAAACTGATTTGGTATACGCATTTCAGTTATGCACACTTTGGTCCCAGAAAATGCTTTCATAAATTACGAGAAAATTGCTTCTTCAGTAATATGGAAAAACGTATTCGAGCTGTTCTTGCCAAATGCAAATTATGTCAAAAGGCTAAGCCGCCAACTATTTCTCACAGAGCACCGTTATTTCCTATCATTCCACCGAAATTAAAGGAGATGGCTGCAGTCGATTTGTTCGGTCCAGTGGTTCGTTCTACTAATGGTTTTGCGTACATTTTGGTAGCAGTGGAATTGACATCAAAATATGTGTGTTTTACACCTTTACGCAAAGCAACAGCTCGTTCAGTATCTAATGCTTTCATCAAACATTTTCTTAAAGAAGTGGGTCATGTTGATAAGGTTATATCAGATAATGGATCACAGTTTCGTTCTAAAATTTGGCTTCGTACTCTACGGCGTCATAAGATTAAACCAATTTTCATTTCACTTTTTCACCCTCAATCTAACGCTTCAGAGAGATGGATGAAGGAAATCAATAAATTGTGTCGTCTTTATTGTCATCAGAATCACAGAACTTGGGATCAGTATCTTCATATTTTTCAAAGCATTCTGAATGAACTCCCTAATGATTCAACTTCTTTACCGCCTATACTGATATTAAAAAATAAAGCACCGACAAATCGCATTTCTGAAATCGTTCCTTTTCCGCCTACACGGAAACTGCGGCATTCTGAAGTTGTGAACATGGCTCTGCAAAATATTGCATCTGCGGCTGCTAGAAGAGAGAAATCAGCTAAACGTCCTGGTCGTTTAAAAAGCTTGTCAGTTGGTCAAAAGGTGTTAATTAAGTCTCACCGTTTGTCTCACAAAGGAAAAGGCTTGTCTCGCAAATTTTTTCTGCTTTATAACGGTCCATATAGAGCTCGCAAAATTATTCATGATAACACTGTCGAAGTAGAAACTCTTAAATCTCGGCGCTCTAAGGGAATACATCACATATCGAATGTCAAAAGTTTTGTGGAATGACATACTTTTGAGAAACTAACAGCCACATGTAAACATGCAGAGAATACAAGGATACCGCGCTGTGTTTTGGCGGCGGCACATACTCAAGGCAACAGTCAAGTCTGTGCGCCGCACAAGCCAGTCGTTGACCGCAAACAATTACTTCCTACGTCACGCATACCTACAGCTGATCGAGCGCTCAGTGCGAATGCACTGACAGCCATAATCAAATACACAGTCTAATTTCTCCGATTAAATTCAGTATAAAGCTATAGTGACTTGATAAATTATGTTATTAACGTTCAGTATTTTTCAGGATACGGTTCTATAAAATATTTAAGAACTTCAGGTAAATTCTGTGTGTCTCCGACGTTAAGAGGACTTGCTATCGAGAAATTTTCAGGAAGAATGTAATTTCGAAGAAGAAAGTAATAAACTAAACAGGTAACTATTAATTGAGTTTATTTTTCAGGTAACATGTTTCCACTTAGGTACGTACTTTAGACGTAATTTGCTGCTCGTGATTACGTGATTCTTACTTTGTCCTACTTTCATGTTCTATGAATTTACTTGTGAAGCGACGTGCTTGCGTGCATTAACTGATTCTGACAATGATTGATTAATGAACAGGGTTGTTACTCATGTATATTATGCATCGCCTGGCTGCTCTGCTTTTTCACTGATTTCATATTTTTTTATTATGTGCCAGCTGTGCTTATTTATTTAAATTATAATTGTCACCTGATTAATTGTGCTGATGTGGTTATGTATGTAGGTTATACTTCGTGATTTATCTGCTTGCGCCTTCATGTTTACTTATTAAGATTACATATGAACATTTATTTGCTTATGCTGATATGATGCTAATGACCTGTTTATTATGTAAGATATATATTTGCTGCATTGCGTATGGATTGCATATTTACACATTTCTGGTTTGTTGTCATAACTACTCTTCAATTTAGAATATAGCAATGCTGATGTACTGTGTACGAACATAGAGTTTAGGTTACACTATGGTATTAATTATAGATTGTTCGCTTGGCAGAGCCTCGTTATAGGGAGTGTGCTGCATCCACTTGTTGACATTCTGTTCTCTACTGGTATATTTAGTCGCTATTGCATGTTTTGCTTACGCTCAGTGCCTTATATTTTTAAGATAAGAAAATGAACTGCTATAATTCGACGAACGACATTAGTACAAGAAACTTCATAGAAGTCACATGAGCTGGAAGTTTTATGGAAGCTGTATAAATTTATGCTAATAGGAAGGAAGCTAACGACATGACATACCAACACTAGGTTTAGACCATTGACAGTTATTACACTGCATTCTTCGTGAGCAATTGAAATAGCAAGTGACACTTGACACAAGAAATACAACACATGTTTGCTTCTGTTTTGCTATGATTCTTGAAGTGGTGTACACACTGTGAAATATTACTATCATTCACACTCCATACTCGTACTTACTTACTGAAAGTTATTTAAACTAAATGCTGTTAGAGGTCATGTATGCATTTCTTTTATTTAATGATGGACAAGGTAACCAAAATGTATTTTATAATTCGTAATGAGTAGAAGATTTGGGTCAGATGGGTTACACAGAGGTTGTGTGTGGACATTGTGTCTTCGGATTGTATGGGATGATGAATTGAGGTTTGCACTAGGATTTTATCTGTACTTGTTGGAGGAGACTGACTAGAGGAAAGAGTTGATATGAGGTGAAGTGATATTGGTGATAAGGTTTATATGTATCGACGTAAGAGGTATTATTGAAGTATTGAGATTATATGATGCTGATGATTATTGGAGGTTTAGTGGATAAGAGGTAATGTAAGTGAGGAGCATATTTTTTTGTTGGTTTATATGGAACAAGGAGGATGAAGATGGCAGACTAGAACACTGAAGTAGATGGAAGATTGTCTACACACACACTTTGTTAAATCAATTAGCAGTATATACTTTTTTTTTGGAGAGAGGAAGCTTTTGCATATCTCGGCACACTGACAGTTGTTCAGCAACCGTACATTTGATTTGGTTTGGCAAACATTGGTCTTGACATGATGACTGTGACGTTGACTAACTATTATTGACTGTTATACATTGCTGCCACTACTACTTGATACACATGTTGAACATAAAATTTTGACAGAATTGCATTTACACAGTTAACATTATTCAATTACACAGTAGTACTTAATATGGATGAAAGATGAGTGTGTTTTGTGTGTTTTCCGTTCCTAATCCCAAATAATTGGTACCGACCTATCTCCTAAATATTATTTTACTTGTTTGTTGTGGCTTGCACTGACACCCATAAATATTATAGGTTTACTGATATTTGTGTATTTGAAATATTTAATATGACACCTATCTGATATCATTTGTGTGTTTGTTATAATTTGTATGTTTAGTGTAAGAGCATTGAGAATAATTTTGTAAAAGCAATTGTGTGTGCCTTCAAACTGTTGTTCGTGCTTGCACCTATTCAACATTGCTGGGTGCCACTTGGAAATGTTTAATTTCTGCTGATAAACTCTGATGAACAGTGTGATTAGTGATAGTGAATATTATGGACTGCTGTCTGCACCTGCTCAACATTACTGGGTGCCACTGCTGGAACTGCTCAACCAGTGATGAGATGTCACTTGTTGCTGTCTGCACCTGCCAACATTACTGGGTGACACTGATGGACTGCTTCTACTGAAATGATGTCACTTGTTGCTGTCTGCACCTCTCAACATTACTGGGTGCCACTGATGGACTGCTTCTACTGAAATGACGTTACTTCTTGCTGTCTGCACCTGTTCAACATTGCTGGGTGCCACTGATGGAACTGCTTCTACTGAAATGATGTCACTTGTTGGTGTCTGGACCTGCTCAACATTACTGGGTGCCACTGATGGAACTGCTCGTACTGACATAATGTCACTTGTTGGTGTCTGGACCTGCTCAACATTGCTGGGTGCCACTGATGGAACTGCTTCTACTGACATAATGTCACTTGTTGGTGTCTGCACCTGTTCAACATTGCTGGGTGCCACTGATGGAACTGCTTCTACTGAGATGATGTCACTTGTTGGTTTCTGCACCTGCTCAACATTACTGGGTGCCACTGACGGGCTGCTTCTACTGAAATGATGTCACTTGTTGGTGTCTGCACCTGCTCAACATTACTGGGAGCCACTGATTTACTGCTTCTACTGAAATGATGTCACTTGTTGGTGTCTGCACCTGCTCAACAATACTGGGTGCCACTGATGGACTGCATCTACTGAATTAATGTCACTTGTTGCTGTCTGCACCTGTTCAACATTACTGGGTGCCACTGATGGACTGCTTCTACTGAAATGATGTCACTTGTTGGTGTCTGCACCTGTTCAACATTGCTAGGTGCCACTGATGGACTGCTTCTACTGAAATGATGTCACTTGTTGGTGTCTGCACCTGTTCAACGTTACTGGGTGCCACTGATGGACTGCTTCTACTGAAATGATGTCACTTGTTGGTGTCTGCATCTGCTCAACATTGCTGGGTGCCACTAAAGGAACTGCTTCTTCCGAAATGATGTCACTTGTTGCTGTCTGCACCTGTCAACATTATTGGGTGCCACTAATGGAACTGCTTCTACTGAAATGATGTCACTTGTTGCTGTCTGCACCTGTCAACATTACTGGGTGCCACTGATGGAACTGCTTCTACTGAAATGTCACTTGTTGGTGTCTGCACCTGTTCCACATTGCTGGGTGCCACTGATGGAATTACTTCTACTGAGAAGATGTCACTTGTTGGTGTCTGCACCTGCTCAACATTGCTTGGGTGCCACTGATGGAACTGTTTCTACTGAAATAATGTCACTCGTTGGTGTCTGCACTTGTTGACCATTGCTGCGTGCTATTGCTGGAACTGTCAACTACTTGTTTATTGAACTATGGAAAGCATTTTATGTGAATATTTGTAGAACAGATTTTTTTGTGTATTTACTGTTTGTGAAATGTTATGAGACTCTTACCTACACCAATTTGACATTGCTGGTGCCATTGATTGAATGGTACTTGTGTAAACTATTATGTAAAATCACATGTATGAAAGTATTTGTATTCCTTACTGTATTTTATATATTAGGTTATGGAATGGTCAGTGCAAAGCCAAAATTTATTTAGTGAAGTGACATTTACTTATTAATATTATCTTTTATTTTTGTCTGTAATTTTTTTTCTTCTTTGGAAGAATTTGGTGGTATTTTCACCACCAATGCTGACAAAAATACCATCAAATTCTGGCCCGTGGAGGAGGGGCATATGAAAGTTGGCTACACTGAGCCACAGCGCCAGAGATTGCGCCAAAGAGTATTATTCAGCCGCCTCCACTGGCAGTTCTTGTCGAGAAGTTGTGGTGGAGAGTGCTTATTGAGAAGTAGCAGTAGGCAGTGCTTGTTGAGATGTAGCAGTGCTGAGTCATTGTTGAGAGGTTCCCATGGAGAGTGCTTGTTCAGATGTTGTCATATTGTTTTGATGGGCTAGACACCAGATGTTGTTGGATTAGGGATGCTGTAATGTGCTTTTCGTCAATATATATGAAGGTAAAAAAATTCCTTTTTTTGTATTATTTCAATGTCTTGAACAATAATGCCCCTTGGTCACAGGTTCAGTCAACAAAGCATTTGGCTCGTGTTCTTGTATTAGACTGTATTTCTGGTTTCGATGTGCAATTATAGTATTTCTGTTTATTTTTTTAATTACTTCAGTATAAATGGTATTTAAAATATCTTGTTTTATTGAGGAAGAACCGTGCCAGATGTGTACGTTGAATCACACTTACACGCACAGAACAGTTACACTTATGCTTTGGTTTCGTAGGTTTTATAGTTGCTGGGGACTTAATTAATTAATTGTGTCAACGGAAATTTCCTTTCATTCTTTGTTGTTGTTCTATGCAGTCAGATTGCGTAATAATACTAGTCAGGGCCAACCGGTTACGAGACTTCGTAATCGGAAAGACAGCTACTAAAAAATTAAAATCTATTTGCATTGCATTCATTAATAATAATTAAGCCCCCATGCAAGCATTGTGTCGTGAAGTAATTAAGGGGCCTTCAGATCGAAAAGCCCATATCGATGATGTTTCGTTGAATGGTTCGCACGCTGACGCTTGTTGATGGCCCACCATTGAAATCCGCAGCAATTTTCGGAAGGGTTGTACTTCTATTACGTTGAACGATTCTCTTCAGTCGTCGTTGGTCCCGTTCTGGCAGAATCCTTTTCCGGTTGCCGCGATGTCGGAGATTTGATGTTTTGTGGGATTCCTGATATTCACGGTTTACTCGTGAAATGGTCCTACGGGAAAATCCCCACTTCATCACTACCTCTGATATGCTGTGTTCCGTCGCTCGTGCGACGACTGTAACATCCACATTCAAACTCACTTAAATCTTGATAACTTGCCTTTGTAACAGCAGTAACCGATCTAACAACTGCGCCAGGTACTTGTTGTCCTATGTAGGTGTTGCTGACTGCAGTGACGTATTTTGCCTGTTTACACGTCTCTGTAGTGGAATACGCGTGCCTATACCAGTATTTCCTATACTTAGTTGATTTGGAATACTTTTAAAAGTATGAAAAGCAATCTGTCTCTTATTTTCGCTGTTCTTTGTGACAACCAGGTTGCGAGGACGAGAACTGTAGCGAGCCAGTAATTTTGTCAACGTGTTTCGGGAGCTAATATCAAGCCATACGGATGAACACCACAGATAAATTTAACACCCTCCCTGGAGTTGTTTGGTGTAAAAGAGGTGAATAATGCATATATGTGTGCAACATATACCTCATACACTTATGATCCACAACTCCTAAGTCGATTTCAACCAAAACATATTAGATATATTACTTACTGACTGGAAGGAAATACTCCGACAGTAAAAACACCGACGTCCCATTGGGATGGAATTGGGCATGATAACAAGTTGATGGACAGAGAAGGGGAAGAAGCAAATGGACTGAGAGAGGGGGGATAAGGAGGTGGATGGACAGAGTATACGTGGACAGGAGGTGGACAGAAAGAACGTGAGGATGAGAGGGACAGATACAAGTTGAGGAGCAAATGGTCCAGAGAGGGGGAGGAGGAGAGAGAGAGAAGAAGATGATGGACAGAGACTGGAGGGGTAGATTGGAAGAGGGGGAGGAGGGGAAGGAGAAAATGGACAAAGAGAGGGCAGGAGGAGATGGGCGGAGAGAGAGAGAGAGTGGGGGGGGGGGGGACTGAATGAGGAGATGGACAGAAGCAGGTCCGCCATCTTCGGGCTGACTCGTCTCATGTCAGTCAACTTCGGCCACCATTTAAGATTTATTCCGTCTGTAATTTGATGGAAGAACAACTAACATATAACACACATAGCAGAAACAATTGCAGCACAACAAAGATATAGCGCCGATAACTTTACGTAGAAGTCACATAACAAATTGTGTTCACACAATGGCTATGCTGAAGACACTAGTTCTCTATTGCTTTGTTAACACGTGATCATACCAAAGCCATATTTTAGCTAACCATATTTTGAAGACACTCGGGAATAATATTGACCAATTTTGCTCTGCCGGTACTGTGAGGTCTCTATATAAAAGACAGCGCTCGTGAAACAATATAGGCATTTATAATCAGTTAAGAAAGATTGAAGCCGAAACTGTTTACAGCTGCGTCATTTCAAACCAGGTCATAACTCATTACTTACGGCTCAAACTAAATTTATTCCAGTCAGGGATCATTAATTTTGTATCCCGCCTGGAAGGCGGTGCGTGGATCTGCTCCTGTGATCTGAAATATAGCCCGAATGAAGGAAGCGAGTAGGAGCAGGTGAGGTAAAGCACTTCGGTACTGAAAGTAAAGTTAAAGCACCTTTACTGGTGTAGAAACATATACAAACGTATTACTAAACTTTTGGTGCAGATAAGCACATAGGTGCGAAGCCGTTATGTATCAAAGCTAACAGCTACTAGAAGTTACAAAGGCAAATTCTATAATTACTAGACCCCCCCCCCCCCCCCCCCGCCCCCTTACAAGTTGAAGCTAAGTTGCTAGGTCGTCTGCTCTTGATCAACTGGGCAGAAAGTAGAGCGGCGTTCGTTGGGCTCCATAGCGTCGGGTTGAGGGCGCTATGGTCGGCGTAGTTTGTTCGCTCTCGTAGTGCCAACGTACGATCGTGCACATACGCTGGGGCGTCGTAACTATCAGTACCACAATTTACGTGTTTGTTGCCGGCCGGTGTGGCCGAGTGGTTCTAGGCGCTTCAGTCTGGAACCGCACGACCGCTACGGCCGCAGGTTCGAGTTCTGCCTCGGGCATGGATGTGTGTGATGTCCTTAGGTTAGTTAGGTTTAAGTAGTTCTAAGTTCTAGGGGAATGATGACCTCAGATGTTAAGTCCCATAGTGCTCAGGACCATTTGAACCATTTCAACTTGTTTGTTGTTTGCACTGCTTAATATTTAAAGATTCACACCAACAATACTCACAGATCTAAGTTGATAACAGTACAAAGCCAATATACATCAAATTTGCTAGCTGAGTGGAATTCGTTTTCATATAACAAAGTTACACTATCAATTCACATATCCACCTCCATTAACACACAGTAACCCAGAGTTGCAAAAAATGGTTCTGATTACTATGGGACTTAAGTGCTGAGGTCATCAGTCTCCTAGAACTTAGAACTACATTAACCTAACTAACCTAAGGACATCACACACATCCATACCCGAGGCAGGATTCGAACCTGCGACCGTAGCGGTTGCGCGGTTCCAGATTGTAGCGCCTAGATCCGCTCGGCCACACCGGCTGGCAACCCAGAGTTATTTATTGTTACAGCGGCAGCTACACAAATAATACTAAATATTTATTCTGTATGTTACTGAAGTGTGCTTGTGAGCTGAATCAGCAGTCTCAGTTTTTTAGAGATAAACGCTATCTACTGAAAAATATCAGAGACATATTAGTCCAAGATAGGAACAGTCTGCTTAGGGTCGAATTAAGTCTGCAGGTATGGGGCGCTGTAATCGTAACGGTTTACGACGTGTTTTAGTGAACCTCTTGCCACAGAATGTTTACAGGTAGTGTACAGTAAGACACTTTCAGATATTACAACCTAACGAACAAAATGGAGAAACGAATCAGCTGCATATTTACATGTAGGATCTATGTATGTGTGGATAATATGTTAGTCTATGGTGCAGGGTGTCCTAACTGATGTACATCAGCACGCATGCGCATGTGTGTGTTTACCAATTACTGCTTTATTAAGGCTCTTTATAATGGTACGTGGATGGCTGTTCGTAACTGGATATGTTGCCTAATTTGTCTGATAATACACTCTAAGACAAAGGAAAAAGCGACGCACCACGAAGCAATTATACGAATGGAACGCAAATCAGTATTTGAGATGTATATTACTGATAAACAAATTATTACAATTTGAGAAAAATTGGATGCTTTATGCCGGAGAAAGAGCTTCACAAACTGAGCAAGTCAACAACGGGTTGGTCCAGCTCTGGCCCTTATGCAAGCAGGTATTCGACTGGGCATTGATTGACAGTGTAGTTGGATGTCCTCCTGAGGCATAACGTGCCAAATTATATCCAAATGGCGCGTTAGATCGTCAGTTCCTAAGATGGTTGGAGACATCTGCACATAATGCTGAAAAATCTGGCTACTCGAGGTGAGATTTGACAAGCACGAAGGTAATAAGTAGAAATTCTCGCCATGTACTGGCGGGCATTATCATGTTGAAATGCAAGCCCGGAAGGATTGCCATGAATGGCAACAAAACGGCGCGTAGAACGTCGTCGACGTACCACTGTGCGGATGACAGCCAAAGGGGTCCTGCTATGAAAGGAAACAGCACCCCAAATCAAATACAACTACAGCTACGTAGATACTCCTCAGGCCACCGTACGGTAAGTGGCGGAGGACAACCTGTACCACTACTAGTCATTTCATTTCCTTTCCTCAAAAGTCTGTTTATATGCCTCTGTAAGAGATCTGATTTCTCGAATCTAATCTTCGTGGTTCTTACGCGCAATGTGTGTGTGTGCAGCAGTAGAATCGTTCGACAGTCAGCTGCAAATGGCGGTTCTTTAAATTATGTCAATAATGTTTCTCGTAAAGAGAGTCGCCTCCCACCCCCCCCCCCCTCCCCCCCCCCCCCAGGGATTCCCATTCAGGTTCCCGAAGCATCTGCGTAACACTCACGTGCTGTTCGAACCTATCGGTAACAAACCTAGCAGCCTGCCTCTGAATTGCTTCGATGTCTTCCTTGTCTTCCTTCAGTATGACCTGGTACGGATCCCAAACACACGAGCAGTACTCAAAAACAGGTCGCACCAGCGTCCTATATGCGGTCTCCTTTACAGATGGACCATTCTTTCTCAAAATTCTCCCAATAAGCAGAAGTCGACCATTCGCCTTCCCTACCACAATTCTCACATGATCGTTCCACTCCACATCGCTTTGCAACGTTACGGTCACATATTTCAACGACTTGACTGTGACAAGCAGGACACTAGTAATACTGTAACAGAACTTAACAGGTTTGTTCTTCCTACTCAAGCGCATTAATTTACGTTTTTCCCCATTTAGAACTACACTACTGGCCATTAAAATTGCTACACCAAAACCTCTCAGACAAACAGAAGCTAAACGATGTCAAAGTTAGCGTAAGGAGGGCTATGCGTGAAGCGTTCAGTGAATTCGAAAGTAAAATTCTAAGTGCCGACTTGACAGAAAATCCTAGGAAGTTCTGGTCTTACGTTAAATCAGTAAGTGGCTCGAAACAGCATATCCAGACACTCCGGGATGATGATGGCATTGAAACAGAGGATGACACGCGTAAAGCTGAAATATTAAACACCTTTTTCCAAAGCTGTTTCACAGAGGAAGACCGCACTGCAGTTCCTTCTCTAAATCCTCGCACAAACGAGAAAATGGCTGACATCGAAATAAGTGTCCAAGGAATAGAAAAGCAACTGGAATCACTCAACACAGGAAAGTCCACTGGACCTGGCGGGATACCAATTCGATTCTACACAGAGTACGCGAAAGAACTTGCCCCCCTTCTAACAGCCGTGTACCGCAAGTCTCTAGAGGAACGGAAGGTTCCAAATGATTGGAAAAGAGCACAGGTAGTCCCAGTCTTCAAGAAGGGTCGTCGAGACCTATATCTCTGACGTCGATCTGTTGTAGAAGTTTAGAACATGTTTTTTGCTCGCGTATCATGTCGTTTTTGGAAACACAGAATCTACTCTGTAGGAATCAACATGGATTCCGGAAACAGCGATCGTGTGAGACCCAACTCGCTTTATTTGTTCATGAGACCCAGAAAATATTAGATACAGGCTCCCAGGTAGATGCTATTTTCCTTGACTTCCGGAAGGCATTCGATACAGCTCCGCACTGTCGCCTGATAAAGTAAGAGCCTACGGAATATCAGACCAGCTGTGTGGCTGGATTGAAGAGTTTTTAGCAAACAGAACACAGCATGTTTCCTCTGGCGTGCCACAGGGGAGTGTTATGAGACCATTGCTTTTCACAATATATATAAATGACCTAGTAGATAGTGTCGGAAGTTCCATGCGGCTTTTCCCGGATGATGCTGTAGTATACAAAGAAGTTGCAGCATTAGAAAATTGTAGCGAAATGCAGGAAGATCTGCAGCGGATAGGCACTTGGTGCAGGGAGTGGCAACTGACCCTCAACATAGACAAATGTAATGTATTACGAATACATAGAAAGAAGGATCCTTTATTGTGTGATTATATGATAGCGGAACAAACACTGGTAGCAGTTACTTCTGTAAAATATCTGGGAGTATGCGTGCGGAACGATTTGAAGTGGAATGATCATATAAAATTAATTGTTGGTAAGGCGGATACCAGGTTGAGATTCATTGGGAGAGTCTTTAGAAAATGTAGTCCATCAACAAAGGAGGGCCGGCCTGTGTGGCCGTGCGGTTCTAGGCGCTTCAGTCTGGAACCGCGTGACCGTTACGGTCACAGGTTCGAATCCTGCCTCGGGCGTGGATGTGTGTGATGTCCTTAGGTTTAAGTAGTTCCAAGTTCTAGGGGACTGATGACCAAAGCTGTTAAGTCCCATAGTGCTCAGAGCCATTTGAACAAAGGAGGTGGCTTACAAAACACTCGTTCGACCTATACTTGAGTATTGCTCATCAGTGTGGGATCCGTACCAGATCGGGTTGACGGAGGAGATAGAGAAGATCCAAAGAAGAGCTGCGCGTTTCGTCACAGGGTTATTTGGTAACCGTGATAGTGTTACGGAGATGTTTAGCAAACTCAAGTGGCAGACTCTGCAAGAGAGGCGCTCTGCATCGCGGTGTAGCTTGCTCGCCAGGTTTCGAGAGGGTGCGTTTCTGGATGAGGTATCGAATATACTACTTGTACCTCCCGAGGAGATCACTAATGTAAAATCAGAGAGATTCGAGCGCGCACGAAGGCTTTCAGACAGTCGTTCTTCCCGCGAACCATACGCGACTGGAACAGAAAAGGGAGGTAATGACAATGGCACGTAAAGCGCCCTCCGTCACACACCGTTGGGTGGCTTGCGGAGTATAAATGTAGATGTAGATGTAGATGTAGATGTAGAAATGCAGAAGATAAACGGGTATTCATTGGACAAATATATTATACTAGAACTGTCATATGATTACATTTTCACTCAATTTGGGTGCGTAGATCCTGAGAAATCAGTACCCAGAACAACCACCTCTGCCCGTAATAATGGCCTTGATACGCCTGGGCATTGACTCAAACAGAGCTTGGATGGCGTGTACAGGTACAGCTGCCCATGCGGCTTCAACACGATACCACAGTTCATCAAGAGTAGTGACCGGCGTATTGTGATGAGTCAGTTGCTCAGCCACCATTGACCAGACGTTTTCAATTGGTGAGAATTCTGGAGAGTGTGCTGGCCAGGGCAGCATCAGTCCAGAAAGGCCCGTACAGGACCTGCAACATGCGGTCGTGTATTATCCTGCTGAAATGTAGGGTTTCGCAGGGATCGAATGAAGGGTAGAGCCACGCGTCGTAACAGATCTGAAATGTAACGTCCACTGTTCAAAGTGCCGTCAGTGCGAACAAGAGATGACCGAGACGTGTAACCAATGGCACCCCATACCATCACGCCGGGTGATACGCCAGTATGGCGATGACGAATACACGCTTCCAATGTGCGTTCACTGCAATGTCGCCAAACACGGATGCGGCCATCATGATGCTGTAAACAGAACCTGGATTCACCAGAAAGAATGACGTTTTGCCATTTGTGCACCCAGGTTTGTCGTTGAGTACACCATCGCAGACGCTCCAGTCTGTGATGCAGCGTCAAGAATAAGCACAGCCATAGTCTCCGAGCTGATAGTCCATGCTGCTGCAAACGTCGTCGAACTGTTCGTGCAGATGGTTGTTGTCTTGCAAACGTCCCAATCTGTTGACTCAGGGATCGAGACGTGGCTGCACGATCCGTGACAGCCATGCCTGTCATCTCGACAGCTAGTGATACGAGGCCGTTGGGATCCAGCGCGCCGTTCCGTATTACCCTCCTAAACCCACCGATTCCATATTCTGCTAACAGTCATGGGATTTCGACCAACGCGAGAAGCAATGTCGCGATATGATAAACCGCAATCGCGATAGGCTACAATCCGACCTTTATCAAAGTCGGAAACGTGATGGAACGCATTTCTCCTCCTTACACGAGGCATCACAACAACGGTCAACTGCTGTTTGTGTATGAGAAATCGGTTGGAAACTTTCCTCATGTCAGCACGTTGTAAATGTCGCCACTGGTGCCAACCTTGCGTGAATGCTCCGAAAAGCTAATCATTGGCATATCACAGCATCTTCCCCCTGTCGGTTAAATTTCGCGTCTGCAGCACGTCAACTTCGTGGTGTAGCAATTTTAATTGCCAGTAGTGTAACTGCCATTCATCACAACAACTAGAAATTTTGTCTAACTCATCTTGTATCTTCCTACAGTCACTCAACTTCGACCCCTTATCGTTGACCACAGCATCATTAGCAAACACTCACATAGTGCTGCTCATTCTGTCCGCCAAATCAAGAACAACAGCTGTCCTATGACACTTTCCTGGGGCACTCCTGACGGTATCCTTGTCTCTGATGAACATCCGCCGTGGAGCACAATGTAGTGGGTTTTATTACTTAAGAGTCAATGGCATTGTCGTAGTGGATACACCGGTTCCCGTGAGATCACCGAAGTTAAGCGCTGTCGGGCGTGTTCGGTACTTGGATGGGTGACCATCCAGGCCGCCATGCGCTGTTGCCGTTTTTCGGGGTGCACTCAGCCTCGTGATGCCAATTGAGGAGCTACTCGACCGAATAGTAGAGGCTTCGGTCAAGAATACCATCACAGCGACCGGGAGAGCGGTGTGCTGACCCCACGCCCCTCCTTTCAGCATCCTCTACTGAGGATGACACGGCGGTCGGATGGTCCCGGTAGGCCACTCGTGGCTTGAAGACGGAGTGCTTTTTTTATTACTTAAGACGTCATCGAGCCACTCACAAATCTGTGAACTTATTCCATATGCTCGTACCTTCGTTACAGCCTGCAATGAGGCACCGTGTCAAATGCCTTCCTGAAATCTAGAAATATGGAATCTGCCTGTTGCCCTTCATATATAATTCGCAGTATATAATGTGAGGAAACGGCAAACTGAGTTTCAGTTTCGCATGAGTGTTGCTTTCTAAGTCCGTGCTCATTCGGGGACATTAGCTTCTCAGTCTCAAGGAAGTTTGTTATTATCTAACTGAGAATGTGCTCAAGTATTTTGCAGAAAGCCCATATTAGGGATATTGGTTTGTAATTTTGCTGTTCCGTTCTTTTACCCTCCTAATATAGATGAGTCACCTGCCCTTTTTTGACTCGTTTGAGACTTTGTGCTGGGCAAGAAATTCACAGTAAATGCAAGCTAGGTAAGGGGCCAAGGCCGTACAGTAGTCTCAGTAAAATCTAAGTGGGATTCCAACCGCACGTGGTAATTTATTTGCTTTCAGACCTTTCACTTGTCTCTCTCATAAGGGACGCTTATTACTATACCATCCGTACGGGAGTCTGTGCGATGGTCAAATGACGGTATGTTGTATGATTCTCTTGTGTGGACGATTTCTTGAACGTGGAATTTAAAACTTCAGGTATCGTTTTGTTAACTTCAACTGCAACGCCAGACCGGCCAGGGAGGGACTGAAAGGATACATTTGACCTGCTTAGCGATCTTCCATAGGACCATCCGGACTGGTTGTCGGGCCTCATGGCGGTTAAACAGTGGGGATAGTATAACACCACTGTCTGGAGCGTCTACAGACACGTCTTCGTCCTGGAATCTCATTGACTGGAGTAGAATTGTATTCATGCCGAGTCCCGCTCGACTTCAGCTCCGACAATCACGTGTCTGCGGACGCCCTGGACACTGTGGTAGGATGCCGAACTGACTGTCGCCCGCCATACGGTCCCAAAACCAGGTGTAATGGTCTGAGGTATCACCTCTTTTCACAGCAGGAGCTCTTCGGTTGTCAACAGCGGTATCCTTACAGCGCAGCGGTAGGTCGGCTATATTTTACGCCCCCTTTCGATCCCCTTCATTTAGGTCCCCCTGGTCTTACATTTCAGCACGATAATGCCAGCCTGCACACGGCGAGAGTCTCTACTGCTTGCTTTCGTGCGTGCCAAACCTGTATTGGCTAGCAAGGACGCTGCATCTCTACCCAGTTCAGATCTTGAAGCATTATGATTGCAGAACTCTGCAACCAGCGTGGCATTTTGACAATCGAACTCTCTAATTGGAAAGAATTTGACACAATATCTCTCAGGAGGACTTCCAATAACTCCGTCAATCAATACTAAGCCATATATAATTGCTTGTGAATGGTTAGAGGTGGATCAACGCGTTGTTGACTTGCTCAATTTGCGAGTCTCTTTCTCTTGAATAAATCATTCAGTTTTTCTGACATTGTAACCATTTGTTTGTCCTTACACGTACATAATATTTACCGATCTCCGTCCCATTCGAATAGTTTCTTCGTGCTGCGAGTTTTTTAGGTCTTAGAGTACGTTTTTGTGTTGGCTGTTTAGGATCAGGGCTGTTATTTATCTAATAAATGTTTCACCAGCTCGAAGAACGTGTGGACGCTAATGAAACTTCCTGGCAGATTAAAACTGTGTACCGGACTGAGATTCGAACTCGCAAACTTTGTGCCGTTCGCGGCCAAATGCTCTGCCAACTGGGCTACCCATTCACGAAGCCCTAACACCTTTACTTCCTCCAGTACCTCATCTCCTAGCTTTCAAACTTCATAGAAGTTCTCCTGCGAAACTTGCTGGACTAGAACTCCTGAAGAAAGGCTACTGCTTAGACATACCTTAGCCACAGTCTGGGGGATCTTCCCACATAGAAATTTTCGTTCTACAGCGGAGTGTGGGCTGATGGAAAACTTGCTGGCAGATTAAAACTGTGTGCCGGACCGAGACTCGAACTCGGGACCTTTGCCCTACGGCGGCAAGTCTCACAAGTTTTGCTGGATAACTTCTTGGCGAAAGTACATCTGCAAGGAGAGTCCGGCAGTGCTACTTCGATAGTTCAATCAGTAGAGCGTTTGTTTGCGAAAAAAGAAGGTCCAGATTTCGAGTCTCAGACCAATACACAGTTTTAACCTGCCCAGCAAGTTTCACATCAGCGCACAATCCGCTACAGAGTGAAATTTTCGTTTTAATTGCTAATAGTTCTTTGGTCGTTTAGTCTAGGTTTATTTTCTCTTCCTGCACATGACTCCTTAAAATGCTGATTTATGTTTCTGTAAGACACGGGAAACGTTTAGTGACAATTGTCGTACATGTCAATAATCACTACAAATTGAATTAATTTCATTCCCTAATACTTGTGGATATTGACTCTCATATGCCACTATTCAAGAGATACGTGGACCAACAAAGAGAATGGTGGTGATCTATGGGTGCTAGACGGATCCAGTTTCGATTGCCCCGACTCCAGCGGTCGCGAAGAGAAATTCATGTTGCGATGGCATTTACCTTGCTACATGAAATAAATACCCGGGGCCGGCAGCTAGATCCTCAGTCTGTATCTTGTTATTGAAGCTTCTGTACGCCGATCTCAAATGCAACAATTACTTCATTTTTCTGAACCTTACCGAATGTACCGTACTTGGTACGTCATCTGATTTGTTACGACGTTTGAAGCAAAGCCAATTGCAACTAATCTGCTCTTGAGGAAACTGATTTGCATAGAACAGTATATTGATTGGTCAGAAGTGCAGTTGCCTCCAGTAAATAGATTTTTCTATCAATCACCAAACAGATTTTTCTATCAATATGCAGGATACACTTCCAGTCCGTCAGAGCTAAGGAAAACTACACTCCTGGAAATGGAAAAAAGAACACATTGACACCGGTGTGTCAGACCCACCATACTTGCTCCGGACACTGCGAGAGGGCTGTACAAGCAATGATCACACGCACGGCACAGCGGACACACCAGGAACCGCGGTGTTGGCCGTCGAATGGCGCTAGCTGCGCAGCATTTGTGCACCGCCGCCGTCAGCGTCAGCCAGTTTGCCGTGGCATACGGAGCTCCATCGCAGTCTTTAACACTGGTAGCATGCCGCGACAGCGTGGACGTGAACCGTATGTGCAGTTGACGGACTTTGAGCGAGGGCGTATAGTGGGCATGCGGGAGGGCGGGTGGACGTACCGCCGAATTGCTCAACACGTGGGGCGTGAGGTCTCCACAGTACATCGATGTTGTTGCCAGTGGTCGGCGGAAGGTGCACGTGCCCGTCGACCTGGGACCGGACCGCAGCGACGCACGGATGCACGCCAAGACCGTAGGATCCTACGCAGTGCCGTAGGGGACCGCACCGCCACTTCCCAGCAAATTAGGGACACTGTTGCTCCTGGGGTATCGGCGAGGACCATTCGCAACCGTCTCCATGAAGCTGGGCTACGGTCCCGCACACCGTTAGGCCGTCTTCCGCTCACGCCCCAACATCGTGCAGCCCGCCTCCAGTGGTGTCGCGACAGGCGTGAATGGAGGGACGAATGGAGACGTGTCGTCTTCAGCGATGAGAGTCGCTTCTGCCTTGGTGCCAATGATGGTCGTATGCGTGTTTGGCGCCGTGCAGGTGAGCGCCACAATCAGGACTGCATACGACCGAGGCACACAGGGCCAACACCCGGCATCATGGTGTGGGAAGCGATCTCCTACACTGGCCATACACCACTGGTGATCGTCGAGGGGACACTGAATAGTGCACGGTACATCCAAACCGTCATCGAACCCATCGTTCTACCATTCCTAGACCGGCAAGGGAACTTGCTGTTCCAACAGGACAATGCACGTCCGCATGTATCCCGTGCCACCCAACGTGCTCTAGAAGGTGTAAGTCAACTACCCTGGCCAGCAAGATCTCCGGATCTGTCCCCCATTGAGCATGTTTGGGACTGGATGAAGCGTCGTCTCACGCGGTCTGCACGTCCAGCACGAACGCTGGTCCAACTGAGGCGCCAGGTGGAAATGGCATGGCAAGCCGTTCCACAGGACTACATCCAGCATCTCTACGATCATCTCCATGGGAGAATAGCAGCCTGCATTGCTGCGAAAGGTGGATATACACTGTACTAGTGCCGACATTGTGCATGCTCTGTTGCCCGTGTCTATGTGCCTGTGGTTCTGTCAGTGTGATCATGTGATGTATCTGACCCCAGGAATGTGTCAATAAAGTTTCCCCTTCCTGGGACAATGAATTCACGGTGTTCTTATTTCAATTTCCAGGAGTGTAGTACACACATTTTTCATACGCTGCCTTAATCATATTACACAATAACAAATTCACACAACACACCATAGTTTTAAAACAACAGGTAAATAAGAGTTTTAATGTAATTTCTCTTGTAGTCGAATTAATAAATTTCCCTAATGTGTCAGTAGACCGTCGAGACGGTGTTGCAAATATTAACTAAATTATGCTAGGCAAGCTACTAAAATATATAGAGTTGTGTAATGACTCGTGGTAATGTACGGTTGCGCTAAGTAATTACGTTAGATATTGAACATCTGGCACTTCGAAAATACTTAATATACATCAGTTGTTTTCTGCTCTCCTTTAGCTACCCGTTCGAAATCATCTTTCTCTTCTCTTACCTATCGTTTACCTCATCTAGTACGGGGTTTGCTTTTTCAGGATTCAGTAAATTTTACTCTAGTATATAACTTCGCGGCCGGAAGCCCTTCCTGACTGCAGTCGTCAGTGCATCATTAGGGAGGGAAGTCGCATGCACCATGTGTCTGTGAAGGGGGTAAACTTCGTTCTGTGCATTATCGTATTCTTAAGCCTAACTGCTTGTACGTCGTTTTCTCTGAGGTGCAGGCTGGGGAAGAGCCCAGTACTTGTCCAAACCAGCGTGGTTAAGCTACCGAAAAACACGAGCAATCTGCCTGGTCTTCCAACCCACAGTAGGTTGTCCACCGCGTGGATTCTATACGGGTTTGGCCGCTTCCGTGTGTCGCAAGCTAGCACGCTGTCCTTTACTCTCTACTTTTTTTAATACACGTATAAAGGGGCCATGACTACAAAGCCAACAAGGAACGGGTAACTCAACCGATACCTTGACGACGAAATACAAGTTTCAACGTACTGTAAATTCAATTAAATACTTAGGGATTACAGTATTACAAATAAACCTGAATTGGAACGATCTCATAGACAATATTGTGGGTGGAGCAAACCATACACTGCGATTCATTGGCAGAACACTCAGAAGGTGCAACAGGTCTACCAAAGAGACTGCTTACACTACGCTTGTCCGCCCTATTCTGGAGTACCGTTGTGCGGTGTGGGATCCGCATCAGGTGGGACTGACGGATGACATCTAAAAAGTACAAAGAAGGGCAGCTCGTTTTAAATTATCGCGAAATAGGGGAGATAGTGTCACAGACATGATACGTGAATTGGAGTGGCAATCATTAAAACAAAGGCGTTTTTCGTTGCGACGGGATCTTCTCATGAAATTTCGATCAACAGTTTTCTCCTCCGATTGCGAAAACATTCTGTTGGCACCCACCTACGTAGGGAGAAATGATCACGATAAAATAAAAGAAATCAGTGCTCGCACGGAAAAATTTAAGTGCTCCTTTTTCCCGCGTGCCGTTCGAGAGTGGAACAGTAGACAGCATGAAGGTGGTTCATTGAACCCTCTGCCAGGCATTTTATTGTGAATAGCGCAGTAATCACGTAGATGTAGATGTATTGACGAATAAGTCGCGATACCGTGGCAGCCACAAAGACCTAAAATATGCAGTGGCCAATATATTGACGGAAGGCGAGTGGGTCCGTATCGCCCCATCTACCTACAGTGTAATGATCATACTGGTCCAACAGCCGAACAATTGTATCTGACCTTGCCCTCGGAAAAAAGGAGTCTCGACACAACAGGATAACTGTACAGGCATGTAGCCATCCGTGGAAAGTAGTAATTGATAATGCAATGTGATTTAGTTTGAATGGATGGTCAAATACTTCACTTTCCGCCAAAGTTGATTGCTCACATCACGTAACCTTCTACAACTGAGCGCTTAAGGTTTTTTAATTTTATTTTTATGTTTAATTTTAAATAAGTGATAGTCTTTCATCATTTCATTAGGTTCTCTTGTCATCCCACATGAGTACTTGTAAAATTAATACTCATAAATAAACACTGACGTAGAAGGTACTCAATAGCTGCACCTATTTTCTTGTCACTGTTGACGAGAGAGAGATGTCAAAGAACACATATCTTAGGACAATACAGCATCACTGACGGTGCAATAAAATCTGCTACTACTGTTACAGGAAGACGAAGTGAATGATCTAGGTAGTAGTGGAGACACAGTGTTATGGCAGTAAAAGGCAGATTTAAAATCAGAGTGATTGATAACTGCATTGGGAGTCCACCGTTCGATAGTTTGCGCCTGTTGAAAGTCTCGATAATTTCGGACGACCAATTATGGTGAAACACGCTCAGTATCATCAACAGTATGCATATAAGTTTATTCTATCAGTGTGTCCAGAGTTATTTTATTTCGCGTATTTTTTGAGTCATCAGTCTTTTAACTGTTTTGATGCGATCCGCCAGAATCCTTTCCTGCGCCAACCTCTTCCTCTCCGAGTAGCGATTGCAACCTACGTCCTCAATTAATTGTCAGATGTATCCTCCACAGTTTTTCCCCCTCTACAGCTCGTTCTAGTACCATGTAAGTTATCCCCTCATGGCTGTACAGATGTCCTGTCATGCTGTCCATTTTCTTGACAGTATTTTCCACATATTTCTTTCCTCGTCGATTCTGCGGAGAACCTCCTCATTCATTACCTTATGAGTCCACCTTATTTTCAACATTTTTCTGTTGCACCACATCTCAAATGCTTCGATTCTCATCCGTTCCTACTTTCCCACAGTCGATGTTTCACTACCATACAGTGCTGTGCTCCAAACATGTACAAAACACGTAAAATGCGCGAATGGCCCTTACAGTTGGTGATCTTCTGTCTCTTTAAACTTCAGTTAGCTGTGGAGATAAAAGTTGATTGCTTAAAATCCTAGTCTCTTTTTAATACAGTCCTGAAGAACAGATCGCAGTTCCTTAAACTTCAGCATCTATAAGGGGCAGTCAAATAAAAACCGAACACGTGCCACAACGGGAGCATGGGACGGTTCCATTCATAAGTAATCACCACAGCCGTTAAGACATTTTCCCCATTTGGAGACGAGATGATCAATTCCTATCACTGACAGATCGACATATGCATTCAGTCTTACACTTTCTCTTCATAATGTTACTGACGTTCAGGTATGCCTTTCTTAAGGTCGCCTAAAATGAGAAAATCACATGGTGAGAGATCCGGGCTGTATAGAGGACGTTGCAGTGTTTCCCAAATAAATCAGTGAATCGAGGCTTTCGTCCACTTGGCATTGTGAGGCGTGTGTTATCGTGCAACGCGATTCTTCCTCTGCTTACCGAGTTCCTCGAGCGTGGAACCGCAATCAATGCGGAAGACAATCTGCAGGAATTGCGCCGTGTCATGAAGTCAAAACGCCTGGGAATGCTTTCAGACGGAATCATCATATTGCACGATAAGCCCATCCCCACACTGTCAGTTGGGCGAAGGTTACGCTTCAGCGATTTGTTTGGGAAACACTGTACCATCCTCCATACATCACCAATATTTCACCTCATGATTTCCATATCTTTGGCGGCCTGAAGAAAGACATGCATGGGCTTCGGTTTCAGTCGGACGAGGAAGTGTAATTACGGATGCGGTTGTGGTCCAGTCAGCGGCCGACCGCGATCTACGAAGAAGTTATTGACCAAGTTGTCTCTTGTAAGTAAATTAGTTATGAGTGTAAATGTATATGTGATGAAGTGGAAGTGGCACTCTGCCAAGAAATAATTTTGAGTCCATCACATTAGTAATCTGACTGTATAAAATCACAGATCCATCCAAGTCAAAATTTTTTTTCTCTTCATTTAAATCTTTATGTCCTCATTTAGTTGTATATGTCTATAATATAGCGTATTTCATGTGTTAACAGGTAGAAACCACTAATTTGTATGTTTGAAATCGTAACGTAGCATAATCACTAACATAATGATGATACCTTAACGTACCTTGTAGGGATGCGCATGAGCCATAGACCTGCTGGTAATGATCATATTAGTACAGCAATTTTACCTGATAGTACTGGGACGATTTTAGCACATTTGTGACGAATAGGTTCTGCTGTACTCAATTAGAATCGTACAATTACATTTTTGCTCGTATGTTTGATCCGTAATAGGGTAAACGCACGCATACGAACCCAAATTTCACGTGATAATGACATCTACATCTACATGGATACTCTGAAAATCACATTTAAGTGCCTGGCAGAGGGTTCATCGAACCACTTTCACAATTATCTATTATTCCAATCTCGTATAGCGCGCGGAAAGAATAAACACCTATATCTTTCCGTACGAGCTCTGATTTCCCTTATTTTATCGTGGTGATCGTTCCACCCTATGTAGATCGGTGTCAACAAAATATTTTCGCATTCGGAGGAGAAAGTTGGTGATTGGAATTTTGTGAGAAGATTCCGTCGTAACGAAAAACGCCTTTCTTTCAATGATGTCCAGCCCAAATCCTGTAGCATTTCTGTGAGACTCTCTCCCATATTTCAGAATAATACAAAACGTGCTGCCTTTCTTTGAACTCTTTCGATGTACTACGTCAGTCCTACCTGGTAAGGATCCCACACCGTGCAGCAGTATTCTAAAAGAGGACGGACAAGTGTAGTGTAGGCAGTCTCCTTAGTAGGTCTGTTACATTTTCTAAGTGTCCTGCCAATAAAACGCAGTCTTGTGGTAGCCTTCCGCTCAACATTTTCTATGTGTTCTTTCCAATTTAGTTGAATTTACGGCTTTTAGATTAGACTGATTTATCGTGTAACCGAAGTTTAACGAGCTCCTTTTAGTACTCATGTGGATGACCTCACACTTTTCGTTATTTAGGGTCAATTGCCAATTTTCGCACCATTCCGATAGTTTTTCTAAATCGTTTTGCAGTTTGTTTTGATCTTCTGACGACTTTATTAATCTATAAACCACAGCGTGACCTGCAAACAACCGAAGACGGCTGCTCAGATTGTCTTCCAAATCGTTTATATAGATAAGGCACAGCAAAGGGCCTATAACACTACCTTGGGGAACGCCTGAAATCACTTCTGTTTTACTCGATGACTTTCCGTCAATTACTACGAACTTTGACCTCACTGACAGGAAATCGCAAATTCAGTCACATAACTGAGGCGATGTACCATAAGCACGCAATTCTACTACGAGCCGCTTGTGTGGTACAGTGTCAAAAGCCTTCCGGAAATCCAGGAATACGGAATCGATCTGGAATCCCTTGACAATAGCACTCAGCACTTCATGTGAATACAGAGCTAGTTGTGTTTCACATGAACGAGGTTTTCTAAACCCATGTTGACTGTGTGTCAATAGACAGGTTTCTTCCAGGTAATTCACAATGTTTGAACACAATGTATGTTCCAAAATCCTGCTGCGTATCGACGTTAACGATATGGGCCTGTAATTTAGTGGATTATTCCTACTACTTTTCTTGAATAGTGGTGTGACCTGTGCAACTTTCCAGTCTTTGGGTACGGATCTTTCTTCGAATGATTGGTTGTATATGATTGTTAAGTATGGAGCTAATGCATCAGCATGCTCCGAAAGGATACCAATTGGTATACAGTCTGGACCAGAAGACTTGCTTTTATTAAGTGATTTGAGATGCATCACTACTCCGAGGATATTTGCTTCTACGTTACTCATGTTGGCAGCTGTTCTCGATTCGAATTCTGGAATATTTACTTCGTCTTCTTTTGTGAAGGCATTTCGGAATGGTGTGCTTAGTAAATCTGCTTTGGCGGCACTGTCTTCGATAGTATCTCCATTGTTATCGCGCAGAGAAGGCACACACTAATACCTCGCAATCAATCATAATGAATGGGAAACAAGGTTGTACAACGTACTCAGCGCGGATAATCCGGTATAATCAAGTGATCCTAATTTCAGCAGAGGACGCAATACAATCAGGAGACGTCATTGGTTGTAATGACAAAGACCGTGTAAATACGCATCAATGTTGATAATTTCATCAGATGTATTCTTAATAATAAAGTCTAAAAACATTAATAATATTCAAATATAAAGAATAGTACTTACATGTAGATTTGATAACGGAAAGGACAGGAACGAAAAAGAGCTTACGTATTCTGAAACATGTGGTTGTTACGAACAGCACTGTAAGCAAGAAGTCATACTATGTAGTGCAATCAGTGAGTTGAAAAAGGCTCTACGAGTGACATGAACATCTTAACCTAAGCGAAAAGACTTTCAAGTGATAATTAATTGTGTATAACTGTTTAACTGTTAGTCAGACTTGTACTGTGAGCAATATATTAGCCCATGTCAACGCGGTGACAATAGTTTGTGGAGCATGCTGTACTGATTCAGCACTCAGCAATTCACATTGTCGCGCGGCTGCTGCAAGCGCCACGACAAACGTCGAACAGAATAAATAAACAAATAGTAGTTCGCGCAACGTTGACGGACGCTCAACAGAGCGCAGTTCAGCGATGCAGCGCGTTTTGGTCCTATGGAATGAGCATACTTAAACAGCCATATCTGCATAAACTCGCCTGTAATCTGCGTTGTCAATACAGCCAAATACAGACGTATAAACTATAGAAAAGAGAGAGTGAAGTGTGTGACAGAAATGCTAATTCCCTTCCTTGCAGGTAGTTCAGTAATGTTACTATTCATTATTTCATTATTATCCGGCACTGTGAGACGTAGGAGAAGCTGTTTCCCGAACCGCAGAGAACGTTAAGAGGCATGCATTCCTGACCGCCGTCTCACCCGTGAACCACACCTGTACCAGCTGCAGGAGTGCTCCAGGCCACCATACGACGTAACCTGAAGACTGTGACCAAGACCATAATTTTAATCAAGAAAGAAGAATGTACAATGGTAAATCTTCATTGTAAACTTTTAGTCAAAACATGGACACTGTTGCAAAATATGGGAAACGTAATAACCTCAAATATGTTTCAAAACTATTCATGAATGATATTCCAGGAAAAGTGTATAAACCTTACATGTAACTGTATAACTGAACCAACAGCTATCTGTGTTTGCTAAAGCTGTTCTGTAAATATACCAGTGAAATTGTATATCTTAATGATGATTACGCAATGGAAATTCACAACCATATACTAAGTTAATGGGTACAACACCAGTCTAGTGAATGTAGTCTGAAAGCTCTGGGGTGGATTTCTTCCCCGGTTTACTACGACCGTGAACCCAAATGAGGGAACAAAGATAATTTTCCTGAAACGCCTACGAAGTCTAATCCGGACTTCACTCACTTAGATTACACACCCACAGTAGCATACACCATGTTTAACCGAACACAAAGAAGAACTCAAACCTTTTGATAAACAATAAAAAATCTTGTACTATACAATTCTTGAGTAACTTTGTATAAACTGTTTTATTTATCTACGTACCCATGTAATGATAAACTAATTCACAATTTAAATACTTGCTTACTAAAAATGTTTCTGAAATTATTGATCTACTATTAACAGTCCTCAAGTAGTGGCCTGTTAAACCATCAACATTTTACTTAATGACGTTAACATCCCAGGGGGTAATGTACAGTCTCCTGGTTAAGATTTACTGAAAGACCGACAGAATAATTTTTGATCTGTCTTATCAACTGAAAGTACTGTAGAAAACGAATGAAATAGTGAAGCGAGTGATGAAGGGCGATCAGCGACCCTGATTAACAATTACATATTACAGAGTCATCTTTGATTTTGACTACGAAAGACATTAATAATTACTATTCTTTCCTTCTTTTGTCCAGCGAACAACTACTAACTCGAGCTGGCTTAGGCTGACGTCATGGTAATAACTCTTATTAAAATACAGGTCTGTTAACAATAATTGTATGAATTAGTTACTTAAGTGTGTGTGAAATCTTATGGGACTTAACTGCTGAGGTCATCAGTCCCTACAGTTACTTAAGGGCTTTCAGAAAACAGTTGTAGAAAAGAACTTATTCTATTTGTGGTATAGTGCCCCCACCAGAAATTTATAAGATCTTCAGTTCTCTTTGTTGACCACCATTGCTATCGGCCTAACTAATTTCGTCAATTACGACTCTTCAAGCCTACTTATTTATGAAAAGGTTCATTCACTCTTTGTCCAAGGTTAAAGGTAAACGTTTAACAACAACATTTCTTGGTGGTGGTACGGGACATATGCTGCCAAGTACATTCAGCTTACCGTCTTCACCATTACAACGATCACGAAATACTAATTAAAAGCAAAGGGTGGTTGCAAAGTGAATATTAATAGCAATGTAACACACTTTACATAAAAGAGAATCCATTTCCAAGTGAAATCCCTGAGAATTTTATCAATTCATGCTCTACTGAAATTTATTGCTCTGAGGTGTGCACAAGTAATTTACGCAAACCTCTTACGCTTTTGCCCGCAAATAGTTAAAAATATTGACGTAGCATCAGAGTTTTGTTGGTGCCGTAATTGTGTTTGAGTGTTAATGTGGTTTTCTGGAAATAACAGAAGTCTTAATGCAAGGATAAACGATAGTAACTTTAACTTTCATTTGCATTTGAAGCATATTTAATGGTCACTGAAACCACAATACAATGCACCAGGCAAACACGATACGACACAACAGCGAAAAGTCTGAAGTGCGGTTTAAAGATTTTTTTCGTGATGCACATAGTCGCCTTGAGACAACAGGGAACCCGGCACAATCGTCAGAACGTCACAAAAGGAAACTAGCGTGGCAGAGGAAAACATGGGCGCACTTACTGAATGCATGGCACATACCAACCATCCGAATAGCCGCTAGGCAAACTTTCGCAGCAATTTCCACTGTTTTTAATTACTTGATCGAAAATCGCCATCATTCTTCTTTCATCTGCGTTGGTCTTCTTCGAATTGTCTCCGATTGTGCTCACGCATAGGACGGAAACTGATAAAATATACTTACTACTTTTAAGTGAATTTATTTGTCACAGGAACCAACCCACAAGAACATTCCGTACAATAGGCCTACATTTTCCACGTAATAACACTTCGAATTTTTAGGACATTCACTACAAAATTTGGAGACTACCTACAAATTTGACTTTGTATCAACTTAAGAAGACAATTTTGTCAACGTTCTCAACCGTAAACATCTGTTCACTGACACAGCACTATCCAGCAGACTACGCCGAAGCGCAAGTGCAGTCCTCTGAAACAGTGGAACACAGCGGCATCAGTGATTTTCTTAGTAACTATCAAAGTATTATTAAAATACACGGAAATATTCATTTCGTGTTGCTTGTTCTCCAACATACCGTGTACTGGGTTTGAACAATTACGAGTACATGCCTATGACCCCAATTATTAATTTATTTAACTTGATCAAAGGACCTCAGGCCCTCTCTTACTTCAGACCAGGATTTTACACATAGAGTGCACTTTCCGTCATTGAAACTAAAAAATAATAATTTTAATATGACAGATAGCGATAATCGGCTAGTGACAATAAAAGATTTTCTGAATATATCTAATGACAATGTGGATAACAGTGTTGACTAAGAATTACGGTAACAGCGTTAATACAAACTGTAATGCTACTACTACTACTACTACTGTACTTCGACAACTACCACTAATACTGCTGCTGACAACAACAATAATAATAATTATTATTATAGTGACAGTAGACAGAAAATGTAATTATGGTGCACAAGAGCGATATTTTTTGACATAGCCAGGTTCGAGGGAGAGAAATTTAGACTGACCATACCAGCTAGGAGCCTTTGGAAATAAGGAAGGGACTTGGTTTTGTTGGGTAAGGGGTGCATACAGGAAAAAAGGTAGACATTATTGTTGTCTCACCAACTGCGACGTAGTCGCGTATACAAACAGTGATCCAATACTGTCAAATGTTTTTTATTCCAGTCTTTCATCACAATATCAATTCTTTAGACGATGACCGGTTTCACTCCGTAATGACCATCCTCAGATCTACAATATACAAATATATACACCTAGTGAGCAGTGTGTCTTTCAACATAATAAAGCAATACGTATCACAATATACTATCGTACAACGAGGGAAATGTACAGATAAAATACGGTAAAACGTACCTTTTTTACACCATGTCCTAAAGTGATAAGGCCATAATGTCATCGCCAAAACATATAAACATAATCAGCACAGAATGTTCTACCTATTCATGGAATGTATAGCCCGACTATATAATTTTATTTATTGGCTGTTAATATATTGTTTAAACGTTTTCTGTGGGAGACATATCACGATGTATTTAAAGTCCTCTAGTGGTTAAGTTCTTACGATCGGTGCATCCTGGCGGACGACCCAACAGAGGGCGCTGTTCATTGATCTGTCTTTTTCAGCTGTCATACAGACATTTTATCTTTCATAGGCAATTTATAGGTTGCCACAGGCAATGTATTACGTATATTAATTGTTGACCGTAAATTCACCATAAAAAGGGTCGGACCTATTCTCTTCTTATATTTCCTTTTAATTATTTCATATGAGTAACTGTATTCGTCTTTTAATGTACCACAATTGGTTTCTGTCATAGTTATCAATTTTAAAAGTCTGCTACATGTATTTTACCTAATGTGTTTTTATCATATTATGTTTTTTGCGTAAATGATGACTACATCTAAGCCCACAGTAGCGACATCTAGAGAGGAAGTAGGCAAACAGATTTCTGGTAGCTACTGTACTTCAGTAACCAGTTGCAATAATGACTGTGTAGACGATGTGGCCTATTCTACACCTTATTTTAGATTTATGGGACGATGCTGTGCTGACTATGTTTATATGTTTTGACGATGCCATTATGGCCTTATCACTTTAGGACATGGTGTAAAAAAGGTACGTTTTACCGTATTTTATCTGCACATTTCCCTCGTTGTTTGATAGTATATTGTGATACGTATTGCTTTATTATGTTGAAAGACACACTACTCACTAGGTGTATATATTTGTATATTGTAGATCTGAGGATGGTCATTACGGACTGAAACCGGTCATCGTCTAAAGAACTGATATTGTGATCAAAGACTGGAATAAAAAAACATTTGATTAATGTTGTTTTAGTAGAGACGTAACTGTCTTTTGACGCTTCAGATGTTACCCAGTACTTTACTTAAAGCTTCCAGGGTGACAGACCACGGTCGGTAAGTAAAATGTTTCCCTAACGTATCGTTTGCGGCTGCGGGAGACACTCTCAGAGGAGAAGAGGCGAACTGAAGTCCGAACCCGAGGGAGCGCCGACTATACATACAGGATACCACAGTCCATCATGCGTCGCCGGCTACGACACTGTCTATGGAAGTGCCAACATTTCTACTGACAGTTATCGGTCGTCATGATGGGAAATAAGGATAAATCGGGCGTTGCAGAACATGTGTACCAAGAGCGTAATGATGAAATAAAATTCAGTAAAGCGAGAATCACATCTTGCGCGCATGTGTAGATAGCCCATTGATATTGATAAAAACCGTAATAGTTTTAACAGAAAAGAGAAAGGTGCCGAATTAAATAAAACGTAGAGGTGACTTTGCACCGACAAACTGACGGTCGATTACTTTCAATCGAGACTGTTGGCACTTCCAGAGATAGTCTTATATCTGGCATCAACCGACGGACTGTGGTGCTCTCTAAACCGCCTATATATTCGGCGCTCCCTCGAGTTCTGATTGTACTTCACCACTTGGACTCTGAGGATATTCCTTTCAGTCGGAGACGAAACGTAAGGGAAAGGTTTTACATATAGACTACATCATGCCAGCCTGGAAGTTTTAACTGATGTTAATATAGGCCGTGAAAGCCTAAGTTGTTACTTAGTACTCTCATATTCTGTGGGAGATCATTCCAGAGCCATGTTCCTTTTACTGAATAGGACCTAGAGCAGTCGACTTGGTGATGGAGTGGGACAGAACGGATTTTGCTGTTATCGAATCGGGTTCTTCTGCTGTGTTACTCAGACAAGAATGGTATATAGTTATAATTTTGCGACGAAAATAATATTGTAAAAATTGCACATACTACACATTACGAACTTTCTGATGGATAGTATATTAGTAGTAGTATACACACATCAAAAGAAGTTTTGCATCACCTCGGTTCCGAGAGTTCCGGAACCTGTACAGGAAGTTGGAACAGAGATCTACATAAACATCATTCCTGCCCTTTTTATTGCACGTGAAAACCACACATTTCATGTTGTACCACCATACAGTGAGACCTTCACAGGTGGTGGTCCAGATTGCTGCACACACTGGTACCTCTAATGCCCAGTAGCACGACCTCTTGCATTGATGGTTGTTGTATTCTTCGTGGCATACTATCCACAAGTTCATGAAGGCACCGTTGGTCCAGACTGGTCCACTTCTCAACGGCGATTCGGCATAGATCTCTCAGAGTGGTTGGTAGGTCGCGCCGTCCATAAACAACCCTTTTCAATCCGTCCCAGGCATGTTCGATAGGGTTCATGTCTGGAGAACATGCTGGCCACTGTAGTCGAGTGATGCCATTATCCTGAAGGAAGTCATTCATAATATGTGCACGATGTGGGCGCGAATTGTCGTCCATGAAGACGAATGCCTCGCCAATATGGTGCTGATATGGTTGTACTATTGGTCGGAGGATAGCATTCACTTATAGTACAGGCGTTACGACGCCTTCCATGACCACCAGCGGCTTACACCGGCCCCACATAATGCCACACCAAAACAGCAGGGAACCTCCACCTTGCTGCACTCGCTGGACGGTGTGTCTAAGGCGTTCAGCTTGACCGGGTTGCCTTCAAACACGTGTCCGACGATTGTCCGATTGAAAACATATGCGACACTCATCGTTTAAGAGAACGTCATGCCAATCCTGACCGGTTCATTCGGCATGTTGTTGGGCCCATCTGTACCGCTCCGCATGGTGTCGTGGTTGCAAAGACGGACCTCGCCATGGATGTCGGGAGTGAAGTAGCGAATCATGCAGCCTATTGAGCACAGTTTGAGTCGTAGCACGACGCCCTGTGGCTGCACCAAAAGCATTGTTCGACATGCCGTCAGGGTTCCTCCGTGTCATAAACCGTAGGTAGTGGTCATCCACTGCAGTAGTAGCCCTTGGGCGGCCTGAGCGAGGTCTGTCTGTATCTCCTCCACGTAGGAACAACATCGCTTTGGTTCACCCCGAGACGCCTGGACACTTCCCTTGTTGAGAGCCCTTCGTGGCACAAAGTAACAATGCAGACGCGGTATTGACCGTCTAGGCATGGTTGAACTATAGACAACACGAGCCGTGTACCTCCTTCCTAATGGAATGACTGGAACTGATCGGCTATCGGAGGCCCTCCGTCTAATAGGCGCTACTCAAGTATGGTTGTTTACATCTTTGGGCGGGTTTAGTGTCATCTGTGAACAGTCAAAGGGCCTGTGTCTGTGATACAATATCCATAGTCAACGACTATCTTCAGGAGATCGGGGAACCGGGGTGGTGCAAAACTTTTTTTGATTTGTGTATCATATATCTTCAGCAGTCGATTTATATACTGCAGCGTTTATAGCATCAGTTCAGTGGCTATAGTAATAGGTCCTAAGGCTACATGCCAGAAATTTAATGAAACATACTGCAGAGGGAAAATAGTGGCACTCTATAGTGACCGTTTGCTAAATTGTTTTCTTACCTGGAGCTGCTGGAGGACAAATGATCCTTTCATAGCCAGGAGCCCGATATCTGTAAATTTGAAACGAGTAAGTGGGATTTATGACCGCAAGTGATGACAATTATTAAAGATTATTAGAACCTTAAAATGTTGCGCTTATGGTGATGCAGCAATTCCATAGGTCACAAACACACACATCTACATTATCCTTTTTTGTGTTCCATGCAAGTATACTCTGTAATAGTGTATTCTTCACCTATATAGACAAAAATAGGTGTCTGTGTGCGGTTCCATCACAAGTCTGGAACACCTGGAGCACTTTCTAGTAACCTTAGTAGCATAGGATTTAGTGCCAGGAGACAATTACAGTGTGGCCAATTTGTTGGGATGGGAGTGGAGGTGAGAAAGTAGCGATGTCTAGTCATCCGTCTCGGTAATTTAAGCAAACTTAGCCCATGTGTGACTTACTATCTGCAAAAATATACTGTTGAGTTAAGACATTACTGTCACCCTTAGGGATGGGGTGGCATAGTCAAGGAAGTGAAATGTAAAAACTAAGAATATTGTGAATTTGGTGCTGATATGTTGGTTGGTGATAGTCCAGATGTCAAATGACTGACAGGGTTACATATTGGGGAAGGAACTGATTAGTTGGTGTACAAAAACTTTTAAACATGGTAATAATTTTCTAAAATGGCGAGAATTCTAGAATGTGAAAACTAAAACTTTGAGAAGTGTTGTTTTCCAGGTTCGCACAAAACTAAATTCCGTATGACGGAACTCTTTCCGGCATTTCTTACGTTGTATGAGTGGGATTGTCAGGTATAGAGTTCCGGACCAAGAATTTTTAGTCAAGATCGTCGTCGACACGCGGATTTTGGAAAAATATTCTAAGTGCTCACCGAGAATATTTATTTTTTTGTGCCTTATGCGAGTGGTCGGTAACTGAAGGATGTTTTCAGGGAAGCACTTTATTACTGTCTGTGCTTGATTCTTTTACGAAAACCGTAACTCTGTGTATGGTTTTAAGGTAGCTATAGAAATACAGGTATGTTATTAAAGCCTCAGTTTCTCTTGTCATCTAATGAGTAGCATACGTGATGTAGTGCAGTTTATAAGTTGACTGTTGCACATACGTATAATGATGATCATACAGTTATTAATACAGTAGCCATCTAAAGTATTCTGTAGTTGCCGTGTTATGGCACTAGTACAGTTTACATGCAGTAACGACAGAGGGTCGCATATAACTGTGTCACTCCATCAGGAGCTTCACGCGGCTGTGGTTGCATTTCTAGGAAACGAGCAAGGTAATAGAATAACAATGGAAGTGTATATTCTTTTAACTCAGAAGTATTAATTAACTATTGTCACTTAGGCGTTGGAACAGTGTTCATTTATTCGTAGAGACTACTAGAAGCGTGGATGAACACAGAGACTACTCGGTTGATCTGAGACAAGCTATTCTGCATGTTTTGAAGAAGGATAGTTACAGTCTAGTGTTGCTAGAGACCATGTTACATCACAACCACTAATAAAAGTGTGGCGTCGACAGCAAAAAGAGGAAGGAACAGTAACCAATAAACCAGGGTCAGGTCATCCTCGATAGTCGGCTGCTGTTACATGAAATTCTCTGCCTCGTGATGACTGGGTGTTGTGTGATGTCCTTAGGTTAGTTAGGTTTACGTAGTTCTAAGTTCTAGGGGACTGATGACCATAGCTGTTAAGTCCCATAGTGCTCAGAGCCATTTGAACCATTTTTGTTACATGAAAATCGCCTCGAAAAATTAGGGATAATATGGAGCAGCATCATGGACTCAACTTACACGTCTCTGCTGTAAAGCATCGTTTAGTAGCAGGTGATTTAAATGATAGGCGACTACTATGGGGTAAACCACTGATCAACTCAGAAGCTACAAAGGCCAGGATTGAGTCTGCAGAGAAACATCGATTGGTTGGTTGGTTTGGGGAAGGAGACCAGACAGCGTGGTCATCGGTCTCATCGGATTAGGGAAGGATTGGGAAGGAAGTCGGCCGTGCCCTTTCAGAGGAACCATCCCGGCATTTGCCTGGAGTGATTTAGGGAAATCACGGAAAACTTAAATCAGGATGGCCGGACGCGGGATTGAACCGTCGTCCTCCCGAATACGAGTCCAGTGTCTAACCACTGCGCCATCCCGCTCGGTAGAGAAACATCGAGCTAGGAGTGCTATACATAAGTCTAAGGTTTTATGTAGTGATGAGAGCAAATTTAATGTATTTTCTGCTGATGGTATGCTATATCTACGTCGACCAAGAAACCAAATGGACAACATAAAGCATCAGGTACCGACCATTAAGTACGGTGGTGGCAGGGGCAATGTTGCGAAGACTTTTTGAAGTTTCTTTTGGACATGTGATGGCTCCTGTACTTCAAATGCTAGATAAAAAGCATCGTTTCCTGTACAGTGACATTTTAGAAAAGAATTTGGTTCCACATGGGAGAAAGAATGTACCACATAATTGGATATTTCAGCAGGACAATGGTTCAGAACACACCTCCGGCCAATTAAAAAAGTCTTTTCGCATGAAGAAAGCAAACTTTTGGAGTGGCGAATCTAGACCCGTACCTAAATCTAATCGAACATCTCTGGGACACAGTGGAATACTTGTTCGTCGTAGAAGCACTCAAGCTAGGATGAGTTTGTTGCTGTCTTATTCCAGGAATGGTGAAAACTTACAAAAGCTTGTGCACTCAGTGCTAAATAAGTGTGTAGCTTTGACCAAAGCCCATGTGTATGCTATGAAAATTCGACTTCTTCTTCAAATTCCGAAGTAGTTTTGTTTTATTCTTAGATATTTAGTCCTACAAATTACTTTTGAGCCGTAAGAGTTGTTATTTCTCTTTCGATGTAAGATAACCTTGTTTAAAGTAAATGTGGTTTTGCACTACATGCACTATAATTATATACTTTTCAACTATCCGCCGGTAGTTTTTCTATTACACACTTATCTTTACGTAACTGTAGCTAATGCTTTCTACAAATTCTTTCGAACGTCATTGAAGTACGGTGTGGGAAGCATGACAATTTTATGAAGTTTCTACAATTAAACTTCGATTAGTGTAGGCAGAATCACAGTAGCGCCAGAAAAGAAAGGCAATAGTTTATTACAGTGCACGAGAAGGCTGCGACTAAACATATGATCAATGTGCATATTAAAACCAGAGCATTAAGATGCGCTGTGCCAAGCGAGCAATGGCGATGAGAACCTTAAGTGAAGTATAATAATTTTCGTTGTGCACAAAGGATGTCATCATGAAATCTGGGACTGTTGATACACATAAATAAAACAGTTTACTACGTCTGTCACTTGTTTATTTTCCCACTACAAGTTTCGATAGTTCACAAAATCATCTTCAGGAGGTGAATTGTGTTGTTACATTTCTGGTGACAGTGTAGAGTACAGACGCCTTTTCACAACAACAGACTAAATGAAAGCTGGGTTACGTTTCATCATTTTCTTGTGATAAACATGATTTCCAGAAAAGGCAATGTTAAAAAACTGAATTTGTAAGAGTGAAATGTGCATAGAGGGGAACTAGAAACGAGAAAAAGCTGCGAACTGCTACTATTTTATATGTCTCTACCGCACATTATGTTCACACTGTCACTTCACACTACAACGTTGTACATGTCAGAGATATGATTGTATAACTTGAGTCAAAGATAACTGAATATTTAATACATTAATCTAAGTAACCAAGCTCTATCAATTTCAACTTCGATTATCTTTGTACTCAGTGTAAACTAGCATATCTCTGACATGTATAACGTCTTTGTGTAAACTGACAGACTAAAGATAATGTACAGTGGAGAACACATGGAAGCTGTTTGCAGCACTTCCTCATTTATACATTCCTTCCAAGCACACTTTACTCTTACAGATTGCAGTTTTTTATAATTTTAACTGTTTTTCTGGAGAAACCTCAGTTTTATGATTAGGAAAAGAAGAAACGTAACCTATGTTGCACACAGTTTGCCGTTGCGGAAAAGCGTCCATGGTCTACAATAACACCAGGAATGTCACAACACAATTCTCCACCACAAGTTGATTTTGTGAGGCACTTAAACGTGTACTATGGATGTAATATTCTGTATAAAATGCCAGCATCAGTACCTCTTTTCTTTTTTTTATCAAAAAGAAAAAAGAAACACCGGTTTTGGCGCCCGAGGATATTTTTCAGTGGTCTCTAATAGTATAGAACAAAAAAGCACAACATAATTAGTCAAATGGGGAAGAATGTAGCATTAAGCATCATCAACGACACATCAAATATTCGAAACACACCTCCGCACACTTCATAAAAACAGCAAATTAAAATATAATATGGTACGAACTCGCCTAATATGAAAATGGGTATGTGGCGCGTAAAGTAAACGATGTTGAAAAACAACTTTTCAACGAACGTCATAAATACACCATAATTAAATAATTACTGTGTGAACTTGACGATCTAGGGAAATGAAATATGTTACACGAACTAACATGCCAGGTGCCCTGAGAAAGAAGCCCAGAGGCCAACATGTGGAACTGTCTAATACTAAAGGCACGAAAGTAATCAGCTGTACAACTGGTGCTGGCATTGTATTCAAAACAAATACTACAGCTGCGAAATTTGCATCAAGATGCTAAATATATTGGACAAGAAATTAAATAAACTACTGACCGACACAGTAAACAGTGTTATTTATATTCTTTTTGTTTATTATGATCAGTTCGGTTCTCTTCGGATGGCACGATCATATCTATAGTAGAAAATATACAACAATTACGAAGAGAATCTGATGCAACTGAAATGTGTCATAAGCAGAACATTCATTAAAGTGTGTGTTTTTTTATAATAATTCGAAAAGTTATTGGATTAACATACCTTGTGACGCATGTATACTACACAGTAAAATTAAAGAACATTGATTTATAATTTAAAGATATTAACAGAAGCTCGTGATTGTCTATAAGGTTAATAGGACCCTCAGGATGTACACTTATTACATGAAATATAACCATAAAATTGGAAAGAAGCGTAACACCATTTCCTTGTTTTCTACATAAAATACAAGTACCTTACATTAATTTATGTCATATAATCCCAAACTTGTATATGACAAGTTACAGTTAGTGACAATTCTCCAAATTTTTCTCGTTATACAGGGTGTTTCAGAAAGAGTGACCTGATTTCAAAACTGGATATTTGTTGATAAAAACATACTACAGATATGGAATAAATTGCAAAATACTCACAAAATATCAAAGTTTTATGTATGCTATTACAGATGCTCTAGGTGCCCACCAGCAGCAGCATGACCCACACTTACACGACAGCTAAATACGTCATAAATTATACACATTTTATTTGCTTTTGGAGAAGTTACGGCGGCTGTTAATCTTTTCTTCACTTCTTCTATGTTACGATTTAAAAGGGGGGTGAACACACTTTCCTTCACATATCCCTACAAGAAAAAATCGCTCGGAATCATGTCTGGCTACCTTGGAGGCCAAGAAACAGGGCGGTGTCTCGGGGGCCAGTGTGCCCTATCCAGCATCGAGACAGAGTGTCGTTGAGAAAATGACCTAAATAGTTGTGCCAGTGTGATGGAGCTTGCGCCTCGGCACGAATAATTACTGATTCCATTTAATTTATATTTTTTTCTCGATGTTCTCATACACTGGGACGGAGTGGTACCTGAACGTTTGAACAGGGCAAATTACATGAACATTCGTAAGTTGCACTCCCGCCACAGTGCAAACTTTGAAGTCATCGGAGTTCTCCTGAAGTTGTGAAAAAAGCCAAATCTGCAGCAAATAAAGACATCTCAACGCTGGATGGGGCGCGCGGTACCCCGACACACTGCCCTGTGTTCTTGGCCTACAAGATCGCAAAAAACGACCTCATGTGATTTTTTCTCGTAGGAACATGCGAAGGGAAGTGTTTTCGCATCCCTTGCACTTCGTGACATCGGAGAAGTGAAGAACAGAATAACAGCTGCCACAACTTCTTTAAAAGCAGATACAATGTGTATAATTTATAGTCTAATTGTGCTTCATACTTCTGCTGGTGGACACCTAGAGCATTTGTAATAGCACAGCTAATACTTTAATATTTTGTGAGTATTTTGCAATTGATTTCAAATTTTCTGTATGTTTTTAACAGTAAACATTGAGATTTGAAATCAGGTTATTCTTTTTGAAACACCCTGTATATACAACATAATTATGTATAAATACAGATAGGTACGTGACAATATTAACAGTTGCCACATAACATAATTTACAAAAACAGTCGTCTAACAAGTTTTGGTTCAAAAATGAAAAAGAAATCAGTAAAACCAAATTGCTTCACTGTCTCTGATACAAAAAGCGGGAGGGAGTGCTGTGTAGGTAAAAGACAGGATCGTAAGCGAGATTTCCGCAGAGGCCACCAGGGCACGGTATCCATAGCACGACAAAATGCACCTCGTCGTATAAATGCGGCATTTACTCTAAACGTGGAGGACTACCGTGAAGACCGACTACTCAAGTTTGTTAACTCAATGAACACATCAAGAGGCGTAATATGCATATTTTATCGCATACTTTCCTTCGTAAAGGACTTGATTCACGTAAAATATTCTGAATATTTATTGCATTTTTTCTACTGAAAAAGTGGTGATTGTTTTATAAGAAAAACGAAATTGTTCATAATAAATAAAAACACACTTTCTTTATCCTGATAACAAACAACCTGCTGTAAGTTATATTGCTCGTGGATTCCACAACTCTATGTAGCGGCTTACGTCTACTGACTCAGACTGATCTCTCCCATTACTACTTTGCTATCCGTGAATTTGTGTTTCTAATTTTACATACCGTAATTTGAGTTTACTTGAGCCCTGGGGTGTAACTTGGGCCCAAAACTAAAAAATGTTTTAAATCAGTCCTGGGTGTGCTGTAATGCACGTACACAGCTAATTGGACATTTCGTCGACAGGTAGCAGCACTCTGCATTGCCTCTGCTTTTCGCGCCTTCTCACAGCTAACGTTACATTGTTGTGTAGTGAAACCAAGGATTGTCGCTGTCGGAAAGCTTCCACTTTCATCGCGCTTTCCACTGGAGTTGCATGCAAGGTAAAGTAAAATTGACGTCTTATACACATTCCTTAACAAAATAACTATTGTTCTAATTATGTAGATAAAGAAGGCCCAGTAAAATTGATATATTTGTGGAACAGTGTGCATATAACCTAATAATGGGGTTACTTGGACTCCAGCCCAGCAGTGGGTTCAAGTAGCCCCAAGCGTTATATTTAAATTACACACTTCTAAATTTCACTGCAAAATAATTTATATCATTAAGTTTTGTCAATTTATTTGATTGAATCATTTGTACACTGGTGATGTTTATTTATTTGCAGACTCAAAATTACAAAATATCCCATGGGAGCAGAACGTATGCGGATTTCACAACAGAAAAATTGCAAGAATGTTTAAATGCTGTAAGGACTGGAGAAATGACTCAACGAGTGGCTTCAGCACACTTCAAAATAAGTAGGTCTACGATAAAAAGGAGACTGAAGAATGACCGTATGAATAAACCAGGACATCTGACCATTTTTAATTATGAAGAAAAGCAGGCTTTCGCAAGCCATATATATATTATTTGTGATTTCGAATTTCCCGTGGATGAATGGACTTGCGTTTTGTTGTAAAGTCGTACCTCGCAATGCGTGGAAGAACAGTACAATGTCTCCGAAACAACCTCCCTGGCACTGAGTGGGTAAAATTGTTTTTGAAGAGGTTTCGCCAGTTATCTGTCAGATTTGCAAACAACATAAAAAGAGCTCGTGCTGCCATCGATGAATCAGTAATTGCTGAGTATTTTGAAAACCTGAGTGCTTTGACTAAAGACGTTCCACCAGATAACACAATTACGATGAAACCAGCATGTCTGATGATCGAGATAGGAAGAAGATAATATGTCGCCAAGGCAGCAAATATCCAGAGAGGATAATAAATTCCACAAAGACTAACGAACTGTCATGTTTTGTGGCAAAGCTGCAGGATGATCTCTCCCTCCATACGTAATATGTAAAGCAGAACACCTTTGGACAACATGGACAGAAAATGGACCAGTGGGTGCTAGGTACAAACAAAGTTAGCATGGTTGGATTGACCATTCAATATTTGAAGATTGGTTTATCGTTCACCTCTTGCTGTGCTCAAGAAACAGGAAGGCACTAAGATTGTAACGGGAGATAATTTGTCACCTCATATCAGCTTAAATGTTGTTAAGCTGTGTGAAGAGCACAATATAAAATATTTGTGCCTGCCACCGAACTCCTCACATATGACACAGCCCTTCGATGTAGCCTACTTTAAGCCTTTGAAAGCTAAGTGGAGAGAGATTTTAACCAAATGGAAACAGTCTGAAGCTGGAAAGAAATCAGCATCTTTGCCACAAGATCAGTTCCCCATGTTACTAAAAACTGTATTAAACGAGATGGAGCCTAAGTTGCCAAGCAATTTGAAAGCAGGTTTTAAGAAAACTGGCATTGTCCCCACAAATAAGGATGAGCTTTTATCTAGTTTTCCGAAATAAGATAGATCACTAGATCACTAAACTTAGATCTTGTTGGAGACGCGTTCTTAGTTCACCTTCATGAAAAGAGGTGGGAGTTTATAAAGCCCCAGGCTAGGAAAAGAAAAATTCAAGTTTCACCAGGGAAAAGCATTCGTATCTCTGATATTCAGCCTCAAGAAGCAGAAACTTCATCTTCTAAAAGGCGAAGAGAAAATGAACGTACAATAAAAACAGCTGCAGAGAAAAAAGTGTCTTCGAAGAAAAAACGAAACTCCATGAGAAAATCATCTGATGAGTCAACGTCTGAGAACGAGGAAGCTTATAGTCTCAGGGACTTCGGAGAAAGCGACTTACTTTCTTCTGAAGATGAACTTTGTATGCCACCACATCGCAGTAATCTTCCACAGAACTAAAATAAAGAAGACGAAGAAATGCTGAAAGGTTCCTTACAAAAGGAGGATTTTGTTCTTGTGGGTTGGAATAATGTTTTATTTCCAGGTCAAGTAATGACCGTCTGCGACAACGGTGCCATTGTTGACTGCATGACACCGACAAGGAAAGCCTGGGCATGGCCTTCAGAAAAGGACATTTTATTCTACAAGTGGTGTGACATTAAAAGAAAAAGTAACCCACCCACATTCATTAGAAGTGACCATAAACTATCTTTATTGTGCACCATAATTTATTATTATGAATATTTATAACAATGTAAACCAGTGAATACAGTTTATTATGTATTTTTTTGGATATTTTGCAATTAAATGTCAAATTAAATGAACATTCTTCACACCAAAATATCTGTAAATGTCTTTATTTCCAGAGCCCAGGTCCTACTTGGACCGGATGCACCTTTAAACTGCTTTTTACGAGGAAAATAATGCGTGGGTTCATATTAGCCAAACCCTGGAGTTACTTGGACCCAAATTTCAATAATTTTTTACTCACATACAAAAAGTAAAATTTGGTCTGAAACAGATGTAAACTGCTAGAAAAATATCACAAATATAAAAGAATTCAGGATAAGGGCATAATTAATGGTTTTAGACTATCATGTGGTATTAAATAAACAAAAATTTTCACTTGTTGTGTCCAAGTAACCTCAGTTTAGGGAACTGATTTTCTTGTGGCGTGTTATGGTTAGGTCCATGTCTACATCTACAGGTCATCGGCTTACGCAAATTAGAGAGATTACATTTTCACCATGTCCACATTACAAATATTAAACAGGAGAGTAAGAGTAAGACATCGCTTAAAGATACGCTATTACTTGTTTCCATAGCACAGGCTTTTATATCAGTCTGGCATCCGTTGAGCCTTGTTTACTTGGTCAGTAGATAGTCTTTGCTGTAACACTGACCGGATGAGGTCGATGCATTAAGTTCCAGTGTTTTGTCTGGGTATATTTAATCGAAATATGTTGTAAATGCCAAAACTAATTTCTAACGACGTTTAAAGCGTAACCAGGGCTACATTGATTATCCTCTAAGAGTAAGAGTACGTGAAGGTTAGATATTACTTGCTGGGGGAGCAAGTCCAATTGTCCACCAAAAACATCTCACATTTGTTGAATTCCCAATGGAGTGAAACGGTAAGATTTAAACGTAACGTCAGGTGGTATACAGCACAGTATTGTGGTGCCTTTGCTATTGCCAATATACGATGACAGAAAAAAGTCGCAAATACAGAAAATAATTAATATATGTAATCACATTTCAGTCATACATGTGTCTAAGTAACATATTTAAGTGATTAACGTTGCAATATCACAGGTTAATGAAAGCGCAAGATAAGCCATTGCAAAAGTGAAACGCTGTTACATTAATAACCACAGAAGCCACCAGAATGTTGAATGTAAGCATACAAACGTTTATACATTGTGTTATACAGGTGCCGGATGTCAGTTTGTGGGATGAAGTTCCATCCGTGTAACACTTGGTCAGTTAATATAGGAACGGTTATTGTTGTCTGTGGATGACGCTGGATCTTTCATCCGACGACGTCCAATTTGAGCTCAATTGGAGACACAACTGGTGATCGAGTGGGTCGAAGCAGTTTGTTGACACTCTGTAGAGCGTGTTGGTTTACAACAGCGGCATGTGTTGGAGTGTTATCCTGTTGGTAAACACCCCGTAGAATGCTGTTCATGAATAGCAGCACAACATGTCGACTTACGAGACTGGCTTACAAATATGCAGTCAGGATGTGGTGGATAACCACGAGAGTGCTTCTGCTGTCATACGAAATCGCACCCCAAACCATAAATAACTCCATATGTAGGTCCTGTGTGTCTTGCATACAGACGAGTTAGTTGCAGGCCCTCAAATGGCTGCCTTCTTACCAATGCACGGCCATCACTGGCCATTAGGCAGACCCAGCTTTCATCAGAAACCACAGCAGACCCCTACCTTGCCCTCCAATGAGCTATCATTTGACGCCAATTAAGTCGTAAATGGAGGTGGTTTGGGGTCAGAGGAATGCACGCTACAGACAGCCTGGCTGGGAGCTGTCATTGAAGTTATGGATTTGGAACAGATCTTTGTGTCACTGTGGTGCCAACTGCTGCTCAAATTCCTGCTGCGGATGCAATACGATGCACCAGAGCCAAATCCTGAAAACTACGGTCTTCACTCTCAGGAGTGCCACGTTGTCGTCCGGATCCCAGTCTTCTTGTAACTGAACATTCTCGTGACACCGCTGACAGAAATAATGTGCAGCGGCTACATTCCTGCCAAGTCCTTCTGCAATATCGCAGAAGGAACTTCCTACCTCTCGTTGATCATAATTACATGACCTCGTTCAAACTCAGTGAGGTGTTGATAGAGGCATCTTTACTGTCTTAAGGACGTTCTTGACTAACATCAAATCAGCATGTCCAGTCTCAAAGGTAACAAACGCTGATAAGCGTTACAGCATTTACTTAAAGCAAACCTTATTTCCATTCTCGTATTGGCGCCACTAGCGCCACTCTTATGCGACTGGCGCCAAATTTGAATATACATCATCTTCCAGATGTAGAAACACGCCTACCAACCTTCGTTTATGTAGCACAACTCCTTCTAGGTATCATGAATTTTTTTCCGTGAGTGTATATAAATGTACCTGTTCGAGTAATGCACATCTAGAGTCAAGGTCTTTTCAACCAGTTATGCAGGCCAGGTGGTAGTGGGGCAGAGAGAATCTCACTCGGGAATGTTAGGGAGGGGATTTTCAGCTAATAAGAAGCAAGTGGATGTAGGTTGCAGTACTTATACATAGGTTAGGATACTTACACACAATAAGAGTAGCGCAGACAGCTGCATCAAATTGGTCTTCGGATCGAAGACCACAATAACAACACCAACAACAATGAGAGGAAGTGATTTTAGAGAGACTATACTTGTCTCGCGTCTCGGTGAGATCGTCGAGCGGCGGCAGACACTTCGGAGGCGGGTGCTGCCATCTTTCGGGCACCGGCGTCTCCCTAAGGAGGTAGTTGGCGCGGTAGAGCGACTCAAGCTGCATGGGCGAGCGCGCGCCCAGCCCACGGGACGGCGGGTAGAAGGGCGCCGGCCGTGGGCCGAACTCCGGCCGGCCGAACGACAGCTGCGTGGTCGTCGTCCCTGAGGGAGCAGCAAGCACGTTATGTGGTCAAAAGTATCCGGTCACCTACTAGTGGACGTTGACGCAGGGCGTGTCCACCCTTAAGGCCGGTTCCCACTAGGGCCTTGTATGTAAGTGAAACGTGGGCGATGAACACTTCTGTCAAAAAGACAATGGACGCTTTCAAAACGTGGTGATCAATAAGAATGCTGAAGATTAGATATGAGGATAGTGTAACTAAAGAAGAGGTACGGAATTAAATAGAGGAGGAAGAGGAAATTACGGCACAACTTTGACTACAAGAGGGGTAAGTTGACGGGACATATTATGAGGCGTCAAAGGGTGAGGATAAAGGTGTTGCGTTATAGTAATCTGATAAAAATCATCTGTTGAAATGCTATTCCACTATTTTATCTATTAATGTAAGCAGTGAATTTACTCTTCCATGCACTCCTCCACAAAACATTTAAACCAAACCTGAAATCAGCTGAACGCCAAATCTTTCAACCACTGTCCGACAACTACTGCATTCACTTTCGACTTTCTATAACTAGCACTGTCTAGCCACACACACATAAAGGTATAAGGAGAACAGAAATAAACAAACATTAGTTTTCAGCATATAATTCTTCAGGTTGGCAACATGTACATAAACAAACCAAACAGAAAGGGACATGAGGTGAACACACTGTAGTTACGACTTCAAATCAGTGTTTTCGGTAAAATGTCTACAGCTAGTGACAGAAGAAAAAAGAGCGAACACGAAAATTTGGTTCAAATGGCTCTGAGCACTATGCGACTTAATTTCTGAGGTCATCAGTCGCCTAGAACTTAGAACTAATTAAACCTAACTAACCTAAGGACATCACACACATCCATGCCCGAGGCAGGATTCGAACTTGCGACCATAGCGGTCGCTCGGTTCCAGACTGTAGCGCCTAGAACCGCACGGCCACTCCAGCCGGCACGAAAATGCGCTTACGTTCCATAATATAAGTTTCAGTTCAACCTCCAGCATGTGACCAGGTGAGGGCGAAACGCAGATGTCCGCCAAAAACTCGATTCACTGCAAGTAATCAGATATTCACGTAAAAAAAGATGTTAACTGTTTTATAATCTTCAAGTATCACATATCAAAACAAAACTGAATCATTCTAGATTCCACCGAAGATGCCTTAAAGTAAAAGGCGAAATGCGTCTTGAACCAATAAAGTACACTGGATAAAGAAAAAAAAAACGTTTGTTACTTACCAAAAGAAATAATCAGTAGCTGTAGATACTTAGCAAATTACATCTCATGACTTACCAGCAAATTAGTTTCGGTTTAACTTCTCATTCCACGTTCTATTAAATGCCGTTTAAAAAAAATCATCTATCCCTTCTGAAAAACTGCGGTTACTTTCATATCTTGATAGATAAACCGTTTTTGGATATTTATCATGCGACAAAATACATGATTTTTTACAAGTTATCGTTTGCAAAAAAACACGTTTCGATTCCTTGAACCGTTTACGAAATTTGCGGTTGATACAACCACATGGTTTACGATGATCAGGACTAAGTATCGGTCGCGTCTTGAGCGACCTGCGCGCGGTCACTGCACAGCCCATCCGCCGAAATATCATCCAATATCTGGAGAACGGTGATAGCTACCGTTCTGCTCTCAGCTTTAAAAACAATTTCAATATGTTGACTAAATTTCATACGCAATAATGTATTACCTAAAATGAACTGTACGCAAAGTCCACGCAATGCGTTTTTACCTCTGCACACTCATTAAAATTTCGTGTAAAGGTTTACGTAAATGCGATACAGCAAGTAACCACGACGAATAACGAAAAGAAATTCGGTCCTTTATCGAGAGAAGATATCAGGCTGTAACATGCCCAAGAATCAAATTTTTCTACAGAATAGCTTCCTTGGAATCGTATGATAAGTATTTCATAGCTGCTGCCGCGTCCGCGCCAGCGGTTCGGCGAAAGTTCGTGTGGCCCGGGGTTCCGTACTTGACGTCGCGCTCTGCGCGTTCTGTGATTGGCGGCGCGCACCTGGAGCGCTGCACGCGGCAGCGGAAGCGGTTCTACATGGTCAAACCGCGACGCAGAGCCCGCCGCGCCGCACCGCGGACGGCGTTTCCATGGCAACCACGCCGCTACCGCGCGGTTTTGACGCGCGGCAGCCCTAGTGGGAACCGGCCTTTAGTCTGTATGAGGTTGTACTAAATGCTTGAGAAGTACGTCGTGTAAATGGTTCTAGAAGCACTAAAAAAATACTCAAGCTCTTAGCAACAAATAACCCCAGCAAATAGGGAGCATCATTACGTGTACAGCGAATAGCGACCACAAGGTCGTTGTAGCGAGACTAAATACCATAACTTCCATGACCAAACTCAAATAACCATCAAATATATCCGTTCAGAGAGTCAGCCCCCACTCTTTACAAACGAACTGTGTAAGTGCAAACCAGAGAAATATTATCGACAGAAAGTGAGAGATTTATACCATATTACCACATAAATTAATAAGAGATGGAACTATTCCCTCATGGTCTACGAAACAGGTCACAACAGGCCACAAAAAAGACAAATTTGAAAGAACACAAAAGCTCCGAGATCCACAGAGATTGTGGAAGTATGTGAAGTATAGCACACTAGCAGCAAGACACAATCAATACCTTCACTGCGTGATAGTGATGGCAATGTTGCTGATGACAGTGCCACAAAAGACGAGTTACTAATTACGGTTTTCTGAAACTCATTCACCAAAGGAGATGAAGTAAATACTTCAGAACTCGAACCAAGAACTGCTGCCAGCGTGACTAACTGGGAAGCAGGTGTTCTCAGTGTAGTGAAGCAAAGCAAATCACTTAATAAAGGGGAGTCCAGAATGAATATCAGTTACTTGCCTTTCAGAGTATGCTAATACAATAGCTCCATGCTTTGCGAACGTCGCTCGACGTACGATCCTACCTAAAGACTAGAAAGTGACTCGTGTCATACTAATACCCAAGAAAAGAAACAGGAGTAACCCACTGATTACAGATCCGTATCAGTGACATCAGTATTCTGGAGGATTTAGGAACATATAGCGTGTTGGAAAATTATGAATTACTTCGAAGAAAACTATGTGACACATAGTCAGCACGGTTTTAGAAAACATCTTTCTGGTACAACACAAATAGCTGTTTAATCTAATGATGAAATGAGTGATATCGCCGGGGTAATCTCAAATTTATACTTCGGCTTTCCAGAAGGTTTCTCATATCGTTCCTTACAAGCGGCTTCTACTGAAATTGCGTGACTCTGATATTGCGTGACTATGCAATATCGTCTTAGTTCTGCAACTAGATTCCCGGTTTACTGCCAGAATCACAGTCCATGGTATCCGACGGAAAGTCATGGAGTAAAACAGAAGTGATATGTGGCTTTCCTCAAGGAATTGTTAAGGGTCATTTGCTGTTCCTAATCTATGTTCACGATTTAGGAGACAATCCAAGCAGCACTCTTGGGTTGTTTGTAGAGGATGCTGTTATTAACAGTTTGACAAAGTCATCAGAAGACCAAAGCGAATAACAAAATAATTTAGACAAGATATTTGTATCGTATGAAAAGTGGTAATTCATTCTAAATAATTAAAAGTGTCAGGTCGTGTACTTGAGCACTAAAAGTAGTCCCTTAACTTTCGGTTACACGATAAATGACAGAAATCTAAAGGCCGTCAGTTCGATTAAATATTTGCGGACCACAATTACGAACAACTCAAATTTGAATTGTCATATAGATAATGTTGTGGGGAAGATAAACCGCGTTTTATTGTCAGAACACCTAGAAGATGCAACAGATCTACTAAAGAGACTGTGTGCACTAAGTTTGTTCGTCTTCTAGATTACTGACTATTGTGAGGTATAAGATCCGTATCAGGTAGGACCGAAATATGATATAAAGTTGAAAGAAGGTCAGCTCATTTTCTATTATCGCGAAACGGTTATGATACACGAGTTGGTGTTGCAGTTGTTAAAACAAACGCGTTTCTCGATGCGGAGAAATCTTTTTACAAAATTTTAAACTCCAAATTTGCTATCCAAATACGGAAACATTTTTTTGACGCTCCCTATGTAGGGAGACATTATCATCGTAATAAAGTAAGAGAAATCAGAGATTGCATGGATAGATTTAAGTGTCCGATTTTCCTGTGCGCTGTTCGAGAATGGAACAGTAGAGAAATAATATGAAGGTGGTTCGATCAACCCTCTGCCAGGCACTCAAATGTGACTTGCAGCGTAGTCATGCAGGTGTAGATGACAGCTTGAACTCTGAGGCGGAGATCGGGAAATCGAGGTAACACGCTGAATAGTAGCCTCGACTATCCAGGCTCCAAATGATCAATGGAAAACACAGGCGACCCTGACTGTACATTACTAATCGGTTGAGAGCGCCGACACGAAGACGACGCTATCTTCTCAGTAGGGCAAAATCTGAAATAAAAGGCGCGAATTTGATAATCGTGAACCAGACTGGTACGCGCATTGAAATCACAGCGCAGCATCCACTTAACTGAAAAGTTTTTAGCAACGACAAAGTTGACGGGGAATGTCAAATCCAGTATACCTAACTTACTCCGAAACTCCCCTACCAGAGGTAACTCTTGTTCATTAGCAGCACGACGTCTCTGATTTTTTGGGGGCACAGAGGAGGCATTCTATATAAATCGCCAAATTCAAGGTTCCAGTTCTAATCAAGCAGTGAAACAGAACTCCCAGAATGAAAAAGAGCGCATACATGATTATTATTCAAGTGAGCACACATAAGGAAGCATCAGATTTCGCACTGCTCTAACGTACGAGCAACTCTTAACAGGGAGACAGGTACGTCTTCCTGCCGGTGTGCCATGGCGTCAGATGTTGGGACGTGGCCCCGCATCATTGTGCATGACCTCACAAAATGTCCACTATCACCACAGCTGAAACTCATTAGGTTTAACCTTACCGATTGTAAGGCCCACAGCCTCCTGCCAGTTCACCTCAGATGGAGTAACTGGGCGACAGCCCGCCTCTCGTTGGTCATCACCAAATCTTAAACCATCCATGTCGGCCACCAAAGTATCTGATTCAACGAAGGTGGTAGACTCCCTGGAAATAGGCACTGGTAACCGGTTCTCAGGCTGCATGCGTTCTGATATGGTCTTAACCACATCACCTTCAACTACTTTGCAACCACAGAGCTAGCGTAGCAGCACAGATCTCGTCAGTGCCGTTAGGCAAAGTCTCGTGCTGGTTTTGAACACACCAAAAATGCATGCGCTCCTCAAACTCATGCCTGATCCGGGATGACAACTTCAGTTGATTAATGCGCTGTTCCAAACCACGAAGAGACCATTGACTCTGCATAATTTCGGAGAAAATGTTGCATAAAACGAATAAAGAAGCTGAAGAACAATGGGATGTGAAATGCATAATGCATCAGCCTGAGATTCAAACTGGACCATTAACCATAACATACATTCAACCTGTTCTACCTGATCCGTAGAAATATCGTTAATCCCTTCTAGTGGATGCAGAAATGGGGTTCATCAACCATGCAAAAGCGTTAGAGGAGACAACATTTACTGGTCCCTCGATTTCCTGCCCACTGTACTGACAGCATGGATTATCAAGTACGCCGTCCCTCTTTCTTACACTGATTAGGTCATATAATGCGAGAAGACTCACATCTACCTGTAGCTTCCAAAAATGGACTAATTAAGCTATCAACGGCAGCACTTTCGTCGGGCTTCACGGATTTCTGCTTTAAATCGCCAAGACGATCCACCGCATGTGTGGTCTGCGCTTGAATACTGTTATACACGTGCTTGCGCGCTGGCAGATTGTCCCGTAAGAATTCACATTTTCTCCCAGTCCTGCCAACGCCGCCAGCACGCCTTCAGCACGGCTAAACTGGACAAATCGTACAATTTCTCCTCGCACTAAAAACACAAAGAAAGCCTTCATCGACGCATTTAACAAAAGTAACTGGTGTACGTGGCGCGAAGGTTTTTTCTTTGTAGAGTACACTGTTCCCAGTCCTTCCCGGAAATATGTTTTCTGCTGCTGCCTCCCTGTATCTCTCGCCCTTAATTTGTCCATGTGTGCGAGCGTAATAACTATTATAAGAATCTGATAGTGAATGAGAACTGTGTTTCGTAAGCTTCATTCCGGAATAGGGCTTGGCTCAGAATACGAAATTACGTCTACAGAGGCTTCTTGCTGATCAATCTGCTGATTAAAGTCTAGGTAACGCCAAATTAGGAATAATCGTTCAGTATTTTTTTTAACGAGATATGGAATTTTAACTAGTGAACACTGTGCATGCCTAGAACATGGGATTCAGGGGCTCAATGAGGAAAAAATGCGTTAAGATCGTCTCAATGCAAAGACTAGCCACCGTAACTTACAGTACAGCAGTTAATTCTTACGTGCAATAAGTCTCGTTACAGTTCTTATGTTCTGTACGTGACACAAGTAAATAAATCTACATCTACATCTACATTTATACTCCGGAAGCCACCCAACGGTGTGTGGCGGAGGGCACTTTACGTGCCACTGTCATTACCTCCCTTTCATGTTCCAGTCGCGTATGGTTCGCGGGAAGAACGACTGCCGGAAAGACTCCGTGCGCGCTCGAATCTCTCTAATTTTACATTCGTGATCTCCTCGGGAGGTGTAAGCAGGGGGAAGCAATATATTCGACACCTCATCCAGAAACGCACCCTCTCGAAACCTGGACAGCAAGCTACACCGCGATACAGGGCGCCTCTCTTGCAGAGTCTGCCACTGGAGTTTGCTAAACATCTCCGTGACGCTATCACGCTTACCAAATAACCCTGTGACGAAACGTACCGCTCTTCTTTGGATCTTCTCTATCTCCTCTGTCAACCCGACCTGGTGCGGATCCCACACTGATGAGCAATACTCAAGTATAGGTGGAACGAGTGTTTTGTAAGCCACCTCCTTTGTTGATGGACTACATTTTCTAAGGACTCTCCCAACGAATCTCAACCTGGTACCCGCCTTAGCAAATCGTTCCGCACGCATACTCCCAGATATTTTACAGAAGTAACTGCTACCAGTGTTTGTCCCGCTATCATATAATTATACAGTAAAGGATCCTTCTTTCTATGTATTCGCAATACATTACATTTGTCTATGTTAAGGGTCAGTTGCCACTCCCTGCACCAAGAGCCTATGCGCTGCAGATCTTCCTGCATTTCGCTGCAATTTTCTAATGCTGCAACTTCTCTGTACACTACAGCAATATCCGTGAAAAGCCGCATGGAACTTCCGACACTATACATAGTAACAGCGTTAGTATTTTAGCTCTAGAAGCCTTAAACGTGTTCATGTCCTCCCTGTCACTGTTTTCAATAGTCCATAAGAAATTGCTCTGACATTATTAAGGTCTGAATGTTTTACTTCATAAATGTTGCGAATGTCCCTGCACAGGTATTTGTAAATCTGCTCACTGTTCCCATTTACGTACAGGTACTCACGCTGTGCATTTCGTAACACTTATTAAACGTGTACGTTGTACGCTTCCCACGTCTGTGGCAAATGGAGTACGTTAGATCCTGCCGACGGCAAGTGGACGAATGCCGGCGCCTTATGATGTTTGCTCTTTGCAGTGGCCCTTTGTCACAGCTGTAGTCACTCAGGCGGCAAACACAGTGTTCTGCCCTAGTAACCCCTGACTTGATCCCATGTGAGGTCGTTATACCGCTACGTTGCTTCGCCGCAGTCTGCAAGTCCTCAACGTCTGCAATCTCAGGAAGTACCGGAAACTTCCTTGTGCTCAAAAAAGTCAGGCAGACATGTCTACACTACGTTCTATGCCACCCGGGAAAAGCTTTATAAGATTAAGGAAGCAGATATAATTCACCTAAAGTGGTCTTTACCTTACATCCTTAAAAGAGAGTTACTGCACTGATTAAAACGATACAAGTATTTCGCATGTCACTACTGACAAATTTAAGTAGTAAGTTTTTTCGTTACAATTCTGTCAGTTAATTATCTTTGTTCGGTATTTAATATTGAAAATGCAGACAAATACGTCGGAATATTCTGTATAGTGGTGATAATTGAATGACACGTATTTTGGAAAAAAAAGAAAAATAGAATATAAGCGAGAACTAGAGTAATTTTCCTCAAGTGAAATAAGTTCATAGTTTAATAAACGATTTTTTTTATATCTAACAAAAAACAAGGAATACTTCAATTTCAGATGGCTCAGGAATTTTTAACTAAATAAAGCGAAACATTTATCATGACGAAGCAACTCACTCTAGTGGTTTTATAGACAATCAAAACTGATACATAACTTATATAGCGCTACGCATAACGTAATCGACAAATGAAGAATATGATGAAATATAACTCACTATTTCTATAGATTACTGCTACAATATGTTTCTTCTTTGTTCAATCATTTCTTGTACCAGCAAATATGCATATTCAGATTTTCAACATCACCTTTCTTTCAGGTGCAGTGTTTTTCTGGTGGAGGAAACACGAAGATATCCGGCGGCTGCTGAAGAGAACTTTGTAAATAAGCTTCATCTATTTCCTTTATGATGTCAACGTACTGCCTGCACCCTTTTTCTTGTGAAAGATTTAGAATTGTAATATAGTGAACATCTCTGCACTTAGAAGCGTCACTCAAAACGTTATCTCTTTTAATAATGAAACTGTTAATCTGTAGCACAATGACTATTTTGACAAATTGTAAGTGAGTGTTGAGTCTGGACCCTGGTCTTCAGGATATAACGCTTTTGACAACTGAGCCATTTTTGCGAGCCTCCTCGGCTGACTAAACATACATCCTACCAGAATCTCGCACCAGAGCCTTCGAACGACAGCAGAAGTTGTTCTGCATACTTTGCTGGACTAATACTCACAATACCCATAGTAGTAATGACGTGGCAGAGAACGACTTAATAACAGGTTAGGCACAAGTCTCGGCACGGTGCCCAAACTTAACGTAGCAGGAAATTTCATTTCAATTTGAATCGCCAACAGACATCACCTTTTACACATCTTTGTAAACGCCGAATGATGGACTCCCTGCTGTTCTAACTGTTTGAACTGCTGTGTATCACCTTAAAATATACATGTCTCGGTATAACTGCAAGAACCCTTGAAATCACGATGGAGTTAGACTGACTAGTCTTATGAGGGGCCGGCCGGTGTGGCCGTGCGGTTCTAGGTGCTTCAGTCTGGAACCGCGTGACCGCTACGGTCGCAGGTTCCAACCCTGCCTCGGGCATGGATGTGTGTGATGTCCTTGGGTTAGTTAGGTTTAAGTATTTCTAAGTTCTAGGGGACTGATGACCACAGATGTTAAGTCCCATAGTGCTCAGAGCCATTTGAACCATTTCTTATGAGGGAAACATTTCTTCACGTTTCACTGATATAGATTAAGATCTTAGAGCGGATGAGATGGAGTGCGTTCTTTTGTAAGTATACTAAATGAATCACAATGATTATTTTTAATAGTTAGCATTTTCCAGTTCCTGTATATTACTCTGTCTCCGGAATACTTATCTCTCTTCTCAAGTTGATCTTGCAACATCGTGACTTCTATCTCTGTTAAGAATAGTAGAACAGTTTGTTCAAAACCATGCGGACGTAAAGAAAAGGGAAAAAAGTCTACCGCGAATGTCGGCAATTGCTATCGGTTGGTTCGTTGATTTCTCACTTGTTCGTAGTTCTTCAACTTTACCACTGACAGGGAATTTCCCAGGAGCGATTGTGCTTTGCCAAAAGATAACGGTTTATGTTCCAGATAAACTTCGTAATTGAAAGACACTGATACTGCAGTAACAGAATCTGTATTTTCACACATTTTCCTGACTCGAGAAACAACTATAGCTGATGGATTTCAGTTTAACTGCTTCTAACGGCATTAATTTCCAGAATATAGGAACAAAAACGAACTTCACATTACAATAACTACAGAAATGTTATTATATAATGCCCACAGGTTTCCCTTACATAATGGAATAGTTAATATCTGCAGCTGAAAGAAAGGTTGAATGTAAGTGCTGAAACTTACTTCACACACATTACAATAGTAGATAAATTCAGCAGCTTCTAGCTCAGTTATTTAAAGAAAACTCATTCGCTCGTTTCACTCGTTCACTTGTTTTCTATAAAGAATTTACCTACAACCTGACACATTTATCCATTATTCTACATTTATCCATTATTCTAACCCACTTTTTTCATGTAAAAACTATAAGAAACTTGTTTTTTCCAAACGTGAACGTAAGAGAAACATTAAAAACAGGAAAACAGTTCCTATCCAGCACCTTCCATTCGTTTCCGAGTTTCAGACCTCTGACCCAGCGTACACGATGCTTCACGAAGACTAAGTTCAGAACTAACTGAACTGCTTCATTTCTTTGAATCGTTATTAAGTAAACAGGCGAGGATAGAAAGCTCTTTGTCAAATGGCTAGCTCTCCCCACATTTGATGCACTTACGACTTCGTCAGATCTATGACCACAGTCCTTCAGTCGACATACTCACGCGGAGTTCGACAGAAAACACAGGTCAGCAGTTTGAGACAAATTTACTCATTTTCATCTGTTTATTTCACGCGTAAAATAAATTCACAATATTACATTTATTTGAAGATAATAATTGTAAACAACACATAAATGTCAATGAAAATAATGAAATTAGTATTAAAAACGAATAATTTACGTTTGAAATGAAGTATGTTCCCTTGTTAAAGTCAATGGAACTTACATCAGAGCCATCAGCTACTCAGTAAAGAAGTTACACATGAGCGAGAGCTACGTTCGGTTTGGTGTGAGAAAGATGGAGTAAACAGTAAGCTGTGATTTGATAAAGAGCAGACTTCTCCAGCTGCGAGTGCTGAATTTTATCTCTGTCAGTCAGCCCTGAGGTTTAATACAGTCAGGAGTGAAAGACTTGTTGACGATATTGCAACCAGTCGCCTTTTGTTTTGCTCTTCAGTTTATTTTATTATGCCATTACCGATTTCGAACCGATTATGAATCGCTATCCAGTGCGGAACTGGTAATGGAGTAATTAAAAAAAAATTGAAGAAGAAAACAAAAGGCAACTGGTTGCAGTAATTTCAAGAAACCTTCATTCATCACAGTCGCAGCGTTCCTTTATCTATTTATTTATTGTTCCGTGGGACCAAATTAAGGAGAAGTCTCCATGGTCATGGAACGAGTCAATACATGAAATTATAACACGATATTAGTAACAGATGAAATGAAATATAAAAAAAAACATATTCAAGTGACAAGTCGTAAGCTTAAATAAAGAAACTCAACAATGTAACACTGGAATTTGCTTAATTTTGTAGCTCTTCCAGGAGCTCCTCGACGGAATAGAAGGAGTGAGCCATGAGGAAACTCTTCTGTTTAGATTTAAAAGAGTTTGGGCTACTGCTAAGATTTTTGAGTTCTTGTGGTAGCTTATTGAAAATGGATGGAGCAGAATACTGCACTCCTTTCTGCACAAGAGTCAAGGAAGTGCATTCCACATGCAGATTGGATTTCTGCCTAGTATTAACTGAGTGAAAGCTGCTGACTCTTGGGAATGGGCTAATATTGCTAACAAGAAACGACATTAAAGAAAATATATACTGTGAGGGCAATGTCAGAATTCCCAGACAATTGAGTAGGGGACGACAAGAGGTTCTCGAACTTACACCACATATAGCTCGAACACCCCGTTTTTAAGCCAAAAATACCCATTTTGAATCAGAAGAATTACCCCAAAAAATAATACCATACGACATAAGCGTATGAAAATATGTGAAGTAGACTACTTTTCGTGTTGAAGTGTCACTTATTTCAGATACTGTTCTAATGGTACATAAAGCAGCATTTAGTTTCTGAACAAGATCCTGGACGTGGGCTTTCCGCAACAGCTTACTATCTATCCGAACGCCTAGGAACTTGAACTGTTCTGTCTCGCTTATAATATGCCCATTATGTCTGATCAAAATATCGGTTATTGTTGAATTGTGAGTTAGAAACTGTAAAAACTGAGTCTTACTGTGATTTAGCATCAAATTATTTAGCACAAGCCACGTACTTATTTCATGAACTACATTTTTTGATACTGTTTCAATATTACACACAAGATCCTTCACTACCAAGCTAGTGTCATCAGCAAACAGAAATATTTTTGAATCACCTGTAATACTAGAAGGCATATCATTTGTATAGATAAGAAACAGCAGTGACTCCACCACCGACCCTTGGGGAACGCCCCACTTAACAGTGTCCCATTGGGACTAAACATCACTACCGCTTTCAATATTGCGGAGAACTACCTTCTGTTTTCTGTTCTTAAAGTAAGAGGTGAACCAATTGCAAGCTACTCCCGTTACTCCATAATGGTCCAACTTCTGCAGTAATATTTTGTGGTCAACGCAGTCAAAAGCCTTCGTTAAATCAAAGAAAACGCCTAGCGTTCGCAACCTTTTATTTAATCCGTCCAAAACCTCACAGAGAAAAGAGAATGTAGCATTTTCAGTTGTTAAACCATTTCTAAAACCAAACTGAACATCTGACAGCAAATTATGTGAATTTAATATGCTCCAGTAACCTTGTATATACAACCTTCTCGATAACTTCAGCAAACAGCGATGGCATAGAAATAGGTCTAAAATTGTCAACATTATCAATGTCTCCCTTTTTATAAAGTGGCTTCACTCCCGAGTACTTTAATCGGTCAGGAAACCGACCACTCCTAAAGGAAAAGTTGCAGATATGGCTAAGTACTGGGCTAACATACATAGAACAATACTTAAGTATTCTGCTAGATACCTCGTCATATCCATGAGAGTTCTTGGTCTTTAGTGATTTAATTATTAACTCAATCTCCCTCTTGTCAGTATCATGGAGGAGCATTTCAGGTAACAGCCTCGGAACACTTTTTTCTAAGAGCGCTGTATGATTCCCTGTTGGAACTAGGTTTCTATTTAGTTCACCTGCTATATTCAGAAAGTGATTATTAAATACTGTACATACATGCGACTTATCAGTAACACGGACATTTCCACTACGCACTGATTCTATATCCTCGACCTGTCTCTGCAGACCAGCCACTTCCTTTATGACGGACCATATGGTTTTAATTTTATCCTGAGACTTAGATATTCTATCTGCATACCACATACTTTTTGCCTTCCTAATAACATTTTTAAGCACCTCACAGTACTGTTTGTAATAGGCTGCTGCATTTAGATTTTGACTGTTTCTAACGTTTTGATATAATTGCCACTTTGTTCTACAAGATATTCTTATCCCTCTAGTCAGCCACCCAGGCTGCCTGTTTGTGCTAGTACCCTGTTTTGAACTTTCTAACGGAAAACAACTTTCAAAAAGCACGAGAAAAGTCTTGAGAAAAGCATTATATTTATCATCTACTGTATCAGCGCTATTAAAAATTCTGAGTTAAATTTCTGTGCTGTGCGTCGTATGTCATATTCTTTTTACAATACATTACTATACACGCAAGTGTGTCATTCGGAATTTTATCATAGTTTCATAGTTGTTTTCTGACTTGTGACAATATTTTTTCTACGAGTCATGTTAATCACATAGATTTCACTATATGGTGAAACTTCTTGGTGTGTGAGTGGTGCTTCAGATTATGTGTATACATGAACATAAAAAAGTGCGTAATAAAGTTTTAGCTGCTGCTTGATCACAAGCAATCAGCAGTGAAACATAATAGCTCGGATTTTTCATTGGCACCACCACACCAAGTAAATGTCATCAGTTGGGATAACAAAAAGTGAACACTAATGTAAAATTTACTTTAACGTGTTCTAGCCGTCTGAAGATGAACCTGTCGGTTCGAAACCGGTAACGGCGTTATTTAAATTAAGAAATAGCATTGTGAAACGTGTCTGGTTGCGGTTATCCTGTATGTAAGAGTGAACGTATAATATAAAAATCTTTTTATTTGTTTTCTTACGTTCACTTTTTATATAAAAATGATAATTTTTATAACAAGTGAACGTAATAAGAAAAAATATTCATTCCTCTTGAATTTCTATGAATTATATAATAAAATATGCGATTTTCAATAAAAGTAAGTGAGTTAGACCTGATGTTTTCTACGATAGTAGAATGATTCAGCAGGTTCTATGGCAATTTCGTAAAGAAAACAAGTGCGCAAGTGAAACGAGTGATATCAGACTAATCCGGGTGCCAATCCCGGAGTGGTAGTCACTTATAACTTTTCAATCTGAAACACACTTAGAACATTACTAGATTACGAGGAGGGTCTTTGTAGAGATACGAAAGATGCGTAACAAATACTCTTATCATATTATTGGACACAGTCATGAAATGATGTTTGAATGATATTTCCGTCATTTGACTGCACAAACTTATCTATTTTATATTACTGTCATGATTTCGGCCTTAAGTCAATATCAAGTACAACAGTGATGGGTATAATTAGACTTTTTTAACTGAAGTCATTCTCAACATCTACTGAAATGGGTGTACCAGCGTACAGATAAGTACAAAAATATATGGCAGACAGGCAGCAAACATGTTTTCCAACCATAGAAAAATTGAGCCACGGAACGAACATCAGCACAGTTGTTACATGTGCAGTGAACATGGTCTGAAAAAAATACCATACTATACCATACACTGAAGCGACAAAAGCCATGGGATACCTCCTAATATCGTGTCGGACCTAATTTTGCCCTGCATAGTGCAACAACTCGAATTGGTACGCACTCAACAAGTCGCTGGAGGTCCAGTGCAGAAATACTGAACCATGCCGCCTCTGTAACCGTCGATAATTGCGAAAGTATTTCCGGTGGAGGATTTTGTGCACGGACTGGCCTCTCTATTATGTCCCATAAATGTTCGGTGGGTGACCAAATCATTCGCTAGAACCGTCCAAAACCATCTGCTAACCTATCGCGAACAACTGTGTTCCGGCAACATGGTGCACTGTCATCCGTAGAAATTCCATCGTTGTTTGGGAACATGAAGTCCATCAAGTGGTGCAAATGCCCTCCAAGTAGCCGAACATAACCACTCCCAGTCAACGATCGGTTCAGCTGGGCCAGAGCACCCAGTCCATTCCATGTAAACAGAGCCCACACCATTACGGAGCCACCACCAGATGGCACAGTACCTTGTTAACAACTTGGGTCCATGGCTGCGTGGGGTCCGCACCGCACTCGAACCCCATCATCATCACTTACCAACTGAGATCGGAACTCATCTGACCAGGCCACGGTTTTCCAGTGGTCTAGGGTCCAACCGATATAGTCACGAGCCCAGGGGAGGCGCTGCAGGTAATATCGTGCTGTTAGCAAAGGCACTCGAGTTGGTCGTCTGCTGCCATAGACCATTAACGGCAAATTTCGCCTCACTAGCCTAACGGATACGCTCGTCGTACATTCCTCGTTGATTCCCGCGGTTACTACATTCACTGTTGCTCGTCTGTTAACATTGGCAAATCTACGCAAACGCCGCTGCTCTCAGTCGTTAAGTGAAGGCCGTCGGCCACTGCTTTGTCCGTAGCGAAAGATAATGCCTGAAATTCAGAAGTGTGGGCATACTCTTGAGACTGTGGATCCTGGAATACTGAATGCCCTAACGATTTCCGAAAAGGAATGTCCCATGCTTCTAGCTCCAAGTACCAACTGTTAATTCTCGTCGTGCGGCAATTATTAGGTCGGAAAGCTTTTCACATGAATCACCCGATTACAGCTTACTTCTGTCAATGCTCTGCACTTTTATACCTTGTGTATGCGATACTGCCGCTATCTGTATATGAACATACTGCTATTCAGTGACTTTTGTCACCTAGTGTATAGTATAGTATAGTTTCAGGGCATGTTCATTGCACATGTAAGGACTATACAGATATGTGATCGGAGGCTTTCCCGGCGTATGTGTTGTTTCCAGGGCTATCGGGTGTCCTGCCGGATGCGATCGTTGATGCAAAATCCCGTGGAGTGTCCCCGGCGGCCGTCGTGGAAAGATCTTGTGTTCGCTTGTGGCGTGACTCCTCGATGGAACTAAGTAAGGGTTTCCATGCCTTGCTCTGCTGAAAGCCTGTGTCTCGGTTTATGGCACTGACCGTTACGAGAATTTCAATGGCCTCCTTGAAGATGCTGTCCCAGTAGAAGCTGGTAGGGGCCGTAGTCTTGGTCTCTCCGTATTTCGCGTTGTGTCCAGTTTCCAAGCAGTGTTCTGCTAGTGCCGATTTGTTGGGCTGGCCTAGGCACGTGTGGCGTTGGTGTTCTTTGCAGCGGTCTTCGAGTGTTCGGATCGTTTGACTGATGTAGGATTTGCCGCAACCACGTGGAATACTATATACGCCCACTTTTTTGAGGCCAAATCCGTCTTTAATTGTCCCCAGTAAGGCGCTTATCTTGGACTGTGGTCGGTAGACCGTTTCAGTATTGTGTTGGTTTAGCAGTCTCCCAATTTTTGACGTCACGTTGCCTGCATACAGTAGAAAAGCAAGGCCTGGTTCATCATCTTTAGACTGTTCTTCAGCTGGGTTTCTGCTGCGTTTCCGTCGTCTGAAGGCTGTCTGCATCTGTCGTTTGCTGTACCAATTCTTGCGGAACCCATTTTCTAGATGTTTAAGTTCTTTGTGTAGATTTTGTTGATCCGATATCGAGTATGCCCTGTGTACCAGTGTGCTGAGCATGCCATTGAGTTGTGCTGGATGGTGGCAGCTCGAGGAATGTAAATATAAGTCCGTATCCCGCTTTACAAGTACAGCAAGAAAGTGTAATTTACCTCCCTTCTCGATTTCCAGGGTGAAGCGTATGTTATCGTGGACTGAATTTAGATGTTCTGAAAACGTCTGCAGCCTATCAGGCCCATGGGGCCAGATGACAAACGTGTCGTCTACGTATCGGAAGGTTATTCGCAGAAATATCGTGGGACTTCAACGATTGCATCCGGCAGGACACCCGAGAACCCTCGAGAATGTACTGATTTATATTCTGTGGCGAAATGGTTCTCTGATTGGAAAACATGTTTGATACCGGTCTGTCATACATTTTTGTGGTTTCCTACTTATCTACACGGTGTGATACACAGTTCAGTAGATCTTGAGGATGACTTCGCTTAACGAAGTCTAATTGCACCCAGCCCTGTTTTACTTGATAATTGCTTAACGCCGAAGTTATGCTAGTAATACAAAATAAAGCAGTCTGTATAATCAAATGACGGAAATACCACTCAAACACATATAAGAGGTGTGGATATGTAGTACAATCATTCATGGATTCGGAGAAGATACAGATTTACGCGAGTTCACCAAGGACGAAAGTTGTTTTGGATGATTATGTCTGATACAGTGAGGCTCTGCGGTTGTTCACATGTCGTTTCATCCGGCGATTTCGAACAGGATGGTTGCGTTCTACGTACAAGCAGAAGTCGCAGAGACCTGAGTGCTGGGGCAGCCTTCGTAGCAAACTGTCAATTGCGTACCATTTGTTCACTTCTGACGACTCGTATGTGAGCCAACAATATATCAGTTACGATTACAGTGAGCCCAGGAAAATCCTGAATGTCAGTGTGGAACGCTACACATGAGTCGCCCGCCCAGATTAACCAACGGTCTCCCTACATCACGCTGGCGGTCTTATCTGGGGACAGAGTCCTCGAGGTGAATCCTTGCCCGACAAATGCACCTCAAAACATACACAAGCCTGCGATGACAAATTAATAACTCGGTGGTTTGAATTTTGATACAGGAGAAACGATGAAGTCAATGAGATATTCAAATATTACTGATGAAAATACACGTTTCAGTGGATGACATTCTTGGCCATCGAATCTGATATTTTCAGGTACGGCTATTTCCCTCGTTACAGTGCCACAACAACACAATAATAATTTTCAGAGAAGAATGAAATATTTCTTATTGTAGTCGCGAGAAAATTGTCGTATATCAACAGACTCGAAGACAACTTGAATATAAATTAGTGCCAGCTCAGTAGTGACAAACTAACAGCCCGTTGTGGTCATTTGGAGCTATGGTAACGTGCCTAGAACTTATAGAACACATTCTCAGAAGAACTGTACGTGATCTGTGTGCCAAATATGGATCAACAGACTACTAGATGTGTCCTCGTAGTGTTCTGACTGATCAGCATGTGAAACAAGCGGAAACTTACTCGACGTATCTAAAGAACTTTGCTGTGTATGTGGACCAGTCACAGAAGTGCACTGATACGTTTTGTCTGCACACAGTGTAACAATTTTTGGTCATATATCTTACAGATAGGGAAATACTAGGAGGGTAAAAAACTATATGTGTATCTTAAACAACCGTAGACTGGAACAATGTAATAGCTGATGGTATACAGGTGTAATAGTAGTTTCCTTAAATGCTTCTATACGTCGTGAAGTACACGATTGGAGCTTTAGTTTGAGAAACTTTCTGCTGTATTTCAAGTAAATCCAAGTGATTCAAGATTCCAGTTAATAGCTTGTAAAGTAGTTTTAGCAATAAAAACAGTTTCATAGACAGTACATAGGTATTTACTACGAACATTATTTTCCTAGGTTTTCGAGGCGATTCACCTGATTTCATAAGACAATATCTTCTACATGAAAGAAGACAGAAACTTAGAATGGGTTTGAACGTAAACTAAAAGTTTACCTTGGCTCCAATTGTAAGCCGACAGTTAATTTAGTCGTCATTAGGGGTCTCTCCAGCGCAGAAGGCTCAGTCTTAGGTCCACTATTGTTCCTCATATATGTAAACTATCTTCCGTTTGATGTACAAAAATCAGAATTAGTTCTCTTTGCAGATGACACTAGTATTGTAATCGATTCAATCATACGTACAGACATGGAAGAAATGGCACAAAAGTTCTTAAAAGTGTCATTGACTGGTTTTCTGCGAATGGTCTCTCCCTCTGTTTTTAAAAAGACACAACATATTCAGTTCTGTGCATCTATGGGTACTATATCAATGATAAGTGTAATACACAGCGAGGAAGTAACAAATACAGTGAAAACTTCAAAATACTTACGTGTCGACATTGTCGACATTGATGAGATTTTAAACTGGAAAAAACCACATTTTGGAACTCCTAAAACAACTTAGTTCAGCAATTTTTACACTTAGAATCATTGCAAATCTCGGGAGGGACAAATCACTAAGTCGACATATTTTGCATATTTTCATTCAATAATGTTCTGGGCACTCATCTTTAAGGAAGAAAGTCTTCAGTGCGCAATACCATGCTGTTATTATATGTGCTGCTCACCCACGATCATTTTGTAGACATCTGTTTAAGGAATTAGGCATTTTCACCGCTGCTTCACAGTATACTTATTCCCTCATGAAGTTTGTTGTAAATAATCCACTACAGCTAAAAACGAACAATGATGTACATAAGTTCAATAGCAGAAGGAAAAATGACATTCATTACGCCACATGAAGGTTGTCTTTAGCGCAAGAAGGAGTGTACAATGCTGCAAAAACTTCTTTTGATCATTTACCCTGTAATAAAAATGCCTGACAAGCAGCAAAGTATAATTTGAAAACAAAAAGAGAAAATTTCTCTCTGACAACTCCTTCTGTTCCGTAGAAGAATATCTATTACAGTAATGAGTAAAAGGAGGTGGGTAGAACTTACTAACTCGTGACTTCTGCGTATCTTTTTTCTTTTTGAAAGAACAAAAATTGAAAAACCTTAGAAATGCTCAGATTGTAACCGTATGTACAAATTTATTTGCGATGTGAATGTAAAATGACTCGTTCCACATTATAACGATCTAGCGTGGAAAATGATCCGCAGAACACGAAACTAACTAACCAAGGATTAACTGTTTCTAGTTACGCAATATGCACTAACAGTTTGAATGAGACATGACTGCTTTTCAATGAAGACTACCACTAATGCTGATACAACAGTTTATTGTAAAAAAATCACTCATACAGACTTTTGTCCCCCTCAAAATACTTCCACCTTAATGGACTTGTCTCACCTCCTGGGCCATTCCTGGAAGACGTGCAGGAACCCGTTCCACGCATCCTCTTCAGGGCCGCCTCTAAAGCTTTTAGTATCCTGGTCTCATTTTCAGACTGACGTCTCTTAAGTTCCTTAAGCCAGGTCGGGGCTCTATGACGGATATGGTACCGTGCAGATGCGCTTTTGTTCCACGAATTCGATTGCAACGTTAACAACTTGTGGACTGACATTGCCCTGATGAAGCTTCCATTGTACAACGAGTTCCTTCTTTTTTAGGGGATGCAATCATTTACCATTTGCTTCAGGACGTTCTTACAGTAATCTGTAGTGCCTGTAGTATGTGCTGAAACTGTGTGAGTGTGCACCATAGCCTGGTAATAAAAAAAGTGATGACCATGGCCTAACTGGTTGAATTCCGCGATCACGTCTTTTGTGGCGGGGTTTGACCACGTCTGATCCATTCTGCGCTGCTCCACTACGTCTCTGGCTTATGAAAGTACACCCTCGTCGTCAGTGTTTTGCTTCCAATAGAGACACACATCGACGCAAGCCTACATTTGCGGCGGAGTAAGCAGCTGTGACATCCACCGCGCATGCACTCTAGAAATTTGTAAATATCTTCTTTAAAACTGTGAGTGCTCCCAACAAATATACCAAGGATGTGTGCAAGATGTGTCACAGCGAGAAGTAAGACATCAGAAAACGGCAGATACTGCGTTCGTTGTTGTTTCTGTTATGGCAGCAACAGGTGCACTTGCTCCTCCCTACTAGTCAGTATTTTCCCAGCCATTTTTGAAAGCATGATGCCAACGAAAACATGCTCGACGAGATATTGCACAGTCCTCACAAGCTCTCTTCAGATCGTCGTATGTTCCGGCAGCGTTTTCCTTCAAGAGAACACAAAACTTTATTGCCTAACGCTGTTTGCGAAGTCATCCATGACGATGTTTAGAGGCGATTACGAAACATGTTCACTCTCACAGGATGCCAACAGTCTACTGAGAAAGCTACAGCTGTGAAATTTGAAGTGACCAACTACTAGTGACTAATGAATAGCTCCGGAAGATGTCGCAAGCATGCACGTAACAAAAGTAAAACAAATATTCGATGGCAGTCTGTGCTGAATATCTCACGTATATTTAACATGAAATTATTTTCATTATTAGTGTTTGTAAACAACTGATTTCTTGCCAATGGAATGATTTTCTTATAAATTTACGAGAGTGGCCTTCAGCCACGAAAGGGCATGCACTGCGTCCCTTAGTTTGCCGTCTTTATTTTGTTTTGTCGCGCAACACCTAAAGACACGTGCAGTGAGTGGTACTGAGTTTTAGCTAGACAGCGCTGCAGCGCAGCCGACGCCTAATGTGCTCGACAAGTAATTAATTTTGTGCATTAAAATATTGTACATTTTGGAACAGAAGCACTGATATGGCACGCTGAAAGTGGCAAGTCGCCTCACTCAAGTGTTTGCTTCGGATGGAAGATATTTCGAGGCTAAGCCTTACGTCGTAGTTGCTTCCACCACTGATACAGAAAGTGCTGTGGCAAGGAATGCTACACGGCGACCAACATCTACACGTTTAGTAACAGGTGAGAAAATACTGTAAAATATTAACTGCTCACGCTGATACGTCTGTGTTTCAATTGAAAAGTAAGAGCATTTTTATCATTATGATTGTAACAGGAAATATAATTACGTTAGCGAAAACTATGTTAATTTTTTCAGCAGTGTAGCCTTAGCATGACTTCTTGAGTACGAAATATTGTCCTAGGTAGTACAAACGTATTTCAGATATAACTTTTTCGATTAAGAACCCATCTAACTGGAATCAAATATCATCCATCGCCCATGGATGTGGAACATCGTAGATGCAAATAACGAGCCACTGCTAAATTTTGTTGCTGATGTAAGAAGAAAACTAATTCAGAGATACAGTCCAAGATGGAAAGGTCGAGCAGGACTTCAGCCTTGATTTTCAAGATACTCTGACTACAACCCTCTTCATTTTTCACTCTGGGATTGTCCTAAATTAGTAACAAATTGGAGCAGCTAATTATACAGTCTTGTCAACATTTGCGAGATGAGCCGAGGTTATTTGAAATAATTCCTAACTTACTGCAAACATGAGTGCATTATTGCGCCCACATGGAAGGACGGCACATGGAACACGTTTAAGATGTAAATGTGTAAAGTAAATTATAACATTTAACGTGCTGAAGCAGTATTGTGTTACTTGTTAAGGTGAGCCTTGGATCAGATTTGAGTCCATTTAGATGAGAACTTAATCAAAAGATTTATATTCCAAATAAATTTCTACTAACTAGATCAATATTTCACACTGAATCAGGTACGTCTCATAAACACAGCTCCAGAATTAACTTGTAAACCTATGGCTTGCCGATTTTAATTTTCTACATCATTCTTGCTTCTATTAGCTTCGCTTGATTTTCTTATTTTTAAATTTCTGAATTGAAAGTAATGTGAATTAAGTCTCTCATTTGTATGGCTTCTAAACTATTCGGTGCATATTCTTATACACTGAAGGGCCAAAGAAACCCACCGTGGTACAACAACAAAGTTAGGAAACTACTGCGAAAGCAAAGAGAGCTTCACTCCAAGTTTAAACGCAGCCAAAACCTCTCAGACAAACAGAAGCTAAACGATGTCAAAGTTAGCGTAAGGAGGGCTATGCGTGAAGCGTTCAGTGAATTCGAAAGTAAAATTCTATGTACCGACTTGACAGAAAATCCTAGGAAGTTCTGGTCTTACGTTAAATCAGTAAGTGGCTCGAAACAGCATATCCAGACACTCCGGGATGATGATGGCATTGAAACAGAGGATGACACGCGTAAAGCTGAAATACTAAGCACCTTTTTCCAAAGCTGTTTCACAGAGGAAGACCGCACTGCAGTTCTTTCTCTAAATCCTCGCACAAACGAAAAAATAGCTGACATCGAAATAAGTGTCCAAGGAATAGAAAAGCAACTGGAATCACTCAATAGAGGAAAGTGCACTGGACCTGACGGAATACCAATTCGATTCTACACAGAGTACGCGAAAGTACTTGCCCCCCTTCTAACAGCCGTGTACCGCAAGTCTCTAGAGGAACGGAGAGTTCCAAATGATTCGAAAAGAGCACAGGTAGTCCCAGTCTTCAAGAAGGGTCGTCGAGCAGATGCGCAAAACTATAGACCTATATCTCTGACGTCGATCTGTTGTAGAATTTTGGAAAATGTTTTTTGCTCGAGTATCATGTCGTTTTTGGAAACCCAGAATCTACTATGTAGGAATCAACATGGATTCCGGAAACAGCGATCGTGTGAGACCCAACTCGCTTTTTTTGTTCATGAGACCCAGAAAATATTAGATACAGGCTCCCACGTAGATGCTATTTTTCTTGATTTCCGGAAGGCGTTCGATACAGTTCCGCACTGTCGCCTGATAAACAAAGTAAGAGCCTACGGAATATCAGACCAGCTATGTGGCTGGATTGAAGAGTTTTTAGCAAACAGAAACAGAACACAGCATGTTGTTATCAATGGAGAGACGTCTACAGACGTTAAAGTAACTTCTGGCGTGCCACAGGGGAGTGTTATGGGACCATTGCTTTTCACAATATATATAAATGACCTAGTAGATAGTGTCGGAAGTTCCATGCGGCTTTTCGCGGATGATGCTGTAGTATACAGAGAAGTTGCAGCATTAGAAAATTGTAGCGAAATGCAGGAAGATCTGCAGCGGATAGGCACTTGGTGCAGGGAGTGGCAACTGTCCCTTAACATAGACAAATGTAATGTATTGCGAATACATAGAAAGAAGGATCCTTTATTGTATGATTATATGATAGCGGAACAAACACTGGTAGCAGTTACTTCTGTAAAATATCTGGGAGTATGCGTGCGGAACGATTTGAAGTGGAATAATCATATAAAATTGATTGTTGGTAAGGCGGGTACCAGGTTGAGATTCATTGGGAGAGTGCTTAGAAAATGTAGTCCATCAACAAAGGAGGTGGCTTACAAAACACTCGTTCGACCTATACTTGAGTATTGCTCATCAGTGTGGGATCCGTACCAGATCGGTTTGACGGAGGAGATAGAGAAGATCCAAAGAAGAGCGGCGCGTTTCGTCACAGGGTTATTTGGTAACCGTGATAGCGTTACGGAGATGTTTAATAAACTCAAGTGGCAGACTCTGCAAGAGAGGCGCTCTGCATCGCGGTGTAGCTTGCTCGCCAGGTTTCGAGAGGGTGCGTTTCTGGACGAGGTATCGAATATATTGCTTCCCCCTACTTATACCTCCCGAGGAGATCAGGAATGTAAAATTAGAGAGATTAGAGCGCGCACCGAGGCTTTCAGACAGTCGTTCTTCCCGCGAACCATACGCGACTGGAACAGGAAAGGAAGGTAATGACAGTGGCACGTAAAGTGCCCTCCGCCACACACCGTTGGGTGGCTTGCGAAGTATAAATGTAGATGTAGATGTAGAAACTGGTACAGCTTCTCAATATCATGTAGGGCTCCCGTGAGTACGCTGCAACACGTCATGGCATGGGCTCGACTAAGTCTGAAGTAGGGCTGGAGGGAACTGACCCACGAATCCTGCAGGGCTGTCCGTAAGAGGACGATGGGATGGAGATCTCTTCTGAACACCACGTTGCAAGGCATCCTAGACATGCTCAATGATGTTCATATCTGGGGAGTTTGGTGGCCAGAAGAAATGTTTAAACTCAAAACAATGCTCATCGAGTCACTCTGTAGAAATTCTGAAAGTGTGGGGTGTCGCACTATCTTGCTGGAATTGCCAAAGTCAGTCGGAATGCGCAATAGACACGAATATATGAATGGATGCAGATGATCAGACAGGATGCTTACGTGCGTGTCACCTGTCAGAGTCGTATACGTATCAGGGGGTCCCACATCACTCTAACTGCACACGCCCTACACCATTTAAGAGCCTCCACCACACCGCACAGTACCCTACTGACAAGCAGGGTCCATGGACTCATGAGCTTGTCTCCGTACCTGTACATGTCCATCCGTACGATACAATTTGAAACGAAATTCTTCCGACCAGTTAAGATGTTTCCAATCATCAAGAGTCCAATGTCGGTGTTTACGGGCCCAGGCGAGGCGTATAGCCTTGTGTCTCGCAGTCACCAAGGGTACACAAGGGAGTCTTCGGCTCCGAAAGCCCATATCGATGATGTTTCGTTGAATGGTTCGCACGCTGACGCTTGTTGATGGTCCGGCATTGAAATCTGCAGGAATTTGCGGAAGGGTTGCACTTCTGCCACTTCGAACGATTGTCTTCAGTCGTCGTATGTCCCGTTCTTGCAGGATCTCTTACCGGCCGCAGTGATGCCGGAGATTTGATGTTTTACCGGATTCCTGATATTCACGGTACACTCTGAAATGGTCGTACGGGAAAATCCCCACTTCATCGCTACTTCGGAGATGCTGAATCCCGTCGCCTGTGCGCCAATTATAACATCGCGTTAAAACTCGCTTACACCTTGATAATCTGTCATTGTTACAGATCTAACAACTGCGCCAGGCGCTTGTTGTCTTATACAGGCGTTGCCGACCGCAGCGCCGCGTTCTGCCTGTTCACATCTCTCTGTATTTGAATGCGCACACCTATATCAGTTTCTTTGGCGCTTCAGTGTATTTTCTATTTGGTGTGTTACTTTCGGGTCCAAAATGCGAACGGGCCACTTACAGTGTCCATGCGTGATAACGACATTTGTAAACACTGAACAACACTGGAATGTCTCCTCTTGTGCTTTATTGACAGTTACAATGTACGGTTATCTTAGCGGAAAATGGAACCTTTTGAAACTCAGAAGTAAGTTAGTTGCAGAGAACGGATTTCATTATAATGCTACTGACTTCCCCTTCTTTTGAGGTTAATATTTTCGCCTCTGTGACGTTAAGAAGCTGTTTTTGGGAGAGTGCACCTGTAAAATTAAGCGAATTTAAAGGTTCTGTTGTAAACATCTCCAGCCATTCCAAGTGCACAATGGGAAGCCAAGGATAGCACCAGACTTAGAAACCAATTTTAGGTGCTGGTTACTTTTGAAGATGGCGTAAACTTCACCCATATACGTTTTAATTTTATCTTATATTTTCATCCATTTCAGTTTTCGCTGTATATCAGTCCGAAGATTTGTTTGAACACCACGTTGCTTCAGTAGACATTTTCCTGCGGGGGATGGTCTGCCACTAGCTTCATCCGAGCAATGAACTGTCTTATTGCTCAGACATAGGGGAGGCTACAGTTTAACGTGGACTCTAAACCATGGAACCAATGTGATTCGGCAACTTTCACGTGAACAAACATTGTCAAAGGCGAAAGAAGTCATAAGTTAGAGACAATAATCGTAGGAACAGAACACATACCAGGGGCGTCCCATATTGGTTTACACTTCATTTATTTCCGTCTATCATGGTGCGCGATCTGACGCTTCTTTACAGGAGCAAGTATGTAGTACTTTGGCCTATCCTTAGGATAGTCACTTGAAGTGTAAGCCCCGCACAGTACACCCCAGTTGCTTGACTACTGTCATTATGTGAACGGATAACATGTAGTGTGATCGTCAGTGACAGCGTTGAACGACGTGTTTTCTGTGGAAGGAGTGCGTAAACACTGAGGATATTCACAGGTGATTGGTGGCACGTGTGGAAATCGCGAAATAAGGTGTACAACTCGATAGATGGCTGGAAAAGTGCTTGCATAGCAACGAAGAAAGGAATAAGTTCTGGAAGGAACGAATGGAAAATCATATTCAGCAGAGCTGGTGTATCATGTTCACGGAGCTGGAGGCGGCTACAGTACTTGCCAGAAGCACTCTACACCGCACAATGCATGAACACCTTAAGCTTGGAAGGAGTCTGCCAGATGGGTTCCCAAATCCCTGAATGTAGCACAGTCACAAGGGCGCAAACAGGTGCTCTCTTTCAACGACACAGCAAGGCTCCAAAACGCTTAACTTCTAAACTCATGACGGACGACGAGACTTGGCTCCACCACTACAATGAGCTGTAGACCGAAGCCCAGTCAGTGCAGTGGAAGCATACTGCAGCCCCCCCCCCCCCAACCCCCCCCCCCCCCCACCCCAGAAGAAGTTCCATACTTTTCAGATGGGAGTGGAATATTCACCATTGATGGGCTGGGACCAGGGACCACCGTTTACAACACTGCATATGTGGAAACTCTTTGGAGGTTGCACCATGTAATTCAGAGGGAATGGTCGGGAAAATGGGGAAAATGGGTGGAGGAAGGGTTCTTGCTTGCAACACGACAACGCTCGTCTGCATACCAGTTGTATGTTCAATGCTGCCATTGCTGATTGGTGTTCCAGTTACTGTGACACCTACGTAGTCTCCTGACTTGGTTGTTTCTGATTAGCACATAGGTTATGGAGAAACCTTGGCGAGGAACATAGTTTTGCAGATGGCCAGAAACTGTGAGCATCTGTACTGTGGTCGGTGAGGTAAACTCCATTCGAGGAAGGCTGGCAAAATTTACCTCTGCAGAGGGTGCAAGCCTGTACAGCTTAATGCAGACTGTGTTGAGAAAGTGCATATGTCTGCAGAAGCATAGAAGTTCTTAGACACACACACACACACACACACACACACACACACACACACATATATATATATATATATATATATATATATATATATATATATATATATATATATATATATATTATTTTTTCCACAGCTTCACCTGTGTGTGTGTTCAATATCTATCTACTCTCTCTGCTTCTCTTTGTCCATTTCCTGCACTCACTCTCTCTGGCCATATCTTCCTTCTCCCTCCTTCTGACCATGTCCTCCTCCCCCTCTCTCTTCCCCTCTCTGCTTCCCCCTCTTCCTGCTCTGCCTGTTCACTGCACTGCTACATCTTCCTCCTGCCCAACGCATCTCCCCCTCTTCTCTTACCTCTGTCCCTTTCCTCCTCACTTTGACCATCCTCTCTTCTACCCATCTGAGCCTCTCCCCAACCGTGTCATCGGCACACGTAAATTCTGCAGTAAAGTTTAGAGCAGCTGGGCAATACTGCTCCCACGACATGTCTGTCATGCAGTGCAGGCTTCACACAAGGAGCCTGAAAATTATTTGTTTGCCCCAGGTGTAAAGTCGCCATGCAAAGCAGGTCGATAAAACAGGCTAGTACTACTCTAACAGAACAGGCCTGTCATGCAGGGCAGCTTACAAATTGGGGTCTGGAGAGCTACTTCTTGCCTCTGACATGGAGGCCGCCCTGCAAAGCAGGCTAACATTGTTCCCAAGCAACATGCCTATTGTGCAGTGCAGCCTATACATCAGGGGATGGAAAAAACTTGTTTGTTTCTTTATCGCCTCTCCTGTTGGAGCTAGGAAGTTGTTAATCCCACAACGCTGATACTCGTGAGCCCTCCTGTTTCAGTGTCAAATTTCATTGAAATGGTTGCAAAGGTTTGCGATGAGATCCCACACATACACACGTACATTCATACATAGAAACTGTAAATCAATATGGAATAATTCACTGGTTTACTTGGGGCTACTGCGTATTAGTTACCTGTGGTCGCTTTCTACCAGAGATCACCAATCACAGTTGCTGGATACTGTTAAGATACTCTGAGAACAGACATTCGACAGTGCACAGCACTCCAAACAAAACTGTTGGTGTTTGGTCTTGGAGAACTGTTACAATACTATTCCTGTTACTGAAGTAATAGAGCTTTGCCTCTGTCTCCAAGGAGTCAGAAAGTCCAAATGAAAATGCCTCTCTGACTTCGCCCCTGTATTCTGTTTGTAAAGAGGTTTTTACCGAAAATGAAGGTTCAACATTTGAATTTTAATCTGCAAACGTTGAAATGTGAAACAGCAGAAACAACGTTGCCAGGTGTGTAGCCTTAACGTTTGAAAGACGTTCCAGTCTCTCGAGCTGCCTTGGCTGCCGTAGGTGACTGCTGCTGTTTACAAATCATCTCACAATTTTCACTGTGTGGAGGAATAGTAGAATTTCATAAAAAGCTCTGTGTATGACAAGGGCTTTTTGGGATATGCAAACTGGAACAACCCCACAAATGGCTATCAGGTGACAGCTAAAAGTCTGAACAGTCTTTTAAGTCATGTTTTAAGTGCTGTCTCATTTGTTCTATTCATTTATTCCCTCTACCAGCCGTTCCTAATTATGAAAAACAACTATAACGTTGCCTAAGAGAAATGTGATGTGGAATTACCTCAGTGACACTATTAATGTAGATCGTAGAATATGCTGTGAAAATAGGTGCAACTGTTTAATTGAAAGGTCATTAAAAACTCGAACAGGAGGGAAATGTTACTTCTCTGTCTTGCACTTCAGCCACAGCTCAAGAAACTGACTACTTTGGAGAAGAATCTTTGAGGGGCAGTCAGAAATGATATACATAGAACAACAGAATCAAATACATTGACATGATGATTTGTAAAATGATTGCTCTTCAAGAGCTTTTCGTACGGACCAGAAGAAAATTATCTCTCTTTTTACAATAGAATATTTATTTTTTCTTCAAACAAATGGGCTGCGCTTATTCTTTGGCTCAAAGAAAATAAAAGAAATAATTATTTATCTGTACATATTTTGTTACGTAATCTGTAACGTATTCCAGCAACACGCTTAAGTTCTCTTACTATTTACAGTCATAGGATCGTGATTTAGCATTTACTTCCATTTCCTGTACTTACTTCGCTTGAAGATGATGGATTGGAAACTGATGGGAATGTTGCGACAAGATGACGCCACTATTCAGCAAACCACCAGATTAGATTTCATCACTCTCATCTTTATTGGTAGTGATTTCAGAGCAATTTTATTACAAGTACGTCGTATATATGCAGCAAGAAATAAATGACGGATGTGATTCCTTTACAGTATTCTGAAAGTTCTACAGCAAAGATATTTCGTAGAATTCAGATACAGTGTGCTGATAGAGTTTTTAGCAAATGAAATATTTACGAGCTCATAAACGCATTAAAATAAATGTTCAAATGTGTGCGAATTTCTAATTGGCCAAACTTCTTAGGTTATCGGTCACTAGACTTACACACTACTTAAACTATCTTATGCTAAGAACAACACACACACACACCCACGCCCGAGGGAGGACCCGAACCTCCGGCGAGAGGGGCCACGTAGTCAGTGACACTGCGCCTCAAACCTCGAGGCCATTCCGCGCGTAAACGCTTTAAAAGAAGACTTACTTCTGTCTGCGATTTCTGAAACGATCAAAAACATCGAAACGGCTAAGCGATTGATTTGTGATGTTCGTCGTACCAGAGTTCATGATACTGCTTGTGAATTGAACATTAACCGAGGTTCAGCATTAGCGATCGTCCATGAAACTCTAAACCATCGCAAAATTTGTCCTCGTTGACTATCAGATGGAGTGGCAGACAAACAGGAACAGGAACGTTACAAAATGCTGAAATAATATTTAAGGCACTTCTAAGAAGGACGAGAAGACTTTGTCAGTCGTATAGCACCTGCGTAGCTCCATCACTGTGAAACACAGAGCAAGCGCCTGAGGATGGTGAGGACACATCCTCCATTGTCTGCTGCAGGAAAGTTGGCGATGATAGGTTTTAGAAAATGATAAGTTCACAGCCGATTAATTACACGCCTGAAGGCTGAAAAGTGAGTAGTGACAGCTGCTGTGAAGTACTGCGAGTTCTGGACGCCAAAATCAAAAGCAAAAGGAGGCGGAGTTTTCGAAAGGTGTAATTTCGCTTCAGGGTAATGTCCGCCCCGAATCACATCGGAAAACAATCAATTGCGTACAAAATTTTAATATTGATAACTGTGTACATTTTTTATATTTATATTACCGCGTTTCATCCATGGCCATCAGCATCTGTCAGACATAGAGTGTGAGGCACTAACTATTTCCACCTAGAATAACTCCGAAAGTATAATAGCTGAAAAGTTTGTGGTACGAATGTTGCATGGGACAACGGAAGCCATAATATGACGTCGGATTTTCGTTGCTAGGTGGGGTCGCGTTAGAGATATGAAGGTCAACTTTTTTTTTTTTTTTTTTTTTTTTTCTTAGATGGGATGCTATAGTTTGGTTCTTATTTACCGATAGCGGCTATCGAGACGAATCCTATGATGTGTAACTGTAAGGTCTTTGGAGGTCAACGGAGGTCCAAAAGGTGGCATGAACGTCCATTTACAGAAGGTGTTCGAAGTGATGGCCATTGGTATCATTGCAGTGCTGCAATCTTCTTATCATGGATTGCGTGGTATTCCTTATCACTTCGGCACTTATCTAAGCACATGCTCTGACAATTCTCTGTCGTCAATCGTGCAAATAGTAAATATTCACCAAATACTGCGTATCCATCTTAACGTGCCATTGACATGTCAGCAACATTCGACGGTTTCGCAATACAACACTAATAGGAACGGTAAGATTAGTATCGTCGAATCAAGCGAATGTAAATGATGTATTCGTTCGAAGAACAAGTCGATATGCTTCTCATTTACGGACAATGCCAACGAAATTCAGTGAGAGCTAGAGACCTATACGCTGAAAGATATCCTTAACGTACTCACCCTACACGTCGTACATTTAAATATGTTCGTGATAAATTGAGAACAACTGGATCTTTAACGCATCGGCAACATATCCGGCAAAGGAAACGGAAATTGGTACTCTTGCCACTGTGGTTCGAGTATTAGCTCGCGCCATATCGCAAGGGAATCTGGCATGAGCCAGAGTAGTGTTGTCGTGTTCAGCATCGCCATAAATATCATCCTTACCATATCAGTCTCCACCAAGAATTAACTGGTACGGATTGAATGCGTCGCACTGAATTCTGCCGATGGACTCAACTTCAGATTTTGAGGGATGACACATTTATTAATTTGATTTTATTTACTGACGAGGCTACATTCACGAACCATGGAAATGTTAATTTGTGTAACATGCATTATTGGGCAACTAAAAATCCATGTTGGCTGCTGTAAGTTGCACACCAAAAGCCGTGGTCAGTGAATGTATTGTGTGGGATTCTGGAGGACAGAATTATAGGCCCCTATTTCATCGAAGGAAATCTTCATGGTAGGAAGTACACCACATTCCTGCAAGAAACATTAGATCTGTTATTGGAAGAAATACCTGTAGGAACAGGGAACAGAATGTGGTACCAACGCGATGGGTGTCCGACACATTTTTCGCTGATGGCTAGAAATGAGTTGCAGAGACAATACCCAAATCGTTGGACTGGACGCGGAGAAGATGTGTAATGGCCAGCTCGTTCGCCACACTTGACGCCTCTGCATTTTTTCTTGTGGGGATTCGTAAAAGACATTGTTTATAAAGACGTTCCAAGTACACCTGAAGATATGCGAGTGAGAATTGTCAGATCATGTGCTTCGATTAGTGCCGATGTGATAAGGAGTACCATTCAGTCCATGATAAGAAGATTGAAGCACTGCATTGATACCAAAGGTCATCACTTCGAACACTTTCTGTAAATGGAAGCTCATGCCATCTTTGTGACCTTCGTTGACCTTCAAAGAATGAAACGATCCCACCTTGCAATAAAAATCCAAAGTCATATTATGGTCCCCGTTACCCCATGGAACTTTTGGCCCACAAACTTGTAGGGGGTATTTTAAACTGGTTGTCGTTTCTGCTTTTATTGACCGTGCGCCCTGTCCACACCACGTAGCTGATAATCCCGCGGCGGTAGTATTGTTCTGCTCCACACTGCTGCTGGCTTGCCTGAAATTATCTATCGAATTATGCAAACGGGTTTAGGGGAGCCACTCAACATTAAGACACAACACTGTTCGACGTATGCTATAAACAACTATATTTTGAGACGATAAAAGAAAGTCGGAGGTTGCACTGTTTACATTCTAATTCAGAAGTGTTATCCCAATTAATGGATGCTTAACAGTCCACAGTTTCATTCTGACGAGCGTACGCGTAACCGACACGACGCTGGTGATTGTTGATGATGCGGAAGCCGAATGATCGCACGGAAGTCCTTACGCTCGTCACGCATACACAGATATTTGGTACCACTCCTCCTTGACACTAGTAATTATATTTTAACACTGTTCACAAAGTTAAATTTACAGTTCACAGTTCTCAGTTGTACGAGCGTGCGCGTAACCGTCGCGGCGCGTCTGATTGTTGATATTGCGAAAACGCGGTAATCAAACGCACGTCCTCACGCTCGCTACAAGACACTGGCACTTTTTTGTACTCTTTTGTGGTAACCAATTTTTGCTGATTCACATTAGTTCATTCTGAGAGACCGAACACGGCGCGGATGATTGATACTGTACGGTACGACACGCAACGAGAGGATACAGCCGGCCGCGGTGGTCTCGCGGTTCTAGGCGCGCAGTCCGGAACCGCGCGACTGCCCTGTTAAGCATCCAGGTTCGAATCCTGCCTCGGGCATGGATGTGTGTGATGTCCTTAGGTTAGTTAGGTTTAAGTAGTTCTAAGTTCTAGGGGACTGATGACCACAGCTGTTAAGTCCCATAGTGGTCAGAGCCATTTGAACCATTTGAGAGGATACACAAATACGTTATAAGCAGCACTGGTCATTTTTAAATCACTTCTTGATGCACTTTCCTCTGAATCATTTACTTATTTTATCACTTTATTGTAATAACACTTGTAGAAACACTTCAACTTCCATGCTAACAATGCCTTTCGCATGCAGAGCTACACACTACACAACATAACAATTCCGTGTCCCGCGCTCGACTCTGCACACGCGGCTGACCGCAAAGATACGGCACAACTAAGCCAGCGATATGACACGGGGTTTCTTCCTGGGCGGAATTAGTAAGCTAGTCAGCCGCGCGGAGTGGCCGCGTGGTTTGAGGCGCCATGTCACGGATTGGGCGGCCCCTCCCACCGGAGGTTCGAGTCCTCCCTCGGGCATGGGTGTTTGTATTGTCCTTAGCGTTAAGTTAGTTTAAGTAGTGTGTAAGTCTAGGGACCGATGACCGTGGCAGCTTGGTCCCTTAGGAATTCAGACAGATCTGAATATTTTTGAAGCTAGTCAAGACATGAATCAGCTGCGCGCTATAGCCGCGCGGTCTAGGGCGCCTTGTAACGGTCCGCGCGGCTTCCCCCGTCCGAGATTCGCGTCCTCCCTCCGGCATGGGTGTGTGTGATGTCCTTAGCGTAAGTTAGTTTAAGTTAGGTCATGTAGTGCGTAAGTTTAGGGACCGATGACCTCAGCACTTTGCTCCCATAAGACCTTATCACAAATTTCCAAATTTTTCCAAGACATGAATCAAGTGCATAGAATTTGACGTAGAATGTGTAGAGAAATGCTGTTACTTAGAGTGTTACTTTTCAAATAAAAAAAGGTTATTTAAAAAACTGCCTTTACTTTGAACGTGCCCATGTAAAAAGGCAGAAGTGGCAAACTAAAAATGGTGTGTGTAAGTTCGAATTGTGTTATTTCAGACCGCTGATTGTGCTTTAATATACTAAGGCAAAACGCCTGTGCCAAGCATAAATTTTATTAATTTCTTCATACACGAGTCCACAGCCGCAACGTGGAGGGTACACACGGTATTCTGTGTCCTCTCGTCCCGTAGTTCCCCATCAGACAAGCCACCAACTGATGGTTTCTTAGTGATCAGTACAGCAGCTTTGGAACACTTCTATTGATTTTCTGTATGGTCACATTCATCCTGCGTGACTTTATCTCACAATTACAAGTCGTCATCGGTCGCCATTCGTCTTTCGTTTGTAGCAAGAAAGGGGTCAATTTGTGCTCTTATTGTTCAATTTTTTTCCCTGCCACCATGCCTAGGTCCCGTTGGCGGTCATGTACTTGTTTGCACTGTCGCGGGTTTCGTGTTTCCTGTCATAATCTGGGATAACTGTTGTTTTGGAATCTTATTACTTCAACCCGGAAAGCTAGGGGATCTTGGTTCGTTGAATGCTTTGAAGTACTGTTGGGGTGACGCTGCTGTTCATAGCCGAATTCTTCTTCCTGTTCCTGCTTTTGAGAGCCCGCACAGCTACTCTGTGCAACGCACACTGTTCTAGCACACTCCAGCCCCACTGCATGAGCCGGCCGTTGTGGCCAAGCGGTTCTAGGCGCTTCAGTTTGGAATCGCGCGACCGCTACTGTCGCAGGTTCGAACCCTGCCTCGGGCATGGAGGTGTGTTATGTCCTTAGGTTAGTTAGGTTTAAGTAGTTCTATGTTCTAGGGGACTGATGACGTCAGATATTAAGTCCCATAATGCTCAGAGCCATTTTTTGAACACACTGCATGAAATGGCCGGAGAGATCTTAATAAATCGAGTGTCGGACCCCGAGCCTTTGCTTAAACTGAAATCTTCGTCCCGACATCTTTCTTATTACAGTTCGCAGCACTTGAAGACTTGGCTCGGTCGTCTAAGCATTCTACGGTACATCAAACAGCACATAATTAGCCAGCCACACCGATAAAACCTGAGAGATTACAATTCAGATAATTTTTCGACCATGAGTACGATAATCGTTATTGGAAATCAGCCTTGAAATACTGCGCGTTGCGGTGCTATAGCGCCTACAGACATTTGCACTGACTGACCTTCCATAGGCTTCTTAGAAGTGCAGAATCCAGGATTCTGCAGAATGGGAGCTGTCCGTTCAGTTTGCCACAGTGGGAAGTCCACTCGTTGCGTGGTCGTTGACTCCATCGGTTTACACACAGGTCGCAAACTGGATTTTAGCACATGTTGCTTTGTTTCCTGCGGTGGCCACTCGGGAAAATCCTTCTGCAAAGGAACATAACGTTAGCCAAGATTATACTGTACAAGGAACATCTGTTAGTAGAGGTTCTGAGTTACCTTAATTGAAGGAGAGACCTTTGAAAGGTTTTCAGGCATCTGCATCAAGAATGCCAAGTAATAGAAGATTAAAGTTTTTTTCTCATTCCATTTTAAAATGACAGCATTCATTTTATGGGTGCTGAAATATTTATTCTGAAATTACAAAAATAGCTCCAGAAAAGTAACGTTTTTCTAAGCGTGAAAAACTCAGTAAGTGAAATCAAATTTAGGAGATTCTCGTAAACCAGTTATAAGTTAAAAAGGTTTGGAACGGAAGCTACTGGTCACTAACGTAATTTCTCATTTTCAAGAGAGATAGACTGCTTACGACATTAACGAAACATAGTTCATTTTCAAATGTCATCTGTTCCATGCTACAAAACACCTTCCGCTTGAAGCTATGAGATGGTACATGATTGAGGAAACATGGTGTAACAGTCCACAAGTTATGCAACTAGTTTTAAAATTATACAAAAATAAACTGACCATATAACTCTGTAAGTGAAGAATTGACAATATCATCCAAACAGCTTTTATATTACACAACTCTTAAATATGTACAACTCGTAATATTTAGAAACGCTGCGCAAAGCACAACCTCGTGTCTTACAACACCGAAAACAGAAGAAAATTCCAGGAACAGCTTATCGCGGTATCTAATGCGCGTTCTTTCATGTGATTCTAAGATCGTTCACTAGGTTGAAACACTGACGAGGGAACATTATGTCTTTCAACGCACGCTGTCCTCCAGATGAAAAACTCTCCCGCACTGTATTCTGTCCTTCACCTTCTTTACTACAGTGATGGACAAAGGGCAGTCAGGTGAAAAAGAAGCAGATGGAAAGAAACGTAAGTAAACAGTTCATTATTTCAAAAGTAATTGGAATAATATTAATCCATTTATCCAGCTGTCAGACAAGACGGCCAAAGCCAGCATACTACATCCCCTCTACAGTTTTTATTTCTCACACTTGCTTTCTCATTAGCATGTTATTATTATTTCCTTTATTATTGTGTACTAATCGTAAATTACTCATATTGTAACGATGACTCAGTAAGAATATCTCCTTAGATGTAAGAGAGTGCCTAAGGACCTAATCTTCGAGGTAAAATACACGTATAAATAAATAAATTTTTGAGCGATCAGCCAGGTGGCCGCTACTATCTTAAATTTTAGCCTTCACTTCGTTATTCTGTGATGGTTACTGACATCTACAACAGTCTCTATCTTAGATTGTGCGTAATAGATAGTAATTGAGTATTCAAATATGAGTGGTAAACTGAGAGAAAAGTGAGTGTAGTTTTAATTGAGATGATATTTCTTCATATTTCTGACTATCTTGCTTAAATTTTTCTGTGATTTCCCTAATTCTCTTTAGGTCAGTGATACCAGTTACGGAAGGCCAGAGCATGAGTTTCTTCTCTTCCTGCACTGTTGAAGGGAAACAGAGATGACGTGTTACGAAACAAAGATATTTCTCGTGTTATATTCATTACCATAAACAGGATGTCCTAAACGTTTTGGATCAAAACTTTACATATGTCAGAGGAGTCAATCCTGAGTACCTTTAAATAGGGGACTAATAGTCGAAAATGGCTGTGTAGATGTACAAATTACACGAAATAGCAACAGCTCCAGTTCTTAGCAATTGCTGAAACTGGTGGCCACCGGTGTGAATGGACGCAACACAGCGGCAAAATGTTTTGCAACGCTCTCTCCACTATCTGTGTTGTGTTTTGTACAATGCGACACGCAGCTAGGACTCTACAAACAGTTCTTAATTTTTTATTAGTGTCTCATACGTGAATAACTTCATATAACATCACACGGGAGAACATCCATAAGTATGAGACGTAACGATTTTGCTGGATACTGGGCAGAACGTGACCTCCCAATATATCGATGATGGCATCTGCCGTTCAGGTGCTGACAAACCTTAATATCAAAGTGAATGATGCACTAACGAGCTGAAACAACATCGTCCCACAAGCAACAAGGGGTACAGTCTCCAATAACTGGCAGTGTTGCTCGGGTGAGTGCCAGGTGACGTTCTGCGTTCAAAAGGGGTGGCGGTAAGTCTGCATTACTAAACGGCTAAAATAATCGACTGATCATCCAGTTGCCTGTCCGAGGCTTCGATGGGCGACAAAAACTTGAGTTTCATTATTTCATATAATTATTGCCCGAATTTAAAAATTGTAAATGCTGTCATAATCAAGTCCTTAATAGGTATAATCTTACGTTAAGGTTTGACACACTAGGTCAAGTATTAAAGATAGGAACTGTGTAAGTCACGGAGCGCAAATTACGCAGACTATATTCATTCAGTATGTGTGATTGAGATCACTTAGCAACTTTCAAAATAATTTCAAACCTTTTCGAAACTCTTTCTTGTCGACAACTTCACAAAATAGTGAAACGAAAATGTTTACCGCTTGCTACATTTTCGTTGTTTATGGAGTGAAGCTTCGGTATTAGGCATGATGGTTTAATTTATTCTCTCTATTCGCAAGGTATTATGCAGACAGTTGCCACATATACTATTTGATTCACTTTTCATAATTATACACACCGTTATACACATACTTCAGGAAATATGTCATACGCGATGAGATGTGTCGAAAACTATCTTTTCTTAAAACGGACCACAAAGTACCCGCACTATAGTTATCACTGTTTAATAATGAGAGCAGTTAGTGACTTTCAACAAATTGTAAACACAGTTTTTAACATTTTCCTTAACATTTTCATACTTGCAGACCTACAAAATAACGAAAGAAAAATGGTTTATCGCTTACTCTGCTTTTAACCTTTTCATCATCCCTTGTATGAATAATCTAAACTAATAAAACTTACATATTTAGTCTCTGTACCTCCATTTTTTCGGAGATGGTTGCAGGACTCGTCTGTTCAGTACAGAATGTCAAATTAAATACCTTCCAACAGGCTAATTTCCAAACTGTTATTTTGTTGGGGCTACCAGGTTTGGCGATATATTACGCCATCTTCAGGCCCCATGACTGACATGTGGGAAGATTCCAACCTCAGTTCCGGTCAAAATAGGGGCCGACATTCAAAGGCTGGTATCTGTAGATTTCTGCTTGATACGGCGGTCCCTTCAAACAGCATCAGTGTGAAATTCATGTTAGCACTTGCATATGGCAAGGACTTGGTGGCCAGTTTGTACACGTAAAAGTGACAATACATCGTAGTCTTCACTTGACTACTTTCGCTCACTTGCGCCATGTCGACAAGTTTTGTGCTGCAAATTTTTTTACAGCTTTTTAAGCCGAGAAACTTGATACGTAGCTCCAGGGCAGGCACGTATGCTGCAGAAGAATTCTCCCGAAGGTGAGCGAACATGCTCTGTGGGATAACAAACCGCTGCGCCGCAGGATATTTTTCTTTTCCTTATAGTAGACCAGTACTGCACCGCTCTGCTCTAGATAAAAGGGAAACCATTCTCTTGCAAAGTTTTATCAAGGTAACTAAAAGAAGAGAGTTTGTACTCCTTAATAAAATTAATGACAAAATTTCGGCTTTTATTCTCTCCGCTTATTTTTAATATATTCTTGTAGAAACACAGGCTAGTCCGAAGATTTCCTGTTATAAAACAGAAATGAATAAGAAACGAATATCTACATTCAAAACAATGAAACGTTGCCTGTCACTGTTGCAGGGATGGGCAAAACCGACCAGTTAAAAGCTATACCAGTATTTTACTTCTGTAGTTGTTTGATCTCAGTTATCAAAGGTATTTTTCTTTAATATTGATAACCGGGACTAAATCCCATGTGTCAGTTTTCCATAAGGTGGTATTACAATTTTTAGTTTCAGATAAAACTTTAAAAAACTGGTCTTATAAGCCGTTCTTGGATTCTGAAAGACTGATATCTACTTTGAATGATACTGTTTCTGATGAAAGGAACTAAGTGACACATCAACATGTTATAGAACTAGTATTTATGAATGCGTTGGTAACAAATACTGGAGATTCAATTAATTCATTATTGAATTTTTAACTACTGTCATGTAGTTGTTCCATGTAAATGTTATATTTTGCTTGGTATCTAAATTATTCACTTGAATATTTGGAAAGAGCAGTTCTTTTTAAACTTCCTGAAAAATTAAAAATGTATGCTCGGCCGGGTCTTTGAATTTCGTCGGCTAGGAGATGACGTATTGCCAGTTGTACAGCTGTGACGACGAATTTTGAGTCGTGCAGGGACAGCTCAGTCGGTAGAGCACTTGTCTGTGGGAGGTACAGGTCCTGGGTTCGAGTCCCAGTCCACGAAACAGGTTCAATCTGCCAGGAAGTCTCATATCGGTGCATACTCTGCTGCTGAATTCTATTTAGTTAAAGGAAAAGAACGCTACACTTTTTACACAAAAGCTTATTATAAACTGAGTTAATGCAACAGCAATAAATTAAAAATTTAACAGTTCATTCATGTTTTCCAATAAAAATAGAGATTAGTGGATCTGCTGCCTGTGTTTACATAATACGGCTTTATATGTTTGTAGCTCCTACAGATGGACAACTTCAGACGAAAAATGTTGTTGTTGTTGTGGTCTTCAGTCCTGAGACTGGTTTGATGTAGCTCTCCATGCTACTCTATCCTGTGCAAGCTTCTTCATCTCCCAGTACCTACTGCAACCTACATCCTTCTGAATCTGCTTAGTGTATTCATCTCTTGGTCTAAAATAGATTAATCAAATTCAGTTTTCACCCTTTAGCATTGACTATTTGTGATGCCCTTGTAATGGTAAGATGCTATATTAAACGTGATATTTGAAACAGAGGTTCAGAAAACTAGAATCAGTAGGGGAATACTGATGAATTTTTTGTAAAATTCAACCCCTCATTACGTTTGAAGAAAAGCAGTAAACGGTGGACGGATTAAGTTTTTTTTTCATACCTGTTTTATTTGATATTTCGTTTTATAAATCTTGAAACACATAAAGCAAAAGTCTGAGGGAGCAAGGATTTTTCAGTTTTTGTGCGACGTTTAACTTTATTGTTGGAAGAGACAGAAATAAAAACCTTAAGATCGGTTACTTAAGAAACCGGTTATTTCGAACGATTTAGATAGTCAGGTTAAACTGAAGATGAAATAAAAAAAAAGCGGTGTAACTGAAATTCGATTGTGTCAGAGGTAACCGCCATCCCTACACTGTTGTTTGACAACACTCTTCGCACACTGTCATTTATTCACAGTAAACTATTCACGAATCCACAGTTCGCCTAAAGAAACATTGACCGCTTTACTCCTGATGCTTTGTGTTTTTGTTAAATAATCTAATACACTATACTTTTTTGCAAGCATATTATTGTGGCCAAGATAGACACGAAGCCCACGCCTACTACAGTAGTACAAGTTTATATGCCAACTAGCTCTGCAGATGATGAAGAAATTTATGAAATGTATGATAAGATAAAAGACATTATTCAGGTAGTGAAGAGAGACGAAAATTTAACAGTCATGGGTGACTGGAATTCACCAGTTGGAAAAGGAAGAGAAGGAAACGTAGTAGGCGAATATGGTTTAGGGCTAAGAAATGAAAGAGGAAGCCGCCTGGTAGAATTTTGCACAGAGCATAACTTAATTATAGCTAACACTTGGTTCAAGAATCATGAAAGAGGGTTGTTTACGTGGAAGAACCCTGGAGATGCTAGAAGGTTTCAGATAGATTATGTCATGGTAAGACAGAGATTTAGGAACCAGGTTTTAAATTGTAAGACATTTCCAGGGGCAGATGTAAACTCTGACCACAATCTATTGGTTATGAACTGTAGATTAAAACTGAAGAAACTGCAAAAAGGTAGGACCTGGATAAAATGACAAAACCAGAGGTTGTACAGGAATGGGGGAAAGAAGTACAGTAGAAGACGAATGGGTAGCTCTGAGGGACGAAGTAATGAAGGCAGTAGAGGATCAAGTAGGTAAAAAGACTAGGGCTAGTAGAAATCCTTGGTTAACAGAAAAAATATTGAATTTCATTGATGAAAGGAGATAATATAAAAATGCAGTAAATGAAGCCGGCAAAAAGGAATACAAAAATGAGATCGACAGGAAGTGCAAACTGGCTGAGATGGGATGGCTAGAGGACAAATGTAAGGCTGTAGAGGATTATCTCACTGGGGGTAAGATAGATAATGCCTACAGGAAAATTAAAGAGACCTTTGGAGAAAAGAGAACCAATTGTACGAATATCAGATGAAATCCCAGTTCTAAGCAAAGAAGGGAAAGCAGAAAGGTGGAAGGAGTATATAGAGGGTCTGTACAAGGGCGGTGTACTTGAGGACAATATTATGGAAAAGGAAGAGGATGTAGATGAAGATGAAATGAGAGATATGATACTGCGTGAAACGTTTGACAGAGCACTGGAAGACCTAAGTCGAAACAAGGCCCCGGGAGTAGACAACATTCCATTAGAACTACTGACAGCCTTGGAAGAGCCAGTCCTGACAAAACTCTACCATCTGGTGAGGAAGATGTATGAGACAGGCGAAATTCCCTCAGACTTCAAGAAGAATATAATAATTCCAATCCCAACGAAAGCAGGTGTTGACAGATGTGAAAATTATCGAACAATCAAGTGGTCAAGTGCCTCTGAGCACTTTGGGACTTAAACTCTGAGGTCATCAGTCCCCTAGAACTTAGAACTACTTAAAACTAACTAACCTAAGGACATCACACACATCCATGCCCGAGGCAGGATTCGAACCTGCGACCGTAGCGGTCGCGCGGTTCCAGACTGAAGCGCCTAGAACCGCTCGGCCACTAAGGCCGGCTATCGAACTATCAGTTTAATAAGTCACAGATGCAAAATACTAACGCGAATTCTTTACAGACGATTGGAAAAACAGGTAGAAGCCGACCTCGGAGAAGATCACTTTGAATTCCGTAGAAATGTTGGAACACGTGAGGCAATACTGACCCTATGACTTATCTTAGAAGAAAGATTAAGGAAAGGCAAACTTGCGTTTCTAGCATTTGTAGACTTAGAGAAAGCTTTTGACAATGTTGACTGGAACACTCCCTTTCAAATTCTGAAGGTGGCAAGGGTCAAATACAGGGAGCGAAAGGCTATTTACAATTTGTACAGAAAGCAGATGGCAGTTAAAAGAGTCGAGGGGCATGAAGGGGAAGCAGTGCTTGGGAAGGGAGTGCGACAGGGTTGTAGCCTCTCCCGCATGCTACTCAATCTGTATATTGAGCAAGCAGTAAAGGAAACAAAAGAAAAGTTCGGAGTAGGCATTAAAATCCATGGAGAAGAAATAAAAACTTTGAGGTTCGCCGCTGACATTGTAATTCTGTCAGAGACAGCAAAGGACTTGGAAGAGCAGTTGAACGGAATGGACAGTGTCTTGAAAGGAGGGTATAAGATGAACATCAACAAAAGCAAAACGAGGATAATGGAACGTAGTTGAACTAAGTCGGATGATGCGGAAGGAATTTGATTAGGAAATGAGACACTTAAAGTAGTAAAGGAGTTTTGTTATTTGGGGAGTAAAATAACTGATGATGGTCGAAGTACAGAGGATATAAAATGTAGACTGGCAATGGCAAGGAAAGCATTTCTGAAGAAGAGAGATTTGTTAACTTCGAGTATAGATGTGTCAGGAAGTCGTTTCTGAAAGTTTTTGCATGGAGTGTAGCCATGTATGGAAGTGAAAGATGGACGATAAATAGTTTAGACAAAAAGACAGTGGAAGCATTCGAAATGGGGTTCTACTGAAGAATGCTGAAGATTAGATTGGTAGATGACATAACTAATGAGGAGGTAGTGAATTGAATTGGGGAAAAGAGGAGTTTGTGGCACAGCTTGACTAGAAGAAGGGATCGGTTGATAGGACACGTTCTGAGGCACCAAGGGATCACCAATTTGGTACTGGAGGGTAGCGTGGAGGGTAAAATTCGTAGAGGGAGTCCAAGAGATGAATACAGTAGGCAGTTTAGAAGGATGTAGGGTGCAGTAGGTAATGGGAGATGAAGAGGCTTGCACAGGATAGAGCAGCATGGAGAGCTACACCAAACGAGTTTCAGGACTGGAGGCCACAACAACAACAACAACATTCTCTAGTCGGCACATGACGCAACATTCATTGTGGCATATTTGAAAATCAAACCCCACGTTGAACCTGTTTTTCTAATTTTATTTGCTAACCTGGAAGTCCAGTTGCGTGCAACAGTAACTGTGAAGTATTTACAAAGACAGTATTTCCTTGCGGCGTACATAATGTTGTGAAATATTTACTGTCAGTGTTCAATTGCTTTGCTATGTACGTGACGTCAACAGAAAGTTGTTGCCCTTCGAGGGCATTTTCGGCGTTCACTTTTCGCGCTAGCTCTGTGAGGTAACAACGCTCGATACTTTGTATTGAAGCTTGACGGCCTTGTAACGAGTTCGCCTTTCCGAGTAATATATGCTGTAAGCAGTTGTTTCATATGAAACTCGCACTGCACATTATAGAACTCGTACTGCTTTAAATACACAGATCCGTTCACTCGTTCCTAGTGTGCGAATGTAGTTTTTCGGATCACATTCTTGGATAAATGGTTCAAATTGCTCTGAGCACTATGGGACTTAACATCTATGGTCATCAGTCCCCTAGAACATAGAACTACTTAAAACTAACTAACCGAAGGACATCACACAACACCCAGTCATCACGAGGCATAGAAAATCCCCGACCCCGCCAGGAATCGAACCAGGGAACCCGGGCGCGGGAAGCGAGACCGCTACCGCACGACCACGAGCTGCGGACTCTTGGATAAATGATCATCGGTTTCTTAAGGCGTCAGATTACGTACTGAAGCTTTCAACGCCTTCCCCTCTTTTCATCGCCAGGTGTCAACTACGGATTGGCTACCCTTGCGGCATTTCGTACGTGGTTGACCGAAGTACGTCATGGAGACGTTACGAAGTCAGGCTACTCCCATGTGCTACCAGAGATTTTGTCGGCATTTGTGACGGAGGAACGGTAATAACGATGCGATTGTTTTCGATAGCAGACAACCTATTTTATGAATCTGGATGTCGGAAAATAGACTGAAAAATAGTTCAGATGGCTCTAAGCACTATTGGACTGAACAGCTGAGGTCATCAGTCCCCTAGACTTAGAACTATTTAAGCCTAACTAACCTAAGGACATCACACACATCTATGCCCGAGCAGGATTCGAACCTGCGACAGTAGCGGTCGCGCGGTTCCAGACTGAAGCGCCTATAACCGCTCGGCCAGTCCGGCCGGCTCTGGAACATGGACACACGTTTGAACATCTCACTTGCATCAACATTCCACCAACTAACACCCATCTGCACGCAGCAGTGTATAATGTACAACATGTTGCATCCACCGCTAAGTTTGAAGTCTCTAGCTCCCATATGCAATGCAAACGTTATTTAAATTCATTTGCACACAGCTGGTTTTAAAATTTCAGTTAGACGAAATAAATAACTAATGTTCTGTTGAAGAAACTGTATCTCTTTGCTCTAACTACCTGAAAAAAAATCAGTAAACTACATCCATAACCCAGCAGAGAGTGTAACGTTTCTTATGTGAACCTGTTTCAATAAATATGTCTATCATTTAATACTTTGTAAGTTACGGGCGGACGCTTTTTGTCTGAACCATTCAATATGTTTCAGAATTGCACGCTATAACGTACATTTGTTGTTACAAACGGAAAATAGTTTGTAAGTGTTTCTTACACTGTGGTTGTAACTATGGCATTGGTACATATCGCTGTAAAGCATAGCAACACTTCTCACTTTCTTTTCACTAGACCGATGAAAGATGTGGGTATGAAAAACGTGACTTTAATTAGTAGTAGCGTAAAGAGAATCTGCTGTGGCCGGGTTTGTCGGAATTTACGTGCACATAAGAGAAAGCAAAATACAGACACAGCGCAAAAAGTGATGACGGATGTGGAATTTAGACTTGCAAGTGGGGGTCAGTTGCACTTAGCGGTCGTGCTTTGGGGTTGCTGTGGACTCCAAAGAAGAAAGGCTCCTGAAGACAACGGTCAAGCAATTAAGAAAATGGAATGTTGTGTTATAGACTCTATACCACGCTGTCTCGTTTTAAGTACTAACTTATGGGTTTTGTGAAGCACTGAAAGATCATGTATGAACATGTTTTTTGAATAGCTTCGTTAATTATCAGTTGCTGTAGTTGATAAATCATTTGAATACAGAACGATTTTGGAAACAGGGTTTTGTGATTTCGAAGTGAGTTATTTAAATGTAGACGGTCTCTTAGAGCCCTCGCACAAGTAGAGTCGGAAACGAAGTCCGCGGTTAAATAAGTAACACCGCATAGTAGCACCGCAACACCAATGGAAAACAAGACGGCGACCGAGAAATGTGGAAAAGAAGTTGATTGTTACGCTACTGGCCATTAGAATTGCTACACCAAGAAGAAATGCAGATCATGAACGGGTAGTCATTGGGCAAATGTGTTATACTGGAACTGACATGTGATTACATTTTCACGCAATTTGAGTGCATAGATCTTGAGAAATCAGTACCCAGAACAACCACCTCTAGCCGTAATAATGGCCTTGATACGCCTGGGCATTGAGTCAAACAGAGCTTGGATGGCGTGTACAGGTACAGCTGCCCATGCAGCTTCAACACGATACCACAGTTCATAAAGAGTAGTGACTGGCGTATTGTGACTAGCCAATTGCTCGGCCGCCATTGACCAGACGTTTTCAGTTGGTGAGAGATCTGGAAATGTGCTGGCCGGGGCAGCAGTCGAACATTTTCTGTATCCAGAAAGGCCCATACAGGACCTGCAACATGCGGTCGTGCATTATCCTGCTGAAATGTAGGGTTTCACAGGGATCGAATGAAGGGTAGAGCCACGGGTCGTAACACATTTGAAATGTAACGTACACTCTTCAAAGTGCCGTCAATGCGAACAAAAGGTGATCAAGACGTGTAACCATTGGGGCCCCGTACCATCACACCGGGTGATACGCAAGTATGGCGATGACGAATACACGCTTCCAATGTGCGTTCACCGCGATGTCGGCAAACACGGATGCGACCATCATGATGCTGTAAACAGAATCTGGATTCATCCGAAAAAATGACGTTTTGCCATTCGTGCACTCAGGTTCGTCGTTGAGTACACCATCGCAGGCGCTCCTGTCTGTGATGCAGCGTCAAGGGTAACCGCAGCCATGGTCTCCGAGCTGATAGTCCATGCTGCTGCAAACGTCGTCGAACAGTTCGTGCAGATGGTTGTAGTCTTGCAAACGTCCCCATCTGTTGACTCAGGGATCGAGACGTGGCTGCACGATCCATTACAGGCATGCGTATAAGATGCCTGTCATCTCGACTGCTAGTGATACGAGGCCGTTTGGATCCAGCACAGCGTTCCGTATTACCCTCCTGAAGCCACCGATTCGATATTCTGCTAACAGTCATTGGATCTCGACCAACGCGAGCAGCAATGTCGCGATACGATAAACCGCAATCGCGATAGGCTACAATCCGACCTTTATCAAAGTCGGAAACGTGATGGTACGCATTTCTCCTCCTTACATGAGGCGTCACAACAACGTTTCACCAGGCAACGCCGATCAACTGCCGTTTGTGTATGAGAAATCGGTTGGAAACTTTCCTCATGTCAGCACGTTGTAGGTGTCGCCACTGGCGCCAACCTTGTGTGAATGCTCTGAAAAGCTAATCATTTGCATATCACAGCATCTTCTTCCTGTCGGTTAAATTTTGCGTCTTTAGCACGTCATCTTCGTGGTTTAGCAATTTTAATGGCTAGTAGTGTATCAGAAGGGAACGATCACTTAAAGTCAACCCACAATAAGGAAAACCACCTCGTGTGGCGTCTTAAGTGAGGGAGACGGACGAGAGGAAAATCAGCGGCTGCTGGACTGGGAGTCGATGAAAGCTTGAGTAGACAAGCAGGTCTGACGTGGCAAGACAATGGAGGAAGACTTATCTACTGATGTGTTTCAAAAATTACTCAGTCTACCACCTGCATATTTTTTGTCCTCAAAATTTTGGCCGCACTGAACTTATCAAAGTAAGTCCACTATTGCGGAGACTCACGGCAGTGGTGGTGCCCAGGTCCATGTCGCCGCAGAACTTGAGCGTGTCGGTGGTGGTGAAGGGCGGCGGCCGGTAGCCGCCCTGGCGCTCCGGCACGTTGGCGTACACCTGGCGCGACCAGCTCAGCTGCTGGACGGGCCGCGGCTGCCCCAGCAGGCTGGGCTGGTCGCAGTGCAGCGTCTGGTCGCCGCGGCCGCCCTCGCGGGGCACGTAGCTGCGGCATGCGGCAAACCGCCGTTCAAGCTTCACACGCCCACACACTCTCCGTCCATCGTCCTATCGTATAGCGTTGTTAAGCCTGCAAAGCTCACAACACTTATGGAATATTATAGCTAAACCAAATGGTTCAAATAGCTCTGAGTACTATGGGACTTTACTGCTGAAGTCATCAGTCCCCTAGAACTTAGAACTACCTAAACCTGACTAACCTAAGGACATCAGACCCATCCATACCCGAGGCAGGATTCGAACCTGCGACCGTAGTGATTGCGCGGTTCCAGACTGTAGCGCCTAGAACCGCTCGGCCACTCCGGCCGGCTTAGCTAAACCAAGTGCAAACTGTAGCAAGGCGTATATCATTCATTAACAATCCAGAATGAGATTTTCACTCTGCAGCGGAGTGTGCGCTGATATGAAACTTCCTGGCTGGTTAAAACTGTGTGCCGGACCGAGACTCGAACTCGGCAGCTTTGTCTTTAGCGGGCACGTGCTCTACCAACTGAGCTACCCAAGCACGACTCACGCCCCGTCCTCACAGCTTTACTTCTGCCAGTACCTCGTCTCCTACCTTCCAAAGGTCCCGAGTTCGAGTCTCGGTCTGGCACACAGTTTTATTCTGCCAGGAAGTTTGATACATTAACAATTTTATGACGTTGCTAAGCTGAAGGCTGTTGGAAGCCCGCAAGTGCATTCCGACAGGAAATAAGAGACACGATGCAGAAAGAAGGAAAAACTGATGGTGTTAATGCTACCAGAGGTAAACAGTAATGGTACAGGCCGCCGAACTGTAGACGCTCTGGCCAGCTGTCTCAGCGGAGAGGTTTCAATTCAGAGAATTAACTGGAAGCTCCATCCACCACCTACATGCTGTTCTAAGTAGATGATCACAAAAAGGCACATCTTAGCAGAGGCAGCAACGTTGATACTTGCCTCTGAGAACTGCAATGTATGTGGGTTTACACAGGTTAGAGTCCTACAACAATGGTCCTCACTCATGTGAGGTCTCTGGGCGAAGCCAAGTGACGTAAAACACCCTTGTTGGTACCGTAAGAGGAAGGGCATTGACGTTTAGCTTACTGTTGAACACTGTTGCTACCAAACCTGGAGTTTTCTTAATACAAGTGTGGTATCACGTATCAATACCACCCCATGGGAATCGTTGCATTAGTAAAGAAATTGCAAGTTTTCGTTCGACACAGACAATGGTTGTTCGGGGTCTGGCGCACCCAATCGTTCGCGCCCGCTGAGCAACACCTCCACTGGCTCCATACCAGGAGCGCCCTCTGCCACTGCTGTATGTGGACGGCTGGCGGCAGACGCTCGCCCCACTCGTGCTTAGAGCCATTTCGATACACGACACTGCAAAGAAGCTGCGTACTCACTGCTCCAGTTCCATTGTTGTTGCTGTTGTAATAGGTTGACTCCATTTCTTGCTGTGTCTCACCACCCTTACCGTTGTGTATGGAATCATACACAACGTTAAGTCCACAACTGTCCCTACCTACTAAGTAAGAAAATGGGAGGAACCTGAATGTGGTTGGCCAGAGGCATCCTGGACGTGCAGAGCCACTCATCAGACTGGCCAAAGCCTGTAACGCGCCAGTGGATTGGTGAGCCGACTGAAGGAAGGGAGAAACAGTGCGCCCCCACAATCCTTTATAATCGTTTGTCGTTTTATTCACACAGGGCTCACAGACACATCTTTCGGGCGCCAACAGCCTGTCGCTCATCGCCAGCCTCGGGTAAGCTCCGACAAGTCTATTTTTCTCATCTGGAGTCCTGCTCTCAAAGTTCGTACATTACAATGCTGCTAGCGATTCCTATTTCTGTTAGCTTCCACCCCATGGGCTCAGACTGACTTCTGCTGTGAAGTCAGGTGGATCTTTTGCTTTTCTAGTGTTTAGAATTAGCCTTCAGTGTAGTAGTTAGTCTGATTGAAACTAAACAGTGTTAATCAGACCCGTGAGAATCCACGAGTCTTGTGCTACGAGCGTCCTATCGAGCGTCAAAATCCTCATCTTTCGTACGTGCATAGTGACTGTGTTTGGCGCTAATCCATATAATCAACCTATCTTCACTGAAAGTTTGTGCTTATGTATTTACTCCTATCCGCTAGGAAACTGCAGACTGACTTGTAACCTCCTGTAATCCCTGTATCCTATGGAGGACACAACCCCTACTGTTGGGGGAGCCTTTTACGAGATGTAGGGGTCGATGTGACAGGTTGATGGAGGCAGCATAGTCGCTCCCTACTGGCTGAGACAAACAGTATCAGGGAAGCTCCTCGCCCCTATTTGGCTGAAAAGTCTAAGGCTGGAAGTCGAGTATCATAGCTGGAGAGTCGAGCGATGGCTGCCATGGTGAGCGTCCGTGCACTAAAGGACGTTGTAAGTAAGTTCGCTAAAAGTGTTACATATAGTATTCAAATTGTTAACTGCATCACGAACGTACTTTAAAAGGAGGCAGAGTCGGATGGTGGAGGCCAAAGTTAACAGTCGCTCATGGTACGTCATTACAAAGGTATTTGATAAATGCGCTAATTATTTCATTTTTCATCATAAAGAAGCTCAGGCACGAGACGGAGCTGAGTGCGATCGCATGTGATTAGCAAGAGTATGGATTATTATTATTATTATCATAATTATTACTATATTGCATCGTACTTATGAACACAGGCACTGTAGCATCGTTTTTGTTCGCCGACATCGAGAAAACGACTTTCAAGTAAAATGTCTCTCCTGTGCAGGAATACACATAACGAATGTACGAGTGCAGGTTTTAGACACATGGTTCACGACGTATGGGAGTCTTGATCTGGCCAAGGAGCGTGTTAGGTAGCCTAATGGCAAGGCGACAGCTCGCGATGAGCGGGAAATACGCGCTCCAGCCCTGTATCGGCACATATTTTCACTGTCGTCATTCCATTACACAACTGACGGTGGTCCCTATTCGCAGTTGCGAATACACTTCATATTTAATATTATTGTTACTATTATTAATTTTATTCAGGAGTGTCACACATTACATGTTTGTGTAATTGATTTTAAAGTTAACAGTGCTGTGTTAACAATACAGCTCAAAATAAATGGCATTCAATTTTTTAAATGTTTAAGCGTCTTTACTGAAAGATAGTAGCAGATTTTCTTACTATTCTGACAGTAACAGCGTCACATCATCAACGAAGCCATGACTGAGGGTCTTCTTCTGCGGTGAAGGGGAGACGTCTTTAGAAGACGCGAGATGCGAAAACTGCGAGAAGTACCTGATGTAAGACATCTCTAATGACAACCTTCGCATGTACGGCAATATGTTACGACGAGATACAGAGGAACGTAATTCTAACGAGGAGCAGGTGATGTAAGCTCTCCGAGGAAATTATTAATCGCCCCATTGAAAGAGCACACTGGTCACTTTGGAGTGCGGAACTTACAGTAGTTGGTCGTATGGCCTTCCGCCGTTGACGTAAGACACGACACTGACCTAGGGTTGAGGCTCCACTGGGGTGTATGGAATCATGGGAGTAAGAGGTGTCGACCTGGAGACGTGACGATTAGGTAGAGAGGTGTTATCTTGTTTGGGCCTGCCCATGACCACACTCTGAATTAAGTTGTCAGATTTCTCGGTGTACCGGTGCGGACTGTCCATTGCGTCTACAAGGAATGGCTTACCACTCGCAGTCACGTAAATAACGGCATAAGAACAGTTGTCGTAGAAGGATTCCAGTCCGCAGGGGCAAGAGACTAGGATAAAAACAAAGTCAAAACAACAAACGATAAATCAAAAAAGTAACGCTTGTATGAGACAAAGCGCAAAAACAAATAACCAGATACATATCCGTCCCCACAGGAGCAAAATGTAGAATAAGATGAATGTCACTTTAGAAAATACGACCATTAAAGCAGCGTTCGGAATAACAAACAATTTTACCACAAAAATCAGTTCAGGAAGCGCCACAGTATCATTATTCACATCCAAGAGTATATAAAATTAACTGCGATGACAGCGACAAATTTTACTTAGAACAAACAGGCAGAAATTTCACCATCGGATTTAGAAAACATATAAGAGATGCAGATAGCAACCAGTCTCACTTATTCCTACATTTAAAAATGCAAAATCATAAAGCAGAAAACACAAAATTCCGAAAGTGGTCACCATGAACATCCTACAAGAAATAGAAATTTACATGCATATCGAGAATCAGTCACATAGAATATTAAACGAACAAACAGACCCAAAGTACGAACACTGTCTGGATATTTTTATTGACCTTCAAAAACGATAAACCGTATAGAATCAAAACCGAGAAAAAAATGGTTCAAATGGCTCTGAGCACTATGGGACTTAACTTCTGAGGTCATCAGTCCCCTAGAACTTAGAACTACTTAAACCTAACTAACCTAAGGACATCACACACATCCATGCCCGAGGCAGGATTCGAACCTGCGACCGTAGCGGTCGCGCGGTTACGGACTGTAGCGCCTGTAACCGCTCGGCCACTCCGGCCGGCCTCAAAACCGAAAAATTTCACACTTAAGGATTATAGAGGACAACGCAGACTTCACCCATGATAAATATAAATAAATGTGAACATACAAAATCTTTGACGTAAGCCATATAGCTATCAAAGTTCAAACTAATTGTCAAAATTATGTGAAGTAAATAGCGTTTAACACTAGATAAAGACAACAAACGACGAGCTCAGAAAGATGCAATGTGTACGTACGTAAAGAAAACACGGACGTCAGTCAAACTGTCAGACATCTCCTACTGAAGCTAGCACCAAGTAGACGATATCTATACTCTTTTTATTAATTGCAGATTGGACTAGAAAATGGCCTTACTACATGGGCCTATAGTACAGAACCAATAAACCTTACAGCAGCTAGCTGGAAATATATACAGGGTGTCCCAGCTATCTTGTCCACCCAAAATATCTCTGGAACAATAACAGCTATTGGAAAACAACTTTCACCGGTATAAATGTAGGGCTGGGGCCCATGAATGTACATATTTGGAAACATTCTAAACGAAAGCGTATGAGTTTTTTAACACAAACTTATGTTATTTTAAATGGACATCCTATATTTTTTCTTCAGCAATCCATAGCATGACAAAGCACATACACAATGGCGTTGATTGCATCGCAATATTCCCATTACATCCCGAGATATTAAGACGCGAAGTTGACGCTTGAAACACCCGACATGCGCTGCTAGCGCACGTCCTGAGGCTCAGGCGTGAACCCCATGCTGCCAGTAATCGCGATGTGATTGACATGCGTAATCACACCTCCATACTTATCAAGAGGTCCGAAACGAATAATACGGTCTGCTGCCATCCTGCATTAACGTCGTATATTCCAGCAGGTATTTATCCCATATGCTAGGGGTGATGCGGTTCTGTAACATATCTGTGTACCGCAACATTAGTCACTTCGCTTATCGTTAATCCGTTACTACAAAGGTAACGCCATTCAACGTTAAAACTTTACTTTACTGTAGATCTAGCGCAAGTGACAGTTAATCATTCACTCGTAATAGTAAAATTCATGTTGATGGTTTTAGTGAAACGAGCAAGTGGACTAAAAGTTTTACCGTTGTTTAGGTAAAAATGTTTTGAGTTGGGAAGTTCAGGTAGGACATAGAAGATGAATGTAAACACGTTTAACCAGTTGCTTTTATTATCACATAATTATCAACGTTATGTTTATGTAATGCGTTAAATGACAAATTGTTGCAAACAAATGTTTCTTAACATCACTGGGTGAAATGGCCCTTTGTAGAAATTTCCACCGCGATACGAGCACTACATACTAAACATAGCGTTCACATCTCATGCTCAAAGTGATGCCCATTGGCTTGCATACATAGGGTCACTCTGCGGATGAAGGATGACCTACTTCGTGCTACTGTTTCCTCTTTGGTGGCGGTACAAGCATCAATAATGCGTTGCTTCATGACTACTGGTGTTGTTGGTTCATGTTGGTAAACAACATCCTCCACTGCTCCCCAAAGAAAATAATCCAGCGGTGTAAGGTTCATATTGTATGCGTAGATACGTAAAACGTGCAAGAGGGAAACCAATATGTGCTTATGAAAGTTGATGACAGCAGACCGTATTATTCGTTTCGGACCTCTTGATAAGTATGGAAGTGTGATTACGCATGTCAATCACATCGCGATTACAGACAGCATGGGGTTCACGCCTGAGCCTCAGGACGTGCGCTAGCAGCGCATGTCGGGTGTTTCAAGCGTCAACTTCGCGTTTTAATATCTCGGGATGTAATGGGAATATTGCGATGCAATCAACGCCATTGTGTATGTGCTTTGTCATGCTATGGATTGCTGAAGAAAAAATATAGGATGTCCATTTAAAATAACATAAGTTTATGTTAAAAAACACATATGCTTTCGTTTTAGAATATTTCCAAATATGTACATTCATGGGCCCAACCCTACATTGATACCGGTGAAAGTCGTTTTCCAATAGCTGTTATTGTTCCAGAGATATTTTGGGTGGACAAGATAGCTGGTGGGGGTGGTGGTGGTTGTTGGGATGTTGAAGGGGGACTAAACAGCTAAGGTCATCAGTCCCCAAGATAGCTGGGACACACTGTATATATATATATATATATATATATATATACAAGGCCGACAGGAACAACTCTCGTCTGTTAATGCAAGTACATCACAGCAAACACTGCAAAGTGAACTGGACGCGAGGGACGTTCAATAAGTTTTTTTGTTCTAAAAGCAGATTGGTTCCATTGAGGATTCCAATACACCTTATTATTTCCCGCTCTCTGGCTACAAAATCCTATTTTTGAACATAATCTCCGTTCACTGCGACGGCCTGACGCCACCTCACTGGGAGGAAATGTATGTCCTCATGGTACCACTCTACTGGTCCACGTCGCCGCCCACGTTTTCATGCATCAATAACCTTCCCATTATCCACGTTCTGCTTCCCAAAAATTGCATCCTTCATTGGGCCAAACAGATGGAAGTCGGAAGGTATGAGACTCGAGCTGCAAGGTCATGAAGAAGAACAATCCAATGAAGTTTTGTGAGTTCTCTTGGTTGTGCAGCCTTGTGTGAGGCCTTGCGTCTTCATGGAAAACAAACTCGTTTGCATTTTTGTGGGGACGAATAAGCTGAAGTCCTTTCTTCAATTTCCTGTGAGCAGCAGATAAGACTTCAGAGTTGATCATGCACCATAAGGGAAGATGTTGTTGTTGTGGTTTTCAGTCCTGCGACTGGTTTGATGCAGCTCTCCATGCTACTCTATCCTGTCCCAGCTTCCTCGTCTCCCAGTACTTATTGTAACCTACATCCTTCTGAATCTGCTTAGTATATTCAGCTGTTGGTCTCCCTCTACGATTTTTACCCTCCACGCTGCCCTCAAATGCTAAATTTGTGATCCCTTGACGCCTCACACAACATGTCCTACCAACCGGTCTCTTCTTCTTGTCAAGTTGTGCCACAAGCTCCTTTTCTCCCCAGTTCTATTCAATACCTCCTCATTAGTTAGGTGATCTACCCATCTAATCTTCAGCATTCTTCTGTAGCACCACATTTTGAAAGCTTCTATTCTCTACTTGTCCAAACTATTTATCGTCCATGTTTCACTTCCATACGTGGCTACACTCCATACAAATACTTTCAAAAACGACGTCCAGACACTTACATCTATACTCAATATTAACAAATTTCTCTTCTTCAGAAACCCTTTCCTTGCCATTGCCAGTCTACATTTTATATCCTCTCTACTTTGACCATCATCAGTTATTTTGCTCCCCAAATAGCAAAACTCCTTTACTGCTTTAAGTGTCTCATTTCCTAATCTAATTCCCTCAGCATCACCCGACTTAATTCGACTACAATCCATTATCCCCGTTTTGCTTTTGTTGATGTTCATCTTATATCCTCCTTTCAAGACACTGTCCATTCTGTTCAACTGCTCTTCCAAGTCCTTTGCTGTCTCTGACAGAATTACAATGTCATCGGCAAACCTCAAAGTTTTTATTTCTTCTCCACGGATTTTAATACCTACTCTGAACTTTTCTTTTGTTTCCTTTACCGCTTGCTTAATATACAGATTGAATAACATCGGGGACAGGCTGCAACCCTGTCTCAGTCCCTTCCCAACCACTGCTTCCCTTTCATGTCCCTTGACTCTTATAACTGCCATCTGGTTTCCGTACAAATTGCAAATGGCCTTTCGTTCCCTGTATTTTACCCCTGCCACCTTTAGAATTTGAAAGAGAATATTCCAGTTAACATTGTCAAAAGCTTTCTCTAAGTCTACAAATGCTAGAAACGTAGGTATGCCTTTCCTTAATCTTTCTTCTAAGATATGTCGTAGGGTCAGTATTGCCTCAAGTGTTCCAACATTTCTACGGAATCCAAACTGATCTTCCCCGACGTCGGCTTCTACCAGTTTTTCCATTCGTCTGTAAAGAATTCTTGTTAGTATTTTGCAGCTGTGACTTATTAAACTGATAGTTCGATAGTTTTCACTTCTGTCAACACCTGCTTTCTTTGGGATTGGAATTATTATATTCTTCTTGAAATGTGAGGGTATTTCACCTGTCTCATACATCTTGCTCACCAGATGGTAGAGTTTTGTCAGGAATGGCTCTCCCAAGGCCGTCAGTAGTTCTAATGGAATGTTGTCTACTCCCGGGCCTTGTTTCGACTTAGGTCTTTTAGTGCTCTGTCAAACTCTTCACGCAGTATCGTATCTCCCATTTCATCTTCATCTACATCCTCTTCCATTTCCATAATATTGTCCTCAAGTACACCGCACTTGTACAGACCTTCTATATACTCCTTCCACCTTTCTGCTTTCCCTTCTTTGCTTAGAACTGGGTTTTCATCTGATATTCATACAAGTGGTTCTCTTTTCTCCAAAGGTCTCTTTAATTTTCCTGTAGGCAGTATCTATCTTACGCCTAGTGAAATAATCCTCTACAGCCTTACATTTGTCCTCTAGCCATCCCAGCTGAGCCAGTTTGCACTTCCTGTCGATCTCATTTTTGAGACGTTTGTATTCCTTTTTGCCTGCTTCATTTACTGCATTTTTATATTATCTCCTTTCTTCTTCTTCTTTCGATTTCGGCCATCTTTGGACCACGTTCAACAATTCACTTGCCCGGCTTTTTGATCTTTTTTTCTCTCTTCCCAATATTTCCTCATCATTTTCGAGTGGTTCCTCCTCCGCTCTTCCGACCATTTCCTGTTATTATTCTTTAGTTTCGTTTCTTCTGGAAAACACTTAATTTCGTTCACTATTTGTCTAAACTTTTCCCTGTCCCTGATTGACTCACGGGTGACATTAAAATAGGCCAAATCCTTTTTCACCATCTGTATCCATTTATTGTTGGTTTTTTCGTTCCTGTTACTATGTTCAAACACTTTTCTTGTTAGTCTGTTTCCATCCATCCTCGACAGGTGACCATAAAACGTTAGTCTGCGTTTACGCATTGCCTCACTCACTTTCTCAATAGTTTTGTATATTTCCTTATTACTCTTTAGCTTGTACTCTTCTCCAATCTTTCTCGGTCCTAATATTTTTCTCAAAATTTTCCTTTCTTTCTTTTCCATGTTTTCTATTTCCCCCTTTTTGTTAAGAGTTAGGCACTCCGATGCATACAGGCATTCTGGTCTAATGACAGTTTTATAATGTCTTAATTTAGCTTGAATCGAAATGTTCTTTTTGTTATATATGTCTTTGGTTTTTTGAAAAGCAAATTCCATTTTCCTTGCTCTCGCCTGGTTTGCACTCTTGTCTAAACCATTCACTTGAATTATTTCACCTAAATACTTAAATTTTTCTACTCTCTTAATATTGCCGTATTTAGTAATAAGATTTTTCTTGTTATTTCTATGATTAGACATATGCACGGTTTTTTCAAATGAAATCTGCAGTCCAGCTCTGGCCGAAACTTCTTGTAGTTTCTCCAGGTAGTTCTGAGCTATTTCTTCGTTTTCTGTAATTATTGCCAGATCGTCTGCAAAAGCTAAACAGTCCACTTCTATTTTTTCTTTTTTTGTTCCAATTCTGATGTCATTCTTGGTGCCTTTGAGTTCTTCTTTCCATATTCTCAATATATTTTCCAGTACGCAGTTGAAGAGGATTGGGGATAAACCATCACCTTGTCTAACACCTGTTTTAATTTCGAACTTCCTTGAAATTTCACCCATAAATTTAACTTTGGCCTTACTGTTTGTTAGCGTCTGTTTGATAATTTGAATTGTTTTCGTATCGACCCCAAATTCTTCCAATACTTTCAGTAATGTTTCTCTATCTACCGAGTCGTATGCTTTTTTGAAATCTACAAATACTATTGCAAATCTCTGGCCTCTTGAGATTCTGTAACGAATTAGTGTTTTCAGGTTAAATATTTGTTCAACACAGGATCTACCTTGTCTAAAACCTGCTTGATATTCACCTATTTTTTTATCCAGAACTGGCTCCACGATTTGAAGTAATTTCCTTGACAAAATTTTGTATCCTACTGGTAGTAGCGAGATCCCTCTATAATTATTAACATTCATCTTATCCCCCTTTTTGTGTAGTGGGTGTATCAGGGCACACTGCCAGTCTCTTATCTCCTTTCATCAATAAAATTCAATATTTTTTCTGTTAGCCATGGATTTCTAGTAGCCCTAGTCTTTTTACCTACTTGATCCTCTACTGCCTTCATTATTTCATCCCTCAGAGCTACCCATTGTTCTTCTACTATATTTCTTTCCCCCATTCGTGACAATTATTCCCTTATGCACTCCCTGGAACTCTGTACAACCTCTGGTTTAGTCAGTTGATCCAGGTCCTATCTCCTTAAATTGCAACCTTTTAGCAGTTTCTTCAGTTTTAATCTACACTTCATAACCAATAGATTGTGGTCAGAGTTTACATCTGCCCCTGGAAATATCTTACAGTTTAAAACCTGATTCCTAAATCTCTGTCTTATCATTATACAATCTATCTGATACTTTCTAGTATCTCCAGGATTCTTCCATATATACAACCTTCTTTTATGATTCTTGAAACAAATGTTAGCTATGATTAAGTTATGCTCTGTGCAAAATTCTACCAGACGGCTTCCTCTTTCATTTCTTCCCCCCAATCCATATTCACCTACTATGTTTCCTTCTCTCCATTTTCCTACTCTCGAATTCCAGTCACCCATGACTATTAAATTTTCGTCTCCCTTCACTACCTGAATAATTTCCTTTATATCATCATACATTTCATCAATTTCTTCATCATCTGCAGTGCTAGTTGGCAAATAAACTTGTACTACTGTAGTAGGCGTGGGCTTCGTGTCTATCGTGCCCACAATAATGCGTTCACTATGTTGTTTGTAGTAGTTTACCCCGGCACTCCTCTTTTTTAATTAATTATTAAACCTAGTCCTGCATTACCCCTAATTGAGTTTGTATTTATAACTCGGTATTCACCTTACCAAAAGTCTTGTTCCCCCCGCCACCGAACTTCACTAATTCCCACTATATCTAACTTTAACCTACCCATTTCCCTTTTTAAATTTTCTAACCTACCTGCCCGATTAAGGGATCTGACATTCCACGCTCCGATCTGTAGAACGCCAGTTCTCTTTCTCCTGATAACGACGTCCTCTTGAGTAGTCCCCGCCCGGAGATCCGAATGGGGGACTGTTTTACCTCCGGAATATTTTACCCAAGAGGACGAGATCATCATTTAACCATTCAGTAAAGCTGCATGTCCTCGGGAAAAATTACGGCTGTAGTTTCCCCTTGCTTTCAGCCGTTCGCAGTACCAGCACAGCAAGGCCGTTTTGGTTAGTGTTACAAGGCCATATTAGTCAATCATCCAGACTGTTGCCCCTGCAACTACTGAAAAGGCTGCTGCCCCTCTTCAAGAACCACACGTTTGTCTGGCCTCTCAACAGATACCCCTCCGTTGTGATTTCAATTACGGAATGGCCATCTGTATCGCTGAGGCACGCAAGCCTCCCCACCAACGGCAAGATCCATAGTTCATGGGGAGGGGGGGGGGGGAGATATCAAACATAATAACATCTTCAGAGCCTCAGAAGACCATGGCATGACTTCACTAGCTGACGGTGCGGCTTTGAAATTTTTCTTCAGAGGAGAGTTGGCATGACTCCACTCCATGGATTGCCGTTTTCTTTCAAGTCCGAAGTGATGAACCGATGTTTCCTCGCCTGTGACAATGTTAGACAAAAAATTCCCGCGATGAGCAAGAAATTCCGCACATATGGTCTTCGTTGCTCTTTATGGTGTTCTGTTAGGCGGCGACCGTGGGCGCATACCTCTGAGTACACTAGCTACAAGACGAGAGTGTCAGCACTAACAACAAAGACATTCATTTCAACAGCGACGTAATTGTGATTCGTCGGTCACTTTGAATGAGAGTTCCACGTTCCAGCATTTCGTGGACTCAGCTATGCGCGCCGGCGGATACGCGGGAGATAGGACAGGTTTTCGCGACCTTGTTGCGGTGATGACAAACGCCTTGCCCAACGACTCACCGTCATTATGTTCACTGCCAGGTCTCCGTAGACACTATAGGAGTGCCTATAAATATCTCCAATGCTCTGGTTTTCTGCCACAAGAAACTCAGTGAGAGCTCTTTGCTTGAAACGCACCTCCGTTACAAATGCGATTTTGAAGGCTACGTGCAGTGGCGCCACATATCGGAACTTCAAGAAACAATAGGGGCAGAATCGGAATATTTCACAATGTCCACAACTAATTCCACAGTTTTTAAAACGAAATTTTCTGAGAAAGAAATGTATTGAATTAATTACTGAACGCTCTTTGTACATGAGTATGTGAAGTTGGGCGCGTCGCAAAAGGCAAATTGTCAAAGCGGTGCGTACGTCTGGACACTGGAATTAGACAGTATCTGGCAGGAATCATGTAGTGTGCTCAGATGAGTCCCAACATTGCCTCTTTCCGAATGATGTAAGGTGCTGAGTGCACTGACGGCCCAATGAGGCACTTTACCCGTAGTGTGTGGAGGTTGTAGTTATGATCGCAAGTGGTTCTCCGAAGTTATGGAGGAGTTTTTCGTGAGTGTGCATGACTCAGGTGGTTTATTTTCACGTTGTTGGTGACAGAGTATCACCTTTTCGTCTACGTCTTCATGGTGAGTGTGTTGTGGTCAACCCTATGTATCAAGATGACAACAGCCACGTTAACAGGTCCACACAAATACATTCCAATTTGTCTAACATTCAGGCACCCTACCGAACCTCGAACGGCATGCTAAATGAACCGATGCAAATTGCGTCGGAAACGTCTGCGACTATTTGGAAAACTAGGTGAAATGCACTAGGTAACACTGCACTGCATTGCACTGGAAAGTAGTCTGAGCCGGCGGCCTGTTTCAGGCCCTTAAGCTCACTTTTGTTCTTATTTGGTTACTGAACTTGCGTGCAAAAGTCTCTTGTTTCATTTACTTTCCGATTCAGTTTTTATTTGTCGACTTCTCAGTTGTTTTGCGTGCTTCTTACATGAGTGGTTAGGGCGTAAGTTGAAATAATGTAAATAATACATCTCTCTGTATCTAATGCTAATGTTTCATTCTTGCAGTAACTTTTCCATTAATGTATCTGGTCTGGGCACTCTAAACTGCTTTTCGCTGGGGACAGAAACATGTCGAACGTTTTGCACGATCTTGGGGAGCTGTCTGTCACTCAAAGTGCAGCTTTCATGGGAGCGGAGCAAGTCTTTCGGGGATTATCCTGCAGGTACGTCGAACATTGGACGGTGGAACGGTCGACTGGCATCCTGTATAGCAGAACAGGGAACCAGTAGTGGAAAAGGTAGGTTCTCCGCTTGCTAGCAAATGTCGGTGGGTTCCGCAGCTGTCTATTTGCCCTTACCGTGCTGTATTTGGTTTCCAGACACCGTTTCGAGAAGCTAAATCTAAGTTCGTACGCGGATCTGCGAAATTTCCAGACTATGTCCTTTGCGTGGGAACATCTTCCGTTTTCAGAATTCCGACAAACAAGTCTGGCTGTGGGAACGGAGTGACGCAGAGTTCCCGTTTCTATAAACATAAAACTCTTTGGCCGATGCGTGTTTTACGTTATGGTTAAAGCTGCTAAACGGACTTCGGAACCTTGGAGGAACATTTACGCCTCTTCTAGGATTGGCTAGAAAAGTTGTGCTGCTTGTCTTTCCAAGATCTGAAGGAAGGCTGTCAATGTTTAGAGTGCCATGCTCGTTCTATATACCGATGCAGTTTCTTTTTCGGATTCCACACTTGCACGTATTTTTCTTGACTTCGGCCTTATGCCAAGTTTTCGAACTTACTTTTGAACTTACTGGCATCCGCGATCGGTAATCAGGAAGATGGTGAGATTCACCACTCGCGATCGCTCCACATAGGCCCTGGTCTATAGCACGGCGCACGGTAACTCGACTGGAGCCATCTCAGTCGCAGTCAGGGTAAGGCACCATCTGCAATGCTCACTCCCGACTTCGGTGATCGCGATGTACTGAAGGAAGAGAAGTTTCATTCCCGTTTTTCCACTTTCAGTTTTCATCACTTGACGTACACTCTCCATGCACTAGTATGCATGTTTTCTGCAATTTAACTCTTTTTTTCAGTGGGGACCAGGGGATTTCTTCATAATTATTCATGTGTCGTTAAGTCAATAAACTTAATTCATTGGTGTTCATAAGTATGGCGATGATTCTTTTAGTTCCTTCCCTAATTTATTGATGTTTTGTGTGCCCTGTTCGTGTTCATGCTTTAATAGCTATGAGGGAATTTTGCTTTCAGTCAGTTTGGTACTCTTATACAGCACTCGCAGAATTATTTACACTAGTGGAGAATTTTCGCTGACCGTTCCTGTCTGATAGTTTATTTCGAGCTCTTTCTGTAAGTGCCTGAGAGTCTTGTGACAGCAGATGTCGGAAGCGTTTACACACGCCAGGATGAGCGTATCTCTGACAGTTCAGACATAACTCTCCGCGAGATTTTCCAGCCGTACTTCTGTGCGTGAAGGAAGACGTTGCAATGGAAGAGGGTCGAGCTGCAGGTGCATGTTAAATACTTTTAGTGGCAAGGAAAAAACTCAAACGACCGTGTCTTTATTGGATAAGAGAGCGGATTAAGCGTCGGGATGCTTTTGGTGCATGCACGAATCTCATTGTAAAGCTTGTGGTGGAAAATTCACAGTAATATCGAAATTTTATGAGACTAGCAGCGATGGAGATGGAGGAAATATTATTTATAACTGGACTCTAATTTGCCAGTCTACGTACTATTGTGCGTATATCCATTAGCCTTGCAGACAGACTGCTTCTGCCTCTAACATTTCTAGCATCAGCTACCGATATGTTCATTCTCTTTTATATTCGTTAAAGTAACAATTACAATGAAGTAAGCATACACCAAATTCATCTTGATACCCACCAACGTTCAATAGGGCGGATATATGATAAATGAATCATTCCCAGACATGATTTATTTGAACGTTTTTACTTGTAATGACTTACGGAACAATTCATAAATTTCTGAAAGTCTGTTCTTCAACACAGAATACAATAATCAATATAATCCGCTAATAGCCAGAAACATTTCATTAAATGTAATGATCAACATATATTATAAAACTAAGTGTACAATTGGCGTGCCGCTAAAACTCAGAAACGAGTCCCAGTACGGTCCAGGGAGTTACATGGTGTAGTAGACCTCTATCCTCCATCAACGAAGAAGGGCGTACTTTTGAAGATATAAGGGCTTACTCTAGAAATTTCTAGAATACTCCAGAAGATTCGAGAGAATTCGACATCATTCCACAATATTCCACAATGATCCTGGATGTTCAGGAATGTTCGAAAGCACAGACATCACGCATTTATGTAATTGATTTGCCTAGATGGGCAATGGATCCACCTTCCTCGGTGCAGATGCACATGTACGACCGACCCCCTGCGGGAATCTGAGCAGCGAGTATCATGGGAAATTGGCGGAGTCTGCGGATAGATGGGGTCCGGTGGGACTGTGGGTCGGGGAAGAGGCGTGCCGAGATAGTCGGATCAGTTGCGATAACACTTTGTCCCGTATGGCGCAGTGGTTAAAGCATCTCCCTAGTAAGCGGGAGATCCTGGGTTGGAATCCCAGTCCAGTACACACTTGCATTCGTCAGTGCTGATTCCGCGTAATGTCCCGATGCAGCTGACATCAGTAATTCCTTTCCTTTGTCTTCCCTTCCACCTTCAATTGACATATATACGTGGCTTGCTATTGAGTAAGAAATTAGAAAACTTCTTACATATACACCCAGGATAACAAAATGAAAAATGCTGTATATAAACAAAGACAGTAAATAGTTAGAATTCGTTTTCAGTAAAAAAATTTCCTTCTTTTACTTTAACAAGCACTGTAAATAGGCACAAATATTTTTCATTGAAAATTTTTCACCTGTTATACTTCAAAGTTTATCCCCCAGCTAGTATAATCAATAAATATCAAGTTATGCCCTATATAAAATTATAGATACAGCTGGGTTACTTGAAGTTAAATGGCAGTTTCATGGGTTCCAAAACGATTACTTTCAATCATAATTTCACCTGTTTCTCTCTGTTAATTAATCAGTGTTATAAAACTACTTTCACCGAATCCTTCATTTGCGGATATACTTGTAACTTCCTTCTATGGAGCTGTTGAAAACTGTAACCATTTAAGACAACAAACTTTGCTTCTTATCTCAATTTCTGTAGTCCACAACGCTAGCTTTTTTTCGTACAGTCTAATTAAATGCACAGCTTCATCCCTAGTCCACTTCCTGGTAGCTTTCTTCTATCCAGACACAGTGCGTGTCCTTCGTAACAGTAATCTCAACAATCCCGGCAAGGTCGGTACACGTTCTTAGAAGGCCGTGTTCGATTGTTGATGTAGCGGAACGAGTAACGCACAACTTTTATATTCGTACTTTCGCATTAACGTGGGATCGAGTATCTACTGTGACATTTTGTTTTCGTGCGTTAATTTTATACAATATGTCTATGATGTTTTTATATGTTAGCTGCCACGTTGCACTAATTCTCGAACGTTCGAAGTCGGCTAATTGCTCTCGCTGTTCGTTTGAGGTAAAACTGTCGATTTCTTTGCTCAGAAGCACGCGACGGCTACACATTATGACCCACAACACACAGTTTCATAAGTACTTTTATGTATACATGAGTGTGCAAACTGTGAAATACAGCGCAAACCTGAGGCTCAACATCGCCGCTCAGCACACTTCGAGTTCTCTCAGCTCTCCGAGCAATACCATTATAGTTTCTCTTGTCTAAGAGCTACGACTAGCAGCTATCGAGGGATGGATGTTGCGATCTATGCGAGAGGACTAAATTTGTAGAGCGCGCTACGGGAGATCTTGTCCCACTCACGAACACTGCCGGCGAGTTGACTCTCGGTGCTGTTAGTACGACATGTATTAGTCGCAGAAACTCTCTGAGAGTGAAAAACTCTCACGTGTATACCTAGCTTAAAGTCTTACAGTCACGCTTGAAAACTAATTTCATGACCTTTATGTGTCTGGGCACCATCTCAACCGCACCTGTCCAGCATCTTCTGGTGGCGACTCAAACAACAGTTCATTTTTCTGATCTTTGACTTATCACACACCGACAAAAAAAATCGTAACACCAACAAATGATTAATAGAGGGTAACCAAATTTTTTAAATACGTTTGTCTAGGTAACATATTTAAGTGAATAACGTTGCAAGATCACAGATTAATGTAAGTCCAAGATAAGCTATCGTAAATGCGAAATGCTAGAACATTACTGAACGGTGTAACAACCGGACTATTGAAACGTGCATGCTTTGTGAGGTACAGGTGCCGGATGTCAGTCAGTGGCTCTGTGTGATTTTAATTCCTTTTATCTGGTCTCTCTCTAAGTCTTTCTTGTCCTGTGTCGTCTGCCGTCTTTTCCATTGTTCGTTTTTATTCTGTGTGGGTGTTTGAAATTTTGGAAAAAGGGACCGATGACCGTAGCAGTCTGGTCCCTTAAATCCCACAAACCAATCAGTCTGTGGGATGGAGTTCCATACCTGTTGCACTTGGTCAGTACAGCCACGGTTAATGCTGTTTGTGGTTGACGCTGGAGTTATCGTCCGGTGATGTCACATATATGCACGATTGGAGACAGATATAGTGATCGAGCAGGTCAAGGAAACCTGTCGACGCTCTGTAGACACGTTTGGTTAGAACAGCGATACGCGGGTGAGCGTTATCGTCTTGGAAGACTCCCCCTGGAATGCTGTTCATGAATGGCAGCACGACAGATCGAATCACCAAACTGAAGTGCAACTGTGCAATTTTGCAACTGATCTAATTTCTTCCACGTGCCGAGTAATCTTAAAGAAATGAACACCTCATCTGCAGTAAAAATCCTCCCTGGTATCACCTAACGTGCACGGACCTCTTGACTATGAGTACTACAAGTTATTTGGGATCACTTTTTCGGGTTAAGTCAGTATACAATTTCTTACGATTAATGTTATACAGTTCGGTGACTAACTATATTACATGTAGTTACATGGGTTTGTTGTTCCTAGGCTACTCTACTACCTTGTAGCTTAGTCGCAAACGGAAACCAGGCCTCATACATTCGCATTCAAAATAAATCTCTTATGACATTTGGGGCTGTGTTCCAAATAAGCAGTTCAACTTAATCAACGAGAAATTGCAGAAGAATATTTTTAGAAACAAATAGGCATGTGTGTCTCATTTACTTAGCTAAGACAGAGAATTTCATTGTATCACACAATAAGAAATCGACTTCTTTTCATATATCGTACTTAAAATATCAAGTTCAACATTTAAATTTGTTCCTGTTTGGAAGTCAGAGCAAACAGAGGGGCTGAACGTGTAAAGCAACTTATTTTTTAAAATAGTGGTTTTTAATTCGTGTGTCATCTCCGACCTCCGTGCTGTAGCTTCGCCTACAGATGAGTCAGTCTGTCTTCACCAGAGGAAGGTCTGATAGACTTTACGGTGACTAGCGATAAAAAAAGATAACATCAAAGCACTGCAAACAAAAAAAGAATTTTTCCTTTTGCAATAGCTGAGAGGTGCAGAGACGAAAATTGTATTATTTTAAGGAGTGGAAATCTCCATTTTTAACTTTAACATTGTTCAGAGGGATTAAGGGCCTTTCGAAGGTTGGACCTAGAGGAAATTCCGCTTAGAGTGAGAGCTTTCTTTTAATTTATGATCAATGAACCTGCAGTCTTCCACACCTTCGAAGCCAGTTCTGATTAATTAGCATGAGAGCCCGTCTGGAGTTTCGAAGAGAAGTAAGGTAAATCAAGTCTGAAACGGGCAATGAGGAACGGTAGAACGAGTCAATTGGGAGAGTGTTTCTCACAGAAGCAGGTCCCACTTTTAGAGGTGATTTCTAACAGATAGTTCTAGTTATCCACGAATACTCAAGACACCTAATTATTTGAAGACACTGTATTAAATGCAGGGGAAACGCTGCTTAGTGACTGACACAACGGAGAAATAAACAGCGCTGCCGTAGATCATTTGAACGATTCTTTATCAAAGTGATGTGGAGCGAGTCAGGTTAAAGGATATGTATACAAGATTATTGTTAACATTAATGAACACATACTTTTTTTGTTTCTACTTATGCAACTACATTTAAAAACAATTTTTTTTTACTGGCTACCACTTTTTAAGTAGAAATTCGTTAATGGAATAGAAGGAGTTGCCCAGTGGGAATAATTTTGCTTCCTGTCAGATATTTTATGTTATTGGCAAAATAATCAAACAACTTTGTTGCTGCATATGGAATTCCTTCCTGACCCTCTGACAGCTTTAATAATGGGTAAATGAAGGCAATTTTTCCCTCTAGTATTGCACGTGTGGACATCACTGTTCTTCTCAAATTGTGGTGAATTATTTGTGAGGACTTTCGCTATTTAATATGTGTATTGTGAAGGTGCAGTTAAAATGCCTAGCTCCTCGAAGAGGTACGGACGTGGCATCTGTGAGGAGAACCACATTTTATAATTATTGCTTGCTTTTGTGCGTCACCACTTCCATTCTAAGTCATGAGCTATCCCAGAAAACTATTCCATAAGACATTATTGGTTGGAAAAAAGAAACGTATTTGTTTGTTTCCAGGATTAGTAATTATTAGATGAGGAAAAGTAGTTAAAGATAATGGTTTGAGAAGCTCAGAAATTTACGACTTGCAGTTCAAGTTTTCACCATGCGTGCACCTAGAAATTTACTGATTTCTGCTGATCTGCTAAATCAATTGTTGGGGCGACTCTATTTGTTGTACAGAACTGAATATAGCGCGTTTTTTCGGAATATAAGGAGAGCCCATTTTCTGAGAACCATTTTATAACTTTTTAGAAAATATTATTTACCTTCTCTTCTTTTCCCTTCTCATTAATGGAAGCTATTGCAACACAAGTATTGATGCAAAAAGTACCAATTCTTCTCTTCGAATGTCAAGTGGAATATCATTCACACGTATAAGGAGTGGGAGTGGATCTAGAACTGAACGCTGCGCGACTGCATTCCTGATTTTTCCCCAGTCACTTAAAATATCTCCTGCCTCGACATTGTTTGAATTATTCAGCGAAACCTTTTGCAGTCTGTTTGTGAAGTAAGATTCAAACCACTTGTGCGTGAAGCCGTCAGTTCCATAAAATTTGACATTTTCTGAGATAGAAATATGATCTACAGAATCAAATGCCTTGGAAAAAACACAAAAAACATCTCAACGCGATATTTTATTATTTAAGGCTTGAATTATTTGATAAGTGAATATATAAATGGCATTCTCAGTCGAATGACCTTCTGGAATCCGAACAGTGACAAGATAAATAAATTTTTTCCACTTAAGTGTCAGACTAGTTTTGAATACATTACTTTTTGGAATATTTTGGAAAAATAGAAGTCAGGAAGGAGTCTGGACGGTAACTACATAAGTCAGTCTCGACGCCTTTCTTGTTAACCTTGTCTTAACCTGTCGGGAAAAATTTCGTGTGCATATGTCACTAAGATCATTACTTATCAAGCCGGAGCGACATTTCAGAGTTCTGTTTCAAACGGCCAGTGTTACTTTACATGGTGCGTGATGCATGTGCAACAAGTCGGAGAGATTGGGGGAGGGGGGGGGGAGGGTACGTTTATCAGTTGCTTGGCCCTTAAGAATGTAGTCAATACGGAGCGAGCCGGCCGGTGTGACCGAGCGGTTCTAGGCGTTTCAGTCTGGAACCGCGCGACCGCTACGGTCGCAGGTTCGAATTCTGCCTCGGGCATGGATGTGTGTGATGTCCTTAGGTTAGTTAGGTTTAAGTAGTTCTAAGTTCTAGGGGACTGATGACTTAAGCCCCATAGTGCTCAGAGCCATTTGAACCAATACGGAGCGCTTCTCGGAAGCAGTCCGCCCGTTATATCTGCGAAAGTTTTACAAAAACGGTGGTTCGGCGATTCTAGCATGGAGAAAAATTCGCACTTATCGTGAATTGCATAATGAAAAAGATGTCCCAAGTGTTCCCCATGTCCGGAAATGGATCAAAACGTTTGAAGAGACTGGATCAACACTGGCGAAACTGAAATCCGGGCGACCAAGGTCATCAATAAAGAGTGCATCCGTTGAGAGTGTAAATTGGTATGTTCGTGACGATCCTAGCCTCTCCATTCGTAAGCGTGCACGTTCTTTAAGTGTGCATAGGTCATCACTGCACAGAATTCTGCAAAAAGACGTTAAAATGCACTCTTACAAAATCCAACTGGCTCAATAATTGAAGTCTCAGAATGCCAGATATGGGCTGCAGTTCATTAATGATGTGACTGAGTGCTTTTCATTTAATAGCAACTTTTTATTATTGATTTATTTATTTTTTTGACGATGTTCATTTTCACTTACACTGCCGCTACTGTAGTGCAACGAATTCTAAATGGAAGCGTGAGAAACTCTTTCACTTGCCAAAAGTTACTGCATGGGCTGCGATGTCGGCTCGAGGAATAATTGGGCCGTACTTTTTCGAGGACGAGAGCGGTGGTGCAGTATCCGTGAATTCGGAATATTATGTGACCGAGTTATACGACTTTTTGGTGTCTAAATCGCAGAAGTTTCCGGATTATACCCAAATAACTTGGCCTGCCTCTGTGGCCGAGAGGTTCTAGGCGCTTCAGTCCGAAATCGCGCTGCTGCTACGCTCGCAGTTTCGAATCCTGCCTCGGGCATGGATGTGTGTGATGTCCTTAGGTTAGTTAGGTTTAAGTAGTTCTAAGTCTAGGGGACTGATGACCTCAGATGTTAAGTCCCATAGTGCTTAGAGCCATTTGAACCATTTGAACCAAATAACTTGGTTTCAGCAAGATGGAGCCACAGAAGACAAGTCAAATTCGTATATATTGCGAGTTCGTGAAATTTGCCCTGACAAATTGTCGTCCAGGAGGGTTGACATAAATTGGGCCCCACGCAGTCTAGATTTGAGCCCCATCGATTGTATGTTTATAATCCTACTTCTCTGGAGTAACTGAAGGAAAATACCGTAGCGAAGTGGCAGCCATCCCAGAGTCGACATGACGAGCTATCTAGCAAAATTTTGTTCATTGTTTAAATGAGTGCTGTAGGCATGCGGGATTGCAGTCAAATAACATCGCTTTTAAGCAGTAAGCTCCTAAAGTTTATATTTCATTAATAAATGAAAATTTTGTAGATAGACATCAACGTCTATTTCATTTTGACACTTCAAATATAAACATTCTTTTGAGACAGCGTATATATACTCGTAAACACACTTAAAGAACTGGAAAGTGCTACACCACAAACACCTTCACCACAAGCTAGCAAACTGGCTCGCCAACAACATTTCGACGTCGATTTCTACATATAAAAAACGGTGTGAGTTGATAGTAGCTACTGGGTGCTCCTGACGGTACTGGAAATTTTCGACTACAGGTCGCAACACAGGATGCCTAGACAACCTGTACGTGCACCTTGTGATGGAGCATGACACTGACAGTTCGTGTAGACAGTTGGCTGCTGGGCAATGACTCCAGAATAAGTGTTGCCGAGATGGGCTCAAAACAACTGTGTGGCAAGAATCCCGACCCCTACCTGGAGCAGCAGACCACGAGTACATCACTGGACCGTTCGAGAGACTCTGACGACTAGCGGAAATCCGAGTAGAGGTCACATGCGGAGCGTCACATGAACTGCCGGGAACAGATTACTGGGAGCTGAGTCTACATCTCGAGTTGGTATGCGTTGTTTACCACTGACACCATACTATAGACGACATAGACTTGCATCACGTAGACTCATAGTGAAGTGGATCCTTGAGCGCCATTCAATGATGTTCAGCAAAGAGTAGCACTTCTATCGGTGCAGTCAGATTGGCGCCATCGTATCCGTAGACGACGTAGTGAAATGCCACATGAAATAGCGATCGTCGACCTATTGCTCTCAACTCACGGAATCGTGGTGTTGGGAGCTATTAGATAAGGCACGACAACTGGCAGGATGAAAGCATGCCAGTACATGGCAAGAATGTCTGTTGTAATACACTTCATGACCACGTTAACAAATGACATGTTCCAGCAGGATAATGGAAAACTACAAAAGCCTTGGCGAACTTACTGATCATTCACTGGTCTGTCTGATCAGACATATAGCGGGCTATGATGAGAAGACGTATGATATCACATAAGCCTCCAGTCAGTCATATTTATGAACGATACAAAATGATATTGCAGTGCCTGTTTTATTACGAATTGCAATTCCATTTTCCGAATAAAACGTTCTCAGTTTTCAAGCCGCGTCAATTCGAATAAAATCTTCGAACTTTCGATGACCATCTTCGCCAACGTCGTCAGGCGCTCACTGACTGACAGGACTGCTACGGCTTCTCGCTTATATAGGCATGATGACATCATCAGTAGCCAATCAGATAGACCCAATGTGGCGCGCGCGCGTAAGTCGACCCGGGCAGCTAGCGGAGCTTTTGCTCGTGGCACACCGGTGACGGACGTCAGGTGGCGCCAGAGGCAGGCGCCACGTTTGAAACTGCCGCTCCCGCGTCGCACATCTGTCTTTGCTTTCTTTCGATGTACAACGCCAGTCCCCATGCCCTGCTGAGTGTCTACCCCTGATCTCTGTGAAAATTGTTGTTGTTTAAACGAATCTGAGCCGCTTCCATTATAACGGAATCCCAATATGTAGATGCATGAGCCAACACATTTGTATTTTCGAATTGTATTTTATGTCCGTTTTCTAGGCAATGCACCGCTATGGCCGATTTATCAAGCTCCCTTTGTTTTATATGGCGCTTGTGCTCAGTACAATGCTCTGCAACCGTGCGAATTGTTTGTCCGATGTACATGCTGCCGTTTGCTGCCCGAGTCAACTTACGCACGCATGCCACATTGGGTCTATCTGACGGGCTGCTGATGATGCCATCATGCCTGTATAAGCGAGAAACCGTAGCAGGCCCGGCAGTCAGTGAACTCCTGACGACGATGGCGGAGATGGTCATCGAAAGCTCGAGGATGTTATTCGAATTGAAGCTGCTTGAAAACCGAGAACGTTTTATTCATGTATGCCGTCGCGAAAGAATCCGAGGGCAAATACCATGTTCCTTCAGACGTGCATATATGTCTGAAGAAACAGGCATTGTGGCGAGTACAGCCGTCATGAAATGCAAGAAATGTATTCACAGTAGCGAATATGGACTACCATCAGCTATATATTGGAATTTGTAACGGACCTTCGAAGGAACATTGCACCATAATTCGGAATAACACAGGAGCTGCAATATCGTACTTATACATCGACACAAGGCCAGCGACTTCAAGTAAAATCTCTCCCGTGTATGGGAATATATATAATGGATGTACGAATACCAGTTGAAGACACATGGTTGACGACATATAGAATTCTGGATCTGGTTGTGAGTCATGCTCGGGTAGGCAAATGGAAAGGCGACCGCACGTGATAAGCCAGAAATCCGGGATCGAGTACCGGTGTGACACAAATTTTCATTGTCGTCACTCTATTATACAGCTGACGGTAGTACACGTTCGCACTGCGAATACATTTCATTTAATGCTTATGAACTGTCACAGCACATACAGGGTGATTATAACAAAAATTTCTCTACTTGAGACTAGAACAATGAAAGTTTTTGTAAAAATTTGCAAGGAAATGCAGAAGAGAAGTATCAAATATTTCCATGATAGGGTGACGGCTTCATGATATTTGCTTCAGTGTGGATGCGCTAATATCGTCCACACTCTTACAGGAATCAATAGCTTGCGATTAGGCGGTTAACGGACGTGGGATGCTGCTCTGCAGCGTGCGAAAAGTTGGATATTTAGGTCGGTTAGGTACCATGTCTCGGTGGCATGCACACACGCACTTCGTCGCTCCCTCCGCATGCACGCAATCATGTCCGGACGCGGAAAGGGAGGAAGAGGCGAGACTGCTGCCGTCGTCGAGCTGCTACTGAAGGCAGTCGGGAGTTACGGTCGCGGCAACAAGAAGAAGAAGCGGAAGACGGTGGCATAGTTACAGTGCTATAAGTGTCAGAAGATTGGACACATGGCCAGGACTTGCGATGGCACGGGTGAGTGTGCGAAGTGCGGGAAACCGTATGATAAACGCAACTGCGACAAACCAAGGGGCACTGCGGCCGCGTGCGTGAATTGTGGCGGCGCGCAGCCGCAAATTCGCGCAGCTGCGGCTCCCTGAAGACATGACAGCGGCAGAAAGGGGTCGCCACACATGAAGAGGTGGCCCAAGAAGACAAAGCGGACGCCCCGCCCGGCTTTTGAAGCAGGGGAAGCGGGCTGCGACGATGGTTTCCGCCGGTCGCTGCGGCCGAGCGATTCTAGGCGCTTCAGTCCGGAACCGCGTGCCTGCTACGGTTGCAGGTTCAAATCCTGCCTCCGACACGGATGTGTGTGTTGTCCTTAGGTTAGTTAGGTTTAAGTAGTTCTAAGTCTAGGGGACTGATAACCTCAGATGTTAAGTCCCATAGTGCTTACAGCCATTTGAACCAATTTTTTCGTTGGGTTCCGCGAAACGTTGTGGGAACCCAGCGATGACGCCGTTGCCGCGCTCAAATCCGCCATGACGGAGGAGGGGCGGTCCCGAGGGCGGAACTGGACGAGATGGGTCGCGAGGTCACTCAACAAAGGGCAGCACTGTCTCTCGCATCTCGCATGATACCTGAAGAGGCGTCGACCCCCTCCACCATGAGGGTACACGCGGAAACGCAAACGACCGTCTCCCTGGCCGACGCGGGAAGGCAGGTTGCTAGGGATGTGGTCATGGAGTCGGGGACACCCACCGACTGCAAGAAGACCGCCCCCTTGGAAACGGTCAACCCTTCTGCCTCTGCAGATACGTAGACGGCCGATGGGACTCCCACGGAGACCGAGGGAGAAGACGAGCCGTATTTCGAGTGCCTGCCCCTCCCCAACAAGAACTGCGTGAGGGAGGTACTCTCCAAAATCGCAGACTACCTACGAGATGGAAATCCGTACCCTTTCGCAGTAACAGATATCCCTCCTCTCCCACACAAGCCCTATTCATTCCACTGGGGTGTGAACCCCTACACCAGAAGATCAAAGACAGGGAACTCGTCCAGAATGCGGATCTGGAGCTAGTCAGTTGCTACCCAATCTTCACCAACGAGGTCTGGAGGCACATGACGGAGTAGGCCGTCCTGTACGTCAAACAGGACTCGCCGCCAATGGACTTCACCGGTCTGATCAAAAACAAGTTCGGACAGCCAGGAAACAACAAGAAGAATAAGAATAAGAAGCCGCCAGAGACATCTGGCGGATCGTTCTTTTGTTCCAAATAACCCAGAGGCCCATCCAGACCTAGAGGTACCAACAACTCGACCAGTCAGGAATAGAGGAGGAACAACTTCCTACAGTTTAAACTCCTATAACTCGGGCCTAGGCTAAGGTCCGTCATTTTAGCGTCAGTGTCACGTTTGGTGGTTACGGGAGGCTAGCGGCACGGACGTTTTGATCACGTCCTCGCTGCACAGCTCACTCACGGAGTTGTTTACGTGATTCTGCGGTCTTAGCACTCTGTATTTTCTTCGAAAGAGCATGAGTTCTGCCCACAGAAAATCTGCATTGGAGTTCAACTTTTCGACCACATATGTTCGACAGAAAGCACTTGAAATCGAACAGTTTATCAGAGATCAAGTGATGAGTGATTGTGCGATCGTGTTGGCATCCACCTGTCTGTAGTGAGCAGTGTGGTGTGCGTGAAATTGATCAATGAAGAAGGATATGACAGAATTCTACGTGCAACTAGAAGTGATCTTAAATTCTGTCACTGAAACGGATACATCGGCGACGTAACTGTGGAACACGCAGCATTTGGACTGCGGACATCCGTGTATTTGAACTTCATTTTGAGGCGCCTTCAGAGGTGATGGTATCTGCATTCTGAACGTATGGGAAGATGATTAGCCATACAGCTGGAAAGTAGACTCGACTCAACACACACCCGTTTATCAATGGGGTAGAACAGATACACGTAGAGCTAACTAAACATGTGCTGTATACTCACACATTGGCGCATGCCGTGGCACGATGACTTACACCGACTAGTCGAAGAAGTGCTCTGGATTTGGCAAAGGACACCTCCGTTCCAGCTGTATTCAATGCAAAATCACACCGTTGCTGCCTGGGGACCAGCGGGCCACGACCGCCCCGACCACGCTTCCGTTGATGTATGTCGAAGTCCTCCGAAACGACCTCCGACCGAGATTAATGCTTGCTCCTACTACTGAACCATCGCCATCTGCAGTAGGCCGCACGGTGTTGCGCACGGAACGACGCTTACACCTTTCTCCATCCCCCACCGTCTGTCTTGTGCGGTAGTGAGCGATATCTGGTGCAGGAGATGGTCCTCAAATCTATGGTCGTGCCTACTGATACGTTTGTGCCTGACCATTCCGCTACCCAGGTATCTTCAGACACCGAAGAATCATGTGCGCAAGCAGCGGTTGCCGCTTGCTGCTGCTCCAACTCACGACTACTAATCGACGGTGGTACTGGATGGGGCTGTGCTGCCTGCTGGGACAACATACCTGCACACTCTTCCCGCCTCAATGAACGTAGCCACAATCAGAGTCAAGTTTGCAGGAGACTCTGAGTCAGTGTCAACAACGTTGGCACTCCTGTCAAACTACAATGGCTCCGCGAAATGTTGAAGGCGTCTGACCCTGACGTTGCCCTCCTACAGGAAATTTGCCTAGCGACGTTTCTGATTATGTATGGCTGTGTTTCGTATCTCACACCGTGTGCCGACAATGCTAGTAGGACGACTACTTTTAAAAGAAGACACTGAAGTAGACGTAGTGGCTGACCTGCCATCGGCTAGGGGTTTTGTTGTGACCTTCCAAGGTGTCCGAATCATCAACGTTTACACTGCCGTGGGCACGGCTAAGCGAAGAGAACGATTGAAGTCCTATTGAGAAGAGGTCGTTCCATTGTTATTGAGCCGTTACGATCCTATTATCGTTGGCGGCAGATTCAACTGTGTGTTATCCGTAAAGGACCAATATCCCCATATTACCACATGCCAGGAACATAAGCTGCTAGATAATGAACTGAACGTCACTGAAACAGGGGATCGCGTGAGTGGTGATCGACTGTGATATACACTACTGGCCATTAAAATTGCTACACCAAGAAGAAATGCAGATGATAAACAGGTATCCATTGGACAAATATATTATACTAGAATTTGGGTGCATAGATCCTGAGAAATCAGTACCCAGAACAACCACCTCTGGCCGTAATAACGGCCTTGATACGCCTGGGCATAGAGTCAAACACAGCTTGGATGGCGTGTACAGGTACAGTTGCCCATGCAGCTGCAACACGATACCACAGTTCATCAAGAGTAGTGACTGGCGTATTGTAACGAGCCAGTTGCTCGGCCGCCATTGACCAGTCGTTTTCAATTGGTGAGAGATCTGGTGAATGTGCTGGCCAGGGCAGCAGTCGAACTTTTTTTGTATCCAGATAGGCCAGTACAGGACCTGCAACATGCGGTCGTGCATTATTCTCCTGAAATGTAGGGCTTCGCAGGGATCGAATGAAGGATAGAGGCACGGGTCGTAACACATCTGAAATGTAACGTCCACTGTTCAAAGTGCCGTCAATGCGAACAAGAGGCGACCGAGACGTGTAACCGATGGCACCCCATACCGTCACGCTGGGTGATACGCCAGTATGGCGATGTCGGATACACGCTTCCAATATGCGTTCATCGCGATGTCGCCAAACACGGATGCGACCATCATGATGCTGTAAACAAAATCTGGATTCATCCGAAAAAATGACGTTTTGCCATTCGTGCACTCAGGTTCGTCGTTGAGTACACCATCGCAGGCGCTCCTGTCTGTGATGCAGCGTCAAGGGTAACCGCAGCCATGGTCTCCGAGCTGATAGTCCATGCTGCGGCAAACGTCGTCGAACAGTTCGTGCAGATGGTTGTAGTCTTGCAAACGTCCCCATGTGTTGACTCAGGGATCGAGACATGGCTGCACGATCCATTACAGCCTTGGGGATAAGATGCCTGTCATCTCGACTGCTAGTGATATGAGGCCGTTGGGATCCAGCACGGCGTTCCGTATTACCCTTCTGAACCCTCTGATTCCATATTCTGCTAAAGTCATTGGATCTCGACCAACGCGAGCAGCAATGTCGCGATACGATAAACCGCAATTGCGATAGGCTATAATCCGACCTTTATCAAAGTCGGTAACATGATGGTACGCATTTCTCCTCCTAACACGAGGCATCACAACAACGTTTCACCATGCAACGCCGATCAACTGCTGTTTGTGGATGAGAAATCGATTGGAAACTTTCCTCATGTCAGGACGTTGTAAGTGCCACCACCGGCGCCAACCTTGTGTGAATGCTCTAAAAAGCTAATCATTTGCATATCACAGCATGTTCTTCCTGTCGGTTAAATTTCGCGTGTGTAGCACGTCATATTCGTGGTGTAGCAATTTTAAGAGCCAGTAGTGTACATACGTCACCAGCCATTCAGCGAGTCGTCTTGACCGTTTGTATGTTTCCCATGAAATTGTAGCTGCCACGCCTGACGTTGAAGTGTTGCCTATGACCTTATCCGACCGTATCACCTACTTTTGCACTGTTTCTCTACAGCGGCAGTTACTGTGGTGTGGTCAAGGCCCATGAAGCTGAATATCACGCATTAGAAAGATCCAGAATACAGGCAGGTCAAAGATACTACATGGATCAACTGTGTCAGACATCTTTCAGCATATCCTTCGTTGTTCTGGGGTTGGCTGGAATGCACCAAGCACAACAAACTATGAGATATTATTTCACAATTCTCCATAAATTCTCAGGCCATGCCCCCTCTGTTCAACGTCAGGTGGAAATTCGGTGGATTAAGGCGAAGATAATTTCGATTATGCATCGCTGCCTTGAGAGCACAATATTTCAACATGCCACATGGTTGCCGCTTGACGATATCACCTGCGTCTTTGCAGGCCACTACAAACAGATCTATGCCGCCAAAGACAAGGACACCACAGTAATGATTGATGTTCGCCACTCATTGACAGGAACCATTGACAGGGCTGCTGTGCAGATTCTCACAGCAACGGATACGGCTGATGATGTCACCGATGCTCTTGATAAGGGTGTGGAAAACGAAGCCCCGAGTCCTGAAAGCCTACTGCTGGAATTTTACCGCACATTCCATGACATAATGTCTTCACGCTGAACTGTGATGTATCAAGAACTCATGAACCCTTACCCTCCCCTCCCACCTGAGTAGGTAAAAGGCCTGCTTATCCCAGTCCCCCGATCGTTCGGAGGTCAGGCAGTTGGACATTATCGGCCGTTGACTATGTTAAATTGAGAAATCAAGATTTTTATCAGGATTACTGCCGCACGCCTTTGGCGTGTCCTCCCTCAAGTCATCTCTAGGGATCAAACGTGATTTGGTGGTGACAGTAACATTCAGACGGCGGCGCTCATTCATGACAAAAATGGTTCAAATGACTCTGAGCACTATATGACTTAACATCTATGGTCATCAGTCCCCTAGAACTTAGAACCACTTAAACATAACTAACCTAAGGACATCACACAACACCCAGTCATCAAGAGGCGGAGAAAATCCCTGACCCCGCGAGGAATCGAACCCGTCATTCATGAATTCCTAAAGAGAGTGCTGCGACCGATGGGCTTCTCCCATACATTTATACACAACGTCTTGCAACTTTCCCGAGGTGCCATGTCTTGAATGGTGTTTAGTGGCATTGTAGCCGGCCCTGTTAGTGTCATGTGGCCGGTCCGCCAGGGATGTCCACTGTAGATTCTTCTTTATGCCACTGCCCTTGGGTCACTGTTACACTGTTTGCGGAGCCAGCAACTGGGATCACAATGAAGGAGCATGCTTTCATCTGCCGTGCATGTACAGGTGGCCTGGTGCTCTAGATTCTACCAGGGAATGAAGCGCGAGAGGCAGTGGAGTGGCTCAGTCAGTATGGGACTGCTGCAGGAAGTCGTGTGAATCTGACGAAGTCTAGTGCTATGTTCATTGGTGGATGTTTTCCAGTAGGGAGTGTGCCCTCATTGCTGTATCTGGACAAGCTCAAATGGCTGGGATCACCTTCGCGTGAGATATACAGCGCACGAACTCACTTAACTACAAACAACTTTTTCAAGTTATCCACACGAACGTTCGTGGGAACCTCCTGGGGGCATTAGACAAGATACAACAGGTGGACTTTGTTAACACTCATCTGCCCTTGCGACTAGCCAGTTTGGTGGAGATTTGGCCGATGCTAAAGGTAGCTGCATGCAGACTACAGGCGGCGTTTGGCTTCTTTGTAACTGCAGGTGTTATCATCAAAGCCTGCTATGACACACTAAAGCCTCGTCGGGACGGTAGTCTCGGTCTTGTCGACGTCCATGCAGGACTGGCTGTCCGATATGACTGGCTGTCCGACATGAAAGCTCCAGTGAACAGAACTAACGGGAAGCCTGATTGGTGAACTGGTCCCTGCCTCCCTAATAGTGCGTGTTGGAGTAACAATAGCCTCCGTCTCACATGTCAGAACCTTTTTCATCGAATGCAGTTATGTCGATACCGACTTGCCTTGTACCACAAACCCTACGGCGCGTGACAGTTATCGCTTAATGATAAGAGATAGTACTCGGAATGTGGTGGAAAGTCGACAGCCGCGCGGCATTAGCCGAGCGGTCTGAGGCGCTGCAGTCATGGACTGTGCGGCTGGTCTCGCGGAGGTTCGAGTCCTCCCTCGGGCATGGGTGTGTGTGTGTGTGTGTGTGTTTGTCCGTAGGATAATTTAGGTTAAGTAGTGTGTACGCTTAGGGACTGATGACCTTAGCAGTCAAGTCCCATAAGATTTCACACACATTTGGACATTTTTTGGAAAGTTGATATCCTGCGGTATCATGGTTTTGATCTGGCATTCAGTGTACCACGTCCTCCTCCACACGAACGCTCGTGCGACCTTGTATCCAGCTATTAACAGGAGATACAAGACACAACTTCGTCTACATGCCATTAACATGACACATTCGCTGTTTTCCCCCATTGTGACACGCTTGACACGGATGAACATCGTCTGACGTGTGGATCTTCTGCAGAAATGTGGCAGCTTATTCGGAGAATACTTGCTTGTGGCTTCCCATGCGGTTTCACAAAAGATACGTCTGTTCCCAGATGAGACTTAGATCCCACGTAAGAAGATCAGTGCGATGAACAGCATAAAATGCTTGTCGATTTCTTGCTTGTTCCATAAAGGCGAGGAGAGCGTTCTTAGTTTTTATACAATCCTGCAAGACTGCTTCACCTTTGTCACACACAATCCAAGATACCGGCAATACTATGCCATGTTTTGGGGTAGTACCTTCTTTGAATCCGCCCACACCCCTTCACCTGGGGTGTCCCGGGTGCGAGAAGGTGATTTCATTGTCAGTGTGTAATACAAGGACTAGGACCAGTTTACCGGCAAAATGGAACATTTTTCGAGAAGGCGTGCCCGGAACACGCCTGATTGACTCGCGGGTCTAAGTGCATTGACCAAAACGTTTGCCGAATGCCGTTTTGTTTGTTTCGCCAGGAAGGCGTTTTAAATTCATTTTATGCTTTGTTATTGATGCTAATTGCACATTATTATTTTTCGTCTGGAGGGCGACAAGTTTGATGTTAACTGTTTGTTTTTTGGTAAAGATCACAATAGTGTACGATTATGAGACTGCTGCATGCTTTCCCCCATGCATTCCATTCTGTAAAAATAAAAATAAAACCAAAAAGAAAAAGAAGAAGTTAAATGTGGCAGGTGCCCACCCGATTCGTAACGAAAAACAGAAGAATAAAAAAATAAAGAATGGCTAATATTCTTTCCGCCTGAAAAAAAGGGGGTAAGGCAATTGCTCATGAGAAGTGGTAAATCCGGATTCGAATCCGGTCCATCACATATTTTCGATTCTTGCCATTGCATTTCTCCATGCTCGGTGGATCTGTAAGTCATTGGTTTCCTACCTAACCTTTCCATTTCTTTCCCATTCATCTATTTCATATACAACATGAAGAATAAACCATTGAAAGAAACACATTTTTATTCCCATATAATATGATAACGTGCATGCCATTTTTACGTTCCAGGTAACGAACGTCGCTCAATGTGACGACCATCTCCACCCACGACAGCTTGGGACCGCACAAGAGATATCATTGCACAAACTGTTCGCAGCACATTTCGAACAGTGGATCACGAATGTTGCAGTGTCGTGATACAGTTCGTGCGCTGCATGAAGACCACAAATAGCGTCCAGCATTCTCAGCCATAGCAATACTAAGTTCTTGAACAATTTATGGCACAATTGGCCGCCGGTCTCTCCCACGAGCAATTTCGAAATCGCCAGTATTTCGAATTACCGAATTGTGTTCTTAAATACCGTTGCGGGAAGAGGACCTCTCCGTATTCCTTTAATACTCAGGAAGATCAGTATCACTTTTTCTGTTGTTCTGATAATAGAGCTGCACGAGTAATGCCCTGCTCGCATTTCCCACACTCATGTTGACTGTAACTGTAATGCACGCTGCCGGCCGGAGTGGCCGTGCGGTTCTAGGCGCTACAGTCTGGAACCGAGCGACCGCTCCCGTCGCAGGTTCGAATCCTGCCTCGGGCATGGATATGTGTGATGTCCTTAGGTTAGTTAGGTTTAATTAGTTCTAAGTTCTAGGCGACTGATGACCTCAGAAGTTAAGTCGCATAGTGCTCAGAGCCATCTGAACCATTTGTAATGCACACTGATACTTGTGTTTCAACGCTGCGTCGTCGTGCCAGTACCGGCGCCTAACGGCAAGTTATGACAGTAACACTACTAACAACGCAAACTCTTGTAACGACACAAGTAGCATTACCAACTTGTGTAAACTGTTTCCTTTCAATAAACTTGTTATTACAAGTATTAGCCGTGCACAGATGGAGAACAATATATAGAAGGCAGTGAGGTATTAGAGCAAGCACAGTACGCATATGCCATCTGGCGGTAACATGACAAAATAACTCACCTATCACTGTACAATGCTGCCACAAGACAGATAAAGGAGAAATCTTGAAGCATAGATATGTTGTTTCGAACTTTACTGCCTAAATGATGACTTTTGTATTGTCATATGTATTTTGTGAAACTGCTTTCATTATTGTAGTTGTCATGGACATATGTAGATACAAATGTGCAGGGTCATCGCTTAAAGTTTTAAGACATAATCAGTAGGGACATCCCCGCAGAAAGGTATTGGTGGCAGCATTATCGCCATTTTACTCATTATAATATTCTGTAAGTAGAAGTGGAAGATAGTATCGGGTTACGTATGAAATGGCAAACACATATATTACGTTGTAGTGGACAAAACTGAGTATAATTTTTATATAAGACTCTCATGAATGAAGTAAAGTTGCTACTATTAATTCTGAAGTGTTTAAAGCAGCTTCTATCCAAGAAAGAAGAGGTCTATTGCGCTGGCCAAGGTCTGATGACAGGAAGTACTACAACATCTAAGCCACAACTAAAAGCTGCAATTTCATCATACTGTAGCAATGCTCGTTGGAGGTTACAACCAGTGCTCACCACCGGTGAAAAGACTTAAGTATTTTTTTTATTAGTGCTGTGAGTTAACGAGCATTGCGGTCTCATTTAAGGATACGCCGCGCTGTAGTGTGCGACTGAGACAGACAAGAACCTACATCATAGGGAAACGCAGTAGAAGGCTTTTGTGGCCAAGGAGACGAAGCAGTGTTAAATATGGCGGACATAAGATCGATCATAAAGGGAAACATTTATGAAAACTATTTTATTCTGTTGCAGTGCAGGGAATTAAGCCACAGTTTTCTCAATCTACCATCCCTCATAAATTTTCATGGTTATCCCAATAAAACTTGAATATTGATCATATCTATAATAGTTTACGATTTGATGTTCAAGTGAAATTGACAAGTTTGGTAAAAAAGACATGAATGCTAAAGTCTGAACGCTTTGGTCAATCTTAACGATCGACATTTCATACAGAAGCGCAACATTAACATGACAAACGTTGTAAATATCAACGCTGTAACGTTATTTGTCTAAATGGTATAGTAAACTTAAGTTATAATTATTTTTCAGTTAAGCATCAGATCATTTTCTCCACACAAAACACATTGAACGATTACAGAATGACACCTTACTGAACCATTAGGTAACAGAATATTTGTTGGAAAGTTTAGTACATAACAGTTACTTTTGTTCTGTATTTGTTTATCTGGAAGCACGTTGGTGCAAGGCTGCTAGCCGTGGCATTCAAAGCTAGGAAGGAAATTGTATTGGTTTTGTGTAAAAGAATTTAACGTTTATTATGTAGTGAAAGTGGTGAAGCTTTGATTATTTAAATATGTTAAAATGTAAAATAATGTACAACAAGCTATAGCCAATGAGATGGACGGTCTTGCCGCTCGTGGTCTCGCGGTAGCGTTCTCGCTTCCCGAGCCCGGGGTCCCGGGTTCGATTCCCGGCGGGGTCAGGGTTTTTCACCTGCCTCGAGATGACTGGGTGTTTGTGTTGTCCTCATCATTTCATCATCATCCAGGAAAGTGGCGAAATTGGACTGAGCAAAGATTGGATAATTGTACGGGCGCTGATAACCACGCAGTTGAGCGCCCCACAAACCAAACATCATCATCATCATCATCATCATGGACGGTCTTAAGAAAGGGAACTGCCCTTGTTAGTTAAGCGAAGATGTTCGGCGCGCGGGGACGGGCAGAGAGACAGTACTGGTCTAGACGCGAAAGGGAACAGTTCGAATTGAGACGCGAAAGCGAACAGTCGGTCTTACGCAGCTAGGAATTGAAACGACTTTGAAAATTTCGCGATGTGTGGTATCGTTGGACTTGGGCTCTGAGCGGTAAGCAGCCGCGCGATTGTTGTGAGCTCTAACTTTTCGCATAGTTAACGAGGTAGATTATTGGACTGGTAATTCGCGATGAAATTGTGAATGATCGAACTATGTCAAATGGATATGCACTCGAGTGTAATAACTCTAAATACGACCACTTTCACTGTTAGTTTACTTTCGGAATAAACATTATTGTAACCAAATGGCAACTGCGTGGCCTACATCGTTTATGTGTCATTAATTTAGTTCCCGATGTTATTATTACTTTTATTATATGTTATGTTAACTTTGTATTTCGCAAACTTGTCATCAGCCAGACAATTTAACCAAAGAGTCATAAGTATCTAATTTAGGGCGTGTAATACGAAATGTGCGGTTCAACCCCTAGGCGAGTCTGAGCCAGGACATTTCAACGAAGAGGAACCGCATATGAGCCCGAACATCCTTGAGATGTTAGCACGCAGTGCGTTTCAGTATAATGTAAAAGTCGTGACCTCGTATCTCTGATTGTAAAGATATGTGAGCTGGTGATAAATGTAACAAGTTCTATATGTCTTTTACTGTTACCACACTTCGTAGTGTTGGCAAAGAATCTTTATAAGCTACAGGACTTTATTATAGATATTACTTCAGATTGGAAACAGTGTTGCAGAAGAAGCCATTAAAAGGAACTGCGTAATTTTTCTTACCTTCAACAGAAAATTACTGTGGTGGTATTTTACTCTACACGATTTCACAAATCTATTTGTGTGTGTCGAAAATAACATCCAGTTTGTTAAAGTGCAGGATACCGTGTTTATTTGTTTAATGAAAGAGTAATCTCATCATTGTACGCTTCTTTCGACATAAAATGTAATCTTTTAATAATAATAAAAAGTCCATTTCCATGCAGAATGATCAGATATTTTAACGTAATAAGAAAATAATGATTTCAAGGTACACTACTAATATAAACACCACCACAGCAGCTAAGCACCTCCACTGCTTAGCAGGTTGTGTTCACTGATTGTATCACAGTACATTTAGTTATAAGTGTATCGCGTTTACAACAGAGGTATTTTGTACAGATAAAAGTATTAATTTTCCTCACTAACTAACTTAGTGTAACATCGTCATCTCTAAAGTGTTGCTCTTTACGATATTTGTATCCTCCTATTCAGTGCTTTTAATAATATTAGTTTGTCGGTTCCTTTAGTTACAATTGTATTTGTGTGTTAAAATAAAAGCTCTGCATGTTGTGGATTGGCATGAGAGCCAACCCACTAATGGTAGAGGAAACCGAAAGGCACGCGTTTTAGCTCACGCAGGCTGGCGTGAGGTCTGGAACAGGTCAAGGAAATGAGACTAACAAAAAACGTACGTAGCTGCTGGAATACTTAACAATAACCCGTAAATGGTGAACATCGCTCTTGACGGTACATGTTTTGCAGCATGGATAGTAACTGGTAATGGCGCCTTGCTAGGTCGTAGCAAATGACGTAGGTGAAGGCTATGCTAACTATCGTCTCGGCAAATGAGAGCGTATTTTGTCAGTGAACCATCGCTAGCAAAGTCAACTGGGGCGAAGTCTCTCTAGACCTGCCGTGTGGCGGCGCTCGGTCTGCAATCTCTGATAGTGGTGACACGCGGGTCCGACGTATACTAACGGACCGCGGCCGATTTAAAGGCTACCACCTAGCAAGTGTGGTGTCTGGCGGTGACACCACACTGCATGCTAGAGAGAAATCAGTAAAGTGAATGCTAATTACGTACTACACGCATGTGTCCGCCTCAAACATTCACGAATCTGATAGCCGCTCACAGTCAATTATAGGCGAATAGGCATCCATATTAGGGTGAATCAGGGTGGGTCATCGCACTCTGCAGCACACAGTCTGAACACCATTGCTATAAAGTTGGGGACCCATACTGTAAATAGTTTTCCGTCTACACTGGCTCAAATAGAGGAAGTTTAATTACAACCATCCCGTGTTGCAGGCATGACAAGAAATTCGTGAGACGACTTTTGGTGGACCATCACTTTAAAATAGAAAGTAAATTTAATAACATTATACCTGTTATACAATGAACGCACTCTAGGGCTTCACGGTGTAACATTTTCTTTTATCATCAGTGTATGATCGAGAATTGCGCATTACACGCTGCACTGCGTAATGAACCCTAAACAAGAAGGCAGGAAGGTAGGTTACCAATTAAAGTTCTCTTTACGCCCAGGTCATTATCTATGTAGCGCAAACTTGCATAACTTTTAATTGTTACGGATTTAATTGTTACGGATTACTTTCAAAATTTATAGTACACAAAGACTGACAATGAGCACCCAGAGATCATAATTGAAAACCCGTTACAATACAGACCTAGCAATGAATGTGAATGATAGGTTGGGTATAGAATAAAGGGATATTAAAATTAATTTCACCCATTCATGGTAAACAAAGACCATGGAGAAGCTCTGCAGAGCAGATAATTAGTTTAAAATTGATTATGGCATACTACAAGAAGCGGAACAAACCTCTGACAATAACATTTGTAGATTTTAAGAAGGCATATGACTGTCTCCACAGACCTTCAGTATTAGAAATTTTAAGAAATCTAGGACTCCATCCAAAACTAATTAAAATAATACAACTCACTCTAACTAACATCAAATCAAAAGTGAAGTTTAGAGGAGAAATTTCGGAACCATTCCTCATAAAAACAGGCTTAAGACAAGGTGACTGCCTATCACCATTACTTTTCAACTGTGCACTGGAATACATAATGAGAGAATGGTACAAGGACAATCCAAAGAGGATAAGAATTGGAAGTGCAAAAGATGATATTAGCTTAAACTGCTTGGGATTCGCTGATGATCTTGCTCTCCTAGCCAACACTGTTCAAGAAGCCAGGCAACAAGTGAAATCACTACAAGAAATAGCAGGGAAAGTAGGCCTTAGAATATCATTTGAAAAAACGGAGATTATGCTAACTGATCCACCACTTGCAAACAAAATTACAATAGGAGAACAGGAAATCAAAATTGTTGATAAATTTAAATATTTAGGCGAAATAATAACACACAATCTAAATGAGAAGCCATCATGGCAAAATAGAATAAAAAAACTGAACTATGCAAATTACATTACCAAAACTACATACAACAAAAAAAGCCTATCTATAGATGCAAAATTAAAACACTATAAAACAGTTACACAACCAGAAATAACGTATGCAGCTAAAACTATCTTCAAAACAACTAACACAGCAGAAATTGACAGAATACTAAAAGTAGAAAGAAGAATAATTACGACATGTATAAATAAACAGTATAAAATAAATGGACATTGGAGAATAGCATCAAATGAAACAGTATATAAGAAAATAGAACCAGTCATGAGCACAATCAGGAAGAGACGCATCTCATTCTTTGGACATCTGATGAGAACTCCAGAAAACAGAATTAGTAAAAAAATAATACAAAAATTGTGGAATAGCAAGGGCGACATTAAATGGATCACAGAAATTAAGAAAGATATAAAAGAACTTCAAATTACAGTAGATGACCTAAAGAACAAGACAGAGAAATCCAGAATACTGCAAGACTCGCAAACCAGACTACAAATGAAAATCAATAAAAGGAGTACAGGAAGAGTTGTCTCAGATGAAGAAAGAAAGAAAATATCTGAAAGAATGAAGAAATATTGGGCAGACAGAAGAGCAAAACACCTTTCATATAAGAATAGCCTCTAATAATTATATTACCTAAATATATTAAGTTATTGTCGAACCAAATTGTATCCATGTGTAACAAGTTGTTTAGAACTTTGTATTTTTGACTACAATGGTCCCATGAAGGCCATAAAATAAATAATAATAATAATAAAAGACAAAGAACTCCAAGTCTAAACTGGTGTAATTGTACTGTTGCTCTTACAGCCGACAAGACCGTGTCAGACTGGAAGATCATATCTTTGTGGGACTTAAATATTTCATTAGAGTTAGCTCAATATTTGTCCAGCGAAGTTCACCATAAGAGTTGTTAAGTGTTTATTCTTCTTGAGGGAAGCTTGCACTTCGACTTCGGTTTTAAAACTGAAGTGAGTAACTTCTTTCTACGTTTGAACCTAAAGTTGTTAGGCCTTCAAGACGCTGCTTATTAAAGAGCGTGTGGCCCCAGAAACTTAATTCACTGTTTTCAACGTAAAGATGAAGACTTTAACATCATGGGCACTGAAGTATGGGTAATTCTTTGAGGTATTACGGAACTTATTTATTTACTTTGTGATTCTGGAAGTCTAAGTAGCCCTGTTATTTATGAACCATTGTTTATTTTGTGCCACTTACTGAAAGGCTAGCACCCATTTTGTTTCACTTATTGAAGAACCATCCTTTCTTTTGTTTCAGTGTGGAGAGAGAATATTTTTGTGGAAATTGTGTTCAAGGAACTTGTTTGTTCCCTATATCTGGGCCAATTACTTGTGCCAGGCGGCGGCGGACAGTTCGGAAGCTCTTAACGTACTTATTACTCATCATTTTCTCTAATTTGATCATGGTTACTACTACTCCAGCAGGCTCTTCAGACATTATAGCGAAAAAATTTCTGTGACAAAAATAAACGCTAAAACAGTACCAATTGATTTATGAAGCACACCAAGCGAGTTTTAGGATCAAAAATATCACTAAACCTTTCTAATTCTCTCCAAGTACAAAAATTTTGAGTGGATGACACAGAACTCTGCTTGAAACCTTCGTTCTTGTGAAGGATGGTATTTCTGCTGAGTAAATTAAAGACCCATTCCACATCAAGAGATCTCTCAGGTCTTGATGCCAATTTTGCAACATCTGTCATCGCGCAGGAAACGACGTGAGATCAGATCAATCCTTATCTACACCATAATTTTTCCATTTTGTTTATCTCACTCCACAGAAAATTTCGGCCCTTCTCTTGCCACACCTGCTCATGTTAAATGGAACCAGAAATGTTAAACTAAAAAAAAAAGGGAATTCAACACTTTTTACTCATGACCTACACCCGGTGGTTGTTCACAAAAATCCTCGATTCTCCTAGAGAACCTATTCTTCCATAATTACTTCTAGTATAGCATAGACTTCAAAGTAGACATTACAGTAGTTAGGTTAACTTTGCTGTGTGTCATTCTCAAGATTTCTATACCCGAGCACATTGGTAAGTCTGCTTTCCACCTTCATCATTTATGTCTGTGCACAATACAGTCACGTCACTCTCCTTCACCGCTAACCATTCTTTAGCCAGAGAGACGATATTGTCCCAGGATTGGAGTGCGACCGCCTAGCAGGATTCCTCCTATTGGCCTTTAACCAAAGAAAACAGGTACCAAGCTGAAACAGAAATTCCTGTTAAGGCCTCACTACTGAACCATCACAGTCTATGTGCACAACACATCCGTATTAGCGGCCATCCCCAGACTGCAATTTACAAAGAGCACGCCCAGGTCTTCAGTGCAGATAAAAATTTACGTCTCGCTGGGAAAAAATTAATTTCCTGCTTAGTCTCGACCATGGAAATCATCGGCTACTTGCAGAGAGTCTCCGATCAACCAGAAGACTGAGGGAAGTAGATGGTGATTACAGCTCAAATGTATTTGAAAAAAAGTACTGGTTAAAGGACGTACCGTCAGCTGGCTTGCGGAATATGGATGCAGATGTAGACGATAATATACATTCTAAGAAAAAAAAGGACGCACCACGAAGGAATGATTCGAATCGGACGGAAATCAGTAAATGTGATGTACACGTACAGACAAACAAATGATTACAAGTTCAGAAAAAAATTGAATGATTTATGCAAGAGAAAGAGAATAAAAAATGGAGCAAGTCAGTAACGCATTGGTCCCTTCTGGCTCTTATGCAGGCAATTATTCGGCTTGGCATCAGTTGGCGAACTGTTGTATGTCCTCCTCAGGAATACCGTGCCAAACTTTGTTCAACTGGTGCGTCACATCATCAAAATCCCCAGCTAGTGGGTGGGCCTTGCTCATAATGGTCCAAACGAGATCTGCCCAAATTGCTAGCCAAGGTAGGATCTTGCAGCACGAAGACAAGCAGTAGAAACTTTCACCATGTGCGGGAGGGCATCATCTTGATGAAATGTAAGCCCAAGATGACTTGCCGTGTTTTAAGAGTGTCGTGGATGATAACAAACCGGCTCTGCAAAGAAAAGGAACGGCATCGCATATCATCATTACACTTTGAGAGGCCGTGCGGCGGTCGACAATCAGCTTGGTATTCCGCCATTGTCGGGGATGTCTCCAGAAACCTCTTCGGTTTGGAATCTTATTCACTGCGGTAGAATTGTCTTCAGTGATAATTACCGCTACGAATTCAGTAGCCAATCTGACTATCGCCTGTTGTACTGCCGAAAAGAAGGAGGGATGGTCAGAGATGCCATTTCTTATCATAGCAGGAACCCTTTGGTTGTCATCCGCCGCACCCTTACAGCACAGTGGTACGTCTAGTATGTACTACGCCCTATTTTGTTGCCCTTCATGACAACCCATACTAGGCTTACATTTCAGCAAAATAATGTCCGCCCGCTCGCGGCGAGAGATCCATTGCGTGCCTTCGTACTTGGAAAACCATACTTTTTCCAGCAAGGGCGCCGGATCTCTCCTCAATTGAGAACGTTTGGAGCATTATGGGTAAGGCCCTCAAACCATCCCTGGAGTTTGACGATCTAACGCGCCAGCTGGATACAGTTTGGGACGATACGTCTCAGTGAGACTCTATCAGTCAATGCCAATCCGAATAACTGCTCGCATAAAGGCCAAAGGTGGAACAACACGTTACGTGTTATTGATATGTATAATTCGTGAAGCTCTTTCTCTTGCGTAAACCATAATTCTTTTGTGGAATTGTTCTCGTTTGTTTGTCTTTATATACAAGTAATATCTCCTAATTTCCGTCCCATTCACATAATTCCTTCGTGGTGCGTCGTGTTCTGTTTTTTGTCTTTGAGTGTATATTTTGATAACAGAGTATAGAAAGGACCCAAGAGCAGCCTTCACTGACGTTGTATCGAACATGGAACAAAGAAACACAGAATATGTCAATAGTGACCTGAACAAGAGATGAAGAGTAGCTACATAAAAGCTAACAAAGTAGTAATTTTTGTTATCTTGTTGGTACACGTTCTCCTGACGTATGTTTGCATTTTCAGCTGTTTTGAATATTTATTTTATTGTTGACAATCGAAAACGTTTTAGGTGTTTTCCAGTGCTCGGCGAACATTTACTTCCGAGAAAGATGGGTCAAAGAATTTACATTTAAGTTTGCTTGAAAAATGGAATACACTGCAGCAAGACATTCTAAACGTTGATTGTAGCTTTTGGAGAATCTACTGAAAGAAAAAGTTTACAAGTGGTATAAACGTTTCAAAGAGGGTCGAGAAGGCGTTGACGACGACGGCCGCCCTGAGCGCTCTGGCACAATAAGTGACAAAAATATAGGAGAAAGAGAGAAAACGGTTCTGGAAAATCGCCGAATCACCCTCAGAGAAGTTGCTGACGATATCGTCATATCCTTTGGCTCACTGCAAGAAATTTTTCCGATGTTTTGGCATGAAACGTAGAGGAGCAATATTTGTTTCGAAACTGTTGAATTTCGACCGAAAACGTAGTAGCGTACACATCTCTCGGTAGTTGCTGAATGAAGTCGACTACTACCCAGAACATCTAAAGAAGGTTACAACATGTGACGAAACTTGGATATAGGGGTATGACATCGAAACCAAGGCGCAATCGTTCCAGTGAAAACTGAAGAGCCAAGACCGAAAATAATACTTCCAACTGTTCTCTTCGATTAATACGGGATAGCGCATCATGAGTTTCTTCCTTACGGTCGTACGGTCATTAAGGAATACTACCTGTAGTTATGCGCCGTTTGCGTGAAACAACGAGAAGAAAACGACCAGAACTGTGGCAAAAAAACACAAGTGGGAATTGAATTACGATAATTCTCAGGTTCATATCTCAATGCTTGCTCGTGATTTTTCTTCGCAAAACACAAAACCGTTACGTTGTCTCAGATACCGTATTCACCGGACATGGCACCTTGCGACTGCCATCTACTTCCGGTGGCCACAGAGAACCACGAAAGAACTAGTAAAGGAGCTGAACACTGTAATGAAAAGTGAGTTCCCGAAATACTTCCAAGATTAGAAAAAGCGCTATCACGAGTATATTCTATCTGAGGGGTATTAATTCGAAGGGGACAATGTTGATGTTGATGAAAAGAAAAAGATTGTTTAAGAAAACCCAAACTTTCCATTACCTGTTGTTCATGCCGAGTATGGTACTGGATTAGGAGAGAATGCGTGAACGGAATCACGATACATAATACAGAGAGAGAGAGAGAGAGAGAGAGAGAGACAGACGGACAGAGGGGGAGACAGGGTGAGAGAGAGGAGAGAGAGAGAGAGAGAGAGAGAGAGAGAGAGAGTACTAAATCCACGAGATCGCGATGAAGACGGTGCCTGCATGCATTGTTTTACTATCACACAATTAGCGCTATCGGTTTCTGGCCGAAGCGCAGACTAGTCTCGCACGCTGAGGGAACATGTTGACGTCTGTACCCGAATGACGTCTTTCACTCACAGAAGTTTTACGTTCTGCCTCAGTCGTAGCCTTCGAAAGACATTGGTTACTGTATCACTGGACGCCGAAGAGGAGAAGAAGAGAGCGCTTGAAACTGTATGAAATTTTTAACGGTCGCTGCCCTTTTAATCAAGTTACCAACTTTTTTTTAATGACCGCAACCAAAATCCGATTCTGGGTTTTAGTTCTTCACTGTTCTGCTAATATACTTTTTTCGTCACCCTGTGGAGCTATGATGCTTCCAAGCATTCTGCAACTTCGTCTACTTCGTGATTATTAAATTCCAGTTTCCATTCTCTTTGAATTTTTATTAAGGGATGAATCTGAAATTTAAATATGAGAAAGCTCGAAATAAAATTATCAGCACTAATACGAACTTACGAATGGGTTGATAGTTGAGAAAAGGTCCACAATCTGCAATTCGTTGGCTAGATTATTTAATATCAAACATCCCTCTGTTAGTTAGAAGCCTTGCACAGGTGCACACATTCGCGGTCGACACTTGTTTCGTCTGGAGAGGTCCATTGTAATGCAAATGGGACATTTCCCGACGGCGGGACAGTAGTTTTAGGCGATGATATCTTGGTCTACAGCTCAGTACACACTGCTGAGCTGGCTGCTGTGGCCGAGCGGTTCTAGCCGCTTCAGTCTGGAACCGTGCGACCACTACGGTCGCAGGTTCGAATCCTGCCTCGGGCATGGACATTTATGATGTCCTTAGGTTAGTTAGGTTTAAATAATTCTGAGTTCTAGGGGACTGATAACCTCAGATGTTAAGTCCCATAGTGCTCAGAGCCATTTGAACCACATTGCTGATAAAAAAAAGTGGAGCACGCAGAAGACGTGACCTGATGTCAATGTAATTTCGTACCCGTACAGACCATCGGTGGGTATGTGGATGATCAGAGTTGCAATTTTCTGCGATAGGCAACATGACCACCAGAAAGCGCTGGCATTGTCCATGTTTAGTGTTGTTGCAATGCCTGATAGGGCATACAAGGGCCGTGAACAGAGTTCGATTTTGAGTTATCGCTGTTAAGGACAAGGAGGTGCGGCGTACCGGCTGAGGCATGGTTATCATCATCTGACAAGAATTTGAAAGGGGTCTCGTTGTGGGAGTCCATTCGGCCGGTTGGTCGACCGGTGAAATAAGCAGATCTGTGTGGCATTCCTATGTGGTAGCGGCCCGATGTTTGACTGCATGGGAATCTGAGGTTCCTAACCACATCTGACCACCACAAAGAAGTTATTGCCGTATTGTGCAGCAACGATCTGCGAACAAATACTGGACTCACTGCAACATTCTGTATAATCTCGCACCACTGGTTGAACGTAGGCTGCCATTAACACTACAACACAAACGGTTATGTTTGGAATGGTACCATGACACGCAAGCATGGGATACTGACGTACGGTGTCGCATTGAATTCACTGATGTCTCGCAGTTCCCTATTAACTTGGACTGCCATCATCAGTGAGTATAAAAGCTGTCTGGGGAGAGGTCCATTCTTCCAGTATTCAGGATAGGCACAGTGGTGTTACTCCTGAGGTCATGATGTGGTGAGCCATCAGTTATGACGTCACGTCATGACTGGTCTTAACTGATTAAACATTGCCGCAGCAACGGTACGTCACGAACATCCTGCGTTCTCGTGTGATACCTCTAATGCAACAATATCGTGGTGCAATTTTTCAAAAGGTCAGTGCTGGTCTACATATGGCATGTGCGTCTTTGAAGTGTCTACGTGACTCTGTGTGCTGTGACGACACGAATAGCAGGCGCCAATAGCTGTCCGCACAACTTACATAGGGAGTTCAAAAAGTTTTGCACAGTCGTCTCCATTTTTTCTCAGGAGGAGAATGAATTTTTTTGCGGACGTACTTGGAACATTTAGCTATACATTAAATCTACTCAGTGTAGCCTCCATCAGCTGTGAAGCATCTGGCCCAACGTTGTTTCCATGATGTAAAGCCACATTGGTAAAATTCTGTGGATAGACTTTTACACCATCGCTTGACGCAGGAAATAAGGTCTTTCTCACTATCAAATGTTTAACCGCGCAGGTGGGCCTTCATTCGACCAAAGAGGCAAATATCAGATGAAGCCAAGTCCGGACTGTAGGTAAGATGAGGATCAATTTTCCAACACATTTTCCTGATTTTCCCCTGCGTCATAAGGGCTTTATGGGATTTGGCACTGTCATGGAGTAGTCTGTTGAGCTGACTCTGAAGCTGTGGTCTGTGGTCTTGATGGCGCGTCACAGCTTTTCCAATGACAAACAGTAACGGTGTCAGTTAATTGTGGAGCCAGATTCCAGAAAATCAATGAAAATGACACCACACTGATCCCAGAAGAAGTAGGCCATCACCTTTCGGCCTGCTGTTCGTGTAAGTCTTGCTTTCTTCTTCCGAGTGGAACCCGGATGACGCCACTGCATAGATTGGGTTTTGCTCTCTGGTTCGGACAAAAACAACCATGTTTAATCCTGGGTAATAACGACGTCAAAACACTGTTTCCACTCTTCAGTAAAGGTTTTCCTGAGATCCTTGCACACATTCTTCCTCATCGTTTTCATTTCTCTTGTCAATAATCTAGGCACCCAACGTGCACAGATTTTTCTGTGCCCTGGTGATTGTACCAGTGATACCACAATGCCCAATGTCAAATGGGTCACGTCAGCAAGCCATCGTGTCGTAACACATCTGTTATTTTGGATGATTTGATCAACGGCCTCCTTATTCACATCACTCACTGCCGTCGATGGTCTAACGCATCGTGGATTTTACAGTAAAGAGAAATGACCTTCTTTAAACCTCTGCAACCACCGCTGGGTACTGCTGCAATCCACTGTGTTCTCCCCATAAACAGGGAGCAACTTCCAGTGAATCGATGTGGCAGTCATCGCCGGTCTTGAAGAGGAACTCCATCACCGACCGTAGTCGCAACGTGACGTCTACTTCACGGTCCACTATGTCTCACCTGTAAAAAAAAAGCATTTTGTATACCACCTTATAGCTAAATGTACCAAGTATGTTCACAAACAAATTCATTCTCCTCCTGCAAGAAATAAAAAAAAAATAGAGACGACTGTGAAAAACTTCTTGAACGTCCTTTGTATATCACAGCGGCAGCACCACGGGTTGCGCGCCGACAGAGGAGAAACCGCGGCAACTGAAACTGGCGAGCCACACCACCAAACCAACAGAGGGAGCCAACAGCGGCCGAGTCAGCATACCAAGACGTGCTCACAGCTACGATCAGCGCGCCCAGGGCTACGTATTTCCTGCTTCCACAGAAATCGACTGGGCTTAATCACACATGGAGTATTTCTCCCCGAGGCAATTATTTACGCTCGAAATCTGGATCCAGTCGGTTCAAGCAGAGCGAGCAGTCCCAGGAAAACTTTGTTAGGATATCACCCGTTACCACACGAATACCTCTCCACTCTGCACACCATCGAGGGACCGGACTTAGCCAATGTTGCGGTGTTATGGTTCAAATGGCTCTGAGCACTATGGGACTTAACTTCTGAGGTCATCAGTCCCCTAGAACTTAGAACTACTTAAACCTAACTGACCTAAGGACATCACACACATCCATGCCCGAGGCAGGATTCGAACCTGCGACCGTAGCGGTCGTGCGGTTCCAGACTGTAGCGCCTAGAACCGCTCGGCCACTTCGGCCGGCGCGGTGTCATGCCGAGAGGCCATGGTATACTCTGCTTCACTACTTCTTCACCGCTTGATATTCTTAGACTGAGTGCTCGTAGCATTCTCACAAGCATAGACAATTGCTCTGGTCCTATCATCGGGACTTCATCAGCGTAATATGACTCCAAGGAATTACAAGCGTGTCCGCAGCTAGTGGTCGTGCGGTAGCGTTCTCGCTTCCCGTGCCCGGGTTCCCGGGTTCGATTCTCGGCGGGGTCAGGGATTTTCTCTGCCTCGTGATGACTGGGTGTTGTGTGATGTCCTTAGGTTAGTTAGGTTTAAGTAGTTCTAAGTTCTAGGGGACTGATGACCATAGCTGTTAAGTCTCATAGTGCTCAGAGCCGTTTGAACCAATTACAAGGGTGGGCTGTTATTCTGTAACGGCTTCTGTACTTTAACGTTTGCCTACAACTCCGGACTTTAACTTTTGGATGGTGTTTAACAACGTAACTTATTCAAGTAACTGGCAAATATTACGTTACCATTCAGACATTAGTTTGGTCAAACTTACGATCTCCAACTTTGTGGAACTCTGAAGTTGTTTTTGCTGTTGATCAGTCACTTCAAGAAGACCTAAGTTTGTTTCTTTCCAAGTTACTGTTACTATAGAATCAGCGACATTATCTGTGTGACATGTAGTTTGTTGGCCGCTCTGTTTGAGGCGTCATGTCACGGACTGCACGGCCCCTCCCGCCGGAGGTTCCAGTCGTCCCTCGGGCGTGGCTGTGTGTGTTGTTCTTAGCTTATGTTAGTTTAAGTAGTGTCTAAGTCTAGGGACCGATAACCTAAGCAGTTGGGTCCCTTAGGAATTCACACACATTTGAACATTTTGTAGTTTGTTTTACAATAATTATTTCAGTGGTCGGTGAGATGTATTTTAGTGTGATATTCCCGTTGGGAAAGGATATATCACTGAGATACTCTCACAGTCAGCAACATCCCCACATCTGCCCCCGATAAAACATACGTGCGGCCAGGTCGGAAGTCAGCGCCATTACCCTGGATCAAGGTCCAGTTACAATAGTTATCGGACAGATTGCCCCAAGAGAGGATACAATGGCGTCATGACACTCTTTCCAGACGAATCAGTGTGTGCATCACAGCGGGAGGGGGTAAAACGTCACACTGATAAGTCGGTTCACACTGTCAAGTTATTTGTAAATTTATTCGATTTTGTAATTATTAAAATAACGTCACATACACTCTTAACCTGTCAAGTATCAATTTTCTTCTCCTCCCATTTCGGTGCTTTTTGTCAGGCAGCTTATTTACTCGTTCTGGGTATATTTTGAGCGGCCTCTCTTTACTTTCTTACGATATACGAGGGTTGTTCGGAAAGTAAGGAACGATCGGTCGCGTAATGGAAACCAAAGTGAAATTCAAAAATGTTTTCTTTGCAGATCTAGCCACACCTTCCAGGTAAATCTCTACATAGTCGCCGCTCCGACTTAGACATTTGTTGGAGCGTTATACCAAATTTCCAACACCATCGTCATAGAAGGCAGCCGCCTCTGCTTTCCGATAATGCTCTACGCTGGTCTATAGTGTGTAGCCTGCGCCCAAGTCTTGTCTTCGTATCCTGCGTTTCATGTGAACAGAGATGATACTCAGGACGAAAATTAGGGCTGTGTTGTGGGTGATCGAACACTTCCCATCGAAAAGGCAGCAGGAGCGTCTTCATTGCCCCTGCAGAGTGCGGGTGAGAATTGCCGTGAAGAAGGAAGTGCGTGGCAGTTGTGTTAGGTGGGCTGCATTCATTAAGGCGAAGCCCCTCACCGGATTCTCCTACTTGGCGGGAGACATGGTTGTTCCAGGCACCTTTACTCGGTCACAATGCGCTCACAACTGAAAAGAGCGTCTTGATGCGATCGACGACCGTATTAGAGACGCTGCCCAAAACGTTTGTGAAAAGCCTCGTCGGATTTTCTCAGTGGTTTCCATTTCGCGACCGATCATTCCTCACTTTCCGAATATTCCTCGTACATACATCTACATCTACATCTACATTGATACTCCGCAAGCCACCCAACGGTGTGTGGCGGAGGGCACTTTACGTGCCACTGTCATTACCTCCCTTTCCTGTTCCAGTCGCGTATGGTTCGCGGGAAGAACGACTGTCTGAAAGCCTCCGTGCGCGCTCTAATCTCTCTAATTTTACATTCGTGATCTCCTCGGGAAGTATAAGTAGGGGGAAGCAATATATTCGATACCTCATCCAGAAACGCACCCTCTCGAAACCTGGCGAGCAAGCTACACCGCGATGCAGAGTGCCTCTCTTGCAGAGTCTGCCACTTGAGTTTATTAAACATCTCCGTAACGCTATCACGGTTACCAAATAACCCGGTGACGAAACGCGCTGCTCTTCTTTGGATCTTCTCTATCTCCTCCGTCAACCCGATCTGGTACGGATCCCACACTGATGAGCAATACTCAAGTGATGAGCAATACTCAAATTGCTACACCAAGAAGAAATGCAGATGATAAATGGGTATTCATTGGAGAAATATATTATATCAGAACTGATTACATTTTCACGTAATTAAGGTGCATAGATCCTGAGAAATCATTACCCGGAACAATCACCCCTGGCCGTAATAACGGCCTTGATATGCCTGGGCATTGAGTCAAACACAGCTTGGATGGCATGAACAGGTACAGCTGCAAATGCAGCTTCAACACGATACCACAGTTCATCAAGAGTAGCGACTGGCGTATTGTGACGAGCCAGTTGCTCGGCCACCATTGACCAGACGTTTTGAATTGGTCAGAGACCTAGAGAATGTGCTGCCCAGGGTAGCAGTCGAACATTTTCTGTATCCAGAAAGGCCCGTACAGGACCTGCAACATGCGGTCGTGCATTATCGTGCTGAAATGTAGGGTTTAGCAGGGATCGAATGAAGGGTAGAGCCACGGGTCGTAACACATCTGAAATGTAACTCCACTGTTCAAAGAGCCGTCAGTGCGAACGAGAGGTAACGGAGGCGTGTAACTAATGGGACCCCATAACATCACGCCAAGTGATACACCAGTATGGCGATGACGAATACACGGTTCCAATGTGCGTTCACCGGGAATGTCGCCAAACAAGGGTGCGGACATCATGATGCTGTAAACAGAACCTGAATTGATCCGAGAGAATGACGTTTTGCCATTTGTGCACCCAGGTTCGCCGTTGAGTACACCATCGCAGGTGTTCCTGTCTGTGATGCAGCGCCAAGGGTAACCGCAGCCATGGTCTTCGAGCTGATAATCCATGCTGCTGCAAACGTCGTCGAACTGTTGGTGCAGATGGTTTTGGTCTGGCAAACGTCCCCATCTGTTGACTCAGGGATGGAGACGTGGCTGCACGATCCGTTACAGCCATGCGGATAAGATGCCTGTCACCTCGACTCGTAGTGATACGAGGCCGTTGGGATCCAGCACGGCGTTCCGTATTACCCTCCTGAACCCACCGATTCCATATTCTGGTAACAGTCATTGGATCTCGACCAACGCGAGCAGCAATGTCGCCATACGATAAACCGCAATCGCGATAGGCTACAATCCGACCTTTATCAAAGTCGGAAACGTAATGATACGCATTTCTCCACCTTACACGTGGCATCACAACAATGTTTCACCAGGCAACGCCGGTCAACTGCCGTTTGTGTATGAGAAATTGGCTGGAAACTTTCCTCATGTCAGCACGTTGTAGGTGTCGCCACGCGCGCCACCCTTCCGTGAATGCTCTGAAAAGCTAATCATTTGCATATCACAGCATGTTCTTCCTGTCGGTTAAATTTCGCGACTGTAGCACGTCATCTTCGCGGTGTAGCAATTTTAATGGCTAGTAGTGTACTTTCGATTAATTCGTTCTCGGCAGTTATTTCGTAACGGGCAAGGAGGTCACTGTGTTACATTTCATAAAAGTTAAGGTGACGATAAGGAGACAAAACCGACTTGCCGGGCGGGGTGCAGACCTGTCTGTGTAGGTGGTGGTGGAGGCCATGGGCGGGTACGGCGGGCGGAACTCGTGTTCCGGCCGCTGGGGCGGGCGCGAGGCCCACACCCGGAAGCGGTCGCGGTACTCGGAGAGCGACGCCAGCGGCGCCGGCGTCGGCCGGTAGCACAGGATGGGCGCCACCGACTGCGCCGGCTCGAACTCGCCCGGCGCCGGCGGCCGGAAGAACATTCTGTACGTCGTGACGCCTGCGGAAAAGCTCCTGTCGACGCGTTCTGCCTCGTGTATGTGGCGAGCACAGAGAAGTGTGCTCCTGCGCCTGACAGACGCGTACAAAACAGCGCCGAATGAGCCGCTGCTGGTGATATGAGGCTTGCTACCTGTAATCTAGCAGCAAGTAAGAGAGGTCCACGGCACTTGCTGAAAAAGGGTGAACATGACCAGATAAAGCAATTCCTGGGGACAAAGGCCGTATCTAATAAGGAAATTGTTGTGTTGTCAGAAGAGCCAACACCGTGTTACTATAGGAGGCCGAAATGCACGCGTTTTAGCTCACGCAGGCTGGCGTGAGGGGGGAAGAACTATACTGACGTGAGGTCTGGAACATGACAAGCCAGTAGAATTCAGAAAGCGGACGTAATTAGTTTGATACTTAACTTTAATCCATTAATGATGTACGTCGCTCTTGACGGTACATGATTCACAATATTATCTGTTCAGATTATAGTAAATGAATATGGGCGCCTTGCTAGGTCGTAGCAAATGACGTAGCTGAAGGTTATGCTAAACTGTCGTCTTGGCAAATGAGAAAGTATGTAGACAGTGAACCATCGCTAGCAAAGTCGGCTCTACAACTGTGGCGAGTGCTAGGGAGTCTCTCTAGACTATACCTGCCGTGTGGCGGCGCTCGGTCTGCAATCACTGATAGTGGCGACACGCAGGTCCGACGTATACTAACGGACCGCGGCCGATTTAAAGGCTAACACCTAGCAAGTGTGGTGTCTGGCGGTGACACCACAGAAATAACGGCTCGTATTGATACAGAATGGCAAGTAATCTGGGAGAAGGCAGTAACAGGAAAGAGAATCTACCAGTCCCTTCATAACATAAAAGAGAGAACAAAAACGACATACGTCTTTCTCATCGAGAGAGTTATACCCTACCTGTCGGGACATGGTCCGTATCCCAGCTACTTACTGATAATACGGCAGCACACCCCAGACACTTGTGAATGTGGGGTGATCGGCTCCCCAGATCACATCGTCTGGAAATGTGTCGTTGGACAAGATGATACAAACCAGGAGTCCGCCTTCGTAGCATAGCGGTAGCGTTACCGCTTACAAAGCAGGGGGCCCGGGCTCGATTCCCGGCAAGGGACTGGGTGTTGTGTTTCCATCATCTACATCATCAATGACTCGCAAATCGCCGATGTGGCGTTAACTAAAGAGGACTTGCAATACAGCGAACGAACTCCCCAGCATGGGGCCTCCCGGCCAACAATGCCATACGATCATCTCTCTCTCTCTCTCTCTCTCTCTCTCTCTCTCTCTCATACAAACCAAGATAGGAACCCATTTAGAAATGCAACAGTGTACAGTGTAATGACGATTGAGGAACTGTGGTATAAACATAGCTCACTTTCAGTTAAAATATCAGCTTATGGCCTTCAAACCTACATGACTGAGAGAAGACTGAGAAGAGGCTTTTCATCGTGATTATGAGACGTGCCACGGCAAAACATGGACCCACAACAACCTTCGGGAAGGAGTGAGGGGATGAGTCTAGGGAAGGAGCAGGAAGCGTATCTTGAGACCCTGACAGTCATCTCCGAATCTCTACATCTTGAGTGGTACAGCAGCACAGCCCCTGTGAATCCCGAGTTGCACCTCAGCGCGCTGAGGGCTAAACATCCAGACAAATGAGAAATCCGACTTGGCTCTGATACCAAGTACAGTAATGTAGTGTTGTGTAGCGTAGCGTAGCGTAGCTTAGTGTTATGTAGAAGAGTATTCCAGAATTATAAAATACAAAATATGTGTCATCAATGCTGCGTAGTGTAATAGATGAGTCTTCTGGATTCCGGATGAACAGATGTCTGTGCACCAGATGGTCAAATGGTAGTATGCAAACTTTTTTATTTTTGCTTTCTCCTAGTGTACGTAGATTTTTCCCCTTAAAAAGAACAGTGTATAGTTACTACTAACACATTTGAATGATATTAAAATATTGTGTGATAACTTCTTGTTAATTCATGTGTAACATTCGTCCTCTTCTTTTATATACATAACACACTAAAAGAAAATAGCAAATAAATAAGTACTCGTAAATAAATAAATGTATGTGTTTCGTTGTGCACTCATACGTTAGGAGAGGAAGGAACAAATTGAAAGGTAGCCTGGAGCGAAAGGAAGCAAATTTCAGCGGAGTGGTCCAAGTTATTACCACCCACTGATGCACAAAATTTCTACGTGCAAGCCAGCAGCACTGCAAGAGTAGAAGGGAATGAAAGCGAAGTGGTAACAGAGAAGGGAGAGAGATAGGGATGTACTGATGTTATTCAATCTGTACAAAGAGCAGGCACTAAAGGAAAGTGAAGAGAAATCTGAAAAGGGAATTAAGCTTCTGGGAGAAAAAATAAAACTTTGAGACTGGCTGATGATACTGTAATTCTGTCAAAGACGTCAAAATACTTGGGAGGTCAGCCGAGCGAAATGGATAACGTCTTTAAAAGAGATAGTGAGATGAAATTTGACAAATGTAAAACAAGGGTAATGATGTTTAGTAGGATTAAGTCAGGCGACGATGAAGGAATTCTGTTAGGAAATTAGGTACTAAGGGGATTAAATGCGTCATTCTAGCGGGAACGGTTCGCAGACGGAACGCCTAGAACCGACCATGGAGGGCTAAGGCAGTAGGTATAAATATTTGAGCCATTCCACTCGACGAGCAGTCTCCAGTAAATCCTGACGAAGACGATGAGTCACGTTGTCGAAATACTGTGCGTGGACGACACGTACTTCCGGCGGAATACACGACACCTCAGGATGTCAGTAACAGATGTGTATTGCTATATGCGCAGCAAAATAAGTCATCACCGGCAAAGAAAAGATGTTACACACATAAATGTGACGAATTGTCAGATGTCTGAATATGGTCCCAAAGGACAGACGCATACTTGTGTTGATCCACTGTGTCTTCTATAATGACAAAATGACCCGGGGAATGCCACGAAAACATTCCTCCGGCCTGGATACTTGCGACGATTCTTGAAGGGTGTTTGCTTTCAGACGTTTCACGCCTTACACGCCAATGGCCATCAGTCGGATGGAGAAGGGCCACCTGATGCCACTCAGTGGTGCTGGCAAGCAAACTGCGGCATTCGTCGCCGATGGACAGCAGTCAGCATGAGTGCATGAACCAGACGCCCTCTGCGGACGCCTGCATGCAGCAACGTTCGCCGGCCAGGGTGACCGAGCGGTTCTAGGCGCTACAGTCTGGAACCGCGCGACCGCTACGGTCGCAGGTTCGAATCCTGCCTTGGGCATGGATGTGTGTGATGTCCTTAGGTTAGTTAGGTTTTTAGTAGTTCTTAGTTCTAGGGGACTGATGACCTCAGCAGTTAGGTCCCATAGTGCTCAGAGCCATTTTGAACAGCAACGTTCGCTGAACGGACGTTGAGGAAACACTGTCGGTTGGCCCTTGGTTAAGCTGGGTGGTCAGTTGCTCAACTGTTACACATCTCTTCACCCATACACATCTCCTAAGCTGTCGTTCACCCCTGTCACCTATGGTCATTGGCCCACCGTTGTTGCCTCGGACACAGTTCTGGTTGGCGTCATTTTGCTATGTACAGTATGCCGTATCCATAGCGGCACACGAACAGTTAACCAACTTAGTCGTTTCGGAAATTCTTCCGCCCTTTGCCAGAAAGTCAGTGATCATGCTCTTTTGGACGTTAGATAAATCGCTCCATGTCCGCATTACTACAACGACTGCACTGGTTCCCGCGACCCCTTTACACGCTTTACATGTCTTCCACTGCAAGTGCTGCCATCTTTCGTCGGGATATGCTTATTATAAGAGGTCACATTAACGTGACTGGGCCGTGTAAAATTCAGAGCGGCAGCAGCAATAAGAGCATCCCTGAAAAACAGAAATTTGTTCGTATCGAGTGTTGGGAAGTCCTTTCTGGAGTATGACTAAATAGATAAATAGATAGTAGATAAATAAATAGATGCGCTGATCGAATGACTAGTTAAGAAACACTGAATCGAGTCGAGGAAAAGAAAAACAAAGTAGCACAACGTAACTCAAAGAAGGGATAGGTTAATATAGCAAATCTTGAGATATCAAAGAATGGTTAATTTGCAATGGAAGGACCTGCTCGAGGAGGGGTAAAAATTGTAGAGGGGGATGAAGGTCGAAGTGCACTACTGGCCATTAAAATTGCAACACCATGAAGATGGTGTGCTACAGACGCGAAATTTAACAGACAGGAAGACGATGCTGTGACACGCAAATGATTAGCTTTTCAGAGCATTCACACAAGGTTGGCGCCTGTGGCGACACCTACAGCGTGCTGACACGAGGAAAGTCTCCAACCGATTATACACAAACAGCAGTTGACCGGCGTTGCCTGGTGAAACGTTGTTGTGATGCCTCCTGTAAGGAGGAGAAATGCGTACCATCAGGTTTCCGATGGTCGGATTGTAGCCTGTCGCGATTGCAATTTATCGTATCGCGACATTACTGCTCGCGTTGGTCGAGATCCAATGACTGTTACCAGAATATGGAGTCGGTGGGTTCAGGATGGTAATACGGAACGCCGTGCTGGATCCCAACGGCCTCGTATCACTAGCAGTCGAGATGACAGGCATCTTATCCGCATGGGTGTAACGCATCGTGCAGCAGCGTCTCGATCCCTGAGTCAACAGATGGGGACGTTTGCAAGACAACAACCATCTGCACGTACAGTTCGATGATGTTTGCAGCAGCACGGACTATCAGCTCGGAGACCATGGCTGCGGTTACCCTTGACGCTGCATCACAGACAGGAGCGCCTGCGATAGTGTACTCAACGACGAACCTGGGTGCACGAATGGCAAAACGTCGTTTTTTCGGATGAATCCAGGTTCTACGTACAAGATCATGATGCTCGCATCCGTGTTTGGCAACATCGCGGTGAACGAACATTGGAAGCGTGTATTCGTCATCGCCGCACTGGCGTATCACCCGGCGTGATGATATTGGGTGCCATTGGTTACACGTCACGGTCACCTCTTGTTCGCATTGACGGCACTTTGAACAGTGCACGTTACATTTCAGATGTGCTACAGCCCGTGGCTCTACCCTTCATTCGATCCCTGGGAAACACTAAATTTCAGCAGGATAATGCTCGACCGCATATTGTAGGTCCTGTACGGGCCTTTCTGGGTGCAGAAAGTGTTCGACTGCTGCCCTGGCCAACACATTCTCCAGATCTCTCACCAACTGAAAACGTCTGGCCAATGGTGGCCGAGCAACTGGCTCGTCACAATACGCCAGTCATTACTCTTGATGAACTGTGGTATCGTGTTGAAGCTGCATGGGCAGCTGTATCTCTGCACGCCATCCAAGCTCTGTGTGACACAATGCCCAGGCGTATGAAGGCCGTTATTACGGCCAGAGGTGGTCGTTCTGAGTACTGATTTCTCAGGATCTATGCACCCAAATTGCGTGAAAATGTAATTACATGTCAGTTTTAGTTAATAAATTTGTCCAATGAATACCCGTTTGTCATATGCATTTCGTCTTGGTGTAGCAATTTTAATGGCCAGTACTGTAGCAGGTCGAAATGGGTGTTGGTTTTAGCAGCTATGCAAGTATGAATAGGCTTTCGCAGGATAGAAGAGCATGGAGAGGTGCACCAGTCCACTCTTGAGATTGAAGACCACTACAGCAGTAAAGTTTTTAGGGTGCTCTTACGCTGGGAAGGCCCATCGTGTCGCAGGCTGTCTGGCGTGATGATCGGCTCTGCAGGCTTCGAGGGCGCGGGCGGCAGGTAGACGGCGGCGTTCGTGGTGACGGTCTTCATGGGTTCGGTGCTGAGGCGGATGGCGTGGCGCGGCAGCACCTGCTCTGGTACTTCCGTCACCGGCCGGCACGGGAACTCCTCCTGGACAAGTCAGGCAGCAGGCGATAGACTGGAGTCCGCTTCGTTTTATGCACCAGCTAATTTACGTTGGCCTGCTGAAAGTAATGCCTCCAAATCTTTTATGTGAAAACTTCTAGCCGGCCAGAGTGGCCGAGCGGTTCTAGGCGCTACAGTCTGGAGCCGCGAGACCGCTGCGGTCGCAGGTTCGAATCCTGCCTCGGGCATGGATGTGTGTGATGTCCTTAGATTATCCAGGTTTAAGTAGATCTAATTTCTAGGGGACTGATGACCTCAGAAGTTAAGTCCCATAGCGCTCAGAGCCATTTGAACCATTTTTTGAAAACTTCTAAAGCTCTCTATCACCTGTCACAATGATTTTAAGCAATAACAAAATAGCCGGCCGGCGTGGCCGAGCGGTTCTAGGTGCTTGAGTCTGGAACCGCATGACCGCTACGGTCGCAGGTTCGAATCCCACCTCGGGCATGGATGTGTGTGGTGTTCTTAGGTTAGTTAGGATTAAGTAGCTCTATGTTCTAGGGGACTGATGACCTCAGATGTTAAGTCCCATAGTGCTCAGAGCCATTTGAACCATTTTGAATAACAAAAGATCGCATCATAGGGAACATCTTGAAAAGGCAAGGGACCCCAGTAACATTCAGAACAAACAATACATTTCAGAAAAGTCTAAGACCAGTCAGAAGAACCTCAGAGAAATTCAGGAACGCTGCAATATATCATCTCACTTGCAACTCCTGTCAGGCCCAATACGTAGGGCAAACAAGCTGAAATTTCCGAACGAGGTACACACAGTACATGAGAGCTCTAAAGAGTGACAGCACACATTCAACTTTTGCAGAACATCTAATGAACAAAAACCATAACCCCACTAATATCGATACCGATCTACACATTCTGAAAAACAGCAACAGTCTATACCGACAACCGAGAAAAAAATGGCTCTGAGCACTATGGGACTTAACTGCTGAGGTCATCAGTCCCCTAGAACTTAGAACTACTTAATCCTAACTAACCTAAGGACATCACACACATCCATGCCCGAGGCACTATTCGAACCTGCGTCCGTAGAGGTCGCGCGGTTGCAGACTGTAGCGCCTAGAACCGCTCGGCTACTCCGGCCAGCGACAACCAACAACTGAAGAAAATTCTATCTATCTATATCCGAATCCCGCTCCAGCTACTGCCGGGTCTTGGTGCTGACGAGTCCTCTCTATTTGGCTCGGTCCTCCCGCCACTTTTCTTCCTCCACTTGCTGTCAGGTCACACCTCTCCTTTCAACAGATATTCTCACTCCCAATTTCCACCGTGTTCTTGGGCGCCCTCTAGGTCTTTTCCCATCCACCTTTAGTTCTTCCATAATTTTGGGGAGTCTCTGCCCATGCATCCTCTTAACATGCCCATACCATCTTAATCTCTTTCTTTCAATTTCTTCTCTCATACTTTCTTGTTTGAGGTCCTTTCTAATCTCTACATTCCTTACTCTGTCCATTCTTGTTTTTCCCTTAACTGCTCTGAGAAATTTCATTTCCCCTGCTTGCAGTCTGCTCCAGTCCCTTTCTGTCATTGTCCATGTTTCTCCACCATAGGTGACAATAGGGATGTAATAATTCATATACATAAGGAGTTTCGCTCTTTCTGACACTTCATTATTCCATATCAGATGTTTTATTATTTGGTACTAATTGCCTCCCTTCTGTAACCTCCTATTAATTTCGTTAGTTATTCTTCCAATTTCAAACACAGACGAGCCTCGGAACGAACCACTCAGGATTTGAAGAAAATTGCTACATACAAAAGGCTATAGCCGAAGGGGAAAATGTAATAAATGAAAACACAACACTTTGCAACAATACACTCTTTACCGCTCTGAGAGAACTGACCAAGGACACAGATCAGAAAGCACACACACGCAGAAGAAGCTCTTCCCCATCACACATAGGCACGTAAATAAGGAACAGAAGTCGTCTTAATTCGTGCTACAGTTTTCATAGCCTTTCTCGCCACATGCGTTACACGCGAACAGCAAGATAACATAATATTCTTGATTACAAAGTTTTGTTTTTCTGTATACAAAGGCAGTTACATATCATCCAACGAAAGTGAGTACACGAATAGCTAAGTAACAGCTCGGTACACACCAAATAACTGGATTCCAGAACACTACCGCAACCCCAAGTGCATACTGCTGACATACGAAGTTCACCATGTAGTATTTTGTTTACTAACAACCGCTCACACAGTCGCAGATGACATGATGTTAGTTGAATAATAAACAGCAACAGAAAAAAAAGCGCACAGAAAATATGTCGCAAACAGCGACAATAATTCTCAAAACATGCTGTAACATACAATAAGTAAGGTAGTATCAAACTATCCACAGAAAACTATATTTCAAAAAACGAATAGTAAAAGTGTAATAATGTTCCACTGTGTTTGTATAACCATGATATTTTCTGCATGCTTTAGATTAAAAATACCCACTGATGATGGTGATATTTGTCGCCAAAACTGGTTTGGGAGAATAAAAAAATAACCGAACAACAAGGTGTTTTGCATAAAGGCGGACTCAGTTTCTGATATTGTTGTTAAGCAGCCCATTGCCCTCACCCTAAATAATGTAAAAGATATCATTGACAAATGTCCAGTTTCCTTTGTCTCACTTCAGGAGTACTCCGACGTAGTTAAGTTACACACCGCCATGTTACGCGCTACACTTGTGAACCTTCTAGCGGCAGAGCACTGCAGCTTGCTTGAACGAAGTAGGAAAGTCGATCAAGTAATACGCATGCCATGCGGTATCTCAACCGACGTTGACAACAGTATAAAAAATTCTGGGGCACTACTTTTCAGCACCCTTTTATACTTGGCGATTTTTATGGAGTTTCTGTAGCTCCATTTATCTGATGAATTCAACGATGCAGCGATATTACTATACCACTATATTAAGTACCCTTATTTCCAAGTACTCCCACTCGTAGCACTGAAGATAAAGTATGTTTCGTTGCCAATGTTTTCCGAGACATTCACATCTCAAGCAAACTCGTTTGTTTCAATAATTCACATTTTCTATTCCACCTGAGTGCATCAGGATTTGTGTTTAACTAACGTGTTATCTGTAGGTGTGTAGTATTTATTTGTCTTCTCTTTAATTGTGTGGAGTGTTTTCTATGCTGGTATAAAACTGACAGTAAACGGTAAAATTTTCTTCTGTGTACTATTGGTATCATGTAAACCTTTGTTACGATTGTATGTGATGTGGGATTCAAAACGTTTACTCTTTCCCACTAGGAATTTTGATAATGTTTGTAAAACATTTATTAAAATAGGAATATTAGTTTGTTAAAACCAACAGACGTTAAGTTGCCGTAGCCCACTCGAATAATAAACGATTGTGAAATCACACTTGATCTCTAAGCAACAAATTAATCCTGAGATAGTAACGAGCATCGAAACGGACACATGGATCTGTGCACATAGAGTTGTCGTAGCGAGATTGAATATTGTAACGCCCAAATCCTCCAAAAATAAACGCAAAACACACCTATTCAAAAAAGCAGATAAAATTCACTTGACGGCTTCCTGAAAGACAATCTCCACACCTTCCAAATTAATAATGTACCCTTAAGTGTAGACCAGATTTGGCTTCAATTCAGAGAAATTGTATCGACAGCAATTCAGAGATTTATACCAAATAAATTAACAAACGACGGAGCTGGCCCTCCCTGGTACACACAATAGGTCAGAATAGTGGTAGAAACGACGATAAAACCATGTCAGATTTAAACGAACCCAAAATCGCCAAGACTGGCGATCTTTCACAAAGGCTCGAAGTTTAGCGCGGACTTCAATCCCAAATGCTCATAAATGTTTGGAAATTGGAAATTTGTGGTAAGTTCTATGGGACCAAACTACTGAGGTCATCGGTCCCTAAGCTTACACACTACTTAAACTAACTTTCACTAAGGACAACACACACGCCCGTGCCCGAGGGAGGAATCGATTCTCTGACTGGGGGGGGGGGGGGGGGGAGGGGAGCCGCACGATCCGTGACGAGGCGCCCTAGACCGCGCGGCTACACCGTGCGGCTCATAAATGTTTCCACGACGAAACTTTGTCTCGAAATCTAGCAAAAAATCCAAATAAATTCTGGTCGTATGTAAAGTACGCTAGTGGCAGGACATAATCAATGCCTTCTCTGTGCGATAGCAATGGAAATACTGCCAAAGCGCTGCCAAAGTAGAGTTACTAAACACGGCCTTCCGTAATTCTTTCACCAAAGAAGACGAAGTGCGAGTGAATACCCCAGAATTCGAGATAAGGACAGCTCCCCTCATGAGTAACTTAGAAGTAGATATCCTCGGAGTAGTGAAGCAACCTAAACCACTTAATAAAAGCAAATATTCCGGTACAGACCGTATACCAGTTAGGTTTCGTTCAGAGTATGCTGATACCATAGCTCCATACTTAACAATCATATGTAACCGCTCACTCGACGGACATCCGTACCCATAGACTGGTAAGTTGCACAGGTCACACCAATATTCAAGAAAGGCAGTACGGGTAATCCACTAAATTACAGGCCCATGTCATTAACAACGATATGCAACAGGATTTTTGAATAGATATTACGTTCGAACATTATGAATTACCTCCAAGAGATCGGCCTAGCCGGCCGCGGTGGCCGTGCGGTTCTAGGCGCTTCAGTCCGGAACCGTGGGACTGCTACGGTCGCAGGTTCGAATCCTGCCTCGGGCATGGATGTGTGTGATGTCCTTAGGTTAGTTAGGTTTAAGTAGTTCTAAGTTCTAGGGGACTGATGACCTAAGCTGTTAAGTCCCATAGTGCTCAGAGCCATTAAGAGATCGGCCTATCGGCACACAAGGAATTAGAAAACATCGTTCTTGTATAACACAACTGGCTCTTTACTCACACGAAGTGTTGACTACTATCGACAAGGGGTTTCAAATTGATTCCATGTTTTTAGATTTCCAGAAGGCGTTTGACACTGTACCTCATAAACTTCTTGTAGTGAATTGTGAGCTTGTGGAATATTATCTCAGATATGTAACTAGATTCGTGATTTCCTGTCAGAGAGGTCACACACAGTTCGTAGCAACTGATAAAAAATCATGGAGTTAAACACAAGCGATTTCAGGCGTTCCCCAAGGTAGTGTTATAGGCCCTCTGCTGCTCCTTATCTATATAAACGATTTAGGAGACAATCTGAGCAGACGTCTTAGGTTAGTAGATGATCCTATCGTTTATCGTCTAGTAAAGTCGTCAGAAGATAAAACAAAATTACAAAACAATTTAGAAAACATATCTGTATGGTACAAAAATTGTCAGTTGACCCTAAATAATGAAAAGTGTGACGTCATCGACATGAGTGCTAAAAGGAATCAATTAAACTTCTGTTACACGATAAATCGGTGAAATATAAGGGCAGTAAATTAAATTAAACACCTAGAAATTAGAGTTACGAACAACTTAAATTGGAAATAACACACAGAGAATATTGTGGGAAAGGGGAACTTAAGACTGCGTTTTATTGGCAGAACGCTTAGAAAATGCAACAAATCTACTGAAGGCACTGCCTACATTACGCTTGTCCGTCCTCTTTTGGAGTACTGCTGCGCGGTGTGGGATGTTTACGGGATAGGATTAACGGACGCCGGCCGAAGTGGCCGCGCGGTTCTGGCGCTGCAGTCTGGAACCGCGAGACCGCTACGGTCGCAGGTTCGAATCCTGCCTCGGGCATGGATGTGTGTGATGTCCTTAGGTTAGTTAGGTTTAACTAGTTCTAAGTTCTAGGGGACTAATGACCTCAGCAGTTGAGTCCCATAGTGCTCAGAGCCATTTGAACCATTTTTGATTAACGGACGAGAAATGGGGGAGAGACTGTCGCTGACATGATACAGGATTTGGGGTGGACATCATTTAAACCAAGGGGTTTTATGTTGTGGTAGAATCTTCTTACGAAATTTCAATCACCAACTTTATTTCCCCAATGCGAAGATTTCTGTTGACGCCGACTTACCTAGGAAGAAATGATCATCATAATAAATTAAGGGAAATCAGCCCTAGCACAGAAAAATATAGGTGTTCGTTTTTTCCGCGCGTTGTTCGAGATTCGAATAGCAGAGTATTATTGTGACTGTGGTTCGATGAACCCTCTGCCAGGCATTTATGTGTGATTTGCGTGGTATTCACGTAGATGTAGAGTGGTGGCGCGGCATTCGAAAATTTTAGTGCAGTTTTGAAAGAATTTGAGCTGAAGACTTAATTATACCTGTGAATTACGTTAGGTTGATGTGCTGATGGATGTGAAACTGTTTGCGCTAAGCAGCGTGGTCATCAGAACCCTTTCCCGACATCGTGGTACAATGTGTAAGAAGTTATTCTTCTTAAAACGAAAAACAAACACCAAGTGACTATAGCCACAGTAATAAAATATTTCACATACAGTCCCCTGTACATCTACTCATATCGTTGTCATGCGTTAATAGGGTTAATAAAAAAGTACTCCAAAAGAGGACGGACAAGCGCAATGAAGGCAGTGTCTTCAGTAGATGTTCCGTTAGGTGAGGCGCCAGAATTAGAGAGTTATTTGGGCATTCGAGTGTTCACTCTGGAGCATTTATGATTCGTGGTCTCTTTCTGGAAAAGTATAGGGATGGTGTTCCGACACTGGTGCTGTGAAAAATGGTATGTGTTGTCTCTTCGGTGACTGATTTCGATTGAGCTGGCATCTTGCGAATTTTAGGACTGTTACGATAAGTTTAGATTTAGCTTAAAGCTGCAGTGACGATTCTCATTTTAGTTACTTAAAATCTTTCACGGTTAGAGAGTGGATTCTTATTATAGTAAATCTTGTGTTATTATACCTTGTCTAGTATATAAATTAGTTCCTCCGCATGTCTGAATAGCAGCTCTTCTTATAATATCGGCAGAGCAAGTATTTCGGCCACGTTGTTTAAAGTTGATTCTCTCACGATCTCTGAGGGTAACACCTCCTTTATGATATATTTTCCAGCACCTTGCGAGGCAGTCATTTGTGGATTATATGTAAATGAGCCAGTTAAATAATTCATGTGCATTTAGCCAGTCTTAAAACTAGATGATCGCTATGTTTAGTTTTCGCCCGTGTGTATAGGTCCTTGTGAGATAAATTTACAGTAACAGAATATCTTTTGATCTGATGGAATTACATTTTACTCGAGACACACGAGTCTCAGCTTTATCTTCGATAAGGACAGAAGCTGAAGCAGTGAGTTAAAACTTGTGCTACAGCCGAGACTTTTTTCCATTTCGATCGTTACTGTTCGTACATTTGGTCGTGGCGGACGTCACATCGTACCATTTGAAGTTCATCGTTGATCCCATCACTCAGCGTTTTTTTATTGCTGAGGGACATCTGCCCGAATAGGGCTCGAAAATGGTTGAAATGGCTCTAAGCACTGTGGCACTCAACATCTGAGGCCATAAGTCCCCTAGACTTAGAACTATATGAACCTAACTAACAAAAAGGACAGCACACACATCCATGCCCGAGGCAGGATTCGAACCTGCGACCGCAGCAGCAGCGCGGTTTCCGACTGAAACCCCTAGAACCGCTCGACCACAGCGGCCGACTATGGCTTGAACCCCGGTCTCCTGCTTACTAGGCAGATGTGCTAACCAGTACAACACCATATCGTTATGGCTACCGCAGCTGCACGTTCTACCGTAGTCCAATGCCTTCCCTAACACAAATTTCAGTTCATGGCTTGCAGAAGATAAAATTGAGACTCATACGTCTCCTGGGAAATGTACACTCCTGGAAATTGAAATAAGAACACCGTGAATTCATTGTCCCAGGAAGGGGAAACTTTATTGACACATTCCTGGGGTCAGATACATCACATGATCACACTGACAGAACCACAGGCACATAGACACAGGCAACAGAGCATGCACAATGTCGGCACTAGTACAGTGTATATCCACCTTTCGCAGCAATGCAGGCTGCTATTCTCCCATGGAGACGATCGTAGAGATGCTGGATGTAGTCCTGTGGAACGGCTTGCCATGCCATTTCCACCTGGCGCCTCAGTTGGACCAGCGTTCGTGCTGGACGTGCAGACCGCGTGAGACGACGCTTCATCCAGTCCCAAACATGCTCAATGGGGGACAGATCCGGAGATCTTGCTGGCCAGGGTAGTTGACTTACACCTTCTAGAGCACGTTGGATGGCACGGGATACATGCGGACGTGCTTTGTCCTGTTGGAACAGCAAGTTCCCTTGCCGGTCTAGGAATGGTAGAACGATGGGTTCGATGACGGTTTGGATGTACCGTACACTATTCAGTGTCCCCTCGACGATCACCAGTGGTGTACGGCCAGTGTAGGAGATCGTTCCCCACACCATGATGCCGGCTGTTGGCCCTGTGTGCCTCGGTCGTATGCAGTCCTGATTGTGGCGCTCACCTGCACGGCACCAAACACGCATACGACCATCATTGGCACCAAGGCAGAAGCGACTCTCATCGCTGAAGACGACACGTCTCCATTCGTCCCTCCATTCACGCCTGTCGCGACACCACTGGAGGCGGGCTGCACGATGTTGGGGCGTGAGCGGAAGACGGCCTAACGGTGTGCGGGACCGTAGCCCAGCTTCATGGAGACGGTCGCGAATGGTCCTCGCCGATACCCTAGGAGCAACAGTGTCCCTAATTTGCTGGGAAGTGGCGGTGCGGTCCCCTACGGCACTGCGTAGGATCCTACGGTCTTGGCGTGCATCCGTGCGTCGCAGCGGTCCGGTCCCAGGTCGACGGGCACGTGCACCTTCCTCCGACCACTGGCGACAACATCGATGTACTGTGGAGACCTCACGCCCCACGTGTTGAGCAATTCGGCGGTACGTCCACCCGGCCTCCCGCATGCCCACTATACGCCCTCGCTCAAAGTCCGTCAACTGCACATACGGTTCACGTCCACGCTGTCGCGGCATGCTACCAGTGTTAAAGACTGCGATGGAGCTCCGTATGCCACGGCAAACTGGCTGACACTGACGGCGGCGGTGCACAAATGCTGCGCACCTAGCGCCATTCGACGGCCAACACCGCAGTTCCTGGTGTGTCCGCTGTGCCGTGCGTGTGATCATTGCTTGTACAGCCCTCTCGCAGTGTCCGGAGCAAGTATGGTGGGTCTGACACACCGGTGTCAATGTGTTCTTTTTTCCATTTCCAGGAGTGTAGTTCCTTGTGATGAATAGATCTCCTGCACCTGAGGTACAGGTGGGGTTTTCGCATTACGTGCAAAGCTGAGATCCGATTCTAATGTCCGTATCCACATCCGGTGACACCTAAGGGCTGAGGATGACACGGCGGCTGGTCGGCACCGTTGGGACATCAAGGCCTGTTCGGACAGTGCTTCTTTTCTGCTTACATCATTATTGAATTGCTTTTGTCGTTACAGTGGCGGAGAAAAATCGTAACATTTCGGGAGTACATTTGTCTAGGTAACATATTTAAGTGATTAACATTGCAATATCACACGTTAACGTAAGCGCGAGGTAAGTTACAGCAAATGTGAGATTTTGGTACGTTAATGACCGGTGTAGCTGCCAGAATATTGAATGTAAGCATGGAAACGTGCATGGATCATGATGTACAGATGTCAGATGTCAGTTTGTGAGATGGTGTTCCACTTCTGTCGTGCTCGTTCGGTCAATACAGGGATGGTTATTGCTAGTTATGGATGACGCTGTAGTGGCCTCAGATGATGTCCAATATGTGCTCGACTAGAGAACGTCTGTAGAGCACATCGGGTTACAACAGCGGTGCGTGGGCGAGCTTTATCCTGTTCGAAAACACCTCCTGAAATGCTGTTCATGAATGGCAGATCAACAGGTTGAATCACCGGACTGACGTACAGATTTGCAGTCAGGGTGCGTGGGATAGCGTCGAGAGTGATCCTGCTTTCATACGGAATCGCACCCGAGACCGTATCTCGTGGTGTAAGTCCAGTACGTCCAATAAGCAGACAGCCGGCTCACTGGCCCTCAACTGCCCTTCTAACCGACACACGGACGTCGCGCGCGGGATTAGCCGAGCGGTATTGGTCGCTGCAGTCATGGACTGTGTGGGTGGTCCCGGCGGAGGTTCGAGTCCTCCCTCGGGCATGGGTGCGTGTGTTTGTCCTTAGGATAATTTAGGTTACGTAGTGTGTAAGCTTAGGGTGTGATGACCTTAGCAGATAACTCCCATAAGATTTCACACACATTGGAACATTTTTGAACATGGCCGTCACTGGCACCGAGGCGGAACCAGATTTCATCAGGAAACACAACAGACCTCCACCCTGCCATTCAATGAGCTCTTGCTTGACACCACTGAAGTCACAAGTGTATCTTTAAACTTTCGTACTCACCATCTTTCTATCAGAATATTGTTTTTGTAAAATGAAATTTCCCAGTGTCAGCAATGTCACTGACATCACCTAGCCTGTGAAATTTTGGTACGCTGGACAGCGGGGTAATGAAAGGTGTCATGTATAATTTTGGTATAAGAATTTTTGGTATCTGAGTCGATTGTGAGCGAGCAGCGATGTTGTAAGCTGTATCGCAAGAAGTTAAGCGAGTATCTTTGAGCTGCGCGAGGGTGCTGTGAAGCAGACATGTTCAGTGTTGGTAGAGAGATCTGTCGAAGTGCAACTGTGTTAGAATGATGCTGATAATGTTAATCAGCTGTAGTGATTCGAGAATTCCTGTGTAAATTCTAGAACCACTCAGCCTTCTACTGCCTCGAACACACGACATTCTAGATACGAATGTGGGATGGTACATTCCTACACACTGTGCGTCACATGTCTGTGTGTGGAGGTTTAAAGTCAGTCGCGAGAAGAAAGTAGACGGGGCGGTCGAACGGCACCGACAAGTACTTGTCGGGCAATCCATAGATGCTTTAGAGGAAGAACAATGGAGTTTTTATGCAGCTCTGTACCTATTGCGTCACTGACTATTTTTATGTGAAAGAAGAACAGTTGAAAAAGTAATCTTGTGGACGCTAGCCTTGTTAGAGGCAAGACCTATTTTATGATTCATGTAAAGGATAGTTCTGGTTCTTAAGCCGACTCTTTTATAAACGTAATTAAATTATTTTCTAACGTTGGACGCAGCGAGTGACTTACTCGAAGTCATATGTGTATCTCGAAAGTGAGAATTTTATTCTGTATGGAGTTCAAATACACCGTTGGGTGAGGAAAAGTAAAGTTCGCGTATCTACTTATTTCACTAGTAGAGAGAGAGGCTTAAATAACCCTGTACCTAGCATCATTCTGCGGAGAAGAAGTCAGGAGAGTTTTCCAGAAGCCGGCTAGCCAGCCAAGAAGATCGGCTGCAAATCTCAAGTAAGTCACCTCGTATAAAAGAAGTGGGAAGTTGATACGTCTACTTCACGCTTTAAATCGGCGTCAAAAACGTTAGACAACGTGATTATGAAACTGATTTGTCAAGGAAGAAATCTAATGGAATGTCAGGTAAATACAATAATAATGTTACTGTTTTTTCACTACTGCTGCGCCATCGAACTAACTTGGTTATTGTACTGAAAGTTGTTAGATTTGAGAAATAGAAAAGTGTATTGTTTGGATGTTGAGAAGTTCATTAAATTTAAAATCTGCTTTGAGCACTTTTTCTCAGTATAGGAAAAAACATAGTGTAGTTATTTTTGCGCATTTTAGCAACCTTTCTCTTAAATTCTTTTTAATGGATCATCCAATCAATTATGTTCGATAAACAGTTCGATTTGCAATTAACAGAGACCTCACTGCTCCTCTCGAGTGTCTCTGTGAAGATACACTAACTTGCAGTTTTAGCATACCGAGGCGCTGGTCAGAGCAATAATTTATTCGGTCATGGCCAAATTATGTTATTCAAAGACAGTTTCTCTGATCAAATTTTGCAAAGACAATTACTCTAGATTTCATGACCAAGTTAATTATTCAGGCAGTCTACACTGTTCAAAATTCTTGCAGTCAAATTGCTAACTTTTACAGTATGAAAGACTTCCCTTTTTATTGCGAAATTTAAATACTTTTACAGTGCAGCTTGTCTTTCACATTACGACAGGACAAGTTTCATTAAGACAGTTTTCATATTAACACAGTGCTGGCTCAGGATCAGAAATACAGTACTTCAGTCCATATTTTTATTATTTAGATAACTCTTAATGTATAGTGGCTACATTTTTGCGATGTCTTCCTGTAGTATTGCAAGAGGAACATCCAGCTTATTGTAGCTGTTTCAGACGACGTCGTAAAAAAAAGAAGCTGTTGACAATGGCTACTTCTTCGATTTAGAGGTACTTTTGACTAACACACACTGACGGAAAGTCAGTGAGTAAAACGGTGATTTCTGGCATTCCGCAAGGCAGTATTACAGACCCTCTGCTGCTCCTTATCGGTATAAAAAACTTAGGAGACAACCTGAGAAGCCGTCTTATGTTGTTTGCAGATGATCCTATTGTTTATCATGTAATAAAGTCATCACAACATCAAAACAAATTGCAAACGATTTAGAAAAGACATATGTATGGTTGGTTGATTTTGGGAGATCTGGCCAAACAGCATGGTCATCAGTCCGATGGGGTTAGGGAGGAAAGGGGAAGAAAGTAAGCCGCGCCTTTTCAAAGAAACACTCCCAGGATTTGCATGAAACGATTTAGGGAAATCACGGAAAACCTAAATAAGGATGGCTGGACATGGGCTTGAACCCTCTTCCTCCCGCATGCGAGTCCAGTGTGCTAACCACTCCGCCACCTCGCTCGGTATACCTGTATGGTATTGACAATTGTTAAATAATGAAAAGTATGAGGTCATCCACATGAATGCAAAAGGAAGCACGATAAAACAGTCAAATCTAACGGCCGTAAATTCAACTAAGTACCTAGGAGTTACAGTTACGAATAAATTGAATTACCAAGAACTGATATAAAATGTTGTGGGAAAGCGAACCAAAGACTCCGTTTTTTGGCAGAACACTTAGAAGATGCAATAGATCTACTAAACAGACTGTACGCTAGTCCTGTCCATCCTCTTTTGGAGAACTGCTTCGCAGTGTGTCATTATTAATGGGTAGGATTAACGGAGTGCATCGAGGAAGTTCAAAGAAGAGCATCACGTTTTGTAATATCGAGATATAGGGGAGAGAGTGTAACGAACATGATACAGGATTTGGGGTGGACGTCATTAAGACGAAGGAGTTTTACTTGGCACCGGAATCTTATCACGAAATTTCAGTCGCCAGCTTCCTTCTCCTAACGCGAAAATATTTTGTTGACACTGGTCTACCTAAGGTGAAACGACCATCATAACAAAATAAAGGAAATCAGAGCTCGCACGGAAAGATATGTGTCTTCGTTTTTACTACACTCTGTTCGAGATTGTATTAATAGAGAATATTGTGAAGGTAGTTTGATGAACCCTCTGACAGACACTTAAGTGCGATTTACAGAGTATTCATGTTGATGTGGACATAAACTCAGTTCGTACAATCTCAAAGGTAGCTAACGCTCACGATCTTTAAAGCCCGTATTTAAAGCAAACCTGATTTGTCTACTCTTTGTGGCGCTACTAGTGCCAGTCTTATGCAACAGTCATCAAATCCGAAGAGACATCATCTTTCAGGAGTAGAAACACGCCTACCATCTTTCTTTTATGTTGTAAGACGTCGTGGTCTCCTGACCTTCATTGCCTACATGTTCCACCCTCACAATCATATTCCGCACATCAAGAAGCTTCATTCGAACCCAAACTCGATAAGATAAAGTCAGTGTTGTATGAATTCATGTAAACGACATGCAAATAACACGTAAGCGCACCGTGGTTGAAATACTCCAGGCTGGTGTACACACACACATTCAAGACACAACGGTCGCAGGGGCTTGCTTTTAGTTCAGGAGACGCAAACCGCACGCCAGTGGGCCGGTCCCTTCAGAGGACGTCTCAGCCTATCTATGTCAGCAGGTGACCACCCATAGAGCAGACAGCATTGGCCCGAGTGAAAAAGAGGAACGACCCCGTGTTCGGCTTAAAAGCAAATTCCGCTACATTGTGTGGGAGCGGCCAGCCTACGAATTCTTTACAGATATCACACAGTTTCAGAGATTTTCACAGGGAGACAGCAAACGTCAAACGCCAATGCTACGGATTTCCGGATTGGTCGCCTTAAACGAAACGTCATTCTCCCGTTTTAGAAGAGCCATGCTGATTGGCACACAATATTTCTGACGCCTTGAGCTGAAGGAGTAATGGAAGAGACCGAAATATACACCCCTTCACGTCTGGCATGGAGAGGGACCGTTCCGTTGTCAGTCTTGGAGCGAGAACAAGTAACAAGAGCGTGCGCGCTCGTACGTGCACTCAAAGAGCGAGGAACAAGTCTCTCCTCAGTACTTCACTGGGAGAGCACCTCTGTCGACAACCAATTGAAGTGCGACTCTATACTGAGTCCTTGCGATTAAGCGTTGTTCACTGTGTTGGCCGATACACTTATTGTGTGGTGTGATCTGACAGAGTTATAGTTAAACGCCTGGGAGCGAACTTTCGAGTGGCATTGCTGTGGACTGGTTATCTGACCGGTGTACCACGCCAATAGTTAGACTAGGGGCGAATAGGAGTCCTTGACTTCATCAAGGCGTAGGGAGAGTTCGATTGGCGAAGATCAATCCAGATAGAGCGAGCAGCCCAGGCAGCAGTCATCGCAGCTTATGGTATTGTGCGCTACAGCTATTGCGAGCCCCATATTTCCTCCTCACAGTACCCTTCACTGCATTTCACAATCAACAGCCTCGACCGTACCTAGCAACATTCTAACGGATAATTATTCAAGGTGAGTAGACGCGGCCCTCAGCCATTCTGCCAAGTCAATAACAATCTTAAACTTTGTATAGAAATTTCATTAGCGAATCCTATCCTTGAGAGGTAACTTCACGTTCCGAAAAGAACCATGATATAACTTATTCAATGATATTTACACTTCTTGATGTTGTATTTCTCATAAATGTTAGTTTCTTTATGTACTCTTACTAAATATAACGTAATTTTTCCGTTTCTGTATACTGTCACCCAATACGGAGTACAACACAATCATATTGTGGTTTCTGACTAATTATATACACTAAGGAACAATACGTTCAATTAATGTGTAAAAGACTGGACATCAGTGGAGGCAGCTGTACCACTTTTTCACGAGGAGTTAGTGTGAGCTTACGTGATGGACTTTGGAGGTGGTGAACCGCCCACACAGCGGTGCCAGGTGGTCGGTCGGCATGATCATGGGCCGCTTGGTCGGCGTCGAGACACGGAACGAGTCGTGAGTGGTGGTGCTCCACCAGGCGACCGATTTAGGTGGCGGGCATGGCTGTAACAGGGAAAGAAACGAGTAAGTTGAGAGTAAAGTGTCATAAGGAGTGACTGACATGCCGATATCCTATGACAATGATTTGCAGAAAATAAGCAAATAACCTCATAAAAACAGTACTAACTCGCAAAACGTAGAACATCTGAACAGAAACTTTGTGTGCCTCTGGATGTTCAGCTGGGATTTTATTTCCATTGTATGCATTTGGCTGACCAACCAGAAGCACACTATTAAGCAGTCTCGCCAAGAAAACGAGAGAGATCATGACACGGATTTTAGTATGATAGTAGTACTTGAGCAAATTACTACACTGAAACAAGCGTCGCTGCAACGTGTCTTCTATAAAATGTAAAGAAATCACAAATTTCTCTTCTTCAGAAACGCTTTTCTTTTCATTGTCAGTCTACATTTTATATCCTCTCTACTTCGACCATCATTAGATACTTTGCTGCCCAAATAGCGAAACTCATCTACTACTTTAAGTGTCTCATTTCCTAATCTAATTCTCTCAGCAGCATCTGATTTAATTCGACTACATTCCATTATCCTCGTTTTGTATTTGTTCATGTTCGTCTTAAATTCCCTTTTGAAAATAATGTCCCTCGCGTTCAACTTATCAATAATGGTTCAAGTGGCTCTGAGCACTATGAGACTTAACTTCTGAGGTCATCAGTGCGCTAGAGCTTAGAACTACTTAAACCTAACTAACCTAAGAACATCACACACATCCATGCCCAAGGCAGGATTCGAACCTGCGACCATAGCGGTCACCCGGTTCCAGACTATATGGCCTAGAACCTCTCGTCCTTTGCTGTCTCTGATCGAATTACAGTGTCATCGGCAAACCACAAAATGTTTATTTCTTCTACATGAACTTTAATTCCTACCCCAAATTATCCTTTTTACGTTTGCTGCTTGCTGAATATACAGATTGAATAACAACAGAGATAGGCTACACCCCTTTCTCTCTCCCTTCTCAACCACTATTTCCCTTTCATACCCCTTTGAGTCAACATTGTCAAAAACGTAGGTTTGCCGTTTCTTAACCTATGTTCCAAGAGAAGTCGTAGGTCAGTATTGCCACGCGTGTTCCTACATATCTCCGGAATTCAACCTGATCCTTCTACCTGGCTTTCCTTTCTTCCGTAAAGCATTCGTGTTAGTATTTTGCAACCGTGACTTATGAAACTGAGAGTTCGGTAATTTTCGCACGTGTCAGCACCTGCTTACTTTGGATTTGGAATTATTATATATATTATATTATGGGCGTATGTTATGATATTAAAAACTTATATCTTTGACGGTACTGTTCACAGTTTTTGTTGATTCGTTCACTGTACGAATGAATCGTTCTCCTTCGTATTACAGTCTGGATTAACTAAGTCTCCCAACACCTTGTCCATGTCTTTCAGGGACGTGATATATTTATATAACAAATTTTGGTAGATATGTTGTACTACATGTAAGTTACTTGTGAATAATATGATTTCACATATGTCCAGACTACCATCCAAAATGCAACATTGTTGTTTCTGATGCCGTTTATTTATTGCTGATTATATTTTACGATAATATAGCAATAATAATCAGTTTCGTAGTATGTTATGATTTTTCTTTTAGCAGTGTCCAGAAATAAATCTCAGTCTTGAAAGACGATGAAACTGACAGTTTCGTCGATTTCACAGAATCGATGCAAATTAAATAGTGTGATATGTAGCTAGAGTTAATTTGATTTGAAATTTGTGTATTCATTTACTTTTGTTTTAAATTATCCTATAGTGATTCCCAATACATAAAGAACTTGTAAGCGTTTTATTTCTTGACAATTACGTTCGGCTGGACTGGTAGTTTCACAGACAGACAGCAGATCAAAGCGGGCGGAAGGGCAACATTTACTTAACGCAGATTGTAAAAGGTGATACCGGCGCCAGGCAGGACAATATTCACCGAATGCTGTCGTGTGCAGTGCAGAGGACGAAGGGACGCCCGTTGGGTGGCGACACAATGCCGACAGCAGGTATCGACACGGTCGTCCGCACGGCAGTAGAGGAATCGTTGCAGTCTGCACGAGATGACCGCCGCTTTCGCGTTTCTAAAGCGTTTTCTGAGGTGAGGGCGTTATGTTACACGGAACGCAAATACTCTTTAATGGAGCCCTGAAAACTTGGTAGATTGCACCGTATGATACTACCATTCGCCAGTCATACCATGGATCAATTTGACTCAATTATACGGCAGTGTATACAGGGAGATCGAACGTCAAGTTAATACATCTGACAGAATTACAGTGTCATCGGCAAACCACAAAATGTTTATTTCTTCTCCATGAACTCTATTTCCTACACCAAATTATCCTTTTTTTCCCTTGGTGCTTGCTGAATATACAAATTGAATAACGTCAGAGATAGGCTACAACCCTTTCTCACTCCCTTCTCAACCACTATTTACCTTTCATGCCCGTCTACTCTTATAACTGCCGTCTGGTTTCTGTACAAATTGTAAATAGCCTTTCGCTGTCTGTATTTTACCCTTGCCACATTTAGAGTTTGAAAGTATTTAAGTCAACACTGTTTGCCGTTTCTTAACCTATCTTCTATGAGAAGTCCTAGGGTCAGTATTACCACGCGTGTTCCTACGTATCTCCGGAATTCAACTTGATCTTTCTCGATGTCGGCTTCTACCTGGCTTTCCGTTCTTCTGTAAAGCATTGGTGTTAGTATTTTGCAACCGTGACTTATGAAACTGATAGTTCGGTAATTTTCGCACGTGTCAGCAACTTCTTTCTTTGGAACTGGAATTATTATATTTATTACATTACTGGCTTATGTACTGATATTAAAAACGTCTATCTTTGACGGCACTGTTCACAGTTTTTGTTGATTCGTTCACTGTAAGAATGAATCAGTTCTCCTTCGTATTGCAGTCGGGTTAACTAAGTCTCCCAACACCTTGTCGATGTCTATAATATGTTTTCACATACGTCCAGACTACCATCCAAAATGCAACATAGTTGTTTCTGTTGCCGTTTATTTGTTGCTAATTATATTTTACGATAATGTAGCATTAATAATCAGTTTAGTAGTATGTTATGATTTTTCTTTTAGCAGTGGCCATAAATGAATCTTAGCCTTGAAAGACAACGAAACTGACAGTTTCGTCGATTTCACATTATCGATGCAAATTAAATAGAGTGATATGTAGCTCGAATTAATTTGATTTGAAATTAGTGTATTCAACGTATGAGTGGCCAAGTAAGTGGTCCCGACAGTCAGGATACCAGTTACTTTGGAATAAGGCTGGGCATCTCAGACATATTCTGAGTCGTGGTCACCTTTGTGCTCAGACGGCAAAGACTACCAAATCCACCGGTTAGTCCCTCAACCGTTAGGGGTAAAACTCAATGGGACCCGGGGCAACAATCAGAGCAAAATGCCTCGGACCTTTGGAGGTGACGGAGTCCCACCTCTAACTGACAAACCAAGGACTCCTAAGATACGACTTGGCAAACAAATGGTAATGAGATGGGGAGCTATTAATATCAATGGTGGCTACTCTGGGAAGAAGGCAGAGCTGGCAGAGGCTGCAAGTAAGATGGGGCTGGACGTTTTAGCTGTTAGTGACATTCGGGTAAGGGGTGAGAAAGAAGAGGAAGTGGGAGAATACAAGGTTTACCTGTCAGGAGTCAAAGCAGGAATAGCACAATGGGGTGTAGGTCTTTACATCAGGAAAGAAATGGAACCCAGCGTAGTTGCAATAAGGTGTGTAAACGAACGACTGATGTGGATAGATTTGACAGTGTCTTGCAAGAAAATTAGGATTGTGTCAGTATATTCGCATTGTGAAGGGACAGATCAAGATAAGATGGATAGTTTTTATGAGGCACTCGGTGATGTAGTTGTTAGAGTAAAGGACAAGGACAGTGTTCTGCTCATGGGTGATTTTAACGCCAGGATTGGAAATCGAACAGAAGGGTATGAAAAGGTTATGGGTAAATTTGGTGAGGATATGGAGGCCAACAGGAACGGGAAACAACTCTTGGATTTCTGTGCCAGTATGGGCTTAGTAATCACAAACTCCTTTTTTAAACATAAGAACATTCACCGGTGTACTTGGGAAGGCAGGGGAACCAGATCTGTCATTGACTATATAATAACAGATCAGGAATTCAGGAAGGCTGTGAGGGACACACTTGTATTCAGGGGATTCTTTGACGACACTGATCATTATTTAATCTGCAGTGAAATTGGGACTGTGAGGCCGAAAGTGCAGGTCAGGTCCATATGTAGGAGGATAAGACTGGAGAAACTTCAGGATAAGGAAATCAGGCACAAGTACATAACAGCGATCTCAGAAAGGTACAAGTTAGTTGAATGTAGCCAATTACAGTCATTGGAAAAGGAATGGACAAGGTACAGGGACACAGTACTAGAAGTGGCTAAATAATGCCTTGGAACAGTAGTGTGTAAAAGTAGGATGAAGCAAACAGCTTGGTGGAATGACACAGTCAAGGCAGCCTGTAAAAGGAAAAAGAAGGCGTATCAAAAATGGCTACATACTAGAACTCAGGTAGACAGATAAAGTTATGTTGAAGAAAGAAACAAAGCCAAACAGATAACTACAGCATCCAAGAAGAAAGCTTGGGAAGACTTTGGAAACAGGTAGGAGACTATGGGTCAAGCTGCTGGAAAACCATTCTGGAGTGTAATTAGCAGTCTTCTAAAGGGAGGTAAGAAGGAAATGACAAGTATATTGGACAGGTCAGGAAATCTGTTGGTGAATCCTGTGGATGCCTTGGGCAGATGGAGGGAATATTTTGAAGAGTTGCTCAATGTAGGTGAAAATACGATCAGTAATGTTTCAGATTTCGAGGTAGAATGGGATAGGAATGATGATGGAAATAGGATCACATTTGAGGAAGTGGAGAAAATGGTCAATAGATTGCAGTGCAATAAAGCAGCTGGGGTGGATGAAATTAAGTCGGAACTCAGCAAATACAGTGGAATGTCAGGTCTTAAATGGCTACACAGGATAACTGAAATGGCCTGGGAGTCGGGACAGGTTCCATCAGACTGGACAGAAGCAGTAATCACACCAATCTTTAAACATGGAAACAGAAAAGATTGTAACAACTACAGAGGTATCTCTTTAATCAGCGTTGTGGGTAAAATCTTCTCAGGTATTGTTGAAAGGAAAGTGCGAGTATTAGTTGAGGACCAATTGGATGAAAATCAGTGTGGGTTTAGGCCTCTTAGAGGAGGAGGAGGAGGAGATTAGTGTTTAACGTCCCGTCGACAACGAGGTCATTAGAGACGGAGCACAAGCTCGGGTGAGGGAAGGATGGGGAAGGAAATCGGCCGTGCCCTTTCAAAGGAACCATCCTGGCATTTGCCTGAAGCGATTTAGGGAAATCACGGAAAACCTAAATCAGGATGGCCGGAGACGGGATTGAACCGTCGTCCTTCCGAATGCGAGTCCAGTGTGCTAACCACTGCGCCACCTCGCTCGGTAGGCCTCTTAGAGGCTGTCAGGACCAGATCTTTAGCTTACGGCAAATAATGGAGAGGTGTTATGAGTGGAACAGGGAAATGTATCTATGCTTTATAGATCTAGAAAAGGCATATGACCGGGTTCCTAGGAGGAAGTTATTGTCTGTTCTACGAGATTATAGAATAGGAGGCAAACTTTTACAAGCAATTAAAGGTCTTTACATGGATATAGTCTGGCAGCAGTTAGAGTTGACGGTAAATTGAGTTCATGGTTCAGAGTAATTTCAGGGGTAAGACAAGGCTGCAACCTGTCTCCACTGTTGTTCATATTATTTATGGATCATATGTTGAAAACAATAGACTGGCTGGGTGAGATTAAGATATGTGAACACAAAATAAGCAGTCTTGCATATGCGGATGACTTAGTTGTGATGGCAGATTCGATTGAAAGTTTGGAAAGTAACATTTCAGATCTAGATCAGAAATGTAAGGACTATGGTATGAAGATTAGCATCTCCAAAACGAAAGTTAATTCAGTGGGAAAGAAATATAAACGGATTGAGTGCCAAATAGGAGGAACAAAGTTAGAACAGGTGGACGGTTTCAAGTACTTAGGATGCATATTCTCACAGGATGGCAACATAGTGAAAGAACTGGAAGCGAGGTGTAGCAAAGCTAATGCAGTGAGCGCTCAGCTACGATCTGCTCTCTTCTGCAAGAAGGAAGTCACTACCAAGACCAAGTTGTCTGTCCACCGTTCAATCTTTCGACCAACTTTGTTGTATGGGAGCGAAAGCTGGGTGGATTCAGGTTACCTTATCAACAAGGTTGAGGTTACGGATATGGAAGTAGCTAGGATGATTGCAGGTACTAGTAGATGGGAACAATGGCAGGAGGCTGTCCACAATGAGGAAATCAAAGAAAAACTGGGAATGAACTCTATAGATGTAGCAGTCAGGGCGAACAGGCTTAGATGGTGGGGTCATGTTACACGCATGGGAGAAGCAAGGTTACCCAAGAGGCTCATGGGTTCAGCAGTAGAGAGTAGGAGGAGTCGGGGCAGACTAAGAAGAAGGTACCTGGATTCGGTTAAGAATGATTTTGAAGTAATAGGTTTAACATCAGAAGAGGCACCAATGTTAGCACTGAATAGGGGATCGTGGAGGAATTTTATAATGGGGGCTATGCTCCAGACTGAACGCTGAAAGGCATAATCAGTACCGAGCGAAGTGGCGCAGTGGTTAGACACTGGACTCGCATTCGGGAGGACGACGGTTCAATCCCGCGTCCGGCCATCCTGATTTAGGTTTTCCGTGATTTCCCTAAATCACTCCAGGCAAATGCCGGGATGGTTCCTCTGAAAGGGCACGGCCGACTTCCTTCCCCATTCTTCCCTAATCCGATGAGACCGATGACCACTCTGTCTGGTCTCCTTCCCCAAAACAAACAATCAACCATAATCAGTCCTAAATGATGATGATGATTAGCGTATTCATTTACTTTTATTATAGATTATCCTATAGTGATTTCCAATACATAAAGTACTTATAAGCGTTTTATTTCTTGAGAATTACATTTGACTGGGCTGGTAATTTCACAGACAGACAGCAGATCAAAGCGGGCGGAAGGGCAACATTAACTTTTTGGCACGCGTTCTATTTAGCGACGAAGCGTCATTCACCAACAGCGGTAACGTAAACTGGCCTAATATGCACTATTGGGCAACGGAAAATCCACAATGGCTGCGACAAGTGGAACATCAGTGACCTTGGTAGGTTAATGAATGGTGTGACATTATGGGAGGAAGGATAATTGGACCCCATTTTATCTATGGCAATCTAAATGGTGAAATGTATGCTGATTTCCTACGTAATGTTCTACCAATGTTACTACAAGATGTTTCGCTGCATGACAGAATGGCGATGTACTTCCAACATGATGGATGTCCAGCACATAGCTCGCGTGTGGTTGAAGCGCTGTTGAATAGCACATTTCATGACAGCTGGATTGGTCGTCGAAGCACCATACCATGGCCCGCACTTTCACCGGCTCTGATGTCGCCGGATTTCATTCCGTGGGGAAAGTTGAAGGATTTTTGCTATCGTGATCCACCGACAACGCCTGAGAACATGCGACAGCGCATTGTCAATGCATGTGCGAACATTACGGAAGGTGAACTACTCGCTGTTGAGAGGAATGTCGTTACACATATTGCCAAATGCATTGAGGTTGACGGACATAATTTTGAGCATTTATTGCATTAATGTAGTATTTACAGGTAATCACGCTGTAACAGAATGCGTTCTGAGAAATGATAAGTTCACAATGATACATGTATCACATTGGAACAACCGATATAAAATGTTGAAACGTAGTTATGTTCTGTATTTTAATTTTAAAAACCTGCCTGTTACCAACTGTTCGTCTAAAATTGTGAGCCACATGTTTGTGACTATTACAGCGCCATCTATCACAAAGCGAAAAACGTGGTCCACCTAAAACATTCATATTTCTTTACCTACTACATGAATATGTAATAAAAATGGGGGTTCCTATTTTTAAAAAAACGCAGTTTATATTCGTTTGACCTATGGCAGCACCATCTAACGGGCCAAACATAGCCCCATCTGGTATTCCCCTTCAAGCTAGACAAGTTCCATTCTTTGTAGGTTTTTCGTTTGACGTTTATTTCGTGAGATATTTGGCCCGGTCACGATCAATGGACCACCCTATATGTATCACATATGGTAAATAGAAATTTTAGAGGGCTCGTAGGAAAAAAAAGAAAAAAAAGTGTTAACGCACTCCTTTAAGGCACCCACAGTACAGAGCCAAAACACATTCCTTTCTTTAGCTCTAGGTCTCTTGGTGCGAAAATACGCGACTTTCGTTAGTCAGTCTGGTCTGACCTAATAGTCTTGGAAAACTATTCAGAAGTAGGAGGACGCTCCAGGAGAACTGTCTCTTGTCATTGGATGAGTGTTCGAGAGAGGCCAAGACTGACTCTTGTAAAAGGGGTGAATTTTAGGAGGCAAGTCAGGAGGAACTAAGGTGGCACTTCGTCTGCAACTAGTGAGGGACTCGTCCGAATTCTCCTTGCAGAATTTGATGTGAGAAGTAGTCATTTCACTTTGCAGCTCCAACTGGAGCATGATGTTAAGTTTGTGTCAGGTAGCTTTCAGGATTCACAGCGATCGTCCGGCACAGTGGCCGCCGACAGCAGCACTGGTGGACAACACAACGACGCTGTTGTATGGAATGGTGAGATCTCAAATCGGATTCGGGGTGTGTACGTCGCAATGTACTCAATAATCGTTTGAGTGTTAATGAGTAGGCGGAAGACGCTCTTTTGGCAAGCTTAATTTTATGAACTCAAATTTTGGCAATCACTATTGTTAGATCGCAGAAATGGATCAGTTTGCTATTAATGTAGTAACCTACCTATCATCTTGAATCCTAGCAAACATTAGCTACTTGCAACTGTTTCATGTTCTTGTGCTTGTTTGTCAGTGAATAGAATTTTATTACGTATGTTCGAGTTATGCTTCAGTGCAACTATAGCACTAGTTTTGTGTAATAATTGAAAACAAACAGTAGAACTTATGGTGACATTGTTTCATTTCACATGCATCCCACTTGGTCACAATATTAAATTAAAGTGTCACTATTCCCCACCCTTTTGAAATCTGCAAGGCCATAATTTAGCGTCAATATAAGATCCTTGCATAACAGATGATAGTTTACAGTCTTCATCGGGCACGTACATCCCGATGTAGATTAAATATTTAAAGGCGGCCGGCCGCGGTGGCCGAGCGGTTCTAGGCGCTTCAATCTGGAACCGCCCGACTCCTGCGGTCGTAGGTTCAAATCCTGCCTCGGGGATGGATGTGTGTGATGTCCTTAGGTTAGTTAGGTTTAAGTAGTTCTAAGTTCTATGGGACTGATGACCTCCGATGTTAAGTCCCATAGTGCTCAGAGCCATTTGAACCATCTAAAGGCGTTGGCGCTGGGATAGTACAGTCTGTACTTGACATTTAGTGATAACAGCTGTGATAGAAAATCAGCGATTTTGTTATTTCCGTTGCTGTGTATTTCCTTAGTTGTTATTTTCTTCTGTTGTTGTTCTAGCAGTAATCAGCTGTGTGTTATATTCTGACATTTCATTACCAATGATCAGAAATGAACTTAATTTTCTGTTGAAATTTCGTGACAGCAGTTGTGTGAGATGATCAGCGATACATCTGCTTGTTGAAGGTTTTTCCAGGGATGTTATTGGACTATATTGAATAGATACTGCAGGACTACACTTGTCTTGCGGTATGGCTTGAAAGGATACAGGTGATATGAGTTTATGCCCTGACGGCAATGACTTCAAGTAGTAAGCCATCCATATGACTACCTCGCCCACGTGTCTGCTAAACTGATTTTTCCGGTTGACTGTGGTTGTTGTTGTGAGCCTGCATTAGAGGTTATCACGTTTATCTGAATCTAAATGAACTTGAATGCTGAAATAATTCAATGAAATGGTGATAAATATATGAACATGGGACTGATATTTTATAAAAATAATGGCACAAGTTTATCGATATTAAAATAGGGCAAACAATATAAGTTAAACGTGATGACAAATAAATCATGAACTGTTGGCAACACAAATAGATGCGACAACTAGTTAACTCACCGCTTGGTGGCGACTAGTTGGCAAAGACTGAAGTTTCTCTGACTAAACTATTTACTCTGGCTCAAAACATGGATAACACAATCTGAAATTATTTAATGCTGACTTAGACTCTGATGGATTTATTCTACACAGAATTGATACTACGTTGGTACAGCTGAGAACAAGTGGTGAGACTGTAATTCTGCTTGCCCTAACAAGCTGGAGCAGCAATATTGCATCCCTTTCTCGAAGTGTAGTGCTGATTCAGGTGACGGTTGTGGTTCCAGCGTCTGCAGAGCAGCGATGTGTGGCGCCTGTATTCGTTATCACAGGCTCGAAATACTCAAAGTCGTTGTTGGCGATCTGTTAGACGGATCGCAAATACTCTCTAATGGAGCCCTGAAAACTCGGTAGTTTCCAGCGTGTGATACTCCAGTTCGCCAGTCATACCACGGATCAGTTTGACTCAATTATACGGCAGTGTATAAAGGGAGATCAAACGTCAAGGTAGCAGATCTGACACGAATAAGATTGCCCTTGGCACAGCGAGTTTCCGAGCTGGCTGACCTCTAAACTGTGGGTACAGCTATGTTTTTACCTCGGGCTCCTCAGTCAAGACCAATGCCAGTACAAATTCACGCACAGGACAAGTGTCCAAAGTGCAACCCACTCAGAACAAGTGTCAAGACCAGAATTTTCTCTAGACTGGAATCTGAATCAGGAGACCAAATTTCCCCTCACCTCACTTTCCATCAAACCATGGTAAACTCCACAAATGCACTCATGCAACCACTACCACAAGCATTTGATGCCATTACGAGACTCCACGAGCTCTTTATCTCCCCTCTAACTCGTCTGCTCTGCCCATTGGCCAATCCTTATCAAAGTTAACAATATTATGTTCTTTTATGAAGAAGCAACCAATCCTTGACATGTAAATTCCCGCGCAGAGACGAGAAGACGTTGTGCTCCTGACTTGTTTTTTCCTACGACCAATTTGGGCAGCGTGTTTTGAGTTTCCATTTTGCCCTAAAGTGAATACCACGTTTATCACAGAGATCATTATCATGATGGCCCAAACGTTACAATGTGTCTGACCAGGGGCCTCGGCTAAACTAAGGGAAGTGCTTTTGCGTCCCAAAATAGGTCATTTCAGAGCCACATAGTTGTTGCATTCCATCCTAAAATTGTTTCGAAGGCCTGAAGCCTCCCAAGAGCTTGGCAAGCAGAGGGACGACACCACCTGACAGCTACCTTAATAGCGTCCAGTCCGTGGTGAACATGGAAACTTGCCAGTTTTTATGGCCACCATCACTGTTCACAAAGGGTCTTTAAGACACTATCGAAATGCCTTGGCCAGTCGACACAAATTTATCTTACGCTCCTGCCTCTGCCATGGCTAGAGGCGCCTAACAGGCAGATCCAGGTAGAAAGTTTTTCCACAATAGAAAGCACTATCTGCCCACGGCATAAAAATTCTTGGCGCTAGTATTCTGCCCCCGTTAAGTGCCTCGAGATGTTCCTTTCTGTAGTAGCTACACTCGGGTTCTAAGCCCCAATCGCTCACTTCAAGATACACTGTTAAATGACCAAACTGCAAGCTTTATCTCAACTCCAGAACATACTGTTCAAAAGGAAAGCCACCGAAAAGGTCTCACATGTTTTAACAACGTACGTACTCCCTTCAACACCTACTCCTGCTGACAATATCCTGTCATCTCACAAAAATGATGTCTTCGGTGTGAGATCAACGTTTAAGAGTAGCACTGAATATGAAGAATACTAAGAGAATGACTTGCTCTCTCTCAATATCTATGGTGTTGTGTTATTTAAGTTAACATAAATTTTGTCTACTCCGCCAAGATCCAAGGTAAACCATAATAGAAACAGAAAAATAGAGAAAAAATTTAACTTAAAGTTAAATTTTGTCTGTTCCACCAGGATCCAGGATAAACTATAATACAACCTGAGACACCATTTAACTTAAATAACATAACACCACAGATTCAATATAGCCCAAGGACATTACTGGTAAGATCGTCAACGAGCAGATGTAACCATACAATATCGCTAATCTTCTAACGTAATTGCTGTCAATTAATTTCGGTTGGAAATTAAGTTTATTTATGACCTTTATTGATTAAATATCAGAAAGTAAGATGCAACTGACTACTACTAGAATAGCAACGGTAGAATATAATTAGTAAACAAAGAGCAACAGAAATACTAAAATCGCTGATCATCTATCACAACTGTTGACACTAAATGTCAATAATAGAGTAATATTTATTTTTCACCACTACTCACTACTAAAGGGTATGTCAGAAGATACTTCAAAACGGATTATTATTGCTTCATTCAAGTAAAGTATAATCAGTAACAAATAGACAGCAACAGAAACAACTATGGCTTTAAAATGTATGTAAAATCATATTATTCATTATAAACTTACACGTAATACAACAAATCTACCAAAATTTATAAGGTGTCCTGTTACAGCTAACTTGTTGATGGCTGTGTAGCCGAAATAGGCCCATAGCTCAAATAAAAATAATATTCGTATCAGCGCAATTTTTTTTCTCTGAAAGGCATTCACTACGCAGCAGGCCCAGATGATTACAAATATAGCTTGTCGATGTGTTAAAGCAAATACACTAATTCCGTAAGGAATCAGAAAAATCATAAGGTCACTGCAAATTATTCTGTACAAATTCCAGAGACATTTTCATTGTTTTAATAACGACATTATTTGTTTCTCACGCAACTGTCTGGGACGCTGACTGTTGAATGCTGCACTCCGCGCAGTGTGTAATGCAGGGTGGCAAACTGGCCCTTTTTCAAGGTGGAACCCATGTCCAGAAATGGATAGTCCAAGCGCTGTGGGGCGCTGCAGTTTGACGTCAGTGATGTCAAAGCTTTCTTGGGTTGTATTTGGTAGGCCAACCTGCTATGTAACCAATTAACCATCAGTATGAAGTAAACGCACCGACTGCGCCTGTAAAACTCGTATTATGTTGAGCTGGATGACAAACGGATCGTTGTCCAAAACTAGACTCATGTCCGGAAATGCTGATGACCGCTGTTTAATCGTTTAAGTTCGTCTGGTCACTTTATACTGACGGATAATGAGTTGTGTAACTAATGTTGATGCCAAACACAATCCAAATGAGACAGTCGGAGCGTTGCTCACGGATGGCAAGGGTTTACTTTGAAGTCCCGTTTCGGTACACTGTTTTAAAACGTAGGATATTTCACAACAGCAAACACTCCGATGATAATTGAAAGATTTGCTGCATTTTTAATTTCGTTTATCTGGGACTACAGGATCTAATTTTTGTGTGTTGGTGGGCAAACACGTACTGAGGCAGATACTAGAATATTCTCAAGTTCCAAATAATGAAATCAGTGCACGGAAAAGGCCTTGGCCTTTAGCGCACCAGGTACTTATGATCTGTGGCCGCGAGCTCGACTTCAGTCCACGACTAGTAGTGGAGGGCGAAGCTTTGACAATGTCAGCGTCTCGTGCTGGCCAAATGTCAGACAAATCATCAAACAAGCGTCAGCCAAAGAGCCAGAGAAAGAAGCCAACTGGCAGTTTATGAGATTCTATTGTTTTCACTTTCACATTTTCTTTATCATGTAGTCTCATCACCTTAATTTTCTTTGTGTTCATTTTCATTCTCTACACTTTCAATGCTTCTTCAAATCTGGATAGTGTTTTTTGAAAACTTAAGGTTGCAAGCAGTAATATGTCATCAGTAAACCCGATGCAGATTATCTGTCGACCACCTACTCTTACTCCTTGCTTCTCTGCTTCTAATTTCTTCATAATCAAGTCTTGGGTGAAAGGTTTGAGAAAGACAACAATATTTTCTTACAGCCACTTCGAATTTCAAACCAGTCTGTCGTACTATTTACTTAAGTTCACGTCTTCTACATGCTTTGTGTATAACTGCTTAAGTACTCTCCAGTCTTCCAAGTTCAACTCCTTCAGTTTTAAAATTTCCATCATCTTTTGCCGTTTCAGTCGACAACAGTGCTCCCCAGACCTATGAAGCACAAACCCAGTCATTTTCCTTATCCTGCATACGTTTCAACAATCATTTGAATTAGTCGAGTAGATCTTCTTGTACCTTCCTGTCCCTTTCCCGAAACCAAATTGTTCTTCCCTACGGTTTCTTCCACTATACGTACCGAACGACGATTCAGTGCCCTCAGCGCAATTTGGGAGCGTCACCGGTTAGCTTATTGTTCTGTATTCTGTGCATTTCTTGGTACCCGATTTGTAGAGGATTAGGACAGTCACAGCCTGGACAATATCTTCTGATCATGTACCACCTATGTACAATACACTGCAGAAAGCTGTCACTTCTGTTGTGCTGTTACCATCCATGCACTGAAAAAATTGTGTAGGAAGACCATCCAATCCATTAAGAACTATTCTACATATATTAAACAATAATTACAATTGTTGTTGTTGTGGTCTTCAGTCCTGAGACTGGCTTGATGCAGCTCTCCATGCTACCGTATCCTGTGCAAGCTTCTTCATCTCCCAGTACTTACTGCAACCCACATCCTTCTGAATCTGCTTAGTGTATTCATCTCTTGTTCTCCCTCTACGATTTTTACCCTCCACGCTGCCCTCCAATACTAAATTTGTGATCCATTGATGCCTCGGAACATGTCCTACTTACCGGTCCCTTCTTTTTGTCAAGTTGTGCCACATACTCCTCTTCGCCCCAATTCTATTCAATCCTTCATCATTACTTATGTGATCTACCCATCTAATCTTCAGCATTATTCTGTAGCACCACATTTCGAAAGCTTCTATTCTCTTCTTGTCCAAACTATTTATCGTGCATGTTTCACTCCCACACATGGCTACACTCCATACAAATACTTTCAGAAACGACTTCCTGACACTTAAGTCTATACTCGATGTTAACAAATTTCTCTTCTTCAGAAACGCTTTCCTTCCCATTGCCAGTCTACATTCTATATCTTCTCTACTTCGACCATCATCAGTTATACTGCTCCTCAAATAGCAAAACTTCTGCTTTAAGTGTCTCATTTCCTAATCTAATTCCCTGAGCATCACCCGACTTAATTCGACTACATTCCATTATCTTCGTTTTGCTTTTGTTGATGTTCATCTTATATGCTCCTTTCAAGAGACTGTCCATTCCGTTCAACTGCTCTTCCCCGTCCTTTACTGTCTCTGATAGAATTACAATGTCGCCGGCGAACCTCAACGTTTTTATTTGTTCTCCATGGATTTTTATACCTACTCCGAATTTTTCTTTTGTTTCCTTTACTGCTTGCTCAATATACAGATTGAATAACATCGGGGAGCGGCTACAACCCTGTCTCACTCTCTTCACAACCACTGCTTCCCTTTCATGCCCCTCGATTCTTAAAACTGCCATCTGGTTTCTGTACAAATTGTAAATAGCCTTTCGCTCCCTGTATTTTACCCCTGCCACCTTTAGAATTTGAAAGAGAGTATTCCAGTCAACATTTTCAAATGCTTTTTCTAAGTCTACAAATGGTAGAAACGTAGGTTAGCCTTTCCTTAATCTTTCCTCTAAGATAAGTCGTAAGGTCAGTGTTGCCTCACGTGTTCCAATATTTCTACGGAATCCAAACTGATCTTCCCCGAGGTCGGCTTCTACCAGTTTTTCTATTCGTCTGTGAAGAATTCGCGTTAGTATTTTGCAGCTGTGACTTATTAAACTGATAGTTCGGTAATTTTCACGTCTGGCAACACCTGCTTTCTTTGGGATTAGAATTATTATATTCATCTTGAAGTCTGAGGGTATTTCACCTGTCTCATACATCTTGCTCACCAGATGGTAAAGTTTTGTCAGGACTGGCTCTCCCAAGGCCATCAGTAGTTCTAATTACAATTAGATGGTATAAAAATATACCGAGAACGTAGAAATTAATCATGGACTGAAATTTGTAATCTATCGCCGATACTAATTATTTTATGTGTGTGGGCCGAGTGATCCAGTAGTGGAGATGACCAAAATCACGTGGAATAGAAACAGACAAAGTGACATTACTGCAAACGATACTAGTGGCTAAAAGTCGAGATTGTGTACAAACCTCAGAACATGGAAGTATGTCCAAAAGTACATTGCATTTCTAATTCGGAATAACACAGGCTCTGTAATATCGTATCGTACCAGAACATATTAGCTTTGTACAAAACGAAAAGGTAGCAAAGAGAATGGCTGTAGTTAGAAAAGATCCTTCTAGAGTAAAATTTAAAATTAACAACAAAATATTAGAGCAGATAACACACTTTACATATTTGAGTACACATATTTGAAATTAACAAATGTAATAAATATCTACAAGAATATAACGAATTAGAATAAATAAAATGGCTTATTAAAAGACACTTTGGTAAACAAATGGGGAAATATGTGCGAAACTGATTCTACATTGTGCCGTCAATGATAGTGAGTGTCAGAACAAACCGTTCACAGAAGGGTCACTTATTTTCACCCATTAGCGTAAACTTTGAGGGGCATAATGAGGTTAACACCTAAGCAAACAATTACAAGTAATTAAAATATCAATGTAAATTACACTGCAATGTTATTTGGATGCCAGGCTGCAGGTTGATGAATATACAGTTCGTGAAGTAGCAGAGCGGGAGTTATCCAATGCTGGTAATGGATGAAGACGATACTACCTTCTACATACCATTGTTTTTAACACAATCCAAAGTCCAATTATGTGAAATATTTAGATCGTCCTGAGCTTTAAACTGATGCATTCTCTGCACCAAGATCAAAACGCGAGGTATTTTCTTTTGCTGGCAGCTACGGGATTGGGGATGAACTTGGTTATCGCTTCCACTGTGCAAATCTCCCTGCATCCCTCTACATCGCAGGAGTAGCTTTCTCTCACTGTTTCCCTTAAACGGTACGTGGGTGGCACTAAACGCCGACATTTTTCAGATGCTTACCGACTCGGTGTGGGCATCAGTCTACGTCGGTGGCGTCCTCTGTGACGCTCAGTCTTATAGTCTAGCGCTCGGGTACCTGCTATTTCAGCTGCTCACCGGCTTCATCACTGCTTTGCGTCTGTTCCAGTAAAACGCTGCTTCACCAAGGATACACTGTGTGTTTAACCACGTTTCAAATTATTTTTTGTTTCCTGTAGTACCAGCTCTTCACATGAAGCCGTGGCATGAGTTTACTGTCTTTGTTGAATTAAAATCTTCTTCACGGACGGAAAACGTTCGTTTCTCTACCGAAAAGGCTCTGGTTATCGCGCCAAGGAAACAAAAGTTTGTCAATGTCGACTTCTAACTAAGCTTGAGCTTTTTATTACCGTTAGTGAGCGTGCGACCACTGCGCATGAGTTAAATTTCTGTTTAGCGTAATTGGAGTATTTCATGACACCAGACAGCTCTAGGGATTGTTTTACTTCTTCGTGCGAAAATATGATAAATCAAATTTAGATAGCGAAGCTATAATCTGGGACAAACAAAATCACACACAAAAACGTGCCACAGAAAATAAGGTAAAACGAGTGCGTTCTGGTAAGGCTCACCTTTCATTACATATATATCATACGTACTCGTTAAGTTCAGTCATTTATCGTTACTTGATATTGACCACCGGGTTAATATTGTTATCCATGCGACTGTACACTTTTCTGCAGCCAGGTGAAATACACGCCTCGTTAGGGTGATTTTCGTGTCGGGCCATCAGCAACGAATGAAGGCTTAGGCTAGAGGGTCAGCAGTCTACTTTAGGTTCGAGTCAAGTCTGGGCTGGAAGTTGGTATGATTAGCATGGTCTCACAGATTTTGTGCCGCAGTATTCAGGTAAAAATATGGCAAGTTGCACGCGCCTCTCAGTTCTTCCGATCGTTTTCAGTTTAATGGTATTTTAATTTTTCTTCATGATGTTTAAGAACATTTTTTCGAGTTTGTTGTACTGAAGTGATCCTATCACCCACGCACTGGTTCAACATGCGTCTGTTTTCAATTAACATTTTTTGTAATTTTCTGGCTTTCGGGACGTGCTCATACAGCCATTTCAACAGTGAAATGTCAGTGATAATAATATGAACATAAGGGCAACAGAACTGTCCCCTAGCGGAGAAAATCTCCGACCCGGCCAGCAATCGAATCCGGGCCTTTTCGGTTAGCAAACTGCCGCGCTAACCGCGCAGCTTCGATTCACTTTATGCGCGAATTTCGTGATCTGTCTTGAATAGTAGGGAATCTGATTCAAAGTGATTCAGCTTTAAAGAGGCATCCCACATGCTCTTTCGTGTTTGAATCTGAGGGACTTAGATTCTCATCTTCCAAATTTGTTATCTTATGCAGATATCAAATAGCTACCCGAAATTATTGCTGTCTTTCAGTTCTTGGAGGCTGTTTTGTGATTAACTGTGAGAAAATAAATGTACAGTTATTGCATGTTAAAGTCTTGTCGAAACTCCTCTGTTTTGAAAATCATTTAACATGTCAGCCACGGATAGAATCAGCATCCGTTTTGGGTATTTGACACGAAGCTTCGCCTCTGACTGCTGAACACCATATTCAGATATGAAACAACAGACGAACAGCCGGCCGCGGTGGTCGCGCGGTTCTAGGCGCGCAGTCCTGAACCGCGCGACTGCTACGGTCGCAGGTTCGAATCCTGCCTCGGGCATGGGTGTGTGTGATGTCCTTAGGTTAGTTAGGTTTAAGTAGTTCTAAGTTCTAGGGGACTGATGACCACAGCTGTTAAGTCCGATAGTGCTCAGAGCCATTTGAACCATTTTTTTGAACAGACGAACACATTGTATTCACGATGTCGGTAAAGGCAAGCATTTCTTTCAAATGATTACTTTTCAGCCTATAAGATCTCAGTCGCTCGCGGAATCATTTGCTGCGAGCTTAATCTCAGCTTGGGTGCGTTATTACGAGGCATCTTTCAGGAGTTCGTATCCGAACGGTATGTGGGACTTCAATATACATTCATTCATTTAGACAGTTACGTGTTCTAACTGGAAAAATTTTGTCTATCATTCCGCCTTGCAAAAGACCTTTGGCACATTCTGCTACGCATTTTTCACTACCTTGGTGTTGTATAAATTAATTTCCAATTCATATTAGTGTTATACAGTTACTGTTATTATTATCTACGGTTGAATTTCAGGCCAAAGTCTTTAGTTTCGGACCTGTAGTGATGTGCATACAGGGTGTTCTGAAATTCCCATTACAAATTTCTAGGAGTTGTAGAGTGGAGTGAGTACATTATGTTTTGAATAGGAACTCATGTCTGGAAACGTACCGTTTCCTTGACACAGTCGTTTGAAAAATCGTTTGATAGGTGGTTTGCAATAGGGTAGTTATACTGGGGGGTGGTTACGTCGGATTAGCTGATGTTGTTTGACGTCTACCTTACCACCCTGATGTAGTTCGAGCCTCATTCACTTTTCTGTGAATGTTGAAGCAATATGGACGAGTACACTTTTACAAAACACACCGACAAGATTCTCCTGCTGGGCGAAGCTCACGATAATGGAAGAGCTGCTCGTCGCCTTTGTGAACATCGTTATGCACAACGTCCGACTCCATCGCGTACACTTTTCGCCACAATTACGCAACGGCATCGAGAAAGGGGTACCGTCATTTCCAGAAGGCGTGACGGTGGTGCTCCAAGGAGCGAAGTTTAACTGTAAACAACAGTGTTTGTGCAAACTTACTAAGTTTCCTTTTTGTTTCTTTAGATATTAATGAGTGCAATTTAAAACAAGTGATGTATTGGTTCTCACCTAATAAATTACTTGGAGAAGTGGTCGCGTTACCAACTTACATTCAAATGTTTATAGCAAGTTCGTTTCCGGTAATGGATTACAGTTCAAAATGTTATGTATTTAGTACCCACTACAAGTCCTACAAGTTTGTAACGGGAATTTCCGAACACCTTGTACATATCCAATACTACAACTAACTTTGGTTTCTGTATATTCATGCATGCAGATATATTAGTAGAAAGGGTTCCTACGAAAGTAATAGTACAATATCCTTACCCTATAGCATAGAATTTATTACGGAAGTAGTACATACAGAAACAATCATGACGGAATTACGTGGTTTGTTTCATAACACGAGGAACAAAGTGAGGCGTTTGTATTTCCTGCGGGGAAACTGGTACAAAGGCACTCACTGTCCTGTTGTGTTACTGCATTGTTAGTACTTCGCCCAACTTCCATTCTTCCTACTTACCTCAAAAATTCTCTTCAACATTGATTTTATCTGGGTTTGCAGTTCTTGCTATGAATCGCACTTTTCAGGTCACATACGGTCTCAAATTGCCATCCATTGCAATCAACACGCCTTCCAAGTATTTGCCAACGGCTTTCTACAGGGTCCATATCCGGGATACATGAAGGCCAGGGCAAGATATCGATATCTTTATCTTCAAATCAATTTTGGTTGTAGCAGAGACTTACACTGATGCATTATATCGATTAAACATCAGACTTTCATATCCTAGGGCTTCATGTACCCTGATCAGTTCTGTCTGTAGTATCTCAAAATACATGTTAAAGTTCATTATAATGTTCATCCAAGGAATGCGTGATTTACCTTTAGCGCAGAAGGCTGCCTAAATCGTAACACTTCCAGTACCAAACTTTCTGCTCATTCCTACATGCTGTTCTGTTCTCAGACCACGCTAATAATACTGAAATCCATCTGGGCCGTCTGAATTGAACTTCTTCTCATCACTGACGATCACTTTATCCCATTGTGAAGTCCATGACCTATATTTTTCAGCAAACTCTATTGTAGCCTGTTTATACTCTGGTGTTAGAGCAGGTTGCTGCAGTCGTTTCTTGAATGCAGGATGTTTGTCATTTGACAAAATAGGTTGTACACATCTGGCAGTTACTAAGAACTGTAAATAAGCAACACGTTCAGAAGATTGACGGTCTATGGCCCTTAATTTGCACAAAAGAAACCTTTTCGATGCCTCAAATAATTTTGTACGTATTTTATGTTTTATCCATATCATGCGCCCAATCTGACGAAATTATTAATCACTGCACTTTTTCGCGATTTGACGATTAGAGATTCCCATTTTCTTGTATGCAGCAAATTTTTCTTTATAATCTCATGGTAATTGTTTTCCGCGGGTCATTCTCACAATCGTGGTTCACGTACACGACACGCTCTGTCACTAATGGTGTCGGTTTCCTGTATCCAGTCAAGGCACATACAAGCACACTAACATCACAAACAGCCGGCTGTCTTTGTACGGAGTTTCACCTTCTGCCACCTGAATCGATAACGTTTTTGCATATAATGTAATACTGTCATCAAATCCGACACCATTTGACTGCAATTGGTCAGTATACTGGACATCATACTATTGCATACACGCTGAGCACAACTATTCCAAACCGAGCGAGGTGGCGCAGTGGTTAGACACTGGACTCGCATTCGGGAGGACGACGGTTCAATCCCGCGTCCGGCCATCCAGATTTAGGTTTTCCGTGATTTCCTTAAATCGCTCCAGGCAAATGCTGGGATGGTTCCTTTCAAAGGGCATGGCCGACTTCCTTCCCCGTCCTTCCCTAATCCGATGAGACCGATGATCTCGCTGTCTGGTCTCCTTCCCCGAAACAACCAACCAACCAACTATTCCAACTGACAATGTTAATTTTCCTATGAATATCCATGCCGTTATACTAAAACTAATACTAATGGCTATTACTATGTAAAGCGCGAGGCTGCAATGATAGGAATTACGGAGAATGCAGAAGAAAGTTCAAAATTTATTCCAAATGTTTGTCTGGTCTCCATGGAAAACATGTAAGTCATACAATCTCATGCATATATGGAATCCCCAACGCAAGCAATTGTAAATGGTCATTTTGATATGTAGAATTTTTTTTGGGAAGGGAGGTTCATACACAAGGCCTTCCACATCCCTGTTTGCTAGAAATGGACTACTCCACCGTTTTTTTCTGTCTATAAGTGAAGGCTAATTTCAGAAACCACTGTAGAGATTCTGGCGCAGTTTTCACTGGCGAGAAGGCTAATTTCAGGAGTAACTGTAGAGATTCTGATGCAGTTTTCACTAATAGACAAACAGATTCACGAGGAAGGCTTGTTTGTGTAATTCATTACCGTTACGCCAGGCAACTCTGAGCCGTGTGCGGGGGGGGGGGGGGGGGTTAATCGATTCCTGTGCCTGGGGAAACTCTTTGCCTAGCTGTGCTTAGCTACGCTTGCTTAGTCTTGGCGACTCAGAATAGATTTAAGCGCTCGTGCGTTCACTCATGGCCTAATGGGGGTTGCCTGTTTTCATGGAGCCTCGCGTCGTATCTCGGCGTGTACAAGAGAGCCATGGTGGCCGCTCATCGTATCTGTGTGGTTGATGTTTACATCGCTGGCCGAGCTTTCCCCTGCTAGGAAGTTGCAACGTTACCCTGCCTGTGAGATGACGGGCTATATTCTGGAGTTGGACTTAGGGCATGTTCCTGCTGCCTTGGCTGGTGAAGACGGACTCATACACTGTCCATGATTCGCTTTGGCCTGATACATGAACGACAGTGAACACAGTTTTTCGTGGATGTTAAATACATTTCATGATAAGCCAGACAACGCCTGCCTTGTGCAGTCATTTTGAAGTGTGTTTTTTTTAATTGGACAGCAGAATGATTTGGCCGAGGCATTTATGTGGATCAGCGTCGTGGCGATTAAAGCAGATAACCATTTAACTATTAGAGTTTATGAGTTTCATAAGGGGTATGTGTTTTGTAAATTAAAGTTTGAGTGTCTGTTGTCTCCTTATTTAAGTGCCTTTTTATATTATTTTCTTTATTCTGATACTAGCTGGCCCAAATGGACTCAGCTGTCGGCCTTCATCTTCCTGCTGTGATTGAAAGTCCGCGCACTGCCTCTCGTTGACTTGCTGTGTAAATTTAGTTTGTACTCGGTGTGTATGTTTTGGACTTTATCGAGCAGCTGTATGAGAGATCGGCCTAGAATGAGCCGTTATTGTAATTGACTAACTCATATGTTCTAGGCCTTTGTGTTGCCTAAGATTTTGTTGCTCATAAAAGTGGGTGTTAACACCCTCAATCTGCTTCACAGATGTGTACAGTATTTTAAATATTTTTGTTTTCTATGATTACACATATCAGTGAAATAGCAGTTACTTTTGGCTGCCTCACACCCGAGAATGCAAAGCTATAAAATGTTAATACTGATAGTCTCATCTCTGTGAGTGAAGTTTTTTGTGCTAAAGTCTTCTGGCTACTTTTCAGCTACATATGTAGCTTTTTTTTAAATTTTCGCGATTATTTTACCTGTGTTGTGTTATTTGCTGATATATTATTTCCAGTGTCAATTTGTGAAAATTTATCGTAAATTTTTGAGTACTTCTCATAACACCATGATGTTTTAAAACTTGATCTGTGTGGCGAACAAATATTACTTGTTTTTGTAATTTAAAAATCCCCCTCTGGGGTAAATCCGTTGATTTTTTTGAGACGTTATTTCATTTTCGTTCAGCACCTTACTACTCCCAGATCCTAACACCCTAGCAGTTCAAACTTATCCAGCTACAGATACGTAGCCGGGGTGGGTCGCTAGTAAACATACAAAAAGAAATTCATGATAGATCGGTTGCAGACCGTGGCCAACAGCAGAATACAGTGTCATCATGTCCAATATGACCGATCCAGTGGTATTGAGACCACACCAAACCGTTGTTTGTGATATCTATAGCTCTTTGCTGCCTTGATACATCGATTTCCATGAACTACGTTCATTGAAAGGTGAATTCATGCAACACTTTGTGCTTGTACATATAGCGATTGGTAATTTTTCATTTTCTGAAGCATCTGTTCCTTCAGACTACCGAAGGAGTCTTCGAAAAATTTGAGTGTGCTCGAATGCATAGCTGACCAAATCTTTTCTGTACTGTGATGGCAGAGCGACAACTGCTGGATGTCTTCTGTATGGGGTGAAAATTTTGATTTGTGACATGAAACTCATCCCTCATTGATCGCTGTGAATGGGAAGGCTTCCAGTTCACTGTGCTTGTTCTGTGATCAAAATTTTGAACTATGTTTTACATTCTCTGGAATTCTTACCACTGTAACACAATGCATTAAACAGTTACAGCCGTTTGTAATTGCTATTTTTATTTTGAATTAGGTAAATACTCCATAAGAAAATTTTACTATCATTCCATTTGCAGAAAGAGGGAAGCTACACGCTAGGTGCATGTGCCTGTATTGTATTTCTCCTATATACTTTGACATACAGAGAATGAAGTGACAAATACGGTAACTATAGATGTGATTTAGAATGATTGGTGTATTCAAAGACGATTATACTGCCGAAAGGTGATCATGATTGTAAGACTTATACAATACATTCGGTTTAAAGTAAGCAACTATATGTAGTGAACTTTGAAGGATGTATAAGGAAAGGGGTCCGTCTAGTTATTTGTTTGAAGTTATCAACGTCATTTGCAGCTTATAATTACGTTCGCCTGTCCACAAAGAACAGCGTCGCTAAAGGCTCCAGATGTGCTTAACTACAGCTCGCTAATCAAGCGATATTGCAACTACGATATTAGTACTTGTTTGTCTAAAGTAAATAGGGACGGTGATTGTTTAGGTACGTTATCTGTGAACTGACCTTAGGGGGCGGCCTGCACGAATCAGGCCGTGGTGGCTGGACGTACTCCACGATGCATTCCTAGAAGACAGAATACTTAATTCAGCCGTAGAACACACAATTACCAGATATAACTGAGTTACAGTATTATTACCTACTTATTATTACTATTGTTATTATTATTATTATTGTCATTATGGATATTTTCGTTTAACTATCCCGTAACTAACGTCCCAATAAATAGTTTAATATCACTTCCATTGAATCTTGAGAAGCTTATACTCAAGAAAGCTATACAACACTTACGTGTTTCATGTCATCGTTGCATTTATCATCTTGTGATATACCTTATTTCCATTGATATTGAATAACTTCTGGTGGTAGTTACGTATGTTTCCAAGTTCCTTGTTTAAGTTGTTACAGATGAATTCATCTGAGATTAACACCTCGCCGACATAGACGTAACATTCCCTGCGTTTCTCACTTTGTTTCTCTCTTATTTCGTTTCACCTTCTTTGGGGTACGCTGGATCAATCATTTCTTTGTGCGTTGTTCTTTTCTTATGGCCCAGTATTTCTTCATTCTTTCTGATCTTCTTTTCCCCTCTTCTTCCGAGATGAAGGGTATGGACTTCTCTGTAGATTTGTCTTAGAACCTTATGTTTTCATCTTTAGTAAATAATTCAGCTGTTCGATCAATAAGTGAATTTTCTGAAATCTTCGATTCTACTAGGTCTTTCTCGGTTTCTTTAAACCAGTTTGGTTTCGTTTTGCAGTTACGGAAAAGTAATAGATTTGTTTAATCTGTTGGAATTCATTCTGAGAAGATGACCATAAGAATTTATCCTCCTTCTTCGCATAGTATCTGAAAGTTTTTCAATTTTCTTGTAGAGAGTTTCAATTTTGATGTATGTAATCTTACTGTATCGAAATTTTGGTCCTATGATTTTTCTTAAAATCTTTCTTTCCTTTACCTCAAGTTTCTCCATTTGGCCTTTGAAATTCATGTTTAGTATTTCTGCTGCATAAAGTGCTTCAGGCTTAATCGCTGTCTTGTAAGGTGCAATTCTGGACTCCCATGAAATGGATTTTTTGTTCTATGTATTTTTTGTTAGTTGGAAGGGCAGTTCAAGTTTACTTTTTCTGGATTCCATTGTTTTGCTTTCCCCAACATTCCAACTAATCCATTCTCCTAGGTATTTGAATTCTTTTAATATTTCAATCTTCTGTTCTTGAACTTTGAGGTATTTACATGAGTGCTTGATGTCTATCAATATCTTACTTTTTTTCAGAGAAGATGTGAAGATCTATTTTAGCTGCTTGTTTCTTTAGTGCTTCTTCAATCGTTTCAGCAAACAGGGCCATATCATCTGCTAAAGCAATGCAATTTACTTTAAGGATTTTCTTTTTGCAAGCCAGTCTTATACCAATCTTAATATTTGTGTTCCATTCTCTGACTACTTTCTCAAGAGCACAATTGAACTGCAGCGGCGAGAGCGCACCCCCTGTCGCACTCCCGTTTTTATTTCGAAGGGTTCCGATAATTGGCCCATAAATTTAACTTTCGAAAATGTATTCTGTAAGGGTCGCTTTATGATATTAGTTGTTTTATTATCCAGACCCATTTCTTCCAGGACTGATAACAGAGATTCTCTGTCAATCGAATCATATACTTTTTTGAACTCAATGAAGGAGATTACGTACGTCTTTGCCAACGATTTTTGGTTTCATTGCGTTGGGTTCCAAAAACTAATATATCAAAGTAATTTGCCAGGTTTTCCCAACTTGGCACATATAAGACGCGTCAAAAACAGCGAGAAAGGAAAAGCATGGCAGGGGCAAGATTGTACCTGACCGCAGTCAGATTACGTAATGAAATTAAAAATACAGAAATCATTAAAATATCTCAAATAAGGTACGCCAATAAAACACTATTATTCTGATCGTGTCAGCTCTTCGGAATTCTAGAAGAAAACTACAAGAAACTCGTTGAAACTTTGTGGTTATTCACAGAATGCAATTTAATTGTGATTAAATGTATCACAAAATCCAGTGTAAGTTTCTGAACACCTTTCGTAGGCTCACCGTTCGAGAGTAAGTTTTTAGATACTCTACGCCTATCAGCGTTGCAATGGCAAGTAGTGAATGTTGGAAGCTTTTTCGCCCCACCACCCAGCCGAGGAGTCACTTCTCATGACTTTCGCATCAGTGACAAGAACAGCTATGAATCGGAGCTTAATTTATTTAATGTAACTTTGATGGCCAACCGCTATGTCGACATTTCCACACACAAAGCCTTCATGTGAAGTGGTATTAACAACGCGAAAGGGAAGAACAGGGAACGGCCTTCTCACTCTTTAAGGTTGCCATTCGTTACTAGAGCAACTGAGCGTACAAGTAAAATACTTCGCAAATATTAATTTACAGGGTACGTGTTTCAGCCAACACAAAGTAAAGGACTTTTTCGACCGAAGGCATATCAACGAGGCGCTAATCTTAGGAGAATGAAACTAGAAGAAGTGAAGCAAGGAATACTTAGTAAAAGGTACATGCACCAACAAAATAGTTTCCGCTTTCTGATGCCTGCAGTGACAAGAACCAATGAACCAAACTGTAAAGTGGTGGCCATTTCTTAATTTTTTCTTTCATTAGATATTGTTCATACCTGTATAAGATAGATGAAAGTTATTACATTTACTTTACATATATACTGTAATGTCCACTCAACACCTGATTCTTTAATGGCTGTTTTGTTCAATTCGTGAGTCCATCCTGAGTTATTGGGAGGAAACTTTTGGTTTTTCCTCTCAGCTGTGCAGACTGAGGCGATGTGCACTCGTCAGCTTGAACATTACGACAACCCACCTAATAGCCGGGTGTCTACCTTTGGCAGACATAACAGCGGAGACGCATCGTGACATGGAAGCAATTAGACCTTAGTAGGTAGGTCGCTAGAGGGAGTTAGCACCGTATCTACACATACGAGTCACCAAATTCCCGTAAATTCCGGGGAGGAAGTCGGTCTGACGTCACGTTCAATCACACCCCAGTTATGCCGCGTTGGGTTCAGTTCTGGAGAGTTGTGCGGCCAGCAAATCAATTGGAACTCGCCACTGTGTTCCTCGACTCATTCACTCAGTCGCACTCCTAGTCTTGTGGCATAGCGCATTATCTTACTGAAAAATGCCACTGCCGTCGAGAAACATAAACGTCATGAAGGGGTGTACGTGGTCTGCAACCAGTGTACGATACTCTTTGGCCGCCATGGAATCTTGCCCGAGGTCCACTGGACCCATGGAGCCGCCGCCAGCTTGTCTTCGCCCCGCAGTAAAAGGTGTCAAGGAGCTGTTCGACTGGAAGACAACGGATTTTCGCCTTCCGATCGGCATGATGTAGGAGGTATCGGGGTTCAACATACCAACCAACGCTCTGTCACTGCACCAATGTCCAGTGCCGGTGGTGACGTTCCCCTTTCAGTCGTAGTTGCTCATGTCGTGTCGTTAACACTGGCATGGACCGTCGGCTTCAGAAGCCCTTCGTTAGGAGTGTTAGGTGCACCGTATATTCAGACACACCTTTACTCGGTCCAGTGTTAAAGTCTGATGTTAGTTCCGTCACAGTTCGCCGCCTGTTCTGTTTTACCAGTCTGCTCAACGTACTAAGTCCTACTATCTGCGCTGAGGCTTGGTCGCCCAACCCCACAACGTCCGGACGTGATTTTACCTTGGTTTTGACATATGTTGAAGACACCACAGCACTCTTTGAACATCCGACAAGCTATGCAGTTCCCGACATGCCCGTGCTGAGCCTCCGGGCCATCACAATCCGCCTTCGGTCAACCTCAGCTAGATCTCGTGCCTTCCACAGTCTACACACTGACGGAACACTCACTGACACTACGAGGGTTGACTGAAAAGTAATGCCACCACCTTCGTAACTGTTTAACAGTTGGCAGCATTGGTATTCGGCAGGTACTGGCTTGTTCCGCAGCCTCTTCTCTACAGCTCCAGTTGGCGAGAATCCGTAGCATTGAACGGTTGTGTTGTTACAGTGTAACGTATGGAACCCTGCGCAGACGGTCGGTCAATGCGATTTAAGCAACGTGCAGTCATTGAATTCTTGACAGCGGAAGGTGGTACCCCAAAGGAGATTAATCAGAGAATGAAAGCAGTCTATGGTGAGCGTGTTGATATGAGTACTGTGTGTCGTTGGGCGGGTAAGTTTAAAGATGCTAAGGCGGAAACACCTGATCTGCGTGACAAACAAAGAGTTGGACGTCCCGTGAAAGGAACCACCGAGTTTCACAAGCAAAATGTTGACAGATTGATTCAGGACGATCGTCGTGTCACTCAGAGAGAAATTGCAAGTACGATCGGCATTTCAAAAGAACATATGGATCACATTATTGCTTTGCTTTGCTATCGGGAGATCTGTGCACGATGGGTACCCCGGAAGCTGACGCCTGAAATGAAGCGCACAGACTTGAAGTTTGCCATAAACTCCTCTCGTGTTACGAGAATGAAGGTGATACCTTTCTCTATTCAGTTGTGCAGCAGACGAAACGTGGGTACACCATTACGACCCGGAGACGAAATGTCAGTCTGTGGAATATCGACACAAAGACTCGCCCCGGAAAAATAAATTCAAGACGCAGCCCTCAGGTAGAAAAATCATGACCGCTGTGTTCTGGGACGCAGATGGTGTTATCCATGTTGGTTTCCTTGATCGTGGAGCAACAGTAAATTCAAAGCGCTGCATCACAACGCTGCGAACTCTGCAACGACGGCTAACAAGGGCGCGAAAGAAAATGGGAAATGTTTTCCTGCAGCATGACAAAGCCAAACCACCCACTACACGTGCCACCACAGCAGAACTTCAGAAACTGAATCTCACCACCTTACGGGATCCTCTATATAGTCTAGATTTAGCACCGACTAACTTCCATCAGTTCCCAATAATGAAAGACGATCTGCGGGGACATCATTATGCTTATGATGAAGACATTGAGGGAGCTGTGAGACTGTGGCTGCGGAAACAGACTGTCAACTTCTTCCATGACGGCTTCAGACTACTTGTTCACCGTTGGCAGAAATGCATCCAATTGGCTGGTGATTATGTTGAAAAGTGAATATTGGTAATTAAAGATCAAATTCTAAGGATTATTTCTGCGTTTGATTTATTAAAACATTCCCGTCCAAACCCAATTAACGAAGGTGGAGGCATTACTTCTCATTTATCTCGCGTACATGCATCGTGTGTGTGTCTGGCTAGCAGTCATTCCTCGCCAGGTGGCGATGCTATAGCCTGGACGGGTTTACATCAATAGTAGGTCGGTGGTCATAAAGTTCTGGCTGTTCTGTGTGCAGCTTCTCATCAAGATTCATGAACCCTAGCATTAGCTAAGTCAGTTATTTGCAGCAGCAAAATTTTTGAATGTTAACATATGTATAGTGATCATCAATTTTCTTAATTTCTGTTAATGTTTGCATCGTCTGGTTCTTTTATGAATGACTACCAGAGAAACCCGCCGTTACCCAGCTATTTGTTATAGCTGTAGCCCCGCGACCATACACGCCGCTCTGTGCCATGGCGTCACATCTCCTGAGCAATGTGTCGTACAACGATACAATTTTGTATTTACATTCTGCGTAATATGCAAATACTGTCTGCAAAATGTATTGCGAGTGGAGCTAGTAGCAAATTTGGACGTCACGCATGATGCGGAAGTTCTTCACGGATCTCACTGTACATGGCGTCATATCTCCTGAACCTTGTATCGTACAAGGACATAATATTGTAGGTAAATTCAGCGACATACGTTGATACTGTCTGCAAAATTTATTCTGAACAAAATAGTGCAGATGTAATAAATTTAAACGTCATGAATGATGCTGCCGTTTTTACGTATCTCATTGTTTATGGTGTCATAGCTCATGAACTACTTATTGTACAATGATATAATTTTGCATTTAAATTTAGTGCTATATGTATACACTGTGTGCATCATGTGTCGCTAATACAGTCACCAGTGAAGAAGCAATAAATTATGACGTTGTGCCTCATGCTATACGTTTACTGAATGATCAGCGGAAAAACAGTAAGCGATAAATTTTGTACCTTTCGTCATTGTGTTGAGGTTGTCAGCGAGAAAAACATTCGTAAAGATTTGAAATTATATGTACAGTTTGTTACAAGTCGCTAAGCGCTCCCATTCTCAAATACTGGGTGAATAAAGTCTGGGATTGACACGTCTCGAGCTACGCTTCTTTTTCGCTCTCACTCCCACCCCTTCGATTATTAGTTGCTTCTTACCCCCACGGCGATTGTTCCCTGACAGAAAGGTAAACGTGTACCAAGTTTTGTTGAAATCGGCCCAGTGGTTTAGGTTAAGGTGTGGAACATACATATACGCACACAGTGTACATACTGACATCTGTTCTTATGATATGTATGGATATCTCTGAGACAAATCAATAAAACAACACAGAAAGCAAGGAAAGACATTCAACATTCATAGTAGGTTGCTGAATGAATATTTGTATAGCTTTCACGCATCTTAAACACAATAATTTCTTGAGCCAATGAAATACAGATGTCTCAGAATGACCTTTGACGTTTATCTTAGGATTCAGTCATCAGCGTTGACTCAAAATTGTATGAATGGGTACTGCTATTAATTCTGTTGCAGATCAGACGATCACACAAACTGGAGGAACGTCATGTAGGCTATCTTCCGTCTTCATTAAATTTATAGTGAATTATCTTACCTTTGATTTACAAGGACAGCGAGGACCTGAAGGGCAGGCTACGCCCACTGGACAACTGTAACAGACGAGATATCAATTAAAAATTTCACTAACTATACAGCAAAGGTTTGCACGGTAGGAAATGAACTTAGGTGATATGTATTTTTCTGGTTGTGGCGTTTGAACTTTGCGTACACCTCAGGTAGAAAAAGAGGGGAGGAGGGGTAGAGGAAGGAGAGGGCGTGACTCATGAGGGTCATGACTCATCCCCCTAACAAAAAATTGCAACAATGTTTCTACTTTTAAATATATCAGTTTCCAAACAGAGCAGAAATCTCCAGGAGAATACAGTAGTATGAAAACCAGGAGTCTCAAAAATGGCAGGGAATCCGGACATTACAAGTTACCTTTGACACAGGACACTTACCAGTTCCTTGCATGAGAGCCTGCTTATGTGTATTGGCTTGCAAACTAACCGGTGACATTCTAGCTAGCTGAAATCATATGTACAATATATCTACTAATAACAACAAATCCAACATGGTTCGTGAATCCACAGGTAGAGCTGGTAAAGAACAGGAAGGTGAGCGGGGTAAGACGGAAAGGGAAGCCCCTCCACCAAGAAAAAAAAAACAAACAAAAAAAAAAACAAAGCGAAAACGACTGAAATAAACAGTAGTCCCTTCATTCGCACATTCATATAGCCATAGTTTGCAGAGCAGTGTTCACAGTGTTACAGTTTAATGCAATATTGATATTTGTGACTGAAAACTATAATTGTGTATTGCATAAATTATGGCGTTACAAGAGTTGTGAGAGTTCGCTGGTTTTATAGTTCTTAAATTAATTGTGTGACACCTGTGCCTCACAAATCTTCGGCCATGTGCTTTTCAAAGGTTGTGTTTATTGGAAGTGCAATTTTGTGAACATGGTGTTGAAGTAAACTACTATTAGCTGAAGTAGGCAAAATTATTATTATTATTACTATTTCATTCATTTTGACAAGCAGGTCATCATCACATAGACTCATATTGGGAGAGTACGTTGGATGTTGCAGTATCTCCCGCCCTCTCGTACGCCGGAGCTCGTGCACGGGGTTCTTCCATGTGGCGCCGTGGATTTTCGTGGAAGGTGATGGGGTACCGTGCCTGCGGGTGCCGTCGCTTTCTTCTCAGTGTGGGACGAACATGATGTTGCTAGGAACTGCAGTATTGGGCTGCAGCGACCGTCTATAAAGGCGCATCAACTGGCCTCCCGCCCTTTCAGAGTGTGCGCACTACACTGACTCAAACACAGTCGTTGCCGCTCACTGCATTTCTACATCTACATCCATACTCCGCAAGCCACCCAACGGTGTGTAGCGGAGGGCACTTTACGTGCCACTGTCATTACCTCGCTTTCCTGTTCCAGTCGCGTATGGTTCGCGGGAAGAACGACTGCCGGAAAGCCTCCATGCGCGCTTGAATCTCTCTAATTTTACATTCGTGATCTCCTCGGGAGGTATAAGTAGGAGGAAGCAATATATTCGATACTTCATCCAGAAACGCACCCTCTCGAAACCTGGACAGCAAGCTACACCGCGATGCAGAGCACCTCTCTTGCAGAGTCTGCTGCTTGAGTTTGATAAACAGCTCCGTAACGCTAGCACGCTAACCAAATAACGCTGTGACGAAAAGCGCCGCTCTTCTTTGGCTCTTCTCTATCTCCTCCGTCAACCCGACCTGGTACGGATTCCACACTGATGAGCAATACTCAAGTATAGGTCGAACGAGTGTTTTGTAAGCCACCTCCTTTGTTGATGGACTACATTTTCTAAGGACTCTCCCAACGAATCTCAACCTAGTACCCGCCTTGCCAACAATTAATTTTATATCATCATTCCACTTCAAATCGTTCGGCACGCATACTCCCAGATATTTTATAGAAGTAACTGCTACCAGTGTTTGTTCCGCTATCATATAATCATACAATAAAGGATCCTTCTTTCTACGTATTCGCAATACATTACATTTGTCTATGTTAAGGGTCAATTGCCACTCCCTGCACCAAGTGTCTATCCGCTGCAGATCCTCCTGCAATTCGCTGCAATTTTGTAATGCTGCAACATCTCTGTATACTAAAGCATCATCCGCGAAAAGCCGCATGGAACTTCCGACACTATCTACTAGGTTGACGTTCTGCTATGGGCCACAGACAGCGAGTGTGCTATTTAATGCACGTCCTTCATGTTACTGCAGAGTTGCCATACTTTTTAACCAACCTTAATATTTAAATTGTACTCTTATGGCTCAGATTAAAACTGGGGATGACAACAAGTTATGTTTTTATTGGGGGTGGGGGAGGAGAGGGGAACGTTAAGGAACTGTACAATCCTCCCCCCATCCCCACCTCCTCACACTGATCGAAACTGAAGATTCGCATCTGCTTCGTTTCAAAGTAATAATACGAGTGCCAGTCAGTTAACAGGCCAAACACAGGTAAATACCGTTAAAGGAGCCTACTGGGGCATACTTGCATGTCGCACCAGAATGTGATAAGAACATTAATATAAATTAAAATGAAACTAGTATACTACAGATGATGTATGTCTCTGATAGGTTTTATAAAGCTGATCGCTGACTGTGCACGACGTCAGAGCCAAAGATACTGTTTCTGGTCTGAGATGGTACTGTTGGAGTAAGAGAGTGCTGGGCGCACAGTTGTAGATACCTGTCTGTGAAGGATGGACGATGGAGTAGGCAGTTTTTTTGGTGTGCTGTGTGAAGGCACCTACTGTTAGAATAATTTAGGTAGTCAATATTGTTGAACTTGGAAGCAGAAATCGTCATGAAAGCAAGGTAAACATGTAAAATACAGTAATTAGGATTTCTGCTTTTGCCAGCGCGCTGGTATAGGTGAGTTGGCTGATAATTTGTAATTGTTGAGTAACACTACAATATACATATACCGTCTTGATAAAAAGGCTTGCTAGAGATTTCACTTTGTAATGTTTCTAATATTTGTTAACAGAGCTATATTTAAGTTGATGATATGCATTTATGTTGGATTAATGAAGTTAGCTAATACTTGCCGTTTAAATCTCATTGTTTGTGAATCAGTTGTGAGTAATGTAACTTCAATTGTCAGATCGTTTTGAAAAGACAAAGCTAACTTGCAATATAATTTTGCTAAAAAAAAAAATCTGTGTTCGTAATTCACCACAATCAGTACCACCTCCCTGTCCGGGTCAAATGTTTTTTGAAGAAGTCGGTCTTTCATAAATGTTTTCATTTATCAGCGAAAACAGTTTCATGTTCATTTCAAAGTATTAGAGCCAGCATTGCACATCGCTGAGGCTGTAACTAGCATATTTATATTTTTTTGTGAGAGTCCAGAATACATCGCGTTCCACCGTTGCTGCTCTAGAGGTAAGACAGTTTATTTTATTTGTTATGTGCACAGGGACCAAAGTTATTAATTTTCAACAGGGCCATCGGATTCAGTGCCTAAAGTGCTGAATGCATTTTGCACTGACTGTATTTCTGTATTGGTATTGGGAGTTGCATTGCCCAATCGACCCGTCTAAAGTTTTGCTAACAATAACACAGAGTAAGCACAAAACTTGCAGTTACAAGGCGCTACACGATAATTCGAGTTTTGTATCCATTCCACAATTCAGACAGTCGACCAAGGTAATCTTAAAAAGTTTAATTTTGTAAAAGAAGGTTACAACCGCCTTCAGACTTCGAAGTATACCTGCGACACAAATCCACGGTAAGGTGAAACGTGACTTGTAAGATTTAATCCACGTGAAAACCCCAGTACGATAAGATAGACATTTATGATCGGTCTGCACCTAAGACGGATACATCTTCTCCTATAAATAATGTCATGTCATGGGCGAGGTGGAAGACAACGATGCCAGAGGTGAGGAATATTACAGATGCTGTGAAAGCTTCGAGGTACCAGAGTCAAGTGATTCTGGTGAAGGACAGTCCGCAATCATGCAATGGTGGCAGATATAATGGAAACGGCTAGACTGTTGTACGTTGTGGCACAGCGGTCTTCAGTTAATGATGAAGGATGGATTTTGGTCGCGAGTGGTGTTTGATTTGCACGCATCTTTCGTTACGACGATGATGTTGGGGGCGGGGGGGGGGGGGGGGGGGAGGCGGCGTCTTGGGAAGAGCGTGTGGGGGGCGTGACTTCTACCGGCTGGCGACAGCTCCCTGTGCGGGAGTGCATAGGCTCCGTTCCGGCAGGTGACCTACTGTGGCAAAGCCATACCCTCCCGTCAAAATTCAAACTAGCGCAGGTGACGTCATTTCTGCTGCTAGAGCGTACTTTGTCTTGACTGCTCTAACTTCTTTGAGGTGAGAGTCGCGCTATGGTTCAGTAGCCTTTGGTAGGCCGTGGCTGGGTGGGCAGCGAGGTAACTATTCCTCCTGGGTCGCTGCGTCGCTTGGAGTTTCGCTGTGGCGCATTAGACGTAACTGAAAGCCACATTTACAAGGGAGCTGCAAGTATCGCCTGTAAAGCCGAATTACTTTTTTAATTTTGCTGTTTTTTATAATAGTATTGCGATTTAATCTTTATTCAATCGCGTTTCGGCTAAAACTCGTTTGAGCGAACTGCGAAGCATAACCTGTCTAATTGGGGAATTATCAGGGCCACAGTGTGTGTAAGAGAAATACATGCACAGCAAGCCGTGTTGGGCTCGCAGATTTTACTACCCCGGTCTAATGAATTCGTGTAAACCAGTGAGGGCTTCTCACGCCACTTTTGTACACAATATGACACTTTTTCCCTTTTATGTGTGACTACATATTTCGTCAGATCGATGAAGCACCTAGCCTGATGTTCAGTCTTCCAACAGAGCTTACACCAGCTGCTGTTACGAAAATTTTAAAACTACATGTATAACTTCTGCAATACGGTGTCACAGCTCCGTGCAGTACGCAACTTCCATTCACTTCAGCAGTTACTGGTTGTAACCACGTGCTCACCGTGTCCAACTGTATGATAATCAAGCAGACATACCTTAATGTTTTTAATAATGTCCTTCGCACATGTTCAGCTCTTCACCCAACCTTTCGCCATTTACAAGTGGATTGTCTACGGCAATATACCCTAGAACATAGTGCAGCCTAGCATCGTGTCACGATTTCTCTACCAACACAGTTAGAAATAGCTAAAGAGCAACGGTTTCAAATTCAAAACACTATTGACAGGAATTACTCATTTTATGTTACACTGTGAAGCAACAGTATCTTCCACGGAGAGCCAGGTAAATGATAAGTAAGATATACTACAGCATCATTTCTGTCACTGGACGTCCTGTACTGTAACCATTCCGCTGGCGTACTCCTGGCGATGGACTTTTGTAATGCGATTGCTGACGTGATGCAGCAGCAAGCCTAAAATATCTCAGCAGGCAGCTTGCCCTATTATCAGATCGTTCAGTGACCAAGTTCCGAGCCGGACGGAGTGGCCGAACGGTTCTAGGCGCTACAGTCTGGAACCGCGAGACCGCTATGGTCGCAGGTTCGAATCCTGCTTCGAGCATGGATGTGTGTGATGTCCTTAGGTTAGTTAGGTTTAAGTAGTTCTAAGTTCTAGGGGACTGATGACCTTAGAAGTTAAGTCCCATAGTGCTCAGATCCATTTGAACCATTTTTGAACCAAGTTCCGTAGCACCAATGTAATTGTAACCTACGGCATCGTTCTGTGGACTAAAGCGCCTTTACCGGTCCTCTACCGCGAAGCACTGTTTGTTTGTACACGATATGGACACGGGCTCAGACATACTTCTACGATCTCCAGAAGTGAATCCTGCTTTCACCTATGATACAAGCTGCCAGTCATTCTCTTTCAGAGGAGAACACAAGGAACGATTCTTCCATATGTAGAGCTCAACGCCATGTGGCTATTATCAGTTTCACCATAATTCATTCACTTCAGAAATACAGTAATGAAGACAGCACCTGAGCATTGCCATTTAATGAGACCGAAAATTAACGATCAATGAGTACGAAGAAACCGAAAGGTTCTGTGACGATGACTATCCCGGTCTGTGAAGGGGATGATATGTCGTCTCTTTTGCCGTTAATTGAACTTTTAAAATAAACAAATACATTGATGTTACTAATCATTCATACAAATCGTTACCAGGTCGTACATAGATAAAAATTACGACAAATAAAGAGCAGAAATTACAATGATTTAGTTTTAACTAATAAGAGTCTATGGCTTTAAGTAAGCCACACTTCATTATGCCGGCTGGTGAAAGCCACTACTCAATCAGGTGATTGGAAATTGAGCCTTTAGTGTAGTGGTTACAGAACTCGCTGTATTAAATAAATAAATTGAAAACCAGCAGGAAAACACAGACTGTGTTCACAGATAAACGTTAAGTGAGGGTAACTGCTACATCAACTCACACTTAATCAGAGTCTAACCAACAAACAATGCTGTGACATCAGTGTCAATTAGTAGCACAAAAATTCTAAGTACCCCAATGGCAAACTGAGATAGTCCAGCGTCAATGAACATAATGGGAGTCCCAGACAAACCTGCACAACAAAACAAAATCAAAAAGTCTGTTGAACTTTTTCCGAAAAATTAGAGTCCTGAATAGTGCCTAAGCCCACAACGAACCCGTGCGAAATAATTCAAAGTGTAGCGTGTGACGATCCAAAATTTACGCGGCTGAAATACCTCTCAGATTAGCACCGATCTTGTTTCACTCAACTCATCCGCAAAACTTTTCTACTGAAAAACAGCTGCTGCCGTTTTATGGCTTCGATTCACCTCTCCACGAAAAATCCAGCATCTACGTCACTTAATTGTTCTGTAGTTTCACCATCCTAATTTACAACTTTTGATGCATAACTGCTATCGAAATTCTGACTGCGCGATTAGCTGCGAGCTGAAATTCTAGTCTATGCTCATATTTAACGTTTATTTTTACGCGCGGTAGTTCGCCAAGTAATTAAAGTTCAGCAACTGCAAACTTGGTTGCAGTGAATACAATAAGTCCACATTCTCTGTACCGTTAAATATTACACCAATATGGATATGGCAGCACCTTCTTATCTGATTTTCAATTCTCTTTCTAATGTATTATTCAGAATTAAGATACCCATAACAGTTTTCGAGCTATGAGTGAAATTACGCAAATTTATAAACAATTAATAAAAAATTCGTAACAAAAAATACAAACTTGGACATGCTGTGCAGCAACGTCCACATATTGCCGTACTGGATGTGTGTTAGTCTTGTATCAGATTTTATATAGATCTTCAATTAAAATCGAATTAAAATGCGTTTCACAGCTTAATTAATTGTGTTAGACAATATTTGAGAATCTCTATGGAAGGGCATCACTGAGAGCTACAGTTTGAGTGCTCCGTCCCTTTCGTACATTAAATAAAATAAAGTTGGTAAAGATTTTCTGAATTACGGTTATAAAAAACTTTTCGGAGTGGTATCTTTTTACAAATATTGATTATAATTTATATATGCATACTGGCAGAATCGTGTTACTCCCCTCTTTAATTTGACGCATCGTCCACTACTATGTTTACTACACTTTAGGCTGCAGGTGCGCGGATGCGAAAAATAAACACTCTAAAGCTGGGAAAACGATGCACCACGAACGAATCATCCGAATGGCGCGGAAATCTGTAGATGTGACGTATATGTACATACAAACAAATGACTACAGTTTCACAAAAATTGCGTGATTTATTAAAGAGAAAGAGGTTCATAAATTGGCCAAGTCAAGCACTCGTCTCGCTCTTATGCAGGCAGTTATTCGGTTTGGCGTTGATTGGTAGTCTTCCTGAAGGATATCGTGCCAAATTCTGTCCAATTGGTGCGTTAGACCGTCAAAATCTCGAGCTGGTGGGAGAACCCTGCCCACAATGCTTCAAACGTTTTCACATGGAGAGAGATCCGGGAACCTTACCGGCCAAGGTAGGGTTTGACAAACACGAAGACAAGCAGAAAAAAATCATGCAGTGTGTGTGCGAGCATTGTCTTGCTGAAATGTAAACCTATGGTGGCTTTCCATGGAGGGCAACAAATCGGGGCGTAGGATATCGTCGATATATTGCTGTGATCTACGGACACCACGGATGCCAACGGAAGGGCTCCTGCTATGAAATGAAATGACACCCAAGATCATCACTCCTGGTTGTCGGGCCATATGGATGTCGACAGTCAGGTTGAAATCCCATTGCTGTCCAGGTGCCTCTCCAGACAGGTCTTCACTGGTCATCGTTCATTTCGAAGCAGGACCCAAAGGTGAAGACAAGTGAAGACCTAATATTCTCAACGTACTAAGTATCATTTCTTTAAAAATTGATTTGTTAGCTCTAGTGGCGCTACATCAAAGCGAGTAGATTATACTAAAAGCGGTTCATCGTATCACGAAGATAACTAATCGCATCGGTGACGTACAAAACAAGCCGGTAAAAACTCAACGGCGTTCTTCATTCTAAACGTGCTTGGCAGTGTGTTGAATTACATTAGTTAATCGTGCGAGCGTAATATCTACCATATTGTCTGTGTTTTATGGAAGCAACACTTGTACATTAGCGTTCGATCAGCATAAAGTATTGTTTGTTCCAACTCCTACACACTCGGATATGTTCTACTGTGTTCCGTGTTCATGTACATGACAACAGTGAGGATATAATGTAATTGTGGCTTGAGGGTGAAGGGTCTCGTGGAACCAATAACGGAGTATCACCTTCTATTTCCTGTTCTGACTACCTTCAATATAACTGGTAACAAAAGGAAACTTGTGGTTTGGAGTAACAACTGCTGTAAAAAAAGAAAAAAACCTATGCACTTGTATATATGTGCGTACATGTTTGTAGTGTCTTGTTACCTGTTTGACTGCGTAAAACAAAAGTATTTGGTTTCAGACCACAGTTTTCTATCTTGCGATAGAAATTTTGTCTTAATAGAAAAGCATAAGAAAGTAGTAAAGTGTTATGAACATGGTGATTTATAAGAAGCAATTACATCAGCATGCCTTTCTTTACCATTGCCGGCCACGGTGGTCTCGCAGTTAAGGCGCTCAGTCCGGAACCGCGCGACTGCTACGGTCGCAGGTTCGAATCCTGCCTCGGGCATGAATGTGTGTGATGTCCTTAGGTTAGTTAGGTTTAAGTAGTTTTAGGTTCTAGGGGACTGATGACCAAGGAAGTTAAGTCCCATAGTGCTCAGAGCCATTTGAACCATTTTTTTTTTTACCATTCAACACACTCAGATTAGAGGAACAGGACTTTATTGAATTCCAAGCTGCTGCTGACGAAGTCATCACGTAACAAAGCTACACATCAGTTTTGCTGCACAAATTAGTAACACCTTACCTGGAATAATGCGTATCACAAGGAGATTCAGTGATACTGGACAGTGGAAAAGTGTAAACATTCTAAACAATGGCAAAACTGTTGCGATTTCATACTTACACGACTTTCAGTAGTACAAAATACTTCACGTTTGTCAGCTAGAAAAAGGACTTCCTTGTTACGGAACCCTTTATACCACATAACCATAGGCAGTTAGTTACTAGTTTGTTTAATAATGCTGCAAACTGACAACTGTTGTTTCGTATTGTGTAGATGTTTTAATATGTTCATATTTAGGTACGTTTTGGCAACCTGTATGGCATTATATCTAGTCTGAATAGCGTAATGTGTAAGACTCCTGCTTTCAAGTTTTACTTTTCTTTTCCTGGACTATTCAATGCAATTTTCTCTCACCTTGCTGCACAGTTTATATTTCGTGGATGATGATAATTGTTAAATACTATAAAAACGTGCGTGCTAATTTCGTATGGTATACAATATCGTTTTCTTTTGTTATATCTTAAAACATAACTTTTGATCCTTAGCACGGTTATAACCTTAGGTCCTCAATTCTACTCCACTCAAAGAGATTCCAGGCTGAATGTGGCCAACATCACTGCAAATGGGCGTGTTGGTGTACAGATGTCAATGGTAGTTCACTCCGTGAACCCATCCCCCTTTCTGTCAGCCGCCTGATAAAGGTCTTTGTGGTCACTGAAGTATCAGTTCCACGTCAGATCGATGATAATGATGAATACAGGCTTCTGAGTGCTCGGTCCTCACATTCTGTCGTACTCCAGGTGACCGCTTCCTTCTTGACTCTGGGTTCAGCTGTTTCTCACCCATTCATGCCAAAATCACAGAACTGGAGCATCTATCCTGTTCAGATGACAAATGATTACTCCAGCCCACTTCACTGAACCGATCCACACGTCCTCTCTCAAATGCAGACATCTGCTTATACTTTTCACTCGCTTGTCTGCAAGCCACAGCTACTGTCCAACGAAATACATGGTGTAGTGGGAAGAGGTAGAAGGCACCGTATTAAAACTCGGCGAGGATATTCCAATCGATTTATTGTTTCCAACTACAGTGCCCTCATTCCTCTTGGTCTGCATCACGGGGCCCCGCAATGCTGAAGAAGCACCCCAGCGGCCCGTGTAACAGAATGCTGTGTCGTGCCGGCCTTGGAGAGCCATGGAATTGTGACAGTGTCAGGATGTGTCGACAGTTGGCTCAGCGGTCTGTGTCCCTACCGACTCAGCGCTGCTCAGTGTGAGCTGCAGGTGGCCAGCTGCTGCTTCTTCTCGCCGGCATGGCTGAGATACCGGCGACGACAAGCACCTGTGATCCGGCGTCCGAATCTGCGGCCCTCGCCTTGGGATGCCTCCGGCGTGTGTTGGAAGCCAGGATGACTGCCTGCGGTAGCGAGCCATGGAGTGGCCCGCCGCTGGCTGGCTGGCTACGGACCCCGCGTCCGCCTCAGGGGTCGAACCAACGACCCGCTGTGGACTGGAACACTGGCGCCCCATCTCCTGCTGTGTGTAGCCGGTTGTGTGACATGCCCTGCCATCCAGGAGAGCTGCCACACTTGAATGAATCTCGTTAGAAAACGGCACGTATTTATACTCGGCTGTGCGCCTCTGCTTTGCCAAGTGCGTCGCTTCGCGTCACGTACTCATAACACACTAGGCTGGCCAGTGGGCCCCTTCTGCCTGCGACTTGCCACACGCAAAACAGCTACATACACTCTTTCTGCAATTTGACGGCGCTGTGGCCTCTACTGTACTTCACAACTGTTGGTATGCGCAACTCACTACAATCCGGCCCCCACCTGGCTGTAACTTGTGCTCAAAATATTGCACAAAACCAACTTTCCCTATCCTAAACGGTGCTGCTGCTACAATGTAATGAAATTCGCTAAACTCTAAGTTCTGGTATCGACACGTGCACTGTTTAATATTCGTGACAGCTGTGCGACGAAAGTGTGCTGCAGCATCACACATTCATCCATTGCCCGCCAAAATGTGAATTTTTGTGTCCTCCATCATTACCTACATTAGTATCAATTTGTGACCAGTTTGTATAACTCCTCCAAGGTGCATCACTTTTTTGTCTTGGTTGGGAAATGTATCGTAGTGTGGACAAAAGTGGCGTTAGACATCCTCACTGGTTTATAAAAAATCATCAGATCGGGGTAGGAAAAGCTTTGAGTTCAACATGGCTTGATGTCGCACTCTGTGGCCCTGATCACTACCCAGTTAGACAGATTATGCTCCATAGTAGGTGTAAGCCAATTCTAGCCAAAAAGCGACTGAATAGACATGAAATCGCAACACAGTTACAAGTAAACAGTGAAATGTAAAGTGTAATGTAGATTCGCAGGCAACACTTGCAACTCGCTGGTAAACTTTGGCTTTGCTTTAAGATTGATGAGCCACCAAACAACTCCAAGTGACCCAGAGACCCAAGATGAAGAGTTCCTGTGCTGCTACATCCAGCCACGGCTAGATACATCCAGTAAAAGATTGCTGAACCATAGCGCGACTCTCATCTAGAAGAAATTAGTGTAATCAAGCGACGATCAACATATTTTCCACAAAGCGCCTCGAGGAAAAAGTGTATCGAGCATGAATGCACACATCTGTTTACCTTGAGACATTCATTTTATCAAAGAAAATGTTCCTGTGATCGATAACTGGTTATGAAATTATATTACAGTATCCTCCAGATATCAGAAAGACTCACTGGAAGAAAATTAAGGAAATGTAGTCCAGCAACAATTCCCATACTTGAATATTGCTCCTCATGGTGGTATCCGTAGCGAATAGGATTGAAGGTAAAATAGAGAAGATCCAAAGAAGAGCAGCTCGTTTCGTTTTGTTACAGGTTCACGTAATGGATGGTGGAGATAATCAGTTAATGCGTCTACATCTACATCCATACTCCGCAAGCCACCTGACGTTGTGTGGCGGAGGGTACTTTGAGTACCTCTATCGGTTCTCCCTTCTATTCCAGTCTCGTATTGTTCGTGGAAAGAAAGATTGTCGGTATGTCTCTGTGTGGGCTCTAATCTCTCTGATTTTATCCTCATGGTCTCTTCGCGAGATATACGTAGGATGGAGCAATATACTGCTTGACTCCTCGGTGAAGGTATGTTCTCGAAACTTCAACAAAAGCCCATACCGAGTTACTGAGCGTCTCTCCTGTAGAGTCTTCCACTAGACTTTACCGGTGGTATTCGCTGCAAGAGAGGCGTTCTACACGAGGGTATGATCTACTCTTAGAATTTCGAGAGCTTACGCCCATAGAAGAGTCAGCGAATATGTTGCTTCTTCCTATGTATACCCCACGAAAAGACCACGAAGATAGAATTAGAGAGGTTTGAGTCCACACCGAGCTTTACCAGCATTCTTTATTCCCGCGAACCATAGTTGACTGGAATGGAAAAATACGGAAGTAACAGTGGTAAACCAAGTACCCTTCGTCACTCACCTTTAAATGACTTGCGAAGTATAGACGTAGATGATAATGTTCGACATATCAAGCAGCCCGTATACTTGCACTGTATACAAAAGACTGCAAATATCTTAAGGAGACACAAGGAAAAACACTATCATCTTCGTCTAATAAACTCTAACAGAAACTAACACATAATAGAAAGTGTGATCAGGAGCCATATTCATTCTGCAGTAGGGGTCAAATAACTTATCGGCACTTGTTTTGAAAATATCTGAAGTACAGAGATCAAGACAATGGCATAATTTTAGACAAACTGCAAACTAAAATGTCTCTGAGCTGTGTTCAGGAAACATGCATGTCTACTACATAAAATTGCTGTTTACCAGAATATGATAACGAAAAAAGGGTGAAACATAAACATTCCTTCCATCCTCCACAATGTGACAGACTGACCATAGTCCCTCACGAGTTCTCAAGAGTTCAGTTTTTTTTCTACCAGCCCGACAAAAATCAAAGGAGTACTGCGCCTTGGAAAGGTCAGGCGACAGGTAATTATACAAGGTGTAACAAAAACATATGTCCAAACTTCCGAGAAACATTACACACACGTAGAGGAAGAAAATATGTTACATGGACATGGGTGCAGATATGTGTAATTTCCATGTCGGAGCTGAGTTACGATAGCTCCTCAACAAATGCTAAAGAAAATTTGTAAATTGCCCTTAGTGAGCAACGATATATGCATCAAGTCATTGTCGCATTGAATTCCCGATGCACTGATGTATCTCTGGAGAACTATTTTTGTTTTACAGCCTTTCACAGTCTTCCACAAAACGGGCAGGATGACTACTTGTAGCTTGTATATGGGTTCCGTACACAAGAGCTTTCAAATGTCCCACAAGTAAAAGTCTAGTGGGTTTACGGCCGGAGAGCGTGGAAACCATGAAATCGTGGAGACGACGGTTCAAGATCTGCCCCGCAATCGAGATTTGGTTTTCCCGTGGTTTCCTTAAACCGCTCATGGCAAAGGGCACCGTCGATTTCGTTCCACATCCTTTCGTAATTCGAGTTTGTGTTCGATGTCTAATGATCTCGCTGTCGATGTGACAGTAAACTCTAATCTCCTTTTCTCTCTTCAATTCCCTATGCGTCGAACGTTGACTTCGAAACATTTCATGTGAGAAAACATTTCATGTACTGCTGGTACGTTAGGATTATTACGAAGAGAAGTAGAAGAAGTAGAAAATGAGGGTCCGCAAGGAAAAAAAGCCATGCCTATTTACCACATTTTATTCATCTATGAGTGAGGAATGTTCCCTGACCTTTTGGCCATATCTTCTACGCCTTATATTGTATCATCTGCTTGTGATGTAACGTTGTCACAGAATAACGATCATCGAAGCAAAGCCTGTCTTCACACCTAACAACAAATTCTTCGTATATAACCAAAATTTTTAGCAACTAAATTATTTTTTACATGCTTAAGACTTACTTGTGATAATTGAACAAAATTACCGATGGCTTACCGATTTCGTAGATACCGTACAATCCTTCAAATTTTATACTTAGGAATTACTGTAGGAAATTCATGTTTAGAACGTAAAAATCACTTTAATATATTACCTACATTTTGCTACCATGAAAAGAGGATCGATAGCAACTTATGACCGTAAAACATAGTAAATTTCGTGGGGAACTAACTCGTTTGGCTAATTTAAAAATTATATCAGGTAAGAACAAAGAAAACTGTTGCGTAATACCGAAATAAAATTAATGGAGTCTTCTGACAAGTAATACTTATTTAGGAAATGCTGGAAGACAAGACATTTTTTTACACACAAGGTTGGAAGCCAAATATATCAGCTGAATTAATATTACTAAAATATTAATCAAAATATTAAACCCTCCAAAACTTCGCAATATAACAGACTTACAAAATCTAAAAGTAATTTTGGTACCAGTATGAAAATTCCTTTAAGACTAGGCTTTTATACATATATATTCTCAGTCGTTTTAAATCTCGTAAAAGGTTTACTTGTTTTATTTTACTAAGATGGCACACAGGTTGGTGAAAATATCAGTGGACTCAGATATCTACCGCACTGACTTACATTCAAACAAATTTAACATGCAATAGAGAAACGCTTACGTTAATATAACATAAAATAATATGGAGGCAACTTTCGGGCAGCTTAAATCCATTGTTGGGTTTCTCTTGTATACTTGGTTTTGTCACCTCATATTCCTTAAACTGCTGAGGAAAAGCATTTCTTCAAAAACATTTTGTGTAGATCTGAGGGCGAGCTGATACTATACGTCAAATAGATCTGCTGTGCCTTGAATTTTTGTGAATGTGGAGCAGATATAGGTAGGCAACAGAGCACGAACATGTCTTATGTTAGTCAAGTGCAACTTGTATGAGTTGTTTATAGAATAAACGCATAAGACATATTTAGCAATTGTGTAGGATGTTACTAAGTATGACAGCACAAATTGTCTTCGGGACTAGAAACCTGGGACCGACTGCAGTCATAAAGTTCATCACATGACACTGATTAAATCCAAATGTTGGATTTGTAGCAAGATTCATTGAATACGGTCTCTCACTTTTTCTTTTTCATCCGAAGCACACATACGCTACTGGCATACTTATGAATTTAGCAGAGTGTGGGGAAGTGGAGCAAATTACGAAAATCCGATATGCTGTGGTGAATATTAATGTCACTTAAAGGTTGGAAATCATAAAATTCTTAAGCTATAAACAAACCGGGCAGATCGTAATCAGAGAAAAATTGGAAAATGTCGTGAGGAGCGAACACTTCTATCTGCTGTAGTTTTTTCTACTTTTGACGACAGATGTGGAAGGGAAACGAAGATTTCTAGTGATAGTTCTACGGTAGGAACGCTCTTTAACCATATTGAATGGTATGAGTTTTAGAAATTAATATTTTGTGAATTAGACTTCAAGTAAAATTGAGGTTATGTTTCTCAGCTATCGGAATACACTTTTAAATGAGACGTATACACGTAGAGGTTAATTACACCATTTAATGCGCTGAGTTAAAGTACGCGGGCTTCTGGATGAAGGATATCGCTGTGCTATCTTACCTTCTGTCGACAGTCATCTTATGTTGGATGCACTTCTATTATATAGTGAAATTTCGTATCGATTCGAACGTGAGAGGCAGAAATTAACTGAAGTCAAAATCACAACCGATATGTAGCGAGGAAAGTTAAACTCTATGTAGATGCCTGGCAACGCAGTGTATTATTCGAATATTGTTGTGAGTCTTTTAGTGTATGATGTTAATAACGGATTTGCTCACTGTCTTTTGTCTAAAGTATCCGTTACATTCTCCTTCTTATTTTATCGTATGCTGTATATTTCCACGCAGTGTCATGATTTTCTTACCGACATTGTTTTCTGTATATCACAATCAGCAATTTTACATTAGAATAGAAAAATATGGGATTTCACGAAATGTGTATCGATGTGACAAAATTTCAAGTTATGAAAAGGAGGAGGAAACGGTAAAACCTGGTATGTATAAATCACCAGTGTTTTCTTTTAAGATAACAAGTTTAAAAATCACATCAAACCCGAAACGCGATTTGAGTTCGAACTACGTTGTTAACCTTAGCAACATTACAGAATGAAATTTATGACTTCCATGCACTGCGCAGAACATCCAAATGGGTTAGAAGGCATCGATTAAGGAATTCAACGATGCAGACCTCACAAGGTCTTACTAGAACCAGGAATTTTACTATCAATACGTGGTACTGCTCTGACAGTTATGTGTGACAAGCACGACAAGTGGCTCGGTTGTCCAAAACTCATCGGAAGTGAAGACAAAAGGGTAGCACGGTAGAGAATTTTGTACCAGGAAAAGCAATTTTGTTCACCGTTAGCTTCCTCCGGTCCCAGAAGTGGACTAGAGCAACTAAATGTATCCACTGATCCCGGAACATTTCATTGCGGCAGAACCGTTTTGTAAGGAGAGCCCTTGTTCTTAAACGGTCGAAAGGCTAAAGACAGAAACAAATAAATTCATAATGATTTAATTGTTAACCTAATAGGGATGTGAAAACAAAAAATTTCACTGTTTCTTTACAGAGGCAATACTTGCAGGAAATATTTTATCTGACATCATCGCCCCGGGAAGAACGCTGAAGAAAATTTTTCCATGACGTGTTTTGATTTTTATGAACTTAATTTAGCAGAAAATTTCTTTTGTAAACAACATTTTTTCAGGTATTTTCTCGATTGCCTACTAAACCCTTAGTTCTAATAGACGAGAGTGAAAATTATAACAGTACAGTCAAAATCCGTAACCTTTGTCTTCTGGGCTTTAGAGAATACAATTTGTCTCAAAGTATAAAACTTTTTTCAGTGATGGTCAGTCTTCTAATTTGATGCATTCGACTATTATTTCCTCTCCTGCGACACCCTCTTCATGTCAGAGTGTCATGTAACTCAACGTCCTAAGTTTGTCGTTGGACTTATTCCAATATCTGTTTTCACTTGCAGTTTTGGTGCTTTGTTGCACGCTCTAGAAGCAAGGTAGTTCTTTTGTGATGTCTTAACACATGCACCATCATGATGTACCTTTTTTCAATCAGTGTGCGCCGTATTTTCATTTAATCGTTGATTTTCCTCATTTATTAACTTACTTTTCAACTTTCTTCTGTACACTACATTTCGCGGAATCCATTATTCACTTCCGTAATACGTAGTCCACCAGACCTACATTTTCAGAAATTTGCAATCGCCAAGACGACAGCTAAGTCAGTTTCCGACAACATCGTTTCTTCCCAGTAAGCGTCCAGCTTGGTATGCTGGAGAACGTCTGTTCAGTTTATAGGTAGAGATGAGCACTGGTGGAAGCAGTTCTGTGAGGAGTTATTGAGTTGTGCCTAGGCAGTTCAGAGGGTAAGCACATTGCCCGCGTAAGTCAAAGTTTCTGGTTCGAGACCGAGTTCAGGTCGGAGTTTAAAGCCACAAGAAATTTTCAAAACAGAGCAAACTGTGCTGACCAGTAAAAGATTTATCCTTTAATTGAGGTATTTCTATCTCACACTAGGTTTCCTCGCATTTGGCTTCCTTGTTTGTACGTCAGATTTCTGTGATTGCTCTTTTTAAGGATAATCCCCTGTAACTGAACTGCCTACTATAGCGTTCAACACTACAATATCTAAAGCCTCAGAGAACTTCTAACGCTAGTCGTTATTCCTGGAAAGTCAATATCCCATTTCCTCACACACTGATTGTTTCTGGCGATTCTGTTAAATTTCAGCCTACTCATCTTAATTAAATTGTGCTATAAATCTGTAACTGACCTCGCAATCTATATCCGTTACTACTCATTTCGCGAACAATGTGTGGAGTGAAGTACTATGTTGCCCGACTCTTCATCGAACGACACTCTCGGAATTTCAACAGTAGCCCTCATCGTGATACACAACACATCTCTTTGTAGCAACTGCCAATGGAATTTTTTAGCATCACTATAACGCTGTCTCCCGACTAAACGATCCCGTGGCAAAACGCTTCGCTCCTCGTTGTATCTTCCCTTAATCTTCTGTCACTCCTTCTTGGTAACGCACCCAGACAGACCAATAATACCCCAGAAGTGGTTCAATTGGGGATGAATTACGTTTCTTGAACATTGTCCCCTTGATTCTCCAACTGGAATCTGATTTTCTTCCTCCTCCTTGAGTCACCCTTGAATCATCGCGGCGCGCATGAATTCCTCTGCTGTGCCAACCTCTTTAACACAGGCTAGCACTTGCAACCAACATCCTCAGTTATCTGCTGGATGTATTCCAATCTCTGTTGTTCTCTATAGTTTTTAGCCTCTACAGCTCCCTTTAATACCGTGGACGCTATTCCCCGATGTTTTAAAAGGTTGTAACCTCCCCCTCACTTATCGACCTTAATGACAGTGAAAAATTAAACCGCGTGTACCTAATGGAAATTTGGGAAAAGCTATCGTCACCGAAGTTAATTTGTCGGTAAAGAGGGAGGAAAGGGTTACATCGAAATGAGAGGAAAAATGCAAATGAAATTGATGGAAATTAATTTTGAAAAGCGGTAAAGTTAATAAAGAACGTGAATCTCCGGTCGTTACGTTAACAATTAATTGGCGTTAATTAGATATTTGAGATTTGAGGAAAATTACTGTCGCCAGTCCCATGGACAACTACTAAAATAACTGAAAATGAAAGATTAATGCACATATATTTAGCACTAAAAGCGTGACAACTGAAGGTTGACACGTGTTGTGTGAAAACTGAATGTTTGTCAGAAGTAATAAATTTCGCTACACTCTGTCTTAATTTAGCAAAAGAATTAACGAAACCGGGAAATTGAAAGTTAATTTAGTGACTGAATATAATAGTGAACTTTGTTTCTGAGGCACTACGAAATTCAACAAAATAAGGTTAGTCTTGGGCTACCTCAACATTCATTTCAAAAGCTACTTGAATCTACGCAATTTAGAAATAAGAGATTTAACTTTGAACTTGAATTAAATGATTCTGAACAATTAACAATAGTAAAATTTAGTACGTACCAAGCTGGGCTGCAGTCACAGGTAAGCTAAAATATGGTAACAAAACTCGCATTCTTAATTTGTGCTTGTGTAATCTAAATATTGTAGCCAGCTATGAATACTTTAACCGAATTTTGAAATTAAAGCAGTGAAATGGAATGATATTGCTTTAATGCTGGCGTTTGAATTTCAACGACACTCAGGTTCATTCCGGAAAAGGAAGGGACCCTGCTTGGTAATGTAATTGGGACAATGGGCAACAAAGGTTCATGCTACATTGCTGTAATTTTGAAACAGTTTGAAAAGCTGAGGTCTGCCACACAGTTTTAAAACTTTACGTGCTTCCAGTCATCCTTGTTGGTTGATTGAAGGTTTGAAGTAGTCGATCGGGAAGGTGGCGACAGTCACTCATTGTCGGCCGTCGCTGTTACAGAAGCTGGATGTTGGCGCGCCTTCTTCTCGACACTGTCACCAGGCGAAACGGGCTCTTGATGTGCGCCAGCTAATGCTTCCCGTCCGTGACACCGTGTCAGAAACTATCATAGCAAGTCGAGCGCAATTACATGCTGCCAAACCCCAAAAGAGCGGCAACTCGCGGGAGCTTCACACAACACACTTGCTCCACCGCCCTATTCCAGCCAGACTCCCCTCTGCCCGCGCTCCACGCGGCAGAGTTCACACTACCAAAGAACCTAAACACTTTGGTTCTCCACACGACCTATCGATGTAATCGTTCGATAGCATAGCTTTCCCTAGGCCAGACCCAGCGTAAAAATACAGATAATATTCACAAAACAAACCAATTATACATCGACATAATTGCATATACATATATATATATATATATATATATATATATACATACAGTAAAACAATTACAATATATAAAGACACAGAAATGTCATATCATCAGGTAACAAAACAAGGAAAAAAATTTGTAGTACAATAGATGGAAATAGTATTGGGAGATGAAGAAGCTTGCACAGGACAGAGTAGCATGGAGAGCTGCATCAAACCAGTCTCAGGACTGAAGACCACAACAACAACAGATGGAAATAGGAGGATATGCATTTCCGGCGTTACAAGGTCCTACCATCCTGTCTCTTCTCTTGTCAATGTTTTCCATATATTCCTTCCTTCTCCGATTCTGAGCAGAACCTCGTCATTCATTACCTTATCAGTCCACTAATTTTCAACGCTCTTCTGTTGCATCACATCTCAAATGTCTCAAATGCTTGGGTTTTCTTCTACCCCTGTTTTCACGCACTGCCATACAATGCTGTATTCCAATCACACATTCTCAGAAATTTCTTCCTCAAATTTAGACCTATGTGTGATACTTAGACTCCTCTTGGCCAGTAATGCCCTTTTTGCCAGTGCTAGTCTGCTTTTTATGTCCTCCGTGCTGCGTCCGTCATCGGTTATTTTGCTGCCTAGGTAGCAGAATTCCTTAGCTTCATTTGCTTATGATTGTTGATCCTGATGTTAAGTTTCTCGCTGTTATCATTTCTGCTACTTCTCATTACTTCCTTCTTTCTTAGAATTACTCCGAGTCCATATTCTGTACTCATTACACTGTTTATTCCATTCAGCAGACCAAGTAATTCTTCTTCACTTTAACTCAGGATAGCAATGTCATCAGCGAAATGTGTCATTGATAAGCTTTCACCATGAATTTCATTTCCACTCCTGAACCTTTCTTTTATTTTCGTCATTGGTTCTTAGATCTATAGACTGAACAGAAGCGGCGAAAGACCACATCCCTGTCTTACACCCTTTTTGGATCCGAGCACTTGGTTCTTCGTCTTCTGTTCCTGCGTACCGACAAGCGCCAGCACGAAGATGAAAAACACAAGAGCAGAGGAGGCTGTGAGACGATGTCATCCACTAGCCCGCTGACTAGGACCGCACCATGACAGGCGCGGCCTCTAGAAGATGAGAAAATATGCGCCGCTCCTGCCAGCCTCAGCCGCACAGTAGTAGACCGGGAGCTGTAGAACAGTTGTTAGTGATCTATATCCAATGCTTACATCGACACTGTCTATAGTGAAGAACATTACTTACTTGCATGTCGCCCATCGCTTGCGACACGTTCCTTTAAACCCCAAGTTAAGTATTATCAACCCTCTTTATTGTAATAAAAACTATTAATGTGAATTGTTGAATAGCTATCCGAGAACGTAGCATCTATTAGGCACCCTATAAGCGGCGAGTGGGCAGGACCCCACATAGACGACGAGCTCTATGCCAAACCCCGAGCCACGGATTTTTTTTCTTTTCTGTTTTTATTTTTTTGCTGGCGCCTTAATTTCTTCTTTGTATTTACTTTGGAGGGGCATTCATTTCCTTTAACAGTTTATTGCTGTTTTTTCTAATCTGTGTTTTGAGTTGGGCATTGCAGATATTTTCTTTGCTTTTGTCATTTTTCTTGCTTGCCTTGACTGTTTGTTGCATTTGTCTCTTCCAAAATATCCACCCCGCCTATTCCGCGCCCTGCCCAGGCGCCACAGCCGCAAGCGTTAGATGCCTCGCAGCTAATGCAGACATTTCAGTTTCCGACACAGCAGATATCTGCTCTACTCAACAAGGCGGAGCAGCTACTGGCCAATGCTATGCCCTCGACGAACAAGCACCACCTACTATAGTTCCCATACCACCTTTTCGACAGTTCCGTCAACTAGACGAGGAATGGCTCGAATGTTTGTCCCAGTTCAAGGCTCACCACGTCGCTCACAATGTAACACGTTCTGTGAAAAGCCATTATTTATTATCCACGGCAGGAAGTGCAGTCTTCCACCTAATAAACAAATTTTTCCCTAACGCCACTCCGAGTCAACTGTCCCCTGAACAGCTTATTGCTTCGCTAGCTAACTACGAGGTGCATTCAAGTTCTAAGGCCTCCAATTTTTTTTCTAATTAACTACTCACCCGAAATCGATGAAACTTGCGGTACTTCTCGACGTAATCGCCCTGCAGACGTACACATTTTTCACAACGCTGACGCCATGATTCCATGGCAGCGGCGAAGGCTTCTTTAGGAGTCTGTTTTGACCACTGGAAAATCGCTGAGGCAATAGCAGCACGACTGGTGAATGTGCGGCCACGGAGAGTGTCTTTCATTGTTGGAAAAAGCCAAAAGTCACTAGGAGCCAGGTCAAGTGAGTAGGGAGCATAAGGAATCACTTCAAAGTTGTTATCATGAAGAAACTGTTGCGTAACGTTAGCTCGATGTGCGGGTGCGTTGTCTTGGTGAAACAGCACACGCGCAGCCCTTCCCGGACGTTTTTGTTGCAGTGCAAGAAGGAATTTGTTCTTCGAAACATTTTCGTAGGATGCACCTGTTACCATAGTGCCCTTTGGAACGCAGTGGGTAAGGATTACGCCCTCGCTGTCCCAGAACATGGACACAATCATTTTTTCAGCACTGTTGGTTACCCGAAATTTTTTTGGTGGTGGTGAATCTGTGTGCTTCCATTGAGCTGACTGGCGCTTTGTTTCTGGATTGAAAAATGGCATCCACGTCTCATCCATTGTCACAACCGACGAAAAGAAAGTCCCATTCATGCTGTCGTTGCTCATCAACATTGCTTGGCAACATGCCACACGGGCAGCCATGTGGTGGTCCATCAGCATTCGTGGCACCCACCTGGATGACACTTTTCGCATTTTCAGGTCGTCATGCAGGATTGTGTGCACAGAACCCACAGAAATGCCAACTCTGGAGCCGATCTGTTCAACAGTCATTCGGCGATCCCCCAAAACAATTCTCTCCACTTTCTCGATCATGTCGTCAGACCGGCTTGTGCGAGCCCGAGGTTGTTTCGGTTTGTTGTCACACGATGTTCTGCCTTCGTTAAACTGTCGCACCCACAAACGCACTTTCGACACATCCATAACTCCATCACCACATGTCTCCTTCAACTATCGATGAATTTCAATTGGTTTCACACCACGCAAATTCAGAAAACGAATGATTGCACGCTGTTCAAGTAAGGAAAACGTCGCCATTTTAAGTATTTAAAACAGTTCTCGTTCTCGCCGCTGGCGGTAAAATTACATCTGCCGTACGGTGCTGCCATCTCTGGGACGTATTGACAATGAACGCGGCCTCATTTTAAAACAATGCGCATGTTTCTATCTCTTTCCAGTCCGGAGAAAAAAAATTGGAGGCCTTAGAACTTGAATGCACCTCGTACTATGACCAACAAGTGACCATGGTAGCAGCTAGGTATCAATTCTTTCACTGCAAAGAATGGTCAGAACAAACTTATCGTGAGTGGGTAACAGATTTGTAGGGCATGACAGAGAAATGCAAATTCAAATGTGCTTGCGGTGCTTTATATCCAGATGATATGTTGTGTGATGCGATTGTGTACAGTGCACCTGATGTCAAACTCAGAGAACAGATTTTGAAACAGTCCGATCCATCATTTCATCAGGTAGAGCAATACGATTCAGGTGCCTGGTCGGTTTATAAATTTGAGCGCCCAGCTATTTGTCGGGTTGAGTCCCTTAGTTGCGATCGACCCATTTGGCGTCGACAGCAGCTCGCCACGCTGAGTAAACAAACTTCCACACCGCGTAAGCAGTTCGCTACACAGGCGGCTACGCAGGCGAACAGAATTTAGTCTTGCCCTCGGTGTTACTCAAGGCACAAACGCCAAGAGTGCGCCTCCCAACGAGCTCAGGGTTAACCTTGTGGTAAGAAAGGACATGTACAATCCGTATATTTGCAACGGCACAATCACAAGAATTCGGCCCACCCACAAAACTCTAGTCATAAGGCCCGTGTTAGTAATGCAGTATATTCAAAGTTTGCAACAGGCAAGCGCGCATTTTATTCAGTGATACACCAGTGAAACAAACTTTTTGTTCACCTACTTCTTTGTGGGAAACGCGGGAAATTTCAGTTGGGCACGAGTGCCTCTGTCACACTACAAAATCGTCACACATATGAACTGTTAGGCTCCCTACACCAGTCTAAAACTAGCACGCAACTGACGGCTCATAATGGACAAGATATTCCCGTTCTCGGAACATGTACTTTACCTGATATTTCTTTCGCATTTGTGTACAGTGACTTTTACATTGCTACGATCACTTGATGGTGAGAACATAACTGGTCTTGATTCTTTTGATTTGTTTGACTTTAACATTCAGGACAATGTGTTGTCAGTATCTGCATTCCATGCAGAAGACAGTGTAGCTAAAAGAATTCCTGAAACTATTTTCTGAATGTTTAGGCAAAACTAACAATTTTGTTGCACAAATGCGTTGAAAGACAAGGCTAACAGGAAATTTTGCTGGACCAGAACTGTTCCCATTGCAAATAACGAATTGTAACGAATTCGCCGCTGAACTTAAAGAATTCCAAAAGAGCGTACTTATTGCGCCCGTATCAGCTAATAAAGGGGCAAGTCCAGTGGTTTTGCTCCCCAAACTCTCAGCTCGCACTCACCCCTGTTTCGAGTTTAAGTCTACAGTCAACCCACAGACCGTGATAGATACTTATCCATTGCCAACCCCGGAGGATCTCATGGACAGATTAGGCGCTGATCGCCACTTTTCAAAAATTGATTTGCGGGATGCATATCTTCAAATACCACTCGATGAAGAATCTCAAAAAGTGTGTGTAGTGAATACTCATTTGGGTTTGTTTAAATATTTACGTTCGCCTTTTGGCGGTGTTTCCACACCCGCCATTTACAAAGGTATTTGGAACAGCAGGTGACAAACTCTTCAAACTATTTGGACGATATTGCAGTAGCAGGTCGTACACCTGAAGAACATATTGAAAATTTACATGCTTTGCTTCGTGTATTATCTGATGCAGAACTTAAGTGTAGACTGGCAAAGTGTGATTTTTAGAAACCAGAGTTGCAGTATCTTGGTCCTGTCATAAACAGTCAACGTTTACATCCTCTTTAGTCGCATTTGTTAGCCATACGAGATTTGCCAGTTCCTGGCAATATCACAGAATTGCAGTCAGTCTTAGGCAAAATGAACTATTATATTCGGTTCATACCCAATGCTGCGCAAATACCGGCTCCATTGCATCGCTTGCATCGCAGGAATGTCCCCTTTGTTTGGACACATGAGTGCTGAGTAGCTTTTCAAAAACTTAAAGATCCATTGCTCAGTGATCGATGCCTAGTTCACTTTGATAATGCCGAGCCAGTTGTATTGCAAGATGACGCTTCCTCCTACGGAATAGTTGCAGTGCTTTCGCACAGAATTCGTGATAATATGAGGACTTTTCGCTTCGGCATCAAAAGTGTTGTCTAAAGCTCAGTGTAACCATTCACAAATTGAAAAAGAGGCTCTGGTTATTGTGTATGGTGTCACCAACTTCCACCACTATTTGTATGGCATAAATTCTACTTAGTAACTTATCACAAGCCACTGCAGTCCTTGTTTCACTCTACGAAACCGGTTCCTGTACGAACTGCCCAAAAACTTCAAAGATAGACTTTGTTGTTGTCTCAATACCAGTACGAGATTGTGTACCGTCCGAAGGCTCAACATCGTAATGCGGACGCACTTTCACGTCTTCCAATTGAACGCTTCTGGTGCATTTCGTTGTCACATAGATGCATAGAATTCTGAACTGCTTTAGTACTTCCCGCTGAGCTATAGGAAAATTGCGCAGGCCAAGGAAGCTGATTCGGATTTGAACATTTTGCTAACATACAGTCGCAAATCTTGGCCTTGTTCCTTGCATAGCGTACAGAACTCTGTTGTGCGCCGGTACTTTGCACGTCGGTGTAGCCTCGCTGTACAGAAAGGTGTAATTCTTGTTACAACTGACAGCGGACAGTGACGTATGTTGATCCCTAAAGTGTAGCGAAAAGAAGTGTTGCAGTTACTTCACCGAAGGCATTGGGGGATTGTTCGTACGAAACAGTTAGCGCGTCGAAACTTTACTTGGCAGGGTATGGACACCCAAATAGAACAGATGACGTCACAGTGTCTCGCAAGATTGGAAAATCAGTCCTCTCCGCCACAAAAATTCTCTGCTTGACCTAAGTCGCAATCACCTGGCAACGTGTTCACATAGACTTTGCTGACCTTTTTGGAACATTAGTAAGTATAGTAAGTTTCCTTTGCTGTGGCAATGAACTTGACAGCGTCACGTAGCCCAATTCTGGTGTTGTCCTCAATTTTTTTTATTTTTTTCTTAGATGGTTTACCTCAGGTGATAGTGTCAGACAACGGCTCTCAGTTCACGTCAAATGAATTTGAAACGTTCTGTGAACGCAATTTCATACAGCATCTAACTACTGCACCAAACCATCCACAGAGTAACGGCGAAGCGGAACGTTATGTCAGAACCTTCAAGTAGCATATGGCCAAACTTCACTCCGCACACACCAGGCATCAAGCATTGCAACTGTATCTCGCCTCATATCGTTCGTGCCCACGAGATGGGCTGTCGCCAGCGGAATTGTTTCACGGTCGCTGTCATCGGACACTGCTCTACCCTCCTCAGCATCCGGCGCCGAAAGAAGCCCGCAAGTATCGTTTCGAGCTGCATGATAATGCCTCTTACAGGGTTTTTAGCGGCAGCAGACGGTGGGTGCGAGGCGAGATAGTCCTTTGACTTCGCACTTACGTATATCTTATTTCTTGTCCAGATGGCTTGCAGCGCCGACATCAAAATCAACTTCGACTCTTTGATGTACACGATGATCTTGCGGTGTCTCTTCCGACAGATTCACGGGTCCAGAGGTCAGCGCGGCCACAGCAGCCGCCAAAGGGTGTCTTCACGACACCGCGGGACGACTCCTTGGAGACGGAGGCTTCACCTCCTCTCGTCCTACCGATGTAGCTGGACCCACCCACTCCGCAGCAGTCCCCGCCTTCTTCATCTGGTTCATGGCAGCAGGAGGTGGACACGTACCCTTCTGGTCGTTTTCCGGGGGACGTTTCCGCCAGAGTGCAGGCCGGATGGCGGGGTACGGCCGAAAGCTTGACATCCCCTGCAGCCACAGCTTCCGGCCCGACGTTGTGCCCCACTCCTGCCTCCCCCGCCGTGGTCGCAATCCCTACACCATGGTGCGTGGCGGAAGGTACCCTGTACCACTACTAATCATTTCCTTTCCTGTTCCACTCGCAGATACAGAGAGAGGGGATAACGACTATGTATATGTGTCGGTATGAGCTCTAATTTCTCGTATCATATCTTCGTGGCCCTTACGCGCAGTGTACGTTGGCGGCAGTAGAAACGTTCGACAGTCAGCTTCAAATTCCGGTTCTCAAAAATTTTTCTCGAAAATAACGTCGCCTTCTCTCCAGGTAATCGTATTTGAGTTCTCGAAGCACCTCCGTAACACTTGCGTGTTGTTGGAACCTACCGGTAGCAAGTCTAGCAGGGCGCCTATGAATTGCTTCGATATCTTCCTTCAGTCCGACTTGGTACGGACCCGAAACACTCTATCAGTACTCAAGAACAGGTCTCACAAGATTCTGTACAAGTTGATTAATGAACGCAGTGAAATACAAAAGTTTTGAAATTGTACTTTCACTTATTGTTCTTGTTGCGGCCTTCAGTCCAAAGACTCGTTTGCCGCAGCCCTCCGTGCTACTCTATACTACGTATGCCTGGTCATCTCCAATCTTTATCCTGCGGCAGTTGCTTACGGTATTCACCTCCTTTCGTCCCTCTACGATTTATACCCTCGACAGCACCCTCCAGTACTGAATCTGTGATACCCTGACGTCTCCGATTGAGTCCTATCTACCGACCCTTCTTTTAGTCACGTTATACCACAAATTTCTCTTCTCCCCCATTCTGCTCAGTACCTCCTAATTGATTACCAGATCTACCCATACGATCTTCAGCAGTCGTGTCTAGCACCATATTTCTAAAGGATCTATTCTCTTCTTTCAGATCATATATTTGTTGTAGCTGAATGCACAGAAGGAAGATAGGATCTTTTTATTTAAAAAGGGTATCAAAAAGGCAGCTAAGGAAACGGTTGGAGTCAAGAAGAGGAAAAAAGTAAAGAATGAATGGGTAACACCAGATATGATAACCAAGATGGATGATCGCAGGAAATGGAAAACAGTAAACACAGATGAAGGGGAGCGCAACTACAGGATGTTAAATAATGAATTAAGAAGGGAGACAGAAAAAGCAAAGGAGAAATGGCTGACAGAGAAGTGTGACAAGATAGAGAAATTAGAGAAAGAAGGAAAATATGATTTGATGTACAAAGAAGCAACGGATTTGAAATTCAGGTAAAAGAGAAACAACAATGTACTAAAGGAAGTGGAGGCAACAGACAATAAAATGGTGAGTGAACCACAAGAAATAATCAGAAGATGGGAAGAATATATAGAATGGCAATACACTACAGACAGGCGACCAAGTGAAGAAGACCGTGGGATAGAAGAAGAAGATAAAGTTGCAGATGATGACAAAGGAAATGCAATACTAACCAGGGAGATTGAAGAATCTATGAAGGAGACGAAAAATGGAAAGGCGATGGTTATTGATCAGATTCCTGCGGAACTGTTAAAGTCATTCGAGTAAGGAGGGAAAAGGGAGTTGAATGAATTGTGTAATCAAATATACATGACAGGAAAATGGCCAAAGGAAGTGTCTTAATACCTATAGAAAAGAAGAAGAACAACAAAATTGTGCTGAACATAGAACAGTGAACCTGATATCGCATGCTGCCAAAGTCTTGCTGAGGACACTCAGCAGAAGGCTATATCGAACGCATAATAGGAGATGAACATTTGGTTTCAAGCGATGAGTGGGAACTAGAGAAGCCATTGGGCTACTGAGAGTGATAGGGGAAATGTACATGGAGAAGAAAAGGAAGGTGTAAGTTGTGTTCATTGATCTTGAGAAGGCTTTTGTCTGTGACAGATGGGACAAACTGATGGAAATCCTAAGAAAACATGGAGTTGACGGGAGGGATAGACGGCTAATTAGAAATTTATATTTGAACCAGAAAGCAAGAGAAAGAATAGGAGGTGTGGTGAGTGAAGAAATTGATCTGGGAAGAGGTGTAGGACAACGTCGTTGTATATCACCAACACTGTTCAATATCTATCTGGAGGAAATTATTAATGCAAGTTTTGATGGAAGGAGATGAGTTTCTACAGGGGGTCGGACAGTGGAGTGTATAAGATTTGCAGACGACATGGTTGTGATGGTAGAGAGTGCAAGAGAGAAGGAACAAATGTTAGATGATCTAAACACAAAATTAGAAGAATATGGAATTAAGATAAGAAGAAGAAAACGAAAAGCATGGTAATTGGAGGAAAGGGGAGAAAATGCCATATTAAAATTTGGGGAGAGGATACTGAGCGAGTGAATAACTCCAATTGCTAGGAATGTGTAATAATGGATGATATGTACTGCTCAACATAAATTAGGAAAAGAATCGCAATGCCAAAAGAAGGATTCAAGAGGCAACACGAATTACTTTGTCGACCTCTAAACAAAGATCTAAGGACACGACTTGCCAAATGTTACATCCGGAGCATCGCACTGTATGGTCTGGAGACCTAGACATTGAGGAAGGAAGATGAAAGAAGATTGGAGGCACTAGAGATGTGGATACGGAAAATAATGGAAAAAGTGAAATGGGAAAACCGAGTAAGGAATGAAGAAGTATTAAGAAGAGTTGGAGAAGAAAGAAACTTGCTGAAAGTCATCAGAAAGAGAAAACGGAGCTGGACTGGGCTGATTACTGAAGGGAGGAATAGAAGGAATGGCGGAATGAAAAAGGGGAAGAGGAAATAGAAGATATCAAATGCTGGACAATATCAAAGGAGACAAATATTCAGAAATGGAAAGACCGGCTATGGACAGACAAAAGCGCAAGAGGCTTAACCCGTGACGAGACCTGCCATAAGGTAGAATACCATACTACTGTCTCTTCTTGTATGAACTTTACATTTCACTCCCATACAAGGCCACACGCCTGTAAAATACCTTCATAAAAGACTTCCTAACGTAAATCTGTATTCAAAGTTAAAAAATTTCTATTCTGAAATCTTGCCATTGCCAGTCTGTGTTTCATATCCTTTCTTCTCTCACCAGCATTAGCTATTTTGTAGTCCAAGTAACGAAACTCATTTATTATGTGTAACATCTCGTTTTCTAATCTAACTCCCTTAGCATCGCCTGATTCAGTTCGACTACATTTATTACCCTTGTGTTGCTTTTCTAAATGTTCATCTTCTATCCCCTTTCAAGACACTGCCCGTTCCGTTCAATTAACTGCTCTTCCAAGTCCTTTGCTGTTTCTGACAGAATTACAATGTCCTCGGTAAACCCCAAAGTTATATATCTTCGCCCTGGACTTTAACTCATTCTCCAAATTTTTATTTGGTTTCCTTTCCAACTTGCTCAGTGTACAGATTGAATAACATCGTGGATAGATTGCTATTCTGTCTCACTTCCTTCTCAGCCACTGCTCCCCTTTCATGCCCCTCGTTTCTTATAATTGCAGTCTGATTTCTGCAAAAGTCATATATCACCTTTCGCTCCCTGAATTTTTCCCGTGCTATCTTGAGAATTTCAAAGAATGTATTCCAGTAGTCGTTGGCAAAAGCTTTCTCCAAATCTATAAAAGGTATAAACGCACGCTTGACTTTCCTTAACCTGTTTTCTCTAAGAGAAACTGCAATCAGTGTTTCTACGTTTCTCCAAAATCAAAACTCATCTTCATTAACGTTGGCTTCTATGAGCTTTTCTATCTCTGTGTAAATAATGCAGGTTAGTATTTTACAATCATTACTTATGAAACTCCTAGTTCATTAATGTTCACACTTGTCAGCACCTGCTTGCTTTGGAATAGGAAATATTGCATTGTTCTTAAAGACTGAGGGTCTATCGCCTGTCTAATATATCTTACACACCAGGTGTAGTTCTCTCGAGGATATCAGTAGTTGTGAAGGGAATGTCGTCTACTCTAGGAGCCTTGTTTCGACTTAGGTCTTTCAGAGTTCTGTTGAATTCTACTCGCAGTACCCTATCTTCTACCTCATCTTCATCCACGTCCCATTCACTTTCTATAATACTGCCTTCAAGTTCATTTGCTCTGTGTAGTCCCTGTACACACTCCTTCCAGCCTTCTTCTTTCCGTTCTTTGGTTACTACCGGTTTTTCTTTTGTGCTCTTGATATTCATACAACTGCTTTTCCTTTTTGCAAACGTCTCTTTAGTTTTGCTGTAGACCGGATCTATCTCTCCGCTACTTCTGCATCCTCACATGTGTCCTCTAGACGATCCTACTAAGCCATTTTGCGTTTCTGTCAACCTCACTTTTAGAAGTTTGTATTCCTATCGCCTGCTCCATTTGCTGCATTTCTATGCTTTCTTCTTTCACTAGTAGAATTCAGTGTCTCCTGGTTTACCCAATGATTTCTATTACGCCCTGTCTTTCTACCTATTTGATCCTATGCTGCCTTCACTATTTAATCTCTCAAAGTTACCGTTCGTTTTCCACTGCATTCTTTTTCTCCGTTTCAGTCAATCGTCGCCTAACGTTCCCTCTGAAACTCTCAACAACCTTTGGTTCTTATTCAGGTCCCATCCTCTTCTTTTTATAACTTTTTCTTCAGCTTTTCTCTACAGTCAATAGACAACATATTGTAGTCAGGGTTCACATCTACCCCCAGAAATGTCTTACAGTTTAAAATATAGTTCCGTAATCTATCTTTTACCATTACATAATCAGTCTGAAACCATGTGGTGATTCCTGGTCTCTTCCACCTATGCACCCTGTTGTTAGAGGTGATTAAATAATGCTCTGTGGAAAATTAAGCCAGGTTGCCTTCTCTTTCATTCCTTTCTCCCAGTCCATATTCATCAATTTTATCTTCTCTTCCTCTTTCTGTTACCGAATTCCAGTTCCTCGACCCACTTACATGTTCCTTTCCCTTAACAGTCTGAATAATATCTTTTATTTAATCATACGTTTTTTCAAGCTCTTCGTCATCTCCAGATCAAGTAGTCTTGTATTATTGTGGCGCCTATTGCTTTCGCTACTATCTTGGCTACGATAGTGTGTTCTATATGCTGTTCATAGTAACTTACTCACACTCCTCTTTTTTATTCTGTACTAGTCCTGGTCCAGTATTGTTGTTGTGGTCTTCAGTCCATAGACTGGTTTGATGCAGCTATCCATGCTCCTCTACCCTGTGCAAGCTTCTTCATCTCCCAGTACCTACTGAAACCTATATCCTTCTGAATCTGCTTAGTGTATTCATCTCTTGGTCTCCCTCTACGATTTTTACCCTCCACGCTGCCCTCCAATACTAAATTGGCGATCTCTTGATGCCTCAGAACATGTCCTACCAATCGATCCCTTCTTCTAGTCAAGTTGTGCCACAAACTCCTCTTCTCCCCAATTCTACTCAATACCTCCTCATCAGTTATGTGATCTACGCCTCTAAACTTCAGCATTCTTCTGTAGCACCACATTTCGAAAGCTTCCATTCTCTTCTTGTCCAAACTATTTATCGTCCATGTTTCACTTCAATACATGGCTTCACTCCATACAAATACTTTCAGAAACGTCTTCCTGACACTTAAATCTATACTCGATGTTAACAAATTTCTCTTCTTCAGAAACGCTTTCCTTTCAATTGCCAGTCTACGTTTTATATCCTCTCTACTTCGACCATCACCAGCATTACACCAACTGAATTTCTGTTTGTAACCCTGTATTCACCTGACCAGAAGCCCTGCTCCTCCAGCCGCCAAATTTCACTAACTCCCTCTATATATAACGTTAGTTTCCCCCTTTCCATTTCTAAATTTTGTAATCTACCTACCCCCATTGTATGCTCTGACCTGCAGATTGCCAATTTTGTTTTTAATGACGACGACAGCCTTCTGAGCAGTCTCTGACTAGTGATCCGAATGGGATACTATCACCCACCGGAATATTTTACCCAAGAGGATGCTGTCATCATTTGACCATAAGCGGAGCTGGATACTCTTGGGAAAAATAGCAGCTGTAATTTCCCCTCGCTTTAAGCCGTTCGCACTACCTGCATAGCAAAGCCATTTTGGTTGACGTTACAAAGCCAAATCAGTCAGTCATCCAGACTGTTGCCCCTGCAACTACAATTAATTACATTTAAGAAATTCTATTTTCGTGGAAATGGTTAAATTTAAAATTTAATTTCTGGCTCTTTCGTGAATCTAGTGTGCAAGTATTGTTCATTAATGTGACACACGGTTATTACAATCATTGGAACAGGTTCATACAGTCTTACTTTGACGTGGAGGTACTGTAGACAGGACGAAATGATTTGATGGCAACAGTTAGTAGGTAAAAGGATGTTATTCTCTTTGTGAGCAGAATTAAGTTAATAGAGCAGGTCACACAGTATTCTTTTCCATTAATAATATTGAAACTGTTTCCAAATAATTATTTTACTGTGGATCATACTATTTCTCATTATCTTGACGGTGCCTTGCCTAACATTTTATACATACACTTATTTTTGGTCCCACTTTTACAGTCACTCATGTCCAACTCACACTCTTCCAACTTGCAACAACTCTCTTCGTGCGTGCTCTCATGTACCAGCGATGTTGGTGCCATGCTGGCAATATCTTTGGTTAATAATCATTCTTATTTTTATTACACACTTCACCGTTAGGATAGTGTTTACCTTTAATGTTACATGATTATTAAGACTTATCTTTTTTCTTTCTTCTTTTTCTCTTTGCAGAATCTCTTGATTTGTTTACTGGGTTCGTTTTCCTTAGCTTTGTCCACATTTTCCCTGTTTTCCTCCATCCTTTTACTTCAAATTCCGTTTTCATAGCCCGCCAGTGTGGCTGAGCGGTTCTAGGCGCTTCAGCCTGGAATCGCGCGACCGCTACGGCTGCAGGTTCGAATCTTGCCATGGATGTGTGTGATGTCCTTAGGTTAGTTAGATATAAGTAGTTTTAAGTTCTATGGGACTGATGACCTCACATGTTAAGTCCCATATGCTCAGAACCATTTGAACCGTTTTCATAATCTTGTCTCTGAATTCCTATCTTTCATTTATCGTGCCTTAGTGATTACTACTTGTTTTAGGTCTTCCGTTAAATGAAACCAGTTGCTTTTTTGATTGAGATGTGTACTAAGTAATCTATTTTTTCATAGAATGTTAGTCGGCGTTAGTGACACCATTTGTGTGTACTGTTTCAAAAAATTTTTTCTTAGGACCATCCGTTCTACTTTTTCTGTCTCTGTGATGCCTAAGGTTCCGAGTGTGGTCATTTCTAATGCGTGGAGTGCTTCTGGTAGTATAAGTGTATTGTAGTGCCTGAGTTTGGCCTGTTTTCATATGTTTCCTTTACTATAGTGAGTACATGTCAGTTTGTACGCTTTCTGAAATTTTTCTCTTCGTCCAACTTTGGATGCCTTGTTTGATACTGCTATCAGTATATATTCCCATAGATTCAAACTACTGAAGGCACTAACTACTAATAGGCATAGTTAGCAAATGAAAGATTTTGATAGAGAACAAACAATGTATTTACCTCAATAGTGTTCAAAAGTCATAATGTATATAGCAGTTCATGACATCCAGTCTTACAAATTTCAAAACTCCACCATCTCTCTCCCCACATCCACCACTGCTGGCGGCTCACCTCCAACTGCGCAACCGTACGCGCTGTTAACATCCAGCTGCCCAACACTACAATGGCGAATATTACAACAATGTTAACCAGCCACAGACTGCACACAGCACAGCCAGTGACTTTCATACAGAGCGTTACGTGGCCTTACCAATAAGAAAACCTAAACAGCCTACTTTCAATGGCTTCGATTCACCTCTGCACGAAAAATCCAGCATCTACATCACTTAATTGTTCTGTAGTTTCACCAGTGTAATTTACAACTTTTGATGCATAACTGCTATTGAAATTCTGACTGCTCCATTAGCTGCGAGCTGAAATTCTACTCTATGCTCATATTTAACGTTTATTTTTACGTGCGGTGTTCACCAAGTAATTAAAGTTAAGCAACTGCAAACTTGGTTGCAGTGAATAAAATAAGTCCACACTCTCCATACCGTTAAATATTACACCAATATGAATACGGCAGCACCTTCCTATCTGATTTTTAATTCTCTTTCTACTGCATTATTCAGAATTAAGATATCCATAACAGTTTTTGAGCTATGGGCGAAACTAAGCTAATTTATAAACAATTAATAAAAATTCGTAACAAAAAATATAAACCTTAAGAACTAAATGTTGGACATGCTGTGCAGCAACGCCCACCGGTACATATTGCCTTGCTGGACGCGTATTAGTCTTGTATCAGATTTTATGTAGATCTTCAATTAAAATCGGATTAAAATGCGTTTCACAGCTCAGTTAATTGTGTTAGACAATATTTGAGAATCTCTATCGCAGGGCATCACTGAGAGCTACAGTTTCAGCGCTCAGTCCCTTTCGTACATTAAATAATATAAAGTTAGTAAAGATTATCTGAATTACAGTTACAAAAAACTTCTCGGAGTGGTATCTTTTTACAAACATTGATTACAATTTATATATGTATACTGACAGAATCGTGTTACTGCCCTCTTTAATTGAAAGCATCGTCCACCATTATATTTATTACACTTCACGCTGCAGGTGTGCAGATGCGAAAAATAAACACACTGAAGCAGGAAAACCGATACACCACGAACGAATTATCCGAATGACGCGGAAATCTGTAGATGTGACGTACATGTACATACAAACAAATGACTACAGTTTCACAAAAATTACACAATTTATTCCAGAGAAAGAGGTTCACAAATGGGTCTAGTCAATAATGCGTTGCACTCGTCTCGTTCTTATGCAAGCAATTATTCGGTTTGGCGTTGATTGATAGTCTTCCTGAAGGATATCGTGCCAAATTCTGTCCAATTGGCGCGTTAAATCGTCAAAATCTCGAGCTGGTGGGAGAACTCTCCCACAATGCTTCAAACGTTTTAATTTGGAAAGAGATCCGGCGACATTATCGGCCAAGGTAGGGTTTGGCAAACACAAAGACAAACAGAAGAAATCTTGCCGTATGTGTGCGAGCATTGTCTTGCTGAAATGATAACTAATCGCATCAGTGACGTACAAAACACGCCGGTAAAAGCTCCACGGCCTTCTTCATTCTAAACGTGCTTGGCAGTCAGCGTTGAATTACGTTAGTTAGATGTGCGAGCGTAATAGCTACCATATTTGTCTGTATTTTATGGAAGCAACACTTGTGCATTAGCATTCGATCTGCATAAAGTATTGTTTGTTCCAACTCCTACGCACTCGGATATGTTCTGCTGTGTTCCGTGTTCATGTACATGATCAATACTGAGGCAATAATGTAATTGTGGCTTGAGGGTGAAGGGTCTCTTGAAGCCAATAACGCAGCATCACGTCAATTTCCTGTTCTGAATACCATCAATGTAAATGGTAATGAAAGGAAACTTGTGTTTTGGAGTGACAACTGCTGTGAAAAAAAGATAAAAAAGGAAAAATATCATGTGCATTTGTATACATGTACATGTTCATAGTGTCTTCTTGCCTGTTTGACTGCGTATAACTAAAGTATTTGGTTTCAGACCACACCTTCCTATCTTATGATAGAAATTTTGCCTTAATAGAAAAGCGTAAGAAGGTAGTAAAGTGTTATGCATCTGATGTTTTATAAGAAGCAACTACTTCAGCATGCCTTTCTTTACCATTCAACACACTCAGATCAGAGGAACAGGACTTTATTGACTTCCAAGCTGCTGCTGACAAAGTCATCACGTAACAAAGCTACACACCAGTTTTGCTGCACAAGTTAACACCATACGTGTGATAGTGCACATCAAAAGGATATTCAGTGATACGGAACAGTGGAAACGTGTAAACATTCTAAACAATGGCAAAACTGTTGCCGATTTTATACATACACGACTTTCAGTAGTACAAAATACTTCACGATTGTCAGCTAGAAAAAGGACTTCCTTGTTATGGAACTCTTTATACCACACCACCATAGGTAGTTAGTTACTAGTTTGTTTAATAATGCTTCAAACTGACAGCTGTTGTTTCGTATTGTGTACATGTTTTAATATGTTCATATTTAGGTACGTTTTGGCAACCAGTATGGCATTATATCTAGTCTGAATAACGTAATGTGTAAGACTCCTGGTTTCAAGTTTTACTTTTCTTTTCCTGGACTATTCAATGCAATTTTCTCTCGCCTTGCTGCATAGTTTATATTTCGTGGATGATGATAATTGTTAAATACTATAAAAGCTTGCGTACTAATTTCGTATGGTATACAATATCGTTTTGCTTTGTTATATCTTATAACATTACTTTTGATCCTTAGCACGGTGATAACCTTAGGTCCTCAATTCTACTCCAGCCAATGAGATTCCAGGCTGAATGTGGCCCACATCACTGCAAATGGGCGTGTTGGTGTACAGAGGTCAATGGTAGTTCACTCCGTGAACCCATCCCCCTTTCTGTCAGCCGCCTGATAAAGGTCTTTGTGGTCACTGAAGTATCAGTTCCACGTCAGATCGATGATAATGATGAATACAGGCTTCTGAGTGCTCGGTCCTCACATTCTGTCGTACTCCAGGTGACCGCTTCCTTCTTGACTCTGGGTTCAGCTGTTTCTCACCCATTCATGCCAAAATCACAGAACTGGAACATCTATCCCGTTCAAATGACAAATGATTACTCCAGCCCACTTCTCTGAGCCCATCCACACGTCCTCTCTCAAATTAAGACATCTGCTTATACTTTTCACTCGCCTGTCTGCAAGGCACAGCTACTGTCCAACTGAATAGACGGTGTAGTGGGAAGAGGTAGAAGGCACCGCATTAAAACTCGGCGAGAATATTCCAAGCGATTTATTGTTTCCAACTACAGTGCCCTTATTCCTCTTGGTCTGCATCACAGGGCCCCGCAATGCTGAAGAAGCACCCCAGCGGCCCGTGTAACAGAATGCTGTGTCGTGCCGGCCTTGGAGAGCCATGGAATTGTGACAGTGTCAGGATGTGTCGATAGTTGGCTCAGCGGCCTGTGTCCCTACCGACTCAGCGCTGCTCAGTGTGAGCTGCAGGTGGCCAGCTGCTGCTTCTTCTCGCCGGCATGGCTGAGATACCGGCGACGACAAGCACCTGTGATCCGGCGTCCGAATCTGCGGCCCTCGCCTTGGGATGCCTCCGGCGTGTGTTGGAAGCCAGGATGACTGCCTGCGGTAGCGAGCCATGGAGTGGCCCGCCGCTGGCTGGCTGGCTACGGACCCCGCGTCCGCCTCAGGGGGTCGAACCAACGACCCGCTGTGGACTGGAACGCTGGCGCCCCATCTCCTGCTGTCTGTAGCCGGTGGTGTGACATGCCCTGCCGTCCAGGAGAGCTGCCACACTTGAATGAATCTCGTTAGAAAACGGCACGTATTTATACTCGGCTGTGCGCCTCTGCTTTGCCAAGTGCTTCGCGTCACGTACTCATAACACACTAGGCTGGCCAGTGGGCCCCTTCTGCCTGCGACTTGCCACACGCAAAACAGCTACATACACTCTGCAATTTGACGGCGCTGTGGCCTCTATTGTACTTCACAACTGTTGGTATGCGCAACTCACTACGATCCGGCCCCCACCTGGCTGTAACCTGTGCTCAGAATATTGCACAAAACCAACTTTCCCTGTCCTAAACGGTGGTGCTGCTACAATGTAATGAAATTCGCTAAACTCTAAGTTCTGGTATCGACATGTGCACTGTTTAATATCCGTGACAGCTGTGCGACGAAAGTGTGCTGCAGCATCACACATTCATCCATTGCCCGCTAAAATGCGAATTTTTGTGTCCTCCATCATTACCTACATTAATATCAATTTGTGACCAGTTTGTATAACTCCTCCATGGTGCATCACTTTTTTGTCTTGTTTGGGAAATGTATCGTAGTGTGGATAAAAGTGGCGTTAGACATCCTCACTGGTTTATAAAAGATCATCAGATCGGGGTAGGAAAAGCTTTGAGTTCAACATGGCTTGATGTCGCACTCTGTGGCCCTGGTCACTACCCAGTTAGATTATGCTCCATAGTCGGTGTAAGCAAATTCTAGCCAAAAAGGGACTGAATAGACAAGAAATCGCAACACAGTTACAAGTAAACAGTGAAATGTAAAGTGTAACGTAGATTCGCAGGCAACACTTGCAACTCGCTGGTAAACTTTGGCTTTGCTTTAAGTTTGATGAGCCACCAAACAACTCCAAGTGACCCAGAGACCCAAGATGAAGAGTTCCTGTGCTGCTACATCCAGCCACGGCTAGATACATCCAGTAAAAGATTGCTGAACCATAGCGCGACTCTCATCTAGAAGAAATTAGTGTAATCAAGCGACGATCAACATATTTTCCACAAAGCGCCGCGAGGAAAAAGTGTATCGAGCATGAATGCACACATCTGTTTACCTTGAGACATTCATTTTATCAAAGAAAATGTTCCTGTGATCGATAACTGGTTATGAAATTATATGACAGTATCCTCCAGATATCAGAAAGACTCACTGGAAGAAAATTAAAGAAAAGTAGTCCAGCAAGAATTCCCATACTTGAATATTGCTCCTCATGGTGGTATCCGTAGCGAATAGGATTGAAGATAAAATAGAGAAGATCCAAAGAAGAGCAGCTCGTTTCAAAATGGTTCAAATGGCTCTGAGCACTATGGGACTTAACATCTGTGGTCATCAGTCCCCTAGAACTTAGAACTACTTAAAACTAATTAACCTAATTAATCACACACATCCATGCCCGAGGCAGGTTTCGAACCTGCGACCGTAGCGGTCACGCGATTCCAGACTGAAGCGCCTTTAACCGCACGGCCACACCGGCCGGCAGCTCGTTTCGTTTCGTTACAGGTTCACGCAGTAAATGGATGGTGGAGATAATCAGTTAATGCGTCTACATCTACATCCATACTCCGCAAGCCACCTGACGTTGTGAGGCGGAGGGTACTTTGAGTACCTCTATCGGTTCTCCCTTCTATTCCAGTCTCGTATTATTCGTGGAAAGAAAGATTGTCGGTATGTCTCTGTGTGGGCTCTAATCTCTCTGATTTTATCCTCATGGTCTCTTCGCGAGATATACGTAGGAGGGAGCAATATACTGCTTGACTCCTCGGTGAAGGTATGTTCTCGAAACTTCAACAAAAGCCCATACCGAGCTACTGAGCGTCTCTCCTGTAGAGTCTTCCACTGGACTTTACCAGTGGTATTCGCTGCAAGAGAGGCGTTCTACACGAGGGTATGATCTACTCTTAGAATTTCGAGAGCTTACGCCCATAGAAGAGTCAACGAATATGTTGCTTCTTCCTATGTATACCTCACGAAAAGACCATGGAGATAGAATTAGAGAAGTTTGAGTCCACATGGAGCTTTACCAGCATTCGTTATTCCTGCGAACCATAGTTGACTAGAATGGAAAAATACGGAAGTAACAGTGGTAAACCAAGTACCCTTCGTCACTCACCTTTAAATGACTTGCGAAGTATAGACGTAGATGATAATGTTCGGCATATTAAGCAGCCCGTATACTTGCACTGTATACAAAAGACTGCAAATATCTTGAGGAGACACAAGGAAAAACACTATTATATTCGTCTAATAAACTCTAACAGAAACTAACACATAGTAGAGAGTGTGATCAGGAACCATATTCATTCTGCAGTAGGCGTCAAATAACATATCGGAACTTGTTTTGAAAATATCTAAAGTACACATATCAGGACAATGGCATAATTTTAGACAAACTGCAAACTAAAATGTCTCTAAGCTGTGTTCAGGAAACATGCATGTCTACTACATAAAATTGCTGTTTACCAGAATATGATAACGAAAAAAGGGTGAAACAGAAACATTCCTTCCATCCACCACAATGTGACAGACTGAACCATAGTCCCTCACGAGTTCTCAAGAGTTCAATTTTTTTTCTACCAGCCTGACAAAAACCAAAGGAGTACTGCGCCTTGGAAAGGTCAGGCGACAGGCAATTATACAAGGTGTAACAAAAACATATGTCCAAACTTCCGAGAAACATTACACACACGTAGAGGAAGAAAATATGTTACATGGACATGGGTGCAGATATGTGTAATTTCCATGTCGGAGCTCAGTTACGATAGCTCTTCAAAAAATACTAAAGAAAATTTGTGAAGTGCCCTTCGTGAGCAACGATATATGCATCAAGTCATTGTCGCATTGAATTCCTGATGCACTGATGTATCTCTGGAGAACTATTTTTGTTTTACAGCATTTCACAGTCTTCCACAAAACGGGCAGGATGACTACGTGTAGCTTGTATATGGGTTCCGTACACAAGGGCTTTCAAATGTCCCACAAGTAAAAGTCTAGTGGGTTTAGGGCCGGAGAGCGTGGAAACCAAGAAATCGTGGAGACGACAGTTCAAGACCTGTCCCACAATCCAGATTTAGTTTTCCCGTGGTTTCCTTAAACCGCTCATGGCAAAGGGCACCGTCGATTTCATTCCACATCCTTTCGTAATTCGAGTTTATGTTCGATGTCTAATGATCTCGCTGTCGATGTGACAGTAAACTCTAATCTCCTTTTCTCTCTTCAATTCCCTATGCGTCGAACGTTGACTTCGAAACATTTCATGTGAGAAAACATTTCATGTACTGCTGGTACGTTAGGATTATTACGAAAAGAAGTAGAAGAAGTAGAAAATGAGCTTCCGCAAGGAAAAAAAGCCATACCTATTTACCACATTTTATTCCTCTATGAGTGAGGAATGTTTCCTGACCTTTTGGCCATATCTTCTACTCCTTATATTATATCATCTGCTTGTGATGGTACGGTGTCACAGAATAACGATCATCGAAGCAAAGCCTGTCATCACACCTAACAACAAATTCTTCGTATCTAACCAAAATTTTTAGCAACTAAATTATTTTTTACACGCTTAAGACTTACTTGTGATAATCGAACAAAATTACCGATGGCTTACCGATTTCATAGATACCGTACAATCCTTCAAATATTATATTTTGGAATTACTGTAGGAAATTCATGTTTAGAACGTAGAAATCACTTTAATATATTACCTACATCTTGCTACCATGAAAAGAGGATCGATAGCAACTTATGACCGTAAAAGCATAGTAAATTTCATGGGGAACTTACTCATTTGGCTAATTTAAAAATTATATCAGGTAAGAACAAAGAAAACTGTTGCGTAATACTGAAATAAAATTAATGGAGTCTTCTGACAAGTAATACTTATTTAGCAAATGCTGGAAGACAAAAGACATTTTTTACACGCAAGGTTGTAAGCCAAACGTATCAGCTGAATCCATATTACTAAAATATAATCAAAATATTAAACCCTCCAAAACTTCGCAATATAACAGACTTACAAAATCTAAAAGTAATTTTGGTACCAGTATGAAAATTCCTTTAAGACTAGGTTTTTATACATATATATTCTCAGTCGTTTTAAATCTCATAAAAGTTTTACTTATTTTATTTTGCTAAGATGGCACACAGGTTGGTGAAAATATCAGTGGACTCAGATATCTACAGCACTGACTTACATTCAAACAAATTTAACATGCAATAGAAAAACGCTTACGTTAATATAACATAAAATAATATAGAGGCAGCCTTCGGGCAGCTTAAATCCATTGTTGGGTTTCTTTTGTATACTTGGTTTTGTCACCTCATATTCCTTATACTGCTGAGGAAAAGCATTTCTTCAAAAACATTTTGTGTAGATCTGAGGGCGAGCTGATACTATAAGTCAAGTAGATCTGCTGTGCCTTGAATTTTTGTGAATGTGGAGCAGACATTGGTAGGCAACGGAGCACGAACATGTCTTATGTTAGTCAAGTGCAACTTGTATGAGTTGTTTATAGAATAAACGCATAAGACATATTTAGCGATAGTGTAGGATGTTACTAAGTATGACAGCACAAATTATCTTCAGGACTAGAGACCTTGGATCGACTGCAGTCATAAAGTTCATCACATTACACTGATTAAATCCAAATGTTGGATTTGTAGCAAGATACATTGAATACGGTCTCTCACTTTTTCTTTTTCATCCGAAGCACACATACGCTTGTAACGGAACTGAAATGATGGTGGGCTGACAGTAATTTGGAGCCCGCGCGTCGGAAACGGGCGCGCTGGTGTGAGACTGCCCGGGAGTGCACCCTGATGCCATCTATTGGCGAAACTGGGAATTAGCGCTGCCTCTCAGACAATGCACTAAGATATCGGAGTCAAATGTATTCTTTTTCTTGGTAATTATAAGCTATTACTGTATGATTTAATGTTATAAAGCGCTAGTAGTAAATTATTATGACTGGTATGAACTCCAGGGTAATAAATATAAATATTCTTAAATACTAAATGATTTCAGTGAATAGGTGGTAGGGGAACGCCCCCACTCTTGGTGATACGAGCCTCAATTATCCTCGGGAAACCGAAGCGATGTACTTCAGATTATTCCTCCGGGAAAATCATACTTCAGACGGAACAATGAAATGGCCTGGAGAGTGTTGACGTGACAGGATGTGCGTAACTGTGCTCACGCAAAAGTGATTGTGCAACCGCGAAGAGGCGAATATCGTCGCCGTTTGTGGAGTAGAACGCGACGAATGGTTGTCGAAGCCGTCTCTATGCCACTGGGGCTGATTGTAAGAGTTCCTGCGCCCAGATTTTATGGCGGACGTGCAGTAGCTTATACGAGTGCTACAGCTCGTAGTTCCAGCCGCCATTGAGGGCATGAGGCGTGAAGAGCTGCGTTAGCCACATGCATCTCACCACCAGCACCGACACGTCTACCCAAGGCAAGACTGCTTGCAATTGTTAAGTCGAACTTTGTATACATGTAAAAGGAGAATACCAGTTACCTTTTATTCAAGTGCAAAGGACAGAATATAGTAATGAGTAAAGTTACGAGGCATGTTGTTCATTGTAAAGTGTAGTAACCTGAAACACAGTGTAGTGAAATCAGACTGAGGCCACCATCGCCTCTTTCATTTACAATTCTTTTGGCTGTAGAATACTTTAGCGTATAAGAACCAGAAAAGAGCAATGGTCACACCAGAATGAGTCGCCTATTTATAGTTACTTAAATTTTTCTGAGTAACCTTTCAAATAAAGTCACTTAACTAATTCTATAGCAATTGTCTGAAGAGTAATATCCCAAAGTCATTAAATAAGTTGAAGGATAGAATTTTGTTAACCTAAGTTGCATAAATTGTCTTGGTGGTAATTACCAAGCCAACTCACAGAAATTGAGAGAGTATTTGCTTTGTAGAATCATCTAGAATGATCAGAAATAATAATATTCAGAATTAAGTTTAAAATTCAACTCAAGCCGTTTCACTTTGAAACGAGCTAAAAAAAAATTGATTTATTCTTTTGCTCCTTCAGAGCTGGCGACGGTAGTTATAAGTATTTTCAGGAGGATTCGACGGTAAGTCTGCTGCTCTCGCCGTGCTGATAGGATTATCCACTGCTGCTAGCAGTGGTGATTGGATACATAAGCTCACTACCAAGTTAAGTGGGTCAGGTAGGCAGTGTTACCGTGTGAACTGTAGGGCACTGTAGGCCGTGGATCGAACCCGTTCAATCATCACAGCTCTTTGAGAAATAGTCCGGTTAGGAGTGTACTAATCCAATAGGTAAATACTGGCGAGTGACGGTCAAAAATGTATACGCAAGTGAATTTAGCAAGGTCCATGTAGCACCTAGTTGATGTGGTGCAATGGCGAGGGTAGGAGTGGAGTAAAAGTGAGCTGAGCTTGTGGCAGCTGTGCTGTCTTCAAAGATTAATAACGTGAATTCACTACTACCTCTTACCATTAGGACTGAGCTATTTACGGTTAAAATACGTAGCAGTAAGCGCAAAGGCGTGACAGCTACAAGTCCGTATTGGCTTTATACATACGGAATTAGGAAGCGGGTCATTCCATCAGTGGAGGGGGTTAAAACAACCGAGTCAGTTGAGAACATACCCCATTTACTGATGGAAAGATTCGGCGGTTCGTTCGCATGTGGCGACCGTGACAGAACTTACCAAGTTTGTAGAATAATGGCTGCAATAAAAGTGTTTTATATAAACTTGTAGTTTCAAGAAAATTTTAAATTTAAAATTCTGTTGTAGACAAATATACCACAATTGGTAAGTTCAAGACGACAACCTGCAAAGCAGCAAAAGGAAGTCCAATAGTAGGAGTTAAACAAGTAATACTTGGTTTAATAAACATTTCGATTAGGCACGAAATACAGCAGCTTAAGATGGAGTCGAATAGTAACAAGCAAGACGAAAACATTACAAGGTCAGACCCAGAATTAGGGACCATAGATACTGTTGTAGGGTTGGAAAATCTTATAGATGAATCCACATCCACAAGACAGGAGGAACGGGAAGTGAAACCAAAGGTAGTGAAACGTGAACCCAATGTATCTGTGGATGCAAGTCACAAGGGAGAGGATATGGAATTAACAAGTTTGTTAAATAGTATGATGGCGCAAATTCGAGAAGGGAATGCTAGTTTGAAAGCAGAAATGGCTAGTCATATATCCCAATATGTGAAAACCTATCTGGTAAAATAAAAGCCAATTTAGATATTTTGAATACGCAAAGCCAACGTATCACAGAGGTAAACAAATCAGTAAATAGCATTAGGGCTGAAATAACAAATGTTCAGAGAGAAGTCACAGAAATAGAGAAAAGATTTGATACCGAAATTCAGAAAATAGAGAAATCAGTGGAACCTTTGATTAGTAAAAAATTAGAACCGATAATTGAAAGTAAATTACAGGTGATAGTACCAGTTGTAAAGAAAGAGATTGTTAAAGAAACGGCAGCTGATATTGAAACACTGCGCAATACCATGTTGAGTTTTGATGCATGTGTGCAGGAGCAGGAAAATACATTGCGTAATGAGATAAAATTGTTAAGTCAGCAAGTTCAGAATCAGACGTTTCTTAACTGTAGTGGTATCCCATTGGTAATGCAAAAATCGGAAATACTGAGTAGGGAGGAAAAATACGATCCTCAAAAGAAACAAGGTGGATGGCATCCAATGGATTTTATAAAAAATTGTGAACGTGTCTTACCAACAGACATGTCGGATAAAGAAAAAATTAATTTAGTAATAGACGCTTTAGCAGGTCATGCTAAACGTTGGGGATTGAATTTGGATATCGACAATTTGAAGTTTACAGACTTCAAAGAAAAGTTCCTTGAGGAATTCTGGGGCACACAACAGAGGGATAGGTTGTGGAGAGAATTCGTTGTCGCCAGAATGCCAGAACATGGGCGTGGGCTCATGAAAGAATACTGTGAAGGATGGTTCAAGCGTTTGGAGTATCTTAAAGATCGTAGATCAGAATCGGAGATAGTGTGGGAGTTGTGGAAAAAGCTACCTGACGATTCAAAGCGTTATGTAGGAGGCACTCATCGAACATTCGATGAATTTTTAGAAAAAATCGAGAATGAAGATAGGTGGCGTGAAACTAGAGAGTTTCGAGGTTTCAGAAATCAGAATGGAATAGTAAAAGGTGGTAGGAATGAACCGCAAATTAACATGATGAGAGGAAGAGGTCGAGGAGGTAACTCTCAGCGAGGGAGAGGACACTATCAGGGAAACGGGATGCATTATCAAAATCAGGAAAACTAAATACCGCGCAGGTCAAGGGCCTAACGCGCACGGAAAGAAAGACATGGCCCAAATATAGGGAAGATCGGAGTAGTCAGTACTATAGTAGGATAGTGCGTCGTTCGCCTGAAGAGCAGTTACATAAACGAAACTTTGCGAAGTATAATGCAGGGATACAAACAGAGGAGAGAGAGCAGAGAGGAATTATTAAGGGAAATGAAGTAGGAAAAGAATATCGGTCGGATGTGAAGGCTCACGTGAATGAAATAAGTGCAATTCGAGGTCAGAGTGACGAATTGATGATGGAAGAGTCAGAGAAGGCGTTGTTTGTCGGTAGGGATGGCAACTGTGCAGAGAGGCAGGGGCAAGGTAGGAGTGATGTGACTTATGGTAAAAGGTTCGTACGAATAGTCGACGAGTCGCATCGAGAAGTAATTAAAGAGGAAAGGGTAGATAAGAAAAAGGGGCATAGTGCAGAGACGCATGCCGATTCAGAAATTACCTCGTATGCAGAATATGTACATCAGCTCAAAAGCCAGCCAGCACAATTAGAAAGATCTTCCACTCAAGTGATTAATTTGGACCCGAATATGACAGTGTTAGAGAGCCATACCGATTATGATGTGTACCTAGTGACAGCAAGAGTACATGACTGTGATGAAGATTCTTTTAAAGAAATTAGAGAAAGTGTATCTAACCAAGAGAAAGAGTGTTGTGATCCCTGTAGTACTGAAGCAAATGAGTTGAGTGAGACTGGAATTCCATTAGTAGGGGAAAATAATGAAAGTAAGAGTGGCGAATGTACTATCCAACAAAGGGAAAGTAGAGAAATGGATTATAATTTGCGAGAATTATTTGAATCCGAAGAAGGTCATATTTCTAAGGAGGAGGAATTATCGTCAGAATCATCAGAAAGCATCCAGGGAGAAAAAGAAGTAGAGGAAGTTTCCGATTCTGCAACCGAGAGTTCAGGCATGACAGATTCGAATGAGAACGAGATGGCATTAAAGAGCCTAGACGAAGGACTATTGGAAAAAGTGGTGAAAGAATTTAGGATGAAAAGGAGAAAGAAACCTCCAGATGGAATGGTCAGTATAAAAACCGGAAAAATAATATGGCAAGACTTGGCGGTGGAAAAGGATTTATTATGGGAAGATAAAGAAAGTATGAAAGAGGACAATATGATGCAAACAATCCTACCCATTAATATATGTGGATACGATTTATATGTATTGTTGGATACGGGTGCTCAAATAAGTGCTATTTCGCACGCATTTTTTGAGATGATCAAAGAGCAACGAGGAGTAGTCATGATGCCAGTAACAGGTGTCAAAGTGATAGGGGCGACAGGGAAATGTAGTAAACCTGTTAAACATCAAGTGATGATGGAATTTAAGATAAAAAACAAGCAATTTTCGAATGCATTTTTAGTAGTTCCAGAGCTCAGTGCCGAGATCATTTTAGGCATTGACTGGTTAATAAAACAGAAAGTGATTATAGATTGTGACAAAGGGATAATAGTTTGTAAAGTTAATAGTGCGGTATTAGAAATACCATTTGAATCATCTAGAGTAATGGAAGAGAACCAGCTGAGATGGGTAGAATTTAGAGATGATCATAATTCAGGGATAGGTCCAAAATTCGATTGGTTTCTCTTGAGGCAGATAGTTGAAGATGGAAATAAGGAGACACTCCTTCGAAATGTAGTGGATAAAACGGAAGGACTATCTGATGCCCAAAGGGAGGATTTACGGCAAATTCTGAAAGAAAATCAGGAGGTATTTTCAGACAAACCGGGACGAGTGATAAATTATGAGTACTGCGTGGAGGTAGAGGAGCATGAACCTTTCTTTAAACCACCATATAATGTACCCGTGTCTAAGAAAGAAGCAGTTCAAAAAGAAATAGATAAAATGGTTTCATGTGGGGTCATTGAACGGAGTTCTAGCCCATATAATAACCCACTGGTGATAGTAGGTAAGAAGGATGGAAGTGTACGAATAGTGATAGATGCTCGTACTCTGAATAAAGTAGTGAAGAGGGAGTTGGATCGTCCAGAGAACATAGATAATTTATTGCAGAAGTTTAATGGTGTAAAGTACATGACTAGTTTAGACCTAACTGCAGGATACTGGCAAATCCCATTAAGTGAGGAGTCTAGGAAGTACACGGCATTTTTATTCAATGGCAAATGCTACCATTTCACAGTGGTACCATTTGGCCTAAATACTTCCGTTTCAGTGTTCATTCGGGCTTTAGACAAAATTTTAGGGAGTGAACTTAGTTCGCTAATCACGGTTTATGTAGATGATTTGTTAATTGCTACAAGGACATGGGAAGAGCACATGGAGTTATGCGACAAGGTGTTCAAAGCTATAATTAAAGGAGGAATGACACTGAACCTGAAAAAATGCGAGTTTGTGAAGAAAGAAATAAAGTTTTTTGGTCACATAGTAACACCAGAGGGAATTGAAAAGGATCCCGATAAAGTCAAAGCAATAAGAAATTTTCCGGCTCCCAAGAATAAAAAACAACTAAAGTCGTTTATAGGACTTTGCTCCTTTTATCGTAAGTATGTGGATGATCAGGTGTTCAATAGCCCACATCTGAACAACCTACTTAAGAAGAACAGTGTGTATATATGGACTGAGGAATGTGAAACAGCATTCAACCGGCTAAAAGACAATTTGGCTAAAAACATAAAGTTATGGCACCCTGACCTGTGTGAACCATTCCACATGGCAACAGATAGTTCAGATTATGGATTGGGAGTATCCATATTTCAGGAGGTAATGATAGATGGGGAAAAAACTCATAGACAAATAGCATTTGCGAGTAGAATCATGTCTAAGTACGAAAGAAACTATACGGTTTCAGAGAAGGAGGCTTTAGCTATAGTATGGGGTTTTAGGAAATTTCAACTTTTCTTATGGGGGCATAAGACTGTGGTCCATACAGACCACAAAGCTTTAATATTTTTGAAGGACTGCAGATTGTTACATAACAGGTTGACCAGATGGGCGCTGTTTTTCCAACAATTTGATATAGAGATCAAGTATGTGAAAGGGAAAGAACATGCAGTACCGAATGCTTTGTCGAGATTACCGGAAGGATGTGAGACACAAAAAGTGTAAAGAATAGGGAAGATGTTTTTGAGGTGAATTACTTCAAAAAAGCGGAAGGGAGAGAAAAAATTAGGGAAATATGTCGGAATATGCGAAGATATCAAAGTGATGATGATGCACTCAAGTCGGTAAAGGTCAAGTTTGACAATCCGGACGCAACTAACATAAGGGCTTCATATAAAATACATAAAGGTGTACTGTATCTTCAAAAATTAAATAATCCAGGGAAGTGGAGAGTATGTTGGCCGGAACAACACACTGAAGTGCTGATAGATTATGTTCACTTGGCATATGGCCATTGTGGTGCACGGAAGTGTACCGATAAGTTAGATGAATGCATTACCTTTAACAACATGGCACAAAGGGTAGCACAGAGGATAAGATCTTGTGATCTATGCCAAAAGGCGAAAGTAACAAATGCAACTAATCAAGGGCCCATGCAATCAATAAAACCTGATGAAGTGTTAGAAATAGTAGCAGTAGATATCTTTGGACCATTACCGAAAACCATGGGGGGTTTTGTGTACATATTTGTAGCAGTTGAACTTTTCTCAAAGTATATAAAGCTATATCCCTTGAGAAAAGCTACTGCCAGAGCTGTGTATGATAAAATGGTGTGTGATTATTTTGTGAAAGTAGGGAAGCCAAAGAGAATACTATCAGATAATGGTGTTCAGTTTTGCTCAAAAATGTGGAAGGATGGGATAACTGAGAAACAGGTAGAAGTGGTACATACCTCAGCTTATCACCCATCAGGCAATCCGGCAGAAAGATATATGCGTGAGATAGGTCGGTTATTCAGGACGTACTGCCATAGCAACCACAAGAAGTGGGGCATGTATGTGAGTGAATTCGAAGAAATCATGAATTCATTAACAAACGAGAGCACTGGATTTACTCCAGAAGAAATCCTGAAAAAGACGAGAAATAAAAGTCTAGTAGAAGACCTACTAGAATTTCCAGATAGAGTTGAATTAGATTATGATAGTAAAAAGAACTTAGTAAAAGACAAGATGAGAAAACAAGCAGATGCGAGAATTCGTCGTCATGACGAAAAAGTAAGGAATCCTAAATTCAAAATAGGTGATCTCGTTCTTGTAAAAACACATGAAAAGTCAAGTGAAATTAATAACGAGATCAGCAAATTTAAATATATATATAATGGACCATTTAAAATAGTGTCCACACCCAATGTGAACGCTTATTATTTAGAGTACCCATTAAAAGGCAAACGCCTGGGAGTAAGAAACATAGTGGATCTCAAAAGGTATGAACCACGAATTCTACCAGATTGAAAATAAATATATAAATAAATATTAAAGTAAACCAATATGTAAATAGTTTTGTTTCTTTTGTTCTATGTGAAAGGTAAATGTTCACTAAAATATGTTGCAGTATTCTAATGAAACTTCTAGTTTAAGTAGAGACTAAACAGACTGGGAAAGACTGAGCTTCTAAGAAAGCCTTAATAGATGTGTAAATAAGTGTTGTGGAAGAGGTAGAAAAGTGAGGAGGTTAAGTGAAAAGGACGGGCTATAAAGTAATAGGCGCATAACGTGTGTTTTACTTGCCTGAGATAAAAGAAGTGTATTTAAAATTTTTGTAAAAAAAAAGATGTTTAAAGTGTGCTGTGTTTAGATGTAAGAAAATTGTAAAGAATATATGTTAATCATTTATGTAATGTTTTGCAGGAAAGATAGAAAGAATTGGTGTTTAATTTTAAATAAGTAATATAAGTACCGAGGTGTATCAGTAAGAAAGGGAAAACCCTTGGTAAAAAGCTTAACGAAAATTTCAGATTCATTATAGGAGAGACTTCTTATTGAATTATCACTGTTAGATACTTCAATAAGAAGTGGGGCATGTGTAACGGAACTGAAATGATGGTGGGCTGACAGTAATTTGGAGCCCGCGCGTCGGAAACGGGCGCGCTGGTGTGAGACTGCCCGGGAGTGCACCCTAATGCCATCTATTGGCGAAACTGGGAATTAGCGCTGCATCTCAGACAATGCACTAAGATATCGGAGTCAAATGTATTCTTTTTCTTGGTAATTATAAGCTATTACTGTATGATTTAATGTTATAAAGCGCTAGTAGTAAATTATTATGACTGGTATGAACTCCAGGGTAATAAATATAAATATTCTTAAATACTAAATGATTTCGGTGAAAAGGTGGTAGGGGAACGCCCCCACTCTTGGTGATACGAGCCTCAATTATCCTCGGGAAACCGAAGCGATGTACTTCAGATTATTCCTCCGGGAAAATCATACTTCAGACGGAACAATGAAATGGCCTGGAGAGTGTTGACGTGACAGGACGTGCGTAACTGTGCTCACGCAAAAGTGATTGTGCAACCGCGAAGAGGCGAATATCGTCGCCGTTTGTGGAGTAGAACGCGACGAATGGTTGTCGAAGCCGTCTCTATGCCACTGGGGCTGATTGTAAGAGTTCCTGCCCCCAGATTTTATGGCGGACGTGCAGTAGCTTATACGAGTGCTACAGCTCGTAGTTCCAGCCGCCATTGAGGGCATGAGGCGTGAAGAGCTGCGTTAGCCACATGCATCTCACCACCAGCACCGACACGTCTACCCAAGGCAAGACTGCTTGCAATTGTTAAGTCGAACTTTGTATACATGTAAAAGGAGAATACCAGTTACCTTTTATTCAAGTACAGAGGACAGAATATAGTAATGAGTAAAGTTACGAGGCATGTTGTTCATTGTAAAGTGTAGTAACCTGAAACATAGTGTAGTGAAATCAGACTGAGGCCACCATCGCCTCTTTCATTTACAATTCTTTTGGCTGTAGAATACTTTAGCGTATAAGAACCAGAAAAGAGCAATGGTCACACCAGAATGAGTCGCCTATTTATAGTTACTTAAATTTTTCTGAGTAACCTTTCAAATAAAGTCACTTAACTAATTCTATAGCAATTGTCTAAAGAGTAATATCCCAAAGTCATTAAATAAGTTGAAGGATAGAATTTTGTTAACCTAAGTTGCATAAATTGTCTTGGTGGTAATTACCAAGCCAACTCACAGAAATTGAGAGAGTATTTGCTTTGTAGAATCATCTAGAATGATCAGAAATAATAATATTCAGAATTAAGTTTAAAATTCAACTCAAGCCGTTTCACTTTCAAACGAGCTAAAAGAAATTGATTTATTCTTTTGCTCCTTCAGAGCTGGCGACGGTAGTTATAAGTATTTTCAGGAGGATTCGACGGTAAGTCTGCTGCTCTCGTCGTGCTGATAGGATTATCCACTGCTGCTAGCAGTGGTGATTGGATACATAAGCTCACTACCAAGTTAAGTGGGTCAGGTAGGCAGTGTTACCGTGTGAACTGTAGGGCACTGTAGGCCGTGGATCGAACCCGTTCAATCATCACAGCTCTTTGAGAAATAGTCCGGTTAGGAGTGTACTGATCCAATAGGTAAATACTGGCGAGTGACGGTCAAAAATGTATACGCAAGTGAATTTAGCAAAGTCCATGTAGCACCTAGTTAATGTGGTGCAATGGCGAGGGTAGGAGTGGAGTAAAAGTGAGCTGAGCTTGTGGCAGCTGTGCTGTCTTCAAAGATTAATAACGTGAATTCACTACTACCTCTTACCATTAGGACTGAGCTATTTACGGTTAAAATACGTAGCAGTAAGCGCAAAGGCGTGACAGCTACAAGTCCGTATTGGCTTTATACATACGGAATTAGGAAGCGGGTCATTCCATCAGTGGAGGGGGTTAAAACAACCGAGTCAGTTGAGAACATACCCCATTTACTGATGGAAAGATTCGGCGGTTCGGTCGCACGCTACAGGCGTACTTATGAAGTTAGCAGAGTGTGGGGAAGTGGAGCAAATTACGAAAATCCGATATACTGTGGTGAATATTAATGTCACTTAAAGGTTGGAAATCATAAAATTCTTAAGCTATAAACAAACTGGGCAGATCGTAATCAGAGAAAAATTAGAAAATGTCGTGAGGAGCGAACACTTGCTATTTGATGTAGTTTTTTCTGCTATTAACGACAGATGTGGGAGGGAAACGAAGATTTCTAGTGATAGTTCTACAGTTGGAACGACCTTTAACCATATTGAATGGTATGAGTTTTAGAAATTAATATTTTGTGAATTAGACTTCAAGTAAAATTCAGGTTATGTTTCTCAGCTATCGGAATACACTTTTAAATGAGACGTATACACGTAGAGGTTAATTACACCATTTAATGCGCTAAGTTAAAGTACGCGTGCTTCTGGATGAAGGATATCGCTGTGCTATCTTACCTTCTGTCGACAGTCATCTTCTGTTGGATCGACTTCTGTTTTATGGTGAAATTTCGTATCGATTCGAACGTGAGAGGCAGCAATTAACTGAAGTCAAAATCACAACCGACATGTAGTGAGGAAAGTTAAACTCTATGTAGATGCCTAGCAACGCAGTGTGTTATTCGAATATTGTTGTGAGTCTTTTAGTGTATGATGTTAATAACTAATTTGTTCACTGTCTTTTGTCTAAAGTATCTGTTACACTCTCCTTCTTATTTTATCGTATGCTGTATATTTCCACACACTGTCATGATTTTCTTATCGACATTGCTTTCTGTATACTACAATCAGCAATTTTACATTCGAATAGAAAAATATGGGCGTTCACGAAATGTGTATCGATGTGGCAAAATTTCAAGTTATGAAAAGGAGGAGGAAACGGTAAAACCTGGTATGTATAAATCACCAGTGTTTTCTTTTAAGATAACATGTTTAAAAATCATATCAAACCCGAAACGCGATTTGGGTTCGAACTACGTTGTTAACCTTAGCATCATTACAGAATGAAATTTATGACTTCCATGCACTGCGAAGAACATCCAAATGGGTTAGAAGGCATCGATTATGGAATTCAACGATGCAGACCTCACAAGGTCTTACTAGAACCAGGAATTTTACTATCAATACGTGGTACTGCTCTGACAGTTATGTGTGACAAGCACGACAAGTGGCTCGGTTGTCCAAAACTCATCGGAAGTGAAGACAAAAAGGCAGCACGGTAGAGAATTTTGTACCAGGAAAAGCAATTTTGTTCACCGTTAGCTTCCTCCGGTCCCAGAAGTGGACTAGAGCAACTAAATGTATCCACTGATCCCGGAACATTTCATTGCGGCAGAACCGTTTTGTAAGGAGAGCCCTTGTTCTTAAACGGTCGAAAGGCTAAAGACAGAAACAAATAAATTCATAATGATTTAATTGTTAACCTAATAGGGATGTGAAAACAAAAAATTTCACTGTTTCTTTACAGAGGCAATACTTGCAGGAAATATTTTATCTGACATCATCGCCCCGGGAAGAACGCTGAAGAAAATTTTTCCATGACGTGTTTTGATTTTTATGAACTTAATTTAGCAGAAAATTTCTTTTGTAAACAACATTTTTTCAGGTATTTTCTCGATTGCCTACTAAACCATTAGTTCTAATAGACGAGAGTGAAAATTATAACAGTACAGTCAAAATCCGTAACCTTTGTCTTCTGGGCTTTAGAGAATACAATTTGTCTCAAAGTATAAAACTTTTTTCAGTGATGGTCAGTATTCTAATTTGATGCATTCAACTATTATTTCCTCTCCTGCGACACCCTCTTCATGTCAGAGTGTCATGTAACTCAACGTCCTAAGTTTGTCGTTGGACTTATTCCAATATCTGTTTTCACCTGCAGTTTTGGTGCTTTGTTGCACGCTCTAGAAGCAAGGTAGTTCTTTTGTGATGTCTTAACACATGCACCATCATGATGTACCTTTTTTCAATCAGTGTGCGCCGTATTTTCATTTAATCGTTGATTTTTCTCATTTATTAACTTACTTTTCAACTTTCTTCTGTAATACTACATTTCGCGGAATCCATTATTCACTTCCGTAATACGTAGTCCACCAGACCTAAATTTTCAGAAATTTGCAATCGCCAAGACGACAGCTAAGTCAGTTTCCGACAACATCGTTTCTTCCCAGTAAGCGTCCAGCTTGGTATGCTGGAGAACGTCTGTTCAGTTTATAAGTAGAGATGCGTACTGGTGGAAGCAGTTCTGTGAGGAGTTAGTGAGTTGTGCCTAGGCAGTTCAGAGGGTAAGAACATTGCCCGCGTAAGTCAAAGTTTCTGGTTCGAGACCGAGTCCGGGTCGGAGTTTAAAGCCACAAGAAATTTTCAAAACAGAGCAAACTGTGCTGACCAGTAAAAGATTTATCCTTTAATTGAGGTATTTCTATCTCACACTAGGTTTCCTCGCATTTGGCTTCCTTGTTTGTACGTCAGATTTCTGTGATTGCTCTTTTTAAGGATAATCCCCTGTAACTGAACTGCCTACTATAGCGTTCAAAACTACAATATCTACAGCCTCTGAGAACTTCAAACGCTAGTCGTTATTCCTGGAAAGTCAATATCCCATTTCCTCACACACTGATTGTTTCTGGCGATTCTGTTAAATTTCAGCCTACTCATCTTAATTAAATTGTGCTATAAATCTGTAACTGACCTCGCAATCTATATGTGTTACTAGTCATTTCGCGAACAATATGTGGAGTGAAGTGGTATGTTGCCCGACTCTTCATCGAACGACACTCTCGGAATTTCAACAGTAGCCCTCTTCGTGATACACAACACATCTCTTTGTAGCAACTGCCAATGGAATTTTTTAGCATTACTATAACGCTGTCTCCCGACTAAACGATCCCGTGGCAAAACGCTTCGCTCCTCGTTGTATCTTCCCTTAATCTTCTGTCACTCCTACTTGGTAACGCACCCAGACTGACCAATAATACCCCAGAAGTGGTCATGAGGATGTTTTGTAAACCACTTCATTTGGGGATGAATTACGTTTCTTAAACATTGTCCCCTTGATTCTCCAACTGGAATCTGATTTTCTTCCTCCTCCTTGAGTCACCCTTGAATCATCGCGGCGCGCACGAATTCCTCTGCTGTGCCAACCTCTTTAACACAGGCTAGCACTTGCAACCAACATCCTCAGTTATCTGCTGGATGTATTCCAATCTCTGTTGTTCCCTACAGTTTTTAGCCTCTACAGCTCCCTTTAATGCCGTGGACGCTATTCCCCGATGTTTTAAAAGGTTGTAACCTCCCCCTCACTTATCGACCATAATGACAGTGGAAAATTAAAGCGCGTGTACCTAATGGAAATTTGGGAAAAGCAATCGTCACTGAAGTTAATCTGTCGGTAAAGAGGGAGGAAAGGGTTACATCAAAATGAGAGGAAAAATGCAAATGAAATTGGTGGAAATTAATTTTGAAAAGCGGTAAAGTTAATAAAGAACGTAAATCTCCGGTCGTTACGTTAACAATTAATTGGCGTTAATAAGATATTTGAGATTTGAGGAAAATTACGGTCGCCAGTCCCATGGACAACTACTAAAATAACTGAAAATGAAAGATTAATGCACATATATTTAGCACTAAAAGCGTGACAACTGAAGGATGACACGTGTTGTGTGAAAACTGAATGTTTGTCAGAAGTAATAAATTTCGCTACACTCTGTCTTAATTTAGCAAAAGAATTAATAAAACTGGAAAATTGAAAGTTAATTTAGTGACTGAAAATAATAGTGAACTTTGTTTCTGAGGCACTACGAAATTCAACAAAATAAGGTTAGTCTTGGGCTACCTCAACATTCATTTCAAAAGCTACTTGAATCTACGCAATTTAGAAATAAGAGATTTAACTTTTAACTTGAATTAAATGATTCTGAACAATTAACAATAGTAAAATTTAGTACGTACCAAGCTGGGCTGCAGTCACAGGTAAGCTAAAATATGGTAACAAAACTCGCATTCTTAATTTGTGCTTGTGTAATCTAAATATTGTAGCCAGCTATGAATACTTTAACCGAATTTTGAAATTAAAGCAGTGAAATTGAATGATATTGCTTTAATGCTGGCGTTTGAATTTCAACGACACTCAGGTTCATTCCGGAAAAGGAAGGGACCCTGCTTGGTAATGCAATTGGGACAATGGGCAACAAAGGTTCATGCTACGTTGCTGTAATTTAGAAACAGTTTGAAAAGCTGAGGTCTGCCACACAGTTTTAAAACTTTACGTGCTTCCAGTGATCCTTGTTGGTTGATTGAGGGGTTTGAAGTCGTCGATCGGGAAGGTGGCGACAGTCACTCATTGTCGGCCGTCGCTGTTGCAGAAGCTGGATGTTGGCGCGCCTTCTTCTCGACACTGTCACCAAGCGAAACGGGCTCTTGATGTGCGCCAGCTAATGCTTCCCGTCCGTGACACCGTGTCAGAAACTATCATAGCAAGTCGAGCGCAATTACATGCTGCCAAACCCCAAAAGAGCGGCAACTCGCGGGAGCTTCACACAACACACCTGCGCCACCGCCCTATTCCAGCCAGACTCCCCTCTGCCTGCGCTCCACGCGGCAGAGTTCACACTACCAAAGACCCTAAACACTTTGGTTCTCCACACGACCTATCGATATAATCGTTCGATAGCATAGCTTTCCCTAGGCCAGACCCAGCGTAAAAATACAAGTAATATTTACAAAACAAACCAATTATACATCGACATAAATGCATATATATATATATATATATATATATATATATATATATATATACAGTAAGACAATTATAATATATAAAGACACAGAAATGTCATATCTTCAGGTAACAAAATAAGGATAAAATTTATAGTACAATAGGTGGAAATAGGAGGATATGCATTTCCAGCGTTACAAGGTCCTACCATCCTGTCTCTTCTTGTTGTCAATGTTTTCCATATATTCCTTCCTTCTCCGATTCTGAGCAGAACATCGTCGTTCCTTACCTTATCAGTCCACCTAATTTTCAACGCTCTTCTGTTGCACCATATCTCAAATGCTTGGGTTTTCTTCTACCCCTGTTTTCACACATTCTCTGTTTCACTACCATACAATGCTGTACTCCAATCACACATTCTCAGAAATTTCTTCCTCAAATTTAGACCTATGTGTGATACCTAGACTCCTCTTGGCCAGTAATGCCCTTTTTGCCAGTGCTAGTCTCCTTTTTTATGTCCTCCGTGGTGTGTCCGTCATCGGTTATTTTGCTGCCTAGGTAGCAGAATTCCTTAGCTTCATCTGCTTATGATTATTGATCCTGATGTTAAGTTTCTCGCTGTTATCATTTCTGCTACTTCTCACTGCTTCCTTCTTTCTTCGATTTATTCCGAGTCCATATTCTGTACTCATTTATTCCATTCAGCAGACCACGTAATTCTTCTTCACTTTAACTCAGGATAGCAATGTCATCAGCGAAATGTGTCATTGATGAGCTTTCACCACGAATTTCATTTCCACTCCTGAACCTTTCTTTTATTTTCGTCATCGGTTCTTAGATCTGTAGACTGAACAGAAGCGGCGAAAGACCACATCCCTGTCTTACACCCTTTTTGGATCCGAGCACTTGGTTCTTCGTCTTCTGTTCCTGCGTACCGACAAGCGCCAGCACGAAGATGAAAAACACAAGAGCAGAGAAGGCTGTGAGACGATGTCAGCCAATAGCCTGCTGACTAGGACCGCACCACGGCAGGAGCGACCTCTGTAAGAAGAGAAAATATGCGCCGCTCCCGCCAGCCACAGCCGCACAGTAGTAGTCCGGCACCAGCAGAACAGTTATTAGTGATCCACATCCATTGCTTATATCGACACTGTCTATAGTGAAGAACATTACTTACTTGCATGTCGCCCATCGCTTGCGACACGTTCCTTTAAACCCCAAGTTAAGTATTATCAACCTTCTATATTGTAATAAAAACTATTAATGTGAATTGTTGAATAGCTATCCGAGAACGTAGCATCCATTAGGCACCCTATAAGCGGCGAGTGGGCAGGACCTCACATAGACGACGAGCTCTATGTCAAACCTCTTTTCTGTTTTTATTTTTTTGCTGGCGCCTTAATTTCTTCTTTGTCTTTACTTTGGAGGGGTGATCATTTGCTTTAACAGTTTATTGCTGTTTTTTCTAATCTGTGTTTTGAGTTGGGCATTGCAGATATTTTCTTTGCTTTTGTCATTTTTCTTGCTTGCCTTGACTGTTTGTTGCATTTGTCTCTTCCAAAATATCCGCCCCGCCCATTCCGCCCCCTGCTCAGGCGCCACAGCCGCAAGCGTTAGATGCCTCGCAGCTAATGCTGACATTTCAGATTCCGACACAGCAGATATCTGCTCTACTCAACAAGGCGGAGCAGCTACTGGCCAATGCTATGCCCCCGACGAACAAGCACCACCTACCATAGTTCCCATACCACCTTTTCGACAGTTCCGTCAACTAGACGAGGAATGGCTCGAATGTTTGTCCCAGTTCAAGGCTCACCTCGTCGCTCACAATGAACCACGTTCTGTGAAAAGCCATTATTTCTTATCCACGGCAGGAAGTGCAGTCTTCCACCTAATAAACAAATTTTTCCCTAACGCCACTCCGAGTCAACTGTCCCCTGAACAGCTTATTGCTTCGCTAGCTAACTACGAGGTGCATTCAAGTTCTAAGGCCTCCGATTTTTTTTCTAATTAACTACTCACCCGAAATCGATGAAACTTGCATTACTTCTCGACGTAATCGCCCTGCAGACGTACACATTTTTCACAACGCTGACGCCATGATTCCATGGCAGCGGCGAAGGCTTCTTTAGGAGTCTGTTTTGACCACAGGAAAATCGCTGAGGCAATAGCAGCACGACTGGTGAATGTGCGGCCACGGAGAGTGTCTTTCATTGTTGGAAAAAGCCAAAAGTCACTAGGAGCCAGGTCAGGTGAGTAGGGTGCATAAGGAATCACTTCAAAGTTGTTATCATGAAGAAACTGTTGCGTAACGTTAGCTCGATGTGCGGGTGCGTTGTCTTGGTGAAACAGCACACGCGCAGCCCTTCCCGGACGTTTTTGTTGCAGTGCAGGAAGGAATTTGTTCTTCGAAACATTTTCGTAGGATGCACCTGTTACCATAGTGCCCTTTGGAACGCAGTGGGTAAGGATTACGCCCTCGCTGTCCCAGAACATGGACACCATCATTTTTTCAGCACTGTTGGTTACCCGAAATTTTTTTGGTGGTGGTGAATCTGTGTGCTTCCATTGAGCTGACTGGCGCTTTGTTTCTGGATTGAAAAATGGCATCCACGTCTCATCCATTGTCACAACCGACGAAAAGAAAGTCCCATTCATGCTGTCGTTGCTCATCAACATTGCTTGGCAACATGCCACACGGGCAGCCATGTGGTGGTCCATCAGCATTCGTGGCACCCACCTGGATGACACTTTTCGCATTTTCAGGTCGTCATGCAGGATTGTGTGCACAGAACCCACAGAAATGCCAACTCTGGAGCCGATCTGTTCAACAGTCATTCGGCGATCCCCCAAAACAATTCTCTCCACTTTCTCGATCATGTCGTCAGACCGGCTTGTGCGAGCCCGAGGTTGTTTCGGTTTGTTGTCACACGATGTTCTGCCTTCGTTAAACTGTCGCACCCACAAACGCACTTTCGACACATCCATAACTCCATCACCACATGTCTCCTTCAACTATCGATGGATTTCAATTGGTTTCACACCACGCAAATTCAGAAAACGAATGATTGCACGCTGTTCAAGTAAGGAAAACGTCGCCATTTTAAGTATTTAAAACAGTTCTCGTTCTCGCCGCTGGAGGTAAAATTCCATCTGCCGTACGGTGCTGCCATCTCTGGGACGTATTGACAATGAACGCGGCCTCATTTTAAAACAATGCGCATGTTTCTATCTCTTTCCAGTCCGGAGAAAAAAAATCGGAGGCCTTAGAACTTTAATGCACCTCGTACTATGACCAACAAGTGACCATGGTAGCAGCTAGGTATCAATTCTTTCACTGCAAAGAATGGTCAGAACAAACTTATCGTGAGTGGGTAACAGATTTGTAGGGCATGACAGAGAAATGCAAATTGAAATGTGCTTGCGGTGCTTTATATCCAGATGATATGTTGTGTGATGCGATTGTGTACAGTGCACCTGATGTCCAACTCAGAGAACAGATTTTGAAACAGTCCGATCCATCATTTCATCAGGTAGAGCAATACGATTCAGGTGCCTGGTCGGTTTATAAATTTGAGCGCCCAGCTATTTGTCGGGTTGAGTCCCTTAGTTGCGATCATCCCATTTGGCGTCGACAGCAGCTCGCCACGCTGAGTTAACAAACTTCCACACCGCGTAAGCAGTTCGCTACAAAGGCGGCTACGCAGGAGAACAGAATTTAGTCTTGCCCTCGGTGTTACTCAAGGCACAAACGCCAAGAGTGCGCCTCCCAACGAGCTCAGGGTTAACCTTGTGGTAAGAAAGGACATGCACAATCCGTATATTTGCAACGGCACAATCACAAGAATTCGGCCCACTCACAAAACTCTAGTCACAAGGCCCATGTCAGTAACGCAGTATATTCAAAGTTTGCAACAGGCAAGCGCGCATTTTATTCAGTGATACACCAGTGAAACAAACTTTTTGTTCACCTACTTCTTTGTGGGAAACGCGGGAAATTTCAGTTGGACACGAGTGCCTCTGCCACACTACTGAATCGTCACACATATGAACTGTTAGGCTCCCTACACCTGTCTAAAGCTAGCACGCAACTGACGGCTCATAATGGTCAAGACATTCCCGTTCTCGGAACATGTACTTTACCTGATGTTTCTTTCGCATTTGTGTACAGTGACTTTTACATTGCTACGATCACTTGATGGTGAGAACATAACCGGTCTTGATTCTTTTGATTTGTTTGGCTCTAACATTCAGGACAATGTGTTGTCAGTATCTGCATTCCATGCAGAAGACAGTGTAGCTGAAAGAATTCCTGGAACTCTTTTCTGAATGTTTAGGCAAAACTAACAATTTTGTTGCACATATGCGTTGAAAGACAAGGCTAACAGGAAATTTTGCTGGACCAGAACTGTTCCCATTGCAAATAACGAATTGTAACGAATTCGCCGCTGAACTTAAAGAATTCCAAAAGAGCGTACTTATTGCGCCCGTATCAGCTAATAAAGGGGCAAGTCCAGTGGTTTTGCTCCCCAAACTCTCAGCTCGCACTCACCCCTGTTTCGAGTTTAAGTCTACAGTCAACCCACAGACCGTGATAGATACTTATCCATTGCCAACCCCGGAGGATCTCATGGACAGATTAGGCGCTGATCGCCACTTTTCAAAAATTGATTTGCGGGATGCATATCTTCAAATACCACTCGATGAAGAATCTCAAAAAGTGTGTGTAGTGAATACTCATTTGGGTTTGTTTAAATATTTACGTTCGCCTTTTGGCAGTGTTTCCACACCCGCCATTTACAAAGGTATTTGGAACAGCAAGTGACAAACTCTTGAAACTATTTGGACGATATTGCAGTAGCAGGTCGTACACCTGAAGAACATATTGAAAATTTACATGCTTTGCTTCGTGTATTATCTGATGCAGAACTTAAGTGTAGACTGGCAAAGTGTGATTTTTTGAAACCAGAGTTGCAGTATCTTGGTCCTGTCATAAACAGTCAACGTGTACATCCTCTTTAGTCGCATTTGTTAGCCATACGAGATTTGCCAGTTCCTGGCAATATCACAGAATTGCAGTCAGTTTTAAGCAAAATGAACTATTACATTCGGTTCATACCCAATGCTGCGCAAATACCGGCTCCATTGCATCGCTTGCATCGCAAGAATGTCCCCTTTGTTTGGACACATGAGTGCTGAGTAGCTTTTCAAAAACTTAAAGATCCATTGCTCAGAGATCGATGCCTAGTTCACTTTGATAATGCCGAGCCAGTTGTATTGCAAGTTGGCGCTTCCTCGTACGGAACCGGAGCAGTGCTTTCGCACAGAATTAGTGATAAAATGAGGGCTAATCGCTTCCGCATCAAAAGTGTTGTCTAAAGCTCAGTGTAAGCATTCAGAAATTTGTAAAAAAGGCTCTGGTTATTGTGTATGGTGTCACCAACTTCCACCATTATTTGTAGGGCAGAAATTCTACTTAGTAACGTATCACAAGCCACCGCAGTCCTTGCTTCATCCTACGAAACCGGTTCCTGTACGAACTGCCCAAAAACTTCAAAGATAGAGTTTGTTGTTGTCTCAATACCAGTACGAGATTGTGTATCGTCCGAAGGCTCAACATCGTAATGCAGACGCACTTTCACGTCTTCCGATTGGCCCTGATACAGTCTTTAACGCTTCTGATGCATCTCGTTGTCACATCGATGCATAGAATTCTGAACTGCTTTAGTATTTCCCGCTGAGCTATAGGAAAATTGCACAGGCCAAGGAAGCTGATTCGGATTTCAAGATTTTGCTAACATACAGTCGCACATCTTGGCCTCGTTCCTTGCATAGCGTACAGAACTCTGTTGTGCGCCGATACTTTGCACGTCGGTATAGCCTCGCTGTACAGAAAGGTGTAATTCTTGTTCAAACTCACAGTGGACAGTCACGTATGTTGATCCCTAAAGCGTAGCGAAAAGAAGTGTTGTAGTTACTTCACCGAAGGCATTGGGGGATTGTTCGTACGAAACAGTTAGTTCGTCGACACTTTACTTGGCAGGGTAAGGACACCCAAATAGAACAGATGACGTTACAGTGTCTCGCAAGTTTGGAAAATCAGTCCTCTCCGCCACAAAAATTCTCTGCTTGACCTAAGTCGCAATAACCTTGGCAATGTGTTCACATAGACTTTGCGGGACCTTTTTGGAACACTGATTGGTTGATTGTGGTAGCCTCTTATAGTAAGTTTCCTTTGCTGTGGCAATGAACTTGACAACGTCACGTAGCACAATTCTGGTGTTGTCCTCTTTGTTTTTTTTTTTGTTTTTTTTTTGTTTTTTTTTTTTTGGTTCGAAGGTTTACCTGAAGTGATAGTGTCAGACAACGGCCCTCAGTTCACGTCAAATGAATCTGAAACGTTCTGTGAACGCAATTTCATACAGCATCTAACTAGTGCACCATGCCATCCATAGTCTAACGGCGAAGCGGAACGTTTTGGCAGAACCTTCGAGTAGCATATGGCCAAACTGAACTCCGCACACGCTAGGGATCAAGCATTGCAACTGTATCTCGCCTCATATCGTTCACACCCACGAGATGGGCTGTCGCCAGCGGAATCGTTTCACGGCCGCTGTCATCGGACATTGCTCCACCCTCCTCTGCATCCGGCGCCGAAAGAAGCCCGCAAGTATCGTTTCGCGCCGTATGATATCGTCTCTTATAGGGTTTTTAGCGGCAGCAGACTGTGGGCGCGATGCGAGATAGTCCTTTGACTTCGCACTTGCATATATCTTATTTCTGGTCCAGATGGCTTGCAGCGCCGACATGAATATCAACTTCGACTCTTTCATGTGCACGATGATCTTGCGGTGTCTCTTCCGACAGATTCACGGGTCCAGAGGACAGCGCGGCCACAGCAGCCGCCGAAGGGTGTCTTCACGACACCGCGGGACGACCCCATGGAGACGGAGGCTTCACCTCCTCTCGTCCTACCGATGTAGCTGGACCCACCCACTCCGCAGCAGTCGCCGCCTTCTTCATACGGTTCATGACAGCAGGAGGTGGACACGTACCCTTCTGGTCGTTTTCCGGTGGACGTTTCCGCCAGAGTGCAGGCCGGATGGCGGGGTAGGCCGAAAGCTTGACATCCCCTGCAGCCACAGCTTCCGGCCCGACGTTGTGCACACACTCCTGCCTCCCCCGCCGTGGTCGCAATCCCTACACGACGACAACCCGTCGCTTTGTGGGGAGGAATGTTCCGGCGTATCGACAAGCGCCGGCACGAAGATGAAGAACACAAGAGCAGAGAAGGCTGTGAGACGACGTCAGCCAATAGTTCGCTGACTAGGACCGCACCACGGCAGGAACGGACTCTACAAGAAGAGAAAATAAACGAGTAGTAGACCGGCACCAGCAGAACAGTTATTAGTGATCCATATCCATTGCTTACATGGACATTGTCTATAGCGAAGAACGTTACTTATTTTAATGAAAGGTTCTTGGTTTCAGACATCGAGGACGCTAAGTTGAGACGGTGTATGGGACTTCATGGTGTCGGAATCCTGACGAATGAGATTCTGGTTCTTTACCATGACCTCGCAGAGACGGCTGACTGCCACAGCTTTTAGTGGGAGCACGCATCAGCACAGGCGGGGCTGTGATGTTTGCACTAGGGTTAATGACCCAGTTGCAGTAACAGTATCGTTATCACACGTTATTCAGTCAACTCTGGAGTAAGTAAGACATTTGGTGGGTGGCATTCGTAGTAGTGACTGAATGAGCAGCTAGGATACGATAATACTCTTCCCAACTGCTTCATACCTTATTGCAATCACTTTTTTGATATTCGTGTCACTAAGTCTTACTCTGTGTCATTGCTTTAATATAATAGAACGTCAGTTTAATTTTATTTATATTTCATTTGAAGTAACCAATAGCTTCCTTGCATTCATCATCATCATTATTGTTATTATTATTTGTCGATTGAGTAAAAATAGTCATTCAGTAAGTTTTTATAGCATTTCCTCACCTTACAATTCCATGTTAGGGTCATTTTTGAGATAGTAGTTCTCTTGGGCAATTAGAAATTAACATCAGGTCTTAAGGGGTGTGTGACGAAATAGGATAGTTACGTTATACGATTTCTAAACCACATACTGCAGGGTTTTGCAAATTGATCGTGAATAGTTAAAGAGAGTGTTATTAATTAAAAACTTGGAATTTAGCAAAATTGTAATAGTTTCATGAAATAGCTCTGTCGCAAGTCAGACTAGAGACATGTGTTATGAAACTATGTTATGAATTTACGTAAAAATTACTGAAAATTGTGCAGGTAGCTACGTGTAGCACTGTGTTTCGGGCATGACGCATACGAGAGCTCAGATGAAATAGTAAGATCTTATGTAATGTTTGAAAGGCAATCTGAATGTCACTGAACACTATGTAATAATTTAAAATCAAAAGTAATTCAGTAGTTGCAAATCGTAATGTGATAATGATTAAGAGAAGTTGCTTCACTTTAATGTTAACTGTCTCCAGGTTTCGCTAACCATTACCTGCCAATAAACAAAACTCATTACCAAGTTCATTTGCTCTGTGTAGTCCCTGTACACACTCCTTCCACACTTCTTCTTTCCGTTCTTTGGTTACTATTGGTTTTTCATTTGTGCTCTTGATATTCATACAACTGCTTTTCCTTTTTGCAAACGTCTCTTTAGTTTTGCTGTAGACCGGATCTATCTCTCCGCTACTTCTACATCCTCACGTGTGTCCTCTAGACGATCCTACTAAGCCATTTTGCGTTTCTGTCAGCCTCACTTTTAGAAGTTTGTATTCCTTTCGCCTGCTCCATTTGCTGCATTTCTATGCTTTCTTCTTTCACTAGTTGAATTCAGTGTCTCCTGGTTTACCCAATGATTTCTATTAGGCCTTGTCTTTCTACCTATTTGATCCTATGCTGCCTTCACTATTTAATCTCTCAAAGTTACCGTTCGTCTTCCACTGCATTCTTTTTCTCCGTTTCAGTCAATCGTCGCCTAGCGTTCCCTCTGAAACTCTCAACAACCTTTGGTTCTTATTCAGGTCCCATCCGCTTCTTTTTATACCTTTTCCTTCAGCTTTTCTCTACAGTCAATAGACAACATATTGTAGTCAGGGTTCACATCTACCCCCAGAAATGTCTTACAGTTTAAAATATAGTTCCGTAATCTATCTCTTACCATTACATAATCAGTCTGAAACCATGTGGTGATTCCTGGTCTCTTCCACCTATGCACCCTGTTGTTACAGGTGATTAAATAATGCTCTGTGGAAAATTAGGCCAGGTTGCCTTCTCTTTCATTGCTTTCTCCCAGTCCATATTCATCAATTTTATTTTCTCTTCCTCTTTCCGTTACCGAATTCCAGTTCCTCGACCCACTTATATGTTCCTTTCCCTTAACAGCCTGAATAATATCTTTTATTTCATCATACATTTTTTCAAGCTCTTCGTCATCTCCAGATCAAGTAGTCTTGTAATATTGTGGCGCCTATTGCTTTCGCTACTATCTTGGCTACGATAATGTGTTCTATATGCTGTTCATAGTGACTTACTCACACTCCTATTTTTTATTCTGTACTAGACCTGGTCCAGTATTGTTGTTGTTGTTGTTGTGGTCTTCAGTCCATAGACTGGTTTGATGCAGCTATTCATGCTCCTGTATCCTCCTCATCAGTTATGTGATCTACGCATCTAATCTTCAGCATCCTTCTGTAGCACCACATTTCGAAAGCTTCTATTCCCTTCTTGTCCAAACTATTTATCGTCCATGTTTCACTTCCATACATGGCTTCACTCCATACAAATACTTTCAGAAACGTCTTCCTGACACTTAAATCTATACTCGATGTTAACAAATTTCTATTCTTCAGAAACGCTTCCCTTGCAATTGCCAGTCTACGTTTTTTATTCTCTCTACTTCGACCATCACCAGCATTATACCAACTGAATTTCTGTTTGTAACCCTGTATTCACCTGACCAGAAGTCCTGCTCCTCCAGCCGCCAAATTTCACTAACTCCCTCTATATATAACGTTAGTTTCCCCCTTTCCATTTCTAAATTTTGTAACCTACCTACCCCATTGTATGCTCCGACCTGCATTTTGCCAATTTTGTTTTTAATGACGACGACAGCCTTCTGAGCAGTCCCTGACTAATGATCCGAATGGGATACTATCACCCACCAGAATATTTTACCCAAAAGGATGCTGTCATCATTTGACCATAAGCGGAGCTGGATACTCTTGGGAAAAATAGCAGCTGTAATTTCCCCTTGCTTTAAGCCGTTCGCACTGCCAGCATAGCAAAGCCATTTTGGTTGACGTTACAAAGCCAGATCAGTCAGTCATCCAGACTGTTGCCCCTGCAACTACAATTGATTACATTTAAGAAATTCTATTTTCGTTGAAATGGCTAAATTTAAAATTTAATTTCTGGCTCTTTCGTGAATCTAGTGTGCAAGTCTTGTTCATTAATGTGACACACGGTTATTACAATCATTGGAACAGGTTCATACAGTCTTACTTTGACGTGGAGGTACTGTAGACAGGACGAAATGATTTGATGGCAACAGTTAGTAGGTAAAAGGATGTTATTCTCTTTGTGAGCAGAATTAAGTTAATATAGCAGGTCACACAGTATTCTCTTCCATTAATAATATTGAAACTGTTTCCAAATAATTATTTTACTGTGGACCATATTATTTCTCATTATCTTGACGGTGCCTTGCCTAACATTTTATCTCCAAGGAGTTCATACACTTATTTTTGGTCCCACTTTTACAGTTACACATGTCCAACTCACACTCTTCCAACTTGCAACAACTCTCTTCGTGCGTGCTCTCATGTACCAACGATGTTGGTGCCATTCTGGCGATATCTTTGGTTAATAATCATTCTTATTTTTATTACACACTTTACCGTTAGGATAGTTTTTACCTTGAATGTTACATGATTATTAAGACTTATCTTTCTTCTTTTTCTCTTTGCAGAATCTCTTGATTTGTTTACTGGCTTCGTTTTCCTTAGCTTTGTCCACATTTTCACTGTTTTCCTCCTTCCATTTCCTTCAAATTCCGTTTTCATAGCCCGCCAGTGTGGCCGAGCGGTTCTAGGCGCTTCAGCCTGGAATCGCGCGACCACTACGGTCGCAGGTTCGAATCTTGCCATGGATGTGTGTGATGTCCTTAGGTTAGTTAGATTTAAGTAGTTTTAAGTTCTATGGCACTGATGACCTCAGATGTTAAGTCCCATATGCTCAGAACCATTTGAACCGTTTTCATAATCTTGTCTCTGAATTCCTATCTTTCATTTATCGTGCCTTAGTGATTACTACTTGTTTTAGGTCTTCCGTTAAATGAAACCAGTGGCTTTTTTGATTGAGATGTGTACTAAGTAATCTATTTTTTCATAGAATGTTAGTCGGCGTTAGTGACACCATTTGTGTGTACTGTTTCAAAAAAATTGTTCTTAGGACCATCCGTTCTACTTTTTCTGTCTCTGTGATGCCTAAGGTTCCGAGTGTGGTCGTTTCTAATGCGTGGAGTGCTTCTGGTAGTATAAGTGTATTGTAGTGCCTGAGTTGGCCTGTTTTCATATGATTCCTTTACTACAGTGAGTACATGTCAGTTTGTACGCTTTCTGAAATTTTTCTCTTCGTACAACTTTGGATGCCTTGTTTGATACTGCTATCAGTATATATTCCCATAGATACTTGACTTTTTCCACCCCTTTAACCTTTCCGTATTTTATGTGCATGGCTTGTGTGTTGTTTTTTTCTTTCCATGTACTGCGTTTAGTCGTACTGTATCTGTAAATCTGCTTTGGAACAGAAATATCACGTAAGTGTTCCAGTGCTTCTTGTACTACTTGTCTACTGCTGCTTTGTATCGACAGGAGACATCTACCCATACCAGTCATTATTTCTTTTTCCTAACTGAACCCCTGTTACTTTTTCTTCCCATTATTATTACCATTATTGTTATTTTTATTGCCATAATACACATAGCAAGCCGGCCGATGTGGACGTGTGGCTCTAGGAGCTTCAGTCAGGAACCGCGCTGCTGGTATGGTCGCAGGTTCGAAACCTGCCTCGGACAAGGGTGTGTGTGATGTCCTTAGGTTAGTTAGGTTTAAGGAGTTCTAAGTTCTAGGGGACTGATGACCTCAGATGTTTAGTCCCATAGTGCTTAGAGCCATTTGGACCATTTGAACATATCACAAAAATCCTGTTATATTATTATATTTCTTAGAATGTTGTTTGCAATTATTTGTATAAGTTTGCACTGCAATATTTCAAATAATTATTATTTACAGTAAAATGACGAAATACACTCCTGGATATTGAAATAAGAACACCGTGAATTCATTGTCCCAGGAAGGGGAAACTTTATTGACACATTCCTGGGGTCAGATACATCACATGATCACACTGACAGACCCACAGGCACATAGACACAGGCAACAGAGCATGCACAATGTCGGCACTAGTACAGTGTATATCCACCTTTCGCAGCAATACAGGCTCCTATTCTCCCATGGAGACGATCGTAGAGATGCTGGATGTAGTCCTGTGGAACGGCTTGCCATGCCATTTCCACCTGGCGCCTCAGTTGGACCAGCGTTCGTGCTGGACGTGCAGACCGCGTGAGACGGCGCTTCATCCAGTCCCAAACATGCTCAATGGGGGACAGATCCGGAGATCTTGCTGGCCAGGGTAGTTGACTTACACCTTCTAGAGCACGTTGGGTGGCACGGGATACATGCGGACGTGCATTGTCCTGTTGGAACAGCAAGTTCCCGTGCCGGTCTAGGAATGGTAGAACGATGGGTTCGATGACGGTTTGGATGTACCGTGCACTATTCAGTGTCCCCTCGACGGTCACCTGTGGTGCACGGCCAGTGTAGGAGATCGCTCCCCACACCATGATGCCGGGTGTTGGCCCTGTGTGCCTCGGTCGTATGCAGTCCTGATTGTGGCGCTCACCTGCACGGCGCCAAACACGCATACGACCATCATTGGCACCAAGGCAGAAGCGACTCTCATCGCTGAAGACGACACGTCTCCATTCGTCCCTCCATTCACGCCTGTCGCGACACCACTGGAGGCGGGCTGCACGATGTTGGGGCGTGAGCGGAAGACGGCCTAACGGTGTGCGGGACCGTAGCCCAGCTTCATGGAGACGGTTGCGAATGGTCCTCGCCGATACCCCAGGAGCAACAGTGTCCCTAATTTGCTGGGAAGTGGCGGTGCGGTCCCCTACGGCACTGCGTAGGATCCTACGGTCTTGGCGTGCATCCGTGCGTCGCTGCGGTCCGGTCCCAGGTCGACGGGTACGTGCACCTTCCGCCGACCACTGGCGACAACATCGATGTACTGTGGAGACCTCACGTCCCACGTGTTGAGCAATTCGGCGGTACGTCCACCCGGCCTCCCGCATGCCCACTATACGCCCTCGCTCAAAGTCCGTCAACTGCACATACGGTTCACGTCCACGCTGTCGCGGCATGCTACCAGTATTAAAGACTGCGATGGAGCTCCGTATGCCACGGCAAACTGGCTGACACTGACGGCGGCGGTGCACAAATGCTGCGCAGCTGGCGCCATTCGACGGCCAACATCGCGGTTCCTGGTGTGTCCGCTGTGCCGTGCGTGTGATCATTGCTTGTACAGCCCTCTCGCAGTGTCCGGAGCAAGTATGGTGGGTCTGACACACCGGTGTCAATGTGTTCTTTTTTCCATTTCCAGGAGTGTATATATTAGAGATCCGAAATTACTATGAAAATTGCGAAAAGAAAATAAAGTGAAAAGTGAGTTACACTGTATGTAGGTACTAGTCACAATGTTGCTCCTGCAAAATCTTACTGATTTTTAATTTTTTCTGTTAGTTACCAATAAGAAATTGGCCAGCGCTCAAATTTCACGATTCCTTGAATCTCGTTGTATGTCTTGTAGTTGGTGTGATACTTACGCTTCTGGACACATCTACGTAAACGGTGAGAACTTCCCAAAAATGCAAGCGAAGATGCAACGACTCGAGAGAGGACAGCAGGAACAGCGGCGGACCCGCGCACCTGTTCCCACACGGGAGGCGGCAGCTCCGCCGCGCGCCCCCGTGCACAGCTGAATGCGAATAAATTTCCCGCCGTCTCCTAAGTAGCAAAACAACCGTCGTTTTGAGGGGAATTTTGTTACTCCGGCAGCGGGACGGCTGAGTTATCGCAGCAATTTCCAGCTGGCGATTTATGAGTCCCGCGAGGCTTGCTCTGAGGTGTGGCGCAGCGGCGAGCAGGCGGTCCGCCGCGCAGCTCGGCCCCTTGTCGAAGCCGCGGAGGCCGCCACCTGCCGGTGCGTGGGGGCCTGCGTGCACGCACAGACGCAAGTCGCATCACCAGGTCCGGATTAACCACGCGGTCGTTCTCCGCAAACTTACAGGGTACACTTAGACTGGAAATAGTGCCTTGCAAAGGTAGTGGTTGGGACGGCAGACCTCAGTTTATTGGTGGCACACCAGCAAAATGGAGTCTGCCGATAGGTTTTTTCACACCTGGAGAGTGTCACAGAGATTCTGGAAAAATGGAACTGGAAGACACTTGAAATGTACGCCAATTATTCTGCCTATTTTCAAAGTTAAAAGGACCAGTATTAAGCAAGTCTCTAAGACTATACTGTTGAGTGGTACTTAAGATAGGTAAATAAATTAGTGAAATCAATGTGAAGTGAAGTAGAAATTAGAAAATAAATGAGAAACTTACTTTAGTTTAGAAGAGTTACACACCGGCAAACAGTAGGCAGAGCAGAAGAGGCAATGACCGTGAAGTCAGCACATTCAGGAGAAGCCATCCCCCTCCTCACATAAGCGGACGCTGTTGATTCAGCCGTCAGGGCATCGCCCGACCGGCTCATGTGTTTCTCAATTGTCACATGTGATCAAAGGCCCTCGCCTACATTCCAAGAGCCGATGACCGTGAAGTCGTTCACCTCCAGTGAACTGAAGTAAATAAATACGCGAGACACAGTGGGTCCGACAGAGTTGCCGGCCGGAGTGGCCGTGCGGTTCTAGGCGCTACAGTCTGGAGCTGAGCGACTCGCTATGGTCGCGGGTTCGGGTCCTGCCTCGGGCATGGATGTGTGTGGTGTCCTTAGGTTAGTTAGGTTTAATTAGTTCTAAGTTCTAGGCGACTGATGACCTCAGAATTTAAGTCGCATAGTGCTCAGAGCCATTAGAACCATTTGAACCCGACAGAGTAGTTTTCAGTTCAGTTTCAGTGCTGAAGATCGTCCTGCAGGAAGATACTACATCGTACACAGAAGCACCAAGTCCGCCACTGTAATGGAATAGCAAGCAGCAGCCTCGCCGCCAGAAGACAGAAGTTATAAGGTATTTGAAGACTGGTTTTTACGTACCTGGGTGACTCGTGAAAATGGGAAGGAGGCGGCCTCACATCAGCAGTCACCTGTGAGCTGGGGATGAAGATCTGACAGCCGAAGACTGGCAACCTGGAGTCCGTTGTTCGAGTCCGGGACACTGGCCTTCACCCGCTGCGCCGCTCCGCTGGCCGACGCACAACACACGCGGCCGCATAGAGAAGAGAAACATTGGGACGCCACATCCAAGATATCACCATCCGATTCACGACTTCGTTCTCAATAATTAAACAGGCCATCTCACGATGCGCGTCTCCTGTCAACTGGGTGAAACAGAAACACGAGATATACACCGTCAAGCATAATCAGACGCCGCCGCCCACGCAGCAGAAGGCTTCGCAGACAACACAGCTGCCACTCTCCCAGCCAGAACAATCTAGTAAGGAAACCGTTGTATAGAACTTTCAATAAAAGTTATCTTATGTAAAAATGCTGTTTCATTCTACCTCATACCCGAACGAAGGAAGAACCCACCCTGCCCACATGTTGTCAAGAGAGAAAAGGTAATTTATTTAGTGTTTCTCACCCTAACATAATGCTTTAGAATCAAATGCCCTTTGCAGTAGTGCTCATCCTGACAATTGGCTAGCATCAAAAGAGGAAAGCTAGTTACAATACTTTATTCATTATATATATCACTCTAGTAGGGGCCTCAAAAACAAGAGTAGACCAATTACCGTGGGCACCGAGGTGTTTAAACAGTTATTCTTCCCGTGCTTCATTACGCGAATGAAACCGGAAGAACATCTACTATGGTCGCGCCATGATGTGTCTGATATAAGGTCCTAGTACAAGGAAACTGTCGTGTTTATACACACAAAACGAGTAGCGAAGTCCTAGCACGAAGTACCACCCGCCTCATTTTTAGCGTTATAGTGGAACAGTTTGGCAGTTCAGGACCCAGCTGACATGCCCAGAAGACGCCGAGACTTCTCCTGGCGCGCTTGTGGCACATTGCGAAGTACCTCTGCCTCGTACTTCACAGCGGCTTGTTATTAATGCGGATGTAGATATTGCTCAAGGCTGGTAAGGTATGCAGCTGTTCTGTTGACAGTGTGGCATCCAGATAACGCATTCCAATCCAACAGAAGAAGATGGTGCCGTTGTTAAATTCATGTTGGCAGCCTGGCGCACACTAGTTAGGGAGTTCAGTCTCGGATCTTAGCAAAGCAGTGCCTCTTGATGAGTGTAAACAACTGGTTACTCATTCACATACTGACAGGCATATTTCCCCAGCCATCTCGTCTGGGCTGTTTGTTTTGCTTGTCTACTCTCTACACAGTCTATGTACACGGCGACAGTTATGGAACTATATGAAATAAAATCGTCATATCTTCTGAACCGTTTGCTTTAGGATGTTCAAACTGCACCGTTGGCCGCGGGGCATGATGGAAATTACTATGCACCTGTATGGTTTGGTTTGGTGACAAAACCCTGTTTCATTTTGATGGCTTCGTGAGTAAGCAAAACAGGCCCATCTGGGGGACTGAGAACACGCATTTCGCGATCGAGAAGTCTCTTCACTCTCAACGGGCGATTGCGTGGTGTGCAATATCCAGTCGCGGAGTAATCGGTTCGACATTCCTTGATGGCGCGGTGGCTACCGAATGATACGTGATGGTTTTGGAAGATGATTTCTTCCCCACTATACAAAGCGACGCTGATTTCGATAAGATGTGGTCCATGCAAGATAGAGCATGACCCCATCGAAGCTGGAGAGTGTTTGATGTCCTGGAGGAGCACTTTGGGGACCACATTCTGGCTCTGGGGTTACCCAGAGCCCACTGGCATGGGCCTCGATTGGCCGGCATATTCTCCAGATCTGAACACGTGTGACTCCTTGTTTGTGGGGCTGTATGAAAGACAAGATGTACAGCAATAACCCCAGAACGATTGCTGAGCTAAAAACAGCCGTTCAAGAGGTCATCGACGGCATCGTTGTTCCGACACTTCAGCGGGTCACGCAGAATTTCGTTATTGGTCTGCGCCACATCATCGCCCATGACGGAAGGCCCATTGAACATGTCGTAACCCAAATCTGAACATCTGTAGTGACGTTTACATGTTGAATAAAGTATGTGCACACCGTAGTTTGTAACTAATTTACGTTTCATTTTTGTATAGGTTAGTAATTGTCACGCTGTATGAGAGGTACTATGCTCTAGGGTCACAAAGAACTGAAATTAGTTCTTTAAACACCATATTTTAGCAATAACAAGAAATTTGTAGACATGTAACAAATAATAACGCAGAAATTTTACAGTAACGTGATTACAATTAGAATAATTAGATTGGTTGGTCTGGAGGATTTCACGATCGGACATCAGCAGAAAAGCAGCAGCTGTGCATCAGGTGAGTCTCCCTCCGTCCCATCATCTGACTTCAGTATCACTACTACTGTTTTAAGCAACCAGAAAGTTTATGAGCACTGGCAAATTGACTCTATCTCCAGGTTAGATGACACTGTCCTCTGTTTTCGGCTTTATGGTTAAATATACGCTAGTGATTCACTTATATCTGTCTCCATCTACAACTGTGAGTCGTTGACTAGTTACTGGTTCACCAACTACGCGCTAGATCACCAGTCCTGCTAGCACCTATCTGTATTTATCCATCTTATGCATGTAATGATGTATGCGACACTGTAAAGTGGCGATTTGCAAACTCTGTAAATTTGTGGCATAAAGCAGAAATAAGACGTAGTAGAACAGTTTAACGAAACTCAAATTGGCACCACACATATTCAGAACTATCGCTTTTATAAGTCTTAAGAAAATCACGACCTGACACTTATCATTTATGTTACCTTTGGCAATGATTTGTAATACGAAAAATGGCGTTTCACTATGTTCAATGTTCATGTTAAACTGTAGGCCTTCCAGTAGATTGACGGGTGGGTAAGTTTGTTAAACATGTCGGAGGAGGGAAAGACTGTACTACCTTCAATAGACACACACTGTGTGCTGCTCAGACTAACTTTTCGATTTATGAAGGCTTTACATTTTTAACAAGCTACGAATGTTACTGAAACAGTAGTCTCTCCAACTTATGTAGTTGGTGTGTGCGGAATGAAAAGTGAGGGACAACTAATTTTTATCCTTCAAGTGAAGGAACGGATGTCCATCTTCTGTGTTTTGTCAGTGTAGATATTTTGAGAGAGAGCGCATCAGAGTAAAGAATAATACGCCATTCTGTTAACATAGTAGCTCTGTTTTTCCTGCTTCTTGTCACGAAATACATTATGCCAAAGGAGATACGTCTGGTGAATAGGAATTGCGCACCACTAATTATCATCCCCTTTCCGGACAAATATTGAGAAAAAAATTTCCTTTGCTGTAGGGGCTGTGTATACGATCGTGTACCCGGAATAAAACAGACTTCGCATGCTATGCTTTTTGTTTCATTACTTTATTACACCATTTACGTACCTCTAAAGCCTATGTTTGAGTTTATCATTTTATTCTGGAACTGAATACACCGTATAGTGGCTGAGACGTGTTTGATTTCTGGTTATTCAAAAACTTTCATAATAAATAGAAGTCTCAGTCAAGAGATCCCTGTCAAAGACAGTAATTTTCAGACGATTTTCAACCATAACAGTTTTGTTAATGGCACTAGAAATCTTGGTATGAGATCTGGTTTCTTGCACTTGAAACGTGTGTGTGTACTTTAAAAAGCTTCAATCACTCTCGCAGGCAGTCGTAAGGAAACCACGATATTTTAGTGACTGTAAAATGAAGAATCCAGCAATGGCTCAATGTGCGTGAAGTTAATCATCCCAGCCATCAGGTGTGACCGAGCGGTTCTAGGCGCCTCAGTCTGGAACCGTTCGGCCGCTGCGCTCGCAGGTTGAAGAATCCAGCTATGGCTCAATGTGCGTAAAGTTAATCATCCCAGCCGGCCGGTGTGACCGAGCGGCTCTAGGCGCTTCGGTCTGGAACCGTTCGGCCGCTGCGCTCGCAGGTTTGACTCCTGCGCCGGGCATGGATGTGTGTGATGTCCATAGGTTAATTAGTTTTAAGTAGTTATAAATTCTAGGGGGCTGATGACCTCAGATGTCAAGTTCCATAGTGCTCAGAGCCTTTTGAACCATTTTAATAATCCTACCGCATGACGATGTCGGATCCGACACGTCTTGTTTGTTTCAGTTTGCATAGGAAACAGCACTAGTGCTGGACGCTGCGACCTTGCATTACCGTATCAGTCAGTAGTTCTCAAGACAGCCACCTGGATGTGTAAGTCGCTGACCAACAGTTTGTCCCGTAATTTCGGTACTGTTCGGGCGTACCCTACCCCGGTATCGCTTACGGCACCCCCAGGTAGTCTACGCTTTCATTTTTCATCATGTAGGAGAAGCCTAAAGAGCTACTTCTGGATTATTTGCCGTTGTTTTGCAGGTCACTATGGCAGAATAACAACGGTTTACTATGGAAAACGAAAGTGATCAACAATTGTCACGGCAACAGGTTGAAGATACAGATAACGAACTCGAAAGTATCAGCGACTCGTGTAGTGAAACGAGGGTTGTAATCTTACAAAATAATGATGATGTGGAAGACAATGCTTCACTCTCTGAGGACGATATAGCAAATCTTTCTGCAAACAAAATTTTTTCCACGAGTGACATGGTAAATACAGAACTTGGGCGAGATTTCGAAACTATTTGGTCATATAAGCCTGTTGTAAGTATGTTTTCACGTAATCCTCGAAAAAACATAATTACCCATCTTCCAGGACGTTTATGTAGAGCAAAATGCCGTTTCAGCAATGACGGAATGATGACCTGTTGGCCACTCTACAGCAGAGAAATACAAGTCAACACAATAGTACATTGGTAGAATCGATTCACCAGCGATCAAAGATGGGATCCTAAAAATTTCTGGATTGAATATAACAGACATATTTTCTCACATTTATGGTCCACCTTTGCTTCAATGCACGATGACAAAAAATAGATTTGAATTTCTACTGGGTGCATAGTTTTAACACAAAAACTATGGGGGATCTAGGCAAAGAAAGCGATAAAATTGCTACATTCCAGGAATTCTGGAATCTGATCAGTCAAGATTGGCCGGAATACCACAGCCCCTCAGAATACGTCAACGCTGATGAGACCCATTTGCTGTAGGGGAAGATACTCTTTCTTTATTTCAGAAACTAGATAAATATGATGTTAAGGTAACCTCAATGTATGATGTGAGAATGTTTGGTTTTTGTGTGTGTGTGTGGGGCGGGGGGGGGGGGGGGGAGGGGGGTCCTTACGTTGCCAGCGAGGGTAGAACAGAAAGTACCTTACTCTTGCCAACACGGTATGTTATAAATCTTACTGATCCACTGAAAGAAACCAACAGAAATGTGATGAGCGATAACTGGTTCTTCTCGTGCGTTATTTATTTAAGAATTAAGTAAAAGAAAACTGTAGTTGGTACGCTCCGGAAAAACAAAAAAAAAACTAACTCCCTCCATAGGTATGATGATCTGAAGATGCTTGTTTCTTTCAGTCCAAAGAAAAAATCATAATTTGACTAAAGGGGGCGTTGAAGTTTTTGCTAAGTTGTCCATCAAAGAGAAAGAGAGAGCGGGAAACAATAATGTAAATAGTTAGAACAATGACTTAAGATTGTTAGACTGAGTCAGTTAGAAGAACCTGAGACCTGTGTTAACAATGTGTAGTGAATCGTCCCACATCTCGGTTAGAATTTGGTATTATTCTTGGGCGTGCTTTCAGCGCTTGTAAAAACTTTGCTATTTGTCATTTGGGGTAACTTTATATCTTGATTTCGAGGACTTTATTGATGTTTCGCTTACATTTATGGCTGAACTGGGTGCATTTAATAGTACTGTATATTGCTCCTTGTTATTAGGCTCTAGTCGGCTGGTTGCATGCCTAACATGCAGGTCGGTTAATAAGTCAACTGCACTAAACTTCCTGTAACGGCTCAAATAAATTAGTAGTGAACGTGGAGCATTTCTAGTTAAGGCTGATGGTACATTGAGTTTTCCTTGAGTTAAACACAGTCTGGATTAATACAGGGATACAATAAATCTAGAAGCGACGAAGAAAAGAAATTGCATACATAGTAATTGAAACCTTACAACTTTGCCATTTTTTAAAATTACAACCTTTAGATGGCGTCCTCCTGTACGAATACATTCGTGAAATCTGGTGTTAAGATTACTCATTGATCGCTGCATTGCCTCAGCTGTGATACTGTGAATTGCATCCCGAATTCTCTGTTTTAACTCATCCAGGGTTCGTGGTCGAGTCGTGTGGACTTTGCTCTTGAAGCAGCCACACAAGAAAAAATGACAAAACGATAAATCTGGCGATCTAGGGGCCAGGGAATGTTACCGAAGCGTGAGATCACACGGTTGGCAGACAATTCTCGCCCATACGCCATTGACTGCAGTGCAGTGTGTGATGTCGCTTCGTCCTATTCGAACCAGGATCTTGAACGTTTGGAAAGTTGTTCATTGCAGGTGTAACGAAAGTTCGTAACATCTCCACAAAACGATCGGCATTGACAGTTATTGTGTTTCCGTGCTCATTTGCGAAAAAATGCGGTCCGATAATCTCATGTGATGAAGCACCTCACCATACTGTCACTTTAATAGCGTATAAGGGGCGCTCATGAACGTCGTTAGGATTTGTGTTTGCCCAGTAACGGTAGTTCTGTTTATTGAAGTAACCTGTGAGATGAAAGTGTGCCTCGTCTGACATCGACAAGTTGTTTAGAAATTCATCGTCATTGTTTATTTTAGTTATCATTTGGTGACAGAATCTTAATCGTAAGCGGTAATCGTTGTCCTTCAGTTGTTGCACCGTCAGTAGTTTGTACGGATGAATTTTTAAATGAAGATGAAGAAGTCTGCGAACGCTCTCCCGGGACATTTCAATCAGTGCTACTTGCTTACAGGTTGAACGCCCTGGGCTCCGTAAGACTGACGCGCGTGCAGCATCAATGTTTGCTGGAGAACGCATACTTCTTGGTCGTCGTATTCGTTTCTTCTTGAGGGCAGATCCAGTCTCTCCAAAGTTATTAATCCAATATTTTATTGCGTGTTTTGACAGAAAGGCATCATGAAGTCCTAAATTATAAAAACGCGAAACTCCGTCTGCGCCACTACCAAACTATGTTTTTATAAAACGTTTTTATAGCTAACATACGGTGTTATCCGTTCCACTGATCCATGATTACTGAAATGGCGGACTGTTTACTTGCTAACTGTTACGAACCCGCAGTGCTGCCACGTGCCCATGGCTACCACAACTCATTTCAAACATTCCCGTTATTCTGTGTCACCCTGGTTTATTTGTATCTTGTCGAAAAATATTGTTTGTTTTGCATTTGTTTGTGAGTGGTGTTTCAATCGTGACCTTTGATACCTCTGTTAGTCACAGTTGCGACTGATGTTTGTTTTTTGGTTCAATGAACTGTCAATACATGTCTTTATTCCCCATTTGTCGAACAGTGACTCATTTTATCATTTATCTCGTATCGTTATCACTCCACGTGTATCTCAGAGTTGGCATCGTAATTGCAGGTTTGTGTCAGACGCCGGTAGCGGTCGCTCAGGATCTGGCGGCCTCAATGGAGCACACACGCTGAGTCAAGCCTCCACTGCTCCACATTACGAGTGCCCTATGTCGCCGTGTTACAGGACAGTTGGCGGTAGCCACACGCCACACTCGGACATTTGGTGAGGGACTTAGCTGTGTGTACCAATTAGACTTACAATAGGCAGCAGGGAACAGCCTTTTAAATAAACTTTCAGTTTTACCACAAACAATTTGTCCCATTTGCGGTAATTTACTGTAGCCTACCACTTTATTATTTATTTATTTGTGCCCTTACAGGAAACTGGCTGCACGCGAGTTATTAGATGAACTGCATGTGGCCGGCTGCGGTGGCCTTGCGGTTCTAGGCACTTCAGTCCGGAACCGCGTGACTGCTACGGTCGCAGGTTCGAATCCTGCCTCGGGCATGGATGTGTGTGATGTCCTTAGGTTAGTTAGGTTTAAGTAGTTCTAAGTTCTAGGGAACTGATGACCTCAGATGTTGAGTCCCATAGTACTCAGAGCCATTTGAACCATTTGAACTGCATGTGAAGCTTGTAACCAATGCACCAACTACTGAACAATGTTCAGCCTCAGACTTTAGTGCCGGTATGCACTCAGTTCATTAATTCTCTGATAGTTTTTATACTGTGAGTACTCCAGTCACACCCTGTCATAAGCATGTGATTTCATTCTGTATCTTCTTCGCCGGGCGATGGGATGTGAATCGCTAACAAAAATATTAAACGGATTATGCAGACATGACGGAATGAACCGATAGACACGTCGGAAGTCATGGTAAATCACGCAAGTCACGCGACAAAGAGAATATTTAAATTAATTTACCGCGGTAATTAAATCAGGATCCATTGACCCATTCGGCTCCAATGACGTAAATAGAAAAGTCGAAGTGGCTGCTTTAATATTAAAGCGCGCCGCGGAATGCTATGCTCCTCTATTATTGATAGAATTTTAAAACAGCGTAGCGTGTGGCCGGGAAACTTTTTAATTCAGTGCGGCTCGAATGCGAAATTTTTGGGGGCGGTCCCTGCGAGACCGGGGCGCTCCGAGCTGCGCCGAGCCGCCCGCCAGAGTTGATTAAGCCGCCTACTGCCTGGCCAGCCAGCCAGCCTCCCGCACCTCACCGCGCCACAGCCCGCGTGCCCGGCGCGGCCTGTAAACAAGTGGGCAACCGGGTCAGCCCGTCAATTACCCTTCGAGAGAGCTATGCGAGGCGGCAACTTGGTCGCTACTCTTCGGGACAGAAATGAAGAAAATAATGTAAGCTGCTGCCGATCTCAGCATACTCTTCTGATTGTCGAATAAAGGCACGGGTTTAGCATGTAAGTCTACGTTGCTGTCGAAAGATGGGTGCGTATTACTGCGAAAGGTTCATTTTGTCCATTCCTTTGGGAATTTGCGTAAATGTCGTACCAAATTCCACCACAGGCCATGTCCTGAATCCATACACTGTTGTCGTAGACAGGTGTACTGCAGACATTACATCAGGTACTGCTCTGCGGATATAACCGGAATCTTTTATTTGCAGACGATGATTACTTCTTTATGCTGTCACACTGTACACTCAGTCTAAATACGAATCGTCAACTTCACATTAACATGCAGGCCACGGATAAATTTTACACCATCCCACAGTCAATAACTAACAGCCGTATACCACATCGACCGTATTCGATCAGAAACGCATAAAGCAGAAGTAGATTACAGCAGATCCAGCCACAAGCGACTGTTGATGCTATGCCTTAGGCCGGTATTACACTATCAAATTTCTTTTTTATTCCAATCTATGATCACAAATGAATTCTTTAGACGATGACCAGTTTCAGTCTGTAATGATCATCCTCAGATCTTTTTTACACCATGTCCTAAAGTGGTACGGCCAAGGTGTAAAAAAGATCTGCGGATGGTCATTACAGACTGAAACCGGTCATAGTCTAAAGAATTCATTTGTGCTCATAGACTGGAATAAAAAAGCATTTTACAGTATTGGATCACTGTTTGTACACGCGATTATGTCGCAGTTGGTGAGACTATCAAATTTCTTTGTCAAATATCTTTGTCAAAGAAATTTGATGGTGTAATGGGGAACTATGTCAAATCTCGTCTGTCGTCAAATAAATTTGATCAAATCTAGGGCCTCGCTGTAGATCTGATCAAAGAAGTGGCTTGTTTTCTGTTCACTACAATGTGATATGTTACCACGTGGAGCGCTAGCATCGCTGCAGCGTTCTGTCATCTGTAGCGTTTTTATAAACATTACCGGAAAACACAATTGGTGTGTGCCGACAACTACAAAATTAATAGAGATATATGAAGCTGATGAGGCGCTTTACAACGTGAGGCCCCCTGAATACAAAAATAGATTAAGAAGATTGGAGACCGGACCTAGCCAAACCTAACCTAACCTAACTCTCTCCTGTAGCAAGGAACTGGAGTGTTACAGTGAGCCTGTCTTCTGCAGATACAGCAGTTCTTAAGTGCTTTGTGATATGAGGATACACTTCACTGAGCACGTACTGAAATGTATGATCATCCATTCTTAAGTAATTGGTGTACGACTTGGCTTCCTACACTATAAGCTCAACTACACGTTTTGTTGAATGCTTTTATCGTGTCGTCGTAGAACCCACGACTTCACCCAGGTATGTTTCCTTTTTGTTCCTCCCTATTCTTCTGTATTTACACACAGTGCAACTGTGGTACATGCAACTGCTCCGGTTAATACCAAGTTGTTGTTGTCAGCCACCTTGAACTTTGACAAAAAATATGATGACACTGTAATACCCCTTCTTAGCGCCACGTCAAAGACCTTTGTCAAATATATTTGGCGAATAGCTGATCAAATCTTTGACAAAGAAATTTGATAGCGTAATACCGGCTTTACGAAACACAGCACAGCCATCGCTCGTTGCCAGGCGGGGTAGTTGATACAGAAGTACCTAGGTGAAAGAATATGGAAGGCTTTACACACCAGCAACCACCGAAGTGTCCGGTATATATTCTGTAAGGCATAGCAAAGCCCAAGAAAGCGCAGCCAGTGAACGTATAAATACCTATCCACTTTTGTACAGAAATAATCATTTTTGTTAGTATTGCAGCGGCAGCACCATGGGGCTGTGACACTTGCGGCGCCATTTGGAATGCTGTATGGGATCACAGTTCGATCTCGGGTCAGGGCAGCCTGCCCCTGAGACACGAGACACAGAACTGCCACTGCCGCAGCGTCAGCCGAGGCATGAGACATGTCGACCCAGCTCTTCTACAGATGGTCACCATCATGGCGTCACCTACTGCAACCAGTTCGGCAGCAGTGGAGACGTCAGTCACACCTCGACCGCCGCCGCCTTACCCACTAAGTCTGGGGATTTTTATGTCAGAGGCAGAGGCGTTACGCCACTGCTCAGCCATGTTGATATCTGTCAATATTGCTGGACATCGTGCCCACACACATAAACACATGTCGGAGGCAAGCGGATGCCCTAACCACGCTGCTGCTACTTTTAATGAATTAAGGCACAGGGGCATAAAAACGAATTGGAAAATCACAAATCAATCTTTCTGACTCTGACCTTCTCGAGTCCATACTTCGAAGCTTCCGCAAGTGTCGTATCCAGTTCCACTTCTGGCCATGGCCTGAATCCACACACTCTTGGCATAGTGTGGTCTGCAGGAGACATTACGTCAGGCACTGTTCAACAGATTTAATCAGAAGCATTTATTTGTAGACCCAAATTGACTTGTTACACTGTTACACTGTCCAGTATAAATAAAGGTCGCCAACTATATTTACAAGCATTAAAAATTTAAAGTTTACACCACCCCAAGAATCATTAACTTATAGCCTTGTAACAATCTAGCCACTTTCAGGAAGATTGCGAGATCTGACCAGTGTCTTAGAATACGCATGTCACTAACAGTTCTTACGCCATCTCCATGTGGCTCCTAGTAGCTTCTGCTGCAACGATACTTTATGGTTACTGCCTAGTATCGTCTTTCATCCTAACAGCAGTCCATACGAGCAAACCAGTTGGCTATGTTGGCTCTGAGCACTATGGGACTCAACTGTTGAGGTCATTAGTCCCCTAGAACTTAGAACTAGTTAAACCTAACTAACCTAAGGACATCACAAACATCCATGCCCGAGGCAGGATTCGAACCTGCGACCGTAGCGGTCTTGTGGTTCCAGACTGCAGCGCCTTTAACCGCACGGCCACTTCGGCCGGCAGCAAACCAGTTGCGTCTTTACCTGTAGTCATTATTACTTTAGGTACTTGGGCTATGCACGGTGCTGTTTAAAAAGGAGTAGTTAGATGTAGTCATAGGGGGAGAGACATATATCTGCTTTCATGCCCTGCAGCTAATTCGCTGTAAATAATAATCTGTAGCTGTGATTTCAAGTAGTCAATGCACTGGCTACATTTGCGAGATAATAAAATACACAGGAATACAAAACAGAATTTAAATGAATAATTTAATAGCAAAGTTTTTTTTCTAACATCTGTAATTGATGTAGACGGCAGAGATTTATGTTGTATAATATTTATTCAAGAAAGGACATTCCAAATAGACGGGAAGTTGATCTACGATATTCAGTTAAAATAGGTACAGAAAAATCCTTATCAAACGCAGCAAAGTTACATTGAGAGCGTTAAGGGAATGGTAGAAAAATCCCCAAACTAATAGTCATCAAAGACTCGCGAATACTAAGTCCATTTCATGATCGTAATACACGAAAAATTGACCAGTTCAAAGTAGTTCAGAGATGATTTACAAATTAACACATGTGATACAAAGAATAGCAGCTCATACTGTACCTATGCGCAGTTCAGTAGTGCAAGCGGAAAATGTTAAGGCCCTGCTCTGGAACACAATCAAACCTCTCGAATTATCAAGTCCTTTCAGGAGTGTGATACGGGCCTTCATTGACCTGAAACATACACCTCCATGACAGAATCACGATTATTACCACAGGCAGATCTGCCATCTTACAGCACTCGACATAAGGTGTTCGGAATCTGTCCCTTGAGCGCTTCACTCGGAAAGTTCAAGTCTCCAATTGACTCTTGTAGTGCTCCACTACTATCTGCTTTGCCATTGGCTACTGGGCGTCCCAACCAAAGATACATCATCCGTAAGCTCTAAAGACATGATCTTACTCAACATGACCTCTACCCCCATTAAACTAATATATTATAACAACATTTAAATAAAGGAACGTCATAAACGTTCAGTTACATCCACAGCATTTACAAATATAAGTAATAGGTAGCTCATAAATAAATAAACCAGTATTCTTGAGCAAGTGTGCTCAAGTTAAATGATTACAGATTGTCACTAAATATTACTGAAACAATAATTGACGCCTTCTCCACAGGGGCGACCTTTGATTCTCTTTTCAATTGTAGTGTCCACTAATACATGCGACTGACCACTTTTAAATTGGCACCGTTCTCTAATACCACTTGCAACCAAAATTTAAATAAAGTTACTACCACAACAGTAAACTATTCATTACATAAAAACACAAGTATGAAAAAATGTGAGGTATTCACGCTGCATTCATTTGCTGTGTAAATGTGGAGAATAAGATGTTCTGACAAACAAAAAAATGTGTGTGAAATATTATGGGACTTAGCTGCTAAGGTCATCAGTTCTGACAAACATTTGCATAATGAAGAAGATATTTAGGATGTTGTAAATCAATAACTAAAATACATACAGATACGTAGCTTCTAGGAATGATAGCTACAGTGCTTTGCTGTCATTTGAGATAATGTTTGTTGAAATGGCACGAAGCGATTAAAAGTTGTTGAGTCAAAGAGTCACTGGGGAAATGTTTGTTAGCTGTGAAACATTAACTTCTATTGTATTAAAGATACTAAAATATAGTTGTGTCACGGAAAGTGCATCATTTTTCCGAGATCGCAAACGTATTCAGATATGCATTAATATTTGATGTGAGTTATTGTCGAATCTCAACGAGCTGAACTTGACTTTCTTTAAGAGTATCTGACACGTCTTGGAGTACTTTCTGCACAAAGGCAATGCGAGCATTAGGCGTCCAAATTCCCAGCTCTGGCATTTACCTGTTTTCGACGACGCGCTCATTCTCTCTGTACCTGAGCTCGCCTGCGCTAGAAACTATCAACCAGCCACGCTGGTCGCGGCGCGCCCTGTACCGTGGTCCAGCTAGCATTCAGCAGTGCAACAAATTTATCTCTCTTCAATGCCAGGCCTTCGTGCACGAATAACTCGCCCACATACTCGTAACGTTACACCGCCAATGATGTCCACAACAAAAATACAGGAGTACCATTTAAATTCAATAGGGGATGTGTGACAAAAACACTACATTAAAATTTTCATGCAAACGGATATCATTTATTGGCTTCAATGGAGACTTCTCCTAGTCTGTATCACTTACTTAAACTCCAACCGTCCAACCAGCTTCTTGTCTTTCCTATTAAGCTTGTGCCTGCTCACTAAACTGCAACACTTTGTCACCAAAACGATAAAAACTTTTGCACACTCCATACCCTACACACGAGAAACGCTCTTGACAGTTCTGTCAGTCTTGTGTACCAGGAGAAGCACTTGTTGGACCACTGAATCTCTAAACACAGAAACCAGAAAGACCTTTGCATCAGCAGTTACACTCCATAGACTCCACACAATCCACACGCATGAGATCTGCAAGTTCCTTCGTAAAGTCAAGCGCCGGCACGACAGCTGGGAACGATAGATCGGAGAAGGCTGTGAAGAAGAGGGCAGCCAATTGCACTCGGACCGACCCATCTCAGCGCCCTCTACGCGAAGAGAACATAAGCGCTGCACCCGACTGGCCGCGGCCCATTTCTACTTGTTCTACAGAAGCGTTAAGACCAGTGACCGGATGAGAAGCATCCATTGTATTACTTCTCTTGCATTACGAATTGTGTATACTGAAGAGTTTTCTTGTTTGTCTGTCGCCCTTCACTCACGACACATATGTATTTCGCAAAGTTAAGAACTGTCATTTACGAGGGTTGCCCAGAAAGTAAGTTCCGATCGGTCGCGAAATGGAAACCATAGCGAAAATCTGTAACGTTTTATTTGCTACAGTTAGGTACTCCTTCCACCTACTTCTCTACATAGTCACCGCTCCAACTTCGAGTTTTTTCGTAGTGTTTTATCAACTTTCCAACACCCTCGTCATAGAAAGCGGCCGCCTGTGCTTTCGGCCAGTTATCTGCACTGATCTGCAGCTCGTTGTTTGTGGAAAAATTTTGTTTTCATAGCGAGCGTTCTTGTGAGCAGAGATGAGACTCAGGGGGAGCCAATTACGGACTGTATTGTGGGTGATCAAACACTTCTCATCGGAAACGCTGCAGGAGCGTCTTTATTGCCCCTGCAGTGTGCGGCCGTGAATTGGCATGAAGAAGGAACTGCTCGACAGTTGTCGTATGTGGGCTGCATGACACAGGCGAAAGCTCTAACCAGGCCCTCATACTGCGCGGGAGACACTATTCCGTACGCATCTTTACGTACTCATTGATCACTCAAAACTTAAAAGAGCGACGCGACACGATTTACGGGCATACTACAGACACTGCCCAACATCTACATCTACATCTACATCTACATTGATACTCCGCAAGCCACCCAACGGTGTGTGGCGGAGGGCACTTTACGTGCCACTGTCATTACCTCCCTTTCCTGTTCCAGTCGCGTATGGTTCGCGGGAAGAACGACTGTCTGAAAGCCTCCGTGCGCGCTCTAATCTCTCTAATTTTACATTCGTGATCTCCTCGGGAAGTATAAGTAGGGGGAAGCAATATATTCGATACCTCATCCAGAAACGCACCCTCTCGAAACCTGGCGAGCAAGCTACACCGCGATGCAGAGCGCCTCTCTTGCAGAGTCTGCCACTTGAGTTTATTAAACATCTCCGTAACGCTATCACGGTTACGAAATAACCCAGTGACGAAACGTGCCGCTCTTCTTTGGATCTTCTCTATCTCCTCCGTCAACCCGACCTGGTACGGATCCCACACTGATGAGCAATACTCAAGTATAGGTCGAACGAGTGTTTTGTAAGCCACCTCCTTTGTTGATGGACTACATTTTCTAAGCACTCTCCCAATGAATCTCAACCTGGTACCCGCCTTACCAACAATTAGTTTTATATGATCATTCCACTTCAAATCGTTCCGTACGCATACTCCCAGATATTTTACAGAAGTAACTGCTACCAGTGTTTGTTCCGCTATCATATAATCATACAATAAAGGATCCTTCTTTCTATGTATTCGCAATACATTACATTTGTCTATGTTAAGGGTCAGTTGCCACTCACTGCACCAAGTGCCTATCCGCTGCAGATCTTCCTGTATTTCGCTACAATTTTCTAATGCAGCAACTTCTCTGTATACTACAGCATCATCCGCGAAAAGCCGCATGGAACTTCCGACACTATCTACTAAGTCATTTATATATATTGTGAAAGGCAATGGTCCCATAACACTCCCCTGTGGCACGCCAGAGGTTACTTTAACGTCTGTAGACGTCTCTCCATTGATAACAACATGCTGTGTTCTGTTTGCTAAAAACTCTTCAATCCAGCCACACAGCTGGTCTGATATTCCGCAGGCTCTTACTTTGTTTATCAGGCGACAGTGCGGAACTGTATCGAACGCCTTCCGGAAGTCGAGAAAAATAGCATCTACCTGGGAGCCTGTATCTAATATTTTCTGGGTCTCATGAACAAATAAGGCGAGTTGGGTCTCACACGATCGCTGTTTCCGGAATCCATGTTGATTCCTACATAGTAGATCCTGGGTTTCCAGAAATGACATGATACGCGAGCAAAAAACATGTTCTAAAATTCTACAAGAGATCGACGTAAGAGATATAGGTCTATAGTTTTGCGCATCTGCTCGACGACCCTTCTTGAAGACTGGGACTATCTGTGCTCTTTTCCAATCATTTGGAACCCTCCGTTCCTCTAGAGACTTGCGGTACACGGCTGTTAGAAGGGGGGCAAGTTCTTTCGCGTACTCTGTGTAGAATCGAATTGGTATCCCGTCAGGTCCAGTGGACTTTCCTCTATTGAGTGATTCCAGTTGCTTTTCTATTCCTTGGACACTTATTTCGATGTCAGCCATTTTTTCGTTTGTGCGAGGATTTAGAGAAGGAACTGCAGTGCGGTCTTCCTCTGTGAAACAGCTTTGGAAAAAGGTGTTTAGTATTTCAGCTTTACGCGTGTCATCCTCTGTTTCAATGCCATCATCATCCCGTAGTGTCTGGATATGCTGTTTCGAGCCACTTACTGATTTAACGTAAGACCAGAACTTCCTAGGATTTTCTGTCAAGTCGGTACATAGAATTTTACTTTCGAATTCAATGAACGCTTCACGCATAGCCCTCCTTACGCTAACTTTGACATCGTTTAGCTTCTGTTTGTCTGAGAGGTTTTGGCTGCGTTTAAACTTGGAGTGGAGCTCTCTTTGCTTTCGCAGTAGTTTCCTAACTTTGTTGTTGTACCACGGTGGGTTTTTCCCGTCCCTCACAGTTTTACTCGGCACGTACCTGTCTAAAACGCATTTTACGATTGCCTTGAACTTTTTCCATAAACACTCAACATTGTCACTGTCGGAACAGAAATTTTCGTTTTGATCTGTTAGGTAGTCTGAAATCTGCCTTCTATTACTCTTGCTAAACAGATAAACCTTCCTCCCTTTTTTTATATTCCTATTAACTTCCATATTCAGGGATGCTGCAACGGCCTTATGATCACTGATTCCCTGTTCTGTACATACAGATTCGAAAAGTTCGGGTCTGTTTGTTATCAGTAGGTCCAATATGTTATCTCCACGAGTCGGTTCTCTGTTTAATCTGTGCAAAGCTTTACAGGATTTTCCCAGTGATTTCCATTTCGCGACCGATCGGAACTTACTTTCTAGACAACCCTCGTATTTTCCGTAAATAAAATTCATTAATACGATTTGCTTTAATTGTTGTCTAGCAATCTGAGAAACCAGGTCTCGTAGGCACCGCATATTTGACGAGTAGGCAGTATACAACACTGATTTCGCTGAGATCCAGACTGTTGCACGAAATCAGTTAATGTTTAGACTTTCGAGCGACTCAGAATCAGCAGGATGTAGGCATTTCCTGTTTTCATTCGCAAAACGCAAAACAGCCTGCACGTTGACAAGACATAACAATTGCGAATTTTGGTTTGTCGGGAAAATAAAACAAGATATCTGCTAAGACACATCAAATGCTGAACACCACGGGCCTCTGCTGCGATAGGTGAAGAAGTTCTACATTCAGTATTGTCTATCCGGAGTCGCTCTGTAGTATGTATCAACGTTCATAGTCAAGATTCTGAACTTTTGATATGACAGTCATACTAACAAATAGAAAACGAAAAGTTTATGCGTTATGCCTTTGCTTATATTTGGAAAATGGGGCGGATGTGTAAGGGACTTCTCTTGATAGAGGGACACTGGTTTGAAGCGCTATTGCTATTTGATCAACCTGCCCAAGCCTCGCTGAAGTCCACTTCGAAGGAAGTGTAACGTGCTGCGAATACATAGAAAGAAAGATCCCTTATCATTTAGCTACAAAATAGCAGGTCAGCAACTGGAAGCAGTTAATTACATAAATTATCTGGGAGTACGCATTAGGAGTGATTTAAAATGGAATGATCGTATAAAGTTGATCGTCGGTAAAGCAGATGTCAGACTGAGATTCATTGGAAGAATCCTAAGGAAATGCAATCCGAAAACAAAGGAAGTAGGTTACAGTAGACTTGTTCGCCCGCTGCTTGAATACTGCTCAGAAGTGTGGGATCCGTACCAGATAGAGTTGATAGAAGAGATAGAGAAGATCCAACGGAGAGCAGCGCGCTTCGTTACAGGATCATTTAGTAATCGCGAAAGCGTTACGGTGTTAATAGATAAACTCCAGTGGAAGACTCTGCAGGAGAGACGCTCAGTAGCTCGGTGCGGGCTTTTGTTGAAGTTTCGAGAACATACCTTCACCGAGGAGTCAAGCAGTATATTGCTCCATCCTACGTATATCTCGCGAAGCGACCATGAGTATAAATCAGAGAGATTAGAGCCCACACAGAGGCATACCGACAATCCTTCTTTCCACGAACAATACGAGACTGGAATAGAAGGGAGAACCGATAGAGGTACTCAAGGTACCTCCGACACACACCGTCAGGTGGCTTGCGGAGTATGGATGTAGATGTAGATGTAGATCATTCCAGTGCCACAGAAAAATGACATAGACTTCCGAAAAACTCGTTTTCATAGTTTGTCAGTTATAAACATTAGAAATTACTTCCCCACCTCAAAAAGTTCGCCATATTTTCCTCTATAGCTTAGCGAAAACATCACCTCGGTATATTTACTCGTCAAGGATTAATTTCGGCCGGCCGAAGTGGCCGAGCGATTCTAGGCGCTACGGTCGCAGGTTCGAATCCTGCCTCGGGCATGGATGTGTGTCATGTCCTTAGGTTAGTTAGGTTTAAGTAGTTCTAAGTTCTAGTGGACTGATGACCTACGAAGTTAAGTCCCATAGTGCTCAGAGCCATTTGAACCATTTGATTAATTTCGGATGCCTTGTCTACACTGCTTCACCCTGAACTGTGATGATATTTTTTGTTGTTAAACGTACTGCATCGGCACTCAACAGGCTAGGTCCGTATCCAAGCTCGATAATTCTGGATTAGATTTCCCGTGATGGCACTAACTTCACATAAACGAATGCAGAATGGTTATTTTGAAAATTACGCGACCAATTCGTTCTACCTCTTAGTTCGCTGCAAGTTGATGCTCACTCTGTAATTAAGTTGACCGTGTGTAAGATCAACATCTTCCTTCTTCCTGCTGATCGAATTTGAACTCTGAACGTTGACCTTGGTCTTCCTCCCTCTGCACCTACTGACTTTTCCACTCCCTCCACCCACTTTTCCCCTACCCCATCTCCTCCCTCTCCACCCCCCCCCCTCTTCCAGTGTGCTATTTATTCACAACGGAATTCTTCAAAAACAGCTGCTGAAACTTGCGAATAAATATCTAAATGACGAAGTTGGTCTTTGCGGAGGGCGGAGACGTGTCAGAGGAAATGCTGGGGTAATTGGCGCTCGGCGCTACCAACGGAAACTGCAACGTTTAGCTTCACCACGCAATTTTTGACACTACAACTACTATGATTTTGGTGTTTGCAGAAATGAAAAAAAAACTGGGAAGTCGGCATGAAGTGTTGCAGACAAATCTGATATGTTACGAAACGAACGACGGACCAATCGGACACGTTTTGGAAATTTGTGGTAAGGTCTTATGGGACCAAACGGCTGAGGTCATCGGTCCCTAAGCTTAGACACTATTTAATCTAACTTAACGTAACTTAAAATAAGGACGACACATACACCCATGCACGAGGGAGGACTCGAATCACCGACGGGGAGAGCCGCGCGGACCGCGACAAGACGCCCTAGACCGCGCGGCTACCCCGCGCGGCTTGCTGATATCAGTCGTACGCTTAAATACGGGGAGTCGTTATTGGAAAATGTGAAAGGTATGAAGAGTCGTGATGCTGTGAAGTACAAATTAGTTTGTTCCGTGAGTCACTTCTGAGTTATACCTTAATTACGTGCAACAAGTCTCTGTACAGACTGTGTAACCATCCGCCGGTTGCACCTGTGCAAAAAAGTAGAGCTATAGTTTTCAGTTGGCTTCTCTTCTTAAACGCAGGAGGTTGTGCCCCCGTTCCCAGAAGCCGACTGGACGTCAAACGAAATGTTGAGCTCTTATTGCGAAGCGGACAAAATAGCACGTCAAACAACTGGTTTATCTACTTGGCGCTCGTTGATGAGCTCAAAAAAGCGTAATCTCACCTACGTTGGTACGATGAGAAAAACAAGAGACAGTTGACTTGAAATTTTGTGAAAGTAAGGAAGGAGTGCGACCTTATGTTCGAGTTCAGCGATGCGAACGCTCCGGTGTTGTACCAGGTACTTATACTTAAAGAGGAGTTACTCGCAGAGGTCCAGTGTAGGATGTAATTACTGTATGACGGCACAACTTGGTAGAGATTGTAATGCGTTAATGCGGAGCCGATTTACTCTCGAAATTCAAATTTGGATCACCAGTTACAAATCTGGTTCTGTGAGTACAAGAAAGAGTGTAGAAATGTTTCTATATGCAATAGGTTAGAAATGGGACAGGGTCAGAACAAGTCAAACAAGGGAGACAGGCATCATTTTGATTTTATTATTAACTGCTGCTTGCACAATGAGTTCAGTATGAGCACCAGAGATGTCGAAGAGATGCAGCATCCATAAAACGACGTGATCAACAGTTTCTCGCAGCAGTTCCGGTGGACTCTCAGTAACGTTTTCCTTTAAATTGCCGTTCTCATGTGGTACGAACCGAGCGTGTCCCTGGTAATCGCATCCTTTAGGTACCCCAGAACCAAAAGTGGCATGAATTCAGATCAGATAAGATCTTGCAGGCCATGTATCAGGAAACCTTGAGATGTTACCCCATGTGGCATGAAAGCAGTGTTTCCCACGCAGATGCGCTCTTCCACAGCAAGAATCACATGCGGTACAAAGAGGTCTCGATAACGCACAAACGTCACGGTACACCTGCCAGGGTCACCTGCGTGTGTTCTCTACAAAGAAGAACGGACCGAGAACAAAAGTGCTTGTGAATCAACGCCAGACAGTCACTTACGGCCAGGGCATTGGCTCTTCGTGGACAACAAGTGGTTTAATAGTAACTCGATTTCGGCAGTTCTGTGTATTCACTACAGCCTGCAGTGTAGAAAATGCCTCGTCACCCCATGGAATATTGCCCAACCACATGTCATCAACTTCGATCTGTGCCAGAAACTGAATAGCAAATTCAGGACTTGCTACGGATCATGATGTTTCAGTTGCTGCACAGACTGGATATTTTACTATCGCCAGTGTGAAATAGACCGTAATACTTTCCGAGCAACTGATCATGTGGTGGACAATTCTCGTGACACTTCACAAGCACTGGCATTACCGAGGGGACGTGATGCAATAGTAACTTCGTCAGTAGCTTCCACCGGCACAGGACTCCCACCTCTTCCACATTCCACACCAAGCTGCCCTGTGTTTTCGAATTAATTATCATCTCCTTTAAACTATTTAATGACATCATGTCTCTCCTCAGACCTTTCAGTCGGCGATACTATCACAATGCAGCACTGTAATTGTTGTCGTTCACATAAAACAATTTCAATAAATGTGCGCTCTCTCTCGCCTTGATAGCCATACTGTTCACTCACGTTATAGCTTGTCAGATGACAGTGTGGATGTCATACCGTCATGCAAATGGTGTACAGAGCCAGATATGCACCAGGTAGCATTTTCCAGCGTAAAGCGGTTCAGCGTTAATGAGTGAGCATATTTATCAAGCTTTTCCGGCATCCGAGACTTACAGCCAAAACTGGGCCTCCGTGAGTAGCTGTCTTTTAATTATAACCACAGGGTCATTCGAAGAGAATAAAAAAGAAAAATAAAAAAGCTATCTTAGGTTCTTCCCTTCATATGGACATGCCAAGAGGTCAAAGGTCATAGTGTTCTACAACTCCAGAAAAAGTGGAGTGATAGTGCAGACCAAATGTGTTCGGCTTATGATGTATAGAGAAAAAACATTCGTTGATCAATGGGAGTCTTTTATTCGATGATGAATGGGGCTGGAACCAACTCCCTCCTCGTCTGTCTTGGCAAGGTCCTGAACCATTACGCAGAGGAGTATGTTTCTCAGAAATTTGGCCGATGAGCATACTCTCCCAGAGCTGCAGAAAAGAAACCAAGATAGGCATGTAATCCCCTCCCGTCTCCAAATCCGACTGAAGAAATTCAAACCCACGAGAAAGTTTCGAAGCGACGATCGGAAGGACAAACTATGCATCAAGAGGCCGCTGAAACGACTTAAACTGGCTTGAGAAGGCTTACCGTTTCGAGATGTTTGTATCATGCCAAGCCAGTCTGCTATGAACATGCAAACGACGTCTGCAATGAGTGCAAAGTGGCCATCCTTCTAACTTTTTGTGAGGAGTGCAAATCAGAAAAGCTGAGGAGGACTGAGCTTATTGGGATCCGACTGAACTGTCTCGGTAACCATTCAGAGGGCTATAAAAAGGGTTAATTTGAAAATCGTGTGTTTTCGGTAGTAAAATCTTTTTTGCTGTAGTTCTGTTTTTAATCCCATACTCTCAGTTCTGAAGAAGGGACGTCCTCCAAATACAAAGTAGATGGGAGTTATGACAACTCGAAATTGTGTGCTATTTAGGCACATTGCGATCGATTAATGTTACGAAAACGCTGAAACCGACGGAGTGGTAAGGTCGCTGAACTTTAAATATGGCTTCAACAATAAACTGTATAGAGAGTTCATACAAAAAGTAAAAAGAATGAATAACAAAAATTTGGGTTTGTTTACAAATAATGTATTTTTCTACCAGTCACGATTTTCTTTTATTTATATGCTGTCCGGTTCATTAATGTGGCCATATGTCAAAAGCCTGAATAACCACCTTTTGCAGCTTGGTCCGCTGCAAGACATATATTAATAGAGTAAATGAGGTTCTGGAAAGTACTGACAGGTATATATAGCCCTGATGACTTCAGTGCACCAGGTTTCACAGTTGAGAATCCATTGAGAGGACGGCCCGATTCAAGTGGTCCCACAGATTCTTGATTGGGTTTAAGTCCGGAGAGTTTGGTCGCCTTGGGAGTGAGGTAAACTCATTCTGGTGCTCTTCGAATCACACACATACAATAAGAGCTGTCTGACACGTTGCATTATCCTGCTCGTAGATGCCATCGTGCCGAGGAGTAACAAAGTGCATGTAAGGGAGTACGTAGTCGCTAAGGATAGATGCATAGTTGCCTTAATCCAGTGTTCCTTCCCGATTGACAAGATCACCCAGAGAACGCCACGAAAACATTCCCTTGACCACAACGCTCCCTAGGTGTTTGCTTTCAGACGTTTCACGCCGTACACGCCAGCGCTATCTGTCCTATGGAGCATACAACATTATTCATCTAAAGGACCACCTCTCACCACTTAGTCGCCGTCCAGTTTCGGTGCTGGCGTGCAGATTCCAGCTTTCGTTGCTGATGAACAGCAGTCAGCATGGGCTCGTGAACCACAAGCCTGCTGCAGAGGCCTATGCGAAGCAATGTTTTCAGAACGGTCGTTGAGGAGATATGTTGGTAACCCCTTGGTTGATCTGGGAGGTCAGTTGCTCAACATTTGCATGTCTATTCGCTGATACACATCTCTGCAGCTGTTATTCAGCCCTGTCATCCGTCGTGCACCAACGTTGCCAGGCACGGTATACTTTAACCGTGGTAGCACACGAATTGTTTACAGACTTAGCAGTTTCGGCAATGTTTCCACCAGCGGCTAAAAGGCCAATATTCAGGCCCTTCTGGACGTCAGATAAATCGCTCCATTGCCACATTATGACAACGACTACAGTGTTTTCCACGTCTTCCCAACACGCTTTATATACTCTTCACTGCTAGTGCAACCACCTACCGTCTTCTCGTTGAGATCGAACATATGCAATAGTCACACTAATGTTACTGTACCATGAATTTCACAACGGCTTTTGAAATGATTCCCACTTTCAAGCGACTTTACTCTGCGTACTGTACCATTCTCTACTAATGATTTTCATGTGTGAGGTACTGCATCGTTCTGTTGCCTTTACTGCAGTATATAAAAATACATAATTTTTAGTTGATTGTCGATCGTTACATACAATTAATGCTGAAATTTGGGAGAAGTTGTGCTTACATTGTGCAGAGTCTTACACATATTAAACATCACAAACAATTTTCCATGCACAGCATGCATCAAGAATAACAAACTTATTACAACGAAGTTTTGTAGGTATAGTCAACAGAGATAATGCTATAGGTCCTCCACAGCGAATGATATACTTTTGTACAGTGGGGATTTACCTTAACGATCTGGACAACGATTTTTTTAGATCTATTTACAATGGTGCTTATTTCTATATGTTACTATAGTTATTCGAATACATATCGAGGTGTATTAGGAAATTTACTGATTCACTTTAAATTTTTTAAACATTTTATCTTCAAATTTTTTGTAAAGTGGATATGTATCTCCGGTTATTCTAATAAATCCATTTTATGCCCTTTATTTAGTCGACGGAGTATTGCGCCATTTTGCTCGATTGTCGAAATTGTTGGCCTTTATTGTGTGGTTCTTGCTCACATTGTATGTCTGTTGTATGAGCTTTAGTATTCTCTGTATACATGGTGTTGAAATCCCAGACTAATGTAGAAAAACCAATTTCTAATTTGTGGTTTTATAAAATGTTAGCAGTTTCCTGTGATAACTTGGGAATGTATGGGATTCAGTTTTCCTTAGGTAGGATTTTTGGCTATTAAATAATGTTTGTTCCAGTTGATTTATATAATATGTCAGGTGTGGCACGAGATATATACTGTTAGACCACCAATTTCTATGTAGACGACACACTGCTCCTAGGGGAACGGGACGCCAAAGACACAACAGACATTCTAGATTGCTTCAGTAGTTGACATGAGAAAATAACATCTACAGTCGTACATGAGCAAGACAATACCATCAGTTACATGTACCTAAATATTACACGACACAACAGCACATGCATATTCAAAATTTATGGGAAAACTACAATGGCTGATACAGCAATACATGCAATCTCATGTTACCCAAGCACCTATAAACAGACAGCAGACCGGTAAATGTTATACAGGACATCTAAAATAAAGAAACGAGAAAATGTGCAAGAGGAACCCTGAAATTAAAGAGAGAATATTTCTGTATGGTAGTGACGTAATTGAGGAGGTAAACGTTTTAGCAACTTACGCCAAGAACTCTTAGAACTAAAGGATTGTAGGAAATAAATGAGAAATTTTAATATACTGACGTGTGTCCGAAATTGGGTCACCAGTGCTGCATGTTTGGCAATCTTTCAAGTACATAGTCCCATTAAACTTATGTCTCAGTTATAATTATTCTCCCTCGGGTTATAATTTGTTTTCCTGGTTTAATTACAACTCTTGTAAATAACATGAACAGTATATATTGGAGACCAAGAACATTGCCCGAGGCTGAAAGCTACCGGTATTTAATCTAATGAGAAAGTATTGTTACTAGTGGGGATTTCACTGACGTGTAGAAAGCTTAGGTTATGAGAAAATAGAATGAGGCTACGTTTCATCGAAGCAGAAAAGTCAACAGCAACAGTCTAAGAGTATTGTGACCAGGACACCTGTGTACCGTAGTCATGCACGAGACACTCGTAAGCTTAACAAGTTTAGTACCGTTCCCTAAGAAAAGATTTCATGCACGTACTTTTTTCGGAAAGGACGGTTCCCCGCATCACACGCGTGGATGTGTTACAGATCTGGCTTTCTCCAGAATTGGGATAACATGCTGAAAAATTTCTTTTTCAACCGGACGGAGCAGCAGAGCTCTGGGCTTTGCACTTAAGAACATTTTTTAACAATGAGCTGCCTCAGCGATTGACTGCCGTAAAGCGCGTGAAGATTTCCTATCGTATCGCTGGATACCAAGACCGGCTGACACCGCGATATGTGACATATTGTGAGGGTTTTTGAAAGGCTCCTTCTATGCTCTTCCATCAGTTGTGCGTGAAGTGCGACTCTACATAGAAAAAGCAGTGAATGCAGTACCTCGAGACATTGTCGCAAAAGTTTGGCACGAGACATATTTGTCGCAAGTCCAGTGGAACCCACAATGAACGTTTGCGGAAGGTAGTGCGACCTTCGATCTGAATGTAATGGCAAAAAGGAACACCACAGTTGTACGTGTATCCATGTAAAAGATATACGCTTTTCAATTGGATTGTGCTTATGAAAATAAAAATCTGTCTTCATTCAAATAGAAGACATGGCGTTCTTATATCAAATCAATCTTTTAAAACACCATGTGAAATACTGAGAATCAGATTTGCGTTACCACTGTGCGCGGCTAGACAGACAACCCGCAACAGTACTGCGTTCACTGTGTTAACTGCTTAGCAATGTAGGTACTGAAGCTGTCCAGTTAAGAAGATATGGATCTGTGAAGCTGATACAGCCCTACTAATTTAGGATTCCCACAAATCGTCCCCAGGAAATGCTACACTAGGGTTTCTGCTAATAGGACAGAGATGATGCTTCCCTATCTCTTACGAATGATTAAAATTCGTATCATGAAGTACACTGGTGTCCAAAATTAAAGCATCTAATAACCCTACCACAACAAAGGTCAAAAATTAATTGTGATTTTAGTGTTGCTCACGCTGCTAAATATTGCATTTTCGGGCAACAACAAAGTTATATTATGTGGCAGGTGTCATTAGAGCACAGTTAATAAAGTCATTTCTTGAAATAACGGATAAATTAGGCACTCATCTTTTCGTGTTTCCCACGCAGGTCTCGTTGTGAACTCATGGCTCAATCGTCGAAAATCTAGGCAGTGATGATTCCAAGCTCGGATGCAAAGAGGCCTAGGTGTTATTCTGCGATATTCAGAGGTTTTATAGATGTGGTTCATAAACCATTCTTGAAGATTAAAGTTTTGCAAGTTATTACAATGGTGATGTAAAAAAGTAATCAGCACTCCGAATTTAAGTTACACTTCTTTTGTATTACTTTTGTTGCAATATCGCGTAACTCGTTCCAAAACATCACTTCACAATATAAAACATACTTAAAAAATATCTTCCTCACTGTTAAAGTTCACAGTTCATAAACTGACTACAATTTGCGTCTTCTTAACATGACGACCAAAGGCTGACTCTCTAATAACCGCTTACGCGCCCAAAAGTCAGAGTTACAAGTACGTCAATGATCATAGTGACAAAAGAAAGAATACACATAAGAATAACATCATTGCAATATATACATATCGATGTACCGAAGTACCTCTACATTAATGAAATAAAATCTGAATATTGTCACAGAAATATGTTGACTATTTTACAGAAACACAGTAGAATATTGTTGGTATTGAGAGGTTGAGGTGAGGTGCCGTAATGGTTAAGTAATTCGAGTCCCATTACAGGCAACACACGGAAATTTAGCCAGGTCGCTTTTATTTTGCCACAAAACAGTATAAATAGACAATAATAAAGTAGAAACGATGTAAAAAATACAGAACATAAAAATTTGCAACACGCATAACGATAGCGTTCAACCTTGAAAAGGACATTAGCCCACAGCAGGTCTCCGACAATGAAGGCCACCCTGCCGAAGCTTTCTGTACAGCGTTTGCCTCGTTACAACACTTTCGGTGGATGCTGCGTGGTCAGATGCTAGTTGCCGTGCACCAAGAAGGTACCGTCTTGCCCTTGCAGCCAAGTAACGGTCCTCTCTTTCTGACATCACACGTGGTCGGCCCTGCCCTGGTCTTCGGGATAGAGTTTCGATCTCTATACAATGTCGCCACATCCGACAAACAACAGAACAGCCATCGGCGCACATAAGTTTGCGACCGTCCTGCTTCCATTCTTCCTTGGCACTCCACTGCAGAGAGTCTGGTAGGCGTCTTCTCTGTGCCATACTGCACCGTCTGTGCCTATATACACAGCGATCGTGGATATTTGACGTGAATTAGATACAGGATGGAAAATTAGCGGTTTGCTGCTTTAATTTTGGACACCACTGCAGATTTTCAGTATTTGGTGCTACCTTCCGTGCAAAAATTTATCAAAAATCGTGTTGCACCATAAGCATCTCCTATGAAACTTTTATTCTCTATTGTTATTAATTATCAGGAAAACGAAGTTTATCAATCACATCAACTATGTGGATACGTCACGGATGTATTCACTCACATGCTGTACTCGAAAAACTTCTTGCGCCTGATGGTCGTTACAGTCAAAACTTCTAGTAATAAGAAATATTTTCATAGCGGCTGAAGGTGCTCAAACACGAGTTTCGATTAACTAATTCTTATTCTGTGTCAGTATTATTTTACTATCTGTATATGGACCATGTTGCATCAAGTAGTAATTTTAGATTTCTTTTTCTAATCTTCTTCATTCTGTGGGCTACTTTTATTTCTTCATTCCACTTAGTCTCTGGTATTTTTGGAACCTCACTCACTCACTCACTACCTGCACTACCCAACAATTTAACTTCTATAAATCGAAGGGGGATCACTGCTATCAGCTGCAGTGGGACATTAAGCGCAATTAGCGGCGATGAGTGAAAATGTGTACTGGACCTGGATTCGAACCCGGGATTGCCTACTGACTAAGCAGGTGCGGTAGCCACTGCGGCATCCGGAGCACGGACGATTTCGGTACGCCGCACGACCAATCCACACTGCCTCCGTGCGCCACTTATCCACAGCCCCTGTCCATTATACTCCTGTTAGCTACCCTGTAGATTCCCACAGGAGGTTGGTCGTATTTGTGCCTCCACAGTGAAGAAAGTGGATCCATTGCCGCCGGCTGGAGTGGTGGAGCCGTTCTAGGCGCTACAGTCTGGAACCGCGCGAACGTTACGGTCGCAGGTTCGAATCCTGCCTCGGGCATGGATGTGTGTGCTGACCTTAGGTTACTTAGGTTTGAGTAGTTCTAAGTTCTAGGGGACTGATGACCTTAGAAGTTAAGTCCCATAGTGCTCAGAGCCATTTGAACCATTTGATCCATTGTCCAACGAGGCTTATCAGTTATTTGAATGCATGGTGTCCGTTCCTTCGAAAGAACAGACACCACACAGATTTCGCTTAATATCCCGCTTTAACTCATAGAAGTGATCCCCCTTCACTCTACACATAGTGTTTCACAGCTGCGTGATCTTCATGGACTGTATTCTTTCGAAGAAACAGACACCAAGCATTAAAATATATATATATATATATATATATATATATATATATATATATATTAGTTTAACTATTGCTTGAACAGATTACTGTCTTCAACTCCTTCAGTGCATCTACCTGGGATTTCTCGTGGGCATTTTTAACTTGTAAAATCCCTGGTACATACTGTACTTGTTCATAATATTTTAATCTTCGGTTATTAATGTCTGCTACCAAGTTTTTCTACTTCCTCTGTTTTTTTTCTTTTATTTGCCATGCGTTTTCCTCTCAATCCTTTAAGATGATTTCTGTATTACCTGTTCAGATGAGAATTAATATTTCTCTCGCTTACAGAGATTGCGATTTCATTACAGTGTTGTAAAGTTTAGGCTTCATATTTGTGGACAAACATTTTTTGTTGTAGACACCACGATCTTTTCATTCTCTGTAACTTGGTTCCCTGTGCCTCCTTTTTTAGTCTCGTTGATTCTATGATCTTACCGACATACTTGAAGTGTCTGACATTCTTATTATCGTCTTCCTGTATTAAGCTCTTCCATCTTTTGTAAATTTCATACTTGATTTTGAATCTTCTCTTTGGTCAATCCATTTTGTAGAACAGTCAAGGCTTATGCCGGTAGTGCCATTTTGACAAACGTTCCTTGCTCAAGCGTTACGTGAGGTGTCCACAACTGATGATGTTCTAAAATTTTGTCATTTGAGGTGTTATCAGAGGTATTTTCATCCCAGTACATCATTGGTACTTGTTTATGTTACGTTTGGTCCTCTTTTCTTTCTGTAAGCTGTGTTAATGTTATGAAGTATATAAGGTATTCTATGACATTACATCTAGATGAATGAGAATTACGTAACTAACAATAGTATAGACCTCAGAATGGAACCCGTCTTGAACATTAGCATCAGCCAATCTTTTGCTGGCTTTGCCGTTCGCACTGAACGAGATATTCCTATTTACACTCCACTTCTTTTCTCACAACAGCTTCAGCGTCTTTGCTAGAAGTGTGCCAAGACTGTAACTTGTGATGAGAGCTTGCCTGCAGAAAGCTCTCACGCAGCAGAGTATGTACAGAGGCAAAGTGCTCCGCCGGGACAACTCCGCCCCGTGTTGTGTGTCCCCAGAATTCCGGCGCTGTATTTGCACAGAACTTATCAATTACGTGGGCGGCGCCTCCCACAAGTGCGAAGTGGCGGCGCCTGAGCATGCGCGCTACGCCTCACTCCGTCTGCCTCCCCTACTTCTCAGCTCCACTTCGCTCTCCCATCCCCAGCCTCTCCATTCTCCATTCGCCGAAGCTACACCCGAACATTCTTTTGTTTAATTTTCTGACTCCGTTATCGTGATTTTTAACCTTGTTACAGAATCCCTCCTCACTGATCTTTATTTGATGTGAAGTCTCGCTCGCTCATATTGGTACAGGCCACTGACACCTTACAATGGAAGACCCATACGTTTACGGTCCCTGTACCGATACGACGGGTCTATTGTAACGGAGTACATTTTATGCTCTGACGACAGGGCAGCTCTAAATTTAAGTGGCGGCCTGCCGACGGGGAGCTTGTGGCGAAACTTCTACATACAGTGAGGGCTTTCACTACTGGTCGTTTCATTTGCTGGTGAATCTTCCGAGCTGTATGGTAGTGGCCCATGAAACTTCTGTGCCGCAGTTTCGTTCAGAGTTGCATCTTAGTCTTGTCGAGTGACTAGTCGGACATTGGAGAGTTACGTAAATACCATGAAAAGTTTTCTCGTCATCGGCTGAGATACTCCTTGTCATAGATAAAACTTCTCCACCTGCATCTCCATCTGCATGATTACTCAGCAATTCACAATTAAGTGACTGGCAGATGGGCCATCGTATCATCATTACACAACTTCTCCACTATTCCGTTCTCGAACAGCGTGCAGGAAAAATATTTGCGTGCGGTCTCTGATTTCTGTTATTTTTATTATAATGATCATTCCTCCACATGCAGGTGGGCGCCAACAAACGTTTCGCGATAATTCAAAACGAACTGACTGTTTTTAAATTTTTTCGATGTCCTACGTTAATTGTATCTGATGCAGATTCCACATTGCACAGCAGTACTCAAGAAGACAGCGGACGAGTGTAGTGTAAACCTTCTCTTTAGTAGATCTGTTGCGTTTTGTGAGTGTTTTGCAAATAAATCACAGTCTTTGGTTTGCTCTCCCCACAATATTGTCTGTATGATCGTTCCCATTTAAATTATTCCTAACTACAATTCCTAAGTATTTAGTTGAGGTTACAGCCTTTAGATTTATGCGATATACAGTGTAACTGAAATTTAACTATAGAACTGTTGTCTGTCAGAGATAAAACTTACCATCAGTTCTGTACAGCTGCTGTCCACATACCACTACTTGAAGATGGTTTCTTCAGTGCGGATGCACTCACATTGCCCGAACTCTTACGGGAATCGGTAGATTGACTGCCGCGAGTAATGAGTGTAGTGGACAGCGGCACTACAAATGTAGCGTGTGGGCAGTAAGCTGAGAATGTGGGTCTCTCGGGGAGCGTGCCAGAGATAAGTCCCTGCAGTCGCGCTGTCCTCTGTGTCCTCCTTAGCTCAGACCGATAGACCGTCTGCCATCTAAGCAAGAGACCCCGGGCTCGAGTCCCGGTCGGGTCACACATCTTCAGCTGTCCCCGTTGATATTTATCTACGCCTGTAAGCCGCTAAAAGTCTGTATTTCATTGTATATTCATATACCACTATGTTTGTTTTCAGTTAAAATTGTACCTATGTTTAGACAGGGTGTTTTAAGGTCTAGGGCTGATAAGGGAAAGCATAGTAAATCACTTTCGTTACAGACGAAATGTTTGCTGACGCTTCCTGGGGACGCTAGGTGCAATTAAATTGAATCCACTTCCTCCAGGATGAAGAGAGTTCGCCGAACTAGCATGATCTGTGCTAGAAAGTAGTTAGTTACACGTTCCATAATTCATCCGATCGACTGTTTGATCGAAATGATGTGGAACGAGTCAGTTTACAGGATATGTGTATATGATTAGCGTTAATAAATCTTAACACATTATTTTTTTTAGTCCTACTCGGGTCACTACCCTTAAAAACAAGCTTTTATTTACTGCCTACCAATTTTTAAGTAGAAATTCGTAAACGGAATAGCTGGAGTTTTCTAGGAGAAATTATTTTAAGTTAGATTTAAAACTTTCTCTGCTTTCTGTCAGACGTCTCATGGTATTGGACAAATAATCACATATTACAGTTTCTGCATATTCAACTCCTTTCTGAGCCATGGGAAATAAAGGTTACTTTTCCCTCTAGTGTTATAGGTATGATTCTTCTCAAATTGTGCTGGATTATTTATGACGAATTTCATTAAGAAGTATATGTATTGTGACGGCGCTGTTAATATTGTGAGTTGGCTTCCACCTCCAAATGATTCAAATGGCTCTGAGCACTACGGGACTTTACATCTGAAGTCATCAGTCCCCTAGAACTTAGAACTACTTAAACGTAACTAACCTGAGGACATCACACACATTCATGCCCGAGGCAGGATTCGAACCTGCGACCGTAGCGGTCGAGGGGCTCCAGACTGAAGCGCGTAGAATCGCTCGGCCACACCAGCCGGCGCTTCCACCTCCGCTTACTAAATAAGTAACGAAACAATGAAGTGATGCTCAATGTACGTAATGTACTGGTGTTGGGAGCAACGCAACTGAAGATGTGGACCGATGGAATTTCTGAGAATGCAAATTGCATATAATGGCTCTGAGCACTATGGGACTTAACATCTATGGTCATCAGTCCCCTAGAACTTAGAACTACTTAAATCTAACTAACCTAAGGACAGCACACAACACCCAGCCATCACGAGGCAGAGAAAATCCCTGACCCCGCCGGGAATCGAACCCGGGAACCCGGGCGTGGGAAGCGAGAACGCTACCGCACGACCACGAGATGCGGGCAAATTGCATATAAATTCTGATAATCACTCTATGCTGTGGAATAAGTTAAAACTCTCAGACTTATTCTTAGAATGACATCAGGCTTCGGTTGTACAAATAAAGAAAAAAAAGATATAGAAAATTATTAACAAAGTCGCGCCAATGGGGGATCGTTGCCTCGTCTAAATGTTGCGTCTCTCCCACAAAAATCTGAAAAATGGAGCTACCAGTACAATGGTTATTAACGTAAATATGTGGACTGGTACTGTAATAAAGTATCTAAACATATTTTCACTAAAACTTAGTTCACTGTGTTACAGAGACTGTAGCTTACTTGATATGATCGGGGAACTAAAAGACAAAAGCTTGCAGCCAGGTGTCTTCTAGGTGCCCTCGTTTATTTGTACAGATTGTATAAATATTGGCATAAGGACTCTGTGGTCCTCAATCAAAATATCAATTACATGTTCCTTTACACAAGCAAATATAAAATTTTACACACAAAAAATAATGTTGATGAAGGGGTCTTACAATGTACCTAGCTCCCTGAAGAGGATAACGCCCGTCGGTGAAATGTACTTTCTTTCTAAGTGATGAGGTACCCCAGAAAATTATTCCATAAGGCATTACTGGTTGGAAACATGCAAGATATGTTGGGAGGTTAATTCATTAGTTTTCGAGATTGGAAATTATACAAAAAGCAAAACTAGCTGAATGTAATTGTTTGACAAGTTATGTAATATTCTTCTTCTATTTCAGGTTTTCATCAATATGTAGACCTAAAAATTTCGAGCATATTACTCTATATACTGACTCCTACTAATGTGCTAAATCAGTTACTGGTATGACTCAGTTTCTTGTCCAGGACTGTTTATAGTGTGTATTTCCAAAATTTGGGGAGACTACATTTTCTGAGGACCAATTTACATTTCTTTGAAATACACCAAAAAAAAAATTTGGCATCACCCCAGTTCCCAGAACTCCTAAAGACTGACGTTGACTGTGGATATTGTATCACAGACACGCTTCCTTTGACTGTTCAGAGATGTCACTAAGCCCGCCCAAAGGTATAAACAACCATGCATTAGCAGCGCCTATTAGACGGAAGGGGTCCGACAGCCGATCAGTTCCAGACATTCCACCGGGAAGGAGAAACACGGCTTGTGTTGTCTGTAGTTCAACCATGCCTAAACGGTCAATACTGCGTTTCGAACACGTCCGCATTGATATCTTTCACCAGGAAGGTCTGTCAACAAGGAAAGTGTCCAGGCGTCTCGGAGTGAACCAAACCGATGTTGTTCGGACATGGAGGAGATCAGAGAGACAGGAACTGTCGATGACATGCCTCGCTCAGGCCGCCCAATGGCTACTACTGCAGTGGATGACCGTTACCTACGGATAATGACTCGGAGGAACCGCCTCAGCAACGCCACCATGTTGAATGATGCTTTTCGTGAAGCCACAGGACGTCGTGTTATGACTCAAACTGTGAGTAATAGGCTGCATGATGCGCAACTTCACTCCCGACGTCCATGGCGAGGTCCGTCTTTGCAACCACAACACCAAGCAGCGCTGTACAGATGGGCCCAATAACATGCCACGTGGACCGCTCAGGATTGGCATCACGTTCTCTTCACCGATGAGTGTCGCATATGCCTTCAATCAGACAATTTCCGGGGACGTAATTGGAGTCAACCCGGTCAAGCTGAACGCCTTAGACATACTGTCCAGCGAGTGCAGCAAGGTGTAGGTTCCCTGCTGTTTTGAGGGGCATTATGTGGGGCCGACGTACGCCGCTGGTGGTCATGGAAGGCGTCGTAACGGCTGTACGATACCCGAATGCCATCCTCCAACCGATACTGCAACCATATCGGAGAGGCATTCGTCTTCAAGGACGACAATTCGCGACCCATCGTGCACATCTTGTGAATGACTTCCTTCAGGATAGCGACATCGCTTGTTTAGAGTGGCCAGCATGTTCTCCGGACATGAATCCTATCGAACATGCATGGGATAGATTGAAAACGGCTGCTTATGGACGACATGACCCACCAACTTCTCTGAGGGATCTACGCCGAATCGCCATTGAGGAGTGGGACAATCGGGACCAACAGTGCCTTGATGAACTTTTGGATAGTATGCCATGACGAATACAGGCATACATCAATGCAAAACGTCGTGCTACTGGGTATTAGGGGTACCGGTGTGTACGGCAATCTGGACCACAATCTCTGAAGGTCTCTCTGTGAGGTGGTACAACATGCTATTTTTGGTTTTCATGAGCAATAAAAATGCCAGAAATGATGTTTATGTGTATAGTGTTTATTCCAATTTTCTGTGAGCTTCTGGAACTCTCGGAACAGAGATGATGCAAAAGTTTTTGTGATGTGTGTATCATTTACCATCTCATGTGTTACTTTCTCTCTAATGGGATTTATTATAATGCTAGTATGTATGCAAAAAGTACCAGTCCTGCTAAATGCCAAGTAGGAGATCATTCACAGATATAGGGAATAGGAGTGGACTGGAAATTGAACCCTGTGGGACTCCCTTCTCAACCTTTCCATTCTGTTTGGTAAGTAAGATTCAAAATATTTGTGTGTAAAGTGATCGGTTCCATAAAACTTGAGTTTTTTCCAAGAGAGTAACATGTGATGATTACCTGATGTTGTAAGCTATATTGGGTTGTGACCTGAAAATCTAAACATGGTTGTTCTTCCTACTACAGAAGTTTATTCACCCAGATCACATGTACATACACAAGAATTTTTTGTAAACAGTCTTCTGGCTAGTTTGATGCGGCCCATCGTGACTTCCTCTCCTGTGTAACCTCTTCATCTCATATTAGCACTTGCACCAAAAGGTCTCATTTATTTGTTGGATATATTGAAATATTTGTCTTGCCAAACAGATTTTACTCTCTACAGCTCCCTCCAGTACGCTGATGTCATAACACCTGTGTAATCACGCTAACACTTATTTCCATCTGTGTTCTCCATACTAGATTCCCTTCCTCGATTCTGCGCGGGATCTCCTCATTCCTTATCTTATCAGATCACCTAACTTTCAAAGTCCTTTTACAAAAAAACATCTCGTTCTTATATAGCACCACATCTCAGACCCATCGAATCTCTTTTTCTCCGTTGTTCCCACAGTCCATGATTCACACTATACGTTGTTGTGCTCCAAACGTACATTCGCAGAAATGTCTTCCTCAGTTTAAGGCCTATATTTGATAGTAACAAACGTCTCTTGACCAGTAATAATTTATTTGCTTGTGCTAGTTTGCTTTCTTATATCCCCCTACCTACGTCCATATTGTGCTCTTTTTGCTTCTGAGGTAGCAGAACTCTGTGGTCAAGAATTTTGTCGTTAAGTTTATCGCTTATCTCATTCATGGTACTCCTTCTTACTTTTATTTTTTATTTTCACTCTAAGTCAACTATTCTGGTCTCATTAGACTCTTCATTCCATTCAACAGGTCCTATAATTCGTCTTCACTTTTATTGCGGGTAGCAGTGTCATCATCTGATCTTATCATTGATATTCTTCCACCGTGAATTGCAGTCCTACTCTTTAAAATTTCGTTTATTTCCGTCATTGCTTCTTCCATGTATAGACTGAAAAGTAGGAGCGAAATGCTACGTCCCTCCTTACACACTTTTTAATCTGAGCTCTTCGTTCCTTGTCTTCCATTCTTACTGTTCCACTTGGTTATTATACATATTGCTTACTACCCATGTACTAATCGTTACCCCCAGTATCGTACACTTATTTTCCTTAGAATTGCGGATATCTTCCACCATTCTGTGGTATCCGATGCTCTTTATAAGTCGTCAGATCTTCTAAGTCTTGCTTCCATTATCAAGCAACGTCAGAAATGCTTCTCCGATTTCTTCGTCTTCCCTAAAGGCAAATTGATCATTAATTAACGGGTATATACTTTCTTTTCCATTCTTCTGAAAGTTAGCCCGTTATGCCGTTTGGTCCATGGAACGCTCCACTTTTGAACACATGACGGACCACCTGTTTCGAAACATTAAATTGACGATGTTTCGCCGGCCGGGGTGGCCGAGCGGTTCTAGGCGCTACAGTCTGGAACCGCGTGACCGCTACGGCCGCAGGTTCGAATCCTGCCTCGGGCATGGCTGTTTGTGATGTCCTTAGCTTAGTTGGGTTTAAGTAGTTCTAAGTTCCAGGGGACTAATGGCCTCAGAAGTTAAGTCCTATAGTGCTCAGAGACATTTTTTTGCACGAGATTTCTTTGATAAATGTCTTGGAATTAAATTTCAAGGAGAAGAAATAAATGCACTGACTTTGCCAATGACACTGCAGTTCTGTCAGAGGTGACAAAGGACTTCGAAGAGCAGTTGAACGGAATAGACAGTGTATTCAAAAGAGGGTATAAGATGAACAAGAGCAATAGGATGCAGTCCTAATAAAAAAGATTATGCCGAGGGAATTAACTAGGAAATGCGACACTAAAAGCAGTAGATGAGCTCTGTCATTTGGGCAACAAAATGTGTTACGATAGGTGAAACAGAGAGGATACACAAAACAGAACTTTGTTAACATCGAACACAAATTTAAATGTTAAAATCTTTTGTTTATTTATAGACACAATCACATGTTTACGGCACAGTCATAACCGGTTTCGGCCATACAATGACCATCTTCAGATGCTAAAGGCGGCATACACTGAACTCATGTTCATGCGTTGTCGAACTAAAACTGTGCCATAAAAATGTGATTGTGTTTATAAATAAACAAAAAATTATACAAGAGTAGCAATCACGCACTCCATAGGCAAAATGTCGTTTTTCCCAAAAACAAATTTAGATGTTAGGAACTCTTTCCTCAAGATATTTGTCGCAAGAACAGCATTGTTCCGAAGTGAACAAAACTGTTTAGAGAAGAAAACAACAGGAACTCTCAAAATATGAAGTTACACGAGAATGCTGAAGATTCGATAACTAAAGGTATTTGACAACTCATGAGAAGATTCTGGAGAGAAACGAGGAGAAAAGAAATTTACAGGTCAACTTGACGACAAGAAGGGATCGGCTGATAGGACTCATCTGAGACAACCATGAACCTTCGATTTGGCAACAGAGTGTAATAACTGCATGGGGAGAGCGAGATTTGACAAGAGTAATCATGTTCAAGTAGATTTAGGTTGCAATATCTGTGCAGAAATGAAGACTTGCACAGGATAGGCTACTGAGGATGGTTGCATGAAATCAGTTTTCAGGCTCAAGATCACAACAAAAATACACTACTGGCCACTAAAATTGCTACACCAAGAACAAATGCAGATGAAAAACGGGTATTCATTGGACAAATACATTATACTAGAACTGACATGTGATTACAGTTTCACGCAATTTGGGTGCATAGATCCTGAGAAATCAGTACCCAGAACAACCACCTCTGGCCGTAATAACGGCCTTGATACGCCTGGGCATTGAGTCAAACAGAGCTTGGATGGCGTCTACAGGTACAGCTGCCCATGCAGCTTCAACACGATACCACAGTTCATCAAGAGTAGTGACTGGCGTACTGTGTCGAGCCCGTTGCTCGGCCATCATTGACCAGACGTTTTCAATTGGTCAGATATCTGGAAAATGTGCTGGCCAGGGCAGCAGTCGACCATTTTCTGTATCCAGAGAGACCGGTACGGGACCTGCAACATGCGGTCGTATATTATCCTGCTGAAATATAGGGTTTCGCAGGGATCGAATGAAGGGTAGAGCCACGGGTCGTAACACATCTGAAATGTAACGTCCACTGTTCAAAGTGACGTCAATGTGAACAAGAGGTGGCCGAGACGTGTAACCAATGGCACCCCATACCATCACGCTGGGTGATACGCCAGTATGGAGATGACGAATACACGCTTCCAATATCGGTTCACCGCGATGTCGCCAAAAACGGATGTGACCATCATGATGCTGTAAACAGGACCTGGATTCATCCGAAGAAATGACGTTTTGCCATTCGTGCAACGAGGTTCGTCGTTGGGTACACCATCGCAGTCGCTCCTGTCTGTGATGCAGCGTCAAGGGTAACCGCAGCCATGGTCTCAGAACTGATTGTCGATGCTGCTACAAACGTCGTCCAAATCTTCGTGCAGATAGTTGTTGTCTTGCAAACGTCCCCATCTGTTGACTCAGGGATCGAGACGTGGCTGCACGACCCGCTACAGCCATGCGGATAAGATGCCTGTCATTTCGACTGCTAGTGATACGAGGCCGTTGGGATCCAGCTCGGCGTTCCGTATTACCCTCCTGAACCCACCGATTCCATATTCTGGTAACAGTCATTGGATCTCGACCAACGCGAGCAGCAATGTCGCCATACGATAAACCGCAATCGCTATAGGCTAGAATCCGACCTTTATCAAAGTCGGAAACGTGATGGTACGCATTTCTCCTCCTTACACGAGGCATCACAACGACGTTTCACCAGGCAACGCCGGTCAACTGCTATTTGTGTACGAGAAATCGGTTGGAAACTTTCCTCATGTCATCACGTTGTAGGTGTCGCCACGGGCGCCAACCTTGTGTGAATGCTCTGAGAAGCTAATCATTTGCATATCACAGCATCTTCTTCCGGTCGGTTAAATTTCGCGTCTGTAGCACGTCTTCTTCGTGGTGTAGCAACGTTAATGGCCAATAGTGTACGTACGGGCTGACATTAAGAGATTTTAATGTTAGATTAGGAACAATGCTTCGTTCTACAAACAAAATCAGCTGCTTTCTGGATACGTTATTTTTTGCTGCACCGCATCGCGTACTTGTACCACGAAGACCAGCCCTGACCAGTAGTTAGAAAGCCGCTAGCGTCCCGGACGGATGCTGGCGTGGTCCCAGCGCAGCTCACACCGGGGTTGCCCCGCGTGGGTAACTCTGTTTGAAGCGGTGCCAAGGCGCCTTGTTCCTCTTGACTCCGGGAATCAATTACAGTGATACCCAGCAGGGATGCTAAATCGACCGCAGATACGCAGAACATATGGCATTGGAGCAACAGTCGTCCTTCCACAGCAGCTAGTGATAGATACCTCACTGTAGTAATGTGCAGGCTGGGGAGTTAATCTACTAACCTACGCCAAGTCTAGGTGTCTACTCACTAGAAAAACAGATCGAGTTTAGTTACTAGAACGCCTATCCGGTACTATTTTCTCGACGAGTTCAAAGCTTTGCATTTCACAGCCGTTTCGTCGAATGAGAGACTGTCATATCGAGGTCTCAATAGTTTCCGTGGAAGAACACCATCAGAAGATTTCCAGATGTTGTTATTTCGAACAGCTCTTTTTATGCAGCTCTCCATACCAGTCTATCATGAGCAAGTCCCTTCATCGCTACATAACTACTTCTACCTGTATCCTTGTGAACTTGCTTGCTGTAGACAAGAATTGGTCTGCTAAGTTTTTATCCCCCACCCCTCCCTCCTCGCCATAGACGGTCACACATTTCCTCCATTGCCAAACTTACAACCGACTCGCTAGGCGCTCAGCGGGCAGTGTGGCCCTATGTTTTCAAATTTTTTTCACACTATTGCATCCTTGAGCCTCCGGTTCGCGATGTACGCTCCCTGGTTACAGAGGTCAAGGATCACACATTATTAGTAATTTTAGTACAAAGTGATATCTCCAGTTACAGTTACATTTTCAGCAAGTACACCAAGTCCTTTCATCCATATCTGAATTTTTTAATTATTAGTTACTTTTCTATATGAGCGGGTATACAATGTAAAGGGCATATTATTATAAACATAAGTAGGTCTACTTTGCGTCTTGGGAACTATTCCACAATGTCAGGTCTTGTAAGCGATGACATCTAGGTTAACGAAGAATTCCAGTCCAGGTTAAGACGCATTTTCACAACGAACAATGGCTAGGGTAAACGAACCACTACAGGAATTTCTTGTAGCAAGATCGAGTGTAAGGTGTCAGGCAAATCCAACACCTTCCATGAAAACCCTGACATAATAAGAAAATCCAGTAGTATGTCACGTAGCTCCGAATAAATCGTGACATTAAATTAACCAAAGTAATACGAGTAACGAGTGAGCAAATGCAATACCACAGACTAACACAAGAATGCCTAAATGCACGTCATACCTGCCCACCGTAGAACAGACGCACTTCCGAGGGGAGAAACGAGAACAGAAGCCGAGAGCGGAACCGTGTTAAGCTGGAAGGCCCTACGATAAGGGATGGGCGGACACCCACGTCGCCAGCTAACTGCTAGGACCACACTACCCGCAAGTTTTAGCGTGAGACTTTTTCGCATCTCTGTTACGTCAAGACCACCCCCCAGCCAATGTTAAAAGCTAGAGCCCTCCAGAAGAACAGTATAGATCTTACGATAACACAAAAAGGGCTACACCAACCGCAAGTTTTAGCGTGAGACTTTATCGCGTCTCTGTTACGTTAGGACCACCCCCCAGCCCATGTTAAAAGATAGAGCCCTCCAAAAGAACAGTATAGATGTTACGATAACACTAAAGCATCACACCAGCTGCAAGTTTTTGCCTGAGACTTTCTCGCGTCTCTGTTACGTTGCAAACTTTAAAAACATTGCCCCACCACTAAAAGTATAACGTTTCTCATTGGATAGACAGAATTTTTGTAGGCGGAGCTTAAGGTTAACATTGAGACTCTGATTGGTCAGATGAAAACACAGCCAGATAGTTTTTTTTAAACCAACTTCGGTAAATTGTAGTAAGGAGAAGTTAGGAGAGAGTTGCTTCTGAGATGGCGAGGTGAGCGGAGCTGTGCTGTCCGCTGCCCCCTGACGAACACCGACAAGGTAATGAACGCACGCGATGCCGTGTAACAGCGCATAAAGCTTCACTCAGAACTGCAGAAGTCTCATCTGTTACACCCCTTTTTGCGTAATACTAGTGTCGATCGTCAATTAAAGCTCATGGTGTTCACATTTGCCGGATAGATTTATAAACAATGTTTTCTGAGTAGAATAAAATTTCCAATGGTAAACTTATCTGCTTTTTCGACGTTATCTTACCAGCTAACTAAAAATAGGAAAGCCTTGAACCCCTGCCACTAAATTTAGTTAGTATTAAGATTCTTTTACAGGGAGTGCAGTGGAGCTGACGCTGAAATCATTAAGTATTTGGTTATATCATCGCTAGTCTCACTGAACTCTTCTAAATTCTACATGTCATGTGTGGTCTGGCGTCTCCTTACCAGCAACAGGTCCCAGGTTCCATCTAGTCAATTTTCTAAAAAACACGCTCAGTGCTTCATTGCGCAAAAGTGGTAGGGAGACACGATATAGAACGAACAGACACCACACAGAATGTTTAGAAAATGGCGACCCTGTCAGGACGGTAAAATACCATGATTGAAGGTCGACCACATGCCTAACTAGGTCAGAAAAATATCCTGTTGAAAAATTTTCGTAGTAAAAATTTTTTTTTCCTCAAGTTATACATAGTCGAAAACATTAGCTGCAGCGATAGATAGTAAAAGTATTCAATAGAAAGTGAGTCTGACAGAAAGAATAGCATAATTAAGTTATGAATTTTAAAAATTGTTAGAATTAAGTTTTCCCCTCAATGCAAGCGCACAGGTGGCGAATACATCGTTACAAGTTGGTTCTGACCCAACAAGTAAGTGAATGGTTTGTCAAGTCGTGTGTGCAAAAAGTTTATGAAACGCGTGAATTGCTTTTAAAACAGAAAATACGGGATTCGGAAAGATTAGCAATGGCAGATCGAAACCTTGACCGAATTGAGATAGAGACACAGCATGAAAATGGACAGAGAATAGAGGACAGTACAACAGACGTTGCAGTATCGCGAGAAATACGATACATAACGCTCCATAACGAGGATAATGTACGTCAAGGCACAGAAAACCTAGGTCAGCATACGACAGAGGAGCAGGAAAGTAGAGAGAGACAGTCGATGAGGATTCTAACTTGCGTCTTGAATACGTAGAACTCAAAGTACAAGTAATCAGAGCACCCTCACCTCACAGTACAAGCAATGCGAGCAGAAACGTGTCACCGCACAGTTCAATGCAATCGGTAGCAAACCAACACTTGGGCGAAAACACAGAGCGTAGGACGTCGGAAGAAAACGCAATAGGACCCACCAATCTGGAAGAAATATTACAATTAATGACGGAAACCATGACAAGACAAAATAAAGAAATTGCGAACCAAATTGAAATTCAGAATGCAGAAATGACGAAACAAAATGCAGAAACGCGAAACAAATTGCAGAAACTGTTGTGACTTGGCAAGACAGCCAAGCCACTATGATATAGCCGAGGGGCACGCGTTTAGCTCACGCAGGCTTGTGTGAGGTCTGGAACAGGTAAAGTAATTGAGACTAGCAAATAAAGTACGTAGCTTCTTGAATACTTAACTTTAATCCATAATTGATTAACATCGGTCTGACGGTACATGCATCACAAGATAAATAGCAATTGATAATGGCACCTTGCTAGGTCGTAGCAAATGACGTAGCTGAAGGCTATGCTAACTATCATCTCGGCAAATGAGAGCGTAATTTGTCAGTGAACCATCGCTAGCAAAGTCGGCTGTACAACTGGGGCGAGTGCTAGGACGTCTCTCTAGACCTGCCGTGTGGTGGCGCTCGGTCTGCAATCACTGACAGAGGCGACACGCGGGTCCGACGTATACTACCGGACCGCGGCCGGTTTAAAGGCTACCACCTAGCAAGTGTGGTGTCTGGCGGTGACACCACATTCCTCCCCCGCAAATCGGCGTACGGTTGTGTTATAAGGCTTCCGCCCGCCGTGGGGAGGACTCCATGTTGACGTATGCGACGAGGTGGGGAGCCTAACAACAGGCGAGGCTGTGCCACCCGCACCCTGCCATTCGGTCTGAGGGGAGCTAGGAAACGCCTGAAAACCTAGTCCAGGGTGCACGCCAACATGCGGTGTACGCGCCCGTAGAGAGACAGGAGGATAACACAGGGATATGCTGACCAGAATAGCTACTGAGCTTAACATTTGTGGCATGCAATGGAGGTGTGCCCAGCGGTTTGTATGTGTCTTGATTGATCAGTGAAACTGCAGCTCCGGTATCGAGCTGGAACGGTATCACTTTGCCATTAATGTCCAGGTCTACAAAAAGTTTATTGTCCTGCTGACGACAAGAGCGACTGTCTCGTGCACGTGAACTGTCACTGGTACAGAATCACTTGCGACTTGATGGGCTTTCTGTCGATGTCGACGCACACTAGTTGTGGGACGAACACAGTCACTGTTAGAGAGAGGAGCACTGGGCAGAGTGGAATGAAGTACATGAATTTCAATGGGCGAAGGTTCACGAGCCTGAGTATTCTTGGTTCGATTCCGATTCCGGCGTGAAGCAAAGGGCCTGGAATGATTGTGAGTGTCCGATCTGAGCTTTTTCTGGCAAACACTCTGAACATGTCCTTTTTTATTACAGAAAAAACAAATAGCTTTGCGTGATGGGCAGTTCTCACGCGAATTCCGAGTAGCTCACCGTGGGCATGATTTTACTGCATTTGCGTGCTTGCGCGGCACACGTGGTGGAGAGCCTGGTGGCAGCTGCGCGGACGGGCGCGAGAGCTGTTTACTGTTCCGTGCAGCTCGACCGGCGGGCCGGTTAATGTGACACACGGGTGGAAAAGCTTCAAATAATTCCTGAGCAAAGTCAAATGTGTCCTGCTGATCCAATATGTCCATCACTTGTTGAAGGGTGGGATTGACTAGTTTCAAAATCTGTTCCTGTATACGAACATCAGAAACGTTCTGTGCAATACCATTACGTAGCATAGTATCTGAATAAGGGAGTCCACATTCACACTCAAAAGCACAATCCCTAGTAAGGCCTTGCAAAGTTGCAACCCACTCCCAATTAGTCTGACCTGCCATACGTTTTGTACGAAAGAAGGTATACCTTTTCGCAACTAAATTGACTGATTCTTTGAAATATGCATCTAATGCAGGACAGAGTTGCTATGTCGCGTCGGGGAAATAATTTCACTATCACACGGTATGTCTGGACGCCTACGGCGGAAAGGAGAAAAGGCTGCCGCTCATTACCTTGAATTCTGTAGGCGGCGAGATGGAATCCAAATTGGCGTGACCACTCCGTCCAGATTTCCAGTGCCGCATCAAAAGGATGAAAAGGTGGTGCAACTGCGAGTTGTGGCTGCGTGAGCGGCCAAGCGGCGGCTGCCGCATCGTTTTGCATTGCACGTTGATCCTGGATGAGCTGTCCAAGGGCATCCAATAAGGCCTGCGTCTGCTGATTCTGCAAGCGATAAAATTCGGACAGTACATCTGGAGACTGTGGCGAAGCCATGACACAAGCAAATTAATATAGGTACGAACGCAGAATACTCGTCGCCAAACTGTTGTGACTTGGCAAGACAGCCAAGCCACTATGAGATAGCCGAGGGGCACGCGCTTAGCTCACACAGGCTGGCGTGAAGTCTGGAACAAGTAAAGTAAATGAGACTAGCAAGTAAAGTACGTAGCTTCTTGAATACTTAACTTTAATCCATAATTGATTAACATCGGTCTGACGGTACATGCATCACAAGATAAATAGCAATTGATAATGGCGCCTTGCTAGGTCGTAGCAAATGACGTAGCTGAAGGCTATGCTAACTATCGTCTCGGCAAATGAGAGCGTAATTTGTCAGTGAACCATCGCTAGCAAAGTCGGCTGTACAACTGGGGCGAGTGCTAGGACGTCTCTCTAGACCTGCCGTGTGGCGGCGCTCGGTCTGCAATCACTGACAGAGGCGACACGCGGGTCCGACGTATACTACCGGACCGCGGCCGGTTTAAAGGCTACCACCTAGCAAGTGTGGTGTCTGGCGGTGACACCACATTCCTCCCCAGCAAATCGGCGTATGGTTGTGTTATAAGGCTTCTGCTCGCCGTGGGGAGGACTCCATGTTGACGTATGCGACGAGGTGGGGAGCCTAACAACAGGCGAGGCTGTGCCACCCGCACCCTGCCATTCGGTCCGAGGGGAGCTAGGAAACGCCTGAAAACCTAGTCCAGGGTGCACGCCAACATGCGGTGTACGCGCCCGTAGAGAGACAGGAGGGGCCGAAGGGTCGACCTCCATCGGGTCAGGGCATCCGACGGGCGAAGACGCCATGCGGTCCGGAGCGGGCAAGAAGTCCATGGCGGAGGACAACGGGTCACGGGAAGCGATCGGCGGCGCGTGACCCAGGGAGGCGCCCGGCGGTTGCAGCGACGTGTCCACTGCGGGCGTCGCCGGCGGGAGAACAGGCGGCGGTGGCGGTGGCGGCGCGTTGCCATGGGGCAAAAGGGAAGGCATCGTCGGTAACACCTGGGGCTGAGGCGAGCCAGTAGATGGGTCCCCAGGGCGCTGACCGGACGGCACCGTCGCTGAAAGCAGACGGGGAGCGGCAGAACCCGTGCGACGATTGAGGCGCAGCTGATTGAGATGCCGACGCACCTCACCAGAGGCCCCCAAAACCAGATACATAGCGCGGCCGAGGCAGCGAAGAATGAGAATGCGCCCTGCGAGCGAACGCCGTGAACCTCGATAGTTGCGATAATATACAACGTCGCTTGGGGCAAAAGCAGGTGACTGCCGCTGCACAGGAACCTGATGCGGCGGATGCAGCAAAGACATCAAGGTTCGATGAGGACGACCGTGGAGCAACTCAGCCGGCGAGCGATCATCTCGGGGCTGAGAGCGATACGAGGACAAAAAGAGCAGTAATGCGTCCTCCCGAGAATGCGACTTTTTTAACGTCAACATCTCCGACTTGAAAGTCCAGACCAATCATTCAGCGGCACCGTTTGACCGAGGCGAAAACGGCGCGGATGTCAGATGTTGAATACCATTGGCCTTGCAGAATGACTGAAATTCTGCGGACATGAATTGCGGGCCATTGTCGGAAACAATAGTCTGCGGAAGACCTTCAATGCAAAAGATAGCGGATAACGCTTGGATGGTGGCAGAAGACGTCGTGGAAGACATCCGGACAACAAAATGAAAACTACTGAATGAATCTACCACAACCAACCATCGAGCATTCCAGAGTGGACCAGCAAAATCGATGTGTAAGCGTAGCCAAAGTGTAGTGCCTTTCGGCCATGCAAAGAATTTCCGCGGTGGTGCGGATTGTGGTTCGGCACACGCCATGCAAGAAGAGCACATATTTGTAATCGCAGCATCGATTCCGAACCAAGTACAGAGCTGTATGCCAACATCAGAAACGTTCTGTGTAATAGCATCACGTACCATAGTATCTGAATAAGGGAGTCCACATTCACACTCAAAAGCACAATCCCTAGTAATGCAGAAATGACGAAACAAAATGCAGAAACGCGAAACAAATTGCAGAAACTGTTGTGACTTGGCAAGACAGCCAAGCCACTATGAGATAGCCGAAGGGCACGCGTTTAGCTCACGCAGGCTTGTGTGAGGTCTGGAACAGGTAAAGTAATTGAGACTAGCAAGTAAAGTATGTAGCTTCTTGAATACTTAACTTTAATCCATAATTGATTAACATCGGTCTGACGGTACATGCATCACAAGATAAATAGCAATTGATAATGGCGCCTTGCTAGGTCGTAGCAAATGACGTAGCTGAAGGCTATGCTAACTATCGTCTCGGCAAATGAGAGCGTAATTTGTCAGTGAACCATCGCTAGCAAAGTCGGCTGTACAACTGGGGCGAGTGCTAGGACGTCTCTCTAGACCTGCCGTGTGGCGGCGATCGGTCTGCAATCACTGACAGAGGCGACACGCGGGTCCGACGTATACTATCGGACCGCGGCCAATTTAAAGGCTACCACCTAGTAGGTGTGGTGTCTGGCGGTGACACCACAGAAACCACGAGACAAATGCGTGAGATTAAAGAACAAAACAAAAAAATTCAGTTACACCTAAGTCATATTGAAGACGATGCAAAAGAATCTCGAGAAGTGATAGGAAACTTAATAACAGTTCACAATCAATTGAGAACAGACATTGACAAGGTACAAGTGGACGTACAAACATTGCGTAATGACACTCAGGACGAGATCAAAACATCACGTAACAACACCCAGGGAGAAGTCAAGAAACTAGAGAAACAGATAAACGGAATTACTAGACAAGCAGCAGGTACAGCGCGTGAAATAGTTGAAAACATTGTGTTACACAAACGTATCACGAAAGCAGCGCTGAAAAGATATGATAACCGCATAGTCAAAATAGAAGTGCAAAAGAAGCGACAGTTTCAGAAATTGCGAACAGAGTTGTTGCAAACCATTGAAGAGCGTAGTGAACAGGATCGAACAAGCACAGAGGCTGCAACCACATAGGTATCTGTAACAGCACCGGAAAAACAAGCAATTAACGAAGATATTACACATTTGCGATTCCAATCACAGGCGGAAAGTAACATACGTGACAATGGAAAGCCAGGTAGCGAAGAGGACAGTGCAATGCATTCAGCAACACGTTCACAACCGATGGAAGAAAATTATTGCGTACCACTCCAACGATACTACGCAAGGGTAGGCGAAAGTTACAGTGGACAATATCCAATGGATCTACCACAACCGGAAAGAATGACGGAAGAAATGATTAGAAACAAAAGTGGCGAAGAATCGCGAATTTCATATGGAACTATGAGGAAGTACGACAGCGATCATTTTCTCACAGTCAGAAAATTTCAACACTTTCGAGAAGGAAAGTCATTACATCCACGAACTTTTATTGATCAATTCCGAGTAGGATTACCAGGACACTGGACGCTAGCACACAAATTGGACTTTATATGTGCACACATGTCAGGAAGAGTCGCAGAAACGATGCAGAATGTTGCAGCGACACGCCGATCGTACGAAGATTTCAGAGAGAAGTTCCTCTCACGATATTGGTCTAGCGAAGCACAGAACAGAATGAAGTACGAATTATTACAGGACCCATATTTTGAAAATTCAGGAGTGAAGAGTCCCGTGAAATTTTTCGAATTAATGGCAAAAAAAATCAATGCTAAGATGTACCATACAGTGACGGAGAGTTGATTAAATTATGCGCGATGAAGCTACTATTGACAACCGGAGCGGGTACTAGAGAACCAATAGACCGACAAATTATCAACAAAGAAACCACTATCAACAAGCTGAACAAGAAAAGAGAATACACATAGAAGAGGTGGAGGTAAGACCACCAAATCCCGATAAACGTTCGAATTGAAAGCTAAGCGCCCATGCCAAAGAGAATGACGCACCGACCCAGGACAATTGCACCACCTTGAACAGAGAAGTAAAAATCTTAACACGAGAAGAGAAGAAGGAAGAAACAAATCCACAGGGACCAGATGAAAACGAAGACAAGAAAATAACAATATCGTGTTGGGACGAAATTAATTGGGAGAATACTGACGAGGAAGATGAATTACCAGAGGCATGCACAACGAATCTAGGAGGAAAGGACTAAGTAATGAGTATTGCAGAGCAATTTGAGATGGAAACCAGGGAAAGCGAATTCAATGAGGATAATGCGCAGTCGACAGAAGTTGAAAATAAGTTACGAGTGGGTACACAACCCAACGTATACAATGAAGGAAGTTATGATGCGATAATTAAGGCATTTAGATGCGATTATGTAGAAGTAGCGACGAAGAAGGAGAAGATAGACGAGGATGAGGAAAAAGTAGAGGATGTTGAAGAAAGCGCAAATGAAGGAAGATATAGGGAAGAGGAAATAAAAGAGAGAGAAGTAGCAGTCGAAGCTTATCCTACAGAAAGTTCGAATTCACAAGGGAAATTCCTAAAAAGACTCATGTATGATTCAGTGGATGATTCGTTGATGCAAGAAGATGAAGAAAAGAGCCAACCCTTTCAAATTCAACCTATTGTGAAGGCCATGGTAAAGTATATCCCAGTCAATATTGTAATTGATTGCGGAAGTGAACTGACTGCGATCTCAGAAAATTTATTCATGCAGTGTAATGCCAATGAGGAATTGCCAGTTCTGAAAACACGTAAGATTAAAATAAGGGGTCCTATTAGAAACATTGCTGCGGAAGTTAAGAGACAAACAAGGTTAACTCTATCGTGCCAAGGACAAAAGATCGAAGCCAACTTCGTGCTTATACCTAAACTAACTGTAGATTTGATTATAGGTGCAGATTTTTTAAATGAGAGGCGAGCGATAATAGATATGGGGAAAGGTAGCGTAACATTCGGGAATGTCACACTTCTCTTTGAGCAAAAGCTAAAATTAGAAGAAATACCAGTTATAAACAAACAATTAGGAATGATGCGAGGTAAAGAGGATGAAGAATTAGAATAGTTTGCACAAAAGGGAGAATCGCCTCAACTCACGTTAGAAGTCCATAAAGAAATCGACGAAAAATTGCAAGAAGTTCAAGGTATTTCGGAACACAGTAAAAGAGAATTAGAGGGTATTTTACGAGATAAAGCAGTGGTATTTTTACCTAAGACTGGCAGTATTAACCACTTTCAGTACAAGTTTGAAGTAAAACAGCGCAAACCATTTAGAGTGACACCGTATACAATCCTATTAAGCTACAGGAATAAAGTATTCCAGGAGATATCTAAAATGTTAGATGACGATATTATTGAACCAGCTACCTTCACATATAACAGCCCGCTCCATATTGTACAAAAACGAGATGGGAGCATCAGGTTAGTGCTTGATTCCAGACAGATCAACACAATCATAATCACTGAGACAGATCGCCCAGAAAAATTAGAGGAATTGATACAAAACTTCCACGGTGCTAAGATATTTTCATCAATTGATTCACGGAGTAGTTTCTGGCAAATAGAATTGGCCCCAGAATATAGAAAATTTAGAGCATTTATCGTATTCGGTAGATGTTACCAGTTTAAACGATTGCCATTTGGTTTAAACATATCATTAGCAGCATTTATTAGGGGATTTAATACTGTACTCAGTCCTGAAATTTTACAAAAAATTACTTGTTATGTAGACGATGTGATTATAGCAGAACCCTCTTGGGAACATCACAACGACACATTAAACCAGTTTTTACAGATCATGAAAGAGCATGGAGTCACAGTAAATATAACAAAATCCAAATGTGGAAGGCGAGAGGTCAAATTTCTTGGACACATAATTTCCGAGAAAGGGGTAATGCCCGACCCATAAAAACTAACGGCAATCAAAGAATTCTGTACTCCATATAATAAGAAAACTCTCAGAGGATTTCTAGGTCTCACCGGATTCTATAAAAAATTTATTTGGATCGACTCTCTCGCCACACCACGCCTATGTGCATTGACTGGAAAAAACGCGCCATGGGTATGGGATCAACAAGCCAGTGAAGAATTTTTAAAAGTGAAAAACGCACTAACAACAGCACCGATATTAGCACATCCTGATCTAACACAAAATTTTTGTATGGCTACTGATAGCGCGAAAATAGGTTTAGGATTTGTTTTATTCCAAGAATACGAACAGCCGGCCGGAGTGGCCGAGCGGTTAAAGGCGCTACAGTCTGGAACCGCACAACCGCTACGGTCGCAGGTTCGAATCCTGCCTCGGGCATGGATGTGAGTGATGTCCTTAGGTTAGTTAGGTTTAAGTAGTTCTAAGTTCTAGGGGACTTATGACCACAGCAGTTGAGTCCCATAGTGCTCAGAGCCAAGAATACGAACAGGCAGGGCTAAGATCATATAGAACAATTGCATTTGCCAGTCGGGTACTCACAAAATGCGAGAAAAACTATTCAGTCACGGAGATGGAAGCATTGGCCATTGTATTGGGCTTCGAACGTTTTCGATACTTCCTATTCGGAAGAAAAACAAAATATACACTGACCACTAAGCATTAGAACCTCTGTTATCCGCCAAACTAACTCATAGGAGGTTAGCCAGATGGATGTTAATACTACAAGAATTTGACTTCACTATTACACACATACCAGGACCAGCGAATGTATTAGCAGATGTTTTTCACGATGTCCACAGGGTGCATCCAACAACATAGGTTTGGAAGCAGCAGAAGACCAGTTTACAATGTACTATATGAAACAAGTACCTTTCAAAAACTACATTACGATAGCATTGAAAAACGTAGACAAAGAACAGGACAAGGATCCCGAAATACTAGGAATCAAACACAAGTGGAGAAGTAAGGATTTTCCAGACACTCGACAGCACTATCTCGTAAAAAAACAATGTTTTATTTTTTAGACGAAATGTTGCAACGAATGAATGGTTAATTTATATCCCAGATGAACTAATTAATAAGAACATATGGCATACACATTTAAGTAATGGCCACTTTGGACCAAAGAAATGCTTTTTAAAAATAAAACAAACAAGCCATTTTCCTAATATGGAAAGACGAATTAGAACAGTATTAGTATGAGGGCTAAACACGTCACTTTCCAAACCAAACCACCTACGTTTCCAATAATCCCTAAAAAATTAAAACAAATAGCTGCCACAGATTTGATGGGGCCCTGCCCATGCACAAAAAATGGATATATTTTCATATTTGTCGTTTTGGAACTTACTTCTAAATATGTTACCTTGACACCATTAAAACGGGCAACAGGTCTTACTATAAGTAAAGCAGTTAGACAAGATTTTATCAGACAAGTAGGTCGAGTGGAACGAATAATTTCGGATAATGGCCCACAATACAAATCAGTGCAATGGCAGAACACGTTAAAACAACACCAAATAAAACCCATCTACATATCTAAGTGCAAACCTAGCGTAAATCCAGCAGAACGATCTATGAAGGACATAGGCACTTTATGCCGATTATATGCAGGCAAAAGACACAACACTTGGGATATATACCTTAATGATTTTCAAGAAGTAATAAATGAAATGCCACATAGCACTACACTACTACCTCCAGTTACTGTACTTAAAAATATTGAACCCCCAAACATAACCAGAGAAAATGTTAGATTTCCTGTTGTACCACATAGACAGCACAAACACGTCATAGCAACAGCACTCTCCAACATCAGAAAGGCAGCCATTAAAAGAAAAGAAAGAGGAGATAAAACAGCAATTAAAAGAACATTCTCAGTAGGCCAGAAAGTATTTGTAAATACACACCATCTCTCCAGCAAACAGAAACACAAAATACATAAGTTTTACGCTGCATACAAAGGACCTGTCATAATTAGCCGAATTGCTCATGATAATGCTGTGGAACTAATGAACCCAAAAACAGGCAAAACCTTAGGACTTCACCATGTGAGCCATATCAAAAAGTTTGAAGATTAAATTTATTACTGGTAAATAATCAGCACAATATTTCAAGATTATGTTGCAGATAAGATCGTCAGGAGAAAGAAGAATGAAGAGAGAGGAAGATGGGAAAAAACACCAATAGTATCATAGATCAAAGTGAAGGGATAAAGTGTAGATAGTCTAACAGCATGAAATACTAAAATGCTATACACCATGACACTACACAAAAATAAAAAACGAATTTGAGGATTTTTGTAGAAGTTAGGATTCAAAATATCTTATAAGTGTAACATGGAAAGGGCGCCGAAATTTGTAAAGCTTTTAAAAAGCGCAAAATAATGTAGGTACTAGACATATGTTAGATGACTATAAGTAAAACTTTTTGTAAGAACCATTGTAAAAACTCCAGCAAGGACGAGATGCAACGACCCACAAGTTGCAACGAGAGAAGTATCAAGAAACAAAAGGACGTAATTAGCAAGACACAATTCCTACAAGGCAGAAGTGTCGAGAGAAGGGAAAGGACAGTGAGACCAACAGAAGGCCCTTGTTGCTGAAGTGGGCTGTATATCTGCTGGGACAGAACACGGAACCCTGCAGGGACGTGACGGGATGCTGAAGGATCTCCGAGCGCTCCCACTCAGCAGAGCGAGCAAAAAAATGGCCCGACGAGAAGACCGCTTGGGAAAGCCACCACTGGCAAAAAATATGTGTAAAAGTCACACTACCGCTATTAAATAGAGCGCTGATGCACGAAACTGAAGAAAACGTCCACAAAGTAGAAACGACATGTCTAAACCATTTATGAAACTGTTACTAGGAGGAGAACTTCAAAGCAACTAGTTATCAATAAATATTTCCATATTGTGCCCAGAGAAGAACCAAGAATCAAGTAAGAAGCAGAGAAAAAGCAGGAAGAACAGAAGTTGAAGATTCGCAAGATTGAGACCAAGAAAGCAGATGGGTGAAGAATAGATGACATACCTTCCCAAATCCCTATCCTATTGTAAACTAGTCGTCAGCGAAGTATTACAACGAAAAACGACCGCTTTCAGCGACACATAACGATGACTTTCACGCACACAAAGCCAGTAATCAACGAGATTCTGCACTCACAGCTCCATTCCATGTTGGGACCTCCACAACAGCAACACACACTTGCAAAGCCAACAAGGAATGACGAACGAAGCTGTACATCAAACACTTGCCCACATCCATCTCACTCAAGTCCATCACCTTTGTGCAAAAAACATTCGCCAACCTCATGCTTCAACATTCATAGGATTGTGTGAATGTGTGAAATTAAATTATGCAATGTAGGAGTTGTGCAAAAGAAACGTGTGAAAAACTAAATAAGTTAAGCACATCAGACAGCTAATAAACTACAAAATAACAGTCATTGACTATGGACTTAAATAAAAAATAGACTACCGATAAAAATAAGTCATTGGTTCTGAAATGGAAAGTACATAAGGGACAAAAGTAAGGCATAATAAACACTAAAACTGTATGCCACTTATTTTCTCCTCATAAAAATAAAAGAATAACTATATTTTACTTATTTTCTCCTTATAGAAACAAAGAACAAAAAATTATCTTGTTGGATATTTTCCCTTTTTTTAATATTTGTACCATTTGTTAGGATAATATCTCAATACTTGTGCATGTATATTTCTTTGTCAAAGCAATTCTTGGAAATAATTCTTATTTGTTAGTGTAACAATGTTGAAATGAGTGTCTAGAGACAAAAACATTTTTACTCATACATGATATTTAGAAAATGTGTTAGGAATAGATTTTACTTAATTACTACATTTATAAAAACAATATTTGTAAGAAAATCGATGTGAAAGACTCCTCACTTTCGATAACAAACTTCTAAAAAAACAAACTTCCCACTTAAATAAAGAAAGAAAATAATTAAAAATTAATACTAGCATAAAAATATTCTTCTCTTGTCATTTTTAATTATAATGTGGAGGAATATAAAAAGATAAAGTAGTAATACAAACTAGCATAGAACAGAATAACGTGGCTGAACAGTAGGCAACAAAATTTAAATAAAGAAATAATTTTTGACTGACTTAGACAACGATTCAATCATTGCCTAAATTCAGTGCAAAAATTAAGTTCGAATGGTGGTGATATGTAAGGTGTCAGGCAAATCGAACACCTTCCATGAAAACCCTGACTTGATAAGCAAATCAAGTAGTATGTCACATAGTTCCGAATAAATTATGACATTAAATTAACCAAAGTAATACGAGTATCGGGTGAGCAAATAGAATACCACAGACTAACACAAGAATGCCTAAATGCATGTCATACCTGCCCACCGTAGAACAGATGCAGTTCCGAGGGGAGAAACGAGAATAGAAGCTGAGAGCAGAACCGTGTTAAGCTGCAAGGCCCTACGATAAGGGACGGACGGACACCAAAATCGCCAGCTAACTGCTAGGACCACACCACACGCAAGTTTTGGCGTGAGACTTTCTCGCGTCTCTGTTACGTCAAGACCACCCCCAAGCCAATGTTAAAAGCTAGAGCCCTCCAGAAGAACAGTATAGATCTTACGATAACACAAAAAGGGCTATACCAACCGCAAGTTTTAGCGTGAGACTTTATCGCGTCTCTGTTACGTTAGGACCACCCCCCAGCCCATGTTAAAAGATAGAGCCCTCCAAAAGAACAGTATAGATGTTACGATAACACTAAAGGACCACACCAGCTGCAAGTTTTAGCGTCAGACTTTCTCGCGTCTCTGTTACGTTGCAAGCTTTAAAAACATTGCCCCACCACGAAAAGTATAACGTTTCTCATTGGATAACAGAATTTTTGTAGGCGGAGCTTAAGGTTAACATTGAGACCCTGATTGGTCAGATGAAAACACAGCCAGATAGTTTGTTTTAAACCAACTTCGGTAAATTGCAATAAGGAGAAGTTAAGGGAAAGTTACTTCCGAGACGGAGAGGTGAGAGGAGCAGTGCTGTCCGCCGCCCCCTGACGAACACCGACAAGGTAATGAACGCACGCAATGCCGCGTAACAGCGCATAAAGCTTCACTCAGAACTGCAGAAGTCTCATCTGTTGCACCCCTTTTTGCGTAAAACTGGTGTCGATCGTAAACTAAAGCTCATGGTGTTCACCTTTGCCACTTGAAGTAAAAATGTGAAACGCGATGATTTTTCTGTTATGTAGCTATTGAGAAGCCACATCAGCCACTGTAATTTACGACAAGTTAGATAAGTAATTAAAGATAATTGATGGTCACTGTAAATCATTTTGATAATTTGCTTTTTTGTGAAACTTAATTTATACCTAGATTATAGATGTGATATGGCATAGGTCATCTTTCGATCCATTGTAGAACTTGGAAACCCATTCAGGGAATATTCGTTCACATTTTTGTTGAACGCAGTTGGTTTCTACCATCCTGTATTAAAACATTTCCTTTTATCAATAGTGCAATTTATAAACACTGTTTTCTGAGTAGAATAAAATTTCCAATGGTAAACTTATCTGCTTTTTCGACGTTATTTTACCAGCTAACTAAAAATAGGAAAGCCTTGAACCCCTTCCACTAAATTTAGTTAGTATTAAGATTCTTTTACAGGGAGTGCAGTGGAGCTGACGCTGAAATCATTAAGTATTTGGTTATATCATCGCTAGTCTCACTGAACTCTTCTGAATTCTACATGTCATGTATGGTCTGGCGTCTCCTTACCAGCAACAGGTCCCAGGTTCAAACTAGTCAATTCCCTAAAAAACACGCTCAGAGCTTCATTGCGCAAAAGTGGTAGGGAGACACGATATAGAACGAACAGACACCACGCAGAATGTTTAGACGAGATTAAATTAACCCTGCAGCAATTATACTAAATGGACCTATATTCTTCCGTGGCTGCGTCGTTAATTTTAGGCTCGATCTTGCTACAGGAAATTCCTGTAGTGGTTGGTTTACCCTAGCTATTGTTGGTTGTGACAATGCCTCTTTACCTAGACTTGAATCGTTCGACGACCGAGATGTCATCGCTTACAAGACCTGGCATTGTGGAATAGATCCCAAGACGCAAAGTAGACCTAGTTTTTTTGTAGTAATATGCCTTTTACATTGTAGACCCGCTCATGATACTTCAGGATACGTGCTGTCGACCGACCATTTCTTTCAGTCAAGTTGTGCCATTAATTTTTCTCCTCAGTTCAATTCAGTACCTCTGTATTAATTATCCGAACTATCCCATCGGTTCTTAAGCATTCTTCTGTAGCATCGCATTTCAAAAGCTTCTATTCTCTTTTTTCCTGGACACTTCACTTCTGTAAAAGGCAGAACCTCAAAAACGTATCTTCAGAAACGGCTTCATAAAACTTAAATTTGTGTTCGGTTAACGAGTTTCTGTTATTCAGAAACGCTTTTCTTGCTATTGACAGTCTGCATTTTATTTCGTTTCTACCTATGCCACTTTCAGTAATTTTCGAGCCCATATAGCAGAACTCATCTACTGCTTCTAGCATCTTCTTACCTAATCTAATTTACTCAGTGTAGTCTGATTAAATACGATAACATTCCATTATCCTTTTTCAAAAAATTACTTTCAATTATTTTCCTCTTACGATCTCTTAACAGTATTCCATCTTTAAGAGGATTGTAACACTATCACAAAACTTCAAAGTGTTAATTTATTCTTGCCGATCATTAATTACTTTTCCGAATTTATGTTTGTTTATAGTATTGTTTGCACAATTTACAGACTGAATGAAACGAGGGACACACTACAGACCTCTCCCACTCTCTTCTGAAATTACTGCTATTCAAGTACGTCGACTCTTATACCCGCAGTATGGTTTTCTGTCCGAGTTGTAGACAATCTTTCGCTTCCAGTGTTTTGTCTCTTTCACCTTCATAATTACAAAGAGAACGTTCAGGTCAATGTAGAGATTCTATAAATCTAGGTTTTGTCTTCCGTCTTCCTTCAACCTACCTTCCAAGATAAGTCGTGGGGCCAGCGCAGCCTGTCGTTTTCGTATGGTTCATCATAGACTAATCTATCTTTCCTGAGGTTGACTTTTGTTCTTCTGTAAATAAATATTGCCACTATTCTGCAATGATGAGTTGTTAAACTGATGATTTCCTAAAATTCACACCTGTCAGCACGTATCTTCGTTGGAAAAGGAATTATTATATTCTTCTTAAAACGTGAGGGTGTTTCGTCTGTTTTGCGTACCTGGTGTAATGGTTTTGTCGGGTTACTCTCTCCTAAGAACCTCAAGTATTCCGAAAATATATCATGAACTACAGGTGCCATGTTTCCAGTAATATTTTTGAGAGCTATGTCAATTTTTGCTCGGATTATTGTATTCCCAGACCCCCCCCCCTCATTTTCATCCAGTTTCCCTTCCCTTTGCATAACGTTATCTTAAGGTTCGTTTCCTTTGAACTAACATTCTCTCTATTTCTTATACCTTGCAGCCTTCCCATTTGGGCTAGTACTGGTTTATCACAAGAGGTCTAGTTATACACGCAGCAGCTTCTCTTTTCTCCTAAAGGCTGTTTTATATTCCTATAAGCACTCCGTCTTCAGACCACGAGTGGCCTATCTGGACCATCCGACCGCCGTGTCATCCACAGAGGTTGATGCGGATAGGAGGCCCGTGGGCAAACCGCTCTCCCGGTCGTTATGATGGTATTCTTGACCGAAGCCGCTACTATTCGGTCGAGTAGCTCCTCAATTGACATCACGGAGGTGAGTACACCCCGAAAAATGGCAACAACACATGGCGGCTGGATGGTCACCCATCCAAGTGCCGGCCACGCTCAACAGCAGTTAACTTCAGTGATCACACGGGAACCGGTGTATCCACTGCGGCAAGGCCGTTTTTATTTTCCTATGCAAGGCATCTAAATTTCTCATAGTTATGAAGGATTCTACAGCGGTGGATTTCTCTTGAACTATCAATGCCTCGCCTTTTCCCCTTCCCCTCAGTTTTGTTTGTTTAGACGTCTCCTTTGACTAATGGTCGTCCTCCATTTTCTTCTTTCGTCGATTAAATTCTGTGTCTCGTTTGTTGTACTAGGATACGCACTGGGCCTTGTCTCTTTGCCAGATTGTATCGCTGCTCCTTTTACTCTACAAGCTCGCTATGCTCCACTGTCGTCTTTGTTGTGTTCGTCACCATGTGTCCAACAATAGTTGCCTAAAGATCTCTTTGAAACTTTCAGCAACCTCTGGATCTTACAATTCCTTAATTTTCTGCCTTTCTGGAATTTCTTCAGCTTCAGTCTTTCGTTCACAATGAGCAAATTGTGGTCATAGTCCACATTTGCCTATGGAAATGTTTTCCAGTGTAAAATCGCGCTTTGAAATAATTTTCTTACCACTGTGTCATCTTAAACCCACTGTGTATCCAGGTCCCTACCACATATGCAGCCTTCTCAATCATTCTTAAATCAAGTAATCAAACTGTGCTTTTACAATTTCTACCAGTCGGTTTTCTCTGTCATTCCTTGCCCCCAGTCCATGTTATCCTACTGATTTCCTTTTCTACAGTGGAGTTCTAGTTCGCAAGTACAATTGAACCAGTAATTGCAAAAACAACATTAGTTCAAAAAAGTAAATTTTTCAGGAGAAGCAAAAAACTGTGTGCAGGCTAAATAATGGACAGTAGGATAAATCCATTAATTTTAATATTGACTGTGTATGTTAAGTAAGCATTAACAATAAAACAAAGTACTTTAAATGTAATAAATTTGCATGAACGATTTTTTTTAATTGTATGGACCTATGTTGTTATTGCAGAATGAACATTTTGGACTGACATTGTAACATCAACATTTGTTTATGTTATCAAAAATAACTTTATTGTATAAATTTAATATACAGTATTACTTATACATTGTCTAATATTGTTTTACAGAGAAATTGAAAAATATTGTTAATGTATGCACACACTGTATAGAAAGACTAAAGATATGACGATGTAATTCGTGACATTAGGAATTAAATTTCTTATTTCACCTAACAGGACAATGAAGGATTAACACTACATTATACAGGTTATTTTACACCAAAAATTTATTATGAATCATCTTAAGGAGTGTCCACAGAAGGCCACTCAGTCAATTCCAGATAAAAGGCTTTGTGCTCATCAGGAATATATTGCATTAATTGTCCCACATCTTTCAATTTTTTGACATTCATTGCAACTTTGTTATTATATGCAATTTCTGCAGGTAACTTTGGTTCTGTCTGTAATGAATGTCGCAATGAAAAGCGCTGTTTTACGAGACCATCAATATGATAGTAACAGTCAACTTTACTTGGAAACATTTCATTGTGACGGAAGCTGATAAATGAGGACATTGTGAATTTCACTTAACTGCTTTTGTCCACATTCGTCCCATAACTGTCGTCAGACAAACAGGATCGCTTATAAAATTTGGGAGACCATTTTTTGTAACCCTACATCTCTTCCGTGGTAAAAAGCTTTACTTTAATATTTTGTTTTTTGGATGATGTCACCATACATTCAACATACTCATACAAAGAATATATTCTGTCTTTTCTTATCACCCGCTTTATGGAAGCAAATGTACGATCACATGGTAAAAATGAATGGCCACGCACAGGAAAGTGCTGGAATACATCTTTGAATCTGCCAGAACTTACAAGGCGGTTCATTACCCTAACCACCGTGTTGTTCTTATTTTGCGCAGGGCACCCATCCGAGAACGGGTGTATTTGAGTAACACTATCATGTATCTCTGTGTTGGTGTAATCAACCAAAAACGAGCATACTTCGTTAGGTCCTTTGTGGGCAGTATCTTCGTGGTACAGATATACCTTGGATTTGTTCCTCTTTAGGTCAGTAATACAGAATGCATTAACGTTAATTTGCCGTAAATAAAAAGCTTCCTGTACTGGGAGCTTAGCCACTGCAGATTCTTCAAATAATCGAAACACAATGCTACCACATGCTCATTTTCTGCACACTTCTCCTTAACAGCATCCATCTTTAAATAGAATTTTTTGCTTCTTCTTTTATGTACCATGAGTTCCGCTACAGCCACACGCTTTGCAGTATCGTTAAATGATGGACTCTTAATATTCTCTGAAAGTGACTCACAAGAGCAGCAAGTATCGATCTGCGGCCGCCCGAAGCGTAAGTTAAAACGCTCGTTGAAAACCCTTAAATAAATTCCATATGACACTCTGGTATGAGGATATAACTTCATGAACAGTTCGTACAAACTTTTTACAGATAATTCAGGATTTAAGTAAGACATTTCTTTGCTTGAATAATGTGAAATTTTCGTAGGGAATGTTTTAATATGCTCCTCAATTATCGATAGGACTTCCTGTGGTGTTGCATTGGTTGAAGCAATACATCCTCTACTGTCACATGGGTGGACATTATTTTTCACGCAGTTACAAATTCGTCGCACACGTTCATTTGTAATGCCAAAGAGGCTACAAAATGCCTTTTTGCACACTTCGACCCGCCCAGCATCTCCAATTACCACGTGATATCGATAATTTAGTGCTCTTGGCTTAGGTTGGCCATCACTTTTCCGGGGTCTTCTGCGTACCACGTCTTCAAAACAGATATATCTATCTGATCATGTTCAGAGATCCTCTTGAAACACAGTTTCTTACATCTGAAACATACACTCCTGGAAATTGAAATAAGAACACCGTGAATTCATTGTCCCAGGAAGGGGAAACTTTATTGACACATTCCTGGGGTCAGATACATCACATGATCACACTGACAGAACCACAGGCACATAGACACAGGCAACAGAGCATGCACAATGTCGGCACTAGTACAGTGTATATCCACCTTTCGCAGCAATGCAGGCTGCTATTCTCCCATGGAGACGATCGTAGAGATGCTGGATGTAGTCCTGTGGAACGGCTTGCCATGCCATTTCCACCTGGCGCCTCAGTTGGACCAGTGTTCGTGCTGGACGTGAAGACCGCGTGAGACGACGCTTCATCCAGTCCCAAACATGCTCAATGGGGGACAGATCCGGAGATCTTGCTGGCCAGGGTAGTTGACTTACACCTTCTAGAGCACGTTGGGTGGCACGGGATACATGCGGACGTGCATTGTCCTGTTGGAACAGCAAGTTCCCTTGCCGGTCTAGGAATGGTAGAACGATGGGTTCGATGACGGTTTGGATGTACCGAGCACTATTCAGTGTCCCCTCGACGATCACCAGTGGTGTACGGCCAGTGTAGGAGATCGCTCCCCACACCATGATGCCGGGTGTTGGCCCTGTGTGCCTCGGTCGTATGCAGTCCTGATTGTGGCGCTCACCTGCACGGCGCCAAACACGCATACGACCATCATTGGCACCAAGGCAGAAGCGACTCTCATCGCTGAAGACGACACGTCTCCATTCGTCCCTCCATTCACGCCTGTCGCGACACCACTGGAGGCGGGCTGCACGATGTTGGGGCGTGAGCGGAAGACGGCCTAACGGTGTGCGGGACCGTAGCCCAGCTTCATGGAGACGGTTGCGAATGGTCCTCGCCGATACCCCAGGAGCAACAGTGTCCCTAATTTGCTGGGAAGTGGCGGTGCGGTCCCCTACGGCACTGCGTAGGATCCTACGGTGTTGGCGTACATCCGTGCGTCGCTGCGGTCCGGTCCCAGGTCGACGGGCACGTGCACCTTCCGCCGACCACTGGCGACAACATCGATGTACTGTGGAGACCTCACGCCCCAAGTGTTGAGCAATTCGGCGGTACGTCCACCCGGCCTCCCGCATGCCCACTATACGCCCTCGCTCAAAGTCCGTCAACTGCACATACGGTTCACGTCCACGCTGTCGCGGCATGCTACCAGTGTTAAAGACTGCGATGGAGCTCCGTATGCCACGGCAAACTGGCTGACACTGACGGCGGCGGTGCACAAATGCTGCGCAGCTAGCGCCATTCGACGGCCAACACCGCGGTTCCTGGTGTGTCCGCTGTGCCGTGCGTGTGATCATTGCTTGTACAGCCTTCTCGCAGTGTCCGGAGCAAGTATGGTGAGTCTGACACACCGGTGTCAATGTGTTCTTTTTTCCATTTCCAGGAGTGTATTAATACACGAATACCAATGTCAGGAAATGTAAAAGAGTTGCAAACAAATTATTTACCTAAAATCAATAATTTTTTATTGATAGAGTAAATTATCCATATGATATTTATGTACCATAAAACTTAGAATAGATGGGAACCTCTAAGAAGTAAAAAATACACAGACAAGAGATTAATTCACATAACCTTTGAACTTACCCTCAGTCAGGTCCTATTTTTACCGCATTAATTTCTCTTCCACTGTGATTCACGTAACCAATTCCCTTCGTTCTGGCAGTTTTTATGACATTTCTTTTATATAGTTCCGGTTGCGCACCTCTCTTCTTCGAGATTGTACATAGATAATCCAAAGAAACGTGTTCTATAAACAAAACTAAACGACAATGTATACGCAGCTGCTACAACAATGCACACAGGTAACAAGGTCACAGGCGTCAGATGTGCTGCCATCTGACATGCATTCTATTCACTAAATGAAACATGATCCGAGCCTGTTCGTTTGGCGCTGCCATCTGCCATTTTTTGCAATAATGATATAAGTCCTGGACTCGTGTTGTTACTGCAAAGAACACGAAAAACTGTATGCCTGTAAAAGCATTAATATGTGTGGGACAAGTGTGATTTTTGCATAGATGCTGTATCTAAGTGTCCTGAAGGCTTCTCTGCATGTATCTAATTTTTGCCAAAAAGTGGACATGCATTGCTTTTACAATTACCGATCCAATTATATTATGATCTCGCCCGACTGTTTGAATAGTTTATTTTACGTCATAGCATATTCTTTCAGTGTCTTTATTATATTCTGAGCTAGTTGGCATATTACAGCACGCACAGAGGCGTTTAATCATTCTTCCAGGGTTCCAAACTAGAATGGAATGGGAAGAAACCCTAATAACAGGTAAATGGGAAGTACCATGTGCCATGCACTTCTTAGTGGTTTGCAGAGTATGGATGCTGATTTAGATGCACTCTTATCTGTCTTGGCTGCTTGACTACGATAATGCGTTCACGGTGCTGTTCATATAGCCCACCGGCTCTTCTATTTTCATATTCATTGTTACACCTATTCCAGCAATACCTCTATTTGATTTTGTGTTGTTTAATGTAACAAATATGTACTGAAATTAATGTGGTAAATCGTATCCGTAAAAGATTCAAAAATAAATGTGGGTTACAATTATTCAGTCTTGGCTAATTTCTTAATTTAGTCAGTTACATGTTTCTAGATCATATTTGAAACACTTTGAGAGTTTATAGAAACCGTAATAGTTTACTTCCAGTACGTTTAATTAATAGAGGAGGTGCTCTAATATTTTATGGGTGCATACTCTTCTCCTTGCTGTGCAAGAGTAAGATTAAGTTGCGGACAGTGTAACCCATCATTAAACCTAGTGTGATATTTATAAATGATATCTTTATTTTCAAATATTTTCCTACCCCCATGAACCATGGACCTTGCCGTTGGTGGGGAGTCTTGCGTGCCTCAGCGATACAGATGGCTGTACCTTAGGTGCAACCACAACGGAGGGATATCTGTTGAGAGGCCAGACAAACGTGTGGTTCCTGAAGAGGAGCAGCAGCCTTTTCAGCAGTTGCAGGGGCAACAGTCTGGACGATTGACTGATCTGGCCTTGGAACACTAACCAAAATGGCCTTGCTGTGCTGGTACTGCGAACGGCTGAAAGCAAGGGGAAACTACAGCCGTAATTTTTCCCGAGGGCATGCAGCTTTACTGTATGGTTAAATGATGATGGCGTCCTCTTGGGTAAAATATTCCGGAGGTAAAATAGTCCCCCATTCGGATCTCCGGGCGGGGACTACTCAGGAGGACGTCGTTATCAGGAGAAAGAAAACTGGCGTTTTACGGATCGGAGCATGGAATGTAAGATCCCTTAATCGGGCGGGTAGGTTAGAAAATTTAGAAAGGGAAATGGATAGGTTGAAGTTAGATATAATGGGAATTTGTGAAGTTCTGTGGCAGGAGGAACAAGACTTTTGCTCAGGTGAATACAAGGTTATAAATACAAAATCAAATAGGGGTAATGCAGGAGTAGGTTTAATAAAGAATAAAAAAAATAGGAGTGTGGGTAAGCTACTACCAACAGCATAGTGAACGCATTATTGTGGCCAAGATAGGCACGAAGCCCATGCCTACTACAGTAGTACAAGTTTATATGCCAACTAGCTCTGCAGATGATGAAGAAATTAATGAAATGTATGACGAGATAAAAGAAATTATTCAGGTAGTGAAGGGAGACGAAAATTTAATAGTCATGGGTGACTGGAATCCGAGAGTAGGAAAAGGAAGAGAAGGAAACATAGAGGGTGAATATGGATTGGGGGAGAGAAATGAAAGAGGAAGCGGTCTGGTAGAATTTTGCACAGAGCATAACTTAATCATAGCTAACACTTGGTTCAAGGATCATAAAAGATGGTTGTATACATGGAAGAATCCTGGTGATACTTGAAGGTATCAGATAGATTATATAATGGTAAGACAGAGATTTAGGAACCAGGTTTTAAATTGTAGGACATTCCAGGGGCAGATGTAGACTCTAACCACAATCTATTGGTTACGAACCATAGATTAAAACTGAGGAAACTGCAAAAAGGCGGGAATTTAAGGAGTTGGTACCCGGATAAACTGAAAGAACCAGAGGTTGTAGAGAGTTTCAGGGAGAGCATAAGGGAACAATTGACAGGAATTGGGGAAAGAAATACAGTAGATGAAGAATGGGTAGCTCTGAGGAATGAAGTAGTGAAGGCATCAGAGGATCAAGTAGGTAAAAAGACGAGGGCTAGTAGAAATCCTTGGGTGACAGAAGAAATATTGAATTTAATTGATGAAAGGAGAAAATAAAAAATTGCAGTAATTGAAGCAGGCAAAAACGAATACAAACGTCTCAAAAATGAGATCAACAGGAAGTGCAAAATGGCTAAGCAGGGATGGCTAGAGGACAAATGTAAAGATGTAGAGGCATGTCTCACTAGGGGTAAGATAGATACTGCCTACGGGAAAATTAAAGAGACTTTTGGAGAAAAGAGAGCCACTTGTATGAATATCAAGAGCTCAGATGGAAACCCAGTTCTAAGCAAGGAAGGGAAAGCAGAAAGGTGGAAGTAGTATATAGAGGGTCTATACAAGGGCGATGTACTTGAGGACAATATTATGGAAATGGAAGAGGATGTAGATGAAGATGAAATAGGAGATATGATACTGTGTGAAGAGTTTGACAGAGCACTGAAAGACCTGAGTCGAAACAAGGCCCTGGGAGTAGACAACATTCTACTGGAACTACTGACGGCCTTGGGAGAGCCAGTCCTGACAAAACTCTACCATCTGGTGAGCAAGATGTATGAGACAGGCGAAATACCCTCAGACGTCAAGAAGAATATAATAATTCCAATCCCAAAGAAAGCAGGTGTTGACAGATGTGAAAATTACCGAACTATCAGTTTTATAAGTCACAGCTGCAAAATACTAACGCGAAGTCTTTACAGACGAATGGAAAAACTGGTAGAAGCCTACCTCGGGGAAGATCAGTTTAGATTCCGCAGAAATGTTGGAACACATGAGGCAATATTGACCCTACGACTTATCTTAGAAAATAGATTAAGGAAAGGCAAACCTACATTTGTAGCATTTGTAGACTTAGAGAAAGTTTTTGACAATGTTGATTGGAATACTCTCTTTCAAATTCTAAAGGTGGCAGTGATAAAATACAGGGAGCGAAAGCCTATTTACAATGTGTACAGAAACCAGATGGCAGTTATAAGAGTCGAGGGATATGAAAGGGAAGCAGTGGTTGGAAAGGGAGTGAGACAGTGTTTTAGCCTGTCCCCGATGTTATTCAATCTTTATATTGGGCAAGCAGTAAAGGAAACAAAAGAAAAATTCGGAGTAGGTGTTAAAGTCCATGGAGAAGAAATAAAAACGTTGAGGTTCGCCGATGACATTGCAATTCTGTCAGAGATAGCAAAGGACTTGGAAGAGCAGTTGAACGGAATGGACAGTGTCTTGAAAGGAGGATATAAGATGAATATGAACAAAAGGAAAACGAGGATAATGGAATGTAGTCGAATTAAGTCGGGTGTTGCTGAGGGAATTAGATTAGGAAATGAGACACTTAAAGTAGTAAAGGACTTTCGCTATTTGGGGGGCAAAATAACTGAGAACGGTCAAAGTAGAGAGGATATAAAATGTAGATTGGCATTGTCAAGGAAAGCCTTTCTGAAAAAGTGAAATTGTTAATATCGAGTATAGATTTAAGTGTCAGGAAGTCGTTTCTGAAAGTATTTGTATGGAGTGTAGCCATGTGTGGAAGTGAAACATGTACGATAAATAGTTTGGACAAAAAGAGAATAGAAGCTTTCGAAATGTGGTACTACAGAAGAATGCTGAAGATTAGATGGGTAGACCACATGACTAATGAGGAGGTATTGAATAGAATTGGGGAGAAGAGAAGTTTGTGGCACAACTCGACAAGAAGAAGGGACCAGTTGGTAGGACGTGTTCTGAGGCATCAAGGGATCACAAATTTAGCGTTGTAGGGCAGCGTGGAGGGTAAAAATCGTAGAGTGAGACCAAGAGAAGAATACACTAAGCAGATTCAGAAGGATGTAGGTTGAAGTAAGTACTGGGAGATGAAGAAGCTTTCACAGGATAGAGTAGCATGGAGAGCTGCATCAAACCCGTCTCAGGACTGAAGACAACAACAACAACAACAACAACAACAACAACATCATTTTCATATTTTCAATTTCTGATTCACTTCATACATCAAAGAGAGTAATTGAATAGAGGAAATTAACAAAGGTGTTAAGTGCCGCTTTTTCCCAAAACGCTATTTCAGTACTATTTTGTAATAGGACTGTGTTGCATGTCCGTAGACTTGCTCAAGATGCCGAATCATGCAGAAAGTATTGCAAACATGTAACAGTAGATCCTGCACGGTCTTTGTGCCGTACAATGTTTTCCTCTGGTGTTCAAAAATTTAAAAGGTGGCTTTTATTGACCGCAACTATTCTAGTTAAAAATTTACTGTTGTATTTCTGTTCTTCTGTTGTTATAAATACAGCTCAGTGTCCAAGGTTAATGGGACTTGGAACAAAGATTTTCGTATTGACACTTAGACATAATTGTTTTCTTGGTATGACGCAATGTTCTTAATGAAGCACTTCTTTTTTAACACGTCTCCTCATTTTTTGAGGTTTTATGGTGAGCTGCACAATTCTGTAACACCAGAACAACTTCACACATTTTTGGGTACCTTATAGCTATGTAAAGGGTGGGGAAAATAAAAATGGCCTAGAGAACAGAATTCCAGGCTACAATTAAACACAGCGGAGATTAGGAAATACACTGCAAAGCTGACTATGGCAGACGTTGAAAGTGACCACCATTCATCTCTTGGCACTTCTGCGCCCTGGTCAGCCAGTTGCTGAAGGTAGATCGCAGCTGGACTGCTGGAATTACTGCAGCCTCATCCGACACCTTCTGCTGCAGTTCTTGAAGACTATGAAGGTTGTTGCGATGCACTTCAGGCTTGAGGGATCTCTACAAAAAACAATGGCATACCGACAGGTCATGCGACCTGGTTGGCCAGCTAGGATCGCGACCATACTGACCTCCGGTGAGAACTATGTCCGGCATGAAGATTGTGTAAATGTGCTCCAATGTTCGGCTGGCTCTATGGGCAGTTGATCCATCCTATTGGAAGTAACAGAAGGTCTTTTTCTCCTCTCGTAATATTGCCACAAATTCACCTCCAATCGCATCAACTCGCCCAGGCCACTTTTATTTGACCCGCCCTGCACGAACACAGACACATTGCTTTTACAATCCCCTGACACGTGTCACATTTGGGACCTGAAACGTTTTCCACTTCCACTCATCGGATGTAGCTTCTTTAGACAGGTACCTGCATCATGCTGAAGGAGGGAATCCAGATATTCTCCTTAGGACAAACTTCTGTATATTGAATTGTTTGCGCGCGAGTGTGGAATCGCCCTAAAGAAGACTCCACATATCACTGAATAGACGTATGCGTTGGAGGCCATCTGCGAAAGTAGCTACAATACGTGATTTATGATCCAAATTCTACTCCAGATGATATTTCATTAGAAAAATTATTATCATATGCATATTTCATTTGCCTTCTATTGTTTTCAGTCTCGAATTGCTATCACGCACTTCTTAACAACGGAAGAAAAATCAATTAGCCACAAAGTTTACTATTTTGGGTACATATAAAACTATGAAACTCATTTGGTCGGACATCCGATTTATTGTTGTTGTTGTTGTTGTGGTCTTCAGTCCTGAGACTGGTTTGATGCAGCTCTCCATGCTACTCTATCCTGTGCAAGCTTCTTCATCTCCCAGTACCTACTGCAACCTACATCCTTCTGAATCTGCTTAGTGTATTCATCTCTTGGTCTCCCTCTACGATTTTTACCCTGCACACTGCCCTCCAATGCTAAATTTGTGATCCTTTGATGCCTTAAAACATGTCCTACCAACCGATCCCTTCTTCTAGTCAAGTTGTGCCACAAACTTCTCTTCTCCCCAATCCTATTCAATACCTCCTCATTAGTTACGTGATCTACCCATCTAATCTTCAGCATTTTTCTGTAGCACCACATTTCGAAAGCTTCTATTCTCTTCATGTCTATGCTATTTATCACCCACGTTTCACTTCCATACATTGCTACGCTCCATACAAATACTTTCAGAAACGACTTCCAGACATTTAAATCTATACTCGATGTTAACAAATTTTACTTCTTCAGAAACGTATTCCTTGTCATTGCCAGTCTACATTTTATATCCTCTCTACTTCGACCATCATCAGTTATTTTGCTCCCCAAATAGCAAAAGTCCTTTACTACTTTAAGTGTCTCATTTCCTAATCTAATTCCCTCGGCATCACCCGATTTAATTCGACTAAATTCCATTGTCCTCGTTTTGCTTTTGTTTATATTCATCTTATACCCTCCTATCAAGACACTGTCCATTCCGTTCAACTGCTCTTCCAAGTCCTTTGCTGTCTCTAACAGAATTACAATGTCATCGGCAAACCTCAAAGTTTTTATTCCTTCTCCATGGATTTTAATACCTACTCCAAACTTTTCTTTTTGTTTCCTTTATTGCTTGCTCAATATACAGATTAAATAACATCGGGGATAGGCTACAACCCTGTCTCACTCCCTTCCCAACCACTGCTTCCCTTTGATGTCCCTCGACTCTTATAACTATCATTTGGTTTCTGTACAAATTGTAAATAACCCTTCGCTCTCTGTATTTTACCCCAGCCACCTTTAGAATTTTAAAGAGAGTATTCCAATCAACATTGTCAAAAGCTTTCTCTAAGTCTACAAATGCTAGATACGTAGGTTTGCCTTTCCTTAATCTTTCTTGTAAGATGAGTCGTAGGGTCAGTATTGCCTCACTTGTTCCAACATTTCTACGGAATCCAAACTGATCCTCCCCGAGGTCGGCTTCTACCAGTTTTTCCATTCGTCTGTAAAGAATTCGCGTCAGTATTTTGGAGCTGTGACTTATTAAACTGATAGTTCGGTAATTTTCACATCTGTCAACACCTGCTTTCTTTTGGATTGGGATTATTATATTATTCCTGAAGTCTGAGGGTATTTCGCCTATCTCATACATCTTGCTCACCAGATCGTAGAGTTTTGTCATGACTGGCTCTCCGAAGGCCGTCAGTAGTTCTCATGGAATGTTGTCTATTCCTGGACCTTGTTTCGACTCAGGTCTTTCAGTGCTCTGTCAAACTCTTCACGCAGTATTGTATCTCCCATTTCATCTTTATCTACATCCTGTTCCATTTCCATAATATTGTCCTCAAGTACATCGCCCTTGTATAGGCCCTCTATATACTCCTTCCACCTTTCTGCTTTCCCTTCTTTGCTTAGAACTGGGTTTCCATCAAAGCTCTTGATATTCATGCAAGTGGTTCTCCTTTCTCCAAAGGTCTCTTTAATTTTCCTGTAGGCAGTATCTATCTTACCCCTAGTGAGACATGCCTCTACATCTTTACATTTGTCCTCTAGCCATCCCTGCTTAGCCATTTTGCACTTCCTGCCGATATCATTTTTGAGGCGTTTGTATTCGTTTTTGCCTGCTTGATTTACTGCTTTTTTATACTTTCTCCTTTCATCAATTAAATTCAATATTTCTTCTGTTACCCAAGGGTTTCTACTAGCCCTCGTCTTTTTACCCATTTGATCCTCTGCTGTCTTCACTATTTCATCCCTCAAAGCTACCCATTCTTCTTCTACTGTATTTCTTTCCCCCATTCCTGTCAATTGTTCCCTTATGCTCTCCCTGAAACTCTGTACAATCTCTGGTCCTTTCAGTTTATCCAGGTCCCATCTCCTTAAATTCCCGCCTTTTTGCAGTTGCTTTAGTTTTAATTTACAGTTCATAACCAATAGATTGTGGTCAGAGTCCACATCTGCCCCTGGAAACGTCTTACAACTTAAAACCTGGTTCCTAAATCTCTGTCTTACTATTATATAGTCTATTTGATACCTTTTAGTTTCTCCAGGGTTCTTCCATGTATACAACCTTCTTTCATGATTCTTAAACCAAAATTCTACCAGGCGGCTTCCTCTTTCATTTCTTAGCCCCAATCCATATTCACCTACTATGTTTCCTTCTCTCCCTTTTCCTACTGACGAATTCCAGTCACTCATGACTATTTAATTTTCGTCCCCCTTCACTACCAGAATAATTTATTGTATCTCATCATACATTTCATCAATTTCTTCGTTATCTGCAGAGCTAGTTTTCATACAAACTTGTACTACTGTAGTAGGCGTGGGCTTCGTGTCTATCTTGGCCACAATAATGCGTTCACTATGCTGTTGGTGGTAGCTTACCCGTACACCTATTTTTTTTTTATTCTTTATTAAACCTACTCCTGCATTACGCCTATTTGACTTTGTATTTATAGCCATGTATTCGCCTGACCAAAAGTCTTGTTCCTCCTGCCACAGAACTTCACTAATTCCCACTATATCTAACTTCAACCCATCCATTTCCCTTTTTAAATTTTCTAACCTACCTGCCCGATTAAGGGATCTGACATTCCACCCTCCGATGCGTAGAACGCAAGTTTTCTTGCTCCTGATAACAACGCCCTCCTGAGTAGTCCCCGCCCGGAGATCCGAATGGGGGACTATTTTACCTCCGGAATATTTTACCCAAGAGGACGCCATCATCATTTAATCATACAGTAAAGCTGTATGCCCTCGGGAAAAATTACGGCTGTAGTTTCCCCTTGCTTTCAGCCGTTCGCAGTACCAGAACAGCAAGGCCATTTTAGTTAGTGTTGCAAGGCCAGATCAGTCAATCATCCAGACTGTTGCCCCTGCAACTACTGAAAAGGCTGCTGCCCCTCTTCAGGAACCACACGTTTGTCTGGCCTCTCAACAGATACCCCTCCGATGTGGTTGCACCTACCGTACGGCTATCTGTATCGTTGAGGCACGCAAGCCTCCCCACCAACGTCAAGGGTCATGGTTCATGGGGGTGGAGTTATTCTTATCCTAATGAAAATATTTTTAAGCTTTTTTGTTGACGGATCTAAATCCAGCAAACAAAAAAAGGACAAATTCCACATGTATTACGCATTAGAAAAATTCAGTGGCGCAGCTATGGAGAGCCATTTCACTGCATATTTTACATCGCGATATGTCCTTCCTTTTCCAAGGAATACGAGTCTACAGCCTGAGAAAAAGGCTACCCGATTGTCTGATAAACTGGAAATATGCAAATTGTCCCTGTGATGTGACTTGAAATAATTAGACCCTCTCCAAGATAATGAATTGGGAATTCAGTGACTACTAAATGATACAAAAATCACAAATAATTCGATTTATTACTATAAAATGACTCATAAATCATCTTACAACCAATAATAATACTAACGTGCAACCTTGGCACATCTGCTAAAAGGATGTAGGGTAAGATTCTAGTAATATGTTATAATATGAAACAATTGTAGTACCCAAGTTGTACCGTGATTGCCACGATGTTAGTATAAAATACAGACAGTAATAGAAAAGGAAATGCGTAGCATCTGTGGCTGTAGTTGGAACCGAATTGACTTTACTGACCCAATGCGTCGTCTTGCGGTCGCAAACGCGGCTCGATCTCAACGTATCAAATTGTAGGTGTGGACAGAAGAGGCTGCAGAATCTGTCATTGATGGCCCACTAACGACTCTCACTAGTGGCTAAGTTCAAACCAGTCTGAAATCGTTTTACATTTCTCAGCTCATCTGGTTGGAGATGGACCGTGGCGGAGTCGTAGGCAGTCGTAAGTTCTGAAGGAAACACTACAGAATGATGCAGATGTTTTTCCCTACTTCCAGTACTTTCTTTATCCTTACTTCTGCTTTATTCTCCTGATACACTGCAAGAATTATTTCAGGATAGGTTTTGTAAAGTTATTTTTTTGTACAACTACTTTTCCGTTTACGTCATGCAGCGGTCGTAAATGTAATTAGCTATTTTGATTTGTTTTGACGCTGTATGTTTAAATTCCTCTTTCAGTAACATAATATGTATTTATAATTTTGTATGACACTGTAATTCGATGTACTTAGAATTTTTGAAAGTGTAATGTTAAGCGATATGGGCTGAGCCATGCAGAAACATATCAATAAATCGTCAGAGAAAAGCATTGACAAAGAGTCGGAACTGAGGATAAGAAAGGGATTATCATGTCACGTGAGTCCTCGAGTTGTGCATTGTTCGGAGGTCGACATAAGATAACTGAGCAGTGACACGTTTGCTGTTTTGGTACGTACCGAGGACAAAGAATTAACTACGTGTCGTTTTGCTTATTAGTCGGAACTGCTATTCGACACATTATTCTTAGAAACTGCGCTAAGCTGCGTGAATGCTGTAACTGCACGGTTTTATTGAAGACAGTACGGACTGTAAAAGAAAACAGTAATATGATAACGCATTTCTTTGTCATGAACTGAAATCAGTAACTTCAATCTTGAATGTATGGTGTGCTGACCGCTGCGCAGCTGATGTGACTACGGTGATCATTGCTCATGGTGCCGATCGTTTAATGTATTCCACGGATTGTTAAATCAAGTTACAGATAACTTAAAGCACTTTCCTAATGCAGACAGTTGAAGTATGAAATGCGCCGAGCCGCGATCAAACGGAAAACAGTAAATTTTCAACTGGGGCCACTGACGGCTAACAAGCATTATGGCGTCAGAAGACGTCGTGTGTTAAATGAAGTAAGCGTGTCTTACTTTCGTCGATGCATGCAGCTGCTCTAATAACGGTAATTCTACAAACATCGCACGTTCCTGCAATCTTCGCAACGGGCGGCTACAATCACGACGAGCAGCAAGACTCCGGTAACTACTGGATTACATGCTAAAAGGTTACTGACGAACAATGCGAACGTCGACGACTCGCTGACAGCACCAGCTAAGTGAAGTTTTGACTTTCTCTCTAACAAGGGAACCTCCCCATCGCACCCCCCTCAGATTTAGTTATAAGTTGGCACAGTGGATAGGCCTTGGAAAACTGAACACAGATCAATCGAGAAAACAGGAAGAAGTTGTGTGGAACTACGAAAAAATAAGCAAAATATACAAACTGAGTAGTCCATACGCTAGATATGCAACATCAAGGACGAAAAAATCTCAGGAGCGCCGTGGTCCCGTGGTTAGCGTGAGCAGCTATGAAACGAGGGGTCCTTGGTTCAAGTCTTCCCTCGAGTTAAAGGTTTAATTTCTTATTTCCAATTTATGTGACAAACTCTTATGTTTTCATCACTTTTTTGGGAGTGATTATCACATCCAAAAGAAAACCGAAATCGGGCAAGGTAGAAGAATCTTTCTACCCATTCGCCAGGTGTACAAGTTAGGTGGGTCGGCAGCATATTCCTGTCATGTGACGCACATGCCATCACCAGTGTCGTATAGAATATATCAGGCGTGTTTTCCTGTGGAGGAATCGGTTGACCTATGGCCTTGCGACCAAATGTTTTCGTGTTCCCATTGGAGAGGCGCGTCCTTTCGTCTACTAATCGCACGGTTTTCCGGTGCGGTCGCAAAACACAGACACTAAACTTATTACAGTGAACAGAGACGTCAATGAACGAACGGACCGATCATAACTTTGCGAAAATAAAGAAATGAAACTTTTCATCGAGGGAAGACTTGATCCAAGGATCTCTCGTTCGGCAGCTGCTCACGCTAACCACAAGACCACGGCGCTCCTGGCCTGACATCAACCTCGATGTTGCCTATCCTGCGCACGGACAACTCAGTTTGTATATTTTGCTTATTTTTTCATAGTTCCACACAACTTCTTCCTGTTTTCTCGATTGATCTGTGTTCAGTTTTTCAAGGCCTATAGAGTGTGCCAACGTACATCTAAATCTGAGGGGGGTGCTATGGGGAGGTTCCCTTGTAAGCACACAAACAAAGGGAGCTATTGCTAAAAGAACAACTACTTCAACTTATTAATTGACTGAGCGTTATGCAAGTATCTTGCTCACTGTTTTTGAAGGAAATGAATATTCCAATTAAGCTGAACAGTATTTTTCAGTAACTCTCACGTGTAAAGATTGGATGCACTTTTCTTCAATAGCTCAGTTGGTTTTTACAGGTTTTTTTTAGCCCTCATTATTACAAATAACTGCTGTCATAATCGGCGAGTCTAAATTCATTCCGTTTTTATTTTTCATTCGTTTCTTAGCTGCTTACGAATATTTATTCGTGTTGTTTGCTGGTGTTATTTATTTTATTTGTATGGTATCATGATCGCTAGCACCCTACCGGCATATCAGTGTTGGTTCCGGAAATGCAAGTTTCCGTTTAAAGCTGATGGTGGTTGTGCAGGATCGATTGGACCCAATGGAGCCCACCCACTCAGTCACACCTCATGCGGCTCCGTACCATGGTCACCCTTTTCCACCACGATATAGAGTGGCTGGTGGCAGCCGCTCAGCCTACTTAAGCTTCGAGCCACTGTACAATAATATCTTCATTCATGCTTAGAACAGCGAGTCTCATATCGGTTGCTATTGTATGAGGTGTTGCATCATTTGCAATCAGTCTTCTAATGTTTGGAGAAATACAAGGTAAGTAAATCTATTTGATGCTTTACTTGTTCACTCACCACTGTGTAGCCCACCTCTTCTTACCGTTGTGTAGAATGTTGTACACAACAATTTGCGTGTTATTTCATTTTTGTGCCAGTTTTCATGTGGGTTATTGTATGTTGAGCAATTGAGCATTCTCCACTATTACAGCGGCAAATAGTAGCTCACCAAATCATGCCCAGAGTGCTTAGTGGATAAATATATTAGGGGGAATAATTTGTGGATTTGTGAATACTCACCATATTATAGTTTTTGGGTAATAGTTTAAGTGCGTTAGTGTAATGTTCAGCTCTCCTGCGGAAAAAGTTGGGTATTCCAGGTTTCAGTTACCTTAGAACTTCTGTGCGTGAGAAATTAAATGAGACAGATCGAGATTCCGTCTGCCATAGCAACTGAACACGGTCAGCTCTAGATAAATCACTGTTCAAGGAGATACTATTGCGGATGATGTATTTAAATTCAGTGACACCACTGATCCGTTACCTTCATGAGGTTGAAGTCTGATGATGTGGATTCCTGGAAGTAAAGAAATGAAGTGATTTTGTACCAAGTGCTTACTAAAAAGAAAACTCATATTTCTGTGATCTGCAATCTGTACTCTGTTCGGGTTGGCTGGGTTACAGATACACTGAGCACCAACCATAAAAAACATTCCTCAGAAGACCTTGGTCCCTTCCACTGCTTCAGGGGGTTCACTGGTAACATGTAACCTAACATTTAATTTTGAAAAAAGCCATCTCACTCTCTTTCCTCGGCAGTAGAATCAAGTACCTCTCTCTGACTTTGGGTTTATTTACGTTAGTCAATTCTGGCAGTTCTCATATTGTATAAGCATTGTGTTTTATGAAGTCAGCATTCAGTGACATTCCATGCTTTCAAAGGCACTCCAGACTGTGGGTTGTCGCTCCATTTTCTAGATGTTTTGTTTAGTGTCTGGTGCGTTTCAAGGATACATGGCTTTCTGCTTTTTGTGCACAATTCCTGGACCTTGCTAAAAACGGAAATTCACCTCTTTTCAGGGACCGATGACCTCAACAATTTCGTCCCATAGAATTTACCAAATTTCCAAAAAAATTTTCACCTCTTTTCGCTGCTGGAGGCCTTACACCACAGGAGATCGTATCTGTATTGCCTGTGGTGCATACGGCACACAGTCACGGCACTACAAAAGGAAGTCCACTAGATTGCGTGGCACTGACCTGAACCCCTCCTGGCATGTTCTTCTGAGAACTTGCTCGAGGGTGGTCCTCTGTCTGTCTACCTGGCTCCACTGTTTGCCTGTGCACTGTCACATCATTCCAGTGGGCTTCCAGAGTGCTCTTACTTATATAAAGCACGCAATCTCGGATAAAAATGTAAATCACATTAATTAACTACTGGCAATCGCTGGTACTAATGTGCATTCAATTTACCAGCGTTTATCAATTATTCCAGTCTAATAACACTTTATATTCTGATTTTATATAGGTCATGGGACAGATCTGGGAAAAACAATCACATAAATATTTCCCCATATCCATCATAATCTCTCTTATGGTATTTCCACGATGAATGATGCAAGTAGAATTCTAACCTGAGTAAGTTTATTTTTTTCTTTAAATATTTTCCCAAAGTGTTTTGTGGGAAGAACGTCAAATACCCTCCAAAGATTCGATCTGAGAACGAGCGTTTTCTTGATCTTTCTCACACATGCATGGAGAGATGCAAGTGACCATTTAATTTTGCAGTTACCGAGAGTAATTTACGAAATACGGATTTAATACAAAATACAACTCAATTTCGAGCTGTAGAAAAGATTACGAGTGAAACGGCCGCAATAATGAGTTGACTGCGTGTGTAATCAATGAGCTGGTAAACCTTACTGACAAATTTCCTCAGTAAAACTTTCCCATGATTGTGAAATGACCAAGGTGTTAGCAAGAAAAAGGACCACAGGATGAGAAGGTCCAAATAATTTTGAGATTACTGGAAATCAATTTATTAAAATAGGCTCAAGCTAGCATGTTCATTAAAAAAGGAGCTAGGAGCTGATGCATTAAAATTTACTTCCTAGCCACGCTGCTATGGAAGAACACCTTTTTTTTTTTTAGTGTCTCTGCATTGATGCCACTCTGACCTGCTGCTCAGTCATAAATCAGCTGGAGAGGTCAGTGACACTACCCATGTGAGATGGCGGCCCTGACTATATTTGGCATGGGAAATACATCAGACAAGGAGATAAATCAGATGGAGGCAAGCTCTCTAGCCCACTCAGAAGCAGTATCAAGTTGATGACGGTTGTTGACCATTCATCATGTAGATTGAAGTGGAGGGGTATCACCATCTTAGTTGCAACAGGTGTTGAACTTCATTGCCTGGAGTCAGACGTGTAATGGAAACACTCAATAGTAATCTGGCCATATCTTAAAAGATAAACATTGCTTTTACAATATCGCTACCTGTTCTGGAAGCTGATGCTGCCGTGTAAGCTACGAGGGCTATCCAGAAAGTAATGTATCACATTTTTTTCCTCAACAGTTGTTTATTGAACGTAATGCGAATTACACTCAAGAACAAATGAAGTTTTATCTACACACCCTATTTTTCCATATTACCTTCATCCCGTTCTATAGCCTTCCTCCAGCGCGAAACAAGGGTGTGTATGCCGTGGCGGTGCAAATCCTTGTCCTGGTGGCGGAGCCACCTCCTCGTCGTCCTCAAAATGTTTTCCACGAAAGGTATCCTTTAATGGCGTCTGTCCACGCGAATGACAACACCAGCTCGCTGCAACAAGTCAGGTGTGACAGCTGTGGATGGTCTGCCTGACCGCTGCAAATCGTGGAGCTCCGTCGAACAGCGTTCTGATGACCTCAACCTCCGTGTCCAGCGACTAACTGTACTTCTGTAGACAGCAGATGCTCCATAAACTTTGCACTAGCTTTTCTGAATATTCCACACATTTTCTTTCTCTGCAGTGAGAAATTCAATGACAGCACCTTGTTTGTAACGTACATCAGCTACAGACGCCTTTTTGAAACTGTCCTGCAGATACGCTATCTGTCGGAAGTGACAGAAACTTGGGGTACTCACTCAGGAGACTTCAGATAACACATCGTAACGTTTCGCATTCGTATAATTTTTTTCGGCTTAGAAAAAAAAATGGAGTGCAACTGTGCAACTATCATACATGGATATGCACCTACATTCCCGAGGCTGTCTCCATTACTCACATAGCTCGTTAAATACTTACTTATTTCCCTCATATTAGTTCTCTCTTGATGCATCAAGTAATGTTTTTTAAGGCCCCTGACGAACTCCCACCATTGTTTTCTTTGCGCGCTTTTATGCACTCTTTTTCATTGATAATTTGTTTGGGCCAGTAGTAGCCCAGAATTCTGGATTCATGGCCTATTCCACATCATGAAAGCTGCCTCACCTTATTTCCCCACATGTTTGAGATCAATATACGGATTTAGATTTTAACTGCAGCACCTGTGTTAGTCAGTAGCCTCTCCTGTCCCTTATAATTCAAAATTGCCACTGCTGAAACACTACAGTGGACTGAGAATTCCAACGCTGAACGGTCTAAAGGAGAGGCAGATCATTCAGGTAGGCTATAATTTACTTGAAAAAAAAATGCAGGAAGAATTGATAGAGTTGCAGGTATTCCTGTGATCATCGACCGGATTCAACCATCCCATTTCCACATTAATTTAGACTTCTACCATGAAACGATTGTAGCCATTTTCATTTATTAATCTCGTCACGAGTGGTGACAAAACAGCACCATACATATCTCGAGGGCTTCATAGGCCAGGAACATACCCAAGGATGGTTACATAATCTAACATCGCTAAAGTGTCTCCGCAACAATTTTGTAGAAATATTCGGTGTTTTGTTGTAATTTGAGCAGATGAGAATCCGAATCAGCAATGTACTGCTAAAAACCTAGCGAGTTTTATTTTTTCATGCCTCAGACTGAACGTTAAGTCTTTAGTTTATGAGGTGGTAGAATTGAATCAGAACCCACTTGGACAACAACATCTCTGGTATTGGCGGCATTTCCTGAGTCATAGGTTTAGTGTCGCACACGGAAGTCGCCATGCAGAGGTAAGTGCTATCGCCGCAGTATTCCACCTTCCTGGGTGATGTATGCTAGGCATGGAAAATATGTTGAATGGCTCTGAGAACTATGGGACTCAACTGCTGAGGTCATTAGTCCCCTAGAACTTAGAACTAGTTAAACCTAACTAACCTAAGGACATCACAAACATCCATGCCCGAGGCAGGATTCGAACCTGCGACCGTAGTGGTCTTGCGGTTCCAGACTGCAGCGCCTTTAACCGCACGGCCACTTCGGCCGGCTGAAAAGATGTTGACTGTGAGTGACAGAACACATCCCTGAGCCACTCCACGTGCAGTTGTGACTGACAGATAGCCTCCCACTGTTACTCCAGCAATACTGTCTATTAGGTAAAGAGGCACAGTTTATAAATGAGCCTGTTGTGTTACGCTTTGTTAAAGACCCCCCGGGTGAACAGAAACAGTGCCACGACGCAGTTGCTTCTGTTGATGTCATTTAGTATCCTCGTCGCCTAGGGTCTTGTACCAAGGGAGCATGGGAGAAGAAGTTGTTATTGGCGTTGGCTCTGAGCGCTATGGGACTTAACATCTTAGGTCATCAGTCCCCTAGAACTTAGAACTAGTTAAACCTATCTAACCTAAGGACATCACACATATCCATTCCCGAGGCAGGATTCGAACCTGCGACCGTAGCAAAGAAGTTGTTATGGGTGGCCAGTATTCTCATTCTACAACACAAATACACACTTGTATGAATACATTTCTCTCTCACGAAAGACGCACTTGATCCTGCGCCTATTATCGATTTTCGCGCTACATCTTTTCCGACCGGTGTGCTGGCGATAGCTTACACCAGCACATTTCTCCACCCCTCGAAATGCCGCTTCGTTGTCGTTTAGGGAAGATGTGAACGACAACAGGGAGGGAAGCAGGACGTTGGATGTAGAGACGAGCTGGGAGCCCTGAATGTGGAGGACTGCGCATTCCCGACAATACCCCACGATCTGGCTTGTGAGGCAACAGGCAAGGAACATCCTCTGGACTACTGCTGCCAGGGCAGACGTCCAGGCCTGAGGGGGTGTCCTGCGACTATGACGGCGACGACTGGTCCACGTCCATCGGGTCGGCGAGCGGCGACGGCGGGGGCGAGGGCGCATCTTTCATCCTCTCCTACTGCCATGCGGTCCCGTGAGGCAGTGAATGTGGGGGAGCAAAAGCAGCAGAATCATGAGACAAATGACACGCATGAATTTCGTTTTGGTGGCGGCACTTCAAACCATCGGGACCTGCGATCAAGTACATAAAAGAGCCAATGCGTTCCTAGATCGCGTCTCTTTCCCAGCACCCATTGTTTCCATAACCCTGAAAAGAACAAGATCGCGCGAGGCAAAGCGATAATAACGGACCCTTGGCGGCGCCGGATGCTGCCGTGGGTGTAGCAAGTGTACCAGCGTCCTATAGTGGCGGCTACGTAGAATTTCCGCCGATGATGGTCCCTCTCGAATTTAGAGTCCTGCACATCAACTTGGCAAGAAGCTGTGGCAGATGCATCAAACTCACAGTCTGGGCCAATCGGAAGGCGAGATCATCTAGGGCAAGACATCACTAGATTCACAGGTCTGTTAACCTGTCTATGTGGCTGTCTGTCGCCCCAACAGATCGGGGCCTGGTCAAACATATCGGCCACTATGGCACCCGAATCATATTGATCTAAGATTTGCAATACTTGAGGAAGCAATGTATCAACATACTTTAGGATCTGTCCCCGTATTCTACTATCTAGGACACTGAATATCATCGCGTCCCCTATCATTAAATCACTGTAAAAGGTACTACAACTACACTTAAATTTAAAAAAGAAATGGTTCAAACGGCCCTAAGCACTATGGGAGTTAACATCAGAGGTCATCAGTCCCCTAGCCTTAGAACTACTTAAACCTAACCAACCTAAGGACATCACACACATACACGCCCGAGGCACGATTCGAACCTGCGACCGTAGCAGCAGCGCGGTTCAGGACTGAAGCGCCTAGAACTTCTCGGCCACAGCACTCGGCTTAAATTTACAGTTCCCAGTCATGCCCGTTAATTCTGTTTCGGCTTTTTCTGCGATCGAAAGAACTGATATGTGGCTGCAGCTACATCGACTTGCTGGTCAAAGTATTGAGTTAACGCAGTAATTACTTGGTCATAGATGAGATAGTCGGGAGACGCGGTTGGGAACAATTTTTTTATTAACCTGAACACTTCCGACCCCGCAGTCGGAAGGAAGTATTGTAACTTTACAGTACCTTGAACGCAATGAACTTGATAATCTGCTTTGAACTGAGTCAGCCATTTTTCTTCTGATTCCTCAAATTGCCGGCATGGTGGTATACTGGTCGGAATACCTTGGGCTAGTTGTGTAGTCGGTTGTCCGACCGACGCAACTTGTATTTGTTGTACCATCATCAGTAGGATAGCAATTTGTTGGTTCTGAATCTGAAAAACTTGTGTTGCATCCATCATACTGGCCGTCTGCGGCTGAGGTGTGGGGGCAGGAGGTGGAGGGGGCGGAGAATTAATAGTTTACACAAATATGTTATAGCAAAAAGCAAGCAAAGCTTCTGGAAAGAGAAATTTGATTAGTTCTGTGGCTGCCCTCCTGGAATACATGCAAAAACACAACAATAAACTAGTAGTTGGAAACACTTTAAAACGATCATCCTAGGAAACTAAAACACAAGAGAAGCAAGCAAAATCTTCGGCCAGTTGATTAACTTAGAATTATCCTTATCGCCACTGTAATAACTTCGTCGACACTGTAGAGACTTGTTGCAAGGAAGCAGGGGAGAGGATGTTGTGTAGCGGCACCACCGTTTAGGATATGGAATGTTAGTTTTGTGCGATATTCGGAGCACAAGTTACAGCCAGGTGCGGGCCAGATTGTAGTGAGCTGCGTGTACCAGTGGTTGCGAGGTAGAATGGAGGCCACACGGCAGTCGAACCACTGAAAATCGTAAATACACTGGTTCGCTTGGCGCAAGCAACAGGCAGAAGGGGCCCACTGGCACAACCGGTGTGTGGTGAGTATATGATTTGAAGCAGCGCATTATCAAAACAAAGGCGCACAGCCGCTTATAAATAGGTGCCGGTTTCTTACGAGATTTATTCAAGTGTGGCAGCTCTCCTGGGCGGCCGGGCGGGTCACACCACCAGCTTCACACAGCAACAGATGGACGCGTCAGCGTTCCAATCCACAGCAGGTTGTTGATTCGACCCCATGAGGCCGACGTGGTGTCCGTAGGTAGCCAGCCAGCGGTGGGCCACTCCACAGCTCACTATCATGGGCGGTCATCCGGGCTTCGAACACACACCGGAGGAATCCCGAGGCGAGGGCCACAGATTCGGATGCCGGGTCACGGGCGCTTGTTCGTCAACATGATCTCAGCCACGCCGGCGAGAAGGATGCGGCTGGCCACCTGCAGCTCACACCGAGCAGCGCTGAGTCGGCAGGGCTGCAGACCGCTGAGCCATCTGTCGGCATCATGACGGTGACACAACTCGGCTGGCGTACAAGGCCGGCTTGACATAGCACTGCATTACACAGGCTGCTGGGGTGCGCTGGCCGAAGCGGCCGTGCGGTTAAAGGCGCGGCAGTCTGGAACCGCAAGACCGCTACGGTCGCAGGTTCGAATCCTGCCTCGGGCATGGATGTTTGTGATGTCCTTATGTTAGTTAGGTTTAATTATTTCTAAGTTCTAGCGGACTAATGACCTCAGCGGTTGAGTCCCTTAGTGCTCAGAGCCATTTGAACCATTTTTTTGCTGGGGTGCTTCCTCAGCACTGGGGGGGGGGGGGGCACTGTTATGCAGACCAAGAGGAACGAGGGCACTGTATCTAAAAAACAATAACTCACTTGGAAAGTTTTCGGCGAGTATTAATACGGCACCTCCTGGCACTCACCCACTACAGTTGTTACGGGTGGCCAGTATCCTCTTTCTACTACACAAATGCACACTTGTATTAATACTGTTCTTTATTTACATGAACTATAAGTTTCATTGAACTAGTATAGAGTCCATGTTTTCTGATACAAGCTCATGCATAATATCTCTCTTGCAAACAATATCGGTAATCTTGCTGGAGACACAGTACTGGTCGCCAAGTACTTTTGTAGCCTGTGACCCACTATGGTAATTAATTGGCAGACGCCAAACTGGAGTTTGAGTCAGTGGGACAGTGAGTTAGTGACTGAGGCCCTCCGGTCAGTGGCGGCAGCCTAAACACTTGTTGTCGAGTGGACGTTGGCGGCGTGTTGCTTACAACTCTGTCTCTGGCCTCTCTCGCGCCCACTATCGATTTTCGCGCTACATCTTTGCCGACTGGTGTGCTGGCGACATCTTATTCTAGCGCAGTTAGTCTGTTAAAAGGGTCTAAATTAGAATGTTCAGAACTGAATATGGCTTGTTCTTCTGGAAAAATATTAAGCTCATTTACAAATTTTTGAATTGTATTCCCAGTACGTCGAAGTCTGGGGCTCCATGACCTCTAAAGTGGGTGCTGAAGCTGGGATGCTTGTGGTCAGGAAGGCTTTCATCTCTCCACCCATGGCGTGATCACAGGGGTGTGGTGAGTAGATACCAGGTGGTTGTCCATTAGAACAGCTATTTCAACTGCACATTTTTTGTGTCCCAAAATACATTACTCATATGTTTTGAGTTTATGGGCTCTCAGCAGAGAGGTTATCAGTGGCATGACACATTATAAAAGGAACCAATGAGGTAAAATCGCTAAAATTGTTGCACACAGTGAGGAAGAAATCTACAAAACGACACTCATGCACTCACTCCCACATCACTAGCAATGACTTGCACAATCACTTTACCTCACACATCTTAGAACCAGGGATTAAAACGGAAGAAAAGCAACAGAGGAACTGAAATAATGGCGCAGGGGTATGGTGACCGGCTCACCGCTTACAAAGAACGTGGGAGAGCCCGTCTTGTGTAGACACGATAAAAACATCTCCCTAAATTTTAAAACTCTAACCACATTCGTCTCTTTATTACCTAAAAGAGATTGCAGATTGGTCAGCAAATCAGACTGCTGGTCGGAAAATGAAACTCAGTCCAATAAAACGTGGCGCACAGTGATCTGTACCCCACAAGAACCTCACATGGCAGGGTCTTCTCGCCAATGCGATAAACCATGTGTCAGAGGTCTGTGGCCTACGCAAAGACGAGTAGGGAGGACCTCATCCCATCTTCTTGGCTGAAAGGAGATGCGCACAGCTGCTTTGTGGGCTTTACTAGATGGAGCTTATTGTATGTCATTTCCAGTCACTCGTTTTCCGTCGACACATGACTTTGTACCTCAACAGTTAGTACATATCATGCTGGGAGATGGCACGCTGAAATAACTGAGGATAACGACATGACTACTTGGCTGGTACATCTGCCCTTTCGTTTCAGCAATTCCCTTGTGGCCTGGTACCCTGAAGAAACTCACCGTCTTCTTCTGCCACTGTAGCGGGAGAAGGGTATCCTGGATATTCTAGGCTACTTTATCTGCTGCGTTCAAGCGTTGTAGAGTGTTAAGGGCACTCAGAGAATCGGAACAGACAAGGAATTTGCTACATAAAGCACATCTCCTCTGCTCCAGTGCCCTCATGACAGCATATAATTCCACGGCTAAGGTGGAAAATTCTCGAGGCAGTCAGACCCTGAGGACATGATCAGGGCAGTCAATACAGCAACCAACGGAGTTCCCCTGTTTCTGTAGACAGCTGTAGAGTAGCGGTGTTCTGTTAAAATATCGCAAAGTAATGTATTAAAAACATTTTGCATCAAGTCTAAAATTACTCTGGGCCTCTGCAGTAAACATGGTGGAGTCAGTTGAAACCCTGCATTTGGGGTTGTACATGCTCCACACCAAGTAATTCCAACACATGCAGCACACAGACCACAAATGGCCTTGTTGCCCGTGGATGATTGGAGAAAAGGTGTTTTAGAGGTGGATGAGCAACAGTATGCTTCCAGATGACGAGTGGGCGGTTTCACAGCCTAATCACGTAGACTGTGTATGGGACTGGTACCGTAAGCACCTGTGGCCAGCCTAATACCCTCATGGCGGGTAGCGTCAATAATCTACAGCTAAGAAGGCCTCGTTGACCAATACATTGTGCGTTCATAGTATAGCCATGTATGCACAAAAGCCCTATAATACTGGAAAAGACGCGCCCTGTCTTCTCCCCAAGACCTGTGTCTGAGCCGTTTTATGATATTTAGTGCTTTCTGTGTTCTAGCTCTCAGGTCTCTAAGGCGTGGTAACCACGACAGTTTGGAATAGAAAATGAGACCAAGAAGCCTTACAGAGTCTTTAAAATGTGGAATGGTGCCCCTCATATGCAAGTCAGGTAAATTAAAAACACGATGAGGAAGTTTAAAATGAATACACAAACATCTATCGGCAGAAAACTGAACACCTATCTTCGCTGCCCAATCCTCTAACCTCCGCACTGTAAGTTACTACTGACAGTTCACTGGTGCAACACTGGAGGAGGAACATCATCATCATCATCTTGGACAGTTTCCAGCCACTGGCTGGGTCTGTCGGGAACACAAGCCTCTCCATCGTGTTCTGTCTTTCCACCATTCCCCCTCTTCCACCTTCGTCCAGTTCTCTCCTCTTCTCATCACACATTCCTTCACTCCCTTCACCCATCTATCTCTTGGTCTTCCTCTGGGCCTCTTCCCCTCCAGTTGCAGATCAAACATCCTCTTTGGAATTCTTCCCTCATCCATTCTCTTCATGTGTCCATACCACTGCAGTCTTGATTTTTCTATCCTGTCCTGTACTGGTTCCTCCTTTAGTCTTTCCCTCACATACACATTTCGCAATCTGTCTCGTCTTGTTACACTCAACCTGCTCCTCTGGAACTTCACTTCACTAGCCTGTATTCTACTTTTGTCGCTTTTGTGCATTACCCATGTCTCACTTCCGTATGCCAATATGGGGACAAAGTAGGTTCGGTATATAATTCCCTTGGATTTCTGTGGCACCTCCTTGCTCCAAATAAGCCCCCTAATGCATTTGTAGAACTGCCCTGCTTTTCTGCACCTTTCATTTATTTCCATCGCGTTTCCCCCCTCACTTTCAATCATGCTTCCCAGGTACTTGAAGTTCTCTACCACTTGTAGTTTTTCCCCTCCACAAGTTATATCCACATTTGGCCTATTCTTCTTCCTTGTTGTGACAATTATTTCACTTTTCTTTGCAGAGAAATGCATTCCATATTGTGCTGCCGTTGCCTCCCATACATCTAACTGCTCTTGCACCTCCTTCTCGCAATTTCCCCATAACATCAGGTCATCGGCGAAAAGCACTGCTTTCATTTTATGATCTCCAATTGCATCTGATACTTGCTGTAGGATTTCATCCATAACAATAATAAACAGTAAAGGCGAAAATGCACTTCCCTGTCGCAGCCCATTTTCCAGCTTGAACCATGCAGTACGTTCCCTCCCCACTTTCACACAACTCTCACTTCCCTCATACATTTTTCTGACTTTTAGTGTTATCTCTTCATCTATCCCTTTTGCGTTCAGCACATCCCAGAGCTTGTCCCTATAGATACTGTCATACGCCTTCTCAATATCTAAAAAGGCCATGATTAAGTCCTTCCCGTACTCATAGTGCCTTTCCTGCAGTTGCCTTACCGCAAATATGAGGTCCGTTGTTGATCTTCCCGGTCTGAAACCATACTGCTCCTCTTGCAGTCTACTTTCAATACTGCTTCTTATTCTCTTCTCCAGGATCTTTTCATAGATTTTTCCACAGTGGCATAGCAGGGTGATTCCACTGTAGTTCTCACATCTCCTTTTATCCCCTTTCTTGAAGATCGGGACTATAATTCCTTTCTTCCAATCCTCAGGAATTCTATTCTCCTTCCACACCACCCTCAGCACTCTGTGTAGCCACTGGGTTCCTACTTCTCCTGCTGCTCGTATCATATCCACTGTTACTTCGTCCCAACCTGGTGCCTTGCCCCCTTTCATCCTCTTTATGGCTTCTTCCACTTCATTCCAAGTTAGATCATCAGTTTCCCCACTATTATAATCGTCTGCTGCCTTAGGCTCTCCATCGCTGTTAGTTACCCGCTTGGCGGCATTCAACAGATCTTCAAAGTACTCCTTCCAAATCTTTTTGAGCTCATGCATTTCCTCCACAACTCTTCCATTATTATCCATGATCCTCAGGCACTCGCTTCTGTCATTCCTCTTATTTCTTACCATGGTGTAAAGTACTTTTTTGTTCCCTTCACTGTCCTCTTCTAACATTCTTGTCCATTTTTCCATCCACTTCTTCTTCTCCGCCCTTACTATGGTCTGTGCCGCTTTCTTGCTTTCCTTATATTTTACCCTAGCTTCCTCTGTTCGGGTCTGGAACCATTCTCTCAAGGCTTTGTTCTTTCGAAGTACTGCCTCTTTACATATGTTGTTCCACCATGGAGTTTCCTTACTTCTCCTCTTTGTGCTAGTTCTTCCGCACGCAGTCTCAGCTGCCTCAACTAGAGCCCTCTTAAAATCTCCCCATTCTTCTTCCACTGTTCTCTGATCTTCCTTTCGCAGCTTCTTCCTGATCAGTGTCTGGTACTGGGTCCTCCGTTCATCCTCTTTCACCATCCATGTCTTCAACCTTTTCTCCTGTGTATCTGTCACTGTCTAAGGCCTCAGATGGAATGACCTTAACATCTGTGAGGCTGCTCATCATCTGCCTATCCACTAGTACATAGTCTACTACTGAAGTTTTGGGACCAGTCTCCACTGTACCAAGTTATTTTGTGGCTACTTCTCTTCTTGTACCAGGAATTTGCGATCGCCAGCCCATTCCTCTTGCAGAATTCCAGCAACAATTTTCCTTCTCTATTTCGGTTCCCCCAGCCCTCTGGTCCCATTATCTCCTCGAATCCTTTCCTGTCTGTGCCAACATGTGCATTGAGGTCCCCTATTATAATCTGATTACCTCCATTTAGCTGCTTTTGCATGTCATCTTCAAATTCCTCCTTCTCCTTTTTTGTACACCCCACCTGTGGGGCATACGCTTGGATGATTTCAATGCTTTTTCCTTTCACTCGTACTCTGGCTTTTATCATTCGATCATTGATACCTTCCACCTCCTCCTGCAGACCCTCTCTGACCACTATTGCCACTCCATTTCTTCCCCTCTCATTCCGTATCCAGTACAGTTTACATCCTTTACTTAGTGGTTTTTCACCAACTCCTCTCCACCTAGTCTCAGCAAGTCCCAAGATGTCTAATTTCCTTCTTTCCATCATTTCTACAATTTCTTCGAACTTCCCAGTTAGAGTCCTTACGTTTAAGGTGCCCAGTCGTAAACCATCTCGTAATCCTTTTCCATTGCTTGGTCGGTTTCCTTTAAATCCGTTCCGTGATCCGAGGCATGTTCCCTTTTTGAAAGCAGTTGATTTATCCACTACTGGCTTGCTAGGCCTATCGCAGCTTCACCAGAGCCCCGTTAGCCGTCACGTTTCAGGGTTCCCATAGGGCCTTCCCAGCTACCGTAGCGGTCCTGGGGCACAGAGGAACAGCAAACAGCAAATTCGTCCACAAATAAGGAGAACTGTACAGGACTCCTTACTGTAGACGTGATACTGTTTATGGCTATGGAAATGAGGTTAAAACACAGCCCTGAGGAACACCATTCTCCTGCTCAAAATGATCCGTCAGTATACCACCAACTTGGGACGTTTAGAGAGGAAGTACCTAATGAAGATGAGAAGGTGGCAAGGAAAGCCCTAATGATGGAACCGCACGAGACTACTATGTCTCCAAGTAGTGTCATACACCTTTCTAATGTCAAAGAATACAAAGAGACAATGATGTTTACGTAGGAAAGCTTGCTGTATAACCACCTCTAGGAGGGTCAGATTGTCGACAGTGGACAGAAAACTTCAGAATCCACACTGAGAATGGCTGAGAGGTCGCCTGGTCTGTAACAACAACACCAGGCGATGGTTGACCATGTGTTCCAGGGTCCATCCCACACACTTCGTTAAGACAAGGCTCCAGTAACTACTGGGATATGTGCAGTCCTTTCCTGGTTTGAGGAGAGGTATCAACAGTGCCTCTCTCCATGAGCTTAGAAGGTGCCTGTCAGGCAGTGTCGATTCCAGCTCCCACATGGAGGAAGGGCGGTTGTAATACTCCAGATTTGTAGATCTGAAGTCCAACTTGCCACTCTCTACAGTCGCACGGTACTGCAAAATGTGGGATCCTGGCTGGTATTGCCAATAGTCTGCGCAAAACGACCTGCCATCATCTGAGCGATGTCCCCAGGAGTGTTTGAATACACCCCTGTTACAGTACTGCTGCTCCTGGTAAACTATTGCGTTTACTCTAAATTCTCTGTATGGCTTCCCATACTTATGTAGAACAATTGTAACTGTTGATGGAGTCCAGAGACGCTTGCCATGACCTTCGGTTAGGCCCACTGATTATCCATTTTGTTGAAGCAATTCTGCATCCAGTAGGTGGTTTCACAGTGGGAAATGGTCACTGGAATAAAGTTCATCAATTTATTCCCACTCTGCTGAGTCTGCAAGGGATGGAGAACACACAGTGTGGTAGATGGCCGAAACGACCCTGTAGCAGCTAAGAAATGAGTGGGACTGCCCGTGTTGAGAATGCACAGATCCTGAAACATCATGAGGTCCTCCAAGACTCAACTCCTGGGGCAAGTATAGTTTGAGAGCCGTAATACAATACGGGCATTGAAATTACCAGTAGGAGAAATAGGCACAAGATTGGTGCAATAAGGCCTGCACAAGCTTCAGTGTCTATTGCATCCTGTTGAGGCAAATACAGGGAGCAGATAGTAAAGTTCTGGCTCACATGTAGAGCAACGGATACTGCTTGTAGGTTAGTAACCAGGGAGAGGGGAGAGAGGTGGTTTGTCATATTGACAAACACAGCAACCCTTCTATGGGGTCTTTCCCCAGTCTGGTCAGGCTTTCAGTGGTGGGTATATCCGCATAGCACAGGGGAGTCAGTGGCTTGTAAACACAACCACAATGGGTGTGCCTGTGCCAGGAGTTTCAGTTTCTCTGAGTAAGTACTGAACCCATTTACATTCTACTGTAGTAAGGGAGCCATTTATCACGGGGCATCACTTTTACCCTGACTTTCTGCCTGTGTTAGAAGCCCACAACAGATGGATGTTCAGATATGGGGTACGATGGTCGTCCTGGACGGATTTCAGAGTCCACTGGCTCTGAAGCAGAAGCAGTATAACCGTCAAGTCTAATGACATGGACATAATCTGACGGTTTATAGCTGATTTTCGCCTACAGTGAAAGCTTCCCATTCGCTTTTCTGGTCTGGGAGGGCTTTGTATGAGGTACCTCAGCAGCAGTGGAGGCAGTGTCGGATTATTTCACAAGGCTCTGCCTTTGGAGATACTGGGAGCTCCGCAATGGAACTGTGGATTTATCTGATGTTTTCAGTAGGGCTATGGCTGTGAAACAATAGGAGCTTCAGAAGTGCACCGACAAACACAGGTGCTGGTGCTGACACCACCAACCTCTGTTTATATAGAAGCGTTGATTGTCGAAATAAGACAGAAGTAAAAGAAATAGTGAATGTGAGAGGCTGCACGATCTAATAGATCTTTCTGGTCTCACCATATGGGATGTGTTTTGATGTTTTATCTTCTGTATCTCCCTGTCTGCAAGAAAGACATTTAGTCAGTACTCCAGACAGGTTGATCCTCAAAGCAGTTTGAATACTTCAGAGAAGAGGAGCTATCAACTCCGTTGTGGGTGTCCTTGCCATATTTGCCACAAGTGGTTTCACCCTTAAATCCTAAAGTGGTATGCCCAAAGTGCTGGCATTTAAAACAACACAATGGGTCGAGGACATAGGACTGTAAGCTTAGGCGAAGAAAACCTGCCTTGATATGTAATGGGTGTTTTATTGAAGGTAAGGGTAAAGAAGTCAGATTTTATGAGATACCCAGCATTGTTTTCAATATATTTTGCGGATCAGTGATCCCTTTCTGAGCCCAGTCATATTTTAGTTCCTGCTTGGGCATGTCAACCATATCTCTACATGACACAATACCTTTGCTGTAGTTGTGTAGCTCCGTGTCTATTGCACATTCCCCAAAGCATTGGGGTCTCTGGACGTTGGTTGCTTACTGGGGACTAAGTTTCAACCAACCATGTTCCATTACGCAATCACGCGATTGATTTCAGTGTACCTGCGATTCCCACTGAACCTTTCTGAGTATAAAACGGCTGAACCTTCTGAAAAAAGCCCTTTTCACACATTCAACAACATATACTGGCGAGTAGCAACTATTCTGTTACTGTATACTGAAGAGCTCTATATAATCCGTGAGTTAGAAGGACTGATTACTTGGGCCCTTTTGTGAGATTGGGTGTTGGTACCTATCAGCAAAAAAAAAAAAAAAAAATGTTTCAAATGGCTCTGACCAGTATGGGACTTACATCTGAGGTCATCAGTCCCCTAGAACTTAGCACTACTTAAACCTAACTAACCTAAGGACATCATACACGTCCACGCCTGCGTCAGGATTCGAACTTGCGAAAGTTACCTAGGCTATTTAAGTAATAGAAGAGAGGCGGTATATCATCTGCAAGGGGATAAATTGCAGTGGGAGTACCACAGCGTCCGATCACTGGCCCACAACTCTTCTTCCTCGGTGTTAATGATCTGCCACTATAATTAACTTTGTAGGCAGAATGAGTCCTGTTTTGCAAATGATACAGGCACTGCTGTGAAGTCGAGCAAAGAAACCTCAACAGAGAAAATAGGAAATGAACTTTTTATCTGAGCTACTGAATGATTTTGCACAAAAATAGATTCCAAAACTGGCTATGAATAAACGCACTATGCTCAATTTTGCACTGTCACAAGTATCCCACCTCCAGTTAACCCAGTAAAGTAACAGGAAATAATAAAGAGGGTAAAACTGAAAATTCTTAAGCCTTCCTATTGTTGAAAAGATAAACTGAAAACCCCGTAGGGTAGGCTTGGCAAACATAGTTTTGTTATAAGGATAATTTCCAACTTTGGGGATGTGGATATCAGCAGGTTAAATATTTTGCATGTTTTCATTCACTGATGTCTTATGGGATAACCTTCTTGGTGATCTCTCACTTACGGAAAATGTTCATTGCGCAAAAGAAAGTACTTAGAATTATGTGTGGAGTTCACACATGTAAGTCTTGCAAGTATCTCTTTAAGCTGCTAGAAATATTAATCACTTATGAAATTCGTTAGCGGCAATAAATCTAAGTTCTACAATAAGAGAGACATTCACAAGTACAACGCTACAAGGAGAAATGATCTGAATCACTCTTCAATGAATGGAACTTCGACACAGAAAGGGGTGAAATTTGCAGCTATAAAACTCGTTAACAGTCTTTCAACGGAAATACAATGTGACAGATTGCAGAAGTGCCTTAAACGTAGACCAAACAAATTTCTTCTTAACAGCTCTGTCTATACCACAGAGGAATTCTGGAGGAGAGCTAGTGGGGATAACTACTCATCCAGAATGAAACGTTTCACTCTGCAGCGAAGTGTGCGTTGGTATGAAACTTCCTGGCATTTTGAAAGTGCGTGCTGGACTGAAACTGGAACTCGGGACCTTTGCTTTTCCCGGGTGAGTGCTCTACCAACGGAGATACCCATTCACGACTCACGACCTATCCTCACAGCTTTAACTCCGGCAGTATATCGTCCTGTACTTTGCAAACTGCGCTGAAGCTCTCCAGCAGATCTTGCAGACCTAGCACTCCTTCAAGAAAGGATATTGTGGAGACATGGCTTAGCCACAGCTGGGGAATGCTTCCAGAATGAACGTCTTGAGATCAAGTCTTCGTCTGGCACACAGTTTTAATCTGCCAGGAAGTTTCATAATTATTCATCTACAATATCTATGTTCATAAAGTGTCTGTATCTTCATATTAAAAACTCATTCAGACTGGCATGGATGTCAGAAGGAATAGATACTGTTCTGATACTTACAGCTGTGAAAACTACTACAAAATGGATTCTCATTTCACAAATCTGGATTGACGTCAGCTATTTGTGACAAAGACAAATTTGTGCTCGACCAGGACTCGAAACTTGAAATCCCACATAACGTGAGCGGTCGCTTTAACCATTTCGGCTACCCTAGCACGCCTCCAGGACTGATCCCAATTTTAATACGCCACAGATTCCACAACCCTGCACTCGCACATTTCGTGATTACCGCATAGGGAGGGACACATTTTTTTATCGTCTTTTAGCCTGTCTAGGCATGGATACATCATTGATGATTTCAATGTATGCAATTATACAATGTCTATATAAGCAGCCCAATCGAAGTGGTCCCACAGATTCTCGACTGGGTTTTAGTCCAGGGAGTTTGGTGGCCAGAGGGTTAGGGAAAAGTCATAGTAGTTGTAATATTTGTGTAATATCTCTGGCTTAGTCAGCCATCATATTAGGCTCCAATAAGCTGTTACTAGAGTAGTGGAGATGCAAGAAGTATATAGATGACGAAATGTGGTGTGAGGTACCTGTGAGAGATGTTAGATTCGGTACCATTCCCGTGAGAAAGACCGCCTGGATAACGCTACTGCTCTGAGATAAGCTGCTGTGTTCGGAGCAAGGGCACCAACACGTTAAAGTATAGTTATTATTATTATTATTATTATTATTATTAGTTAAACTACTCATTGCAATGACTTCACTTTTTAATATAAATATCTCTCAACAGCTGACTATCAATCAGTCATTTTAGAATTATTAAAAACAATTTAAATAAAAAACAAAAGACTGACGAAATTGCAGACGAAGCACTTCGGAAGCGTTCTGGTCGCGCCTTTTCTGGTATGGCGCGCGAAGTGTTTCGGGCTGTTCGTCACTCTGGATTAGACAGTCGAGAACAACAGACATGTTGTCTGTCGTAGGATGAGTATCCAATTTTTATTTAAGTTCCTGTTCGTCACTCGGAATTAGGCAGTCGAGAAGGACAGACATGTTGTCTGTGGCAGGATGTGTTTGCCAGTATTCAGTATTAAAAGATTCACTCCGGTAGTCATGAGGCACAGACACGTGCCACAAATAGTGTAAAGATACATATTCGTAAACATTGTGTTTGATCATGTACTTTGCTGTATGAGAAGGTGTTGTATTAAGATCATGTAGTCTTCTCGTGTGGCTGTATTTAAATACGCGAGTGGCATCCCAAAGAAGTGATACATTATTTCAGAACAGAACCTCGCTAAAAGTCAGTTTCAGCCTCAAGATGCAGAACCTACGACCTGCGTGCTGTTTTATGCGCTAGGGACATCAACTTGAAGACAGCAGGTTACTGAACTATGACAGAACCTTCGTATTCCACACAGTGCAGTGGAAACAACTAGGCGCCTCACGTGTACTGCGTGCACAGAACAAATGTGCTCAGTGAGACGTCATCTGCAGTAATGCAGAGGAGGTAAAGCAGGATGATCGTTATTAACACCAACAATCAATTCATTCTTCCTATCTTGCCGTATGGTGCACTTCAAACAATGAACGTACACTGAGAGCTGTGTGAAAGGTTGCAGTGTACTGGTTGTACAGAACATCATACACAGTAAAATCAAACTGCATGTGGGGGTGGACATGGTCCTCAAGGATAGACGCATGCTTATGTGGAAAAATTTTACCTACCAGAACGACGACATCATCCACGGATGCCACGACACACCGCCAATCCGACGATTATTACAGGCTGTTTCCTTTCAGATGTTTCGCTCTGTACACTGTAATGGCCATTTGTCAGATGGAGCATAAAAAGTGATTTTCCAGAAAAGTCCAGCTGTCGCCACTCAGTGGACGTCCAGTTGCCGTAATGGTGTGCAAATTCAAGTCTTCGTCGCCGATGAACAGCTGTTAGCAACAGTGCATAAACCAGGCGCCTGCTGTGGACGCCTACACATAGTAATGTCCGCTGAACGATCTTTGAGGAGATACTGCTGGCAGCCACTTGGTTCATTCTGGTGGTCAACTGCTCAACACGCCTGTTAGCCCATACAAGTCTCTGCCACCGTTGTTGATCCCTGTCATCTATGGCGCCCATAGCACCATAGTTGCCTCAGCGCCGGTTTTGTACACCGCCGTTTTGCCACGCACGGTATACTTTCACCGCGGTGTCATGCGAACAATTTGCAAACTAAGGGATCACCCCTTTTGGGACCTCAGAGAGATCTGACATTTTATGCATTATGACAATGACCACACTGTTTCAGTGGCCTCCCCCTCCCCTGACACGCTTCATGTACTCTCCATTGCTAGTGCTGCACCTGGCGACTGCGAATGGTTGTCCCACATTAACGTTGAACTTACTCGGTGGTCCCACGAAAGGACTGTACCTTGTAAAATGGAAAGAAATAAATAACATTCAATTTACTTAAAGACATAAAAATTCGATTTATGTCAAAAATCGAAGTCCCTTAATTTCTTAAAATAATACGTGAATGTTGGTGTCACTCCCTTCCCTTTGTGGAGGCCCACCAGTGTGCTGCAGCACCATTGTTGTGGAACACTGAGCAGATTGCTCAATTACCTGTAGCACGTCTTCCTCACTGATCGCTTGTGACCGGAAGTATTACAATATACTGATCAGCTACTGCAATCTTGTGGCTATTGTTGTAGTTGCATGGAGAAGAACATAATGGATGAGCCACGACAAAACAAATTAAAATCAGTGGTAAGGTTCTGCGGTGAGTTTACGTCGATTTTATTTTAAAAACTTGAATGTTCACTGATGGTTGTGAGGATCATAATCATTTGGCTGATTATAGCCTTCAAGTATTCGGCAACACGGTATATGAGTTCAACTGGCTATTTAAGATAAATGTCTCACTTGTCTGTATGTTCCTACTGCCATGTGAAGATCAAGGTTAGAGGACTGTATTTGAGAAATACGAATGTCTCATTGGTGCTATCTGATGGCATCAGCGAATGATATTAAACGAATGTTACAAATCGACTTAAGAAAGAAAAATACTTCCTTTTGTATCCCGCCTGGAAGGCGGTGCGTGGGTCTGCTCCTGGGATCCGCAAAATAGGTCGAATGAAGGAAGCGAGTAGGAGCAGGAGATGTAATGCACTTCGGTACTGCGTGTAAATTTAAAGGTGTTTACTGCAAGCAAAAACAAGTTAATAAATGGTTACATAACTTTGCGATGATGAGCACATAGGTGAGAAGCCGTACTCCCGTCGTAAGTAGTACAAAGTCTCAATAGGAAGCCAACACACTCTGAAGTTGAAGCGATGTATCCAGGCCGTCTGCTCTTGATGAACGCCAGCACGGTAGCTCAGCGTGCTCGGTCAGAGATCCGGTTGGCCTCTGTAATACCAAAACTGAGTTGAAGGATTATCAAAACGAACTTTAACGAATGTCACATGACGTCCGCAACGACCAAACACAACGATAAAAAAAATAAAGCTCCACAGCGTCGGCTAGAGGGCGCTGTGATCGGCGTAGTTCGTCCGGTCTCGTAGTGCCAACCTACGAGCGTGCACCTACACTGTGGCATCGGAACTATCGATACCACACTTCCGTAGTGCATGTTTCTGATAGGAGGTTGAAAGAAATTTTGAAATTATGCGTTAACATGAGTAAAAATAAATATTTTTATGCAAGAAGACAAAGAAAATTATCAAAAGTGACTGCTAATAAATATTCTTTGTTAAAGGTTGTTTCAAAGAATGACAATTTTTGTCTCAAATGATCAATTACAGATGGTTTGTACTTTGAAAATGACAGTATGAGTGATGTGTCTAGTTATATTCGGTAATCAGATGCATTACATTTTGCTAAATTGTACTTTCCTAGCGACTTGAAACGTGCGCACATGTGAAAAACAATAAATGTCGAAGAGTCAGAGTGATCGGTGATGGGTGGTGGAGATCAGGACCAACACTGTTAACAAAATGGTTCAAATGGCTCTGAGCACTATGGGACTTAACATCTGAGGTCGTCAGTTCCCTAGATTTAGAATTACTTAAACCTAACTAACCTAAGGACATCACACACATCCATGCCCGAGGCAGGATTCGAACCTGTGACCGTAGCAGCAGTGCAGTTCCGGACTGAAGCGCCTAGAACCGCTCGACCACAGCGGCCGGCAACAACACTGTTAACAGTTGTAATTGACTTTCATTGAAGTTGTGAGACAACAATGCCTCTCCTCGCTGTCCCCGGCTGCGGCTGTTGAAAGTGCATTGGCTCCCATCCAGAGCTGAGGAGCTGGTCCCTTGCACTGCTGAGGTTGGCAGGCTTTGGAAGCCTTGGCCACTGACATGTTACGCTATGGCGGCGTTCCACTCGGAAAATGGCTCTTCGACTCTCCATGGGAATGCTATAGTAGTGTGGGGAGGCTGCTGTGCATGAGGTTCAACCTGCTTCCTTCCGACAGGAGATAGACGGCGGCTGGCGCTGTGGTACTAAGGCCCACTAGGAATTCATTGTCGGTGATGATACCTGTGGACGGAAGATCGTGAGACAGTAGCGCCAAGGCCCGTGAAGGACTTGGCGTGGATGGCAGGCACAGACTGGTCTTGGACCCATGGCTGCTGCTGACAGAACCCAGACATTTGCCTGGCTGGCGTTACTCTGACGCCAAGGTATACCTGCTGGTTTCTGGCGACGAGACATGATCCTTACCGCAAAACCCAGACTTATTCATAAGCCTCCAGTGCCCATTTGTTTCACTAAGACCCGGCACCCAGTCACGACGCCATAACAAGAGTCTTGCCCTGGTATGATGAGACTACCCGAGTTGCTACACAGTTACCGCTGTATGGCGCCGTCTGCCACTGAGGTCGGCTATCTTTGCTTCGCAATCCACTGGCACATCTGCCACTGTGACTCACCTGTCGCCGCGGCGGCTCTCATGCTACTCCTCCTAACTTTCGTTAAGAACGTGTAATCTTCTGTTCAAAGACTGGGTCGCGGCAATACACTATTTGTGTGTTCATCAGGTTACCTTCCATTAGGAAAGTGGGTGCACTCAGCGACTGTTGTGTAATTTATTAATTATAGCGAGCAGAAATCAGTCGTCCTTTTTTTGTAGGTTTGTTACGCAAATCCTGATTTCGACAAGTTCCTAGCCATTATCAGTGCAACATTTTCTAATCTCGATGCATGTTAGTTCCCTGTTGTTCGGGCGTCAGTCACAGTTGAGATTCAAAGAACTGTTGACTGACGCCCGAACAACAGGGAACTAAAATGCATCGATATTAGAAAATGTTACACTGATAATGGCTAGGATCTATCCGAAATCTGGATTTGTGTAATAAAGCCTACAAAAAAAGGACGACTGATTGCTGCACTCTATAATTTATAAATATTTGTGTATTAATGTGAACGGTATTCAGTACTATAAGCACGTGTCAATGACTGTAGGAAGAAAGACTATGAATGGAAAGAGTTTAATGTGGTTCCATTGTATGTCACGTAATTGTGAGAAACACATAAATCTGTTAGTGCTTTTTGCTGAAAACACGGAAACTTACCATTTCTGTCGCATCAAAAACCATGCACTGACATGTGCATGTGAGTGCTGTTCGTTCTATTCTCATGAGATTTTCGCAAGATACTTAGTTGACTATTTGAAGCTCAATCCAGTAAAAAGTGACACGTTCAGTGCAGAAAAACAGTATATAAATTTGAAACTTAAACAAGAAATGTAAGTTACCATTTGCCATAAACGTAAATATCAATTACTTCGTACAAAAGAGTACTACTGACGAAATTCATGTGTATAAAGCACACAGTATTTGCATTCTACCTGCACTACAGTTACATTGACGAATGTTTTGGGCTTCAGTAGAAACTATGGAGTGACAATATGAAATACTTCCAGAATGAGATTTTCACTCTGCAGCGGAGTGTGCGCTGATATGAAACTTTCTGGCAGATTAAAACTGTGTGCCTGACGGAGACTCGAACTCGGGACATTTGCCTTTCGCGGGCAAGTGCTCTACCAACTGAGCTACTCAAGCACGACTCACGATCCTTCCTCACAGCTCCAATTCTGCCAATATCTCGTCTCCTACCTTCCAAACTTCACAGAAGCTCTTCTGCGAACCTTGCAGAACTAGCACTCCTGGAAGAAAGGATACTTCCGAGACATGGCTTAGCCACAGCCTGGGGGATGCTTCCTGAATGAGATTTTCTCTCCGCAGCGGATTGTGCGCTATTATGAAACTTTCTGGCAGATTAAAACTGTTTGCCGGACCCAGACCCGAACTCGAGACCTTTGCCTTTCGCGGACAGAAAAAAAAAATGATCTCAGCACTGTGGAACTTAACATCTGAGATCACCAGTCCCATAGAACTTAGAACTACTTAAACCTAAATAACCTAAGGATATGATACACATCCATGCCAGAGGCAGGATTCGAACCTGCGGCGGTAGCAGTCGCGCGGTTCCGGACTGAAGCACCTAGAACCGCTCGACCACCGCGGCCGGCTCGCGGGCAAGTGAAATGGCTTAGCAAAGAGCTTTATCTGATTGCCTGGAATATAAGAAAGTTATTTTTGCGAAATAAAGATTCTGTATCAAAATCATAGAGGAAGTTATTTTTCGAGCAGCAAAACTTCGTCACATCTGCAAGGAACTTCATCATGCAGGATGACCTAATGACCGATTAACATTTGAAAATACGCCAATTCACTGAATAATATATGTATGGATGTAAAAATCTGGATACGTGCCTGAAATAACAGAAGGTTTTCTTGAAACAAAGAATGAATGCAAATGCTGGCCAACAAATGACTCTGGACAGCAACAAGTCGGTGATACTTCTTCAGAATAGTGTATAACTCGAACTGTAGTATGAGAGAGCTATGTCATTACCTAGCCTGGCTGCTAAACACCTGCTGTAAAGCAAAACTTTTATGCTGGATCGCACTCCATCCCATATTGCTATACATGTGAAAGATCTTTTTGACACATAGTTGGTGAGGATCACATGCCTAGTCGGCACATGCGTCATGCTCGGCCTCTCAGCCGCCAGTCCTCAGTCCATGGGATTATTGGCTGAGGGTTACCGAAAGTCTCAAGTCTACCACGTTCGACCGACCCCATTGAGGGTGCTAACAGACGGCCACACCTAATGATAATCTATACAGTACTGTTCACAACATTGTCCCTCGATTACAGGCATTGTTGATGAATGGCGGCCGACATGCTGAGCATACGTTACAGAGAACATCGCCTTTGCTAAAAATCAGTTGCTCTGCTAATTATTGCTTTTGTATCACATTACGCGCCATCCGTCGGTTATTTTGTGCATTTTTTTTTTGTTCCACTAAAACTCCTAGTCGTATCAAGTACGTAAGTCAATTTCTACTTTTCTACCTACAGTATTCTGTGAAGTATCCAATTTTGAAATGTTAACAGACATTTGGGTCACCCTGTAGTACGAACATGTAAAAGCAAGTTAAGCGCACTGTGCAGCTGCCTAGTAGCAGCCATCGCCATTGGGTAGTAATGATGACATATTATGACACATTTTGCTCAGTTTTTTAATTCCTCTCATCTAGGACCGTTGATGTTTTTAAAAATATCAGGAATCCTATACATCGATATTTAAAAAATTTCATTATCGGCCCTCTATATATCGGAAAACTATCGATATATCGACGGGATACATCGACGTACCGACCAAAAGAAATATCGGTTGCACATTGTAAATATACTGCCAGGTTTGGAGCTGTATATTTAAGTGATAATTTATTATTAGATATTCTGTATATTAACAAGCTAGCAGCCTGCATATCCTACTCAGAGCAGGAATTGAAGGGAAAACGGTGCACTTTCACGCTTGGCGATAACTATATTGCTAACAATGGGACCTGAGTAAATGCACAATAAAACGTGTCCGATGGGTCCGTCGTTCGTTTCCTAACATATCGGATTTGTCTGGAATACTTGATGTGGACTTCCCAGTATTTTTTTTTCTCATTTTTGCAAACTCTAGCAACCTAGCAGTTGTAGTGTCAAAATAGCGTGGTGAACTTAAACGTTGCAGTTTCTGCTGGTAGCGCCGAGCGCCAATGACGTCAGAATTTCCCCTGAGACGCCTCCGCCCTCTGCAAAGACCAACTTTGTGATTTAGATTTTTATTTACCAGTTTCAGCAGCTGTTTTGAAGAGTTCCGTTGTTAATAAATATCACACTAAATCGGATTCCATTCACATTGCCAATCGCTCCCCCCCCCCCCCCCCCCCCCCAGTGAAATCGGACTTCTTCTATGTGTCATCTATACTTGCCTCACACAGTAAAAGAGAAAGACTGGACCTGACGACAGCTCAAAAAGTAGTAACACTCCTCCACATAGTGAAAATAAAATTACATTCTACTACAATTTCAAATATTTATCAAAAATTTAGAAAAAAAACATAAAACAGAAATATCGACACTCGTTATTGCCATTTAGATACCGATTTTTCAAAAAAAGGTCAATACATCGATATTTTATCATTAATCTTAATTCCCACTCCACCAATAAAGTAGAAAGCTCTGTAGATGCCTTTATCATTTTTATGACAATAAATACTTAGCTGTGACTGAGGGATCTCCGTAAGTTGGTTGACAATTTCCCCTACAGATCCGGAATGCAGCCTTGCCGGGAAACCTCAAATTGGCTGTTTCATTTTTTCAGCCCATTTACAAGACATTGAATAAAAATGGATTATGAAGGATGGAAAGGCGTGGCACTGGAAGAAAGGGGGGGGGGGGGGGGGTAGACGGAGGAGATGCAGAGGTGGTTGGTGAAGACTGGGTGGAGGCAGCGGAAAAGTCAGTAGGGGTGGAGAGGAGCAAGACCAAGGTCAACGTTGAGAGGTCAAATTCGATACAAAGCCACCTCTACTGTTCGGCTGAGTATCAAGTAAAACCAATATTAGAGATGGCGAACGGAAAACTTAAATTTGTTCGATACGTTCTGGGAAAATGAACTGCATCCGTAATGCAAATCGCATGCAAGACACTAGTGCGACTAATTCTTAAGTATTGTTCCAGGGATTGGAGTACTTATCAAGTAGTCATGACAGCAGTCAGGGTCGTTACAGGTTGGTAGGGCTTTTATGGAAATGTTACATAAATCCTCGGAGAAGTTAACTGGGAATAGTTCTTGTCAAAACCGTGTTAGATAAATTTAGAGTACTTTTTATCGAAGTTGCCAGAATCCAAAATCTCTAGTACTATAATGAAAATAAGAAAGATTAAGAGGATTTAAGAGACAGTCTACGCTTCATAGGCGAATGGAATAGGACAGAAAACCGATCATATTGTTATGAGGTAACGTCTGCCATGCCCTATACAGTGGCTTCCACAGTAAATACGATGATGTAGATACTAGTACAAAGATATCTGGTCGGTCACTGCTAAGGGATCTTTTTTAACAATCGCCATGATAAAATGTAAGTCACCATAAATAACAAACAGACGGGGAAAATCGGCTGAGGTATACCAAATATACCAGCATACCTGCGCTGCAGAGGGTAATTAGAAGTTAAAATGTCTGCACAAGATGTGATTAGCGTCCGTTGTTAGCTCCAGCGTCACTCAGGACTCTCTTCAGCCGTTACAATAGTATTTGAAGCTATAGTGGGTGCGTCGGGACAGCAAATGTGGTACGACAGAGCGAATATGAAAACGCTCTGCGTGGCTGAGTTACAAGGTAGGTAAGTGGCACTCGTAACGCAAGGGCGTACAAGCAGGTAATTGGAGCTGGAGGGTTCTTTAAGCACTGAACATTCTCTCTGTGGAAAAGAGTAGCTACTGGTTTTGAAGTGGCATATTGAGCTCCGAGTTAAAACACTTCAGGTCATGAGTACTTGCGGACATGCGATGCAGCGTGATTTCCCGAGACGTAAAAGGTTTCTGCTTCGAAAGGGCTGTTCATAGCGAAACTGACGTTCTGAAATGGCGCAGCAATTGAGAACAAATACATGAGTTTCAAGAGATAATTGTGCAATTTAAAAATTTTATAGCTTTTCTTTCTTACTATTTTACGCCGCTACAGCTACTCTCAGTATTTCAGTCACGAACGTAATGCGTAGCAACATTGTCACGCTTTGAGCGTATATCTCTAGGATCAGCCGTCTTAGAAAAGGACGGCATATCCTATTTACAATACAGCAATTGTCATGATCGACGCATATCTGTACAGATATGTCAAAGCTTTTGTGAACTACGACAGTTAATGCAACAGGTCGACATTACGAAGTAGTATGTGGCTTTGGATTTTGATGTGAGAAGTGGTGATGGGACAATTGAAATAATCAGTTTAAATTAATTGCAATATCTTCGCTAGGATACGTCCCAGAATAAGAACATCATTTTTTCCGCAACTGTATGACTGATATACACTCCAAGAAAAAAATACACACCACGAAGGAATAATTCGAATGGGACGGAAAACGGTAGATGTGCTGTACATGTACAGACCATTAAATAACTACGTTTTCAGAAAAATAGGATGATTTAATCAAGAGAAAGAGCTTCACAAACTGAGGAAGTCAATAACGCGTTGGTTCACTCAGTTCCTTGCGCAAGTAGTTATTCGGCTTGGCGTTGATTGAGAGAGTTGCTGGATGGCCCTATGTCCGATACTGTGACAGATTCTATCGAACTGGTGAGTTAGATCGTCAGAGTCCTGAGTCTGCCCATAAGCTCCAAACGTTCTTAATTGGGCAGAGATTGGGCGATCTTGGTGATTGAATTAGTCTTTGGAAAGGACGAAGATGACCAGTAGAAATTATGTCAGTGTGTGGGTGGGGATTATCTTGCTGAAATGTAGGGCCAGAATGGCTTGCCGTGAAGGGCAACAAGACGGGACTTAGATCATCTTCGACGTATCGCTGTGCACTTGGGGTGCTGCGGATGATAACTGAAGGGGTCCTGCTATGAGAAGAGATGTCACCCAAGACCAACATACCTGGTTGTCGGGTTGTAAGGTGGGCGACAGGTACGTTGGTATCCCACTGCTGTCCAGGGCGTCTGCAGACACGTCTACAGACACTCACTGGGGCTCATTTCGAAGTAGGAGTCATCAGTGCAGACAGTTCTACTCAAGTTAGTGAAGATTACAGACAGAAGAGTGTTTTGCCAATAAAATACACTTTTTGTTTCGCCTTCCCCACAACATCTTCTCTGTCATGGTACCAGTTTGTAATTTTAATCGGTAGGTATACAGCTGAACTTTTAAACTTGTGTAATTTATCCTGCAACCGACATTTAAGGGAATGTTTTAGCTTTCGCGTGGAGGGTGTGAAGATTGTGTCAGTATCCTGTTACTACATTTAACCGTAACAGCTGTAGCAGGCCGTGTTACACAGTCTTGTCATGAACTGAACCATATGTGGAGACAACGGTTCTAAGAGATTTCATCTGTGCGATTTTGACCTTGAATTTTGATTACTGAAACTCAAAAGAACCCACTCTGCTTCCAGGGTTAACGAAAGGAGCCATATCAGAGTTTGTTAACGAGCTCCGAAAGAATACAAATCAAAACAAGAAAGATCCCATAAATAATTTCGTAAGTATTAATGGAACATGTTGTAATCGTAGTTATGACTGGAACGCGAAAAAGTTCATACTAGGACATGACTAGGTGGTAATACGACGTTCTGCTGAATGTAAACGCAATTTGTGTAGCTGCGTACCTTGCACCAATAGCGAACGAGCAGCGGTGCTATGATTGGTCAGAGCTCGGAATCTGACGGTGGACGCGGCAAACTTCTACCACAGATCACAACAAAACATGTAAGTGCATCTGATAGAAACACGGCCCACATATGTAGAAGCACTTCCCTTCAAAAGAGGCGTAAATGCATATGCAACAACATCTACAACAAAATCAAAGAGAAACATTGTGGTTTTAAATAGCAATGACTCTTGTTAATAGTGGGTCGACGGTGTCAACATAGATTGCGAATACTCTTTGCAGAAACATTTACTTAAGAGAAACTAAATCCAAGAAAAGTTCGTCACAAGAGAAAAAGAATTACAACTGAAACTATATGAAATGCCTTAAGTCTTTTTAAGGGAAGAGCACTACATATTGCAGCTCAGCTTACCTTTGCGTAGTCTGCGCGTTGTGACGTCACTCGTTGCTATAGTAGCGTGTTTAGTGCTGCTCCATCAGTCTTGAAACTGTAGCAAATATCTCCTCTTCCTTGGTACATTATTCTCTTGGTGATGATATTGCCCTGCGACGCATTCCGTTTGTCACAAGCCAGTTAGTCATAATCGTTGCCCTGACGATCACAGTTCGTATGTCTCTTACAAACTTGACCCTATTATTAATATTCAGTTCAAAGTTTTAGAACAGAAGATTTGTCACTTTAACTCGCCGATTGGGAAATTACGGCCCATTCGCTTTTAAGGTGAATATCACGATCATAAATTCACAGTTCCGACGGAAACAGTACCACAAGTATTAAACGGTTTATATGATCCACAAAGGATAGTTAATGTCTCAATGCACACGAAGTTCATTAAGCTTCAAGTAAAATAAAAGTTTTCGAAGTACATTAGACTGAGCAGTGTGGTTAGCTGAAAACAGTTAGGCTCTCGCAATAATCACTGTCCATTCGTGCGCACACTGTCACAGCTGTTTATAGCACCCCACGAAAAAATGGTTCAAATGGCTCTGAGCACTATGGGACTTAACATCTGAGGTCATCAGTCCCCTAGACCAGAAGTACTTAAATCTAACTAACCTAAGGACATCACACACATCCATGCCCGAGCCAGGATTCAAACCTGCAACCGTAGCGGTCGCGCGGTTTCAGACTGAAGCGCCTAGAACCGTTCGGTCACACTGGCCGCTGTACCACACGAATCTCACCGTATTCACACTGTTGAAGATATTGTTTCATAACCTCCGCGTCGAAATTTGGTTCAGTCCGTCACCAAAACACGAGACTGTGGCCATAAATTTTCGTGTGTTTCTGTCTAGCACGATTACAAGGCATACGCCCGCATACCACCTCACTGCTTACTCACTGTTTGACTATGGATATAGCTCTCGCATCATAGTTTGTTTGATAGTCAAGCATATTACATTTACTTGTACACATGGCATTTAGCAAAATCATTACAAAGAAGATGAAACGTAAGTTGATTTTAGTAACAGATTCTTCTACCATGTAAATAAAGAATAATGTAGAACAAGAGCATGGAGGACATGTGTACAGAGGCTACGGTTCCCAATTACTACTCCCTAAACTTAATCAACGGCAATTACAAGATATTTGACAACGGATCATTCGGAGTGTAATATTCACTGAACAGAGGACCACTGCAGTCAATTTGCAGCCTAACCTCCAAGTGACCACTGCCATCATTCGGTATCATTGACTCTGTATCCTTGATGCATTGTTGTGTGTGTAGTACCTGAACGTCGATGTAGTTCCCAAGCTGGGGTCCATAGTACAGGTCTTTTCGATGTCGTCTGCGATTCGACTCTGCCTACAGGCCGCATTGGGCTACTTTCTGGCTGCTGGTAACATTTCTAAGCTCAAGTATGATACACTCACTTAAATAAGATACACTCACCCTCGCCCAGAAGGCGGCCTTATACGAGTATCTTAACAACATGATCAAACCGTGGTCGGTCACAGAGAAATGACTTACGTGAAAATTCTTGAACATTTACACTCAGGTCTCCATATCCCTACCGGTGCCGGTACGACACGACGTGGCTCCATTCAGCATCTGTCTATCTCTGATGTGGGTCTTCGCTGTGTATGCACTGGTCTCTCATGTACGCATCCCCACGTCCAAAGGATATCTTCGTTCAATTACTGTGTAGCGTATCTTGCAACAGCGTTGAGATAAAGTATCTATTAAAGAGGTAGACAGTGGTGTAGTGCATTCTTCATCAACTGTACCTCTCGACATCTTTCTGACCGATATGATGATATCACCTGTGAAAATTCGGTACTCTCCAGCGTTGACATGCGACTGGTTTGATCGACACTCTTTTATACTCCTCCTGTCCCTGGTTGGATGATGATGCGCATCGCCTGGCGTGCGCCACTGTTAGTGAAATCTGGACTATGTGGAAGCAAACTGTCAACTGTTTCCTACGCATCCCTACATCTGTGGTCGAACCATACGCTTTCATTCTCCTGATGGACGTGTGTTCCCCGGCAGCCAAGAATCAAGAAGTAGTCTTCTCCTTAGTCTACTGACTTTACTAGACGATAAAATACAGACAGTCTAAGAGGACTGCTCAGATTGCCTCCTAAACCATTTATGCAGACTAAGAACATCAGAGGGTACGTAACACTCTCTTGGGGACTCCCAGATAAAATTTCGTTTTCACTGGATGATCAGTCGTCAGTTACTAGGAGCTGTGAGCTTTATGAGAGGAAATCAGGAATCCAGGGTACAAATGGGAAAGGAATGGTCCAGTCCGACATGTCAGGACCAACCCTAAACCCTGAGATTTTTCACACGGGAAGAATATACCCAAGGAAATGCAGTGTCAAAATTTTATCTGCTAAGGCGCACTGCAAGTATTTAAAAAACTGTTAAAGTTACTCAATTTTGCAGCATGAAGAACCGCTTATAATTGTGGTTTGTACAGCCCTTCGTGCCTAGCGCGCAAGTCGGCGAATAAGCACAAACTGCCGTGACTAGAGGAAGTAGCGACGCGTAGCGTTAAGTCCTAAGTGAACACATGCGAATTTTTGGCAGTTAGCCATATCAAAAATATTTCAAATCCTTAATTTTTTGAATAACTTGCAGTTCAAACCGACAGCTAAACGGTTTCAGATGTAATTGTTATACAAGTGATTAACAGAGGAAGGAAAATCAGGGTAGTGTATGGTTACATTACAGACGCCCCCCATGAAACCAAACTTTAATTTGGTGACATGAAGTATAACACTTTGTGTAGCACAGCTCTTCTGACAATTTTTGAACAATGTATATTTTATTAACAATAAAGCTGTTACTTAATTATCCCCTTTCGTCGTCACAGGACGACGAAGTATTTGTTGGATGATGAAAACAAACATTTTTCTTACACCAGCTAGATGCATTCCGGCACTTCACAGTTTTATTTAGACCGAAATGGTCGTGGCCATTGTTCTGCATTTGTGCTGCGTAACAGGCATACTTGATTTAATTCGTAAAATTGGGTGATGCAAACCGACAATGCAGAAATTACTGAAGCCTAACAATCCTGTTTCGTTGATAAATCTGAAGAGACAGAGGGCTAATGGAATTTACACTGACCGACAATTTTCTGAAAAATGCTATATTGCGTTGAAATTTTTTTTTAGTTCCCGGTGGAATCCAAATTATATTAACAGTCTCCTCGTCGCTATGTCTAGGCCAAGAGTCCAACAAAAGCAATGAATTATTTTCTGCAAATGATAGGAAGGTGTTTTGGATGTAACACGGAAAATTATTCTATCCCATTTTTCCAGATTTTGCTACATCGATTGGAAGTTTTTTCAAGTAAACAGTCCGTTTTTTAAATTTGGTCCCAATTTGCCTTGGTGTTTCCGAAGACAGAGTAGAAAGCTGCGGAAGAAATTATTTACTAACACCCATGACGGTTATTTTGTGTGGGAATGTTCCAAATCTTTCGTCGGCTGCACTAGCGGCAGTGGCTTTTTCTTTTCTTTTCTTTTCTTTTTTGGCTCGAACTGATAAAACACAGTTTGCACGAAATCTCACTGATTGCCTTTAATTTTTTCGTTTTCCTTTTTGAGTCACCAGTCTTCTGACTGGTTTAATGCGACGCGTCATGAATTCCTCTCTTGTGACAACCCTTTCATCTCAGAGTAACACTTGCACAGGATATCAATGACACGATTCGCTGGTGACATTGCTATCCTGAGTGAAAGTTGAAAAATCGGAACAGAAGAGAATAGTAGCATTTGAGGTGTGGTGCTACAGATGAATGTTGAAATTTATGTCGAATGGCACGGTAAGAAATGGATTCACAGAATCGGGGAGGAAAGAGACATGTGGGAGACACTGACGAGAAGGGGCAGGATATCTGTTAAAACATCAGGCAATAACTTCCGTGTTGCTAGTGGGACCTGTAAGGGATAAAAACTATAGACTTACGTAGATGCTGAAATGCGTCAGAATTGATTGGTTGATGCATTGCAGTCTTTACCTGACCCTAAAGTTTCCACCCTCTGCAGCTCCCTCTAGTACCACGGAAGTTACTCACTGACGTTTTAACAGATATCTTGTCATCCTGTCCCTTCTTTTTAGTGTTTTCCATATATTCCTTTCCTTGCCGATTCTGTGAAAGTATTTCATACAGTATCATTCCACCTAATTTTCAACATTTTTCTGTGGCACCACATGTCAAATGCTACTATTCTCTTCTGTTCCGATTTTTCCACAGGCCATGTTTCACTGCTATACAATGCTGAGCTCCAAAGGTACATACGCAGAAAATTCTTCCTCAAATTAAGACTTGTATTTGATACATCTCTTGGCCAGGAATCCCCCCTTTGCCAGTGGTAGTCTACTTTTTATGTCATCCTTGCTCTACTGCAAAGGTAACTGAATTCCCTAACTTCATGTACTTTGTGATCCTCAGTTTTGATATTGAGTTTCTACCTGTTCTCATTTCTGCTACTTCTCCTTAATTTCGTCTTTCTTCAATTTACTCTCATGCAATTGTCTATATTGATTAGGCCGATCATCCACTTCACCACATCCTATAATACTTCTTCACTTTGTGAGGTACGCATATGATTTTAGTGTCTGTTTAAATTCTGTTTCTTACGTAAATATCGTAATGCGTAGCTTACACAGAGCAAAATTATGTATCTCAGTAATTTTTCACTATTGCTACAATATGTTTCTGTTGCTACACCGCCTCTGCCTGAAGCGATGCATTCTAAGAAGAGCAGTGATGAGTAGGAGGCGTATTTTGAGGAATGCTCAGGAAATTTTCTTTATAGGTGTGATATGCGATGGATGAAAATTTAGTTCGTATATTTTTGATATAATTATGGAGAGAGAAACTAAGGAGATTATTTGTGAGTTCTTCTAGAATGTTGAGAGATTGAGGTAAGCATGGAAGTGCGTATAATTGTTTCCTGTTGTGGATATTGTAGTAACGAAGCTCAGATAGTAGGATTATTATATCGATTGGTCTGGTAGGAAAATGATATTCCCCTCGTTCAAAGTTATTTCTTATGGTCATCTTATGTGTTAAATCCAGCCACATCGTGAGTATTGGGATGTATAGCAAAACCTGCTTTCTCCGATCGCTAGACTACATTCAGACAAATCGTATTATTACAAATGATAAAAAAATTGTTCAAATGAATGTGAGATCTTATGGGACTTAACAGCTAAGGTCATCAGTCCCTAAGGGCAAACACACACACCCATGCCCGAGGGAGGACTCGAACCTCCGCTGGGTCCAGCCGCAAAGTCTATGACTGCAGCGCCTAGACCGCTCGGCTGATCCCTTGCGGCTACAAATGGTAAAGTTAATGATACTTAACTTTGTTCATTACTCAGATGTGTCGCAAGCAAAGGGCCACATGCAAAATACGCGATGTTCTTCAGTATAAACTATGCTAAGTCTCAGCTATACAAGTCACTAGACTTGATGCTATTCTTGCACTGGGCCGCGACGAGTCGGGCGCGGTTCAAAATGTTCAAATGTGTGTGAAATCTTATGGGACTTAACTGTTAAGGTCATCAATCCCTAAGCTTGCACATTACTTAACCTAAATTGTCCTAAGGACAAACGCTAATACCCATGCCCGAGGGAGGACTCGAACCTCCGCAGGGACCAGCCGCACAGTCCATGACTGCAGCGCCTTAGACCGCTCGTTGGGCGCGGTGCTTATGTCCTCTTCAACTAGGGGCCGCTGCTGTCGCGTTGTCGACCTCGACAGTGGTCGGTCAGCGTGCTATTGGCTGACCTCTTCTCACAGCCAACTCTTCACTTTCGTTCCCGACTGGCATGTTGGCTCTTTGACTTTACTCCGCAACATTCCTCCCCCCCCTCCTCCCCCCCCAAAGCGATGGACCGTCGTCGGATGAGGAGAAGCGCGACAACGGGAGGGGAGGCAGGAGCGTGGACTCTGCGACTGACTAGAAGCTGTGGCTGCAGGGGACGTCAGACTTCTAGCCGTACCCCGCCATCCGGCGTGCGCTCTGGTGGAAGCGTCGCCCAGAAAACGCCCAGAAGGGTAAGCGTCCACCTCCTGAGGCCCATAACCAGATGTAGAAGGCGTCGGCCGCTGCGGCGTGAGCGGGTCCAGCTCCATTGGTAGGACGAGAGGAGGCGGAGGAGGCGAAGGCACCTCCTCTATGGTGTCGTCCCGCTGTGTCGTGATGATACCTTCTGGTGGCTGCTGTGGCCGCGCTGTCCTCGGGATCCGTGAATCTGGGGAATGAGATACAGGAGGATCACCGTGCTCATCACAAAGGCGAATCTGACTGTGATGTCGGCACTGCATTCCGTCTGTGCCTGAAATGAGATACATGCATGCGCCAAGTCGATGAAGGATCTCGCCTCGCGCCTACCGTCTGCTGCCGCTAAAAACCCTGTAAAAGATAATATCATGCCGTGCGAAGCGATACTTACGGCCTTGGTTCAGCGCCGAATGGCGAGGAGGGTGGAGCACGTGGAGAAAGTGTCCGATGGCGGCTGCCGTGAAGCAATTCCGCCGGCGATGATCCATCTTGTGGATGTGAATGACAGGAGGCGAGAAACAGTTGCAATGCTTGATCCCTGGGATGTGCGATCCGAAGTTTGGCCATCTGTTACTTGAAAGTTTTGACAAAACGTTCCGCTTCGCCGTTGGACTGTGGATGGAACGGTGCAATAGTTAGATGCTATATGCAATTGCGTTCACAGAATGTTTCAAATTCAGTTGACGTGAACGGAGGGCCGTTGTTCGACCTATAGCCTCAGGCAAACAATCGAGGCAAAATATGGAGGATAACAGCTGAATAAAGCTACGTGCCGCTGTAGAGTTCATTGGGACACCAAAAGGAAACTTACTATAAGAGTCTACCAAAATCGACCAACGAGTGCTCCATAAAGGTCCCGCAAAGTCTATGTGCGCACGTTGCCATAGTGATGGCGACTTAGGCCAAGCAGAGAATTTTTGTGGCGTAGGGGACTAATTTTCCGTACGCACGTGACACTATGATGTCATCTGCTCTATTTGAGTGTCCATCCCCTGCCAAGTAGTGTCGACACGCTAACTAATTCGTTGGAACAATCTCCTTATGTCGTTGGTTAAGTAACTGCAACACTTCTTTTTGCAAAATTTGGGGGCTCAACACACGTGGCTGCCCACTGTCATTTTGAACAAGAACCACACCTTCCTGTATAGCGAAGTTATGCCGACGTGCAAAGTATCGGCGTATAACAAAGTTCTTTATGCTGTGCAAAGAACGAGACCAAGATGTGCGAATATATCTTAGCAAAATGTTGAAATCTGAATCAGCTTCCGTGGTCTGTGCAATTTTTCTATAGTTCAGCGGAAAGGACTGAAGCAGTTCGATGTGACAACAAGATGCAACAGACACGTCAAACTCTGTATCAGGGCCAATCGGAAGACGTGAAAGTGAGTCCACATTACCATGTTGAGCTGTCCGACGATACACAATCTCGTAATGGTATTGAGACAACAAGAAAGCCCATCTTTGCAATTTTTTTGGCAGTTCTTACAGGAACCGGCTTCGTCGCATGACATAGGAACTGCAATGGCTTGTGATCCGTTTCTAAGTAGAATTTTCTGCCATACAGAGAGTGGTGGTGGAATTTGATGACACCGTACACAATAGCGAAGGCCTCTTTATTTGTGAATAGTTACACAGAGCTTTGGACAACACGGCTGATGCGGAAGCAATAGGCCTTTCTTGATCACCAAATCTGTGCTGAAGCACTGCTCCGATCCCGTAAAAGGAAGCGTCAACTTGAAACACAACTGGTTTGTCAGGATCAAAGTGAACCAAGCATCGATCACTAAGCAATGCATCTTTAAGTTTCTGAAGAGCTTCTTGACACTCATCTGTCGAAACAAAGGGGACGTTCTTGCGACGCAGGCAATGCAATGTGTGGTGTCCCGCCCAGTCGTCTCTTTTACGGTGCCTAAACATCTACATCATCTACATCTACATCTACATGGATACTCTGCAGATCACATTTAAATGCCTGGCAGAGGGTTCATCGAACCACCTTCACAATTCTCCATTATTCCAATCGCGTATAGCGCGCGGAAAGAATGAACACCTATATCTGTCCGTATGTGCTCTGATTTCCCTTATTCTACCGTGGTCATGGTTCCGCCCTATGTAGGTCGGTGTCAATAAAAATGGAATTTCGTGAGATGACTTCGTCCCGACCAAAAACGCCTTTCTTTTAATGATTTCCAGCCCAAATCCTGTATCATTTCTGTGACACTCTATCCCATATTTCGCGATAATACAAAACGTGCTGCCTTTCTTTGAACTTTTTCGATGTACTCCGTCAGTCCTACTTGGTAAGGATCCCACACCGCGCAGCAGTATTCTAATGGAGGACGGACAAGCGTAGTGTAGGCAGCCTCCTTACAAGGGAACCTCCCCATCGCAACCCCCTCAGATTTAGTTATAAGTTGGCACAGTGGATAGGCCTTGAAAAACTGAACACAGATCAATCGAGAAAACAGGAAGAAGTTGGGTGGAACTATGAAAAAAAAGCAAAATATAAAAACTGAGTAGTCCATGTGCAGGATAGGCAACATCAAGTAATACGTAAGCTCTAGAGCGCCGTGGTCCTGTGGTTAGCGTGAGCACTTGCGGAACGAGAGGTCCTTGGTTCAAGTCTACCTTCGAGACAAAAGTTTAATTTTTTATTTTCACACAATTATCAAAGTTCAGGCACGCACACATAATCAAAATTTGAAATCGTTAAAAACATATGTTTTTTACAGAGCACAGGGAAAACTGTGCGATTGTGAAACTGTTGCATTCATTTGTTGCAGTTTATGTGACAAACACTTATGTTTTCATCACTTTTTTGGGGGTGATTATCACATCCACAAGAAAACCTAAATCGGGCAAGGTAGAAGAATCTTTTCACCCATTCGCCAAGTGTACAAGTTAGATGGGTCGACAACATATTCCTGTCATGTGGAGCACATGGCGTCACCAGTGTCGTATAGAATATATCAGACGTGTTTTCCTGTGGAGGAATCGGTTGACCTATGACCTTGCGATCAAATGTTTTCGGTTCCCATTGGAGAGGCACGTCCTTTCGTCTACTAATCGCACGGTTTTGCGGTGCTGTCGCAAAACACAGACACTAAACTTATTACAGTGAACAGAGACGTCAATGAATGAACGGACAGATCATAACTTTGCGAAGATAAAGAAATTAAAACTTTCACTTTTGGGAAGTCTTGATCCTAGGACCTCTCGTTCCGCAGATGCTCACGCTAACCACGGGACCACGGCGCTCCACAGCTAAGAATGTCCTTGATGTTGCATATCCTTGGCATGGACTACTCAGTTTGTATATTTTGCTTATTTTTTCAAGGTTCCACACAACTTATTCCTATTTTCTCGATTGATCTGTGTCCAGTGTTTCAAGGCCTATCCACTGTGCCAACTTATAACTAAATCTGAGGGTGGTGCGATGGGGAGGTTCCCTTGTTAGTAGGTCTGTTACATTTTCTAAGTATCCTGCCAATAAAACGTAGACTTCCGTTTGCCTTCCCCACAACATTTTCAATGTGTTCCTTCCAATTTAAGTTGTTCTTAATTGTAATACCCAGGTATTTAGTTGAAATTACGGCTTTTAGATTAGACTGATTTATATTTTAACCTCAATTTAACGAGTTCCTTTTAGCACACATGTCGATGATCTCACACTTTTCGTTATTTAGGGTCAACTTCCAATTCTCTCACCATTCAGATATTTTTTCTAAACCGTTTTGCAGAGTGTTTTGATCTTCTGATGACTTTATTAGTCGATAAGCAACAGCGTCATCTGCAAACAACCGAAGACGGCTGCTCAGATTCTTTCCCAAATCGTTTGTATATATATATATATATATATATATATATATATATATATATATATATATATATATATAAGGAACAGCAAAGAGCCTATAACACTACCTTGGGGAACGCCTGAAATCACTTCTGTTTTATTCGATGACTTTCTGTCAATTACTACGAACTGTGACCTCTCTGACAGGAAATCGCAAATCCAGTTACATAACTGAGACGATATTCCATAAGCACGCAATTTTATTACGAGCCGCTTGTGTGATACAGTGTCAAAAGCCTTCGTCAATAGCACTCAGCACTTCACGTGAATAAAGAACTAGTTGTGTTTCACAGGAACGATGTTTTCTAAAACCATGTTGACTGTGTGTCAATAGACCGTTTCCTTCGAGGTAACTCATAATGTTCGAACACAATATATGTTCTAAAATCCTGCTGCATATCGACGTTAACGATATGGGCCAGTAATTTAGTGGATTACTCCTACTACCTTTCTTGAATATTGGTGTGACCTGTGCAACTTTCCAGTCTTTGGGTGCGGATCTTTCGTCGAGCGAAAGGTTGTATATGATTGTTAAGTATGGAGCTAATGCATCAGCATACTCCGAAAGGAACCTAATTGGTATACAGTCAGGACCAGAAGACTTACTTCCTTTAAGTGATTTGATTTGCTTCACAGCTCCTAGGATAATTGCTTCTACGTTGACAGCTGTTATCGATTAGAATTCTGGAATATTTATTTCTTCTTTTGTGAAGGCAGTACGGAAGGCTGAGTTTAGTAAATCTGCTTTGGCACCACTGTCTTCGATAGTATCTCCATTGTTATCGCGTAGAGAAGGCATTGACTGTTTCTTGCCGCTAACATACTTCACATACGACCAGAATCTCTTTGGATTTTCTGCCAGGTTTGGAGACAAAGTTTCGTTGTGGAAACTGTTATAGGCGTCTCGCATTGAACTCCGCGCTAAGTTTCGAGCGTCTGTGAAGAATCGCCAATCTTGGGGATTTTGCGTCTGTTTTAATTTGGCATGTTTGTTTCGTTGTTTCTGCAACAGTGTTCTAACCCGTTTTGTGTACCAAGGAGGATCAGCTCCGTCGTTTGTTAGTTTATTTAGTATAAACCTCTCAATTGCTGACGATACTGTTTCTTTGAATTCAAGCCACATCTGGTCTACACTTATATTATTAATTTGGAATGAGTGGAGATTGTCTCTCAGGAAGGCGTCAAGCGAATTTCTATCTGCTTTTTGGAATAGGCATATCTTTCGCTTATTTTTCGAGGATTTGGGGATTACAATATTCAGTCTCGCTACGACAACCCTGTGTTCACTAATCCCTGAATCGGTTTTGATTCTGGTTATTAACTCAGGATTACTTGTTGCTAAGAGTTCAAGTGTGTTTTCAAACCGTTTACTATTCGCGTGGGCTCATGAACTAATTGCTCGAAGTAATTTTCAGAGAATGCGTTTAGCACAATTTCGGATTATATTTTATGCGTACCTCCGGAATTAAACATGTATTTTCGTCAACAAAGATTCAAGGAAGTCATGTTAATGGTTGTTATTGCAATAAAGTAGAGTGACAATACTTAACTTTGGTTTACAAGGAAGGTCGCAAGCAGTCGCAAACAGTCAGTGCCCTTAGCTGTATACGAGTGTTGTCCAGAAAGTAGGTTCCGATCGGGCGAGAAATAGAAACCATTCGGAAAATCCGGTAAAGCTTTGCAGAGATGTGTTGGACAGTGTCTCTAGTATGATGTGTCTCTAGTATGCCCGTCGATCGTGTCGCGTTGCTCTTTTCAGTTTTGAGTGAACAGTGAGCACGTAAAGATGCGTAAGGAATAGCGTATCCCACCACGTATGAGGGCGCCTGGTTTCGCGCCGAGCGGTCTATGGCGCTGCTGTCATGGACTGTGCGCCTGATCCCGGCGGAGGCTCGAGTCCTCCCTCGGGCGTGTGTGTTTGTCCTTAGGATAATTTAGGGTAAGTAGTGTGTAAGCTTAGGGACTGATAACCTTAGCAGTTAAATCCCATAAGATTTCACACACATTTGGACTTTTTTTTTAGAGATTTCGCCTGTGTCATGCAGCCCACATAACATAACCGTCGAGCAGTTCCTTCTTCATGCCAATTCTCGGCCGCACACTACAGGGGCAATGAAGACGCTCCTGCAGCGTTTCCGATGAGAAGTGTTTCGTCATCCACATTACAGTCCCTAATTGGCTCCCCTCAGTCTCATCTCTGCTCATAAGAATCGCTGGCTATGAAGAGAAAATTTTTCGGCATACAACGAGCTGCAGACTAGTGCAGATAACTGGCCCAAAGCACAGGTGGCTGCATTCTATAATGAGGATATTGGAAGGTTGATAGAACACTACGACAAAACTCGAAGTAGGTGGAAGGTGTACCTAACTGTTGCAAATAAAATGTTTCTGGTTTTCACTGTGGTTTCCACTTCACGACCGATCGGAACTTACTTTCTGGGCAACCCTCGTAAAATGTCCACGCAGATGATTTAAACTCGTTCATAAGTCATTTCTATCGTTAATATCACTGTTCTTCTACTCCTCTCTTCTAGTGCCTCTGCTAGTGTCCGTCTTCTACTGTCCGCCCGAGGCTGGCAGTAGCGGGTCTTATGTTCGCTTCTTGTAGAGACCGCTCCTGTCGTGGAGCGGTCCTAGTCATCGAATCATTGGCTAATGTCGTCTCACAGCCTTCTCTGCTCTTGCGTTCTTCGACTTTGCACCGGTGCTTATAGTTAAGTCGATACACAATGGAGCTGCGATTTGTGCAGCAGTGGGTATGAACGGAATATAATAGTTCATTTTCCTTAAAACTGACTGCAATTCTGTGACATTGCTAGGAACTGGCAAGTCACGTATGGTTAACACATGTCACTGAAGAGGGTGTATACCTTGACTGTTTATGACATTACCAAGATATTGCAACTGAAGTTGTTCTTTAGTCCCACATCAGATAACACTTGAAACGAAGCACGTAAATTTGCAATGTTTCTTCATGTGTACGACCGCGTTCGACAATATCGTCCAAATAGTTTGAACAGTTTGGTACTTGAGCAGTCAACTGTTCCATACACCGTTGGAAAATAGCGGTTGTGGAAGCACTGCCGAAAGGCAAACGCGAATATTTAAACAAGCCGAAATGAATGTTCACAACACACACTTTTTAAGATTCTTCATCTAGTGGTATTTGAAGATAAGCGTCGTGCAAATCAATTTATGAAAAGTAGCGACGAGCGCCTAATTTGCCCATGAGATTCTATGGTTGTGGCATTGGATCTAAGTATCAATCATAGTTCGTGGGTTGACTGTGGACTTAAAGTCAACACAGAGGCGAACGCGACCTGAAGGTTTGGGGAGCATAACCATTAGACTTGCCTAGTGACTAGCATGTATGGGTGCAGTAGCTCCACTGCATTTCTTTGAGTTGAGTAGCCACTCTGTCCCGTAATGCAAAGGGAAGCGTTCTGGCCCCGCAAACTTTCAGCTGAGCATTGTCTTTCATAGTAATATGTGCAACAAAGTTGTTAGCCTTGCCTAAACCTTTAGAAAAGAGTTCAGGGAATTCTTTCACCAAAGCTAGCTACACTGTCTTAAATCCCGTCCCCTCGCGAGGGGAGCGGATTTAAGACGGCCGCCCGCCCCCAGGAGCTCAGTTCGTCAGCGCACCTGACGACGGCGACATGGCTGATCACCGAAATATTGTGCCCGTTGGACATTACGGACCGGCAGTACACCTATGGACTGTTCGAGCAAGAAATACGCCGGGAGAAACTGAAGAATCGCAAGGCCAAATATGTTCTCACACTCACGTGATTGTAGCACAGTGAAAGTCAAAGTTCGCACATGCAAGTGTTACATGGCAGGCAAAGCACATTTTCCGAGAATGGGAATGGTTTGTCCATTGTTAGCCATAAGGGGCATGCTAGTTTTAGACAGGCGTGTGGAGTCTAACAGTTCATATGTGTTACGATTCAGCATTGTAACAGAGGCACCAGTGACGAACTGAAATTTCACACGTTGTCCATTAATCTGCAAATGAACAAAAAGCTTGTTGGGCTGGCATAGCACTGAAGTAACGGTTCACTTGCTAGTTTTGTTAATGATTGCAGCAGCCTTTGAATGCACCGCATTTATTACATGGGCCTTGTGACTAGATTTATGTGAGTCAGCAGAATTCTTAAGTTTGTTCCTTTGCAAACATACAGATTTAACGCGAACTTTCTTACCACAAGCGAAACACTTTGCTTGTATGGGTAGGCAGTCTTGGCATTTGTGCTGTAAACAGCACCGAGGGAGTGGCTTAATTCTGTTCACCTGTTTGGAGAACAGTTGACACGGTGTGGCCTACATGACCTATTGCTGCCTAAAGGGCTCGTTGTAATCAAGGGACGACTCAAATTGGTTCAAATGGCTCTGAGCACTATGGGATTAACAGCTGAGGTCATCAGTCCCCTAGAACTTAGAACTACTTAAACCTAACTAACCTAAGGACGACACACACATCCATGCCTAAGGCAGGATTCGAACCTGCGACTGTGGCGGTCGCGCGGTTCCAGACTGAAGCGCCTAGAGCCGCTCGGCCACACCGGCCGGCCTGGGATGACTCATTCCAACGAATTGGTGGCTGTTGAAATAAATCAACCGACATGGCACCTGAATCGTACTGATCTAGAATTTTCACTACGTGCTGAAATGACGGGTCGAACCGTTTCAAAATCTGTTCTCTGAGTTTGACAACAGTAGCATTGTACATGATCACATCACGCAGTTTAACATCTGAACATAAAACATATTTGTGTTAGCTGCGATGCATCTATCACTTGCAGCTGAGGCGCCTGGGCAGGGGTTGGGAAATGTGGGTTGCTCATTTTGGACTATGCAAATGCAAGAAACAGACAACGTAAAGAAGAAAAATAAGCACACAAGCAAAGTAAATTTCTGCAACGCCCGCCTCAAAGACTGATTAGAAAAAAACACTAGATGAGACACTTAATACTGCAAACATACCACTGCAAAGAAAAGACAAGGTAGAATTAAGGCGCCAGTAAAACACAAAAGCCCACGAAAAAACACGTCGCCGCTATGGGAGTCGTTCATAGTCTCGTCGCCAAGTGTTAAATCCAGCCATTTCGTCAATATTAGGGTGTCTACAAAACATGCTGTCTCGGATCTCTAGACAACATTCAAACAACTCGCATTAATATGTTTTATTACAAATGGTAAAAATTACAATAATTAACTTTGACAGGTATGTCGCAAGCAAAGGGCCACATGCAAAATAGCAACGTTCTTTGGTATAAACTATCCTAAGCCACAGCTATACAAGTCACTAGTACTGATGCTATTCTTAAACTGGGCCGCAATTAGTCGGGCATGGCGCTTGTGTACTCATTTCCTAGGGTCCGCTGCTGTCGTGTTGTCGTCCTCGAGAGGGGTCGGTCAATGTGCTACTGGCTAACATCTCACAGTAATCTCTTCTCTTTCGTTCCAGACTTTACACCGTAACATTACGTAAATACTACTGCGAACATTCGGTTGGTTTTCAAAGCATTACTTTTGATTATAGACTTTCATTTGAATTTTCTTACAAGTCATTTCTAACCAACTAAAATTCCTACCCTTTATTCAGATTATTGCGTAAATAAGCGCATTGTACTTAACGTTGCAGAATTTTCAGTTGTAATTTTTTAATGTTTCTTTGCTGCTGCGCACTGTGCGCTGCTTTCGAGAAATTTAAAAAAATATTTGTCAACAGAAGGTAAGTGACAATACAGTTTAGGGCCAGCTATTTCTTTGCAAATTCTGTCTGGTATTTATTTTAGAAGTCAGCTTACTCTCAGGTTAGCACTGTATCTTTATAGAAACAGTTAGCTTTAGTTGGTAGATAGTGTTGAACAAATCATATTAAGCCTTTGCACAATTCAGTATAGTCAGAGCTTTCCACAGTACACGAGTTTAAGTTGGGCATTAGTTTGTTGGAAAGTTGTGGTAAGTTCTGTAGGACCAAACTGCTGAGGTCATAGGTCCCTAAGCTTACACACTGCTTCATCTAACTTAAACTAACTTACGCTAAGGACAACACACACAGCCATGCTGAGGGAGGACTCGAACCTAGTATGGGGGGAGCCATGCGAGCTGCGACTAGGCGCCTTAGACCGCGCAGTTAACCAATTCGGCGTTAGCTTGCCTGATAATCATTTTTGAGAAGTGGTTCTAGACAGTGTTAGGAACATTCACTGAGGTAGAGAGAAGCAGAAAATCAGTTAAGTTATACTTGTCAACCTTTATGCCCAGGGTAGTTCACTGGATCTTTCTGAAATATTTAGTCAGATAGTATTGGATTTCTCGAAAGCAAGAAAACAGATGAGCATATTTCTGCTAACGTTGTACTTCTTTTTAGTTATTGTAATAGATTTAAAATTTTTGTATATAATTTGTGAAATTTCCGTACAAATACGTGTGACGATTATTGAAAATTTGATTACGTAGACCTTCCGTGTATGAATACTTCACTTATTGTTGAGATATTTGAGTGTATTATAGTATCAAGAAACAGTTTCTTTCTGTACTTTGGTCATTATGTAGTAATTTGTATGTTGTTGTTGTTGTTGTTGTTGTTGCTGTTGTTGTGGTCTTCAGTCCTGAGACTCGTTTGATGCAGCTCTCCATGCTAATCTATCCTGTGCAAGCTCCTTCATCTCCCAGTACCTACTGCTACCTACATGCTTCTGAATATGCTTAGTGTATTCATCTCTTGGTCTCCCTCTACGATTTTTACCCTCCGCGCTGCCATCCCTTGATGCCCCAGGACATGTCCTACCAACCGATCCCTTCTTCTAGTGAATTTGTGCCACAAACTTCTCTTCTCCCCAATCCTATTCAATACCTCCTCATTAGTTACGTGATCGCCCCACCTAATCTTCATCATTCTTCTGTAGCACCACATTTCGAAAGCTTCTATTCTCTTCTTGTCTAAGCTTCACTTCCATACATGGCTACACTTCATACAAATACTTTCAGAAACGAATTCCTGACACTTAGATCTATACTCGATGTTATCAAATTTCTCTTCTTCAGAAACGCTTTCCTTGCCATTGCCAGTCTACATTTTGTATCCTCTCTACTTCGACCATCATCAGTTATTTTGCTCCCCAAATAGCAAAACTCCTTTACTACTTTAAGTGTCTCATTTCGTAATCTAATTCCTTCAGCATCACCCGACTTAATTCGACTACATTCAATTATCCTCGTTTTGCTTTTGTTGATGTTCATCTTCTATCCTCCTTTCAGGACACTGTCCATTCCGTTCAACTGCCCTTCCAAGTCCTTTGCTGTCTCGGACAGAATTACAATGTCATCGGCGAACCTCAAAGTTTTTATTTCTTCTCCCTGGATTTTAGTACCTACTCTGAACTTTTCTTTTGTTTCCTTTACTGCTTGCTCAATATACAGATTGAATAACATCGGGGAGAGGCTACAACCCTGTCTCACTCCCTTCCCAACCACTGCTTCCCTTTCGTGCCCATCGACTCTTATAACTGCCATCTGGTTTCTGTACAAATTGTAAATAGCCTTTCGCTCCCTGTATTTCACCCCTGCATCCCTTAGAATTTGAAAGAGAGTAATTTGTTTATCTCATAATACAATTTCATCGTGTTTGACAAACGAATAACATCATGAAATTTCGTCGTAGCACAAGACAACAGCGAATGTTGCACAATAATGATTCAGTACAGAATGAAACGAACCACTATCAACAATCAGCAACAACTAGAAATTTACACGGCGTCGCAGGAAATATATCGGATTTGTAATAACCAAACAACTTAGCGACAGCTGATGATACCGAATAAACGAGGAGTAGTGAAAAAATAAATTCTGAAGAAGAGTCGGTATGCAATAAGTCGCCACAGTCTTGTAAAATTTTACAAATGATGACAGATACATCAGAATCAGGCCTTGCGTCAATATCTTTTGAACGAACACAACCCATATCACACTCAGTGAACAATAACGTAGAAACACACTGAGTGAATCAAACAAATTTTCTAGAATATGTGTAAAGAACTGAACTTAATCCATAGTGGATGCTTTTGAACTCCGTCAATGTTCCTGTATAGGGTGTAGAAAAATTTCCACTACCAGTCACAATAAAAGATTATTTTTTCGACACACGACCGGTTTCGGGTTTGTGCCCATCCTCGGATGTTTTTACGTTCAAGTACATGTTTATATCGCTAGAGATCACTTTAGAAATACAAAAAATTTTTTTTTTTTGCTGGTGACTAAACAGATATGAGTGGAACAATTGTAAGTGGCAAAGCAGCATTTGTCGAAAATATATCTCTACTCGCATAAAGATGAAGCATCATTATTATAATTAAGCTGTGGTGACAGTTTTTCCACTTAATTGGATATTTGTAATCATTTTCACGTCTATATTTCAGTTTTATACAGTTTAGATGCGTATTTCACTATTAAGACGTGCACTCGCGAAGTACACTGTGTTTATATACAAACATGTAGGCTTTGGTCAAAAAACTTAGACGTAGGAGGTCTAAAGATGTTGCTCATACAGAAACATGTGTATTACGGCCAGAGAACCCCATAGGAAGTGGAAGGATGTTGCACATATAGAAACTTTAAAAGCTATTATAAACTACGAAGTATTTTTGATCCACATTATGAAATGTTTTAACCAACAGTTTTGTCAGAGATCTTAGCTCTAGGAAGAACAATGATGATATACAAATGAAATTTTGGAAGCTATTACAAATTACGAAAATGATAATTAAGGCCTGTGTTTACAATATGACTTTTACAAATGACAATGATGACACGTGAACTGTTGTATGATTGCTACATTGGATTTCTAAAGCATATTACTTTGTTATTATATCAGACGATAATGAGTTTTTGTTTTTAAATATTTCATGAAATATGTGGAGGTAAGATTTGTTTGCGAGCTCCACTTGTTCGTTGAGGATAAGGTGTGGTGAGTTACAGCTGTTGATGCAAATTTCTACCTCTTCGAGCAGATTCATTTCCTTTCCTTTGTTGACAGTGTGTAGTATTTGTAGGTTGTCTGTAATGGCTGTGGCTGAATGACCATGGTCTTTTGGATGCAGTGTAAAGGTGAAGGCATCCATATGCTCATTGTATCTTATAGTAAATATACTTCTAGTATGGCCTATGTAGAACTGTGGGCAATTGTCACATAATGGTTTGCAAATACCTGATTTGTGGTGGCCTTGGTTGTTTGTCTTACTGTTGTGGACGATGTGCTATTGTAGCTTGTTGTTGGTGCTGAAAGAAATTTGAATACCAGTTTTCCGAAAGAGGCTGACAATTTGGTATGAAATTTTACCTATAAAGGGTATGCAGGCAAATGTGTTTTTATCCTTCTTGTGAGTCTGATTTAGGAGATGAGCTTTGCTTCTTTTTGATTTTGTTGTTAAATTTATCAATTACATTTTTGTTGTATCCATTTCTACGTGCAATATCTTTGATAATGTTAATTTCTTTTTCTTCATCATGAGGCTGAGTGCGATTTTGTATATACGATCAAGTGTGGATCTGAACAATGCCATTTTGTGTTTTACTGGATGACATGAGGGGTTGTTAATGACAACAGCACTAGTGGTGGTTTTCTTGAAAACAACAAACATGCCTTCCAGATTTACAGAAAACCTACCACTACCAATATCGCCAGCAACAACTCCTCATATCATCCAGTACAACATGGAGTGGCATTCTTCAGGTCCACACTTAATCATATACATATCATCCCACTCAGCTCCTATGAGGAAGAAAAAGAAATCTACATTATCAAAGAAACTGCATGTAGAATTGGATACAACCCAGATGTAACTGATAAACCTAACAACAAAATCAAAAAGAAACAAGGCAAACCTCCTAAATCAGATTCACAAGAAGTCTGAGTCTCATCGAATGCTCTCAAATACGTATGGTAAGGACGCCATTAGTGAAACAACGTGTCGTGAATGGTTACAACTCTTCAAGAACGGTTACTTTAATGTCGTAGACCGACATAGTGGTGGAAGAGAGAATTATTTTCGAAGATGCAGAATTGGAGACACTGCTGAGTGAAGACTTGCCTAAAACTCAAGACGAATTGGCATAATTAGTGGGAATGACACAGCAAGCCATTTCAAAACGTCTCAAGGCAATGTGCATGATTCAGAATGAAGGAACTTGGCTCCCGTGTGAACTGAAACCAAGAGACGTTGAACGACGTTTGTGTGTTTGTGAGCAGTTGCTTCAGGGGCAAAAACGGAAGGGATTTCTGCATCGCACTGTGATCAGGGACGAAAAATGGGTTCATTACGATAACCCTAAACACAGAATATCGTCGGGATATCCCGGCCATGCTTCCATGTCGACGGCCACACCGAATACTCACGGCTCCAAGATCATGCTCTGCATATGCTGGGGCCAGGTCGTGTACTATGAGGTGTTAAAACCAAGTGAAACAATCACAGGTGCTCGTTATCGAACGCAATTAATGCATTTGAGCAGAGCATTAAAAGACAAACGGCCGCAATACAGCGAGAGGCACGATAAAGTGATTTTGCAGCTCGACGAAGCTTGACCCCACGTTTTAAAAGAGGTCAAAACGTACTTGGAAACGTTAAAATGTGAAGTCCTACCCCCCCCCCCTCCCCCCACCTCCGTATTCTCCAGACTTTGATTCCTCTGACTGTCATCTGTTTCGAACAAGGGCGCATGGCATGGCCTGGCTGATCAACACTTCCGGTCTCATGAAGAAGTCACAAATTGGATCGATTCGTGGATCGCTGCAAAAAGTGAACAATTTTTTCGACGTGGGATTCGTACACTGCGCGAAAGATGGGGGAAAGTAGTGCTCAGCGGTAGAAAATAAATTGAATGATACATGTGTAACCAATTGGTTTCATTAAAGACTCAAATTTTGGGGAAAAAACGGCAGAAACAAAGTTGTACACCTTGTATATAACATCATTGTGCTTCCTAGATCTAAGATTTCTGACAAAAAAGTGGAGCAAAACATTTCATAATGTGGCTCAAAAAACCATCGCAGTCGATAATAGATTTTTAACTTTTTGTATGTGCAACATCCTTGCACTTCCTATGGCTAAGTTCTTTGACCATAACCTACATGTTTGTATATAAACACAGTGTATGTCACTAGTGGACGTCGTAATACTGAAATATGCAGCTAGACTTTGTAAAACTGAAACATGGATGTGAAAATGATAACAAATGTGCAACTAAGTGGGAAAACTGTGACTACAGCGTAATTATAATAATGATGCTTTATCTTTATGTAAGTACAGATATATATGTTCCACAAATACTCAGGACGCGACTGGTGCTTAACTGAATACTCACTGATGTAACACTCGTAGAATGACTAGAAGTGTGGTCAGCTGACTCTGTGACTTATTGATAACAACCAGAGCACAAAACTGAAAGAGTTACACGTAACTCACTAGCGTCAGTCGAAATACAGTGGCATCCTTCTATATGTTCAGCCCGGGACTGCGGTATACGAGTTAGTCGTCCACAGTCACAGTTCATATTTTAATTTTCTCTCGAGAAAAACTAAACTCTTCGATTCCGAATTACTAATTCCCATTCTCCTTCCCCCCCCCCCCCCCCCCCCCCCCCCAATGAAACATGGACCTTGCCGTTGGTGGCGAGGCTTGCGTGCCTCAGCGATACTGGTAGCCTTACCGTAGGTTCAACCACAACGAAGGAGTATCTGTTGAAAGGACGGACAAATGTGAGGTTACTGAAGAGGGGCCGCAGCCTGTTCAGTAGCTGCAAGGGTGACAGTCTGGATGATTGACTGATCTGGCCTTGAAATATTAATCAAAACAGCCTTGTTGTGTTGGTACTGTGAACGGCTAAAAGCAAGGAGAAAATACAGCCCAAATTTTTCCTGAGGGCATGCAACTATACTGTATGGTTAAATGATGATGGCGTCGTCTTGGGTAAAATATTCCGGAGGTAAAATAGTCCCTCTTTCCAGTTTGCAGGCGGGGTCTACTCAGGAGGACGTCGTTATCAGGAGGAAAAAAAAAAAAAAAAACTGGCGTTCTACGGGTAGGAGAGTGAAATATCAGGCCCCTTTATCGGGCAGGTAGGTTAGAAAATTTAAAAACGGGAATGAATAAGATGAAAGTAGATACGGTGGGAATTAGTGAAATTCGGTGCCAGGACGAACAAGAGTTCTGGTCAGGTGAACAGGGGTTATAAATACAAAATCAAGTATGGGTATTGCAGAACTAGGTTTAATAATGAATGAAAAAAGGGAGCGCGGTAAGCTACTACGAACAGAATGGTGAACGCATTGATGTAGCCAAGATAGACACGAAGCCCACGCCTACCACAGTAGTACAAGTATATACGCGAACTTGCTCCGCAGATGATGAAGAGACTGAAGAAATGTACGACGAGATAAAAGAAATTATTCAGATAGCGAAGGGAGACGAAAATTTAATAGTCATAGGAACTGGAATTCGATAGCAGGACAAGAAAGAAAAGGAAAAATAATGGGTGAATGTGGAGTGGACGTAAGGAATGAAACAGGTAGCCGCCTGGTAGAATTTTGCACAGAGCATAACCATGAGAGAAGGTTGTATACTTGAAAGAGGTCTGGAGACCCTGGAAGGTTTCATATAGATTATATAATGGTAAGACAGATTTTAGATTGTAAGACACTTGCAGGGGCAGACGAGGACTCTCACTACAATCTATTAGTTATGAACTGTAGATTTAAACAGAAGAAACTGCAAAGAGGTGGGAATTTAAGGAGATGGGACCCGTATAAACTAAAAGAACCAGAGGTTGTAGAGAGTTTCAGAGAGAGCATTAGGGAACGATTGACAAGAAAGGGGGAAAGAAATACAGTAGATGAAGAATGGGTAGCTTTGAGAAATGAAGTAGTGAAGGCAGCAGAGAATGCAGTAGGTAAAAAGAAGAGGTCTAGTAGAAATCCTTGGATAACAGAAGATTTACTGAATTTAACTGATGAAAGGAGAATATATAAAAATGCAGTAAATGAAACAGGCAAATCTCAAAAATAAGATCGACAAGAAGTGCAAAATGCCTAAGCGAGGATGGATAGAGAACAAATGTAAGGATATAGAGAAATATATAACTAGGGATTAGATAGATACTGCCTACAGGAGAATTAAAGAGACCTTTGGATAAAAGAGAACCTCACGTACGAATATCAAGAGCTCAGATGGAAAATCAGTTCTAAGCAAAGAAGGGAAAGCAGAAAGGTGGAGGGAGTATATAGGGGGTCTATACACGGGCAATGTACTTGAGGACAGTTTTATGGAAATGGAAGAGGACGTAGATGAATATGAAATGGGAGATCTGATACTGTGTGAAGTGTTTGTCAGAGCGCTGAAAGACCTAAGTCTAAACAAATCCCCAGGAGTAGACAACATTCCATTAGAACTACTGATAGCCTTGGGAGAGCCAGCCCTGACAAAACTCTACCATCTGGTGAGCAAGATGTGTGGGACAGGCGAAATACCCTCAGACTTAAAGAAGAATATAATAATTCCAAACTGAAAGAAAGCAGGTGTTGACAGGTATGAAAACTACCAAACTATTAGTTTAATAAGTCACAGTTACAAAATACTAAGAAGAATTCCTTACAGACGAATGGAAAAAGTGGTAGAAGCCAACCTTGGGGAAGATCAGTTGGGATTCCTTAGAAATGTTGGAAGACGTGAGGGAATACTGACCCTACGACTTATCTTACAAGGTAGATTAAGGAAAGGCAAACCTACGTTTCTAGCATTTGTAGACATAGAGAAAGCTTTTGACAGTGTTGACTGGAACACTCTCTTTAAAATTCTGAATGTAGCCGGAGTAAAATACAGGGAGCGAAATGCTATTTACAATTTATACAGAAACAAGATGGCAATTACAAGAGTCGAGGGGCATGGAAGCGAAGCAGTGGTTGGGAAGGGAATGAGATAGTGTTGTAGCCTATCCCCGATGTTATTCAATCTGTATATTGAGCAATCAGTGAAGGAAACAAAAGAAAATTTCGGAATAGGAATTAAAGTCCATGGAGGAGAAAAAAAACTTTGAAGTTCGCCTATAACAGTGTAATTTTGTCGGAGACAGCTTAGACCTCGAAGAGCAGTTGAACGGCATGGACATTGTCTTGAAAGAAGGATGTAAAAAGAACATCAAGAAAAGCAAAACGAGGATGGTGGGATGTAGTCGAATTAAATCAGGTGATGCAGAAGAAATTAGATTAGGAAATGAGACACTTAAAGTAGTAGATCAGTATTGCTATTTTGGGAGCAAAATAACTGATGATGGTCAAAGTACAGAGGATATAAAATGTAGAATGGCAATGGCAAGGAAAGCGTTTCTGAAGAAGAGAAATTTGTTAACATCGAGTATAGGCTGAAGTGTTAGGAATACTGTTCTGAAAATTTTTGTATGATGTGTAGCCTTGTATGGAAACGAGACATTGACGATAAATAATTTAGATAAGATGAGAATAGAAACTTTAGAAATGTGGTCCAACAGAAGAATACTCAAAATTACATGGGTAGATCACGTAAGTAATGAGGAAGTACTGAATAGAATTTAGGAGAAGAGGAATTTGTGGCACAGCTTGACTAGAAGAAGGGATCGGTTGGTAGGACATGTTCTGTGGCATCAAGGGATAACCGGTTTAGTATTAGGAGGCAGCGTGGAGAGCAAAAATCGTAGAGGGAGACGAAGAGATGAATACACTAAGCAGATTCAGAAAGATGTAGGTTGCAATAGGTACTGGGAGATGAAGAAGCTTGTACAGGACAGAGTAGCATGGAGAACTGCATCAAACCAGTCTCTTGACTGCAGACCACAACAACAAAAATTCTCATCTAACTCTGTTCTTAGCTTACATTTCACGACTTCACTTAAGTGCCGTTTATGACTTTTCCTAATTAGACAACTATTAGCAGCAGATTGTTCTTTCGGCTCAGTCTTATAGCTACACAAGAGCAACCAGGAACTCCTTCCAAATATAAATCTGTCAACAGAGCTCTGAACAAGGCTTTGATAAACTGAATCTTAACTACGTAAAGAGTTTATAATCGGCAATATATTTTATCCAAAACATTCACATACAGTTAACTACTTTCTATGCGACTCTTCCATTTCTGTTTCTCTCTTTTCTTTTCTTTATGGTACACACCATTTTTTTAAAACAAAAACGTTCACGTTTTGTATAAATGAGTTTTCGTTACAGAGTGTGGCTGAGGCTAGAGAAAAATGTCAGTCTTACCCCAAGTCACACCTTGTAAAATGCTGTGCGAAACATTAGGTGTTTCTACATGAACTGCAGTTCTACTGACCAGTATTTTAGCTGGTGCGTCACTTTGCTCAGTTTATCGCAGTGCTTGCTGCAAAGAGACCAAGCAACATCCCTCAAAAACAGAAGACAACTAAATATTGGATTTACTTCAACGAGAGCAAGGAGGAATTCTTAAATCAAGTCTGAATGCAGGAAAAAGGAATGAAAACTTAGAGAATTGCTTGTGATATCGTAATTCTGTCTCAGGTGTTAAAGGATTTGGATCATCATTTTAACGAAATACACTCCTGGTGTGTCAGACCCACCATACTTGCTCCGGACACTGCGAGAGGGCTGTACAAGCAATGATCACTCGCACAGCACAGCGGACACACCAGGAACCGCGGTGTTGGTCGTCGAATGGCGCTAGCTGCGCAGCATTTGTGCACCGCCGCCGTCAGTGTCAGCCAGTTTGCCGTGGCATACGGAGCTCCATCGCAGTCTTTATCACTGGTAGCATGCCGCGACAGCGTGGACGTGAACCGTATGTGCAGTTGACGGACTTTGAGCGAGGGCGTATAGTGGGCATGCGGGAGGCCGGGTGGACGTACCGCCGAATTGCTCAACACGTGGGGCGTGAGGTCTCCACAGTACATCGATGTTGTCGCCAGTGGTCGGCGGAAGGTGCACGTGCCCGTCGACCTGGGACCGGACCGCAGCGACGCACGGATGCACGCCAAGACCGTAGGATCCTCCGCAGTGCCGTAGGGGACCGCACCGCCACTTCCCAGCAAATTAGGGGCACTGTTGCTCCTGGGGTATCGGCGAGGACCATTCGCAACCGTCTCCATGAAGCTGGGCTACGGTCCCGCACACCGTTAGGCCGTCTTCCGCTCACGCCCCAACATCGTGCAGCCCGCCTCCAGTGGTGTCGCGACAGGCGTGAATGGAGGGACGAATGGAGACGTGTCGTCTTCAGCGATGAGAGTCGCTTCTGCCTTGGTGCCAATGATGGTCGTATGCGTGTTTGGCGCCGTGCAGGTGAGCGCCACAATCAGGACTGCATACGACCGAGGCACACAGGGCCAACACCTGGCATCATGGTGTGGAGAGCGATCTCCTACACTGGCCGTACACCACTGGTGATCGTCGAGGGGACACTGAATAGTGCACGGTACATCCAAACCGTCATCGAACCCATCGTTCTACCATTCCTAGACCGGCAAGGGAACTTACTGTTCCAACAGGACAATGCACGTCCGCATGTATCCCGTGCCACCCAACGTGCTCTAGAAGGTGTAAGTCAACTACCCTGGCCAGCAAGATCTCCGGATCTGTCCCCCATTGAGCATGTTTGGGACTGGATGAAGCGTCGTCTCACGCGGTCTGCACGTCCAGCACGAACGCTGGTCCAACTGAGGCGCCAAGTGGAAATGGCATGGCAAGCCGTTCCACAGGACTACATCCAGCATCTCTACGATCGTCTCCATGGGAGAATAGCAGCCTGCATTGCTGCGAAAGGTGGATATACACTGTACTAGTGCCGACATTGTGCATGCTCTGTTGCCTGTGTCTATGTGCCTGTGGTTCTGTCAGTGTGATCATGTGATGTATCTGACCCCAGGAATGTGTCAATAAAGTTTCCCCTTCCTGGGACAATGAATTCACGGTGTTCTTATTTCAATTTCCAGGAGTGTAGAAAGATGTTGTAAGATGACTATCAATAAAAGTAAATGAGATTAACGGAGTGTAGTAGATTTAAATCAGGCGGTGCTAGGGAATTATACGAGGAAGTGAGACACTAAAAACAAGACAAGAGTTTTGTAATTAGGTTAGGAAAAGACATCTTCACTGATGGCGCTCTCAAAAATCACGCTATGTCTGTACGGAGTTGAAACTCGGACTGAACATATGGGAGGGATGAACACACCGGTCTACATAAGCAGAACAACACAGGATTGCCAGATCACTTGCAGTGTTGTTAGTTTCACTACAATGAACTGTGAACGAAACGGAGAGGATCAAACATTCGTACTTGCAAAAGTTAGAAAATTATTACTGAAGAAGATACATTCATTAACACCGTGTATAAATTTTAATTTTTTTTTTTCTGAGTTTATCCATGTACGGAAGTGAAATATGGACGATAAACCATTCAGACAAGAGGAGAAAAGAAATTTTTCAAGTGTAGTGCTACAGGTGACTGCTAAAGACGAGACGGGTAGACACATTAACTAATGACAAGGTACTTAATCGAATCTGATAGAAAATAAATTTACCACACAACTCTATGATCCGGAGGGAACAGTTTATAGGACATACCCTGAACCTTCTGGAGACAGTCACTCATATTTTGTAGCAAAATTTGTCCGTTCAAAGTTGTGACGGTGGAGCACGGCCTTGACTGTAGTAAGCAGATCAGGCTAGCATGCAGAGTTGCATCAAACTAGCGTTTACACTGAACTCCACAATAACAACACGTAAGGGATGTGATAAAAGTAAACTGACAACAAGGCGAGCGATGTGGCGACGCTGGGTTGTTCTGTCTATGTAGACCAGTGTGTTCACCCCTCCCATATGCTGAATCCGAGTTTCAGCTCCGTACAGACATCGCGTGATTTTTTGAGAGCGCCATCCGTGAAGTTGTGCTTTCTCGTGCGTTACAAAAATGGAACACCAGAATTTATAGCAACGTTATGCTGTCAAGTTTTGTGTTAAACTAGTGGAATCTGCGAGTGACCATGAAAGGTTGAAACAGGCCTCTGGGGAACATTCCTAGTGTGACTTTGTAACACCTATATCGATTAGAAGTAGGTTTATATTATGTAACTTGTGTCTAATTATGAAGTGTTTGTTCTTTGTTAGTAAAGGTCATTGATTTGTGACAGGAAATTTAAAGTATTGTAATATATATATATATATATATATATATATATATATATATATATATATATATATATATATATATATATATATATATATGGAAAAAGATAAATAATCGTTTATAATAATGAAATTTTATAATATATGTAAGCTTATAAGATAAACAATGTGTACTGGAAGCTGGTTGACGCTTACAGCACTTGTACTGTAAAATGTAAAAGATATAGGGAAGTCCCTCCTCAACGGAAGTGGCACGGCGCGATGTAAAAGGCGGTTTTGGCTGTCGAACTGGGCGGCTCGTTTGTGTGAACGGTACGCAGTCAATAACTAGCCGTTACCCGGTACACATCGACGATGCCAAGGGAGGCAACCGGGGCTGCTTTGCATGGAATTTTGCCCCGGATGTAGATTTGGCTGTTGGTTGGTACTCTCTGCAGTAAGGAATGGCTCTAATAAGTTGAATAGCCGTCGCCAAGAAGAAATTTTATAGAGCACTCAAACATCAATAGCCGTGAGTACAGTTTAACCGCCACGTCGCCTGCCACCACAGCTTCGCCACTGCTCGACCAACTTCATGCATACAGACGTGTGTCAGGGCATGGACCAGTTAATTTGTGTGAGTCATTTTAATAATAATCCAAATGCTATAAATCCTCTATCCTGATCATGAACCTACGCAGGGTTCCCTCCTAAGTGTTTATAAAGCCGAGTATCCTGTTGCAAATGAACAAGTGATTTATTTATGTTTGTCAAATGTGCAAGGATCAACAAAGTTGAAGTTAGAATTTTGCTAAAGTACTCTCAGCTTATTACAAAGTATCGTTTTGCAAAAGTACTGTGCCAGATTGTGTATATGTTTCTGTCTAAAATAACTGCTTCACACGTAATAAAAAAGGCAAATAAATTAAACCCGTTTGAACATAATTTAGCCTCGATTACTATCATCAACGATTTTTTAAAGTTAATTGAGCTCAGTGTTGAATAATTTGCTTTGAAAAGTAAAATATAAACTATTTCAAGTGAAGTTAAGAAGTGACTTTGTTCAAATTAAATTTTGCTACTGAAATAATCATAGAGTTTGACAAGTGATGCTATACCAGTTTATGGATCTCCACCATATTCTTCTCATATTAGAAAGATGATTGGAATATTATTGCTGCTAAGGAAAACAGATATAAGCAGAGGGATATGAACAGCGTAATTGTGGTATCATTTATCATTATTTGTGGTTCTTACATGCCAGTTAAAACAGAGGCCCCTCAGGTCCATCTTTAGTCCTGCACTTCTAGCATTAACATTACAATACTACTTCAGGTAATGATATTGAGTGTAACTGTTATTAGAATAAGTTTGGTACAATTTTTGCTTTCTATGATTACTAGTTGGTGCATTGCAACTGTTGCCACCCACAGTTTAGAGTGCCCTGTGTCCGCTTGTATCCTGTGCGCTATGCAAAGGAAAATATTCATGAGAGTAACTTCAATAACTGATATTCTGTTTTCTTAAACTTATATTTCCAAATTAATGTGCCTGATTAGGCTGACGACTGTTCGTTTCTTTCATTCAGATATGAATTTTACTACTTTTATTAACCCCCCAAGTTAAAATCTGATTAGTTTTTATATTAATTGCACTATATTCAATATTACAGTCCGATACCTTTATCAATTAGATACACACACGCGGTCAAAATTCACAAATCCTCTGTGAGGGTAACATTAGCTTGTTTCACAGCAGGTTAGAGTTACACGTGGCTTTTCCCGTGACAGGACTTAAGGTTAGGTTGTTAGGGAAGAGTGGCATATAACGAAGCTAATATTATAACCTACAAAAAGTTGAAACAGACATGTGGGGGACATTCGTTATAAAGTGAAGTGTTGGCAGAAGAGCCAACACTGTGTTGCTAGAGGAGGCCAAAATGCACGCTTATAAGCTCACGCAGATTGGCGTGAAGGTCTGGAACAGTTCAGGGAATTAATAGTAGCAAATAAAGTATGTAGTTGATATAATTCTTAACTTTAATCCACAATTGTAGAACATCTCTCGTTACTGTACATGCTTCACAATATTGATTATCAAATGCTATGGCGCCTTGCTAGGTCGTAGCAAATGACGTAGCTGAAGGCTATGCTAACTATCGTCTCGGCAAATGAGAGCGTAGTTGTCAGTGATCCATCTCTGGCAAAGTCGGCTGTACAACTGGGGCGAGTGCTAGTCAGTCTCTCTAGACCTGCCGTGTGGTGGCGCTCGGTCTGCAATCACTGACAGTGGCGACACGCGGGTCCGACGTATACTAATGGACCGCGGCCGATTTAAAGGCTACCACCTAGCAAGTGTGGTGTCTGGCGGTGACACCACATAAAGAATATAAGTTTTTGCTGCCAACGATTATGTTTGTTAAGGCAGATAGCGCGTTAAAGCTGAATCTCGCTCAGAGATACATGCAGTTTCGTAAACCGACGAAAACGTCGAACCTGTGAGTGCTCTTGTGAGATCAGACCGACGTTTAACAATAAAGATGACGGATGACCCTTTAAACTTTAACACTTTCACCATACACCAAATGTGCCAAAATGGTGCCGAAAAATCTCCAAACTGAGCAGAAGGACAATCTTCTTCAGAGGAACGTCAGTGATCACGAAAGGTTCAGTCCTGTGATGACAGGTGATAAGTCATGGAATTTTGAGTACAATCCTGAGACAAAGTGGCAAAGTGAGGTGTGGCACACTGAGACATCTCCTGGACTGAAAAAAAGATCGACTGAGCAAATCAAAGGCCAAAACAAAGATATTTTCTTTTTTTGACAATAAGGATATCATGCTCAAGGAATTTGTTTCTGCATGTCAAACTGTCATCGAAGAGTGTTAGAAAGATGTCCCTGAAAGGCTCAGGAAAAGGGAGAATCGAGTGAGACAGTTCACTGAAGACTAGCGGATGCAGCATGATCATAACTAGACCGCGGATTTTAGGTAAAAACCTATTTTGTTCCTGAGTTCCTATTTGAACAAAAATTTGTACTTATGCGTTTCATTTTGCACTTAGAACGCCAGTAACACATAACACGTCGGTCGCTGCACAATGTACTGATTTGTTTTCGCTGGGAAAAAGCGAACGATGACCTGTTTTTTTTTTTCATTTTACTGCGGTGCATGGGAGCGGTAGGGGAAGTACTCGTTGCTGGACATATGGCACCGGACAGATGGCCGCCCCTTCTGAACAAGCGAAGGGAATCTACCGGTGTTTCAGATGAAAACATCTCACTACTGGCAAATTATTTTTCGAACCGGAAAATTCACGTATAATACCTTTCACAAAACAGAGTAGTTTGGTAGAACTGCCTGTAGACAGCAGCGAGAAATAGCGCGAAGGGCAGTAATTTAGCTATAGAGGGCGTCTACGATTAACATTGTAATTTTTTAATCCGTGCTCAGCTTAAGGCCTATGAAACCATTTTTTTGCGAAAATACACAGCTGGCCAGAATCCTACGAACGAAATATTGTCAAATATAACATTTAGTACCCCCACGTTCGATTCTAATGTGTAACTCAAATCTTTGACCGCTTCCCGTTCGCTCACCGAAGTTAAGCACTGTCGCGCTCGGCGCGTACTTGGATGGAGTGCCGAGTGCCGTTGGTAGTGAGGCAAGCAAAGGAATTGTAAACAGTCTCTAGCGACCTTCGCCTGCGACGAGACGTAAAGCCCTAAGTTTACTTCCTTTTTCTAATCTTTGAAAACACAAGAACTCTAAGTCAGATGAACGAAACAGGTACATTTTAGGATTTTGATTCCGAAATAGGCAAAATTATGCGTCAACGTCCTATAGAACTAATGGTATTCAGTTCAGTTAGTCATGAAACGCGTAAGTACCAACTTATAGGCAAATTGGAGCTTAGTAAAAAAAATAGGTTTTAATCTAAAGATCCGTGATCTATTTTTTACATATGAATAATAAAACACCTATAAAGTGTATTTGGTATTAACAGGGATAGCGATATAAAAAAATAAAAAAAGACCGAAGTGTTGGGCAAATACGAAGCATGAGCGCATATCAACTAGCCACCTTGCTGCACGCTGGGCAGAAAATATTTTTTCCATCTGTCGTATAGTGTGGAAAAACTTGGAGCCACTGTCTTATATGATGAAATAGGCACTATTTAAGATATTAAAGCCGAAATAGGCAAAAATAGGCAATAACGTCGAAATAGGCTTTTTTAGGTCCTATAGAATTAACGCTGTTGCAGTGGCTGCAAGATTTTCCGCATTATACAACAGATGGGAAAATTATTTTCTGCCAAGCATGCAACAAGGAGGTTAGTTGATATTTTTCTTAGACTTTTTATTTTCCTGTCACTTAGGATTCTTTTTTATCGCTATCCTTTAGTAATACGAAATACTCTTTATATGCGATTCTAATCTGCATTTCCTTTTTCTCTCGTATTAGGTTTCGAGTGTTAAGAAATCTCACTTAACTCAGCATGCAGATGGAATCGCACACAAAGCTAATGTTGAACGAAAGTCAAAATTGAAGCATACTCTTTTAACCAGTAAATCTGGTGAATCTTCCGAAAAAACAAGTTCTGCAGTGATCTGTGTCATGCGCTTGTGGCAGCAAACATCCCCTTTCGGAAACTAGAAAACCCTATTTTCAGAGTTTAGGAAGTACTGCCATCAGTCTATTGCTGTAGAGTCAACTTTACGTAAGAATTATGTGGATTCAACTTACAATGCAGCATTGCACAGAATCCGAAAAGATGTTGGAGAATCTTGTATATGGATTTCTGTGGATGAAACTAATGACAGTCTTGGCCGTTTTATTGCAAACCTGATTATTGGCAAGCCAGATCCAGATGCTCCATCCAGGGCTCATTTGATTTTCTCGAAACAGCTTGCAAAAACTAACCAACAAACAATAGCACAGTTTGTGAACAATGGGATTATGATGCTACACCCAAACGGAGTGGATGAGAATAAGGTGCTTCTGGCCGTCACTGCTGCTGCTACATATATGATAGCAGCGTTTCAATTATTAAAAGTATTCTACCCATTGATGCTGCACGTAACTTGTGTAGTGCATGGCATCAACCGCACAGCAGAGCAAGTAAGGCTACAATTTCCTAAAGTAAATAAAGTAATATCTACGGTGAAGAAAATTTTTGTTAAGGCACCATCAAGAATACCGGCATTCAAAGAACAGCTTCCAGATGTCCCATTGCCGCCAGAGCCTGTTGTGTGTGTGTGTGTTTGAGGTTTACGGGCGCTAAACAGCGTGGTCATCAGCGCCCAAACGCATATAAAGAGGAACACATGCAGTGAAGGGACTAAGACGAACAGCGAACAAGAAGAACGGCTAAAAGACACAGACCTGACGCAGTTCCAAATCCTCACATACAGAGGCAAAACAAGAGGAGAAGGAAAACACTAAAAAGGAAAGGAAACACAAGGAAAAGAGAACAGAAACCGAAGGGAAACAAGGAGGTAATCGTGACTGGCTGACCTCGTACCTAAAACCTTGGTGAGCCAGTCACCCAGCAGCACATTAAAACCCTCTCCCTAAAATCCGAGGCAACAAATTGGACAGGACACAAAACCGTAAGACCTTAACGACAGCCGTTGCGTCATCTTGTAAAATAGAGGGCAAATCCGGTGGCAAAGAAACCACTGCCCTCTGGACAGAGAATAAAAGACAGTCAAGTAAAATGTGGCGGACAATGATCTGGACGCCACAAGAACTGCAGATTGGGGGGCCCTCCCGCCGGAGTAAAAAACCATGCGTTAAGGGACTGTGCCCGACGCGGAGGCGAGTGAGGAGAACCTCAACCCACCTGCATTACTGGTAGGACGTACGCCATGGCCGCGTGGTGGCCTTGACCAGACGCAGCTTATTTTCACCGACTGCCAGCCACTCCTCTTCCCACTGACGCATAACGCGAAAACGCAGGAGGGAGGTAACAGCATGGAGGGGGACGGCACTTTCAACAACGTGAGGGAGGGAACATGCATCTTTGGCAGCCACATCCGCCAGTTCGTTTCCCCGAATACCCACGTGCCCCGGCACTCAGCAGAAGGAAACCTCCTTCCCCTGCCGTTGCAGGTGGAGTAGGGCATCATGAATGTTCTGAACGACCGTATCCGTTGGGTACAAGTGTTGCATGGTCTGAAGGGCACTCAGGGAGTCAGAACAGATGAGGAACATAAGACTGGGAACACACCTCATCTGCTCCAAAGCCCACAAGATCGCAAACAATTCGGCATCAAAGATGGTAAACGCTGCAGGAAGCCGTAACTTGACGACTCGATCAGAGAAAACAACAGCACAACCAACAGAGTCCCCCTGTTTAGAGCCATCCGTAAATACTGGAACATGGTCGGGATGCTGGTTTAAAATATCATAAAATAAGGAGGTACAAACAAACGCAGGAGTGCAGCTCCTCCGGTACTCCGACAAGTCTAAAAGGACGCTGGGCCTCTGGAGCAACCAGGGAGGCAGGCGAGTAAAACCTTGTCGTTGGGGGGCCACACGCTCCACAGCAAGGGACTCAAGCAAATGCTTGGCACGAATCCAAAATGGTCTCGTTGCCCTGGGACGACTGGAAAAGAGACGTTCCATAGGCGGTCGGGCAACGGTAGGGCAGGGGATGTAGGACAGGCAAGGAATTGACACACCCGTCGCACCATGAGGAGTTTCCGCCGGATGGCGAGCGGCGGTTCCCCTGCCTCAGCACACAGGCTGGGGACGGGACTGGTACGGAAGGCACCAGTGGCCAGCCTGATACCCTCATGGTATACTGCATCAAGAATCTTCAGATACGAAGGCCTCGCTGACCCATACACGGTGCAACCATAGTCAAGACGCGATCGGACGAAAGCCCTATAAAACTGCAGCAGACGCGCCCGATCTGCTTCCCAGGACCGATGGCTCAGACACTTCAAAATATTCAGTGCCTTCAGGGCCCGCACCTTGAGGTCTTTAAGGTGAGGCAACCACGACAACTTGGAATCAAAAGTGAGGCCCAGGAACCGCACAGTGTCGCTAAAAGGAAGAATGGTGTCCCTCAGACGCAATTCAGGGGAGGTAAAAAGATGTCGAGAACGATTAAAATGAACACACACACATTTGTCTGCAGAAAAGGTAAAACCTGTCTTCGCAGTCCATGCCTGTAATCGCTGTATCGTAAGCTGCAACTGCCGACTAGCAGTGACAAGACTGGAGGAAGAACAGAAAACAGCAAAATCGTCCACAAACAAGGAGCATTGGGCAGGACTCCGGATAGTGGACGTGATACTGTTAATGGCGACGGCAAAGAGGGTGACACTTAAAACGCTTCCCTGAGGAACACCATTCTCCTGCACATACAAATCAGATAGCACATTACCAACCCTATAACGAAAGAGGCGGTGGGAAAGAAAGGACCGAATGAAGATGGGGAGACGGCCACGAAAGCCCCACTCATGGAGTTGACTGAGGATATGGCGGCGCCAAGTAGTGTCATACGCCTTATGAATGTCAAAGAAGACACCAAGACAATGCTGGTTACGTAGGAAGGCCTGCTGGATGGCCGCCTCAAGCAGGGTCAAGTTGTCAATAGTTGAACGACATCTCCGAAAGCCACACTGAGAGTGGCTAAGGAGCTGCCTGGTCTCGAGCAGCCAAACCAGGCGACGGTTGACCATGCGTTCCAACGTCTTCCCGACACAGCTCGTCAAAGCAATACTTCGATAACTGCTGGGATGCGTTCGGTCCTTCCCCGGTTTGAGGAGAGGAATCAAAATCGCCTCCCTCCACGAGTCAGGGTGTGCGCCGGATAACCATATCATATTAAAACAATTCAGGAGAGCTTCCTTGGATGGCAGCAACAAGTGCTGCAGCATGCTGTACCGGATTTGATCATGACCAGGCGCAGTATCATGAGCCACAGACAGCGCCGAATCCAGTTCCCACATTGTGAAGGGGCAGTTGTAGGATTCAGAATTTGGAGACCGGAAGTCCAAGTGACCCCTCTCGACGGCAATGCGGTAGCGGCAGAAATTTGGATCACAGTTAATAGTGGCGGTAGATTTCGCAAAATGCATGGCCAGTGTCTCGGCAATGTCTCTCGGCGCCGTGAGGAGACATCCCTAATGCAGCAATGCCGTGACAGGTAGTTGGCTGCGTTTTCCGGAAATCCTCCTGATGGCTTCCCATACTTTCGTAGAACTAGTGGAGCGGGAGATGGAGTTCAAGAACGATTGCCATGACCGTCGTTTGCTCTCTTTAATCACTCGCCGCGCTTTGACCCTTGCCACCCGAAAGGCCGCAAGATTGGTAGCTGAGGGACGGCACTTGAAGCAGCGCAGAGCTGCACGGCGGGCTCGGATGGCTGAGCGGCACTCAGTGGTCCACCAAGTGACAGGACGCCTCTTGGGATGACCGGATGACCGTGGGATGGACAATTCAGCAGCATGGGAGATCACGACAGTAACATGGTCTACCCATTCGTGGACGCTGGCACGGTGTTCCAAAACAGCCAGTTGGCTGAAAAGTGGCCAGTCAGCTCTGCAGAGGTGCCACCGAGGCGGCACTGATAATGCCACAGCCTCATCCAGGAGGCGAATCCAAAGGGGGAAGTGGTCACTAGAATGGAAGTCAGCAACAACCTCCCACAGAGCAGAATCCGCGAGTGCTGGAGAGCAAAAGGAAAGGTCAATAGCCGATGACGACCCGGAAGCAGTACAGAAATGAGTGGGAGCACCAGAGTTGAGGATGCACAGTTCTTCAGACATCATGAGGCGTTCCAGAATGCGACCCCTGGGGCAAGTAGTCGGAGAGCCCCATAAGACATTATGAGCATTGAAGTCCCCCAGCAGAAGAAATGGGCGGGGGAGTTGACTAATTAGGTCTGTGAGAGCCACAAAGTCTATCGCATCCTGAGGTGGTAAGTAAACTGAACAGACTGTGAGCCTCCGACCCACAAGAAGGTCAACTGCAACTGCTTGCAAGTCTGTAACGAGAGGGAGCTCAGATGAGGGGTGCATGTCACGGACAAAAACCTCAACACCACCCTTTGCCCTTTGCCCCGTCAGATCATCTTTTCGATATACGGTATAGCCCCGTAAAGAAGGAGCATCAGTGGCCCGAAAATGTGTCTCTTGGAGACATAAGCACAAGAGGCACTCTCGTACAAGGAGTTGTAATTCGGCCACATGCGTCCTGAACCCATTCAGGTTCCACTGTAATATGGGAGCCAGCGATCAGGGTGGCTGAACTTTCACCCTGCCTCTGTGCTTTGGAGGAGAGCCCGTACTGGCCGGAGATTTATTCCTGGGGCGAGAAGATCGCCCCCGGTCGATATCAATGTCCATCAGCTCCAATGACGACCCACGGGAGATGTCAGACAGTATGATGGCCTCGTCATCAGACCGACCCTGACTAGTCTCCTCAGGTGGCAAAACCTTCACCTTCGGCGTCTTTGTCTTGGAGGGTTTGTCTTGGAGGGCTTAGAATGCAGAGCCTTGTCAACAGGTGGAGCTTTACTTGCCTGGGCAGAAGGCGCCATAGGGGGAGAGGCAGAAAGTACCCCAATGTCAGCAACCACAGCCTTGTCCGACGTTGCGGGGAGAGCCGCAGGTTGCAAAACAACTGCAGCAGCACAAGTGCACTGGCAAACGCAGGTATTAGTGCTAACACTAGCAACCTCCGTTTGCGTAGCAGCAGTGGCCATTTGTACCGGTTTTTTCAGAGCGGAAGCGAAAGATGTTGTAAACACAGGAGGTTGCATGGCCTTAAAGAGCTTCTTGGCCTCACCATAGGGGATGCGCGTAGATGTTTTAATCTCCTGTATCTTCCGTTCTTCGAGATAGATGGGGCAGACCCGGCTCCAGACAGGGTGACCCCCAGAGCAATTCACGCACTTCACAGGCGATAAACAATCGGCTCTTTCATGGGCAGGCTGACCACATTTACCACAAGTGGCTATCCCATTGCACCCCAACGTAGTATGCCCAAAGCGCTGACATTTGAAACAGCGCATTGGGTTGGGGAAATATGGCCTTACTGGCAAACGTAAGAACCCCGCTTTGACATGCTCTGGGAGTCTCGGGCAACTGAACGTGAGAATAAACGAGTCGGATTTGACTAGGTCCCCATCGACTCGTTTCATAATATGCTGCGCGTCAACAATACCTTCATCAGCCCACTCAGATTATAGCTCGTCTGTGGGGATATCCACCAAGTCCCTACATGTCACAACACGCTTACTATAGTTCAGAGTGGAGTGGAGCTGGGTCTCGATAGCGTACTCTCCGAGACAGGTTGCTTTCCGAAGAGAAGCGACTTGACGGGAACTAGAAGTCTCGACTAACAGAGTCCCATTGCCCAGTCGCTTCACAGATTTCAGTGTTTCTGCAATTCCCTCAAGACCCTTGTGGATGTAAAAGGGAGAAACCCTCTCAAAGCTACCCTCCTTCCGTTTAATAATCAAAAACACATTCTGATTCTCAGCATGTGCTCTGTTACGACATCTCGATCAACACCAGGCGCTGGAGGACTCGCAGCACGAAGTCGCTTCTTCGATGGGGTGTGTTTTCCTACCAGCGGCCCACCCAAGCCACTGGTAGGGGGAAATGTAGAGGTCGAAGGGTCCATTGCGGTCCCACGAGCAGCTAGGGAACTAAAGGTCCGCTCAGACAGAGCCCCGCGTGCCTGAGTAAGCCTTATACAACTGGGGTGCGGCAGGTGCCCCAGAGGTTGCCCGCTTGCGACTGTTCCACCCCAACAGCCATGCATCTCATAGGCGCGGAGCACACCGGAAGATTGAGGGTTTTTTATAGAGGTTGTCCTTCCTTGCAATCCAGGCGGTCAAGCCAAGATTAACATTCCCCGCAGCACACAACATTCCACCGCCGCGCCATACGGTGGTCGCTGAAGCATGTCCGGGGGTTACGGTGACAGGAAACTGGCGGCGCTGACCAGTCCCCAGCTCAGGACCCCGGGATCGCGAAGCCCGTACTCAGCAAATGAACGCTGAGCCCCTGGGGGCCCAGAGCCTGTTGTCACCCGCTGGGGCACGTGGCTGACAGAAGCAGAATACTATAGTACGCATTTCTCAGCTGTCCAGAAGCTGGTTGAAAATATACTGGAGGATGCTGCATCCGTAACTGCAGCAATGGAGTTACTGAAAGATTCTTCTTTAAAACGGGACTTATCTTACATTAGGGCCCACTGCACATTTATGGCAAGAATAATTTCACAATTAGAAGACTCAAGGAAACCTATCCACGACAATATTTCTTTGCTTGAAGAAGTAAAAATGAAAATTAATGAAGCGCCAGGTGAAGTAGGGGAAAAAGTACGGGCAAAAATGCAAGCGGTTTTGCAGAAGAACACTGGCCTGAAGGAGTTGTGTGCAGCTGCCGACATGCGTAGTGGAAAATCCAGCACTCCTGACTGCAGCATTCCTGTCCAACATGTGCCGAAAATGAAGTACGCCCCTGTCACATCTGTTGATGTAGAACGTTCTTTTTCAGCGTATAAATTGATTCTGACTGACAAGCGCCACAGTTTTCACTAGAAAACCTAGAAAAGATTCTGGTTATTTATTGTGAAGCCAACTAGGTCAGAATATGTGAAACTACGAATGTATTAATTAAACCATTGCCATATCTTTTTTACGGAGATCTTTATCTTGCAGGAGTTATGTTCAACATTAATGTTGTAGATTGCTGTGTCTGTAACTGTGTAAATATTCATTCACCTTGTTTTAATGACTAATAAGATGTTCGTACTGTCAACACTGCGTATTTTAATTTATTTTTATTTTCTCTGCATCATTTTTATTAGAGCCTATTTTAGGTTTTATATAGCCTAAATGAAGTACTGAAGGAGCCTATTTTAGGTGCCTAAAACACACTTTTTTTACGACCTAAAAATCCGTGGTCTAATCATAACGCCCCATGTCACAGGGGGACTTCCCTCACGGAATTTTCGACTTCAAAAGGCTTTCCTGTTGTTCCATAGACGCCATATTCACCTGATCTGAGTCTTTGTGACTTTTTTCTCTTCCCGAAACTTTCCTTGAAAGGACTTTATTTTGGGACTATCTGGAGAACATTTAAAGGAATTTGACCGACCTGTTGAAGGTCCTACCGGTTGAAGCAATTCAGCACTGCTACCTATACTGTGAACATTGATTCCGCCGGTGGGTAGCTGCCGAAGGGAACTGTATCTTTGTTTGATATAAATAAAAACTTTGATGGATAAAAAGGCAGTCTCATTACATTTCCTGCACACCCTTAAAGTCGTTGCTTCCGAGAAAATAATTTTCAGCAAATAGGGCAGTACGATGAGGTTAAATATTGGCCGGTAGTAGGTTAGAATGCAGTTGTTATTCACTGCGTATGTTATTAAGATTAAGGAACACTTCTTTGTTAGTGGCAGCTCGTTAACGACGTTCCTAATGAACGGAAGAAGATATCAAAATCATTATGCCGATAATACTTCCAGCGGAGTGGAAAGCAAAAGTGGGCGTATGGGCGATTTTCCAATGGGCGACGCCTGCCGCCGAGCAATGTTGGGGGAAATTGCGTCGTCTGTGCGGACTGGCGCACGCACCGGAGGAAAGTAGCGATAACGAAGACTCATTAGGTAAAGCAAACGCAATCAGGGCGGCCATTATGTGCTCATCGCAGGCGGGCCTGCTAATGAACCGCGGCGCGGGATAAAAGAAGGTCGAAGAATCGATAAGCGCTCCACGGCAGCCCCTCGAGCGTTTATTACACGGACATCGTTTAAAGAAATTACGAGAATTATTCCTGCGTTGTTAACAGTTCCCTCTCTCCGAGGGTGCACATTATCTGCAAGGTTCGCCGGAATAATAAATTAGGATTGTTTTCGAAGTGAATAAAGAGTGAGTGTTCAGGGATATTTATTATCGCATGAGTTCGACACGGAAGTTCAGTTGTAGGTTTTGGGAGAGCGTGTAGGAGCTTTCCAGTAAGGATGACTGTTTACTTGCTCTGGAAGCATTATAACCGAAGCTTCTTGTAAAATGGTTCATACTCGTGAATACTTGACTTTTCAGTCAAGGGAACGCTTGCAGAAAGCAGTGCAATATGAAGCACGTAGGCAAAGTCAGTTCAGATATTTGTTACAGCAAATGTCGTTCCAAATATACTTACGTAAAAGTATTGCAACACCAAGAAGGATCTCTGCAACATAAACGAAAGTTGGTAGGCATGTATCTGCATCTGAAAGATGGTGTCTATTAAAATTTCGCGCTAGTCGCAGAAGAGCGGTGCTGCTACCGCCACTATGAAATGCAAATTAGGTTTGTTTTAAATACGCGCTGTAGTTACATATGAGAGTCGGACGTAGTTAGCTGACGTTAGTCAGGAATGTCTTTAAGGCCGCCATTATGAACACCTCACTGAGTTCGAACGTGACCGTGTGATAGGGCTACGGGATGCTGGATATTCCTACTGCGACACTGCAGAAAGTCTTGGCAAGAACGTGGCCACTGTGCATGATTGCTGGCTACGTTCGTCACGAGAATGTACTCTCGCAAGAAGACCGGCCTCCGGTGGATCACGTGGCACTACCGAGAGAGAAGACCATCGTGTTCGGCGTATGGCTCTGGCGCGTCTGTATCGCATCTGAAGCAGCAATTTGAGCAGCATTTGGCACCACACTGACACTATGTTTATAAATCGTGAAATCGGTTATTTCAAGGACAGCTGCGAGCCACACGTCCTATAGCGTGCATTTCAGTGGACCCAAACTGCCACCAAAGGGTACTTCAGTGGTGTCCAACGAGAGCTCGTTGCAGGGCAAGTTGGATGTCTTTTGTGCTTTCTGATCAAAGCTGGTTCTGCCTCGGTGCCAGTGACGGGCGTGTTTTGGTTAGAAAGAGGACAGCTGAGGGCCAGCGCCCAAGCTGCAGGCACTCAGAAGTGCCGCAAAACGACGTGGCATGGACTTGACTAATGTCTGAAGTAGTGGTGGAGGGAATTCTCAACATGAATCCTGCAGGGCTGTCCATAAATCCGTAAGAGTATGATGGGTAGAGATCTCTTCTGAACAGCACGTTGTAAGGCGTTCCAGATATGCTCAATAATGTTCATGTCTGGGAAGTTTGGTGGCCAGTGGAAGTGTTTAAACCTGGAGAGTGTTCCTGGAGCCACTCCGTAACAATTCAGGGCATGTGAGGTGTCGCATTGTCCTGCAAGTATTGCCCAAGTCCGTCGGTATGCACAATGGACATGAACGGTTGGAGGTGATCAGACAGGATGCTTACGAACATGTCACCTGTCTGAGTCGCATCTAGACTATCATGGATCCTATATCACTCCAACTGCACAAGCCCCACAACAGCACAGGGCTTCCATCAGCTTGAACAGTTCCCTGCTGACACGCAGGGTCCATGGATTCATGAGCTTGTCTTCATACCCGTACACGACCATACGCTCGTTACGATTTGAAACGAGACTCGTCCGACAAGGCATCATGTTTCCAGTCATCAATAGTCCAATGTCGGTGTTGACGGGATCAGACAAGGCGTAAAGCTTTGTGTCGTGCAACCATCAAGAGTATACGAGTGGGCCTTCGGCTCCGAAAGCTCATGTCGATGACGTTTTGTTGAATGGTTTGCACGCTGACGCTTGGTGATGGCCCACCATTGAAATCTGCAGCAATTTTCGGAAGGGTTGCACTTCTGTCACGCTGAATGATTCTTTCCAGTCGTCGTTGGTTCCGTTTTTCCGGCCGCAGCGATGTCGGAGAGTTGATATTTCACTTTATTCCTGATATTCACAGTACACTCGTGAAATGGTAGTACGGGAAAATCCCCGCTTCATGGCTACCTTGGAAATGCTGTGTCCGATGGCTCGTGCGCCTACTATAACACCACGTTCAGCTCACTTAAATCTCGATAACATGCCGTTGTAGCAGCAGTAAACGAAATAACAATTGCGCCAAGCACTTGTTGTTTTATGAAGGCGTTTCCTAGCGTAGCGTCGTATTCTGCTTGTTTACAAGTCTCTGTATTTGAATACGCATAGCTATATCAGCTTCTTTGACGCTTGTGTGTAACTTGAGAACGATCACACAATTCTGATGGAAATCTCATACCGGATTCTAAATAAAATTCTCGAACAGCATACGTGATAATTTTGCGATATCTTCAAAAGTCTATTTTCTGTGCAGGCTTTTGTCTCGATTTTTTGGGTGAAGAAAATGACATTTGTTTTAACACGTCAGGGTTTTGTAAAACATAATATTTCTCAATATTACTTTGTATGTTGATAGAAAATATATTTAAAATTACTTACAAAAAATTATTTTGTTAAAGGTCCAATTGAACGGCTTCGGGCATTCCCGCGGATGATTGAAGTTCCGGCTGCAAAGAGTCATTCCACCTGGTGCAGCAGTTACAGGGAGCATCCGGTATAGAGACAAAAGCGATTTCTTACAAACCAAAATGTAAGGAATAACACTATGTCATCAGATTTAGCTTTATTTCTTCTTTCAGTCGAAAAACTCACGCGAATAACCTATGTTTCATTCGTTCAAAGAGGGCTGCCCCCTTAAACTGGACATCAGCTGTACAAAAGCAAGACTGTGCTGTTTCAGTTCTTCTGCAACTTCGTTGGAAAACACTTGACTGCATCCTAAAATTTTTATACTGCAGTATGTATTTTTGTTTTTGTTTTCGGCACGTCTCTTAAGTGTTGGCTTAGGCACATTCATTTAATCCACGTTCCCATTTATATATACTTTTACAAATGCTAAATAAATGTCGTGTGTCTAGGGCCTCCCACCGGGTAGACTGTTCGCCTGGTGCAAGTCTTTCTATTTGACGCCACTTCGGCGACTTGTACTTTGATGGGGGTGAAATGATGATGATCAGGACAACACAGCACCCAGTCCCTGAGCGGAGAAAATCTCCGACCCAGCCGGGAATCGAACAGGGGCCTTTAATATTGACGTTCTATCGCGCTGACCATTCAGCTACCGGGGGCGGACTTAGCAAATGCCAAATGCAGTTCATCTGTTGTCTACTTCCCATAAAGCCTTTCTGTTGCCATACTGTAATTCTAAATGATCATTTAATTAATGATAAAGAACGCATGAGCAAATTCACTATATCATCTATAAATGCATTTTTTAATGCTCAGTATCCGAGGGAACTTCTTAAATGTACCAGTACAGTATCGGCAACTTATAGCGATACATTATAGCCTAAGTTGCCTTTCCCAATTTGTCAGTTTGTTACAGGTCCGCCCCCGGTAGCTGAGTGCTCAGCGCGACAGACTGTTAATCCTAAGGGCCCGGGTTCGATTCCCGGGGACTGAGTGTTGTGTTGTCCTAATCATCATCATTTCATCCTCATTGACGCGCAAGTCGACGAAGTGGTGTCAAATCCAAAGACTTTCACCAGGCTGACGGTCTACCCGCCGCGTGGCCCTAGTCACACAACATTATTATTATAGTTTGTTACAAATGAACCACAAGGAATACAGATTCATGACTGTCTGAAAACTAATATTATTTCACGTATATTCACCCATAAAGAAATTGTCACTTTTCCTAAGAACATTAATTCTCTTCGCGATGTACACAGGAAGTTAGATGAAAACTAGAACACAATCAACGCTGTCTTCAGAAGACCTGCAGTTAAATAAAACAGGAAATTAGGCGAAGTACAGCATCTTAACGAATAAAATAAGAAACGCATACTGACAACAGTCTCGTACTAAATGCTCACTGAGTTGCGCTAAAGTCATGATATGAATGGTCTAGTTGTCGTATGTAATGTTACAGACCAAATCCAGAAACAATGATCACAGACAATGTGCCGACCGCCTGGCGGAAGTATGGCGAGCAGGTATGGCATGCCGGATACAATACACTGTCCAGACGCTCCGCTCCACGAGAGAGGTAAACATGGAAACGTAGTAGTTAGCCTCCATCGCGATATTCGATATTGCAATGAATGCCATTACAAGCAGTGTCAACACCTTAACTACAGAACTGATATTAAAAAGTAAAGACGCACTCAATTAATAAAAAAAATACACAGATAAAAATGTTAAAAGCACAATGATGCGTAACAGAAAGGGAACAGGTGGCAGTGCTTACAAAAAACCGCATCGCCATTTGACACGTATGACAGTAAGCGAATAATTATAAAATAATTGTACAAAGTAATTACGATTGGCGACTCCATGTTGTCTTGTGCACTACGACCAGATAACAGGTATACTTGAAAAAAGAGACAGCATTGGTCGTATATTTTTTACTATTGCAAAATCGATTTTCTGTCACTGAGTGACCATCTTCAGTGCTATATTGTATAACTTAAATTGGGATGAACTGTTGTCACTAAGCTTACGGCAATCACATAGATTATGTGACTGCCGTAAGCTTAGTGACAACAGTGCATCCCAATTTAAGTTATACAATATAGCACTGAAGATGGTCACTCAGTGACAGAAAATCGATTTTGCAATAGTAAAAAATATACGACCAATACTGTCTCTTTTTTTAAAGTAATTACGATCATACACAACGATCATAAGTAATGAATGATGTAGTTAAAAAGATGTATTGTCTCTGAAAATGTAAAAGACTTAAGCCACCAAACTGATGGTTTTCGCCGGATGTTGCTGATAAAATTAAGATCTTTCTGCTGTCATTCCTAGTTCCTTTAGTAATAACCGTGATGATTCATTCACACCATCATCTCAGGTCTCAATATTCCGTCTTTTCGTAAAACATACCGTCTCTCGTGAATCCACTCCTGCTGACTTCTGAGATTAATGTTTGACATTGACTTAACGTTGTGTTGACGTTATGTGTGGTGTGAACCTTCTGCCATTTGATGGTGACATATCGACACTTGATCACTGAAAGGATGAGTCGTGGCGGTAGTTAAGTACAGTGCTCAATACACTCCTGGAATTTGAAATAAGAACACCGTGAATTCATTGTCCCAGGAAGGGGAAACTTTATTGACACATTCCTGGGGTCAGATACATCACATGATCACACTGACAGAACCACAGGCACATAGACACAGGCAACAGAGGATGCACAATGTCGGCACTAGTGCAGTGTATATCCACCTTTCGCAGCAATGCAGGCTGCTATTCTCCCATGGAGACGATCGTAGAGATGCTGGATGTAGTCCTGTGGAACGGCTTGCCATGCCATTTCCACCTGGCGCCTCAGTTGGACCAGCGTTCGTGCTGGACGTGCAGACCGCGTGAGACGACGCTTCATCCAGTCCCAAACATGCTCAATGGGGGACAGATCCGGAGATCTTGCTGGCCAGGGTAGTTGACTTACACCTTCTAGAGCACGTTGGATGGCACGGGATACATGCGGACGTGCATTGTCCTGTTGGAACAGCAAGTTCCCTTGCCGGTCTAGGAATGGTAGAACGATGGGTTCGATGACGGTATGGATGTACCGTGCACTATTCAGTGTCCCCTCGACGATCACCAGTGGTGTACGGCCAGTGTAGGAGATCGCTCCCCACACCATGATGCCGGGTGTTGGCCCTGTGTGCCTCGGTCGTATGCAGTCCTGATTGTGGCGCTCACCTGCACGGCGCCAAACACGCATACGACCATCATTGGCACCAAGGCAGAAGCGACTCTCATCGCTGAAGACGACACGTCTCCATTCGTCCCTCCATTCACGCCTGTCGCGACACCACTGGAGGCGGGCTGCACGATGTTGGGGCGTGAGCGGACGACGGCCTAACGGTGTGCGGGACCGTAGCCCAGCTTCATGGAGACGGTTGCGAAAGGTCCTCGCCGATACCCCAGGAGCAACAGTGTCCCTAATTTGCTGGAAAGTGGCGGTGCGGTCCCCTACGGCACTGCGTAGGATCCTACGGTCTTGGCGTGCATCCGTGCGTCGCTGCGGTCCGGTCCCAGGTCGACGGGCACGTGCACCTTCCGCCGACCACTGGCGACAACATCGATGTACTGTGGAGACCTCACGCCCCACGTGTTGAGCAATTCGGCGGTACGTCCACCCGGCCTCCCGCATGCCCACTATATGCCCTCGCTCAAAGTCCGTCAACTGCACATGCGGTTCACGTCCACGCTGTCGCGGCATGCTACCAGTGTTAAAGACTGCGATGGAGCTCCGTATGCCACGGCAAACTGGCTGACACTGACGGCGGCGGTGCACAAATGCTGCGCAGCTAGCGCCATTCGACGGCCAACACCGCGGTTCCTGGTGTGTCCGCTGTGCCGTGCGTGTGATCATTGCTTGTACAGCCCTCTCGCAGTGTCCGGAGCAAGTATGGTGGGTCTGACACACCGGTGTCAATGTGTTCTTTTTTCCATTTCCAGGAGTGTATCTGCCGGATATTACTATCTAAAATAGAAAAATTAGAGTCTGATGACGAACGGATTATTGCAATCATAATAAAATCCCGAGCTACACAAGGATGGGAAGGAAATCTGCTGTGGTCTCTTTTAAGGACCATCTTCGCGTTTATATGGAGTATGATGGGAAGATCATGATGGATGAGCAGGAAATGAAATCCGTCCTTCCCAAGTACCAACACCTCTGTCCGAGCTGCGCATCGGCGGTCTCTGTCATTCAAATATTTTCCACAATGTTAATTGAGTCGGGCAGCAGCTGTTTTAACTGGGCAAATATCCTCACAGTAGACGTTGTTGTGTAAGACTCCGTACACAACGGTAAGAGAGGTGGGCTACAGAAGCGCTTGGAAAGTGTAATCTTAGTAAAGCTTGATAAGAGCAGAAATGATTAGCGAGTAAGATAACAAACAGAAGATTTACTTTACTTGTATTTCTCCAAGCGTACCAAGACTCATTACAAGTAATACAGCAAGAAGTAGAGTCCACCTCTCACAGTGTCAACTATGATTAGGCTCTCTAAAGTAAGCATGAACGATGGTGTCGTTGCAATGAGACTCGAAGTGGAACTGGGTTCAGTGGCTGCCGCCGATTGTACTATATTGTGGCAGCAGAAGGCACTCATAATGAAAAGCCATTGAAGGCACCGCTCAGTGGGTGTGCATTGTAGTGCCCCTGTTCGTTAGTCTCATTACTCCTGGCATCTCACTGATTGCTGTAAGAGTTTGAGCTTGGTGTGCATCTGCAGTAAAGGGACCACTGGTCGCCATTGCCTTAATCATTTATGTGGCAACTGTTTAATCGGACATGAGCTTGAACTCTTACGAGAATAGGCGAGATGGAGTGAGTAATGAAGCTAATGAGCAGGGACATTTCATCCGTAGTCAGTGGTATAAGTTGAGAATTCGGGTCTAATGGGAGACGTGCCAGGGTAGTCCGTGCGGTTTTGGTGACCACTGTGTCCGGATGGCGCAGTAGTCACAGCACCTGCTTAGTAAGCTGGGGACCCAGGTTCTCAACGCAGTGCGACACAAATTTTCAACTTGCCTCTCCGATATAAATCAGTGACCGCTGGCAGTTAATGGCTTTAATTCCTGTGTATCTTAACAGGCGAGCTCGTCCAGACTCAGGTGACAGCCGCACTGAAGCGCTCCGGCATATTAGACCCAGTCGTACAAGCCATCGTCGATTCTGTCTCACTGCAGTGCTCGAGAAAATTCAGAGCATCACTGAATTCAACAACAACAGAGTTAGTGACCCAGAGGAGTCCCTCGCCCAAGCTGACGAGAAAGTACATATTGTTGAGAAACAGATCACTGGCAGGACGAATGCCATTCAACAGTACCAAAGACGTAATGATCTTGGACTCTCGGTGTACCAGGAGAAACAGGTGAAAATACGGATTAAGTATTTGTTGTGACAGACGATTCGCAATTTTTCACAAACACAACTTTTATTTATGTAAGTTTAAAAGGCTGATGACTGAACAACAAAAGAAAGGTAACAATAACGATTCCAGCAAAAGTCTCCTGCTTGAGGCAATCAAAAGTTCACTTCTAATTTTCCATAAAGGTTCGTGGTAACACACACACACACACACACACACACACACACACACACTAGTAAGAGTCCAATTCAGTGATGAAGACGTAATCTTCAGCAGTCCACGAGTTCAGCATCTGGGGTGAACTGAACTTTGGGGCTGGTTCTAGCCCCTAAATAGCTGTCTCCAGCCAATCAGGTTTTGGCGTAGTGATACTTCCTTCAGGCCGTGACTCGAGCTCCCCCTGCAGGAAGTAGTTCTCGGAGTGTCTGTTTCCATTACCTTGTATGTAAATAACCGGTGTTTACCATGGTGCTATTGGTACACCTTGGACATAGACATCCCCGTCCTCTGTGGTGTAATATGAGTTGCCGATCCTCAGGGGCTACCTTGGCCCTGGCATAACAGTATTCTTCAGAGTCGACCATGAAAAATTAGGCATACAAGTCTCCGAATTCAATGTTGATAGGAGTCAAAGAGTATGACGCAGGATGCATGAGTTCAAAAAAATCGAGGACCATCATAATAAAATTCATGTCTTATCGGAAATGCTCCAAAGCCTTTGAGGCAAAAAAGAAATTAGCAAATCCAGTGATGACCATACGTGAGAGCCTTACACTGAGGTTACAAAGTCTTGCCAAATCATACACTCGAACTGTGGTGTCACCGCCAGACACCACACTTGCTAGGTGGTAGCCTTTAAATCGGCCGCGGTCCAGTAGTATACGTCGGACCCGCGTGTCGCAACTGTCAGCGATAGCAGACCGAGCGCCACCACACGGCAGGTCTAGAGAGACGTACTGGCACTCGCCCCAGTTGTACAGCCGACGTTCATAGCAATGGTTCACTGACAAATACGCTCTCATTTGCCGAGACGATAGCATAGCCTTCAGCTACATTTGCTACGACCTAGCAAGGCGCCGTATTCAATTGATAATTAATATTATGAAGCATGTACCGTAACGAGAGATGTTCTACAATTGTGGATTAAAGTTAAGTATTACATCATCTACGTACTTTATTTGCAATTCTCAAGATATTGTCCTGTTCCAGACCTCACGCCACACAGCGTGTAATTAATCGCGTGCATTTCGGCCTCCTCTAGAAACAGTGTTGGCTCTTCTGCCAACACTACACGAACTGTCCAGAATGTTCTCCAAACCAACAACGGGCAACTGTGGGTTGGTGACATGGCGCATTGTCATCCATAAAAATTCCATCTATGCTTGGAACAGGAAGTCAATTAATGGCGGCAAATGGCCTCCAAATAGCAGAAACTAACCTTTTACAGTCAATGAAGGGTTCAGTTGGACCAGAGGGCCCAGACCATTCCATGTAAACATAGCCCACACCATTGTGGAGTCACCTCTAGCTTGCACATTGCCTGGCAACTTGGATCCATGGCTGCGTGGGGTCTGCGCCACACTTGAACGCTACCATCGGCTCTTACCACTGGAAGACTTATTTGAGCAGGACACGGTTTTACACTCGTATAGGGTCTAACCGACATGGTCACGAGCCCAGGAGAGACGCTGCGGGCGATATCGTGCTGTTAGCAAAGGCTCTCGCGTCGGTCGTCTGCTGACATAGCCCATTAACGCCAAATTCCGCCGCACTGTCCTAACGGATACTTTCGTCGTACGCCTCTCATTGACTTCTGCAGTTATTTCACGCAGTGTTGCTTGCCTGTTAGCACTGACAACTCTAGCAAACGCGGATGCTCTCGGTCGTTAAGTGAATGCCGTCGGCCACTGCGCTGCCCGTGGTGAGAGGTAACGCCTGTGCCGGCCGCGGTGGCCGAGGGGCTCTAGGCGCTTCAGTCTGGAACCGCACGACCGCTACGGTCGCAGGTTCGAATCCTGCTTCAGGCATGGATGTGTGTGATGCCCTTAGGTTAGCTAGGTTTAAGTAGTTCTAAGTTCTAGGGGACTGATGCCCTCAGATGTTAAGTCCCATAGTGCTCAGAGCCATTTTTGGTAACGCCTGGAATTTGGTATTCTCGGCTCACTCTTGACACTGTGAATCTTTGTATGCTGAATTTCGTAAAGATTTCAAAATGTAATGTCCCATACGTCTGTGTCCAGCTATCATTCCGCTTTCAAACCCTTTTAATTGCCTTCTCGTAGACATAATCATGTATCACACTTTTTCACATGATTCACCTGAGTACAAATGACAGGTCCACCACTCCACTGTCCTTGTTTACCTTGTGTACGCGATACTACGGCCATGTGGATATGTGTATAGCACTATCCCATGACTTTCAGTTACCTCAGTGTATACGTAAAAGGATGAAAGTATTAATGCGAATTCTCAGTTCGGGCTGCAGAATGTATGGACCAGGGATAGTAGGACAATCGTAAAGCCCGGTAAAGGAAAGCACTCAGTGAGCGATTTTAGAAGACTAGGCTGTGAGAGCTAGAATTGATCTTTGGTAAAGAAACACTTTATTTTGAAGCAGTTATCTTGCAAAGAGTCCGCCTGCTTAGCTGGGTGGTAACTTGCTCGCCTCCCATGCAAGCGGGCCGGGCTTCGATTCCAGGCCGGGTTGGAGATTTTCTCCGCTCGCAGACTGGGTGTTGTGCTGTCCTCATCATCTTTTCATTCTCATCACCGGCGCACAAGTCACCCAATGTGGCGTAAACTGAAACGAAACTTGCACACGGCGGCGTAACTTCCCCAGATGGGGCCTCCCGGCCAACGATACCATACGCTCATTTCCATATTTTCCCTTGTAAACAGTTTGCTGTTACCATCATGTATTTGTTTAGGCTTGGTTCTAGTAGTAGTCGCTAATTTTTGTCCAGTTTTCATACTTACAATACAGATGTAATCTTTATTTTACTATTGCCTCACTAGTCTCACAGGATATTGATTCAGTACGTATAACCACTCATTTATTACCTTTGTCTCATATTACACACTGCTCATCTTGTCGTCGTGTTTCTTCGGTCTCTAGAAAACTCACGCAACTTCAACTTTGATTCCCTGTGCTGGAGAAGTGTACGTGACCTTGAACCCTCCACTTCCTCTAGCCTCTTTCTCCTGCTTCTTACCTGCCGAGCGTCTCTCTCTTACCCTGCTCATCGCAGTCAACAAAGCACTAGGTTGTGGATGACTCTGGAGCAGGTGTCCCTCCTACGTGCCGTCAAATAGCGGAAACGAGTCGTGATAGCTTTATTCTACAGCTTGCTCACACAAGTGTGCAGTCCTTACCAGCCTATCTGAGATCCTAAAAGGGAACTTTGCTGCTTTCATACCATACTACTGCGGGAGACATTGCTGAAGCCGAGTATCCCTTCCAGTTCTGCGAGCCACGACAGGTACATTTTCTGAGACATGACAGATGTAACACACTAGGGTGGTGTATGTGCACGCAAATTTGTTCCCCAAGGTCGTGTTCACGAATAAAACGAGAACAAACCGCCTGATAGATATTCATTTAGATCAAACTGCTCAAAAGAAAGTGTCTCGTCTGTGTAATATACGTTCTGTCGAAAGCTGAACAGCTCTCTAGCTTAGACTCTGCGCAGTCAAGTCTTGAATCTTTGTATGAAAACGTAGTTCTAACCGGAGATATCAACACAAATTTCCTAAGCAACAATCCTTCCGTATAAAAACTCACACGGAAAGTTTCCTCACTGTACAACGCACCCTAATAGTTCATCTATATATTCGCTACCAAATCTCCAAATCGTGTTATTCGCACCGATCAGATTTCTACGCCTGGCTTGCCTGCTCATTATGTGATATTCATGACTTACACACTGCAGAGCCCAGAGAATAAACGACAAATGGCATGTTTTAGGGATTGTAATGGGATGAATATATCTGTGCTTACTGCTGACGCCTATGATGTTTCTTGGCATAGAACTGCAGAAAATAGCCGACGTAAACAAGGAACTATCCAACTCCACTAACAGATTCAAATAATTTATACGACAAGCACGGTCCTCTAGAAGCAGTGAGAGTTACAATAAAAATTTCACTATGTCTTACAGACCACCTCAGACAACTTGTACCAGAGATACGCCACACAGGATACACAAGCGGCACCCAATCTCTGATACTCATCTCCTCTCCGGGCAACTAGGCAACCGAATTTGTCAGTCTGTAAGGAATGAAAAGCTCACGTGTGCCTACTTGTTAACTGAGGCCTTTCACACACCTGGTTTCCTGTGAAAAAATCTACGACCTTTAGGAATAGGCAAACACAAATCTTCAACTGAATCTCTAGTTCCAGTTGAGGATCTAAATCTGTATTTCGCTAAGCCGATATGTTTATTTCACCAGTACGAGGGCGCACACGAACGACTCTCTTAAAGGACCAGTAGTTATTACAGACGAAAAATTATTTCTGCGTTCGGTAAGCCCTAAAACGAAGTCAACTGCGCGAGATCGTCCTTCAGCTGCCGATCACGAAGGGACGGCGGTTATCGCTGAAACAATTGGTTTTCCATTATTTCGTTCTTTTACACGCCTCTTTAACCTGACCGTTAAAACCGCTCAAAATAAACGGTTTTTGACATAACCGATTCTCAGTTTTCTTTCCTATTATTTCCTGAAAAAAACGTAGAAATCGAACAAAGAAAAGAGGTAAGTGATTGAATACAATAAAAGAATCATCAGTATCCTCGTATTGATTCCAATTTTGTGATACTCTGCTCGAAAATCATATCGTAATCAAGGGTGATACCAGTATTTGGGCATTAGGTTCAAATGACTCTGAGCACTATGGGACTTAACATCTATGGTCATCAGTCCCCTAGAACTTAGAACTACTTAAACCTAACTAACCTAGGGACATCACACAACACCCAGTCATCACGAGACAGAGAAAATCCCTGACCCCGCCGGGAATCGAACCCGGGATCCCGAGCGTGGTAAGCGAGAACGCTACCGCACGACCACGAGCTGCGGACTGGGCATTAGAAATAGTCAGTGCTAAAGGATGAAAACAGAAGAGGAAGAAGTATATTTTTCGTGTTAATTTTTCCGTTTTCAAGGGCTACAAGCAGATAAATGCGCATTACGTAGACACCGGCACCAGATCGATAACTTTGTATTTTTATTGCGCATTAGGAGTGAATAGTTTCTAAGTTTCTAATTTATTACTGTTACCACAATCTGATTTCTTTTCTATTTTTTATGGAAATGGCTGACAAATCTTTGATTTTGAAAGCAGATGAATCATTGCACTTCATTGTTACGTCAGTTCGTAATAATATTTTCAGACTGGGATTGCTGCCATTCTGCAGTACAACAGATGTCCGGCGACGACAGCCAAAAACTTTCATCTGTATTTGTTGCTCTTTCCTGTCGCCATTGTTATTAAAATACCACTGAACGCTTTTCCCATTTTCCGTAATAACGCAATATGTCAAAATAACTCAGATTTTACTTTTAAAAATGCTTCTTTTTTGAGAAAGGTGTACGTAAAAACGAAAAATTGTAGCACTGCTGCTATGATTAATAGATTTTTTTTACTCAGTTATTAGCAAAAAATGAAAACCGTCTGTTATAATCGAGACCAAACAAATACAGACACATGCAAGTCATTCTGAACTAAAATACCGGTATCGGTTTTAACTTGCCGCGAGGGATTAGCCGAGCGGTCTAAGGCGCTGCAGTCCTGGACTGTGCGGCTGGTTCCGGCGGAGGTTCGAGTCCTCCCTCGGGCATGGGTGTGTGTGTTTGTCCTTAGGATTATTTAGGTTAAGTAGTGTGTAAGCTTAGGGACTGATGACCTTAGCAGTTAAGTGCCATAAGATTTCACACACATTTGAACGGTTTTAACAGTTCGTAGGACACGATGATATAACAATGCAACTGATCAGTTTTCTCGTAGATCCTCCAGTGCCCAAAATAACGGACATTTATACCATTCTCTGATGTCTGGCATCCTTCCGACAGCGTAGACGTAAGAAACCTTCCTACTGCGACTAAAGGCCCATTTGCATTGTCCAAGTCTTCAGAAACTGTTTAACCTCAAATAACCCGTTTAAAAGAATGCTAGTGCCGGCCGAAGTGGCCGTGCGGTTAAAGGCGCTGCAGTCTGGAACCGCAAGACCGCTACGGCCGCAGGTTCGAATCCTGCCTCGGGCATGGATGTTTGTGATGTCCTTAGGTTAGTTAGGTTTAACTAGTTCTAAGTTCTAGGGGACTAATGACCTCAGCAGTTGAGTCCCATAGTGCTCAGAGCCATTTGAACCAAGAATACTAGTCCTCACGATGACGGCTTTTATAAAAGTTATTAATGAACTAAAACAAGTTTTCGATAAACAACCGGTGACTATTGTGCGGTATTTGGATTTCAGCAAAGCTTTTGACACTGTCGTTTGACATTCTACTTTCTAAACTCACAATTCAACATTTTTCTTCAAGGTTATGCAGTGGTTCCACTCTATGAAACTTCCACTTAGAAAAATTATACATGACTGTGCTTAAACTGACGCACAATATTTTTTTGCGCAACGGAATCTGACTTTCAATAATCCCTACAAAATAATGGCCCTGACTAACATTAACCTATACCTTTCTCAAATCACTTACCTCACAAAAATCTTCGTTACTCGAACTGCTGCAATACAGCGAGCGCCACTACTGACAGCTAAAGCCGGCCGATGTGGCCGTGCGGTTCTAGTCGCTTCAGTCTGTAACCGCGTGACCGCTACGGTCGCCGGTTCGAATCCTGCCTCGGGCATGGATGTGTGTGATGTCCTTAGGTTAGTTAGGTTTAAGTAGTTCTAAGTTCTAGGGGACTGATTACCACAGATGTTAAGTCCCATAGTGCTCAGAGCCATCTGAACCATTTGCCAGCTAAATAAAAGATTCAAACTACGGAAGGCACTAACTACTGATAGGCATAGTTAGCAAATGAAAGATTTTGATAGAGAACAAACAATGTGTTTACCTTAATAGTGTTGAAAAATCATAATATATATAGCAGTTCATGACATCCAGTCTTACAAATTTCAAAACTCCGCCATTTCTCTACCCACATCCTCCACTGCTGGCGGCTCACCTCCAACTGCTCAACGCTACGCGCTGTTCACATCCAGCTGCCCAACACTACAATGGCAGACAACAATGCAAACTAGCCACAGACTGCACACAGCACAGCCAGTGATTTTCAAAAAGAGCTCTACGTAACGTTGCCAATAGGAAAACATAAACAGCCTACTTACAATACCTTACGTCTCTTTAACACTGTATAATGATTGGAGCATAGGGGTCACAATGGTGGGATGTAGAATCAAGGGCTTGCAAGGATCAGCCGATAAGTCTTCTCGTATGTTAATGATGTGTCAACTATTCTCTACCACTGCAAATAGCAACTACACGCTGTCAACATTCAGTTATATCTAAGGGCAAGGCCAACAGATCTGTGCACAGCCATCCAGCATGTAAATTGCGATTAACTTGGCCTATAAGTATGGGCGCAGAGCATACGTTTGAAACCTAACCAAGCTAAAGTGCAAGAAGTTTAATCGCCCACATATCACTTATTACCCCTAATTTCAGAGAATCTCTTCCACCAATAATATGAGAGGCACAGATATTACCTTTTCTTCTTCTGGGAAGGCGTGGGGACAATGCCGACGATTGTTTAGACTGGACTGAGCACACAACAGTCTGCAAAAAGGCGTGAGCGTCACTTCGCTCACTCCAGAAATATAAAAAAAGTACTTCTTTTCGAGTTTAAAAAGAAGCTCGTAAGTCACTAATTCTCTCTCTCTCTCTCTCTCTCTCTCTCTCTCTCTATATATATATATATATATATATATATATATATATATATATATATATATATATATATATATATGGTATCTGTTCCATCGCCCATGTCCGAAGGAACGGATACCATCTTCATAGATACACATGTAGTTAAGGCTCACCGGCCACTTTACCATCTTCTTCTGTGCGGATACACAAACAGTGCCCGAACTCTTACGGGAATCGGCTAAAATCCGCGAGTAATGAGTGTAATGGGCAGGGGCACTATGAATGTAGTGCAGAACAATAAGATGGGAATGTGTGTCTCACGGGAGGCGTGCTAAAGATAAGTCCCTGCAGTCGCACTGTCCTCTGTGCCCTAGGTGGCTCAGGTGGATAGAGCGTTTGCCATGTTAGCAGGAGTCCCGGGTTCGAGTCCCGGTAGGGGCACACATTTTCAACTGTGGCCGTTGACTTATATCAACGCCTGTATGCAGCTAAGGGTATTCATTTCATTGTAATTTCACACGAATACTCCCCGTACTTTATTATGTTGATGCGATCTCATACAAGCTGGAACTGCTGATGAATGCTTGCGTACGACACATTTGTGAAGTGCCTTTTTCCGACCATATCACCCCAGCCCTCGAAGAATTACCATGTTTACGTGCCGATAAGCATAGAGAATACCACGCTCTAAGGTTGCTATATCGTCTTCTCAAGCATTCCAGTCCCTCTTATTTGTCTTCGACTCTTACTCTACTATCTGCACAGTCCAACAGAAACATTCGTTCTCAACAAAGTAAAATTCTCTTTGCACCATCACATAGCATTGCCATGTTTTCTATATCACTTTTCGTGTCAGGAAACCGAATTTGAATCAATCTTTGCCGAAATGCACTGACGGAAGAAAATCGCACCACTAGAAATTATAAATGTGGAGTAATGAAATTTCGGACATACATCTGTTTAGGCAACATATATGAGTGATTCACACTGCACGATCACAGGTTAACGTGTGAGATAAGCCACTGCAAACATGAAGTGCTGGTACATTAATAACTGATAACCACCAGATCGTTGACTGCAGTAATGCAAACGTGCATGCATTGTGTTTTACAGGTTCAAACGGTACTAAGCACTATAGGACGTAACATCTGAGGTCATCAGTCCCCTAGACTTAGAACTGCTTAAACCTAACTGACATAAGGGCATCAAACACATCCATGCCCGAAGCACGATTTGAATCTGCGACCGTAGCAGCAACGCGGTTCCAGACTGAAGCACCTAGAACCACTCGGTCACATCGGCCGGCGTTTTACAGGTACCGGATGTCAGTCAGGGGGATGGAGTTCTATGCCTATTGCACTTAGTCAGTCAACAAAGGAACGGTTAAAGCTGTTTGTGGATGACGCTGCAGTTGTCGTCCGATGACGTCCAGTGTGTGCTCGATTGTTGACAGGTCTGGTGATCGAGCGGTGAAGGCAGCGTGTTGACACCCTGCAGGGCATGTTGGATAACAACAGCGGCATGTGGGCAAGCGTTATCCTGTAGGAAAACACTCCCTGGAATGCTGTTCAGGAATGACAACATAACAGATTGAAGCACCAGACTGACATATAGATTTGGAGTCTGGGTGCGTGTGTGCTCCTGCTGTCATACGAAATCGTACTTAAGACCAAAACTCCTGGTGTAGGCGCAGTGTGTCGAGGACGCAGACAGATTGGTTGGAGGCAGTCAGCAAGCCTCCTTCTAAAAACACATGGCCATCACTGGCACCGAGACAGAACCATCTTTCATGAGAAAACATAGCACATCTCCAACCTGCCCTCCACTGAGCTCTCACTTGACACCACTGACGTCGCTAATGGCGGTAGAATGCACGATACAGGAGTTCGGTCTCAGAGCCGTCCTTGAAGTAACCGACATGTAACTGCTCAAATTGCTGCTGCAGAGGCAGTACAGACGTGCCAGAGCCATACACTGGACACGATGGTCTTCTCTCTCGGTAGTGCCACGTCGCCCTCCGTAGCTCCCTCTTCTTGCGACTGTACATTCGCGTGGCGACCGCTGCCAGCACTCATGTACAGTGGCTACATTCTTACCGAGTATTTCTGCAATGTCGCAGAAGAAACGTCCACCTTCTCTTAGCCCTCGTTCAAACTCAGCGAGGTGTTGATAATAGCGTCTTTGTCGAGCTTCACCTTAAAGGATTGAGTTACTTTTGAATGCATTACGGGAACAGCAGTGATCAATGACTTATAAATAATTACTATTAAAAACAGTCTTGATCACGAATTATTTAACAAGGTGACCGGTTTCGACCACTACTGTGGTCATCTTCAGACCATTGAGTAGGCACCTCTTTCTGTTGTAGAATCACTACAACAGAAAGAGGTTCCTACTCAATGGTCTGAAGATGACCACAGTAGTGGTCGAAACCGGTCACCTTGTTAAATAAATCATGATCAAGACTGTTTTTAATAGTAATTATTTAAAGGATTGACATTTTTCACACAGTTTTCTGGGCGAGGTTTGAATCATTTCATTATTCACCATTTGACTAATTATGTTGTACCTCATTGGTTGATAGTATACAGATAACAGTAGATGATAGCTTTGGGGGCCGAAACAGTTCTTGGTTAAAAATAAAAGTGCAACTGGTGCTCACATTTTCTTCAAAACTTATAGGATCAACTATGAACATTTGACATCAATGAAGTACTTCCCATGTCACATTCAACCTCAATTTCGGAATCTTTCGACGCACAAAATACGAGAATTTTTAACCCTGCCTGGCGAATGGTAGGTGTAATTATCCAGCATCGATCGTTTAATGTGTGAGATTGCAGACTTATCCCACCAATGACGATGACAATGTGATCAACGAAACTGCATAGCAGTTTCTGCTGCAAGGTCGGGCAGTGAGAGAGGAGTGAGAGGAGGAGTAAAGAACTGAGTGGTATGATCCGTACGTGAGAAATGAAGACTTAGCGAAATCAGTCAATGGGAGAGCAGTGACGACTGAGTGACATCTTTTTCTTCAGATGGATCAATCGCATGTCATGCTTAGTAAGGTGTTCTAATTTTGTCTTTTGGAGACATATCAGCCTAATGTCGACTAAGTTTTCTAACTGTGAATCAGGTCCCTGCATTCACTTACACATTTGCTTTCACTCTGTGTCAGCCTTATTTTACGTCCCATGTCAGATGGAATTCTTTGCGGTCTGTTGCTTGAGTCATCAAGCGTCCAACTGTCTATCCCTTGTCTGAGATCAGCTTCCAAGTATTACGTTGACACTGTGCCTGCGAGCCAATCAGTTCGAACAATAGATGCCATGTGCGAGGACAATAGACTGTATCAGTCACCGGGGAGCGCTTTGCCAGGGGAGGGATTAGGCAGGTGGTCAATCGGCCTGAGATAGCTTCCCTGATTACTGAGTCGGTCTGATCGCACTCAAATCGACTCTGAGATTAAAACTGTATTGTCGGTCTGTGAATATATTTCAATGTAAGGATTATTTATAATTTTTTAATTTGATATACTGTACTTCGGCGCCCAACGTGCGTATCAATCGCTCTCTCAGTTTTTCCGAGTGTTTTGGCTAACAGGCCCAAGACGGTTCTGTGCAGTAAGTGATGTTATCACATGGAAAACGTCGGCGCCTCAAAATTTAATCTACTTTTGGCTCCCATCTGCTATAAAGTGATAACAGAGCAATTCGTTCGGAGAAATGACATGTTTTGTTGTTCTGAATAATTATATTCCTATTTTCCCTATAGATGGGTACTAACAGTAACTTGCACCTCCTAGCTATCTTTAAAATATCTTGTCTCAGTAACACAGTCTAGGTCACAACATTTTTCTTTCTGATGATTGGTTTCAGCCAGTATAGCCCATCTTTCGAACAGCTCAGAACGCGCTAGAGTTACTGTAACTACATTTTAGGTAACCAGATCTAAAGATGGTCTACACTAGTAAAAATAAATGCATCGTCATCGAGACATTGTTACTCAGACAAGTTCAATATACATATCACTGTGGTGTCTTTTCGTCAGCATAAAAGCGACTTCACAAATGACGCCAGTAGTTCCAAAGTAACTGATAATGTGTCTCATCTTCTGTTTTGCAAACACAATAGCGAGGCAGAAAAGTCGTGATCGGTTATCAACCAAGACTGGCAGTAACTGTCAGCTGGATGGATTGTTGCAGCGGAATTATGGATCATTAGGAACAAGGGCTGTTGTTGTGCTGTCGAATGAGACGCCGGAGAGACTGGACGCATTTGAGCACTCTGCTCGTATTGAGGCATGTCTCTTGTGTGAGAATACTGTAGCAGCTTGGAATTTCTTCTGCGGATATATTAATATGTTTTATGAATGCGGAATAATTGTGTAGGGTTAATGTCAAGCGTTTCTGTTGCGAACCGTAAGGGATGCCTTTCAGGCAAGGTTTGATTAAGTATCTCGATTAGTACTATTTAAGCTGTAGGAATGTGTTGTGAGTGGAGTGTTCGGGAAGGCTTATAACGCCGAGCTAAGAGAGTCTTTGTTACACCGAGCACAAAGGTGAAGTTAGACTATCTGACTTTTGTGCCATAAGCTTATGCTGTATGGATGCCATAATGGATATAGAAACTTTATCCATAGCGTGTACATATTTTCTGTAAATGGTCTGTGGGAATTAATGGCAAGCTATGGCTGTTTTATTGTGTGGTGAGCAATGTGTAGGGGCTTCAGTTAGATGCGCTCCATACCAATGCTTTCACAGTCTATTGCTTCCCTCTGTACAATATAGAAGGGATTTTGCTTGTTATTCTTTAATAAATTAGGATTATATTTGATTCCGAGTTGTTACTGTCTCTGAGAACAAACATGGCTTGTGCTTTACGACAGTGCAGTTGCTATGTTTTGCTATGTAGTTACTTACATTCGACTCTGATAACGTTGAACCACCGAAGCTATTACATTCTAATAAAAAAAGAAGAAACTGATGCACTACGAAGGAATTATCCGAATGGGACGGAAACAGGTAGATGCGATGTACATGCACAGACAGACAACTGATTACAGTTTCAGAAAAATTGGAGGATTTATTCAGGAGAAAGAGCTTCACAAATTGAACAAGTCAATAACGCATTGTTCCGTCTTCGGCCCTTATACAAGTAGTTATTCGAGTTGGCACTGATTGACAGAGTTGTTGGGTGTCCTCCTGAAGTATATCAGGGCAAATTCTGTCCAATTGGTGCGTTAGGTCGTCAAAATGCCGAGATGATGCTAAGGCCTTGCCCATAATGCTTCGAATGTTGTCATTTGGAGTGAGATCTGGCGAACTTGCTTACCGAGCTGGGGTTTGAGAAGCAGTAGTAACTCTCGCCGTATGAGGTAGGCATTATCTTGTTGGAATTTAATCCCAGGGTGAGTTACCATGAAGGGTAACAAACGTTGGCTTAGAATAGCGACGGTGTATCGATGTGCTGTAAAGGTGCAGCGTATAACCACCGAAGGGGTCCTCCTATGATGCGAAATGACACCTATGGCCATCTCTCTTTGTTGTCGGCTGTACGACGGTCGATAGTCAGGTTGGACTGTCTTCGCTGCCCTGAGATAACATTTAGCAGTTCTCGACGTCGCGTTGGCCAAACCGTATATTGACCAGCAAGGTCGCCGGATCTCTCCCCAATTGAAAACGTCTGGAGCATTATAGGCAGGGCCCTCCAACTAGCGAGGGATTCTCACGATCTGAAGCACCAATTAAACAAAATTTGGCATGATATCCCCTCAGGAGGACGTCAAACAACTCTATCAATCAATGCTAGGCCGAATAATTGCTTTCATATAGGCCAGAGGTGGACCAAAGCATTACTGAGTTTCTCAATTTGTGAAACTCTTTCTCTTGAATAAAGCATCAAGTTTTTATGAAACCGTTATGATTTATATGTCTGCATATGGCATCACATCTAACGATTCCCATCCTATTCGGAAAATTCATTCGTGGAGCGTCGATTTGTATTTAATTTTTGTCGTAGAGAACGGTCTTTCTGGTGTCTTCCTTATTTTCCATCGGCCGCTGAGGTCGAGCTGTTCTATGCGCTTCAGTCCGGAACCACGCGGCTGCTACGGTCGCAGGTTCGAATGCTATCTCGGGCATGGATGTGTGTGATGTCCTTAGGTTAGTTAAGTTTATGTAGTTGTAAGTGTAGGGTACTGATGACCTCGTCAAGTCTCTTACTGCTTAGAGCCATTTGAACTTTATTTTCCTTGTCCTGTATGTTCCAGTAGTGAGTCTACATCTACATCTAGATACATACTCGGATAACCACCAAGTGGTGTGGGCCTGAGGTCACAATTCGCGCCAAAGTCATATTCCCCCCCCCCCCTCCCCTCTGTTCCACTCACGGATCGCGAGAGGGAAAAACGACTGTCTGAACGCCTCAGTACAATCTCTAATTTCCCTTATCTTTGTATGCTGATCATTGCGCGATTTGAAAGTTGGTGGTAATATGCTCCACATCCTCGGTGAAGATCGGATTTCGGAATTTAGTGAGCAGCACCTTCCGTTTAGCGCGCCGTCCATCTGCAAGTGTGTCCCACTTCAAACTTTCTATGAGATTTTAAACGCTCTCGCGATGGCTAAATGTACGTCACGAATCTTGCCGCTCTTCTTTGAACCTTCTCAATCTCTTGAATCAGACCCAACTGGTAAGAGTCCCATACAGACGAACAATACACTAAGACAGGACGAACTAACTTATTGTAAACTATTTCCTTTGTTGAAGGAATGCATCGCTTCAGGATTCTGCCAATAAACCGCAAACTAGAGTTCGCCTTACCCGTTACTTGTAACGTGATCATTCTATATGAGATCATTTCGAATAGTCACACCCAGATACTTGACGGATGTTACCGCTTCCAAAAACTGGGCATTTATTTCGTACTCGTACATTAATGGGGATTTTCGCCTGTTATACGCAGTAGGTTACACTTATTAATATTGAAAGATAACTGCCAGTCATTACACCGTACATTTGTTTTCTGAAAATCCTCATTAATTTTTTCCAAATTTTCGTGTGCTACTACTTTCCTTGAGACTACAGCATCATCAGCAGAGAGTCTAAGGCCGCTGTCAATACCATCAACCAGATAGTTTATGGAAATCGTAAAAAGCAGTGGACCTGTTACGCTGCCCTGGGGCAAACCTGAACTTACGCTTGTTTCTGTTGAAGTCACTCCGTTCAGGAAGACATACTGCTACCTGCCTGTTAGAAAACTTTCTATCCAACCGCATATGTCATCGGATAGACCGTAAGCGCGCACTTTTTGGAGCAAGCGACAGTGCGGAATTGAGTCGAACGCCTTTCGAAAGTCCAGAAATATGGCATCAACCTGGGAGCCGGTATCTAGAGCCTGTTGTATATCATGCAGAAAGAGGGCCAGGTGTGTCTCGCATGACCGCTGTTTCTCCAACCGACGATTTACAACTGTGTGCTTTCTAAGATACTTCGATTTCCCTCACATTACTGGGGATTCCTCATTCCTCATTATTTGTGCGAAATGTTGGCCGTTGCCTAAGAACTGTAACGTACGGTTGTTATTATGAGTGTGTTTCATAGATTTAATGTATGTTTTTTTTCGTTGTTTTGTGAATGAAAATAACGCAGAGGTATACTGCATTCCTGTACAATAAAAATAAGAGTATTGTCTTTCATTGTTACTGTGTACCTCCTATCACCCTATCCCGGACGTAATCCGTAAGCACTTTTCTGTTACACTTAAGATCGTAGATGCCACAAAAATTATTCAATTGTTTGCTTATACCTGAAGCAGAGTCAGAGGAAGTGGGATGGCTGTTTCCTTATACGGTATAATGAAACCCTCTCCCCTACCCTTTAATGAAATTAAAAAAAAAATTAATTAATAGTTATTTTTTTTTAAAAAAATAGTCTTTTTGATTTTATTTTTCTTTCCTTCTGTACGTATGAACTATGTTGTAGGACCTCTTATTTACGTGTGGTAATAAAAATTCATTTACACAGAATTAAGTACGTTTAAAATTATGTGAATTCATATTAACTGATTAAGAATATTTAGTTGAGAATTAAATCCTTTATATAACTCGGCCTCGGCACACATTTTCTAAATGCAGTGGTTTTTTTTTTTTTTTTAGTATTTACTGAATTCTTTCCCGGCGTTAGCTATGGAACACAAGACTGTCTCTATTAGCAGAAAATGGTTAAATATTGCCAAGCCGACGTTTACTTATCATCGATAAAACACACTTCACTATACATTTAAGTTATTTGAAAGAACCAAAATTGTTAAATTCCAACGTTAACTATCCGCCTATGAATGCACAAATGTGAAACTAGTAAATAACTCCGTCAGTCTCAGGATCGCTGTAAAAGAAAAAACATTTTCTTAATTCACTGCTAATTTTTATCTGCTCCCGATTTACGGGTTTGGTTAATTTTTCTTAGCGGAACAATTTTTTAAATGTGCCGCCGCTGCAAATCGTTCGGTCGCGGCACAGCCCAGCAACACCGCTAAAAACGCTGAAAATTCTTTAAAGAAATATTATAGATGACATGGGCAAGCTAATTTACATTAATAATACACACTTTTGATAAATTATAATGTATTTAGACCACAACAACAATTCAACTTACATTAGTTTGTAATTTCTCCTCTAATGGCGGCTAAATCTAGATACAGACAGAAGAAGTCTACCCGTTCATAAAATGCTACGTCACAGCTTGCTCTCACTTTCAGCTCTACAGAGAGACGACAAAGAATACACACGACGTGGTGGTTTTTATATTACTGCTGACCATTTACATCTCTTTGTAATCTTACAACATTATTTTCCTCTGTGGCTGAATTTTACATTTTTGTTAACGCAGATATTGACACTTTTCGCAATTACATTATGAGTATAGAAATATTACAATCATAAATACATCGAGAATATTACTACAGAAAATATTAGAATAATAACGAATGTCTTTTACACAAAATTAAATAATATATTCTGTTAAATAATTACAGTATATACAAATTGCTTCATAGCAGCGTATATGGTAAAGTTAAATTTTTGTTTATTAATAGTGTGAGTTTGCCAGGGAACGTTACAACCCCTCCTCTCTCTTTCTCACTATGTGGTGGCTTATTCATGCTGGTTTGCGAGAAAATATGAGTTAAGTTGAAAAAAACTGACTGATTGTATTTCTCGACTGACAGAGCACAATGCAAATGAGATCGTTGACTAAATAAAGATTTAAAACGACAGTAGCCTGTTACACCAAGTGTAATTTTAAACTAGTAACATCGTGGCGAACACCACTTCATTGAGTAAAGTAGAAACTTTTAGGTCGTTATTTCTATGCCGGTTTTGATTATCTAAGATGACAGGGCATGCTGTGGAAACAAAGGATCAACGCTGTATGGTTAGCGGCTTGTAGATATTTTTGAAGGTCACAGAAGGAGGGATTCACCTGGAGAGAACCACCCTGAATGGTTCGTCTTCCGGACCACCCGCTAATAAGAACCAGGGCAGTTTGGTGCTCGAAATAGTGCCATGCGCCTCTTCCTATTAATATCTGATCGTCATTTGTCAACGACATATTTCCTGGAATGCCAAAGACCCTCTACTAGTAGAAGACTTTGAGTGCATCATCAGAAATCAGAAGACAATGTGAAAGTGGCAAAGGGCCACGGAGGCGAGAGTGAATCTAAAGGTCGCCGAAAATACGTCGCCTGTGACACGTCTCTGCTATCTGCCATTCCAGACCGCCCTCCTACACATGGGACGAACGCAGTAAACAGCCGGAGGTCTGCAGCAGCTACTGATTTCAGTACTGGTGGGTGAGAAACTGCTACTGCGCTCGTTTTCTATAACGATCGCGCTTTTCCATAATCCCTTTGAATTACGACACTACCACAGAATTGCGTGTGTAAGCGACTGCACTCTACGCTCGTTTTCTGTAACGATCCGTAATTTCCTTGATTTGCGAGACTAGGCCAAGATGGGGTGCGTGAGCGACTGCACTACAGCCGAGCCAGTAAGAGCTACACTTTCAGTTATTTGATGAAGGAAGAAAAACCGGTGGCAGCAGCTCAGTGAACTGTTTCTTTCGTAAACACGAGGGCGTAAGCAGTCATTCCTATTATCTCTGTGCTAGAAATCACTGCAAGGGTCTCCGTTACGGTACCGAATTTAAAAGGCCATGTGACTGTTTTTAGAGAAAATCTTGTCATTGGTACCTAATAAATCAATGTTCACGTAGTACGTCAACTTGTCCAGGAGAGGTAGCTGAGATCAATGCCGAAATAGACTGCAGTTCACATCGCCTTTCTTGACTGACGTAGCGCCAGTGTTAGAGGTACCCAATGCTAGCCGGATGTCGCTAAGTGAGCGATCGCGTTCTGATTGGGCTGCTGTTTTGCTGTCAACGATGCTTTTAGCTTGAATGCTAGAGACGATTTCGGAAGAAAAGTATTCTGTACTTCGATGCCATTACTTCTGCTCAGTCTCAGGTGAAATTCAAATTAGGAGCACGTAAACGTCCTTTACTATAGGAGTCGATACCACCGTTTGTAAAAATGCTCTCGATACTAATTTATCTCTGAATTGCGCGATACTTTTTGTGGGGTCTTACCCACTCATCGCTAATAGAGTGCGTAAAAGATGCAGCGTTCTCGGAATGCTATACAACAATTTAATCAAATAACATTAGTAGTTTTATTTCCCACTCGTCGCTAATAGAGTGCGTAAAGGATGCAGCGTTCTCGGAATGCTATACAACAATTCAATCAAATAACATCAGTAGTTTTATTTCTATAAATCAGTTGACAATAATTAACTTTGGAGATTTACGAGTAGTAGTCGCAAACGAGGGGCGACAAGCAATATAATTTAGAGTCCATGATATGTGAACTGCTCGTATAAGTTGACAAACGTCACTAATAACTAACACCCGCAATCCCGTGCCGATCTCCGCGGTCGAGGCTAGCAGGAGCGTCACTCATATTTCCTTCACCTAGGTGTCGCTCTTAGCGCGGAGCGGTCCACTTCCGAGCACCATTGACCGCCGTTTCCTCACCGCCTTCTCTGCTCTTGCTCTTCTTTCTGGTACTTGTGGTTACGCCAGAACACATATAATACATTTGCATCCAGTATGTGATTATTGTGGTTGTGGTCTTCAGTCCAGAGACTGGTTCGATGCAGCTCTCCATGCTACTCCTGTGCAAGCTTCTTCATCTCCCAGTACCTACTGCAACCTACATCCTTCTGAATCTGTTAAGTGTATTCAAGTCCTGGTCTCCCTCTACGATTTTTACCCTCCATATTGCCCTCCAATACTAAATTGGTCATCCCTTGATGCCTGAGAATATGCTCTACCATCCGATCTCTTCTTCTAGTCAAATTGTGCCACAAATTTCTCTCCTATCACTTCTATTCAGTACCTCCTCATTACTCACGTGATCTACCCATGTAATTTTGAGCATTCTTCTGTAGCATCACATTTCGAAAGCTTCTTTTCTCTTCTTGTCCAAACTATTTAACGTCCACGTTTCACTTCCATAGATGGCCACACTCCATACAAATACTTTCAGAAACGACTTCCTGACACTTAAATCTATACTCGATGTTAACAAGTTTCTCTTCTTCAGAAACGCTTTCCTTGCTCTTCTTCAGAAACGCTTTCCTTCCCATTGCCAGTCTACATTTTATATCCTCTCTATTTCGACCATCATCAGTTATTTTGCTCCCCAAATAGCAAAACTCATTTACTACCTTAAGACTCTCAATTCCTAATCTAATTCCCGCAGCATCATCCGAATTAATTCGGCTACATTCCATTATCCTCGTTTTCCTTCTGTTAATGTTGGTCTTATATCCTCCTTTCAAGACACTGTCCATTCCGTTCAGCTGCTCTTCCAGGTCATTTGCTGTCTCTGACCGAATAACAAAAATGGTTCAAATGGCTCTGAGCACTATGGGACTTAACTGCTGAGGTCATCAGGCCGCTAGAACTTAGAACTACTTAAACCTAACTAACCTAAGGACATCACACACATCCATGACCGAGGCGGGATTCGAACCTGCGACCGTGGCGGTCGAGCGGTTCCAGACTGCAGTGCCTAGAAGCGTTCGGCCACTCAGGCTGGAATTACAATGTCATCTGCGAATCTCCAAGCTTTTATTTCTTCTCCGTGGATTATGATACCTACTCCGAATTTTTCTTTTGTTTCCTTTACTGCCTGCTCAATATACTGATTGAATAACATCGGGTCTAGGCTACAACACTGTCTCACTCCCTTCCCAACCACTGCTTCCCTTTCATGCCCCTTAATTATTATAACTGCCATCTGGTTTCTGTACAAAAAGTAAATAGCCTTTCGCTCCCTGCATTTTAGCCCTGCCAGCTTCAGAATATGAACGAGAGTATTCCAGTCAACATTGTCAAAAGCTCTCTCTAAGTCTACTAATACTAGAAACGTAGGTTTGCTTTTTCTTAATCTACTTTCTAAGATAAGTCGTAGGGCCAGTATTGCCTCCCGTGTTCCAACATTCTACGGAATCCAAACTGACCTTCCCCGAAGTTGGTTTCTACCAGGTTTCCCATTCGTCTCTTAAGAATTCGTGTTAGTATTTTGCAGCCGTGGCTTATTAAACTGATAGTTTGATAATTTTCACATCTGTCAACATCTGCTTTCTTTGGGATTGGAATTATTATATTCTTCTTGAAGTCTGAGGGTATTTAGCCTGCCTCATACATCTTGCTCACTAGATGGTAGAGTTTTGTTAGGCCTTGCTCTTCCTAGGCTGTCATTAGCTCAAATGGGATGTTGTCTACGCCCGGGGCCTTGTTTCGACTTAGGTCTTTCAGCGCTCTGTCAAATTCTTCACGCTGTATCATATCTCCTGTTTCATCTTCATGTACATTCTCTTCCATTTCTATAATATTGTCCTCAAGAACATCGCCCTTGTATAGACCCTCGATATACTCCTTCCACCTTTCTGCTTTCCCTTCGTTGCTTATTACTGGATTTCCGTCTGAGCTCTTGATATTCATCCAAATCATTCTCTTTTCTCCAAAGATTTCTCTAATTTTCCTGTAGGCAGTATCTATCTTACCCCTAGTGATTTGCGCCTCTACATCCTTGCATTTGTCCTCTAGCCATCCGTGCTTAGCCATTTCATTTTTGAAACGTTTTCATTCTTTTTTGCCTGCTTCATTTACTGCATTTTTGTATTTTATCCTTTCATCAATTAAATTCAATACCTCTTCTGTTACCCAAGGATTTCTATTAGGCCTAGTCTTTTTACCTACTTGATCCTCTGCTACCTTCACTATTTCGTCTCTCAAAGCTACCCGTTCTAGTCAATCGTTCCCTAATGCTCTCCTTGAAGCTCTCTACAACCTCTTGATCTTTCAGTTTATCCAGGTCCCATCTCCTCAATTTACCACCTTTTTGTAGTTTCTTCAGTTTTAATCTACAGTTCATATACAATAGATTGTGGTCAGAGTCCACATCTTCCCCTGGAAATGTCTTACAATTTAAAACCTGGTTCCTGAATGTTTGTCTTACCATTATATAATCTATCTGACAACTTCTAGTATCTCCAGGCTTCTTGCATGTATGCAATCTTCTTTCATGATTCTTGAACCAAGTGTTAGCTACGATTAAGTTATGCTCTGTGCAAAATTCTACCAGGTGGCTTCCTCTTTCATTCCTTACTCTTATACCATGTTCACCTACTACCTTTCCTTCTCTTCCTTTTCATACTGTCGAGTTCCAGTAACCCATGACTATTAAATTTTCGTCTCCCTTCCCTATCTGAATAATTTCTTTTATTTCATCATACATTTCATCAATCTCTTCGTCATCTGCGGAGTTAGTTGGCATATAAACTTGTTCTACTGTGGTAGGCGTGGGCTTCGTATCTATCTTGGCCACAATAACGCGTTCACTGTGCATTCATAGTTTTTTATTCATTATTAAACCTACTTCTGCATTACCCCTATTTGATTTTGTATTTATAACCCTGTATTCACCTGACCAAAAGTCGTGTTCCTCCTGCCACCGAACTTCACTAATTCCCACTGTATCTAACTTTAACCTATCCATTTCGCTTTTTAAATTTTCTAACCTACCTGCCCGTTTAAGGGATCTGACATTCCACGCTCCGATCCGCAGAACGCCAGTTCTCTTTCTCCTGATAACAACGTCCTCCTGAGTAGCCCCGCCCGGAGATCCGAATGGGGAACTATTTTACCTCCGGAATATTTTACCCAGGAGGACGCCTTCATCATTTATCCATACAGTAAAGCTGCATGCCCCCGGGAAAAATTTTGGCCGTAGTTTCCCCTTGCTTTCAGCCGTCGCAGTACCAGCACAGAAAGGCCGTTTTTGTTAGTGTTACAAGGCCAGATCAATCAATCATCCAGACTGTAGCCCCTGCAACTACTGAAAAGGCTGCTGCCCCTCTTCAGGAACCACACGTTTGTCTGGCTTCTCAACAGATACCCCTCCGTTGTGGTTGCACCTACGGTACGGCTATCTGTATCGATGAGGCACGCAAGCCTCCCCATCAACGGCAAGGTCCATGGTTCATGGGGGGGGGGGGCGGGGGGGAGGAGGTCCAGCCCCTAAAAAAGCATTTATTTTGAGGTACACTCAAGCGCGACAGCCGTTTGATGGAAAGAAGAATGGAAGATTGGGTTTAACGTCCTGGCGTCATCGAGATCGTTAGAGAGCGGGCAAAAACTATGATTTGCCTGGAGTATTTAAGGAATTCACGGAAAACCTAAATCAAAATGTCCGGACGTGAGTTTGAATCACCGTCCTTCAGAATGCGAGTAAAACGTATGAGCCGTGGACGGCTCGTGTTCATGCCATTTATTGTTTGTCATCTTCTATTACTGTACGGCCGCCTCGTTTTCTTATTCCATTTACTGGCATCTTTAACCTCCTGTCTTACTTGCCCGTGAGAGGCAGCAGAAGCGCGTATCGATATGTGCACTGTCGTACCATCTCTGGAGCAACCGATAGTATTTCCGGGTCGTCGTTTGTCTAGCAGTCTGTTCTGGGACGGACCAGCAGTGCAGTAGGGGACGGAGCGCCAGTGAGGCACCGACAGTCAGTGCTCGCCGACCGCTGGCGACACACATGAAGGTCCGAAGGAGGGAGACTGGAGCGGGACGACCGTTGGTTGGTCGTTCGGTTGATCGTCTCATCGGCCGACATATATTTGGTTCTTCCACCGTTTTCGGGCGTAGCAGTTGGTCGGTTGGCATGGAGCAACGAGGAAATCTCTGCGGCGCGTAGTTTGGCCGAGGCCGCTGCCGGCGTCTACACGCGGTCGGAGTGTGTGGTGCTGTTCCCATTGCTACGAAGTCCGTGGCTCACCGATCCTGGACACGAAAGTTGAGTTTTGACTTAATCCACCAGCAAGTCACGACTGTTCACATTGTGTCGTTTGGATTTCGTTGTCGGCTGTTGGGACATTCCCGCGAGCAACAACATGTGTGACCTCCCCACACGAATATAATAATTAAATGATGAACCATGAGCCAAGTGTAAACTCCCCACAAGAAAATATTTTATAAGAGAAACCAAAAACCAAGCGTAACCTCCGCACAAAAATTTAAATTATTAAATGAACCAAGTGTAACCTCCCTACAAAAATATTTAAAAATGAAAAAGTAACCATGAACCAAATGTAACGTCCGCACAAAAATATTTAAATGAACCAGGAACCAAGTGTAACCTCCGCACAAAAATAATAATTAAATGAATTTTAAATATTGTAACCTCTGAACAAAATTAGCTCCCATTTATGATCTCTATGCTGAAATGCATTCAAATTTAATGTAACCACAAAATTCAATTCCTAAACCCGGAAATAATAAAAAAAAATTCAGTAACCTGGTAAATTTTATGACGACAGCAGCGCTGCGCCTCGGCCCTGTATTTTGACTAAAAAAAGGAAAAAATTCTTACCTCAATAAAAACTGCAAATATATCTGCTCTTATGTAGAAATTTTTTGGCACAGCTTCGTGCAATGCTGGCGTATATTTTTATTGATTGTTGGAAAGAATGATCATGCATTGGAAATTTTCTTTAAATTAAATGAATGCTTGTCTGAAAAGAAATTACTTTATATTATAAAAATTATTATTGGGAGCATTTTTAAAAGAAGTTAATAACAGTTAATATACATTACTAGACATGCGCAAGGCTGCTTCTTTACCTTCTACAACAATACTCATCCTCCAGAGTCCCGACCAGAGCAGACTGCCGACACGCGCGGGCACGCGCCGACCACTGCATACTACAGCTTACTAGCACGGACCGAAGACTAAAGCAGACTGAAGACTAATACCGACTGACTACTACAAGCAACTGAAGACTACTGCCGACTACTGCTGCCGACTGACGCCGACTCGCGACGAGCAACAACTAAGTACATACTACTCTCTGGTCAGAGACTCTACCATGCCTCGCCCATCGCCGGCAACACATACGTCTTACACATGTGTTTTCAAGATGGCAAATTTTAGCCACCCCTCCGCTGGAGTTTCACTGTACTTGGTTATTTTGAATTAAAGTGCACCAGCGGAATCTTGTGACCGTTAACGTTCCGGTTACCTGCCTGGCCGTTGACGTAAATTCAGGCAGTGTAATTTCCTCATCGTGTTGTCGCTGTTCAGCACGGTGTGTAGTTTGACAGCTCAATGTATAATTGGTTGTGGGCACCGATACCTTCTACGTTGTTCCATTGAACTCCCTGTTGTGTGCTGGTCGTGTGGAGCGGAAGTTACCTTGTCGGAGGGTCCGCTGACTGTCTGTCGGTTGGGTTGTCGTCGGATCGAGGATGGTTGGGCCAACTGCCTGTCTCACCTAAGCGAGCGTTAGTGTTTGAATTCCAGGCCCACCCTCGGAAAGTTCTGAGCGCCGTTGTGTGTACTGCCTTTTCTTTTTTGTTCTTGTTGTTTGTATTTGAATGGCTCCTAGCTGACTTTTAAACTAAGGTTGTTTCGACCCTAAGGCGTAAGATTACTTGGGTCTACAGCCTAATTTAAAGAATGTTTTAAGATAAGGCCTTGGCCTTTAAAAATTTATTTTGGTTTGAGTCTTAAGAGATGGGCCTTCAGCCGATTTTTTTAAAATTAAAGTTGTTTTGCTCTTAAGGTGTGAGATTGTTAGGGCCTTCAGCCGAATTGAAAGAACTGATTTAAGATAACGCCTTCTGCCTTTTAAATTTAAGATTATGGTTTGACTCTTAAGTTATTGGCCTTCAGCCAATTTTAAATTAAAGTGGTCTTGCCCTTAAGGCATGGTATTGTATGGCACATTCAGCCGGTAATTAAGTTCCAAAAAATAATGCTGTCCTTTTAAAAAATTTTCTTGGTTATTGTAATGTTTGATCAAATAAATAAAGTTGTATGCTCCAGTGTAACTGACAGCCGCTTATTTAGGCCCCTTTCCACAATTTAAAATACCTGTCCTGTTGTGCGGGTTCAGCAGGGCGTCTCACTGCGCTAATTTCTGCGTCACCTCGCTTGGTAGCTATATTTGACAAGTTGCGATATAGTCTAAGAAAAGTGTTTCAGTGTTCAAGAAAATATTTATTTAGTTATCAGTTCAGTCATGCACCAATGTCTATTTATCAGGTTATCAGTTTCAGCCAGCAATGGTGGTCTTCACTCCTAAATATGAGAATACTGAGGTACCTCGACGTAGAAATACACTAGTGGAAAAAAGAGCACCAGGAATTGAAGACCCACCAGAGGGAAATTGTATTGACAAACACTTGAGGATGCATAAAAACAAACTATCACTCCGACAGATTACAATAATCTGAGCACAGTCGACAGGGCGTGCGAAATGTCAGCGCTAGTACCCTGTAAATCCTCCTTTTGCAGCAATGCAGGCTGCAGCTGTCCCACTAAGCCGGTCGTAGAGATGTCGAATGTAGTTTTGCGGAATAGGCTGCCATGTTATTTCCATCTGCTGCCGCAGGTGGGCCACGTTTCCTGACGGAGAAGGCGCCGTTTCATGCAGTCCCAAACGTGCTCAATGCGGGACAGATCTTACAATATGCTGGTCAGGGTAGCATGGGATACATATCGAAATGCATTGACTTGTTGGAAAAAAGTACATAGCGTTGGTGGGGCACGACGGGTTGGTTTCAGTATACCGTGCACTGTTCAATGTTCCCTCTACGATCACCATCGGAGAACGGCCATTGTAATACACCGCAACACGATGCCGCTTGTTGGCTCTGTGTGCCTCTGTCGTATATTCTCCAGATCTTGGTGCTCATCTGCACGGCGCGGCATATGACCAAGACAGAAGTGACTCTGATCACTGGAGACTGCGAGTCTCAATTCGTCCTTCTACAAGCGTCAATTTCTACACCACTTGATGCGGCCTGCACGATGTTGGGGCGTGAGCAGAAGACGACATAACGGCACGCCAGATAGTAGCCCTGCTTCATGATACCTCCGGAGCGAGAGTGTCTCTACTTTGTTGTGAAGTCGCAGTGTGGTGCGGTGCGATATGGCGCTTCGTTAGATTGCACGCATGTGTGCGTCGCCTCAGTTCGGACCAGGATGACTTGCACGTGCTGCTGAACGCTGGCGACAGAATCGATGCACTGTGGAGACCTCTCACCTAGTCAGTCTGCTCCAGAAATTGCCAGAATTTTATTACAAAAATGTTTCACGTTGGACTTTATTATTCAGTATTAAGTTAACAATTTCCTAATTGTGGTAGTGCAAAAAGTTTTATTAAAACATTTTACTTAAAGAAACATAAAAAAATTGTAATACCTACGAAGTATGTTTTGACTGAACTATTTACACAGGTTAAAATTATGTATCAAGGGAAACCAAATTTACTCTTGCAAGAACAATTTCCTTCTTCAAATAATAATCTGTTGAAATGTTGCTGATGATAAAGGCTTTTGTGTTCTATAATATTCTTTTGTAAAACTAAATATGATTTGAGTAACCAATCTAATATTCTTGTGACAATAATTCTAAAAATGTGTATCTGGTACCGCGCGCCGCGGAATTTGAATCCGCGCCAGACGTCATGGACGTTGAAGACCCTTAGAGGTCTCTGCACCATCGCGCCGTAAGCTGTGGCAGCGCGCGCCTCCTGGCCCGCATTTAGAGTGAGGGCGCCACGGTGGAACACGTGGTCCCATCGACCAATAGCGGCGCCCCCCTTTAGCGTACTCAAGCGCCTGCCTCGCGCTCAACCAGTCGGTCTAGTCTCGCGTACGTCGGTTTACACCTCACTTTGCGCTAGAGTGCTTACTTCCTGGTTCGTGTACGAGTGGACGTGTTTGTTTCCTTGTGACTCTGTTGATCGCTCGTGTTGTATTCGTTCTGTCCTTCGTTGGTCGTGTCCGTCCTCTTTCGTTGTGTTCTTGTTCGCGGGCCTCTTGGAGGGTCCCACCGCGTTTTCCGTCATTGCTACCCCGCGACCCTCCTGGTCGCAGTTACAACAGTATACTTCTGTGAAAAAGAAAGTGCTAGTTGTAAAATTATTGTAAATAGGAAGCTTCTTTTCTTGAGAATTCCAGCGGGAAACGCGAGATTATAAATACGGGAGCCGCACGCCAATTCGTAGAATCCTATTTACTTTTCGACCTGTCAAGAACTATGCCATTCCCTTGAAGATGCTTCTCATTAGTCTCACGTGCAGGCAGCAGCAACAAATGAAGAAAATTTGAAGAAATCCGTTCCCAGACGATAGCAGGACTCTAGATAGGAAGAGAAATATAACACAATTTGATATTAATTACTTCTTTCCCACGATAATTAAGTAGTGCAAGGGTTGTGAATATGTATATTATTATTCACTTTACTCTGTTCGTAGTCATGGGTCATAGTTCATGATGCACAAGCCCATTTGCAAGCTGCCTATCTAACGGCTTCCAGGGGCAAAAAAACTTCGATTTTCAGTATTTCGTACAATTATTGAGCGAATTTAGAAGTTTAAAATGCTGCCATAATCTACTCATCAAGAGGTACAGGGTTGAACAAAAATATGGAAACATCTCGAGAAATGCTTGTTTGTACATAAATGCTGATGATATCCAAGCCTGCAGATTGTGGTGTTGTACTTGACTGAGAACGGTACATGCTCAATGTCCTGAATGGCGTTGAAAGTGTCAGCCGTGGTGAGAATAATATTCCAGTGCGTTATATCGCAGATAAGTGACTTCGAACGTGGGTTAATTGTTGGTGTTCGTATGGTGGGTGCTTACTCAACCAAGGCAGCCCAAGTATTTCGTGTTTCAAGAGACATCCGCTAAGTCACAACGCGGACAAAAGTGCAAGTTTAGTGATCGTGAAAGATGGTCATTGAAGAGGAGGGTAACGGAACTTACGATGACGACGACAGCTGCAGATTTCACTGCAGAACTAAATGTCACACTCGCGAGCCCCGTCAGCATCAAAACAAGACGAAGGGAGCTCCGTAAAGCTGGGACTTTGCAGAGCAAGCTGGAACTCCAAAACCACTCATTAACGATGCTAATGCTCGTAACAGGAAAATGTGGTGCAGAAGCCACGAGTGGAACACTGCGGCAGTTCGGTGATGAGTAGGGCAGCCATATCACGATAAATGATGGGGCCCGTGAGTACTCTGCAAGGTCGTATGATTACTGCCAATGATTATGTGACCGTTGTGGCTCACCAGGTCAATTCAATGGTACAATATTTGTTCCCCCAAGGTGATGCTGTGGTCCGACATGAGGGCGACCCAGTTTACACAGCTCGCGTCGTTCAGCACTGGCTTTGTGAGCACGAGAATAAATTTTCGCATCTCCCTTGGTCACCATCGTTACCATATTTCGACATTGTTTACCTTTTGTGGTCTACTATGAAGACATGGGCGCGTGCACACAATTTTTGCTCAAAAACCAAAAAATGTCACTTGCGGCTGCATCTCGAACAGGGCATGTACCAATCTTGTAATAAATTTGTAAGCGACATAAATTAGTGTGTAATGAAGCCCCAATAGACGAGCTATAGCAAGGGCGCGCAAAGTTGGCCGTTGGTCGTTGAGTGCTGACAGTTAACGATGGGCGCCATTCGGATCACTTCATGTGCACTGTTCTCATTTCCGACTGCTTTCACCCTCAGCGACGCCAAGATGCGACACTGTATTTACCTAACGAAGTGTTGTAGTCATGTCTGCTGGAACGAATGATTAATAACAGTAAATGTGGTTTTACATGTACTCACTAAACGTTCTGAGAGTCACTTTTCTTCTGGTCACTGCAGTGTATTGCAACATCTATGTTTAATTTATATTCCCTGCTACAAACATGGCCCACGTTTGAAGATGACCATCTCACTAATGTGCATTCACGAATCCCTGTTACTTCCGTGTCAATATTCGTACAGTAGGAAGTGATCGGTACACATCGCTCACGCACGTGAATTATTCGTAAGTTCCGAGTTCTTTGCCTTGACTGACGAACAGGGTCCGACTGATCTCCTTGCCATACTCTGCCAATAGCGTCATTGGATCAATCGATCTTGGGACGACTACTAACCGAATCGAAGAGCACCTCAGTTAGTATTATGAGGGAGGGTGCGTCCAGTATCAAGCCTCCTACCAATGAAACATCCGTGCATTACCAGGAATCGCATACAGGCTCTAAGCATGGCATTCACCCACGCTGACCAATCAGCTACGGATTCAGACTGTCCTTTGTAGGGGAAGACACGAGATAAACATTCCGCGTCTCACGCGGCCGTGTTACGTGCCTGTCTGGAGTGCACGGAGAGACACTTGTACAGCTTGTATAGGAGGGAATGCGTTGACGTTTGCACGGAGCCCAAGACATTGTGCGTAGTGGACAGGGTGTTCCAAAGGAAGGATACACCTGCCTGCTCGCCGATACTTGCGATATACTCTGCAGAAGGCCGAAGCCCATTTCCTGCACTAAGTCCCTGCCTCACCACAGTTCGTAGTGTGTGTGTGACTGTGTGTGTGTGTGTGTGTGTGTGTGTGTGTGTGTGTGTGTGTGTGTGTGTGGCTTTCTCTCAGAGTTCAGTACTGCAATTGACCTCCTCCTGACAAGTAGTGTTCCGTGTTTTAGTGCTGAGATAACTGAGTTCACCGAGACCACCAGAGGAAAGCCTTTACTGATTTACAACGGGTATTAGTATTTGGTGGACTACACAAACAAACAAGAAGTGATTTAAGGGCGATCTGTAAGCTTTGAAAACAATATCTGGAAAGACAGAATTCTGGTACTGCGCGCCGCGAGTTTCGAATCCGTGCCAGACGGCATGGAACTTGATGACCACTTCTCTTTTTTTTAGTCCACTTTTGTTCGTTGATGATGGTTGGGTTTGGTCGTTGCGGACGTGACAAGACATCCGTTAAAGTTCGCTTGTTGATCCTTCCACTCAGTTTCTTTTTTGCAGTGGCCAACCAGCTCTCTGACCGAATACGCTGAGGTACCGTGCTGGCACCACTAGAGGTCTCTGCAGCAGTCGCGCCGTAACCCGTGGCTGCGCGCCCTCCTGGCCCGAGTCTAACGTTAGGGCGCCACTGTGTAGCACGTGGTCCCAGCGGCAAATAGCGACATACCCTGTCGTGTATTTAGGCGGCTGCCTCTAACTCACCGAGGCAGTCTTGTCCAAAAAAATGGTTCAAATGGTTCTGAGCACTATGGGACTTAACGTCTGAGGTCATCAGTCCCCTAGAACTTAGAACTACTTAAACTAATCTGAGGACATCACACACATCCATGGCCGAGGCAGGATTCGAACCTGTGACCGTAGCGGTCGTGCGGTTCCAGACTGTAGCGCCTAGAACCGCTCGGCCACTCCGGCCGGCCGAGGCAGTCTGGTATTCGCGTTGAGTCGGTTGATATTTCGCTTACAGACTTCGTGTTTACGTTGTGTGTGCTTACTTCCCGTTTACGAGTGGGTGTTGTTTTGATTTCGTGATGTTATCTCTTGTGACCCCGTTGCGTAATACTTTATTGTAAATCTTGGTGGGTTGCTCGGTCGTCTGTCTTTGTGCTTGTCTTTCCATTCCCGTTCGTCCATCTTGTTTGTTCGCGGGCCGCTCCCGTTCGGTCCGGCCGCGTTTTCGTTAGCGGCAACCCGCGACCGTTCCTGTCACGGTTAAAACAAGACTATTCACAAAAAATAACATTTTTAGGGGAACGTAGGCACGTTTGTATTTCAGATGAAGCAGTGAATGAGTCCGAAAATATTTTGTCGGTGCAGGGAAGCGGGCAGAAGTAAGAGGCGATACAGTTCCATCAGTTTACGGCGAAGGAGCAGGGCAGCTCGCCAACAGGCTACGATTTAGTGAAATCGTTACCAACACGATGAAGAGCGAAACAATCGTTACATTGCGTTAGGCGAAAATACATGGGAACCAGACAAGATCCCACTGATTCTGGAGAAGTATTCTTCCAAGAAAATAATTTACTGGTCAATGATGGTAGCAGTTTCTTACTTGTAGATGATAACATGGGACGAAATGACAGAATACTAGTGTTTTCCAGAGAAAAGGGAAACGTGTGTTTTCAAACTGCGAATCATTCTTTCCGAATGGAACGTTAACGAGTTCGAGCAGTTTAATCGTTCTTGGGTGGAAACAAACACCATTCCAGTTATTTACGCTTTTCTGACAAATAAGAAGCGAGAAACATAAGAACAATAATGTAAAGCTATTAAAAGTAACGGGCTTGGATGGAACCCTGCGTCTCTAATGATGGACTTCGAAATTGCCATCGTCCAAGTATCTGACAGATTGTTTTCTGAATCAGAGATTACTGGTTGTAATCATCAAGTTAATCAATGTTTGTGGAAACAAGTTCGATACTGAAACGAGGAAATACACGGTCACATAAGAATGTGGTCGGCTCTATCAAATCTTCCCTGAAAATGCTGGCCGATGGTTGGCTGTATATTCAGAAGAGCACTCCTGAAAACCAAACGCTTCAGGGATTACATAATTATTTTTTGGACTTGTGGTTCTATAACGATCGTATGGCAAGAGAGATGTGAAACTGTAGTGGAAGATGCTATCACAATTAATATCGCCTCAGATGGATAGAACCAAAGAATAAATACATTAATACCAAAAGTTCATCCCAATGTTTACTCATTAGCGAAAAATCTTCGAGAAGATGTAGAGTACCACGGCTACCAGTTTGACAGGCTGATTTTAAACTTTGATGGAAAAAAAAGGAGCCAGCAATGAAGACTGACGGAACGATTGGAAAGGTTTTAAAGAAACATCAAACTAATGGATACTTAAAATCATTTCTGAGTTGTGTGGCCTTCACACAGAAGTTACCACGACGAAGAAAACGTCAGATCAATTGAAAAATTTATAAATTTGGAAAATAGTTTAATGTAATCATTCGCAATACTACAAATAAATTTGAGAGGGGACTGAAAGAGACTACCTCTTCGTGCCGTTCCCTGGAAAGACACAAAGTCGGCTAACTGTTTCTTGAAATTTGTAAAATATTCTCCAATGAAGACTAACAAGTCTATCGCAAACACCAAGCCTTTTCTAGGGAATATTCGCAGCATTCCCCTTGAGATGTTCGTAGAATCAAAATATGTAGGGGCGGACACCGAAAACAAAATCTTTGCAGCCGAAACGCCGGCAGATGACATGCAATTAAATCCATAACCTCTTCCCTCGTTAGAAGATGAGCAAACCAGAATGAAACTGGCAAGGACAAAATAAAGTATTATAGAAAAAGGACTGGTCGAAATTCTGCAGCCTTTAAGTATGTGTTAAAATTAATTCCCGGTAACATACATCGTAAACTACAGCAGGCCTGATGAAGATCCGGCTAGGCGAGCAGGATCGCCATTGCTCGCTCGCCGCCTGGCTGCGAGCTCTCGCGGTAAAATGAGGCGGTCACGCGTCGATACGTAGCGTGGCACGGCCGAAGTGTAGGGCAGGAGGAGTGCAGACAACGTGCTGCCTTCAGAGGAACGACAATAAATAGGTTCGGCGTAGCCGTAGATACGAATACAAAGTATATACGGCGCCGAGACTTCACCCAAAAATTAACCTTTTCTGCTTCTCGCCGTTACAACAAAATTTTGAAATCTTATCTATTATGTAAATATGTAGCAGTACCGAAGTTATGAAGTCCATAACTTCATTGGTTTTCGAGTTTTGAATGTTTGATATGATTTTAATGCTATTATTGAGAACCATTTTCGGTAATCATATCACAATTTTCACAGGCCAAACTTTGTAGCTACATTCACAAGACATAGTTCAACGTTTCTCTGTGTGAGAAATATTAATAATTTATTTACAGAGTTTATTTAAAATTTCAGCCTTAAAATTACTTTGATTATCAGTTCTTAAATGTGATGATAAAATAAACAAAAATGGCTCTGAGCATTATGGGACTTAACATCGGAGGTGATCAGTCCACAAGAACTAAGAACTACTTAAACCTAACTATCGTAAGGACATCACACACATCCATCACACATCCATACCCGAGGCAGGATTCGAAAATGCGGCCGTAGCAGTCGTGCGGTTCCGGACTGAAGTACCTACAACCACTCGGCCACCGTGGCCGGCTAAAATAAATAAACTACATTTTCGAAAATATTAATGCATAGAACTACGCAAACCCATCAAGACTACTTCCTGCCAAAATCTCATTCAGACTTGTTAATATTTCTGATTAAAAAGGTGTGATGTGTTATGTGTGTATATATGTATGTGTGTGTGTGTGTGTGTGTGTGTGTATGTGTTTGGATGTTATGGGCGCCCAACGTCGAAGTCATTAGCGCCCTTACACTTATTAGAACAAACGAATGTGGAGATGAACTAAAGTTGTTGCACACGCATGCACTCTGAATGACCATACAGTCACTCTATCTCACACGCACTCTCACATGCACGAAAATCACTAAGACCAATTAGGAGGGAAGATAGCTAATCAAGACATTAAAACACAGAGAAAACAATGCACAGAAGAGCGAAAAGAAAAGCACAGGGTAATGCGACTGGCTGACCACCTACAAAATACTAGGGGGAGCCAGCCACCATGTCGACGCACTTAAAAACATATCCATAAAATCTTCCAGAAAACGTTGGCCAATTCACAAAACTTTAAAACTCAAACCACATTCATTTGATCATTACATAAAACAGGCTGCAGATCCGCCGGAAAATCCGCCACAGTCTGCTGATCGGCTAATAAAATGTAGTCCAATAAAGTGTAGCGCACCGTGATCCGTACGCCAGAAGCACCACACATTGGAGAGTCCTCTCGCGGGAGTAAGAATCCATACATCATTGGGCTGTGCCTATGCGAAGAGGAGTAAAAAGGATCTCATCCCGATGACGTGGCTGAAGGGAAGTACTCCACGGACGAGTTGTGGCCTTTACGACACAAAGCTTGTTGTCGGTCACTTCCAGCCACTCATCTTCCCGTCGACATAGGACTTTATTCCTGCTTAGCTGCTCGATCTGCCCTTTTGTTGCCCGCAATTCACAAGTGCCCTGGTACCCAGCAGAAAGACACCTCTTTCCCTAGTCGTTTTAGTTGGAGGAGGGCATCCTGGTTATTTTGGGTTTCTTTATCTGCTGGGTAAAAGCATTGGAGAGAGTAAAGGGCGCTCAGAGAATCTCTACAGACGAGAAATATAACACTGGGAGAACATCTCATCTGCTCCAGTGCCCACAAGATCGCATATAAATCTGCATGAAGATGGTACATTTTGGAGGCAGTCTGACCTTAAGGACGCGATCCAGGAAAAAGACACAGCAACTGACGGAGTCCCCCTGCTTAGACACAGCCGTAAAAACAGTTACATGGTTGTGGCACTCAGATACAATGTCAGAAAATATCGCATTAAAAACGGAAGCAGTAGTGAAGTCTCTCTTGTACTGCACCACTCTGGGGCTCTCCAGTAACTAGGGCTGCATACGTTTAAAACACTGGATTTGGGACTATACTGGCTCCGCAGCGAGTGACTCCAGCACACGCTGCACACGGATCCCAGATGGCATCGTAGCTCGTGGACGGTTGGGAAAAAAGGCGCACCAGAGGCGAACGAGCAACAGTATGGTGTTCGAGAGAAATTGGAGCTGCGAGCGATTGACACACCTGACTCACCATGAGGATCTGGCTCAGGGTGGTAAGTGGCGATTCTCCTGCCTCAGCATAGAGGTCCGTTAAGCATCAATGACCAGCTGAATCCGCTCATGGCGGAAAGCGTCATAGTTTGTAAATAAGGGGCCTTGCTGACCCACACACCGTGCTCCTGTAGTCTGGCCACCCTGTCCACTCCCCAAGACCTGTGACTAAGGCACTTGATGGTGTTCAGGGTTCTGGCTTTCAGGGCTCTCAGGTGTGGCCACCACGACAATCTGGAATCAAAAATAAGGCCCAGAACCGCAATGTGTCTTTAAAATGTAGAATGGTGTCTCAAATGGTCAACGCAGACAAATTAAAAAGACCACGAGAACTATTAAAATGAACACACACACACACTTACCTGCAGAAAACTAGAAACACCTCTTTGTAAACCTCTCCACTGTAAGCTGCAACTGATAACTTGCCGTTGCAACACTGGAGGAAGAACAGAAAACAGCAAAATCATCCACAAATAAGGAGCACTGTATAGGACTCCTTACTGTAGACGTGATTCTGTTGATGGCTATGGCAAAGAGAGTGCTATTTAAAACACTGCCCTGAGGAACAACATTCTCCTGCTCAAATCGATCAGACAGCGTGTCACCAACTCTGGTCCTAAAAAACCGGTAGACAGGGAAGACTGTATGAAGATGGGGAGGTGGCCACGAAATCCCCATAGATGCAGTTGTGCGAGAGTACAGTGTGTTCGAGTAGTATCGTATGCCTTAGCTACATCGAAGAGTATGATAATACAGTGATGCTTGTGGAGGAAAGCCTGCTGAATAGCCGCCTCTAGGAGTGTCAGCTTGTGGACAGTGACCCGAAATCGTCGGAATCTACATTGAGAGCGGATAGGGAGTTGTCTGGTCTCTAACAGCCATACCAGACGACGGTTAACCAATCGCTCCATGATCCTCCCTACATAGCTCGTTAAGGCGGTACTCCTGTAACTACTGGGACATGTGCGGTCCTTTCCTGGTTTGATGAAAGGGGTCAGAATTGCCTCCCTGCACGAGTTAGGGAAGTTGCCCGTCAGCTGTATTAGATTAAAACATTAAAATATTCGTGGAGGATTTCCTTTGACGTCACTGGAAAATGTCTAAGAATGCAGAACTGGATGTGGTCGTGACCAGGTGCAGTGTCATAAGTCTCAGTCAGTGCCAGTTCGAGCTCCCACATGGAGAAAGAGAGTTGTAGGCCTCAGAAGTTATTGGAACTAAGTCAAATTTTTCCTCTATCTACAGCCACATGGTAGCGACGAAATGCCAGATCCTGGGTTGCATTACCAGTAGTTTGTGCAAAATGCTCGGCCAGTATCTGAGCAATGTCTCTGGGTGTTGTGTGGAAGCATCGCTGTTTCAGCACTGCTGCTATCGATAAACTGCTGTGTCTACTGGAAACCATACGTTTATAGAAGTGGAATGATTGGTGGAGTCCAGGATCGCTTGCAATGAACCTTGTCTTACTCTCCCTAATTATGCATCGAGCGTTGGCCCTCGCGACTTGAAAGCCCCTTAGGTTGTCTGCTGTCGGTCAGTGTTTAAGATGTCGAAGGGCCGCACACCTTTCCCGGATTCTGTAACAGAACTCGTCCGCCGACCAAGGTACAGGTCGCCTCCTAAGATGACGTAAGGACTGTGAGATGGAGAGGTCAGTGGCACGATGGATCACTCATGCAATGTGATCCACCCATCCTTGGACGCTTTTGCAGTGTTCCAACACAGCCAGCTAGCTCTAACGCGTCCAGTTAGCTCTGCTGACCATCCATTTTGGTGGCTTATCTTCAGGGAGTGATCGATGTAGTAGGTGAAGGCAACTTGGGAAGTGGCCACTGGAATGAAACAGAGTCGGCAAAGCCAGATGAACAGAAAGAGAGGTCGATAGCTGAGAATGACCCAGTAACAGAACAGACATTTGTTTGAGTCCCTGTGTTGAGGATGCACAGCTCGTGAGACGCCTTGAGGCTCTCCAATACCTGATCTCGAGAGCAAGTAGAGGTCCAGCCCACAAGAGATGAAGCACATTGAAGACTCCCAGGAGGAGGAACAGTGATGGGAGTTGTGCTAGAAGATCTGAGAGAGCTACAGTTTATTACATCCTGTGGAGGTAAAAACAGAGCAAACAGTGCTTCCTCCAGTGCACATCAGTTTGAACTGCAACTGCTTGCAAATCAGTAGATAAGGGGAGAGCAGTGGAGTGGTGCGCATTAGTGACAAACACTGCGATCCCTCTCGTGGCCCTTACCCCAGATAGGTCATCCTTATGGTATAGTGTATAGACCTGTATCTTTAAAATGAGTTTCTTTAAACATAAACACAAGGGACGCGCCTATGAAAGGAGTTTCACTTCCTTCCCTAGAGTGCTGAACTCATTGATGTTCCAATGCAGTATGGAAGCCACTCCAACAATGTTGGATTACTCTGTCTATCCACTTCTCGATCTGCTTCCGTGGCGATACAGCAACAGAGTGGGGGTCACTTGAGGGTCCCGCTGGTACCCTTGAACAAACTTCGAGATCCATGCCAGCGATGGGATGATCTTCGTCATAACCATCAGACAACAGCTGGGTCGCATGGTCCAATGGTTTGGGAGCGGATCACTTTGGCCATTTGGCCTACGACAACAGCTTGAATTTTTGGGACACTGGCAAGGCTGATGGAAGAGAAACAGCTTGCAGAACCCCGTCCAATGTCTGGGCCTGGGAGCAATTAGCACACCTGGGGTGGGGGTGGGGGCAGTGCAATGGAAACACTGCTCATGTGCCGTGCTGCCACATCAGCCACAGGTAACATGACCATTACAATCCTTAGTGATGTGACCAAATCTTTGGAACCTGAAGCAGAGCATTGGATTAAGTACATATGGTCTGACCTTAAGGTGGAGAAATCTTGCTGCTATATAGTCTGGCAACATCGCAAGATTGAATATCAGGATAAATGATGTTGACTTACAGAGTTCCCCATCAACCCCTTTCATAACGTTCTGGACATCCGTCACCCATGTGCTAGGCTATTCCTGTTGCCCATGTTTCGTATTCATATCCATAATGTCCTGGTAAGTAACAAATAGCTTGGCATTCAGCAGCTTTTTACTTGGGGAGCCTTTATGATCTCCACAAGAGTACCATTCGTTAGTCTCTTGTTAGAACTTGGTTGCCCAGCAAGTTCTTCGAATACTTTATGGATGTAAAATGGCAACGTCTTTTCAAGAGAATCTCCACACGCTTTATAACAACAAAAACATTGGCCACCACAGGATGTGGTCTGTTACTGTGGATACTGTCATTGACAGTCAGAGTTGACCCAGGTGAAATAGCTGGACGAGGCCTCTTAGGATTTTGGGGGGGTAAGACTTCCTAACAGCCCATCTGAACCGCTGGGAGTAGAAAAGTGAGGTTTAGGGTTCATGGTGTGTCCATGAGCAGCTACGGAAGAAAGTCCACCCACACAGAGCCCCCCATGCATGGATAAGCCTTATACAACTGAGGTGTAGCAGGTTCCCTGGAGATTTCTCACTAACGACTGCTCCACTCCATCAGCCATGCATCTCATCGGCACACAGCACACTTTGAGAGCGAAGATTATTTTATATGGGCGGTCAAGCCAAGATCCCGATTCCCTGAGACACACAACATTCCACCTCTGTGCAGCATGATGGTTGCTGAAGCATGCCCAGAGCTTATGGTGATAGAGAACTGGTGACACCTACCAATCGCCAGTGCAGCAACCCAGGGGTCGCCAAGCCACTGAGGGCTGATTTAAAATGGTGGTACTGAGGTTAGTAAAACAAACTTATGGTCAAATGAATTTTAAGATATTACCAAAAAATAAATGTTAGTACAAGAAACAGAACCATCAAAATTCACTGGCACCATAACTTTTACCATTTCTACTTGTATGCGGATTCTTCGTGTAATTTCAAGATGGAAGTAGTCTTTTCGTTGAACTTTCTCAATAAAAATCTGCCCTTAAACTTCCTGAGCAGGTGCAATGGTAGGGATATCCGATTCTAAGCCAATGCCTGTTTCCTCGGGGCTTGTTGATAGTAATGAAAAGAACTTCAGTGTATTCCCTAAATTTATATTTACACAGTCAACAGGCAAAGCAATTGATTTCCAGTGACTGGGTGCCAATTGTTTAGCTTCAGTTTTCCTGGAAATGTTGCAACTGGTTTTTCCCAGTTTGAGTTTATGCGAAGTTCTGGGTAAAGATGGTTCTGTTTCGTGGTGATAGAAATCGAAAATTATCGTTGGTATATCGGTGTGCAACAGCCCCTCGCGCAATTTATATTTCAAACATTTCTGAGATGTATCAAATAGTTTTGGGATTTAAGAGTAGACACTCCAAACATGTGAACTAGCCATTACTATTTTTTTAAAAAAAGAATTTGAGTTTTAAGATGGAGTCTCCCCTTCAGAAGGAGCTGTTTGGAAAAGGATGAAAAACAGCATGATGGTTGCGTTAGAAATTTCAGAGCGCTGAGACACATCGACGTCAGCATATCAGTGCACGGGCGCTGATGACCTCGCTGTTGTGCGCCCTAAAACACTCATAATCATCATCATCATCATATCAGTGCAGGATACCTAGTCTGTATGTTTATTGTGTAATGGTACATTGATACACTTAGTGTTCTATTAGCGTGCTTAAAAACTTTGAACACAACGAAAAAACTCAATTTTCAATAGCACTACGGTAGATTACATGCAAAAGATTATTATCACTTGGGAGGTGAACAGCGAGAAGCCGAAGTGGATAAAAACAACAAAAAAGATAAACAACGCTTTTAAGCGATGTAACTCAAGAACGTATTCATCAAAAGGAACTACAGAAAAAAAAGTCTGAATAATTTTCGCAACATTTACACCATGAATATGCAAAGATTGCGCAATTTCACTGATTTTCAGGTTATGTTGACACTATGGCAACTCGGCTCCAGTTTTTACTGCGTGACGTTCGTGTGATTTGTTTCACAGCAATATTATTCTCGCAGACTTCTGTTTCCTCAATGTAAACTTTCATAGCCTTACAAGTCTCCTGCTACGATTGTGTCGATGTTTAGATATGCATGTACATGCTGTTTTTTGTCACAATGAAGAGAATCAGATCCACCCACAAAAGGTCACTGGCAGTCTTCAGCTTAAGAGCTTGTCTCCGAACTAGCATCAATAGAAAACTGCTACTAGACATTGATCCTTAAGTGAAAAGCACAAGTAATATTCATTTACATTTTGTGTTTTAAGTTTAACGCTTAAATAAAGTGATAAGGATATATAAATTTGTCAATTTAAATTTCTCCCTAAAACGGCAGTCATCGTAAGGCTGCAATAGTCGTAAGAAATACCACATTTCTTACTTAGCTGCTCCCCGTTCCTTGCAACATCTAAATGTTAAAAGAGATGTTGAACTGCATTTCAGTTCTCATCAACAAAGTAGCCATAAAAAAAAAAAAAAAAATAAATAAATAAATAAATAAAAATTTTGCTGCCGGCCGTGCGGTCGCAGTTTCGAATCCTGCCTCGGGCATGGATGTGTGTGATGTCCATAGGTTAGTTAGTTTTAATTAGTTCTAAGTTCTAGGCGACTGATGACCTCAGAAGTTAAGTCGCATAGTGCTCAGAGCCAATAAATTTGCCACGAAACGGGTTAATGTGCCACCCTGAAGTGATACTGCGATGGTGTGAGCGCGAGCTGGCTCGCATGAGCAGCTGTGCTGAACTGCTAGACTTTTCAGTGTGGCTGTCCTGTGAAAAGCCGGTTAGCCCGACAAGACCCCAGGCTCCGTGCAAGTGTCATTCCGTGCTGGTGTTCCTACCCCACCTGTCTGTCCCACAGGTAAGCGGCCAACCTTACTTCGCTCCCTACCGTATTCACCAATGTTAATTAAAATATTACCGTCTAAGTAAGTATTTTTGTCTCTTAATGAGCAAGAAAACTGCACCCTTAAGAACCTGTTTTAGGATTTGAATGTTAGTTGCTATACACTTATTAGTTATTACTATAAAATACAGTTGGGAACCTTGGGCCTCACTAACACTTGATTCTGGCCGCATGCAGCCCGTGGGCAGCAGTTTGACAACCGCTGACCCAAATTATATGCAGCTAATAGTTGAGAATGAGAGCTCTTAGTTACCTGCAAAAAACCTTACACATTATTTCAAATCTTTACGAAAGTTGTTGTCGCCGTCATTGCCACAAAATCGTGAAAGGGAAAGAGTTTCTCGCTTACTAAATTTTCGCTGTTCATACAGTAAAACCGGCGCGTTATACATGACGTTTTAGTTTACTTCTTTACTATCAGCTCTAGTTGCATCATATTTTTAAGACAGTATCCACGAACACCACCAAACGTTCCTGCAAGATTATATTATTGAACGACACATAGTTCAAGATATATGACGTCATAAACGTTGAGATTCTGCTTAAATGAAGCGCAAAATATATATACTATACACATCCACTGTTTTATAATGAGAGCGCTTAGCGACTTCCAGCAAACACTCAACGTAATTTCAAACCTTTTTGAACTTCTCTCGCTTACACGCTTAAAGTAAAATATTTAGTACATCAGCTCATTTGTAAAGTAATAAGAAGTTTGAAGCTTTTGTATATACTCTTAAGTGAAAAACCAATACCAAGAGATGTGATTGAAATGAAATTCATTCCACTGATTAGTGACATGACACTATAGAACTGATTCGCATTACAGACAAGTACATGCACTGTCACTGTGGAAATTCCGTTCAGAGTAGAGCCGCCAGCTGCTGCAATTAGAGCCGCTAGAAGTTGTGGCATCGAAGCAAAAAGCGCCTGAATATACTGCTGGGGAATACCGTGCCACGCATTATGTAGGCGCATCCATAAATTATCAACTGCGGCTGCACAATCACCTGAAGGTACAAATTATCGATCGATCATGTCAGACACATGTTCCATGGGCGAGATGTCAAGCTAACGGGCAGGCCAGGGAAGCTGTGGTATCCGTTGTTCTTCGAATAAGGCTTGCACGTTCCTTGCCACATGCGGCAGGGCGTTGTCCTGCTGAAATACGGCCATTTGAACGACCTGCAGCAGAGGTATTGCCTCGAGCTATAAAACCTACCTGATGCTACAGTAGATGTTCAAATTGTTCTCGAGACGTAGAGGGCTACATGGCGTGTTACAGCCATTTACGTTCCAGACAATCAAACGTTGCGTTTGCCCACTTTGCCGACCAATAATAGTCTAAATGATTCAAATGGCTCTGAGCACTATGGGACTCAACTGCTGTGGTCATCAGTCCCCTAGAACTTAGAACTACTTAAACCTAACTAACCTAAGGACATCACACACACCCATGCCCGAGGCAGGATTCGAACCTGCGACCGTAGCAGCAGCGCGGCTCCGGACTGGAGCACCTAGAACCGCACGGCCACCACGGCCGGCTAATAATAGTCTGCACGACTGCGTTCACCACTGTGGCCATCACTGAAGGACAAGTTGAAGCGGGACTCATCCGAAAATTCATCACAGCGCCCGTCACTGTAGAACAAGTTGAAGCAAGTCTCGTCCAAAAACACTACATTTTGTCACTCAGCACATGCCCATTCCAGTCTGCGGTATTCGTGAGTTCTGCTCAGTGGAAGCCGACTTAATGGCATCCGTTGCACCACTCCAGCCCATAGAAGACAACATCGAACCGTCGACGTAGACATGTCCAGACTCGTTGCCGTGCCACAATGTCGCGCTGACACTGTGGATGAACTGTTCTGTCCCTCACGGCCAAGCGGACGAGATGGCCGTCATCTAGCGCTGTGGGGACGTTTTGTCATGTAGTACCACGTCGGCGCTGTGTATGACCCTCTTCTCCCCACTGGTTCCACATACGCCTCACTGTCGAAGCAGCCTGCCGTGTACCAGACGCAATCTGGTGGAACGACAGACTCCTCTCCCGGAGCCCAGTCATTCTATCCCGTTCGAACGCTGCTGATGTTCGACCCTGTGATGTCGGCGAAGCAAAGTGGCACTATGTCTCACGAAACAGGGCGTATTTAGGCCTACGTGCGCATCACCTGCCTGCCTTTTGAATCACTACTACGGTTCACTGTTCTACACGCTCTCTTTTCCACATCATTCATTCTGAGCGTTTCGCTTTTTACAAACAGTAGTGTACAAGAGTGTTCGATTCTTTAAACAGTTGGACGTTTACCTATATAGACCCTAAACCCTGTTAGTTTGTTTATTGTTTAACTTCGTTGCGTACTGACTGGGATGGAACGTTATAGTGGACAGATAGCTTTGATCAGTTTAGTGATTTAACATAATATCAAAACTTTTTAGAGTTTTCTATGAGAAAGGTAGATGAGGTTTTACTTTCAATTCGTCAAATACTTCACACATGATCCTTCTTACGTCTATTGACACACAGTCAACATGGGTTTAGGAAACATCGTTCTTGTGAAACACAAGAAGCTCTTCATTTACATGAAGTGTTGAGTGCAATTGACAAGGGATTTCAGATCGATTCCGTACTTCTGGATTTCCAGAAGGCTTTTGACACTGTACCGCACAAGCGGCTCGTAGTGAAATTGGGTGCTTATGGAATATCGTCTCAGTTATTTGACTGGATCTGTGATTTTCTGTCAGAGAGGTCACAGTTCGTAGTAACTGACGGAAAGTCATCGAGTAAAACAGAAGTGATTTCTGCCGTTCCCCAAGGTAGTGTTAGAGGCCCTTTTCTGTTCCTTATCTATCTATGTAAACGATTTCGGAGACAGTTGGTTCAGATGGCTCTGAGTACTATGGGACTTAACATCTAAGTCCCCTAGAACTTAGAACTACTTAAACCTAACTAACCTAAGGACATCACACACATCCATGCCCGAGGCATGATTCGAACCTGCGACCGTAGCAGCAGCGCGGTTCCGGACTGAAGCACCTGGAACCACTCGGCCACAGCGGCCGGCTTTTCGGAGACAATCTGAGCAGACGTCTTGGGTTGTTTGCTGATAACGCTGTCATTTATCGACTAATAAAGTCACCAGAAGACCAAAACAAACTGCAAAACGATTTAGAAGAAATATCGGAATGGTGCGAGAAGTGGCAGTTGACTTTAAATAACGAAAAGTGTGAGGTCATCCACATGAGTGCTTAAAGGAACTCGTTAAACTTCGCTTACACTATGAATCAGTCTAATCTAAAAGCCGCAAATTCAACTAAATACCCAGGTACTACATTTACGAACAACTTAAATTAGAAGGAACACATAGAAAATGTTGTGGGGAAGGCTAACCAAAGACTGCGTTTTATTGGCAGGACACATTAGAAAATGTAACAGACCTACTAAGGAGACTGCCTACACTACGCTCGTCCACTCGCTTTTAGAATACTGCTGCGCGGTGTGGGATCCTTACCAGATAGCACTGACGGAGCACATCGAAAAAGTTCAAAGAAAGGCAGCACGTGCTGTATTATCGCAAAATTTGTGGGAGAGTGTCACAGAAATGACACAGAGTTTGCGATGGACATCATTAAAAGAAAGGCGTTTTTCGTTGCGACGGAATCTTCTCAAGAAATTCCAGTCACCAACTTTCTAGTCCGAATGCGAAAATATTATGTTGACACCGACTTACATAGGGAGGAACGATCACCAAGATAAAGTAAGGGAAATCAGAGCTCATGTGGAAAGATATAGGTGCTCTTCTTTCCGCCCGCTATACGAGATTGGAATAATAGAGTATTGTCAAGGTGGTTCGATGAACCCTCTGCCAGGCACTTAAATGTGATTTGCAGAGTATTCATGTAGATGTAGATGTAGATGTAGATACGCTATTTTTGGCTTCGTTCAGATTTTGTCTGCCTGCGATGGCTTGCCTGCATTCAAATCTGCGGTGAAGCTCTCTTCGCTTCTGAAGCGGCTTACTGACGCGCGCCGTGGAACCCGCTAAGGCGCGAGGTGGAACACTGATGCCAGCAATGAGAATGGCTGGGGGCGGAAGGGGCACGCACTCACGACGACACATTACCTGCCGGCACGGAGCCGCAGCTCTCGGCGGATGATGAATCTGCGAGACGCCGCGAACAGCGGAGGGGCGCGCCGCCTGAATATTTCATCACATCCTGCAGGGTGGAGAGCAATCGGGCCCGCCCGGTAAGTGGAGCCGGCGATGGAGGAAGGGCGAACAGCGCAACGCGCGCGGCGCGAAGCTGGCCGCATCATTGGGGGCACCTACCCCGGCGCCTGCGCACTGCTTCATCACGCAAAACCCCGTTCCTGCGCGGCTGCCTTCTTACCTGTACGCATTCCGTATCCGCCCACACATCGGAGCCACTTGACGATGAGTTCCAACAACCACACGTTAAAAATTCCATTTAGTCGCTGCAGATCATCTCCGTTAGTGACGATTTTTGCATTGTTTGAATGTTGCAGCATTGCTATTATGGACGCTATAAAAATACATGAAATTCACAGGTTGCATAGTAACTACTTTGTTTGATTGCGCCCTTCATTTTACACTACTGGCCATTAAAACTGCTACACCATGAAGATGACGTGCTACAGACGTGAAATTTAACCGACAGGAAGAAGATGCTGTGATATGCAAATGATTAGCTTTTCAAAGAATTCACACAAGGTTGGCGGCGGTGGTGACACCTACAACTTGCTGACATGAGGAAAGTTTCCAACCGATTTATCACACACAAGCAGCAGTTGCCGGCGTTGCCTGGTAAAATGTTGTTGTGATGCCTCGTGCAAGGAGGAGAAATGCGTAACATCACGTTTCCGACTTTGATAAAAGTCGGATTGTACCCTATCGCGATTGCGGTTTATCGTATCGCGACATTGCTGCTCGCGTTGGTCGAGATCCAATGACTGTTAGCAGAATATGGGATCGGTGGTTTCAGGAAGGAAATACGGAACGCCGTGCTGGATCCCAACGGCCTCGTATCACTAGCGGTCTAGATGACAGGCATCTTATCCGCATGGCTGTAACGGATCGTGCAGCCACGTCTCGATCCCTGAGTCAACAGATGGGGACGTTTGTCATCTAACGCATCCCCTAGGGTGGAAGACGTAATATTATTTTTTTTTCCTGTTATACGTCTGTGTTACCAACTGAGGTCTATAGTCATTATTTATAGCAATATGGCAACGATATCTATCCCTTACATAGGCAATATAAGTTGCAAATTGGGGCGTTTACTCAGAGCCCATAATTTCAGAGTCTCCTATTCTACTAATAATAGTTTGCATAGGAATTTAATTCACTCCTTGCAGAGTAAGAGAGATAAAGTTTCCCAATCAGGAGTATATAAAATTATATGCTGGGATTGTTCACAAAAAAAAAAAGAAAAATGCGTCTGGCAAACGGGGCGAGCTGTGTGTCTCAGGTACAAAGAGTATATTCCTACTGGAAGCGGTGACGGTACTTAGGGCTCTACTTATGCGGAACACCTTGTGCAAACGGCTCATGCGCCGAGCCCTCCAGTTAATATCGAGTTACTTCAAGCCGAGCTTAAGGGCTTAAAACTGGATGTTTTGGAGGAGATGCAGATCTTTAAGCATCTGCAACATGCTAAAGACAGTATCCTCAATGACCAACTCCTACTAAGAAATAGAAATTTTTTTAAGGTTTCGGGACTTTACTTTGTTCTTCATACTTTTAAATCTGATTATCTGGCGATTGTCACATGCGCGCGCTGATTGGCGAGCGCGGTTGGTCAAGCTGTTCATCTTCTTTCTTTTTATCCTAATTTTTCTTTTGCGACAAAGGTGATTTTAGCCCGTTGAACACCTCACGTTTTATCCCTATATCTTTATTACCACGACGTCTTTAGATTACGTCCCCTCAGCCCCCCCCCCCCGCCCCCCCTCCCCCGCCCCCAGGCTAACTACTGGTTTTAGGTTAGTTTTTAGAGTTGCTCCTGCTGTCATAGGTAGCTTCACATGTAAGTTTCTTTACTAGCATAAGCAACCGTGTGCGGTTATTTTTAGGTTTTATCTCCTATTTAGCTCTTCTCTTGTTCTATCAACTTAATTTTTGTATATAAGTTGATCCACTGTTGGGAATATATGGGCTATTTAGCCCCGACCCTTGTATAAGCTTTCTCGTATTCGTATGCGCATGCGCATTCTAGTAACTTCCCTTGTCTTGCGCTTGTGTGCCGGCCGAAGTGGCCGTGCGTTTCTAGGCGCTGCAGTCTGGAACCGCGAGACCGCTATGGTCGCAGCTTCGAATCCTGCCTCGGGCATGGATGTGTGTGATGTCCTTAGGTTTAACTAGTTCTAAGTTCTAGGGGACTAATGACCTCAGAAGTTGAGTCACATAGTGCTCAGAGCCATTTGAACCACTCTTGCGCTTGTGCATAGGTAGCCGGTCAGGCTTGTAAGTGAGCGACCGTTTGTAGCGGCAGTTTATGGCGGGTCATGGCCCATCGAACATAGGCTGGTGTGAGGTCGAGCGTACATCATTAAGTAGTGGATTTGACTTTGTACATATGTAGTGTTTTTGCCTTTTCTTTTTCGTGTATGAATGTATAGCTATGGTGTTCTTTTAATTATCGACAAAGGACTTCTTAGGCCCTTCTGGGTTTTATTGTTGTTCTGAAGAAGGTGTAGTTATCTAAGCCGAAACCTGGGTTAACACCTAACACTAGGTGCTTTTTTCGCAATAGAGGCGGGTTTTTAGTTTTTTAATATATTAACCAACGATTGCTGACGCTCTGGGATGTTGAATGTTCTTAAACTGTATTAGACACAAAATCAAATCTCTTGTTGTAGGGGAGGGAAACCAGAAGGGAAGCGCCCTTAAAAAGTGTTACATATTTATGCTCAACATTAGTGCCATGTGGTGCACCAGTTGTCTTCCTGAACGGTGCAACTGCTGTAATGATTTAGTTTTGGATTACCTTATGGATACGGCAGAGAACTCCATACTGAAGGATGACGTGTTCACCCAAACTTTGGTATGTTTCTATATAGAACTTCAATAAATTTCCCGTTTGTTTTTGTAGTTAGTAGCTGTTATCGTGCTCTATGTGTTATTTGTGGCTCTTTATAGATTTTTTTCAGATCAATCTGATGATGATGTATAAAGCGAAAAGTGTAATTAAAGAAAGTAGTCACTACACATCCTGTGACTTCCATGTACTCGTATTTTTCTAACGTCACTAACAGTACTGATAGAATCTTCAAAGTAGGTACTAATGGGAGCAAACCTCTCACGTCACTTCTAGTCACAGCTCTTATTTTCGCGTTACTACATCCCACAGATCAATTACTCGAACAATATTTATTTTAAAGAGCAGGCAAGGTTCGTAGGTATTGTGAGATGTATGAATCAGTTATAGCAAAGTGAACCATTTCACACCTTGACATTATGTGAACTGATTGTAAGTTGTTGAAAGTTTGCTGTATCAACCACCTTTCATGTAAAATTTTTCAGGATAATCGACATTACGCTCAATTAATATAGCAGGCCAATCTGCTGCTGTTTGCTTCACATAAAATAGGTGGCTAAGGAATCATTGTACTTTAATTTCATTTCATTTCATTGGATTCCACAACAACATACGGTACAGTTCTTTTACTGTGTGTCCCTTCAAGAATAAGGTCCATAATGTGTGGACGAATGAGTAATTGAGCGTTTGTTTGTAATAGGGAATGAGCCTAACTTCTGCTATTTTTTCTGTAATATTCTGTTGAATCTTATTTTCCATACCTGGCTGGTCACAGGCTAAAGGCAGAGTACTTCCTACTTTAAAAAAAAAAAAAAAGATGACTGCCTGTGATTGGCCAATTTAAAATACACGTGGGAGTCTGTGGGAAGCTACACAGAGTTTTCTCTTTCAATTTCGTCTGGTAGGAACAACGCACCAGGCTGGGTGAATGTGTGGCCCTGCCAGGGCGACTTTGTAATTGACCTAACCACCGCGGGCCTTGTAAAGAAACGCCATCCATTTGGGTACTAAGGTGACTATGTACAAACTTTGAAGGACGTCACAGAAGCTATCACCATGATAAAATAAAATAAAATGCGCTACTAGTGTACGTTTAATTTGGTTAGCACAGGTTCAGTTATTTCATAATCTGTCGCAAGTCTTTGAGTTACGTCAATTCAATAACCAAGAGTACTAATACTCATTGATAGTATATGCAGGGTAAAATCTGTCTATGCTCCGATGCGTTTTTCACTTGAAGGGCATAAGTGGACTAGTTTACACTCTAGCACTTGGTCAGACATTTAGAAGCTAAGGAAAATGTAGAACATTATCGATGTGTGTGTGTGTGAAGGTTTTTATGAATTTTAACTGTTTTCTTCGTGGAATGATTTTGAAGCGTCGGCTCAGTGGTAATGTTGCTACGCCACAGTTTTCTACGCCAAGGTTCTAGTGTTATGACTGTAGGCAAACCATGGAAAACTTCAGCAGCTTTGAGAATCATTGGTGTCCATCAGAATCACTGCCACTATGTTGAACTTAATTTCTGCGCCTTGTCTCACTTCACCTGGGGTGCTATTATCGATTACTTATGCTTCCATCTTTACTTGTTTATTTCATGTAACTGTGAGGAAATCAGGAAAATTATGAGCTTATTACGTTCCCAGGCGCACCGACAATACCATATTTTGCCAGTGCTGATACGGGGTTGAAAGTTCACACCACCTTAAGAAGGAATTATGACAATATTTTTATCCCGTAAATTCCTCTGCCGTTGATCTCTAGCATAAAGGTCACTGCGCACATACTTCTTCAGTTTTCCTTCTCTTCCACGTTGCTGTCTAATTTCGACCAATCCCACTATAAGCTTCCATTCCTTTTATTAAATTCAGATTAGGTGTAAGTGTCTATCCTGAATACTCGTTTAATTGAATGCTCTCTTACACATTAAATTAAGACCCATGAATTTATTACCAACACTGTCTGACTGCACCGTTAATGAAATATGACAAAAGAAAAGAAGTAACTTCAGTTCCTCAACATATTAGTAACGGGCATAAATAAATAATTAATTCCAAACTGTGATAAACGTATGAAATCATATGGAAAACGTGTAAGTGACTGAGCTTGTAGCTTGTGCATTGGGCATGCTGGGCCCAGCGCGTTAGAACGAGCTTCCTATTTGAAACCTGAGAATGCAAAATGTAAAGTAATCACGTTTTACATTAAGTGATAAACTGCCAGGTCTCTCAGCAACTGCAGTGGCTAACTTACGCTCAGTTCTGTAAAAGCATTGAGAGAAAAAGACGAAGCATGTTGCTATCTGTACTTACTGAAATACGGGGCCCTAATACTGAGCGCAGAAGTCAGGAAAATGAATGCCTTTGTTGAAGGAAAATGCACATTACGTGGAATAGTTTGATACCGACTAAAAAGTAGAGCTAGGCAGTAAGGATATGACAACTTAAAAATGATGGGAAGGGATCACGAATGACACTTAGAATCAATAATGAATACGAACTACGACATCTGTATTACGAAATAAATTTATTTCAAACGACAAAATTTCTTTCATCATGGTGCTGTGATGGCTAGTTTTCTTGATTTATATAATCAGCCGATGTGCCCACGTCCGTGAAAACGAAGGACTTACAAAAATAGTCTTTTAAAACATCTGGCTAGAAAAAATATATATTTTCATTTTATGTATGTTTAAGCCACCATGGCACACGCAACATACACTGAAGAGCCAAAGAAACTGGTACTCCTGCGTAATATCATGAAGGACCCCCGCGATCACTCAGAAGTACCGCAGCACGACATGGCATGAACTCGACTTATGTCTGAAGTAGTGATGGAGGGAAATGACACCATGAATCCTGCAGGGTTGTCCATAAATCCGTAAAAGTACGAGGGGGTGGAGATATCTTCTGAACAGCACATTGCAAGGCATCCCAGATATGTTCAATAATGTTCATGTCTGGGGAGCCTGATGCCCAGTGGAAGTGTTTAAACTCAGAAGAGTGTTCCTGAAGCCACTCTGCAGCAATTCTGGACATGTGGGGTGTCGTATTGTTCTACTGGAATCGCCCAAGTCCGTCGGAATACACAATGGACATGAATGGATGCAGGTAATCAGACAGAATGCTAACGTACTTGTCAACTGTCAGAGCCGTATCTACATGTATCAAGGGTCCCTTATCACTATAACTGCACACTCCCCACTCCATTACATAGTCTCCTCCAGCTTTAACAGTCCACTGCTGACATGCAGGGTCCTTGGAGTCATGAGGTTGTACACATACATCCACTCCATACAATTTGAATCAAGACTCGTGTTACCCGACAATATGTTTCCAGTCCAATGTCGGTGTTGGCGGGCCCAGGCGAGGCGTAAAGCATTGTGTCGGGCAGTCAACAAGGGTACACGAGTGGGCCTTCGGCTGCGAAAGCCCAGATCGGTGATGTTTCATTGAATGGTTCGCACGCTGACATTTGTTGATGGCCCAGCATTGAAATCTGCAGAAATTTTCGGAAGGGTTGCACTTCTGTCACGTTGAAGGATTCTCTTCAGTCGTCGTTGGTCCCGTTCTTGCAAGATCTTCTTTCGGTCGCAGAAATGTCGGAGTTTTGATGTTTTCCCGGATTCTTGATATTCACGGTACACTCGTAAAAAGATCGTATTAGAAAATCCCCACTTCGTCGCTACCTCGGAGGTGCTGTGACCCATCGATCGTACTCCGACTGTAACACCACGTTCAAACTCACTCACATCTTGATAACCGGCCACTGTAGCAGCAGCAACAGATCTAACAACTACAACAGACACTTGTTGTCTTATATAGACGTTGCCGACCGCTGCGACGTATTCTGTGTATTTACACATCTCTGTATTTGAATAAGCATGCCCGTACCAGTTTCTTTCGTGCTTCAGTTTACATGCACTTAGGACATGGTAAAAAAAAGCCACAACACGTGAAAGGTTTCAACAAAAGAAAATCTATATACTTCAGAAAATATTTAAAGAAGCTGTTAAAATGGGAATGTGACGAGTTTAAGTGCCCTAATATTTCTTACGGATTAATGGGAATCCGGCTCTGTACCGTGCTTCATAAATCACTCACGTTTCAAAGCCACGAATGTAACATATACTGTAGAAAGAACAAACTAAAGTTACGAAAATATTGTGAATATCTCCGCTCCAAGGTTTGCAATATGATCCAAGAAATAGCAACTCATAAATCATACGATGTCTGCGAGTGAAATAGAGTCTCTGAATTCACTTGCATTCAAATCTTACACAACGTTAAATGATCACATCAAACCCTCTCATCCCAAGCCTCGCCACCCAACTAGACATTCGGTCTGTCTATTCTAATATGCCGTTTTCTACCAAGTGCCGTTTTCGTTTTACTTTGGCTCGTGGAGTCTTCTCCACCCACGTACTGAGCGAGTCAAAGACAATTATGGTTTCACAGATCGATACCTTGGTACAGAATACCTTTGTAGAGTGTTTGCGGTTTAAGAACACGTGAAAGGAATTCAGTGTTGAAAGCGTCCCGTAATACTTCGAACGCTCTCGGTTGGAGAGAGATCTGGCGACCTTGGTGGCCAGACAAGGTTTGGCAAGCACTAAGTCAAGCAACAGAATCTATTGCCGTGTGCGGGCGATCATATCTTGTTAAATGTAAGCCCAGGATGACTTGCCATGAAGGGCAACAAGGGGCGTAGAATATCGTTGACACACCACTGCGCTGGAAGGGTGCTGCGGTTGACAACCAATGAAACGAAATGATCGTATGGAATTTATTGGCCGGGATATCCACTCTGGGGTTCGGCCGCCGTATGGCAAGTCTTCTCAGTAGACGACACTTAGGCGACTTGCGTGTCAATGACGATGGAAATGATGATGAAGGGTACACAACACTCACCCAGTCCCCTGTCAGGAATCGAACCCGGGCCCCCTTGCGGGGTACGTGGTAACGCTACCGGTGCGCTACGGAGGCGGACTGACAACCAATGGAGTCCTGCTATGAAAATAGATGGCACATTACTCCATCGCTCCTGGTTGTCGTACCGTATGGCGGGCGACAGTGAAGTTGGTAACTCATCACTGCCCGGGGCCGCCAAGACACGACTTCGCTGATCATCGGGCTCAATTTGAAGCGGAGATCATCATCTACTCCCGTCAATGAGATTTGCGGCCGAAGCGCAGCTGTACGCCGACGATATTATACACGCTGTTTTGTTGTCCTTCATGGCAAGCATTGTGAGCTTTTAAGTTTAACACGACAATGCCCGCCCGCACACGGCGAGAGTTTCTGCTGCTTGTCTTTGTGCTTTCCAAACCCTGTCTTGGCCAGCAACGTCGCCGGATGTCTCCCCAAGTGAGATTTGAACATTATGGGCAGGTCTTCCAACAGCTGGGGATTTTGGCGATGTAACGCACCAATTGGACAGAATTTGCCACGACACCCAACAGGAGGTCATCCAAAAACTCTGTTCAATCAAAGCCAAGCCGAATAACTGCTTGCGGAAGGGCCAGAGGTGTACCAATGCTCCATTAATGAAGCTCTTTCTTTTGAATAAATCATCCAGCATTTCTGAAACTGTAATCGTTTGTTTATCTGTATAATTACTTCCGTCTCAATCCGATAATGCATCGTGGTGTGTAGTTTTTCTTGTCTTAGAGTGTATTATACAACACTCAAATCTGTGGAACTCGTAATAATTACGAACGCTGCACAAAATACTACCTCATGTCTTACAACAATAAGAATAGCAGAAAGTGCAGCAACATCTACATCTACGTGATTACTCTGCTATTCACAATAAAGTGCCTGGTAGAGGGTTCAATGAACCACCTTCAAGCTGTCTCACTACCGTTCCACTCTCGAACGGCAGGCGGTAAAAACGAGCACTTAAATTACTCTCTGCGAGACCTGATTTCTCTTAGTTTATCGTGAAGATCATTTCTCCCTATGTAGGTGGTTGCCAACAGAATGTTTTCGCAATCGGAGGAGAAAACTGGTGATTGAAATTTCATGAGAAGATCCCGTCGCAACGAAAAACGCCTTTGTTTTAATGATTGCCACTCCAATTCACGTATCACGTCTGTGACATTATCTCCCCTATTACGCGATAATACCAAACGGGCTGCTCTTGTTTGTACTTTTTCGATGTCATCCGCCAGTCCCACCTGATGCGGATCCCACACAGCACAGCAGTACTCCAGAATAGGGCGTAGTGTAAGCAGTCTCTTTGGTAGACCTGTTGCACCTTCTAAGCTTTCTGCCAATGAATTGCAGTCTTTCGTTTGCTCTACCAACAGTACTGTCTATGTGATCGTTCCAATTTAGGTTATTTGTAATTGTAATCCCTAAGTATTTAGTTGAGTTTACAGCCATCAGATTTTTGTGACTTATCGTGTAATCGAAAATTAGCTGATTTCTTTTAGTACTCATGTGATTAACTTCACACATTTCCTTATTCCGGGTCAATTGCCACTTTTCGCACCATACAGATATCTCATTTAAATCATTTTGCAAGTCGTTTTGACCATCTGATGACTTTTCAAGACGGTAAATGACAGCATCATCTGCAAACAATCTAAGACGGCTACTCAGATTGTTTCCTATGTCGTAAATATAGATCAGGAACAATAGAGTGCCTATAACACTTCATTCGGGAACGTCAAATATTACTTCTGTTTTACTCGATGACTTTCCGCCCGTTACTACGAACTGTGACCTTTCTGACAGGAAATCACGAATCCAGTCGCACAACTGAGGCGATAATCTGTATGCACACTGTTTGGTTTGAAGACCCTTATGAGGAACGGTGTCGAAAGCCTTCTGGAAATCTAAAAATATGGAATCAATTTGACACCCCCTGTCGATAGCACTTGTTACTTCATGAGTATAAAGAGCTAGTTGTGTTTCACAAGAACGATATATTCTGAAACCGTGCTGACTATGTGTGAATACATCGTTTTCTTCGAGGTACTTCATAATGTTCGAATACAGTACATGTTCCAAAACCCTACTGCAAATCGACGTTAGTGATATAGGCCTGTAATTCAGCGGATTACTCCTACGTTCCTTTGTGGGTATTGGTGTGACTTGGGCAATTTTCCAGTCTTTAGATACGGATATTTCTGCGAGCCAGTGGTTGTATATAATTGCTAAATACGGAGCCATTTTGTCTGTATACTCCGAGAGGAACCTGACTGGTATACAATCTGGACCGGAGCCCTTGCCTTTATTCAGTGATTTAAGCTGTTTCGTTACACCGGAGTAACTGCTTATGGCAGAGTCTAGTGTACTTTTCTCCAGGTGATTCTGAAATCGATCACTAGATTGAAATATCGACTAGAAAATATCATGTGTTTCCACGTACACTATCCACCACGTACACCACTCCCCCTACAGTTCTTTCCTAGGTCCCTTCATTAATCTTTCAAGCCCTCTTTTAGGGCCTACTGATGCTCAAGATATTTCTCTCCTCTTTCTCTAGTTGTTTCACTTTTCTTCCTATCACTATTGTCTAATCTTCCTGTTTCGTCATTGCCGCAAAGTGTCTGATCTTTGCCTCCAGAGATGTGTTCTTTTTCTTGCATGCATCTGAGCTCTTTCAGGTTTCTGACCTCATCTTCGTCATCTCTTTATTATTCCCTCGTTTCTCCTACTTTTTCCTGTCAGCAGTACGTCTTTAAACCTTTACAGTGAATTTTGTAGGGAAGAAATTACGTGTACACAGGATTCTACAGCTGTGGATCCAGTCACTGCATTACCGCGTGGAAATGCGTCAAGACAAATTTATCTTTGCAGCACGTCCGTGAATGTATCTCGACCTTCTTCTATGTTGTAGTGATCTGGATTTCGTAATTGTTAAATCACGTGTCCGCTGTTAGAATTTCGCAATGATTTACACAGAGGAATTTGAAATTAAATACTCTCTGTAGCTTAGTTTTCCGGCATATTCTTTGAATAGGGAAACGTTGCCTATCGAAGGTAACAACACTGGCACTCCGATCAAAGTAACTACAAATCAGGTGAAGTGTTCCACAAAACTGTGTCATTAACCTCGGCGTATAGCAGAATTGCAGGGGATGTTCCGAAATCAAACAATATTGCATGGCTCCAATAAAGTGATGCTCTACATGTCAAGCAGTTTGTGTATGGAAATCGTTATTCCTGCTGAATCAAACTCGCTTTATACATGGCTGTTGTGTTAAAACCCATGGATAAAGGTAACCTGATGTTTCTAGGCTTTCAAAACGTTTTGAGTTTTAGTAAAGAACAGATGTCTAATAATGAGTCTCCACATGGTACAAATAGGCTTCCGAGGATCTGTAACTGAAGATTAGTTAATAAAAACACTATTTACTGTTTGGCGACCATAACAAAAAATTATTAAAAGTTATGGCTTACGGAGTGAAGTTATTCTCAAACGATATTCGGGATTTGAAAAGGAGTGAGCACATACCTACAGCACATCGTCACAAACTGTCCCGAGACAACGAGATGTTTTCGTAAAACTACAGTTCTTTCGTTTTTAAATAACAGGAATGTGCTGAATCTCAAACGGAGTAGTGTTTGAAACGAGCCTCAGATTCGTAAGTTCTAAGTTAACTCGTCTTGCGGTCTTGTTACCCTCATCATCTCAGAGTACGGTTTGCACACTACGTCCTCAATCATATTCCTCAATTATATCTCTCTTTGCCCCCCTACAGATTTTACGCTGTTCTCCTGCTTTCTTTCCCTTACATTTAAATTTTATGTATTGTCTGAGATGTCATGAACATTGTTCTGTCAAGCTAGCAAGTTAGTAGCTCAGCCACAAATTCAGTCATTGATTAAAGAGAAATCTTTTCAGCACAGTTTCTTGTGTGACGACGACTTTCAAAGAGGAAAATAAAGTTTTTAGTGAGCAACACCGAACTGCACACGTTGTGGCAGGACTTTCTTCAGCTAATATGAAATATTTTCGCCTGGAGACAAGTTTTTTTCTTTTCCCTCTTCCCGCTGCTTAAACTTTACAATAAGCAACAGCAAAGTGAGATTTATAGAGAGAACATTAATAATTATTTTTATATTGACATTCCACAGCTGTAGCATCATATTTAAACTTTAATTCTTTGAGCAGAATGCCTCAAAGGTCTGTGAATTAGGTGGGATGGATGCCACAAATTTATATGCATGGGGGACTATCCTGGAATCTTTTGCCACTGGAGAGATGATCATGACCGTTTTCCAATTACAAGCCACATGTCCTGTGGATACATATTATACGTCTCTAAGGGAGTGGGTTCCTTCTACATCCTCATGCCGTTGATCATTGCTGACTCGTTCGACTTATGGGCGTTGAAGTATCTGCGCTAGGAGAAGAGAACTGCGGAAAACGCAAGTCCGAAAACAATTTTTTGGACTTACCAAAATGAAACAATAATACAATATCCAAAAGAACAACCGACTCGATCCCATCTGCGGATCGAGACAAACACAAAATAACAAATAATACAATAATAATGATAAAAAAGACCCGTATCTTCCCGGGAAGCGAACACAAACAGTTCTACAACGTCAAGAGGTTGATAGACTATACCAAGAGATCGCCCAGCTAGAAGAGGCGTCTGGCCGTGGCTACTGGGGCGGCAGCTCTGTATCCATCCGAGCAGAGCGTCGAACTGTCTTTTGTCGGCAGTGCGGCAGCCTTATAAAGCCCGTTGGCGGATGTATCTGCCGGAAGTATTTGCGATCACGTGCCTGGCGTAGCAAAGTAGTTCCTAAGCTAGCTACGACCTCTGGTGGAGCTGTTCTGCAGGCTCTGCGAACGGGTAGCGGTCCCTGGCGGTCGTTGGTGAAGACCTGGTGGTGTGTTGTGGCCGCCGGTAAGTCTTTGTTTTGACAACGCAGACGAGGTAGATTTTCCTGGTGAATATATACTCTGTGATGTAGGCATTCCGTGATGGTTAGAGGTAAAGTGGGATGCCGATATAGTAGGCGCTACGATGTCCGGAGTGTGCGGTCACAGCAGGCGGAGTTTCCCACCACAAGGGTAACAAGGTTACCTGAACCTCTGTCCACCCCTTCGCTCTCTTTGACAAGGCTGTTAGCAGAACGAGATTGACTTCTTATGCCGGAAGTCCTAGGCGGCCGTTAGTGATGATTTTTATTCAAAATTTGTGCAGTGGCAGGGTAGGAATCCATGACGAGGACGTTCTGATTACTAATCAAAGACGCTACCCCTACATTATGAGAACTCTTATCTGTGTTAACATAGTTGTCTGTGGGAGTACATTAATATTTCGAAAACTTTACGATCGCGCTATCTTCTCTGATTCAACACTGGTTAGTAAACATCATAGGTCGGCCCCAAGAGTTCCTAAACCAACTGAGACCATGATTTAAAATATCTACCATAATGGATAATGTTGTGACTTGGCAAGACGGCCAAGCCACTATGAGATAGCCGAAAGGCAAACGTTAAAGCTCACGCAGGCTGGCGTGAGGTCTGGAACAGGTAAAGTAATTATACTAGCAAGAAAAGTACGTAGTTTCTAGAATACTTAACTTTAATCCATAATTTGTAAGCATCGGTTTGACGGTACATGCATCACTAGATAAATAGCAATTGATAATGGCGCCTTGCGAAGTCGTAGCAAATGACGTAGCTGAAGGCTATGCTAACTATCGTCTCGGCAAATGAGAACGTAATTTGTCAGTGAACCATCGCTAGCAAAGTCGGCTGTACAACTGGGACGAGTGCTAGGAAGTCTCTCTAGACCTGCCGTGTGGCGGCGCTCGGTCTGCAATCACTGACAGTGGCGACACGCGGGTCCGACGTATACTAACGGACCGCGGCCGATTTAAAGGCTACCACCTAGCAAGTGTGGTGTCTGGCGGTGACACCACAGATAACGCTATGGGGCGACAAGCAACCAGAGAAAATAGCGTATGGCGAGCCTTTACACCTCTGTCTGACATTAATTCTATTCCCATACTATTGCTAATATTAACTCGCTCTTGACTATTTGATGGGGGTAAATCAGCAACGGATCGTACTGGCTACTGTGATAAGTTGAGTAAAATTACGAGCGTGAGCAACAGGCTGGTAATTCGTATTCAAAGGTGAAACTTACTGAGGAACACAACCCAATTCTTGTTGAATAACATAATTCAGGCACTGAGAGAGCTCAGTATGTATGCATAAATGGTCCCGTAACTTACTCCAGCATATGGATGAACGGGATGTGTGTATGTCATAGTTTTGGCGAGAACAGTGATCGTGTAACCCCTATAGGAAGGGGAAGAAGCAAACAAAAATACACAATATACAGCAGCATATAAATCATAAACACATCCTAAAACAAGTTCGAATAAACGCAGAAAACATGCATTGCCTATCACGAAAATGTTGAAGAACGATAAGGGCTCATTAACGGTGCCCCCCTCATCTCGTGAATGAATTTAAGTCGATGGTAAATTTTTGTGCTTACCGTTTGGGATCGTTCCCGGACCGTAATCAAAATTGCAGAAGCATTAAATAGCCTTGATTTTATTTAGGATAGGTAGTGTTCGTTGTATGTGCAGTCATGTCCACGTGGGTGCATGTAGACAAAGACCATACAACCATGCAAAATATAGCAACTGAAATTCGTTAACTTCAGACGCAAAATTACTTAAACACTCCACAATATTCACAAGCTTAGAAATCAGAGCTTGTTGGATTTTCTATCAGTGAATGTTAAAAATCAGTGAAATTGTAATCTTCCATAAATCAAAACGACGCAACAGATCCATATAATGGCTTTCATCGATCATACTGATGTACTCAAAACGGCTACATTCCATTGCAGGATATTGATCCCTGGGTTCATTCTGCTACGTTTCGCGTATTAATAAATAAGGCTAAATATTAATTCACAATACTTCATTTATTGGTAAACGCCATTCACATTGTTCGCATAGAATATCATAGTTAATACAATAAGAAAGCGTCGACCATACTGTTTCAGAGTTCTCAACTTAATTTTGACATGCAAAATCTACATGAGTAGTAAGTCACACGATCTACACCAATAGCACAAAGAAATGCCGTTGGTGTCTCTACAAAATGTACATATTGACATGCCTCTCCTCACCAGAGTAGGGGTCGTGAAGTCACGTAAACGAAATATGTACTTCATATTGGAAGTAAGCTTACTAGTGACAAGCAGTGTTCTAAATTATAATACTCTTAAGTATAATACTCTTAAGTATAATAGATCCCCCCCATGAGCCATGGACCTAGCCGCTGGTGTGGAGGCTTGCGTGCCTCGGCGATACAGATGGCCGTACCGTAGGTGCAACCACAACAGAGGGGTATCTGTTGAGAGGTCAGACAAACGTGTGGTTCCTGAAGAGGGACAGCAGCCTTTTCAGTAGTTACAGGGGCAACAGTCTGGATGATTGACTGATCTGGCCTTGTAACAATAACCAAAACGGCCATGCTGTGCTGGTACTGCGAACGGCTGAAAGCAAGGGGAAACCACGGCCGTATTTTTTCCCGAGGGCATGCAGCTTTACTGTATGGTTAAATGATGATGGCGTCCTCTTGGATAAAATATTCCGGAGGTAAAATAGTCCCCCATTCGGATCTCCGGGCGGGTACTACTCAGGAGGACGTTGTTATCAGGAGAAAGAAAACTGGCGTTCTACGGATCGGAGCGTGGAATGTCAGATCCCTTACTCGAGCAGGTAGGTTAGGAAATTTAAAAAGGGAAATCGATAGGTTAAAGTTAGATATAGTGGGAATTAGTGAAGTTCGGTGGCATGAGGAACAAGACTTTTGGTCAGGTGAATACAGGGTTATAGATACAAAATCAAATAGGGGTAATGCAGGAGTAGGTTTAATAATGAATAAAAAAATAGGAGTGCGGGTAAGCTACTACAAACAGCATAGTGAACGCATTATTGTGGCCAAGATAGACACGAAGCCCACGCCTACTACAGTAGTACAAGTTTATATGCCAACTAGCTCTGCAGATGATGAAGAAATTGATGAAATGTATAATGAGATAAAAGAAATTATTCAGATAGTGAAGGGAGACGAAAATTTATTAGTCATGGGTGACTGGAATTCGAGTGTAGGAAAAGGGATAGAAGGAAACGTAGTAGGTGAATATGGATTGGGGGTAAGAAATGAAAGAGGAAGCCGTCTGTTAGAATTTTGCACAGAGCATAACTTAATCATAGCTAACACTTGGTTCAAGAATTATAAAAGAAGGTTGTATACATGGAAGAATCCTGGAGATACTGAAAGGTATCAGATAGATTATATAATGGTAAGACAGAGATTTAGGAACCAAGTTTTAAATTGTAAGACATTTCCAGGGGCAGATGTGGACACTGACCACAATCTATTGGTTATGAACTGCAGATTAAAATTGAAGAAACTGCAAAAAGGTGGGAATTTAAGGAGATGGGACCTGGATAAACTGACTAAACCACAGGATGTGCAGAGTTTCAGGGAGAGCATAAGGGAACAATTGACAGAAGTGGGGGAAAGAAGTACAGTAGAAGAAGAATGGGTAGCTCTGAGGGATGAAGTAGTGAAGGCAGCAGAGGATCAAGTAGGTAGAAAGACGAGGGCTAGTAGGAATCCTTGGGTAACAAAAGAAATATTGAATTTAACTGATGAAAGGACGAAACATGAAAACGCAGTAAATGAAGCAGGCAAAAAGGAATACAAACGTCTCAAAAATGAGATCGACAGGAAGTGCAAAATGTCTAAGCAGGAATGGCTAGAGGACAAATGTAAGGATGTAGAGGCTTATCTCACTAGGGGTAAGATAGATACTGCCTACAGAAAAATTAAAGAGACCTTTGGAGAAAAGAGAACTACTTGTATGAATATCAAGAGCACAGATGGAAACCCAGTCCTAACCAAAAAAGAGAAAGCAGAAAGGTGGAAGGAGTATATAGATGGTCTATACAAGGACGATGTACTTGAGGACAAGATTATAGAAATGGAAGAGAATGTAGATGAAGATGAAATGGGAGATATGATACTGCGTGAAGAGTTTGACAGAGCACTGAAAGACCTAGGTCGAAACAAGGCCCCTGGAGTAGATAACATTCCATTAGAACTACTGACGGCCTTGGGAGAGCCATTCCTGACAAAACACTACCATCTGGTGAGCAAGATGTATGAGACAGGCGAAATTCCCTCAGACTTCAAGAAGAATATAATAATTCCAATCCCAAAGAAAGCAGGTGTTGACAGATGTGAAAAATACCGAACTATCAGTTTAATAAGTCACAGCTGCAAAATACTAACGCCAATTCTTTACAGACGAATGGAAAACTGTTAGAACCTGACCTCGGGGAAGATCAGTTTGGATCCCGTAGAAATGTTGGGACACGTGAGGCAATACTGACCCTACGACTTATCTTAGAAGGAAGATTAAGGAAAGGCAAACACCTACGTTTCCAGCATTTGTAGACTTAGAGAAAGCTTTTGACAATGTGTAGGGAAGCAGCCTACTCACACTGTAGTAAATTCACATCAGTTTCCATTGTGTGCCAACCAGTCTGCTGTAACTAGCTCTGACGTCATAAATGTTGCGCAATACCTTAAAAATCAAGCAAATGAACTAAAACTTTTCTAGCATGTCAGGAATAATACTAAATTAATGTGTGTTAAATATCAGTTCGATAACTTAAGTCATTTTCGAAATTTGGACGTTTTTCTGAAAAAATCATTGGCGCAACAGAAAAGAGCTGGAGACTTCAAAATTTATATTTAGATTCATCTTTCATAATGATTTAATAAAAACAGTACTTTGGATTTCACATATTAAGATTTTAGTGGAAATTCATGATTTTCTGGTTTTCATCTCAGAACTGAAGGAAGCAAGATAGATTAAGTAGGCTAATAAATAAGGCTAGGGTGTTAAGATTTAAATAGGTTGGAGGTCCGCTATGACTATGAAGATGTGAAAAGTTTCTTTTGAATACCTATAAAATTATAGCGATAGCGGATCTCAAAAGGACCAGTTCAGAGCTCATCTACTGCGTGCAGTGTAATTTAATTAATTCTCTCGCCCAAAATATTTAACTTAGCCACGTCAAAATTTTATTATCAATACTTACCTGCGTGCTGAATGCACGTTTAAATTAAGGGCTTCATCGGCCATCAGCAAAAGAAGCTATAAATTATTATGTAACTTGAAGTGGTGCATTACTAGCCCAGCGGCTAGTCGGAAGAGCCGATTTGATCAGGCGTTCCCTTAGCCATCCGCACCGCGGCTATATATATATAAGAACGCTACGCGAGGAAGGAAGGCCCCAGTTCTCTCCAGACGCTGAATAACACGCCATCTGTGTCGGGAGTCGCGTCGCGTCGGTATCACTGCTACATACAGCCTCGGGTGCCGTATTAAGTTACTAGAGATATGCGGAACCATGAAAACATTTCAAGTGAAGTGTTAATTCTGGGATGATTTTCATTAACTAGCTTCAGTTTGCGTATTGTCGTATTTTCACGTGCCGTCGCGGGACAGACATTCTACCAAATATTTAGCGTGGCGTTTGATGAAATATTTTCATCAAATTATGGCGAGCATTCTTTTTAACATTTAATTCAGACATTTATAGTTGCATCAGCGCATTAGACTCTGAACTGATCTGTTAGTTAGGTTGTAGGGAGACTTGTGTTTATTGTCAGTGAATTTCAGAATATACTCAACTATTTTGGAAAACCGTTTTTGATTGGATATCCCGGACAATCTCCTAATTCCTCAGAGCTATAAGCTGCAGCTATAATGATATTCTCAGATAAAGTGGGCACTAGGATCTCTAATTACTGGCTCCACGTTTTGTTAAATCACTTTCTGGGTGCTAAAAAGTAAATAGAGAGCCACTGTTGAGAACGGCAAAATACAGCATTAACAACATTCTAAAAGCCAGAAACTGATTCAACATGGAAGTGTTTATACAGCAAATCAGCAATTTAATTATTTTTACAAACATATCCGCCGCCCTACATATGGTGCATCGGCCGGGAAATCAACTAAGTGAAAGTGATTTTTAACCATTCGGATTCGCGAGTGAAATGCGACACGCAACTGAGTTTAGAGCAGTGAATGTGTTACGTGTGCATGTGGACGACGCAATTGGATTAACAACACATCTGGATTGACGGAGCTGGCGCTGAATCTAGCGGTGCTGCCGGCATCGCGAGAAGCCAGTCTCGCCGCACCGCAGTCGTCCGCTCGAGCAGCCGGCGCAGCGCCTGCAATTGCGGGCCACGCAAACACACAACAGCCGTCGGAGAGCCGTCTCCAGTTCAACGTGCCACGTCGCATCAGGAATCCTGGTACGCCGCGCCGGCAACGCCATACGTCGTGCAGAAGGAACTAAGTTAAGTGAAAAGCTGTTAAAAATTTTACTAACCTGCACTAAAAGACTGTCGGCGATGGAGCCGTCAAAAGAAGCTGAGGTTAAACTTAAATCAGAACCTATGTCTGTTGAGGGAACTGTAAATCCAGACAACGGTTCAAGTGTAAACATGCATGAAAGTAGTAATGTTAAAGTGAAAAATGAAGTATTGTCTCCTGACAATAGTATGCGAAGGGGCAATGATTCAATAATAGAGACCCCTGTAGTAAAGCGGAAAGTAGAAATTGTAAATTTTTTGGATGATAGTTTCTCTGATGAATTAAAAATGAAACAGTCATCAGAGATGGTAGAGTTTAAAAAGGAGCAGTTAGATGTGACTAATCAATCAGAAGTTTCATTTAGTTTTGATGATTCTGGTGTTGGAGCTAGTTTTTCGTCACCTGAGTGTGATAAAAAGCCAGCTAGTGAGCAACCCAAAGATGCTGGGGCTGTTGATCTAAATGTTATATTACAAGCAATAGCTGCCAGTCAAACAAATTTTAATATGCGGTTTGAGGCAATGAACAATAAATTAGAATCCAATAATGCTGAATTAAAGTAAGAGATTATGGCCAGCCAAACTAATTTTAATAAACGATTGGAGGTAATGGACGATACCTTCAAGGCTGGTTGCAATAAGTTGAAAGAGGATCTAGACAGTTTGAATTATAAAATTGATTGCAATCATGAAGATATTAAGAAAAAGGTTGCTCAACAGTTTTCTGAAATGTATAAAACAGTTAAATCCGAAGTTGCTGAGGTTCGCAAAGACTTCCAAATGGAAGATGCGAAGCTGGAGCACAAGTTAACAGAAAAGATCGAGGCGGAATCTGAACTGTGCTCAGATAGATTTAAAGATGTTGGTATAAAAGTAAACATATGTCAAGCAGAAGTAAATGCAATCAAAACTGATACTACTCATATTGTACAAAGAGTAGATAATGTGGAAATGAAAGTAGAAAATATAAGTACTAACATTGCTAACATTGAGAGTAAAGTAGCTTCAGTAACTTCTGGTAATGGTAGTATACAACAAGTTGTAGCTGCAAATGCCGCTTTTATCGGGTGTCGGCAGTTCTTGCGGTTTGATCCAGATAAAAATATCCACCCGCTAGATTTCTGGAACGATTTTGAAGATGTGATTCCACCAACTTGGTCTGAACGAGAGAAAATCTCATTTATTAAAAGCCATTTAGCAGGTGACGCCATGCGTTGGTCAGCTGATGTTATGTTAAAGTGTAAAACATTAGCAGAATTTAAAACAGCTTTCATTAATGAATATTGGTCTAGTAATAAGCAAAATGAAGTGTTGAGAGAATTTTGGAGTGGAAAACGCTTCAATGCAGGCAAGGAATCTATTAAAGAGTTTGCTAGGTCATGGATTTCACGTTTATCACATTTGGACGAAAAGCTGAAACCTGAAATGATAATACTGGGTCTTGAAGCCAAACTGCCATGGTACTGGCAAACTAGAATTATATCTGCCCCTAGAGACAATCTGGATCGTTTCATTGAGTATCTGGAACGTGTAGAACGTGTTGCTGCCAATGAGGAGCAAGCACGTAATAACAGAAATGCTAATAACAATAGTAGTAATTTTAGGAACGAGCAACATGGCAATGTAAACATCAGAACAGTAGGTGTTCGTAATCCTAAGAGAGGTAGGAATTGGAGAACTAATTATCAGAACCAACAATGGCATCCAAATGATAGTAATTTTGTTCCAAACAAAATTATGCATGTAAGCAACAGTACGGAAAGCAATGCTATATCAGTTAACTATAATGAAAATAAAGGAAACAGTAGTAGGCCGAGGCAGGAAAACTAGTTCCCATCTATGAGGACACTGGCGCTCACCAGGCGGTTACTTTTCCTAAGCCAGTAGTTACGGGAATTGGTAAGACAGATCAGAATACTCAGACTGAACATGTGGATGAAGAGTCGGTAGCATCTAAGAATACAGTAGAGATATTAGATCACTCACAATATTTGATAGATACCGTGTTAGAGACGCTTTCTAAGTGGGAAGAGAAAGAGAAGGCGCAGCAGTGTAACGATAGGGAGGAGCTACAAAATATTGAATTGTCAGGTGAAGAAGCAGAAGAAATTCATGCTTATATTCACGATGAGGATGATGTGCTCTTATCTAAAGTGCCTGTGCAGGATGTTGATAATGTACTAATAGATTTAGGACAGGAGATAAGTGAGAATGTAGAGGGTAGCCTGTTGGGGGTCAATGAACCCAGTAGCTGTGACCAGTTGTCACTTGAGAAGGAAACCGACGATAATGGTGAAAGTGGTTTAGCTGTAACTAATGTTATGCCCGGTCTGGAGGCGCAGAATCGCTCAGACTACAGTAATTTGGGTCATGTTCAGCAAACTAAATGTAATGAGGTCGTGCGGTGTTTCGATTTGAAAGTAATAGACCGACTGGAAAAGGCAGCTGAAAATATAATTCAGGAAACCCCTACACACTGTGACCTAAATGTAATGAAGACAGATGTCGATCACTTTAGTTGGAGACAAATCCAAAAGGAACTACTAGATGAATTTGAGGAACCACCTGTACAACCTAGAATAAGCCACCCTATAATAATAGTGAATATGTTGGGTATCAATGTACGTTGTCTCTTAGATAGTGGAAGTGAGGTGAGTGCAATATCTCTGTCCTTCTTTGATGCATTACCTGGTAAAGACAAGCTTACAGTAATGAGGGTATCAGGACTAAGAATAATTGGTGCTACTGGGAAGGTTTCAAAAACGGTAAAGGAAGAAGCTTTACTGCCCTTTAACATTAATGGTAATTTAATTGATCATCCATGTTTAATTGTAAACAATATCAGTATTGAGGTTTTAATTGGCATAGATTTCTTGTCAAAATATCAGAGTATTGTTGACTTTGAAAGAAGCCAGTTAAAAATGGTCTTGCCAATAACCGGAGTAATTATAGTACCTTTTAGTGGTAAACATGTAGTAACTGATGATGGCACTTGGGAGCTGCCTATACGAGTTCTGAAAAATAGGAAGTATTGGGACGAAGGTGTTAATCTTAGTAACAATAAGCTGAACACAGAAGAAGAAGAAGAAGCAATTATTTTAGACAAAATAGAAGCTAAATTGCAGGAAATCGATAAGATTTCAGACAATCAAAAGGAAGAAATGAGACAGGTTCTAAAAAGGCATCATAAAGTATTTTCAGATCGACGTGGCGTGGTCAAAGGTTATGAATGAATGCTGTAGGGAGGAGGTTGTTCTGTAACCTCTACACAGTGTGGCAGCTGTGCAGTCCCAGCTGTGTGAGATCTTCTTTCCCATTTCAGATCTCACTCATTCTTCATCTTTCCTATCCACAAAAAAAATTTCGACCTCTTCTTTCATACAATAAAATTTTCCGTTATGACTATCTATACAGCATTAAGCTAATGAATGCTGTAGGGAGGAGGTTGTTCTGTAACCTCTACACAGTGTGGCAGCTGTGCAGTCCCAGCTGTGTGAGATCTTCTTTCCTTTTCAGGTCTCACTCACTCTTCATCTTTTCTATCCACCTAAAATTTCTAACTCTTCTTTACAGCATTAAACCAATGAATACTGTACGGAGGAGGTTGTTCTGTAACCTCTACACAGTGTGGCAGCTGTGCAGTCCCAGCTGTGTGAGATCTTCTTTCCATTTCAGGTCTCACTCATTCTTCATCTTTCCTATCCACAAAAATTTCGACCTCTTCTTTCCAGACATGAAAATTTTCTGTCATGGCTATCAAATCATGAGTTCTGGAACCATTCTATCCACCGATTAGTGAAAAAAATACCTAATGTGACAAACCTAATAGTGACAAACAATAGAGAAGTATGACGTAATTAAGATATAAAATGTATTTGAGTAACAATTATGTATAGTACCCTGGTAATATAGTAAGTACAAAGTGTTGTTTTATTGGAAATGGTCCACCAACAGTAATTTAAAAAGATGTACAAATTCGTGTACAAGCAGGATCTGAAGTGGTAGTGAAACCTAGTGTATGCTGTAGAGCTAACTAATTAATACTAAAAGAGATTGCTTAGTGTTAAGAAAAATATGCAGATAAGTTGTAAGATTAAACTCACCTGGTGTAGCAAGGAAAGGCAGTGTAATAGAATTGAGCAGTGTTTGTGGTTGAGACGTGAAGGACGCGTCCCTGAAGTATTTATATGGTTGGAGCTGGCCATTATTTTAGTGTAGTGTGTGACAGGATACACCTACACGTATTGAGGTTATGAGTTGGAGGCGTGAATGCGACCATAGGTACCCTTATGTTAGATGAGACAGAGCAGCTCATGGTGTCCTATAGGTTTAAGGAATTTAGCATTACGCTCGTCCATAATTACTTGATGCACTTTAGTGGTAGGTCTGAGAGAGACTACCTGAGGTTTCAGCGTCCGATCGAGTGGAAATGGATTGCCGCGTGAGCAAACTAATCAGCTGCAATACACTATGAATATGAAATAAATGTGCTATCCTATGCTTTAAATATTAATAGAGTGAGTGTTAAATAAGTACATACACTAGCAAAATAAATAAATAACATACTGACAGACGTGAAACATTATTTTAGCTCAGCATAAATACACTTCAAAGTAAGTAAGTACCTAATTGCAGATGTGGAACTGACAACAGCAGAGGACCAATAAGTGGATTTAGTAGTCAACTAAACGTAGTGTGTTTTGAACACTCACAACTGTACTATTACCAAAAGTTACTCACATGTACAAAGAAGCTGAGAAAACAACCACTAATCATACTCATACTATCTCTAAGAATAAGGTAATCAAAGATGAGTCGGTTAAGTGCTTAAAATACAAATGTATCAGGAATGTACCGAGCATTGGTTCAGTGTTCCAGCCCAGAAATAATAAGTTCAGATTAAATATGATTTATGATTGTATGCCTTAGGAGCATAAATTTTATCTAGTACATGACTAAAGGCGTTTTGAGCCATTTGTTTAACGATTTTATGACAGTTAAGTAACCGTAAGAGTAAAATTGAAAAAGTTCTGTTAACTTTGTTCCAGCAAAATATTGAAGGATAAAATGTATATATCCCCATTTCATTGTGACCCACCCATAGATATTAAGTGAACAGAGTCTGAGGCACTCTTTTTGTTTGTTCTACAGGACAAACCAGATAATGGCAGCCTGGTAGCTGCGTGAAAGCGTGGAGTGACTTGGACACAACTCACAGTGACCCCTCCCCTTTCCCCCATGTAATTTAGAGAGAACGTGAAGGACGCACACCATAGCAACTTCCCCTCCTCTACCCTTGTGAATGGAAGTGTAGGACGCCAGCCAAATCGGCTACAACCACGTGTGTAAAAATTATTTGTGAACTTTTCTTTCAGGTTTAGAAAAGACTGCTAAGAGATAATCATCTGTTTATGTATCAGGTTATTTTTTTTGAATTTGTGTATGTAAAAATGTATTTAATGTATTTAATGGATCTAAGATTTTCATAATTATTCAATTTGTATGTGTTTGGTTGTCTAAGGTAATATGTAAGCCAAAATATTTCATTGACTTTGCTTAAAATTTTGAGTACTGACATTGTTTAAAAGGCAGTGAACATGCCCACAAATTAAATAATTAATGTAGGTAATCAGTTTTCTTTAATGTTTCTACATGTTTATATTTCAATTTTGATTTTTCATAGGGAGTTAAACCGTACTCTTGCTTCCCTTTTTGTAATTAAATTTTTTTTTCATTCATTAACATTCATAAACAAAAAAAATTTAAGCAGAGGGTGATGTAGGGAAGCAGCCTACTCACACTGTAGTAAATTCACATCAGTTTCCATTGTGTGCCAACCAGTCTGCTGTAACTAGCTCTGACGTCATAAATGTTGCGCAATACCTTAAAAATCAAGCAAATGAACTAAAACTTTTCTAGCATGTCAGGAATAATACTAAATTAATGTGTGTTGAATATCAGTTCGATAACTTAAGTCATTTTCGAAATTTGGACGTTTTTCTGAAAAAATCATTGGCGCAACAGAAAAGAGCTGGAGACTTCAAAATTTATATTTAGATTCATCTTTCATAATGATTTAATAAAAACAGTACTTTGGATTTCACATATTAAGATTTTAGTGGAAATTCATGATTTTCTGGTTTTCATCTCAAAACTGAAGGAAGCAAGATAGATTAAGTAGGCTAATAAATAAGGCTAGGATGTTTAGATTTAAATAGGTTGGAGGTCCGCTATGACTATGAAGATGTGAAAAGTTTCTTTTGAATACCTATAAAATTATAGCGATAGCGGATCTCAAAAGGACCAGTTCAGAGCTCATCTACTGCGTGCAATGTAATTTAATTAATTCTCTCGCCCAAAATATTTAACTTAGCCACGTCAAAATTTTATTATCAATACTTACCTGCGTGCTGAATGCACGTTTAAATTAAGGGCTTCATCGGCCATCAGCAAAAGAAGCTATAAATTATTATGTAACTTGAAGTGGTGCGTTACTAGCCCAGCGGCTAGTCGGAAGAGCCGATTTGATCAGGCGTTCCCTTAGCCGTCCGCACCGCGGCTATATATATAACAACGCTACGCGAGGAAGGAAGGCCCCAGTCCTCTCCAGACGCTGAATAACACGCCATCTGTGTCGGGAGTCGCGTCGCGTCGGTACCACTGCTACATACAGCCTCGGGTGCCGTATTAAGTTACTAGAGATACGCGGAACCATGAAAACATTTCAAGTGAAGTGTTAATTCTGGGATGATTTTCATTAACTAGCTTCAGTTTGCGTATTGTCGTATTTTCACGTGCCGTCGCGGGACAGACATTCTACCAAATATTTAGCGTGGCGTTTGATGAAATATTTTCATCAAATTATGGCGAGCATTCTTTTTAACATTTAATTCGGACATTTATAGTTGCATCAGCGCATTAGACTCTGAACTGATCTGTTAGTTAGGTTGTAGGGAGACTTGTGTTTTTTGTCAGTGAATTTCAGAATATACTCAACTATTTTGGAAAATCGTTTTTGATTAGATATCCCGGACAATCTCCTAATTCCTCAGAGCTATAAGCTGCAGCTATAATGATATTCTCAGATAAAGTGGGCACTAGGATCTCTAATTACTGGCTCCACGTTTTGTTAAATCACTTTCTGGGTGCTAAAAAGTAAATAGAGAGCCAGTGTTGAGAACGGCAAAAGACAGCATTAACAACATTCTAAAAGCCAGAAACCGATTCAACATGCAAGTGTGTATACAGCAAATCAGCAATTTAATTATTTTTACAAACTTATCCGCCGCCCCACAAATGTTGACTGGAATACTTTATTTCAAATTCTAAGGGTGGCAGGCGTAAAATACAGGGAGCGAAAGGCTGTTTACAATTTGTACAGAAACCAGATGGCAGTTATAGGAGTCGAGGGACATGAAAGGGAAGCAGTGGTTGGGAAGGGAGTGAGACAGGGTTGTAGCTTATCCCAGTTGCTATTCAATCTGTATATTGAGCAAGCAGCAAAGGAAACGAAAGAAAAATTCGGAGTAGGTATTAAAATCCATGGAGAAGAAATAAAAACTTTGAGGTTCGCCGATGACATTGTAATTCTGTCAGAGACAGCAAAGGACTTGGAAGAGCAGTTGTACGGAATGGACAGTGTCTTGGAAGGAGGATATAAGATGAACATCAACAAAAGCAAAACGAGGATAATGGAATGTAGTCGAATTAAGTCGGGTGATGCTGAGGGAATTAGATTAGGAAATGAGACACTTAAAGTAGTAAAGAAGTTTTGCTATTTGGGGAGCAAAATAACTGATGATGGTCGAAGTAGAGAGGAGATAAAATGTATACTGGCAATGGCAAGGAAAGCGTTTCTGAAGAAGAGAAATTTATTAACATCGAGTATAGATTTAAGTATCAGGAAGTCGTTTCTGAAAGTATTTGTATGGAGTGTAGCCATGTATGGAAGTGAAACATGGTCAATAAATAGTTTGGACAGGAGGAGAATAGAAGCTTTCGAAATGTGGTGCTATGGAAGAATGCTGAAGATTAGATGGGTAGATCACATAACTAATCAGGAGGTGTTGAATAGAATTGGGGAGAAGAGGAGTTTGTGGCACAACTTGACGAGAAGAAGGGACCGGTTGGTAGGACATGTTACGAGGCATCAAGGGATCACAAATTTAGCATTTGAGGGCAGCGTGAAGGGTAAAAATCGTAGAGGGAGACCAAGAGATGACTACACTAAGCAGATTCAGAAGGATGTAGGTTGCAGTAGGTACTGGGAGATGAAGAAACTTGCACAGGATAGGGTAGCATGGAGAGCTGCATCAAACCAGTCTCAGAACTGAAGACCACAACAACAACAACATAATAGATTGTCACTTGCAACCTAAATCAGTTGGAGTGTGAACAAAAGTGGCGGCAACAATATTTGAGCTGTTACATCGTTCTGCCTTCTTTGCAAATTTTTTACGAAGATCTTCTTACAAAATCTAAAATGACTGTATAATATTCTGTGAAACATCTCATCTTGTTATGCTGAATGCAAAACTGCTCTTAGATTGAGATTAATACGATTAAATATTTGGTTTATAATAGTTCGCGTGATGTGTTTTCACTCCAGTTGTAGGTGTAAAAACTTATCTTTTGTCCGCTAATGTAAGTTAAAAGACTGATATATTTGAAAACATTGTTTAGCTGGTTTCTGACATTGCGCTGTGGATTCCGTCGTCCACATGTGATACAGTATTGCATTTAAGCAACAGAGTACGTCCTCAAGTAACTTGTTATCCTATCATGTTCTCGTTATAGATCCTAAATATAAGGCAGAAAAATATGGAGTAATATGTTTGCCTCATTACAATATTCTAAATGTGCATTTTTACAGAAATCTGAGAAAAAGATGTGATAAGATTTGTTTGGTATCTGAGGGATCAACAAACTCTCAGAATTGTTGTGTAGACGTTAGAAACATATCATCTCTGTAAAAAAAAAAAAATAGAATGTGTGTGGTGTCTAGCTACGTTAGAATCATAGAGTAGGCTGCAAGGTGTTGCGATAAAATTTGCTTCCATAATCGACGGTCGATTAATTAAATTATATCTCTAGCTGAAACAACTATATAAAGATACTTCCCCTTTGTTAGAATGGTTGCGACCACATGGCTACTGCCGCGTCACTGTGGTTTGACCGTGTCGTCAGGTGTTCTGAATGCTCTCGATTTCCAGAAATAAGTAAAGCTGTGAGTACCGGGCGTGAGTCGTGCTTCGGTAGCTCAAATGGTATAGCACTTGCCCGCGGAGGCAAAGGTCCCGAGTTCGAGTCTCGGTCGGGCACACACAGTTTTAATCTGCCAGGAAGTTTCAATTCGTTCGTTGTTTGCAGTAGTGGACCGGACCCGCTACTCGGTTCTGGTCTATGACTGAGTTAAACCTTGAGTGTGACATGATGTTTCCTACAAAAGAGCCTGTGTCACCACACTACCTACTGGAGATGGGCAGTATGCCCATCGTAAACTGAAAAACTTTACAGGATATTACGAAAATATCAAGCGAAGTGAGTAACACCCTGATATAAAGTAGGCGACAACTAAATGTGCTGAAGGCATCACATAATCAGGCACATCCTGTAGTTTTCAAATGAGCGCAATAGGCTCGTTAGAAAGCCAAATCTTAAACCCTGAATTTATGTGAAAAACTACTGAAACAGGTGATCTCAACATAATCCTAAATGAAATAGTCCTGAAAAGGATGGGCTAGTAATCATAACTAGAATATACCTCATTTTTATACTTCCCTATTCAACCTGATTGAGACCAGCGACGAATCCGTCCATGTATACTACAGCCGGAAACCGAATGCCGAAAATTGAGGTGAATCGACTAAAGGTCACTTTGACCTACCCTGAGGGCTTGGGGAAGGAGGTCCTGTTGTACTCTCTCTAGCCACTTTTACGTGGTCTCATTGTCTCTGTAGAGCTGCACCATGGGAAGCAAGGAGAGGAAGTAGGTTGGTGGCCAGTATCCTCGTTCTGCAATTCAAGCTGCACAGAATTATTAAGTGAGTTCTTTATTCATAAAGAAAATGCTACTTTACTTTCCATGTGCTGTGTACAAGCTCTCTTCCGTATACTCCACGCAGCATCATTACTGTTGAAGTAGAAGTCCGCTATGTTCATTTACAGGTCACTATGTGCTGCCTGTCTCTATGCTAGAGGCTAAGCTTGCGCCTCAGTCTCGATGACACCCTGGGACTCCACAGCGTACAGACTCCAACTAACTGGCTACAGTTGGCCCTCCAGTCCGCGGTAGTGATCGTAGATACTGGCGCCTGACAGTCTTGTCATTGGCCTCTATCGATACTCTCGTAACCTCTATGCCGCATGGTGTACTGGCGCCGGCGTACACTAGCACAGGTCCTACCAACCCTATAGACAAATCTAGACTCTACAGGTACAGGTACTTTTGTATACCGCCTGGAAGGCGGCGCGTGGCCAGGAGCAGGAAAAGGTAATACACGTCGGTACTGCAAATACAGTTCAAGCAGTTTTGCTAGTGTATAAACATATGCAAACGTATTACATAACTTTAGTTGATGACACGTACGTGCGACGTTGTGGCCCCATCGCAACTGATGCAAAGTCTCAATAGCAAACTAAGCTGAAGCGATGTTTCTTGGCTGCCTGCACCTGATGAAAATGGGGGACTCTGGAGTGGAGCTCGTAGAGCACAGGACGGGCTAGAGGGCGCTGTCGTCGGTGTCGGTGCCATAGTTCCAACCTACGCCGTGGCATCGTGGGTATCGATACCACAGGTACATGTCTTACTAGATATTTCTCTTTGCCAAACATTAACCCAGGTCGAAAACTACTCAAGTAACACACGCATGTTCCTAAACTTACTAACAATTTTATGACTTCTTTGTCTGTTATTACTATTTTCTATACACTTATTACAAAAATTATCTTCTTTATGTAGTTGATTTCAGCCCTTTTCCTACCTTGCTCTATTAAGGTCTTCAACTCGCTGCTGAACTTTGTGTGTGCTAAATGTGGACAACACAATGCCATCAGTGAAATGAAGATAGGTTGGAGATTTTCCATTAATATGTGTTCATTGCTGTTTTCTCGTGGTGGTAGCCCCTATCTGTTTGATAACGCGTAAATTCTGGAATAAGTAATAATTTTTGTATCATGTTTAGTTTTAAATCGTTTTGACTGTTGAACTGGGTAATAAAACAACATTTTGACGGTGTTTGTGTTCATGGCACGGTAAAGGCAGTGTGACTGATCTATGGTGTCAGTTCGAGAATTTCATGCAGGCCGTTATTAAGGTGTCTTGGATTATTATTCTTGCATCTCTGTATGTTAGGGTGGCTATCATTCTAAAAGGAGACCTACAGATCTGAATAAAAACGAGAAACACGAAGAATTAGTCCACAGATAGCTGATTAACCAATATTGTTTTAAATTTTCAACACGACTGTTAATGTTACTGTGTTGACTTTAAACTACAACTTCAAAACGTACTATATGTAGCTTTTAGGCGGTAAAAATGACGAGACAATAATTGTGAACTGATGACGTCTCCTTTTATGTTCCATAAACTTAAAGGGCTGTTCAGATATACCTTGAAACGCTCAAGGCTTCTCTTCCTCGTTTTCAGAAAAGCGTCTGTACTAGGGCTCCATGAACCGGGCACGTCTCTAGTGCTCATTTACAACATTTAGTTTCATCAATACGTGTACATTATTCACCAAATCTCCATTTTCTTCGCACTGCGAAGGATCTTCCCGAGGAAACTATTCACTGGAGTTAAATTTGGAAAATATATTCTTATTCAACGATTCATTGTTGAAGCCTTTTAATATTTTCATTTGATGGTTGTGCTTCATGATTCATTGCATTGGAAGTTATCATCTTTGATTCCGCAAGCGAATTTGGGTTAAGGCTGGCCAAGCCGAGAGAACAGGGCACTGCTCCACGAGCGATTTTTCAGTTTTCCGTGCTCCACAGCGAGAAGTTTATGATATTTTCAAGGAATTCTGATTTCCAAATGCGGAGCTTTGGCTATAGAAATGGCAGAGAATAATTATATGAGGTACACAGGAGTAATAAAACTACAAATATAAAAAATTTCCTTGTCTTATGGGGGGTCATAAAGCGAATTCGTCGCATAACAGTTTTCAGACAGTAAATATATTTCACGACTTGCTTTGCATTTGGATATTCTCTAGGACACAGAAGAGTGTTCCACGAGACGCCGCTTCCACAAGGAAATAGCAATAATTCTAAAGGCTCAATATAATCCTCTGTAATCTGCTGCTCTAACAAAATCGACGATTCGAGGCACTTGATCCAAATGTTGCTTAACCTTTCCATGCTGAATTCCGGAGTTTTGGAAGTATTTCAAGAACCGTAAAATCTATACTGTCTTTCTACAACTCATTTCTTCCTCAATAATGCTTTTAAATCTTTCCGTGCTTTACTGCCAAATACTACTATTTTGACGTAGGACTTAAAACTCCATTCAACGAGAGTTTCACAAGTAGCTTCTCTTTTCAGATTATGTAAACCAACTGAAATGCTGTATGTGTAAAATTACGAACATTGAATGCGAAGCATATTTTTCTTGTCTTGTGTTTTCAAACACATAATATACTGAATTGTTGATTTTGTTATTTGCTGCACTCTCGTCTGTTGATGGCGATTTCTCCTCGCTCATAAGTCAAATAAAAGATAATCGATTCCACGCATGAACCTTGCTTTTCTCTTCATTCGTATATTTTTGAATAAAAATTATCATCACAAGGTTAATATGCGCTACATTTTTAAGTTATTATTTTTTTAATTTTTTCGCTCATGAACCACAATCTTTTAGTAGTTCACTCAATTCTTAATACAAAGCTTCTGGGTTTGGTATGCTATAGCTTGGTTTCTGTGTTGAAATTCATGCTTTCTCCCAAAAAATCATCAGCTCCCGCAATGTCGTGTGACAGTATGATGTCCTGTTAACCTACACACTCAAACATTATTAAATAAAACAGTTAACGTTTGGTTGACAGACGGCAGTTTACTTCCAGTTATTTCATTCATGTCATTAATATCAGTAGAAATATATTATCTCCAATTAATGCAATGTAGAGGACGACTTGTTCATGTTAGGACTGCTACATTTCCTCTAAAGCGAAGGAATACCTTGGTACTGCGGACTGAGACATAGAAATGAACATCCCATCTCACTCTACCCTCTACATACTTTTGAAGGGGTTATTGACCCCTCACGTCACCAAACAAATGTGATGTATGAAATGAGAACGCAGAATGTTAAGGGAACTGCAGATCTAATATTTCGTGAAGCTATAGATCTTTTTTATGAGTATTGCGATTTTGAAGAGCGACTACGCAGCCCAAATTTTACGTAGCGTATTGTTGTACGGAATGAAACAAAACTGTGGAGGTTTAACACATGAAAAATGATCAAAAAAGTTAAAAGTGCCCTTAAGAGCAACTTTTCTGTACTTATAACCCACAATGGGATTCCTTTTTGACACCATTACTCATTCAGAAGGAACTGCAAAGGCCATTGAGTGAAAGCTAGACGGAAGAACGATTTGGAAAGAAGTGATATACTATACACCTAAACTATGAAATTAATGACACGATGCAATATTACAGTGACTGCAGGAATGGTTCCCAGCCTTTCTGACACTGTTACCTCGTGCAATTCCCCTCCCCCTCCCCAAATCCCAGCTCCTCGTCGCCAACGAACTAAAAGCTAAACTTTCGAACAAATAAAGAATTTCCTTTGAACACTTTGCCTTTTAAATTGACCAAAAACAAATGATAATCATTTTCAATCGGTGTCTTATCATATCACGAATTAATGATTTAGTGAGACAATTGGTACTAACATGGTTCCTCTGCACCACTCCCACCTCTAGTGACATTTGCTTCACCCCCATCTTACACCCTTATTCTCAGTGAACCAAAATACAATGTGTGCCATACACTTAGAACTAGTGTCTGTGAGACTTGATTTCTGGACTTCTTGCTTCTGAAGTGGCAGCAACTGGAAGACTTCGGGCTGCCAAGCCAACGCTTTGTGTCTGATTACTGTCACCGGTAATAGTAGACATAATAATAGTAATGCAGTGTAGGAGCTATAGCAGTGTAGCAGCCGCCACATGGTTATCGTTGTGTTGCGCTGTCATTTCGTTTATTGTTCGGAAATGAATAATGAAGCTGGTTCTAGTCTACGTCAGGAACTACCCATAATTCTGAAAGAGCATTTTCGTGAAATATTTAAGCAAGATGTACATGTCTCGAATTTACTGTCGTAGGTTCATGGTATAAAGGGCATAGTATGTGTGTGTGTGTGGCCTAAGTAACGTAAGGGAATGGTAATTGTAATAATATTTGAAAAACGATTAAGTTTGGAAAACAATGCGCTCCTACAACCACATTGCACCATATCATCAGCTTGCAAATAAGGCTTATTGTAGTCCGGGGTGATAAGTTACAATACAGCATCACCGGTCTCTTGCGGTCTAACTGTGTCGGTGGGGCAGTGAAGCAATTCACTTTGGAGGTGTGACAGTGGGACTTGTGGTCCCGTACCACCCTCTGACGGTGATGGTACTGCATGAATCAGGCAGAAAAATTTTGCCTAGTATGGGCGGATGAAGGTGTGGCAGTCCCGTACCGGGGATGTAAAGCTTATTGACTTATTGATCTGTTATAGCCAACCAGCGACAACATTCGCCTGCGAGCGCCTTTAGCGCTCTCAGACACTCATAATTATTCTTTGTTTTTTACTTTCGTTTGTCTTAGGCCGGTAATCACCATTCACTTGTAATCGAAACAGTGTAGAAGATAGTCGAGTTTTCTTGTAGCAAGACTCTTTGAAATTGCGGTACATTGTTACAGACATCCATTACATAAATTTTTATCTTGGCAAAGTTCAGGTTATAATAGTGTCTAGGGAATTAATTACTTTTAAGCGTCTACAGCAGGAAAGTGTTGTCCAAAAGATATAGTAGAAGATTATAAAACAAAAGGTACGTTTGTTTATCTATTTCAACGATTCCTTGGTTTCACTGGAGTAATAGTACGGTGTCGCTTGGGTCCTTCGGAATTAATGTGAAATGATTTGATAGGCGAGCCTTCTCGCAGTCACAGTTATTACAAGCGAGTCCTGTTAATCTCTTGTCTTGGATTAAGGAAATTCATACGACAACCAGTCATTTCTCATCTGGTTACTGTTATTGCACAAGCACAGACTCCAGTGGATATAATGCGAGAAGATTAAACACAATTTAAGATATAAATATCGTTGAGAGTTACTGCTTTAACGGAGAGACTTCTAGCAACTTCTCCAGCACGCAGAACAGCGACTCTTAAAACTTTTCTGCCCTGACAAACTACAGTCATGCCGTTATTCATATTATCACTTCCATTGAAGTAAATCTTGACAAGACTTTCTTAATTCTGTGAAATGATATGCTCTTGTAACTGAGCGAAGCATTTATTAAGCTTTAAGTAATCAGAAACAGAATAAATGATTTGTAATTAACGCAAACAATAACTTGTCAAGAGATTTACACTTCATTCAAAACACTAAACGGATTCACCTTGTGATAGTAAATTGGGTGTATAAATAAAATTCATGTGCAACGTAGGGATGGCGGTTATCGCTGGAACAACTGGATTTCGATTTTCTTTTTTTTTAAACGCCAGTTTAACTGGACTGTTAAAACTGCTCAGAACAGGATACTGAAATAACCGGTTTTCGGTTTTTTTATTCATATTATTTTCTGTAATAAACGTATAAATCGAACAAAGATTTAAATATTTTGACTCCCTCAGTTTCAAGAAAGATAGAATCAAAATATTAAATTAGACAGACAAGTAAAAGGAAACTTAGTCTATTCACTGTTCGCTCCTTTCCTAGAAAGCGATAAGTGGTTGGTTAACACGAAAAAATCAGCAGTATTCCCACACTGATTCTCATTTTTTGAAATTCAGGTCAAAAATCATGTTCTATTGGGGAATCATATCATTATTTGTACGTTACAAATAGTCAATGTTAAAGTGTGAAACCTGAAGATGGAGAACTCTATTTTTGAAGGGCAACAAGAAAATAATGACATGTTATGTAGGCACAGGCAGTAGGTCTGCTGCTTTTTATTTTTATTGTAACTATGAATGAACTGGTAAGTTCTAAGTTTTCTCGTGGAGGATTGTACTTCACTGATACCGCATTTCGTAAAATTCTTACAGACTATGAATGGTGCTATTCTGTAATACAACTGATGTCCGACGACAACAGTGAGAAACTACAACATGACCAGACGGAGCAAGTCTTGCGCTTTGCATGTACATGTACACCGTGTAATAGGCGACGCCACTTGGTAACAGGTGCACACATACCTATAGGCTACGCAACTTTGCAGGAGGTACATTATTGTCTCAGCAATGCTCTACCAGTTTTTCTGCCATGTGTTTGTTGTTCTTGTCTATCGGCATTGTTTTTAAAGTAGCTCTGATCGCATTTACGTTTTTATATAGTGACGCAATATTTCAACTCGAAGCAAATTTGACGAATAAACATTACTCGTTTTTTAAAAACGAAAAATTTTATCCCTGCTGCTATGGGTAATTGGTGTTTCGTTTTCTTTACCCGGTCATTAGTGAAATATAAAAACACCTGTTATAGCCGAGACCAAACAAATATCGATAAATACCGGCTATTCAGTACTAAAACACCAGTATTGGTTTTTACTGGTTGCCTTTCCAATCCATAATGCAGTATAAGGGCGTTTTATTGCCAACTACAACAAATTGTACATTAGTGCTACGAAAGAAACTTGCTGTATTTTGAGCGTTGTTCAGAAAAGTGCATTATTTAGCATTTTACATTTTCAATAGGCTTGTAGCGTAACTAATGAAAGAGATCAGACTATCAGTGATAAAGTGACGAGAAAAAAGGAACAGTAAGTCTCCAGATCTAACGTGAAAGGATTCCATAATACTTCCACTCCGTGCCAGAAGTTAAGAGCGACGCGGAGGGATTAAAATTTGCAGGCCTTTTCTACGTAGACGTTTCCCGTACGCTTGCCTTCATCTATGGTGGGTTACTGGCGCGGGTTCGAGCCAAAGAAATTACTGCCGCCGTGTCGTAGAGCAGCGGTAAACGACGTAACTCGCCTGCTGTGCCCAGCGGCTGCGACAGCCGTCGGCCGTCCTTTGCAGGGCTGTGTCGAGTCTGAGCTGTGGGCGCCGGCCACTGCCGCGCAATAACAGGCTAATGGAGACCGAGGCGGCAGCCACCCATTGTCGAGGAATTGTTCGCGTTCTGCGACAACCGACGTACGACCGCCGCACGCGCTGCGCTCCCAGCTGTGGCGGAACCACGCGAGCTGGCTAGAGGGGAGGGGTGAGTGACGCGACTCTCTGGGAGTGTGTGTGTGTGTGTGTGCGCGTGCGTGTAGGCGGGCGCATTCGGCGAGTTACATTTCAGCCGGCAATGCTGCTCAGCCGGCGGCGTTCACATTAAATGGCGAGGTTGAAATAACAAACGAGCGCGGGAGGTTGGCGCAGCACTTAGCCACGTGTGTCAGGGCAGGCTGATAGGACGTCCGCCTCTACACTACGCCGCTCGCCCAGCCATGCTCCACTTCAAGATACGTCTTTCAGTGTGTAGTATCGCTGACGGTTGCTGCGATGAAACTTCACCACACGGAAGGCACAGCGTCACACTCCAAGTAGGAGGCGAAGCTATGCCATAGTCCTGAGGATGGGGTGCTCGTACTGAAGACATCTGTTTTATAGAAGTAGAGCATCTAAGTTTCTGTATTTTCGATTAATACTGGTATGATTATATACATGAGAGTAAAAGGTTGTGTGAGGTGACGAATGACAAACAGGTATACAAATTCATAGAGAAATTTCGAGAAGCACTTCAGACGTAATGCCAGAGTCATTCATTGCTGTTCGCTCAGTTGCCAGTCCTACTATTAAGCCTGGGTGAAATTTCCTGTATTTGTATTGATGAAAAAAAGAATCGGAACACCAAAACGGAGTTTTGTGACATAAACGGAGGTGGCGTCAGAGTATATTATAATTTGGCGCCAGTCTGATGAGAATGGTTCTCGAAGCGCAACTATGAGGGTGCAAATCAGATTATCCTTAAATACACGCTCTAACGGTTGTGAGCGTTAGTTTCCTTTCACATTTGACGTGGTGAGTTGACATTCGTCAATACTGACTTTAAGGTAACAAAGAAGCAGTTGTCGACACCTCACTGTGTTCGAACGAGGTCGCGTAATGTGAGTACAAGAAGCTGAATATTCCTTCCGTGATAATGTAGAAAACTGTACAGCGGACCAGAAGTGTCTGAAAACGTCATGGAAGAAGAAACAGAAGTAGATGCACACAACATAGGTGGACCTATATATTAAAGGAAGAGTTTGAACTAGCTCTGAAAAAGTTGAAAAACAACAAATCGCATGGTATAGACAATATCCCAGCTAAACTTCTGAAATCTGGAGGAGCATAACTGAATCAGGAGTTGTATAATCTTGTTTTCAACATGTACGAGTAGGTTAAAATTCCTACAGACTTTGAGAAAAACATTATTATCCCCATTCCAAAGAAGGCAAATACTACAAGATGTGAAAATTATAGCACGCTCAGCCTAGTTACTCACGCCTCTATAATAGTAACCTCAATTTCCTAAAACGCATAGTACAAAAAGTCGAAGCAAACACTCTCCGAAGACCAGTTTGGATTTCGGAAAGATAAAGAAGCCAGAGAAGCAATATTAGCTCTAAACCTAATAATAGAGAAACGACTAGAGAAGAACCTGACAACAGACATAGCTTTCGTAGATGTAGAGAAAGCCTTTGATAATGGTAAATGGGGTAACATGTTTGAGGTACTCAAAAAAGTAGGAATAGACTATAAAGATAAAAAAAATGATATGGAACCTGTACAAAAACGAGACAGCAGTTATCCGTGGACGGGCAAAAGAAGAAGAGGTGCAGATACGGAAAGGCGGCCGACAAGGTTGCGCCCTATCCCGTGTTATCTTTAACCTATACATTGAAGAGGAGCTGAAAAAAGTAAGGGAAAATTCACAGACAGGTGTAGTAATTCATGGCCAACGAATAGATATGATAAGATATGCCGATGATATAGCTGTCCAAGCTGAAAGTGAAGAAGATCTTGTAGTCCTACTGAATAGAATGGATAAAGTTATGGGGGAAGAATATGATATGAGAATTAATCATGCAAAAACAAAAGTAATGGCATGCGACAAAAAAGATCAAGTGAAAGTCGAAGTTCATGTACGCAATGAACTGCCTGAACAAGTTGATAAATTTACGTATCTGGGCAGTAATATTACTAGGGATGGAAGGAGCAAGGCAGACGTGAGAAGTGGAATTGCTCAAGCTAAGGCTGCTTTTAACAAGAAGAAAAACATCTTAACATCTAAGAGCATCAGCTTTGAAATCAGGAAAAGATTTTTGAAATCATATGTGTGGAGTGTGGCATGCTATGGGTGTGAAACATGTACTCACGGGACAGAGGAAGACCAGAAGCTAAATTCTTTTGAAATGTGGTGCTATAGACAGATGCTCTAAATAAAATGTATCGGCAAGGTCACAAACGAAGTGGTTCTGGAAAGAGCAGGTGAGAAGAGAAGCTTCTGGAGTTTCATTGTTAAAAGAAGAGTACAATTTACATGCCATCTATTAAGACATAAAGAACTCCTGAACACAGTCATTGAGGGATATGTCGAGAGAAAAAGACCAAGAGGATGACTACAGCTGAGGTACATGGATGAAATAGTGAGAGATGTGGGATGTAACACCTATAAAGAAATGAAGAGAAAAGCTGAAAGACGCACAGAATGGACACAAGCTGCCATTATAGCTGTTGCAAACCATTCCTTGGATTGACCACTGCAGAAGAAGAAGAAGAATCAGATAATGCAGAAAGACTCGGCAGAAATGTAGCCACTGAACATGATTGCTGGCAACAGTGGTCACGTGGCCACGTGGCACTATCGACAGGGAAGACCATCGTGTTCGCCGTATGGCTGTGGCGCATCGTACTGCAGCTGGAGCAGCAGTTGGCACCACATTGAAACAATGAACTGTTACAAATCGGTTACACCAAGGAGCGTTCCGAACCAGACACCCAGTAGCGTGCATTTCACTGAACCCAAACCACTGTCGTTTGCGACTTCAGTGGTGTCAAGCCAGAGCTCACTCGAGGGCAGGGTGGAGGTCTGTTGAGTTTTCTGATGAACTCTGATTCTGCCTCGGTGTCATTGCAGGCCACTTGTCCGAGTGCTAGACGCTCTGGACCTATAACTGGAGTTACGCTCTGGGGTGCGTATGACATCACGAGAACTCTCGTGGTTATCTCACACACCCTGGCTACAAATTTGTACGTCAGTTTGATGATTCGACCAGTTGTGCTGCCATTCGTGAACAGCATTCCAGGGGATGTTTTCCACATACCTCTACTATAAGCCAACATGCTGTACAGAATGTCGACATGGTGCCTTGGCCTGCTCGATCACAGATCTGTCTCCAATCGAGTTATCGGACGACAACTCCAGCATCATCCGCAAACGCCGTTAGCTGTCCCTGTGTTGGCCGACTAAATGCAACAGGCATGGAACTCCAGTCCACATACTGACATTCGGCGCCTTTACAATACAATGCATACACGTTTGCATGCTTGCATTCGACATGATTAAAATTTTTCCATACGATCTTGCGTTCTGCTTTGATGTCACCTTTCTCCCTCCCCACACTGAGACATAGGGGTCATAGGAGTGTCTTACTGGCCCTATTATTTTCTCCAGATACGTCTGCTAAGACTGGTAGGAACTGCTTCAGGTTTTACAGAGACAAATAGTTTACAGAATTTTGAAGCAGTGAAATACAGATGTCAAAATGAATAAAGTAGATTAACATTTAGCTGGATGAAAGCTTGTTAATCCACCATAGCCTAATTTGTTGACGTCTTTGTATACTCGAACTACCAGTTTCGCAATATTTCTAGTTTCATCTTCTGGTGCGTATCTGTATAAAATTACCAAAACTCTTATTATAGCGAAAAAGTGATTACATAGTCGGAATACGTTATTTGTCTATTGAATAATTTAAAAAAAAACCACATATGAAATTTGAATTGGACTAACCAGAGTACGGTGATTGCATTATGAGCCTCTGACAAGGGTGTCCTGTTGCATACTGATTTTGAACATAGAGTGACGTGTTGTCGAGTCACTTAAATTGGCGTTAACGCAGCTGTTGTAGTTTATAACTGGAAATGTATAATGGTCGAAACAAACGTACGACTTATTCACCCGAAAATTCGTTAAAGTAACCTGCAGATACCCATTGCATCAAGAACATTACTGTTGATTGCACTGTGAGACTCTGCACATTTGGTTTTTAATGGTGTTGGTTTTAGGTCAATTTAACTAATTTTCGGATGAATAAGCCGGATGTTTGTAGGGATTCCTGCCGGTACGACACACGTAAGTTTTAATTTCTGCAGTTGCTGAGGCTATTGCGGGTCGGCGTCGACCATTGCACCTTGTCGATAGTAAACTGCAATAGCTACATTTAACAGCAATGTAAGTAAGTTCGCCGAACGCTGCTGGATCTTCAGAGGCTCATAATGCGACCAGTTCTAAGCAGATTGGTACTCTGATTAATTCGATTCCAATTCCGTACGTTTTTTTTAAATTATTCAATCCACAAATAATGTATTCCGACTGTGTACTCACTGTTGCGCTGTAATAATAGGACCGGTAATTTTACACAGAAATGCAACAGAAGACGCAACTAAAAATGTTGTGAAACCGGTAGTGCGAGTCTGCAAGGACCTTAATAAATGGAACTATAGTGGATTAACGAGCTTGCATCAGTTTTATTCATTTTAACATCTATATTTTACTGCTTGAAGATTCTAAGCTATGTATAAGTATTTTAACTGAGGTTGCCATTGCTCCAGAATTGTCTGTTACAGAAATAAGCTGATATGTCGGTGTCTTTATAGCTCCAATGCCCTCCTCCCCTTTCCCCTCCCCATAGCATCTATAGATGTGATGCGCAATCGGGAATGTAACCAATGACTCTAGCGGCACTGAACATTATAAATCCGATTGGTGGTAATCGAATATTTTTACAGGTCATGGATTGTCACACCCATCACACCCCTAAAAGGGAGCGTATCATAGTGCTTGTATACAAATAATTGTACAAATAAACGACCAAGGATATACAAAACGTATATGAACTTGCTCCAAGTGTCTCCAAGTTATTCTCCTGCGTCACACACTTTTCATACCCACCCCCTCCCCATAGGATGTAGGTCGTTCTTATCCACATAGTACTCGTTTCCAGACAGTAAGTGATATTTTCACCACGTTTGGTTGCAATCGATCCTGCGATTCAGGAGATAAAGTGGAATGTGGTTACAAGCATACAACGATTTTCATAAATTTGTAGAAAATGTTCTCATTAATTCAAATCGATTTTCGAAGAACGTTGATACAACGTTTAGAAAGTCGATAAGCAGTTCTTTCAATTATTTGCTATGATTTGGAGTTTTTCGTCTGTTTTTTTCATACATTAATTTATTCGCAGTGTACTGGGGCAACACTATTTGGCGGTACGTATGTTTTTCGTTTCTGGTACCCAAGCGTACCTTTGTATCGGTCAGAGGATATACTTTACAATGATGTGTGACGGTGTGTAACGGTCATGTATCCTAACTCGTCGCAGATGTTTATTACTTTTAATACTGTTCTTCCCCGCGGCAGCATATCGTGCTGTGAAGCAGCACAACCATTTAAATTGTGCGCAGCATTCCAACAATGTTTCATGAAATACGTTTGTCGTTCGAGTCACGTGCTTACTGGGCTTAACATCTGAATTACAAACGGCTGGACGGAAAATCCTACAAGGCGCAGAAGCGTTGGTATGTGTCTCACAGCATATCATCAAATCAGTACTGTTTCAAATGGAAGTGAAATGAGCGTTTGGCGTCATTGGCAGGGAGACCCCTTGTGGGGCAGGTCAGGCCGCCTTTGTGCAGGTGTTATTGCATTCGACGTAACATTGGGCGACCTGCGTGCCGGATGGTGATTAAATGATAATAAAGACAATACAACGCCCAGTCCCTGAGCGGAAAATATCTCCGACCCAGCCGGGAATCGAACCCGAGCCCATAGGTCGTCACGCTGATCGCTCACCTATCGGGGCGGACCTGTTTCCGATAGGATTCTACAAACCAGATTAGCATTAACTATCGTGTTTTTCATTGATTTAAAGCATCAGTGTGAAAGATTTTACTGAGTGTCGTGACATAAAGGCGTTTTTCACATCTTTAATCAATGGAGTTTGTTGTGTCTAGGCAAGACAGCCTAGACACAATGCGAGGAAGCCGAAAGGCACGCTCTAAGTTAAAGGAGTATGGCGTGAGGTCTGAAACAGGATACGTGATGAATGCTATAAAGAAAAGTACGTAGCTTCTTGAATAATTAACTTTAATCCATCCTTGGTACATCTGGAGATTGTGGCGATACAAGTGAGACTCTTTAGATACATGCAATGTTACTAATGGCGCCTTGCTATGTCGTAGCCATTGACTTAGCTGAAAGCTATTCTAACTATCTGCTCTGCAAATGAGCGAGGCTTCGACAGTGTGCATCGCTAGCTACGTCGTCCGTACAACTGGGGCGAGTGCTAGTCCGTATCTCGAGACCTGCCTTGTGGTGGCGCTCGGTCTGCGATCACACAGTGGCGACACGCGGGTCCGACATGTACTAATGGACCGCGGCAGATTTAAAGCTACCACCTAGCAAGTGTGGTGTCCGGCGGTGACACCACAGAGTTCGTGTACCAAACGGAGCAATATCTGAGAAGTTTGTTCCTTGCAATTAACTGTTCTAAATTGTAGCCTTTATTTATGACACTGTAGTCCGATTCTGAATACGGCCTCACAGTATTCTTGAACCTGCCGCCACTTGCTACACAATAAATAACGACTTGTGATCGATTATCTAGAGAACGGTAGGCCAGCACTGCAAATGGGAACGAGAATAGGCTTAAAGTGACACTGCCACTTCGGTCGCACGATTACAGGTGGTACGTACGATGCGCGGCGCTAGTGTTCCCATATATTATGTTCGATTGGTTATTACACTCTCCAGTCATAGTGACGCGAGTACCTGTCGGAAGACGAGCAGCGTGGGGTAGCCGTTCGGTCTCAGACGCCTTGGCACGGTTCGCGTGGCTCCCCCCGTCGGAGGCTCGAGTCCTCCCTTGGGCATGGGTGTGTGTGTGTGTGTGTTGTCCTTAGCATAAGTTAGTTTAAGTTAGATTAAGTAGTGTGTAAGCCTAGGGAACGATGGCCTCAGTAGTTTGGTCCCATAGTACTTCCCAAAAATTTGCAACTTGTCGGAAAACTACGTAACCACCTTTTGCAACGCAGACCGCTGCGAGGCCTGCAGGAAAACGAGGTTCTGGAAGGTACTATTCCAACTCTAGTGCCGTGATCAGCTGCGCTAAATTCCTCGGTCGAGGATCCATGACGCGAACAACCCGATCGAGGTTGTCCCACATATTCTCGGCTGAGTTTAAATCAGGGGAGTTTGGTGGCCAGCAGATTACGGTAAACTTACCTTCCTTCTCGTTGAACCACGTAGGTACACCGCGAGCCATGTGGCATGTTGCATTGCAATCGTGCGGAGAAAAATTAAGCTGTATTTGGAGGTGGACTTGGCCCCCCAAGGATAGATGCATACTTGTATTGCTCCACTGTCCCTTCCAGAATGAAGAGATCACCCTTCGGCCTGTACGCTTAAGACGATTGAAGGAAGACGTTCGCTTTCAGGCGTTTTACGCCGTGGGCGCCAACGGCCATCTGTCCGATGGAACCTAAAACATGACTCATCTGGAAAGTCCACCTGTCACCATTCAGTGCACGCACTGTTGCGGTACTTGAGCGAAAATTCCAGCTTTCGTCGGCGATGAATAGCTACCAGCATGGTTGCAGGAACCAAGCGCCTGCTGCAGAGGCCCAAACGCAGCAACGTTCGCGGAACGGTAGTTGAGGAGACACTGTTGGCAGCTCATTGATTCATCTGGGGGTTCAGCTGCTCATTTGCACGCCTATTCGCCCATAAGCATCGCTGCAACCTTCATTCACGTCTGTCGTCTATGGACCGTGGTACGCCAAAGTTGCCTCCGCACCGTTTTTGGATAGCGCCATTTTTCCATGTGCGATGTACTTAAACCACGGCAGGACGCGACCAGATTAAAAACTTTGCCGTTTCGGAAGTGCTTCCATAATTGGCCCGAAATCCAATGATCATTCCCTGTGTAAGCCTGCCCTGTGTGAGCCTCTTTATCTCTGCATAACTACTACAGCACGCATCCATTTGGACCTGATTACTGTAGTCAAGCGTTGGTCATACTAGCTTCATTCATCCGTAGATCTCTTTTTACAAGGATATAGGATTTGTCAAAGTATTTACAAGTTTAGATCAATTTAAAATAAGCTAATTCGTTCACTCATATATTCACGCACTTCTAGTTACAGACAATCATTAGATTTACTCCTGGTACACAATACTTGTTTTACAAATAATTTATTAAATAATGTAATGCTACACTGTCCATTCATATCTCACTATGTCACTGCACACACTCTACACACATAGTTTCATAACACTTCACTCACTACACACACACACACACACACACACACACACACACACACACACACACACTAATGATCTCTGGGCCATTTTCTGTACCGCAACTTCCCTATTTGCTATCCTGATAAACTGAGTCATCATACCTCCATAATGAGTGAGATGTTGAGCTCAGAAAGAGGAAGAGGTGTCAGTACTGTGCTATGCATAGCTTGAGGGTAAGCATTTCTAGAAAGGAAAACGAAAGAATGGAAAAAACATAAAGTGAAGGTGTTATGTGGAATGTTGGATGTTTTATAATCATTATTATTGTTATTTATTTGTATGACATTTTTTTATCAAACCCCTACTCTGTTTTGTCTAAGTAATCCTTCAGTGTATAAAATGTATTGCATAACATGTACTTTTTAGCTCCATTTTTAAATAAGTGTATTTTTGCAATTTCTTTAATCTCCTTTAGTAATTTATTGTACAGTTTTATCCCTTGGTAGAAAATGCTGTTTTGAGTTTTATCTTTATTTTTTCTTGTTTATTTTTTTTATGTAAGTTGAGTCTATCTCTTGTCTCATGGTCATGCACAGAGGTGTTTGTGCAGTAATTACCAATGTTATTTTTGAAGGGTACAACTGACTGGTAAATGTATTCACATGGAGCTGTTAAAATCCCCCATGTTTTCAACAGATCTTTACAATGAGCTCGACTAGTATTTTTGGTTATTATTCTCATGGCTCTTTTCTGGAGTTTGAAAACTGTGTTCATATTTTGTGCATTTTTCCCCAAAAAGGAATGCCATAGCTAAGAGTTGAGTGTACATATGAGTAATATGTAACTAAAAGACACTGCATGTTACACACTGATGATAGGATTCTAAGGGCATAAGATGCTCATGACATTCTGTTTGCAAGTACCTTTGTGTGTTCACACCACTTCAACTAAGAATCAATATTAATTCCCAGAAATTTTGCATTTGTTACACAGTTTATAAAGGTGCCATCTACATTTAATTTAACACTGTCATTTTTCCTCTTGAAACAGAAATTCATGGCATTAGTTTTCTGTATGTTCAATGTCACTTTATTGCTTATTGACCAATGATAAACTTCCTGAAGAGTTTCATTTGCTTTCTCGGCAAGGAGTTCTCTTGTTTTCTCAGTGACTATAATATTCCTGTCATCAGCGAAGAGAATTTTTTCACCATGAATAACGCTACTGGGAAAGTCAATGAGGTATATCAGGAACAGTAATGGTCCCAAAATGCTACCTCGAGGAACTCCTAAATTAATGTATTTTGATTCTGATAAATGTTTTAGTAAATGTTTAGATCTATTTGAAGTATGCGTTATCTTTACTCTCAGTACCCTATCTGTTAGGTATGATCCTCCATAATTTTGACGTTAATTTTGACGTCTCACACTTCGCTGCATAACCAACTGACCATTCTTTGTGTGATATAATTTAATAATCAGTTGTCGAAGTAAAGCTGATCGCTACACAAATTCTTTGAACCAAATTAAAAAATTTATGTCATGTGAATTCATTTCTTTTACATAAGATATATTTATGACAACAGTGTATAGCTGATTTCTTACTGATTGTATTGATACAAAGAAATCATTCCTAAACTGTATTATGGATTTCCTGTAATAAACCCATATGTCGAATGTTGGAACCACTGTAAAATATTGTCCCATATTTTGCTACCACGAATTAAATTTGACAACAACAAAAGACCGTTTCGTGAGGAACAAATCATGTGGTCAATTCCAAATCTCTCAACGGAAGCTGTTGAACAATATTCACATTATGTTAAAAGACCATGTAGAAAAATAATTGGTTCAGCATCTTGAGGACGACAAAAGACATGATTTACTCATATAACTTCAATCCAAACTCATCAGGTGATTTAAGATTACTAAAATTTAAATCACAATGTTGAATCTGCCAAAATTTTGAAACTGTTAGAGACTTGAAAATCTAATCGAGTTTCATGTAATTCTAATTATTTCATTGTGCTACAGTGTCAGATAGTTTCAGAATATAACAGTACCTACATTATAGTCCCTACAACATTACATTCAAACTGATTTCATAGTAACAGATAAGTTAAAGTTAATTTAGGCAGCATAAATCTGTTATTACACACGTTCTTATACTTCGTTTTGTGTCATCACAATCCTTAACTGCTGAGGCGAGTAATGCATTTAATTACATCTTCTGTAGACATCAAGTGTCACTTGAGAGTGAGTTAATGTTGTGGCTGATTATTCAGAACAACAACGTTCTTAGAATGAGATTTTCACTATGCAATGGAGTGCGCTCTGACTTGAAACGTCTGGCAGATTAAAACTCTATGCCGGACCGACATTTGAACGCTGGACATTTGCCTTTCTCGGGTAAGTACCGACTCAGCTATGGAAGCACGACTCAAGACCCGTTCTTAAAGCCTTACTTCCCTTACAATGTATTTATTTTACTGAAATCCAATTTCCTTAAAAATATTTACGTTGAACGTAGCTGTCAGCATAAGAGAACTTCGGATCCAGAGACCTGGACTCAGTTGCTGCCATCAAAGTCGTCATATTACGTTGATGAAGTCACCAAGCTGGATTTGTAGCGTACAAGTGCTGTGGTGATGATTGCTCAGACCTATTAACTGACACCAAGCGTAGGTACGCCACATGTGATGCCTATCACACGATCATCTCCTTTAATGAAATTTTACCGCGAATTTATTTGCTTCTCATATCGATTCAGTACCTCCTCATCATTTCAACGCATCTAAATCTCATCATTCTTCTATAGCAACACATATCAAAGCCTTCTATTCTCATCTTTTCTCAACTGTTTATCGACCAAGTTTCACATCTATAGATGACTACAGACCAGACAAGTGTATCTATAAAAGTCTGTAAACATTTACATTTATATTAGAAGTTTAACAACTTTTCGAAGAAATTATTAATTTGCTCCTACCAGAGTACACTTTACACTACTGGCCTTTAAAATTGCTACACCATGAAGATGACGTGCTACAGACGCGAAATTTAACCGACAGGAAGAAGACGCTGTGATATGCAAATGATTAGCTTTTCAAAGCATTCACACAATGTTGGCGCCAGTGAAAACGCATACAGCGTGCTGACATGAGGAAAGTATCCAACCGATTTCTCATACACAAACTTCAGTTGACAGGCGTTACCTGGTGAAACGATGTTGTGATGCCTCGTGTGAGGAGGAGAAATGCGTACCATCACGTTTCCGGATTTGATAAATGTCGCATTTTAGCCTATCGCGATTGAGGTTTACCGTATCGCGACATAGCTGCTCGCCTTGATCGAGATCCAGTAACTGTTAGCAGAATATGGAATCGGTGGGTTCAGGAGGGTAATACGGAACGCCTTGCTGGGTCCCAACGGCATCTATCACTAGTAGTCGAGATGAAAGGCATCTCATCCGCATGGCTGTAACGGATCGTGCAGGCACGTCTCGATCCCTGAGTCAACAGATGGGGACGTTTGCAAGACAACAACCATCTGCACGAACAGTTCGACGTTTTCAGCAGCATGGACGCTGCATCACAGACAGGAGCGCCTGCGATGGTGTACACAACGACGAACCTGGGTGCACGAATGGCAAAACATAATTTTTTCGGATGAATCCAGGTTGTGTTTACAGCACCATGATGGTCGACGCCGCGTTTGGCAACATCGCGGTGAACGCACATTGGAAGCGTGTATTCGTCATCGCCATACAAGCGTATCACCCGGCGTGATGGTATGGGGTGCTATTGGTTACACGTCTCGGTCACCTCTTATTCGCACTGACGGCACTTTGAACAGTGGACGTTACATTTCAGATGTGTTACGACCCGTGGCTCCACCCTTCATTCGATCGCTGCGAAACTGTACATTTATGCTGGATAATGCACGACTGCATGTTGCAGGTTATAATGGTCGCTCAATCGTTGATATTCCTATATTCGCGATATATCACTCCAATATGCGAAGCTTGTTAGCACTTGATGTAGAGAACTGGGTTAGGGCCTTTAAATTTTATTGTAGTAGTTGCTGCTGCCTCTGGCTGGTACATTGCTGTATCTTGATGTTAATGTTGCCTCTATATGTATTCGTCTAGAGGAATAAATATGAAGTCCCGCGTTGTTGATGTGCTTGTTGATAAATAATGAACGACAGCATAAGTGAACGTCAACTATTTATTGGCATGGTAGCCATCTTAAATCCACTGACCACCCAAAGACATTGTCACAGTACAGAGTAACACTTTTTTACAACATCTTTGTATTGTTTTTCCACATAAGAAATAACATACACACTTCCAAAAGTTCCATCAAGACTGAGCTGACGAGGTTTCTTGCTACTTGTATTCATAACCTCGTCAAAGAACTACTAAGAAGAGATGTGGTTTATATGTCAGGCATCCTTTTGTTATCGTAATTGGTGTAAAAAAGTTATTAATTTACATCTAGTGACATAATTTAACAGGTCATTAAAATGACAGACAGATTTGTCAACTTGTCAGAAAAATATATCGTTGCAAAAAGGCCGTTTTCCAAAGGTACATCTATTGACTTCTCTCATTTGCATACATACGTAAATAATATGAATTATTAAAAAATACAGTGGTTCTCGTTTAAAATAGATGTATTTACGTGAATAGTGGGTGAAAACAGTCCTAGTGAATAAATAGGTTTCATTGGGTAATTTTTATTTAAGGAGATCCAAAATACGTAAGTTGACCAATATTATTCGTATTTGATATTAATTATTTCAGTTGAATATAGTTTGTTTACACAATGACATCTGCTTTATCAGTGTTCAAGTGATATTAACTTTTGTGTCGGTCTGTTATTAATTACATTTTAATGGGTTCACTGTTTATGTAGACTTGTTATGCAATGACTGCTAACACATACAATCACTTTTCTATTACCATAATTGCTAGTTAAATTGGTTGAATTAGGATGGTATCGCATACTTTGTCATAATAAAGCCCTTAATTGGTTCCGTTACAATACTCCCTAGGGTAATATCGTTTACAGAATGTTAATGACATTAGTTGACTAGGACAAATGTGTCATATGGCTAAGATTTGGCAAAGTTCTATTTTAGTAATTTTTTTCTGGTATAACGTCTATGTATACAGCGACTGTTAGCCAGTTTCAAAATGACTTTTTTCCTGCAGATATTTTAGTTGTGTTGTTTCAAATGTTCTTTGTGTTGTGCTTCTCTGTGTGTCAGCATAATAAAAATAATTAGTAATATTTAAAATTAAAAAAAATTGTATAATCTTTGCTCCCAGTGAGCCATATGGATAATGATCAAAAACAGACACAAACATATCATATGCAATGTTAAGATATATAAATATAGGTAAATGATTTCAATGTGGGCTCTCATTGTGCCACAGAATAATCAAAATAAAAAGGATGTAAATATATTACATAAATGGACTGGTTATATGTCTATAAGAAAATATTTAAACTGTCTCCTCTCTTTGAGCCACATAATAGAAATGAAAAAAAACATAATCATAAGTATGGACATGGTATATACACAAACACTAGACAAGTCACATGCATGAATATAGGATGCACTTGAATTATGAAAAAGTTTTTTAAATATTGTTTCCCTTTGAGACGCATAGTCAAGATATACAAGTACATAATTATGTTATTTACATTGACATATTAATACCAAAATTGGACACTTAATTTGGTCACAACACAAACATCAAACTTGGTGATCATCTGGCTAGGTGTAGAAATTTGTATGCAAATCTTATGCTCAAGAAATGAACAATAACAAAAATGAACGGTGTTGCACAACAATCTATACATTGTCTTCTATATTTAAGGCAAGTATGTCCCATATTCAGTGATACTATAAAAGGTAGTAAATGTTTGTCACCTCTTTGGGTGTGTTGTTAAACTTGTCAATTGTAAGAAAGAAGATGTCTCAAAATTGAATATTCAATAGTGACAATAAAAATATATAGAAACATTCAGAGATCTGGAGCTTTTCCAGGGTCTGTAGGTTGAGTGGTAGTGGCCATTTGACACACCTGGTAAAAATCCTTGCAGGTAAAAAGCGTTGCGTAAAATGGGTAAGTAAGTGTACTCAAAAAAGGAAATGTGCTCAGCCATGTTTATATGTTGTAATTCAGTGATGTTTCTGAATCCAAATAATCTTCTTGATCTGGGAAAGATAAGTCTATACGCATTAGGATGTGGGCTTACTTTTACTTCAAATGGACCAATGTAAATATAAAAAAACTTCTTTAGTTCAGCTGATATTAATTTTGGCTTCTCTTGTGTCTTGACGAGTAAAAGGTCCCCTGGTTTGAACTGTGTAGCTTTTCCTTTAGCTGCATGTCTCCTTTTTCTTGATTCCCCTTGTTTTTTCATGGTGTCCAGTACACAGTCTTCCCTTTCTTGGGGTGACATACTTTTTCAAGGTGGGTACTCTATGTTTTTAGTGAAGAAACTAGCAGGGTATTGGTTTACATTATTTCATGCGGGGAAAATCCAGTGGAAGAGTGCTGTAAACTGTTCATTATTTCTTCAAAACATTTTCTACTCTAACCAATTAGTGTGGTTCTGGCTACAGGAAGTTCTGCAAAGTCTTCGAATCTCTCTCATGTATCTCTCAGCTGGGTTGCTTGATGGGTGGTAAGCAGATATTAAAATGTGTTTGATTCCTGTGTCTTAAATAAAAGTTTTCCAGTATTTAGAGGTGAATTGAGACCCATTGTCTGAGAGTATTGCTTTTGGTTTTCCAACAGTGTTGAAATAATTTCTTGTAATTTGTAAAACGATCTGTTTGCTGGCAGCTTTCCTTAAGGGATAAAGCTATATAAATTTGGAGAAGATGTCTACCATGACATAAATATAACTGTAACCCCCCCCCCCCCTTGTCTTGGGTAATGGCCCATAGATGTCAGTTGCAATGAGATCCAGCTTGTTTGTGGGTAATATGTTGTGCATTATTCCCCTGGATGTTTGGTTAGTCACTTTCACCCTCTGACATCTGTCACATGCCAATAACCTTTTCTTCACTCTTCTGCTAATGTTGTAAAAATAGATGTTCTCCTGTATTTTCTGAATACATTTAGTGTGCCACAGTGGCCAAAGCTTTCATGGACATAAGTAATGAGCGTATCTATTTGTTGCACAGGCCAACACAGTTTCCAATAGTCTAAATCTGGTTTAAGACTTCTGAATAGTATTCCCTTGTGTACTTTATAGTATGCTTCTATCTTTTCTCCCCCTGTTTTTATATGTAACATTTGACTAGTCTCCAGTTTTCATCATGGTTCTGAAACCTCCTAATGTCGTTACACATTATTTATATTTCATTTTCCTCTTTAATGCCCTGTAGATACATAATTTTGAAAATTCTCTCCTCTTCCCCACTACTTCCTTCCAAATCACTTCCCAAAGGTAGCCCTAATAAAGCATCTGCATTATGTTTCCCTGAATGTACTTCACATCGTAATCAAACTGCTGGAGAAACATGGCCCATCTGGTGAGTCTGTAATGATATAACCTGCACTCTTGGAGACAGCTTAATGTTTTGTGGTCTGTCTGTACTATTAATTTATGTCCCAAGTGGTAATTTTTAAATTTTGTAAAACCCTAATGTATAGCTAGTAATTTCTTTCCTGTCATAGTGTAGTGTTTTTCATGTCTTTGCAGAATTCTATTGGCAAATGCAATTGTTCAGTGTTCCATTTTTCCATTTATTTCCTTTTCTTGAAATAAATGTACTCCTACCCATGCATCAATGCTGTCAGTAGTTAGCCAGAAAGGACTTGACATGTCTGGTCTATGTAGAAGTTGGCTGTTATACAATTGTGTTTTGATTTTGTTGAAAGCATTTTCACATTCTGGTGTCCAATCCCACACTACATTTATCTTGAGCAAGTTATACACACAAACTGCGTTTAATGCCTGATTACTGACGAATTTTCTGTAAAATCCTGTGATGCCGAAAAATGATTTGAGTTGTTTCTCGTTTCTAGGCGGCGGAAAATTTTCTATGGCTTTTTATTTGGCCTTTGTCTGGCAAAATCCCTTGTTCTATAATGACGTGTCCCAAAAATTTTAACTCCTCTAACCAAAATTTACATTTTTCTAATTTTAATGTCATTCCCCCCTTTCTGAGTTTCATAAATACCTCCCTTAACAATTCAAGGTGTTCTTCCCAAGTTTTCCCAGTGATTTAAATGTCAACCTCATAAATGATTAATTTTGAACTAGTTTCGTGACCAAGGACAAAATCTAATGCTGTGATGAATTCTGCAACTGATACATTGAGACCAAAAGGCACGACTGTATACTGATAACATTTACCGTTATATAGGAAGGTTGTATATTTTCTCGAATCAGGACTAAGGTCAACTTGATGAAAACCAGCTGTGAGATCTAGGCTTGTCATATGTTTGACACACTCAAATTTACCTAACAGCTCATCCATGATTTCTGAGTGGTCGTTTTCTCTGATGAGATACTTGTTCAGATGTCTAGAGTCTAATACAATCCTAACACCATTGCCTTTGTTCCCTACAATGATCAATGGGTTCTTATAGGCACTGCAACTTCTTTCAATAACTTCCCAATTTTCCATTTTTTGTGTTTATTTTTCCACTGCAGTCCTTTCTGCAAATGGTATTCCATATGGTTTTATAAAGAAAGGATCATGGGGTTTTAACTGCAATTTACATTGATAATATTTCACTCTACCAGGTCTGTCATCAAATACATTTTGGAATTCCCATAACAATTCTTTCAATTTTCCTTCTGTGTACTATTTAGGCTTCCAGCGTCCCCCAGTTTTTTCTCTACTAATTTATCAAACTCTTGACTCTCTGCATCTTCCTCTAAGTTCTCATCAGGGTAATAAACACCCTCATTTTCATGATACACTGATTGAATGTGATTACAGCTGTTACCACAGTTTAAAATTAACAAATTCGCTACACAGCTTTGTTGAGTAACAGGTTCTACAACACACATTTGTTTTGCTGTAAAATTAAACCCAGCATGCACTTTCAATATCTAATCCATACCTACAATGAAATTCTCATTCAGGTCGTCTACTACTAAACATCCGTGTTCAAAGTTCAAGTTATCAATTTTAAAAGTAAGTAACACTTGTTTCTTAACTACCTTACCAGCTCTGCCTGTAGCTCCTTTTACTTTTAGTCCAACGACTGGCATCTCAAGAAAATGTTGAAAATTTCTGAGCTTATCTCTAAGTCTAGAAGTGATGACAGAAACAGGACTTCCTGTGTGTATTAACACTCTTCCTTCCCATTTGTCAATGTTTACTCTAATATATGGACAACCTAGCTCAATATCTTTATCTATTTCTATATTTTCAAACAATAGATCACTTTCAGTTTCCTTAGTCCCTAAGTCTAATGTCTCTTTTCTACACTTACATACACCCCTCTCTGTTTGCAAAACATTGACATTCAAATATAAACTGTTATTTTCATTTCTTCCCTTAACTCTGTGTTACCATCTAACAAACTACTGTTTTCTCCCCATTTTTTATGAAGTCCACTATGGATTCTTGTCCACAATGTAGGATACAATGTTGCACTTACCATTGCCAATTCTTTCCAAAAATCATCTTTGTTTACACAGTTTCCATAGTTGCCCCACAAAACTTCTAAAAACTTTTCCCCTTTTTCTTGAAAACACACAATAACGTTCCATACCTTTATATTTTCTTTAATATTATTATTATTATTATTATTATTACCATTTTCATATATTTGTATTTAATAGTTCCCAATTGGCAATAGCTTGTCATCAGATACACATTCCCAGACTGTATTTCATTTAAAATAACTCCATTATTACTCATATTTGTCACATCACTTACCTTTACCTCATCATCACTCTTCAATTCTACAAAGACTTTTATTTCTTCCTCCACACTGTCAACAATAACATCGCTTTTCCCAGGATCATTATTTAAATATTCCTCTATTATCCCTTCCTCCATCTCCACAACATCCCCATCTTCAGTTTCCCCCTTATGTATCTGAACCTCAGCGACTGAGTCTTTGGCTCCATTAAACACTTCATCATCCTCCTATTTATCAGATAAACCCCCAAAAATAGAATCTATCTGTGGTGTGTCTGACCTGTTATTGACACCAATATCTTTTTCAGCCTCACTATGGAACTTTGCAATACCTTCAACTTCTGGACTTTCACTAACTGCCTGTGCTTGAACACAGTGTTTGGTAACTGTATTATTTTTACTCAAAGTATCCCAAAATTTATTATTAAATTCTAATTATTTATTCTAATAACGTCACTAGTTTCTTGATACCTTCTCTTTACATTGTATCCTCTCCTTTCCCTGTTTCGATTATGTATTGTCATTTCATAATATTGTCTAGCCCCAGAACTACGGGCATCTAGGGGGGCTGTCCACCGTTTCCAGGCTGGTTCCCTTGGTCTGTCTGTTTGTAGTTGTCGTTTTGTTCATTAATTTCAACAATCCCCTTCTATCTTGTTATCTTCCCCACTACCTATTTGTATCATTCCTGTTTTCTCTCCTCCATCCTCCCTCATGTGTATTGTTTCTGAACCCATTTTCATACCTCCTATCTCCCCTATTTGGAGCATTGTTTCTAGAATTTTCAAAGTCTCTCCTCCCATAATTCTCTATTTAGATTCCCGTTCCACCGCCATACTAGTTGTTGCCAGAACCAAAACTTTGATTATTTTGTCTTTCCAAGGCCCTATCTCATCTATCTACATATTTCAGGAACTCTTCCATTGAATCATCTGGTCCATGGACCAGTTCCCACTGCAGTGTCCCTGGTAACCTTCTTTTTAAAACATCAGTCTGTGTCATCATATCAAAAGAGTTATTCAAGTGAGCAAGTTGTTTCAATTGATCTCTGCAAAATTTTTGCATTCCCCTACTTTTCCTCTATACACTGGTCCATTTGGAAATTCTGACTTTAATCTGGGTTGTACGGATTGTGACCAAAATTTGCAAATAAATTTAGCTTCAAACTCTTCATAAGTATTTCAAGAATCATTATTTTCATTTGCCCAAGACAGGGCTTCTCCTTCTAGACATTGTTTTACTAACTTAATTGTTATGTTAATCTGACATTCCTACTACAAAGGTATCCTTACATTGGTGTAGAAAGTCAACAGGGTGCAGATTTTCACCAAAGCATTTCACTTGGATGTGCCCATACATTGTCTTTTGATTGTTAAAAATTTGTTTGGACATCACAGCCTCCTGCAATGGAGTATATTTAGAGTGTACAGTGGACACTTGGTCATTTATATTTTCTACTTTTGTATCTACATTAGTGGTATACAGGTTGTATTCTTGTTTAAAGTTTTCTGATGTTTTGTTTATTCTCTGATCTAATCTTTCTACTTCAGTATCTACTCTGTTGTTAATGGCAACAATGCTGTCTGTGTTAGCTTTTATGTTTCCAATTAAATTTTCTACTTTAACTTGAAATTCTTTTCTGGAGTGTTATAACTGTTCTCTGGTGTCATTACTAAGGGTAGTTTCAATTTCTTCACATTTCTCATTGAGATGAATACTTAATTGATCAAGCCTGTCTGTGTTTTCTTTAAATTTCTAATTTATTTGATCACTCGATTGTTTAAGTTGCAAGCTTATTTGAGTTGTAAACCCTGTTAACCAATCTGACAGGGTTATTTTTTCGCCCTCCCCATCTTCCGTTTTTACATTTACTTCGACCTCATCATTCTCAGGTACAGACATTTTAACACTTATTTTAAACAAAAAAAAATATACCTTGCTCTTTTTCACTGTAGCTCTGCTATGATGTCGTGGTCGGTGGTTCTTGTTGACTATCTTCAGTTTTATTCGGTTTTATCGAAGCTGAAGTCTTGATTGATGAATTCCGTTGACACAATCCAGATGTGCAATAATAATTTTCGTAGTCGCACATACACACGTTTTTTCACTTTAAAATATTTTCACTGTTGCTACACTGCACCGATTAAACTTTTCTGTAGTGCTAAGCACTTACGAAATTTATCGCTGCTCTATTATCATTGACGCACTTGAAGATCCCAGACGAGCCCCCAATTATAATGGTCGCCCAATCGTAGATGTTCCTATATTCGCACTATATCACTGCAATATATGAAGCTTGTTAGCACTTGATGTAGAGAATTGGGTTGCCGCCTTAAATTGTATCATAGTAGTTGCTGCTCCTGCTGGCTGGTTCACAGCTGGATCTTGATGTTAATGTTGGCCTTATACGTAATCGTCTAGGGGTAAAAAGATGAGGTCCCGTGTTGTTGATATGCTTGTTGATAAATGATGAACGACAGCATAAGTGAACTTCGACTATTTATTGACATGGTAGCCATCATAACTCCGCTGACCACCCAAAGACATTGTCACAGTACAGAGTAACACTTCTTTCACAACATCTTTGTATTGTTTTTCCACATAAGACAATAACATACACACTTTACAAAAGTTCTATCAACACTGAGCTGATGAGGCTTCTTGCTGCTTGTATTTATAACCTCGTCAAAGAACTACTAGGAAGAGATGTGGTTTATAAGTCAGGCATCCTTTTGTTATCGTAATTGGTGCAAAAAAGTTATTAATTTACATCTAGTGACATAATTTAACAGGTCATTAAAATCACAGACAGATTTGACAACTTGTCAAAACAATTCTCTGTTGCAAAAAGGCCATTTTTCAAAGGTACATCAATAGATTTCTCTCATTTGCATACATAAGAAAATAACGTGAATTATTAAAAATTACACTGGTTCTCGTTTGAAACAGATGTGTCTATGTGAATAGCGGGTGAAAACAGTCCTAGTGAATAAATAGGTTTCACTGGGTAATTTTTATTTAAGGAGATCCAAAATACGTAAGTTGACCAATATTATTCTTATTTGATATTAATTATTTCAGTTGAATATAGTTTGTTTACACAATGACATCTGCTTTATCAGTGTTCAAGTGATATTAACTTTTGTGTCGGTCTGTTTTTAATTACATTTTAATGGGTTCACTGTTTATGTAGACATGTTATGCAATCATTGCTAACATACACAGTTACTTTTCTAGTATCATAATTGCTAGTTAAACAGGTTCAATTAGGAGGGTATCACAAACTTCGTCATAATAAAGCCTTTATAGGTTCCGTTACTAGGTCCTGTACGGGCCTTCCTAGATATAGAACATGTTCGACTGCTGCCCTGGCCAGCACATTCTCCAGATCTCTCACCAATTGAAAACGTCTGGTCAATGGTGGCCGAGCAACTGGCTCGTCACAATACGCCAGTCCCTAAACTCGATGAACTGTGGTATTGTGTTGAAGCTGCATCGCAGCTGTACCTATACACGCCATCCAAGCTCTGTTTGACTCAATGCCCAGGCGTATCAAGGCCGTTATTACGACCAGAGGTGGTTGTTCTGGGTACTAAATTCTCAGGATCTATGCACCCAAATTGCGTGAAAATGTAATCACATGTCAGTTCTAGTATAATATATTTGTCCAATGAATACCCGTTTATGATCTGCATTTCTTCTTCCTGTAGCAATTTTAATGGCCAGTAGTATATATCATCTCTACTTCGGCCAGTGTGACTTATTTTGTTACCCATCAGCGAATCTCATTTTTAACGTTTTGTGCCTAATTTCCTAATTTGGTTTCCTCACCATTATCTGACTTAATTCGGCTACATTTTATTACCATTGTTGCAATTTTTATGACAATTATATCGTAGCTTCTTTTCAAGTCTATAGCCTTTCTATACATTGCCATCTCAGATGTAATTACAAGTTTTTATTTCTTCTTCATGAACTTTACTTTCCTTCCAAAATAGCTCATTGGTTTTCGTCGCAACTTGCTAAAAGATCAGAGTGAGTGATGTCGAAAGTAGGCTACATCTCTTTCTTACTTTTTCTCTACTAAAGCTTCCGTTTCACGTCCGTCTACGTTCCTATAAAGGCATTTTGCTTTCTGCACAAGCTATAGGTAGCCTTTCGCTTCCTTTATTTTACTTATGCTACCTTCAGAATTTCTAAGAATGTATTTCAGTCAATATTATCAAAAGCTTGGTGTCTCAGTATATCATTCACTAGGAAATGCAGACTTTGGTCCCAGGGGACCCAGTGATCGTTAGGAATCTATGTACAGATAACACTACTATAGTTTTGCATCGTTTCACTCCTGAGCTACGAGAATCCTTAGATAATCATTGCCCTAATGGTAACTCGCTGAAGATTAAAACATCACCCGGTGCCATCATCAACACTTTATGTGTAATATCATTTATACGCTGATTTCATTTTCCTAGTAACCTACCAAAGAAACGAAGTCTGCCTCTTGATTTACCTACTACTGAGATTTCATGTCACATTTGTATCAGTTGACTGACTACAGCTGTGATTTACTGGTGTTGTGGTCATGGGACACCACGTTTCTGCATTTTGAGAAATGACAATTTTATATTTCTGAAAATGTGAAGAAAGCTGGAAATCTAGGCACCGCTATGAAAATTTATCAGTATCAGATTTCTTCTGATAGTACTTCATTACTGACAGCAACATAATAAGAAAACATAGGCTGAGATTAGTATGTTTGAGGAACTTGTGCCAGTATTATTTTCATAGGAGAAAGACACAATCTGAAGATATAATGAAGCTGATGATTTACTATCATTACCTCTTGTTTATGAATGCCTCAACTGGGCTGCTGTATATAAGGTGCTCCAAAAATACTTTTAAAATCTTCAGGGACGGGTATGTTACACCAAAACAAAATAAAAAGTTCATATAAACTTAATTTCGAAAATTGTTTCTTTTCGAGCTCATCAACACATAATCTCATAATAATTACAAGAAATGCCCTCCTACAGGGTCTAAACACGTACGTAGTTATCAAATCATAGACTATCGCACCCTTTCAAATACTCGCTGTCGGTTTCCAGTGCTTTTGCAGGCTTCCATGACACGTCGATGAAGAGTTTCTGCATCAGGGTAGTCTTCTACGTAGGACAACTGTTCTAGGTGCCTCTACAGATAATAATCCGAAGACCTGAGGGCGGGGCACGTGCATGCCATGCAACTGATCCTCCTCCACCTACAGATCTGTGACGGTAATACCAGCCAATCTACATCGAACATTGCAAGTGTGCATCTTCAAGCAGGTCTTGGAGGGTGGTCTGAATAAAGTCCCTGTAGACAGCACCTGCAAGACGTGCTGAAAGAACGTGTGACCCTACCAGACAGTCACCTACAATTCCAGCCCATTTATTACTCTAAGCTAATTATGGCGTCTGTCCTGTACTGTAGGATGACTGTGATCGCCCCATATGTGTTGGCTGTAGAACATTATTATTCAGTCTCTTCCAAAAGTTTTCTCTTCTGTTAACATAAGGAAAAGACAAACAACCAATCAACAGTCTGTGCAACAAACCACCAGCTAAAGTTCTCCAGTGCAAAGTGATTGCCATGCATATGGTCACGCACACGTTGAAAATGATACGGGTAAATGAGTTGCTTGTAATGTATCCTCTATGGTGAACTTGAAAGATGTACGACAAGCCAGGGCTACTTGTCTTGCGCTGGTACCTGACACTTCTGCGACAGCCTGTAGAGTGTAGTCTCCCTGGCCAGGTGTACGAGCGAAATGTGGTTTTTCTTGGTCTGTGGTGCTACGGATCCTGTCTCGGCAACCCGATGATACACAGCCCAAAGATTAGATTGGTTAACTCTGTTCTCTTTGGTCTGGAAATGCTGTATGATCCAGCAGAGAGGCCTCGTGTGCAGTAATATTGCATGGCCATACATACAACTTACGTCTGCCTGCTCACGAAATGAATACCTGCCACCTCTGAACGGAGCTCTTCCAATGATCTCACTACCTGTAGTACATACACACATAAAAAAAAGTTCCGCATCGCCCTGGTTCCCAGAACTCCTGAAGACAGACGTTGACTGTGGATATTGTATCAAAGATACAGCCCCTTTGACTCTTCAGAGATGTCACTAAACCCGCCCAAAGACGTAAACAACCATGCATGAGCAGCGTCTATTAGACGGAAGGGGCCAGACAGCCGATCACTTCCAGTCATTCCACCAGGAAAGAGGTACACTGCTCGTGTTGTCAGTTGCTCAACCATGCCTAGACAGTCAATACCGCGGTTAGATCGCGTCCACATTGTTACTCTCTGCCAGCAAGGGCCCTCAACAAGGGAAGTGTCCAAGCGTCTCAGAGTGAACGAAAGCGATGTTGTTCGGACATGGAGGAGATACAGAGAGACGGGAACTGTCGGTGGCATGCCTCGCTCATGCCGCCCAAGGGCTACTACAGTGGACGACCGCTGCCTACAGATTAAGGCTCTGAGGAACCCTGACAGCTACGCCACCACGTTAAATAATGCTTTTCGTGCAGCCACAGGACGTCGTGTTACAACTCAAACAGTGCGCAATAGGCTGCATGATGCGCAACTTCACTCCCGACGTTCGTGGCGAGGTCCATCTTCGCAACCGCGACACCATGCAGCGCGGTACAGATGGGCCCAACAACATGCCGAATGGATCGCTCAGTATTGGCATTACGTGCCTTCCACCGATGAATGTCGCGTATGCCTTCAACCAGACAATCGTTGGGGACGTATTTGGAGGCAACACAGTCAGCTTCAATGCCTTAGACATACTGTCCAGTGAGTGCAGCGAGGTGGAGGTTCCCTGATGTTTTGGGATGGCATTACGTGGGGACGACGAACGCCGCTGGTGAACCTGTAAGGCGCCGTAATGACTGTACGGGACGTGAATGCCATCCTCCGACCGACAGTGCAACCATATCGGCAGCATATCGGCCAGGCATTCGTTTTCATGACCGACAATTCGAGCCCCTATCGTGCACATCTTGTGAATGACTTCCTTCAGGACGACGACATCGCTCGACTAGAGTGGTCAGCATGTTCTCCAGACATGACGTCTATCGAACATGCCTGTGATAGGCTGAAAAGAGCCTTTTATGGACAACGTGACCCACCAGCCACTCTGAAGGATCTACTTCGAATCACCGTTGAGGAGTGGACAATCTGGACCAACAATGCCTCGATGAACTCGTGGGCAGTATGCCACGACGAATACAGCCATGCATCAATGCAAGAGGAAGTGCAACTGGATATTAGACGTACCGGTGCTCACAGCAATCTGGACCACCACATCTGAAGGTCTCGCTGTATGGTGGTACCACATGCAATGTGTGGTTTTCTTGAGCAATAAAAAAAGGCGGAAATGATGTTCATGTTGATCACAGTTCCTGTATTCTGTACAGGCTCCGGATGCAAAACTTTTTTTGATGTGCGTATATACATTGAATACGTTGAAGGCGAGTGATGAATGTTATCAAATGTCTCAGGCAAAACAATACCATCTATGATGCAATGTGTCAAAAGGGTGCTCAGATAAATGAAGTTGTTGGGTTATATCTGGAAAGCCGCTGAACGCCAACTTTCATCAATAATCTTAAAGCGAAGGATTCTCGAAGTTGATATGGACTTTTCTTCTAGTTCATGTTTAAGGAACTTGACCCTAAAATTTGTAAAAGAACTTTTGAAGCATTCAAGTATAATTATGGGATTATTTAGTGTCTATGAAGCACAACTAAACTCAGTATTTGAGTATTACTGGGCTGTTTACGGAATTCGCAAATAAGTCTTCATTTATTTAAGTGGTTTACCTCTAAAAAAGAAGCTTTCAATTTATCAGAATAGTTTGAGGATGAAATCTATACTGTGACACTGTAAGGAAGATGTTAGACGTTTCCCTGTTTCGCTGATACGGCGAAGTATTTGAGAGCACCCCATGTTTTCGAGCTCGAAATTTTTGCTTTGTGTGATATAGGTTCACTTTAGAATAAAGATTTCATATATTATCTGCGTCCGTTTTTCTACGCATATGTTTATGAAATACACCAAAGTATCATTATTAGGAACAATTTTTTGCACCAAGGCTGACGAAGAATAAATTTACGGTTACTACCTTCCTTCAGGACTTTGTTCTGATTTAAACCTGTCTCGAAGCTTGTCATCAACGTTTTTCAGACCTGCAGACCACGCTTAGCTTTGGAACATGATGCTATTAACAAAGCAGTACAGAGAAGACGCTAGCAATAACATTTCATTCTGTTTACATGAATCCGAACTAAAGAAAGTGCATGGGACTGATCTTTGCACAAATTCACATTTATGCCTCCTCATTTGAAGAGACCACGCCGTACGAAAACACAAGAAAGTTCGTTCGCTTAGTCTACAGATATTTCCTAGAAGGGTCGCAATGTCTCAGCGGCTTTGTTTTTGTTGATCGGACTGTATTGATCGAATGAGTGAATTAAGTTTTTTTGAACAGTGCTGAACACAGTAGTCATTTTCACTGATTAACTGCTTTCATCTTTTAATAAGCTACCTTCCGATGTTTGCATAGAAATTTCTGTTACATGAAACTACAGAGTTTAACATCCATCGCTCGCGTAATTGTTAGTTGGCTAGACTGCTTGCAAGAGTCATGTCATTCTCATAACCCCATAGCCGATGGCTGCTTCATTGGCAGGAGGATGGGCGTTCGTCTCCTCACGCCATTTACTTGTTTTTCCCAGAAAATTCCAAGAGGACCGTTTCGGGATTTTGCTGAGCTACCGTCAGTTTTGGATGGGTATTTCGTCAAAAGCCTAAGGCTCACTGCCATTAGTCTAAACTGTTTGTAATATTCGTGTGTTGGCTTCCACCTCCGCTAACTCCACTACCTGAATATGTTTCTAAGCTATTCAATAATACACGATGTTGCTGTCACACATTAGTGTTGGGAGGAGTGCAACAAAAGATGTGGACCGATGGAATTTTTGAAATGTTAATTGCATATGACCGTATGGTAATGACTCTATACTATGCAATTAGCTAAAATTCTCGGACTTCTTTTTCGAATGACTGCAGCTTTAGGTTGTAAAATAACCGAAAAAGAGATACTGAACATTAGTAACGAAGTCACGCCAATGGCGGAAAGTGCCACGCAGAAATGTGACACCTCTCCCAGAAAGGGCTGAAAAATGAAACTGTTAACACAAATGTAGTTAGCATAAATATGTGGACTGGTATGATAATAAACTACTCGAACTCTTTTTGATTGGAAATTAGCTTAATATATTGTAAATTATAAAGAGGTACAGAGAGCGACGCTTACGTAATAAGTCAGGAAACACGAAAGCGAACGATCAGGCATGCTGGTTTCGAAAAAGCTGAAAGTCGCGCTCTTGCTTATTTGTACAGATAACACAAATGGTCCAGAATCTTTACTAAAAATTTTACACAAAAAATTCTTAGACAGGGGTTTACAGCTTTTGTTTTCGGACACATCTGAAGATGAGCTTTGAAACTCTATTTAGTTTACTAAAAATACTCCAGCCATTTTTAATTTCTATTTCTTCAGTTTCTGTCCAGCCAGTCATTCTGTTCCGCTACCCTAAATAAAGAGACTCATCCAAAGGTTTTATGACTTAATTATTACTTCAGGTTAGTTTGTTTTCGATACGGCAGCTATACACTAGTTTACTATTGTTCAAATCGATTTTCGGGGGTATTTAGGAACATGCTCATTTACGTTCTCCGATTCGTTGTTCAAGTATACTTGTACCAGCGGAGAAAAGTACAAAACCTGTAAAAAAGAGATGTGAAGTATCTTTCATTAACAGATATTTCTTTTTAGTTTTCCCAGTTCGATGATGAGAAAGTAAACAATTCCCCAGGGACTGTTGAAACTATTTTCTGTGATAAATATCACTTCTCGCTCCTACTTCAATTCTGATTTTCTCGCTATTCTGGTGGGCGCTGAAAGAAGCTACATAACACACCCACTCCCGTACTACACATTGTTTGTAATGAAATTTATTCCTACGAATCCCTGCAGTATGGAATAAGGTATCTCATCCGCAGTAAGATTATTTTGTAATAATGTAGTGGATGTTACAACAGATTCGTCATTAACCCACTTTCCTACTAATGACGATAAACGAAGTCTCGGTTAACTGAAATATTGTTCAGTGGTCGATTTGAAATTTCAGTAGTTAGTTATTCTGATTTCCTGTTCATTAATACCCACAGTTAACTGAAACAAAGTTACGGTCGGCAGCTCACTGCACGAGCAACTCTAGTATGCGGAAATAATGACAGTAGCAGCGTAACTCACAGTACACTGACACAACTATGAAATATAAATGCTACAGCGAAAGGAAAATTCCTGTGACGGCTTTTAAACAGGATAGCTGCTCAAAGCGCTGGCACTGGCAATTACGCTCTCATTAGCAAAAGAGTCGCGCCCAGCAGAATATTACTCACCTTAATGCTTAACGTTGGCTGCCTCCAATATATATGGGAATATGTTTGCATTTGCACTTATATATCAACTTCGAAAAAAGGAGTAGTAATTTAATATATTTTCTGGTGTAGTGATCTCAGCAATAACTATAGCGTAATGCTGAATGCCATGCTCAAGACGTTAATTTCGTTAATCAGTAACGAATACGGTAAAATCGAAAACTGACCATTGAAACGTAATGCCCTTTTTAAGAAGAAATGTTTAATAAGAAAAATAGCCTGAAAGCTATCACTGGAAACGTGTTAGTACTGACGATGGTTAAAAGCATTTAATCTAAACATGACCTGTTAATTTTGTAAAACAGTTTTTGAATAGTCATTCCATGAAATTAAGGTTGTTATCTTGTGCCTTCAGAATACATAAATCACACTGTCATTATGATTTAACTGTTGTTCAATTGTGAGCAATTAATATTAAGCATTGTCTAAGTTTCTACTGCTCCAAACAGATCACAAAAAAATGTTATTAGATTATTGTTCACTCATTTAAATAAGATTCTGTCTCTTAATGTAACTCGGAATTTCACTTAAGGAAAGGAAGGCTCCTACCATAGAAGATATTCAGATGGAAACATAACAATTACTGTCACCATGAAAAGCTATAATTTAAAAACTATCAGTCCTAATCACTGGAATGTCTGAACAAACTATTACGATATGCTGGTTAGACAATACTTTGTGGTGAATCGCTTCAGGTGCTTTGTTGGATAACATTATGTAGCAATAAATGGTACGGGCTCTTCAAGGAGTCGATTTACAATATACAGAATTGGGCCCATGCTATGTTTTGTTGCCAGTTAAGCTCTTGATGTCTTGTGCTGTGACAATAAAATTCCAAATATTGCCCGTCCTTACATAATGTTCTCACTGTGGCATAACGACGAACATTTCAGCACATCGTAAGAACACACAAATCTCAGCACACGTTGACTGTAATACGAGGCTTGTTCAGAAAGTAAGCTCCGATTGATTGCCAAATTGAAACCACAGTGAACATCAGAAATGTTTTACTTGTAACAATTAGCTACACCTTTCAGCTACTTCTCTACGTAGTCGCCGTTCTGACTTAGACTTTTGTCATAGCGTTGTACCAACTTTTCAATAGCCTCATCATAGAAGGCAGCCGCCAGTGCTTTCCGCCAATTCTCCACGCTGGCCTACACCTCGTTGTCTGTGTCAAAATGTTGTCTTCAAAGACAGCGGTTCATGTGACCAGAGACGAAACTCAGGGAGAGACAATTGCGGACTGTATTGTGGGTAATCTCACATTTCCATTTGAAAACGATGCAGAAGCATCGTCATTGCCCCTGCAGAATGCGGCTGAGAATTGTCTTGAAGAAGAAACAGCACGACAGTTATGTAATGTTAGCTGCATAGCTTCAGGCGAAATTTCTCACCAGGCCCTCGTACTTGGCGGCAGACACTATTTTCTAGACATCTTTACGCACTCACTGCGAGCTCAGAAATGAGAAGAGCGACGTGATGCTAACTGGGGTTATACTAGAGACACTACCCAACACATCTGTGCAAAGCTTTATCGGATTTTCATAGTCGTTTCCATTTCGCGACCGATCGGAGCTTACTTTCTGAACGCCCCTCGTACATGGTTCGTCTGGCCAGAAGCAATCTAGTAAAGCAATGCAATGCCTGCACCTCCACCGACTACTTCGCGAGCAGTCGCGTCCAAAGACACTAATTAAGCCTACCGATCGCTACTCATACAGATAATGTTACATCCTTGACTATTCCAGTGTACCGAGCGAGGTGGCGCAGTGGTTAGACACTGGACTCGCATTCGGGAGGACGACGGTTCAATCCCGCGTCCGACCATCCTGATTTAGGTTTTCCGTGATTTCCCTAAAACGCTCCAGGCAAATGCCGGGATGGTTCCTTTCAAAGGGCACGGCCGACTTCCTTCCCCGTCCTTCCCTAATCCGATGGGACCGATGACCTCGCTGTCTGGTCTTCTTCCTCAAAAAACAACAACAACAACAACAACTATTCCAGTGTGTCTACATACAATACTTTAAACATTTATGATTAATTTACTGACATAAAACTCACTGAGTAAAATAACATTAATAACAATATTCACAGTATAAACATTACAGAAAAAATATACACAATCCTAACCAAGCATTAATGCGAAAAATCGGTAATCCACTTTGTTATGTATGTATTCTTTAGTATAATAATAAATACTGAATCAATGATTTGGTGCCCAGATGTTGTCGTTACAGATCTTGTTGAAACTGAGCTAAAAGCTTTATTAAAATCTATGAATCCCAGAAAGAAGGAAGTTCATAGTCAGAGGTCCTTTCTATAAAGTTGTCTACGGCTTGCAATTACAGGAAGAAATTATCAATTCTAAGCATCTTGACAGTTTTTCGACGAAGATCTCTCGCAACCGTCTTCAGATTTCGTGGCTGAAGAGAGGAGCGAGGTATATCGCGAGGTCATGCCGTTTTCGTAGGAAGGCGCCTGGCGCCCCAACGCATCGCCCCAGGTACCCATTTCGCGGTTCGCTTCCCACAACGCCCGCCCCATTTACCGCGGTGCGACAATGGGACCATCATCCCGCACATTTCAGGGCTCCTGTGGCCTGGCGGAAGGGGAATCTGACAGTGAAGTACCAGGCGGATTGTAAATCAGCTTACGCAAAAGGTATTCAGAGCTTACTATACGAGTGGTGCTGTACATACGGCTAGTAAAATTTTTCCATGTCCGTAGGACGGTTTTGACGGAGGAGCAATTATTCGATCCGCATTTCAATCCGGAACGTAATTTCTATCCGTTTTATTTGTGTGCGGTAAATGATATTAATCGTCAGATGGTAGTGAGCCTCAAAGAGATTGCCGGGAAGCATTCACAACTGACGGCAGTAGGATCATTGCCTTTCCCTGCAGGCTGAACGAATGAAAATGACCGCTAACGGGAAAATGGCAATTTTCATGCTGTCGCAATACTGATGGCTATGAAGTCTAAATGGTAAACAAATTTCGAATATTGCATATTATCGTGAAATCAGGACACCTGTGGAGGGATTGGGGCAAGCCAAATATACTACTGGCCATTAAAATTGCTACACCAAGAAGATGACGTGCTACAGACGCGAAATTTAACCGACAGGAAGAAGATGCTGTGATATGCAAAGGATTAGCTTTTCAGAGCATTCACACAAGGTTGGCACCGGTGGCGACTCCTACAACGTGCTGATATGAGGAAAGTTTCCAACCGATTTCTCGTACACTAACAGCAGTTGACCGGCGTTGCCTGGTGAAACGTTGTTGTGATGCCTCGTGTAAGGAGGAGAAATGGGTATCATCATGTTTCCGACTTTGATAAAGGTCGGATTGTAGCCTATCGCGATTGCGGTTTATCGTATCGCGACATTTCTGCTCGCGTTGGTCGAGATCCAATGACTGTAAGCAGAGTATGGAATCGGTGGGTGCAGGAGGGTAATACGAAACGCCGTGCTGGATCCCAACGGCCTCGTAATCACTAGCAGTCTAGATGACAGGCATCTTATCCGTATGGCTGTAACGGATGGTGCAGCCGCGTCTCGATACCTGAGCCAACAGATGGGGACGTTTGAAAGACAACAATCATCTCCACGAACAGTTCGACGACGTTTGCAGCAGCATGGACTATCAGCTCGGAGACCATGGCTGCGGTTACCCTTGACGCTGCACCACAGACAGGAGCGCCTGCGATTGTGTACTCAATGACGAACCTGTGTGCACGAATGGCAAAACGTCATTTTTTCGGATGAATCCAGGTTCTGTTTACAGCATCATTACGGTCGCATCCGTGTTTGGCGAAATCGCGGTGAAAGCACATTATTATTTATCGTCATGCTGGCGAATCACCCGGCGTGATGGTATAGCGTGCCATTGGTTACACGTTTCGGTCACCTCTTGTTCGCATTGACGGCGCTTTGATCAGTGTACGTTTCATTTCAGATGTGTTACGACCCGTGGCTGTTCCCTTCATTCGATCCCTGCGAAACCCTACATTTCAGCAGGATAATGCACGGCCGCATGTTGCATCTCCTGTACGGGCGTCACAATACGCCAGTCACTACTCTTGATGAACTGTGGTATCGTGTTGAAGCTGCATGGGCATCTGTACCTGTACACGCCATCCAAGCTCTGTTTGACTCAATGTCCAGGCGTATCAAGGCCGCTATTACGGCCAGAGGTAGTTGTTCTGGGTGCTGATTTCTCAGGATGCATGCACCGAAATTGCGTGAAAATGTAATCACATGTCGGTTTTAGTACCTATAATATATTTGTCCAATGAATACCCGTTTATCATCTGCATTTATTCTTGGTGTAGCAATTTTTATGGCCAGTAGTGTATAATCCATACGTGCGTTATGTTGTAAGTTACGAGATTCTTTTAATGGAATAAATGATTTTAGTGCATACATACCTAATTGTGGGACAGTGGTTTGTATTAATATTGTTGTGACTTTGCAAGACAGCCAAGCCACTAGAAGGTAGCCGAATGGCACGCGTTTAAGCTCACGCAGGCTGGCGTGAGGTCTGGAACAATTAAAGGAGTTGAGTGTAGTAAAAAAGGTACGTAGCATCTGGAATACTTAACTTTAATCCATAATTGGTGAACATCGGTCTGACGGTACATGCATCACAAGATAAATAGCAAATGATAATGGCGCCTTGCTAGGTCGTAGCAAATGACGTAGCTGAAGGCTATGCTAACTATCGCCTCGGCAAATGAAAGCGTAATTTGTCAGTGAACCATCGCTAGCAAAGTCGGCTGTCTAACTGGGGCGAGTGCTAGGACGTCTCTCTAGACCTGCCGTGTGGCGGCGCTCGGTCTGCAATTACTGATAGTGGCGACACGCGGGTCCGACGTATACTACCGGACCGCGGCCGATTTAAAGGCTACCACCTAGCAAGTGTGGTGTCTGGCGGTGACACCAGAAATATCATTGCTGCAATGGAAGGTTGTTTAATTCATACTAGTGTCATTCGGCAGCTTATTAGGTCAAGGAGGAAATAGTTAGCGGAGCGTTTTGCAAGGGACGTTCCAAAAGTTTGAAGTTAACCGGGGAATGATAGCGTTGTAATCTCACCGTACGAGATGTTACTCAGCTCCCTGTACTTTCATTCTGGTCGCTTTATAACGCCGTAGACAGTGTAAAGCTGACGCACCATCGGAGTCCCCCTGCCCCACCATCGCCTCCCCGTCCACACCCCCATATCTCGCTGACGTTAAGTCATTGTACTGCAGGCCAAGGAGATGTACGGGCCTCGTGGCGTACGTCACATCACGCGTCACTACAGATCCTTCGAGTTGCAGCTACGGTCTCCAGGGGGGAGTTAGTTACTATTTCAGAACAGCTTAATACTCTGCAGCCAGGGGTGTCACAGCCAGAGGACAGGAGGGACGAGTCCTCGCCTCCCCCCCCCCCCTCTCGCCCCTACCCCCTACCCCCTTCTCGAATATTTTTGGAAAAGCAATTTAAACCTTTTGCGTTTTAGTTGGCAAAATATGCCACGATATTATAAAAGGAGAAGGAGTACCCGCCTTACAGTTTACAAAGCAATAGACAATATTTCTATTAATAGCGAGAACTATGTAGGTGAACAAGTCATCCTGCATGGTCCATCAGTCTTCTGTGGTGGAGTGCTTAACTTTACCCTTAGCAACAATGATACCTTGCAGCATGGATGAATGAATATATCCAAGCTTACCTAACTGCACATGCTAAAAGCTATTAAGGAGCAACAATTAATGGCTTGCAAGACTTACTAGCGTGACAGTAAATCTACTTATATTATTCACTAAAAGTCAATTTTCAAGTTTCAATGAACTATATTGATACTACAAGCTATGAAGGAGCGGGGTAGATAAGCCCGAAACCACTTGGATTTACTGTAAGTTTGTGGGAGGGGTCTATTTTTAAAAGGCAAAGGAATGATGCTAAGGAAATATTTATTAGAAAGTGTATTCTAATTTATTCAGTTTTATCATTACAAAGCATTAGAACACCTAGTATACAGGAATTTATCAACTGTTTTTTAAACTGATCTAAATATAACTTCTAGTACTTTTCCTTGATTCTTCCCTGCAAAAGGTTTAGAATAAACTAACATGTGTTCTGACGTGCTTCACCCACATCACTCAGTGAAAGAAGACAGAGCCATGTGAATTTGTGGAGGTTATTCTTGTAAAGTAATAAGTTTCTGCTGTGGGTCTGTACTGAAACTGGCCGGCCGCGGTGGTCTAGCGGTTCTAGGCGCTCAGTTCGGAACCGCGCGACTGCTACGGTCGCAGGTTCGAATCCTGCCTCGGGCATGGATGTGTGTGATGTCCTTACGTTAGTTAAGTTTAATTAGTTCTAAGTTCTAGGGGACTGATGACCACAGATGTTAAGTCCCATAGTGCTCAGAGCCATTTGAACCATTTTGTACTGAAACTACGAAATACGTTGCGTGTATCTTCATATTTTCGTGGCTCAATAATTATTCTATAAAATTTCTTCTTCTGATATTTCTGACTGAGCCGAGTGAGGCGAGGTTAGTGGTGCTCCACCACTTGCTCCATCCTTTTAAACCGGCGGACCGCGCAACTGCCCTTACGGCCACGCACAGACAAGGCGTCAGAGATGTTGACTGACGGAAAAGACGTACAAAATATCCACGGAACTACATCTACGGCTGCACGGGCGATCCACACTGTGAAATCGATGTACCACTGTGAGCTGCACCACTTCGAAGGCTTTGAGAGATTATTACAGAAAGTGCCTGATTCCATTTTTTGTCCAAGCTGAAGAAGCTATCTCTATTAATTAAACTCGTCGCCAAACGAATTTCAATTCCTTCTTTCACTACTGAGTCCCAGAAAGATGAAGCCGATGCTAAAATTTCGACATTACCGCACTCCACAGAGTGCTCAGTGTTAACTCAGTGCTCTGCCACCGCCGATTTATTAGGCTGTAAGAGCCGGATGTACCTACGGTAATCTGCGCATCTCTCACGGACTGTACATGTCGTTTGTGGGGTGTATGAACGGCCGCATTCACAGGCGATTGTGTAAACCACAGGATTCCGAAGCAGCAGATCAATTTTAACGGAGCCCATCTGTGCTGCTGTCTTTGGTGGAGGGCGAAATATCACGTTCACTTTGCGTTTGCTGAGGATTCGTCCTTTTTTTGACGATAGGCTTTCCACATATGGCAGGAAAGCCACGGATTTAAAACATTCTATGTCTTCTTCACTATTCCTTATGCTCACTCTTGGTTTCATTCGCAGTGCCTTATGTATGTGCTATGGAGAATACCCGTTTGCTTCAAAAACTCTTCTTAAGTATAGAAGCTCGTCCTGCAGACTGATTTCGTCAGCAATGATGTGCGCTCGCTGTACCAGTGTTCTTTTAACACTCATCGTTTACGACGGATGGTGGCATCAATTTGCAGGTGAATATAATTCCGTGTGGGTCGGTTTCCGATATACTGAATGTCCCAAAATTCCATCATATTTGCGTCGTATCAAAACATCAAAAAACGGAAGGTATCCAGCTTTTTCGATTTCCTTCGTGAACTGAATTTGTCTGTGGATGGAATTCAGATGATTAAAAATTCTTTTAAAAATCGCCAGGGCCACATTGCCAAAGTATCATCAACATACCTCCAAAATACTGTGGTATTCAAGTTAGAAGATTCCAGCGCCTTTTCCTCGAAGTCTTCCGTAAAGAAGTTGGCAACCAAGGGGGACAAAGGACTACCCATGGCGACAACGTCAGTCTGTTCATAAAATTCGTTTTTGAATAAAAAATATGTCGAGGTCAAGACATGTTCAAACAATGCTGAAATCTCTTTATAAAACGTTTTGCTAATGAGAAATAATGATTCTGGGAAAGGAACCATTGTGAACAACGACACTACATCGAAACTGACTAATACAGGGTGAAAAGCATTTAAACCGACGAATTCTGAGAGGTTTTATGGGACATCAAAACAAATATTTTTCCCTAATGTAATTTTTTCCTATGAGGATTGTTTAAACCGGTGGAGGCCGTATTCAGTTGTTAGAGGCCGTATTACGATCTTCAGCTGTTAGAGGGCGCATTGTGCTCTTCAGTTGTAGGCAACTGCTGTCCACCAGTGTAGTAGTGCATTGTCTGTGTTTGCTAATGGAGCGATACACCTAGAGCGAGTACACTGATATGATTGGTGCGTACTACGTAGCGCACCACAACGGATGAGCTGCACAGCGGGTTTATCAACAATAATATCCTAATCGCCGTATCCCGCATCGTACAATCTTTGCTGCTGTGCACCAACGTCTGCGTGAGACCGGGTCATTTAGCAGATTACCTGGACAGGGACGCCGTCGACGAATGTAAGAACAGTCCTTGGAGAGCAGTTGTTATGTCCATTTCACATACAGCGTGCCCACAACATGGAACCAGTTGATTATCCACCCAGAGCACAGTTTTAGCAGTGGTACCTGGAACAGTGTGAAATGCATCCTACATTTCCATCCTCTGTGTTGTTTACCGATGAAGCAACGTTCGGGCGTGATGGAGTCTTCAGCATGCACAATTCGCATGTTTAGAGTGAGAATAATCCACGTGCCACAGTTACTAGCGCTCATCAAGTGCGGTTCTTCGTTAATGTGTTGGTCGGTGTTGTTGAGGACGGTTTAATTGGGCCGTATCTGCAGGCCATTAAATGGCAGGGACTATTTCAATTTTTTCGTCAGAGCACTGCCAGAATTGCTGGAAGACGTCCCGCTCCCTGCAAGACAACGCATGTGGTTCCAACATGACGGGGTGCTGGCACATTTCAGTCGTCGTGTGCGTCGATTCCTGGACCGACGGTTCCCAAAAACGTGGACTGGCAGAGGTGGTCCTGTACCATGGCCTGCACGATCCCCAGATATGTCCCCTCTGGACTTTTTTGTGTGGGGAGAGATGCGCAATCTTGTTTACGCAACTCCTGTTGCATCAGAAGAGGATCTGGTTGCCCGTATAGTAGCAGCAGCAGGAACAATTCAGGATAGTCCTGGGGGATTTTCCCGTGTCAGACAGAACATGATCCGACGGTGTTTACGTGTCAATAGAGGCATTTTTAAAAATCTACTGCAATTGAAATTTGGTTTTGTTAATGTGGTGTCTCTTGGACATAAAAAAAGGAAATGTGTTTGTGGGTTTAATTAATTTGCCGCCAGAGAAATCTTCCCCTACCGGTTTAAATACTCCTCATAGGAAAAAATGACATTCGGGAAAAATATTTGTTTTGATGCCCCTACAACCTCCCAGAGTTTGTCGATTTAAATACTTTTCACCCTGTATATCAGAACTGTTCAGTTTGATTGATTTTAGTTTGCCAATGAAGTCCACAGAGTTACGTACGTGATGAGCGCATTTTCACACAAGAGGCCTTAATAACGACGCTAAGTGTTTGACACAGTCATAGGCTGGAGAGCCAGTGTTACTCACTAGCGGGCACAGAGGAACCATCTTCCTTATGGATCCTTCGAAGTCCATAAAGACTCGCAGGAACCGCACCACTAGAATTCAATCTTCGCACAACTTCTGGTGGAAAGGAAGATTTTCTTTCGCATCCGATAGTAAGTAAGAGTAGTTCTCCAACCTATGACTGTATCAAACACATAGCGTCGTTATTAAGGCCTCTTGTTTGAAAAGAGTCCCAATCTCTCTCCATGGGATTGCATTATACTTTGAGGCCTGAAATTCGTGCTCGTCGATTTCCTTCGGACGAAGAGGTGCTGGCCTATGTACAATCATAATTCCGTAGACAAGCACTTTTACATGAAGGCATTGACCGTCTTGCCTCACAGTGGGACAAATGTATTAACAGTTATGGCGATTAGTTTTCAAATTATAAACAGACAGTTTTAATAATGTTTCTTTCATCTGTCTCGTTTTCATTTCGCTGCCCCTTATACTTTGAGTTGGGACGTTAGCCGACTTCTGTGGGGCAGAGTTAGAGACTAACTAGCGGTGCGTGCGAAAATTTGAAAGCTGTTCTTTCAGAGCGTCATAACTGCATATTATCAGAAATGTGTCCCAAGTTTTCGCGCAGTATCGATTTATGGGGTTGATATCTTACAAGTGTGATTTTTTTCTCCGTAAAATATGAGATCAAATACGTCATGTTTCCTTGAGAGACCTATTATCAGCACTATTGGCTGTCCTATCTGTACATGTAGTCTGGCAAAGTATTTAATTACTCTTGTGTCCAAAATTGAAGCAAGAAACTGAGATTTTGCAGGGTTGTATTTATTTTGCCACAAAATAGTGTTAACAGGTTATGGTAACGTAGAAAGAATGAAAGAACACAGACCGTAAACAACTGCAACGTCCATAAACAAATGTACTTCCTTTTTTCCAACTTTCCGAATTTGCACACAACTTTCGACAACTGGTTAACGTGCTCAGCATAGAGTGATACCACCTCGGGCAGCAATACAGGCCTGACAACGACGAGGTATGGTGTGAGTGATGTTGTCAGTCTCATGTTGAGGCAATAACGCCCTTTCTTCCAGCAGAGCTGCTCACTAGTCTTGGAGAGCGGTTGGCGGATGCTGAAACCTGTCTCCCTAGCGGGTCCCAGACGTGCCCTTTGGGATTCAAATCGGGAGAGCGAGCAGGACACGCCATGCACGTAGTAACTTCTGTTTCCGAGAAAACATCAGACACCTGTGCTCTATGAGGTCGAGCATTATCGTCCATCAGTACGAAGTCTGCGCCCACACCGCTTCGCAACAACCATTTGAGGTCCCAAAGTCTCGTTGTAATACCTGACAGCAGTTAAGCCTCGCTGATTCACCCGTGCAGTTACAGGAAGAGGTATTCGAAAGGTCAACATAATTACTGCCACACCATTAAGGACCCTCCACGATATCGGTCTCTTTCCACATTGCTGGGGTTCAGAAATTGTGTTCCACGTTCCCTCCAGATGCGAATGCTCTCTACAGACCAGATCGGGATTCTTCTGCGAAAAGAACATTGGCCCGCTGTTCGACCGTCCAGATGGCATGTTGATGACTCCACTCTAGACATTCCCTTCTGTGAAACATCAGAGTTACGCATGTAGAAGGTCTACGACAGTAAAGGTTACTCTGCCAAAGCCTTCTGTACACCGTTTGTCTCAATAAAACACATAAAGGGGATGCTGAGAGTTGAGATGGCAGTTGCCGTGCAGTACTAAGGCGGTACCGTCGCACCCTTACGACCAAATAACGGTCATCTCTTTCTGATATCACACGTGATCGGCCCTATCCTGGTCTTGGAGATACTGTTTCGATCACTATAAACTGTCGCCATATCCGAGAAACAACAGAAGCCTTCGGGCCACATAAAGTTTGCGACTGTCTTGCTTCCATTCTTTCCATGGTCCTCCACCACAGAGAGTCTGGTAGGCGTCCTCTTTGTGCCATACTGCACCGTCTGTGAGAGTATACACCGCAACTATGCTTGTGGGACTACGCAGCAAACATTACCCCGTTTGATGGGCGCCCTGTCGTCATCGTTGACGTGGTTGTCTATTGACTGGAATGCCATCTTCCGTGCAGAACACGATTTTACGGACATCTTTTCTATGATTATAACTAGAATTACACGCAGCGTGGAGAAGTACATGTTTGTTGCTTTAATCTTGGACACTACTGTAAATTATTGGCACGTATAGTTGGGCACTGTAGACACATACTAAACTCACTCTCACGTTGGTAAAGATTGTTAAGCAGATGAGGATACATCGAATTGAAGTAACAGTCGAAGACCAGGCATAGAACAATGCACACATCGAACTATCCTGTTTTTTTTCACAAGCCAGTGAGGCGACGCAGCAACTCGTCGACTATATGAGCGGTACAGCCTTCATCCAGACATAATATCTACTGTGAAGGTGGAGAAAGACGGGGAGCTATCTTTCTTAGACTTGCTGGTCGAACGGAAAGGAGATGGTGAGTGTTCATCGGAGGTGAGGGTATCATCTGGAGTGCCCCAGGGAAGTGTGGTAGGTCCGCTGTTGTTTTCTATCCGCATAAGTGATCTTTTGGATAGGGTGGATAGCAATGTGCGGCTGTTTGCTGGAATGCTGTGGTGTACGGGAAGGTGTCGTCGTTGAGTGACTGTAGGAGGATACAAGATTACTTGGACAGGATTTGTGATTGGTGTAAAGAAGGGCAGCTAACTCTAAATATAGATATATGTAAATTAATGCAGATGAATAGGAAAAAGAATCTCGTAATGTTTGAATACTCCATTAGTAGTGTAACGCTTGACACAGTCACGTCGATTAAATATTTGGGCGTAACATTGCAGAGCGATATGAGTGGGACATGCATGTAATGGCAGTTGTGGGGAAGGCGGATAGTCGTCTTCGGTTCATTGGCAGAATTTTGGGAAGATGTGGTTCATCTGTAAAGGAGATCGCTTATAAAACACTAATACGACCTATTCCTGAGTACTGCTCGAGCGTTTGGGATTCCTATCAGGTCAGATTGAGGGAGGACATAGAAGCAATTCAGAGGCGGGCTGCTAGATTTGTTACTAGTAGGTTTGATCATCATGCGAGTGTTACGGAAATGCTTCAGGAACTCGGGTGGGAGTCCCTAGAGGAAAGGAGGCGTTCATTTCGTAAATCGCTACTGAGGAAACGTAGAGAACCAGAATTTGAGGCTGACTGCGGTACAATTTTACTGCTGCCAACTTACATTTCGCGGAAAGACCACAAAGATAAGATAAGAGAGATTAGGGCTCGTACAGAGGCATATAGGCAGTCATTTTTCCCTCTTTCTGTTTGGGAGTGGAACAGGGAGAGAAGATGCTAGTTGTGGTACGAGGTACCCTACGCAACGCACCGTATGGTGGATTGTGGAGTATGTATGTAGATGTAGTAGTAGATGTAGACTCGCCCACTCTGTGAATCGAAAACTGATGTATAGGGGCTTATATCTCAACGGGAATAGCTGTCATCACCCAACTCAGAAGGGCACTGTGCTAAACACCCTGATTCAGAGAGCCAGGACCGTTTCGCGCAAGGAAAACTTCGGCTCCCAGGGTAATTATCTCACGACGGTGATAATAAAGAACGGGTATTCGGTCCGTGACATTAGATCAACTCTGTCGAGGAAACTAGAATGCGACGCATTTGTATGAAACCCAGCTTCCTTCCTGTGTCGCAGTAACTAGTAAGAAAGGTGTAGTCCTAAACAGGCAAGGAATCAGACTAGTCTTCTCACCTCTCAGGAAAACTGAAGAACAAACTAAAGAACTGCTGTGAGCTGTTGAAGATAATCTCGGCCTGAGATTGCCTGGGATTTATGACATTCCTTGCATGTATGGAATCGTTACGTTTGACACTGTATATGAAATGTTGCTTATTGCAGGTTTGAATATCAGTGTCATCTTAAGTAAGGTACATCGAGAAATGAGCGGTGCCCAAGCGCAGTTTAATAATTATGCACAATACTATGTTTGATGCTACGATAATTCTGGCCCACGGTCTTATCTATTCAGTCTCTGTGATTAAAAAAGCAGTGCAAACTAGACTTCCAGATAACAACTTCAATAGAGACACCGCCTAAGCATTATGTAAAACAAGAGTGGAGGTGCTGCAAACAATGCTAGACAGCGCGTGCAGACCCTAGCCCTTCAACAAAAGCCGTATCCGTTCGTCATGTATTGAATCAAATTCCATCCTTTACACGTAAAAGTGGGAGCCTTGTCAATTTCACATCATTTAGATTTTATCCCTGGTGATGATGATGGAGTCAGTCAGCTGGACTTGCTTATGTAATATCGTCTCCGTTTTGTAACTGATTTCGTTGTTCTTCGTACATCCATAGTTTAAATGGAGGACAGTGGGACGCCAGCTGGTATAAATTTGTATTAAAAATGAAGAAATTCCTCCAGCTGTATTTAAGGCGTCGATTTTATTTTGGCAACTAGTTTCAACGTTGTTACAACGTCATCTTCAGGCCGATACACTTGTTGACGTCAACTGCGTGCGGCTGATACTAGAAGTCAGAGGTGAAATACGGACGTGCTCCGTGTGGAAGGAGGTTAGTGTGTGTGCGTGAATGTGTGTGTGTGTGTGTGTGTGTGTGTGTGTGTGTAGGTGGGTATGTATGTGAGTGCGAGCCTGTGTGTGTGTGTGTGTGTGTGTGTGTGTGTGTGTGTGTGTGTGCGTGTGTGTGTGTCTTTGTGTTTCATTTTTTGTTGCGCGATAGTTCGCTAAGACTGTTGAATAGTGTATTATTACAGACCACTGTTTGGTCATTGATGAATTCTTTGTCCTGTGTGACAGCATTATGAGTGTCATAATTTTCTTGTATTGTTAAAAATAGTACAGAAGATCACTGTGTTTTAGGATTTGGAGGTCTGTTTCTATGCCACACGTCTGGTGTTTGTTTCCAATGATACGGCCTGCAAATGTGGATTGTGTGTTTTCACTTTTCAGTGTTCTTTAATGTCCTAAGGATCGTATCCTGAAAGCTCGGCATGTCTGTCAATGCATACTAAATCACAGTCTTTGTAGGTTAGCTGGTATCTTTCTGCCTTATGAATTTATCTATGGTACAGTTTTAATGTTTTCTGTGTTGTTTAGCTTAAATGTCATACATGTACCTAGTTATCTCATAATTTTTCCTATTCTGTGTTTTATTTTGTCTTCAAATGTCAGTGTGTGCATGTTTTCCTGTTTGTGGTTTCTTCATCATGTGTGTTTTGTATTTTCTGTGTTGTGTGGTTGTCAGCGATGTATTGTGCTGAAATACTATTGTCTGTGCTCGGTTTGATTTGTGTTTTTATTTTGTGGTTGAGTTTCTCAACTGTGTTTATTTTGTAACCATTTTCTGTGAGACTCTATCTGATTATCTTCAGTTGCTGTACGTAGCTGTCTTTATCCATTGGAATAGTATTCAGTGTATAAGGTATCAGGCTGGCGTGCTTGTGGGCTGTAGGGTGGCTGGACCTGTTTTGAATAATTGTACTGGTTAATTTAGGCTTCATGTGTATTGAGAACAGGTGTCTGTAGTTTTACATTACTATTGTGATGTCTACGAAATTTTTTTTTCTGTTTCACTTTCAAGGGTGAATGTATTTTTAGGTGGGCAGCACTGATGTCGTTGTGTAATTGTAATATCCGGCAGTGTGTTTCACTTGCCACGCAAATTATGTCATCACCATAGCGGCAGCAATATATTACTTTTTACTGTTTTGGTTTTACTATTTTTTCAAATACTTGTTGTGGATTGGCAGGAGGGCCAACCCACTAATGTAAGAGGAAGCCGAAAGGCATGCGTTGTAGCTGACGCAGGCTGGCGTGAGGTCTGGAACAGGACAAAGAATTTAGACTAGAAAAAAAGGATGTAGCTGGTGGAATACTTAACTTTAATCCATTAATGTTGAACGTAGCTCTTGTCTGTACATTATTTACAATATCAATAGCAACTGGTAATGGCGCCTTGCTAGGTCGTAGCAAATGACGTAGCTGAAGGCTATGCTAACTATCGTCTCGGCAAATGAGAACGTATTTTGTCAGTGAACCATCGCTAGCAAAGTCGGTTGTACAACTGGGGCGAGTGCTAGGAAGTCTCTCTAGACCTGCCGTGTGGCGGCGCTCGGTCTGCAATCTCTGATAGTGGCGACACGCGGGTCCGACGTATACTAATGGACCGCGGCCGATTTAAAGGCTACCACCGAGCAAGTGTGGTGTCTGGCGGTGACACCACAATATTTGGTTTTCAAGGTAATTTAGGAAGACCTTCAGCTAAACTTTTGCGGAATTATGTTAGTGGAAACGCAAGCCGTTGGCTGACTAGTAGAACTTTGCGTAGGCAGTCCGGCAGTTACGTTACGTTGATTTTCGTGGGCCAGGACGTAAAGGAGGTTTGCCACTGACAAAGGGCAGTTTATGTGAACTGAGGGGAGTACAGAGAGGAGATGGTTCTGCCAGGCTGCTTAGGCTCGACAGCTCTGGGGGAGCACTCGTGAGAGCTCTGCGCAAGCATGCAGGTTCTACGCCCTTGAGAGAGCACACTGTTTTCCATCTCTGACTCTGGTAGGAGACAGTACTATTTCTGAGGGAGGAGATGGTATCTAGTCGCCATTCTGTCAACAACTGTGTACACTTTTCTACCAGAAAGCTTAGATCATTGTAAGAGTCTGCAACACAGGCGACAGGAATGAGAGCTATCATGCATTCGGTAGGCGCGTGTATTGGACTATGTCAAATTCCGGTTTTTCGAGACTTGTGACAGGAGCTCTAGGACTCATTAATAAATTGTTTAGGTACGGTAGTTGCACATGACATCTTACGCCTTTTGGCAAAGTTTAGATAGCTCGTTGTCCATAACGATTAGGTGCTTTATTTGCTCTGTGTACTGTTACTCCCGGTTTAATTTTACTGATATTATTAACGATTTTTTTAAGGAGCATACACCCAGGAGTAATTTTTTCACGATGTTATTCCGTATGCGTGACAATTCTCATTGCCGCAGCTGAGGCCATGGGGAGCTGTTTACCCGTCGGGAAGTCAAACAAGTGCGTATCGCTATGTTTGCAAGGAGGCATGTTCATAGCGGTTGCCGTATTCCAATGTTCCAACGTAAATCATTAGATCATTTATATATGTTGTAACTACTAACATCCCTCCGCGGTACTCTTCATGAAATTAGTTTTACATCTCTCGATTTCGTTCCAGGTAGGACAAGATGCCGAGTTCTTCTGTTAGAAAGTCATCGTGATTTACAAATTTTATCCAATGCTTGATAAGCTCGTAGTTTGTTCAATAAATGACAGAACTGAACACGCTTCGCAAGTCAAAAAGCATGGAATAAATCTGGGAGCTATTATTTACACTGCTCTGGGTATCATGAAGAATGCGAGCAAAGTGAGTTCCTCGAAATTTGCGGAGTGCAAGTTGGTTTTTGTAATGGTGATGTTAGTTCCCATGTATCGGTGCCAGTATGGACACTGAAGTCTCAACATATGACTTCTTCTTCATTCCGTTGACTGACTTTAATCACCTGAAAATATCTTAGTGTTTTTGGTAGTATGAAATGGCCAAATTTTACTTTAGAATTTAGCGGGAAAAATTATTGTATGCCAGATCGGACACTATATCACTCCTATTCCTCCTCTTATACTTCTTAAACTTTGCAGGTAGTACACTGTGATGTTCCTAGGAGATTCTTCTACAGCTTCAGAATGAATTCCAGGCGTTTGTATGAATTACGGTAATGACTTAATATTGTATATAGCAAGTTCTGTTTCCGTTTGTAACAGTAAAATGAGAGTATATTTTGGTAACATTGTGGTTATCGCTGTTGACACTCAAGTAAAAAAGAGCGCTTTTCTTTAGTTTTCGATGAAACATTTTGTGAATATTCAACATCAGTCGATGTCAGTATCGTGCAAAATGTGGTAGCGAAATAATAAGTGCACATCTGTACTCCGGAAGCGATCTTGCGGTGTGTAGCGGACAAAATAACTACCGATGTACACTGGTGTCCAAAATTAAAGCAATAAACCGCTGTTTCCCCGTCCTGTGTCTAATTCACGATATAATCATACAAACGCTCAATAGATGTCCGCACGATGGTGTTCTGCACGAATGATGGCGTTTAGGTCAACGGGGAACCACGCCAAAGGTGACGTCGTGACACTATCAAACGGAGTACTGTTTGTCGGGTAGTGCTACATCTACAATTGCTGTGTACACAGCCACAGACGGTGCAGTAGCGCACAGAGATGGGGCCTAACAAACTCTCGGCAGTGCGGGGCGACAGGAAGCATAGAAACAGGGCAGTCGCAAACTCATGTGGACCGATGGCCTAACGTGAATCGTTCTCCTGTTTCTCGGATGTGGCGACAGCTTACAGAAACCGAAATTGTACCCGAAGCCCAGGGCAGGGCCGTCCATGTGTGACATCAGAAAGAGAGGACCATTATTTGGCTGTAAGTGCACGACATTACCGCCTTAGTATTGAGCAGCAGCTGGCATCGGATCTCGCAGCTTCCAGTGGACGTGTTGGTAGGTTCAAATGGCTCTGAGCGCTATGGGAATTAACATCTGAGGTCATCAATCCCCTAGAACTTAGAACTAGTTAAACCTAACTAACCTAACGACACCACACACATCCACGCCCGAGGCAGGATTCGAACCTGCGACCGTAGCAGTCGCGCGGTTCCGGACTGAAGCACCTAGAAATGCTCGGCCACAGCGGCCGGCAGTAGACGTGTTGTATCGAGGCAAATGTTGTAGAGAAGGCTTCGACACAGTGGCCTTTATTGTCGGAACCTGCTGTAAGCGTGTTTCTGACGCGTCTTCACAGAGGGGAACATCTACGGTAGAGTGGAGTCGTCAACATCCCACCCGCTAAGTCTGGGCCAATGTTCTTTTCACGTATGAGACCCGATTTGATTGGAAAGAGGGTCTCGATGGACTCGCATCTGAAGGGAATGTGGAGCACGATTCAGAGATCCGAACATTGTGTAAATAGAGCGATATTGAGGAGAATCACTAATGGTGTGGGCAGGGATTATGTTGATCAGTTGAATATCTCTTCATGAAACTGTATGGATGAGTCGTAAAGGTTTAACTGCCGTGACGAGGTCTTGGGACCTGATGTACGGTTGTTGCGAGGTGCTGTGCGCCCAGACTTCCTATTAATGAACGATGCTCGTTCTCATGAGAATGTGTGATTTATATTTTCTTGGAAACGGAAGACACTGAACCCATGGCATGGCCTGCTCGCTCTCCTTATTTAAACGTCATAGAGCATGTCTGGGGAGCACATGGGAGACGGGTTGCGTCACGTCAGGATCTACGTACCGTTCTCCAAGACTTGTCAGCAGTTCCGCAGGAACGTTGCTGCGAGAGGTGGTCACACTTATAGTGAGCACATTAACCAGGTGTCGTAATGTGTCTGCAAATATGTTAAGTCGTAAAAAAAGGAAGAATATTTTCTTCTACTGTTATGCAAGTTGCTGTTGTTTATTTTCTATGTTCTTTACATTGTTTTTACTTTTCCATCACCTGTTTATATTGTTTTGTGGCAAAATAAAGCAACCTTGCAAAATTTCCGTTTGTTGTTTCAGTTTTGGACACCTGAGTAAGTTTACTGTCAGCTCCGAACTGCATTTTTCGTCACAGAGTGTTGTGTTTTATTTTCACTATTGCGTTGGTGTGTAGAATGTATGAGTCTGGCGATATACCATCTGACTTTCGAAGAAGCATCATCCACACAATGACAAATATTGCAAGAGCCTACAAGTGCGAGAACTATCATACAAGTAGCTTAACAGCTTGTGCATCCAAGTTGCCGAAAAGTAAATTGAGGATATGGTTCAAATGGTTGAAATGGCTCTGAGCACTACGGGACTCAACATCTTAGGTCATAAGTCCCCTAGAACTTTGAACTACTTAAACCTAACTAACCTAAGGACAGCACACATACCCACGCCCGAGACAGGATTCGAACCTGCGACCGTAGCAGTCCTGCGGTTCCGGACTGCAGCGCCAGTAAATTGAGGATATGTTAGACGACGATCAATTTGACTTTAGCAAATGTGAAGGCAACAGAGAGGCAGCTCTGAGGTTGCGGTTGATGGTGGAAGCAAGAATAAAGTAAAATCATGACATATCCTTAGGATGTTTCGACGTGGAGAAAGCGTCAAAACGTGCAAGACTGTCGAAATTCTGGGAAAAATAGGGGTAAGCTATAGGGAAAGACGCGTAGTGTACAATGTGTACAGCAACCAAGAAGAAACAATAAGAGTTGAAAACCAAGAACGAAGTGCTCTCATTTAAAAACGTATTAAAAAAGGGATGTTCCCTTTCGCTCCTACTGTTCAATACGTACATCGAAGAGGCAATGAAGGACGTAAAAGAAAGTTTCAAGAGTAAGATTAAAATTCAATTTGTAATGATATCAACGATATAATTCACTGATGACATTGCTATTGCCAGTCAAAATGAAGAAGAATTACAGCATCTGCTAAACTTAATGAATAGAGTACAGAATATGGATTAAGAATAAATCGAACAACGACGAAAGTACTGAGAAGCCGTGGAAGTGAGAACAGCAAGAAGCTTAACGGGATTGGTGATCACGAAGTTGATGATGATGTTAAGGAATTGCGCTACCAAGGCTGCAAAATAAGCCATGAGGTCGGAGTAAGGAGGACAGAAAAAGAAGGCTACCGTTAGCAAAAATGGCATTCCTGGCCAAGTGAAGTCTACTAGTATCAAACACAGACTTTAATTTGAGGAAGAAATTTCAGAGAATGTAAGTTTGGAGCACAGCATTGTACGGTAGTGAAACATGGACTGTGGGAAAACCAGAAAAGGAGTGAATCAAACCGTTTGAGATGTGGTGCTGCTGGAGAACTTTGAATACTAGGTGAACTAATAAGGTAAGGTAAGGAATAAATGGAAAACACTGACGAGAAGAAGGTATAGGACGGTAAGATTTCCTTTAAGACATCGCAGAATAACTTCGACGGTGAAATTTCCCAGGAGATTGAAACTGAGCACCGGACCGACACGAACTCTGGACTTTTGCCTTTCTCTGGCAGGTGATCTACTGAGCTACTTAACGACCACGGACGACCCGTCATCAGAACTTCATTTCCCGCAGTACCTCGTCTCTGACCTTCCAAGCTTCACAGAAGCTCTCCTGCGAAACTTGCAAGACTAACACTCATTCTGGGAACGTCCATGGTAGTAGAAGGAGCTGTAGAGGAAAAAACTGTAGAGGAAGAAGGAGATGGGAATACATCCAGCAAATTATTGAGGAAGTAGGCTGCAAGTGCTACTCAGAGAAGAAGAAGCTGGCACAGCAGAGGAATACGTGGCGGACCGCAGACAACTCCTGCCGTGTACCTCTTTCCTGGTGGAATGACTGGAACTGACCGGCCGCCGGACCCCTTCCGTCTAATAGGCGCTGCTCATGCATGGTTGTTTATATTTTTGGGCGGGTTCAGTGACATCTCTGAAAAGTCAAAGGGGCTGTGATACAATATCCACTGTAAACGTCTATCTTCAGAAGATAGATCTTTTCTTGATGTGTGCACTAGAAATTCCAACAGGTGAGTGATGTTTGTGGGGTCGAGGGCCATTTGAAGGTCATTTTTGGACGTTTTTTTGAACAACATGAAAACTGTGGCCTCCAGCTACACTGAAGTGCCAAAAGGAACTGGTACACCTGTATAATATCATGTTAGGCCCCCGCGAGCATGCAGAAGTGCCGCAACACGACGTGGCATGGACTCGAATATTGTCTGAAGTAGTGCTAGAGGGAACTGACACCTTGAATCTTGCAGAACTGTCCGTAAATCCGTAAGAGTACAAGAGGGTGGAGAGCTCTTCTGAAAAGCACGTTGCAAGGCATCTCACATATGCTCAATAATGTTCATGTTTTGCACGTTCGGCAGCCAGCGGAAGTGTCTAAATGCAGAAGAGTGTTCCTGGAGCCACCCTGAAGCAATTCTGGACGTGTGGGGTGTCGAATTGTCCTGCTGGAATTGCCCGGTGCAGAATGGACATGAATGGATCCGGTGATCAGACAGGATGCTTACGTACGTGTAACCTGTCAGAGTCGTAGGTAGACATATTAGAGGTCCCATACCACCCCAACTGCACACGCCCCACACCATTACACACCCTCCACCAGCTTGAACAGTCCCCGGCTGACATGCAGGGTCCATGGATTCGTGAGGTTGTCTCCATACCCGTACACGAGCATCCGCTCGATAAAATTTGAAACTAGTCTCGTCCGACCAGGCAACATGTTTCCAGTCATCAACAGTCCAACGTCGGTGTTGACGGGACCAGGCGAGGCGTAAAGCTTTGTGTAGTGCAATGGTATAGGTAGTGCAAAGATACAGGAGTAGACCTTCGGCTCTGAAAGCCCATATCGTTGTGTTTCGTTGAATGGTTCGCGCGCTGACACTTGTTGATGGCCCAGAATTGAAATCGGCAGCAATTTGCGGAAGGATTGCACTTCTGTCTCGCTGAATGATTCTCTTCAGTCGTCATTGGTACCGTTCTTGCAGGATCTTTTCCTGGCCGCAGCGATGTCGAAAATTTGGCATTTTACCGGATTACTCATGTTCACGGTACACTCGTCAAATGGTCGAACGAGAAAATCCCCACTTCGTCGCTACCTCGGAGATACTATGCCTCATCGCTCGTGCGCCGACTGTAGCAAAAAGTTCAAACTCCCTTAAATCTTGATAACCTGCCATAGTAGCAGCAGTTACGGACCTGAAAACAGCGCCAGATACTTGTGGTGTTATATAGGCGTTGCCAACCGCAGCGCCGTATTCTGTCTGTTTACATATCTCTGTATTTGAGACCGGCCGCGGTGGCCGAGAGGTTCTAGGCACTACAGTCTGGAATCACGAGACCACTACGGTCGCAGGTTCGAATCCTACCTCGGGCATGGATGTGGGTGATGTCCTTAGGTTAGTTAGGTTTAAGCAGTTCTAAGTTCTAGGGAACTGATGACCTCAGCAGTTAAGACCCATAGTGCTCAGAGCCAATTGAACCATTTTTTCTGTATTTGAAAAAGCGTGCCTATAACAATTTCTTTGTCGCTTCAGTGCATACCATACTCTAGTTCAGAATTTAAGTACCTTAGATTTTCTACAAAAGGCCTTACTCGTTTTTCAAAATTGGTTCAAATGGCTCTGATCACTATGCGACTTAACTTCTGAGGTCATCAGGCGCCTAGAACTTAGAACTACTTAAACCTAACTAACCTAAGGCCATCACACACATCCATGCCCGAGGCAGGATTCGAACCTGCGACCATAGCGGTCGCGCGGTTCCAGACTGAAGCGCCTAGAACCACTCGGCCACTCCGGCCGGCTAACTCGTTTTTGTTTGTGCGTAGCGAGCGTGAGGTCATGAAGATCTCGCGCGTAGTTTATGAAGGCAACCTATAACTTTGCGTGTTGCATAAAACGACAGCGGTAGGGACAGCTGAATCACAGGTGCATTTTAGTTGCTCACCAAATGTACCAGAGTAACGAGAAATTTCTTCATTCTCAAACTGTATAAGAAATAGAGAGAAGGTGTTTCTATTCCAAAACTATATGAAACGGAATATTTCCGCCAAAGAGTAAGGAAAATTTCCGAGATGAGTGCGGTTTTCCTCCGGCTCTCGGAAATGGTTTGCCGCATCTGGGAGTTCTTTCTTCTTTTGCACCGAAGGTGGCTGCGGCGTGCGTCGACGAGGGCCCCATTGACGGGCGAGGAAATCGCCAGGGGCTCCACAGCGAGGGCGTGTTTACGACGTCGCGCGCCGTCCGCGGCCGGAAATAGCAAGCGCTGCCGGCGACACGAGCGGCCTGCCTCTTGCCTCACGGCTCGCTCTCCGGCGATACACTGACGCGTGCGCGAATTTGTGGCCGGCCGGAAATAAGAAGTGCAGACACGGCGTCGAGACTGTCCCCTTTCGACACGCTTCTTGAAAGGAGATCTGTCGAAGGCCCTCTTCGTGACGGAAAGGCAGATGGATACGAATAGTTACACATGCATTCTTTTCTGCTTTCAGTTTCCATTTATCAGATACGTATCAGCAAACGTTCTTCGGGAGGACACTGCATTCAGCTGCAGTATTTATTAAACCTAAGTAATTGTGGAGCCTTCAGAGATATATTCCCTTTGGATGTAACGGAACAACGGCAGTTGGACTCATTTTAAAGAGGGAACCGATATATCAGGTAACTACGAGGGCAAGTTGGAAAGTAAAGGCATTTTCTTAAAAGTAACTTTTTTATTGGGACAACAACATTGCAAGTATCACACATGATACCCGTATTTGGTTTAATTATAGATAACCTTCCTAAAACTGTACTGGAAAGACGTTTGAAGAATTCTGCGCATCGGCTCCTGCACCGCCGCCACAACCTCGTCATCTGACGAGAACTTGGACTCACACTGATGCGGGACCAAAGAGGTGATAAGGACTGGCAATAGTTTAGAATTTGACTTTGTTCACTCTAGCACCTAAATAGACAAAACTGAAAGTGTTTAACACGTTATGCTCTCAAAAATTGGCTCTGAGCACTATGGGACTCAACTGCCGAGGTCATTAGTCCCCTAGAACTTAGAACTAGTTAAACCTAACTAACCTAAGGACATCACAAACATCCATGCCCGAGGCAGGATTCGAACCTGCGACAGTAGCGGTCTTGCGGTTCCAGACTGCAGCGCCTTTAACCGCACGGCTACTTCGGCCTGCCGTTATGCTCTGATGCTTATTCCACGGTTTACACTTATGTAGCTACGTCTCTTCAACGACTGCTGTGCGACTGAAGGAATATCCAGTGTCCGCTTCCCCACGTGATTGCTAGCTTTGCTTAAGTTCCAGTTAGGTTTTGTCAGTTGATGTGGTGGCCATCTGGCTCAAACCTTGTTCATATATTCATGAGCAACTGCAGAAGCCGAACCACAACTGCTGTTCGACTCATGAGCAAAACCGAATCAGGCACAAAGATGATCATCTCAAATCATTCACTAAGTTGTCTCAGTGTTCCGTTGTCTCAGTGTTCCTGTTCATTTTCAGATTGACAAACCAAGTGTAATTCTGCAAAATTCATAATGGCACCCGTCGTGGTAACCAATTTGGAATCCTCCGACAATGGAATTCGGTGTTATGCTTAATTGAGATCCAACACCGTAAATTAATGAGCTCCAGCAAACCAAACAGAACAATTATGAAGATCACGTAGTGGAATCGATACCGACACAACCTTTTAACCTTTTGGTTGAAGGCTCTATAAACGACGACATGTCTTTATGCTACACCATTAGGGTTAGGCACCAAAAATATAAGTGTTGCATACACCGATGTAGATGGCCTTATGACACCATCACGCAACATTTGATCAATAGGTTGCCATAACATCACCATTCTGTGACGTGATGACCATTAATGGGCCTGGCACAATGGCACGTTCTCCAACAACTATATTCAGTACTTAATTTTATCAGTAAGCACCAGTCACTCACCGCGAGACCGCTACGGTCGCAGGTTCGAATCCTGCCTCGGGCATGGATGTGTGTGATGTCCTTAGGTTAGTTAGGTTTAACTAGTTCTAAGTTGTAGGGGACTAATGACCTCAGAAGTTGAGTCCCATAGTGCTCAGAGCCATTTGAACCATTTTTTTGAACCAATCTCTCACTTAGAACAACGGAAAATTGTTTAAGAATTTGAAGTAAATGCTGCACTTCATGTGTGGACAGAGGCCTGAGATAAGATTCTACATCTACATCTACATACATACTCCGCAATCCACCATACGGTGCGTGGCGGAGGGTACCTCGTACCACAACTAGCACCTTCTCTCCCTGTTCCACTCCCAAACAGAACGAGGGAAAAATGACTGCCTATATGCCTCTGTACGAGCCCTAATCTCTCTTATCTTATCTTTGTGGTCTTTCCGCGAAATATAAGTTGGCAGCAGTAAAATTGTACTGCAGTCAGCTTCAAATGCTGGTTCTCTAAATTTCCTCAGTAGTGATTCACAAAAAGAACGCCTCCTTTTCTCTATGGACTCCCACCCGATTCCACTCGCGTGATGATCAAACCTACCAGTAACAAATCTAGCAGCCCGCCTCTGAATTACTTCTATGTCCTCCCTCAATCCGACCTGATAGGGATCCCAAACGCTCCAGCAGTACTCAAGAATAGGTCGTATTAGTGTTTTATAAGCGGTCTCCTTTACAGATGAACCACATCTTCCCGAAATTCTACCAATGAACGACGACTATCTGCCTTCCCCACAACTGCCATTACATGCTTGTCCCACTTCATATCGCTCTGCAATGTTACGCCCAAATATTTAATCGACGTGACTGTGTCAAGCGTTACACTACTAATGGAGTATTCAAACATTACGGGATTCTTTTTCCTATTCATCCGCATTAATTTACATTTATCTGTATTTAGAATTAGCTGCCATTATTTACACCAATCACAAATTCTGTCCAAGTCATTTTGTATCCTCCTACAGTCACTCAACGACGACACCTTACCGTACACCACAGCATCATCAGCAAACAGCCGCACATTGCTATCCACCCTGTCCAAAAGACATTTATGTAGATAGAAAACCACAGCGGACCTACCACACTTCCCTGGGGCACTCCAGATGATACCCTCACCTCCGATGAACACTCACTATCGAGGACAACGTACTGGGTTCTATTACTTAAGAAAATTCATCGGAACCACTGGATACATTACACATGCCTGTGACTGCAACATGATCACACAGTTTATATCACTTACTAGGCAGAAATTTAAAGTGAAACTGTCTATCTGCACAATCCAACCCCGATAATGGATAAAATCACAGCCTTAAAGAAAAGGAACATTTAATCCTTTAGCTGCTGGTAATTTTGTTATTGCTCTAGCAATTTTATTATTACTCTAGTAATAGGAGATAAGGACCACCATTGACAGGGAGGACGTGCTTTGGTCATAGGATGCAACGTAGAGAACTTACATAAAATCTCTTTTGTGATGTATCAGTCATAATCAAGAATCGAGACACCACCACCCAAATGCAAGAGGGCACCTACAGGTTCTTTACTGTTAGTGTCGCACAAATAAGGAAGTTTGCTTTCGTTACTGCCTTCACCATATTCATATTTTGGTAGAAACCTAAATCAGCGCCCCTTTCTTTTCTTCGGCGTCTGTTACTCCCGATAGCGTTCCCCCCCGAATGAAATTTCCGGACAAAATTCCCCTTGATGGCAAAGACAGTGAAGTGCTTTCATCCTAACTTTCCACAGCTGTTGCACAGAGGTCCCAGTCTCATTGGCTTCCACATAATGACGCCTCTCATCATCTAATCTGATACTTTCAATACAAACAGGTAACTTCAACAACTCAACAAAGTTCCTTGGTATGTCCGAAAATAAAATATGGGAACGGTCTTTGGGTCAGACACCATCCAACACGTTAGCTACTACGTCACTTCCAGTGGTTCGGATATCCAAGGCCATCTGAGGTGTCCGAATTTGTTGCATATACTGTGCTAAGGTTTCTTGAGTCCACTGTATCCGAAAGTAGTGCCTATTAACCAAATCATTTTTAACCCTCATGCACAATTCTCCCCCGTAATGTTGTCAGTATGCCTAGTTCACTGAAATGCCTCTCACAACGCTGGATGCAGCAAGTCTCAGAAAAATGCCTCACGAGCCGTGTGAGTTACATATAAACACAGTCAGAGATATACAAAACAGTCAATCGATACTAGCCGGAACGACTCAATAGGTGCTGTATATTTCGCTCCCACTGCTATAATATTCATGCATTTTTTCTTTCGTTAAGCCAACACAGAAACTCATTTTCTTCCATTCATCCCAATTTACAGGAAATGTCTCTTTAACCCGTCTTGCCAAAGCAACTGAACGCATATTGCCTACTAGTTGGAATAACAAATTTACTAACAGCTAGACAATCATCAATAACGATGCTGGTGGCTTCAACATCACAGCAATTTCCTTATGTAATTTCTCTTCATCTTTCTCTGAACCGGTAGGTACATTTTTTTTTGCCATGGATGTGTGAATTTGATCTATTTGATGATGTAACTCATGCCAGTGCCTTTGCACTCTGCAAATCGTTTTTTAACGGTTCTTTGTTTGCCTGGCAGATGTATTATGTTTCCGCGATTTTACTGCCTTGTTTTTTATTCTGCATGGACAAATTTTTTGTTGCTTGGCACCAGACTTCGTCTTCTATAAATTTTCCTCTTCGCTTCTGCTCTTTTTTTTTCTACAGTCTTCCGAAGTTCATAGTTAACACTCTTAAGGGCTTCCAAGAGTCCATGGGTGAAGGATAACCAATTATCTGATAACTGTCTTCAACAGTGCACAGAATTTGCATTATAAGATGGCTACCATCACCATCTATTATTCGTTCACGATGAGTCATGGGTGTCGAGGTTTAACTTGACGACTACTCATTAATTAGGCTATCATTTTAGGTTCCTGAGCCAATTTTACGTCCAGAAACTTTTGAATTTACCAAAATGTTCTGGGTTATTTCTACTTCCCATTTACTTCGCATCATGGTGACCATCCCATCTTCACTGGTTGTTGTCTTAAGCATTCCATTACACTGGCTATCTCTATTTTACGTGGACATATTGTTTACTGACACTATCCTAGTCCTGTTTCCTATACAAGATGCATCTTGGCAAATGCTATCACACTTTCCATTTGTTGATTCCGCGTATCGCTAGTTTCCAAGGACTCCGTGAGGTTCCATGCACGTATCGTCTTGTTGTAACAGCTCCCACTTTTCCTTCCAAATACATACGTGGGTCACGTCCTGAGGATTTTTCAGCAAGATATTAGGCATTATCTAACATTTGAATTTTGAGGACTCATCGGTTGATTAAGAACAGAAGAACTGTGATAGAACTGCGAGTTTTTTCACATACTATACATCATATGCCACTAAAAACTGTTTGTGAGCAGTGAAACTACTCACGAACATTCAAAGGATACAGTACAGACAGTGATCCTAACATTAAACTAAGACGTTCCAGGCCAAGACAACTGTTGATGGTTGGATATATGGGGATCATATCAACCCGTTCCGCATCAATAATAGCCTGAAAATGACGCAATGAGTCGGCCGGAGTGGCCGAGCGGTTCCAGGCGCTTCAGTCTGGAACCGCGCGACCGCTACGGTCGCAGGTTCGAATCCTGCATCGGGCATGGATGTGTGTTATGTCCTTAGGTTAGTTAGGTTTAAGTAGTTCTAAGTTCTAGGGGACTGATGACCTCAGAAGTTAAGTCTCATAGTGCTCAGAGCCATTTGAACCATTTTTGACGCACTGAAGCGTTGAAACTGGTTGCAACAAAATAAAATAAAATCGTAAGGGTGGCTGTAGGTACTTTACTTTATATGACCAAAGCTACTAGGAAAACTACCGTCGTCTGCGCTTACTTACGTTAGCCTACGGTAGTTTTACAACGCCGATCTCACCACATCACAGTGCAGCAGCACTGAAACTTATCCACGAATGTCGAATGGTTAATTGTGAATCAAATTATCCATCAATTATTATTCTCCGCTGTTGGGTCGTCTAGGTATGCATTCCTATCCCAATATTTTTTATAAATTCTTCTTTGTTCCATTCTGATGTGAGTAATTAGTAAATATCAGAAGTGACAATTTCACTGGCTATTGTTTATTTCGAGACAAATGCTTCTCCAGAAACGTATGTCCGATTGTTCACAGCTGAAACATGGTTCTCCAGAAGAGGGAGGCTCGAAATAAATATCACTCATTTAAAACAGTTTTATCAGGGAAAAATTACAAAGCAATTTAGAAATGCACTCGAACATTGCTTTAGGCACAGTATTTCAAATATAGCGGTCTGGCTAATTTACTTGCCTGCACTAAATGGGACAGAACTCAAACCACTGTCTCTTAAACAAAAGGGCTCTATATACTTGGTGTAACACCGCAAACCAGGTCTGGCTTGGCGGTCCTATGTGCTGATAGAATCAAAGCGATGGCTGGCAGTCTATCTTAAACGATTTTACAGAATCTGTTAAGAAAAAAAATTATTTTTACCTCACTTATTGTTTATATGTCAGCTTAATGGTAATGTGCCCATCATATCATTAATGATCATAGTTATTGTAATAATTTGCCTGTAAGTAACAAATTCGAAAACTTTGCAATGAAATATAGCAGTCGCTAAGAATTTGTATTTGGTAATATATGGAACGTTATCTACGGCGATGTTACAGAAACCACAGTTTTTATTTTATTTTTCTCAAACCAGTATTGTAATTTTTTAAGTAACCGACAGTCAATGAAAAGAGAATTTGTAAGTATGGATAACAAGGAATTTCTTCCCTTATGCTACTGTAAAGCGACACAATGAGATTTTTCAATAGCTATTGATCTCTCTTGTCACAACTTGCTTGTTTAACAAGACATTCCATTTCAGGATTCTGTCGCAATAGCTACTGCAAGGTGAATTTCAGCAAATTATACTTTGTTTTGGGAAAAGAAGCAAAATTAAGCCTGTCACCAAAAGAAATGCAGCTGATACTCGGAACTGATGATGCTTCTACAAATGAGAAACGGCTAACACTTCAGATGAAAATAAATCGCCAATTTTATTTGCAGTTTTAGCAGAATCGTGTAACCAATGGTATTTTCAGTAGTGACCAGCTGCAACTAAAATTTAATTCAAGATTTCTTGCTATTTCTCATTTTAAATACGAAAATAATTCACAGTAAACAGTGTACCATATTTTCGTTCCCATCCTCATGCAGATGAAGTGCCTGACGTGTTGAAAATTAATAATCCACTTTTACCTTAATGAGTTATCTGAAGTGGATCGTAAAGTAATGACTTACATTTTTTCACAACCTTCTTCACCACTGACAGACAAGAACCGAATCTATTATTTCTAATAGAACAATCCTACATTTTTTTCTGCAGAATAGATCTGAACCAATTAAACTCTTTCATAACTCTGAAGCTGTGAACAAACTGTCGACTTGCCGATCCTTGACAATTATTCGTCAAAGTCACTTTCACTGATGAATTAAGATGTACTTGGAGTAAGAAGTTTCACTCTCTCACTCAGTACCGAGATAGAAACGGAAACATGGTAGGCCTTTAGCTGTAGTTTCAAATTCCAAAGATAACTGAAGTGTAGAATGATGAATAATGTATGTCAACACATCGAAAATTAGGCAACTGAAAGAAGTTTCTAATCGGACCCTGTTGGGAACGAACACTGACAATGGGTCGGTACCCACCCAATTACGTCGATAAAATTTGAAGATCAGGTGGACGTAAGGAGTGATCTATTACAAAAAGCAGAGACATTCGTACTGAGGTGTTAATTCCTGTTTTTGAGACTATAATACAAAAAAGCTAGATTTTCTGGCAGACTCCAGCAGCGTGATCACTGCAGTCTCAGCCACATTAGATAATCAGTGTAAGAAAACTGAAAACATTCAATACTTACAAGTTTACCAGATCTGCATCTTTAGTGCCGTAGGGAACAACAGTAGACCGATAAAGGGAAAAGCTTCAACAACATTTGAGATTGGAAAGAAAGATTACAAGTAGAGCGTATTAAGTGTCCGAGGATTATTTTTGTGCTTGGAGCAGGCATTCTCAGGGGACATGCGCCAGACTGGATTTTAGTAAAGGGAAACTATTCGCCAAGTACAGCAGAGAATAATCGAATTTTAGTTTCTAGGATTTTTTAGGGAAAGAGGAAGACACTGCTGAAGGAAAAGAGTTGAAAAGCTTCAAATGGCTCTCAGCACTATGGGACTGAACATCTATGGTCGTCAGTCCCCTAGAACTTAGAACTACTTAAATCTAACTAACCTAAGGACATAACACAACACCCAGTCATCACGAGGCAGAGAAAATCCCTGACCCCGCCGGGAATCGAACCCGGGAACCCGGGCGTGGGAAGCGAGAACGCTACCGCACGATCACGAGCTGCGGACAGTTGAAAAGGTGGTTGATAGATGTGGGGGAGGCGACCAAACAGCGTGGTCATCCATCCCACCGGATTAGAGAAGGACGGGGAAGGAAGTCGGCCGTGCCCTTTCAAAGGAACTATCCCGGCATTTGCCTGAAGCGATTTAGAACTCACGGAAAACCTAAGGCAGAATGGTTGGACGCGTATTTGAACCGTCGTCCCTCCGAACGCGAGTGCAGTGTGCTGAACACTGCGCCACGTCGCTCAAAAATCAATGTATATGAGGTAATAGGTAAGTCACATAGATAATACGGGAAGGAACATAAGGCCACTAGGGAAGTAAATGTGTTCGATCTAACTGAGCAGAAGGTGGAAATGCTTGGTGAATTGTCTGAGGTGCAACAGTGTCAACTGAGCAAGTTTTGAAAAACCCACGAAGAATTTGACAAAATGTGCGGATGTGTATGCAGATTCCAAGGTAGAAAGTGAATTATTTTCACACCTACCCGTAACCATTACTAGCAGCGAGGAGAGTAGTTGTAGGAGCAGAAAATCAAATAACGGTGAATGACGACATATTTGAGAGATCATATAGTGGGTACTGTAATCCAAGAGTAGTTGACGTGGACTCATTGAGGTGGTCTGAAGTATAAAAAGAAAAAGAGAGAAAAATCTTGCACCACAATGTGGGACGCTGCGTGCTACAGCTGCAATGTTAGATGACAGTGCTTGTATTGCATACTGAGCATTTTTAAAGGGCATAATTATTTTTCAATACTATATGGGAATGATGGTGACAAGAGCCGCTGTGCTTGTGTGAAACATTATTTGTTATTATTTCGAAGAGTAGCCAAGGACCAGAACAATTTTGTTGTATTCTTGTGTGCACAGGCGCCGAAGGGTATCACAATGAATGTTCTGATAAGCAGAGGTCTTTTCCCTACGCCAGAGTGTGGAGGTTTTGCCAACTACGGTGACACTGATACATTCCACAAAGATAACGTCACCAAGGTGCTTGGCGTAGCCAACGGTAAATACAGAACGCACGTTTATGTGGCATCAGCAATGACAGTGTACGAGGGAAGCTTTTAGCAAGGATCCTTGACACAAGCTAGAGTGAGTGTCGAAATTCAAAGAAAGTTCGCCACTGTATACTTGTCACTTTCCCTGCTTTAGTGCATTTAAGCTATAAAATAACGAAGAATGTTTGGTGCATGGCTACCACTGCAGTGACGTTCCAAAGTGTAAAGAATACGAAATTTCTCACAGCACAAAGCATGCTGACCACAAAAACCACAATACAAATTTGAAATGTTGCAAAGAAATAGCTGCAGCATTCAGCTGCATTCGAAATGGTTGCACTGTGGACAATGCTAAACTTACGTATATAGAGAAAGAGTATGGAAGGAGACGGGGGTGTGAACAGCCAAGTGTTTTCAAAGTGGACGTAAGTGATTTATTTGTACTGTAAATAATCTAACTTAGCCTACAGAAATTCCTCCTTGGGTGACTTATATATTGATTTAAGTGTTTTAGGAATAATACGTGATATGTTACACTGCAGGATTCGAGTTCCACGTTGCAAGCTGAAATAGCTTTGGCCCGTCGTTAAAAATCTTAACCCAACCATCAGATTATCTTTAGCAGAAGTAGCACTCATGATTTAAATAATGAAATATTTCTCCAGTTACACATTTTTTCCACGTTTTGCACGAAGCTTTGCGAGAATTTGTTGTCACGTTCCAGTTCAAATATTTACATGGATATTTTATGAGATTTTTAGGAAAATCATACAAAAGTAATCTTCGGTTGCAATAAACCGTGAAAATACAACTAAAGGGTAAGAGAGGCAGAGCAGCGCGCAAACAAGCACTTCACAAAATATTTGTGTAAATATTGCCTCTTGAAAATGAGATCTGATTATCGGAACACATTATATTGAGCGCGAAAAAAATACGCACCTAGTGCAGTGATTCATTACTTAATTTGTGAATGACACAGAAGCAGGCTTCCCAATTATCGATTACGGTGAATGGCATTTCTTAAATGAGTATTGTGTGTGCAGATATGAGGAGCCACTTTGATGAGGGCAAACTGAAATATTTGTTCGCCGATCCTCAAATAATTTTAGTTGTTATGCACTTGCATTGTACCTCACGGAACAAATTGTGGTGAAGGCTTCGAGCTTCTGTTCTCGCAGTCTACGGTTTCACTCACAATAGTTTCCATTTCTCTTTCTTATCAAGTAATGCAGTCACTGCGAATATATGCTGTTGTACAGGCGATTAACAGTTTGACTTCCAATCACAAAAAAATACGACAAAAGTATTTAAGAAACTGTAATAATTCCAGTGAAGTAGTCTGGTCAAACAAGTTTGACGAGCCCTTTGACAAAGATCTTTTAGAGAGTAATACACGGCTGAGGCTTCATGTGTTTGTGTCGGCTGGCAATGACATTACATCGTTCACGTCAAACTGACGTACGCTCAGGCTTGTATTTATCATTGACCGTGGGTGCTTGTTGAGGAGTGCCAAGGGACAACAGTGCATAGCGGGCAAAGCCATCTGAGCCACACAGACCTTCAACATGTATTTCTCGTAGCCCTCTCCTCAGCGCCCGTGACATCGAAAAAGGTGTGAGGTGTTAGTGAAAAGAATTACTAGAATAAACATAAAGAACATTTATTGATCCAAAGTCACAGGTTGTAACGATATCAACGCACTGAAAAAGAAAATATCAACGCACTGAAAAAGAAAATAAAACTGAAGTGACATGGAAGGGACGCTGTTCAATGTGCGTAACATATGTTTTTGTTCCAATTTATTTTTGGTTGCCAGCAGTTTTTCAGCATGTTCAAGTTACTTAATTTGTAGTCACTGGTTACATCGTTACGATTTTACTTTATATACATCAGGCTGTCATGTGGTTAACGTAAATTGTAAGTAGAGTGAACACTATAGAAGTTTCTTCCTTACCCACAATAGGAACTGCACGTAAACGGAATACCGTTCCTTGTATCTGCTAAATTCGAATAATAGTTTAAAAGTGCAGGTGAAGAACATGGTGTGTATTTTTGAACAGCGAAATAATGATTTTAACTATTCAAAAAATTGCCTACGTAGATACAGTTCACGCAGAGAAAGTAATTCGTTATATCCTCATTTACTTGTAGTGTTTATTTACTGACTTCGGATTTTGTATGATGTATTTTACACACTTTAATTTATTTGTGGATATCTCTTCTACGATTGTGCGATCAATTTAACAATAATCATTAATATTAACAAATTATGTAGTTCCCCAATTCGCAACTGCAGTATAATTTTTTCCTTTTCCTTTTCCTTATTTTATGTCAAAAATCTATTAAACAATTAACTTTCTCCTGCAGGAAGATTAAGATACGTAGCTTAATCTCTATTATCGTGCTGTATCACAGGGGAGGGGGGGGGGGGGGGTAGCATATTTATTTGTATCAAGAATGTTGCTAGTAAATGTGGCTGTGTCAACATTGCAAGAATATAGAGGTCGCAATTAGCACAGCATCACTTCCGTTTGGTTTTCATCGACCACTGTTGTGTTGGCCTGCCATGCTCTCGGTTTAATGTTTGTCTCACTACGTACATTACTCTTAAACAGCTATTTAGTGTCACATGATATGACACTGTGTGACGAAAAAGTATTAATAAAAATCAAAGTCTAGTTGTATCACAGTGCTTCTGTAGTTAATCAACCAGAATTCAAGTGATAGGTTCGACAAATCGTCTTACTGCGAAGACATCGCAAAGTAGTTCGCGTATGTGGAAGTAGAATGGGGTGTTACAAGAGGTGAGACAGAAATTTTATTTCACGCTCTTGTCAGTGTGAATCTTCATCGTAGTATTTGTCTGAAAGTGAAACCTTATGAGGAAGCGACAAAGGCGCTTTGAAAATTACAGAAAGCAACAACTGAAATATATCTTTACACACCAACTCCCTGTCACATGGCACTGTGGATTAAATGTTTAAAAAAGATACTCACTGCAGAAGGGAGCATACTGTGGTTGTACAGCGTCATCCAACATGACGTATGAACTGGTCGCAATTGAAGTTACATTTAACATGAAGGTTTGCAGGGCGTGGTACTCGTTGCACTGTCAGCAGCTGGTCTCGTAACAATAAGGGATGAACAAAGATTACCAGTTCTTTAACAACCTTGTAGAATCTTATGTGCGTAATAGCTATTGTTTGTGATTATGCAGTAAACTTTGTTTTGTACCTAAAAGTATTTTGCTCATAGCTGACATACTAAACTCAGCGGGACGAAACGAAAAACTTCCTGAAAAAAACTGGTAAACTGGTAGAGTGTAATTTTATTGTTTACGGAACAAAGGAAACAGTTGAAATTCCATCAGCCAACACAGTCATCGGAAATTATTTACTGCGGTAGATGGGATTAAAGCGGGACCTTTAATTACAGTGGCGTACAGTTTGCTGCAGCTACTTTCTGCAAGTATGTGGAACAGTGACATACGTGGTTAATACTGATTGAGTTTCGCTAATAAATTATTCGTTGTTCTAGCAGTGCACCCTCTGTGTACTGCACAATCTAATAGCAGAGAACTTTCGCATGTTACGTAAACCATTTCGCAAATCCGTCACATGGTTTTTCTATAGTTTTACAGAAGGGAAGTTCTATCACGTGAGTCAATTTTCTCTTTATCCTCCATTAAGAACGGTTTCCTAAGGTACAATGAAAACAATATGATTGTTAGTGAAAAACAACTCCGACATCGACCTAGTCATTTACATCCCCACTTGCATTTTCGACAGCCAAATTAGATGTCGGTAACGACAACAAGCAATCATGCAGTACAAATTTCCTGACATTGCCCTCTCTTATCATTACATCAGTGCTGCCTGCTCCAGTCCCCTTCGGATGAATAAATGGATTACCCTTCTACTTTTGTAGTTAGTACCACACTGTCTAAGAATGAAAAACATTAAATTCCGTTACACGTTATCGAAAGCCGTCTCAAAATTTACGAATGCAATGTATATTTCCCAGGTTTTTCTTTATAAGACATTTAGGGCTTCTTATTAACCACAGCATCATGTTTGATTCTCAAGTGCCCCTGGCTCTTCTGAACCCAAAATGATCCTTTCCTAATCTAAATCGTCCTTCCTTTCTTCAATAAAGTATGCTTATATTTTTTAATGTATGTGATACTAGGCTGACTGTGACTCATTTTCACTTCTAATCATCAATGCTTTCTCTGAAGTGCTGTGACTGCATTTCTATACAAATCTGCCAAGTTTCTGCACTAAAGTAAATTTCGGCCATGAGCTTGTATTGCTGTTTTCCTGTCCTTCGACGTTATGCTCGCTAGAGTTCCGCTCACATCAATCAGTAGCAGTCATCTGGTCTTGCAAATTCACCTAATATTTCTTGATGTTCACAGAAGATAAATATGTCTCAAGTATCTTTTTTTGTACAGCTTTCAAATGACCTAATTTCTCTTGGGTGGCTATATAGTCGCGGCTTCTCGCCTTATTTTCAGCTTCCATTAATAGTTAACTTTTCCATCTCCAGTATTTTGCAACTTACTTTTTGCTCCCTAAAGTGATCGTTTTTTAAGCTGGGTGTAGAACCTGTGTTATTGTTGTTTCAGCTTAGTATTCTTCTGTCCTCGATCCGTTCAGCTTCATCTCCTATGTATCTACTAAGACGTCATTTTTGAGGAATTTATGTTATTGCAGTTCACTTTCAACAGTTTTACGTAATCTTCGTCTCTTTATTAATTTGAATATCTCAGGAATTATCTATGGCTGCCTTTTTTCTGCCTTTTTCGTCATAGTACATTTCTGCTTCATTTACCATGTCCGTTTTCTACACCAGTAGCTTCCTGAAGTATCATTATTTGTTTGTCACAAGGTAGATTGAATTTGTACCTCCTTCCAGTAGTCTAGATTCCAAAGCTTTAGCTGCTTTCTTTAACTTTTTGAATTTCACCCCCTATTTGATTATACCAGTTAATGGCCATTACCAATGTCAATGGATAACTCTTGCAGTCCTTAACATAAATCCTGATTCGAAATTTTATGAGCACAAAGTGAATCTGATGTCTCTTTTCATCCCATGGCGTTTCCTTCTCAAGGGATGTCTGAAACCTTGTTCAATCTTTCTAAACCGTCCCCAGAATAGAATTATAATCTTTCCACTCTCATTCTGCTGACGAAGAGAAAACTAACTCTTTCCTTTCTACTTAGGACTGAATCCAAGCCTCTCATTACGATTAAATCCTCATTACCTTTGGAATAAAGCCTTTTTCAAATTAAGGACTCAATTTCATTAAATTTACTTCAAGATATATATAATAAATATAAATGACCTATTTACAGACGGAAACAGGAACTTTAAAACTTCAGAAACACAAGTTTCAGGTGTTCATTTTCCTCTTCTGATGCATGGCTAACGTTTTGACATTACCGGAACTCGTTACACGCGCGAGAATGAGCAGATATATTATTAAAGTCACTGCGGCTGTGAAACGTTCCCGCAGGTTCACCGGAGTTGTTGACAGAGACGGAACGTGAACTGCTGCTTTCACGAAGTCCCACAAGGACAAGTCATACGGTGTGATATGAGGAGATTCCTGCGGCCAGAACGTAAGAGCCAGATCACCTTTTCCCATGGGACCTATCGCTGAGGAAGGGGTGAATTAAACACTGCTGAAACATCAAGCTGCCAATTGGGTACAGCTCATCCCGGATGAAAAATGAAGGCTTCGGAGTCTTTGATAAGTTGAGCACAAGCTATTGTGTCAACAAGTTCAAGTACACTACTGGCCATTAAATTTGCTACACCACGTAGGTGGCGTGCTACAGACGCGAAATTTAACCGACAGGAAGACGATGCTGTGATATGCAAATGATTAGCTTTTCAGAGCATTCACACAAGGTTAGCGCCGGTGGCGACGCCTACAACGTGCTGACATGAGGAAAGTTTCCAACCGATTTCTCGTACACAAACAGCAGTTGACCGGCGTTGCCTGGTGAAACGTTGTTGTGATGCCTCGTGTAAGGAGGAGAAATGCGTACCATTACGTTTCCGACTTTGATAGAGGTCAGATGGTAGCCTATCGCGATTGCGGTTTATCGTATGGCAACATTTCTGCTCGCGTTGGTCGAGATCCAATGACTGTTAGCAGAATATGGAATCGGTGGGTTCAGGAGGGTAATACGGAACGCAATGCTGGATGCCAACGGCCTCGTATCACTAACAGTCGAGATGAGAGGCATTTATCCGCCCGCTCTACCCTTCATTCGATCCCTGCGAAGCCCTACATTTTAGCAGGATAATGCACGACCGCATGTTGCAGGTCCTGTACGGGCCTTTCTGGATACAGAAAATGTTCGACTGCTACCCTGACCAGCACATTCTCCAAATCTCTCACCAATTGAAAACGTCTGGTCAATGGTGGCCAAGCAACTGGTTCGTCACAATACGCCAGTCACTACTCTTGATGAACTGGGGTATCGTGTTGAAGCTGCATGGACAGCTGTACCTGTACACGTCATCCAATCTCTGTTTGACTCAATGCCCGGTCGTATGAAGGCTGTTATCACGGCCAGAGGTGGTTGTTCTGGGTACTGATTTCTCAGGATATATGCACCCAAATTGCGTGAAAATGTAATCACATGTCAGTTCTAGTATAATATATTTGTCCAATACCCGTTTATCATCTGGATTTCATCTTGGTGTAGCAATTTTAATGGCCAGTAGTGTACATTATGTCACTAACAACACCCTCCACAACACAGATTGAGCTGTAAACTTTGTTTTGTGATGAAGCATAAAACTCGTTAGCTTCACCGAGTCTCTCACATGTTGCTGTGTTTCACAGCGATTCTGTAAACCGCTTTCACGAACACTGTTTCTATGCGCCTTTCCACTGAAATAGCTGTCAGGGGCTCAGCAAAATTTTACTGGGTATGATCTCGGCGACCTAGGGATACTGGGGTGGAGGCCGGTAAGTGTCAACAGGGCTCTGTCGCTGTAAGCTCTGAGCATGCTTCAGTGACCATCACGTGGCGCAGTGGTGGAACGTTATGTGTCACAGGGAAACATGATCTTGGCTTCAGTGCCAGGATCCCGAGCATGGTGAAAACCTCTACAAAATACCAATCAATTTCAAGGTGTGTTAGGCGTTGGTGAGACGCATGGCTGCGGAGGTGGAACAGTCGTTAGCGGGAAACTTTGTGCAACTTGCCGCACCTCAGTTGTATGACGCTTACTTAGGCAAGTGGGGCTTTGTCTAGCTGGACGTTTATATCCCAAGCTGTTCGCGGGACGAAAATGTTTTCTTCATTCTTCTAATCAAACAAAAGGGCTCAGTTACTCTTCCAGTTAACAGTTTTAGGAAGGAAGCAGTTTGTCAGAATGTGTTTATAACAGTTAAACGGAAAGTGGGCAGCTTCGATAAAGTTTCATCACTTTACATACAAAAAAGTGTAGAAAGCATTGCTGGTATCTTAAAATCTGTCAAATTCTTGTGAAATGGGTCTCTATTGGTCGAAAAGGTTACTTCCCAACAACTTAAGATCCTCTAGAAAGCTCAATGCCTTGAGGGGTATGCAGCAGAACGTAAACTGCTCAACGCCTCAAACTACAGGAAAGGTTTTGTGACATGCGAAGATCTGATTGACACTCCACAAGAAGAACTGAAAGCTGAATGATCCAAGGAAGGCATTGTTGACATGGAAAACATGATGAAAAGGGTGGGTGGCGATGTCGTCAAATCAGATTCTTGTATACTCACATTTAACAGCGTCTACCTTCCAGAGCATGTCAAAGTAGGTTTCATTTGCCTAAGCATGTGACGTGATTTTAGCAACCCAGTGCCAGCACTTTGGCCACATTACTCTTGGTTAAGGGAAAAGACACTTGTGGCAAATGTGGGAAGGCCTCCCACGACTGAGTTGGCTGCTCATTTCCTCTGAAATCTCTCAACTGCTCTGGGGAGCACCCTGTCTGGAGTAGGACCTGCAGTGTCGTCCTTGAAGGTCCAGGAGATATAAGCGACAAAGCACATCCCAAATCGCGAATCCAAAAATACATACAAGGCTCTATAGCCGCCCATGTTCGCTGAGTCCTTTGCTCCTATTCTCAAACAGACAGTCCACAGAACCAATGCTGCTACACTAATTAGGGTTGCCAGTGTCAGCTCTAGTACCTGCATTCGTCAACGAACTTCTGCTGCTGCAGTTATCTCAAAGCCTGCCCCGGAACTTAAGAAAAGGTCATGGTTTCGGACTTGAGGAACTCCCTGCCCCTCCAACGATCTAGTCGATTTTCCAGTACTCCCACTATCAATTCCAGAGTTGTGGCTGCAAAGACTCCTTAGACCAAAAACTCAAAGCTGAAGGTGAAGAATCGCTCTCTGACACAGATGGGGAGTACATAGTCCAACGATGTGGATGTTACTCTCTCTGATGTCTCTCTCGAAACTTCTTCAGACCTGATAGACGTCGATGTCAGATTGAGGCAATCATCTCGCCCCACTACTGAGCCTCCACCCATCCTATCTGCAGTAGAAAGTCAGGATGAAACAGCCACTGCGGTGATAGATGGCTGCCCTCCTACAGCGCAACTTCAATAGGTTTAGGACAATGTGGACGAACTGAAACTCCCACAGGCATGCTCTCTGTGCTTGTGTTTGCAGGAAACTCATTTTAAAGTGTCTGATTCCCCTGTACGAAAGGGATATACATTCTACTGCAGGGATGATCTCACTGGAAAGAGGGCCATGGGAGGGGTCGCTGTGTTAGTCAAAAACGCTCACCATTCCTCTACTCAACCCCTGGCTCCTGACCTGCAAGCAGTTGAAATTCATGTGTGTTGGCTCACTGTTCTTACCTCTGCAAGATGCAGGGCTCTCACGGACCTTATGGACCATTTCTCCTATGGGGTGAATTCAGTGCTCATCATGTCTTGTGAGGCCCAACCTGTACTTGCCATCATGATCGGCTTTGGGAGAGCCTCATGATGTTTCACGAGTTGTGCATCGTTAACGCAGGTACACCTGCTTATTTCCGTGCTCCTACTGGGTGATCCGTACCCATCTACCTCTCTTTCTGCTCTTCAGGCCTCGTTTACTCTATTCAGTGAGACATCGTTAACCTTCATTCTGGTGACTGCTTTCCCACCTACATTCACCTACTGGATGGAGCATTACCTGAACAGAAGCAGCCTAAATGGATGGTCAACAAGGTTAACTGGACTCTGTCAACCAGTTGGTTGTGTCTGAAAACAGCATCAGTGTCCAGTAATGGGAAGACCACATTAAATGAGAGATCCGAACGCTGCAGACTTATCCATCCCCAAGGTCCTCCAGGGAGGCAACAGGTGCCTTGATGCTCCAGTGAATGCCACTCAGCAATAAGCGACAGGTGTGAGGCTCTTCGATGGTTTAAGTACAACCCAATAGCATACAACCTCACCACCATTCGGTATGGAGAGCCAAGGCTCAATGCATTGTTAAGATGAGCAAGAATAAGCCATGGCAAGCGTTCCTGGCATCCATCAACCATTCTACTTGTTCCGTAAAAGTATGGGAACCAGGTAGACTTAGTCGTTTACCAATAGAGCAGTGCTGAAACACAGCTGCCTCCAAACAAAACCTGGAGATTTTGCTCAGGCGATGGTAGAGCATCTTGCAGCGAAGACTGTCAATGACAGCCAGGATTGGGTTTTTCGCTGCTACCTTGGGGCTGCAGAGATAGGCAAGTTCGACTTCAGATCCCTCAATTCTGAGTGATATAGCTACCATTTCGCCATGTGAGTGCAGGAATCGCACTATCTAAGACTCGAGATACAATACCCGGTCACGACCCAATCCAGTGCATGCCTCCAAATCTGTCAGCAGCACCAAAGGAAATCCTCATCGAAAGGTTAAATTTTATATGGCAGATATGTCACTTTCCTTACTCGTGCAGAAAGGAAATTTTGATACCTCTTCTCAAACCAGAAAGAGACTGCACATACTTACCGGAAAGACCCTGGAACGAAGGTTTAACTGCCTTCTGGTCTCGTTGTTAGAGACCAGGCAACTCCTTAGCCGCTCTCAGTGTGGATTCCAGAGATTTAGATCCACTGTCGACACCTGTCCCTACTGTAGGCGGCTGTTCAGCTGTCTTTCCTTCGTAAACGTCACTGTAATGGCAAATTCTTTGATGTCAGTAAGGCGTAGCACACTACTTGGAGACACAGTATTATCACGCAACTGCATCAGTGGGACTTTGATGGCCAACTCTCCTTCTTCATATGGTTTTTTCCTACCTAACTGCTCTTTTAAATCGTGTAGTGGTGACGTGCTGTCGGATCGTTTTGAGCAGGAGGATGTTGTCACTCAGGGAAATGTTTTAAGTGTTACCATCTTTACCATAGCCGTAAGCAGTATCGTGTCATGGTCAGTAGTGTTGTACAGTTCTCCTTATTTGTGGACGATTTTGCTGTTTTCTGTTCCTCCTTCAGTGTTGCAACACCGGCCTGTCAGCTGCAACTTAGGGTGAGGAGATTAGAAGAGTGAGTTACCTCATTACATATTTTAAAGACTCTGTGAGTTTTTTGGACTTCATTTTTAACTCCAAACAGTAGTGGTTGCCACACCTGAGAGAAATGAAAGCTAGAACTTCGAAGGTGCTGAATATTCTAACGTGCCTTAGCCACAGGTCTTGGCGAGCAGACAGGAGTTTCATGCGTTCATATCTAGATTGCGGATATACAGCGAGAGTTTCTTACCTGAAAATTATTGACGCCGTGTACCACGGGAGGATTAGGCTGGCTACAGGTGCTTACAGGACCAAACCCGAATCCAACCTCTGTGCTGAGGCTGAGGAACCACCACATTCAATTCGTTGGCAACTCCTCGTGATGCGCCAGGCATAAAAGCTCACCTCCAAATTCACCTGCATACCATACTGTTGCTCATCCGTCTCTGGGATGCCTTTTTTCCAACAGTCCACAAGCTGCAAGGCCATTTGGGGTCCACGTGTTTCATGTGCTGTAGTCACTTGGTGTAGAGCGAGTACAACCACGAGTCCAGGGATTTAACCTGTAACCCTGGTTAGTACCGAGGTCCAGAGTGATTTTCGATTTAGTGTATGTTTTTAACTGAGCATCACAATTTTACAGTTCCCTGTATAGATGGGTCGAAACAGGGGGACTCTGTCGATTGATCCGTTGTTTATAAATTCTCTTGTTCTCAAGATTCGACTGCCTCAAAGCTTCACTATCTTCGACACAGGCACTGGAGCAGATTAGATGTAGTTCGAGAAATATATTCCTTGTCTGCTGAGTGCCCTCCCCTCTCTATAACGCTTGTGCAGAGCAGATAAAGTAGTCCAGGATATCCAGGACGCCCACCTTCAACTACAGCGGCTAGCTGTGGACGTGACTTTCTGCTGGGTGCCAGGGCACATAGTTATTGCGGAGATTGAAAGGGCGGATGTAACAGCCAACGAAGCGTATCAGGATCTCAGTTATTTCGTTATGCCATCAACCCGCGTGCTCTCTTCTCGCTGTTGAGGTACAGGATGTTGTATGGGTGGGAGGATGAGTGGCTGGATGTGACAGACAATGAAATCCGTCTTGTAAAGCCCACAACGCGGCTGTGGCGTACATCCTTCCAGTCACGTCGACGGCATGAGGTCCTTCTTAATTGCTTTCGCACTGCCCACAGACCTGCTGTCTATTTTAAGTAACTTTCCTACTAACGTGGTTCGAGTTTTAAAGTTTTGTGAACTGTCCAACATTTTGCCCAAGATTTTAGGCAGATGGTCGTAATGAGTTGACTGGGTGACTGTCTCATCCATTATTGTTGTAAGAGGGCAGGCGACAATATTTGCCTTTGCTGTTCGTTTACTTTCTCCGTCGTTTTACTTGTGTCTGAATCCTTTGTATAGCACTTTTGGCTCTTTCTCCATTGTCTTATGGTGCGTGAGATAAAACAGTTTTGTGAGTGACTGCTATTGAGGTGGAAGTGTCGTCTTTTAGGTTTCATTCTCACTGTGTGCAACGATTTTTTTCTGTTAAAATATGTCACGGCCCTCATACCTAGCTGTTGAGCGCCCATAAAGTCAAAACACACTCCATTAAGATGAAGCGTAGCTTCATCGTTAAAAATTAAGCTCGGGGCAAACGCTTCATACCTCATCTTTTGTATTGCCGTCATTTGAAACAAGAGCCTTTTCGTTTTGCAAGTGGTAGGGCCTGTACAGCAAAAGTCATCTCAGAACTCGCCGTTTTTATTACTGAGTAGTTTCCACTTCTGTACCACCTCTGTTGGTTGACTTACTTGGATTCCGCACAAAACTTTCTTCAGTTCGTCTCATATTCTCGTCTGACTCATGCACCCTAAGTCCTCATCTATTTGTTGGATGTCTTCCAGTTTCAGTTTTTACCATCCAGAGGTCCCTCTAGTATTTTCGAAGTAATTTCCTTATGTCTTGCGTGTTATCTTTCTGTCCCTTCTTCTTGTCAGTGTTCTCCATCTGTTCCTTTCTTCGCTGATTCTGAGGACAGCTTCCTCATCCTTTATCTTATCAGTCCATTTACTTTTCTACATTGTTGTGTGGTACCACATATTAAATGTTTCGATTCTGTCCTTTTTAAGTTTTCCACAGTCCACGACTCACCACGATACATTGCTCTTCACTAAATGTAGGTTCTCCTCAAATTAAGTTATATACTTGATACTATTACCCCTTTTTTGGTTAGGAATGCCCTCTTTGCCTAGGCTAGTCTGCTTTTCACGTCATCTTTGCTGCGTATCACGCGTTATTTTGTTTCCCAGGTATCATAATTCTGTAACTTCGTCTCCTTCGTTATTACCAACTTTAGTGTCAATCTCCTCGCCATTCTCATTTCTGTTGTTTCTGCTGAAAAGTCACGAAGAGGAAAGAATCGGCAGCACATTTAGTAAAATTACTCTGAAAAAAAAAACAAGATGTCACAGACATGATGAATGGCTGGACCCACAGTGATCTGTGCCTCTAGTTTTACAACATATGAAACGTTGTCTCATTGTGTTCAAAAACACGACCTTGATCCAGATACTGACTGAAAGATTACAGGTGAGTAATTAAATATGGGCTACCCTGAACTGTGGTCTATGAACAAACCAACTGAAAAGATATTCGATGGTCGTCGATATTTGGCATATATTGATGTTAGATGTCTAGAAATGATATTTCTGTGGTGTCACCGCCAGATACCACACTTGCTAGGTGGTAGCCTTTAAATCGGCCGCGGTCCGTTAGTATACGTCGGACCCGCGTGTCGCCACTGTCAGTGATTGTAGACCGAGCGCCACCACACGGCAGGTCTAGAGAGATTTCCTAACACTCGCCCCAGCTGTACAGCCGACTTAGCCAGAGATGGATCACTGACAACTACGCTCTCAGTTGCCGAGACGATAGTTAGCATAGCCTTCAGCTACGTCATTTGCTACGACCTAGCAAGGCGCTATAGCATTTGATACTGAGATTATAACATGTACCGTCAAGAGCGATGTACACCAATTGTGGATTAAAGTTAAGTATTACATCAACTACGTACTTTATTTGCTACTATTAATTCCCTTAACTGTTCCAGACCTCGCTCCAGTCTGCGTGAGCTTTAAAAGCGTGCATTTCGGCCTCCTCTAGCAACATAGTGTTGGCTCTTCTGCCAACACTTCAATTTCAATATCGATATTGAAGTCAATGAACAACATAAACGTCTCTATTAAATAGTATCATAGATTTTTAGTATTAAAAAAATAAGAAAAAATACCATGCTACTCATTACCACTGTCAATAATTTTTTCGTCATTCAAAAGAAACTTTTTTTCCTCGAGATGTCTGTTAACAACTACAGTGCAACTAATTTGTGACTCTTTAGAAGCGTCTGTGTCAAACAAGAGAGACAAACTACGTCCTCACGCTGCGCAAATATTCTTATTATCGGTGCAATTCGGAAGCGAAGGCAGATTTAATAAACAAATCAAATTATTCTGTAACATCAAAATACTCAGTAAGTAACCTTGTTTAACTTATGTAAGTATGAACTGACCCTGTATTTTCTCTCTCCAAAGTTAGCTGATTTAAACTCAGAATCAGAGTTCTTAATCCACAAGGAAGAACTCGATTTTTTATGTGATATTATTTTTATTCTTTGCAATCTTGCTGTCACCTGAACATGGTAAGATATCAACCATCAACGTTCCTCGACTGTAGATTCGAAAATACAGGCTTTCAAGAAGTTTTGGCGATTCGAAAACAATGACAACGCTGAAGGATTTGACTGCAGCTATTGAAACAATTATCGATGAGAATGGGTCATCTTTAGCACAGTATGGGGAAAGAGATAAACCAGTTTTGATCAATGGCGTGAACATCTCTGAAATTACAGAAACAACTATGTGAAACTAGGCTTTTTCCCCACATGAAAAAAATGTTCTAAGCTAAAATATGGTCACATCCCTAGGAACAACTATGCAATTGAAATCTGAAAGCGTTGCAGACACCAAAATCTTGTCAGTACTGTATTGAATAATCTATCTGTTCTTTTATTACTCTACTACCCACAAATAATGAATACATGTTATCAAATTATTTGCAAATATAACAAGAAGCAAGTTACAAGTGAAATTCATTTTTGAATGGGAGCTATTAGAATCTTACACCGATTTCCGTTTTCAGGTCCGGTAAAACTGTTATCGCATTAACGAGATTACATTTACTTGGAAATGTTACGTGTTCCATGGCAGAAGACCTTCTTCCATTTCTAGGTGCAGTACAAGATAGTATACGATCTACCAACTACTGCTTAAACATCGAGATATTATGTGGCTTGTTTATAAACATGTAGAAACTTACTCTCTACAAAATTTTGTAACTGAAGAGTGCACAATATCGTCAAAATAGCTGTAACTTATTTTACATTATTTAAATGAGTAGAACTCAGAATATTTACGAAAGCTGTACAAAGCACAACCTCATGTCTCACAACAATAAAAACAGTAGAAGATGCCAGAAACTGTTTATGATGGTCTGTAGTGCGCATTCCTTCATGTGATTCTGAAATCGGTCAGTAGACTGAACCGTCGATCAGGAATCGACGTACGCTCTCTGTCAAAAATTCAAGGAACAGAAGGGGGAACTTATCTCAAAATTTTTTCTCTTACGGTCTGTAGGCAGAAACTGTATATGTAATTTCAATGATATTTGCTTTTATTGATCAATGAAAGTGGAGTTAGATATATGTGTATGATGATTTTCACGTCATCCTAAAAATTTAGCGTTTCACGCCATTGTTAAAAACATTGTTTTGAGGTCACTTATTAAAGGCCATCGATGTTTAGATGTTATTGGTGAAATAGGATTTATTATCTAAGATAGGCCAACATCGCACATTCCTAGTCCGTTATTGCGTTACTTATTCTCGTGAAACGGAGATCCAAAGGCTGAAAGCCAAGGAAGTTATTTAGTTATACGTAACTGTATCAGAAAGTGAATGTTATTTAATTATTTAATTTTTATTTAAATGTATTCATCCGTATGAAGTATGAGGCGAGAAAGCTTGTATTGCCTTACATTCAATTACATGTGTAATGACAATATGTTGTTGCATTTTACGTACATCACAAGCTATCGAACATTGTGGTTTTCTCCGATATTAGTTTCGAACCGCACCACCAGCTTTAATTATCATGAAATTGTACCTGCCGCAATGTAGATTAAATGGGAATTATTTTAACATGACTTCAAAAATGGCGTTGAATAGCGATGAAAGGCTGCTTGCTTTTTGTCTGAATAGGATTCGATACGGTGCCGTCGTTTTAAGTTGTGTTATACACAGAAAAATTAATCCGCCGTTTCAAGTTGTGTGATCTACAGATAAATTAATAATTTTAAGAATAATAATTAACAATCGAAATTTGCTGGCGCCGCAAAAACGGGGCAACAACAGCGGGTTCGCTCGTGAGCATGTGTCTCAGCTACTTGACGCACAGCGCCGCATACTCCAGTCAGGATTATTACTGTAGATGATGGTTTTTCAAGCATTGAAATTATTTACCTCGAGTTCTTCCTTGAAGACAATCTTACGGCGTCCAGCTCGCTTTGCTCAAATTTCTTGCTTCTCCGACGTATTACAGATAAAGGTAACGCAGATAGATAGATCAGACGAAATAAGGACTTAGTAAACGAAGTTGACTTCGTACTATAAGAACTAATATATTTCACATTATTATTAAACTAAACAGAAATCCACGTCCTCCCTCTAACGTGGACATGAAAGTCAGACTGTATAAGATCGATGAAACATCCGATAGGAGTTTTTACAAACATAAGAAAAGTAATGTTCTTCATCTCTTCTCGCTAGCTCCACAGGCTTGACTGCTGCGGATATACTGCGTTTCAATATCTGCCGTAAACTAGTTAGGCGAATAAATGGTAAAAAAGAACAGAAAAAATAAAACATGTACCCATATAGGTGAACGAGCGTAAGGTCCGATACAACAGCCCCCTACTGTAGACTGGCGTGGTTCACGATTGTTGGACGACAGTTTGTAGTACCGGTGCCATTTCTACATACAATCATAACTCATTACAATTTATTTTCAGCTATAGTTTATATTGTATCTCACACCTGACCTGGGTTTAAAATACGTTTACTGATGGCCAATCTTATTTTAATGTATGCCTTAGACGTGTCAGCTCTCTCTTATTTTACAGTTTTATTTAGATATTCTCAAAGTTTAATTTTCCAGGTCCACGCCACGACAAAGGGCATGTTCAAAATTAGAATCCACGGCTGAGTTGAGCCAAATTAACCGCTGCAGCTTCTTGTAGGGCTACGTTCAAACACGTTAAGCAATGTGTGTTTCGCACGAAATTCGTGTCATGTGGTCGAAAATGATTGTTCGGTAGAATTGGTTTCCACAGTTTTTAGATAACTACCTAACTATCCTCGTAGGATAGCGTCTGTAGGCGAGTGCGTGATAGAAATTTTCCCTTGCTGCAACCGAAAATCCCGTCATTTCCGACCTGTCGTACTGGAACCACGTCATGCGTTACATATTTCAGTGTCCAAGCCAGCCTATACAGTCAGCATCACGTCGAAATCTCACAAATTTCAGTTAATTCCACAAATGATTTTACCTTATACAGTCTCCTGTAGCAAAGTCTAGCGTCCCTCGCAGCTACAAACGAACCGGAAACACGGTTTGACTCATTCTAAGCACCCTCTCCTTCACTCACTATAACAAACGCAAATATAACCTTTTTGTAGCACACACCAAGTGTTTGGTAATTGAATAGTTCCTCTCGATATCTGTTTTGTCAATACATGTACGATTTCATATATCATATACAAAAGAAGCATTAAAGTTCAACATCATTTGATTTCACCTAATCATAGATAAGCCTACATCTACATGCTGCTGACATATCGCGTACATATATAGTACAATTTATCCACATTCATATCTAGATTCGGTATAATGTTTATAGCTTGTGCAGAAAACAAAATTTCAGTACCACTGTATGCCCTTTTAAGATTTTATTTTCGCCCGCAGGATGCATATAACAACATTTTATGACATTTTAAATAAACAAAACATGACATTATGTCTGATTATTAAAAGCCTGGTTTCTCTTACAGATTTGTCATGAGCAGGTAACTCTCTTAATCTTTGAGTTCACGCTACAGGATTACCTTACATAGATGAACAATTAAAATTGGTTTTTCAATTTTAGGCTTGAGAGGACAATATACATATATACAATTTGATGATACACATTAATCACTGTCCTCACATTTCGTCTGACTAATACGCCTGTAAATCCTGACTGCTAAGGAAAGAGAAGAAATCTTCATTACGCGTTTACCGACACAAGGAAACATAGCTAAACTTATCCTCGCCTATTTCAAGTCTACTGGGAATGCGTCTACTGATCTACAAGGAATTGTGACGGGGAATGGAAAGAAGCAGTTTTTTATCTGCTGCTGATCGTCATCGTCTACGCGCCATAGAATAATTGAGTAAACTCCTTGCGCGCACACTCCTTTGTACCTTTGTGAAACTACTTACTTTGTGTTTGCTGAACTAATTGCAGATTTATGACTGTGTTGTCATATAATTTATCAATATTATATTTTTGAAAGTACCTGCAGTGATTGTAATTCAGTGGACCTAACTTATATTCATATTATCAGGATACCATTCTCCTGTGTATAATGTACTTAAATATGTCACTATATGTAGGTTATGCCGAGATAATATTGTAGAAGAACGTTCAGATAAGTCGCGATCCCGTGTAAATGCATCATGAATTCTCATATTTGGCCGTCATATTAGGAGCTTGCTCTTTTTAATATGTGGTCCGATCCCTTTTTGCCTTGGTGGTACTAGACCCAAACTTCATTTAACAACATTATACGGACTGTAAACTCTTCATATACACACACTCACGCACACTGTCAAATTCATACGCATATTTATTCTCGTACAATTATTCATATCGTGGTGTGCCCCGTTTTCTTTGGTACCAGCTACCTAAATTCTTCTTACTGCTGTAATCTTAGCCACCCACACATCACTGTTAAATTCACTGTCTTAGTGTCTTCTCTATTTTCAAAAGCTTCGATAGGTGTAAGATATACAAAACAACAACTTTTTACTTATATTCATTACCTCGTTGTTGTTGTCGATAGCTCAAAGTCTTGTCTAGGGGTACATTCTAGCAGCTGACATTTCAATTTCTCAGGTTCTTGATGATTAAATAACTGATGATTTGTCTGTATTATTCATGAATTTTATTCTTTCTCACATCTTTCAACATCACACCGTTTTTTACATTTTCAACGTTCAAAAAAGCAGTAATTACATATTTTGTGACAAACTCAGAAAATGTCTACTTCCATCGCAGCCCACTACTACCTGCATTCTGTGCGGTACTCACATTATTCCAAAGAATTTACAAGGCAAAACAGTTTACAAACTTTCTTTACCAAAGAACAACCCTCAACAAATTATATCATTATTTTATAAACAAATCCAGAAATAAATTTAATAATTACAGTTACATTGTACAATTAATATGAATTTTAAGTATACCAGATATTTCGTAAAAGCAAATATTTTTGAAAGAAGAGTAATTTTATCTGTTAGTATCTATCGATTGTAACACATTCATTTCTGTACATATATTTTAGCTTGAAATACTGTATAATACATCGTATGCAAAATCATGTGAATTCTTTTAGTGAAACAGCTGAGATGATTTTAACCTATGCGAGAATGGATAGTATACGTGGTTCGGTTATCTCTATAAGAAAAAAAGAAAGATAATAACAGAGGAGGATGACTCGTTATACTGCCTTTACCAGTGCGTGTCCTTGGATCTTACCTAGAAAATAAATTTAATAATGGCTTGTAAACTAAGAACGCAGTCGCTTCATGGCTAACTAACATGTCATTTTTCTTCTCACATACACAAGTATGGTGATGTATAAGTTAATCAACTCCTTTTTAATTCCCAAAACCAACCTTCTTTTATAAGAGCGCAAATATTACTTTTTTCAGACCTTCCATATTCGTACTACGATTACACCCGCAGGTAATAAGTGTTGTTGTAGACGGGCAGAACCAGTGCAGATACGTTTCTGTGCTTAGTCATTCTTTCTTCCGCAGTAAACTTTCTTCTATTTTAAATCTCCTTAGTGTCTTAATTTTATCCTTGTGGTGTAGGCTCTTTCAATTTAATAACTATTAACTTATATTAAAACCTCCAGAATATAGCGTATTTGGCGACTAGATGCCAAATTTGCGTTGCATCCGGCGTGCCAAGCGGTATATTGGACTGAACTGTTTCTGTGCAAGTGCTGAGGTTGCTGACCTATGAGTTAGCTCCTACTATGTCTGCACGTCCTCTCCTTCTCGTAATGCCACTTCAAGCTTTTAACTCTTCAACAGGTGGGAGCTGTACCTTCTTCTCTACAGCTTCAGTTGGCGGGAAGCCTTAGCACTGAACGGTCTTGTTGTTACAGAGTAAAGTATGGAACCCTGCGCAGACGGTCAGTCAATGCGATTTAAGCAACTTGCAGTCATTGAATTCTTGACAGCAGAAGGTGTCAACCCAAAGGAGATTCATACGAGAATGGGAGAAGTTTATAGTGATTGTGATGATGTGAATACTGTGCGTCGTTGGGCGAGTACGTTTAAAGATGTTGAGGCGGGAACATCTGACCTGCGTGACAAACAAAGAGTTGGACGTCCTGTGACAGCAACCACCGAGTTTCACAAGAAAAAGTTTGACAGATTGATTCAGGACGATTGTCGTACCACTCAGAGAGAAACTGCAAGCACAATCGGCATTTCACGACATCGCGTGGGTCACATTATTGCTTTGCTTTGCTATCGGAAGATCTGTGCACGATGGGTGCCCCATCTGCTGACTCCTGAAATAAAAGCGCACAGACTTCAAATTTCCCAGGAACTCCTCTCGCGTTACGAGAATGAAAGTGAAACCTTTCTCCATTTAGTTGTAACATCATTATGCTTCTGATGAAGACGTCGAGAGAACTGTGAGACTGTGGTTGCGGAAAGAGAGTGTCAACTTTTTCCTTGATGGCTTTAGAAAACTTGTTTATCGTTGGCAGATATGTATTCAACTGGCTGGTGATTATGTGGAAAAGTGAATGTTGGGACTTAAAGATCTACATCTACATTTATACTCCGCAAGCCACCCAACGGTGTGTGGCGGAGGGCACTTTACGTGCCACTGTCATTACCTCTCTTTCCTGTTCCAGTCGCGTATGGTTCGCGGGAAGAACGACAGTCTGAAAGCCTCCGTGCGCGCTCTAATCTCTCTAATTTTACATTCGTGATCTCCTCGGGAGGTCTAAGTAGGGGGAAGCAATATATTCGATACCTCATCCAGAAACGCACCCTCTCGAAACCTGGCGAGCAAGCTACACCGCGATGCAGAGCGCCTCTCTTGCAGAGTCTGCCACTTGAGTTTGTTAAACATCTCCGTAATGCTATCACGGTTACCAAATAACCCTGTGACGAAACGCGCCGCTCTTCTTTGGATCTTCTCTATCTCCTCCGTCAACCCGATCTGGTACGGATCCCACACTGATGAGCAATACTCAAGTATAGGTCGACCGAGTGTTTTGTAAGCCACCTCCTTTGTTGATGGACTACATTTTCTATGGACCCTCCCAATGAATCTCAACCTGGTACCCGCCTTACCAACAATTAATTTTATATGATCATTCCACTTCAAATCGTTCCGCACGATACTCTCAGATATTTTACAGAAGTAACTGCTACCAGTGTTTATTCCGCTATCACATAATCATACAATAAAGGATCCTACTTTCTATGTATTCGCAATACATTACATTTGTCTATGTTAAGGGTCAGTTGCCACTCCCTGCACCAAGTGCCTATCCGCTGCAGATCTTCCTGCATTTTGCTACAATTTTCTAATGCTGCAAATTCTCTGTATACTACAGCATCATCTGCGAAAAGCCGCATGGAACTTCCGACATTATCTACTAGGTCACTTAAATATATTGTGAAAAGCAATGGTCCCATTACACTCCCCTGTGGCACGCCAGAGGTTCCTTTAACGTCTGTGGACATCTCTCCATTGGTAGGAACATGCTGTGTTCTGTTTGCTAAAAACTCTTCAATCCAGCCACACAGCTGGTCTGATATTCCGTAGGCTCTTACTTTGTTTATCAGGTGACAGTGCGGAACTGTATCGAACGCCTTCCGGAAGTCAAGAAAAATAGCATCTACCTGGGAGCCTGTATCTAATATTTTCTGGGTCTCATGAACAAATATAGCGAGTTGGGTCTCACACGATCGCTGTTTCTGGAATCCATGTTGATTCCTACATAGTAGATTCCGGGTTTCCAATAATGACATGATACTCGAGCAAAGAACATGTTCTAAAATTCTACAACAGATCGACGTCAGAGATATAGGTCTATAGTTTTGCGCATCTGCTCGACGGCCCTTCTTGAAGACTGGGACCACCTGTGCTCTTTTCCAATCATTTGGAACCTTCCGTTCCTCTAGAGACTTGCGGTACACGGCTGTTAGAAGGGGGGCAAGTTCTTTCGCGTACTCTGAGTAGAATCGAATTGGTATCCCGTCAGGTCCAGTGGACTTTCCTCTGTTGAGTGATTCCAGTTGCTTTTCTATTCCTTGGACACTTATTTCGATGGCAGCCATTTTTTCGTTTGTGCGAGGATTTAGAGAAGGAACTGCAGTGCGGTCTTCCTCTGTGAAGCAGCTTTGGAAAAAGCTGTTTAGTATTTCAGCTTTACGCGTGTCATCCTCTGTTTCAATGCCATCATCATCCCGGAGTGTCTGGATATGCTGTTTCGAGCCACTTACTGATTTAACGTAAGACCAGAACTTCCTAGGATTTTCTGTCAAGTCGGTACATCGAATTTTACTTTCGAATTCACTGAACGCTTCACGCATAGCCCTCCTTACGCTAACTTTGACATCGTTTAGCTTCAGTTTGTCTGAGAGGTTTTGGCTGCGTTTAAACTTGGAGTTTCATATTCTAAGGATTACTTCTGCGTTTGATTTATTAAAATATTCTCATCCAAACCCAATTAAAGAAGGTAGAGGCATTACTTTTCATTCAATCCTCGTATATTGAAATATTTCCCTTGTTCATGTACAGTAGTTGACCTTTGTCCAGTCCGTTTAGCACACAAATTGTCTTAGATCCTTGGGTGAATTAAGTCCCTGGTCCTTTCCACTATTAGGGTAGGCTAATCTGTATGCACCAGGATGTGGGATTTTAGTAACTACAAATGGCAAATGGCACAAAAGCTGCCATCTATGATTGAGCTTGCATTGTATCGTAGATTTAGTTTGCGTTCTTAGCGACACCTTTTGTCCTAATTGCGATTGTACAGTGCTCCTTAATCTTTTGTCACACAACTTTTCCTCTGTTCAGGCTTTTCCTCCAGATTAATCAAAGCCTTGCGGACTTTTTCTCCAAGTGACATTGGGTACTTTGGACAATGGTTTCGCCTGCTCGCCGACCTCTTTCCTTTTAAACACTAATTCAGTAAAACCGGTTGAAGTGTCTACTAGTTGTTAAAGATTTGTTGATAGGGTGAGATAAGTTCAACCCATTTTGTGTGCTTCTGGGGTATACACGTGCACATAAATCTGTTAAATTCTATGAATATCCTTTCTATTGGGCTGGCCTTCAGGTCAAACATGGATTCTAACATATGTTTTATCTCGTTTATGTTAGTAAAGACCTTCCAGCTATTGCCTATGAAGTAAAATGCATTGTCCATTAACAATGTCTGTTGCTTCCCCACTCTCGGGAGATAATCTTCTGTAAGCCTCCTAATAACTGAATACGCAGTCACATACCACACTGCATAAAACTTAATGTAATTTGTGAAAACATCTTACAAAACAAGAACGTATTTGACACCTCCCATCCCTTGCGGATAGCATCTGACCGCAACCAAGGATACTAATTCTAAAGACTTATGAGCACTATACGATGAAGTTCAGACAACTTGGGCTCACTTCAGTGCTTCGCCTTTTGGCGAGTAATGTGCTTCTTAATTGCTTGTAGAACTCTTCCCTGTCAGCTGGGAAGATATCAGTATATATTTATGTAGATGGGGAATTTGGAAACCCCATTGTGACCCCATATGTTGTGAGTGTACAAAATGAAATCATTTACTTAACTTTCCGGTAAACACACACACAACGGTTTTTCATTCGGTATACGCCAATGAAACAGGACTCCCTTGTATATAATACAGAATTTTTCCAAATTCTCACTGGTATTTTCAGACAAATTTCGACCTTACCTTTCTCCATCGCAGTTCTCTCTCTTGCAGTTGTTCCAAACTCTCACATATCTTTACATAATACGATTGATGACAATGCGACTCCAATGATGTTTGCTTTACCATTGATGTATACTATTTCAAAACTGAACTCTTGCAAATATATGTACCACCTGGCTAACCTACGACGAAATTAGTTGCACGACAACAGAAAAGAAAGTGCTTGATGGTCACAGTATACTTCGGCGTGCTAACTCTATAAGCAGTAGTAAAATTTCTTAAATGCCCAAATAGCCCTGATTGCTTCGAGCACTGTTATTGAATATGACCGCTCGGATTCAGAAAGTATTCGACTAGCAAAATTGATTACCTTTGGTGTCGGTTCACCACAATCTTCAGTGATCTGAAATAAGCATGGTCCTAGGACCTGTAAAGATGCATCTGTACTCAAGCAAAAACCTTAGGCGTGTTAGGGTAGTGTAGTACGTTTGCACACACTAAGGCTTCCTTTATTTTGTCGAAGTCTGCTTTACATTGATCTGTCCGTATCCATGAACTGTTTTTCTTCCAAAGATTCGGCAGTATGTTATTGGTCTGGATTGTATTTCCCATAAAATGAAAACAAACACAAATATGTTTTGATTTGTTTTTCGGTCTGTGGCGGTGAAAACGTTTGATGCCATACTGAGTCAGGTACCACACCCTGTGAGAAAATAATATTACCCAGGAATTTGACCTTTACTTTTCCAAATTCCGACTTCGTTAAATTACCTGTGACCCCATATTCTGTAAAGCGGTATAATACCTGTGCCAAAAGTTTTCATATGTTCTTCTCATATGAGAGTAGCTGATAACATGTCATCAACATAGAGAGTGACTCTACTGAGGAGTTCTAGCCCAAAAACTTTGACCAAGGCGGAAATGAAAACGCTCTCACACATGTTCCGGCTGAATTTCAAAACACAGAATTCATAGCTGTTGTCTCCACACATAAAGGCTGTGTTCTTACTACTACCTCCATGTAATGCTATTTGCTAATACGACGCCTTTAAGTGAGTTATAGTGAGGTATTTCACACTGCGAAAGTTCAGTAACCGTTCATCGAGGTTGTCAGGGCGTGTCATGATAGGAAGAATGATTCTGTATGTTCTTCGGGATCAAGCACAAGCTTGACAATACCGTTGGGCTTGGGGACAGCTAAAATAGGGCTAAAGTATCTTACAATTTATGATCGTTTCCTATTCTTTTTATAAGCTTCTCTTTTTGTCCCGGGAACTGGCTACCAAGAAAAGCAGAATGTCTCATTTGGTTACATGTCCATTTTATACTCGTATCCCCCTATTACCCCAAGACGCTTCTAAATGTCTGCTGCTTCTAATTACATTTACTGGTAACTTCTGTTTTTTAATGAATAAAAAACCATTATCTTTGCCCTACCTCAGTCTGATTTTGTATTATCTGAAGGTTGACGTGCCAGTAACACAGTTTACAATGAAGTTATCCACTACCAGAAAAATACACTTTAGAGAAAAATTTCTAATCGTAGTGGGTATTAATGCCTGAGGTTTAACTTCGTTTGACTTGCTCCCCCCACTGCGGCCAGAATACGAAAATTCTACATCGGGAAAGATGGTATATAACACCGTCTTTGAAGCTCTGTTGAATAGGCCTTGTGATATTACGTTTATCGATGCACCTGTATCAATCACCACAAGTACATTTAGATCACATATCCGGGCATGAATTACAGCGTGCACTGATTCCTTATTATCCTTGTCTAAGTTGTTTACATCTTTCTGATACAGTTTTTCTTTCACATCTATTCCTTGGTCGTATATGAGAAGGTAATTTAGAATAAACTAATTTTTCCCACCCGTTTTATTGGTCTGCAAATAGGGTCTCATCGAGACTTGTTCGAGTTTTCCCGATTGGTTTTTAGTCGTTAGCTTTTTCATTGTAACTTCAGCTATCTACATGTTGCAGGTATGACTTGCCAGCTCATGTCCCGTATTGCCTGAAATTAGATTCTCCTTGACATTGATCCCTACTGGATACATAATTGCTATTCCGTTGACATTAATTACCGGTGGAGGACTGCCCAATGGTCTGTTTGCCGGCGGTTCTTGTCAGTTACTGTACTGGTTATTGCCACCTGCTGGTGGTGGCTGTGAAATTGTTGGCCATAGCCCCTCTGTCCGGTGTAAGCCGCTCTACTGTAATACGTTTTGTGATTTCCTTTGAGACCCTCTTTGTACTTTTGGTTTCCCCCATTACCATAATTATTTCTTGTATTATTGATGTTGCACGGGGCATTCAGGTGGCAATCGTGTTGTTTATTGCCACCGTTGCCATTCTGATGACCCTTTTGTTGTGGCGCAAACTGCGTATTAATGTTCTGTGGCTGTGACGGCCCCTCTTCATATATTACGTCAATCGAGTCGAGTACTGTAAGAAATACTCTACATCAGTTTCAGTCTTATTGATCAGCTTCTACCTGATATGGGTGGGCAGGTGACTTTTCAGTATTTTCAATATGTCAACGTGAGGAATTAGGTTTGTCTAAAACCTGGTTTTGTTTAAGTAGTTTTCCAAATACTTCTGCTACTTTTAAATAGTGATGGGTTGAAAACATCTCGACAAGGCTGATCTTGGACTGCTGTGGACCAATATTTGTCCAAGAAAGCCCATTAAAATTGCTCACGGGTATGGAATCTCTCAGCGATATCTGTTGCCCACAACAAAACATCGTCCTGGTGGGTACCCCACAACGAACCAGATCTTCTGCGCTTTTGTTCAGTTGCGTGGTAACACACTGCGAAAAGCTCTGATAAAGACTTCTAGGTTCGTTCTCTTACCCCCTCGTGAAAAGTCGGAAATTGTCTATGACGGAGCAGATCCTCTTTCGCTAATAAAGTAGACAAACATGCATTGTTGTCTGTTGTCGCCGTGGCATTATTCAGGTGCACATGATTATACTATGGAAATATTTGCGCAAATGCTATTGACATTCGCAGTGTCTGCTGCATTTTGTAATTCCTTTCTTCTCCATCCGAAATACTGGTAGCAACTGTTGATAAGTATTACCGCTATCTATCCTGCACGATTGAACCTGATTACTTTATATTGACCGCCTCTCTTGTGACCACCTTCAACATGAATTAGACTGCTCTGCAACTTCTCTTCCGCTGCCTTTAAGCCTAGCTTAATGTTAGCAATCATTTCGTTTTTCCTTTACTTTACTGCCTCTTCAACTGCTTCAACATAAACCTTCTGCATCCGTACGACTATCTGTGCGAGGGTCGTACCCTTATCTATCATGCAGCCTTCGTCTCTGTCCTTTACATTCCCTACCTCCTCATCGAATTTTTGTTGTTTATTTATTAACTTACTGCTTAAATCTAAATTACTCAATTTTACTGACAGTTCCTGTACTTCTTCCGGCAAATCCGTACATAAGGAATGCAACCCCTTAACGATACCTGCCGTAGCTTCCAAATTTTTGCAAATTTACGACTGAGCCTCTTGTAACTGAGTCTATGCGTCACTTACGATCTTTAGCTTACTTACCATTTCCTCTTGCGCCTCGTCTACGGATAAGGTTGTTTATCTCCTTAGACAAATCAATGAATAATTCCCCCTTTACTTTCTTCCCCATATCTGCAAATTTCCATATTAAATCATTAAAGGTTAAGTGAGTGATTTTGACTTAAATTATCTTTCCTCTATGATACGTAAACAAACGCTATTTTATTTATTATTTATAACCCTGTATTCACCGACCAGAAGCCCTGTTCCTTCTACTACCGAACGTCGGTAATTCCCACTATATCTAACTCCAACCTACCCATTTCCCTTTTGAATTTTATTAAGCTAACTGCCCGATTCGTAGAACGTCAGTTTTGTTTCTCCTGATGATGACATCCTCCTCAGTAGTTCGCGCCTGAGATGAGAATTGGGGGCTATTGTACTTCTGGAATATCTTACCCAAGACGACGCCTCATTTAACCACACAGTAGAGTTGTATGCCAGCTAGAAAAATTACAGCTATTGTTTCCTCTTGCTTTCAGCTGTTCACAGTACCAGCACAGCAAGGCCGTTACGGCTGATGTTACAAGGCCAGTTCAGTCAATCATCCAGACTGATGCCCCTGCAACTACTGAAATGGTCGTTGCTCCACTTTAAGAACTACATGTTTGTTAGGCCTCTCAACAGATAACCCTCCACTGTGGTTGCACCTACGGTATGGCTATATATATCACTGAGGCACGCAAGCCACCCCACCAACTGTAAGATCCTTGTTTCATGAGAGAGGGCATTTAAATTGTAAGACATTTCCAGGGGCAGAAGTGAGCTCTGACCACAATTTTTTGTTATGAACTTCAGATTAAAACTTAATAAATTAGGAAAAGGTAGGAAATCAAGTAGATGGTAGATGGATAAGTTGAAAGAACCTGACACTGTTCAATTTCAGAGGAATCATTAGACAATACTTGATTATAATGTGGAAAGGAGTACAGAAGAAGACAAAATGGGTGGGTTTAAGAGATGAAATAGGAAGGCAGCAGTGGGTCAAATAGGTAAAAAGACAAAGCCAAGTAGAAACCTTCGCACAACACAAGAGATATTGAATTCGAATCTTCCTGGCCAATTAAAATTGTGTGCCGGACCGAGATTCGAACTCGGAAGTTTCATATCAGCACAAACTCCGCTGCAGAGTGAAAATTTCATTCCAGAGGTATTGAATTTAATTGATGAAAGGAGAAAATATAAAAATGTACCAAATGAAGCAGACGAAAGGGAATACAAAAGATTAAAAAATGAGATTGACAGGAAGGGCTAGAAAAAAATATAAGGATTTAGAAGCATGTTTCACTACGTGAAAGGTGGATACCACCCACAGGAAAATTAAAGAAAGTGGAAGGAGTATACGGAGCGTCTATACAAAATATATAAACTGGAAGGCATGATTATGGAGAGTATAGATGGAGATGAGATGGGAGATATGATAGTGAAAGAAATATTTGATAGCGCTCCGTAAGTTCGAAGTAGAAACAAGGCCACGTGAGTAGACGACATTCCGTCAGAATTACTGATAGCCTTGGGAAAGCCAGCCACGACAAAACTCTTCCATCTGGTGTGCAAAATGTATGAGATATGCGAAATGCCTTCAGACATTAAGAAGAAAGTAAAAATAACAGTTCCAAAGAAAGCAGTGGCTGACAGGTGCGAAAGTTACCTAACTACCAGTTTAATAAGTCCGTTTCAAAATACAAACACGAACTCTTTTCAGAAGAAGGGAAAAAACTGGTGAAAGCCGACCTCGCGGAACATAAGTTTGGAATCAGGAGAAAGGTAGGAACTCGCGAGGCAATACGGACCCTACGACTTATCTTAGAAGATAATTTAAGAAAAGGCAAACTTATGTTTATAACATTTGCTGACTTAGAGAAAATTTTTGCAAATGTTGAGGTTGACATTTACAGCTTTTGTACCCACATTCCAAAATATGAAAATAATTTTAACCCCAATTGCTTTAAAAGAACGCTTCAAGTTTGAAACTGGATGGGGTAAGGTATTGATACCTCTTTTGATGAAGGCGTTACCAAGCGCAGTAATGTGAGCTATGAGTTAGAGAACTTTCCTGTCTCATAAATAATCTTCTTAAATGTTGTTCGTACAATTCCACCGGTTAACCATTCGCAATTTATGCATGTAGTGTTTGCCCTTGGTTTCCTCTTGGCAGTGTTATTCCAGTCATCAAACGAAGTAAATAAAAAAATTAGAAAATTAGAGTGTTATATGACATGTATTTTTAAAATTATTGCATCTGTCTGCTCTCTCTGGTACTGTCCAGACAACGTTCGCCAGTTCTACTCAGTAAGTAATAGTTTCACGAATAATAGTTACGATGGAAATTTGCTGGAGCCGCACAAGTGGCGCAAGAATAGTGAGTTCGCTCGGGAGCCACACGTCTCAGCTAAATTACGCACAGCGACGCGTACTCCTGACAGTCAGACTTATGATTTTTCGTATACACAAAAAATGCGTAACATATTATACTGGGTTATTAGATGATAGTTCTCCGAGCCGTGAAGTTAATTACTTCCATTCCTTCTTTGAAGACACTGTTACGGCGTCCAGCTTGTTCTCCTTAAATTTTTTGCTTCCCCGAAGTATTAGATACCGGTAACGCAGTTAGATAGATAAGGTGAAATAAGGAATTCGTAAATGAAGTTCACTTCTCACTATAAGAATTAATGTATTTCATTTTATTGGCGAACTAAACAGAAAGCCATCTTCACTCTCTATCATGGATGGGAAGAGACAGACAGTACAAGATCGATGAAACATCCGACTGGAGTTTTTACAACCATAAAAAATTAATGTTCTTAATTTTTTCTCCCTGTCTCCACAGACTTGATTGCTGCGGGCGTACTGCATTCTAATCTGTGCCGTAAACTACTGAGGCCATTGAATAGATTAAAACAAACAGAAAATATGAACCATATTCCATTATAGGTAAACCGGTATAAGTTCCAATACAGTGAGTAATCCAGCAATTGGGAACAGTTGTAGAGTCCACTACTCCTGTCTCTCGTTAACGATAATGGAATCTACTGTACTGTTGCAAATGATGCAAATATTCTATATAGGCAGTCCATAGCGAATATTGTTACAGCATATGCCTCAGTGGTAGGTTTGCAACCACATAAAATGTAAATGATGTAAATAAATACATTGGATACTCAGCATATTGCCTTTCACAATTCATTTACAACTGTAGTGATACAACAGACCTGCACGATGAGAGAATGCCACAGTATCAGAAAGTTAATTGATTTCCTTTTTTGGAAACAGGACGATCAGTACTTTGTAACTTAAAAAAATGGCAATATAAAATGTAGCGAGAAATGCTTAACACGAATTTCAGGGTTCTAATACATTTTATCGTGTCGAAAGAATGCCCTGTGAATAAAAACAGTACGGTATTTCCGATCTCGTCGAACTGTATTACAGTGCAGTAATTCCAGTCTCTGTCAAAAGTTTCTCCTGAGGAGCATGATGTTTCTTTAAGTTCTACATACGGCATATTACTTTTTAATATCATTATATTTTTCAGAGTCGTTTCTAGCACAGAGTATCTCGATTTCGGTAATCGTCTTATTTATTTCGTCATTCGAACCCGCAGCTATATACGCATGACTTTCGTGACGCACCAAATTCCACATGTAGTAAGTACAGGGACTACAACTTTGATTTCGCTGTCAAATACTTTTACTTCGTCTAGATGGACTTTTGAAGCTCTGATACGAATAATACAGCCACGTATGGCGTATCTGCAAAATGTGGATAATTTTTATTATTATCTACATGATAAACGTAATTTAATTATCAAATGAAGGAGAATGACTGTTAAAGTTAACAACGCCCTGCCTTGCCATCTTAAGTTCAAAACATTTATTATTGTTAATTTACAATTTATTATCGTGTAATTTGAACTAAAAAGACAGTGTTTATGTAAGTTCTTAGTGCACTCTCTTTAATAATTTTGTATTCTACCTAGTTACTTGATCAGAGTGGAAACGTATCGTTACGTTCTGCTCATTCCCTGTGCACTTCTTCTTATACGTTGATGAGTACTTATAGCAAATATAGTCAGACGGTCAGCATGCTTCGTAATATGTTAGAGGGAGCTATTATAGATTATGCTTGTTGTGTACCAAGCATGACCGTAAACCATCTAATACGACGCAGACTCTTCCTTCAGATATTTCTTTCGTAAATGATTGATATGTAATCGAGTATACTTTTACTTCCAAAATCGTGTAACTTGTAAGCTAACGTCAGAGGTCGTTGACGAGCAAATGCTTAAGATCTTTTAGTTGTATTGAATACTCCAATATTTCATCCTTCGAAATGAAACATTTCTATTCAGATATGAAGGAACCTTGTGAATATATTTCTTAGCATTACTTTTGTACTCTCGAAATTTAGTTATTCCACCTGCAGGGATCAGCTTCTTTGTACGTACTTCCTTCAACAGATTTACAATAGGAAACTAATTTTTATATTTCGTCAGAATGCTTAACAACTATCGTATATTGTAACTCAGCAATATACTTTTCTTCCTACAGCATAGTGAAGCTAATATGGAAATGCTACCTCTCATCTTACATGACACAAGTCAAGCTTAAGGTTATTAACGACATTCATGTCCCTTTACTTACTTAATTATGCTGCACGGTCTTGTATACACACAGCTGCTTCCAATTACGTGTCTCAACAAAAGACTTCTTTCGTTATGAATCTTGGCTTGATACTAGTATGAAAGGAAGATCATTGATTGTGATATGTTGACTGTACAGTGAAATTCGTCATTCATAATAACAGTCGCTGGCAACTCTTTTTGTTCATCTCTCGACGCAATAATGGCCGAGTTCTTCGCGAGAGCCACTGCGCTTTTCTTAATTTCTGAGTTTCTGAATTGTCGGTTCCGTTAGCGGCCAAGGGATGGTTCTGTTCCCACTAAGGTAATTGTGTCATTACGTACTGAGCGGCAGTAACCTGACAATGCTTCATGACCATGCGACATCTGGACCACAAGCATTAATGAATAAATTCTGTAACAGAAGGTCCATTTGTATATTTCGTTACGAATACTGTTTCTGTAGTAACGATACGCAGCTTAGAAATGCTCCCCTTATTTTGGAATGATCCAAAGCCAGTGACGTGTCCAAGTTTCGTTTGGCAAACGAGGGCAACTATATTTCGTCAGCCGGCCGGAGTCGCCGAGCGGTTCTAGGCGTTGCAGTTTGGAACGGCGCGACCGCTACAGTCGCAGGTTCGAATCCTGCCTCGGGTATGGATGTGTGTCATGTCTTTAGGTTAGTTAGGTTTAAGTAGTTCTAAGTTCTAGGGGACTGATGACCTCAGAAGTTAAGTCCCATAGTGCTCAGAGCCAGTTGAAACAGTATACTTCGTCAAGTAATGACAGCACAAACCAAAAGATGTGTTTATGATAACCCACAATACCTTGACTTGTTATCTGAGATAGATTCATTCATGTATTTAAGCCTCAAATAATTTAAATGTGTAAATTCACAAAACACTATACAGGATGAAACATTAAGGACTTCACAACTTAGGAATAATACAGAAATTTATTGAGATAAGTTACAGAATCGGTAGATGTGTCATTTTGTGGCAATCAACCACAACTTTCACATAACAGTGCCAAGCGTCGTTTTGGTTCTATGTGACTACCATTTGTGGCGCGGCCACCATTAATCAGTTTCTTCCCACATTCGTTGCAGCAAGTCGGACGTAACTTGTGAAACGGCAGCGTAGATTCGATTTATCTGGTCGGCTAAATAGATTGGTTGGGGAGGAACATACACATGCCGCTCTTCGTTTCATCTTCTCTGTTGTTGTTGTTGTGGTCTTCAGTCCTGAGACTGGTTTGATGCAGCTCTCCATGCTACTCTATCCTGTGCAAGCTTCTTCATCTCCCAGTACCTACTGCAACCTACATCCTTCTGAATCTGCTTAGTGTATTCATCTCTTGGTCTCCCTCTACGATTTTTACCCTCCACGCTGCCCTCCAATGCTAAATTTGTGATCCCTTGATGCCTCAAAACATGTCCTACGAACCGATCCCTTCTTCTAGTCAAGTTGTGCCACAAACTTCTCTTCTCCCCAATCCTATTCAATACCTCCTCATTAGTTACGTGATCTACCCACCTTATCTTCAGCATTCTTGTGTAGCACCACATTTCTAAAGCTTCTATTCTCTTCTTGTCCAAACTATTTATCGTCCATGTTTCACTTCCATACATGGCTACACTCCATACAAATACTTTCAGAAAAGACTTCCTGACACTTAAATCTATACTCGATGTTAACAAATTTCTCTTCTTCAGAAACGATTTCCTTGCCATTGCCAGTCTACATTTTATATCCTCTCTACTTCTACCATCATCAGTTATTTTACTCCCTAAATAGCAAAACTCCTTTACTACTTTAAGTGTCTCATTTCCTAATCTAATCCCCTCAGCATCACCCGATTTAATTTGACTACTTCCATTATCCTTGTTTTGCTTTTGTTGATGTTCATCCTATATCCTCCTTTCAAGACACTGTCCATTCCGTTCAACTGCTCTTCCAAGTCCTTTGCTGTATCTGACAGAATTACAATGTCACAGGCAAACCTCAAAGTTCTTACGTCTTCTCCATGAATTTTAATACCTGCTCCGAATTTTTCTTTTGTTTCCTTTACTGCTTGCTCAATATACAGATTGAATAACATCGGGGAGAGGCTACAACCCTGTCTCACTCCTTTCCCAACCACTGCTTCCCTTTCACGCCCCTCGACTCTTATAACTGCCATCTGGTTTCTGTACAAATTGTAAATAGCCTTTCGGTCCCTGTATTTTACCCCTGCCACCTTCAGAATTTGAAAGAGAGTATTCCAGTTAACGTTGTCAAAAGCTTTCTCTAAGTCTACAAATGCTAGAAACGTAGGTTTGCCTTTTCTTAATCTTTTTTCTAAGATAAGTCGTAAGGTTAGTATTGCCTCACGTGTTCCAACATTTCTACGGAATCGAAACTGATCCTCCCCGAGGTCCGCTTCTACCAGTTCTTCCATTCGTCTGTAAAGAATTCGCGTTAGTATTTTGCAGCTGTGACTTATTAAACTGATAGTTTGTTAATTTTCACATCTTCTCTATCTTTTCTTTTAATTCAGCCTGGTAAGAGCAGAAGAGTAAAGATGACATTCAAGTATCGGCCAAAGAAGTGTTTTGTAGGCCAGTTCTTTCGAGGCTGAATGACATTTCCACAAGTTTCTTCCAAGCATCTCAGCCTAGCGTTTCCTTATTCTAAAGTTTCATCATAAATGTAGCTTTAAATCGCTCTGTTGCCAGCCCTCTTAAAACTACCTATAACAGATAGTTCAAAAGACCAGTGATGATTGAGAATGCCCACTTCAAAACTCCTTTTAGTGACCATCAGGCACTTCCAGCAAAAACGATTACCGGAGAACAAAGGGCAACTAAAACAAATTGAAAAATTTCTAATTTCAGCTAACTAGACGAAGAGCCAGCAATATCATATCCCCGAAAATGACTTGAAACATTTAGCTCTGGACCGGAAGAACCGTGACACAAGTTTGTTTCCTGTTGAAGATTAATGCAGAACAAATACATGAGAACACCACAGATATAGGTTTTTGTGAAGTGTGAAGTTTAAAAGTGTAGCTAGCAAGTGGAGTGCTTCAAAAATATATATCGAGTTTCTTCATGTGTTTCGCTACAGCTCGGGATGCACATGAGGACAGACACCACGAAAATAACTCTGAAGATTGCTGGGTGTACTACACTACTGGCCATTAAAATTGCTACACCACGAAGATGACGTGCTGCTCGCGTTGGTCGAGATCCAATGACTGTTAGCAGAATACGGAATCAGTGGGTTCATGAGGATAATACGGAACGCCGTGCTGGATCCCAACGGCCTCGTATCACTAGCAGTCGAGATGACAGGCATCTTATGCACATAGCTGTAACGGATCGTGCAGCCACGTCTCGATCCCTGAGTCAACAGATGGGGACGTTTGCAAGACATCAACCATCTGCACGAACAGTTCGACGACGTTTGCAGCAACATGGACTATCAGCTCGGAGACCATGACTGCGGTTACCCTTCACGCTGCATCACAGACAGGAGCGCCTGCGATGGTGTACTCAACGACGAATCTGGGTGCACGAATGACAGAACGTAATTTTTCCGGATGAATCCCGGTTCTGTTTACAGCATCATGATTGTCGCATTCGTGTTTGGCGACATCGCGGTGAACGCACATGGGAAGCGTGTATTCGTCATCGCTATACTGGCGTATCACCCGGCGTGATGGTAAGGGGCGCGATTGGTTACACGTCTCGGACATCTCTTGTTTGCATTGACGGCACTCTGAACAGTGGAAGTTACATTTCAGATGTGTTACGACCCGTGGCTCTACCCTTCATTCGATCCCTGCGAAACCCTACATTTCAGCTAGATAATGCACGACCGCATGTTGCAGGTCCTGTACGGTTCTTTCTGGATACAGAAAATGTTCGACTGCTGCCCTGGCCAGCACATTATCCACATCTCCACCAACTGAAAACGTCTTGTTAGTGGTGGCCGAGCAGCTGACTCGTCACAATACGCCATTCACTACTCCTGATGAACTGTGGTATCGTGTGAAGCTGCATGGGCTGTACACGCCATCTAAGCTCTGTTTGAATCAATGCCCAGGCGTGTCAAGGCCGTTATTACGGCCAGAGGTGGTTGTTCTGGGTACAGATTTCTCAGGATCTATGGACCCAAATTGCGTGAAAATGTAATCACCCGTCAGTTCTAGTATAATATGTTTGTCCAATAAATACCCGTTTATCATATGCATTTCTTCTTGGTGTAGCAATTTTAATAGCCAGTAGTGTACAATATACAGAGGGACCTACGAAACGCAACGTTTAAAAATTAAAAATGTATACAGCTATCCACTGGCAATGGCACAAACGTATTTAAACAAGTTTGGGCATTAAAGAGAAGGATTGTGTGCATAATTTTCTGTGCTGAAATTCCATAATTTAGTTTGCATACACTACCACTATTAGAGCTTGAAAATTAATAGATCATTATCCTGTAGGTATTATCTAAAATACATATTTGCGTCTGAAGAAGAAGATTTCACGTTAGGTATCAATAACGGTTCGGTTTGGCGAAAATAAATAGGGTATGCCTAAACTGAACTGCTGTTACTCATAAATGAACTAGTCTAAAACAGGTCTGCAGCATATAAAGAGTTCTAAACCCTCAAAATTGCATATTATGGGGTTAATAACAATTTAGCTGTTGGTACCGCAAATAGATATTAATGGTGCTGTAAGATTAAATACTGTGCAGATGGATACTAAAATAAAATGGAAACTTATCAGCCACTTCTTCCACAGACTACATTATATTCAGGGCTTGCCAAAACTTGTTAGCAGCATCTCAGATAATAGTGTTCACTTTATAGATGGATCCACTGTGCCACCCTCTGTGGCCGAGTGGTTCTAGGCGCTTCAGTATGGCACTGCGCGACCGCTACGGTCGCAGGTTCAAATCCTGCCTCGGGCATGGACGTGTGTGATGACGTTAGTTTAGTTAGGTTTAAATAGTTCTTAGTTCTAGGGGACTGATGACCTCAGATGTTAAGTCCCATAGTGCTCAGAGCCATTTGAACCATCTGATCTATTGTACACTGTGTATGTAATAATCGTTCTTTGCGAAATTAACATATTCGTGTAGACATTTATTCTAACAGATAAAGTTATTATACATTTAGAAGTAGTGACGTTCCTGCAGGTTTTGTTATGTTCGTCTTAACAGTGTAAATGCATACAGTGTGCACCAGTTCACTTATAGTTAATTGATACTACTGTTTACAGCAGTTTTTCTTCTTCGTATATCATGCTGTTTGGCAGTTTCCCTCTCTCTCTCTCTCCCTCTCTCTCTCTCTCTCTCTCTCTCTCTCTCTCTCTCTCACACACACACACACACACACACACACAAGCGCGCGCGCGCGCGTGCATGCAAGTGATAGCAAGCAGCTCATAAGGTTAGTAATGATTTAGTCTAGCGAGGAAAACATGGGAAGTGCCACAATCCGATTTCCCAAAACTTTCGCTCAGTGAAAGAGGAGGCAAAATAAGCGAAAACGAGTCTCGGCTTATCCATTAATACACTACCATTTCTGAGAAAACGACCATCAAAGCTTATGACGCAATTTAGACGCCTTTTAACGAACTCAATTTTGCGTCTCGTGTATTAAAGGTGATTATTGTTTTCATTTATTTATTTAGTTTTATTTATTTACTATTACATACAACATTTCTTCGTATCAATCTTATTCGGCAAGGGAACGTCGTTTCACCGCTCAAGATTTCACGCACTGGCAAAAATTTCGCTGCAAATCACGCATACCGGCCACTTTTCCGAAAGCTGGTGCTCGCAGTTTTTATAGATGCACTACCGGAATTTCACCATAAATAATTTCAGATAATTTTTCCATTTATTCACTGCTTTTAAAAAAATTCATTCACCAGTCATACAGTTGGTGGACGAATAAAGGCGACGTTATTTCAGTATACATTGGAAAACATGCGTGAAGGATGGGTAAATGAGAAACAAAAATAAAAATTATAATAGAGCTTCGAACACAAGCGCTAAATTGTGTACCGTGACGCTAAACACTGTAACAGCTCATTGGTTAAACCAGTTACTCGCTAAGAGGAATAAAAATTACCTCGAAAACTTTAACCGTCGTTTTCTCATCTAGGCATAAGCCGAGAGATTATTTTGACCAGTCTTCCAGTGAGCTAAGTTTCTGGGAAATCATGTGATTGCGATTGCTATGTTCTCCTCGTAACGAATGATTACTATTTCCCCAGTGCCTATAAACAGTTTGTTGCTAACAAAGTCAACATTGGTAGGTAATTGTCGTCCACACTCAGTAAACACTAGAGAAATTAATTGTTTGTTGCAAAGGGAGAGAAGTGCCCTTCATGCAGAGTTGCCCAGTCCAGCGATGTCGAAAGCGGGACCGAAAGCTCGCAGCTGGCCTTCGGCCTCTACAGGGAGCCGCCATAGCAACCAAGCGCTTGTGTCGCTGTCGCCTCTTGCGGCGCCACGGGCCAACACGCCGACCAACCAGCTCTCGTGTCGGCTGTGTGTGTACGGCCGCCACGCGACGTGGAAGGCAGTCAGATGCAGGGCAGCCGCAGGACGAAGTGTACGTAGCTGTTGCAGGGCCTACTGAACATAATTTTGCTACAGTCGACATATCTTAGGCGTTGACACACAGTAATATGAACCGGTTATCACATTACGTAATTGTTTCTAATGTATGCTAACAATTCCTTATCTGTTTGAATAAGTGCTGGATATCATGCATAGCCTATGTTTAATTTCTCTAAAGTACGATGTATATTTCTCGCATATGTGGCTCTATTACCTGCCCTTCCTCATGATGGTTTCTCGATGTTTGATGTGTACTACTTGTTCGAACCTTATATTTTTAAATTTATTTCAATAACACAATTAGACTTAAAGGTACTTCTTAAGTCTGCTTTTATTTCATATGGGTCCCACTGCTACTATAAGTTATGTAAAATGAAATTACTTTATTAATATTCAAAACCGGTTGCTTGGCAATGTTATTACTGTTTTATCAACCTGTGAATGTACGTGTGGCTTCTGACCCAGTGCTTATGCGGAAGCGTACAACCAGTGATGGGACGAATGATATGTAAATTATCACGTCGTTTAATATGATAACAAAATTGTTGCTCTACACCCTCAAACCTTTTTGTTGTTGTAATGAATATTATTTAATGGCATTTGAATTGTTACTTAGTGACATTTTCGTACTGTTACTATTTTTATATATTTGACTTCTCAGTTTTAACGTAATATTTACGTAAATCAAGAACGATATACTTCCTACTTCCCACGCCAAATGGTGGGTGCTATGTTTTACAGCAAGCAACCGTGTATATTTTATGTCATGTATGTATGGGTTCTGATCCAGAGCTTATGCGGAAGCCTATAACCAGTGTTATAACAATGCTAACTTGTTCAAAGTGACAAACGAGACGTACATCAGCATGACGGTTAAATATGATAACAAAATTGTTTATCCACACCTACAAACTTTTTTGTTTAATGAACGTTGTGTTTCACGGCATTTTAATTATTACGTAATGGCAGTTTCGTACTATTACTACTTTTTATATATTTGACTCCTTATTCTTAACGTAACATTTTACGTAAATCAGAACGTTGTACTTCCAACTTCCCACGCTAGATGGTGGGTATTCTGTGTTTTTTTAAAACCTCTGTTATACCTCATTTCATGTTATTCATATATTATTCTTTTCCATTGTCTTGTTCTCTTTTACCTGGCCTGCACTCTGACAACTTATTATCGATCTGTTTTTTGTTTTGTAAGTTTGTTTTTTAAAAACAATACGCCAATGTATTTTAGATGTTTCCTTCCCCCTTCGTCTGTTATGTGTTTTACGTACATTTTAAATTTGAATTACTTCATGACTCACAAATGCACAAGAGTTATTTAGTGTTAATATCTCGCAAAACCAGTAACATTAAGTCTTCACGTGACACATGTCACATAGAGGGCGTTCCAAGCCCTGTCACACCGAGGTCTGCTGAACAAGTGCATGTAAACAGCGGCCGCAGTTTGTAATCGCTGTAAGCTTGTTGACACCAGTGCCTACCAATTTAAATTGTATATTACAGGTATGTTCCTACCAACTGTTATGTTCATATGCAGATGTAGTTGTGATTTTCTGTTTTATACTCTCTGATCGTTATGTGAAATTTTTTAACTTATAGCACTGAGGATGGTCACTAAGTGACCGAAAATCGATTTTGCGGTTAATAAAACAAAAAATACGACCAATGGTGTCTCTCCTTCCAAGTAAATTTTATTTGTTACTCCTATCGTTTCTTATCTGATACTGAACAATGTCAGAAGCGAAGTCGTCAAAAACTATTCAGTGGAAATGTTGTGTATATAGTTCCGCGTAGTCAGCGCGTACAGAACTTTCCCAATAGAGCGCCCACCGGTTAGCACAACAGCGCAGGCGCAGCGCTCGTCCGTCTCCGCACTACGAGATGGCGCTGTCTTAGAGACGAACCAAATTCTGCTTCCTCCGATCCGCGTATTAATATGTAACGTAGCCAATGAGATTGCTGCTAACGTAGAACCTTTTTTCCTCGCGGATCACACTCGCGCATTGGTACCTGAACGCGAGAGTTATTAAAACGAGTGTACAGATCTCCGATTAATCAGTCTGCATTAGTCTGCACCAGTCTATAGTCAAGTTTCAGCCTGCGCCTAATAACATTATCATATTCCTGTACATAGCCATAAAGAGAAATCTATAGACACTTTGCCAAGTATCAGAGATATGTGAGAATAAGATTAACGTACCAACACCAAAGGAACTTCAGATTGTCAATTGTAAATAGCATCCAGAATCAAGTGAAGTAATTTTATGCTTATTATTATTTTAATAAATGTGTGTGAAAATTAATCAAGTTCTGTTTAAAGTTGTTCACCGTCAATCTGCTACTCTAAGCGTGCAAGTGTCATTTCTATCGTCTGACCTAACGGCAGAAGATAAACACGCCACGATAAGACTACGAGACATATTGCTGACACTCGCCTACTTCGCTAGAGCGACAAGTCAAATAATCTGATGGTGTGTGTACCGAAGGTCTTACAGTAAATGGTCAACGTCGCACTTTTTGTCATGCTATTACTGTACAATGTACGTTCATAGTAGTGGTCACAATTGTTACTTATTATACTCACAACCTCTGTTCGACAGACTTCTATTATGGCAAAGCAAAGGCAAGGGACGTGAATCTGGTTTTCTCCCGGCATGTGAAATGTTCAAACAAACTGTAGGAATGCAATTTCGCGACTTCTTCGAAACCGAGGATATTTCGATAATTGCACGCTTTGTGATTTTCCAAGCACAAATGCTAGAAAAGTGTGCAGTTGCATTTGTTCCCTGAAAACACAGAATGTATACCCGTCGAAATGTCTGTGGTTTCTTCGATGTCACGTGTCTGCATTTCATTAAGATGTTTGGGCACTTTACTCGCCTAGAGAAACTAAAGTTTCATATCGTTTACCTATACGGTTAGGAAATGTAACGTTGCTTGCGGAAGTTAAATAAACTTCGCAGTAGGACAGTGAGACTGCAATGAGCGCTTTAGGTTCGTTATGTCGTCGAGACCTCAGTGTTCCAATATTTGCCAAAGGTACGAATTCTGCTGCGGCTATTCACGTCAAGCAACCTGTCCATGTTCGTGAAAGGATTCGTTATACTCACCCGTAGTTGGATTTTGTTTAAATGAAGTAACTCGGCTTAGTTTAAAGAGTGTTTCGAACAGTTTCAGCCTTTTTGTGGCTTTTGCTGGGCGGTAAATCTTGGTCGCCGTTTGACCTGAAATTTTTTTCTGTAACTGCTCATCATTCGGTTAAGTTTGAACGTTTCTGTCGGAGTGTAACACTATATCTATAGATGGTGCGATCCGTCTTCCGGAGGAAGCTTTGGGCGATGCAACTTTACCTGACGTAGTGAAGGGTTATACTTTGCATCGACGCCCAAAAGCTTACCAGTTGTTGGTTTTATAAGTTACATCGAACACGCTGATTTTAAACTACCTTCTGATTCTGCCGAGTAGGTTAGGCGAGAAGTGTGTCTTGTGTTGTCTTGTGCACATTCTCCCAAGAGTAATGTAACAGCAGCTGAGAAGACTGCCTAGCGTCCACTGATAATGTTACCTTACCCGAGGACAAGAGGTTGATGCAGTTGATTTGGATAGACAGGTCGATGTTCAAAAGCTGTAGTGTATGCTACCTCATCCAGCATATCCAAGGTTCGTGGCTGACACGACGTAAAATGTTAATAGGAAGACAGTCAGTTTTGTGGAGAAGGTTCTTTTTTGCAATAGAGTACCAAGAATATTTTTTCTGCAACCCCCCCCCCCCCCCCCCCCACTCATAAGATCCTTAAGGATGGGGTTCCCCAAAGACGTCTAATGTGATTGATGCTCCGATTTCTTTAGTTCCTGAGAGAAATTGTGGTGTCACCGCCAGACACCACACTTGCTAGGTGGTAGCCTTTAAATCGGCCGCGGTCCATTAGTATACGTCGGACCCGCGTGTCGCCACTGTCAGTGATAGCAGACCGAGCGCCACCACACGGCAGGTCTAGAGAGACGTACTGGCACTCGCCCCAGTTGTACAGCCGACGTTCATAGCAATGGTTCACTGACAAATACGCTCTCATTTGCCGAGACGATAGTCAGCATAGCCTTCAGCTACATTTGCTACGACCTAGCAAGGCGCCGTATTCAACTGATAATTAATATTATGAAGCATGTACCGTAACGAGAGATGTTCTACAATTCTGGATTAAAGTTAAGTATTACATCATCTACGTACTTTATTTACAATTCTCAAGATATTGTCCTGTTCCAGACCTCACGCCAGTCAGCGTGTAATTAAACGCGTGCATTTCGGCCTCCTCTAGAAACACAGTGTTGGCTCTTCTGCCAACACTACAGAAATTACGTTCAAATAACTTATTTTAGTGAGTCACGGTGCAGTATCAGTCTTCTCTCACAATCGTCTGATTCGTGTAATGTTGAATTAACGGACCTATTACGACAAGTGTTGACTCCTACTTTGCTTTATTCAGTGACCATTAAGAATCCGCCCTGTTTACGGATAATTCCGAGGAAAATGACCTCGAGTAGATGACACTGAAACCTGCGTGATTTTTTCAGAAATGTACACGATAATTTAGTCGTTTGGTCTCAACGAAGTCACAATTTAAGCAGATTTTCAGAATATATGCATTCAATCAAACCCAATGAGCGCTGCATCTCTGACATTCGATAAGTTTCACGGTGTCCCCGCCGTTCCCCACCCTTCAATCCCCTTATTCATGCCAAATGTCGGGCACCTCATGAAGCACAGTATTTTTGAATCTGAGAGATTTGACGATCCCAGGTACTGTGGGTTTGTGATAGGTGAGCGCCACCAGCTCCCTGTCACCGTTACCTCTGGGAATGCTTCAGCGACCACTGTACGGCGCGGTAGTGGAATGTTGTGTGTGTCATTGATTGAGATCTTGGCTTGACTGCCTGGATCACGATAGTGGCAAAAACATCTGTACAACACACCTCAATCTCAAGGTGTGCAGTGCGCATATGAGATTCATGTCTGTTGAGGCGGAACAGTCGTTAGCGAGCAACCTGCCGCTCCTCAGTCATACATGGATTATCTACGTATATGGGGCTCTGTCTAGGAGGACTTTCATTTCCCTAGCTGCTCCTGGGACCTAGATGGACCACTCGAAATTTTCTCTTCCTTCTTCCAGTGCAAACAGTGGGTCTGTAGCAGGCAACAACACGCTGTCAAATAAGAGTGCTCGTGTAGCTAGTCCTGATTCTTGATTTTGCTGCTGCTCATAACGTGATTTTAGTAGTCAAACGGATTGAGGGTAGTGTATCCAATATAGTATGAAGGGAATGTATGGCTCTTTAAAATCAGTCAAGTGCTTCGGCAGTGGGACACCGTTAGTAGAAAATTCTAATTCCCATCAAGCAGCTAACCTCCAGAAAACTAGATATCTCGGGCAATATGCAATAGAAACTAACTGTACAACACCTGGAAGTACAGCAAAGGTGTTATGACTTGCAGGGATCTAGTTAACATTTCCTTAGAGGAAATGGAATCTGAGCGGACCGAATAAGCAGTTTATGATGTGCAAAACATAATGAAAAGGGAGATGGCGATGTAATGAATTCAGACTCCTTTATACTGACTTTCAACAGCACGGAACTCCCGCAGCCTGTCAAGGCAGGTTCACTTCACCCAAGCGTGGAGCCTTATTTCCCAAACTGAATGTGCTGTCTTAAGTTCCTGTGCCTTGGGTACATTATAGTCGTGTAAAAGTTAGAAACCGCTTGTGGCAACTGTGGTAAGGCTGCCAAGAAGGACTCGACAGTTCCTCTTTGCTGAAGTGTGTAAATAGCTCTGGGAATCGCCCTGTCTGGAGTAGACTCGGCAGTGGCTTCCTAGAAGAAACAAACTTGCAGGAGATAAAAAGAACAAAATGCCTCCCATATGGTGAAGCCAAAAAGATACGCAAGGCCCTGCAGTCACTAACGTTCGCTGCCTCCTTTTCATCCTGTCTTAGGCAGCCAGTCCCTAAAATCGACGCTGCTACATAAAAGGAGGTTTCCAGTGTTAGCACTAGTGCCTGACTTTGCCAGTGTACTTGATCTGCTGCAGCTATTTCGAAGGCAAAACCTCCCCCGCCCCCTCCCCCCACACACACACACCACCACCACCACCACCACCACCACCACCACCACTACACCCCAGAACAACAGGCGAGGTTGCGGTTACCTCTACTGCAGAGCTTCATGCCCCTCTATGTTTCCATCTGGTTCACCGTCCAGTGCTGCTGCTACCGCACCCATGGTGGTGATTCCGAAGCCCAACCAGGGCAAAAAGTCAAAGACAAACCGTCAACCACTAGGGACAGGAAGTGAACTGATTTCGAAATCGTCCTGTCATATCTCTCGATTTTTCATCGGAGCCTGTTGGACTGCGGAAATCATCTCGCCACAAGGCTGAGATTTCACACATCGCAGGCTGCCCTTCCTGTTGGAAAGACAGGGTGAAAGTACAATCCCTATGATAAATCGCTCCCGTGTATATGGTTCACATCCTCGAGTGGAACGTTAATGGTTTCAGGATACATGTGGAGGAATTTAAACATCTGCCCTTATGTTTGCAGGAAACGAAATGTAAAGCCTCTGATATGCTTTTAATATGGGGCTACACACTCTATCCTTCCTGCAGGTTTGGGGGTAAGGATAGGCCCGCAGTATTCCTACCTGTCGTAAGAGACGACTAAAAGGAGTCTCACACGTTTTGACCTTTGTGTAATGGTCCCCTGTAGGGTTTGACTTCCATATTTCAAAATTCCTCCGGTGAGCGAGCCGATTGGGGAAGGGCGCCTTACTTGGTGCATTGTGTCCATTGTGCGTTGATACCTTTCGCCATCTTATTCGTCACTGCATTGCAGTTCTGCCCGCTCTCCATCTCTAGGACATGGATACGTTCCTGTGTACATTTTCCGCCATGCAATGTGTAGTGCCGCTTTCTGCACTAACGATGACCATGGACTACTTGTCACCTGATATCCTTCATGGTAGCCAGTCCATTGTGGTGGGGCCGCCATGTACCGTGTTGGTTGTAGCCCCCTGACAACAGAAGGATAACTCTGCTGATACCTGCACTGTTAACTCCCCATGTAAGCCAAGAAGTAGATGCCTATCTCCCTGGGGCATCAGAACTTCTGGCAATGGTCATCGTGCCAGGTGGCCATTGCTGTGGCTGGGTGGCGCCTGTGGGGAGAGCCCTTTGTCGGATTGGGTGGAATCAGGGCAGATGACACGCAATGAAGCGTGGCACATGTTCTCTTGCTGCTGGCCAACCACCACCAGTCTTTAAGCGTTCGAGGGCTCTTTTTAATGCAAACATGTATGACCCCAAATCGTTCCCCTTCCTGGCCACACGATGGGAAGAACGAAAGGCTATGATAGACAGCAAGAGGTATTCATCCCAGTATCTAGTATGTACGAGAACTGATGGGGAGTCCTTTGGGTCCATAAAGCCTCAGTTCTTTGTAGAGCAATTAGAGGACAAGTTTGGGGAGGTGGAGGGCTTGTCAAAAATGCGGCCTGGGTCAGTCTTGATAAAAGCAGCGTCCCTTGCCCAGTCATCAGCATTACTCGCTTGTATGAAGCTGTAGGATGTTTCTGTCACTATCATGCCCCATAAAAGCTTAAATATGGTCCAGGGCATTATCTTCCACAGGGATCTTCTTTTATAGTCCGATGACGAGCTATGCACCAACATAGAGTGATGAGGTGTCCATTTCGTCTGGCATGTCCACAGGGGTCCGAGGCATAGTCAGGTTGCCACCAGTGCCTTCATGTTAGCCTTCGAGGGTGACACATGTCAAGCCATATATCCCTCCCCCGCTACTGTGCTTCAAGTGTTGCAAGTTCGGCCATATGTCTTCCCGGTGTGCTTCCAGCCCCATATGTTGAAATTGTGGTCGTCCATCCCATCCTGATACTCCATGTACCCCGCCTCCCATCTGTGTTAAATGTGGAGAGCACCATGCCCCTTTCTCGCCAGACTGTAGGATTCTACAGAAGGGACAGAAAATAATGGAATACAAGAACCTGGACTGACTGACCTACACTGAGGCTAAACGGAAATCTGAACAGCTCCACCCTGTGTGCATGACAACATCTTTCTCCACCACTGTCATTCCTGTTACAACTCCATCCATTGCACCGAATGGAGACAGCTCTCAGAGCTGAAAGACCACACCTTCCCCCTTGATGGTGGGGGGCCCGTACCTCCCTCTTGGTCCTGCACCACCTACCTCAGGAGCAGCACCACCCCAACCATCGGGAATATCACTCCCCACTTCTAAGCCGGAAAAGCGTACGTCTTCTTCAGCTTCTCTCGCTAGGATGGGGTCCCTGGGGTCTCTCCCTTCCCAGGTTCCTACCAGTGGCAAACCAGACACTCGCCCGTGGCAGAAGAAGCTGAATGTATCTGGTCATGGGGGTGTGCAATCCTCTTCAGTCCCAGAGACTAAATCAAACAAGCCCTCCCAGCTAGAGCAACCCAAGGAACAGCACAAGAAATCAAAACCAAAGACCCCTAAGACAAAGGAAATTTCTGTGGCACCCCCACCACCATCGTTACCTACCAGCTCTGCGTCTGAGGATCAAGTGGAGATTCTGGCGTCGACTGAGGAACTAGATCTCGCTGGTGCCTCAGACACAATGTATGTCGATCCCATAGTGGCAGTAGGTGACCTAGCAGTGTAATCTGCCTCCTTGGTCCCTTCATGCCTTTCTTGGCCATGGACAATGTCGTTCTCCAGCAGTTTTTTCCATCACCTTGCTGAGCTCTGACAAGTTCTCAGCCCTCACCCTTTCCTCTGCAATGCTCATCAGAAAATTTGGTTTCCTGCGATGCGAAATCCCACCCTCCGTGGCTATCAGGGTTATTATAAGAACCGGGCAGCTTACGAGATGATATCTGGTGGCGTCTGCATCTACGTCCTTAACTCTGTTTACAGCGAGTGTATCTGTATTCACACACATTTCGAGGCTGTCACTGTTCCGGTGTGGACGCCACAGGCTGTTACCGTCTGCAGTCTCTATCTTCCACCGGATGGTGATGTCCCACAGCATGTCCTGGCTGCACTGATAGCCCAATTGACGCCACCTTTTCTGTTGCTGGGCGACTTTAACGCCCATAATTCTCTGTGGGGTGGATAAGTGGCAACAGGCCGAGACAGCATCGTCGAGCAAGTATGGGCACAGGTCGACCTTCCTCTTTTAAATAATGGCGCCTTCATGCATTTCAGTGTGGTGCATTGCACGTACTCAGCACCCGACCTTTCGACCTGTAGCCCTAGCCTATTACCATGTGTCCAATATAGTGTGCGTGACGACTTGTGCGGTAGTGACCACATTCCGAAATTTCTGTGACTGCCACTGCGTCAGTGTCCTGGGCGCCCCTGCAGATGGGCTTTGAATAAGGCTGAGTGGGACTTGTTCACCTCCATTGCCACTGTTGAGCCTCTTTTAAGTGATGCCATTGATGCAGTGGTTCACTCGGTCACCACTGGCATCGTTACTTCCGCAGAATCTGCCATTCCCTGTTCTTGTGGGTCCCTCAACAGACGATTGTGCCTTGGTGGTCGCCCGAGATCGCTGAGGCGATTAAAGATCGCAGGCAGACCCTCCAGAGTCACAAGTGGCATCCCTCATTGGAACACCTCATCACCTTTAAACGGCTCTTTGCGCGACCCCTCCACCTCATTTGCCTACACAAACAGGATTACTGAGAAAGGTATGTCTCCACCATTGGCCTCCATACCTCTCCATCGCAGGTTTGGGCCAAGATTAGGCGACTCTATGGCTATCGGGCCCCCATCAGTATACCTGGGCTTTCACTGAATGGAGCAGTCTGTACTGACACCTACACAATTGCAAACCACTTAGAAGAGCATTTTGGTCACAGTTACGCTTCTGCGAATCAATTGCTGGCCTTCCGCTCCCTGAATGAACGGTTGTAACGTCGGAGTCTTTCGTTGTACATGCATTACCCTGAATCATACAGTGCTGTGTTCAATGAGTGGGAATTCCAAAGTGCACTAGCGGCTTGCCCTGATACAGCTTCTGGTTCATCTCGCTTCCACTGTCAGATGGTCAAACACCCCTAGGTGGACTGTCAGCGACGCCTCCTGAACCCTTTCAACTTACCCCTGGCTGGTTTGATGGTAAGAATATGTCCTCGGTACTCCTACCTGTCGGTGTTAGGGTGTGGACACTTTAGGCTGTTACTGACTTCAGTCAGAGGCGACTAAAACAAGTCTCCCAGGTTTTATCCATTATGTGATGGCCCCCTTTTGGGTTTGATTTCTGTCTTTCAAAATCCTTCGGAAGAGCGAGCCAATTGGGGAATGGGCACCTACATGGTGCATTTTGTCCATCATTCATTGAGACCTTTTGCCAGCTTTCTTGTCGTTGCATTGCAGTTCTGCTCGTTCGCCATCTCTTGGGAGAGGATACATTCCTGGGTGCAGTCTCCACCGGGCACTATGCTTTGTTGCTTTCTGTGGAGACGACGACCATGGACTTCCTTGCACCTAATATCAAGCACAGCATCCAGTCCATTGTGATGGGGTCACCATGTACCCTGTTGGTTGTAGTCCCCTGACAACACAGGGATCACTCTGCTGATACCTGTGCCATTAACTCCCCACGTATTCCAAGGAGTAGATGCCTATCCCCATGGGGCATTGGGACTCCTGGCAATGGCCATCGTCCCAGGTGGCTCTTGCTGAGGCTCAGTAGCACCCGTGGGGATGGCCCTGGTCGGAGTTGGTTGCATCAAGGCGGATGACCTGCAATAAGGCGTGGTACATTATCTCTCGCTAGTGTGCCTCCACCAGCAGTCTCTAAGTGATTGAGGTCTAACCTCAATGGTAGGAAATACAATCCAAGATCGTACCCCTCCCTGGCCACTCCATGGGAGGAATGCATGGCTAAAGATGGCAGTAAAGGTTATTCACCCCGGTAAGTGATCTGTATGGGGGTTGATGGCGAACCATTTATGTCAAAAATGCCTCATTTTTTGTTGAGCATTTAGTGGACAATTTTGGGGAGGTGGAGGACTTGTCCAAAATGCGCTCTGGATCAGTTTTGATCAAAACAGCATCTTCCGCCCAGTCACGATGGTTATTCGCTTATGACAAGTTGGTGGATGTTGCAGAGACGTTATCTGGTGGCGTCTGCATCTACGTCCTTCACTCTCTCTACAGCGAGTGTGTAACCCTTCAAATACCATTAGAGGCTGTCGTTGTTCGAATGTGGACACCTCAGGCTGTTACTGTCTGCAGCCTTCTGCCAGGTAAGTCTTCACCATTGGCCTCCATACTTCTTCATCGCAGGTTTGGGCCAAGATGCGGTGCCTCTATGTCTATCAGACTCCTGTCATCGTACCTGTACTTTCACTGAATGGAGCAGTTTGTACTGACTCTGGCACAATTGAAATCCGCTTTGCGGAGGATTATGCTCAGAGTTCTGCTTCTGCGACATACCCACTGGCCTTCTGCTTCCTGAATTAGCGGTTTTAGTGTCGGGGTCTTTCATACCACACACTCCACACTGAATCGTACAATGCTCTGTTCAGTGAGTGGGAATTCCAAAGTGCCCTAGCTGCTTGCCCTGATATGGTTCCTGGGCCAGATCTCATCAACTGTCAGATGCTCAAACACCTCTTGGTGGACTGCCAGCAACGAATCTTAGACCTTTTCAACCGTATCTGAATTGAGGGTGAGTTCCCGTTGCAATGGAGGGAAAGCATCATCATCATCGTGTTGAAACCTGGCAAGAACCAACTGTAGGTGGACAGCTACGCCCCATTACCCTCACCAACCTTCTTTGTAAGTTGCTCGAACGCATGGTGAGCCGGAGACTGAGTTGGCTACTTGAGTCTCGGGGCCTTTTGGCTCCATCCCAGCATGGGTTCCATAAGGGCCACTCTTCTACCAATAATATTGTGACCCTTTAGTCTGCCAGCCGAATGGCCTTTGCCCGCCGTCGGCATCTGGTCACAGCCTTCTTCTTACACGCAGAAGGTGTGGGGCGTACCATACGACATGATAACGACACATCCTTACTACGCTTCGTGGGTGGGGTCTTCAGGGTCTGCTCCCAATTTTCATTCAAAATTTTTTGTCGCTTCGTTCCTTCTGCATGCGAGTTGCGGCCTCCAATAGTTCCTCCTGAGTTCAGGAGAGTGGGGTTGCGCAAGGATCTGTCTTGAGTGTCTGCCTCTTTCTAGTTGCAATTAATGGACTCGCTGCAGCCGTGGGAACGTCTGTCTCATCTTCCTTGTATGCTGATGACCTCTGCCTATACTATAGCTCCACCAGCATTGCAACTGCTGAACAGCAGCTGCAGAGCACTATCTACAAGGCGCAGTCTTGGGCTGTAGCGCATGGCTTCCAGTTTTCGGCTGCCAAGACCTGCGTTATGCATTTCTACCAGCGTCACACTGTTCACCCTGAGCCACAGCTTTATCTTCATGGTGAACCTCTTGCAGTGGTGGAGACACATCAGTTTTTGGGACTCGTTTTTAATGCCTGGTTGACATGGCTCCCTCATGTTCGGCAGCTTAAACAAATGTGCTGGTGGCATCTTAATGCTCTTCGTCACTTGAGTCCCTTCTACAGCAATACCAGGCGTTAATTCAGTCCCTTCTACATTATGGGGGCCTGGCTTATGATTCAGCATCACCTTCTGCATTGTGGTTACTTGACCCCATCCTTCACAGCAGGATCCGACTCACCACTGGAGCTATCTGCACAAGCCCTGTCAACAGCATGCTTGAGGAGCATGGTGTCCGTTGTGGTTCGGGCGCCAACGATTACGGGCCGTTTGCTGTTCCCCAACTCAGTCATCCATTTCCAGATCGGCGGACCCGTTCAGGGTGTACGATCGTGATTCGCATCCGGGCTCTTCTCTGTGGGCTTGAGTTTTTCCCTCTGCCACCCGTTTTCCAGGCCCATGTACGTCTACCTCCGTGGTGTGTGCCCCTCTCATACCTTCGGCACGATTTGGCACAGGGCCCGAAAGACTCAGTTCATCCTGTGGCCCTCTGCTGCTGCCTTATTTCACTCCTTGCCATGTTTAAAGGCTCTGACGTGGTCCTTACTGACAGTTCGATGGTTGCTGGTCGTGTTGGTTAAGCTCTTACTCTAGTCGACCATTATGAACAAATCTCATTGCCAGCTGGCTCGAGTGTTTTCACTGCCAAGCTGGTCGCCATCTCTCTTGCCCTAAAGCATATTCGCTCCAGCTCAGTTGAGTCCTTCCTTATCTGCAGTGGACTCCCTGAGCAGTTTACGGGCTATCGAGCAGAGTTTCCCTCACTCTCGTCTGGTGATGGAAATCCAGGATTCCCTCCATACTCTTGCACGTGGCGGCCGCTCCGTGGTGTTTGTGTAGACCCTGGGTCATGTCGGCATCCTGGGAAATGAACATGTTAACACGCTGGCCAAACAGGCTGTCAGTGCACCAGCCCTGGAGATCGGCCTTTTGGAGTTTGATCTGCAGTCAGTTTTGCGGCCGAAGGTTCTTGGCATGTGGGGTGATGGATGGCGCACCCTCTCTTCAGCCAACAAACTTCAGACCGTTAAGGAGACTACCGGTGTTTGGCGCTCCTCCTTGCTAGTCTACTCTGTTGTACTGTGCCGGCTGCGCATTGGCCACACCTGGTTGACACACGGGTTATTATTACGCCCTGAGGACCCACCTCTCTGTCGTTGTGGTTCAGCTTTGATGGTGGTCCCCATTTTGTTGGGCTACCTGCTTTTAACTCCGCTCAGGCAGACGTTTGATCTGCGTGATTCGCTTCCTGCACTTTTATCGGATGGCGTTGCAATGACAGACGTAGTTTTGAGTTTTATTCATGCATTGGGTCTTTATCGCTTGAGCCATGTGTTTGTCCTTTTTCTTGTGTTGAGTCTGGCATTTGGCCTACGGTTTTAGATTGTGGTTTTTAGAGTGTCACTTTGGGGTTAGCCAACCACTGTCACACTCTTTGTGAGTTTAGTTCCATTTGTCTGGTCTTTGTCTGTGTCTTCCTTGTCCTGTGTCATCCCTAGTCATCCCCTTTGTTTGTTTTTATTTTTTGTGGGTGTTTAAAGTTCGTGGAAAAAGGGACCAATGTCCCTTGTAGTCTGGTCCCTTCAATCCCACAAACCAACAAACCCACCTTATCAACTGTCTCTGGGTTTATGGCGAGTTACCGTTCAATGGAGGGAAAGCATCGTAATCCCCATGTTGAAACCTGGCAAGAACCGAAGGTGGACAGCTAGCGCCCCATTATCCTCACCGACATTCTCTGCAAGTTGCTCGAAAACATGGTGAGCCAGTAGTTGAGTTGGATACTTGAGTCTCGAGACCTGTGGTATCTGCCAAGTCCGCTCAATGACAGATAAATTGGTGTGCCTTAAGTCTGCCATGCGAACAGCTTTTTCCAGGCGCCGACATTTTGTAGCCATCTTTTTTCATTTACGAAGGGCCTGCTCCATGACGTGGTGCCACCACATCCTTGGAACACTGCTTGGATGGGGCATTCGTGGCTCACTCGCGATTTCTATATAGAACTTTCTCTCCCTCCGTACCTTCCATGTTCAAGTCAGAGGCTCCTTTAGCTCCTCCCATATCCAAGAGAATGGGGTACCGCAGGGCTCTGTATTGAGCGTTCCACTGTTTATAGTGGCTATAAATGGCCTAGCAGCAGCTGTAGGGCTGTCAGTGTCGCCCTCTTTATATGCTGATGACATGTGCATATTTCAATTCCTCAACCATTGGTGTTGCTCTCGCCCATGGGTTTCATTCTCTGATGACAAGATCTGCGTTTTGCACTTCTGTCGGCGACAGACAGTCCGTCCTGACCCTGCACTTTTTCTTGACAGTCATCCACTGCTGGTAGTCGAAACGTATCACTTTTTAGGACCGGTTTTCGAAGCCTGGCTAACATGGCTCCCCCATATTCGTCAGCTGAAGCGAAAGTGCTGATGGCATCTTAACGCCCTCCATTGACTGAGCAACACCACTTGGGGGTCAGATCTCTCTACATTGCTGTGGCCCTACAAAGCCCTAGTTCAGTTATGACTTGGCTATGAGAGTGTTGTGTATGGTTCGTCAGCGCCCTCAGTATTGAAGTTGCTTGATCCTGTGCATTACTGTGGGATCCGTCGAGCGACGGGTGCTTTTCGAACGAGTCCAGTGCCCAGGCTACTAGTGGGGGCTGGAGTCCCTCCATGTCACATCAGGGGCCGCCAACTGCTCGCCCACTATGCAGGCAGGTCCATAGCTCGCCTCGGCATCCGAATTACCATCTTTTGTTCCTGAACACAGTGGTCCATCACCCAGAATGGCGGCCTCAGTCAGGGATAACGATCGCTGTACGTGTATGTTCTCTGTTGTTTGAACTCGTGTCCTTTGCTTTACATTACAGCGCCTAATGCGGGTCCATACACACACTCCTCCATGGTGTATGCCTCAGCCGAAACTATGGCGGGACCTACCGCGTTTCCATAAGGACTCCAGTCCTCTTGAGGCACTTTGGAGTCACTTCTTATCGATCCTTGACGAATCCCAGGGTTCTGAGGTCATCCATGCCGACGGCTCGCTGGTTGATGGTCGTGTAGGCTTTGCCTGTGCTCACTCGGCGCGTATCGAACAGCACTCCTTCCCGGATGGCTGCAGTGTCTTCACTGTTATGCTGGTGGCCATATCTCATGCCCTCAAGCAAATTCGTTCCTGCCCCAGTGTGTCCTACCTGGTCTGCAGTTATTAGCTGAGTGGATTACAGGCCATTGATAAGTGCTAACCACTCTATCCTCTGGTAGGAACTATCCATGAGTCGGTTTGTGCTCTCGAAAGATCTGGTTCTTCAATGGTCTTTTTATGGACCCGGGGGCATGTTGGAATCCGGGGAAATGAACTCGTTGACCGGCTGACCAAACAGGCCACTCATAAGCCGCTTATGGAGATTGGAATACCCGAACCCGACCTCCGATCAATGTTACGACCAATAATCTCCGCGCCATCAAGGAGAGCACAACTGAGTGCAGGCTTCTCACAGGAACTCTGTGGTCCTCTGCCACCTTCGCATTGGTATTTATTGCGCCACAAGGACTCACCTGTCTGTCGATGTGGTTCAGCATTGACAGTGGTCCTCATGTTGTTGAACTGTCCGTTTTTAACTCCGCTGAGGCAGACGTTTGCTCTGACTGATACCCTGCCTGCTCTTTTATCAGATGACGCTGTAATGGCAGACTTAGTTTTGAGTTTTATTCATGCAGGGGGTTTTATCAGTCGACCTAAGCGTTTGTCTCTTATTTTTATGTTAAGTCTGGCCTTTGGCCTAGGATTTTAGACTGGTTTTTTTAGTGTGTTTCTTGGTGGTTGGCTTTTCCTGTTTTGTTTCCATGGGCGACCAACCACTGTCACACTCTGTGTACTTTTAATTACTTTTGTCTGCTCTTGGTGTCTTTCTTTTTCTGTGTCATCCCTTGTCATCTCTGTTATCATCAGTTATTTTGCCTCCCAGATAGTAAAACTCATCTACTACTTTAAGTGTCTCGTTTCCTAATGTAATTTCCTCAACATTACCTGATTTAATTCGATTATATTCCATTATCATTGTTTTTCTTCTGTTGATGCTCATCTTATAACCTTTCAAGACACTGTCCATTTCATTCAACTACTCTTCCAAATCTTTTGCTGTCCCTCTTGGGGGCTGAGCAGTGTTTGCTGAGTCTGAGCTTGGCAACTCTGAGGTTCCTGAGCTGGCGGCTGGTGAGCTCCGCCAGTCCCATATCACATAAAGCTATGGGTATGCTTCAGTGACCACTGTACAGTGTAGCAGTGGAACTTTGTATGTCACAGGGAACAGGGATGTTGGCTTGGCCATCCAGATCACAAGGATGACGAAAACCTGTATAAAAAAACCTCAGTCTCAAGGTGTGCTGCATGCTCATGAGATACATGGCTGTTGAGATGGAACAATCCTTAATGGGCAACATCTGGGGAATGCACAGCACCTCAGTTGCATAATGCTTGCCTAGGTGCACGGGGCTCTGTCTAGGTGGACTTTTATTTCCCTAACCACTCGTGGGACCAGCATGTATCCTTCGAAATCTTCTCCTCCTCCTCACAGCGGAAAGGGTGGGCCACTGGTAGGTACCAACTCCCAGTCAAACAAGAGGGCTACTGTAGCCTGTCCTCCAGACTTGGGCGTTACTAAGACTCTGTTAGAATTGAGTAACAGAAGGCATGCTGGTGGATAGAATGTGTTTCTTATAATTAAACAGAAAGAAAGGAGCTATGATAGAACAAATGATTTAGCATGGAAACCATGTATTTTCGGCCATAAGTTCATTAGACCATTTTTGTTCCATATATTCTCATCGATCAATAACTAGAGTTTGTACATGGTGGAAAAAATCACACTGTATACGCTCCTAGCCTCCTAAAATCGCCGCATTCTCACATCGGACGATAGCGAGGATAAACCATCCGCTTCCAGTACTCCCTGTGGCAACGTCAAGACTGAAATTGTGAATGTCGAGTTAATTTCCGTCTTGACGTTGCCACAGAGAGTACTGGAAGCTTTTAACATATATAAAGGGTGAAATGGAATCGTTGGAAGCTTAAAATTTGTCAAGCACTTGCGAAATTTGTCTCTGTTGGTAGAAACATCCGGTTCCCAGACCCCCATGATAGAAGGCTTCCATACCACAGTGGAACATTAATGGATTCAGGAGACATGTGGAGGAACTGAAACCACTAGGACAGGATCGCCCTCTGTGCCTGAGTTTACAAGAAACATATTTTAAAACCTCTGACACCCCTGTGTTACATAGCTATACCCTTTACCGAGAGGATGACACGGATAGGGACAGAGGCAAGAGAGGTGTTGCTGTGTTTGTCAATAACCTGCATCAGTCCTCTGATCTCCCCCTGTAGACCTACAAGCAGTTGCTATCGAAATTCATGACTGTCAGAGGATCATTGATTTCTAGCTGTATCTCAATCCACAAGATGCGATGGATTTTCAAAATTCTCAAATTCTCGTAGATTTTGTGGAACAACTCCACGACCTTTTCTCCTCCTGTGAGTTTCAACGTCCATCATGGTTTGTGGGGATCGACCTCTGCCTACCCTCAGGGTCGGGTTGTGGAGGGTCTCACGAGCTGTGCATTCTAAACACTGGTACTCAAAATCGTTTCTGCAGGGCTACTGGGTCCTTCTGGGCCATCGACCTCTCTTTCTGCCCTCCAGTCCTGGAAGATTCTGTTCAGTGAGAGATCATTGACGATCTTCTTTCCAGTGACAACTTCTCACTCCGCATTCACCTACTGGATGGAGCACTTCCTGGATAGAGGTCACAAACATGGTGGTCAGCACAGAATGCTGTTCAGTCAGCTGGCTGTGTTTGAACATCACAACTGCATCCGTGAAGGGGTGGACCACATCAAGCAGGTGACTCGTCTGCTGCTGACTTACCCATCCGACAGTCATCAGGTGATATTAAGAGGGGACCTATAACTTGGTGGACGGTCCGTCAGGGGCTTGGCATTCATTTGCTGGGTACTGGCTTGTCAACCCCGAGGTCCTTGAGCTGGGGACTTGTAAGCATTGCCAGCCCCTGTCACCATAAGCTATGGGCATGCTTCAGCGACCACTGTGTGGCGCGTTGGTAGAACATTGTGTGTCTCAATGATTGGGGATCTTGGCTTGACCGACTGGATCACAGAGATGGAATAAACCTCTATAAAACACCACTCAGTCTCAAGGTGTGCTGTGTGCTGATAAGATGCACGGCTGTTGAGGTGGAACAGTCGTTAGCGGGCAACCTCTGGGGAACCTGCGGCACCTCAGTTGTATAACGCTTATCTAAGCATGTGGGGCTCTATCTAGGTTGACTTCTAGTTCCCTGGCTACTCGTGGGCCGAGATGGATCCCTTGAAATCTTCTTTGTCTCCTCCCAGTGTATAGGGTGGGCTACTGCTAGATACCAATCCCACAAAAGGGCAAGTGTAGCCAGTCCTCCTGACTTAGGAGCGAAATCTCAGTGTATCATGATAGCAACAGAACACATTCTACCGGTCAGAATGTGTTTTTATTCGTTAAAAGGAAAGAGGGCGGCTTCGAGAAAGTTTCACCATTCTAGATTCAAAAACGGCTCGAGGGCATAGCTGGCAGTTATAAATCTCTTAAGGGATTGCGTAATGGGACACTGTTGGTAGAAACCGCTAGTTCGCAACAAGCTAAGAATCTATAGAACGCGCAATCCCTTGGGGAATATACCTTCGAAAATGAGCTGCACACCACCTTGAATTACAGCAAAGGTGTTGTGACGTGCAGGGATCTGGTGGACATTCCCAAAAAGGGCCTGAAAGATGAGTGGGGTCCAGCAGGAATAGTTGATTTGCAAAATATCGTGAAGAGGGTGGATGGGGGTTCTTGTGATGTCCGACTCCTTTATCCTGACATTTAATAACACAAAACTCCCTGACAATATTAAGGCAGGTTTCCTTAAGTGTGCGGCCTAAAGTAAACAACCCAATGTGGTGTTTCGAATGCCAACACTTTGGGCATACTACTCTTGGGTGTCGTGGAGAAGCTACTTGTGGCAAGTTTGGTAAGGCCGCCCATGATGGTGTCCACTGTTCGCTTCAATTGAAGTGTGTAAATTGCTCCTGACCTCACCCCATCTGGAGTCAGGACTGTAACGTGTATATGGAAGAATGGAAGATACAGGAGCTTAAAATTATGAAGTGCAGCAGCTATACTGAGGCAAAAAAAAAAAAAAAACTGTATAAGGCCATGCTGCATTTGTGTTTTGCCACCACCTTTACTTCAGTTGTAAAACAGCCCATGAGGAAAGCTGACGTTGATACACAAATGAAGGTGGCTTCTACTGGCACTAGTACCTGGGTGTGTCCTGAACGTGTGCTGCTGCAATCGCTTCTGAGCCTCTCCCTCCCCCAAGAACTTCAGAAAAAGCTGTGGTTGCTGACATTGTGGAGCTCCCTGACCCTCCGAAGGCTCCATCTGGTACGCTGTCAAATGCTGCCACACCCTCAACTGCAGTTGTGGCTGCAATGTCTACTAAGGGAGAAAATCCAAGTCAAAACGTCCAACAACGGTGGAACGGGACAGAAAACAGCCTGACAATGCCGACGTCGACCTCTTTGACATCTCTGTCGATTCCTCTTTAGAGGCTATGGAGCTCGATGTCGTATTGGGGAACCACCTCGCTCCAAACCTGAGCCTCCACCTACTGGGGGCTCCCCTCCCCACCAGAAATTCAGGATGAAACGACTACCCCCTCTGACAGATGGCTCCCATTATGCAGTGGAACATGAATGGATTCAGTAAGCCCATGTAGGAACTGAAACTTCTAGTGCAGCAACGCCCTGAGTGCTTGTGTTTGCAGAAAATACATTTAAGCATCTGCTGCCCCTGTGCTATGGGGCTATACCCTATTTCGTAAGGATGACCTGACTGCGGAAAGAGCCAAAGGAGTGGTTGCTGTGTTTGTCAATAAGGGGCACCACACCTCTGCTCTTCCCCTGGATACAGAACTGCAAGCAGTTGCAGTCGAAATTTCTGCACATCAGTGGCTTACAGTTTGTTCTCTCTGTTTACCTCCACTGGACGCAATAGACTCTGAGGCTCTCACAGATCTTATCACACACTCCCCTGACCACTTCTCCTCCTGGGAGATTTCAGTGGCCACCAAGTCCTGTGAGGCTCAACGTGTACTTGCGTCGGCGTCGAGTTTTGGATAGCCTCCTGACATCTTGAGAGCTGTGCCTCCTGCATGCTGGTACTCCGAGTAATTTCTGTGGCGCTACTGGGTCATTATCAGCGATCGACCTATCCCTCTGCTCTCCAGCCCTCGCCGATTGTTCACTGGGAGGTCACTGGCGACCTTCATTCCAGCGACCAATTCCCAAGCTGCCTTCATCTAGCCGATGGTGTGTTCCTGGAACAAAATCCACCAATGTGGATGACTGAAAGAGCTAACTGGACGCTGTTTGGCCAGTTGGCTGTGTTTGAAAACCGTGACAGCGTCCAGGAATGGGTGGATCGCATCACATACATGATCCATCACGCTGCTGATCTATCCATACCAACGTGTTTCGGCCACCTTTCCCTTGGTGGACAGAAGAGTGCCATTTAGCCATCCGGCACGGACGTGCGACTCATCGACAGTTTAAATGCCGCCCGACAATCTCTCAACCATTCGAATCACGAGAGCCAGGGCTCGCCGTGACATTAAACAGAGCAAAAAGCGGCCATGGCATGAGTTCCTGAACTCCATAAATCGTAAAAAGTATGGGAAGCCACCCAGAGGATTTCCAGTAAAAAACAGCCGTTTACCGATTGCTGCAGTGTGGAACCAGAAGAGCCTCCAAACAACACCTAGAAACATTGCGCAGACGCTGGCCGAGTATTTTGCACAAATTACTGCAAATGCAAGCCAAGATCCAGCGATTCGTCACTACCGTGCGACTATCAAGATGGAAAAGTTGGACTTTCGGTCGAACAATTAGGAAGCCTACAACTCCCATTTCTCCATGTGGGAGCTCGAATCGGCACTGGCTGAGACTGCTGCACTGCAATCGCCACCACCACATCCGGTACTGCATGCTTCAACATCTGCCAGCGGCGTCAGAGGAAGTCATCCTCGAATGTTTTAAGCTAATATGGCAGACAGGTGTCTTCCCCAACTCGTGGAGGGAGGCAATTCTAATTCCTGCCCTCGAACCAGGAAAGGGCCGCACATGCCCCAGTAGTTATCGGAATATCGCCTTGACGAGCTGTGTAGGAAAGACTCTGGAATGGATGGCTAACCGTCGTCTGGTCTCGCTTTTAGAGACCAGGCAACTCCTTAGTCGCTCTCAGTGTGGATTACGAAAATTTCGGTCCACGGTCGACAACCTGACCCTCGTAGAAGCGGCTGTTCAGCAGGCATCCCTCCGTCAGCATCACAGTATCAGCATATTTTTAGATATCAGTAAGACATACGATACTACTGGGAGACATTGTAGTCTCGCACAACTGCATCAATGGGGCTTTCGTGGCTATCTCCCCATTTTCATTCGGTCTTCCCTTTCTCAGCAGTTTTTCCGGACCCGAGTTGGTCACACACAGTGTGATAGATTTAAGCAGGAGAATGGTGTCCCCCAGGGCAGTGTTTTAAGTGTTACCCTCTTTCCCACAGGCATCAACAGTATAACATCTGCGGTAGGGAGTCCAGTACAGTGCTCCTTATTTGTGAACGAACTTTGCTGTTTTCTGTTCATCCTCCACTATTGCAACGGTAAGCCGTCAGTTGCAACTTACAGTGCGGCGGTTAGAGGAGTGGGCTGCAAAGTGTACCAGTTCATTTCAATCGTTGTCGTCCTTTTAATTTGCCTTCCTTGGATATAGGGGACACAATGCCACACTTTAGAGACACAGTGCTGCTACTTGGCCTATTTTGGAATCCAGATTGTTACGGTTGCCACACCTGCGAGACTTGTAAGCCAGAACCTTGAAGGCACGGAACATTCTCAAGTGCCTCAACCACAGGTCTTGGAGGGCAGACAGGGTGCGTCTCCTTCAGTTTTATCGGGCTTTCGTGCATACGCAGCTGGACTATGGGTCCACGGTGTATGGGTCAATGAGGCTCTCTTATTTGCGGAACCTTGACGATATCCACCATGAGGGGATTCGACTGGTCACGGGTGCTTATCGGAACAGTCCTTACCTTGTCCTCTATGCTGAGGCGGGAGAACCGCCACTTACCATCAGGCTGCATCTCCTCCTTTTGAGCCATGCGTGTAAGTTCCTCACAGCTCCGACTTCACCTGCACAACATACTGTTGCTCGTCCGCCTCTGGAGCGCCTTTTCTCCAACCGTCCACAAGCCACGATGCCGTGTGCAACGTATGCTGGAGTCTCTTGGTGTGGAGCCCATACGACCCTAAATCCAGGGTCTTAACCGCCTGCCACCCTGGTTACTACAGAGGTCCAAATTGATTTTACATTTGGTGCGGTACAAGAGAGACTGCACTTCTGCTTCTGGTTTTAATGCAACATTTTCTGCCATTTTATCTGAGAGCCACGACTATGTAGCTGTTTTTACGGATGGGTCGAAACAAGGGGATTCCGTTGGTTGCTCAGTTGTTTTTCCGGATCGTGTCCTCAAGGTCCGACTGCCTCAGACTTTTATTGTCTTTGATGCATTATTGTCTGCGATCTTGCGGGCGCTGGAGCAGATGAGACATTCTTCCTCTCCTAAATTTCTTGTCTGTTCCGATTCACTCAGTGCCCTTCAATCATTGCACCATAAGTATCCGGCAGATAAAATAGTCCAGACCATCCAGGATGCCCTCCTCCGACTACAGCGACTGGGGAAGGTTGTAGCTTTCTGCTGGGTTCCGGGGCATGTCGGCATTGCTGGGAATGAAAGGGCAGATCTCGCAGCCAAGGAGGCGTGTCTCGATCCACACGTACCTCAGTGTGCTATCCCCTTGCACGCACTCACCTCGCTGTTGAGCTCACGAGTCATGTGTCGATGGGAGGATGAGTGGCTGGAAGTGACTGACAATAAGCTCCGTCTAGTCAAGCCCACAACGCGTGTGTGGTGTACTTTCTTTCAGCCCCATCGACGGGACGAGGTTCTCCTCACTCGGCTTCGAATAGGCCACAGCCCTATGACGCATGGCTTCCTGCTCCGGTGAGAAGACCCTCCAATGTGTGGTGCTTGCGGCGTCCAGGTCACTGTGCGCCACGTTCTCTTGGATTGCGTTTTATTTTCTGACCAGCGGGCCGCGGCTGACTTGCCAGCGGACCTGCCAACTCTTTTAGGCAACACTCGGACGAATGTGGTTAAAGTTTTAAAGTTCTGTGCCATGTCAAATGTTTTTACAAAGATTTTAGGGAGAGGATTTTAATTTGCTCACTGTGTGACAAGCTCGCCCATATTCTATGTAAGTAGTCCGCCAGTGACAATTTCAGTGGCATTCTTGTTGCTATGTTTTCCCTTTCCTTCGGTTTTACTTTCTTATATAGCATTTTCTTTCTTTTCCTGCTTTCTTTGAGTGTGTGCTTCAGTTTTCTTAGGTCTGTCCACATTCGTTCCTTTTAATGTGTGTCAGGGCGCAGCTGACCTCGATGTTGAGCGCCCATAAACCCCAACACACACACACACACACATATTCAGCACAGTTTTCTAAGTAAATATCACTGTACTGGCATAATATTTGATATCAGTAAGGCGTACGATACTACTTGGAGACACTGTATTCTCACAGAACTATATCAATAGGCCCTCCTCTCCATTTTCATCGGTCTATCCTGTCTCAGTGGTCGTTTAGGACCCGAGCTGGTGACACTCTGCCAGATCGTTTTCTGCAGAAGAATGGTGTCCCCCAGGCCAGTGTTTTATGTGATATCCTCTTAACATTCTTCCCATAGCCATAAAGAGTATCACATCTACAGGAAGAAGTCCTGTACATTGGTCCTCGTATGTGGACGATTTTGCTGTTTTCTCAACCACCTCCAGTGTTGAAGCCGTGGGCCGTCAGTTGCAAATTACAGTGTGAAGGCCGGCCGGAGTGGACGTGCGGTTCTAGGCGCTACAGTCTGGAACCGAGCGACCACTCGGTCGTAGGTTCGAATCCTGCCTCGGGAGTGGATGTGTGTGATGTCCTTAGGTTAGTTAGGTTTAATTAGTTCTAAGTTCTAGGCGACTGATGACCTCAGAAGTTAAGTCGCATAGTGCTCAGAGCCATTTTGAACAGTGTGAAGTTTAGAGATGTGGGCTGCAAGGACAGGCTTTCAGTCTTCTGTAGATGAGTGTGTGTGTTTATTTTAATCGTTCTCGTCGTGTTTGTAACTTACCTGCATTGTATGTGAGGGACAGTATCCTACATGTTAGAGACTGTGCGAGGTTTCTGCGCCTCATGTTCGACTCGAGCCATTGTGAACAGTGTGAAGGCTAGAGATGTGGGCTGCAAGGACGGGCTTTCAGTCTTCTGTAGATGAGTGTGTGTGTTTATTTTAATCGTTCTCGTCGTATATGTAACTTACCTGCCTTGTATGTGAGGGACACCATCCTACATTTTGGAGACTGTGCGAGGTTTCTGCGCCTCAAGTTTGACTGGCAATAGTTACGGTTCCCCAACGTGAGAGATTAGAAATCCAGAACCCAAAAGGCACTGAACATCTTAAAGGGCCTTTGTCACAGGTCTTGGGCAGCAGACAGGACGCGTCACCTCCAGTTTTATAGAGTTTTTGTGTGTTCGCGGCTGGACTAAGGGGGCGTGGTCAATGGATATTCGAAGCCTTCTTATTTGAAGATTGTTGATGCTGTCCACCATGAGGGGCTCTGGCGGGCCACAGGTGCTTATATGGATCAGTCCCACACCTAGCCTTTGCGCTGATGCCAGGGAACCGCCACTTACCATCAAGCGGCAGCTTTTCATGGTAAGTCAGACGTGTAAGTTCCGTGCAGCTCCGACTTCACCTGCACACCATAATGTTGCTCGTTCATCTCTGGCTCACCTTTTTTCCATCCTTCCATGAGCCACAATTCTTTTACGATCCGTGTGCAGCGTGTGGAGTCATTCAGTGTGGAGCAAGTGCTACCCCAAATCCAGGATTTTAACCAACTGCCACCCTGGTTACTGCAGAGTCATTTTAGATTTAGTGCTTGTTTTATGCGTTATTTTCAGACATTTTGAATGAGCACCACAACTATGTATCTGGCCATAGGAATGTATCTAAACAGGGAGCTCAGTTGGTTCTTCTGTTTCCTTCCGGGTTGTGTACTCAAGTTCCTACAGCCTCAAGATTTCTCTATCTTCGACGCAGAATTATATGAGTTTTTATGGACACTGGAGTAGATGAGGGTTTCTTACAGTGCTAAATTTCTTGTCTGTTCCTATTCTCTTAGTGCTCTTCGTTCTCCACAACATTTGTACCTAGGGTTAATGTGGTCCATAAAATCCAGGATGCCCTCCTCCAATTACAACGGCTGGGGAAGAAGATGCGGTCTGAGGCGCAGCAGTCATGGACTGTGCGGCTGGTCCAGGCGGAGGTTCGAGTCCTCCCTCGGACATGGGTGTGTGTGTTTGTCCTTAGGATGATTTAGGTTAAGTAGTGTGTAAGGTTGGGGACTGATGACCTCAGCAGTGAAGTCCCATATGCTTTCACACACATTTGAATATTTTTGAAGAAGATGCAGCCATTCTGCTACGTCTAGGGTACACGGGTATTTGGGGGGGGGGGGGGCGAGGGGGACGAAAGGGCTCATCTAGCAGCCAACGAGGAGTGTCGTGATCCACAGCTATTTCAGTGCGCAATAGCCTCACTGTTGTGCTCCATAACCTTGCTGCGGATGGAGGGTGAATGGCTGGAAGGGGCAGACAAAAAGTTCTTTATAATAAAGCCCACAAGGCGACTGTGGCGTACATCCTTCCAACCACGTTGACGGGAGGAGGTCCTCCTTATTCGCCTTCCCATAGGCCACAACCCTGTGACGCATCGCTTCTTGTTCTGCCGAGAGGACCCTCCTATGTTTGATGGTTGTGGCGTACAGACCACATTTTATTGGACTGTGTTCTATTTTCCGACCGGTGTCCACCGGCAGTTTTTCTGACAGATCTGATCTCTATTTTAAGTAATGTTCTAATGAATATTGTTCAGTTTTTAAAGTTTTGTGAATTGTCCAACATTTTTCCGAATATTTTAGGGAGATTGTTTTTATGTGTTAACAGAGTGACTGGCTCTCCCACATTTTTGTTAGCAGTCAGTCGGTGTCATTTGCCTGCGCTTTTCTTTTACTTCCTTTGTCGTTTTACTTGGGTTTTAATCTGATGTCTAGCTACTTTTAATCTTTCTCCGTTGTTTTAGCGCATTTGAAATAGAGTGCATGAGTGTGGAAAAATTTTCCCGGTTTAAATCACATTCGTTGGTTTTAATGAGGGTAAGGGCTCCGATAAACTTGCTGTTGAGCGCCTATAAGCTCCAAACACCCCCCTCCTCCTCCCACCCCCGCCACACACACACATACGCGCGCGCGCGCTTGCGCACTAGTCGAGTTCCGGCTGCAATAGAAGCTTCTGCATCATCGAAGTGCCGCGGAGTAGCAGGGGCTCGTTTTCACATAACTATCCAGCTGTTCGATGACGACCGGCCACTTTCAGTGTCCTTAAACACTGCTCCATCGTGCTGCTTTCTGTTGTCTGCCACGGTTAGTAATCTTTGCTGAACTGTCTGGGACGTGTCAGTGATCCCTTGCTATCGTAACTGGATTGCGCTAGTCCTTCATTGTGTGTCAAGTGTTGGTGGTAAGTGTCGTCTGTCTTCACACCGTCGGCTGGAAGGTACCTCTGAAGTCGGTGTCATCTGTGGTCGCCGTAGTGTTGCGAAATAGCTGACCTAGCAGTCCGTTCACCGGCTCAAACTGATTTGGCGGTGCGCAGGTTTCGTGATGACGCTATTCTGTTGGTTCCAAGACTCGCTTACAACTTTATCCTTTATACTCCGAACGAACCCCCTGCGGGTTCGGGGGTTTGAATAGGCCCGCGGTATTCCTGCCTGTTGTAAGAGGCGACTACAAAGAGTCTCAACCTTTCCGGCCATATGTGATGGTCACCTGTTGGGTTTGACCTCCATCTCTCAAAACTTTTCCGAAGAGCAAGCCGATCGGGGAAGGGCGCCTTACTTGGTGCATTGCGTCGATCTACCGATCAGACCTTTCGCCAGCTTCTTTGTCGTTGCATTGCTGTCCTGCCCGCTCTCCGTCTCTTGGGCATGGATACGTTCCTGCGTGCACTTTCCACCTTACGCTGTGCAGTGCCACTTTCTGCACTGATGGCGACCATGGACCACATGTCACCTAACATCCAGCACGGTAGCCAGTCCGTTGTGGTGGGGCCGCCATGTACCCTCTTGGTTGTAGTCCCCTGACAACACAGGGATCGCTCTACTGATGCCTGCGCCGTTCACTCCCCACGTATGCCAAGGAGTAGATGCCCATCTCCCTGGGGCATCAGGACTCCCGGCAATGGCCATCCTGCCAGGTGGCTATTGCTGTGGCTGGGTGGCGCCCGTGGGGAGGGCCCTTGGTCGGAGTAGGTGGCATCAGGGCGGATGACCCGCAATGAAGCGTGGTACATCATCTCTCGCTGGCGGCCAACCGCCAGCAGTCTCTAAGCGTTCTCGGGCTCAATTTAATGCTCAGAAGTACGATCCGAAAACGTTGCCCTCTCTGGCCACGCCGTGAGAGGAGCGTAAGCCTCAGGATGGAGGTAACAGTTATTCACCCCGATTCTTAGTTTGCACGAGAGCTGATGGGGAGTCTTTTCTATCCACAAAGCCTGAGTTCTTCGTCGAGCATTTAGTGGACAAGTTTGGGGAGGTGGAGGGCTTGTCCTAAATGCGCTCTGGATCGGTACTGATACAAACGGCATCCTCCGCTCAGTCACACAGGTTACTTGCTTGTGACAAGTTGGGGGATGTTAACGTTACCATTACACCACATAAGAGTTTAAATGTGGTCCAGGGTGTTATTTTCCATAGGGACCTACTTTTTCAGTCTGATGACGAGCTGCGCGCCAACTTAGAGCGTAGAGGTGTTCATTTCGTCCGGCGCGTTCATTGGGGTCCGAAGGACAATCAGGTTGCTACCGGTGACTTCATCTTGGCCTTCAAGGGTGATACATTACCAGAGAAGGTCAAGGTGATGGTCTACCATTGTGACGTGAAGCCCTATATCCCTCCCCCGATCCCCCTGCGGATTTGGGGGTTCGAATAGGCCCGCGGTATTCCTGCCTGTCGTAAGAGGCGACTAAAAGGAGTCTCAAACGTTTCGACCTTAATGTGATGGTCCCCATTAGGGTTTGACCTCCATTTTTCCAAATTCCACAGCAGTACGAGCCTTTTGGGGAAGGACACCTTACGTGGTGCACCATCAGTCCTCTGTGCCCTAAGGCCTTGGCACTCTTGATCGTCTTGGCGTCGTCACTGCACCCTCCATCCGCCATTTGGGCATACACACCTGATGGATTGTGTACGTAACGCCCTTAGTGCTTCACCATCTGCACCCACGATCACTATGGACTACCCATGGCACCCAAAATCCAGCACAGTAGCCAGCCCGTTGTGGTGGGGTCGTCATGTACCCTCTAGGTTGTAGCCCCCTGACAACACAGGGATCGTACTGCTGATGCCTGAGCTGACAGCTCCCCACGTAAGCCAAGGAGTCGATGCTAGTCTCTCTGGGGCATCAGGACTCCCGGCAACGGCCGTCCTGTCAGGTGGCCTTTGCTGTGGCTGGGTGGCGCCCGTGGGGAGAGCCCCTGATCGGAGTGGGTGGCATCGGGGCGGATGCCCCGCAATGAAGCGGGTGAAGTCTCAATCAGGTGGTCGCACGACCGCCAACGTCTCTAAGCGCGGTAAGACAGAATTTAATGCTGTGACGTATAACCACAAGTCGTTCCCTTCCCTAGCCACGCCATGGGAGGAACGTAGGGCTGCAGACAGACAGGAGCCGTATTCACCGCGATACCTTGTGTGCAGCAGAACCGATGGGGATTCGTTTTTGGGGACTAAGCCTCTCTTCTTTGTTCACCATCTTGAAGATAAATTTGGGGAAGTGGCATCTGTTTCCAAAATGAGGAGCGGGGCTATTTTGATACAAGCAGTTTCATCTGCACAGTCAGGAGCGTTACTTGCCTGTGAGAAGCTCGGTGACATCCCCGTTCATGTCACTCCCCATAAGTCCTTAAATTTGGTCCAGGGGATTATTTTTCATAAAGATCTTCTGCTACAGTCTGATGACGAGCTACGGGAGAACCTGGCACGACGAGGTGTGCACTTTGTCCATCGTGTCTTTAGGGGGCCCGAGGATAATAGGGTCGCTACCGGTACCTTCATCCTGGCCTTTGAGGGTGACTGCTTGCCTGAGAAGGTCAAGGTCATGATCTACCGGTGCGATGTCAAGCCCTATGTCCCACCTCCTATGCGATGCTTCCAGTGCTGGAAGTTCGGACATATGCCCTCCAGATGCACTGCCAGCCCCACGTGTCGTGATTGTGGACAACCTTCACATCCTAATGCTCCATCTGCTCCGCCTCCCACCTGCGTTAACTGTGGGGAGCATCATTCTCCCTGCTCGCCAGACTGTGCAGTCTACCAAAGAGAGCGGAAGATACAAGAAAGTAAGACCCTGGACCGTTTAACTTACCAAGAGGCAAGGAAGAAGCTAGACCGGCTCACCCCCACATCTATGTTGAGGAGTTATGCTGCTGCAACTCTGCCGCCGGTTCCTGCAAAGACTCCCTTCTTAGTTGGCCCACAGAACACTAAAGTTACGCCTGCCCCACCGCTGGTAGGGGCCACGCTCTCTTCCACTGCTCCCAAAACACCCGGTTTGGGGGCAGTGGACCCCGAACAACTGGGGACATCCATCCCCACCTCTCAGCCGGAGGGGCACCAGCCTCCTCCGGCTGCTCAGTCAGAGAGGCTAGAGCCTCTTCCAGCTCCTCAGCTGGAGAGGCAACAGCCTCCTCCGGCTGCTCAGCCGGAGAGGTAACAGCCTCCTCCGGCCTCACTCGTTCGGAAGGGGACGCTTGGGGGAGTCCCTTCCAAGGATTTTACGTCTCGCTAGACGCTAGCCAGTGGCTGAGGAAGCCACCAGCTGCTGGTCGAAGGGCTTCACGCTCTTCCTCTGTTCCTGACAATGCATCCGGAAAGCCCTCCTAGCATGCGAACCCTCCTCCCAAAGACAGGAGAGAGAGAGAAGAGGAAGCTTTCTAAGAAGCCTAAGGACCCAGTGGTTCCCGCGCCAACGCTTCCTGTCAGCTCAGCCTCTGAGGATGAGGTCGAGCTCTTTGCGTCCCCAGAGGACCTCGATCTCGCCGTCTCAGAAACGATGGCAGTTGCGACGTCAGTCACTCAGTCGGTAGCAGCATGTGACTCTGTGAAGTAATTTGCTTTTTCAGTACCTTCATGCCCTTACAGGACACGCTTTGTACGATCCTCCAGTGGAATTGTGGCGGTTACTTTAGCCATCTCCCTGAGCTATGACAGCTTCTAAGCCTGACACCTGCTTTCTGCATTGCCCTCCAGGAAACCTGGTTCCCGGCAATGCGGACCCCTGTCCTTCGTGGATACAGGGGTTATTACTGCAACCGTAGCACTTACAATTGTGTGTCAGGTGGAGCCTGCGTGTATGTCCTTACCTCTGTATATAGTGCTCCTGTGCCCCTTCAAACATCATTGGAAGCTGTGGCTGTACGCGTAAGGACTACCCGGGACATAACCGTCTGCAGTGTCTATCTCCCTCCAGGTGGTACAGTCTCCCTGACCGAATTGGCTGCACTTGTCGCCCAACTCCCCACGCCTTTTCTTCTCCCGGGGGATTTTAACGCCCACAATCCCCTGTGGGGTGGAACGAAGGTTACTGGCCGAGGCAGAGAGGTCGAGAATCTCATCTCCCAACTCGACCTCTTCCTCTTAAACACTGGCGCCGCCACACATTTCAGTGTGGCGCATGGCACGTTCTCGGCCATAGATCTGTCATTGTGCAGCCCAGGGCTTGTACCATCGGTCCACTGGAGAGTCCATGACGACTTGTGTGGTAATGACCATTTTCCCATCTTCCTTTCACTACCCCAGCGTCGCTCCCCTGAACGCTTGCCCAGATGGGTAATTAGCAAGGCAAACTGGGAAGTGTTCTCCTCTGCTGCCACTGTTGACACTCTCCCCCACAGTACCATCCATGTGGCGGTTGAAACACTGAAGGCAGTGATTGTTTCCGCTGCGGAACGTACCATTCCTCGTTCATTAGGGTGCCCCCAGCGAAAGTCAATGCCTTGGTGGTCGTCGGAGGTCGCTGAAGCCATTAAAGAACGTCGGCGGCTCTTCAGCGACATACGCGCCACCCGTCTTTGGTGAACCTAATTCCATTCAAACGTCTCCGTGCTCAGGCACGGCGGCTCATCAAAAGGCGGAAACAGGAGTGCTGAGAGAGGTACGTTTGCACCATTGGTTCCCGTACTTCACCCTCCCAGGTGTGGATGAAGATTCGGCGCATCTTTGGATTGCAGCACTCTACAGGTGTCGCAGGGCTTACCATCAACGGGGCGGTATTCACCGATGCCGATGCAATCGCCGAGCTTTTCGCCCAGCACTATGTTCGGGCCTCTGCGTCGGGGAATTACCCGCCCGTGTTCCGCGCACTAAAACGCCAGGAGGAATGCAAACGGCTTTCTTTTTCTTCTCGCCACCCTGAGGCGTATAACACCCCATTTAGTTTGTGGGAACTCCAAAGCGCCCTGGCACAGTGCCCCGATACAGCCTCTGGGCCAGATGGCATCCACAATCAGATGCTCAAACACCTTTCCCCAGACTGTCAGCGGTGTGTTCTTGCCAGCTTCAACCGCATATGGGGCGATGGTGTCTTTCCGTCGCAGTGGCGGAAGAATACCGTCATTCCGGTGGTGAAGCCTGGTAAAAACCCGCTTAATGTGGATAGCTATCGGCCCATCAGCTTGACAAACACTCTGTGCAAGCTATTGGAACGCATGGTGAGTCGACGGCTGTGTTGGCTGCTCGAGTCTCGGGGTCTTCTGGCTCCGTGCCAGAGCGGCTTCCGTCAGGGCCGTTCTACCGCCGATGCTTTGGTCTTTCTTGAGTCTGCAATCCGCACTGCTTTTTCCAGGCGCCAACACCTCGTCTCCGTCTTTTTTGACCTCTCCAGAGCATATGACACGACGTGGCGGCACCATATTCTCTCCACATTGCACGGGTGGGGTCTCTGGGGCTCTCTCCCCATTTTTATTCAGAATTTTTTATCTCTTCGGACATTCCGCGTTTTAATTGGTACATCCCATAGTTCGCTTCATATCCAGGAGAACGGCGTTCCACAGGGCTCTGTATTGAGCGTGCCCCTTTTCCTTGTGGCCATTAATGGCCTTGCAGCAGCAGTAGGGTCGTCTGTCTCACCCACGTTATATGCTGACGATTTCTGCATCTTTTTCAGCTCTTCCACCATTAGTGTTGCAGAACGTAGGTTGCAGGGAGCCATACGCAAGGCGCAGGCGTGGGCCCTAGCCCATGGGTTTCAATTTTCTCCTGCGAAGACTTGTGTTATGCACTTTTGTCGGCGTCGAACTGTCCATCCCCACCCTGAGCTCTATCTTCAGGATGCCATGCTCAGGGTTTTTGATACTTACCGTTTACTGGGATTGCTGTTCGATGCCCAGCTTACTTGGCTTCCACATATTCGTCAACTCAAGCATTAGTGCTGGCAGCATCTGAACGTCCTTCGCTGCCTCAGCAACACAACTTGGGGTGCAGATCGTAATACGCTGCTGCAGCTCTACAAAGCCATTGTGCTGTCCCAGCTTGATTATGGGAGTGTGGCGTATGGCTCAGCGTCGCCCTCGGCGTTGCAACTGCTGGACCCCGTTCACCATTGTGGGGTTCGACAGGCGACAGGAGCATTCCGCACCAGCCCTGTTAATAGCCTCCTTGCTGAGGCAGGGGTTCCTCCGCTTCGTATTCGGCGTCAACAATTGTTAGCCAACTATGCTGCCCACATCGGTTGTTCTCCCCGTCACCCTAACTACCGTCTCCTTTTCGCCGATGCGGCAGTCCATATCCCACACCGGCGGCCGCGACCAGGCCACGCAATTGGGATACGTGTTTCGTCACTCCTTAGTGACCTCGAGTGTTTGACTCTTCCATCTGCTTTCCATGTCCGCTCACATACACCACCTTGGTGTATTCGATGGCCGCAGCTTCGGCTGGAACTTTCCCGATGGCCAAAAGATTCAGTTCCACCTGCAGTCTTGCGCCGCCAATTCCTTGCTCTCCTAGGCGCATTCCATGACTCGGAGGTTATCTATACAGATGGCTCGATGGTTGATGGCCGTGTGGGTTACGCTTATGCTCATGCGGACTATGTCGACCAGCGCTCCTTGCCGGAAGGCTGCAGTGTTTACACCGCAGAGTTAACAGCCATTTTTCGTGCCCTTGAGCGTATTCGTACCAGCACTGGCGAGTCTTTTGTCATTTGCAGTGACTCTCTCAGTAGTCTACAGGCTCTTGACCAGTGCTACCCACGCCATCCCATTTTTGTTGCCATCCAGGAGTCCGTTCATGCTCTTGAACAGCGTGGACGTTCGGTGGTGTTCATATGGACCCCGGGACACGTTGGGATAGCGGAAAACGAACACGCCGACAAGTTAGCTAAAGAAGCCACCCGCAAACTGCCGTTGGAGATCGGCCTCCCGGCAACTGATCTCCGATCGGTGTTACGCCGTCGGGTCTTTGGGATGTGGGCAGACAAATGGTGCACTCTGTCTGTACCCAACAAGCTGCGGCGTGTAAAGGAGACCACGACTGTGTGGGGTTCCTCCATGCAGGCCTCTCGCAGGGATTCTGTTATTCTCTGTAGGCTCCGCATTGGTCACTCTTGGCTGACGCATGGTCATCTGCTGCATCGAGAGGACCCCCCTCATTGTCGCTGTGGTGAAACCATGACGGTGGCCCATATATTGTTGGAATGTCCTCTTTTAACCACCCTCAGGCGAACTTTTAACCTCCTGGGTGATTTATCGTGTCTTTTAGCTGACGATGTCTCTATGGCAGATCGTGTTTTAGGTTTTCTTCGAGCAAGTGGCTTTTATAGGTCCCTCTAATTTTATTGCGTCACCCTCTTTGGTGCTGTATCTTTTACTTTGTTTTGTGTTGTAATTCGACTCCACCCTAATCTTTTAGGCTGGAGGTTTTAATGTGATGCAGAGTGGCTGGCTCATCCTATTATATTCGTGATCAGCCAGCCACAGTCCTCTGCTGTGCAGTTTTAATTCCTTCTGCCTTTCTTCTCTGTGTTGTTTTTGTTGCTGTGCTCCGTTTTCCATATTTCTTTATTATTGACCTTGGGGATTTTCTTCCCCTGGAATTTTTATCTTGTGCTTCGAATGACTAATGGATGGTTTCCCTGTGCTCTGTGTGTTTATGAAACAAGGAACCGATGACCTCTGCAGTTTGGTCCCTTTAATCCTCAAACCAACCAACCAACCCTCCCCCGATGCGGTGCTTTAAGTGCTGGAAGATCGGCCATATGTCTTCACGCTGTACTTCCAGCCTCACATGTCGAGATTGAGCACGCACATCACATCCCAATACTCCATGTGCCCCGCCTCCCATCTGTGTCAACTGCGGAGAGCATCATTCACCTTGCTCGCCTGACTGCAAAGTCTTTCAGAAAGAGCGCAAAATCATGGAATATAAGACCTTGGTCCGGCTGACCTATACTGAGGCCAAAAGGAAATATGACAGACTCCATCCTGTGAGAATGACATCTTCTTACACAGCAGCTACAACAACTGTGCTAGCCCCATCAGTTTTGAGACTTCCAGCCAGCTCGATGAGCAGTATGACTCCTCCTGCCCCCTTGCCTGTGGGGGGCTGTACCCAACCGGTTGCTCCTGCACCACCTACCTCAGGAGCAACATCCTCCCACCCATCGGGGACGTCTGTCCCCGCTTCTCAGCCGGAGAAGCATCTAACTCCTTTGGCTACTCTCGCCTGTAAGGTTTCCCTTGGGTCCCTCCCTTCCCAGGCTTCCACCAGCGGGAAGGCTGACGGCCGCCCCGGAGACTGCATCGGTGAAGCCTCCCCAGCCAATGAAACCCAAGGTTCAGTGAGAGAAGTCCAAGAGAAAGACCTCTAAGGCCAAAGAACTTGCGGTGGCACCAACCCCACCGCACCCTTCGAGCTCTGCGTCTGAGGATGAGGTCGAGATTCTGGAGTTAGATGCTTCTCCGGCTGAGAAGTGGGGACGGACGTCCCCGATGGGTGGGAGGATGTTGCTCCTGAGGTAGGTGGTGCAGGAGCAACCGGTCCGCTGAGGACCTTGATCTCGCCGGTCCCTCAGACGCCATGGATGTCACTCACACAGGTGCTGAATCGGTGGCAGTGAGTGAACAAGCGGCGCAAATTGCCTTCCCAGTCCCTTCACGCCTTTCTTAGCCATGGACAATATCATCCTCCAGTGCAACTGCAGCGGTTTTTTCCACCATCTAGCTGAGCTCGGACAACTTATCAGCCTTCACCCTTTCTTCTGCATTGCTCTTCAGGAAACTTGGTTTCCAGCACTGCGAACCCCCGCCCTCCGTGGCTATCGGGGTTATTATAAGAACCGAGCAGCTTATGAAAGAGTGTCTGGTGGCGTCTGCCTCTATGTCCTTCACACTCAGCACAGCGAGTCTGTCCCTCTCCAAACACCTGTAGAGGCTGTCGCTGTTTGGGTGTGGATGCCACAGGCTGTTACCGTCTGCAGTCTTTACCTTCCACCGGATGATGATGTCTCGCAGCATGTCCTGGCTGCGCTGATAGCCCAATTGCCGCCACCTTTCTTGCTACTGGGCGACTTCAGCGCCCATAACCCTCTGTGGGGTGGGTCAGTGGCAACAGGTCGAGGCGCCACCGTTGAGCATTTATTGTCGCAGCTCGATCTCTCGATTTTAAATGATGGTGCCTTCACACACTTCAGTGTGGCGCATGGCACATACTCCGCCATTGACCTTTCGTTCTGTAGCCCTAGCCTCTTACCGTCTGTCCAATGGAGTGTGCATGACGACCTGTTTGGTAGTGACCACTTTCTGATCTTTCTGTCACTACCACAGCGTCACTCTTCTGGGGACCCTAGCAGATGGGCTATGAATAAGGCTGACTGGGACTTGTTCTCCTCCACTGCTGCTACTGAGCCTCTCTCTAATGATGACATTGATGCGGTGGTTCAATTGGTCACCACCGGCATCGTTACTGCCGCCGAATCTGCCATTCGCCGTTCCTCTGGTTCCCCTCGGCGGCGGACTGTGCCTTGGTGGTCGCCTTAGATCGCTGCAGCGATTAAAGATCGCCGGCGGGCGCTACAGCGTCACAAGCGACATCCCTGCATTGAACACCTCATCACCTTCAAACGGCTGCGTGCGCGGGCCCGCCGCCTTATCCGCCAAAGCAAGCAGGAGTGCTGGGAGTGGTATGTGTCCACCATTGGCCTCCATGTCTCTCCATCGCAGGTCTGGGCCAAGATCCGACGCCTCTATGGCTATCGGACCCCTGTCAGTGTCCCTGCGCTCGCAGTGAATGGAGCAGTCTGTACAGACTCCGACGAAATTGCCAACAGCTTGGCAGAGCATTTTGCTCCTAGTTCCCCTTCTTCCAATTACCCACTGGCCTTCCTCTCCATTAAAGAGCGGATGGAACGTCGGAGCCTTTCGTTTCGCACCCACCACCCAGAATCTTACAATGCTCCATTCAGTGAGTGAGAATTTCGCAGTGCCCTAGCCGCTTGCCCTGATACCGCTCCTGGGCCAGATGGCATCCACTGTCAGATGCTGAAACACCTTTCAGTGGACTGCCGGCGACGCCTCCTCGACCTTTACAACCGTCTTCGGGTCGAGGAGGAGTTTCCATCGCACTGGCGGGAAAGCATTGTCATCCCCGTTTTGAAACCTGGAAAGAACCCTCTGGAGGTGGACAGCTACCGCCCCATTAGCCTCACCAACGTTCTTTGCAAGTTGCTTGAACGGATGGTGAGCCGGCGCTTGAATTGGGTACTGGAGTCTCGGGGCCTTCTGGCTGCATCTCAGGGTGGGTTCCGTAAAGGCCGCTCCGCCACCGACAATCTGGTGAGCCTGGAGTCGACCATCCGTACTGCCATAGCCCGCCGTCAGCACCTGGTCCCTGTCTTTTTCGACATGTGGAAAGCGTACGATACGACATGGCGTCATCACATCCTTTCTACGCTTCATGGATGGGGTCTTTGGGGTCCTCTGCCGATTTTTATCCGCAATTTTCTGTCGTATCGTACCATCCGCGTGCAAGTCGCGGCCTCATTTAGTTCCTCCCACGTCCAGCAGAACGGTGTGCCACAGGGTTCTGTTTTAAGTGTCTGCCTGTTTTTAATAGCCATTAACGGGCTCGCTGCGGCCGTGGGAAATTCTGTCTCCGCTTCCCTGTATGCTGACGACTTCTGCCTTTACTATAGCTCTATTGGCATTGCAGCTTCTGAACGTCAGCTATAGGGCGCAATCCGCAAGGCGCAGTCTTGGGTTGTAGCGCGTGGTTTTCAGTTTTCGGCTGCCAAGACCCGCGTTATGCATTTCTGCCGGCGCCAAACGGTCCATCCTGCGCCGCGGCTTTATCTTTACGGCGAACTTCTTGTTGTGGTGGAGACCCACAGGTTTTTGGGTGTACTTTTTGATGCCCGGTTGACTTGGCTGCCTCATATTCGGCAGCTGAAACAGGCGTGTTGGCGGCATCTCAATGCTCTGCGATGCTTGAGCCGCACCAGCTGGGGCGCCGACCGATCTACCTTGTTACGGCTCTACCAGGCGTTAATCCAGTCCCGTCTGGATTATGGGAGCCTGGCTTATGGCTCCGCTTCCCCATCTGCGTTGCGGGTACTGGACCCAATACTACACAGCGGGATACGACTTGCCACTGGTGCCTTCCGCACCAGCCCTGTGGACAGCATACTAGTGGAGGCAGGTGTCCCTCCCCTGCAGTTACGGCGCCACCGTTTGCTGGCCGCTTATGCTGCCCATGTTTTTAGCTTGTCTGGGCATCCAAACTATCGTCTCCTGTTCCCGCAATCGGTCGCCCATCTGCCAGAACGTCGGCCCCGGTCAGGTTGTGCGATCGCGGTCCGCGTCAAAGAGCTTCTCTCCGGGCTTAGGGTTTTCACTGTTCCACCTCCTTTCTGGGCCACTTTGCGTACACCCCCATGGTGTGTTCCTCGCCCTTGCCTTCGGCTCGACTTGGAACAGGTCCTGAAGGACTCAGTCCCTCCAGAGGCCTTCCGCCGCCAGAGGCCTGGCCACGTATCAGGGCTCTGGCAATGTTTACACCGACGGTTCGATGGTTGCTGGTCGTGTCGGGTATGCGCTAACTCTACGGGACCATTCCGAACAACGTTCCTTGCTGGATGGCTGCAGCGTTTACATTGCTGAGCTGGTTGCCATCTTTCATGCCCTAGAGTATATCCGCCCCTGCTCAGGTGAGCCCTTCGTTATCTGTAGCGATTCCCTGAGCGGTTTATGAGCTCTCGACCAGTGTTTCCCTCGTTCTCGTCTGGTGATGGCTATCCAAGAGTCCCTGCATACTCTTGCCCGTTGCGGCCGCTCTGTGGTCTTTGTGTGGACCCCAGGCCACGTTGGGATACCCGGCAATGAGAATGTTGACTGCCTGGCGAAAGAGGCCACCAGTCAACCACCTCTGGAGATAGGCCTCCCGGCGACTGATTTGCGGGCACTATTACGCCACAAAGTTTTCGATTTCTGGGACACTGAATGGCGGAACCTGCCCGTGCCAAACAAACTCCGTCGTATCAAGGAGACGACGACTGTTTGGCGGTCATCCAAGCCAGCCAACCGCAGGGATTCTGTAGTCCTTTGTCGGCTCCGCATTGGCCACACCCGACTGACGCACAATTATTTACTGTGTCGTGCGGATCCACCTCTTTGTCGTTGTGGGGCGTCCTTGACGGTGGTCCATATTCTGTTGGAGTGCGCCCTTTTAACTGTGCTCAGGCAGACTTTTGCGCTGCTTGATACGCTCCCTGCGCTTTAACTGACGACTCTGCCATAGCGGACTTAGTTTTGCGTTTTATTCGGGCAGGGGGATTTTATCGCTTGATGTAAGTGTGTGTGTTTTTGTTTTGATTCTGGCCTATGGCCTACGATTTTAATCTGAGTTTTTAATGCGTTTCTCGGTGGTTGGCTTTTCCTTTTTTGTTTCTATAGTCGGCCAACCACCTTCACACTCTGTATGATTTTAGTTCGTCTTGTTTGGTCTTTGTCTAAGTTTCTCTTGTTCTGTGTCGTCTGTGATCTATTCTGTTCCTCGTTTTTATTCTCTGTGGGTGTTTTTAGTATTTGGAAAAAGGGACCGATGACCATAGCAGTCTGGTCCCTTTAATCCCACAAACCAACCAACCAACTCCGAACGAATTTTATCGCTCAATTCGGTAAACTCCTTTTCGTAGTTTATATTTGTTGTTTCTAGACCAGACAGCCCAGACACAATGAGAGGAAGCTGAAAGGCACGCGCTTAAACTCACGCAGGCTGGCGTGAGGTCTGAAACAGGATACGTAATGAATGCTATAAAGAAAAGTACGTAGCTTCTGGAATACTTAACTTTAATCCACAATTGGTGGACATTGGTTTTGTTGATACAGTATTATCATCTCAATACAGGGTGATTCAAAAAGAATACCACAACTTTAAAAATGTGTATTTAATGAAAGAAACATAATATAACCTTCTGTTATACATCATTACAAAGAGTATTTAAAAAGGTTTTTTTTCACTCAAAAACAAGTTCAGAGATGTTCAATATGGCCCCCTCCAGACACACGAGCAATATCAACCCGATACTCCAACTCGTTCCACACTCTCTGTAGCATATCAGGCGTAACAGTTTGGATAGCTGCTGTTATTTCTCGTTTCAAATCATCAATGGTGGCTGGGAGAGGGGGCCGCAACACCATATCGTTAACATACCCCCATAAGAAAAAATCGCAGGGGGTAAGATCAGGGCTGCTTGGAGGCCAGTGATGAAGTGCTCTGTCACGGGCTGCCTGTTGGCCGATCCATCGCCTCGGGTAGTTGACGTTCAGGTAGTTACGGACAGATAAGTGCCAATGTGGTAGCGCTCCATCCTGCTGCAATATGAATTGTTGTGCTTCTTGTTCGAGCTGAGGGAACAGCCGATTCTCTAACATCTCCAGATACTGTAGTCCAGTTACAGTAGCACCTTCGAAGAAAAAGGGACCAAAAACTTTATTGGCTGAAATGGCGAACAAATGTACAACTAAATGAAACTTTATAGCTCCCTTAATTCGCCGACAGATAGTGCTTAGCTCTGCCTTTTGTCGTTGCAGAGTTTTAAGTTCCTAAAGTTGTGGTATTCTTTTTGAATCACCCTGTATAACTTGGTGATGGCGCCTTGCTAGGTCGTAGCAATTGACTTAGCTGAAGGCTATGCTAACTATCGTCTCAGCAAATGAGAGCGTATTTGTCAGTGTGGCGTCGCTAGCAAAGTCGGCTGTACAACTGGGGCGAGTGCTAGTAAGTCTCTCTAGACCTGCCGTGTGGTGGCGCTCGGTCTGCTATCACTGACAGTGGCGACACGCGGGTCCGACGTATACTAACGGACCGCGGTCGATTTAAAGGCTACCACCTAGCAAGTGTGGTGTCTGGCCGTGACACCACAATTTTATCATAGAATAAGTCACAAATATCGTTCCTCTCTGTAAAAATCGTAAAGATCTTGTACTCTATTACGTCTATAAAAACGTTTGAGCCTGTGTAACCATCGCTATTTAAGAACTTAAGCCACTTACGAACACATGTATCTTTAGACGTACGTGAAGTTTTAATTGAAAATGTATAATAAGCCGCCACATAACTTAACTCACCGTACCAAATGTATTGTCACGTGGCCGCGTTTGGTAATTAACCAGGATATTTTTAAAAATATGTTATGGTTGATGGATTCATGTGCTCCGAAATTAGTACCAATTTCAGATTGGCTTCTTAGAACTATTCTCAACGAGATTCCTCAGGCTTTTTTCGGGCGATCACCTTTATTACGTCCTGCTCGGCGATTTCTCTTCGAATTTCGTGTTTTATTTATAGAGCTTATTTTCATATTACTGTCTGAATTATTCGTTGTCTTCGGACGCTACTAGCGAACAAAAATCATGGCCTCATGCCCACAGACCACCTTAAAAAGGTATATGCTTTACTGGATGTCCTTCCCTGTCTAATACACCCCTCAGAGCATCCGATTCACTTTCATAGACTTCAAGCCTTGCTAGGAACAAACATGCTAGTGCCTTTACGTCCACAACGCCGCCGTCAGTGGAGGACTGAAGCAGCGTACCTTTGTACTCTCGGGGTGCACAGAAAGGTATCGCCGGATATTGTTAGTATTGTATATACATTAAACTCCTCCCAGTTACCAAAGTCGAATATTGTAGTTCCTCGAAATTTGGTTTCTTTGAATATTCGTGGAATTATTAATTGAGAAACGTACAGGGAGAGCATAAGGGAACAATTGACAGGAATGGTTGAAAGAAACACAGTAGAAGAAGAATTGGGTAGCTCTGAGGGATGAAGTAGTAAAGGCAGCAGAGGATCAAGTAGGTAAAAAGACGAGGGCTAGTATAAATCATTAGGTAACAGAAGAAATATTGAATTTAATTGATGAAAGGAGAAAATATAAAAATACAGTAAATGAAACAGGCAAAAAGGAATACAAATGTCTCAAAAATGAGAGCGACAGGAAGTGCCAAATGGCTAAGCAGGGATGGCTAGAGGACAAATGTAAGGATGTAGAGGCTTATCTCACTAGGGGCAAGTTAGATACTGCCTACAGGAAAATTAAAGAGACCTTTGGAGAACAGAGAACCACTTGTATGGATATTTAGAACTCAGATGGAAACCCGGTTCTAAGCAAAGAATCGAAAGCAGAAACGTGTAAGGAGTATATAGAGGGTCTATACAAGGGCGATGTACTTGAGAACAAAATTATGGAAATAGAAGAGGTTGTAGATGAAGATGAAATGGGAGATATGATACTGCGTGAAGAGTTTGACAGAGAACTGAAAGACGTGTGTCGAAACAAGGCCCCGGGAGTAGGCAACATTCCATTAGAACTACTGATGGCCTTGGGAGAGCCAGTCCTGACAAAACTCTACCATCTGGTGAGCAAGATGTATGAGACAGGCGAAATTCCCTCAGACTTCTAGAAGAATATAATAATTCCAATCTTAAAGAAAGCAGGTGTTGACAGATGTGAAAATTACCAAACTATCAGTTTAATAAGTCGCGGCTGCAAAATACTAACGCGAATTCTTTACAGACGAATGGAAAAACTGGTAGAAGCCGACCTCGGGGAAGATCAGTTTGGATTCCGTAGAAATATTGGAACACGTGAGGCAATACTGACCTTACGACCTATCTTAGAAGAAAGTTTAAGGGAAGGCAAACCTACGTTTCTAGCATTTGTAGACTTAGAGAAAGCTTTTGACAATGTTGACTGGAATACTCTCTTTCAAATTCTGAAGGTGGCAGGGGTAAAATACAAGTAACGAAAGGCTATTTACAATTTGTACCGAAACCAAATGGCAGTTATAAGAGTCGAAGGGCACGAAAGGGAAGCAGTGGTTCGGAAGGGAGTGAGAAAGGGTTGTAACCTCCCCCCAATGTTATTCAATCTGTATATTGAGCAAGCAGTAAAGGTAACGAAAGAAAAATACGGAGTAGCTATTAAAATCCATGGAGAAGAAATAGAAACATTGAGGTTAGCCGATGACATTGTAATTCTGTCAGAGACAGCAAAGGACTTGGAAGAGCAGTTGAACGGAATGGACAGTGTCTTGAAAGGAGGATATAAGATGACCATCAACAAAAGCAAAACGAGGATAATGGAATGTAGTCGAATTAAGTCGGGTGATGTTGAGGGAATTAGATTAGGAAATGAGACACATAAAGTAGTAAAGGAGTTCTGCTATTTGGGGAGCGAAATAACTGCTGATGCTCGAAGTAGAGAGGATATAAAATGTAGACTGGCAATGGCAAGGAAAGCGTTTCTGAAGAAGATAAATTTGTTAACATCGAGTATAGATTTAAGTGTCAGGAAATCGTTTCTGAAAGTATTTGTATGGAGTGTAGCCATGTATGGAAGTGAAACATGGACGATAAATAGTTTGGACAAGAAGAGAATAGAGGTTTTCGAAATGTGGTGCTACAGAAGAATGATGAAGTTCAGATGGGTAGATCACGTAACTAATGAGGAGGTATTGAATAGAATTGGGGAGAAGAGGAGTTTGTGGCGGAACTTGACAAGAAGGAGGGACCGGTTGGTAGGACGTGTTCTGAGGCATCAGGGTTCACCAATTTACCATTGGAGGGCGGCGTGGAGGGTAAAAATCGTAGAGGGAGACCAAGAGATGAATACACTAAGTAGATTGAGAAGGATGTAGGTTACAGTAAGTATTGGGAGATGAAGCAGCTTGCGCAGGATAGAGTAGCATGAAGAGCTGCATCAAACCAGTCTCAGGACTGAAGACCACAACAACAACAAGAACAACAACATGCAGTAAACAACTGCCTGTGGGGCGAGGGGGTATTGAAATTACAATGTTTTAGGTGGATTTTTCATTAACGGTTATTGGTCCAGCGTAACGACAAGTGCCGGCACGACGATGAAGAACGGAAGAGCAGAGAGGGCTGTGGGACGACGACAGCCCATAGTACGGCGACTACGACAACAACACGATTGGAGCGGCATCTACACGAAGAGAATATAAACATCGCGCCACCTAGCCACGGCCGGAGTGGAAGACTAGCCGTCGTACACCGCTATAGCAGTGACTTATGAGCTGTTTTGTTTTGCATGCACTGGCAGATTACTGTAACTTTATAACCCTCTCAGTAAGAATGCGGCTCAGAAATTGCGTCATGATTGAAAACCACAATCTCCATGCTGTCTTTTCTTCAAGAATATAACACGCCTGCGGTCGCCACATGAAACCTCTTTTGGGAGTCCAGTAGTTGGTATACGATGCACCACTGCCCATTTATAATGAAATTGCATATACCGAATGACAATCATTATTTGCATGTTTCCATTTGCTTGCGACACACTTTTGTGAATGCGCAAAGTTGAGTATTGTCAATTTAACTTGCTGTAATACACTCCATTAATATGATTTGCTTGAATTGTTGTCTACGGCCTTGCGGCAGTGGATACGCCGGTTCCCGTGAGATCACCGAAGTTAGGCGCTGTCGGGATTGGCCAGCACTTGGATGGGTGACCATCCAGGCCGCCATGCAGTGTTGCCATTTTTCGGGGTGCACTCACCCTCGTGATGCCAATTGAGGAGCTACTAGACCGAATAGTAGCGGCTTCGGTCAAAAACACCATCGTAACGACTGGGAGAGCGTTGATTTGTGATAAGTTTTTAAATAGAAAGCAAACGGAATTATAAATAAGTTCAAAGAAAAATTCCAAGAATTCGACGAATAACCACAGCATATTTTATTTATTTCGTCACACGTTCGAACAGCATCTGGGAGCCCGTATGAATGGCTCACAGCATCTGCCGCTTATCACATATTGCGATAACCTTATCCCATGACCAACCACCAGTGTCCTGGGTGGCTTGGCCTTCAAGGTAAATACCGATCTGCGATCTTCAACAACTCCGCCACCGCAGAGCGCTGCTCCTCCAGTTACTTGTTATTTATTTAACAAAACATTTATTATGTACGTAAGTCAGTAGACTTTGGTGGCCGTAGTCACTGAAGTAAAAACCTTCTCGGTTTTTAGATAGCGTCTTATTTCTTCAGACAGTTGGCATTTCAACACCTCTGCTGGGATCCTCTTCAGTATCTTGTGGTGTCCACTACCGATTGAGCAGCTTCAGACACCAGTGTCATCTTCTCTCATAAAGCGAAGTTTTCCCAGTCTGTAGGTGGAGAAGTGAGGTTATTGGGTAAATATCTTGGGCTACCATTGGTTGGCCGTCGTCACTGGATAGAAAGAGAAGTTCTTCGACGCTAACGCTGAAGACGGGAGTTATTGGCTAAAGCTCCTGTGGCTACCACTGGAGGGCCAACGTCATTGTTGGGAACCGGATTTTTCCCGCACATATGCTGGAGAAGAGTTACTGGTTAAAATTCTTCCTGCTGCTGTTGATAGGTCCCATCATTGGCTGAAAGTGGGACGGGCAGAGCATGAGAGGGGGAGTGTTTATCTAAGATATTATTGCCCGCAAAGTTGGCTGCCAGGGCGGTGTTTGTACTGCTCGCATGCCACAGCCGTGTATTTATTTCCTTAATGTCAGGAAACCCTGGAACTGCAAGCCTATAACCGTCCTCTCTGCTGAATTTACATGCGTTCTTAGAAATTTCAGTCGCTTCTGGAAGTTTTCTACTATAAACCTTGGTTTCCTTAGCCAGCACACGTACATTATTGAAATCGGTGTCAAGGCCACAGCTCTCGTGACATCCAGTCACTGTCGATATCATACTTTGTTTCACCGCGTGTGTTGGTCATGTTCCTTAATATGTTTTTTGTTTACTTAGTACAACATTACTACAACTTACATTTTATGTTTGCGTGCAGTAACATTTTTCGTTATGCATTTGACGGATGACGAATACAATGTAAGTTAGTAATGGACAAAAATATTTTTATGTGATATAATCATATATTAACAGTTTCCGTATTCTGTCCTTCACTCATACTGCGAAATACTGACCACCGCCAAATTCCATGATTATAGGTCAACTCGAAGTGAGCGAGCTTGCGAGTATCAAAATATGTGACGTAAATGCCCATGTGTTTGATTTCATTGTCTCATAAGCTTAAATTTTTTACATCGCGAACGGAACATAGACCTTAGAATTTCGACTTGATACTTCTTCTGTTCATGAGAAAGAGGAAGTCCTTACGTTGAACAGACAGGCCGCCGGGTTGCAAAGTGGTCTGTAAGGTTCCCGCTTTCAGGGAATTAGGTACGAAACGCTAAAAAGAACGTATGAAATGGGGAAAATAATTTTTGAGTAAAATATCTTTGAACTAATTTACATATCCTCAGAAACAATTTGTCTGGCCCTAATTAATCTCGATTTTGGAATCAATATGTTGTCGCTTGAGGAGCCGGAGTTATTTATACTAGATGACCTCAGTGCTGCCACACAGCTTCTAAACCATTAGCATTGATCTGTATCAACAACTTGTAGTAATGAATTAGAAGCTGAATCAAAGAATGGGCATCCTTAATACACAAAGAAACGTGTTTACTGTAGTTGCCTTTTTTTCTGTAATGTACATAGACTAGGGTCACCTCTTTAAAATGATAAAGGAATTCGTATATAACAATTACTGGATGCTGTTTAGATTTCTGTGAGCTAAGGTGTGAAGGCAAGGTATTCTACCGGTGGAGTCAATTTATGTTGCTAACTATTGTCGTACCGAACGGGATAGTGAAGCGTTGAGTACAGTAAGAAAAATTCCAGAATGGTTTCCTTGACACAGACATTGACAACCTCTTTCCCTATCCTCCTTTACACCGAGCTTCTGATCCTTCTCTAGTGACTCCATCGGTGATGGAACGTTAACGATTCCTTTGTCGTCCTGGTGTTGTCGTGACTGCAGAGTTTACCCACAAATACAGTTTCTTTCTAGTACTTACCAGCCGATGTCTGACGGCCTTAAACACCACACACTCGTTTTTTTCTCTGGAGTCATCCAGTGTTACGCTGCCTGTGACACAGCACACTGCAGTCTTGTCTTTCGTGCCTGGCCAGGGAGCCCCGGTGCCAGTACGTTAATTACTGACGCTTATTACGGAGAGAGCAGAGCAGCAGCGTGGCGAGTAGAAGAGAGGAGAGGAGAGGAGAGGAGAGAACAGTAGTGGATAAGAGAGGAGAGGGGATGAGAGGCAGGACTGACTGCACGGAGCGGCGCTGCTCGTTTTAATAATTCGCGACCAGTGCTTCCCACTCTCCACCAGACCCGGCCGTTGCATTATTAAGGCTTTTAATACTGCTGCCTGTCTCTGCAAATACGGCCTCTGATTGAGGAACTTCATTTCCTGTTACTGCCAAAGACAAACAAAGGAAGGGCAGAGAACTGGGAGTCCTCAGTCACTCCACTTTCGGGGTCTTAAATAAATTGCGATACATGTAGACACTTGTAATTTAAAACGCCTGGAACCACAGCATGCACGGCGCAATTTGGAGCTATATATGAGTGTATTGGATGAGATGTAATAGATGATATTCTGCTTAGGTTTTTTGTGTCATATTTGACTTTCATCGTCTGCTGCAGTCAACAAACGAAATACGTTTACTGAGGGCTATTGCGTCACGTGCAGCTCTAGAAGGGTTTTTTAAAAAAACAGTCTCTACTGTCTTCTTTAAGGCAAACATTTAGCCAAAGACATGGTGAAAAACAATTGGAAAGTTAAATCTGTGCAGGTGATATCTCGGAAACTGGTCAGCAGAGCTGCCTGATCTTGAGGAAGCAGATGTTACTACATTTGCGTCCATCTACACTCCTGGAAATTGAAATAAGAACACCGTGAATTCATTGTCCCAGGAAGGGGAAACTTTATTGACACATTCCTGGGGTCAGATACATCACATGATCACACTTACAGAACCACAGGCACATACACACAGGCAACAGAGCATGCACAATGTCGGCACTAGTACAGTGTATATCCACCTTTCGCAGCAATGCAGGCTGCTATTCTCCCATGGAGACGATCGTAGAGATGCTGGATGTAGTCCTGTGGAACGACTTGCCATGCCATTTCCACCTGGCGCCTCAGTTGGACCAGCGTTCGTGCTGGACGTGCAGACCGCGTGAGACGACGCTTCATCCAGTCCCAAACATGCTCAATGGGGGACAGATCCGGAGATCTTGCTGGCCAGGGTAGTTGACTTACACCTTCTAGAGCACGTTGGGTGGCACGGGATACATGCGGACGTGCATTGTCCTGTTGGAACAGCAAGTTCCCTTGCCGGTCTAGGAATGGTAGAACGATGGGTTCGATGACGGTTTGGATGTACCGTGCACTATTCAGTGTCCCCTCGACGATCACCAGTGGTGTACGGCCAGTGTAGGAGATCGCTCCCCACACCATGATGCCGGGTGTTGGCCCTGTGTGCCTCGGTCGTATGCAGTCCTGATTGTGGCGCTCACCTGCACGGCGCCAAACACGCATACGACCATCATTGGCACCAAGGCAGAAGCGACTCTCATCGCTGAAGACGACACGTCTCCATTCGTCCCTCCATTCACGCCTGTCGCGACACCACAGGCGGCGGGCTGCACGATGTTGGGGCGTGAGCGGAAGACGGCCTAACGGTGTGCGGGACCGTAGCCCAGCTTCATGGAGACGGTTGCGAATGGTCCTCGCCGATACCCCAGGAGCAACAGTGTCCCTAATTTGCTGGGAAGTGGCGGTGCGGTCCCCTACGGCACTGCGTAGGATCCTACGGTCTTGGCGTGCATCCGTGCGTCGCTGCGGTCCGGTCCCAGGTCGACGGGCACGTGCACCTTCCGCCGACCACTGGCGACAACATCGATGTACTGTGGAGACCTCACGCCCCACGTGTTGAGCAATTCGGCGGTACGTCCACCCGGCCTCCCGCATGCCCACTATACGCCCTCGGTCAAAGTCCGTCAACTGCACATACGGTTCACGTCCACGCTGTCGCGGCATGCTACCAGTGTTAAAGACTGCGATGGAGCTCCGTATGCCACGGCAAACTGGCTGACACTGACGGCGGCGGTGCACAAATGCTGCGCAGCTAGCGCCATTCGACGGCCAACACCGCGGTTCGTGGTGTGTCCGCTGTGCCGTGCGTGTGATCATTGCTTGTACAGCCCTCTCGCAGTGTCCGGAGCAAGTATGGTGGGTCTGACACACCGGTGTCAATGTGTTCTTTTTTCCATTTCCAGGAGTGTATATCATTATGTTGTTCTTGAAAGTTGGCATCGATTTTCTCTCTTTGTAAATCCTACCTTGTAGACAGGTGGTGGGAAGATCTCAAATCATGTAGCTGTAGGTCATAGCTCTGAATCAGTATGAACAATACCAATAGTTAACTATGGTTATCCAGGAGCAACGTGAACACCTGTCAAAGTAATGTCCTATCGTCGACCACAGAAACTGTCTAACCATAAAAAACATCGATTAGTGTAGCAACATTAACGTTTATATCATACTCCGTCTCAGTGTCTCAAACAGTTCTGTAGATAGTAGAACACCATCTGTAGACATGATGCACATGTCGACAGGGCATATTGACGAGTGAATGCCGTCTTAACAGATACATTACTTATATAGCAGTGCGACCGTAGGGGTTCATCATTTGTTTACTATGTATGGGCTTGTCAACCCCGAGGTCCTTGAGCTGGGGACTGCTAAACGCTGCCAGTTCATTATAATCATAACGTCTGGGCATATTTCAGCGACGAGAGTGCAGCGCGACGGTCGAACATTGTGTGCTTCAAGGATTGGGGATCTTGGCTTGACCACCTACATCGACAGTGTAGAATAAACGTCTGTAAGAAAACCTCAGTCTCAAGGTGTGCCTCCCTGCATGTCCGGATGTAAGAATAGGCCCGCGGTATTCCTGCCTCTTGTAAGTGGCGACTAAATAGAGTCTCCAACGTTTCGGCCATAATGTGATGGTCCCCTAAGGGGTTTGGCCACTACTTTTCAATATTTTCTGTTAGTGCATACCATTTGGAGAAGGACCCCTTGCGTGGTGCATCATAAATCCATCTTGCCCTAAGATCTGGCACACTCGATATCGTCATGGAGTTCGTCTTGCACCGAGATTCCGACCACTTTGGCTGCACTGTGTAGCATACATTCCCTGCATTGTGCGCTTCCATCTTCGCCCTCACAATACAAACAGATATTCGACACCCAAAATCCAGCACAGTCGCCAGTCTGTTATGGTGGGGTCGTCATGTACCCTCTTGGTGGTAGCCACCTGACTACAGAGGGATCGCACTGCTGATGCCTGAGCTGCTACCTCCTCACGTACAGCAAGGAGCAGATGCTTATCTCCATGGGTGATTGGGATTCCCGGCAAAGGCCATCATACCAGGTGGTTTTTGCTGTGGCTGGGTGGCGCCCGTAGGGTGAGCCCCTGCTCTGAGTGGGTGGCATCATGGCGCATGACCTACAATGAAACGTAGTACGTCATCTCTCGCTGGTGGGCCTCCACCAGCACTCTCCAAGCGATCGAGGTCTAACCTCAATGGCAAGAAATACGATCTGAGATCATTTCCCTCCCTGGCCACTCCATGAGAGGAACGTATGGCTAAAGAAGGCAGTGAAGTTTATTGACCCTGGTACCTCATCTGTATGTGAGTTGATTGCGAATCATTTATGGCGACGAAGCCTCAGTTTTTTGTGGAGCATTTAGAGGACAAGTTTGGGGAGGTCGAGGGCTTGTCCAAAATGCTCTGGGTCAGTTTTGATCAAAAAAGCATCATCTGTCCAGTCAGAGATGTTACTCGCTTGTGATAATTTGGGTGATGTTTCAGTTACCATCACGCTCCATAAGAGTTTAAACATGGTCCACAGTATTATATTCCACAGGTATTGTCTTTTGCTGTCAGACGATGAACTACGCTCCAACATAGAACGACGAGCTGTTCACTTTTTCCGGCGCCTCCTTCAGGGTCCGAGGGATAATCAGGTAGCCACTGGCGCCGTCATTTTGGCCTTCGAGGGTGACGCCTTACCTGAAAGGGTCAAGGTGATGGTTTATCGCTGTCATGTGAAGCCATACATAAATCCCCACTGTGGTGTTTTAAATTCTGGAAGTTTGGGCGTATGTCATCCCGATGTACTTCCGGCGTCACGTGTCGAGGTTGTGGACGTCCTTCACATCCCAATACTCCATGTGCCCGCCTCCCATCTGTGTTAACTGCGTAGTGCACCATTCCCCGTGTTCGTTGGACTGTAGGATTTTGCAGAAAGAACGAAAGATAATGGAATATAAGACTCTGGAGCGACTGACCTATACTGAGGCTAAGAGGAAATATGACCAGTTACATCCTGTGCGAATGACCTCTTCATATGCCGCTGCAATAACAATAGTGCTCGCCCCATCAGTTCACCGAATTCCAGTCGGATCGCTGAGCCGTACAATTCCACATGGCCCCTTGCCCTGGGGGGGCACTACCCACCCTCTTGCTCCTGTGCCACCTACGTCAGGAGCAACACACCCCTACCCATGGGGGACGTCCATCCCTGCTTCTAAACCAGAGAAGCGTCCAATTTCTTCGGCTCCTCTCACTCGCAAGGGGTCCCTTGGGTCCCACCCTTCCCAGATTTCCATAAACAGGAAGGATGACGCCCGACAGTGGCCAAAAGCACCTGGTCATAGGGATTCGCGATCCTCCTTCGTCCCGGAGACTGCATCGGTGATCCCTCCCAGCCAGAGGAACCCAAGGAGCAGCAAGCAAAGTCGAAGAGGAAGACCTCTAAGGCCAAGGACTTGCGGTGGCACCCACCCCACCACGAACTTCAAGCTCTGTGTCTGAGGATGAGGTGGAGATTCCTGGCGTCCGCTGATAACCTAGATCTCGCCGGTCCCTCAGATACAATGGATAGCACTTGCACAGGTGCTCTGTCGGTGGCAGCAGGTGACCCAGTGGCGTAAACAGCCTCTCCAGTACCTTCACGCCATTCTCGGCCATGGACAGTGTCATCCTCCAGTGGAACTCCAGTGGTTTCTTCCACCATCTTGCTGAGCTCCGACAACTTCTCAGCCTTCATCCTTCCCTCTACATTGCTCTTCAAGAAACTTGGTTTCCGGCAATGCGAAACCCCGCTCTCTGTGGCTATTGGGGTTATTATAGGAACCGGGCAGCTTATGAAAGGGTATCTGGTGGATTCTGCATCTATGTACTTAACTCCCTTCACTCCCGTTACAGCGAGTCTGTCCCTTTACAAACACCTTTAGAGGCTATCGCTGTTCAGATGTGGACGCCTCAGGCTGTTACTGTCTGCCGTCTGTATCTTCCACCGGATGGCGATGTCCCACAGCATGTCCTGGCTGCGCTGATAGCCCAATTCCCGCCACTTTTTCTGTTACTGGGCGACTTCAACGCCCATAACCCTCTGTGGGGTGGATCAGTGGCAACAGACCGAGGCAGCATCATTAAGCATGTATTGTCACAGCTCGACCTTTCCCTTTTAAATGATAGTGCCTTCACACATTTCATTGTGGCGTATGGCACGTACTAAGCAATCGACCTTTCGATCTGCAGTCCTAGCCTCTTACCGGCTGTCCAATGGAGTGTGCATGACGACTTGTGTGGTAGTGACCACTATCCGGTCTTTCTGTCACTGCCACAGCGTCACTCTTCTGGTCGCCCTTGCAGATGGGTTATGAATATGGCTGACAGTGACTTGTTCCCCTCCATTGCCACTATTCGGCCTCTTTCTAATGACGCCATTGATGTGGTGGTTCACTTGGTCACCACCGGCATTGTTACTGCCACAGAATCTGATATTCCTCTGTTCTTCTGGGTCCCCTCGGCACAGGACTGTGCCTTGGTGGTCGCCTGAGATCGCTGAGGCGATTAAAGATCGCAGGCGGGCGCTCCAGCCTCACTAGCGGCGTCCATCATTGTAACACCTCATCACCTTGAAACGGATCCGTAAGTGTGCCTATTGCATCATTCGCCAACACAACCGGGAGTGCTGGGCAAGATATGGCTCCTCCATTGGCTTCCTTACCTCTCCATCGCAGTTTTGGGCCACGATTCGGCGCCTCTATGGCTATCGGATCCCAGTCAGTGTACCTGCGCTTTCACTGAATGGAGCAGTCTGTACTGACTCCGACACAATTGCAAACCCCTTAGCAGAGCATTTTGCGCAGAGTTCCGCTTCTGTGAATCACCCACTGGCCTTCCGCTCCCTGAAAGAGCGGTTGGAACGTCGGAGCCTTTCATTTCACACGCGCCGCCCTGAATTGTACAATGTTCCGTTCAGTGACTGGGAATTCCAAAGTGCTCTCACCACTTGCCCTGATATGGCTCCCGGGCCCGATTGGTTTCACTGTCAGACGCTCAAACACCTCTCAGTGGACTACCAGCGACACCTCCTAGACCTTTACAACCGTATCTGGGTTGAGGGTGAGTTCCCGCTGCAATGGCGGGAGAGCATCTTAATCCCCGTTTTGAAACCTGGGAAGAACGCACTGGAGGTGGACACCTACCGCCCCATTAGCCTCACCAATGTTCTCTGCAAACTTTTTTTTTTTTTTTTTTTTTGTCTACTGACTGGTTTGATGCGGCCCGCCACGAATTCCTTTCCTGTGCTAACCTCTTCATCTCAGAGTAGCACTTGCAACCTACGTCCTCAATTATTTGCTTGACGTATTCCAATCTCTGCCTTCCTCTACAGTTTTTGCCCTCTACAGCCCCCTCTAGTACCATGGAAGTCATTCCCTCATGTCTTAGCAGATGGCCTATCATCCTGTCCCTTCTCGTTATCAGTGTTTTCCACATATTCCTTTCCTCTCCGATTCTGCGTAGAACCTCCTCATTCCTTACCTTATCAGTCCACCTAATTTTCAACATTCGTCTATAGCACCACATCTCAAATGCTTCGATTCTCTTCTGTTCCGGTTTTCCCACAGTCCATGTTTCACTACCATACAATGCTGTAATCCAGACGTACATCCTCAGAAATTTCTTCCTCAAATTAAGGCCGGTATTTGATATTAGCAGAATTCTCTTGGCCAGAAATGCCTTTTTGCCATAGCGAGTCTGCTTTTGATGTCCTCCTTGCTCCGTCCGTCATTGATTATTTTACTGCCTAGGTAGCAGAATTCCTTAACTTCATTTACTTCGTGACCATCAATCCTGATGTTAAGTTTCTCGCTGTTCTCATTTCTACTACTTCTCTTTACCTTCGTCTTTCTCCGATTTACTCTCAAACCATACTGTGTACTCATTAGACTGTTCATTCCGTCCAGCAGATCATTTAATTCTTCTTCACTTTCACTCAGGATAGCAATGTCATCAGCGAATCGTACCATTGATATCCTTTCACTTTGTATTTTAATTCCACTCCTGGACCTTTCTTTTATTTCCATCATTGCTTCCTCGATGTACAGATTGAAGAGTAGGGGCGAAAGGCTACAGCCTTGTCTCACACCCTTCTTAAAGCGAGCACTTCGTTCTTGATCGTCCACTCTTATTATTCCCTCTTGGTTGTTGTACATATTGTATATGAGCCGTCTCTCCCTATATACCCCTACTTTTTTCAGAATCTCGAACAGCTTGCACCATTTTATATTGTCGAACGCTTTTTCCAGGTCGACAAATGCTATGAGAGTGTCTTGATTTTTCTTTAGCCTTGCTTCCATTATTAGCCGTAACGTCAGAATTGCCTCTCTCGTCCCTTTACTTTTTCTAAAGCCAAACTGATCGTCACCTAGCGCGTTCTCAATTTTCTTTTCCATTTTTCTGTATATTATTCTTGTAATCAGCTTCGATGCATGAGCTGTTAAGCTGATTGTGCGATAATTCTCGCACTTGTCAGCTCTTGCCGTCTTCGGAATTGTGTGGATGATGCTTTTCCGAAAGTCAGATGGTATATCGCTAGACTCATATATTCTACACACCAACGTGAATAGTCATTTTGTTGCCACTTCCCCCATTGATTTTAGAAATTCTGATGGCATGTTATCTATCCCTTCTGCCTTATTTGACCGTAAGTCCTCCAAAGCTCTTTTAAATTCCGATTCTAATACTGGATCCCCTATCTCTTCTAAATCGACTCCTGTTTCTTCTTCTGTCACATCAGACAAATCTTCACCCTCATAGAGGCTTTCAATGTATTCTTTCCACCTATCTGCTCTCTCCGTTGCACTCTTAATGTTACCACCGTTGCTTTTAATGCCACCAAAGGTTGTTTTGACTTTCCTGTATGCTGAGTCTGTCCTTCTGACAATCATATCTTTTTCGATGTCTTCACATTTTTTCTACAGCCATTTCGTCTTAGCTTCCCTGCACTTCCTATTTATTTCATTCCTCAGCGACTTGTATTTCTGTATTCCTGATTTTCCTGGAACATGTTTGTACTTCCTCCTTTCATCAATCAACTGAAGTATTTCTTTTGTTACCCATGGTTTCTTCGCAGTTACCTTCTTTGTACGTATGTTTTCCTTCCCAACTTCTGTGATGGCCCTTTTTAGAGATGTCCATTTCTCTTCAACTGTACTGCCTACTGCGCTATTCCTTATAGCTGTATCTATAGCGTTAGAGAACTTCAAACGTACCTCGTCATTCCTTAGTACTTCCGTATCCCACTTCTTTGCGTATTGATTCTTCCTGACTAATATATTGAACTTCAGCCTACTCTTCATCACTAGTATATTGTGATCTCAGTCTATATCTGCTCCTGGGTACGCCTTACAATCCAGTATCTGATTTCGGAATCTCTGTCTGACCATGATGTAATCTAATTGAAATCTTCCCTTATCTCCCGGCCTTTTCCAAGTATACCTCCTCCTCTTGTGATTCTTGAATAGGGTATTCACTATTACTAGCTGAAACTTGTTACAGAACTCAATTAGTCTTTCTCCTCTTTCATTCCTTGTCCCAAGCCCATATTCTCCTGTAACCTTTTCTTCTACTCCTCCCTCTACAACTGCATTCCAGTCGCCCATGACTATTAGATTTTCGTCCCCCTTTACACACTGCATTACCCTTTCCATATCCTCATACACTTTCTCCATCTGTTCATCTTCAGCTTGTGACGTCGGCATGTATACCTGAACTATCGTTGTCGGTGTTGGTCTGCTGTCGATTCTGATAAGAACAACCCGGTCACTGGACTGTTCACAGTAATACACCCTCTGCCCTACCTTCCTATTCATAACGAATCCTACACCTGTTATACCATTTTCTGCTGCTTTTGATATTACCCGATACTCATCTGACCAGAAATCCTTGTCTTCCTTCCACTTCACTTCACTGTCCCCTACTATATCTAGATTGAGCCTTTGCATTTCCCTTTTCAGATTTTCTAGTTTCCCGACCACGTTCAAGCTTCTGACATTCCACGCCCCGACTCGTAGAACGTTAAACTTCCGTTGATTATTCAATCTTTTTCTCATGGTAACCTTCCCCTTGGCAGTCCCCTCCCGGAGATCCGAATGGAGGACTATTCCGGAATCTTTTGCCAATGGATAGATCATCATGACACTTCTTCAATTACAGGCCACATGTCCTGTGGATCCACGTTATGTGTCTTTAATGCAGTGGTTTCCGTTGCCTTCTGCATCCTCATGTCGTTGATCATTGCTGATTCTTCCGCCTTTAGGGGCAATTTCCCACCCCTAGGACAAGAGGGTGCCCTGAACCTCTATCCGCTCCTCCGTCCTCTTTGACAAGGCTGACTTCTTATGCCGGAAGTCTTCGGCCGCCAATGCTGATTATTTATCAAAATTTAGGCAGTGGCGGGGATCGAAGCCGGGACCGAAGACGTTTTGATTACGAATCAAAGACGCTACCCCTAGACCACGGGTACACTGCAAACTACATGAACGAATGGTGAGCCAGAGGTTGTGTTTGCTTCTGGCGTCTCAGAGCCTTGTGGCTCCATCCCAGGAAGGTTTTCGCCGAGGCCGCTCAACGACAGATAATTTGTTGTGCCTTGAATTTGCCATCGGCACGGCATTTTCCAGGTGCCAACATCTTGTCACCATCTTTTTGATTCACACGCTGCATGAGTGAGGCCTCCGTGGCTCGCTCCCGATATTTATACGGATCTTTCTCATCCTCTGTACCTTTTGCTGTTTAAGTAGGAGGCTCCTTTAGCTCCTCCCATATCGAAAAGAATGAGGTCCGTCAGGGTTCTGTATTGAGCGTTCCTCTGTTTGTGGTCGTTATAAATGGCGTAGCAGCAGCTGTAGAGCCGTCAGTGTTGCCCTTCTTTATACGCTGACTATTTCTGCCTTTATTTCACTTCCTCAACGTTTGGTGTTGCTGAACGCCGACTACAGGGAGCCATTCAGAAAGCGCAGTCACGGGCTCTCGACCATGGGTTTCACTTCTCTGCCGACAAGACCTTCGTTTTGCACTTCTGTCGCCGACAGACAGTCCACCCTGACTCTGCCTTTTTCTTGATGGCCATCTACTACGGGTAGTCGAAACGTATCGCATTTTAGGACTGGTTTTGGACGCGCGACTGACATGGCTCCCCCACATTCGTCAGCTTAAGCGAAAGTGCTGGTGGCACCTTAACTCCCTCCGCTGCCTGAGCAACACCACTTGGTGGGCAGATCGCTCTTCTTTGCTGCGGCACTACAAAGCTCTAGTTCAGTCACGACTCAACTATGGGAGTGTAATGTATGGTTCGTCAGCGCCCTCGGAATTAAAGCTGCTTGTTCCTGTGCACCGCTGCGGGGTCTATCTAGCGACAGGCGCTTTTCGAACGAGTCCAGTGGCCAGTCTCCTAGCGGAGGCTGGAGTCCCTCCATTGCACATCAGGCGCCGCCAACTGCTCGCCCACTATGCAGCGCACGTCCATAGCCCTCCTCAGCATCCAAATTACCGTCTTTTGTTCCCGAGCACTGTGGTTTATCTCCAAGAACGGCGGCCCCGGTCAGGGATAACGATCGCTCCATGGTGTATGCCTTGACCGAAACTACGGCTGGACCTATCACGCTTTTGTAAGGACTCTGTTCCCCCAGTCACTTCTTATCCAACCTTGACGAATCCCAGGGTTCTGAAATCATCTATACTGACGGCTCGCTGGTTGATGGTCACGTCGGTTCTGCCTATGCTCACTTAGCCCATGTTGAACAGCGCTCCTTGCCGTATGGCTGCAGTGTCTTCATTGTCCAGCTGGTGGCCATCTCTCGTGCCCTTGAGCATATTCGTTCCTGCCCCAGTGTGTCCTCCATGGTATGCAGTGATTCGCTGAGTGGTTTATAGGACATTGATCAGTGCTAACCACGCCATCCTGTGGTAGTTTCCATCCAGGAGTCGGTTTATGCCCTCCAACGATCTGGTCGATCAGTAGTCTTTGTATGGACCCCGGGGCATATCGGAATCCGGGGAAATTAGCTTGTTGACAGCCTGGTCAAACAGACCACTGCTAAGCCACTTCTGGAGATTGGCATTCCCTAACCTGACCTCCGATCGGTGTTCTCTGGATTTGGGATGCTGAATGGCGCAGTTTAGTTACGCCCAATAAACTCCGTGCCATCAAGGAAAGCACAAATGAGTGGAAGTGTCCTCTGCGGGCTCCTTGCAGGGACTCTGTGGTCCTCTGCCACCTTCGCATCAGCCACACTTGGCTGACGCATGGCTATCTGCTCTGGCGTGAGGCCCCACCTTGTTGTCGCTGTGGTTCACGTTTGACAGTGTTCCACCTTTTGATGGACTGTCCGCATCTCGCCACTTTAAGAGTGAATTTTATTCTCCCTGCCACCCTTCCTTCGATTTTAGGAGATGATGCCTCCACGGCTAACTTGGTTTTACATTTTATACATGACGCTTGGTTTATTCTTCGGTTTAACATTTATTTCCTGTTTTGTGTCTCCCCGTGCTTTCTATCCTAGTCCTTTTAGGTTATAGATTTTAATGTGTTGCAGAGTGGCTGGCTCATACGTTATTATCCTCGTGATCAGCTAGCCCAGGTCATCTGCTCTGCTGTTTTAAGCTCTTCTGCCTGTTTCTTGTAAGTCTGTGCTCTTCTTGTCCTCTGTTGTCCCTGGCGTGCTCAGCTTTGTGTGTTTTTTTTTCTTTTTCTTTTTGTCCCTCTCGAACTCCTGTCGTGTTACTTGTACGTTTTCTATTTTAACCCATGGACTTGGTGCAATGGAAAAAGGGACCGATCACCATGCAGTTTGGTCCCTTTAAACTTCCAACCCACCACCACCACCACCTCTGATCCCATCGACCCTCACAAACCAACCAACCAATCAGTGTGTTATATCGTTTTAACGCCTTCTGCCGCTTTTTCCCTTATAGTTAATGTTTTTAATTTTGACTTGCTGCTTTAGCTGTTTCCATCAGTGTGGTTCATCCTTAGTGTTACACATTTTGTTCTTTTCCTGGATTCTTTTGTGGTATGATCATAGCCCAAGACCTATATGACTAAGAAGAAAGGGACTGATTAACTTCTAGTTCAGTTTCTTTAATCTCCATCCAACCAACCAACCAACTGGGGGATGTGAAGACCACTCTGATGATTCATCCGGATGAATTGAGACTCCTCGTACAGGACAGACCCTTCTGGCTCTGTCTTCAAGAGATTCATTTTAAGCAGACTGACGCACCTGTACTTGAACTCTATCACCTCTACAGAAAAAAACAAAAGGTGGTGTAGCAGTGTTTCTCGAGGACACTTTTCTCTCCTCACCTGTGCCTTAACCACAACACTAAAGTAGGTTGCTGTTCAGAGAGTGACCCATTTTGCTGTCATTGTGCGTTCTTTGTACGCACTACCCATGAGCCACTTGACAGTGGAACACTCACTCATCTTCTTGAAGGACTGCAGCTCCCTTTCTTCATCAAAGGGGCTTCAGCGCACACAGTGCGATTTGGGTTTCTCGTGCCACATGCCCTAAGGATCGGGTACTTGAGGATGTGATACACAAGACTTGCCGTATAGATGAAGATAGGTCAAGCTACACATTTTAGCACCGCTTGGAGTTCATGTACAGCCAGAGACCTCTCCTTCTGTCCCTGGCCTTGCAGACAGTTGTCAGTGAGGAGTGGATGATGAACTTCATGGTAGCGACCACTATCCTATCTTCATCCATCTGACATTTGGAGCAGACCGTGATGGAGCAGACCCTGAAAGGAAGCTGCTGAGGTGGTTGTTCAGAAACACTGTACTTTCTGAATGAACCCCTGAGTCAGAACTGGAAACTTCAGTCCTCTTGTTAGACTGGTTGTTGGTATCTTCCAGCAGCTGACCCTTTCCCCTGGGAGGAAGAAACGAAAATTTCGAAGAATCCACTTTGGTCCCACCAACAGAGCCGTGCATACATGAGTGAGCCTACCAACTGAGGTGCGGCAGCTGGCCGCTGTGGCCGAGCGGTTCTAAGGCGCTTCAGTGCGGAACCGAGATGCTGCTATGTTCGCAGATTCGAATCCTGCCTCGGACATGGATGTGTGTGATGTCCTTAGGTTAGTTAGATTTAAGTAGTTCTAAGTCTAGGCGACTGATGATCTCAGATGTTAAGTCCCATAGTGCTTAGAGCCATTTGAACCATTTTGACATGCGGCAGGTTTCTCAGAGGTTGCCCACTAACGACTGTTCCACCTCAACAGCCAGGAATTTCGTCAACGAACAACAAACTTTAAGAGTGAGGGTTTTTTTATAGAGGTTTTTGCTGACGATGCCGTTGTGTACGATAAGGTGTCGAGGTTGAGTGACTGTAGGGAGAGACAAGACGACTTAGACGAAATTTCCAGTTGTGATAAATGGCTGCTTGCCCTAAATGTGGAAAAATGTAAGTTAATGAGGATGAGTAGCAAGACCAAACCTGCGTTGTTCGGATACAGTATTAGTAGTGTGTAGGCAGTCAGGTCTTTTAAATATCTGGACGTTGTAACACCATGGCTCTAAAGCTTTACTGATTTATTTTGCCTTTTGTTTTGTTTGATGTTATAACGTTGAGTTTCTGTAAATGTTGTTGGATTGAATCGATACCATGGGAGTGTTTATTCTCTTCTCTGTTAAAAACTTCGGTGTCTTTTAGAGTGTAGGAAGTGAAATCTCTGTAATATGTACAATATGAGCGAATTATATGTTTCGTCTTTCTCATATAATCTCTTTGGTTATCTTTAAAAGTGAATAATTTTATTTAAATAATTTTGTGTAGAACTACAAATACGTGCAAATAATATGATTTGTTTAAAGTGATTGTTTGCTGTTATGTAAACTGCTGACTTTCACTTAGGGTTCTTAGTTATTTTGTACGTAAATGGTGTTGTGGTTCCCCTCGGGAACGGAAGCATGCAGCACGCGCAAAATGTGGTTGGCATGGATAGAAAAGTTGAATAAAGAGTCAGTCGGGAACGAGCTACCAAACTGCCAACAGCTTACGTAAAAGTCGTGTATTGTGCTGGTGCCGAGAGAGGCTTTTCGTGCCGTTTTCCAATGTGCCAAAGCCCCCGATGGAGGGGTTTGTAAGCTAGCTCTGTTTTGGTAATGGTATCTATCATCGCCACCAACAAATGACAGAGCTTTTTCATTACCAGCTGTAAAATCCACCTGTCAAGATGTACTCGCCACCACACTGCGCAGTCACTGTAACGGAACAGAGGAATTATAGTAATGTACAGTGAAGGATCAGCTCATTGGATATTTTAGTGTGTTCAAATATAAGATAACTTATACTCGAACTCTTATACCTATCTTGATGTTTTTTATCCCCAGTCACGCAAATACTTAGGGTCCTTCCCATGTCAACAATACTTACCGAGTGTCCATATTGTGAAAACAGGAAACCCCAGTTATTAATTCAATAATGCCATTTGAAGATAGTAAGAAGAAACTAAGTTAATGTAGCAGAACCGAGAAATGTAGAAAATGATGCTTGCTGAAAATAATTTTTCAATTACAACTGCTTATTAATATTTTGTTGCCAACTTCAAAAGTTAATGTTCTCCAAACTGTAGCTTATTGAGTTTTGCGAATTAAATGATCACAGTGCAGCTTGTTGAAAATCACCCAAAGGTGAGCTATTGTCTTAGAACCACGTCAAGTTGTGTTCTACTGCAGTAAAAGTTGAGAACTATTACTGTTGAAAGTTACATGTTCATGCTTGTTAAGGGCTTGTTTCTCTAGTGTATTGAAAGTGTGTTTAGTTTGCTCTGCTACAGAGGTCAAGATTAAGGGCCCCCCTCCATTGAATGTAGTTCAAATGCACAAAGTTACTTAATTATAGAAAGTTGCAATTACTATTGCCATTCAAGTCATATTCTGTACGATATTGGGTTCCTATTGTGTATTAAAAGTCCATACTGATGGTGTAACAGGATCCACAGTTTGTCTGTCGTGCTCAAGCTAGATAACGATTAATAGAAAGACCACTATCTATGAAAACAGTAACTTCTTTATTTGAAAGACAGTGGTAAGTACTTTGTTAGTGAAATCCCTTTAATTTTCATTCTAAGTAGGAAGGTGTTTAGTAGTGAGAGACTTAATCTATGCACAATAACTACTTTTGCTGTGAACCATATCCGTATTTCATGTCAGATAGGAATATGTTTGAAAAGTAATATGGAACCTATGTCCAATTTACGATACTACAGTGAATATTAATAGCAACGTTATTGAGACCATTCAGTTTGACTACGTCCTCAAGCTAATAATGTGTTTCGTTATCTGTTATATTTATGCAAATAATTTGTTTTGCTGAGTCAGCTCCAACATTAACGTGAACATATGCAGGGGCCAGAGTTCATTGCACTCTCGTGTGAAAAAGCATAGGCTGTGTTAGCCCATTGAAGTCACTTATTTTCAGTTCTTGAACAAGAATGTTACTCATCTTATGCCTAATCAGGCTGGCGACCGTTTTTTATTATCATTTGGACGCTGTGGATAAGTAAATTTTTGTTTGCTACTGTTTAAATATTTACGTAATTCTGACTTTCACTTCCGATAAACCATCTCCGTTAGGTATAACACGGTCAACATAACAAAATGCTTTTCAGAGACTAAAACTGCTCTTTTGCTTTATACCATAATTGTTTTAACAAGTTACTTTTATTTAACGACCTGCCTCCATCTTTAAGATTATGGTATAGCGATAGCAGACGGTAGTGTTATAACGCAATGTCACAAAGCGATGTGAGATGGAACGGGAATGTGGGAACTGTGGTAGGGGAAGTTTATGTAAACTAATGCATACAACGACTCTCTTGCCAATTACGCTATAACTTTAGACATAATGTAAACTAATGCATGCATAGACTGTTTTGCCAAACAAGCTATAATTTCAACTTCAGACATAATGTTATAAACAACACAAAGTGCATCAGGCCATTAATACATATCTTAACTTTGAACTACAAACAAATGATATAATATTTTACAACAATTATTCATTCACAATTGTAAATATTATGTACTGAAAGTTTCGCTAAATGCTAATATGTAACAACAGTTTTATAGTAAGAAAATAAAAAATAACCCACTCGAGATAGCACAAAAAGTGTTGAAACATGTCTGGGTAAAACAAAACTCAAAAGGTGTCATGCATAAGGCGGAATTTCTCAACCATATTTTCATTGCAAGCACGGACATAAGAAGAAGAACTGCAACACCACAAGATGAAAATATGCCGCACTGATAGCTGTGTCCTGCATCTCTCACTTACTTCAGGCTCCTCCCGACGTAAGAGGGAGCCATGTGTCAATGGACAGTTTCCCAATCTGGAGGTTCTATGGCACGTAGTCTATTATTCCTCGCCTCCAGACACTGACTCTCACACCAACACATGGCCTTCCTGGTCACAAATGAAGTGACAGCCTTCAGGAGAACTGAACAGCGAGCAGGAGGAGGAAGGAAGCAAGGTTCCATGGCAACCACATCAGCGAGTTCGTTTCCCTAAATCCCGGTGTGTCGTGGAACCCAGCAGAAAATGATTTCCTTGTCTTGACCTTGCAAGATATGGAGAGCGTCCTGAACTTCTTGCACCATCCAGTCTGCTGGCTACATCACTCAATACCGTGAAGTGCGCTTTGAGAACTCAGATGAGGAGTTTCTTGTCATGGCGCCGTCTCATCTGCTCCGCGTCATAAACTGAAAACTGCTCTGGGAGTCCTATCCTGAGGACAATGTTGGGAAACTAGACAGAATAACAGAGAGAATTTCCCTGCTTAGACGCATCTTAGTAAGCAGTTATCAATTCTGTGTGGCGACGTAAAATCTCATTAAAATTAATTGTAGAAACATCGTCTGGGCTGCAAAGCTTCTTGTAAGCAGTCAGTTCTAAAAGCAATCTGGGCCTTGGTAGTAGCCAGGGGCTCTGGCTCTCGGCCTTAATCTCCCCACTCGTAATAATTCAAGGCTCTGCCTTGTACAGATTCAAAATGGCCTTGTTTCCTGTGGCCGATGATTGAACATCCGTTCCAGTGGCAGCTGCACAACGTAGGTGGATGCTGGCGATGTAGGAACGGAAAAAACCCTATATACTTGATGCATCGTGAGAAGATGAGTCGAACAGACAGCGGAGGTTCACCAGCATCTGCATGAAAGCTAGCAAGAGGACTCTTGTGATAGGCTCCTGTTGACGGTTTAATACCCTCGTGGTGAGCCTTGTACAGCATTTTGAGATATGAAGGTCTTGCTGGTCCATTAATCTGGCATCCATATTGCCGGCCGAAGTGGCTGTGCGGTTCTAAACGCTGCAGTCTGGAACCGCGAGACCGCTACGGTCGCTGGTTCGAATCCTGCCTCGGTCATGGATGTGTATGATGTCCTTAGGTTAGTTAGGTTTAACTAGTTCTAAGTTCTAGGGGACTAATGACTTCAGAAGTTGAGTCCCATAGCGCTCAGAGCCATTTGAACCATTTTGGCATCCACATTGAAGCTTGGTTAGCATAAAGGCCTTATAAAGTTGGTGCAGACATAACCTGTCGGTTCCCCATGAACTATAGATGACGCATTCAAGGATGTTTAAGGCCTTAAGACATCTCAGTTTCAGTTTTTTAAGGCGTGGCAACCATGCTAATTTTCCATCTAAAGTAAGATTCAGATACTTCACGTTTTCCTTAAAAGTGAGAACAGTGTACCCCAGTTTTAAAATGCGTGAATTAAAAACACAGTGGGAACGGTTAAACCTAACACAAACAGTCTTCTCCAAAGAAACCACCTGACTGTCAGTTGCAACTGGCGAGTAGCTGTTACGAGGTTCGAGGATGCACAGAAGAAGTCGTCGTTCACAAACAAGGGAAACAGTATGGGACGTCACATTGTGGAAGTAATACTGTTTATTGCAATGGCGGATGGCATCATACTTCAAAGATTCTCCTGAAGGACACCATTCTTCTGCTTAAAACGGTGAGACAGGACTTTCTGAACCACGTATCTAAAATATCTGTCTGAGAGAAAGGACTGTATGAAGGTGGGTAGACGCCCGCAGAATCACCACTGATAAAGCTAGGACAAAATATTATGTTTACAGGTAGTATCGAAGGCCTTTCCCAAATCGAAGAAAACACTGATAAGGTGTTGCTTACGATGGAAAGCTTGATGAATTGCTGCTTTGAGCAGGACGAGATTATCGAGTGGGAAGTGATACCTCCTGAATCCACACAAGGAGCGACGGAGTAGTGACCTGGATTCGAGAACCCCCACTAGGCGCCCATTTACTATACGCTTCAGTGCCTTTCCCGCGCATTTTGTCGGGCTAATATTACGATAACTACCGACGTGTGTCCAGTACTTACCTGTTTTTAAAACTGGGATTGAAATACATTCTTTCCACGAGCAAGGAAACTTTCCTGTCATCCAAAGTTCATTAAAGAGCTGAAAGAGGATCTTCTTCGACTTCGGGTCCAACATTTTCAACATGCTGTATGTTATCAGGTGGTAATCAGGGGTCGTATCACAAGCTACTGACAATACAGAATCCATCTCCCACAGAGAGGAAAGCTCGTTATATTCCTCTATGCTGGCGGAACGGAAATCAAGACCAGCCTTCCCCTATATCCCCCGATGTCGACGGAAACTAGGTTCGTGGCCAGAATCGGCCGTAAGGGATTATGTGTTTCAGTCATTGTCTAAGCTATGTCTCTCGACAATGTTAGGAGAGACTCCTGCTATTGCCGTTCGTGAGTGCGTCTTCAGATTCTCCAGATGGTTTCCCATACGTTACTTGTGGATGTGGATCTATTGATGGAGTACAGACCTCTGCTTACTCTCCCGAATTATTCTCCTTGTCTGCGCATGCACCATTCGAAAGGGTGCCATATTCTCATCTGCAGGGCATCGAATGAATCGGCACATAGCCGCCCTCCTGTCCCTGAATGGAGAACGACATTCACCATTCCACTAAGGAACAGGTCGCCTCCTAGGTATTACCATTAACTTTGGCATGGATGCATCAGTGTCATGGTGAATCACGGCTGTAATGTGATCCATCCAGTCCTGGAAGCCGTCACATTGCTCGAAATCAGCAAATTGCCTTTAAAGTTTGCGCTACCTGATACACTCCCTACACTTTTAAGGGATGATGGTGCCATTGCGGCCTTAGTGTTGAGTATTATTCATGAAGGGGCTTTTATCGCCCGATCTAAGGGTTTGTCTCTTTTGTGTTGAGTATAGCCTGTGGCCTATGGTTTTAGAATTTTTTTGTGCTTCTTGGTGTTTGGCTTTTCCTTTTTTGTTTCCATGGACGGCCAACCACTGTACAACTCTGTGTGTTTTTAATTCCTTGTTTTCTGGTCTTTGTCTGTGTCTTTCTTGTTCTGCGTCATCCCTTGCTACCTCTGTTTCTTGTTTTTATTTATTTTTTTGTTTTAATGGAAAAAGTGACTGATGGCCTTTGTAGTCCAGTCCCTTCAACCCCCCCCCCCCCCCAGACACACACAAACCAACCAACCTGTCAACTTGTAACACTCTGTGTGTTTTTTAATTTATCTTTTCTGGTCTTTGTCTATGGCTTTCTTGTTGTGCATCGTTCCTTGTCGTCTCCATTGTTTTTTTCTCTTCATTGTGGGTGTTTCATGGTCGTGGAATAAGGGGCCAATGACCTTTGTAGTCTTGTCCCTTCAACCCGCAAACCAATGAACCAACAATGTCTACACCGTCTATATCAGCTGTACAAATAGAGAGATCTCTCTTAATGTAGCCAAAGGACACAGCCGAGACAATGGCTGAAACATGTAAACTTATTACAGCCGGTTCTAGTCAGTTGCGCACCTTCTGTCGCTATTGGAAGAAACAGCAGAAGGCTGATTTTGATTTCCATTCAATCAACATGGAGGAATACAAGCAGCCTTCGTCTCTGTAGGAGCGGGATGCCGCGTTGTCAGTAGCTTGTGATACGAGCCCTGGAAACAGCCTGATAACCTGCAGCATGTTGCATCAGTTGGACCCAAGGTGAAAGGAAGTCCTCCTTCAGCTCTTTAATGAACTTTGGATGACGCTAGACTTTCCCACCTCGTCGAAAGAATCTATTTTAATCCCAATTTTAAAACCAGGGAAGGTTTGGACAGACCACAGTAGTTATCGTAGTATTAGCCTGACATGATGTGTAGGAAAGGCACTGGATCATATGGTTAATCGACTGGATCATATGGTTAATCGGCACCTAGTGTTGGTTCGGGTCCCTAGTCGGTTCAGGAAGCATCGATACATGCTTGATAACCCTGCCCTGCTCGAAGCAGCAATTTAGCAAGATTTTCTTCTTAAGCAAAACCTTATCGTTGTTTTCTTCGAGTTGGTAAAGGCCTACGATACTACGTGGAGGCATAATATTTTGTAGAGTTCCATCAGTGGCGATTCCGTGGACGTCTACTAACTTTCATACAGTCCTTTCTTTCCGATAGATACTTCAGACATATCGTTCGGAATGTCCTGTCTGACCCATTTTTAAGCAGTAGAATGGTTTCTCTCAAGGGAGTGTTTTATGTGTCACGGCTTTCACCATTGCAATCAACAGTACCACGTCCACAGTGCGACGTCCAGTACTATCTTCCTTTTTTGTGGACAAGTTCTCCATCTTCTGTGCATCCTCTAGCCTCGCTACGGTTGCACGGCAACTGGAACTGACGATCGGGTGGTTGGACGAATGGTCTGGCACCACAGGTTATAAATTATTTTCGGAGAAAACAGTTTGTTTGATTTTCTGCTGATTTTAATCCTTTCTGCTGTCTGTTTAATTTTCCCGTTTTAAAACTGGGGGTCACCGTTCTCACTTTTAAGGAAAACGTGAAGTATCTGGGTCTTACTTTTGATGAGATGTTAGCATGGTTGCCACAACTTAAAGAACTGAAACTGAGTTGTCTCAAGGTCTTAAAAAACTTTTAATGTGTCAGTTATCTTTATAAGGCCTTTGTGCGACGCTGGCTTGAAGGCGGATGCCTGATTTATGGGTCAGTCATACAGTAAACTGGTGGATGCAGTTCATCACGAGGGTATTTGGATGTCAAAAGTGTCTTATCACACATCCCTATTGTCAGTTCATGTGTCGAGGCTGAAGAGCCTCCACGGTCAATTCGATGTCTTCCTCTAGTGGTACACCAAGCATATAGAGCACTGTCCGTTCCTACATCGCCAGCGTCCAGCTACGTTTTTCAACTGCCACTGGAATGCCTCATCGATCATTGGCCACCACCAACGATGCCATTTGGGATCCGTGCAAGGGAGAGCTATGACTAATTACAGTTGGGGGGCATTATGGTCCAAAACCAGGGGTAATGTAGGGTATTCTCATGCCTATAATCAAGGCCCAGATTGCTTTTAGAACTGACTGCTTTCCAGAGGTATTGTGCCCCTGACTATATTTTTAACATTATGTTTAATGAGATTTTACAGCGCCACCCAGTTTTTGTTACTGTCTACATCGATGGTTCTAAGCAGGGAAGTTTTTTTTCGGTTGTTCCGTCATGTTCCTCGAGATTGTCCTTAGAACAGGGCTCCCACAGTAGTTTTCAGTTTATTACGCGGAACAGTTCGCTATGATGAGGCCAATGGAGCAAGAAATGTATCATATACTCTGATACTCAGAGGGCCCTTCTCGCTATTTGACACATGTATGCAACATACGGGATCGTGCAACTGGTGCAGAAAGCTCTCCTCTTGCAAAGGCGAAAAAAGGAATTAATGTTTTGCTGGATTCCCGGGCACATAGGCATCCAGGGAAACGAACTCGCTGATGCGGCTGCCAAGGAGGCTTTCCCCTTGCTTCCTTCCTCCTCCTGCTCGCTGTTCAGTTGCTCTGCGCACTGTCACTTCATTTGTGACCAGGAAGGCCATATATTGGTGGGCGTCTCAGTGGCGGGAATTGAGGAATTATAAACTACGCTCCATTAAAACTTCAGTACAACCATGGATTACCTCCTTCCGCTTGCGACAGTGTGAAGAAGTCGTCGTTACTCGGCTTAGAGTGGGGCAGTGCCAATTGACACTTGACTTCCTTTTACTTCGGGACGAGCCCCCAGTATGTCAGAGGTGTGAAACACAGCTGTCAGTACGTCATAATTAAATAGGGTGTGTCTTATATGGCAACCTGAGAATTTAACTGGCTCTCTCGCAGGATCTTCCCTCAATCTGAACTGATAACGAGGTGAGCGTTGTTCGAGTCTTAAGATTTTGTATGCTGTCAGGAATTCTACACAAAATACTGGATATGAAATCTTATTGTGTCAAAGAGTGGCCGAGTCACGTATCATTTATAAGTCATCATTCAGCCACGGTTTCCTGTCTCTTTTTTAACAGCGTATTTATAGGTATTTTGTCAATGATTTTACATGTTCTGTTGTGTCTCGGGATTTCATTACAGGTCTTTCTGAATCTCACCTTCTTCAGGTTGCTTTACGGTTCCTGAGGTGGGATGAAACGTTATTTTCCAGGTTTATTAGTCTTTCTGTATAGATTTTCCCAATCTTCTTCGGCATACCGTTAATGAAGGGTCGCTAATGACCTTGCTGTTTAGCGATCTCTACTATAAATCATCATCATCATCATCATTCGGTCATTTACACCTCCATGGTCTATGCCTGACTCACAGCTTCGTGTACATATATCGCAAGGCCGAAGAAACTCAGTTCCTCACGAGGCCCACCGCCGCCAATTTTTCTCTGTTCTCGGCGAGTTTCAGGAATCAGAAATAGTTTACACTGATGGCTCTAAGGCAGATGGTCTCGTCTGCTTCGCTAATGCTCACGGTGGACATACTGAACAGCGCTCCTTCCTGGATGGCTGCATAGTTGGTAGTTACCTCTCGCGCCCTTGAGCGTATCTGCTCATGCACAGGTGAGTCCTTCCTCATCTGTAGTGACCCCTTAAGCAGCCTAGAAGCTCTCTAACAGTGCTTCCGTTGCTGTCCTTTGGTAGTGACTATATGGGAGTCTGTTTATGCCCTAGAAAACCGTGGACGTTCAGTGCCTTCATCTAGAACCAAGACATATCCAGCTGAAAGCTGGGAATCGTCACTCCAGTGATTGATCTCCGATCAGTCTTATGTTGAAAAATTTTAGGGTTCTGGAATACCGACCAGCACACCCTCAGCACGCCAAATAAATTACGCGCTATAAAGGAGGTAACGAATGTACGGAGGTCATCGATGCAGGCCACTCGCAAGTACTCTGTTGCCCTCTGCTGGCACCAAATCTGCCATACTTGGGTGACTCTGGCTCACCTTATATGTAGCGAGAACCCACCCCATTGTTACTGCGGCCCTCTATTGAAAGTAATCCACATCTTGTTGGACTGTCCCAATCTAAACGCTCTGGGGTGGTCTTTTAACTTTCTTGGCGCACTACCTGCGGTGGTAGGCGAGAATGCCACAATGGCTGATTTAGGTTGGTGTCTGGCCTTCTCCCCCAAGCCTTCGCCCTACCTCCATTTTAACTCTTCCTCGCTTTCTCTGACGCAGTCTGTTCGCTTTCGTTTTCGTCTTTTCACCAAGTGTTTCTCTTGACTTGTGTTTTTAGACTGGAGATTTTAGTGTGTTACAGAGTGGCTGGCTCATTCTTTTTCATTCGTTCTGTTAGGCAGCTCAGGCCTTCAACTATATAGGTTTTACACTTTCTACAGATTTTTTTCTTTAGTTAATGTTTTCACTTTTGGCTTGCATTTTTCTTTTTCTCTTCCTGTGTGGTTACACAGTTCTTTTTACGCATTTAGTTCCTTTGCCATATTTTAGGTGAGGTGTGGTTTTCATCCGAAGCCTGTGTGGCCACGGAAAAAGAGACTAATAACCAAGCGGTTTAGCTCCTTTACTCCCCAAACCAACGAGCCAACGATGCATTTCCTCCAATCGACTTCCTTCCTCCTTATCCCCAGTTACGGTCCGTTACACACTCCCCCTCCTCGCTAACATTTAAAACCGCAAGACGCTTTGTAATAGTGCCACTAGATAACCAAAGAGGAAACGAACCAGAGATCGATATACAGGCCACTATCGACACGAGCCGACGTGGCTCACTCTCTCTTGATTGGTCGACCTTTGCCATTGCTAAGCGAAAGGTTGCAGGGTTTTCCATCGTTTGACGGTACTTAAACAGTTGTAGTGCCGCACACTTCACCTTTATTTCTGAACGGCAATCGTCAGTCCACCAACGGACAGGCGCCTTCCTAGGATAAAAAAGGACTTCAGGATGGAGAAGCCATCGTCATGGTGGATCACTTGTATGATGTAATCTACCCACTCCTCGATGCTGTCGTGGTATTCAAACACAAGCAAGTGACTTAACAGCGGGGAACTGGGTCTGTTGATCATCCGTGGGAGAAATGGACAGGGCAGTTGTTTTCCGAGGTTTGTTAGAGCCTCAGTGTCTACCACATGCTGCAAAGTGACCCACATCAACTGTAACAGCCACGAGTTGTAGATCAGTATCCAAAGAGAGCAAGGAAGTGGTGTGTGTTATTGACAAACAAAGCAATTCCTCACTCAGCCTTTCCGCAGTCAGGCCATCCTCACAGTGGAGGGTATAGCAAAGCAGGATTGGCTTTCTGGACTGGCTGTGTAAGAACTAAATCAGAGGAGGCAGCAACCGCGGATGAGTCCATGGCCGTATAGATCTTCGTTGGTTCACCATACGTGGTACGCTATGTTGTTTTTATCACCTGGATTTTTCTTTCATCAAGGGAAACATTGCAGTCCCTACTCCAGAGAGGGTGATCCACATAGCAGTTGCCACACTTTGGCTGACGTGAACAATCAAATTCTTCGTAGGTGGCCTCATCGCTTTTTCTCGAAAGGGCTTCTCCCTTACAACGAAGAGTTGTGTGCCCAAAAGTGCTGGCGTTTAAGACAACACATTGGGCTGAGAAAATAAGGCTGCATCGTTAGGCAAAGTAACTACCTTTACATGCTCTGGAAGTTTCGTGCTATTGAAAGTAACCATATTGCACACACCCTTTTCTTTATATGTTTGCAGTCAGCAATGCCTTCTTAGACCCATCCAGCTTTACATTCCTCTTATGGAATGTCCACTAGATTCCTGCACGTCACAACACATTTGCTACAGTTCAAGGCGCTATAGAGCGCAGTGTCAGTGGCGTATTCCCCAAGTATTTTGGCTTTCTGCAGGTTTGTCACTTGTTGGGAACTTGAAGTTTCGACCAGCAGAGTCACACTTGTATCAACGTAACAGATTCTAGCATACTTGCAATTCCCTCTAAACTGTTTATAATGTGTAAATATGAGATATCTTCAAAATTTCCCTTTTTACTTTTAATTAATGAAAACACATTCTGAAAAGTAGCTTGCATTATGTTAGTATAGATATAGAAAAACAGGAAATATTACCGAGTTCTGTGACTGGCTACATAAGCCCTCTTGTTCGACTGGGCGTTGGTATCTATAAGCAGCTCATTCATTGTCCTGCAAGGAGAAGAAGAGAATTTAGAGGGTTCCATCTCGGTTCCACGAGCCGTTGGGATATACAAATCCACCTAGACAGAGCCCCACATGCGTAGGGAAGATTTAAGAAAGTGAGGTGTGGCAAGGTTACTCTGCAGTTGGCTACTAACGAGGATGGCGTCTAAACAGCCACGCATCTCATCACTGCGTAGCTCGCTTTAAACAGAGGTATTTTTAATGAGGTTCTTATCATCCTCGCAAACCAGACCTTAAAGTCAAGATCCCCGTTTCCCGTGACACACATTGTTCCACCGCCACACCGCACGTTGATAGCTTCAGTATGCACAGAAGCTTATGGCGCCAGAGGACTGGTGGCAATTAACTGTCCTCACCACAAGAATCACGGGATCACCACACCCATACCCAGCAAACAAATGATGAGAGCCTGGGACTGCAGCAGTATTGCTCTTCTGCAATTTCTAGCGATGCTACTAACGTTCTCTTCAGAGCTAGTAACATTAGCTTGAATAACTTAACCCTTCCGGTGACAAAATTGTCCACATTGACAGGTATTACTTCCCTAGACAACAGGCTGCATCCAGTTCATCACTACACTTAAGCCTTTCCACCGTTAACAACATACCACGAGAAAGTCAGACTTCACACTCTCCTACAGCGAATTCCTGTAACCATGCAACACTTAATCATGTGAATTAAGCGTTAATGCCAATTCCCGTGTACTTTTGATTTCATACTATAACAGATACTCTTCGCAACAGACCAACATTGATAACAGCTTCCCCCAGCCACAGTGTCATCCCACTAAGTACCACTACATGCCATCAATTGTCAACTACAGCATGGTACTGATGTAATAAGTGTAACTGTAGGGTCAAGCTTAGCCCTGGCTTGCATGAACACCACTTCTACACATTACCTGAACTTGGTCGTTCCAATTCAGAATTCATCATTCCCTGCCCCATTGGCAATATATCGTTATGCCCTATTCATACAACGTATAACGTTGTGGGTTCCATTACCTGGTACCCGCTAAACCTCTCGATACCACCGACAAATGCTACGCCTTGTGGAACAAAAACTAGTACCTTTTTGCACCTACCGTGGCACACTCCACCTCTATAATCGTTTTTACTGGGTAAGCCTTTCAGCATCCTTATTTGAATTTAATTGGTTTGTATTACTGCCGATACCATTAATATTGTTACTCTCATATTCAATTCGTCAGGCCCCATCTGTCTCTTGACAAACCTCTACACAGCTGCATGTTACATATTTCGCTCTTACAGTATTTTCTTAGTAGTATACTTCTTAAATTCCATTCGTGTTTTTCCATTCAAGAGGGGTTCAAATTATTCAAATGGCTCTGAGCACTATGGGACTTAACATCTGAGGTCATCAGTCCCCTAGAACATAGAATTACTTAAACCTAACTAACCTAAGGACATCACACACATCCATGCCCGAAGCAGGATTCGAACCTGCGACCGTAGCGGTCGCGCGGTTCCAGACTGAAGCGCATTCAAGATGGGTCATCTTTCGTTTCTGTAACTGCAAATTGAAGAGTCGAGCAGTCAGTAGCACAGTTTTCATTTCTTATGAGTAGCTATGCAGCTCTTATGGCTATAGCCCCCATTGGTGACACCTCAGGAGTGTAGCAAGTAGCATATCTAGGTTTCCGCCTGTGCTTTTGTAGTCAGTTCTTATGTTAGTATTACTAGGAGGGTTGTGATGTGTGAATACATTATTGAGAGGCAGGAGGAGCTGGCCGCAGTTCACTGGCCGCAGTTAACTGGTTTCCCTTGTGTCGCCCTCAGGCTCTTCTGCTCAGGCACATCATGGTGTACGTAATGTGGTACTCACACTGAGATGAGTGGTGGCTGGCAACACATTCACGTCAAGGAGGAGAGCCAATATGAAGATGAGCTGTCTGCCTTCACCTATTCGCCCTGCGAGTGGACAGGTGGCCGCTTTTCCAGCAGGAACTGAGCAGGCACACGGGGAGAGGTGTTTGTTAGTTATTTGGAGGCAATTTGTACAGGCCAGTAAGCAAATGGCATTCAGGGCTTGAAAGAAAGCCAATGTGCTCTCCTTATGACGGCTTGGAGGGCCTCATCCAAAATGTGGAGACAGCCCTGCCCGTGCCCACGGGGCCTGCAGTCGTCTGCAAGAGTGGCTCGCAACAGCTCCAACGATGCCCGGCACTTGGGTCCTGAGGCCATCCACAGTTCATACAAGTGGCTGGTGGAAGTTGTGAGGCCTGCTGATCTCATGCGCAGGATGCAAGCAGAGTTTGCCATTTGCAGCATTGTCCCGAGAATTATATTAAGTTTCAGCCTCCAGTTCCCTAAGCAAAGAAACTTTACCTAGGTTTCCGCTATAATAATGTAGCCTTCTTCAGAAATTTCACAATATAAAATTAAATTTCAAACATGTCAGATATTGGCCTTGTCAAACTTAAAATGTTAGTACTACAGTACATAGTCATAAGACTACATCACACAAACGGGTGCGACCGAACCGCCGAATCTTTCCATCAGTAAACGAGGTATGTTCTCAACTGACTCGGTTGTTTTAACCCCCTCCACTGACAGAATGACCCGCTTCCTACTTCCGTATGTATTAAGCCAATACGGACTTGTAGCTGTCACGCCTTTGCGCTTACTGCTACGTATTTTAACCGTAAATAGCTCAGCCCTAATGGCAAGAGGTAGTAGTGAATTCACGTTATTAATCTTTGAAGACAGCACAGCTGCCACAAGCTCAGCTCACTTTTACTCCACTCCTACCCTCGCCATTGCACCACATTAATTAGGTGCTACATGGACCTTGCTAAATTCACTTGCGTATACGTTTTTGACCGTTACTCGCCAGTATTTACCTATTGGATTAGTACACTCCTAACCGGACTATTTCCCAAAGAGCTGTGATGATTGAACGGGTTCGATCCACGGCCTACAGTGCCCTACAGTTCACACGGTAACACTGCCTACCTGACCCACTTAACTTGGTAGTGAGCTTATGTATCCAATCACCACTGCTAGCAGCAGTGGATAATCCTATCAGCACGACGAGAGCAGCAGACTTACCGTCGAATCCTCCTGAAAATACTTATAACTACGGTCGCCAGCTCTGAAGGAGCAAAAGAATAAATCAGTTTTTTGGCTCGTTTCAAAGTGAAACGGCTTAAGTTGAATTTAAACTTAATTCTGAATATTACTATTTCTGATCATTCTAGGTGATTCTACAAAGCAAATACTCTCTCAATTTCTGTGAGTTGGCTTGGTAATTACCACCAAGACAACTTATGCAACTTAGGTTAACAAAATTCTATCCTTCAACTTATTTAATGATTTTGGAATATTACTCTTTGGACAATTGCTATATAATTAGTTAAGTGACTTTACTTGAAAGGTTACTCAGAAAAATTTAAGTAACTATAAATAGGCGACTCATTCTGGTGTGACTATTGCTCTTTTCAACATTTTTAAACGCTAAAGTATTCTACAACCAAAAGAATTGTAAATGAAAGAGGCGATGGTGGCCCCAGTCTGATTTCGCTACACTATGTTTCAGGTTACTACACTTTACAATGAACAACATGCGTCGTAATTTTACTCATTACTATATTCTGTCCTCTGCACTTGCACAAAAGAAAACTGGTATTCTCCTTTTACATGTATACAAAGTTCGACTTAACAATTTCAAGCAGTCTTGCCTTGGGTAGACGCGTCGGTGCTGGTGGTGGGATGCATGTGGCTAACGCAGCTCTTCACGCCTCATGCCCTTAATGGCGGCTGGAACTACGAGCTGTAGCACTCGTATAAGCTACTGCACGTCCGCCATAAAATCTGGGCGCAGGAACTCTTACAATCAGCCCCAGTGGCATAGAGACGGCTTCGACAACCATTCGTCGCGTTCTGCTCCACAAACGGCGACGATATTCGCCTCTTCGCGGTTGCACAATCACTTTTGCATGAGCACAGTTACGCACGTCCTGTCACGTCAACACTCTCCAGGCCATTTCATTGTTCAGTCCCTGTGTCTCCAGCTACCTCTAGCTATGCTCGTATCACCAAGAGTGGGGGCGTTCCCCTACCACCTTTTCACCGAAATCATTTAGTATTTAAGAATATTTATATTTATTACCCTGGAGTTCATACCAGTCATAATAATTTACTACTAGCGCTTTATAACATTAAATCATACAGTAATAGCTTATAATTACCAAGAAAAAGAATACATTTGACTCCGATAGCATAGTGCATTGTCTGAGGCAGCGCTAATTCCCAGTTTCGCCAATAGATGGCATCAGGGTGCACTCCCTGGCAGTCTCACACCAGCGCGCCCGTTTCCGACGCGCGGGCTCCAAATTACTGTCAGCCCACCATCATTTCAGTTCCGTTACACATGCCCCACTTCTTATTGAAGTATCTAACAGTGATAATTCAATAAGAAGTCTCTCCTATAATGAATCTGAAATGTTCGTTAAGCTTTTTACCAAGGGTTTTCCCTTTCTTACTGATACACCTCGGTACTTATATTACTTATTTAAAATTAAACACCAATTGTTTCTATCTTTCCTGCTAAACATTACATAAATGATTTACATATATTCTTTACAATTTTCTTACATCTAAACACAGTACACTTTAAACATCTTTTTTACAAAAATTTTAAATACACTTCTTTTATCTCAGGCAAGTAAAACACACGTTATGCGCCTATTACTTTATAGCCCGTCCTTTTCACTTTACCTCCTCACTTTTCTACCTCTTCCACAACACTTATTTACACATCTATTAAGGCTTTCTTAGAAGCTCAGTCTTTCCCAGTCTGTTTAGTCTCTACTTAAACTAGAAGTTTCATTAGAATACTGCAACATATTTTAGTGAACATTTACCTTTCACATAGAACAAAAGAAACAAAACTATTTACATATTGGTTTACTTTAATATTTATTTATATATTTATTTTCAATCTGGTAGAATTCGTGGCTCATACCTTTTGAGATCCACTATGTTTCTTACTCCCAGGCGTTTGCCTGTTAATGGGTACTCTAAATAATAAGCATTCACATTGGGTATGGACACTATTTTAAATGGTCCATTATATATATATTTAAATTTGCTGATCTCGTTATTAATTTCACTTGACTTTTCATGTGTTTTTACAAGAACGAGATCACCTATTTTGAATTTAGGATTCCTTACTTTTTCGTCATGACGACGAATTCTCGCATCTGCTTGTTTTCTCATCTTGTCTTTTACTAAGTTCTTTTTACTATCATAATCTAATTCAACTCTATCTGGAAATTGTAGTAGGTCTTCTACTAGACTTTTACTTCTCGTCTTTTTCAGGATTTCTTCTGGAGTAAATCCAGTGCTCTCGTTTGTTAATGAATTCATGATTTCTTCGAATTCACTCACATACATGCCCCACTTCTTGTGGTTACTATGGCAGTACGTCCTAAATAACCGACCTATCTCACGCATATATCTTTCTGCCGGATTGCTTGATGGGTGATAAGCTGAGATATGTACCACTTCTACCTGTTTCTCAGTTATCCCATCCTTCCACATTTTTGAGCAAAACTGAACACCATTATCTGATAGTATTCTCTTTGGCTTCCCTACTTTCACAAAATAATCACACACCATTTTATCATACACAGCTCTGGCAGTAGCTTTTCTCAAGGGATATAGCTTTATATACTTTGAGAAAAGTTCAACTGCTACAAATATGTATACAAAACCCCCCATGGTTTTCGGTAATGGTCCAAAGATATCTACTGCTACTATTTCTAATACTTCATCAGGTTTTATTGATTGCATGGGCCCTTGATTAGTTGCATTTGTTACTTTCGTCTTTTGGCATAGATCACAAGATCTTATCCTCTGTGCTACCCTTCGTGCCATGTTGTTAAAGGTAATGCATTCATCTAACTTATCGGTACACTTCCGTGCACCACAATGGCCATATGCCAAGTGAACATAATCTATCAGCACTTCAGTGTGTTGTTCCGGCCAACATACTCTCCACTTCCCTGGATTATTTAATCTTTGAAGATACAGTACACCTTTATGTTTTTTATATGAAGCCCTTATGTTAGTTGCGTCCGGATTGTCAAACTTGACCTTCACCGACTTGAGTGCATCATCATCACTTTGATATCTTCGCATATTCCGACATATTTCCCTAATTTTTTCTCTTCCTTCCGCTTTTTTTGAAGTAATTCACCTCAAAAACATCTTCCCTATTCTTTACACTTTCTAGTGTCTCACATCCTTCCGACAAAGCATCTGGTACTGCATGTTCTTTCCCTTTAACATACTTGATCTCTATATCAAATTGTTGTAAAAACAGCGCCCATCTGGTCAACCTGTTATGTAACAATCTGCAGTCCTTCAAAAATATTAAAGCTTTGTGGTCTGTATGGGCCACAGTCTTATGCCCCCATAAGAAAAGTTGAAATTTCCTAAAACCCCATACTATAGCTAAAGCCTCCTTCTCTGAAACTGTATAGTTTCTTTCGTACTTAGACATGGTTCTACTCGCAAATGCTATTTATCTATGAGTTTTTTCCCCATCTATCATTACCTCCTGAAATATGGATACTCCCAATCCATAATCTGAACTATCTGTTGCCATGTGGAATGGTTCACACAGGTCAGGGTGCCATAACTTTATGTTTTTAGCCAAATTGTCTTTTAGCCGGTTGAATGCTGTTTCACATTCCTCAGTCCATATATACACACTGTTCTTCTTAAGTAGGTTGTTCAGATGTGGGCTATTGAACACCTGATCATCCACATACTTACGATAAAAGGAACAAAGTCCTATAAACGACTTTAGTTGTTTTTTATTCTTGGGAGCCGGACAATTTCTTATTGCTTTGACTTTATCGCGATCCTTTTCAATTCCCTCTGGTGTTACTATGTGACCTAAAAACTTTATTTCTTTCTTCACAAACTCGCATTTTTTCAGGTTCAGGGTCATTCCTCCTTTAATTAAAGCTTTGAACACCCTGTCGCATAACTCCATGTGCTCTTCCCATGTCCTTGTAGCAATTAACAAATCATCTACATAAACCGTGATTAGCGAACTAAGTTCACTCCCTAAAATTTTGTCTAAAGCCCGAATGAACACTGAAACGGAAGTATTTAGGCCAAATGGTACCACTGTGAAATGGTAGCATTTGCCATTGAATAAAAATGCCGTGTACTTCCTAGACTCCTCACTTAATGGGATTTTCCAGTATCCTGCAGTTAGGTCTAAACTAGTCATGTACTTTACACCATTAAACTTCTGCAATAAATTATCTATGTTCTCTGGACGATCCAACTCCCTCTTCACTACTTTATTCAGAGTACGAGCATCTATCACTATTCGTACACTTCCATCCTTCTTACCTACTATCACCAGTGGGTTATTATATGGGCTAGAACTCCGTTCAATGACCCCACATGAAACCATTTTATCTATTTCTTTTTGAACTGCTTCTTTCTTAGACAAGGGTACACTATATGGTGGTTTAAAGAAAGGTTCATGCTCCTCTACCTCCATGCAGTACTCATAATTTATCACTCGTCCCGGTCTGTCCGAAAATACCTCCTGATTTTCTTTCAGAATTTGCCATAGATCCTCCCTTTGGTCATCAGATAGTCCTTCCGTTTTATTCACTACATTTCGAAGGAGTGGCTCCTTATTTCCATCTTCAACTATCTGCCTCACCAGACACCAATCGAATTTTTGACCTATTCCTGACTCATGATCATCTCTAAATTCTACCCATCTCAGCTGGTTCTCTTCCATTACTCTAGATGATTCAAATGGTATTTCTAATACCGCACTATCTACTTTACAAACTATTATCCCTTTGTCACAATCTATAATTACTTTCTGTTTTATTAACCAGTCAATGCCTAAAATGATCTCGGCACTGAGCTCTGGAACTACTAAAAATGCATTCGAAAATAACTTGTTTTTTATCTTAAATTCCATCATCACTTGATGTTTAACAGGTTTACTACATTTCCCTGTCGCCCCTATCACTTTAATACCTGTTACTGGCATCATGACTACTCCTCGTTGCTCTTTGATCATCTCAAAAAATGCGTGCGAAATAGCACTTATTTGAGCACCCGTATCCAACAATACATATAAATCGTATCCACATATATTAATGGGTAGGATTGTTTGCATCCTATTGTCCTCTTTCATACTTTCTTTATCTTCCCATAATAAATCCTTTTCCACCGCCAAGTCTTGCCACATTATTTTTCCGGTTTTTATACTGACCATTCCATCTGGAGGTTTCTTTCTCCTTTTCATCCTAAATTCTTTCACCACTTTTTCCAATAGTCCTTCGTCTAGGCTCTTTAATGCCATCTCGTTCTCATTCGAATCTGTCATGCCTGAACTCTCGGTTGCAGAATCGGAAACTTCCTCTACTTCTTTTTCTCCCTGGATGCTTTCTGATGATTCTGACGATAATTCCTCCTCCTTAGAAATATGACCTTCTTCGGATTCAAATAATTCTTGCAAATTATAATCCATTTCTCTACTTTCCCTTTGTTGGATAGTACATTCGCCACTCTTACTTTCATTATTTTCCCCTACTAATGGAATTCCAGTCTCACTCAACTCATTTGCTTCAGTACTACAGGGATCACAACACTCTTTCTCTTGGTTAGATACACTTTCTCTAATTTCTTTAAAAGAATCTTCATCACAGTCATGTACTCTTGCTGTCACTAGGTACACATCATAATCGGTATGGCTCTCTAACACTGTCATATTCGGGTCCAAATTAATCACCTGAGTGGAAGATCTTTCTAATTGTGCTGGCTGGCTTTTGAGCTGATGTACATATTCTGCATATGAGGTAATTTCTGAATCGGCATGCGTCTCTGCACTATGCCCCTTTTTCTTATCCACCCTTTCCTCTTTAATTACTTCTCGATGCGATTCGTCGACTACTCGTACGAACCTTTTACCATAAGTCACATCACTCCTACCTTGCCCCTGCCTCTCTGCACAGTTGCCATCCCTACCGACAAACAACGCCTTCTCTGACTCTTCCATCATCAATTCGTCACTCTGACCTCGAATTGTACTTATTTCATTCACGTGAGCCTTCACATCCGACCGATATTCTTTTCCTACTTCATTTCCCTTTATAATTCCTCTCTGCTCTCTCTCCTCTGTTTGTATCCCTGCATTATACTTCGCAAAGTTTCTTTTATGTAACTGCTCTTCAGGCGAACGACGCACTATCCTACTATAGTACTGACTACTCCGATCTTCCCTATATTTGGGCCATTTCTTTCTTTCCGCGCGCGTTAGGCCCTTGACCTGCGCGGTATTTAGTTTTCCTGATTTTGATAATGCATCCCGTTTCCCTGATAGTGTCCTCTCCCTCGCTGAGAGTTACCCCCTCGACCTCTTCCTCTCATCATGTTAATTTGCGGTTCATTCCTACCACCTTTTACTATTCCATTCTGATTTCTGAAACCTCGAAACTCTCTAGTTTCACGCCACCTATCTTCATTCTCGATTTTTTCTAAAAATTCATCGAATGTTCGATGAGTGCCTCCTACATAACGCTTTGAATCGTCAGGTAGCTTTTTCCACAACTCCCACACTATCTCCGATTCTGATCTACGATCTTTAAGATACTCCAAACGCTTGAACCATCCTTCACAGTATTCTTTCATGAGCACACGCCCATGTTCTGGCATTCTGGCGACAACGAATTCTCTCCACAACCTATCCCTCTGTTGTGTGCCCCAGAATTCCTCAAGGAACTTTTCTTTGAAGTCTGTAAACTTCAAATTGTCGATATCCAAATTCAATCCCCAACGTTTAGCATGACCTGCTAAAGCATCTATTACTAAATTAATTTTTTCTTTATCCGACATGTCTGTTGGTAAGACACGTTCACAATTTTTTATAAAATCCATTGGATGCCATCCACCTTGTTTCTTTTGAGGATCGTATTTTTCCTCCCTACTCAGTATTTCCGATTTTTGCATTACCAGTGGGATACCACTACAGTTAAGAAACGTCTGATTCTGAACTTGCTGACTTAACAATTTTATCTCATTACGCAGTGTATTTTCCTGTTCCTGCACACATGCATCAAAACTCAACATGGTATTGCGCAGTGTTTCAATATCAGCTGCCGTTTCTTTAACAATCTCTTTCTTTACAACTGGTACTATCACCTGTAATTTACTTTCAATTATCGGTTCTAATTTTTCACTAACCAAAGGTTCCACTGATTTCTCTATTTTCTGAATTTCGGTATCAAATCTTTTCTCTATTTCTGTGACTTTTCTCTGAACATTTGTTATTTCAGCCCTGATGCTATTTACTGATTTGTTTACCTCTGTGATACGTTGGCTTTGCGTATTCAAAATATCTAAATTGGCTTTTATTTTACCAGATAGGTTTTCATCCAGTTGGGATATATGACTAGCCATTTCTGCTTTCAAACTAGCATTCCCTTCTCGAATTTGCGCCATCATACTATTTAACAAACTTGTTAATTCCATATCCTCTCCCTTGTGACTTGCATCCACAGATACATTGGGTTCACTTTTCACTACCTTTGGTTTCACTTCCCGTTCCTCCTGTTTTGTGGGTGTGGATTCATCTATAGGATTTTCCAACCCTACAACAGTATCTATGGTCCCTAATTCTGGGTCTGACCTTGTAATGTTTTCGTCTTGCTTGTTACTATTCGACTCCATCTTATGCTGCTGTATTTCGTGCCTAATAGAAATGTTTATTAAACCAAGTATTACTTGTTTAACTCCTACTATTGGACTTCCTTTTGCTGCTTTGCAGGTTGTCGTCTTGAACTTACCAATTGTGGTATATTTGTCTACAACAGAATTTTAAATTTAAAATTTTCTTGAAACTACAAGTTTATATAAAACACTTTTATTGGAGCCATTATTCTACAAAATTGGTAAGTCCTGTCACGGTCGCCACATGCGACCGAACCGCCGAATCTTTCCATCAGTAAACGGGGTATGTTCTCAACTGACTCGGTTGTTTTAACCCCCTCCACTGACAGAATGACCCGCTTCCTACTTCCGTATGTATTAAGCCAATACGGACTTGTAGCTGTCACGCCTTTGCGCTTACTGCTACGTATTTTAACCATAAATAGCTCAGCCCTAATGGCAAGAGGTAGTAGTGAATTCACGTTATTAATCTTTGAAGACAGCACAGCTGCCACAAGCTCAGCTCACTTTTACTCCACTCCTACCCTCGCCATTGCACCACATTAATTAGGTGCTACATGGACCTTGCTAAATTCACTTGCGTATACGTTTTTGACCGTTACTCGCCAGTATTTACCTATTGGATTAGTACACTCCTAACCGGACTATTTCCCAAAGAGCTGTGATGATTGAACGGGTTCGATCCACGGCCTACAGTGCCCTACAGTTCACACGGTAACACTGCCTACCTGACCCACTTAACTTGGTAGTGAGCTTATGTATCCAATCACCACTGCTAGCAGCAGTGGATAATCCTATCAGCACGACGAGAGCAGCAGACTTACCGTCGAATCCTCCTGAAAATACTTATAACTACGGTCGCCAGCTCTGAAGGAGCAAAAGAATAAATCAGTTTTTTGGCTCGTTTCAAAGTGAAACGGCTTAAGTTGAATTTAAACTTAATTCTGAATATTACTATTTCTGATCATTCTAGGTGATTCTACAAAGCAAATACTCTCTCAATTTCTGTGAGTTGGCTTGGTAATTACCACCAAGACAACTTATGCAACTTAGGTTAACAAAATTCTATCCTTCAACTTATTTAATGATTTTGGAATATTACTCTTTGGACAATTGCTATATAATTAGTTAAGTGACTTTACTTGAAAGGTTACTCAGAAAAATTTAAGTAACTATAAATAGGCGACTCATTCTGGTGTGACTATTGCTCTTTTCAACATTTTTAAACGCTAAAGTATTCTACAACCAAAAGAATTGTAAATGAAAGAGGCGATGGTGGCCCCAGTCTGATTTCACTACACTATGTTTCAGGTTACTACACTTTACAATGAACAACATGCGTCGTAATTTTACTCATTACTATATTCTGTCCTCTGCACTTGCACAAAAGAAAACTGGTATTCTCCTTTTACATGTATACAAAGTTCGACTTAACAATTTCAAGCAGTCTTGCCTTGGGTAGACGCGTCGGTGCTGGTGGTGGGATGCATGTGGCTAACGCAGCTCTTCACGCCTCATGCCCTTAATGGCGGCTGGAACTACGAGCTGTAGCACTCGTATAAGCTACTGCACGTCCGCCATAAAATCTGGGCGCAGGAACTCTTACAATCAGCCCCAGTGGCATAGAGACGGCTTCGACAACCATTCGTCGCGTTCTGCTCCACAAACGGCGACGATATTCGCCTCTTCGCGGTTGCACAATCACTTTTGCATGAGCACAGTTACGCACGTCCTGTCACGTCAACACTCTCCAGGCCATTTCATTGTTCAGTCCCTGTGTCTCCAGCTACCTCTAGCTATGCTCGTATCACCAAGAGTGGGGGCGTTCCCCTACCACCTTTTCACCGAAATCATTTAGTATTTAAGAGTATTTATATTTATTACCCTGGAGTTCATACCAGTCATAATAATTTACTACTAGCGCTTTATAACATTAAATCATACAGTAATAGCTTATAATTACCAAGAAAAAGAATACATTTGACTCCGATAGCATAGTGCATTGTCTGAGGCAGCGCTAATTCCCAGTTTCGCCAATAGATGGCATCAGGGTGCACTCCCTGGCAGTCTCACACCAGCGCGCCCGTTTCCGACGCGCGGGCTCCAAATTACTGTCAGCCCACCATCATTTCAGTTGCGTTACACGGGCCAGACAGGTGCGCCGAGGGGCGCTGAGTCGTAAATGGGCGCCGCGGGCAGCGACGCAGCGAGATCAGGTGGTGGTCACGCGCAAGCGCGTGAGGACTAGTACCGACTTAAAACCAGAAAATGTTAATTGAGATTATTACGGAAAATAGTTTATTACAATAGTTGTGACTGTTAATGGCATTAAAACAATAATTCACTGAAACAACCATTCCATAAAAGGCAGAAGACATATAACAAGTGTACTGTACATAAATAATAATAAACATTAATTGATAAATTTTTTTGTTACAACAGCTGAAACTGTTACTGGCAATTAAATCATAATAACTGAAGGTACAATTCTATGAGAGGCAAATGACGTTATATAGCGTAAAGGCAGCGTATTTGAGGACAATATTATGGAAATGGAAGAGGATGTAGTTGAAGATGAAATGGGAGATACGATTCTGCGTGAAGAGTTTGACAGAGCACTGAAAGACCTGAGTCAAAACAAGACCCCGGGAGCAGACAACATTCCATTAGAACTACTGACGGCCTTGGGAGAGCCATTCCTGACAAAACTCTACCATCTGGTGAGCAAGATGTATGAGACCGGCGAAATACCCTCAGACTTCAAGATGAATATAATAATTCCAATCCCAAAGAAAACGGGTGCTGGCAGACGTGAAAATTACCGAACAATCAGTTCAATAAGTCACGGATGCAAAACGCTAACGCGAATTCTTTACAGACGAATGAAAAAACAGATAGAAGCCGACCTCGGGGAAGATCAGTTTGGATTCCGTAGAAATATTGGAACACGTGAGGCAATACTGACCCTACGACTTATCTTAGAATCTAGATTAAGGAAAGGCAAACCTACATTTCTAGCATTTGTAGACTTTGAGAAAGCTTTTGACAATGTTGACTGGAATACTCTCTTTCAAATGCTGAAGGTGGCAGGCATAAAATACAGGGAACGAAAGGGTATTTACAATTTGTACAGAAACCAGATGGGAGTTATAAAAGTCGAGGGACATGAAAGGATAGCAGTGTTTGGGAAGGGAGTGACACAGGGTTGTAGCCTCTCCCCGATGTTATGCAATCTGTATATTGAGCAAGCAGTGAAGGAAACAAAAGAAAAATTCGGAGTAGGTATTAAAATCCATGGAGAAGAGATAAAAACTTTGAGGTTCGCCGATGAGATTGTAATTCTATCAGAGACAGCAAAGGACTTGGACGAGCAGTTGAACGGAATGGACAGTGTTTTGAAAGGAAGATATGAGACGAACATCAACAAAAGCAAAATTCGGATAATGGAATGTAGTAGAATCAAGTCTGGTGATGCCGAGGGAGTTAGAGTAGGAAATGAGACACTTAAAGTAGTAAAGGAGTTTTGCTATTTGGGGAGCGAAATAACTGATGATGGTTGAAGTAGAGAGGATATCAAATGCAGACTGGCAATGGCAAGGAAAGCGTTTCTGAAGATGAGAAATTTGTTAACATCGAGTATAGATTTAAGTGTCAGGAAGTCTTTTCTGAAAGTATTTGTATGGAGTGCAGTCATGTATGGAAGTGAAACATGGACGATAACTAGTTTGGACAAGAAGAGAATACAAGCCTTAGAAATGTGATGCTACAGAAGAATACTGAAGATTGGATGGGTAGATCATATAACTAATGAGGAGATACTGAATAGGACTGGGGAGAAGAGACGTTTGTGGCATAACTTGACTAGAAGAAGGGAACGGTTGGTAGGACATGTGCTGAGGCATCAAGGGATCACCAATTTAGTATTGGAGGGCAGCGTGGAGGATAAAAATCGCAGAGGGAGACCAAGAGATGAATACACTAAACAGATTCAGAAGGATGTAGGTTGCAGTAGGTACTGGGAGATGAAGAAGCTTGTACGAGATAGACTAGCATGGAGAGCTGCATCAAACCAGTTTCAGGACTGAAGACCACAACAACCACAACAAGCGTAAAGGAACCTTGTAATAAGAAAAGTCCATAAGTTAAGAGTAACAGTGCCTGAAATATGTGAACTTAGCCAGGAATTAACGGCTGTAAATGATAATAAGGACAATTGTCTCATACAGATTATCTTTTTGATATACAATATGATAAGCAATTAATACATAAGAAAACTAGTAGGCTGTATGTCATAGCCAGCTACTCACCTAGGGAGAAGATCATATAAAGTAATGGAAATAACGGATAATAGGTGCATGCAACACCACAAATCATTATGAAGATATTATAAACAGTGGATCTATAAGCTAACTATATGAAGCTCTTTAATGTAAATACACCAGTTGATGCGTAACAAATTGTGAAACAGCATTGAATAGTGGTTAGTGTATTAAATATGCAGTGTATGGTCGCAGAATACCTGAAGCCAGGTATTGGCGTGGGTAATAAGTAGTATACAATATTAGATTTAACGGGTTAATAACTAGTACGTAGATACATACCGTGCCACAAATTATTATAAATGCACTTATAAGAAGTCATGTGTATGCGAACCTTACGAAGCTCATAATTAGAGATCCACCATTTGACGTGTATCAATTACGAAAAAGCCTTAAACTTACAGAAAATAACAATGATAACGTGAAATGCGTATGTAAACAGAAAGATAAGAGGGCACTGGCATCGAGCGACACAGAAAGTCCCGCATCATCATGGTAGACGAAGCAAGGGCTGAACTCCTTCGAAGAAATTCTAATTTTTCAACTGCAATTGGTCATTAAGCAAGTTGTCTCTATAGTAAAGGAGGTGTTCGAAAATTTGCATTTCTTCAAGTGTATCTGGCCTGCATCCTTTAGCTTATTGGTTTAAGAGCTCTGTGTTTATAAGTGGGTTAGGGGCATTGGCCATTTGGATTAGATGTCCTGCAAATGTCCAGCCACGGGTGCCATCTGCATTTTTTGTGGCTAAATGTTCTTTGTATCTAGCCGATACAGCTCTTCCTGTCTGACCTATGTAATAACGAGGGCAATCGCTACAGGTAATTTTGTAAACACTTGATCGTGACAATTTATCGTTAGTATTACTTAGAGAGTGGATTAGGTTCTTTTTAAGGCTATTATTAGTGGAATAGGCGACTTTAAAGCCTCGACTCTTTAAGATGCGTCCCACTCTGTATGAGGCTTTGCCTATAAACAGGATGGAAATGAAATTTATAGTGATCTTTGTAAGCGGTACCTAGTGTAGGTAAGGTCGTAATGGTTCTATGTGTTTTCTTGTCATAGATCTGTTTCACGATTTTTGGTTTTTAACCGTTATTTTTGGCAATATATTCAAGTGTCTTTAATTAATTCTGTAAATTGTCTGAAAGAAAGCGGAATAGATAGCGTTTGGTATATACTTGGGTGGAAAAAGGCCATTTTGGGGATTTGGGGGTGTGTGGAATCAGCAGGAATAACATTATCGGAGAAAGTGTCATACGGAAAATGTTAAAATATATTTTGTTGTCAACTACTGCCAAAGTTAGGTCAAGTTAATTCGAAGTTCTATTAGCTGTGTACGTGGTTGCCTTCAATTACAAAAAGTAAAGCATCTACATATCTTGCACAAGAAATTATTCTGTTCACTAAATAAGGGTAATTTTAAAAAAGAGTATACTCTGTAGAATGTACAAAGATTTCTGACAAAATACCTGCCAAGGGGCTGCCCATGGGTAGACCACATGGTTGTGAATACAGTCTGTCATTAAAGGTGAAATAATTGTACTTAAGAATGGTGCGTAAAAGGGTAATTAATTCGTCTATTTCGATACTGGATATTTTTTTTTTTGAAAATTGGCTTCTAATATATCCTAGGTTTGGTCTACTGGGACGTTTGTGTATAAACTTGTGATATCGAGAGACACGAGTCTAGACAAATCAGAACATGAAAATTCCTGGCAGATTAAAACTGCGTGCCGGACCAAGACTCGAACTCGGGACCTTTGCCTTTCGAGGGCAAGTGCTCTACCAACTGAGCTACCCAAGCAAGACTTACGCGCCGCCCTCACAGCTTTACTTCTGCCAGTACCTCGTCTCCTACTTTCCAAACTTTACAGAAGCTCTCCTGCGAAAGGCAAAGGTCCCTAGTTCGAGTCTCGGTCCGGCACACAGTTTAATCTGCCAGGAAGTTTCATATCAGCGCACACTCCGCTGCAGAGTGAAAATCTCATTCTGGAAATCAGAACACGTTAAAATTTTGATTTTATTAACTAAGTCCGCTAAGATTTTAACAGTGTAATTTTCCTTAAACACAAAATTCTATTTTAATTAATGAAGTAAGAACCTGACTACTTTATGATACGCTCTGTTGGTACTATACACAACAGGAAGGAAGAGGTGAAGAATATTGTGAACCTTAAATTGACGCCTCAAAACAGGCGGTTTAGGGTTCATATGTATAAGCGTAAGCATCAATTTGCATACACATGACTTCTTATAACTGCCTTTATAATAACTTGTGGCATGGTACGTCCCTACGTACTACTTATTAACCCGTTAAATCTAATATTGTATACTGCTTATTACCCACACCAATACCTAGCTAACACATACAGTCTTTTCGTTCTAATAGTAGTTTCGGGCATTCCCCGATTATACACTGCATATTTGATATACTAACCTATGTTCAATGCTGTTTCACAATTTGTTACACATCAAGTAGTGCATTTATGTATAAGAGCTTAATGAAGTTTGCATATACATCCACTGGCTATACTGTCTTCATGATGTTTTGTGGCGTAGCATGCACCTATTATCCGATAATTCCATTACTTTATATGATCTTCTAACTACGTCAGTAGCTGGCTGTGACATACAGCCTTCTAGTTTTCTTATGTATTAATTGCTGATCACATTGTATATCTAACCGCTAATCTTATTATCATTTACAGGCGTTAATTCTTAGCTAAGTTCGTCATATTCCAGGCACTATTAACTTTAACCTATGGGCTTTTCTTATTAAAAGGTTCCTTTACGCTATATAATGTCATTTTCCTCTCGGAGAACTGTGCCTTCAGTTATTATGGTTTAATTGACAGAAACATTTTTAGCTGTGGCAACAACAAATGTTATCAATTACTGTTTATTCTTACTTATGTACAGTACACTTGTTACATGTCTTCTGCCTGTTATGGAATGGTTATTTCAGTGAATTATGGTTTTAATGTCATTAATGGTCCGAACTATTGTAATAAACAATTTTCCATAACAACCTCAGTTAACATTTTCTGGTTTTAAGTCAGTGTTACTCGGCACGCGCATGCGCCCGACCAACAGCTGACCTCGCTGCGTCCCTGCATTGCTGCCCGAAGCGTCCAGTTAGGTCTCAGCACCAGCGGCCCACCTGTCTGGCCCGTTTGTGTGGCCTATCAGCAAACATTAGTAGAAGTGGCGCAGTCTTATGACTATGCACTGTAGTACTAACATTTTAAGTTTGACAAGGCCAATATCTGCCATGTTTTAATTTTAATTTTATATTGCGACGTTTCTGAAGAAGGTTACATCATTATAGCGGAAACCTAGGTAAAGTTTCTTTGCTTATGCAACTGGAGGCTGAAATTTAATATAATTACATTTTACATTTGCTGACTCTGCTGCACTATGCTAAAAATATTCAAAATTGTCGCAAGTGTTTATTTGGGTCCTTTGGTTTCGATCTCAGTCCAGGGTCTCAACAAAAGGCTCTGTCGACGTCGTGTGACGGTCTTGGATGTAGACTTATGGAACTGTGTTATCAGGTGGGTAATTCTATAACTCCTCTTGATAAGTCAAGGGTACACTACACAGAGGAAACAGCTACTTGGGTAACAGAGTACCAGGGGCGTTTGAACAGTCCGTGCAAAAATAAAAACTGCTTACGTGTTTGGGGTAAACCTGTTTGTACTTTTCGTCATAGTCTCCTTTTAGACTTATGCACTTCGTCCAACGCTGATCTAATTTGTTGATCCCTTCCGAATAATAGGCATTGTCAAAGTCTGCAGAATAGCTATTAGTTGCTGCAATCACCTCCTAGTTTGAATAAAATCTTTGACCCACCAGCCATTTCTTCGAATTGGGGAACAAATAGTTGTCCGAGGTAGCCAAGTCTGGAGAATAGGGGGGATGTGAAATGAGTTGGAAACCTATTTCCATTAATTTCGCGACCACAACTGCTAAGGTGTGTGCTGGTGCATTGTCGTGATGGAAAAGGACTTCTTTTTGGCCCAATCACCGGCGTTTTTCTTGCAGCTCGGTTTTCAAACGGTCCCATAACGATGAATAATATGCACCTGTAATTGTTTTACCCTTTTCAAGATAGTCGATGAGGATTATTCCTTGCGAATTCCTAAAGACAGTCGCCATAACCTTTCTGGCCGAAAGAATGGTCTTAGCCTTTTTTGGTGCAGATTCTCCCTTGTAAACTGTTGTTTAGATTGTTGTTTGGTCTCAGGACTATAGTAATGTATCTATGTTTCATCCACAGTGACGAGACGATGCTTAAAGTCCTGAGGATTCTTCCTGAACAGCTGAAAACCATCCTTGCAACATTTCACACGATTCCTTTTCTGGTCAAGCGTGAGCAATCGCGGAACTCATCTTGCGGGTAGTTTTCTCATGTCGAAATGTTCATGCTAAATATTATGTACCGAACCATTCGAGATGCCCACGCACCTTAACTCATCACCCATCACCATATCATGGATTATATCAATGATTTCTGGACTCGTAACCTCCACAGGGCCTCCAGAACGTTCAGCATCACTTGTACCCATATGGCCACTCCGAACATTGTAACCACTTATAAACTGTTCTAATCGAAGGTGCAGAGTCACCGTAATGCTTGCCAGACACAAAAAAGAGACTAATACGGCTGAAACTTGGTGTGCGTTCTTTCCAAAGATGCTACTATCTAAACATGACCTCGATACGCACCGGTGGTGCCATCTCTCGGACTTAGCACGGACTTTTCAAACGCCCCTCGTACTTGTGGAGAGCACATGGAGATTTTTTTGGCTAGGCAGCTGTTTGAAGTTCTCTGACAAACACTTACTAAACAACACTCATGTAGAGAAAACAGATCACTTTCGTACTAATACTTCGACTATCAAAATTTTATAAACAAATTGTCGAAGTATAAGTAACAAAGTTCCAGAACGTTCTGCTCTCTATAAAATTTTTCGTGTTCAAATTATCATAGAGTCCGATAAAACTTAGAGATTTAGCAATTCATGCAACGAATATTGTGCAGACAGATTTGATGCCATAGGAGGAAGAATGTTTTTATTGCAATAGAAAAAAATATTTCTTTATTGAGTGTAACAGTGAATTTATCTGGTCTAGCTGAAACCAACTTAATTTTATGTAAACGGTAGTCGGAGGGCTAGAAAGTAAGGGAAAGGGAAGTGCTATTGGTGTCAGGTGCCCCGGGACTTGATGCGGAATCGGCGGCGACGAATGAAAATATGTGCCAGATGGTGAGTCGAACCCAGGATATCCAGCTTACTAGGGAACTGCGTTAACAGCTGCACCACTGCACACTTTATCACAACAACACAGACCATCTCGGTACGCCTCTCGACCAACCCACATTGCCGCACAAATGGTTCAAATGGCTCTGAGCACTATGGGACTTAACGTCTAAGGTCATAAGTCCCCTAGAACTTAGAACTACTTAAACCTAACTAACCTAAGTACAGCACACACATCCATGCCCGAGGCAGGATTCGAACCAGCGACGGTAGCGGTCGCATGGTTCCAGACTGTAGCGCCTATAACCACTCGGCCACCGCGGCCGGCCATTCCCGCAGTCACCGTCCGTCTTCTGTGCTCGCTCTTTCCAGATTCCCATAGGTCGGACGTAAATGTGTATCCGCACTGAGGATGGTGGATTTCTTTACCATTGAAGCGTATCAATTATAGGAATGTGTGATGTCTGTTCTTTCGGACATGCGCGAAAGAACAGTCACCACACATTCATGTAATCTTGTTGATTGTTAGATGTATTTTACTGGCCCCCAGATTCCGCTGTGACAGTTTCATAACCATTTAAAGAAAGTCAGTGATGAGTTGCGCGGATATCCCCAGCTCATGCAATATTAGTATGAGACGACTGTAAGCTGCCCAATATAGATTGAGATGTCTGTGGATTAATTGTAACAGTTACAGACAAACAATCTTGGGAAGTACTGTTCAACACGTTTCGCAGAAACTGTGGCTAGGTCGACAGCCCATACGCAATGGAAATGTTTTAGATCTTACAGCTACAAAGAGTCGTGACTTTATTGATGGCATACATTCAGTGGCGATGACAATAAGGCTTTGAGGACGCACAACAGCAAGGTCTTTAGCACCTGTAATAGAGATTAAAGATACGAGTGTGGAGGAACGTCATAAGATTACTAACATGAGACCTGCCAACAAAAACGTAAAGGAAATCTTGAAAAACCTACCCACAAACACACAGGAGGCTGGTCATGTCACTATGAATGCGGCATTATAGTTCCGAATTACAGAAATTAGTAGATTCAAGTGTTACTGATGTAGTTTCGTGCTCCGTGTCGGGTCATGAGGACAAGTGACATTGTGTCACACATATTCTTCATTTCAGTGCAGTGTATATTTACTACGTCTTTTCTGAAAATGTACACGTTTTAATAACTGATTTTATTTCTATTTAAAACCGCTTTAGTCTGGAAATTCCCCTTTAGTCGGTATCTTTCTCTGTGCAAGCCTAGGTAACCTGGGTTTGCCTTCAAGAATGATTGTTGTTCTTAGTTTTACAATGTTAAATTCTTCAAATACGGCCTAAGTTATTACTATCTCAATAAAACTGCCTTCAGTTATTACTTCATCTCCATTTTTCCTTTTTAAAAATTAAATTACCCACCCTATTCTGCATCAGCTAGAGAACCAAATGCTAGTAGATTCTGTCTGGGGCAGCTTTCCTTCATATCAGCATCGGACATAACTTTACTTGTGACAGTAAAAGTAGCTTCTCATATAGTTTATGATCTTGTGTTCTTAACTCTTTTCGATAATTTTAGTGCTGGGGCTGAACTACTACGACACATACACTGTCGACATTAGCGCGTGTTGCGTTTCAGCCCCTGGACGATTCGTCGTACTTCTTTGGCTGCAGGTCGAGCCAAGTGGTCCTGCCTTCTGAGGATTTTAAAAGCCCGCCACTTACCGCGCTCAGCGCTCCCTGTCGAAGTAACGCTCCCTGGTGGCTGTTTCGCGACCAGAGGTTTGCAGCGACCAGAGGAGTAGTCCTGTTTGTCGTGGCGTGCTCTAGAGTGGAGTCAGTCATACGTGTGGGCCTCGTGGTACGTATGTGATGTTGTGACCGACTATCATAGCGTCGTCATGTGCGGTTCGTTGGATTTGCCTACCGCCTAGTACTTCATAACCTGATAGCGTTAGAAGTATCTGGCTCAGTGATTATACTGTGTGGTTACTCAACTGTGAACTCCTAGAGCATTGAAGAGATTTGTTTCATTCTGCCAACCGTAGTCAGTTGTCATAGAGTTAAGTGTGCGTTTGTTTGCCTAATGAATTTGATGTCACTTATTAGGTACTTGGTTTTGGCTCGCTTTACGATTATTTCCACAATGACGTGTGGTTGCTGATTGTTTGGTTGCATTTCGGTTTTTCCTCGCACGCTAATCGATTGGGGTGTTAGTTATTGTTAGTTGGTCTGGTGTTTTTTACTGGGACTTGTTTGTTCAGTTTTTCGGGTTTGTTGAATCGGACGGAGGTCTTGTAATGGTTGCCTGTATCACGACTGCATGAAACGATTAGTGATCTTTTTAATGGGGGCTATGTAATTTGTGCGTCATTCGGGAGGACAAAGCCTGTAAGTGTCGCCTGCTTAATGCTTTCTGTTGTGAACAAATATAGGAGAATGTGGTTGCGGTATTAAAGAGACCGGCTGCCCTACTGGTTTGTCACTGTCTAATGTGTCCCTGTTGTCAGAGGACGTGCGGTTCGTGAAGGCCGTGTTCGAACTGGCGTAATTAGGCTGCATGTTTTACGAATTATTATTCTTGTTGGCTGCGAATGTATTAAAGAAACGTGCATGCATATCGTTATCATCAGTTGCTGTGTTTTAACGTAAGAAATCTCATCGTGGTGAGTGCTGCCTCTGTACTGAATTCATTAGTGTATGGAGTTAAGTTGCGACATTCCGTTGATTGCTGTCCGACTTCTGTTAATTTTGCCGGCTTTGTTCAGGCAACGCTTGTCAGTATGTATTATTGTGTTAATCATTAATTGGCTCAAGTTGTTTCGTTGTCGCTTAGATGCAAGCAACTTCTTTGTTTGCTGTGTTCTGTGGACATTACTTAGTCCTTTCGTGTTTGCTTATTGTACGCACGTGCGCGTATTTCGTTTGAAATTTTAGTATGTTTTGCTTAAAAGGAAAATCATTGTTGATTTCGTTTACGACGCTGCCCAGTTTGCTCAGTGGCTATCCTGTTCCATTTACTAGCAAGCATACCACCTCACTCCTGTTTTACTCGCTGTGTTTCAACTAAAAGGGTACAGCCCAGTCCATTGAGAATCTAATCTGTGTATTGTGTATGCTCTCTTGGTTATGGCACACTTCTCCCCTCCCCGCTGAAATCGAGAAAAAAGTAAAATTGGGGAAGAACTCTGATTTATTTAGAGTTATCCGAGAAAGCATCAAATCGATAAAAATGTGCGCCAGTTCCTTCGTTATGCCAAAGTAAGCTATTTTTTGAACAAAATGTACTATATCCTGCTTCCAGCGTTACGAAGGAACAAGGACGTAGTAGAACGATGTTCCCATGGTGTGCTTCATTAGTGACCGTCCCCTTGCCTCCCATAATTTGGGGTGCTTAATTAAATTAGTCACGAATTGTTCTAAACTACTCCCATTTGCTTCAGTGCATAGTCAATCGTGTGCGAAAGTTGTCCACAATTTTGAGCAGCACACTGGTCGGCCGTAACCTATCCACCGACTAGGGTAACAAATTTAAAACTTTCCTCACATTTTTAGAGTGATGGGAGCTGCTCCGTCCTGTTGGAACCACATTCTTTGCCTATTTTCTAAGTCAACGTCTTAGATTAGCTCCAACAAATCATCGTGGACAAGTTGTAAATCATTCCCCAGTAACATTTCGGTCAAAAAATTACGGTTCTATCAAGTAACAGTTTAAAATTCCACACCAGACCATTAATGACCATTTCTGTTGATTGTCAGTGGGTCTGTGCCAGTGTGGATTGACAGGGGACCAATAATGACAATGACGATTTAATTTGCCATTGGTTTTGGATGTGGCTTTATACTGAAAAAAATCAGTTACCTCCCATCATTTCAAAGGCCCATTGGCAGAAATGCCCTCATTTTTACATATTTCTCGGCGTTAATGACAGTCAGTGTGATGATACGAATGATATTTATGTGCCTTCAAAATCCTCAAAGAAGGTGATTTCGGTATTCCAGTTTCTCTGAATCGCACGACTACTAATTTCGGGATACAGTTCAACACAGGCTAGCACGGTAAGGGTACGAGAGTAATTTTCGTTGTATTCTCCATGAGGACGGTGCATGTATCCATTTCGAGATAGAGTGCAATTTTGAATGTTTTCTCTTGGATGGCGTGTGTTAGGGAAACGACCCGCATACAATTGTGCAGCTGCAGCATAATTAAGGCATTCACTTACAATTAACCTCATATCAACAATCTCTGTAGGACGATAGTGAGCCATATTTCGCTAAAGAATAATTTACTGAAGTCAGTGGATGTCTACGGTTCACAATCTGAAAGTGAAGTGACGTCTGATGACGCTGAAGCTGGTAAGACGAGCCTGTCCTTAACTCGAGATGGTGCAGTTTGGTCAAACTTGTCATTCCTGTGGTTCCTAGGGGGAAGAGAATTGATATTACCAATCTTATTGATCTGTACTTGCTGGTGGAGCCTGTAAAAGAGGTACACACACTGATGAGGGATTAGTAGTGAGTGACGTCTGATCGCATTGCACCGACCTGGCCACGATAGCGCCACAGTCGGGTGAGTAATGCAATTGTGAAGAGTTCCCTCCCGAGATTTTAATACAATTCCGTCTCCCTCCATTACAAACGGAGGGGTAGGATGCATTTTGTAGAAAAGTAGCTTAATTTGGCATAATGAAAAAATGGGTGCACATTTTGTATCGATTTGACGTGTCCTTCTCGGATTATTCTAAATAAATCGGAGTACTTCCCCAATTTTAATTTTTCTCGATTTCAACCTTATCTGTCAATGGCTTCAAAATGTATCAGACAAAACTTGATTACTTCTTTATGGAGAATCCGAATCTGCAATAATGGGTTTCCATTGAAGACTCAAGGGGGCAGGGGGTGGAAGTCACGTGTAGTATAATTTGATGTCCCTCTTTGGGCTTACAAACATGCCTAACCGACTATTTTTACCCGGTATATGGTTTTCGAGATAACGTCATCCGAAACCTCACATAGACCACCCTGTATATCTATGTTGTATTGGCTACGTTCAGGTTTACCCTGACAGCTGTGACTTGCAATCCTTCGAACTGAAGGAGCTCGATGTGACTGTTCTGTCTCTTGGTGTACGATGATTGCTGTTGCACCAGCAGTCGCTTGGAATGAGCAATTGTGTGTGTGGTTGGAGTTAATTTCCTTCACGAGAGCGACCAGGTTTTCTTTTTGTTCTATGAACGCCAAATATTCAGCCCTTTTCATGACGATCTCGTCCGCATTCCATAGCAGCATCTAAGACAGAATCGTGTCGTTGGGATATGGGCCGGTTGTGGTGTATTACCTACCCATGAATCAGTGCAGGTATGTCAGTGATACCTATTTATCTGACAGCTGCGTGGTGTGCACCATTTGCAAAGAACGCGTCAAAGATTCTCAAGAGATGTCAATCCACGTCGGACGTATTTGCCCATTCGCAATGAAGAAAGTTAATCCTATGACCAGTGTTGTTCAGCTATTACTTGAATGCATGGTGTCAGTACCTCCCTGTGGAAATCTCTAATTAGCGAATGGAAGCATAATGGACAGGGACTGCTGATAGGTGACGCTCGGTGGGAGAGTGTATCGGCCGTCAGGTGTATCGAGATGGTCCGTGCAGTTGCGTTAAGGCTGTGTACCAGATGGCGCAGTGGTTAACACACCTACCTGGTAAGCAGGAGATCCCTGGTTCGAATCCCGTTTCTGTACACATTGTCGCTCATGGCCGCTGATTCTGTGGTGTCACCGCTAGACACCACACTTGCTAGGTGGTAGCCTTTAAATCGGCCGCGGTCCGGTAGTATACGTCGAATCCGCGTGTCGCCACTGTCAGTGATTGCAGACCGAGCGCCGCCACACGGCAGGTCTAGAGACGTCCTAGCACTCGCCACAGTTGTACAGCAGACTTTGCTAGCGATGCTACACTGACAAATACGCTCTCATTTGCAGAGATGATAGTTAGCTTAGCCTTCAGCTACGTCATTTGCTACGACCTAGCAAGGCGCCATTACCAGTTTATATTGAGATTGTGATTAATGTATCAACAAGAGCGATATTCTCCAAATATGGATTAAAGTTAAGTATTCCAAAAGCAATGTACTATTTTTGGCTGCTATAACTCCTTTAACTGTTCCAGACCTCACGCCAGTCTGTGTGAGCTTAAACGCGTGCCTTTCGGGCTCCTCTAGCAAGACGGTGTTGGCTTTTCTGCCAATACATCAGATTCCGCTTAACTTTACGCTGCAGCTGATAGCAGTGATCCCCCTTCACTTTTTATGTAATGTTTCGCAGTTTGGTATTTGCATTGTCCTCTTCCGGAGGAACTGACACTACGTATCCAGACTCATAGAAATAGCCTGTTTTTACTGTTACCATTAGGCTCAAATGATTACGGTCCGTGATTTCGCACTAGTAGACGATGAAAACCAGAGACTACTAATACGTAAGTGCAGAGACTAAAATGAAATAGCTGTTCATACCACTGCTTCAACGCCACCTTTGGTGGTATTTCGATACGGCCTGCTCGGCCAGTCTCGATCTGGCGTGTACAACTGGCAGAGCAGCAAATCTCGCTTCTAGCGACGTGTTCAGAACGTCACTCCGCATAATTTACTTGATTTTTGGAAAGACGGAATTACATTGTTTTTATATTGTTAAAATATGTTGTCAGATGTGTGGTTAAAATCGTCAGCCCCTTTCAAGAACCTGGCCGGTTTCCTCAGTTATTTATTTATTAACTTTTTCATGACGTACTATGGATCAATCACATAAGTCAAAAATTTACTACCAATTTACGGCTTAATGGACTTAAAATTTTACGGGAAATTGTTTCGATGCAAATAATACGATTGATATTCTCATCCACGTTGCTAAGGATCAAACATACGTTATGAACATAGATTTTTATTTTAGAGACGCAGAACTGAAAATTTTGATCTCAAACGCTTCACACATTCTCACTGCATGATACAAACTACCAAATCATCAGAGAAATATTTTAGGCAGTACGTAAATTCGATTTTTCAATAACACCTTAAACAGTTCCAAATACTACTATTCTTCAATTCATACGAACTCAGTGCATCATTAGTCCACTGCACATTTCTTTATTTGCGAAAAGTGTACGATGCATATTAAAGTAACACATCAAAATATTTGAGTCAAATTAGATTGCAGTGCAGTGAAAACACTTACGTTCTCCTTCATGACCGCTTAGCCTCAGAATAAAACATAAAGGTATCTATTAATTCTTATATGCCACTGTTTCCACAATTAATTTACGCAACCACCCTGTCTTCTTGAATCGAACACAAATAGAAGAAAGTTATATGAATTTTGCTTCCCCCACTGCCCCGACATCACTCTTCTGTTCAGTAGTTTGGCCAAGTAGAGACCACTCACTTACGCAACAGTGAAAATCGCTGAAACTGGGGCATGCTAACCTCTGATACTTGCTTATTAAAGATAAAAAAAATTGGTTAATGTACTACACATTGAAGAATCACGAACATGCCTTGATTACACACCTCTTGGTTCCTGGCGGAGCAGAATTTTCCTCACAGCACTCCATGCCTTGCAAGGAACCTCTGACCGTTCTCGCATGTCATACTACACTTGCATCACTGAACGAATAACTCATGGTTCCTGAAATATTTTTCGGTAGAGGATGAGGTGTCCAGATCTGACTGCCTTCGTGGTTTGTTTTGTTACCTGAAATAGACTAAATCACCACAGAAGTAAATCCCAGCTTCATACTCAGCTACATATTACCGGTTGATGAAGGTGACATACGATTTTGCTGGTTTTCGCCCTTTTTACTGGAATGCATTGTGTGGAGCTACATCAAAAGGCTTAGACTTCACAAGTGCACTTCGTTTGGAATGTTGTTTTCGATTCTCGCATGCTACACGAGTCCTTAACTATGAGAATGCTTTTTTGTGATTAATACTTTCCCATTCGTCCGTTTGTTACTATATAATCGTATGACTGTCTCGTTTCCACAAGATATTGATTATAAGGAAATAAGCTGGTGAATTTGAGACTTAAATGGTCACACATAGAAGACATAGATTTTAGTTTTTCTCGTTAAACGGTGTGACTGCAATTCGCGGTTGAAGATCCATGGTGTTATGAGTGCATTTTGACTCCATTCAGTGATGAAAATGTGCCTTGTGTGAGCTTTGATCTAAAAATAGTAGTTTCGCTTCCTGGGTCTACCTGATGCAGTGTTTCAGAACTTAATGGATATTCACCTTCCTAATGTGATTCTACGTACGAAATGACTCATTAATACAGCACGTCACGTCGCCATTCTTGCTGGAGTCCACAGTACTTCTATACCAGCTGACTATCACTCAGAGCTTGATCTAAATTCTGGCTGTCGTTGAGTGCTGTTACCACCTATTAAGCCAATTAATTATTCTGTGTTCAGAATGGTTCAATCAATCATAACGGCATTTATATGCTCTTCTCATTAATATCAATCCCTACTTATCCGTTGGTTTCTTTTGATCTGTTACGAAACACTGGTAGTCCCATCATGTGCTCTTCAGCCCTTGCAGTTCCTTAAAGTGTATGCGCTCTCCTGACATATTATTTAATGTGTGTGAGATACATTCTCACCCAAATACATCCGGTACTGTATCTCATGAGGATCGACATCTTGGCAACCTACGCCAGACGACTGATGGGAATTCTTCCCTGGTCATACTCTGGGTTCAACTCAGAGGTGGCCTTCGAACGGAGAATCTCCCTACAAAAGGTACATTCACGTCCGGGTATGGAATGTTCTACATGGAATTCGTGGGGAAGTTATCATTGGAAATTATGAATTGCTGATTGTTCGCTACACTACTTGATGATTTGCCAGTTAGAAAGCAGACTTCAGCCACCTGCTTCCTGAAGACGTGACACATCGTTTTACTCCTTCGTTTAATGGTGCTTCCATACTGATTGTTTCTCTGCAAGGTAATCATTCATTCTTACACTCCCGTATGATTATGCATGTTTGCCGTATTCGTCACAAGATTTTGAACGTGTTTTCCTCCATGTCACACATTATGTGTCTCACTGATAACAGACGTATACTTACTGCTTTTCTGCAGAATTTTTCTGGTGACTAGTGTATTCTCCATTGCTCTTTGCAGGATTTGGTGTCTCCTGGTGGCATGACATTCTTCTTTGCGGAATTCCCTGGTCCATTGATGATACTTGTGGGAAGGTTCGTCTGAATTCGACTGTTAGCGGGTAGGTTCAAGGCTTGGACGTGAATTGTTCTCTGCTTCCTAATGACTGGAGACAATGTGGGTCGTTGAGTTGGTACTTCATGAAGTCACCACGTCTCACTGACCTCACATATGTAGGTTATTTATGCCTCTAGCTGCAGTGTATATGGTCTCCTACCCGTTCTGTCAGCTGATGGTTTGCATCATACCTCTTTCTTTATCTTACCAACTTGGATCGTCTGCGTATCTTTCCACTTCTGATACTCCTAAACACAACTTACATGAAGCAAAGGCCTCCCTATTCAGAATCAGATGGTGGTGGAACTATCTAATTTTACAGGGATCCTACCATTTGCTGGAACTCCTTTTACGTAACAGCTACAATAATTTTCGAATTCAGTTGTATCTGCTGACAGAAAGCTTCAGTCCAAATATTCGTTCCCCGCCAGTATGATCCAATATAACCATCACCTGGTTTGGAATCGTAGGATGATCATGGGTACTAACAACGCCCTTGGCGTCAAGTTAAAACACGGTGGTAGGCAAGCCCACCAAGAGTATGATGTTCTTTTAAAACATATACTGCTAGATGCCTGCAACTGGTGTGAATCAAAAGATGACGGCATGTGATGCTGCTTTCAACCTCCATGCTAGTGACTATTGTTGTGCATTTTTACTATTTCCTCATTTGAGTGAACAGAGGGTGTAATATTAGCACATACAGCCAGGTGCTAAAGTTGAAAGTCTGTAGCTATTCGTTTTCCATCAAATTGATATCCTTGTGTTGTTGATTCCTCAAAAGATGTTAGTTGACAGTCAAAACATTGGCTACAAATTCTTTGTTTGGCGTAAAAACACTAAAAAGAGCGGATAATTACAGCTTTACCATGTAGGTTTATATCGCGGGGTAGTGACAGTTCATGCTACTCCGGTCTTCTTGCCACATTCAGGATTCGTAATGGTTTTAGCTCCTCATCACCTTGCATTAGGACTCGTGGTTTCGTGTCCTCTTTCACGTCACAAGGCAGTGACTCGTCTTGCACAACATGCATTGCCGTCACATCCTCTTCCGCCTTTGGTATCAGCTCCATGGGTGACGACAGCTTTTACACATCATATCCAGTTCTTTGGTGTAGGGGGGGGGGGGGGGTGTAATAGCTGAACCATCAATTGAATTATATTCATACATTGAGGTGCCTGCTACCTCAGGTTCTGGGTGCTGGCGGTCGTCAGTAATTGCTGTCGAGCTTTATTCAAAGAAGAGTACAGGGGCGGCTCCCTTAGCCACTCTTCCAAATCGACATGGTCCACTATCTCTCAAGAGTTTACTGTTGCTAACAGGAATGTTTCTTAACTTTCACCAGTTTACCTGTACGGATTTTTCACCGCTGAATATATTCATCAATTGCAACGTCACATCTTGCTTCTGCACCACTGTTTATTTCAACAAGGAGCAGTACAGTGAATGTAACTCGTATTGAAGCCGCTCATTTCATCAACAGAGAAACTGATTTTAGCAAGGTAAGCTCCGCAACTGCAAAATAGTAGACACGTGGCACTAAAGCTAATAGTATCACTGTTGTTCCTCAATTTAGGTTATGGACCCTTTTTTTGAAATATTACTTCCTTTTCTTGTTCAGTATCATCAGATAATAGTGCACTGACAGAAGAAGAAATTGGGTGAAGAATATGTAATACCTCGCATTTAAGATCCGATGCACTTATTGTCATAACGGATTCGGTTTTCTACCATTCCCTAAGATGACTTTAGATCAACACCACTTCTGAACTGAGTAGTGTGTAACCCTCCTTATGTTACGTGTACGGTTCTCATACGTGTTTATAAAATGGTGTGGTACCAAATTATGGTATAAACACTTCGTTAAACCTAATCCTCATGAGTGCATGCTTGGCTTTCTGAGTCGCCGAATAAAATCATTTGACTTCTCATCTTCCAGACCGGCATGGTAACCCCCCGGCGGGTTCAGGGGTTAGAATAGGCACGCAGTATTCCTGCCTGTCGTACGAGGCGACTAACACGAGTCTCAACCGTTTCGGCCTTACGTGATGGTCCCCTGTTGGGTTTGACCTCCATATCTCAAAATTTTTCCGAAGAGTGAGCCGATTGGGGAAGAGCGCATTACTTGGTGCATTGTGTCCATTTTGTGTTGAACTTTCGCCATCTTATTTGTCGTCGCTTTGCATCCTGCCTGCTCTCCATCTCTTGAGCATGGATACGTTCGTGCGAGCACTTTCCCCCACGCTATGTGCAGTGCCACTTCCTGCACTGATGGCGACCATGGACTACATGTCACCTAAAACCCAGCACGGTAGCCAGTCCGTTGTGGTGGGGCCACTATGTACCCTGTTGGCTGTAGCCCCCTGACAACACAGGGATCGCTCTACTGATGCCTGCACCGTTAAATCCCTATGTATGCCAGGGAGTAGAAGCCCATCTCCCTGGGGCATCTGGACTCCCGGCAATGGCCATCCTGCCAGGTAGCCTTTGCTGTGGCTGGGTGGCGCCCATGGGGAGGGCCCTTGGTCGGAGTAGGTGGCATCAGGATGGATGACACACAATGAAGCGTGGTACATCATCTCTTGCTGGTGGCCAGCCACCAGCAGTCTGTAAGCGTTCGAGGGCTCATTTTAAAGCTAACGTTTATGACCCCAAATCGTTCCCCTCCCTGGCCAAACCATTGGGGAACGAAAGGCAATGAATGGAAGTGAATCGTATTCGCCCAGGTATCTCCTCTGTACCAGAGCTGATGGGGAATCCTTTATATCCATGAAGCCCGAGTTCTTCATAGAGCATTTAGAGGACAAGTTCGGGGAGGTGGAGGACTTGTCCAAAATGTGGTCCGGTTCAGTCTTGATAAAAACAGCATCCCCTGTGCAGTCACAGGCCTTTCTCACTTGTAAGAAGCTTGGGATGTTTCAGTTACTATCAGGCCCCATAAAAGCTTAAATATGGTCCAGGGCATTATTTTCCTCAGGGGTCTCCTTTTCCAGTCCGATGACGAGCTGCGCGCCAACTTAGAGCGACGAGGTGTCCATTTCGTCCGACGCGTCCACCGGTGCCTTCATCTTGGCCTTTGAAGGTGACACATTACCTGAGAAGGTCAAGGTGATGGTCTAACGTTGTGATGTAAAGCCATATATCCCTTCCCCAATGTGGTGCTTAAAGTGTTGGAAGTTCGGACATACGTCTTCGCACTGTTTTTCCAGCCTCGTATGTCGTGATTGTGTTCGACCATCCCATCCTGATACACCATGTGCCCCGCCTCCCATCTGTGTCAACTGCCTTGCTCTCCGGACTGTCCCGTTCTGCAGAAGGAAAGGAAAATAATGGAAATAAAGACCCTGGACAGACTGACCTACATAGCGGCTAAACCGAAATTTTACCGGCTTCATCCCGTGCGCATGACGTCTTCTTATGCCGCCACAGTCACTTCTGCTACAGTTACATCAGCTCCAACACATCCAGTCAGCTCTGAGAGTCGAAGAGCCACACCTGCCTCCTTGATGGTGGGGGGCACTTCACTCCCTGTTGCTCCTGCTCCATCTACTTCAGAAGCAGCAACCCCCCAACCATCGGGGACATCGGTGCCCACTTCCCAGCCAGAGAAACGTAAGACTTCTTCGGCTACTCTCGCCAGGAAGGGGTCCGTTGGGGACCTCCCTTCACACGTTCCAACCAGTGGAAATGCGGACACCCGCAAGTGGCGGAAACAACCACTGGTCGCTGGTCGTAGGGCCTCATGGTGGTCGTCGTCTGTCCCTGACACTGATCCAGTGAAGCCCTCCCAGCCTGAACCCCCCCAAGACACAATGCGCAAAGAAGAAAAAGAAAATGGTTCCCAAGAATCCCGACATTGTGGTGGCACGCGTCCAATTGCTTCCTACAAGCTCTGCGTTTGAATATTAGGTGGAGATTCTGGTGTCCACTGAGGACCACGATCTCGCTGGTCCCTCAGACGCAATGGATAGCACTTCCACAGGTCCTCAATTGGAGGCAGCAGGTGACCCAGTAGCGTAACTTGCCTCCACAGTCCCTTCACCCCTTTCTCAGCCATGGACAATACCTTCCTCCAGTGGAACTGCAGCGGCTTCTTCCACCATCTAGCTGAGCTGCGTCAACTTACCAGCCTTCACCCTTTCTACTGCATTGCTCTTCAGGAAACTTGGTTTCCAGCTATGTGAAACCCCTCTCTCTGTGGCTATTTGGGGTTGTTATAAGAACCGGACAGCTTATGAAAGGGTGTCTGGTGACGTCTGCGTCTATGTCCTTCACTCTCCTCACAGCGAGTCCGTCCCACTCCAAACACCTTTAGACTCTGTCGCTGTTCGGGTGTGGCTGCCAAAGGCTGTTACAGACTGCAGTCTTTACCTTCCACTAGATGGTGATGTCCTACAGCATGTCCTGGCTGCGCTGATAACGAAACTGCCGCCACGTTTCCTGTTACTGGGTGACTTCAACGCCCATAACCCAGTGTGGGGTGGGTCAGTGGCAACAGGTCGAGGTGCCATTGTTCAGAATGTATTGGCACAGCTCGACCTCTCCCTATTAAACGATGGTGCCTTCATACATTTCAGTGTGTCGCATGGCACGTACTCCGCCATAGACCTTTCGATCTAGAGCCCTAGTCTCCTACCGTCTGTCCAATGGAGTGTGCATGACGACCTGTGTGGCAGTGACCACTTCCTGATCCTTCTGTCACTGCCACAACGTCACACTTCTGCGAGCCCTTGCAGATGGGCTATGAATGAGGCTGACTGGGATTTGTTCTCCTCCTTTGCCGCTATTGAGCTTCTTTTTAATGACGCCATTCATGCGGTGGTGCACTCGGTCATCACCGGCATTGTTACTGCCGCTGAATCTGCCATTCCCCGTTCTTCGGGGTGCCCTCGACGGCGGACTCCGACTTGGTGGTTGCCTGAGATTCCTGAGGCGATTAAAGATCGCTGGCGGGCGCTCCAGTGTCACAAGCGGCATCCATCTTTAGAAAACCTCGTCGCCTTTAAACGACTCCGTGCGCGTGCCCGCTGCATCATTCGCTAACACAAGCAGGAGTGCTGGGAGCCGTATGTGTCCACAAATGGCCTCCATGTCTCTCCATGCAGATCTGGGCCAATCGTCGCGGAAGGCATATTATACGACATGGCGTCGTCACATCCTCTCTTCGCTTCATGGTTGGGGGTCTTCGGCTTCCCCTGCCGATTTTCATCCGAAATTTTCTGTCGCATCGTACATTCCACGTGCAAGTCGCGGCCTCTCATAGATCCTCCCGAGTTCAGGAGAAACGGGGTTCCACAGGGATCTGTTTTAAGTGTCTGCATGTTTTTAATAGCAATTACCGGGCTCGCTGCGTCGGTGGGAACGTCTGTCTCAGCGTCCTTATATGCTGACGACTTCTACATCTACTATAGCTCCATTGGCATTGCAGCTGCTGAACGTCAGCTGCACGGCGCTATCTGCAAGGCGCATTCTTGGGCTGTAACGCATGGCTTCCGGTTTTCGGCTGCCAAGACCTGCGTTACGCATTTCTGCAAGCGACGCACGGTTCACCCTGAGCCACGACTTTATCTTGACTGCTAGCTTATTGCTGTGGTGGAGACACACAGGTTTATGGGACTGGTTTTTGATTGCCGGTTGACTTGGCTGCCTCGTATTCGGCATCTTAAACAGATGTGTTGGCGGCATCTAAATCCTCTAAGATGGTTGAGCCACACCGGCTGCGGTGCCGACCGATCTACTCTCTTACGGCTCTACCAGGCGTTAATCCAGTCTCGTCTGGATTATGGGAGCCTGGCTTATGGTTCAGCATCCCCTTCGGCGTTGAGGGTGCTGGACCCAATCCTTCACAGCGGTATACGCCTTGTCACTGGTGCTTTCCGAACAAGTCCTGTGCACAGCATACTTGTGTAGACAAGTGTCCGTCCACTATAGTTACGGCGCCAACGTTTACTGGCCACTTAGGCTGCCCATGTTTTTAGCTTGCCTGGGCATCCAAATTATCGTCTCCTGTTCCCGCAGCCGGTCGTCCATCTGCCAGAACGTCGGCCCCGGTCGGGTTGTACGATCGTGGTCTGTGTCAAAGAGCTTCTCTCCGTGCTTGGGGGTTTTCCCTGTTCCACCTCCTTTCCGGGCCCCTTTGCGTACACCGCCGTGGTGTGTTCGTCGCCCTTGCCTTTGGCTCGAGTTGGCACAGGGCCCGAAGGACTCAGTCGTTCCGGAGGCCTTCCGCCGCCGCATTTATTCCATCCTACCCACGTATCAGGGCTCTGGCGTTGTATACACTGACGGTTCGATGGTTGCTGGTCGGGTCGGTTATCCTTTAACTCTAGGGGACCTTTACGAAAAACGATCCTTGCCAGCTGGCTGCAGCGTTTTCACTGCTGAGCTGGTCGCCATCTTCCGTGCCCTATGATATATCCGCTTCTGCTCAGGTGAGTCCTTAGTTATCTGTAGCGACTCCCTGAGCAGTTTACGAGCTATCGTCTAGTGTTTCCCTCGCTCCCGTCTATGGGACACTGAATGGCGCCAGCTGCCCATGTCAAACTAACTCCGCCCTATCAAGGAGACGACGACTGTGTGGCAGTTATCCATGCGAGTCTCTCTCAAGGAGTCTGTTGTCCTCTGCCAGCTGCGCATTGGGCACACTCGGCTGAGGCACGGCCACTTACTGCGCCGTGAGGACCCACCTCTGTCGCTGCGGCTCCGTTTTTTCTGTGGTCCACATTTTGTTGGAGTGTCACCTTTTAGCTGTGCTCAGGCAGACTTTAGCGCTGCCTGATACGCTCCCTGTCCATTTAACAGATGACTGCCATGGCGGACTTAGATTTGCGTTTTATTCGGGCAGGGGGTTTTTGTCACTTACTCTGAGTGTTTATGTTCTTATTTTTGAGTGTGGCCTTTGGCCTATGGTTTTAGACTGAGTTTTTAAATTGTTTCTCGATGGTTCGCTTTTTCTTTTTTTTTTCCTCTATGGTCGGTCAACCACCGTCACACACTTTGTGATTTTAATTTTTGTCTGTTCTTTGAGTTTTTCTTGTCCTGTGTCGTCTGTTGTCTCCATTATCAGTCTTTTTTACTCTATGTGGGTGTTTTTAAGTTATGGAACAAGTGACTGATGACCGTTGCAGTCTGGTCCCTTAAATCCCACAAACCAAACAACCAAGCAACTGGCATGATTAGTGCACCAGACAGTGTTAGAGAATTTAATGGACACTGACAACATCCATGTAGACAAAGCTTGCGTTCATTGAAACATATAGGAAACCTTTCACCGAAATATCAATATGATTTTCCCTATTCTCCCTAACATCAAACACGTACGGTAAACTGCGTGATCAGGCGGCAAGAGTTTCATTCGTTAAATAAGTAATCTCAGTTCATTTCAGTATAAAAACGGGTGTTCCTATATGTATATTTACCTCGTTGAATTGCTGAAAATAATTTCGATTGACTTCAGCTTTTATAAGTAGTCACTGGTACAGAAAGCCAACTTGCAGCTGTAAGCTGCTCCTCCGATAAAGTGATTTCTGGGTGAACTAGGGCATGGAATTCTTCGGCTTAGTTGAAGAACGTAGTTGAACGACAGTTTATGGAACACAGTTTCTGAATGACTACTGCTCGATTGACTGCTACCTATTCTTGATGCAATATGCAGCTCTTCATCAGTTCAACGTGCTCCAGATACTGTCTGTTCTCGCGAGAGTTCTTCGCATTTATAAAGTCGATTTAATCTTCTTGAAGGTTTTTAGGATGACAGAATAACTCCTCATGCGTGGTACAAGGTCTTCTGGTGAAGCATTCTTCTTAGCTGTCGTCCTGTTCCTTCGAGAAGTGTTCAGAAAGTCATGTGGTACTTACACAATGCAGCAGTTCTTGAGTTCTCATTCAGGTGTACATTGTCACCTGACAAAGTACTACTTGTTGTGGATGATATGCTCCCATCCACAGATATTTCTGGTGCTGTATTTTAACGATCGATTTATGACAGTGTGCAATGTGTCTTTGTCAGTTGCTCCTCAGAGATATTCTGAGTTACTTAGGTGTGGCTGTTGAGCACAACTTCTCCGTAAGTGGTGCACTCGTTTTCACATAGTGTGCTCCTCCTAGAATTCGTGAATGAATGGAATGCATGCGTTTTCCAGCAGCTTTTACTGAGAACGACTCCCGGTTGACTCCCGGTTGACTCCCGGTTGACTCCCGGTTGACTCCCGGTTGACTCCCGGCTCTGTTTTGCCACTTGAAATAGCTTGACTTCTACGTAACTAGGCCTACTTAACGCTACACCTTCATTCGGATAAGGACACTCTGTTTGATATTTTGATGGAGCTTTTCTTGCTGATTGCATTCCTTCATATGGTAAACGCCCACGTGATCTTTGATGCTGTATGCGTGACAATATGTTGAACGTCGTTGCCACCATGTTACACGCTGTGTTCGTTTGATGGATAGTGCAAGTACAGTTTCTTTTTCCTGCAGTGTTCTGTCAGTGAGAGACATCTTTTGCATCGACCCGCACTATCCGTAGGAGTCGGTTTTCATAAGCTGGCCGTGGGGAACCTGTAGCAAAATGTCCTTTTGCACAGCGCTGGTGGTAGCCGTAAGGTGGTTTGTTTGAATCCAATAATAAAACATATCGCGGATTACGGAAATACGATACGATATGTACCATGGGAGAATTTTTTTTTACTGTACCCCATTATTCTGTCTTACTACCGGAGGAACCTGAGAAAACAGTGAAACAAAACGGCCTTCAGTGTCACGGGGCATTTACTCGTTTCACAAACAATATTTCCCACAACATTTCTCACAGACCGGTAAAGCTGTGTTAATACATGACGGAATAATGGAATGGCTTCTCCTTCAATTTTCATTCCGAAACAGGCAGCCTTCTGGTCGCGTGTCGTTCTATGCGACGAGTCGGAGACAAAATGTAGGCAGGTGACCAACCGCCTGCAACTGAGCGCGTAATCGTGAACGCAGCCTACACCTACCGAACATCAAAAATTAGTAGCCTCATGTGTCACCAGTGCAGCAGCGTGATGGCATGTTGTTGAGTCTTACAGAGGCGAGACTTGGTGCCATACCTGGTCATGATTTCTGACTAATGTATGTATTTATTTGATGCGCATTTCTGAAAACAAAGAAACTTACATTATTTATTAGCCTGACTACAATACTAGAAAAGGTATTAAAGAAAATTTCTTCTTAAAAATTTGTCTTGCGTCCCAATTTTTTTCAGTGAAAGAGGTAATTTGCACAAGTCTTCAAATTTGAATCGGACCTTTTTAGATTCTGTAAGGTTAAAGTCTCCAGATTAGTACTATGGACTATGACAGTAATATTGCTTTCATTTATTACTTCATCTGCATTTCCTTGCTTTAAGGTGAGATGACACAAAATTCAGCATCTGTTACTAAGCGTAATAAGACACTGTTGCTGATCGAGCTGAGTGCTGAACAGCTTCTTTTCGACAATGACACTGCTGGGATCAACAACTCCGGTAAAAATTGTCGACATTGGTGTTTTTCTTCTTTTTTTTTCCTTTTTTGTAATTTTAAACACCTATACAGGCGGGCTGTCAGCAGCATAGTACGCTGCTCTTCAGCCTTAAGTGGAACAATAAACATGACAGAGAGGTGATATATACAATACAAAAAACGGCGGGCAAAAAAATGGAGATACAAAAAAAACAAGAAACAAGAAGCCGTTCACGTTGGACGAAAATACACTAACACTTGGAGACACGGCGCACAAAACACGGAGATCGGCTACGGCACATGTGAACAGTTGAGTTGTAACTGCACGAAACACAAAACGATGCACACACACACACACACACACACACACACACACACACACACACACACACACACACACACACACACTAAACACTGATGGCGATGATCTCCGGCGCGCGAATGTTCACTGAGCGTGTACGAGTCCGGAGACCTGCCACGAGAGGAGGTGGAGGAGGAGGAGGAAGGGGAAATGGGAGAGGGGAGAGCAGAGATGCCATGGGCAAAGGAGAGAGGGGGAGGGAGGAAGGGGGAGAGGAAGCCCAGGGGAGAGGGTAGGAGGGAGGGGGGAAAGGAAAGAGAAGGGAAGGGAAAGGGGGGAGGGAGGGTGCCTAAAGGAAAGGACACAGGAGGTGGGGGGAGGATCAAAGTTGATAGGAGGGGTAGATGCAGGGGAGAAGGACATCATCAGGGAGGGGGAGCTGGCGGAAGCCACCTTGGGAGAGGGTAACGAGGGTTGAGAGATGGAGACTGGGTGGGACATGGGAATACAGGCGCGGCAGCAGGCGGGGGTGGGTGAGGATCGGGGAGACGAGCGTGTGAGGGGGTCGAGTTTACGGGAGGTGTACAGGATCCGTATCCTTTAAAGGAAAAGGAGGAGGTGGGGGAAGGGGTTGAGATCATACAGGATCCACGTGGGGGAGGGGAGACGGATGCGATAGGCGAGGCGGAGAGCATGGCGTTCAAGGATTTGGAGGGATTTATAAAAGGGAGGAGGGTGGAGATCCAAGCCGGATGGGCATAACAAAGGATAGGGCGGATGAGGGATTTATAGGTGTGGAGGATGGTGGAGGGGTCCAGACCCCACGTATGGCCGGAGAGGAGCTTGAGGAGATTGAGTTGGGAGCGTGCCTTGGCTTGGATTGTCCGGAGGTGGGGAGTCCAGGAGAGGCGACGGTCGAGGGTGACGCCAAGGTACTTAAGGGTGGGAGTGAGGGCGATAGGACGGCCATAGATGGTGATGTAGAAATCAAGGAGGCGGAAGGAAGGGGTGGTTTTGCCTACAATGATCGCCTGGGTTTTGGAGGGATTGACCTTGAGCAACCACTGGTTGCACCAAGCGGTGAACCGGTCAAAATGGGATTGGAGAAATTGTTGGGAGCGCTGTAGGGTGGGGGCAAGGGCAAGGAAGGCGGTGTCATTGGCAATCTGGAGAAGGTGGACGGGGGCTGACGGCAGCGGCATGTCCGCCGTGTACAAAAGGTACAGAAGGGGGGAGAGGAGGGAGCCGTGGGGCACACCGGCAGAGGGGAAAAAGGTGTAGGAATCTGAGTTATGGACGGTGACATAGGAAGGACGGCGGGAGAGAAAGGAGCCGATCAGACGGATGTAGTTAATGGGAAGGGCGAAGGTTTGGAGCTTGAAGAGGAGACCGGAATGCCATACGCGGTCATAGGCACGTTCGAGGTCCAGGGAGAGGAAGATTGCGGAGCGACGGGAATTAAGCTGTTCGGAAAGGAGATGAGTGAGGTGAAGGAGAAGGTTGTCAGAAGAGAAGGATGGCCGAAAGCAACACTGGGTGACGGGAAGGAGGCGGTGCTGGCGGAGATGCTGGTGGATGCGGCAGGTGAGGATAGATTCCAGGACCTTGCTGAAGACCGAGGTAAGGCTGATGGGGCGGTAGGAGGAGACGGCGGACGGTGGTTTGCCGGGTTTAAGGAACATGGCTATTTTCCACAGGTCAGGGTAGTAACCGGTGGACAGGACTACATTGTAGAGCCTGGCCTGGGTGGAAAGGAAAGAGACAGGAGCTTCACGAAGGTGACGGTAGGTGACACGATCGTGACCAGGAGCGGTGTTGCGTTTTGTGCGGAGTGTAGCAATGAGATCCTGTATAGTGATAAGGGCATTGAGTTCCGTGTGTGCAATGTTGTCCAAGTACGGGAAACCAGGAGCGAGGGGAGGGGAAGAGGTGTCAGTTCGATCGCGGATATCCGGGAAGAGGGAGTAATCGAGCTGGGGATCATCGGGGATGGAAAATACATCGGAGAGGTAGGAGGCAAAGTGATTGGCCTTACTAAGGGAGTCAGGGAAAGGGTGATCATCATGGAGAATAGGATAGTAGGGGGAGGGTTTAGTTCCGGTAAGGCGACGGAAGGCCGACCAGAACTTGGACGAGTTGATTGGTAGGGTAGCATTTAAACAGGTGCATGTCTGTCGCCAGTCCCGGCGTTCCTTAGCCGCGAGCAAAAGACGAATGTGTCGCTGGAGGTAGGACGGTGCGGGTGGATGGCGACAGTAGGGACGTGGGCCTCCACGGCCTCAGACAAGGTCTGCTGGAGAAAGGAGGCGGCATGGGTGACATCGTCAGGGTGGTGATAGGTGAGAGGGTGGCTATTAACCTGGGTGGAAAGGGTATCCCGGTAGGCAGTCCAGTCGGCTCGGGAATAGTCGTGGACATACTTACGGGGAGGGTCAGTATGAGGGTCGGGGCGAGGGCGACGACCGTCTGAAACGGTGAGGAGGACAGGGAGATGGTCGCTACCAATAGGCTCCAGGACATCCACCGTTATGCGGCCAAGGAGGTTGGGGGAGGAGAGGATAACATCAGGAGAGGAGTTGGATTCGGGACGGGTGTGCTGGGGGATGGGAATGAGGTCGCCTTGAAGGGAGGAGAGGAACCGATGCCACCGCCGTAACTGGGCGGCGGAACGACTATGGATGTTGAGGTCGGCGGCGATCACGTAGGAGGAGAAGGTACGGTCAGTGTGGGAGAGGAAGTCGAAGGGAATAGGGGCGTTAGGGCGGACATAGATGGTGGCGCAGGTAACGGTAAGGCCAGGGAAGAAGAGACTACGGATCAGGTGTTCGGTGGGGTCAGGAAGGAGAGGTTGGAGCCGAACGGGGATCTGGCGACGGTGCCCAATGGCAACTCCGCCACGCGCATTTGGGAGGGGATTATCGGAGCGGTGGAGGAGGTAGGGCGAAGTGTGGACGGTGTGTTGGGGTTGGAGGAAGGTTTCATTAAGGAGGAAGGCATCCACGCGGTGGGTGGCAAGGGTATGGAGAAAGAGGTTCTTGTTGGCGGGAAGGGAGCGGAAGTTGTTGAAAAGGATACGTTGCTGTCGCGCCATGACAGGGATTTAAACGAGGGTGTCAAGACGGGAGAAGGTGAAATGGGCCTGGTTCTTAGAGTAGGTGGCGCACATTTTGAGGTGGAAAACGGATCGGGCGGCGAGGGAGATCTGTTGGAGGGTGTGTGGGCGCTGAAAAGGATGTACATTCTGCAGGATAATGGTGAGGAATCGGATGATGTCCTCAGCGGTAGGGGGTGGGCGAAGGGAGTTGCCGGGAGAGGTGGGGGCGTCCAGAGGGCTGACAGGAACGGTGAGTTCAGGAGTGGTAGGAGGGGGTCGTGCCTTACGCTTCTGGGAGTAGGTGGGATGAGGGAGGTTACAGGTATTACAGGAGGGGGGGGGGGACTGGAGATTGGGGCACTGCCGTAAAAAGTGGGCTTGCCTACAGTGCGGGCAGGTGGGGGCCTCGCGGCACTCAGATGTTGGGTGCACATTATATCGCTAGCACCTTTGGCAGCGGAGGGATTGAGGAGGGGAACGGGAGGGGTCAACTTTATAACGCTGGTTGAAAAGGAGGGCACCCTCCTTCAGGAAACGGTCTATGGAGGGGGCGTGCTCAGAAAAAACGCGCGTAAGGCGGGTGGGGCCGGCAGCGTTATGGATCCGGCGAACCGCACGCACCTCCAGATGGGGATGGGCCTGAAGCTCTGCCAACACCGCCTCCTCCGTGATCGCTGGACTGAGCCGAGTGATCAAGGCGGTGAGGGTCGGCGGGCGACGCGGAGGTTGCGGTTGGCGGGAGGGAGGTGGCAAGGGAGCAGGGGTGAGAGAGGCATGAGGGCCAAAGCGGGTGATAGGAGTGCGGGAAAGGAGGTCCGTGTGGAGGGTAGGGCTGCGGGAGGAGATGAGTACCGAATCACGGCGAGGAGTGAGGAGGGAGATGGGGGCACCAGGACAATTCTGGCGAAGGAAGAGGGTGAGGTTCCGGGCTTCAAGGAGGGAGGGATCCAGATGGGAGAGGAGGTAGTGGTAGGAGGAGGGGGTAGAGGAGGAGGGGGTAGAGGAGGAGGGGGCAGGGACGGGTGGGGAGACATCCATGGCATCAGGGGTGGGGAAAGGGGGACGAGGCGGAGCCTTTTTTGGAGCAGACGAGACAGGAGTGCCACTGGGGCGCTTGACGGCGGCGGATGAGGTGTGGGGGATGCGAACAACTGGAATGTGGCGGGGAGTGGCAGGTCCTGGGGCTGGAGTCGGCGCCGGATATGGTGACGGTGACGGTGACGGTGACGGTGAAGGCGACGGGGACGATGGCGAGGACGGTGGCAGTGGCGGCGGTGATGGCGAAGGTGACGGGGAGAGCTGGGCGTGGACAGTAGCCCGACGGGCCACCACCCGAGCCGGAGCTGCAGTGACAGGCTGGGGGAGTGCGGGGAAAGGATCAGAACAAGAGGAACGAAAGGAAGAAGCGGGAGAGGGGGCGACAAAGAGAGAGGGTGAAGGGAGAGTGAGGAGAGGTGGGATGGAAGGAGGGGGGTGGGACTGGGCACACCAAGTTATAGTGGTGGAGGCGGCGGAAGGGGATGTATAGACGATGGCGGTGGTGGTAGTAGTGACGGTGGTGGTGGGGGCGGACATGACGACAGGAAGAAAAAACGCACAGCACGAAAAGGAAAGGACACAAACTGGTAAGAGGCGAAGACGCAGACGGACGAAGACTAGGGTCGGACGACCAGGGCGGACGGCGACGGCGAGCACCGGCTGGCTGCGGCGGCGGCGGCGGCGGCGGCGGCGGCGGCGGCGGCGACGGCGAACAGACGGACGGACAGCAGGCGGTGGCGACGGCGGCGAACAGACGGACGGACGGACAGCAGGCAGCAGCGGAGACGGACAGCGAGCAGGCAGGCAGGCGGACGGGCGGACGAACGAACAGCTACAACAGTAAGCAGCGGGCAGACGGGCAGACACAGACAGACAGACAGACGGACACAATCTTCGAAAGCGGAGATTGCAACCAGAGAGTAGCCCAGGCTTTGGAATCCGGCGCCTTCGAATGAGGGGATCCAACCCTCGGATGCGGAATTGGTGCTTCAGAGGTTTATAATATTCCGCCACCGACCGCCCGCGGCGCTGTCCGTCAAATTGACGCTTTCTGGCGGCTGTTTCTACGATCTGAGTCGTGCAGGGGCCATGAGCGCAGTCTTGTTTCTTCAGGTGTGCAGTAGGGCGGAGTCGGCCTCTTAGAACGTAGATGGTGTTGTGACGCATCACTATCTCGTCCTCATTTGGAGTCTAGTGGAGCTGCAGACTACTGATTATTCTCCTAAGAACCGAAAGAGTTACTTTTGCTCACTGGTCAGTTGGGATGATTATCATTCCGCAACTGAGTAGCGTTGACGAGATGTATTCCAATCTACTAGCTGCTTTTACAAGAGCCATATGATATAGGCGTGGTATCGCAGTGACTTGTGTGCGTGAGTCTGTTCAAAATGGTATCATGTATTAGGAAATGGGTTCGGCGCGCTTTGAGTAGTTCGGCAATGATGTGTGGTTGCTGATTTGGGAGCGTTATGTTTCGATTTTTATTCGCACGCAAATAGGTTGGAGAGACAGTTGTTAGTCGTGTGTCTCACAGTTACCACTACGAATTGACTTGTGAAATTCTCGTGTTTTCGGAATGCGACGGAAGTATCACCGTGGTCACTTAAACCGCCATAGGATGAGCGTTTTGGTTAGTCAACTGTTCGTCAGTGAAATTTTAGAGTCTTTGTGGAGGTGAAAAAAATCATCTCACCTGATTAATGTGTACAATCTGACGACTATTCGCGAATGTGGTAGCCATAGTGAAGACCAGTTCCTCACTGTTTCTGCAGTCACCCCTCAGTAGCGTGTTTCTGTAGGGGTTACCAGAGGACGTGTGTTTCATGAAGGACGTGTTCCAGCGAGTGTACAGTCTGGCCGCATGTTTTGTGGGTACATTCAAGGAAAGAGTACGCACCTGGTTACGTTGTACCCGCTGCTACTTAATGCGAGCTTAATCAGTTTCATCGTGTATCTGTATTTCTTCACTTTCGATCACAGGTCAGAATGCCTGTTTTGTTGGGGTACGGCGTTGCCCACCGTCAGACTATGGTATTTCCATCACTTTTTTCTTACGTTGCTTGTGTCTAATGCACGTTAGCGAGCACGTGTCTGTCTGTCTGTCTGTGTGTGTGTGTGTGTGTGTGTGTGTGTGTGTGTGTGTTGGTTGAGTTCTGGTGCAGTTACAGCTGGTAGCTGGGTGCAGGAAACGATACCCCTTTCGCTGTTTTTCGTGAATCTTTCTTAGTCTTCTTCGTTCTGCTTAAACAAACATGTGCGTATTTAGTTAAAGGTGTTCCTTTGAGTTTTTCTGAGAAAAAATGTTAGTGGGTTTGTCTCTAGGTTGTCGGCTTACGTCGGTTTGCATCCTGCGTTCACAGCAGCAAAAGCTTACAGGCTTAGTTACATAGTTAACCGCCGCATGCTTGTTTTAGTCAGCTTTTCTCACGCTATTGCTTGTTCAGTTGCAAGATATTTGCTGGCACAGTAGTGACGTTCTCATTCAAACTGAGTACAAAGTCAGCACACCAGCTCAAATATTACCTCGGGCGTATTTGCTGAGTGGCAACCAAGTTGTGTGACAGTGGGTACCTTTCATTATTGCTAGTGGGGATACATCGTAATAAAATGGCGTTACTTTCTTAAAACGCAGTTCAAGTTGTCAACATTTTATTATCAGAAGTTCTAGACGAAATTATATTATTATGCGTTTCTGGGGAAGCGTTAATAGTAATGCTCGATTTAATATTTTACGTGGAGAATTTTTGCATGTCGAAAGCCAGTAGTTCAATAGTGACAATAGTTGGAATAGCACCGTTGACTATTCAGAGCTTCCTTTTACAACTGTTTGCACCATACTCTCAATAGCTGTGGCACTGGAGCCCATGGCCTCGTGATGCAGCGAGAAGGCGCAAGAGTGTTGGGTGAGTTTTTACGTTTTGTGATGGGCTCAAAGTGTTCTTTAGAAGTTTCAAGAAGAGTTCTGAAAGTGTTAATATGGTGACTGATTCACCCAAGTTTTCTGCAAGTGGTCAGCCAGTTAAGTTTCCCTGTGTCATTATTTTCTCTACGGTAGATTTAGTAGCATTTGAATCTTATATAAAGCACCTTTCAGTTTTTCTTACCTTGTCATGGCTTGTGAGATGTTGAATGTGGGTCAACACAAGAAAGATCGGAATGTTAGTCAGTTTGTGGTATTACTACACATTGTGACAAAATTTTCTTATATGTTTAAGGGCGCTAATAAATATCGGAAACACGGAAGCGTCCGATCTCGCCCGTCTGCTTTGACCCATGACGTCACATATATGACGGAAACGACTATAAACCACGATTCCAATATGGCGCATATAAAGTCGTTACGTACACATTCTGAAGACGAAAATACATGGAAGAAAACACACACACACACACACACACACACACACACACACACACACACACACACAAACGCGCGCGCGTTCCACAAAAAGCCTAATGACACTAACGGGACAAGCGCGGGAAAAAGGGGTTTTTGGGTGGGGACAAACTAAATGTAAACAAATTTAGACACCCAGCCAAATACAAAACCACGCAAAACGACGAAATAATCAGACATCACAAAACTACCCAAATACCACTAAACACAATATCATCTGGAATTGGACACTTACCTTGACCTATATAGCTCTACAGCAGCTCCCGATCCCATCTCACAATACAAATACCAACGCACAGCGCCAATCATTGGGATCGAACACTACCCTTGACCAATGTAACTCCGAAACATCTCCCAATACCAACCTTCACAGCCACACATTTCTATGAAACACTTCCCTAGACCACAACACATACACCGAGAACAAAACAACAAAAAAATTACCACAAATAAGTTCTGGTGCCACAGACTAGGTTGGCCACCACAATCACACGCACACGCACGCACCAACAAAAGAATACCCAACCAAAGGAAAGAACCGACCCACCGACACCTCAACCCCCCCAACCCCCCCCCAACCAACCCAAACTCCCCCCTCACCCCAAAATAAAAAACCCAGAAACAAAAACAAAGTGCAACATAAAAAAATCTCAAGCACACACTACAACTGAACAAAAACTTCAACAAAAGCTTCAAAATAGATCCTCCACAACTAAAACACAAACCAACACACTCCCCCGCCCCTCACAAACACTTTAGCACGAAATAAACAACGCGCCCCACCCTGAGCCGCAGCCACCCACCCACCTACTCAGACCACCCTAACCAACCACTTTCGGCCTATACATTTTACTCACAGCCCTTAAGAAAACTCGAACAACACAATAGCCCTCAGGGACACTCTTCTGCCAACAGTACTCATCTAAATGAGACTGAAGGTTGGAAGAGCGCCTCTTCCCCTCCCAAGAACTGACTTAACTGCTCCGCACATCATCTCTATTGTGTTGGTACAAGCCCCCGTCTCATAATTTTTGAACTCTAAGCTATGGTTCACTACTAAATGATGGAATCGCCTCTCACCCAACCCCCTATACGAAGAAAATGGATCAGAAACTATTGTGGACCCCGGCTCTACATATTCCTCAATTAACCCCACTAATTCAGCCTTAGACCGCCCTTCCACAACCCTAAAAACACATACAGAACACCCCCCCCCAAACAACAGCCCCCCCCCCACACCCAGAGACCAACCACAGACTTAGCCCTCCTATACTTCCTTTTCCGAAACTGCGACTCGTTCACCTCCACAACCACCCCATGCGCCCCCAGCTTACCCATGTACTTAATGAAATCGGAACACACTTCACGGCAAAAAGAATGCCAATCAAGCACACTCCTCTCACTCACACCAGTCTCATGTGCGGAAAAACTCTGTAGGGATCTATAACAAAAGTAATAAGTAACCAGTACAATCTCGAGCATGCCCAACCTAGACTTCTCGAACCAGGTACCGCGCCGTATGGAACGCAAAGTGTCGTCTTTCCGACAGCGCCACATATAACCGTCCCTGGTCCGAGAGGCCGGAACTTCAGCCAACTTCATTTCTTCACGGCAAACACAGCATTTGACAATCTCGGCAATTAAGCTGAAAACTGCAAAAACTTAATGAGCTCTAAAGGGGTGTTCCCCATCATAGCCCTCAAACTGGCACGGTTAATCTTGTCTGTCAAACCCATTCCTGAACACAAAACAATCGATAAAATTTAATAGAAATACCACACGACGTACAGCGATCAACACTAAATTAACCTTCACACAAAACCACAAAATCGTTAACTCACTGAAACGAATTCCACTTCACACTCGAACAATACTCGGTAATGAGCAACAGCAAACTGAGACCATTACACCAAACAAACAAAAACCCTCAACATACCACCAGAGGGCACAACAAACCACAACACGACATCTACAAACACGCCACACTCACAAACCAAACTCCGCGCCGTCCTGACGTCACACACAACACACTTACGTCACGGGTCTTAGCCGACGCATGGTATCGGACGCTTCTGTCGACCCTAAATAACTTCACCGTTGAGCGCCGGTGAACTCTTCCAACAAAAACACATCGTCGACGAGTGTAAGGTGTACACGAAGAAAGCGACGCAAAGTATTTCTGTCCTTAAATGAGTGCTGGCACACTGGAACAGTGTGGGAGCAAAACTTCGACTATTGTGGAGTTCAGCTCCTCTCACGGGATAAATTGTGTTGGGGATTCCCAAGAGGTACTGGGTATCAGCGTGACGGAAGATAAATCGCCCGACTGGTCACGCACGTCCCTCTTTCGTAGGTTTGTAAACAGGAGAAGGACCACGTGATTTCACAGTCTTCTCTGCTCCGAAAGAATCAGCTAAACGGTGTTCCACCAAGTTAGGCGGACTCTCTACAGTACGTATCATCAAACACTTGACATACTAGACCCAGGGCATTAGTTTTGAACAAAGTGCAATAACATTACATGGAATCGCACAAGGACAGAAACAACTAAACTTTCTCCGTTCTGGTACTGGGGTCTTACAAATCAACATGTAGGTAACGTGCAACATTGAAGGTACATGAGTAATAAACGTTTCGTACGTGGTTTGAAGCTTCATCGTGGACCATCAGTGTCCTTAAAACGAAGATCCTACAATGCGTAGCCTTTTTATTGCTGCTGCGTGTAAGGGGGTCTAAAATTGTTGGTGAAGCATGAAGAAGTGGTCAGTTCCTATAATTCAGAGACACTGTGTAGGATGTCCGCTAGCCTTACTGCAGTCCTTAGAGCACACGAAAGTTGAACAGACAGGGTCGACCATTGATCGTGACCGGGCCAAATATCTCACGAAATAAACGTCAAACGGAAAAACTACAAAAAACCAAACTCGTCTAGCTTGAAGGGGGAAACCAGGTGGCGCTACAGTTGGCCAGCTAGATGGCGCTGCCATAGGTCAAACGGATACCAACGACGTTTATTTAAATAGGAACCTTCATTTTTGTTACATATTCGTGTAGTACGTTAAGAAATATGAATGTTTTAGTTGGACCACTTTTCCCCTTTTTGATAGACGGCGCTGTAAAAGTAACATATCTCTCACAATTTCCGATGAACATATGGTAACAGGTACGTTTTTAAATTAAAATACAGAACGTAGGTACGTTTGAACATGTTACTTAGGTTGTTCCATTGTGATACATGTACCTTTATGAACTTAAGATTTCTGAGAACGCATGCTGTTACAGCGTGATTACCGGTAAATACCACATTAATGCAATAAATGCTCAAAATGATGTCCGTCAGCCTCTATGCATTTGACAATACATGTAACGCATTCCTCTCAACAGCGAATAGTTCGCCTTCCGTAATGTTCACGCATGCAATGACAATGCGCTGACGCATGTTGTGAGGTATTGTCGGTGGATCACGATAGCAACTATCCCCCCAGGGGGTCCACAACTCTTTTGTGGATACGTGCGTAGCGAGCACGGGACCCCGAGCTAATGTGGCCCTCCTTCCTTACCGGGCTGCATACCTTCCCTTTCCGCATCCTTCCCCGTCCCCCATCTTCGCCCCCCCCCCCCTCAACTCTGGCTCTTTCCTTCCCCTTCTCCCCCTCTGGGAGTATGGTTTGTGCCTATGTCCGGAGACGGACGCTCGAAACTGTTACAAATTCCTTGCTTTCTATACTTGCAAGTCTTCGTCCTTCCTCTGTCCTTCTCTTTTCCTTCCCTCTTCGCTTTGCCCTTTTCTCCACTGCGGCGTTTGAGACCCCTCTTCTGTCCTTTCCCCCTCTATTTTCTCCTCACTGTGCGCGTCTGAAGGCCGACCCACGCATTTCCATGCGTAGCCAGTGACGGGGTAACGCGTAATTCCCCGCCCTGGGTAGACAGGTAGGACACGTACGTACCCCGTGGTAACGGCCAGGCCCAGGGAGGGGTGATTACCCGAGCTGATACCTTCCAAAAGTGCCGATTGGTCCCTCCGTCCGTTTGTCGGGAGGTGTGACCTGAGGTGTGAACAATCACCTAAGGCGCGAGTGCCCTCAGAGAGGGCCCCCCACAAGGGAGGAGCGAGCCATCGGAGATGCCGGTAATCATGGGGGATTCTTCCGCAATGGTTTCCTCACCTCACTATGTCCGCTCACAAGCGTAAGTTCACTGAGTCTCAGCCACAGACAGTTCTTCCATCGTTGCCACAGTTCCTTGTTGTTTCTCGGTCTGACGAAGGTCACGACTTCTCCGCGGTCAACCCTTTCATTATTCAGAAAGGTGTCGACGCAATTGCAGGTCCTGTAAAGTCTTGTTCCAGATCACGGAATGGCACCCTGTTGTTAGAAACACAGTGCCCTCCAGGCACAAAAATTGCTGCGTACCTCTCTGCTCCACACCTTCCCTGTCCGGGTTGAAGCGCACCGCACTTTAAATTCCTCACGTGGAGTCGTTTATACACGCTCCCTCGATGGATTGTCTGACGAAGAAATTCAGCACTACCTATCTGGCCAGGGCGTAACGGCTGTTCATAGTTATGAAAAAGGTTGACACGAAGCTCATTCCAACCCGCACTGTCTTCTTGACATTTGACAACGTTCAACTCCCATCGAAAATCAAAGCAGGCTATGAGATAATTTCCGTTCGCCCTTACGTCCCAAACCCTACGCGTTGCAATCGGTGTCAGCGTTTCAATCACACCAGCCAGTCCTGTTCCAATCCGGCCAAATGTGTTACGTGTGGCAACGATGCCCATGAGGGTGCTTGTCCACCTCCATCCCCTCGCTGCATCAACTGTATGGGTGACCACGCTGCTTTTTCTCGAGATTGCCCTCTTTTTAAGGACGAAAAGCTCATCCAGGAAATCAGAGTGAAGGAAAAGGTGTCGACCTTTGCTGCTCGAAAATTATTAGCCAGTCGACAGCCCACCGTGCCTCAGACAGGAAAATACAGCGCTGTCCTTGCTTCTCCTTGGCCCACAAAGGAGGCGGCCACACAGACTTGCGACCTCACCTTTAGTGCCACGGTCGTCAGATCGGCCAGCGCAAAGATCGCCCATTCAACCTCACCACTTTCGCCTGCCCACTCTCTGGCTCACCTTTCGTCGGGATCTGCTAAATCTCGAGCCCAAAAGTCAGACACCAAGACTTCAAAAAAAGAGCATACTCGTGAAGAGTTTTTACGTACCGCAACCTCCCAACCATCGGTTCCTCCTTCATGTAAACATCATACTTCCAAGAAGGCTACAAAGAAACCCAGTTCCTCTCCTTCTCCGCCAAGGTGTGTTCCATCTACAGCACCACCTGGCGGAAATCGCCCTCGGCCGTCTTCTGTGTCGCCGAGGCGCACTGCTGGCGGCCGATCAACCGGCCGATCGCTGGTGGCAGGAGCTGCTCGTGAACAACCTATGGATCAGGATCTTCTGCCTTCGGCTGAATACCATTCCATGCTGTCAGTCGCAAGCTCTGAGCAGTCGTTGAGTTGATAGCAACCTTGGTCACATTCCTCCATTTTCTGTTCACCCTATGTCCTTTATCCACTGGAATATCCGCGGTACTCGAGCCCATCGGGATGAATTGTCGATCCTCTTCCGATCCTACTCGCCGGTAATCTTCTGTCTTCAGGAAACAAAGCTGTGTCCCCATGACCGCTTTGTTCTCCCTCATTTTCAGTCCGTCTGATATGATCTCCAGGCTGTTGAAGGCACTCCAGCCCATGGAAGGCTCATGATTCTTCTCCATGATACTCTCCATTATCACCCAATCCCCTTAAACACTTCCTTCCAAGCTGTCGCTGTCCGTCTTTCCCTTTCCGGATACACGTTCTCTCTTTGTACTGTATACATTCCATCGTCCACACCAATGGCACGAGCTGATCTCCTTCATCTTCTTGGTCAGCTTCCACCCCCCTATTTGCTGGTTGGGGACTTCAATGCCCACCACCCGCTTTGGGGATCTCCACATCCTTGTCCACGTGGCTCACTATTGCTAGACGTCATCCACCAAGCGGATCTAGTTTGCCTCAACACTGGGGTCTCTACATTTTTGTCTGCCTCCACGACGAATTTATCTCATTTGGACCTTGCGGTCGGTAGTGTTCCGATAGCTCGGCACTTCGAATGGTTCGCCGTTGATGATACACACTCGAGTGACCACCTTCCATGTGTCCTTAGACAGCAGCCTCAACTGCCATATTTGCGCCTGCGACGCTGGAAGTTTTCCCAAGCTGATTTGACACTTTTTTCGTCTCTAGCGTTATTCGATGACCGTCACTTTCCCAGCGTCGACGATGAGGTCACCCATATTACCGACGTTATTCTTACAGCTGCGGAACGTTCAATACCACGCACCTCCGAATTGCCCCGGCGCCCCCCAGTTCCTTGGTGGAACGAGGCATGCCGTGATGCAATACGTGAGCGGCGACGTGCTCTCCGCGTTTTCCGCAACCATCCTACTTTGGCCAACTGTATCCGCTATAAGCAGTTCCGTGAGCGATGCCGTGGTGTCATCCGCGATAGCAAGAAGGCAAGCTGGAAATTCTTTATTAGCTCATTTAACACCTTCACTCCCTCCTCGGAAGTTTGGGGTCGGCTCGACGGTTCTCGGGCCCGCCTAGTTTCTCCCCAGTCTCTGGGCTCACTGTCACGCATGATACATTTGTGGACCCCGTCGCAATTTCGAGCTCTTCAAATTACCCGCCAGTGTTTCTCCCGAAGAAACGTGCAGCGGAAGTGCGACCTCTTGCTTTCTCCTCTCAAAATCGCGAAAGCTACAATACTGTTTTCTCCATGCGGGAACTCCAACATGCACTCTTCTTCTCGCTCCTCCGCCCCAGGACCGGATAGTATCCACGTCCAAATGTTGCTGCATTTATCATACCATAGTCTGCGTTACCTCCTTCGCCTTTCCCCCCTGCGGGTCCGGGGATTAGAATAGGCCCGAGGTATTCCTGCCTGTCGTAAGAGGCGACTAAAAGGAGTCCCACCCCCTCAAGGGGGTCGTTAGCGCCCGCGTCCGGAGGCGGACGGTTCCACGACCTCTATTTGCGGTCATTTTCCCTCTTCACTTCTCGTTTCTTCCTTCCTTTGGTTGGTTCCTTTCTTTGCTCTTCTCCACCTCACTGTCTTCCTTACTCTTTCCCTTGCCATCTCCTCGTTGCCGTCTCCTCGTTGCCGTCTCCTCGTTGCCGTCTCCTCGTTGCCGTCTCCTCGTTGCCGTCTCCTCGTTGCCGTCTCCTCGTTGCCGTCTCCTCGTTGCCGTCTCCTCGTTGCCGTCTCCTCGTTGCCGTCTCCTCGTTGCCGTCTCCTCGTTGCCGTCTCCTCGTTGCCGTCTCCTCGTTGCCGTCTCCTCGTTGCCGTCTCCTCGTTGCCGTCTCCTCGTTGCCGTCTCCTCGTTGCCGTCTCCTCGTTGCCGTCTCCTCGTTGCCGTCTCCTCGTTGCCGTCTCCTCGTTGCCGTCTCCTCGTTGCCGTCTCCTCGTTGCCGTCTCCTCGTTGCCGTCTCCTCGTTGCCGTCTCCTCGTTGCCGTCTCCTCGTTGCCGTCTCCTCGTTGCCGTCTCCTCGTTGCCGTCTCCTCGTTGCCGTCTCCTCGTTGCCGTCTCCTCGTTGCCGTCTCCTCGTTGCCGTCTCCTCGTTGCCGTCTCCTCGTTGCCGTCTCCTCGTTGCCGTCTCCTCGTTGCCGTCTCCTCGTTGCCGTCTCCTCGTTGCCGTCTCCTCGTTGCCGTCTCCTCGTTGCCGTCTCCTCGTTGCCGTCTCCTCGTTGCCGTCTCCTCGTTGCCGTCTCCTCGTTGCCGTCTCCTCGTTGCCGTCTCCTCGTTGCCGTCTCCTCGTTGCCGTCTCTGGTCTCCGCCTCGGCGTTTGAGACAGTCTGTCCTCTCTCTCTCTCTCTCTCCCTCTCTTCTTTTTCCTCTTCTTCCTTCCTCCCTGTGCGTGCCTGAAGGCCGACCCACGCGTTCGCACGCGTAGGCGGTGACGGGGTAACGCGTAATTCCCCGCCCTGGGTAGACATGTAAGGCACGCACGTACCCCCTGGTAAAGGCCAGGCCCAGGGAGGGGTTACGGCCTGAGCTGATACCTTCTGACCATGCCGATTGGTCCCTCCGTCTGTTTCTCGGGAGGTGTGACCTGAGGTGTAAACATTCACCTAAGGCGGGAGTGCCCTCTGAGAGGGTCCCCACAAGGAAGGAGCGCGCCATTGGAGACGCTGGCAATCATGGGGGATTCCTCCGCAATGGATTTCACTCCATCTCTCTCGACTTCTGCCCAAGAACGGAAACATGACCAGTCACCAGTGACAAAAGTACTACTGCCTGCCCCACAGTTCCTCGTCGTTTCTCGATCTGAGGATGGAAAGGATTTTTCCTCTGTCAACCCTTTCATTATCCAGAAGGGCGTAGATGCCATAGCCGGATCTGTCAAATCTTGTACCAGGTTGCGTAACGGTACCTTATTACTAGAAACTGAGAGCGCCTTTCAGGCACAAAAACTGCTTCGGGCCACACTCCTGTACACGTTCCCTGTCCGGGTGGAGGCTCACCGAACTTTGAGTTCGTCTCGTGGTGTAGTCTATACTAGCTCCCTCGACGGATTGACTGACGAGGAGATTCAATCTTTCCTCGCTGAGCAGGGCGTGACGGCTGTCCATAGGGTCATGAAAAAGGTCAACAATGACCTTATACCGACCCGGACACTTATCTTGACCTTCGATAGTGTTAAGCTGCCATCGCGCATCAAGGCGGGCTACGAGGTTATTTCTGTTCGCCCCTATGTCCCGACACCTACGCGCTGCTACCAGTGTCAGCGTTTCAATCACACTCGACAGTCTTGTTCCAATGCGGCTAAATGTGTCACTTGTGGCAGGGATGCCCATGAGGGTGACTGTCCACCTCCGTCACCTTGTTGTGTGAACTGTCAGGGTGACCATGCCGCATCCTCCCGCGACTGTCCTGTCTATAAGGAAGAACGCTGTATCCAAGAAATTCGGGTCAACGAGAAAGTGTCCACCTCGGCTGCTCGCAAGCTATTGGCTAGTAGTAAGCCCACGCTGCTTCCAGCGGGGAAATACAGTACTGTCCTCGCCTCTCCTCGGACTACCAGTGAGGTGGCAACCCAGACATGCGATCTGACCTTCAGCACCACGGTCGTCCGTTCGGCCAGTGCTAAGATCGCGCGGTCGACGTCTCCTCTTCGTCCCATCACCCCACAGACACCAGCCCCTTCATCAGCTTCTGCTAAGACGAAGATACAGAAGTCTGATGCACGGGCCTTCAAGAAGGAACCGTCCCGTGCAGATTTCCTACGTACCTCGACCTCCCAGCCTTCGACCGGTACTTCCACCAAACGTCATTCCAAGATGGCTTATAGGAAGCACAGTACTCCTTCTCCGCCACGGCGCATTTCTTCTCCTGCGCCACCCAGTGGTTGCCGCCCCAGGCCGTCATCCGTTTCGCCTGGCCGCACCGCTGGTAGCCGAACATCTGGCCGTTCACCGGCGGAGGAAGCTCCCCCTCCCGGCCATTATCCCAAGATGGCCGATGAACCTATAGACCCAATGGACGATGACTGTCCGCCTACTGATAGCGGCGGCAGTGCTCGCTCGAAGCCAGGCCCTCAGCGCCCTTCGAGGCGACCCCTTCTTTCATTTTCCTTTTCTTCTTATGATGGCACTTATTTACTGGAATATTCGCAGCATTCGCTCCAACTGAGAGGACTTAAAGTTGCTGCTCCGCTGCACCGTCTGCTCGTCGTAGCCCTCCAGGAGAATTACTGGGAAGGGAAGATATAATTGGTGCATCCGGACACGGAAGAAGAAGAAATGCGATCAAATTGCCTTGGCACACTACACCTCTGTGCGTTTTGACCTACCCCCTGTGGTAGGTATCCCGACTCATGGAGGGGTTATGTTGCTGGTCCGGGATGATATTTACTACGAACCCATCACGTTGCACACCGGCCTGCAGGCAGTTGCCATCCGCATTACTCTCCCCACTTTTACATTTTCCATTTGTACCGTTTACACTCCATCGTCATCTGCCGTTACCAGGGCAGACTTGATGCAACTTATTGCTCAGCTACCTGCACCATTTTTTTTAACTGGCGACTTCAATGCCCACCATCCCCTTTGAGGCTCTCCAGCATCCTGCCCGAGGGGCTCACTGTTAACAGACCTTTTCAACGAGCTCAGTCTTGTCTGCCTCAATACTGGCGCCCCTACTTTTCTTTCGGACACATCTCACACCTATTCCCATTTAGACCTCTCTATATGTACTACCCAACTTGCACGCCGGTTTGAGTGGTATGCACTTTCTGATACATACTCGAGCGACCACTTCCCGTGTGTTACCAATCTCCTGCTGCATAACCCCTCTCCGTACTCATCTAGTTGGACCATCTCCAAAGCAGACTGGGGCCTCCTCTCTTCCTGGGCGACCTTTCAGGATCAAACCTTCACAAGCTGCGATCGTCAGGGCGCACACCTCACGGAAGACATTCTCGCTGCTGCTGAATATTCCATCCCCTACCCTACTTCTTCTCCACGTCGCGTACCGGTCCCTTGGAGGACCGCAGCATGTAGAGACGCTTTACGTGCTCGTCGACGTGCTTTACGCACCTTTAAACGCCACCCTACAGTGGCGAATTGTATCAATTATAAACGATTACGTGCACAGTGTCGTCGTATTATTAAAGAAAGCAAGAAAGCCAGCTGGGCTGCTTTCACAAGCACCTTCAACAGTTTTACTCCTTCTGTTGTCTGGGGTAGCCTGCGCCGGCTATCTGGCACTAAGGTCCACTCACCAGTTTCTGGCTTGACGGTCGCGAATGACGTCCTCGTGGCCCCTGAGGATGTCTCCAATGCCTTCGGCCGCTTTTTCGCCGAGGTTTCGAGCTCTGCTCATTACCACCCTGCGTTTCTCTCGCGCAAACAGCAGAGGGGGCTAGGCCATCTAACTTCCGCTCCTCGAATCGTGAAAGTTATAATGCCCCATTCACCATGCGGGAACTCGAAAACGCACTTGGCCGATCACGGTCCTCCGCTCCAGGGCCTGATTCTGTTCATATTCAGATGCTGAAGAACCTTTCTCCTGCGGGTAAAGGTTTTCTTCTTCGTACTTAAAATCACATCTGGATTGAGGGACATATTCCCGCATGCTGGCGCGAGTCTATTGTTGTCCCGATTCCTAAGCTGGGGAAGGACAAGCACTTGCCTTCCAGTTATCGACCCATCTCGCTTACCAGCTGTGTCTGTAAAATAATGGAGCGAATGGTTAACTCTAGATTGGTTTGGCTGCTCGAGTCTCGACGCCTACTTACCAGTGTACAATGTGGATTTCGTAGGCGCCGCTCTGCTGTTGACCATCTGGTTACCTTGTCGACCTTCATTATGAATAACATCTTGCGGAAGCGCCCGACCGCGGCTGTGTTTTTTGATTTGGAGAAGGCTTACGACACCTGTTGGAGGGCGGGCATTCTCCACACCATGCATGCATGGGGTCTTCGCGGTCGCCTCCCTCTTTTTATTCGTTCCTTTTTAATGGATCGACAGTTCAGGGTACGTGTGGGTTCTGTACTGTCAGACACCTTTCACCAGGAGAATGGGGTGCCACAGGACTCAGTTTTGACCGTCGCTCTCTTCGCCATAGCGATCAATCCAATAATGGATTGCCTCCGAGCTGATGTATCAGGCTCCCTTTTCGTGGACGAGTTTACCATCTATTGCAGCGCGCAGTGTACACGTGTCCTGGAGCGCTGTCTTCAGCGTTCTCTTGACCGTCCTTACTCTTGGAGTGTCGCCAATGGCTTCCGTTTTTCTGCCAAGAAGACGGTCTGTATTAACTTCAGGCGCTACAAAGAGTTTCTCCCACCGTCCTTACCACTCGGTCCCGTTGCTCTCCCAATCGTGGAGACAACAAAATTTTTAGGTCTTACATTCGACAGGAAACTTAGCTGGTCTCCACATGTGTCCAATTTGGCTGCCCGTTGTACCCGTTCTTTAAATGTCCTCCGTGTTCTCAGCGGTATGTCGTGGGGAGCGGATCGAACCGTCCTACTTCGTCTATATCGGTCGATCGTCCGCTCCAAGCTGGATTATGGGAGCTTCGTATACTCCTCTGCACGGCCATCCATCTTACGCCGCCTCAACTCCATACAACACCGGGGTTTACGACTTGCGATCGGAGCGTTTTATACTAGTCCCGTAGAGAGTCTTCTTGCTGACGCTGGCGAATTGCCACTCACCTACCGGCGCGATATACTGCTTTGTCGGTATGCCTGTCGGCTACTGTCAATGCCCGACCACCCGTCTTATCGTTCCTTTTTTGACGACTCTCTTGACCGTTAATACGGGTTGTATGTCTCTGCCCTGCTACCCCCTGGAGTTCACTTTCGTCGCCTCCTTCAACACCTTAATTTTTCACTCCCTGCAACCTTTCGAGTGGGCGAGAGCCACACGCCACCTTGGCTCCAGGCTCAGGTTCGCGTTCACCTTGACCTCAGCTCGCTCCCAAAACAGTTTACCCCGGTTCGGTCTACCACTCCCGTTTTGTTGAACTTCGTTCGAAGTTCATCAATATGACCTTCATTTATACAGATGGCTCAAAGACCAATGATGGGGTCGGGTGTTCCTTTATATTCGGGGCACAAAGTTTCAAATACCGGCTCCATGGCCATTGTTCGGTCTTCACAGCTGAGCTCTTTCCCCTCTACCAGGCTGTTCATTACTTCTGCTGCCACCGACATTCTGCTTATGTCATCTGCTCCGTTTGCCTGAGCGCCATCCAGAGCCTCAGTGATCCGTATCCGGTTCACCCTTTCGTGCACCGGATCCAACGCTCTCTTCAGCAGCTGGTGGACGTCGGTTCTCCAGTTAGCTTTATGTGGGTCCCTGGCCATGTCGGTATCCCTGGGAACGAAGCTGCAGATGCCGCGGCCAGGGCTGCGGTCCTCCAGCCTCGGACAGCTTCTTGTTGCGTCCCTTCGTCGGATTGTAGCAGGGTAATTTGTCGGTGCATTTTATTGCTGTGGCATGCCGATTGGGCTGCACTTAAGGACAACAAGCTTCGGGCCTTGAAACCTCTTCCCGCGGCTTGGATGTCCTCCTCCCGCCCTTCTCGGCAGGAGGAGGTCGTTTTGGCCCGGTTACGCATTGGACACTGCCGGTTAAGCCATCGTCATCTGCTGATGGCTGCGCCGGCGCCGTTCTGCCCATGTGGGCAATTGCTGACGGTCCGCCACATTTTAATGTCCTGTCCGGATTTTAACACACTGCGTCTAGATCTTAACCTGCCATGTACTTCAGATGCCATTTTAGCGGATGACCCGCGAGCAGCTGCTCGTGTTCTTCGTTTTATCAATTTGACAAACCTCTCTAAGGACATTTGATAATGCTGTTTTTTAATCCTATGCCTGTCAGTCTGTCTTTTATCGTGTTTTCCCTTTTAGTTGTTGTTTTAAACTTGTGCCTAGCGGTGCATTCTTAACGTAGTCTGGGCGCTAAAGGCCATTGAATTTGTGCGCCATAAAACCACAAAAAAAAATCCTTCTCCTTTATAATCGAATTTGGACCGACAGTACTTTTCCCAGACGATGGCGGGAAGCTATCGTCGTTCCTGTTCCGAAACCTGGAAAGGACAAACATCTCCCCTCTAGCTATCGCCCCACTTCTCTCACGAGTAGTGCCTCTAAGGTTTTGGAGCGGATGGTGACTTACCGTTTAGCGTGGTGGCTGGAATCCCGCAGTCTAACACCTGCCCAATGCGGATTCCGAAAGCATCGTTCTGTAGTTTACCATCTTGTTGCTCTCTCCACTTATATCATGAACAATTTTCTCCGGAAACGCCAAACAGTAGCAATATTTTTTGATCAGGAGAGAGCATACGTTACCTGTTGGAGGACAGGCATCCTCCGCACGCTGTTCTCTTGGGGCTTTCGAGGTCGGCTGCCCCTTTTTCTTCGCGAATTTATGGCAGAACGCACATATAGGGTGCGGGCGAACACTACTCTCTCCCGTACTTTCTCCCAAGAAAACGGGGTACCCCAGGGCTCCGTGCTGAGTGTTGTACTATTTGCCATTGCCATCAATCCAATTATGGATTGTCTCCTTCCTGATGTCTCGGGCTCCCTCTTTGTGGACGATTTTGCGATCTACTACATCTCTGAACGGACCAGCCTTCTTGAACGACGTCTTCAAGGATGTCTCGATCGCCTCCACGCCTGGAGCATCGAAGCCGTCTTCTGTTTTTCTCCCAGTAAGACGGTTTGTGTTAATTTTTGGCGACGTAAGGAGTTTCTTCCGCCCTCCTTACATCTAGGTCCTGTCAACCTTCCGTTTTCAGACGTCGCTAAATTCTTGGGTCTTAGGTTTGACGGAAAACTCTGCTGGTTCTCCCACGTTTCCTATCTTTCGGCTCGATGCTTGTGATCCCTCAACACCCTCCGTGTCCTGAATGGTACCTCGTGGAGAGCGGACCGAGTGGTCCTTCTCCGCCTCTATCGCGCCTTAGTGCGCTCGAAATTGGACTGTGGGAGCATAGTCTACTCCTCTGCTCGGCCGTCTATTCTTCGGCGTCTCGACTCTATCCACCACCGTGGATTACGTTTAGTGTCTGGAGCTTTCTACACCAGCCCTGTGGAAAGCCTTTATGCTGAGACTGCTGAACCTCCGCTGTCCAATCGGCGAGCTGTCCTTCTGAGTCGTTATGCTAGCCATCTGTCTTCCATGCCTGCTAATCCAGCCCATGACCTTTTTTTCGACGCCTCCTGTGATGTAGCGTATGCAGGCCGCTCCTATTCCCTACTACCCCCGGGAGTCCGCTTCCGACAACTGCTCCATTCTCTTTCCTTCCGCTTTCCTAAAACCTGTTTGACAACTTGGGGTACAGCACCGCCTTGGCTTCGTCCCCGGATCTGCCTGCTACGTGACTTACGTCGATTTCCCAAGGATGGTACCCCTTCACTTGTTTATCGTCGGGCATTTGCTGCTCTATGTGCACAAATGACGGACGCCACATTTATTTACACCGACGGCTCGAAAACATAGTTAGGTGTAGGGAGTGCCTATATAGTTGGCGACACCCCAAATCGCTTTCGGCTTCCCGACCAGTGTTCGGTTTATACTGCGGAGCTTTACGCTGTTCTCCAGGCTGTCCACTACGTCCGCCGCCATCAGCGGATACAATACGTTATCTGCTCAGATTCTCTCAGCTCTCTCCTCAGCCTCCAAGCTCTTTATCCTGTGCACCCTATGGTCCACCGGATTCAGGACTGTCTGCGCTTGCTCCACCTGGGGCGCGTCTCGGTGGCGTTCCTCTGGCTCCCGGGACACGTTGGTATCTGTGGAAATGAGGCAGCCGATACAGCGGCCAAAGCTGCAGCCTCTCTTCTTCGGCCAGATATTCGATCGATTCCCTTCGCCGATCTACCGAGCGTTTTATGTCGTCGAGTTGTTCTTTTATGGCACGCATATTGGTCGACACTTCTCCATAATAAATTGCGGTACGTTAAAGCTCTTCCTTGTGCTTGGACCTCTTCCTCCCGAACGCGTCGTCTGGAGGAAGTAATTTTAACTAGACTCCGGATAGGGCACTGACTTTTTAGCCATCGACATCTTTTAAGCGGCGATCCTCCCCCACTCTGTCCCCACTGCCCTCAGCTGTGGACGGTAAGACACGTTTTAATTGAGTGCCCCTATTTTACTCCGTTACGCGCCCGTCTACAGCTGTCGCCTGATATATCGTCCATTTTAGCAGATGACACGTGCTCGGCCGATCGCGTTCTGGAGTTCATTAGTGCCAGTGAGATGACGTCAGTCATTTGAAGCTCTTTTTGGGGACAACCAACCCCTTTCTGTAGTGGATTTTTAAGGTTTCCTTCTGTTTTTAGTTTCTCCAATTTTTTGAGTTTCGTTCCCATTGCTGCTTGTTTCCACTTTCGTTTTTTACCGTTTCCTGAGTCACAGACCGGGTGCTAATGACCATAGCAGTTTTGCGCCCTAAAACAAAAAAAATTTCCCCCTGTTCTCCATCTCTAGGACATGGATACGTTCCTGTGTACATTTTGCGCCATGCGATGTGCAGTGCCGCTTTCTGCACTAACGACGAAAATGGACTTTTTGTCACCTGATACCAAGCACGGTAACCAGTCGGTTGTGGTGGGGCCGCCATGCACCCTGTTGGTTTTAGCCCCACTGACAATACAGGGATCGCTCTGCTGATGCCTGTTCCGTTAACTCCCCACGTATGCCAAGAAGTAGATGTCTGTCTACCTGCGGCATTGGGACTCCCGGCAAAGGCCATCATGCCAGGTGGTCGTTGCTGAGGCTGGGTGGTACCCTTGGGAGGGCCATTGGTTGGAGTGGGTTGCGTCAGGGTGGATGACCCTCAATGAAGCGTGGTACATTATTTCTCGCTTGTGGCCAGCAGTCTCTAAGCATTCTTGGGCTCAATTTAACGCTCACAAATACGATCCGAATACGTTCCCCTCCCTGGCCACACCATGGGAGGAATGAAATGCAATGAATGGAAGTGAATCGTATTTGCCCAGGTATCTCGTCTGTACCAGAGCCCGAGTTTCTAGTTTGTACGAGATATGATGGGGAGTCTCTCTTGCCCACAAATCCTCAGTTCTTTGTAGAGAATTAAGTGGACAAGTTTGGGGAGGTGGAAGGCTTCTCCAAAATGCGCCCGCTGTACTTCCAGCCTCACATGTCGAGATAGCGGACGCCCATCTCAACCCAATACTCCATGTGCCCTGCCTCCCATTAGCATCAACTGTGGAGAGCCTCATTCACCTTGCTCGCCAGACTGCAGGATCTTTCAGAAAGAGCGCAAAATCATGGAATATAAGACCCTGGACCGACTGACCTATACTGACGCCAAAAGGAAATATGACAGACTACATCCTGTGAGAATGACATGTCCCCACGCCGCTGCAACAACTGTGCTGGCCCCATCAGTTCCGAGAATTCAGGCCGGATCAACGAGCAGTACAACTCCTCCTGCCCCCTTGCCTGTGGGGGGGGGGGGGGCTCTAACCACCCTGTTGCTACAGCGCCACCTACCTCAGGAGCAACACCCTCCCACTCCGACTGCGGGTCTGGGGTAAGAATAGGCCCGAGGTTTTCCTGCCTGTCGTAAGAGGCGACTAAAAGGAGTTTCAACCGTTTCGGCCTTCCATGTAATGGTCCCACTTGGGGTTTGACCTCCATTTTTCAAAATTCTTCAGAAGTACGAGCCTTTTGGGGAAGGACACCTTATGTGGTGTATCACTGGTCCTCCGTGCACTAAGACCTTGGTACTCAGCATTGTAACGGCGTTGTAACCATACCCACTATTCATCAAATTGGGCCTAAACGCCTGATGGGTTGTACAAGTTACGCCCATAGTGCGTCCCCATCTGCACCTACGATCATGATGGACTTTACATGGCCCCATAAGTCCCGGGACAAAGAGCCTGTGGTGTCACCGGAGGTCCCTTCCCCGACTTCACAACCGGATTCTGACCTGTCGTTTATGGATGTCGCCCCCTCCTTGTCGGTGACGGGTGGGGACCCGGCGGTATGACTGGATTTAGCGTGTTCAGCCCTCATTTAAACCATCGTTCTGTGGTTCTCCAATGGAAAATGTAATGGCTACTATTGTCACCTTCCGGAATTGAAATCCCTTCTTTCGTCGTACTCTGCAGCTTGTGTGGTTCTCCAGGAATCTCATTTTACTGATGCTCACTCACCGACCCTCTGTGGGTTCCGTGTTTTCTGTCGAAATCGGGTCGAACCCTTGCGAGCTTCTGGTGGCGTTTGTACGTTGGTCCGTACAGACATTGCTAGCACGTGGATTCCTCTCCAATCCACATTGGAAGCGGTTGCTGTTAGGGTCCACTTAGACTCTGCAGTCACAGTTTGCAATCTCTATCTCCCTCCTGACAGGACTCTTACACCTGCTACCTTAACCGCCCTTCTTCAGCAACTTCCTCCTCCCTTCCTCCTCCTTGGGGATTTTAATGCTCATCATCCTTTGTGGGGCAGTGCCTTTCCATCTAGACGAGGTCTTCTTATAGACCAGTTTATTGCAGACGACGACCTGTGCCTTCTTAATGATGGCCCCCTAATCATATCAGTGCCGGTCATGGTACCTTTTCTGCCATTGATCTTTCTTTCTTCTCCCTCTCTCCTCCCTTCATTACACTGGTCGCCACACGACGACCTTTGTGATGGTGACCATTTCCCGTTGATTATCACGCTCCCTTCCCGCTCCTCGATGGACAGGTTACCTCGATGGTCTTTCCACCTCGCCGATTGGCCTCTATACACTGCACAGGTCGAGTTTTCTCCCTCTTTGTCGGGTTGTATTGATGACGTCCTACGTGACGTGTCTGACGCGATTGTTCGCGCTGCTAACCTTGCTGTCCCGCTCTCATCTGGACCATTTCGTCGCCGGCAAGTCCCGTGGTGGAGTACAGCCATTGCCATTGCCATCCGTGATCGCCGTCGAGCTTTGCAACACTTTAAGAGGCACCCATCCGTAGCCAGCCTTACTACCTTTAAGCGCCTTCGTGCTAAAGCCCGTTATTTAATCAAACAGAACAAGCGGATATGTTGCGAACGATTCGTTTCTTCCCTTGGTTCCACTGTCCCTCTGTCACGGGTATGGGCTACACTTCGCTCTCTCCAAGGTTGCCATCGGCAGTCCACCCTCCCAGGCCTTCACCTCCCAGATGGCATTTGTACGGACCCATTAGTTCTTGCGGAACATCTTGCGACCCATTTTGCAGTGGCATCAGCGTCAGCCTCCTATCCAGCTGCTTTCCTTCATCAAAAACAGGTGGCTGAAGCTTCCACCTTATGTTTCACCCCTTGTGAGTCAGAATCTTACAACGAACCTTTTACTGAATGGGAATTTCTTTTTGCTCTATCTTCTCATGATACGGCCCCTGGCCCAGATTCCATTCATAGCCAACTGCTTCAACATCTCAGTGCTCGACAACGGCACCATCTTCTTCGGGTGTTTAACCGTATCTGGCTCCAGGGTGACTTCCCTTCTCAGTGGAGGGTTAGCATTGTGGTGCCTGTCCTTAAGCCTAGTAAGAACCCCCTATCTGTTGACAGCTATCGGCCAATTAGTTTGACCAATGTTGTTTGTAAGTTACTTGAACGGCTGGTAGCCCATCGGCTCACTTGGGTCCTCGAATCTCGGGATCTATTGTCCCCTTACCAGTGTGGCTTTCGAGAGGGACGATCTCCAATCGATCATTTACTTCGCTTGGAATCCGCAGTTCGGCAGGCTTTTTCCCAGCGCCGCCATTTGGTTGCAGTGTTTTTTGACCTTCGCAAGGCCTATGACACGGCCTGGCGCCATCACATCTTACTTAACCCTTCATCAGTGGGGTCTTTGGGGCCCACTCCCGATTTTTATCCGCCAGTTCCTGATCCATCGGTCATTCAGAGTTCGAGTTTGTACTGCTTTTAGTTCTCCACGGACCGCGGAGACGGGCATCCCACAGGGTTCTGTCTTGAGTGTCCTTCTTTTCCTCATTGCTCTCGATGGACTTGTGGCCTCTGTCGGTCCCTTGGACGCCCCTGCCCTGTATGTGGATGATTTCTGCATTTGGGTTAGTTCCTCCTCGATGCCATCTGCAGAACGGCAGCTCCAGGTGGCTCCTTTAAAATCGCGGGTGGTCCACTTCTGTCACCGTACTATGGTCCACCCTGATCCAGAGCTCTATCTCGCTGCACAAAGATTGCCTGTGGTTCCACAGTTTCGTTTCCTGGGTCTTCTTTTCGACAACAAGCTCACTTGGCTGCCCCATATCAGACTCCTGAAGGTAGGATGTTTCCGTAAACTCAATGTCCTTGGCTTCCTTGTCCACTCCTCTTGGGGTGCGGACCGTTCCCTCCTACTCCGTCTTTATCGTGCTCTAGTTCTGTCACGTTTGGACTATGGTTGTCAAGTTTATGGTTCAGCTGTTCCTTCCACACTGCACGTGCTGGATCCCGTCCACCATCATGGTATCCGTTTGGCCACCGGTGCCTTCCCTACTACCCCTGTTGATAGTCTCCTGGTTGAAGCTGAGATCCCCCACCTTTCTGTTCGGCGGTCCCAGCTTCTGGTGTCTTATGCCCTCACTATCCGTTCTTCTCCCACTCATCCATCCTATTCTATCCTGTTCCCAGACCATGGACGTCGCCTGCCCGACTCCCGCCCTCGGGCGGGTTTACTGGTTGGGCTGCGCCTTGCGTCTCTTAACCCTGATTTTCAGCCTCCTCCTTTGTCCTGTCTTCCTCGCTCCCACCCCTCCTTGGTTAGTTCCTCGACCTCGATTTCGGATGGATCTCCGCCGCGGTCCGAAAGATTCCATCCCCCCGGTGGTGTTCCGTTCCTTTTTCCGCCAAATTTTATGGGAGTTAAAGGATGCTGTTGTTTTTTGCACTGATGGCTCTAAATCTGCTGATCATGTTGGGTATGCCTTCACGTCCTTTGTTGGAACGGAAAATGATCTGCTGCCACCCACATGTGGGTTGTTTAATGCGGAATTGATGGCAATTTCCCGGGCCCTTACCTATATTAAACAGTCCCAACACAACCGCGTTTTGTTATGTACGGACTCGATGAGTGGCCTTCTTGCGCCATCCCTTGGTCTCTGCCATCCATGACTATCTCGCTGATCTTCACCGTGCTGCTTGTTCCATTGACTTCCTATGGGTCCCGGGCCATGTGGGTATCCCGGGTAATGAGCTCGCTGATCGTTTGGCTGGGGGAGCAGTTACTTACCCCCGTTTTCTGTAACCCCTCTTGCAGCGGATTTACGGCTTCACATCAAATCCCACTTTGCACAGTCATGGGCCAATTCTTGGGAGGCTACTCCACTGTCTAATAAACTTTGTGCAATTAAGGTGACACCAGGCCCATGGCGTTCTTCCTTTCGCCTCTCCCGCAAGGACTCGACCACACTGTGTCGTCTCCGCATTGGCCATACCAGGCTGACCCATGGTTTTCTTTTGCGTGATGAGCCACCCCCGCTATGTGGTTGTGGAGCCTTCCAGTCAGTGGCCAACATTTTGATTGAATGCCCCCTTCTTTTGGCTCTGCGTGCTAAGTACAGACTCCCCCACACTTTACCTTTGATGTTGGCTGACGATTCCCGGATGGTCTCTCAGGTTATCAGTTTCCTCCGGGAGAGTGGTTTTTATTCTCAGTTTTAAAGTTTTTAATCTCTCTCGGGTGTTGGGGCAGGGCGGTGAGTGTTTGGGTGTCTCCCACTGTAGGCAGTGTTCAGAGTTTCCCGATTCACCTCCCTGACCGGAATCCTCTTTTCTTCCCCTTTTACTCTGTTTTTACCCCTTCTTTTTAAGGCTTGGTTAGTCTTTCTATTCCCATACGTACTTTCTGCATTATAGCAGTTGTACCTTTTAAGTCACAGGGGGTCTTGCCTATGCTACTTCAGCATAGTGTTAGGTTCGTTCTCTTGCCGACTTCCCTCATTTGTTTTTACTAATGACAACGTGACTGCCCTTTTACGTTTTTCCCTTTTTCCATTTTATTGTTCTGAATTTTCTGAGATGTCCGGTTAGCAGAATGGAGTCCATTTGAAACAAGGGACTGATGACCTTGCTGTTTGGTCCCTTTAACCTCAAACCACCAACCAACCAATCCATGGCCCCAGAAATCCAGCACGGTAGCCAGCCCGTTGTGGTGGGGTCGTCATGTACCCTCTAGGTTGTAGCCCCCTGAGAACACAGGGATCGTACTGCCGATACCTGAGCTGCACCCTTCCCATGTCGGCCAAGGAGTAGATGGGGCATCAGGACTCCCAGCAACGGTCATCCTGCCAGGTGGCTATTGCTGAGACTGGGTGGCGCCCGTGGGGAGAGCCACTGGTGGGAGTGGCTGGTATCGGGGCGGACGTTTCGCAGATGAAACGTCAACACGTATCAGGTCGCTCTGCGGCCGAGTCTTTAAAAGGAAAGGTACTGTCTCTGGTTCTGGTTCTCCTGCCCTTTCCCACGTGGCCACTCCCTGGGAGGAGGGACAGGACAGCCGCCATGGGGCGAAGTACTTCCCCCGCTATTTGGTCTGTTTTCGAACAGTTTGGGGGGGGGTGTTCGCCCCCTCCAAGCCCATGTTCTTTGTTCAGCACATCGAGGACATCTTTGGGGAAATCGAGCCTCTCAGTAAGATGCGTTCGGGGTCCGTTCTTATATAGACCACCTCCGCCACACAGTCGGCGGTGCTCCAGGCGTGCGACCGACTAGGGGACATCCCAGTGTCCATTGTCCCGCATCTGGCACTGAATAGGACGCAGGGGGTTATTTTTCATCGGGACCTCCTGCTGCAATCTGATGAGGAGCTCAGGGTCAACGTGGAGCGCCGAGGCGTGCATTTCGTCCAGCGAGTTCAGTGCAGCCCCAAAGACCATCTTATCGACACTGGGGCCTTTATCCTCACCTTCGAGGGGAACGTTCTCCCGGAGAAGGTAAAGGTGATGTGCTACCAGTGCGACGTGCGACCTTATGTCCCGCCTCCTATGCGCTGTTTTCGGTGTTTGCGCTTTGTGCACATGTCGTCACAGTGTGAGGCTGAGCCCCTTTGTGGCGATTCTGGACATCCTCTTCGTGAGGAACATACATGCACCCAACCACCTCGGTGCGTTAATTGTCCTGGCGTCCACTCGCCTAGATCCTCGGACTGTCCCGCATATCAGAAGGAGAAGAAGAAACAAGAACTCAAAACTTTCGATTGTCTCACTTATTCTGCGGCCAGGAAGAAGTATGACCGCCTCCATCCCGTGCTGTTGACCACTTCGTTTGCCTCAGTCGTGTCCACTCCTTCCACGGTATCCTCACCCTTATCCTGCCCCCCTCCAACTCCTCTCCCCATCTGGGGTCTCTGCCTTCGCCTCCCAAATCCTCCCTCCCAAATCATTCTCCCCGCGGCCCCCACCCCCTCTGCCCCAGGGGCCACCCTCCCTCCTCCTCCCCCCCCACCGCCCGAGAAGCGATCCTCTTCTCAGGCGCCCATCGGGGAAACGTTCCGGACCCCGACTTCCGAGGTCCGGCGTTCCAAAACGGACCCGGCGCGTGAGGACCTCCTTCGGGTCCAGCCCACCATCCCTGTGCCTCCTCGGACTTCCAAGAAGGCCTCCTAGAAGTCTCTATCCCCCTCTCCATCCCGGCGCATTTCGCCTGACGCTCCATTCGTGAGTCGCTGCTCCCGGCCGTCCTCAGTTTCGCCGGGACGCACTGCTGCCAGGCGCTCAGCTGGCCTCTCGTCGTCAAATGATGCTGCCCATCCTACACAAGCCGGGACAGCGGCCGCAGCTGGCGACGAATCGATGGAACAGGATCCGCCTCCCGCCGGTTGTTGCGTTGTTCTCTCGAAACTTGGCCCTCTGCAGCCGTCGAGGTGACCAGCTCTTCCCCCGTCTCGTTCCCCCTCCTTTTTGACTAGCGATGGCCTTGTTACATTGGAACATAAAGAGGTATTCGATCTAATCGGGAGGAATTACAACTGCTCCTCTGCCTGCACTGTCCGCTCGTCCTTGGTCTCCAGGAAACCAAGTAGCGCCCGACTGACCGTAATGCCTTTACGCACTATACCTCGGAGTGGTATGACCTCACCCCTGTGGACGGTATCCCAGCTCATGGTGGGGTCACGTTGCTCGTTCAGAACGATGTCTATTACCATCCCATCCCATTGGCCACCCCACTCCAAGCAATAGCTGTCCGTATTACTCTTTCTGCTTTTACTTTTTCAGTTTGTACCATCTAGACTCCACCGTCATCTGATATTAGTCGGGCTGACATGATGCACTTGATCGTTCATCTCACCCCACCGTTTTTATTGTTTGGCGACTTAAATGCCCATCATCCCCTTTGGGCTCTCCTGCATCCTGTCAAAGAGGCTCACTCTTGGCGGATGTCTTCAACCATCTCAATCTTGTCTGCCTCAATACCGGCGCCCCGACCTTCCTCTCGGACTCTACTCATACCTACTCCCACTTGGACCTCTCCTGTTCTAAAACTCTTGCCCGTCGGTTCGAGTGTTATGTCCTTTCTGACACCTATTCGAGCGACCATTTCCCCTGTGTCGTTCGTCTCGTGCACCACACCCGATCCCCACGTCCTTCGCGCTGGAACATACTGAAAGCTGACTCGGGACTTTACTCCTCCCTGGCGACCTTTTCGGACCACGATTTTCTCAGTTGTGACAGGTCGAATACCTCACGGCTGTTATCATCAATGCTGCCGAACGTTCCATTCCTCGTACTACCTATTCTTCACGTCGCGTTTCCGTCCCCTCGTGGAACGAGGCTTGTAGGAACGCTACCCGTGCTCGACGACGTGCTTTACGCACCTTTCGCCGCCATCCTACGTTGGCGAATTGTATTGAATACAAACGACTCCGAGCGCAGTGCCGTAGAGTCATCAAAGACAGCAAAAAAGCTTATTGGGCCTCTTTCACCAGCTCCTTTAACACCTTTCTCCGGCGGGCAAAAGCTTCCTTCTTCGTACCTACAATCGCGTCTGGACCGAAGGTCAGGTCCCCATGCGTTGGCGTGACGCCGTCGTTGTTCCTATACCCAAACCCGGGAAGAATAGACACCTTCCTTCTAGTTACCTCCCCATTTCTCTTACAAGCTGTGTCTGTAAGGTGATGGAGCGCATGGTTAATGCTCGGTTAGTCTGGATTCTTGAATCTCGACGACTACTTACTAATGTCCAATGCGGCTTTCGTCGCCGCCGCTCCGCTGTTGACCACCTTGTTACCTTGTCGACATTCATCATGAACAACTTTTTGCGAAGGCGCCAAACGGTAGCCGTGTTCTTCGACCTGGAGAAGGCTTATGATACCTGTTGGAAAGGAGGTATCCTCCGCACTATGCACAGGTGGGGCCTACGCGGTCGCCTGCCCCTTTTTATTGATTCCTTTTCAACGGATCGAAAGTTTAGGGTACGTGTGGGTTCCGTATTGTCCGACGTCTTCCTCCAGGAGAACGGAGTGCCTCAGGGCTCCGTCTTGAGCGTAGCCCTTTTTGCCATCGCGATCAATCCAATTACGGATTGTATTCCACCTAATGTCTCAGGCTCTCTCTTTGTCGATGACTTCACGATCTACTGCAGTGCCCAGAGAACACGCCTCCTGGAGCGCTGCCTTCAGCATTGTCTAGACTGCCTATACTCATGGAGCGTGGCATGTGGCTTCCGGTTCTCTGAAGAGAAGACGGTTTGTATCAACTTTTGGCGATATATAGCGTTCCTTCCGCCATCCTTACATCTCGGTCCCGTTGTTCTCCCATTCGTGGAAACAACTAAGTTTCTAGGGCTCACGTTGGACAGGAAACTGTGTTGGTCTCCACATGTCTCTTATTTGGCGGCCCGTTGTACACGTTCCCTTAATGTCCTAAGAGTTCTTAGCGGTTCATCTTGGGGAGCGGATCGCACTGTCCTGCTTCGCTTGTATCAGTCCATAGTCCGATCGAAGCTGGATTATGGGAGCTTCGTCTACTCGTCCGCTCGGCCATCCCTCTTACGCCGGCTCAACCCCATCCACCATTGGGGGTTACGTCTTGCGACCAGAGCCTTCTACACTAGTCCTGTCGAGAGTCTTTATGCTGAAGCTGCCGAATTATCATTGACCTACCGGCGCGACGTACTGCTGTGTTGGTATGCCTGCCGGCTGTTGTCTATGCCTGACCACCCCTGTTACCAGTCCTTCTTCGCCGATTCTCTCGACCGTCAGTACGGTTTGTATGCGTCTGCCCTGCTGCCCTCCAGAGTCCGCTTCCGTCGCCTGCTTCGACAATTTGATTTTGCCCTCCCTACCACCTTCAGAGAGGGTGTGAGCCCGACACCACCTTGGCTCCAGGCTCCGGTTCATATTTATCTCGACCTCAGCTCACTCCCAAAGGAGGGTACTCCGGGTGCAGTGTATTGCTCATAGTTTGTCGAACTTCGTGCTCGACTTGCCGGTCACACCTTTATTTACACCGATGGCTACAAAACTGACGATTTTGTCGGCTGTGCCTTTGTCGTCGGGGCCGCCACCTTTAAATACCGGCTCCTCGACCAATGTTCGAGCTTTACGGCCGAGCTTTTTGCTCTCCATCAGGCTGTTCAGTATGCCCGCCGCCACCGCCATTCATCGTATGTACTCTGCTCTGACTCACTCAGTGCTCTTCAGAGCCTTGGAGCTCCCTATTCGGTCCTTCTCTTGATTCAACGGATACAGCAGTCCCTCCATTCTTTCGCTGATAATGGTTCTCCTGTCAGCTTTCTGTGGGTTCCTGGACATGTAGGAGTGCCTGGGAATGAGGCTGCGGATGCTGCTGCCAAGGCTGTAGTCCTCCTGCCTCTGCCAGCCTCCCATTGCGTCCCGTCATCTGACGTTCGTGGGGATGTATGTAAGAGGCTTGTGTCGTTGTTGTGGGATGCTTGGTCATCCCTCCAAGGAAACAAGCTCCGGGCAGTAAAACCGCTCCCAACTGCTTGGACAACCTCCTCCCGACCATCTCGGCGAGAGGAGGTCCTTCCGACCCGGTTGCGGATTGGGCACTGCCGGTTTAGCCACCGCTACCTGCTCTCCGGTGACCCAGCCCCGCAGTGCCCTTGTGGTCAGGCATTAACAGTGCGCCATGTTTTACTGTCGTGGCCCCGCATTAGTCAATCTCGTGTTATCCTGTCCCTGCCATCTACTTTACCAGATGTTTTAGCTGATGACGCTCGAGCAGCTGCTCGTATTCTGCGTTTTATAACTTTAACTGGCTTGTCCAAAGACATCTAACCTTTTTACTTATTTTATCTGCATCTTTGTCAGGTCCTTCTGGTGTCCCCCCATCCCCTTTAGTTTTACTAGATTGCATGTGCTCTAACAACAGTGACTGGGCGCTAATGACCTCAGCAGTTGAGCGCCCTTAAACCCCACAAAAAAAAAAAAAATAAGTTGCACATATCCGTGGTTCGCCCCATAACCCTAAGTACCGTCTCCTTTTCGCTAATGCGGCAGTCCATATTCCATACTGGCGGTCGCGATCAGGTCATACCATTGGGATCCGTGTTTGGTCACTCCTTAGTGAACTCGAGTCTTTGCCTCTTCCATCTGCCTTCCAGGTCCACCCAAATACTAGCAAAAAGATTGTTCCTCCTGCACTCTTGCGCCACCAATTTCTTGCTGTCCTAGACTGGTCCCATGAGTTGGAGATTATCTATACCGATGGCTCGATGGTTGATGGCCATATGGGATACGCTTATGCTCATGTGGACCAGCGCTCCTGGCCAGAAGGCTGCGGTATTTACATTGCAGAGCTAAAAGCCATTTTTCGTGCCCTTGAGCGTATTCGTACCAGCACTGGAGAGTCCTTCGTCATTTGCAGTGACTTTCTCAGTAGTCTGCAGGCTCTTGACTAGTGCTACCCACTCCATCCCATTGTTGTTGCCATTCAGGAGTCTGTTCATACTCTTGAACAACGTGGACGTTTGGTGGTGTTCATACAGACCCCGGGACACGTTGGGATAGCGGGAAACGAACTCGCTGACAAGTTGGCCAAAGAGGCTACCCGCAAACTGACGTTGGAGTTCGGCCTCCCGGCAACTGATCTCCGATCGTTGTTGTGCCGTCGGCGACGAATCACACGCTGCGTCAGCACCCAACAAGCTGTGGTGGGTAAAGGAGACCACGACAGTGTGGGGGTCCTCCATGTGGGCCTCTTGTAGGGATTCTGTTGTTCTCTGTATGCTCCGCATTGGTGATCCTTGGCTGATGCATGGTCATCTGCTGCGTCGAGAGGACCCCCCCCTAATTGTCGCTGTGGTGTCAACAGGACGGTGGCCCATATGTTGATGGAATGTCGTCTTTTAACCACCCTCAGGCGTCTGGATGATTGACTGATCTGGCCTTGTAATAATAACCAAAACGGCCTTGCTGTGCTGGTACTGCGAACGGCTGAAAGCAAGGGGAAACTACGGCCGTAATTTTTCCCGAGGGCATGCAGCTTTACTGTATGATTAAATGATGATGGCGTCCTCTTGGGTAAAATATTCCGGAGGTAAAATAGTCCCCGATTCGGATCTCCGGGCGGGGACTACTCAAGAAGATGTCGTTATCAGGAGAAAGAAGCTTGCACAGGATAGAATAGCATGGAGAGCTGCATCAAACCAGTCTCAGGACTGAAGACCACAACAACAACAGGCGAACTTTTAATCTCGTAGGTGAATTATCATTTCTTTTAGGTGACAATATCTCTCTGGCAGATCGAGTTTCAAGTTGTATTCATGCAAGCGGCTTCTATAGGCCAATCTAATTTTACTGCGTCGCCCTCTTTTGTGATGTATATTTTCCTTATATTTGTTTCGTAATTCGACTCCACCATAACATTTAATGTTGGCGTTTTTAACGTGTTGCAGAGTAGCTGCCTCATCCTTTTATTTTCGTGATCAGCTAGCCACGGTTCTCTGCTGTACAGCTTTAATTCGTTCTGCCTTTCTTCTATATGTTGTTTTTGTCGTTGTGATCCATTTTCCTTGTTGCTTACCGTTGACGTTGGGTCTTTCCTTCTCCCAGAATTTTTTTTTAGTGCTCAGCCTGACTGGTGGATGGTTTAAATATGCTCTGTGTGTTTATGAAACAAGGGACCAATGACCTTTGCAATTTGGTCTCTTTAATCTTTAACCCAACCAACCAACCAACCCTACTTCAGTCACGACTCGACTGTGGGAGTGCAGTGTATGGATCGTCATCGCGCTAATCATTGAAGTGGCTTTATCCTGTGCACGACTGCGGGATCCATCTAGCAACGGGCACTTTTCGAAAGAGTCCAGTGGCCTGCTTACTAGTGGAGGCTTAAGTCCCTCCATTGCACATCAGGTACCACCAACTGCAATTATGCAGAGCATGTCCATAGCTCGCCTCCACATCCGAATTACTGTCTTTTACTCCAGAACACAGTGGTACATCTTCCGCAACGGTGGTCCGTCAGGGTAACGATCACTGTACAAGTCCATTCCTTGTGGTCTGAACTCGAGTCCTTTCCTTTACAGCATCTCGAAGGGTCCCTCCACATACACCTCTGTAGTGTATGCCTCAGCTGAATCTATGGCTGAACCTTTCGCAATTCCATGAGAACTCTTATTCCTCCTGAGGCACTCTGCAGTCATTTCTGATAGATGCTTGAAGAATCCCAGGGTTCTGAGGTCATCTGTACCGATGGATGGATGGATGGCTGGTTGATGGTCGCATAGGCTTTGCCTACGTTTACTCAGCGCGTGCCAAACAGCGCTCCTTGCTGGATTACGCCATGAGAACCCACATATCTGTCTATATGGTTTGTAATTGACTGTGGTCCACATATCGTTGGCCTGTCCGTTTTTAACCCCCCTGTGGGTTTGAAGATTAGAATAGACCCACCGTATTCCTGCCTGTCGTAAGAGGCGACTAAAAGGAATCTCCAACGTTTCGGCCTCTGTGATGGTCCCCTAAGGGGTTTGAGCACTACATTCAAAATTTTCCGTTAGTGCATACCATATGGGGAAGAACGCCTTACGTGGTGCATTATATATCCATCTTGCCCTAAGACCTGGCAGGTTCGTTATTGTCATGGAGTTGCACTCCCACTGAGCTTCTGGGCACATTCGGTGAAGTGTGTTCCAGGTAGCATACATACCCTCCATTGTGCACTTCCATTTTTGCCCTCATGATACACATGGATATTATACACCTGACATCCAGCATGGTAGCCAGTCCGTTGTGGTGGGGTCGTCATGTATTCTCTTGGTGGTAGCCCCCTGACTACACAGGGATCGCACTGCTGATGCCTGAGCTGCTACCTCCCCACGTATGCCCAGGAGTAGACGCTTATCCCATTGGGACATCAGGACTCCTGGCAAAGGTCATCCTACCAGGTGGTCTTTGCTGTGGTTGGGTGGCGCCTGTGGGGAGAGCACCTGGTCGGAGTGGGTGGCATCAGGGCAGATGACCCGCAATGAAGCGTGGTACATCGTCTCTCGCTTGTGGGCCTCCACCAGCAGTCTCTAAGCGATCGTGGTCTAACCTCAACAGCAAGAAATACGATCCAAGTTCATTTCTCTCCCTGGCCACTCCATGGAAGGGGCGTGCAGGGCGTTGCAGATTCACCCCGGTACCTAGTCTGTATGAGAGTTGATGTTGAATCATTTATGTCAACGAAACCTCAGTGTTTTGTGCAACATATAGAGGGAAGTTTGAGGAGGTGGAGTGCTTGTCCAAAATGCGCTCTGGTTCAGTTCTCATCAAAACAGCATCCTCTGCCCAGTCATGGAGGTTGCTCGCTTGTGACAAGTTGGGGATGTTTCTGTTAGCATCACGCCCCATAAGAGTCTAAACATGGTCCAGGGTATTATCATCCACAGGGATCTTCTTCTGCAGTCAGACGATGAAATACGCGCCAACCTAGAACGACGAGGTGTTCACTTCATCTGGCGCGTCCATAGGGGTCCGGGGGATGATCAGGTAGCCACTGGTGCCTTCATCTTGGCCTTCGAGGGTGATGTCTTACCCGAAAAGGTCAAGGTGATGGTTTACCGCTGTGATGTGAATCCATATATCCCTCCTCCGATGCAGTGTTTTAAATGCTGGAAGTTCGGGCATAGGTCATCCCGATGTACTTGAAATATCACGTGTCGAGATGGTTGACGTCCTTCGCATCCCAGTAGTCCATGTGCCCCGCCTCCAACCTGTGTTAACTGTGGAGAACACCATTCCCCCTGCTCGCTGGACTGCTGGGTATCCCAGAAAGAACGGAAGATCATGAAATATAAGTCTCTCGACCGCCTGACGTACACCAAGGCTAAGTGGAAACATGAGAGGCCCCATCCTGTGCCAATGACGTCGACCTATGCTGCTGCTGCAACAATGGTTCTCTCATCAGTACTGTCATGTACGGTTGGCTCTATGATCGGTCAGAATACACCGGCCCCCTTGATTGTGGGGGGCACTTCACTCCCTGTTGCTCCTGCTCCATCTACTTCAGAAGCAACACCCCACCCAACTGTCGGGGACATCAGTTCCCCATCCCAGACAGAGAAGCGTAAGGCTTCTTCTGCTCCTCTCGCCAGGGAGGGGTCCTCTGAGGACCTCCCTTTGCACGTTCCGACCAGCGGAAAAGCGGACTCCCGCAAGTGGCTGAAACGACCACCAGTCGCTGGTTGTAGGGCCTCACGGTTGTCGTCCGTCCCTGAGACTGACCCAGTGAAGCCCTCCCAGCATGAACCATCGAAGGCCCAATGCGAGAAGCAGAAGAAGAAAAAGGTCCCCAAGAATCCCGACATTGCGGTGGCACCTGTCCCACCGCTTCCTACAAGCTCTGCGTCTGATGTCGACATTCTGACGTCTGCAGATCACCTTAATTTCGCCGGACCCTCGGACGCAATGGATGTCACTCGCACAGGTGTTAAACTGGCAGCAAGTGACCCAGCGACGTAATCTGCCTCCATGCCTTTCTCAGCCATGGACAATGTCATCGTCCAGTGGAACTGCGGCGTTTTCTTCCACCATCTTGCTGAGCTGTGACAACTTCTCAGCATGCGCCCTTTCTTCTGCATTGCTCTTCAAGAAACTTGGTTTCCAGCGAAGCGAACCCCCACCCTCCGTGGCTATCGAGGTTATTATGAGAACCTGGCAGCTTATGAAAGGGAATCTGGTGGCGTCTCCATCTATGTCCTTCATTCTCTTCACAGCGAGTCTGTCCCTCCACAAACATCTTCAGAGGCTGTCGCTGTTAGATTGTGGACACCAAAGGCTGTTACTGTCAGCAATCTCTGTCACCTGATGGTGATGTCCTGCAGCATGTCCTGGATGCGCTGATAGCCCAATTGCCGCCACCTTTCTTGTTACTGGGTGACTTCAACGCCCATAACCCTCTTGGTGGTGGGTCAGTGGCAACAGGTCGAGGCGCTACCGTTGAGCATGTATTGACAGAGCTCGACCTTTTCATTTTAAACGATGGTGCCTTCACACTGTCCAGTGTGGCGCATGGCATGTACTCTGCCATCGACCTTTCGATATGCAGCCCTAGCCTCTTTCCGTCTCCCCAATGGAGGGTGCATGACGACCTGTGTGGTAGTGACCACTTACCGATCTTTTTGTCACTGCCACAGCGTCACTCCTCTGGGCGCCCTTGCAGATCGGCTAATGGGCTATGAATAAGGCTGACTGGGACTTGTTCTCCTCCATTGCCGCTATTGACCCCGTTTGTCATGAAGCCTTTGATGCGGTGGTTCACTCGGTCAGCACTGGCATTGGTAATGCCCCACAGTCTGCCATTCCTCGTTATTCTGGGTCCCTTCGACGGAGAAACGTGCCTTGGTGATCGCCGAGGCGATTGAAGATAGCAGGCGGGCGCTCCAGCGTCACAAGTGGCATACATCTTTAGAAAAAATTATCGCCTGTAAACGGCTCTGTGCGCGTGCCCGCCGCTTCATTCGCCAACACAAACAGGAGTTCAGGGAACGGCATGTCTCTACCATTCGCCTCCATATCTCTCCATTGCAGGACTGGGCCAAGATTAGACGCCTCTATGGGTAACGGACCCTTGTCAGCGTCCCTGCACTGTCACTGAATGGAACAGTTTGTACTGACCCTGACATCATTGCAAACCGCTTAGCAGACAATATTGCTCTCAGTTCCGCTTCAGTGAATTACCCGCTGGCCTTCCGCTCCATTAAAGAGCGGTTGGAACGTCGGAGCTATTCATTTCAGACCTGCCATCCTGAATCCTACGATGTTCCATTCACTGAGTGGTAATTTCAGTGCCCTAGCCACTTGCCCTGTTACAGCTCTTGCGCCACATCGCATTCACTGTCAGATACTGAAACACCTCTCAGTGGACTGCCAGCGACGTCTCCTCAACTTTACAACCGTATTTGGGTTGAGGGTGAGATTCCGTCGCAATGTCGGGAAAGTATTTTTATCCCCATTTTAAAACCTGTCAAGAACCCATTACAGGTGGACAGCTACCGCCCCATTATCCATACCAACATTCTTTGCAAGTTACTCTAACGCATGGTGAGCCGGCGGCTGAGTTGGGTACTCGAGTCTCGGGGCTTCCTAGCTTTGTCCAGGGTGAGTTCCGTACAGGCTGCTCTGCCGCTGACAATCTGGTGAGCCTGGAGTCAGCCATCAGTACGGCCTTTGCCCGCCGTCGATATCCTTCTCGACATGCGGAAGGCGTACGATACGACATGGCGCCATCACATCCTCTCTACGCTTCATGGTTTGGGGCTTCTGGGTCCACTGCTGATTTTCCTACGAAATTTTCAGTCGCATCTTACCTTCCGCGTGCAAGTCAGCGCCTCCCATAGTTCCTCCCGAGTTCAGGAGAACAGGGTACCACAGGGATCAGTCCTAAGTTTATGCCTGTTTTTAACTGCAATTAACGGGCTCGCTGCGGTGGTGGGAACGTCTGTCTCAGATTCCTTGTATGCTGACGACTTAGGCCACTACTATAGCTCCATTGGCATTGCAGCTGCTGAACGTCAGCTGCAGGGCGCTTTCCGCAAGACGCAGTCTTGAGCTGTAGCGCATGGCTTCCAGTTTTCGGCTGCCAAGACCTGCGTTATGCATTTCTGCCGGCGACGAAAAGTTCACCTGAGCCGCACGGCTCTACCAGGCGGTAATCCAGGCCCGTCTGGATTATGGGAGCGTGGCTTATGGTTCAGCATCCCCATCTGTGTTGCGGGTGCTGGACCCAATCCCTCACAGCATGATCCGGCTTGCCACTGGTGCTTTACGTACCAGCCCTCTCGACAGCATATTTGTAGAGGCAGGTGTCTCTCCACTGCAGTTACAGCACGAACGTTTGCAGGCAGCTTATGGTACGCATGTTAGTAGCTTGCTCGTGCATCCTAACTAATTTCTTCTGTTCCCACAGTCGGTCGTCCATCTCCCAGAACGTCGGCCCCGGTCGGCTTGTACGATTGCAATCCGTGTCAGAGAGCTACTCTCCGGGCTTGGGGTGTTCCCTTTTCCACCTCCTTTCCGGGCTCCTCTGCGTACACCCACGTGGTGTGTTTCTCGCCCTTGTCTTCGGCTCGAATTGGCACAGGGTCCGAAACACTGAGTCCCTCCGGAGTCCTTCTGCGGCCGCTTTCTTTCCATCCTTGTCACGTATCAGAGCTTCGGCGTTTTTTACACTGACGGTTCGAGAGTTGCTGGTCGTGTCGGTTATGCTCTGACTCTGGGGGACCACTACGACTAACATTCATTGCCGGCTGGGTGCAGCGTTTTCACTTCTGAGCTGGTCGCCATCTTTCGTGCCTTGGAGTATATCCGCTCCCGCTAAGGTGAGTCCTTCGTTATCTGTATCGACTACCTCAGAAGTTTACGAGCTATCGACCAGTGTTTCCGTCGCTCTCGTCTATTGATGGCTGTCCAGGAGTCCCTCCATGCTCTTTCCGGTTGCGGCCGCTATATGGTCTTTGTGTGGACGCCAGGCCATGTTGGGATACCCGGCAATGAAAATGTTGACTGCCTGACGAAAGAGTCCACCAGTACACCATCTCCGGACGTTCGCCTCCCAGCGACTGATTTGCGAGCAATATTACGCCGCAAAATTTTCGAACTTTGCGACACTGAATCACGCAACCTGCCACGCCAAAGTAACTCTGTCCTATCAAGGAGACGACGGATGTGTGGCGGTCGTCCATGCGAGCCAGTCGCAGGGGCTCAGTAGTCCTTTGTCGGCTCAGCGTTGACCACACCCACTTGACACAGCCATGTACTGCGCCATGCGGACCCGCCTCTATGTCGATGCGGGTCGGCTTTGACGGTGGTCCACAGTTTGTTGGCCAGTCCACTTTTAACTCTGCCCAAGCAGACGTTTGCGCTGCCTGATACGCTCCCTGCTCTTTTATCTTATGACTCTGCTATGGCAGGCTTAGTTTTTCGTTTTATTCGGGCAGGGGTTTTTTATCACTTAATGTGAGTGCTTATGTTTTTAGTTTTGAGTCTGGCCTTTGGCCTACTATTTTAGACTGTGTTTTAGTGTGTTTCTCGGTGATTGGCTTTTTCTTTTTTATGTCTGTGGTCGGCCAACCACTGTCACACAGTGTGATTTTAATTCGTTTTGTCTGATCTGTGTCTGTAACGTTTTTGTCCTGTGTCGTACGCCGTCTTTTCTGTTGTTCGTTTTTTTTCTCTGTGGGTGTTTTAATTTCTGGAAAAAGGGACCGATGACTGTAGCAGTCTGGTCTCTTCAATCCCACAAACCAACAACCCATGTCTTCTGTGCTCGGTCTTTCCAGATTCCCACAGGTTGGACGTAAATGTGAATCCGCGCTGAGGGTGGGGGATTCCTTTACCATCGAGGCCCATCAATTATGGGAATGTGTGGTGTCTGCTCTTCCGGACATGCGCGAGAGGACAGACACCAAAAATTCATGTAATCAAGTTGTTAGATGTTTTTAACAGCCCCTAGATTCCGCTCTGACAGTTTCATAACCATTCAAAGAAAGTAAGTGATCTGTTGCGATGAAATTCCCAGGTCATGCAACATCAGTATGAGACGACTTTAACCTGCCCAATATAGATTGAGATGGTTGTGGATTAATTGTAATTGTTACAGACAGACAATCTTGGGAAGTACTGTTCAACACGTTTCGCAGAAAATGTGGTTAGGTCGACAGCCCATACGCAATGGAAATGTTTTAGAACTTAGAGCTACAAAGAGTGGTGACTTTATTGATGGCATACATTCATTGATGATGACAATAAGGCTTTGAGGACGTACAACAGGAAGGTCTTTAGCACCTGTAATAGAGATTAAAGGTCAGAGTGTGGAGGAACCTCATAAGATTACTAACATGAGAACTGCCAATAAAAACGTAAAGGTAATCTTGAAAAACCTAAACACACACACACACACACACACACACACACACACACACACACACACACACACGAGGCTGGTCATGTCAGTATGAATGCGGCATTGTAGTTCCGAATTACAGAAATTAGTAGATTCAAGTGTTACTGATGAAGTTACGTGGTCCGTGTCGGATCATAATGGCAAGTGACAAAGCGGCATATGTAGTCTTCATTTCAGTGCAGTGTATATTTACTGATAACGACTTTTCTGAAAATGTACGCGTTTTAGTAACTGATTTTATTTCTATTTAAAACCGCTTTAGTCTGGAAATTCCCCTTTAGTCGGTATCTTTCTCTGTGCAAGCCTAGGTTACCTGGGTTTGCCTTCAAGAATGATTGTTCTTCTTAGTTTTATAATGTTAAATTCTTCAAATACGGCCTAAGTTATTACTATCTCAATAAAACTGCCTTCAGTTATTACTTCATCTCCATTTTTCCTTTTTAAAAATGAAATTACCCACCCTATTCTGCATCAGCTAGAGAACCAAATGCTAGTAGATTCTGTCTGGGGTAGCTTTCCTTCATATCAGCATCGGACATAACTTTACTTGTGACAGTAAAAGTAGCTTCTCATATAGTTTATGATCTTGTGTTCTTAAGTCTTTTCGATAATTTTAGTGCTGGGGCTGAACTACTACGACACATACACTGTCGACATTAGCGCGTGTTGCGTTTCAGCCCCTGGACGATTCGTCGTACTTCCTTTGGCTGCAGGTCGAGCCGAGTGGTCCTGCCTCCTGAGGATTTTAAAAGCCCGCCACTTATCGCTCGCAGCGCTGCTTGTCGAAGTAACGCTCCCTGGTGGCTGTTTTCGCGACCGGAGGTTTGTAGCGACCACAGACGCAGTCCTGTTTGTGGTGGCGTGCTGTAGAGCGGAGTCTGTTACCCGTGTGGGCCTCGTAATACTTATGTAATGCTGTGACCGACCATCATCGCGCCGTCATGTTCAGTTTGGTGAATATGCGTACCGCTTAGTACATCATAATTTGACAGTGTTAGAAGTATTTGGCTCAGTGATTAGGTGGTGTGGTTACTCAACTGTGAATTGGTAAAGCATTCAAGAGATATGTTTTTAATCCTGCCGAAATTTAGTCAGAGTTTTCATAGAGTTCAGTGTGTGTTTGTTTGCCTAATGAATTTGATGTCACTCATTAGTTACTGGGTTTTGGCTCGCTTTGCATTTATTTCCGCAATGACGTGTGGTTCATGATTCTGGTTGGTTGCATTTCGGTTTTTCCGTGCAAGCAAATTGTTTGGGGTTTTAGTTACTTTTAGTTGGTCTGGGGTTCGGTATTGACACTTGCTCAGATTTTCGGGTTTGTTGAACTGGATGAAGATATTGTAATGTTCCCCTGTATCACGACTTCATGATACGATTGGTGATCGTTTTAATGGGGGCTATGTAATATGTAAGTTATTCGGGAGGACAAAGCCAAGAAGTGGCACCTGCTTAATGCTTGATGTCGTGAACAAATATGGGAGAATGTGGTTGCGGGTATTAAGACCGGCTACTCTACTGGTTTGTTCGTCGAATGTGTCCCTGTTGGAAGAGGACGTGTGGTTTGTGAAGGCCGTGTTCGAACTAGGGTAGTTAGGCTGCATGTTATATGAATTATTAATCTTGGTAGCTGCTAATGTATTCAAGAAACGTGCATGCATATCGTTATTACCGTCAGTTGCTTTATTTTAACGTAAGAAATCTCATCGTGGTGAGTGCTGGCTCTGTATTGAATTCATCAGCGTATCGAGTTAAGTTGCGACATTCCGTTGATTGCTGTCAGATTTCTATTCATTAATTTTCTCGGCTTTGTTCAATCAACGCACGTCAGTAGGTATAATTGTGTCCATCAATATTGGGCTAAAACTGTTTCGTTGTCCCTGATCAGCAAGCAACATCTTTGTTTGCTGTGTTATGTGAACATTGCGTAGTCTTTTCATGTTTGCTTATTGTACGCACGTGCGCGTATTTCGTTTGAGGTTTTGGTCTGTGTTGCTTAAGAGGAAAATCATGCTTAGTTTCGTTTTTGACGCTGCCCAATTTGCTCAGTGGCTATCCTGAGTTCTCAAGAGCAGTTACAGCTGTTTCATTTACTAACAAGCATACCACCTCATTCCCGTTTTACTACGTGTGTTTAGTACTAAAAGGTTAAAGTCCCGTCCATTGAGAATCTACTGTGTATTGTGTAGGCTCTCTTGGTTATGTTATACTTCTCCTCTCCCCCCTCCACCAATGTAAGTTGCTGTTATAGCCACACAAGAAGGTAACTAACTTTGACACTGAAATATAATAGCCATGTGTGTGGCGTTGTTTTGTCTGCAGTGCTGGTGTTTATGCAGCTGTTTCGGTGTTCAAGTGAGCAGAACTCACCTTTCGACGCGTACGTTAACAGGCCATCACTCCGATCAAGACTCGGTAGCTCTGATTGCAATCTCCATGCGTGAACTGTTATACGGCTTCGTCTTGCCATAGGATAGTATTGTAGACGGCGTAGGTAGCTACTATCGCGTATTGTGTGGTTGGGAAGTCGTTAATGTGGAGGTTCTACAAGGCGTCCATGACACCATTGGGTTCTTCCAGTTGTATACCGTGTCATATACATTTCCCTGAACACCTGTGGATCAGAAATGAGTGTATGAAGAAAGATCACGTTCGGGAACCAACGTCGCTGACTTTGCGGGTTAGGCCGTTCCGCTGTAGACGATCGACGGCTTTCCTGATGTCTAGGAACACAGACCCTGTATCTTCGTTGGTATTTCAGCAGCTGTATAAGATGTTAGTCTACACGGAGGGATTGTTGTGTCGTGGGGTGACGATTCCTGAATCCTTATTGCTCTGGTCACAGGGTTTCAGTGATGCAGTGTCTAGTGAGACGTTTCAGAATCACCTTCGTAACAATCTTGCTGAGACCGATAAGTCACTAATTTTGTGCCAGTGAGTGATCTTCCCCTGGATTCCTGAACGACAGGGTTTGGGCGTCTTCCAAAAGGCAGGGACGTGATGATTTCGAAGGGTGGCCACCAGAACCAGGAGCTTTCCTGTTTGCAGTGTGCTTCATAACTCAGGAAATTTCATGTGTACGAGGACGTCTACTACGTCATGCGTTTGCTGGCCTAAAAGTCGTGTAACCTCGTGGCCTGGTCATAGTACGAATGCTGTCAGATTCGATGTGATTGTTGCTAGTAGTGTCGGGGCTATAAGGTCTGCTTTCTCCTCTGAGGAATAAGTAGCTTCGTGACGTCCTTTTAAATTTGGTGTGCAGTGTTTATACTTGGTGAAGGGTTGGCTTAGCTTCCACTCTCCAGGTCAATGCATGACGGCATGTGGTAGATCCCACTGCGCGGTTTTAAGTGTTTGTATTTTTCCCATACGATTCTCTGTTGCCTTAGACGTGCTTATTATACAACGGGAGCCTTGAGCTCTGCCAATATTTAATGAGATCTTTTCTCACATTGATAAATCCCTGGATGTCAGGAAGCAGTGGCGCTGAGCGTTGTTGCGGTGTGAATATTGGGATGGTGCCAGTTACTACATTCCTCTACCACAATGTTGAGGGGCTCCACAACCTCATCAGTTTATGCGGTTTGCGTAATTTCATTCATATCTCATCCTATCAACGACCCTCCTGAAAACTGCCTAGTTCATGTCTTTCTAGTGTAGTTATGTACTGTGAAAAGAATTACGTACATATATGTGGTGGTGTGAGATCGTTCAGAGCTTTATCGGAGAGAGTACATGTTACCCCCTGATGAGTGCCTCAGACATTACGCCTGGCAAGTGTTTCCTGTGATATGGTCTGTGTCGGCACGTTCGGCACTAGTGTAATGTAGTTTCGGACAAGTGTATTGTCGCATAGTTCTTCTACGTTAGAGGTTGGTCTTCCTGAGTTCCAGTCGATGTGTTCAGCGTTAACATTTAGAGTAGGGATGTCTGGCTGTTCTGTGTTGAGAATGGTGCAGGTACTGTTTGGCGTTATGATGCCAGGTTGGCTGTACAGGATGTTCCATCTGAAGTTTCGGATGAGGTTATCCCGAAAACCATATATCGGGTAAAAATAGTGGGTAAGGCAAGTTTGTAAGCCAAAGGGAGGCATCAAATTATACTACATGTGACCTCCTTCCCCGCCCCCTTGAGTAGGCCGGGGTTAACTTTTAAGTCTTAAATGGAAACTGTCATTTTTTATTGCAGATTCGGATTCTCTATAAAAAGTAATAAAATTTTGCCTGACAATATTTTTAAACCATTGACAGATCGCGCTGAAATCGAGAAAAAAGTAAAATTGGGAAAGACCTCTGGTTTATTTAGACTTATCCGGGAAAGAAGCATCAAATCGATAAAAATGTGCACCAATTCCTTCGTTATGGCAAACTAAGCGAATTTTGTACAAAATGTACTATATCCTACTCCTTGCGTTACGAAGGAACGACAAGGACGTAGTAGAACGATGTTCCCACGGGGTGCTTCATTAGTGACAGTCCCCTTGCCTCCAATAATATGGGGTGCTTAATTAAATTAGCCACGAATTGTTCAAAATTACCCCCATTTGCTTCAGTGCATAAAGGCAGTCGTCTGCGAAAGTTGTCCACCATTTTGACCAGCACATCCCGTGGTATTGCTGCACACGCTCGTTGAATACGTTGCTCCATATCGTATCTGGTTGTATTGTCTTTCATAAAAATATTTTTTAAATAACCCCACAACAAAAAATTAGATCTTCGGTCTGGTGAACGTGGAGGCCACTGAACTGGTCAGCCGTGTCCTATCCAACCAACCAGGGTAACAAAAATTTAAAACGTTCCTCACATTTTTGGAATAATGGTGAGCTGCTCAGTCCTGTCGGGACCACATTCGTTGCCTAGTTTCTAAGTCAACATCTTCCGTTAGCTCCAACAAATCATCGTGGAGAAGTTGTACATAAGATTCCCCAGTAACATTTCTGTAAAAAAATTAGTCCTGTCATGTAACCGTTTAAAATTCCACGCCAGACCATTAATGACCATTTCTGTTGATTGTCAACGGGTCTGTGCCAGTGTTTATCGACAGGGGATCAATAATGACAATCGTGAAGATTTAATTTGCCATAGATTTTGAATGTGGCTTCGTTCTAAAAAAAATCAGTCACCTCTTATTTTCAAGGCCCATAGGCAGAAATTCACGCATATTTACATAGCTTTCGGCGTTTATGACTGGGTCAGTCTCACGCTATGCACTATATTTATGTACCTTCAAAATCCTCAAACAAGTTGAGTTCGGTATTCCAGTTTGTCTCTGAATCGCACAGCTACTGATTTCGGGATCCAGTGGAACACAGGCGAGAACGGTAAGGGTACGAGAGTAATTTTCGTTGTATTCGCCTTGAGGTGGACTGTGCATGTATCCATTTCGAGCTTGAGTGCAATTTTGAATATTTTCTCCTGGATGGCGTCTGTTAAGGAAACGACCCGCATACAATTGTGCAGCTGCAGCATAACTAAGGCATTCACTTAAAATTAACCTCCTATCTCTGTAGGAGGACGTTGTTGTTGTGGTCTTCAGTCCTGGTCCTGTGCAAGCTTCATCTCCCAGTACTTACTGCAACCCACATCCTTCTGAATCTGCTTAGTGTATTCGTCTCTTGGTCTCCCTCTACGATCTTTACCCTCTACACTGCCCTCCAATGCTAAATTTGTCATCCCTTGATGCCTCAGAACATGTCCTACTAACCGATCCATTCTTTTTGTCAAGTTGTGCCACATACTCCTCTTCTCCCCAACTCTATTCAATACTTCATCATTAGTTACGTGATCTACCCATCTAATCTTCAGCATTCTTCCGTAGCATCGCATTTCGAAAGCTTCTATTCTCTTCTTGTGCAAACTACTTATCGTCCATGTTTCACTTCCATACTTGTATGGAGATACAAATGCTTTCAGAAACGACTTCCTGACACTTAAATCTATACCCGATGTTAACAAATTTCTCTTCTTCAGAAACGCTTTCCTTGCCATTGTCCGTCTACATTTTATATCTTCTCTACTTCGACCATCATCAGTTATTTTGCTCCCCAAATAGCAAAACTACTTTACTACTTAAAGTGCTTCATTTCGTAATCTAGTTCTCTCACCATCACCCGACTTAATTCGACTACATTCCATTATCCTCGTTTTGTTTTTGTTGATGTTCATCTTATATCCTCCCTTCAAGACACCATCCATTCCGTTCAACTGCTCTTCAAAGTCCTTTGCTGTCTCTGACAGAATTACAATGTCATCGGCAAACCTCAAAGTTTCTATTTCTTCTCCGTGGGTTTTAATACCTACTCCGAATTTTTCTTTCGTTTCCTTCACTGGTAGCTCAATATACAGATTGAATGACATCGGGGAAAGGCTGCAACCCTGTCTCGCTCCCTTCCCAACCGCTGCTTCCCTTTCATGCCCCTCGACTCTTGTAAGTGCCATCTGGTTTCCGTACAAACTGTAAAAAGCCTTTCGCTGCCTGTATTTTACCCCTGCCACCTTCAGAATTTGAAAGAGAGTATTCCAATCAACATAGTCAAAAGCTTTCTCTAAGTCTACAAATGCTAGAAATGTAGGTTTGCCTTTCCTTAATCTAGCTTCTAGGATAAGTCGTAGAGTCAGTATTGCCTCACGTGTTCCAATATTTCTACGGAATCCAGATTGATCTTCCCCGAGGTCGGCTTCTACTAGTTTTTCCATTCGTCTGTAAAGAATTCGCGTTAGTATTTTGCAGCTGTGGCTTATTAAACTGATTGTTCGCATGTCAACACCTGCTTTCTTTGGTATTGGAATTATTATATTCTTCTTGAAGTCTGAGGGTATTTCACCTGTCTCGTACGTCTTCCTCACCAGATGGTAGAGGTTTGTCAGGACTGTCTCTCCCAAGGCTGTCAGTAGTTCTAATGGAATGTTGTCTACTCCTGGGGCCTTGTTTCGACTCAGGTCTTTCAGTGCTCTGTCAAACCCTTCACGCAGTATCATATCTCCCATTTCATCTTCATCTACATCCTCTCCTATTTCCATGATACTGTCCTCAAGTACATAGCCCTTGCATAGACCCTCTATATACTCCTTCCACCTTTCTTTCCCTTCTTTGCTTAGAACTGGGTTTCCATCTGAGCTCTTGATATTCATACTAGTGGTTCTCTTTTCTCCAAAGGTCTGTTTAATTTTCCTGTAGGCAGAATATATCTTACTCCTAGCGAAATACGCCGCTACATTTGTCCTCTAGCCAGACCTGCTTAGCCATTTTGCACTTCCTGTCGATCTCATTATTGAGGAATTTGTATTCCTTTTTGCATGCTTCATTTACTGCAGTTTTATATTTTCTCCTTTCATCAATTAAATTCAATATTTCTTCTGTTAACCAAGGATTTCCACCAGCCCTCGTCTTTTCACCTACTTGATCCTCTGCTACCTTCACTACTTCATCCCTCAAAGCTACCCATTCTTCTTCTACTGTATTTCTTTCCCCCATTTTTGTCAATTGTTCCCTTATGCTCTCCCTGAAACTCTGTACAACCTCTGGTTTAGTCAGTTAATCCAGGTCCCATCTCCTTAAATTCCCACCTTTTTGCGGTTTCTTAAGTTTTAGTCTGCAGTTCATAACCAATAGATTGTGGTCAGTCCACATCTGCCCCTGGATATATCCTACAATTTAAAACCTGCTTCCTAAATCTCTGTATTACCATTATATAATCTATCCGAAACTTGTCAGTATCTGCAGGCGTCTTCCATGCATACAGCCTTCTTTTATGATTATTGAACAAAATGTTAGCTATGATTAAGTTATGCTCTGTGCAAAATTCTACCAGGAGCCTTCCTCTTTAATTTCTTAGCCCCAGTCCATATTCACCTACTATGTTTCCTTCTCTCCCTTTCCTTACTACCGAATTCCAGTCACCCATAACTATAAAATTTTCGTTTCCCTTCACTATCTGAATAATATCTGATTTCATCATACATTCCTTCAATTTCTTCATCTGCAGAGCTAGTTGGCATATAAACTTGTACTACTGTAGTAGGCGTGGGCTTCGTGTATATCTTGGCCACAGTAATGCCTTCAGTATGCTGTTAAAAGTAGCTTACCCGCACTCCAATTTTTTTTATTCATTATTAAACCTACTCCTGCATTACCCCTATTTGATTTTGTATTTATAACCCTGTATTCATCTGACCAAAGGTATTATTTCTCCTGCCACCAAACTTCACTAATTCCCACTATATCTAACTTTAAATTTTCTAACCTACCTGCCCAATTAAGGGATCTGACATTCCATGCTCCGATCCGTAGAACGCCAGTTTTCTTTCTCCTGATCACGATGTCTTCCTGAGTAGTTCCCGCCCAGAGTTCAGAGTGGGGTACTATTTTACCTCCGGAATATTTTACCCAAGAGGACGCCATCATCATTTAACCATACAGTAAAGCTACATGCCCTTGGGACAAAATACGGCCGTAGTTTCCCCTTGCTTTCAGCCGTTCACAGTACCAGCACAGCAAGGCTGTTTGGTTAGTGTTACAAGGCCAGGTCAGTCAATCACCCAGACTGTTGCCCCTGCAACTACTGAAAAGGCTGCTGCCCCTCTTCAGGAACCACGCGTTTGTCTGGCCTCTCAACACACCCCCCTACGTTGTAGTTGCACCTATGGTACTGCTATCTGTATCGCTGAGGCACGCAAGCCTCCCCACCAACGTCTAGGTCCATGGTTCACGGGGGTGGGGAGGGGGGGTGTAGGGGGATAGTGAGCTATATTTCGCTACACAATAATTCACTTCAGTCAGTTGATGTGTACGGTCCACAATCTGAAAGTGAAGTGAAGTCAGATGAAGGTGAAGAGACGTACGTGTCCTTGACTCCAGATGGTGCATTTTAGACAAAATCGTCATTCCTGCGGTTCCAAGGGGGGAGAGACAAGATTTTACCATTCTTGTTGATTTGTCCTTGCTCGTGGAGCCTTTAAAAGAGTAAACACACAGTGATGGGGAATTAGTGAGTGACGTCTGATAGCATTGCGCCGACCTTTATACTGACCCATAGTTCGCAGTTCGGCCATGATAGCGCCACAGTCGGGTGAGTAATGCAATTGTGAAGAGTTCCCTAACGAGATTTTAATACCATTCCGCTTCCCTCCATTAAAGACCATGAGGGGTAGGATGCATTTTGTAGAAAAATAGATGAATATGGCGTAATGACAGAATTGGTGCACATTTTGTATCGACTTGATGCGTCCTTCGCGGATCATTCTAAATAAATCGGAGTTCTTCCCTAATTTTAATTTTTCTCGATTTCAGCGCTACCTGTCAATGACATAAATGTTTCAGACAAAACGATTACTTTTTATGGAGAATCCGAATCCGCAATAAAAAATGTGGGTTTCCATTTAAGACTTAAAAGTTGGCCCTGACCCACACAAGAGGGCAGGGGCTGGAGGTCACGTGTATTATAATTTGATGTCCCCCTTTGGCCTTAAAACTTGACTTACCCACTATTTTTACCCGATATATGGTTTTCGAGATAACCTCGTCCGAAACTTCAGATGGACCACCCCCTAAATCCATGTTGGGTTGGATACGTTCAGGTTTACCCTGACAGCTGTGGCTTGTAATCATTCGAACTGAAGGAGCTCGATGTGACTGTGTTCTCTCTTGGTGTACGATGATTGCTGTTGCACCAGCAGTCGTCTGGAATGAGTAATTGCGTGCGTATTTGGAGTTTAATTTCCTTAACGGGAGCGATCGGGTGTTCTTTTTGTTCCATGAACACCGAAAATTCAGCCCTTTTCACGGCGATCTCGTCCGCATTCCAGAGCAGCATCTAAGACAGAACCGTGTAGTTCGCATATGGGCCGGTTGTGGTGTATTACCTACCCATGAAACTGTGGAGGTATTTCAGTGATAGCTGTTTATGACATCCTCATGGTGTGCGCCATTTGCAAAGAACACGTCAAAGATTCTCAAGAGATCTCTACCCACGTCAGACGTATTTGACCATTTGCATTGAAGAAATTTAATCCAATGCCCAGCATGGCCGATCAGTTCTTTGAAGGCATGGTGTCAGTACCTCCCTGTGGAAATCTCTACCTAATGCCTGGACACGATATGGGTGGTAGAGGTGTTGCTTCATGAAATCATCACGTCTGACTGACGTCCCATGTTTATTTATGCCTCAAATTGGAGTGTATATGGTCTCCTTACCGTTCTGTCAGCTGAAGTTTTACGTCCTACCTCTTTTTTTTCGTACCAACTTGGATCGTCAGCGTATCTTTTCACTTATCTCATACTCGTAAACACAACTTACATAAAGCAAAGGCCTTCTATTCAGAATCAGATGGTAGTGGAACTAGCTAATTTTACAGGGATCCTATCATTTGCTGGAACTCCTTTTACATAACAGCCACAATGATTTTCGAATTCAGTTGTATCTGCAGACAGAAAGCTTCAGTCCAAATATTCTTTCCCTGCCAGTATGCTCCGATATAGCAATCACCTGGTTTAGAATCGTAGGATGATCGTGGGTACTAACAACGCCCTTGGCATCATGGTGGTTTATTCGTCTTGTTAAAACACAGTGCTAGGTAAACCCACCAAGCGTATGAACTTCTTTTAAAAGATGTATTGCTAGATGCTTAGATGCCTGCAACTGGTGTGAATCAAAAGATGACGGCATGTGATGCTGCTTTCAACCTCTATGCAGGTGACTATTACTGTGCATTTTTACTGTTACCTCGTTTGAGCGAACAGAGGGTGTAATATTCGCACATAAAGCCAGAAGCATAAGTTGAAAGTCTGTAGCTATTCGTTTTCCATCAGATTACGATGTCGTTGTGATGTTGATTCCTCAAAAGATGTTAGTTGACAGAAAAAACATTTGCTACAAATTCTTTGTGTCTGGCGTAATAACACTGAAAACAGCGGATAATTACAGCTTCACCATGTAGGTCGATAACGCGTGGTACTGACGGTTCATACTACTACAGGCTTCTTGCCACATTCAGGATTCGTAATGGTCTTCAGGACCTTGCATTAGGAATCCATGTTTCCTGTCCTCTTGTATGTCACGGGGCAGTGACTTGTCTTGCACCACATGCACTGCCGTCACATCCTCTTCCGCCCTCCAGGGGATCCATAACTCTTTTGTGGATACGTGCGTAGCGAGCACGGGACCCCGAGCTAATGTGGCCTTCCTTCCTTTCCGGGCTGCATACCTTCCCTTTCCGCATCCTTCCCCATCCCCCATCTTCGCCCCCCCCCCTCACCTCTGGCTCTTTCCTTCCCTTTCTCCCCCTCTGGGAGTATGGATTGTGCCTACGTCTGGAGACGGACACTTGTAAATGTACCGCATTTTTCGCCTTGCTTGCTTGTATGTCTTCATCCTTCCTTTGTCCTTCCTCTTCCTTACCTCTTCTCTTTACCCCTTTCTCCGCTGCGGCGTTTGAGACCTCTCTTCTTTCCTTTCCCTTTCTCTATCTTCCTCCCTGTGCGTGTCTGAAGGCTGACCCACGCACTTCCATGCGTAGCTGGTGACATGGTAACGCGTAATTCTCTGCCCCGGGTAGACAGGTAGGACACGTACGTACCCCCTGGTAACGGCCAGGCCCAGGTAGGGGTGATTACCCGAGCTGATATGTTCCGAAAGTGCCGATTGGTTACTCCGTCCGTTTGTCGGGAGGTGTGACCTGAGGTGTGAACAATCACCTAAGGTGGGACTGCCCTCAGAGAGCCCCCACAAGGGATGAGCGCGCCATCGGAGACGCCGGTAATCATGGGGGATTCTTCTGCAATGATTTCCTCACCTTCCACTATGTCTGCTCACAAACGTAAGTTCACTGAGTCTCAGCCACAGTCAGTTCTTCCATCGTTGCCACAGTTCCTTGTTGTTTCTCGGTCTGACTAAGGTCACGACTTCTCCACGGTCAACCCTTTCATTATTCAGAAAGGTGTCGACGCAATTGCAGGTCCTGTAAAGTCTTGTTCCAGATTACGGACTGGCACCCTGTTGATAGAAACAGTCAGTGCCCTCCAGGCACAAAAATTGCTGCGTACCTCACTACTACACACCTTCCCTGTTCGGGTGGAACCGCAATGTACTTTAAATTCCTCGCGTGGAGTCGTTTATACACGCTTCCTCGATGAATTGTCTGAAGAAGAAATTCAGCACTACCTGTCTGACCAGGGCGTAACGGCTGTTCATAGGGTTATGAAAAGGGGTGACACGAACATCATTCCAACCCGCACTGTCTTCTTGACATTTGGCAAAGTTCAACTCCCATCGAAAATCAAAGCAGGCTATGAGATAATTTCCGTTCACCCTTACGTCCCAAACCCTACGCGTTGATACCGGTGTCAGCGGTTCAATCACACCAGCCAGACTAATGACCATTGAAGTTGTGCGCCCTAAAACCACAAAAAAAATCAGCCAGTCCTGTTCCAATCCAGCCAAATGTGTTACATGTGGTAAGGATGCCCATGATTGTGCTTGTCCACCTCCATCCCCTCGCTGCATCAACTGTATGGGTGACCACGCTGCTTCCTCTCGAGATTGTCCCGTTTTTAAGGACGAAAAGCTCATCCAGGAAATTAGAGTGAAGGAAAAGGTGTCAACCTTTGCTGCTCGAAAATTATTCGCCAGTCGACATCCCACCGTGCCTCAGAAAGGAAAATACAGCACTGTCCTTGCTTCTCCTCGGCCAACAAAGGAGGCGGCCTTGCAGACTTGAGACCTCACCTTTAGTGCCACGGTCGTCAGATCGGCCAGCGCCAAGATCGCCCATTCAACCTCACCACTTTCGCCTGCCCACTCTACGGCTCCCTCTTCATCGGGTTCTGCTAAATCTCGAGCCCACAAGTCAGACACCAAGACTTCGAAAAAAGAGCATACTCGTGAAGAGTTTTTACGTACGGCAACTTCCCAACCAATGGTTCCTCCTTCCTCTAAACATCATACTTCCAAGAAGGCTACAAAGAAACCCTGTTCCTCTCCTTCTCCGCCAAGGCGTGTCCCATCTACAGCACCACCTGGCGGAAATCGCCCTCGGGTGTCTTCTGTGTCGTCGAGGCGCACTGCTGTCGGCCGATCAACCGGCCGATCGCTGGTGGCAGGAGCTGCTCCTGACCAACCTATGGATCAGGATCTTCTGCCTTCGGCTGAATGCCATTCCATGCTGTCGGTCGCAAGCTCTGAGCAGTCGTTCAGTTGACAGCGACCTTGGTCACATTCCTCCATTTTCCGTTCATCCTATGTCCATTATCCACTGGAATATCCGCGGTATTCGAGCCAATCGGGATGAATTGTCGATCCTCTTACGATCCTACTCGCCGGTCACCTTCTGTCTTCAGGAAACAAAGCTGCGTCCCCATGATCGCTTTGTCCTCCCTCACTTTCAGTTCATCCGATATGATATCCCCTCTGCTGAAGGCACTCCAACACATGGAGGACTCAAGATTCTTTTCCATGAAACTCTCCATTATCACCCAATCTATTTAAACACTTCCAAGCTGTCGCCGTCCGTTTTTCCCTTTCCGGATACACGTTCTCTCTTTGTACTGTATACATTCCATCATCCACACCAATGGCACGAGCTCATCTCCTTCATCTTCTTGGTCAGCTTCCACCCCCATATTTGCTGGTTGGGGACTTCAATGCCCACCACCAGCTTTGGGGATTTCCACATCCTTGTCCACGTGGCTCACTATTGCTAGACGCCTTCCATCAAGCAGATCTAGTTTGCCTCAACACTGGGGTCCCTACATTTTAGTCTGCCTCCACGACAAATTTATCTCATTTGGACCTTTCGATCGGTACTGTTCCGCTAGCTCGGCGCTTCGAATGGTTCACCCTTAATGATACACACTCGAGTGACCACTCTCCATGTGTCCTTAGACTGCAGCCTCAACTGCCCTACATGCGCCCGCGACGCTGGAAGTTTGCCCAAGCCGATTGGACACTATTTTCGTCTCTAGCGACATTCGATGACCGTCACTTTCCCAGCGTCGACGATGAGGTCACACATACTACCGACGTTATTCTTACAGCTGCGGAACGTTCAATACCACGCACCTCCGAATTGCCCCGGCGCCCCCCAGTTCCTTGGTGGAACGAGGCATGCTGTGATGCAATACGTGAGCGGCGACGTGCTCTCCGCGTTTTCCGCCACCATCCTACTTTGGCCAACTGTATCCGCTATAAGCAGTTCCGAGCGCGATGCCGTCGTGTCATCCGCGATAGCAAGAAGGCAAGCTGGAAATTCTTTATTAGCTCATTTAACACCTTCACTCCCTCCTCGGAAGTTTCGAGTCTGCTTCGACGGTTCTCAGGCGCGCCTAGTTTCTCCCCGGTCTCTGGGCTCACTGTCGCACATGACACATTAGTGGACCCCGTCGCAATTTCTAACTGGTTGGATCAGCACTTTGCTGAGATTTCGAGCACTTCAAATTACCCGCCAGCGGTTCTCCCGTAGAAACGTGCAGCGGAAGAGCGACCTCTTGCTTTCTCCTCTCAAAATCGCGAAAGCTACAATATTGTTTTCTCCTTGCGGGAACTCCAACATGCACTCTCTTCTTCCCGTTCCTCCGCCCCAGGACCGGATGGTATCCACGTCCAAATGTTGCTGCATTTATCAACCCATAGTCTGCGTTACCTCCTTCGCCTTTATAATCGAATTTGGTCCGACAGTACTTTTCCCAGACGATAGCGGGAAGCTATCGTCGTTCCTGTTCCGAAACCTGGAAAGGACAAACATCTCCCACTAGCTATCTCCCCATTTCTCTCACGAGTAGTGTCTGTAAGGTTTTGGAGCGTATGGTGAATTACCGTTTAGCGTGGTGGCTGGAATCCCTCAGTCTTTTAACACCTGCCCAGTGCGGTTTCCGACAGCATCGTTCTGCCGTTGACCATCTTGTTGCTCTCTCCACTTACATCATGAACAATTTTCTCCGGAAACGCCAAACAGTAGAAATATTTTTTGATCTGGAGAGAGCACACGATACCTGTTGGAGGACAGGCATCCTCCGCACACTGTTCTCTGGGGCTTTCGAGGTCGGCAGCCCCTTTTTCTTCTTGAATTTATGGCAGAGCGCACATTTAGGGTGCGGGTGAACACTACTCTCTCCCGTACTTTCTCCCAAGATAACGGGGTACCCCAGGGCTCCGTGCTGAGTGTTGTACTGTGTGCCATTGCCATCAATCCAATTATGGATTTTCTCCTTCCTGATGTCTTGGGCTCCCTCTTTGTGGACGATTTTGCGATCTACTACAGCTCTCAACGGACCAGCCTTCTTGAACGACGTCTTCAAGGATGTCTCGAGCGTCGAAACCGGCTTAAGGGTCTCTCCCAGTAAGACCGTTTGTGTTAATTTTTTACGACGTAACGAGTTTCTTCCGCTCTCCTTACATCTAGGTCATGTCAACCTTCCGTTTTCAAACGTCGCTAAATTCTTAGGTCTTCCGTTTGACAGAAAACTGTGCTGGTCCTCCCACGTTTCCTACCTTTCGGCTCGCTGTCTGCGATCCCTTAACACCCTCCGTGTCCTGAATGGTACCTCCTGGGGAGCGGACCGAGTGGTCCTTCTCCGCCTCTATCGCGCCTTAGTGCGCTCGAAATTGGACTATGGAAGCACAGTCTACTCCTCTGCTCGGCCGTCTATTCTTCGGCGTCTCGACTCTATCCACTACCGTGGATTACGTTTAGTGTCTGGAGCTTTCTACACCAGCCCTGTGGAAAGCCTTTATGCTGAGACTGCTGAACCTCCGCTGTCCAATTGGCGAGCAGTCCTTCTGAGTCGTAATGCTAGCCATCTGTCTTCCATGCCTGCTAATCCAGCCCATGACATTTTTTTCGACGCCTCCTTTGATGTAGGGTATGCAGGCCGCCCCTCCTCCCTACTACCACCGGGAGTCCGCTTCCGTCAACAGCTCCATTCTCTTTCCTACCGCTTTCCTAAAACCTTCTTGACAACTTGGCTCCGCCCCCGGATCTGCCTGCTCCGTGACGTTTGTCGATATCCCAAGGATGGTACCCCTTCACTTGTTTATCGTCGGGCATTTGCTGCACATTGTGCACAAATGACGGACGCCACATTTATTTACACCGACGGCTCGAAAACATCGTTAGGTGTAGGGAGTGCCTATATTGTAGGTGACACCCCAAATCACTTTCGGCTTCCCGACCAGTGTTCGGTTTATACTGCGGAGCTCTACGCTGTTCTCCAGGCTGTCCACTACATCCGCCGCCATCAGCGGATACAGTACGTTATCTGCTCAGATTCTCTCAGCTCTCTCCTCAGTCTCCAAGCTCTTTATCCTGTGTACCCTCTGGTCCACCGGATTCAGGACAGTCTGCGCTTGCTCCACCTGGGGGGCGTCTCGGTGGCGTTCCTCTGGCTCCCGGGACACGTCGGTATCTGTGGAAATGAGGCGGCCGATATTGCAGCCAAGGCTGCAGTTTCTCTTCCTCGGCCAGCTATTCAATCGATTCCCTTCGCCGATCTACGGAGCGTTATATGTCGACGTGTTGTTCATTTATGGCACACGCATTGGTCGACACTTACCCATAATAAATTGCGGGACATGAAAGCTCTTCCTTGTGCTTGGACCTCTTCCTCCCGAACGCGTCGTCGGGAAGAGGGAATTTTAACTAGACTCCGAATAGGGCACTGTCTGTTTAGCCATCGACATCTTTTAAGCGGCGATCCTACCCCACTCTGCACCCACTGCTCTCAGCTGTGGACGGAGAGACACCTTTTGAGTGCCCCTATTTTAATCCGTTACTCTCCCGTCTACAGCTATCGCCTGATATATCGTCGATTTTAGCAGATGACACGCGCTCAGCCGACCGCGTTCTTAAGTTTATTAGTGCCAGTGAAATGACGTCAGTCATTTGAAGCTTTTTTTGGGGACAACCAACCCCTTTCTGTAGTGGATTTTTAAGCCTTCTTTCTGCTTTTAGTTTCTCCAATTTTATGACATTCGTTCACATTGCTGCTGATTTTCAATTTCGTCTTTTTACTGTTTCCTAAGTCACGGACCGGGTGCTAATGACCATAGAAGTTTTGCGCCCTAAAACCAAAACAAAGAAATGAATCCTCTTCCGCACCCAGGGACTTGGCATTCAGTTGCCAGGTACGGGCTATGCGACCCCGGGGTCGCCGTCACCGTAAGCTCTGGGCATACTTCAGCGACCACCGTCCGGCGCGGCGGTGGAATGTTGTGTGTCCCCTTTTCTTTAATTTGCTTTTTGTTTCTTAGATGCTCTTGCCCAACGTGTCATTCTCATTGTGTTCTTGGCCATAAGGCAGTAAGAGCTCATGCGTCACTAAAATTCCTTTCCCATGTTCATTCAAGTCAGATTTCTGCGCCTCAGCTACTTCCTAATGGGGAGTTCTCACTAATTGCTGGTTCTTTGTTTCATAGGCCTCAGAAACTGTTTCTCCAGGCTTCCAAGTCTTCAGCGGTTCACGCAGTGCTCTCCCCTTTCAATGCGTTAAATGTATTTGAATGCGGAAGTAACTTCCACTAAAGCTCCGTGATCTATCAGCGGATGCACAGAAAAAACAGATAATAATTTCGTTGTACATTGCGAGAAGTACTACAATCTGAGTTAAAGCTCGAACCTACATGCTTGAATTTCATTGTAAGACACGTGAGCGTATACCTTCCTTGTCAATAGCCTTCGAGATAGCATCCATTCGTAGGATAAAACATGTTGCCCTTCGAGCCGATCAGCCAAGGATTGGAACCACAATATAATGGACATTGCATATGGCTCTCAGCTAATGTGTAACAGTGAAGGAGTGAAACAGGAACACAACTCAGATTTTAAATAGCACGATGTAGCTCCTATGTAATGTTACGTGATCGCTGACAATGTCGCGGATTACGCAGATACGATACGATATATGCCATGGGAGAATTTACTTTACTTTACCCCATAATTATGTCTTATTACCGGACAAACGTGAGAAAACAGTGAAACAAAGAGGCCTTCAGTGTCACGGGGCAATTGCTCGGTTAACAAATCATACTTCCCCACAACATTTTTTCACAAAACGGTAAAGCTGCGTGTTCACACATGATGGAGTAATGGAATGGCTTCCCCTTCAATTTCCATTTCGAAATAGGCAGCATTCTGGTCGCGTGCCGTTCTATGCGAAGAGTCGGAGACAAAATGCAGGCAGATGACGAGCCGCCTGCAACTGGGCGTGTCATTGTGAACGCAGCTGTACACCTACCGAACATCAAAACTTAATAGGCTCATGTGTCACCTGTGCAGCAGCGTGATGACACGTCGTTGAGTCATACAGAGGTAAGACTGCGTGCCATACCTGGTCATGATTTCAGATAAGTGTATATATTTATTTGATGTGCATTTTCGAAAACAGTTACATTGATTATCTTGTCTGTAATACCAGAAAAGCTACTTAAGACAATTTCTTCCTGCAATTTAGTCTTAGGTCCCTACTTTTTCAGCGAAAGACCTTACTAGCTCAAGTCCTTAAATTTGATTCGGTCCTTTTTATATTCTATAACGTTAATGTCTTCAAACCAGTACTATGGACCAACACAGTAATATTGCCTTCATTTATTACTTCATCTCCATTTTC